>NW_027269261.1:46629380-56629380 GCF_023055355.1 Agelaius tricolor
CTGAGAGGATACAAAAATGAATTTTGAACTATTTTCCTATCTTAATATTGAGATAATACCTATTTCTCATGTGGCTAGGCTGTTCTCTGTTCCAAACCACATCTAAAAAAGGTTAATAAATTCAATAAATGTCATAAATGTCTGGTTGATGTTCTTTGATTTCACATTTCATATACTTGTGGCATCCAGTCAGGAAATATAAACAGTGGCATGTGTCAGAGAAAGCATTCATACCCTCCACCTCACAAATTTTGAATTCTCTGCTTCACCAATGTGGTAGTACTGTTCTCTAACCCACTCATAAATAGTGAAAGCAGTTTACACACTTAAAGCTTGAAATCTAAAGGCTTTCCTCACTCTCACTGAAATGTTTAAACAGAGCCTAGCATTACATGTGCTCCCATGTCATTTGCTTACCCAAAGTGGACTGGGGAAAATACCTGGATTCTTTGCCAATTTCAGGTCTTTGCTGGTGTTACTGGATTCATGCATATGCTGGCCCAAATGAAGGCCATGTAACTACACAACCAGATGATTGCATGAACACAAGAATTATTAGAATCCAAGATAATGCTTGGAGAGTGCTGCCAAAGAAAAGTCTTTGGGAAGAATGAAATAATTAATCAAGACTGTGCTATTAACAACTCACATATGTTTCACTTTCAGCATTTGGACACTCCTCTTTAGGACTTTCTGTCCCCAGGCTCATCACGCAGCACTCAAGAAAAACAACAAAAAGCACTAGCTTCTAGATTTAGGAATTTTTGTCTCACATAAAGACACATGGATAGATGAATGTCTAGACTCATTAAATTAACTGGACACTGTTTTATAGGAAGTGGCAGCTGGTCTTAACTAGCTGCTTTGAAAAAGGTCTCTGTTCTGTCTTTGCTCACAAGCAGCTAATATGTTACTGTAGGCAGGAACCATGCTTACATTAACATATTAGGCAAGATACAGCACTACCAGTTGTTGCCATATTTCTGTTTGCTTATGTTATAATAAATTACTATTTAGTCCAGGATAAAACTGAACACCAAAGTCCTTTTATGAGTCTATCTATTTGACATTGGCAGGCAACCCTCAAGTAGCTGGACAGCATCTCCACGGAAGGGGACTAGTGACCTGGAAACTCCTAGTGAAGATCCTCATGTCAGTGTTTTCACAGTGACACTAACTGAGGCAAAACAAAAGACAGCCGACTTCTTCAAAATGCAAATATAGAGTTCATGGAGAGACAAGAATATTCAAGGAAATGCTTCTCATGTTAACTTTTGGAAGTTGGAATTGGTAGCCAGCTTGAATTCATTTGTCACTATTCCATTTTCCCTTTGTGCCCCAGCAGAGATGAACTGTAAAGAATTTACAATGGCACAAAGCCTCACTTTGCAGGTGAAATGGTGAAGATATCACTCTGTACAGAAGGAATTTATCAACCTTCAAGGAGAGACAGAGGTAAAATTTGTTTTCAATGGAAAAAACATTCAGGCAATAACGATTTCCTAGATTTCCTTTATTCAGGCAGAATTAAATAACCTTAAGGAAATATCCCTTGTGCAAAAAGAAACAATAGTCCTTTACTCTCAAATGCTGTGTGCCAAGTGACACAGAATCATTTAGCAGACCAGCTCTCACTATGATTTAAAATTTGAGTTAAAGTTTTCTAAGAATTGTCAGCAACCACACGTTTTTAAATGTGAAATTTTGTTCCATTGTTTTAAAAATAATACTGTGGAATGCATATATAGGTGACAAGTCATATATCTTCTAAAAATATTCCCTAGATATTTTCTGTGCCCAAAGAATCACCTTATATTTTCTTCAAATATCTAAAATCATTGCTCCTCTTTCTCTCAAAAAAACCTCAAAAAAACCCCAACCCCCCCCCCCCCCCCCAACAACAAAAAAACCCAACACCAAATAAGAAATCATCAGCCTGTCACAAAAAATAAGTTATTTGGTCTGAATGCATCCGATGGGCTATATATGCTCAACACATCACTACTAGGTGTAAAGGTCTCACATTTCAGGACAACCTTTTATTTTAAAGCATCTCAGTTTATATAATCAAGTTCTGCTTCTCATTTATAACCCTTTAACAAGCTCTTAAAACTACATGAGAATCTCAGTTTAATTCTTATACATATTTCTGGAGGCTTTTGTGCAGTAGGACTGTGAAGAAAGGTTTAGGATTTTGAGTCAATCTTAAATCAAACATGAAGAAAATAATGCAAAATACTATATCTACACATTTTTCCTTTTTTTAAAGCCACTTCCAATGAAATCTGAAAAGTTAGTGCAGGTCTCTTGACCCAGGTTCTAGCTTTACATATATCTACCTGCATAATAATGATCAGACCAAATTATCATAACTACACCAAGCACATCTAATCTTATTCTCAGAGACAGCTTAACAAAACCTTCAATTTGTTAAGAATGGATGCTACATTCTGTGCATTTCTCTGAACAGATTTCAGTGAATCTGTCTTTCCCACCTGACTCTAAGCAACAGCTCGGATATGTGCAGGGCTTTCTTGGAAGGTGTTATGGTTTAACCCAGCCAGCAGCCAAGCCTCACACAGTTGGTCACTCACTCTCCCACCAGCAGAATCAGGGAGAGAATCAGAAGGGTAAAAGGTATAAAACACGTGGGTTGAGATAAAGACAGTTTAATAAGGAAAGCAAAAGCTGCACACACAAGCAAAGCAAAATAAGGAATTAGTTCACTGCTTCCCATGGACATGAGAGGGCTCAGCTGCCTCCAGGAGGGCAGGGCAGAATCACATGCAATGGTTATTTGTGAAGACAAACATCATCACTTTGAGCATTCCCCCCTTCCACCTTCTTCCCCCACTTTTTGTACTGAGCATGGTGTCATATTTTCTAGATTATCTCTTTGGTCAGTTGGAGTCTCCTCTCCAAGCTGCATCTTCTCTCAGTTTTCCATACATCCCCAGACTCCTTGCCAGAATGGCAGTGCAAGAAGCAGAAAATCTGTGTGTAAATCCAGCTCACCAATAACAAAAATAGCTCCATATTATCAACCCTGTGTTCAGCACAAATACAAAACATAGCTCCATATTAACCACTGGGAAAAAAATTAACTCTGTCCCTAACAAGCACAGAAGAGAAAGTTATTCCTTTCCACTAGAGGAGATAAGATTAAACTCTCACTTCCTATAAAATTTGAAGAACAAGATCAACCTTTGAATGCAGAGCAGAGTCAAGGAACATTCTGGACCTCATAGCTCTTGTTTGCAGATGAGAAAAACAGCATGGTGGCTTAGGATCTAAATTGTCTTGACTTCTCTCATAGCAGTGAAGAGTGGATGACTGAATAAGATATCAGAACAGGATAAACTACAGTGTAGGGATTTAATGTGCCAGAAGTAGACCTCTGAGTTTAATAGCCTCTTGATGTCCTCAACATTTCATGGCAAGAAAGTTCTTTCACTTTAATCCTGTGAAAGATGTCTATTTACTGCCTCTTTCATTCTGAAGTGCAGACATCTATTCAATACCTCCCTGAGTGAAGACTGTTACTTTGGTCATATTTGTAACTCTCCATTTACACTTCATAAAATTATTATATTCTTTTTGAGATGGGATTCAGGATTGCAAGTGAGCCACAAACCTAAAAGGTGTGTTATGTATTACTGCTGTGAAAAAGGGAAGAGTTTTTGAAATTTCCAAACATTCTTTTTGCTTTTTGAATTGTTGCTTTTCCTTTAAATACAGAGAGTATTGGTGGTTCTCAAAATGTCTGATAAAAAAAGAAAAAATGTCATCATAATTTCTGTAATTATTCAGTTTATGAAAACACCTTGATTTCATGAAAATTGCAATCATTATAGCATGTTGACTTTACACTGAAGGTAGATTTTAGCATTTGCATGTACTCCCAAGAGATCTCAGGCAGGTTGTCATTACTTTCTGAACTATCTGTTAACATTATGGTAAATCACATGTTATAATCATAGTTCCTGTCTGCTCCCAAATTGGTAGTTAGTGTCTCAGGTATGATTGTTATCTTGTTTTTGAAAGGTACAAATATTTGTGCTGGATGAATTTTTTTGGTGATAACTTTAATGGCACTTTAGCCTTGATATCAAAATGGCATATCCAATGATGAGATCTAAGGATAACAGAGAGAATTATTTGTCTTAAATAAGGTCCATATTTTCATTATCACTTAAAGAGTAGAAATGTTTCCTGAAAGATTCATTTTGAGTATGCTGGAAACTTTCAGCATAAAAAAAAAGCAGAAAGGCTTCTTTACCAAGCTGAAACAGTCATTCCCTGATTATGATTTCTAAGTTGGGTTGCCAACCTACAGCAGTGGAAAATAACATTTATGGAGGACATTACACAGTTTCACTGAGGACAAAATAATTTTGTCTCACCACAGGAAGCTTACATTGCTAATGCATGTGAAAAATGGCCATTGCCCACCTCTCTACTGCATCTTCTATTTGTAAATCTTCCTACATTTCTCATCTGTAATTGCAGTGCATGCAAAGGGTGCCTTGATGCAGACCCAGCACTGCTAACAGAGCTGTAATCATAAATAGCGTTTGTGTCTGGAAGAGCAGATGACGCAGACAGCAGCTCTGTGGATGGCACTGCACACACCACATCCATCTGGGAACAGAGCAGAATGAATACAGCATAAGGGGAATTCTGAATATTTTAGTGAAACCCGCTGAGTTTCACACTAGTGTTGTTGAAGGTCTCACAACCCCCATGCTCAATGAACAGCAGAACTGGAAGGTTTCCTCATTATTCATGTAAAATATCTGAGCAGTTGCAATAGTTCTGGAATAATCCAAATGAAATAATGGGATCTTTCTCTACAAATACATACAGAGTGGTTTGATATTCACATATTACATTATATTTGTCTAAACTGATGATGCCAGTGATTCCTCAAATAATTATGAATCATAAATGTACAATAATATTTGCGGTTTGTGAAGAGATTATTAATATACAGATATAGCAAATATATCTAGTAATTGGGACACAGTCCAAACCTGCTTCCTTCTTAGATTGATTACCCCTGGCTTTGGAACCAATGAACATAAAGGCTAATACTCCTGCACAGATCTCTTAACCACAACTTCTGTGTCAACTGTAAGAAAAGCCTAGAGAGGGAAAAAAACTTCAAAAAATTAAAATCTCACTGTTTGATAGGCACTCTGTGTCATTAGGCTGACTCATCTCTGAGAACTCTGCAAGTTCATATCATGTATCTTCATTAATAGCTGACACTTTCCTGTGAGTCCCCAGGGCAAGGTGGACAAGAATGGAAAGCAGGTGGAACACAGGTGGAAATCAGTGTTAAGGGAGTAGTTGTCAGTAGAAGCCTGTGCTCATGGACTGACTAAAGTCAAGACTTTAATTTATTGTGCTGGAAGCTGAATAATCCCATTCCTTTTCATCTTCAGATGAAATGAGCAGCAAAGGATGCTGCCACCATAGTATTGTTAGAGTCCACTTTCCTTAAACAGGTCACTGTATGCCTCACCTTTGTTCCTATCCACACATTAATATTTAGCTGCGCATTCCTGAAAAAGACTACAATTCAAAGCATATTCAAATTAGTTTGAAATAGATTTTATTTATAGAGATGAACATAGTTTATTATATTCAGGCCAGGCAACCAAGTTCTGCATAGAAACTAAGCAGTTCATTGTGGTTTACAAATAAAATGTGTATCAACAATGTTGCTTGTTCTGGAAAAGAAAGAAAAGCATCTCACAGATATGTAAAGAAGACAAAGATTTGAAGAAATCCTCTAGCTTTACTCAGCTGTACTCCACAGGTCAACTTCAACCCATGGTCTTATATATAGTGCTGACCACTGAAGACAGGGTCCAAACCAAAAAAGTTGTCATTAGCTTAGAAAAAGTAGCCTTCAAAGAGGAAAAATACAGTTATTCAGCATACTAAAGAGAGAAAGAGAGAGAGAGACACAGTAAGTATTTTAACATGTAAAAAATATCTACAGAGGAAGGAAATTAACCCTCTTGCCACAGGCAAAAAAAATATAGGCTTGAATTACAGAAATTTCAGATGCTTTTGGAGTGGAAAAAATCTTTGATAGTAAAGATGATGAAGTCCAAGCATGGAAAGGGAATGTTGCAGAATATCCTGATGATAGCTTTGTAATATCAAATAAATTAAACAAGAACCTGGTGGCTTAGGCACCATCTGGTCAGGTTCTTACTCAAACCTGTTCTGTGTGATTTTTCACTACTTTTGCATAAGAAAGAAACCTATTCCCTTTGTTATGTAAAATATTTTTAAAAAACCCCTGCTGTTGATTTCCAAAACACATGAAAACATGTATACTGATGTTAATGCAGTAACATGACATCAGCAATGTTCTAAAACTCTCTTTCTAGATATGTTAACTTTTAAGACAGAACCTGCTTTGGCTCATCCTGATGATTAGTAGAGCAGAGAAAATTTGAACCTGATGGAAATCTGCTTTCTTGACATTAGGGAATCCAGATATATGTACATTGGATCTAAAATTGGCATTGAAAGCATGATTGCTTTTCCTTTCTTAATTTTAAAGAAAATCTTTGCTAGATCCACAGGGACAAGCCCACCCATTCATTGTTCTTAGGTTTAACCCACCCATCCATTCTCCTTTCTGATCCCTTTTGTTCTATTTTAACTTTCTTATCTTCTGTACTTCCTTCTTGAATTCTAATATTTATTTTAAGGTATAAAAGCTAATAAGATCTGCCAGAAACTTAAAATTCAAAACCAGAGATTACTGCTGATTATAATGTTATCTTAATTGTTATCTAACTGTTGGCAGGTACTGCACAATTACTACTGAAAACTTCAGTATTAAGCAAAAAATAAAAAAAAATCAATAAGTTTAAAAATGTTTACATTTAAGAATGAGTTACTATGAATATTTTAATAAGATATAAAATGAACAAGAATATTATCCACTGGAATACCTTTTTATTATTACACACAAATAGTTGCTCATACATGTGCTCATGTATGTCTACATGCAGTAGCTGCTAAATGAATGCAAAAAAAAATCCAGGTGAAATGCCATTAATGATTTACAGCAGATTTCAGTTTCATAAATGTACTCCATCTCCTGCAGCTTTAAGATCAACAGTTCCAACTGAGTCACATGAATAAGTTGTATCCTGTTATTGTATTTATAGTGCAGAATGCCTTTGCTGAGCGAGTTATTTTTTTGATGCAAGCAAACTCATTTTATTCAGCACGTGTAATGTGCTATGACCATGGTTACAACCAGCTTTGATGGCTTATCTAGAAAGCAATAGTTTAGTTGCTTGCAATCATTCTTTTTATCCTAAGGTAAACAGGAGGTATTAGTATTAGGGCTTTTCTATCACGGACAATGAGCTACAGACAATGTTGTATTTATGACTAATAAAATTGGATAGGCATTCATTGGGCTGAAAATAAGGATTTTAATGTTGAACATAAACCCATGAAAACTGAGATTCAAGTGATTTGAACTGTCCTGCAAAGATGGCTCTGAATCTCCTCTGTATAGTGTCATTACAGAGATCGTCCCTGGCAGAGGCTGAATGAAATACTGTGGACCCCAACAGACACCTACTTTCTATCCCTTGGTCAGGAATCTCTGTCCTGTGGTGAAAACAGACTGCTGTTTTGAACAATAATAAACAATACCAGCATATTTTAATCTTAAATTGTGAATCTGTTTTTTCTACTGTGTAATACCTCTGTCCCCTGAATCAGCATAAATTATACACAATGCATAGCATTCCTTATGGTTTCTTGTTTCTCTCATGGTTTATCTCAGAAATTATAGAAAAATCTTATCAAAAATATTGTTTCAGAATAATTAGGAAAATCAAGAATTGGATTTCCTCATGGCAACTACACTTTCTTTTTTTATACTGGCAATTTTAGTAAATAATATGGTCACATGTTAAGTGTGATGTTATTGTACTTTTCTTGAATGTAAAGGGTACGCAGCTAAATTTGAAAATAATGCCACAAGAATCCCTGACAACATCAATTGCTCTTGATCACTCTTGTACTCCAGGGCTACACCACCCCCTCCCACACAGGTTAATGCTCTAATATTTGTCCTTCTCAGAGCATATTTCACAGAGCACTCACACTGTTACTGCAGACTAATTATATACATATGTCTTTCTGAATCATCAAATTAGTGTAGGAGACAGTCCCAGTTTGAAAAGGGAATTATGAATTTTTGGTCCAGATTCCACCTACATGGTCTTGAAAAGGATGGGATTTGGAGAAAAAGGACAGAAATTATGTAGGGAGAAAAAGAAAGGTTCAGAACATGCAAGTCATGACAGAGGAATTGTTAGAGTGTAGACTGCTAAGATGGAAAAAAAGAATACCTTGAAATACTGAGCAACTACAAGCAGATAATACTGTAACAACCTTTAGATAGCAATTAAGACCCTTGGTAATGCAGTGATGGGAAACAGATTTTATTTCTCTGCACAATTTTATCTGAAATGTCCCTGTGCATCATGCAAGCCTCATTTTTATTTTTTAAATTAACTTTCATACATATGTGGTGTGTGTTTAAAGGAAGAAATATGCAGACTGATATTGAGCAATTTCAGAACTTTTGGAAGAAGCACCTCAAGTGTGCATGACAAATTAAGGAACTAAATGATCATGATTTTTCCATTACCTAGTCCACAGGAATTTCTCACAGTTGGAATTGTGCCCTTCAGTCACAGGAAAGAAGCAACAATCTATTTTATTGATACAACATAACTCTGTGGTAAATGCTTCAAAATGCTTCTTACTGCAAAGAAGACAGGACCAGACAGAACTGCCAAGAAGACCCTCCCACTGTTGTTCAGAAAGGACACGCTTGCTTTCCAAATTCCTTCTCAGAGAGGACTGAAAGTGTGACTGGATCCACTCCTGGCTCCAGACTTGGTCAAGGGTTAATACCTAAAGGATTATATATGTGTAATTAATCCTCTAGATCACATAGCTAAGATTTCAAAGTTTAACATGCTATTAATCACTTGCCGAATATCTGACACCATAAGGATTCTCTCAGCCTTGAGGAGTAACCTTAAGAGGTGTCCTTACTTGGGAATATCCTGATGTGCCACCTGCTGTAGTGCATGAGAGCTCAATGGCCCCATGACCACCATTTATGGAGTAAGATGATTGATTATAGTGATATTTGCAATATTTGCATGATGCCTGGGTCACCCTTGCAGCCCAGCTTTGAGGTTGTCATCTGTCCCCCAAGGTACAGAGTAAGGTGGATGCAGCCACCACAATCTCCACTGGTGGTTATGGCATAAGCTGGGGTGCAGGCCACCCCTTACTTCTACTTTTAAAGGTATGGTCCAATCCCAGTATCCATGTGAAAAATAATGAGACAGAGAGACAGACAGAAAGTAACCTATTTCCAAAGCAAATATTGAGAAACTCACTGGGGAGCAGACAACAGCATTCTAACTATGCAAGTCACTGGGATGTGAAAGAATTAAATTAAAGCCCCTGGTCCAAATTATTAAGTTAGATTTTCTTTATTTGACTATTCTAAATGAATCCAGAGCCTCCTGTTGTCACAGGAGTGGAGCTTTTGACAAAATTAATATAGATTCACTGAAATACTTCTTTTCTGAACAGCGGCAGAATTGTAAAGGTTAAAGCTTATCTTTTTGTATCTTCTCAAAACTCATAAGTCCCATAAGATCAGAACATAGAGGTGTTCTAATGCTTGACTGGCTTGTTTGTGTAAAGAGGATACTGAGTAGCTTTTAATATAATTAATATTGTTCTGGTATTTCTTTCATAATTTCTGAATATTTCCTAGGCTCTACATCTTGGAAAATGATTTTCTATTTAGTGTCAGCCTGGCCCTACTAAAGCCAGTGATTTTAAATTTCCTATAGCAACTCCCATGACTTCAATGAAGTTTAACATCTTCCATTTTCTCTTTCAGCTACCATAGTGGAATAAATTTACTACTTTCCTACACTGAAATTTTCTTTTTTATTGTCATCTTGGTGCAAAGCAAGATCCTAAATGTTTAGTTTGACTGTGCTACAGCAAGTTTTTAAATTTTAACAGTAGTATTACTTGCTAGGCAAGAAATGTGGTTGCCTTGTAAAACTGCTAAATGATTTAATATTAATATGTGTTATAATAATGTGCATTCTTAGGCCAATGGTTTCATAGAATAATTAATTTTATCAAAACTTTGAATTGTAAAATTTGTGCCAATAATAATTCAGTTGGTCAACAAGTCCTTTCAGTCTTTTGTTAAGCAAGCAGTTATAAGACATCTGAAATGCACATAAAGCAACAGTGCTGCTCTACCTTAGAGTTACTCACTTTATAGTAAAGTTCTGTTTAGTTCACAAATATGACCCTCGTGTATAAGCACAGCACCAAGTGAAGGACATCATCTATTATACAGGTCATTTCTCAGTGCTCTTGCAGTATGAAGAGCTCTGTAATCCTGCTGTAAACCTGTAACCAAATATTTTACTGTCAGGCAGGAATTCCCTGTTTGTGCCCTGCACTGCATGCTTGTGTCTCAAAGCAGTCAGAAGAGGCTGCTAAGAAGGCAAAAGTATAAGAAAGAGGACATGCACTTGTTCTCCACTGACATGGAGTCCATAAAGACTCTGGAGAAGTTTCTGGGCTGCTTCAGTGTGTGTCAAAGTCAAATTCTGGCTCTGTGTAAAAAAATCCCAGCAGGCTTATTGAAATGCACTTATTCACTACAAACTGCCCTAGCTGGAGAAAAGGAGATAAGAAAGAGTCTGGTTTGAAATCTTTGCACACTGATCTTGATCACTGTATTCCACAGAAGCCAGAATCCTCTGGGACATTTGTAAATAACTTTTTCCCACAGTCTTCTTTTAAAATAAAAATAACATGTGATTATATGCACGACTTCTGATTTTGTCATGGGAACATTGTTAGGATAGCTGATAACATGAGCATATAATGAGCATTAAAAATATAAAAATATGAGGTAAGCAGTTGGTTGCCTTTTCAGTGGAACTCACTCACAAATGTGAGCAGAAACATTTACTTCTCAGAAATGTCCATATCCTCTTCCAAAAATTGTTGAGGTTCTTTGCATGCAGCATCCTGTTGCACATTAAAACTAGCTTCCTTTACACCTTTTGAACTTGTTATTTGGTATGTTAGTAGTGTTTTGTTACCCCATTCCCCTAGACTAGTTCATCAAAGCTAATTTTGTGGTGTTCTTTCTGTATTGAGAGAGCTTAATAGCAGGGACATGTATTTGTTTGCACACATTCTTTGTAAATATAAATTATTATGTCAAAGTCTGATCCTTCTGAAAGCAACAGGAATCAAACAGAAGAGAAAGTTTTTCCTCCCTATACCAGTATTTTATAACGAGTAATATACAAAGACTCTGTTTGAACTTCATTTCAGGTTATGCTTAATGTGTTCTTTTGGCTACCCACTACTTTTTGCTGCTGTTTTTTTTCTGTCTCTGCTGTTTCTATCGCATACAAACACTCTGCTTCAATCCATCCATATCAATATCTAACCCCATCTCTGTTAGCAGAACTTCTGGGTCTCTTCATGGACACGGCTTAAGTCCTATTACATTCAATTGAACATAATCTATTTTGACAGTAAAATCATATTGCTTTGGATTCATATTTTCATGAAAAATACATTTTTCTAATTTCTCTAAACAAAAGTTTACCAGACAGTTTTCATCATGTTTTTTTAGACCTTAATTTTTTTTGCTATTGATTAATGGCAAAACTCCTAAGCCAAAAAGTTCTAAGGGATTTATCTACCTTTATCATTTACTCACTGTAGTCAGAAGAAGAGAGGACTGATAGATTACAGATGCTCTACATGCTGCTATTTTCAGGAGTTCCTCAGTAACACATAGTGATGGATCAACCTGCTGGTTGACTGAAACAATTTACTTTATCTTCTTGAAAGGATGTCAGTCAGAGCACAGTGAAAGGTGGTGATGGGAATTTCAGCCATACTAATGTCTTTAAAGTTCTTCTGCAGCAAATGAAGAAATCTCAAGATCTGGAAAGGCAGAACAAGGCAGAAGATTTTGCATTTCCCTGACTGGGCAAGTGATATTCAGCTGCAGAACTGCAAGGCAGGCAAAGACATTTCCCTATTCAAAATGCTGGTGGTGTAAAGCCTGATACAATTAATTACCTTTTCATGAAGCATTTCAGGAATTTCAAACTTGAAAATGGCCAAATCGGTTAAAAGTGTGTGTTCACTTGCTCACTAGAATGATACATTAAAAAAAAAATCATTTATAGTCCATATCAGGAAAACACAAATCTTCACTATTATGGAAATAAATTGACCTTGAAAGAACTTACTGGATGACACACTGAGAATAGATCAGACAAACACATAGTGAATGTTATACTGACATTTAGGCTTAACCTCCATTTAAGCAATTACATCAGAAGCACTGCTTCTAAATAGGTAATTTATATTTGTCAAATGCATCTGTCTGTCTCTGGCTTAATATAATCACAAATAAGATTTTTCAAGTTTGAGGAGAAATAATTACACAACACACACTAGTAATGGAATATGAGAAAAAGTGGGATTGCCAAATGTAAATTTTATACCAGCTCCTTCTTCATTTGACTTGGGTTTAGGAAAAGCTAATGTTTATTTTCAGATTATTTCCTAGGCAGAATTGAGCAAATATAAAGACACATTATTTTCCTGGCACAACTGTTCAAATTCACATAAAAATTAACAGATTCTGTTTATAGCAGCAGATAATTTTATCCCAAATATTTGCTCAAAATCGATGCATTTCCTGCATGGTTCATATCTTATTCTTCTTCAGCAAATCTGCTGAGAGTCAGTATGTCTTATTCTGAAAATAAGATGACTCCTACAAAAACAATTCTCTTTTGAAAAAGATGACCTTTCCAGACTCTTTGTATCTGGCTGGCAAAATAAGTACAAATTCCAGCTCATTAATTCTTCCATTATCCATATGGATCATCCTGGAACGAATTTATTCCTTCTGTCTAGGGTACGCTGCAGAAGGCTAATTTCCACTCTGTTGCTCCAGCTGTAACAGGGCATTCACAAAATTTGGGTTTTACTCCAATTCTGTCAGAATGCTCCTGTCTCTCTTCTAGCATCACCTTTTTTTAAACTCTAGTGCTTACAAAAGGTTTATGCACCAAGGGAGTTTCCAAAACATGTGCGAGGTGGTATTAATAAATCAGGGCCCAAGTCATTCCCAGTTATGAATTCTCCCTGATGCTTTTAATTTACATTTAAATCTTTCAAAAACTTGTTGTTTAAAAGAAGATGTGAGGTAATTAATATTTTAATTCACTATGAACAAATTGCCTTAAGAATTCAAGCTGGGAATCAGCATTTCATGTACTTAGCGTCCAGGGTCTGTGTTAAGCATTAAGTGCCTGTAGCTAGTTTGGTGTTAGTCCTATCTGGAAAACCGCCAGTGAAGCTGAAACCAGCCTTTTGACACATTCAGAATAGCAGGAAACCTCTTCATGAATAATTATTTCTACAGAATTGTTTACATTCAGAAGTTTTAAATAAATATAACACTAAGTAGAACCACATTTGTCTTAGCATGCTGTTCAAGTGCATATAAATCATAATTTACCTTTGCTGCACAACCTAATGCAATCTATTAAGGAAATAGTTCTTTTAATAACAAGACTACAGGAAACAGAGAGCTCAATCACACATAAAGAGACAATAAGATTACTGTTAATACACTTTTAACCTTTTAATAAATCATCCTTATTAGCACACAGAACTTAAAGGATCAGTGGTTGTTTTCTTACAAACCCCCTTTATGGGCTAAAAATTTTACCACCCCAGAAAACCCACAGAATATGGTGTCCCCATTAATTCCTTCATCTTTCTGGTAGAAGGCCTGGTATGTCTCATTCACAGCCAATATTTTTATAATTATCAGGAATGATTTTTTAAAGGGAGAAAAGGATGCAACTCCTATATTTATTTGTGGATCAAAACATTGTACCAAGTCTAAAATACAAAACTCAGAAGACAAATTAGTAATTCAATGGTGTTCAAAAATTGTAAAATGGTAATATTTTGAAGCTATTTACTAAATTTTTTATTTTGGAGAAAACTTCCAGTCAAGTGCAATCAATGAGGCACAAAGCTAATAGTGCCATATAGTTGAAAAAAAGGCATACTGATACAAAGAATTCTAGCCTTCACACCAGTCTCAAATTGTTTAGCACTGAACAGTTATAGGGGATGGAAAGTTTATAGTATTTTTCTTTTAATCAGAACAGAATTATAACATGCTACTGGCAAGTGGAAGACTATTCAAAGTTTAAATGCTGGATCAATATGAAAAATATTGGTAATCTGAAGCAATTATACTCCAAGCATCTGCAAATCTCAGGAACAAACTTGCTCTTAGTACTGACAGTACCTTTCACTTCTGGTCTCTGGCCAATTCAACCTGGTTCCAGTGCCAAACAAATGATGTCTCTGAGTGTTCCTTCACAAAGCCTTAACCACAATTGCAGACGTGGCAAAAAAAAAGTTTTACAAGGGGATTTTTGGATTCAGGACTACAAACCAGCTCTCATTTTAGTTTTGTCTTGAAAATTCTTTTCTTTTTTGTTTCAAGCAACTTGGTTAAGCCATTGATAGCCCACAGGAAACCTTGAAGTTTGTTTCAGAAATGCAAACAGCTTTCTAATCTCCATCTGATTTATTACCTGAGTGGTTTCTGGCAGCCAAACAGCCAGTAAACACACAGATTAATATCTCACTAGCAAAAAAAAAAAAAAAAAAAAAAAAAAAAAAAGAAAAAAACCCCAGCCTTGAAAAGACACTTTTGATATCCAGGGGTGGTACACATCAATTTTTACAGTTTTTTGTTGTTGTTTTTTTTTAAACCATACATGCATAATTCATGATTTTTAACTTCCTTACAGGAAAAGGATGTATTCATTAGATGTACTCAAGGAGTACATAGACTGCAGTGAACCAGATCACACTTTGTTCTGGCTTACAGTGTGCTCCTCCCATATTTTGCTGAAGGGTTTTGTTTAGCCACCCGTGTTTGACTGGTGACATCATCAGTAAAGTTCTTTGGCCTTGAACAATAAAGCTCAAAAAAACCCCTTATGGATGGCAGTTAGCTTGGAAAGTGGGCCTTAACAAGGCAATTTCTATCTTTCTGGTACTACATGGACTGTCCCTGAGCTGCAGATTTTGGATTCGCTTACTCCAAATAGACCCTGCTCTGTAGGTAGGCGTCCTGGCTAGCTCTGCAGGACACCCTGACCATTTCAGAGCCTTTCACAGGACTCCCAGCGACCAGCCTGCTCTCTCATGGGCCAGTCCTTCCTGATGCCTCCTCTGGGCTTTTGTAGCCCCAACAGCACCCACAGGGTGCACATCCATGCACATCAGCACTGATGTTGCTGCAGGGACACCCTGCACACCACACTGTGGCTCCCCAAGGAGCACTCTGCAATAAGCCACCAACAGCAAGAGACAAGGCTGTGGCTGGTGGGTGTAGAGGACGGCTACAGAGCACCATCCAGGATTGAGAACCTAAGGAAACCTGTGACTTGCTGAAACTTTGTAACATTTTTCATGGAGATTTGGAGGAAGGAAATGCTTCATCAGCTGATGGACTTCAGTCATTAGTGTTCAGCACAGGAACCTCAAGGAGCAGCACTAGCCAGCTCCTACCAACACCTGATCTTTTCCTGGTGTCATGTAGGCTTTAGAAGCCTGATCTTTATGACAAATTTTGTTTACCTTCGTATCCATGACAAACAACAAAAGCTGACCATGTGATGTTTGTGCAATCAAAAGGATTGATAAAACCAGCAGCACACAGTGAAACAGCAAAGTAAAATTAAGCTTTGGTTAAAAATTAATTATCTATATATATATATATATATCTGATAAAAACATGCAAACAAACATTTATTATATGGTAAAAGATCCTTATGAAAAGAAAAAGCTTAGAGTTTAAGAAATAACCAAGAGAATATTTAGACACATTTAAGAACTTGCTTCTGTATTATAGGACACTCTTGCTCCCAGCTTGGACTTCATCATGGCTGATCCTTTCATCTCAGGCCATACACTTGAGGTGAATATTGTCTTGGTTCTATCTGAATGCATATTCATAGAAGGCCCTGGTAACAATCTTCTCATAATGGCATTAAAAAAAAGGCATATTTAGAAAGTAGGCAGAAGTATTTATGTTATAATGCTCACATACTCTTCCTGTGAAGAGAAACAGGTGAAATTGTTACCATAATCTGACATATTTTAAAACTCTTTTTTTCTCAAACACTAGATAAAAACAGATCTCTGAACTGCTGGATTTAGGTTTTCTTTCCTCTTTAGTGGACTATAAAAGAAGCAAGGCTAAGTGGCAGGGCAGAATACTTGTAGTGTTTCCACATCTCCATCCAATATCAAATCTAAACACCACACCAGGAAAAAGTAACTAATACTGTAGCAGGTTGATTTTTTTTCCCTTCTTACAAAATCATTTTGTAAATGAAATTACACATTTTCAATTCTGAAATTACACATTTTCAATTCTGAAATTTTTGTGCAGGATCACAGCAGCTTAAATTTAACTGAGTCTGCCACGGAATTGGTGACCAACATAGAAGTGGCAGCTGCCAGGACAAAAGATAAGCAGGTTGTTGACTTTCAGGCTTGAAACATGATTTGCTGTGATGCAAAGATTTTTGACACTGAAAATAAAAACAATGTCTTGTACTCTTGCCCCTCTCCCGTGCATTGAACAGTGCTCTGCATTTTTTTCCCAAGGCCACTAACATGTTCTCACTGTCTCCTAATTCCAAAAAGTAGCTGGCGTTTCCTGACTACCAAAATGGAGGAAATAGATGTTCCTTAACTCATAAAAGTCATGCTTGGATGAGTATCTCTATTTATCTCTTGACACAGCTCTTTGCTTATGCAGCTATTCAGAAAACCTTAGTTAAATTTTAAATACTATTATCCTCTAGAGTGTTCTTCTTAGAAGAATATAGTTCCTTTCTTATAATAAACTTTTGGCATTTAAAGAGGTTTTTTTTTACTTAAAAGAGAACACAAACTCTATATAAATGCTGAATAATAAAGATCATTAAATTTAAAGTTCAGGGATTATGAAATGGTTATAAAACCACCATAAAATTCCCTTTCCTGTTGACTGAAGGGTGCTTTGAAAAACTTTTGTTCCCTTTGTGAACCATATACCTGGTGTCATTTCAGAGAGGAAGGCAATTCTTATTTTCTCCTTTTCCAGCTTGGCTTCTCTGATTTGGGTTAACATGTTTTGGGATGACTGTTCTTGGAGGTGCTGTCCATTTTGTTAAGATGATATATGGAACAATGATGTAGTCTTTCTTCTCAGCCTATACACCACACACAGCAAACAGAAGTATTAACTTTTTCTGCACTGTTTTTTATCTCTCAGCTAAATTTCATACGGTTGAAGTGTAATCCAGTTTGCCCTACAGACAAGGCATCACCAGGAAAATACAGCAGAGTAATATAGGGAATAATGCATAACTCAGATAATACACCAGCATAGCAAGAATACCTCTAGGTGGCATAACATAATGGCTTTTCCTGCCATGCAAGGCCAGTTGATAGGAACCAGAAGCCATCATCTTGTCAAGAAGCATTTAGAAATTATGTCAAACACTGACCTAATGCAATAATATAAATATTTTTTTCCAAATGTTAGAAAATATTCACGGAATTTTTTGACATAAAATAACTTTTCTGTTTATGAATATTTCTGTAACAGAAATTCCATAATCATCAAAAATATATCAATAGTCAACGGCAAGGAAGTTCACAGGACAACTTTTAGAAAATATAATGCAGGAACCACTGTTTAATTTTCATTCCTTGCTTTGTCTTTAAGAAGACAGAAGTTCTGGTAGAGAAGTTATGTATGTATTGTTATGAAGTTATGAATGTTATGAAGTTATGAATGGCTATTTTTCTGGATGTATGGGTGATAGCAGCTGGGAGTGCTTGCTATGATCTCTGCCATTTAGAAAGCTGCCTGTACAGATAGTGTCTTCTCCTGTCCCAACAGTTCATTATGATGCACTGTCAAAGTCTGCAGCTGACTCCAAAGGAAACAAGCAAGAATCAGATAGATCTCCCATTTGTCCTGTATGTGTCTTCTGCTCATAAATCAGAATTTCCATGAACCCACTTATGAAATTCCCCATCATGAGGTTACTTTTCCAGGCTTCTTTTAGGTGTTTCACAGCTTTCCCATGGTCCATATTGGCCAGAAGCCATGTGTTTTTGTTTAAATGGTGCTAAGCCAATGCTAATAGTCTTTTCCTTTCCAGTAGATTTTATTAGATTGGGTTAACCTTAGTTACACAGCTTCCCATTCACGTCTGGCTCAGATCTGGATGCTTTGTTTAGAGGATAAAGTTACATGTTTGCAAAATTTCATTTAACTTTAGTCTCCATTAAAGCATTTTACATTACACTTAACATTAAAGCATGTTACATACACATTACACTGTTTTATTGGCTCTAGTGTATTTTTTTTAACTGAGATCTGCTACTTGTGATTTCAAAGCACTGAGTTTCACAGTTATCTATAATTTTAAGTAAGAGCTCTAAATTCTATTTTGAAAGTTTTTTGAGCCAGAGCAGGCTGACTATTCACAAAAGAAATTGTGAGTGTCATAAAATATGAGACTTTGCTTACAAGAGAATTAAAGACTCATGTACCCACCTCCTTCTTACCTATACCAAAATATGTCCTTTTCTGAGCTATCACATATCTTATACTTTTATTTACTTCTTATTGCAGCTACTTACTACCAGTCTCTAATTCTTCTACTTTCCCTGTGTATGTTCTGCAGGAAAAACCTTTGGGAAATGCTCTTGAAAGCAAAGTAAAACTAATTTATCTAAGAGTAGTTGAATATGTATACAAAAGTTCACCGTACTACATTTGGATGTCAATCTTGAAAGTGACTTTTAATCAAGGAAGATTTTTTTCTTTGGAAGCCCTTTTCCTTGGGATTTCATTAAGAGATCTGGTCAACTTGAGGGCTCCCCTAGTGACTGTTTTAAATATTTATCCACAGGGAGTCATTTAAATATTATTTCAGTTAATTAAGTTGGTGCTTGCAATAAAAAAATAAAAATCCATTACTTTCCATGTTATTCAGTTCTTTTCTCATATTTTAGTTCTCATTTTCTAAACTCTACTGACCTTCATAAGAGTTTAGTGACTATGCTAAAATTTACCAATTTTTGCCCATGATTACTAGAAATGATATCTCCTAAATATGTTTTTGCCTTACTTATCCCCAACTAAGTTATTTTAATCTACAGGTACTTAAACTGGCTTGACTTAGTTTATTAAATCCCTGACACATCACACCTACTAAATTGTCCTTTCCAAAATCATAGAAATATATAATTACTTTCAATAAATACCTGCTCAATTAATATCTTGATGTAGTAATCAGGTTTTCTAGTTTCTCAATGACCCACTTGCTTCCTTACTAACAGATAAACAAGGGGAAAGCATTATGCAATGACAAGATTTTGTGTAGGAGCAGTCCATTGCCATGTGTAAACTCCAACACCCATCAGAGCAGGTGAGGGACATTCAGACTGACTTCATTGTGCTTTTTATACCACAGTGTGGTACGGTGCCGAAAGGTATGTAAATAATATAGCACTGTGTGGGACTGAGTTTATATAAGTCTGACTAGTTCACAGAGTTTGATATGAAGATACATATGCATGGATACTCACTAAAGCAACACAGCATATTTGTCTTCAAACTGTTTATACAGCACTAGCAAAAGATAGGAAGAGTTGTCCCTTGTTAGCAAAGAAATTACATGTATTTATATATACACAAAGAAGTCCAACAAAAATGAATGCTAAATGTTTGAATTTCACATCCAAAGCATGTAGCCATTCATCTGTGGGGAATAGGCAGTGTGTGTAGAAGTGAAGAAGCTTTCCGTTTTTAAATTAGTAAACAATCCATCCTGAGCCCTGAAAACCTTTGAAGTATAAATATTGCCTATAGTATACAAGGTGTAATTGAAACTCCATTTGTCTGAGATCAAACCCAAGGGAAATTGCCTGAACTTGAGTACACTAGTCAGTTCAATTTAAAATAGCCTTCTGAAGAGAACAGGGGCTTTGTTTGCCTGCTTGTTTACTTTTTAATCCAACACCTTCCTACCAATTGTTTGGTAAAAGCCCCTAATTAAAGATGGGTGTTATTGTGAGCAGCGAGATTGCTCTCATGAAGAAGCAGTTTCTATGAAAGGTCTATTATGATCAGCATAGAAGGAAGCAGCACATTTTTCTTATGTCAATTTTTTTGCTCCTTATTGAGCAAAAAAGTAAAAGTAGTGGCATTTCAAAGCCAGACATTGAAGCTCAGGGAGAGTAATGTCAGATATATTTTATATCACAAATGCAAGGCAAGTAATTGCAACTGCCTTCAGAAAAATCCTAACAGGACATCTGCCTGTGTGTGAAGTGTAGGCGTCTATCTACAAGCACACATACTGTGCCCAACTTTGCAGGACACTTTATGTAACTTTCATATGCTGCAGAAAGTTCAGAAAAGAATGAAATGACAGTGGGAGCAGTTGTCTAACATTTTACCTCTCCTGCACAGTACAAAAGACTCTACAAGCTGGAAACCAGTTGATATGATGCCTGCCTATCCAATAGTAAGCACAACAATGCCCAGAAAATTATTTTAATGGGATTTTTTCCTTGTGTTTGGTCATTACAATTCTACCCTAGCTACATTTACTGGCAAACTTACTAAAAAACAAGCTGTCCAAACTCTCCATCTCATATGCTGGCAGAAAGTGGAAGTTTGACTTTACACGCCCTTGTTATGGACTGATCATTATCTCCTTGCATACGGTTTGGGGGGTGCAATTCTGTGAGACAGGCAGGGCCAACAGAATCACATAGAAGTATGGTCTGTCAGTTTTTCTATCTTCTGCCAACTAATTGTTAGCAACACATCTAGAAAAGGATCTATTGCTTCATGTTAGAGTGCTTACACCATGTGCATCTTTCAGTGGAGAGAAGGAAAAGCAGCTGAAGGAGACAACTTCTTAAAGCCATCTGGAGGAAATGTACACAAACCCATATGTAAAACCTCACTTGAGCCAAGTATTCCAAACTGAGATGCAATACTAGCTAGCAGGACAGGGAATAGCTATGTGTGGTAGATACACCCTGCCAGTTAAATCCCTTATTTCAAATTAATGATGATACTTGAATAGAACTCTTGCTTGAAGCAGAAGTGTGAAAATACAGGAGAGGGGAAGCATCACTCTTGCAACTCCTAAGAATAAATTCTTTCACATCTTCTATCATAAAGCATATATCTAAATTAAGATATTAATTTAGATTATTTCTTTTCACTCAGTGAAACTGCCACCATGAAACTGCAGTCATGATTGAAGGATGAAAAGGAATACAAAAGTGGAATCACTGAAGTTGGAGGAACTGAATCAGAACCATGAAAAACAGTCTATGTTACCACAGTGGCCAAATGATTCTCAGAAAGTTCCTTAAACACAAAATTAAAATTACTAGTGCCTTGGGCTAGATTTTAAACTTGTACCATGTATTAATCTGTGTACTTCAAATTTTAGATGAGATTTGTCATGCCGATTACAGATGCAGCACTGAGGGATTTTTTTCTAACACAATACTGCATCATA
Organism: Agelaius tricolor; assembly: GCF_023055355.1. Classification (NCBI taxonomy): domain Eukaryota; kingdom Metazoa; phylum Chordata; class Aves; order Passeriformes; family Icteridae; genus Agelaius; species Agelaius tricolor. The sequence continues at coordinate 46,651,184 of NW_027269261.1, forward strand.
TCCTGATCTTTGCAGTTTCCCAGAAAGTCATTCCTAGGAAACTGGACTCAGGGAAAGCTATAGGAGAGTTCTGTATGCTTCTCCATACATAAAGCTAGGTGTCCAACTTGAAGTCATCTAAGAGATAATCTGTTGATGGGGTTTAATCCCACTCTAGTCCCAGCTGCAACAATTCTCTCAAAGCTGTGTTGTGCCCAAATTCAGGGAGAAAAGAAAACAGGGCCAAGAGTTATTTCCCTATATTTGGCATTTGACTAAACTGTTTCATGTCCACATGGCCAAAAAGACCACAGTTATGGGAGAAATTCATTGTTGAACTCAGTCCTGAAAAAACACACTAGGACCATTTCCCAAGTGGCTGAGAGTGGCTCAGGGAACAGACAGGAACAAAATTCCAGGACAGACTAGAAATTCAGCTGAGTTTTGTATTTGTTTGCTCCTCAGCTACAAACATGATTAAAAAGCCAGAGCTGCATCCTAACAACCATTGCTGTGATATGGACTAGGAGAGAGGAGGCTGAACTTCCTCCTCTTTCTGGACCTTGTCTGTGCTGAATGACCCCACTCTGTGATCCTCAGAACACAAACATGGATTTCTGTTTTGCAGGATCACAAGGCTATCACCATCAAGACTTTCACCGTTTTAAAGTTCATTTCAAACCAGTTTTTTACACGTTGTTATCTCATTGCAAAACTTGCACACCTTCTTGGTGAGTTCTCACAGGCAGCTCCACACAGCACTGACTCCTTCCTCCTCACAGTACAGCCAACAAACTCCAGCTCTCCTCTCAACCAGCTAACCCACTGGAGGAAACGTACATACTATATGTATGCTATAACCCACTCTTTTATAGCATGCATCCTTTTTGGACATAGCTGTGGCCTGTTAAGGGCAGGCCTGTTCCTAATCCTTGGTAATTAGTACAGCTGCAACTCCTCAGGGGTGAGATTGCCTTCTGCACTATCTCGAGTCTCTTACATTCCATCCCCTCACATTTACACAGTTAGGCTCTCTTCTAGCATTTCAGAATTGAAACAATTCTAACTCTCTGTACCATGTCCTTAACAATTTTACACTATTTATCCCAAGAATGAAATATTAATGGGTAGGCAATCCAACTTTTGCACATCAATGCTGTTGAACAGTTGTGATTAGACTCTGTCTTGAAAAGGTTATTATATGCCTTTGATTACAAACAGCAATTTTAATGCTTAGTTCTACAAGTTCTACATGTAATATCCCCAAATGAAAACCTGAAAAAAGGCACATGGCAATAAGAACTATTAAAATAAAATATGAAAGGTAAAATGTATTATTCAACAGACACTGAATAGCAAAATATTATAAAGACAGTACAACCATAAATTGCAAACATCAAAAAGTAAACTATGAAAAAGGCATGGAAAAGCAGCAGTATCTAATCCATATAAGTAGACACCCTCTGTTTAGTAACATGAATTGGTAGAAAACAAAGATAGGAAAATACTAGACACTGAGATACACTGCTCAGCTATTCACTGGAATTATAATTTTATTTTTATTCACTTTCAGAGGATGTTAAAATTGTACCATTGCAGTTTACTAATTTGAAAGGGAGGATGCCATGGGTAATAATTTTGAGTTGAATGATTGCACTTCAGAACTTTGTAATGGAAGTTTCCTGCGCATTTATAAATGTACCAGCAAAACAAAAATATGTTGCTTTCCAGTCTATCAGAAAAATGGGATTTCACATGCACAACCTATTTACATGTCAAAATCAGTATTACACACTGACATGGTTCATTGAGTGTATATTTTGAAAAGTAGATTAATGTCCCACCTGGGAAAGAGATTAAAACTGAAATTCAAATCTTGGTTTTTAAGAGTAATAAGTTCCCTGGCTATAATCTACAATCCACAAGAGCAGAGTTAACCGAACATTAAATTCTGAGTTAGCACCAATGGACTAGGGAGCATCTGCTGGCAGTCTGGTCAGGAGGGAAGCTGGTTGAGATAGTCATAACTGAATCACCAAGATTATTATTATACTGTAAGTATTGCAAAATTATTGCAAAATAATAGTGATCCCACTTTTCATATGACTGTGTTTCTGCAAAAGTAGGAAGACAGAAAAGAAAAGTGTTCATGTTTTGGTGCACAAAAATATTTCATAGAGTTTCTATAACACCCTAGCATTTCCTTGCCTGATGTTTGGATAATATTTGATGTGGTGGAGGGTGTCCCTGCTCACAGGACTGGAAGTGCAAAGGCATTCAGGACCCATCAGAGAGACAGAGAATCATAGAATCCCAGAATATGCTGAGTTGGATGTAGATATTGACGGTCCTCAATCCCACTCAAAACAGAAGGTTCAAAATACTGGAATTTCACCCAGGTTGAAAAGTCCAGGCTTTAGTGAGCAGGTCCCTTTTTTTATATTTTCTTTGTTTTTTTAAAATCTGTTCTTTGTTTTGGATTTAATTTTCAAATTCTCTCATATACCATGAACTGGACAGTTGTTTATTAAGCACCTCAGTAGAAGGGCTCTGCAGAGCAACTTCCCTTTTATCATTTGAATTTTCAAAGTAATGGATGTTATTGGACTGATGCAGAAATTTCATTCGGAAAATGAAAAATATATTTACAGCTACTAAATACATTCCAAAATACTAGCTAGGGGGGAAAAGGTGGGTTTAAGTTGATTTTCTTTTTAACAATATCTTGTCCTAAATTTACATTTTCTCACTTCTCATGTTTGATTGCACAAGAATATGGGTTTTTTCAGACATCAGATGAGCATGATTCTTGTTCATTCCTTTCCCATAATGGACATCTGTCACCTTAGCATCAGTCAGACCTATCTCTGACAGGCAACAGTTTTATGAAACAAAATTTACATACATTTTAAGTTCTTGAATTTTCTGTAGTTTTCTCACTGCTGCAGTGAAAATATGCATGGTAACAGCATGGTGAATGGGCTAATGAGCCCTCCTTGGGATTTAGCCCACAGCTTTAGCCATGGTCTCTTCCTCATGTGCAAACACTTCCATCCTCCTGCAAAACCAAAAGTGTGAAACCTGGGTTCACAGCAAGCACAAGCTCTGGCCCTGTGACATTTAAATCTTCATCACAGCTGACCTTTTGTTAACAAGAGCTAGCCCTTCATGTTGTTTGAATAAAAGCTTGCTTTAACAACTTACTCTTCAAAAGTGTAAAACACTTCATGCTTGCTTCTTAAAAATTACTTTATTGTTACATTTCAAAGTTACCAATGATGAAAAAAACCCTACAAACCTCAAAGTAAATGAAAGGCAAAGACAAAGAAAACAAAGCACTTCTGAAAAGGTTATACAAATAACTGTAAGAACTGTTAGAGCTTTTTTTTGCCTTTGGGTAGAAAGTTTGGGGTTTATTCTTAGGTTGGTCAAGGACAGCACAAGGAGGTATTTTAAAACAAGTTTTAAAGTAGGCAGCTCAGATATCCTACATTAACAGGCTTGTACATTGCTGGATCTTGAACAGCCCACACTGCTTGTTACATGCAGTTAAGAAGGCTTTGCTCCACACTGTGTCTTTGGAGAACAATACCAGCTATTTTTCATTTGAATATCCACCTATGTTCATTTCTCTTGACCCAAAGGTTTCCTTGATTGCAGAATCTTGTTCCAAAGGTTCAGGGTTTCTCCATCTTCCTTTTTGCCCTGCCACTAGGGACTGTGCCATGCCCATCCAAGCCCTGAGCTGTGCGGGGACCAAGTGGGGCACACATCCCCAGGCAGTCACTGATGCAGCATGAGCAAGCAGGGGACTCAGCCTCCTCTTTGCCCTCCTGAGTATCCTGTGCCCCCACATCTACTTCTCTCTCTGAAGCAAGATGTTGATGACAAGCCTTTATAGTGTAGCTCTCTTTTCTTCACACTTAAAATTTCTGTCTTCAAAGCTCCCTGAGTGCTCAGAGTTTCATACTGTTTCCTTTCATGATTGGATTTTTCCATTTCCCTTTCATTCTTGCAGTTTAACCCCCTGTTCTCTGCTAATAAAATCACTCTGGCAACCTCATCTTGTAGTCTTGTTTCATTTGTGACAATCCCAACTGTTTGCTTGTTTATTCTTAAGTCCATTACTAGGTCTAAACAATGCCTTTTAGAGTCCATTTTTTGCTTTAAATGTCCTTTAGCTGCCCATGACAGCTATTGGGTTGCATTTTAATATTCTGGTTCCCTCTTTTTCAAGTTGAAATGCTAAGTTCTTTCTTTTTCTCTTTTTTTTTTTTTTTTTTTTTTTTGACACATTCTGCATGAGGAATCAGGTTAATACGATCTGAATTTCTTTTGGTCAATCCCTTGTGTGACCCTTTCAAAATTTCCTTTATAAAAGGCAACTCCTTATCCTTTTCTGATAGTCTGCTTCCTAGTTCTCCCTGTAATATTGCTACACTTCCTTAGAGTTTCACTTCAACACATGGCCCAGCTGCTGAAACAATGCCCTGTGACTGAATGTTGTGCTTTAAACCAATAAAGCATGTAGGAGTTGCCAGCACTGATAAAGCACTACATTGAGGTTTGTGGTTTGCACTGCTGCATTTTTTTTCTTGAATTCTCCTAGTTGTTTACAATTGAATCACTGCTTTCTAACCTTCTCTTATTGCAAAAAAATCTTCCAAAGTGCATGCTGTGCTGCAGCATGCTTACACAGTGCAGGATAGAAGATGCAAGCAGGAAAAGTCTCTGGCTACAAATTCGGGCTCTGTATAGGTTACTTTTAATGCTCTCTGAGTAGGATCATGCATCTGGTGCCTAGCCTCCTTCCATGCTGAGGAGACACTGTGGATTATTGCAAGGGAAATCCAGAGGCATCTGGAGTGAGGGGAGCATGGCCAGAATCTGTCCCACCCCAAATTCTGTTCCGAGCACAAGCCAACAAGGAAAATGTTGTCACCCTTTCCCTTTAGGAGGCTTATTCACAAAAAAAGTAGTGAGAAGGAATGTTATATTTATTTTAAACGTTTGGCTGGGGATCCTCTCTTTGAGCCATGGTCAAGATGCTCAGGGCACCTTGACAGTGCCACTGAAGCACCAAAAGCAGCACAGCAGCTGTCTGGGATGGACATTCAGCTCTGAATGTCCTGACTTCCCCATGACCACCTGAGACTCATAAGTACTTCCTGACAACTGGTCTGAGAGTCACAGTCTTTAAGGCTCTGTCACTTAAAAGAGTCATAGCACAATTAAAATCCTTTGAAACATAGCAGGTGTGTGATTTGTTTCTGGTTTGAAACCTCAGAGGTACATCAGAGTGAGAAGTAACCATTCATTATCCAGGGAGTTGAAAAGTCCAAGCTGAGAGGAGGGGGTTGTGACTCCTCTCTTTTCTTTTTTCCTTTGAAGTTTTGGCATTTTCATGCTGGATTTCACCTCTTTGGAAAATATTTTCATTCAAAAAAAACAAAAAACCAAAGAACTATGACCCTTACCACAACCATCACTTCAGGAAAATAACTAAAGTAAAAAAAATATTCCAACCACAAAATATTTAAGACCTCCTTATGCAACAACAATGAAAAAGTATAATTGCAAGAAGATGATAAAAGTATGAAAACTTGTGTTGTCAACACAGCAGTACTGCAAATCAGTGATATCTGAAATATGGTCAGAATAAATCCCTCTGATATTGCAGCAATAAGCCAGTTACTTCTTCTGTGTATCAAATTACTTCTTAACAAAACCTTGCCGTTTTTCCAAACCAAGACTGAAAAGAAATACTCATTTTCAAAATTGAAAGAGCTCAAGAATGTGAGTTAACCTCAAGGGTCATGACTGGTTTATCAAATTTTACCCTATTCATTTTAATGTAATAAGACACACAGGTCAGTAGAGATTGGTGTTCCTGTCTCGCCTGTGCACCATTCAGTGAGTTCTTGATGGGATGATTTCACACACGTCTGCTCTCCAGCTACGGCTGTGACAACTGTGAACCCTCTTCGTCTCTTATTTGAACATACAGAGAAATTAAGGGGAAAAACTCATGTAGATATGCTATTGGCATAACCCACTGGTTTTAACCTTTTGAAAACTGGAGAAATGTTGGTAAGCTACCCTAAAATGTGTGAGAGGCTGCTTCAGGAACCACAGAGTCGCGTCCAAGAGGGCACCTCACAAGTGACTTCTGTCCCCCTTTTCTCCTGGGCCAGAAACCCAAAGATGCACTGTCCTGGAGATATGTGCCCAAGATTCTCCATTTAACTGTCTCCTGTCTGTTCAGCCTGAGCATTAGGCTCAAAACAATTTTTAAAGGCTGTCCCAGAAACCTCAAGTAACAAATTGCTCATGACAAGTACAACCAAAAGCTGACATTTTCTGGAAACACTATGATTCCACGAGTTTGGGTTTTGGAGAGATAATGATTTTTGCAAAATTTTGTGAAAACTGTGTGAAATGTGTTAGGACTGCAAGGTGGAAGATGTGGTTAGGGAGCTACCCAAAGATTTTACATGCTCACAACAGAGCTTGTTCTCAGCTATCATCCAGTACAGCCACTGACACTACTGACAGACAGAGGCGGTGGTGGGTAGAGTGAAGTCTCTCAACTCTGTCTATTTTCACCATATTGGAAAGTTTTTTATGAAATCATAAAGCTCCTAAACTAAGGTATTCATATAATGTTTTTCCTATGTATATCCACAAACACTTAACAGGGTTAGCTCTACAGCTCCTTTTCAGTGCAAGAAGATCAAAATAAAAGAAACGATGCTGGAATACTTGGTTGCTCTAATAATTTATTTAAAATACAGGACTGTACCAAAATATCTCCTCTTCTTTACTCTGCCCAGGCACTTGCACTGGGCTACTTAATGTTCTCTAATGTATTGATATCTGTGTGTTTCTTCATAAAAATTAAAAATAAAAGCATTTAACAATTTTTATTTAATCTCTGAGGCAATTTTGGAAAATAATCAAAACCTTTTGTTGAAATCCTTCTGGCACAGTGTTCATAGGCAGCAGTGTGCCTGTTTGATGCAAGCAGAAGCCAGAAATTGAAAGTGGTTCACCCAGAAAGCCAAGGACAGACCTTGAACCTGAGTCCATAAAAATTTGCTCAATGCTTTGGCACACTGCCTCTCACCAGCCTTCTCTATTTGCCTTTCACAGGCTGAAAGCCCAGCCCTTTGTGCCCATGGGTAGAGCTCTGCTTTGGCTTCAATGAGTCTGCACAATCCTGCCTGCCCACACTCCCTGGCAAGGGGTTAATGGGAACAGGAGAACACACAAAGTAAGGTCAATCCCATCAAACGTAAGACTTCAAAGACAAGTCTCTGTTCTTAAAGCCAGAACTCTGCTGGCAGTAATGTCACTCTATAGAATAAATTCTGTTTTCTTGACCTTTTTCTTTTCTACTTCCATGGTCATAATCCAGCAAAGGTTTAGAAAAGTCATAAGATTGTCTTATTTTCTTTTGATGGGTATAGATTAGGGTGATGGTTCCCATGTGCTAATGTTCAGGTTTTCACAAGAAAAGGCTTTTAAAGAAAAATTCAATTGAGTATATGTGTAGTAGACAAAAGTAATTTCCTTGTTATTATTTTTTTTGCAAATTTAAAGAGGTGGTGTTTTGAAAACCTTGAATTCCTGCATGCTAACATTACCTCTTTCAGTTAAGATACAAGCAAAGCACCTGCACATTTCAGAGGCAAAACTCCAACAAAGTAGAATGAATTTAGATGGCAGTTGGCCTCTCACACAGACAATGAGAGGAACTGGCAGATCATGCTTATCTTGCTACAGATGCTTGAAAATGCATCAGGTGAGGGAACCCAGAATTCCTGCCTGGCATTCCCATGCTGACAGTCGCCTTCATGCCAGCATTTACACCCACATATAGCTCTTCAGAAGTAGGGGCTTTCTCTTCTGCCTGCACCTTCTTCTACCCAGTCATCTCCTTTCCACACCATGTCAACTTCCCAGTGGGTGCCTGGGGCACTCTCACAGCTCTTTCACCTTCTGGCACATCATTGCTTCTCAGCTTTACACTATTTCATGACAACTGTAAGTGTAGAAGTAAAACCTGCCTCCTGGCCAGGCTCTGTGACCCTTAAATGCATTTTTTTATCTGCTGAAAAGAGGTTTGGGCCCTTTACTATGTACAGCTGAGGCAGGTGGCAATGCCATCAAGTTTTACTCTTCTTTTAGCCCCAGCACTCACTTCCTCGCATGACATTTTTCAGGTTTGCTTCAACTACCTATATGGAGATAAATTTTTTTAACATTTAACTATGGTATGCACATAAATTGTTTGCATACAATTTGGTATAAAGGACTACCACTTGGTCAAAGCACTCAGTTCAGAAACACATCTGCTTGAACACAGCTGTATAAATGGGTCTTTAGATTATATGGGTGTCAAAACACGGAAAAATATCTTTTCAGAGACAAAAGTTTGTTCGTTCAAAAAAAGCCACATTAAACACAATATTTCAGTTTTATTTAAAAGACTGTTAATAAAATAAATAGATTTCTAGACTGAATATTGTGCTAAGGTTTTATCACAAAAAGAATTCACAATATTTTGACAAAATAAATCTCAGTATTTAAAGTTTTAGTAGTTAATTTTGTGGTGAAATATTATATCTTATAATTTTATCCAGTCTTATTCATGGGCCTAACTCTTGGATTATGATTTTTTGAAGCATCTAATTTTTTTTGAAATAGATCTATATCATGATTTCTATTTCAGTACAAAGCTCAAAATGACACAAAGAATCTTTGTAAAGGCATTATATTTGCAAAGAGATTTCAATAAGTTCCTGCAAAGTAAAGTTTAAAGAAATTTAAAACAGTAAACGACAATTTAGCTCTTTTTTTTTTTTGCAGAACTAATATGCATTGTGTTTAACCTAAAGTAGTTTTCTGTTCAGACAGCAAACTAAAAACTTAGCTATTGCAAAGTGTAATAACAGTAATGGCTATATCTTGCAGAGCATTTCTTAGTCCTTGATATAAAACACTTTAAAAAGAATATAAGTTCCATTTTCTGGCAATAATAGTGATAAAATATTACTGGTTGAGGGACTCTTTGCCAGGCAAGGTGACATGATGTGATGGCAAGGCAAGGAAATGTAAGGCAAGGTGAGGGAGGGATCCATTATGTCAAACGGGCAGCGCACGAAGAGAGTGTCCTCCAACTCCACTAACAGAATCCTGCTGAAAATCTGATGTGTATTTAACATTTGGGCCTGTTTCTGAAAAGCAGATTTTTATTTCAGATGTTAGGCAAGTGACTAGATTTGAAAAAGCTGATCTCCATAGAGAGACCTTATGTATTAGTTTCTGTGTCAATGTATATGCTGACTTGGTATGCAGGGACCAATACAAAAGCTTTGTGGTTTTGCTTGCTTAATTTAGTAATAAAACTTGTTCATGAGATCACTTTCGAGTGTCTAAAAAATTGGGAAAATATCAGACAAGTACCTTCTTCCATTGAAATAGCTAGAAAATTGTACTCTGTTATATCTGAAATATCTCTAAACTTTTGGCTCCCTTGCATGAAGAAACAAACATATTAATGGGCAGATTTAAGAAAATGGTTTCAAGCAATTCAAAGATAAGAAGTTACTGGATCAGTAGGGTTAGCCAAATTCTCAAGTAAAATATTTTCAAATTAACAGAAAGCACCTTGTTTGTCATCCATGATAACTGAATTAACAGCATCTGAAACTCTACTCATAAACATGATGCTGATTTGGTTGAGAACAGGAAAACAAAGAATGCTAAAGACTCTTAAGGACTTTTTAAATGTTTTTAACATGTTTTTCAGGTTCTAAAAAGAAATATTAATATTGGAAAATCAGCCCTAAAGCTAACATTTGCTTCCATAGCTATAATGTAAATTATATTATAATCTAAAAACTTCAGGGTTGATCTGTCCAGAATGCTTTTACAGATGGGAGTATCTGCTCTCTTATTCTGCTAAATACGAGAAGTGGAAGTTACTGTCTACCTGTCAAGAGACACACACCGCCTAAGATTAGCTTCATCCAGACTAGACTGCTTCTTCATCTTGCTGCTGGATCTCCTCTGCTACTCTATGTTCCTTAAACAGAAACAATTTTAGATTTTAAGATGTTGAAAGTGGTGTTGAAACCCACCAAAATCTTGTTCCTGGAGCAGGAACCTGAAGCTTTGTGTTGCATGCCCTGGGATCTGGCATGAAGGGATAGAAGGGTACAAAGGTTTCTGGAGATGTGTCACAGGACTTGAGGAAGCCAAACCAGCATTCAGTCTTGGGAATGTTGTCATTTAGAATCCATCCTTGGAGTGAGCTACTTTCAGACTCTGTTTGGAGAGAGCTAGGTGATGTCACTCTGCAGGACAACTGGAGAAAAAGCTAACATTGAGATCAGAAAGACATAGGTCCAGTACAACAGTTGTCCTCAGCCTTCTTTTATTTTGCACCACAAAAACTTTCTGGAATCATTAAAAAAAGAGCTTCATCATTCGTGACAGTCTGTGAGGTGCACAGCCAGAGTGGCACTCAGGGGTCACAGCTGCACTGAAAAGTGATGCATATGGTAACCCACCCTTACCTCCTTCCCTTGAAAAAGGCAAGCACAACACCTACATGCAGTTCATGTCCCAGATGCATTTTACTCTGGCCTGAATGCAATTGAGATACAGACCTTGCATGACAAGGACAATTTCTTAGGTCAATAATTAAATTAAATTCTAGGGGACAAGCTGTATCATATGGTTGATAAATTCTGAGACTTATGTTAAGGATCTATCTAAAACCTGTCAGGTGAAGCATGAGCTCTTTATATGATCCTCTTCTCTGTTCACCTACAGCATTAAATGCTGGTCTGGAAGGGGTGCCTTTTATGCTTTTTGCTGTTGAAATCAGAACTATTACTCCTCACCAGTGGCATAGCTCCTGCAGTATCTCAAGGAATACCTCTGCTGCAGTGTTGCATGTCAAGGTTTTAACAGTGCCTAATGGTTTTGCTATTACTTATTTTATTTTGGGAAGACAATGATAGATATTTGCTTTAAATATAGATGTACTTGTTCCAGTGAGCTGAAGTGTGATGTCTAAATACTTGGAAGTATCTCTTTAAACATATATGCAGGGACAAAAGACTTGTGCATTGAAAAGGAAAAAAATTTCCTGAGTGAAGAGAAAAACACAGCAAAGAAAACATATGTAATCAGTTCTAGAGATATGAAAAGATTCTGACACAACACAAGATAAAATTTTTTCCCTCCTTTTCTAGAAATTAAAGTTCTTAAAACAGTGAAGTGATTCTGGATTTTGGAAAATGGCGCATTAATTCTTGGTCCTTGTTTGGCCAGGCTCTGTCAAGCCCATCAACATATTGCTGTCCATGTGTGCCTTTCCAAACTTTGTTCTCTCCCTGTGGCTTGAGAGCAGCATTCAGTAGAAAGGGGCTTGGGGGAAGCTTGCTGCTGCAGGGTTCTTTCAGGAAGTGTTCTCCCTGCCCACCTTCCCTTCTTGCTAGAGCCACCCCATACATGGCTCTGAGGAGCTTAAGCCTCTTTCATGGAGAGCTCCATGTGCCACCTTTCTGCCAGGAGGGATGCATTGGTGGTTGGATGCAGAGCAGATGAGCTCAGCAATCATTGCAGGGCCAAAGTCTGCTTTCTGCCATTGCACCACTTCATTAATGCAAGATGGGGAGAAAGGGGCTGCTGTACTAAACACATTTTTATTAAAATCTCTGAGATAAAGAATTGCCACCAGTATAATCAGACTCAGAGTAATTCACTACTATATGAAGAGTATCATTGACTTCCACTAAAACTGGGGTTTTGAAGGATAATCGCTGATATCTTTTCCTCTATAAAAAATGGCTTGCAGATTATGAATAAATAAAATGGAGGGAATTGGAACTTTTTAAAAAAGAAGTTCCCAGCACAAAATGTCTTTGAGAACAGTAAGTAACTACATGAATAAGGATTATTATTTAAGAAGATAATTTCTTGTAAGGATATGTTAAATTATACAGTAAATGACATGGTACTATGTCTAATACTAGAAGTTAGGTCCATGCTATCTTAGATGCTGCAATAAGACAGCCTAAGAAAGTGAAGATGGTGAAAATCACTGTGTCTTGTCCTTTGTCACTGCCAGCCACCCTGCTGATAGCAAGGAGGGTTGTAGAGAGGTCCTGATCCATCTCTCTGCTCTCAGGTCTGTCCAGGCATAGGCCAGCTCTGGTCCAAAACCTGCAGCCCTGAGGCAGGGTCACACAGAGCACAGGCTTCACTCATGTCAGCAGCCGGATCAAGTCCAAGCATTTATGATGCAGAAGTAAAGCAAGCTCCTGTCCATCTTTTGACATTTGTGCAAACATGGAAAGGGAAATCCTTTGGGTGTCTGTTTTCACTGTAGGGTGTGTATGGTGTAATTCAGCTTCTGTTTCTTTGTATTCTGGAGCTGCTGAGAGAAAAACACCTGACGGGTTCCTGAGATTGAATTTTTCTGTGTGTCACAATTACCCACATTTCTGGGGTCTTTGAACTTTAAAAGGAGCGCCTGAAGGTAACACAAGTGTCCACCATGTGAGTAACAAACAGGTCACTTAAGAGATAAGAATGGCATATACTTTTTAGCTGATCCTAGAAGTAGCTACAAATTTAACTGCAATAACACAAAAATAGGAATTAGTGTAAAACTAACATAACCCTTTAATCTTTTAAAATTGATTTATTTTGTACTTTGTTAATTTTTTTTTCAGAAAATGAAGAAATCACTAACATCTTTTAAATTAGAATAGTAATGCTAATTTTTTCATTGCACATAATACTGAGATTTTGTGGTTTGCAATTAATTTGAAATTAAAAGCTGTATTGAAGGTCAAATCATATGACCTGTGTTACATTGCCAGATCTGCTCAGAAAAGCTTGTTAGGAATTTTTCAATTAAGTAATTTTTAATTCAATAAAGCTTTTCCTGGGAAAGATTCAGTTTAGAATTCCAATTAAATGAAAGGGAAAATAAGTGAACAAGTTGTACAGAAAATACCCAAGGAGTAAGTCATGTTACTCATCAGGACAAGGGAAACTCTGGCTCATGTCCTTCCTGTACTCCTGAGCTCATTTTTTCATATTATTGACATAATGATTTCTAAAATCTTTGAATAAGAATTTAAAAATTATTTTAAATATCATTGTTGTGTAGGAGAGAGAGGTTATCTATTCTGCAGTGTCTGTAGCCTATCTACCTAAAAAAAGATGTGGAGTCATAGAGCACATGTGTAGAACTCAACACATTTCTTTTTACTGACTAAGAGTAATCATCAAACCTACAGAAAAAAATTTGAGTCAATAAGATCTGTGTCATAATTTCATTCCTCTCCAGAGCTGCCTTTATGCATCAGACAAAAAATAACAGTGTAGCTACTGCTAGCTAGTATTTGATTGGTGTAATTTCAAAGAGAGATGTGTAGCACCAGCAAAGCAAATGATGGTAGCAAAACAGTGGCAAAATGGTTAATCTTTCTTTATTCTTAGAAGGTTATATGTGGAAAAGATAACCTGTTTTACTGGTTGTTTCTAAAGGAGCCACAGTATAAACACTCAGCTACCTCCAGTGGTGTATACTTAATTCAGTATCAAATCTTTCCCTAGCAAACAGGAACTCAGTATTTACCTAAATGACACAGCAAATATGAAACAAAATTTTGTCTGATTATTAGATATAATGTTTACCAGCATGACCAGAACTTGTATGATTATGTGACATCAAGGAAAAGAACTGCCAACAGAAATTTATTTTCACAATCTTCAGTGTTTTGAAAAATATATTTACCTGCGAGAAGCAGACTTTGCCATGGCAACTCATGATTTTTCTCCCAGTTCAGGTCATTCCTTGGGATAAATTACTCTAAGCTGTCTACAAACACTGCTGAGAATGATCAGGAAGCGTCTCTGACCACTTCCAAACCAGTATAAAGGGAAAGAGCAACCCACACATGTGAATCAGGGAGCACTGCTCAGAGGACTTGCTTGAGAGGTAAATAATTTGGTCAAGAGATATTCCAGAGACCTCATCCTCTCCAGCCACTGCTGCCAAGAGGCCATGCTCTTAAAAGTCAAAGCAACTGTTCATTTGTCTTAACTCAGTCATATCAGTTAGAAAACACAACACATTTCAGAAGCTTAGCAGGGTGAAAGAAATTTTAAAAGCCTGGGAAGCTTCCAGTGATGTGATGCAGGACTGAGCATCTCATCACCTGCTGCTGCTGACAAATGAACTGAGGAAACTGCTTGTATTCCTTGGGCCTATGACAGTATGGATGTTTCCCAGTAACAGAAATTACAGAAAATATCAGGGTGGAGTTAGTATATGACACTCTCTCCCATCTGCAAGAAAGGATAAACCACACTTAAACCATTCCTAATGCAGAAATATCTACCAAATCAAAGCATAGTGGGGTCTCCCTTTAATGCCCATTCCTTGGGCATCCTGGCCAGCCTGTACTATGCTCTGTTAGGCACACACCCACAAACAGCAGGGGTGGGAAGCTGTGAGATTTTTCTGTATTTGAGGAGAGGAAGAAGCACCAGACTGCAAGGCTCTTCTAAGCACTGAAAGACAAGCATGGATGGAGAGCCAGGATCAGTTCCTGCTGTGCAGTAATCTCACCAGCAGCAGCAGCAGCAGCAGCAGCAGCAGCAGCAGCAGCAGCAGCAGCAGCAGCAGCAATGGCAGCAATCTCTTTGCAGTCCCCTCTCACTTCCTTCATCCCAGCTTTTCAACTACCCACAGTAGTTGGATCAGACTCTGGCTGGTTTAGGAATTGTATCAACTTCAAACACTGCCAAGCACAGGGGCGTTGACAGGCTTTTGGAAGGGGTAGACCAGCCCTTCAGTATCTTCTACAGAACCTCAAACACATTCCTGAGATCTCCAGCCTCAGGACACCCCCATTAAACTGTTTCACCCTTTTTTTGTAAATTGCCTCCAGGGACATCTTTTCACACTGCAAGCTCCCACATGTGAGCTTTAACCCAGAGCATTCCTCCATCTGGGAATTTGCCGTGCCCCCCATGCCTCTCCCAGCACCCATTCCTTCCCCCCATGCCCCAGCAGCTTCACCTTTGCTGTGTCTGATCCTTACCCAGCAAGCTCCTTTTCCCAATGGTGTCTCCCTGTGCCAGAGCTTCACTCTGAGCGTGGCACATTGATTTCCCTATCACACTCCTACAAAGAGCCCATTAACAGAGACATATGTCTGCACTTCCATAACACCTTATCTAACAGAAACAATCTTTCCTCTTAATAAATTGTACATGGCACAGCCATTAATAGTGAAGGCTTTGCAGCACCGCTATTTGTTTTCAGAATGCGTTAACATTTGCTTCTACACTTTCAGTGTTTGCTCCTTCACCCACTCTCCTTTGTGTTTGAGCTTTGGCTGAGCACAGGAAACAGTTCAAGTAATTATTCCTCCATTTGGACAATAATGGATAGCCTCTCTATAGTTACAATTGAAATCAGTCAGTCTTTTTTTATACTTCTACCATTTCAATTCCACAAAATTAGTTTGACATGCAATTTTAATCCAATATTACTTCCAGATTCAGAGAGAAATAATTAAGCTGTCTTTAAGCTAAATTTAAAGAGCACAAGGGAAAAGGCAGTAAAAACTGGTTCAAGGTTTGCATTTTCAAGTAACATTCCTTTGTCTACCTCAAGCTTCTTAAAAAGTCATGCTTAAGGTATACTTGGCAGTCGTTTAATAATTACAAAGCTATTAAGCTTTCATAAGGAACAAGTGAAACTGGTTTTTTCCTAATTAGCTAATCATAAATTTTTCAAGGAAATAGTCTTCTACTAGAAAATGATGATTTGAAGAGGCAAAATCATCAACAGTAGTATGCTGATTATAATATATTCTTCTTACAAAAATCAGTACATCTCCCCAGTTAATTAAGTCTGTCCTTTGATAGCAAGTTCACTTCTTTGCCTGGATAACTCATATCCTACCTCCCACTACTGCCTTTATATATGCTGCACAGTGAGATGTCAGGAAATCAAGCAGTTACAGTGCTCACCACTTTATTAATTCCATTCTGAAAAGCTGAGAGAAACTTCTGAACCGTCCTAGCTCAGTGAATTTTCTAGATTCAGGGGGACATATTTATGTCTATAAAGGAATATTTAGTGATTGGGAGAAATTTTTCTGAAACAGATCTCTGACCTCTCCAGATAATGCAATATAATTGTACTTTAGACTTGTAATTCATTTTTCCAAAGATCATATAAATCTTATGAATATTAGCTTTCTGTTACAGACATGTGAAGGCCAGACTGAGGACACATTTATAAAAATGATAGCTCATCACTGCAAAGGAGGTACTAATATCTGGCCTCATGATTATAGTGTTTCCTTACAGAAAATTACCAGCAGACTGGAAAAGTATCTTGTTGGTTAACTGCAAAGTGATTATTGGGTCTATTCTCCTCAATGCTCAGAAGCCCTTCCTTCCGCCTGCAAAACCTGTCTTAAAGATACAAAAATCATTTTTCTCCAGATGTTTTACAACTCAACCTGAGATGCATATGTTCCAGGTGGGTTTTAGACATTGATGAAAAAAAAATAAGGCTTTAAAAAGAGAACCTGTATTTAATATACAGGACCAACAAAACCTTTTCTGCACCCATTCAGTCCATACTTTTTTGCATGCATCAACAATAACCAAATTTCCCATCACAAAGAATTTCTACCTGCTTTTGCAAGATATTATGAGAGGTCTTACTTAAAATATATATTTGATATATGATCTCAAGCTGCCAAAGATCTCCTTCAGCTTTAGGCTCAAAGCAAAATCTTTCCTTTTTTTTATTACCTAAACTGACTTAGGGATCTTGCAAGCAATACCTTGATTGATTCTTCAATACTGGAAATACAACAACAGCTATCTTTCTCCCAGATCTGTAAAACTAAAGTTAAAAGTGGCAAACAGGGAAAGAAAAGGGAAAATTACAAGAAATTAGTGAATGTCCTGTGGGAATGGTTTCTGCTGCTCAGTAGAGCGAGAACTGGGAAGTGAAGAGAGGAGACCTTATGAGGTGATCTTCTTCTAAACCCTAGAAGGAAGAGGGGACTTTTTTCACCTTTCCCTATTCCCAGAACAGACTTATCCCACTTCTCAGGGGTTATAGGCCAAGCTGCTTTCAATTCTTTTCCCATGTTCCTCAAATAAACACTAAGAGAAAAGCACCATTTCCTTTGCCCAGCAATAGTCACAAAGAAGCTGTTTCCAGCAGCTGAAGATGTGTCTTGCAGAGAGTTCACAAGCTGCAGGGTGCTGGTGGCCCATCATGAGGCTGGAAGAGGGCAGGATTTTTAATATTGTTTCAGCATGAGATAGATGAATGATTTCTTCCAGAGAGAAGAGCCTGAACAGCTTCACACCACCCTCTGTCTTTCCATTCCTTGCCAGGTTTTCCATTGCCAGCGTCTTTTTCCAGCATCTCCACACAGAACTCCAAACAAGTGACATTCTGTGTCCCACACATGGGCTTGCTTAAGCAGCCCTTGGCAGTTGCATTAATTGAAAAGATTCATCTTCCCTCAGAACAGGACAGACCACAAAGATGAGAGCTTGCAAATGAAGGGAATGGGAAAGGCAGCCTTACTGAGGTGGCTCCTCTGAAACAGGTGAAGATACTCGGGAGTGAAGTTCAACCTTCTCACATCTCCATGTGAGAAAGCCTGGGGATGAGCATTCAAAAGTTGCAAAGATATGACTTCTTGTCCAAATGAAAATGTGAGGTGTGAAAATAGGTTGAGAAAATTCTGCAACTATGATATAAAAGAAAAATAGCCTCTGCCTAAGGACAAATTACTGTGGATTTGATAAGATCATGTCAGGCTCTGTCATTTTCCTTAGGAAGAATTTTACTCTCTGAAAGATGTGAGAGCTACAGAAAAATCAGGTTGTAAGACTAAATTCAAGGTTGTAAAAAGATGTCTTCTTCAATAAAGCAGCAAAAAGAGAGTTTTTGTAGTTATGAAGAGAGTAAAATCAAGAAGACCTGGAGACTTCTTTCCTTAGAGAATAATAAGAGAAGGAAAAAAAGTTCTGCAGGAGAATATTTGGCAGTCCTATGTCAGTATTGTTAATTTTTCAGATTATATCAATTAATTATTACGTAAATAGCTATTTAAACTAAATGACAAGTCACTGTGATTTATTATGAGCACTGTATGTGTAACCATAGATGCACTGCCAGATTGACTCTGATAGAATAATCAAGGCCCAAATTAATAAATGATGATGAGAGATATTGTTGACTGATGTGTCTCCAATTTTGGAGGCTGTCTTTAGCCAATTTGGCCTTAAATGATAGAAAAATAATTTTCAATCTACATATCCATTCTGTTTTGTTAGCAGATTGTCTACTTTTGTTTGCAGATTTGCATGAGTTCCTGATGACAGCTGACTCACACATACTGTAAACCAAGAAATATCAAGTACAATGCTGTTTGGCAGCAAAGTAACTAAAACATGAAATAATTTAAATATTGACACTTGACTTTTGTCAGCATATTTTTTATGTGTCTTTTTCTTTTAATGATGAAACTAAAATCCTTAGGATCCTGTTGGTGAGCAGTATTTTGTCTACCATGCTTGATTGTGCAATCAAGTTATACAGGGAATTGAAGGGAGCCTGCTTGGACCAGGCACCAAAACACTGAGATTCTCCAATAAATGATCCATATTACTTTAGAGATGGAAAAGATAGACAGAAAGAATAAAGTATCAAAAATCTAGTGCTTCCTATTTCAATAGTATCTGCTATTTAATTGGAGCATGTGAGGACATATTTCCAAAGCACTGAGGAGAATAAAGATGAGACCAATCAGTTTTCTCATCCATATAAGAAAAGAAAGATT
Organism: Agelaius tricolor; assembly: GCF_023055355.1. Classification (NCBI taxonomy): domain Eukaryota; kingdom Metazoa; phylum Chordata; class Aves; order Passeriformes; family Icteridae; genus Agelaius; species Agelaius tricolor. The sequence goes on from NW_027269261.1 coordinate 46,670,086, forward strand.
CCTTATGCATCATGTCATCTTTAAAAGAAAAATGCCTTTAAAGAGCTGATGCAAGCACCATGCTTTTACAGATTTTATTTATTTTCAAACATTGTTAATTTTATAACATAATATACAGAAATTATTAAAGGGAGTTTTATACAGAAAGAGAAGCTTCACAGTCAGTTAAACACAAAAGTTTTCTGAGCTCTGTATGCAGTGTGGAAAGTGGATGTCCAGATGTGAACTGAGGAGCCAAGCATCTTAATATGCCTAAGAAATTATTTCTCACTTTGAACTGTTTAAGGAAAATTATTTTAACTAAACAGTTTTTTTGATGAGTCTTAGAGTCAATGACATGGAAAATTAGTTAATTCATTTTAATTTTAACAGATCATTCATTTTGGTGTTATAATATTTTCTTTTCACGTTTTGATGAAATTTCCTTCCATTTTAATGTAAAGACTTTTAATAAAACTTAATTAAAAAAAAATAACACTTTTGAATGTTCAAAAAGTTGACTTTTTCTTGGTTTTGACCTGAGTTGAAATATTGCCAGCCAAACACCAATCAACCAGCTAAAGAAACCAACTAGTTTCACATGCTTAACTTGGCAGGGCAACAGGAAAGCCATTCTGTATCTATCTCAGTGGTATAGTAAGGGATAAATGCTAATGATGTAGTAAAGTTTATTCTCTTCTCACATGCTTCACACATCCTTGATGACTTTTTCTTTTCTGCTGCACCACTAAAATATCTCACTATTACAAAAATTTTACAGTGTCACACTCCCTTAAACAATACATTCTACAAATCTTTTTCCAATTTCCTTTTCTTTTCTGCACATTATCATATGTGGATGCAAATATGAGATCACAATTGCCAAATGATGTCAAATTAGGTTAGTCATGAGTCAAAGTCCTTCATCTCTTTATTTGGGTAATGGTCTCAAAAGATAGAGCCTTTTAAGAGCTATTAATTATGTGAAAGGTGTGTTGCTCTTCTTAGACAGGACTACTGTTCTTTCATTTCCTAACAGACCTCAGTAGCAACTCCTCTGACTAAATGAATTTTAGCAAACAGAACTTGATTGACTAAAATGGAGTAACTCAAAAGCTCAAATGTCTTTACTGGAAGTAAGGACAAATGACCAAAATAAATTACAGAAGAAAACTGTATTCAGGTATTTTCCTAACTGCTGAAGATTCTTGGCTACTGCATTATTAAGGTAGGAAAAAAAATATTTTCAGGTACAATTTTGACTTTCAAAACACCGAAAATTGTGTGAAATGTATGTTCTGATAATTTTTGTTGTTGAGAGTTCGTGTAAGAGGTTTATATAGAAGGGTTTTGTTTAAGTTTAAAAACCTCAGGCTGTCCTAAAATATCTGATGGGCATATCAAGCTTTTCTGGTTGTCATTAATACTGACCCACACACATCTGATCTGGCTATGCTATGCTTCTGGCCGCCTACAAGAAGCACAGCAGAAGAAAATGTCCTTAAGGAAGAACTGGCATGTCTCAACAAGGTGTTATTTTTCCTCCTACTCCTTGTTTGTACTTAAGATACAAAATCACAGCAACCCTTCATAAGTCAGCACTGTTTTGCCATGACAGTGAGCAAACAACAGACCACCAGCAACTCTTTGGTGCAAAGCTGCCACAACTGCACAGGCTCTTCAGTCTCTTTTGTCCTTGAGCATCACAGAGCCTAGGCACGCCAGGAGCAGAAACAGAAGCAAGAATTGTATAGAAATGGGAATTCCTAATGTATGGTCATGTTTGCCAGAGTAAGGCTCATCTGGAAATGGTGCTTCTTCTGAGAATGCATTTATATTTCATATAGTATTTCATTAAGTGAAAGAATAGTCATAGGTCCTGATATAACAGGTTCTTGCCCGGGTGCAAAGGAAGCTAAACATTGCTGCAACTGCTTTTTGTTACTGTGAAAACTATAGCACATTCACCTTCACATAGTTTACTTAAGTATGATGAGAAATACCTATAAAAGCACTGTTTTTTCTTTCTCTTGTATCTAATATCAATATGTTGTGTGAGGGAGGAAGCTAAGAGGAAATTGAAGTTTTCCTCTGAAAGATCACAAGTCTGGATCTGTTACTCATTAATGAACTCCATGTAGCTCTTAATTGCCAGTAGATTTGCTGTGTAGAAAAAGAGCACGACAGACATCCAGCAAGACACACAGACAGCAGGCAACCACAGGTGTAACTGGTGCTTTCCCTACTGTTGTTTGCTAAGGTGTCTGCTAAATATACCAAAAAGGTATAAAAATTTTGATGGAACCAAGTCTATTTGGCCTGCATTTTTCATCAAATTGATATTAAAACCACAAGTATTTTCTAATTAGTACAAACCCTCAGAGGAAAAGAACCCTCTGCCTTTTAGGGTCAGTTTGGTGATGAAGTTGATTACCACATTGCTTTATCAGCTGCTGGGTTTGTGAGGGCTGGTGCTTAGCTTGTGGTCACTCTTGTGAAAACTGCTGAAAGAAATCATCATAAAGACAAAGCAGTTTTTCACAGACTCAAACACCTCAGCCATAAAAATGGAGAGTTTTAGGCCGTAAGTAGCTACTTAAATAAGCTGTATGATATAAACAATTGCAAAACCCCAGTATGTCCTATCACTGAGAATTATGGCCTTGATGCCTGTGAGAATCACAGAATCATCTAGGTTAGAAAAGATCTTTAAAATCTTGAAACCAACTGTAATCTATTTAGAATGGCTAAAATGTGAAAAGATGATCTTGCTTGCGATGTAGATGAAGAAACAGCATGTTTTGTATTTTGATAAGAGATACTGAAATAACATGTACAGAAACAAACAGGAGGGAGATGAACTGCTGAATGACAGAAGATAACAGGCTTCTTGTTTTGTTTAGTTTTTGGTTTTTTTTACATTGCCATTTGAATCTAACAGATCTATTGGCAAGACAATAAAGAAACCCCTTTTTTGTAAAATTTCTTAGCACATCCAGTGGGTACAGGCTAGAAGAACTAAAATTTCTAACCCAAACAAATATGTGCTCTTTCCAAAGGCAGACCAGTTGATTAGTTTTCACATCAGTACTTTTCAGCAATGGCAATGAGAGTTCTGTTGTATCACACTTGGGTTTATGCCTGACAGCAGGCAAGGGGGATTTATGTGAAAACCCTGTATCTTGTATCCTTTATGATACTCAGGTTGCTGCTAGGCACCAGATGATGGGAATTCTGTATGAAACAGCACTCTGCAACATGTGTGCTCCCTGTCCCAGGCCACTGCCCAGACTCCAGTGTGCATCATCCACAGGGCAAGTAGCACAACACAAAGCAGAATTCACCTACTGCCTTATCTTGCTTAAAATACAGTGTGCTTTGTTTTACTCAGGATCTTAATGCTAAATCATACAGACATTGTTTGGATGCCTAATACACACTTTTTTTTTTAATCAGGAGAGTTGTATAGAAAATATTAAATAGATAAACACTGTAAAGGGTCTTGCAATTGGGACATCTGGGGGCTCATGGTTCTCTCCTGCTGTACATGGATAGGTTTCATTGTTCTGGAATAGCCAGATGAGCAGGCTGCCATGAAATGTCAGCATTTTGGTACTTCCTCTTCATTTGCTTATATTTTAAACAATTTGCATTCAACTAATTGATAAACTAAGAAGCTGAAGCTGAAGCAACAGATATATGACCACCTCTTTGGGAGAAAAAACTGGCAGGTCTGGGTATGGCTTATCTGAACAAAATCTATTTATTTGCTTGACAGCAGGACAGGACATACAGGTGTTACAAAGGAAATGGACATCTTGAACATATGGTGCACCTCATGTTTGCTTTTCCTCTGCAGAGCAGACTTAGCCTTTGATTTCAGGTTCTAACTCAGCTGTGGCTCAGCTTCAATTAATCCTTTTGTTTCCATCTACCATTCTTTCTCTTTGTTTCCACCACCAGTTTGCAGGAAAAAAAAAGCTGATTTTAAGCATATGTATAGGGTTTATCTTTCACTTGTTCCTTCTGCTTGTTTACTCCTCAGCTTCCAGAACTTTACACTCTCTTGTAATTTTTAATTCTTCTCTTTTTTTTTTCTATTGATCTTGATACTACTTGACCTTTAAGTTCCAACCATTTGCCAGGAATACTTTTTGTGCTCCCTGGGCTCTCTTCTTAGACTTTACATCTGTCATATGTCATGTGACAAAAAGAGGAGAGGAGAGGAGAGGAGAGGAGAGGAGAGGAGAGGAGAGGAGAGGAGAGGAGAGGAGAGGAGAGGAGAGGAGAGGAGAGGAGAGGAGAGGAGAGGAGAGGAGAGGAGAGGAGAGGAGAGGAGAGGAGAGGAGAGGAGAGGAGAGGAGAGGAGAGGAGAGGAGAGGAGAGGAGAGGAGAGGAGAGGAGAGGAGAGACCTGTCTTCACCAAAAGGTTTTTCCCTTCTGCTTCATATACAGATAAAATCTGTACTGATCAACGTAGGTAATTGAATAAAATTTATTAAATCAGAAAACAAACAAAATAAACCTATCCAACAACCCCAAAATACTATAAGCATACATAAGGATAACAGAATGTGTAACTATTGATTGTTGAGTTCTGATTTATCCCTGGTTAGAACACTGTGCCTACATTTAAAATGCCACTATGTATCAGTCACACTTAGAGACACCACACATCTTATATTTAGTGATCTTAGACACATTCCTTACAATAATTATTTCTTAAATGTCTTTTTTTTTTTCCTTTTGTAGAAGGTCCAGATTTTTTCTCATTTTTAGGTTTTCTTAAAAAGCCACAAACTTTCATTGTTAGACAGTTAAGTTATCTAGAAGCAAACATCCTTGCCAGAATTTTCTTCCGACAGTAAAATACTGCTGTCCATTGGAATTGTCCAATTAATTTCAGTTTCCCCAACTAACCATATCAACAGGCAATTTTACTTACATATCAAAGATGCTTAGTGCTGTTATAGTTGTACAGTCCTATTGCAAAATGCCATGTTGTAATTCATGTGTGTAAAGTAACCTTGCCACTGTTATTGCAATACTCAAGTGTCCAAAATACTAGCTAAATAAAAGCAGAAACATTGATTAATTTCTGCAGCTTTTGCACACTGACTTGTCTTTCATACAAACTTCTGTTTTTAATCCTAGTCAGCAAAGAAACAGAGTTAATCTTCCATAGATGAAAAGCAGGTGATCTCTGATGAAACTCATCATTTGCTTGAAGTATCTCATCCATGCTGAAAAATGAAAGTCGTATCTGTAGCCATGGTTGTGTAAATGTATTGGTGAGCCCCCTCAGTGCCTCATAAGATGCTAAGATCAAGTTTGTTCTGCTGGGAGCTGGTAATGCACCAGAGAGTTCCCAAGCAGATAAAAACAAAACGTCTCTAACTTTGTTCACCTTTATGACAAAACCAGAGACACAGTCCTGGAAAAGATCGCTATAGATAGTATGAAAGTTCTTCAGCTAGGGATAATGTAACACAACAAAAAGCTTAAGTAACTGCAGAGCAAGGAGGCTGTAAATATAGGGAAAAAGTTGTGATTCTAATATTGTTAAGCTAAGCCTAATTTCTTACTCATTCCACTTCTCTCTGTAGTTCCATCTATATTAAAACAGACAAATTTGGGGTTAAAAATGAACTTTTCACTAAGATGAATAAGACAGGATCATTTACCATCTCATACCTTTTTTGTTCTCCTTGAGGTTTAGGAAGATATCCCAAGAAAATAAATTTTCCTCTTCTCTAAATTTATATAACACACAATAGAGTTGTCTACAGAGCAGCATCACATCTAAGGCAGAATGCGAATGTTAAAAATTGGGGAATTTTGTTACAGATTCTCAACACTGTTTTCTACTGTGCTGCTTTTACTTAAACTTTTTTAAACCATTTCATCCTCAGCTCCTCCTCTTGTTAATTACTATAACTGATAAACATGGAGATTTGGGCTTTTCCACAGCTCTTTATTGAACTCTATGGAAAAATTGAAAAACTGAGTTAGGAATTTGTTTTTCACCATTTTAGGTTGCTGAGGACTAATATTTGTATTCAGATTGATTTTCAGTTATGTGGATCTACAAGTCAATAATGTTGCTGATAAAGTATGGTTTCAAAACAGCAGGATATTAAGAAGTCTATGTTAAAGAACAATTTGAATCCAAGAATCAGACTGTTCTTTTGAAAAGATAAGAGAGATTCAATAAAGCTCAAAGACATCAAATGAAGCCAAACTTTTACAATTGTTATGTGTTTTTGTTACCATAGAACTCATTGGTAATGACAAATTGGTCTATTACTTTCTTTTTCTCATCTGGGAACAAACATATGAACTTGGTTGCTGGTGAAGAAATTTTACTTTTGCTGGCATAGGAAAAGATTTTGAACTTTGTCATTGAAAAGTGCATGGTCCCATACAAAAAAGTTGCTCTAAGTTGTTCTAAGCTTCATGAGCAAAACTCCTGTAAAAATTAAAGTCCAGTGAAACGCAACATGATAAATGCCTGAGTCACATCCAATTAAATCAGCAAATCCATACTGGTTCTGAACACATCCCTGGATCTGGCAGAGGTGAGCATAGCTCTTGTTTGCTGCACAGCTGCACAGCTGCACATTTCAAATCCATCCAGCAGAAAGAAGTGCTTGATCTCAGGTTCCTGTGAGCAGGGGCTACCTCTGCATCCCAGACAGGCCAGTCTAGCAGGAAAGTGGTTCTTCCCAGCCCCCTCCCATTTCTCAGTCAGATGTCTTTGATTCTCATGGAAAATAATTATGATGTCTGAAGCTGGGTAAAAATCATTGCTATTTGATTTGGAAAAAGAAAAATTATCTCCTATTTATCACTTAAATGTGGAAATTACAAAAAAGTTCACTGAGAGAGGCCTACATAAGACTATGGAATTTTCTGGATATATGATCAAACATTTGCCTATTGCCTCAGTCACAGGTCTGTTATTGTAGAAGGAGAATTGAAGGGAATAAATACACATGGACCCAGACTCTTTGAATGTGCTGCTGACATGGTTACACAAATCCACTGCCCAGAAGTAGCTGCTGTCCTCCCCTGAAAACTGATTTCAGCATTTTTCATTTCACTCAGTTTGAACACATATTTCAAAAATATGGGTAAAAATGTTTCCTGCCTTTTTTAAAAATAATGATATGCAATTAAAAGCAAACAAAATGCAAACATTCATTATCTTTCACTGCACTTCAAAATACAGACTTTCTTTGACTTCAGTTACAGAAATTTGACAAGGTTTTCTTACTCCTATATAAAAGCAGCCTCTTTCTGTCTTTATCAGTATATGAACAGATTCTTACTCATCTGTCTGGTTAAGCCAGGCAAAAAAAGGCCTGGAAAAGTGCTGAAGAATACTCACTCATAAGTTTCCTTGTTAGTAATCTGTTCTCATTTACCTGTGTTTTTTCCTTTCTGTTGTTCAATTTTCTTACACCCAGTCAGCAAGGGCTGATGCATCTTCTCATTCTAGAGTTTTCTTTTAGAATATAATTTAGTTCTATGGTTGCATGAAATCATAAAAATAAAACCCCACAGGTATATACGTTGTACGTTTTTTGAAAGATTTATCTTTGATTATCAGATAATGTAAATTGATTTACACAGATCCACAGTGTTAGTAAATCTCTTCCAGTAATTTACTGAGAAGTGATCCTAATGTGCTTCCTGCAGACTTATATTGATGCCACAACAAAAAATTTACAAAGACACATATTGAGATTAAATGGCAAAATGAACTATATGGAGTTGTCTATGTAAAATTATTCTTGAGATATTGGATATTGAAGAAAATAAATAATTTCTAGAGGATATTCACACTTTCTCTGCAAGATTTCCTGTGGGAAGATTTTGTTCATACACTTTGTTCGGGTTTGGAAAAAAAACAATTAAATAAATGTCCTTTCTTTTCTTGTTTTGCTTTTTATCTTTTTAATCTTTTCTTTATCTTCTTCTGATGCTGTCTGCTGTGTACTGTAGTACTGCTCTTTGCTTTGTCCTTTATTTTCCCATAGTTATTCTTCCTACTTACTACTAATAGTTCTTTAACTGCTGAAAAGTTGCAGAACACTACAGAGAATGAATGGGTTTAAGGAAAAAAAACATTTTTTTAATCACTTGTTCTATTTTTAGCATGTTGATAAAATGCATTTATGCATAAACCACTTTGTATTTTTGCTTCTTTCTCCCCTTCAGTACACTAATATGTGTATAAAATGCCTTAAAAAGCACTTTAAACAATCCTTATAGTAATTGATATTTCACATCTCAGGCTGTGACAACATGTGACTTTTATTACTTTAGATGTTGTATTCAGTTCTAAAATCTGATTTATAGGCACCTATGAAATGCAGGTGTTGCATTAGTTACAACCATGCACAGATACAAGAAAATACAACCTCGCTATGTTGTGATGATGTTCAGGTTCAGAGAGGCAAAAAGGTGATGTGATATCTTTCATTATCCTGTAATAATGGTGCAGACAGTTCTTCCTTTCGTGTCTAGTGGTAACTTAATTTCATGGTCTACTGTGTAACTAGACTCTACAGACTACACGAAAGTATGTGAGAAATTAAATTATTGATGTCAGCATGTTCCTCCTACAGATGTTTACAGAGAAAGAATTACTTGAGAAAACAATTATTGTCTTCTAAAACCATGAGGGAAAAATCATTCTACAAGGCATAACTTTGAAAACACAGGAGTCTACATAACCTAATTTTTTGTCAGGCTTGAAAGAAGTGTACTTGGAGGAGCCCTGTGCAGGGTAAGAGCTAAAACACACTAGATTCCTTCTGCAGTATATTGGGCCTTACTGCAAAAAACTGCTTCCAAAACTCCCCACCTCTCTCCAAACTGATTTGCTATATTTCAAAAACAAGTCTAAGTTCTACCGCCTTTTTTGCTGCCTGCTGCCAACAGGGGATGTAATAAACCCCAGAGCAAAATTTATCCTCTTCTGTAAATCTTACTATGTATACCTAGAGACTGGCAAAACCTGCATCTCTGCCTACATCCAAAAAGCCTTTCAATCTTACTGTATAATTTATACAGAGGTGCCCTAGCTCAAAAGGCCAGTGAAAAAAATAAAGGTATTCTGCTGGAAGACTTTTATTCAGCTGAAACCTGAGAGCATTTTAGCATTCTTTTTTTTTTTTTTGCCAGGTCAGTATAAAGTTGGTTCAGGAAGACCTTGCTGAAGGGAGGTGAAAATGTTGTCGTTAGCCACTATTTAGAAGGTTGGCTCCAGCTAAAATATATCTTTTGGCTTCCTCCTTCAAAATCCAAGAAAAGAGTTTTTGTACTCCACACTGAAATTTTTTAGCCATGTTTGATACAGAGAAAGAAGATCCTGCTAGTTAACTAAGAAGTAAGATAATCCTAGTTAACAAAGAAAACTCTTTCAGTAACTGGAAAAATTATTTACTTTAAAAACTTGTATAAATATTTATTTGGTGACAGGTATTTGTAGTGTTTGCTAAGAAGGTAGGGAGCTTAATGTCTCATTAACTTTGTGCGTAAGAAGTTCATTACTAAAATTGTATAAGCTTTGAGTTTCTAAATGAAATGTGAGGTCTTGGTGATATAGATCTTTATCTTAAAAATGAGTCAAAAGGTAAACTTTAGTTTCATATACTAGAAACACCTGACCTTTCAGTTTACTGGGGAAGATGGGTTATTGCTGGCCTGCCTACTTTTCACACCAAAGATTCTGAAATCCGGGGTTCATAGGTCTTTGTTCCTAAATAGGACTAAGATGCATCGGGAGTTCTATTTGAATAGAATTGGTGTTTGAATTAAAATAAGAGCCTTGAATATGCAGCAGCTGTAGGGATCTACCAACCATAATCTTTGAACTGCAAAATCAAAAATAAATTATCCAGCAATGGACCATGACACAAAATCTGGACCAATATCAGATGAGCTGGATCCTACCCACCGATTTTTCACATTGGGAAAACTGCCATCATTGGAGGAATGAGGAGACCATCACAAAAAAGAGTCTGTTGGACGTAAAAGAGAATTTTTATTTTGCTTAACAACAAAACAAGAATAAAATTACCTATTTCATCATATGCATAAAGAAGAGTGTTGGACTTTAAGGTGGGAACAATCTTGAACTGTTTTATAATGTTTAACATCTGATGAACTAAGATTCAAAACCAGATGGATGCTTGAAGAGACTTTATAGACTTTAACTCTCATAATACCAAGGTATCAGTTGGTGTTATCAGTAACAATGAATTCTAAGATAAATGTACAGAACAATGAGAATGTGATGTCCCGTCCAGTCATTATGGACATATTGTATTGCATATGAAATGAAATTAAGATAATCTCATCTGGAAACTGTTTAATTGCACCACAGCAACTATATGGTGACTTTTTTCCTACTTTATTTAATTTCTTTCCCCCCTCCCTCCCTTAACTGTATATCTAATTCTGAACAAAGGTTAAGAAAGCATCAGGACCTATGTGCTGCATTTGGCATGTGTTCCTGGACCCTGTCATGGCTTCTACAGAGCCTAATTTGGCTGAAGGAAACATGAGAGAAGGCGCTTTTCACAGCTAAGCCATTTTCACCTTTTTTTACTATAATAATTTCCTTCACAAAAAAAACCGAAACCACTCAAACTATATTTTTTCCTTTCTCTGTTATTCACAAGTAATGGTTCAAATTCCAACTTTGACATTGAGCTAATGAAGTCTAAATATCAGATATGAGGGTTTTTTTCTTTTTAGCTGCTTGAATGTGCAGTGAAATTTTTCTACTTCAATGGAATAATTGAGCAGCATGCACTGTGTTATTTTTGGATTTCCATGTGCCATCCTAAAAACTATATCTCCCTCAATAACTGTGTGAAAATAGTGTGGTATTTTCTGTAAGGGGAGGATTTGTTACTATGCCTTTCTGGAGAGTTTCTCCATTGCTGCTAGGATCTTTAAACTGGCTGGTTTTCCACTTCAGAAATGACTGCCTCACTACTGTGTGATGAAGGTTTCCTTACCGCAGGGGACCAGACTGCTGAATTGTCTAGATGCCTACTGATAATACTCATGATCAGAAAAGTTTTTAATTATTACAAGAATTACCATATTTTTCATTATACTAATGATTTAAAATATGGACATATTATGAACAATAGTACAGCATACTATAAAACTCTCAATTTTAAAACATAGAGCACAGTTTTCTGATGTGGTAAATATAATATAGTGTTCTCCAGAAAAGCCACACCTTTTTATGAAGAAAAAGTGATGCTGAATATTATCAAATATAAGCTCTGGTAAAATGCAAGTGGCAGAACCAGTCACTACATCTATTTTAAAATTTGACCTGGACAGATATAGCCTGGCAGAAAACTTTTCATCTAAAATAATACAAAAATTTCTGCAAGCATGCGTGCATTTTTTTCTCCATGTGTCTCTACACACATGTACCAAACAAGTGCCCAAAGAAGGGCAACAAAGCTGAAGCAGAGAGAAGGATCTGGAGCACAAATCTTAGAAGTAGCGGGTGAAGGAGCTGGGGTTGTTTAGTCTGAGAAAAGGGGGCTCAATGAGACCTAGAAACCTCATCTCATCTGTTACAAAATTAATCATTCAATTTATTAGATAGACCCACTCAGAGTTAATTTGGTAGATTTTATACCTCTCCTTTAGTTTCTTTTATTGAGGATGATTTACTTTACATCAATAAACTAAATATTCATTGGTCTAAATGAAGAAAATGTGATTTACTGCAAATCTAGCACCTTCTGCAATGAAACAGGTTTCTTTTCCCAGTGGGAAAAAATGAGTAATTACACCACTGCAGTGCATGTAGCAATTAAATAAGAGGAAGGTATATATCAAATTAAATAAGACATCCAACCAGAATTTACTTCTTTCTTCCAACAGAAAAAGGAAAAGAAAAAAGGAAAAGAAAAAAGGAAAAAAAAAAGAAAAAAGAGGAAAAAGAAAAAGAATCCCCAAAAAAAACCCCAAAAAACACCCAAAACAACAAAAAAAAATCCCCACCAAAAGAGAAGCATTCCAAAACATTCTGATTTCACATTTCCAGATATTTGCATTCCATTCATATCATGACCACAACTTTAGAAGCATGTGCTCATTATTTTGTTTTTATTTTGAATCTCTAGATTTCACAAGGGAAGACTTGCATCTAAAAACATAGATTGAAAAAGAAAATGAAGAATGTAGGAAATTTAATACTTATAAACAAGATGAAAATTAAAAATTATTCACAGCTTTCACAATTAAAACATAAAAATTTTATACGGATTTTTCTTTTAAGATGAGGAACAGTGAACCAATCTTGGTTTGCAGAATTCAAGTAGGTTTGTATTTCCTTAGAATCTTCTGTTTTTCTAATATTCAGGTGGAGCTTAAATCTGCCAGGCTGTGTTTCTCCTGGAATAAACTAATGGCATAAAACTGGTGAGTAATAGAAAAGTGTAAATTTACTTTTGTGTAAGTGAATTCTTATGGAATACCTTCTGAGCACAGAAAGGTAACAAAGCTTGGGATACAAAAGTACATGTGGGAAGGCAGATGTGTTGCAAAAACCTTATCCTGAAGGAACACATATTACAGATTTAGCAAGGTCCAAAATCAAGAAATTTTCAGGTTTTTTTATGGAGAAAATTTTCCAGTTTTTTACAGAGTGAGAATATTCTAGAATTCAGAGTTTGATAAAATATGCAAGCTGAGAAAATATTCTTAGGAAGACCCTTTTCTCCTTTCAAAAAAGACCTCAGAGCACTAAAATAATGACATACTAAGCAATAGAAGTGGCATTTTCTCAAACACTACATCTTGCAGGCTTCAATTTTCAGCCTGCTCAGGGACTCCCGATCATGGAAATTAAACTGAACTATTGCATGAACCATTTAAAAGCTGCTTTTATCCAGGGCTGAATACTCTAGCTGAAAGACCCTAAATTAGACCATTTTGCTGGCACTATCATGTCTACCTCCAAAACCCTCCATGGATTTTTGCATTCCCAAGTTAAATAGGGGCTATACTGGAAATGGTGTGGGGCAAAAGATGGAAACAAAAGAGATTTTGCACTATTTTAAAATTACCAGAAGACATACCTGAAAGTAGATATCTCTCCCTGGTCAATATGTGGAATACATAAGTGCAAAGGGGATATCTGAATGCACAGCGGGTTACCCAATGAACCACAAGATTCCTCTTACAGTCCAAGTGGGTGACAGAATCAGCAAGATAATATTACTCCTATTCATTTTCTTTCATTAGAGTTTCCATTCACCATACACCATAAAGGTAAGGGGAGTGGGACAGGAATAATCCAACCAAAAACCAAAGCATAACCCACATTTGTCAATCACTTGTATTCAGATATATGGAAACTAAATCAACAGTTGGGTGTTTATGGTCTTGTCCCTTTTCACCTTCACTGGTTTTGTTTCTATTTATTATTTCTGTGCTGGTTTCACCAGTGCTATTGTACTAAGAAGTTGTGAGAACTTTCAGATGATCCATATCCTGCAGGCACAACACTCCAGCCTGGGAGGATGCTTCCTTGATGCGGGAGCAAAACAACAGCAACCAAGTGATGTCAAGTATGCAGCAGGCTACCTGTTTAACTGATATGAAACCAACACCTGAAAAATAAAAAATGTCACTGAGCAGCAGAAAATCATATTTATTAAAGGTCAGAGGAAAACATGTCAGAGTTCAAAGACCCCAATCTATGCAGGGTCTCCTAAGAAGATTAAATTCAGATTTCTTACAATATTTGGTAATATTTCATAAACTGTTATTCTGCATTATTATTTTGGCTATAAAATAAACTAAACCATTTAGCCTTATAAAAGAGAAAGAAAGAGGAAATCAATCCACCTGAGGATGTACACTGCACTCACATTGCCCATGTTAATGGAGACTGGTGTATATCCTACTAGGGAGTAGGACAAAAGAATGATTCTCAGCCTGGTACTAATTTTTATTTTCCCTCAATTCCAATGCTGAACTGAAAAATTAGTTTGTAGAGTTCTGGCCAGAAACATTGTATTGGCCTAGAAAAAGATTTTCATCCTACAAAGTTAGCCTCACTCCTATAAAACACATATTGTTCATATGTGAGCTGCCTGAAACATCTTTTTAAGTTTGCTCCTTTGCCTTTGCTCAGTTAAAGGCAATGGCATGCTAAATCCAGAGGTCATGAAACTTGCAGGCCAGCCTGCCTGCAAAACTTCCATGTCATTCTCTCCAATAATTAATAAACATATAAATATGGTGTATTTTGTACATCAGAATAAAAGCTTACATTACGTCTCAAGAAGTGAAAGACTCATTCATTTGATTTGCTGCATGATATGGTGATGGATTTACCTTTCCAGCCTTCCCAGAATTCATGTTTTTTTTTTTTTATTTGCAAACTATTCCCAAGCTCAAGCCAGAGAGCCAGCACAGGGAGATTCTGCAGCCATTTGTAGACAATCAGGAGAGGCAAATTAACAGCTCCTGCCCATAGAAAATCTGCATTTCTGAAAAATGTTTTATGTTTTGACTACACGTGTTGGTATTAGGGAGAATCCAGAGATAAACCAATGAACAATAAATCACGTTTAGCCAGCTAATTAAAGCAGCTTTAATACACCAATGCATTCTTGATGCACAAATAAAGTCCTAAGCAGATATTTTTTCCTGGATAATAAAATAATTCTGTAAGGAATTTGATTGGTACAGCTGCAGAAATTAAACATGCTACAAAGTAACACATAATGGATGGACTATGTTGTGTTCTTGCAGCAAAAAGTAAACACAGTAACATTTACATGGCCAGAGCACCAATTTGTGCCTAAATTGAGCAAAGAACTCTGTGCCAAAGTCAAGCTTTGGATGTGTAAGTCATAGAAAATAGTATTCCTTTTCCCTGCTGCTTCTTAGAGTGTAGTTTGCTCCAGCACATTTGCATTTTGCTTGGATCTCCCAGGCTAGCCCCAAGGAAGCCTGGGGATCCTGCCTTCAGCGATTGCCAGCTCAAAGAAGAGTGGGCTGCTCTCCTACTTTGTTGCCATGGCACCTGGAAAATAATTGGCATGTTATCACAAATGGTGGCTTTCAGCAGCTATGGCATGCAAGGATTATAGCCTTAGCAGATATATCAGTTCCCCAGCTGACATTTTCAAGAGGGCTTCATGATGCATGAGCAGTATTGAAATGTGGGCTCAGGGCTAAGAGAGAAGCCTCGTGTTTTCATCTGGAGTGACAAAACTACTTCTGACATGTAAGAGAGCAAAGAGCTGGCTTTCAGATTACTTCTTTTTCTGAACTAGGATACCCAGTGGTCACCACTGACATCTCCCATGAATTTAGTTGCTCAGGTGAATAAAGAATCTATTAGTGGCCCTGGTTTTCAATGGAAAATTTTTCTTTCTGTTCCACAGCTGTGCTTGCAACACTGTTTTGCATGAACTCAGTCTGCTTCAACTTGATCATCTTTGTAGAAACTACCAAAAACTTACCTACCAATGAGGGAGAATTTTGAAACCATTACTATTTTCATCCAACCTGTTTAATTATCCAAAACTCAGTCACTGGCGTATAATCTACAAGGGCCTCTTAAAATTATAAAATTTGTTTAACAAATTTTCACAGTGAAAAGTCATGAAATAATAAGCTTTAGCAATTATAATTGCTAACATCTGGATAAGAACATAATGCAAAAAATATTCAACTCTCATGTCTGTTTTATTCTCCAGAGTTTTAGTTCAGTGTTTTAGGCAATTTTTTTCCCTTCTAATTGAAAATTATTTGGAATAAGAGTCATATTATGTGTGTGCATGTTCTCATAGTAGCCAAACATGAATTTTAGTCTTGGCTAGATTTTCAAGAAAAACTATCAGCTCAAATCTCTCTGTTAGAGAGTTCTGCTTCCATATTAGATGAGCGATCAAGACTGCAATAACTATGTAGTCTGAAGCACACTGATGATGACAATTTAAAATGTAATTTTATATCTTCCCACCTTTCTGTCCCACTTCTCAGAGACAGCAGAATGGAAGGAATGTGGGACAGAATTATCCAATTCTCATCTGCCTTTATTGTGCCATTTTAATGACAGGTTCACCTTTCACATTCTTCTGTGAAACAGAGCCAGTCAACAGAAGATCAAGTGAAATAAAGTAGTAATGAAAGTGCAGAATAAGTCAGAATAAAGTAGACCATGGGCAAAAGCTAGAATAGATTAAATGGGAAGAGGGGGAAAAGAAGTGGACAGCTGGAAGTGGAGTGAAAAGTTAAGCAGATAAATCTTAATGGAACCTGAGGAATTGCAGCAAATTTAAAGGTGCAGGAACTGAGATGGAAAAAGTAATCATTAAAAAGAAGTCTGTTTTCTCAGAGTACAGAATCAGAAAAGAAATGTTGTTTAAGAAGGTGTAGGAGAATTATTCATCAAACAAAGTCACGAAGGGAGAGGAAACAAGAGTAAGAAAAGGTAACAGTATAAAGATTGGGAATTAAGAATGTCATTGAAGAATTGGAAAGCAAATTAAAAGATTTCAAAGAGCTGGAAGTAGGAAAGCATATAGTGTCAAGAGGTAAATGAGAGCATAAGTAATGAAGAACATATTTCATAAATAGAATCAAAACATAAAATAAATAAAAGATGTGAGCACACATATGAAGAGTAACCACAATAGGCAATAACCTTGTGCCATGTGTGTATGACTTAAGTTTGATGTAGGAACAGGTAGAATTTTTCCCACAGCTGATGTGGGATTTGTTGATTAAAAGTATTAATATATTATACTAGTGAAAATATATTTCACAGTGAAAATATGAGAAATTTGCACTTTTCACGGTGAAATGCTGGGCATCCGGAATATAAATGGATTTGGTATCTACAGAGCCTGGGGACATAACTTGTTTTCTGCACTTCATTATGCTCCCTTACCTATGGCTTTATCCTATCATGCTGATGCACACTGAGTGGTAGCATGACCTGTAAGTGATTTGAGTGAATTCAATAGGACCTCTTGCTGAGTAAGGACAGGATTGCTGCTTTTCCTAGGTTCAACAGGAGAATTTCCATTAATTCCTGAATAATGATTAGGCAGTAAGATAATAGTTGTGAGCAAGAAGGTCAGAACTGGATACTGTACATAATGTGTACGTGGTGCACTGGTATGTGTGCACAGCAACACATTATGTTTTATATAAATGTAAACTATCAACAGCTCTTGGCAATGCTTCCCCTTTCCACCACAAAGTGCAGGTTGCAGGTGAAAATCAAGGCAGAACAATAGGATATTGAATGAATGCCTTACTTTTCAAAAATATTGCAGTGAGAAACACTATTCAGGTATCATGTCCAAAAGGTACCATGTGGTCTTCAGCACACCCTATTTTTAAAGCAATGTTAAAAATATTATACTCACTTTGAAATGTATAATAGATTTTTATGAAAATCATTTACTAGACAGTGAGTAGATTATGGATGGAAAGTAAATACAACTCCCTTTTTCTTAATACAGCCTAAATAAATAGAATAGGTCCTAAGGAAGAGTATCTGGAATACATTTAATTGCACTTAGCTAACAGGCTTCCACCATCTTGAAATTCTTTTTTTCATCATATCAGCAAAACATTTAAAGATCTTTTTAATGTAAGCAATAGTCCATTGACATTTTTTCTTTTAAAACTTGACCCTTCTGGTCTTACCATGTCTTCTATTTTGTATGAATAAAAAGGAAATCGTATCTGACTTAATGCCACTTAAAAAAAAAAAAGAAGAAATTTTTGCAGAACTGGTTTCACTGCTCTGAACTGAGTGAGAATATTAATTTGATTCATCTGTAGCTTTCTTTGCACTTCATGCAGTAAGTCAAATATTTAGAGAGGAACAAGATTGTTTCTCTTTTTTAGCTGAAGCTCTCCTTTTATAATACTTGTCAGTCTCTTAATGTTTCAGAGGTTCATTTCTGAGCACAAAAACCCACTAAAGGTTTGAAGTTTTCATAAGGAATTATCAAATTGCATTTGTACCTAACAGATCTATTTACTAAACTTAATTTTCAGAGTACACCTCTAGGGGGAAAAAAACCTATAGGTCACTCAAGAAACAAAGCAAGTAGATACATAATAGTGAAACCAGAGAGTTCAAACAGCATGATTAAACAATCAAAGAAGACTACAAGGACTAGATAAAGATAAGTCTAGGCTTACAACAACTGGAAGTTTTCTGACAATTCCAATGAACTGTGTTTTATTATCCATAGTATAAAATACTGAAACTTACAGGTTTTGTTAGCATGACTAGAAAATTGCACATAAGGGAACATTTGGAATGATGAATCAAGGGGAGGAAAATGAGAAATAGTAGCAAGAAGAAAAATGCAAGCATTGTACTACCCATCCCTGTCACAAAATGCCTCCTACTTAACTCCATGCTATGGGAAATCCATCTGAGCTCATGTTTGTTAACTGGCAAAAAATACCACACAGGGATCTTCTTTCCAGATAGATCTTTGCTAAATGGATCTTCTATGCCAAGGAATAACTTTTTTTTACAGTTGTTTTGCTTGCAATGAGCCAACACACAATGGAGATGTATTCATGAGTGAAAGTAACTTCATATATCTTCATATATGGTTACATTCATGCAGAAAATAGCAATCAGTCACAATAAAAAGCAATAAAAAAAATAATGCCAGAAATGAATGTAGTGCTATGAATTTTGTCACACTGTCTGGGTTTGTGATTCAGTAAGATTTCACAAATTAAATAGGCTGGGGCCTAGTATAATAAACTTTTGTGTTTGCAGACAGATTAATTTGCCAGATCCATCATGTAGGCACCTCACAGACTCCAGCCCTACAACCCCAAAGCCACCAACCTCTTGGGCACACAGGGAGTGGGCTAATTGCCTACACATGGTCATATCCCCTCATCTTCTCTGTCACCCAGCTACTACCAGAAAAGCAAAAGCTTCCAGCACAACTTCAGTGAATTCTGAATAAACATTTCTATTATTTTTTAAGAAGGTCTGTAAATGGGGGTGAGGGTTTTTTTTTTAGTTTAGCAGAAATGTGCTACTGTTGTACTGCCTGCAAGAGAGGGCAGCTGCAGTGGAGGTATCCTGGCTAATTGGGGCAGAAAATCCCCAGGGTATTCCCACCATGATCACTGGGCTTTAACTCATACTCTATCTTCAGCATACATCTGGGAAAAAAACATTGAGCCCCCCCCCCCCCCCCCCAAACTTTGCAGCAGTGATTAGATAATTCATTCTCAAGGGTAAACTTGCTTGGGGTAAAATACTAGGTGTGGTATCCCAATGCAGAATAATAGATGCATGAACTCCTTCCAACATATTCTGCATTAAATCAAAACAGATCCTCTTTTGTTCATTCAGAAAACTGTTCTTCCATATATCCTCTGCCAGTTTCCATGTGTATCTCAAAATTCTTCCAGTGTCCTCAACTAAGAAAACATATAGGTCTTATATTATGCCTCTTCCCAACAACAGAGACCATGTTTAATATTTTTGTCTGTAAGAAAAACACAAAAACGTGTTCTGACGACTAAAAGACATCATCTTTTCAAATTTGGTATCTCTAATGATGTATTTTCTATAAGACTATCTCATTTTTTGTAGTTCTAGAGTATCTCAACATAATCATGAAACTGTGTATGTTCTGTAAACTGTTTTGTTATAAATAAAATATCCATGGGGGGATTACAGAACAAAAGAAATCCTGGCATTCATCAGCACCTCTTCCACAAGGTCCTCAAATATACTAAATCCTGTTATAAACACATTAAATCTAACACTAGAAAAGCAACAAGGTAAACATGAGGACAACAAAATCAGAATATATTTAATGCACTCTGTTATTGAGGTTGATAGATTTGCACTGTGTTGGCTTAGTGCCCACAGTGGGATGCCACAAAGGATAGAGAATGTTGAGGAGTATTTTTAATAAGCTGATGTTCCAAATGCATCTCCAGTTCTTTGCAGTTCATCCCAAAACTTAGACATGCAAGGCATTACTAGAAAACCTGCTGTCCTTTGTGAGCAGGGCCATTCCTAATAATAACTCCATATAGCTATCAAAATATTTTCTGCTAGACATGTTTTATCTAATGAGAAGAGTCACTTTGGAGAGAATTAGAAGCCAAATTTATGAATCCAACAGAACTATAAATCTTTGTAAAGGTATTTTATAAATCACACAAAAATGTGGAAGTCTCAGTGTATATTTTTGGAAATTAAAAAACTAGGGTGGAAAAGTAATTATTTTTTGCAGTACCAGCATCCTGTCCATTTAAAACAACAATGCCTAATAGCTCCTAATTCATTAGGCAGTGATGGAATTCAATATATAGTGAGACAGCATATGATTTACCTGATCCCTTGGAGGCTATTATTTATATCTATTTTCCAAGCCCTAATACCTCTGCAAATACACATCTCTGCATTTTGTCGTGCATGTTGGATCAATATGCAGTATGGGCTGACTCTAAGAAAAATCCATTTGCCCTGGAAAAGATTCAGAAAGCATAATTAATCCACACTCTACACTACAGTCACTTGGTGTTCTAATAGGGCATTAGAGTTATTCTGTCTCACAGAAATAGATAAAAAAAGTAAGGTTATTGTCACACAGTAAGATTACAAGTCAGGGAGAGGAAGTTATTTTTAGCAGGCTCTGCAACCATAGATTCACCCATATTTCTTTTAGTATTTCATCTCTTATTTCTATGTGCCATGGTATTATTCACTTCCCTAAATCTTTGTTCTAGATGTCCTAGAGCAAACCATCACCATAGGAGACCGGTCACATTGAATTCAGAAGAAATACTTACATTGTTTGGTTTAAGATTGTCCAGATCCATTGCTACCTGGTTAGTAGCATCGAAGAGTGCAAAACAAAGGACATATTCCACTTCTAAGTGTCTAGTTTTTTGGACTGAAGTGTTTTCAATATTGGTATGAATTTACATCACTCACTGATTTTCATACATATGTTACAGCCCTTCTTGGTTAAGTAGTGTAAAAAGATGGGCCTCATTTCTCTATTTCTCTTCTCTCCTTGTGGAATGCTTTCAATCACTCTATTACATAATTTCATATTGTAAAGCTTAAAAAAAAACCCTCATACACAGCAATTACAAAAACAACAATAACAATCCAACCCTGAGGAACTTGTCCTTAAATGTTTCAAAATTTATCAGCAACCGTAATCTAATCAGGGGTATTGGGAATTGGCAAGTCAGGATCCCTCATTGTTTTTAATTGCAACCTTGCAGCAACTTGCCTATCTCATTAAAAATCTTCCTTACCTCTTGGAATGATTTCATGTGTCTTTAACAGGAGGTCTGGATATATCTGCATCTTTTGTAACCAGAGCTGGCATTTGCTATTTCAGTCCCCTGAAGAATGGGAATGCATCCACTCTCTGCTCTGTATTGCTGTAATTTACTATGCTCACCAATCAAAAACCTCTACATGAAATTGTGGAAGGGGAGCCACACAGCCTATATGTAGATGGAAAACCTAATAATGTAAATTTGAGTGTATTTCTAGAACAGAACAAGCAAATTAAAAAATTCACCCTCCAAGTGAAGAGGTTTTTGTTATTTTGGTATGGTGTCCCTCACATCATCCTGGACACACACATTTTCTCATGAGACTCTTCAAGTCACTCCACACCCACACCTGGGGAAAAAATACAGAAAGACAAGAAATTGCCTTTTTGTTGCTTTGCTTCTCCATTATGTTACTAGCAGAAGGCAGCTAAAAGAAGACATTCATGAGGCAGTTTAGCTGTAATTCAGAGTGTACGCTCCTCCCCAGCCCCAGCCATGTCCCCTTTGTGGCTGGGGACGCTGTTCTTTTCCAGAGCTTCCCAGCCAGGATAGTTCCCTCATGGGCAGCACAAACTTCCTCCCTCCAGCAGACTGCCTGGGTAAGCAAAGGGGAATTTGCATTTAAGAACAGTTTTCCATTGATCAGATTTATCAAATGAAGCTCCACATGAATCAAAGTAGCAAGAACCATGTAAAGTGCCGAGTGTGTGAGCTGAGGCACACATTGGCCCTTAGACGCACTCGTGTCCTTGGTATTGCTATTGCTCCTCTTGGGGTGAAAGGAAGAGGCTAATTGCTGGAAAAGGATTAGAGCTACAGTTTGGTTAGATATTACTTTTCTTGATCTTCAGAGAAACAGAGAAACCTGAACTGATAATACATTAACATTATCTAGCTTTGTCTTCTGTACTATGCTCCTCTGTAAAGACATCCCAGAGCAGGACTCTGTAAAGTGAAGAGATTATTGGGATGACTGCCACTAGGGAAAAGAAAACTGAAATCCTGATAGATTATACGCAGAGATATATTAGGGAACCAAATTATGCAGAAAACCTATATGTATACATATATACTGGTTTTCACTGGGATAGAGTTGATTTCCTTCATAGGAGCTCATGTGATGCTGTTCCAGATTTGTGACCAAATCAGTGTTGATAACACACCAGGGTTTTAATTGCTGCTTGGCAGGTTATACATGGATAAGTACTTTTTGGATGGGGGCTTGAAAATAAAAATCGAAATGCTGAAAATTTGAGTTTTCACCAATTTTGTTATTTAAAAACATTAGTTAATCTTAAAGTAATTTTGTATGCTAATAATAGCTATTTATCAATGTCAAATAATCTCATTAAATGCCATCATATTAAAAATCAACATAACTGAAGATTTTGGATATTCAATGTCTTTTTTTTATGCACTTAAGTTCTTGTGTCATGGGTTAATTAAGCAATTTATCTTTTCCTGGATAAAATATTGATAAAAGAGTCAGCAGCTATGAGTGATAAAGTCATGGTAGCACTGTGAATTTTTTCCATTCTTGATGTAGTCTTTAAGCCAGGGAGGGCAGCAACAAATTTTGTAAGACCATTATTAGCAAGTTGAGAAACAAAGAAATAGCTGTTCTTCCATTTAATTAGCATTTGGTTCTCTCTAGATTAAAAAGTATGCCTTGGAGCATAAATGTATTACTTACATATATTTCATGATTTTTATACTGCTGACTTTAAGAACAAAATAATGATTGTTGTCACCTCCCACAGTGTGTGTGTATGCACTCTGCATCATACATGTGTCCCAGGTGGAAAACAGAGGAAAAGCAAAAATATTTTTTTTTCAATAACAAAGTTTTCCTCTTCTTTCAGCCTTCCTTCTCGTGCAAGGTTGCAGATAATAATGCCTGACTAAGACATCTGCTTTTTTTACCCATTTGAAAAAAAAAATTTTCTTTCTTTTAAGTTGCAGTTAAATACTACAAATTTTCAAAATTTATTTTTTTTTGTAACTGAAAGATCAAAGAGATTGATGGAGGAGAACAGAAGGAAAGGATGCAGAGTGGGAAGAAAAGAGCAAGTTTTCCAATAAAGTAACATTCTCATCAGAGATTGTTCTGTGACTCATTTGTTTGGAGACACAACAATAAAGTGGGACAGTGGGATGCTGAGATGCTAATCAGGAATAGAGACTGCTCTTTCCCACACACTGCAGTGTCACCAGTTCTCCTCTTATCTCTGAAACTCATTCCTCAAGACATACATTCAGTTGGGTGATATAAAAATAAGTCTTAAATTACAGCCTTTACCATGGTAATTTTTTCTTCCTAAGTTTTATATCTTGGTGCTCTTCTTCCTTCCATCTATATGTCATTGCCTTTGTTCTTGCTGCAAAAGGGGGACCAGAATTATCCCCAAAAAAGTCTAATAGTCTAAGTTGTCTTAGTCTTCTTTTTATTTAAGCCTCTGTTCTCAGACATAATAATGTCTGTGCTTTGGTGGGATCTGACTCTGAATCAGTCTTTTATCTGCTGTCTTGGTATTCAATATCACATAGGCTTTATAATGCCCAATCAAATACAAATTTTTCTATCCTTTGTTGTGATTTTGGTACTAGCATCTCTTCTAATGTATCTTTATTCATTAACTTTTAAATATTTTGCTCCAAGAGCTGCACTGAGTGTTGGTCATTTTGCCTTTCATTTTATTATTTTATGTCACAGTTCATTTTTTCATCGTGTATTTTTCTCATACAGGTTATAGAAACTTAAACACACATGATACTCCTACAGTGGTTGTAGCCAAAGTGGCTGGAGTGGTGACTGACATAAAATAACACACAGTAGGAGATCAAAGGAAAATAAACATGCAGAATGAATTGAACAGAATCTATTTGTATTTCCACACAAACAATTCCTAATACCAACTGTCTGGCTAGCAGACTTATGTGCCTGTATATGGAAAATCAAACTAAGTAGGTGTAAGAAACCACACAAAAAATTTTAAAGTTTATCTCCTAATGATCTCTGTCATAGCTTAACTATAATATCTATCTTTCCCCTATTTTATTGGCAACCGTGTAGAGGATATTCTTTCTGTTCATATGCAAAAAAATGAAATCAAAGCAATCAGTGAAGGTCAAAGCCAAAAGATTTCCACAAAATTCAGTGTGCCCACTACACTACTTAGCTAGAAAATCAATGTTTGTCCAATATAGCAAGAAAAAAGTTGAAGCACAAGTGAAAGATCCAAATTATCTGGAGATAGAAGTTCAAATTTGACATTCACTGATTTTTTTCATTGCAGCTGTTTCCTTGAGTAGCAGTCTGCATTTCCTTTTTGGGCATAACCCAAAGCCTGTCATACATGAGCTGAGAAGGGCAGTAACTGCAGGTGAATGCTGTGCTGGCCACTACCCCCCAGAGCTTGGGGAGTTGACCTGATGATGATGGCTGTGAAAAAGGCTTGGGAGAAGACTGGGATGCTGGTGTGCTTCAGATTCTTAATGCCATGGACACAGGTCTGACAGGGAAAACAATAACCAACATTTAGAGAACTTGAAATAAAAACACGTATTTCAGACAAACACAGAGACCAAAAATATTATGAAAAATATTTAGAACTGCTGCTGGACAGATCTGGATGTACTCAGATCTGTAAAGGACAAAGCATTTCATTATTTTTACACACAATCATTGAAGATAAATTTATTGTACTTTGCTGAGGCTTAAATTTCCTGCAAACTTAAACCAGTATCACGCACATTTCAATAGTCGTTGCATTCATTAAGGACCAGCTGACAAGCTGTAGCAGCCCTGGGTATGTAATTGAGACAGGCTCCAGGCAGTTGTGCAAGTTATGATGAAGAGCCTTTATCAGGACTGAAATGAGGAGATTGTTACATGTGTTAACTTGTGCCTTCCTGAAATACTTCTACAGACTGTTAAAATCCCTTAGTTAAACCCTGACTTTAACTCAAAATACATAAATCAATGAAGTGATACTTTTTGATTGCTTTGGATGATAAATTATCTTCTTGCTTACTTAACTGTTTCATAGAAAAATGTTTCTTATTTATTATCTTTTGCATTTCATGTCAAGAAACAAGGTGTGTGAAAGTGACTTAACTTTGAAATCCTTATAGTTTGGAGGAGTAACTATAAGACTTTTTTCTTGTTCCAGCCCCTCTAGCACTCTCAGTGAAAGCAGTAGAAAATGTGACGTTACTAGGAAAGAAAGAGAGATCAATATTTCAAATTATTTATTTGTATAATTAACTATCTTGAAATAAATCAAGCTGTAGTTCCAAAAAGCTTCATATTTCTTACAGACAGCTGATCAGATACTTGCAGTGAAAGCCATTAGCAAATCCCATGTGCAGTATTCACCACTTGTACCATGCATTTACAGTTCTTTCCCGAGCAAGTGGTGGAAGGGTAAATAATTTGCCTTACAGAGCAATCTGAGACTGTTTTTCATTAAATGCAGAGCTACATGAGCTGCTTACAGAAGGGAAACAAATTGCAACTGGAGTTAAATCTCCAGGGAGAAAGTAATTGCTTCAGCATGAGAGACATTTTGAAAAATTTCCTAAAACATGAATGTAAAAACCTCAGTGCCCCAGATGCACCAGATTTCAGTTGCCCCATGGATTGTCCATTGTGTTCACCAGAGCCTGGATTGTGTAGAGTTATGTACAAGTGTGGCACAATGATTGCACCATAAAATGCCACTAAAGGCTCTGCTGCTACCAGTCAAAGCTCTCAGCTGAGCTGCAGCTTAGAAGTTCCCTGTGCCAGAATTAGTGCCATACGCAGCACTCTGAAAGCCTAACTGTGGGTGAGGTACCTAAGGTCACCATAGGAATGGGAAGAAAGGCTACATTTAATCCCTCTCAAAGAGAGATTTAAAGGACAGGGACCCATTTGGACCAATTAGAGAGGAGAGTATTCTATATGCAAGAAACACCCTGGAAGAAAGCACAAAGAGGTTTGCAAAGCAGAGAGGAAGAGACTGAAGGACAGTGTCACTGGCACAGCAACACTGATTTTTTTTCTGAATAGAAATACAGAAGTGGTTTCCATGTGGAACAATCCATGAAATATTAATGAAGAAACCATCACTGCTACTGCCCAAGTCATATAAGAAAACCTCAAAATATGAGGTGTATTTTCAGCTCTGCGTGTCTGCTGTCTTTGAGGCACAAAAGAAGCCCATAGACTGTGAGTTCAGTAACTCTCCTTATAGGGCCCGTGCATCTCCACCTGGGGCTGGATCCTGGCCATCTGTGCTCAGAAAGGACATCAAGCAGAGGTGGCATTGAAACACCACCTGATGAGGCAAAATTATTAGGTGCAGAAAATAAAGCAGTATCTTTGTGTATAACAACCTAAATATCCAACCCTAGATATAAATTACCAAGTTCTCCCTGGAGAAATTAACAGTGAGGTCAACCTAATTGCTTAGTCCTTGGTCAAGGGTCACATTTAAAGTTATGCTGACGTGACTTGGTTCAGTTCATTTGATCAAAAAAATGAAGTGGGAAAAAAAATTAAAGAGATTTAAAAAAATATTGTAATGGATAAACCAAGAGTCAGGATGCATTCCTGTAATGCTGAAAGACATAGATATAGATATATAAATGTTATATTTATAGAATACATTCATTTGCTGAAAGTTGATACCAAAGATCTTTGTGTACAGATTGAAGATTGAAATTTTAATCACTTGTGACATTTCTGTACATCAACTCTTCATGCTTTTAGCTCTGTGTCTGCAACTCAAATGGAGAGGGAAAGTTCACAGTGTGGTAGAAGGCAAAGTGTCTCTATTCCTGGAATTCATTCACAGGAATGCCTCCTCTAAAAATAAATTCCCTGGAAAGAAAAGAGAAGGGGGAGAGGAGGTAAGCAACAATTGTTTAGTTTATCAATTCAAAATGAATAGTGACATATATGCAGCATATAAGCACAAATATCTCAAGATTTATTGTGTTCCCTGCGCCAAAATAAGTTACAAAGCATATTTGCTATGATCATGGGCTTTTCTGGGGTCTTGTCCTTTACTTGGATTAACAGACTCCTATACTAATGGAAGCAGTTGGAAAAATGAGTACAAGAAAGAATGAGAACATGTGAAAGAATAGGACTCTTAAGAAAAAGGAAATACAGGAGCTGAAACTGGAAATGTAGCTAATTTTATAATAAAGTGATTTTAGAAAAACATCTGAAGAATTTAAAAGGAACTAAGTGGAAGAAAGTGTACACTAAAATCTTGCTGAGCTGCTGATACCAAGGTCTAAATCAGAGTTAATTTTTAGATTCATTTGCAGTGGGTTTTTTGCTTGTTTTCTAGCTTAATCAGATTTAGTTGCTTTAGTTGCTTAGTGGCTTTCCTGCCCAACAGGAAAGCAATAGAACAATTCCACCCTTTATATTATTTGTTCCCCTCTACATTTACTTTATAGCATATCTTTCTAGGATGTCTCCTCTTAGTCATTCTCTCTCTAAATGAGACAATATTTCAATTTCCTTCCATAGAGTAGCCTTTTTGATAACACTTCTTTTCTGTTTGTGAAGCTTTTAATGCTGTCACATCCTTTTCTGAGATAGAAAGATAAGAAGTGAGCCAAATAATCTGAAGAAGAATCTATAATTGATTTTCCTAATGACAGTATCAGTTTCTTTGTGCTGTTTTGCTTATTTTTCACATCTTGTTCTTGCAAGCAATGTTTTGGACTTGAACAATTATTAAAGCAGAAGACACAAGCAGCTTAAATTTCCTTTCAATTGTACAACAGCCTGATTTTTTCAATAATTCAACCAACTGTCAGCTGTATACCCTTCCTCCAAGCATTCTGATCTCTGTGAAGGTGTTCAGAGCTTTCTCTATTTACAGTTCAAATGTTTGCTCCTCAAATTTCCATGCTGAAGTAGTCCATCCTGCATCACAAGATGCATAAAATTCTCCTTTCTCCCCTCAACTCCCATACAGTGAGTCACATTTCATAACTTTACAAAAATAATTTTTTTTAAAAACCCAAACACTCAGAAAAGCAGGGATGTGGGATTTCAGGTTCACTTTCCATTGTAACTCTCTGGGGGGATGCAAATACATCAGCTCAAATTCATTTTACTAACCAGCTGTGAGAAGGAGAGAGAACATGCCATCAAATGTTCTGAAAGACTCAAAATATTACTTATACTTGATAATAAAAGACAATTTTTGAAAACAGTACTCTCAAATTAGTCTCCTCCTTCCCCTTAATCTAGAAGCCCTTACCCCAGAGACTGACAGTAGCTATGCCAAGGGAAAACCTGTGCGCCTGTCTTGCACGTATCTTCCTGCCACGAAGCCACCTACAGCTTTCCCTGGCACCTAGCCGAGCCTTCTTTGAGGTGTCAATGCTTGTCTAATGAGGTGCTGCTCCTCTCTTTCCCCCTCTTACTTCCCTTCTCGTTTCTGCAGCCTCTCATCCTCGGTAGCCCTCGGCATCTCATCCTCAGCTCTCGCCTCCCCCTGCAGGGGGACACAAGTGTCTGGGCAAGGGGACCAGGCCTTGTCCCCTCCATCACTCCTGCTGACCTCGGTCCAGACAGTGTCCTGATCTTGGCATAAGCACTCCTGCAGGTGTCACCCCAAGAAGAGCTCACCCTTTTCATTTGTACAACCACTTGAGCCTTTTGCTCCCCCAAGACTTTTTCATTCAGAAAGTTCACACAGCTAACACAATTAGCAATGCTTTCCTGTAGCCTTTTGCAATTCATTGCATCCACTGCCTTTTCAATTGTTTCACAGTAGAACCCTTGCTGGCTTTTCTCCAGGTAGGATTTCAAAAATTCCCTTAGAAGAAATCAGGGAAAATTTATGCTGCTTGTTGCTTACAAGTCTATCATTTTCTGCTTATATTCAAGGGCTATTCTGTTGTCGTTTTCCTTACAGAGCTGAGTTTTATAAGTGCATAAATATATTAGATATGTTTGTTGTAAAGTGTTGCCTACATTTAGGTGCTGGTGCACCTCTCAGTTAAATGACTCATAGAGATCAATTACTCAAAGGCATTTTATATGCAGATATATTCTGTGTTTATCCTGCAGAATACCCACTGCCAGCAAATACAATTATAATTCCGTAGTAATTGGAAGAAAGCTGGAGAGATGCAGGGTGTGTCTGCCTTGCTTGCTATGTATATATATATGTATGCATGTACCAGTGCATGGCTGTATAAAATGAGTATGTGCATCCTCACTGAGGGTGAAAAATAAAGGAAATTAAGCAAATTAAAATGTCCTGGGTAATGTGATTGCAGCACATTCAAAAAGTAGCATATTTGCACCAAGTGCACGGAGAATGGCTGTGGAGGTCTCCATTAAGAGCAAGGCTAATGCTACTCCAAACCTCCTGTGTTGGTTTTCCTGGCTGTGGTAGAACATTTAAAGCACAACACTCAGAGTATGGGATGGGGGAAGGGCAGTGCTGTGGTTCTGCCTCACCCACAAGCACACTTTCCTGTCACATCATATCTTTTACATGATTAAGATTAGTTAAGGAAATAATTGCAGAGGAATAAATAATAGAATTAAATTCTGCAGGAATGTGTTTTTTCTAGGCTTTTAAAAGTAAGGCAGTACAAGAGCAGCAAAATAATATAATTAGAAATAATAATTTTGAAAGAAGACACCTTGCTGTGATGCAATTTGTAGAAACAGTAAAAATGACTAAGTGTTTGCAGTGTT
This sequence comes from Agelaius tricolor, assembly GCF_023055355.1. Taxonomy (NCBI): domain Eukaryota; kingdom Metazoa; phylum Chordata; class Aves; order Passeriformes; family Icteridae; genus Agelaius; species Agelaius tricolor. The sequence goes on from NW_027269261.1 coordinate 46,700,168, forward strand.
AGTAGGTGTTTACTTCCATACAGAGATGGCTGTGAATTTTTCATCAAAACATATTTTGAAATAATCATGCTAATTTTGTCTAAATCAAAGATTAATTTTCTTGAAAAAAATTAGATGTAACATAAATTTTCTGTCATCTTTGAAAGATCATAACTGACTAGTAAAATACTTACTAAGTAAGACTACTTACTAGTACTCTTTTCTCTTCTGGTACCTCATTTTCTCCTAAATATAAAAGTAATTTGTGTTTGCATTGCCATTAAAACTGAATACTGAACTCTGAAATATACAAGTGGAGAAAAAGGATATGCTTGCTCTGAAAAAATAAGGGAACTGTTTCCATGGGATAGCAGCTCTCTTTAGCCACATTAATGAAATTGAAGTAGAACATCCTAACTGCATTAACAAGAACTAGCATTATGCTAGTGACTGCAGTTTCTGACAGTGAAAGACAATGAAATAAGAGACATGACTTAGAAGTTTGAAAACAATGTTGAATTTTTCTAAACAGTTCAAAATCTAAATATTGAGTTTCTTTTTAAAATAATGGTTTTGTAATATTAGAACTGGAAACACATTTGAAAGAGAGTGGAAATGAAAACAACAATTCCTTATTTCACTATTTATTTTACACACATACTTGTAGACAGACATTGCAGCATGAAAACAAATGTATTGCATAAAGTAGGTTACTATCATTCTCATGTCAGCAGAAGAGATTTTTTCAGGCTTTACAGCAAAGCTATTACATGGAAGAGGAATGGATCCCATGGAACTAGGAAGCAGAAAACAGTTTTGACAACCAAGACCTTCAGTGCCTGGGTAGAGCAGAGGGGGAGCCCCATGGCTCTTTCCTCCCATGGAGAAATCATGGGTGTGGCTGTGAACTCCCAGGCAGGCAGCAGAGCACCAGGGGTCCGAGAAATACAGCAAGGAAAAGTTGTATGAGTTCATTTTCCTATAAGCTTTTGATAATGTGTTGCTAGATTTTCAGTTCATGTCATTTGGATAATTATTTTCCCATTTTTCCAGCTAACTACTTTTAAAGTTAGAGGTCTGCACTGGACTCATGTGATGGTGTTTCTGAGAGGGGACGCCATGATTTCTGCATACCCACACCAGTGGAGCACCTCATTTAGGGTTTGCGACTGGAGATTTTGTTTTCCTCTCATGCACCTTTCCATCCATTTGTCTATTTAACTAAGCTGCTAAAGTTAAAAAAATAACCTCAGGCACTTATTTTCCTAGCAAAAAATCCCCTAACAAAAACAGATGGATTGCACACAGTGGATTTTGTATGCTGGGATTTTGTGGTCACTTTTCATTTATTTTCAGCTATTTGAAAATACAATGCAGATACCATGACTGTGGTTTTAGAACAAAGTATCTGCTTTATTTAAAAGGATGAAAAAGTGATGTATTCTCTTATATTAATGAAAACTACTGTCTTATTTTCATGAAATAACTATTTCATAATTATTCATTTCATAGAATAACTATTCAAGATTGAGATTTTGGACATATAAGGTTAGAAGAAGTCTTCCAAACTATTGTAAACAATTTATATATTCAGTGGAAAAAATGCGCACTTTCTGCACACTGCCTGTTAACATCAAATTTCTAGCATCTGCCAAACTGCAGCAATTTCTTTTTTTTTTTTTTCCTTTTTAAAGTCAAGATTCACTCTTTCAAGTCATTTATGTCAGTCTGGAGAAGGTGACACACAGTGATTCCAGTGAAATCTGGTGTGTTGTGTCAAATCTACTGCCTGCTGTGCCTCATCAACCATAGCATTCATTTCACATCTTATACATTGTGTTATTGGAAAGGGAAAATATTTTCTCTTCTGTTTTCCCAGGTTATAGTGTCAGTGCATCACTGTATCACTCAGAGTATGCCTCAGACCACACTCCAGTAAAGGTAAAGAAGTGAGATCAGCCACATCATGATTTTCAGGAGTTAAATCCTTATGCCTGAGTAATAAATCAATAATGCCAGCTGTCTGCCAGCAACATTATTTAAACCTTATTTAACAGGCTACAAGGGTCCCACCAAGAGGGTCATCAAAATGTAAATGAGCATCTTGAACCGAGAGGCTTCCTAGGGATGGGTGATTAAAAACCTGCAGTCTTCGTAAAGGGAACAACATAGGAAGTGGTGGCACAACATTGAATTGGTGTGTGTCAGCTTCAGACTGCATGGATCACCCACAGGGGTGCAAGGAGAAGCAATTTTTCATGCTTATCTTGCAAGTCTTGACTGTGGCCATGGGTTTCGATTAATGTGGGCCACTAGAAGCTGTTTATTTACACAGGCATTCTTTCTGATAAGCTATCTCTGTCTTTTTCATCTTCGTGGCATCACATTGAGGCAAAACATTGAAAAGTCCCCACAGAATCAATTGCTGCAGAAATAGCTCTTGACAATGACCTACCTGTGAAAACATATTCATGCTGAAACTCCCAAGCAAAGAAGTACTTTCCCTGACTAATACTGGTCATATCTCCTCTTTCTCTTACTTCTGTGAAGGCTGTGTCCTTACACCTTGCTGAAATGTAGCAAATCCCCCACTGACAGATTATGGCTATGCATGATACATTTCAAAGATCTGTCTTGCACTCTTGACTAGCTTAATCTAGAGTTAAATTGGATGCTGCACACAAAAAATTACATACTATTTTTAATCAGCCTACTGAAACATCTAGTCCTGTTCAAGAGCTTCCTTCATATGCAGTTATTAAAATATGGTGTGGTGTAAAAATGTCCTCTTCCTACATGACAGCCCACACCATGACGCTACCAAGGAATTTTATGAATATTTTCAAAATATTTGCAAAACTACCTTTCACTTTGGCAAGAACTACTGAAAACTTCACCCAGAACAGTATGTGACACAAAAATCCTAGTGGCTGCTGCTTGCTGTGGCGTAAGAAGGAATCATCATTTTCCAGACTAGTGCAAACAATAAAGATCATGGGGAAGGTGAACCAACCAGCTCCTTTCACCTCTTAAATTATTTTTACTGTCTTAATTGGCCTTAGCTCTGTTGTGGCCCTTCAGCCAGATTTTTCACTTGCATCAGCCTTACTTTAAACATTTTTCTCTCCTTTGTTGCTCTGATGTCATGACCAAGATTGCAATGAAGAAAACATATAGATTACTTTAACAAAACATAGTTGTGTGCCCACCATCTTTCTGGTTTGTGCTCTTTGCCCCAGTCACTAGGTACAGGCATATTTGGCCCAGAAAAACAAACCAAAACAAAATCTTTCACTGATGAACCTGTTGGGGTTTTTTACTGTTAAGTATACGAGTAAAAGAAGCTTGAAATTACATCAATTTCTCTTGACCTTTTGGGCAATTTATGTTTGCCCATTCTTGACTTGACTTGAAGATTTCCTACAGCTGCAAGAGCTTTGTCCCACACATTACTGCATCGTGCTGTAGGATTTTCATCACTCTTCAGTCAGCCTCATTTATTACACGGTGCTGTTTTTGATTGTACTTGCCTTCAAATTTTCAATTTGCATCCTCCAGGTAATTTTTACACCCACTGAAGGGTCAGAACAACTCTCCTCAATTGAAGCTTTTCTTTGTACATGATTGGTGATGACGATAACTCAGGAGCGGTACTAGAAATCAGACAAAGGTGGCTGTGACGAGTCTGAGTGCTTGTTTTGGCTCAAATCAAGTAACTTTCCTCATGGTAGCTGGTACAAGGCTGTGTTTGGCACTTGTGGAAACTGTGTTGATAACACAGGGATTTTTTAGGTATTGCTGATCAGGGCTTGCACAGCATCAGGGCCTTTCTCCTTCCCAGCCCACCCCACCAGTGAGAAGATGGAGTGGGGTGTGGGGGTGGACAAGAAGCTGGGAGGGACTCAACCAGGACAGCTGACCCCAGCAGACCCAAGGGATTTTCAGACCATGTAGCATCATGCTCAGCACATAAAGCTGGAGGTAGAAGAAGGAAGGGGGACATATTTAGAGGGACAATATTTGTCTCCCCAGGTAACCATGATTTGTGACAGATCCCTGCTTCCCTGGGAATACTGAGCATCTGCCTGCCTGTGGGAAGTGGTGGATGAAGTCCTTGTTTTGCTGTGCTTGTGTACAAGGCTTTTGCTTTACTGATTAAACTGTCTTTATCTCAACCAACAGGTTTTCTCACTTTTACCCTTCTGTTCACTCTCCCATTCCATTGGAGGGGAGTAAGCAAATGGCTGTGCAGGACCCAGCTGCTGTCCAGGAATTAACCATAATAATGCCTTTTAAAACGGCTACATTTTTCAGCTAAAAGCACAAGAAAAATCTTTGTTTGTGGCCTTAATCTTGGATCATCCTCTAGATGAAATGCACTTTTCATTTTGGATGTATAGTTTCTTCCAAAGCATTAGTGCTTTTGGCTGGCTGACCATTAACTTCCTCCTTAAATTATTAAATATACAATTTATCAAAGCAAGTAGTCAGATGAATGGTTTGTCCTGTCTCCTTTGCCATTTTGCTATGTCAAATCTTCTTCCCACTCACATGGAAGGATGAATATCACAGCATATTCTTCTTCAGCCTTAACCTGAAAGAATTTGGGATTTGGTGTTTATTACCTAAGGGGGGGAGGAAGGAGTGAGCTTTTGGGGCAGTCTTTACATGGAAAGCTAATGTGGGCTACAGTGCTGTTAACTATCCTCAACCTGAATTTCTGATAGGAGGAAAGCCTGCAGGGAGTTTTGGAGGGAGGCATACTCGATCATAATTTTTTCAGTACTGTTGTGACGCTCATTTCTCTACCATTGCCAGCTCATTTGACCCTGCTGAACTGGTGGAATAAGCTTTTCAGAAAGTAAGTTATTAACAATTTAAAAATAAAAATTGGTACTTTGCTTCTAATTCAGCAGTAAGAAAATTCTTTTTCTTCTAAAACAAACGGACCTAACGTGTGGCAATTTATATTTCACACTTCTTGATTGAACAGCAGAACTCTGCCCCCTAGGATGCTGAAGAACTCCTTCCAGGGTCCATGACTAATAACACCATTCTGGAATCCATTCTGTCTTAAATTCTTCTGCTGTTTGTTCAAAATCAGGCAAATCACACACAGCTCAAAGCTAAGCTTAAATCTTTGTCTTTGTCCCCATGCAGAGCCACTAGCTACCCAATTTGATAAGCTTTCAGAGAGAAAATGAAGAATTATTCATTTTGTTTGCAAGCGCTCTTTTCATTATTCTCCTTAGAAAAATAATTATTTCCCTGTGGTCCCCAAAAAACTTCATAAAGGAGTTTAATTTTGTGAGTTCAGCAGAAATTCAACTCTTAATAGTCCCTTCTGGGCCAAGGAATAAGTAATGAATTCAATCCCACTACACCTCTTCTTTATTAAGAGTGTGTTTTGCAAAGTGGAAAATACAGTCTGTCTTGCTTGATTGCTTGAAATTCACACCAGCTCTGGATTTTAATTTTGTTCTTCTGATTACTATAAAAAAATCCCTCTGAGTAAGTGAGGAATTTTCCAAGTGCTTTCTTTTCTTACACTGTGTTCAGCACAGAGTGACTCTTTCCCAGACCTATGTCCTGCTGTGCCTGAAGCTCAGCCCTGATGGTGACATGACCACCTCCAACTGCACAACACACTGACATCACCTAATGAACTATCCCCTCAGTCCTACACAATGAAAGTGTTAAAACTGTGTGCCTTTCACTCCTTAACTCTTCTCTGTCAAAATGATTTGGACTAGAAAATACCTACCAGTGAAGGTGTCCAAGCATGTCTCCTTGGAAGCCACCAGGATGCTAACATGTGCCACTGAGCAATACAGCTCAAGTTTTTTAATGTTTCTTTCACTTTGATCCCCTTCTGGAACACGGGTTGTACCAATCTAGCATTTGTCACTTCAAATTTCACAAGAGGGGAAATTAGGCACTTGCTGTGTCTCCAAAGCTGTGATGAGATGATGATGGTGTTTCCACTGAAAAGCTGATGATTTTCCCCTGCCACAGTGAAAATTGAAGCAATGTATGAAGTCATCAGTGTAGCTAACACAACAAAACATATCCAAAAATGTTAGTATGGGCACAGACAGGTGTTCAGTGTAATCAAGCATATCAGTGTAGCTAACACAACAAAACATATCCAAAAATGTTAGTATGGGCACAGACAGGTGTTCAGTGTAATCAAGCATTTCTAGATGGAGAATTCTCAAAGTAATTTTTCATGGAAAATTATTTAAAGGACAGAAAGAATTTGGAATAGGTGAGAATAAATCTTCCAGACTATCAGGGGTTTCCATATTATGAAACAGTTCTTGACACACAAAACTTTAAAAATAGTTTTTAAAAAGTTTGATATGGTTGTATTGATTGCAATGAGATGATACAGGCAGCTTATACTTTACTTGTACACCTTTGTTACCAGTTAACTCTGCATTAGGATCACAGTGTTTTCTGTACCGATGACATTAAAGAGAAAAGAGACAAGTTTTCAGGAGAAAAAACTTATGTTTCAAAGGCATGAAGGGTTCTTTTAAATGTCTCTACATTTTAAAAAAGCAGTATGTCAGTCACACTCCACTCATCAGTGCTTTCTGCTGGCTAATGGAAGCTGTTCAACATGCAATGTGATGATAGTCTTTCTTCTGTGTAGATCACTTTCCATTTACTAAGAGAAATATTGAACAGTATGTCCCTGTTCTGGCTGCAGACACATAAATGTAGGTTTGATGACATTTGCAATACCATCCCCTGATAAGCAGTACTCAAGGCTGCATAGAATATTCCGAGTTGTTTTAAGAGGGAAGTGTTGCCTTTCTAGTGGAAGAGTTATAGTCTGTAGGATATCTGCTTTCTGTCTTTGGAGACAGCATATGTATGCAGAATGAGAAAAAAAATTATGCTCACATAATGGTTTTGTCCAGTTAATTGGATCCAATCCAGCATGAGATTTCTAATTTCAATTTAGATTCTATTATTTTGACAAAGATGCTGCACATGTAGGGCAAAAATAATAATTGCATTATATTACCTGCCAGACCGAACTGATGGAAGTGATGAATTCTGAGTTGGAAGACACAATAATTTTAATTAAAGTTAAGAACTCTAAAGCAGTCTGGCCACATTACTAAATTCACTGTCCTATTGTTAAATGATTTTTTGCTATTAAAAGATAAGAAAGTTGTCATATGCATTTGTTTCATTATAGTATGCTTTCAAATCTGTTGGTAACATTCAAATGTTGCTCTTAAATAACTAAGTTGTTTAAAAGTTTAGTTTAATTTAAAGTTTTTTGGTTTTTTTTAATGTACTCATTGTTCCTCATGATATTATTTTCTTGCTGCAATTAGAAGAACTGATTGCGTTCTTTAGTCAAATATTGACCAGGAGAGCATCTACACTTGTAATCATCTAGTATGCTTTCTCCAGAATAAATATTTCTAGATTAAAAAAAAAATCCTATTCCTGTTACACAGTTAGTCTAATTTCATGGACTCATCCACAGCCATTTTTATTCCTTCACTGTCACAATGGGAGCCTAATGTACTGTGCCTGCTAATAGCATTTCACATTATTGCTGCCCTGTGTCTCCTGCTTCAGGCAGGCAAGTAACTCCTACTGCTGCTGACATGTACTGCCTAAAAGGAGTACTGAAAGAGTGTAGAGGTTTCTTCTCTTTCAGTATGAGGCCTTAGGAATTTTTTTTCATATTGCCCCTCAGAAATGGAGAGGTTGCAGCTTTTGGTTTATATAGAAGGGAATATAATAACATTAGAAACAACTTAAGATTTTAAGTCCTTGTGCTCCTGTCTAATCTTTACCTCCAAGTGGTACCCCCTGGAGAGCCTGGGTTCAAGTCTTCCTTGCTGAGCCAGTGTTCCTAAGGTCAAGGAGCTGAGTTTGTCTTGCTTCTGAAGCAAGAGACTCTCGGATGGGGATGCACAGAACTGTAAGGGGTTCTGTAAGCACAGAGCTCAAGGGAAGGCTGATGTTTACATGTACATAGTTGGTGGCACAGATTTCTGATTGCTCATGTCAATCCACAGGTCACATTTAGATGATACAGCTGCCATAGTTCTCCACTATATACTACAGCTCCTGGAATAGGCTGTGTTCAATAAATTATAAGGCAAACATGGAAAGAAAGCTCCCCATCAGCTCTTTTACCCACCCAACCTCATTTTGTTCAGTTTACCTACTTAGCACAATTCAATTTCTATGAAGGTTAGAAAGAAAATAAGCAGGTCTTTTACCTAGAAGGCAGATTAAGATTTGAAAGAACTGAGGACTTATTCACCAAGTGTTGGCTTCCCCTTACCCTGTGATGCCACGTTGTTTGTTCTGGGATTGGGATCTGAGACCTCAGGTTTTCATAGTAAATTCAGAAACATGGGGCACAGGAGAGACCTCTCCATATCCCCCATTCACATTGACTCATTTCCTCCTTAAGTTTTTGAGAACTGGTTTTGTTGTTCTCACTTGTTGACAGCTCTGTGCTTGCTTTATAAAGAAAGGTTTTGGCAAACTGGAAAAAAATAAGAGGATAAAATGAAACAAGACATGTCCCAAATGCATATACCTTGGCAAAAGCATGATGGTCTATAAATAGCTAGGAGTTTAAAGGATGGTTTTTAAAGACAGTGCTGGGATAACAGAAGTAATCTTTTATGAAATATCGAGATTTTATCATCAAATTATTGAGGTATGTTTATAAATGCTTAAAAAGAATGAGCTATTGGAAGTCTCTCTTTCTCTCTTTGCCCTTATCTTCCATATTTCCAAAATAGGGAAGGAATAAGCCATACTTTTCTATAGATTATGTAATTGCGTGCTAAAGCAGCATTTGAAAATATTGCAGTTAATACCCAAAAAAGATGTTCTTAAATGCAAAATGTGTCCAGAAAATGATGATGGCCGTAATCAGAGCTAGAAGCTGCTGAAGTCATGATCAGGTATCAGCTCAATGCCCTTGTCAACAAGGAGTGGGGCACAATCGCTACCCATGCTAGAAGGGATGGCTAAAGAGGGAACATGGATCCATGAATTCACATTTAGGAAGAAGTTCACATTGGGAGAAGTTCTCAGGAGCTAGGTATGGATTTTAAAATAATTTCTAAAGAAAAAATCTTGGCAGCCACTCCCAGAACTACTTCTGATCTGCAACTAGTGCAGCCAAGTCTATGGGTTTGCACGGCTGTATTCCTTCTTATGTTTTGTGGGTTTACCACTGCGAATCTTTCACTGCCTCCGGAATCTTTCATTGCCTTCTTCACTGGGCTGTAGTCCCATTGCGGGGACTAACATGACCCACTACAAAGCCTGTGACTCGCACTGAGTGCCTGGCAATGGTTACAGCGCAGTTAATAAGCTCCTGGCAGATGTTCTTTGTCTTAGTTTTGCCCAGAAGGACACCTGTGCTTCCAGGCTGTTCCACACTGCAACCAAAACATAGCGAAAACTGATTAGGACATTTGCTTTGAAGGTGCACTCTTGATCAAATGAAGCTTTTAGCATATGTAAAAATCCTCTTCAAATTAGGCTATGTTGCTTGGACACTTGAGGATGACAAATGAATCAAACTTCAGTCCATATCATCTTGTGTTTTAGTTGTTCAGGCATTGAGTTCAGGGACTGAAAAAACTGAAAATAACTTTTTCTCCAGCAATCCTCCTCCAGGTCACTGTAGGTTTGGGTCATTGTTCCATCCATGGAAATAGCAGTTCTCAGGACATTAGTCACCACTGAGACTTGGTACCTGTTGGCAGCAGTGCCTTCATGAATCCCTGAACCAGGGGGTTTAATGTATTTTTTGTAAAGCTCCAGGTGTTCTTTTACTTAACCAAAGAATTTTTTTGGATCTGAGTTTGGTATCTTCCATGGAGGCTAATGATGTAGTTTGGGGGCTTGCTATCTGGAAACTGGGTACTATGGTATCCAACAAATAGAGAAATAAAAAACCACCAAACTAAACTAAGGAAAAAAGAAAAAATTAATTATTAATATCTTCTGCATAACAGAATCTCATAGAACCTGAAAGTTTCAGAATCAGAGTATAAGGATGCCACATTTCAGATTCAGAAGTGTACAGGAAGTACTTTCTTAAAAGGAACACCATTTTCATTATATTTCTTGCTGACTTATTGGACATCACTGACTCCTGTCTGCTGATGACAGTGCTGAATTGGCTACTTCTGTCACTTTTGACTGCTTTCAATCTTTCATACAAACACAGCAAGTCCCCAGCAGTAGCCTTTTACACATAATTTCATACATTTATTCTTTTGACCAAGAGTGGGTGAAACTCTCATATTCACCTCTCTACAGGTCAGCAGGCTGTCATGCTAAAAAACAATTAAAAATATCCACACCACTAAAATTTAAGCACCAAATCCACACTCCTGAAATAAATTAGTACAATACAGCCAACTTTGCAAAAATAATTAAAAATAAAACAGTTCACCATATGGGACTCTGTCAAGCTCTGTGCCTGTGGGTCTAGGTTAGTCATCCCAAAACACCTCCTTGTATCTGATATTTTTACTTTTAAAATATATAAAGGCAAAGCAGAAACAAAACAAAAAAAATAATATAAGGAGTAACTCAGTATTTTTCACCACAGGGTGCTTCCTGTGCAGCAGATATATATGAAGCCAGAGTAAGCCAGGCAAGTGCATAAACCCTCCTTCTGTTTACCCACATACACAAAGGCAAATACAGCTCAAAAAACAAGATGAGTTTAGAAGAATTCTTCCCAGCTTTTTTGATTTTTATTGCAGAACATCCACTAGTCTGAATAATAAGGGCTAGAGAAGTTCCCTTATAATTTGCATATACAGATTGAAACTTCTACTTAGTCTGCAGCATATATTTTAGACAGACTACCTTTTGGAGAATGAGTTTTAAAGACTGGAGAATCCTGTATTTTTCTAGGCAAATTAGTACAGTGTTTTTTACTCTTGCTTCTAAATTGCATATAATTTCTATTCTGAATTTGTCTAAATTTAATTTCCAGGCATTGGATTTCATTATCCTTATTTTACTAAATTAAAGAAGTCATTATAGGAAGTCTTCTCTCCACTGAAGTACTTCTGAAGGCCATGATCACATCACATGTTTGACTAATTAACTACCCTGAGTCCCTTAATTCTCTCTAGACCTCAAATAAAGCTTGTAGGTCTTTCCTGAACTTTTCTTATCTATCTTTCAGCATCCTTTTCCAAAGTGTGAGAAGAATCAGATGTGCCCCTGCTCTGTAGGAGCCTCACTGTGGTGACAAAGGACTGTTACTTTCCCATCCTTTCCTGGCAATTCTCAGCTCAAACTTCCAAGGACTGAGTTGACCTTTGTGGCTTCAACGGTGCAATGGGAATTTGCATGGAAAATATTTGGCTCCTAGATGTCTGACTTTTATTTAGATATGCCAAAAGGCATTTCTCTCTGCTAAACCTGCGTAACTGCTTTGTCTTTAGCAATACATAGAAAGTTACCTGGTTCTGTGTAATTTACTACTTTTTCTGATAAGGACATCTTATATTTTCTCCAGGTCATGCTTAGTGTTGCTGAAAAGCACAAGGAGCTCAAAAAACATATATGCATATAAGGATTATACAATTTCAACATAATAAGGCAATGTTTAGGTTGTACAATGGAGCTTGTTTGCTTTGTGAAACATAAATGACCAAACTATTTGAAGGTGTTTAAACTCGATATAATACACGGTTACTAAAAACATTTCTAGTTTTAATTGAAAATGGAATCTAAATTGTTTGGGAAGAACAAATTCCCTGCTCAGGCTCATGTGAATTTGCATGAACTTAAATTCCACCCTTTGGGTTGCCCTAAGCAACATTAGCATTAAGCACATATCCAGCTCAGGCTGCACACCATGTCACATAGTCAAGGTTGAATCCTGAATACTATTCTTAACTTCCAAATTTCCATAATTCTCCTGCAAATCTTTCTTCACCAGTGATCCTGAAATGTTTAAACACTTTCAATATCATGCCTGTACCTGGATTTTGTTTGTGATGTTTATTTCAGTTCTGTATTTTAACTTCCTGTACCCTTAAAAAGAGGCATCCTGCAAACTTAATCAGGAAACCTGATGCCTGCACAAACAGCAAATGCAAGACTCACAGCAGACCCTACTTTGCAGTGGGTTTGACTCACATTTTCAGTCCTAAATACATTAAATGCTCACTCCAAAATGATGACTTCAGTGAAGGAAAAGCCATCATTTGAAATTGATTTAGTCTGAAAGTGTACCTGTAAATTAGTTTCATTTTTGTTCAGAAGATCAAGTGCCTAAAAGCAGCCAGTTAAATATCAGGCACCTAGCAGGAGTGGGGATTGGTTGTCCTTTTGGAAGGGCAGTGTACCAAAAATGCCAGAAAGCATATCTGGGTCTCAGCTGTATCCCAGCTACCACTGCAGTCCTTCCTCATTCCTTCTTCGGGTCGCACTGAAGAAGTTGTGGCTGGAGAGCAGGGAGTCAGAAGGATCTCAGTCCAATTTCAGTGTTTATTTGGGGCTTGTTGAGCAGGGTGTTCGGAAAGAAGAGTACTTTCTCCATGTAAATTGGAACAAGAATTTCATCTTCCAGCCTTTGAGAGAAAATGATAAGTGGAATCCACAATGCCACTTCCAAAGTAATTTTATAAAATAGTTGTGCTTTCAGAGCATTTAAGAAGGTACTTTGCTAATTTCAACATACTTTAATTATAAAAACTATTCATTGAAAAATTCGTGACAGATTCTCTGTAGATTTATTAATACAATCACGATGGTCAAATTAAATGAAGAAGACTTCCAGGGAGGGTAATTTCACTTAACAGTATGGAGAAAAGTTAATTTATACTCAAATAAAACTCTGGTCAGGATGAGCATACATGAACCCACTTTTTTCTTCATGTTTTGGGAGTTTCATCTGATTCAGACTTCTTCAAGTTTTTAATTTTCTTTTATAGGATAACTAACTGATAAAAAAAAATTACAAAAGGAGTTTTTAAGATTTTCAGGGTGTCAGATTTCCTACTTCAGTATAGTGACATGATTCATTCCTGCCTGAGAAATAGGCGTGTCTAATCACACTTCCATGACAGGGAAGGTACAATCACAGCAACCAATACAATGAAAGTTAAACTACATTCCAGTCTCATTTAGTTAAGATTGTATACACTGAGGAAGCACTGGATGCTCTGTCAGAGCAAACAGATTATTTTAGACTATTTTCCTATATTCAGCATGCATAACTGAAGGAACATGCTCAGACGTTACTCTGTACGCATGTATAACCCAAAGCTGAGGAGCATTCTTTCCATTATGGAAATGCTATTTCTTCTTGATTCCTGAAAAATCAAGGGATTTCTTCTCAGGTAGTCTGAAAAAAAAGCACTGAGATCATCTGAAAATTTCCCAGGCTGGGGACACAGGTTCCTGTGCCAAGTCTTATTAGAAGAATAACTCATAATTTCCTTTGACCTTAATGAAAGCAGTGTAGTTAAAGCCATGGTAATAATTTTATGAGACAGAGCTAAATCTCTCCAGAATACTTACACAATAATTGACTGAAGCAAATTTTCAGTAATGTCAGAGCAGCAGAAGCAGATCAGCAGAACATACCAAAGCCACGGTAGATAGGCTGGTATGCTTATTTGTCACGTGTCTATCTAACTAACCAGCTCAATTACTTCCATCAAAGGTGTCTGAAATAGAGAAAAATCACTTGAGTTTATAAAATAGCTATTCTTACAGCTGTTACTCTAAGTGCTTTTTGACAAATAATGTATCAATATAATAAAACAAATATGAACTTAGTCATACAACTGTTCCTGGGAATGTGCTGCTTATTTACCCAGCGTGAAAATAAATTCAGACATTCCCTTGATAATTGGTACAAATGTATCGTTATGTTAATGACATCTCTTGAGGATGAGCTACAAAATGAAGTTTACTTGGGAATATTTCCAGCAACATATATAATTGCAGATTTCAGAAAACATTTTCTTTGAACAACACGCACTACTTCCTATGATCATCATTCTTGTGCGTAATTATCTTTTGATAGTCCCTTTAGAAAGCTGATAGGTCTAATCAAAGCTTGCATAATTTCTGTTTAACATTTAGGAAAGTTAGCATGTCTTCACCAAAGGAAAACATCTTTTGCAAATAGTACAACTCAGCTCATTACTGAAAGAGATACATGAATGTATCACTGAGAGTCTTTCTTTTCTGGTAAAATTCATGTTTTGTTAAATCAAACTAAATTTGACTATGGGAAGTCTGGAGATTTATAACTTTTTAAAATAAATATTAATATTCCTAAGTATGAAATATACAGGAAACAGAATTCTTGCCAGCAGACAGATATAATCATCTGTGTAATCAGCAAGAACAGTGGTTATAAATAAACAGTCTTTGGTTAATGGCTCCATCCCAGTGCTCTTCAGCTGGTGCTGTTCCAGAGGCAGTCCTGCACAGGGGCAGTCACAGACCTATACACTTCTACCAAAATGCAACCTGGAGCTTGGGCTGCTGTAGTGGCAGCCCTCTGGTTCTGTCACTGTGAGATTTACTGAAGGATAGTTTTCCTCTTTTGTTTATTGCTACAAAAATTGCTTGCAAGAAATGCTTTGATTATACTCAGCTGCCTTTAATTTTATAGAGGCAGAAGTGCCTTTTACTGATAATGTAAAGTCTGCACCCTTCTTGGCCTATGTCTACCATTGCTCTCAAAATCAAAATTTCTGATACACTGAGGTATTCATGCAGTCTGCAATTTCCCTAAATTTCTTTCCTGAATCTTATCAGGCATAAAGAGATAGCCTAGCCCACTGGTATATGTGAATGCAGACTATTTTACTGTTTGTGCCTTCTTTAATTCTGTCAAAATGTTTTTAAGACAAATACGCAGATGGATGTTTACTGTATATAGTTCCAGCATCTTGAACAAACGAGTTTGAAATGTTTTCAAAGCACTTTCCTGGGTAAAAGCATAAGCAAAAAAATGTTGTTTGTGCAGTAGTGGGTGAGAGACTTTCATGTGCACTTTTTTTTTAATTAAATTTAATTTGAAATGCTATCTGTATAGAAGATTTTATTTCAGACCAGATTCCTGATGCACTGTGGAAAACCAGATTGAACAGAGCTAAGAAACAAGGTACAGGACTACTACAGGACTAGCTCCTTATGGTGTGATGGGAGCTTTGAGCATTTTCTTGTTCATATCATCTTTAACCTACAGAAGATCTTCAAATTATAGCCAAATATACTTCTTCTAAATGACAATGAATGTGATTTTAGCAAGAATTAGAATACAGAAGACATATTATGCCATAACTTCAGTTAAAAAAGAAGATGGCTTTGTGGTTAGGATGTAGTAGTGAAATTCTCAAACTCTGAGATGTATCTTCCTTTGTGTTGCATTCCACTGGATTATGTATGTTAATGTAAAGGCTACAATCAAAGCCATACCTTCTAAAAGTTAATGCTTTCAGGGAGAAAATAACTGCATGACAAGAATTGTAGAATACTGGATTGGAAGGGACCTCAGGGATCATCTAATCTGAACTTTTTTGCCAAAAACACAATCTAGACAAGGTGACCCAGAATCCTGTCTAGCTGAATCAGAAACATCCAACACCCTGAAATCCACATTTTTGCTGTCCCCACTCCTGAAACATGGTGGTAAAATGTCCCCTAAGCCTTCTTTTCCCAAGACTGAAAAAATGCAGTTTTCTCAGACTTTTCTCAAATGACATATTTTCCTGTACTTTGGTCATCTTTGTGACCCTTCTATGGACCCTCCTAAATTTTCTGAAACTAATATTTTTTGCTACAATAATACCCATTGTGAATTCCAGTGAGTTCAGAGGAAATTACTCAACATCTCATCTGTTCCGTGCAGTGTAAAATAAGCATAATACCTGTTAATCCACCTGTCAGGAGGATTTGAGAAAAACATACAGATACCTGGAAAGAAGAGGCTTCAAAAACACAAATCCAGATAAGCTATCCCCAGCCTTAGACACTGTCTAGATGTTGTGCATGACTCCCTGACTCATGAGACAAATTAGATTTTCACTCACCATACCTTTGACATTGGACTTGTGCCAATGGACTTGGTAGTCACGCTACCTTAGCTGTGACTTTCTGGATTTGCTTCTTTGCCCTTCTCACTGCTGTTGTTTCTTTTCAGGCATCAGACATGTACATCATGTAACTACTTAAAGCTACTACCTGACCATTTTTAAATATATTCTTTCAACAGATTTTTAACACTTATAAGAGGAATAAAAGTTAAGTTTTCATGGTTTTTCTATGTCTTTCAAACATATACAAAAGAGAGGGAAAGCATTGGCTTTCTGGGTGTGTCATTTTAAAATAGTATCTTAAAATATAGTGCAATCTAAAAATTATTCACTAGTGAAATTCTAGAATTCCTTTTTTTCCCAGAATTTTATTACTTCTCATTTAATTCAGGATAATTTAGATATAGTTTCCTTATGACTTCCAAGTATATATTTGTGCATCAAAAACTCCTAATCAGAACAGGATTAACAAAAACTCCTTATAAGAGATAAATAGATCAGCCAATGGAGATTTGAGTCATTAAAGATGCAATAAACAGATGTTCATTATGAGATATATAGCTCATTCTCAAAAAATAAATGACTTCAAGACTTTCATTACAATGCCTTAGGTACCTAAATTTTCTTACAAGGGACAATGGGTGTCTGCCTGAAACAAGATGTTCAGACCTGGGCTGATGGACTCCTTTACAATCCCAGCCCAAAAAATCCTGCTTCTTGCTTCCTATTCTCTTTTTCTTCAGAACAAAAAATTAATGGTACAGAAGAAGTAAGGAGCTAGCTTCTCCATTTTGCACTGACTTAGCAATTTTTAGAGACTTTACTACATTCGGAAGGATACCAAATAATGACTGTTTGAAACTAATTTTTTTTTTCTCTTGTGATCAGATGGTCAGATTGGATGGTGCATCAATCCTGGGTAGTGGTCTGGGTTTCCCCATGTCACTGTCCTGGCACCTTCTCTGTACTTCAGAGAAATCTTTAAGACTGGAACAATTTCCCCATTTGTCCTATTAAGGGCAGTGTTGGTAAAATACAATTGCAGCACTGTTACACTGTACCTTCATTTATGGTTGACGTACATGTGTGCATCTGTGAAGGGGAAAGCCTGCACCTAGTGCTGTTCCCTGCTCCCCAGCAGAGTCTGCAACAAACATTATCTGTTCAGCTGTGTCTCTACAACAGACACTCTGTCTGAGCAAAGACACTCTGAGCATGAATTAAGTTACCCTCAGTATGAAAAGCAATTTATTGATCCAGTCCCTGATAGATATCCTTTTGACCTAATTTTTACCCACTGTTAGCAAACCATAGAGCTTTAAAGGCAAAATTCAATAACTGCTGTTCCTCTTGGGTACTGTGTATCTGGAGCTTTAAAAGCATACGAACTTGTAAGAAGAATTTTTACCTATTCTGCATGGGTGAAAAACAGGAAAAAAGAAACAGAGAGAAATTAGTACCTTGCTTCTTTGGGAAGGTCAGGGTTTAGGTCTTTTCTAAGACAAATCTGAGACAATTTTAAGGAGCATACCAATTCATCACCATCAGGCTGTAAGCTATTTATTTTTCCACATTTCAAAGAAAAGAAGGACCTGTGTCAATAGCTGGACAAAACAAACAAAAAAAAAAAACCAACAAACTGAAATCTTTGAAATACTTCCAGCTTTAAGATGTATATCTACTATTAGAATTTTCCTCTGGAAGAAGTATTCTACAAATGAACAATGCCTTGATTTATGATGACAACTCGTTTATTGAGTTTTTGTTATACCAGGAAGATTCCTGATTTTCTGTTTGCTTTGAAGTGCAGCTAAAACACTTTTGAAAGCTTTCATGTCATCCTAGTAAGGCGTATTAGCCAGAGGTTGGGAGCAAAGCTTCCCTTTTTCTATATTCCCCTCCCTTTTTCCTTCTCTCCCCCATGTCTAGGAGTACTCTTTTTTCCATGAAAAAAAATGTTCCTGTTCTTTCTTCATTCAGATGAGTGATTAGAAGTTCTAATCTTTCTCTAATATGTGTGGCAGGCTGGACTTGGGCCCTGGTTCCATGTCTGGGTCTGGCAGCACGTGTGCCCCTCTGCAGGGGCTGGCTCTGGCGTGCTGCTGCCAGCGTGCAGCCCTTCCCTGCTGTATCTCCTGTGAGGAACCACTCCTGGCCTCTCTCCATGCAGCTCACTTTGCTTTCATGCCAGTTAAACAAACAATGACTACTTTCTTCTCCCTCTTCTTTATTGCTTTCTTGTGATATTGCTACTTTAGGAATAGCAGGTGAGTGATATTGTCAACAGTCTTCCCACAAATGCCAAAACACTAATTGCTGGCTGCCATGGGACAGTATATGTTCAAATTCTCGGGAATCATTGCTCTAACACAAAACATAAGGACTTCTCTAGACAAATACAACATATTAATTAAAAAGAATGGTCATTAATGATAATGGCTCCAAGTGCCCATTATATAACAGACATATGCAGGGGTTTGTGACCTCAAATACTCACATGCACTCAATGTTTACAAAGAATTACATTCTTCCACAATAGCAGTAATACAAGGAAGTTTATTTTGTCATGCTCAGATTTCATAAAATAACATCTTCAAGTATAACTTCCCTATCCTCAGTAAAACAAGTAAGCTTTTGTGCATTGCAACACAAACACAGAATTCAGATCCTGAGGAGCATCTTAAACATATTGAGATGAATAAAAGATTCTATGATTTTCATATTATTTAATACAAATACGGCAAAAATTACAAGGCAGAATTTCTTCAGCAAAGTTGTAATCACCAGAGGAGACCCATACTATGAAAATCATACCATAGACTTTGATGAATGGTGAAGATAAATTACCTGAGTTAACAAAAAAAATGGATCAGAGTATATTTGATGGATTCAGAACAGGACTTGAAGTTAAAGAATGACACATAGAGAGAAGGAAATATTTCAGAGCACCAGGAAATGAATAGCCCATATTTAAAGTAATAGACAGATAGGTAGGAATTTTATTCCAGTTCTACACTTGACTTGCAACAGGAGCTTGACATCTCTGACATTTGTTGATGTCTCTGGAGGGTTGGTATAATGATGTGGTAGTTTTCTTGCAGAAAATGCCTATTAAAAAGATGCCTTCCACTGGTTTGGTTTTTTTTTCCTTTTGTTTTGTTTTGTTTACACTGGAGACAAAAAAAATCACAGAATTTCCAAACATGTTGAGTAATAAAAAACCTGAATACGTTAAAGAAAAAGTTAGAAGTTCCAAAAGAATTCTTCCTTTGCATTGTCATCAAGGATTTTCAAGGAATCCTATCACTTTCTGAAAAAAAAAAAAAATGTTTGTCAAGACACTCATTTGTTTGTCAAGACACTTGTTTGTCAAGAAACTAATTTTCCCGTAAATTAAGTTCTACTAGAAAAACACAGAGCAAATTAGGCCAACCAACATCAGTACATGCCTACTCATCTCTCTATCATGAAACAAGAGCTTTCAGTGCCCAGAAGGATGTGGCTCTCAGCTGACCAGGGCTGAAAGACACAGAGCTACCACATGACAAGCTCCCTGCTGAGGGTGCCCTCCATCTCCCACCAGCCTCTGACCAGCAGCATGCCACACCCTTGGATGCATCCATGACAAACCTCCTAAGAATATACACTCAAAACAATTTTCTCTCAGCAACAACTCAACACAATTCCTTCAATGCCATTCATTTATTTCAATCACTTTGCTTGTAATTAGTCCAAATGATTGTTCACTGCTTTCTCACACAGCTCCCACTTCCTCATGTATAAACTGGCAGGGTAGTGACAAGACTGTCTGCTCAGCTGACAAGATAGGATTAGTTCTGGATTCATTCAAACTGCAGCACATATAATGACACACATCTGATATAGATGTGATGAACACTCCACAGTTTACAGAGTTAATTGGCACAGCTTGGAGCAAAAGGCATGCATGACATAGACAGCAGATCTCCACAGCCTGAAGTGGGGTCCTTCACAAATAAAGAACAAAAAAGTGGCTACAATGTCATAGTCATAAGTAAGAAGGAAACTCTGAAAGCTGGTGAACAGAACATAACGTTCATAGGATTTCCAAAGAGTCTCTGAAATGTCTTCCTTACTCCCTCATTTCCTGATGAAGTCAACAAAATGTGACTGATTTCTCAGTTTCCTTACACATTTTTTTCTGCTTCAAAGCTAATTCTGTGGGCCTTTTACTTTCTGGCTACCTGGAGATTCTCATGGCAATGAGTTTATTTTGTTTTACTAATGAAGAGCTGTTTTTTGGTGCTAACTGTTCATACATCCCTCCTGAAGATGTCTGTAGTTTTCAGCAGCTGGTTTGTTTTTGACACAGCCAAAATTGAGGTTCCCCTAATATTTTCCTGGCTTCAGTGAGACTTAAGTTAGTTTTTGAGACAGACAGGAGAGGGAGAGTTCACTGCTTTGACTCTGCCTTTACACCCTTGGTAAACAAATAAAGCATGGACAGTCATTTATAGCACCTCTAAAGATAACCTGCTTATTATCTTTTCATGCTCATTATTTCTTCTGATGAATCCAACCTAAATAAACTCTTATGGGCATAGCTGAGCTACACCTTTTTTGTGCAGAAAAAAAATCCTAGATGACTGTGAACTTGATTCCTGCCTGACTTGTGCAGTCATGTACAGGTAAGTGGATATGATGAGGGATAGTTAAATTTGCTTATAAGGAATTGATCAGTGCCTGCTTGAAACAAGGTGTTCTGCTCTGGGCTTGTAATCTCCCCTACTAATCTTCCTTAATTTTTCTGAATATATGGCTTAATTATCAAGTCAAGAGACTGATTCCAGGTGTAATTAGACAAAGGTTTGCCCAGGTGAAAGCCAGACAAATGATTGCCTAGTTTTGTGACCTGGCTGTCTGGCTTGAACTACA
Organism: Agelaius tricolor; assembly: GCF_023055355.1. Taxonomy (NCBI): domain Eukaryota; kingdom Metazoa; phylum Chordata; class Aves; order Passeriformes; family Icteridae; genus Agelaius; species Agelaius tricolor. Next base: position 46,721,155 of record NW_027269261.1, read on the forward strand.
GCTTTTGTAGTGATAAATTTGAACTGTAGCTCAGCAACACAGATTAAGCAGTGTAGTCTGTCATGACCAAGCATCATCCAGAACTTCCCAGCCACAGTTCAAAGGCCTCAGAGTTCCCCCACAAAAACCCTGCCTTTTTTTTCCTATTCTTTCCTCAAGTTGAAAAATGATTCAGAAGAAGTAAGGAGCTAGCTTCTTAATGTAGCATTGTATTACTCAGCAGTTTTTAGAGGTTTAAAACTCATCTGCTTGTTATCTCATTGTGCTCATTATTGCTTCTGTAGAGTCCAGACTAAATAAACTCTTATGTCATGGCCCCAGATGTGCAGTTACGCCTCTCTCATGAAGAAAAATCCTTGATGACTGTGAGCCTGTTCTCTGTCTTGTGCAGCCATGTATATGTGTTTATGAATTGTTGCTTTTCTAATTTAATATTTTGTACTTATTTTGGGACGACATAAACATAGGAAAGCAGAAAGTATTTCCGAAAGATTAAATTACTGGAGAATAGGATAAATCTTTAACAACTCTATGTAATCTATGTAAATTAACTAATCTAGAGCAATTAAATTTGTTAGAAATAGCAAAGGCCTGTCCAGATAGCTTTTAAAATACTTTTTATTTATTTTCCTTCAAAGGTTACCTTTGATAGCTGCAAACAAAATGAATCACGTGTTCTTTAGGAAAATATTTATTATAAACATGACTAGCCTTTTAGTTAATCTTTTTCTGACTTAAGTCATTATTTAGATAATAGAAAAAGTAAACTTTTTAGGCAAAGGCATTATTTCTAAATCTAAAAAATAGACTTACTTATCCGTAATTGGTTACTCAAGATTTTTGAACACATGAGAATGTTTCAGTTTGAGTTTAGCCCTGAAATGGATGATACTGAATTTTGAAAAGCAGTCCTTCATAATGCTTGTTAACTTGTTACAGGTAGTCATGTAAAGGCTGTGCAAGAATCTCAAATGCTGCCACGACATCTCTGAACTTCCTTGGCTACTTCCTAACCAATAAATATGCTCCAGAACCATCTCCCTGGCCCATGCCCTGCACCAGCAGGACTGAGAGATAACGTGAACAGCCTCTTAAAGGTTTGGGGGGATGCACAGGAGGAAAATCTCAGTTTGAACATAGCTTCAAGATCAGAATAACACCATTTTTGAATAAGTATTTATTTTCTATTTACATAACATTAATCTTTTTAGAATAATTAAATCGCTAATATAAAAAAATAACCATATGCATATAAAGATAAGATCCCTAAACAACCTTTGTGACCTTTGTCCTGGCTGATTTTTTGCTTCTGAAACATTTCTGGTTTGAAGGTTCCCTATCACATAATTTCCTGTTACCAAAACAAAAATGAAGTCAAATGCATGCTGCTTATCATTGTTCCTCACATTTGTTAAGCTTTTACTGATATTGTATTCTCACTGAGGGATATTTTTTACTGTTCTTATATAGTCCTATACTATTTAACACCTATAGACTGACTAAGTGATCGGGCATTGAATAAAAGGGTAGTAGCAGAAGCGTAGCAGGAACAAACACAGCAAATGCAGCCTACTCTGATCATCTGCTCAGGAAACTCTGCATTAAGGGAGTTGATACAAAAAAATGCTGACCTTCATAGGCTCATCCTTTTTTTACTTGTTGCTTTTATGTTTTCTGTAGTATTTGCACCTTCATCTCTGGCAGGCTCACAGTTCTTCAGAACGACTTTTACAGGCCTGTGGAACTACACAGTGTGTGACCTACAGAATTAATCTCCTGCTCTCAGATCATATTTATTTGTCTTTGTGTAGTATAACTTGTCCTGGCAGAAACTCTTCAGATGTGCTTCAAAATCAGAGGTTTTCCAGTCATTCTTCACTCGAGTGAATACTCAATACTCTTGCTGTGCCAAAAGATAACAGAGCATTTTACACTAAAGCATTATGTTTACATTTACAGTTAAGGCCATAATATTACTATGGCACAACTAAAGGCAGTTCTTGGAAAAAATATTTATACAGACTATAACATTTCATTACTTCTGCTACTGCCTCAGAATCCAGGGTTTGCTTTCCTAAGGGCTCCCTAAAAGGCCTCTGAAAGGGTCTATGTTTCCTTTCTGTAATAATTCTGAATATAATGAAGAAGGAAGTTAATCAGAGCAGTTAATCTGATAAGTCCATGTTTTGTCTTATTTCTATTAACATTCTATTTCTAGCAGTCCCTGTCTACTAATATGTAAATTTGGAGTAGTTCTTTTCCTACATTTTAACTCACCATGATCCCTATGAACATATACATGCTTATCAGTATAACTATGTACATTTTAGGCCTTGGTTTCACAAATAATTAAACCAAATATTTACAAAATATACACAATAGAATCCTACATTTATTAGTGTGATTCATGCTTAACACTAGCATGTAATAAATCCATCTCTGTGCTGGCATAACCATTTGCTTGCACTTTTTAAAATTCTCAGGATTCAGAAAAAGGAAATTGTCAATTTTCTCTTTCAGATGTGTTACCCTGATTAAAAATATTTTATAGAAAAATTTATCCACCAAACTTTGAGAAGAGTTTATGAGCAAAAATGAAATATGTGGGCATTTGGAATTTATGATCAGTCAAATTACAACAAGCACAGCAAACAGAAAAAAAGAAAGAAAAGGAATAATAAGGAAAAAGTTCCATCTTTATTTGTTTGGGTTTTTTTTTAATATAAACTGTGGTGCATCCTCTGCCTGAATCTTAATCTGCATTAGTGCAAAGTGCTTTTCAAATCTGTTAGTTTCTTAATCAACTTTCCTAACTGATTAAAATTTCTGCTGGAATGCCCCAGAAGAGTACATTATTTTATGGGCATGGCTTTTGAATATACATATGAACATAGAAAATGTATGAAAAATCCATTACTGACTCTGAAGCAGCTAATTAGCCTCAAACTGAAAGTTGTTTAAAAAACCCCAACAACTTGATTTGTGAACCTTTTGACTGCATAATTCCGACAAATTTAATTATACTGCAAATTTGGAAGAGTGGGATTTCGGCGCTTAAAGGTTGCCTTTTATTATTCAGAGCCCTCAAAATAGTTCACAAACACTGATTTATTAACCCATGAACTAATGAAAAAAAAATGGTCTTCCTGCTCTTTCTATCTTTCCTTTCAAGAGCTGTTTCTCCTTGCTGCCTCAGTCCTGGAACCAGCATGTTGCTGGCCCACTTGGAAATAACTTCAGCCATACAGACAAAGCTTTCCCTCTGAATAATTTCCACTTGAATATACATATCTCAGGGAAGCTGCCTAATCCTTTTCCTACCCTGCTCAGCTGCAGGGATTTTGCTGCATAGATGGCATTTAACTATACCTCAGGGGACTTTTATGAGAATTTGTTAAGGCTCCTGAGGATGAAGGCCAACCATAATTGTTCGCTCTTCTTTCAAATCTCAAGTTATTGCTCTCTAATCTGCAGCAAGACGTGCTCTTTTGAAATGATATAGCACCAAAACACACATTTTTCTGTACTGAGTGAATTGGAAAATCATGTGGTTTTAATTAGCTGTAAAAGGACAGTACAGCAGCTGGTACTACAAAGCATATGAAAAGATTTGCCTTGCTTTGGTTTTGCACTTAGAGAATCAAAGAGTTAAGTGGCTGCTTTTGTACAGTGAGTGATGAATGTGAATTATGTGGATTGGAGGGGTGGTGGCGTTTTAAACACAGACTCTTTCCATTTCACTTTGGTGCTGCTGGGTGGCTGCTAATTAACTCCTGCTCTAGTGCCTCTGTCTGGATCCTTACTGAAATTGTGTTAGTCACAGACTCACTGAGATGTTTTACAACATTCCTTGAATAACAGGCAGCTGGTGCACAGTGACAGCACAGCATACAGGCTCCAGTCACTGTGAACTCACTTGTATGCTCCTAGGCAGGGGCAGGCAAAACAGAGAAACCCACAGAAAAATCTCTGAGGGGTAAGAAAGGAGGCGTCTCCAGAGCTGGATTTCCGTCTCCCTTTTCTGTAAATTGCTTTGTGTGAAAGAAAGAAAACAGGAATTTCAGGTGGTCAGGTGGCACATTTCCCTTCCTTGAATGTTTGCTTTTGGAGAAGCTAAGGAACAGTGCCAAATGTGTTCCATTAATATTTCTTGATGTTGTATGAATTCATCTCATGTATTCAGTGGTACTCATTTTAGAAGAAATAAACTTCTCTCAAGCTCCAGATTCCCAGATATCTGCATTAGCCTCACTCAGATAAAAAGGATACTGCACAAGATGATTGAAGATTGGAATGTGCAAGCAATGAACATTAGAAACCAATTAATACAGACAGCATTTGCTAAAGCTTGTACAACTTCAGCTCCCTTCAGGATCCAGCATAACCATTCCCAGTTAGCCATATCGCACTATTTTGATACCATGGAAATGGAAGATGGGAATGAGTATTAAATAGTCAATATTATGCATTGTTATCAAAATTATATACCTTTCAAATCTACATCCTCCAACCTTAAGGCTCTTGAAATGAATCACATTTTTAATATATTTTTTTGGTTTCATATATCATGTTTTAGGTACCAATGTGAAGAGTTCCCATGTTTTGATATCTGCTGTTATCACAAAATATTTTGCTGATGTGCCAAGGTCCTGGCTAAAGTTGCAGTCACATAACCACATATTTTCTATGTGTATACCTACTTTAGTACACATTCCATACTGATTCCTCTAAAGCCTTTTTCTCCTTCTCACAATTTCTGTGCAAACCACTACACTTTCAAAATACTCCTATGGGGTTTTTTTCATTGTTTCTAGCAAAAATAAAGGAAAGTGAATTATTTAAAATAAGGAGTAGCAAACACACAGTTTTAGAAAAAATTCCAGGTCAGTGATCAAGAAATAGTCTCTACACCCGAAAGGCAGAGTTGCATGAATTGGCAGAGTGCTGATTTGTTGCAATGTGAAGAAGTATCTCAAGCTCATTTGATACTTCACTGAAGAAATTCCTCAGTATGTTCTCAATATGAGAATTGAACTCAATCAATTTCCATTAGTGGGAAAACTATCTATGGGGGAAAAAACCCAACCAACCAAACAGAAAACAACAACAAAAAAACCCAACAATTTTTTAACTCACAGAAACAGGATGTAATTTTCTTAAACCTGTCAAACATTAGAATCTTCTTTGCTTAAACAGAGCTCAAATGTGGAGATACTAGGGATAAATGAATTGATATTTGTATGACACTGGAATTAACTTTTGCTCCGCCAAAACTACTGAACTTCATTTTTCCAAGGTATTCTTCAAAACAGCACCAAATAAGCCACTAGATGTGTTGGCTTTTCCCCATATAGTGAATACACCATTGTGGCTGTCCACATAGAACCCCCAGCAGCATTTCAAATTCAGCTGTAGGGACATGGTGGCTTAACCTTGCACAGCTCCCAGACAGTTGCAGCAGCTCTTTCCTAAATCCCCTCCTCGACAGGAAGGGAGGAGCAAATAAAATGGAAAGCTTGCAGGTCACAACAGAGAGACCACTCACTGCATATCCTCATGGGCAATACACACTTGACTTGTCAAGTATTAATTTAGCTTATTGCCAATTAGCAACAGTGCTGGATGGTTGAGAAATAAAGGGCAGAAATTAAAACACCTTCCCACCACCTCTCACTTTTTTTCCCCCAGGCTCAATTTCACTCCTTCATTTCTAGCTTCGCTCCCTTTCCCCAGTCCCAGGCAGCAGGGTCAGGACAGGGATCGTGGTTGGTGCACTGCACCTCTCCTGTGCTGCTCCATCCCCTTTGCACTGCTCACTGCTCACCCTCCCCAGGGGCTGCAGGGAAATCACACTCTGGTGTCTGGAGCAACTTCCCCCATGTCCTGCTACTCCCTCCTTGCTGTTCATTTTGCTGTTTTTCTATGGGAATCCAGGACATCTCTCTGGCTGTCCAGGATGGCCAGGACCCCTGCCAGGGGGCTCAGAAGCCCTGGCACAGAGACCAAAACACCTGTGGTTTTGATTATGACCCGTGGATCAAATTACCAACCTTATATGAAGATCAGCCAGCCAAAAGAGTTTAAGTAGAATAATAGTGATGTTATCATGGGGTGAAAAAGTAGATTTGGGGTTTCTAGAATGGGGGCCCAAGGGGCAAGATGGAGGGATCTGGGCTGTCCAACCTTTCTCCTTCTTCTTTTTCTTGGCCTCCATCTTCTGCTGTGATGTTGGCACTTTTAGATTGGTTTAGAGTAGAAGCTCACTATCTAGCATAGGTGATAGGTATTGGAAAGTAATTGTAAACATTGTATACGTAGTTTTTAGTATAAAGACATAACACTGCCCTGGAGGCAGGCAGTGTGCCTGGAACTGTCCTGCTGGACTGACTTTGGCAGGGCAGAAGAAAAATTTTTATAGATAAGACGCAAGAAACAACCTTGAGACCAAGAACTGAAGAGCTCCAACTCATTCTTCAAGCGCTCGGGCTGGGAAAAGACTTTTTAAATTTCTCGGGGTCACGGTGACCAGCAAAAGATCCTGAGATTTTTCATCATTTAAAAAAATTGTGTTTGGCCCATTCTGAAGCACACTTTCCTGAAAGCAGCCGGAACACAGCGGCAGAGCTCAGGCGAACCCTGTGGTGGCACCTTGGAGCTGGCTGGAATTGGCTGTGCCCGGCTGGAACGGGCTGTGCCTGGCTGGAACGGGCTGTGCCCGGCTGGAACGGGCTGTGCCTGGCTGGAACGGGCTGTGCCCGGCTGGAATGGGCTGTGCCGGGCTGGAATGGGCTGTGCCCGGCTGGAATGGGCTGTGCCGGGCTGGAACGGGCTGTGCCCGGCTGGAATTGGCTGTGCCCGGCTGGAATGGGCTGTGCCGGGCTGGAACGGGCTGTGCCCGGCTGGAACGGGCTGTGCCCGGCTGGAATTGGCTGTGCCCGGCTGGAACGGGCTGTTCCTGGCTGGAATTGGCTGTGCCCGGCTGGAATTGGCTGTGCCCGGCTGGAATGGGCTGTGCCCGGCTGGAATTGGCTGTGCCCGGCTGGAACGGGCTGTGCCTGGCTGGAATTGGCTGTGCCCGGCTGGAATTGGCTGTGCCCGGCTGGAATGGGCTGTGCCCGGCTGGAACGGGCTGTGCCCGGCTGGAACGGGCTGTGCCCGGATGGAACGGGCTGTGTGCAGCTGGGGCAGCCCCTGCAGCCCAGCAGAGAAACTCCTGCGGCTCCTCCCTGCCGGCACCTCACCACCCGCACCTGGCAGAGGAGGTAAGGAGACTCCTAAACCATGGCTTGACACAAGTGCACGGCCTATTCTTAAAAGCACATGAAGTAGGTCAGATTTCAAAGGGATGCAGATGTCTTGATAGTCTGAGCTAATGGAGCTTGACCTATAAATTTCCAATGTTGGATGTCTGTAAAATGCACTGCAATAATATGTACCTAAAGTTTACTTTTATAACTCAGAATTGATTAAAATATGTGCTTCAAGACCTGAGTTGTTCAAAACTACTGAAGAATTTATCAATTTTAAATATTCTGTCATAAATGCTTCAAAATTTATTATAAGCAATATGATGTGCCTCTGGTTTCTGCCCAGCAGACCCTCTCCCAGTGCTTCCATTACCAAGTCACCATCTACACCTGATTGATGGCACTTCAGGTCTTCACAGTCTGAGATTAATCACCAAGTTCCCACATCTTGGTCCTCTGATTTTGATGGAAGAAGTGGAATTTGAATTGTGGAGGTTAAGAAAGGAAAATATTTTTCCTGCCTTGCAATGGCTGAAAGGTCATTCTTGAGCTGAAGTTGTTTAAATAATTTATTGTGAGCTACTGAGTCATAACAGAGTTACTGATCTGTCTTTTACTACAGTGACATTCTATTTTTTCAACTCTATATTTTTTTATTCTGTAGTATTAAATAGCTCTCAGTCTGCAGTAACCAGAAATGTTTAAGCGTGCTGCAACTGCATAATGACATATCAGATCTGTACCTTTTACAGTGTGTGTAGCAGAGAAGTGCCATGGTGGGATTACAGGCTAAAAAGAAGTGTTTTGCTTGGGAATAAGTGTTTTGCATTCCTCTACCAGCTTTGAGTGTATCATTTATTTTCTAAGCAGCCTGTGCATACTCGCTTTGCAAAAGGAGATGATTTGAGACTCCAATGCTGATCTATTTTTTTAATTTCTTCATTGACACTGAGAGCCTTCCTACCTCATTAAATTTGTTTTATTTTGTGTGCTTCAGTGTTTTGTGCAATCTAGGGGTTGATATATACCTTATTAGTGATTTTAGTAACTCTGAAAAGTTGCCTAGAAGATAAAATTGCTAGTATTTCACAAATTTAGTTTTGTATTCAAGTTAAATAACAAAGTGTTTTTATTTCCCCCACCTAACCTAAAATATTTTTAAGTACTGAAAACATTCTGGATCACATTACCTGAGAGAATATGGAAATACAAGCCCTTGAAAAGTGTTTCTACCAAAATTACTTTCCAGTTTCTCACTACTTTGATTGCAAACTCTTCCCTCACCATAACTGTAAATGCTTCTACTTGCTGTTGAAAACAGTCAGAATACCTTTTCTCAAGTACGACTGCACAATCCTCCTCTTCACCCTTGTTTCTTTTTTCTTCTCTCTTTTTGTGACCCTGAACAATGATTATGGACTGGAGCTATGGGATCTGCAGGGATATGGGTCTCATTATGAGAAATGAAAAGTAAATAGCAGAAAATACAAAGTCTAGGAGAAAAAAACCACAATAACCCACATATAAAGAAGTAAAGAAATGCTGGATCCTATCACAAAGCTGTCAGGCTCCATGCAGAGCTGGTTGTATTTTGGCAGCATAGCCTGGCTGAGGACAGAAATTTATCTGTGTGGGCAAGGGTGCCACAGACTTCTACCCTTTCAGCTCTACAGTCCAATTCCCCCATCAAGCCACTGGAGTCTCACCTCATGCAGTTCCCTCTCACCCATCCTGCGCAAAGTGCTCTGCCCAGACCAAAGTGGGGAATCCTTAAGAGTCTCTTCCCAGCACAGAAAGAGGTGGAAGCTTAAAGAAAGGTAAAGAGTATGAGACATCATAATACTGAAAATGAGCTACAGAAAAGCTGTTCCTAAAGGGAAGAAATGCTGCTAAAATGAGCACACACTCAATTCATACTTCTGCTGGGCATTAACAGGTGTCAGGAGAGGAAGGCGATAAATGTATTTTTTTTGTATCAAGTTAAGAAAAAGCCCTTCATTTCTGTTTACTTCATTGTCACCTCTGCTATTGCTACTGCATGCATTTCACAATTAAGAAATAATGATATAAAGCTTACAAATGTCTTCAAAATATTAATTATTGTTTTGGATGTGTTTCCCATTATGTGAAATCAAAGTGTTACAAAAATCAAATTAGTATTTTAGTGAATATTTGGTCTAGAACTTGAATTGCTGTCTTGAGTATACTAGCTTTATACAGACAAGGCCCCATCTGAACATGCTTTTCTGCTTGTATTTGTTTTTCTCACAAACTGTAAGATCTTATATTCAACAATGTTAGGAAATTATCCATTTGGAAAATTGTGGACTACTGTCATCTTTGTTGGACATTTTCTGAAACCATTATGAAAGGTGAATGAAACCATATTTATTGGATGTATTAAGAAAACAGCATGAAATGTGTCTTATTGTTTCAGCTATGCTTAGTTGCTGGCTTTAGTGTGATCCTGATCATCAGCCATTAACATTACTTTTATTTTGCTTAAATTCAAGGATCACATGAGTTTATGGAGTGGTGTGTGGTTTGCACTGATTTACATGATGAAAATTGGATAAAAGGCAGTTTTAGTAGATTGTGCCTAACTTCATCCTTTTCTTTATACAAGATAATTTTCTTGACAAGGGGAATTCTGCGGACTTGATCTACTTGGCACTCAGTAAAGCGTTTGGCACAGTGACACATGGGAAACTGTTAGTTAAGCTGAAGAGGATGAGGATTAGTAAAAGAATGTCAATACAGTAAGGCACTGGACAAGGAGGAGACAATGGGGTGTGTTGTGTTGACAGATCAGCAGGCTAGATGCACTGCTAGTGAAATTCCTTACAGAGCAGCAGTTGCTTGGCCTTGGCCAAAGTGAGGCATCTGCCAGCTAAGGGTCTTGGTGAGACAAAGTTTAGAGGTGCTGCCAGGGGCGACTGATGAATATCTGGTGATTGGACCAAAAAAAAACCCCAAAAAACAGAGCGCTCATAACGTCGCAGTAAGGCACAAAGTGAGAAAGACAGTGAGGCAAAACAGCAAGTACACAGAGTTCACATGGAAGCTAAATGCAGGAATTTCTGTTGTGAGCTGGGCACTATCATTTGGAAACAAAAGAAGCAAAAAGAAATCTTTGTCAATACTATTTGTCCAGAAGGTACCTATTAGCCAGCAACGTGATTGAGCTGTGGAAGCAGCAGAATGGGCACTGGCTTACAGTCTAGGGCACTCTCACCACTCTGAGCTCTTTCTAACTGGGTGTATTTAGCACCTTGTCCAAAACTGGTATATAATTTCACCTGTACTGAAGGAAACTCAACCCAAAAAACAAACAAAAAAAAACTTAACAAAAAGATGATACAAAACTGCAGCATGGATTAGCAGAAAAGAGAGGGACCTCATTTACACAATAAGCCTATGAAAGCACAGGTTTAGAAGAGCAAAAGTATGGAGGGGACATTATAAAGACATTAAAACACAGGAGAATGGTGAGCTAGCTCAAGTCAGGCTAGTATCATCAGGCAAGACGAATGGGAATAAAGTACTCAGAAATAAATTAAAGCTTAAAATTAGAAGTTCCTAACTATTATAGATGTGAGAATCTGCTGTTCCAGAAGAACAAAATGGGCAGGAGCAAAAAGTAAAAGATGATCTTTATCCTCTGATCTTCTGAATGAAACAACATGATTCCTGATTCCATGTAATGAATGAAACCACAGACGAGGAAGTGATGTCACTCAAGAAGGTCCTTCAAGGATAACTTCAAGGAGTGTTCAATTGATTTCTTAATGAGGTTTTTTGTATCTTATCTGCAAATACATGACCACAGAGTATCCAGACAATGAATGCACAATTTCTGGGAACAGCAATGTCATGAACACAGGCACAAACAGCACAGTAGTACCCAAGTAAGATTTCCTTGTTAAAAAAAAAAAACAAAACAAACAAAAATAAACAAACAAAACCAAAACCCAACACAATCCCCAACAGCCATCTCCATCCGTGTGCCTTCTTAGGAATATAATGTAAAGACCTGCTTTATACCTAGGAGCTGTACTGTGCAGGTTTAAACCTCTGGTCTCTGCTCAGCTAAAGAGCTTGTTAAAATCAATGGATATTTTCTGTAAAGAGTATTATTCAGCAGTATTATTGCAAAATTTATTCCCATACCTTAGGCATCCCTAACCAGTTCATTGACTGCCTTGAGACTTACTTCTTTATACAGACATTGTCCTATACAGCTTCTCTAGGATCATTGATTTTAGTGTGTATACACTTGCTTCAAAGGCTCACTTTGCATGACCCAAGGTTAAATATATTTATGTTACACAATTAAACTAGGCAACAGAGCCCTGATTTATAAAGTATTGATATGTGTCTTAAAACATGGCAAATTCAAAGCCAAGCTGATCTCAGCTTGCTTTGAATCTTAAAACTGATTTCTAAAATACATTCTGCATTATGTACATAGATGACTTTACCCACAACCTCAGAAATTAATGAAGCTGTGGTAGATACAAAGCTCTGCATTTTTTGACACTGGTCTAATCATAACATAATTTACTAACTGGAGTGGTTTTCCTCCCCCTTATGAATCCTCTATGCATTATAAAGATCTCAACCTGAGATTACCTTATCTATATTTAGTGTGCATACAGCTGGGAAGCCCTTACACAAATTTAACAGCTAATACAAGTGACAAAAGGGAAAAGATGGTCGAATTTTCAGCTACACCTTCAGTGGCACAAAAATAAATGCACTATTTCTAAAATAATCTTAAAAGCCAGGGGTGCGTCCTGAGATCTCATCTCCAACATGTGGGGGTGCTGAGCCCTCGGCAGCTGAGGTGCAGAAACACCAAGGACAATCGCACTGTGCAGGGTCACCTGAGACGACCCGGAGGGGCTCGCAGCTGTGCTGAAACCCCAGCTTCCTATTACACGGGATAGAGCTTTTTCTGCCGTTATTTTGAGATGCAAGGTAAAAAGAAAAGCACAGGCAGGCAGTAAAGCAACATACCCAGAGCTCAAAAGCAGGGGAATCTTTGCACAGCAAGAAGAGATCTTCGTTTTTTTCGTATGTAAGTAATTTTTGGTTTTTGCTTTTTCATCCCACAGGTATTTTTTTTTTTAGAGTGTCATGAATTACCATTGCATTAATTTAAAACCAGCAGATTAACAAATTTTCTTTCTAAGTGTTGAAAATTGATACCTGGAATTTTACACATTCTTTCACAGGCTCTGGTCATGGTCATCCATCATGACAGATCCTGTAGCACGTTCTGTGAAAACCCCAGCATAAGGACAAGGGGCACGGGTGATTCTTCCTCCCTGAAGGCATAAAGTGCAAGGTTGACCCCAAGTTTCTAAAATTTTGTTCTGAAGGTAGTAGGTAATCTAAAAAATATTACTTATAAGATTAACAGAGAATTGGTGCCCTCGAAAGGATACACTGCTGTTTTGTTTCTGTTCTCCAGAGCCCTACTGTATAACTTTTCCACCTAGCCAAGAAATACACAAACAGGCAAGCAGAACACACCCTGCTGCCCTATGCCATAGCAACTTGGCAGCCAGCAACGCTGCCCACAAAAACAACTGCTAAATGCTGAACTTCTTTTGTGTTGAAGAGTTTCAAGTTAAATTTATTAATATTTTATGACAGAAGAAACATGGCAGTGTGCAACACCTCAATTTGACACAGTAAGTTATCACATACTTCTACAAGATCTTTTAAAATGTAGATTTCTTACATTCTTCATGTTTTAATTGAGTATAAGCATATATTAATAAATTATTTGTCTTCCTATGAGTGTGTAGCATACCGTGATTAGCTGAGAGGGGAGAATATTTTAAGCAGACCTTTTGAAAAGTTGATAGTAATGAATAAATAACATATTAATATATATTAAAGAGCTACATGAGGGTATGTGATTTGATGTCTCATTAAGAGGCATATTTAATATGCAACAGAGAATGATTTACTCTCCACAAATGGACCACAATCTTCAAGCAATAGCTGCTCACACGTCTCAATTAAAACCAATAAAAATAGATTAGAAAAATTTGCGGAGGGAGGAGAAAAAAAAAAAGAGAGAGAGGAAACCACCGCAGACTGACGGAAGGCTTTCCCACATAGCCTCGTCTGTGAGTCCTTGCTACTTCGCAGGTTGTTGGCAAGGGCGAGGGAGGCTTTGGCAACCCTGCGCTTTTAACTCCGTGCACCCCGGGGCGGGGGCTGCGGGCAGACTCGCTCTCTCTCCTCCCCGCCGGCCGCAGTGTCCCAGCAGCTCGGAGCGGCCGCGAGCCGTCGGGCCGCCCAGCCTCGCACCTCGCCGGGGCCGCCGCCGCCCGGCAGCGCTGCCCCGGGCCGGGGTCGGCGGGCGGGGCGGGGCGAGCGCCGTGAGGTCACGGCGGCCGGGCCAATGAGCGCACAGAGCGGCGGCGATGGGGGGGGGGTCCCTCGTGCGGCGGCTGCCTGGGGAGGGCGGCGGCGGCGGCGGGCGCGGGGCGAGTGGTCCCGGCGCGCCCCCGCCCCCGCTCGGGCCGGGACTGAAGGGGCGGCGCCGCTGCCCGCCCAGAACAGGTGCGGCGGTGTCCGCGTCGCGGGCGGCTGCGGAGCGCCCTCCTCCCGGCGGCGCCCGGCGGGGGATGTTCCGGCCGCCGGGGGCGCGCCGCCCGTGGGAAGCGCGCTCCTAACGCCACCTGGGCGTCGCAGGGAGCGCTCGGCGCGGAGCGGGCGGTGTGGGGTCTCCGGGAACCGGGCAGGTAGGACGGAGGAGAAATGCCGGTTCGGGCGGGTCTCAGGAGCTTTTTGTGTGTTTGCCCTCCCTAGCGTGTGCGGGTGTCAGCGGCGGGGAGCGGCGTGCGGCGCAGCCCGGGCTGGCAGCGCAGCCGGGCTCGCCGCGGGGAAAGTTGTGCGGACGGTCACCGCTTCGAAGCGGCTGAGGAAACGCGGAACCCTCTGTCCAGCCGGGGCGGGGGGCTAAGGCTGTGGCAGCAGCGGCGGCCGCCGGAGGGCTCCGCGTACCGCGGCGGGGCTGCTCCGCTCCCGGGGGGACCCGGCGGAGCCGCCGCTCCCGGGGCTGCTGCGCCCCTCGAGCGGTGCCGCCCGCCCGCCGTGCGCCCCCGGCTCGGCGGGGTCGGGATCGCGGCCGCACGGTGCGGAATGCCGACCTGTGGCGGCTCGCCCCGCAGCCCGGAGCTGGGCTCGACGTGCCGGCGGGTGTCGGGCTAGTGCCGCTGGGGCAGCCAGGAGTGCGCGGCGGTGCTCGGCCTGCCCCGGGCAGGTGGCTGATCGTCCCCGCGGCTGTGCGGTGCCCGCTCCGCTGTGGAGCAAACGGGGATCCTCGGGACTGCGCGCCGGAGTGCGGGCTGGTGTGCGGCTGGAGTTTGGGAAGGCAGCGGTGGGTAGCGCACCCACAGGAGTGTCTGAAGCAGAGCCCAAGTGTTTACTTAAAACGAGAACTAGCCGTATTCCCTTCGCTGTGTAAGTCTCGGGGCAGAAAAACCCAAATGGACTCGTGTGCAGGGCTATGGATCGGCTCGTGTGGGTTTTCATACTGATTAAGTGCCTTCTGGTTGCTTGGGATTACTTTGGAAAAACGCAAATCCCAGCTAATATCTGTGCTGACCATATATAGAAGTAGTCACAGACAGAAGTACTATAACTTCAATATTGCTGACACAGGTCGAGAAACTTTAAAAACAGCAAGCAAAAGCTGGGATTTCTCCTGAGGATGTCTTTGTCCAAGAGATATATTTTCCAGTGTTTGCATCCTACATTGACTGAATTATTTCTACCTTTTGTTTGTTTGTTTACCTGCCTATGTACCTCACAGTTAGTGAATGATATATTGATTTGATTTTGTCTACCTCTTTTTAATCTGGCAGTGTTTGGTTTGCTTACTTGTGTTGGACCAGGACTGCAGTAGGGAATGCTGCTTTTTCTGGAATGGAAGCCTGGTTTGATGGCTTTCGGAAACGTGCCTCAGCTTGGAAGCAAGCACGTTGCTCATACAGTAGCAATTTTCCACAGCATGGAAGAAGTATTGTAGGGTTTTCTGATGTTGTGTGTTTTGTGTTCTCTTTTTTTAAATAAACAAATGCATTGGGTTGTTTGCTTTTAAATAGCTCTGTTATTACGAGAAGCTTTTACGTGAACATTATTGTCCTGTAGAGCAATATGAAGACCAGTGCTGAATCTCATTCAAAGTGTTTTTATTTCAGTGTCATGTGCATGTTAACAGGGTAACTCCAGCAACAGGGAACAAGAATCTGTTGACTTGAGCTGAAACACTGAAAACAATTCTCTTGGACTGTTTTGGATGTAGCAGTTTTGCTGGATTTTAGTAACAAAGAGATGAAATGCTCCAGGGATAATCCAGTATGAAATTCATCTGACTTACTGGCACCTATAGGAAAACATGTTAAAAGTTCTCATCTTCTACCAGATGCACTATGCCATCAAAACCAGAAATTTAGTTTTGTACATTTTCACATTTATTTCAAAAGAAATAGAACCTAACATTATTTATTACAGAAACTGTTGTGAGGTGTAAATTCCTCTCATTTTCGAGTAGATGAACGGTAACTTTCTGGAGGGAGCTGATTGCATATGTTATATCATATATCCATATATTGTCAAGTGCAGTGCATTTTTCTTTCTGTTACTGAAAAAAAAAATCTTACTCATAGCAATATAGTCTGCATCCAACAGCTTATTAAAGTATTTTTAGAGCAGCAGTCTCAGTGGTAGGTTTTCACAGTGAAAACCAACCATGACCATATGAAACATCATAAACACAGTGCTCAATGGTGCCTTAAATTACAGTTTTAGGTATTAGTGTTAAGGTGTAAAGTGTGTTGGTTAATTTGTAAGCTGGTCTAAAAAATTGTCACACTTACTCCGCTCTTCATTCTAAACTTATAGTAGCTGCTCTAAAACTATCCAACCTCCCTTTATTGAACTAGTATTTGGGTTTTAGTCTTAATGCCATGAGTGTTTTCAAGGTCAAATCCTGAAACGCTAAAGAAAAACTTGTGATGACTAATGTGGAAATTTCTTCCCCATGAATACTACAGTGTTATGGTTCTTATGTTCATATCTTCCATTCTCCCTCAGTCTTCATTGTAGCAGACAGCCTAATTGTGTACTTTGTGCCAGCAATTAGTGTGCTTACGCAGTGTTATGTGACTCAAAAAGGAAGGGGTGCAAAAGGTGCTTGACACCAGGAAAACGTTTGAAGTGATCTATTAATGACCTTAATTAATATTGTTCATTTTCCTATTACATCTTGTTTGCCATTAAGAGGAGATGGTGTTCCGAGGAGGAGGCAAAGTATCTGTGCAATATCTGAAGGCAATGAAAGCTCTGCTCAGTACATGTCAACCCATGGCTGCTTAGTTTAGTATGAAATATGATTGAAGGGTTTACTAATACTAATGGTATCTTTTGCTGTAATGGCAGATTCTTATTTAATGAAGATATATAATTAATTTTTAAAATAAGGAGCAGTATCTATAGGATTATGTGGGGGATGATATGCAATGACATCTCAGTATCCTTATTTGTATTTAAGTACCATAGTTTGTGAATAGGTGACAGATGCATTCAATCTGTAAGCTTGAAATAAAACGAAAGAGCCTGGTAACACCTAAGTTGTCTGTTTCACATATCCATTCAACAATGTTGCTACTTTCTTTGTGACTTTCTGTGTCTTTTTCTATTGAAGAATATCAGTTCTGCTGGGCTGCATGGTTGCTGTACGTGTAAAACTGTCAGAGGTGCTGGGAGAGTGTCCATCACCTCTACAAGCAAAAATTGTGCCTCCTAGTCCACCCCACAGTGTTGCAGCATATACCAGGCTATGTTCCTGATGGTGTTGGAGTGCAAAAGACAAATAAATTTACTAAAAGCTTTGTGTGCCATGATTAGATTAAGACTTCATGCTAAGGTGTTATTTATGTCTTATTTTTGTTTTAAGAGAGGATAAGACTGCAATAGTTTGTATTTCTTATGCCTTGGTTGAGTGCCAGCAGAATGCAACCTTGTCCATTGTACTCCTGTCGAGGAGATTCAGTGAGGGCAAAAACAGAATCCACTCTTGGGAATGTAAAATATTGAAATTACTGACTGTAAAATAGGTGACGATGAGTGATGAATCCCCTCGCATATTCTAAGTATGTAGTCAGTTTCATGCTGGAGGCATCTGTTGGTGCAAAGGAGGGAAGGCTTAAGTGAGTTTCATTATAAAATGTTTGCAAACTGAAGGCAGAGTCTTTTCTGTGGTTGGAAAAATCTTTGGAAAAAAAGAGGCCAGTTATATTACAAATGATAAGTAATTGGTTGCTGCAATGAGGGCTGGAGGTAGTTTCATACTTGTCTAAATTAATCCTGATGGAGATAGTTACAGAGAAATAATTAATAGTACACCTTCAGTATGGATTATCAGAAAATGTTTTCCTGGGTATAATTTGAAAATACAGATACTTGTCAATGCCATTACCTTTCCTTCTCTGTTTTCTGTGCTTTCTTGGTTAAGATGGAGTAAACAAAACCTTTTTAATTTAAAACAATTTCCTGCAAGCAAATTCAAAGTTTCATTCATTTAGCCCAATGCAATACAGCATTTTAGCCACAGTATCAGAATTCCATGCACACCAAACATCTGATAAACTGTCTATTCTCTGTTGTGGGCATTAGGCCCAGTCTTGGTCTCCAGGAGGTTGTGGCTGCTCTGCTAGTTTGTAGAGAGCTCTTGTCGGGGTAGGGAATGTGACTGGGGACTTCCAAGATTGTTGAGTTACATTCAACAAGTTGATGGACTTTTGCTCTATGATGATACATATTTCTCTATTTTTCCTTTTCCTCTCTGGATAGGAAGGCTGTGTGATGATGACGTGTAAGGCCAACCTCTCACCCCATTTGGATGATACTCTGTCCTTCTTCATTCCCATGGGAAGAAGATTAATTATGGCCTACAAAGCTTTTTAGTAAAAAAAGTCAAAATTTTACCTCTTACAGATAAGTTCATAGATGATTGAGAAATTTGGAAGGAAGAGATTTAAAAATGTTTGAAGCTACCAGGACGTGTCTCTGTGTGTACATCGCTTCTCTTAAAGAAAACAATCTCAGCTTGGTGCCAGGGGTTGGCCAAGGGGCTTTGTACAACATTGGTTACCTGCTGAGCTCTAGCTGTGTTTGTGTGTAACATTTTGTCCATTACTACTGTATTTGACAGCATTAGGTGTACTGGAGCCAGATGCTGAGGACCTTCAAGGCTTCATGTGAAGTATGGAGGGACAACTTTTCAGGTGAAATGTACAAAAGTTGTGACAACATACATTGTCCTGCAGGCTCATTATTCTTGTCTGTCCTTCTCATAAGCAGGAGAAGATCCTTCCAGCATCTAGGATTAATGGGTTTTAAGAAAGCCTCCCAACATTCCTGCATGAAGGTATGAGGTATCAGCTTTAGCACCTAAAGGAAATAAACCTGACAGTTTTGAAGGGGGAAAATGCTATCTATCATCCACAAGGGTTTATAAAAAGCCTCCATTATTTCATTATGAAATAAGGAAATTTGAGTTCAGTAATTATGTGGGATTCTAATAGTGGGAAATACATTATTAAGGCTGTCAAATCATACATTAAGAAAAACCTCACTAAATACATACTGAAGAAGCAAAGCGTTCCATTTTCTTCTGCCTTGTACTACAGTCATGTAGAGCCGCACTATATCCTTTATAGGATTGAAGTAACAAGCCAAGCCTTTAAAAAACTTAAAACCTTAAATACCTTTAGAAGGTCCTGGGCTACCACAAAACCAAACAATTTGGTGAGATAATTACAGATAAGCAGTCTTGGTGCAGGAAATTAATTACCTCTTTTATTTTCGTATGACCTGGAAAACACTTGTCTGCTTCATGGCTGTTAATCAAGGATGAGAATAAACAGGTCATTACCTTGAAGCAACATACTTTCATTCACTAAAAATGCCAAAGAAAGGTCCCTGCAAAACACTAAAAGAACAGTGTCAAATCTGCAGAGAAAAGTGTTCAATTTCCTTTCCTGATACTATTGTAGAGGAGCTTGTCCCACAGGGTTCAGTTATGACTGAAAGGAGACACATCCCTGGGTCTTCTGGGAATTCCTGAAACACAGCAGAGGCTGAGTCTGTCTCGAGCTATTAAGGCAGCAATATTCTTGCTGCATGTACTGAAGCATGAAATATCCATTATGCTTGCTTTCATAGCTGCAAGCTCTATAATGGTCACCTATGCAAAATCTTACTGCCTTTTTTTTATTTTCTTTTGGGGGCCAAAAGCCTTTTAGCCCTTCCCCATGTTTCTCTAGTAAAAATTAATAGCGCTAATTGCCACTTCTTTTATCATTAATTTCTGAATCAACACGAAGTATTGCTATAGCAACAAATCCTTTTGAACTTCACCACAGACAACTGGTAAGAGAATTCAATCTCAATATGTAATAAGCACAATTGTAAGAACTATTGGAAGGATTAAGGAACTTTCTTTTTAAAAAGAAGGGGAGTAATGCAAATACTCAAAACTGTCATGAAAGAACAGAACTTGAAAATTTCCAGCGTTCTCTTTTTATTAATCATCTCCAATTGCTGTACAAAGGTGCATAGTTGCTTTGAACAAAGTATATTACAGCACACTGTGTCTCCTCAGAGAAAAAATGCATCACTCTCTGGAATACTACAGAGATTTTTATCTCTGATAGTAATGATTTGACATAAACTGCTGCATCTTCTCTCAAAGTATGGTTGTTCTTCAGCCCTGACAGTGCATGTGCAGGAAAACCCTAAGTAGGTTTCAGGATTAGCTGGACAGCAAATAATCCAAATTTATGAAGTCAGAATTAGATGGTGCTTTATCTTTGCTTTTTCACCTGTTGAAGCATCTTTTTCATCGGAGTGGATTGCTATTTGCATTTTACCTTGTCATCTCTCTTGATAACAGGCACACAAGGGAGGTTGCACATTATATGCACACACAAAAATCAGGAGGCATAAGGGGTGTGGTGAGAAATACCTGAGGAACACTGGTAAAAAAGGGAAAGGTCTAGCACTGAAAGTCTATGATTGATGTTATTACCTGTGACAGATTTTGAAGCAGTGAAAGCTTATAAATCTTTAGGGGGAGCTATGCTTCCTAGGATGCTGATTGCATTGAAAAAAGGTTGTGTGAGAAGAAGGTATAAGGACAGGTGAAGGGTAAGAATGACTACCCTCTTCATTTCCTTAATTTCTGGTTTTATCCAAGGAGGGGCAGTGCTTGTAAGAGGGAAGTCTGAAGGGTGTCTGTGACTGGGAGCCTGTGACTCTTGCATACATGCAGGACCAAAAAAAGAAAGAGGAACAGTGAAAGACCCAGAAAAAGATGGAGCAATGTAACCCTAGGTGCTGAGAGGAGAATGTTCCTTTGGTAGACATCCTGGAAAGGACATGGTGGTTTTCTGGGGAGTAAGGGTTGTTTTGTGGATTCTTCTTTCACCTCATGAAGTGGGTGGCCTCATAATGGTGCTTTGCTACCAAGGCTTTGCTTCTTCTGTGTATTATCAAAGTATTTCTCTTTACTAGCAATTCCCTCACCAACCAGCAGAACATCTGTGGTTACCCTGGCCAGACTGTTTGCTTTGCAGACAATAACTGGGAGGAAATAAATACTGAAAATGCAATGGCATGCAAGGCCACCCCTCCACAACTTTCTCTTGTCAGAGCACCTCTTCTTGGAGATCCCCTCCAAGCCCTCTGCAATAGTGTCAAAGTTTGCATTTTCAAGCCAAGTTTTAAATACAAGTTGTTCAAGTTATATCTCTTGGTTTTTCCTTTTATTAGCATACAGGTGTGGCTTTTTTAACTAGGAAATCTTAAAGAAAATTCTGAAATAAAGGTTAAAAGAGCATTACAAAAGACAGCAGTGAAGAAGTTATGTGTCTTACTTCCAGGATTCTTGGAAGAAAAATGACCCCTGGACTATTTATTCATGTGAATATTGTTCTAAATATCTCTTGCAGAAAGCTTCTTGTAGCTCAGATAGGATCTGGGCAAAGTCAGTTTAGCAGCATCTCTTAAGAAGAGATGGATAAAAAGGACTGGAGTCCTATCTTAGGCTTGGAGTCTGCTGAGGTAAATTCAAGAAAACTTAAATCTAGTTTGGAGGCTGGCAGGGGAGACTTCTGGATTTCAAATGTCTTTGTATTATTTTTCTGATAATTGTTTTGTATAAAACTGTCTTGTATTTTCTGTGGAAAGAGATGAAAGACAATCACTCTTAAAAAAAAAGATTTTTTTCTAGAAGAGGCAAGAAATTGATCACTTGTGTCTGGATACAGTATTAAAAAAGCTAATAAAGAACTTCAGAGTAAACACTGGTGAAAGGTCTACATTGAAGCAAATATGTGTCAAAGAGAAACTTGTATGACTACAACTCAAGGGGTAAATGATTGTGCTGTCGAAAATAGTTGCTAAAAATACTGCTATAGAATGCCAAGGGAACTCATATAAATAGAAGAGCAATGAGAATAATTTGTAGCTCCCATTTCTGGAAACTGCAGTTCTACAGCTACTGGTGATGATGTGTTAGGCACATTGGTACTGGTTTTCCTTTTTCTTGGTGTTTATTTGCAGTGTGATATGGGGAAGCATCAACAAGTCTGAAGGCAGTGTCTGACTTTCCTGTTGATGGACAGTCATAGGTATGTGCCTTGGATTGTCAGGTTTTTCCTTTTCAGTCCCACATGCAGCTTTCACTGGAAAAACATAAAGCCTACTGAGACTTTCAAATAAAAATATGAGTGACTGTTAGTTTTCCTCCTGTTCCATATCTCCATTCAAAAAAAAATTGGTTGTTTTGTGAAAGCAAGTATATGGAAGGTGAAGATGAACTGTACTTTTCAGAAGCAGCAGACGGTGTTTATACTGTTCACTACTGAGTCAGTAATTTTCTTTCTCACTCAGCTCAATGAAAGCTGTGTTTGTTTGCCAAAGGGAATGCTAAAGAGGCAAAAAAAAAAAAGGCAAGCAAGATTGAAAAAAGGTTTATTGGGTTAATGTGGCTGGATTTTGGTGGCAGGGGGGATGCAGGGGCAGGCTCTTTGTGAAGCTGCTAGAAATTTCTCCTATGTCAGATGAAGCCAGTGTCAGGCAGCTCAAAGGTATTATTCCCACTGCTGGCCAAGGCTGAGCCCATCAGTTATGGTGGTGGCACCTCTGGGAGAACACATTCAAGAAGGGAAAATGTTACTGTGCAGATCCAAGCTCAGTGAAGCAGGAGGGGGAGGGCAGAGATTCCCCAGCAGCCCGTGGTGAAGCAGCTGTCCCCCTGCAGCCCTGGAGATCCATGATGGAGCAGACATGCCCCTGCAGCCCGTGCAGGAGGCCTATGGTGGATGCTCTGAGGAGATTCCGGCTCTGTGTGGCTCGTGCCAGAGCAGGCTTCTGGCAGCATCTGTGGGCCCATGCTGGAGCAGGTTTTCTGTCACACAAGCCTGGATCAGGTTTGCTTGTGACCTTGCAGGGGACAGCTGGGGCAGTTCATGAAGAAGTGCAGTGTGTGAGACAGACTCAGCTTGTAGAAGTTGGTGAAGGGCTGTCTTCTGTGAGAGGGAGCCCATGCTGGAACAGGGTAAGAGTGTGAGGAGTTCTTCCCCCTAAGGAGGAAGGTGCATTAGAGGTAATGTGTGATGAACTGTGAGTTTCCCCTAACTAAAGGAGAAAAGTGTTTTTAAGATTTGGGTTTAATCTTCATTATCCTACTCCAATTCTGACAGGGAATATTTTACAACTTACTACCAAAGCGGACTTTCTTTTGCCCATGATGTCAGTCAGTGAGTGATCTCTCACTGCCCTTATCTTAACCCTCGAGTCTTTTGCTGTATTTTCTTTGCCCTGTTCAGTTTAGGAGGGGAGTGATAGAGCAGCTTTTTGGACATCTGGTGTCCAGCCAGGGTCAACAAAAGGTTTATAAATACAGCAGTAGGCTGAAGCTTTACATGCTGAAGCTTTTCAGGGCACTGAAATCTGCTGCTGCTGTTATCTGCCAGGATCAGCTTTTGAATTATGGTTATGGTAAAATCAAACTTTTAAGTGCCTGAAATGGAAGAATGATGTTTATGTGAGTCTTGTAGGCTAACAGCAGCAATAAGGAGAAAAAACAAAAATGATCTCAAATTAACCTGAAATAAAATGGGACATAGAAAAGCTCATCTCAGCTAATTTCCTTCCTACAATTTTGGTATATTTACACAATTTTAACTTGTTGTCATATTTGCAAGCTAAGAAAATGGAATTTCAAATATAATTATGATGAGGTATGTTGTTTCCAAGAAGAAAATATTGGAATTGAAACAATTTTAATGTACTGATTGCTTTTTAATGTTGCTAAGTGTCTAATACCTAGCAACCTGCTAGTATTGGCATGCAGAGGTTTTATCCTCGTTACATCTGCTGGAAACTTTCCATGGTACAGTGAGTCATGCAGGTGATCAGTATCCTTTTCTGTGTCAGATATGATCAACTTTTTTCATTTGATATGTTGTTGCTTGGTGGATTGGTTTGTTTCTAGGAATAATGCATCCCTTTTACAACAGCTGTGCAGTCTTGCTTCTGCTTCTCTTAAATTTTGCTGTTGTAGTGTTTTTATAGAGAGCAAAGGAGAGCAAAGGTTCCTTTAAAAAATAATTTATTTGCATTATATATTGATTTTTGTAACAAGAACACTAGAATCCTGAGGACACTTGGGCTGCAGTCTTTTGTGGCTGTGTCACTTGTATGACTGATTCTGCTTTCTGATTCTAGTTGGCATTTGGTGTTGGAATGTCATTAAGGAGAGGGTTTCTGAATCTTAATGCTGGGCATACTGAAACACTGGATTTCCAGACTGGTCCTTTGAATTACTCTCTTTTTAATTTTAATTTTTTTTTTTAATTGACCATGTGTTTGGACATGCAGATGTGTTTCTTTTTAGCCTGAGCAGGTATTTTCCATTATATATTTATTTTTTAGTACTGTAAAAATAACATTTGATGGCTTTCACTTGGTTTTTCAACTGGTAATGCTGCTGCTCCTGACCTGAGAGTACCCAAATTCAAGTCTTTGTGGACTCATTGGTAAATGAGTTAAATTATTAATTTTACTTTTGCATGGATCGTGAAAATGTTTTGCACCTAAGTCATGGCCAGTTGCAGATTAATATTGTCAGTTTAGGGAATGTAAGATAATTACCATGCTGGCTTTGCAGAAGTACTAAAAAGAAACACTTCTGTAGGGCTTTTGAGAATTTTAATGAATAAGGTGATAGGTTGTGCTTGGGCCTGAATTTGTTTACTAGAAAACTGTCTTCCCTTTTACCCTCCTGTTTCTCTCCTTCTCCCCCTCTCCCAATCTTTAATGCCAAGTGCCCAGGATTATTGGTGATTAAGAGCAATGAATAAATGCAGGAAAGATTCACTAGTCATGTTTGACTCGCTCATGCAGAAGGTTAAACTTAACAGGTACAATGTAAAGAGGAAACCCTATAGGAGCATTCTTACATTTTGCCATTGTACGTATGCAACATCTGACTGTTTCTATCTTACTTAAAAATGTGGGGTGGCACCAAACACTGTTAAACCAAAGGTTGGGTTTTCTTTCTGTTTTGGATTTGGACAAATCAAGGTTTCACTTTAGCTTATCTTTCACTTTCTTTTACTTTCTTTTACTTTTTTTTAAGCTCAGACAAGGGAAAGTGTAGGGTTTTTTTCTGCTCAGTTTTACTTGTGTGTTCCTTTATAATTGTTTTTGAGTTTTCCATTTTTTCTGCCAAAGATAGTATTCTCTCTTAGTTAAATTGGAAAGGAAATGTGAATGTTAGAAGTGTGTGGCCAGTTGGTCTTGTTTTAGATAATGATGTGCTTGGTGTGTACGTGTGCAAAATATACTTCAAGGCCGGTCCTAATCAACTTAAGAAAAAGAAATTGAAATAAATATCCTCAAACTATTTGCAGCTGTTAAATTATATTAATTTAAATGAGATTAAAGCTATAATATGTGTAGCTATTTCCATATGAAGATAAGCTTAAGCAATATTCTTCCACTGATCCTAGTTCAGAGTAAGGAACCAGACCAGAAGCTTTCATTTGAGGATTATAACTTCTCTTTTGAATTTGTGTTCTTGTCTTTTTATTTCCTTCTGTTCCTTAGCTGTATGTAATTTTTCAAAATATTCTCGTTTATATGTTATTTGCAAATTTGTTTCTGATGCAGTGATCCATGTATATATATTTTAAGACTAGTGAGAATCATGGAACTGGAATAAGCATTCTAAATAGGTAATTATGCACAAAATCATAAGAATAGAGGTTTTTGTTCATAAAACCTTGGGTAGGAAGTGTTGGTTTTGTGTCTGCATGTTAATATATGTTAAATGTGGAAAAAACCATGAACCATTGGAGAAACTTGAGAGAAATGTCACACAAGAAATAAATTTGAGGTTCTGTGGAAGGAATCCCTGTTGTATTGCATTGTGCATGTGAAGGTATGAAAATAATATTCTGAATCAGCCTGTAAGAGTGAGAGATCCTTGATACAGTATAGCTGTATTAGTAGTAGAATTAAAGATGGGTTTGTTTTGTTTTGGCATTTCATCATTCCAGCAATATTTGGACAGAGCTGAGAGAGCTGACTGAGAGCTGAGTAATACATAGAACAAAAAGATGAGCAGCTAGTGACTCTTATCAGTAGGCTGTTGAAAACTGCTTGGGGTTTTGTTTCAATGATATTAATAGGTTATTTGACTGCATTATTTAGTAGCAAAGCTTTACCTTGCTTCTGAATTCTTACTGGATTTAGTGAAATGTTATGTCCACTGGAATATTGTGTAAATATGTGGAAATAGCTTCAGCAGAAATGTAGTGCAGAATTCTTTAAAATTACTATCTTAAAGTTTTGTTCAAAATAGTTATTGAGTGTTTGCTACCATCTGAACTTTACCTAAATTGATGATCATATAAAGCTAACAAAAATTTCTGACATGGGCAAAGAAAAGGTGATTGAAATAAGGAAGTTATGTTCCTGAGTCTATACTGTCACCACAAGATAATACAAAATTGAATGTGCACAGTATGTTTGACTGAAAGGCTGGTTTTATTTCTGTATTTGTAAATATCATGTGCAAAAAGCCATAGAAGTATATTTTGACATTTTATCTTGAGGAGCTTAATTTAAAAAAGTGTGCTATCATCAGAGTGGTTATGAATTAGCCACGTCCTGTTAGCTCACAGTTACTAATATCAAGTTTTAGCTCCTCTGAAATCATCTACAGAATACCAACTCTGTGCACTCAGCTTCTACCACCCCTGAGAATTCTAAATAACTACAGCTGAAGCTCTTAAGGCCTCTAGAGGGGAAAAAAAAAGGCACACTGTAAACAGACCTGTGTACCAGCTGCTTTGTTTTCCTTTCGCACACCCTTGGTGTTATACACTTTTTGGTTCTTTCTGTATGTTTGTTGATCTTTCTGAGATGGAAGTCACTGAAAATGTCAGCTGAGTGTTGCAGCTCCCATACTGGAAAAGCAAGTGTGTAAGTAGCGAATTGAGAATTCCCCTGTTTATATTTAAATGCTTTGACTACCAATCCTACGTTTCAGGGGTTCCTTGAAATTGCTGTAATGACAGTTGAGCTGAAATACTCTAAATTTTGAATGCTACAAAGTAACTTTATTACATACCAACTTCAAAAGGAAATGTGAAAGAAATAAGTCTGGCCTGAGGAATTTGTTTACTTTTCTGACAAAGACTGTAAAAATTACTTGACTAACTACAGTCAAGGGAACTTACCTGATTTTTCAGGCATGACCTGTGAATCTCTGCAGTTCCACAACAACTGTGTTATTACTACCTCAGGAAACTTTTAAACTCTCTAGCTTACACAGCAGATGGACATGATGCTGTCTATTTTTCACTGATTTAGTGCTATGGGATTTCCCCTTTGCTGTTCCTGTTAATCCTTTAGGTTTAATTAACATTCAGAGAGAGGAGCTGAGGACAGTTATCTTACTGCAGAGACAGGCTGGCCACCAAAGAGAGTTTAAAGTTTGTAATGACTCTAGTCATTGAGAAGGAACTGGGGAAGTTCTGTCATTCATAGATCTGAAGTCCAATGCTTTCAAACTTTGTCCTTACCCTTATGCCTTAAATCCAGATATTTTAGTTTCCACAAGACAGTGCAACTTGTCTGATAGTGAGGTTGTCTGGTAGTAATACCTGGGGGTAATGGCAGGCATGAGATAATGGGAAGTGATGTTGAAATAGTTCCCTAGCATGTATCCCTGCCTTGGAAATGTGTAAGCATTCACAAAGGCACTTCTCAATGAGGGAGAAATGTCAAGATTTGGCTCCCGGAAGTCTTTGTATATAATTTTAACATGACTCTATCATGGTAGGATGCAGCTGTATCCCAAAGTACTTGGGAGTTTGTAAACTGCTCATTACTAATAAGTCTTCAAGGATTTAACTTTTTTGTCCCCTAAAAAGTGGAGCTGGTAATCTACTTCAACAAAAAAACTCCCCTCCTCCCAAAAATCTGGTATAATTCTGTGACAGCTAATCCAATGAAACATTGACCTTGATGTGGATCATATGTTTGTGGATTTTTTTTTCTGGGTGTTTAGCTTGAGGAAGTAGTTTGGAAGTGTGTTTCCCAGCCACCTGTTACAGCTTTCTTTCTTGAAACTGTTTGTTATTTCTGAGGCTGCTGTATATTTCTTGCTAAACTATAAGGCTGTAGTAGTCAAACATTTCCACAAGCTGGGCTGCTGAAAAACCCTCAGGTGACAAATGTAAGCCAGTACTATGTGTCAGTATAGCAGGTGTGTTTCACCATTAATGTCAGCTTCAAACAGAACCATAAGCATATCACAAGAGAGGAGCAAACTGTATGTTGGAGGAAAAAGAGTAAGCACCACAAGGGTGGTTGTGGATTAAGGCATTTGGAAACTCTTTTACAGGGAACTGGGTAGATTTATTTAGCAGTGCTCTTCTGCCCTATTGCTTTTGCTGGAATCAGGGTGTAAGGAATTTCCTCTGTATGCTCTGACAAATTGATTCCCTTTTTTTTTTTTTTTTAATTTTATTATTTTATCATTATCTGTTTGAGTCTTCTCTGTGTAAAGCATGTTCCTCAGCTGCAGCCCACCTCTCCACCAGAAGCACAGTAGTCTGGCAAGCCAGCAGAAGGGGTGAGGACATGGGCAGCAGCTGCCAGACCGTCATAGTACATTAATTTTACCTAGATTATACTTTGGCCCATGATTAATACAGGTCATTGCTGCCTGGTCACATTGTAGATCATGCTGAAAATTATACAATGACAAGTACAATTCCTCTGAGTCATTTTGACTCCATAGCTTAAACAATCATTGTTGAAACAGAGTAAGGAAGTTGTTTATTTTGAAAATGTTTCCAAGAAGTCCTAATCACCTTTTGGGGTAAATGGAAGAGTTTCTGCTATGGGATTACTCTTAACTGTAGAAAGCAGTTAGGTTGAATACTGAAAAGGTAACAGAAAAGATGGTTGTTTTCATTTCTGAAGAAGTAAAGCAGAAAAATTTTATTGGATTGGGTAGATTCGCTCTTTGTCACTAGGGCTGAGTGGGATATCTTTGCCGGTCAAGGTATGAGCTGATCAGTCAAAAAATGTGTTCTTGGGAGAAAAGTTTGGACGAGGAATGCTTAGAAGCAGTCTACCTCAATACCTGCATAAAATGATGATAAAACCCTTCACTGGATAAGAAGGGAGAATCATTAGCTTAGGACAGATCATTCATTTGCCATACAAGGTAGCATCAGGTGATTTGACTCAGGAGTTTTCCATATTTCTCCTTTTCCTAGAGGCTTCCTCAAAAGGAAGTTGTATGCCTCATACAACTTTTCTGGTTTACAATGCTTCTAGATCATGGTTATACTTTTTGTAACCAGCTGGCACATACCTGAGCAAGAACTGCAGCCTTGCTGTCACATTCCTCTTTGGTTCTTAGCAAGCATCCCTCTTTCTGTCTTAATTGTAAGTTGGATGTTTTCTTCCTCCATGTATTTCATATCACATGGTTATAGCTTCAACAGGAAGGTCCAGTGCCTGTGTCTCATGAAGGTGAGAGTTGCATGTGAGGGACTTGGGGGGTGGCTGCCCTGTAGCTGCTTCCCTTGCTATCACTACATTGACCACTGAGCAGCTTTCCAAGAGCCAGGCTTCCTCTTGGGCTTTTCAAGTAACCACTGCTTTGCCTGAAAGCTATAAAAGGCAGAAACCCTGGTGCTGCCTCAGGAGTAGCTGGGCTGTCTGGGCAGCAAGAACAGGAGCACAGCTGGGGCTGGCAGTCTCTGTGTGTATCTTGTTCCTGTTCATCATTCAAAGCCTTTGGAGAAAAGCCCTGCAGAGGAGAGAAGTAAAGTCTCAGCTGTGTCCTTGGGAAGTCAGAAATGAACACTTGAACCCATTCTCTGCTGCCTCTGAGGATACTGTTTGGCTTGACTGATAACTGTAACCTCTGTGCATGGGCTTTTCTTTCAGGTATGTGTCTTTATTTACATGCCTTTTCCCTGCTGGTTGAGTGTAACATATTTATTTGACAGAAGATGATTCAGTTTGGTCTCTGTTTTGCCATTAAAAAATCTTGAAAAATAGTAATTTGGGTTGAAACCAATTGATTGCAAAATGGAATCTATTTACTTTACAGTTTCACTTAAAAGACAAAAGATTTCATACTTCTGAGTCTCTTGTGTGGTTATATTAAAAAAAAAAAACCTGCATGAAAGGATTAAAAGTTAAGTCATAAAGCAAAGCAAATTATTTGTTGACAACATTCACAGCAAAAAATATTTAAAAAAAACCCAAACCAACAATGCAAACCCCTTTATGCATAATTGTGGTAGAGGTTATACTGTTGGAAGTTGTTTGCTGGCACCTTCTTTCAGGAGTAATGACTAAATACATGTGTGTATAAGCACAGTTCTGAGACCCCTACTTGTTCATATTGCAGGAGCCTGGCAGGACCTTCCATACATGATAACTACTCTTCAGTTTTCATTACAATTACATAGGTGTAATATGCCTTTAGGAGCTCAAAATTCCCTTCTTGTCATCATGCACAGTTATGAGTGAGGTTTTTTTTGCTCATAGGACCAAATAACTTGCAGTGATGAGTGGGAGTAGGAAGAAAAGAGCTCTGTTCACTGAGTCCTATATAATTACATTTAAAATGATGAATGAGTCAAGGCTAAGTTATCTGGGCATCTATGCATACTGAGAGGTTAGTATAGGTAATTGCATTTCTTAGATAATTTTCTTATTCTTTTTATGTGAAGGTTTTCAAGAACTCAAAACCTGCATTCAATAATAACTTTCTATCACTAGGCAAAAAATTAACATCAGAAAGCTCTTCCTGGTATACTTAATTCTATACACAAAGTACTTGACTAATTTGGCCACAGAAGCTCTTCCATTCTCTCATGTACATATATTCTTCATTGCCTTGATATCTCAGGGAATTTTGTTCTTGGGTGGAAGTAAACAAAAATGTTCCGTCTGCTATTTTAAGCAACAAGTGGAAACTTTCATGGGTGAAACAAAGAGTTGAAATATAAACTTAGCTTTCAAGTTTAAGTTCAATTTTTGGGGTTATAAGCTGCTTTTGTAAGACTTCACTGTAGCTTCATTGCTTCTTACAGATGCATGGTTTTACATGACCCCAAAACACTGTTAGCATTTCCCTGAGGTAGCAGGAGGGAGAAGATACTTGTCTGAGAAGACTGAGGAGCTGGAGACCTTCACTCATCCATTTGAAGTCTCTGTTGGCTTCTTTAGTGGGAATCATCTAATGAAGAAAGCATTTACCTAAAATCTCTGACCGTCTGCTGGTTTTTTCCTCATCTTCACCTATTTTTGGTCTTTTCTAAGTGCTTTGAACATTGAATCTAAAAAAACTCTGGTCTTGCCAAAAGTGGTCTTTAGGTGCTACAAAAAATCAGTTTTGTTTGTATCCTCAGATTTTTGCAGGATCTTGTCTTGTATTACCCACTGTCAAGATAGAAGTTGTACTGATGTGCCTCTTCTGAATTCCTGTTTTTGATTTGCATTTAAGCTGAGGGTGCTTGCAATTGCATGTCATGTTTAGTATGCTGCTCTGCTATAGAGGTAACAGCCAAATAGGGATGCTAATCCATGGTATGAGAGTCATAAAATAACCATACAGAGCTCATAATGATCCCAATTTGTCACTTTGGATACTGAATAGCCTTTTCTGGGGTGCTAGTGTAGATCTGTAAGCAATAAGTTGAATATAATTTTGATCATCAGATGCTTAATTGAGATGAATGATGCTGGAATTGATACAAATGTTGTGCCCAGTCCTTTCCCAGAAACATGCTTGAGGGAGATGTGCACTGAATTCTTCCTCTGTAAGAGCCAAAATAAATTAATCAAGTCATCTCTATAGAAAGAGGGCCCAATTTGGTTTAGTATGTTGGACTTAAATTTTTTTCTTGATATTAATATAAAAAAACCTTAAGAGGAAAAGCTAGTAGCTGTTACTGTGGAGGCATATTAGCATTGTTAGTGCAGTTTCAATTGCTTACATCTTTCAGGTTTACAGCATTTATGTAAAATGTGAAATAGAATGTTGTGGTGTTTGTGGTCTCTTGTGTTTTCATGCTTAGCATCATTTTAATCAGTCTGAGACAAGTGTTTGTCTTTTCTAAAATCATATTTTTACTGTGCAGCTTTCAACCCTGAAAGCATGATGGACTGAAAAGCAAGAATACCTAGAATAAAGTTCAGTTTATTTAGAGCCTAGGACTATAGAACCAGTACTAGGGAGCCTGAATAAAAACATTCAGTTTTTTGATGACACTCCCACTTCAACATGGTTTGAATTTTCTGTCATGGACCTTTTCTCTTTAATTTTCCCATTTCTTAAAATTCTTGGAAAAGTGAAAACCTGCACTAGGTGAGCTAAAGATTTATTGGCTTAAATTCTTTTGTGTTGCATAGCTGGATTAAACAATGTATGTTTTTATTTTTAGCAGAACTCATTTTGAGTTGGAGCAAGTAGGAAATAAGGTGTAATGTGAGCAATATACTTATTCTGCTGAAGATGTATCAACAGATACTGTCAAATATTATGTTTTAATAGCCCATTCTGACATGTACTTGTGAAATTACTGATACCATTATCATTGCAATAAGGTTTTTCTGTGAAATATGGCTCAGATATGGAACCATAGTATTACCTCATTCTAGTTTCCAAACTGGAATAAATATTACTATAATCATAATTATGCTAGTCTAGTAATACCCATGGGTGTTGAGGAGATGAAATGGTGGCATGCAGGAGGGATGCTGTTGTTGTGGGAATGGTTGAAGCACAAAGCTTTCTGGTACAGCTGGGCCTTGGAAATCTATGAGGATGATCACACTTGCTCCTGAAGCATAGCAGCCTGAAGCCACACACAGGACATGTAAACTTCTCACAAATGCCATATGCCAGTCAGGAAAGGTGGGGATGCATTTAAACTGCAGGCATGATACAGTTTCCTAAATTGAAATTTTGTTGCTAGGTCAAGTTTAAGGCTTATCTCTGTGAAGGTCATCAGATATCTGGTTACAAATGAACAAAGATTTGGTTTTGAAAGTATAATTGAAAAGTTTCCACCTCTGTGATGGTTCTCACTAAGAGGCTTTTGGGTTTTTATTGCAGTACTGACACCCATAATCACAGCTTCCATAAAGAGACCATTTCATGTGCACTGCTTGGTGCTCTTCCCCTCAAATATCTACCTAATGCAAAATGTGGGTGTTTTTGTTTTCCTACCAAAGCTTTTGTATATGACATGAGAATTTGTCACACTTTTTTGCATACTGTGAAGTAGCTAGCTTGTTTATTTTGTATGATGGTTTCCATAATTGTGCTTCACCAGTATAGGAATTTTTAAACATTGTGAAATGCTATGAAAGCACTCAAGCTTTCCTACATGTCTTTAAAAAGTGCTAGTTTAAAACTACTTCACACGTGAGATATTGTAAACTCAATGAGATACTTCTCTCCAATTTATGTATGCTGTTGTCCTTAGGACTAGATGAAACTGTTCTCACATGTGTGGTATCCTTTGTTAATACATGTTAGAAAAGAGCTGGAGACTTTGCTTCAGCATTTCCCTACTCATATATATCTCTCTTGTTTTGTTGCTATGTATTAGTATTGATAGCTGGTTTTGCTAAAAAATATTTTTTTACTTGACATGAGTACCACTGTTTTTCCTCCTTGGCTAAAGTAGACTCTTTTATCTATTCTACTGAAAGCACAAGTAAAGGTTACATCGCTGTCTAGTAATATTCAATGTATGCATCTTTAACTGTTAGTGTGACTTGCTCTTAATTTCCAGTGTTTTTCTTTGAAAAATTGCGTAGTTTCAAACTCCATATTTCCTTTAAAATAAATACCCATGTACACAAATAATGAACATAATTTTTGAGAAATAAAATATAGTAAATTGAGAAAACAGGTGGGGTTTATTTACTTTCAGTTAGAAAAATAAAACTGATTTTTTAGCTTATGCTTTTATGTTGTTGGATTAATTTCATGTGAAATAATAAATGCTGCTTTCAGATATTCATGGGAAAACTTGAAAAATATTGATTGAAATCTAAGCCTCCAACTAAGACTATGGCCAACATCTAGAACGACCTCCAAAGGTGGTTGTATGTTTTGTTCATTTGAAATTATGTTGATATTTAGTGTTCATAGAAGTAATTTTAAAGTGGTACTTTCAGTTTATGGATGATCTATAAAGATACATTTAGGAGATGTTTCATGTGATGCTTAGAAGGCAAAGGAGGTATTTGCAGGTTTTCCTTTGTTTCTTTTAGTTCTTCCATTTCTGTTTATGGTCTAATATAAATTTAGTGAACTTTAATATCTGAAATATTAAAGTCTGAAATATCTCTTGAATTAAATGAAATTTACAACTCATTCTGAAATTTTGTAGGGAAAGGAATAGGCATGTTTACTCAGGAAACATGAAAATAAATGAGGTCAGTTTAATTGAGACTGACATTTTAATCTCTGTCTGAGTAACTATGGTATATCATGAGGGCTGCTGCACTGTCTCACATAGTGACTTTTATCTGTATAAAGCATGGAAGTTCTTAATGTGTTGTACCAGCCAGTTGTGTCCTGGCTTGTTTAGAAATTAAAGCTGACCCAAAGTAAAATGTATCTGCTGTTTTCTAAAAACTGCTAATTTTACAAAAGTTAGTTCTTCATTTGTTTTTTTAAATTCATCTTGGAAGTGAAGCGAACTTTGATCTGTTCAATTAAGCCACATTGTGCTTATGAAGAGTATCTGAGGGCCACTACTGCAGAGTTTGTCAGTCAAGTGGCTTAGCTTTCAGCTCTGGCAGGATGCAGACCTCCCCTTTCAGGGTATTTTTATTTTACTGTTCCTTTGAATAATTCTGCTTTATTCTAGTGTTTTTAGTCTCTATGCAACAGAAGAAATGAGCACCTTAAGTGCAGCTCACAATTCAGGAATTTCTGGCTAAAGAAATTGATACCTTGCTTGTTAAGTGATAATTAAAAAATGTCTTGGTGCTCTAATGTTTCCGTCACAATACAATGAAAAGTGAAATAGTGTGTGGAAGGCTTTGCTAAGTGATTTGGGAAAGGGAGGGATAAAAATTTAATGTTGCCTGCAGTGCATGAATGCAGCCTGGGAAAAAAAAATAGAAGCACTAGGGAGCTTTCTCTGTGTTGGTCTTTCTCTGTGTATTGGAGAGCTTTTCTTCCCTGGACTCCTGCAGACATTCTGAAGCTTTAGGTGGCCCAGTCTCCTCGAAGATTCTTGACTGCCCTGGTGAGGGCTTAAAAAGAGCTGGCTGGGACTGGTGCTGGGAAGTCAGCCCAGCCTGTGCAGCCCAGAAAGGAAGGAAGGTCTCACAGAGGGAAAACATGTGAAGAGTCTGAGGACCCATTCACCTGCTAGAGGAAGATGATGTAAGATCAGACTTCTGGAACTGCGCACAATGCTGAAAGTTATTCCTTTGAGGGGAGGTGTCTTATGTGTATGGATTGGAAGGCAGTAGAAGCAGCACAGCTTTTGTAGTCTGTTGGTGCTTGCTGGGGAGGGTAGAGCAGCTTTTGTTCCTTGCTTCCAGGACAGGTTATATGTTATTTCTGGTGAGTCCTAATATAAAATGAGTAAGTAGTCCCACAAGCAAAGAATGGAAGTTGTGAATGTGCTCATCACTTTATTGCACTAACTACATTATCAATGAAGCATATGCTAAATGGATTAAGGATACCATCTCAAAAGTGTCCCTTCAAAAAGATGCCTCTGTCTCTTCAGAGCCTGAAATAATTTTTGTTAATGATCTAGAAACAAAGATGAAATCATTGACAATTATGCTGTCTACATATTTTATCAAAACAGTAAACAGCTATGATGGTGAAATCAGAGTTTCACAGTTGAAGCAGCCAGTTTTTAAACCTGAGGTAATCAGACCCCAGTCATAAGGCTAAATTGCAGTCTAAAACACTTGGACTTTGAAAGGGTCCTTGTCCCCTAGGTGGTGCTGTAGAAAAAAAAAGATTGTGATATTTGTAATATTTATTCATGATCTATGTACACATACATATATATATATGTCTGTATAAGAATATGCATCTGTATATATAGAAATATATGTACACCTATGTGTTTGTATATATATATGTAAAAAACATAGTTGAGATCCGTGAATGAGGAGGAAAACATTGAGAAAAGCGAATGTTCGAGAACTTAGGATAAATGTCTCTAGGGAAAAAAAAACAAAGCAAAACAAAACAAAAAAACCCCAAACAAGCAACAAACCAGAAACAAACAACAAAGCAGAAGTTCCCAGCTAAGTTTCCTAACAAAATCAAACATTGGAAGTTAACACAATAATGGCACAGAGGAATTCTGAAAACAAAAGCCAGGTATTAAAGCATTTTCCTGTCTAATGCTGTGATTAGATGCAGGATGACTGAGAGCAAGGTCCAGATTTTAGCCTCAGAAGAGACAAATTACCAGAATTGGTGGAGGTCCTCCAGACCCCAGCAGTCCTTCATCACACCTCTGTGCTGTGCTGACAAGCCTTCTCTGTCAAGCTAGCATGAGCAGACCTAAATACAGCATATTAAATGACTGAAGTGAGATTTGCAACAAAAAGGAGATCAGCAAAAAAAAAAAAAAATCTTTGTTTTTAGATATATCTTCTGTCCTTAAATTTAGTTAAATGCTCTTATACCTCAAAGGACTGTTCTTGATGTTTTACAGTTAAATTGACTAGTGGCTGCTGTTGTACAGTAGAATGGGTAATGGTTTTAAGAAGTTAGATTCAGACTAGATTTAAGGAGGGATTTTCTTACAGCGAGGATGGTGAAATACTGGAACACTTTTCCTGGAGAGGTGATAAGATGCCACATCCCTGGAGATAGTTTAAGGTCAGGTCAGATGGGCTCTGAGCAGGTTGGTGTTCAATGTAGTTGAGTACCTGTTCATAGCAGAGAGCTGGAATATATGACCTTTAAAGCCCAATATATGACCCTTCCAGTCCAAATTATTTGATGATTAATTTGTCTATGCAGGAATTGTACGATTGCCTTGCTTATGAGGTGGTTTTGATTTAAAAATAATTTAGTTGCATTGCATTGGTTAGCATCACTATTGGACATGTTCTCTTAGTGCCTACAGTATCTCTGTCTGACCACAGAGCACTTACTTTCTGGTTGTGTCCTCATGACACAGGATTTAGTTAATCTTCTAGAACAGCTGTTATCATTACTTCAAAATAAAACAGGAAGAAAAGAGACAGTCTTCCAGAAAACTTTGATTCCATTTAAGTCTGATTCTTTCTTTTGCCTTGGTTTTATACCTTGAAAATGATAAAAAAAAAATCCTCATCTTTGACCATTTTTTTTAAGTTTTCAAAAACGATAAAACTTGGAGTTTTTTGCCCTTGCATAGTGTCTCTATTGAGATGTTTCTAAAAAGTGATATTACAGGCATTTAATATTTTTAAGTCTTTGAGTACTGTTAAAGAGGACTACATAATATTTCTTCTAAAGTAATATATTCTTGTGGAGATAAAGCTCTCAGAGTTTACTTAGCAGTGTATTTTGGTTTTGTGTTGAAGCTCTAACTTCAACTATTAGAACAGAAATCTGGAAAGCTCTATTTAAAGCAGGGAATTTTTTTTTTAAACAAAAAGCAAAACTAATAAAATGCATAATCCCAAATCTGTGTGTCTCCTTGCTTCTGCTTTAACAAATTGTGTAGTGCCAATAGCTCTTCATAACATTTAGTTTCTCATTTAATGGTAAAACAAAGGAAGACCTAATGAAGATCCTAGTCTTAACTTTTATTGTGATGGCTCAGAAGAATTGAAGATAATAGCACATTAGCCTCAGTGTGCTAGCTGTTTGGAGGAAACAATAAGGGAATAATTCTTTGATCTTGTGCTAATAACCAGAAGATGTTTAAATTACAGTTTCCTTCCATGAAACAATGATTAATTGGAGTGTTAATAATTTCTATTCACTTAAAGAAGATTAAGTAAAAAAATTCCCCTGTGCTTAAAGACCAGAAAATATTTTTAAAGTTTAATGAGAGTTAATTAAAAATGCTGATTTTTCAGTTGCTTCTGATATTACATCAGCAGTAAACTACTTACCTAAAGAATCTTTCACTAGGGTTAGTTATTAACCTAGTGGTAGTTGTTTTGGGTTTTTGTTGTTTTTCTTGGTTAAAACTTCCCAAACCACTACTGTTGCGTCTTATGACAACGACCCTAAAAGGGAGCAGCAGAGTGGAGATAGATCTCTTTTGGTCTGTGCCCACAAAAATTATGCTGTTTTTCCCCTGCTGCACCAAATCTTCATTCAACTCTAAAGAGGAGGGGAATGGCCACTTCCTTACAATTTGCCTGATGAAGGAGATGGACTTCTTGAAGAAGAAAGCCTGTTTTCTTTTCTTTCATCAGTTCTCATTCAGTATCTCTGAATAGATGGGTAGCCCCTGAGCAATCAAAAATGTCAAAAAGCAGCTACCTGTCAGCTTCTTCTCCATTATATCATTCAAGTAATTTAAAAGAAATGTAAGGAATACAAAATTAATTCAGCAGCTGTTTTGGACATGTTAATATACTAAGAATCCTGTTAAAATAAAGGAAAGAATATTTAGGGTCTTAACTTCCAGCACTGATCATGCAATAGTATTATTGGTACTCTTCTTTTTAGACTCTCACCTTGTTGAAGGAAGATAAAGGGAATGTAAGGCCTGTGTGCTAGTGTGTATCTTATGGCTTGCTCAGTTGTTATGCTATTAATCACTAAGCTATTAATCTCTGGAGGAGTTTTGTTTCTAGTCCAGGAGACTGTGTGTATTTATTGACAGCAGCATTCCATAGGATTTTGAAGTTTATCATTCATTTTTTTCGCTTCTACCTCACATGCAATGCATTTCCTGAGGTCAGTAAGCAAGTGAACAAATAAGGCTTTTTTGCATTATTTTCTGTTCAACGGTTAAATCATTACTTGCTGATCCCTTTCTTAGGTCTTTTATGTGCTTTTTAACTTGATGTTTGACTTTCTACTGTCTGTACCATAAATTTAAGTTCTTTTTGTACGGTGAAATGCTGAGTAAATAATTGTATTATCAGGGATTGTTGTGGTAGTTAAAGGTAAAACATCAAAATCTCAGAATTGTCTCTCAAGGATGCTTTGTTGTTGCAAGGAAAAACAGCTCTCAAACTAAAAGTTTCCAATTGACTTTTGTGAAGGTGCTTTGAACAGCAGGCTACTCCAGCCTCCCAAACATTTGTTTCTCCAATGAAATTCTTAGTCAAGTACAGATAACTGGACTCCATCTCAGTAAGTCTTCCAAGTATTTGTGGCTTCAAAATCCTTAGGTCTGTGGTATGGCTTTTATCAACCCTTTTTTCCCCTGCTTTTTTTGCACTTCTGTTTTTGGCTGGTGGTCATTTCTTTCTTATTTATTCTGTAGACAGTTTAAAAAAAATCAGAAAAAATAAGGAAAAAAAAACATTTTTAGCCTGATTGTTATGCTGTCACTTGTCTGTGTTGACATACTGTCATTTAAAAAGGGAAAAAAAAGGGCAACTCACTTCTTCCTTCTTAGGATAAAAGCTTTTGGTAAATTGAAATTGGGATGGGTTGGGAGCCAGGAGACTGGGTGCTCTTGTATCTCCTCTGTGAAAGACTGTTTGTTCTGGGCAGCTCACAGTCCCTGCTGACCAAAACCCCTGGTCTCATTTTTAATGTTGATGTAACAAGCATTTTGTATATATTTAACTGATGCTATACTTAATCATTGAAGTGAGTGTTTGAAACAGGCATCAAATCTCAGCTGTTCAGCTTGCTTTGATCTCATAAAACTTTGGGCACCAATGTGCCAAATACATATTCAGTGGTATCTGTTAATATCTGACTTCCTTAGTAGGGCAGGGTTTTGCTTTGGAGATGAGTAACTCAGGAGCTGCAGTGCTGGGCCTGCCATTGTCCTGTGGCCATAGAGTGTCACAAGCAGTGGCACAGAAAAGTGTGGGCAGGAAGGTTGTCAAGGAAAACAATAAATCCCATGCCAGCAGTTAGCTGTGAGCATCTTCAGCAGTCTGTGGCTCAGCCAGCTCTGTGTTCCATTCCTCTTTTAGCTTCTCCATGACCACTGGAGGCAGAGAGAGAGATCTAAAAGATACATTCTTCTCTGCCTGATCCACTCCATGAACATGGCTAGTGAGGAATGGATGTTTGTTGGGAACACTGTAAAAACGGAAGCAGTGCTCCTGACCCCTGTGCATTACACATTTTGTTATCCGAACTTTTTGAGCACATCTACCTCTTTGTGCTACTTACTATATTAAAGGTTTTATAATAGTAACATACTGAAAAAAATGGAGGATTCTGTTTATAAAACAGATTAGTAATGAAGTTTAGTAAAATAAAAGTAGTTTTTTTAAACTTAATTTTTAATTCTTGATCCCTTTGTGCTGTCTGCCATATGCTGCTGTGTAAAGAGAATTAGAATTAGCGAAAAGAAAGATGTGCTGGAAGCTTTGTGTTTTGTTAAGAAAGTAATTGTTTGCTAGTGTGCAATTAGAAAAGAAAAAAAATCAGCTGTCAGTTTATTACAGAATTATGAGCAACGTAGCACTCAAAATATTTATGCTGTTAGCTTCATATAAAAGCTCAAAGACCTGTTTAATTTTATTAGCTGATAAAAAATAGGATTGCAAAGCATTTAGTGATACCTGTATACTTAATTCTATCTGAGAACTATTCTGTAAAAAAAAAAAAACGAAAATACAACTTTCCATTTTGTGGGAAAAATACAGTAAGAATATTTCAGATTTTTTGACAGCAATAATAAATTCTCATAAAATGGCATTATTTAACTTTCAATGAAAAACTTGCATAGCATCTAACCTAAAGAAACAAACTGAAGAAAGTCAAATGAAAAAGATTTCAGAGCAATCTCCAAAATGCACACAGTTTGCCTGGCATGAGCAGTGTGAAGCATGGGGCAGAGAGGCCTGCTACTGGCATAAGCATTATTTTCACTTTGGACAGGGAGACTGCATTTATAGAATGGTTATGCTTTTCACAAAACTGAGCAGAAAAGAACATAATGTACCTAAAAAAGAAACATAAGTACACATGTCCTGGAAAATGATTTGTTTAATAAACTACTACATCCCCTATTTGGAATAATTTCCTTGAGCATGATGGAACATTGGTGTTGCTTATATACTTGACACTGAAACATGAGTTTTTTGGTAGCTAAGGTTGACACAGCCGAACAAAAAAGTATTTTCATGTGAGTATTTTCATGAGGTACTCTAGTAGCTAAAATGAAATCTGTATCCTTGAAGGCTGAAAGCCATTTAAGTGTAATTCTGGAGAGCACATCAGGAGCCTCCTTTGTTTCCCAGTGACATTTGATTGTGCAAGTAAATGTTTTTATGTAAAAGTAAATTTAAAATCAAACAAAACAAAAATGACACAAGGACATTGCACCATAGAGAAAAATAAACCAGTAAATATACCGTGACTTGAGACTACATCAGTTAAACCTTCATAGCTACAAATGGTGAAAAAGAAGGCTAGAAGCCTTAGATGGGATGGGGGGATGAAAGGGCAGCCAAGCAGAAAAGGTATAAAATAACTTCAGCTTTAGTGTGAAGCTAAATGTGAATGCTGTAGCAGGGGTGTTAAAGCATTCAGGAGGAGGTCCACATAAGGTCACTGTTTGGATTTGGGTTTTTTTTGGACCTGATGTTTTCTAAAGCTGGTCCCTACCGTGCTGCTGTGGTGAGGCTGTTTGGAGGCTGGGTCATCAGCAGCATGCACAGAGCCTTTCCCTCCTTCCTTTGGTTTGTGGTCTTGTGTGTGTTGGTTTGACAGCAGGAACATTGCAGGCTCCTTCCAGGGGCTCCATCATGGCATTTATCTCTGGCAGTACCTAGGAAAAGTGCAGCCTGACACTTGTTTTTGTAAGTCACCAAGCTGCCACCAATGCAATTTCTGTGACAAGCAATGTGCCTGTAAACTCTGTAGTAAAGGCTGAGGTACAGCTCCAATGGTGTGAATGGCAGAAGTACCAGCTATGTGAAACTGAGAATAGTTCTTCTCTTACAGGAGAGTTGGAAGCTTTGCCATATTGCCAGACTTTCACCAATAATGTTAAGTTGATTAAAATATCCAAATATTTTTTTCTTATGACCTAAACAGCCATTATTTTCCTGCTGATGATAAATCAGAATTTTTAATATTGATCTTATTTTAGCCTTTTTAAAGGAAAGGGAAATAATTTTTTTTTAACCTCAGTTTGTGCATGGTAACTACTGGGGCTTCTGTAAAGCTTCCTAGCTCTTTGATGTATGTCCACGTTCTCCTTTCCAAATAAAGTGACAAAATCAAGAATTGGCTTAAAAGAAAGAGTCCAGAGTGTATCAACAACTTCTGGGTTTTTTTGTTTAACACATGACTTTTATTTAATATTGATTTTAAAACTACTTTGAAGGATATGGATTAATTCACTACTATTGGTGATTTCATCTCCTTAAACCTTTAAAGCCAGTCATACTTCCTGGCTAGAGTGAGGAACTTTATTTTCCTCTTGGTCTTCTGATCTGATTGAACCGATGACAGAATAACAATGTTAATTAAACACACAATTTTGTGTTTATAAAATAGGTCTTTCTAGACTTTTTTTTTTTAGGACCCAAATATTGGCTTAAATACTTTGCCTTGAGGGGTTACTTTAGTTCATCTGAGCTGCATTTTGACCTCTTTTGCAAGGAACTGAAGTCATGGATGTGGTTGATGATTGTTGGTTACCTGACGTGCAACATCTGCGTAAGTCATGAGAAGGTAAATTTATGTCAGAGGACTTTTCAATCACTATCCAAACACATCTGACTGCAAATATTTTTTTTTCAACTCTGCCACACAGCGTATCTACCCTGGAGAGCATGTTGATCTCTTGAATCACTGATCTTGAATAATTATAAAATAAAGCCTTGTGTACTTGATTCAAATAGTTGCAATGACTTCTGTCTGTAAAGAAACTCTTGTTTAAGATTGAAATTTTTAATCTTTAAAATTTATTTGGTATAGCTTAAAATGCTTCTTTTTAGAATAAATATAATCTTAAACTATGCACATATGGGTGTATGCAGGTTATTCTACAAATTGGATTCATATCTAATTCGTATTTTCAGTGAAAAGGATTTGAATGTTGATGTGTTTATGGCATGTAGGCAGCAGATAGCTCCTTGCAAATGGGTAGTTCTTTGTGTTATAAGTAATGTTTGCAGTTTTTGTATTCTTCAAATTGTGAAGCTAAAATTAAAACCAAAAAAACCCAAAACAAAAACCTTTACATTCTATACCGTAATGGAAACCATTGAAATTTTGAGAGGAAGACGTCCATGGTCAGGAATAGGCAAGCATTTGGTGGAACTCTGGAGAGCTTGCCTATGGGAGAAGGGGGCACCTTGGTACCCATCCTTTCCTGAGGGACCCTGATGGATAAGCAAGGAATTCCTCTGGTCAGGGAACTATTGCTTAAGGGGCAGTGCATATGGTATCACCTTACCAACTCTCTTCTCCCACAGCCCCTCCTTCTTTTGTTAATCAGAGAAAACATGAAAATGCTTGTAAGGTAGGGGAGGGCTCAGTTTGGTGGATAGTTTGAAGATCTGTGAGGAGTTAAGTACGTTGTTGCTTTATAATTGTTGGACCACTAAGGCCAGTATGGAATCAGAGGTTGGGCATTTAAGGATGTTTGTGAAAACCTGAATCCCACAGGGGCTCAGCAGGATATTTGAAGGCTTCTGCTTTCTACATAGATACCTGAACTTCTAACCTACCTCAAAGCACAGAGGATAAAAATCTTTCCTAAATGACAGGAAAAAAAGGATTGTTTTAATTATTTTACTTAAACCACGTATCCCCTGTAGATGAACTCTAATGCAAACAAATATATTATGACATTTAAAGTGTGCTTCAGGGTGCAATAATCATGCTTCTTTCAGTAAAAAGATATAATGGATTGAGGAAGTCTGAGGTAATAACTGTATAAAGTTGCTAAGGACTTCTTAGGCCTACAGTATCTGTCCTTCTTAACCCCCACT
Source organism: Agelaius tricolor (assembly GCF_023055355.1). NCBI lineage: Eukaryota > Metazoa > Chordata > Aves > Passeriformes > Icteridae > Agelaius > Agelaius tricolor. The sequence goes on from NW_027269261.1 coordinate 46,765,134, forward strand.
TCCATTTGTAACTATAGATAAAATTAACTGAGGGGAAAAAGTAATTCAGCAAAACTTACTATTGTAGTGGGTTTTCATACATAATTAATGAAAACAAAAATTGAACCTTTACAAAGGCAGAAAAACCCCTTTCAGTATTTAACAATATTTCAGATTATGTAGTCTTTTAAGACAGTAAAATAACCTGAGGAATGGGGCTTAATTCACCATGATGTTTGCTTTATGGATCTGTGTATTAAATTTAATAAATAATTGCTTGAATATAAAAAATAAAATTTAATTCCTATTAAGAATAGTTTTAATCAAATATAAGGATACAGACTCACTTTACAAGAGTCACAGGAAGGTATGCTAGCATGTAATAAAAATTTTGTGGTTAACACTGCAACTATGGATTGAGTTTTTCATATATGATATATTCAGATCACAAAGAACTTTATTAAAATGTCAATTTTGAAAAGAAAAGTGTATTAAAGCACAGTTAAATTTTTTTTTTTACATAAAATTTCCAAAGTATGTAGTGCATATCAGCAGTTTTAAAATAAAGTTACTGAAAAAATAAACGCCATTTTATGGAACACTTTATTATTTAAAAAAAATATTTTATTATTAGTATTCCAAATGAACCCACACACATGCTTCAAAAACTAACAGAAGAAATCTTTTGGTATTAAATGTCAGCACAATGGATATGAATTGTGTGCAGCATTTCGATTTCAATAAAGCAGCATTCTGTGGTGGATAATTGTTTAATTGTAGTTTTTTCCAACTTGCTCTAGTATACAGTAGTTATTTTTATTAGTAGCTATGCACTTTTTATTTGTGTACATTTTATGTAGTGTGGCATATTTCTATTTCATCTTAAAAATTTTATAAAGATTAAGCTTTATAGAGACCTTTTCTGGAGGTCTTATCCCCATTACACAGGAAGGTAAGCAAATAGAGAGGAAGGTTAATTGAATTGCCCTGCTGCAGTATGTGAGTATTGGAGCTGGAACTACAATTTGGGAATGATGATTCCCAAGTCAGTACCTTAATCTAATATAGCAGAGGAGTCTTTCCTTCTGTGTTGTAAACACAGAAAAAAAGAAGGGCAGAAAATGCAAAGCTAATAACAAAATCTTCACATTAATCTCAAAAGTATGGTTTTGCATCCTATTAAGACTGTGTTTTCCTGTTTTTCCTGTTTCCAGTAACAGCCTTCTTTCCTCCATGCTGTAGCAGGCAAGATGGGTGGGACCAACTGTAGCCAATAGGAACCTTGCTGTTCATTTTAGGGAGCAGAGTTTTAGTTGATCTTACATCATAGTTATATTTTATTATGTATTTGAATAAGTGACAAGGCACACATTTTTAAGGGACTTGGAAAGCTCAGCCTGGCAATGAAGACCACTTTAAAAACATCTGTGTAATTAATTGCCTTGTATTCATGGCAATGGCTTTGTGGTATGGCTGTTTAAACAAAGTATGTGTGGTCACTTTGGTGATAAAAGTAAATCCTTGACACTCTGAAAAAGTGATCTGTCACAGGTATGGGTGGTTGCCTTCTAGCAAACTAGTGTAAGGATTTGTTACAGCTTTAACTCCTGTTTGGTGCGCTTGTTTCGCTTAAACAGAAATTGACGGTTGAGGTCTGGTCACAAAGTGTATTGCATTGATTCTCTGATTTTGGAAGAATTATTTAGGTGCAGCCTTTACTTTTTACTTGTGTTTCTGTGAATCACTTGGTTAGGTGATCTTGTTGGATTTACAGTGGAAATTGAGGTAGGCAGTGCTGAAATGGTGCTCATTTAATGCCAAACCCCTGGCAAGGAGAAAAGGGGAGCACAGCAGGAAGGGTGGCTTTGATCCTTCCCAGAAAGGAATCATCATGGGACCTCTGTAATAGCAGCAACAGCCACAGGTGCTGTGCTCTCTTTCACAGACCCTGTTTAAAGCAGCCTTTGGGCTTTCAGGGAGAGAAGGAAGAGCTTGTTAGTGGTTAGAAAAGGGATGTGCTCAATATTCTGCTTTCTCCCTGTGTTCTTGGAGTGTTGATGAGAAGCAAGTCTGTGGTTGTATTGCAGCCTTTGCAGGAGTAATAACTTTGTATTTCTATGTTTCAGCTGTCTATTTTCCTAAATATTTGGCACAAATATGTTTTTGGGAAATTTAAGACTTTTATGTGGTAGCAAAGTGGCAAAAGTTCCTCTTAATTCTAGAGGGTTTTTTAACAAGAAACATTTTTTCTATCAGAGTAAATGTCCAACTCCTGTCCTACTTTTTTGTGACATTTTAGGTTAGTGTACCTTGATTTTAAACTGCACGTCAAAAAATGATTTACCACAGCATCTGTAAAATGTTCTCAAGACCTTGGCAAACACCTGATAGTTTAGGTTCATGTCCAAATACTAGGTCCTATCCCCAGAATAGATTTCTGATAAATGGATGAAAACAACTGGCAGGTAAACATGAGTAAAGAGAAGAAAAGAAAAAAAAGGAAAAAAAATCCACCTCACAATTAATTGTCTTTTTTTTTCTAGAAAAGTTTCTTTTTAGTAGTTTTCTTTTCTGAAATGTTCTGCTAGAGCTCCTATTGGTGAGAAACTTGCTTACTTGGCACCGTAATTTTAATCCAAATTTATGTGCTTCTCTTTTCTTGTTGAAACTTTTGGAGAGAGGGCAAAAGTACTACAGCTCTGTTATTTCTCTAAAAACTCAGTCCATGTTTGTATGGGTATGAGAAAGTAGGATAATTTGTTCTCCGTGAGAAGTATCCAGGGCTCCTTGATTTGCCTCCTACGGAGAACATCTTTTTATACAAACATGGTGACTGTATACTAGGGAATGCTTTTGGACACTGACAAGCTCAGGAGCTAATTTATTCTATGTCATCGTGTTGGTCTGTATCTGTAATTAGCCTTTAGTCACAGTGTCTCTTGCAAGTTTCACTATTTTTGTAAAGATTGAAATACTAGACCTAAATGAATTTTTTTCTAGTTTTCATGACTATGTGCTAACAATAACAGTGGAATGTTCATTTTTAAGGATACAGAAATACAAATGTGTATTGAGGTACTATGAAACACACTGTGAAATAATAAATTTTAAAATCTGTTTATTGAAATGCCCCAGATTATTCCTAATGGGTGCTGTTGAGCTGTGTTTAGTGGGCTGTGGTAGAGCTGGGCCACCACATGGGACCAAAGCCATGAGGGACTGGTAGCTCCTGCTCTTTGTAATGGTCACCTCTGGTCTTGGCTGCACTTGTGTGGGTTTTGAGAAGCTTAAAGTAAAGCATTGCTATGACCATTCCTTACTATCCTGTGATATGAGTGGTGTTTGCCTGCACTGAAGGATGTGGGAAAGGCAGCCTACTTGTTCCATACAAACCTTTTCTGGAGTAAAGGCAAGCCCTAGCATTGATTGACCTGGGCGCTGCAAGCTGAAGTTGTACCACAGCACCTGATTTTCGTTTACCTCTCTGAAGCAGCTGGTGAACTTTTCTGGTTCAAAGTTGCCCAGAAGAATTTAGAGTTTTACGTAATTCTTTTTACTCTTAAGCTCAATAGGGCCTAGCCATTTTTCCATAGCTCCAAGCCTCACATTCATGACTGAGGTAAACTTTTCCTTTGTCACCGTTTTCCTCCCACACTGATTCCACTCTCCAGTGTTAATGCCTTCAGAGTGAGGGAGAGAGCTGTACTGAGAAATGTAGGGATCATTTGTGTCCTGGATTGTTTCCCTAAGAAAAAACAAAGTAATCTGTCCTGTACATACTGTACAACAGAAGAGACAGGATACAGTTGGTAGTACAACTATCTTTAATTTGTTAGTGAGCACTTTCCATAAATACACTATAAAATTAGGGGAAGTTTATTTGTTTCCTGTTTATGAGAAAGAGGTCACTATTTTTGTCTGATCATTGACTAAAATTTTGCAGTTATGTGAAGAAATACTTTGTGGAGAAAAAAAAATATTTAAGGAGAACTCCAAAACAAACCTGTCTGACTTTAAGGAACAGGCTGCATGCAGTAGCCAGGCATGTACAAACCATAAGTTCCTCCTACAAAAATGTTATATGCTGCTTTCAAGGTGGATAGCTTTTTTAGAGAATAAAACATAAACAAGATAATTGACTCTGTTATGCTATTTGTGAAATAATATTTGGAAGGTATGCTGCTGTTCAGGTAAAATATGGATTGGGGAAAGATGTAAATGTTGTCGGGGGAAGATTTCATTCCCTTCTGAAAACCCCCAGCAGGAGAAGGCTGGGGCACTGATCTTGCTTGCAAACTAGCTGTCTGTCTAGTCCTTGGGCTCAGCCCTGCTTGCAGACTGCTGCAGGATGTCTGGGCAGCAGGGAGAGTCTGGGGCAAGGGGAAACCCAGGAGGCAGATGGTCCATTTCTCCTTTTGCCCACCTCTATTGCAAACATGATCTTTACTAGCCAAACATTGCCGTGGCTTTGATTAGTTGCCTGTGTCTCCTATAACCAAAGGGTGCTGGAGTTATTCTCTGCTGTTTGGACAGCTTACTTTTTCCCCATCCACCCCAGGCTACTATCAGTGGTGTCATAATCTCCTGGAACTGCCTTCAGGCACATCCGGAGTAGAGTGAGTCCAACCTGCTGAGGTGGAAAGGCCTTGGAAAAGCTTGGCCAATGGGAGAGGTGGGAGGCAGGGAAACACCAACACATGAGCCTCTGCCTGGCACTGTATTGGTTGTTCTTGGTCTCAAGAGCTAGAAATTTAGAAGTAGTACCTAGAGTTGAAGAGTTTGGGCATTTTATTCACTTCAGGGTCTGTTGGATTGTAGCAGTCACTCTGGTTCCTGAAAAACCTCCCTTGTGGCTGAGCCGGTCTGTGAAGGCTCCTTTGTTGGGAGTTGCTGGGTGGTGTGTCTGTTTGTGCAGAACAGGGCTGTGTTCAGCACTGATCTCACCCAAGGTGTGTTTGCTAAGCAGGCTGGGCAGGGCAGGTGGTTGGTGGTTCCTCTCCAGCAGCAGATGGCGGGGCAGCCTCCTGACACCTCCAGTTCCAGTCCTGCCCCACCAGCTCAGCCTTCCCAGTCCCCAGGCAGGGCATGTGCAGCAGCTGCCTCTCCTGCTGGGATGGCTTGAAACCACAACAAAGTGCTGTTTGCTTCTTTGCTGATGTCTTGGTGCTCTGAACAGGGCCTGGCCCTGGTGGGCTTTTCTCTGAGGTGTGCAGGAGGAAGCCCAGCAGGGCAGGAGAAAATACTCTGAGCTGTAAGAACTTCCAGAAGGAGCAGGAAAGAAACAAACTCAATAGTTTTGAAATATCTTTTTACTGGATACTATTCACCCCTGCCATTGCTCTGTGTCTACAAGTCATTGTATGTCTGGCAGCTCTTCCTCCACATTGGAAAGTTATGAGGCTTCCCTTTTACAGGCAGCAGAGCCAACCCCAAATGCTCTCTGCAGCTCTGTTGTTTGAGAGCTGGACTCTCAGGGCTTTGAATAATAAATCCCAAGAAGAGCCCTATGTACTTGAATGGAAAACAGCTGGATAGCTTTTTTTTTTCCCCTTCTCACATTATAATCCCGTTGGCCATGTGCTTTTTCTTGCTCTCTGTCTTTTTCTTCTATTTTTCTTTTTCCTGTTTTTTTTTCCTTTTGCATATTTAAACCAGTGCTACTTAAAAAAATTCTTAACCAAATATTTGCAGAGTCTGTGCAGGTACACAGTCCTCCCCTGTGAGGTGAGGAATAAGCAACAGTGTATCCTTATGCCTTGTCCTCTGGGGCTTTTTTTTTTCCTCATTCTCTGCTTTATCAATTATCTGTGCTGTAGAGTGTTTCCAAAGAGTTGTGATAGTATTCCTGTTGTTTAGAGGGAAGAGAGAAATACTTTTTCTTTCAGTAGTGTATTGAGAACCTATGCACAAGTATCTGCTAGTTTTGGAGGCCTAGACACCAAAATGCAATATTACAGGGTGCCAAGGGAGTTGCTGATTATAATAATTATGCAGTCATTATTGTACCAGCTGCTCCAATATCCTGCATTCTTGGAGCCCATTTAACATCAGGTTGCACTATCAATTCTCTTGCACTTATCCAAGAATTCAAGAATTTCGCTCGTTTTCTTTTTTTTATTTTTTAAGTTATCACAAGAGCTGCTGTAGGCTGGTAAGTTTCTTCAGTGACTCTTCCATTGTTCCAGTTTTAGAAATGAGGACCTAAAGCAGAAAATTATAAACATCCACAATTTTTGGAGTCCAAATGCCTTGGTACATTGGTACTTCTAGTGCTGACATACCCATACTCTACATGGGCTTTAAATAAAGGTAAATAAATTTACCTGCTATTCAGTGCTGTAAGTGTGTGAATACTTACCAACATAAGGTAAGTATTCAGTGTGTTCTTTTTCTAACATGCAGAATACAACACTGTCAGAATCAAGATTAACTGTAGAATACAGTTAATATCTGAACATGTATTGAGCATTAGTGTTTTCTTCGTTCGGGATATAAATAAAACTATTTTTCTGTTACCACATCCCATAAAGTTGGTCAAATTTAACTAAATCTGACAGCTACTCAGTGTTCAAGAGTAATAATTAAATTTAAACTTGGAGTACTATTTATGAAAATAATTAGACTATTCGTGTAGGTAAACTATTACTTTCAATAACTGAACTAATTGTAATAGCTAAAACTAAAAAGTGAAGAGCTAAATGGTCTCTAAGGTTTGAAAAGGATCAGTGTTGATACTTTGCATTGGATTTTAAGACAAGGGTTCTGTTTATTTTAAGTTTGTTACCATAGAAGTATAAACTGAAAGGTAGCAATGAGGACTTTGTAATATATTATATTAAATAAACTTTCCCTGTTAGCACTGCATGCAAAACTTTATTTACATTTCAGTAAACTGCTTTCTGCTGCATTTACAATTCTGCTCTACAGATAAATTAAGGGATATCATGACAGTATGATTTACTTTCTCCTTACAAACTGAAAAACAATATTTTAAAATCTATTTGCCTGAAGGGCTTGCATTAAATTTTCTGGGCAGCATCAAATCTAACATCAGATGAAAGTCAGTCTTATCTTCTTGTTCCTATACTTAAAGGATGGGCAAATATTAAATATTGTGTTTAGAATTCATTGTTCTTGCAAACAGTATTGAATAACTCCTTAAAATATATTCCTACCCTGCAATAACAGATGAGCTGCCACCAAATTAAATAAATAAAAAGATCTGATAGAATCACACATAAAGCTTTGACTGTTTGATTTTTTTTTATGTTCTACAAACTTACTCTTCCAGAAGTCAGTGAATGCTTCAGGTTTGGTTGAGCTGAACAGGTGCAGTTGAGTGAATGACTTGGGCTGTAATATTGGTGATAGATAAGCTGTGAAAGAAACACTGAGCCTGAACTTCCAGTCTCAGGATAATTTGTAGGGCTGGTAAATCTGGAGGTGAGGGCAGGGAAGAAGTATTTCTGTTTACATAAAGGAGCAGATGTTGTCTGCACTCCAGGTACAAAGGCTGTAAAATGTCATAGTCCAGCCTTTTTATACAACATTTTCATGAGGTGCATCCTTCTGGCGTGATGCAGGTACGACTCCTTCTGTTAACACCGTTCCTTTAAAAAGAAGTGTCAAGGATTATTTCATTTCATATGAAGAGAGAGACGGTAGAATTAATTTGAAATACCTCTTAACGCTTTTCCACTAAAAGCTGTTTGACAAAACACAGGGTAGCCTATTCTGTTTGTAAACTTCATCACTTTTGGTTGCTCAGCTTGATGCAGGTTTTATTCATTAGGAGCTTTCAGCCTGGCTGTTGGAAGAAGAAGGATGTTCCTCTTGCAAACATCTGACTCCCTGTCCAGGGCACCGTATGGCAAAGTGTCCTCTATGAGGGCACATGCCATCAAGCAATATGAGCCACCATGTTCAACATAATGTGAAGTTACAAACTCTCTAGCTTAAACATTTAGAGGATTTTAGTTACTTATCTGCAAAAGTTTTAAAGATACATGTAAGTAATGCAGCTCTTTCATTTGCAGAAGCTCCCTCCCTTGCAGACAGAGGTACATACCTGGCTACCATGAAGGCATTAAGCATTCATAAGTTTATTTTCAGAGCACCTAGAACACAAAGGAAACCTCATCTCTGCTATGCTCAGTTGAATGTGCTGTCATCCACACTTAGGTTTCTGTGTTCTTCTGGCTGGACAAGTTTCTTGGTTACAGCTTGGTTTTTGTGCGTATGTGGTGTGATGCCGTTAGTTCCGATGTCCTGTGAGCTGTAGCTGTTCAGTCTGTTTCCAAAAAATTTCCTCCACTGCTGAGGTTTGGTTTAAGGCTTGTTGAGCACAGCAGGTGGTGGGACTAGTTCACAATGAAACTAAGTATTGGTATTTGGAAAAAACTCTAGATATTACTATAATTTAAAATAATTGGGCAGTGGGAGCTACTACTTGTGGCCTTGAGCAGATCACTGTGAAAATGTCAGCCTTTATCTGGTTAACTATTTACTTACATTTTTTCATTTTCTTATTTTTATTTTTTTCTCTTGTTCTTTTCCTTGAGCAGTTGAGTGGGGCAATAAACTCACAATCCTTTAAACTATTTTTTTCAGCTCTGTATTCTAGGTAATACTCAAATTCTGATTTCATGGAGTTTATTTTCCAGAATGAGCCTCCCATTATGTTTCAATGGAACAAAAATTTGCAAAGAATTTGCAATTGAGAAATAAACAAGTTTACAAGAAATCTTAGAAATTCCTGAAATGTGCTCTAATAGTTTCTTTCCTTTTTCTGAAAGCATTGTAGAAATATGATATTTCTTTTGATTACTTAACAAAGTTGTAGTCCTGTGACATGGTTTTAAATGAAACATTTTCTAGTTTTTATAAAGGCTCTTATGTAATTAAAAATGGTAAAACAATAGACCAAAAGAAAGAACCAGTCAGCAAATAAGGAGTAAGAAATGATGTGTAATTGAGAAAAAAACCCTACATTTTAGCATCTGAGCTGGACACAATGACTTAGCTTAGAAATTACAAGGTATTTGACAGCAACTGCTGCTGGTTTGATGTTTCATTAGAAACTAGTAATATTTTGTGATTTCTGGCAAAGGTGAGCTGAAATGATTTGTGTAATGTGTCTGTAGCACTGCAAGCTGTAATTCAAATATAAATTGTTACTTCCAGCCTTCTCTGTGCTTTCTCTCTCAGTAGAAAACCAAACTGAAAGCAGAATACTTTATGCATTTATCAGATGATGCTTACAAAATGTTGTGAATCTGACAAACATGGAAGAGTAAAATACTTTGAAAGACAAATTAGCTTTCTGTTATTGAACCTGTCTGTCTTAAGTCTGACCGTGGACTCCTAGCAAGGTTCAGAGCTGCCTGTGGTCTGGGTTGTCTCCTGAAGCCCTGTGATGAAGTGTCTCACTTGCCTAATCGAGGTACCTATGACTAAGAAACAGAAATGGCTCTTAAATGTTCATCTTATTTAACACACCTAAATATGGGTGTTGTAGGTCTGTTAAATAAGATGGACATCTATAATCTCAAGGTGAACTTTCTACTAGGAGCTTGGTGTTTTTCGTTATAGCATAAGGCAATGTCACCCTACTTTTTCTTAAAACACAATTCATAAGATCACATCTGCTGTCAGTGTTTCTGAATGTGAATCTCCCACTTTGGTGAGCATCCCTTTTAGCTACTTTACTTTGACATATACGTGTATAAAGTTTCTTTTCATTTTCTGCTAAGCTTATGATTTTATCTTTTCAGAAAAATCAAAAGAAAAAAACTCATAACTTTTCATGACTTCATTTAATCTCTTTGTTATCAGTACTAAACATATGTACTTACACTAAATTTTTTTCTTGCATTGCGAGGCTTTGGAATATGTGTCCATTCATGTGAATTGGGCATATTTCTCTGCATGTTTGCTATGTTTTGTCAAAGTAAATTCTCCCATAAGTTTGCCCATTTCTGCTGCTCTGATCTATCTGAAGCAGTTATTCAGTCATGTGTCTGATAGCGACAAGCTTCAGCTTGTCTTTGTATTTTATCACATTCTTACTTAGCTTAAAATTATATTGTCTTTTCTGTAGTACTCCTCTATAAAATTCAAGATAATTTCAAATTAATTTCCTCCAGGAAATTATGTTACTTACTAATGTTGCTTTTTCCCTTCTCCCTGTATACTAACTCGTTATGGAGACCATCAGGTGAGAAAGGCCTAGTAGTGTTAGAAATGAAAAGCAGGAAAACACGTTAGTCCTGTGTAGGGAACACAAAATGTCAATGGGGAGCTGTTCAAATCTCTAAGATGCCTGGGCACAAAGACCATGTTTTTTGCCATTGCTGTAGTTTCTTTCATATCTAAATCACAATTACTTTGAAGACTTTATTGTTAAGAAATAACTGGGTTTCATAGCATTGCCTTTTGCTGTTGCACAAGAATATGGAAGTATTTAATTTAATTGATACCACACATGTTGATGTTTGCATTGTGATGTGAACAGCAGAATATTTAGTTGAAAAAATAAGTGTGCATTAAAACTGAATATAATTCAAATTCTTTAGAGGATTCTGTTATTCAAAATACAGAGTTTATCTTTCAATATATGTCTGGTTTCCTAAGAAACTTTCTTCTTATCTAGATGCTTTGTGAATCACCCCTGTCAGCATTAGGCTAGACAGTTCACCTAGATATTTTTATTTCTTATTGTTTGTAAAAAGTCACCTTCCCATTTCTCCACAACTGCTCATGTGAAACAGTTTTCAGGAGGATTTTGCATGTGGGTGCAATCATCCACAAAGTGCTGAGAGGAGCTGTGGGTGGCTGCACTGCTGGCATCCTGCTTCCCAGTGCCCTTGAGGCCATGGGGCTGCTGCCGTTCCTGCAGTTACAGATGGGATGTGTCAGAGTTAAGTGGCAAATTACCATACATTTTAATGGAATTTGGCTGCCAGAATTTCTTAGGCCACTTCTAAAATTTTAAGCTGTGATTGACTGTTTCTTGGGAAAGAGATTTTCTAAAAATGCTCATCTTTTATTGACTAAAGGAAAGTGGGTTTTCATTGGTCTGGTTTTTGAAGCTGAAGGAATCAGACTTGACTGGGGGCAAATTTTCTCTATAAAATACATAATCATGTAATTCTGAAAGTTGATGCTGTGTTTTATATACCAGTCTTTTCAAAATTGTTTCTGTTGGCATATCTGGTCAGTTCATATTGCCTTTTAAATTTTTTTAATGGTATCAAGTGCACTGGTGTATTATTTTTATATCTCATGCTTCAAGTAATATTAGGTTCAAGCATTTAACCTAAATATTTAATGTAATATGATAACATACAATCCAGACATTACTTTTTTTTTAAAATTTATTTACATTAAAGGAAATTGCAGGTTGCTGGGAAGAAAGCTCCTCTTCATTGCTATGACCTGTGTAAACAGGTCAAGCTGTCAGATAGGCCTTGGTAACTGGGTCCTAGTCTGACCTTGCAACATCAACAGACTCAATCAGCCTTAATCCAAGGCTGCAGATGGGATGAAGAGGGTCTGCAGGGTAAGGTGTGTACCAGTCACCTAGGTTGGTGGGGAGCAGAGTCCCTTCTCTTCATCCTTTCTTAGAAGTCTGCTGGTGATTCAACATGGTGAATAGGTGAATAGGTAAATACTAAAGCTGTATAATGAAAATTCTTCCCTTAATAAATCAAACCCTTACAGTGTGGAAGTAAAATTTCAAAATTGCTACTGGAAAAAAAACATGTCAAATATGACCTGAAGCAGAACAATTAGAATTAGGTATTTTCTGACTTTTTGTATGTGTTTTTTTGGAAGTTGTTGGGTTTTTTTTGGTTTGGTTTTTTGTATGTGTGTATCACTTGTTTATTTATAAATGAAATTATAAATTTCATTTATTTGTTTATTTATTTACAAATTTTATGAATAATTTGTATTGTAAAAGTGATGAAACAGGGAAAGAACAAAGTGGCTTGGTTCTGCTTTTGATAGTGCACCAAAATATTAGCCTGGTGATGAAGGTGGTCATGTTATGTGTGGTAAACTCAGATTCAACTCACTATTTTTGCCTAAGCACACTTGAACGTGCGCCTTCCCTCTCTGAAGAAAGTGCTCTGATAACCAGACTAGAAATAACTCAAAAATAAGGTTTGTTGTGCTGCTCTGTATACAAAATTAAACACTCAGGGGAGCAGGAATTGGAACCAGATGTCTCATTTCCCAAGAGACTAATCTTGCCACCAGGCTAGAGAGTTGCATTTTCTCATAACTCTTCCCTTCCTCCATTTACATACAGTTTATACACAGGAGACAGTTCCAATTATCCTGGAGTATTAGATATTTTCACACTGGCATATAATTTTCCAAAGGGTATAATTGGACCGTGTCTAATTCAAGTGCAGGAGGGAATGATTAGCCAAAAGATACTTGAGTAGGTCAAGCACCAAGATCTGCATGGTTCTTCATGGAGACAAAATGTTACTCTTTTAACTTGTTTTATCTGTAAAATTTTTGTGCCCTTGTGTTTGCCTCAAGGAACCATGAGACCTTCAGTTACAGTTTGAACTGAAATGAACACAGGGACTGGGTTGCATTGGACAAGTGCTGCCTGCACGTTCAGGGAGGTGATCCTTGCCCTCCCTTCTGCACTGCCGAGGGCACAGCAGCGGGGCTGGGCTCAGCTTCCCAGAGTGAGAGATGTGGGCATAGGGAAGCAAGTCCAGCACAGGGCCTCAAATGGGGTTAGGGACCTGGAGCATCTGCTCTCTGAGGAGAGGCTGAGAGAGCTGAGACTTCAGCCTGGAGAGGGAAAGAAAATTCCTTCATCAGTGTGAAGGAATACCTGAAGGGAGGGACTGAAGAGGAGGGAGACAGACTTTTCCATGGTGTCCTGTGACAGACCAAGAGACAACGAGCATAAGTTAAACCACAGGACTTCCTGTCTGAACATCAAGAAATATCTTAATACTTTGAGGGTGAGAAAACACTGGTGCAGGGTGCCCACAGAAGCTGTGGAGCTTCATCCTTGAAGGTATTTGAGACCTTACTGGACATGAACTTGGACTATCTACCTTAAGTGACCTTTCTTGAGCAGCTGTATTGGATTAGACAATCCCTGGAAGCCTCTTCTGACTTAACTTTTTTCTCTGAAAATGTGTAGTTCTCTATTCTTCTACTCACAAATACTTGCTGACAATATAAACATCATGTACCTAAGTTTATTATTCTGTCAGATTAAAATATGGAACATAAATTAAAAAAAAAAAAAAAAACAAACCCCAAACCAAATTCATTAAAAAAAGGGAAAACAAAAATTAAGTCTTCCCTTAGATTTGTAGGTGAAAGAAGCCAATCAGGCCAATATTGTTAGCATGATTGCATAAAGTTCAAGAAACCTTTGGTATTTAGATAAACCCTGAGGAGCTGGTTTTGATATAAGGGATTATGACACAAGAATCTCTCCTTTGAATCTGAAAAACATATGTGAGTGATTTTTTTAAACATTGTGCTTGTTTAGACAAAATAATTATTGGAAAAAAAAAAGCTTTTTGTGCAAAAAGGTGGAAAAATGTGAAATCAGAAGGTTCTGGTTCAGTATTAACCTGATTACTTTTGACTCTCAGATTACTGGGGGAGTGAGGGGCAGTATGTGCAGATCTCCCAGCACATAGTTACTGGGAATTTCAATATGTAATTTGAAGAGGAAAAGCTGTAGTGAGTGTAATCCTGAATACACATTTCCATGATATTTGGATGACATTAAAGCTGCAATTGTAAACAAGTTTTCAACAGAGAAAAATGTGAATTCATTTTCATTAGTACATTCAAGGAAATAGAAGATTCTCTTAAAAAACAGCAGAGCAAGGTGTGAGGCAGGAAGATCTTCTTCCAAATCATCTTTTATTTACCAATTCTCGTCCTCCCATTTTATTAAACTAAATCCTTTGCAGTATATATCCATCATGGTTTATAGCTTGCAGAGGGTTGGTTAATATTTGATTAGGGTAGACAGTGCTAGTAAGTTTATTGACTTGGTCTTCTACTACTAAATGAGATAGCACCCTGAGAAGATCAGAGTGACAAGTTCTGTCACTTCAGAAATTTTTATGATATTTAGTATCAATTTTGAAAAGAAAAAGCTAAATACTCACTTATATTTCTTCCTTCCTATGGATAAATATACTTATGACTATTTTTTTTTTACCTCCTTTCAATGAATCTGTTCTTTCATTTATCTTGACTGGTAGAAAACATTTGTGTCATTTTAATACCTATCAACAAGCAGGCTGGCACAGCTTAGTTGATACTTACTGATATTTGGTGCTTTCATTTCAGTCCTTTTGGTGATTTTTTTCTCCTAACTTTATTAATGATAAACCTTAGGAAAAGTTTTGGGTTTTTTTTTTTTATTATGAGCTGTGTAAGGAGAAAAAATGCATTATTTATTTTGTGTAAGAAGTTTAGAAACAGGCAGAAGATATGCATGCCTATTTGGAGAAGAAAGGGAGCACAGGTGTTAAACTGAAGAAAATCAGAAATTTCACCAACTTTTTTTGGACTACTACTTAGGCTACATAGGAGCTAGGTACTGAGGGCCTCCTAGGTTTATAGGTACCCAAGTAAGCAAGTTTGATTGGCAAAAAGATTTTTTTTTTTCCCCAATCTTATTTGAAAATAACTTTGTAAAACCAACAGATTTATAAAATGGGACATTCTTGAGCTGGAATCTGGGAGATAATTAATTTATATTGCTTCAATACCTATTATAATTCTGCTTTGTAGCAGTAGAAGACAGCAACAGCTGAACAAACTGCATATCCAAAGAGGAGAGATTTCCTATGCTTACATTATCTGTTAGCTGCAAATTATATTAAAATGAACAAAATCAGGAAAATAGCAACATTTGAATTACTGAAGGTTCTCTGTGTAGATTAAGGGAATTGAAAGTGATGGCCTTGCTTGACATGAGTTTGATGAGTCATTTCAGATAATTTCATTTCAGTGGTCAAAAATAGTTTAAGACAACTCCTTGTTTTCCTTAAGAAGTTTTTTTGGGTTTTTTTGTTTTGTTTTTTTCCTTTTGTTGTTGTTTTTCCTGCCTTCATGCTCTTTTGAGAGCTGCTTAATTGTTTCCACTGAAACAATTTATGGCTAAATGTTCCAGTTCAACTTTGCTGAAAGATGTAGATGAAAAAGAGAAAATTAGAATCAGCCTCACCTAATTCAAGACACATCCTTCTCTGACCACAAAAGTTTCTTATAGTTCAACAATGTTTGATGCTGGTTTCTTGAGATTCAATTCAACTTCCTATAACTGCATTTTCCATAAGAGAATGTAGCTTGATCTTTAAATTAATTGTCAACAGCAGCTGCCCTTGAACTTAATTTTCAGTTAGTTTAACAAATGGAAAAGAAGAAAGAAGTCATCTGGAATATCAAGGAATATTTATTATTTCAGTGAAAGAATTCAGATTGTTTAAGTATTTCTTACGGATGTCATTTCTGTTGTAATTTTTTTTCAACCTATAGAATGTTACCACAGTTGAAACAGGAATAGTAACAATCCACTCTGCAACCATTAGTCATTTTACAATGAAAACCTAAATGAAAACCTAGCCAATTCCCTTTTTTTTTTTTTTTATTTTCCTAGTAAGCTGCTTTTAACAGATTTCTTCAGTGCATTTTAATTTCACCTTAGCAGCTGGTAATGCCTTAATGCTTCCCTGAGTTGCTCACGTGCATGTTTTATTGTCACTAAGGAGAAGAAGCTGTGCTAGAAGTATCCATTGTTAGTAAATCTTGGTTTTCATGTATCCTGAAAAATACAGAAAATTCGTGTCTGCAACTCGATCTTGCCAAGGGAAGGATTCATGGAGTTGCTAAACAGCTCCTTTTCCCAGCTGTTCTGTTTCAAACCTCTGCTGCTGTTTATCCCTCAGCAAGGCTGCTTGGAACATGTGTGAGGTGATACTGGAAGTGATCATTGCATGGATGGGCTTCATTGCTTATCTGAAAACAGCAAAGCCAAATCCTTGCCTTTTCTGGAACAGGGGAGTTTCTGCACAGTGCTAGGTGCTGCCTGACCCCAAAATCCTTTGCCTTACTTTTTCTCCCTGAAGTTACTTTCACTCTCTCCTCCAGCATTGTCAATGAGCATAGAGATTATTTTTTAAGAAACTAATTTCATTAGTTTTAGTTGGATAACTTAAATATGTAAAGCTAGACAAAAATTGAGTACTTATTGAATCAGGGACTAGATTTTTCATAATCTTCTCTTTATTTTTAATCTCAGTGAGTGGGCCAGTCTCAGAAACCAGATGTCTTACTTTCAGAGCTCTGCACTTTGTCAATTGTGATCAGCCTATTTTTTTTTTAAGCAATATTATTTTCTCCCAGTCTAGAAAAAAAATTAGATTCTTGCTTTGTTAACAGCTCTTTTAAATAAGGCATAAGTAATAAACCTACTGAATTAACAATAGCTATATCTCAGCAGCTCAGATTTGGAAGTTGCAGAGTAATATTTAAATTTCTTTAGTTATAAGGACAACTAATTTTAGGCTCTCTTTTATAGGTATCTCTGGCACAATAGGGTTAAGTTACAATAAATGAGCAAGGTATTCAACATTGACCTGTATTTTGTGCATGCTAAGCCTTCTGAATTACTTGAAAATTTCATCATGCTGAGTTAAGTGTTGTATAAAGTATTGAAGAAATGCTTCTTGAACTGAGAGAGTGAAATATTCTTAGTGTCTATGTATCCTTGACTGAAGAGATGTCTAAATTCTAACAAAAGTTAAATGTCCTACAAATGGCATTATTTCCAATTATATAGAAGTTTGGAGTTTTGAAATAGTTTTCCAGAATTTTTAGAAGCTTTTTAGAAACTTGTTAACATTTGGAGGAGACACAAGCGTATTCTGGTGTAAAATATGTTTTTCCTTTCCTTGTTTAGCATACAACCTATACAATGTTATCATTCAGAATCCAATGAGTCATTTGAAAATATTCTTAATATTTTCAATTTTCTGTTTCAGCAAGGTCTGTTAGAAGTTCT
Organism: Agelaius tricolor; assembly: GCF_023055355.1. Classification (NCBI taxonomy): domain Eukaryota; kingdom Metazoa; phylum Chordata; class Aves; order Passeriformes; family Icteridae; genus Agelaius; species Agelaius tricolor. The sequence goes on from NW_027269261.1 coordinate 46,782,184, forward strand.
TATGAATGAAGGAATGCCTGACTTTTATTTTACATTCCATTAAGGCTGCCGCAGTAAGTTGGCCAGTATAGCATAGACACAATATTTGTATTTAGAAAAGGAAACATTCACTTCCTTTAATATGAGAACAAAAGGTGATTAATCTAAAGTGTTTTTGTAGCCACTGGTCCACTTCTAGTCTTTAATGAGTTTATTATCACAATGTTGTTGGGAGGTCAGAAATCCTGACTGTATTTGCAACCTGGATGTAAATTATGGAAACCATTGTAAAAAAAAAGAAGAGTAATTAATTTTAATCAAAGATAGGTGCTTAAAACAAATTTCAAGAGATGAATACTTTTGAAATCAAAAACTATGTCATCAAGAATTATCATTTTATAACCTCTAATTTTTTTCCTCTTTAGCTCTTAAGCAAGTGGTACAACCCTGGCTGGTATTGTCTTAAATTGACTGAACAAACTGGAAAAGACAGAACAAAGAAATGAATACCTACTAGGACTAATTGCAGGGTATTTTCAGAATTCATTTTTTTTTAAACAAATCAGTGAAAGTTGTACTGTTTTTTATATTGTATTAGTTACTTAACTGTGATACTGTGTTGTACCAGATCTTAATAAAAACAAATTTATGATCATAACAAACTTAACCAAGCCTATAATCTTCTAAATATAAACTTTACAAAACTAATGTTCCAAAAACCTATATTGAGTAATCAGTACGTATGTAAAGTTCCATTACTGCTTTTGATTATTATCACTGTTTCTGTTGTCTGACCGATTCAGAATTCCTTTAGGTATTTTCTGCTTGTGAATTAATCTTGTTAAATGTTTCCAGCATAGCTTTCTTTCAGTCTTCTGGACGTGTTGCTGAATTCCAACTGGCAGTTCAAGGGACAGAGCACTTCTTAGCCATATCTTATAATTTTTTTTTTAATAGCAGTTTGAATTTGCTGATGAAAAGTACTGTAGCTGCTGCTTAGTATTCTACTTACATATTACCATACTAGCAGATACAGATTAAATAAATATTGCCTAGAGTTGAACTGCATATTGGTAACTTATGCCATTTGTCTATCCGTGCTTGTTAAAATGCTAATATTTTGTTAAAGTTGTTTTATGTTTCTTCTGCATTGTATGGAATCCTGGGTCATGACAGTCTTGACATTCACAGGTCTTTCAGTATATATTTACAATATCTAAATACTTCTTGGAGAAGTAGCCCATCACTGGAAAGATTTTTTTTTCAATTATAAATAAACTATTTGATTACATTTGATCCTTGTCAGTAGAATTAGTTTTACTCTTAAAATAAGACAGAACAATGCTCTTTCACGTGTGCATGAAGGCAAGATGGTAATAATTATTTCATCATTTTAATGTATTCTTTTTATAGCATTTCACAGATTTTTTAGGAACAAATCATAACAGATATTTTTTCCCAGTATATTTCATTAACTCATAAATACACCAACTTATTGTTGTCTATTTCCTCCTTAAGTAGTTGAAGTTAGGTCTAAATTTTGTGGAAGAATGGAAAAATCTATTTTTTGATCAACTTGGCTTCTTGCACAACATTTCTGATGAATACAGACATGTTTTTATACATATAATCAGATAGTCACATACCTTTTAAAAAGTGTGTTCTGAGAAATAAGCCTGCTGCTGTGTAATGTAACCTTTCATGTTGTATTTCTGTGAAGTGCTTCGGAGTTTTCTTGAGCTTAAAATATTCAGTTCCATGTGCCGGCCTTTAACTGTCTTTCCAGGGTTTTTGATATCTGAGTATCAGTGTATCTTTCCATGCATTTCTTCATTTTCCTTCTTCAGATTTGAATATAGTTCTTTCCTGTTTCTCTAATTCATGCCATTCCATCATGCCATTCCATGCCCTCTCATTTCAGTATGGATTTCTGCTAGATTCTTTTCAGTAGATTTGTTTCTACTGTGAATAATCAATAAATGAAATTAAATTGCTTTTATAAAAATCTTTTCCCTTTCTGAGTGCCTGTCCTCAATTCACAAGATGTTCTAGACCAAATACTCTTGCCTACATATTAACTATACAGTTCTTATTTGTATTTGGAATTCTAATACCTCTGTCATTGTCCCTTTTGTTGCCATTTGGAAGTTTGCTGACAGAGTATATTCAGGTACTGAATCTTCTGTCTTTAAAACCTACTTTAAAGTCCATTGCAAGGTGGAATTAAAATAATTTTGGTAGATTTAGTATTTTTTCCCCTTGAATTTCTGTCCCATAAAAAGCATAATTTAGAATAAGTGCCCTTTTCTGCTTCACTTGGTTTGTGTCAGAGATACTGCAGGTCAATGTTGAAGTACGTAAAAGCTTGCTCAGCACATCACCACCCTTTGTCTTATCACATTAAACTTGTCTTAATATATTTCTTGAGAACATTTAAAGTGAAAAAGAAACATTAGGCTAAAATCTTTGTGAGGAAAAATACGGTTACAAATCATCATCATTTTTTGCTATCATATAAATCCCCAGAACCATGAAAAACAGCATATTCATTGACCTTTTCTTGGTTCCTATGCTTTCCCACTTTTGGACTGGATCCTTAAACTATAATGTTAAACTTGTTAGCTCATTTTGGTCCTTATATAGCCTGGTAATGACTGTACTGTTTCACAATGCTCATCTTATTCTGGACTTAAGTATAAAATGAAGATACCTTCTTATAACATGACATAAGGAACTTAACATTAATTAAGGAATCTGCTTTGGAATGCAGTAGTTTGGATACCATCATCTTGGGTAAATGTGAAATGATTAGTCTGTATTGGCAATTCATTTAGTTCTGCAGCTTTATTATGCACTTCCATGTAATGAACCAGTTAAGCATGGCTTGTGTTATCTGAACTCACAAAGAAAGCAGATCAATCTTTTTATTTGTTGGTGACTAATTCTGATGCTTTCATACTGTAGTTACTGTTTGCTAATGATGTAAAGTATGATTATAGGTACCAGAAAATGCTGAAGCCAGCTGCAGTTGTTAATGTTGAAGACATCAAAGTCTTGGTAACACTCATATAACAGAGGCAAGTGCTTAGGAGTAATTTACAAAGAGAGAAAATAAAGAGCTGAGGGGTAGATGGCATTTTCCAGATCCACTCTGTAAGAGACACTGATTCCCACTCCCACATATGAGCTGATTACTAAAGGAGGAAGTGTTATAAACAGTGTGACAGAGTAAATTGCATCACTTGTCTTCCCAGTAAAAATACACAGGAAGGAAGTGACACCTGTGCAGAGGACACGCTTTTAATAGCTCCTCTGTTTTATCTCAGGTGGCAGCATCTAGTCAGGGGCTCATTCTTGCATGTATTTAGCTCCTGAGCCCTGCTTTTTTTCAGCCCACCTGACTTCCCCTCTCTCTCAGATGGGCTAGAGTCCTTGACTTTTCATGCCACTCCATCTTCTGTTTGTAGTGTGCATTTGGGGTTTTTTTTTGGAGAAAGGAATTAGATTTTTTTTTCCCCTCGTAAATTCCATAAGATTTGCCCATGTGATTCAGAAATTCCAGCATCTCTAAAGTAAAATACTATTTCATTTTCTTCTGTGATATAAGCAACTAAAGATTTTTGTTCCTTTTAGGTCCCAAATTATCCTTTTTTTACACCAAATAGGGGTATTTATATGACTAATAGAAATTAAACGTGGATTTTCTCCACAATGAAATCTACTCAGTAACAAATATATTTCTTTGACAAAGGTCCTGCAACATCAAAAGAATAATCGAAATGGATGACTTTAGGTGGTCATTGTGAGAGTATTACTCAAGAAAAGTAGTGTTAAATGGTTTTCTGGTTGTAAACTTTGTTCTGGATATATTTTTCTCTTACCACTTAATGAGGTATTTGAAACTGTGGCTGGCAACCTTAACCTTTTATTAACAAAACTTTTAACTGTTTATTTCCTTCCTGATTTTTCTTTTAATTTGAAGAAAAATATTGATATTAATAGATAAGTTGGCTGCTGTCATTGTTATTTTAATTTACCTTGACTTAGAACAGGTAACTTGTGACTAAATAACTCTTCTTGTTTATTTTAATAAAAGGGCATTATGGTCATTTATGTAAGTATGTGGACTATGTTATGATAGAGTGGATCAGAAAAGAACCCCACAGATGTGGACTGTATTTTAAATGTGCATTGGTTATCCTAATGTGAAGCTATGAAGAAGCTAAACCCAATGTGTGCCATGCAATTGACCCTTTTCCTCTCTCCTATCCACAACCAAGCCCTTGTCCTTGTCTCCTCTTTCCACAACCAAGCCCTTGTCTCTTTAAGGAAGCCACTGATATTTTAGAAGAGCTTTTATAAAGCTAATGTGAAGAACTGGTTATTTGGTTACAAAAAAAGCAACAGAAAAGGAAGGATGTGTTAAGAAAACTACCGCAGATTAAGTAATTGTCATCTTTTAATAAAATAATTCTGTAACTTGGGCTTGGTTCCTTCCTCTGCCTGAAAGGTATTTCCTCCCTGGGACAGTGCAGTGACTGCAAGGCTATAGGATATTTAGAAGTTTTGAAAGGCTGATTACAGATGGCAGTCCTCTTAATTTCTCTAGGTCATACTGTTTCCTTTTTTATGCCCTTTTTTGCAAAGGTTGGAGGAGGAAAAAAATGGTTTTCTGGATATACAAGTGGGAGGAGCAGTTCCAGGCATGTTTGAGCAGGTGTTTCTTGTCTCCTGTGATGGCTAACGGAGACTAGATGTTCAAAGAAAGCCAATTTTTATCCTTCTTTCCTGGTGTCAGACAAATGTTATAGCAGAGGTGTTCAGGGGCTTGGCAGGCAGCCCCTCGCTGGTTCCTGCATGCCCACGCTGCATGGTCACATCGTGTGACATCCCATCACCCTCCTCCCACATTGTTTTGGAATGATATTTTCCCATTCAGAGAGCTTCTTAGTTATAATTCTAGCTTGGGTTCAGATTTTTGGCTGCTGTTTTTTTGGTTCCTGACAAGCCCTAGTATTGGCAGGGCTGGCAGCATGCCTGTTCCTTATCCAGTGGGCACACCTGCAGGTGATCTCTGTGTCCCTGCCCCTGCCTGGAGAAAGCCAGTGCTTTTCAGGTCACAGGAGTTACACATGGAGTCTGATTTAAAGGTGTTCAAAGGCAGGACTGCATTCCAAAGTTGGTTTTTTAAAGACAATAACTGGATGTCTCAATCTTAACAAATAACACTCATTGCAGGGCTGTGATTTGGCAATAAACACCTCCACGAGTGAAACACTGCAGCTCCCTTGTAGGGACACTGCAGGCTCACTAAATATTGTGGGGTTTGGAGCACCTAAGAGTCCAGTGTTATGTATGACAGGGATTTTCTGAAAACCACATAGATTAATTCATCTTGCCTTTAAATTGAGAAAATTATTCTTTGATGAGCATGTACCCTGAATTGGTTTTGTTGTTATTATTAGTCGTAATAGTAGTATTGTTATTATTGTATTTAAAGTAAATGATTGCAAAATCTAAGTTCAGATCTGCAGTTTCAGAATTCTTGTGGCAATGTCACTGCAATAGACAATGCCTAGGAAAAATGGCCAAATGATTAATGGAAAATGATTGTCAGAAACTTAGGAAGAAGGGATAGAGGAAAAAAAAAGAAAAAAATGCTATTTAGACTACAGTAATATAAATTTGGACTGCAGTGTGTGGATACATTCCTTTAGACACCTGGGACAGACACAATTTTTAATTATGAGATACCACAGCCAAAAATGGGAACAGTTACTTTCTCTTCTCCCCAAAAATTGGAAATCCAAATTTTTTGACACCCTGGTCAAATTATTTTCTTTTACTTACTTCAAGCTGTATTTTTAATGTACAAATTATGCCATAATTAGTAGAATATTTATGTATAATGCCAGAATTAATTGTGTCATCATTAAGAATTATCATCAGTAAGAGATGTGTGTGATAATCCATGCTGGATTTAACTGCATGCATCTGGACCATTCTGTAAGGGTGATTGTGAAATCAGGTGCAGATATGATAATGCATCTAACAATTTTTGGCTGTTATGATGCTGTAAAGACTTGTGAAAATGAAGTTAGGTCAGAGGTATTATGGTATTAGCAGAAACTGTGAGTTAAATCTGAATGTAGACACGTGAATCATTTGCGCTTTCTTACTTTGGGCACATTGCATATGAACAGGCTGGGCTTGACATAGGGTTTCACCTACACTGTTTGTCAGCATTCTGCTTTTCAAGGGACTTATTTCAGAAAATGTTACTTCTTAGATGTATTTTCAAAGCAAGCATTATTTGTTTTTCTTTGAGAATGCAACTGGATCAGGAGGCTGTGCTGATTTGGTGCTTATTTGCATTTTCCCTTAAAAGACAAATTTTAACCATCCACAGAAATAAATGCTAAGTATTAAAAGACACTGCAGCTCTTATTTAGAGTCTTAGTAGCTACTGTGAACACCTTTTTTCCTTCCCTGTTAGTTTTTTCTGATCAGATGTGTGACATTTCCTTTTGCAGGAAGAGGGCTAATAGCTATTTCATTTCACCCTAAGTCCATCCAATATTATCTTATCCCTTTGAACTAGTTTCTATATTATTGTGTCCAAACAAATTTTTCACTTTGAATAGTTGGTTTTTTTTGAGTAGTGTTTTTTGTTGTTGTTGTTTTGTTTTTTGGTTTGGTTTGGTTTGGTTTTGGTCCCTGTCCCTTCTCCTCTCTCCTCTCCCCCCTCCAAAAAAAAAATTTCCTACCGCCAGATCAAGTGATGCCCAAACTCATGCCTGGCTCTGCTTTTCTAGTGCTTTAGCAGTGATGCTGAGGCTCATACTTCAGGGGGAGGAGATGGGGAGAATGTATACCCACTGTTAAACTTCTGGCAGGTGTGACAGTCTCTCATTCTGGCTACCAAAGAGACTGGAGATTGTACAGTTTCTGAGAAACTTACCTTGGAGAAAGTATTGGAAACATGGAAACATTTTTGCTAAATATCCATGCCAAAAATCCCATAGTTCTGGTTAGAAGGACTTGGACTCCCTTATAGTTCTTATCGTTCTGTCTTGGAGCGCTGTAGAAAGGCATGACACAACACTAAAAGGGGTTGGTTTACCTTCTGTTTCCCTTCTGAGATTACACTCAGTACCTTAGCACATCTAGCAGAAAGTCATTTGCAAGATGGGGCATATGTGTGAGTAAAGATTACACTATTGTGTGATGCACTCTGTAAAACATATGATGTAACTTCGGTCTTACTATGCATCGACTTCATGATTTGCAAAAGTTTTTTTTCTAGATACATTTCTGAAAGAGGCTTTTGACTCAGTTTTATTTATCTCCAAACTTGACAAAGTTATGTAATTTATTCAGATGATATTTAGTTCTGCCTAGATTTCTGTTACTTTCATACAAGTTACCTATATCTTCAGTTTTTAAATTAAATGATAAGGAAAAAAAATCTCTAAACAAGATGATTTCCAAATTCAGTTTGGTACTTCTGGTTCAAATTCTTAGATAAGACTCTCTCTGGTTTTTGTTTTAGTGTGTTGTCTTTTCTCTTTACCAAAAAAAAATGGCTTGCTTCATTGCAATTTGCTAGCACATATCCATGGACTGTGTAACTGTGAGCTATTTGAAAGAAAATTTGTGAGAAGTGGTGCCATGTGCTGAATTATGACCAGTGAGCTTTGTCCTGTCTCCATCTGGAGAAGCAGCAGCCTGCTGCCCAGTCAGTGCCTGTGAAGTGGCCATTCCTCAGGGAGATAGCCTGAAATCTGTACCTGGTACTCTGCTGGGAGCTGGGGAAGTGGGAGGGAACTGGTGGCCTGGCAGCATTTCCTGCAAGAGTTCAAAACTTTCTGTTCCAGTATGCATAAAATGTAGTTGCCAGCCCTCTCCTGTGGAGCAGAAATGTATAAACAGTTTTCCTGTTTATATCCTGAAAATAGTACTTCTGCCTCTGCATAGTAGGGTTCTTTAAGTTTGCCTTAAGAAACTTTTTTCCACTACTTTTGTGCTTCTCTGTTTTTTTGCTTACAGCAAATTTGTCTGCTCCAATCTACGAATTTTATGTGTAGTGCTTCATGAATTCAATTTCCTAGTGAAATTTCTTTCCAAATATGACTTGAAAACACATTTCTTCTTTACCTTTCATGCTAATATGTCTTCCTGGCTTTAATCTACTGCTTAATTCTGTGTTATTATTATTTAGAACTTCAGATCATGCTGAAGTTCTATAGTTTCTGAGAAGCTCAGCATATAGATATGCACACTGTTAAAAGCTGGTTAGAAATTTTCTGAAAGCAAACAAAAATATATCTTGAAATAAGAAATTGACTGAGGCTAAATATCTTGTTTTAAATATCCGAGTTGAGAGATCTTGGCCAGTTTGAAGGCAGGAGTCTGACAAGAACCTGGCATTATCAGGAGCTGTGGTGTTCTTCAGAATGAAAAAAAGTTTTTTGGGGAAAAAAAAAGAATTGGGGAAAAGGACATAATTTTATTATTGAATAGTTAATAATAAAAAAGACAGGGAAAACGGGCACTATTTCTAGCTCCTCATTCCCGGTTCTCCAGAAATACCATTAAACTGATGGGAAATCCACTCACAATTCTGATTTCCTGGACCCAGGTCCTTCACAGCAGGTAACTCAAGTAACTCAAAAGGTCTGATTTTATATATGCAAAGCAACTTCAGCATAAAACAGAAGAGAGAAGTGAACACTGGTAAATAAAGATTAGTACTTGGCTTTGAGCCCATATTCCTGAAAGCACCATTTGTGTAATCCCTCTGGGATCAATTGTTAATACCATCCTAAAGCAGTGGCAAAATATCAAGTTAGTCCTCGAATTCTTCAAACCATAGCAAGGTCTCCTTCCAGAAGGAGTTACAGCTGGCTGAATTTCATTCTTACAGTTTCTGTGTATCAGAATAGATCGGTGTTCTTCACAAATGAGTCCCTTGGTTCAGGAAAGTGCCAGCAAATGGCATTTTTCCTATGTATATATTCATTCTGGGTATCTGTTGATTTGATTGTCTCTCAAATATCAGGACTGAGGAAAAGAGTAATTTACAATACCTGCTTAGTTATGGGATGTGGTACCTGGGTTTCTCAAAGGCAGGGAGTAAAAAGCCACTGTTAGGGTCCTCTGTGAGAGATGATTTTTCAGCAGCATTCCTGGTACATCTGTGTGCACTGTGTTCTGCCAAATGGAAATAATTGAGCTAACTTGGAATAAGCAGTGCCTTGTCAGATGTGAGTTCTGCTCAGGTTAAATGCTGCCTCTCAGCAGGGCTAATTGGAGAGTTGTGCTAATATTAACTAAACTGCCTTTCTTCACATCCGTGACCTTGCACTTTTCATTCAGCTCAGTTTCTGTGAATTTCCACCTTTGGATGCCCATACAGTTCAGGATATTTTCTAGTCATTATTCTGTGAGAAAAAAAGTTGAGCATTATGTTCTCTGAATTTTTTATGTCATTAAGAGCATGCACATATGCATAGCTGGATTTTTGAAAAGTGCAACAGTACTGCGCGCCTGAAAGTAAAACAAAGAAACAACGCCCTTCCCCCTTAGTAATTATACCTTTCCAGGTTTTCTTATTTTGTATTTCTTTCTATCTTCTTCCAATCCTGATTTTAAATGTGTCTTTTTGACCAGAGTGAGAAACAGCTGAAGGGCTGTGAGTCTAAGGAGATTTCTTCATCTGGTAAAAATAACAAAAGAGAGTCAAATTTATAGTTTTACATACTATATCTTCTGGAAAATATGTTTTTATATTTTTGCCTGTATAAAGCTACAATACTTTGTTATTCTATGTAATTTTTAATATGTACTTTAAATTCTGGATTTAGGATCTAGAACCTGAGCAAAGACTAAAACTGTCCTCCTTAAGAAGATCCACAACACTGTGAAAACATAAACATAATTCATATTTTACATGGCTTTGTGCCAGCTTCCTTAGAAAAATAGACTAAAAAGCTGAGGGATTTTTTTTCCTTTTCTATATTTGTCTTCATGGTTCAGGAACTTGCTATAGCTGTATTTCTGTACAGATGTGAAATCAATTATTTCAAGATTCTTTTATGTGATTTTGGTTCAATCAGACTTGCCTTGTAGCCATAGCTTCAGAGAAACCAACCCATTTTTCCTTTCTCAAAATTTGCAATTAGTTTTAGCCCTTAATGTTAAGAAAAATTACTGGACAGTTCCAGCTAGCAGGATTTGATGCAGTGATGCAACTGAGGATTTACCTACCTGATAATCTGATGTTAAAGTGGTGAAAAAGATCCCTCCTTAACTAAGCCATGTGCTGAAATGGCATCCTACACATGGTAATTAGCAGGATATCCCCCACAAATGGTTTCTGGCTGAGACAGTGTAGGTCGTCTCAAAATCACTTGTCAGCATGGGGGAATTATGATTAAGTCCTATGATGATCTTCATATGTTGTTAAATTGCAGGGTCAGAGAACTCTGTTTTCTCAGAATTTGTCTGTCATGGTCCAAAGTTGTTCAGGGACAGGCTCCTTGGAGGAGCAGAGGAAATCTGCTGATATTTTGTATTACAGCATTTTAGTGTGCAAAGGGCAACTTCTGAATGTGGTGCAAAACCATGGGTTAGGTAAACTGGAGATATTAACAAAAAGATACCTCAGGTGTGTCTTTGATGTACTGAGGAGTGAGAGCCGTATATTCAGGCTTGACAGCAACATGGAGTAAAAGAGAGACTTAAAACAAGATAATTATTTTCCTAAAAGAGAGGTGTGATCACACCTGTGTTCATAGGAAAGAACCCTTCATCCTAGAGGTTGTCTGGGAGAATCCATGATAACTCAGCTGTGCTCTGGATGTAGGGGAGGCCCAATAACAATACTTGGGGTTCATCCTCTGGGAAGGTATATGGTGAAGACCCTAATAGCTTAAGCCAGACCATAAAAGAACAGTAGATCATAAGTCTGTCTTTCCAAATGCTGTGTTATTGGCACGCTAATTTGTGGCATGCAGCATTATCTAATGGTTCTGCTCATAAATGCAAGTCTTTATTACAGTTTCAGTAGCTTCATCACTTTAGACACTAGCTTCTGCCTCTCTTTGATGCAGCCAGATAATCTGAATTATATCATTAGCAGGAGAAAATGTTTTCATGCCAAAACCCCTTGCTTAGGATCATCTCTTATATCACCCTTCTACTTTACTGCTGTTCTGTGTGACATTTCTGTATTTCTGCTGAATCTCACTGACTTTTTTACCTTTGGAATGGCTAACCATTCAATTAAGCTAGTTGGCTGAGTATAAGAAGAATGAGCAATGATTTGGAGGCTATATGTAAGTAAAAAATATTTTTATCTTAATTCACTAATGCAGATATTTAGGTTAATATTAAGAGTAAGGGCAGTGTGGATGGGAAGGGCTGTGGAAACTGGTTTGTCTTACACTAGAGAATGAAATTATTATCGCTCTTCAGAGAAGAACAGTTCCTGTAAAGACTACCATTTGGACAACTTATGGATTTCTTTTTGTAATTTATTTCTTTTGGAGGGTGCGGGGAAAATTCTTGAAATAATTTATTTACTGAAGATGCAAGTATTTAGCATTAAAAGGTCTAAAGCTGCTGAGATGCTCAATGAGGAGAAAGTGATGTTTAAAATCAGGCTTGGCATTGTCTACTGGATGTAGTTTAGCAGGCTTCACCTTGAATTCAGTCCTGGTGAAGTAAAGTTTAGCTTTAGTGCTGCCTTTGTCACATAATGCTTCCCTTGATTAGCACAGCAAGGACTGGGCCAGTGTGAGAATGCCTCTTCAAAATAAAATTTTCATAGAGATAGTTAATCTCTAAAGCTATTCAGTGTCAAAAAGTTCTGGTTGGCATTTTTTGTTGTGTTGTTTTGTTTTGGTTTAATATATGTTAACTAATATTTATCACAGGAATGAAAAAAAAAGTTCTCTTGTGAAAGATTCTTTGGTTCCATGGTAGATAGTAGGATCTGTGTTATATGCACACTTGAGAGACAATTGAAGAATCATGAGATGGTGGTGAAATTATTTTAAAGGGAGTAGAAGGAAAAACAGGAAAAATATTTCTTGTTATGTTTATATCAATTTGTCCAATGAAGCAGTACTTTTTTATTCCTACATAACTACTTTTAAGAGGCTCTTCTGTGTTTAAAATAACATTTATTTTTAAAAGAATGCTAACTATTAGACTTTTACATGTGCAATGTTTTCCATCTTTTTGATATAGTAAAATCCTGTAGTAATACTGTTTAGTGTTTAGCATTTATTTTGCTTGAATTAATATAGCTCCTTTGAAAGGCTTGGTAATTACCCTTTATTGCAAACAGCAATTCAGACAAAGAGGTTTCATAAATCTTGACGTATACTTAGAAGGATAGCAATTGTTCATGTGCCAGGGGAACTAGGAATAATTTATTTTCCAAGAATCTACCCTATGCATTCAGTTAAACCCATTCTCTATGAAATATAAACTAGACAGGTTCTAGAAGACCTGTATACCAAAATAAGACAATCCTTTAATTGTTGGAGAACGAACAAAGATCATTAAATCACAAAGGTTAAAGTGTTGTGGAGGTTAACAGGAGAGTGCTTTGTTCTGATTAATAAAGTGAAAGTTGAGCGCTAGGCACAATATTATCAATTTTGTGAAACAGCAATTGCAGCAGGTTGACAAAGCTTAAAGGACTTAATAAAGTTAGAGGAAAACAAGTTGGAAGGATGGGGCAAATCATCCACACACAACTTTGATGTTGAATATTATTTCCCAGTGGGAGTGTTCAAAGCCAACTTCCTTGGGACTAAATTGTTTAAGCCACATTCTGTGTCAACTCTGCTTTTAATTTTTTTCCCCCCCGAGGAACAATATTTGGGCTTTGCAAAATAAGTTGGCTTAAAGTAATTGGTTATGTTTGAACATATATTTAGTAACTAGCAACTTTGCTGAGAGTTAAGGCAGCTCTAGGGAGCCCAGGTATCTTAGAAATCTGGCTGCTTAGGTGCATTGACCAATGGTAATTTTAGATGCTGTTCTTTAGTTAGACCAGGCAGATTCCTTGATCACATAATTCTACATTGATCAAATCTAGTAACAGGTTAAATGCTAAAAATTGTCTCTTCCAGGTAATATGTATATATTAAAATATTTTTAAATTAAAAAAAATTATAAAATATTTTTAATGAATAAAATAAAAATTGAATTGCTAATGACTCCTGGATATTTTTTTTTTGTCATTGAGAGGTCTGCTTTTGGGTCCATACCTTTTCCCTTCCACAAATATACTTGTGCAGCAGGATTTGTTTAATGGTATTTTCAGTTTTCTCCACTGCACAAAAAAGTGGTTTATAGTTTGAAAGCAGAGGACACGGTTTCATACCTCTAGCTCCTCTTCAAATGTAACTAAAGCAAAATTAATAATTAAGCTCATTTAAGTCTGTGTAAACCAATTTTTTTAAGGAACATAAGTATATCCATGGCTGCTTCCCTGGCTTCAGCTTTTGTCTTCTAATGAAAAAATAATTTTGTTGTGCTCCAATATTTTATCCCTCATTGGTTGCATATGCATTAGTGTTTTTCTGATCAATGGTGTGCTTATAACTCAAAGCCCCTGTGGGTCCCCTCTTGCTGCATGTTGCTTTGTTTCATGGTTTTGACAATCATGACCTGCCTTCTCAGAGGAAATTATACCAAAAATCCCATTTCATATCCGCATCAGTGGAGTTTATCCTGATGTCTTTTCTACACAGGGAGATTACATTACTTCGATTAAAAAATTGTTTGAAACTTTATCTCAAGCTTATAATCATTTTTAAGGCAGATAAAACAGAAAACATAGAGCCTTTTGCTTCATAATTTTCTTTCTCCCCCTCTTAGTAGTTTACTTTTGAATTAATATTTTATTTTATTGGCTTTGTCATGTTTGGCAATTTTAGTGGTGGTTTTTTTTTAATTTTTAACATTTTCCTATTGTTGAGTTTTGAGGTAGTGCCTCTTTGTGGGAAGCACTTGTAAAGAGAATAAGGTTCATCTAAAATTCACAGTGGTAAAGCCAAATTTTAATTTTTAAACTTTTTAATCTTTAAAAAGTGTGCATAAATAGTTAGTGGGTTGTTTAAAACTGTTCTAAAGGAAAATTAATTTTTTTTCTGCCTGTGTCTTTTGAGAATTGGAAGCTAAGGTTTCAATTTATACTGGTTCAGAAACAACACTTTTTTAAAAGTAGTTTCTGATTAGTAAAATGTATAGGTAAACGTCAAAATTAATTGGTAGGGTAATTGTAGAAGTAAAATGATAATACAGGCATAAAATAAATCCTTTAAGAAAATATTACAAGCATCTTTGATTTATGGAAGGAATTGAAATACGCTGCAGTATTATTCTCAACACTGATTATATCTAATGGGCAATTAATTTAAGCTTATTTAAGAAAGTGCAGGGAAGAAATGAAAGGGTTGGGCTGTCATTAAAGGAGGATGTGAATGTCAACCATGGTGGATCAGAAATGAGTCAGCAATTTGCCTTTTAAAAGCAGATGTCTGATGTGATCTACAGCTTTCAAATGCTTGGAGCTGACACTTGATGTAGTGGATTATTGCTAGTGCTTGTTGAAAACCAAAATATTGCTTTTTAGAAAGCACTTTGAAATTTGTGGTTTTTTTCCGATGAGGAAACAAAAATTGAGGAGCCTCCATTTTGTATTAATAGAAGAGCAGATGGATGTACTTTCTCCTTCTCCCCTGTATCTGTGCAGGGGGATGTAGGGTGCTGGTGGGCACACCCAGCTTCAGTTAAATAATTTTTCTGGGTTTTGTGTGGTGGCTCTCACTCTTTCCTGCTTTACAAACCTATGTACTTGATCTTTTGAGAAACATTTTTCATGAAAATATGAGCACGGGGAGGCTTTCCAGTGAAGAATGTAAGAGTTCAAAAATTTCCTCTTAGCCTTAGTGTCATGTTAAGTCATGTGCTTCCTGTTCTGATCTGTGTTATATTGGTGTAATTTGTGGCTTATGTGAATTACAAATTTCAGAGCCTTCTTAAAGTTCCTAGTAGACAAATATCTATGTCAAGAAAAGAAAATGTCATTATAAAGATGATTTTGCTGGGAATTACTGGGCTTCAGTGTGGTATTTGTTGTTGCTTTTTAGGAATTTTTTTTGGGGGGGGGTTGGTTTGTTTTTTTTTTTTTTTTTTTTTTTTTTTGTACTTATGCCTGTCTTTGTCTTCTCTTCTACTGCTTGCTGCACTTTGGGCAGAAGAAACACTTAGAAGCCTTCCCCAGTTACCAAAGCAAGAGGGGGCATGACTTTAACACATTGGACAGACTGAGCTGATCTGGTAGTATAAAACAAGCAAATTCAAGTGCATTTTGGGATGTTATGCCCATCTTACAAAATCAATCAAAAATAAAATAAAACTAGCTTTTCCAAATAGATTGCAACAGTGTGTTTGACAGGTGATGTTCATAAACAAATAAATTAGAGTTTGTTTTGGGAAGGAGATGGAAAACGTCCATAGTGTTTTTTCAGAAAGGACATCTAATGTAAGGATCACCTTGTCCCCAGGGCAGCCTCTCTGTAGCAGTGCTCTGTGCATCTGTTATGCTTCAGCTGCTGTAAAGTGATGGTGAAATGTCACTGGCAAGGGGTTGTTCCAGCCAGTCTGCTCTCTGCTGAGTGGTGGCATTTTCTAGCACATGAGTAAGTCTTTGGGCAATGGCTGATTTTGTAGCTTATGCTTTTAGGGCTCTTACCTCTTGTGGCTTATGCCAGAAGGGAAGCATCCTTTATTTCAATAAAGATCACATGCTTATCTCTCTTTCCTTCACAAATGTCTTAATGTCTCTCAGACATCTCTGAGAGATTTCTGACTGGCTCCTTTTTGTCTACAGCATGGTGGTTCTGTTTTTCCCATTATAGATGTGGTGTATCAACGTGCTTTACTAAATGTATTTTGTGACCATATCCCGTCTGTATGGCCAGCTGGCCTTCCCTGTGTCACAGAGGCACCACGTGGCTATTGTTAAAGCAGTCCTTTACTCAGGCTTCTTCTTTTCTCCCTGTTAGGTGGCTGCTCCAGTTTTCTTTCCAAGTAGACCTAGTCTGAGTATTTGCTTGTAGCACAGACATAGCCTTGTGCTGTACAACCTGGGAGAAATTGTTTGTTCTTGGGTCCATGAGTTGCCCTAGTTGCATCCTTTCTCTTCATGCACTTCTTCTCTTTTTCCCTAAGTGATCAGGCCTAAGGACAAAGTTCTCTGAGCAGTCCCTTAGCTGGGCAATGAGGTGGCAGGGTGGCCAGGTATGAGGATGGTGATGCCCTGCAGAGCTGGGATGACAAAGGCTGTCATGCCTTCCTGTGTGGCTGTGGGCAGTTTGTCATCCTGGGGAAGACCCTACAAAACAAATGATCCCTCTTTGGGTGTTTTTTAGTGCTGTGTGCCTTGCTCTTGCCTGCAGAAAGGTGTCACCCCTCAATCTGCTGCTGCAGTGCCATGGTGTATGTTCCCTAAGGCCAAAGTGAGCCTGGAATGAGTTGCATTTTGGAAGTCCAAGGCAGGCTCTTACCCACAGAGAGACCACAGCACCTAGAGCTCTTGTCTGAAGATTTGGTTTGGGCAGGAGTGACTTAGAGGGCTTTTCCCTTCTATCAATCCCTCCACTACAAACAGTACTGGTATACTCTTCCCACACACCACTCTTCTTCTGAATTAAAAACTAAGTGTACCAGTTCTGAGTGGTACAGTAACAATTAATTGTAGTAATCCTGAGGCTTCTGTTTGATGTGTAAGCTGCACAGTGTGTTGTGACAGTGTCTTTTTTTTAGTCTTGTGGTTACTCCATGCCTCAAAAACATCTGCTATGACAAGAAAATACAAAATGTGGAAGAATTTATAAAACAGATCACTGAATTCTACCTGATAAGCACCACAGTGAGAGAAAAAATTCTTTGTGTCCCTACCTCAGACACAAGCTGGTAAGGTGATTTCAAGGAAATTAATTGGAAGTTCCTCATTCTCTGCCTGAGATCGCTCATTCACTCATTCACTTTTGAAGATTTTCAGGAAGTACAATGTAATTTATAGATCTCTTCTAAAGGGAAATCCTGCTTTCTGACGTCAGGCTATAACTTCTAGGGAACAAGTAATTTGATGTTGTCCCATTACTGATTAGAGATTTTAAAACAAGTGTTGGTGATTGTGGTGTAATTTGATTTATACCTGTCACAAATTTTGATTCTTTTCCTGTAACTACCATTCCTGCAGCATGGAGACAAGTCTGCTGTGCAGAATGAGTCATACTGTATTGCATGTAATAGAAAAGGGGAGGGGAAATTGACAGGAATAAAAGAAAAAGCTTTCTAAAAAGTGAGATGATTAAAACTGGAATAGGTATGAAATGCAGCTTTAAACAGTAAAAATACAGAAAGCTCCAAAGGTTCATCTGTTATTCTGTGATTTTAAGGCAGAGCCCCCTGTGTTGTGAACTGCCAATAACTGTATATCAAATGTTGTTGCTTCTGGATGTATTCAAGAATGAGTGAAAACTTGTTCACAATGTTTGATTGCTACTTTACAAATAACTGAGTACAGAGCAACAGTAGAAACACTTGTCTGATAATACAACATTGAATATGGTATGTGGGATTTGTTGCAAATGAGAAATATCTTTAGGTTTTTATTTTCCTTCAATTGTTTGAAACCATTCTTCTTTTTTATGCGCATTTAAAAAAAAAAATTCTGGAATGTCACATCACTTCCACTGGCACAAATCTGAAGGAATACACATGCCTTGGAGCACCTCTCTGCCTTGGTAGACCGACACACAGATTCACTGAAAAATCTTTTTTGCAAAAATTGCTTTTGATTGCAAAATAAGTGCTTTACTCTCAGTTTTAGTCTCTGACTTCTTGACTGTGACTTCAGCTCCTCCAATAGAAATCAGCATAGTTGTGAAAAGCCACCTGGAGGCACCATAAGTTAATGCACTGGAATGGAGTAGGGTTGTTTTATGTTTTCTTGGCTTTCTGTTCCCGTAGTTGAGGCCTCCTCCCTCAATTTCTGACAAAAAAAATTTCAAAGTTAATGATGATTTGATATGTAAAGGCTTTCTGTAGCTCTAACAGGCATTTGCATTTCTGAGATAAAAGTATTGGGTACCTTGACTCCCTTCATTTGGCCATTCTTTTTGGTTTGTTTCCTTAATTTTTTTTCTGCTATCCTAAACCAAATTTATTCCAGCTGGACATCAAAGTAATTAAGCAGAATTGAATCATCCATGCATCTGATGAGATAAAGACATCTTAACGTGAAGTTTTGTTTTAATTGCCTTTTATGGAGCACAAGAGGATTGTAAATAGCCAAATGAGCTTTCTGTGATTAGTAAAACTGGCCGTTCCCGGAAGATGACAAACCAGAGAAAACTTGCATTTTGATGATAGAAAAAGGAAAATGATGGAAATTAATTTTCATTTTTCATATTATTTGACTAGATGCCAAAGCATTTCAAATGTTTCAGAGTTGCTTAGCATGCTTAAAGCAGTTTAAAAATATGTATTTAAAGCAGTTAAAAATATGTATTTAAATTTTCACCTTTTTCAGAAACAAATATACACATTTAAGAAATGGGAATCCCTTTTAGGAGATTTGATTAATTTGAATCCAGGTATATCCTGATTAACCTGGGTTCTTGGTGTCATTTCTATAACCTGACTCATTTTTGAAGGTGGCATGTGTATGTGGTTAAGAGACTTTCTCAAGGCCTTGCAGAAATGGTATTTTGAAGCAAGGAATGGATCATCTTACTGATGAAAGTCAGTCTGGTACCCTAATTACAGCAGCATCTGCTGACACTGCTGTCTTTGAAAGCAGATCTCTTCCTGACACTCTCCCAGTACAAACGGGTGACTCCAAGGACGTGACGTGTCCAAATTTAATTTAGGTATCTCTAGCCAAGCAATGAACTGAAAAATTAGTAAGTTACCAGTGAGATGTTAGCAGATTTCATAGAAAAATGTACAATTACAGCTTGCTACCTGGCACAAGCTGTAAGAGAAATTTTGCCTTTTACTTCTTCATAGGGAAAAAATAGTCCTTTAAAATACTTATTTTCTCATGACATTGAAGGTGGCTTCGAATGTAGTAGGTCCTTTCAATGCCTTAAAATGAAAATTTAAAGCATTTTACAGATCCTCTGATTCTTTGCCTTTAGGAAACACAGATTATATTTTTTTTTATTTGTTGATATATGGGTATGTACAACTAGAGTTTTTTCCAGTCATAACTTAATGAAACTATTTATGATATGCAGGGTTATTTAAATATATTTATCTAGAAACCCAGAATAGTTTTAGTAACTGAAGAAAGACATACTAGATCTAAGAGAGTACATACTTAGAGTGGGTTCAGAAAAGGGCCATGAGGATGATGATGGGTCTGAAGTACTTCTCCTATGTGGAAGAACTGGGAGGTGGGGCTGTTCAGCCTGGAGACAAGGAGGCTTTGGGAAGACCTTACTGTGGCCTTTCAGTACTCAAAGGGGGTCTAAAAGAAAACTGGAGAGGAACATTTTAGCAGGGCCTGTAGTAACAGGATGAGGGGTAATGGTTTTAAAGGGAAAGGGATTCAATTTAGATTAGATATAAGTAATTTTTTTTTTTTTTTTTTTTTTTTATGATGAAGGTGTTGAAAGACTGGAACAGGCTGCCCAGAGAGCTGGTGGATGCCCCATCCCCAGAAACATTCAAGGTCAGCTTGGACAGGACTCTGAGCAGCCTGGGCTTGTTGAAGGTGTCCCTTCTAATTGCAGGGGGATTGGACTAGATGACCTCTAAAAGTCCCTTCCAGCCCAAACTATTTTATGATTGTCTTTTAGGCAAGAAAGATTTTAAAAGCTCTACAACAGAGAAGATATGATGTTGTTCATTCAGGCCCAAAACTGTTATGCAGCATTTATGCTGATGATATGTCTGAAAATCAGACTCTCTTAAGAAGACATTAATCTTTTTGTCTGGAACCATATCTTACATCTTCTCTGGGCCTTTACCATTTTTCATGTGTGATAGCCTTGAGCAACTGCTGCCGCTGCTTTCTCTTCACCTGGGTCCTCTTCAAAGCCAGCATTTCAGAGAAAAGAAATACACAAACCATTTATTCATTTCTTCATTCATCCCTTTTCTGCCTCTTCCTCATTTGCAAAAAAAGCAGGAAGCTGTTTGTGACAGTGACTCACCACCACATTTTTTGAGGGGATTGTGCTGAACCTCACTGATTCACACACTGTAGGCTTTGTTGGAGGTCAATGTCGTGGCAGCATTCCCCTGTAAGTACTATACAAGTACCAAGCTGTTGATACTGAGAGATTATTAAGTTGTTTCTGCCTTCCTTCTGCTGTGCTTTTTGCTCTCACCATTTGTCAGCAGGGGGGCAAGGTGACAAATTTTTTCCCTATATCAAGTATAGAAATTGGTCATTCAGTTGGTGTGCAGGTACCTGCTCAGCAGCAGCTGGAATGTGCACTGATTTTTACTTTCCTTAATTTACAGAGCTGTTATGATGAGCCCCTAAAATATGATTATTGTTCATGGCTTTTCACTTGGTTAGGTTTCTTCCTCTCTTACCACAAGAATGCTTCCTGGCCCTTTAAATCCATTCTTGCCCTGTATCTCAAGATACATTCCTCAGCTTGCTTTAAGGGGTCTTTAAGATCCTTTAGCTTAGGGAGGTGTCCATGAATTTCAGTTATGTAACAGAATCCTGGCTGGGGATTTGGTATTTTCCTCTTTGTATTTCTCTAACACTTCCTGCATATTTATGGGCACACACAGGGAGCAGCTGTAGTGAGCTGTATATTCAGTAGTATTTGGGGAGGTCCAAGGAGCAGTCCCAGTAACACAACTGCCTCATTGTTTTCCTGAACCCCGCCAATGGCAAATTACTTAATTTCTGGCACAATTGGCCACCATACAGGTCGTACCCAAGACTTTGAAAATGTCATTTGAGGACTTCCCAACAGTGCAAGAAAGCAACAAATGTCCCATTGAGTCAAGTTTAACGTGTTCTTCTTTGTGTTGTCGTAATTTTCTGATTTTTAAAAAGTTATCTTGCTCTGAAAACCTTGGAATATTAAGGTAGAATAAAGGTGAAAGCGACTTACCAGGTGTGAATACAGGCTTTTGCTATCTGACACCCCTAGTGAATCTTACTCTTTCCCCTGTGTTTCTCTGCTCCTGCAGGACATTTCCTTGCAGCCTTTCTGTCTTGCCTGGGAATAAAGACCTCCTCTAGATTTCACTAGGCAGGTGCAAAAGTTCATTGGGCTTGAAAAGTCTTTTGTATAGACAAGCTCCTCACCAGGCATGCTACTGGATGCTTTGTTTAACTTGGTGATGGGGACTGACAAGATTCCTGTGATGGATTAGATGAAGAGCATATTCCAAGTCATTCTTCCAACCCCAGGTGCACTTAGTTTTGGGCCGACCTCAGTGTAGACCTGCATCTTTGCCTCTCTAAGTATCTACCATCCAGTCAAGAAAGTCTCTGTCTTTAGGAAAATAATAACTGACAATTTTTCACAGCAATGGAGCTTTCCCTTTGTGACATGTTTTCTTATAGAAGAAAAAAAGTGTTTTCTAAGCTCTATTGCTTTCTCTTTCCTTTCTCATATGCACAGGAAGTTGAACCATTGCCAGAATATGGCTCTTACTCTTTGCTGCTAAAACAGCATCTATTCCCCCCCCCCCCCCCCCCCCCCAATATAGGGATGTTCACTTAGACCTGGAATTTGCAAAAGTTTGTTCTATAAGCAAAGAAAATAACTAAACATTATTAGTTGTTAATTTTTTCCTGTCTTATGTCATATAAATTTTCCTATCATCCTCTCTCTGGGTAGAACTGATTTGGAAAGGACAGATCTGCAGATAGTGCTGATGCCAGCAGATGGAATGGATGCAAGGCAAAGCAGATTAATACTTAGTGTTTCTTGCCCACTTTTAATAGCCTTATTTCATCACTGCTGTCTATTTCCACTACCTATTAATCCTGAAACTTGTAGAAACCTCACAAGTTAGATACTAGACTCATATATACATTCCATTTTTGGTGTCGTTTTTCTGAGAACTCAGAAAACAAATAACAAATTACCTTGTAATGAGGATGTTTCTTCATCTTATATATCATGATTTTATTGTATCTGATATTATAAATATCAGTTAACTTGACATTAAAAATATTAAAAATGCTCATTCAGGTGAACATATATTTAATTGGAGACCAGCTGAATGGCAAGGTTTGCTGAGGGAGTAAACTTATTTGGGATAGTGAGGGAAGCTGAAAGAATTGCAGAGGGATTTTAGGAGATGGAGATAATACCATACACAGAAGCCCCCACCATATGTGGCTCAGTGATTCTGTCAAGTTTCTGGAAGCTGGGGAGTAGATGGGTTATTCTTGTGGATAATTTGTATTACTGCCTGAGCATTTGCTTTTGGCCACTGTTGGAAGTGACAGTCTGAGCTCATTGGACTCCTTTCAGAGGCAGTACAATTCTCTTATGTCCCTACAAGCTTCTGAAATAAATGTGTTTAAAAAGCCAGTAAAACTGTTTCAAGCATGACAGAGAGCTAAACAAAGAAAAATAAGCAAATGAAAACAAATAAAAACAAGATGAAAGCAAATAAAAACAAACTAGACACTCAAGCGTAAGTTTTACTGGGGAAGAAACAATTATAATATTGCAATTTATGGATGTATTTCTTATTAGGAAGTCTTCAGCTGTCTCATTTTGGTAGCTTACACTCTGATTTATAAAGAAAAATGTTAGCATATTTGTGAGAATCAAATGTTTTCAGTTCACAGGGCATGAAAATCTTTAGTTTGGCTGGATGTACAAAGTGAACTTCAGCACAAATTCCTCAAGATGAGATTAAAATCATACATTTACAATTAATGTAATTGAGACAAACAAACTCCGTTACAAAAATGGTTTGTTTTGCCTGGAAAGAGAAGGTCATTAATGTTTGGCTTATCATGGTCACTATCTAAAATATAAACACAGTTCCCTGTCACCAGAGTGTCTGAGGAATTGCTGGTTAATTCTACTTGGAGAGAAAAGATATTGTGTTATAGATCTCACCCTGTCAGAATTGTCATGTATTGTTGCAGATACAGGTGTAGATAGTATTGATTTTTATTAATTTTATTTGAAAATGACACCAAGTTTAACAGGCTTTCGGTGAAGAAGGTCTAGAAATAGCATCATCTTTTTATTAAAAATGACAGCAGTAGGGAAATACTGATGCAAATGAAACACTTAGAACAATTTTAGTTATTCAGATTTTTTTAACAAGAACTCAACTCTTTGTTAAAGACAAAACTAACCAAACACTAATCTAAATAAAAAAAATTTACCCCCCATCCACCCCTGTAACTTTTCCTTTGGAAAGAAACACAGCAATTTTTTGGAGTGTGTTCAAAACTTAGGCTAGTTTTTCAGAATGCTTTATTATTTTAAAAAATTATTTGAATTGATAAAACAATATGGTTAATCATCTTCCATGCATAAAGGATATCTCTTAAGGAAAAGGAAAAAAAAAACAAACAAAAAAATACAATTTTGAAGTTTTGCTAAAGTTATAGTTCCAGAATACCACATGCTCTGGAATGTGTCTTAATGAAATTCAAATCTCTTTTTACATGTAATCTGATTAAAAAAAAAAATAAAAGAAAGAGAGACAATAAACAGATTTTAATTATTAAGTGGAATTAATTATACAGTTTCTAGTATTCTATCAGTCATAGCTGCTTTTCATTTCCCCCCTTACCCTTTTGATACCATTTGCAAAAGTGTTTTGTGCTCTCGCAGGATCACAGTTTTGTTCTCTTGTAGGGTTTGTTAAGTACACAATTATCCTGTTATTCTGTATAAAGCAGTTACAAGCTTGTATGGTTCTGTGGGTAGTATGAATGATTATGAATAATAAGGGATAAACTATGACTAAAGAAGAACATCATGCTTTAATGGAAGCATTTTTGAATTATTCTGTTTTTTTTTTTGTTTGTTTGTTTGAATTATTCTGGGATTTTTTTTGTTTGTTTGGTTTTGATTGTTTTGTTGTTTTTTTCGTGGATTTTGAAATAGAATGTAGAGAAAAGCCCAATAGCCTGTCTTAAGCCTCTCCCAGCCTTGAAATCATTCTCCTCTCTGATGAGTTTGCTTTTAAGTGATAGCAAGTGTTGCAGTTTCATGCTCTCTCTCTTCAGCAGTTGCCTGTTTCAGACATCTCCGTAAAGTTTATGGAGCGATTATCTTTCCATATATAGCATGTTCTTCTTTGGCTTTTGAAAATTTTTTTTTAATATCTGAAGGTTAGCCTTTAGGTCATAGCTTTTATAAGTTTAGCATAAGCCTTTAATCTCTCTTGAATGATTTTTATGTGTAACTTAGCCTCATAATTATTACTAATAAAGCTACCACATGGCAGGGAACAGTACGTCCTTGTAGTATCTGAATTCTTTATCTTATTTGTTTAGATCATATTAGCAGAAAAACTATTCTCTGTCCCTTCTTATTTCCTGAAAGATGACCTTCCTAGACAATGTAACAGCAGTAGTAAGGCAGAAACAGAATATTAAGATTTGGCTAACAACATCTTGTTTAGGAAAGCACTAGAATTTTGAGGAAAAAGCTTGCTTATTCTCTCTCTCTCTTTCTCTCTCTTTCTCTCTCTCTCTCTTTATGCTTGGGGTTAATTTAAAATATGAATTATGCTAAAACAGTAATAAAAATAGGTTTTTAAATATTGTGTTTTATCACCCATATAGAAATCAGTAATATAAGTTGGTCATCTGGAATTTGTACAATATGTACTTATGCCTTAGTAACAGAAGACATCTTCTGATATTCTGAACTAATTTGCTTAGCAATTTAAAGAGTATTTTGAACTGATGAATATTCTCTGCCACCTAAATTCTTTTGAATATTGTATTTCTTGTTAATTATAAAAAAATTACTTGGTTCTTAGCGGTTTTGAAATATAGTATTAAAAAAAAAAGAAACTTTATAACTCATTTTCTTTCCATCTTTTGTGATTTTACTCCTACTTTCAGGATGCTACTTCCAGTACAGTTGTTCTAGAAATGAGAAAATTTGATGACCCTGTTTCAGGTATTCCATTATGTCTCTGGTCCCTGTAAAGAAAAAGTTCTTCCAAATGGGCAGCTGCCTCCATTCTCCAAGAGACAGAGAGTAGTTTTCTTGGTTCCTGTATTCCATGGTTTGAGGTTCTTACCTTCTCTCTCCCCAAAACATGCACTCTGAACAGGTGGCCTGTGAATTAAAACATCACAGGCAAGCTTCAGGGTAAATCAACATTTCAAATGTCCAGTAAGTCATCCACGAACAAAGTAGGCGAAGTGAGGTACCAACAATATTAAACTGCCTCCCAAACAGTTTTTAATTTTTATTTTAATTTTGTTTTCTCTCCAGTGTTGCCTGCTGCATCGTTTGAGAAACACCCCTCTGTTTCTAGCCTGAATCTCTATCTGTAAGATCCTTGGGGGTTTTTAACCCCACATCTTAGATTTTCCCTTTGCTTCAAAGAAACTAGGATTGTTTCCAGATTTTGTAATCACAAAAAGTGTATATAGTGGGTATTTGCTGCACCATTTTGGATTTTCTTCATACTACTGTAGAGGAGGATGAATGACTTCTGAAGAGGTTAAAATCAATCTCATCCCCTCACTCAGACTTTTGTGTCCAAATCCACGGTGCTGGTGTTGACTTGCATTAAGGAGGAGCTGCCATGAAGCTGTTGCAAGCTGATTTCTCCTAGAGAAGATTTATTACAATGTAATTAATATATCATAGAGAGTATTTAAAGGTTGGGGTTTTTTTGTTTGTTTGTGTTTTGTTTGGTTTTTTAAACAAGTGATTATGTGGTTGGTCTGTGTAGAGGTTTATTGTCAACTACCACCAGTTCCCTAAAGGATTGGCTTTGGGGGCACATGCTAAGCACAACATCATTGCTACCTTGTGGAAGTAAGATGATTCTGCTTTCAAACTTCATCCACAATCAGTCCTGGATAACAATTATTTCTGGTTAAGAAGTAATTTTTTTTTTCTCTTTTTACATTGTATTGAACTATTATTGCTAAATGCTAGAATATATGTTGAAGCCATCACTTCTGACTATATACTTTGTTTTTCTACTTTATTCATATCTCACACAGGCAAAATGAGCTAATTTTTGTACAGAAATCATTGTACAGAAAAACTGGCCATTTAAGTGTTACATAGCACAACAGGTTGCATGGCAATTTTTCTAGTTCCTGAAAATACTCTTTAGTTAATATAATATGAGGATACAAATACTTGCTTTGCCAATTTGTTACTAGAAATTTTTAATAAAATACAATATAATAATAAATAATTTTATGTATCTCACAGTGTTGAAGAGTTGAGGCAAATAGCCTTCAATTAATTACAAACATTGAATGAGAATGTAGTAGGGTGGGGGATCTCTGTGAGAAAAAAGCAAAGAAAGATGCAAGAGAAATGTAAATTATGTTTCATAGTTTCTCTTGCTCTGCTACAAGTGGAATTCACTGTTCAGAAATCACAGGTAAATAGTCCTTTGTTCCTTTGAGTGAAAATCTGTTGTTTGGAAAGTTAATATCAGCCAATTCTTTGTGAAAATTGCTAATTTGTATTCCTTCTGGATACTTGTATAGCTGCATAGGACACTCAGGAAATTGCCAATTTTTAGAAAGGTCTTTGTGGCAATGACAGTAAGACACAGGTACAATCTAAAACTGTGTACACAGGGAAGTGAATCCAGGACTAAATTTTTACTTCATCCTCTGACACCGTCTGAGTGTTTTTGTGTTCAGCTTAGAACCTCTGACCTCGGAGCAGGCTGCTCTCTGTGATGGAGGTGGGATACTGGTGCTAATAACCAGATTTTTTTTTTAAATGCATGCTGCCATATGTGTTTTTAATTGACTGTGCTTCAAATGCAGCTTTTTTCAGTTTTTTTCCTACATTTTTTCTTTTTGGAAAATTGTATTTTAATGGAAGATCATATTCTTTTCCCTCTGAGCAGTAGATTTTTTTTAAATGCAAGCTGAATTGGTTAAACCTTGAAAATAGGTCAGTGGCTAGTACAGTTTGTTTAAAGACCAAAGGATTCATTATCATTATCATTTATCAGGACTCATTAGATATTGTGGTTATGAGGTCTCACTCTTAAAACAAACTTGAGAGTTTCAAGCAATAACGTGCTATTCCACAGTTTAAAATGTTTCATATTCATAACATGAAACAACATTTGATTAAAACAAGTTGTATTAATTGTTAGGGGCCAAAATTCTTGGTCATTTGAATAAAATCCAGTTTTGATTATTTAAAGGAGACAAATTCGTCCAGGTTTTTTGTAAATAATTAATATATAGTTATTTTTCAGTGTGTTAGAATAATCAACTGCCATTTTGGATGTTGTTCGTGCAAATTTTAGTAGAACTAAACCTGATGAGAAGTTTTCATTTAAATAAGGAAAACTATATAAGTAGCAATCAGTTTGAATAAAGCCCATGACTGAAAACCACATGTAGCTTACTTATTTTTGCCATGAAAGCTCTTTAGCACCTGTGTGCATTTACATGGTGTATCCATCCTGCTTTGCACAGTGTGTAGCTGGCAGCACTGCTGGGTTTTTGTGTTTCCCTTTTGTTATGTTATACCAGGTAGGAACCACTGGTTTGACTGATTGAAAGAAAAAAAGTACAGGAGTCAAGAATTATGCTTACAATTAGAGGTGCTGGTACAAAGAATGTTCTCCTCAGTGTTACATTTTTAAGGATTGGAAATTCATCCAGCATCCAGCATCCAAGCATGTCTCCAACATGCATGGTGGTCTGGTGGGGTGCGTGCAACGCAACAGAGGCACATTGTGGGAATGGCCACATTCTGCTCTGCCCCTTCAGATGAGCAGTGCTGGGACAGCCTTGTGTAAGGTGACAATAAAGGGTGCTCGAGTGACTTCTTCATTTTATCTGTACAAGCTGAGCCATTTGCAATTGGCTATTTGAGATTAGCCTTTCACAGAGTATGAAATACTGCTGTGTACCTATGGCTTCTAATTAGTTTTCAGTGCATGTTGCTTGTTAGGAAAAAAACCCTTTGCCTTTGTTGAAATGACAGTTTAGATTTCATTAGAGAACAATGCTTGCAAACTGCTTCTGTCAGTAATGTTCAGTTCCTTCAAAGCAACTTTTCTAATTAATGAAATCAATTGCTAGTTTGCGTTTTGTCTGGGTGCTTGTGTAGCTGCATAAGATGTTCAGGAAATTGCTGGTTTTTAGGAAGGCTTTTGTGGCAATGACAGTGAGATGTGCACAGCCTGAAACTCTTTCCACGTTTCTGAGACGTCAGTCTAGGAGAGAATTCTCAGATTCATTCTTTTTGTATTTTACAGACTGCAGAGGCTCTGCTCTTGAAGCCCTTGGTGCTGAGGTGGGCACTGCTCTGCCCTGCCCCTGGTGCTGAGGTGGGCACTAGTGTCAGTCCCTGTAGCTGTGCTGGAGCACTGCTGATCTTGCAGGAGCTGGCTGAAGGGACAGGTGGTCCCAATATAATGCTGGTGCACAGAGACTGCTGCTTTTTATGTAATTCTGAGACTGTAATTCAACTAACTGTCTTGTGCCTAGCAGAGAAGTCACAAATAAATTCTTACTGTCCACCTGCAACACTTGAGTGCTGGGAACAGATTAAGACTCAGGCTACAGTGGGCAGATTTTTAGTTGTTTGTATTTTGGGTGTTTTGTCACTTTTGTTAATATTTAGTAGCTTCCTTAAAAAGCCTCTTTGTAGGGAATATTACCTTATTTGGTTTTGTGCATACTCAAAAAAATGCAACTACATTAGTCCTTGCAAAGTTTATTTTTTTCCTTCATGTTCTTAAAGTATTTGAAAACATCAAAGTCTTTTTATGGCTTTTTATTTTATGGGCAGTCAGAATACCACAGGACAGCCAAAACTTGTATTGTTTTGGCTCTGCAGAAATCTTCTTGACAGATTAAGGCTGTCATCAGAATGTGTAAACACCGTTTCCAGCTTTTTACATTGGTCACTAAAGCATCCTTAAGTGCAGCTCGGGAATCTAGTCCTGCACAACAAACCCCTCAATCATATGACTGAATGATGGTCAGGGCCTTCTGTTAAAATGTTTTAATAACTTTGCACTTCACAGCAGTAAGTCGATTCCCTTGTATTTGAGTCACAGTGCTTGATCATCTCTGTGTAGCTAGTCCACTGACATGAGAGTGCATTCACTTTAAACAGCATCTACCTCCAAGTTAAGATGGGGCAGTTACTTAAACAAAAGTGTAGTTCTTCAGAAATTATAATGCAACTTGAGCAGTTACCTTACCAGACCCTGTTCATTGTGCATATTGATGGCTTTCTACATTCTACAGCTTCTCACACTGTGAAGAAGAATCTGCAAAGTTCCCAAAAATTTTGTGGAATATACTGTTTTATATTAAAGGAAAGATATGCTAATGTAAAAAAGACTCTGATTTCTCACATTAATTTTATATTTTTTAAAGGAAATTACTAGGAGAGTGGGAAATTGTCTCCTCAGTTTTCTTAAATGCTGAACTTCACAGGTTTTTTGCCTAGTTTTAATGTTATTGTTTGGGGTTATTTAGTTTAGTTTTGTTTTTTAGTTCTTTCATCACCTGGAAGGAAGTCCTTCAGGGAATTCTAAGTCTGTTCAAGAAAAAACTAATTATCTGATTTCCCACCTTACTGTCTTGGCAGGGCTGTGCTGGTGCCTTGCCGTAGGTGCACAGCTAAAAATGATGAATGAAAGAACAAATAGATCACTTTATCTAAATAAGTTATGGAAAGAGCTTATGATATAGGTTTGATTCTTGCAGGCTTTGAGAAAGATAATGTCCCATAAAAGATCCTAAATAACTGTATTGTTTCTGTTACATATTTTTCACATTTGATATGAATTTCATTTTGTCTTTACAAAGCCTAAAATTTTAAAAGCTTGTAGTGCTTAATGCATTGACATAGCAAAACTGTAAATATTAAATACTGCTTTAAAATACTAATATATTCATATAAATACTGTCTTTACCAATACAATACTTTTCAAAACAAAAGGTGCATTTTGACAAGCATTTCAGTAGTAACAGTAGCAGGTGAGGCACTTTATCTTCTCTCTGTGCCTACGCCTGTGTACTTCATCCATTACAGTAGTATTTTGGGTTCAGTAGTATTCTAAGGGGAGGAAATAGACCTGCCTTTAAAAAAAGGAACAAGTTTTTCACATATTTTCCTTGTATTGGACCAATTCCTCACTCCTGTTCATTTGTGCTGAAAAGATAGCAGAAATGTGAGATGTAGCAGCAATAAGTAGCCTGTTGTAGGACCTGCTAAAAGTTGCTGATTGTTTGAAAAAAGCCTTACTATACTTGAAAATACATCATTTTGTCCTGTGAAAGAGAATTAGAAAATGACTACAGAAAAATATTTAGAACACATACAACAAAAACTATTATATGTGAGTAAAATGCCTTTTCCCAAGCATATTTGTTTTGACTTTTATGCTGGTCGCCACCATGATAAAATGCTCTCATGGTTAGGAAAATTAGAAATTTAATTCCCTTGTATAAAAAATATGAATAAGAGTTGGTTATTCTATTTTGGTGATGATGTTTTCTATTCATGTACACTCAATTGAACCCATTGTTCAGCATTTTTAGTGGGTTTTTGGAGAAGAGCAGAGTAGGAGGGTTAAATGTTTGGAAGGGTCATGTTACTGTCCTTAAATTATCAACAGAATTTAGACATAAAATTGCAGAAGAGGGAGTCAAAAGAAAAGTGTGATTGATGCAGACAAAAATAGTCCATGGAAAAATGTCAGAGAATTATATTCATTTTACCTAAGTTGTTCTCTTAAAAGGTGAAGAGAGAATCAATTTCTTAGCTTTTAAGTTCTTTGCAGTTTTATGGAAAATATAAAACCTCACTTCAGAGAGATCCCTGAAATCTCATGAAATCTCATTCTCTATCTGATGAAAAGTGTGTTTGGAACGTCTGACTTTAAAGGAGTTTCATGAGAGAGGAACCACTGTGCTGGGGTCACATTTTCACTTTAATCCTACCTTTCTTTTAACCCAAGATTTGACATTAAATATATTTAAAATTGAAAGCCTCTTTTGAGAGGAAATATTTAAATCTGATTAAATTCAGTCTAGTGAAATAGGATACATCTAGAGTGATGGAAGCCTCCCATCCCTTTTTGCTTTGAGGAAACAAAATAAAAAAAAACACCAGCCAGACAACAACCACAAATAACCAACACCCAAACCCCTGCCTCCCAACAAACAAACACAAACCACAAAACTCAAGAACCCCAGATTTGTCACGTTTGTTGGTTTGAGCCAGTGTTTCAGTTTAAATTGTGCCACTTTCTGGCAACTTTGAGGAACCATGAAAAAATGGCTCTATATGAAAATTCTTTCAAGGAGGCCTACTAAGGATTAATTAAGAGAAAACAAGACTCCTTAAAACTGCTGATATGAATTTTTGCAGTGAAACTCCATTGGCTTTTGCTTTTGTGCTATACAGCCACTTGGCGTAGAACCCACCTCTTATCGTTCTGCCAATCACCAATGTTTAAAAATGCAACTCTGGGATCAGATCCTCAGGCAAGCTTTGTAGCCCTCTGGCCTTTGTGTTTAGCAAAAGAGAGACAAGGAATTAATAGTTGCTGTTGATGGGGTGGTGAGTTGGTCCCTTGTTCTCCATGTGCTGTTAACCCAAGTTGAGTAGTGTGTCTTGTTTTAGAGTTGTTGGCTTTGTCAACTGCCTGCTCTTGTGCAGTGGTCTTCTCCATCATCCACCTTTGTAGATAATTTTGGCATGTGGATTTTGTGTTTTGGTAGAAAATATGTGGTAGAGTTCCACATAAATGAAAGAAGACAAATAGCACTTGAAAAATACTCTTTTGAGAAAATGCCAGTGCATGCAACTGCCATTGTTAAACAGCATTGGAAAAAATATATGAATCCTGAAGCCAACTGGATGTAAAAAAATCTTTAAAATAATTGAAATGAAGTATCTGAGCAAATATCAATGCAGTAGTGGTAAGAGAATATATATCCATCTCTTGCTGGATGGTAATGACGTAGAACAGGCTCTTTTGTTATTGTTGTTTTAAAAGGATGCTTTAAACAGCAGTGAAACTGTGTTTTAAATAAGGAACATTCAGTTTTAACTTCTTCTGTGTGTGATTATCTGTTGACTTCTCTATTTTTTTTTTTTTAAGATCTTTATGGTTATGGCAAAATCTTTCATCAGCCGATGGTATAATGGACTGCCAGTTGGATGATACACAGCCGTCTGAAACATGGTATATACTTCTCCTCTTCCGTGCCTGTGGTGAGTTTTGCTTCTGTACATTTATATTAAATGCTTCAGAGAAGGAACTGAAACCTAAGTTCAGATATAACTGTATAGAACTTTTCTCTTTCTGGGTGATTTTAGAGGCGTGCAAAAATTCTGATACACAACTTGAAATATTGTCTTTCCTTTCAGCTTGAAAGAATCTTCACCTTCATTTCATGTGTCTAGTTCAAATTAGATTCCAACCAAATGTTCTTTTTGGTCAGACATGTACCACAATGTATTTAGGAATAAGATAACTGTAACTGTGTTACAAATATACTATAAAACATAGGTAAAGGAATTAATTGGAGGAAATATTTGGAAATAATTTGTCAGTTGTGGTTTTTGTGCTGCTTCTCTGTTTTGTCCCTACAATTAATCTGATTATAGTATCTCTGAGCACTGTTAAGTATTGTATAATCAATAATATTGAAAGCAAGGCTCCTCATATTATAACTGAATTATTGCTCTGTGTCTAGACATGCAATAATGAGATCCAAAGCACTCATTGTTCATTTGGCTAAACACATTGACAGACTAAATTTGGGTATCAGAATGTTCCACTCACTACTCCTTAAACCACCAGAAACTGCAGCCCAGTCTTCTCTCTAAAAATCAAATTGAGCAATTGAGGTTTAAATCTCCTTTTTGAGGGTTTAGATATGGTTCTTATGCCAGAGATTGGTTATGAATGATACTGAATTGTCTGGAATAATTGCTTAGCCACTGTTAAAATTTGGCTGTAAATGTTTGTTACCCTAAATTTGTGTCTAGTGTTTGGGTTAGAAAAATATGATATAATAAGGTATCTTTCCTTTTCTGCTCCAGATTCCAGAGTTCTTAGAAGGATGCAGAAGTAGTGAAAAAAGTAAAGAGAATAGCAGAGGCAAATATTAATTTGCCTAATGCCATAAGGCATTTAGTCAAAGCTGTTCTTAGTGCATGCTTAATTGCTGTAATGAACTAAGATAGAAGCAATGCAGTTTCTAGAAGTGCACTTGGTAATAGAAGGATGTGTTTAAATATCCCATATAAGTGGATAGACATGTTCACTAGCAAAACTGGTTATTGTTATTTTTTCAAAAATAACAGTAAAATGGGTGTTTACACAGAGAAATGGACAGCCATGTAGCACATTTTCTCATCCTGTAGAAGGCATTTTCTGCCTGCTTCTCTGTTACCAGTTTCAGCTGGCTTTGCGTTTCAAATTTTCCACCTCTCAGGTAGTAACCATACAACTCTGAAACCAGGGAGCCAGATAAATAGCAAAAAGAGCATCAGCTTGCTTGTTTCCACCTGCAACTTTTGAGGGGACAAACCTGATATTGTTTGATGGGTTATCCAGCACCTCTTGGTTCTGTGAAGCATTGCCCTGGGTATTTATTGAGTTCTGATCATTCTCTAACTAAGCTTTTTATTTTCCATATTAGCAGACTTGCTTCAAAGACTTGACCTGTTCTTTTGTCTTTTTCCTTATTAGCAATGTGCCATACATTTCTTAGCCTGTTTATACATCCTGAGTGTACACTGGTTCATCATGAAATCAGGGCTTTGTGGCAAGTCTCATGGAAGATCCAACTTCTTTAAACAGAGAAAACTGTCTATCCCGAATGTGCAAATACTGTAGGATTATGTCTCCTTTTGCAGATGTCTACTCCACTACATTTTACTGCCATTTTATTGCATTTATTCCCTGTTCCCATCAGCAGGAGAACAAAATCCATTCTAATCCACAGTGTTTCCCTTGAGGCTAGACCTCAAAAAGAAAAAAAAAATGGTTTCAAGACATCTTCAATTGTTTATGAAATGTAATTCATCATACATTCATAATACATTTTCCTGAAAACTTAAAAACCACTGCTTTGGCATTCTTGTTAGAACTGATCCTCTTTGCAGTCAAAATCTTCAAGCAAAGAGAATGTACCTTGTGTAAGGGCATCCTCATCCTCCTCTCACTTCCGTATCCACTCAAGGCTCACACAGGCTCTCAAAACGGCCAGCAAGTTACTCCTCTGCTTCTTCCTAACCAGAAGAAAGCTAAGGTGGGCATCAGGAAGTAAACTGAATGCCATCACACAGGATGTGAAAACTAGAGGATTTTTTAGCCTTACCACAGTAGCTTGCAGAATGATATCTAGAGGATAAGTAAGATTTTCTCATCAAATTCAAACCCTACAAGAGAGAAAACAATATTCAAGCAGTAGTATATATCTAAAATCCACAAAATAATAATGATAACAATATTTCTAGTTTGTTCCCAAATCCTATACCCTATTACATAGACCAGGGTAACCTATTACAGGTGTCCTATTACAGTTAAGTGAGGCTTTTAGAGGGCACAGTGGGATTTGAGAACTTGTGTGAAAAGGAAATAGAATCTCTTATAAGAAAGAAGAACTTTAAATACAAAATTGTATATCATCCTGTAGTTGAGTGCCTTCTGATTTTCATTCTGCTTTAGATCAACTGATACCAACTTTAGTAGGTGTTTTTGGTTGCTGGAAAGCACTGAGGTTTAAAAAAATCCTAATGAACCAAACCCCAAACAAGAAAAACCAAACCAAAGCCAAACAACAATTTAAAAATGTAAATATTAATTTTCTGCTATATATTGAGAAAATTCATATGGTATTTTAATTCTGAAAATATTCTTTTCAAGGTATTCAATACACAAAGTCAGCACAGGATGAAAAAGAAGCCATAGAGAACAGAAGCCAGGTGCTATTTGGGAGATGTTGATGATAATTGAAAAGAGAATGTATAAAACATTAAAGGTCAGGACATCTACAAACAATTTTTGTTTCAGGCTATATGTTAAGTTATAAGAATAACAAAGGAATTTTTAATATAGAATTGCCTTCATTTACTTGGAAGACTGAATAATTCTAGAAAGCTCAGTTAAAAAAAAAAACAAAACATAGCAGGTAGTCCTAATATTTTCAGCTGTATTTTCTGAGTGTTATATTTAATAGATAGCTGCTTGACGAAACAATAACAGCTGCTGCTAAGTAAGATTACCATTCTATTACCTAACTTTAAAAAAGGGGAATAAGAAAAAAAAGGCAACGAGAAGAAAATACGGAAAAAGTCTAGCCCTGTGTCTCAGTTTCTCAACCCAAAACCATCTGTCAAAAATAATGTATTGAAACCTCCTGTACCATCAGTGAATAATGGAAGCTTGTGTTTTGTCTGTTTCTGCTTCTGAACTGTTGTTTCAGCTTCTTGGTGCCAGAGGCTCCTCAGAGTTTACAGATGGTTTTATAACTGAAGCGATCCATTTTAATTGTAAAGCATCATTAAGAAGTATTAAAACCAGTTTTTATTATTTTCATTGCTTTCTACCTATAGTGGCAATATTCAGAGTTCTCTAGACCGCCATTGATTTTGCTTAGAGCATTGCTCCATCAGAGTTCCACTGTGGATTCAGTGAACCTGGGTCCATCTGTGCCACCTGCTAGTCTGGCTGTCCAAACACATCATGGGCTTTGTTTGGATGACAGAGTAAATGGCATGGCAGGTACACTTAAAAAATCAAAATGAAGCATATATTATTTATTAAAGTAATCCCTATCCTACTGAGATATATCCTGAACTGAGGTGATAGAAACAAAAAATAATCTAACATTTGTCTTGAAAACGTCTGGTTTGGGTGAATTTAAACTCATGTTGCTTCAGTACATTCAAAGTAAGAACTCCCCTTTGCCCTTGTTTCCCTACACCTTTATGTACTTAATTTTCAAGCTGTTGTTGTGATACTGAAGGACTGCACTGTGTCAAGAGTCTTGAATAAATTACGTCAGAGAAGCTTTGAAAGCTACTGAGAAACTGGCCTCAAGGTTAGGTATTGGTTAAAAAAGGCCTGATAACTGAAGAGGCATTGCTGCTGATGTGCTTTGTTCTAATGATTTTCTATTAGTAGGGAGTCTTGATTAATGATTCTTTATCAGCATGTCCTGATAAACGTGCTAGTCAATGAATCAGTGTGTCATTTTATTTTCTCTTAAAGAACATCCTTCTAATGTGAGTGTGACAGGAATTGGTTTTAAATGAACTGCTTCAAGCAATTTCTTTATCTGAATGGAGAAAATATTTTCACTTTCTAAAGTTTTGAATTCCTGCATAATTTTCTCCTGAATTCATTAATTATTTGTACCAAGTAACTACTTCTGTGAGATTTTTGCATTTAAAAAACACAGTAAGTTTGTAAAACTGCTTGGAATCAGAAGAGGTTCTGTGGTAATCTTACTGTTGTATTTAAATTCTATTCTCTTTTAACTGCAGCAGGCTCTTAAAGAAAAAGCTGAGTCTAAAGCTTGAGCAAGCTTGCTTGAAAATATATTCAATGTATGAATATTTAATTTTTAGCTTTTCTACTGTGCTACTGTAAAAAAGCAACAGCAGCCATTTTCTGCAGAAAACTAAGAGCTTGCCCATTTTGTTAAGGTGAAAAAAAAACCCATAAGCAAACACTAGTAAGCTGATTATTTTTTTAAAAAATAGAATATTAATCTAGTTTGTTGTGGGTTTTCTTCTCATTAAAAATTATACAAGAATATAATGAGTGCTTAAGATCTGTTTGGGTTTGTTTGTTTTTGGTTTGGTTTTTTTTAATAGTCTTGCTATGAAGGTAGAGTTTCCAATGGATAACCAAGATGTGGTACAGAACTTGCAGAACTATCCAGCACGTTATCAGTTTGATAGGGGAGTGAGGATCCTGGAAAGCTGGAAGTGTTTAACTGGTGTGTGATCAAGCAGAGCTGTATCAGTGATGAGCTGCTTGTGGTGCCCAAGCAGTGCTTCCTCCTCTCCTCAGGGTTAAACCTTGTGGAACTGCATGAAATTGGTGCAGCTAACCCAGTCAGATACCATTTGGAAGGGAGAGGTGGTTATTTTGGTCAATCAGTAGCTGAGTTCAGTGGTTTGTGGTCTCACACTGGCACACTCACAGAACTGAAGTACATGCCCAGGTGACCTGGCCAACATCGCTTCTGTCCAAGTCTGGAGGCCAGGAGATGCCAGCAGCTGCATCCTCAACACTTCTCTTGGGTTCTTCTTGGTGGCAACAGATGAGTTCTAGGGATTCACCAAAGAATTTTGCTTACTTCACCCTGTGTAAATGCTAGGCAAATCTGCTGCCAGACGTTCTTTCCTGTTTCTCAGGGTAGCTGGGCTGGCAGGAGGAGACACATGGCATTTTGTGTCACCTCTCCTGCCTGCATGCACTCCTGACTTGCACAGCAACCAGGTTTGCAGTGTAATGAATTACACGGTTTTAATTCTGGATACCTAGCTTGAGAAGATATGCTAAATTCTTACAAGAAGAGTTGAGAATCTAAATCTAAAGTTGAGGATCTAATTACCTATGATTAGTCACCCAAAAATATGTCTAGAAAGTGGAACTTTGTATCTTCTAAAGATAAACTAAATATTCACATCTCCTATATGCTGGACATTGACTATTGGAATCAGGTGGTGCTTCCAATATCTCTGAGAAACTTGAGTTTGATAATTCCCAGGTTTGTCACAGAATAGATTCAATCGGGACTTCTGGAAAAAAAAAAATAAAAGAAGTATGCTGCTCAAAGAAATCAGTAATTTTTTTACTTTTTCTTTCATATATAGCAGGTAGAGTTCCTTTCTGAAGGTTTATTATTTTGAAGCTGTGTGTTATATAAATATAGATGCTGGAAATAAGTTTTTTGTATTGGCATAATTCTGAAATAACTAATATGATAATGAGTTATTTAAAAACTATTGTCCAGGACCATTGCCCACCTGGATGAGGGCAGATGTGGCTTCTGCCCTTGCCAGGGCTCCTGCCCATCCCTTCCACACCTGGTCCCTGCTGATGCTGAGGGTTATTCTGTGACATGAACCCACCTTGGCACCCGGGATAGGAGGTTTTTGTTGGCTTAAACCTCAAGAGTACAAACATCTTCACAGCTTGGGACACTGCCATCAGCTATGTCAGCACTCCCCCTAATTTACTCTCAGTTGTTGCCTCTTGTGCAATCAGCAGGTCAACAATGTAGTTATTGAAAAATATAGGCTGCTGAAATTTGCCTATATAATGAGGTAAGAATTGATTTTTCATTTTATTTTAATTATTTTCAATATATCAATGATGTTGTATAGTTTACCTAGTAGCAGGGAATAGATATAAGTACGTGTATCCAAATTAAGCATAATATCTTAATACTTATGTCTCAAAAGTCCCTTTGCAAAGCACAATGTGGAAAACAGGTAAGAATCACTGCAGTTCTTTGAATTCCAACTGATCAAATGCATATGATGTCTATATCTCCTCTAACTGATGATTCCTGTAGTCAGCATCAGCAATGGCAAAAATGGTGGAAAGAGGAAACTGGTGAGAAGATAGAGCTTCTGATAAGCAATTTATATTTCTCTGATAAGCAATTTATATTTCTCAGCTCAGGGAAACAAAATCTAGGCATTCAAAAACTAAGTGCTTGAGAAGGGGAGGAATAAGAGTCATAAGTTTAATTCATGTTGTTACAACAGGCATCCACAGTTCAATTTTGCATTCATTGCTTTTAGATGAGGTTTGTATTAAATCTGAGCAAATTTATTCAGAAGTTTATATAAGGGTTGGGTTTTTGGTTTTTTTTTTCTTTTATTGTTGTCAAATAATTTTCACCATCTAGATATTGGCAATTTTTTAGCTTGGATAGAAATATCTAAATGAGAACAAAACTATATCAGTGCATATTTTCACAAGTATATCAGTTATACTTTCTGACAGAATTACTAATGGTTTTTGATAATCACCTTTTCAGACTCACTGGTTTCAGTTAAATGCCCTTTGATATACTTTTTTACCAGACAATTAAAGTTGGAGTAAACCAGCTCAAATCCTGATAACTTTAAGGAGTATCTTTTGCGGTGTTGCTTTTGACAAAAGCATTTAGGTATACTTTACTGCTTTTTGTAAAACTATGTAATACTTTCTCTTATTAGCTTTCCTCTCATTTTATTTCCCTTTGGATTGTACAGCTTTCTTGAGCTTTACATAAACATGTCTTCTAACTTTATTTTATGTGAGTTGAGTGCATTTTACAACAGTTTTTAGCTACTAATTTGGGCTCTACATTTCTGTGTATAAGCATTTCTCTTGGGAAAGTTTAATTTTTCTGCTACATCATTTGCTTAAATGAGGCAGTAAATAGATTTAGTATTAAAAGTCATTCTTTTCCATGCTAATATGGAAACAATTTAGATGCTTCAGAATACTGATTCAGAATACTTGGTACCAATGTCTTGATGAGACATGATATTTGTTATTCTAAGAATTAATATATGCTGTTATATCATAATTTCATTTCCTGATCGTACTTTTGGTATGCTGTGTATGTATATATATAAATGTGCACATACATAAGAAGAGGAAATAATAATTCAAATTTTACAGAGGCACTTTAAAAAACAAGTTGTTTTGGTGAGGGAAAAAAAGTAGAAAAGCAAATTTGGAAAATAACCTTCATTTTAAATTATGTCAGTTTTTTTTTTTTTTAATTGCTCAATTTATCTGAAATCTGAAGCCATTACTGTGTACCTCTTATTTCTCAGTTCTTTATAATAAAGGAAGGATTCACCTGGTGTTTCTAAGTTGTCCATGGGGAGAGGCAGGCAACAGCAGAAGGCAATTCTTGTCTTACATCTGCTTAGATACTTATCATAGAAGGGGATATATTACCCTCTGGGTAATTGTCTGTGCATGCAATATTGTTATTTCTTTTTTTAAAATGCAAGGCCAGGATAAGCCTGAAGAACCCAATGCTTCCTATAGTTCATTTTATTTTGTTGGAGTTGCAGTAATTGCATCTCTGCAGCAACCACACTTGTTTGAATGGATTGTACATTTTACAAGAGGTGTCTCAAAATGACAGGAACTCAATGGTTTGACATTCACACAAATTACACACTTTCCATTTTGCATGCTACCTGATGCATTTTTTATATATAAACAGAATGTTAACTTTATTAAAACGAGGAGTTTGTTTAAATAAATAAAAAAAAATCATGAGAAGCAAGACTTTTTGAACCATTTTCTACTTGTACTGGAAAATGTTTACTCATATGGAATAGTCTTCATTTCCTTTGCTCAGTGAAATGGATGGTTTGGTGCTCTGTTAAATAGTCTCTGTTTTAGCAGAGCAATGTGGGCATTTTAGTGGTGCAGAAATTAGTTCCCACTGGAGAATATATATAGCTCTTTTTGGGAATTAAAACCTACAACCCAAGTCTCACCTTCAGCCCAGTGAAGTTAATGGTCTGACTCCATTATACAAGACTTTTTTGTGTAGTTCTAATTAATCAATGCCTTACTTTAAAGGTGAAACATTTTGAGTGAGAGATAAACACAATAGTTTGGGTTAACTATTGGTACTAAAAAAATAAACTGTGTCAGTTTTGGTTATCAACCAGATTTCAGCTTATATCTGGTGTTATAACCTTTTTATAAGAATTTAAATTATTCAGTCTCTCATTCTGTTAATTCTTCCTCTAAGCTGTTCTTTTGTTTGGTTCTGGTGTGCAGCTGCTGTGTCCCCTCCTCCAGGTGGCTTTGCTTCGAATGCTTGGAAAAAATTATTCTGCTTAGAAATAGGTAACTCCACAAGTATTTAAAATATCTCATGGTCCACCTTTTCCTGACTGAAAAATTGTTGTTTTTTTTGTCTTTGCAACATTAAAAAGGAAGAAATATTTTTTTATGTTAGGGAAATAATTTTATTTCTTTATGTGCTGCCCAGCTACATAGCTATGAAAGACTGTCTGAAGGCTTTTGAGAAGAGAGGATTTGTGGGTGTTACTGTACTTAGAGGAGAGGAAGTGAAGGACCTGCCTCAAAGTGATAAATCCTGTGAGAATTGAGGCATCAAACTTTCCAACAACAGCCTGAAGCAACACATTAGCATCTACAGCAGGTGACGGCAATGATTCGGAAAAGCTCAGATGCAATGAATTCAGGTGTTGGTGTTAGAAAATCTGGTCTCTGAAGAATAGTTCTTGTTACTATGGAAAGTTGTTCTTGCCAAAAGAGATTTGAAGGTAATTTAAGTGCAAGTCAGCTTTATGTTGACTCCAAGCAAGGCCATAAAATAATCGTGTGTAGGATTTAGTTCTGAATGTGAGTCAGCTGTGGAGCAGCAATACTCACTGAATTTCTTTTGTTTGGCAAATGCACATACTTGAGCTGATTCAACCACAATTTCACCATATTTGTTAAAGTCCTAATACAGATTTTTTTTGAACCAGAAGAACTAGGTCCAGGGGAGACATGATTCACAATGGGTGACTTAATTTCTGTGTTTAGGATGGACAGGGGGGCTGCACATGGGGTGACATGGTCCAGTGCTCCCAGGCTTTTGTGGGTGACACAGGTGGAAGAAAGAGGATGCATGTAACTGTAGGGCTATCCATGAGGGGCTGTGTGCATCCTCTTCTATTACAAATATGTCTGTGATCCTGAGCAGTTTATAAGATAACACCTAATTCAGAGTCATTGTTATTTCAGAGTACAATAATGCTGTCATATTACCATCACCTCAGTGAGTATTATGAGACTGCTAACATTGACTTCTCCCTTTATTTGGTTCAAGAAAGCCATGAACCTTGCTTGTAAACTGTTTTATGCGGCTGCTTTTATATCACATTTCTGTGAACCATATAATTATTTACAGAGGTGTTTGATTATGTTTGACTTTCATTTTTGCTCCTAGTGTTCTATGTATTTTGGACTAAATTCATGAATATACAGAGTGTGATTACTG
Organism: Agelaius tricolor; assembly: GCF_023055355.1. Lineage (NCBI taxonomy): Eukaryota > Metazoa > Chordata > Aves > Passeriformes > Icteridae > Agelaius > Agelaius tricolor. Next base: position 46,824,437 of record NW_027269261.1, read on the forward strand.
ATAAGCTCCTAACTGTTGGAAGGACTGAAATAAACTTCTTATATTTCCTCTCCTTTTTCTCTCCCTTTACTTAAATTTGTCCTGTAGAAGAAGATAGTCAAAGCAAGACACCAGTGTTCATGTGCAAATTTATCATCTGGTTATTCTGCTGCAAAGAATGCTTTAGTTTGAATGTGTTGATACAAAACACTTAGAAAGCTGCCTGCACTTGGTCCGGACTAAATTATTGGAAGAAATTATCACTTCTCAAACTTGATGAACTATAGAGCTACAATTTTTTTTTCCCATATTCTCTAATTTACACTTAAGCGTTCATTTTCCTGATGTGATAGGTGAAAACTGAACTAAAAGAAATGTCTTTGTGATTGACTGTTCCAGCCAGGAACAGCACTGGATCTCTAGACTTGAGAAAAGCTCATTCCATACTGCAACTGAATGTGCTCCCCATTTCCCTCCTCCCCTCTCTCTGAGCCCCAGGCAGCACAGAGATCACTATCTCCAGCAACATTTTGCCTATCTCTACCCATTCTTAGGAGCTGTGAAGTTTTTGAAAACTGAGGTTCTTGTAAGTTTCCCATGTCCATGTTAATTTTTTGTGGTGTTCCAAAATAATGTTAAATTCTGTGAATGCTTTTTTCACCACAGTAAATCCACCCTGCTTTTCCATTAAATTAACTGTAAAATTATTCTGTTTTTCCCAGAGAGGGTTGTTGTGTTACAACAGTCAAAAACCAATGAACCATCACTTTTCCCCCCACCCATTTAGTATTGGTGGGGATTGCAGTGTAATGAACCCATTATCCATGATTAACTAATACAGTGTGAATCTTTTGCCACCCAGATCGTGTCAGGAATTGTTTGAAGCATAAGAAGTAAGAGCTTCAGAGTGCCTCTATTTTGGTAAAGGAATGTTGCTTCCAAATACGTAAGCACCTCTATGTTGGCTGTAACCCACCTCATTTCAGAGATTATACTCCCCTGACTCCACTGAGAGGATGGTAGTTCCTGTGCCCTGGCACATGCTTGAGAGGAAAAGGCTGTCATTGTTTCATAGGGTCTCAAGGTGCAGGAAAATTGAAGGAAGAGGCATCTGAGGAAACAAAAAGCAAAGATAAAACAAGGCTAGTCATTGTGAAATGGTAGCTGTCCAGCAGAAGCTGACATTGAGGTTCCAAAGGCAAGCCCCATGGCATAGCATCATTTTATGACTTCAGGACTTGTAGCTGCTCATAGACAAAAAAAAAAAAAAAAGAAGAAAATTATTTAAAAGATAGAGAGGACAAATTTTTCAAGAGGTTATTTCACTTCTGTGATATCCTCAAAAAGTTTGTCAGAGCTCTTTTGTAGCATCATAGAAGTTTGGCAGATCCCTGAGATCTGGAGCAAACAAGGGTCTCACTGGGATGAGTGATAAACTAGCATTATGTGTTACATGTCTGTGTATGTTTTCACTACAGCTGTGGGGCTTGCTCTCTACTTATGGAGTGTATGGATACCTTCAAATACATAATCCAGGAAAAGAATAGGTGAGATTAATTTTAAACATCTGTGACACAGTGGAAAAAGCATGCAAATCACTTTAGCAGCTAGTTTGTGTGCTCTTGTGCATGCTGGAGGTATAAGTAGAGCAGAAACCAGGAATAAAGGGAGGAGGGGGGCATGTTTCTTTAGAAATCTCTTTCTTAGAAAGTAGGTCAAGCAGCTTCTGTCACTGTGATGTTTTGTTTATGAGGGAAAGGACAAAATGAAAATAATTTATTAGCCATGCTTGAGAACTGTCACCATCTACTTCTTGATGGAGTGCAGATAACAATAAGTGAGTGGTGTGTTAAGGTACAAGTTAAATTAGCAGTATTAATTAGCTGTCTGAGCTCTCTGTTGGTTTTCCTGCTGTGAGTCTTTTCTAGACACATCTTGTGGGTCATACAAAATACAAACAAAGCAGTTGGCTCTACTGTATATATATTTCTTTATCTCTGGTTTATAATTACTTGCTCAAATGTGCAAACTGCTCTGAGTAACTCTGCCTTGTTAGTCTGGTGTAGCGTGATGGTAGTTGTCTCAAAGCCTTTGTGCTTCACTGTGGAGATTTTATCACTTACTTTAATTTGAAAAGGAAAAGTTCAAGTATGTGGGCTAATATCAGCTGGCAAGGGGGATGTGCCGAGGAGGGGGTGTTGTGCAGACTTAGCACGGCTGTCCCGTGCAGCTCCTGTGCCCCTGTTTGCCAGCAAGGCCTGATTGCTCCTGAGCTCATTCAGTGCTAGCAGCAGAGTAGTTACTTGAAGTATTTTTTGTAAGTCTGATTGGGCTTGGGTTTGTTTCCTCTTTGTATTTGGTGATTTGACAAAATAAAGATTAAATTGATGACCAAATGAGGTTTACAGTGGGCTTCAATATGAATAGAAAGTCATCCTTCTTTTTTTGGTTATTTTAATGGACCTCTTCAGTATTTACTTAGTTCTAACTTATCAGGTCTCTGCTTTATCTTTGCTTCTGCTTTTATACAGAAAAGAGATAGCAGGCTGTATTTTTACCTTACTTATATATGTATCTAAACTGGTTTTAGCTTTGTTTGTTTTGACTAGTTGTTTTTCAGATTGTTTTGGCTTTTATTGTGGTGATGATTTAGGGTGGGTTTGTTGGGTTTTTTGGTTTGGCTTTTTTTTTTTTTCCTTCATGAAGACCAACACTTATTAATGGAAAGAGTAATTTTATAAATTATGTACAAATGTGTAGGGGGATAGAATATAAGAAAATAAAGATAGTGTAGGAAGTAATCTTACCCCTAAGGAGTTGCAGCTGGGCCAATTATCAGAGATTAAGAATTGGCCTGACTTTAACAGGCCACAGCTGCAACCAGTGAGAAGAAGAGGGCTATAAAGGAGTGGGGTGGCTGGTTGAGAAGGGAACTGGAGTCAGTTGGCTGCTTTGGGAAGAAGAAAGCGTCAGTGCTCTGAGGACCTGCTCACAACAAACACTGAGCAGGTATGAAACATTTGTGATAGGTGACAACAGTAGGGAACTCCTGCAATATGATGACAACATAAGGGTAGTTTAGGAGTTACAAGAGAATCTCATCATCACTAGTGCAACTGAACTATGCAGCCACCTCTGCATATAGGTTATGTTCAATATAAATAATGAATTTATTAAATGACTCATATGGCCTTTTGCTGCTGAGCACCTCAGTATCTGAAGCTCCCCTTGCTAGATCTGTATATGTACCATCAATGGTTGCTAGGTGTCTTTTAAGAGTATACCTGCTTCAGTAATTTATCAGAATCCAGTGAGACATGATGGCAAAGCAGTGTAACAGGACAGATTTATTGTCAGCCAAGTCAAATCATGGCGTAAGAACAGCATTATTTATCCATATGGGATCCCCCTTAAGCAAATACAGAACTTCCCAGCTCTCCTACAGAAGGCATCAGGAAAAGCAGCATGGATAGTGTGCTGTCCCAAACTAAGTATTTTTCTATAGGCTGTCAGGATTTTGTAATCTAATCTGTTGTGTTCATGAGAGCTGATAGAGTTAAGCACTACAGGGTAGGGCCAAGAAAAGAGTTATAAACAGATTTCACAGGACTGGGCAAGTCTATTGAAATCAGTCTTCTGAACAGTGAACAGAATCACAGCTGCCACAGTGGCAGAAATGGCTGGCAATCTTTCAGCACCTGAAAAGCATTTCAAGTGTCTTGAAACAAACAAAAAAAGGAACAGCTATAGATGCAAAAAAGGAAGATGTTAAAATATATTTTAAAAATTTTCTTACAGATTTTAAGTGTTTTTAATCTTACAGTAACCTTTACTGAAGGGTTGTTAAATTTTGGAAGAGGCTGCCCAGGGAATTGGTGGAGTCACCACCCTTGGAGTTATTTAAAAGAGGTGCAGATATGGCACTTAAGGATATGGTTTATTGATGGACTTGGCAGCGCTGAGTTCATGACCACAGAGGTCTTTTCCAACCTGGGCAGTTCCTTAGAATCAGGGATGGTGGGTCTGTGTCCCTGGGCCCAGGTAGATAGCTGAGAGATATTCTGTGCCCCAAAGGTTGGTGTGAAGTGTTACCTGGAGCCTGCTTCTCAACACCCTGTCCCAGCTTTTCTTTTCAGCTGCAAGATTTCATACAGACCAGAGGTCTGTATGACCTGTGGCTCAAATGCATGTCATTTCATCCTTTCATCAGGAAGCCCAAAGCCTTGAACCAATCACTGTTTCCCATCATACCTGGTAAAACAAGTGAGGATTTCATTGGGGGAAAAGGTGGGGATATTGGATATACCAGCAGTTACTCAAAATTTAAAGCTTTTTTAATTAGACTTTTCCTTTCTTTTTAATTTTTTTTGAATACAATAATAGTTGAAGAAACTAAGGTGCTCTCAGCTGCAGTGGTGGAAACATTACGCTTTTATGTGCTGCAAAATCAAGCACAGAATGTTGTTGATCTCTTAGCTTAAAATGCCTATTCTCTAGTTTTAAAATGTCATTGATACAACAATTTGCTAAGATGTTCTAGCACTGCTTTACAGAGCTGTGACATTTTGCATTATAAAATACTGCTTGATGCAGGGGGTTATTTATTATCTCATGCCTCTAAGATGAAAACCAGTGCAGAGGTTGTCACTCAAGGTGCAGATTACAATATGTAACAAATGTTATTTAAATGGTTTCTGATGTGTTTGAGCAAGAGATATAAAATACGCTAACAAAAATAAAGCCGGGTTTGTTTTCAAATAAAATTGATACATTATGTAACATTCACATTTCAGAAAATATGATCAGAATAGTGACAATAATATTTGTTCTTTTCATCTGAAAGAGATGTAAAGATTTAGGTACACAGGTAAAAGTGGTCTTGATTTCTTTTTTTTGTTGTTGTTTTTTATCCTATCCTCAAAGCACTAAGTCTACAGAAATTTTCTGTAGATTGTACCTTCAGTTTATTCAGTTTTTTTCTTTTGTCTGCAACTTGACACAGGGTAATTTTAACACCAAAATGTCAAAAGCGTTTTCAGGGAATAATTAATGCATTTTTATTGCTTAGGTCAATGGTGAAAAGGAAAGAAATTTGCCAGACCTGGGTAGTTATTAAAAGGTAGTGTCAACTTGAATAATTTTGTGAAGGGTCCACACATTCTTCATGGCTCTGAAACCTGCAAGCTGGACAATAATTGAGCATATCCTTCAGGTTTCAGTTTTTGCCTTTCTTTCTGGTTTTGGTGTCAGTGAATGACATTGCTGAACTTTGAATGCTCACAGTATTTTTTGCAAAACAATTTTTTTATGCTTGTCAAATTTGGGAGCATACCTGAGCCATGAGTGGGGCTGAGAGGTCTCTCTGACCCTATTAATAGGTTGTAGAACATCTTGTCTACCTGGATTTACCTGAGTCAAGGAAATAATTGCATTCATTTTAAATAGCTTTGCCCATTTTTAAAATAGCTTTGCATTTCCAAGGCATAATCTGGCCATACTGTGACTTTCTCTCTGAATTTCACTAGGACTGCTCATGTGTTTAAAATAAAACATGTGCCTAAGTGCTCTGGTGGCCAGGGGCCAGAGCACTCAACATGCTGCAGGGCTGAGCCCTCAGTGCATGCTGCTTTAATGTATAGTCTTCTCTAGCCCAGGAAAAACCAGGATTAGCTCTATAGGAAGTGCCACAGAAGTAAGCAGAAAATATCTCTCTATATGGAGGGTGGCTAGGGCTCCTGAACAACAGAAGCAATGCCAAATACAGGCAACAGAAGAAATGCCAATGCTTTTTAAAGTTGTATTCAAATGAGGTGCATTTTTGTGGCTAATGAATTGGTCAGTTAATTTTCTCATCACCGTGTCTGAGCTTGTTCCTGCCACTGAACAGTCTCTTATTTTTTCACACGTTGTTGAAGATGGCATTAATTTAGCCTTCTTTCCTGTTATAAAGCTTTAAATGCCTTCACATTAATGTCTAATAAATGTTATTTGTGGTTTAATCTGCATTAATGCTGCTGAAGAATCAGAGGGAGCAGGTGGGAGATCTCCATTGTCTGTCTTTTCTTCTCTTCTCATTTACACCACAGAGACATTCCAGGATTCTTATCACTAAAGCAGTTTGTGTGGGTTTTTTCCCCATGGTAATAGTGACATAAAGTGGGAAATACTTCAAACATGCATTTTGGCAAGTATTCTTTGGTAAATAAGTCTTTAATATTTAATTTCATGCATATTCTGTTTTTCTGTCAATATCTGTGAGGGAACTTTTCTTGTTTGGGGGATAGTTGAAAGATAGCATTTTAAATTATTGTTAATAGCTTTCACTAAAATAAAAATTTTGTTGTTTTGCTTTGGGTGAGATACCAAGAGACAGAAGGGTGGTGTTTAGCAGAGTGTAGTTAATTTTTTTTACTGATCACTGAACTCTTGGCAGCTGATTCTGTTTCTTAGTTGTCCAGTCTGACTCTTGGTCAGCTTTTATTTTTCTTCTTTTCAGTCAGCTAGTTTTACATAAATTGTTACACAGCATACTGAAGAAGGTCTTTTGAACTATTGCTTTCCAGAGGATATTTCTTTCCTCACGCTTGCCAGTGCTGGCATGTTGAAATAGGGGTTTCAGCAATCCAACTGGGCTGAACAATTTAGCCCCAGAGCTCAGGAATCTCCAGGGGCACATTTAAAATGCTACACAAGGAAGATTGAGGAATTGTGTTTACTGTCAGTAAAGCATGGGAAAGGAGCAAGTGGTTTTCACGTCTCTTGGGGAGAATCTTTTGGCTTGTTGACAGAAGATGATATTATGGGCACAGGACAAAAATAAAATGGGGTGTATGGAACTAGTAAAGCTTAAAAATATGAATGCCAAAATGTATAAACAGAGCACTGGTAGTGGGGCATGCTTGAGGCTGGAAGTTGCAGAATGAAACATGGGAGGGGGCCACAGCTGAATGCCTATAAAATTTGGGTTATTTTCTCAGAAAAACTCAGAAATAAAACCCAACCAGCCAGAAATACTGCAGTCTCAACTGTGTGGCAATGAAGAGTTATAAATAATACTAAAAAGACACTAGCAATTCAGAGTGATTTGCAAGGGGTTCCCTTGTAAAGGATGTGCAGCTGGTTTTTATTCTGTGTAGCAGACTATTTCCCCCCTCGCCTCAACAGTTACTCAGTCCTCAGTTGAACTTCATACAGTCAAATATTTTGGTTTCCTTAAGTTCTGCTGGCTACTGTGGCTGATAGATTGTTCTGATACCTTCCAGCTAGTGTCAAGTGGACCAACATGTCTTTATGCCCCCATCTATTGGCTATTTCCAAGGGAGTTTAATTGTGTGTTTCTAGTGAAAACATATGCTGGCATCTGCAAAGTGCAGAGTGCTTATGGTGAATGAAAATAAATAGAGCATACAGTTTGCCTCTTCAGATATTATAGCTAGTGAAATAACAACTGTTAAGGTAGGTTTTGTGTGGTGTTTTGTGCTCTCAGTAGCATTATGTACTTTCCAAACATGCCTATTTACCACAGTAATTCTGAAGCCTACTGATTACTTTTTTCTTCACCTGCTCCCTTTTTAAGCAGAGATCAAATCCCTTCTTTCTACAGTTTTTTACTTATTTTTATTTTCACTGAAAGAATGGGAAAAAAGTAATGTAAGTGAGCTCCAGGGATCTTGTGAAAAAATTTTTATCTTGGATTGCAAATAAAAATATTGGATGAAGAAGAGTTGTCAAAATGAAAAATAGGAAAAAAGTTCAAAAAGGTATTTATTAAACATTAGGCTGTTTTATGGATATATATGACTTGTGTTTGCCAAAATCTACAGGTTAGGAGGTAAGAAATAAACACATTCATGTCTCTAGGGAGATATTCCTGTATGTTGTTCAAGTAGTCCTTAGCAGATATTACTCTCAGCATGAATAGAATGAATAGAAGTTGGCCCATAGGTATACAGAAAACAGCAGGAGCTAATACTCTTATGCTCAGGCCTTTGCACTTCTCAGGGGTAAAGAAAAACAAAGCAAAGGCTGCTTTATGGTGGGGGCAAAGGACCTCTGGAGGTACCTTCTACAGTCCACTGCTCTAGGCAGGATTAACTTCATAGCTTGACTGGGCTGTAACCTGAGTCTTGGCCATCGTGTATTGTAAATGCAGGTCTGCTGACAAGGCAAGAGAATGATGCATCTGACTCCGTGTTCTCAGAAGGCTAATTTATTACTTTATTATGCTATATTATATTAAAGAATACTATACTAAAGAATACAGAAAGGATACTTACTCAATGCTAAAAAGATAATAATGAAAACTCATGACTTTTCTGGAGTTCCAACACAGCTTGGCTCTAATTGGCCAATGAGTCAAAACACTCACACTGGAGTTCAATGAAATCACCTTTGGGTAAACAATCTCCAAATACATTCCCCATGAGCACAACCCAGGAGAAGCAAATGAGATAAGACTTGTTTTCCTTTTCTCTGAGACCTCTCTCGCTGCCTTTCAGCTTCCCAGAGAAAAAAACCCCATGAAGAAATTTTTTCAGAGAATGTGAATACCACACTCATGTTTTGAAAATATCCAAGGGTGGGGCCTCTCACTCTCCCTGGTTTCTGGCAGTGCCTCTGCTCATCCTTCTGTTCCCAGTGTGGTGTTGCATCTCCAGGAGGTAGACAGACAAGTCAGCTCCTGCCTGTGGAGGGCCATGTGAAACCTGTGAGATGGAGAGGAAGAACAGTGCGCCTTAGAGCTGACAGAACAAAAATGTTACCTTAAGATTTGAAAGCAAAATAGTAGATGAAATAAGCAGGTTTATTCCAACAGCAGGTGCTGTTTGCTTTGATTAAAATCTGGAATGAGTACACTGATACCTTACTAGAAAGAAATGCTTGCATTTTTCAAAGTGGAAAAATCTTGCATCTTCTGTAATTATGATGAAGATCAAGAGCTTTCTAACTGGTGAAATCTTCACAGAATACCATAAAAATTGTGATAAGGGCTGTTTTTCAAGATTGCAATAAAATATGCCTATGTAGGGCATAGGTCAATCTTTGGTAGTTGTGTGTCTCTGTTAAGTGGGTTATCACTGACACTAGTCAAAAACTGGTCTCTGTCAGAAGCCTTGGTGACTTGCTGTGGAATGGTGATTCTAAAATATATCTATTTCTCTCTGAAATACCCTCAAACACCCTACCCTACAAGATATTTCAGGATAGATGATACTGCAGTAGTGATTTTATATAGTGTAAGAAAATAATAAGCTTTTTCATGGTTTATTGATATTTAATATTTGAATAGTCAATATTTCTTACCATTAAATAGGTGTTATTAAGAAAGAGTAAGGTGATGCTTGTGGTGTAAATAATCCTACATAAGACTAATTAGGAACGTTGCCAATTGCCTTCTTTTTATGGAACATAATGACAGACTTGAAATGTGTTTTTACTGAGCTCCCTCTGAAGAAGCTTAGCATCCACAAAATAATAATATCAGAAAGCAGTTTGTGTTTCCACTTGATTAGCTCATGTCACTTTTTTTCAGTTTTCTGAATTTGCTGTTAAGTCCTGCTAAATCCTTCCATAGCTCTATATATGCCTCAATCCATTCTGTCAAATCACTTATGAAAGCATCTTGCTGAATTATCTGGAGCATTTCTGGGGTTTTCCTGGCTATAGCATGGAAGCATGCTGATCCCAGGGAGGGATGGGGTTGATGACAAGGAAAGGTCTGTGCCTTGGAGGAAAGGGAGCTGGCTAGTTGATATCCCTCCTTGGTGGTCACTGGGCAAAGCCTCTAGTTGTGTAGGAGGAGATTATGATGCTGTGTGGCCACCTAAGTATGTGCTCATAGCCATAGTCCCCTTTTGCCTGTCCTGGAAAGATTGTTCCAAGGCTGCTCGTGACTGGGTGCCCTGGGAAGGGCATTTGGTTTCCTCTTTTCAGCAAATTGCACAATGAACTTTCTCCTGTACTTAGAACAATTGATTCTGAAATTGTATGAGCAAGTGTTCCTCTTATAGCCACCCATCAGTGCTAGCAGAAAGCAGCTGTAGTAGCCTGACTTGGCAATAAAAGTTGCAGAAATTTGCAAGGGGCCTCATCGTGGTTTCTTTGCCTGAGAGCACTTCAGTGGGTTACAGTCATTGTACATCCAGCAATAACTACAGGCCTGTTGCTTTTTCCTTACGTGACAGGAAAGAAAAATCTTGTTTGTTTTGGAGTGATACTAGAAATGCAATTGTGAGGAGATATTTCCATGGAGTTTGCAAGTCAGACTGAATGCTAGCCTTTGAGCAAGTGACTTTCTACTTGTTCAAGTCCTTATGCTGTGGTTATTTAACAGATTTATTTTTCTTTTCCTTTTGTTCAGTGAAACGGCACTAAAAATCTAAATCAAAAGTAATCTCTGTCCCAGCCACCCATAAATAAATTTACCATTTATAATATTGTTCCAGCAGCACAAAAGGGACAGATAAGATTAAGCAGTGGTATTCAAAATTTCCTGTGTTTTCTGTAGGCTTCTGTGGTTTTATATCTTTGATTGATACTCCTCTCTGAAAACAACATGCATGAATGTTTTCTAACAATGTACCAGCAGATTATTCTAATTTCTGAATTCTTGGGGTGTGTTCTCTAGCAAATATTTGGGGGGGAAGAAGTAATTTTATTAATCTATGTAATATTTCTCATAACATATAATTTCTAAGAGAGGCAAAATCTCTATTACAGAGATAGCTGTAATACCAGTTAGAGTTTAATAACACCTTCAATGAAAGTCTCTCACCCTTTGATAAGTTACCTGTAAATGTTCTGTATCCTAATTTGTCATTTTCTGCTGCAGAAGTATTGATGAAGTGGTGAATCCTTTTAAACCCTTTTCATGGCATTCTATCTTCAATGAGAATCTTGCAGTCTGCAGCTAGGGTCAGGATAATATATTGTCCGTGACTAAGCATTATGGAAACCAGATTTGCTCAAGATATTTGAATTCAAAGCTTTTACCTCTGTGTGTGATTGTTACCTTAGCTGGTTATAGACGTGTGTGCACATCCACATTCCACAGAGTTGAGTTCATATATCACACTTAAAATAGGTGGAGCAGAACTTTGGGCATCCAGCACAAAAAATGTCCCAAATCCTTGGTGAATGATAGCTGAGAAATGGAGAGCTGAGGCAGTCCAAGTCTGCAAGGAGGCATGGCACGACTCCAGCCTCCTGCCTGAACTTTCCATTTGTGACAAGCAATGAAGAAAACAGCTCAGGCCTCTTACAGCTTGGAGTGTTACAGCAGAGAAGCTGTATAAGAAACACTGGGAATCTGGGAACTAATTACAGGACCACTTCTGCAGTCTGTTCTGGGAAAGTAAATGGAGGAGGAGAGGTGCCACTATGCTTAGGTACAAGTGAAAAGAAGAGAGGATGGAATGTTCAGCTTGTTGAAATGCCTACAGATGAAAAGTCCCTGTCCTTGCAAACTGATTTGGGTATTTAAAAAACACTCCATAATAATTCTCAAAAGAAAATTTGGAGAAACTTAATAGACCACTTCTATATAAAACAAGAGAAAAACTATCAGGGTGATGCAAAATTGTCATCGCAGGACAGAGAGGAAATCTAGATACAAACTCTGGCCTGAAATCCACTGTACTCAGAGACAAGCTGGGCCAGCCATGGTTTGCTGCCCATCCATGGGTCCCTTCACCTCCTGAGGCTCTGCAGCCACCTAGGTCAGGCACCCCTGCACTGGCCTGCACTGTCTGCTGCTCCTTCTGCCCAAAGCCCTGGGGATGCCCTCACTCAGGAGCAGCTCAGCGCAGCTGCTTGGTGTGATGTGCTGAAGGTATCCAGGAGAGGTCAAGGGAGCTATAAACAATAAAGGGACCCCTGGATCCTACTTTTTACATGCTCACTGCATAAAACAATAGCTTCTTGCCTCTCCTACCTCTGAAGAGTTGGTCTGATGGGTACAAATGGTGCTCTCTCTCATCTTTTTCCCATTTTTCACCTCTGCTTCAGTCCTTCTCATGAGTCAAAGTCTTGCAAATATGCATTTAAAATGAACAGAAAAAAATTTGTCATTTAACTCCTGTTCAGTCTCCATGCTCCATATTTTTTAGATTGTATTAGAAACAAATAGTCTCTTCCATGCCAGATTTTCCTTTCCTTTTTTTTTTCTGTATGTATATGTGTGCAACTTTGCTTCCAAGCCTAGCTGTGATCTTCAGCAGGCACTCTCTGGAATCCCAGAGATGAAAACCCATGCCAGGCATCCAAGCCCCATATCTGTCTTTCAGAAACAACTGCCCTTGAAAAGGGGCAGTGGCTTTTTCCTGTGCTTATACCCCTTCCTCCTCGGGGCTCTTGCCTTTCGTGTCATTGAGATCATGAATTGATTTCTGGTGTCTATTCAACTGATCCACGAACCTTGTCACTGTTGCTGTGCTGCCCAGGCACTTTTCTGCAGACTATGACATCCAAGCTGACTTTCAGCTGGATGCTGTCCCTGACTTTCATTTTTCTCTCCATATAGTTGTAGACTTCTGCCAGACAGCTCAAATATTTTTATTGTCACGTAAGTGTAGAAGGGAGTATACTGGTAGAATAGATCTAGAACAATCTTTGTGGCAATTTATTCGGACACCCAGACACATTGGTCCTAGATATTTCTTTAAATATTTTTACATAGTTCTTAAAATTAAAAAAAAACAAAACAAAACACAAAACATTTAGGACATCGGCTGTTGTATTATTGTGGATTTTTAAAATTGCTTTCTAGGCAGGTAAGTACTAGACTTCGTGCTGACTTTGTCTTCCATTAAAACAGTATTTTACTGGGTCTTTTGTGGTGTCACTAATTACATATGCAATTAGGTTTGTTAGTGTAAAAAGCTTTGACAGTAGTATACAAAAGATAATTGGTGAGGTTTGGCCTTACAATTACTCATCTTGAGTTGACTGTGATTATAAATGTTGTGTAACACAGTTCATGTAATAGCAAGGAACCCCATTCAGCAACTCAGGATGTACTTTCTGACCCTGCAAAGTTAATAACTGAAACTCAGTAATATTTTCTGCCTTTTACTCGTAATAGGCACTAGGATTCTTTTTAAGAAAAATACTATTTGTTTCTAATACAAAATGCATTGATTTATTCTGTGGCAAAGCGAATCTCAGAAATATCTAAGCATACTCATCTTTTTACCTGAGGTTTCTCCCCATCATCCTAGGTGTGGATGGCATAAGAAATAATTCACCAAAAATTTCTCTTTGGGTAATGACAATGTATTACAGCATTGTACTGTTCAAGTATTACATCTCTGGTCCTGAAATGAGTGTACAGATGAGTCAGAAAAATGCTGGATCATATTAATAATTTATCATGGGGATAATTATACAGGAAATAAAAGGGACAGAGAGGGCCATAGTCTACTTGCATAATTTCTGAACATTAAGAGATGTATTACATGTCTGATGTGGGTTCTTAATGCAGCTTAGAGACATTGGTTTTTAACTGTGCAGAACACCTTAGAGAACTATTAACACAGCCCATAAAATGCTGAGAGACCCATTGCTTATTAAAGGTCTGAGCATCAGGGAGAAATAGTGCAGCTTTAAAAGTTTTACTTGGGCTGAACAGTGAAGTTTCAATTAAAAGAACTCCTAATAATTGTTAAAGTCGTTTAATGTTGGCAATCAACCTTCTTGTGTACTTTTTCACCAGTACATTTGTCATTCCAAAAATCATTTTTGGAAGATCAGAATAATAAGCACAGAATAATATTCTTTTATCTAGCGAGGTGGGACAGGCTTTCTGCTAACTTCCACAGATCCAGATTTCATTCTGGTGTCTTCTCACAGACTGAAGAACCATGTATTAATCAATAAAAAGTCCTGTTTTGTGTATAAAATATCCTTGCATTTGAAGTGACCATGAAGATCACTCATAGATTGAAGCCAACAGGGAAGGTTGAAATGATACAAATCCTCTGGCTGTAGTGATATCATCAGCTGATTCCAGCTGAATGAGAGATATTTTCCCTACCCGCACCAGAAAATATTTTAGACTCTCCTTACACCTTGTTCTAACTAATTTTGATTTTTGAACTTGGTGGTGGTGAATCTTAGTGGTGAATACTAGTGAAGCATCATTTTGTCCAACTCATTTGGAAGCAAAGCATCTTGCACATCATGTCTATGCTAAATGCTTACTCTGAGATGACGGGATTGTTTTGGTGGTGGTTTTGTTTTTATTGTTTAAGAAGGAGAAACTGAACAAACCAACCACTTTGGCCCTTAATTTTTTTTTTTTTTTTTTAATTGAACTTAGAAGAGTAGGTTGACCAAGGCAGGTGATGATATCTTGCTAACTATTTAATTTTAGATGCTTGTTCTTTTTTGAGTGCTTACATAGTGAAAATACTTTATCTAGGGAAATTGCCCACAATGCCAAAATTGAGCTTAGTGGCAAGTCCCAATCACTGAGTCTCATCTCTCTCATTTCAGGTCAAAAAGCAGGTAGGTTAGTATCACTCATTTTTTCATTTTCATTACAGCTCTTGTTTTCCAGTGTTCTGTGTCATGTTTTAAAATCAGTCACTGGAAGAAATGTGCCCTAATTTCTTCGAGCTTTGCTGAAGCCTTGAGACTGAACTTATGTTTTTCTTGGATGGAATTGAACTTGATACAACAGCAAGAGACAACAGGCTCTCTAGGCACATTTTTCTTACAAGATCTCACCAGAGACCTGGTAGGGAATTACTGGGGCAACTCTCCATCCTGCATGCAAAAGACAGCAAGGTTTCAGCTTGCTCTCTTTATTCGGCTGTTTCCCATACACACCCCTCCACCTTCCTTTTGTCTCAGCTGCCTTACCCTCTCCTCAATCCTTCACACCAAGCAGCTGTGCTGGGCTGCTCCAGAGGCTGCTAGCTGCAGAGCACCAGGAAGAGAAGTGCTGATGGCTGGGCTTTAAATCGTGACTGGTCCTGTGCATCTCAGGGATGAATGATGAATTTGAAAGCAGGGTTTGTATCCAGACATTTTTTTCTCTCCTGGACAGTGATTTTTAATATGCCTTGTAATTTTCTTAACACCATAATAGAAATTCTCTATTAGTTTTCATAGAATCTGCTTGTGGGAATTGATGCTTATGGAATGTTGTTAAATTTGTAAAGTAGTACGTGAGAAAGCTTTCTGTTACTTCCATTGCATGCCATCACCAGCCTTTTAATAGGTAATATAAACCATTTTCATTTGAGTGGTTTTTGTTTGTTTGAGAAGGAAGTTTACTGTATCTCCCTGAAGAGGTTAGGAAATTAGGGTTATTGTCTCCAACTTGTTTTTTAATTTTTGGCTTAAAGGATAAAAGCTTTATATGATACAGAGATACTGTAATGCAGATAAGCAGACTTTTGAATTATAATAGACATTTAAACTGAGATTTAAAATTGTTTATCATTACAAAGAGATTCTCTGATGGCATCATGGAAATATGAAGTGGGGGGAATCCCTCCTCTTTCATATAATATCCCTAGATTGAGTTATTTACATGCATTTTGCAAGGAATAATTGATTCTGTCAGTGTAGAGAATGTTCCCTTAGACATGTAACAGAGCAGCCTCTTTGAAGAACAGGAATCAAAGCTATGGGTTTGAAGCATTGGAATCTTTGTGCTCAGGGACATAAATGCTGACTTATGCCTTGTTTAGGTTAGGTTGCATAGCCTCTTCTTAGCCAGTCAGCATGATGTGTGCTGGCTAGGGAAGAGTCTCTTTTCCTTTTAAAATTCCTTAAACCCAAACTGTTCTCCTAAGTGCACATCCCTTACTGTCCATATTCATGGCTGAGTTTTCTGTTTATAACAGCGAGTGTTCATCCCCATTCACAGGCCTAAAAAAAGTTTCTCTTAGACCTTGAAACATATGATGTTTTCAAAGAACTGCTCCCTCTTAGGATCTATTTCAGAGGTCTTTGTCAGGACAGCCAGTAGCATGTGCTTTTCTGAATGGGAGTGCAGGCTTCTGGATAGTGCTGTAGAAAAGAAATAAAAGGCTGGGAATATTCTACTTCATTCTAAAATCTTAAGCTGTGTAAAGAAAACCTTGAAACTGTAAGATTTAGGAAAGGTAAATGTTTGTGCCTCAGGAGAGAGATTATGAGTTGCTGAAAATAAGTTGAAAAATCATAATTCTGTGGTTTGATGTTTTGATCTGCATATCATAGAACATCTGTGGTTGGGAAGGATCTTAAAAGATCACCTAGTTCTACCCCCTGCTGTGAGCATGGACACCACCTACAGGTTGCTCAGAGCTCCACCCAGCCAGGCCTTGAACACTTCCAGGGATGGGGCATCCACCACTTTTCTGGGCAACCTGTTCCAGTTGCCTCATCAATTCTACAGTGAAGAATACCTTCCTAATAGCTAATTTAGCTTACTCTATTTCTGTTCTGGAAGAAACAGACTCTACTCTGTTCTGCTTCTGAAAGCCATTTCCCCTTGTTCTGTCACTCTGCGCTCCTGTAAAAAGTCCCTCTCCAGCTCTTGTAGGCTCCCATTAGGTACTGGAAGGCCAAGGTCTCGATGGAGCTTTCACTTCTTCAAGCTGAACAGTCCTAACTCTCTCAGCCTTTTCTCATAGGGGAGAAGCCCTCTGATCATCTTCATGACCTTCCTTTGGACTTGCTCCAGCAGGTCAAAGTCTCTCTTTTGTTAGGAATCCCAGAGCTGGGCACAGTACTCAAGAGGAGGTCTCACAAGAGCAAAGTAGAGGAGTAGAATCTCCTCTCTTCACCTAATGGTGACTTTCTTTTGATGCAGCCCAGGATGCAGTCGGCTTTCTGGGATGCAAATGCATGTTACCAGGTCATGTTGAGCTTCTGCACCAATACCTTCAAATCATTTTACCTTTTGTCCTAATTCACTCAAGGATATGTGATCTTTGGATTTCTGGGAAGGTTTCAATTAGAAACATGTTTAACTCAATAAGAGTAGTTGGAAATACTTGAAAACTAGATTTTTGCAGCAATTTCTAAAGACAGGATGTTTACTGCTGTGGTCCCTCTCCATCTTCCCTGCCCTTTGAAATTGGTGTTTTGAATGCTGAAAAGTTAATTTCTGACAGATAGTATTTCAAATCTAGTTGTGTGCACTTCATTGCAACATTTTGAAATCCTTAGGAAACATTTTAGTAGATAATTTTGTAGTGGATAATTTAGGAAAAACTGAGTTTACCAGAGGTGATGATTTTATCTCGGGTCTGCTTGTTTCAAGCTGTGTTGTTAGGAAAAGAAATACTATGATTCCTGCTTTGATACCAAAATTATACCATTTTCACATTGTCCATTTATGTAATAGTATCATACATAAATAGTATTTGTGTAATAGTATAGCTGATTTCTATCAATTTAGCTGCTATGTGGAAGAACTCTCATTAAAGAATGCTCTTTGAAGTAATTGATATTTTATTACTTGCTCTTCTTTTAAGAAACCCCCATTTTTTGTATGTCAAGATCATGAATAATTTTGTCATTTGAGGAAAAGTGATCTGCTCTTCACTAGAAGGGCTGAGGAAATGGCTTAAAATATTTCAGGAGAAGCAGCTTTTCCAGACCTCTCAGTCTGACAGTGTGATACGTGTGCATTCTCAGTGAAATGCTCTTTTCCACAGTGATAGGATAAGGCATGCAAGCCACACAAGTCCCATTAAACTATCAAAATGAGTCTTGCAACTCAGATGTGTCTGCTGCCTCTTAATGAGAAAGAAAGAATTTTCATCTTGGATCAACTACCAGTAGCTCTGTAAAAGAAATATAGGGTGACAAGGCTAGTTGAGTGGTAAAGATGGCCGTCTTTGTCCCTACTCTGTTTAACATGGTCTCACTTCAGTGGGGTCCTACCGGCGCAATTCTGGGGTAGTGGAGTAGCTTTTTACAAGCACATTTGGTTGGTCAAGCAGTCCCCTTCCTACTCTTTTGTGAAAATTGTATTGTAACATCTATGTTGTATTGTATGTTGTATTGTGATGATGCTAATTAGAGAGTTCACTGACTGTTCATGGGCTCTGTGAATTCTTCTTCCATATGAAAGGGCAGATCTTTGTAAGCACAGGCAACATATGGGTATAGGTGGGATTTCTTTGCAACCTGCTTCAGCATTTCCCACAGATCATGGAACCAGAGAATGCTTTGATGTAGTGAATGTAGTGAATCTTTAAAGACCACCTAGGCCAATCCCCTGCATGTGCAGGGCCATCTTCCAATAGATCAGATTGTTCAGGGCTCCACCAAACCTGACTGAACATTTCCAGTGGCATCCAATTTAAGAGTCTTGCAGGACAGCAGGAGATGGAAGGATGCACTCGCCCTGTGGACTTCTTTGGGGTAGGCAGAAAAGAGTGAAAGAAAGGATGTACTGAAATCAAAACACCTCACTGTCGTACTACTGGTATTCATCAGGCTGCTGTCTATTCTGAGGTGCCTCACTATTGTTCTGACTTGTAATTTGATTTGGGAGAAAGTCTGATTAAGAACTTTGTACTGATCCAGGAGCTGCCTTCATTCATTGTAATAGTACCCACGGGATGTAGCTGAGTCACCAACCTGGGTTATTTTTTTCTAACATCTGTACATCTGTATTTTATTTAATTATAAAGTCCAGATACTCCTGCTTTCTGTTACAAGCTTTTTATCTTACTCTGGTCATGTCAAAATCAATTTGTAATTCGGTGGTGTACATATGAAATTAGTTTAAATTTGCTATGTGTTTCCAAGGGTGACTGACATTTAATATTTTGTTCTGAGGGTCTCATTAGCACAGTGCACCCATAATAATGACAGAGGGTAAGTGAGCTATTGAACAGCATCCATCTGTCCCCATAGCAAATGGCCAGAGGGAAATCCAGGGGAAAAATAAATGGATGATTGTCAGCAACTCTGTATTTTGCAGCTTAGAAAAGTCAAATACAGGGCTGCAAGTTTGCTGTGAGCTTCAAGGCTTTTGCCCTCCATGACCCAGAAGATGCTTCTTAGTAACAATTTGTACATGCCAAGGGAAGGACTGCCACTTTCATTATGTGTATTTATATTGCACTCGACAGTGGCAATGCCACTGATAATTTAGCATATTGAGAGAATGTTCACTTTACTAAAACATCATCACATGTGACTATATGCTTATTATTTTTCAGTGCATTTTGTTAAATTCTTATTAATAAGATGTAGTGAGTGAATTTCTTTATATTTTTAGTGTCTGAAAATTACTTTGTTGAAGTGTTTTGAAAGTCTATGCTTCTCATTGTGGTTTTTCCCTGGAAGGAAATCATCCTATATTTTTATTAAAAATAGGCTATTTTGATTGTTTTTATTTGGAAAATTGTCTGTTCACTAGAAAAACAGTGATTTCTACTAAAAGCAAGAATATGCATACAATGAGAAGAAGCCTTTTATTGTGTCAGCATAAACATTTACTTTAAAATAAATTAGGATTGTTTTCAGTAATGGATCTTTCAACTCTGGAGTAGTCAGTATAATCAGCATAAATACTGAAAGAGAAATAGATACTGGAAAAGAAGCAAAGAAAAATGCAATTAAATGATTATGAGATAACAGAAACCTGTCTGAAAGTAGGCAAAGAGAATGATGACTTTTTTTATCAAGCAGAATATTTCAAACTTCATTATCCCCGAGAATTCTTGAGGTTAGTTTTTTCTGGATATTCACTTTTATCACATTGGGGCATAATTCGCATGAGTTGTATTGGTGATTTTGGTTTTGTGCTTCTTTGGAGAAAAAACAAACAAAAAATGTGCAGGGTTTCTTTCTTCCAACATTTCATTAGATTCCTTTTAAAAATCTGTTTTGCTTGTTATATTGTTCTCCGTGTCTGTCTGATAAAGTTCCCCTGCCTCACTGATTATTGCTGAGGTGCCTATCGTGGTGATGAAAGAGCAGGACAGATGGCAAGGGCACAAGAAAGAGCAGATTGTACTGTTCGATTGCAAAGTTATTTATGCCAGGGCAAAGGACAAGCAGAATTGCTTTACCAGAACAACTGCTTTTATCTAGACATTTCCCAGTGCTTTTGAAGTTGCATCTGCTGCTTGTAGTGAGTGTTGTCACAGAGCCTTTGGCTTCCATCACTCCGTGTGACCTGCAGTAGTACATTTTCTCATTTGCAGAAATGCTGCTCTGCACTGCAGAGGGGTTGCTTCAGTAATCCTTATGTTTGATCTTGATATGACTTCTTGCTTTTGTTGTGAGCATTTCCACATCCTTTTTACAGACAAGTATTTAGGTATATTTTTTCTTTTTTTTTTCACAGCGAATTCATGTAGTGCTTGAACTTATATTGTAAAATTATATTAGAATTTATATTTAGATATGTGTATTCACTTACATATTCTATAGAAAATGTATTCATCTATGTAGTAAAGACTAGTAATTATTGAATGCACTATTTACCCCCAAATATTTTTATAACATTATATTAATTAGGCAGTGGTAGCCATTACTTGTGTCCATATAAATCTTAAAACAAACAAACCCAAAAAAACCTCCCCATATTTCATCTGAAATTTTTTAGCAAACGCTTGAAACTGCAAAAATTTACCATTAATACATGCATCTTACTATTAACTTTCTCCGAGATGCTTTTAATTTTCACTTAATTTGTGTAGATACTGGTTTTACTTTAAATACAAATAGAAGGTTTATATTTTAAAAACATGCATATATATTATAGCGTCATACTTTTAATAAATATGAGTAACATTGTTATATAATTTATAACCTTTATATTAAGGAATGACTTTGTGACAGGAGATTATTAAAAAGAGGATGAAAGAAAAATTAAAGCACATGTCATACATTTGGGTTCAAGCCTGTTAAAGAAAAGTAAGGACTTAGGTCTCTTATCTTAGGTCAAAAAGCCTAGCCTGTTCTTTATCTTATTTGCTAATCAGTCACACTGAGCTCCTCTCATGGCCCATAGAAGAAAATTGTATGGAGCTAGAAGGTTCAGTTTTGTACTAGAATCATCTTTCTATATGAGAAATCACATCACTGTTTATCATGAAGGTGATTTGATTGCATATGGGAATTTTCCATCTTTATATGCAGCTGCCCCCATTTATCTTAATGGCATATGAGAATCGAAAAGAAAAACCATAAAAATATTTTCTTGACATTCAAAAGTTAAAATTTTCCTTTCCTTATTTGTCTGTACTAATTTTATTAGAATGCATTGTCTCTCAAAGAGAGACAGTGTTCATATCAGCTTGTTATCCTTTTAGTGTCTGTAACAGCACTTCTAAATTATTCTCCCAAATGTCCTAATCATTTGGAAGAACATGGGAAGGGATGAAAGGTTGGAATGGAGAGGTCTGACTTCAAAGTTTGCTTTTCTAACAGATAAGTGAAATATGGTCAGCAGTATTACAGTAACTGGACTTCCTGGCCTGAAGCAAGGCTGCTGACTGCATTTTGGCCTATCATAGCAATTACATCACTTCAGAGTTCTGTTAAGCTTGTCAAGCTTGTCTACACAATTTAAGTAGAAGACAAGAAGGACAGGAGAGAAAAATAAGGGAATAGGGATGAATTGCTGCACGAACAGAAAAAAAAAGAACAGAGATTTAAAACTGTTTAAAAGTACGTTTAACATGTTCAACTTGTTTTTCTACATGGAACCTGTTAAGCATTGGCATCCTGACTGAGGTATTGGCCTGTTTTTGCAGACACTTTCTTTGGACTCCAGAGACGATTTGTTTGTTCTTACAAATTGAGGGGGTCTGGCCTCTTGCAAACTCGGTGCTGCTGATGGACATAAGTCAGCAATGTGTGCTTGCATCCCAGAGAGCCAGCCGCATCCTGGGCTGCATTGAAAGGAGCCTGGCCAGCAAGGAAAGAGAGGTGATCCTCTCCCTCTACTGCACTGTGGAGAGATCCTACCTGGAGTGCTATGTCCACTTCTGGGGGTCCCAGCACAGGAAGGACATCAGCCTGTTGGAGTGAGGCCACTGGAGGGCCACTCAACTGATTAAAGAGGTGAAGCACCTCTCCTGTGAGGAAAGTCTGAGAGAATTTGGATTGTTCAGCCTGGAAGAGAGCAGGCTTTGGGGTGTCCTAATCAAAATTTACCTGGGGGCAGCCTTCAAGAGAGCTGGAGAGAGACTTTTAACAAGGGGGTGTAATGACAATACAAACGGGAATGGCTTCAGACTGAAAAGGGTGGGTTTAGATAAGATTTAAGACAGACGCTCTTTACCTTGAGCATGATGAGGTGTTGGAACAGGTTGCCCAGAGAAGTTGTGGACACATCTTCCTTGGAAGTGCTCAGGGCTGGGTTAGATGGAGCTTTGAGCACCCTGGTCTTGTGAAAGGTGTCCCTGCCTAGGTGCATGACCATTTTTTGATCAAAGAATGCACTCCTCTAAAACAAAGACATGGGAATGTTGGCTTTTTAGCTTAAAATATTTTCTTCACATTTGATTCCAAGTTTTAGAAAGGAGTAAAGAAGACTTAGGATGTAAATTGCTGAAAAATTCCCAAATTTCCAAAAAAGGAAATTCTGTTTCAGTTGAACTGTCTTCTGTTGAAGTGAGTATTGGTCTTTTCTCATTGTTTCTAAGGTAGATTTCAGTGGTCATTTATACAGATATAAACTATATGTTTATACAAATACAAACGATACTCTTGTCACATAACAGTAAAAATTTTGACTTTGTAGTTCAGCAGAGTTGAAAGTAAATATTAAATGTCACAGTCTATTACAGTAACTGCCTAATGTGGCTATACATGGAAATATCTTGTTTACATTTTCATGCAGAATAATTGTAGGAGTAAGGTGGTTGACAGAAATGATCTGTGACCTTTCACTGGCAGTTGAACTACTGAGAGTTTTAGTTTAGTTCAGCAGTGCACCTTTGGAGCAAATTTCTTCATCTGCAATTTTCTTGATGTTGCAAAGCCATTTTGTTGTATACAAAGTAGAAATATGTGATGAAGCTAAATTGCAAGAAAAGTGCAGTTTAGAAGGAAAAATTATAAGTACTTTGTAGATTCTGTATATTTCATGTGTTTTAATTCACTGTAACATCTTTCTCAAAATGTTTCACTTGTGACTTTGAATTTTTCCACTGAGTGATGAAGGAGAAAAAACTTGCATTTACATTCTTTCATTTTGGCCTGAAATATGTCCAATGTCATATGCAGCACATTTGCAACGTTTCTGGGTGGTTATCTGCATAGGAAATAAAGATTAAAATAACCAAAACAGACAAAAGAAAAATCTGAACCCAACAAACATTAGTATTAACCTAGGGTTCCTTGGGTTTCTGAGGGTTTTTTTAATAATGTGCCACAATATTTTCTTTTATGCCAATGAAGCAGATAGGAGTATTACCTTTTTTTCTGTCTCCAACCCTTCTAGTCATCTGTTAATGACTTCAGAATTTATTTTGGTATGAAAAACCAAAGGGCTCTTAATATTTTTTTATTTATTAATTAATTTCATGTTAATATTAAGAATGTCCCATTATAAAGCCTTTCCCTTTGGAAGTATTCTAAAATAAACTATAGAAAACTATTGAAAGTTGTAAGATTCTCAGTCTTTATTTCTGGGACTTCAGTGTAGTGCTTTCTGGAAACCAACAAAAAAAATATGAGATAATTTGAAATCTTAAATTATCTGTTTTTCTTTTTATTCATTATCATTGGCTTGAAGTTTTAGATTTATTTAATTTGAAAACAAATTATGGGAGCAGTTGTTTCAATCCTTGTTGTAAGAGAAATAAAAATTGTAATCAGTCTTGAAGCATCTATGTCTACTTGGAAACAAAAAACCCTCTTAGGAAAGTTTTGATATATGCAGGATTAAAGACTATAAAACCTCTTACTGGAGTTTTGATATAATATATGTAGGATTAGAAATATTTGTTACCATGTTTGGTGGCCTGTATATCAGCATTTCCTAAGGATGTGTTATTGGGATAGAACTCCACACTGGGCTTCTTTTCAAGCTCCAGATTTAAAATGCACCAAGGTAAATACTGAAGTGCTTAAACATATTAAATGTAAATTAAAGGACTTGACAAGGCAAATGAAATTCAACAAAATATTTACTCCTATGATCAGGCTATGATTTGGCTTTATTTGAAAAAAAAGGTTTGTATTTAGAAAAGAAAGAAAGCAAAATATTTAAAGGAAGGATCAATGTAAAATCTGTCGCAACATTTTTATTTTTTCTGTTTTCTAATGAGATGGTTATTGAGTAAGTAGAAGACTGCATATAGAGTATAAACTCAGTGCTCTTTGCTTTTCAAAAATTTAGTTGGAATAATGTGTGTCTTGCCATTGAGGACTGTCTGGAACACACATCTGTGTTAAACATTGTCTCAGGGTTGTCCTATTTACATTAGTTACCAAAGACAAAATTCTCTGTCAGGTATTTTGCAGAGTAATTCTAAGCAGAGAATTAAGAGAGAATATTCTATGAGAGAATATATGTGCTTCTGCTTATCAGTTCTGACCTTTCTGAAATTTTAAGACTGATGTAATTTCAGAAAAAGCATTTATATGAACTAATTAGGTGACATTTGTATGAACTAAAGGTGACATTTAGATATGACATGATAAATGATGATATTTACAAAACCCCTTAATTTATGTTGCAAAACTGTTAGTATTTTCATTTGTGATAGGGTCCACTATGTGTTAGGGTATTAGGTTGATATATATATATGTATTTATTCAGTGGGCTTCCACTGAATTTATGTTGGTCTGATATTAGCCAGAGCAAATTTCTGTTTCAAAAAGATCTCATGCAGGACTCCATACTCTTTCCTTTAAACTCTGGAGGTGATGTAAACTTACTGACTTCCCTGAAGTTGATACAAATTTGGATTCCCTTTTTTTGCCTTCTGAGTGAAGATTTTTTTAATATGTAAGAGTAAATATAGTATCTGACTGTTAAGTATACAATATGCACTGCCAGGCCTTTCATGTTAATTCAGTGTAGCCAGCAGTGACAATGAGGTGTTACTGATGTAAAGAGATCAAAAAATAAACTGTACCAAGTCACCATGTGATTCATTTGCTCTGGTGTGGCAGCAGTGGAAATGGGGCATGGAAATGGCATCTAGGGGCTCCTAATTTGCTGTTTCTTACCCAGCACCCTCTTTAACCCACTGGCTCACTGCAGAGGCTCCTACAGTGCTTTGCTACAAGTTTGACTCAGCATGAAGCACAGGTTGGCTAAGTTTTGTTAGAGCGCACTTTCTAGACAATAGTAATAAAACTAGAGTGAGACTGGGGAAAAAAAGAGGAAGGGACAAAGTACGTGCAAGTCATACCATAAGGGAAAATCACCTGTTATTCTCAAGTTTATTCTGTTTTGGAGAAACAATGTCGATATTAAAGATGACAGATGATGGCAACTGATTTATACCGCAACTTTTATGGTATCTTACATCCTGTGTGTGTACTTTAAAGAAGAGATATGAAATATATGACTTTGCTGCTTTGGTTCATCTAAAGTTCAAAAAGATAGGAAAAGCTGTCATTTCAAAGAAATACTTCAGTCCAGAGATGTGCTGAGAGCACAGTGTGTATATCCTATCAAAAGGGTAATCTCACATGCTATTGTCTGTGTATCTCAAGTGTTTTCAAATATATAATTGACTTTTGCAGCCATTCCCCAAACTCAGCTCTTCTGATCTTCTCTGGTTTTCCTGTTGTGCAACCAAACCAGAGCACTGGGGGGACACAGAGGGACTTCTGACAGCCATGGGGTAATTAATCAGATGTCTTCTTTAGGATTTTAGGGAAGGATGGCAAAACAACATCAAGGTGGAGAATGATGCTTTTAAGTCTCACTTGTTTTCACAGCTTCAGGATTTTCCCAGCTGTAACAAAATGGAGAATTTGTCCTCGAGACCATTTTGAATAGCAATGATTTTTCTTCTGCTGACTTTGCTGAGATGACTGTTGAGA
The DNA here is from genome assembly GCF_023055355.1 of Agelaius tricolor. NCBI lineage: Eukaryota > Metazoa > Chordata > Aves > Passeriformes > Icteridae > Agelaius > Agelaius tricolor. Next base: position 46,850,393 of record NW_027269261.1, read on the forward strand.
AATTCTTCATATTTTGTAGTGGTCTCATAACAAATGGGAATTTGCACATTGTCAGAGATATGTACCCTTGAAGTACAATTACACATGGAGAAATATAGGAGCAGCAGTGACAGCTTGAAATATAAGCTTCACTACATGGAAAGTCAGAGATAAGTGTGAAGAATAGTGTTGGTAAATTCTTTACCCATAGAGGAATGTCTAAATAATGAGGTGTTTTCAAACTAAGCCTTCAGGTTGTATTAAATATGAGAATTCCATTGTTGGTCTAGTTTTAAGGAATTATTTTCTGTCACCTCTTGCTCAGAGCTCTCTGTCTCTACACTCTCCTGCTAGCAAACTGAAACTGGACTATTCAGATAGATTAGAGTTTGTTTTTTTCCTCACAGAGAATCCTATTATCCACCGCTGGTACAGCGAGCAAATAACCAGTCAAGATTGCATAGACAAGGAAAAAAGCAAAAAAGGCTTAGCTGTTCTTCAAAACTTTATCTAATTGAAATGATGCATGGCACAACTTAAAGTTCACTAATGTAGCTGCAGTCAAAGATTTTTTGCTAAGCATGGCTGACACACAAATGTTTAATGGAGTAGATTTTATTTTGTTTGTCAGAAATGTGAGTCTTGCTCCAGCAAAAGACTCAAAGGATTTTGCCAAGATGCAGCCATGTGACTAAATGTTGTTCTCTGTCTAATACCTAAGCGATTCTCAGTGCCTTTTTTCCTTTGTTTTCAATCTACTTTCAGTTTGTGTATTTTTGCCAACACAGAAGTTGCCAGCAACTCTGAATGCCCAAATTTTAATTTTGTTCAAGTGCAAAATAGCTGTTAACAATGACTTTTGGATTTGAGGAATTTAGCAGATTGTTTTAATGACCTGTGTGAATTTACTGAGTGCAAATTAATATGTTTCATTTTGCAAAACCTTATAGAAGGCAGTAAAGTTAATTTACTGTTTAGGTTTTCATGTATTAGCTTTTTTTTAATGCATTGGAAATTGGAAATGAGAATAGATTTCTTGTTACAAGATATTTCTATGATCTGACATTCCTCTTACCAACACATCATTATTAAGTATATGATTATTTGTGAGTTACATCTGTAATAAATATTGCATTTCACAGCTTGAACAAGAAGGGGTTAAAATGATTGTTGAATGCAACAATAATCAGTGAAGTACTCAATTAGATTTTATATAAAAAACTTCATTGGAACAAGAGGAATTTATTGAACTGCAATTTTCTTGTAACTGTTACAAGGTATTAGAAATAGGTATTTAAAATGCATTCTCTTTCTTAGGCAGTGTATGCTAATATATTTGCTATTCTCAAGGTAATACTGCATTAGTAAGTACCTATATCTAGTACAATTTGATAAATTAAGTTTGCTATAACAACTATGTTGCTTGCAAAAATATTGCCCAAGCCAGGTAGTTGATGTTTTTAAAAGGCTGTTTCAGAGGCATATAGAAGATTTGTTGGAACATTGAGGGGAGGTACAGAAGTACTTTCCATGCTCATCCACTTTTCCGTCGGTGCTCAGAAGCAGCCAAGAACTGTCAGATCTTAAACCAAGTTTCTGACTTGCTCTGATTTATGCTGGTTTACAGAACAGTTATGCTAGTTTCAAATATGGACTTGATTCCCTTTATTGAGGGAGCTGGGGTTGTTTAGCCTGGAGAAAAGGAGTCTCAGGGTGACCTTACCACCTCAACATCTACCAGTAAAGAAAGTGGAGCCAGGTGGGAGTTGGTCTTTTCTCCCAGGTGACGAGTGACAGGCTGAGATGACACAGCCTCAAGCTGTGCCAGGGGAGGGTCAGACTGGACAGCAGAAGGGATTTCATCATGGAAGGGGCTGTTAAACATTGAGACAGACTGTCCATGGAGTTAGAGTCACTATACTGGAGGTAGTCTAGGAATGACTGGATGTGGCAATCAGTGCCATTGTGTGGTTGACAAAGATGGCGGTGGGTCAAAGGTTGGACTTAAGGATCTTAGAGATCCTTTCCAACCTGAATGATTCTGTGACTAGAAGTTTCCCAACCAGCCATTAAGTCACATCTTGGGAGATTTCTACTGGTGAATGGGCAAAGAAGTTTATAGTATGGTATTACTACTGTAACTTTGTTACGTTCCCATCTTTTTAAAATGGTAAGAGACAAAGACAATGGCAATGGAATTTAAAGTGATGTAAAGATTTTAATGTACATTTTAATGTGATTCCTAGCATTTTTCCAGTGTTTTTCCACATGCAAATGATGCATGCAATCCAATCTTCTGGCAATAACAAGACACAACAATTTATCTTTTAACACAGCAATCTAACATAATTATTGGTGTTTATGTTATTTTCAAATAAGATTTTTGTCTTAGATTAGTTTCAAACAGAGTAGGTGAACTTTTGTCCCCTTTTCACTATCAAGCCTACTTGTCATCCATATAAATGAAACTCAAATAAAAGCTTTCAAAACTTCTCAAAATGGCTGTTTCTTGTCTTTGTGCATGCATAGGGCATTCAATATTTTAATCAGCTGTTACAATTCACTGGGCCCAAGACTGATATTAAGCGACCACTAAAAGTTGAGTGTTCAGCTGAAGACATGAAAAAACAGATTCACTGGTTACTTGATAAATATTCCATGTAAATTTTCAGAATAAATGTTCACGTTGGCCTTCACACACTATCTTTCTAAATTTCAAAGTGGCACTGTATCAAATGCAGTGCTTCACAATTTGGTTCAAAAAGTGTTTTGTCATGTGGCCAAGTCACAGAGTTGGTGTTATTTGTTGATGTAAAGAAGAAAATTGACTTTTTCCATCTTGTTAGCAAGGAAAAGTTGATTTACATTAGGCTGGTATAAATATCATCATTCATAAATTATTTTCCCATTTATAAAATTGTTCATTATACTTCTTGTGGAATTTTTTAAATGGGAAAATAATTCCTGGTGAGGCCCACAGAAGGTCAGGTGTTTAATAATGCTGGCGAAATATAGCTTATGAACACAGAGTTCTCTTCCAACTGGTGTTGCTTCTAGCTCAGCCTATGACTCTTAAAGGGATTCTCTGCTGTATTCAATCATGATCAATAATTAGGCAATTGTTATCTATTTCCCAGATCCATCTTATGAGGATATGATGACTCTGCAGTGTCAATATGAGTTATTAACAATAGTTAATACCTGTGCCAATAGTAAAGTTGCTTCTGCACTAAAAAGGGGGTAGATCTTCACAGTGAGCAGATTATGCTTTATTTCCCAATTGTGCAGTCTCAGTTCCTGCAGAGGTGAACTTTAAGAACTCTAAATAATTAATTTGTCTCCAGTAACATCATGTAAAGGCAAAGATACTCCGTGATCTCAGCAGCGCCAACCTCTTCAAAGTGGTATTAGTCTTGATTTTCCCAGTACAGGTGAAGCCATGCCATGAAGTCTGGTATTTTTGTCCCTGTGCTACCCCAAAGCTGTTTGGGCAGCTATGTGCTGAAACAGATTGGAAAAGCGATTCATCTTCTTTTCTTGTGAGGTAGAAAAAGGAGGAGGAGAAATTACCAAAAGATGGTCTAATGTTTTCTATCACAAACCATATTTCAAATTTTTCTGTAGGCATCCAGAGAGATTGCTTGCTGGTTATAACCTCCATTTGACCAAACTGATGTAAGTTACAATTTTTAAAACATCATTCAGAAGCATTTTGTAATTAGGTCTAGAATTGAGTGTGTGAAGTTAAAAACTGGTTAAATGCTGTTAAACTGTTTCTCTGGATACAAAACTGTAATTGTGAGTAACTCTGCTGCAGCCATTTGATACTAAAGCTGCTGTTAACCAAAACTGACAGAAAACTGTTTTCAGACATGGAACAGTACCAGCAAAAGTAAAAGTCGATTAAACCCTTTGAAGCTTTGTAGTGCTCATAAAAAAATTTAATACCTTAGTACCACCAATTAGCACTTTGTTTTATAAGGTGAAAAAAAAATCTGTTATTACACAGAGATCTTTCTAAGTTCAATATCTCGGGCTGTATTTTCATAGTCAATATTAACTGATCTATACCCTACAGGATTACCCATAAATACAAATATGTGCAAAGAGGCAAAACCCTTTTGTTTGTTTCTGTTCAAATTTTCAACCCATGTTACAAGGTGTTTCTACCACCTTTTATCATTGCATACATCACAACAGTACAGCCAGCATGTAGGAGAATAGAGAAACACATGGAAGTGAAAGCAGGAGGTTAAAAATACTAGCCTAAGGCATTTCTAGTCCAGAAATGAGCATCTCACAGTTTGCAGAGTCAGATGCTTAGCAAAAGTCAACATCAAACAGGGAGCTCTGAGAGTGCTGAGTTAGAGTGGTGTATAAAATGTAAGAGAGAAAAAAAGTTTATAGCTGCTGCTGTGGAGTGCTGGCTGGGTGTGAAAGCAAGCTCTATCAGTGCTTGCCCATGTATTTCTCAGGCATTTCCATAGTTTACCATGACCTGTTCTATATATTTACCTGTTGATCCCACTTCAGAAAGCAAGTTGCAGTCATGCCTTTTTCCTACAAAGTTCTACTGATACTGATATTCTGTGAAAAATGGAGAAGCTGCTACCTGTAATTATTTTCACCATCCTGGAGAACTGAAATAAGAGACCAAATGGTGCATTCTGTAAGTGTCTGTAACAGAGCAAGTATTTTAGGTCTATAGAATTTTTAGAAAATGAAGATGGTATTTTTCTAGCATGCTCTTTGGTATGCACAGTGCTGTGGAACAAAAACCAGATTTAATAGGAGGCATCCAGGCACAGGAGGAATAAATCTTTTTTTATATTTGAAATGGATTGAAAATCTGATGCAAGGAACTAAAAATTAATCTATATAAAATCAATCAAAGCAATAGTCTCAACTGACTATCAAATTATCAATAGCAGTATATAAATTTTTAGTTTATACTAGTAACTTTATACTAGCCACTAGTATCTTTTTGTTAAGTGCTTTAATCTACTTTAGATGCAAAACATTCAGTCCATTGATATTAGAAGTGAACTTGCTTACATCAAAACAAAATTTCTTACAATACATAAATCTTGTATTCTTGAAGTGTATTAATTTAAAATTAGTTAGAAATATCAGTGTTTGGATGTCAATCTTTTCCTGAAATTAGTATTGGAGATAAATGTGAACAGCAAGCATTTTTGCACAGGACTTGCCTTGCTGCTTACACTAGATGTGGTTGGGAAGAGATGTTTTTATTTCTTATAAGAGATTCAATTGCATGCAATCAATGAAATTGACTGAAACAGGAAGAGAAATGTGAGAAGACTCAAAAAAAAAATTGTTGGCTAGGTGATTGGCTTTTTCACAGCTTTCTACTGTTTTCTGATTCTTCAGCAAGTTCTTTTGCCGGACTGACTCGTGATTTTTACAACTTTCTGTAGAAGTCTCCTCAACCATTTTAATGACACTTAGTAGTTCTTTCTGATCCACTTTGGTGTTTTGCTTTTATTCAAGAGCCTTTCCTTTGCAAGGCATACTAATTCCTACATCTCAATTTTTCTGTGAATATATGAGAACTTGTGCAAATTTAAATATCTTGTCAAGATTTATCATATTATCATCTGAGGAAGCAGATGTATTCTCTATAACTCAAACTATACCCTCTTGCCTTTATTACTAATTTTCTGCTGAGGAAGGTTGGTTTTGGTTTTTGTGGGTTTTTTTCTTCATTTTTTTAAACAGGTTTATGAAAGCAAATAGCGTAACTAGTTATCTGTTCAAGTGTTATAAAATATTATTAATCTGTAAATATCCATGAATAACGTTATTGGGCTTGCTTTTCTCTTTCCTATGCTTATATCAACACAGATTCCCAGGGCTTTTCCTCTACAGGTTTCCCACTCACATTTCACAATTTACAGTGTGCCTCATCTCCAGGTTTATGTCCTCCTTGTCATACTTTATAAGGGACACATGCAGAAGTAAATAGAATATATACTGAAAGGGTAAATTAGAACAATGCATTAGCTCATTTCTCTCTCCATGGCAGTTAGGGCAACTTTTTGAAATATGTCCAAATCTTGTGTCCTTTCTTCTCCCTACTTGAAGGTAAATGAAGGCTTAGCTCTGCTCTTGTTCTGTTAGGAACAATGGGGGTGGATCTTCATGGCATGACTGGGTTACAAGGCACTTCTTGGCCTTCTGAGGGCACCTGACAGTGAAAAATGTCTGGGGATAAAATAAATATGTTTAGTTTTCCCTTGTTTTGAGGTTCCTGTTTGCAAACCGTCTCCAGCACTTTTGTGATGTTTTTGTGCCTCTCCTTCCATCTTTGCTTTCTTTCAAAATCCCTGTGAAAAGTCCCAATCAAATACAAAAGTTAAAAGTATAAATAATGAAATAGTCTGTGAAAGAAGTTTTTCTAACATCCCTTTAAAACATGTTTAGTTTCAAAACTGCTGTGGCACTGATGCAGCAGTTCAGGTGCTCCTGGTTGCTGAAAAAAAGACCATTAAAAGGGCTATCAAGAAATTGCTAAAGGAGAGAAATGGCTCAGAGGACTCAGATCTAGTGAGAAGAATGAGGAGGAACAGAGAACATCTCAGTAACAGGTAAAGACAGAAGGGAAGGACATGAAATTAACAAAAATTATTTAGAGGCTTAAAGGGCAACATCCACAAAAAAAAATGCTGCAAATCAAGAAAAAGTAAGTTAAGAGATTGAAATTTTGTTTACAGAGGTGGAAAGGAAAGTAGATCAAAGACTGAAAGATGGATGACAGAACACACAGACTTCATTGTTGCAAGTATTTTTATAAATGATAATCTGGTTTTTCCTTTTCAAATGTGGTATGAAATTTGTATAGTCAAGTTCAGACCAAAACCTGCTGGCTTTTCTCTTTAAAGTGTTCTTTGAAAATATATCCTACTTAATTTTGTGAGGGAAAAATGAGTGTTGTTGCCACCTTGCCTTACAACAGTGGCCTAGGCAGCAGTTGGGTTGGTCATGGGTTTGCTTTGAGCATCCTCATGGGAGAAACGCTGTTGATCAAGTGTGCTAAAAAACATAACCAGAGAATTGCACAAAGAAAAATGTTGGCTCTGAAATCAAATTCCCTCAATTACAATGTATGTAGAAGTAACCGATGTTTTGAAATTGACTCTTGTACAAAAATTAGAGTGTGGTTTTTTTATTTTTCCCCTCCTATGCATTTTATAATATTCCTTTACATTATATAGCTACTGGACTACTTCAGCTGTCTCTTTAGAAAATGGTGTTCTTTTCCATTTACTTATGTTGTTTTATGACTTCTTATCCTACTTTAGGGGGAAAAAACCAAAACAAAAATCCAAACTGACCAAAAAACCACAAAGAACAAAAGAACAAGAAACCCACTCAAAATTCTATTTTTAAAAAATCCTGTCATTGTGCAAAGTGCTCTGCATTTTAGACTGCCATATCTCTTGATCCTGGCTAGTAACACTATTCTTTCATCTTATCTTTTCAGAGCTGGACAAAGATACGGTAAATACATAGAGATAATCTTTAAGCTGCCAGTGTTTAATGATGATCCCAGGGTTGCTTGGAACAAGAAAGATTCCAAAGAAGTTGTCATCCTTTGTAGGAAAATACTTTTTAAATAGTCCTGTACAGTACTTTTTATTAGATTAAGTATGTAATCAGAAAACTTTTTCATATCCAAAACTTTGAGTGCTTTGAAGTCACAATTAAAAGGGAAAGTTATCTGATTGTTTTAGCAATAAGTAGTACAACATTGATGGAAATGCTGGTTCAAGGACAGAGCATGGGTTATGGACTGTCTCTTCATCTGAGCTCTGTGTATATCTCTAGGAACTTATAACAAGACAAATTCCCGAAGACAACATTCTTCTTCTGTTTGTGAATTTAAAGGTTACACAAACTGCTTATTTTGGGTCTAGGAACTGTAGAATTAAGTTGCAGTTCCCTAGAAAAATACATACTTTAATTAGGCTTCAACCAATCTTATGAAGTATGCAAAAGCTAAAGACAGCATCGTTTAAGTCTCTTTTTAAATATATCTACACATTTATAGGTGCTATTTCTGAACAAACATATATGTAGAACTTTCAAATATGTTGGTAATCTGTCCATTTCACTATTTGTTTATTACCTGCTTCTAAGCCTGGTACTGATCTTGTTCACAGTTTAGGTCCCCAGGCTCAAGTGAAAGAAAAAAACCCTTGTTAATTTTGTACATTCAAACACAAAACTAATGCAAAGAATAAAGAAAGCACTCTCATCACATTTATCATTCCAGGTATTCATAATACCCCAGAATTTAGCTGTGTCGATAAGTTAGGTTTATGTTATTGTAAAAATATGTAACTAATTGGCAAGATTAAAAAAAATTAATAAAACAAAACAAATGTATTTTTCTTGCTAATAAATATCTAGGTTTAGGTGCAAATATGCTGTCCATCATTAGCTATTCATTAATTTTAATCTCTTATTTCAGTCTTGTAAATCTTCTGATCAGGGTACAACTCTGCAGGGATTGCCAGCCATCCTGTCCCATCAGATGCTTTGTCACCTTTTTTTCCTTCTTGGATGGCAATCACAGGATGCAAATGGCAAGTTCTTGAAAGATGTTTTCTGACATCTGGCTCTTGATGGACTCCTTAGGCAGCTGGGCTTGTCTTGCTGGAAGAACTTCTGAGCTATCCTCATAACGAAGTGACTTTTTGGCCTTTTACATGTGTTCTGTCCAAGTGCCCTTTGGAAGGGAAATGATCTGCATGCTATGTATTGCCAGAGAGCCCAAAGATGCAGATTGTTTTACAGCTGGGAGCTGGACATGTTCGGTGTAATTTGAATATGCTGCAAGTCATATGGACAAGTCATATGGACACTTGAGTCACTGTTGTGATGGCTGCTGTGTTTCACATCAGCATGTGAAAACCTCAAACACATGAGTTGTAGCAAATAATTTCACAAATTATTGGAATAACATGGCTCAAAGTAGAAGCAAGAAAGAGAAGGCTTAGACACTTTTAAGTTGGAACTGAGTAGTTGCTTTATATGTGCGTTTTGTCTATACGTTAATTTTTCTTTTTTTGGTGTGCATTCTTGGGCTGTAGTTCTGTATTGCAAGCACACCACCAGGGGTGCTTTGTAGCCTAGTGAGATTTCAGGCAGCCTGAATGAGACAGTTTATCTGTAAGTACAACTCAACTACTTTTTTTTTTTCCTGGTATGCAAATTCAGCTACAAGTAAATGTCATGCTTAATATTCAGGACTGCAAAACATGTGCCAGCCTAGTATTAAATCACAGGTCACAGAATATTTTGTTTCAAAGACGCCCACAAGGATCATCAAGTCCAATTTTTAAGTGACTGGTCCATAAGGGAATTGAACTCAGAGTCTTTTTGTTGTTAGCACCCAACTCTAACAAACCAAGCCAGTCTCAGGGGCTGTTGTCTTAACTTTGGTAATAGGAAACCTAAACATAGAAAGCATCTCTTTTTGTCAATAAAATTAAATTGTTGTTGCCTAACCACAAGTGAACTTGACAGTTACTTGTAAATAATTGCTTTCTGGTTTTTGTCACTGATCATTGTATTAGATAATCAAGATTGTTGTCTTGATAAATATTTGACAAAAAAAACAGAAAAGAAAAAATAAAGATGAGACTTGAAGAAGTTTAGCAATCACATTTAAAACAAAACATTGAAAAAGTATAGGGATAAACCCCAAACTACATCTCAGTTGAACAACTATTTTCTAATATTATTTTCTTTTTTTTTCAAAAACATTTTTATGCATAAATCAAACCTAATTATAGCTAAAAACTGTAAAGCTCAAAAAAATTTCACTTTCAATAAACACCTAAAATTGTAATATTTTTATATCTGCTTGAGTTCTATTTGAAGAAATAACCTTAATTGAAAAGACTTCATATGGCTGGATTCATTGAATTCCTTTAGCAATAAAAAGAACTTTAATCTTCCAAACACTAACAGTACAATGAGTTAGAATGCTTTCTTTTAAAGAGGAACTTTTGTTTTTTATTGATGCAAGTGAAAAAAATCAAATCCCAGAATACATTAGGAGGAATGTGACCATTTTCTAATTGTCCTTTTTCCTTTTCTTGCTATAATGTTAGCATTTAAAGGCGTGTAAACCTGAGGTAGGAATTTGCTTTTTTTGTCACTTCTGAACAAGTAGAACTTCTGTTTAGTAACAAAAAAGGCTTTTCATCATTAAAACCCTTAAAATATTTCAGTCGTGTATTTCTCTAGTCAAATAGACAAAACACTCCTCAGAATCAGCTGAGATATTATGTAGAGATTAAACTTCTTTCCCTTCTTTACTTTTTTTTTATTTATTGCTTTATTTGTATCTATATTTTAGTATTGATATTATATATGTCCTTAAAGGGGTTTTTTGGTTTTTGACTTGTATCTTTACAGATAGAGAATTGCCAAGCAGCTGACCTTCTTATCCTGTGTCTGGAAATTAAAGTTAGTAGATACAATTAATCTGGACATAAGAAACTTCAGTGGTTCTCTGACAGAAGAAAAATTTAATTTCCTGGTAGTGAATGAGTTACAGTTCAACTTATTTTCAGATATGACTTGCAGGAAAATGTTCTGGAATATGCTACTGCAAAACATGTAACAATCTTGCCATCTTCCCAATTCTTTTAGGAGAATTCAGCAAAATACCTAAATCAAGAGATAGAGGTGCATTGAGGAGTTGGTAGATCGTGCACTGTAAGCTGGGGGAAACTGTCCTACGTTGAAGAAAGGCAAAGAAAGGGAAATAAAGAAAAGTGTAGCTGGAAATTTCTCTGTGAGGCTTTGTTTTAGAGCACATGTGTGTGTTTACTCTGTGAACTCTGGAGCTAATCCTGGCTTAAAACTCAATTGTTTGTAAAGTGCCCACCAGAACTGCTGTGCCACACAAATGGGTTGGCATTAAGTCTTGCAGGGTGCTCAGTGCAGCAGAAATATTGTAGCAAAACCTAAAAATTCCTTTCAACATTATAATACAAATCACCTAAGCTTTCTGCTTCTGCAGTATTTGTTTGGGGTTTGGTTGAATTGTTTAGATTTTTTCCTTTCACTAAAAGCTTTTGCGTCTAGGAGTGAATAAGCATAAATTTAATCAAAATAATATTTGATATATTTGATATAACAGTGATAAAACAGATATACTATTTGATATAACAGTGACCTTCATTCTTCATCTTGACCACAGTACATTTAGAAGTGGAAAAGTGAGCTTTTCTTGTACCTCTTCCTTTTGAGGTGACCTTTGGCTTGAGTATTTAGGTTGCAGCAGTGTATTAACTGCGAGGGATTATTATGAGGTGAGGATATGGGCATCAACCACTTCAGAGCAGCAGACTATGTTGATGGTGAGCTTTTTTCCTGTAATCTAATGTGGGTTGGGGGGTTTTTAATAATCTCAGGCTTGTGAGAAGCAAACTACAGTAAAGCCCAGCAAGTCTGCTCTATCATCTGCTGAGTACTGTTGCGCTGTTAAAACAATCAGAAACAAGCTGTGGAAGATTTCTGCTGAGCAGAGTTTCCCCCCTTCCCCCAAACAAGGTGCATGCTTCTTCACTGAAGTATAAAATCCTAGGGAAAAGGTCGTGTCAATTGATGTGATTGCACATCAGTTTGCTGGAGAGAGTATCATGAGTTTACAAAGTCATTTGAATGCTGTTGTAAAAAAGACTTCTTTTAAGTAAAAGTAATTGTCGAAGTTGTGTCTGTCCGCTATAAAATTCTGTTCTCTGCATGAGTAAAAAAATCTCTGTCTCAACTAACTTTGGTTTGAAATTCACCTCAGTTATATTTGCAACTAAACAACCAACAGCTGCTCTCTCTCTGCCTGAAATAAGATTATTCCACCTGGTTGAAATTTTATAAGCCCCACCCGGGAACATGCACTGCTGGACCCTTACTATTACCCATCACCGGTTTCCTTACTTTTTTTTTGTCTCTTTCAGAGTGGTAGGCTTTTAAATAAATGGCATTTTTACATCTTATGCATATAGGACAGTGTTAGAGTCATCAACACACTTTTTATGATTTCATACTGCCTTTTGGATTTACAGTCTTATTAAAATTTTGCCAATAGTTCCTTTCATTTGCTGGGCTGAGAAAGAGCTATTTTTTTACAAATAGCAGAACCTTGAAAAGTTTACTTGTTTGAAGTTGTATAGTAGGGAAAAAAAGTTTTGAAGGTGGAATTTGTTTATTTGCTGCAAGGTCTAAAGGCTGTCCTTGAAAATTACCAGCTATTAAAGAACCACCCTATGATTTGAACTGATATTGCTATTATATTAGCTCCCCATAAGTAAACTGTACTATTTAAAGACCTGAAACAGTTTTCAGCAGTGCTTTGCCAAACAGTGTTCCAGAATAGTACTAATATTGAGCAATTAGGAATGCTTGCTTCTCTTTTTACATTGTTTTTTTTCTTCATGGGTGTTGACACTGGATTTCTTTCATTGACTTAATGTAGATGAAGATTATTACCCTATTCCTGGACTGTAAACAAGGATATACAATTTTTTTTTCTTTAAAAAAAAAAACAAAAATAAAGACAGAAAGAATACCATAACATTCTGAGTAAAATCAGCTGCTGACCTGCTGTTCCTGTCTCTAACAAATATATTTGCTTGGCTGCCAGCACTCTTTTAAAAAAGAGGAGGGCATGAAGTACTACCTTAAAGCTGCTTGAAGCTACCTACCTTTACCAAGGAAGATATCTGGAGGTCAGAGAACCTGTGCTGAAAGAAGGGTGGCAAGAGTGGTGCCTAAAGGGTGATATTGTAGCCTCGAGTTCTCAGAATAATCCGGACAATGCAAGGACAGTCTCTTTCCTGTGGATAGACGTGGTTAAGGGATACATTATATTTGGAACAGACCTACAGTGTGACACCTGGCTCTCCTCCCTGCTTCAGGGCTCAGTCCAACAACATGCCATCCTTGGTAGAGTTCTTGTCCAAAACCAGTTTAGCTATGCATCCTGAAGCCAACAGATTTCTCCATTGACATAGGTTTACAAAGACTGGTGGTATGATTTCCTCTCTATCTAATATTACCTGTTACAGAGTTATATACATCTGACTCATTTCCTCATTAGACATTCTTAATGCTTAGATTTTGTTCATGAATGCTGCTAATCAAACAACAGCAAAACAAATCAGGTAGAAATACAGGAATTAATGAGGGAATTTAGTTACGTTGATGACTTAGAAATTTAGCTTAGCAATCAGTGGATTTCAGACTATTTTCAGATGGTGGGGAAGAGGATGATATTTTCTGGCTTGAAATATCTTCAGACCTTGAGGGTATCACTGCTTTATAAGAAGGAAAGGGATAGATTTTTTTTCAGACTTTTGGCTTCATTTTGGGTGGAATCAAACTTGCCTAAAGTTGCCTGTCTAGGTACTGGATGTTTAATCTAAATTAGTCAGTGGGCTTTCTCCTGTGATCCTGGGGAGAGGCTCCTGCAAAGAATGATTCACATCAGAATGAAAAAAATAGTTAAGTTACATGATATCAACAGCCCTCTTCAGAGCATTCCTTACATTTCTGGGAGGGTTAGCCACAGGAATAATTCTGATGTAAAAAAAATCAAGTGGTTTTTTTTGATGCACTTTTCATTTTTGTATCATTCGAGTGGTATTATTCGTCCTGAATGCAGGTAATTCAAAAGTTACCCATACTAACACATTTTTGGCAAGGAGAACACAAAGCACAATGAGTTCTGTTGGTTATTCTGCATTGGTATTTTGTTATACTAATGTAAGACTGAGCTCAGCCTTGAGGGTTTTCACTCTCTCTTTGACTTTCCTTTTGCTGCACTTAGAAAAATAGCTGAGCTTTCTGTCTCATTTTCTGTAATGTCAGCAAGATGCCTAATTTCTGTAATTACAACTGTTAGCTTGTAATAAATCAGGACCTTACTTGACTTATGAACTTCATGAGATGACCACAGAATTTTTGTCTGTTAAAGTCTTTATTAAGTAATTTAAAATCTTATCCCAGTGAGAGCTTTTCTTGGGTTGATGGTATGCTAGTAGTATGTTGCCTTCCAGAGGCAGAAAATATCATAAGGTAATGCTGCTAAAGATCTTAATTGTCTCAATACATCCTGGTGTTCTTTAATGCCTCTAAATTAATTATGCAATTTAATGTTGTTATTAAGCCTTGAATTGCATTACTTCCACAGAAACATAAAGTTAATGTGATTGTGTACCATAGGAATGGAAGTACCTGGGGTTTTAAGGATTGTTCCCCAGCATTGCAATTATTCAGAAAGTTTCTAGATCGAAAGGTTCATAAAACATTTTACTGATATGTTCCTTGTGGCCACTGAATATGTAACTTAAAGGGTCAAAAGCCACAATTACAGGATACTTCAGAAAGAGAGTGTAAGAAATGAAGGCTATTGCCAATAGCTTAAGTGCCTGTAGATGTCGATAAGATGTTACATAAAACATTATTTGTGGGGAAAAAACACTGCTTTTCATAGGCCAGGGAGAGGCAATAATAAAGCCAAACACAGCAGTTCCTGCCAATCTAACCCGACTACTTTTCATCTTATCTTCAGATTTGGCTATTGGCTTAAAGCTAGTTTAGTTTAGTTTTTTACAGAATCTAGCTAGGTACCTGAAAATTTTAGTATTGCTGGTAGGTAGCATTGGTTCATATCACTTTGGGATTAGTCTGGTATGGTTAAGCTTTCCTTGAAGATGAAAATGGTTTTCCATTTCCATACTTCAGCCTGCAACAGAAAGATAACAGGTATGATCCCTCTCCCCAGTTTCTAAGGCGTCTAATTTTTCTGAAATATTTAGAAAACTTAAGTCACCTCCAGTCATATAATCTATCAGAAAAAGGCCATCATTTTTTTGCATTCCAAAGCAACACTGTGAAAACAGAATCATTGTGCTTTAGGGAGCATCACTTCTACTATGAATGTATAAAAACAACATTTTCTATTTCATTGAATTGAATTTCAGAAGGTGATTAAATTGAAATGTAGAAGAAAACATGTATAGGCAAAACCCACATTAATTCCAGGTAGAAAATATGGCTGGGGTTGCCATCAGTTCTCAAGAGGAATGTGTACTTTCACATTTTGTCTAGGTGACAGCACTTCCACTGGTATAGTGACCTGTGAAATCCCAGGATAGCAAAGCGGAGCAGCATGGCAGGAGTGATTACAGGCAATCAGTCAGAAGTGCCTGCTCCTGTGACACTGCCTGTGGAAGTCAAAGCACACAGAGCACATGGTCTGCCCTGATCCTCTGTCCTGGTTAGGGTATAGGTCATTCCCCTGTTTCATAGATGCATCCCATTAGAGCCTCATCTCCTGTGCCACCAAGTTTATATACTTCTGAGTTGTTTACAGTGTTTTACTCATATTAACTCATCTGAATAAATGTATATCAACAACAGATGTTGATTACTACTGCCCTCAGTAGTAATCGGTTCCAAGCTTTTCCTAATACTCAGAATTAAATAAATCCTGGGCAAAGCCAAACCTGTATTATCTGAGCAGAAGAGTTAAACTGTGATAGCAAAGCCACTGGCTTATTTTCCCTGGGCTGTCTAGTTTTAGTAAAGCATTGGGATGATACAATATTTTGTGATTTGTTGTTTAAGTTGTGAATTTAATGAAAGAATGTGGCTTGACACAAAAGCCTCGTGTCGGGGGTTTTATCTGTCCACATATAATTCCTTTTTTTTTTTTTTCCTTTCTCATCCCTTCTCCCCACTAGGCAAAAGCTGTTTAGCTTTTTATTCTGTAAAAACAAACAAACAAATCAATATATTAAGAGATAAATAAATTATTGAGCTGCTTTTTCCAGTACTGAAGTTCTGTATACTAATTCAATACAAAATTAACAACAGATCTTTAACTTCAGCTGCACAGAGAATCATTCTGCTATTGATCATAAGAGGATAAGACGTTTTTAAGAGATTAACATGTTACAGTCCCAAAACATGCTTACAATATTCTCTCAGAGAGGGTCAGGACTGTTCCCCACAGTGAAGCTTTCTCTTATTTTTTGCTCCTTCAGGTGGCACAGGGGGACAGGGATAAGGGTTGTGGTCAGTTGATGGCAGCTCCTCTCTGCCGCTCCTTTCTCATGCTGCTCCCTGTTCCAGCCGGAGGCATCCACAGGCTGCTGTCCTTCAGGATGAGCCTGCTCCAGCCTGGGCTCTCCATGGGCCACAGGGCACTGCCAGTGCAGCTGTGGGGCTGATCCATATCCTGGGCTGGTTTCCTTGGAGCCAGCTGGAACAGGTTGCACCTGGCATGAGGCATCCCCTGCCTCCTTGGCAGAGGGCTCTGCAGCATGGACAGGGATGCCCAGAGCAGAGGTGAATCCAAGGCTTCTTAGCTGATTCTGTTCTACTGTTTCAAGTGACATTCACCCTGGAGATTGTGTCAGCACTGCCATGTTTGCTGCTGTCCCTAGGGCATGCAGGGCTGTCTTCCTTACCTTCCTAGGGACCTTCTGGGTGCCTGAGAATAGCCCCAGGAGATGGTATGGACATCTCCATCACAGTGTCCCCAGGGTCCTGCCCCCAGGTAGGGTAAGGCACCTGCTCCACAAGAGCTCCAGGTGAGGCTGGAGGAGGGCAGGTGACCCCATGCCAGGGTGTTGGCTGCACTGTGGATGTGAAAGAGGGGATTTTGGTAGGTGAGTATCCGAGATTAATGCAACTCTTGTCAACAGCTTGTCTCTTCTTTTTGCTTATAAACATCATTAATCCCATAATTTCTCGTCAGATGTTTCATTAAGACATTTTTTTGGGTAGTTTTGTGTATCCGTGATACAAAATGGAGTTTAGAAAGAAATCCATCATTACTTGGATTTTCCTGTACTGCCTGGCAGGCACAGTTAGGAAAAGCCAAATTATGGGACATTTCCTACCTGGGTATTCCAGTGAGCAAGCTGCACATTTCCATTAACAGACTTACAATCCCTTTTCAGGAAAGTCCATCTGCTTCCAACTGATAAAGCAGCATATTACTCACTGCACATTCAGCTGCCTCATGATAATTCAAAATTTTACTTATGCTTTCCCACTTTCTCAGATTTAACACACCAGATGTATCATGTGTACATAAGTAACACCCAAATATTTTCTAAAATATTGAAAAGTCTACTGTTTTGTTAGACTTTTTTTGTGTGTTTAGAGTAATCAGTTACAGTAAAAACCACATTGCGGGGGCTTATTAGTTGCAGAGATGGGTGGAGAAAAGGCCATCAATATGGGAGTCATGAATATCTTGAAACTTCTAAATAACTCTTAAATTAAAACTGTGAGAAAGAAATGGAGCCATATGTTTGCTTGGAACATCTTTTTTCAGATAAGGCTGTCTTCCACAAGAAGGGGTAGGGTTTCTTTTTCCATGTGTGTAGTGGAGCCTAATCTCACTCTAAGTGGCTGGATGGATCAGAATATTTCTAGAATAAACAGTGGATGGAAGGGATTGGTAAAAACAATTAAGGATACCAATATGTGATCATGAGAAATGAACACTCAGGAAGGGATTAATCAAAACAGATTTAGATGTGCTGCATAATGGATGGTTAGCATGAGATCCTCCTAAAGCTCACTTCATCTCATCCTGGGGGCAACAACTAAGACACATCAGCTCTGTTGAATGGTTCGTGGGTGTGGTAGCTTTTCTTGTGTTGACTGTGCAGCCTGTACAGCTCAGGGGTAGATGCCTGTGACTTCGAAGATATCTAAAGTGTAATCACTTACTAAATTATTAATGCTGATAACTGTATACTAAATAGTGAGCTTCCTTTTTTGGTCTGTTTAACCATTATTATCTCTTAGTGTCATATAAAATTATACATGACATTTAAAAGATTTCAGTGTAAAATTATAATCTTTGTCAGAGACACTAGTAGTCGGGTATCAGTAAGCACCTGAAGGAACAACAATCAAAGAGAGTCTAATCACTTTGCAAATTTTAAAAAGCTTTTGGGGTTATATGCCAGCTATGTAGAAAATATAAGTAATAGAGCAGTTATGTTGAAGTATTCTTCTAGTGTATTTCTCCTGATGTTTTCCTTTTCCTAGTTACTTGTTCTACTGATTATTCAGACACTCTAGGGCACTTCTGAGATGCTTTGTATGTGAACTGAACTGAGTTGAACATCTTTATGATGAGCAGTCCTAACTGAGTATTTCCATAATAGGCACTCAGCTTTGTCAATAAAACACTATTCTAGAGTGAAACAAATGTGATATGTCTAGATTGAACAATTTTTGAGCTATGAGACTACCAAACTAAAATAATATCTGAAATGTTTGGATTTTGTTTGACCGTACTCCTCAGAATTTCAAACTAAAATAAAGCCTTCTAGTTCTTCAGCAGCTGAAAGAGTTGGCTAAGACAGTACTGTGAATTGATGTGCCTTCATCAGTAACATTGTCCTAAACCATGTTGTTAATCATTAGTTTTTACCTCTGTTAAACTGAATGAATAAAATGATTGGTTTTAGCCATCCTGAATAAATAAAAGTAGAACAAGTTGGATGAATTTGTGATACTGAATTTGTCCCTGCAAAGAAATTCTGTTATGACCTACGTGTTGCACATTTTTCTCTCATATCACTGGGGAGGCACTTTTCAAGTGTACAAATATTGCAGTTGCAATCTTTTACCATTTGTCTTTGATATTGTCTTGGTCCAGAATGATCCTAACCTCTGTCTAATGAGATCCACTGAAAGAAGCACAAGGCAGAGATGCTTCTTCCATCTTGCAGAATTTTTATGTCTGAAGCTTAAGAATTAAAATATTTTCTGCTCTTTAAAGTCCATTGGAAACAGAAACTGCCTTTTTTCTGACTTTTTTTTTTGGCATCAGGATCATATTCATTATTATTCATAGTCATTCAAGTATTAAAATGCTTTTTATCTATTTAGGTACCTCTGTAGGCGTTTTTGAGCTTGAAAAAAATGTGATGTGTAAAAGTATTGATTTTTAATAGGTTATTTCAGCAAGAAAATAAAAATATGTAACAAGCTCAAGTTTTTGAGACTTTTTCTTGTCCTCACAACAAGGCAAAAATTGTACATAATTCATTTAAAAGATTGCAACATGTGAGATTACTTTATCTCTCTTGAAACACGCTCATGTGAAATACTTACCTTATTATCTATGAAGTTTTACCAGTCTGTGAATTTTATTTTTAATAGAGAGGAACCTTCTTGGTTAAACACTGGAACTAGTTTTCTCAGTGAAGAGTCAATGCATGAAAATGCATTGTCTTCTCAAGTAAACAGGACAGAAATCACTACATCCATAGTTTTGCTTTTAACAAATGTACTTCTCTTATTTAGAGGCCTTTCTGACATTCTAGTCTCAAGTGAGATTTTATCAAAGACAAATGAGAAGGTAAAAGCAGCACCCAGAATCTCTTCTTGTTTTAAGTAGGGATTCTCATGAATATAGGAAAGGAATTGTACAAGTTGTAAAATGTGATTTTCAGTTCTGTACCTGGAACACTGGGTGCCTCTGGATCCTGACCACAGTTTGGTTTTTTTTTGGCATTGAAATCACAGCTGTATTTGTGGTGTCACAGATTTTGGTGCTGTCCTCTTCATAGTCTGCCCATGTGTGCAGAGTTTAACACAAATTCCTTGGCAGTGCTGCTTCCCAGACCACCCTCAAGCAAAGCCCTGCTCACACTTGTGTGGCAGAGTTTGGGTCCAATGCCTAGAAGCACCCCTCATATTAAATTTTCTAGCACAGACACAGTACATGAAATTAGAGGTGGCTGATGGTGGTTTCAGTAAGTCCAAGGTTCATGCTGATACCTAGCATGGGGCTTTGTTGACAGGATTGTTTAACTGGAGCTTGATGCTCTGCACAAGCTGGATTGTCAATGGGCCTCATCACTGTTCTACAAAGAGTAGAGTGTATTAGCTTTGTAGCTGAATATACAAACAGCACAAGCTAACTTGAGACCAGTTTATTGTAAATTAAGGCAATGAATTCCAAAGCTCTGAGTCACAGCCTGCATTATTAGGAGGGTAAAAATGTAATCATGGTAGTAATGGCATAAAACTAAAAATATTGGGATGGGTTTTTTTAAAACTGAAAATAGCTTGAGAAGCTAATTTAATAATAAATTAGTTTTTTCTAACTAAAAGCATAATAAATTGATAAGAGGGGGATTATAAAAATTCAGATTTTAATTGCCAGAAACTTAATTTCCTCAACTAAAAAAAGGCTTCTCTTTTCAATTGTTTTGCAGTCTTAAAAGTTTGCAAGTTATTTAAAACTGACTTTCATCATGTAGCAGTTTAAGTTATTTTTCTGCATTGATAGCGTAAATAAGAAGTTTTTTTCAACATTTATACTTTGTGAATTAAAAAAAAATGGATCAATCAATTTTTAAACATTCAGGTTTTTTAAGAGCAATTCGCATTGTTGTTTCACATTGTTGGCACTGTAAACATTCCACTAAGGACCTCTAGGGACCTCAATTAAACAAAATTTGGTATGTGCCGTGCAAATTTTAGTTACGCTACATGAATGAATTATTACAGCTGCATTGCTGGAATGAAGTACTAAAATCAGAATTGCTGTCTTGAGAAGTCTGGAACCTTCCTTCCTAAGCCAAAAGATTGAGCTCTAGCACTGAAGGCTCCATGAGATCCTTCCAGAGCTTTACAGAGTGCAAACCCTCTCAGGTGGGAGGAGGTTGATGATGAACATGATCTCCCTGGCTGCTCTTTGCCTCTGTCTGAGAATTTGCCGTCTTTGCCATGTGACCCTTGGTGCAGACACACTTCCTTGTGCTGTGCTCCCTGTGCATGGTCAGCCTGGGAGCAGTGGTGGGAACAGAGCATTTTAGTGGTGTAATGGCTAGGCCAAGAAATGCCTAGGGAAAGAAACGTTTCTGGAAGTGTGTTTGGAGTGCTAGTCTCTCATCTAAACATAGATCCTGGGCTGAGAGGGTCCTTCTCAAAGCCTGCTGTCATGGTTTGACACTGGGACAATGCCAGTGCCCCCATGAGAATACCCTCTCCCTGGTTTCTGCTGTGAGATGTGACCAGGAATAAGCAAAGCAGGCTCCCACTTAGGAAAAAAAAGAATTTATTAACTAAACTAGAAGGAAAAGGGAGAGAAAAAGAAACACACAAGGAAAATGAAAACTTCACAAATACATCTCCTCCTCCCCACCAAATTCCCAATACAATACATCCCCCAAATCATTGACTCTCAGTCCAGCACCACCCTTCAGAATACTCAATCCTCAGTTCATCAAGAGGAGAAGGAGTCCTCCTTGTGCCAATGGTGACCTCTTCCTTTCATGTCCAGCGCTCTCACCACTGAACACGGACCAGAGCTGCTTCTAGGGTCGACTTTTAAGGATGCTTCATCCCACTCCAAAAAGGCACAGTCTCAACTTTGGGACATCTGTTCCCCCCATATTTTTCACCCCCTGGGGCCGAGGGGTACCCACACCGAACCCTCTTGGTCCTGAGGCATTGCCTCCCCCTAGAATGCAGTCTCTGTATCACAAGGAACATGGTTCTGTCCATGGCTATGCAAAAAGAGTCCAGCATAAGCTCCATCATCTCTCTTCCACCTGAGTTCTTCTCTATTTCTCTTGTGGCCCATTTCCTCTTATCTCATCCATATCTCTCTTCTCATTCAACTCCAGGAGGATTAGCATTTGTAAGGTTTCCATCATCCAAGAAAAGGGTTAAAAATCTGAGGCTCTGTCTGTCCAGAACTCCCACGGCTGCCCAGCCGGGCACCTTCTCACACCCCCCCTTCTCCTTCTCGGCCGGCCAAGCACAGGCACAGGCTCTCTCTCTGTCTCTCCTGGGTGGGGGTGGCTGCCCGATGCCTCTCAGTGCTCCTCCACCCTTCCATCCTGCAGGGGCCTTCACCTCCCTTCTGTCCAGGCCCCGGCCTACCTCACCCGGCCCCATGGCTGCCCCTGGGCCTACCTCACCCGGCCCCATGGCTGCCCCTGGGCCTACCTCACCCGGCCCCATGGCTGCCCCTGGGCCTACCTCACCCGGCCCCATGGCTGCCCCTGGGCCTACCTCACCCGGCCCCATGGCTGCCCCTGGGCCTACCTCACCCGGCCCCATGGCTGCCCCTGCCCCGCCCAGCCCGCAGCCGGGCAGGGGAGCTCTGAACCTTTCCCTGACTGGAACCCAAGAGAGCCTCCCAGGGCAGAGCCCTGCTTTAACCCCGTGCTCTCAGAGGCAGATCCAATGTCCCAATGGCCACATTAGGTGCCAATATTAAAATCTGAACATCCATGGCCTAACCACAGCATCCCAGAAAACATATTTCCTGTCAAACCACCACACCTGCTCTTACAAAAGGGTTGCCACACTGACGTGTCCAGCAAGGAATTGCTTTGCACTCCTTGTAAGACAAACGATGGAAGTTCTGGACATATTTAATCTGATTTGTTTCCTTTCTGTTCATTCATTCAAATACAGCCCCTACGTGTTCATTTGGTTTAAGGGGGTGTTCAGATTGGCTTCCACTTCAACTCATTGCATTTCTTGACAGCACAGGGTTAGTGGAGGGAACAGCTTTCTTCCAGGAGAGTGTTTTACCAGAGGAGGGGGAGACCTTTGTGGTTAAAAGCATATCAGAGCTGTGTTACAAGTGCTGGGCTGGCATACAGCAATGTAGAATGATGGTAAATGTGTGTTTTCTTCCCTTCGGAAAATTAACTGGAATATAGTCTTAGATTTGTTAGTACCCTCACCCTTACTGTTGCTGTTGAGTTTTGGTGGTGGTTTTGGGTTTTTTTCCTGAGAAACTGGACATGCAGCGTAGCGAATATATTCCCTTTCTAGTCTGTTGCCTCCTTTTTATAACACCTGGGAGTAAAATCCCTTGGCATTCTGGTAAAGGCTGAGACACTAAGAAACTGTGAAACATCTTGATTAGATTCACTCTTTTATGTTATTCAAAGGGGTCTGGAAGCCTTAGATTACAATGGCATGCAATAAATTGGATAATAATGGCACATGGTTCTACTTGGCCCTAATTATATGTAATGAAATGGTGGTCAGTCAATCTTTCTCCTATGCTTCTGAATTCAGGAATTTACAACTTCTGCAGAGGAAAATGTTTTATTTGGGTTTTAATTATTAATATTTTTGCTTCTTCTGTTACATTTTTTCCATGAAAAATTAGATTCCAGACCAACTTTCTAAAGTGGTTAGCTTGAAAGGTTGCATAATGTGGGGAAGAAAAGGAGACCCCGGTTCTTAATGCTACCTTTGGGGTGACCTGCTCCTTGGTCTGAATGGGCTCATCATTCTTCAATGCTGGAGGTGTCCATTTTCAGACACAAGCTACACAAGTTTGCTTGCTGCTGCAGCTGCAGCCTTAAAATAAGAAGCTCCCTAGGAAAGTGGTGGATCCCCCAGAACTGGTAATTTTAAGATTCAGCTGGACAGTTTGTTGTGTTATCTTATCAAGATTGTGCTTTTGCTAAGAAAGGTCCAACCTCATATTCTGTGATTCTGTGACTGTTCATACTATATTGGAGAAACTGTTGTCTTTACTCCAGTTTGGTCACCAGGTTTGAAAAACAAAATCATCTGAAAATAATGTGATACATAGCCCTTTGGAGATAGTAGTGAGCAGCCCAAAGGCCTGTCAGTACCATGATATTACCACTGCTCCACATCTCTGTGTGATAAATTCGTGCTTGAGTTGTTCTATTTCCAACTAGGTATCTCAGTTTGTGAAGGAAAAAAAAAAACACAAAAAAACCCTAAAAACAAACAAACAAAAAAACCACAAAAAAAAAAAAAAAAAAAAAAACAAACTAAAAACCAGTATTATTTGGCAATAAAAAATATTAAATACTTTTGTCTTGTCTTTCTCCAAATTAAGCCTTTTAGCTTATATGGCTGTGTGGCTGTGCTTTCCCCATGTTTCTATAATCTGTTTTAATAATTGTTCCATCTTTTGCTTTGTTCACAGCCTACATGCTGACACAGTACCAGTTTTGTTTCCAAAAGAGGAGTTCACAGAATTACAGTGTCTGATCCAACTAGCTGCTCTGATGATCCTCACTGGACCATGTAGGTAAAATTCAATAAACCCTATTTATATCCACACTATATCTGTAAAAGTATTCAACATATTGGAAAACATCTGGGTTTTGGCAACAGTGCTCACATTGTGGAGTCGAGGTCTTTTGGAATTTATGGACTCTTATAACATTACGACCCTGCAACTTTTTGATGAGTTTTATTGTCAACAGAAGCACAAAAATAGACTGTCATTTGTCACAATGTGTTTGGTCTTCTTGCTACATCTGTTTTAAGTACTTGCAGGTGCTGACAACAGGTGATACCCATCATTCCTGTAGGGTAATTTAGCAGCTGCAGTGGTGAAAATTTCAGCTTAGGCAGAAAACCCAGTAGAGAAATTGAATAAGTTTTGGAGCAGCTAGTAAACCTTGAGCTTCTCATTGCTACAGCCACACAGCTACCAGAATAAGAGCTTGCCAGGTAAGAGCTAGGCTGAACAGGTTTACATGCATGAATAATTCAGTTTTGCTATAGAAGAGTTGTGAATCCAATGATTTGTATTCAATTTCTTTGAAAGTGTATTTTTCCTTTTTGTTTTGATATGCTAGTTGCATTTAATTTCAACAAGTCACCTCCCTCTGAGCTAGCAGACCTAGGCAAAGGACTAAATTGTTCTGATTAAATTGCCAGCATTTATTGTCTCTTGACTGCTTTCTTCCTTGTATGCTATGCTGTTTTATGTCTCAGTTTCAGTGGCACTTAAAATAATTCACATGAATTGGTAAGCTGCAGAGTTTATGTCTACATTGTAATTGGTGTTTCTTTTACATTCCTTACACTGTAAAAGCTCTACCTTGGTTTGCATTTCTAATTTTGTAGAATTAGCTGTAAACTTGGGTGTGTAGCAGTGGTTTAGACAGCCTGTATTTACACCTGCTGGCACAATCTCTGCACATAACAAACAGCTCTCCTCACATTCTCTTTTGGAATTGTGACACTGAAAGTTTATTGTGATTGTTTCTGGAGCATCTTGAGATTTCAGTCACTCAGTTCTGTCTGGAAAAGGTTTCTAAGTCATCTCAGTAAAGCATCTTCAGAATGTACTGGCTGAATATTTATGGTTTCAGTTTTAACAACAGGTGCCTCAGCTGAATCATGTAACAATGTTTATACCTGTTTTTTTATCCTGAAATTATGACAAGGTATATTGCATGCTGTTACATACACAGCTGCCTTTCATGTTGTATTGAGCGTTCCAGATTTTATCAGATGTTTTTCAGGTATTTTGTAAAAAGTGAAAGGTTGTGGTTTGGGATTCCTTCTTTATTTTCTTTTATTTTCCTAGGATGGCATTATTTTTATTAATAAATACTGAAAACATATTTTTCTGGTTTAGTGGTTAAAATTAAATTTACGTGATCATAATTCATAAATGTCTTGCTATCTCTAGAATAGAAAAAAGATTAATATTTTCTGTTTTGGGAATCCAAAATCTTTCCTAGTTGTAACTGATGGGTAGGGAAGCAATCCCAAAAGACATTTGTTATGCTGGAGAGGATATCAAGTCTGAAGAGAATGAGAGAATATCTTTTTTTTTCGGTGTCAGTGGCATAACTGTTCCATTGCAAAAAATTTTATAATTGATGCAAAATTTCAGGATACCTGAAAGAAACTGGAAGCGTGCTCAGTTTAGTCTGAAAGGAAAGTAATAAAGAAGGTATCTAAACTCATATAATTAACTTCTGTACATTTTGTTACTGTCCACATCTCCTTTCCTGTATAGACATGTAATATTTTTCACTTAGATTCTGATGTGACCATGTGGAAACAGTGAGCCAGACAAGACGTGTAAAAGCACCAAGCCACATAATCTATTTCCAGAAAAGCCAGGGATTGATATCTGTTTTTTTGGGTTTTTTCTTGATAATAATTTAATGGCAACAAAGCCATTAATGCTTTCAATAAATCTAATGGTTTACTTTAGATTTACACTGTGCTGTCATTTTACCTCTTAAGGGATCATATCTAAAAAGAAATAATAAAATAATGGTCTTTATTACCCACAAGTGTGCAGAGCAGTAAACAGAATTTGTCATTTGTGCTGAACATGTTACATTCATCAAGAGTAACAGCATTATCTTGCTTAGCACAGATACATTAGATAGACTGGGCTGCCAGAATCTTAAAATCTCACCTCAAATGCAAGGATAATGGACATTCTGATGTGCATTTTTCATGTAATGCATGTAGCACTTGTGCTTGAGTAGCTTTTAGCAGAGCACAGATGTTTGCAAAGGTTGTGGTACATCTTGGATCTCTAAAACCAAGTGCAATTTCTAACGCAACTGGCGTAACTTTCAAGAGTGAGCTGGATAATGTCTGATCTAAGAAGAGCAGGGTCTGGGAAAGTGGAACCAAACACCAAACTGTACAGTTCTCTTCCAGGGGTATTTCCAAAGGAGGCTTTTCTCAGGTGACACAGCCTGATCCAGCAGCACTGCCTGCACAAGCCTGATCCAACTAAAAGGCCAGGTCTTCTCCAAGCAATGATGGAAACATGAATTCCGTTTGGGGTGATTTTTATTTTAGATTGAGAAGCTACACAAAGAGAGAACAAACATACATTTCCATGAGAGAAGGGGAAAAGAGAGAGTCCCATTGTGTCACCCTCCTAATAGAACAAACCATCCTGACCTGAGCCACAGGACTGGTTGCTCTTGTCTTTATGTTTACTCTTAAAAGGTTTGTACAGTAGTATATGGAGAAAGATTATTTTAAAAAACCCAATTTTTAAAATGTCACCAATAGGTAAGGCTTTATAAAGGGAAGGCCTTGAACCATAGCTCCAGCCTCTTACTTAGGCTAAGTAGAGGGGAGCTATGGGAGAGTAACTCAGCTGGAATAGGAATTCAGACAGATGGACTCAGCTGGGATAGGAGAGACTCAGCTGGAATAGGAGGCGTGAGAGATGTGCTATGTGACTGCTGCATGTCCACATCATGGTGTATGGTGCCTGGCTCACTTGGGCTTCTGCCTTCAAACTGTGTGAACTGATAACCTGCTAACTCCTTCAAAAGGCTGGGTTTTTGGCAATAAAAAGCACTCCTTTGCACCTGCCTAGGGTCTCTGCATCACTCATTACCACAACAGTGAAAATTAATTCATATTTGTTCATAAATTTGATTGTAAATGTTTTAATGGATTTAAATATCTGTCTGAAACTTTTTGATATTGATAAAATCTACCAACTCAATCAGAAATTGACACCAGAGCACTGAAGTCTGTTTTACAGAGTGCTTACAAAGAAACATTTGCTCCTATATATTACCCCTTGAAAAATTATTCAAGCTCTTAATCCAAGACTAATGAAAACTTGTATTTTAATTTATTTCTCTAGTTATTTATTTATCCACTTTGGTAGTAGGTTAGAGCAGAAGAGTAGCTTGACAAAGCACATGTAATCTGTGACTGTGGCTGTCATGCATGTTATTATGTTATTTCAGGAGAAGCATCACAGCTTAGACCGTTGTGTATCTGTGCTGGCATGTTAAGCTAGCAGTTCATCCATGAGGGTAAGGTACTATTATGCTTTATAAAGATGAATAATGGCCAAAATTAATTTTCTAGAGACAATTTCCTCTTTGTGTCTAGTTATTTCACCAACTCGATGCAGTAGCTATTGATGGTGAGGAGAGCACATAGACTGGGGCTCCATTTATTCATTCATAGCTGCTTATTTATGTGTAAATAGATAACTTTAATTACTTGGGGGATAAAAGGTGACACAAACTAGGCATTTGTAATTTTCCTCCTGCCCTTTGTACTACAATTAAATTTATAAGGATTTTTTATTTAAATGAAAGATGGAAATATTTATGTGTTTAAACTCAAGTATACAAACTATAATTTTTCCCAGCTGAAACTCTCTCTAGGGTATAGTATAAACAATTGTTCTTTCATTATGTGCTTTAAAAACTCAAGTGAAGTGACTGTCGGAGTTCCATTCCCTCTGAAAAAAACATAACTTTTATCAACAAAGATCTTTCAATAACTTTTTTTGAAAGGAAGACTATTAGTTGGCAGAATTACAAATTTTTATTTCCTCTGGCATTTCAGAAAAATCTCAGGTTTTTTTGTAATGCACTTCACCAGACAGATCATATTTAACTTGTGAAGACTTTGTAGCTTGCAGCTGTAGGTGGTATGTGAAATACAGACTTCAGGAAGAGCATGATTTCCATAACCACTTCAAAGGAAATACATTATAAATAAAGTACATTTCTCTGGGGGCTTACAAAACCATTCTGTTTATAATTTAAATTACATTAAGCTAAATAAAATAGTACCGCAAAACCCCCAAGAGAAAAATACTTCATTTAAGTTTGAACATTACATTACTTGCATTAATTGGAAGTATTTTATTCTCTCTCTAATAGTTTATTTTTCATTGACTATATATAATTAAAAGTATTGTCATTGCAACAGGAGTAATTGTTTCCCATCTTGTGTTCCAAGCCCCTGTGTTCAGTAGCTCATTTTAGTTTTATTTGCCTGCCTTCCTTCATTTCTCAGTGCTTTATTAGGAGTGACTAACACTCTGAGGATCAGGCTGTGATAGAAGATTACCATTGCTGTGTCACAAATGTTCAGCTTTATCAAACCCCTACTGGAACCGAGTCTCTCAGCTCAGCCTGAGGTTTTGTATCAAAACAGTGGAGGGGGTGAAGCTTTCTTTTGTAGGAATATTTTAGAGTCTGCTCATCCAGACTGTGCTGCTTGCTCTTTCCAGGGTGCTTGCATGGGTAACTGTTGAGCAGGGACTGCAACACAAGCAACAGAATCCATTAGTCTCCCTACTCCATAAAGATAACTTGCAGGCAAGAGAGCCTGATAGGATATGAAGATAATATGTCTTCTAGGAGAGGAAACTATTGGAAAAGCTTAGTGAGCTATCTAGTTGTAAGAGTGATTTATTCTGCCTTCCTTTTTCACCCCATGACAAGACTTCACAGGCAGAACCAAATCAGGCTGTCATTCCTAAGAGCAAGGAGGGCAGGAAATCTGCACTGCCAAGGTCTCTAATATTGACAGCTTTGCAGTATGGGTTTCTGTAGAGATAGTCTAAGCACATATAAGCTTACAGGAGCTGAAGCAGATTGTATAATAGAAGAAGGCCAATCCCATATACAACACTTATTTCCACATTAGAGTCAACTTTAAAAAAGCCATTAACTTTAAATTAATCCCTACTTAAGTCTAAAATGTGATTTTTGTTTCATATCACCTAATTTCAAGTTATTAGAACAATTTTTACATAGGAAAATAAATGTTTACAGCTAGATATTAAGACTATTGAAATATATAAAAAGAGGCCATGCACATATTTTTTCCCTAATTTTTATATATATATATTTTAAAAGCTTTTAAAAAGCAGTAGTAATTGAAACTAATGCTGGATTGAATAAAAGCTTTGTTGACCTGAGACTTTCAAGTAGGCTAGCTAAACCTCGAGGAAAAAAGGTAGTACAAAATATCAAAACTTAGACATGCTTTCTGTTGTGACTGTGGTCACAAGGGTTTTCAGGATGAAGAAGAGACGAGAATGTTGACTCCATGATCAGAAGGCTTGATTTATTATTTTATGATATATGTTACATTAAGACTATACTAAAAAGAAATAGAAAGGAAAAGGTTTCTTCAGAAGGTAGCTAAGCTAAGAATAGAAAAGAATGAATAACAAAGATCTGTGTCTCAGACAGAGCAAGAGCCAGCTCTGCCATGAGTGGTCAGGAAATCCCAACATTCACAGGAGACCAATCACAGGTCTACCTGTTGCATTCCACAGCAGCAGATACCCATTGTTTACTTTTGGTTGCTGAAACTGCAGCTTCTCACAAGAAAAAATCCTAAGAAAGGATTTTTCATGGAAGATGTCTGCGACATTCTGTTGATGCAGAACTTAAGTTTTATGAAAAAAGTAAAGAGACTTAGTCACAAAAATCTAAACAAAAAAATTCTTTCGTAAATTTCTAAGTTTTTTCATTAACATTTAAATAAGATTACAGTTTTGTTTTATATACTAAGGAAATATTTCTTTTTCCTTTCTGCTTTACATAATTTTTTCCCTCCAATACTATTTGTTTGCAATTCAAAAGTAGCTTTTCTTCCTACTGTAAATGTATTGTTTAACCAGTTGCCAGGTGGTTAAACAATACAGGTAATGAACCCCAATGAAATACCAAAATTACTGTACTGGGGAAAATGGGAGATTTTCTTTATTATTTTTTAACTTTCTCCAAAATTGGGCATACTGGTGGATGAAAAGCTGGATGCAAGGGCTATGTGCTCTTGCATCCCAGAGAGCCAACCATATCCTGGGGTGCATTCAAAGCAACGTGGCAGGCAGGGCAAGGGAGGGGGTTTTGCTCCTCTCCTCCAGTCTGGTAAAACCCCACCTGGAGTGTTGTATTCAGCTGTGCAGACCTCAGTACAGGGAAGACATGAACCTGAAAATAATCAGGGCTGGAGTTCATTTTCTGTGTGGAAAAGCTGAGAGAGTTGGGTTTGTTCAGCCTGGAGAAAACTCCAGGGACACTTTATTGCAGATTTTCATTACTTATAAGGGACCTACAAGAAAGATGGGGATGGACTTTTTATCAGGGCCTTGAGATAGGACAAGGGTTAATGGTTTTAAACTGAAAGTGGGTAGATTCAGACTAGATATAAGGATGATTTTTTTCTTTTTTTTACGATGAGGGTAGTGAAACACTGGAACACATTGCCCTGAGAAGCTGTACATGACACATCTCTAGATGTCAGTCATCAAGACCAGACTAGATGAGACTTTCAGCAACCTGATCAATCAGAAGATGTGTGTGCTGATTTCAGGGGCTGTTGGATTAGATGACTTTTAAAGTTCCCTTTCAACACATTATTCTATGATTCTATGAAAGATATTAAAAAATAATTTTTATTAGGCAATTAACCTCACCGTACTTTTTTTTTCCATTTCTTGTCTCCTATCCCTTTTGACCAACTTTACAGTAAATAGATAATAATTTTATTTTTCAACAAATGTATATTTTTATTATTTTAGTAAGTTTAAGATGCATTTATGATGCACATATCACCACATATTTTGTTCAGTTCTCTAGTTGGGATGGTTTGTGGTAGGCTAAATAAAAAGGTAGTTCCTCATTAAAAATTGGAAACCTGTGCAACAGGGTTCATATTTCTGTAGGTATATGTATGTTTGAATCTCCAATAAACTCAACAGACTGAGATGGTTCCGGCCATACTCCAAGGGCTGATTGCTTGACTATAACAAAGAAACAAAAGTCCTTGGAGAAATTCAGGTTGACGGCAAACATTGAAGACATGGTGTGGGAGGGCAGCAGTCCTTTTGTCCCTTCTCCCAGCTCTCATTGCAGTGCATTCCCCTTGCATTGCCTGCCCCTCTCCAGACCAACAGTGCACAAGGTGACAGTCAAGCTCTCCTTGTAAACCTTCGTGTGCAAGGACCCAGAGAGGAACTTACAGTCATTATCATAGTGATATAACCTTAGGATTTCACTGAAATATTTATATTGTTGTCATAGAGGTACATAGCCAAAGCAGTGAGGAGCTGTGGAATTCCTTTAATGAGGAACTTTGAAGTGAGGACTTTTTTGGAATTTGCAGATTTGTTCACTTGACTAGTTGAGCGCTTAATTATGCAGTCTGACTTCATATGCACTGCCACCCAGCCACCAACCCATGCTCTGAATAACAGAAAGGCTGTAGATGGACTGTTATAAAATTTATTCCAAAAACAAGTCATAGGCAAACAAAGTTGTAAGTCCACTGAATCTGTTGTTTCACTGTAATTTAAAGTCAGCTTTCAAATGGAAAATTAATGTGGAATGGAAAATACTTTAATTCCAAAATGTTCAAAAGTTTCAGAACAAAATATTTTCAATCCTCTGTATGTATGGCAACACCTTGCCGGTCTGTTTTTCTAGTTACATTTTTCTGAATGACTGCTCTCATCTCATATTTGTGCTTTTCATATTGCCTCTCATGATTTTATAGCACTGTCTTGAAATATCCCCTCAAACCATACCCTTTTTTTTTATCCTTTTGAACACTGTGGTGAGCAATCAAAGATGAAATACTGCAGCATTAAAGTCAGAAATACTTCAGGGTGCATTAAGTAACGTAAATGTGTAAAGATGCAATGTAAAACATACTACACTTTTATAGAGGCTGGCCATCTCTCTGTTGTTTTCTTTTTTATCCTATGTGTTATCCCTGTGTGATGTGTTAGTGGCTGCTATCAAAATATAAATATTAGCAGATATCACATTGGAGGTGTCAGTCCAGCTACAGTCAATAATCAATGTTGCTTTGAAGCAGAGAATGCAGGAAGAAAGGAAATGGCCCAGACAAAGAGGCTGCATTTGTACTGTTTCTCTTGGATTTTTCAAGCTTTTTTCCGTTGTAGACACCATTATAAAATTGAGATCTATACTCCCTTCCTGGGCACAGTGCATCATTTGTGCATGAAAGCTAGCAAGGTTCACAGGTGACTCTAGCAAGATGGTCATTGCTGGTTTGCCTGGTGCTGGGGGAATTACAAAGCTTATGCTTTCATGCCATTGTACATCTTATGAAAAAATACCTGAATGTCATCGGACCCTCTTGCAGAAATGATCATACCCTAAGGTAAAGTGACTCTCAACATCTGTCTCTGTACTGATTTAAAGTTAACTTAATACAATTGTTTGCATAGGAAAAAAAATATTCAATGTGTTCAAAATGTTTTAAAATATCTTTTTAGTGAAGGTTTTGAATAGGTGGCTGTGACTGAAGCTCATTGTTTGAGAGGAAATTAAGCAGGTACACTGACTCAGACATGCACTGGTACATTGTGCATGAGCAAAGACTTAGACTCTCATTCACTGTAACTACTTTGTTGGAGAGCTTTGCAAGACTTACCCTAGTGATTGATAGAAGAGAAGGAATTAATAGCATGCCTCTACATTTATTTTAGTTGGGAATATTCCATACCTTGTATGAATTTATATTAACAGGTTGCCTGTGTTGACAGACTGAGACTAAGGAGCAGAACTTAAGAATGGTTGTGTTCTAGGTGTAAAATAGTTGATGTGTGATGATTCTTGAATTTGAAACCTTTCTCAAAATTATTTAAATTATTAATGTAATTAATTGAAAGAGTTGTTGTTGTTACTTTGATGCTTATATTATTTGATTCATTTAAAGTGAAGTGAAAAGTATTTTCAAGAACACCACATCAATTTTGTGTTGCCGCACAGTGGCCCAGGATATGCCCAAGACAAGGTTTTGCAGGACTTGGGAAAGATCAATAGAGAATTTCTTCAATGGAGAGCAAGGGTGTTCTGTGGCAATGGAGCAAGAACTCAGACTTGGTAACCCAAATACCCTTTGCTTTTACTTGTAAATGGCAGTCTGCCAAAGCATTTTCAAGATTTGTTTCAGTTTTTCTCTGTGCACACTTTTTAGCATTTGCCTCATAGTTCAAGCTCCTTTACACTGTGGGTGTCAGAGCACAGAACATCCCAGGGAAGTTGTGGAGTGTCCCCTCTGGAGACATTCAAAACCAGCCTGGATGCATTCCTGTGTAACCTCCTCTGGATGACCCTGCCATGGTAGTGGCATGGGACTAGATGATATCCAGAGATCCCTTTCAACCCCAACACTTCTGTGGTTCTGTGATTTTTCCACTGCTCTGTGACTTTTACAACATTCTTCTGATGTCCAGGGTCTCTTGCATGTAATTGTGGACCATTCCCTTTGCAAACTCTGGGTGACAGAGCTGCAGTCAACACAGCTTGCAAGTGGGAACTTCTCATCCTGCGGTCTGATTTTGAGGTGCACTTTAGGCACTGCTGCTGTACCACTTAATCTAAGATTCTTGCAGCCCAAGTGGGATTGTGCAAAGGGATTTGAACAGCTGGAGGCTTGAGAGGGCTGATAAACATGTCATTGGCTGGCATTTACTAGCTTGAACAACTTGTTAAACAAAGCTTGAGAAGCAACTTTTTAATACAAAATTTGTCAGCAACACTTGTAATAATATGCATCTTCAAAAGCATTGAGCCAGATCTTTAGGCTGTGTTGCTTTGAATAATTTAAGAAGTGTGTATTCTTCCCTTCTGAAATAATAGCAGACATTGCATGGTTAATAAGAGCTAGGTATACTGGAAGGACCCAGAGGAAAGAAACAAAAGGTATTTCATGTTGGGAACACCAAGACTGGCTGTGATATACTGTATTGTTTTACTTCTCTCTTGACAGAAAATATGTTGCATTGTATACCAAAGTATTCCATACGGCTTCTTGGGGAGAGGATATAGACTCTCAAGTTTCTGATTTTGTTTGTGTAAGCCAATGCCTCTTTGATGAACTGCAGTTTTATTTTCCTCCCATGCATGCACTCCTAGGATTCTTTTTTTCATAAGAGCAGCCAAGGTTGTTCAATCATTATTATCCATTTTCTTTAGGCTTCTTTCTTTTGGGGACTATTTGGATTACATGCCTAAACCCCAGTCAAGATTAAGAAAGATTTAAAGTACTGATAATTTAATTTCCTTATTACTCTTTTTATTTAATTGGGAAAAAATAAAAAACCTAAGGACTAAGAATTCACAAATCCCACTTTTTCTCTTGCCAAGATATTGTATGTATTCACAGGTTCTATTAGCAATTTTTCAGTTCTTTGTAATTGCTGAAGAAGCCTTTGGGACAAACTGTACCAAGTACCTACCAAAATTTATGAGGTTGTATAATGCATTAGTTGTCATTAAATGCTTAAATTAAGTCCCTAGTGAAAACATGAACACTCGTTGATTCTTGTAATATGTATCAACAGTTTTAGCTCTAAAAATTTCAGCTTAAGCTGTAGTAGCCACTGTCATTAATTTTCTATGACTTTTTCTCAGTAGGGACAGGGATACATAGGGATTTGTAGGAGGTGGTCAACAGTAATTTTGATATTTGCTGAGGTTTCTTCCTCTTTATAAAGATAGTTTTAGATTTTATTTCAATATTTTCAGTCTGTCTGATGAGCTTTTTGCAGTTTAAAGAAATTAAAAGAGGACATCTTAAACTGAGAAGAAATGCTTGTGTTTCTTTGGGCCCTGATTCCACTAATGCTGCCCATGGCACAGAACAATTCTAAGAAGAGGGTCTGTTATGCTAAAATAAATAATCAAAGAAATAAAGCTGCTGACCTTCAAGACAAGGAGGTGGGGAGCCATCTGTAAAAGAGAAATGTACTTAAAAAAATGATTTGAAGTATTTGTTAGTATTCATTTCTAAGGGGGGAAAAAAGGAGAAAAGATGTTATATTTAACAACACTTAGAGGAGATAGGACTTCACCTTTTTTAAGTCCTTTGGAGGTATATGCTAAGCTACATGGAATTTAATCTACCTTTGAAAGATGAAAGGTTGAGATGAGCCAGTCAGAATTTGAGCCTCAGCTTCCAGGGAGTCCAGGTTTTGCTACATTACTGATTAGATCTCAAAGCTGCTTTCTGTGGCTAAAAATCCCTCTAAATCATTACTTTAAAGTCTTGTGTGCAAATTGAATGTATCTCCATGAGACAGTGAAGAGCTTCCATTATTTCAGTGCAGGGAACTAGAAGATCAAGAATCAGGTGTTTGAGAAAAACACAAACTACTCTTGGTTAGTTTCTTCTTTCTCAATCCTTTTTCATTTAGGACAATTTTCACATGAAAAAATAGTACATTTATTTGGATTTACTTTCTAGATCAGTTTGTGGTATAAAGATCCCAAAATGTAAGGAAATATATTTCTTTTATATCAGATGTACAAAGTTCCCTGAAGATTAATCAAAAGGGATTCCTTTCTTTACCTATTTATGTAAACATGCACTTGGTTATTTGCTCTCATAACTAAAAACTCTGGAATTCTGATGTTCCATTTTTTATGGGGCTTGAATAAACATATGATAATGGAAATACAGAAAAGCAGGTGACTGTTCTTGGTCTGTTATTAACTTAATGATTAAAAAAAGCTGGACTTTGTATTCAGATTTGCAGTAATAGTATCATATGAACCTTACATGAATGAAAATGTAATTTTTCTTGAAATGTATGGTTCAATGGAATAGCACCTATTTTAATATTTCATTTTAATAATCAAAAAGTGATTTTTAAAGTTGAAGGTAATCAGAAATTTCAAATGTTTTTTCATCACTATTTTTTGTTTTAAAATTCTATTTATTTTTTCAATCTGAAAGCATATAAGGGAAGTTTTCAACAAGATTTTTTTTTTTTTTTGAGAGAAACTATATGTTTTTGACAGTTTCCTGACCCAGAATATCAAACTCAGTTGTGAGTGAGGATTAGGTCAGTGAGGAGAAGCACGTGATGTCTGAGCTTTGTGCTAGTGGGAGGGACATGAACCCAGGATTTTTCTGCCCCATTTACAGGGAGCTGAAAAGCAGCAGCAACAGTATTGCACTGGGAAAAGCTGTGCATTATTTCATTTCCCACCCCTGTGCAGACATATGAAAAGTGGGGTGGTGAGGATAGTCCACTGTATCTATTTTTCATCAGAAAGAAAACCCAAGCCCAATCAATCTTTGTATATGTGTAAACACATCTCTTGGAAGAGCATGTGCATCTTGGCCAGCAGTGACTGAATGGGCTCATATGTGTCTCTCACAAATGTACTAGATCAAGGAAGCAGAATGTTTCTATGATACTGCTAATCTCAAAAAGCAGAACATTTCTATGATACTGCTAATCTCAAAACAGCACAGGAGACTTTAATCTGCAGCTTCTGATAGTGGCTGGATAGGAAGCATGGATAGACTGTTGGAGGCTGCCACCTCCGATGGGATCTTGGTAGCAAGGACTAGAGAACATCATTGTCTGCCAGCAACCACAGCACTCTCATATTTATTCACAGGTGCAGATTCTGTACTTGTTGCTATGCTTAGCCCTCCACAGAGGGCTGTAACAAGTGGGCTGGAGTGGGTATAGTCTAAGATTCAGTATGATTTTAGAGGAGGTTAAAGAATTAACACAGATCAGCATTGCAAGGAAAAAAATTCTACAAAATCAACATGTTGTGTGTTCTGTTCAAAGTGTGACATAGAACAAACTGACAAGTAACACAAGGGCTAAGGTTGCTGTAGCACAAAAATTGCACAGAAGTACAGCTGTTTAATGTCACTATGATTTCATGATTCTGTTTTAATAGTTGAAAAGTGAATTCAAGCGTAATGGTCTCCAAAGGCCACTGGAAAAAATATGCAGTAATGATACTGTATCCAGGGTTCTTCCCAATGTCTACAGTCAGGATTGGTCATTCTCAATGTATGATTTCTTTTTTTTTTTAATAGACTATTTTCTGTTATAAAGACTGAAACTGTAAAACAGTAACATAACTCAGACCTCTTAATCCAGAGTTTTTTTAGAAACTTTTTAAAATTTGGACTAAAATACACTCTCTTATCTAATAAGCAATAGGATTTGGAAACACAACCACCTCTTGCTTTACACAAGACATAGTGATTGTTTCCTAGATGATGTTCTCCATCTCTTTTAATGCTGTCCTCCCCACAGCAGTATTGTTATATCTTTTGGATGCAGATTGATTAGTTATCACATACACAAAGAAACACACATGGTATTGTGTTCCATTGTGGAAGGTGTTACCTGAAGCAGTCACACTGATAAGTACAATAAAAAGTGTTGAGGCAAGACTGTGCTCGTCCTTTGTTTCTGCGGGAATTCATTCCTCATGTTCTGGCTAATTTCTAGGACAATTTACTCTAATTTCCATGTAATCAGTGTCTCCATAGAAATTTTCTGTTTTCCCAACAAAGTAAAGTCACATGTTTGTAAAAATCCCAAGTCCCTAGAGGACAACTTGAAATATTACTCCCAGATGGATCAGCCTGAACAGTGCATTGCCAAAATGTAATCACATTTAGGGACCTTCCCACTAAATGATACTGCCATTAGTGTTTATGACATTTTTGCTGTGCAGATGAAAATATTAATCAGTATTCTTGTCACAATTACATGCCGTGTAACAGCGAAATCCTATTTTTATTTTGCATGATGTTTTCCCAGTAAATTGTTTTCCTTCAAAAACAAAGCTTCCGCCATGCTTTTTGTCACCTCCTAGTCAGTCTGAACAGGGACAAGTAAATTTGTCATAGTGGAAGCCTTGGAAGAGCTTCAGGAAAAAATGGTAAGCAAATAGATATCTCTCACTGAGGTCATTTGCTGCTCATAAGCATTCAGGAGGGACAAACCTTGAATGAAGGAGAAAATTGCTTGATTTTCACGCATGGAGAGGGATCAGAAAACTCCACTCTACTCAATATTTCTTATATGTCTAGGAAAAATCTCTGATATACTATAAATCATGTTGCCATTCATTCAGCCATCAGAAGCCCATCTTCCACTAGATTTTAACCTTTGATGAGATGAAGATACATAATATTTGTAAAAAACAAGTTATTAAATGAGGGATATTTTCCATGCATATCAGTTCTATTCTGTTGGAGCAAGGTCACCTTTTAAATAAGAAAAATGCTAATTCTGGCTTGACATCCCTTGAGAATGAGACAGTATCTGAAAAGTGCCTGTGTGAGCCATTTTCAGACTTTCCTCATAGACCAAAGTTACTGCATGTATATAATGTGCCAAACCCTCCTGACTGGCAAGGTTTTGAGACCATGACCTTCATTTTTCTCCAAAAAATTTCAGCTGAGGGCAGAAGATAAAGTTTTAAGACTGTATTGTTATGTCCATGTAAAGCACAGCTCTTCCTGTTACTCTAGAGAAAAACACTGTCTGCCTTTCCAAGTTGCAGCATTTTAGCACTTCTTCACTCTTCTATTCCTGTTCCTAATTTTTTTCTTTTATCACATTAATGCAGACATGCTTAATGAATTATCATGTACTCACTACAAATCAAAACCCTCTCAAATTCTCATTTGAGAATCTAACTCATCTCACTGTTTCTGTGTACTGCTATAAGCAATCTTGATATCCTGGTGTAGCTCATGTTTTCAGCCTTATTTTCCATCTTTTCAGTTCTGTCAGCTGCATAGAAATACAGTTAATTAAATAATTGCTCTCTTATTCTCAAGCAAAGACCCAGTTTTTTTTTTTTTTTTAAATCTCATATATAGTAATGTATCCTAATTTGCATTGTCTGTGTGAGATGTGGTCAAAAAAAGCAGATGAGTTTTAGAAAAATCTGAAAGGCATTTAGCTTTTTTTGTTTTTGTCATTAGGTTGAGATACTGTAATACTCTAAACATTGTTTTTCTAATGTTCTAATCCATGTGACTGTGAAGATGTGTGTCTCTGACTCTTTTTCTTGCAGACTTTTTTTCTTTATAATATGTCTAGAGCTATTTGGAAAGTCAGATTCTGTATTTTTCTATGCATCCAGAACTATTCCAGGAACAAGAGGACATTTTCCAAAAGACCATATCTCTATTTAACCACAATTTTAACTAGTTACACCAGTGTTTAGATTAGCCTATCACACATACATTTATTTCCAGATTAATTTCCTGTGTGATTTGAATCTGGTTTAGATAACAATTAAATGATGTTTGCAGACCTTCTGATTCATAACTAAGACTTTTTTTTTTCCCTAAATAATACATTATGCCAGCATGGAATCAAAGTACTGAGCCAAGCACTGATCCAGAGGTGGACTGACTTTGGATGAGTACAAAAGAAGGTGGGGAACTGTCTTGATTTCTCCTTATGTAGCATAAGCAGGTGTCAAAACATCAATGATCTCATACTATGGAAAATGTAATCTCTTCCTGGTATTGCAGAAATTAAGAAAACTGGATCATAAATTCTAGGTTTGATACATATTTTACTCCAGAAAAAAACAAACAAACCTCACAAAGGTTTCCTTCTCAAAGCCGGTACCTGCTATTCCAACTACTTTTTGTCTCTTAGCAATGAGCATTTACATTTTTTTTTTGGGCCTCATGAACATGATTGCCTTGGGTTCTCCTTTCTGTCACCAACCTCTACAGGAATTTGCTGCTTTAATACCTTTGAGGGTCTATACTGAAATTTAGCAGCGAGGAAAACTTTAGTGGGAGCTAGGTCTCCATGTGGTGGGCAGCTGGGACAGTTAGTATAAACAGGCAAGTATAAATAAGTCCTTGGTTTATAATAGCAGTGATGTATGCTATCAGGGAAAATAAAGGTTCAATCTCTTCCATATCTTTTTGATTTCTTGGGCTATCTCTTTGGTTTGCTGCCAGTCACTATTTATTTTTTCCTTATGCCC
Source organism: Agelaius tricolor (assembly GCF_023055355.1). Taxonomy (NCBI): domain Eukaryota; kingdom Metazoa; phylum Chordata; class Aves; order Passeriformes; family Icteridae; genus Agelaius; species Agelaius tricolor. Next base: position 46,890,778 of record NW_027269261.1, read on the forward strand.
ATGTTCCACTGCTTTTATTGTAATTTGTTAGTCAGCAGCATTTTCGAATTTGAATACCAGTAGCTTTCAGTGGGAAAGAATGGGAAGAAATAATAAGTGACAGCATTGATATCTGTTGCTAGCAGGAGCAGATTTATTTTATAGACCAAATTCCAGTACAAAACTTGGTTTGTGATGCTTCTGCTTAGGATTTCAGATGAAAGTTTATTACTCTGGTTAGATCTATTGTGAGATTTTTGGACTAATTGTATCTTATACGTGAAACTCAAAAGATGTCTTAAGATCTACTCTACAAAGCCATTGAGGAAACTAAATGACACCTTGCTGCAAACTGGAGTAGCATAGTTTGCAGATATCTAGGGGGTTTTTGCCAGAGTGAAAAAGGCCCAGTTTGATGCCTACTAGTCTTAACCAGCACAGCATATTTTGTGTTCCTTATTAATAATTCTTTTGTGTAAGTGGCTGTTCAGTTCTCTGTAGTAAAGCTCCATTTCCTGTTGAATTATCATTTAGAGAAAGCAACCATTATAAATTTTGTGGTGTTTATTTTTTTCCTTAAAATCCATAAAATAGGTAAAAGTTACACTAATCTGTAACATTTCATAAGAGTAAACTGTGAATTTTATCTGTAAAGAAACTGGGAAAACTGGCTACTGTTATCATTTTACTGCCGTTCTGCTTCTGAATACTTTTTTGGTGTCTTTCACTGAGGGAAAAGTAATTCTCCCCTTTTGCTACATGCAAACATATCACAAGAGGGGCATCAAGTCCTGCAGCATTGTCAAGTCTGGAAGGAGAAGAGTAAGGGGCAGCATCTACTGGTAAAGTGCCTAATGCCAGCTTGCATTTTCAAGGGCTTCTTTGAATCTCTGGTACTTAGTATTGATTTTAGCCTTTTCTTAGCAGAGTTCATGTAATCAGTCATTCCCTGTGGTGCTCTTTGTATGAAGCTCCTTGGAGGAATGAGAGCAGTTGTGAGATCCTTGGCGGCAGCACTGGAAACAAGTGGCTACCCTCTCAGTAAATAGTAGCTATTGCTTTTTGATGATTACAGTCAGCCATGTTCAGTGAATAAACTGAAAGTATTGTAGGAATGAGTGCAACTTGTTTATTGACATGACCATACACCTAAAAAAATCAGCTACAGATGTTCCTGACTTTTAGAGACATCATAACGAGGACTATAAAATAACTGAAGCTGGTAAGGTTTTTCTTCCAAAAGAAAGTAAGTCTCTATACTTGTAATCTTGGACTGTGGTGCTGTCATAGAGATAAATATTTTCAAAGGGATAACAACAAGGTTGGGCTGTCAGCCTAGCAAAGAATAAAAAAGAAAAATTTTAGTCTGATAAAAATTCCAGTCTCTTATATAGGCTAAAAAATCACAAACAATCAAATTTTGCCCATATCATCAACATTTCTCAGTTTTACAGCTCACAAATACCTTTATTGCTTTCTGCACTGTATATTGCAGAGAAATCTTCAGCATGCATCTGTGTCTACAGTGATACTGTGAAAGTGCCATGTACAAAAGGTGTGAGTAGAAGACAGTTTACTAAAACCAAACAGCAGGAAATCCTTAGGTCTCTTTGGTTGGTTGGTTCCATTTTGCTAAACTCCATTCTCATTAGTTGGTTCCATTTTGCTAAACTTCTTGGTCTACACCATTGGTACTTAAGGTAAGGAGAACCAGAGCATTTAAAAAATCATTATATAGGATCAGAGAATTGTTTAGATTGGAAAAGGCCTTTAAGATCATCAAGTCCAACCATTAACCTGGTATTTTCAAGTCCACGACATTATAAACCAACATAATAAATGCAAAAGCTGTTTTAAAAAAATCTGCAGATTAAGTTCTGATAAAATGAAACTGCGATGCAACACTAGCAATTTAGGAATATTTTATCTTCTGTGTATTTCATCTCCAAGATAAATTTAAAATTTTAATTACCAGTTTTTCCTTCTTAGCTTTCAGTTAGGAAGGTGAAAAGAACACAGTGGCATCGTGAAAGGTCCTGCAAAATGTATATTGGTCTGTTTTCAAAATAGGCCATGGAGTATTTTTCCACCAGACTGTGATGAACTGATGGCTATAGCTACAGTGTAATAACTCGAGATAATGTGCCTCATATAAACACCTCACAGCTCACTTAGAATTGCTGGGTCTGGGATAATTAGTGTTCAGTTCAAGTTAGCAGCCCACATCCATATCTACCAAACTTCTCAGGCAGGCTGTGCAGTCAGTGTGTTAGCTGACCTTGGGCCTCACGTCACTGCAGGCGTCATTAACCTTCAGAGCATCATACTAAAGCCTCTATGCCCGTGGAAATGTTAAAGCTTCCAGAGTTCCAGTTGAACAGGGAATTTGAAATGGGCCATCAGCAACAGTCTTTGCATTGATTTTAAGTGGCTTGTGCACTCGCCATCACACCAATGGATTTTTAACCAAATGGAATCAGACAGTTTAGACATTAGAACTGAGAATGATAATAAAATATTTCTGCATTTCTTCTTTAATATCAAACTTTATAGCTATGCTTAAAGGTAGGTGCAAGATGAATAAACATCCCTTAAGAGTCTTTAGTATGGTAATACACTGGATTCCTTTGAATTTAAATCAGTGTGCTCTGCAAACCGTTCTAACATTGACCACATTAGATTTTGAATTATGCCGATTACTCTGCGATGCCTCAATGCATGGGAGTATTTTCAGGTATCTCTTAGGCTGTCTTTGGCACTGAAAAACCAAGACCAGGGAATGTACTAAAACCTCATGTTAATTTTTCATACGATACATCTACATTCTGAGCACATCCAGAATGCATTTTTATTTAGGGTCTTCAACCTTCAACTACAAAAGACTACATAGTAGTCTCTGTACAGAAAGTCTGTCTGAGTTGTTTCAGCAGGAAGGCCAGACTGAATAAAATATGGCTCTTCTGGAGTTTTCAAGCTTCAGAGGTTAGGTTTTTGCAGTTAATCAGCCAAGCAGCAATGGCAGACATGCTTTGCCCACTGACACAATTCAGAACTGTGTTGCAGCAGGAAGTTGCTCTGTGGTCTTACACACTTCCAGAGACATTTCTTTTCCTACTTTTTGATCTCTGTGTGCATGCTGGTTGCTTTTCTCTCTGGCTCATGAGGACTGCAGTTTGGTACCTGGCTGGTGTGCACAAGTTGCAACTTTATATCATCACTTAGTGCCCTTTGGAAGCAGCTCTGCCTTTGTGATAAATGCAGTTCTTTACAACAGTCAAATGGGAAAATTCTTTGTGAATTCCCCTCATAATCTCATGATACAATATAAGCAGAAATTCATAATAAAATACGTGCTGACCTTGGCTTCAGCATAAAGGAGAGCTCCTGCATGGGCCTTCTCAAATTAGAAGAGGATCTATATGGGATTTATTTGGCCTTTTGTTTTTATTCTTTGAGATATTTTGGGGTTCTTAAAGAATTCTCAAACACACTTATCTCAAAATTCACATTTTTCATATGTGTCATCAAGACAGCCTATCTTCTGCCTTTGTTGATACCAAATAACCTCTTGCTTTACAAATTCCGCTTCAGAGGAACATATTACTTCTTTTACTCTCATTAAACGGGAATAAAACCCTTGTATATTTCTTCCTGGGTGCAAATAAGGGAAAACTGTGGTCTCAAAACAAAACTGATATGTAAAATAATCATCTTTCTAATGATCTTTCTTGCTCTTTCATCTCAAATTACAAATTAAAAATTCAGTAACCCATATGTATTCATATAAAATTACAACATTTTAAAACTTAAAAAAACCCCAAAACTAAACCATTGTTTTGCCAAACTTTGATGAAAGTTAAGCTTGGCCTAAGTGTTGCTTTTGGAGTACATTTTTTATTTTGGTTGTTTGATTTTGTTTGTTAGGGCTTACTGTGTGCTGATATTATATAAACACATCTAAGTTATTCTGTTATTTTAGCTAACAAGCATCAGGAGGCAGCAAACAGCTCTGGGATGAATAAGAAACAGACTCAGATGTCAGTAGTGAGTGTCAGCAGGGCACTGGGCATGAGCACATTGTGCAAAACATACTTTTCTGCAGGATGGGGCTGGTACATCATTATTTTGCTGCATCCGCACTTGTGCAAGAATCCAGCATGTTTCCATTCCTTAGATATCATTCAAAATAATCTGCTCTTGATTAAAAACATAGAAATATTAAAAAGATAGATATTACAAAAAGATATTACAAAAATATGTGATGTGCCTGGAAAACTCACCATCAGAAAGTGTTTCAAGACACAAAATTATATTTTCCTAGATTTTGCATGGCATGGCAAACATGTTGAAACTACTTTATAGGATGTTCCATGAGCTGTTTACGATAGCTCTTTTTTATTTATTTGGTTTTGTAATCAGTGCAGAGCTTGCAAATAGTATTATCTCTCACTACTCTTATTTATGATCATTAGTTTTATATTCTTACTTTTTTTTTTTTTTTTTTTTTTTTTTTTTGTGGGGGGAAGGGTCCCTAAAGTGCAAAGGGCAAGGAATTAACAATGTAATCAACAATCCCAAATTTCTATTTTTAAATAATTCATCTTACCTAGTGTGGAAAATTCATCTTTTCCTTTGCCAAGAACATTCAGGACATGATTATATAAGTGAGTATAAGCAATAATACTAATCTATGGTAAGTTTCTCAAGTAATACTTATGCTTATATTGAAAGCTTATTTCACTGAAACTGAAATGTATTGCTTTATATGGACAACGAGAAAGCCAGAATGTAGCTCGTGAACTTATATATTAACTGTAATAAGAAAGTTTAAAATTCCCTAATCTCAGGGTTTATCAAGTTATATTTAATATGTTCCAGATGCTACAATTAATCTTAAAGCCCTCAAAACTGTATCTATTGGTGTTCTTTCAGTTACAGATAAACTGATTTAGATCCGTATATATATATTTCCAAATACCTGTTTTTGATGGTAACTTATTCATGGATCATTCATAGTTAGTTCTGTATTTTTTAGCTTCAATCACAGAGGTGGAAAAGATGTAATTATCAGGACCAAATTATTGTCTGACCAACTATTTCATAATCATAGAATAATTTTAAAGGCCATAATAATCAAATAATATTGCATGTTTTATGATTCCACTAAGTAAAATATATCAAATATATCTATACAAAATACTTCCTTGTAGGGGGATACAGTATAGGTAAATGAAGGTGGTATAGAATGTAATCTTATCCCCCGACGAGTTGCAGCTGGACCAATCACTAAAGATTAGGAGCATGCCTGATGTTAACAGGCCACACCTGTAACCGATAAGAACAAGGGGTATAAAAGAGAGGATTGGTGGGATCTGGAGTCACATGGTTATTGCAAGGACCAGGAGCAGTTAGTGCTTAGAGGAGCTACCTACAAGAGACATTGAGGAGGTATGAAACTCTGGCCATATGGAATCCTTGCACTATAATGATAATAGAAATCTTGATATATAAGACAACACTTCCTGCCTCAAAGTTAAAATTATATAAAATAGTTGCTTTTGACTTCTAATTCAGGCTCTTTTATAATCTTTTGGCAAGACCATAAGCCCTAGACATGTCAAGTCTTAACCAGCTATTCCTGCAAGACACTGACTATTGGAAAACTACATTTTTGGCTGCTATACTTTCTTAGGAGAGCTTAAGCTGTAAACCTAGCACTTTCTGCAATATATGGGAAATGGCACCTAAAAGGCCATCACAGTGTGTGAGATTCTCCCTGACAGAACCACAGAACATGCTGAGTAGGGAGGTGGGGTCTGTAGCACTTCTCTCATGCAGGATAAAGGGAAACATCATCTTCACTCAGTCATTTCCTGCTATGTTCAGTCTGCAGCCTTTGGCACTCACTGTAGTTGGAGGAAAAAACTATCTTTTCAATGCAGGTTTGAGGAAAATCTTTTGCTTGAAGACAACACATTGTTCCTGCTCCCAAAGCGTGTCCCAGCACAGGTCTGAAGCATGATTGTTGGGTTTTCCCCAGCAGTGCTGCCAGCAGAGCCCTGCCTTGATAAAGCCCCAATGCTCAGCAGTGCTTGCAGATCAAAAGCATCCCAGCCTTCAGAGAGCAAGGGGCTCCCCTCCCTCCTGGATAACTTCAATATTTTCATGTAAACGAAAAGATCTGCAGTTTGTATCACCTGGTTTATTCTGTATCTGTCTTGGTGACTCCTCTGAAATCCTGACCCCAGGGAAAGGTGTCAGAGAAAGCCAAAGAAAGGGCTCTGTGCTTCTCCCTCTTTACATGTCTTGAAGGCTGGGATTTTTAGGGGGCAATTTTATGTTTCTGAGGGGAGTTGTGGGTTTGGGTTTTCCTTTATTTTAGGGGATCATTTTGAACTCAGTAGCACATAATCAAGCAAAGTTACTGAACCCTGTGTAGTGTCTTTGTACTCAGTGTTATTTTAGAAGTCGAGCATGATTTTAATAGCTGCAAACTGATGCCAAAATATTAATGGATTTAAAGGATTTTATCCTCTGAGGTCTTCAGGAGAAAAATTTATAGGTTTTATTTTTCCTTGAGGATTTTTTTTTCTTTTTGAAAGCTTTTCATTTTCAAATATCAGTGTTTTCTACTTTTTTGATGCACTCGAAGGGGTTTTGTCAGCTCTCAGTAAAAATTAAGGTCTTTTCAAATGACCTGATTATTCTTCTACAATATTGTTGATCTAGAGAAGGAGGAGGAGTGGGAGTGACAGCAGCATAACAAATGAGACAGGGCTGAAAGATGTAGACTAAAATCTTGTGATTAAGGCTTCACAATAAATGAGTTTGAATTCCTTCAATAAATTATATCTAAACTTAACTTGAAATCTCAGTAAATAGGGTGGAAGTTTTGTTTAGGGAATGATCAATATTTCACTTATTTGGCTTCTCTAAAAAAAGTCTGTTGTTTCTGCAGGCTTTTAAGATTGATGATACTTTAGCCTGTCAAATCCTTAGGAAGCATTTCAAAAATTAATTCTGACTCCATCCACTTGCCTGTGGCAGAAGGGCTTTAGCTCACACCTGAGAGAGATTTCTTTATATGCTGGGACTTGACCTTTTCAGTTATTTACACTCATGGCTTGTTTAGAGATGCATCTTTTTTTCTTAGCAACCTAGGTTTGCTCCAAGTTGTAAGGATTTTGTCCTGCACACTATTTATGATAAATACTTTCTTCTTGAGGAATAATGTGCCTCCAACCTCTCAGGTTAGACTGCAACTGCTCTCAGCAAGTTTCACCAAAAATGGTATTATCTGTGCAAAATCAAAGCCTCCTTGTTATTTGCCATAGATAGCATGTGAATGTGGTGAGGGCATGCCCAGAGGTGCTCTGCCCTGGCAGCTTTCAGCTGAGCAGCACCTCTGCTGCAGCTCAGCCCTGCACTGTGTCCCTGCTCTTGCACCCCCCTTGTGTGAGAGCACAGGAGGCTGCAAGGGGCTGACCAGGCTCAATATTAATTGCTTCAGGGCTGGGGGACTGCAGCAACCTTTGCTTCAATTAAACTGCTCCATGTTTGGGGCTACTTCTACTCTAGGTACCCTCCTGAAAGTGCAGTTCCTCTCCTCTCCCACATTTGTGTTTCTCAAAGACCCTTCTTGATCCTTTCTGCACAAGGAATTAATTTGAATACAGTTGTGCTGTTGGCACTACACTTCCACCTTCTTGTGCTCCCTAAACTGGGTTATAAAATCTGAAGCTTTCCTTTTCCTAGAGATTGTATCTAAATTTACATTTTTGCACTATGTTTAAGTTGTTATTTCTTTCATTTAAGTAACTTTTAGTTGCTCACAGTGTTTTCATGACTGGGCTACTTCTTAAACTGCCCTAAAATCTTCCATGAAAAATTGATGGTTGAGGTGTCAGGTTGAGAGCTCGGGGTGCATTCCTCATGGTAGATTGGTAGATTTGTTCTACTCTTCCAACTTGAGGAGCATGTCCCATTTCTTCAGGAGGGTGCTGCTTTCACAGTCCCTCTGCATTCAGCTATTCTGTGTGAGCCTGTGGCCCTGGTATTTTTTTCCCTGAAATGCAACTGAAGATCAACTCTTTAAGGCTTACACTATGTTTAATGCCAACATCCAACAGTGGGCTGGGAATCATTTTACATTCAAGGAGGGACAGTGCAATCCTACAAACACTGATTAGTTTCCAGTTCACTCCTCTGGTCCACAGGTCAGTGATGCTCCAGTGACCGAGGTTAGTGACTTGAGGAAGCAGAAGCCCATGGTATTCTTGATTTAAATGAATTGTAACTGCTAAACTACACTAAAAATTTATATTCTGAACCTGGAGAAAGCTGACAGAGCAGCTAATCTGCCACCAAAGAGAAGTTCCACTTCTATTTCCCTATTTCCAAGATTCAAAGTTATGCAACGTCCTTTATCCCTTGTCTTTTTTTTCCTAGAAGCAGAGGTAGATATCCCTTGCACAGGACATATTGCACATCACAGCAATGAACTGATGTGCCACCATTTCTTTTCACACTCCAGAAAGAATCCTTTCTGATATCCTTTCTGATAAATCCTGACTACTGGGCTTGAATGAATGAATGAATGAAGCTCTGGGTTGACCATTTATCTGGGCTTTCACAAGAAATTTTATCATTGCATGGAGCCCAGAGACAAACATTAGTTTACAGCTGAATATAGAGTAAAAGGGGTGGTACCTACATTGCACATGGCTGTGTCACTAGGTTCAGAGTATTTATATATTTCTGTGAATGCATATAATTCTTCAGTCTTCTGGATTAGATTTGGAGCCTGACTTGTATATACAAAATCTGTGGCAGGATTTAAATTGTCTTCATATTCAATTTCAAAGAAGACTTAGTGCCAAAACAGGACTTCATCAGCATATTTTTGTGGGTTAGTAAGTATCTGCAGAACTACAGTGTGCTATAAGATTATTAATAAAAAACTACAAAGACTGAGTATTGTCCAGATTTCTCAGTAGAGACCATGGAAGGATATTCCTTCATTTTGTCTCTGCCAAGGAAGTGATTGTCTTTTTACCACAAATTCACAGTTGTGTGCAGTAGTACCCACATTTGCATATGGCTGAGAATTTAGATAGTTTATGCTGTTTGGATTTTTAGTTGTATTCAGGTTGGCAGAAAGAAGTTCAATCTTTCATGACCTTCCAGCTGTTCCAGGAAGAGCCCACTTAATGAAACGTTTTATCATGGTATTTGCTGTGTTCTGAATTTATTCCTCATACTTAGCAGAGGGATTACTTTTAAATAAAGGCAAATGTATCTATTTATCCCTAATCACTGATGTTAGCAGTGCTACAAGTGGTAATAAAGAGCAGACATAGAATCGCTTGTGCCTACACCAGTGCCCGGATAATCTTTATTTTACTGCTGCACATTAGAACTTACAATAATAATTTGCTTCCTTTTAATTTATGCAAACATGACAAATTATTTAGCTGTATTGCAATGTGTGCTTTTTTTTTTGCTCAACTTTATTTCTTATGAGATGATGGCAGAATTTTTGTGTAATATTTCCATAGGTGTTGACACTAAAATCCTATGGTTGTATACCCAGAAGCTTAATTTTAATTTTGTGAAGTACTGTTCATCATAACTTCTTTAAAAAAAGCCTAAAACCATCTCTTTTCCTGGGGTTACTTTTTGCTGACTTGTAGATAATGCAGTTAATATAGTAGAAAAAAGTAACAATTGTCCCACTGTTGCTGATTGCAGCAAAAGGATATGAAGGTAATATTTGCTGTCTTTTTCTACTAGAGCAGTATTAATGGATCCTAAAATGCAAACACTTTCCAAATGAAATAGCAGATGCAAAATGCTGCAGCTTAAAAAGGGAACTGTCCAAAAGGTCAAATCAGGCATGGCTACATTCAGCAGCAGAAGCCTCATGGCTTTGCAGGAAGGTGCAGAAAATAGGGCTCACTGACTTGCTTGATAATATACATACTTCTATGTGTGCAAAACCTTCTTGAGACTTTTTCTGGATTATTCGGTCTTCTGAAAAATTTCACTGTTTATTCCTTAGGGATGCTGTGTTTTTCATTGATCCACAGGCTATATTATAGAGGTGTTTCTTGAATTCTGTTTTCTTGGATGGTGTTTTCATTATTTTAGTGAATTTAAGAGATTGTAAATAGAATTTTATTTTCATATTGAGAACCTAAAGCTCATTTGGGAGATTCCTCTCTGGAGAGACAGTTTAGGAAGTTATGCTAATCCTTTCAAAATAATTGTAATTGTATTTGCATAAATACTATGCAGAATTGCTGAAAGAAGAACTCTGGGTGTGATAAATTTCACAGTACTCCTTTGCAAGGCTCAGGAACAATAAGATTGCATTTCTATACTAGTCAAGTTAATAGGCATAGCAGTCTAGGTTCATGGTTTGTTCCTCAGTTGTCCTTTTGTACCTGTCATATTTGCCATTTCTCTAACACATACCCATCAGTATGCAGTCTCTAGATTAGATCCCAAGTAAGCTTATCTTTATCAAGCCACTGGGTAATTCTGACTGCTTTGTCTGACATTTTTAGTATTGTGCCATGGCAGCTGACCTATGTAAATCAGGGATTCCTCTATAACCAGCATCCTGAAAAATATCTTGGAATATCCTTTCAGCACATGCCTGTCAAAGGTAAGAGAGGGAAATGCTTTCTGTGTATTAAAAATGTAATAACTGTTATGTGGAATTAGGGGATAAGCTCTGTTTTCATTCTCAGTTTATGAAGGCTTTGAAGGAGCAGCTGTATGGGCCTGTCATGGCATCACATTAGTTTTGTGCAGATAACATGCTATTCTCACTGCACTGTTCTTAAATCCAGAAGGAAATTTGTGACAAGTTCTTCTTGAAATCTGTTACAGTTCTGGGAATGTAATAATCTAATGTGGCAAAACTGTTTATTCCTTGTATCAAGGGGTTTTGCCTGGACAAAGTACTTAGCAGCAGCAGTATGTTCTTGGTGCTTTTATTTCAGCTCAAAGAGAAGCATTTTCTCTCACTGTGAATGCTGAAACAGACAGTATGTTTTCCTTTATCATATTTAGTGTTGCACGAGGAGTAGATAATCCTCAATTCAAGCTGATAAGCCTTAAAGGGATTTCAGCTGCTTGTTTTAGCAAAAAATCTTTTCTCCACCTGCTTTAGTTTATCTTGCTCATGAGTTCTGTTAATGAACAGTTGTATTGTCAATATAACAGGAGGGTGTATTTTTTTTCTAGCATGACAGACGTTCTGTCTGGTGCAAGATACATTAAGAAAAATAATAAATTCTGATCAAGGCAAAAATATTGTTATGAATCATTCTCATACTGTGAAAAAAGAAAATTCTGTCCTCAGTAAGAAACATCATTTCATAAGCAAAATCAACTTGTAGAAAACAGCATAAACATAAGCTCTTAAATAAACATTGAATCATCCAGGAAATTCACAGAGCAATCCTTTACAGCTAAAGACTGAGGCAGTCAGTTAATGAACTGGCTTTTGCATTAAAGATCTTCTTATCATATACCTTGCCATGTATTTATGTCAAGGATGGGTTTCAGAACTTAGCGTACAGTGTGCATAAATGTTCTGTTCTTGTGATAGCCTCTCTCAGATCAAAGGGCACTAGTTTATACTACAAGACTGAGAGCACTTCCTTTTGCAGATCCTATTTTTTTTTATCTTCTCTGTAGCATGGGAAATGCAGATCATATGGTGAATTCTTCAGTAGTTTTCACAGAAATCCTTGATTATAAATTAAAAAAAAAATGTTTTCTTCTACCTGAAAGCCAGGTTTGATGTACAGTTCAGCAAGGAGAAAGCCTAAGTGATGCTGAAATTTCCAGCTACTACCCCAGCCATTTCCATGGCTGTCTTCACTGCCTGATGGTTTTCATAATAATGGCTGTCAGGTTTTGGGTCTGGTTTAAAACTTGTACTTCAGGCAAAGCATTCTTAAGTACTCACTTCCTAAAAATGTATTTTCACTTTTCCCTGTTATAAAGATATGCCATATTAAGCATGTCACAAATAGTTTCAAATGCTCCAAATTTTTCTTTCATTTACCTTTGTTAAAGCATAGAAAGAAATCTCCAGTGAAAGCAGACTAAGAGAGGCTTTTACATTAGGAGCATTATAAGGTACATTACATAATGCCATTTGTGCCGATACAATTTTGTTAGATGAGAAAAACAGAGGAGAGAGGAAGAAAGCCAAATTCATATCAAGTCAGAACCACTAATACTTAATGGAATTGTTCTATGCACTGCATATTAAAAGAATAAATGATTTTTCATATAAAGAGCAACCACATTCTGGAATTTTTAGAACTCCCACTTACATGAGTAGTGCTTTTCCATTTTTTATAAACAAAATGTTTTAAATCGCATTATTGGAAAAAAAGATTAATAAAGATCCTTCTGTAAGGTACTTCATTTGAGGAAGGAAAAAGGAAAGAAAAGGAAATGTATCTGGTGGTTCAGTGGTTTGGTTGATTTTTTTTTCTTCTTCTTCATTAGTTCTTTACTAGAGTAAACTATTTCAAAACCAAGATGTAAGTTCAATTCCTTTTCTACCCAATCCACCAAGGGGTGATCTGGGATTTTTTTCTTCCAGAAACTGAGCAGCATACTTGCTGTCAGGACCAAATCACCTGAATGGTACCTGCATTCAACTACCCTGTTCCAAAATCAGCCTCTATACTCTGCCCTGAGTAGCATATGATGCATATGCTCATGCAATAACCTTGTCAGGAAACGCAAATTCTGTACAATTTTTTCATCCTAGACTAGAATGATTTATGATGTGCATTCTCTATGTTAAAAAACTGTGGTCACAATGAAGTGGCTCAGAGCATCTTTATTATATTGCCTATGAATTATGTTATTACAGCCAAAATTGTGATCATAGGAATTCTTTCAAGGACCCCATCCATTTCAACAAAGGAAACTGCAATTGTGTCAATAGCCCAGCTGCCTTGCCCACCAAATCCTCTTGATGTTTCTGTATCTGAGCCAAGACTTAGATGGGAGATATAATAGGGAAAAATAGAGGTCAGGATGGCAAAACATGTTCCTGTTTCTGCAGCCTGGTAAAATACGGCTAAAATAATCTTTCAGTTAAATGTAACATTTTTAAACTACATAGGCAATAAAATCACCTAAGTCCTCACCTTGTGTCCTGTGGAGCAGAAAAGTGCTGTAACACAACATCTAGGTACAGCTCTGTTTGCTGATTCTTGTGCTCAGAGTGAGGACCTGTGTAGTTTTACAGAAATTATTTAATGTCCTCATTATTTGAACTGGAAGACAAGTCAGAGCTTCCTAGACCCCATCTCAGTTGCTCTTCAGTGGTGCTGAACTTGGCTCTGAATTCATGTGTGCTTGGCACTGTTTGTTTTCTCATTCCTCTCTGAAATTTCTGTCAGCTGCTTACAGTTTACTATTCCAGCTAATTAGGTGACAATCTAATAATTGATTTGTAGGTGCTTGCTAATTAAAGTTAATCATGTATGCACAGTTGTGATTTTTTTCTCATTTCAAAGGAGTGTGATCACAGCCAATGAAAAGATGTCAGGAGGGAATGAGTCAGCATGTGTGTGCTTAATTTTCTTGAAAACGAAATTAATGCTTTTCAGATTTCTAAATGCTGTAGATTTATCTACCAGTTGAGTTGAAAATGCTGCCAGTGACTGAACAGATCAGTGTCTTAGAGTATACCTTAGTTATACCAATATCAAACTATAATTTAATCTAATGGAAGTCTTACCTGAGTGGGTACAACCTGGGACTGGGAACACTCAGACAAATCCCCAGGAGCATCAAGCACATGTAATGCAAACTTTGGTGATGTGAGAGCTGGAAATTTTTTTCAAAAATTTTTCAGTATCAGCCTCCTTATGTACATCCTGTACCTGTCTTCGTTCTCCAGCCTGTAGTTTATCCTGCAGGTGTAAAGCATTGGAGCGTTGTAGTCTAATATTAGATGGTAAATGTCAAGGGTTGCCATCTTCTAAGTGTTAGCTGGTAAGTATATCCAACATGGCATTCACTGAGAGATCATTGTGGATGTCTCCCTTGTCTGTATACCAGTAGATTTAAACTCTTTATGTGAGGTTCTAGACCATCATTTTTGCATCTAAATCTTGCTGTGTATTATTCCTGCTGAAGTTGTAGGTGAACATTCTTGAGCTACATATTTTTCCATGGCTTTTAATCTCCCCTGGACTTTCAAAGAATGGAACTTTCCTGCTGGGTTTTGTTTTGTTTTTTGGTTTTTGTTTGTTTTTTTTTTTTTTTTTTTATAAAGGGGATAAAGGTTATACAAAGCACTTTTTTCTATTCTCTAGATGTCAGGAAAATATGATTTTTCATTCAGCTGGTGACATGGATTTAATTGGATTTGAACTTAAAAAAAAATCATCCCAGTGTAAGGAAATGTGGGCTTTGTGTTTCTGCTGTGGGTATGACCATGGATACAAGTTCCAAAGTAGAGAGCCACAGTGAGGCTGAGAATGTGAAGGTGAGAGTAGTGAGAGTGCAGGGTTGTAGCTGGAAAGGTCGCCTTGTTACCTCCTGGCCTGGACAACAGGTGATAAGTTCTTTCACTGTTCTAAAGAAAATAAATGGTTAAGGAGGTTCACTCTCACTTCCTACCTCAGAAATGGGCTGGCACTCAGCCAGACAGGTATATCAGGGGAAACGGCATCCCTGCAACTGAGGAGCTGTGAATCAGTTTTTCTCACACAACACAGGCCTAAGCTGTATTTAGTACCTTTGCTATGTCCCTGCCACCTTTGCTGCATGTTCTGCTTTCCCCATCTCCTTGGTGCTTAGTGCAGAAGTGGATGCTCCTTTCTCACCACCTAGGAATTGTCATTGGCTGTAAGGGTTTTCATCCAAAAGTGAAGTGTGCTGAAGTGCTTCAGGAAGCTCAACTTCAGCCATGGCAGTGTAAGTGCTTTGCTGAGCAGTGTCTTACAAATTGCAGGCGTGCATCATAGGCACATTTGTTTTCCAGTGGTTTTGCCTTTCAGTTTTATGTTTTGGGGTTTTTTTTTTCCCTGCTGTTTTAGTTAAAGCTCTTAGTGACACATTGTTAGAATTGTTCATCTGTTTGTACAGCTTATATTCAGTGATCCCAGTCCTGCCCAGCTCTGTGCTGGGCTGCAGGCAGGCACAGTTGTAGAACCAGAGTCAGGGTTAGCCATCATCTGCAGTGCTCACCAGCTTTGTGTTGAGGAGCAGCTCCAGGGGTGAGTAGCAACATGGAAGTAATTCTGTATGGCTTTAAGTACAGAATGGATCAAAAGAGCAGAAGGACAACTTGTTTTCTTAGGGAAAGGTGAGTGAGGACAGAGACGCGAGGAATAAGAAAGGGTTTTTCAAATTGTTTTGTGCTACTTGTCTGTGATAAGTTGCTCTGTGCCACTTTGGTGATGCAGAGCAGCCATAAAGTTTGTCTAACAATATGGTTTTTTCTGCATTTACTGCTTCACCAGAGCACTGCAAAACAACTGGAGTGTAATGATTAATCAGTCCTGTTTATTTAATTTTGTTTTGCATACTTGAGCTTTACAGCAACAATATTAATGGCAAAAACTTGAGAAACATTCATCTTTGTTTATAGCAGAAGCTGAAATAATTGGAAAAAAATGTTTTCCCCTGTTTTTTTAACTTTTCCAATTAAACTGCATTTGAATTTTCAATCTCTTGGGACTCATTCTTCATTATCTTTTCTCAGGGTTGTATGTGTGTGTCATTTCCCCAAAACTGAACTCCTTAGGGCTGAGTCATTTTACATATTGCTTAAATACGAGGTAATGAAGAACAAATGCATTGAACAAATAGGAAGAACAATGCTGTAGAAGCACTCATCACCTTATGCAGTTATAATTATTACATGTGGAATTCTTTTGTATCTCTGCTTTGCCTTGGATATCCTCTTACATAACTTTCTGTGCATATATTGTACTTAACTGTGACTTAACTACATATTGGACCAGTTCTTCAGCAAATGGACTCTGCTGATGATGGAGAAATTGGAGGTTAACAATGTACATGCTGTGAGTAGTGCCAAAGACTTCAGACTGTTTCCATTGGTTTCAAAGGTGATTTTAGCAATTTTAACTGTGGAAATGAAACCTTGATGTGTGGAGAAAATTATCAGCTGAATTCTTTCGTAGCCCCATAGACAGTTTTGTTTCAGTTCTTCAGTAGCCCAAGATCTTCTCTTGGGCTAAGAGTTTAGCTTTTTCCTTTGAATTATATTTATTGCTCCACTGCTTCTTATATAGCAACAAATTAGCACCAAATCTGAAGCAATTCTCTATTTGATTGCATTTGATTATTTGTTTTCTGAGACAGTAACTTTACAATACAAAAGTTGAAAGGTGAACTTCCCATATTTCTGTTCAAATTGGAAGAATTTGTCTCTACACCCTTTCAGTTTATGTTGGTTGTGTTTATTTATTCTCATCCAGCTCTAAAGGAAAAACTGAGGATCATAAATTCCTAAAACTGAAATGTAGTGAAGTAAAATATAATATCTCATAATGCATCCAGTACCTTCCCCTTCCAATGGTTTCACCATCGTGATGAAATTTTAGGAAGGGTCTATACTTGTCATTTTTCTTACAACTTGCAGCCAGAGTAAATCTTGCTTTATTGCAAAAGTTGAGTCCACAGAGATTATCCTGCATTATTGTGAACCATGCTCCCATCCACCAGCAAGAACTCAATAAACATCTAACTCCCAAGGTCTGTCAGCAAAACACAGCTGCCAGCTTAGGGGCTCTTGTACAGCAGATGCTTTACTCCAGTGCATCATGCTCCAGAATGTGTAGAATGATGGATACACAGTGCTTGCAGGGGAAAACACAAATCACATAGATCAAAAAAAAAATTATATTCTTTGCCAGAAATAAATCACAATGATTTTTCAAAACTATGATAAGCACTTTATTTACCTGTAGATTTTTAAATGTGATTCTGGGTGAAATACAGCATATTCACATGGAAAGTATATTGAACTTAAGTTTAAATTTGGATTTCATGGCTTTCAGTGGCTGCCATTATCCACTTCATTTTTAAGAGCAAGTTCTATTGAGAAATAAGCCCATTATTACATTTAGACAATGAAAGCAGAAATTCTATTGCTTCATTAAGCAGGTACCAGGAAGTTCTATTTCCCATCTGAAATACTTTCAGTAAGTCAGATTATTCTAAACATCTGAAATAAATCCACCTAGGAAATCTGATTTTTCTTAAAACTGCCTGAGAATAAACATACCTGGAGAAACAACCTACTACTAGTCCTGTTTTTTTTCAGATTCTACCACTTAGAAGCCCTTGAAGTTAGTTTTAAAGAATGCATCATTTTTATTCAATAGAGAAAAGACACCATCCCCTCCTTTGGAAGAATCCATGCAAATTTAAGAATCTGTGCATATATATAGTTGTCTTGTAATTTTCTGTTGCCTTCTGCAAAGTTGGTGGTATTTATTTCATAGTAAAGTTGATCAGTGTGTGTCCACCCAAGGACACAAAAAGTTCACTTTTATGATAGTACAAAAGTTTAGCTCAATTTAAGTTGCTTGTAAGCAGCACATCTCTTGTTTTCCTAAAGTAAGGAGACTTTAGAGATATTCCTTATGGGTTTTGACACTTATTCTTTGAAGCTGGAATGTCACCCTTTGTTTCACTTTTCAGTGAATTTGCTGTGCTCCCAGGTCTTAGCATCAGCCTTTTCCGAGTTCTGCATCCCAGTGAGTGGCTGCTTCCAGGCTTGCCAGAAGCTGTGCTGCCCACATCCCTCTGGCTCTGTCCCCAGGAGACCTTGATGTCCACACTTCACTGGGTGTCACCAGCACGTTTTAGGGAATGCTGTGAGGGTACTGCACTGCCCAGCCACCTGGCAGGGGGGGAGATGTCTTGTGACAGCTTCCAGGCTGAGTGTGTGCAACTGAGTTTTAAAACAAATCCTTTCAGCCTGAGGATCACTGGCACAAAGTCTTCCAGGTTTGCTTTAAAGCCAGGTTTGTGTGGGTGGAATTTTAAAGCATATTAATTGTATAAAGGCTGCAATCTCTGGGTGTGGAAAGGAACTGTTCATTGGTGGCTGCTGCTTCCCTTTGCTGCAGAGCAGCTGGGCTGCTTGGAAAAGCTGTGCTGGCAGGGGGCTGCAGAAGCACTGCCCTGTGCCCCTGCTTTCACCCAGACACTATCAGACACTCAGGGACTGGGTGTTCACTTAACAGCTCCAGGGCTGGAGTGTGGAATTGGCACACAGCTGCCCTGCTATTTCCTTCTCTGCCTGAGATGAAGCACTCAGTGCAGCAAAGGGAGCTCCAAGCTCTGTGCCCGTGCAGGATGGTGCTCGCCTCAGCTGTGCCATACAAAGCAGCCGGGTTTGCACTGAGAAGAGATATCATGGCAGCAACTGCACTGATTTCAGTTTTCCATCCTAGATTTCCAGGGGCCTGTTTGAAACTTGGTGAAACCCCTTTGGAGGTACTGTGCATATAGAATGAAGTAAAATAAGTAAGATCTTGCTTTTCCAGAGGAGGCACTGACAAAATACAGCTTTTTTAAAAGTATAACTTTTGAAGTTTGAAAAGTTGCCAGCTTTCTAAGTAATGACTCTTTATACTCACTCTGGTATTGTGAATTGTTTACATTTCCTCTGGCAAATTTCAAGGGGGTTTTTTTGTTGTTTTTTTCCCTGATGCTTATTGGAGGATTTGTATGTTAAAACTGGAAATATATTTTGGTAGTTAATTAGGTTTGTGGCTCTGCATCAACGGGGTCACAATGACTTTAATTCTTATTTGGAATCCAAGTTGTCATGGGTATTACCAGACTTCAATTCTCTAAAAGTGCAGAAGATGTAGTAAATTTGCTGTACAACTTCATGAATTTCATGAATAGCATTGAAACACCCTGGTAAAGTGAACATGTGCTATTTTCTGTGAAAATGTGATTTTTTTTTTTAATATTTTTTTTATTCCTTGATAATGGTCTTATTCAAGAGCTTAAGTCCAAGAACATTCTATGAACACAGCTATAATTGCTTATGAATATTCCAATTATTGAGAAGGCAGTGGTAAATCATCTTGTCTTCACAGAGAAAGAGGAGCATCATTGTGATGATGAAGACTGTGTGGGTGGGTAATCAGGACTTTAGAATTTGAAATACTCTTTTTTGCCATTCATTCTAACTTGCAGCAGTTTCTTGTACTTTTCTTGCTTCAGTTCTTCTAAATATGTCAATAATAGAAAGAGTCACCTTAGAGGTATACTTAGTATTTGCAAAATGCTTTCAGCTTTTAGCAGAAAAATGCAAGAACAGATGAAAAATATTTTAAACATATTAATTATTATTTTTTTCTTTTACTTGTGAAATACTAAAATAAAAATGAAGTTAGTTTTCAATGGTTTCTTTATGTAAAATTCCTAATAATAAAGATATTTTAATCATCTTTGAAGTATGGAAATACTAACACACCAAAAAACAATGCAGCTTTTTTTTATTAAGTTCTGGATTCATCATTCTTTTCTAATAGACCATTTTGGTTCCTATGGAAGTAAGAGTAAAGTTCAGTTCAGTTTATTTTTTATCATTTATCAGTTTATCCATTGCCTTCAGCTGAGAATTAAATAACATCAAAATTAGAACAGCAACAATTTTGAGGGCTTTCAGTCAATTATTAAGAAAAAATGAGTATTCTGTAGCCAAAGGAGTTCTGAAAAGGGTTTTCAGTCATTGGCAATTGCTTTGTTGTTTTCCTCAGTTCAATATGATTGGAAGTACCTTACATTTCAGTAGGTTTAACTGTTATTTGTGCTTCTATTAATTATTTTTGAAACTTCAGATGAAAACACGGTGTCTAGGCAGAGTTAAGAAGAAAAAAATATACATAATATCTACAGTTAACATATTAGAAGTACAGAAATATCTAATGGAGTTTGGAATATGGGAGAAATCTGATTTTTTTTTGGTTTTTTATGTAAGCTGTGTGACAGTCATCAGATCAGAGGAAGAATGACTAAACAGCACAGATTGCTAATTATATGACTCTTATTAGGGATATTCTGGTCTCCTACCGTGAGGAAGTAGGAGGAAGTAAAATCCCACACAGCTCACAACCCTCTTGGTGTAAGCTCTTTCCAAGAATGTAAAAGTTTTTGAAATTTGGGTTCTTCAATTCCTTCTGTCTTCTTTTTAAATCTCTTCAGAATTTTTAGGTTGATGAATACGTCTCCTATATATTTTCTAAGATACACATGCTTTAAATTAGTGTCATATAGATCAATTCAGGAGCTTCCAGCCCTGAGACCAATATCTATTAAAATGTGAGACTACATTCAGAAGAGGACAGGGTGGAAATTGCACTAGATGCTTCTCTCTGACTCACATAGTCAGTGAAGAAATTTTACCTTATTTTTTTATCTAATCACAGTACACTTTTTGCTTAGTGTGGGGGTGTTCTCTGTGGGTTATCTCCCCCTCTTCAGCTCTTACTGTGTGAAATTCTCTGTCAGTGTCTAAAGTGAATTGAGTGTCTCAAGTGAATTAAGTTTGTCTACTGATGTGTGACTTTATTTCTTGTTTTATTAAACACCCTGCATAAAACTGATGAGGTAATTCCAGGTGAAGCAGACCAAACACCCTCCCAAAATACTGAGTTATTAAGAGAAATGCTTGTATGACAATTTTGCCCTTCTTTAGAGTAATAAAAACACTTAGGACAATATCTGAAATATACTTCCTATATGGAAATAATTTTAGAACATCTTCCAAAATATATGTGACATTTTGAGAAAGATGTATCTCTTCTGTGAGGAGTGTTATGGATAGTATCAGTTATGGTACAGCATGCAATATCAT
Source organism: Agelaius tricolor (assembly GCF_023055355.1). NCBI lineage: Eukaryota > Metazoa > Chordata > Aves > Passeriformes > Icteridae > Agelaius > Agelaius tricolor. Next base: position 46,911,659 of record NW_027269261.1, read on the forward strand.
TTAGAGCTTCAGGAAGTAAAATGCCCTACATCTGTTAGTCTGAGAGAGGGCAAAAAAATCATTCATCATTGAGAAGCTTCCTTAAGATACAGAAGCACACTATATTAGAAGAGTGAAGTAGATGTCAATTAACCATATTTACTGTGGTTTTATGATGGATTGTTACTTGCTGAATTGCATTGAAGCAGTAATAAAACAGGAAAATGGTGGGATCAATTCCAAAACCCTTTTTACACATTTCTTTGGTTGTAGTCATGTGTTTCAGCTGACATCTCCTTGATAAAATGAGCTGCTGCTTTCCCATGTACCCCACCCTGTGAGCTCAGCACCACTTTGTGAAACACAGTTTGTGAGACTAATGCAGTTTTACTGTGTAAGAATTACTGATGTATCTCTGAAAGAAGGATTGGTGTCTTTGGGCTCTTTCAGGCAAGAGGATGAGACACACATCCTCAGCACTTTTACCCAGGGACAGAAGGCACTCATGAGACAAGCAGATACATCTGAAATATAGAAAGTAAGTGCCAGAGGGCAAAGCCTGCAGTGATGGCATTTTAGCACTTTGCACATGATGGCAAAAGAAATCAGTAAACACGTGCAGACCTTAATGACAGCCCTGAGAGGTGATGGCCATCATATCTTACTGTGCAGTGAAATGCCTGTGATAGATGTGTGGCACCCTTTGTGCTTCCAGGAGTCTGGGATGTTGGTATGGGGAAGGCATCACTGCTTCCCTCTTGGCATGGACTGGTGTGCCAGATGTGCATGCAGTACTATTGGTGGGGGGAGAGGAGATTATTTTGTGCTCATAGTCTCTAATAAAAGCGATCAAATAATGTGAAAACTCTTTTTTGTGTGTCTGTATAGAAAAAAAAAACAAGATTAATTCTGAGTGCTGGCCTTGTGTTACCTGTATTATGTAAAGGTACACTGCCAAATTATATGGATTTGGAGCCAAAAAACACAAATCCTATACATAAGAATTTATGAAAAATAAAAACTAGGTTTTTATCATACAGTGAACACATAACTTTTTGAAGATTCATTTATTGCATCTTTTATGCATTTCTTTGTTGATCATTGTTGATTAATAAGATATCAAAGTTATGGATACTGTTGTATTCTGAATTGGTGATTTGAGATAATCATGTTTAATGATATAGCTTTAGAATTTGTTTTGAAAAAAGGAATGAAATATTTTTATGTGCAGTACGGAGATCATACTTAATATATCTTTAGTTATACTTCTAATAAAAGGAGATTTTAATATCCCAAGAGAGCCTCTTCTCTTACCCTTTACTCTTGTTTTAGATCCTGCTTTTTCTTGCTAAGCCTGTACATTTAGCTCACAAAAAGATTCTTAGCAAGGTTGTGCTACTGCTTGGTATTGGGGTTACAATTAAGTATAAATAGGCAGATTAGTCAATTTCTGTGTTTTGTATGCATTTGTATATACGAATGTATAAATGTGTATGTACACATACATATGTGTAAATATTTACATGCACTTTTGGTATTTGGCTAAGATAAAATGCTGTTTCTATTAAAGTTTGGAATCCAGACTTGACAATCACATTAAAATTTACCTTTTTGTTTGTGTTACTAGAGAAAAGTTAGTGATATTTGATTCTTCTCAAAATATTAAAGTACATAAAATTTACTGACCAAAAAAATGAAATTGGGAAAATGCCTCCACATTATGATATATTGAAAAAATGTTTTGAATTAGCACCTGCAGGGCAATGAAAATTACTCTGGCTCTGTTTTTAAGAATGTCTTTTGGAAGTAAGTTTCAAATAAATTATTTGAAACAATTATTTTGAGTAATTGAGTCAACAGCAAAAACAAATTTAGATTTCAATATGAAAATAGAAGCGGTGGGAAAGGCAACCAATAATGGTGCTGCTACCCTAATTACTGTGGACAGGAAAAAGTGCTTTGAGGGAAACATCTTTCATGTTAGCATAATACATATTTCATTTTCCTTGTTTGATGTGAAGAAAATGCGATAAATTGATGCAATCTGTAAATCCAAAATTAAAATCACATGTGTGAAATAAATTCATACAATTTGTAAGTTGGACAAAGTGTGCTTTTCTCTAAGAAAAGTATAAATAAACTCATCACATAACCTTTTTTATACATGGCAGATGTTTTGCTTAAACTATACTCAATGGAGTTTGTTTCACAGTTAACTACATGACCTATTTGTCATTTTTCATATGTCATGAGTTCATGTTGTTTAGGTCTATCAAATCAAATGTGAGGTTGTGGATTTTTCCTAAAGCCCATTACAGAGTGACTTGCTTCTCAAACTACCCAGTATACATCCTGGTGACATTCAGCACATGGAAAAATAAGGGGAAGTGAATTCAGCAGCAGAAGAACTGCAAGGAGAGCAAAATATCTCCAACTTCAATGAGCTGCTGTTCAGACAAAGCTTCATAACTACAAGTTTTCATGATACTGGGCAAGACTGTTAGTAAGATAAGTAAATATGCATATAGTTACATGAGTTTGCAGAAGTGTTATTCCTTTCCTAACTCACCTCAATCTCTGTTTCAAAATCCTAATTCTTTCACACAGACACAACTAATACAGGAAGGAAATCAGGCACGTTTTAAGCTTATGTTCTCTCCCAGGACTTTTCCTCATGCCTGTTACAGAAATGCAGACTGTTGTTTGTTTTTTTTCCCTAGATGAAACTCATGCCTGTGCCTGTTTTTGCTCACCTGCAGTGAAGAGCAGAGTGCTTCTTAGCCCACTGGTGTGATGTAAAGTTCATCAGTGGAGTGGCTGCAGGGTTTGTCTCGAGTCTCCTCCAAAGCCTGGATAGAAGAGCGCTCCTTCCAATAGGTGTAAGCACCTTCTACCCAGAACATCAGTGCATTCTTCCTGTCTGTGGGATAAGCAATGTATCTCAGTCCACTGGAGGGGCAAATGGCATGTGTTTTCAACTAAATGAAAAATTCAGGTGATTATTGCAAAAAAAGGGTAGTGGGCATGGTCAGAGCTGTAATAGGGAGCGCAATATAGGAGCTAGGGATACAGGAGAGCTGTTGGGATGGGAGAAATTAGTGGGAAGAGAACAGAGTAGATAGAAGAAATATTTTATGTTGATAATATATTTCTCATTTATCTGGCCTAAGAATACCTAGTTCCTTGATCTTGAAGAGAAAATTTGTTTAGTGGCATTTCCTTTAGCCTTACACCATTGATACAAAGCAGTCAATCACCTTTCTAGTGTTGTTTTTGGAGATAAGCACTGCAGAATTACAAAACCTGTGAACAGTGATGTTGAGTACCATTCCTGTGTAGCCAGCCTGAGGCGTTGCTAAGCCTACACAGGCTTATACACTGCTGGCACACTGGGACCTGCCTCTGTTCAGTACTCCCTGCGCATATTCTTAGCAAGCTCCCTTTTTTGAAGGCTCTGCAAGAAAACAGGAACAGAGTTTCTCTCTCTTCATACTTAAGAACTTGCTTTTTAGTTTAGAAGTTGAAATTATACCTAATCCCCTATTCCCACAGAGATGCTTCTAAAACAGTTCCTAGAAATAAACCTGGCTTCCTCCACCTCTCTGTTAAGAGTTTTATGTAGAGCCTTTATCCAGCTATCTTTTCTTCACGTTCTTTGAATAGAATGATCCTGTTTTCACTGCAAGCTTTTTCTTTCTGAAACACTGCTATCAGCAAGTCAATCCCAGTCACTCTGAAAAGGATCATTACTTATTCATTAATTATGAATTATTCATAATTCATTACTTATTACTTAACCTTCAAACTCAAGCAGAAGGTCACACGACAATAGGACTTTGTGCATGTGACTTATTCATAAAAGCTGGTAAAAAAAGAATGAAGTTTTCCCCTATGTTTGTTAGTTCCATATCTGATAAGCAGAAAAGACCTTTCCTGCTTTCAGGTTCCTTGTATTATCCCTGGTCAAGCTGACAGCTTTTGTGATCATTGCCCTGGAAACTCTGAACTGTTCATTACACTTCTGTCTCCACCCCTTTCCCAAAGACCTCAAAGGTTTGATATTCCCTCATCTCTGTGTTCTCTGCCTTGGCAGTTGTGTCATGGACTGGACAGGACCTGAGAGTTTTTTCCTGGGTGGGCTACTTGATTGCATTTTTTAGTTGCTTGGTTGCTCCTAAGTAGCTTCATTGTTTTTCTTTCTCTAACCGAAAACCTGAAAAATTTAGTTTGCTAGCAGTTTGCTGTGATTGCAAACACACAGAAGCTGGCACTGAAATCAGAAAATACAATGTATTTTCATAACTCTGCAGTGGTTTTTTTGTTCAGCTTGGCTTTGCACTCAGCCTCAATAGAGGAAAGTAAATTAGAAGATGGCCATGTAGCTATTGGTAACAAAGAATAAAGATACAGAGAAAGAAACACTCTTGCTATCTACATAGGAGAAATGTCTTTTACCAAAACAGTCAAAGGAATGGCAGAAATCACAATCAGAAAAGACTCCTCAGCTTCAGCTACAGTTTGCTGAGATTGTTAAATAGTTGTATGCCAGTCGTATTAGAAGAATCTTCCTTAAAGGAGCTAAAAGAAAAGAAAAAAATTGTAGAGGATGAACTGAATGGGAAGGTCATTAAAAAGCTGGGAAGTATCATGGAAATTGCTGCAAGAAAGCAGAACTTTCCCCAGCTGTGGGAGAAGTAATTCCTGATGTACATCAGTCTCTTTTTTTTTAATTTTTTTTTTGCACCTAGTACAGATACTTTTGTTAAGAAAGCATTCAGAACATCCAGAAATCAATACATTTCACCAAGTTATTCTTGTGTTGATCTAAAATGCTTTAAGTTAAAGAGTGACCTTCTGAATTATGAATAAGACATCAAGTGACAGAGGATTCGTTGCTTATTTTGATGGATTTTGTAGTGGATGACCATGCTCCGTGACAATGTGTGCATTTTGCTTGTTTTCAGATATTTATTTCAGCTCCAGCTCACTAATTCCAGTGCTGATAGAATGAAGATTGCTTTAATATTTTCTCTTTTTGATAGAATGTATACACTAAATCAATTAAGGATCTGTTTTCTTTTGAGTAAGGTAGAGAAAGTTCAGGGGTTTAAAAAAAAATCTGTATTCTGCAGCTACTCTTAATTTTCTGTTTCTTTTACAACATTACCACCAGAATGGATTTTTTTCTTATGTTTTCCCAATTTTAGCCACAGAGATTAATTCCTCCCTATACATCTGTGCAACCACATCCCTTATTGATATGCTTTATTGATCCTATATTCCTTTATGAACGGATTGCTCTAGGAACATCTCTTGAACGAAGAGGTCTTTATTTTCACTATTTCTAGGCTGGGTCCATGCTCAGTAGATAAAGAACACCTTTCAAATAATTTTTCATGGAGGTCATGAAACCAGAGCCTTCCAGACCAATGCCCCACCAGAGGAGTTCCACAGACTTCTGTGGAATCAGAGATTTCACTTTATGGAGCTGATCACAGGAAGAGGCTTTTTCCTAGGAAATTGTATCCATGTGTGCTTTACCATGAATTTGCATGCAGTATTATATTTAATATGCCCTTTTGCTTCTCTGCTGTGTAACACATCTGGTGACACCAAAGAGAGGAAAGAAACCAACCCACAGTATTTCCAATGTTCTTGTTAATTTTGCACTGTCAGTTGTAATTCCTATTTGCTGAAAAGATTTCATTTCAGTCTGATTTTTCCTGCCTTCTCACTGTGTGCTTAGGGCAGAGAAAATATATCAGTAAATATTGAAGAGCAAAACTGTATTATGACTGACAGTTATCCTAATCCTTTGAGATACACTGGTAATATCTGTTCAAGAATCAAGATCCTAATTTCACTTTGTTTTGGTTACAAAGCTGATTTGTTTCAATCAAAGAGTGACAGCTAGTATAATTTTTAAGGCAGGTGTCATATGTGCTTTATTTTTATAGTTCTGTGGTCCAAAATGGTAAATAAATTATTTTCTGTGGTGTGGTATATATAAACACAATTATGTAAGAGCATATACAAGAACAAATCAGTGCATCATCTGTCTCAGATACATCGAGTTTCCAAATACCTCTTGACCTACTGAGGAACTCTCACCAGCTCTAGGGCAACTATGTGGGAAAACAGAGAGTCCAGAGAGTTCACCCAGCTGCTGTTGCAGGCTACCTACAGTCTTGAGCTATCTCTGCACTTCTGACAGGCTTGCTTCTGCCCCTCCATTTAGTGAATGTTTGCTCTGAATCTCTGCCAGCACCCTTAACCTCAGTTTTACTTCACTTCTGTCCCAGGTGTATCCATCCTGGTCCTGCTCACCTACATTTCTTTGTCTTTTTTGCTTGAGCTTCTTAGTGCCCCCTTGTTCCCCCTCTTCCCTTCTCAGCATCTTGTGTGCTCATTCCCATTGCAAACCTAACATTTTCTGGGATTGCATTTTTCACACTGCTCATTTTTTGCATCACTTTCTCCTCAGGTACTCATATTGTTTGCCTAGTCTATAAATTCTTCAGGATAGCTGTGGTCTTTTGCTGTGTGTCTGCGTACCACAAAATCCTATGAGGTTCATCTTTTGCATGGTTTTAGGCACTACTGTAGTAAAAATGATTAATGATCTAACAGCAACTGTAATGTACTTGCTTTATAACTGTACCATAAAGGGAAATTACTTCTTCACACAGCTACTGATTCTACTTTGTATTTTGTCAACTGTAGCTGTAGATATCCCTCTGCAAAATAGTTTAATATTCTATTTTTTTTTCCTGGGCTGAAATTTTAACACTGATCTATATCCTAGCTATTTTAAACCAAGTGAATCCAACTAGTTTGACCTCACTGAATTTCATTAGATTGCTCCTGAATCAGGTGGAATATCTTGTCTGGCCATTGGAATGTTATTTAATTATTAGTATTCCTACAATGTTTGCTGGATTTACCTTGGCTGGATGCCAAGTATCCCCCAAACTGCTCTACCATTCCCCTTTCTCAGTTGGACAGGGGGAAATGCAAGAGAGCAGAGAAAATAAGATGGAAGACAACTCATAGATTGAGACAAGGCAGTTTGCTAAAGCAAAAGCAAAGGGTTGTGCATGCACAAACAAAGAGAAAAAAAACCAACTCTGTATTTCCCCATGGTCAGACAATATTTGTCCACTACCTGGGAAGAGAAAGCATGTGTAGTAGTTTCTCGGGAAGGCAAACATTGTAAGTAAGGAATGCCCCTCCATGGAATATCCCCTTGGTCAGTTTGGGTCAGCAAGGTGTGTCCCTTCCCAGGACTTTCCCATATCCAGCCACCAGATGGGAGGTGGAATGTTGGAGAGACAGCTCTGATGCTGTGCCAACACTTCTGACTGTAGCCAGAGCACTGGATGAAATCAACACCCACCCCTCGATCACAAGCACATCTGTGTGTGTTGTGTCTCTTTCTAGATGTCCTGATGTCTCACGGAGCCATCAGGCTACAAACAGCTCCTACTTCTGCTCCCAGGTCTGTCTGAGCTGTTTCCATTTTGCCAACCTTACCTACCTGTTGGTTATTTCAGTGTTCTTCAGAGGCTCAAGTTTTGGGCATCTGTGTCATGTCCCTTCAGGGTCACGTTTTCTACCCCTGCAGTGGTATCTGGCCACAATGCAGCAGCCCAGGTGGGTCTGCCCCTGCCTTGTCAATTCTGCCATTGCTGCAGCCACCTGCATTGGGCATTAGCCACCATCCAGGAGTCAGTCCAGGCCCAGAGCACAGGCCACTTTTCTTGTTCTGGTTGGATGGCTTTCACTTCTGCACGTTCACTTCACTTGCCTTCTCTTTTGGCAGTCTCAACAACTTGTCAAAGAGCTTTCTTGTGAAGACACAGTAAAAATACTGAAAATAAAAGGAAGATGAGCTGTCCCATGGGCCTAGAATTGTGTTAGGGAAACAATGAAAAACTACTCCCTATGCCTATGCCAGATGCACGATCTGTGTACATTGCCTGGTGTTTTTGGAAGTTGTCATTGTGGTGGAAAACTAAAGGGAGACATTTTAAGGAGCCTAAGCCAGAGTGTTTTTATAATTTCTTTAATGCTATCCCAAGTACTTGAGGATCTCATCTATCAGGGTACTAAACTGACTCCAGGAACCTTAAGAATTGTTAATGCTAGCTAGAAAAAAAAATTTCAATGTTCCTTTGCAAGGTACTGAAGAGCTGTGGGCTCACAGAGACCCCACTGCGATGTGGCCCATCTTTGTGCTCTAAGTTATGGTGAAATTAGCTCCAGCTAATCACAGCTGAACTATAAAGGAGCTGGTATGGCTCCCTTTGGAGGTAGCTCAGTAGCTGCATGTGCTGCTTATTGAACAAAGAAGTAGAATTTATGCGCTACATCATTGCCATATTACCCACACCTGTCTACTTCTCTGAATGCTACGGGGTGCCCTGAGTCTTGGTAACCTTTGATGTGCTCTACTAACAGTCCTAGGCATAGCTGTTCCCTGTGTGAGTGTTCCTCTTGTGTCATGGTAGTCTCACGTGTTCATTTTTTGTATTTTTAAAACAACATGGTTGTAGTTTCTTGCTGCAAGCCATTACAGAACTCACTTCTTGTATTAGTTTGTTGGGGTTTCTTTTTGGGAAGAGTAGGGAAATTATTAATTTCCTTTAAACTGAATTATGCTGCCATGTTGTTCTAATGAAAATGCTGAAGTTAATATTTATCAAAAATCCCATCTTTATTCAACTCTTTAAGCACACACAGCAAATGACTCACCTTACCTCACAAGTGTTTTCTAAATATCAAAGACCAAGCATGAAAGCTTGAAAATAAATTTCTGTCCTTAATATAGATCTGTATACATTGTGTGTATTACATGTGCAAGTCTACTCAGAATACTGGTACAAAGGGCTGCTTGCGGTGTTGTTGGTCCAGTTGAAATCATGGCTTCACTAAGAAAAAAACAATTTGTATCTAAAAAGAAAAGCCTGTGGACTGCAGCACAATTGTCACGTCTAAAATGTGTGAGAATTGATGCAGTTTTCCTGCTGACGTTCAGCCAACCAACCAGACTGGTTGTGAAGATCTTACTGATGGATATGCTACCCACTCCTGAAGCAGAAATCACAGATTTGCTTTTCCAAACTCAGTTAAAAATCTAGACTTTTGAAGTTTTCCATAAATGACAAAAATAAGATGATGCAGTGATTTTCAGACTGACAACATGTGTACAGTATATGCAGGTAAATAAAGACAGTTAAGCTTTGCTATTTTTAATAGGGTACTTAAAATTGAAATGAAACCTTAAAACTGTGCGTTAACATTATAGCTGCTCTAAGATTCTTGCATTATTCCTTATTTAATTTATTTAAAATGTAGGGAGAAAAGTTAAAATCTTGTTTCAGGTTATGTGGGAGAAAGAATATTTATAAAATGTCATCTAGAACTCCCTTAAAATTGCCTTAGGGAGTTCAATTGTGTTCTATAGCTAATACACATAAGAAGATAAATGTAGGTGGCCTGAAAAATGGTAGATATAGCAAAGATATTTGTATCATGATTGTTCTGACAGACATTTAGTCTAGAATTTATGTTCCTGGTATTTTCCCTTGTGAAAGGTCTCATCTTGTCCCAGATGTGGACATCCTAGAGAAAAGTTCTTGCAGAACGGTTGGCTCATCTAGCAAGGCATGGTAATGAAGGCATGTGGGGTGGATAACTTTCTAAAGGAAGGTTTTGTCTCTGAGCCATTTCCTCCTAGGGCTGAAAGCCAGGCATAAACAATCTCACTGGATTCCCATTAATGAACATTTAGGTATGTTCTAGTATCCTAATCTATTTGTAGTTGCTTAAATACATTCTTCGCATAAGTTTAGTTAGGAAAAAATATCTTTTCACTCTGAAGTTATTATTGAAGCTTGTTTGTCTTGTACAAATAAGCTAAAAACCCATAAATATCTATGGTTTTAACTATTTTATGTCTGTTTGCAAGCTGAAGAATGTCCTTGGCTCTAATGTCATTGATAAGGCACCTGAAGAGTAGATGCAAATATTTTCCCCAGGTAATACAGATGGCTACTGGCTTACAAAAAGCAACCTGTGTATCTTCAGTCTTGGTCTAATGCTTTAACTGTTAGAAAAAAACATGCTTTGAAATGTTCAGTAGTCTAAACACCTTATCCTGTACGTTTTTAAATACTCCCTATGCTTAAGTTTGACACATAAGATTAATAACTTCAATTTAAAGGCTATGAAATTTACAGGCATTTGCAGGCTTGCAGCCTGTTATTGTTTGCATTTGTATTTAAATGTTGCAGATCATTCAGTTAATTTGTTTTTGACAGTGGTTACCTTTATTGATTGTCAGGACACATTAAGTAAAACATCAGATTGTATTCTAGCCTTTAAAATACCAACAATGTGAAGCACTGTGAAAAAGTACAAAACTTGTGCTATGGATTTCTTTGACAGCAGGGAATTGTGTCTCTGCTTTTCTGGGAATAAATCCTCTAAAAGGCAGAAGATAAAGAATGTGTGGGGAAAGACCAAGAAAGGAGATAGCTTTGTTGCCCCTTTTAAAACAGGTAGTCAGAACTTTGCTCTCAGAATTGTGATGGAATCAAGGTAGAAAATCTCTTCCCAGTTATTTTCCATTGCAATAGTGCAATAAAAATTAAATTGTTTGATATCTTGTGAAAGTGTTCTGAAATGGAAAATGCCGTGAGCTGAAATGCAAGAGGCCCATAGCCTCCCAATCCTGCCTTTGGATATCATGACAGATTTGCAAACATGCCATCAATCACACCAAGTGACAGGTGTAGGAAAACAAGATTATGGAGCATCACAGACACAGCTGCAGTGTTCAGGTTACTTAATTGGTCCCACCCATGACAAGCACATTATAGAATTTGAGGGATTAACATTCTGTAGGCATCACTGGAACATAATAATTATTGTGGTAAAAGGAGCCTCTCTGATTATTCAGTAGTTTTGGTGTGATATTTTTTGTTAACAAGGGGATAAAATTAGCATTAAATACTTCACAGGCATTTTACAGTTACATGAGATAACTGTAGTGGTCAGGATATTCCTATTTAAGAAAGCAAATTGGCAGTTAAGCTTTCCTAATGCTAGTCTATCATATTCCTCTCCAGCTGACATACTTGCTGTTATATTTTTATGTTTTCTTAAAAGGATAATATACCTTTCTGCCAGATAAATCTATTGGCTGAATATGCTTCCTTTAAAAAATGTATCATAGCTGTCTTGCTGATTAGACCGTGGTTTATATCCTTTGCTTGATATTGCTTTTCTTGCTTGATATCCTTTTCTTCTGAAGCTCTGTTTTATGCTCAGTGGGAAGACAACATTCTCTTACTCTCATAGGTGTGTATCATATTGTGGGGTGATAGAAATTTCCCTGCCTTCTGTCATACTTCTGCACTCTTTCTAGTGCAGACTGTAAATATCTGTTCATCATTCTACTGTTTTCCATCTGTCCAGGCATCCTGACAGTCAGGTCTTCTGAAAAAGGACCTGCCTGTGATGCTTTTGAGAGCCCACAGCTGGCTGCTCACAGAACAGCTAAAGGCATCTCTTGCTTCCTGCAGCAGCAGTAACATGGCTATGAGAAATGTCCTAAACTTCTGCAAGTTAGAATAAAGGCATTGCAGGAAATTTAAAATTTAAAAGCCTTAATTTGGCTTCACAGCTTCTGCAGGGTGAGTGATTTGACTTTATTTATGGAAGAGGAATGCAAGATCACACTCTGAATGCAAAATTATAATGAAGTTTTAGAATGCAAGAATAAATCACTGCCACCAGGGCTTAAGAACCCTCACTCTGTTTAGCTTGGTTTAGACAGACTTGGAAACTGTTCTCCTTGGTAGATATTAGATAGTGTTTCAGCATGACATGCTATCTGAAATGACATATTAATTAGCATTTACTTTCTAACGTGTGTTTTCTGAAAGACCTTTAAGACCAAATTTTGTCCCACACAGTTGTTCTGATTTTAAAGGTTATTAGAATATGCGTGAAGATCTCCTTCTGCTTTTATTGTCTCAGGCCTGAAAAAGGCTAAGAGACATTTGTTGGCACAGTGATGCAGATGACTCATAACTTCTGGATGGAAGAGGGGGAAGTAGCTGCCTGAGAAGATAGAATCTAGGGTGTGGGCTTAGAAGTCCCAAAGTTGTCATCTTAGCAACAGGCTCAATGAAATGAAACGGCATCAACAGAACTTTTAGGCTGAAGTTTACCTTGTTTTTATTGTTACTAAAGACAAATCCATGAAAGGCACTGGAATAGGGTTTTGTTTAACTTGTGGATTCTATGGAGAGCAAATGACTAAGGTACCTGCAGACAGAAGGGACTACCAAAGACTAATGCAAGAGGTTTATGCCAGATGAGCAGAGCAAGATCATAATAGTGATCTAAGTGATTACAACAGGAAACTTGCATAACCCAGTTTATACCCTTCTCTTAGGTGTTGTGGGCTTTCTTGCAAAAATTTTGTTTAAAATTCTGTCTTTCTCTATGTTATTTTATGTCTGTGTTCTACCTTGACCTCACTGAAGCAGGCACACTGCATGCAACATGCTTAGGAACAGAAATATTTTTGTTTTGCTTTTCTGGGTTTTTTTCCTGTGTGGTATACAAAAGAAATGCATTCAAAGTGAATATAGGAGGAAAATAAGAGAAAAGTAACTGAAATAATTTAGCTGTATTTTCCCTCTGACATTCTAATTTCCCACATGAAAAAATGACTTGTTTTTTACTATAAAAATAATCTCTTACATGATTATCTCCATGCAAATGATAAATTCATTTTGCCCTTTTTTAAAGCATCTTGATGCTGAGCAGTCTTTTCTTTCTTTCTGAGCTCAAATCATCTCTTCTGTCTGCAATCCACATCAAGTCCAATTTTCCTTCTGTTCCGTCATAACACTTTTGATGAGATTCTTATTCTCATTATCTTCAGAGGACCAAGCCTAACTGTGCACCTCCTTTTATAAAGTTCATATGTTCCTGCAGTTTCATCTCCTGAAGAGAGACTGTTTTCTGTTATGTTCAACTGATTATATTTTTCCTGACCACAGCTGAAATTCATGACAATTTTGGCAATTTCTGTCTTTGCTATGGGTGAATTTTTTTTTTTTGCTGACATACTTGGAATATGTGCTTTGAAGTAAGAGGAATTGCTTCTAATCTCTTGTATTTTTTAGTTTATTACTTCTAATAGTTGTTTGAAATTGAGGCATATGTAAATCCTTTACAAGAATCATCGTCAGTAACATTAGCATTATGTGAAAGGTTAAATAGCGTGGAAAAATTCATAAAAGAACACACAAAGCTATTTCTGATCCTGTGCTGTGCAGTTTGGGGAGCAGAGGCAACAGGACATTGGTTTGCAAGCTGTCTCACTTTCCAGAAGTTAAAAGCTAAATCAATATGGATAGAGGATCTCTGGGCTTTTTATCAATTTTCATATTTGTAAGCAGATAACAGCAGTGGATGTGCAGCCCAAGCTGATTGTATTACACTAATACCTGTTTGCTACAGCCCTTACTGATCATTGGAATGGGAATGTACCCTAAGGAACTGAGAACTCAGAATGTATTCTAAGGATGGAACAAATCTTGCCTTGCGTTCACCTCGAATTCAACAGGAAGTCTTGTATTCTTAAATTGAAATAAAGCTCAGGTTCAGTCTGTCATCATCCTAGTTATCTTTATTCTCTCTGCTTTTACAGCCCCCATAAACTATTTATTCCTTTGGGCGTTCTAGAGCATCTCTTTCTATTACTATGTACAGTCAATAGTCATGTATATATGGTTTTAGAAACAAGGCTTCTGCAACCTCTTTATCTTCCTTAATTCAATGAGATTTTATGGTTTGGTTTTTTTTTTTTTTATTTTATGTAACTCCTGATGTCTTAAGAGTTTACATTCACAACTTCCAACTGCCAGGTTAACCCAAGAGTACCATTACTTCAGTCTTCCTTTTTTTTTTTCAAAATTGATTCTGTTTTTCTTCTTCTTCAAATTGCCCTCAGTTGAGTAGTTCTAATTAAGAAATATGAACTTCATTTCATAGAACCATCTCTTTGGCAAAAAGGATGGAAATTTACACCTAAGCAAACAGTTAATTGCATAATTCTTGCTTGTTGTTCCCCTTGCAAGTGTTATAAACAAGAGAGTGGCAAACAGATGCAGCCACTAAAGAGAATGGCTCATAAGGTGATCTCTGTACAGCACAGAATTCTTTTTCTTACATTTTCTGAGTGCTGCAAAAGTTGAAGTCAGAAAGAGTTCATTGGTTTTATAAAGCCTAAGCTTCTAAAACTGAGTTACCCAGATCCGCTCTTAGGCCATTTTTCATTAATTGTGTCACAATTAGCTTAACATAAGCCATCTTAGGTTTACTTTAAAGTGAGAATGGAATCTGTCTGCATAACACACTACTGACATTCAGCACTATAAATCTTCTCTTTCTATACAATGAGGTCACTCCCAGGCCTCACTCAGGTGCCTCCTCCCACAAAGTGTTATGTCTCCCTTTAATTACCAGCACATCTGCTCAGCACCATTCATTCCAACGTTGAATTGGACAGCCTTGGTTGTGCACCATTCATTCCAAACATCACATGTTGGCACCCTCACAAATAATCTGACTGCAACAGTCTGGGTGATGCCCATTTAGGAGGGAAAGCTGGACTGACAGGTCTTGCTAAGTTGTATGTGCTAAAAGGTAAGGTAACATTCATTTGAGATTAAAACCATGATTTTTCAACATTTTTTTCTTATACAACCTAGATGTAGATACTGCTTGTAAGAATTAGTGACATGGACAAGCTTGAGAAGAAGGCCCATGAGAAAGGTTTAACAAGGTAGATTAAACAAGTGCAAGGTGCTGCACCCAGGTCACAGCAACCCCCAGAACTGGGAGATGAACAGAGAGAGCTGCCCTGCTGAGAGACTTGGGGGTAGGACTGGTGGATGAGAGGCTGGACATGACCCAGCAGTGTGTGCTCAGAAATCAAATGTGTCCTGGGCTGCATCCAAAGCAGCGTGAGCAGCAGGGACAAGGGAGGGAATTCTGCCCCTCTGCTGTGCTCTGCTCTGCTCCTCTGTGCTGTGCTTTGACCTCACCTGCAGTGCTGCATCCAGCTCTGGGGTGCCCAGCACAGGAAGGACATGTTGGAGTGCAGAGGAGAGTTACAAAGTTGATTACAGGGATGGAGCACCTCTCCAGTGAGGAAAGTTGGAGAATTGGAATTTTTCAGCCTGGAAAAGAAAAGGCTTCAGGGTGACTTAATTGCAGCCTTCCCATATCTGAAGGGAGTCTACAATGAAGATGAAAAGTACTTCTTACAAGGGCATGTTGAGACACAAGAAGGGGGAAGAGATTCAAATGGAAAGAGGGTAGGTTTCTGTTAGAAATAAGAAACAATTTTTTTATTGTAGGTGGTGAGGCACTGGGAGAGTTTGCCCAGGGAGGTTGTGGATGCCCTATCCCTGGAAGTTGTCAAGGCCAGGTTGGATGGAGTTTTGAGCCACCTGGTCTAGTGGAAGGTGTCCCTGCCCAGGGCAGGGGGTTAGAACTAGATGATCTTTAAGGTCCCTTCCAACCCAGGACATTCTATGTTTCTCTGATTGTTAGATAACTGTAGTTGTCCTGTTAGTTTGTATTTGAGACACTGACAGTCAATGGTCTCTATACTGTAGATACTGCATTATATCATACTATACTACACTGTATCTATAAAGTTGCTTTTCAGCTCTAGGATAGTTGGTAGTAATAAAATGAAGGTTTTCCATCAGTGGAATAGTTTATGTGATGTTACAAACACAGACAAAGAGAAATCACAGATAAAAACCTGTATCCTACATTAAGCAGTAGCACAAGAGCTTTTAAAATCTGAAAGATGAAACCATATATGAATTCTTTCCTTTTCTCTTATAACACTGTCTCCTTCATGATTCAATGCTGTACACATGAATGTCATCATTTCACTTTATTAGATGAAGAAAGATGCCTTATGTTTCCTGTTGTTTTCTGCTTCATACCTGTTTGGGTTTTTTTTTAATCATAGGCACATCTGATTGGAAGGTCACAACTTTCCTTGGTTACAGCATCTGGCATATACTGACAGGTAGACAATGTTACTCCTCTTGGTGTCTCACATCCACGTGTTCAGTCAGTTTAAACAAGGGACTTGCTCTGGCAAATACTCTCAATTCAAGTAGTTTTGAGGTGATCTGTAGACATTTCCCCAGATCCTTTTTAATATTTAGTTTACCTAAGTCCAGAAAGAAGAGTTCAGAACATAGGAGGTAACCATGGCCTTGGCAAATTGAACCTTGTACAGTTTTTCATGTATATAAGAGAGAGAAAATAACCCTTAAGAGTACCACAGATTCTGGGTCCTACAGGTATCTGGAGTTAGGCACAAAGAGAGGGGCAGAGAAGCATAACTTCTGGATCTTTTATTAAGTACTTTGCTATTTCTTGGATATTCTGATCACTATTACACAATGTGGAAGGAGGATGCTTTGGAAAAATTATGAGTTTCCAGTTGCTGAGAATAGTCAAACCATGCTGGGAGTCAAGCTGTTATTTCCATTTGGGCACAAAAGAAGGTTATAATATCTGCCAGCCTTCAAGAAAAGCAGTATCTGCTGGGTGATTTATTTATAAATATATTGGCTAGAGTGACATTGAAATGTGGTGTCTTTACTACGTTCTCCTCCATCAGGAGAGATATCAAATCTGAGTGAATATTTTGGAGAGCTTAGTAGTATTAGGTAGAATTGCTGACCTTTAAAAAAACATTGTTCACACTAGTGGTTGCAATAGAACTAGTGGTCTGTATATTAAAAGGTTTGAATGATGAAAAAGCAATGTGAGGTTTTTTTCTGCATTATTTCTGTCACTGTGGTTCACACTGGGAAAGTACCCACATAGCAGCAGTGGCTTGAACACAGGCACTGAGCTGGCCTGACTGAATTCTTGGAGATATTAGAAAAGAAACTTGGCAAGCAGAAGACTTTGAAGTAGGACAGCATTTATGTCTACTAGTGTCAAGGCTGCATCATACTGCCTTTCAGACATATTGTTTGTTTTCTAGTACAGCCTATTTTAACTTGTTTGTTATACTGAAGGTGAACACAATAAAACAATTATTATATAATATGTTATAAATAGTATTATTTATAAGAAATCAAGGAAGGAAGCTTGCTGAAAGACTGTTGCTGAGTGACTGTGTGGTCAGCCTTTAGGGAAGGAAAAACAACAGTCTAAACTTGCCATACCATCCTGGAAAATCTGAGCCTTTCAGTAGCTGCAGTCACTCACTGAAGAAGTAGTGAAAAAGTGTGTGATTTTTGTCATCCAGCCCACAAATAATGTCTGGAGTCTCATCTGTATCATCTCTCATCATCTCAGCTACCTGGGCATAGGTATCAAAGTGCTACCTACTAGTAATGAAAAATGGGCTTAGAAATGCACAGTAGAAATAACTCCACTTCTACAGGAAGTGTTCTTTAACAGGTTTTCCTAATCAATTATCTTTAGAAAGTTTCCTCAGTCAATAGGAATGAAACTCTTCTGAGAGCTCTAATGAGATTGGCTAAAGATGCCCTGCAAATGACACCAGGAGGGATTGCAAGGGATAGCCACTGCAGTTACTCAGGCGATTTTTCTTCTTTTTATGCATCACTGTTCCTTCTCTGAATCAATTCAAAAAAATGTGAAAAAATCCCCACAGGTCTGGACTAGCATCTAAAATTTTTCCTGCTTACATCTGAACACTGTGGAAAAGTGACATGCTGTGACACAGCTTAATTGTGTGCAGGCCTGTGACCCCAACAGCTTGAAAGGACAACCAGATCCAGCATACTTTTCTTTTGCTGCTGTATGTTGCAGATTTGATGCTGCCCAGCCTGTGGGCAGCTGGACTGGGGTCAGAGCACAAGAACTGCCATCACTGTGGTTACTTTAGTTACAGTTTTGCCCATTTGGGGAGGATGTCCAGCTGGTAGTGGAATGTCTACTAAAATGCTAGTTCATTTTACTGCACTTAAAAGGAGTCAGGAGCTATAGTCATGAACCAGTGAAATGTTCCAAGCAAGTCTTGGCAACAGCAGTATCAAAACCCAGTATCTCACTGTTCCATATTTGTAGTTGCTATAGGTTGTCTTGCTTCAACATGATGACCTGGAATACTCTGGATGTTTTATACCCCTCATTCATATGAATCAGGACACACAGCCTCATTTACCATCACAGAAGGAATGCGTTTGAGATTGCTGTTTGTACAATTGAGATTGTACTGCAACTCCTCATACAGCTGTCAAGTCCAACCTTCCATAATTGCCTCTGCTGAAGGCCTGTTTTGGTCACCAGCACGGCAGTGGAGCTCAAAACTTCTTAAAGAGCTCAATTCTGTATGGGATCCTCTGCTGATGGGCAAGCAGTATGCAATTCATCTGTGGAGAGTACATCTGATGGCAATGTGCACATTTGTGTTCATGTGTAACCAGTGGTTTGCTTTCAAGGATGTAAAAGCCATAGAGATGTAAATCATGGTCTCCTGCCAGTAAACCTGAGCAGTTAGAGGACTGAAAGCACTGGGGACTAAACAGGGGGAGCAGCACTGCTGGGTTTTGCCACAGCTCACACGAGGGGCTCTGCTGGCATGCAGGCTTGGTCCCACAGCCCTTCTCCCTTTCACTCACACCAGGCAAAGGCCATGTAGGGCAGCAGTTTGGGGAAAGCCCAGCCTAAGCATCACAATTCCTGACAGAGTCTTCACATTTCCTTCATCTCTTATGATAGGGCTTGTGCTTTGTCCTAATATTCTGTGCATTTGCAAGTATGAAATTTATTTGATTTTTAACAAACTCTCTTTTAGAACCATAGTGAGAATCAAATGGAAATTAATTACACTAATCTACATCAGATCAGGAAAAAGGGGCTGATGCTAAAACTCTAGCAAGGTGTAGGATGTTAATAAGGTATTACTTTAATTCTCTTAAAAACCCAGACCTCCCATTAAGTAAATATGACTAGAAGTCTGCCCTAGAGGATCAAAATCAGTATAATTTTATAAAGATATTACGCTTGAAAAAAATGTATTTGTTTCAAAAAAAAACATTTATGTAGTGAAATACAATTGGGTGCATATGAAGAAAGAAGATCATGTTAAAACATCACCCTCATGATCTCTGCTCAGTATTGTAGATGCTGTCTCTGATCTAAGACCCCGACAGTCCATGCAGAGCTTTGCTTTCAAAGGATTTTTGTACTGAAACTGTGAGTGGCTGAGGACTGGGTGGGACAGTTCATGTATAACACTGTACAGACAGGATGAAAATATTCTGCTCAGGAATCCTCTTTGGTTACTTTAAATTATTGCTTACTCTCCACTTGAAAAGGGTTGGTGCATCTTACTGCTGATTTACATGTAAGTCTTCTGCAAAAAAGAGTTCCTTCCTCCTCTGCATTGTGTGTTCAATAAAGCAGTCTCTTCCTGTCCCAGGTACTTGGAGAACTTTCTTGCACTACCTCACAAATTAAACCCCTTCCTTTTTTTAAACATTTTAATGTGTTTTTCTGGTTAAAAGCACATATACTAGCATATGAAAAAATAGAGGGTTTTTTTTCTAAATTGAAAATCCTTATGCAATGGCAGCTATTGTTTTATGGAAATATTAAAGTAAGGTATTTCTGAAACAGGAATTTAACAAGTGATTATGTGTATGTTACACCTATTTCTATGCCTTGAAAGGGCTGAAATCTCAGCCTAAAGAGTATTCATTGAAAGTAAGTACTAGCAGGAGCAGTGCTCTACATTGTGGTAGATGTATGAACTATAATACACTAGAAATCTGCCTTGCTGGGTCAAAGAATTAGTATGGACAAAAGAAAACTTACTGAACCTTGGTTTAGCAGACAAATGACCTCTCTAAAGTTTTAGTTCCTACCTGCACATTCCAGAAGAGACAAGGTATCACTCTAAATACCTAAAATGTTCCAGTACATAATCATTAGATGAGTTAAGATGATAAAAATGATAAAATAAGCATTCAAGCAATAATTTGAAGAAAACTTTTCTCTAGTCCAAGTAGTGTTCTGAATATATAACTAAGTAATGTTTGTCTGGTTTAGGTTCTTAATTGTATTATTTTGGTTTTCCATATGGTATTCGCATGCTCTACTTTCAAAATATTTGTTTAAATTTAACCCACAGTTGGTGATTCAGTGTCAAAAATTAGTTCCTCCTCTAGGGCAGACTTTGAACTCCGTCTGTGTTTAATTTGTATTCATCCCATCAAGATGCTGGTTTAGTGTCTAGTGTGGTAAAACAAGTGGGCTCAAAGCTAAGCTGTTTCTTAGAGAATCCTGGGGAGCTGGTAATATTCTAGGGAAAAAAGAGGAAAAGATTTAGAAAAAACACAAGTTTAAAGAACTTAGTCAGATTTAAAGGAATCCCACTTGATCTAGGGACTGGTTAGTCTTCCAGTAAATGTGACCAGGGAAGTTGCCTCTAAATAAATGTGTGTGCTTATATTTTTACTTTATATACTGTTCATGCTACTTTGACAATAAGGATACTCGCATTTTTGCTAATTGTAACTAAGTAGAAATCGACTGATGTGAAGCATTGTGCTTCAGAGCCTTGCTTCAGAGCAAGGGATATTGAAAAGCTTCACCTCACAGTAGACAGGGAATACAAATGTATTTGGCCCTTTTGCAATTTTGAATTACTCTGTGGTGAAGGACATGTTCATTTTTATTTGGGATGAATAAACATGTTAATTCTGGGGGTATTCAATTCAGTACAAAGTTTAGTTAACAACCATAGTAATAGTGGAATGATGGTCATATTTTAGAAAACAGTAAATTTCACAGGAAGTAGGTTGTTCCCTGGAAATTGTGAATGTTCAAGGATAGAAAAACAAACATGTAACATTACCTTAACTATTATGTATCTTACATTAACTATTATGTATCATCTTAGAGAAATGAAGGCTAGTGAAATAACAAATGCTTCATTAGAATAAAAAATATGAAATATACTATCTTTTTTTTAAAATTAAAATTATTAGTGATCCAATAATTTAACTTCTACAGGGCTTTTGACACTTCACAATAAAAAAATCATTAGTATATCCTTAGAGAGAGGAGGAAGTAGGCTCACCTCTCTTAATTGGAAAGCCACAGACATTTGACTGATCTGAAGGTGAAAGCCTTATCTATAACTTTAAAGAATATTCTATTTTTTATAGATAAATTTAATTAAAAGTATGCCTGTGAAGTCCCTGCATTTTCTTATTTTATCTTTAAATATTTGTATCTTGCTTGCATTTTCTCCACAGAAGACAAAAATTATAGTGTACAACTTTTTCCATGAGGTGTCTGGCCAGTTTGGCTCACTTCAGATTCTTTAGCAGCATATTTTTTATATTTTTCCTTTACAAGAGGAAAAATATTAATCACTTAGAGAAGAATGGAAGTGATTCATTGTCCCAGAAAAAAATCTACCATAAACTATGGTAGAATTTTTAATTCTGTGTTATTTCAACAGCTTTGAAATGAGTCATTTTGTAGAATTACTGAAGGTTTGTTTTTATCTCTACCAGTATTAAGTTTTTAGCATGCTTGAGTTTAGTAAAGCCTCTGTTACTGTTTTGTGAAGGGGAAAAAAATGAACATTTAAGCTGTTTGGTCTCAAGATGTCTAAAAAATTGGTGCTCAGTCAAAAAAAACCAGTTACTATAAGAAAAGTGGAATTATGCTTTTAGTGAAATGCTCAGTTTGTCTTCATGGAGGAAGCTTTGACAGCAAGGAGATTTTCATATTACCCATGAGGTTTTCTAAATGTGACAACTGAGTAATGAGCAGGAATTTCAAAGGGAAACTGTTCTTGTTAAGTTCAAACAAAGTTTACTTGACCTTAAGATTAGTAAAATTGAACCTTGTATTATTTTCATAACGTATTTACATAGCAACTTGCTTTGTGCCTGCAAGACAGAGCTGTCCCTGGTACATTAGTTTCACTTTTATCCTGCTTGAGCCATCTTAACTATTTTTACTGCCCACAGCACCTTGGGAATGGAATGAAATAGCATGGGAAGCAGAGCCTCCTCATAGCATTAGCAGTCATTTTCTTTTTTTTTTTTTTTAATTAAAATTAATTCTAGATTCAAAGTGAACCAAATTTGTTAATGTGGTTCCTTCATGTTCAGGAGTGTTTGCTAGCCTGTGGGTGATGTTGCCATAGTCCTTCTGCAGAGGGGAAGAGCCCAGCAGGAGCTGCTTCAGGGACTGTGCATGTGAGGGATTTTCAGAGTGCTGGAACTTGACTGGAAGACCATTGAGAGACAGCAAAGCTCCAGTGTAGCCTTCCTTTTGAAGGTGGAGAGGAGGGAGGAATTACATTATTTGATTTCTTAACATTACCTTTGTGATCTAGAAGATACATTCTTGTTCTGTTTTCCTAACATAAAGTTGCATTATGTCTAGAAATTAGAACAGCTGTAATGGGGAACTGCTAGCAAATAAGTACTGTAAGTAGAAAGAGTAAGCATACTTCAGAAGATGAAAAAGAAACTCCACAAATACAGTTATAACCCACTTCACATCTCCTTGTTCTGTCCTTTAGAGAGGCCACTAAAACGTGAGAGTGAAGGTCACATGCAAGAGTATTAGCAGCTCCTAATCTCTCTCCTAATTCACAGAAATCCCAAATAGCAAATCAAGAAGCTAATTAAAGACACCATTCCAATTCCAGTGAGGTTTTGTGCTGCAAGTAACTCAAAAATTGTATAATGAGCCTCCATTATCTCTCAGTGATTTCAGAACAAAAGTTCTGAAAACACTGAGAACAAAAGATAACCCAGAAGAAAAACTTCCTCTTGTAAAGTCTCACTCTGCAGTGCAAGTCTGTGTTTAAAAAATGAGTTTTTAAAGCTCATGTGTACTTTGGTTGTTTGTTAGTTCTTCCCAGATAGCTATACATCATGCCAATTTAACAGGCATGAGAATTGAGCAAAGTCTTTGTTTCCCACCTGTCTTCCCACTCCAGGGTTTTTGTCCTGCTGGATACATCCCTGCATGTGTGTGCAGATCTGCCTTGGTCTCTCCACCACTACATGGTGCTCTGATAGTGTCTCAGAAGTTCAGTATTAGATCTGATGGGCTCCAGTTGTGTGATCCTTCTTCAACAGCCATGTCTAGTCATGCTTTAAGAAGCAATTTAAAATTATAAGAAAAAGCATACTTCATGTACAAGTAATGGGAGTAGGACAACATAAATTTTAGGTGGGTGGTTGACTTCATATGAATGAAGCAGGTGATCTTCTACTATGGCCAAGGGCGGTCTTGCCAATAGTCAGTGAAGCCTTAATTGTTTATGTAGTGAATTAAACCACCAAAGCCATGACCCAAAATCTATGAAGACATGTTTCCTATAAAAGAATGTTTACAATACATGAATCCTGCGTATGCTCAACCCAAAGTGGTTCTGTTATGTCTTGCATATTCAGTGCCTTCTTGGAAATTTTAGAAAAGCATCAGCTATGACTACTTCAACAGACAATTGACATAAAAAGAATAAAAATACTTTGCTACTTTGGAGGCTGATTCTCCCCAAGTAAAGACCTTCCATTGAGCTTAAACCCAGTCATCATCACTATGAGATGCATATATATGTTTTTTAGTAGATGAGTCTGAGAAGTGAAATTCAAGCCTGCTCAGGTTACCAAAAAATCATGGATCCAGTGCTGACCTTGGGTTTATGTCTACTTACATTCTTTCTGCTGCCACATCTCTTACTCTCTGTTTCCAAAAAAAATCTCCTTCTCTGTCACTTAGCCTATCAGTTCTTCTGGCCTTTAATTGTGCCACCTGCCTGTTTTACCCAAGTGACTGAAGAACATTATAATTTAAGCAAAGGACTCTTTGTCTGAGCTGTTCTAACCTAGGATTTTGCTTCATCTAATTATTTTTTATGAGGTTAACACAACAGCTTAACCCTATCAGTGAATCATTTAAGAAAACGAAACCAAACAACCCAAAACAAACAAACAAAAACAAACAAGAAAAAAAACAAAAAACCAAAACAAACCCCAACAACAACAACCAAAAAAACCCAAAAAAACTCCAAAGCATTAACAAACAAGAAGCCACCTCTCCGTAACAGGGGTAATTTTTAAACCTGGATTACATCAATTATAAAATGCATTTTGTGGCCCATATACAGTTCAGTAGTGATGAGTTTGAGGAGTTGCAACAAAGGCTTAGAATATTTTTCACATTAGCTTCTCTGACAAAGAAAATGTTTCATGCAAGCCTGAATCTTAAAGCTACCTGCTTTTCCTAATTATCTCAATTTGTCTGATGGAAGATTAGAAAATAAAGAGATTATCTGTGCCTTCAGGTTGTTTCTTGCCTATACTTACACCATCACAGCTGCAGAAAAGCTACGTTAACAAAAATTTAAACTTTTTTCAAATTTAAATTTTTTAGATAAATAGTAATTTTAATATCAAAAGACCCATATTTGTTGAAGAAAAAGCTGGATATTTTATAAATTATTGTTTATTTAATAGCAGGTACAGTCACTATTTTATTTTTGCAAGTGGCTTAAAATTCACAGATCCAAATCGTTGTGCTTACCTTCAGTAGTACCTTTCCCACTATTGATATGCATGTAAAAATGCATGCTAGTTTACTGAACATCTTCTGCAAACTATTTCAAAACATGTTGTGCTTGCTCATAATCTGTACTTGTATTTCTCATCTCAAATAAAATCATAGGAGGCTGGAGCTCTAATCCCATATTATGAACATCTCAGTAATGGGTACATCACGTGCAGCTTACTTCATATTAGCATTGATTCAATTCTTAGTGTAAGGCTAGTAATATGAAATTAGTTTTTCTGTCAGCAGTCCCTAATTCAATTCTTCTATTGATGCATTTTTGTGTCTCTGCCCTATGATTTTTAGGCTTTTTTTCTTTTTTTTCTTTTAGAAAGAGAAGGACAGCAAGTACAGCAGGACTGAGTTTACTGGGGAGGGGGCAAAAGTTTGGTGGTAGCTGGGCAGTCTGCAGCACCCAGGTGGTGAGGAGGGGAGCAGCTGGGGCTCCCATGTCGAGGCTGTTTCCCCTCTCCCCCCTCATGCTGCAGCTGTCCCTGTCTGGCAGGTTATCTGGTATGCAGATATGTATAAACTGAATGTGATTTCCAAGTGCACCACCCTCTTTTAAAAAAGTATGTAAAGGTAAATTTAATTTTCCTATCACAATGCTTTAAAGAAACAATGAAAATTAATGTATGGTTATTTTAATTGCTCTTGTTAGTTGTAAAAATAGCCTAGATACTGAGTTATTCCACATTAGGCTGGTACTTTTAGCAATGAAAAATTTTGAAAATTCCAATAAAATTTATTGGGATTTTTGGTATGGGTGTTTTCTATTTTACCCTCAGTGATTTACACCAATGCTGTTACTCTAAGTAATTTTACTTTTTTTCCTTTCCTGTTTCATAGTTCTTTCTTTTGAATATATTCAAATATATTTGACAATAATGTTTGTCTGGTAAGACAGTTCATATTAAAATATACTAGAATATCTAAAATTTTATGTGATTCAACACCAGACCAAATACAGTGACATTAACAGCTACTATATAAAAGGCAGAAAAACCTGTTCTGAAGAATACTGAGGGCTTTGAATTGTAGTTTGGTTTTCTATCAGAGTTGACTGTCTAAATTCTTCATACTTCCCAGTAAATATAAAATCTTCTTTGAAATTATCAGCATTATCATCTGACATTTTGATAGATTCTCTAATGTTTATAATTTAACATGTAATGCAAATATCAAAAACAGATGTAATGCCAAATTGAGAATCACTACATTTTATTTGGGATAAGTTATAGCTGAATATTTTCATACTTTCAATGCATCTTTTTTAAAAAAATATTTGAAATATTGGTTACATTGAAATGGATTTTAAAAATTTGGCAGTTCATTTAGATTTCATAGATTTCTATTATATAATTTGACAGAATTTTTTTAGTTGATGAAAATTATTTCTTTAGCATTTCTAACTGTTATTTTTGCTTGAAGCTTTGTAATCTCTTGTATCTTCATTTACAGTGGCACATGGCACATTCACACAGTGCCACATTTACTCCGTACACATGTGCCTTATGTAGCAATGGATTTAGATTCAGGATACTGCCTTCTCTTACTCTGCATAACTGTTTTTCAAACCACATCTGTCAGATATGCAAAATTAGTGAGGTTACCCTTCCCACAAGTGTATGCATTGCCTCAACTCTATACAGGGATATTACAGGAAATATGAAACTTCAGGAGGAGCAATTAGCAAGAAAACAGTTTAACTTTCTCACAGCTGTGGTCTTATTGGGGACTTCTTAAGTATTGCAAAATGTGAACTCATATTTTTATGCTATTATTGTGTCTTTAATGAGACCAATAAACCAAAGGACTCACTGAATCAAATGACTAGAACGGGAGCTCTTTTGTTTTGGTACTTTGTTGTGGTTTTACAAACAGCAGAGAGAAGCCATTCTTTATTCAAAGAGGTGTTTGTGTGTGACTGCATGCTGGGGAACTCCGCAGTAAGGAGAGAAGCTAAGCCAAGACAGGTTGTTTGGATATGTGTGATGATGAGGGACATGCTTCATCCATTAAGTGAGGAGAAGGGAGGGAGCTCCCAATGCAGGAGGTGGGATGCAGGAGCTGTCCCTCAGCTGGCTGCAGTGGTACAGCAGCCAGAGACCAAAGGAGTAGAAATAAATGCCTCTGCCTGCTTCTTGAAGAATGCATGCCCAAAGGGAACTCAGATGTTTTTTGAGTGTCTTTTTTCTTCATCCCTGTTGGGAAAAGAGGCCAATGAGTCGGTCCCTGATAGAAAAATATATTGTGAGCTGTATGAGAGAGAACACAGTGGATAGATCTGACTCAAAACCAACTACAGAAAAGTCTACTTAAACGGTATGAAATCTTGGAATACCATCCTTAGATCCACAGTTAAAGGAGAATTGGGGATCTATTAGCTTTAGCTTTGTCTAACTTTCTCTTTGGCAGATTGCAGACCAGCCCTGACCATATAAGGGCTTCAAAATGAAAATAGGTCGCAACTGGCTTCATGTCCAAAGCCTTTCTTTCTGAAAATGCAAAAAAATAATCGGATCCTTGAAGCATTCCTGTGATAACTAGGTATATGCATAAATTATTATCTATGTTTTCATACATTTCTTTATCATTTTATGATTGTCATTCAGTATATTCAGAGAATTAATAGAACCTCTCTTTCTCAAGCTATTTTATAAGTGTTAGGATCCTTGCCGCTGTGTATATGTTTTACTGACCTTTCTTTAATTGTCCTGGCATTTCCATTGCAGCATTTGAAAATTGCCCTTGGTTTATTTGCTGGCTTGCCAATGCTTGTATTACATTTGCAACCTACAGAGAAGTGCAGTAATATTTGCTGATAATGTCACACATTATTCTTGGCTGTACTTTTGCTCAAAGATGGAGGGGGGAGTGTGGGAGGGGGGCCTGTGTGTCTTTCCTCTAGCTTCAGTGTTCTGGTTTTTTTCCTAAATAAAATAATTTCACTGAGATACAGTGTCTCTTTTCACCCAACAGGCAAGTTTAAAAGCTCATCTTGTAGGTGTTATGTCTATGGGAATTGTACACTTTCTTCTTGTCTTTGACATTATTTTAGTGTGTTATACCATATTTTACCGTGATCCAGAGTGGATTTTTGCAAGCTTTTTAGTGGAATTTATTGATCAAAATCACAGGAATTCAGGGGCATAGCCAACCAAATCACAAATGTACTTTCCGAGAGGAAGATAAGATCTGCAAGCATTTGATGGGTGTCAGCATTAAAATAACTGATTAAAGTACTCCAGATGGATGTGGCTAGATGCAATGGAATAGACAAAAATGATTTGAATTTGACAGGGAAAGGAATTCTTGTAGCTATGGGATCTTCAAGGTGTTTAAATTTCTACTTAAACAAATAATAAAAGCTTTATCGTAAAAGTTTTAAATAATAGTAGAGGATGTGAGAGGATTAATTTTATATAGCCAGAGGAGGAATGAGATGATTTTCTGATAATATTATATCTCTGATTAGGTAACTCCTAAGTAATCAGAATATGATTTTCCTTATGAGAGTTCATGACCTGTGTCTAGAAGTGCTAGAGAAGCGCTGTGAGTTTTGAGAAGTCAGATTAAAGGAGATGCAGATCTAAATCACGCAGGCATGAGAAAGATTCAGAACTCAGTTCCTCCTGTCCTTGAATCAGCACCAGGACACTGTGCAAAATCAAACTGAATAGCTGTTATATTCATTCACCTAATAAAGCCTGGATCTTCCTGTTGTGTAAGGAGAGATACAGGCACTCATCATCCATAGAAATATATTACTGGGTCTACATACATGCTTGAAGTTAAAATCCAAGGGAACTCTGAGAGAGGGCAGTTGTACATCCATTCAAGGATGGACAAAAAATGAGGTTGAGAGATCTGACTCATGGGCTAATAACCTCTTGTTCATTACCTAGACCTAAAGCATTTTAATTTCTTGAGATTGTTATATTCCGTCCTCACTTACTCTGATACGAAGTAATGAAGAGTTGGACAATTTTCTGTTTTCTGAGAAAAAGAAATGGAGGCAATAATTACAGATTACATTATTTGTTAGAAGTAGGCACTTCTAATATATTTAATATTGCACCTGAGGAAATACTATGGTATTAACTCTGGAAACTTGCTCTTATTGGCAAAGTATGCCTTCCTACATCATATTAAGCTAGTGAGACAGCTTTTCCACTGTAGCAGATTTCTGAGATTTTTCAGATCTCTGTATGAAAATTTATTCTGACAGCTCCATGTTTGGGCCATCACATTTGCTATCTGTTCTCGAGTTGCTAAGCAGTGTTTTGCATTACCTCCCCCATCTTTAAAATTAACACTTTTGATTCTTCAAGACTTCAGGGTTTTAATGCTTTTTGGTCACTTTTCACACTGTCTCTGCACAAAGAAATATTAAATATGCAAAGCAATGTTTTATGCTTGACTGTTGTCTTCCTTGAAGTTATGCCCAGCATAGCAGCAAATAATACCAAATTGAAATGAGTCATGCTTTCGTATATGGGTCTGATTTTAAATTTCTGGAGAATTTGGATCTGGTGCCACATGGTAAATACACGCTTCATTTGTAGTTGTATGCTATCCAAGTTAACAAATAGTGAATATGGCATTCATATTAGCAGGAAAAAGAAAAAAATATATAGGAAATGAAATGAGTGAAGCTTTTATCGAGTCAATATATGTGTTCAGATGAGATTCTATAAGATACAGATTCTGATGTTTTTCCTATAGTGGATAGGTTTTTAACACTTTTAATACTTCTTTGCAATCAGAGTTTAGAGTCTTATTTCTCCTGCTTACCATGTAACAGTGTCTCTTTTTAATAGATAATAATTTTTCATGAAATGTGTAGGCATTTCCTACCTCTGAGGTCTTCTCTTCCATACCAAATGTGAATTAAATTAGCATTTTGAGAGGAGGACAGAAAGTAAGAGGAGGATAGAAAAAGCACATATACATACACATAAGTGCAGTTTTATGCTTAAGCCATGTCTGTCAAAGAAGCAAGGCTAGAAACTGCACTTAAGAAAACCAAAACAAAACAAAACCGGTTCTTAAATGCCTGTGGTCCTTCCAAATCCAGGTCTGTCCTTAATGTATTTATTCTTCCTTTGTTCTAGAGAAGGGCAATGAAGAGACTAAAAAAACCAAGAATCCTACTTAATAAAAAAATGAATGTGATAAGGGTTTATAACTGAGGCCAAAGCACCTTGAGAAACTGGAGACAGCACCTAAATGATGCAGGCATTATTGTGCCATGACTGCAGAGTTACATATATTATTTAGCTCAAATATAACTAGAAAACAAGTACAGGGAGCTGAATTTTTATAAAATTATTTTCAATCTAAAACCACTGGTTGTCTCTATTAAGTGTGAAGTGCAGAAATAAGAATAATTATAGAAATTATATGATGCCTTTGTCTCTCCAGTCAATTAAAGCATTGTTTCACACAGGCTTTGGTCTCAGACCTGCACTCATTACTCAGTGTGGTGTGGCTGCAATGCAATGCAGAGCAGTAAGCCACCTCCTTCAGCTGGAAATTCAAGGGTCTTTACATCCACTGATCCCTGTTATTAGTTCTGCTCCATTCTATCAAATCTTTTTGTCACCTGTGTTCCTCACAGTTGTGTACACACATCTCTGTCACAGTGCAGAAGAGGCCTGGTAGTGAGGTATTTTTTGAAGTCAAATCTTCTGTTGGCTTGCTCTAGTTACTCCTAAGACAAAAAAAAAAAAAAAAAAAAAAATAAAAAGAGGAGCTTAGGAATTAGGCAAATTTGCATCTCAATTTTAATCAAAGTTATACTGAGGGAGACTTGCTCCCTCAATTTAATGTGGGCTTTCTACCACAAAAATTCTGAGTTTGTATAATTAAGACAATCATTTTGAGTAAAGACATCCTATGCAGAAGTCATGTTGCTATCTGCTGACACAGATTGCACATTGGTGGATACTGATGATGTTTCCAACTGTCTCTAGGAGGTCCTGTGTTAGTCTAATCTGCAATTCCCCAGAGATACAACAGCAGTACCTCTGAACATGTCCTAGGTGTTTTCCTAGGACACAGTCCACCTGGAAAGGTTTATTTTGGATTGCTTTACCTGGGTTTGAGAAGGATCATCAAGACCTACCTTAGAAAGTCTTTCTGCCCCGTTGGTCCCCACTTCTCACATGGCTGAAGTTTCTTGCCTTGCAGGGGTTCAGGATACACACTGGTTAAGAGCTCCTGAGGGCTGGTACGTGTGAGTTTCAGCTATTAAACCTTAAAGATTTCAGATATTAAAGTAGCAATCATAGAATCATAAAATCACAGAATCATAGAATGGCTTGAGTTGGAAAGGACCTTGATCATCTAGTTCCATCACCCTGGTGTGGACAGGGACACCTTTCACTAGACCAGGTTGTTCAGAACTCTATCCAACTTGAACTTAAACACTTCCAAGGGTGGGGCATCTGCAAGTTCTCTGGGTAGTCAGTTCCAGTGCCTCACCACCTTTACAATAAAGAATTTCTTTATAACATGGCATCGAAACCTACTCTCTTTCAGTTTGAAGGCAATCCCCCTTTGTCCTCTCACTACCTTTCTTGTAAAAAGTCTCTCTCCATCTTCTCTGCAAGGCCCCTTCTGTTACTGGAACACCACAATTAGGTCACCCCAAAGCTGTCTCTTTTCCAGGCTGAACAATCCCAATTCTCTCAGACTTTCCTCATAGGAGAGGTGTTCCCTGTTTCACGCCTACCTCCTTTTTCTTACTCCTCCTCTTCTTTGGAAATTCAAGCTCTCAGCCAGGGGGCATCAGAGGTCCCATGACTCCTCTTGTTTTCTCAAAGGAACTGGTAGACAAATTTTATTTCTGGGAAAGTGATATTTTGATATTTGGCTTCTAGACAAAAAATCCAATATTGTGTTTAATTCTGTTTTTCCTGGTATTAATGTGGCTGTGCTTTAACATAGAATTTTAATGACCAATAAAATATATAGAATTATTGATATAAAGTAGAGGTTTAACATATCATAGGCACTTTATCACATACAATACTTTAGCTGAATGCAAGTTTGATCAAAATTAAAAAGTATTGGAACCAAATTGTTTTGAAATGTTCCCAAAGATGTAATCAAAGCAAAATATTCCAGCAAAATATTTCAAGTCTGACATAACATTTTCCAATGAAAAATCTTCCATCAATTATTTTTTCTCCAGCAGTCTCTGTCTATTAAAAATTGTTTCTCGTAGGGAGAGCATGACATTTGTTTCATATGATTTCCAGGAGATAGAATTACTATCAATTAATTATTGATTAATTAATTTGTAATTAATTAACTACAAATCAATTAATGAATGATGCCTCCACTGTGATCTGGATAATATAATGTTGCCTCTGTCACTGCAATGCCTTGCAGTAATTGTACCTGCAAAAAATGGCAAGGTAGGAGCTCTTTAGCTAATACAAAAGGAACATGATGGTAGAAAAGTTCTCTGAGAAGAAGCAGCCATTTTCTCTTCTTCACCAAACCCAAGCTTCAGGCCATCAGCTATGCTTCTCACTGGGGCTTTCTCTCTTGCTGAGGATTGAATGAAAATAGGGGGTGCAGGGCTTTTCTGTGATAGAATTTCAGCTTTGAATATCAATTTTTCAGACTCTTGTACACGGTTTTGTATGCAGACCAATAGTCTTTATTGGCTGTATTTTAAATGGATATAAATTGGTATGCTGAAGGGGAATGGGAAAGGTAGAGTGTCAGGTTACCCAACAGACTTGTTACTATTTCCCTTGCCAGTTTCTAGCGAAGTCTGGTGGGCATTTTTGCCAAGAGCTGTTATGCATGAAGCAGAGTGCTGGCCCTGACTCTATGGAGTAAACCAGGCAGAGCAAACCACTTTTATAGCTGGCAGGTCTGATGACAAGCCACAGCTGGTTTTAGACAGACTGGGAAAATGCCAGCATTTCCTGCAGAAATGCAGAAGCATCACAAACCTGTGAACTTGGCTGCATCAAAGTATACTTGTGGTCTGGATACAAGTCAGAGCCCTCCATCTGAGTAATTCTGGGTTAAGAGAAGATTCAGGGGTTCTCCCCTCCATTGTTAGCTTTCACACCAAACCATCTCAGAGGGAAACTAATTCGCAACTCTCCTTTTCATGAAAGGCACTCTTTAAAAGGAACCTCAGCATTTGTAAAAAGGCAGGCCTAAAGGCTATTGACTCTTCAACTAAATAGTGGAATTTCTCTTTCTCAGTTGGTTCTCTTCACTACCTTATAATTTAGTGTCAGTATTTGCAACACTTTTGGCATTTTGCCCTTTTTTTCTCTGAATTCCTTTACACAAAACTTGCACAAATTACTGTGTGACTGGTATCCTGTCCTAATGTTGTGTGCTTGATGCTGCATTGAGACAAGATGATAGATGTCATGCTCATGTCCCCAGAAGATAGCCAAAAGTATCTAATTTTTTTGGTATTTCTGTCATTTTAGTTTGGTGTAGGGTTTTGTTTTTGTTTTTGTTTTTTTCCTGGTTGTTTATTTTTTAATTTACTGTGAACCCTGAGTGGAAATTGCCCAATATCTCAAATGGTTAAATATCCTCAAAAGGATTTACAGCTTTAAATGAAGTGTAACCTCTTTCCTTGTGGCTGTGGAATTAACTGATTTCCAAGCTATTAAGGTTTCAAAACTTTTTAAAGTATGAGATTATAATGCTTCAAGCCTCACTAGACCTTTCTCATTTCACTAGATGGTGACATTTTACAAATTGTCAGATTTATCTTTGTTTACTAGCAGAGGACAAAGTTACAGCCACTTTAGTTTGACTCATCAGTTTTATAGCCCCTTTATATGTCTGAAATTCTGGAGATTAAGGAAAGGGGTCTGAGAAAGGGATGGTTTACAACATTCTTTTCAATAGTTATTTAATTGGTTGTCTCAGAGAGAAAATAGTCAGCCAGTCATATGATCTAAGGAGAAGAAATATCCACGTATATTTGTGCCTCTATCCTACCCTTGTATGTTTTCCTGTGAATTCATACACATTAAGCCATGTTTTGGTTTGTAAGCTGCAGTATTATGCATGCAAAATAGGATGAAAGGTGCAGCTTCTGGTCATCCTTGTCCTTAGCAAGAGAGACAGCTACAGGGAAACCCCTGTTAGGAAATGTTAAATACAATATTGTATTTCTTCCTACATTTTGTCCTTGGCTGTTGAAGAGAATCATTGCATGTCATTAAACAGTTGATGTGTTCCACCTCAGAAACACTTCATTTTACAGAACAGAAATTTAAGGTAGCAGAGACCATGTCAGAATGAGGCACAATGAATGGCTGTGCCTGCATCTGCACTGTGCATGCAGAAGGTTCCCCCATATGCTCACATGCTGTGGACATGGCTGCCTGTACAAGCATCTCCAGACAAAAATTTGACTGAATATCAACTCCTTTTCCTATTGCACTAACAGGACTTTTTCACTCTCTGACTTTCTGGGAAGAAAAATCCTATTTTTATTCTCCTACATTGCTCCATAATCTGTAAACAGAACAGTAATTTTAATAGATGGCCTAGCTAGTTTTTGGTTTTTTTCTTTCAACTCCAGGGCATTTAATGCATCTTTTAATCTTGAAAGAGAACATCATTGCACAGATTCATGGTAGGCAGTTGATGCTTCTTCACTCTGAAGAAGTTATGGCTCTTTAACTAAGAGTATAAATCTAGTGAAATGTATATCAAGAGACTCAAGTGAAATGTACTGTGCAAAAAGGGTAGCTACATATTAAGTCACATTTTCAATCTGTCTTGAGATGTGTAATGGAGAGGAAATTTAAACATATTTTCACCTTTGTATGGTTATAGTCAAATACTCCTGTAACTCCCTTTACATGTTTTTTATAACATTGATAACATTGTACTATGCATTTTCCCCTTTAGGGGAGGGGTAACAAGATACCTGCTGCTATGTTCATGGGCAGAAATCCATACCTAATAGTCCTTAGTCATAGTGCTGGGCTGATGATTGGATTTCCTGTTCTTTAAGGTCTCTTCTAACATTTATGTTTCTATGATTCTATGATTCTAGGTCAGACTCCTTAGTCTCCAACATGACTCCACTCCTAGGGTGAATCCATTTTGTTCTCCTCACAGGCTGTCTCTGCTACTGCTGTGTTTTGTGGTTTGTCCTCCTTGAAGACAGGAGGCCAGAACCACATAAGATATTCCAAACCATTTTTTGCTAACTTTGTAGAATCATAGAACATTTTGGGTTAGAAAACACCTTTAAGACTGAGTCTAATAATAAACTTTATACTGCCACTAAACCATGTTCCTAAGTGCCACATCTACACATTATTTAAATATCCCTGGGGATGGTGACTCAACCACTTCTCTGGGCTTAATAGCCATTTCCATTAAGACATTTTTCTATTATCCAGTTTAAACATCCCCTGGTACACCTTGAGGACATTTCCCCTTGTGCTTTCTTGCAGCTTGTTGCCAGCAAGAAGAGACCAACTCCCACCTGGTTACAGCCTCCTTTCAGGCAGTTTTAGAGACCAAAAAGGTCCCCCCCGAGCCTCCTTTTCTCCAGACTAAGTACCCCCAGTTCCCTTGGCTCCTTCTCACAGGACTTGTGGTCCGGACCCTTCACCAGCTCCGTTGCCCTTCTCTGGACTCACTCCAGCACCTCAATGCCCTTCGAGTAGTGAGGTGCCCAAACTGGATACAGGACTCAAGATGTGGCCTCACAACAGGTGTTTTGCTCAGCAAAAAAAGTACAGCTATTTCTTTTATGGGATAAGTATAATCATATTTCAGTTTAGGACATATTTCCTGTGTTTAATATCACATCTTTTCTTGACCATCCTCTCAACTTCTTTTCCACTTTATTTCTACTTTGGAAATTATATTTTGCCATTTTACTTCTTTTCTAATCTCTGGCACGCAGTGTGTATTTATCAGCTTCCACACGTCATCACGTAGCTGCAGCACACTTTTATTTCCCCTTCTTCCCAACCATACAACACTTATGCAGCTGTGCCAATACAGATGTCTTTGGGCAAAGCATCACCCTTTATGACATCAAAATGCAACTGTTCTGTCTAGTCTTTTCTGAAGGGAAAGTTTTGCACATGTAAAATCCCTGGTACACCTGACATAGAATAAAGTGAATGGATGAGCAATGAATAATTACATTTAGTTTCAACTGTGTGGAATCTATGTTTTTTGTTAATTAAGATACTAGCTGCTCAAAGTGGAGCAATTAAGGAAATTCCTCCTTTCCTTAGCACATAAATATCTTAATGGTATTTTTTTCTCCATTTGTATTGGTTTTCACCTTTTCCAAAAAATAAGACATTACAATGTATTCTACTTCTATTTGGAGAATGTTGCATCAGAAGGATTATATTCCCACCTGCATAAAGCCAGTGATGTCTCTGTTCTGTTACATTATGTGGTCAATTCAGCACTTCTTATGAAAGGTGCTGCTAGCCACATCCTTTGGGTTTCCTTAAGAGAAAATAGTATGTATGGATAAAAAAAATTCATGATGCTGCAACTTATACTGTATCATATCTTTATGAGGAAGCTGTACAAAGCCAATTATGAAAAACTGTTTAGCTCCAAGCTCATAGCAATGCCTTTCCAGTTGGGCCCCAGTTTCTCCCAGGTCACCAAATTAAGCACTGATAGCCAAACCCCAAGGATAAATCTGTGCTGTAGTCAGAAGTGTAGATCTGTGCCTTTATTGGTGCACTGCCATAGGAGGCCCTAAACACATAAGTCCCTATTCTGTTATGAAATTGTCTGTATAACCATCACCAAGGGTTTAACCCACCCCTCCTAGCTACCTGGGAGCATTAACATTTCTCTGTCTCAAAAGACAGAGTCTGGAAGTTGTCCAGAGGCTACAGTCATAGTTGCCATATAAACGTGTAAAAAAGAGAGATTGCTACCTGAAAATATTTCTAATCCAAAAACTGGAGAAGTATTTTGATTTTATGCCCTGAAGGGCATGAATTTACCAGATTTCCTAATTCTAACACTCAAATATTAAATTCCTTTAGAGGGGGGATTGCTATGAAGTCTTCTGCATTGTGGTATAGACGTTGCAGATCTATCATCTCATTCTTGGATTTACCATAGGGGTTTGGATTTTTTTTAATCAGGAAAGTTTCTCTTTATATCAGAACAAGAATAAGAACATTTACTCTTACTGCTTGGGAATTTTAGGATGGCTACCAAATAATCCACTAGATCCCTGTTTTGTTTCTTAAATTCTTTTCTAATTGGCTGCAGTTCTAAAAAATATGGTGGTGTAGTGAAACTCATAATCTGCAGGGGATGAGGGAACATGCTATCAAAAGTCTATAGCTCCTAGGGAAGTCAGCTGTGTTTGAAGATTTTTTTTTAAATAGACCATGCTTTTAGGTGACTTGTTGCCCAGTTTTGTCCAGCTCAGCTGCTCTCAGAATTAAGAAAACGAAGTTGGTTTGGTTTTTTTTATCAGTAGACTGTGAATCAGAAATACATCCCTACAGTGCAATAAGCATACATCTTTTACATTTATTGTTTGAATTGCATATTGCAGGTCTAGAAGACTAACCTCCCTAGTCAAAAAAGAGAATTGACAGAGAGGATCTCTTCCAGGGCTGCCTGGAGCCTTTGACCTGGTTCCACTGTAGAGGAAATATTTTGTGCTGGATGTTTGCTGCCCTGTGTTGATTCTTGCCTCTGGCACCGGAGACCAAGGATGAAACTTTGTGACATTTCTCAGTGCATTCATAGACCAGCTCCTCTTTGTGCTGTGACTTGCAGGTGGTTAAATAAAAAGCCAAGATTGAACCCCAGATTATATAATTGGTTAATAAATAAGAACACAGAAAAGGAAAAAGCACACACAGGGCTTTGTTTCAGAGTCTGTAATTCATGTTTCTATTACTAGGATCAATGTAGAGCAAGGAAATTCACATTTATTTTCTCTGTACATGAGTGGTTTCGACACTTCATCTTGCAAATGTGCATATAACAGCACCTTTATTTACTGTTAATGTCAAAACCTAGAGCCTCACAACATCTGTGGAATGCCCCTAGAGTGTTTAGAAATAAGGCTTAAAGGAAAAATCATTTTAAATTCTTCTGTTTCTTTCAAGTGAAGCACGGAGCAATCAGACTTGTAGGAATCTGATTTATATAGTGCCAGGCAGAATGAATACTGTGCTTTCACCAAATACTCCACTAATATATGGTATAAGAAACAACATAATTATCCAACTTGAGTAGAAACTTTACGTTTAAAAATAGTTCAGAGGCTTTCTGTTTGCATGTTTTAAGTATTAGTATTGTCACTACAGAGACCATTTATGATGTCTGCCAAAGTCAGAAGATGCATTTTTTAGTGCATGAAGCTTCTTAAACAGGTACAGAGGGCAGACAGCCTTCTGCTCATGGGTTGTGGTAGCTGAGGAGCTTCCTCTAAAATCAAATAAATAAAAGATAAAGTAATATGCTAAACTATTTTTTTCATAGAGAATTTCATTCTCCCCTGTTAACTTCTGCAATGCAAAATACAAATAAGGAAAATTTCATTTATAAATGAATAATTTTTCAGCTTCATCAGAGTTTTTAAATGTTTAGAACAATTTAGAAGAATCCTTAAATATTTTCTGACACTTTTTTTTACCCTCAGTTGTAAAAACAGTATTTTCAGTATTTAACTGCTTTTTTAACTAGCAGAAGACATACAACATTCCGAAAATTGTAGGAAATCTCATCTCTGAATACTTCTAACTTTTTCCAACGCACAATATAAAAACACCAAGAACTATAAAAGTTATTTTATTCATATTAAAAAAAAGTGCTAGAATACAAGCAAGAGAAATCCGTTAAGTTCATGTCTTAAATGAATTGTTTGCTGTTAAAATGAAAGCTTGATGACTTCTTTCAACTCAAATTCTCACATTTTTTTAAACTGGTCTGGTTGTAGAGTTGTAAACGATTTCCTTTAGACATCTGCCTAACCTGCAGTTAGGAATAGATAATTGCTTAACGCTATGGCATTTATTTATGGGATTCCCATTACTGCAGTGAAGACCATGGGAGAAGTTCTGGGTGAATTCCCTTCAGGGGTCTGGAATGAATGCCGACAGGAGGGGCAGCTGTACTGTCTTTTGGAGAGACAATCCTTTCTTCATGTGTTTCACTCCCAGCCAACTCTACTTGGCCAGGTCTCTATCCTCACTGGGCAGGGAGCACAGGTGGCAACCTGTGGATTTTCTCCAATTTAGCTGAAACTAGGCGCCCAGATTTCCTGGGACAGGACGTATTTTCTCACATATTTTTGAGTCTTTCGTAATTTTACATAGATTTTCTTATAACTGAACATTTTGGAAACTCCAAAAGAAGCAGTAAATATTTCAGCAGACTCAGAACTTTATTCTCCCATTTTTTGATCAATACTCTTACCCTGCTTTCATCCTAGAAATGATCTTGTACAGGAGGTACCCGAGAGAGTCACTGATATGCACTGAACAATAAGGAGTACCTACTGTGAGAATTGTCATTTGACATCCAAAAGATCCATAAATTTTAAAAATCCTCTCCTTATAGGTCATAACACTTATTTATTAATATAAATCATTCTAGGGAAAATGCAGGCTCAGCAATAACCAGAGGTGAACTGAGCTGACTGAAGCAGCTGGAAATCATCCAGGTTCCTCTCCACTTGTGGGAGCTGCTTCTGGTGAAAAACCTGCTCATATTCACTCCTGCCATAGGGTGACATCCCCATAAGTTCTGAGAGCTGGTATTGCAGGAACTTCAAGGTTATTTGGAGAGAAAAGAACCTTTGGAAAAAGTTCTCAAGGTATGTAAAGGGAAATGAAAGAAGGAGAAACAAGACCAATTTGTAAAGCTCAGTTAAGAATTTTATCATAAGGACATTGACAATCTTATAGCCTGATGGAAAACCAGAAAATAATTTCTCAAAAAATCAATAAACCCCTAGATAGTTCCAAAAGGAAAAAGTAGTAATCAAAAAGCTGAAATAGAGGACTGTTTAAGCTCTTGGAGACAAGGGAAGAAGCTGTTAAAAATCAAATGGCCTCAGCTCAGTTTTCTATATTACACTATTTTATGAATCTATCCTATTAAACTTTCATAAGATGAAACACTGACAATTTTTGAAAGGGAAATGTGAGACTAAAATAAAATTTCCTGTAATGCTTCCTCATCCATATTTCAATAAAGTGTTTTAATTAGGTGGGTGAATAGGCAATTAATGAATGACTAACCTGACTAACCTGAGTACCAATCAAAGTGGTTTCTCTGAAGATTTCTTTAACTTTAACTTTTCCTGAAGTT
This sequence comes from Agelaius tricolor, assembly GCF_023055355.1. Lineage (NCBI taxonomy): Eukaryota > Metazoa > Chordata > Aves > Passeriformes > Icteridae > Agelaius > Agelaius tricolor. Next base: position 46,951,670 of record NW_027269261.1, read on the forward strand.
AATTTGACACTTTCTTCTTGTATTATCAGATTTTAAGTCCATTTAATTATTAAGGAAGAGTTGGGAATATATTGGTTGTGAAAAGGTATTTTTAAAGCAATGACCTGTAACCATTTCCTGAGGAACACAAAGGCCTTGGGATTTACTGAAAAAGTTTTGGAAAAGCTTCTGAGACAGCTCAGGCCTTCTATATGATCAATGTAGACAACTAAAAAAGATGAATCAGATTATCAAAAAGTTAGAGAAACTCTTCAGTAGATTATACTTTTTTTTTTTTAAGATTATAGGCTGAAAATTGTTTAGAAACTAAAAAAAAAAACCACCAAAAAAATTGAAGTTAATGGGTTGTGATGCAGGGGTAGCATGATTAATGGTAATGAAGTAATGGCACACTAAAGATTTGGATAAAGCCCTTAAAGCACCTGACAAGAACTTGATAGAGGGAAAAAAATAAGCAAAACCAAATTCAACAAGTTTTAGGTTTCTCTTTCCATACCTCAAGTTCTTTGCTGTATCTTCAGAGCTAGAGAAATATACACTAAAGTGGGTTAAAAATACAGTCATTAATTTTGTACAGCATTGAGAGCCTACTTAAGGGGAGACAGAGCATGACCCAAACTTGCAAACCAGATCAACAAAGGAGATCGATTTCCATTGTCCTTTAGTGGCCTGCAGTCCTGCTCAGTGTAGTTTCTTACACTTCCACTTTTCCTACAAAAGCACTTGAAAAGCTTTTCTGCTTGCATTAATGTAGGGTGAATTCAAATACAAAACATTAAGAATTTTTCAGAGGACATAAATATCTTATTTGTGCAGTTGGTAACTACTGTACAATTGTGCTTCTTATGTGCCTCTTAGAATTTTTTTTTGCCTTGATGTTGTCATTGGTGTTGATGTGACATTGCTTCAGAAGGATTTTCTGATCCTCCTACTGTGCATTCCTTGCTGGGGGCCCTCTGTGGTTGTAGCTGGGTAGTGGGATAGGGAAGAGTCACATCCCAGGGAAAAGGCTAATATCACCTTTGTAGCTCAATCCAGCCCTTACTTAGCTGTTGCAAGATAAATATAGGTAAGAACCAAAGTCATTCTAATTCTTAACCTCACAGCTTGATGACTTAGCTTTAAGTCTGCTATTTTTCTCCTGTATTACTTCAGAACTGTGCTATCCTTTTAGCTGACTCTGAAGGTCCCAGCACGTAGCTTTTAAAATTCTCTGATTATGAAGTCCATAGAACACCCACAGAGAGAGTGTTATAATAGAATGCATCTCTTTTAGATGTTTCTGACTGGAATTTCAAGTGCTATCTCATTAACCTATGTAATTATTATGCTACTAGTTTTCACCTATCAGGAGCCTGGAAGTCTGCTAATGTAGCTGAATTTTGAAATATTGCTGTAGCATATCTAACATCTCTAAAATTTGAAAAGAAATATTCATCACTCTTGTTTTACAGAGGGTATTTGTTTTGTTATTATTCAGCTTTTAAAAGGGTGGATGCTTTCAGGTTATTTACCAAACCTCTGCTCTGGATATTTCTTGAGGGCAATTTGTTTTAAAGCAAATGTCATGCACGTAAGGTTTGAGGTAGATCACATTAATGATTGATCCATTGAAAGCCTTGAGCTTTTGCTGTTTAGGCACAGTATTCCCTGCTATGTTCTACAGTCTTCTGTCAAGCCCTGCTTGCACTGTTATTAGTCCCTGATGATGGGTAGCACTCCTATCAGTGACACAAAGCTCTTTGTTGCAATGATCCCTGGGACACAAAAAACTATCAGCAGGATGGAGAAGCCTGCAGGTCTCCAGTCTTTCTGAGCATTGGTGCATTCAAGGTTCACAGAGCCAGGTGGAGCTGCAAGGGCAGTACTGCTCTGCTAGCCCTGGCTGTCCCTTCCTCTCCTTCCCTGGGGCCCCACCAGTGGCTCTTTGACCCAATCCAACCACAAATTCATCTCACAGGTAGACACAAGGTGGAGATCAAAAGGCTGGAAATGAAGAGGAAGGTTGCCAGCAGCTTGTTCTTTTACTAATGGAACCAAGACATCTCAGCTGCAGAATGAGATGCACTCAAGGAAAGCGGCTTGTTCTGGAGCTGCACAACTGAGGACAAGCTGGTTGCAGCCACCTGGCTGGCAGCCAGCTTTCTCACCTCTGCAGGACATTTCCTCTTGCAGGGACAAATCCTTGGAGCCTCAGCATGCAGCCTATTCTCCAGAATGACATGCCAGGCCCCTGTTTATTTGGTGCTTATCAACCACCACAGAAGTATACCACGGTTTTCCAGACTAGCTTTGCACAGCTAGTTGCTGGCTGAGATAAATGGAGAAGTTGGTCAAATTTCATCCACACAGTAATTCTAAAAGGGGAACGGGGAGGATGGAGGAGAGACAGGGAAAAAAAAAAAAGAAAACTGCAATCATCAGGTTTTCTCATAAGTCTGATAGATCAAGCTGAAGAAAAAAAGAATTTGCTTCTCTTACAGCTCTGGGAATTGAGTGAGACTTAACCAATTTCTTTATAGGCACCACAGGATGCCAATCAGTATTTGACAGGATCTCAGAACCACTTCTGTGCTGCTCTGATATGGATTTGTTTCAGCTCTGACTGTGAAGGCTTGTTCTTTCAAGTGCCTCTGTTCTACATTCTCTCTTCAGAGTCCAGAAAATCAACAATATGCAGCCACATCTGAAGGCTGCCACACCAGGGCATGGCCAAAAATTTTTATGAATGAGACTGTAAATCTTGCCTTGGTGAATTGAAATTTGACTGAGTTTTGTTTACATAGGTTGAGGTTTTCTAATTCAAGACAGATTGTTAACTTTCGAGTGTGCCACTGAAGTTTGAAAGCAGCAACTTTCCAGACACACACACACACACACGTAAAATTGAGGTGATGTTGCAACTGGGAATGTAAACCAGCAACTTAAACTGCAGGGCAGTAAGTGAAAGAAAGTTCCAAACCCATGATAAATGTAAGAAAGCCAAACATGTTAAGATACAGGTAATAACAGTCAGATCTTCCAGAAACCTTACCATTCTAATAAAAGATGAAGTGCTAAAAGTAAAATGTTAATGGACTTTAATAAGGAACTTAATGAGATTATAAATACTACATTAGTTTAATCATTAACAGTACACATTAGTATGATCTCAGGCAAAGTTTATATTTGATACTTTAAAGGGTTTTTGTTTTGTTTTGTTTTATTTTTATTCTGATCTTTGCAATGCTTGCAATATTGAAGAAAGTATTGCCTACCTCAGTAAAAACCATTAGGTGGTAAAATACAAGAGGTCAAGACCAGCAACACTTTCTGGGTGACATTTGGTAAAACAGTTTAAAATTTTAGAGTGAACATTTTCATACAGTTTCAGTACCTATGAATGCAAAATGAGAACACATGCACAACAGAGACTGAAATGAGGCCTGAAAAATAAAGAGAGCCCCTTACTGTCCTACCTAGTGTCTTGGACAACCCATCCACTAAGAAAGGCTAACTCTGATCATACAGATTTATAATTTTGGGTGATTGTATGAGATCAGTGTTGTAGAGATGAGTATGCTGTTCAGAGCCCCTTTTTATTTTTCAGTGTGTCATGTTGTTCCAAGGGTAAATCACCAGGTCACCACTCTGGAGCAACTGGGCAGTCCCCATACTAGTTTATTCTTGGAGGCAGAGGCTGAAAGAGTAGGCCCAGGAGCAAGTGATGTTGAGACACACTGCTACCCTGTGAGATTAAATATGTCATGAGATGCTGTCTCAAGTTTGATGTCAAAGGAGTAAGGTGTAGTATAAAGTAAGCAGATATAAGGCTAATCTCATTGAAAAATCAAGAAATGATAATGTTTGAAACTAAAGTGTATCAACTTGACTGTCTTCTTTTCCTTGAATGACCCTGTTTTTTTCTATGCAGTTTTAGGCCACAAAAGTTTCTGAACCCTTTTCCTGCCTCCAGCCTTTCAGTTCTCATTTTCTGTAGGACAACTAGGACATAAAATTCCAGATAACCTTCTGTCATTTTATTGTACTGACACTTGCCCATCTTTTCTGTTTACTCAGCCCCCTTTTCACTAGATGAGCATGCTTCTAATGTCACAATTAATCAGGACTGTCTGCCCTTCTGGGCAGCAGCTGTATCTTAGTTTGGTAGTGAGTGACCATTCGTTGAGGCTTAAGTAGTACAAACTCACTCTAAAGGTAGAATGGTTAATGCTTGAGTAAAATTGTATTAACATTAGATCATAGAGCCACTGAAGTCTCCAAGGAAAGGTTTGAATATAAACCAATTCACCCAGGGTCTACTTCCCTTTTTAACTAGCTTGCAATGCAAGTTGCCTTAAGTCTCATGTTCTGTGATATCCATTTATTTATTTCTAAGCAAATATATTCTGAGAGGCAGTTTCCTGCTGCAGATGGATATCTTTGTGTTACTATTTCCTGTTTATTTTTCCCACATTTCATTTTCTTGTAAATCTGAAGTTTACAGTTCATGCTATGAGACCAGAACTGGTTATAATACTTAAACAGCATAGTGAGAATAGCTGAAAGTCAAAGTGCACCTACATTAGATCACCTTAGTAAATCCTTGATACACAATGAAAGCCCATTTCAAAGCAGCTCTCTTTTTATAAAGTAATATTTTTTTAATCAGCTTCTTTAACTTATTTAATGAGATACCTGCAAGAGTGAGGCCTTTATTTTTCTGATCAACCCTCTGCTATTTTTTAAAAAAATTGCTAAATTAGTTTTTAATACAATAATGATTATATGGATAGTGAAATATGTTACATTCATATTATGTTAACATATAAATCTTTTTTTTTTAAATGAATCTCAGGTTTTGCTTTGTTTTGTTTTGTTTTTTGTTGAAGTACTTTAGATCTGCACAGGTATGTGCCTTTTCAACTAAAAGTCAGAAGCCTCTCAGAGCCTTTCGTGGATAGTGGTAAAATTTTACCAGATTTTGGTGTTGTGCCTATTGATCAAGCCACCATTATTTTTCTAACTGTTGATGAAAGAAAGTTGGGTAAGGTCTGATTAGTTTGAAGATAGCAGAGTTACTGAAGCTGACTAACTGCCTTAGCCAAAAAGAAATACTGCAAGGAAGTGAATGATTCTTTGGAAATTGTTTTGAAATGTTCAACCAAAATTCATGTCATAATTGTATTTATCATTTATTTAACCTAGAAATAGGGAAAAAATGACAGAAAGGAATGAAATATGGCAGTATGATTTGTAGCTTAAAGGGGAAAAATATCACAATTTCACAGCAAAGTAAGCAAAACAGATTCTAATAGGTATGTTAGATCATCAAAATTGCCTGTTATGAGCAGCTTATAAGTCTTGCAGACACATATTTTTACACTGTTTTTGCACAGATTTTTAATGTAGAAGCTAAACTCATTCCGTTCAGGAAAATATTTTGAAACTCATAATTTTCAGGTCATTGCATGACGTTCTAAGTTATAACCCCTTATGCCATTCCCTCCATAGTAACTTCAGAGATAAAATGGCACTTGGTGCAACTTTTGCTATGATGTGCCCTACTCACATGTGTTTATTGAGGCATTGCAAAGAACAGCCATAGCAGCCACTATTCAGTGCAGCACACATTGGTTGTCATTTCTGAATCCATGTGGGTGCAGGGACGAGAATTACAATGTACCATTCTTAATGTGGTTTCTCAGCTTGTCATACTGATCTTGTTTCTCTAATAAAGATAATTTTTAAGCAGCAATTTATATAATAAGTTCTTAACTGGCAGGATCCCTGAGCCCTGGGATTTCTGGCAGGAAAGCTGGTGACATTGCTGATGGCACCAAACAATCCAGATCATATCCAAGATAATGTGCAAGAAGAATGCTGAGATGGTTCTTGGAAACCCATTTCTATTTACTCTTCCTCTTGTCTTTGTCTGCCACCACGCTTTCTGTCATTTAATGTATGGAATGATAGGGCTAGCTTGTCTGTTCCAAATTAGACCATTCAATTATTTTACTTTATTAAGTTCCCAGCCCATGGATAGCTGCATACTAGGAAAAAAGTTTAGCCACTAGTTTGTGAACTGGAAAAAGGGGGCATTTGAATGAAAATGGAATTGACGATTAATCTGTGTAAGTGGTGCAGAGATTATTTTTGAAGTAATACTACATTTGGGCATAAAAGATTTCAGTATTTGCTTGTAGCAAGTATATAACACCATCCAAGCTGTGGAGTTCTGCCACGGCTTCTCTTTTTGTTTTGCACACTGTGCCAGGCAAGCAGAAGGAGCCCATAAACTTTTCAGCACACAGTATTGCCGTGAACAATGACTCCTTTTATAAAAGTTGCCTTTTGTTTGAGATAGATACAAACAAAGCCAATTGCAAGGTAATTATAACCTGAAAGGAAATCATTCTGGATTGTGATTCTGTGGTGTTAAATGACTGTCAGAAGGTTGGAAGTTGGTATACTGGCAAAGGAGCCCCAGGAATTCCCTTGAGGTTTCCTGGGAATTCATGGGGATTTTCATTGTTATCATGATGTATTCTTCTGCTATATGAAATGCAGCCAGCCCTCCATTTCCCTAGAGGCAGAAGATGAGTCCAGAGTAGTCTGAGCACCCAGATAAGGCAGCAGAGTTTTCTGGTTTGGCTGGATGAAGAATTCAGGTCCATATGATGTCTGTGTGCTCTGGGAGGTCCAGCAATTACGGAGTGACTCGCAGTTTCAGAATCAGCCGCTCGAGTTTGTGCTCATACATTTAAGTGTGTGGGTTTATCATGCAGTTTTGGCACAGAGTTTTATTTCCTCAGGAAACAGGAGCTCATCAGCAGCAGGTCTGCTGCTTTGTGTACCATATTTACATAAGTTGAGGCTCACATTTAGGACAAGAGGACAAAGTCTTTAGCTGTGCCAAGGAAGGTTTAGATGGGACATAAGAAAAAGCTCTTCACAGAAAGGGTGATTGGGCATTGGAATGGACTGCCCAGGGTGTTGGTGAAGGTGTTTAACTGAGTGCCATGGTCTAGTTGACAAGATGGTGTTTGGTCATAGGTTGGACTTGGATGATCTCAAAGGTCCTTTCCAACCTAGTTGATTCTGTGGTTTCTGTTATCCTGAAATGACTGCCATGAATTCATAGGACTAGGTTACATTTAACAGTAGGTAACAATCAAGAGTAAGGAAAAAAAAGGAGTAAACTTGAATAAATAGGAATGAGATAAATGAATTGGAAAAGCAGCAAGAAATAATGGGCCTTGGGAAAATTACTGAAATGATCTGTTGAGAGTGATATTGTTGAAGAGCTACTGTAATTATGTAAAGTAGTCAGCAAATCCAGGGAGCTGTCACATGTTTTATCAAACTGGCTAATTTGCTCTGTCATTTCTAACAACATCTTCATTCTGCATGGTCCATACAGGCATGCAATAATGCATGTTTCCTTCATATGGTAAATATTTTTTCCTTTGCATTTATACAAACCGTTATAATCCATCACCTTTGTTGTCAAAAGACTGCTGATAATTTAGAAATAATTAAAAGCTTGTAAAGAATCATTCATCCTTCATTCACTAAAAGATTAAATTCCTATAAGAGGTTTTCATTCTCTTTTTGATTAGAACTGCCTGTTTCAGCAAGGGCTTGTGAAATCCTTTCAGTATGATCAACACTCAACTTTCAGCCAAATGTCAGACTGACAAATATTTGAGTGCTATAACTGTTTATCAGAAATCAGTATTCTGCACATTGGTTTCTGATCAAGGTTTTTGATCCTTGACCTTTTACTACTTATTTATTTATATATTGATTTGCTGTCAGTTAAGTTTGTTATTAAGTTTACATTGAATTAAAATCAGCGTATGACTGTCTTTTGTCTAACAAGGATGAAATATATACTGAGACTAGCACTACACAGAAAATACAGTGTATAATTGTAAATATACTTTTATATGTACAAATCAGGAAAGAATCCTTAATGAAAGAATTCTTCAAACAACTCAGACTTTTGATCTTTAAAGAGCTGTAAATCAGAATTATGTGCAGAACTCCATATTAAAAGGTCTGTTATTAGTGTTCCAGTATCAAAAGCTCTGCAAAAATAGGAAGTGTCAAAAACTGAGGTGACTTGTGCATATTGATATATAGCCTTGATGCTTGACAACCTCACTGCAAAGAGCAGCTGGAGAAAAGGTGACAAGAATAATTCCTTTGAACTGTTAAAGCCTTTCTCACCTCTACTGCTCTCATTCCCTTTTTCCACCCCTAGCCTCATCATCCATCGTGCCCTCTCCACATTGCTTCTTGTTCTGCTTTCATTTTTCAACTTGTTTTGAAAGACAACAAAAATTTCCTGTCAAGGTACTCTTTCAAGAGCTGGAGAGGAGCAGCCAGATCTGACTGGTGGAGCTCTTGCAATCTGCTGTGCAGTCTACCAGGGTCATGCTGTAGCACACCCACTTCCAAACTTCAGGATCCTTCCATTTTTGTACACAGTGCTCCAGCTAAGCAGAGAAAGAAACTCTTTCTTTCATATACTCCTCCTCCTTTGTCCTGTTAGGAAGGACAATTCAGAAAATAAACATTACTCTCTACAGGGGCTTTGCAACATTTGCATGTGAACCACATAATCTAAGCATTGAAGCAAAACAAGCAGTGTGGATACAATTTGTGTGGAAGCAAAATCTGGCTGCTATTTAGGTATTTTAAAAGCAGCTGAGCTCTGCCCAAACTCAGAATTTATTCTGACTGTGCCAACCGTGAAAACCTGGCAACACAGTTAAAACTGAGATCAATGCATCAGAGATAGCAGATAATGATCTGCCTCTAGGGTCACCAGACAGATCCCACAATATCACAGATCCAGGTTTCATCTGCTATCATCAGATAGTGCAGTGCTTCCAGGGTGTCATAAACTTCCCAATCCCCTAGGAGGCTCTGGGGAAAGCAGAGGGCAGGAAAAGCAGCAAGGCAGCAGCAGTGGAGGAGTGCTGCCTGCAGATCTTTCAGCTGATCTCCTCCTGAGTCATTCCAAGGAAAATATTTACATGTCTAACCTACAAGTGTGAATTCTTAGACATCGTATGGGAATCTGATAAATAGGGGTTAGGAGGCAGGAATCTTCATCATAGTGAAATACTTCAGAGTCATCCAAAAGGGTGATTTTGAATGTCTTTGAAGCACAGAATCCATATTTGCACTAAAAAGTGAAAGTCACTTGCTTCCAGGAGCATACTGAAGACTCCAGTGCCATTTCCAGAAGAGACAAGAGTTCTGTGTGTCATGCCAGGAAACTTCTTTGGTAATTTAATGGCCATCAATATATATCAGTACAACTTTTAAGTATGTTGTAATGTCTCTTTTTGTGACCAGAAGCTCTATTGCCTAGGGTTTGGAAAATGAAATTAGTATTTTCTGTGTGGCAGACTCTTTGTGTGTAGCTTTTGCATTTAATGAAAGGAAATTATATAAAAGTCTGGGCTGTCATTCTCAATTTTGCACATGACTCTTATGGAAATAAGGAAAAAACCCACCAATTTTTCTATTGTGTTTCCAAGGAGAATTCATAACTAAAAGGAAAAAAATAAAACTTATTCCTGGAACAAGTCAGTGCAAATAACCATAGGACCTTTCTTTATTTGAAAAACACTCCACAAAGTTTCTTTACAAACCCCAATTAGTGTTGCTATAACCAATCTTGTTTGTTCTGCCAACCTGTAGTAATAGCTGTCAGAGTTTATGTTATGAATGCTACACAATGACAGGGTCTGTATATCCACAGAAATATCCAGCATACACTGCCTGGTTCTCTTTGCAGACAGAAAAGGGAAATGTTAGTGCCAATCAGCTCTTCTTTATCACCAGAGCTGGGAGTGGATAGTTTTAGAAATGAGAGGAAGATCCACAGTCCAAGTCCTTATTCCTGCTTGTTGTCTACAGTCAGCAGTCATGTGCTTCTTTTATGTTTTTCCATGGTGATTGGATGACTTGGTGAAATTAGGAAAGAAATGCTGTATTGGTTCAAAGTATATGTTTTAAAAAATGTTTGCATAAGCATACGACAAAAATATATTCACCTCCAAATGGAGCTTTAAAATTTTGTCTTCACAGGAAATTTAATAGAACTGTGAGAGAGAAGGGGAAAGGAAGAAAAGAGTATATGCAGAAGGCAGCAGGTTTTATATGAGTGTCCTTCCTTCCAAATCAGTTAAATGGAAACTGCACAATCAGATATGTAGGAATTAGGAGTATGACTCCTAGTCTGGAAAGCAAATTTTAGCATAATGTCTGGCAGGATACAGTTTAGGATGTGGTTAGAGGGGTGGATCTGTAGGCAGAAGTTGCACCTTAGTAAATCGCTGATGAATAATTCTGATAATGAAACAAAATATTATCGGTTTGTGATGGCAACTGTAAAATATAGTTTTGATGATGTAAACAAGGCTTGACATTGATGAAAATTAATTTAGACTGGAGGGAGCAATGTTTTGAAAATTTAAATTAAATCAGAGCTGGTTTAAGTTGCAATATTTGTAAGGAAGATACAAACAGGTGTCTTACCAACACAAATATCAAACCAGGTGATGCTGAAATGGATTACAGTCTTTTAGCCCATCTTCCAAAGTCACATATTAGAGGATACATCAACAGCTGTATGTTTACTCATATGTCCTTAGCTGTGATTATTCATGCTCTTCTTGGGATTTCAAGGGTTGATCATAGGAGAATGATTATTCTTCAGCTCCCACCACCCATCTTCCCAGTTACCTCTAAGCAGGGCAGAAAACTAATGGCAGCTCATTTTTTTTTGAAAATGGCATATTTGCAGAGCCCTCTGGAAATGAAATACACTGAATAACTTTGATTTCCTCTAGTCTTTGCTGCTTTTTTATGGGACAAATCAAGGAAAGGAATGATTAATGAGACTAGATTTTACTTTAGGTGACATCAACTTAAGCTTGGAGTGACTCCTGACTTCCTAGTAAGATTGCTCTAAATTTACAGTGATACAAATCAGAAAATAAATTGACTCGTAAGATTGCATGTCTTAAATTTTTTTTTCAATATCCCAGAGCTTGTCTTGCCACTACCCTGAAATTTATAATGCAATTCAGAGCAATTAATGTGAATGTTAAAATAAAGGCTTCTTGCCTTTCCTTGAAGGTGATTTAGTCTCAGTTTAGAAATTAATTATTTTTTATTTAGTTTTTTATTGCTACATTGTTTTTAGAGTCACCATTTCAGCCCATGTTATTACAGTTTCAGCAATCAGGTACTAAGAAAGACTCCTTATCAGACTTCACTTTGTAGTAAAATAACCCGTGGTTTTGTCAGCCTATTCCTAAATTCCTCTGAAAGCAGGCAATCAGTTCAACAGATAGTGGTAAAAACCAGAAAATAATTGAATCATTTGGTATGGTTTTCCCATCAGGCACAACTTCAATTTTATCACTGTATTCCTTGCATACTTATTGGTGGTATATAGAAAACATAATTTTTCCATATGAGAACAAACTAGTTCTTTGTTTTAATGAAAAATGTCTTTGTGTCATGAGTAAGAACTGTGTATTTTGATTGTGGCAATTAAATTTAAGTGATGTTTTAAATTAGCTGGTGTATTATAGGATCATTTTATGCTTGCAAAGTAAAATTTAATGTTTAATAATAGTAAAAGAACTTATTTAGCACTTACTGCTAATAGCTAGATGAAAAATAACAACAGGAGAGCTGTTAGAACAAAATGTGTACTTCCTATTTTTGATTTAGAGCAAGACTTAAATGCAGTTGCAGTTACTAATTATAATCACAGGAAAGGTAGCCAGAACATAAGCATTTTAAAAGTTTTTTAGAAAATGATTGGGTTTTCTTAATGTTCTCTTCCTTCTGTAGAGGCATGGGAATCTCCAAGGGAGGAGGGGGAGGGAGGATGTGGGCAGCAAGAGGTGAAATATTGTTTCTCAGGAGGTTAAACTGATTAATCAGTTTTAATCACAGCTCAGAAGACTTGTCATTCCACATCTGAAAACTGAACTCTGAAATGTGTAACTATGCCTTCTCTTCATTTGAGACAAAAGCAGAGATGACAGGATTTACCACCTTCCACATGTTAGAGAAGCACCGTGAAGATTCAGGAAGCTTTTTTCCTCTGGCTGGAAGCGTTAGGTCAGCTGTAGACTGAAGGCACAGCCGTGCCTGGAGTTATTGCAGAGGCAGTCACAGGGTGGGAGGGTGGACCATCACTGCAGGGAGCTACTGTGCAAACAGGGAATGAAGGAATGGTCTCTCACTACCACCCAGTTCGATGTCAGAAAGCCTAATGTAACAGCACCATTAGTCACAACTGTTCCCAGTGTTTCTAAGATTGCCGTTGCACAATTTTGCCTATATTTTAATGTAAATAAAGAAAATCCTGCAGAAAAACTCAGGACTAGCAAAATGAAGCTGTGATGTTCCAAGCAAGCCTGGCTGAATATGCCAACCTTGTCACTTAAAGGAATCTGTAACTACATTTTCAAGAAACAAAATTCAGAACTTGTGGATGTATTCATGTTGTAATTTAAATGGCTTTAAAATTATAATTCATTATAATTGTAATTGCACCTAAAAATTATAATTAATTTTAGCTATCACAGTTCTGTTTTTCTAATTTTATTAATAAATTTCCAATTACCTTTCATTAGTGTATGATAAATTATTTGAAGGCTGAGTAGGCTTGGTGATTTTTGATTTTTTTTTTAAATTTATTTCATCCTTGATGAGGTGATAATTATAGGTAGTTTGAATATCTTTAGAAAATATAATAAATGCAAAACAGTACTTTTATCATCCTATGTATGTAACAACCCTAATACAGATGTTATACTCTTATTTGGATGCTTTTTTCTTAGAAACTTAATATGCTTCACAGACATACATAAGCTGCTTAAATAGTGTATAAGATGAAGGCAGTTTATAGAGATAAAATCTGTTTTGTAAAAACCAGTAATGTTTTGGTACTCTTTCAGTATTTTTGTAGAGAAACTGCATTTTTGTTAATACATTCACTTCCATTAGTCAATTAAAGCATTCATTTAGGAAGAAATAAAACTCTATTGAGAAGACTAATACAGCTTTAGGCAAAAAATTTAAGTCATATTGGGAGCTTATTGGGACCTGGCTGCTGCATAAACTTTTTGCTACCTTTTTGCATGAGCACATTTTCCATTTTGAAAACATAGCATAAAGATCTTGAGTTCTGAAATTGATTTTGAAACTGGAGGGAGTTTAAAATTAAATGTCTCTATTTCTGGTTTTAGTTTGTGTTTTAAAGTCAAGAAGTGGAGAAATCCCTGAGGTGTGGAAAAATCATTGTGTATTCTTTGCAAGGACAACCTTAAATGTATCAAGTACAGCATTTTTAATACCTGAGCTGCTGTTAAAATTTCCTTATACAGTTATTATTTTCCTTTACAGTTATTAGATTTACTCTTTTGGGACCAACACTAAGACTTTAGGAATATCATTTGACTGCTATCCATTTCCACTTTTTGCAAAAAAAAAATGTTCTGGGTCTGCTGGAGGTCTGTTCCTTATTGCTTCAGGCTCTACAGCCTCCTAAGGAGGCACTGTGCTGAAAGAGGACCACAGGCATTGGGTTGCCTTAAACTGAGACACTCCCTTCCCCAGCTCTGCTCTCCATGGGTCATGAATTAATTCTTGCTTGCTGCCTGGGGTATTTTAGACGTATCTACAAGTCCTCTTAGCCATCCTTTCCTCCTTGACTTCTCAATATACAGATTTAGATTTAAAGGTGGATTGATGCAGAAGTGTCTTCCTTCTTTATCTTCTCAAACGCCCTCCACTCCCCAATAGCCCTCTGTGCAGGGAGATGCCCACCTCCACTCAGCCTGGGGGAGAGGCCCCTGGCAGCTCCCCACTATGGTGCTTATGTTACCTACTGGGGAAAGTAGGGGAAAGTTTAAGCTAGCCCATACCTTGTGGTCGAGTCTCAGCCTTGTTCAACATGATTATTAGCTCAAATCTATAGGAAAAACCCCTGGGTCCCTGCTGAGGTGAAATTAGCTTGAAGGGAGAAAGGCAGAGAAATCTTGCACAGCACATCAAAATTGAACTCTTTCTGGCTCTTATCCCCAGCAGCATTCTCCTCATAAATTCATTTTGCTTACACAAATGAAAAGCCTTTAGCCCAGTTTTGAATATAGATCTTAGTACAATGTACAGAACTGAATACCTTGAATATATTTACTAAACAAATAAATCCTGTTTCATTACGACTAGAACGACTTTTCACTTGGCTTGCTTTCACTCACAAACCTCTCTCTTGATCTTTCTTATATTTCTTCTCTTCCTGAAAAACCCATCAAAGACTGATAAAACATATGTCTACTGATATTTCAGATTTTTCATTAAATTCTGTCATGGAATCCAATAATTCCGCACCTCCTGTGCTTTTGACAACTTTTGTGTATAAGATGCCAGTGACACCCAAAGAGGCACCTCTGTTATGCTGTTTGTGTTCTGATATTATGGATTTATATATGGCCAAGTCAATATGGGTCAGTGCAGGACGTGGGTGGGTGAGACTGGCTGGATACTCTGTAAATAGCCAGGATTCCTGCAGCTGATTGAAGAGACATCTCTTTTCTTCAATTTTTGTTGCGTTTTGGTAGCCACAGTGTAGCACTGGATCTGGATGAGGGGCTGATTGCTGCTTTATCAACCCCATTCACAGATGGAAAATTGTCATTTGCTCTGTGAAGTGTGGTAAAATTTGTGCAGATACCACATCCATTTGAAAGGTAATTGAGTATCTGTTGGATACATGGATTTGTCTTATTCTGAGGTGTTGTGGGCTTCTAACACACAGTACCCAGCTGTGGCTCACAGTAGCAGACTAGGTGTAGGGAGAGCTGTCAGCCCTGAGGAAAAAGCAGAGAGCTTTCTTCAAGTGCTTTTAGCTGATGTTCAGGCCTGGCTTTGCCACACTCTGCATGGTTTGTTGAGTGCAGAGGACTGCAGGACAAAATGGGAGACAATTGTTCATGAATGTCCAAAGCTATAAAAATCATGCAGTATGTTCACATGAGATGATGAGATGCAATGAAATAGACCCTCCAGCTCACGTTGTGAGTTGTTTCCTAATGTATTTCATATCCTGTAGGGCTCTTCTTGCCTTTCTGAAACCTTCCTGAGAGAAGTCACACACTTAAAATCTTCTAATGACTGTGTCAGCAATAAGTAGCATTTTACAGTAAGTGTTTTACCCTTTCTAATCAGTGAAACCGGTTGTTATGTGCAGCAGTCACAGGAAAGAGAACCACTCCAGATGTGAGGGATCACTGATTTTCAACTTTTCTTTCAAAAAATCCAGTAAAGGTGTTGACCGTACTTTAGGAAATGTTGCAGACCCAAATCACATGAATTGCATTTGAACTCACATAGAATCAGCCACAGTCCTTAGCTAGAGGTCAGTCAGTGTTCACATCAAGTTTACATCACATCTCATCTCCTAGTAAATCTCTGGAAATAAATGTCATCTAGTCAGGCTACCCGTCATCTGCTCCAGGTTAGGCTACTATATGACAATGTCAATTGATATCTTAAAAGTAATAGACTACCACTTTTTTCACTTTTGCCATTTAAAAAATATGGACATAACTAATCTGCAGTTTAACACCCTACAGTATTGGTAGCTAACAAGCTACATTCTCTTTTTTTGTTTCACAAAATAAATAGAAAATATTATTGAAATAGTTGCTTAAACAGATAGCATTACAAATGTAAAGTCATTGGACATTTTGTGACTATTCTACTGTTCTCAGCCATTATTATTTGCAGCAGGGTCTTTCAGGTTTTATTTTTCTTCTGTTTGGGAATAGCTTGTTCTTGTAATTGATCCCTGCAGGGATTTTGTATCTCAAACTTCTTTTTTAAAGGATATTTCCAATTAGACCAGCAGTCTGTTCATATGCTGGCATAAAAGAAGCATGCCACTTTCAGTAGAATGAATCAATTTTTAGATTGTGAAGAAAATGTGTTAAGGATGTCTGAGATCAAAGTTTTTAACAAAACTAACAAGAAATCTTGTCACAAATGAAAAAAAAATCTCTTTGCAGTGAAGAAAATCTTTATAAGAATTTGGTCATAAATCTAAAGCCCTAAGTACACAGACTCTAAAGTAAAGATATGTTCATAATTTCTGGTTTAAATATACTGAGAAGAAATGTAGTGCCAAAACTAGGATGAAATGTTTTTGTTGTTGGTATCTGCTATTTTTCTATGAAGAACCACAGTTAAAAATACAATTATACACTGTAATGACACATTTCTAGTACTGGTGGGAAGGCAAGTAGGAGTGAAGGGGCAGCAAAACTTACCAGGTGCTGAGCATTTTGTCTGTGGGCATGCTAATAAAGGAAAGCTTTTATTCCTAACATTTTTAAAGGATGAATATATTTTGCTTAAAATTATTTATTACTGCATTATTCTACTTTGATCAAGTTTCACATATAAAGCACAATCTAGGCTTTACCTGGGCACCCAGTACATTTCCTATTTAGTTTCCAAATATAGCTGTGCTAGTGTTTACATACAAGAGTACTATCAGCAGTTAGAGATAATTCCTATAAATAAACTGTTTTCTTTTGTGAAGCCAGTATGAACTCAATAAAACTTTGTATTGACTTGCTGCACTCAGTAATATCTGTATTCCAAAGTCATTTACAACACAGAGCATAGTTTATAAAGTTCTCATTAATGCAGTAGTTTTATTGATGAAAGTGGATTTTACTAGCTGTCTTCAGTATTGCCTTGCTTTATTTTTAAAGATAAGCTGTATGAAATAGTACTGATATGACTGGAGTTTCAGAATTGCCTTTTAGTTTCTTTTATTGATCATCCTTTACTTACTTCATTGAACTTGCAAAGGTTATTTAAATAACTCCTCTCAAAATATGAACCCTCAAAACCTCGTAATTAAAATTAGTCTGTGGTCTAAACCTTTGTCTCCACAGACTAATCGAAGTATAACTCAGGGTAAGAACACCTGGTGTTATTGGATTGTTCCAGCAGCTTGTTTCCAGACCCTGACTCATATCTCTGATGTAGGTCCTATCCATGCAATCTGGATTTCTCCTATTCCCAGGAGACAAGAGAGCTGCATTTCCCAGGATTCCTGCTGTTTATGTGTGACTGTGATGCTTGAGGGCTGTGGTTGGACTGGGCTGATGCAAAAGCAGAGCTCTCTGGAATCTCCTGCTGACTGCTCAGCTGATGTGTTCCCCTGAGAGCAGGGGAGCAGTGACACACCCCCCACACCTCTGTGACACTTCCATTCACACTCTTTCACTTCACCTGAGGAAGATGAAAAGTGTCTCTGCCTTTCTGAGCTGACATCTTCACCTCTCACTCTCTCCTCGTTATTAAGCTGTGACAGAGACAGGTTTTCAATAACTCCTTACTTCCACCAGTCAAATAAAATTATATAGCTTCTCTGATTGCACTCCTGAGGTTTTCACAGCAATTTCAGCTCCAGCTGAGAGAAAAGAACAGACTCAGAATTAAAAATTTGAGGAAGTGTGGGATTAAGAAATTATTAAGCACTGATCTTCATCAGTGGATATACTCCAAAATGATGTCCCTACTCCTAGTACAGAAGTGGTTGAGCTCTCATTGTCATCATTGTTCAGCTCTTATTTCAGTTGATCTTCATGTCTCAGCCTGGCTGTCCTATAGCACAGGCTGCATCTGTAGATTTCAAAGCCACAGGATTTTTTTTTTTTATGCTGGATATAGTCTAAGTGTTCATTGGGGGGAACAATTATTCAAATTACTGTTATTAGTACTTTTTTGCATGAATGCAAGCAAACCATAATTGACTAAAAAAAGCCCTAAAGGAATAAAAGTATTTTTCATCAGAAATGAAAACTGACAGGCTCCTACAAGCACAAAAGGGCACAAAAAATTGATTCCTCTCAAAAGTTGTTGTAAACCTTTTTTATTGTAGGTAAGAGACCTTCAGAAGATGAAAACTTAAAAACCTATGATCACATTTTTATTAAATTTCAGTTGTGAATGTCGTGAAGTAAGAATTTTCCTTAAAGTTATTCCTGATACAAATAACATTTAATCTGGCAAGGTAAACATGTTCTCAGAGTCTATAATAGCAGAGAACAAGTCTTTAATTCCTCTAGTATTGGATTCTTCAATTGCAAAATATTTAGGTGACAAATATGTCTTTCTCTCAAAATAAAATTAAAAACTATACATTTTTCTACACTTGAAAATACTTTAGACAGCTAAAACTCATTGGACTCTCTAGTCCATCCCTTTGCTAATGAGTTTCTTTCTTATAGTACTTCTCACTTGCCAGTTTAGTCTGTTTGAGTTGTTTGCCATTTTGGCATTTTAAGACCTTTCTCTGGAACTTCAAATGTAACCTAAAAACTAATAGTTCGATAGTTCTTCAATAGCTAGATGTCATTGTATAACCCCCAGCTGAAACCAGGACACCAGAAAATAATCTTCACTTTGCTCAGATATAATTGAGTACCCTCCTTATAACACTAAATAAAATCCTGCCTTCCTTGGAGCTGCACTGTTGGGGGTTTTGCCCCTGCTGTCAGCCTCTTCATTATTTTTGAGACACTTGTGCTTCATTGCTGTGAATAATTTCTTTTTGAACATGTTGACACAACCTGTGAGAATATGTTTCACTTATTCTGTTACAATTTCCAAAATTACTTGGTGCCCTTCTACACTTTAAATATTTCTCCCGTTCTTCTCATTTTGTTTAAACAATGTTTCATCACTCTCTTCCCATAACTCAAGGACTTCTACTCCTCAAACTTTTCTATTTTCTTTTTTTAATTTAATCTTTAGTTAT
The DNA here is from genome assembly GCF_023055355.1 of Agelaius tricolor. Lineage (NCBI taxonomy): Eukaryota > Metazoa > Chordata > Aves > Passeriformes > Icteridae > Agelaius > Agelaius tricolor. The sequence goes on from NW_027269261.1 coordinate 46,970,532, forward strand.
TTTGTAAGTATCTTGTACAGATTAAGTTGGCTGGAACAAAACTTTCAATTACGCTGTGGTAAGACCAGATGTATCTTGCAGCCTTTCAGTCTTCTCAGTATGAAGTATCATAGAAATTCACATAAGGCTGTGGGTCCTGAAGATGTCTAAGGAAAACTGAAATTAATGTATAACTGAAAGGTAAAATCTTGTTTTGATTAAAAATAAGTCATGTAATTTTTCTTTCTTTTGTTCATATGTCAAAACTTCAGAACCTCGAAAAAGCTTTCTCCCTTAACTGCAATATGTTTTATTACTACTGCTGAAGTAGAGTGAGGCAAATAGCTCCCATGTTGGCTTAAAGTGTTAAGGGTATCAGGTTCTGCAGAATCAATTTGAAATTCTTACCTTGAAGTCTATTCCTTCTTGAGATGTTTTGAGTTCACCTGTTAAAAAATTACTAAAATAAGAATAATTTAAATAAAAAGAAATACATCAAAAGTTGATGTTTTCCCAAAGTATTTTTTTGTTATTCCTCCAAATTCCAGGATAAATATTATGAATTACCAAGTTAATTTGGATAGTTAATATTTTAAATTAATATGACTATTAAGTATAGAAAAGTTGTAAAAAATAATTTCTCAGAAGAAAGATGGTTTTAATTCTCTCATTTCGCACTAATTTTCTTTTTATATATACTCTGATTCTGTAGTCTCAGATTTGTAACTGATATTCTATTATGGAAGTCAAAGTCAATAGCATAGACAATTTTTTTTCACATTGGTAATTGCACAGATATTTGTGTAGTATTTTTTTCTGATCAGGACCAGTGGGTTTTCCAAAAGATGCTACTGGGAAGCATTTTGTTAGTGCAGAGGGCCTATCCATTGTTCCTGCACTGATATAGTAAAGAAGTTAATGCAGTATCCATTAGCAATGACTGAGTATCCATTTTCTTTCCATTATTTTAGCCCTTGCCCACAATTTACTTGTTGCCTGGCATTTAGGATTCTGATTCATTAACAAATAGGAGAAAAGAACCTTAATATTTCTAGTCAAATAGTTTTTCTAATGAAATTCAGTTCCAAACATCTGTCAAAGTAGTTTTGTTACAAGTATGTATGTTTTATATATGAAATATGCAGAAATACTTTTTTGATATGAAGAGTTTTCTAACTCAAATACTTAACATCTGGGGTCGTATTCTGACTTATTGGAAACCTAGAAGACAATATTTTTTTCAATTTTTCAGGTAGATTTTACTCTATAGGTGGTAACTTGATTCATTTTCATCTGGACTCAGTATGCCCTGGAATTTTCTTGCCTCTGAATATTGAGGCAGCTGCACTAGCCAGAAAACAAAAATGGAACTAGCAAACACTGCATGGCTTTATTGTCTGTGATACAGATGCAGCATACTGAAAGCCATTGCAGTCCACTGAAGATGGGCCAGCATGTCAGAAATTCCTTCAGGAAGAGAAAGTTCACATTTCACTGATTTCTGGTTGTTTAATTAATACTGCTTGCTACAAAATTAATTTGCAGGCAAAAATAAGTCATATATGCTGCTGTAATAGAAATATAAAGTATGTGTTGATTGAACTTTGTCCTAGAATTTTGTAAAGTTTCAGTAACCATTTTAACTCCCAACCAACCATTGCACATACCTGTACATTGCCGTCTGACATTTGTTGTTATCAGGAAAAAAACAGCCAAACCTGCTACATATGGCTGGTTCCATTTCGTGCCAGGGAATCCTATGTGCAGCCCTGCATGTCTGGAAAAGATCTAAGAAGCTTCAGGGATTCTGCTGAAGTGCCCTTGGGGATCTCAGAGGGACATACAGAAGCAGAGGAAAAAGTAAATGAGAAATTGGCAGTAAACCAAAAGGAGTGTTCAAATGAAGGGGACTGACCACCCTCAGGACTTCTGTTGGAGCTTGGTTTATATGTTCATTTCCAGTTAACATCCTTATCATTTGGCACTCTCTAAAAGGAACAGGAATCTCCTAGCCTATGTGTACAGGATCTCCATTACCACCCAGAAAATCCTCATCAGCTCAGTTAGCATCCATGAAAGAAATCTACCCCAGCCTAATTTCTAAATTTATTCAAAATCCTAGGTATTTGGGGATTACAGGTTCTGCTTAGTATGCTACAGCTGATGCAAGAAAATTAGGCACCTTGGGCAACTGCAATCCTAAGTGTGAAGCACCAATTTGGGGATGCAAATTGCTTCTTCCTCAGAGTTGCTGAAATCTTACTCAAGGTTGTGTTATTGCTAATCTTGTACAGGTATTCAACACAGGAAGGACAGAAACTGCAAAAAGCTGCTGTCTCCCTGTTTGTGCAGAGATACAGTTCCAGCTGCTGCTCTCCCTGAGTGAGATGTGTGTGATACTAGTGCAGAGAGGTACCAGTCTCCTGGAAAGTAGCAAGTTGGGCAAAGCCTGTTGTTTCTCAGCAGGCAGTGTACCTCTTGTGCCAGAGAGCCAGTAAGAAATCTCAGTGCAGCCTGCTCCTCAGGAGGAGAGAAAGCCAACTGTGTGCTACAGGCAAGCACTCATGCTATAGAGAATTTATTCCTCTCATTTAAGCACACAGAAAATGAAGGAATGCTGCAGTAGAACTCAATAAAAGATATAGATAGGTGTAGATATAGATATGAATGATAAAGATATAGATTAGATATATAGATACAGATATAGATTATATATAAATAAATATAGATATAGATATAAATGATATAGATATAGAAATAGATGATATAGATAGATAGATAGATAGATAGATAGATAGATAGATAGATAGATATAGTGTTGCTCACAGCATGGTTGTAGTGGGATGGCTACATGTAGTGGATCTTTGGATTCTTTGATTGGTCTTCTTAGTTATTTCTTATTTCTCTTGTCTCTTACATAAAATGACTGTGAAAAAAGCAAAATCTGGTGTGTATAAATAGTACAGGAAAACTGGGGGAGCCATAAGAAAAGTTGATAACCATTCTGTTCTTGTTTCATGAATATCCCATAATCCCTGAGAAAACATTCTAATAGAAAGGTATATGTGTGTTTGCTCACACATATATTCTCACATGTATATCTTCACTCATAACTGCATTGCACAACTTTGATAAACCTGTCTCTGATAATTGTTGTTAGAAGAAGTTAAAGATGTGGTCTGAGAGAAAAGAGACAATCTTGCCAGCAGTCTCTGTAAATACACACATGCATTTTAGTGACATTAGTAGTAATAACTCCTATAATCAATATATGAAGCTGTCCTCTCTTCCTTCCTGTTACGATGCACTTTCAACTTTCCAAAACCTCTTCATTTCAGTAAGCTAGACTGTATGTGTTTGTATAAATGCAAAAATGCACAATATATTAATCCCTGGCAAAAATCAAAGTAGTGATCTGTTTGGTACATGATTGCTGCTAGACTGGAAAAGTGAAAGATGATGTTTGGCCAGATACCACTGTAGGGCTGCCTTGCAGTAGTGGGGTAACAGGAATATGTCACTCTGAGGAAAAGGTTTCCTCCTGGATGTAAAGCAGAGCTCTAACACCATGAGGTATAGAGCTGGCAAGGTTGCCAAGTACAGATGATCTGGTAATTCAAGGACCTGGGCTATTGCCCTTGATAGGAAATGTGTTCTGTCAGAAAGAAAAAAAATCCCTTCTGCAATATTTGCAGCATTAATTTTCTTTAAAAGGTTAGCCATCTAATGCTTTGCTTTATTGAAAAACATGATCCATGACTTCTGTTGTGGTACTTGTTATAACTCTGCTAGATTCTATATTAAGATTTTCAATCCATATGAAACTATATTTTATGTTTGCTTGGACAGAGTAGTTTGAGATGTTTAGAGATAATAAAAAATTCAAGACAAATTAGCAATTCTTTGAGAGTTGAGGAAATGAAAAATTAATTATATAGACTCAGTGGTTTTGTAAATAATTAGCTATAGTCTTGACAATTAAATACATTTGTTGTTTTTTTTTTTCTACCTGAATAGAGCAACTGAGGCACAAAGCAGTTAAAAGCCAAGATCATAAAGTTTACATGTCTGCATTTTGACATTCACCTTGAGCCATTTTTAATCTTCTGTACTTTCCATACACACAAGTCAATAGCTTAGGGTGAAAAGCTTTGCTAGCACCATTGGAAATTATATCATGAGAAACTTAGCTTCAAAGTCATATAGTCACTGTAAGAACTAGCAAAAAACTTTTACTACTAAGCCAAATGTTTGACCTGGCTCTCATCAGGTCTGACCCACGTCAGATGGGAGCACTACCTTCTCAAAAGGCTGTGTGGCAGAATCCCCGTGTTGGAGGATTTGGGAGTTTAGCCCTAAAATTATCACCTACCCTCTTTTTCCTTAGAAGTTGATGAAATGATCCCCCAAAACCCTGGGACTTTGGAAAAACCTCAGCTCCATCTAGTTTGCTGAAGTTTGAAAGTTTTGGTTTTAACTATAATTGTCCAAATGAGAATGATATGAGTGAGTATGAGATGTAGTTATGGGACAACACTTGAATGCCATATACCAGATGTTTCTAAAAACATAGCAGTGTAATTAGCATAACCTCATGTCTGATTCTGCCACTGGACAGTATTCCCATATTGTCTCTAGTGGTTTTCTTCTGTGCATCAAGACAGAGATTTATGTCACATCTTTGGAGCATTGATGCTTTAATTCCTTTGGTGGCAGTTTTTCTGATTCTTCAGGTGGATGAAAAAAGGGGGCTATTGGTCCAAATTTTCACTTTGGGCATGGATGTATTTTAGAGAACCAAGGGAAACACACTCTCTTGTAACTCAGTCTGTTCTCCTGAATCTCCTATGGGCCTTTTAGGTCAGTACTGCAGTAGTGCTTGATGGAAACAAAATCTGATGTTTGATACAAGCCTTTTAAAACAGAGATATAAAAAAACTCTACTTTGAACAATTTCTAATAAGATCATGCCTGCACCTCACCAGAGGAAGAAATAACTTCACATTTATAAGCCTTACAAAGAGAGCTAGTCAGAAAGCCTCAGGTAAGGAAATTTCCTCTGCTAAAGGCATTATTCAGGAAATGGAAGACTTTCTCTGGAATCTAGCAATTCTATTTACATCTTTTGGATGTAAAAGGGTGTAAATGCATTATGAAGACAAATGATTAATTGACTTCTGATATTTTTAAATTTAAATATTTAAAACACGTGATGATATTGTGAAAGTAAAATCTTTTGACACTAAAATAGTTTTACTACATTGTCGATACAAAAACCTGCTTGGATTCCAAATAAAATAAAATTTTAAAAAGTCCCAAACCTGTCTGAATTTGCCTTTCCATTCCAAGAAAAAAATGAAGAAAAAGGCACATTTCTTCTGAGCAAAAAGGAATTTTCACATGCCCAGTTTTATTCATGGCTTATCCTGAGCTGTTCCAAACATTCTGTTGGATTAGTATTTTTAAAGGTTTCTCTGCTCAAAGTCACAGGGTTTTTTACCATTTTTACACTGATAAATCCATATAATTTTTCCAGTTTCATTAAGAATACCAGGAAAAACTCTGCACTTGGAAAGCTGTTTCTCAAACTATAGTTTTAGAAGTCCAGGTGCACTTTACCCTCCCTTTGCTTGAAGGCATGCATTAATTATTGCCTCAGGAATGCCTAGAAACCAAATTTAGTTTCACTGAACTAAGAAAATTACAACTATCTTTAGATGTAGCCAGTATTTTTCCATAGTTCATAGAGCACTGTTTTGAAGCTCTGTCATCAATCACAAAATTATATTTAAATTAGATTGTAGAATTCAAAAGCTTCAGTAGAAATAGGTAATACACAGTCAGAGAGAAATATGTTTTCCATGCTGTGATCTGGAAGCAGCTGGACTTCCTGTAAGTTCAGGGCATTTATTTCATTGGAGACATCAATTGCATTAGAGATGTCAGACCAATACCTTTCAGATAAACTACTAAAATTATGAGGAGAGGTTTTCACAGAATTTGAGAAAGCGGTTATTGATTTGCTATGATTTGTTGAATTCTCAGTATGGAATTACCGTATCTGGTTAACCATGCAATGGCTGAGGAGATCAAGGGACCCCCACCAGGATTTGTGCAGTGTGTGTGTAAGAAGCAGCTGTGCTTGGTTCAGGAGATCTCCTTCCATTTGTTGTTTTAAGGAAAGTGCCATCACATTGTCAGGAGAGGATGTGGCACAGTGGAATGGCTCCTTAACATGTAAGTGTTGGCTGGACATTCACAGAGGCTGATGCTGAAAGGGCAAAGTGATCCATCCACAGACCATATTTGTTGTCAGGGCTGGTAAATGCTCAGAGTTTGGTCCTCAACAAGAAGAATTAACTTTTTCAATTCTTTGCTTGACAACTATGTTTTCCTTGTAGTATGCTTCTCTAGTCCTTAACGAACTACAGGAGGTTAAAGGATTAAAGCCCCAAAATAATAGCAGCAAAAACCTACCACACACAATCCTAAAAACCAAATAAGTATCTATTGAATGAGATTAGGATCAGTTATGCCACAGGCTGGTGGAAATGTGCTAGGTTAGGAGTGGAGCTCATCATGGGGTTTTTTACTGTTTGAGTTTGGGGGATAGAGTGTTAATTTAGTCAGAGAAATAATCAATATGTTGCACTTACTGTTGGGAGCTTTATATAATAAATTTGCAGCATTTCATAAAGCACTCAGATGAATGTCACTTGTAGAAAATAGCTTCAGCAGAATTTATTTCCTTGAATCTTAAAAGCACCTGCATAAAAACAGCACATGAATCAGATTATATTTTGGGGTTTTTTTAAATTGCATAGCATTCTATTCAGGTTGTTTATTTTTCAGGCTTATCAGTCATGACTAGGTGTGTGGTCTCTACTGGTAACATGCTCTCTCCTGATAAAGTAGACTTAGGCACATTAAATCCATAGTAGATTTAACCTGATTTAAGAACATGCATGCATGAAGAACACAGGCCAGCACAGGGGGTTTTTGTAGGGCTGAGCTGCACAGCACTGAGGAGCTAAGGGTTTCCCAGTGATCCAGGTGTTTCCCCACACTCGTGTCACCCATCTAATACCTGACTCTGACACATAGTTCAGAATTAAACCATCTCTGTTTTTCCAGTGGTGAATTGCTACAGAATTAATTGTCCTCATCATTCTCTGATGGCAAAAAAAAAAAAAATCTAGTGGATATATGCTACCAGTTCTTTTAATGTAAAAGCAAAAAAGTTGTTGTGTATTTCCAACATTTGCTCAGATCTTGGCTTACCTATAATATCAATTATCATCCAAGCATATAGAAAGTATACAGATAATTTTCTTTCTGCGTAGTAAAAATATGGAAAATACAGAAAACCATTTTGGTACTTTATATGTTTTATGCAATTTTAATTCAGTTTAGTAATTAATTTTTTAGAATCCATTCTATAAGCTGCAGGTCTAAACTTGTAGGGAAACAAAGACCTTTTTACAGACATACATATTCGGAAGTTGCTTCTTCCTCTTGAGAGCATTTTGAGGGAAAACATAAATGCTGTTCATCATTTACTATCATCCAGACTTAATACTGTTTTTTCAGAAAACAAATACTTGAAAAAGAATCCTTCTTCACTCTTTTATACTTTCTGAACTTATTTTCCTCTATGAGTTATTAGAATGCATCATAAATAAGAACAGTAGGGCTTTATTCCCATTTTGTGTGGATGAAAGTGAACTGAATGAAAAATAAGAGCTCAATAAAAATTTTTAGAAAAGTCATATTAGCACAGACAAAAAGAAACTCTGACATTTGGGTATATTTAGAACAGGTTCAGGTGAAGATCTTATGGCAAACAGAAGAATAAAATAACGAAAAAGAAATCAGGACTGTTTGTTATCTAAAAGGCTATATCAAAGTCTATTAAGAGCACGATAGTGCACAGCAGCCTGGAAGTGAGGAACATGAGTGGTCTAGCAGAAGCCTTGTAAGGACAGAAAGGTCACTCAGAGAAGCTTTTGGGCGCATGGAACAGGCTGCTTCCAGAACCAGGGTGAGTCTCCCATGCAACTCCCCTGGAGGTTAAGTTTCAGGCTTCATTGGTTAGCACAAGACAAATACACAGAGGGAAACCTGCAAAGTCCAGTTTAAAAAGTGCAGATTTATTAATCCAGTTGATGGCAATCCTCTGCAATGCTGAATGATCTGAATTTCCCCTCTTTACTAGACTTTCTTGCACTATGTCCACTCCTGAAGATGAGCAAAGGGAGCAGAGTCAGGGTCCTGTTGAGTGGCTGTCCTAATTAGGTGCAATAACAAGACCTGGGAAAAGTATCATTATTCCACTTGGGTTTCTCAAATCAAATGCCATTTAGACATGCAAACTAGGGTTTGATATTTACCTGGCTTTAAGGAAAAGGTCAAATTAAATAGCTATTAGCTGTTTCCTATTAGCTTTAAGGACTTTTCTTCCAAAGGCATGCATATGTCTTGCAGAATAATTCAGCTGGGACTTGGACATAGTGATTAGGTACATAAATGGATTTTATACCCATTTATAAAAATAAGGGATTAAAGTGATTTACAGAGTGGCACACCAGTGTCTCCTTTTGAGAATGGAGCTGAGTGTAACCTGTTGACTTCTCTAACCATGTGATTATTCATGCACAAGGACTCTATGCTTAAGTATATACAGGGGAAGATCTTTGAATGGGTCCTTTTACTGGAAAGTATTGTTTATGGACTGGTTTTTACAACATCAAGAAAACAAAAATGTTGGCTGTTCAGAAAATTCTTTATATGGTAGAAGAAAAAAAAAGTATCTTTCTAAAGAAAGAAAAACCTCATTGCCATCCACTTTTAATATACAGTTCTTAGAGAATTAAGTTTTCTGAATTTGCTTGCATTTCACTTCTATCAATTCAAGTATACACTGCAGTGAAATTATTTAATGGCAAAATCTGCCTTGAAGTAACATTCTAATAGAGAAATTAATCTTTTATAACTTCCTGATTTTGCAAAAAGACATTCCTATTTAATACTGATGTAGATTTTTTGAAAAACAGTTATGAGTTATGTTATATTGATGTGTATCAGACTGTGGAAGGAAAAAGTACATGATGCAGCCAGCAAAATGAATGAGAAATATATATATATGTGTATATATATAGTAAAGTGAAAGCCCTGTGAATTCCTTCCTGAACAGCTACTAAATGAGGCATCCCAAACTCCTGCCCAGTGTTCCTGTGTATCAGTTATCTCCAAATACTTTGTTAGCAATGTTGTTTTTCTCTCCACTTATGTGTTTGGGTTATGACTGGTGCTCCCTGCCTTTGACTAGGCCAGAGGAAGGCACTGTAAGTGTAATCATCTGTGATTTATTTAGTCAGGTAAACACAGCTTCCAGATTTGATCTCTTGTTCTTCTGATTGGCTTGATTTCTGGACAGATGATTCAGTGAATAAATGAAAAAGCCTAGCAAATACTGGCAGTCTCAAGCGAACTCTGAGCTGCTGTGTTGTGGGGGCTGTCAGTGGGAAGTTACATTGGGATTTTCCTGCACAGGATCCCAACCCAGCAGTGCACCTGGAAGAACTGCAGCCAGTGGAAAGCACAGTAGAGTCAGCACTTGGGAGCCAGGCACTCAGGTCACAAAACTGAGACCCTGCTGCACTGGCTCCCCATACCTGGGGGGTTTTTTTGGCACACACAGAATAAAATCCCAGCCTTTCATCTCCTTGGGGTAAGGAGAGCTTGCAAATGAGGCAGTAGCCCTAGAGGTTTTGTGTGCTGTCTCTGAACATGAGCTCCCTGTAAGCCACATCCCCATCATTCCTTAAAACTCTCATGTACTGGAGACTGTAATATGGCTGGAGACGTAAATGTCTTCCATTTCCCTCTTCTGATACAAGTATTTCTCTTTCTTCTTCCATTTCTTCTTGGGCCCCCCATTTCCAGATGACCTTCTCATTGCCAGCAAATCTGCATATTCATGGCTCCAGTTCACCTTCTTCTAATGGCCAAATTTTTTAGTCCTAAGTAATAGTAAGGCTTGATTATACTGGTTTCCTTCCTTCCTTCCTTTCTATCTTTCTTTCTTTCTTTCTTTCTTTCTTTCTTTCTTTCTTTCTTTCTTTCTTTTCTTTCTTTCTTTCTTTCCTTACAAACTGAGAGACATGAGAAACTTTGCAAATGTGCTTAAATAACTCAAATAGACAATAGGTTTATATTGCAAATAGAGTATGTTGAAATAAACTCAGTGTGGAATCTTGCAGCATTGGAATTAGGGATGATATTTCCAATTACACTGGCATTTATTATTTCCCAACTCCCAGATTTTTACAAGTAAGCACACATTTTTATTTCAACTTCTCAGAAAAGCTTTTCCTCATTTTTGTGAAAGAAAAGACAAGTATTGTTAAGTAGAAGACCCTAGGAAAACACTGATTCATCTAAGTACTATGATTTGAAAATTATTTCTAGCAATTAAAAATAGGTGGTATACCTTTTTGAAGAAGGTCACAGGAATGCAACAGTACAAACTCATTTCTGCTGACACTTTGTATCTCAGAAATTTTTTCCTCTGGTGCACTAATGATTTTTTTTTTGCCCTTGTCTGACACATTTTACCTCTACCTTGGCAGGAAAAGTCATTTTCTCCTGTGAGTAAATGAGTGATAGAGAATAGATGAAAGGGCAGAAATGTGCAAGTGCCATCAAAACCCTCATTTTTGATTTTTAATATGCTGCAGCTGGTGGTGTGGAGTGTTTCTCTTGCAGTTGAAAGCACAGCCAGCATGGGAATATTGATAGGTTTACATGAATCCTAAAGAGTCACAGCTTATTTGTATTCACCAATAATGTAGAGCTTGGAGGATATTGCCTCCATGGATACATTTTCAGCTAGAAAAATTGTGAAGCAACAGCAAGGATTAGTGAAAGGGATTGATGGGGACACAGAGACATTTGGAAAAGCGAGCTCAGGTCAAAAGAGGCTACAGTGAGATTTAAGTGTTACTCTCTATTTCAAAAGCTCAGGCAAACATTAATACATATCCAAGCAACTGTGATTCAACACAGTCCCTCATGAATACATTTTGCCTTTCGAGTCTTACCAGTATTCTGGCAACAATTAATATTCTGAAGTGTCAGTAGTTAATATTACTTCTTTCAAAATCTTTGAATCCCTTTATTAATTTTATTAATTTATAATTTATCCATAACTTCAGCAGAAATGCAGATATTCTTAATCTCTGAAATCGGGCCACATTTGCTGAGGAAGGATTTTTGGATTTTTGAAAAAGCTGGAGACACTGGGTGCTAAATGCCTGTTCAAAGTCAACAGGCACTTTTCAGTGATGGATAAGTATACCAATGCTTTAATTTTCATTAATTATTCAGTTAGAAAATTTAGAAAATTTGGCACACAGTATTGAGAATGTCAGGGAAATCCTTCACAATTTTGATGATAAATCCACAGTACAGCAAAAAAATCTAGAAAATCCTGCTGTGTTCTGTATTGATGATGTGCATAATTATAGCAGCTCAGGTGCATTCCTACACTGCTCAAAGTTGCCCGTCTAGTGCTACCAGTACTACATTGCAAGTGTTTGACCTCCTGAAGATCCAGGTTTTCCAAATGTTAACACAACATTAAGATGTTCACTTTCCTAATAACATTGCTATATCCCTTGCCTTTAGTTCTCAATAAAATATCAATATCACTTCCAAGGAAAAAATATAAAGAAGCCATCTGGGATGTGGACTCCAGGTCTCTTGTGGTATTTCAGCATGGAGCCACTTGAGCAGCCAGCTTGTTTCCTTCCAGATGCCCTCTGCCCCTGTATTTCAGGTGACACAGATAAATCCAGTGTATTTTCCTTGTGCCCATGGGTTTGCTGAAATACCATAAACTCCTCCTCCTCCAGCAACCACTGGTAGCAAGGAGATGTTGAGGCTCCCATCTAACACCATTGACTGATGTGAGTTTAAGCCTGGGAATGAGTTCTTTTTCTCATCTGTCACTTTTAATTTCTAACTGCTTTATTGAGATTCAGGTCTCCCTGCCTCCTTTCTCTCATAAAATGATACTGAATCAGAGAGGTCCCGTGCAATGACTTCTTCAGGAGCAAGCATGGTGGATTAGCTTTGTCTGCAGCAGCTTGGGTGGCAGAAAGCAAGACTTGACTCAGAAGCCCGTGTATTTATCTGTCATCACCTGGCTCTGGCTCACAGCTTCACTGGCTTTGCCAAAATGCTTGGTCTCTTTGGAAACCTGATTCTCATTTTAGCTCAGTTCCTCATGCTACCATACCAAGCATCTGCGATCAGATCTCACGTCTCAGCTGAAATGGTATAGAAGTGATGTAAGTGGGTGAGGGATTTATGTATTTATTTAACAAATAAATACATAAGCGTGGGTTTCCTGAAAGCCTGGGCGGCAGTGTGGCTTCTTCCTTCTCTTCACTAAGATCATCACTAGCACTTTTGTTGTCAGACATAGGAGAAATAAGACATTGATTTGTTTATAATATATGCCAAAACAACTCCATGCGCTTGTCTTGTTCTGATATAAAATTCTGATATTAACAGAACCTTTGGTCTTCTCTTCCTACTCTTCGAATCTGTATTTCTGCCATGACAAACAAAAAATTTCAATTCTTAGGGAAGTGGCATTTTTCCAGCCATTTTAAAGCAATTCTTTCTCTTGAGCAATTCATTGCTGAAGAGGCTTTCTTCTGTGGAAGAGGGTTACAAGCCCCAGCTGTCCTTAACCTGTTCAGTCCATTATACCTGGACTTCTCTCCTGACTACGTGTGGTTGTAATAACCTTTCTCATAGCCATGAGAGCACCATAGGAAGGAGAACTGATGACAGAGAATTGCTGCTCCAGCTAATGGAAATGCCTTTTTCCTTCCAGTAATTCTGTTGCTACTTTCAGTTACGAGAATCGTTATCCCAAAGGACGGATTGCCTGCATGCCCCGCCTGCTTTACCTGCTGACTTCAGGTTCCCATAAGGAGTTACAACATTGCACTATCACATATCTTTGTATTGTGTTTTATAATTTGTGTCCCTTTTATCTTTATCTAGACTGGTTTTGCTTGTGCAGTGAAATTTCATGCAGGAGCTTTTAGCACACAAGCATTCACAAGCATGTGCAGTTAGTGGTGACCATTCCACTCTTTGCCTGGTACCCCTGCCCTGGATGCAAACCCTAGGCCCTACTCATTCTCTCCAAAGGACATGCCCTGGCCCACAGGACAGTTTTTTAAGAACATAGTGACACTGCAGTACACGCTTCTTGCTGAACACAAGGATCCAGCTCACAAGTCCTGCAAACTGAGTTTGAAACACCTCTGAGAGCTGTTACTCAGTTCGTGCAGGAAAACAAAAGACAAAGCCTGCACTGGTCTTTCTATAGCAAATCTTTATTTCTGCAAGAAAAGTAGCAAGAAGGTACCAATAGCAGCAAGTGAGGTTTAAATTTGTCCTCTTCTCTGATGTCCAACAGTAGAAATCCAAAACCATTTTATCTTCTCTGGAGTCTGTCCATGGATTGCTGCAGATACTTACCTAATTAAGACTACTCAGTCCTAGGAGCTTTTACCCAGATCTGTCCCTGTAGGACTGCCAAGAAAGATTAAAGGAACAACAAACAAAATACCCTCCTGAGTGGCAACCAAATAGAGAATTCTTTTCTGATTCTAAAAAATAATTGGTCGGCTAGACCCACAGCAGCCTAGAAGTAGAGCTCCCTGGCAAATCAAAGCATAAAAGTGGGGCAGCTGGAAGATTCAGATGAATGGAAGGAAATAATGCTTCATTATTCTCCTTTTTTGAAGCAATGAGACTTTGTGAAAAGATGTGCAGCATGTATCCCTACTCTTAGTTCAAGCATGAAAATACTTCTGACCTTGTAGAGCAAGAGATATTTTTTCCAGGTACAGATTCTCTTTCTTCTAGCTTTCCTCTTTGTTTCTGAAAATAGCATATTATATTTGCCATTTGAGCAACCCTGTCAAAGCTAGGAGAAATATTTTCCTTCTAATTTATGTAGGACTCCTGATTTTAAGTCTTTTTTTTTTGCTTCTCCTAGGCTGTAATGGGTTTACAAAATGCAGGCTTTATAGGCTTGAAAGAAAAAATGCAAACAATCATGAGTCCACTCAACCTTCTTATTTTAGAAGCAAAATCCTGTTACTTAGATAGCAACCTTTACAACTAATGTAATTATATCTCCATGTCTTTCTATTTGCCATGTACAGAATGCCCAGATCCTCAGAAACAGAAACAAAGAGAGACTGCAGAGTACCATGACTGTTTTAGCTAGATAGTGAATAGAAAACTTGTAGTGTAATAGATGAAAACATTGCTGGATTTAAAATTTTTTGTTGTTGTTGTTGATGGAGTGATCCTAAAATTTTAGAATTGTGTAGACAAAGCCCTTCAAAGATATAGTTCAAGATCCTTCATTTTACAAAGTTGCATATACAAAAGTTGAGGAATGCCTGTGATTTACTAAATTCAGTTTTGCAGTACCCCTTGAAGGGAAGGTGATGTTATTTTAAAGATCTGCATGCATCACTCCTCCTGTATCGTATAGAGATCCTGAGACAGAATTAGGAATACATTGACTTCGACATCTAACTTTCTTAACCTTGAGTCCTTCATTTTCCCTCCTCAGCCTTATGCCTCTTTTACTACAAAACTCCTAAAACCATCAGACAAGAGGGTCTTAAAGAAATCAATACTCTATGGTGTAACTGCAGTGAATTGCTGGAGCAGATCCATTTTGCACACAGAATAAAATCACTGCCTTGTTAATGTGTATTCTCTATACTAGCACTGATTTTTTAAAACTGTAGTTCAAAACCTTCAAATTATAGGGATACATCTCAAATGAGCAGAAAAGGAGATAGTCAAGCAAACCTAGTTAAATCTTAGTAGGAAGAGGACCCTGTCATGAGGGCTACCATCAGGCATTTATGTAGAATAGCTAAAATTTGTTTTTTCCTTAGTGCCTCCTCCCTCTCTGTCAGTCTGCTCTCATTGGAGATGTCTCCATTTAGTGACATGCCCACTTGGGCACATCTTTCCTCTGTTAACTCAAAAGAATGAACAACCACAAGAAACCCACAAGCCCTGCAAACAAAGCCTAAAGAAGGAGCACAGCATTGGAGCATTATTTGATTACTTGTCTGTATCTCACTAAAGAACAATTGCTTGCATGCATTAAAATCCACAGTGCCTGCCACTATCGATTTCCCAAAGACTTTACAAATTCCTGGCAGCATGCATAAAGGGGGTTGAAGTTTGGAATGGGCAATTTTGATTAATCTACAGAATTCCACTAGGACTTGCAGATGTGTCTATTCCAATGGGGAAGAAAAAAAAAATTTAAGTTAAACTACATCAGGGAAAACAGTTTTCTGCAAATTGGCTCCTAGTTTGATTGAGACCAGTACTTGAATGACATGCATTTACTTTATCTGCTGTCCTTATCAAGGAATAGACATAATTTGGTTTGTAATTTCTATGTATAAGACAAAGGCTTTATGAGAGACTGGTTAAGATTTTGTTGCAAAGTCCAGACTTTTGCTTCCGCATAACTATTGTGCCACCTAGTGAGGGTTAAACTGCACTTTTAAATAGATGGAAAGATTGACTTTAAACATACTGGTGAATAAAGAAACAATTTATTAAAATATTTTGAGGAACATGTTGCAACAAAAAGTATCTACCCTTTTTTCTTCATTTTTTTACCAAGGTGTTTCATTGTTTCAGCCATAAAATAGCATTTATGTTTCAGCCATAAAATAGCATTTTGTTTGCACGTGTATTAAAGAAATTTAATACATAAAAAGGATGCATACAGAACTCTTTACTTCCCCAGCAATAAATCTATTCCAATAAATTACTAGCACAGTTCATAAGTTTATCAGTGTGAAAAGATATCCCCAAATCTCAGATTATAAGAATTTCCATTTTGTAAAACAAATAAATACACTGAAAATGTTATTTTCTGACCAACTGTGATAACTTGGAACATTATTATGATTGCATGCTTTAAGGCATTATTTAGACAAAATAATAAGCAGTGTTTTATGTTAAAATCATAGCATTCTGACACAAAGTTGCTCATAAAATTTCCTTTTCCATAGAAATAGTTTGTGTCCAAAAAGATATGTAGACTTCATTAGCCAGTAGCTTTTTCTTAGTGATTTCTCTTCTCTAGCTGAAACCTCTCAACAGGGTGGTGATTTTTTTTTCTTTCACTTTTTAAGTAAACCATCTGTCCTGTGTGGGAGTATTGGGTTTGCCACAGTAGATAGCAGTAATATTTCAATCACCAGAGCCGATAACAGTTAAGTTCCCTTAATAGAGAATTTCCTAGCATTTTTCAAGTCACTTTCCTGCATCTTATATTAAGTTGCCACATTATCCATCATCAAGAAAAGCCAAAGTAGATAGTCTGCTCTTTTAATACTTGCATGCAGTGCCATACTTACAGTAGAAAACCCAGTGGTCAGCAATAGTCCAATTTAGAAACATTCAGATTCTCTGACACTCCAGGGAAGTTCAAATTCATGTTTTTTAACACATTTAAATGATGCATGTTAGAGATCTTTTGTATAACAGGACCTGACACCAGGTAAATGTGACATTGTATCCAGAGACTTGGATAGCGCTATGCCAGACCTTGATGGAAACACAAACATTTTTATAATTTTCACTCAATGAACAATGGAATGGAGCTCATCTTCTTTCAACACTTTTTGTTACAAAATGTCTGAGATTCAGCTCTAAGCTGAGAGAAAATGAAATTAGTTTCTGAAGGTAAAAAACATATTGTTTGGAAAAGCAAAAGTTGTGGTTTGAGGGGGCTTTTTTTATAGTTCTGTTGTTGTTGTTTGGGCTATTTCTTTTCCCACTATGAGAAAGATTTCCAGAAAAAAAAAATTTCCATTTTCTGGTTTCAGGGCTTGACAGACATTTTGTCATTTCATTTTCTTGCAGACAAATGAAATTGAAAAGATTGTGTCAGGTGTCAGGTGAGCTTCTTTAGAGCTCAGTTTCCAGGCTCTCTGAATTTTTTGATACTTGAAAAGTGTTTGTACAGTGTTTTGGTTTTCTCTGGAGGTGTATTGTGTATTGAGCAAACAAAAAGCAGAAGTTTCTTTCTTTTTAAGGCATAATCAGTTGATTACTTCATTTTAAAGCAGTAGCATTTAAGACAGTAAAGAGGTTTGCCTCTGAGGTTTGTTGTTCCCTGTGAAGGTTCTTAATGGCTAGTATTCACATTAAATATGGAATTTAAATGCATACAAGTATTACTAAAAGTAGGGCAGGACTGGAAATATAACAGCTTTTTTTTTTTTTTTCCTTATCTAGATATGATACCAAGCTCTTGTCAATATCAATATGCTCAAATATGATTATTTTTATAAAGGACTATGCCATTTCAGTAAAAGAGGAGAAATCATTACAAGGCCTGATTTTTTTTTCTCTTTAGACACTATTTTTCCATGTTGATTCAAGGCATTCTGGCATTTAACAACATCTGGGAAAATGATATAATTAAGCCTAAGAGTTCCCATTACTTTATTTTGCATAGTGAAAATTTTAATTTGATTTTAAATACCTCATTGGGAGGATTATCTATGGAGTCAATGGACAGTACTTCATAAAGAGAGAGCTGAAAATCTAGATCACAACTCTGATCCAACATTATACTAATGAACAAAATATTAATCAATTCTGGGTTCAAAAGTGCATGCATAATAAAAGACTGAAACGAAATCTTTAAGATGAAGGTTTTATTCAAAGGGAAAATATGCACTACTCACAAATAGAGGAGATGATTGAATAGCAATGTAATGTATTCTTCTTTCATTTAAATCTAATACCTTATTTATATTCAGTGTAGTAATAAATCCTTTTTCCAAACTTTCCTGTCCCTACATACCTGCAAAGTCAGTTTGCAGTGGTTTGCTCAAAGTGAGTAAAACTCTTAGTATTTGTAATTCTTACTAACTTCAGGCTGCCTGTCTGTTTCCTCCAATGTCAATTAGACAGATGGGGTGTAATTCTAATAAAGCTCACTGAAACTGCCCAGAATTTATATAATTTCCTCTCTTTATAGAATTGTACCTCATAGATTTAACTGAGCTGATAGTCAATATTTACTGTAATCTTAATTAGGCAAGACTTGATTTGCTCTTGTTTTCAGGCATTTGAAAACTCTAGACATGTCCAGACTCAGGCTTTTGAATATTTCGCCTTGTTCTGTATGAATTGTTTAGACAATAACCAATATGTTATTGGTGCACTTGTCCAAGAAAGACAAGTGCCTTTCCTTTGGCAAGTCTGCTGCTGCTACATGTGAGAAACCTGCACTGCCCTGAGGCTTGTCACAGGTGAGATCAGTAGCTCATTTCTGAAACTTCTGGGAATCATTTTAGAGGATTTCAAGATAGGATTATTTTGAAACTGAAATTCATGGTTTGAATGAGTATTGGGTCATGGAGTAAATAAATAATAAATAGCACAGAAACACTTATTCAGTAAATCTGTGAAAATCACTGTCCTTTGACTATGCCAACAAGGATGTATGTTTGTTATAGATGGCATATCTGTAAAAAAAAATTATGCAGAAAATTATGCAGGTTGTATAAGAAATTCAGTCTTTGATGGAAGTCTTAAATGAGAGAGATCAGAAATGCATATCTGGGTTTTTGCAAAGATGCAACATCTGAAATTTTTCTTCTCTGGCCGACTGGCAACAAAGTACTTATTCTTATTTTTGAGACCATGTAAATAAGCAGATGTTTCCACTGAAGTCACTGGCCATTAAAATACATTACTATTCAAAATTATATTTCTATCGTGATATAAAAACCCTCAGTGAAGGGTTCATAATACAAGAAGTAAGGTGTTTGGAAGAGCAAATTCCATAAAAGCAAACACAGTTTAAGCAATCACATCCCCAGAGGATGTGGCAGGCCCAGCTGGGCAATATGAGCATAAGTCTCTCAGTCCTAGTAAAGAAGATGGTAGATGTTTAGCCAAAGCTAACTGGCCCATTAAGGCACACAAGAGGCTCTTGCCATGGCCCAGCTTTAGAGTGTATTTCTGGGGTGTGCCAGGTACACAGACTCAGTCACTCCCAGTCTGCCATCCTTAGATGTCCCAGCAGGAACTCTTGAGGTAGCATCCCCTCGCCTCTGCCCCCCAGGAGGGATGCTCCTTTCCTCTGACTGCAGGGCTGCAAGGGAGATGGATCAGGTAGCTCGGTGCCATGCCTTGGGTTCTCTATACACTCTTCAATGTAATGAAAAGGATCCATATGATTAGAGAAATGAGTTCCTAAATTGCTCAGGCTAGACTTCACACTAGCAGCACAAATAGAGTAAGCAAACAATGAGCAAATCTAATTCATTAATTTTAAAGCACTGGCATTTCATTTGGGTGAATTTAGAAAACAAAATGTATTAATGGATGCAAAATGGAGGAATTTGGGTTGAAGTGTTGCTGGGATATGTTTGACTGAACATTATCTGTATCAAGTTGATAGCTATCAAGTTGATAGCTAATTAGTGAAAGATATAGTCTTCCCTTATAACAATGTTTGGAATAATGTGACAAAATTATGTGTATATATAGCTGCAGATATATGTGTGCGTATAGACATAAGTGTATATATACATATATATACATATATTTTGTATATATATGCATATATACACACATATACTTTCATCTGCAGCTCTATATACATATACTCATCACATTATACGTGATTATACATTTGTATGTAGATATACTTATGTGTATATGTACATATGTATATAAGTATTTGACAATCTGTTTTTATCTACTGTGAATGTGCAAGACAGTGGCCAGGATTTTTCCTGGTGTGCTTGATTTCTATGGTTCTGTATTCTCATTCTTCAAAGAAGCTAAACTATATTTAGTGTAAAGTATTTAATATAAGTGTAATTTAGTCATGGTAAATCTGAGGTTGTGTTCACTGATAATTACACTGTGCTTCCTGTTGCCATATAAACATTCATATGGAATCGTTTACTTTGTGCTAGCTTCAACACTAGCTTCAGTTGATATGAGCTACTATAAATATAGAACTCTGAATGCTTTAATCTTCTATTACAAGCTTTTAAAATGCTTTATTTTATTTTGAAAAAATACACTGTATTTTGATGAAAAAAAAACAAACAGAAAAAAACCCGCTGTGTGTTTTGAAAAATTGTTATACATAATCTTGCCAATAATCTTAGGAAAACCTTGTAATTCAAATACATATTTTTATTTTACCAAATAATAGTTTTGGAACAAAGTATATGTGCTAGTTTAGGTAACTGTTTTAAGCATTCTGAGGGCTTCCTTTCTCTGTGTTAGAAAAGACTTTTATAAATCACTGCATGGAGCTCTCTGCTGTTTAGGCTAATGTGTATATAAGAGCAGTGCAGAAGAAAATGGAAAAATAAGGGAAGCAATTTTCTTGTCTGTGAAAACAGATGCATTGTGAAATTCTTCAGCCATAAAGGCTTGCTAGTTTTGAGCTCACAGATAGCCAAGCCCTTAGATTGCCATCTCACTTCCCAGAAAATGCTTCTTCAAGCTCTTTAAAGACAGCAAGAAAATAGAATATAAACCTTCTTGAATATGAAGGTTTAAAGAAAAAAATTGGGTAAAATGTGGAGTATTCACAAAAGCATTTAATTCTGAAATAAGAAGAGAGAAATTAAATGTACTGAAAATTTGTGACAGAACTATTACTACTATTTATTCTATTTTGCTTTCTATTTACAGCAATGTGCAAAAAATTAAACTAGTCAAAATTTCAGGCTTTTAAATCTGGATTATACACATTCATTGAAATAATTGACCATTTTTGTAGATGCTTTCTCCCACCCTTCCAGTCGGTCTTAGTGGGATATCAAAAATCTCACTCCCTCTGGCTGGGCAGAGAGCAGGGATGTGCTGGATGGATGTGTATGAAAGTCTATATAGCCATTGCCTGTACTGGGCCTACACTTACCCTGAATAATTCTGGGAAGTGTACACTGTGTCTGATGATATCTGGCCTGTGCCTTCATAAAAGCAAAAACAAGAACAAAAAGACTCAAACCCACAGGGAATGCCATTACTATGATCTTAGGTAAGTCATTATATATTCTTAGGCTAAAAGAAGTTTTCTTTGCTACTCCCTGCCTTGAAATTGTAATGTAGTGTATCATACCAATGATTTGTAAATTCTTATCATGGCATGTAAACATATAATCATTTCACAGTTTGATATGTTTGCCTCACTCAGGCAGTGCTGCACTGTTTGTTTTACTGAGGTATGTGTGGCTGCTTTCCCACTTGGTCACACATCATTCTGTCAGAGCTTGGCTTGCTGGGCAGGTGCTGGTGGCTGCACTGCGAATCCTGCTGTCATCTTGTCAAACCCAGGACACTCTATCCCTGCAGCACTTATACAGAAAGCAGAAACTGCATGGCAGCTTTGGAAAATGATGGATAATATGGCTTGCCTTGGTTTCCTAAAGGCAAGAAAATCCAGTTGTGCTGATCTGGTATGTTGTGGTGGTGGTGGTAGTGATATTTTCTTTTTTTTGTGCAGATGGACATATGGTTAATACATTTTTTTATTGAATTAAATGGTTCAATTACAGGAGCTTGTAGAAGAGGCAGAATAACAAAAGACCATACTAATCATCCCACTGGCACTTCCATTTTATCAAATAGTGCAGCCATTGTGAGTTTAGGGTTCCCTCTAATCCCTGTGGAGTTTAAAAAAGCCAAATTACAGGTGCAGGATTGCACTGAACAGCAGGAGACAGATGGTGGGTTGTTCTCAGTTTCTCCTTTTCCTCAGTTACTGGACTGCTAAGGACTGTTCAGGTTTTCATTGAAACAATGACTTAGAGAAGCTACTTTGAAGTCCAGATGTGAAAGAACTGACCTGAGAAAGAAAGAAAGTATTGGTTCCAACACTTCTTCAGTGTGTGAAAGACTGCAGCTGAATTATGATGATCTCAGGATTCTTCATCATGAGCCTTTTGAATCATGGCATTTCTGAAAGGATTTATCATTACATTTCCATTGGAACTCCATTTCAAAGTCTACAGTTAAATAGAATTCACAATTGGTTAATGGAGTTACTGATAGATAGTGTGGCATTTGCATATTAATTTTGCAAGATTATTTGTCTCTCTTATCTCTTATGGTATTTGTTTTGGACTTCCAAGGCTAACACTCAGATTAGTTCATGGTTGTGTTATACAATGAAAATGGGAACTACTACCTATCTGTTAATTATTTTTATTTCTTAGTAATACCGTTATTTTTTACCATCACTTCTAAGTGATTTTTTTTCCTACCTTTTAATGGAAGTTTGATCTCCTTTATTGATATATTCTTCCTGATCTTTTCTCGTGTGCTAGAAGATACCAACTTGTCTTTTTTTAATGAAAAAGCAGCATAATGATATCATTGCCATCTAAATGTACTTGTCAGAGTTCTCAACCAATACTGGACTGGATTGGCTGTTGCCCTACAGAGGTTTCAGAAATTTATGGCTGCAGAGCGGATGCTTTCTGGCTTTCATCCTCTGCTCTCCATCCCCAGTGTGAGTCAAGAAAGGTCTGCACCCTATAACATTAATAATTTCTGGCATATATTTAGCAAATATCATTATTTGAGATCTCTCTCATACTATTCTGGTTTTGACCTCATCCTGTCTGACAGCTCTGGAAAAAATGCCTGCTTCCTAAATAAAACATTGCAAGAAGAATGGTTTCCAGCAGTCCTGTCTTACCATTTTTCTTTTTAGAAGTTGAGCTGCTGTGAGTTTTCAATCATTCTATCAGGCAAAAGACTTGGAATTTTAACTGTGTGATTTACCAGAGCAATATTTATTCATTATTATTGTGTTCATATTCTGAGTTGTACAATGATGAATGCATTAAAAGTGGACTGAATTAGATAATATATGGCATCTTCATTGTAACCTAACAAAACCTCATTTACACTAGATATCGAAATAGGGGAGAGGTTTGTGTTAGTTATCGTACATGAGCAAAGGAAGGGAACTGATGATCTATTTACTGCATATGTCAAAGAAACTGCCCCACTTAAAACCCCTCAGTGTCTTATGGCTTCATAACAAAACCAAGTACATTTCAAGGGAAAGCTGAATTTAGAAATTATTTAGAAAAACATAACCAAACCCTCCTCTTTTGGTTAAATATTTTTATGTAAAATTAGAGTATTGTGATACTCATTATTATCTCATGCCATTATATATTGACTCTGGAAGGATTCACATTTAGAAAACAAACAAACAGTGACAGCACATTTTGCTCAATGCTTACAGTCAGTGATGGACTTTTTCATATGAATTTTTTCTTCTTGATGATATAATTAATTTACTACTAGGGATCCAGTCAGATGACTAGAGAAGCTAAGAAATAAGAGGATTGCAAGTTCCTAGTCTGAGCGTGCTTTCATTTTATGTTCGTACTGGGGGGAAATGATTAAAGCTTAATTATGAATGCCTTTCATGCTTTTTTCTGCTATTTTCCTAAAGTGTTTAGTGATTGCTTTGACATACATCTGTCAAAGGTTTTTTTCTGACTCTAGAGACCATAATTTCAAAGGAACTTTTACCATGTGTTGCCCCCAAAGAAATTTTGAAGTCATTAGATGTGCAAAATCCTTAGTCCAAGTATAAAAACATGCATGAAAAAAATGAATAGTGGCATGTGCAAAAAATGCTAATGAGAACTTTTACTACTTTTATCAGATAGCTGAAAGGTAGATGAAAATGGGAAGAGTTTTGCAGCCTCACAGATTAGAGTAGCTTGGCACAGTGAAATTTTGCTGGCTTGTATCACCATAGTTTCAGGAAAGACAGAACAATATTTTTGTTTGCCATCAGCTATAGCTGGAGGCAGCAGAGAGGCTGTGGCTCTGTTTTGTTAGAGCCAGGATAGCACTGGGAACCAGTGTTGATTTGAACGTGGAAGATTTGTGGCTTTGTATGATTGGAACTTAATTTTTAAAGGCTCCAGGATTTTTGAGATTTTGAGTTCAGGACAGATCCTGCAGGGTGTGTTTTAATTCAGAGTTAGAGTTTGGGAGCATTTTAATACCACTGTGCATTCAAATTCTCCTGGGATTTTGGTTCCTCTGTAATTGAATGTTTATAAGAAAACACAATGTGATCACTATAAAGAGTTCAGACTAATCACAATCTGGATATCACATACAGGTTTGACTTGAAATGTGTCACAGGCAGCTTGGCTTTTTAAAGACATCTTTCAAAGTGCTAAAGTGATTTTATGTACAAGTATGAGGATGATTATTTAACATCTTCACCTGTTCACTTGATTTTTGTTTGGTTTTTCTCTGCTACAGACTATGTCAGAGAGCCACAATGATCATGCATAATAACAGTTCATCCTCGCTCCTTTTACCGAATGTGAGCTCCTTCTGGAAGAGAGATTCGCATGGACCGGGACTCCTTGATGAAGCAGCATCACTCATTGGCAGCTATGACTTCCCTCAGACCACAGAGAGTTTTCCTTTCTCCACTGTGGAATCAACAAACATGACCCTCAATGCCACAAGCAAAGACCCTCTGGGTGGACACACTATCTGGCAAGTAGTTTTGATTGCTTTCCTCACTGGGATCCTTGCACTGGTGACCATCATAGGAAACATCTTAGTGATTGTTGCATTTAAGGTTAACAAACAACTGAAAACAGTCAACAACTACTTCTTGTTGAGCCTTGCTTGTGCAGATTTGATCATCGGTGTTCTTTCCATGAATCTTTATACCACATACATCATCATGGACCACTGGGCTTTGGGAAGCTTGGCCTGTGATCTTTGGCTCTCCATTGACTACGTCGCCAGTAATGCCTCTGTCATGAACCTCCTCGTGATAAGTTTTGACAGGTATTTTTCCATCACTAGGCCACTGACATACAGAGCCAAACGAACAACCAAAAGGGCTGGGGTAATGATTGGTTTAGCATGGATCGTCTCTTTTGTTCTTTGGGCCCCTGCCATCTTGTTTTGGCAGTATTTTGTTGGGGAGAGGACTGTGCCTCCTGATGAATGTTTCATCCAGTTTCTAAGTGAACCTATCATCACTTTTGGCACTGCCATAGCTGCCTTTTATTTGCCGGTGACCATTATGAGTATTTTGTATTGGAGGATCTACAAGGAGACAGAGAAACGCACCAAAGAGTTAGCAGGGCTCCAGGCTTCGGGCAGCGAGGCGGAGGCAGCGCGCTTCGTGCACCAGACAGGCAGCTCCCGGAGCTGCAGCAGCTACGAGCTGCAGCGGCAGAACATGAAACGCTCCGCCCGAAAGAAATACAGACGCTGCCACTTCTGGCTCACAATGAAGAGCTGGGAACCGAGCACAGATCAGGGGGACCAAGAGCATAGCAGCAGTGACAGCTGGAACAACAATGATGCTGCTGCCTCCCTTGAGAATTCAGCCTCCTCTGATGAAGAAGACATTGCTGCAGAGACCAGAGCCATCTATTCAATTGTGCTGAAACTTCCTGGTCACAGTGCTATCCTCAATTCCACAAAACTACCCTCCTCGGAAGATTTGCACGAGTCAGGGGATGAACTGCAGAAATCTGACACAGAATCGAAGGAAAAGAAACCTAAAAAATTGCACCCTCCCAAAGGTGTTCAGGATGGTGGAAATTTCCAAAAGAGCTTTACCAAGCTTCCAGTTGAACCAGAATCAGAAGAGACAACCACAGCTTCTGATGGCATCTCATCAGTCACCAAGACATCGACAGCCCTGCCCTTGTCCTTTAAGGAAGCAACCCTGGCAAAAAAGTTTGCCTTGAAGACCAGAAGTCAGATCACAAAACGAAAACGAATGTCACTTATCAAAGAAAAGAAAGCAGCACAGACACTCAGTGCCATTTTGTTTGCCTTCATCATTACCTGGACCCCATATAATATAATGGTTCTGGTGAACACCTTTTGCAGCTGTATCCCCAAAACTTTCTGGCACCTGGGGTATTGGCTTTGCTACATCAACAGCACAGTGAACCCCATGTGCTATGCACTGTGTAACAAAACATTCAGAAACACTTTTAAGATGCTGCTGCTGTGCCAGTGTGACAAACGAAAACGACGCAAACAGCAGTATCAGCAAAGGCAGTCCGTGATTTTTCATAAGCGGATCCCTAGGGAGGCTTCATAGAATAGTATTTTTTAAACAAATAGAAAAATAACGAAGCAGGGATGTGATGGGATAGGATGGGATGGGGTGAGATAGAACAGAACAGGATGGGACAGGGCAGGATTGGCAAGGTAGTAAGGGATGAGACAGGATGGGTTGGGGAGGGAAGGTGGGTCCAGGGTGCTGATTCTATGATTTAGGCATGAAAGCAGCTGCCAGGCTTATTTATCCTTTCAATAAATCCAGTTTAATATAAAAGTCAATCCACATTCAGCAAAAACTAAGAAACTTCAACATTTTTACTAAGGAGTGTAAGATTTAATAAAGTTTTCCTATGAATTTGTGAGAAGCTGTATAGCAATTATAAACCCATTACTGATGTGCCCAGCTCTTTGATTATAATCAGCTCTGGGATCTCAGGTAAGCACATCTAGCCAACCCAACTTTTCTTTTTCCAAGGAATCCAACAACTTTCAATTCAAGTTACATACAGATGTAGCAAGCTAGTGAAACAGGATTATGAAATTGAGACACTGTATAGGTTGAAAAATTGCCTCTTGTTGTCCTGGTGCAGCTTCCTGTCTACTTCTCTTCTGATATATTATTAATTGTACCCCATATTCCTGATTTCTGAGTATCTCTGTGTGCAGCTGATGTTATATGTGTGTGTGGGAGTGTGTATGTATGCATAGCACACATTCACACCTCTGAAATGCACACATACCAGGAAAGAGGTGACCTATTTGTTCTAGCTTTTACAGGGCCCCCCATTGTGATTACATGTGATTGAAACTTTTTAAAAGTTCGAAAATCATGTTATAAGTATATAGCTCATTATTTGCCACCTGAAATTCAAGTTTATCTCTGGCACCAAAACAGTGTCCACGTTTCAAACTGAGAAAACCAAAACATAGCCTGTGATTTTACAGAGTTTTATAATTGGGTATTTTCCCAGTAAAATCTTAATCTTGAGCTCAGAGTCTCTCCTCAAAGTGATCGTTAAACAATACAAAGAGGAAAGGAATTGAAGGCTACATTCAGGGAAGAGCAGGAAGCTGTCTTGGCAGGGCATAGGATAATGAGAACCCAGATCTGGGCTGCACAGTACCAGTGCTCAAAGGGAGCTGCTCAGGAGCCAGGTAGGTGCAACCATCAGCAGCAGGCCCATGTCCTGCTGGGGAGGCCGTGCTGCTGTCAAAGCACACATGGCTCCTGCAACACCTTGTCCTGAGCTGCACCGTGGGGATGCACCACCCTTCTCAGAGCCAGCTCAGATCCTGTGTGCAGTATCTCTACAGCTTCCGATGAAAGTTCAAGTTGTAACTTTCTGATAAAAGTTGGTGGAGCCCTGCTGCTTGCACTGTCTGCCCAGGTGATCTTCAGATGCCAATGATTTGTTTCAAAGAAATGCTTTATTTTTGCATGTGAAGGATGCTCACTAAAAAGTGTTTGTTTTTCACAACCTGTTTTAAAAATCATCAGAAGAAGTGCACCTAAATCCGTTTGATACCAGGTTATTCAGTGGTGTGAAAAATGTGATATTGCCAATTTGTAACCTGGCAATTTTTGATAAAGACAATTTTAAAAGGGCTTTAATATTTATAATTTAGACATGACCAGTATTTCCTGGTATTTGTGAGGTGGTCTGCACCAAACATGATTTATAAATGTCAGAGGTCCCCTGGGGAAAGGATTGTACTTTTAACTGTTGCTCTAAATCTGATATCTGATTTAGTTACATGTTGAAAGATTATTTTGTATTCTCCTTTGAGCTGACCAAAACTTTTTTTTTTGTTGCTTAGACTCTTATTTTGCTGAAAATAAAACAAGTATCTTATTTTACAAAGGGGCATCAGTGTTGTGAATACAGAACTGATGTTAAAGCTGCTTTTGTATTCAGTGTGAGATGGTGTTTACAGATGATTTTGACAACAGTGGAAATATATTAAATGGTGTCTGTGTATCTAAACTATTTAATTTTGTGTTATGTTCATATAAAGAAATATTTATACATATTTCACCAAATGTTTTATTTAATGTTGATAAATATTGCTCTTCAGTCTTCAGCTGTAGTGTCCTTTTAAAGTGATTCATAAAGGTCTGCTTGAGAAATGAATAGACTATACCTTGCTTTCTTGTCATTAAAAAATTCTCTTTTGTATGAGTTGCTTAAAATGTCTACCCTAAAGTAATCTCATAAATTATATTGAACTCTACCACAAGTACAATTTTAGTACAAAAAAGAAAAAAGTTAAAACTTCATCTATGTCACAATTGCATTTTGAACTAAAGATACCGGAATTGTTTTGCTGGTTTGCTACCCACATACGAAGGCACCCATGTTGCAAAGAAAATTAATTACCTTTATTTATAGAAAGAAGCATATAATTGAAATTTATTCATTACTCAAGTTGACCTAAAAATGTTTTAACATTTAAATATATATCTATATCTATATATATTGCCATATTATTATATTCTGATATCTAGAGTAGTGCTGTGCCCCTAATACACAAAATGTGAGAGCATGCAAGGAAGCCAGAGTTCATCGGGGGATTTATGGTATATTAGTATTGATTTTAAAATGGGAAACTATTATTTTTATTGAAGTTAAGCTTCCTTGAAAGCGTCTGTCACCACTGTTTACATAATAGGAAGAGTTAAATCCTTGGATTGTTCTAACAGAGAAATAAACAACCTGTCTTTTGATGTGTGAACAGGCTTTAAAATGTTATTTACAGGTATCCTAAAATGTATATGTATACACATATTTGTAGCATAGATCAATTTAGTTATTATTTATTTAATAGAATATGCACTATAAAATATTAAGAATTTGGCTGTGTTACAAGTACAGTGAGCATTAATTTAATTTGTATTTTATATGTTGCTGTATTTGCTTTAAACCCATGCACACAGAAAAATTTTAGCTGTATGCACTAGTGGATATATTATTTATGAATACAGGCGCACATAATAGGTTGCAGAAGAAGAACAGTGCAAGACCAATGACACAGAATGACTTTTAGGAAGTACACTGGTGTAATATTTCATCTGTTTTGAGGAAAATTAAGTCAGAAACACAGTAGAAAGCGTCATTCTGTGGCAGACAAACAGCTCAGTCCCATTAACTCTCCTCACAGCTCTGAAAGCTGGCTTTTCAGAGACCAGTCTCCGTTAATTGCAACAATACAGGATTAGACTCCACATGAAAAGGACCAAAAAGTCAGAAGAGATAGCCAGACAGGAGCCAATGGGTAGTCTGGAGAAAGCTTTGTAGAACAGACCCAATCACTGTCCATCTCTGAACAGGCAGCAAAATACATTATATGTTTGGCTTTTTCAGTGTAAAATTGTGATAGAAGTTTATTACTTCTGTACTGTATAGGCAGTGAGAGATGTCTGATCTGAAGATCTGAGGGCAGGGGCCATGGTGCATGAAGCATTTTTCCTACTCCTGCATAACACACTTTCAGCAAAAGTAAACTGCAGATCAGCCTGGCACTGTTTAAAGCTAAACAAATATAGGAAAGTCTTGAGTAGTTCCCAGGATCTAAACTGGTGGATCTGTGTAACCTAAACAATAAATAGCCTACAGGATTCTGGCAGTAGGAATATGCACACAGATATTCTGAGAGAGTTGGTGACTTTCTCAATTACGTGCAGCTTCATTTTCTTACTTTGCTGTCTTGATTATTGTATTTCTTTACTTATTCTGCAAGAATATTCTGAAAAGTCTTGGTTCATTATCAACCTTATATATCTAAAAAACGAGTAGAGATCCCAAAGTACACTTGGTTTGCCTCTACAGAATGCAAACATCGAAGCAAAAGGAAATTTTAAACTTTTTTTCCCTAATCAGCAGCATCAATAATTTTAGAAAGAGTTATCATCATGTGACCCTATATACAGTAGGGATGGTCAAGCAGTGTCATACTATTTATAAACTGCTTTTCACTCACCCCTTACCCATCTGATCATGCATCATGATTCAAATTTGTATTTGAGATTGTAAACCCTCATTTTCCTCCAGGTGGGTCCTAGAGTCTTGTGCTAAAATATGCTCTACAAGCTTGTCTTGTTATCAGGTGTTTTTTCTTTTCCTTTTGCAGTCCCTCTATGCAAAATTATCTGATCTTACATTATCAAAAGACACTTTACTAATTTCAGGAGTTGTCAAATGTTGAGGTCTGATACTTTATTTTCTAAAGATGTATAAAACATATCAAAAACAACTGGAGAAGGCTTCACATTTGCCAGCTCCTTATTGGCAGAAATTTTTGGTCTGTGCCATAAATGGTCTGTTCACCAAGTCTGACCAGGGGATGACCTGTCCCTAGTGATGTTCTCCCTAACCACCACTAGCTTGAACATCACACACTTCATGAATCATCATGTATTTTAATGCATTTGGGAATTTAAAAACCATATATATTCATTGTGGTAGTTCCACCCTCTGCGATTTTCTATTTTATATATTCTTTATATCTTTTATGTATTTGCCCACTCAAATACCACTGCACTGGCTTCTGGGAGCAGGTCAAAGTGATACATATTCATAGGTTGCTTCTTGTTAGCCCCAAGGGTATGCAGAGATGTCTGGTGGAGCTGAAGTGTTCAAATGATGGCTGTCTTTTCTGACTCATGCACTGCACTCCCATGATACCCAAACACTTCTGTTTGGAAGCTTAGCTAAAGCATGCATGACATTCACATTTTCATGGAATTAAAAATTTCATTTAATTAGGATATTCTTCCTTGTAGCCTTCAAGCAGGCATAGATCATTTATAGCATCTGCACTTTTCTATTTCTACATTTTTGAGCTGCCAGAAAGATATTGGGCAAAATGCTAATTTGTAATGTCTGATACTTGGGAATTTTTGTACTTCAGCTTTTAAAGTAAGGCAGAGATAATGCAGTTGTGCTATTTGTTGAAAACAAATTGAGTGTGAATGAGAATTCTACACTATGTTTATTTCATTTCATACACCATGGCGCTGCAACTTGGCTGAGATTGAGCATTACAGTATTTGAGGTCACTGACAGTGCTTCACAATCTTAACTGGCAGACTCATGACCTATGCTGTACTGGCATTTGGGACTTTGACTTCTCTTCACCACTCACACTGCACATTCAAAGTATAATACAGATTGTACTTTTTTTCCCTCAAGAAATATCATTGTAGTCATTTCCAAATGCATTCCTAGATGTGCTTGAGGATGTTTTGCTTAATTTTAGATATCAAGAGAGCTCAAGAGAGCCAATCCCTGTCAGGGTCTTGTATAATGGAGGGAGCTCAGGTAACATGGGAAAACATTAAGATAAGTGCTACTTATTTCATGGCCTATTCCAACATGCATTGTGTGCTGTGTGTATTGTACCTATACATCTCCATGCACTGTGTATGTCTCAGAAGGGTGTGTGTGACTCTACCGTGCATGCACATACACAGAGGTGTACCACATCTAGAGCAATGTTTACAGATGTATGTGCAAACTTATGCTAAATTGTCAGCCACAGTAAACATTGCCTTTGATGGCTCATCAGTTGTAACTGGACAGTGGAACTGTGCTTAAGTCTCCTCTGCTTATCTGCAAGAAAAGTTTCCACATCTTTCTTTCCTTAGTGCATATTTTTTACAATTGCATTGTCCTTATTTCTGGATATGGTGTTTTCAGTGTATTGAGCTGGCTTTTTAGACATTACCCAAAATTTAGAAATGCATGAACATATTTCACGTACTGAGCTATTGCATCAAGGCTGCACTAGGTTTAACTCCATTACATTACTCAAACTCACACTGCCTTTTTCAAATAAGAAAAAAAGGCCTCTCAGACTAGATTCTATCTAGGTTCATGTAAGAGAAACTTCTATGTCCATGTGAACATCACTGCCAGTTTCTCAAAGTTGAAAGAGAAATCCAGTCACTATGAAAACAGTTGGAGGCAAATGTCACAAACACAGCAAGTCATCACTGCAAATTTTTTGAGGTAATAACAGCACTCCATCCATTAGAAATTAGAGGGAAAATAAATTACCATCTCCCTCATCCCATCCTATTGCTCTACCCTTTCTTTTGCATAGTATAATGCTTTTGATTTGCCAGTCTCATGGGTGACATTTTTCAGGCTTTAAAAACCTCATTTGCCTGGTAAGACTAGGAAATACCCACTATATCTAGGTCATTCACCTCCTTCTGAGTTTTCAAACAATAAATCCTTGACTGTGTGATTCTGGCTTAAGAGAGGGTCTTATGAAAAATGACCATAAAACCATTCAATTTAATGGTGATGAGGAGAGGTAACTTTTTTTTCCAAGCTAGTGAAGCTATAAAATTTATGTAACTTGGCAGAAAGTGTGGAAAAACCCCCAAGACATTTAAAGACTTTATAGATGTGCACATCCTCCTTGCATAAGGGTGAATAAACACATGTAAACAGTGTCCAAAAAAGTTCAGTGTATGAATGACTCTGTGAGCCGGGAGCACACGTCACCATCAGCTAGGCTGTTGGCAGAGCACCCTGGCACCCCACTCAGGCCTCCATGAAGAGGTCCTTCTTATAGCACTCTAGGACTAAATAATAAGGCCTTAATATGTAAGCAGGGCTTGTTTGTCTGGGTGCATATGCATTTTCCAGGAATTTGATAGGAGATTCTTTCTCACTCCTGGACCAAAGTTATTTAGTGTACTTTCTGGAATGAAAGCACTCTTGAAATGATTGGTGGTAATCATCACTCAACCATGCCTAACAATCAGAGAAGCACAGGATATTATTGTGCCAAGAGAACTTAAATTTATTTTTCAATTCATTCATACAGGCATAGTTAATTTACTGAAAATACTCAAAAGATCTGAAAATTTTTACACTATCATGGAAATAAAGTCTCTGGACAAGAATCTGATTCCTTATGTAGTTTCAAAACATCCAGTCTTCTTGAGCCTATTTTTCTTCTGTATTAAAATCTTTGGTTAACAAAGCAACCGTAGTCATTCCTGAAATACTACCTACTCTAGAGAAACCAAAGGGATGAGGAAATGGCCAAATAGCCTTCCTTAATTTCTGCTTAATGTGTCCACATTAAGAATTATGATTACCATTGTGGCACAGACTAATTAACACCATGGGGCAAAAGAAATGAGCCAATTTACTTTGAACCCTACACAGTGCTGCACTCTGCTTATGCAGATACATCACAAGAAATAGGCCTGTGCTGTATTTCCTGATGCTCAGTGCTTTTCTCCACTCATTACTTTTATCCCTCCCACAGATCACTCCCCTCCTATTGAACACACCTATCACAGACATTTATTGAATATACCTATTGAATACCCTCTGCCATCAATATATAAAGATGTCATTTCTTTGCATCTGCAAAGCTATGTGAAATCAGATGTAGCTGGAGTTAGGCAGCTTTTATCCTCCATTGTCATGAATTTTTCTGATTCATAAATCATTCCATTTTCTTGCCTCATATGTCCATTAATGATGTTTATTTTACAAGAGATATTAGGACCAAAATTTTCCACGTTACAGGCTGTAAAAGTACATCTGAGTAAATGTTTTGTTCCTTTATTCAAAATGAATGTGATTTCTTTGCCATAGTGTAATCTGAACAAAATCCTCTGTGTGAAGGATAGAGCAGTATTTATCTCCTGCTCTGCCCCTGCCCTTCACCAAATATGATGGAAGGTCCTTTCAGGTCCTTTCACTTGTGTTCAAAACAGTGCAGCTACATTACGTAGTTGCATATTTCTCCTGCGGTGAGACAGGAAGGATCAGCATGAAAAATGCCAAGAGACTTAAACTAATGTGCACAGGTGCCACTTTTGGTTTTGTTTGATTTTGGTTTTTAGTCTTTGCAATGTCTTTGTATTGACTGACAGAATCCATCATTAGAGTAATATAAAGACTAAGGATGGACAGCTGTTCTCAAAAGCAAGCTGCATAAGGATGGATCATCGAAGTCCATGTACTAAGTGCACACAAGAGGTCTTAGTTAAAGCTGTATAAAGCCTGAATTGCAATTCATTGCTTTCCAAAAGAAGTAAAAAAAATTATTAATATAATGTGAAGTTTTTCATTTGTAAGCTGTAAATGTTAGAAGATGTCAGTGAAGATGTCATTTTTTAAAATGAATCATCCCTGGGTTTCTGGAGGTGTCCCATCACCCAGTTGCCTCTTAACCCAACTCCTCCTGCCTCAAAGCTCACCAGCAGTCATGGGACTTTTGCCTCAAAGGAAGCTGGAACTGAGCTCCTGCCCCTGCCACCCCACAGCAGGAAGGGTGTGGGCCACACCAGTCAAGCTGTTACAAGAAAGAGCCATAAGCTTCCTGCTTCTGTTTGGAGATAGCGGGTATTTTTGTGATAGAAATGGAGATAAAATTGCAGGAATCTGATGAACATATTTTATGTGTTTCCTGGTGTGTTCCTATTACTTGAAAGCTTTCTGTTCTGCTGGTTATGGAGCAAAACAAGTCCCAGAGACAATATCTGAATACATATTTTAAGGCTTGAAAATTTTAAATAAATTGACTTTTGCCTGTTGCTTTCTGATTTTGAAATATATGAAGAAATTTCATGCAGTAATTAAGCATCTCATAAATAGATCTCCTGAAAAAAATTTGAATTTTATGCCTCATAAAACTGATTTTCTTCATCAAAACCAGTGGAGCTGAATGTACTGTAAACTCATAAAATGACAGGAAACAGTAGAAAGAGCCCCTCAGCTTCTGCTGTGTAAAAAGACAGTGCTTGAGCATTCACTCAAAATCTGGTGTCTATTGATCTAGTCATAGCTACTCATTCAGGTCCTAGACAGAATATTAGCATTTTTTAAATTATTGGCCAAGTTGATCTTTTTTTGCTAACACCTACCTTGCTGTGCAATATTTTTTCTGCCATCTAATTAAATTCTATGTCTTGGTTAACACTCAGAAAGAATAATTGGCCCTAGCTCATATTGACAGCAGTTTGCAAAACACTAGCACAGTAATTGGAGGAGTAGAGGCAGATAATGATGACGAGTAACCATTTTCCTCGGCTTCAGTGTTTTAGAGGAACCTTCCCTTTTGCAGCTGATAAAAATGAGAGTAAGAGAAGATGTACTGAGAGAGACTCAAATGTTTTATTCTCCCCTCTGGGATGACTGCCACCATTTCACTCCTGAGGGCAGGACGTGGATGGCTGTGTGTTGGTAGAAAAATCAATACATTGGTCCAGGTCAAGTGTCCCACAAGGGCTCACATTTCTCCTTTCACCACATGGGTCTCAGCCCAAAATGTGCTGTCAAAACTGGGCTCCCACTGAACTATCACAGTGGAACATTGTGCTCTTAAGATATTTTCTCCTGCCAAGATGCTTTAACACTTTAACACCTTTTTTTTTTCTTTTTTTTTGTTTTTTTTTTTTTTTTTTACTCTCCACAGAAAACTAATCAGGTGGCACCTTCCCATGTGGAAATTTCCTTGTAAATACATTACTCTAATCTACAAATTATTTTTACCCTGTATGCCCCTGATAACAATTGCATTAATATAAGTAGATAAACTCATTTCTTTAGTTGCTGCTCATAGAGTGGCTTGCTAGTTAAGATAAAAATAAATTATGGGATATAAAAGACATATCTGATTGTACAGTAATACACTGTGTGCCAAGCAGTCGGTGAGGTAAGGTTTACATAACTGCTAGATGTTGCTTGAACTTTTGAGATATATTTCCATGTTATTTTTTCCTCTCAAGAGCCAAAACAGGGGCAGAACACAGAACAATCAATTAAGAGAAATGTAATTGTTTTGATTGAAGTAATTTGAGATTACAAGTTGTAAGAAGGGTAAACAATCTAGAAAGTGTTTTGAAGTCTTCATCATGTAGATGTTTTCCTTTGGGGAAACTGTCCTTCCCTTTGGTGTGGGAGGACTCCCCTTAGGTGTGGATTTGTAGAAGGAAATTTTGTTTCCAGTCATATGCTACAATATTCTTTGGCTGCTATTAATTCACTTAATGACCTAATCTGTTGCTCAGTGAAATTGCTCTGTGCTCTCCTAGCGACCATGAAAAACAGCCTTTTCTGGGGGCTGATCCAAGCCCAGCTCCAGCTAGCTTTTCCAGAGGGAAAGGTTCCCTCTGTGCTTCAGAAATAAACATTTTTCCCCAGAAAAGCAGGAGGCAGCCAGGCCCCTGCACCATAGTGTGGCGCTGGACTGTGTGGCCTCCCACCAGCATAACATATCTCCACTTTTGTGCCCTCACCTTGCACTCTGTGGGCATGACCCAGGGAAAACATAGAGCAAACAGAGCAAACCACCCCCAACCATTTTCATACCTTCATATATATATATATATGTAAAAAAAAAAAAAAAAATATATATATATATATATATATTTATATATATTTATATATATACACACACATATATATATACACATAAATATGCATATATATATATATGTATGTATGTATGTATGTATACCTCCTTCCAGTTCCCTTCCTCCTTCCTGCTGCCCAATGACAGCATATTCACACAACAAAAACAGTGGCTTCTAAAATAATTTCCAGCTGAATTGTAGACTGCAGTGGTCTTTATTACCAATACCATTAGAGAAAAATGGAAATGAGGAATTGCACAGCTCTGGCCTGTTTATGACTCCCCTTTCTCATTTAAATGATGTACACAGAACATTTATTAGTTTGGAGGAAAGATTGTGGATTACTGGTGCAGCATTCTGATAGATATTTTAACATATTCAGAGAAGAGAAAATTCAGTCTCACAAATAGACATCTTGGATTTCTTTTTTATTTCTTACCAAATTAATCGCAGGCAGTTTAAGACCCACGTCTGCACAAGTGTCTTCCTGTATATTTGACAATTGAGCAATTTTCTCACATGTGCCAGTTTCTTCAAATTTCTTTCTTTATCTGTCTTCTTACAAATGGTTTCTGAATTGACAAGCCTTTGCCTTTTTGCTGGTGCACAGAGTCTGTTTGCACCAGCCTTAGTTTAAGTTATCAGGAGTGATGCAGCCACAGTATTGAATTTCCTCCACCTTACCTTATTTTACAGATTGAATTAGACCCTTGGAATTCTCAATTATCACATACTCAACAGCCAAGAAGTTTTGGTAAATGCTCTTAATCTTCATAACATTTAATAAAGTAATCATGTGCATACAATTGAGGTGTTAAAAATGCCAATCCATAATCCATCCCATTACTTCAAAGTACCATATCAAATATATTTTCCTATTAGTTGTGGAAGCAAATATGCCAGTGCATAGCCAGGACTAGCTATGTAGTCTATAATGACATCTAATACTAAACAGATATTCTTCAAATACTTCATTAAATAATTTGACCTAATTCATCCTGGCTAAATAGACTTAGTTTAGTTCAATCCTCCTGTTAAGCTCTCTTCAAAATTCTCATTAGCATCAATGGAAATTCTAGAAAGAGCAGATAAATCAGTCTCTCATTATAGGACAGATAAATAACACTTTAGGTTTATATTTCTAGCTAATATATGTAATCAAATGATTTAAAATATAAACACTCAAAGCCTGTTCTGTGCCCTCAGGGAACCCCTTTGTCCCACAGCAGCAAAGCTGCATATAGCAGGATATATTCCACTGATACAGTCAAAAATATATGGGTGTATAACAATAAACAGCTTAAAAAATCATACTGTAAATGATGTGTTTGAGTGAAACTGTATGTATATTTTTAAGTCTTCAGAATAGTTGAAGTTTTAACTTATTTCAAATTTTTAAGTTGAAATCTATTCATATTTGGAAATTTTGTACAACCTTGTAAAGTTAAATACTATGTCACTGTAATTTATTTTTGTTGTCATATATTGACACGTGCTCATTTATATATGAAGTGTACTGTTTATCAATTGCTTCTAAGGCAGCAATAAAAACATGAAAGTTGTTCTCATTTTCCTGTCACAGCTGTCATTTATGTCCAGTACATTATTTTAATACTTTTAATTCTGTTCTTTACTAAATCAGAGTGTGTACTGAGTTCTTAACTATATGTCTTCCAGTTCTTGGTGAATACAGGAGCTGTTACAGCTGGGAGAACTTGGGGATACACTTTGCAGAAGCCCTGGAAAGGGATTGCCACTTCAGTCCATCATGCCAAGAGGACATCAGAAAGTGAAGGGGAGCAAAAAGTCAGAACTCCTCCTCTTTTCCTACAAAGTTTGGTTTTACTTTTTAACTGATGGTTTCTACATCATACCATGTGTCATTTCAGGCTCTCTGAAGTGTGGGGCATTCAGACCTCTTACAACAATGGATGTGGGTCAAAGCTGCAGAGCACCTTAAAGTATCAGCCCCACTGTTGAGATTTCATTCAGTAAAATAGTACTTCTCCAGTTCCCTTCCACATTGAAGGAAAGGCTTTAGAACTTTCCTCCACAAGCACATCCTGTAGAGGTCTTAATTACTTTCCTCACCTTGTACACTATGGGATGTTCCTACAAATTCACAGCCATTTGGAATGGTTGCACAATTCCAGCTTTTTCCTTGGTCCAGCCCAAAGGCCAGGTGTGTAACAGTGTGCAAAATGTATGTTTCATTTATCACTAGTTACTATGAAATGCAATCATCTAGTTACTAGAAATGCAATCATCTACAAACATTTAAGTTTCATATCAACAGCCACTATAATAGAAAGGGCATGGGAGGAATGAACTTAACTGGAGGGGTTTCCTCCAGATATTCAACCTCTTTTTCTCCTTGCTGGTCTGAGGAATATAAGTGTAAAGGGAGATAGAAACAATAAATGTCACTTTATATGATGTTCTCTGCAATAACGTGCTAGAGGAAATAGCTAAAATACAAAAAGAAAGGCAAGGCCCTGGACATTGACCACACATAATAAAAAAGGGAAATTAGTGTTGCAAAATGGATCTGTTTGCTTTTTATAGTTACTGCAAAAGTTGATTATTTTATTGTTATATGTCATTTGGCATCTGCTTGGGCCATGAGGCTTTCTTTTTCATCACTATCAAATTTCACCTGTCCGTTTTCCTTCCTTTTGTTGCAGGATGGAGTAGATTTATGGTCATCCTATCAGGAATTGTGTGAACTGTGATCACAGAATAACTCAAGCAGCTGGAGCACAGCTGGATGCAGTGAGCAGCTGAGGGTGCCGCTCTTCCAGACCCAGCCAGCTGATCTACAGTGAGCTGCTTGTGCCAGGCTCGGGAGGGAGATGAGCAGCAGCACACACTCCCAGTTAC
The DNA here is from genome assembly GCF_023055355.1 of Agelaius tricolor. NCBI lineage: Eukaryota > Metazoa > Chordata > Aves > Passeriformes > Icteridae > Agelaius > Agelaius tricolor. Next base: position 47,009,995 of record NW_027269261.1, read on the forward strand.
AGCTGAAAGTGGTAACACTGCACCCAGAATAGGAGTGCCTTAACAGCTGATACAATCCGACCTATTTATGCTGTAAGAGATGAAATAAAGAGGGGAAAGAAGGAAAATGGGAGTTGGGATTTTCTTGCAGTATCTTGTGTGGCTGGAATGGGCTGGTAAGTTTGCTTGGCACAATCTAAAGGAAGGTCTGGCTATTGGGATGCTCAGGAAAGACCTGTCTTGAAAAGTCTTGTTGCTGTATTCAAAGGTCAGTTGCTTCAAGTAAGCTTAAAGCAGTTATAGATTAAAATCCTGGATTCAAGTTTCAAAGGTGCTTTTAAGCATTTCTAAAGAAACTCTGGATTTGGACCAAAGTAAGCTCCTGATGCAGGTAGCTTGAAGTTGCAAAGTCCAACTCCTGTCCAGAAGCCTGGATAATAGCCCTTATGAAGTTATTCATTCCTAATTCTCTGTACATCCTCAATCTTCTCCTTAATGCAAAGAACTCTGTGCTGTTCTCATTTTAAGTATCATTCAGGGTGCTTTGTCAAATAAAACAGTAAAATATGTCCTGTAACCAGTTATAGCTGCCATTATTGCAGCTAAATACATCTGGTCGCTGCAATAAGAAAATGTAAAATCACATTTCACTTTCCTCTAGCCAGCAAGCTGTTTCCTGATGATGCTTTCAAAATGGAAATTTACTTCTGCTTCATTGTGCAAATATCCATATGCTGTGCTTTTTCAGTACTTATGTCAGACAGCTGATGCAACTCTTCACAGCTTTTTGGCTGTGCTACTTAATGCAACTAGATGTGAATTCTAGTGAGTTGTTTGTATCTTCTCTGAAGCTGTTTATCCTGCCATGAAGTAGTAAGTCAGCAGGGAAGCATGGGAAGTTGATTTATTGAAAATGTTTAACAGCAATATTTTATTACTTCCATTCAGCTGAAGTAAAAAAAAAAAGTAATACAGTTCCTAATGCTGCTCAAACAGATCCTGAGAGTACATTAGTCTGTTTCCCAAAGTTACCACACAATTTTTTGCAGTTCCTTCAGAAAGGATTTGCATTATCATTAATTAAATAGACTTGCTGCTCTGAAATATGTTGGATAGGTATCTTTTTGTAGCTATGAATTATGGCTACTAAGTGGATGTTTACATGGCTTAAATTAAAATGTGCTTAACTTGAAGAAAAGATGGGATTTTTTCCCCCAAAAAATATCCACTGGGGATAAAAAGAAAGAGCCGCACAAAAATCTCCAGTTAATATGATGCAGATAAAAAGCCCTCCATTTTATTTTCTGTGCTCTTTTGCAGTTTTAAAGATTTGTCATCTCAATTGTAGCCAGTCTGCAAGATAATTACCTTAATGGCAGTTCTACACAAAACAAGCTAGAAGGGATTTTGCACAGTATGAATGTGCCTTGCTTTTGGATTATTTGAACAGAAAATGAGAACAATTGCAAGAGTCCCTTGGATTTATTAATTATGTGATCAAAAGATTTTAAAAATGGGGAAATAATTGCCTCTTGCTTCCCCTGTCTATATTAATAAAAGAATACAGATGCTGTGGAAACAGCATGGTTTTTTTCTTCACTGCATGTACCAAGCTGTGAAGATTTTGCCAAATATCTTTTCCTCTTGACATGCATGAGGACTGAGGGCAGGACAGGACTCCCCAAAAACAGATCCAATCCATACAGGCAAGAGTTCTGTGCATTGCTTTGACCATAGCAGTGTTCCCTGTGGAAACTTAGTGGAAAACATGGAAAAATGAAAAGTGGCAATAACTGTTAACAAGAGAGATCTACTGAGTGCAGAGAGAAGGACGATATGGAGCAACTGCAGTTGTATGTATACTTATGATTTTATTATGTTTTTTATTATTCAGAATTGTTGTATCTGTATAGTACAAAAATGCGTCTGAGCCCACTGCCTTGCTTTTGAAGCTCTGCACTCTCTGCCAGCATCTTTCCTTGTGAGAATAAACACCAGTATTTTGATGAACTGGAGGGAAGGAGGAAAAGAAGAAAGGATGGTGCACGGAAGAAAATAATCTGGGACTTTCATGGATTTCATTTTAAAAAAAAGTATGAGATTCAGCAGCTATTTTTTGACTTAAAATGTAATGAAATTAATTTTTCCCAATTTTCAAGCCAAAATCTGATCCCTCCTGAATAGGAATATATTTTGCTTGAGTGATTTGCAACAGTAATAGAACATATAAAATGCGCAGCCTTTCACATCTAGTTTGTTTAGGAAAATAAGTAGAATGACTAGATAGCAGATGGTTAGTTGAGATGGAATATCTCAAATGGTAAGAACTTTTTAATTGTAATAAAAATTAACTGCAAAAATATAGAAAGTGTACATGGAGACCAAGTCTATGACGCTACAGACTGGTTCTGTTATAGAAAGCAAGAGAAAATATCTTCAGTCTTCTGATCATTCTCATAGTTTTTTGAGTGGTTTGAATTCTCTGTCTGTCAATATGGGGTGTTGCTAACCTTGTTTTGAATGCCTTTTTCAGAGGAGACCAAAAAGGAAAGGAGCTGCAAAAGCATCAGACAGATAAACCTTCCCTGCTGTGAAGAGCATCCTTCATCCATAGGTCAGTCTCTCAGCTGCTGCAGAGCAGTGCATGCACCCATGAGGCTCAGTGAGTGGTCTGACAATGGCTGATTTCCAGTTGCTGATAGTTTTTTGTCGCAGGACTTATTTAGAGCTACCTGACTGGCAGATCATCTAATCTACATGTGATCACTTTCTTCAAGAATTCCTTCATATTGCAGATATTCACCATTTTAACAACATAATATGGAATTGTACAACCTGGCTTCCAGGTTGTTATCTATTGTTATCTATTAACAACAACCTAGTACTACACCATAGAATGGTTAAAGCAATGGATTAGACAAATTTTGGGTAAGTTAAATTTGCCATCAGTTCATCTACTATTTTTATAAAGTTACAGAAACAGGGCAAAAAACTTGGACTATTTTGAGCTAACTGACCTGAAGACAGGATAGCCAAAAGTTGAGAGAGGTGAGAGAAATCAAAGTTAACTGGAATGGTTTAATACTGAAAATTTTTTACTTCTTTCCTGATATATGGGGGAGATCCTTGAGAGATTAGATTCTGAAGCTGCTTTCAGGCTAGGACAGTGACTCCAAATGGACAAGGTAAAATTAAAGCCCAAGAATCAGAAGCCGTGATGCTTTGCTACAGAGGGAATGCCTGCCAGCTCAGGTGTCACACGAAGCACCAAGAGGTCTGGCTCCTCTGCTGAGCCCGTGCCCTTGCAAGGAAGGGACTGGGTTATGTTGGCACTTTTTGCCATCAGCCACAAGTGTATCAGGTGGGAGGAGGATTATATGCCATACATGGGCATCATCCCTGATTGTGTATAAAGACAGGACAGACCTATTATTCTGTCATAAGGAGGAACACAGATAATGTCACAACTGATAAATGTGTCCAACACCTGGTGATAGAGCACACTCTCTCAGCACCTCCTTACTCAGAGAGCACAGCAGTTGCAACTCTTCTTAGATGCTTTAGAATGAATATCACTGCTAAGCAGTTTGCTGCTTGTGGTCTAGCTTTTGTGGGACATGTAATACTGGAGTCAAAAATTAGCCAAAGAGAGGAGGTAAGTGATAAATCATTCAAGACAATCACAGAGCAAAGGTTGTGAAGCTCCAGACAGTGTTGAAGATAGCATCAGTAGAAATTGGCATTAGAAGCATTGATTTCTCCAGCACATCCATAAGCCCTGCTGGTGGTATACTTACTTGCTTTCAAATCAGATCTTGCTCACATCTAGCCAGCTTGCTTTGGTGAAGTGAAGGTAGGTCATCAGCAGTGGGTTGTGTGCTTCCCTGTTGTAATGCTTCACACAGGTTTCTCTGGAAATTTTCAGCATCCCTGTGTTGGGTAATTCTCTTACAGTCAACCCTAAATTACCATTTTAAAAAGTGTCTTTTATGTGCTCAGGTAGAACATACAGAGTTATACAAGATTACAAACTCTCTTTTCAATCACACCTCTGAGATATGAATTTGATCACTCCCAAAGTTTGGCCCATGTTAAGCTCTGAGGCTTTGGTGTGACACTAATTGTAAGAGGATAAGGCTAATTACAGCAGAGTAAACTGACCTAGTAAGAGAAACCTGATCCCTTAATCCTGTAAACATACAGATCAGTTAATTGCTAACATGGTTGTATTTGTGGAGGGAGTGTTAGACGGCTATGAAATCTCAAAGACTGTTCCAGTTTCACAGATAACAACTCACAGAAGGGAAGCAGCTTGCCCAGGGTCCTAAACCAAGCTGGTGGCAGTAGCCCTGCATGCCATCTCAGGGAGAGCCCCATGAGGCACATGCTGTGGCTCTTGGGGTTGTGTAGAATAGGTGTTGTGTGAAGAAGGAAATAAGAGACCCTAGCCCTAGCTGGACAAAATTGTGTGGGGGAGGAGTAGTTTTTCCCAGGAAGAAACTTTCTGGCCAAAATGATGCTGGACTTCCTACTGTTAAAATCACTGAGGGGGTCTGTAGCTGTCCATACCAAGCAGCCTGTGGTCAATAGCTGTAGAAAAATCCCAGAACAAAATAGGAAATCACAGGATGTGGTTCTGGAGAAATGCAGAGCTTTTAGCCATGGAACTGGAGAAGGCAGTGCTTGGTATAATGGGCTTTTGGACTTGGGGCAGCTTTAGCTTGCAGAAATGTTGCACAGCAAAGGTGGAGTCAGTGGTATGACCTTCTAACAAGAAAGAAAGCAAAGGAAGTGTGTATTGATTATCAGAGAGAAGATGAAAGACTGCCTTTAAAAACATTTTCGGTATTAGACTCTTGCTTATAGCAGAAGACAAGAACTTGTATCAGAAGTCCATCAGAAATTGCTGTCTGCAGTATTGAGCTGAAGAAGGCTGTTGGCCAGATAAGCATGTCCTTCCCCCTAAACTTATACATTGTGTTTAACTATTCCTTCCTTTGTGTAAATGTTTACTTTTAGCTTTACAATGTTTAGTTATAATGCATTCTTTGGGCATAGGTGTTGTGGACTTCTTTGTGTTAATATTACTACAACAGCAAGAGACTCTAATGGCTGTTTTGTTTTCATATGATTAACAGAGAGCAGCAAAAAAATTTAAACAAAAAATATTCAGTTTTTTAATCATATTTGAAAAGTTCTTTTTGCATGCAAATACATATGTGAGGGGTGTTTTGTTTTGGTTTGTTTTTTTTGCAGGATAACTCCTAAGTCTAAGATATCATTTAGTGCATGTCAGTATTTATTAAGGCTGGGCACTCCTACTGACAAAGCATTAGCCACCTCATTACACATGCATTAGGAGAGCAGGTTTTGGTAAGAGACAGCATCACATGCCTTCCTTGATAAATGGCATGTGCCTTGGGAAAAGTCCTGTCAGATATGGGAAATGTATGGCAGATGTCTGGGAGCTGCTCTGTGAGCAGCCTGGTGCTGATTAAAACTCCACTAAATTGTATTAGCAAGTAGGTTTGCTATTGCAAACAAGAAATGAAATCTTTCAGAATCAGACACCTATGACAATATCCAGGGCAGAATTGTTTATATTTGACAGGGCAGAGAAGCCATTCCATTTCAATAAGGAAGAAATCTACACAAGCGTCATGGCAGCCAGGGTCTGACCTTACAGAAACATTCTGACAGCCAGTAATGTAAACATGCTTCCTCTGAACATTTTGGGAAGAATGGCACCAAGCAAGGGCAAGCTGTGCAATTTGCACACCCTATCTGCAGTTAATCTTATGCACCACAGTGAAGGCATTTGCTTGTTAACAACACAACTGAGGTTAGAATTTGGCTGTGGGACTCAAGTGGAGACCTCTGCAAGCAGCCACAGGGAAAGGATGGCGTGACAAAGAGAGTGTGCTGAGTTTCACAAAAGCCTCCCAACAGCCCTGAGTGAGAGAGGCAGCGGGGACTGTCTGCCTTGTCTGATAAGGCACAATGCCTTATGTAAACTTAGATCAAAATAATGCTCTTGTCAGTCTGTAGTAGTTATAGCTTTACAAAACTCCATAGTAAATTAAATCTCTGTGACATTTTTTTCAATCCCTGAGGCTAGAAGATTTGGCTAAAAGCAGAGTCATCTACTGGTTAGCAGAATTATTCTGAGGTTACTTTTGGAAACATGTCATTTGAATTGTACTCCTGAAGCTGAATCCCTCCATTTTTAATGGGGTTACACCACAGACTCTGCCCCACTTCCCATGTTACTGACATTGAAGAAATCTTTTGCTGCCTGCCTGCATCTTGAAATATTTGATCTTTGTGATTAAGGAATCTTGGTCCCATCTGCATAAAAAACCCTACCAAATTTCTGGGGGAGAATTCTCTTCATGGGATAATGCAAACAGATACTGTTCATGATCTATTTCAAGGTTCAGTGTTTCTTGTTATTCCAGCGGTGCCCAGCTGTGAGCTCAGTTGTTGACTAGATGCACCCATGTACATTCCAGCTTCACAACTGGGGGCATAAAACTGAATTTGCAACACAATTCTGATAATTTGAAATTGTAATCTTAAAATAAGTCTAGTGCAGAAAACTGTTTTTCATGTATTCAGAAAAAAATATTCTTTTCCTCTACTCTGATCAAGGGGATTTTATTTATTTATTATTTTTCAGAGTAGGGATACTGTAGCCATGACAACCGTGGGTGCCTAGATGAAAAGTGTGGAGATGCAACAGACATGCCAGAAATGCGTTATCTGACATGATAAAAGACTCCTTCGAGACCTTTGAGTCACAAAACAAAAGTCCCTTAGAGGGTGTTTTAACTCATATTATTTTCTATGTAAGAGAGGCAGGGTAAGCTCCACAGCAAGTGAATGGAAAATAATCCCCGAACCTTTACTCAATCCCTGTCTGCTTTCCACTTTCTAGGGCCTTTACTGGTACATTAGAGTTACAGCACTCAGTTTAAAAAATAAAAGTAAGATGTTTCTTTCCATCTTAAAATAACAAATAGTTTTAAAATTTCAGTTTCAATTAAATGTAACAACACAAATATCTTTGCAAAAACCCTAATAGGAAGGAGGGAAGGAAGGTCTGTTCCCTATGCTCCTAACGATATCCATCCAGCTGGACTTTAGGACTGAGGACAAAGGGACCCCTTTAATTTCAGTGGGAATCTTACTCTTGTGTTCAGTTCTTACTGGTTCAGGCCCTTAAGCTGTATTCCCTTAAAGCTGGAATCATCATGCAGGCATTCTGAAGTGTTCCAAGCTTCTGGGACGCTTAGCAGGTTTCCTGATTTGGCTCCGTGTAGCCTCATGCGCATCTTAGGTTAGGACCCCTGCAGGTAAGTGCCACACCAACAGAGCAAGGAGGTAACTTTTGGGCTACTTCCAAACTTTTGGTGCCATTTCCACATTATGTGGGTCTCACCCAGCAGGAGAACACTTGGCTGACCTGATTGTAAATCCTGCTGCAAAGCCAAAGCACAGACACAATACACCTCATTTTCCTGGTCCATCCATCACACAGAGAGGAGCATTTTTATCTCTCCCCTGTGAGCAGGCTCTCCAACAGAGCGTACAACACTGCATCCATGTGTAGGTTCAAACTAAGGCTGACACTGAGGCTGTGGTTTGGTTTGCATTCAAAGCCAAGGTGCAATTTTCGGGTGTGCTTATTTTCAGTGGAATAAACTCCATTGTGAATGATGGAAGCCTGAGCCTCTATATCCACAGCAGAGGAACCTGGTATTTCCTTTTCCCTTTGCCTACCCATATGATCCACAGCAGAAAGATTTGCAGATTTCCCCCTCCCTATGACATGCAAGGGTTGAGCTGCAGCACAGAATAAGTGCTGCCAAGCATCAAATGACCTCAGAGCCCTGTGCTCTGGGGAAGGCAATTGCTTTGTCACCAGGTTTGTGCTGCCTCTCCACACCAACCACGTGATGCTTTTCCAGCAATATCATTTTCTCTGTCTTTCCTTGTTTCAAAGTGCTCGAGGGCTCTAAGGGAACTTGTGATCAGTGAAGATGAAGTGAGCAGAGACTGAATGAGTAAGTTCCTAAGGTACTCTATAAGTCAGAAAAAGTGGAGTTTTGTACAAGATTTCAATAAACTAAATTTTCATGCTTTGTGTTTATAGACTAAAGAGGTAAAATCAGTCATTTTTCAGTGTTGCAAGACCTAGTATGTTCCTTGCAGTGATTGTAAGGGAGGATTTGTTCACTCCAATACTTAGTCCAAATACTTTCTGATTAAAGTGAGTCACAAATTTCAGAATTAAATAACTATTAGTTTTGAAGGCTTTAGCATGATAATAAACTTTTTAAAAATTGGATTTGCTCAAATACATCAAAATCTGTAAAGTACTAGGCAAACAGAAATCCATATATATACAGCTAACCTTAAAATCCATATAAATTTTATAATTTAGGAGATGATTCTCCACATGCAAGCCAACAGTGCCATCCACTGATTTTTTGTATGTTTTCACACAGATATTCTTCAAGATGTTCTAAACAGGTGATACTGAAAGCATTTTAAGGATTTTTGCTTAAAAGAAGAGGATCCTCTTGAGCAGATCAACAAATAATAAAGAAAAAAGCCTATTTTGTGGCATGGTTGGATTTTTAATGGGTTAGTTTCTTGTATCTGCATGGAGTTCCTCAGCTTTTTCAGGAAGCTGTCCTGTGTTAGTTAGACACTTGCTTATACTCACCTTTCAAAAATTCCAATATCAAGAAAAAGTCTAAAACTCAGATGGAATGGACAATACTGGTTATGAAATATTAGCCCTTATTCATTTATCAAAGGACCTGAATTTGAACTAGTATCATGCATTACTCTTTCAATCTGTTACATACTCTAGAGGGCACCCAAAAACCTGTACAAAATTACTCCTCTGCAAAAATCTGTTAATTCACCATCTCTCTGAAGGGAAAATATTTTGATCCAGGATATACAACCAGTTTCCACACTACAAATGGAAAAGTCATGCATTAGTACTCCCAGAGTTAGGGACTTTTAAAAATAGCTATGTATATTTATATTTAAGGGAAGCAAAATTAATTTTTTTACACTTCAGGTTTAAGCCTTTGATGTCTGTGTTTCCAAATTGTGTTCTGTAGCTGTTACATGCTGGAATCCTACTAATTTTTGTTTGGTTTGCCTTTTGATTGCTCACAGGAAGATGCTGATTGCCACATAAGTATTTGAGATGCAGATCCACAGAAGACCAGAAAAGCTTTCATACAACTATGACAAGACACACCCTCATTTCAAGACCTGAAAAGCAACCATTCAAGCTCCTCTTGTGATTGCATTATACCTGCACATTTAAGTTGAGGCTGACCATACTGCTGCTGATGCTTGGGCTGAGGGGTGTCCTTTAATTAAGGCAGGATCAGCCCCAAGGAGTAGCTGTGTTACTGCCAGGTGTTCATGCCAACACTCACATTTTCCCGTGGCTGCAATGTCAGCTACCTCTTGCTCCTACCTCCACATGTAGCATGTAGAGGGAAATCATTATTCTGTGGTCATTCGTATTTGTTGTAACTGCTCCTCTCAAGCATCACTTCTTAATTGTCTTTTGGAAGTTTGGTAACTTTGTATGTTCAGACAAACATGTTTTGTATGCTATAGTAACAAACATGAGCATTCTAAAATTTAAAAAATGACATAAAAGTAACATTTTAAAATATTCTATTAAAAAATGATGTTAGAATACTGTTCAGGGAGAGTAGGAGAGAGCAACATAACCACCCTTCCTCCCAAGAGCTGAAGAAAATCAGTTCTTTAATAACCCTTTAGAGAAGTAGTAGTTTTCAGTTAAGTGCTGCAAACCTCAGCAGCAATGACTAGGTGGCACTGCATGATCATTTGAGAGAAAAAACATATTGTAAGAAAGGATAGAAAACATGAAAATATATCAAGATAGTTAATATCTGATTTTTTTTAATTTAGCATGTTAAAAATTGATTATATATGTTCTATTAAATTCACTTGAAGTCTCTAACATTAAATCTATAGCTATATGAGTATCTGTATCTATATATCTATACACACCTATACTATATACACTCTCCAAATAACAGAGTTTGCAATGTTGAATGTATTTATTCCTAAATTCTACCTTTTGGACAAATAAAAAATCAAGAAGGTATCTCTCTGGTAAAACAGTCCTTGATTGTAGTTCTTGATGCAAAAGTGAATATTACATGCCACAAGGGAAAAGAAAACTTGTAACAGAACTACTTAATATTGTTCCTCTGGTGTTTTCTTCAAAAGCAGAACAACCAAGAGTTAATCATGAGGGGTCAGTGCCATGTTTTCACTCCAAACAAAATACATGAATCTTACTGCTGCATCCTACACCCTATTGCCAGCTCTCCAGGTGCCAATGAAAGAGAGCATCTGAGCCATGGGCCTGAGCAGGGTGATCTGCACACCTCTTCCAAGAATGTCTCTTTCTAGAGGCCGCATAAACCAATGCACAGGCAGAAAGGACTGGAAGGAGAGGGTCACCTTTAGCCATGCTGGGGCAAGCCAGAGTGCCCTGTGCTGCACTTCCTTCCCTCCCAGGCCAGACTGGCTGTGCCCCAGGCTCAGCAGGTGGGCAGGAGCTGCCTCCTACCTCTCCCAGCCCCTGCCCTTCTCTGGCTGGTGGCCAGTGAGTTTCCCTGGCCATATTGACTGGGAGCCTGACCTTTACCATGTTTCCTACCTGCTTAGCCAATTCCTGCTCTGCAAAAGCACTGTACCACTGCTAACTCACGTCTGTACACAAGGGCATGCCCACTTGGGTTAGAAAGCTGTTCTTTGGGGGGGGATGTGAAATTCTGAACACCATGCACATGGATACATCTATCCCAAAAATAAAGAAATGTTGAGATATTTTCTCAGGCTCTGGGTTTTCTGCTTGTTTGGTTTAGGCAGCTTTTTTTTTAATATTATAGGATAATAAATTACGATTTTCAGCAGCCTTCACTTCACAACAAGCTCTAAAGCTTTGCATATTTATGTAGGCCACTGACATAAAGAAAGATTTTTTTTCCTGCTAGTAAAAATACTTTAATTTTAAAAGTGTTTAACTTAGTATATTGCTTCCTTCAAGATTAACTAACCCAAGAACTAATAGCCTCTAGACTATATATAATCTTTCTTTCTGCCCTGCCAGTAAACGACTGTCAGTTTTTCAGCCTGCTTTCCCTGTTAAACCTGAACAACAAAGAAAGACACTGTAACTTCATAACAGCTCCACCATCATATCTGGAGTTTCTCACATTTATTTCCAGGTATGAATTTTTTCATATAATTTTAACAGAAAAAGATAACTCTTTTAGTAAGAGCCAAAGTGGAAGAACAAAGATCTAGGGCCTAGGAAAAGAGAGCATCTTTAGGATATAAAAAAAAAAGCATAAGAAAAGGAGCCTAGCAAAGGGAAAACTGGGGGAAAGAGAAAGACAGGGATTTCTAAAAGCTGCAGTACTGAACCTTCCATCAGTTTGGTGTTATGCTGCAGTGTTTTCCTAATGCTGCACTGTCTGGAGTTGGATAGTTACATGAAATTTCCTATTTGTGTGGTTTAGGGGAGAGAAAAGTGATTCAAAATCTATAAGCTATATTTGAATAATAGCAATTCTTCAAATAGATTGCTAGCTTAGCCGTATTTATTTATTTAGATGCAGAAAAAAAGAACATAATGTTGAACATTAATAAGACCAATATAACCTTTCCTAAGTGCTGTCTGCTGACATCACTGGCAATACTAACAGGGAGATTGATTCCCAATTTCAGCATTAGATTTTTAATTTGGTGGCTAAGCCTAGCTCCACTTAATTACTTTGCTGTATCAATAAATGTAAAAGACAACACATGCCTGTGGACTGTTTATTTTTCCATTATGCTATTCTGCTAATCAAACTATGCAGAAAAGCCTAACAAATGCATATGAAAGCAAATGAAACAGGCATGCTTAGTATCATCCAAAATGCACAAACATGCACAAAGTTTTTCCCAGCTTAACTATAATGACTTCCTGATGAAAGTGTAACTGGTAGAAGCATAATCAGAGATATGAACCTACATCGTTTTTCTGTTCAACCATCCACATGCCTGCCTTTATACCAATATATAGACCTTATTTGATTAAAAGTTAAGTATAAGAGCTGATATATATATTCTCATACTGGGGCCATCATCTTTACTGTCATGGCTGAGTTAGTGTGTAATGTTTTTGGTTAAGTGATAGAAAAGACAGCTCTATGCAGGCGTAAATTTCTGCTACGTGTGTGCTCATTTATAACATGTTTTGGAACAAATATATGGAATTGTTAAATCAGTAGTACAGTGAAACCTTTGCAGAAATTAATTTGGGAATAATTTGATAATCTGTAGGACTGTTTTAATTAGGATTAGAAAGTAAGTATTTGTCAGGACCCAAATAAAAATATTTTCATGGAGATTAATCTTGATTTATATTCCAATTACTGTGCTGTACCACAGCTATCTCCTCTCTTTATTATTCTACCTGCATCCAGCTCCCTGTGTGAGCAGACCTTCCATTTCATAGCTGTGAATTTACTGAGCCTCACCAAGCAGAACTCTCGTGCTTCAGAACTCACACTGTTACTTGCACAAAACAAACTTTTCTCTATTTTTTTAGACTAGCTAAACGTAAATTTGCAGGGTTGATTTAAAAGAGTTTTTATATGTGGGGAAAGCTGGTGTTGCTCATTGATGTTAATGCCAAAAGACTGGGAATCATACAGCTACCATTCCAGTTGCCTTGCCAGCCTACAGTGAATGGCTCTGCACTGTAAAGCCATGCTGCATCTGTTCTGCCTAAAACAGATCCAGGAGAATTCAGTGCCAGCCCTCACATTTTTGCATTTCACCATGCAGGCAGAGCAGAGAGGATCTGCTACTAGTGAGGAAGCAGAAAACCCTCCTGCTCTGCCAGCAGGACTGCCAATCTTATGGAAGGCATTCAACATCTCCCTCCTGCCTGAAAGAGTCTGGTTGTTTGTGCAGCCCACAGCACTTCATTTAGCAATGCTGGGTCTCCTTGTGTGCCTGGCTAAGCCCTGATCCCCCACCAGTCACAGTGGGCACACAGCTGATCCTGGGCTGGGGAGACCCTCCTGCAGCCATAGTCCAAAGCACCCTGCTGGGACCCTCCTTGCAAGGTAGCCAGGCTGATGGGTAAGCTCTTAAGGAATGCCTACCATTCCAGGCCTTTCCTGACATGTGCTGTGATCCAAGAAGCAAAGGGAATAAAAAAAATTTGTGCCATATTTTTTCTACCCAAAATCTTTTTATGTCCTATTCTGATTTCTTTCTTTCCTGCTTAATTTTTTATGTTGTTTAATTTCTGTTATTTTCTCCTTTTTCCAACTCTATTCTCTGCCACAATATTCATCCATCTTCATCCAAATGTATGCCTTGTTTAAGTTGCTCACTTAAGAGCAATAATAATAAAAAATAAGATATAATAATAAATAGTACTAATAATAAACAGAGATTACTATGATGTTTGTGTACCGTACACATTGTAATGCTAATGGCCTATTAGCAGGAAAGTCTTTCAACTTATGCTCTTCAGGGAGCTCTGCTTTTCCCCTTTGCCCATATTTTTCAGCTTTTATCATTTTCTGGTTCCTCCCTGTAGGATCTTAATAGAGCCCACAGAGAAAGCTGCTGGAATATCCTTTGCTGAAACAGTAATGCAGCCCTGACCCGGGCACTGTGACACCTGTGGCAGAGTCAGGAGATGTGGTAAAGAGTCACAGGTGCAATTTCACAGCCCTGAAGAAATGGTCATTTCTGATGATTTATCAAAAGAGGGAGAAGTAAGCCTGACTTTCAGTGCTTAAACAAGGCACATAGGCAAAGCACCTTAAAACTGAAAGTTTATCAGCTGGGCTCTTCATCCTGAAATCCATAGGAAAATGTAAGTGCCCCATTCCACACTTGCTATTGCATTTTTTTAAAGGAAAAACTAAATTATGCCACTTTTTTTTTTTCTCTGATATTCACCAGTCAGTCCTTAATTGCTATCTGCCTGACAATGTACATGCATCTCTCTGGAAATGAAATGAAAAATCTTCCTTTCTCCTCCTGTAAAGAAGCATTATCTAAATGCTTCTTGGCAGTTGATGATAAGTACACAGCCTGTAATACTTTTCTCCAATTAATTTCAGGCAGAAAGCCAGATGTTACTCCCATTCAGTTTGACAAACCTATAGGAGAGCTTAGATTCTGGCTATCTGTTCTTTGACCACTAGAGAGGTGGAAGGAGCCAACATTAAGTCTTGCCATAAGCATTTGATTGAATGTGAGGTAGGAGAAAAACTAGAGCCTCTACTGATCCTTCTTAAGGTAAGATTTGCTGTCATTTCAGTGAATTCCTTGGATTTTTACTGGGTCTTAAGATACTGTCTCAAGAAATGTACCTTTATATATTTATTAAAATCAGATTTTTTTAATGTTTGCTGGAGGAACTTTTACATCTTTTATAATTTTTAGGCAATATCATGTCTGTAAAAGTTATATTTACCCCATAAAGATGTCTTGTAAGAAGCCTTTTGCAAACAGAAATAATTATGACTTTTTAAAAATGTGTATACAGCCCATGCTTTACATCTTAAGGGTAGGAAACTTTTAACTGGTAGCAAAACATAACTTGCTTTATTTCAAGCTAAAACACAGGAAGGTCACCAAGTTCAGGAATCTTATGGAAAACTTCATTGATGCAAATATCTTAAAATATTCAGAGCTTGCTATGGAGGGAGGAAGTGTTTATAAGTGAATCTGGTTGGGTTTTTTTTTAAACAAGGAACTGAGCACTAAATGAAGGAAAAATAATTGAAGAGTGAAGAAGTGGCATATAAGATATACAACCTGTACATCAAAATGATGTGCTTTTGTCAGTGAAAACTTTAGGCTGGTGGGTGAGTTTGGAAAGTAATGTGAGAAAATCCATCACAGCACTTGTCACATCAGTTTTAGGCAGGATCTGCTTTTGTAACAAACATTAGAGAACGTAAATCTGTGTGGCCACTGGCACATGGCATTGCCATCTCTTTCCTGAGAAACACTCAAAAGGAGATGCATCCTTCCTCTGTCCCTAAACTGTGTCTCTCTTGTCTGGTGCACCTGGCACTACCTTGCAGGTACAGCTTTAGACCTTTCTGAGTCTGAGGGCCAGCTGGGGACCCAAAACAGGGACACAGCTTCAGTTAAGGCTTCTTGTAAGGACTGTGGTCTTCAGTGACTAGGACACGGGCCTTGAGCTCAAGGCAGTTCTGTTGCTTAATTGTTCAACAGGTTTTGGCAAGGTGCATTGTCTGTCCATGCTTGTAAAAGGACCAAGACAATACTAAGGTGTCAGTGAGATTGCTGTTGCTGGATTTCTCCTGATTTGTGTGTTTGCCAAGTGTGTAGAGCATTACATACAAGTTCAGCTGTGTGAATTACCCAGGATCTGCCAAGAAAACAATGACAGTCACTAGAATTAAGTTTCAGTTTCAACTGTGAAACCTTTTCCCAATCCTTGGAATTTTCAGAAAGAAACTCTATGGTTTCCTATAAACAAAGTCAACAGCTTTATTTTCTTAATTATCAGCTTTCATCTCCTCTTTATCTTCTTGCTGTCTTTCTCTCCCATTACACAAATTCTTCTTTAGAAGATGCGTGAAAGACCCAGTAGGCACAGTGTTAAAATTTGGAGCGTTTTCACTGGCATGGACCTAATTTCTGAGGTAATAGGGTATTATCCCATATAGTGGGATTATGATTCTCCTCAGAACCCCCTGCCTGGTGCTTTGCCCTGCAGCTGACTGCAGCTAGTAGAGCAATGAAGTTGCTGTTTCTGGCTGAGGGCAAGAGTTACGCGTTTTTCAATAGTTCAGTTATTGTAGACATATTCTGTACTATTTCTGGCCATTTGTGCTCTCTGATGGGACTTTACTGGGAATTCTGCCTCTGCCTTCAAAATGCAGAACATAATGTAAGGACTGAGCTGATACTGTAATTGGTTTATGACTCTTTCTGTCTCCATAAAATGAGTGTTATCTCTGTATGGGCTATCATAAAATTTAATAATATCCATCTGGTGTTCTGAGGATGTTTTATATCACATGAAAAACTGCTTATTCGAAATAACTGCCTTAAGTTACTCTGCAGCAGCTCTGAAAAAACAGTATATTCAGCAGTATTTACATAAATGGGTTTGAAATAATGACCAGAAAGTAAAATAAAGACTGAAAATTAAAGACAAATTTATAGAGATTTATCACAAAATCTTTTATGGGTTTCTGTGTTAGAGAAGCTGTTCACCTGGCAAAATAGCCAGAAAAACAAACAAACAAAAAAGGATATTAGAAGATTTTCTCTTTCTTCCCCTGTATGTGTAAAGATATACTTCTGGGCAGTTTTAATGACAGTGCAGACCTTTATGTTTCTCCATAATCTGTTTTTTTCTTGTGTCCTTTGCATGCCTTCACTGAGGTGTGAGCCTCTTCTATCTTGATCAACAACTCAATTTAAAATGCTCAGTATTTCTGTATGCAAGAATTTCAGTGCCTAGACCTTCACAAGTACTGGTACATCACACATCTAACAGAAGCAAGAAATCAAATCAAATATGCTATCACAGGATTTGAGAGCAGTGAAAGAGCTTGCCCAGTGCTGAACTTTCAAATAAAGGGAAGTGTTCTTACTGAACATATTTCCTTATATTAAAACTCATCTGTTTGCTGTTTTGCACTTCTAAAACATTGGAGTGATGTGTTCCAAGTTACAGTTTTTAAGTCACATGTGTGGCTTTCAGTCTTAAAGCTCCATTTTGATAATGGGTGTAGGATTAGAACTTGTCACAGTAAAGTCCCCCGTGATCCTTCAAAATCTAATGTAACATTTCATTTCCAGCACATGGGATCTTCTCCTCTGGGAAGATTCTATTACATATAAAAATCTGAGTTCTGATTTCTTAATACTGAAAACCTCTGCAAGATTCAAAAAAGCTATGGTGCTTAGTGACTCAATTTCCAAGAAATAACATTTGTAGCTTGTCTTCAACAGCCTATGGAGGGAAAAGGCAACTATTCCTATTTCATCTTGCTTTAGGTCCTGCTTTGGGCAGTGGAAAATCATTCCAGTACTCCTATCCTAGGCATGACTTTTGGCAGGGCAACAATATTAATGCATACTGCCTTCTACTTATATTTCACCAAGGTTACAAAAAAACCCCAAAACAAACAAGAAAGGGACCAAAAATACCCCAACGAAAAACAAACGAAAACTCATAACCAACCAACAAAGAAAAAAACTAAATCAAAAAACCAAAGTCCTATATCCTATGTTCTCTGTCTCCCACTGCTGTGATTTTCTAGACAATATTACTAAATATGGCAACTTCACTATATTTTTTTTTTCCTGACAGATAGGAAAAACCAAAATCCACTTTCTTCTCTTGACTGTAACACTGTGAGACAAAACACAACACCTCCATACAAGTGCTTTTCTTGTAGGGCATTAGTTCTCATCATATTTGTCTAAACATTAAGATAGAATCATTTCATAATTAGAAGAAAATAGGTTCAGGAGCAATTTCTTTGACTTGCACCTGAAGTAAAATTACTTCATGTAGTGCCAAAGATACAGAAACCACCCACATGTGACTCAGTAAATGATCAGCACACAGCCCTCCGTGGAGAGTTGAAACCGGGATTATAAGTTCAGGGGATCCCACACAAAGTCTTAGAATTGAAGTGGAGGGAGCTCTGTAGGCTGGTGAGATGGAGCATATTCAGTATCTGCTTAATTTGTTGTGGTGACAGCTCTATAGACAAAATGAAGTCAAAAGGAAATGCTCCCATTCAATTTCTAAAGCAATCTTGCCATGATTTGTGGGTGTCATTTTGCTGTTTTGGTTTGCAGGTTTTTTTGGGGCGATGGAAGGTGTTCAGGTTTTTTAAACAAAATATATTTTATTATTTTTCTGACTGTCCTGCAGCATCTTATATTGTTTATGCTATCCTCCTTCTTCTCAATATCTTTGCTTCATAAGCTATCTTCATGAAATAGTCTCAAATGATATCTTCATGATAATCTTGCTAGTTTACTCTGGATAACCCACTCTGCCAGGATAATTCCCCCTGTTTTGAATTGTGGAGTTTTCTGATGGTCATGATGTCCTATTGGTCTAATTCTGTGTCTTAATAAGGATGATGCAGTCAATGTGAGGGTGGAGAAAATAGTGAGCTCATTAATATCCTTTAGATCTAGTCCTTTAAATCTCAGATTGGGGAAGAAATCTTGTGAAGCAGGAATACTGTGATGTTCACATGGCTGTGTTTGAAGGTTGCTGGGATTCTTTATTCTAGAGTATGGAAATTTCCCACTTTTTGGCTAAAAGTATATATTGTTTTAAAGTAACACTTTAGCTGTAATCTAGACTGAAAATATGGCAAATGAATAGTAACATCTCATGCTTTCAAACTAAATGAAACAACTGTTCTACTCACTGCCTCATTACATTAAACTTTTGACATGTACATGCAGGGTGATTCTCAGGAATTGTATATCTTTCAGGAGAACTTTCAAAAAATTACATTATCATATCTATTCTCAGTTACTTGCAGGCATCAAATGGATTTTCCAGTGTGGGTGCCACACCAAAAGGACAGTAGCTCTTACTGAAACACCACACCCCAGCCATGTCTGTGGAACAGCAGCACTCGCTGTGTAGCTCATTCTTATTCAGTACAACAGCCTGCCCATCTCCCAAATTCTTATGGAAGAGGCAGTTTCCTGTCAGTACTTCATCTTTGAGGGATGTGATCATTTAGATTACCATTAGCTTCTGAACGACAAAAAAAATGTCATTTACAAAGGGATACTCTTTGCTTCTGTCTTTTGCTAATCCAAACACAAAAAGTCTGACAAAAAATCCCCTTTCTGACAAATGTTGGATGGACTCCATGTCCATCTGAGTATGATTCAGGTGATCTGGGCCTAGTTAGGAAGTCTGATGGCCACAAAATATGTCTAGGCTTTTCCTACAAAACTTGCACTGGACAGCAGGAGTTTACCAGTTAGAACAATTTGTCACTGCACATTTACCAATTTATTTTTTCCTCCTGTACACAGCACAGGATCTTGGTTTGCCAACCATTTGGTTACCTCTTTAATGAAGATGCAAGAGCTGTGGGAACCATGGAGAAAGAGGAAATATAGTACTTATTTTCCATTTGTTCTTCTTAGAAAAATACCAATATTCTGCTCCCAGAAACATGTGGCATTTAGCTGCCTTGGAGTTATTTCTTCCTCTCTCACTAACCTTAAAGAGAAAAGTTTTCAAAATTTCTGAGCACTCCTTGTAGGCTTCATGAGGTTCTTTGCTTTTTTATTTTTTTTTTTTTTTTTTTTTGGTCACATTAAAAAGCCAGAGAGTGCAGGAAGAAAGTATCTCAGGTGGGAGGAAGGCTTAAAATAATCCATGTAACTTCATTTACTCTGAGAGGAATGAGAGTCTGTCAGCTAAGACTTATCCTGTAATACAGTGATTCAGGGACAGAGCAATGCCCCTTGAAGGTCACCTTCTGAGCATGAGACTTCCTCAGAGCATGAAATGAATTGGAACAGAGAGCTGTATTCTGAGTGTCTCCCTTACCACAGTCCTATGAAATGTAAACCACAAATCTGTCATCTTCCCCCTCCCCCTGATGCAGAGCTCCTTCAAATTACAACAATAAAAATAAATCACTTTGCAGAATTAAAAACTGTGCTTAAAATAAATAAAGGGAGGGAAGGGAGCTTACTGGAAGCTTAGGTGCCAATCACAGATTTATTCAAATCCACTACTTTTGTCAGTATGTTAATTTCTCAAACTCCAATATCCATTTAAAATAAAATGTCAGATCCTTCCCTTTTTTACACACAAGTTGTACCTCAGTGAGACTTAAAGATATAAAAGTTGGGAAGAAAACTTTATTCAATATGATTTTCTCCATAACATAACAGATAGTTATGTGGCATATTACTATGAGCACCTATGTTCCTCCAAAAAAAACACATACCACATTTTCAATAACTTTTGTACGAAGTCTTTTAAGCAGTGAAATTTCTTAAGGCGTTTATGATTTATTTTTTTTTTAACATTCCTGCAAATGTCAGTGGCTGTTAACATCTGAATCAAACTGTTCCCAGTTCATGTGACTGGAAATGGTGCCCAGAGCAAAAAAGCCAGACGTTCTGACTCTCGTATAAGTATAGTCTGTGTGGAAATGTTTCTCTGAGCAGAAGTAGAGGTTGCTGAGTTCACATCAGAATACATTTTGGCAGGAAACAAGGTAAGGCTTCATTATGAACACTTTATTACCATTATTACCTTTAATTAAGGTGTGTTTGGGAAATAAATGGTCTAAGAGCTGAAGAAAAGCACAATGATCTAAATAAGGATTCTGGCTGGACACAAGGCTAAGTGGCTCACATGTTGCTGGCAGAATCTGAAACTCTTCTGGGATTATATTGGAATTATCTCACAGGATAGAAGGCTGAATTTGGGGTTTTAGCTTATAGCCACTTCAGGGACCAGTTCTGAACAGCCTTAGGCTCTTAAGAGGTTTTCCACCTTTTAAGTAGGAGGAATGCCATGCAGCAACCAGCTGTGCATAAGGGTAAAAGGCATTTTTAGACCTGAAGACTGGGAGATAGAAACTGAAATCTGTGCACACGTGAATGAGATTTATTTGGAGTGTCACATGGGTGACAATATCAAAGACAGAAAACTGAGCCAGTCAAAGATGGCTGGACTAGGAGCAGCTGCAGAATTGCACTTGTTTTTCCCTCCAGAGGTGTTGGTGTCGCTAAATGTATTTAGGACATAAGACTTGACATATGCACACAGTTTCAGAGAATTGGAAGGTCTAAAAGCATAGCGGAAGATCTGTAACTGAACTCCTGACTCCCTATGAAGATCCCAGTCCAAAAGAGAAAAGGTTTTTTAGTTGTTGTAAAAAGGTTGATCATAACTACAGGCTCAGATGAATTCTCTAAACTTGATCTGTCATTTAGGAATAAGCCTTTTATAAGACTAAACACTGGACGGCCAATGCAGATCATTAGAGTGTATCTTGAGATATTACTTTACTGAAAGGATAAACAGGGAAGAGTAATTAATTCTTTCTCCCCAGTCTCCACCCACCTTCTCCTGTTGTTACCCCATACTGTTTGCATGTACCTGGCTGCATGGAAGCAAGCAGTAGCTTCACACCATAACAGCTGTAGTCCTTTGTGCTTTGTTTCTTTTCTCTTTGCTCTGCATCCTGCTTACAGCATGTGCACAAGTAGGAGATGAGAGAGAAGCAGCTGCCCTGCAGAGGAGGTTTGCTGCTTTGGCAGGACAGCACTTCCTTTCCTGTGTAACTTCAGGACAGCACTTCTTTTTCTGTGTAACTTCTTCAGGCTGCCCGCATAACACTGCACTAACTTACATTTATGTGACCAGGCTACCTGATTGAATGAAGGGATTTCTTGGGGATTTTTTTATCATTTTCTTTCATGAAAAAAGTTCTTTCCTACATGCCTCCAAAGGAGGTATGATGGAGTAAACTAGGAAAAATAGGTGTCAATTACTTTGACAAAGGAGAATAATATTTCTAAAATAGCCTTGGTGTAGTGTCAGACTGTTTGTGCTCATCCTTCATCCTATTTATGCTGGATGTGGATTTTGATTTAAAAATAAATCCTCAAAGATAAACATGATGAGTGTGTTAAATAAATAAATAGCAGATAATGATGCTTTAGAGCAGCTCATGTTCAATCTTCCAAGATCTGCAAGTGTTTTCCCTAAGCTGGATTGTCATCATTATCTTACCATTTTTAACTGATAGAAAGTTATGAGCTGTCTAGAGATGTTGAGGGAGCAGCAGGGGGAAATCTTACCACAGACAAAAACGATACCCCCAGTGCTTAAAAATAACCAACCGAGTAGGTGGCTTAGTACATCAGAACTGTTTTATCTGGTTTGAGATGATAAATGAGGTGGCAGTACAAACCCAGTTTCTGTGGATATTTCTTTAGAAAGAAGAAACAGTGTAAAATATGTGCAAAAAGCCACAAACTGCTGAAGTAACTAATACCACATAATCAAAGTTACATCTGTGTGCCTGTAGAAACCAGTTGCATTCAAGAGTACAGAAGAATTGAAAAGCATCTCATTTTGAAGTTTTATTAAGAATTTTTTAACAGAAAAAAGTGAGACAATGGTCTTTCATGTAGTTTTTATACAAATGGTTCTATAACAGAAAAATCTAGATGTGCCAGGTAAAAGGACATTTAAGTAGTGAAAACTTATTTTAGATAGAACTGAAACAGTCTTGTAATCAATTCCAGTTACTGAAATTCTTGGTGTTTACAAAATATCTGTAAGATTTCTCTTCATCAGTCTGAGTCATCAGATGAAAACAACTAAAAATCCCCCAAAACCCGGCAGTTTTCCAAGTTTATCATCATACTGAACATACATGATTTTTGTTATTTATGTGTACATACATCCCTGACCTGGATCAAATTTCTTTTTATTTATTAAATTAATTTTTCAGCATAAGAAAATAATTTTTTATTCCATATGAATATCTGAAGTAAAAAATACTTACATGTTCAAAATTGTAATCCTTACCAATGCTAAGTTCCTTATGATGTCTTCACAATTGTACATAAGAAAACTCAGTTTCTTTCCAATGCTTTAATCATTACATTCCAATCTGGAGGTTTCTCTGCTTCATGCAACAGCCTGAGCCATTAGGATCTTTTCTGTCTGAACTTCATGACTTTCTTAAATGTTATACTCTGTAACACAGAGTAGTTACAGTTTATATACGGGCTACATTTCAATGAAAGTTTAAATTTGTGTTCTCTAAAGCTGCCTTTACATATGCTCATTATAAATATTTCAATACTCTCTTCTCTGCACTAATTTTCAGGATAGAATCAGAAGAGAATGTGGAATGAAACATAATCAAAACAGAATAACTCACAGCAGCCACTATTATTAGAGGAATTTTTAAGTAACATGGCATTCTATCTCTTTGAAATATAAGCTATACTGCATGTTAATATTTGAGTAAGAAATGGTTTTCTAGGTCATGAACAAGGTATTTCTGTCTTTTATATGCATGCCTTCCCCAGAGAACAGTGGGTAGAATCTATTCATCCAAACTACAACAACAGGAGTATCAAGAGTTCTACAGCACAGCTGGAGCAGACCCTAATTGAGGGATCAAGGCAGCTGTGTCAAGATACATGTATATTTATAAATAAAGATGGCTTTGGTGTGGGTTTGCCTTAAGGTCTCCCTGAAATCTTCCGTGCAGTTAGGGCTTTAATTGGCAACATAAGCAGCCCTATAAATACATGATTTGGGCTAATGCCAGTTTATGGAACTGTAACTGTTCTGAGAACTATAGGAGTTGAATTTAGAAAATATATATGTATTATGCTTTTTTTATCTTTAAAAGGAATGATAATATATATGGAAATTGTTCAACTTCTATTATCAGAAAAATCATATATCCAGCATACTGCTAAACAGATGTTTATTCACAGCTATTTCCAATTGACTTACTCCTGCCTGTGCAGACAATCTTGAGAGCTGTGGTTTAATGGAAAGCCATCTGATTTTTTTTCTCTGGGATACAGCTGGATTTCTACATCAGAGGGAGAGATGTCAGACAGTTAATATAAAAATTTCAAACTTTGGACTGCTTAGAAGCCCGTTATGGCACTTATATATATGATATGTATTTTTATTAGCACCAAACAAAAAAGAACAGAAGAAGCCCATTTGTGTCTAATCAGATATTGACATGATGGTGGAAGAAAAACAATTGTGTCATGAATAGTCCCTAATGGGAGTGAATAACAGTAAGGTCAGTGGAGTGGAATAGAAAGAAAGCAGGATCTGTAAATATCCTGTCAAATTCTTTTCTTCTTGCTTTTCTGACTGGTATAAGATATTTATCTGACAAGATTAAAATAAGGTGTATTTTTGAGCATTGCATATTTCTGCCTTTTTGGTAATTGTCTTGTGCCCCAAGTTAAATTTAAAAACATATAAAAGTAAAATAAACCAAACCCATGACCAGTGAAAATCACCAACCAGACTCCCCAAAACCCCACACCTTGTCTTCTGCTCTGTTTACAGGATGCTTAGTGCACAGTGAGCCCTTGGTCTATGTTAAAGCCTAATGTCAATATTAGTCATGTCACGAGTTTTCATCTCTTTTGTGTACTCACATTGAGCTACAGTATCTTACCACAAAAGTAGCACTGGTAACAGTAATGGTTGAAAATAATGCTTAGTACATTCACATGAATAACTATGTGTTCCTGCAATTGTGCAGGAGAAATCCAGCACTTTGATATCTGTGAGACAGCAAAGGTTGTCTTTGCTTTTTCAGAACTTCAGATTTCATGTATTTGGACAGAATGGGAATATGAGGCTCATGTCTACACCCATAGTTAAACCACCTAGGAATCACTTGAGGGCAGGTCAAAGCAATACTTCCTTATGATGTATTACAGAAAAGACAGATCTTCCATCTGTCTTCGGTTTTCCTTTTCCGATTTTTCCTTTACTTTTCTACACTTCCTTATAATGCTATATTGTGATTGAGAATTCATGTCATATTCATCCCATGTCAGCAACACCTATGATCTGTGCTGCCTGAGCTCTTGTGTAGCTTATTGTCCTTTGATTTGAAAATACTGACAGATTTAGAGCTCTCTTTTCCCACTTTACGCATATTTGCTAAAAACACGAAACAACCATCTAATTTTACTAGGCCAGGATGTCTATCCTTTCCACATTAAGAATCTATTTCTAGCTCGTTTTTTTCTGGAAGGTTACTGGTATTTGTCCATCAAATACCTCTTCACTGCACTGTGATGCAAAAGCGAAAGCGTGAAAGGCAGGGGGAAGAGAATAAATGTAATTGAGTTAATGAGGTTATCCATGTGAGTCTGCTTAGATTATCAGCTCTCTGGTGCAGGAACAGGGCTCTTGTAGCACTTGGCTGTGTGTTTGGTGCAGCTGGTCCCACCTTTGACTGACGTGTCTGTGTGCACAAACCACAGCTAACATGATAGCACACCCTGAACAAGGTGTCCAGCACAAGACTGTTTGGAGCTGTGAGACTCAATTAAAACAAACAAACCAACCCCCTTATCTAAGGACATCCATTAACCTGAGTGACAGACTTGGGGAATTAAATTTCCCATTGCTTACACTTAGAGTGTTGCCTACATCATTGTCTGCAGTCTGCCAGACTAACAACTGCTAGAAGCTTGATGTTGAACCAGATGTATCTCCAGTCCAAATCCTGGGGTTTATTTACTCTTTCAGGTAATATATCCTGAAATATTTCGGTATCTGTGGATATTGGGAAGATTTCTGGCACAGAAGCAACTAAAGTGCCAGATGATAATGGGAGCATCCTATTTAAAAGTCCCTTTATGACTTTTTTTTCCTCTTTCTTTACACTATGCTACAGTAGCCTGACACTACTTTAGTAAAGCAGAAACCTCCTGTAATATCACCCCAGGTGAGCTGGCTCAGGGAAATCCATCAGAATTTTGTTAATTGAACATTTAATCTTTTTTTCCCCAGGTGGTGTACATTATTTAAAGAAATTAACAAGTAAGACCCCTTAGGGTATAATTTTGCTTATTGTAAACACATAGAAAAAGATGAGCTGTTCTATGGGCAGTTCACACAAAGTCTCTAAGTTTAATTTAGGACTTTTGCTGAGTGTTTAAATTTTGTTATTTGAACATCTTTCCTGAACATAAATGAAATGGAAATATCACATCATTTAATATGTGAAACTGACCATTTAATGTGTGAAACTTGGACATTGGGAAGAACTCTACTTTCTAAATAATTTTATGTAAGCTCTTAGTGTAAAGATATTGAAAAGGTTGGGGACAGATCACAGTAAAACATTTTCTTGAATTTTTTCTTGCCAATTGTTGCATAAATTAATGCTTTCATAGGACTTCAGGTTCTATAACCAACTTCTCAAAGCACTCTAGGCTGCAACATTTTCATAGAATCATAGAATTTGCTGAGCTGGAAGGGACCCATCAGGATCATTGAGTCCAGCTCCTGGCCCTAAGCAGAATACCCTAAGAATCATACCATGTGCCTGAGAGCATTGCTCAAACGCTTCCTGAACTCTGAGAGCCTTGGTGTTATGACCACTTCCCTGGAGACCATGTTACCATTTTAGGAGAAATTAAGACCTTGAGCAAGCAAGCATTCTCTGAATTATTACTCCCTACACTCTTTACAATTGTCTCCCAGAACTCACGTTTTTATTAACTAAACATAATTTTCCTTAATCTCTTTTCAACATGTTTTCACAGCATAAACTCTCTTTAAAAAGATAGGGAGGCAAACATTTAATTCTTTCCTTTCTCTTTCTGTTCGAACTGTGACATTGTAGAAGACTGGAATCTAACTCAGTGTTTTCACAAAGGGGAAATGAATCAGTTGCACAAAGCTAAAGTAAATTGCATTAAAATTATACATAAAATAGATGATGAATACAGAATATCCTTTACATTGTCAGTCATGTCTTGACAATATTTGAAAGACATGGGTGTTAACATTTACTAATGTTATCCAAGAGCCAAGATGAAAGGCAAAATTAAAAAAAAATTAAAATGCCTGAACTGTAAATTGGTGAGATAATTTCATTGCATTCCTTACCCAAAATAATAGGTGAAAGAAAGTGATATCTGGTCCTACATGCTTCCACTCATTACTGGCTACCTATTAAGAGCTGGAAGTGACTCTTTCCATCATAGCCACAGACGTGCCTCTAGGTACAGTTAACAAGATTTTGGATTAAAAGATAAAAAATGAGTGATGATACACTGTTTAAGGACAGGACAGGTATCATGTATAGAGGAGAACAGGGTTACTTAGCAGAAGGGAGAAATGGCACTGCAAGGGGAGGTGCAGTAGAAACTGGCAAATGAATGTATATGTTTGACATGATCAACAACTTCAGAAAAAGGAATTAATGAAGATAAACCAATATAGAAAAAGATGATCCATTTTGTATCTAGAAGCAGGTCACCCATCATATTGAGGATATTTGTGGATAAATCATGAAATGATTTTTTAATGACCTTGGATAAATCATGAAATAGGAGACACCACATGAAAAACTCTCCTATACAGCAGTGGTGGAAGCTAAGTCAAAGGAAAGTTGCTCAGGACAAAAAATTCAACAAGAAGGTTGATATTAGATACTTAGTCAGATTAAGATGTTGAATTTGAGGAAGAAGGCATAAGACTATGAAAGATTTGGAATGGGTATAGTGAGTAGAACAGTAATCTGGAAAAATTTATCTTTCTGTTGATCATGGAATGAACACCCAGTCCCCTAACTGGATCACACTAATTGCTCTACATATTCAGCCCTAAAAAAACTGTAGTTCAATGATAGCTTCTATGCATATCATCATAATACTTTTGATATAAAAACATCATCATCCTAATTGAATTTCATGACCTTTATCAAGCATCTGGATTATTTATCTGGACTATATTTCTTCTGTCTTACTGTAGTTAAATGGTTTTCCTCCTGTACAATCATTATTGAAAATCAGGACCTTAGCTTATTATGATAACCATTCAGCAGACAAAAGGAAAGCCATTTTAACTACAAAACCAGTAGGAAATCACTGTACTAACTAGATTTTAGGTCCCTCATGCTAAGGTTTAGCTGAGGACATAAAACATAAATTATAGATTGAGCCCGCTTTCTTTAATTGAAGCTGTCTCAGTGCAGTAATTCCTACCACAGCTAGTTCAGCCTAGTGAGGCAGCCAGGCCTGCTTGGGTGCTAGCAAGTAGTGCATGTAGGTAGACTTGTAGACCAGCTTATGTCCATTGTCCTGCTTTCTAATCGCCAAAAGTATTTGAAACAATGCAACAAATTAGTACAAAATAAAAATTCTCACATTCTGAGAACTTATCCAAGTGTTTTGCAGAGTTTGCCCAAGGTTTGTTCCCTCTAGGGAGAACATACAGCAATTGACAGGAGAACATTTGGTGTTTCAACAAGTAATGAAAGCTGATCAAATGCTCTCTTTTTTTATTTGACCCAAATTTTAAACATCCACATATCTGTACGCAACAGACCAATAACTGATGCCTAAAATAAGAAGGTAAAAATTAATATTAATTTCTTCTCTTCACCTAGTTTCAAAAACAATCAATGTAATCAGTTGAGATTTTTAAAAACTTCAGAAGGAATTTCAGGAAAAACTGACATTTGTCGATTTTTCCTTCAGACTAATAGATAATTTCTCCAGTAGAAAAGATAAAATTAGAGTACTAAGTACATTAGTTAATTTCTTGTCTCCAGCAGAAAAGGAGTAGGCTCAAAAATACACCATTGTTTCATGGAGTTTTGGGCTCTCTGCAGGCAGAAAGGTTCACTGATACGATCAAAGTCTACATTTTTCAAACCTGTCATTAAGTACTCTGGGAGTTGTCCAAGAAAACCGACAAGACAATATGTAATTTTCCACTCGATTTAACAGAATATGTTCTTTTCTGAGGAATGAAAATGAGGAGGCCCAGTTTCCTACAGTTTTGTGTTCTTTGTTCCTTTCTCTATCCTCTAGTACAATAAATCTTGTCCGCTCTCGTTTTTTTTCCTATGAAATGCTTGCTTGTGGTGGGTAGTTCTAAACTATGTTAATCCTGTTTGATCGACTGACACAGTCAGTTCTGCTTATCTTCCCCCCCTCTATGCAAACAGCGATTCTGCACATGTGTGAATTTTGCAGGGGTTTAACGATTTCCATCTTAAAAGTTTGGTTGATGTTCCTACTGTGTTCAAAAGCTATTATGAGATCTGAGGAAATAAACTTCTTGCTTAAATTTCATTTCTTTAGAAAACAAAATTATAACTTCAAATGTTAGTCCAATTTTTTGATAGTATTTTACAGTGGCTTAAATGGTAGAAATTGGTTTTTATTTACATTTACAGTCCAGTCACCTGATATTTTGCTATTTCTTGGTGTAGCCTAAACTGAGTTGCATTGAATTTGTTCAGCATATACCAGCAAACAAGCACTGGCAATCTGCATTCAACAGACAATTTGTCTGAAATAAACTTTGTGCCAGGAATAGGGGAAGCTATGCCACAAGATACCTCACATTTTAGTCTGTGCTAGGAAATAAACCAGATTTTCAGCCTTCCTCGTTGCTTGAGTTTAGATCCAGTAGCAGTGCAGTACACTGTGCTCCAAATACAGGAGTCTTTGGCTGTAGTATTTGCAGAGGCCTGGACTTTTGGAGTCTGTTTCTGTGACCTAACCCTGAAATGCAATGCATAAATCTCAGGAATGCTGGCAAGAGTTTCAGTGCAGCTGTTCAGCCAACTCCTCCTGTATAAGTAACTGTGATAGGTTCTGCATAGCTTTTATGATGAAAATATATTTTACAATAAAGAAGCAGTAAGAATATGGAAATGCAAAGGGAAAACAATAAAACGACTTACTGCAATATGTATGAGTTTTGCTATGTCAAGCTGATCGTATTTTTAAACAAAAACTGCTCTATTTTCACAATGCATAAATGTATTATTGCATTTAGGTGAAAAACTCAGGAGGTTAAATGCTTCATAGAGATTTTGGCTCCCACCCAGTGCCCTTCTGCAGCATGTAGCTGGCAAACAGTGCTTTGCTGGAGACACTGCTTCTTCAGACACATTAATTTTAAATGATAGTTCTCACTAGATAGAAATTATGGGAAAGAAAGTACAGCACTATGTAGCAGGCATTTGAAAATCCTAGTCAATAGTTTTTTATGCACTAAATAAAAGTTCCTAAGCAAGTCAAATCTCACCTAGGATCATTGCTTGCTAGGTTCAAGCTCCTTGAACCTTTCCAAAGGAAGTCTTTTAGTAGGTAAACCAGCCTTCCCAGTAGCTGGATCACCTCTATGTAATATAAGTACAATGCATAAGTTTCATACTGCTTAAACAAGTAATAAAAGAAAGAGCAGAATCCCATATTCACTAGAAGCTAAGTGAAGCAAGGGCAGGATTGGCTTTAATCCCAGCCACTATGGTCTCTTTTCTGATCTCCTGACTTGTCCCTTGCCATTCACACCTTGTGAAGTTTTAAAAGGCAATTCTCCCTATAGCTGAAAGAGATGGGAGTGTAGGGGCAGAAAAAAAGTTTTCAACTGCTTGAAGCCTGACTTTGGTAATGTAGGGGAATATTTAATGGTAGTTGATGCCTTCTGGGAAGATAAATTTTGCATCACGCTCAAAACAGCAGCCGGGGAAGGTTTTTTTCCGCTACAGGACAGCAGGAACAGGGACCAGGTTCCAGCACTGAGCTGAATGAGAATGAGTATGGAATTTCAAGCTTTAGTAACATAGATGGGTGGAATATTTTCATCTACTTAAACAAACCTTTTTCATACACTCTGCATTACCATATCCCAGTCAGTAATGTGACACCTGAGTAGTTTAAAACCCTCCTGTTACTCTATGTGCCTTTATCTCCAAACCAAACCCACGCACATTGAGCCACTCACTAAAATTAATCTCTGCAGGGTGTGTATGGCATATGTGAGGATCCCCTGCAGCCATGTCTTCTCTGGGAGCAGTGTGAGAAGAGGCTGGAGAGCAGAGAGTGCTGGGGGAGCAGAGCCCAGCTCCCAGGGCCTGCAGTACAGTGCTGAGGCTCTCACACTGCTGCTGCCCCAGCCTCAGCCCAGCTCTGTGTGGAGGCTGAGTCCTTGGAGATTGAGATTCAGCCCCCTCTAGTCAGCCTCGACCCTTGCCTGCCATGTTGTGTCTCACCCAGGAGAGCACCTGCCCTGGGCTGCAGCAGCCTCATTTTCCCCCTGAGTGTCCCAGCAGGGAAGTGACAGGGCACAGAGCCCACGTACACATGTGTGTGTAGCCTGACCAGCCACTGTGGGCTCCTGGAAGGGCTGGCTGTAAGTACAGAGCCTGTCCCTCAGTCACTCTGCAGGGTGCTATGGGGGCACATGCCACAGGTCATTCTTTGCCCTCCACATCTTTGCTGTAGTGGTGCTGGTGCAGCATCACTGCTGGGATGCTGCTTTGGGTCCTTTGTGCCTTTAAATTATTTCTTTGAAATAATTTTTTCACTGTAGAGACATTGAATACTCAGTTTTCCTCAGGTGGCTGCCACATTTCATTGCTGTTGAGACTCCTTGGCCTATTCAGCTATGTTATGATCTCTGTCATGTTTTTCACTAGCAAGCTGAGACCTATACTTGCTTATGGATCGAGCAAAATCTGTTTTGTTTAGCCTGGCACTCTTCTTGATACTCCTGGTAGGTCTTGACAAGTTCTTCAAAATTATTCATGTAGGACCAGTAGAAAAAGTTATTAGGCCTCTTGGTTCAGTCACCAAACGTCCTGCACAGAAGTTCTTACTCCTGTGCATTAAACCCTTTCCAGAGGTCCTGTAGGTGAAGCCTAACCCTGCCCAAAGGCTTGGACTCCAGCAGGCACAGCCTGAGGCAGTAACAGGGTGTTGTCTTCACTTTCCTAGAACTTGTTCAACAGCTGCTGCTGAGAGCAGAATGAAACACCATAGTCAGTAAAGCATGGTGAACACTCATCCACCCCAAGAAAGCTGTGTCTCCACTGAGCAGGCTCCCCTAGGCACCCCTCTTTTCCTCCAGACAACCCATATTCGCCATAGGTCTGAACTAACAGGATGCCAACTGGTCACCCGGCCTTTTTGTAAGGAATTGGAGGAAGAACTGCAGACCCGAGAGGAGGGCAGCACTCTGTCTTGGCTGTGCTCCAGGAGGCTGAGTCCTGAGCCCAGGTGTGGGCAATCAGGGCTGCCCTTCCCCTCCCAGCTGATCAAGGGCTGGGCAGGCACTGCTGGGGGAGCTGCTCACCTTTCCAGTGAGGCTGCAGGGCATGGTAACTATCTCGAAAATAATCACAGTCCTGTAACAAGGTTTTGTGTTTTTAACAGGAATGTGTTAATGTGGAGGTCTCTGGGAGAGCATGGATAACATGTCTTAAGTTGTAAGTTTTGACTCTCCTCTGTGTGTTGCTATTTGCATCTCTGGAGCTTAGGAGGAGAGTGAGACATGAAGAGGATCTCAGGTCTGTGCTTGTAGTCTCACCCCCCAGTGGTTTTGGTTGAGCACTGGCAAATATTGAATGAGCAGGCAGGTTCTCTGCCTAGCCTCAGCAGTTTGTTGACAATTATAGCAAGCTAAGAATAAGTTGTGGTAACACAGAGTGAGTTATTATTTATCTTTAAAATGAAATATCTTTCTTGAACACCTAAATCCCTTTCTCCATTTAGTGTCCGTTGAAAGTCTCTCTTTTTTTTGGTGTAAAATATTAAATACATGTCAGCTTTTAAAATGTAGCTGATAGTGATGCCAAAATGGTTTCTTGCTGACTTTTGATAATATGTTTTTCTCTAGAAGCTAAAAGCTGACTGAAAATAAACATACCCCAAAATAGTAACATTTTTTAAATAATAATATATTTAAATTTTGAAAAAAACTGTGACTATACATTATGTGGGGTTTTTTTTATAAGAACTGACTCATCAGGATGTGCTGTATGAAAACTTCTAGGAAATAAAGTACCTCACATGACTAAACATATTATAAGCTTCTAGTATCTAATTAAGAAATGAAGATTGGTCTTTAATTTGACTCTCTTATAAGCCTAGCTGTGTCGATGACTTGGTTTTGCAACACAGTTTGCAGAGTAATCACTTCTGGTGATTTGTCATTAGTTGTAATGGAAATGTCTGGGATCTGCAAGGCAGGTTTACAGAGAAGGAAGGAAAGGGAATGTTTCAGAACATTACACTAATTCTACAGTTCCCTTACACATTTGGTCCATTGTAGCTTTATATTACTCCTGCATTATGTTAATTTCTGGCAGATTTTAGCAGGAAAAGAGTTTTTCAGTGAGGTTGGAAGATAAAAGTACTCCAGTTGTAATCAAGGCTTAAGTTTGTCAGTTCTAGTCAGTTAAAATACCCATCAAGGTATTATTCTACTGCAATGGTTCTCTCAAACTGCGCCTCAATTCTTACTGTGTATCTTCAGTTGGACTGAAATTATTTGTGCTTTTGAAAGCCTTTTGGGAATACATAATAATTATGTAAGAGGTAAAATACTGCCACAAAGTAGAAGCTAAGTAGCATAAGAGAAAGCAAAAGCAGGAATGGAGTAAAAAAGCAAAATCATGTAACATGCTTCTGCAGGTTTTGCTGTACTAGTTCTTGTTAGTATATTTATAGTTGTTAAGTGTTAAAAGTAGAAAAAAAATAGATGTTTGACTTGTTTAAATAAGGAAAAAAAAATCACTCAAGTTTTTGTAGACAAGAGGTTTTCTTCTAATGCCTGAACCACAGACCCCTCAGGACAGGGCTTACATCAGAGCAGTAAGTGACCAAGAAGCACAAGGAAGAAATGATGATAGTCTAAATTAATTAATTTGCATGTGTTATTACCAGTGTTATTGTTTCCAAAACAAATAAAAAGCAATTATTTGTTGTTTATATAATGAGAGCCTAGATTTGTAAAGGTATTTAGAAATCTTTGGGAAAAAAAATTCTGGATGTCTTTGAGTACATGGGGGCAGAGGGGTGTGAGGGAGGGTGCCTGTATTGTTTTTAAAATGTGAATGGTACTCCTTCTTCTTTATTGTCTACTAAGGCAGAGAAAAGAAGTGAAATCTCTGGTAGGAATTACATTAAGAGTTAGATAAACCAGTAGAATATTTTTCCCTGGAATGAATTTATTGGTTTCAGCTGATGAAAGGGAAATTGCAAGTGAGGAAGGTTCATAGCCATGAGGAATACATAAAGTCTTTCACAGAAACTGAGTCTAATAGACTGGGCAGTTTAGAGATGGCAAATTATAAACAGAAAATCTAATTACTACCTGTTTGGTGTTGAACCAAGGTATTGGACAGATGAACTGATCCAACTTGGCAATTTTGCATTCTCAAATCCTTTGATTTCTATTCCAGTTATATTAATTCTAAATTTTGAAAGTGGAAGGAAATACCTGTCTGAAAGTTCAGGAAATGTATTTATGAAATATTGAAGTTTATACATCAAAAGCAAAAATGAAGGAGAAACAGCAACTGATTAAAACTTTTGAACAAGTTTCCAAAGTAGTTAGGAAGTGTTCCCACCTAAATCAATTATTAAATGTGTTGGGTGAAATAGAGGAGTACTTTACTGTATCTTTTTCCTTACTAGCATTTGAACACTGCTATTTTTCTTTTTTGTTTTATCTTGTTTCATGCCAGATGTTCTTATCAGGGAAAACAATGGTGATGTATTTTAATATTGATGAGCTGATTTCTCCTGGGAATAACAGTATATCTACCTTCTCAGAATACAAATTGTGTGAGGCTTTTTATAGCATAATTACCACAATGCATTGAATTTTGAGTGCAACTCTTTAAAACTGTGGAAAGAACTTTCTGTTTATTATCTTTATTTTAGCTCCTTTAAAGGAGAATGACTCTTTTAAAATTCTCTATTGTTTTGGTGGCCTTTAAATAGCAAGCATATAAATCACCAGAGGTATTGTGTAATCTGTCAAAGCAGCATATGCTTAAGCACCTTATAAACCATTAAATAATCATAATATTTCTCTTTCCAAGTTTGTTGTATTTGTTTGAGCAGTTGCAGAGTAATTAAAGTACCTTGCTTTAACTTATTTTTTCTCCTTTTTCCCTTCAGGAGCTTGAAGTACTGGAATCATAAATGATTTGGTGACAAGCTGAGCTTGCAATGCAGGCAATAAAAACCGTGGAAAAAGAAGTGACTTTTATAAAGGAAACACTTTTCACAGAATCCTTCCTAAAGCAACAAGAGTGCAGCAGAAACCCGGCGAGCAGGCAGCTCCAAGAGCAGCAGCCATTGGAAGGAGCTGTCTGCAGCTCTCAGTGCTGTACTGAGCATGTCCCAGCGGAGCCCAGTGCAAGCAGCACATTATGCAAAAAGGCAGCTCCAGCAGATGGGAGAGAGGCACAGCAAGCATTTGCCTCACTTGCATCACCGCCGCCTGCAAACAAACCTGGATCGCTAGAGGGGATCTCGCCAGCAGGCCAAAGGAATGAAACCCGGGAGGATGGTTTGATTGCCAAAGGTGTTGCACTGCGAAAAATCATGGGGAATCAAGATGGGAAGCTAAAGAAAAATGCAGGTGATGTGCAAGAAGGAGGAGAGGATGCCTCTGGGCCCAAGGATACGGACGGCACAAAGAAGGTATCGGGGGGCAGAAGGGGACTGGGGAAGCATGCAAAGGGAAGCGAATCGGGGAAGAAGAAGGGTAAGTCGGACTCCAGGCCCTCTGTGTTTTCAAATCTGAGGATCAGAAAAAATTTGTCCAAGGCTAAAGATGGAAATAGCAGCTCACGGGAGGATGTTTTGGAAAGCCAGGCCTTGCAGCCTGGGGAGCTGGACAGTACTCATTCAATTGTAACCAAAACTCCCGATATAAGCATCTCTGCAGATGAAGGGGGTCTCTCAGACACAGATGTTGAACATTTTGAAATCAGAAATGAAACTGTTCCAGCTGCTGCAGAGACACAGGATGGACAAAGGACCAGCTCTGGCTCTGATACGGATATATACAGTTTCCATTCAGCCGCAGAACAAGAGGATTTGCTTTCTGATATCCAGCAAGCTATTAGACTGCAGCAGCAGCAGCAGCAGGGGGCAATTAACATTGG
The DNA here is from genome assembly GCF_023055355.1 of Agelaius tricolor. Lineage (NCBI taxonomy): Eukaryota > Metazoa > Chordata > Aves > Passeriformes > Icteridae > Agelaius > Agelaius tricolor. The sequence goes on from NW_027269261.1 coordinate 47,045,799, forward strand.
AACTGAGGACTCTGTCTCCAAAACAATGGGCCGACACATGGCTAATTCTCAAGCAACCCCCTTAGATTTTGAACGTTTTTTTTCAGTAACTACCACTGACAAAGAAAGGAGCCCAGACACTGAGGGGGCTTTTCCAGCAGCATCGGAAATTGTAGAAAGCGTTCCCGTCTCCTGTGCAGCTGAACGTGAACTGAAGGAAGCGGTGAATGGCACAGGCTCTCCTGGTAACAGCTTATTTGAAACACAGGAACGTCAGCCACTGACTGAGGAGCAGCCCGTTGCTGGAGTGGATGCTGTAGCCAGTGAACTACAAGATGGTTTGGATAGAACTGCAGTAGAAAATGGGGCTCAGACACGCAGCTCCACAGAACCTTTTCCATCTCCAGTGGCAGATGCTGAGGCTAAAATTGCTGAAGTGCAGGCTGTTGATTTTCAGGGCTCAGTAACAGAGAGTGGAATTTCAGATGCAGGCCATGATCATGCTGCTGAGACTCAGGAAGGGAAACACACTCTGTCAGCCAGTCAAGAGGAGCTGTGTAATGGTTTATCCACGGAAATGAAAAATGGCAGTTTGTCCTCTGAAGGAACAGCGGACAGTCCGATGCTTGGTTCCCGATGTTTTAAGCCCTATCTAATTAATCCCTGTTACATCAAAACTACAACTAGGCAACTGAGTTCTCCCAACCATTCACCTTCTCCCTCCCCATCCCAGAGCCCACTCTTCACAAGGAGGCAGGAGTCCTTCCACAAAAAGGAAAAAGTCTCAGTCAGGAAGAAGAGGTCTGCTAGTCTGGCAGGTTTGTTCAGTCGCTCTGCAGACTGGACAGAAGAGGTGTCCAATCACAAAAGTGAGATAACAGAGAAGGTGAGCTCTGCAGACTATTTGGAGCACAAGGGGTTTAGAGAGAAAATTCAAACGGAAAGAGTGCCTTTGACTCATTCAAGAAAGTCCTCAGGGGTCCAGGCTTCTACAGAGACATTTCCCAATGTCTTTTCAGGTGAGTGATGTGTATTAAGAGTTGTTTTGGTTTTTTTTTCTCTTCCCACAACAGCTTTGAAAATATTTTTAAAATGCTTTAATTCATTGCATGCAGTACCTTGGCCTTGCAATCCAAGGCCTGATCTTACAAGCACAGTCACATTTCATCAGTATGGCAGTACTGCCAGTAAAGGAAGTGCATAACTCTTTGAAGTTTTTCTTTCTACTTGTCTCCTTTGTCTACATCCTGTAGGAAAAGGATGAATGCCTTAAATTATTCTTGTTGAAAAATGTGAAAAGCTGCACTGTTGTAGGCAGATCAGCTCTCTGCATAAATAGATCTTTCAAATGCAAAGCTTTCTGTCACCAGGATCCTGTTTGGGGTTTTCTTGTGCTAGGTGCAGTTCTAGTGTACTATAAACACATGAGAGCTGCACCTGGTGTTAGACTGAGGCAATGAGGAGGATTTGCTTAGTACCAAAAGGAAAAAGCCATGCTATGCACAGATGGACAGCACTTCAGAAAGGAACCAATTTCCTCTTCAGAAGAGGGAAGGAGGAAAATAAAAAAAAAGTGAATGTATTGAAAGGCAGCAAAAACAGGGGAGGAGAAGGGAAACTGGGGGTTGTACAATTTGGTAGCTGTCACAGGCTGCTGCTCAGGCTACATAAGGTGACTCATTTAGTAAACCTTTACCTTGCCTGTTAGGCAGCTTGCATCCTGTCCCAAAGACAGGATGAAAGACAAAAGAATTGTCCCAAAGACAAATGAAATAGTGTGAGTAGATGCTTATTTTCCTTCACTCTGAGGGGTTTTTTTCCCTTTCTCTTTCCCTCACCTGAAGTTTCTTTCTAAAGGTAACATATTCATAATTAGGACCACTTCTTCCACATAGGAGGTATGTATACAGAGAAAACTCAGCAGCATATTCCATAGATTTTTCACTTGAGGAACCTGTAGAACTAAGAGAATATACCCTAAGAGTACCTGCTATTAGATAAAATCAGATTTTTATTTTAATGAAGTTAGTTCTGGATGCATGAGAGCATGAACCATACATGAGCACAAGGCCTTTGCAAAAAATGGAGTGAGGGGTTTTTTTGTGGTTTTATGAAAAGCAAATAAAAAAGTATGATTTAGGAAGTAAATAACTAAAATTATTTTCTAGATTCAAATCATGATGCTTTCATTCTTTAGTAGCCTTGAACTAAAATCTCCAATTTCAGTGCAGAAAATTGGAATTCAAAATTTTTAACACAGAAAAAGCCAGCCCCTCTGAGAGTAGCTCACTGTGAAGGTAGCTGAATATTTTTTTTTATTTGTTTTAAATCCCTTTCACCTGTTTCTTAGACTTAACTTTAGACATGCTACCTAAACTTTTCCAGTTTGAGGTGTTCGCTACTTTAATAGCATGTAAAAAGCACACTGGTTTTTTTTTAGCTATCAACAGTTGACAGCTTATAAACAACTCAGAAAATTTTTAATTGCTACATCTGTAATTAGACTTTATGGTGGTGCTATGATGGAAATAAGTTGTATATGGCAAACTTCAAGAACATGGTACTTCTTTTTAGATATCTGTTTTCTGGGAAATAGACTTTTTCACATTTCCTCACAAGGTGTTGATTTACTATAAAATAATTTTTGTTTAGGTTTGGGGTTTTTTTCCCACCAATGCTTTAGACTGTTATTGTGAAGGGACCAGCGTCCAATGCAACAGTAGTTCTATCTCTTATGGAAATTACAGTGACCCTCATTTGCATGTACATACCAGCTGTCTTTACGAGCAGAGGACAATTATATCTTTCAGTTCATGCAGAAAAGCTTAAAGTGAGGGAACTGGAAATGACTCATCTCTGTTTGGCCATTCATAGTATTAAAAAAATGTATTTACAAGCTAAAATTCATTGAGAATTTTAAAATAACAACTAGTGTACATTAAAAAGGGAAATTAAGCTTCACATTACTATTTCCATAAGGTGCTATTGCTGAAAGAGCAGAAAAGCCTCTTTAAAGAAACCATTCCATACAACAATGATTACAGAAATAATTTCCTTGTATTCTGATACTACTTGTGAAAATGTTGTATTTTACTTGCATGCATGAGGTACATTGATTTGGGAATTAGCATCAAGCTTTTAGAAATAAGATTCTTTATAGTGGGATATTTCTAGCCTAAAAAACAAAAACAAAGCAAATCCAGTCCAAAACAGCTTTTTGCCTACAGCATGAAATCCCATTTTGCTGTGCAGTGACTGCAGTGTTGCTCTGCATTTCCAACTGGAATCAAGTAAAATATTCCACAGCACTTTATCATCAATTTCAATGACAGCAGGTCCTATGCAGATGATTGGCCTACTTTTGCAGCATGTTGTGGTTTGGCTGTGTGCCATTTGGTTTTCACAGAGAGCCATATGAACCCTTTAAGACTGCTTTAATGTCAAATGTAGATGGAAGCCAAGTACTTGAATGGCAGAGACTTTGCATATTTTAATTTTGATTTATATAAGAAGAAAAGTACAGTATTTTGAATTCTATGCATTTTTTAGGAAAATGGTATGGACAAGTTTAAGGGCATTCTACAATTCAGGCATTGGATCTATTTCACATTTTATGTGGATAGCTGTATTTGAATTTGTAGTGACAGTAATTACAAGTTCTAGATTACCCAATGCACAGTGGAGCCATGGTTTTTATATGGTGGTCCCAGGAGAGCAAGAGCTCAGCAAGAGCTGGTTCTCTCACTTTGGTATGTGGCAGTGAATAATTTGCATTAAAGTGAAGTGAGTATCATGAGGAAAATGAAACTGATGTTTCCAGACATTAACATAACTGAAGTGAAAGAGCCAATAGACTGATTTAGTAAGAAGAATTTCATTCTTGTATTAATTTGAGGTGCAGTGATTGCAGAGGAGCTAATAAGGGTGTCTTTTACATAAATTGAATGAGTCACATCAGCTGCCCCAGATGGTGATTAAACTTGACCCAGACAAACCCATGCCCTTCCTAATCACTGTTGGCTGCTTGTAACACACTTGCTGCATGAAGCTCTTTCAAACAGATAATTTATCTTTAAATTTTTCTTCAGAGATTTATATTTTTTTTTCTGCTCTATCTGTAAAGAGGAGGCAAACAAAAAACCCTGGTTACCATCAAACAAAACCTGAAGCCAGTGCTGTGCTTGTGTACTCATGTCTGCTGATTTCTGCCACTTTATTTTACTTTTGTACTGTGCTAATGCTGTCTTCCCACTTGCAATTGCAGTGCAGCTTCTGCAGGCATAAACCTAGGTTTAGTATGGATAAGTACGTGAAAACTTGAAAAAGTTGGATGAAAGCTTGTTTCTGAGATGCAAAGTAGATCTTTTCAAATGCCTTTGTTGAGGCTTAAAAAAAAAGCTCTCTGATTCATGTGATGCTGCACACAATATGGATTTGTATCTGTTGGCATCCTGAGTAGACTGTTTATCATGCAGCTGTTATTTCAGATTACTTATGGTTTGCTGTTTCACTGCTGATGGCTGTTAGCAGTAATACAGATGATTCTTTTATCAGATGGGGTGTAGCCTCCTCTAACTAAGGGAGCTGCCCAGCAGCAGCCCTCCATGTGGTATGTGATCACACGCTACTCTGAGTGTTGCTAGCAAGCATCTGAAGGGAAAGATCCTCCTCTTTTTGCCTAGTACACACAAAACTTGGGGTGAGGGGATGACTCCAACACTGCACTTCAACTGTACTAAAATGTGTTTGAAAATGGGCTGCAATATGTTGTTGAAAGATTGCTGAGTGGTGATAAGTTACTTTAATGTTACTGAGCCAGTACTGCAATATGGGATTTGGAGCAACGTGAGTAACTCCACTGGAATTCAGTGCTGCCACAGGCTTGTTTTGATGGGATCTCATGATTAATACTTTGATCTTTATCTGGAACTTCATTGGGAGTAGCAGGTTTTGGTCATGAGATTGAGTGGCTCTATTATTCTGAGCAGAACCACATTCTGAGGCATCACTGGCAGCCCAACATGTCTGGAGTAGGACTGTGGGGTCTTGGTTGTCTGATAGTCTTTTTTGGAGTGCGAAGGGGAAAAGGAAAAGGGACTACTTATAGCTGAAGTGTGTGCATCTCTACTTGATTCTGAGACACAGTACCACTAGAATATCCAGCACACAAGGCACCTGTCTGGAAATGACCATTCAAGGATGTTGTGTGCTTCAGTGACTTCATTTCTGTGAAATGAGCAGTGGATTATTCCAGCTGGAATAATTATGTGGAAGTTAAGTTTGATTATATTTCTTGGATCTAATTGTGCTTTATTTTTTTTTTTTAATATACATGTCTTTTTAATAGCTTGGGGCATCATTGGTCTATTTAAAAAACCCCAAAAACTAAAACTGCTGTAGGACTTATTTGCAGGAAAAAAACCCAAAAAACCTATTTCTTGAAACAAGCCTTTTTTTTTTTTTTTTACCTGTGCTTTTTTTTTTACCTGTGCTTTTTTTGCTTGTTCTACAGCAAAAAAAACCTTGGATTTCAAAAGCAACTCTAGGGATATTTTAAGCTGACTGTATATGAAGGATTAAGTTTCAATGTGAATGCTGGTGATGAAAAACTACTGAATTACTAATTACCCAAGATATTTTGTTTGTTTAGTGTTTTAATCAAGCTCAGGATATGGCCCAGTGTATTCCTTAAGAACTACCTCTGCCAAAATTTCAGCTTACATAAGGAGTAGCGGTGATGAACCATATATGTGTAGGTGTGGGTGACTGCAGCTCTGGTTATTTTTAGATGCATTCAAAAACATCATTCTGTACCACTTAGCTGGACTGCAAGTTTCCAGAAACTTACTTTTATGCAGGCAGTTGATCTTTTTTGGGAATGGGGTGAGCTGGTACAAAGGGAACAGGGCAAAAGCAAAAAGAAGCTGTGACAGGAAGGTGATGGACAGATGTCAGGACTTTACATTGTGTCACTTCATTCCTGCCTCTTGATATGATAATAGAAAACCAGTTGCATTTCATTAAATGCTTTAGAAAAGGCAGCAAAATGGGTTCAGGAGCTACTATCTTCTCTAAGCAACAGCAGCTTCCTGCATTCCTACACTGCAATAATGTAAAGAAAATTAGGGACAACAAGGTGGGCTTTTTTACCTTGAGTGAAAAAAGGACTGTTCCTCCTTCTATTTCCATGTCTCTGCTGTCCAGAATTTTTTCTTCACACTGATAGAAATAGCTAGGCTTTCTGACCAGGAAATGAGTTATGTTTTCTTATGCTAAACCTTGTTTTATCCTCAGATAAATACTGACCATGACTTCTGTCATCTGTAGTTGCAAAGCAGCAGAACCATTAAGTAAGTCAGCAGTTTTGCAGCAGTTAGAAGCAGTGGTTATGAGAGTGTGTGTGTAAACATCACAAGTTGTAAAAGTAAACCTTAATGTAAACACATAAATATAGAAGAAGTAGATAAATATTGACAATCTCATTGTTTTTACGTCTTGACATATATAGTTAAGTAGGGGCAGGAAAGCCTAGTCACAAATGAGATTTATTGAGACATTCTTATTTGTCAGTATAAGTATGAATTTTTTGGTCTTGGGATCTATATAAAAGTTATCAGCAATGCCAGAGCTCTGAACCTGGTGTGAATTTGAATCAGGAGAAAACAGAGATAACTTTACTGTGGAACTAATTACAGAAGACACCTTTCATTCTAGAGGTCAGTTGATGCTGAGAAGATCTGTCTCAGATGTCCCTTGAAGATGCAGAGATAGGATAGGTGTTTCTTTTTCCCTGGTACATACTTCCTTCTTCCTTGCACTGATAAGGAAAAAAAAATCACTGTAAGAAAGAAATCTATGCTGTAGTATCACAATAATGGTCTACATTAGCACATCTTAAAAGTCATGGAGGAAATGGAATTGTTTAAAAAGAAAAAAAAAAAAGAAAATGCCTTAATAAAAGTGCTTGTGTATCCAAGTGCTATTTTGTCATGTAAAGATTCAAGAAATAATTTATGCAGAGAAATTGTTAAGGGAAATACTTGATTGCATCAGTGAAACATAAAGCCCCAGTTATAGCAAGGGACTTGTGTTTCTAGGTTTCCTTCAAAAGAAGTCTAGAAGAACATGTCTGCACAAGTACATGGATCTGCATGTCTAGTTTTTCGTTTTTGTGGAATGTAGTTCTAACGCTCTGCTTTTGCCCTTCCTTCATCTAACTGTTGTTTGTTTATGGATGCAAAGAAAAGCTTTTGTACATCTTGATAAATATTAAAAATCAGTTATTAAAGTTGTAGATTAGCAGCCCTTGGGAACACAGGTCATGGAGGAGAAAGAAAGCTAGGCATGCCTGGGAACTAATGGGTAGGTTAAACGAAACGTGTTACTTGTGTCCCACTTTAAAGACCGCCGGTTTGGTTGAGTTCAGTTGTGTCTTGTGACTTTTGGCTGCTTGAGCAGACAAGCTTGAGCTTGAGAATTTGCTTCTAAGGTAGAGATAGGCCAGATTGTATAATATGTGGAAGAAAATGTCAAAGCATTGGGAATAAAGTTTTACAAAATTGGGTTGTAAGGAATAGTCTCTATCAGGTTAGACTGACAAAAGATGCTGTTAGTAATAGATGCCCAAAAAGACATCAGAGGAGCTTCTTACTTTAAAAGAGCTAGACAGAAAGCATTGTGGCTTTCCAGCAGTCTGTGAGAACCTGGCACAGATTACTGCCTTCACATCACAAATCACCACAGAAACTAAAAGGGTAAAGAGACAGAATTAAATACTTGCTGAGAGGAAGCTATGTACCTGGAAAACACAATATGAAATTTGCCAAAGATGCATATGGTGCCTAAAAGCTTTGGTAGACAGACACATATAGGTTCTCCTTCATAATAAATTGGTATAATTAGGGAAGCTTTATAAATGTACCTCTGTAAGCTGCAATAGTACTGCATTAGAGCCTGAAGAGAAATCATGTGGAGGGAGACATGTCATTTAATGATGGGGTGGGGGGACATGTTGTTGATATTTTTAGGAAGCAGTGGCACAGAGTACAAAATGTCTATATCATAATTGAGGAATATTCTGGTATTTAACAATAATTTTAAAATCTTCAGCTTCTGAAAGTTACTATATGAAAGCTTCTGAAAAAGGTGTTCTTACTTTTTCCTATATATCACTAAATGACATGCATAAATGATATATAGATAAAGGTAGGGATAAAAGAATAGTTTCATATTCTGTCTCAGCTTATCCTGTTATACATATGTCATATGTAAAAAAATTCACTGTGGGGGAAAGGTGTAAAATCTTAGTCACCATGGAAGCAAAATTTCAAAGAGCTTATGTTCAAGTTAGGGAGACAGAATGCTTCACAGACTTGCTAATCTGGAATAATGCTGAAAGCACTGTGACAGTCTATCACAAATATTTTAATATATTTTGAAGCTCTAGTGATGGCAAAGCTATGATACCTGCTTTTTATAAAAAGTAAGATATTGTTATTGCAAATAATCAAGCCAGTTTTATCTTGTTTTTGACTGCAGCAGCAAGCAAGTCTTTGGAACAAGTCTTGAAGGAGGAAATTATAAGATATAATTCACTTCTGAGTGAATGACAAAAGAGTAAAGAAAACCAACAAAATGCAGTATGGTTTTAGCAAAGATCAATAAGACTACATTGATAACATTTTATTTACAGCTGCTTTCTAGACAACACAAGAGTGGTAAGAAGGCATTCATATGCATTTCCATACATAATAGTAACACTGCAAATAATTTAGCCAAAGAAGAGAAGTCTTGGTGGTTTTACATCAGGGGCCCTGTCATGTTACTTCACTACCACCAGAGGAACTGTGTCATTTTGGCCTGCTCCCCTCTAGTGTTGTGATTGATGGGCTCAGTCAGGCTGTGGAAAGTTTATTACATAATTAACACAAGACTAGACCTGTGTCCTGACCTTTGTCCTAACCACAGCACTTGTAGGACTTGATATTTTCAAGTAAAATTTTCATTCTATTTCTGTCTTTCTATATTATGACACAAATTTCAAAATTAGGAACTGACCTTAGGATTTCATTCATCACGATGAAGGTCTGTATTAATTAGATTTTCACATGCTTTCTAGCATGATTTGTGGAAATATGGTGTCTGTTTAAGTAATCTTATAACAGACCACTGGGTTATATGCTGAAATTAGTGGTGTTGTCATATAGCAAAAGGTAGGGATAAAAGAATAGTTTAATATTCTAGTGTTTTAAAACACAGCTGCTTGGTTCAGTCAAGGAGAACTATAGATCAAGTAGGAGATGTGAGTTTTTTGAAAACTGTAACATCCTTTCCAGGGTGAATTTTTACTTCCTTAATTCAGTGATGTCCTCTTTTCACCTTTAATTTTGGAGAATCCTTTTTCCAAACTTTGTCAGATCTTCCCTTTTTCGATCAGGGCATTTCTGGAAAAATTTCCGGGTCATTTTGCTGAGGTGCTACTTTTGCCCTGTGTGCACCTGGGAGCAGGATTTTCTTCCAGTGGCAGCTAATGCCCTTGCTTCCAAAAGGGAGCATGCACACTTGTTCCTTAGCTCTCTTTGGGATGTCTCCAGCACTTGAAGCTCTTAATATGATGTGATTCTCTTTCTTTTTCTGTGTAAGATGTTGCTCGTTCTTTGCTGAGTTGAAATCTCAGTTTATACACTTAGTAAAGCTGTCTTGCACAATCCAGAATCTGGTTAAATTTTTAGTGATAAATGTAAGGCTAAAATAAAGGAAAAAAAAAACCTACTTGCTTGAGTTGCACAGGGGTTGATGTACTCTGGTCTTATCCTTAAAGCTAGTGAAGAGTTACATGGAAAATTTTTAATCCTAAACAAAGATACTATGAGAGATAGAACATTGTAAAAGGAGTGAAATTAAGATGCCAAGAAATTCAGAAAACTTGGCAAAAGGAAAGCATAGTGTTTACTGTGACAATCAAGTACAAGACTGAGAAATGTAAAACTAATTGATAGTTTTATTCTAGTGGTTTGAATAGTCTATGAATCTATCAAATCAATACATTATTCTCTGTAATTTAAAAAATAGATATTTCTGACCCTGAAACTGTGTGTAGGCAGCCATATAAAACTGTGGGAATGAGGGAGATAATGTTGATATGTCTTTTTTTCTTAATTGTCAGGCTTAGACAGGCTTTCAACTTTGACTTCTGAATTTAAGATGATGTGTGGGTTTAGTTCATACCATCCATGTGAGCATAGCCAGGAAATCTGGAGGAGGAACATCAGAGAATCTTCTGGAGGAGAAACATCAGGACAATCTTCTTTGGTATTTCCACATATCCCTAACTTTATTGATGTTCTGAATACTAAAACATAATATATAAATATGAATAAATAATATTTTATGCATAATATGGTAATATACAGTAGAAATATATAAAGATATCAATATATATAATCTGTGGGGTTTTTCCCCCTTAGAAGCATAGACTTTTATACAATCAGTGAAAGCAGAGATCAATTATTACATGGATAATAAGAACAAAAGGAAATATATTTGATAGTATTATAGCAATGTGTGCCCTAACCCCAGACCTTGACCAATTCGTTATATTTCAAGTTTATGTTGCCTAGAAATTATAGACTTAAAATGTACTTTGTTTTGTGTTTATTCAAAGCAGAAGGCTTTTTTTTTTTTTTTGTTATGAAACAATATTGTGTGGAGGCCTGTTGCTTACTAGGTTTTTCATGTTTTATGTAACCAGGCTGTCAGAAATATGTCACATGATTTTAGAAAAGTATCTGTCAATAAAAATTCAATCCCTTAAAAAAAATTTAAAAAATAAACCAAACAGAAAGCAAAACAGCTAAAGCAACTTCACAGGATGAGTCATCTAGAACAGTTTACCAATCTAAATCAGAAGAGGATTAGAAACTCTGCAGTGAAAAAGAACAATAAATGAAGTTTCTAATCCTGGAATTTTGGGTGTAATCTCCCAGGTCAGTCTTCAGGCAAACAACAGACAAAATTAAATTGCTTCTTTTATACTGCAAATGCATATTTAATATGCACTTATGCAGTACTTGGACTTAGCATCTGAAGAAAAGTTGGCAGGAATACCAATTTCTGTTTTCATTCTGCACATTCCCAGGTTTCATGTGCATCTTGGAAAACCTCTTCTTTCTCAGCAGTCATGTGTTGCACATTATATTTAGGCTGAGTGGTATAGGTTAGCTGAAAAACTGGAAATTTGAAAAGATTATGAAATGAAATTAAAACATTAAAGAATTTTAATACTTTTTTTTCATTGAGGTAATAATTTTATACGTAAAATATCATTATGCTTGAAATATTTGAGACCTGGTAAAGTACACTGAACAGCAAAAAGGTGAAAATGGAGTGTAACTGATTTGCCTTGAAAAATTATTCATTAAGCTTTTGCTGTTATAGTTTGAGTGAATACGATGAATGGGGGCATATGTACTGAAAATTATTTAAGAAATTACATGTAGTTGCAATTGCTATCTCAGCTAAAAATATGAATATCTCTGCAGTATTTTTGTCTCTCTGACATGTTCATCCTCTTCTGGCATTCTGGGGCATGTTTGATGCTGCACTGTTCAGGTGCTTTGCCAGATGACTGAGGCCTGAGTTAGCTGCCACCTTGCTGGCAGCATACATAGAAAAGGAGATAGAAAAAGAATTGGAATGGAGTAATTTAGACTAATATCGAACAGCAGATAGATGAAGTATAGCATTTCCTAACTTTTGAATGCAACTCCTTTTTTTCCCCCTCCTATTTTCTCTCTGTCTTTTTAGTTTGGGGTTTGTTGTTAGTCTTTGTTTATAAAACTCTTTTCATAATTGAAATCCATTCTAAATGAGAAACCGTAAGAAGACTACAATTTTCTTTTCACATTGTACAAGACTAAAAGAAAATATTGGAAATGGAAATTCACCATTTTTTCTATTTCTTCTTCCTTTTCCTTTATTTCCTGTACTGTTTCCCAAAAATAGAGCAAGGCCTATGGCACATTTGGCTTCAAAGCTTATGAAATTACTTTGCTGTGTGAGCATTTCTAATCTTACTAAAGTGGAAAAAAGAAGGGGTAAACTGGGGAAAAGGAAGCAAGCAGATTTCAGCTTTTGAAGATGTGAGTAATATGTGCATAAGTCATGCTAGCTCTTGAGGTGACTGAATAGGGTATTCACAACTGGTGCTATATTGAAGCCATTCCCTCTGCATTAGGAAGAATAAAAATAGAAAGTCTGTCTGCAGTGTGTGTGTAGGTTAAGATGTACTGATGCAACTGCTGTGTCAATGGTGAAAGTGTGGTGTAGTGCTCTGGCTTTTTGAGACAGTCACTGAGACTGGCAGAAGGGGGAGCTTCTGGAGTATAACTCATTTTGATCATTAGTCTCAACTGGTGCTCGTTGCCAGCCGTGCTCCCGGGCTTTTGCAAATCCAGCATAAGGAGGATAGAAGAACATCTATAAAGATGTGAGGCTATAACAGCAAGATCCTCAGGGAAGCATTATTGCAAGCTCTGCTGCAGCACAGTGCCTCAGTGAGTATGTTTTCAGTATGACTGTGAGTACAATTACTTGAGTTTTCTTCCTATTTTTCACTTCCATTCATATCTCTTCCTCCCCTTGATAATTAGGCAAATTCAAAGCTAACAACATTTTTATGATATTGCTGCTTCTTAAGGATTTTGTTGCTCAGCTCATAGCTCTTTGAAAGGCTTGTCTTCTGAGCATATCAAAGATCCATAAGGTGAATTCATTGAGTGAGGATTTGCTTGTATTTCTCTGTGGACAATGCTGACCACTCTTTTACCCACATTTTTCATACAAGGAGACAGTATGAAAGGAAACCATACTAGAACATGTGAATTTTCATTCAGTAGTGAATAGATTACATATCCTACAGAGATGGCTTTCGTGAACAGTGGTGTTCAATTCTTGATCAGAAGAATTGGATGAGGACCTGTTGTGTCATAGTGGAGGAGACAAAATCAGTAGTGCTTCATCTTTATGGGAATGGGAGAAGGAGGCAGGTCATCTAGACGTGGAGAATAAGGAACTTGGAAGCTGAGCCAGAAGATTCTGGCTGAGTAACAATAGCAAATTATAACAAAATACACACAGAAGTCCAGAATACCTGATACTTAATCTCATGTTCTCATTTTTTTAGTTGATTAATTGTGTAATTCTTTGCAGCAGAAGAAAAATAAAAGTCTTTTTATCCCTCACTGGGGTCTAATAAGTTATTCTAAGCTTCTAAAAAATATCTTCTGAGTTTATAGTCATCTTACTTGCTGAAGATTTTTGGCACGGTCCTCAGAATACTTATTTGATCTAAAGCTGAAGTTCTTGTCTAATTCTAAATTTAGTATGCTTCCCATGCCTTGCCAAAATAATTAGGGGAAAGGTAAGAATTGGGTTCAATAACTTCGTGACTTGGGGTTTCTAGGAAGAAATGTTTTAAATGTGAACAGTGGTAATTTAACCTCTTAGGGAAAAAAGAGATCTCAGAGACCTTGGTTTTAATTTTTACTGTTTCCATAGCAGTTAAAGGCAGTCAAGAGAAATTTTTTGCCATTCCATTTAAACTCATAGCAGAAATCAGCCAATCATCTAATAATTATAAAATTACAAATAATTTAATTATTCCAGATTATTTGCAAACATCTTCACCTCCAGAAGTTATTACTTCATGTATTTACCTCATGAATGATTAAGGTGTCTGAGGCCAAAACCTGTTGCTGATGCCTTTTATTTATAAACTAACAATGTAAAATTGTAGTTAAAAATATTTTAGTTGACTGAAATTTAGCCTGCAATCAGTTTAAATCAATTTTTTTATTCTTCTAGGTTAAGAAGTAGTTGCTAATATAATTAAATAATTTTACTATCTTATTTATTCCAAGACTTATTCATGCTCAGGTGGGCAAAATGATATAATTTCTCTTACCATAATCTGAATTAATTAAATTCATTAATTACTTTTTTATATATACATATACTTATTTTCTGTTGTTTGAATATTTTTTTTTAGAAAATAGTTTAACATTACTATGAAAATTAAACTGCAATTGAATAGCAATTAAGTTTCTGAACAATGTATTTGAACTTGAGCAAATGTTATAGAAATTAGCAAAAGACTGGGTGAATTAAGGGGAGAAAAGCTACATATCCTGTTTTGTAATTTACAGATATTTTTCCTGCTAACTAGGTCAAAGCAAAAGGAAGGGGCTTTTCTTTTTCTGAATATGCAGGAGAAGACTCTTTAAACATGACAAGATTATTTAAATGTTGAAATGTCCAGGGGGAGAAAAAAAAAGGGGATCTATCAAGTCTGATACTTAGTAGTCACAGATAACATTTCAATATATCACATGGCATGCAGAAATGTGTCATTTTCTTGTATAATTCTTTCTTTTTGGTGTGAGCAAAGTGATCTTCTGTGGTCAGCAAGAAAGATGCCTTGAACTAATAAATTATTTAAAGAATTAACGGCTGAACTCTGATAGAGGGATATGTTGATTAAGCAGTTTTGTTGGCATTGCGTTTTAGGTGGTGTAGCCAAGAAACAGAGGCAATCTAACTGTCAATCGTAACAAAATTTATGTCTTGTAAAAGTTTATCTCATAGCTTATCTCCTGTTTTATTCCCTTGAATATATTATATTTTGTCTAATAAAGGTCTAGCAAACTTGGACTAATAATCAGATAATTATCAGATCTTTAGATGTGCAGAAGAAAACCTTAGAAACAACTTCTAAAATTTTAATGCATCGTTTATTTTGGAGTGTATTGCCACATTAAATTAAAATTTACAGAGACTTCTAGCCAAATGTGACTTACAGAATCCTTTTAAAATTGCTTCCAGATGTTTAAAAGAAAAAACTTTTAAGTATGTTCAGAAAGCCTGGGAAACTTTACATTTTGAATAAAGTTAATGTTCAATCAGAAATCTCGCATGCAAAAACCAGTAGAAATGTAATTATCAATACTATTTTTATTATGCTAAATTACACTAAAATGCTTTCTTAACACAGTTTTGGTTTTTTGTTTCTTTTTTTCTTTTTAATAACTTTGGCTTTGAATGAGTGGCCTGAAAAAACAAGCTATAGGAACTTATTTAGGTACAAGCTGCATTCCCAGCTAGTTTATACTCAAACATAAAATTAACTTTATTACTCCATTTGTTTTTTCTTTTTCAATAGATCTATTTCATCTCTTTATCCATATCATGTAAATCTGAACTTCGGCATCTTTTTACATCCGACATTTTAGAGCTTAAGCAACTTAATATTCTTACTGTGTAGATTTTACTGCAACCTGCGTATGTAACTATTTTTTATAGTCTATTTCTGGCTAAACTTACAAAGCATTGTCATATTTCAAACCACTAAGATTTTCTCCACTTATTTATTATATAACATATGCTTTCCTTTCATTTTCTGGTTGGATAACAAAAGAAAACACTTTGGTCATGAAATCTGGCCCTAAAGGAGGAATAAGTATCTTCTTGCTCTTTATAAGCTTCACTTCTCTGAATTGCTGCTTGTGACACTGCATTTTAGTTTGGAGCACTCCACCACTCTGGAGCTGTATACAGTACAATTTTAAACAGAATAGTTATGAGGGCTTTTTGTTACTATTCTTTTATTGAGAGTTTCTCCATAGAAACAGAGCAGAATTTCTCAAAGACTATAAAAATTTTATGATTCAAAAAACAAGGGCTCATTCCAGGAGTTGACAGCCTAAACTCTGCATTAACTTTGTGTGACATCTTTGGAAGAAGTTGTTTCGTCTCTTGCTAAGGTCTTGATTTTCTCTTCAGAAAAATTTTATGGGAAATTGATGCTACAACAACAACTCATGGTTTTTTTTTCATACTTCACAGTGCAGCTGGCACATATAATGTATACATACTTTTCTTGAAAATTTTCTTGATCCTAATTAATCAGGTTCTAGAGCACTTTACAATCATTATGTAGAATTATTTTGTATTAAAGACTTATTATCAGATAGATTTCTTATGAATATTTTTTTATTTAACATTTTTTACTTCTAAAACTTCAAGTTTTCAATACACATTGTAATGCCTAAATATTCATGTCCTGCATGTAGCTACAAATTCTTATTGCTCTCTCATCACCTTGGCAGGACGAACTCTGCTGGAAAAACTCTTCAGCCAGCAGGAAAATGCACCACAAGAAGAAGCAGAAAAGCTCTGTTCTCGCATTATTGCAATGGGTCTTTTGCTTCCATTCACTGACTGCTTCAGAGAGCCATGTAACCAGAGTGCCAAGCAAAGCACACCCACATTTGATGTAAGTACTGAAAAAGTTGTCTTTTGTCTCTTTTGTAAAGCAGGACATGATTTTCTAATAGTTTATCTTTCCTGAAAGAATTTGGTTTGTCATTTTAATGAAAATTGCCCTTAGGAGAGTGACCAGCTATTTTTCTCTGCTAAGGTATGTGCACTTTTGTATCCACATAAGCATGTTCTCCTAGAACATGATTTCATAACTTTTTAACTCATATCTTAGTCTGTTCTTCATTTCCAGTTTTCATTGTTGTCTTCTTTGAATCCAAGCATTCTGTATGACTACCAAGATTTCCATCAATAGCTGCTTCACCAAAAAATATAAATCAATGGAAAACCAGAAAAACAGCATGTCGCAAAATTTCACAGAACTCAAACTAGATGTCTATGCTGGGTTGTTTTGTTTTGGTTTTTCTTTTTCCCTGAAAATACTTTTGATACAAAATACTGCAGGGGTCAATGCAAATATGCTGGCATTGCAGCTGTGGTGTTATCTGTACCTGTGGGCTATCTGGCTAGGTGTTTGCCTACTGTTACAAACCTGGGTGTAGACATAACCTTACACACTTTTCTTTTCTCTTGGATAATTAATTCAACATTAGGATCTTCTTGTTGTAACCTATGGCACCTAATACCATTTTATGTGGCTAAAGATAATTAGGGTTTTTCTCTCTACTAATTAGCTTCAAAATAGTATACAAATATTAACTAATCTACTTAATGTCTTGCTGATATGGTTAAGATCATCCCTACTCTACACATTACGCTGAAGTTTGGTTACAAACACTCAAAAAAAGATTGGCATAGATATGAGAACATGCTTACTTCTTAACTCTTTAAATCTTTCCTGAAGAATAGTTTAACACAACTGTAAAAGGGATAACTGTGAGAATAAATTTTTTCCACTAAATTCCTATACAAGCATTCCTAAATAACCCAGTTAATCTACAAAGTTCTCTAACAATATGTTTATGTTTTGACTTTGGTGTTACTTTTTGTTTTTCTTTAAGATGCAACATTTTTTGACTTTTTTTTAACTGGTTTTTGAAATTATTTGGAAAATGCAGTTTAACTATAAAACTGAGGATACTCAGGCAACTTAAAATCACACAGCATTTGCAAGTGCTCGCGGTTAAATATACTCATAAAAGTTACTAGAAAAGACAAGTTTCTTATTTTTCAGGTTGTTTAAAAGAGTCGGTAGTGTTTTCCACTCTCCTGCTGTTACCATATATTCAGCAATTTCCTATAGATTATTCACACTACATTTTTAAAAAGCTTCTCTTGCATTCTCAATAGATTTTTTCTCAAATTCGAAGTTTGCAAATAAACAGAAAATACTCTTTTTTTTAAACTGATATACCATGCTTTTTCTGAGTAACAGATACGTTAGTTATCTTTTGTTTAACACATCCAAATGGAGGGACATGGTAGTAGCTGAGTGCCACATCAACCATCTGTCAAGGTCAGGAATTTAAGAAGTTGCTGGATTAGCAGTGATCTTAATGTGACTCAGTCTATCAGTAAGCCACAAATGTCACAGTTTCTGTGACTGTTTTTCTGTATAAACCCCCTAAATAGATCACACTCCTGGTAAAACAATATCAGAAATGGTGTACAGCCCTGTTATGTAACCAGTAGTTCATCCTACTTCAAAGGAGCATACAGCTGTCTTGAGCACCAGATCTCCATAATTGAATTCCACGTGGTGCAGAGCTGAGAGCTGCTGATGCAGAGTTTTGGAATATGTTCCTACTCCAGCCTTGGTGCCCAAGGACAGTACAGGAACACCTATCAGTTTATTCATTACATGTTCTCCAAAACAAAAATATCTAGAACTTGCAGTATAAATTGTAATGGCTGAGAACTTGAAAACTGGGCATTGCCTTGCTTCTTAGAGTAAATTTAAAGTATTTTACAGGAATAAATTCTAATTGTTATGTTAGGGAATTAAATAGCTTGAAAAAAATTATGGTGATGCTGAATATTACTTTAAAAAGGACATGTAAGGTTGGTTAGTTGTGTCCTCTCTTGCATCTTTCTCTATGGGTGTACTTTGGGGTTTTTTTCCTATTCACATTTTTCCTGTTTGTTTGTTTGCATTTTTAAAATTCATTAGAGCAAATCTTTGATGTTGACCTAACGGCTTATTTTAAAGACTTAGGAATCAGGACTTAATTAAGGACTAGCCTTAATAACTAAATTTTGCCCATCTAGAATTAGGAGGTACATCTTCTTTGACCTTACTCCAAAATTAGGAGCAGAACCAGACCCATATTCTTAGTTCATCTCTGAGTTCATCAGACCCCTAGTTCAGTTTTGGATTGCCTCCAGTTCAGCTGATATCCTTGTCACTTAGCTGAAACTGCCTTCAGCAAAGCTCCTGTAGCCCTGTCCTGGTCCCTGCTACCTTGTTGGCCTTCCTTCCTTCTTCTTGAAGGTGCTTCCATGGTGCTTGCCTGTTCCTTACTGTTACTTCTTTGCCTCTCTTGATTTTCATCTTAGTCTGGTGCTTGTAAAGTCTCTTAGGTCACTCTTTCAGAATATATATTTTTTTTTGCAGAATTTCCAATGCATTTTCCACTGAAACCCATCTTTGAATCCTTTTCTCCTTTTGTGACCTACTCCTTGTATTTCTGAACTTTAAAGTACTACTTTTTTTAAATTGAATAAAATCCATGATTCCCTTCTTGCTTTAGTGTGGTCCCACAGACTTGATTTTGTTAAGATGTTAGGTTACAGTTTATGAAAACAATTCAGTAAGTTTTGTTCACTCTATGATCTATTGCTCATGGCTTGAGATGAATATAAACAGATTATTTAAAAGTCCTATTCTCTCCCTCTGATGCTCTTTTCTGGATGACCTCTAGAATTTAATTTAACATGGTTAATGCTGAAATCTCTTGAAATATTTGCAATTGCACATTTTGATTATATTCTTATTTTCTTTATTATTCATGCCTGCTGGTCACCTTTACTTCTCCCTCTCTTAGAAATGTTTATAAAATCTTGTGTCTGTTTTCTCAGTAATGCAAGAGATCTGGTTTGCTTTTTTAGTCCCAAGATATTCCAGGCTTCAGTGTAAGCTATTAAAAAATAGTACAAGCCCTCTTTTTCATTTCTCTTTGGATCCTATTTCTTTCTCTTCCCTTTTGTCTAGCTGCAATTTAACAGTGCATTAAGAGCAAAGACCCCTTTCACAGCTCTTAGTTTCTTGGGCTAGTTTTATAATGGCTCCTAGAATTCAGTTTAATTTAAATTCTTGGCACTTTCTGGTCTACACTATGGTTTGTGGATGTGATGCTTACACCTTTTTTCATATATGGCAAACATGAAGGATCAAAAAATGCTAAACTAGAGCACAAATCTTCAGAGAATCAACAGCTGTCACCACATTTATGCTGAGGATAGTGTCCAGTTTCCAAAGGCTTTTATATTATTCAGGTCTTTTAATGATGATTGGAGATGACATGTTTGTGATCTCTGAACTTTTTGTCAAATTAGCCCAAAGGACAGAAATTTTAGAACTGTTTTAAGAACTTATGAGAAAACTTGCATGTTCAATCTTGGCCTGTTTTATCAATTATTTCTTTTGAAACAGCTGATGGCAGTTGCCCAGAATAAAAGATCAGTCTGAAAAATACAAGTTGAACAAAGCTTTAAAAGTAATGTAAAAAGACAAGAACTGGTGTTTTTAAGATTTGGCTATTAAGAGGCAGAGGAAGCTTTTGTTATAGCTCTTCCTACCTACTCCTACAATGTAAAGAGCATCTTAAAGAGTAAGTGAATGTTCAGTGGCAGGTTCTCTGTCTAGACATAGCTCCTTATTGCTAGTTTCCCATTTGCAAGGGAGGCTGCTAATTATTGCTTCATTTATGCCATGACAACTTACTCATCAGGCTATCTTTAGTCTTTCATGCTTCTGCTAGTATTTTATAAAATAAAAACAGAGAGTTTAACTAAAAAATAAAGTTGAGCAAGTAAACGGGCAACTTAGAAAGATAGATTAGTAAAAGCCTACAGAAAGCGTGTTCTCTGAAAAAATTGCTTGTCTTTTAAATAGCTATTGCCTTTTAAATTTCTCCCTCTTCAGCAGTTGTGTGTTATTCAAGAGGGTTTCTAAAGATTCAAATTAAAACAAAATATCTTCTGAGTGAATGATACGCAAGACATTAATGCCTTGTGAAGAAGTCTTCCATTCATAAGCCATAGAATCATGGAATTGTTAAGATTGGCAAAGACTTCTAAGATCATCAGTCCAACCTTTAACCCAGCACCACCATGTTCACCATTAAAGCATATTCCCAAGTGCCTCATCCACATTCCTTTTGAACATTTCCAGGTATGGCAATTTCACCACTCAACTGGGCAGCCTGTTCAATGCCTGTCTACCTTTTCAATGAAGAAATCTTACCTTATACCCAATCTAAATCTCCCCTGGAGTAGCTTGAGGCTTTTGCCCCTTGTCTTGTCACTTGTCACTGTGAGAGCTGCCTACCTTCCTACATGTAGTGCAGCTGTAGTTTTAAGCTTTTTAGCATGGTACCTCATTATATTATCTTAGTAGAGTAAAATAATCCTGAAATTGACGTGTCTACAGGGTGCATCTTTGGCACGAATGTAACAACAGGCAAGTTTTTCCTTCCTGTTGGAGGATCATGGTCTTTAGTAAGTAGAGGTCTCATCTGCTTGGCTCCTCTCTTAATAATCACCAAAGGTATAAGATAACTATCTTCAGAGAGTCATCAATAATGTGTATAAATTATAAATATTTTCATGAGTATTTTAACTGTTCAAAACAAGGAAGAACCTGGCATTTTCCTATCAATATGAGGCAACTTTTTTTATCAGCTCAGTGCTAAGAGATACTGACAGTACTTGATGTTTGAATTTTGTCCAGTAGTTGCAATTAACGCACACTGTGGATGTGTAGTCCCTACTTATGACTTCCTGTTTCAGATTTTCCAGTTCACGCTGTATAGTTTTAACCTACAGGCAGTTTTTTCTTTCATAGCGAGTTCATACTTTTCTTCTGACAGGCTTTTCAAGTAACTTTCTGTTGTTTCTGAGCATTAGGTTTAAAACACCTAAATCCTGAATGAAAAATTATTTTGTGATAGGGGCTTTCTTTTATAATTTTCTAAGTGCTTTTGAGAAGAAAACTGAGCATACCTTAATATTCATAATGAATTCCTTTGTTTGAAGAACTTAATCTCTATTTCACACTGAAGGGTCCAGTAATGACTACTTTAAAAGTGGCACTAAAAAAATATAATCTTCTTTCATCTTTCCTTGTTTGTGATTTGATTTTGACTCAGCTATATCTCTGCATCTCTTTTCAGTGCTTCTATTTAATGCTCTTACTCAGTTGAGTACAGCTGTTAATGCCTTCTTGATTTATTAACAGTTTCAGCACATTCTATAATGAAAGGGCTAAATAAAGTCTTCTGGCTGGTATCTTTTTTTGCTGTATTATGATGTGATTTTATACAGTCATGTTTGACAGTTTGGGATAGGCACTTCCCCTTTTGCCATTTGCAGTTATGATGCCTGACTAGGCTGTCATCTGTTTCTGAAATAATGCTTCCCCAAGGAAGCAGCGAGACAGCATGAATGGAAAATGCTGCAAAAATGGCTGTTTTCCTATTATCTCCTGGCCACCTGTGGCGATGCAAATGCTTTCTAAGGAAATAAAGATGCTGCTTTCTTTCTGCTGAGTAGGAGCAGATGGTGGGACTTTGCAAGTCGGAAGGAAGCGAAATTAGTGACATGAAGGCTTGACTTAATTTTAACTTATTTGCACTGCTGATATCAGTCTGAAAATTAGTAGGAAAACAGATTGTAAATAGACTCCTTTCTCAGAAGACAGAGACAGCAGATACCAGTGATCAGTTTCCAAAGAAATTTCCCAAGTACTGACATCAGCTAGGAGAATTTTAATTCTATACTGCAGCACATAGCTGGCAACAATGCGTGCAGCATTTTTTCAAGCATACTTTCAATGCTTGGGTATATAATAAGTAAGACTGAATATAGTCCCATCTCAGAGCAGTATTTATCAGAGCAGTATATTGGAGTACTCAATTTTATCATAATACATTGGAGTCGATAGTGAATAAGACTTTAAAACTGAACAGGTGAAAAATGTGGACTAGAGCAGAGAAAACAGATGGTTAATCTGCTGTCTTAATCTTTGTCTCAAGTGTAAGTTACCACAGCAGCAAATATTGGCCAAATCAAAGCCCCCATGTCTCCTCTTGCCTTGTCCAGTCACACTTAGTGGCACTTTGTCTTTTGTGGTGACCAATTCTGAATGTTCTTGAGTGTAATACAATGAAAACAGTTGTTTGATCATTGCACCAAAGTATTGTTCTTATGCTGCTTCTCTACTTCCATTCTTAAAAAAAAAAAAAAAAAAATTACTCTTGTTAGCTCAGGCCCTGAGGTCTTCTACTCTTTTACTCTTTTCTTCTTTTTCTTTATTTTTTCTGTTTCCTTGTGGTGATGCCACTATACGCACTTTCAACTTAGATGTTTTATGTGTAGGATGTTGCTAGGTTTTCAGGGTTTGTTTTTTTGGCAATGAACTTTGATAACTTGCTTGTTGTTTGGAAGAACTGCCTCAAGAGCCATATACTGAATGTTAAGTTTACACCAACTGTTTAAATTTTTTAGTATCATTGTACATATGATGAAGGTGGTGGTCAACCTGTCACCTCAAGATATATAAATAATTTTATGACTTTTTGTAGGTTAGTTCTCTTTCTTCAGAATGTCGGTCATAAAAAAATTGCCTTTTCTCACTTGGAATTGCAAATAAATTGAGGGTTGAATTTGCATATATATTGCATATCTCTTTCAAAGAGAGTTTTTACAATAGTAAAAATTACATTGTCAAATTGCATAGAGAAATTTTCTAAGTAAGCAGTTTGATTTGCATAATTCAAATTTTTCAGAGTCCAAACCCGTGGAAGAACTGTGTCAGTATAAATGAAAATGATTCCTGATGAAGAAGCTTCTTGTCTCAGCTTAGATTTTCTGATGAGTCAATGAGAAGGCAAACCCTCAGGTCCTGTTAGTAGTAGCTGATAACCTGGTGGTCTTGGGATGTGGCCTTCCAAGTGGATGTTTTAGTTGGATGTGTAGAGAAGCTAGGTCTTGACCTGTTTTCTTGAAGGTTAGCCACTGTTCCTTCTTCCAAGGAAAGTTTACTGTAAGCTCACCAGTTGAGCCTATTCAGCTCTGAAAAATGTAGAAGTTACTGGGGAACAGGAAGACCAAGACAACACTGTAACAGAATGAGAATAGATGTGGAAATCTGAAATTTAGTTTCCTGATTTCCTTTCCCAGTGAGAGCTCTAACTGCAGAGCTATTGGCTTTCTTTGCCTCTCCTGGGATTTAGTGTTGAATCCTGAGTGGAGTTTGATGGGATCAAACATGTTTTTTCTCTTTCATTGAGGAGGCTGAAGTCATTTAATGGGAAATAAATGTTTCATGATTTTTGACAACTGAAGTGTTTTTAACTTCATTGTTGAGGCACATTGGTTCTCTGAAAAGAAACAAACCCTTTGACTCAAGTAAAATGCTTATGTAACAAATTTAGTTCATGAGGATAAAGTGCTGCTTCAGCTATACATTACAGTATTATGAAGGACTTGCTGGCTTTCAACCTTGGAAAGCATCTGTGCTCACTAGTGCAGCCCAGGGCAGCACAAGTCAAGGGCCATGTTTAATCACTGCTCTGGTTCTCTCAGTGGCAAGACAGAGCTTTGTTACTGAACCTGTCCTCAAAAAGTAAACCACTTTCCCCATTCTTAAAAGTATTGATTTCTTTATTTAAAAAGCTGCTTAAAATAAAGCAGTCTCCTGCTGATAAGAGCATTTTGAGGTAGTCTGGCTCTAGTTTCTCAAACTAAAGCCTTGCTTCTGCAATTAACTCTTTGTATGCAGTGGAGAACATGCAGTTGACTTTCTTTCATTTTAGAGGCTGTCTGCTTACTATACTAGAATGATTAAACCTCCTGAATGGGAAAAAATTAATTCCTTCCACACACTTGAAGCAGACTAAATGCCAAGAAATTATTTACAAATTTGGACAAACTCTTTGGAGCTCTTAGCCTGGAAAACACCTCTGAGACGTGGAGTCTGGTCCCTTCTTATCCCAAATAACATAAAATGGAATTCCTCTATGAGTTCATCTCATTACATCTTAAATGCAGTTATACTTTTTCCTCTCTTAATTCTTCAGCTTCTTCCCACTGAAAGAATGTCATCCAGAATGACCTGATGAGTAGGAACCTTCTCATAATCACTGCTCTGTGTTTTACTCCTGGCCCATTTATACTTGCCTCAGAACATGCCAACGCTACTGTTCTTCCCTTTTCAGGATAACTCTGAATGTTTATACTTCTAGTGAAAAAATTTTCAAGTTTATTATTCAAAAAAAAAAAAAGTTCTGCAAAATAGAGCCCTACTACCTCACAGCTCAATACAGTAACCATCAGGCACATTAGTACCATTGCACCGTCATGTAAGAAAGTTCAGAGGTACTGCTAAAATACTTTCTCCCTCTACTGCTACCCAATACTAGCAGTATTGTGCTGCTGTACTGCCTCACCTTTCCCACCTTGACTTTGCTTTGGCTTTTTTCCTTGAGAATTTTCTAAATATGTCTGGTAAGATTTTTTTCCCCCTTGATCCTCACATTGCTATTTCATGCTTTTGCAGCCATGTGGGGTGAAGGTGCATTCACCTATTGCTGTTTCAACCCCATCTCCTATACATCTTTTAAGCCTTTCTCACAATGGCTGTTTTTGTTCTTTGAGCTGGAAGCAGATAAACAGCTGATTAAAAACTGAAACGACATTGAGCAGATGGTTGTACTACCTGCATATCTCCAGGAGCAATATAGCATGCATTCAATGTTGCATATTATATTCCTGCAGTGAGTGATATACTAATCTGTAATTCAGTCTGTGGCCCAGGGAACAAAACTGGTCTCTCCATGAGAAAAACATGTGACCCTTTTTCTGAAAGGTCCAGGCCCACCAGAATGACTTCTGATGTTTGCTGCAGGTCTAACTCATGGCCCTACTTTTGGGTCAACCAGCCACATGGCATTTGCTAGGGGCCTTTCTTTGAGTAGCTTCCAACATTCATTTCTGTTTTTAAAGATGAGCCAGACAGAATCTCCAGCTCGAGCGGTGAAGTGAATATTTGATATTAATTTATTACATAGTTGAAGTGTAAAACTGTGGTACCAGAGAATTAAAAGTTATAACAAAAAGCCCTCCTCTGTGCATACTGAGAACTGTCTGGGAAGAGAGTGAGTTAAACTACAGACCTGACTCTGTGATTCTAAGTGCTAGCATCTATAAGTGGTAAAATGTATATTGATTAGGTACCATCAGATCCTGCAGGCAGTTTGCCTCGCCCATGTGCAGATGCTCTGCACTTTTAAGAACCAGTGGAAAGTGCTGTGTAAGGATGTGTGGAAACAAGAACTCTTCTTGACATCATGTTTAGTGCACTGGACTCAGACAGCTTGAAGCTTTCAGATATGAGCTTGAATAAATAAGACTGGGATCATTTATTACTAGGACATGTATGTGATTTTTTTCCCTCAAAAGAGATGCTTTAAAGACTAAATAGTGGATTCTGAGCAAGGTGAAGGGGAAATTCCAGATGTATCCAAAACTTGATCACGGTAAGTGTATTCACTGACTGTATGTACAATGATATTTAGTAAAAATTGCCTCTGAAATAAAAAGATTAAAGGAGAAAAATTTTAATATGGAAATCTAGGTTCATGGATGATTGCTTTGTAATCATTAATACTAAAAAGAAATCGGATTTTTTTTTAATTTGGATTATTTTGGGTTTTTTTGCTAGAACAGGGCTTTAGCATCACAGAACTGCATATTTCTTTCTTCAAACAGTTCTAAAAATCATGCATATTTATGGCATTATCAGATTTAAAAGAGGAGAAATTAGGTGGGTTAGTATATTAACTGAAAAGGAGCTAAAGACAAAACATAAATGGTTTTGGACCATAGCTTCAGTACGTAGGAATTAGGATATTCAAATGATTTTCATCTTTTGAAGGGCATGAAAGTAGAGACTGGGTTAATGTTTTCTCTTTTAAAGTGTAATTTATGGACTATCAACTTGCCATCCAGACTATCTTTCTGTCATGAGGGCATGAGGGTTTTTCATATTTTAAATAGCATTTATGAGCTTGCAAGTAATCTGAAGGTAGTTATTGTTAAATACCTTGTTTATATGGATATGCTTTCATTATAGTGCAAGTCCATAGCATTTTGAAAAATCTACATTTACATCTATAAATCTCCATTATATGAGGTGTCTATTCTAATGTCCTTCTCTGTATTGAATAGAAAACAAAGAAATCCCCCTCAAATGCAATGCAAACAATAAATACTGTCTTTTATACTCACAAACAAAGCTCCCATGCTGGATTAAGAGTTTTTTACCAAGTTGTGTGATGTTTTAATTTATAACTGCTTATATTTTATATGCTGTAAATTATATCAGCAAGAACATAGGTACTTCATATTTTCTTAGCTTCATAATGTATACCATCTGTACAATAATTCTGAGCTTTTTTTTTTTTAAATACATCTTGATTCATGTAGACTAATCTTATTTCAAGAATCTATTGATAAATTATTCTATTATATCTTTCAAGAATTGGCATGGTGAAATGTCATGTCCAGGAACAGTTTAACTGTTTGTCCTCCTCATTTATGTTATGTCAACATTACCTAATTGTCATTTGTTTTACTGCCCTACAACCCTACATGTAATCCTGTTGAAAGTCATCTGTGCTTAGTCATTTAACCCTGTGCAGAGCACGTTCTTCCCTGTGTTCCCTGGACTGTAAAAGGTGGTAGAATGGGCAAGAAAAAAATTGTTCTGGTTTTTCTCAATTACTTTTCAAGTCTTATTTTCCTCTGTGTTTTTAATTGAGATTTAAATGGTGCGGAAACATGACTAATAGCAAAATCCAGGACTTTTTCTTCACACAACATGTACAGGTAGGACTCCCTCTCCTTACTTAAACAGTATTGGAAATTGGGCAGAAACTCAGAAACACATATCCTCTAAAAAGCTGGAAATAGACAAAGGGAAAGAATTAAGTGACTCAAAGGACTGAATTAATCAAGCCTTTTCAGATGTCCAAATAGAGTAGGATAGTAATGCTACTCTAATGGATGGGCTTTTCAAGGATAATGGACTTCAGGGTATGTAAAGAACCTGATATTATTTTTTTTATTAAGCTTTTTATCCATTTATTTTTACCTTTATCTAAAGTCAATGTACATGCCTGGATTTTTGCCATGGTTTTCGTACTGAGAAGGTCTAATGAGCTTCCTTTGACCCTGACTGAGGTACCCTCTGTAAACCAGAGGTTTTTCCCTTATTACCAGCATTTCTCTGTTCCAAGTAAGCTGCTCCCAATAGAACATTTTTACTCTTACAACAATTTATTTTTAGGCAAGTAGAAACTTAGTCACATAGAATAGTGATTATCCCAAAACCAAGCACCATTTTCTTCTTACTCCTGCATTTCTCTTCAAAGTTCTTTATCTGTCAAATTAAAAAAAAAAAAAAAAGTTTTAATCTAAAAATGAAATGTGTACCAGCTTTTACTCAGGCAGTAGAATGAATGAAGTCTAATGAACATCATCTTTGTAAGAAGGTATTACTGTGATATGACAGTGTTTTCATCCTGTGACTTGGTATTTTTTCCTAGTTTTGTGCTGCATTTGCATCTTCCAGATCACTTGCTAGGTTACTTGTGCAATTGCTGTGAATGATCTCTATAGAATTAACAGTATTATAAATGTTTGATCACAAGGTGTGCATGTTGATGCAGACTAGGAGTCACAAGAATAACTGCTTGAATTGTGGTCATCTAAAATCTTGCTGTTAGCTTAAATCATAAGTTTGCCCTAGTTTTCATCAGAAACTCTCTGTGTCCTACTTTTAATCATAGACTCAAACTCAAAGCTGTTGAGCAATATGGATATAATCTGATTTGAGCTCAGAGGACTAAGAATACCTTTAGCTGTTGGTTTGGGGTTTTTTTCTTTTTACTCCAAAAGAAAATCCACCTTTTTACCTGTTTTTCTGAAAATAGTAAAATAGAAATTATAAAAATAGGGCTGCAAAGAGTGCATATATCAGTTTAATTACTGCTGAAATAATTCTGTTCATTTTCCTTCCTTGTGTGTTTGGTGTAAAATGATTATGTATGATGTGGAGAGAGATATTTCCCTCCAAGCCATAAAACTGGCTGTATGTGATGAAGTGCAGTCATGATGGAGAGAACGTGTTATTGCTGTAAGAGCAGAAGTCACAAAGAGTTCCTCACTCAAAAAGTACTGAACTGTATCTTAACATGTTGTTGGGTTGTAGAAAACAAAAAGCCTAATTTTCTGTTGTTAATGAACATACCTATTTTAATATAGATTTATCTTAAGTCTTTATCAGACTGAAGAGCATAAAACCAAGTCTGTCTTGATACAGGGGCTGTTGAGTTATTTGTACTGGAAACAAAAGCTTAGATATTTTGACCTTGTCTTTCTATATGAACTTTTCCACTGTTTTTTTTTCTTAAATCACAGCAAGACCAGCTTTATACTTGGGCTGCAGTTAGCCAACCCACACATTCAACAGATTATGTTGAAGGAAGCTTTCCAAGGAGAATTCCATCTGCGTGGCCTCCACCCAAACCTCCAGATGAAGAACAAAGGCTCAAAATTTCAGGAGAAGGTACAGTTCTTGGATACAGAGAAGATAAATGTATAGGATATAGGAGGCTGCTGTGTTTTAGAATCTGAAATATAAACTTAGTATCTTAGCTACTAACAAACACCTGGTTTTGAGAATCTTGGATTAACATCAGAAATAATGTCAGCTAGTGTGCATCTAATAAAAAATATTCACCAAAAATGCATTCTTTTTGTTAGCAACCAAGATGTGTACCTGGCATCTGTTAAATAATGGATTTTGCCAGGTGCTGTGATATTGATTCTTTTCCAGTATACATACCTTCAGAGCTATGAGATATGAGTTCTTTTTTCTTCTTAAAAATATGAAAACTTCAGAAGCTGACTGGTGCTACACTTAAAGTTATTAAAGTGGTGTAAGATATTCCTTTGTAGATTCAGCAGTCCTGGGCTGACAGAGGGGTAGGAAAAATGTATCTGAAAAAAACAAAACAAGGACTTGTTTACAAAGTCAGTTTACCTCAACATTTGTGAGGTTATGCTACCAGATGAATTTCTGCAGTCTTCTTCACACTCTTTGAGAGCTTTGTTGACACTGACAATTAAAACCAAGCAAGAAAAAAACCTCCCTTGTAGTTGACAAAGAAATTTAGAAGAGGATTTCAGGCCTGTTTTCTGTTAGTAGCATTGACCCATAAATACCACAGGTTCTTGGAGGCTTTGCTTTCCATTAATTAGTATTCAGAAGCTCTCAAAACTGTAGTCTGCATTCATCCCCATGCTGTCCATGGAGAGCCACTGGGTATTCTCAAATTTTTCATTCCCTTCCACTCTTCATTGCTCAGAGTTGAAGAGTTAAGTCATTATTCCAACAGATCTCTTTGAATTACTTGTAGGCTTTGGGTGGAGTTAATTTCAGATTTCCTTCTCTTTGGGACTTCTCTGCCACTTCCTCTGGAACTATTTCTTGCACAGACACCTTTTACCATGGCAACATTTTACTTTTACTGGTACCACTTTTTTCACTGTTCACAAGCAAAACAAGTGATGCCAACAAAAATGGAATACTGCTGTATTTTTCTGTTTAATGCTATGCCTTTTACCAAAGGAATTCTATTGGAGATCAAGCACACATTTCTGCATCCATCTCACTGATGTAATTCAGAGTGTGGAACTCTGCAGAGATGGATTGTTGAGCTAGTCCAAGTTTTAACCAATGATCTCCTGTTTTATGCTGTATTCAATGGAAGTGCTACCATATGTAGGAGTAGAATTCAATGCCATCTACTCTGAGAGTTGTGTTTCTCAGCTGGGAGACTTAGCTAATGGATGTGTGATTGCACTATTTATGACATGCTGTGCACTTGAAAAACAAAAGGGTGAATTTCAAATTAAATAATTTTGAGGTTTTAGCCCAGCAGAGGATGGTGTAAGTCAACAAGAGTTTAATTTCTCTAAAATTTAGAAGAATGTTGATAACATAAAATATTTTGAAATTTAAAAATACACTTAGAAGTGTATTTCTATCAAAAGGACAATAGTAATAATTTTAAATGTATTCATTTTGTATGTGATTTGTTTTCATCCTATGTTTTTCTGTTTATTACACCTACTATATGGATGTAACATGTACAGGACTTGTCTGCTCCTTATCTCAGCTACTGCCCTCTCAAAAAAAAACCTGCAAAAGTATTAAGAAATAGAGCTAGAAATAAAGTGAAAAAATATGTATTGGGAGTTTTTATAAGTTTTATATAAGTAGTTATTAAGATTTATTTATTGAAATTTTGGTGTGATTTTTCAATGTAGGACATGGAGGAAAAGTTATAATTCTTTTGAATACAACTTAGGCAGATGAATAATTTAACTTTCTTTAATGGTTCACATGCTTGCCATTTGGAAGAACCTGGAGGTGAGTGATGTGAAAACTGAGGATTAACACCTTCCTCAAAATTTTTAACTAAATTATTTTGTGTATTTACATCTTTGCAGTGTGTAGGGGACAAATATTTTTTTAAAAGGTTTAAGTTATTATGTGCAGGGCAGCTGTATTTTGTTTTATATATAATTATTGCTGTCTGGATTAAGGAGACCACCATTATAAGCAATAGCTCCTGAAAAAACCATGAATTTTAGACAAAAGCATTTATTGAGAGAGGATGCAGCAGGATGTGTTTACAGAACCTTTGTTTTTATTGTGTGCATTAACATTAGAAAAGGTAGTAGGTAGTTAATCATCTGTTTAGTGTAGTTTGTATTTAATAGTGTTCCTGTATGCTCTGTAACATGTGAAGCATTGCTGGATGTGTGAAAGGGGCTGTTAGAGCAGTTGGGAATTTTTGGGGTTTTGGGGCAGTGGGTTTTGTCAGGTTAATTATTGTTGTTTGGTGATTTTTTAGGTTGGTTATTTATTTAAAAACAGATATTTGGAAATATCTAATATGAATTTGGGTTCAAGTCAGCAAATACTTATACTAAATGCATTTTCCAGTTCTGGATTCAGTTAAGGTTTTGGACAAAATGGGCCAACATCAACAGTAAGATCAATGTGTATGGGACTAATTTTCTATTTGAACACCCAATCTCTTCCTGTCTCTTCTTATGGCATTTCACTCCACCATTATCACATCTCAGCACATTGCCTGAATCTAAATTCAACAGGATATTTGAAATTCAATTATTTTAATTCTTTGCTGATGACACTACTCAACACACAGCAGAAGGCAAGTAAGCAGGCACTAGAGTCGAATCATCCCATCTCCCATGGGGCTGTTTAACCACTTGTGAAGACATTCAAAGATTATCTAACTTCTGCAAAATGAAACAGTCTCAGACCACTAAATATCAGTCTGGGTTTGCCTGAAATCTAAGTTAGTCTCTTAAAAAAAAGTATATTAAAAAAACCAGAAAAAAACCCAAACAAAAAAAAAAATTGTTTGATTTGCTTTAAAGGAAAGGTTTCATTTCTCATACAGAACTCTTTTCCTGAATCTTTTTTTTTCCAACTGTGGTGGTAGTATTTGGGGTTTTTTTTTCATTTTGCTTAACAAAAAGGGTTGTTCTGCTGGAAGTAGATTTTATTTCCAAATTTTGTCTGACTAACCTTAAAATTAACTGCTCAGATCACCGTGACTTCAGCTTATATTTAGAATCCTTTTTAGAAGGATAACATTTCTGAGGTAAAAATAAGCTAGATAATTCTGTCAAATTGTTTAATATTGACCAATACATAGGAGCAGTCTGGTCCTATTTTCTTAAGCATTTTTATGTAAGGGAGGTAGTTGTGCTAATTTGTATGGCAGAAAACAGTGTTGTGGGTGCATGTCTAATACTAGAAAATCAGCATAGAATAAATCTGTTGTGAGCAAAGATCAAACAGATACTAACATTTCTCTCAAACACAGAAAAATCTAAAATATAGATTATTAGTTATTCATTGCTAGGTGCAGCTTATCCACAGCTGCACCTGTGGATAAGCTGTAAAAAAGTTGTGGATTGTAAATTTTCAAGCCTTGTGACAAAACTCACACTTGCAATGAAACTTCTTCCTTGTATGTCTCACTTCCCAACAGTTGGGATTGTCAGAAAGCTGTGAGGAGGCCAAGTGTCCAAAAATGAATCCAGAAGCTCTAGTTCACAGCTGTTTCACTCTTTCTGCAAATGGTCAAGAGATTTCCCTGTGGAATAGTGGTACCTTTAAACATACAGGAAGGACCCCACACATATAGTCTCTGGGCAGGTGTAGAGAAAAATACTTCTGTTCTTGTTATATGTAAATAACTGGGCTATGAGTAAAGAGACATTATTAGCTGTAGCTCCTAAACTGATTAAAAATCTTTGCACTGTGTAGCTGCTGTGGAGTTGTTTGCTTGTTTGTTTTCCTTTTCCTGATTTTTCCTATTGGGAAACTGAGACTCAATGTAGTTCTTTAAGGTCAGAAAAGTCATCTGGTTTTAAAATAAGAAATAGGATCTAGCTGTGGAGTGTCTTATGTTTTGATCTATTTTTAAGATCTATATTAGTACCTATGTCTGTGGAGTTTTCAAATTTCTGAGGTAGTGAAAGAAAGGAAAACATAGTTGGCAAGAGTCATCCATTTTAAGGACAGGTAATTTATGGGATAATTTGGAAAGTGGGACAATACCATTCTTTTCTTTTTAACTTTATACCCTATTCATGAATTTCTTAATGTGTATTTTAAAAGATCAATCATTTTTTTATTTATAGAATTTTAAAATCTGTATCTTCTTTTCAAATTCAGAGTTGAAATCTACAGTCCTAGAAACAGAGAAGCAATGCATAGGTGGTGTTCAGCAGGCACAGGTAAGATTCTAACAGAAATGTTTGATTATTTTTTTAAAAGTGGGTAAAAAGCAGTACTTCTTTTCAGATATTTTTGAAATAGTTTTGTGTACTAAATGTTCTGTATGAAAAAATTCTGAAGTGAGGATGTTTTATATGCTCCATAGTGGATGCAGGTGTAAGGATTGAAGGTTCCTGCCTGCCTAAGGTGATTCTTACAAAATGTTATTGTCCACTCAAAAGTTAACCCTCTGATGGTATTAGTAAGGAATAGTTATAAAATACCTTATTATAATAGCTAATCTACAAAAGTGCATGTAAATGATAGTGGCAGGGATTTTTTTCTGACTCTCTCCTCAAACTTACAGCAGGGGTAGTATGTGAACAGCTTTAGAGGGCATGCTGAACTTAAAGAGGAGATAATGTAATGCTGGGACAATGGAGACAGTCTGGGTTGCACTTATGTGACAGAAACACCGTCTACCTTATTTTTTTAGCATGTGACCATACATGTTCTTCTATTCTTTATTAATGGTGGTGCAGTTTAATAGGGCTGAGGAACTTCAAATTCTGTTTCCTCAATAGGAAACAGCCTTATCTTACTTGTGGATAACACTATTCACTTGTTCTGGAATTATTAGCAGGAAGGCTAAATTCTGAAATATTGGTTTGAAACAAGCAGTGACCAAAAGCTCTTGGAATGTCTTTTCTTCCTCCTCTGTTTCACGGCTTGTTTCCCTTGTTTCCCCCTTTGTGTTTGTTTTGGGGTTTTTTTTTTATGGGGTGTTTTTTGTTTCTTTTGGTTTGCTGGGTGTTTTGTTGTGGGGTTTAAGGGGCATTTTTTGGGTTTTGGTATTTGTTCTGAGGCTTTTTGTGTTAGTGACAGGACAATTCAAGCATCACTGTATCAAGCAGCATTTGTGAAAATGGTCAGTAATTTTCTTTTCAGGGAAAAATAAGGAATGTGAAGTTAAATACATACTTCTAATCATTAGACATGCAAATTTCATTTGGGCTTGATCACATATTTTGTGAGCCATGGGTGGGAAGAGTATTGTACTAACTTTATGGCTTGCCTTGCCAAACAACTTTAAAGAATTCTTCTAGTTGGTTATCTAAATTCTTCTAACTTCATAATATGGAACATTTTAAAACTGCAGCTCATTAATTAAAATAATATTACAAAATAATTCTTCATTCCAGCATTTTAAGTTTAACGTAAAATATATTTTTCTCATGATAATTTTATATTCCAGTCACCCAGGTTTCCCTAAAATTATTTCTACTATTAATTGTGGAAAAGCACTTTTCCCCCTATACTTCCAGGAAGTTATTGCATGTAAGGAGTATATTTAACCAATCTCTAGTACTATAATTCATTGCAAGAAATTACCTATACAAATGATTTTTTTTTTTGGAAATGTAATTAATTGAAATAGGCTTATGAATATGTAGTTATTTTACTTATTAAAAAAAAGTATTATGATAATTCCTATGAGAATGAAGTTTAACCAGGAGTTCTTGAGCACTGCATGATCACTTGAATGGCATTTACTTGTGGTTGGGAGCTTTTCTTTATTTTTAGAACTAGCTTAGTGTCTTGTCCAATCCATGAATTCCATTTGCTAGTGTTTAGGAGATACCCATCCTTCTTACTTTTTGGTGATCCCTTATGGCAGTAACATGAACTTCTTCCATTCTATACTATTATTCATCAATAATCTGCAGGACTAACAGGATCACCTCACTTGCAGAAAGTCGTCTCAAGTTTTTTCTGTATTATGTCATCATCATTCTAGTTTATTTTAAAAATCAGGGTGGAGGTTTTTGGTTTTTTTTTTGAGGAACTGTATGTGAATAAAATGTTGTCATATGTTCAAGTTATTTCTGTAGTGTCCAAAGCAGTCACGCATATTCTACCTATCTATCAGTGTTTAACTACATCAATCTATAAAACATCTAGAAAATAGCATGGCCATCATGTTTGTAGGTAAATCCTGTACTGCAATCAGACCATTCTTTTTGTTATCTGTACATTTTTTAAGTGACAAACACGTTTCTATTAGAGATCAACCCTCTTGTGTGGTCTACAGTTTTAATTTCTGTAAAAAGAAAATGTTGGCTGAAGTTAGTCTAATAGGTGATTTTTCTCTTTTTCTTTTCATACATAAATGAAAGAGAGCTCTAGTTTAAAATTTGAATTGATCAACTAAGTTGTTTTACAGACTTCCCTCTCTTTTGTCTGGGAAAACACGTTTCCCACATACTACTAATATAATTGAAGATTATTGACCAGAACACAGTTGTAACATGATGTGCTGATAAATTATCTCAGTCATGATAAACAATTAAGAAAAAGAATCAGAATAAGTTTAAATTAAAGGCACAAGTAATACAGCCTGGATTGTATACTTTGTTATCACTTGATGGAGCTTCTTTATATATATCCTCTCCATTTCCTTATCTTTATTATATATAATCTGAATATTTTACAGCATAATTTCTGGACATTTTTAAGAGTATTTTTTTTGAGTCCAAAATATCAATTTTTTCTAAATTACAGCTACAAAAACAAGGCTGTGGGGGTGTGCTTGCTTTTAATACAGGAATTGTTAGGCAGTGGAAAAATAAGAGAGTTGGCAGCCGTTTCAAGTCCTGGTTTTGAAATGCCAAATAGCAGCGATGCCTGCTTAGTCTTCCCAGTATGAACAGAGAACATTTTGTTAGCCTTAACTCCTTTAGTGAAAGAAGAAGAGAAAAATTGAGTGTCCTAATTTAGAAACTCTAGATTCAAACCTGATATTTAAATTTGACAGCCGTACTTTGTGCAAGAGCCAGTTTCTGTTCTGTTTGTACCCTTGATCTTTTGTACTATCCTCATACTTTTCCTTACATTTTAACTTTTCAGAGTAGTTTGATTTTGTTTGCATGGTAGGTAAAAATAGATGCTTAGCAAAAAGATGAAGAAAAAAAGTCCTTTAATTGTAGGATGAGTACAGGTAAACTAGGCTTTGGTTAGTAGTGGGACATTACAGAGCCAGAAACCTAAAGTTGTTTGAAAGGCACTAAAAAGTATTGTCTTATTCACCATATTATAAAATCATTTTAAATTTCTATGTTTGATCATTTGTGATGAGAGTCTATTCTGTGGACCACACAATTTTAAAAACAAAGCCCTTTTTACATTTATTTAATTGTCAGCATCCAGATATAATGGATACTTCATGCCAATTCATGCCTGGTCCCTGTAATCCCATCTCAGGAGAGGAGGTTTTGCCAGACTGTTGCAGTCTATAGCAGTTTGGTTATAAGACAATTTACACTGACTATTTAAACCTTATTTACATCAGAAAAGCTTGTCATCAAAAAAATTCTCATGCTCATAATGTTTCTGTCTTAGTTTGGTTTGGTTCACCACATTTTACCCTACAAATAAATCCTCCACCAAAATGATATGCCCTTTTGGAATTCCAAGTACTTCCACTGGTACTAGAAGCCAGACAAAATTTTGGCAGTTCTGAGGTGCTGAAGGTGGGTTTCTGCTGCATAATCTATTGGCATACTTTCCAGCAATATCATAGGGAAACAATGCTAATCTTAAAAAAACTTGCATGCCAGGTTTTGCCATCTTGAAGATACTTTCTGCTTTATAAAAACAGACTCATGGAGTGTGTCTTTAGAATATTTCTAACCACCCCAATTTTCTGTCAGTAGGGACCTTTGTTCTTATGCTAGTTTTTGACTATGACTTATTGTAATTCCTTAGGGCAATAGCTTAGTGAGATTGGAAATGTTCCATTTTTGACACTTAGTAATACAAGAAAAAAGGTTCTGAAATCCTTTAAGATAAATACATAATCAGTCTGTTTAAAAAGTATAAAACATTGGTGGGACTGGAATTTACTTTTCATTATTATAAAATGTCACCGCTAGAATTTGTCTCAGAAACATGCATGCTGCCCAAAGCTCTCTTAAAAGAAATTTCGGAGATTATTCTTTGTAGGTGAACAGAAGATAAAGAAGGTAGAGGAAAGATTAGTCTGAAATGGTGAAATACTAAAAAGAATTTTTAAAAAGGTGAGATTTTATAATCCTGCCTTAGACTGTTATGATATTTGGAGTCTGGTATAAAACCTGTGTTATTTCAGTATTACACAGTTTTCATCAGCACATAGACCAGCTAGAAACAAGACTAGTGAGCCACTGGCTTCAACAGGAACCTGAGGAAAATTGGGAACTCTTCCTCTGTTGCCTCACAAACAGCTCTGTGGCATTTTTAACACTGCCTGATTCTGCTTGTTCTTTCTTGAGATATTTATTAAGGAAAAAACTGTGAAGTGTCATTCCCCTTCCATCCTTTTGCTTTTTGACAAGTTAATTTTTGTAAGGGGGAAGAGAAGGCTTGAGGAAGCAATGAACAGTTAGTCTAAAACAATTCTTTTCCTACAAAGATATGACTGCCAGAGTCGTAGATTTCAGCAGGGAAAAATAAGTTACATACTTGATTAAAAAAAATCCAACCAAAAATATCTATGACATATTCAAAAGGATCTACTATATACAGTTATCTCATTGAGGAAATAAAGAATTATGACAGAAGTAAATATTTTTGGATACTTCCTTATGAATCAATTGAATAGAATTGTATTTCTTCTTTTAAGAACAGTACCAATGTAAACTTTCAGCAAAATCATGCCAGCACACCCAAATTTCAGAAAACAAAAAGTTAAATTGAGAGTTATTTTTTCAGGGGTTTTTTATCTTGCAAAATGTAAAGCCAGATTTGTAATATGTGATGTGGAGGAGACTTTACATTGTAATTGTAGGTCCAATGTTATAATTGGGGTAACTTAGCTTTAAGCAGTGGAATTTCAGGAAGCAATGTAGATAGATGGTGTTTTCTTATTAGCATTCAGAGTAAATGATGTTTTATCAGAAACATACAGAAAGGAAACAAATTTTGTAGGAAACAAGGTGATACAAACCTGGCAGGAGCCTTTACTGCCAGGGTCATAGGAACTGCTGAAATGCAGAGTGTTTTGCTTAGGCAGTAAAGGGGAATTTAACTTTGTGGAACTCCATGACAAGTTTAAGTGCAAATCAAGTATTTTATGTTCATGTTCACAAAACATAATTTTTATGCAGAAGTTTCAAGTTTTATTGATGGAATTCTTAGATTCTTAATATTGGAAGTTACTTTTCAGTTCAAACGTGCTGCCATTTTCAGGTTTATTTTTGGTTTGTTTTCAGAAAGCCTTAGAAGCACAAATAGATGTTTTATTTCCTAAAACTGCAGCAAGTAAATTAACTAAAATTTTTGAAATATGAAGTGAGATTCTCTGAGTTGAGACCTTAATACAGCTTAAATAGAAACTGTCTGTTTCAGTCTGTGCTGCTTCCCACATGGCTAGTAGCCACTTTATAATTTAATACTGTCATCTGATACTGGTGGGGTTTCTTTGGCCATGAAAGAAGGATGAGAAGACAAATAGAAATATCAGAAACGAGGGAAGAAGTGCTTATTGAGACAGTCTGAAGGGCACCCTAAAGTCTGCCTACTCAGCCACTAGATGGCAGTTAAGTATTTTTGCATGGATTGCGAGGCACTTGCAAGTCGTTCCCAGGCGGTCCTGCAGATACCCTACTGCGGGAATTTTTTTTATTGTCTCAGTCAAAGGAGTAGCTTTCTGCTAATTAATAACTTAGCCTTTAAAATGTACATACACTTGCCCTGTTTAATCAAACCAAGATTTAGCAGTCTGAGCATCTCTCAAAGCACATCCTCTACCTTCCCAACCCCTCAAAACACTAAATATTTAGAAAGCACTGCTCTGTCACTGTTGTTTTGGTTAGTTAGTTGGGTTTTTTTTAAAACCAGTGAAATGAAAACATTTGGTTTGGTCTACCAGCCTCATGGATGACTTCCTTTAAAGTGATAATTAGTAAGTTATCAATTAATTACTATCATTTAATAAAGAGGTCAATATCCTGTTGAAGATGAAATTTGTTTCTTCAACCGCAACCATGAACCCATTTTCTATTTAGTTCTGATGAGGCAGAAGTTTAAAAAAAAATAAAAGGGAAAAAATTGCATCGGACATAATTAATTGACAAAAACATAGAAAATAAATCACAGACTACACATTTAAATGAAAAAACAGGCGTATAGAATGTCATGCCTGTGTGGTAGAAAAATGTAAGCAGTTAATTCTCAGAACAAATATTAGTGTTTTGTATTATATCCAGACTTCACAATACTTGGATTGACTTCTGTTATTTTGCTTGAAGGCAATGTTTGCCTTTTTAAAAGAAACAATACATTTTCTTCTTTTCAGTGGAGTTACAATAACACATTTTTGCACTCTTCCTCCCAGTCATGGTGAGACTAAAATTTGTTTTCTCTAATCTGTGTTCTTAATGTTAATGTCAAGATGAAGTTTTACTTCTGTGCTCATTTTAGTTTCAAAGAATCTTTATTCTCTTTTTCCACTTTTATTGAGACAGACATATATCATAGATCTGAAACACATAAAAATCATAGCACAGTTAAGTGTTGAGTGGAACATTAGGAGATTGTGATGTACAAACTCTTTTCCACTAATGCCCTCCTCCAAGCAAGGTTAGCTTTCATGTTTGGTGGTTTTTCTCAGGACTTTGCTCATCTCTGAGCATGGGTATGAGGTGATGGTAGTATGTATTTCCTGCTTTGCCTAGTCAGTGGTAAAAAGGTAAGTCTT
Organism: Agelaius tricolor; assembly: GCF_023055355.1. NCBI lineage: Eukaryota > Metazoa > Chordata > Aves > Passeriformes > Icteridae > Agelaius > Agelaius tricolor. Next base: position 47,085,899 of record NW_027269261.1, read on the forward strand.
GCTCTATTTCTGATGCATTGTTTTGATAACAGCTAAAAGAGATGAAAATGTGTGCTGTAAAAACCTGTATTTCCTGTGAGTTACTTCTTTCAGGCATTGATTAAAATTCTTAAGAAACTGTGGGTTAAGTTCTTGCAACTAATCTCATTTCACAGCTTCTTCATCACAGATTTTATGAGAATGTATATTAACAATAATAGCAACAATAGTAGTAGCAATAATGTAGATTTTGCATCCTTTAATCATAATGGGCATTCTTCTCTTTGTGTTTTGACTAGGCTTTATACTTAGACAAAGATGGGGTTTTTTGTCATTTTAGGTACAAATTCTTTGACATGCAGCACCAATGTTAGGGTTTGGGCAATAATTGATAAGAAGAAAAGGAGAATGAGAGTAAAACTGAGAAAATAATTTATTTTAACAAGAATTGTTTGGCAATGCTTTAAATCCTTGACTATAATGCGAGAGACTTTCACTTTCTGGAAAAGGAGAACTATGGGATAGGGATTGCATAGAAAGAATTATCACTTTTCTGTCTGTGTTTGATTCTAAGCATTAATGTATTTCTTCTCTTGCCTTTTACAGTGAGTTTCTTGTAAAATAATAACACAGTACTGTAAGTTCCCTTAGGGAGCAGTGAATGCAAATTCATGATAGCTATATGCTTACTGAAAATTCTGTTTAAATTCTTTACTCTCTTCTCCTCTGACTCCTCACTGTTCTTGCTCATGAAATTAAATAAATTTGAGGTAGTGCTTATGCCATCTATGAATTCCTAGTTAGAGCAAAATTTATGAGCTGTATTCATTAATTATTTAAATACAATTTTTTTCCTAAATTCTCTAAACCAGAAATTCTATTTCAGATGAAAGTCCATAAACTCCTTTTATACCAAACTATGATTTGTGCTGTAAGTTCCATTATTTACTTATGAAATTTGGCTCATCTTTTGGAGACCAGTGAAAACAGAGATTTTGTTTGTTCAATGGTAACATCCTATACTTGGATTACGTAGAATATTTTTGGTACTATACTATTTAGATTTCAAGCTTTTTTAAAAAAGAATTCCACACAAATTGAAGAAAACAGCTGAAGAAATTACATGAAATACAGGAAAGCAGTTTGAAAAAGTGTATGTGTGTAAGTCTGTGTATGTGTGTACATATCAGTATGTGAAAACTTCTTGTAACATTCCTAGCAGGACATTTAATTTGGCAAGTGGACTTAAACTATTTGAGAGACCTCCTCCACACAAAAGTGAGAACTCTTTCAAGTTCTTCTTATATTTCCCTTGGCATTAAATATCAGGTGCTACCTTTTAGTGGTGTAAATCCTGAGATTTTCTACAATATTCTCTATGTAAAAGGGAGATAAAAATGCTTTTCTTAGTAGAAATAAGTATTCATTTAACTCAAAAGTGCCTTAAATAATTTAAAAACAAACAAATGAAAAATTACATACTGCCAAACCTAAATGAGAACTTAAAAGTAAGGCTGAGAATAATTTCTACTCTTTGGATACAAGGTAGAGTAACCAGTTTATCTTCTACTTACATTTAGATCAAAAGTTATTACATTTTCCATCTTAAGCTGGTATAAACAAAAGCAGTAAAATCACTTTTTTCCTTTTCTGTGTTTTGAATACCTGTTTATCCTTGTATTTATTCTTTAGAGAGGAAGGCCAAAACTATACATAAAAACTAACTTGCATATTCCAGAATGTGCAATTGCTGTCTATGATTATTCAACTTTTTCTAAATATACAAATTGGGGGTTTTTTAAATGTTCGTGATGCCAGAAAGATTTTAGTTAACTTCTCTATACTTAAAGCTCATTTTTGATTACTTGATTTTGATTGACTTTTCTTAAAGTTCTTTCACTCAAAATGATACAGCTTTGTTTCTAATATAACTTTCACACTTTTAAAGAGTTAAAGATGATGAGATACTTTCAGGCCCCTGCCTTCAGCATGTTTATGGATATGTTTGTGGAGGCTCTCTTTCCATTTCTCCAAACCTTTTCTGTTGTGAGCAGTGGGCTTGGACTTCAGTGTATCTACAAAGACTTATTCTTACTGTGGATATTTTTTGCTGCTTATTCCCTGTTGGAAGCTTAAGACAAAAGCAACATGTGAACCTCCCATTTTGTGGTCTGGCTGAACTCTTAGATGAAAAGGGCAAGTACTGTGCAGAAGTATCATACTCTGGACAGTTGCTTATCAGAATGGGGCAAAGTTCATCTGAAAAATCTTCACCTTTCTTGATCTCCCCTACTAGAGCTTAAAAGGCATTCCAAGCCCTTCAAATTTAAACCATTAATGTTCACATTTTGGCTCATAGAATCCATATTGTTATTTCTAGCATAAAAGCTTACAATTGATACATATAAAGAGCACGAAAATAATAATAGAATTAGTTTTCACAGTGACTGCTTTCCAGATTGCTGGACAATTTCAAGTGGAATTGAAAACCAGAGAAAAGGTCTGGTGTGAAAAAGTTCAACACCTTTCTCTAATGTGTCAAGGCAGTAATGTTCAAGGTATGCCAGATTTTATGTTTTAACAGAATGAGATGAATTGTTGTCTTGGCCTGGATACACAGGAAAACTACCCAAACACTTTAGTATCATAGTTGAAATACTTTAGAAAAACCACAGGTGACTAAGAAAGGAAGAAATTAATCATATGTTAGGCATTTCAGCAAGAAATTTCAAATTGAGGAGAAAATAAATCCAGACAGTTTTTTATCCAAACTTTTAAGGAAATCTGACTTTTAAGGTACCTCTTCCTTATAGGCTGCTGACATAAGTGGCTAGGTTCTGGTTATCTTTTCATCTGCACTAGCAGTCCCTTGCAATCTATAGCACAGTAAATCAAAGACACCAGAAACAGGTAAAATAATTTTATTATAAAAAAATTAATAAAATTCAGCTTTTCTTTCAGTACCCAGTCTCATTTACATGCTTGCTTTACACTGGATGAGTGATAGAACAGTTAAATTAATTTCTGAGCTAAATTAAGCTATGCGGATAGTAAACCCCTTTTGAAGTCTTATTTATCTATATATTGTTTCATACCTCCCTAATAATGAAATTTCATCTAGGCCAGGACAGAAACCTTCAAAATTTGAGAGGGACATTTTGGTTGGTTTTTCAGCCTGGATAGTCAGGACATTGCTCATTGCCCATGGAACATGCACAGCCTGTTTGAGAAGTGCTGGGGACTGTTCTATAGCCATACACATTATTTTTTTCTTGCTCACTCTTTCATACTCAAGCTACCATGATAAAAAGTGAGGGTTAAGCTTCCACAAGTGTTATTTGTGAAGGTTTAAAGTAATGCTATGTAATACTACAGTAATTAAACTTGACTCCTCTGCATCTCCTAGGGTGGTCAGTTGTTCTGTGAGATTTTATTTTACCTTGTCTTGTCTTCAGTCTATGAAAATTCTTTTGAGGTTTCTATCATAGTAAAACCTGGGGATAACCTAAGGTTATTTTCCAACTACGTTAAGAGTTACTCCTTAAAAAGAGAAAACTCTTTTAATCTTTGATGTATCTCAAGTTGATTATTTATTTAAATGGGTAATGCAAAGAACTGAGATCTTATCCTCTGAAATATGCTTAGCTCAGAGATAAGGAATTCAAACTGTTCAGGAATAGAAACTTCAAGAATCTAAGCTCTTTTTTCCTCTGACTTCCAGCTTTCCAAGTCAGCATTTGCAATGCATGCATCTTTCTTCAAAGTTATAGGTTCCCTGTTGACTCTGTGTTAGTTTATCTGAACTATTTGAATTTCAATAATTATGGATCTCTGCATGTAATGGTTTGGGGGGTTTTTGTCACACATGATAGGTGTGACAAAACCACTAGGTTGATTAGACATGTCCCAGCTGTTTAGGACAGGAAGAGCTGCCTAGTCCATTGCCAGCCTTGTGCAGGCTGGTGTAATCCATTTGTTGCAATGTGTCCCAGAGTGGGAGTAGCTCACACTTACCAAATAAGTTTTATGACTTCAGACAGGGCAATGCGCAACACTGTTTTTGTTTCAGGGCTTGCTTGTTCATTGTTACACCGGGGAGCATCACTTTCTTGTGGTTGTAGGAAGAAAGATGGACCAGTGTGAAAAAGTGTACCCCTCATTCCCATATGTGCAACTTCAGAATAGTAAAAGCTTCACTCAAAAAGGTTTAATCAGGTAGTCTGAGGAAGAAACTAGTATCCAATACTAATTCTACTCCTTCAGCAATTCTCCCTGATGCTATTGGCAAGTTTGCCAACTTTTGACTCAATTTTTACTGCTGTAAAAATAAAATGCTGCAATGAGCCTTGAGATTAAGTGAAATGTGAGAATAATTAGATGGATGCTATTTTGTTTGAATGCAAATCAAGTCTCCACCAGTACTTCTCATTTGCCAATTACTGTAGCACTAAAAATGCCTGTTAAATGTTGTGTCTCCTTTTCTTAAGGTTGATCTGCAGTTGCAAGAAGTAGCTTTGAAAATGAGACAGCTTTAAAGAGAGAAACCTGAATAGAGATCACATTTCTCTGACTGAATTAAATTCTTACTGTGGCTCTACTTTGTGCCATTCGGTGAGCGTGCGCGTTCAAAAATGTTTCACTTCGCGTAGAAAAGCAGCATTTATTAACAAGCAGTTGGAAAGAGCATCCTTCTGAGTTCCTGTGCACTGCTAGTATTTCCAAGTGCTCCCAGGCACACTTACTAGAAGAGCTGAGGGGCCTTATTTTGCCATCTTAATTCTGTTTAACTATATGCTTCTATTTCCTGTGTGTTCTTGCAACTAGGCAGCAGCATAGACTCTGATTCATGAATTGTGATGTAGAGAAACTAAAAAGTCAAGTTTTTTTCCAAAAAAAAAAAAGAGAAATCAAAGCAAATATAATCCTAATATCTAAATATAAATTCTATCCAAAGAGGAAATTTCATGACACTAGGTGACAAATTGCTGAAAATCATCAAAGTGCTGATGCAACTTTTTGACTTGTAATAGCATAAGGTATTAATTTCTAAAACCAAGATGTAATATGTCTTTTTTTTTTTCAAATATGCCAAAATTACCAATAAGAACTGTCATTATGTTTATTAAAAAAAAAAGATACCTTATGGCTGTTATGTAAGTGAATAAAAGCTGAGATAGGAAGTTATAGACAAGTACAGACACATATGTATGTCTATATATACATAGACTAGGGCTAAATTTCACAGATGTGGGGGTTTTTTCTGCCTGGAAATTTAGTTATAGAAGGGTCTATAGGTTTCAGTCGCTCATCTGACAAACTAGGTTGTCAACTCTGTAGAAGGAGGTAGCTGCATTCTGATCTTTTACATGTTTGAAGATCCTGGACATGTTCCATCTATATAGATCAGCTTTATGCTGGACATCTGAAGTGCACATGTGGAAAACATGACAGGATTGGAATGAATTCTATGTAATGTACATGTGCAGATCCACATGTACAACCTTTAGCCAGCAAAGCAAATATTTCCAGATCCGTGTACAAACAATCCTATCAGTGCAAACCAAAAACATCAGTCCCAGACTGAGCATCCAACTCATTGCACATGGAACATGTACAGCCTGTGTGAGAAATTCTGGGCATTGTTCTATAGCCACACACCTCTGAAATGTTTTTCCTGCTCACTCTTTCATACTTAAGCCACCAGGATAAAGCAAGGGTTAAGCTTCCACCTTTCTTTCTTTCTTTACAGAAAGAAGACTGTTCCACAGTACCTGGGTCCTGGGTAAGAACTCTAGGCAAGACAGAGTTTCCTCATATCTCTTTTAAACCCCATAGGCTTCTGCTGTGGAATTGTCCCCTGGATTGAAAATGAAGCTTCTTTTCATTATGTGTGTGTAGGTTTTTTAATCTCAGTCTTCTGGTCCTTGTCAACAGTTTTTGACCATCTTTTACATGTATGAAAAATTGAGTATTCTCCTGCTTATTCTCTAAGGAAATAGTAGAATTTTTTTATTTCTGGTTGGATTTATATAGTTTTGATTTCCTTCTTGTTTGATAAGCCCTTTCAAATCTAGAGGTCAACTTTAAAATAGGACAAAGTCAAAAATCCAATTAAACTGCTCTGAGGGTGTCTTAAAATTCTAAATGAAAAATATGTCTGTCTAAAACAATTACTGAAACACATAAATACTGGGGCTGTGTTTTGTTTTGCTTTTGGTTTCCTTGTTTTTAAGACCAAACAAATTCAAGTACATCATATCCTCTGGATAAATATCTCTTCATTCACATCAAAGTCTTGTTTGTTCATACTAATGCTGTTTTCCATGAAAACCTGGTTGGTTAGGTATAACACAATAGGAAATCACCCACTTGTTTGAAATTCTGTATCTTAAGGATACCAGAAATGCTGCTTCTTAGGGCATGGCTAAACAGCCCCTTTAATTCACCAGGACATTTTAATATCTTGTCTGAACTGCAAACTCATCTCACTGCATTGCTCATTTTTAAAAACCTTTCTAAAAGAGTTCTGCTCCTGAAATAAACTTAATTATCTGCAGGGTAAATTGTCTTGTAGGAGAGTGGACTCTAGTTTTTTCCTGCAGCTAACATAGAATTACAGTATTCAAGAATTACTTCTTTTTCTTGTTAGAAGTTGAATCTAATCTTCCAAGTAGAAGAGTTTTTAAAACAGTAAACTGTTCTGAGATCAGCCATTTTTAAGGCAAATCTCTTCAGAGCCATTGAATATTGTGCCTAATCCTCTTGGCTGCAGTTTGTTTATGGCAGAAATGAATTTACTGTATCTCCTATAAAACCCTTGTGGAGTGTTCTTACAGTATAAAATGGGAGCTTAGGAGAATTACAGTCTGGGGAAACTGGATTTGATCTCAGCTGAAAACTGGTGTGTGGCCTTAATAATCCTAGCAACATATTTCCTTTGATAGTGTTGCCTTTTGAAGAACTGATAGGCCTTATTGTATTTGCAGGTGACTGGTAGGGGGATAAGAGCAGATGAAACAAAGGGATAAACAATATTGTATTACTCCTTTATTAAGAAATTCTTCAATAAAACTGTTGTTGCTATGAAGTATTGAGTTATTAAAGGAAACTGGATGGACTGAAGTATCATGAGTAATTTGTAATGGGAATGTCTTTCTCAGCCTTTTTTCCTTCTTATTACACTGTTAGTTATTCTGTCTTAATTCCTTCACTATTCATTTTTTCATGTTCCTTTCTGTTTTACTTTTTTTGTCAACCTGTGCCAGGGAGACTTAATTGTAATACCCAAACTTTGGTTCAAACTGCTGTTCCAGAAAGTTCAAACAATCTAAGAGATTGTAAGTTTTTTGATAAGGGTACTTCGAGATCAAGCAATTATTGGTTTAAATGCTGTTGCTGTTTTACTTCTGGGATTGCTTTAGGACAACTAGAAATTCTAAGATAAATAAGAAATTGAAATTTTATATCTGAAAACTGATTCTGTGCAGAAACATTTTTAAAGTATTATTGAACATTAAATTTTATTAACAATCCCCAGCTGGAAATTATAACTTTCTTTTCCAGAAAAAAAATATTTTTAATACTTTCATGTGTCAAAAGATGAGAAAAATGTTTATCTGAAACAAATCAAGGCAATTGGTATATCAAGTATTGTATGTTAATTTGTAGGTTTCTTTACAAAACCTATAATTTGAATATTTGAAATATTTCCTATTAAGCAAGCCTATGGTCTCATCTGAAATGCATATGGTTTGGTAAAAAGAAATAAAAAGGCACTTAAGTTTTGCTGTAACCACTTGTGAATCCTCTTGCATAACCAACTAAATGCTTGAAGTGCTGGCTAATATTTTTAATTGAAAGAGAAAACAAAAGTACTAAAAGTACATGTAAATGTATGCAGCTAGAAAATAATTGATTTTTAGAATACTTTTTGTTATAAGGTCAAGTCTATCTCCTGTTCATCAATCCTGAATAAGCACAAATGGCTATTTTTGGACAAGATTACTTCTATTGGCTGGTTTGGATGAAAGCACATATCCATTATCTTTAGTACAGTTTGTCACAGGTATTTCTTTAAAATTGTAGGAATTAATGTGCTTTTAAGGTAAATGGTTCCTCTACTCAGTCTACAGCAAGCAGGATCAGATGCTTTAGAGAAAGAGAGAAAAAATGTGAAACATGTCGAATACAGAATAATCATTCCAGGCAGGAATCTTTCCTATCACAGTCTGTCTCTTGGCAGAGGTATTATCAATTTGGGGTAGGATGAAAATTCTCCCTTAGTTTTTTCTTGCTTCTTTTTTTTCCTAGTTATGCTGGCCAGAGAAAAGTATACTTTTTTGGCTCTGAGATTTAGCTGTTTTCCAAAAGATAGCATTTGTAGTGTTCTGCATTCCTGATCGGTGTTGTATCATTAAGGTGTGTATTGAAATGCAGCAGTCAATAATATGCTGAGTCTGCTACTCATGGTGATCCCTTTAAAGAAACACTGAACATTTTTTTCAATTAACAGAATTCAAATAATGCTGAGCCCTCCCAGCACTGTGTCTTCATATCCACGTGTAGGCAAATGCTTGCAGTACTTGTGCTCAGCGGTTGGTTGTTTTCTCAGTCAGGGTATTTGCAGGGAGGGAGGGGTTGCTACTGATTTTTGCTTTTGACAAGTGTAATCACAGTCTAAAATATCCTTGTACTGACAAAGGTATTGTCATAAATAAGTAAATAATTATACTAAACTGTCTTCTTCCACTTAAAATGTAGTTAGCCAAAATGATTCCTCACTTTTTAAAGCCTTGACATAACTAGCTTATTTTTGAACCTCTGGAATACTAGTATTCTTGATCTAATGTTCTTGATCTATTTTTAATTTTTATATGATGATAAATGTTATCTTATCCTTGTTTGATCTTATTATTTGTTTTCTTTGAAAGGATGCTTTTGAGGTGAAATCTGAGGAGCGTGCCAGTGTCATCCAACAACTTGAGCAAACTATTGAGGATCTGAGGACAAAAATCGCAGAACTAGAGAAACAATTTCCTGCTGCAGAGGTACAGACTGCTGGGAGGGAGCAGGAAAGTGACCACGCAGACTCTGGGGAACTCAGCAGTGTGACTCTTCAAAGGAATGAAGAGGAGACCACACCCAGGACTGTGTCACAGGCGAGATCTGTACAAACGTCACCAACAGAGGATTATTTAATACATAGAATGCCTTCAGCTAGTGCACTGCCACAGCCACCCCCACCACCACACTTAGAAGGGGGCAAAAGTGAAGGGCCTACTCAGAACTTGCCAGCTCTAGAACTACAGCCCACATTTTGTTCTGAAATCTCCTTAATTCTGTCACCGAAGCTAATCTCAGTGCCATTGGATGCAAGCCAATCAGTACAGAGTATACCGCAGTCACCTCTTCCAGGACCCAAAGCTGATTTGTCCCTTGCATTTGAAGGAGAGACTGAAATGACAGTTTCCCATCAGCCTCTAAGTACTGTAGCTGTAACTCGTAGTGAACATCCCCCTTCCTTGCCCCCAGAGCCCATATGTAGCATTCCCCCATCACTGCCAGCGACTGAACAGGCTGCCTCCCTGTCTGGAGCACATGGCCATTCCTTTGTTACTCCCGTGTCTGTGGCAGGATTACCACTGCCACCACCTCTACCTGGCTCAGGACTCCCTTCTTCTGCTGTCTCAGCAGTGACAGACCTGGACCACTCTTTCCCGGGCACCACAATGTCACCTCTCCCTCCTCCTCCACATTTGCCAAGTGGGGAGATACCAATGCTGCCTCCAGCTCCTCTCCTTCCATGCCCTGGATTCCCTCCACCACCTCCACCACCACCCTTGCCTGGAGCAGGAGTCCCATCTCCTCTGCCTGGCTGGGGTATCCCCCCTCCCCCTCCACCACCACCACCTTTACCTGGAGCCGGTGTCCCTCCTCCACCTCCTCCTCTGCCCGGCCTGGGATTGCCACCCCCAGCACCACCGCTTCCTGGAGCAGGACTGCCACCACCTCCCCCACCTCTGCCTGGAGGGGCCATTCCACCTCCTCCTCCTCCACCACCACCTCTGCCTGGTGCAGCTGTACCTCCTCCACCACCTCTTCCAGGATCAGCTGTACCCCCTCCACCACCTCTGCCTGGTGGAGCTGTACCCCCTCCTCCTCCACCACCACCTCTGCCTGGTGGAGCTGTACCCCCTCCACCCCCTCCACCTCCTCTGCCTGGTGGTGCTGTGCCCCCTCCACCTCCTCTGCCTGGTGTAGCTGTACCCCCTCCACCTCCTCTGCCTGGTGTAGCTGTACCCCCTCCACCTCCTTTGCCTGGTGTAGCTGTACCCCCTCCACCTCCTCCACCTCCTTTGCCTGGTGTAGCTGTACCCCCTCCACCACCTCTGCCTGGTGTAGCTGTGCCTCCTCCACCACCTCTGCCTGGAGCTGGTGTCCCTCCACCACCCCCTCCTTTGCCTGGGTTGGGGATGCCTCCTCCGGCCCCACCACCTTTGCCTGGAAGTGCACCTCCCCTTCCAGCAGCAGTCCAGGGCAGCACTTACCCAGCAGTCCCACAGGGCTGTGGTTTTCTTCCTCCTCCATTACCATCTGGTTTATTTGCAATGGGGATGAATCAGGAGAAAGGGAGCAGGAAACATGTAATAGAGCCTTCTCGGCCAATGAAGCCTCTTTACTGGACAAGAATTCAGCTCCACAGTAAAAGGTAAGTCATAGAATTATGTAGAGTGGTGGTTTTGCTTTATGGCTGTCTCGGTAGTATTGTTTATCATTAGCAAAAGTCTTTCCTGCTAGGTAGGCCTTTGGGAGAACATGGATGCAAGCAGGGTTTTATGTGTAGTTGGATATATAAATAGGGCGCCCATTTTCTTTAAAGCGCACAAAAGTTATTTGCACATGGAAGCTCTTTGATGGTAGCGTTTTCAGTGTCCTTTGGGGCTACATATCACATGTGGATAAGAGATCCAGGGGTGATGGTGTGCCACCAAGTGTTCTGTGTAATGTTTTTTAAAATGTCATATTTGTGATTTCCCCTCAAATTTCAAGGTAGCATTGGTCTCTCTCTGGAGGAATTTGCAAGTTTTGGTAGTGTCTTCCTTCTAGATGGATCTATGCTGAACACATTCTATCCTTCTCTTTCTTTTCTTCAGTGACCTTGAAATACTTTTTTTTTTTTTTTTTTTCCACCTTGTACACTCAACAGACTCAGATTCAATCTGCAATTTATTTGCATAAAGCAATTCTGATAGCTTTGATATGACTTGGTTTCAGTTGTTGATGTTTTTGGGGGGGTTTTGTAAAAGATCATTGCTGGTCATGAAAAAAGTTTCCTTGTAAATATTTTTCTTGTATCTCTGACTAGTAATTATAAAACCCATCTGCTGTTATTTAATGATGAATTTATTCTTTCTTCTGAAGTTCTTGCCACTGTTGCACAGGTGGTCAGTAAATAACTGTCTATTTCTACTTCTCTTCCTGTCCATGTCTGTACCTTTTATAGCCTATATACAGCCTATTTTTATTCCTAGGCATGTAGAGTGGGTGAATATAAATAAGCCTGACAGTATCACACATGAAAAAAGAAAACCCAGAAGTGTGAGGAAGAATCAACAGTAGTTTTTATCAAAATGCTGCTAGTAGAATTTAGGCTTATAAATTGCTGCTATTTAATTTTTTTTAATTCCTCCATTTATGACCTTATTTAGTTTGACATTGCCCTACATAGGTCTTTTGCTTAACTTTAGAGATTCTAGTGCTTCACTTGTGTGGGAAAAAATTGAAGAGCCTTCCATAGATTATCATGAGTTTGAAGAACTGTTTTCTAAAACAGCTGTTAAAGAGAGGAAGAAACCCATTTCGGACACCATTACAAAAACAAAGACTAAACAAGTGAGTATTCATTTAATTTAAGATCTTTTCTAGGCTGTTTTTTACATAGATTTTTGCATGCAGCTGAGATGAATTATGTCTGGTGTGGAATTGTTACCATATATAAATACACATTATAGAAAATTGAGAGAAGGAGAGAATGTAGGATGTATTTCAAAGCTGTATGTATTAAAGGCTGAAGATTTCTTTTTTCATAAATTACTTTTCAAGTATGTATTTTCTTAAAAATATCTTTGCTTTATCCATTTTAACAAAAATAATACAAAAATAATTAGGTGCATATATGATGCTTTGAAATTGACTGCAGATGTGCAAGGAGTAGTATATATATTATTCTGATTAATTTTATACATTAAATAATGACTTGCATATGAAGTACCGTGACTTCAGAGAAAAATTATGCTTCAGAATCTAATTCCTAGTGTTATACCAATCAGAATGGTTTAGGATTGTGTTGTGTTTATGTGTATAAAGAATATGAAGTTTATATAGACAATAAATGACAAGCACAGCTGGGAAAAATCCAACATTAATCAAACCAGTTTCTTGAGACAGAATGGTGTTCAATATAATAAAAATGGGAAGAACACTTTAAAATGTAGAAGTTTAAACCCCAGAGTAAAAGAATTTAATCCTAATGTTTACATGACTATTTGGCTGTAATCATCTTGGTGTCTGTGTAAAAATCAAGTTGTGGTGGTATGCTAAGGAATTTTCAATTAAACTTTCAGGTCAGAGAGGGGGATGGTCTTATGTGGGTTCCTAAAAAGCCATTAAGGTTCTTGTTTTATCTTGATTTCATGTTCCTGTACTCAACTCAAAGCTAGGCAGATCTTTCCATCATCTTTTCAGATGCAGGTTAGTGCTGTACAAGACTTTATTCTAACATGGGATACAAAGTGGGACTCTTTAAAATCTCTATTCACTGGACCTTATATCTGAATATGACCTATTAGTTCTCCACCTCTTGGTTCTGGAGATCTTGCCCCCATAGATACATTTTGGTCAGGTGCTTTACCGTGTTGACAACTCGCAGCAGGCAAAAGAACTGGTAATGAAGGTAGGATGATTATCCCAAGGTGATGGATGGATGGATGGATGGATGGATGGATGGATGGATGGATGGATGGATGGATGGATGGATGAAAAGGATAGTGCAAACACACGTACCACTGTGCTGCACTAGGCTGTACTAACTGGGATAGGAGGAAATGTAAGATTCCATTGCTATCTGGCTGTTCTGCAGTAAATGTCCAAAGTGCAAGACCTTTGCTCCTCTTTCCTCCTTCTAGAAAAAGCTGGTTTTTAATGGTTATTCTTAGCTTAATTACTATCATAGTTGTTCAAGTAAAAAAAAGGAATGCAAAAGTGATGCTGTGTGTCCCTGAAAATTTCATAAGATTTGGTGATGAAAATCTCCCAACAGAGTGGAAATCATGGCTGTTTACTTCTGTAACATACAAAGAGCTTAAAGACAGAGAGTGATTATGAATAAATATTAGATGTGGATTTTAATACTAAATATTTCTTTTTCTTGCAATGCCATAAATTTAGATCTGTTGTCAGTAAGTTAAAAAAATGTAGTGAAAACTAAATTGACTGATTGTTCTTAACTTCTTTGATGAGAAGAAAGTTTTTTCTGACAGAAATTTCCACACAGAAGTTTAAGGCAATCAAGTAGTTGCTGTCACCTAGAACAAACATTCCTGTGAGCGACCTTAATTCACAGAAGATAATTCTGTTTCTCTTCCTCTGATAATCAAACAAATGTACTGCTCTCAAAAACAGAAATTGCCTAATAGAGAAGTCTGGCTTGTTGAATTGTGGTATCTGTAGAAAAGATTGACTAAACAGATAAACAGGCTTTCATTAGAACTATGGTTAGAGCTGTCATTTATTGCAGATGTCAAAGTTAAATACTCATGTGTGAGAATCCAGTTAGGGCTCTTCAGGGTGTTGCCATAAGACAATTGAAATAGAACAGCTTCACAAATATATTCCACGTATACCCTCTCATCAATTTGGAATGCAGGACAATATTTTAGAATTCTCTTAATCAATAGTGCAGTAAACACTTGGATAATGAAGTCTATCTGTGTTTAGGAGAAGAAACAGTTACTTGGGGAAAGCATGGCTGTAATTCCACAAGTGTGTTTTTTACAGGGAGCACCAAGTGCTGTTTAAGTGCTTACTGACTTACATGGCTTCTATGATAGTTACGGGTGCTGTAAAGATCTTACAAAATGGTGTTTCTGTAGTGATTTTTACAGGGACATGTTATGCAAAGCAGATGTGTTTTGTCACCTGTTGAACTATGAAGAAGCACTGTACAAAAGAGAACCAGGACTCTCACTCTGCTGCTTTCCCAAAAAGCTCTTGTCTGGCAATTGTTTTTGCTCCTTGTAGTACAGGGTCTGCTGAGTGAATGTATTGCTTAGATGGATTGGATGTAAAGCACTGGCTACACTGGAAATAGTAGTAATGAAAAAATGTACAGATACCTTTCAAATGTATAAAGTATTTGGTACTCTGTATAAACATATGATTTTAATAAAACTCTTTTTATTGCAAGCTGAAATAAAAATGTATTTTTGCACATGGCAGGAGGGGGAATTCTAGCTAATCTGCAGAAAAATTTGATAGTTTTGGGATGTTTTAGTGGATGAAAGATAAATGATTTTGAAGTAGACTGCTGTTCTGCACACAGGGCTTTCATTTTCTAAGCCAGAGAGTGTGTGCAAACATGCATATGTTTGTTGTGTATGTATATAGATATGAATTATAGAATAATTTCTGAATAGTGAGTACTTTTTAAGTGGTAAAATTATTCTTATTGCTCTGGGTTGGTTGGGGTTTTTTGTTAATGAATGAGTCAATTTCACCCTACCCAACTATTGGTTGTAATTTTTTTCTCAGCATGATCATCTGCAACTAATACAATATAAATCTATAAAGCTTTAAAAAAATCAATATTATACCTAGCATTGAATGAAGGCTTCACTAAAATCCATTCCAGAACTTTAAAGAAAGAGAAAGAATGAAGTGTTATTATTTATTTGTGAATGCAGCTGATTTTATTCTTCCCACCTCTTATTTGGTGCTATGGCACAAACTGTGATTTATTTTGCTCTGTTAATGCATATATATCAAATTCTCAGCTGCTGTAAATGTGTGCAGGCTCACTCAACAGGAATGCCTACTAAATCTTCAAAGAAAGTCCTTTATAGGCTATATTGTAGGTGGGGCTGCCATTACTACCTATTAAAGTGGTCTGACTTTCATTAGAAGTCCCTGTTACAATGGTACCAAAATTTAGCTCTTTAGACTGCAAGTTTTGTTGGGGTTTTCCCCTAGTTTGTGTCTCCTTCATTTCGCCAACGTTGAAAAAGGAAACAAGGTCTGCTTTTGCTCATGTCCGCATTGTTTCCTAGACTTGAATTATGGAGAAATTTTATTACATGTATATTTTTAGCTGTATAAAGGGTGTCTTGAATTTTGACACTCTACAGGTTATAGGTCTGTTCCTGTTGCTTAGGAGGGACTTCAGGTATAAGATTTTTCTCTGACTTTTTACTGGTAGTTTGGAAAACAGGAGCCAAGAAGAGGGAGGCAAAGGAAGATTAATAAAAGTAACTGGGGAAGGAGTGACTAACTGAGGAGATCTGACAGCTGAAAATATAGAGCATATTAGCTGTGATTCTGTGTCACCTCTTATTCTGTCTAAAGCAATTTCACTCAAACTTTTTGTGAGACTGGAGTGATTTTGATCTGGGTGATCCTTTAAGCCAAATTGTCAATCTCGTCAAACCTGTGATGTTTGATCCAAGCAGGGGGTGAAACTCACTCTTGTGTCTTGTTCAGCTATTCCATGTAGCTACAATACAAGTTTGGATTATGTGGCTGGGTAGTCTTTTTCATAGAACCCTTTCCATAGCTTGTGTCATCCGCGTGAAATGAGCACAGTCCATAATGATTACTTATTAAATTAAGCTGTTACTTGTGTCAGAAATTGCTGCACAGAAGTTGTTGCAGCACTTAAATCACAAGTAATTAGTAAAGGAGGAAGAAAATGGTCTTATGATTAAGGCTCACGAAAATGCTCTCATGATAATTCTCACATTAATTCTCAGTACTAAGAATATATTTGCATGGCAAACATTGGCCAGAATAATTGAATGAGTTTGGTGGAAAAATGGTATATAATCAGAAAACCTTGATATCAGTCAGCATAATAAGGATATAGAATGGACTGAGCTGACTTGCATAGGTTACTTCCTTCCCTAACTTTTGAACAGTCATTTTAGAAACATTACTGGTAACCCTCTAACTGTACTTTTGGAAAATATTATTGAAGTAACTGTGATGAATTTTTCAATCATGGACCATGTGCTTATAATCTATAATGTAAATGAAAAAAATGTTGAAGATTTTCTCATGTGGAAAGTCCACTATGAATCTATTGACATTAGTATTTTAAACACTGTTTCCATCCCAGAATATAAATAATATGTTGCTAAAATTTCATTTGGTTTCAAAAGCCTTAGGTCCATAAAAGATATACCAATGAAACTGTTTAGATTATGATTTCAGGATATTTGAATTTTAAGTTGGACCTAAAGAAGGAAGAGAAGACTTCTGGAAATAAAATGCCACTCCAGTCCTTAGAGTTAGAATGTGGTTCTTGTTTTTTAGTAAGGGACTTTTTACTGTTTCTCAGCCTCCTGTTGAGGAACACAATGCTTATCCAACTTAACTAATTTCTAACTGAATTAAAGCACTCTAAGTATTTTTCTAACCTAATGTCATAAATTATGAATATTAACTGGGGTAACAATCTCTTAGTAAAAGATTACTCCAACAGTAACAGTTTTATGATGTTAATTTCAAATAGTGCTATTTTAGTGCTAAAACTGCACAAAAGGACATTAATTGTTTCTCATCCATATTGGTAAAAGCTTTATTTATGAAATAACACAACAGGGTAATAGAGAAAATGTACGAAAAGTAAATATTATGTTTCATTGCTACCCTCAAGCATAAAGTTTCAGACATGGCTGTTTGACTTTACCAATTTGCATAACATGTCAACAATTTGCATCTAAAATTATATGAGAAAGATATAGATTATGAAATTCTTCAGTGGGTAAAGAAACTAGCTCATTTCCAGAGGGGTTTTTCCATTTTGGTTAGGATGGGAGACAGAGAGATGCTGAAAATAAGCCTTTGTGATTGATGCTCTGTGAGTTCAGTTAAATCAGTATCTGCCATCAGCATGGATATATTGTTAGACAGCTGGGACTGGGTGTTGGGTTTTGGGGGGTCAGGGGTATTTTGTAGATATGAAGGAAAAATTTTGATCTCCTATTACACCAAAGTGACCACACTACTTGAAGTATTCTGTTTCCACTCTCACAGTTGCCATTACCAGCCAGAAGTTACCTCTGAATTTACCTTCAAAATAAGGCAAACAAAGGGTTAACTAAAACCCACAACACACATAAAAATCCCCCACCTGTAAGAGTATGTTATTCTGTTATACCTACAAGAAAGATATACATGGGAAAGATATGATGGGTCCACTTCTGTGGTTGTCCATTTTACACTTGGAATACACTTGAATCTACAGAAAAGCCTTGTCATGGAGCCCGGAGAGAAGGTGGCTATTACTGGCCCGATCCTGTCTCTTAACGTTTGGTTTGGAACCTTGTTGTCTCTGCCTCTTCCCTGCCGCTTGTATGAGCAATGGGTCTTTGTACCTGGATGTGACTTTGTGTAATGTACAGCAGTTTCTCTTAACCAGTGAGAACTTTGGGATAATTTTTCTAAATGCTCAAAATCAGAAATAGAAAGCAAGAATCATTGAAAAATTCCATGCATTAACTAAATATTATTCTGGGGAAAAGGAATCTTCATATTTTTTGCTTCAGGGCTCTCATCAAACATGTGTCTTGCATTACCTTTCACTAAATATCTCTTTGACTGTTTTTGCTTGTGTTAAACAATCAGGAACAAATTTGGCATGTAGTTTGTTAATGCTCAACAATGAGGACCACTCCAGAATTAAAAAGTTTGTCCTAGACTTCAGGCTGCAGATAATATCTCTAGCTTCCTTTTTATTTATTTTTTTTTAATTTGTTTAAAGCAGTGTTCCAGAATCCAGACTAAAAAGGAGCTGTGTATTGTGTCTGAGGCTTTAGATCTTGCAGAGATTGGATTTATCGAACTTTTGTTGTTCTGCCTTTAAATGGCGTCACTTGTCTGTAGCCTGTAGGCCCAGACTATGCAGCTGATTTATTTTATTGTTTTACTTTTAAATGTGGGAATTGCTTTAGGCATTTATGCTAATATTCATATTTTATGAATTAGTGTTGTATTGTTACATCCATTCTATTGGAGGAAACTCTAGTATTCATGCAATTGACTGAAATGGGAATGAACAGCATAATAGAGATTAGTTGACAAAAGTTGACATAAACCCTACATTTTGAATAAAACCAGGGAAATTTGGTAGCTGCTATGTGAAACTGCTTTATCTATTGCGTTCTGCATCCATTCACTTGAAAGTCATGCTCTTTGTCACCCTTTTGATATCATCATAGTTCAGAATTTTGGCAGCAAAGATAACTTACTCTTCATGTGGACAGTGGTTTTTTTGTTTTGTTTTGCTTCTAATCACTGTCAAGATGTGGCACTCAGCAACTAATTATTCTCCTGTCTATCGCCTCACTTTCAGAAAAAGCATCTTTTTTTTTTCTGCTGACTTTTAAGCCAGGACTTGAACGGATCTACTAGGTCACTAAGTCTGGTCCTGCCCCCTGGACAGGAATCATGTTCTAGCCTGCATGGCAACAACATAGTTAATTTATTTGCTTCCTTTTTCTCTAGTGTTGATTTGCTTGTTGTATTTGTAAGCCTGATCTTAGTAGCTCTCTGAGTTTTAGAATTCTGATGGAAGATAGAAACTCTGATTTCACAATTTGAAGAAAATATAATTGTACATGGGTGAAGAATTAGATGTGGGAGATTCCCAAGATCAGACTCCAACTCATCCGTGTTCTTTGGGCCTCCAAGAGGGAACAGTGTAGTTCTGCTTCCTTTGGAAAGGTCAAGTTGGTTCTAGGTAGGTTCACACCGGAATGCAGTTGTAATATTTTTTTTGTGGAAGACCACTTCACAAAGCTATTTTACTCTCGATTTTCTTTTATTTTGTTTTACTACTCGATAACATAGTATCCTACATCAGTTCCATTTCTACTCCATTTTGCAGAATCTGAGGGATAGTAAACATACAAGCTTACTTCTGATAAGCTCTTGCCACTTTATGTGACTACTGTTGTTTTCTGATAGCACTTTTGTGACTACTTTGCATTTGATTTTTAATCCACTTTATTTGTCAGCTTTGGGATAGTTTTCTAGTTCAAAATAAAGACAGCAAAGGATTCCCACTATATGCTGGTACCAGCAAGTTAGTTATGCTATCAATACAAGATGTTTTGGACTTGAGCGATAACAATAGGAGCTGAAATCAACAGTTCCCCCAATGTCTTCTTTACCAAATTCAGTTTCTTCAATTTATTTGGAATACACAACTTTAGAGTGAAGTTTTTGAACTTTTTTTTGCGTAACATACTGTATTGTTTCTTTTGTTGTTCTGCCTTTCCAGCAAGTATGGTTTGTTAGCAACATCATTTGAAGAGATTCTGTTCTTTTTTAAACTTTGTATACACTTCTTTTACTTTTTTTTTTTTTGATAGAATTGAAAATACTTGTTTGGTTGTTATTACAGATTGCAACTTAATTGTTGGAAAGATTTGATCTATACCTTGCTACTCAAGATCTACTTTATTTTATAACCTTTTTGTAGCTGCAAAGAAACAAATCTATAACAGTTTCTCTTTACAAGAAGAAAATCTCTTATTGACCCAGATTTATCTCAGTTCCAGGCTTGAATGAAATGTTTGTTCCATTAAAAAAATATTTAGAGTGATGATTCCCTATTAGAAGACTATTGCAGGTTATCCTAATTTTATCTTTCTGAATGACATTAATTTTATTTTTGAAATCCAAAAAAACCTGACTATCGTATCCTAGTTTTAAATTCCAAATAGTATATTACATGGATTTAAAAGTTACATAGGAATTTCTTGCTAATCCCTATGTAGGTGATGTGAGTAGCCATTCCTTGAATTTAGATCTTTAACCTTGTGAACATCAGTTATGATATACTTGTTTTCCAATGTTAAAATTTTTGGTTAAAGAGCAGTAATTTTTTGCTGTTGAGACATCCCACCCCAAAAGGGAAGGGAACACACAGGTGTGCAGATGCTCATGGTCAACAAGGAATGACAAAAGCCAGAAGGTTGGTAAAAGCTTACAGAGTTTTATTAGCAAATTATACACTTGTCATGGAAATTGATATATTATTCCCTCATTTCCCAGTATAAGCACACAGTGGTGGGTTCTGAATAAAGAGGTAGAGTGAGTGAGAGAAACTGGAGGGAGGGAGGGACAAAGATCACCAGTCCTTGTTCCAGTGCTGATCCAGCTATTGAGATGTCCAGAGTCCTGGAGCCATGAATAGTCAATGAAGTCCTGGAGCTTCATGGGGGTACTTATTTATAGATAAGTTTCTTGCTTTCTATGCAAATCAGTTGTCATGCACAGTTCATTCCTCTAGACATTTCTGGAAATAGATTGGAGGGCTTCGGGAGGTCTCTGGTGTCTTGATCCTCCTCTGCTGGGTTGGCTTTTGGTCAGCAATCCTTTTTCTTGACCTCATTCCTGTATGTCCAACTGTGCTTATCTCCAGGAGCCAGAACAAGGATTTCTGTCCCAGAAAATTGCTGCCCTGCCCCTGCAAGGCCCCCTTCTCCAGCCACATCCTGTTACTTCTCACAGCATGTTATTACCAAGGATCCTTGGTTGGCAGCACAGCGATCTGGCTGTTCATGTTTGAGACACAGACATTAGTCCCTTATCTTCAGGGCTTCTACAGCTGTATTTTCACTCCACTGCAGCTAGTTTGGCATCTGTGAGAAAAGGGAATAAAATATCTTCATAATCAATGGTTATTAAGATTTAAGAAGGGAAAAAATCAAATTAAACTGTTGGCCAGCCAACCACATCCTCAGAAAACCTATACTGTAAGTTCAGTGAGTTTCTCAAGTTTCCTTTCCTAAGTAGTTCCAATGGCAGAGTTCAGGGTCAGGTTTTTCCTTCTCTTCTGCTGTTCAAACATCAGTGTACAAACTTGTATCTGAAAATGTAAGTGAATCAAAGTTGGCAATGAATCAGTGAATCATATGGCAAACATCTTCTGAGTACTTTTTCGAGCTTTTAGGATGTGAATTGGATCATTACATTCTTTACTCTGGCTAACCTAATTCTACCTTTTCTAATCTCTTTTCTGTTAAATAATTTTTAAATAATTTTGCCAGTGTGGCTGTAGATGATACAGCCTCCTGGCACTACAACAGTAGCGCTATAACTTGAAAAAATAAGTATATGCTTCCTGACATGAACTAACAGTTTTAGTTATCTGTATTTTCTTTTTTCCTCCAAGTGGCTCGCAAGGGTTTTCATCAGTGTGATTAGTACAATGTAAAACTCAGCAACCTATGTAGAGTGAATATTAACGTCTTTCTTCTATGCAATGGTTGAATCCTGGCATTGAAAATTATTTCATCTAGAATCATGTCATTTTACAGATAAGAGTCCTCTTCTGGCATTACTTGTTTCTCCTAACAATGATATAAAATTTACATCAAGTTGAATTCAAAAACCTTAGAGCTCTTTGTAAGATAGTCTGTGAACTACATGCTGCTCTTATGATTGTAAAACCAACATGTATGAAAGTCTATTTTAATCACTGATTTTAACCCCCTAAAGCAAGACATTTTGATGGCTTGATTTTGTTTTTTTTCTATTTCGTAAACAAAAAAGCTTTGTGACCTTTTAAAATCCTTAAATGGATCAAAGAAAACCCCAATGTGTACGTGGTTATTTTGACTTTAAAATAAAATTCATATTGGCGCCTACTACGTCAAACATTCAAATAAAATACAAATTCTCACAGTTTTAACTTACATCAAAGATGGAAATCATTGTGTGGTTTTGGAAACCAAAGCAATTCCAAGATAGACACAGTTGGAATTTTTTTATTTGACAGTGTTTTTCATATACTTAGTAACATCAGTGTGAAGTAGAGTGTGCATTCTAATGAAGAAGGAAGACTAGGGGAACCTTTTAGGATTAAATTCAGCTAGGTTATAAAGTTACGTACACTTGTAATGGGTTTATACAGCAGAAGAAAACTTTAAGAATAATAAATTTTCTCATTTTTGGATATGTATCTAGACTACAAAGAACTATTTCTTGAATATGTTGTTAGTAATGCAAAATATCCTGTATATTATCCTGCATAATATAATAATACTTGTATTTCTTTTGGCAGGTTGTCAAGTTGTTAAGTAACAAAAGATCTCAAGCTGTTGGAATATTAATGTCTAGCCTTCATTTAGACATGAAGGACATTCAGCATGGTAAGTGAAATAACTATTGATTATTCTCAGATCACATAATTAATTATCTGGAAATGCTAAATATTTATATCTTTTGATATATAAAATAAATTGAGGCCTTTTTTACACTATTTTTTCTGAAAATAGCTTGTTCTGCATTTATATTCCCCCTTCAGCATCAGCTGTGTAAGTGGTATATAATATAGACATTTTGATTTTTGGTTTTTCTGAGGAAGAAATGATGTGTTGTTTATTTTAATTCAGATAACCTTGGGACATATCCAGAAAAGTGAATTATAGTGTTTAATTTGTTTGTTTTATAAAATAGTTTCTATATTTGGGTTAGCACAAACTGTGGTGTTCTTTCATCTGCAACAGCATTTTTTACAAAGCAAGATCTTCTAGGGGAGCGTAATACTTTTCACATTTATGCTAAGAGACAGTAGTGCAAAAAGGTGAAAAGTGGAATTGCATTTATATTCAGAGCATCCCTTATGTTTCCCAAAGGCTTTGGATAGATTTGAAGCAGATTGAATTATCCTGTGAAGTGCCAGCCTATCTATTAAATAAATGTGGTTTCAAGTATAACACAGACTTCATAAATCACAAAAACATCTTGTGAACTTTCTAGGCTACATATTTACAGCCATGCATTCAGTTTACTAGGATTTGCTTATTTTGCGAAATTATTCAGAAATAGAACAAATTTGAGATCATTCTGTCAGCTAGTGAGTAACTCGTAATCACAGTTTTAAGGTTTTATTAAACTGTTTTGATGGTTACTAGACTTCCTCAAGCTGAAGCACTTAAGATGGTAGTCATAGAGCAAGGCGCCAGTGCTGGCGCCAAGAAGTACTTGGTATTTCCAAAGCTGGCAGATGTAGTTCAGTTAAGTCATAGAGCAAAATCTGAAAACAATGATATGGTCCTTTCCTTCAGTCAAATATTCAACTTGGTTTCAGTTAATAATGAGAACCTTATGAAAAAAGGAGTCCGCCTAACATCTGTGTCTGTGGTAAAGCCAACACAAGTTCATTGAAAATTTGCTTGCTTAACATGCAACACTAACAATAACATGGCATGAATGTCAGTAGTTGAAGGGGTCAAACAATATTATTCTTAACCTTTATCCTATTACAATATTAAGCACACATGATCATCTAAGAGCTGTGTGCAGATTTTGGATATTCCTCTTTCAATAGCCGTTTTCTAAAACCAAAAGTCCTTGCAAAAGGGAATTTAATAGTTCTTCTATTCCCTTGCTGTGCAGAAGTGATTAAACAAACACAAGAAAACTTTTTTCTGGTGGGGGAATTTGTGAAAATGATTGGTGCTAGAAGTCTCTTCTTTTATTTTCTTTTTTTTAAGAACATAAAATAGGCATGGAGAAAATGTGGTGAGGAGCAGGAAATACTTGCATGGTGGGGACAAGGAAAATAGAGATATTGCCCAGAAGTATTTTTGGCATCAGTCACTCCATGCAGAGGTCTCTGAGTGATCTAACCATAGAGCCCATGCAGAAATTATAGAATCAAAACCCCAAGTATTTAGCTTTACCTTTATGTATGCAACGTTGTTAATTCTTTATTAAAAATAAGGGTTTTACATATTTTTGAGTGCTAAAACATTTAGGATTTTCTGCTGCAATTTGAACATACTAACAACAATATACTAACAAAAGCTCAAATAATGATCAAGTGCCTGCACTAACAAAAATAGTTGATGTATTTGTAACTTTATTATTTAAGTTGTATGACAATGAATACAGTAAAAAATGTGATCAGTGTTTTTTGTGCCCTAGCCCGGGGTAGGCCTTTTAGCAGTGGTCTTGAGATTTTTCCATGTTTGATGTACACTGACATAAAAATTTACACATATCTCAGTACACTACAAGCAATTGTTTTCCATAAGTAAGGAATGCACTCAAATTAAACTTTCCCCCCAACCCCCTCCTTACAATTTGTGATACCAGGTAACTTATAGCTTCTTGTAAATATTCCCTATATCAAACATAAAGCATATTTTTAGGATGCAGTGTTCACGCAAATCACAGAAAAGTTTTTTGTTTTTTGGTTTTTTTTACTGGCCTCAGAAAGGCACCCAGGAGGAGATAGAAACTTGCAGTGCTGAGTGATATTACATTTCTTGTTTTGTATGATATTTACTGTGTTGTATTTTTCTGGTGCTTTAGAAAAATTTTGAAGTTCTACATGAACAGAGGGAAAACAATTATGCTGGGTACTAATCCACCTAATAAATTCAGGATTTCAAGTTCTAAATCCGATTTTGTTTAGATGAAGACCTTAAAATAGCTTGAGACCTGGTCAAATGTAGTATTTCATGTCTTTTTAAATTTTTGTTCTTTGGTCGGTGTTTTTGGTGTGATTTCACTTGCTTTTTAAGATACAAAATACAGATGAAGTATTGTCTGAAATAATATTGTCTGCATGTCTGATCACATGTGGCATTTAACAGAAGATCTCAGTATATTGTAATACATCTTAAATAGTTTTATTTTATTGCATGGTTGTTAAGTGTCTGCTTGCAGAATTGCATTTGTCTGCTTCCAGCTTTGGAAATAGGTTTAGTAAGACAAATGCCCAGAGCCTGTCTGCTTTTAAAATATTTTTACAGTGTGGAAGGATTAGTTGTAATAATCAGAGCACATTTGTTCTGTACTCTAGTATGTCTTTCTAGTAGTGCTTCAAAGTTTGCTAGATTAATTTTTGTTGTTGTGGAGATTTTTTTAGTAGATTCTAATTCCTAACAGAACTCGCATCTATTTTATGCAGGTAAGGCTAGAACTGTAAGAAATGTTGGTCCCTTTAGTTGCAGTGCCCTTTCTCTGGTATTAGTATAAAAACGAATACTCGTGGTTTCTCTGATTTCACGCAAGGTCTTACTGATGCCTGGGTTTTTTGCAATCATCTATCAACTATGCAAAACACTTTATCCAGGCATTTTGCTTGCTTTTGTGTTTTCACTCCACCACAAATATCCTTTATCCAGTATTATGTTCCCAGTGGAAATATTGCTGTATTTGGCTGCATGATATGGCCAAAACTTGAGAAATGCCAAACAAGCACTTCTTACCTCTTTTTCCTTTATAGTTCAGATTTTCTTCCTAGAGAAAAGACTTGGGGTTTAACATTAATGTTTTTGGCAGGGGGCATTTCTTAACATTTCAGAGATGCAAAGTGTGCTCAGATTAGGGGACAAGATTCTGGTGTAACTGTATAGAGTAACCTATGATGCACACCTTATGCATTAAAATATAATTGTTAAGCCTGTGTCTGCATTTCAGGACTGTGTCTTGTAAATAAGGTATCTTTGTTCAAGCTGTCTGTCAGCACTTGAAATATAGCAACTGTTTGACATTGCAGCCATGGTGCAGATAATAAATTTGTCAGTGCCTTCCTCAATCCCCTTATTTATAAAGAAACAGTGTATCTTCCTTTGTGTTTACAACTGATAATAAGTTCAGTAAGAACAGCAAAAAGTTCTGTGTGTGTATAAAAATAGAAGGAAAAAGTTAAACTGAAGATGTCAGCCAGGAAAAAAGGTAAACTGGGTATTTTATGCACCTAAATATTAAATTTATTACACAGTGAGATTTTAATCTACTATTTATTACATGTATGGAAATTATTCCTTGGCACATGAAAATTGTCTTAGTTCTAAGCATGCCTCGTAAATGTTGAAAGTAAAAGCTTCTCAAAAATGGCATATGCAGTATCTTTGTGTTTTGAAGTTGTCTGTTATCTTTTCCAATTGATTAAGTTTCTCTCAGCAAGGTTTGTCACTCCAGGGACTGTGTTGCTACAATAATCTAAACTATTTTTCTGTAAAAGTTTGCATAGCACCTTGTGGTTGCCCTGGCTCTTTTGGAAGTAATTTGAGGATTTATGCCTCTGAGTTTTGGATGACTTTTCATTTTCTTCATTTAATAAGTCATTTTTTCCCTCTCTCTGAGACACTGGTAGTCTGCAGAATTTGATGGAACTACCTGTTCCACTCTGATATCTGCAGGGGGGAAAAGAAAGGGAAGGCCAAGACACTGTCTATTACAGGCCTCCAAAAAGAATGAACTTGGAAAAACAATTAGAAAAAGGGCAGGACGATTCACCTAACAGCTGGTAAAAACCAACCCTGTAATCTGAATTTGAGCTTATTTTACTAGAAGTTATATCTGCAGCAGAGTTTGTTCTGCTAACAGCAGTACAACTTTGAACAACAAACATATCTTCTGCCCTGAATTCAAGACAGATGTGCAGGAAGTGAACATACTTTAAATGTGAGCAAGAAAAAGAAATGTTTATTCTTCGTATTTGACTATTAGTGACAAAAGAAAAGAGAAAATCTTGGGTTTGTTTGCTTACTTGACCGCTCATGCTGACATGTAGAGATGATGAGCAAGGAGAGACTTTGTCAGAGGTTTAACTAAATGATTTCACTAGAGAAGGATGATAAAACGTCTCTTACACTGCATTATTTCAATGTTCTGAGCAGGATTATTAATGTATTGAACTATCAAGTAGTCTAGGTCCAAGAGATGCTCAAAATGGAAAGCAATCAGAAAAGAATGACTGAACATCTGGAAAATAAGACTCAGGATTAGTTTATTTCATAGAGAGTCCAGAGGTGATCTGAGTATTATTTATCCTAACAACGTGTGTGCATAAGTACAATCATTTGAAACTTATAGTGCCCATTCTTCACAAATATTTCAGTACCTTCCTAAAACATATCTTTCTGATTAAACAAGTTATGAGGACAAAACAATACATGATTGGATCAAGTTATCTGGCCACTGTTTACTAGTATAAGTAACCTGCTGCCCAAATTTGTTATTTCTGTCCATTTAAGTTATGGGGGAAAATGTTGGCTGTAGGAAGATATCCAGACCTTTTTTTCTGTTAGGTGGCAAGTCTGTATTTCTTTATTAAATTGATGATAAATAAAGTTCTTGCAATCAGTGCAGGTTAATTACAAAGTCTGAAACTTTACCTGTCACTTCAGGATTATTAGCAGAGAACTGAAATTCTTTAAATGTTTATCTTTTTTCCTAATCAAGTATTGTGCGTGCAAAAACCCAACACCTTAAAATATTATGGTTTAATCTTCCCCTCTGATAGCCTTTCCAACACCTATTTAGATTCTTCAGGGACAGACCCAAGTAAAGATTGGTTTGATTCAGCAGTTTTTTATCTAGTGTACTAGCACTTCCTCAAAACTTCACACCATAATTCTGAGTCTTATTTCTCTGCTTTTTCTTGACTTAATGCTACCATATTCATGACATTATGCCTGCTGTTAGATTGTACACTTACACATTTTATTCACTTATAATTACTTTACAAGCTCCTATTGGGGAATTATTGGGAAGAAAAATAAAGGAATATACAAAATGACTTTTATAGAATACAGGCTAGAGTTAAATTAGAGTGCCACACATATGTATTGCTGCAGATGTTTCTATTGCTTTGATGCTGTTGTTATGCCCCCGGTGCTCTGTATTGAGCAGTGATTTTGGACTCCTTTTCTGGACCCTCCTGTCAGACACAGACAATTGAGCAGTGATTTTGGACTCCTTGTCCTCCCCTCCTGTTGGGGAGGAAGGACAACAAAAGTCCTTGGGGACAGGTGGAGTTTCCAGTGGAGTTTCCAATGGATGTGACATAAATCCCTGAGCTGTGCATAAAGGTCATGAAAACCAGCCCTGAGTATTTAAAGCATGTCTCTAGTCCTCTTTCCTCTATCTTCTAAGATTTTCTGAGACTTAGTTTATAGTGACCAGAGGCCAATAAAGCAATAGCAACAGCTGTTATGGGGAAAAATACAACTTCAATTATAATTTTCTTTTAATATTTGTACTGTAAATCAAGATAATGAAGGACAGAAATATTAGTATCATCAAGAAAGGAACTGAATCTTTAATGTCATATGACATTTACACTTAAAAACAAATTTATAGAATTATAATTTTTTTTTCTATAGTACAAAATTCATTTTAAAGAACATAAGTTTAGAGTTTTAAATGAGGAAAATAAAATTGAATTTTCTTCACAATATTTGAATCAGCAAAGACTAATTACTGCCACATTGGACAGTTTGGATAATTAAAGATTTTTGTTGTTGTTAAGAACATATGACTGTAATTTAATAGAGAAGTTTTGTAAGAAAATGTAACTGCATTGTCTGTCTGTTGTTTCAG
Source organism: Agelaius tricolor (assembly GCF_023055355.1). Lineage (NCBI taxonomy): Eukaryota > Metazoa > Chordata > Aves > Passeriformes > Icteridae > Agelaius > Agelaius tricolor. Next base: position 47,114,504 of record NW_027269261.1, read on the forward strand.
TTGAAACCATGAGTTTTTTTCTTGCAAGTCTGATCTAACTTTGAAAGTTAGAGAAAAGTTTCAGGAACATTCTTTTCTCCCAAAAGAAACAAAAAAACCCTGTACTGTTATTTCTTGTTTGTGAACTGTGTACTCACTCAGAAGAGGGATGATTACAAAATTCTTAGCATAAAAGCAACAAAATGTGTCCTGTTAGCATTAGTACCATGTAAAAATTGAGTGGCAGGAGGGAGAAAAAGAGCACGTTGTGTCACTTTTATAGCAGAAGTATTTTCCACTGGTCATACTCTTATACATTGCTGAACTACATAGAGGTTCTAGCATTATTAAAATTAAGAAATCCCTACTAATTAAGAACTTCCAATAATAAAGTTACATATTTTTTCATTACATGGAAAGGTTCAAAAGAAAAGGATGTTTTCCACAAGAGTCTGTTTGTGATTTTTCATGTTTGTTAGATTTGGATACATTTATACATACAAAAAATTTTCATTCAAAAATAATTTCCATTAATATGTATATAGCTACTAACAATTTAAATTCAAGGTAGTTTAAGTGGGGCTTTAGTATCATCACAAGAAAAGTAGGTAAAACTATTTTTTAAAATTCAGTGTACCTATAACTGTATTTTTGTGTCTTTTTTTTAAAAAATCAATTAAAACTATATATTTGGCCAAGTGGAGATCTATCAAGCTTTGTACCTGATCTCCTCTGTAGATAATCATAAAATAAAAAGCTAAGGTGAGTGGCACTGACTGCTCATTATGTAATTTTCATAGGTCTCTTATCTTATTGCAGTAGTTGGCTTCAAACTGAAAAGTTTATTTGGAACAGCTTTCATGCATGTTATCTGTTCTTTTGATTTTTTTCTTGTCACCACTCTACACTCCATGATTCTTTCTTCCCTTTGCCAAGGAGGTGACTGGCTGGCTGTGCATGCTGCTTTCAAGATCTTTGTGCACCATATGCCTGTGACAAGAGGTCACATCATCTTCTTTCAGGCTCTCTTTTTTCTGTATTGTTGCTGATAATTTGTTTGCCCTTCACTGCTGCTAATTTTTGAGCTTATGTTTTCAGGGAACTATGCAAAAAATCTGAGTGTCTTTTTGGGCCAGCAGTTGCTAATTCTGTATGCCTCACAGGACTTTTACAGTCTGGGTTCTTTTTTTCCCATCTACTTTTGCATGTATTGACACTGAATATTTGAGAGATCCTTTTATAAGTATTTGTGGTCAGCCTAAGTGGTGTTACTATCTGAGAACATTGACGCCTCACGTTCATTAAACAGCACAGAAACCTGTAGAAGCCCTAGTAAGGTTTCTTTGATGCAAATTTCTACTTTGAAATCTAATCTTTCATTTTGGTAATTGATTTTCCTTTTTTTTTTTTTTTGAGCGGGTTTTGGTTTTTTTTATTGGTTTTTTTTTTGGTCTGTTGGTGTGAGGGCTTTTAATCCAAGTAGATGTTTCCCCTTATACCACAACAGCATAATTTTTTCTGAAACCTTAGGAAAGGATAGTGAGGAGCCTTTTGCAAATTCAATATTAACCTGATCATTCTTACCTGGGCCTTTATGGACACTCCATTTAAGCAGTTCTACTTAATTTGTTGCTCGTGAGTGCCTACTGCAAATTGTGTTACCTTGCTTTCTCATTACATTGGTTTAGCTGTACGTTCTTTAAAAAAACTGTTCTTCTGTATAACACATAGGCATTTTCCAGGCATAAAAATCAGACTGACTGGTTTGTAGTTTCCAGTATCATCTGAGGAATCCTCTTAAAATTTTTATTTGTATGTTCTGAAGCTTGTTCAATTTGAGACAGTGCCCAAAACATATCACTTGAGAAGTATAGAACTTGTCTGAGAACCCCTTTGACCTTTGCTGTGGTTGCGAATCCTTACACAAATAGTTTGTTTAACCTTTTCTGATTCTCTTTCTTTTGTGCTCTTTTTACAGCCAGATTATCCGCATGCCCAGCTGTTTCCTGTCAGGCTTCATACATGTGATGTGTTTGAAAGCAGTTTTATTACTAGCTTTATGCATTTGGCAAGTTGGGTTCAGACCTTTTTGTTCTTGTCCAATTTACATTGAACTTCCAAGACTTTGCTTTTTGTTTTCCTTGGCTGATTTCCACTTTTGAAGAGTATCTTTTATTTACAGGTGTCCCCCATGCTCTTATACTTAATCATATATGTGATTTTGAGGAGTAAGAATATCGAGGTTGTGAAAAGACAAGGGAGGGAAAAGGGTGCATTTCAATTTATCAGTTGACTTTTTTTCTCTGTGGCTCTAATGAAGTGTCTTTAAGCCTTCTTCTGACCTTCAACCTTTCTTTAGCCTTTCAACTACCCTCTCATTTTAAGCTCATTTCTGGTTGTAAAATCTAAATTTATGGTGTTACTCCTAAAAATCTTATTCCCTTATCCTATGGAGAAATTTTGTTAAAGGCTGGTTTGGTGTCTCCAATTGCTTTGTATTTTATTCAGAAGTTGATCAAGCGTTACTTCTCCTTTGGTAAATCTGCCTAGCTGCTTTGAGTAATAACTCTAATGCTGAAAAATTTAGATCCAAAAGATGACTCAAGAAATATGGCTAACAGATTAAACCTTACACTAGTATGTTTGCTATGTAGCATACTGGTTTACACATAAATGGTAAAATACCATTCAGGAGTCATTATTAAGCTGCTTGGTGAGTGATCTGTAAGAGGGCACTGACTGTGTTTTTTCTGCTCAGGCGAGAACTTCCTTCATAGGGAGCGCGGTGCATCTTTTACACCCAATTGCTTTATCTTACCCGGCTCATGCTCCCTTCAGTATTCGCTGCCTCTCTTCCGCAGTGTAAACCTTTTTGGCACCATGTACAGCCTTACATTGTCAGTGTCACGCTGATTATCGTCCTTCTGTACCGCTCGGAACAGCCATTACCCGCACCAGTAAATACAAATCTTCCCTTTGCAGATGTCAGATGACTCGCACACCATTCACACAGTCTGGCCTTTCCCCGTTGAGCTCGGCTTACCTGAGCCGCCGCTCTCCTCGCCTCCCTCGCTCCTGCCCGCTCCGCGCTCCTCCCCGGGCGGGGCGGTCGCGGCCCCTCGCCCACTGCGGGCCTTTCGCCGCCTGCCCGCCCGGGCCCGGGCCCGGTCCCCGCTCCGGCAGCAGGTGGCAACAGCGGCCCACGCTGCTTCTGCCGCCGCCGGGAGCTCGGCCGCCCTTCCCGGGAGAGCCGGCCTGGCCCGGCCCGGCCCGGCCCGGCAGAGCGGAGCCGCCGCCGCAGCGCCCGGGAGGCGCCCGGGCGGGCAGGGCGCTGGAGCTGCGGCTCCACTGCCTCTCGGCACGGTCCTCACGCAGGGAATAGCTCCTCTAAACAGAGTTCCGAGTGCAAGGAAGAGAGAGGATGATTCGATGATAGTAGAGTGGTTTGTTTGCTGTGTCCCTGCCTCATCCATGATAGAGGCGGGTAAGGAAGAGTGCCGGGGAAATCATGGTTTTTTTGCTTAGTCTGAGTGCCCACTGCTCCCCATGCTGCAGTCAGTGTGTTGGTGTTCCTGTACCTGTCACTTTATGAGAGACCTGGATTTCTCCTACTCACTGCTTTCTCGTCTTTCTCTTGCTTTGTTGTTATTCACCGGCAGTGAAAGATCAGGTTAATTTCTGTTGTTCTGCTGTTTCACATGAAACTCCCCGAGCAACGGGTGTGCAGTTCTGTTTCAGTGTAATGTGTTTTCTGTTCTTAGTGAAGTCTCAATTGCTTTTGCTTCCTAGACACAAAACACAGTTCAGTGTTACTGAGCTGAAACAATATCGACTGCATCCCCTAATCTTAAAGTCAGTAGGCCAAAGCTAGTCATTATACTGTAATAAACATACATATGTGGTTCCAAATAACTTAAAGGGTTTTTTTTTTTTCTTTTAATGTATATCTTTTGGTTTTCTACATAAATGGGCATTTGGTTTTTGTTGTTATCCCAGCCTTTATTTCCTTGAATTAATACCAGCTTTTGAGAAATACTTTGGAGTGTGAAAAAAGATGGAACTTAAACCAAACACAGGCATCCGTCTGCACTCAGCTATCACAGTATTGTGATTTGAATTAGTAAAGCTGTGTCATCTGTCATGTACCTAGCCAAAAATCTTTTTGCATTATTTTCATAATCCCACCACACTTACAACGTGGTGTCACAAGATCACAAGATCATTACATCACTTTCTTAGCATCTGTAGCTCCTTAGTACTCTAACTTCAGAATATTTGGTGAAAGGCTTAACGTGGCTTAATACAATGAAATCCCTGGTGTGTTTATCCAGACATGAGAGAGGGCAGACATGTAGAATACTAGGCGACAATAATATGCTCTCTGCAGTGCCAAAAATAAAATTTTAATTTTATTTGGAGAATAAATTGAGAGTATGTAAATTTTTTTCAGCGAGATACTACCACCATTTGACAGAAGGAAAGAGAAATTTAGATTTGAGAGGAAACCTCTCAAGTGTTTTGTTTTCATAGTTATTGAATAAGAAAATTTGCATTTTGGGTAGTGACTGAAGCTGTTGCTTGTGCAGCAATTATAGGCAAAGGAGGACCTGCTTTGCATGATGGTTGAAACCCTGTATGTTTCCACACAGTGCTTCCTAATTCTGCTTGTGTGGATAGTGGTATCACACACATCTGGCTTGCTGAAACCATGAACAGCGAAAACTTGTTTCTGAATGATAATAGGTATCTTCATGGCTAAAAGAACTTGCAGTACTTTCTGTTGTAAATCATCAAACAGTAACAACATTCCATGTAGTATGTATAAAATTATTTAAGCTTGCTGATGTTACAGAAGAATGGTAGAGAATTTCAGAGAGACCTAGCAAAGGGCAGATATGCAGCTCAAGTCTAGGGTTTTAGAAAGAGCATTCTAAGCATTTGGTCTGGCTGCTAAATAAGGCAAGTTATGTAATATTGCCTGCTAATTTCTGCCTCAGGCTGATAGTCGGTATAAATATGAACATTTTAGCAGTATAAGTGATCTTGAGTTCCAGCTGAAAATCTGACCCTTCAACCTTTTGCTTTCTTTGAAGTTGCTGAAAGTTTTGCAGTTGGCTTTGGTGAGTCTAGGATTTCATAGAAATACTTTAAGTGATGGAGAAGTCATTTCCCATGAAACATTGTTCAAAAGGTTGATTTCTCCCACTTTTAGCACTTTAAATATGCTTTCCATAGTGAATTTGGCAGATTTATTTACAGATGCCCTTCATTCTTTCCTGCTTTTGGTCTGTGAAATTACAGAGCCGTCTACTTTCGGGTATCTTGTCATGCCGGTATGTAATCATGTAGCTTCTTAACTTTGTGTGAGTTAAATAGATAAAGCAATTCAATAGGAAGACAAATTCTGAGGTTATTCTGCTGTCTCCTTTGTTGGTCGTTTTGATACTGCACTGGTTCTAGCTCTAGTTCAAAACTTGCTTTAACTTCTAGCCACTCCTTGAGAATTTTAGATTAGTCATTGATCGTGATTACAGAGAGTGCAATCAAAGCAGTTCTTTGGGTGAGTTTCGGTCTGCTCAGCAAAGAGCAGCTCTCCCATTACCATTGCCACCTGGATTTCATTGAGGATTAATCACTATTTTTAATATCTTTCTTTTCAATGTTGATAAAGATATTTGCAGTAAGCTGGGAGCAGAGTCCTATGAAAGCCTAAGATACTCTCTCCTTTGTGGTAATGTTTCAAGAGCAAGTACATTTTCAGATCTATGAGCTGGACAGTTATTAGCTCATTTAGTCTTGACAAATAATATAATGTAAGTATTCCACATTGCCAACCAGCCACACCAGGAGCTCCATTAGCTATGCACTAACTATGGGTAAATTGAGAGAAAAAAAGCTAAGATCCCAAGTTAGCTGCTTACTGCAGAGAATCTATTATTTGGGAAAAAAAAGTATCTTAGGTATCTGCCCTGATAACTTTATCAAATACAGCAGTTCACTAGTGGATGGTTCCAGATAAATGTCTTCTTCTTCCTTCTCCTCCTGCATTTTGTTTAAATTTATAATTTATAATGAGCTCCCTAAAGCAAGAAATAAAAAGCATGTCTCTGTTTATTGGCTGCATTTTTCAGCATTAGAGGTGACTTTGTTTGCTGTGAGCTATTCTTATAGAAATAGATTAAGTGGGATTTGAAATTTGGATCAGCAAATTTGAATTCTGAGAAAAATTCACACTTAATTCAAAGTCTCAATTAGTTTGAAGCCTGAAGCCTCATTTGCATTCCAAATAAGTCTTACTAATTTCTTCCAGTTACACAATCACTGGTAAAATTAGACTGGTCTTAAAGCCATTGAAACCAAGATTGAAAGGCATTATAGCATGTAAGGATCTAAAAGAAAAGTTTAACACACAGAAAACCCAAATTTTATGTCACCTGAATAATGAATTTAAAGCTACAAATCATGTCTGTCTTCAGCCAGATTGATACACAATGCCAGACCTACTGCATACATGCTTTTGCAGCTGATGTATTTGTACAGTTTGTTTTTATAACATGCAGTGTAAATACAAACTGACGCATAAACATCCCCAAAATACATTCCTCAGATATCATGTTCTAGTAGTCTGCCCCCAAAAAATATATACTTGACAGGTATGACAGTCTTTCATGAATGAAATGAAAGAATGAAATGCCTGTGGCATGCTGTACTACCTTAAACAGAAAGTGAAAAAAATTTAGTACAAAGTGATACTGAAATAAAAGCCACAGGGCATTGGGGCTTTTTATAGCAATAATTATATTTTCTGTAAAAGAAATTCTTACATATAAAATATACCTTTATGCCAATATTTATTTTATATTGAAATCTTGTTCTTGAAACACTTGAAAAATACATTTAAGGGTCAGGAACTGAGTGAACAACCCCCTACTATAATCATAAAGCACAATTATATATTTTTAAACTTATTTAAATGTGTATTATATAATTAGCAGTTGTATACTATGTTAAGCCTTCAGTAGTGTTTTGGGAGTTATCATAGTAATCCTTTTCAGTTTGTAGAAAATCTTGAATCCTGCCACTCAGTCTCACTCCCCGATGAGCAGCCCCTGGCAGGTTCATTGAGACTGTTTGCTCCTCTATGCACTGTAGTTTAAAATACGCATAACCTGGTAAAATGCCAGTCTTTTCTCAACCTTCCTATATCCCACACCCATGTTTTTTTCACCTGCCAAATTCAAACAAATCTTATCTAAACAATTAAGATAAGCATTGAAGTAGTCTCTATAGTCAAATCAGCAAACCTCTCAAAGCCAGAACTGAAATACAATCTCTCTAAATTAAACAGTCTACAATGGCAATCATGTTTGTATTTAAACATTTTATTCTGAAAGGATTACAGCATTGCTCTCAGCTTTTTTTTTTTCCTGCCTAGACAAGAAGGCGACATACTGAATCAAACAAAATATATTTGTTCTCTATGAGCTGAACTTGCACACTTTTTGTAAACAAACTGTATAGGTGTATGAAGTTTGACTTCACATAATCAGTAACTGCTGTCCTTAACAAAGTAGGCACTTGTTTGAAATGTATGTAATGTAACTGTTTATATTAACTGTGTACAGCTATATAAAATCTGGTGATATATTTTGTTGTATGTGTGAATATATATTTACATGTATGTAGAAAACCTCTATTGATAAAGTTTTTATACTTGGGATACAAGTTAGGGAACAGGACAACTGTCCAGAAGTTGAATTATGTTTATAAGAGAAAAATCATGCAAAAGATTCAGTCCTTTCAATGAAGTCATCTTCTTTTGTTACTTCACATTTTGCAAAACATATTCATGCTTAATTGATTCTTATTCTGTTGCTTCCTAGAAATGCGGGTGTATGTTCTTGAAGATATTTAAAACTCTTAAGTCATTTAAAAATGGTCTGAAGCAACAGTTCAACTTAATCCATGGCTTCTGCTTGGAAATTTTGTTTACTGTTCTGGTTTCTTACGCAAGCATTAGATCAAGGTGAATTACTGCCACAGTAAAACTGTGCAAGCAGTTCGAAGTGGTGTCTTGCCTCTGATCCATGCTGTATGTACCTGTCTTGAAGCCCCAGTCTCCCTTGTGCTTTGTGCCCTTTAACATTGTCAGTATGAAAACTTTGAGTATTTCTTAATAGACAAGTATATCACAAAGGCACTAAAGGCAAGGAGGTAAGTAATAAATAATATGAAGTTATTAATTTATGGCAACTCAGTGTGGCCATACCCCACCTACCAATTTTCAGTGGGGGTGGGGGGTGGTTTGAAAGTTATGCAAATCATGTTTAAAAATTCTTTTATTTTACTTATTTTCTGAGGATCTTTACAAATTATACTTTCATGACCCTTGTGGGATTGCCACAACTTACATTAGCACAGGGACATAGGGTTTTAGCACTGTTGTGTAAACACAAAATTTATTTCAGAGCCCCATTTGGAATTTAACTTTCTGCATTGGAGATTCACATTTCTTTTACTTAAGATAAAGAAGAATCCCAAGAAAGTAGCAGTAGTTGTCAAGTTGTTGGAACTATTACGGATAAAAATATGACCTTGTAAATTTTAGATGAATTAGGTCAAAAGTGATATGGGGGAAAAGGAAAATGCTGCGGTGGAGGGAAAGGGAGGAGGGGGGCAGGATTGGGAGGTGGGGGTGGGAAGGAGGGGCCAATCAAGGGATATAAAGTTTTGAAGTCATGGGTTTTCTATGTAACCAATAAGAGACTGAAAGTTTTGCAGATTAGTTTATTTTAAAATATAAATACTAAGTATTTATGGGGTGTAAATCTGGATTTATTTTGCAAGTAGCTTGATATTACATCCAAACATAATCTTTATAGGAGCAAAAGAAGTCATTGCAGTTTGATCACCTTCTTAGGCTCTTTTGGCTCTTTTGTTGATGAGAACACTGATGCAGGTGTTTTTTCTTCTACTTCTGAATTGAGCAGTTCAGCTCTCAGTCATTCCAATGAACCTGAAATTGTCTGCATTGAAACTTTTTTCCTGGTTTGCTTGTGTTTGTATGTGTCATGTTGCTTTTTCTTCCAAAGACGCCTGTCAGAGAAGACTTCCATTCTGTATTCACAGACCAATTCTGTATGTATTCTGTATCTATTTTTCCTTGTTTGTTGATAAAAGCATAAGTTGATCGAGCTGTATATTATCTGACTTATTTCTCTTGTATCAGAGTTCTCAAATTTTTAAGGTTTTGCCAGTTTTCTAATGGTGTTGGACTTTGACCACTTTCAATTTACTGCCTGTACATTTTTCTTGAGGAAGCTATTGTTTTTAATTAACTCAGAAATAATAATTCAAGGAAGATCATTCAAAGTGACACATCGGACAAACTCACTTATGTGCCTTTTTTTTCCTTGCAAATACCCTTTTTAGACATTTTAAAATAATTTTAAGTCCTGTGAAATCTGGTTGAATGAATTTTAATGGTACCATTGTGCCTAAAAAATTACGTAGCAGTTTTGAGACTCTAATTATATAAAGCTTACTGTTTCTATATTTTTATATATTGATATAGGTTCTTAATAACAACAGAGTCAATTTTTTGTTGTAAGACTGCTTGATGCCTTTTCAGTTTTTTTCACTATTCAGCTTATAGTAATATTCCTGGGGTTTGGATTATTTCAGTGGAGTAGAAATGTCTGGGGATCAAAGTCCAGAAGAAGTACCATGGAAGCTGGAACCTCTCAGTGTCCTATAATCTTGCATGTTAGAGTCGCATGAAGGGCGTAACAGCTGAGCAACCCCCAGATGAGTGCCACACACAGAACTGTGTGGTAAGAGTACTGTGGTTAGTTGCTGCAGAAACAGGAGGTCCTTCACTCAGTGAAGAAGAATAGATCTGCCTTGTTATTTTGCTGTACTGACCATCTGTTTCTGCCCTTTGTCAGAGAAGTTGTGAAGTCTTGCGGGAACTCCTGGTGTTCTTCTGGAGAAAGAGAGCAGATGTGAGAGTGAGGAGGCAAAGATGGGCAGGAGGAAAAAAGGAGTGGCCTCTTGAAGCAATACTGCTTGGTTTTTGGAGAGTCACGGAGAAGTCAATCGAGGTGGAAATCAGCAGGAAGGAGTTGGATGGGTGGTTTGCTTGTTTGTATCCCTGAAGGATGGATCTGAGTAGGGCAATACAGGTTCAGACATGGTTTTTATTCAGCTACTGCTTCTTTATGAGGACTTAAACTGTAATCTGTTATCAGTCAAGTAGGATTTGGAAAATGCTTAGTCAGGTTTTTTGGGACACAGCAGTGCTTCCAGGAGGTTTCAAGAAGGAGACAATTTTAGATGGAGTCCAGAGACAGAAAAGCTTAGGAAGCATACTTGAAAAGGCCAGAGAAGTGGAGTGTAATTTGAAACCTGCCCTGAGAAAAGGGAAGGCTAAGACTAAGAATTAGACTGAATACCAATTTTCTGGAAATCATCCATATGTGATTGTGCTAATGAGAGTTTTATGACACAAATTTGGATCCGAAGGGTCTGGCTTATAACACTTTTTTTTTTTTTCTTTCTGAAATTCTACTCAGTGGGAAACTGAATTTTGGCCTTTTCATTTTAAAAGGAAATTCCAAAGCTTTGGACTTTGAACAAAATAAGGTTTCCAAAGACTGGGTAGCTGTAAGAAGTTCTCTTTTTTCTAACAGCTTATGTGAGTGGTACTATTGGTGGATTTAGATTCATAGCCATAGGGAAATGTAGGTTAGCTGTTTCTGCATTGTCTATTGGCTTTGGTTTAGGTGGCAGCTGGTAGATCATGTGCTCCTAGATATATGAATATCAACAGCAGTGATCTGTCTAACAAAGCAAAAAGTACAGCAACTTCCTTTTATGGTCTTCCTGACAATACACTGGGCATCCTACAGCTTCCTGCTGATGGTGTTTTCTCATACATTTCCTCTTCAGAATTATATTTGCTGGCAAGAAGTTTGATCTTCTTGTCGGCTTCGTTACTGTCTTGCCCTGAAGACTTGAGGGTTCTGATAATTTATTGTTTGGTTTATTTTTTGTATTTTGCTTTGTTGTTGGTTTATTTTGGGGTGGGGTTTTTTTTGTTGTTTTTGGTTTTTTAAAATTGTGTCTCTGTTTTGTCTTCTGTGTATATGGAAGCCAATAGATATTCTTCACTTTCATAGTAGTCAAGGCCAGGAAATTTCAATGTCAGCTTTGAAACATGAAAAAATTACTTTCTAAACCAATGACATGGGTGAGAATATCTACCGTCTGCAAGACTAATACAAACCCTTCTCCAGTTGTTTGCATCAAAGTATACTGGAGCTACAGCATGGCTAAAAATATTTTCATATGAGGAAATTAATCTTTGGGTGCATTTCATCATTCTATTGCCACCACATATGGAATCCTTTGGTTAGATGTTTGTGTAGTCATGCTGATTGTAGGGGTCATGTTTAACTAGTAAGCTGGGCTACATAAGGAGACATCATTGTTTTTTTCAGTTCAAATTGCCTAGATAATGGAATTAAATACGTAATTGTTCTGATTTATTTTGTCATCTATTATGTTCTGTATGGCAATGATGCAGGTTTGCCTAAGAAAGGAAGCTCATATCCTCACTCCTCAGAGCATACCTAAGGTGTACATGGAAAAATCCTAGTGAGATGTTGGAGTGCTACTTATGAACATATACAGGTTTAGATGAAACATACAGAAATATATTTCTCTTTGGAGGCAGAGACTTGAAGGATATATCCTAGGATCTAACTTCTCCATGTCCTTGTCTCAGACTGATTCGTTTTAAGCAGCTCCCTGAAGTGTGTACACTCTTCTGCATACCTGTTTTGTTGAAAGTACACAGACCTGGCACCATTATGTTTGCCAGGCGTTCTCTTATCTCCTGCAAGCATTCAAACAAAAGTGTTCTATTGCTCCCTGAGTAATCTGTGGGTGATCTTAACATTGAGCAAAAGTCAGGGCAGGAACTTACGTTGAATTTCTTAGCTCAGGAGCGAACAGTCTCCGGAAGGAAAGGGGGGTGGAGTAGGGAGAAGACAGCCACAACTCCAAATAAATAGTTTAAGGGTTGCAAGTGTGTCCATATACGAAAACATTGCATAAGCATAAAAGTGCTGAAATGTTAGATAGTATAAACTGAGTTTCACAATATATCCTGGCTTTAATAAAGCTGTTTCTGTATAGGCTTTGATGTTAGTGTTTTCTTAAAGTAGATCTCTCAAACCTATCTCGACCCAGTTTCTATTTGCGTGCTAATTTTAGTGTCCAGTTCTACAAGGCAAATTTGGCACATTTTGAGGCATACAGATAGTCTTATTGAGCAACAGGGGTTATTAAATATAATGTATAATACCATGCCCTGTGTAGAGGGCATCTTTAAGTCTCTGTTGCAACAATTATTACACTTGGATGAGGGAGGGAAGTTTAAAAATACCCCAAATAATTAGCAGCAGATTTTTGCATGTGCCCCCTACCCCAAAAGAAAACAAGAATCATGTTGCTTCCTGAACTGTTAACTGTTACATAGGCTGCTACATTGCTTTCTGGTAAGGGAAAAATAGAAAAAAAAAACCGCACATTATTTCTGAAAAAGAATTTTAAAATTATTTTTGGTTTAATCCTAAAAGTTAGCTTTGTGCTCTGCTTAGAGATACAGTGTGACCTGCTTAGTTTAATGAAGGTCAACACTTTTTTGTTTATAATTTTCTTAAACTGCAACTAAAACTATATCTCAAGCCTGGAAAGGGGAAACATGATAAGTCCCAGACTAAGAGTGCTATCTCTAGATGGCAATCAGAAACACATGAGCTTGAATTATATTCTGTAGTCTTTAAGTGTATACAGAATTTCTCTGTGACTATTAAGGACATGGATTTATGGGACAAAAATTAACTTGTTGCTGGGTCTCTAGCTCTGATCAATGTTGCAATTTCTAGGTTAATCTCACTTAGGGAATTATTCAGCTTATTGTGCAAGTGCACATACACACACCACACACACAAACACAAAAATATGTGTGCCATCATATATATTCTAATGCAATATTCTAAATTTCAAGATATAGATGAGGAAAACTGGATTTATATAGCTTTTAAATGAATGGTCACTGTGCTTGCAAAACTATGTAAGAGGAATACTGAAAAGCACCTTTTGAAAAATAAATCTTTGTATTAGCTGAGAACAATTTTTCAATAGTTAGCGCAAATATTTCCTGTGCCTTGTGAAATGTTTCTATAACAAGTGGGGAGTAAGGGTTCCATTTCTAAATGAGTGTACCTCTTAATGATTTTTTTTTTAATCCAAGTTAGGTAGATAGAAATCACTGTATTTGAGCTGTTCCACTGGGGTTTTTTGATGCTGAAAAAAATACAGTATGTGTGTGGCACCAGAATTGGTTGGGAACAGGAAAGGCATATTTTGTATCTATACTAAATGTGTCGGCTTAGTGCATAGAAGACTTGACCCTTGTCAGGTGTTTTGAAGTTAACTGGCTGACTTATGGATTAATGAGTTTAAGACTGAAGTCAACCAGCGACAGGAATGAGCTTTGTTGTGTGAGTGTGTGTGTGGCTGTGGTGCAGATTTACAAATTTTTATAATGCTTTCAGCTGGACCATGAAAGTCTGATGTAAAGCTTATCTCTGATCTCTGACTATGGCCATACTTGTGGGATCATGTTTATGTGTATGGGGGGAGGGAGATGAATTCTTTAACACTTGACACCTGGCTCTGCCAGGTTTCTAGCTATACTATACTGCACTATTCAAGGCATTAATAAAGTTAAAACCTTAAGCTGTATGACCAGTAGGTCATAAAAAACTGTTGCTGAGTATTGTGACCAGCTTTCTTTCACAGCTGGATTATCATCCTGAACAACTAACTCTTTTTTCTTTTCTCGTTTTCATAGCTGTTGTGAACTTGGACAACTCTGTGGTTGATCTAGAGACACTGCAAGCCCTGTATGAGAATGTGAGTAATCAGAGGAAGTCCATAAAATGTAGGAATACTGTGTCTCCATGTGAAGGTATTTTTACTTGGCATCAGTAATATTCAGAAAGCTTGTAGAAGTCCTGTTTTGAAGTGACGTTATTTTCCCCAAAAGCAATGAGTACCAAGTATTTTAATTGCATTATTTCCATTGTGTGTTTTATGAAGTGCATGTATGTCTACATAAGTAACACGATCAACTTGTAAATGACTAAACAGATGTTAATTTTGCTCCTTTTTTTTGCTTCTTGGGTGTGGAAGTCTTTGATCAATAGAACCAAACCTTACACTCCACACCTTTGAATTCACTTTGTAATTTCACTAATATAAAAATCCCGCTCAACTAAAAAAAGTTTTGATAACAGAAATTATTCTCTTTATGGAACTGGAGCATTTAATTATTGTTGTTTCAGGGATTGCTCTAAAATAGTTTTAATTCTTTGAAAGGAAAAGAATTTCTCTAAGGTGGTGTATTAAAAAGTAGTATAAACTTCCAGGGGCTTCATAAATGTCTGGTGGTAATAATCCGAGAGATTTAACCTTTAGGTATGTAAAGTCGGGGATTCAGAATATGCTCAAGCATGTTCTAAAACTTGACAAAGCCTGTAAAGTAAAAAATTCAAAATGTTGTATCTTAGAAGCGTGTTTCTGCCTTCAGCTGAGGCCAGTGAGCATTGCCCCTGTCTGTGAGTGCAGTGCCTGGATATGTGGGGGTCTGGCTAGGTATCTCTTGAAAGAGTGAGGAGGCTTTCCCTTTGCCCTCCAAAGAACTTCGAAATATGAGATGTAAAGCTGTGAGCCACAGAATGGCATTGAAGGCCAGTGTATGTTATTGTACTTGATCCTTAATTTCCCTCGTGGTTTTGAGAATGTTAATTAATTTTACACCTTTCAGATATTTGGTTTTTAGAATTTAGCTTTTAGTCACCTGCTTTGGAATGATTTGATGGTTTATGAAGTCCCTCTAAATAATGCACTTTGACATGCCAAAAGAGAGATAGTAAGCTCTAGTCCGCTTTACAGAAAAACTGAGGAGCTAAATAAAACAGGAAGAAACCAAAAGTCTGACAAGAGCTAGAAAGAACTTTTGCTATTCATTCGTGAAGAACTAGGTTAACCAACACTGCCCAGAAAGATAATGGTCAAAAGAAAAACCTCTTCTAACACCATTCCAAATCTCTATGAACTCTTTGCTTCTTTGCTCCACAAAATTTTTGTTTTGGCCTATGGTATTTTATTTTAAATTACTTTTAATCTGCTTCCTTACACAGTTCATGTATATTCCATGCCATGCAGTTTTTAGCATGCAAAAAATTTGAATTAATTTTATAAGTTACATGTGTGTGAATGTGAGAGATTTTCTTGTGGGAAGTATGGAATACATACTGCAGTCATAATCAGTTTTTGCATACTTCTCTTTCTTATTGTGAACAAGTAGGGTTTTTTCATATCAGTTTGAAAATATATTCCTCTTATGTTGATAATGTGCTAAAACTTTTTAAATTTTTACTTAATGTCCTCTCTAATATACTTCAGAATCCTAATATAATGGATTATTTGCAAATTTGCAGTTCATTGAAATAACCAAATACAAAATGTCATTGTGTCCATTTTGTAATTACCTTCACTTATTACAGAAAATGTCTAGGAAATGTCCTGATCAAGGAAAATACCATGTGTAAATCTCAGGAAAGACTCAAGTTTTCAACTGTCTAATATATTTCTTTGCTTTGAATAGAAAACAGACCAGTCCAACTTTATTGTATTTGCTTGGGTGGAAAACAAAAAAAAACCCCAAAACCACAACCAAAAACCAAACATATTACAAGAAAAGCCCTCATATTACTTGAATAGGATTTTATAAGGGGACCTGAATTTTAATCCTGGATCTTCTTTTTGATAAAAATCTGTCTTGAAACAAGCTTTCTTTTTAGTTGACTTTTGTTTTCTTTTTTTCCTTTCAGCCCTTTGTCAAAACAGTTCAGACCTTGCATTTTCTTTCCTTGCTAGCTTCACTAATTATAGCAATATTGTTCAATAACTGTTGTAAGTAATGGGTGGTACCAGAAAGCCTGGCATGTTTGATTCCTCCCTTATTTCTCAATCTCATCCTGTGTTGTAAGTGGGAATAACTTTGCAGAATTTACTTCTTAGCCATTGACTTAATTTTTAGTTCTTAGGGGTTTTTTTATTGGATTGAGAATTTTTTTTGCTGCATATTTAAATACCACTGTACTAGTCCTCAGTCTTTCTATTTGATTTGTATGGAACATATGGGAGCATTTGTTTTACAGTTCTTCCTTCAGAATGTAATCATTTTTTCTGATTGCATGTGTCTGGCATAGTGCTTTCCCTTCTTAAATGTGAATGAAATTTGGGCAGTCTCCAAACCTAAACACACCCTAATTTCAAAAGCCACAGTCCTGAGGGTTCAATTCCTGTTTACTGAGGAATTAAACTCCTGTTAAACCACAAAGATATTGTATATATCTTAGTGACTTTTTATAAACTAAGAAGCCCACACCCCACCAAAGACCCAAGCCATCAATAATTAATTTAATATTATTAAGTTGAATTGTATTAAGTGAGAAAGACTGTGTTAGTGCAGCATTGTACTGTACAGTCAAATAGCTCTTAGGTGTGGTTGTGTAGCTTGCTTTGTGAAGAGTTGTTTAAATACATGTTGATAATTAGTTATGTATTAATATCTAGACAGTTTTAATAGGAGAATATTTGTAGATAAAACTACATGTAAGTGTGCTTTTCCAAATTCTCTAATAACAATGCAATCAGGTGATCACTATAATTAGAGAGAGAGAAGACAGGTAAACATTCCAGTTGCTGTGTGGTGTTAGGACATATTGATTCTGATGAGAAATGTAGCAACTGGCAAATCCGTGAATGTTTACTTTGAAACAGATAGCCTCTTAGCAGCTGGGGTTGTGGCTTAAGCATCACTGAAACAAGGTATGTCTGCTTCTGCTTATGCCTTTGCTATGTCATGAAAACGGTTGTATAAAAGTGGCTTAAAAATGCTATTGAATAATTTATCATCTTTCATCTATGGATTTCCCCTTTTTACATCACAAAAGAAACATGCATATTTTCATAATTAGGCTCCCAGTAAATTGCCCACATTGTCTTTATCTTTAAAAGACTTAGGCCAATGCTTTCAAAAACCTCAAAATGCCTTTGCTAGAGAGAAAGGGCATCCACAAGTCTGAAGTGCGTCACACTTCTCTGCCCTTAAGAGTCAAACTTTCTCCTCAATTATTTCTTGTGATTTTTTTTTCTTATTTTAAACTAGCAATTACAATGCGATGTCTTTTTTTTTTTTTTGCAAAGCCAAACTATACTTGAGTTCTGATGATCCAGCTTGAAAAGAATATGGTATTTATTATTAACCAGGGTATCTCTGTATATCCTTGTTTCATCTGCTATTGACAAAATTCCTTAGACAACTCACTCATTGTTTTGAAAGATATAACACAAACTTTTAAAGCCAAGTTTGCAAAAAAATAAAATTCCATACATTTAAACTGATCTAAACTCAGAGCTAGGCTTCTGTTGTTAGGAAAGTAAAAGCTAACCAGGAAATGTATGAGATTTATGTTGTGAGATGGAAAAAGGGCCCTTATGAACTTTGGTAAGAGCAAATACTGGCTAAATTAATACTCTGGAAGAAAATGGTAAAAGAATTAAACTGAAGTGGAATATTTTTGCAATAATTTAATTCAGATTTTTGCTGTCTGATTTTAGATATAGTTAATATCAAATTCTAGTACATGATATTATTTTTTCCACTTTTGATGCTATATATATATCTATATCTAGCAAAAAATCAAGGAAAGAAGGAGCAGTAACATTCAAAGAGATGCTAATGCAATCAGGTTAATGACTTTTATGAGAAGTGTTTATTGAATGTATTCTCTCTTGACACACATTTGAAAGGCAATATAAAAGCTTTTTTAAAAATTATCCATCTGTAAATTGGAGAAAAAATAGGCATTAACAATAAAGAAAGCTGGTAAAATTCTGAGAAACTATTTTTGATAATACCTGTGCAATAGACACAGTATTCCTTTTCTGTCAGAATTTAAAGTACCATTGATCACAATTCTGGGTACCTGAGCCATAATTAGTCACTTGAAATTCAGATTTGAGTCTGAACTTGTGCTGTATACTTCAACTTCTTGATTTTGGTGAAGGGTGTAAACTTTCTCTCTTGAGTTGTGCTCTGGCCTCCCCATGAGTGGATCATGCTCAGCCTTTGCATCTCTGACAGTTGTTACTTGTTTGCATACACAACTTGAGAATAATGGCTTAAATAAGAAATAGGGAGTCTGCCTAACCTTTGCCCGTGGGATTTGGTGGAGAAACATCAAGAGCTTGAACATGCATGTATGTGATAGATTGCTGTGATAAGCACTCTAATATTTCAGTCTGTATAGAAGGCTGTGAGAGAGAGAACTCTGAGTATTTATTCTAAAATATTTGCAAATAACGATTTAGTTTTATGCTCCATGCTAAAGTACTTCTCTTTAACTGTTATGAAAAAAATGTTAAGTGATTTTCCTTCGGTTTAACATGAGAGAAGATAATTTAAAGACTGGCCAGAAATAATGGAAATTAATTTAATTTGTTAGCATGAGAACTTGTTTACTTTTACAAAAAGCTGGGTGTTTTTTTTTTCAAAAACTTAGTGTAAAAACAGTGTAAATTGAATACATGAACTTTTTGAAATATAAGTTGAATAAATAAAATAGCTCCTCCTACAGTCATGTCATTTGCACACCTAGACCTCCATGGCTCTGATGACGTGACCACTGGAACAATGCTATCTCTCTTGGCATCCTTCCAGCTTCGAAAATCTGTAGATTTCACTTGTTGCCAAGAGAGTTCTTACTGATTTGAGAAGTGATGGAAACTTTTTCTTTTAACTCTCACCTGGGTAAGAGTGTTCTAGATTAAGTGTGGACATGTCCCATTTACATTGGCATTTTTAACACAAAACCAAACCCAAGCCTTCTCCACAACAGCACATGCAATATTTAAGTTAATACTTCTGCATTTAGTTGTCTTTTTCTAGTCCTCATCCTGTTTCTGGAAAGGTCTTCTACAATAGGATATAAAATTGATTAAATTTTCTGATCCTAGTATCTTGGAAACATTCTTCTTCTCAGGATAGCATTGTACAAGAAACAATTGCTACAGTAATTATCTTCACAGATCCTGTGTCTGCCTTGACTTTATGCAGAAAAGTGCCTTTGGAGGATGAATCCCTAAGTTTCTTTCCCCACACTGAAGTGAGACTGGGGTAGGGAATTCACATAGCTGAGTGTTATGAATGGCCACTAATTCTAAAATTAAAAACTGGTAAATAAGCCTCAGTCTAGCCCTGATGCCATATAAACAAGCAGATAAAGGGAGGCCCAAGCCGGTCAAGGGAAGTGACCTGCTCAGCACTAGTGGGACCACATTTAGGATGCTGTGTGCAGGTGTGGCCTCTCCAGGGCAAGAGGCAGTGACACATTGGAGCAAGGCTAGCACAGAGCAGCAATGATGGTTAAAGACTTGGAGAAGTGTTATTCAAGGAGAGGCTGAGAAACAGCTGGGGTTGCTCAGTCTTGAAAAGAGAAAGCTCAGAGGAATCTTCCCAGTATGTACAAATAAATACCTCACTGGGGAGGGGGAGTAAAGAGCACATATCGAGACTCAGGAATGCCCAACATAAGGGGCCTCCTGAATTTGAAGCACTGGAACAGGCTGCCTAGAGAAGGCATCAGCTCTCTATCCTTGGGGATATTCAAAACCTGGCAGGATGTGATACTGAGCAAGCTTCTCGAGCTGCCTCTGATTTTTGTCAGTGTTCACCTAGACAGTCTCCAGGGGTCCTTTCAAACCTCAGCTATTCTATTGATCTTTGGTACAGGTACTGCCACAAATTTAATCTCTTTGCGTCCAGAAAAAAGTTTATTGCTGGACAAAAAAATATATTTGCAATATTTCCAATCTGTTGAAGTATTTAATATATAAGATCAGACAACTTTAGAGATGACCTTTGAAGAGTATCCACAGAAATACTGACTAAATACTAGGATATGTGACATCATAGACAGGTGACATCGCATTATTTCCAGGCTCCTTGAAGTATTAAGAGAAATTCTGAAGGGCTTTTGCTATATGACTCTTTAATCTCTTCATCTTTCTATTTCACATCTGTATTTTCAGCCTTTTCACATGGGAAGATGTTCAACAATTTCAGAAAAAGTGTCCAAACTCAAATTTCTGGTTTCAGGTTCCTGATGGAGTAGGCATGATGATTTGAAACAGCTCTTCTGCTAATCCTGCAAAAGCATTCAAGAGAGAATGCAGTTGCAGCATTTCTTACACTTTGCCATTATCTGAATGATTAGAATATAATTTTTCACTGCTGTCTTCAAGTTCTGTGGTGGAGAAATTAAAAAAATGAGTGTAATTTTTTCTTAAAGGAATAAAGGTAGATACACTTTTATTAACTCTTGGGCAGATTAATGTTTTGGATCTCTCTTGGAAACTGCTATGATTGTCAAAAATGGGTCAGAAGGAGAGATATTCTTTTCACTTTTATTCCTTCCATGCCATTCAATTTTTCAGTACTACTGTTTGGAAAAAAAAATTTACCATAGCTTGGAGCACTGAAAAAAAAAAAAAAGTGAGGCTCAGATTCTATTGATTGTAATATTGAAGAAGAGACCCCACAGTGTGCCAGAGAGTTCTTCAAGAAGCTTGGCAGTTTATATGTACTCTTTTTTTTTTTGCCTATTAAGATAAAAATGAAATTAATTTTACTTCAAAGAATTATGCAGTAGTTCTCATGTATTATATGTATGATAGTTCCATTATAAATATGGTTTTTTTCTAAGTGTTTTTTCAAATCCCAAAGAAAATTTAAATTGCAGTAAAAAAAACTATTTTCATTTATTTAAGAAAATGTATTATTTAAACGCATATTTAAAGATCAGATCACATTCAAATGTAACCCAACAAATTTGTGAAGAGAAATATAACTCTCCTCTTGAGTCCTTCAATTCAAACATCTCGTAAATGAGCAAAGAGGATGAATTGGGAATGAAGATCATTGTCTCAGTGCATCATTGAATGAGTCAATACTTTGCAGACTGCTAGTAGTCAATATTATTATTTGCAAGATATTCTATTCTCCAGTAGATCTATTTATAGTTAAACTTTGTGGACTGTATACTTTGTGGACTCCTATAGTATTACCATAAGCAGATGCTAGAAAGGAAAATCTATGAATTTGATTTTTGTTACAAGGGCATATTTCTGTCTGTTGTTTGACCAGTCAAATAATTTTTTTTATTTTTTCCCCTTTATTCCAGAGAGCACAATCAGATGAACTGGAAAAAATAGAAAAGCATAGCAAGGCATCCAAGGAAAAAGAAAACGCCAAGTCTTTGGATAAGCCAGAACAGTAAGAACTTATTTATGATAGAGCAGTTTTGCTCACTTCAGAAAACTTTCACTTCTGTAGTAAAACATGTATAAAAAACCCCCGAAGCCTGTACCTACTGACAGTGACTCAAATAATTTTTTTTAATCACTTCTTCAGGTTCCTCTATGAACTCTCACTGATTCCCAACTTTTCAGAACGTGTGTTTTGCATCCTGTTCCAGTCAACATTTTCAGAAAGCATTGGTTCAATCCGTCGCAAACTTGAATTGTTACAGAAACTGTGTGAGGTAGGTTGTGCTCTGTGAAAAAACAAATCTAAATTTCTGATTTTTAATCTTGTTAAGCTTTACTCATATTTCAAAAGTTTTCACTTTATTTACTTAGGTATTTCAAATATTTAAAATCTGAAGGATAGCAGAATTGCACATTTTATGATTGTACTTTAACATCAAAGTGAATTTTAAGATTAGCTTTTGCTACTAAATTATATAATGCTTTTGCCATCAGTGTGTATCAGTCTCTGGAAAACCGTGCACCTTCTCCTTTTGTTAAAGCAAAATCTTCTCTCTTCACAGTCACCATTATCACTCTTTTTCAAAGGAATGCCAGTTCAGCTAACCTTGTGTTGGTTGAGAAATGTGCAACTCAGTAATATCTCTGATATCTAGAGATAGCAATGTTGTATCTAGTCAGAAGAGATTACTGGAATTTTGCAGTCCCATGAAAAACAAATACATAGCTTTAAAATGCAGGTTTCACCAGAATTTTAATAACTTAAAACCATTTCAACCGTTTTACGTTTTACTATGTAATATCTTTTATTTAATGTTTTTAATTGTTCAACCTCAGTGTTTTATTAACTTGTTGATGAATTTTCTGTGAAATTAAATATGTCATTCACAATGTCAGTTAAGGATTACTATTTTGTTTTTCTTAACAGGTCATGTCTGGTAATACTGTACAGATTTTCTGTTATTTTTTCTAAGTATCCATTTTGTAGATAATACTCTCCATTCATATAAAATTGCATATTAACATTGTTCTACTTCTGCATGTTGCAGTAGAAGGTAACTTCCTTTATCTGAGTCTTTATACAAGTATTATTTCTAAACACAACATCAACAAATCTGTTCATAAACCATAAATATTTATGGGACTTTGAACAGAATTTTTTTCTCTGTATTTTAGACATTGAAGAATGAATCAGGAGTTATGCGGGTTCTGGGTTTGGTTCTTGCCTTTGGGAATTACATGAATGGTGGAAACAGGACACGAGGACAGGCTGATGGGTTTGGACTAGATATTCTGCCAAAACTGAAAGATGTCAAGAGCAGTGTAAGTTGATTCAAGACTTCCTGAAGGCCTGAGAAGGTTAAAATCTCTGAAAATTACTTTGTTTCTGAGTGAATGGTGTGAAGCTTATGAAGGCATGTAGAAGGGACTTCTTTTGCTACTATGCTTACCTGAGCACACTTCTAGAGTTGGATGCATTTCTGTAGAATTATAAAAATTAACCATCTCTTTTCACTACTGTACAAACAAAAATACTTAAAATTATGTTTTAGTTCTTAGTCTGACGTAAATTTGATTTTCAGTACACTTCATCGTTTCAACTTTTCTTGTAATTAGAAACAATGCTATGATCTTACTGCTAAAAGTTTATTACAGAAGTGGAAGGAGTTCCATGCTGATTCAAAATATTTGTGAGGGGAAAAATGTCACTCCTGAAAATGATTGAATAGGCATCCAGAGCATTTGGGATAACCCAAAAATCATTCTTTATGTACACCATGATTACAGAGTTTGTATTTGACAATGGAACATGCAGCCACCTGAGTAAAGGACTTCTTGATTCAAGGTCTGTCTAGTGTAGTCATCTCAGTAAAGACAATGATAAGTAGTGTTTTTTCTTGCTCAGTGATAAACTGTAATTTGTGTGTTACCAGCACTTTTTGTCTTCAGTTAATCATTTTGGGGTTGCATTCAAATACCTGCTTTGTTTACAAGGAAACAATCTTTGAGTTTCTATGGCTAATGAAAAACCTTATCTGAATGTGACAGATTATAGCAATAACTCTTGAGCCTTAAAATTTGTTGCTACATCTGTCTGGCGAGTCACTGTCAAGATCTTCAATTCTGCAAATGGCAAGAAAAAAGTGTTGGTTTCCATTCTTGGTCCGTCACTAAACATACATATTTTAGCTGCTGGTTTAGGAGATGTGAGCAGAGCTTTAACCCTGAGTTGAGAGAGCATGTCAGCCATTTGCCTTTTTAAATGGATGGAGGAATTTCCTTCTTGCATGCTGGCTTCTTTGGTAAACCAAGGGAGCAGTGATGTGAATGACACTTCAGAGCAGCTTCCTTCAAAATGACTCTAAATCCAATGCATCACCAGTTTTAGAGCTCTGATCAGTATGAAATTAGGCACACTAAATTTAGTTTGGTAACTCAAGACTTCAGTATTTAATTTGCTGGAAATATTATGACTATTAAGCTTTCAGTTACAAGATATATTTTCAGTTCATTTGTGACTGATCAGTCAGGAAAGTTCTTAAAAAATCCTTTTCTGAAAATATCTGAAAATTTAATTCTGTCAGAAATCCTCTTCAAATGGAAGATTTTTTTGCTGAAGTTTCATTAGAGAGCTTACAGAGGAGAAGCAATTAAAAAGCTCCCTCAACCCCCAACACTCCCCCCAGGCCTCCAAATTCCATTTTTTAAAAAACTTTCTTTGTTTGATTTAACTATGCTTTGGTTATAGTTGTAGCATTGCAAACGAACTTGTATATACGTGAACCCAGAAACAATTTCTCTTTTTCTTCTTGGGAAATTTCAGAATGTAAGAGTTTGATTTGCAATCAGGTAGAATTAAAAATATGAGGAGTGTGTTACATGAGTGTTTTCTCTTTCTTCATTTTATTTAATGACTAAATGGAACTTCAGGGTGTGATTTGTTTTTGTAATTAGAAGCAATACTATGCTTCTTAGTCGTTTGGGTGGTTTTTTGGTATGTTTCAATTTTTGGTTTGGTTTTTTTTTTTTTTTAATGAAGGGACCAAACCAACAAAGTATTTTTTATACACCAAATATTTAATTTATCTGAATTATCTTTTCTGATTTTTTTTCTGTGAGTTTCAGTAACACAGCAAACTCTATCCTCTTCTATACAGGACAACAGCAGAAGTCTTCTATCATACATTGTCTCATATTATTTGCGTAATTTTGACGAGGTGAGTGAAAATTAAAATTAACTCTGTTAAATTCAGATTAAGCAGCCCAATTTACTAAATTTGCTCTTCTGTTAGTAAGATGCAGAAATATGTATAAATATTCCCTGGGATTTCAGTTATATATTTTAGTATAGAATAAAAGTAATGAGCACTAGGTAACTGTTCATTTGTTTATTCATCAGGATGCTGGAAGAGAACAATGCATCTTTCCTCTTCCGGATCCACAAGATCTCTTCCAGGCTTCACAACTGAAGTTTGATGATTTTCAAAAAGATCTCCGCAAAATGAAGAAAGATTTGCGAGGTACAGAACCTAGATTAAAAGCTAATTTTATGTTACTGTTATAACTCTTCTATTCTTGTTTGTATCATTTTGAGAAATTAGATGTTACTGAAAAATAGTTGTGTATTTTTAACTTTTCAATTAGTAGTTCGCCTCTTTAATTTGCTTTTTATGACCATTTATGCCATAATCCATAATTTTGTGTAGATAACCTGTAGGAGGTTTTTAAATTAAACAGCATCAAAACAGTTAGGTTAAATCTTCTGTTTCAAAACCAAACAACTAATTTAGTTTTCCTTTTGTGTAAGCTGATTCCAAATCTTTGACCATAAAAAGCGCTGCAAATTGTTGGACCATGTCCATGATAAAAGAAAAGGTTTATAACCAGGTCTAAATACTATCTAGCAGATAAAATAGTATGTATAACATTGTTAAAGACGCTTGAAATATCTGGGCTTTACTGAACAGTAATAGGCAAAGTATTTTTTTCTCCTCTTATGAAATGTTTTCTTTAAGTGAATTCAGCAAGCTTAAGATATATTTGCTAGACTTTAATGAGGATTAGTTATCATATATTTCTTATTAACATGGGGACCTAAATACTGAATTTGTTAAGGAAGAGTAGTTTGCACAAATGATCCATGATCTTCAATATTACTGCAAAAAATCTCTACTAAACCGGTCAGTTACGTTACTGTGCTAAATCTTTGAGGGAGAGATGCAAATCAAGGAGTGATATAACTGTTGCCTTGCTGCTTTTAAATGCCATGCCTCTAGAGACCTAGGAAGGGTTTGGTAATCCATTAATCCCTGGACGACCTAGAATGGGAGGTTTTCTATTACAACAAAAACATAACATGGTTACCAAATGATATCTGACCTTCTCTTCTTGCTGCTATGAAACTTTCTGTTTGAATATTTAAAAAATTATTTTCAATATTTTGACTATTTAAAGTATTTAGTATTTTTAGTATTCAAAGTTGTATCAAAGTCATTCAGGGTGACACTGAGGAATGAACAGTAGTATCATCCACTTACTGCTCCCGAACTACCTAGTGGGAAAAAGTCTCAGAATTCAGCCATGAAAACTTGTTTCTATACTTCTTGCAACTTCTAGATAATCTCAGAGCTGACATCTAAGCTTGCACATGCAGAAGAAGGATACTTAGGTCTTATTTCAAAAAGATACTTGAATTCAGGTGCATGTGAACAAATATACATTTCCTCACAAATTCCTCACAAATTCACCAAAAATGGGTTTTTGTACATGAATGGCTGAATATTTTCACATCAAAGTTGAAATTTGCACAAAGACATAAATCTCTTGTAGAATAAATCCACTCTGTGAAGTGATCAAAGCAGGAGTGCTGTAAAAATGGAAATTACACGCTTCAATCTGCCTTCAGATTGCAGTTGAATTCTTTCTGTGCTTCCAATCCAACCCTTAGGCTCAAGACTCTCTTGTCAGTCTGTTTTGTAGTTAATGAAACTGAAGAATAGCTACAAGCACTGTTGCTCATTCCCTATTGCATTTGGTACAAACGTTTTTGGGGACAGCACCAGCAGCTTCATCCTATCCTGAATATGCAGTGACAGTTTCAACACTAGACTGAAATATCAGTGATGACTTCTTAATTGTCTCCAGATATGCAAAATACTTTGTGTTGGCTTTCTTTTTCAAAGAAAAGTGACAAGATAAATTAAAAAACATTTGTGTTAAAAGATTTCATACCCCAAGAGCAGTAGTAGTAAAATTTAGTAATAAACTAAAAATTCTGTGTATTCTGATAGCTTAATTATTGTGATGATTTCAGTGAGATAGAATAGCCTGTCTCAATGACAATAATTTCTAAATAGAGTACAAGCTTTAACAGAATGTATAAAATTACTTCAAAGGGGTTATTTTTCTCTTCATTTACTTTAAGTACACTGCCAGATTTACTAATGAACATGTGGAATCTTATGAGTTACTAGAGCGAGTAAGGGCCTTATCAAGTGTCTGAACAGGAAGAGGGTTGTATGATGCTGAGAAAATTCTGACAAAATTCTAAATATGAACTTATTCTTTTGAAGTCAGTGTGATTAAATGAGTATTGATTATTCCTGGGAAACACTGACTTTAGAGGCATAGAAATAAGTGCCCAGAATACATTAGAATCTTATACTGTGATGTGGACTGTAACCTTGGACTTATATTCATCAGGAATTAGATGGCAGATTTTGTGAGTGGATTTCACCATTTGGTGAGGGTGGGTGTTTGATTTGTTCTTTGTCATGGAGAAACTGAAACTTGTAGATAATACTGAAGCAGGCACTAACAGTTTAATGTTAGTTTTAAATACGCTGAATACCATGCAGTGAGAAGATGCTTATTACGGTGGGGGAAGGAGGTATTGATTCACCCAGAACAAAGTCTTCTGCAGATATTCTATTGCTGTCTTAGAAAACTTTTCATGATCATTATTCAAAGGTAAATTTCATTTAAAAAAACTCAACAGAATACCCACAAAGAGGAGGACAGTTATTATTAAAAAAAAAAAAAAGGTTTCATAGCTGTAACTATAGCATTTTGTTTTAGTACTGCTGTGTTTTTCCATCTAAAGATGTAGTATATACAGAGACATGCAGATATAAATAATCTTCACAATTCTGTAAAATAATTTTGTTAATGTGTTCTTTTGCAGTTTGGATTTATGTTTGGGTTTATGTTTGTATTAGAGTTATTATGCTGACTGCTTAAAAAGAAAAAGGACTTGTTCAAACTTCTATACTTTCTTCCCTTTTGACTATCAAGGCTATTGTCCATTTTCAGGTGTTTATGAACTCTATGCCTTGGCAGTTTGTCAAATTTTGGAAAATTTCAGATTTTACTCCTCTAGTATTTCAGATTAAAAGTGCAAGTCCCAAGGAGTTTTAGAAGCATGCCATGAGCCTGTTTCAAGATGAATAAGAGAGAAATTCGGGTTTTTTAAATAATACAGATCCAAAGGATAACAATTATATACCAGATTTTTTTTGCAAGATAGAAGACCAAAGAACAAGTAGATCCTCTTACTAACAAATCAAGTGAGTTTGGCTCCATCTGTTGCTCCTAGATTTCACAGCTCTCCAGGATTCCCACTTTAGCCTTTCTTACTTCAGTGACATATAGTTTGTTAAGCAACTTGATCTGCTTTTGATCTCTCCTGGCTGTCAGCAATGTTCCTTGATGCAGTCATGCCAAGCAATGACTTCTGTTCCTATGTCATTCCACAGAAGAAACTTTAGCACTTGCCACATGACTTAAATCAACTCACCATGTAAAGAAAATTGGGCATCCAGGGTCACAGGAGCAGTGTGTGACACTCACTGATTAGGACCTCTGTTATATAACTATTAGTATCAGTATGTTTTTCTAGACACTTCAGAGTGCTCCAGCTAGAGCAGAAAGATGTGGAAAACATGTATTAAATCAATCAAGATTCTAACCCTCTTTGCTCTGACACTCTCTTAAGGTTAAATTTTGATGTAGGAGAATGTTGGATTTGTAGCCCAAATCCACAGTGGATGTGGATGAAATTCTTCCAGACATATTTGGTTTAGGAAAGAACTAGAACACTAAAATGGCATTGTGAGTTATAGAATTATAGCAAGTTAAAAATGTTTAGAAGTTATTCTTTGGCTACACATTAGCATTCTAGCCTCATAACATTAAGTTTATTCTTGCTAATCAGAAACTAATTCATCACTTGTCACTTATTGCAAAACTTTCACTGAAGCTCAGCTAAAAGGGAATTAGAAACAATGTCAGGCTGAAAGTAAATCTGACTAGAAGAAGAGATTAATAGTACAATGAAATGCAGATTGCTGTGAAACTGAGTTGAATTCAGTACTTGTTTATATGTTATAATGTCATATTTAATATATTTGATTGGAAAGTGACTACAAGGAATAATTATCATAATTAAACATTATTTTTGTAGTGATGCTTTCTTTTCCTATTCTGAGTGTTTACAACTCATTGAAAATTCTCCATCCAAAAGAAGCTAGACTGTGTGGCCCAGTACATCTCCCTGATTTGGAATAAATGTGACTGAGAATGTTTATAAAGTGTTAAGCATTTGCAGAACACTTTGTATTTTAAAAGTATGTTCCAAGAAAAGTCCTGGAGTATCTTGGAAAAATACATTTTTGAAAAATAAATCCCTATTTTTTTCAGTGCTTCTTACAGTCACCTAAAGTTATCTATTCAGTTTGGACCTGCTAGCTGTAGAGCTGTTATGTGCTCTTGTGTTTAACACCTGCTGTGTGAATAAGAGCATTGCAAGTACCATCTTGTGCAATAAAAAGGCTTTCAAAGGTTGTATTTGGGATGGTGTCAATGTGCAATTCAGAGAGTTTGGACAGCAACAGGCTTGCTAGTCATTCCTCTTGCCTCAATAAAGTTTATCCTCAATACCTAGAAAGAGTTCCCAACCCTGAGAGTTCAGTCAAGCTGTAGTTTGAGATGGAATTTTCCTCTTCATGGTCAAATCTGTGTCTGGGGTGCAGGGCTTACTTTGCAAAGTAAGATTGCATCCACTACTAGTTCTTTAATAAGTAATATTAATGCTTTCAGACTAAAGTTAAAAAAAAGTTGCAGCATTCTATTTGCCCCCCTCTCTCACACACACACACACACACACAAACACATGTATCCTGGTATCGTTTCATATTCTCAAGACTGTGTTCCATCATAGTTCTGATTATGGATCTAAGACTCTAGCAACGTTCCAATGCCACTTCTTGATCAGAAGTTAGAGTGGTATTAATTGCAACTTCAATTAACAAACTTGAGCAGCCTTAATCTATTTAGGGCCCCACTTCAGGTGGAGGAAAGGGAAGGGATTGCTCTTCTAAATTTGACTGTCCTCTCCTAAAGGAGAGGGACAATCTAAGGATTGATAGATTTTCCAGTTAAGGAAAGGCCTTGAGCCTAATCTGCTGATCTGTCTTTTTAAAAACTAAAGTTTGGTGAAATAAAGAATATCCTAAGAGATTTCCCCAAAAAAATTTTAATGCGCTTGTACACTGGTATTTCAAGTTTCAAGACAAGGCAGAGCTGGAGTAGAGAGAATTGAAATGAGAAAAAAATTGTATTCTTTAGAGTTTGAATTGCATCATCAAAAACATTCAGAATTTGAAATGTTTGTGGTTTTGTCATTCTCCGTTAATAGGTTTGCTACAAATGTGAATGAACATATTTCCCAATTAAGAAATAGATTCTTTATTTTTTTTCTATGATCCATAGATCCATATTCTGGTAAAAAAATTCCTTGAGTCTTTTATAAAATAATGCCAAATCACTCAAGGTAACTAATAGCAAAATAGTATAGCAACAGTAGTAGTTTGGGTCAGTCCTCCAGTTATCTCTATCACTTACCTTTACAGAAACAGGTATTATTTTAACCAAATTAAATCTTTACATTTGCCTACTCATTAACAACTGTACATCCACAAATTCTATCTGTTTGTTCTGTTATCACTGAAAGGGTTAATTGCTGCAGCTATGCCGCATGCAGATTCCTAAACCTAAACCAGATGTAAACTAAAGCCAGGCTTTCAGTCAATCTGTGAGTCATATTTTACTGTCCTTAAAACTCCAAACAAGGAGCTGTCTATGGAAGCCCTTGAAGACTCAGCAGTTCTTAGTGTAAGTCATTACAATTCCAAAAAAAATAAATAGAAGAAAATTAAGAGCTCTTTCTATATTTGTGGCTGGGTTCATCAGAGTGTGTCTTTTGATGAGGCCAGCATTGTTTCCTTTAGATAAAGTCTAAACTTTCTTTTAAAGTCACAGGTTGCAGTTGTAGGGAATCCAGAAAGCACTGAGGAAGTTGAGAAAGGCGTGATAAAGTTGTTCTGTAGTTTTCGGACAAGTAGGACACAGCCACATCTCCTGTGGAAGCCTGAGTACTCAGAACCTTAGAAAATTAGGGACATAATTTCAAAGCTTCCATAAAAACTTTAATACAAACAGTCTAGCAAGTCTCAATTAAAGGCATGCTCTCAAATATCTTAAACTATCTTGAAAATCCACCTGACTTCTAGAAGACTTCTTTAGATAAGTATGCAGTTTCTGAATTAGTTAACAAAAACAGCTTAAGGGATCTGTTAATTACTCATCCAGCATAATTCATTAGTCTGCTTGCTTTTTTTATTTTTTTTATGGGGTGGGTTTTTATGTTCAGTGTGGGGTTTTTGTTTGTTTGCTTTTATTTTTCATTAAATTTTTATATTTTGGGGGTTTGAAAAGAAAACTCCCGTTGCCCATTTTTATACTTGCCAAAGAAAATGCAGTAAGCCTGAGGAGCAGCTGGCCATCTAGTCACCCAGTTTGTTCAAATAGAAATCTTTTATATTTAGAAGAGATTTGTGCTTCCAGGGGCTAAAATTAGGTATCCAACAGAACCAGCTGGAAAATATGCATTAGACAGATAGTATGTATGTTGAAAACTTTTTTTTTCTCCTTTTCAGAAAGGTAAAGTAACTATTTCAGATAATGAGACTGAGTGCATTTTGCATCACATACCACAATTACTTACTGAAAATGTTAGTGCGAAGCACAGAGTGTTTTTTCACTTTCCTTTTCCATATAGATGTCTCTTAAGTGAAATTGGCTGTTGTGAAACTTTGTATGTTTTTACTAAATTGACCTGAAATAAAAATAAAACAAAAATATAGGATGAGCAAGCTAACACAATAGCTTGAAAAAATGCAATTAATTGTATTTTAACACAAAAATAGAGAATGAGATGAATTCTTGAGATACTGGATACAGCTGAAACTGCAATTTGTTTAAATCTCTAAACTGGTTTTGAGCACAGAATCTCACATCAGTTTCCAGGTCAGAAGCATTTGAGACACATATGTATGTATGGGCAAAAAAGCTACCAGTTTGAATTGCCCACAAGAATCCATTCTGATTGCTTCTGTGAAAAATGGCATACAGTTCTCTGCAGCGTATGATCTTGAGAGGAGATGAAATTAAATGTACTATCGGTCCTTGCCATCGTTTATATATTGCTTATAGGTTAAAATTGATTTAGAGAGCTGGAGAAAAGGTGTCTCTGCCCTTGCCAACTTCTGTTTAGGATTTGAGATCTTTGGAAGGTCTCAAGTGCATAATTTGGGACAAGAAGATACTGAAAACTTCACCTTGCTTTAAAGTAACAAAAAAAAGTATCTCTATTCATGTTTGGGTAATTCAGTCTTGTGACATCAGTTTCTACCTAGTGCTTGGCTTTTGTGACTGCCTATATGAGTCTCTTTTGTGGTGCCTTGAATACTTTTCAATTCCTTCAGTATAAGAAAATTTAAAATCTGCTAGAAGCAAATGGAGTTTTAAAGATTTGCTAACTTTGCCTAAGTTTTTCAATTGTACATATATCTGCTAAAATGAGAGAATAACTAAACGTGAGAATAGGGAACATAAGACCAGGTTTTGACTCAGTTAAGAATAATCAGACAAGCTTTTGCTTTAGACAAAACTTTGTTACAAAGTCATCACAGCAGATGCCCTTTGCCAATCTATTCCTTTAATATTTGGGATGTTTAGCTGAGCAGCTTCATGGAGATAAATGTGTTTGAGTTTGAAGCTGAGGATAAAAAATAATACATTTAGAAGGCTGTTTGTATTCTCACATACTTTTTTTTTCCCCCATGTTTTTTTCTCCATGTTGCTTAGAAGTTATTAAATACCTTCTGACACAAGCATTTACTCAATATCTTACTTCTTCATTTGGGAAGAAATACTGGGAACTGGTATTTTGTACTACTTTCATCAAGATCAACACTCTAAATTCTTCAGTTACAATGAGGAATAGCAATGGCTCATATGAATAGTGGGGCTTTATATTCTAGTGACAAATTACAGAAAGCAAGGAAATGCATGTTTCGGAATGTATGCACTTGAACTGGAAATTCTGAGACAGAATCAAGGAGGATTCTTTTCTGTTGAATGATAGGAGCTTGTCACAGCCTAAAAAGATTTCCCTTATGGTGGAAATTGGAGCTCAACATTCATCTGAAATTAAAGTCTTGGGTCTTCTCTTAACCCAAATTAAATTAGCTCGGAAGTGTGAAGGTAACACCTTACCCACAAATAATCGTTGTGTCAGGGCTGCTTTAGGCTCCAGACTCTCTGTCTTCGTTTTTAGTCCAATAAGAAGCAAGCTGTTCTTGTTCAAGTTCTCTCAGATTGTAAGAGCACTCATGGCTCGAACTCTCTTTCACTTTAGTCCTTTTACTCTTTTACTTTTGAAAAATGTGGAACTCTTCACCACATCTCTGTTTTTATCAAGTATCAAGGCCTCATCTGGCCTAACTCCCTAAATTAAGGTCATTCCTACTATTTGGTGCAGATTTTGCATTTGAACCTTATTTAATTCAGTCACTATTACCTGGGGGCAGGTATATCAATACAGCCTGGAATCTGAGTTTTTAATTTTGTTCCCATACAATTCTGCCCTTTAAATTTGTCTTTCTCCCTCAAAACCATTGGATACTTTTGTTAATTTTTTGCTACCACTTATTTAAACTCACACACTGGCCACAAATTATCTGCATATAAAAATATTTTATTGGGAACATGACTTTTCGTGACTCTATTATCATAGTGTTTGTACTTGCAGTGTGTTTGAGGCACATATTCCAGTGGTTTCCCTGGATATGAATTAAAGTGTCTTTTCTTATAGTATGCAGATCCATGCTATGATGTGTCATCCTAAACTAATCTGTGACTCCAATTTCAGCATGTGAGACAGAAGCAGCAAAAGTTTATCAGCTATCACTAGAAGAGCACCTACAGCCCTTCAAAGACAACATGGAGCAATTCATTAGTCAAGGTAAATAATGAAACATCACTTAACCTTTTCATGACATTTCAAAGGAAAGTTATGGGAACAATGTTTATACATTGTGGGAAAGGGACTGTTTATTTTGGCATCATAGAAAGACATGGATTAGTTTGATCAGATGCCACACAGTTCTGAAAGATTTGCAAAGTTGTTCTCTTGTACTGTAGGTGACTCACTCTCCAATGCTATTGGCTTGAGTGTGTGATCTTCTAAGTTCAACATTCCAGTAGAAAACAAATTTACAGCCTTTGTTCCTTGAAAAATTATTGAAGCTGGATTTGTTTCATTAACTTAATTCCAATGAGATAATTCTTTTGTATGCGCCAAAAACATGGAATAAGCATAACAAAAGTAGTTAAAGGTTTTTCAGATATACTGCAAACCCATATGAAATATTTGGATGTGATTAATGAATAACACTGCAATAAAAAATATATTAAAAATATCCAGGATCAACTGGCATCCTGCATATTAGGAGAAAAACACTTTTAAAATGAATAGACTATGGTTTACTAGACTTTTTTTTGATGAGATTATAGGAAATATGGATAACTTTGGGTTTTCACTAATGCATGTCAGAGCATCTCTTGAAATTCTACGCTGCATCAACCGATTTGCTTTTTAGTACAAGTCAGAATTCAATGCATCAGGGTTAAAATACCTTGATGAGTATACCAACATAATTTTAACATATTTCTGCGCATTTTTCTGCGCATTTTTCTGCTTTGGTACTTCCTTTTATAATCAAAGACCTGTTGTCTCCTGAACAGGCATTAGGTGAGAATTCTGTTTCTAGTGCTGATTTATCAATTCATTAACCTAGAGCTACCATATCTAGAAATATTTATTAACTGAATGTGATTTGTATTTGAGAGGCCTGTCAGATATGCTTGTATATCTTCCTGGTTAGAGTATCCAAGATGACTATCTGTCCAAATGTTATAAGTGGAATACCTATGGAATCACAGAATGGTTTGAGTTGGAGGGGACTGAACCAGGCTACACATGTGCTGATCCATGCTACAGGAATCTCAATTACGGGGAATAAATTGAGCACACCAAATATTTTTAATCATCAAATATGAACTGATGTTTTCTAAGACAAGTCTGGCAAACAGGGTGTTGTCTCCAGCACTAGTAGGTATGAACCAATTTCAAGCTGAATTCTGGTTATGAATATATGGCATACAAATATTTCAGTAGTGGTACGATTGAACATGTAGCAAGTGTTTTGCTTTAGGTTCATATTATAGTTTTTATGTATAGATAGGGGACTTTCAAATCACAAGTTTGTCTGCAAGATATCACTGTTGGCATACTGTAAATCATGTCATTTAACCTTATTAACAGAGTAGGAAATCAAACATGGGGATTGTCCCTGGAAGTGTTCAAGGCCAGGTTATGGAGCTCTGAGCAACCTTGTCTAGTGAAAGGTGTCCCTGACTATGGCAGGGGGTTGGAACTAGATGATCTTTCAGGTCCCTTCCAACCCAAACCATTCTATGATTATATGATTCTGTTTCAGCTGAATTTCCGATTCAAATTTTCAGAAGTAAAATTTGTTAAAATTGTGTTTTTCCTTTTAGAAACCATATTTTTTTAAAGTATCTAATTTTATACTTATGCTTATTTTATGATTTCTGGCTATACTTTCCTGAATATAATTTTATATATGCTGTATAATGATCTGGTTTTGCAAAGATATGCAATTTCCTTTGTGATTATGTGTCTGTACTTTAGGAGAGTGAGGAAAAAGAAAAGAAAAAGGTATATCCATCACATCCATTAGGAGGTCTGCTGTGTTCCCATATTAATAGTGTATATTGTTGTGTGGTTAACAAAAGGAGAAACCCATAATGTCAGTAACAATATCACTATCTCATGTTGATGAAAATAATTGGAAATGTATATTGTGAACACAGTAAAGTGTGACTAAACAATTTCTACATTTTTTTTAAATAGTAGGGCCTATGATGCACAATTCTGTCCTAATGTAAGAAAGACAAAGGCTAACATATAGCAAGAAAGAATCCCTGGTTAAGTTCCAAAAATAAAGTAATTTAAATACCTTTCATTATGAAATCCTTTGTTTTTACTTCATGGGATTGAATTCCGACTTGAAAGAGGCCATGTTTAAAGCAGGATTTCTCTTTCCTGTTCAGTGTTTGACAAGCTTTTGATCTAGATATTTTTTCTAGGGGCTTTTGTTGTTTGTGTAGACATAATCGATGAGTCTTTTCAGCTAGACTGCACACGTGATCATTTAGAAAAACAGAGGGACAATTCTTGGCACCTTTTGGGGATTTTTGTTTATATAACATATGCTCTGGGCAAAGAAAAATCAAGCTTTACATTTTTATCTTTTCAAGTTCCAGTTTCTCTAAAGTCAGAAAAAGTTTTAACTTATAATTCAGATGAAAAGCATTTTTCATAAGGTTGAATTATTTGGCATGTTTATATGATGCCTTTTCAGAGTAGATAACTTGTGTGCATAATGGGACCCAAAAGTTCAAAGGAGCTAGTTACTTACAGCATATTCACTTATACGTGTTGCAAGCAGCTAAAATGGAAAATGGTTTTCCCACAGGCAAGAAAACTTGGATACCAAAGTAAATATCCTTGGCAAGGGGTTAGAAAGGCAATGCTTTATAAGAATAGTAACTGCCACACACAGCTAGATAACTTTGTGTTATGTTACTGCAACTAGTCTAGCTGATTGTTGCTAATTATGTATTAATTGAAAAATAGTTTTTTAATGTTAACACTTTTATTAGATTCATCAGAGACAAAACAAGGTTGTATATCTCTAACTTGATTGTAAAGATGGTTTCATTTGAAAGCTAAAGAAGGGAAAGAGGCAAGAATGTGTTCAGAATAATGAAATTTTTAGATTAAAGTGGTAGTGGTACACGTGATGAAGGCTGTTCAGTATTTGCCTTGCTATCCAAGTCAGTAGGGTAAACAGCCAGCATGTGCATTAAAGTATGCAAATTAGTGACAGAATGC
The DNA here is from genome assembly GCF_023055355.1 of Agelaius tricolor. NCBI lineage: Eukaryota > Metazoa > Chordata > Aves > Passeriformes > Icteridae > Agelaius > Agelaius tricolor. Next base: position 47,151,336 of record NW_027269261.1, read on the forward strand.
CAGTCCTTTCTTGAGGGACTTCATGATCATTCTTATAGTGATCAATATACTTAGCAGGAAGTTAAATTACCTGTGCTTTCCTTTCTACATTGGCTTAGTGGATATTGGCAAGCATGATTTACCCTGTGCACTGGATTTTTGAGGGTCTGTGTGCTTCAGAACCTCCAACAAAATTCTCTCTGTTCATTCAGGTTGTTTTCTTCCATGTTTTCTCCTCCTTGTTTTCTTTTAATGTTCTCTTTTTGAGTCCACATGCTGCAATCTTCAAATGTATGATATGGTTGTCCTGTTCTTATGAATGTCAATTTTTTTTCTGAACTTCACCATAGCCATACAATTTAAAAAGGGAAAAATTAAAAAAAAAAAGTGGAAAATCTGCTTCAACAAAGGATATTGAAGATAAGTAGTCAGAAAATACAAAACTTTTCAAAATAATTTTTTTTCTTATTTAGTTTTTTATTGCTATTTACCTAAGCATTTCCAATATGTAATATATAACTGTGAAATTTAGTAAAATTTGTCCTTTCCAAAGAAAATTTATTCATACCAAACAGTAGGAATTTAAAATTTGCATGTTCCAAATATAGCATATATAGTCACATTTTCTGTCTTTGAGCTATTCCTCACAAGTTGTCACAATTTGAATGAGAGAGATTGAAAGCAAAGCACTGTTTGGGAACCTTGTCTCCATTGTTCCATATGCAGCTGTGGATAGGTAGGGGTGCAAATACATGAGAGATCACATCTACCAGCTTGGAAAGTTTCAGAAATCACTTCTTTTTCTGGTGAAAATGAGTCTGACATGAGACAGCGGGGAAATGCTGAGGGTACTAATTATCACATGGCTTGTAGAGGAATTTCTTTAGCAGTTAGTAATCCTTTAGCCTTGTCCCCACTGGACAGGTTAGACAGCTCAAACTGAAAGAATTGTGTGTGCATGAACCACAAATGATTCGTAGTCCTCAGATTTTAACTGTGGTTAAGTTTGCAGTGAGAAGCAGTCTCTGGGTGTCTGCTGTTGAGGTGCTGTCTTGGCTGTGCATTCTTGTCAGCTTGATAAAGCAGGAGACTCACAGCAGGAGGTAGCAGCCATCACTCCCTCAGAATAGCAAGTCTTTTTTGGGAAGTGGGAAGATTCAGTATGTTGAAATCACAGCTTTTCCACTGAGATTCTATAAATTGTGAAAATGTTGCAGACTTCAAATCTGAACAAATCATCCTACATCATATTAAGAAGCCAAGCCAATATAATTCGTTTTAGACTTTAGAAAAAACATTATGCCGTGGGAGGAGTACAAGCATTGTTTGCAGAAGTAAAAACAAAATTTTCTGATGTTTGGCTAGTTCATTTAAAAGCAATAAGAATTATTCCAGTGTGATTTTAAGTTTTGGACCACAGGGTAGCCATTCAGTCTTTGGTTCCTTCTAGTCTAAATTTGCCAAACTGCAGTTCTGCTATTGTAAATGAATACAAGCACCAGGTTTTGTTCTGCTGGACCCAAGAATATAGACTCTTCTCCAGACATTAATTCTAGTCACATCCTGACGATCTTACACAATAAAGATGCTAAAATTGTCCTGTTGGTTGAACTGTCTGTAACTACCTCCTTCTTTTGCCTGGAAGAGCTTTCAGGAACCCAGTTTCCAAACTGTTACTAAAGGAATGTATAAATCACAGTGAGTTCTATTTATTGCTGTAGCTGCAACCAGATAGTTGGTCATGACTTGTTCTCTTAGGTCAAGTACCAAGAGGCTATGCACCATCAAATGATGGATTGTGAATGAGACTAAAGCATCAGACTGAATTTTGGATGTCTGGGTTAAGTTCCTGGCTCCAGAAATACTGTAGATGATTGCAAAATGAGTGCTGCTATGGTAATCTGAATTCTGGCCTTTTCTAACCCAGAATGATTGATTTTGCAGATTTCATTTTCTTTAAATATTGGTTTTATAATTTGATAAATATAAGGGAGAACATAGCAGTAGTTCATAATTTTTCTAAAAATAATTTGAGGAAAATATGACTGAAGCATGATTAGGAAGATATATGAATAAATATGTTTTTGTTTTTCTTTAAAAAATTGCACAGAACATTAAGAGGTTGGATATTAGTAATTTATGTGGAGACACTCACTTTAAATATTATTGTGATTACCAAAATATTCTCATTAGTAATATCTAAAAAATACTTTTTTTCCTTTGAGAATAAAATGTTGGAGGAATATGAAGGGCAAGCAACATAAACTCATTAGAACTAAGATGCAGGAATTCAACTTAAGCAGTTTAATTTTATAAATGTTTGCATTTTTCTGTTAATATTCTTTTTGTTGAATTATTGAAGGAGCTTTTAAAACTTGCTCTTTTTGTCCTGAAAGTATTCTTGTAATCTCACACTGACATCTTAATGCTGATAAATAGTTTAACCGTCAGCATGATATAAACTTGTTCCTACTTCAGATGTCAGCACCTCCATTGGTGTGCATTTTTACATAATAATCCTAATTCAGATTGTGTTGTATTTGCAACACTAGACAGGCTTCACTGAATTAGCCTTTCCTTGCTTCAAAGTCCATGAAAGACCAAACTTTTAGACTGGGGTTGTCAGCTGTTTTATTCCTTTGGCACAGGATCTCATATAATCATTTTTGTAGGCATCACAGTGGTTTCAGACAGCACAGATGTGGTAGAGTTAAAAAAGGTATTTTGTCATCACATGAGAACAGATCAATGTATGAGTATCAGAATAGCATGGTACAAGTCATCCAATGCAAAAGATGATGAAAAAAAATTCCTTCTGAAAAAAAATTGCCAAAGACTTTTTGGATAGTTGGAGAAGGCTGAAAACTCACATTTTAAATCTCTTCTCCAGTAAAAATGTAATCAAATAAGATTTTTTTATTACAGAGTTCCTGGGATGGAGAATGAAAAGTAAGAGGATATTAAAGCTTAAGAGCACTTAGGTCCTTCATGAGCCCTAATCACAATGGCATATGTTCTTCAGCACTGTGAAGTCCAGGCTCACAGATGAACAATTCTCTTGCTGGATCTTTACTGTACCTGAGGACATATATTTAGTCATAGGTATGCTGTCTAACTTCACATCTGTTTCCTGCCTAGTCCTGAATGAGACTTTTAAGTAGCATAGGACTTAATATCAGTAGCAGGGAACATCGTGTGAGGAGGTAAAAGCTGCACACAAAATACAATGTACTTTATTTGTGTGAATGTGACATGACAACATTACAGTGAGTATCTGCTAAAAAATACATAACTAAGTATGATGGAGTGATTTTCTGGGGTTTTTTAGGTTGTTGTTATGTTTCAGAGTTTTTTTAAATGTTGTATTTGGGTCCCAATTTTCTCCCTTAATTCAGCTGACAGGAGATGTCATCCTTCTAAGGCTGACAAATTATAGAATGGTTTGGATTGGAGGGGACTTGAAAAAATCATCTAGTTCCAACCCCCTACCATGAACAGGGATATCTTCCACTAGACCAGGTTGCGCAGAGCCCCATTCAACCCGGCTCTGTACACTTCCAGGGATGGAACATCCACAAACTCCAGGGGCAACCTGTTCCAATGTCTCACTGCCCTCAAAGTGAAGAATTTATTCATTGTTTCTAATGTAAATGTACCTTCTTTCAGTCTGAAGCCATTTCCCCTTGTGCTATTGCTAAATGTCCCTGGAAAAGTTCCTCACCAACTCTCTTGTAAGCCCCCTTTAAGTACTGTATGGCAGTCCTAAAGCCTTGTTTTCTCTTGTCTTCATAGGAAAGGTGTTCCAGCCTTTTTATCACTTTCTATGTTCTTGCTCCAAAAGGTTGCTGCTTAGGTTGGGGACCCCAGAGCTGGACTTAGCACTCCAAGTGGGGTCTCCCGAGAGCAGAATAGAGGGAGAGAATCACCTCCCTTCACCTGCTGGCCACACTGCTTTTGATGCAGCCTAAAACATGGTTGGCTTTTGGGGCTGTGAGCATGCATTGCCCAGTCATGGTGAACTTCTCATCGAGCAGCACCCCCAGGTCTTACTCCTCTTGTCTGTTCTCAAACTGTTCTCTGCCTAACCTGTGTTTGTACTTAGGATTGATGTGACTGAGGTGCAGGACCTTGCACTTGGCCTTGTTGAACTTCGTGAGGTTTACACAGGCCCACCTCTCAAGCCTGTCATGGTCCCTCTGGATGGTATCCCTTCCTAACACCACAAAGCTTTTGTGGTCTTGACTGCACCACACAACATGGTGTCTTTGGCAAACTTGCCAAGTGTGCCCTCAATCCCGCTGTCCATGTCTCTGACAAGGCTGTTAAAAAGTGCTGTTAAAAGTCCCAAAACCAATCTCTGAGTCATTCCACTTGTCACTGCTTTCTACTTGGACATTGAGGTGTTAACCACAAGTCTCTGAGTGTGAACATCAGCAAGTTTTTTGTCCACCCCGTGTCCCATGTGTCAAGCCCGTGTCTCTTCAGTTTAGAGACAATGATGCCATGTGGGACAGTGTCAAATGCTTTGTATGATTCCAGGCAGATGACATCACTACTCTTCCCTTACCCACCAGCACTGGAACCCCATCATAGAAAGCCACCAAATTTGTCAGGCAGTCTTTGCACTTTAATGAAGCTATACTAGCTGTCACCAATAACTTTCTAATTTTCCATTTGCCTTGGCAGAGTTTTCAGGATAATCTGCTCCATGACCTTGCCTGTCACTGACTTGAGACTGACTGGGCTGTAGTTCCCCAGAGCTTGCTTATTTCCCTTTTTAAAATGGAGGGTTGTGTTTCCACTTTTCCAGTCACTGGAAACTTCACTGGACAGCCACAATTTCTCAAATATGATGGATAGTGGCTTAGCCATTTCTTCTGGCATGGATGAATCTCATCAGGTCCCATGAGCTTGTGTACCTTCAGGTTCGTTAGTCTCAAACCCAGTCTTCTCCTTCATTCTCTCAGTCCTTGCCTTTGCTTTCTGCAACTTTGGCAATGTGGTTGGACCACTTGCTGATGGATACTGAACCAAAAGTAAAGCTCCTTTTATAGACTATTAAGTTTAATTTTTTTTTTTAACTTTTAAGGAAGTTCAAGTTTCTGCCCTTGCGTATTCAATGAAGTTTTAAGTTGTCCTTCTATAAATCTTGCTCACAATCTATGGAGCTAGCATATCATTTGTATTCCTGTTGCGCGAGGGTATAACATCATAAGGAAGTATATTAGGCTCGAATCAATATAAATATTTATGTATTTATCTGATCATAGGTTTAAAAAATAATAATAACACCATTAGAAAAATATTCAGCATATTGGATGCTGTATCCCAAGTTATATTCAAAAAAATGGGGTCTGAGTGTTTAAATTTAAATGTTCTATTTAACAGTTCTCTTATCTGTATGCATAAAAATCTCACAAAATGGGGGAGGGGAAATAGGTATTCTTCAGGCTTACAACCTTTTATGAATTTGTCATAGGAAGTATGGAAGGATGTAAGACTCTTGATAAGATTTCCAGAAGAAATCCTGCTTTATACTCTTGTAAAGCTTTCTTAGACTGAATTTACCTGATAATCAGCCATCCAAATGTACTTAGATCTTTTTTTGGTGTAAATAGAAAGTCTCAAAACTATAGTAACACAGCTCTAATGAGTCATTGAAAAGGCTTTGTATCTGTTGAAAAAAAAAAACAAACTGGCTCCACTTGAAAGTTACTGGAAAGCACATTCATAGCTAATTATAAACAAATACTAGTTAACACTTTAAATAAAAAGAGAGGAAAAAAGCAAAAAGATTTAGGACATAGACAAACAGATGAAAGGATTCTTGTTGCCTTCCATCTGAGATTACTCAGATGCATTCCTGTATTCAATTACCTGAGAAGATGTGATATTCCCTTAAGAGAGATCGGGAGATCAGAAGGGATGGCAGTTTCGTGCATCTCCTTACTCATAGCTCTTTATAGCTCTTTGAAACTGGTTCAGCAGAAATAGCTTAAATTGCAGCAGGGATTGGGGCCAGACGGTGACTACAGACAGTAATCACTGGGTCAAGATCATACCACAAACCAACAACAAAAACTTCTGGTAGAACAAAAGCTCTGTCAGGGTGTTTGAAGGCAGTTTGAGTAGACTTGCAAGGTCTACTTGGAATACTTTCTGAATAGGCACCAAAATGTCAGCTTGTTGTGTGATTATGCTTATCTAGTACATTTATACATGGAGGGCATTGATAATTCTTATTAGTTGCTAGCTTTGATTCTATTTTTCTCATCAAATCCCTTGCATACTTCAGATTCAATTCTCAGCTTGAGTCTTATGCTATTTTTTTTCACAAAGCCACTAAGCACAAGCCCCTGTTGTTATTTAAAAATTAATGATTGTCTAACTTTTCAGTCTTCCCCAAAACCCACTTCCTTTTTGATAGTGACCATCCAAAATGGCTTAATTCTTCCTAGTGCTACTCATGCCCAACCACACTAAATAAAACATGCGAAGAGAACAAAATCAACAAAGTCCAAAAATTGAGTCAAAACAAATTAAAGTCTAAAAGGGAGTAGGGGTAGAGGGGGAGGGGAAGAAAGAAACTTTTCTCAAGAACTTTCTATTGATTCTGGTGTATTTGCTATTCTGCTTTGGTGTTTGAAGGTTTTTCAAAACAAAGTCTTGAATAGTATGCTAGCTGCCAAAAAAAAAAGTGTTATTTTGGTGTTTCCTGAGGGTGTTTAAAAGTATACGTACTACCAAGGAGAATAGGGGAATTTTCTCAGAAGCACTGGCAGAGCTCTTGTAAACTTGGACCTTAGACCCTGATAATGACAGAGTAACTGCATGCTCTTGCTTGTGCTGGTAGTTCACCCAGAATTTTCTCTATATCCATTTTCCTTCTGTCTTGTCACATGCTTGAGATACCTACAGAAGGTATCCTCATGGCCTCTGTCAGGCACCTCAGGTCCTCAGGCCTTAATGAAGCTGGGTCAGAAGTGACAGGTGAACTACCTGAAGTTCCATACACTTTTTAAGAAAAAAGGTAATTTTTCCCTCAATTTTGTTCTTAGTTTAGTTTTGTTGGGACTTTTTGGAAATTGTGCCTCTGCCAATGGTATATTATATATTTGGTATATTTTCAAAGCCTCAGCTACTGTTCACCCATCACCAGTGTGGAAGAAGATATATCCTCTTTAATGATCCTGGTAAATCTCCAACAAGGGTTTGTACAAATATTAGTGATTGTTTTCTCTTTTATTTGTTTGGATTTTTTTTCAGTAAAAAGGATTTCTATAAATTTTCCTGCTTTTTAATAATATGTATATAACATTGGAGCGCAATAATCCTAGTCTAAAACAGTTGTATGTCTTGGGTTTCCAGTTAGTTGTAAGTCAAATATTTCTTTTTAGATTTTTTTAATCCTGTGAAAGAGATGATATAGTGAAATATCATACTTTCAAACAAGGAAATCACAACAGCTAATAATAGAGACAACAGATGTTATTTTGCAATATCTGTCCACAGAAAAAATGGTCTGTATGTATAGAAAATAGATATATTCATGTTATTAGCTTTTTTAAAAGTCAGATTTAGTTCACAAGATAGTGGTTAAATTTGGAGGAGACTAGCAGAGAAAGTTTTTTGGACTGAAAATGAGAGGATACTTGGCAGTTGTCCCCATCCACAGTGGCTTGATTTCTGCAGAGAACTTAGCATAACGTCCACAATGATCCACTGAGGTTAGAGGGAACAATTTTGTGGTCAATCAATGGTTTATAGCCTTGCCTTTGAGCCCCTTTTAATTTAATTTAATCTTCTAGGCTTCTTGAAAACAAAATACTATTTACAGAAAACCGAATTTTACAATTCTTCTGAAGACCAGCATTTTCTAAAATGCCTGTGTCTATTTCTCACATTCAGTTTTGTGAGATACATCCCATTTTCATAAATGCATAGGTCACTTTAGTATAGTTATTCATATATGTGCCTTTGTAGATGTCTATATGGAACATTTGCAGGACTCTAATCAAAAAAAGAATGGGAAGAGCAAACACACAAACAATGACATGTATCATTCTGGAATGTGGGTATGTGCTGATAAGGACAGAAGATTTGAGAATTCAGTTAATTAGACTTCATTTGTGAGATCTTGTTTGAAAGCTCATTTTGAACTGCATGAAATCAAGTTTTATGCCCCAATTATAAAACACCAAGCAGTAAATTTAAGCAAATTTAAAAAAAAATGATAGAATAGAAATGAGGACATCTGATGTGAGTAATTTTTGAAGAGATACATATGTCCTGTAGTTAAAAGAATTTATATAAGAGCCTTGGATATAGTACAGTCCTCACACTTGGTAAGCAATGACGTAGGGAGGAAGGAATGTACTTGAATTTTGACCAAATATATAAAGTGTTTAGGAAGTGTAGACCTCACTCTAAAAGGAGACCAACTTTAAATAATCTGAAGGTATCTTAATGGAAAAAGCAGGCAAACAGTGGAATGTCATCCAACAAGAAGGCATTAAAGATGCTTTCAAACTAAAAAGGGAAAATATAACTAAATCAGTGCATGTTGTAAACCGTTGATAAGGTCGCTTCATCTGTTAGAGGTCACTTTGACTCTAAATAGCTGTGAGTTTTGAGATGGCCATGTTTTTCAATGTGACCTAAGGTCATTTTTCAGCTATATAATTTGGAGTAGATTTTTCAGAATATATATGCCTTCAGGATTATGAAAGCTGCATGAAAAGTCCTACAATATATACAGTGTGTGAAGGCCAACATATAAATCTGCTACTTTTGCTTACCAATGTATTACACAAAATAGTGGGATTAGTATTTCCTGGTATTATATAGTCTTTAATAGATTTGGAACAGTTTATTTGGATGTACTTCAGCAATTAGTGTCAAGAATCAAGTTCTTAGCTGGGAGTGTTAGAAAAGATGATGAGCCAATAAAATATTTGGGAAGAAAACTAACCCAAAAGCAGAAATTCCTACATCTATCAGAAAACTTGCAAGCAGTCACTGCTATATTAGCTGATGGATTGGAAAACTATATTAAAGCAGATATGGATACTGCATGACTACAACATTTCTTAAATGTTTTTCAAAGAAAATCAAATAATATTTTTGAAATAATCTTATTTCTTGAAGATAGAGAGTAATTATAGAAGCAGAAGAGAGTGCTCAGGTACAGTCAGCTGCCATGGTATCCCAGGATTTATCTAATTTTTCTGTGTTGGCTGTTGATGATCACTATGTTGTGATCACTGTGGACTGGGTATAGTGACTAATTTATTTTTTTTTCATGTCACCTGTTACAGGTGTCGTCTTTGTAACAGAGAAGTGCACTTTTCTCCCCTCAATGTTCCAAAGTGGGCAACTTTTAGCTGCTATTTGGCACTTAAAGGATATATGCCAAGAATGAAGAAGCCAAACCAGTGCCTTTCATGCCCTCTTTTTATACCTGTGATGAACTGCTTTGGAGGAGGAAGTGATAATATAGATGCATGATATTGAGTGAAATGATGAAGTATAATGCATTCTGGGACAATTCAATTGGATCCATCATAACTAAATTTTTCCTGCCCCTAGTCAAAGAGGAAAACATAATTGGAAGTAGTTTACCAATGGGGTGATTATTACTGAGCAAAGTACATATAACCACTAATATCAGGTGATAATATTCCCTATGTACCGGTTATAACAATCTCCAGCTGCTTCAACATCTAATAGTTATTCCATTGTATCCAGGTACCCAGGATAGTAAAAATTCTGTTGTTTTGATGACAGGAGGTTTTCTTCCCTTGCCAATTAGATTTCACTGCATATCTTTAGCAAGCCATTTTCCACAGCTCTTGGATGTTTACTGTGTCCAGTGCAAAAGCAGTCATCTGATTATTTTCTTTGGACAGGGACAGATCTGAGTGCATATACCATATTTTCTCTTTCACTGGTGCCACCTGTTGACTTGTGGAAGAAGAATTGTTTTCATAGTATCTTTAACTTTTTCTGTCTAGAAAAATGATAATGCAAAAGCATTGCAAATTAGATTTTCACCTGTGTAATATCTTTTTGGTAAAATGAGGGAGGATTAAAAATATTATTGCATTTGGAAAAAACTACAAGGAAATTCTTCAGAGAAAATTCTTTATTACATGGATCTCTGCCATTCAAGGTTTCTACAGTTTATTTTCATTGTGTAATACCAATTCTCTATTAATTTGTCAAAAGTATAGATACCAGAAATAACTTGGTTTTGTTTTGCTTTGTTTTGTTTTTCTTCTTCTCTGGACCACAATAGCTTTCTTTTTTTTTTAATTGAAAGGAAACTTGTACTCAAATGGGGATATTCTGACATGCTTTGATAAGCTTAGGATAATATGGTTACACTCTTTTGAGAAATAAATTGTGGAATTTTTGCTCCATTACTGGTGGGTAAACAATTGTTTGTAAATCTGTGCAGAATATTTGAAATAAAGAAGAAAGTACCTAAAACAAGGCAAATCTAATGATATTCCATCTCATCAATCTTGGAAATTATAAAAATATTTATATCCTAAAAATACAACATATGCAACAGTGTACAAGACTGTTGTAGGATGGAATATGGTAGCCTCTATTTCTAAGCATTGTTTAAGTGAAACAAGTCCAAATTGCATTTTTCAGTAATAGAATTATTTAAGAGTTGCATCCACAGATACTTAGTGATTGTGTTAATGCAGAATGAGGTATTTGATCTTGTTTCATCCAGAGAGTTTGTGCAGTTTCTCTTTTGAACTATATGTTTTTACTGGTCATACTTTGATTTTCAGGATTAAAGTATGGAAAAAAAGTATTAATGAAATTCTGTAAAAGCTGCCACATTTCACCTGGTTTCTTATCCAAAGCAATGCAAGGCTTTCAAGAAAAACTGTTAAGTCAGCCCAAATTCACTCAGCTCTGGGCTCAGCTTCACTCAGAAGGATTGTGAGCCCTCACAAACCTTCTGAAGAATCTGGGCCAAGATTCAATTTGGTATTGAAACCTGTAATGATTCAGGATTCAGGTGCTCTTCAATTTCCTCGAGAACATTTACCCATCTCTCCCTCAGGTTTTCTGTGGTTTGCTGGGATTTTTTTTTCACTTTCAGGATAACAATGGTGGAGCCCAAGTCTTCAAGTAATGATTACCAAATACTGTGTTTCCCGCTGCAAATATCTGGGCACTAGTCAGCAGTGCTACTGCTCGGAAGACTACATTGCTACTAATAAAAAGCATTTGCAGCACTAGACAAAGCTCTGATCATTGTTGTGACTGGGGAAAGTATAAGGCAATTCCATTTGTATTTCCTTGCTACAGATTTCACATGCCTATTTGAGTGTATGTTTGTAAATTACTGTTGATTGAAACATTTTAACTGAAAAACAGTGATTATCTTTGTATCTTAATTATGCCATTGCTTTGCTTTTTTTCAACAAATTTGAAATTTTTCAAAGACAGTGATGCAGAAAAATAATTTTAATGAGTTAATATTGTAGAGCTATGTCTGGAAAGTGGAACAAAAAATAGCTGAAAGGTTTCTTCTTTTATAGATTTCTATATGAATGTTATAGCACTGACATTTGTTACCAGGACAGCTCAGAGCCTTTTCATGTTTCAAAACATTCTGACTCTTGGGAATACTATAATTCTCCTTGCAAGTTAACAGTCCAGAAGTCTAGCAGACTGAACAAAGAATCAAGTACCAAATTAAAAGAGTATTCTGTTTAAGCATGCAGACTTTAAATGAGATTTAAGTTGTATTACCCGAATGACTGCATAAGTATAAATTTCATCTAAGCTCATGCTCAGAGCAGATGGACAATTGCTTTGCACATTGCTGATGCCTGAGTTAACATGCACATTCTTGTAGATTTTTTTATTAATTGTTCTTTCAGTCATCTAAATTAAATGAAATGTGGGCAAAAAAAATATGAGAGAAGATGTGGCAAATAGAGAATATTTTTCACCATTGTGTGGGAAGGACAGTTTCTTACTGTATTATTAATACAATTAAAATATTAATTATATATAAAATGATACAAGTAAAATATTAATTTCCTTCACATGATCACCAAATGCTAATATCCTTCATATAAAACTAATCATGTTTTCAATACAGGCCTGCTACAGCTCTAGTACTTCACTAATGGATGTGTGTGCAGGGAGAGGGAAGAGTTTTCATTTGTAATTTCCACACAACTTGTACAAAAGCTCTAAGGCTGAATCCTTCCTGCTCTTTGCTCAGCTTTTCCTCCTCTTGGTAGACAAGTTGCCGTATTATTTGCGTTTTTGGAATCATTATTTAAGATCTGGTTTTAAGTCAATTTCATTTTTTGGTTGTTGTTTAGAATACTGGGAATTTTTTTTTTCCTTTTCAAGGCTTTGAGTTTTGGATTGGTTTCTTTTTGCAGTGGTGGTTTTGGATTCCTTTTTAATAGGGTTATCAACATTTGTGTGGTTTTGTTTTTGTGGTTGTTTGTTGAATGGGGGGGTTGATTGGTTGATTTTTTTCTCAGAATTGATCTACATGAGTATATACTCAGGTGGTTTCTGTATATTTTACACATGACATATGTAAACTTAAAATTATCCTGAAACATCTATATCTTTCACCTTGTTCCTAATTATTTGATTCTATTTTACAGCCAAAATAGACCAAGAAAATGAAGAGAAGTCACTGACAGAAGCACATAAAAGGTAAGAAAGAGTAATGTCATAAGACCTTTCTTTGTAAAATATGGGGTTTTTAGCAGTTGATGTATTGGTAGCCAGTATTTCTGTGTTTTTGAGTGGTATAGAAATGCACTCAGAAAAGTGATATTTAGTTATTGTCAATTTTAATTTGAAAATGAAGAAAGATTGAAACAATTTAAATGAATATTGTACATTACTCCTGTCTTTCAGAAAATGCATTAACCTTATGTAAAAATAAATTCAGAGTATACCATTTGGACTGAGAAAACACTGTTTGTACTACACCAGTATCATGGTGATTTGAGAGGTATTTCGCATTCCCCAAACAAGTATTATTAGGTACTATTTCTTGTACTTATAAAATATCCATTTTATTAAAAAAAAACCAAACCTTTTTTTAATAAACAAATTAAATGTAAAATTAAATGTGACTTCCTTTGTAGAATTGCTAATAAATCTTCAAATACATTTTTTGTGGCAGAAAGCAAAATACCTCATTAAATTTCATTCTGTGCAATTGAGACAGTTTTCAAAACTGGGAACCTCACTCCATTGCACAACATGTGGTTTGTTCTGATTTTTTTGGAGACTCCTCTAGCAGCAGTGTTTAAATGGGAAAGATTTTTATCAGTCCCAGCAAGAGATCAAAATATGGTGCACAGCATTTATAGCCCAAATTTAGGGAAACTCGCAGTCTGTATTTGTTTTTCTTACACTGAAAATAGCATTTTCTTTTTGTACTAGCTACAGCTATCACTTAATAACTACTAATGCATATATCCACTCTATATTCCCAGAATTATGAAGTCTCTCAATAGGATTCCTCTAAAAGATATCACTATAAAAGTTTCTAGTTTTTACTAGGTTTGTCAGCCATTCTATGGCCTCAACACCCAAATTTGCTACCTGCAGTAATGCCACAGGGTGGTTGATGTCTTTCCTGGAACATTTTTTCTCTATTTCCTTGGGACATGTACCTTGGGATAGTACCTGAAAAAGAAGCCAAGAGGAGTGAGTGCCACAAGAACCTCCCTTGTTACTTGTGAGGAGATGGTACATCCTTGAGTGGCACATCAGGGTTGTGGAAAGGGAGTATAAGAGAATCATAGACAGCTGCTTTGAACTGGTCTGTGTTGCTTTAAGTTTCATTACAGAATATTCTGAGTTGGAAGGGACTTGCAGGGATCATCAAGCCCAACTCCTAAATGAATGGCCCATAGAGGGATCAAACCCACAACCTTGGTGCTGTTAGCACAGTGCTCTAACAAGCTGAGATAATATTAGGGTATTATTGCTTTGGCTTAGTATCATGCCTCTTGCTCAAGTATATGAAAGGCATTCCTGACATTTCTTAGGTTTGTTTAGCTGCTCGGTTACATAATTCTTATCTTTAAAATTTTCCTCCACAGTAAAACTTTGAGAGAAGTTGGCACTGTTAGGAGATTGTTGTGATGCCTAATTGCTTTTTTAAGGAAAATATTTGTCCTGTCAAAAGTGGATTTGAATACAAATCCAAAGGTGACAGAAATCTAATGACAGTGGAATCTTCAATCTGTTCAGAAATCTTGTGACTTATCACTATCTTTTGGTATCTAATTCACTTTCCCTTCTAATCTTTTTCCCTGAAAAGACTGGAACCATCATATCAAAAACTTTCTACTGGTTTTACTAGCCTGATGGGGGAAGAAAGCAAGCTGCTCTGAGGATTCTTCAGCTTGGTCTGCTTCTTCTGACTTTAGTCCCTAATTCTTTCTTCTCCCAGCTCCTTTTACACAATTTGTCAAAGAACAAAATTCTGCTTCATCGCTCCTCCTTTCCATGAATATCTAGCAAGGATATTTTCTTTCTTCCTTCCACCTTCCCACTGAAATTCTTGATCAGATTAGTGGTTTTTGTTAGAACAATGGAGACAACTTCATATACAGTCTTAGTATTATGTGTGATTATTTCAGTAAGATTTTTAATTTAGCTTGAAAATAAAATGCTTGGGATCCTTTTTGTCAGGAGTAGATTGAAAAGATGATAGGAGCTTAAGAAGCTAAATAAAAGATTAGTTGCATTTGACTAATCATAGGTAGACAGCAGTGCATTGGATGATGAGGCAAACAAGTAGTGCAAGGAAAAGTGATGGATTAGATGGAGCAAAGTTAATGTGATTAATGTGCTTGGATTTTCCTTGTTGAGGTGGATGACTTCAGTCTATGTATAAGTTCAGGTCTACTGCATGGGAGCATTTCTTTAGCTTTCATTAAAAACTATGATTTTTTATTAGTAGTAGTATTTTCTTTGTTAGTTTTTCTCCATTAAAATACAAAAATCCAAAAGAAAAGATCTTGTAGCAATAACAAAAACTGTTTCTGAAATGAATAATGATTTGGGGAAAATGCAGCAATGTGTATTTTAAAAAATCTCAGTTGTGCAATAGATGAGCTGAAATGGAAAGTTAATCTTACACAGAAAATGAAGACAAAGAAAATGGAATGTCTGCTCCAGGGACTCCATACAGTGTATAGCTGTTCATTTGTCACAAGTGAGAAAATGTTTAATCAGTTTTGAAATGATGTATTCTCTCTTTATTTATCGTGTTTAGTGACTTTAAGAGTGTCAGTATGTAAAGTGTTTATCCTAGGAATGGATTTCTGGCACATGGATAAAAATGAAAAGTGAAATGTTTAGCTCACAATAGGCATATGTTCCAAGATCTCTCTGAGTAAGTATCCTGAGATGAGAAGAAAGCACACAGGTCTATGTTTATCTAGCTTACGCAGGCAGACAAGGAAGGCTCCAGCCTGGTATTAACACTGAAGTGACATGGAATGTCTTCACCAAACCCCAAACAATTACATCATTCCCTTAACAATATTGATAAAGTGCAATAAGAAAGAACCTGGCACTTTCCAATTAGATCCTCATTGCTAAATGCTTGAGAAACTGTGAAATACTTGTCAAGTTAAAGCAAAAAATCACTCATTTGGGGGGAGGTGAAAGAAGTAAAACAGAAAAGAGAGAGGAGGGGAAAGAGATCCCTCTGTATTTTAGGAATCCTCTATTCGGTGCCCCTTTATTCAAGATTTGTATTATAGATATGCGCTCTGTTTTGTGTATTTTCATTTACTTAGTGTTAAATATTTTTCGTCTTTTCAGATGTGATTTTACTTAAGCAGCAAAAAAAAAAAAAAAAAAAAAAAAAAAAAAAAAAAATTGAAGTCTTGTTGTTTCCAGGTATGCTTAATACAATTTCAGAATGAGATGGACTTTTATCATAGTATGCACAACAAGTAGAGGAACCAAGATTGCAACAAAATTATTATCCAAATAATATGACAGGTGATACCTCATTTGCCGGGCTAGGATGAAAGGCAGTAGCAACAGCAGAAATACCATTTTGCAGACTTATAATCAGAAATTAGTTACTCCTCTTCCTGCACTTAATTTCTGAAGAACCAATAGCCGAACAACCTGACTGAAGTTACTGGAAACAGCATTCAGTGAAGTTGAAGGTCATAACTCTCTGCCTTGCTACCTCACCAACTGAATAGCTCTAGAGGAGTAGCATGGAACTTTATTACTTTTTCTTATAATACCTTACCCAGTATTAAGTTCTCATCTCCTTAGAAGGCTTCCAGATTCATGTCTTTTTAAAAAGCAAATAAATCCAGACTTGTAACACTGATCTCTCTTCCACTGAAATAGTTAAAATGATCTTTTCCTTCCCCTTTATCTGCAAACATTTTTCTCTTCTTGGAATATCAACTTGGTTTCAAAAATTTAATTAAGGTTTTGTTTGGGTTTTTTTTTATATCCACGACACAGTCAAATGATTTTCAATTTTTCCTGTCATCCCTTAGTGTAACGAAGCATTCAATTCTAAATTCAGTTCAGCAGCACTGAAAGTTTAGTTATTCATATTTCATATAATTAACTAATATTTCACTGCTGTAGGAGACAATGTATGCTAGAAATGTTAAAGAATACTAAAAGTTATTGGTTTTTTTTTAGTATTTCAGATAGTATAACCCTGCTTGAAGTGATAAGTCACTAAGTCAACAGTCCCACACACTGGTGGTTTAAAATCATTCACCTGTTTTTCCTGTTGATGCCCAACAAGACTTGGAAAGACAAAAATTCTATTTGCTATCCTGGCTTTCTGTACATCACTGATTTAAAAAAAAAAATCCTAGAATTTAATTTTTTCTTTAGTAAATCTCAGTGCATTATGAGAATATGTGTTTGTTTTATAAAAAGTCAAACAGAGGACTTTTTGCCTTTTGACGTAAATATCAAGTGGGGAATTTAGGATGTGTGTGGCTTGGTATAAAATGCTCATCTCTCCATGTCTGGATATTTTTATTTGGTTTATTTTATAATTTGCTTCCATTACTTGCACATTCCAGTGATTTTTGGGCTTTTAAGTGCTTTCTGAGTGCAGCCTCCCAGGCACCTCTTCTGTTTTCAGGACTTTTAATAATCCAGTTAGAAATGTGTTGTTGCTTTCTCTTGCTGTAGCAACAAAATGACATTAATTTTGAAGAGAAATGTTTACCTTTAAATTGCCTGCAAAAAACCCCCAGTATTCTTGACACAACACTCTTTGCAGACTTCCATTGACATCACTGAACATGAGAACTTGGGGAGGAACAAAGGTTTACACCTGCTTATGAGCTGACAAGTTGATGACATTTAGAGAAATAGCAGACAGTATGGTACAATGGCACTGCTGAAAAGCAACACCTCAAAGTGTAGCACCTAAGTCTGGTAATCCTTTAAAACATTAAATGTTCCTCCCACCTCTCTGCCCTCCACACAATGTTTTGGATTGTTTCCAAAAGTGAACTATAAAGTTAAAGAGAAAATTGAGTTAACGATAGAAATAAACTGGTGAAAAGCTTAGAATGGAAGAGGTATGTAGTTTAAAAAAAAAAAACAAAACCAAAAAAAACCCAGAAGGAAACTTTTAACTGAAAGGTAAGAATATGCTATTGGACTTCGTCTTTCACTACTCTTTGGCCATTCATCTATTGTTGGTTGCTTCACTGTTATGTCTGTTTCTCACTGTGTGGCTCCCAGCATGTAGCTGGAATCACTAAGGGTAATACATTTCAGACCCTAGGTATACATTAGTTGGATCAGCAAAAAGTAAATACTTGCTGAGCAGAGGAAATGTGTATAGAAGAAGCTTACAGACTGTTAAACAGTTTGGATCATTCTAGTTTAGTATCCTGTCTCTGACAAAATATCAGGACTGTTGATATGCAGTAATGGAAACTTAGCCAGCAGTTTAGCTATGTCAGAAAGTCTCTTCTAAAATATGGATAGTTGGTCTTATCCTGGAAGATGAAGTCCTTGTCCTTTTCTGAAAATATTTGCCAAGTGACACAAGTCCTTAACCATTTAGATGATTGATTTTTGCCTGTAAGAATGCTATCTTTTCTTTTAAAGATTTTGGCCTACTGGCTTTGAAAAATAATTTTATTTTATTGGTTTGAAATTAGTTGGCATTTAATGGAATTCAGTGCTAGTATGAACAAAAGTTAATGCAACTCCTTACAGACTGGGGTACAATTCAGAGATCTAATATTCTGCAATGTAAACTGATTTTTATGCAACTTATTGTAAAGTTCATGTAGAGGGTTTATTCTTAGATCTTAGAGTAAAAGGTAAAGGATGTTAGTTTAAGGTGCAACTGTAGTTACACAGCTAAATAGCATTGATGACAATACAGCTAACACCCTGATAACAATATAGTTAAAATAACTTGGATCTGGTCAACCCAAAACTAATGCCATGGCATCACACTGAGGATTAAAAAAAGAGAAAAGAATAGAAGAACCATGTAGCTAGTAAAATTAGTGGGAAAATAATACGTGAATTAAAGTCTTTCAATGTGTCACATTTTGTTTGGCTTCCAGTTTATGTTCAGCAGGTGGTTTCACTGAGTAGCCCTCAAAAATTCAAGATATTCCTCTTGAGCAGTTGCAGCTGAAGTAAAACGCTTGTGTGCGTGTGTGTATGAATGATTAGCTCCAGTGCCTCTCCCTTGTGCATCAGCTTCTGATTATGTTCAGCAGGACTTTTCTTTCATCGGGTTGTCTACCTGAGCTGTTTGGTTGGTTTCCTAAGACCTTCACAGTCAGTGTTTGCATTTGCAAGGTCTGTGACTTAAATGTGGATAACGTGTCTCTTTTACTCTCTTATGCTGATTTGTCACTGGAGTTGTTCCTTTCTTCCTTGCTGCGTGTTACAATCTTTAAGTATTACAATATTATGTTGTTGTTATGTACATGCAAATAGAAAAGCAGAACGTCAGGGGTGGGATTTAATTAGGTCACAACTGCTGTGTTAACTCATCTGGGAACTATCCAGTAATAATAATCTGTACAATATAGGTCATTCCTTCCATAACAATTTCCAGCTGATGGAAGGCTGCCATCCACAAGCTGATCCATGATATAGGGATCAGTGTACTGCTGAAACTCCACAAGCTGATCCATGATATAGTTCTACTTCTCATATATGGAATTAGGAAAAAATATATGGTGACTAGGAAAAAAGGCATTGTCTCTTTGCTCTTCTTCTGTTTGTTGCTTGCCCTCATTGCCTTGTTTCTTGACTGCTTTAACAAGCTAGTTCAGAAACAGCTTCAGTGGGCCAGATCCCTTCTGTACTATGTCTTAAATGAGGGCTTCTCATGAAATAACCTCGCCTGTTTTTTTTCTCAGCTGCTGCCTGAAAGATAGTTCTACCTTAATCAGTCTGTGAAGGAAGTAAAACTTCCTGCCTCCTAAGGAAAATTATTAGGGTGTGGTCACCCCAGACCAGAAACCTCATGAAGCCTCCTTGAAAGAGATGGGAACAGGCCAGAGATAGGCTTCCTAGGCCAAAGGAATATGGTTTTTCTAGCTTTGCTTAGATCTGTGAATATTGATGATTCACAAATCCAGAGCTGATATGGTTATTTAATACATTATTTGTATTAATTTCAGTGGCTGCCACCTTTTCATGGGCAATCCTTATAGAAAATGCTGCCCATTTTCTGTACTCATCTACAGAAAGGTTCTTTCACTTGTATGAAGAGAATATATTGGGATAACTTGAGACTTGAACCTCAAGTGCCTAAAGTTTGAAAAATGCAAATAAAGACCTTTCCAACCTGACAGTTCATCAAGACAGATTTTGAAGTCTTTCAATTTCCTGTCATGGGATTTTTCTGTAATTGACTTTAAGAATATGAAAACCCCCATGAAGAGTTCTGTTTTCAGTAAAGGATCAATTTCTTCTATTCATAGTTGTGCTGGCCATGGTGATATGAGTGGATGCATGTTAAGGAGAGAGCTCTTGCACAATGAATCAAGAATGCTCTCCAGAGCAATCACAAAGGGTTAAGTTGAAACTGCATCAAAAGACCTTTAAAATGCTAGGATGTTCTGTTATGGCCATGTATTTCAGACAGTTTTTATTCTATAAAGAATAAAACTTCAAAGAATAGAAACTGAAACCTAAGTTTGACTTGAGCACCATAATAGAAATTATTATGATTATGTAAAAAAAACCCTGTACATTCATTTCACTTGCTATATTTAAAGAGTGTTTTTGTCAATGCAAATATATAAAATTTTATCTATGCTGAATTATACTTTTAAAGATGAGCTAATCTTATGTGTACCTGAAATTTTGTAAAGCATGTGTGTAGTTTCTATCTAGATATCGAAATAATTTGCTCTAGATTTAAGAAAAAGTATTATTCCATTATGTAACTGGTATTATTTTCTTAGATAACCCTGGCCATGCTTCTTCATGAATTCACTTATAGAAATGAGCCACACCATGACAGCAGACAGATTACAAGGCTGAGGCTGTAATCGATAAGTTGAAAAACCATAATAAGCTTTTAACACAATATTTAGTGCACAACAGTTCTGCACTACTTCCTTATGTAATTATAACCTCTTTAAGTAATAATGGTTGTTTAGAAGGCCTCCAGTGAACATGAGGAGTGTTAATATAAAGATCTGAAGTCAAGCTGGGCTTTCACATGAGGCTTTTAGCTGTTTCTTAGAGCACTGAGGCAGCAGCTTTAGTGTCAGCCCACTGCTGTTGAAATTCATTCTACCACTGTATTCCGTGTCTAACGGCACCTTATTATTTCTTCAAGTTCAACCAGTCAAGGGTTATTTAATATGTTTGAAGCTCACATGTTTGTCTTTTTAAGAGAGAAAAATAGTTTTCTCTTGGATATGTTACTGGGCCTGACTCTCCAGTGCACAAAATTACATGGTATTGTTTTACACATGCTCATATTGCCTGTGTCTAGCTTAGCACAGAGCTAGCCATATTTCTGGAGCAGCTTAGCTGGCAGGCATGGGCATGATATCCACACTAACATGAAATAAAAGCATTAAAGTCCAAGATAGAGAGCCTATACATTTATGCAAGGTACTCAGGTAACAGTGGGTTGCAGCTAACACCAATGCATCTAGAGAACTTTAACTACTTCAAACCAAGGTTTTGGGAGAAAGTCTGAACTGATTTAAAATTTTAATTTTAAAATTCATGGGGAAAAGCACATGCAACTTAAAAATGCATCTGAAGAGTCATGCTAAAAAATGCTTGATTTTTAGATTTTTTTCTCCCTTAGAGTGGCCTGTTAGAATACAATTTCAGAGGCAAAGAAAAGACAAAGTTAGTCCTGTTTCTAATGTATTGTCTCAATTCATATTTTATTCTGAATAATATTCTTGAATGGAAAAAAGACTGATAATATTCACAGCAAAATTTAGGTTCACATAAGCCCCAGTCACTGGGTGAGATGTAGCTGACAAATGCTTTGCACGTGATATAATGAAGGTAGCAAAAAAACCTCTAACCTACATTTCCTGATCTTTGATTTTCAAATGGCTAGAATCTGACTCAGTATATGCAGAATGGCTTTTTCAGCACAGTATTTTTTTTGTCAGCAGAAATTCTGTTTGCCAAGATAGCTCACTCCTGATAAAATTTAGCACCTAATCCTATGCCACCTTGGATAAAAGATCGTATTTTTATATCAGTGGAGCACTTGTTTACATCAGAATAATGCAAAAAAACCTGGAATCAACCCAAAGGTATAGAGGGACCAGGTTGTAGCCTACTGTTTTAGAAATGAATGAGAATAAAAATACAAATTAAAAAATAATTAAACCAGTGAGGGAAGATCTTGCAGAATGCTTTTTAAATGTAGTATTAACCATGATCCCTAATAGCTTAATGTTTACAGAAGATATAAGCAACAAGGATAGATTAGGTAAATTTCATCATACCCAACCAATATATCTTAATCTGGACCTAATAAAAATATTTTCTAAAATAAAGATTTTGAAAGTCTCAGTGCTCGCATTCAGCTTTCAACAAAAGTATTATTTAATTTAGTTATGGCCATTTTATTTTGCTGGTTTGCAACCTGCTGTTATGAGGCACTTTGTTCCTGAAAGACAGGAATAAAGAAATACTCTCTCATTGAATTAAGTAAATAGAAGGGTCTGGAGCAGCAGTTTAAATTCAGGTTGAAGTAGCAATCTGATATGTGAAGGGTTTATTCCCTGTTAACACATTGCGATCATTGGTCTTCCTAAAAATTTAGTTTTCCCAAAGTGTTTAAGTGCAAAGCTATAGTCCTAATACCTATGGAATTTAACAGTCTGTGTCACAGTATATGGTCTGTGCTATGTAACAGCATCCATGTACAGGGTCTGCAGCCATTTGTATAAACTATGGAAGTTCTGCATTTGTGTCACTAATAATCATGTACAGCTGATAATATTGATCATTGCATATCATCACTAAAGTTGTAAATCATTCCTAGTAGTGGGAGGGAGGGTGTTAATATTCTCATGAACAAGACAGACTGGCCTGTCAAAACATAATTTTCTGTTCCTCATATTGGATGCTTTTTGTTGAGCTTTTGTAGGGAGAAAAAGAAATGATGCTTCAAAGGTAGAGGGATTTTTTTGCTGTTACTGAAGCTGCTAATTTTCATATGGTTGAAGCAATAAAAAGTGTTTCTGTTTAATATGAATTTGTAGGAGGCAAGGGACCAGGCATGAGGGAGATGACTTAGGATTCAAAACATTGCAAATGTTTGGCAGGTTTTTTTTAGAGAAAAGAATCTCTTGAGACCTTTGTTTTCTAAGGAACAATATTACAAAACACACAGTTACACAATATAAATTGGCAAATGAAAACTGAGATTAATGATTCTGGAAGCTAATTTAAGTTGGCATATTATCTCAACTTTCTTTTTAGTATAAGAAAGTTACTTTTATTTCTTTATAAAAAGGGGGGAAATAAAAGGACAAGAAGAAATTTCTTTACCAGCCTTCAGGTACTGGATATCTTGAATGAACTTATTTTTTGCATTTTTTCACTTATAATTATGCAGAACAAGAGACTGCAGTGAGGAGGGGAAATTATACATTTTTTTTAAAAAGTAAAGAAAAGGTGAAGAAAGTGATATAGTGCAGAGAAGGACCCTCAACAAAATACATCAATAGAAAATTACACCCTTCACAAAATACTGTGCATATAAAGTTTCCTAACAGGCTTGTGCTATCTCAATCATCAGGATGCTGGTACTCTTTTATTTTACATATTTTTTGTGACCTTGTTGAACTGGTTGGTATTCTGTCTGAAGATTAACTCTTGCTTTCAGATGTTAAATACAGTAGGAAAATAGATACAAAGCCTTGGCCTCTTTATAAAACAAACCAAATACTAATATGATTATTCAAATTATTATCATCCAGGAAGGAAATACTGTTACCTAAATATTGTCCACACCTTCTGTATATAGACAACAATTCAGGATCAACACTGTGAACAGCCTTATAGCCCACCAACTCAGTTTGGCTTTAAATAAGACTCATGTCAGATTTAAAGTAGTAGGCACATATAGTCTTTTCTTTCCCTTTTGCCTTCTTTCTTTTGGTAGAATGTGCTTAGTTCTAAATTTTCTTCATGAGTTTAATTGAAATAAAAGGTACTTCAGTAGTTTCAGCCTGATTTAGAACTGCTTCTGAAACACAACTGCTTCACAAAAGTAACAAGTTACACCATTTACACTAACTGTTCTTAATCACTAATGTAGATAAGTGATGCTTAGAGATTCATAAAGCCACAATAGAAAAGAATATCCATGTTCAAACTTTAACGAAAATATGTAGTCTTTTGAACAGAAGAATATTAAGCAGAACAGAAAACCTTTTTTTCTGGTTTTAAATCCACATTGGAGCAAACCTTCACCCTTGCAGGTGATTTAGTTTGCTGCCTGGGAAAACCAGATACATGTGTGTTTGTGTGTGTGTTCAGCATTTCTCAGAAAGGTGAGCCAGGGCGTGTCTGTACCTATGGTTACTTTGCTATTTGTTTGGCAAGGAAGCCTGATCAAATAATGCTGAGATGAAACTACTGCTGTCTTAGTATTATTGATTTGCTTTAGTACACATTTATAAACCAGCCAATGCATCCCAGGCAGCAGGTTTGAATTGGAATTGTGTGCAACGTTTTGCTAGCTATTTTCAGAATAGAATGAGAAAAAAAGCTGAATAATCCATAGCTACTCTTAAAATATTCCTAATGGATCAGATCTATTAGCTAGTGTTGTTGTCAATGAGCCATTTGCAATGTGAATAGCTTATTTTCTTTTTCATATGATTAAATTTGGTTTGGCTGTTAGTACATCCGTTCCTTTCTTCCCTCCAAATAGAAAAATCACTTTCATGGACTCATAGTTGTACTCAAGGGAGCACACATAAAAGTCTAGTGATTCATTCATCAAATTTCCACATTTGAGTAAGCAGTGAGTTCAGACATCAGTCTGAAGTGATTTTTCTGAATTACCCAAACACTTGAACCGAAGACATTAGAAGACAAGAAAGGAAGAAGAGGAACTAGCCATCTTTCCTGATGCTATTTCCTTTCTTACTTGTCAGAGATGAGGAACTCTTCCATTGTTGTGAGAAAGATGATGTTATTTAATTCTCTTTCAGGGCCAACATGAGGAATAGGAAACCCAGTCTGTAATCTGTTTAAAGATTTCTGGTTTTTGCCGTGTCAGGGTGAGACGGCAAGTAGTGTGAACATCACTGTCTTATTTTTAATCATGCTTGAAAAGTCAGGCTGTTAGAAGCAAAAGCAGTGACCTCCTTTACCTCTTTTAATCCCTAAGTTGCATGCCCTTCTTTCCCTCTTCCATGACTCAAAGATCTTCTCTAATGCACATTCTTTTCCTTTAAGACTTTCAGAAAGAGTATGCATAAGCATGAACCTTTTCACTTGAGAAATGGACACTAAATAATACTTATATCAAAATGAATGTTTAATTTTGCAGATAGGTGAGATGAAATTGATGAGGTCAGATGAGTTTCCCAAGGCTATATGATGCAGAAATTAATTTGAGTATAGGAACAAAAGGCTTTTGATAACTAGTTCTTTATTTGATTCAAAATATCTATGTGAGCCAGTTAGGAAGAGTAACAATGGTATTTGCAGATATTTTGTTTTAAAATCTGCTGAAGAATGAAAAGGAAAATTTGAATGGCTTTCTCAGAGCAAAGACCAAAGATATTTAAGATATATTCTGCCTGACTGAAGTCTGAAAGGATTGTACCTAGTCTTGGGGCTATGGCAATATCATCCAAATTTCTCTTTGTATTTAAAATGCATGTCCCCTCCTGGAATTAGCCTTGAGATATATCAAGTTTGACATATGTAAACATTTCCGAATCAGATATTTAAAGACCATGGCAACAGAGAGGATTTATTGCTGTCCATGTTTTATTATTTGATGCATTTGGATTGGCTTTATTTGCTTTGTCTTTCATGTGTGAAATATGCCATTTTGCCTACAAAAATGACAGCATCAAATGTATAGCAAGCAGGTTTCCATATGTCTTCTAAATGAACTCTAAGATACTTTAATGCTAAAGAAGGGTAGACCTCTCTGGTTGGAAAAAACATGGCAACTGTCTTAACTGTTTGATCTGCATGTATAGAAAAAAATATTTGATTCGTGGAGATTTACACCTTGACGTATTATTGTGTTGCAGCTGATGTCTTGTGCATTGTTACTGGGCATTAGAAAGGTGTGACATACTAACAATGACAACCTGCTATGCTGCTGCTGTTTCACATTTCACAGGCAGTTAATTTTCCTTACCTCCCAAACTAACTGCTAGGGAGTCAAGCAACCTGTATGAGCATTTCTCTGCTTTCTATAAACCTAGTAATTATGTTACAGCTGTTAGACGCAGCTGTATGAATGTGTAAGTTTGCAATGGTTATACAAGTAGTCCTCAGGGAGGTTTTCAGTCACCAGGGGAAAAACACTGGTTATCTCCTCCTGCTCTCAGAGGATAGTTGGAATAATTGAAGAGCAGTGGAAGTCTTTGCATCTCTAATAGATGTTAGTGCTCTTTATTTTTTTTTTAATTGAGCGTTCACTTATACAGTACGAATTTCATTTTGTTTGGCTTCCTGTTTCTTGGGATGTTTTCCTGTGATAGATTTCTAGCTCATTATCTCTATATTAAAGCATTACTTGGGATGACCATTCACAGTCAAATTCTTTTCTCATCACTGTAGTTTGCAAAATGTTTTGAACATATATTTCCCAAAACGAGGCTTCTTATATGAAATTCTGTCTTTCTCCGTTTTCTAAATCATTAACGGACTTCATTCAGAGGGCTTCTTAAAAAATTAGTGATTCAGCTGATGCCTCAAGATTTCTCTCTTGTTCTTTATCTCTCACATTCCTCCAAAAATATTGTCAGCTCATTCTGAAAATTCAAATGAGCCTTTAATATGACTTCCCCACTAGCCAGCTGCAGAGCTGTAAGTCTGGGGGATGAGACTGGGAGAAAAAATACCCCCCTGATAACATTTGTAGTCTTGCAAAAAGTTGAAAATATGTGACAGTAGGAGGAAGTTTTACACAGTGCAGCTGACTGCAGTGTCAGGGATATTCTTTTTGAGTAATTCTGTGGAATCAGAGGATAGATGATAAAAACCTTTCCCAGAATAAAACTGTGGGGAAAATATAAGTAATTAAAATGGATTATTTTAATCAGTTGTGTTAATTGTTAATAAATCATTTGAAAAAAATACCCAAACCAAACCAACACAACCCAGCCAAAAAAAAAGGCATTTATTGGCCAAACACTTGAGTTAAAGAACAAAGGGCCATGGTAGGCTGACAGAACTGAAGAAATTACATGACTAGGTAAGGTGGCATTTGAGTACCAATGTAATGGCTTTAAAAATGAGAATGTTTTCTGTATTTTTATGTGCTACATCTCTGTTGCTCAACATCTTCGGTTTGCTTCAGCAGATGGAAAAATGAATTCCAAATCAGGAGAAAAAAATGTGATGTAAAATTTGGTTGGTAAACTGATGTTAAATTTTTAAGATGTAGGCTTTTTTTATTCAGCAATATGATAATATATGTAGATGCTTATTTTTCAGGTTGGGCAAAACAACTGGAATATTCGGGTTTGAGAATTAGGGTAAAATTTTCTTGCAGAATTTGTTAGTGACCCTTCTGAATGGTTGAATCTTTGTATGTGATTTTCACCATCATAATCCATGAATGAAGATATGACTTCTGAGACTAAAACTACATTTCCATCCATTTAGCCAAAATTGGATTCTTACCCATAATTAAAGTATTAAAACCGTGATCTATGATTCAGAGAAAATTATCATAGGAGTCAATGTATAGTAATGGATCAGTGAGCAAAGCACCTACAATTATATTTCAAGTGAGATTTTTCAATTGTATTTTTCATAAAATGAGCAATTATCCAGTGGTTTTCATGTTGAGCTTCAGATCAGGAAAACATTCTTAAAATCTCCAGTATTTACAAAACGTACAATGAAAAAACAAAATGGAATAATAGTTAATCAAGCAATATTTTTAAAAATAATTATTCTGTACCTTCCTGTAACATTCTTGAAATAAAATAGAAGCAGTTCAAACTCAGAAATACATTAAATTTTAGTTGCGCTCACAGTCCTCACTCAGTGTGGGAAATATGACCTTTGCATTTCAGGAGTAGCTTTTACTTGACGAGTAGCTTATGTGTTTGCTGCATTAGTTTTGCTCTCGCTGTGCTCAGAAGGGATTGTTGGATTGTTCTGGTAGAGTCACAATGGGCACCTGCTTTCTAGCACAGCCCTTCCTGGGCCAAGTATTCTGTTGCGTCATTTCTTGTTTAGTACAAAGCAGGTTTGAGTTTTAATATTTCTGTGTAGTCTCCAGCCTAAGCTATTGTGTTGTAGCACAGACCTAACAGAACTTGAAGTTTATTTACAACCTTGATGGGTTTTGACTCTGTGTTTTGAAAACAGCTTTAAACACAACTGAAAAGCAGTATATGGGGGAGTGTGGATATCTGGATTTTCAGGGCTGTGGACAGTGTGTTCATTTTAGCTTTTCAAATGGAAAATACTTTGGTCAAAACTAGAAACTGTGATAAATCCCAGATCCCAACTTCACTGAAAAATCATCTTACATTGTATACCTACTTATATGTGAAGAGCTCAGAACTGGTATGTTTTTCTATTCTTTTATTTTAGATCTGCTACCAAGAATAATTAAATACTATTTCAGTGTCAAGAACAAAAAAAAAAAAAATCAGTGAGTACTGAAGCATTTGCTATTTTTGCTTTCTTTGACAGCTTTTTGGAAACTACAGCGTATTTCTGTATGAAACCAAAAATGGGCGAGAAGGAGGTGTCCCCACATTCTTTCTTCAGTATTTGGCATGAATTCAGTTCTGACTTCAAAGACTTCTGGAAGAAGGAAAACAAACTTATTCTTCAAGAAAGGTACATTTGTTTGTTTGTTCAAAGGCTTTTCTCAAAGAATGTTATTGGGAGCAATCGCACAGAAACCAGTCAGCCACACTTCATTAGCACACAACCCATTGAATGCCTTTTGGAGTTTTCTCAGGTTTTGTTTTTTTAACAGATCATGACACCCACCCTCACCACCCCAACCCCCCAGTCATTCCAATTTTTGAATGGAATTTTAATACCAGTTTGTGCTAAAGTTTTTTGGGTCCATTACCTGAACAGTGTTTTTGGCAGAGCATGTAACTACTATGCTGCTATGAATCCAAGCAATGGGAGACTTGTTTTAGGCCTGAAAGTTAATTATAATTTTCATTACCATATTTAGTCAAAGAAAGTCAAGGCATTAGGACAGGGCATATTGTAAATATTTGTTTGACAATGCTGGGAAAAAGGAAGACAGAAGGAATAAGTCAATTAGCCCTGCGTTAAAAAACTGAATCATATTGCAAATCACAGCCTGGGTGATGGGGTACGCAAGAGCAAGTGTGGTATAATATGGCATAAAGAAATGAGACAGGAGCTTTGAAAATCACCCGTGGTGTCTTGTCCATGTTTTAGAAGAGTTATGAAATCTCTACTTATCTGCATGCAGATAGTCCATTGTGGTCACCCTTTGTTTGTAAAAATTATGCCAAAAATTAATCAGTTGTTTAAAAAGTAATAAATGTCATATCAGGAAAAATGAAACATATGCAAACATGTAAATTCTAAGCATTGTTATATAATCCTACAGCTGTTGGCAGCTTGAGTTGAAGCTACATCTGAGCGTAAAAATTGGTGGGATTGAAGCTTTGGATTCATTAAATTATTGACATCAACCTGTTATTAGGTAATTTGACAAGAACAGGTCCTTTTTCAAGTGTACTCATCCTATGTAATTGTCACAGACATCTGACTTCTGGTTTAGAAAGTTACTGAAGACTTCCCTGAGGCACCTATACAGTTAATGTCATGTATACCATATATATTTGCTGTAACTGGGTACCTTTTGGAACAAGAAGTCTCACAGTGAAAAAAACTGGGTTCTGCTACTATAGCAAGAGCATGGTGCAAATGTTAGCACAGCAGATCTCTGGGGATCTCGTTCATATTACTGACTGTCTGAATTAATTTTATGTAATTAAGTATATCTCTTTGAAACTGATTTAACTGACAGTTAAATAATACCTTTGATTTTCCTATACAGGGATTTAGTTGCCTAGTTAATACAGGTTAATTTAGCCTTGTATATTTTATAGGAAAGGATTTAAGCAAAATGTCCTTTTATTTCAAAATACTAAGCCATTTTTCTTTTAAAAAAATCAAAAAATCCCCCAGAGGGCTCTCACAGGAAAATAGTTTTCTTTAAAAGACATTAACTAAATTAGCACAGAGCATTTTCCTCCTTAAACATCTAAAGCTTAAGAGAAGAATGGGATTGAGATACAATCATTTGACCCTCTTTGAGTGTCAGTGTATGTGTATACTAAGAAGATGTGTTGAAGCAGCAGAGAAAAAAGCTGTCTGCCAGCCTGCCCCTTCTAGGGCAAGGGTGGTTGTAGCCTGAAAGGAACTGAACATATATAACCTACAGAATGGCTGCAGGGACAAGATGTGACAGGGAAGGGAAAGGGCAGTGAGAAGGATGTACCGTAGGGAAAGAAACTGGGAGATCCCTTGGAAGAACAGCAGGGGCACTGTTGTTCAAACCGGGGCTCGGAACTGGTGTGTTGAAGGAGGCTTTCCCAGGGGGACAGACAGGACAGTGTAACTTCAGTCCAGGAGGTCACTGAAATTAAGACTAAAAATAATGCATCCTGAAAGTCACAAGTAGATTTTTTGGTTTGAATTTTAACTTTTACTTGCCTCATCACGTTTAATTCTTCCACTCAATTTCGCTTGTTCAGGTGAGGCAGGGTTTAGACCTTGGGGACCTTTGATGTCTAATTATACTCAACTCTCAGATTTTTGGTACGGTGCTGCTGTGTCAGGTCTGGCAAAGTGAAGCTCTCTTCATTGCACTTTAGGAATTAGAATGTTTTGGCCAAATTAGCAGTAAGAGTAATAGCTTTTAAAGTAAGACATATAATTTTCCTGAAAATTAAGGATCTTCTTTAGTTAAACAACTGTCTTACCAAAGCCATTGCACAGAAAATACCTTTTCTCCAATCATAGTTCAACCTGATATCTGAAGTTGTCTTTTAGGCTTTTTTTCTTGATTTTGCATTTCTGTCTCTCTTAATAAAAGGCAAGATGGTGTGCTATGAAGGTGTCTTGGTATTGAGAAATCAAAGGAGAAAAATCTCAGTGGAAAAATACATGTTGCCCAGAGGTGTAAGAATGTACATCATGATGGCATTCAAAATGTCGGCATAGATCAAGAGATCTGTAGGTGACAAAAATCTGAAAACTGCCTATTGCCATTAAAATATAAATAATTATTTCAAGAAAGTAGATTTTCCCCTTTAGGTAATGTTCTTGGAGTTTTTTCTGCTGATAAATTGAGGAGCAGACTAAAACATTAATGATGAGACAAACTTTCTGTAATTGTTTGTTGGCAGTAAAATCGAGTGGCAGATATGGTGAGACATTTTCAAAGACTGTGGTATGCCACCTTGGTGAGCTATTGACCAGGTTTCTGCCTCATGAAACATACTTTATTTACAATAATTATTTGTAAAATGTATAGCTTTATTCCCTTCTCTTTTTTAGCTTCATCATCTTTATCAAGCACTGGTTGCTTTGGGTTTTTCTAGTATGTTTTGTATCCCAGTTTCCATATGGACTGCTAATGGAGGCTGTTCCTCAGTTAGTATCTGCAAATATATGTCTTACTTACTCTTTTACAATAATTCAACCAAAGGATTTTCATAGATGATATTTCCAAAGGTGGTACTATATTTTGTTAGTGATAGGTTCAGCATGTATGTTCTAACAAAAAAAGTCAGTTCTTATTCTAAACACTTTTCACTTGGCATTTCAACTTGCATATTAGTTTGCCAGGCATTTATATGCAAAAGATAAACACTGAAGTGTCAGACTTTGTATTTCCTTACAAGAAGCTGAGAAAAGAAAAATGGTGCAAAGTTAAAAACAATTTTTCTGAAGTTTTCTACTGCTTTTACTGTTCTCTCACTTGAAGTAAAGCAGAACTGGAAAATACCATCTGTAGGGAAAATTATACATTTTAAACTTTTAAATAGAGTAGAAATAAAAAGAGAAAATGCATCTGAAAATTACAGTAAAAACATAGGACTGCCAAGAGGCTTTCTGAGCAGTACTATTTTTTGTGGTCACACCACAGTTAAGGCATTCCATCAGAAATTGATATTGGGTTGTTTATAAACTTTTTTATGATATTTTGTGGAGATTGAAATTTCTGATGATATATCTATCCTAAATATGTATCTTTTTTAGTGAAAATTTTCAAATACTACTTTCTGATTAAGCAATTTAAAAAAAAATCCAAAATAAACAAGAAGCCTGCCAAAGGAAAAAATAAAAGGCAGAAAAGCCCACGAGAAAAGGAGAGCCATAATCAAACTTATTGGGGCATGTTTTGAGTTTTTCCAGTTTTGATGTTGTTGTCACTGTCCTTCAAATATATTTATAATGTGTCAGTCATAGTCTATGGTTTTCATTGAGACTTTGCAAACTCTTGAAAATTTTACTGTCAGTATAGCCTGCATTTTGTGTTTAATCAGCAAGAAAGACTAGAAGAGCTGACATATTTTCCCTAAGATTTTTTGATGTTGTTTGAAAAGAGAGAGTATGATTTTGAACTTCACAAGCTTCCTGTTTAGCACCCTTATTATCTATACATTTATAGAGCTATATATATCTATACAGCTGCAGTAACAGCTCTGCAAGTCTCCCCTTCTTAGAAAAACTTAGGCAATCAGACCACGAATCTACAAATGCCTAGTTTTCCCTCCTGTTTTGTAAAAAAGTGTCTTTTATTAGCTGACCTATAAATGTATCAACCTTTTTCTCATTAATCTCATTTCTTTAGCTTCTAAAAACATTTCTTTACGTTTGTAGTTAGATGTAGTCAATCTGAAATGTGCTATTCCAGTCTAGTACTTCTGTGAGAGCAAATATTTTTATTTTTCTTGACATCCAGCAAAGGCCTGTAGAATTGTTGCCCAGACCCTACCATTTTCCTACCAGGAAAAGATATCCTGTCCTAAGAATGAAAGATAAAAAGAGCTCATGAAGCAACATCCAACGGAGGAAGTCTTGAAATGTTCTAAAAAATTAAAAAGTTAAGCAACTGCTGGTCCTGGAACTAATATATAAAAATGCCGTTATTTATCAGAAAATCTCATATTGCTGTGGACAACAATGATTCATCTTTAGGACTACTCCTTTTCTTTATGGCCATGGAATAGACCCTGGCTCATTACAGTAGCAAAAAGCAGTGAGTCCTTTAGGAAATTTTAAGTTTTAAAGTTCCATTGCTGTCAAACATTAGTATCATCAGGTCACACATACCAGTTCAGACCTTACTAGAAAAGGATCAATGATATGGCAGAAGCTCGTGTGCAGGGCTGCAGTTCCCCCTTCCCTTTCTCGGGTGCAAGTAAGGTGCTTACACTTGTTAATCCTCTCCAACTCTGGATGTGCTTCCCTCTCTTCAGACTGTTTGCTGTTCTAGAGGACCTGTGAAACTTGGAAAAGATTTACCTTGTGTTAGCTGTATTTCTAGATGGGAGAGCTGGAGGAGGAGGAGTGAGGGGCAGACAGAGGTCCCCTGTAAATGTGGGTATAAGGAACACAAAGGCACTTGCCTTTAGTAATGAGTTGTGTTGCTGAGCAGAGGCTGTGTCAGGGATGCCAGCAGAGGAGAGTTCATTAGCAGGATCAACAAAATGGTAAAATTCTGTAAGTCCCTGATGTCTTGCATCACACTAAGCTTCAGAATTTCTTTTGGCTGACTTTATTCAACCTTTAACTCCCACGATAAATCTTTGACACATTAAAAATAATCTATAAACTCAGAAAAATGCACTCATCTCTCAAATGCAGAAGTTGCCCATTCCCGTAAGAATAGCAGTTAAGCTGGCACCTGGTGTGTCACACTGTGTATATCTAGATGAAAGGGAGATTCCTGGCCAGCATGTCTCCACAGCTCATTGATCTCCCTCTGCAGAAAGACTGGTATGTCTCCCTACAGACTCCTAGGCAGGATGATTTAAAACTTGCTGTTGAGCAATTTAAAGTCTGGCATGGGATATCTGTACATTGCACAGTGAGGAGCATATTGGTAAGCTGCCACTTCTGCTTGCAGAGGAGGGCATTAAATCCCATAGCACGAGCAATGTCCTCTCAGAGTAATTTAAGGGATATTTTTTTAACGCTTATAATATGAACCAGTGAATCAGACTTGAGAGTGAGACATCGAGGGACATGGGAATAGGTACTTGCAAAGAAATGCAGAGATGGAAGAAAAGAGAAGAAAAATGTATATGGAGCTGCAACATGAGAAGGAAATGATGAACATGTGGAGTATGTTTAGCGGGGTCACATTTTGCTTGGCATGCTCCTGTAATGCCAACTGAAAGCTCCAAGTGTTATGTTGGTGAGTAGTCATGGGCAGATACATTTTCTGACATCTCTTGGAAGCTTTAATCTCAATGTGTTTATTACACTCTAACCAACTGAGCTGCATGCTGGTAGGCATGGGTTTACAACTCAGTTATAATGACATTTCAAAACAGAAGACAATTTTACATTGATTGAATAATTACATGGATCTTCAGTTTTTGGGAGTATTTCAAAATTGTTTACCTGAATAGTTTTCTGATCAGAATATACTGTTATGGGCCCTGGAAAATCTACTTTAAAAAGCCTAAACACACAAAAGATTCAGTAGCTAGCTTTGAGGCAGTACCTCACAAAGACACTGTTTACTGTCCAGATAAAAGAGGTTGCTTAATACGTATGGTTTGTTTTCTTCTCCCTTGGACATTTTTGGCAATTACTTTTTATGTTTGGGGTTTTTTTTAATTAATACATCATCATACTTTGGTTAGGGGGAGGTGAACAGAACTTTCATTTCTTAGCATTGCTTTTGAGGGAAAGGTTTGTGAGAAAAAAAGCATTTGGAGATACATTTCTCTGTCTGGATCTTTGGTGGAAAATCCTTTTGAATACCTTAGTCTAACATTTTTAAGCAATCCTGTGTTTTATAAGACAGGAAAAATATTTCCATTTACAGCTGTGAGCCGACTGGTGCTTACAAATATTAAACAAAGTGAAGGATCTAGTAAAAAACTAGTTCCAAATGTGTAATATTTCCTAATTTTTGTGACTTGTGTGAGGTTGGATTCCAGAATGGCCCTCACATAAATAGCAAAGGGTTCTTCAGTAGTATCTCTCTGGTCATGGTGTTGTACCATGCTGGCCCATCATGTTTCATCCTAGTATGTGTATTTTGTATAAAAAGTAGGTAGCTAAGAATCATCATTTCATAATGAAGTTTACAGCCTGTTTTTATGGCTGTAATGTCAGACTGGGTGTGAGAGTCAAATCTGTAGTGATAGGATAGGATACCATTATTTATAACATGTGATCTTTTCAATCTCTTTTTAACCTTTTCCTGTTCACCACCTCTTGATTAAAGAATGGCATTTGTCTATGATAAAAGCAGGGGCTGCATATTCAATAATTACTTGTATACTGGTGAAAATAATTATATAATGAAAAAATTTTGAACAGAACTTTTGTCAGGCACTACACTTGTTATACTTGTTAGTGGTTTTATTCCCAGGCAAAAGGATCTTTGGCATTTGAGGTACAATAAAGCATTGTAATACTTTACAAACAAGCAGCATTTGTCATTAAATATCAACCCTCAAACATTTGGAATGCTCACAAAGGCTTAAAACCTACTGTAACCCAGACTGATCCTGAACTATCAAGGATGTGAACTTCCTTGCTCTCCAGCAGTTTGCTAAACCAGTGCATGGAGTTGGCAAAATGGCCAAAATCCATTAAGTATAAGTGCACGGCTCTGTGCGTGTCTCATGCCATCAGTATAGGGAATAGTCTAATATCAGAGGAGTTTCTTACATACTTGAGAAGAACCTAACGATGTCTGCAATAATTTTTGAGTTGTTACCTGATGATGGATGGGCAGTTTTGACCTCATGCAGCAAAGTTCAAGGCCTCTTACTTTCCCATCTCATGCACTGGAGATCTCTTAATGTTGTGGCTCTCCAGCTGACTTCAGGTTTTTCTGTTTTCTCTTCACTGATCCCTTTTATTCATTCATGTCTCATATTTGCTTGTACTACAATTTGATAGCTATCAATTATCCAATGTAGTAGCCCCAACATACCCATTATAGCAACACTTCTGTCCAGGATATATTTCCATATTCTCTTAAAGAATCATCTTCTCCATGTAGTCTGTTTACCGAGACCCTGCTTATCCTTTTCTATTTGTTGGGTTTTTGCCTTCTTTTACCCCATCTGCTGCTTAAAAACATTTTAGAGCTAACACCGAGTTTCACACTCCTGTTTCTTTTGCTTGCTGATTATGCTACCAGTTTTACCTCACTTCTAGTCTTCTTCCCTTTCCTTATCATTTCCTGTTAGATTTCCTAATCAAATAGCCCAAATGTAGCCAGCTTCTTTGAGAGCAACCTGGCTTCGGTTCCAAGAAAAACAGTGGAAGGTGATGACTAACTTTTCTTAGAATAATTTCAATCTTGATATGTCAAGTCTGTAGAAAAGTGATTTTCATCTTGCCTGAAAGTAGCCAGGAACAGCCTGCAATACTGGCCACTCTGACAATTTAATGACAAAGGTCATGAAATGTATTTAAGTGGGGATATGTATGTTTGCATTTTGTTACAAGCATAGCCATTCTTTAACAGGTCAATTCTTTTATTTCATTACATTTTCAATGTGAAATTCTCTTG
Source organism: Agelaius tricolor (assembly GCF_023055355.1). NCBI lineage: Eukaryota > Metazoa > Chordata > Aves > Passeriformes > Icteridae > Agelaius > Agelaius tricolor. Next base: position 47,187,817 of record NW_027269261.1, read on the forward strand.
AATTTTAAAATTATAATTTTTAAATCATGTTTTGCACAGTATTCTCTTTATTTTACTTACTCATATCTGTATATCTCTTCATAGACAAGAGCAGAACCCTAGATCATCAAGAGTATGATTGCCAGAGAGAACCAAGGGAAACTACTTCTGAATTACAATACTTTCAGAATATTTTTAAGTGTTTGGTGAAGCACAGTGAGACTGTAAATGGGAAAGTCTAATTTTCATTTCAGTTGGCCTTGAAGCTTTATTTTAGGCCCATTTCACATGACGCACAGTAGAAAAAAATGTTAAATGTATTCCCCAATGTCTACGCTGTTGACAGAGGAGGTATCTTATTAAGGGTCCTGCTACAGATTATTTTCTATGTTAAATGGCCAGATTACAATGTTTTAATCTCTGTGTCTTTGGTCCTCTGGGTGAAATTATGATTAATCACTGTGTCTTTCCAACAGCCACTGTCTGCCTTATGGTCCTTGAATTAACCATGCAAGGAGCTAGCAGGGATGTCAGGATAGTTTAATACATTATCTCTCTGTTGGTAGGCTAAAGTTAGGTTTCATTAGTTTGTGTGAGGGGACCAGGTACATTACAGTGTACTACTTATCTATATAAAGTCTTTGCAGTCAGTTACTGAATCATATCTGTGTCATCACTTCAAGCCTATTGGCATGAAAGTAAAAGCTCTACATTTTTTTTATTCAACTTTTATGTTGGAAACTGTAATTTTCCATTATGGGTTTTATGTTTTGGTTTCTCCCTTAGCAAAATATTTTAAATATTTTAGTCAACGAATAAAATATAAGAACATTACCCTGGAAGAGTTTAAGGAGAGAGTTTTAAAGTTTTTTGCCCTTGAAATCTGAAAGACATTTGGAATTTGATAATTTAGTGGAGGATTTTTTATTTGTTTTTATATGTAAAGGTACTATTATTATTATAAACAAGTTTAACTCAATATTCAACCCAGACAAAGCTACATAAAATATTTTGGCAACACTCCTTTTATTGAACTGATAATAAGCACTTGGTAGTATAAAGAGTATTGGCCTCAGCTTTGTTTTGTGTTTAAAAATGCAGAATATCTGCAGAAAAATATCTTTTGGGTTTCATAAACTATACTGGCAACTGTAAAAGGAATATCTGTCTGAGTTTATCGTGGAAGTTTCTGCGAGCAGCTCTGCTATCTAAGGCACAACTTTCCAGTCCTCTCACTGTGATTACATTTGTCATGTCACTGTGCTCGCTAGTGAAGTGTGAGGCGACCAAGCCTAGATGGAGCCAGTAAGAAATGAATCTGTCTGCCACAGATACTTCAGACAAAATTATTAATGTTTAGTGGCAGGGAAGTGGCTGCCCCTTCAATGGATTGAATGATGACAGAAAGTCTCAAAGCCTTGATAAGGTTGTGGCCAGGCTGGCTTTTGGTCTAGAAGGTAGATAAAAACATTCTGTCTTTTGGGTTTTTAAGCATGTCTGGTTTCTTTTTCCCGTGTGCATGCTGAAGTGAAACTTGCTTATTCATCTTACAGGCTGTCTTTAAACTTAATCATAATTTTTATGTGCTTGTCTCACAATAAATGTGAGGTACAAGGAGGTGATAGTGCTGGAGAAAAGTTTTTATTATGATGGAAATAAGAAACTATTTATTTTGTTACAGGTGACAATTGATAGACTCAATCTTATTAGGTAGCAGATTTCAAGACGATAATCTTAGGCTCTGTAAGTGACTGGCTATTCATTCCCTTGTAGATTTTTTGTTTAATTTTTTTTTTAACAGATCCACTGATCGCCCAATGTTCTATGTTCCCTACAAGTTTTCTTATTGTTGGGGCTATTTGGAAGTATATTCTTTCTGAAACAATGGGAAAAATGCTTTAGCTAAATCTATTATTTAAGGAGATTCAAGTGATGAACACTCTTAACAAGTATTTATAGAATCTGCCCTGGGTTTGAATAGCTCTGCTCTTCAGATTACTACAGTGAGACAACCAAACTCTCTGGTTGTCTAGGCTGAGAACTCTAGTTTTTGTAGAATTTTGTGCTCATTAAGACAAAATCAAGAAATTACTTGGGAAAAGAATAAGAGGCAAAAATTGCTAAAGGTAACACAGCTGATGTTATTTTTTCTGTCAAACTAATATGCTCACTTTTGAGCCAGAATTGGCATAAAATGGGACAGGGATTGATAGTAAATGAACCAAAGTCATTTTGCTGAAATAAAGTGATTTTGAGAAGTGGTTGTAAAGTATGAGGTGGGACAGTTAGAGCATCAGTTTAGCAAAGTTTAGCACACTGCAAGCATGCAAGTCATTCCCACCACACTTATCAAGTTAAGGGTACCCCCTGGCTTTTCCAAGAGCACACCATGTCTTTTCCACCTCCATCTTCCTCTCTCACTCTCAGATCATGCCTGGAAGATCTGTCCTGCTTCTGAGGATTTGGTTGCTGTTGAGAGTGCTGGCTCTGTGAGGGGACCAAAAGCTTCTCTAACAGAAAAGTATTAGTAGTGAAGAACTAAGTAGTTTAAGTAAAAACAGATTTTCTGAACAATAAATCCATCTATCACATGCCTGCTTTTGCTTAAGGGTTATAATTCTCAGAACTGGGGAACACTCACCTTCCTCAGACTTTTCTTCCACAGTCCCCCCAGTGGCAGCCTATTTTTTCCACAGAAGGCCTGAAAATTGAATACCCACCCCTTTCCTAGGAATATCTTTTTAACTGTTTCTTTGCTCTTTGAGCTCTGCATTGGCACAGCGGTAGTGTCATTTTGGACTGGAGCTTGGAAATATGTTGTTGTGTTTCTGTTGCTTCTCCTTTTGTGACTGTTGGGAGTCTTGCGCTGTTTTCTCCAAAAATCCTTTTTTCCTCTTCCCATTATTGAATTATGTCCATTAGTTTCTTCATAAAGCTCTATTAACTCACCACAGTTGAGTTAACCCATAATCAATAGTGTTCATGCAATTTTTGCACGTTTTTGTCTTAGATTATTGTCTTGCACCTCCGTGCTGATCAGGGTCCCACTGAAGTCAGTGGGAAGTAGTGCAGGAAAAGCCTGAGCAAGAGGAAGGTACACAGGAATTTGTTTGCCATTGTGAGAAATATGGCTTGAACCAGCCATGAGCTGACAAGGAATGTGCTTTTGCCTAAATCTTGTTAGTTTCATGGAAAGATGAAAAAAAAACATTTGTGGCCAGTAGAGAAAACCTAAGATGACAAAAACTTGCCAGTGTCAATTATTTTCCAACTGGACTAAGACTATTGCCCTTACTTCAAATGTAACCTTTTATCTGCTTCTCCAGGTCACACAGTTTAAATGTTGCTGGTGCTCCTACAAAACACATCCTTTTCCCCTTCCAGAAGGATTAAGTTATTTTAATTTTACATTTAATAAAATCTTAATTAAGCTGAATGATCAGCCTTCACAAAATATATTTGCACACTGTCAAAATTGCTAACCACAATCACTGGTTTATGATTTGGCCCTGTGGAAGGCTAATAGTTGCCTTTGTCTCTATTTCACCAGTCTGCTGGCTTTTCTTTTTTAGATACAGTTGTAGATTTATACAGTTGTCCATGCTTTCAGATTTAATATGGTCACAAACTAAACCTCCTTGAAATGAGCCTTTGGTGTGCTACCTTTACATTTCTCAGGGCATTTCTTGCTGAAGAAGCATATGTATGGGTCACATGGGCTTCACTGAGTCCCTGTCCAACCACTTGGAGCTTCCTGCACAGAGAGCAGGATGCGAGCCAGGAGGCTGTGGACTGTCCCAAACCCACACAGTGAGTCAGGGATATGGTTGGAACTGGGTGGTTACTAGCTCTCAGCCTTAAGTACATTAGGGAGTAATGCTTCTCATCTTCTGTATTTCCCTTGGTACGAATAAATAGGCTCAAACTCCAAAGAATTTCATAAAGCTCCCAAAATCTTGAGAACTGCAACCATACTATTGAGACCAGCACCTCTTACATAATACTGGAAATTTGGGAAACACAACCTTAAGCTTGTCACTATCAGTCTGGAGGTTGTGGATCATTTTTGAAGGGCTATCTCAGGGACACAGAAGTTCTGACTTCCTCCTTCACAGGGTGGCGTGTTATTAACATTTTGCTGTTTCAAGCAGAGACAGCCTTTCTCCAAAAAGCTGTTTCTCAATTGAAGCAGACGATGTAGAGATGTTACACTGACAGTGACACTTAATGGGACCTGGTCTTTAGAAAAGAGCTGCATTATCAAGGGTTCCTTACTGTGTGAGGATTTTTGTTTTGAATTAACATGAGACCCACAGGGAGCTGTGTTGTCTCGTGACCTTAGCAGGCAGTCAGTAATCCATCCTGGAAGGGGGATGTTTAGGTGGGACAAAGACTGGAGTTGAAGATTCCCTGGCATTCCCAAAGAATAACATCTAGATCAGTGAGAACTGATTTGTTAAATATTTTTTTACGTTGCATATGCTGCCATTTGCATGTTGAGTAGTCTGAATACCTGCATATATTCCACTGCTTTGATAAAACAGTCATTTTGATAAACTCAATAGTACTTGTATAGTCCCTGTACACATACAGGGGTTTGATACTAATTTACACACATGTAAGATTTCGTTTTGTTATTTAAATTATGTCTACAGTGAGGGGAGCCAACTGTACTTGTATTTGAAAAAGAGGAAATGATGTGATAGATTTGCTATTTTATATCTGACTTCGTAAGTGTGGCTATTGATAGGTTGGAATGTGTCTGAATGTTTAGAAAAGATCATGGGAAGATCATTGTCACAGATATTTTTTCCTCCTTTGGAGAAAAGTAGACATGAAGCAGAAGAAAAATTGCTATAGAGAAAAGAAAATGTCTTTGAATTTTTCTCCATTCTGCATCATTTCCATAATTTTCTATTTGAAGCTATCACCACATTTTGGCTGCCTCTTTTACTGAATCTACTTATATACATTTTGAAGGTGAATTACTTGGCTGCTTGACATTTTTGTTCTAGTTTATGCTGCAATCTGTCTGATTTGCAGTCAGAGAGAAAGCATTACAGCTTGAAATAAGAGGTTTCAAAACTTTTTTTCCCCCGGACCTGTGCACATGAAGGTCTCCCTACACTAACAAGATATACAAGGCCATTAAATGAAGAGGGCAGGTTGTAGAAGTGCTGGAAAATAACTGACATTTAAATTAATTTTGGAATGTATCAACTTGAAACGTATGAAAAGAACAAGGTGTTCTTTATTCTACTGGTGAAGTAGAATAAAGTAGAGATGAATATGAAGGGTTTTTTAATATGCTTAGCAGACTCAGTTGGAGTTTTATTTTCAAAATTTTGGCCCTTATCACGCACACAAAAATATTCAAAAACAATAGTAACACAAAGTTGGATTCTCAGTGTGTAGCCTCAGTGACATAACAGGCATACTAGTGGTATGGAGATGAACTGCAAGGAACCAGCCAAGGATATATGATTTCTTAATATCATTCAACTGGTGTTTCTTTTTTCACTCTTGGATAATGGTGAAAAGCCAGACTAAGTGCCATCTCAAGTCCATATTTTTGGCAAGATCAAGTCAATATAGGATTTACATTTTTGTTTTCTACTTTCTTATTTATCAAAAAAAATCTCATCTCTTATTAAAAAAGTTGAAGTTCTCACATGATTTAATGTTCTCATATAGAAAAAGTGTTTATCTAAGTCTTTGCAGCTCAGAGAATTAATAACAAAAATCTGTATTATCAGTGTTCCAGCAATCATGTGTGTTTACAAGGTTGATATGTAAAATGAGTGAAAATTGTAAAGAAACATTTTACAGTGTGGCATTGAACTCATCAGCTGGATTCTGGCAGGCTCCCAGTCTGAGTGTAGTCTTCTGCCTTTCACAGTTTGTTTTCTATCTGCATGATGAAAAAGGACATTTCTCTCACCAAAAATGTGGTGGCCTTTCACAAGGTCCTAATTTGGTAGTGTTTGCCATGTCAGGGAGCACTAAGTAGACCCTTACTTTTAGAATCTCCTCCTCTCTTTACATCCAAGCAGCCAAAGAGCATTCATCCCCAGTGGTCACGTAAGCCTTGAGGTTCCTCAGCTTTGGAATTAAAGAGATGCGTGCAGTCACATGCATCACCTTGGGTTAAACATCATGTTCCATAGAAATTTTCCTTTTTTTTTTTTTTAAAGTTTGAGAGTAAAGACTGGAAATTTAGGTTAAGCTATTTTGCCATTTTAAATACAAAAAAAAAAAAAAAAAAGGGTGGAGGGGAACACAGCTTGGTGACAAACTTTGTTTAAATTGTAATTGAAATACTGAGGGTTGGAATAGATGAAGAAGTATTTTAAACAGTGAAAAAAGAAAAGGAGTTTTCTTAGCAATATGTGCATGAATGCTCTGAAATGTAAACTTCATATCATCCAGTGTATTTTAAACCCTCATACATTTGAATCTTCAGCTGCACTAAGTACTGATTGCTTTTGTAACTAGAATTGATTATTCAATTGGTTATGCCTGTCCATGTAAGTGCCGGATATGGCTACAGCAGCCCTGGAGTGCGAGAACTATTTTGTGGAGCATGCTAATGAATATATGGAGAATAAAGTTATCCACTTGTGTCCTCAGGCCTTAACTTGTAAGTTTTGTACTGCGTTGTCTTTGTAAATGTTGTTGGTGTACAGGAGTATTTATAGATTTTGTCTCTCTTCAGAGTCAAAGAAGCAGAGGAAGTTTGCAGGCAGAAAAAGGGGAAGTCTCTGTACAATATTAGACCAAAACATGACTCTGGAATTGTAAGTAAAATTTGTAGCAATGCTTCTGTTTATATCACTTGTTTCATCTTTTTCTCTTTGCATTTTATAGGGAAGTTATTCTTGATCTATGTTTTTGTTCTGGGTTGGTTTTTGTTTTTTTTCTTTAATGTTTAACATTTTTTCTTAAAGGTGTTAAATTAACAAACTTGAAATCTGCCTATGAATATTACTCCACGAAATAGATGTAGCACAAGCAAGAGCAGTTTATTATTGCCCCACTGAGCCAATCTCTGTTCTTCCCAGTCTTGGTGTAGGATGCACATAGAAGGCAGAAAGGCAGTTTTGGTCTTCCAGCTTATTCTGTTTGTATTCATTCTCTTTTCTACAGATACAGCATGAAAGGAAGAATTTTGATACTTACACATTTTTCGAGCTGGATCACTATATCAAATACAGTGTTTTCTGATCCACTGATATGGATTTGTTTGGAATAGAAACACTAGAAAAAGATAATACTGTGCTTTCACCATTCTTTTGAAAACAAGTAAATAACTTCAGTGATAATAGAGGAGTAATTCTGGTCATTTAATGAAACTTTTCCCCTATGATTGCCTAACCATTGTAAGGATCATGACTGATTTTACAGAAAAATTATTCTGGTACCTCACATTTAATTCATAACTGTAGCAACTGGCCATCATTTTTGTTTGAAAAATATTAGATTTTTTTTCATGTGTCTGTCTCTCTCTCTTTGTCCTCTGCTCCCCACCACCCCAAGACATGACTTAATTCTTTCATGCTTTGTAGTCATGGCTGTATAGTCATATAATCTGTGATACATCTTGTAAATGAAGCATGAGGTAATTTGCTGTACTCTAACTAATATAATTTGATACAGGAAGCAATAATATTGCATTTATTGTTTCTTATTTTGAATGTTTAGAGAGAGTTGATTGTAGCTAGTGTCACAAGAAATGTAAATGGATTGCAAGCTTGGTAAGGAGTTATAAACTACATTTTATCAATTTTACTTAAAAGCAGATCAACATTTTATTTCAAAAAAAACCCCAAAGTAACATTTTTTGGGAGTTCTCCATCTAACTTACATACTGCTCTATACGAAGACATTGAGAGATTTCTTTTAAGAAATAACTATTTGTTTAATTATCATTATTTTTTGCACTGAAACAGGGACCTTCAGTATTAGTGAAAATTTGATGAGTGAAAAGGAAAGTAAACAAAAATATTTCACAAGCAGTGCATAGCTGTAGTCTACTTCAGTTCTAGCTTCAAAGTTTATTTGTGAAGTCAGTGCTACAGTAAATATAATCTAGCATTTGCCTATGTATTTCTTATGCTTTTCATATTTGTGTAAGTTGGTTTTGTGTACACTCAAATTTTGTCCTTATTTTTAAATTTTATTTTATTTTTCAGAAAGCAAAGATAAGTATGAAAATCTGAGAGAAGAAATTGAAAAGCCATTGTTACCTGGTTACCAAAATTCAACATGCCTGTGGGTGGGGAGTGAGAGGGAAGGAAACTACATCATCCTGATCATTTGCTTCATTGACCTTTTAAACTTTGCGTTTTGTTCTCTAGTTTTCCACCAACTGATGTGTTATTGTGCATTCATTCACAAATGTAATCACTTTATTGGAGTGCCCAGCAATAGACTAGGTATGGACTTGAAACACCTTCCCTGTACTCTTTATCTCCTTTGCCACTCAAAAATGGTATTTTGTAAAGTGTATGGTATATTACAAATAGGACAAGTCAGCATGCATAAAAAGTGGTATCTGCATCAGTTCTGAACATGCTGAAAATTGCATTAAGTTGAACTTCATAAGAATGCTACTTGGTACAGTAAAACATTTCCATTCCTACTGGCAACATCTGACAAATACTTCATGGCACTGCACTTAGTTTAGGGAAAGAAATGTTACTCCTAGTGAATTGTTTGTATCCGTTTCATGTTGGCATTTGTAGTTTGTATTTTGAATTGTTAAGTGCTGTTTATACAGTATAATCAATGCTTTCCCAACTTGTTTGGTTGCCCTCCATGACTAAATATTTGTGGAACAAGATGTTTACTGTAACTATGTTTAAAATCGATAAGGCAGCATACTTTTACTTCATCTTCTGCCAGATAGTGAATGCCAGGTGGTATGGGGGTCAGAAATCCAGCACTAAAAAAGAAAAAAAAAAAAGAAAAAAAAAAAAAAGAAAAAGCAGAAAAATACAGAAAAGCACAGAAGTATGATAGAGAGTATGAGAGATTTGGCTATTATAGTTTGTTAATATATAAAGCAGCTAATACTTTTACATGAACTTTAGAAGGTATAGTATAGTTTTAACTGCTGATCACTTAAGTCAGGCTTTTGGCCACATGTACATGACTTCCCTTCTGGAATTAGCTTTACAGTTAATTTAAAACTCCTTTAGAGAGCTATTAAAAGATGCACATGGAGACAACATTTATGGAAAACAGTAGCCAATTCTAGTGACAGACAATAGACTACCAACTAATTGACATCAATTTCACACTTAACAGAATTACAGACATTTCCTCCAGGCTTTCAGTGTCCCTGAATAAGAGGTTAATGATTGAAATATACTACTTAGGGCTTCCATTTTAGACCACATGCTTACTTCCTTTTTGCAATCCAGAATTTGCCGTATCAGTTTTGGACTGATCAACTGATAACAACTCCTTCCTCCAGTCCTTATTTATGAGCCCCAAACCAATGAGTTTGATTGACAATGTTTTTATTTCTAAGCTAATTTTTCCTGAAAACAGACTGTGTGTGCAACTCAGTTGGATGCACGTGCTCACAGCTTTGGAGCCTGAAAGACGCTGGGGCAAAGCAAATGAGCTCTAACCTGCTGGGTTGCATCATTCCCTGTCTAATCTAGCACATCAAGAGACATTCTGAGCTGTTCAGAGGCTAATATACTCTACAGGGTGTCATAAAAGGAAGTGCAAAATATGACCTCAGGAATCTGTTATTCTTCACATATACCAAGCACTAGAAAAGATGGTTTTTTTCACTGTGTGAAAAGCAAGTCTCCTGTTGCTGATAAACCTATGTGAAAATCTGTACTAGCAGTAATTTCTGGCAGGGATATAAATTACCAAGAATGGAATTCTAAAATTTTGTGTTGATGGGAGTAACATTACTATTTGGGGAAGAGAAAACAAGAGATTATTTGCTGTTACGACTAACTTATGGAAAAAGAAAAACTTTAAAGAGTAAAGCTATTTTAATGGCACTGATTCAAATCCATGTTTGTATTTATGTAAACAATAGTCTTTTCCTCCTAACTTTGCTCCTAAGTGCAAGGATACAGTAGCATGTTTTCATTTGTAGCCTTCCTGTTCTCTTCAGTACCTACAGTATGTATATTACTATACTAAATGAAATAATAGATCATCTAACAAAGATCACTATGTGCAATACTGTATTTAGTGTTTCTATTCCAATTTTTTTAGAATGTTAATTTATAAGAAAATAAAAGGAATAATAATGAAATAATTGCCTTCCCTTGTCACTCTCTGGCTATGCTGTAGTGTGCTACAAACTATTTGCTCCCTAACCACCACATCCCATTTTGGGTCCTGTGATCAAGGAAGAGCCTTTGTAAAGAGACCAGAGGAAGTAAGACTTCTCTTTGCTTGCCTTTTGGAAGGGTAGTAACAGTAATTCCCAGTTATGTGGATATACTACCTTTTCCCCAGGTGGTGGTAGTGAGAGCTCCAGGTTCTTTACCCAAGGAGACTATGTAAAACTCACTTCTCCAGCTTGTGAATGCCTCCCAGCCTTACATTTGGCTCAGGTTTGTAACCTGGGCCTACTACATTGCTGAGTTAACAGTCTCAAGAAATTTCTAGTAAGGTAAAAACATGCATGCATTGAGAAGTTAATCTGCATATTATAATCCTTTTTTATATATACAAGTGTTTTAGCAACCTCCTAAAAGGTTTGGCAACCTCCTAAATCTGTCACATACATACTCTTTCTACAGGATCTGCAGCATGGATGATAGAAGTTATTTCAAGCCTCTCTCTTTCGGAAGTGTCAAAGGTTGACTGCAGCTGATGGAACTGTATTATGATCTTAAGACACATGCTGCTACAAGGATTTTTCTTTCATTTCACTCAGACACAGCCTATTTGATAGAACATAACTTATCTCCAACTTATCTCATACCTCCATGCAAAGTAGCCCACTACGTGCAGCACCACAGCTGACCCACAGAACATCCAAAGGGAATGTTCTCACAGCACAAGTTTCACTTCTGCTCTTTGTTTTTAGCAGCATACTCAACTTTTTACAGAATTCTGGACCAATGCTCTTTTGTTTGTTTTGGGTTTTTTTTTTTTAAAAAGGATAGGAACCCCCCATTGGTCTCCTCTCCCCTCATTTACTGCAATCCCCCTCTTTACTGCAACTTCAAGCACTCTACACTGAAGTATTGGCCCTAATTCTACAAGAGTTCTCACAGACAAAATCCTGAGCCTTTGTTGATTGCTAACACCACATATTGCTCACTGTTACTTAAATGCAGCAGCAAAAGAAGGACTTTCATACCTGAGCAGCAGATGTGACATGCTGGCAGAACAATTTGTTTTTTTATGAGGAGCTAAGAGGATTCATGTTGTTTTGCCTGCCAATTAAAGCCTTTCAGAAGCATGGCACTTTGTCACGTCGTGACACTGTAGTGGGTTAGCTTTTTTTGTAGCACCTTTCATCATCCCAAAACACTTCCAAAACTTAGTTAAGTATTAACCAGCTGGGGCAGTGGGAATAATAATTAGAAGGATCTTCCACAGAATCACTTTTTTTCTTGCCCAGTTTTTCAGTGATCAGCTTAAAAAGTTGGAAGCAAATATTAATTTCATTGAGAGAACATATAGCAAGTCATTGCATTGCAATTATTTTGTTGCAGCCTCTAGGTTAAAAGCAAAGCCAAATTTGTGACAAATCCACTATACTAGTTACTTCAGTTACAATCATTTTAAACTACTATGGACAGAATCAGCGAAAACTGATGAAGTTGAGTTTTTCTGAATAAAGTGTAAACAAGTCAGAAAAGGGAGAAAAGAGAAAACCATGCCCCAATACCATTCATGTCTCCCACCCATCAAGAGGATTCTCATTACAGAACAGGTTTTCTGAGTTATTCTCTTGCTTACAACTGACCCATCTGTTCCTGTATCTGATATTCTTCTTATAAAGAGCATCCAGGGGTAAGTCCATTGCCTCAAAAAAATGCTGTTAAAATGCTGTGTTTCTGAACATAAAGGGTCCCTATTGCGTCAGCACTGTTATTTCATTTATTCCCAGCTGCTGCTCAAATTTACCGTCTTAAAAACTTCACTTGCCACCCACCCCAAATTGGGGCCCTGCCAACATGGCAGTTCAATTGTGGTTGAGCTTAACATGCACTGTCTTCCTCCCTTTCCCTGTCCTGTAGCACCTGTCCACTTTAAGAAGTAACTGCATCTGTCTGACCTACAGCTTTTCCATGTACTCAGAGAGATTTGCCTTGTTCTTTGTTTGCTTGCACAAGCGGGAGATTTTTGGATCACAGAGTATTCCTCTGGTACAATGATGGTTCAACAGTTGGGCAGCAACAGACAGAGAACTGGAGCTGGAGTCTGGGCTGTGCCTCAAGCAGCAGAGGTTCAGATGGGTGCTGGGCAATCCATGACCTGCAAAGCAGGAGACTGGCCAGGAGATGGTGGGAATGAGAGAGGGGCATTCGAGGAGGTGACGGCTGAGCTCCCTTTGAGCCAAGTGACAGAGGTGCTTGGGAGGTCTGAGCAGGGAGCCTGCCCACATCTAGGAAGCTAAGGCAAAGCAAAACACTAATTCTCTAAAGCAACAGCTACTAAAAAAAGGTCTCCAAATACTGAACTTTGAGAAGATTTGGGCAAGAGCCAGGGAAGGGAAGACAGCAAAGGGCTCCTACAAGCACAGTGCCATAAAGGACAGAGCCCTCCCTTGCTAGCTGTGGTCTAGGTTCTGCTTCTTTCAAGACTCATCACAGGCATCTCTTCTGGTCACATGGAGGCTCATCAATCAATGTGACAGCTCCCTTTCCACACAGAAATTTTCCCTTGAGAAACTGAATTATCTCTGGGCTGGTAGGGGAAAAAACACCACAAGCCCCAAAATAGTACCCCATCTTTGGACTGCCATATGTTGAACCTATTCAAGAGCTGACAGCAACAACTAAAACTCACCTATATCTTAGGATATAACTTTTTTTTTTTTTCCTTATGAGTACTTTAGTGCCTGTTACATAAGGATCTGTATATATTTTAAACAAAATTATTTAGGTCAGTTACTCCTCCTATGGCAAATGATGGCAGTGTTTCAGCCAGTGGTGGAGCTTTATTTGTCAGTTTACCAAAAAACCCAGAATAAGTGCATGCAAAATCAACTCCAGAATCTAAGAATAATGCATTTTATTTTTCTCTCTTGCCTTCCAGGTACTTCTGAGGGGAGTGGGAAACAAGGGGAGAAGTAGTTAGGTTTTCCCAACCTGTCAGGGTGAACCATCATTCACCTATATTTGGGAGGGTGAAAAGGAAGCTGGAGAATATACTGCTTAGAGAGCAGTTGGACACAAACTGTTGAAGCAAAACACCTGGATGCCATATAACCCTAGAGTAGCTTTATTATTTAATCTATAATTTAATAGTTGACCTAGAAAATAATTACATTATACTTAAAGCATTTCTTCATTTTTTGTTTTCATTTATAAAACAAGAATTAAATACAGTTTTAACCATTACAAGCTCAACTCAGTTTTTTACATAAACACAGCTCCTAGAAGGAGCTTTAAGCTGCAGCATATTCATATTGCAAACTGGTGAAAAACCCAGGCAGGGCATAGCTTAAAGGTAAAGATTCTTGCACGTTTTTCTTAAGTGAATTTACTAGGGTGCTTTTCTCTCTCTGGTCCAAAGTGTCTGACTTTCAGTTAATTCCTTTCAGGTGAAGACTGAGATCCCCGGAGTCTTAGTAGACTATATTGCCACCTTCCCCATCTGCATCCCACCCACACCCACACTCTCAAGACTGAGACTGAGTCTGAATTGTGCCCATCCTGGGGCTGGTACGATGACACAGGGCAGCAGCAGCCGCCCCTAAAGCCTTCCCTGCGCCAGGAGTCTCCCTGTACACTTGTGACATGTTGGAAGGTCACAGCAGAAAAGCGATGTCTGTTCATGTAACAGGGCTGCCAGAGCCGACCAACCTCCCCCTGCCCACAGCAGTCCCTGTAAACTGCTTGGGGCTCTTGTGGAGATCAGTCCTCAAAGCCTCTTAGGGAGGCCTGTGTCACCTCATGGGGACCTGTGGCTCTGAAGCCGCGGCTGGTGACAGTGCTGAACACGTTAACCCCTTGAAGTGGCTGCATGCACAGAGGCTGCTGGGGAGGGGCTCCGGCAGCAGGCTGCAGATGCTGAGCTGTGCGACAGGCACAGGGAGCCAGCGTGTCATCTTTAATTTGTAAGCTTCAGACAACTGCGTGTGCACTGGCTTTGGTTTGGGGGAAGGGGCTGATTTCAGACAGGATTTTAATGCAGCTGGGACTAATACAAATCAGAACTGTAACAAATGGGATATACAGGACAAATGTTAAACTCCATCAACTGAATAACAACATAGTATGATTTAAAATGAACTGCAAGAGTTCACCAACACTTATTGTGCAGGTCTCAAAAACTGAGTGGACCACCAATAGTGTAGCAATTACAACTTACTCTCTCCCTGCTCTCACAGCTGTGACCCATTCCGGCATCACTGATTGAGGCGTTTGTCCTTTAACACTAACACATTAACATGGTTTCCAATCATGGGAGAGACACCACTCCCAAAACTTGATGACACTTATGTAGCTTTTGTATTCAGTCCAGCAATGACCAAACTTTGTCCTTTGTGTGACAGTGCTTTTATACCTTTGGGGACACATCATTCCCTTAAACGTTCTCTCCAACTACCCTTCTACCTCCCCTGGTTTGAGCAGGCATAAATATAAGGTCATAAATGGATGCTGTCCTTTTTTGGAGTAAGAAACACACACACACACATATCTAACATACAAAAACCTACCAAAAGCATAGTAAAACCATGTCCATTCTAAGCCAGGCAGCCAACCTAGCAACCGAGTCTCTTAACATATTTTAATCGCTGGCATACTCTGCCACAAGAAAAATATACATGGCTAGGTCTGTAATACTTTAAACAGCTGTTTACTATAGCTAGGTTACAAAATAAACACTGCTGCAGAGGCCATGTGTTCAATATACTCTAACCACAACAGCATCAGAACCCACCCTCAGTCTGCTCTGTGGTCACTGTGGCTGACCCAGCGCCTCACCCTCTTCCCCTTGCTTCTGATCTGCCGCTCAGACAACAAGCCCAGAATCATTTGTCATTGCACAATTGGAACTGTCTTAAGGAGAGGAGCCTCATCGGAAAGTCTCACTTGCTTTTCACACATTACTCCTCGTTACTCTCCCTCATCTGTGTCCCTCAGTCCTGGGCAGCACCCCAGCACTTCCAAGTGAGAGAAGCAAGCTCCAGACCAAAGCACAGGGAAGGTGTTCTCAGCTTGTGGAGGGAACTGGAGTGTAGGGCAGAGGGCTTTACTCCACACAGTGGAAACATTTAATGCTGGATTCAGCCAACTGGTCACTTAGATGATCAATCCCAACTTCTGTGAGCCTGCTCCACTCCAGAAGATTCAACTGCCAGATGATATTTAAAATACAATGAAACTTTATGGTGAAGTGCCTAACACAGCTGGTTATAAAGCGTTATTCCAGTAGGCAAGTGACAAGGAGCCTTTCCTTGCTGGAGAGATGCCTCCTGAAAGAAAACAAAACACCAAAAAAAAAAAGGAAAAGAGGAAACAAACCAACGAAATGGACAGTCTGCTCAGTGGGAGGGGAGAGGCAGCAGTAAAGCTGATGGAGACAACACCAAGCAGCAGCTACGCGCCTGTTCTCACAGTTTGCCTGAGCTGTTCAGATTCACAGACATGCACCGGCACTGCTTGACCTTCTGAATTTTCTTGAGTCGGAACGGTGGGTCCAGCTCGGGGCACTCCAGCTGCACGGTCGAAGAGGTGACCTTGTGTGGCTTGCAGAAGGCGCAGGACTGGAAGGACTCCTCCTCCTTCTTCACGTGCCGCGGGATGTAGAAGGAGTTGCACTGCCCGTAGCAGAAGCGGTTGATGATGGTGCGGCTGATGCAGCCCTCCTCGCTGACTGTCTGCCGCAGCGGCTGCGTCTTGCACCAGTCGCTCTTGAGGTACTTCCTCTCGGTGACCACCAGAGCCTCCTGGCTGGAGGCCAGCACCTCCTTGTTCAGCTGCTGCCTCCTCTCCGAGTGGTTGCTGCTGCTGCCTTTGTACGGGGAGGGAATGGCACCTGCGGGGCGGCTTTTCTTGGCCTCCGATACTCGAACCAGTGCTGCCATCAGAAGAACGGACAGGGCAAATTTCCAAACCATCCTGCAAAGGCAACACAAGGCACTGTTAGGAGAAACATATCTTCAAACCACAGAACTGGAATAGAGTTGATACTTCACACATGCTTTTAGAAGAAGTGGAGATCTTATCGTCTTTATAATCCCATCACTTTTCCTAGATTAACTCTCTTCTAGGGTGATTACTTATCAAGAAGAGGCCAGGCCCTTTGGAAAGTCACACTGCTCCCCCTCAACCCTCCCCAAACTTTCCAGCTACTTGGTTTTTTCCCCACAGGGACTTTGATGCTTTGGTGGCTGAAGTGGTGGTTTTACAAAATCTTCAGCCAGAAACATTTCCTCCTTCTCTGTGATATCCTGGGCCAAACAGCTGGGCAAACTCCTGGCTAGCAAAGGCTCAAAAAACTCTTGCCAAGATGATGAGAGCTGATTTGGGATGGCAGGGGAGAGGGGAATACCAGGTTACACAAAGTGCACGCCCATGTCTCTTCAGCCCCCAAGTCCCAGCCCAGCCTCATTCTCCACAGAAGTAGCAAGGGGTGTCCAAAAAACTATTTTTATTATTTTAAAATGCTTCTTAAGTTTCTTAGGGCTCTTATGGCACTTACAGGCTTGTATTTGTTGTCTTTGTATGAGGCCAAAACCTTGATGGATTTATTTTTGCAGTAAGAGGAAATGCTTAAACACAACTTAGAGAACTTCACAAATGCAAGGCCTCTTGGGAAAATGGTTTAAGAAGGTTTGTAAACATGAGAGGATTCAATATTTATTTTAGATTTTAAGGAATAGGTTACAGCATAAGCTTGTTGCTAAGTTAAAAAAGTCAGTCAGGTGGCAAAAATATTTTTTTCTATGGTTGTCTATTATGTCTTGTTCTGTGGAGCATCTCTTACCAGCTCTTGTCCAATTCATTTTAGTAATGGGTCTCAATGTGCTTCCAGAACATCAGACTAGGTGTACTAAATTTACTTATAAAGTCTCACTAGTGAACTGCTCATTTGGCCGTTCATTTCATGTCACTCTCCCTGGGAAAAGAGAACAGAGCAGCTCTTCAGTGCCAGGAGTGGGTGCACAGAAGCTTCCCGTCCAAATCTTTCTTTATTCTTACTGAATATTTTTATAGTGTACAGCGGAAAGACGTATCTCTCTCCTCACAGTGAGCTTCAAACCCTTCCAATGATTTTAATCACTGGAATGATTTTCATTATTTTCCTTTAGAGAGATACCTAGACAAAAAACTACCATCACACTGGTAATTAGAGTGTCTAATGTCTAATGTTCAGATGTTGCACAGGTCATCTGGAAAACTTGTCACTTTCCAAACAATGACACAAAAAGATCAAAAAGTGTTTGCAGTAAAGGTGCAAAAAAGGACAATAATTGCAGTAACAAATGCTTCTCACCTAATTAAGCAGACCTAACATGTTTAACTTCTGTGGAGATAAAGAAAAGGAACTACTCTAGCAGACAGATGATATTGCTTAAGGTTATTTTCTAAGTCTACAACATCTCAATGTCAGACTTGGGCTAAGTTTCTAAGGGGAGAAGCCTGAAGTGCTGAAGGAAACAAAAGTGACGATCATATAGCTGTAAACAGAGGATGTTCTGATACAGAGTTAAATTTCATGCAAGTGTATGCTTGAAAGAGAACCACCTTTAAATGGATCAGTGCTTCTAAACCACAAAAAAGTTCATTTATCTGCAACCATGCTATCTCCCCACTGAACACCCACTGTAGCTATGGGTACTTTAAATCAGTGGCCTATTTTCACACTGCTTAGCATTCAGCATGCAAGTCCAGAAGTTTTGTCCAAGGTCATTAAACGAAGCAAGACTAGACTTGGCTTTACAGGCAGGTATTGCTGCCAAGTCCACTGGATGTCAACCCACACAGCCAGGCCAAAACCTAATCAGGTAATTAGTTTCAGTTGAATATAGTGTTCCATGCTTCCTTTCAAATTGCTCTCATGTTATTCTGCACTGATGGCTGCATTTCAGTAGTAGATAAAACAACTGATTCCTAGTCCTTTGTGTTTTATATAGAAAGGGGAGGAAAATAAACCAGATTTACAAACCTTTGGCTTCTAGAAAAAGACAGAGGTGAGCTCTTCACAAGATGCCTTATGCCACATTTCTCAGGCATACTCTTCTACTCTTTTGATACACAAATACTGCCTCTCCAGTCTCATTTTTCTGATCCTGGCATAGAAGAGGACAGCAAAGGTCAAAAGAAGAGACACACCCTTTCCCCCACCCCTCCTCTTTTCTTGGGATGATCTTTAGGGCTTTTGGATCTTAGGTCCAACTTTCATGGCTCTACAATTCTATGAAACCCTGTGTTACCACGACTGCCCTTTCTCTTCATAAAATGAAACTTGAAAGGACATGTTTCCTTTTTGTGCCAAGAGTAGTGGTCAAGCAGAAATCCTATGTAGGAATTCAGGAAAGCTGACAGAGAACTAACAACAAAGTCTACAATATAGAGAAATACTATAGCAGTATTCTAATTGCTTAAATGGTTTTATGTAGGCATGGAGAGCCATTCGATAGAGTAAGTAGGATTTATACAGTAAGTCTGTGTTTATAACTAATAAAGCATTATAATCAAAGCCACTATTGTACAGTTAGAAACCAAACACTGCAATATGTGCAAGTACTTCTACAGACAGGTAGGAACACACCACCTATTTCTGTCATTGATCCTTATCAAACTTGAACCTTAAAATATTTACATAACAGGGTAATGATCTATTCTACACTAGCAGGTCAAATGTGCATTCTGTCAGATGGTGGAATTTCTAATCACAGCGTTACCCCTTACTAGCCTGCAAATCACCCCTTTCTAAGCCCTGGCATACAAATCCCCTATTCAAGCAAGTAAGGGTGCAAACAAGGTCACACGGTGCCAGCAACTTGCCAAGGACTACACATATATTTTCAGCACTCACATGCAAAGAGAAGAGAAACTTCAGGACTCCCAGAGAAAGAGAACATTTTGGCAAACTGAATTTGAACCCAAAGCAGGACAGTGAATGCTGTCTGTCTGCAGACAGAGCGGGATGAGAAGAAACACAAAACGTATTGGAGAAGAATCTGGCTTTTGGCAAGGACAGGGCTGTTCTGCCCTACTTAGATGGAACAGAATGAAACAGCATGTGGCTGAGACCATGCAAGTGAGAACTGCCTCAAGAGACCAAAGCCCCTACAACGTGCACCAGTGCCAGCCTGGGCCCCCCCATTCCTGCTGCACTTGGGGTCCCCATAGCCAACCTAGTGGCAGATCCCTCGCGACAGTTTTCAACTTCTTCAAGCATTGTTGCCAGCTGCTTTTTTCCAGTGTATGAGCTGAGAATAACTTAACCTTAGACAAGACACCCAACAAGGCTTGGCTGCATTTACATATCATGTCGCAAGTTTTTCTCCCTGAGATAAGGAAATTAGCATCAATAAGGAAATTAGCATCAAGTATGAGTTCATAAACTCATCAAACCCAACATGCTGGAGCTGGGCTATCAGGCTTAGAAGTGTAAAAAATCCCTGGCATGGAAGTAAGACTGTCAAAACCCATCTCTGTCATTCAGAGGTCAGGTCACTGCTAGGAGGGGAAGACCCAGGATCACTGTGTCTGCCCCTAGCTTTATTTCTTCTTTGTATCCAGTTACTGTGTCATAAAGTACCTACCAATGCAGGCTCCCTTTTCCATACCGACCTCCTGGCCCTATAACTCACGCATTCTTGAAAGTAATCCAGCTCCAGAGCAGGACAGGCAGTAATGTAACCCCCAAAATAGCTTACAGTTTTGTGCTTAAGAAGTTCTCTCTGCATTGGAGCATTGGATTTGCTTTCAGAATTCAAGGTCATAGTTTTCAGAGAAGTCTCCCTGAGAAGAAGTGGGTGCTATGTTCTGAAAGGCAGGGCAGGAGGTAACACCAGTGCCCATCTGTGCTGAGGGGCTGCTCTGATGTTTCATCTAGTTTTCAAAGTCATAACCAGTTTCTCAGCTCATTATGAAGATTTCTTACTGGGAATTCCTGTTTTGAAGATCAGCCTACTTCAAGGTTGCAAGTGGATAGAAAGAAAGAGGGATGTAACTGAAAGATCATTGTGATATTTTATGTTAGCTGCTCAGGAAATCAGGAGGTGTGAGACCCACTGTTTACTTTAGCACCTACTTTGTAGCACATACAAAGCACTCAGCATTATCAGCATTCCTGGAAGCGTCCAATTCTCTGATATAGGTATAATACAATCATCTCTTCACCAGACTTTTGTGGAGGGAATTCAGAAATAAAAGTTGTAGGCAATTTAAAACAAAACAAAACACAACAACCAAAAAACCCCACCAACCAAAAAAAAAACCAATCTACAACCAAAAAATCCAAACCTGCAAAACCTGTCTTACCATGGAATTTGAGACTCTACGTATTCAGTTTAATCAGAGTTTGGATTCATGAAGAAGATTTAGTACTATAAACCTATCATACACCCATCAGAAGTACAGTCTCAAGTACTGTAAGAGCCAGTGGCTGGGAAGTTGATAAAAAAATTCAGAGATTTCTTTCTGCTTTTTGAAAAATTTCAATTTAATTAACAGCTGAAGAGCTTCCCTTGGACAAATATTTCCCTGTGACCACCAGCGAAAGGCAGGCATTACAGACTAGATTAAATCAGGTCCCATTAGGTAGTACAGTACATAGATGGCCACATTTGACCACCCGTATAACCTGCTTCCAGTTTCCACCCTGCAAACTTCAGAGACGTGAGAGTTCTCCTTAGAGATCACTTGAGCATGGTTGAATGCAGGAAGCCCTGTTACAAAAAATTTTTTTTTCTAGGGCCCCTTTACTTTCATATTAGACCTAGTCAGAAAAAGAATCTGTATAAACCAGTCATATATATAATAATGTAAGAACACGATGTACATGGTTAGTTCTCACATTTAAGATGGGACACAAGAAGTGTTCCTTGAAGACAAGCCAGGCAATAGCTTTTCAAAGAACTAAAACTTGGCTTTAGCAACAGATGTGGATAGCCAGGGAATATCAAATTCTCTACCAGGAAGCCAAAAATGCTATTTATTTAATTTATTAATAGTTAGGCATGATTCTAATGGTACAATGTTCTCATAAAGACTTCAATAAAGACTAATCAGGCATCTTTGTGCAAAGGAGGTATTTGATGCTAACTTTTCTCTTTTAACTGTCCTTTGGAAACTATTTCTCCCATGTCACAACAGCATTAGCAATAACTGAATACTGTACTGTATCTCCTGTTGCAGAGACATGGGTGTCTTATTAAGTCATTCCATCATTAATAGATTCCCATTACTAAATTGCCAAGAGTGAGGCCAGCTACAACAACAAAACATGCACGAGGCTGGGCAGACCAAACTTTTAAAAGTGTAGAAACCACAATACTGCTGCTAAGATTCAGTTATTCAGATCTGCATTGTAGCAGTAGTTACCATGTCCTGGGAGTACAACACATCACTTTTCAAAACCACTGCACTAAATACAAAAGGCAGTAATTATTTAAACATAAATATCTAATGCCATTACTGAAATTTACAGGGAGAAACATTTCCATTCTTGTCCTCCAAGAACCTTCTACAGTGATTTGAAAGAAAGCTATTTTGTTGCATCACAGCCCTAACAGAGGATGGCTGGGGGGGAAAACATTTCTTTCAGACTAAATAAATTCCTAGTACCCTCACTGGCTTGCTTGAATCCTTCCTCCTCTCCATCCTCCTCTCTCCCTTCCACAAAGGAGATCCATACTCTTCTCTTGCACCAGCACCTCTCCCCCAGAGAGTCAAGGCTGCCTACAGGGCCCACCACAAAGCTTTGAAGGAACCAGGCAAGGTTCTCCTGCAGGCTGGACATCTCAGGAGTCACACTCTACTGTACAAGCTCTTGCTTTGTTTTTGAAAAGGGAGATGAAGTTAGCTTTCAACAATGCCAGCCTGCATTCTTCAGGACAGCATTTCCCCAATAATGCCAGAACTTAGATGTTCTCCTTATCAAGATAGCTCCTGCAAACAATGAACCTAAAGTATTGAAAAATAAAGTAAATCATCAAAAAAAATGGAAGCGTGTAAAAGACACTGCTGGAGACAGTCTACGCCAGTTGAAAGGATGCTCCACTGTACTAATTCAGCTCTCATTGAATAGATTTTCTACTACCAAGACCTTTATCTTGAATTTTCCCTGAAAAGACTGGGAGTTTAAAAGAATTTTTAATCCATGCACAAAAATATAAGAGGAACCAACAATTCAGCCAATTATTCCTGTCTTTCAGCAATGTGTTATGTGTTATTTTTAGGACAGAAGGAATAATGAAGAAAACTGGAAAGTAAACCAACCCTTGAAACTAAAACTAACCAGCTTGAATGTTGGGTTTTTCCTTCTCATCTTGTCCTCTCTCTTTCTTATCTGCCTTTACTGCCAGCAGAAATTCATGTTTTATTCTTCCCTTCCAGAACTTAAGAGAAGCTCATTCAAACCTTGTTTAAATGTATCTGGTCACTTCATTAGTGTTACAGGATCACACTACTCCAGCAGTTCTTCTTTGCACTCTCATCCCGCCACAAAGTATATTGACCTAAATAGTGTATAAAATATTGTTTCACTGATTTATAGTATTCACCTCTTCATAGGCTGAATTCTTCTTATCTTGCATGGCATTTAAACCTGTGATTTTTTGGTTTTTGGTTTTGGAATTTTTTTTTAAGTAATATTAGTGCTGGAGAAATAGAAAGAAGTTTCTCGTTTTTTAAACCAGGACCAGAAGTTTGTGAGTGGAGTCACTGAAGAACCTGGCTGTAAACTGTAGCTCCAGAAGACCAGAGAGAGGGGAAGGAAAGTATTGATGAAGTCAGCCCTGGTATTTTGACATACTTTTATGATTAAGCAGATGGAAATAGGGTTAGGCCACTTGGAATGAATATAGAGAGGTTGTCAGAGAAGTAGAAATGAGACAAGGAAGGTTGAGGCCATCTGGAATTAAATCTGGCCAAATATGTCAATGAGAACAAGAAGGGCTTCTTCAAACATAATTATAGGAAAAGGAAAACCAAGGACGATGTGGATGCATTACTAAATGGAGTGGGGATGATGGTAACGGACACAGAGTAACTGAACATCTTTGCACTGGTCTGATAGGACATCTCTTAGGCATCTCTGACCCAGGAGACAAGCATAACGGACTGGTGGAAGGAAGGAGGATTGGGTTAGAGAGCACCTAAGCAAATTTGACATCCACAAGTCCATGGGCCCTGACAGGCTGTGTCCATGAGTGCTGAAAGAAGTGGTGGACACCATAGCGAGGCTGCTCACGATCATCTTTGAAACGGTATGGCAGTCAGGAGAGGTGCCTGAGAACTGGAAGAAAACAAATGTCACATAAGTCTTCAAACACTGCAAGAAGGAGAACCCAAGGAGCCCCTGGCCAGCCAGCCACACTTAAGCCCTGAGAAAAGTGATGGAGCACCTCATTCTGGAGTCTATCTCTAGCCACATGAATGGTGATCAGGAGAAGTCAGCATGGATTCACAAATAAAAAATCATGCTTGACCAACCTGATTGCCTTCTGCCATGAAATGACAACCTGTATAGATGAGGGGAGAGCAGTGGATATTGTCTACCACAACTTTAGTGAGGCTTTCAACACCATCTCTCACAACATCCTCATGGGCACAGTCATGAAGTGCAGGCTGGATGAGTAGACAGTGAGGTGGATTCAGAACTGTCTGAATGGCAGATCCCAGAGGGTTGTACCCAGTGTCACATGGTTGAGTTGTCACTTGTGGTGTCCCCCAAGGTCCAGTACTGGGCCCAATGTTGTTCACCTTGTCCATCAATGCCTCAGGTGAAGGGGCAGATGCCTCCTCAGCAGGTTCACTGACAACACAAAGCTGGGAGGAGGGGCCAGTACCCCAGAGGGCTGTGCAGCCCTCCAGAAGGACCTGGGCAGGGAGGGGAGCTGGGCAGAGAAGAACTGACAGAAATTTATCAAAGGCACGAGCAGGGTCCTGCACGTGGGGAGGAAAAGCCCCTGCACCAGCACAGGCTGGGGGCTGAGCTGCTGGAAAGCAGCTCTGTGGAGAAGGACCTGGGGGTCCTGGTGGACAACAAGCTGTCCAAGAGCCAGCAGTGCGTCCTCGTGGCCAAGAAGGCCAAAGGTGTCCTGGGATGGATTAGGAAGAGCATTGCCAGCAGCTCAAGGGAGGTGATCCTGCCCCTCTACTCAACCCTGGTGAGGCCACATCTGGAATGCTGTGTCCAGTTCTGGGATTCTCAGTACAGCAAAGATGATTAAGGGACTGGAACCTCTCCCTTATGAAGAAAAGCTGAGGGAGCTGGGCCTGTTCAGCCTCAAGAAGAGATGACTGAGAAGGGACCTCATAAATGCCTATAAGATTCTGAAGGGAGGGTGCCAAGAGGATGAAGCCAGGCTCTTCTCAGTAGTGCCAAGCAATAAGACAAAAGGCAACAGGCAGAAACTGATGCATGGTAGTCTCATCTGAATATGAGGAAGAACTTCTTCAATGTGTGGATGAGGGTGCAGTGGAACAGATTGCCCAGAGAGGTGCTGGAGTATCCCTGAGTTGAGACATTCAAGAATTGTCTGGATGCAGTTCTGTGCAACGTGCTCTAGGATGACCCTGTCTGAGCAGGAAGGTTGGACCAGATGCCCCACTGTGGTTCCTTCTAACCTTACTTGTCCTCTGTGATTATGTCCATGATAAATACCAGTGCTTCCCAAAAAACCACACACACATATAATAGATGGAATTACTAAGGCCCCAACTGGAAAAAAATAGTGTAGGAAACAATGCTGCAAGTTTTGTTGTTTTGGGTTCTTTTTAAGGCTAAATGTTAACCAGGTAATATAGTGAATAAAGATACTATCAACTTCATATGACCCTTTATTTATCAGTAGCAAAGATTTTGATTCAACAATTGTGTCAGCATTTATCATTTTAAAACAGGAAAAGTGAAATAAAGAGAAGGAACGAAAGAAATGTAAAAGCAAAGTCATCCTATAGTACTTGTGGTAATGTAGAAATGCCTTTTTTAGGGGATTAGGAACACACATAACTCTGATTGAATACTAGCAGGTAACTGGAAAAAGGGGGGGTTTTTTGAATCATTATGATTAAAAGTCCTATATTTTGTTGCTATTTCAGCTTCAGGAACTTGTGGTTTTAGAACCAACCACAGACAAATGTCTGCCTGGTGAGCACATGTGAATTGTCCCAAGCAGAGTGAGATGTCCTACTCAGAAGTGTCTGGGTAGTCATCGGTACTGGCAGCATATGCAACACTGGGGAAAAAAAGGGGGAGTGGGAGGAGGGAAAAACCCACAAAATAAAACCAGATTTCTGCTAGCTGTCCATGAGGCTGATTCTCTTCCTCACAACCTGGTTTTGAAGAATGCTACAGTCAGGGGGTGGAAGGAATGGATACAAGGAGAAGATCTTTTTTGGAAAGGACTGATATTTCTCCTATGAATCTAAAAAATGTATCCCCTCAAGAGCGAACTAAGTTGAAAAGATACTTGGTCTCCTTCTCAGTGTTTCTCAGCTTTTCAGCACAAGATAAAGAGCCCCAAAGAGACAAGTCAGTTCTGTAAAACTGCAAAACAGCAAGTAAAAACAGCCTACATTTAAGTTTATTCTTCTGTGTTGAAGGCAGCTGTTACACTCCCATTTGGCAGCATTTCATTCAGGAGAAAACAGCAGACTTCTGCCCTTGGGAAACTAAAAACTAAATATGAAGGGAAGCGGTGACTTGAGCAAATGTCTTCATTTGTGACCATCCCTCAGCCTGTTGGAATGGAGGACAGTCAACACAAGAATGGGGAAAGTTCAGCATTTAAATACAATAGCTCATTTCGTTGCTTCCTCACTGGAGAATCGATGCTACAAAAGACTATTTTGCAATGAACAGTCTCAATTATATTTTTGTTGTTTGCATTACAACAGAACATAGAAATCTCATCCAAGACCAATGCCTGACTAAACAACACAACTTCAAATGCTTGTAGACTGACTTGGTGACCAACATATGGCGGGACCAGAACTGAGCTCAGAGGGGAAGTGAGTTACTGGAGGTCAGAAATTAACTGAGAATGGATTGTATCCAACATCTTTCAATGGCACTGCATGGCACCAATACTCTTCTTTTTGCAAAGAAACAGAGATTTGTTACCCTTAGGCAAGCTTTTCTTTAAAAACATCATACTCTTGTAAATGAAAATTGTTTTGTATGAAAATTTCCAATATAGTTTCCCTGAGTTTTGATAGAACATGGATGGACTTAGGAGCTTCATTTCTTTATATTTTCAAAAAACACACTACTTTTAGAATGCACAGCTCATTTTCTAGGCTCAATAAGGGAGATGACCATTAATCTTCAATATATGTTCCTTACTGTACTTGCACCATTCTAAAAAGAGGGCATTTGAACAAGTTCTGTTCTAGGAGAAAACTGAGGTCTCTAAAGCATCATAAATGTGCTCAAAAGAAGTGCTTGCTTCTCTTAATGATCAGGAAAATGCAAGTACTTCTAAAAACCAACAGGTGGCACGTAATCTTTTATAAAAGAAATACTAGATTAACCAGCAGAAAAGTAATATTCAAAATTTCCAGATTTTCTGGTAAATTCAGATAGTTTTATTCTTTCAGGCTCTCTGTCAAGATGCTATCCTCAGTTACCACATTATGACTCTGGTCCTGTTCCTGTTTGAAAAATCTAAAATGTTATTGATGGTCTAGTCTTTATATTATGAATTTCTGTAAGCCAGTATCCTATTTATAGAGCTGAAACACAGATGGTTCAAATAAGAATTGCTCCTATCCCAATATCCCACAGGCTAATCTTTCTATTAGGTAGTATGCAAATTCCCATACGAACAAAATTTCAGCTATATATCCCACTACTTTCCAATCTGTCACTTGTAAGAACCATTCCAACTGTATTTTCATATAGTTGTCTTAAAAATGGCATAGATTTATTGCTTGGAGCATTTTTCATTTACATTTATTTCTGCTTAAATATGCTTGACAAGGCATCAGTCCTCCTGACTAAAACTTACAGCAGTTCTGGGGACAGACTGGACTGCAGAAGATCTGTGCTAACGAGCAAATAAAACAAGTGTTGACCCCATGTAGCCTGCTAGCTCCAACCAGGTCTATGCCATGCAAGCACATAACTAAGAGCCTTACCAGAGTTATTAGTGTCACAGAAAAATACTTTTGCTCCTCAGTGAGGCTAAATCTAGGGAATTCTCTCATCCTATTTTGCCTTCCTTCAGTTTATAAGCAACACATCTGACAACTCCTCACAATTATTTTTTTTTCCCTCTGCCAAATTTAAAATGGGTTGGACAGCAAGGCAGGTTTGGAACTTCTATTGCATGGCACTAAGAGCGTTTTATCTCCTAGGGCACACAGAAAGGCATGAAAAATATTTCAGGGAAGGAGATGGGCAGAACAAGTCAATGGTATCAGAATTTAGAACAGGAGGTGTGAGTAGTAAAGGGGACGTTTAGGGTTACTGTGGTGGACTGGCACACTGAACACACCCATAGAAAATCAGAGTTCACGAGCTCTTATGTTCACATGTAACACAAGACACCTTGAAACAGCAGCAGGTCACCTCAAATCCATTTAATACATTCTTTAACACATTCTCTCACCCAGGGTGAAAGCTGGCCCAACAGTGTAAAGCTTGTTTGCACTCTGTGTCGATGGCTGCCAAGCAGGAACAAGTCACTGCTGCCCACCACACATGGTATTATCCTTGGGTTGACCCTGCAATATTTTGTAACCCCTTTTGTTCACAAACTTAGTTGGAGAATTACCAGATGTTTTCTTCTTCTTTCCCTAAGAGCAGCAGCCCTCTGCTTGGCTTACTTTTGCAGTTACTTTTTGTGGGTTAACCAATGGCCCATCACAATCCCTGTTTAATTAGTTTTGTTTCAAATGTTTAACTCAGCTCTGGGCTTTGCTCTGAAAGGCACCCTGTTCACTCAGGGTCTCTACAAGAAAAACTTAATGTATGCAATTGAAACATCATTACCACCTATAAGGGCTGAAAAGTGCAGCAACCACGTGCTCTGACAGGGTTTTTTTCTGTGTTTTTGCAAGCTCATGAACAAACGTGACATTTGGAGTTGAAAACCTTTAGAGTTACACAGCTTCTTGCCTACCCTAGTCCATGCACCAGTTGATGCCTTGCTGCAAGTTCTTCAGTTTGGAAATATTTTGACCCTTGTTTTTAAGTTGTTTTCTAATACATAAAAAAGAATTTTTCTTTCACTACGTGTCTATTCATATTTCCAAACTGACCTTTCTGACTGTCACAGTTGTCAAATGGACCAAAAGAAAGCACAGCAGCTCAACAGCTGTCAAAAGAAAAAAAAATCTTTTGAGATGCTATGAAGTCAGGAATACAAATAAGATTTTAATTATATATTGCACTATCAACATGAAATGCTAAATACCTATACATTTCAAATTAACTTTCCAGAAATATTAGAAAACATTTAGCACACAGAATAAAAGGGAAAACTGCCATTTATGCACTGTTATTGGCAGTGTGTGTCACAACTAAAAGTAAATAGAAGACAAATTTTCAGTTTAATGCTGTAGGATGATTTGTAGGAAATTTAACATCCAAATACTGGAAATTTACTTCATCCCTCCCATTTTACACTGCTGGCAACACGTGGCTGTCCCACATCTATGTTCTTGTGGCTTTGATTCACACTCAGATCAGTGATTCTCCCTCTGTCATTACACACAGAATGTAAATATTTGCTCTGTCTGTATTCTGGTTTACAGACCTGACCCACTACTGAATATGCAGGCTGTAATTCAATCACAGAAGGATCTGTTGCCATGTGTAAATTAGGATTTTATGTTTTATGACTTAGGCTTTGCAGAGCAGCCATCTTCCTACTCACCTCCCCCTCTTCTTGCCCATGACTGAATTATAGCTCTGTCTCTAATTGAAGCCTAGTATTATTCTATTTCTCTTCTGCAGAGAGAAAGACCAGAGCTATCATTCCGAATACATAGCAAGCCACAGGAGCCTGAATGAGGTACTCTAATGACAGGTCCTCCTCCACAGCACATTTGCAGTCTTTCTGCTAATTAATTTGATTTCCTTTGTCTAGACTAACATAATACAGTAAGTTATGCTCATTTAAAGGGAGATCATTGGCCTTTCAGTTCACTCCAAATGAGGAAGAAAGAAGAGTCAATAGACTGGAATCTGGGGGAGACTGACTGACTTTGTCCTTGACTACACCATTGCTTATGTTTTCACTTGACCAAGACTTTGTCTCCAGGAGAACCCGAGACAGCACTATCATCAGAGGAGAGACTATAATCAAAATCAGATATCGTCGGTATGTGCATGGCAAGGCAGTGGCAGCTACACAGAAGGGTTCTGTCTATGATGGACTGCAGTCAGCAGCCTTCTTCCTGGCAATCACTTGGCATTTGCTGTTCACAGCTCCTGACATCCTCGGAAGGCTGAACAAACATGTAATTAAAAACACAAGCTGATTTCTTCAGACTCCCTTCACAGCACAAAAGGAGATTCAGTAGTGTGCCACTGGACTAGTAAACCAGAGGCAAAGCTAGTGATGTAGTAACTTCCTCACTATTTGGAAAGCAAGATCTACATTTGCCAGTTTTGACGATGATTGAGCCTTAGGAGCTGCACAAGGTCTCAGAACTGATCTGTCAGTCAAATACAGAACTTGGGAAATGGAATGCTGCATGGTAAACAGACAATCAGACCTGGATTTGAAAGTTCAGTCTTCTGAGCCATCTGGGTAGATCCAGTTTTAAAGCCAGCATGAAAAGTGACAAGAAATCAGACATCATACAGGAGCCCTGTGGGGTGGAATGAGTTCAAACGCTTTTTAATAACAGCAGGGAATATCTTCTCCTATGACAAAAGAAGAAGGGAGAATGCTGACAGGGGCAATCACCAACCACTTCTGCTCACACATCCACAGAAAAGTGCCAGAGCTCCCCTTCTGTAGAGAGTTTCAGGACCACTTCTATCTCTGTAACCTCAGTTGCACTCACAATTTTGCAGCACCGCAGAGGAAGGATTCCAACTTCATGACTTACTGGCTGAGGGGTTATTTTTTTGGCTCATAGTAACTGGGCACCTTCTTTATTCAAACACAGGCAGAAGATAAACTGCACCTGGAGGCTCGTTATTAACTTATTCTGACCTTGGTTTTTTTACAGTGTTTGGCCCCAAGCCTTTCAAACTGTGTCACCACAGTTAAGGTTTGAGTATTTTTCCATTATTGATGCTTTCAAACTCAGCAGAAATAGACAATAAGTAAAAGGAAATCTGAAGATTCTTCTCTATGGCTCTTTCAGAAAGCTAATGTCAGAAAGGTCAGGAAAGTATCTTGGAAAGAGTCAGCCAACATCTATCTATAAATTTCAGTGCAAGATTGCAAACTCCATTTCTCTTCCAGGTCTATTCAAGGACTCTTCCCCAGATCCACCTTAGGCAGCTCCTCCTTGAATCAAGACAAGAGAGAGACAACACTTCTAATCTGGTAATCTTGGATGACCTCATGTTACTACACAGAAGGAAAAAGATACCAAGACCCCATTGCATTTCAAAGCTTAATTGGATTGAGAGTAATGAATGGTCCAAGTGAAGTGACAAAGAGCTTCCCTTCTGACATGACTACAATGTTACCACAATGTAACAAGTCCACGTGTGACCAGAAAATGCAAAACTGACTGGGAAGAGAGGGAAGGAGAGCTCAGGAAGGTTACCCATTCAGGGTTTGCTTTGGTTTCTTTTCTCTTGTTACAAAGTAGTCAGAGAACACAGGCATTACAGGTCACACCATTCTACTAATCCTAACCACTTAGTGCTGGTTCAAGCAATCACATATTTCATATTGAAGCAGCAAGGGAGTTTGATCAAAGTTTTTCTTCAATCAGAGGAAAGTGCTTGAAATGGCTCAGCAACCAGATGCCATCCGTGCCACCAGCTAAGTCTCACTGTAGCTGATTATAGCTAAATAAGGTTGTCCCAAAGAAAATGCTCTGATCCATAGATTTACTCTGGTTCCTAATGATCTCACACACATCTCACATAATTGATTTATGAGTGATTTAGACGAAAAATACAAAAATCATTATGTACACCCATAACACCAAAAATCATTATGTACACCATGAACTAGACTTTTCTAATATTTTTTCCTATGTCTTGGCTAAACAGTAGAATTTTTAAAGAAGTTATGTGTAAGATGGGATTAGGAGGATAGGTATCTAAAATAAGGAATGAGGGAAAATATCTTCTGACACTATGAGAACTAGACATATTGAAAGCCTCATCTTGATATTGGAGCAAATACTAACATTGGCCTATGTCTCCACTTAAGATTAGCTAAATAATAAGATTCTGAATTGTCCCTTTTTTTTTTTTCAAAAAGGAGGTGAAGTGAGCAAAAATTGGTTTTAAGATACTATCAATGTAAAGTTACTAAATCCTCAAAAGCCAAGACATTTCACAGAGTTAACATGAAGCACATTTTTGTCTCAGTAATGGGAAAACCCTAAAAATGCATGTCAATTCAAACTAGGGCCTTCAGGTGCTTTCAGTCTAAAAATGTCTCTATCTCTTCCTGTGAAAAAGTATCTTTGAGAAAAAGTTTTGATCAACACTTCTAAAAACTTCATTCCCATTGTGTGAAGAGACAAAAACAGTTTCAACTGAACTTACCACAATTCCTGCAGTATGATGGACCTCAATAGGTCAGTGACAACCACAGCCCCATGGGACTTTCTACACTTGTATTTTGAAAGGAGGCTCAGTAAAGAATTTGGCTTAGGAAAACAAGACTATGCTTCCTCTCTTCCCTTACTTAGTTTCAGAACAACAGCTTTTGCTTTGAGTGATTATTTCAGCTTCTGTAATTTTTCTCCAGCACAAATATAGAGAAGCTCCATACATATCACATCAGTGATTTGGGCAGCGTGAGAGCATGGTGAATGTCAGAGCAACAGAATAATAATTACGAAAAACATTACAAAAAATGCACCTAGCAAAGGTAAAGCTAAAAGCAGCTCACCTGTCTGAAAATCTGCTAGCTTGGCAAAAGCTCTTCTTAGAGGATCCTAAGAAGCTCTTAATTAGCACAAAAACTGAAGAGTACTAATTGCTACTTGGCAAAACTCTGCTTATTAAAAACACAGGGACATTTGTGGGGGTTTTTTCCTTTTGATTTTCAAAATAAAACACTTTGTTTTACAACATGAATGACACAAAAAGCAACATCAAAGCAAGTGCACATTTCAGTATCTACATCTTTGTTATAAACTTGAAGAGGAAGAAAGCTTACGTAAGAAAATTAAAAAAAAAAAAGAAAAATAGGAGTGAGAATTAAATCCTTACGCTGTATGGTTTAAGCAGAATGTGCAATGGCACTTCAGACTTAAAAAAGAAAGTGAGACAGGTGATTTTGAAATAACAGAAACACTTTAGAATGCAAGCAACTAGTGGACTTAGAGCATAACTGTATAGAAGACATAAAGAGCTCCCCTCAATACTATAGTTTTAACAAGGTCTTCTCTATCTCTATTTTCCACCCCCTCAGAAGAACCAAAATATTATGTGTTTAAACCTGCTTGCCAAATCCATGGCAAAGCATCTAAGAGAAACAAGAGATTTAGAGACACATTAGAACTAGGTGACAGGGACATAGATATCACTTGAATCAATGTCAGCAATGCAGAGAACACCTGTTCCCACACCTAAAAAGCCTCCAGTTGTATTCTGGACTGTGACATTGCTTATGTGTCCACATGTTAGTGTTTCTGTAGGATGCCCAGACGTACAGCTGGGTAGGTGATGATGCTGTCTGCTACCATTCACCCAAATGATAGATGAAATTTGAGGGCCTCTCAGCAGTTCCCCAAGAGCCCTGCTTTGTCATGTGTGTTTCACATACAGCCACCACTGAGTGGAAGATGAACTGCACAAACTGCTTGCTACCAGTCATCCAAAAATGTAGCCAGTGGGGGACACTACTTATCTTTCTTGTAACAAGCCTTTCAACATCTTCTCTGTTTATCAATGTAAGCTCATGGTTTCAGTACACACATGAACTGGAGATAATTTGAGCCACATTCCCCTCCCATTGTTAAAAAAAACCAAAGCAACAGAACAAAAAAAAAAAAAAAAAACCAAAAAAAAAACCAGAAAAAAAAAGCCAAAAAAACAAAACCAAAACAAAACCAAAGAAAAAAACCCTCTAAAAACTGCAGAAAAGGTTAGTGAGAAAATGGAAAGCACAAATAGGCATTTAGCATATTTTACAGTTAAAGCTGGATTATGAGGTAGGCAATAAACACAAAATTCCTGGACCTGAAGGGAATTACAATACCATATTCAACACTGGTTTGATGTCATTAGGTTTTGAGGTATGGAGGGTGAGGTCTTTATACAGGGATTTAAGATCCCTGTATTATATCATCCTCCCTGACAGATTAAGAAGGTCAATTGTTCTAGATTTTTGAGTCCAAATGAAACTAATCACAGACCAAAACACTAAAACCTATGCCTTTTTCCCTCAGTTTTAGATTCTGATTAGAATACTGCAGCATATAGATTCAAATATATATTCCCACTATATATAGTCATTTTAGGACAGCACAACTCCACTTTCAGGAAGAGTAATGGCCCATAGAAAACCCTGTATTTGACCTTGGGAAATAACCAAAACAGCAATTAATGTCAGCGGGATATATTTCTGAATGCCAACCATGCCCCTCTGAGATAAAGCTTAAATCATCTTAGGCTGTCACCCAGTCCAGGATGCAGTTTAAGTCCTCTGGACTGTGAGCCACTGTCACTCTGCTCCTGATCTCACATTCCCCCCATGCAGGACACATGCATGTGTGCAGCCACACAGTCAGCAAGACAAGTTTGCTGATCCAGCCAGAAAGGTTTGGCTTTTGCTCTTTTGCCTGCAGGATCAGTGGTGCTGCTGGGCTCCCGTGCCAGTGCTGGGCTGCTCTGCCTTCCCAGCTCCAGCCTACAAGCATGCTGCCTCCAACCAGTGGCCACACCACACCCTGATACTCCTTCCAGACTGGGGCCTGGGAACGCTGTCACCCAACTTACCTGTTTCAGGGCGGAGGAGGCTAATGTAACTGGGAGGGTGTGGCTGATAAAGGTGGCGCTGACAGATGAAACTGCATGCCTTGGCTTCCCATAAGAGATGCATGGTCCTTATATCTAAATGGCTTGATGGTACTAGTATGGTCTGTACCACTGCAGTGAGAAGGATTAATAATAATAATAATAATAATAATAATAATAATAATAATGGCAAAATAATAATAGAATATACTAGAATGTGATGAGTAGTACCATTTCAGATACCCAAGAACATCATAAATATGTTTGTTTAGGTTGAAACATCAGAGACAGACCCTGTGAGAGATGCACACTCCTCCACAGTGGCCAATGGAAGCCAAGTGAGAGATGTGGCAAATTTGAACAGGCACATGTGTTAGGGCAGCTAGCTCACCATAAAAACCTCCTTCTGCTGTAAAGACAGGAGAACTTGATTACAGCAAGTGTCTTAAACACTACAGCTCTAACTTATGACTAGATTTCCAAAAATGGTATGTGCAGTTTATCTCAGGTCCTCAATGGCTATGGGGTACTTTAAAAGAGGATCTTGTATCTTATCTTGAAAATATGCTCTGCAACTGTAGTGCAAAACTAAATATTAAACATGGAAAAAGAAACATGAAAATGTACTCTAACTTCTCCATCCTTCTGTCTGACTTTGGAGTGTCTTGCCTTTTAATTGCAAAGGTTTCTACTGCCAAAACATCAG
The DNA here is from genome assembly GCF_023055355.1 of Agelaius tricolor. Classification (NCBI taxonomy): domain Eukaryota; kingdom Metazoa; phylum Chordata; class Aves; order Passeriformes; family Icteridae; genus Agelaius; species Agelaius tricolor. The sequence goes on from NW_027269261.1 coordinate 47,222,966, forward strand.
GGTTTTAAGTGATTAAACAAAACCACTGGTTACACTGCAAAAAAAATTATCTATATGATATATGAAACACTGATGCCTTCTGCTTCACTCTTTCTCCATTATCAATATCATCCTACCTGTCCTAACATCTACCCTTGCTGAATTCTCCATGCCTGATCCAGAATCTAACTTGGAAGATGGTGACAGGATCGTTCTTTTTTTATGTGAAGATGCTACATATGCCCATGCAATTAGTGCAATGCAAAATTAAATAAAACCAAATTAAGGACAAACAAACAAGCAGTGTGATTTGGCAAAAAAAGTTGGAGGAAACACGTTTCTATTCTCTTTCCAGGTAACAGATTTGCCAGAATAGTCATAAGACAGAAGCAATCTTTTTTTTTTTTTTAATAAAAAAATCTTTCAGAATTTCTAATACATTTTGAATGCAAATATTTGTCCAAGCTTCCTTTCAGAACAGAGCCCTAGACCTGTAAAGAGTTGATCACTTGTTCTGCAATTGAACTCGTATGGATTTTTACCCTCCTTAGGCAAAAGCACAAGTTGTGCTGTCACATGACATGGCAAGAGATGGAGTGATGGTGCTAATACCTGAAGAAGAAAAACACAAGGCAAACATTCAGGAGCATTCATTCAGCAGAAGGCTGAAGCAGTCTGTTTGTTTGGTCCCAGAATGTTTCTCAGGTGATGGCTTCAGTGCCAAAGAGCACCAGCTTGTTTCTCCCTTGTTACTGTACAAAGGCACCTTCATTCTCCAAAAGCCTGGGTGATTCTGAGAACCACGTGGGCTAAGGCTTTCCATTTAACTACAGCTGCTTTTATGCAAGAATAAATGTAATATAATTAATAGTCAACAGATAGAACTAAGCTCTCATGCAGGTATGGGAGCATTTTAGTAATTAGGACTCTGATTAAGACAGGGCAGCTTTAAACCAACACTGTAGAAGTTAAGCAAACACTTAACTGGCTTCCTGCATTCAGGCCTAAAAGCCTGTTAAAGTTACCAGACCTTAGAAGAAAAGTGAGGTAATGTATCCTGCACACCAGCAAGTCATAAGCAGCAGGGAACACACCCTCTACCCACTTGTAATTAGAAATAAGAGATGGAAATTGTACAGTTGAATAAGTTTGAAGTTTGGACCGGCTGGCATTTAAACAGGGAAAGGTGCCTGCCATCTTAAATGTATAGCTCTTATATTTAATCAATTGTGAAGTAATATTTATTCTTCTAAAAGGCTCTGTACTTCACTGACAGCTTTTTGTTAAATCAGCTTCCATACAGTCCCCCAGTTTTCTATTGTTTCAGGGTGAACTGGTGCCTCTCACAATGGTCATCACAGTAATACATGAGTCCCAACACATTCCACACTAGACAAGAAACTCCTCTGCACCTGGAATTTAAAACAAAAATCCAAAAACAGAAGCTAATCCAATTTATATGCTAAACTCAGATGTGTGGCCACCACTCTTTGCTGATGGTACACTGAAGATGTTAAGGACAAATCAAGAGTCTATTTTTGGCCCCGAAAACATGGGTGCACAAACACAGAATGGAAAGTAGTAAATTATGAACTAGTTCTGGGCACCATGCATCAGGAAATCCATGCAGTCTTCCCAAGGGGAGGCAAGGAAGAAAGACAAGAGCATTTATATACACAGAAACCAACTCAATGTGGCAGGACTGTAGGAATCAGCGCTCTTTAATACAAAGAAGCAAAGTCCAGAGGAGTGATGTTAATAGCTTTTAAATGCATAATAGGCAATAGCAAAGAATTAAATTATGGTTTTAGTCTTCACAGATTCAAATGTAGTAATGTTAGCAGATAAGATTTCAGGCAATATTCCTATTAGCAAGCACCATGATACAGATAGTGAGGCATTGGAATTGATTTGCCTAAGTTTGTAAACTCGTCATCATGATTATTAAGGAAAATGTGATGCAAAAGGAAAAAAAATCACATTTGCCATGGATTGCATTAGATTAAATGGATTCTAATAAGCAGGAGAAGAGCCAGACAACTTCCCAAAGTTCCTAAATTCCCTTCTAAGTAAATAGATATATATATACATATATAACATAGAACAATTATTATCTACCAAAGAATCATCTTTTTAATAGGTTGTGGAGGTTTTTTTGTCTAGTTTTTTCATCTTTCTTCTCATCCTCCTAGGCTTTTAGGTTTTGTGCTATTGCAGAAATAAACCCTCATTCTTTTTGCTACAGGGTCACCAAATCACTACTCAAAGCCAGCTTGATGTTTAACACGCTGCAATCTGCTAAATGTGAACCTACCAGGCTTACAATGCAGATACAAGCAGATGGTTTCAGAATTAAAGACTCAGTTTGACTTCTTTTGCTGCAGGCAGAATACATAACTTTTGTGCAATGCTCCTCTGTTGGCAAAGGAGGTCAAGATTCAAGATTTTGAATAATGCTTTGGCTTTTCCAAAATTTGTTATTCAGAGGAAACATTGCCTTGTTTATTTCTGAAGAAAATGAATGTAAGTTATAAATCAGTAGAAAATAATTCAGGTTTCCTAAAACATATTTAAATATGCATAAAACACATAGACACAATTTTCCACATAAGGCTAATTTGGGTACAGTTTTAAACCATCTTTGAAGACCAATTTCAAGAGAGAGGAGTCAAAACTGTTTAATTAGCCAGGATGGTTAGATGAGAAGATAGAAATATTGTGCCATGCACACTTCTTCCCCACGGTCCCTTCAGATGCAGTGACAGATGCACTGAATTAGAAGGCTGGCAATGGCACTGCTGCTGCAATGACACCAGCTGATGGAGCTGCCAAATTCCACAACCAAAAACTGAATGGGACAGCTGGACAGTTGAGTGGCTTCTTACCCAGAGGTCTCAAGATGACAGAACAGGCTGACAAACAACCACATCCTCAAAGATCTGAGGCCAACTGCAGAGGTTTGCACAGAAGAAAACATCTGTAATGTCCTCATGACAGCAAACACCCAAATTCCTCTCTATTTGTAATACCTGTAATTAACAGGTGTGGAATAGTTTGTCAACAGCTGTTATCATAAAGCTATGGTATTTGTCCTACAAGCACAGCAGAGCTCTGTGAAGCTGTACCCACTGTCCAACACTCCCTTTCCCACAGAGCACGACAAATAAGATAATGAAATTGCCCTTAAACAGAAACTGAACACACACTGGAATAGAATTCAAGTTTCCCATCTGCCTTCTTTATCCTTCCAAAACTGATATAAGTTTTGAAATATGATTTACTTACTGTTGGTAGTTCCCTAAAATTAATACAGAAAGTAAAGGCTTCTCCTTGGCATTTTCCCTATGAGGAACTTCTTCCTTACCTAGATATAGTCTAATAATTGTGATTACTATAAACGGGTGAGGTGACATTGCAGTGTGTGGCTTTGTAAAAGCCAGGAAAGAGTCATTCACTAAAAGCAACCTACAACGCAGATTAGTTATTTTTTTACTATTACATTCTTATTATGTACTGTTATTTAGTAACAAATATACTGCTATTTCTGAGAGAAGCCAGTTGCTATGTTTTTTAAACCAATGCTACATGTATACTCGCCTGTAAACCAATGCAAAGCTAGAATAAAGTGGATGTACATATGTTCATGGTCTAATAAAAAGTAATTCCATCACTCTTTGCCAAGGAATTACTGCAAGATTGAAACAAAGGGAAGTTTATTACAAGACAGAATCCTTAAACAGATCAGTGCAGCAGAGGATGAGAACACCCTGCAAGGCTTCATGCACTAGGCAATACTGGCAATGCTTCTACCAACAAAAAGTTCCACACCTGCCCACTGTGTTCAGTAAGCTCAAGAAAAGAAAACATGGCAGATGGGTGGATTCTCTGCAAATATGTATTTAAAAATATTTCAGAGGCTTTATTTGACAAATGCTGACTTCATTGAAGTGAATGGAAAAAAATATTTTAGTTCAATAGAAACACAATAGAGACACAATAATTTTACTCTGTGGAAATACTGATACAAAATCCTTGAGGTTTAAAATATATAGTCATTTAGATCAGGCAATGATCTGTCTTCAGGTAGACTTGCTGATATTTGACACATTTCAGGCAGCATAAAAATGTACTGCCATTAAAAATACTTGATCAGTCTGAAGTAGCCAGCAACTGCTTACAGATTAGTTGTGACAGCCAAAAGATAGGAAAAAAAAAAGAATAAATATGACACAAAAAAAAAAACGTTTACCAGGAAGTAATTTAAAACAGCATATTAACAACATTTATGTTCTTAGAATATCTTGAAATTCTACTACAAATTATTTTTCATTTGCACTTAATACCATGCTGCTTCTTTAGTTATTTTTTATATTTAAAATCATATTATACTTTTAATTATTTTTCATTTAGCTATGAAAAGGAAAAAAATGGACAAGGGAAGAGAAAACTCCAAAGATGAATGTTTTCTGCCTAGTTTGAAATGGCAAATAAATCTAGCCTAGCAAATCCTAATCTGGGTTAGAGAAGCCCTTCGCTTTACAAAACTACCAGTATTTCAAGAGGTCCCATAAAACATGGCTAAAAAGGGATCCCCCTAAAGTGCCTCGACAAGTTCCCTCTTTTCTAAAGACATCCAGTTCAATGAAATCCTGCCAGAGGTAACCCAAACTTTCTGCTTTCTGATTTTTCTTTCTTATGCAAGTTAGTGAAGCTGCCTTATGCAAGTTAGGACATGTGAGAATGGTTCAGTCTCCCATTAAAGGCCTTTCTAAGACATTTGAGCCCACAATAATTTAGTACCAACACCAAAGATAACTATCTACTAACATTTTATCTTTCCATGACCTTAGGTATAGGGATCTAGTAAGAACTTAATGGAAGACCACTGTGGGTAAAACATTGATGTAAGTGAAGAAGGAGAAAAAGCTGTAACACAAATTTTTCTGGGAGAAAATGTAAAGAAATGAGGAGTATTTTGTGGCACAAGTGCCACGCATTTCTAAAGCAATAAATATATAAATATAATAGGAATCACCCCATATTCCATTGATTTACACTCCTGATTTGAATCAAATTAAGACTTAGTTAAGGTTCACTTCACAGATACCAGACCAGCTGAAGAAGCCAGAGATATCAGATCATCTGAAGTCATGAGGTTCAGTTTCAGCAGTGGTGACACATAACTGTTTTTATGAAGCTAATGGTAATTTTCCCACAATGTTTTTGCATTACTTCTTGGCTTCATAACACAAATGTCTTGTTTGGTAGTTTCCTGGCTGGAAGGACCTACTTACTGCTAGTTGGCGGTACCAGGCAAATCATTTCAGCAAAGAAAGGCTGATCCTAATCTCTTCTCATGCAAGGCTAATACAGTATCAGTGAAGAATTCAGTATCTGTGTTCCTTTGTGTGCACAGCTCCGAACTGAACTTTGGACTTGAAAAATTGGTTGTTATATGGGACTTGAAGTAAAGTCATGTTCAGTGATCCTTAACAGCATCTGGGAAATCCCACAGCCCCTGAAAGGCTCACCAGTTCTGAACTGTGACATTCTGGCTACTGGCACCAGGGGCCATTCCTTATGTGAGGGCTCGACAGTAGAAGGGAGGGGGTAAAATGTATATAGCTGTACTTTGGACCTAATTTCATCTTCTTATAGCTCCAAGGATCTTATCAGCTTTAGTTCCAGAGTGTAATTTAACCTATGCATTCAACCCTCATGGTGATCCTCTCCAGCCTGCAGTTGCACCTTTTTCCAGGCAGATTGAAAATCTCAGCAGATACATCCAAAAATGGGAGCATTAAGCAGAACCTTGCAGCATTTCTCAATCATTCTTCCTCCTTTTTTTTCCAAACACTTCTGCAGAAGGCTCCACTTACAAAATGTAGGGCTCTGTAAACATTAATTTCTTCAGCATTATTTGAAGTTTAATAATTTCCCACTTTAACACACTAACTTACGTACACTTTAAGGCTAATCCCCCAAACTCCCTATTGGCAGCACAAAGGCTACAGGTGTCTGCCCTACCTCTGGAATTCCTGATACCGGACATCTAATTTTTGTGTTCTTCAATAGTCCTTAGGAGTGATGCCTCCTGAGAGTGATGCCTCTACTGAATTATTTTGGTTGCTCATTTTCCCATTCAAAAACAGGTGCTTTGGAAAACTATGCCTTGCACTTCCATAATACTGTGCAGTTCAGTCTACAGTTCATTTTGTTTGGAAGCCACCTAGGGAGGTCACACAAAGCAGTTTACCTTAGCTATTATTCTCCTGCTTCTCTGCAAGATTTAATAAATTAAGACTGTCTGGCTAATATATCTTCACAGCTCCACATACTGACCAAGGAGCATATAAAATTTTTAGCCTTTGTAATTTTAGGCAGAAGAAAACTTCAGCACTGTTAATAAAAAGGTTTAAAGTAAGTAAGTTACCCAACAAAATGTTTGGGGCTTCATGTTCACAAACTAGCACTCTAAGCATTGTTATTTGTAGAACTCCTTGGACCTTCTTAACAGGCCAGTCTTCTGCATAGTGAAAATAGGTGGGAAGAGAGAAGGCAAAGGCTACTTTTACCCACCACGTAACTAAGCACTGCCACTGGGGTCAAATACATGTAGATTATTCTTAAGTTCTTTTTAAATTACTCAGAGATTGTGTTGAAATTTCCAGAATGAAAGAAAAATATTCCTTTCATTAACTTATGCATGAATCAAGGTTTTATTTGCAAGTCATACACATATTCAAGGTTGGGTGAACAGGTATATTTTAACTGAAGGGTAAGCTGATATGAGAAGGTGACCGAGACAGAGGAGCAATGTCACAGCAATTCTGGATTCTTGATTTTATTAGTGTAGCAAAATAACACAATCCCACAAGCAGAAAGAGAGAAAGAGAAAATGGCTAAATACTTAGCCTTCATCTCCCCACTCCCCTACTATGCCCTGCAGAGCTGCCCTGTGAACAGGAGCAAATAAGATCTACAATGTGAAACTCTTGTTCTTGCAGACACCAGTGATTGCTGTCCTCAGCACAGATTCAGCCAGCATTTGTCTTTCTCCCTTTTCTCCTGCACATTCCTCCCGCAGACCTCTAGCAACTCTTCATCAGGGCAATAGCTGCATGCCACAAGATGATCTGGAGAGAGACTGCTGCCTCAACATAGCATGGAGATGACTCAGTAGTGACAAAGTAAATCATCCTTCAAAGATAAGTCAATAGTGAATAAGTAATTTTATCTGTCAAGAGTTAACATGCAATGAATACTTGTAAAGGTTACTCAACATAAAAATCTACCAGTGGTTAGACATGAGTTCCCTCACATATGCTAACCAAGGAAGTCTATGAAGTAATAAATTCCACTTGACTTCTCATGAAAAGCCTTAAAAACAGCAAGCTGTATTTATACACTCCTAGAAAAAGATTATACCCTAAGAGATAGTTAGCTTACAGCCAGATATCTTACTTAAAGATGCATCTTGTAAGTAAAATCATGTTAAATTGCCATGTAAAAATACTTGAATAAACAGTGAATGTGTGAGCAGAATAGCTTGCAATGAACAAAAAAAAAAAAAAAACCCTAAAGCTGCTTTAAAAAGCCCAAAACACTTGCTGAACCCACACACACTGTGAAGCCATAAACAGTCTGGAAGTTAACTTCAGACCACTGAAATGTTCAACTCACTTTTCATTTCTGTCACTATTTGCACTTTTCTTTTTTTTTTTTCACTAACATAAAAGCATTAATCTGTTTGGATTTTCTTCTTGAATGTACTTTTCAAGTTCTTATATAAATTTCTAGCATGGCATGATATCTTTCCTATAAACTCTGTGAAAACATAGCTTATGATGTTTAAAACATTCTATTTAATTAAAAGAAATTAACAGTCCTCTTAAAATGTGCAAGCAGCAGTTGTATATTCTGAAATCCAGGCTGTAAGTATACATCCCTTAAATTTTCCTAACTTCTTGAATAAATAGATCCTTTAAGGTTTCCCAGATAAGATATATTTTAGATTACTTAGGCTACCCAAAGAATGCTTTTGCCACTCTGTGCAAGAGCTGAAAGTGCATTTATCTTGCTATAAATAAGGTGACTCTAAAAGAATGAAGTTCAGAAGTGTTAATGTCAACCCTTTAGTGGACATAATCTTTAGTAGGTTAACTCCATGTCTCAAAGAACCTGAGCTAGTTTAATTCAAATTTGAAATCAATTCTGACCTTTACAATATATGCAGGTCAGGAAAAGCTGATTGAATAATTTCAGAATTACAAGATACAAGTTTTATCATAAAACCTAGGTAGGTAGAAAGCTGTTTTGAAAGTTTCCATTTAAATGTTATGTTGACTCACAACTACCATGAAAATCACACAGACTAAAAGGTATAACTGAAATGTCCATGAATAATCTATGTACAGAATAATTCAACTCATCAGAAGCAAATCCTCTCTTCCCTACTTCATATTATTACTTGGGTTAGATATGCTGCTTCAAAAAAGAAAAGTGAAAGGGCAATTAGCAATCGTTGTCTCTTTCTTTCACTACATTTAAATTTTTTTTACAGGTACGGATGGCCTTGTGCAAAACACACATAAAAACTTTGGATGTCCCAGGTTATAAACACTAAATAATGAAGGTAGCAGAGCAATACACACTGGGGTGAAATGCTCACTGTATAGAAGGCATGGATAAAAGTGTTAGGTTTTTTAAGTATAAAAGAATATTCTCATTGTCTTGAAGTAATACATTGTTCTCCTTCTCTGTGCAAGGAATTTAATCCAGTGTGTGCAAATCTGCATTAGAATTCATGTCCTTATAGGCTTTGCAGAAAAACAAAACTTTTAAATTTTTTTGTATCTACACATAAAGACAGAGCTGCCTCTTTCAGATACTATTCATATTTGCTCGCATGCACATGTATCACACCGCAATAGCAGTTAATAAGAGAAACATGTTAGCCTTTCACAATTTTTTTAAAGTGCTCAATGACAATAAGAGTTTTTACAGTTCATAAAGTGAACCATAAGGTTCTGTTCAAACAATGACAGCATTATACAATCACATAATGGTTTGGGTTAAAAGGGAAATTCAAAGTCCTGCTAGTCCAATCCCCCTGCCATGGGCAATGACATATTCCACTAGACCAAGTTGCTCAAAACCCCATCCAACCTGGTCTTGAACATTTGCAGATGCACACAGCTTCTCTCAGCAAGCTGTTCCTGGGTCTCACCACTCCCATTAGCTCACGTCATTTCAGAAGATTTGGGAATTCTGGTCTCCAGGCTGTCTCTTAAATAACAATCTTATCTAAAGATTTTCCACACTTAGCAACTAAGCTCATCTATCTAGACCAGTAGGGCCACTTGGTACTAACAGGGTTTTCAAGACATCATGCAAGGAGTCTGCACCTACCAGCCTCATTAGTTAGGGGATATAGAGTGTTTTGAACACTTATGTCAACATTTACAGCACAGTTTCTGAGCCAGTTTCCCATATGTATTGATTGTATACCATTTCAGACATGCCAGAGGGCACAAAGAAAGGCTGGAACAGAATTAAGACACAGCCTAATGGCCAGAAGCAGAGCCAAGGGCAGGATAACCCTTTCAGTTTAAAAGTTTAGACCTATGTCTAGCTAAAGTGATGTCACATGGGCATAGCTGTAGGCAGAAGAACAAAACGTGGACCATTAATACCTTGTGATGGTTTTGGCAGGGAGAGTTAATAGAGTTAATTTTCCTGACAGTAGCTGGTATACAGCTATTTTGGATATGACAGTGTTGGTAACACAGGAAATTTTAGTTTTTGCCAAGCAGCACTTCTACAGCACCAAGGCCTTTTCTGCTTCTGATCTGACCCCACTAAGAAAGAAGGCTTAGGATGAACAAGAAGTGGGGGGAAACAACCATGACAGCTGATGCCACCTCACACATGGGATATTCATGCGGTGACAAGGTAGGAGAACTGTTTGCAGGGCTGGCATTTGTCTTTCCAAGTCACCACTGCACACGGTGAACCCTGCTTTCCTGGGGATGGCTGAACACCAGCCTGCACATGGGAAGGAGTGAACAAATTCCCTCTTTCGCTTTGCTTGCATGTTCAGCTTTTGCTTTCCCTATTAAACCATCTTTATCTCAACCCACAAGTTTTCTCCCTTTTACTCTTTTGATTCTCTCTCCCAATCCCACCAGGCAGGGGAGTGAGTGAGCGGCCGTGTGGGGCCTAGCAAACAGAAAAGGCTAAACCATGACACAGACTTCAGAGATTCTTAGATTCTGTCACCTAAAAAACACTGGTCATGAATTGAAATCAAAAGGCCATCACAGAAGCTTTAGGAAAGGTTTACAATTAGTATGAAGACAAGACTTAAAAAACACACTGACGCATGACTCTCACCCAAAAAATTCTATCAGCACTCCTGTGTGACTGACTGCTTATATGTTATTGTGCATCTGGAAGTTCAAAGTGTATCTGTTGCCCAAATTAAGGCATCAGCCTTAATCACAGCAAAGTAAGCCAGTGTTCAAATGTTTTTAAAGGAAAAATAAATATATTGGAGAAAAAAAAATCTAATTTGGAGCATTTCATAACCAAAAAATCTTAAATTGCAGTTCATTTTTATAATAGAAAATAAGCCTCCCTTTAATGAATACAGACCCAACCATGCAGATTCTAATTTAACAAGAAAAACAATTAATTTGGGGTAGTTTTATAAACAGTGACAATAAATCTAAACCAAATGAATGACCAATAACTTTCAACGGTCTTAAAAAACACGTCTAAATTTCAGTGTGGAAGAAGAAAACCCAAACAACAAGCATGGCATTAGCATCTCCAACTCTCTGTATCTTACATATTCAGATAAAGTAACAGCTTAATCATGTTTGACTGCTACCCAGTTATTTATATGAGTAAACGAAGCCGGCGTCCGAGTGGGGAGATGAACTGGCAGTGTGCCGTAGAGCCTTGAGTTACAATCTGTATAAAACCGGGCGCCCTGCAAGCACTCTGACTGCACTCTAGGTCTATCTATGGGGAAAAAGCTAAGCAGAAACACCAAAACAGGCAATACTCTGGTTTACCTAATGACAAAGCCAGAGATTTCTTCAATCTGCAGGTGAACTTGCCAAGGACAGACCTGCAGAAGAACTCACTCCTGGAGTGGCCAGCAGAGTTGCACACACAACAGTCTCCTTTGAGACAGGAAACCTTTGGTATGGGCTGTGTACTCATGCATCTGTAGTTCACCTACCTGAACGGATCACCTAAAGGCAGAATAAAAATTCCCATGGTTCCTGGAAATCTCAAAGACTCCACAACATGCTGGACTGTACATGGCTATAATGGAAAGGCATGGCCCTTAATGAAATGATAACTCAGCTGGCATGGAAAGGTCATCTCCACTGATTCCACAGACCTTTAAAGAACATTTAGGGGTGGAGGGGTGGGGAGAGGAACACAAGAGAATGATATTATTCTTCCACAGCTTGAAAAAATTACATCAGACTTTAATATATGAAGCAGGTTAGGAGCTCAAATTTACATCTTACATTACCATGAAAAGGAATTAATATTTTGGGGTGACTTCATGGGTAGCATAAAAATCCATAAATTTCACACAAAGAATGATCCTTGCTTTTTAGGCTTGTTTCTAAGAAATTTCATGGTTGAGAGGAGTGTGGAAATTAACTAATTTCCCTAATCACCTATTTATCAAATAAATGTATTACCATACACAGCATGAACAGATAACCACAGTAGCTTCTATAACTAATCGTGACTTCATCCTGCAGTTCCAACTAATTACCAACACATGGTGGGAATAATCCACTGGCCTTTTGTGGTGCTCAGAAGCACACAGTGAGTATCTCCTCACTTTGGCAAGAGATCTGCCATTTTGGAGGTGGTGAAGACATTTACAATAGTAGCTTATGTATCACCGTGTGATTACACATTCCCCTCTACTCACAGAATTTCTAATAAGACTTCCTTGCATGCATTTTATAGCAAAATTTCTTCATTCTATTTTACTGATTTGTAAGCAGCATTTGTGACCACGTAAAAATGACCTCAACTCAATCTTAGGAATGAAAAGTCATCCCTGTGGCCTTTTCTTTCTCCAGATTTCACTCTCTAGTTGAAACATTGGCCAAGGCACAATGAGTAAATATGAGACTGGACAGCCATTTCTTCTCAAGAGTAAAAACTGCCAATGCCAGATATGGATCCAGAGATATTGCTGGTTTCACCTCTTCCAGAAAAACTTTTCCAAGGAGCTACACCCTTGTCTAGCTTGCTCAAATTCTGAAAATTGCTGTTTATGACTGTGGCTGTAATAGCTGACCTCACCAGAAGTGCCAGGAATCAAACCACAGTCTTTGGAAAGCGACGGGATCCATAAGATACAGACGCCTTATTTTGAGAGACTAGGCTATGAGATTCCCAATCCTAAACCACACGAGATGTCTATGCCAGGATAACAGCTCAGATTCCACAAATCGCATCCATAATGTTAGTAGAAGTTTTTTTTAACATCTGGTGTACTTTTAAATGGACACCAAATCTGTTTGTCAGAGAGAGTTTGAGCTGCTAAATAAATAGTGATAAATTTCCTAATACTACTGGGCAGAGTGTTCCTGCAAGTACAACGTGTGTTTATCAGTTTCCCACTGAGCTAGCGTTGACTTTCAAATTTCCTTTAATCTTATTATAGTAAACATAGTACAGCTCTCTGGCAAACAAGAGGAACATTCTTCCTGTAATATCATATGCTTCTTTTAAAGAAACCTTAGAGATGTCCAGAAAATAATTAGGCTCAACTTGGAATAACACAATAAACTTGTTTCCAAAGAAACAAGTTTCACAAAATATTATATTTTTGGACTGAAAAAAAACATGGCTATTTTTATAAGGAGAAGATTGGCAAATTCTGATAGGTACTCAAAATAGTGTTTGCATGTATCATATTTTTAAAGTCAGCTATTGAAACACCAACAGAAAAATATTTTTCTAGTTGGAAGCAGCCTACCTGAATTGAAGGAAAAAAGCAACAGGAATTTTGGATTTAGAATTCAGAAAATAGGAGACTTTACTTTGTGAAGGAGCTTTTGCAATGCTCCTTCAAGAAGAAAGAATACCAAGTGTAGACAACTTTAAAAAAAATAGATAAAGAAAACAAAATGGGATCTATTATGGTACAGTTTGTATTTAAAGCCTCTTTTCATGTGAGAGGAATGTACATTAGACAAAGGTGGGATTTGTCTTACAGTTCAAAAAAACCCGAAAATCTAGGCTGAGTTGTTGAATAACTTTATGTAAGTGACTGAAGGGTCTTTGGGAACCCAAAAGCAAGACAGTTTCAGGTAACATATATTAGCTCAATTTCCAGTTGTGTGCATTTGTCTTGTTTGCTTCAGGGTTTCTACAGAGACAGGGTCACTACATATATCAAGAATTAAACACAATGGTGCTATTTTCACATATCTTCTGTGATTTTTGAACAAAACAATAAATATTCCTCATAATCAGTTTCTGTGGCATTTGAATCTTCAGCTACCATTTAAGAAGCCACACATTCTGAGCCATGACTTTAACAAAGGCTCAGCTTCAGTAAGGAATGGAAGTATTAAAGAGACAGATGAACAATCTTCCCCTGCCTACATGGAATCCAAGATGCTTAGAATTTGTTTCAGTTTGTAAGTAGTCACTCTTCAGACTATCCCAGCAAAAGCTGTTCTCACTGAAGAATCAAGCAAAGTTTCCATGGACATCATTAATGAAGAATATAGACTAAAGTCAACAAACATGCTTAGTATAAATCCATTGTGTGTAGTAATCTGAAAGGTGTCAGCCAGAGAACAATTTAAATCAAAATACAAGAGATAGCCATCTCTCTCTTTATTAGCAGACTTTACTGGATGCATCCATTAAGTCATGCAACATGTTCACATATTCCCATCTTCTTTGCCTGTCAGTCTCATCTTGTTCCTCACAAAGGATACTGAGCTCCAAATTATGTTGACAGAACAGGAACGGACAAACGACAGATGGATCATAACAAAGAACATGCCTAGAGCAAGGATGTCTGATATCTGAGAGCTTCCTTTTGGATGCTTTCCTTTTGGATAGAAGCTCTGACCCACTATTTACACCCCTATCCCAAGCTCTCCCACATAATTTTAAATGACAACTTTCCAGATGTTATCTTAATGAAGACTGGCCAGATTTATGGGCAGGATCTCGCTTAACTCCAAGCCATGCCAGTGTTTTGGCCTCACTGGAAATGAGATTAGGTCTGAGATTTGCACCAGGGAAAAAACTTGCCCTTCCATGCCAGAAATGGTCATGGAGAATTTTTACAATACTGTTTGTTTTTTTGTTAGCACTACTGTATAATATCAGTCTATTTGAGCATTACCATAACAGCACTTAAGTAGGGTAATAGGATAGATGAGACATGGCTGGAATCCACAAAAACACTGCATGTAAATGGAGACAGGCAAATAATTCAAATCTAGACCAGCTCAACAGAGTTTTCCAGCTCCAGAAAGTGTTTGTACAACACAAGGTCAACAAGGCGTTCTGCATGAGCTGTACAAGTGTTGTTTCCAAGTTTTAAGAGATGTTAAAAATTCAGGAAATTTTCAAGATTTATTGTGTTAAATCCACAGTCTGACACTGTATTTGTGCACTGCCCATCACACTCAATAAAAACTGGTTCCAAAATGAAATTTGGAGGGTAAATAATATATTTTCCTTTCACAGTGTACTTTACTTCTCCCACATCCTTAGCACAAAATAGACAGAAACAATTTTTTTTATGAGTCTTTCCCTACTTGAATAGATCACAATTTTAATTTCCTCAAGTTTCATTGCAAATTACGGTTTCTTCAAATACTCACTTCCCAAGCAACAATGACTTTAAAATTGTTGGGAATGAGAGATAAATTCACCCTTTTTCTTTCTCCAAAAATCTTGTAATAAAGACAGTAGCATGCATATTTGTATATACAACTCACGTTTACAGTATAACCAATTCTATATGGCAGCACAGTCTACATGAAAAACTGACCTTAGCAAATCCCCCTAACTTTTATGACTAATCTAAAATGCACCATTATAGCTCTTTGAGATATTATCTGAACAGCAACAAAGAACAAAATATTCAGAATGTCATCGATAAATATTGTTCAGAATGTCATAGATAAATATTGTTAAGCACAGAAGAAAAAAAAATGTTAGAAGTAGGTGCTGTAAGATGACTTTCTGAGAAATACAGTTTACAACTGAAGTTGCCATGATTGTATCATACCAGATATTGAAAGATGGATTGCCTTCTGTTTTAATGTCCTGGAGCGAGACAGATTTTTATGGTCTGCTTCCCTTTCTGAAACAGGCTTCAAAAATCTTCTTAAAATTGATAATAAAAGCCTTAATGCATTGAGAACAAGAAATACCATGGTTTCAAGTGACATACCCTCATCTACACAACTCATGTTAAAATCTATATGTCTTCCCACAGAGAAGCTATGCATTGAAATAATACTTGGAGTAGACAGCTTCTAGCAAGAGAAATGCAGTCTTGGGAGTAGGAAATGCCCTCTTCTTTTTCACTTCTTATTCTTCTGCATAGCACAACATCTTCTGCCATCTAAAAGCAGTCTTGGAGCAGTCATAGTGATCCACAACAAGAAGAATATTTGTATCAAGTATGCTATACACATGCAATCCTACCATTTCCATCATAATCCAATGGAAATGCATGTAAAACTGAAGAGTTGGTAAGAAATCCACTTTCTGCAGCAATGACAACTATCTTGTTCCTACATGAAAGAAGGATCTGATTCCTGATTACTCCAATAATATATTTTAAAGTAAGAAATTATTTCATAAAAGAGATAATTGTTTATAATTAACAGGAGAATTTTTTCAATTTAAAATCATTTTCCCCAAAGAAGCAAACTAAAGAAAAACATGAAACTGTAAGAAACCAGCCAAATCACCAAGAAACAGAAAATGGAAACTTTTTTTCCCTTTACAGTGAAAACTGCAGAAAAAAAAAAAAAGTTTTACATGTTTTAATGAAGTTCTTAGTGGATGTTTCTGAACATCTCCCCTTAAACATTCTCCCTCTGCTTGAGGCAACTAGACTCCAGGATCAGGGCATGATTCTCATCATGTGCTGGAATCCAGGAGCTACCCCCACAGGTGAGATCTCCTCCCAAGCAATACTTCTGGTGCCCTGTGGGAGATGCAGTCAGCCACAATGCTGCACCAAGGGAACACAGTGAAGCATTTCTAAATGACAGCTTTAAAATCTCAAGCCAACATTTCTCACCACTCCCAAATGCAACAGAGAATACAAACAGCCTTACGGACCTGTATACGCAGAAGGGCTATGGCCAGTGACAGGCAAACGACCGTGAAGAAGCACCAGCTGCCCTTTCCCAAATGCAGCTGCTGTGTCCACACCCAGCAGACAAGCACAAGGCTACACTTTCCAAAGCTCCCACTCAAAAACTAGCCTCCTATCACATGCCAGACTAGGAAAAAAAAAAAAAAAAACAACCAAAATTAGCCATCTTTATTTTGAACTGAAGATATCTCAGCAGGACAGCCCTGGTTGTTTGCAGGGCTGTGCTGTCCAGCTCATCCAGGTGTTTTTTGGTAACAGGTATGTGAGCAATGGTACAAGAAGCAGGGACTACAGCCCACACCCCTGGGAAAGATGGCTAGTATGGTTTTCAGACTGCATGGGGCCTCAGGAACAGCATGCTGCTAACGGACCAGATCTACCGCAGCAGCTAGCACGGCCCAACAGGAACTGACAGGCACAGCAAAACATTTAGGCACAGAAGACACTGTATGTATTTTATAGAGTTTTACTTCAAGCTGGATATGGTCATATGGATTGTATTTCCAGAAACAACTCCAGCACATCTCTTAGTTTAGATTCATCTTAAAGGAATCCAACTGGCCCACCGCGAACTATATGGAGATGGACAGTAAGTGGAACAACTGAAGCAGGGGCATCAAAAGCCCACTCCTGCCATGAACCACAACACTATAACTGTACAACCACACCCAAGAGCATCTGCGTGCAGAGGGACAGACTTTTTTGAGCTACTTTTTAAGATACTCTTCAGATGTCAGTAAATCTGCACAGTAGCTTGAACCGCTCAATTCTTACTCAGTAACTTGGAACTGCTCATTGAAACAATTCTAACTCTAGATCAGAAATTGGTAAACACCACTTTAACAATCCCAAACGGGAATTTACCAATTTCTGATGATTGGGTCAGAATTATTATGTTATTTTAGCAATAGTGTTAGAAGTAAACCAGTTACCAGATTTATTAAGCAAAAGTCAAACAGGATTATTTATTACAAAAGATGATCTGGATCTCTGAGATTTACTCTTTCATAGAGATTGATAAATGGTGACTGAAACCAAGCATTTTCCAATTTATTGATGCCATTCACTGGGTACTTCAGATATTAATTTTTATCCTCACTTGATACTATGAAAAGAAACAAAAGTCTCCACAGTTAAATTCTTCAACTTTTCATACATTTGTTATATTCCCCATTGAAAGTCATGCACAGTCTATTTAAAAGATAAAAAAAGAAAATATATTTCAGCTAAACAAATCAGCTCAAAACCTTGGGTTAGCGGCATTTATTTTTCTGGCACTCTTGTGGAGGTCTTACTGATGCTTTTCACTGACACATCTTTCACTTATCAGACTGCAATGGAAGACTGAGTGAAACTCCCTGCTACTACATGAACCTCCTCCCTGCACACAAGAGCTCTGCCCGAACAGCGGGCTGCAAGAGAGGGGAGGAGGCAAAATCCTACTTGCTTGAGGCTTCTCGCTCATCCTAGAACAGAGATTTTACAAATCATTCCTCTCTTTTCAGCTGCACAGTGATCACAAATCAAGGACTCAGGACTTCAGTTGGAGGACAGCAGTTCATGAGGACCATGCAACAAAAGTGAGAGAGAGAGACAATTTGCCCAGAGTGTGAACACTGTCACAGCACCCTCATGTCCTGGCTCCCAAGGCAGGCACACTGCTGTTCCACACAGTTACTTTCTTGAAGCGATTTTTAAAAATCTTAGCATCTTACTCCTAAATTTTTGCAAGTAATGAAGAAAGACCAGCGTGAGAAGCAGGAACCAAGTTTTGCAAGTGAAGCATCTGCATTAAAATACATCAAGCATTATGAGCAAATACTTCAGGCTGTCCATACTTTTTGAAGTTCAAGAAACAATCTAATCCCCTAAGGAAACACAGCATCTGTATTGTATTGGCACAGGTGGGAACACAAGATTCTGAAGTGATTACTAATTTCACCCTGGTTGAGCAAGAAATAGCCCTGAAGCAGCCTGATAAGCAACTTCCTAATTGGAGCTCTGAGCTGACATTGCTTGGTCTTGCACCTGCTGCTTCATGATTGTTGAGAGGACTGTGGGAGTCCTAACCTGGGGATTTTTCTCAGGGAATCTCTATCATTCGGCTGAAGTTCACCTGACTCTACTCACTGGGATTTCATTGTTTTTATTTCGCCTCTTTCAGAGAGAGAGGAAAAAAATAAAAAAAAAAAAAAAGAGAGATTTAACTTGTTATGAGCTGTTAATTTTGTCCTCAAAAATCCACCAAAAGTTATATAACCACTTTCACAATAGCATGCTAAAAATAAGAGCTGTTCAGCCAAATGCCACTGCAATTTTTTTATAAGACCTGTGCCTCCAATTCTGAAAGACCTGTGGAAACACAAATATTTCCTTAACTTTAGCAAAAAGTCAGTCAGGAGCTCCTTGTGAGACAGACATGAGTTTGTATAATCCTCAAGTTCAAGGTAAAAAAAACCCGAGTATCTGTATACGCACACGTATACTTCCAAGTCATGACTTAAAGTAATGCTATTCGCTCTTGGAGCTGATCCCTCGTGGGGTTTCATAATCACAAACCATCATTAACCCAAAGCAAAGAAAGAAAGGTACAAAGGGGCACAGGTTTCAAGCACGAACTATTTTTTTTTCTGATTTGTCTTTCTTTTTCCTTTGCGGGGCAGCGTGGGGACGCGACGCACGACGCTCCAAACGCTGGGCAACCTGGCCATCCAGGTGACTTCCCAGGGCGCTCGGAGCAAGGCAGCCAGAGCTCGGCGCCGCTCTCGCTGAGTTCGCTCCGTGCCCCTGCCAGCGCCCGCGGGCGGCGAGGGCTCGGACGCGCCGCTCCCCGAGGCGTGCGCGGCCCCGCCGAGCTCCCCGCGCCGCGCCGGGACGGGCCGGGCGGGCGGCAGAGCGGCGCGGGGCTGCGGGACGGGACGGCGCTGCGGGCTGTCACCGCACCGCGCCCGCGGGGCCCGCCGCCTGTCCCCAGAGGGGCGGTAGCAGGGCAGGGGAGGAGGAGAAGGAGGAGGAGGAGGAGGAGGAAGGGAGCGAGCCGGCCGCAAGAGGAGCGGTGCCAGGCTAGGGCGCTGGGCGCCCCCCGGCCGCCCCATACCTGCACTGAGGCGGGGAAGGGTCCGCAGCGCGCTCCGTCCGCCGGCTATAGATCCCAAGGGGCGATGAAGCGGGGTGGCGGTCGCCGCCCTCTGCCGCTGCTGCCGGTGGCGGTGGTGCGAAGCCCTCGCCGGCTGCAGATGCCCATAGGCGCTCGGTGGGGCCAGCGGTGCGCGGAGAGAGCGAGGCAGCTGTGCCGGTCCCGACGGCCGCGGGGAGCGCGGCACTGGCTCGGCGCAGCCACTGCCCGAGGAGAGGATCAAGGCCCCGCTTTCGATTGGCTCCGGTGGCCAAACAGCTCACACCGGCCTGCCCGCCCGCACGCCCGCCCGCCGCCTCCCGCCCGCCTCCCCTCCGCCGCCGGCCGCCCCGCTCCTCCCGCCGCCCGCCGGCTTCCCAACCTGGCGGGCACTGCTAGCTCCGCTCGTTCCCCCTCACACCCTCCCGCTCCCCCACTACGCCCCCCCCTTCCCTAAGACGACGTCCAATCCCTTTGTTTATGTAGGGACATTCTCACCCGGGGTCTGACAAAACACCCTCCTTCCCTTCGCATCTTCCTCCGAGAGCTGAAGGACCCGCAACTTTAAGCATTCGTGACATTTTATGTCATGCTCAATATTCAGACACGTTTGTTCTCTGAACATTTAAGAAAAATATCCCTAGCCGGTAAAATTGAAAGCATGCAGTGCTTGATCACCTGAGGGCTAAATCTGAGGTAGGACAAAGCATTCTTTCCCTGAGTTGAGTTTGCTTTTCTTACTCTATTTGGGCTCCTAGCCTCAGCTGGGTTGACTACACGTCAAATCTCGGCATGCACAGAAAATAGAACCAGGATGGCTCCTTGTCCTGAGTCTCAGGTTATTCACTCTCAGCGGCTGTGGTTGTCATTCCTTGGTGCATCTTTGCTGTTGGTATTCCTCTTGCTCAGGATGACTTAAGTGACCTGTGGAAAAGTATTCTCCCTCCTGCAGATGTGCTGTAATCTTACGGCAAATCTTAGACCTGTCTTATGGGCAAAGTGGCGAGCCTTTGGTTTGACCCTCTGTTTAAACAACGTACAGTTGAACCAGATGAATAGGTCCTGTGGGTTTTCTCAGTGCAAGAAGATGTTGTAATACTTCCAGTAAGCACGCTGACAAAATTGCTTATTAAAATTAGGGAGAACAAAATGATGAGCTGTAACAGATGCACTCTTAATTAATTCAATGACCTGCATTTAACTGATGCTGTTGAATTAAGCAGCATCTATGCCTGTTGCTACATCAGATGCCACTAAAAGTCAATATTGATCCAAATTTGGCAGATTGAAGCTTTTGAAACAGTGGATGGAGTTGCAGAGATACCTTTGCATGACACCAGAATGTACATTTCTTAATGGTGACCTCCATAACATTTTTAATTGATTCTGTATTTAATTATTTTTTTTTTCCAACAAAATGGTATGCTATTTTTCATTCCCTATAAAACATGCATACTTTTGTCTCTTTGGGGCATACAGAACTAGTTAAGAATGGTTTTGTTTATATTTTGTACAGGCAAAAGTCAGAAAAATAAAAATAGAAATATTGAGAAATATATAAACCCAGAGATATTTAGAAATATCCATACTTGGAGTATAATCCATCCCCCATTTTAAAAGCTTTATTAGCTTTATTAGCAGAAACGTCCCTCAGTGAATTCAGTAAAGCTACACCTCTGGAACTTTAGTTACCACCCAAGAATAACTAAAAAATCCTGTTTCTTTTTTATTAAATGTTTTTCCTTCACATGTTGCTGATTTATTTTTCCCTGGAGAAATGAAATTGCTGGTTTAGAGACCAAGCTACATTTCCAGCCATGGCCCAAGAGACACAGCAGCCTCTGCACTTCTGTCACACCCCCAGCCCTGACACCTCCATCACAGGCATGTCTCTCCCTGCATGCTCCTGATCCAAGTGACTGGCTGACATATACATATATATATATATACACAGATGCATACACACATGCACATACAAATACACATATATATATATATATGTGTACACTGTCTTTCAGTATTTCCTAAGTCTTCACTCTGACTTTTTTCTGGGAAGAATGTAGACTCCATTTTCAAGGCCTCTTCTCAGCCTCCTGTTTTTCTCCCTGAACAGACAGGTATTTGTGTCAGAGGAAGGGTTACGGCCCTCCAGCTGAGCATTGGCTGAAGCAAACATTATAGCAGTCTGTTCCCTTAGGCTTCCTTCTAGCTACTAGTTTGCAACCATATTGTCTTCTAATTTCAATGCAAATTGTATATCCTGCTACGTGTTATTTGGGGGAAAAACCGTTGAACTCATTAGAGAAGTTTTCATGTAATATATTTGCCATACTCCTCCTTATGGACCAAGAACTTTCTTTGGTACAGATGACTTAGGACATAATAAGATTTTGTATTTGCAGAGTTGCTGCTTCCCATTAGCTATTTTCAACACTGTGTTTGTTTCCTTCTGTGTTTGGATTCCTTTACAGCACTGATAAGTTTCCCTCTAGTCTTGTTCAATTTAATAGCTTTTAACCTGTCTGTTTTATTTATGTCTGCTTAAGTGCTTATTTAATCTTTTCCCTTATAACTATAATGACCTTCCACAGGTTACTATAATCCTAGAAGGTATGTGGGGAATTTAAAGATTTAAAAGTCGTTTGACTTCATAAATAATTTTTATTTTCTCATTATGGGGTTTATTTTTAAACCAAAAATGTTTCATTTTCTGTTGGATCAATGATTGTTTTTCACACATATTTCTTTCACATATATAGTAGTAAGCAAACTGAGACATTTTGGATTCTAAACAACTTTTTTCTTTTTTTTACAGTTTGGTTAGTGAGAACTGCAAAGGGTCTTGATCTGACAGGGAAAATACACAGCATATTTATTCTTTGGTGTGGTCTAAAACTAGAATTTTATGCCATTAAAAATAGTTACTTATCCAGGTTTTTGTTTATATTTTAAAAACTGAAAGAGTTATATTCTGCAGATAGCATTTACCCAGCAATATCACTGTAAAGCACATTTGTATTGATATTGCTGCTTCTTTCCTCCACTGTGAGTGCCTGACTTCTATTATATGCTGTACTTAAACTAACAGACTAACCTTTTAATGTGCCCTGGCAATTACAGAGCCATTAATTCAGCAAGACGTTGAAGCCTATACCTACTTTTAATGTACAGATTTAATGACTATATTCTACTTCTGATGTGGCCACCCTTCAGGAATGACTGTAATCCGTGTCTTTTGTCTCACACTGAGACAAAACACAAACAACTGGTGCCCATCTCCTTCACAGCAAGGTCCATATCTTTGTCATCGCCACTACAGAAGCTGTTCTGCTTTGCAGCCCTGAACTCAGAGCTTGTCTTGATCTGTGAGCACATATGGCAGGAGTGCCTGCAGAGCACGAAGAGCTGTAGCACAGCCCCAGAGCCAAAGGAGGCTTGAGAAATGGTACTGTCAGACACATACCCCAACCTCATTTCTGCCCCAAGACACAATCCACTGTTACATAAATCAGAAAAGAAGAAACCTGGGAGATTTGGTGGTCCCAGCTGGTGATCATATGAATTATTCCTGTTTGTATATTGACAAATATATTGCACTGAATGAACAGCCTGGTGATTTGTGTCAGGTTACACACATATCCTCCTCTCTTGGGCCCTGAGTAAGCAGTCAAGCTCTGCAGACAGGATCTGGCTCAGTACCCTCCTGGGAGATTGCTGTCCTGAGACTCCTGACTGTCCAAGGGATGCCATACCTTTCTGACTCAGGTACAGCCCCACAAACTGATCTCACTGCCTTACAAATACCCCTTTTGTTTCTTCATGGTTCCTGCCTCTCAACTAACCTGCATTGCCTTGTTCTAATCCTAGCTCATGTTTATCCGCAACTTTCAGTGCAAGCTCTTTGATTTCTTCACTTTGCTGTTGATTTGCTCTTTGGTTTGAGGTACCCATGATTTCTCAGTTTTCCTGGGTGCATTTCCATTTGGAGCCTTGGGCTGGTCTGTCCTTGGTGACTGACTCCTGGTCTTGAGTTTCTTCCGTTTCAGTGGCTGGACCCACCCCAACTACACTCACTTAGCACAAGTATTCCACTTGTGGCTCCTTAATAACTTCCGTTCAAAGCCACCTTTCTGAATGGGAATTACAAAACATGATATCCCACTGTTGACGCGGAACATTTGGCACACAGCTTATCTGCACGATAACTCAGCCGCCGGTGGGATAGGTCGTGTGGGCAATGTCGGGTTGTGGCTTAGGAGAAGATGCAAGAATGCGGGAGAATGTGGCGTCCCTGCAAGATAAATCACACTTGTCAAGATCTTCAACGGCTCGTACTGTTTTCACAGACAATTAGGCACCTAAATGCCTTTGGACATAGTGCACCTGTTTTTTAGTTTGGAGTTCTTTCTAACATTGTGGATTTAAGCCAGGAAAGCACTCTAAGCAGCAGTAATTTTGATCCTGTTTTTTTCAGTACTTTATCTTTGCTATGTTGAAAACAACTCGAAAATATGTCTCTACCTAGACAGGGCAACATCCCATCCCAGAACATGAGCAAATACTTCATACAACCCCCGATAAAGAACTTCATTAACATGGTTAAATGTATTCCTGGCAAAAGTGCCATCTCTGTATTTCACAGTCATCACGAATGAAACATTCTTAGTATTGCCTTGTTCTGACTTCAAAGATAAATTACCCTGTGCACACCTTATACACCTTAGAAGGAAAAAAAAGTGTTATTACATTTCTTTAGCTTCTTTCACTTCATTCCCATCAAAATTTCATTTAAAGTCTCTAGATGCCCTGAGCCCATCTATGTGCTCCAGGCACTCAGGCTTTCAGGTAGCTGAAAGTTGTTTCTGCTTTGTTTGCTCTTTGGGAGGAAATAATGGCTCCTCACACAACTACCTTTGAAAAGTCTCCAGAAGGCTCACAAATTCACTTTACCAGATTAAATAAGATTAGTCTACACAGGGCCTGAAGAAAATTTCTCCTTGATTGAAATTTTTTTTTTCCCCAGGGATGATTCCAGCTTTGACCAATGAAGTGCCTCTCAACACTATCTTTAAAGCTATGGTTCATAAAGTCATGAACACTATAAAGCCTTTCAATTCTTCGAAATAACTTGAGCTACACAGAATCCTTCAAAAACTGCTAATCTAGAATGAAAGCAGTGATCTCATGTGCCAAAGCATCACATGTCCTACATTATCTGTTTCATTCGCTCTATGACCAGTCTAGACTTTTGCTTGTAACAACTTTCAGTGACAATTAAAAGAAAAAAAAAATGTTAATCTCTCTGAAGTCTGGTGTTCTCCTTCTCTAAACTAACCTTAGACACTCTTTCTCCCTGTTTTGATGATGCTCTACTGGTTTTAGAGCAGACAATCCTCCCAAAATCTGGGGTGATATGAATGATGAAGTCACAAGTTAATCTCAACTCCATTCTATTTTCTCTGGTTAGATTGCAGTATTATCTAGACAAAGAAGAGAGATGAGTAGCAGAGAACAGAAGCCCATTTGAGATGAGTTCTCTTCCTTCTTCTCTGCCATGAGGAGCTGTGGGGACATCTGGATCTCTAGGGAACATCACTAAATAGGACCAGATAACCTCAAAATATTAGAGCCAGACCAGCCCTGTCATGTATGATTCACTTGCTGTATAACGCCTAATAAAGGCAATATGTGTGGAACCAGGAAGGCAGCCAATGCAACTTCTTCCAAGAACTGTGAGTAATTAACAGGGTCTCTGGTTAATTTCTTTCATGAAAAAGTGTTGAGTGAGATTCTTACAAGTGGTACTTTTTGTGTGATGTCTCCCTCTACTCCTAAACAGCACAAGTTCATGCAACTTGAAAGGGAGAAAAAGTAAAATTCAAGTTTCAGAATTTGGGAAGAGTTTGTCTCCAGCTGCATCAGCTAGTGTATCTTTGCTTCACTTTAGGTCTTCATCTCCTGGTGGTTTTCCTCTCAAAATCTGGTTCTATAACCCAGCTGTAATTATTGTATCCTCATATAACATGCCTGAGCTTCTTCCTTTTTGAATCTTTAGCTTCTTCCTTTTTTGAAGTGTTTCAAATCTCTAGTGTTTCAGAGGAAAAATCATTCAGAACTTCCCTGAGATGAAAGAAGCCTAATTAATTCCATCATGTTGCAAAGGAGAAGAAATTCACAAAAAGCTACATATTGTCCTTGCTTGTGGATCTCATGTCCTGCAGCTATGAAGAAGAGGAAAGCAAAATTCTCAGCCTGCTGTTACTGTTACACTTTGTAAGGAATGCTCCATCTTTTTTTGCTCTCTATGTGCTGCAGGCTTCCCCTGGTACTGCCCTTGAAGCAGCCATTGCTGTCCATGACTGAGGTCCTGTCTCCTTTGAACTTAACAAGCACTTTTTTCCTCACTACAACAGACCAAGAAGGTTGTGGAAGATGTTTGAGCTGCCCAAAGCAAACAGAGCCTACCCCCACCCCAAGCAGCAGAAGATGCTCCAATCAAACAAATAAAATGATGGGTGGTTCCTTCTGACAGTGGGGCAGATTTTAAGTGACAAGAATCCTGCCAGGGATATGTTGAGGATGGAGTACATGTGATAACAATTTAATATGTGCATCACACAAGGCAGAAGTTAATATCCCTTGTTATATTAATATCACATGGCACTATTGAATTTGATATTTTAATTAAACCTAAATATATCTCACTGATAGCGATTGGCCCTGGATGTTTTGGGAAATACACAAGCATTTAACTGAAACCATCAGTTCAAACAAAAGACTGTGTCCTCTTCAATATTTCAAATGTATTATGAACATGTCAGCTAATTGTTCTGAAGAAATAATACTAAGCTGCTTCTGAATTAGTTGATGAGGTGACAGAGCACAGAATATCTTATAATGTGATGTTTGCCACATATGGCTCTCTGCAGGCCCTTGAAAACATAATGCCTGCTCCCTTTATGTTCAACATCTTTGCTGGCAACATGGGCAGTGGGATTGAGTGCACCCTCAGCAATTTTACTGCTGCACCAAGCTGAGTGGTGTCACTGAGTGGCAGTGGACATGCTGGAGTGAAGGGATGCCATCCACAGAGACCTTGACACACGTGAGAGATGGGCTGATGCAAAACTCATTGAGATCAACAAAGCAAAGGGCAAGGTCCTACAGCTGGGTCCTAGCAATCCCAGGAATAGCTCCAGGCTGGGCAGAAAAGTAATTGAGAGCAGCCCTGAGGAGAAGGACTTGGGGGTGATGGTTGATGAAAAACTCAACATAAGCCAGCAGTGTGTGCTGGCAACCCAGAAAGATTCTCCAGTGCAATCCTGGGTTGCATCATAAGGAGTCTGGTCAGCAGGTTGATGGAGGGAATTTTCCCATTCTACATTGCTCTTGTGACACCCCACCTGGAGTATTGTATTCAGTTCTGGCGTCCCCAGCATAAGGACATGGAACAGTTGGAGCAAGTCCAAAGGAGGGCCATGAAGTTTTTAAGTGGACTGGAGCAACTTCCCTGAAAAGGTGGACGAGACAGTTGGGGCTGTTCATCCTGGAGAAGAGAAGGTTTTGTGAGACTTCACATCAACCTTCCAGCGCCTGCAGGGGGCCTACAGGGAAATGTCAAGGGGCTCTTCATCAGGAGCTGTAGTGATGGAACAAGGAGTAACATTTGCAAACAAAATTATGAAAAAAAAGGTTAGTTATGGTGAAGAAATTCTTTATAGTGAGGGTGATAAGATACTAGAACAGGTTACCCAGGAAGGTTGTGGATGCCCCAGCCCTGGCAAGTGTTTAAGACCAGGTAGGAGAAGAACTTGGGCAACCTATTCTAGTGAAATCTGTCCCTTCCCATGGCAGGGGAGGTTGGGACTAGATGGTATTTAGGGTCTCTTCCTACCCTTAACATTTTATGATTCTAATTAATTTTCTTAAGGGACTTTTTCATAATAGGAAATAAATAGATGTGATCAGAGACCATCAAAAGTGAATAACAAAAAAAAAATTGTATCACTACAAAACCATTTACTTGTGTTGGATGAAACAGAATGGACTGAGATTGGGCCAGAATAAGTGCAGTCTTTTATTTGCTGGAAATCTAGGAATATTTATATGTATTTTTAAGTGAAATATGTCAGTTTGAACAGCACCAGCTTGTTTTAATTGTACAATTTGACCATGAATTGAATTATTTTTGCCAAGTTGTGTTAATTTACCTGGCCAGTTTTATAAAATTTATGCACAGTTAATACTTAATTTATCAACTTCATGTAAATGATGGAATTCTTTCTTTCTCTTTGCTCCTAATGTCACACAATAATGTCTGTCCATTTCTGACTAAATTATCCATCAAAACTTTGAGAGATATATGTGCAGTAACTAATATAGCACATTGTTTCTTAATTCCTTCAGTTCCTTCTTTATTTTTGTTAGTTATTAAGAGATCTTTGTCAGCTCTGGGTGGATTCACACTGAAGTCTTCTTTTAAATAAAACATGATCCCAACTACTCTGTGTTATGCAATAAAAATTATGTATGTAAAGAGATACTATTTAAGGAGAGTGAATTTAAGGAAAAATTAAATAAAGATTTGTCTTTTCTTCTTCTTGAAGAGACAAGGAATTTCTCGGATTCAAGCTATGTCCTTTACCACAAAAATACAATGTCAGGTTCAAACTGATAAAAGAGCAGAACTACCAAAAAAAAAAAAAAAAAAAAAACCATCTCAAGAGCAAATCTGGCATCTGAAGAGTTCTATCACAAATTCTAGGAGCAAGGTGTGCCATCTTCCCACTCCAGCCATCCTCACTTCCATGAGGATGCTTGCTGCTAACCCAGCTCACCTGCCACCCTCTGGGAGGCTGAGCTAGAATCTAAATGAATGCAGATGGGTGTCCATTCTCAAAAATCAACTACCTTTTATTAACATTCAAGAAAACTATTGAGGGAGTTTGTGGTCTTTTGTGGTCTATAGCAGTCCACAGCTTCCTTGCAAGGGGAAGCTGAGGGGCAAGCACCAATCTCTTCTCTCTGGTGCCCAGGGACAGAACACAAGGGAAGGGTATGAAGTTGTGTCAGGGGAGGTTTGGATTAGATATTAGAAAAAGGTTCTTTATCCAGAGCATGGCTGGACACTGGTACAGGGAAGTGATCACAGCACCAGCCTGAGAGAGTTTGAGAAGTGCTTGGACAATGCTCTCAGGCACAGGGTGTGACTCCTTGCGTGTCCTGTGCGTGGCCAGGAGTTGAACTCAATGGTGCTTTTGGGTCCCTTCCAGCACAGGATATTCCTTGGTTCTTCATATTTTCTTAGTGATGGACTAGGATCATTACCAGAATAATAGACATCAAAGGTAGGGTGCTTCAGGTATCTATACCAATCACTTTGTAGTTATTCAATTTGATTATAAGATTTGATAACGAGACGTATTACTGTTCACATAGATGCTTATCCATTTTGATATCAATCAGAGATGAAATACACTATCTATTTTAATTTATGGTAAATTATGCAGGGACCAGGAGGCGCTCAGCCATAGGGAACGCAGAGCAGTCCAGGCAGTGCAGGTATGTTTATTATTTTACAGGCTCTGCAGCAGTTGTCATGAGTGCTTGACACTGTGTGGAAAAGCAGTGTACTTTCTCTAAATGATGTATTTGATTACAACCAAGTATTTATAAAGCTTCCAGCTGCAAAGAATTTAAGGATCTTAAGCAAGTTAAAAATGACAGTACTGCCATGTGTACTTTTCTCTCTTTTCATGCCATGCTATTTAAGATCTGAATAATCCACTTTTCTATATATGATGATAATTCTGGGTAGGAATAAGGAGAATTTCACAGGCTAATGAAATAAGATTAGACCATTTAAATCATTCTGGAAACCAGAAGGCAATGCACCCCATAGTTATTTTTGTTCTAGTCCTAGATCTGTACTTTCATTTAACAACCTCATGAATCCTTTAGTTGAAAAGGAAGGCGTATGTTGCTCCTAGCAAGCCAGCTTACATAATTAGAAGTAAACAAACAAACTTCTGAATTTATAAGCATGTCTACAGATCTGTTTTCAATACCATCATTGTCTGCTTAAATGTTATGTAAGAGGGCAGGCTTAGTGCTACTCCCTCTAACCACAAGGAAATTCAAAAACATTCAGAGATAAAAGTTAGAAGTTCTGCTGCTCCTGAAGTGCTCTGGGTACGCATAGTGAGAAAATTACTTCATGTCATAAAGTATCATATGCTTCATTCAGATGTCCTGGACATCTGCAGTGGAAAAATGGATTTCAGATGAGCAAAACTCCATAGTGTAGCTATAGCAAGGGGACTTGCCCATATGCCTTCTAATTATCACAATTTGCATAATTTTCTAAATCCAGGGCCTGTGGGAATGGAATAATCTGGAATTGGAGTGGTCAGGATGAGAAGAAAACAGACATAAGGAAAAGTCTGCGAAAGCTCTGGTCACAGAAGGATTTGACAACTACAAAGTTACATACAAAGACATGGAGAAGCAATAGGTAAAAGGTGAAGCATAGCACCTAGAAAAATGATGTGTTAAAGAGAAGGGGACATCACAATTCTCTGATGTATCAGTCCACTTTCCCCTGAAAGTTCATTGGGCTGGTGGAAAGAACTCAGAGAATATTTTAAGGACCTCAAATAATTAAAGTTTTGCTTATGCAATTTTTCATATTCTGATTAAGTAATGAAATTTTACTCAAGGAAGCCTCTGTGGATGGGACACAAGTACAAGTACTCATGCTTGATGCGTTAGACCACTCATCCACTCCTGGTATTATTTATGTTACTCAGGTAACATAAACAATACCAGGTAACCATTGCAATAAGAATGCCAAATACAGAAACTATGAATGATCTGAAGTATATTCTTTTGATAAAATATAGCTGAGTGCCTCTAAATACTGATCAAGTCTGATGAATCTATAATTTGCAAGTGAACTTTGAATAAGTATGGAAAGAGTCCTAGAGCAAATTGTTATCTATAGTAGTTCTTTGCAGCATGATCTCTTCCCCCACACCTAGAACATATGTCTAAGATTGGATCATAGTTCACATCTCTACCACACACACACACACACACACACAAACACGAACAAACTAACAAAAAAAACACCACCCAGAAACTCCAAAACCAAGCCTCCTAAAAAACCAACTGAACAAACCAAACTAAAAAAAAAAAAAAAAAACAACAAAAGAACAAAAACCACCACAATATATTTTTTTCTTCTGTAAGAATCAAAGACCATAGTTTAAAATAACCAAAGATCAAAGTTTGTCTAAAGCTTGGCTTGGGTTTTCCTTTGGGTATGCGACTATTGTACCAACTTTTAAGTGCATGCTCAAAGAGAGAAGACAAGAGACATAATGCTTGAAAGTTAAGTACCTTACTTCACATTGACTTATTGCTTATCAAGGCCCAAGAGGAATCTTAAAAATCTTGAAATTCTCAACTCAAATCCATAGTTCTAGCTAAGCAATGATGATCTTTTTAATAAGATTAACGAGTCTAGATTCAAAAGTTTGAAGTGATGGATAATGTAGTAAGTCCTTCCCTGCTTATGCAATTCTTATAACCTTTATTTTAATCTGAATATTTCAAAACACAGCTTTCTGATACTGGATCTTGTTATGCCTTTGTCTGCTGGATTAAAGAGTTCTCAAAGCATTCCTGAAGTGGTTTCCTGAATGCTTTCCAATTTTTCAAAATCCTTTTGAAGGTGTAGATACTGGGGCTGGACATGGTATTCCAGCTGACAGTTAAGTTTCATTACCTTGAAATAAGGATTAACTGAGAAGTCAAAACTACATAACTTGGTGTAGTGACATTTCACCTTTGGTGACCTGGCTTAAAATCTGTGTTTGGTCAGCAAAGGAAATTGTTTTTCTAATCTTATCCGAGCCCCTTCTGACGTTTTTCCATATCAAAAAGAATTGCTTTCACTGGCATAATTTTCCTTCATGACTAAGGACAGGCCTAGCACTGGGCAGGCTGAATAACAGGTTTGAATGGCAAGGACACACTGCCAGAGCTGTGCTCGTCCTGAGCGCAGGCTGTGGCTCCTGTGCTCCCAGGCACAAACACACTGGAGCAAACACTGTGTGCACATGAGCAGCAGCCACTCACTTTCCCCTTCCCTGACCTCAGGCACTGCCAGTGCAGCCCCAGCAGGATCCCTTCTCCCCTTTGCTTGGTGATCCTGCCTGAACAGTGGTGAAGGAAGCAATTTTCCTTGCAGCCTCAAAATGAAATGGTATTTCACTGCTGCAAAACTACACTAAGACTTGAGGCTTGTGAGATGAGTTTCAGGAAGTGAGTTACAGGAAGCAACCTAATTTAAAAACCCTTTTTGCACTACAGAATATTGCCAAACAATATGCAATTAAGAGAGTGAGATGTTTCCAAATAGTTTTTCTTCAATAAGTTAAAAAATTAAGACCGCATACCGAGTATTTAGATAGTGATATCTTCAAGGCTATGAAGAGAGAGAAAGGTAGGTGAAAAAGGAAAGAACATAGTTGATGCAAGAAATCACTATATTATTAGAATATTATTAGGATAATATAGTTGGTCATTTATGGGGTTTGGATAGACTCATTATTATTTAAATACATATGCATTAGCATATACATAGCTATATTCTAATACAGAGCTTTTTGCTTGCCAAACCCTCGTTTTTCACTGCAAGATAAAATTACAACATAGTTGTTGGGATTCATCTGACACAATTTTACCTTCTAAAGTATTAATTATCAACTTTAAGTTATTCACCAAGGTGCCCTTTTGTGACTGGCAGAAGGAAAAAGATACCCCTTGAGTTATTGGTATCATAGCCTCACAAATGGCATCAGAAGAAATTATTTGCCCTATAAACATGCTTCTTTCTCTCCACTGAGTATCAAAGAAGCTCACAAAGTCTTTTTTATTTGATGTGATTTTTAAGAAATTGAAGTTAATTAGTTGTAGATATCCCCACCAATGCAGGTTAGAAATTTATATGGATATTAATGGCTACAGTCAGTGTTTCATCAAAGCAACAAATAATCATAAACTTCTTTGTAGCACATTTTTAATGCAGTGCTGCCAGCTATTGTGAAGAAGACAGGA
The DNA here is from genome assembly GCF_023055355.1 of Agelaius tricolor. Classification (NCBI taxonomy): domain Eukaryota; kingdom Metazoa; phylum Chordata; class Aves; order Passeriformes; family Icteridae; genus Agelaius; species Agelaius tricolor. Next base: position 47,255,596 of record NW_027269261.1, read on the forward strand.
TGAGGAATAGGTAGAAGGTGCGTGAGAGCCCTGAAAGAAATCCTATGCTAATTTCAAGAGCTATTGATGTATCTGATGTTTGTAACATGTGATATTGAACCAATTCTCCAGCAGGATTTTCAGGCAAGAGGGAGATAATCAGAAAATCATTAGTGAAGAAGGGTCAATGAACCCTTTGTTTTTTGCATCAAAATGTCCTGTAGTACTTGGGACAGCCTTGCCATACCCCTCACTAGGAAGTCATTATATGACAGCTGTATCCAGCTTAAAGTGTTGGTTAGAAAAATTTGGTTGCTTAGAAAGTCATGCCTTTTGGTTAGAAAACAGATTTTGTGTGCCAGAGGGCTAAACTGGATGTTTCCACTGCTTTGCTGAAGGAAGAGCTGGGATGTGGGAAGTTGTCAGAATCCTAGCTGGAAGCAGCCCAGCTGTGCTCAGTTTCCCTTTCCCCCTGGAAGTCCCAGAAGCAGCAAGCCAGGGCTGCTAGTGCATTTCCTTGTCCCTTTCTGTTCCATACTCCTGCCCACTCTTCTTCTCCTGTCCTTGATGAGAATGTCTGGCTCTTGCCCTGATTCACTTCAATTCCAGTCTTGGAATGGAAAAAATCAGCTTTGCTTGCACAACTGAGATCTCACAATCTGTCCCTCATTATTAAATGCTGACAGACTTGAAAGTGTGCATGCACAACATGGGGAGGTGAGCCTTTGACATGGGGAGCTCTCTGAAAGAGGTTGAAAAACTCTTTCAGACAGAAACAGTGGTTTGGTTTCAAATTGATGCACTCTACATTGAAATGTCAGGTTTTTTTTGCTGTTCTGTAATTTCCACTAACCTGTTTCAAAATCTCAAACAAAATTATGTTTAGAATCAAAATATCCATCAATTAATAATAATCATATTTATAATCTCTTGTTCTGTTATAATTAGTAATTTCATTGCTTTCTTAAAAATATGAAAAATACAGTAACAGAATATTTAAAGTAGAAATATTAATGTTTCAAAGTTTCTATTTTTTCCTGAATCTGTTCAAAACTTCCTGGAGAAAATACAAGATTATTCTTCAAGCAGAAACATTCCTCAACAAAATTTTCTTTTAAAAGGCTCTTGATGAGATGTATTTGGATTTCTGAGCAACTATTGCCTTAAATCATTTCATCACTGAGTTCTGTAAAAAGGAACCTCACTTGGTGGAAAATAAGTAACATCCAAGCAGCCTCATCTGGAAGAGTATTAGCAGTAGCAGAGATCTGCAAGGTTTTCATTTGCTTAACAGAATGCCTTCAAAGTTTGTAAAGTAGTAATATTTCCTGCTTCAGAAGGAATAAGGGTAAAAAAAATAGCTTATAATTCAGATTCAAGGAAGAGTATGAAAAAATTGCTTACTTTCTTGCCAAATAAAATGTAGGACGAAATAAATGTTCTTAGGAGTTTAGTAGATATAGAGAGTGTGGTCAAACACTGGAATAGGCTTCCTAGAGAAGTGCTCAATGCCCAAACCCTTTCAGTGCCTTAAAGAGGCGTTTGGACAATGCCTTTAACATGTGTTAAACTTGGTCAGCCCTTGGTCAGTCTGATGAATCTGATGGATCAGACTACAGGATCATTGTAGGTCCCTTCCAACTCAAGTAGTTCTATTCTATTCTAGTCTAGTCTAGTCTAGTCTAGTCTATTCTCTTCTCTAAGCAAAACAGTTCCTAACACACCCTTGGACTTTCAGGGACTTCAACTGTTTCAGGCATATGCAGATTTGGTATAATTAAAAAACAACAGTGTAATGAACTTTATGTAGGTATGCTCACCATTCAAACTGCACTGCACTTTTCAAAGAACACATCTGTGTGTACTAGATTTTGAGAAACCATAGCTGTTACCTTATTGTCACCTGCCCTTTAAAACAATAACCAAGCTCCCCTAGATGGAGTAGAACAATGCTGAGCACATCAGGGAGTACCAGCTGTGCTATGAAGACAGTGGTTGATAATATACTGCACACCAAGAAGAAATAACTTGTGATTTCCCCATGTGTTATGAGTATGTAATTAGTTGAGCAGAGCACAGGAGTTTAGATGCAGGCATGGACAAGTGCAAAAGGTGGGCTAACAGAGTGAAAGAGAAAAAGGAAAGATGGACTATTGCTTAAACTCTTTGAAGGTTATCAGCACCACCAGGTATTAATGATCTGCCTTAAAAGCCCAAAGATAGAACCTGTGTGCCTCTGTAGTCACAGCACAAGAACTCTCTCCACAGCTAAAACTCCTTATTTACTCATCTGAATTGGGTGCTGGAAGACAAAGAAAGGAAAGTAATTTGAAAATTTTTACTTCAGTTCTCTGGTGTTCACGTGTTATCAATCCTTTGCGGGAACCCAAGTTACAAATCAGAGCAGCACACTAACATTAACAGGGCTCTCTCAGTCCAGAACCAGACAGGCTTGGTTCTCAGCTTAACAGACTTATTTAAGAAAAAAACCTAAACAACAAAAACCCCAAACCTATATATGGAAAGAATGTGTTTCCATCACAAGACTAATAAAATATACAGATTTGGCTTCCCTCCATCTAGTGGCAACCAGACAGAAATCTTCTCCCCTCCTTCCCCAAACTAGCAGTGTGTGAGCTATGGCTAAAAGTTAGTTTTGCACGTGTGTGGCAGAGTTTGGGCTTTTTTATAGTCACTGAAGTCCAGGAGTTGCCAATTCATGGTTTTGATGTGCTTGCCACTGACAGAACATGGTTGCCATTGCACCACACCCCTGGTGTGGAGCCTGGAATGGGAACTGCTCAAGAGGAGGCAGGAGGAGAAATTTCCCAATGTAGATGGAAGCAAAGATCTGCTGAATGCCTGTAAATGAGTCGTGTTGAGGTAGAAAGGTCTGAGAAAAATGCATTTGTAACTTCTGATGAAGGTTTCTTAAGCAATGGAAAGGCAACAGAGAAGGGGCAGTTTCATTCATCATCAAATGTGTCCTAGAGTCCTCAGTAAAACATCTGGGCTCAGGCTTTCTTATTCTGGTGTGCTGGAAGCAGACTAGTTCTTACAAAGTCTTTTAGCTATTCACATGTCTGTCCTTGCTTGAAATTATTTTTCTCTGATGTTTTATCTGAGCTTGCAACACTTGGGATTCCATGTGAGTTTCTGAACAGGACAAAAGTCACAGGAAGGTAAGGCACCTCTCTGTCTGCATCCGGGTCCACGCTCATAAGCAAAGCACTCTCTCTGAGCATATCAGTTCTCACATGAACTTGCCCTAGTGTTAGGTTGGATTTTATATTGGATTTAGATATATTGAATGGTCTGTGCAAAATGTATCCAAATACAACACCTGAATTTTAGGAATGTTCAAATATCATCGAGATCCATAAGCTTTAATTAAAGTATAAAAATTAATTCTATATGTGTGGGCACACACAGACACAGAGTACATATTTTAATACCTGTATATATACAATTACATATACAAAATGCAACCGTTTCTTACATAACTTAGCAAAGGATCTGGGTCTCATTCTCCTGTATTGTGTATAATGGACAGTTTAAAAACAATCTTTCTGAGGTTCTTTGTGAAGGCAGATATAGAAAGTAATTTTACATGGCCTCTCTATCAATCAGGGTAAGAAAAAAAACAAATATAGTGAGATAATTTTTATGAAGCATAACTGAATCATGCCTCTGTTTTCATTAAAATCATATAGCAATTAGTAAGTGATGATCTGGTTTAGAAGAAGGAACATATTGTTTTTGTACACTGTGCTTTGTGTACTGCTTGGGCTAAATTAAGACAAATAACCAAGACAATATTTTTCTTTGATATCAGTAAATATTGGCATCAAGAAACCTATTGCCCCATTATTTTTAATGGGAAGAATTCACTCTAAACCTTTTTTTCATCAAGTTGAGGAGGTGATGTCATATGGTAAAGGCTGGATATTCCAAATAAATCACTAACAAGTCATTTTGGCTGAGCAGTATGTGTATCAGATATGCAACTGAACATGTCTGGAAGAAAATGCATTATTGTCATAAGACTTAGGAGTCAGAGCCTGATGAGTTTGTGTATCTTGCAAACAGTTACACAAGTAACCAGACATTTCCTGCACAACTCAACATTTTTAAGGGAATGTCCTAGACTTTATAGCAAATAACCTTGGATTACACGCTCAGACCCTGATTCAGCACCCACTGCTGAGTGTTTCACTCTCTTCCTGCAGGCCCTCGCACGGCATGTTCGTCAAATGTGCGTTGTAAAATCCACTGCAATATCCAAAGGGCGCCAGTGACTGAGCTTTAGGCATTAGTGTGTGTCAGACCTGCCTTCCCCAAGACGTGGCAGCAGCTTACAATTACAGGCCACCTTCTCTTCTTCTCTTAGTCTCTGATCCTGAGGGTCCCAAACGATTTAGAGCCCAGGGAACTGGACCCACGCCCCAACAACCCAGAAGCTGCTCTGGTGCCCTGTGCTTGTTCTGCTCATTGCAGATGCCTGCCCCAGGTGGGGATTGCTCCAGCTCCACCCTCATGGCCACCAGCAGGGCTAGGCAGGCACTCTTTTGTCCACTGCTGGGCTTCAGTCTCCACATGGGAAGCCATGGATGTGTAAGTGTCTGGCTATGGGTGTCTGGCTCCAAGGCAGATGTCCTGGAGGATGAATTAAGCTCCCCATGGGGAGTGTGCAGTAGATTTAACTGCCTCATAGGCAGTGTGGGCTATCCAAAGGTTATGAGGGTATCTACTAAAGCTCCTGCTAATTTGATCTGCCATAAATCCTTAAAGGTTTTATCAGCAGGAGGAATCCGAAAATAAGCTCATTACTCTTTCTCACCAATTGACTGTGATCTTTTTCCCTAATTTCACGACCTAACCTTATGAATTGACAGAAAACAGAGTATCAGTGGACAAATTAGACCTCTTCCTGATCACAATGTAGCAGAAGAGGAGCTATGCCAGTATAAGCTTGGTTTATACAAGACTCAATTTTTGCAACAGGGTTACTGAGGATCCACCCTGCAGAGAATCAGAGCAGATGTGTAAAGTCTGCGTGGAAATAGGAGCCTTCCTTTCTGATCGATCTGCAGTGATACCTCAGGCATAGATTAGACCCCAGGAAGGGCATTTCTCATGCTATAAAGTCTGGAGGTGGGTGAATATTTTTACAATCAAAGTGAGGCTGGGGAAGAGAAAAAAAATGAATAAAAAGAAAAAGCTGGCATGTCTCCAGGAAGCTCTGTTTTTCATTTCACCTGAACTGTTTAGAATTTTTACAACTGAAAATTGCTTCTTTCCATCTGTGAAGCATTTGTTTCTTGGAAAAGATGCACAAAGCCAAGACATGAAAGACATTTGAAATAAATAAATAAACTAATGCATTCTTTGGAGAATCCATGCTGTTTCCCTACTGCTCCCCATTTTCTTATGAAGACCTCTCCACAGATGGAGGGCAGCCGTGGTGTCCTCAGCAGTAATGAGTGAGGGAAAATAATTTCAGTAAGTAAATTACAGTAGCTCATATGCCTGCAGTGTTAATAGATTCTGTTTCTAAAGCATAGGCCACAAAGTAGTTTAGTGAGAGGAGGGCATCTTTCATATATGTGCATTCAAAAATGTTACAATTTCCAAAGAATAGTTACCTAATAGAATCATCTGTGGGTAGTACTGCCTGGTGTAAATACTTTGTGCAGGAATGGCATGGAAGATGTCAAGTGAGGCTACAGCACACAATTCAGTGCTCTGTTCAGTGCCTCTGTTGACATTATGGTAGCTGAAGATTGTTTTGTACAGCTCAGTAGAGAAAGAGATAAAACAAGCCATTTCTCTGGTCCTTCCCTAACATCCCAAAGTGTGTAAGCACCCAATAACAAAAATAAAATGGCAGTGGTGGCTATTGCCAGGTTCATGACTCCTCCTGCTCCTGTATGACTACATCCCTCTTTAAAAGGCATCACAAAGAAAATTACCCAGAATATCTCAACAAAAACTATGGCAGGTAATTGAGGAATTTTCCTCTGCCCTTTAATCTGAAATGATTGCAGCATAGCAGAGAGAAGGATGTCTAAGTAAGGACAACACTAAGGGCAGATACTTGCTCAGAAAGAACTGAATTCTTTCAACTGACTTGGGCCAAAGGATGCTGGCTCATGCTGGCTGCAGGTTTTACCCTGTGCTTTTCTCCCTGGAAAGGAGTTGCCAAGTGTCCTTCCATATGCTCCTGGTAGTGAGAGAGTTCAATTAGTGACAGCTATCAAATTCTGCCTGCCCAGAAGCAGGGATCTGTGTTTGCTAAGGGTTTCACTGGATTCAGAATCAGAAAGCAAATGTTGCATTAGCAGGCAATAGAAAAAGTTATTGGGCTGTCGTCTCTCAAAGTGATTAATTATTTAATGTGACTAAAGCAATTGATTTATTAATTATTTAATAGAACTTCTAATTGTTCCTTAGCAACTATAAAAAGTGGAAGGAGTTATTTTGGAAAATTGCATACCATTCTACTGTCAGGTGTGTTGATTTGCAGCTAGGTGGTGGCACCAGCCTCCATGGTCGACCAAACTGGAGACCACATTTCCTTCATGATTTGTGTTGCTGGAGCTAGGGATTGTATTTGAAGAATGCAAGAGAGGAGCCAGGTCTGGTAAGGGCCTGAGGAATCCTTTTGTTATTCAGATTGAAAGCTTGGCTGGTTATGTTGAGAACAGAGAAGATTTGCTCCCTCCTCCTTAACTATCCTGGAGAACAGAAAACATGGATGAGATCTCCTTTGGAAGCTCATATATTGCTGAAAAATAGACTCAAGAGTAAATCTATTCTTCTTAAATCTTTTCTTTAGCTTACTGTAATTTTGGGTACACCAAATATCAAGCTTTGAGGAAGAAAAAAAAGAAAAGAAAACCCATAAAGGCCATGTGTTTGATCCCAGGCTCAGCAAGGTGTTGTTCCATAGATGAATTTGCAAACCTCGGTTCTATCACTCTGCTAAAGTGAGAGCTATCAGGGTCTCCTTAATGTGTTACACAAAAGGGCTGCAGCACACAAAGCCTGGAACACATCAGTGTACAGATCCCAAGAGGGTCCTGTGGAGTCTATTACTTTGATGAAGTGGTATTTAAAATTGCATTACCCAGCAGCTGTTTAACCCTCCAGATGTTGCCCCTGTGGAGTGTTTAATAGGACGTGAAGTGCTGGTAGGCTAGGCCATAACCTCATGTCATCCATTCAGCAGGTCACATCAGGTCTTGCCATCTTCTACTAAATCAATACAGGATGACCTGACATAGCAACTTTCCTCATCTGCTGTTCTTTTTCCTCTTTATTTTTCCAATTCTGAGTAGAAAAATCGGAAGAAAACAAAACGAATCCAAAGGAATGGGAGAAAAGAAGGAGATCTGAAAGCAAACAAACTCCCAGAAACTTTTGTTAAAATCTCAGTTCGTGTTTTCCCCTTGTGTGCGCTGACAGCCCCGATCCAGCAGCTTGGTGCTGCCATCTGCTGTTGCTCCTGCCGCTCACGCTGCCCACGTTTTTGAGCAAAAATAAATCAGCATCATGAATAAATAAAAGGTAAATAAAAAGGTAAATAGGTAAAGAAGCCTAGAATGGGAAAATCTCAACCTTTAATTTTTGGCAGCATTTTCGAATCCTTGTGTAACATGTTAATAGTAATTCTTAGGGTCATCAAAAACATGAGGCGTGATCAACTCAACTTTTGGGAACATTTAGTCTGGAATTTCCTGTGGCTATTTGGTCGAGGACCTGATGCTCCACAGTGTTTTTCATGGTTTAGATATTTGGTGCCACAGGTATTTGTTTTACAGAGCTGGCTTCCAAAATCAATTAAAACCAATCAAGGAACAAACTTGTTTTGATTAGCACAGGGCACCTGTTAGATCACATTTGCAAAGATGAAACTTTCTGTCTGAAGGCTGGATACCCTCTGGGGCATCATCAGCTTTTAAGAACATTAACAAAATCTCTTTGTTCACTAGAAGGAATTCAGCTGGCATATGACTTGTCCCATCACCCCTCATTGGGCTGTCCGGTATCTAGCTGGGCTGTAGTTCTGCCACCACCTGGGTTAAAACACAGTACTGACAGGAATTTTGTTTTGGAGGTAGATATGCAAATGAGGAGTGAACTTTTATTGTGGGGGTTTCTTGCAGCACAAACAAATTGGAACTTTTTATAGAGTAAAAACATTTTACTGTTACTACACAGACCTCTATTTTTTCCTTCCATACTTTTTTTTTTTTTTTTTTTTTTTTTTTTTTTTTTTTTTTTTTTTTTTTGGGTGGAAACCTATTTAAACTTCTCAGCCAAATCTTTACCAAAGATTTCAACAGGGCCAAGATTTCAATCCTTGCTGGCCAGTGTTAGCACAAATGTGATGGCTGCTACTATGATTATATCTACGGAGAACTGGTACTTAGAGGAAATAACAGTTTACTGGCATCTCTTCTAGTGAAGTTTTTGAGATTCAAGTATCAAGAATGTAGACATGTATTGAGCTCACTGTGCCAGCACAAATAATCTCTTGACACATGACTGCAGCCGCAGAAATCAGTGCCAGCACGGCTCTCTCAGATTTGAAAGAATTGACCACTTCCTCTCACTGTTACAAAACCCTGTGTAGGAATGTAAAACAGATACTAGAGCACATGACAGCTCAGGAATGGATGTCTGTCACACCAAACCCTTGACAAATGTGTTTTTCATCACCTGGCTTCACCTTCTGTTATTCTAATAGCATCCTATGGAGTGGTATCCTATGGAGTGGTATCTTGGAAGTACTGTAGAATCTCCTTGCCTGATACAGATAGCAGGAGTAAAGCAGCATTTAGTGTGGCAGAGGTTTTCCACTGTAATCCATAAAGTTGGAGCTTGGGAATTTAACAAGAGTTGTGCTGTAAATTCTGTTTCTGAGGAATGGTCTTTCTTACCTTTGCAGATCCATCTCCTCCGTCACTTACCTCTTCCAAAAATGCAAGGCTTTGAGAGTCCTTTGGCTGCAAGAAGAACAAGTATCTTTGCATCCTCTCAGGAAGAAGTAGCAGACTCAAAAGAAGCATTTTCTGTGTGTTCTTTAGTGAAAAGATGCAAACAAGGTGAGAGAGCAGACTGGTGCTTACAGAACAGCAGACATCATGCTCCAGGTGTGGTTAGTGCCAGTGGGACAGAATGGGCTCCCAGCCCAGGAACTGCCCAATCTTGGTAGGCACCCACCACTCCAGTTCTGAGACAGAAATTGTGCTGCCAAAGACTCAGTAGACTTAAACCCAAGTTTTGAAATCCTACTAATACATCCACAAGTCATTTTAATCTCTTCCCTCTCCTCACTTCCCTCCTGATCTTGTCGAGCCCAAATATCCATAGTTAAAGCAGGCATTTGGTATAATGCAAAATGTCAAGTGAATTGGCAACAGCATAAATCTGAAATGCAGATATTTGAAGATACATTTAGAGAGAGAAAACTGCTTTAATATATTTGAGTTGCAACTGGAACATGAGTGCATGTGGAAGAAACAGGACTTTCAACTCATCTTACCAGACTTCCAGACCTGGAGCCAGCTGTGCTGGCAATAGGTCAATAAGTGTCAGCCTGGGGCTGGAGCTCGTGTTCATGCCTCTGGGAGCAACAGGGAAATGAAAATCACCATGACTGTGCTGGTGTAGATGTAACTCGTGTGCCCTTGATCAGCGCTTCGCAGGGGAGCCAGAGAGAGCAGGCGTGGAGAGCAGGCAGCGGCAAGGGTGCATGGCAACTGTGGCCAAACAGTGCTCTCCCTTCCAGGCCAAGCACACTCCATTAACCAAAGTAACCAGAAACAGGTGATCTGGCCTTTGAAAATCAATAGTGTCACCATCCCCATGTCTTCCAGGGTACAAAGAGCATTTATAAAAACAGGTTTTACTGGATCATATTGCACAGTTCAGTTTACTTTTAAGTATCAAGGTCTTGTTTAAATGGTGCATATATAGCAATAATAATTAAAGAGAATTCAGTCATTACCAAATTTTAGTCTCATCTGACCTGAAAATTCTTATTCTAATACCTGCATTTCGGCTATAATTGTTGTCAAAATATCCTCGTCTGAACATAGAAGCTTCAAAAGATTTAAACTGCTATTGTGACTATCCTGTATACAATACAAAAAATATATTGTTACTGCAGAGGAAAATGACTTATTACATGCTTCTCACATAGTATCTTTATTAAACATTTGGACAGATATGCATCCATTTATTATATAAGTAATCTATGGGTTCTTAGTTTGCAAATGCTGGTTGAAAGTTCACAAGAGCAGGCTTTTCTGTGAACTTTCTGTATTTGTAAGTTCAGTCACTGAAATAAATCCTGAGCCTATTGCCTGCTTTTAGCAGTACTTTGCACTGTACCCCAGTGGCTAAAGCTTGGAGCTCTGTATCTGAATATTTCAAAACCTCTGACCAGCTTGCTTGGAGTTTGTTTTTCTTCTTAAATAATGCAAGTTGTTCTGGAAAGAACATATAATTGCAATTATCTGATAGTCAAATCCTTAGTCACTAGCATACCAAGCTCCACTACCACTAATAGAGGTTTCACTGGAGCAAAGCTTATTGCAGCATTTTGTAGTTGTTAGAAAAAAAGTGTTCTTTGTGCGTGCTGTAGTTCAGAGCTGTAAGGTCTTTGTGAATGGTTACTCTCAAAGCGCTACAGAAGTTCCCCGGTTCAAGGTGGCTCCTGGCTCCTCGGAAAAAGGAATGTGGGCTTCCAGCCTGGGAGGAGAGAAATAAGTGAAAAAGGAGCATCCCTGGGCTAGGCAGGACAGGTCTGCTTAATGCAGTTCTGCAGCCTGGACAGTCAGTGCTGAGCTGGTTCAGAAGGAAGAAAGGTGAGTGCTGACCCCAGTAAACACAGTGAGCATCCATGAATCCAAGTCATCAATCGCAGGGAAAGCTCCTCCAGCCCTATTTGTCAGAGCAATAGGATTTTCAGATTATAAAACCAGGAGTCACTGTGTGGTCACCTAACCACATCATTTAGGACACAGGACATCCTTGAATTTGATCCAGTTTAAACTTGAGTAAATCTTTTAGATTAAAAAAAACCAACAACATCTATTCTCGATTTAAAAATTGCTAATGGTAGAAAAGCCACAATAACCTCTTGCAATCCACACCAGTAGCTAAGTATTTCCCTGGTGAAATGTGTAGCCTTTTCATCCTGTGTATTTGTCCAGCTCTAGCCACAAGATCTTTTTATATCTTTTCTTGCTAGATTGGAAGAGCATTAGTCCTGAAGTAAATACTTACCATCTACAACCAAAATCCTTAAACTTTTTCTTGGCATGCTTTAATGATTGCACACCTACCACTTCTATCCAAAGATGCTTTCAAGCCTTTTTGTTGGTCTCAGAACAATCTTTAAGAGTGCCTGAAGCAAACACTTACTTCAGAGCTCAACACACATACAGAGGAAATCAGGACTTCATGCCAAAAATGCGTATTCCCAGGGGTTACATTAGTTCCCAACCAGTTTTGTGCCTGGAGTTGACATCCAGCTAATGCCCTGGACATGAACCAGCGTATCCAGTTTAAGCCCATTGAGCCCTGGTGAGGCGTTCTCCCCACAGCTCATACAGCCCCTACAACGTGTTTCTCTGCACCTGACTTCACCTTTCTACAGCAGATAAATAACAGTTGCTCAGTCATACAACTTCACATAACCAAACACTTCAACTTTGTGCTTCTAAAGTTCCTTCAGTCCTCATTTTAGATGGAGGAATCTGGAAATCTTCATAATCATTGCCATGTTTTCAGTGATGATTTTATGCTACTATTACTAATAGTAAAATTTGTACCATAATTTTTCAGGAAGCAAGCAGAAGCAAGGCTGGTCACTGCTGAACTGTTCAACTGCAGAAATATTAGCCAGTGTCATTGGTACTCTGCATACCCTCATTTTCCTGAAGTCACACATTATTATTCACGTCATGTCTAAGGTATTATATAAAGTTACTGTGCTGCATTTTCAGCTCAGAGAGGTCTCTCTCAAATAATGTAAGGAAGGGTAGCAAGTGCAAGTAATTTTCTGTGCTCCTGTCATGCTTTTCAGGTAAGAGCAGCAAGTTATTAATTAATCAGCTCCATGAACTAATTAAAATAATATATTCTGCATGTACCAATTCATATAACATATGTAGGTGAAATGAAAACCACAGCAAATATAAATAAAATTTTCATAAGAATTTAGGGACAGGCCATGAAAAGGACCCTGGGAGGAAAAGGGAAATAACTCTCTTTTGCCTTGCTTTATTCATAAAGATAAATTAACTTTCTTTCTGAAAATGGTTGATACTCAACCTTGGTTCTGCATGTCAGCTCCTCTTCTTTTCTTTCTTTGAAATGCTGAGCATCTTTTGATATGTATGGTAAGTCTCTATTAATCCATTCCTATCAGAGTGCTAAAACGACACGTATCACGGAGGAAATGGTTGCATAGTTCTCCTTCCACATGGACCTCAGCAAAAATAACCAGCTGCAAACAAGCAGGGATGCATATTTTCCATGATTCATTCTGCAGAACCCACCATAGGCTGTGGGACTGTTGTACAGAATTTGAGCTTTCACAGAAAAAAAAATGCTACCAGGCGGCCTGATGGTGAGGGAAGTCTTCCCAAAAAGGAACTGAACATGAATCAAGTCAGGATGACTCAGATTGTTTTTGTGATTCTGCAGAGAGACAATCTGAGATAATAGCTGGGTTGTGTGAACTATTGCTATAATTTATTACAATAAATTTCAAAATACAATGACTTACTATTGTGAATTGTTTTTTTATTTTCTCTCTATATATCAAAAGCACTGTAATATCTAGATTTCTAGCCCCTCTATATGAATAAACACATATAAAAATATATATAGGAGTCCTCTGTATGCTTCATAGCAAATATGCAAATTATCATCTTAACAAACATAGCAAGATCCCTTTTGTGTGCCCGGTGAAGTGCACTTTGATAAGAAGACAGTAATGCGTAGCAGGAAGATTGAGTTATGATGGGAGGTAGCCAGCCTTAGGACATCAAAGAATTTATAATTCTATCATTATATGTTGAAGCTTGGAGCTTATGACAGAGCTGTCTAGGTGGTGGGTAAAAAAAAAAGAATGACTGAACAAATAAGCCTAGGCCTTTGCTTAAATATATAAATTTGGTTTTTTGCTGCTTTGGATTCAAAGAAAGAAAGAAAAATGGTCTATTTGTGTTTCACAACAACAAGGATACTGTAGGCAGCACTAAGTATCAGTACAAGTAAAGGACATTTCTGCTGTTTGCGTGTTCTACATGCAGGTTAAGTAAATGGTTTTAATTTAACCAACCAGGTCCCATGACTCAAGGTGAGAAAAATTCTTCTTTAGTGCTCTTCTCCATCCTTTGCCAGAAAGCTGTTCCCAATTGAAACTATATTTATCTGTTATTTACCAGTTTAGTCAGCTGAGGACAAGTTGTTCTGAAAATGTTTGTTTAAATCGGCCAGCCAGGCATCAAGAAGAAAAAGGAGAGGAGTGGAAAGAAAAACCAATATGGAAACACATCTGAAATTCCAGGGAAAACCTTTCTGTTGACTTTATCAGGATATAGCCAAGATCTGCAGTCAACAGAGAATTATGGCTATTAAAATAAGGGAACGAGACTAGAGACTGTAAGGAAAGAAAAAGCAGAAAAAGGAAAATAGAGGGAACTTCCTAGATTCCCATTAAAAAAAGGCAGGGTCAGGGGGAGGAAAATGGAGGTTCAGCTGCAAACAAGCAATGGAAAGGAATGAAAACTGAGAAAGTACATTAAAATATGTACGATCATTGATTTTAATGGATAAACATACCAATCATTGACCTGGTTTCCAAATTTTCCTGAATAGGTGTTAGAGGCACAGGCTGGTTTCTGTATGGATAGGATATTGAAATAGCAGGAAAATTCGGAGAGATTATTCATGTCTGAAGCTTTGGGAAGATCACATCTGGTAGTAAAGGAAAGATTTATATTCAATTTTAAATTGCTTGGAAATGATTGGGGAATTTTTCTTTATGTAATTATATTTGGGGTCCTCCCTCTTAGAGAATGTTTTGATTTGAAATTTTTACCCTGACAAAACAATTTTAGTCGAGCACAGTGAGTGCAGCGAGTGTGTATCAGCAATGACCATGAAAGGACAAACACCACATAGTGAGCCTTATAGGATTCAGGAAGGACAGAATTTAAAGTTAACCATGAAGAAAGGCAACTTGTGTAAGAAATGTGTCTGAAACAAAATGACTAGTAAATCCTCCAAAAATCAGTCTTTGCAGGGGGAGTAAATGTGGAAGGCATATTGTCTTCTTAATCCAGAACAGACTGACGCATCTTTTGAAGAACAAACTGAAATTCTTTCTAAACTATGAAATCTTGAAGGGAGACCAGGCATGACTTTACCAGCCAGTAAAAAGGTCCTTTAGCCGCTTTCCTCTTGTCCCAGCCAGACCTCCACATGCTGCTCCCTTGTCTGTTTTTTTAAATAGTAACATCCAAATATGTAGCAAGTAGAGAGATTGGTGATGACCAACAGATGGGTAGTTGGTAGATAGAGGCCACTTAGTTTGTTTCTTCCACAATTTTCTGCTTTGTAGTAGCTTTATTTCCCTTATCACATCTCCCCATCTGTCCTTTTTGAGTTGGCTTTCAATGCAATGAATGGTTTCCATTTTTAATATACCATACATACATAATTATATCTTTCCCTGTGGACATAGGCAAAGAGCTTGCAGTCTTGACAACCACATTATAAGTGATGGAAACGTGCTGCAATGCCCCAGCTAGTAGAAGAATACAGGCCTCCAATATTTTCAGAGTTTACTACATAAGATGACCTTGTTAGCTCAGTCTTACGAACACGGATCAGGACAGAGATGAGCCATCACAATAAATATCTGTCATATGATGCAGACCTAATTCTTCATGGCCACCACTTTCCTGCATCACATTCAGGTACCAGTGTTCTCATGCACTGAAGGATCCTCCTCCCTTTTGTGTGTTTACCTATGTTGTGGTGCGCCTCTTCCAAGCCCCCACTGGCTGCCATCAATGCCCTCCTCAGGCTAAGGCCCCTCCAAGCACACAGGCACCAGTCTGGTTCTCCAGGAGAGAAGTGTATTGGTCTTTTCCCTTCCATGTACATAAAAAAGCATTGTTTGCACAAAACCAAAGACTAATTTCATCAGACTAATTCTCCAGGTGCTTCAGGAATGCCGTATGGAGAAACCAGCTGACAAAAGCAGCCATTGATGATGGACAAACTGTCACAAAGCTGTTCCTTTTCCTAGAGTGGAACTGAATTCTCTAGCACACTACACCATTACGTCCCAGGAAGAAAAAGACCCGTATAGGATTGCACGAAATGTCCATAAATAAAGCCTTATTTCTAAGGGGAAAGAACAGTTGGTAGCACTGTCCCAAAGAGTTATGCTTCAAAAGCATCAGCCTGTAGTTCAAAACCTTTGAAGCTCTCTCGACATGAGCAGATCCCTTCATCAGCAGCTGAGCCAGGTTTTGAGCCAGCAGTGTTTCCAAACAAATTAGTAGTAGTAGAAATAGTAGTATTAATACTGCCCACCCCTTTCCATCACTGGAAGGGTTTGGAAAGCAATCTTCCAGCAGAGCTGTGCCAGTTGCACACAGAGCGGGCAGATGCAGATAACATCTGTTTCATAGGATGTGCCAGCAGGGCAGGCACTGTGACATCAAATGTCAGCGTACAAAAAAGCACCAGGAAACTTGCTGTAGGATCCTGTGGGGAGTGAACATTGTCCCTCCTGTGACCAGAGACAGGACTGTTCAGTCTGTGTCACAGAAATAACACACATCCTACATCCTGATGTTCCTTGCCGCTCCACACACACTGCACCACAGTCATGCGCGTTCACCTCTACAAATACCAGGTTGCCAGTGACTAATATGAGTTCTTTAAATCTTGATGATGAATGGTTCTACATTCCCAAAGAGGAATGCTGTGTCTCACCACACACTTTTAATTGTCTTGTCTGTGTCTATAAAGCTGGGAGGATGGACTAACAAAAGTCACCTGTGGTGATGAAGGGCTTTAAGGGCTCCTCAAACTCAGAACTAGCTATTAGTACCCAAGCCAAATCTAAAAGCTGCCTATACAAGGTGCCTATACAAGCCAGGTTGGAGCTAAACAGAAGCACACAGGTTTCTCTGAGCTGAGATGGACCCTCCCCTCTACCAGCTGAACACAGCACTGTCTCAGGCACCACCAGCTCAGCAAGGGTGCAGCCCCAGATGCAGTGGTGGTGTGGATGACAGCAGGGCATTTCTTAGTCTCTGATGCATCACGCAAGCTGGAGCTCAGAGACCAGCTCAGCTCAGAGCTATGGCGCATTACAAGAGCCTTCCTTGCTCCCCAGGGAAGCCAGCTCTGCTCCAAGCTGTCGGAAAACCACAACCAGACCCCATGTTTTAGGTTTTTACTGCCTTTCCCAGCCACATCATCAGACTACCTCATTTTTAGCAAATGATCTAGACATCAGTGAATTCTCCAGATAATAAAAGACTATCCTTCAGCCTGCTACACCTCCTCTGAGCGTGACCCCCCACCTAGACTGCAGCCCTTCAAGTTATCCTCCATTTGTTTGTTGGTGTGCTCCCTTAGATCTGCAGCTCGCTTTGATTATTTGCACATCTGGAAGTTGTCACATGCCTTTTCTGACCGTGACCATCTGAAATATTACCCAGCAGGACTTGAGGGGAGACACAGTAAGGAAACAAAAACATCCTACTTATAAGAACATGCGGCAGGAATTATCAAATGACACCATCCCAAAGGGTAGTGCTATATATCCAAGCAAAGACAAACTTCCTTTCCATCCCCTAAAGCCAGGACAATTTTTTCCCATAGTACCGACTGCAGAAATAAAACAATATTACATACAAATACCTAAAGTATTTTTCATTAAACATTATGTTATGAAGGTTACTTATCTATTACTAATGGAGAAAAAGTATTTTTTTCATCCTCCAGCTTCCAAAACTGGAGAGCAGATCCTCCTCATACACAGAAAAACCTTCCCAAAATGGTTCAGTGCCTGAGGTTATTAGGGTGCCTATTTCTGGTTTGCCTGTTGTCCTTAGAGGCAGAGGGCGGGTTCTTTGGTAAAGCTGGAATGGGATATATTAAAAAAAAATGAGGTTAACAAAGGTTGAAATACAGAACCAGAGCTTCTCAGCAATCCCATCAGAGGCAGTAGGGGCTCTGGAGAAGAGGAGGAAAGACCAAAATCAATGAAACTGTGCAGGTGGAAGCCCAGGAAAATCAAGCACAGCTTTTAGATTTGGTTTCTCATTCTTAACAAGATACAGAAATGAACAAATGAAGAATAAATTAAGCATGGAGAGCAATACAGACCATACTGCTGCAGTCTGGCAGCTGTTAACCAGTTATATTTTGGCCTTTGTCAAGAGGTTCTCCCTAAAATCAGAAAGCAATGGGTTTCCTTCTGAACAGCTTGTTTGCTTACAGATCATTGGTCCAAAATCTCATTGCTCTGGAGGAAAACAGGAACAACTATGCGCTCCCATGCATTGCTTCCAAACTCCCCTTCCCTGTGGGCAGCCAGCTGGAAGGGGGGCAGTCTTTGTTGGGGACATGATACTAGTAGAAGTAGAACTGGTTATTCCATCAGTCCTCAGCCTCTGCATGTCTCCAGAGTCGAATCAGACCTTGATGTATTGGCTTTGCTCCGTAGCTGTCACCATTACTTCTTCCTTTGGGGGTACTTCATATTTGGTTGCACAGCACTCTGATTTTTTTCTTCTTAAACCAAGTGCCACTGGCTACTGAAGTAAATTTCTGACAAACCAAATATGTCTTGATAAAACCCCAGCATCCTACAAGGAGCTCATGTAGTGCAGCAACACTGGTACCCAGGGATCCTCTTAAAAGCAGATGGTCTTCTCTGATGTAAGAAAAGAATCTTCCACGGTCTCTCTGTTGGATGTGACAGAAGGTGTGACTCCCGGCCAGGGGAGGGGGCAGGGAGCGCTGGTGTGAGCGCGGCCACAGAGGGGTCCCGCTGTTCCCGAAGCAGCAGCATCCCGGCTGGGGGCGGCGGGAGCGGCGCGGGCGCGGTTCCTGCGCGCTCCCGCAGGTGTCACTGCTGCCCCGGCGGGGACAGCAGCGCCGCCCGAGCCGCGCACACCCGGCAGAGCTCTCGGGGGCTGGTGCTGGGAGGGAAGCTCGAAATTGCTGCACAGCCGCTTCCAACATCGCCGCAGTGGAGGGTTTAGAGGAGGAGCGGAATATCGGGTTTATTTGTTTCCGATGGATATCGATCAGCTGTCAGCACACGCATCAGCAAGACTCAAACCAAAAACGTCAAATAGAAAAAAAGAGGTATATGATCACTTCAGGACTACGGGAGCAAAAAGGAAGGAAAAAAAATCGCTAGGCTTTTGATAATACCTAACTAGTTTGCTCTACTGTGTTAAAGAAAATTGCTTTGACTTTCTTCTTTTGTTTCTGATTTTATGCTCTATTTAGTTTTCTCAAACAATGTGTTATAATGAATACCAAAATAGTCCCATCCAGTAAATTTCTCGAATGAGTATTTTTTGTAGCAAGTATTACACAATTCATAGTAGTACCGTTCAGATTACACATTTTTCCTTTGCAGGAAACTGCAGCAGCAGCGCAGCAGATCAGTGCTGATACATTGGCCATGCAGGTCCTACCATGTCAGTACATACAAAACAGAAAGTAGGACTATGCAGGGGATGGATGTGCTAAAAAAGCCATTTCGGTGTTACATGAAGGACTGATGCAGACTGCTGCAGACAGATTTTCTCTGGTAGAGCTGCTGCTGCATGCACAAGATGGCAAGGCCTCAGTAATGAGGAGTAATGACCTCCATCCTGGTGCAGAAGCTCTCAGGATCTGAAAAGGATGAAGCTTCTCCAGGCAACATCAGTCGTCTTCACCACATTGAGCATGGAAAGGCTTTTTCGTGTCTCCTCTTTCTTCCTTTTTTTTTTCTTTTTCCTTCCCTATGCTATGAGGGTAACATATTCAAAAATCTTTATTTAGATGTACAATAAAAGTAGCTGGATTTGTTATTTTTATCACTTCCTCCTCTCTCTCGTATTCCTTGAAGTCTTCTGGCCTGTAAACCCTTGCTTTTTCCTTTCTTATTAAATGACACAAAATAATCAAAGCCATTCCACCTAGTCCGTGCTTTCTGTGGAAAGGGGTTGTCTTCAAAAGCTTTTCTAGAGACACAAAGGTGCATTCCCAGCACATCCTGTGGTCTGGGGTGAGAGAAGAAGCAGGAGAAATCCAAACCATCATTCAAAAAAAAACCCCAAATCCACCCTACTAGCCCACTCTACTGTACCAAAGGGATTCCACCACTGACATCCAGCTAGCAAGCACAATTTTAGGAATAAAGGGTAACTGTATTTTAAAGCCAGTCTGAAAGGTTTTACATCTCTGATTTCAGTGGAAGTATGCTTTGGGGCAGGAAAAAAACAGCACTCCTTTCAGATGGGATCCCAGAGTATGGTTTTAATACAGCAATGAGGTTTGAGAAAGTATTTTTCTGTTGTACCACTTAGCTCTGACCAGCAGCAGAAGAGAGATCTAAAAATCATATCTTCCATGCTTGTTTTTTAGTTGGTCGAGGGGTGGGATATGTCTTTTTTTTTTTCCCAATACCACAAGTATACAGAAAAGGTAGATTATATGGGTCTGTACAATAGGAATTGCACTGGGGAAAAGCCCTTTGGAACAAAATGAAAGTCTAATATTTGAATTTTCTCATTACAGGGAAAAAATTAGGATGGAAGTGAAAATTCTCCTCTGCACACAAATGGACGGGTGGGAGAGTGGCTTCAGCTACTCCCTTATAGCTTGGGTCTCCCACACTGTCAGAAAAGGATTAGGAAAACAGCTGAGAAGGAAATCAAGGTAAGAGAGAGAAGGCAAAACCTTGCTAGTCAGGAAAGGTTGCTGAACTACTTCATAAGGGATGGAGGAAGGAGAAATGGAGTCACCCAAAATGACTTAAGAATTAAAAACCTAACAGTTCCCTAAAAACAACTTGGTGGAAACCAATTCCCTCATTAGTTGAGCCTATCTATCTAAACGTCTGAACTGTATCAGCAGTTTACTCTATCCATTGATGAAATTCCCCATTTGTGCCTCCTCCCCCAAAACATTTTATCTGTGATTTAGGCACAACATGAGTTTCCACAGACCTGTTCACTGGTGTCTCTAGAGCTGCCACCCAGACCAGTATCGACCAGGACTTAGAAATATTTCCTAGTCTTGGGCTTTAATTTTCCCTGCTGCCTCCCACAGACACTTTCTTTGATAACAGATAGAGACATTTGGCATCACTCTGTGGATATCCTCACCTCTTACCATGGAAGAAGCTCAAGTTCCTTACTTATTCCAAATGGTGATGCTGGGAGTGAAAGGCCCAAGTACCCACCCCCTTCCTTCCAGCAGTCCCAGGCACCAGATGAGTCACACTTTTTGTCCATCTTCATTCACCTAAGCAAAGGAACAACTGACCTCCCTGGTATCTCCTGAGGCTCCCAGAGACACCTCCCCAGCACTGGGGAAGGAAGGTGCACAGGCACCCTTCTCCCCAGGACATTGCCCCATGGCCCTTCCTCTTCACCCTGGGGGAGCAGTGGCTGTAGGAGGAGTGGAGAGCTCCTGGGAACAGGGTGGGAAGGGAAGAGGCAGACTGCTGGGGTAAGGATGGGCCCCTGAGATCAGGACAGAGTCAAAGGCATATTGTGCATCCACATCAGCCCCTGCTCTATTGCTGATCTGCCTTTCTTTTAATGCTTTCTCTTTAGTTTTGGGGTTTTTTTTTCCTAATTTGCTTTAGTTCCAAGAAGGATAAAACAGAGAAGGTAAGTATAGAGAGCATTAGTGGGCACCATAAGACCACGCGGGAGAGATCAATAGAGCAAGAATCAGAGGAACAAAGGGAAAAAAAAAACCACAAAAGATGAAGAATCCTAAAAAAAAGATGTTACCGATGGGGAGGGGGAGAGAAGAAAGAGAATCTAAAAGAAAAGTTGTCTAAAGAACAGTGCATCAAAAGAGATGAACTCAAAAAAGTTCATAGATTTTGGGTTATACATTCCTCTCAGCTAAAAAGGTAGAAAAGTAAGTCACACTAAATATGTCATTGCCACTCATCTTTTAAAAATAAAAGGGGTAAAAAAATAAAAAGATGGATAGAACAGATAATGTGCATAATGAAATACCTCATTTATGTGGTACTCACACTGAAGGAGCAGCTGCCAGGTTAAGAGGAAGGGTGGGAAATAGTACCCCCTTTGAAAGATGACATCTGTGATGAATCTAACAAGATATTTCAAAATCTAGTCAAATCAAAAAGAAAGCCAATGAAGGTAAATGCAGCAGATATATTTTGGGAGCAAAGTACAATAAAAATTGTGCAAATGCCACTAACAAGGTAACATTTACCATCGTGTCTTAATATTGTTTGATATTTACTGTCCATGTCCACACTTGTAAATAAGGACTATCATCTAGCATTTGAGCAGGTTCTCAGAGTTTATTATCTGGACAATTTTTTCTTTGCAATTTACACATACAGATCCCTCACAGCAAATAGTGATGATGGTACTCATTCTAATTCAAGTGTTTGTGTTAAAGAACCAGGCCAGCAGATTCCTCACTCTCACATAAAGATACCACCAGAAAAAAGGACTGCTAGTGCGGCACAGGTGGAATAAAAAATAATAATGATAAAAAAAGATCTTGGGAAAAGAGAAAGATGGTCTGAAAAAGACAATGCTGTTCAAGAGACAACTCAAGACACCTCACTGACCCAAGAAGAGTCACCTACACACAAAGGGGAGCACCCATCTATGCTAGACTGCACAGGATCTGGGCATCACTGTGCCACATAAACTGGCAAAGTTTAGAAGAGGCAATCTACTGCAAAATGGGCAAGTCCTGTAGTTGTGTGTATGGGCAGAAGTACAACAACAATCCTCTGACCTCCTCCTGTAAAACTCTGGTGGGAGTCCTGCAAGAATCATCTCCAAGAAATTTGTAAGAACCCCTGGCCCAGAGGAGAATAATAAAATCACTCAACACTTCAGAGAAAACCAGTGAGAAAACCAAAGGAGGCTGTGATGTTGCAATATCCATTTATGTTAGGAACATATTATTGTAGCGAGTGCAGCAGCCTGGTCAAAAATAAAGGGATAAATCAAAGCAAGGAAGATTCTTTTTAGATATTAGGGAAACAAAACTTCATTGTTTCAGATGTAATGACTGCCTGGAGAGACTCTGAAGCCCTCAGGTTGATGTATATATAAACAAAACACTTTCAATTGTACTTTCAATACCACTTGAGAACTCCACACTCGGCAACAGCATGAGGAGGGGAATCCACCCTCAGAGAACCCATCCTCTCTTCCCCTTCACCTCTTTAATATTGGGACTTCAGCACATCTTCAATTCACAGGAGAATAAAGCAATCTGTTCAGCATAGTCAGATCAAAAGGCAGACTGGTGTGAGTCACAATCACTTAGCAACTTGCTTAAATGAATTGTGGACACAGAATATGTTTAAATAATTTGCTGATAATTTCCCTTGAACATGTTGGGATTAAAACCTTATTTTCTTTAAATCTCTGTGGCTATTAAAATTCTTTTAGCAAAATTCCTATGTTTTAGTGTCCTGTTATTATAAGTCCAGTGTTATGCACCTACTATAATAAGGGCAGTGTTAGCTCTGTGCATGATGTCTTTAGCTAGAAAAGACAAAAAACATGTCAGTTTCAAAACCTAAATTCAAATTATTTAATTTATGCATGCTGTTATTCACCATGCATAAAAATAAATAATTGGAAGAGTTTCAAATAAATCTCTGGCTTTTCCAATTCCTAGTTCCAGTTACATATCATAAACAGCCATTCCTGACTTAGATTACCTGCTTTGGCTTTAATATTTTTTTCTTAAAAAAAACACCCTAAATTAATTCCTACAGGTCTCAATTTCTGGAATTGGTTGTTGCCCTCTTATTTTTTATTTCTTAGGAGACTATCTGGCATTTATGTCTTGTGAAATTTGAAAAAGGCAGCCTCAGATATTTTATTATTATTCAGTATTGCTTTCTAGATGAAAAAAATGTTGTTGTTGGGTTTTAAGGTGCCAGTCACAGTTGATCTTGCCTGATTTTTCAGGTTTTAATTCCAGCTCAGCATGACTGTGGCCAACAGGCTGGCAATTCACCAGCTGCATTCTGCCTCTCTTGCTCCTAATTATTCAGCTCTCCAGTTCTCCTCCCTTGTTGGTTCTGTTCTGGTCACCACAATTAATTTCCATTTTTCAGTCCTGTGTTCACCTTCAACTCATTAGTTTTTGGCAGGCCTCCACTACTGTTTCAGCTCAGCATTTTGCAATTTAACTCATCACTATTGTAAGCCCCGTTTTCTCTCCCTTTGCTTTTCTAGGGTTGAAGGACTGTTTTTACTTGCTTCTAACAGAAGAATGGGTGAATATTTTACTGTTGTCAGGTAGGTGCCAGGGCATCTTCTGCCTCTCCCTCCAGGCATTTTCCTTCACAGGCTGATCCGGGAGCACAAAACCATCTAAGTGTGTAGCAGCACCATCAAAGACTTCATCATGTAGGCTTTAGAGCTGTTTTATGTACAAGGATGTTTGGGGAAAGAGGCTGAAGAACCCCAACTCTCAGATGAAAGTTTCAGGCTCCAACCAGTTGTTTTAAGGACTATTACAATTAATATCTTACATGGGGGTTTTAAGCTTCTTGGGCAGAGCCAGGAGGCACTGACTGATGGCTTTTCCCTAGAAGACAAAAAATATGGTTCCTTCAGAGTGATTTTCTCTCTTGGTCCATTTTTCCTCAGCAGATTTGTGACCTCATTGACATTTTTAATTAGTAAATTGTTGTGTAACCAAAGTCATACTGCAACTGTTTGGTTATTGTACAAACATGCCTTTATCTGAGACAATCTTAATTCTTGAAGTGGTTCTTTGTATAAATTTGGAAATAAAAATTTAGCTTTTCTCTGTGGGGAAGCAAAAGGAAGTTTGTGCCTGCTTGGAGTTTCCAGTCCCAGTATTGTATCACTCACTGCCTGATGACAGTGATGAGGTGAAGTACCAGAAGACTGTAGACAAACCTTTTAAAAATCCTCTAGTAGTAGGATTGATTTTGTTTGGGCCAAGTTCACTTATATGTAACAGTGGAGTTGTATCACTTGGAGCAAGCTCAAATGAAACCTTAACACAGCTCCCTGACTACTTTGACATACTTATTAGTAATGCCTGGTTTTACTTTAGAGACATCATGTTAAATCCTGTGCAAATACAGGGAGAGACAGCCATTCAATACAGACTTCATATTTCTTGAAAGGAAATGTCCTGGATTTGGCTAGGATAGATTTCACTCTCTTCCTAGTAGCTGGTGCAGTGCTGTGGTTTGCATTTAGCATGAGAATACTGTTGGTAAGACACTGATGCTTTCGGTTTTGTGGAGCAGGTCCTATTCTAAGGGAAGGACTTTCCAGTTTCCCATGTTCTACCAAGGAGCAGATGCACAAGAATCTGAGAGGAAACATCCAGAGGATGCCTGACTGACCTGGCCAAAGGGATATTCCATACCATGGAACACCATGCTCAGTACAGAAACTGGGGGAATTGGTCAAGAAGAGATGATCGCTGTTCAGGGGCTGAGCATTGGTCAGCAGGTGGTGAGCAAATGCATTGTGCATAATTTGTCTGTCTTGGGTGGAGGATTTATTCCTTCTTCTCTTGCTCTCATTTTCATTAAGATTACTGTTATTATTAATATAAATTATTTCAATTATTAATTTTTTCTTATATTAACCCATGAGTTTTACTTTTTCCTCTTTGTCTCCCAGTCCCACTGGAGGTAGAGGAGAGTGAACAAGCAGCTGCATGGTACTTAGTTGCCAGATGGATTTAAACCATGACAGGAAAGAATTAGAATAAGTACAGAATGGGTTCAGGAATACCAATGCTCCATGACTTTTTATAGACCAGTTGGTGTTGCAAAGTGATTTGGAAAAAAAAAAGAAAATATTTCTTAGGGTGAAGTTGCATGAAATGCCTAATGCTTGATTTTGAAACATTAGGTATTTGAAACCATTGATTCTTTGAAGCAGACAGTGGTATCTAATTAGTTAACTACTAAGGCAAAGGAGGCAATATACCAGTTGATGCAATTGGTGGCAGCAGGAGTTTGGAAATAAATATCTCTATTTGGCAGTGAGAAGTGAAGCAGAGCTCAGATTTCTGTGGATTGCCTGGCCCCAAGCTCATGTCTCAGAGCTCATATTTCAGTGGTAAAATTAAATCTCAGTTTAAGATCTGTGATTCACTGCAGCTATTTACTAAAATTCATCTGATCTCCCTATGTTGTGAATATTTTGAGTTGACCTGCATGGAGCTCTTGCTAAGATCTTGATAGGACCCAGCTCTGATGGGGTATTTCTATAAAAGCTTAGTAGAATTGTGCTAACAAAAACAGAGACACTTTAAAGCAGTAATTGTCATCCTAGCTAGAAACCAGAAATATAGTGGTATATGAAAACAATGAACAAACAGAAATCCCAAACCTCAAAAAACCTCAACTGAGCAGATTATAGGGAACAGCCATTCATGGATTTGTAATACATTTTGTACTGGGCTCACTCAGACTGCCTCTTTAAAGACGCTGCATTCCTGGTTGTGGCTGCACCAGGCTACTGACAGAGCCAGTGGAGAAGTGAGTGCTCCCTGCAGAAGGCAGCCCAGCTCCCTTCTGCCCAGAGCTGCTGTGTACAACAGTCCTGTCCCTAATGGCACCAATGCAGGTGGTTTTCCAATGCTCAATGAGATGTCTCTGGTATTAAGGCATTCAAGTTGATTGTCTCCTTGTACCTATGACCATGCTACTTTGTGTATGCGTGTTTAGGATTCATAGTCTCTTTGAAACAAGATTCTCAATATCAAACCAAAGTCAGCATGACAGATGGTAGTAAAGTTGGCTGTCCTGAGTCTATTCTGTGCATTGCTAAAAAGGCTTGTTTGTCATGTGCACCCTACCATGCCCTGGAGGTATCAGCATTTTGTCATTTGACTTAGTTCCCATCCTTTTTTTTCTACTCTGAGATTCTGTCTCACTATCCTTATATCACCTCTATCAGCCGACAGTGTTGTTTCTTAGGCCAAGCAGATTTCTGGTTCCAGTTCAGATATAGTTTCAGGAGCTCTATATCTACTGTCTCACAGGCAACATCAACACACGCTCATAAATCTGTCAACAGGTCTATGTGTGAGTAAGCTCAGCAGTGGACACACAACAGCATCCCCAAACAGAGCCCTGGAATTAAAATGACAGCTTGCTCCTGCGTTGCTACCAGAGCTTTACTGCACAGACCACTCCTAAAGCACCACCTTTTCAGCTTAAAGTGCTGCCTTGCGTCGCAAGTGACGGCAAGGAGAAAGAAGCACTGTCCTTCCTATTTAGCAAGTGCAGCCTTGTGTTCTCAGGCAGCTTTGCTCATGTCCATTCCTAAGGAAGTGCAGTCCATTCCAATCGCCGCGCAGGCTGCGCTGTTACACAGCAGCAGGGCCTGGCTTAAAGAAAGGTTTGCTTATGCCATGGTGAGCAAGCGGGAAAGGTCTCTCTGCTGCTAGCTTGATAAAAAGAAAAGAGAAAGTAAATGAGTATCAATAAAGTGTGTTTGATTAGGTGTCACTGAGAGAAAGAAAATGCCATTTCATGTCACTTTTTAGAAAGCACAAGGTGTGTAACTTTTGGGGATCATTTTGCTCTTGACTAATCTTCAGATTCAATATTAAAATCTCAAACTTCCCAAAGGAAAGAGATTCTGCATCTTTTAATGAAAGATAAAACAACAATATAAACATACACAAATTTACAGAGAAAGGATCAACTTTAATACATCTGGAGTAAAAGGTGTTCTTTTTTTAAATATGGTATAAAAATAAATGCAAGAAACATTAACAGAGAATATACAGACAACAGACAAAGACACAGGCTTTCTTTCTCAATGTGAATACATCAGTGAAATGAAACCTTCTGTTCTAATTTATTGTGCAATAAATGTGATGCCATATGTATATTTATTAATATATGCATTTTTACATTTCTTCCAGTTTTTGATTGACGTATTTTTTTAATAAACTGTGCCTAGCAGAAGCTTTTTTTTCACTGTACTTGAGCTTGCAGAAAATAAAAAGACACAGATCCAGCTTGATATGAAGGAGGAAGTGAGCAGACAGTTTTCGAAATGGAGGCATCGAAAGGCTAGAGAGTCCCTCGGAGTCTGTAATGCCTTAGTATACACAAAAGAAAACAAGTCAGGTCCTTGCTCATGCAACATCTTGTTCTACTGTCCTCTGAGTCAGGCAATCAGTGAGCTACAAAGTATGTATAATGATTTGAGTCTGCTTCCATGCTACAAGGTGATCCTTTTAGTAGGACTGCACTAGACTGGTTAACCTCTTTGATGTGAGCGATTTCCCCTGAGGAAAAGATAAAAACAAAAAACAAAAACAGAAAACAGAGGCATGATCACTGCAAACCTGTTCATCAGCAACCACTCAGTGTTGCCACATCACTCTCAAATAACTAGGGGCACCAACTGGAGTCTGTCAAATCTTAAACCACAGGAAGCCCTTACACTTAAACACCTGCACTGCCAGCCAGCCAGATTGTTTCACAAAATAAGCCAGCAAATTCAAAGGCCATTTTTGAACAAGATTGTTCTAGGCTAATGAGAAACTAATGCTGAAGTTTTTGCTGTCAGTCACACCCAGAACTTGAAGGCTACCACAAGCAGGAGTGCATTGTGCTGCAAAGATGAATGGGCAAACTGCGGTAGCTCTGTCACAGAGGACAAAAAAACTACTTTTGAGTTAAGGTAAGAAAGTAAGAGGCAGATTGCATATAGGTAGGAAAGCAGCTTTTCCATGAACACAGTTAGAGGTTTGTTGAGGCCATATTTACTATTTATAAGGAACATTGGTCAGGTATTTAACACGTGACTGCATAGCACTGCTTTGAAGGTGTTGGATTTCCACATTGTTGTTTTCCTCATCATTCCTCCTGTTGCAAGAATGTGGTTTCAATTGTTTAACAAGTTCTTTTAATAAGGTGTAATGACTGTCCCATGAGCTAGGTCTACAGCATGAAGAAGATGGTGTAAGGTATGTCACTCTGGTATATCTCAGGCAGATTTGAGCTTTATCTGAGCCAGACAGAAACCACAGAACAGGAATTAGCTCTCCTACGGCCACATAAAAGGAGTTAGCTCTCCAAGTGCCATCCTACTGTGGCTCTGATCCAACAGAGGCAGAGCTGGCACAGCAAGCTGACATCACAGGCATACCCTGACAATGTAACACAAATATACCATAAAACATTAAAGAGAAAATGGCTCTAACTCACCAGTTAGGTATTTAATACTTACATTTATTATATTGTTCATTTTAAGTGCCCAATTCAGAAATATCAATCTGGTTTCAAGGAGAATACAGTAAAAATACTGTAACTATGGAGAGATGCTTCATTTTCTGCAGTAAATTAACATATTCTGCCATATCAATAAATTGTTAAGCCATCTGCAGTATTATAACTCAGTGGAATTACACAATTTAATGCCTATTGTCATTATCAATTAAATTTAAGCTCACAGGGATCTGTAAGTTGGTCCTGAGCATTCGCTCAAATGCAATATATCAGAGTGGGTCTTCATAAAAGGAAGAATAACTATTTTATTCTTTGTACTGTGAAATACAAGTTGAACAAATTAGGATTAATACTGCCCCTACAACATAATTTAAAAGGGAACTCATGATTCGCACTGTTGGGTTAGACTGGTCATCCATCAGGTTCCCCACATCACCTGACAGTATTATTACCTACTTCTTTGAAAGATGGAAAGTCTCCTTCCTGGCACACTGTCTTCCCTGCATCTGCCACTTTCTATGTACATTAAATTCACACCTTCTTGATACTTTCTAACCCTTAAATTATGCTTTCCTCTAATGCAGCAGGCAAGCTGTTATAGTAAGACAGACATCTTTTCTTTTTCAAATAGTCAAAAGAGCCTCAACAGCAGTGTGGCCTTGGAACACAATTTAAAACATTAAAAGCATTTCTGAGATTAACTTTTTGTTTGACAATTTTGTTAGACAATTCAGGACTTTTGGTGCTATACATAATCTCAGAAAATATTGAACATATGCTTATCTTTGCTTTTCATTAGGTTATTTGCACTTAAGTTCACAGGTGTACAAGTCTGGTTACTTTCTGTAAACATGTATGAGTTCCCTTTAATACTGAACTGCATAACCCACTTAATTAAAATATTAAAACCAGGAGTTCTCTATCAGTTACAATTTGCTCAATACTACACTGGAAAGCTGCATAAATGCTTGTTGTGGTATAAAATCTGTAAAATAAATTTTTATTATTATTTGTAACAACTATTTAATCTGGAATTTCTAGACGGACTATAAACAAGTTCTAGCATCTCAGGAATGAATTATGTTATCACATAAAATAGGAAGTCCTGACATAAAATCAGGCCAAAAGGTAGTTATTAGTTGATCTGATTCTGATTTATGTGATTGTTTTCTACATAGTGTTTGAATTTCCCCCTAGAGACACAGTAAGATGTCATGACAATTTTTTTCTGTGTTCCACATAACCTGCTTTGGATATTTGGATATTTTTTCTCCAAAGCCCTACAGTGATCACTGGATCACTGGATGATGGCCCCTTCCTTCAACTCCCCGCCCTGCCTCAGAGAAACCTCCATGTGAACAACAACAACAAATGGCCTTTTTCCATGCCTTAGAAGTTCTAATTTTTCACAAAGTTGGAAAAGTGACAGCTTAGAAGATACACCCTCCTTAAGAGATCTTCTTAAATGCTTATTCTGAATCATATTAAGTTTTCTGATTAGGAAAATAAGCTTTTAATACACAGGCCCAGACACAGAATTATCACATCTTCTTATTAGATCTGCAGGGACTTCTTATTTTCCACTTCACAAAATATTCCTTTCAAACTCTGTTCCAGAGTATACTTTTACTTTAGCTCTCTGTGGTAGAGTTTCATAATTACTGCTTCTGGGAGATTTCCAGATTTACTTAATTTACAGACTGATGTAAGGATCATCCATTGTGGGTCATAATTTAAGAGCTGAGCCTATTTCTTTCAGATACAATGTTAATAGCATTTCTATAAGACAGATTTTGATTTGGGAACCTGCATCTAACATGGCAGTTTTCAGAGCTGTAGCATATGAAGATGTTTCCTGTGCTAATGAGATTAAAGAAAATTGGGGAAGAGGGGCGAATCAGAAGTAGTAAATGTTTATCTGAACAATGAAAAGGAGATCCTTAATATTTTCAATATATTCTTGTCATCAGCATTTAGAAGCATATGGCTAAATTCTAAAGATGATTAGGGTTTTTTTGGCTGTATTAATGCACTTTGGACAACTATTTAAGAATTTTACTAATAATGCAGATGCCAAAATGGAATCCTGCCCACATACCCTGACAAGGGAGTCAGAGTACGAGAAGGCAGCACAGCAGGTGGAGTGACCAAGTACATCTAAAAGTACAAAATCAATTGGCCTCAGCATTCAGTCCCTATTTGAGCATACTAACTGCTTAACATGGAGTTTTCAGCTTTACTTCTAGCGAATTTAGGGGGCAAAATTGTAAAGCTATGTACAGATGCTGTTAAATACAGTTGTGCTGACTGACCCATTTACGCAGCATGACCCTAACACCTCAAATGATCCAGGAAAAAAGTCAGTGACAGCCTCCTTACACATCTGGCTTAAAAGAAATCCATATGAAATGTCTACAGGCATTGGAGTTCAAATGTATGGTAGAGAAAGATCAGGTCTTTTCCTTTTAGAAGATTAATTATCTTTGTGCTATGCAACCTCAACTGTTCCTTTTTCATGTCTCTTTATTGCCAGTGCAGGTGCTACTCCCCGGGACCTATACTGGTAGCAGTAGAAAAGAGAACTCCATGCATCTGATGGGGAAGGAGAGGTAGAGTCCCACTGTGAGCAAAATGAGATGTGGGGCGAGAAGCAGCCCTCCTTGGACTCAGTGTTCTCCATCTGATCACGTGTGAAACACCTGCAGCACACTCTCAGCTCAGCCAGATCAGCAGGGAAAGCTTCCAAGTGACATTGCAGGGCACTACACACAGAGCTGGGGGGTAAACAGCCCCTGACAGGAGCACATCTGGAGCGACATGGGAGAAGAAGCAGTAAATCCCTTTCCATGGTGAGGCAGCCCTTGCTCTGCCAGCACAAGGGAATTGCTTCAGCACTGCTCTGGGGTTCAAATTCTGCTTCAGCTTCCACAGCAGCACAGGATGCTGCTGTCAACCATCTGTGCAGGTGTATTTCTCTTTCAGATGTGAGGAAGGGGACAGGGCTAATATTTACTGAATTTGGGGAACAAGTAGTCAGCACAGCTGCAGTGCTAAGTGGTTACATGTGCAGGGAAATCCTTCTGCCTCTGGCTGAGATTTTCAGCCTTTTGTTCCTTTCTTATTAGGCCCAAACTGTTTCCTGCAATGATCTGAAGCAGGAGGCAGTGGCTGAACAACTGCTTTCCTGTTTTGGCTCACTCCAAATCCAGTGACATCCATTTCTTTCTCCTTTTGCACTTTGCATTTACTGATGAGCTGCTCTCATTTGTGATTGACCTAAAACCTCTTGCCAGATGGGGTAGTTTGAATTTGAATAACCATCTGAAATGTAGGCTTCCAAGGAACTGATGCACAAGAAAAACATTTTTTTAGTATGTTTGTCCTGGGCCTGACTCCTCAAGTTTCCGTACTTCTCTGCAGTTCTCATTGCTGCAAATAGCCTAAGAATCAGGTAAATTTTTGTCAGCTGGAAAATGGCAGACACTGGCCCAGTACCTGACCAGTCTGTGTTTCCTCCTCACTTGGATGACCCTGGTTGTGTAAGTGCTACTCCTAAGCTCATCTCTTCCAGCACAGAGCACAGCAGCTTAGCTCCAGTCACTGCAGAACAGCACAATGAGGCCATTCCTCACTGGCATGTTCTTTAAAATATTCCTCTGTGGGCACAGTTCTTAAAAAAACTCCTTAAACTAGGGGTCTTTACAAATCAGTAGGCCAAAATAAAAATTTCAATTGTTTATTTGTTCTTTTTGTTCAAATATGAATAAGACATCTCTTCCTGAAATGGAGAAGGCCTTCATTTCTACAATTAATTATTATTTTCATTGTTGTTTTGTATTTGTAAATAAGCAGCTTTGTGATTTATATTTCTTCTAACTGGTTTTTTGTTTAATTTTGGGGAATAACCTGTAAGTAAATACAAAATGAGATTCCAGAGCTGAAACTGCATTGAATTTCTTGGATAATGCTATACTTGAGAAAAATCTAGCCCTTGGCAGGGTTTCAGGACTAGATGGAATTTTGGTCTGGCACAGTAGGGTACACAAGTTTTACCTGTTCATATAGTAAAATTTCATGATTAACAGATGAAATTATTTATGTGCTTTGTTCCTCTATAAAAGGGATAGATTTTAATCTGAAAAGAGATTACACTTGTTTAAACATCTAGAAAGTCTATGACCCACTGATAAGAACTGAGGAAGCTACTTTTATTTAATTTCCATCTCTAGGCAGTAGTTCACAATGTCCTGTTAAGGGACATTGGATTGAAACTCAGTGAAAATGTCCTCTGTTCTATGGCCTTTCCATTTCAAATCTCATGCATGAAATGGTCTATTGTTACTGGTTTGGAGGGGGAAAAAATCAAAGGACTCTGGTCAGCAAGTTCTTCCAGGTAAGTGGGAGAAGACAGCTGGAAAGGATACAGGTAATATAAGATATAATGGTTTCAAACTCAGAATTATTAAATGGGGACTTGTTTATGAGGTTATGAGTGGAGATAAATATAGTTTGATAGCTTACTATTAATATATGAAGAACTGAACTTGGTCTGTTTTGTACTGGCTGTATTTCCCTAAGACCTCACAAACATACAAGCATCTCTTTTTTTGTGTTCTGTATAACTGTGACAGATGAAATGCTAACACTGATGGTGGTGTCTGGAGTCATGGCATCAAGGCATGAGGATGGCGTGGGCCCCCCCACAGCTCTAAGGAGGGAGGCTACCCCTTCTTTCCTCACTAACTTAGTTCCTGGTGGGACAATAAAATTTGCATGGGGTGGAAATTAAATTCACTCATCCCCCTGTAAAGCAGGTCCTTTTGTCTCGAGGCTTCCAGACCAGCAATCACAGCTAAGCTGGGGCTCTAGTCCTGCTCAGTCTGCCACTGTCATAAGTCCTGCATGTACATGAGAAATTACAGACAAAATTGTTCCTTAAAGAACCTGTTTGCCCCCATCAACATTACCAGTGTATATTCACCTACTTCTCCACCCTGTAATTTAGATATTAGCACTTGAGGTAAATTTGCTGAGCTTTTTCATTTTTCATATTTTTAATAGCTTTTTTCCCCATGTGAATTCTTCAAAAGAATTTGAGTTTTTAAATGTCACAGAAACTGCTGGTTTTGGTCTCTCTACTTAGCACGCAATGAGATCCTCCTGCCCCATCACTTAGATCTTTAATTTCCCTAGTCCCTTGGGGAGCTGCAGGTGACTGGACTTTTATTATCTCAAAGAGAAAGCTGAGGGGCTGAGCCAGGCAGGGGGGAGCCCAGAGCAGTGTCACTGCTCTCTGTGCCTCTGACTCAAAGCTGTGACACACATGGTCACCTGTGTTACTCCACTTGTCTGATGGCTTCGTCCCAGTAGTGCTGCAGTGTCTGTGCTCTGTATTTTCAAACAGTACCCAGGAGTGTAAGTGGGGAAGACCAAGGATAGCTGGAGCTACTACTCAGATACAAACTATAAAATGTTCAGTAATAAATATTACATGTAGCAAATGCCAGCTTGCTATTACTTGTGTATATTTTATGTGAATGCAGACCTGTTTCTAAGGCTAACCATATTTTCTGCCATGGACTGCTGAAGGCCTTAGCAATTTTGCCCTATAAAATCTACAGAGCAGCTAATTAGTCAGTTTTTAAACTGAGCATTTAGACCATTCCTGAACTGCACCAGCTTACTGAAATTTTCTGGAAAGAAAACCCTTCAATTTCAAAGAAATTCAAAGCTGAGCCTAGTGTATAGTTCCACTTCTAATTTTTCTCTATCAGACTAAAATAATGACTCATTATAATAGGTTATTTCCATGTAATTCATGAAATAGTACAGAGTAATTGCCCTCTACAAAGTTTCTAAAGTTTCTAGTTTAACAAATGCTTTCTGAAGCAAGTGTAACCCAATTTAGTTTAACATTGATCAGGAGCCTCCTAGAGTCAACAAATCAGATAATGAATTGCATGTCCATCTGTTCAGACTGAGTCCCTAGACACAGCCGAGGTTACTGTGTTTTTATTAAACACTTCAAAGGGAAGAAACTGAGGTCCAATTTAGTTTAATACAAATATATTGATATAATATAAATATATTTGATATAACTGAGGAAAAAAATCCAGTGAAAATTAGTCTAAATATTGCAAACCATAAGAGAAGAGAAACTGTAATTTTCATCTCAATAAATCAGAGATGATAGCTTTATCCAGGTTGCAGAAGACCCTTTTCACACCTATCTTCTGTACTAATCAGTAGAACAGATCTATTCCACAGTTCCTCACTTCACAGTTGATCAAGTTAATCTGTACAGTGTAGAATATTCTCAGAAATGTTTCCCTCATCCCTGCTGTTTGGAACCACTGTACCAAGATAGATAATTACATATTATAAACTCATCACAACCAAGAACAAGAGTGGAAGAACAAGGATGTCTGGTGGAAAGAGGTCCTGAGGAAGTGGTTGACATGAATTCAGTCATCTTGGAAAAAAGGTTTGCATTTGAGCATTCTGATGCTCTGGATTAATTTGCAAGGCTGAGAGCTGTCAGTCTAATAGAGATTATAGATCTAGCAGTGACATGTTTTTCTTTCATACCTCACCCGACTTGACAGACTCCACCCAGGTTAACAGGTAGTAGTTGGAAAAAAAGCAAAATCACAGATTTTATTTCAGAGTTTGCTCTGTGAAAAAGAAAAAAAAATCCCCCTCTTCTACCAAACTACTAATGTCCAGAAATCCTCTTGTCCATTTCTAGTTACAGCTAAACAGCTGGTTTATTGGGCCTGCCTTGCACCTCTGGCATGCTGCTATTCTGGTACTTCTGCCCTGAGATTAGCAGGATGAAAATTGGGCATGGCTGCAGGGCACAATGCTCCCATGTTTGTGCCCAGAACTGCTGGTTTATCTGTAAGGCTGCTCTGGGAGGGATTTCAGCATCTCCCAGTCTTGTCTTCCCATTTTCCCTTCCTGCACTGTATTCCCAACCCCTCTACATACATCTTGCTATTTGCCCCCTCATGGCCACCTGTTTGCACAGTGTTTACCACAGCCAATTCCTGACCCCTGGGCAGCTCAAAATGCCTGAATAAATGTAGCATTGCAGCTTGTCAGGCACTGTGACTGGGAAAAAGTCTGGCTCGCAGAGGTCCGTATGTGTTACCTACTCTATGCACTCTCTTTTACAAACTTTTTATTAATATGGAACTTCCTACTGAATTATAATGGAGTTATCATGTATAGTGCTATCATGTACAATGTTGTTTTATAGATCCAACCTGTTTAGACAACACACAAATCACACTGCAACATGCTATGGCAACACCACCATGCAAAACATAGGGGTTTTTGTTTCAAACATTGGGATCGTTTCCTTTGTAGCTGTTTATTTACTTTTAGTGTCCTTTACTGACTTTGTCCCATTGAATCCAAATTTCTTCCTGATTACAGTGGATTCAAAGTATATTACAGGAAGCCTTTACCTATAAGAAAGTAGTTAAAGAATTACTGTTTTGTTTTTAAAAGTGAGATATTCCCACAGCCTCACAAAACTTTCGCTGCATTTTTTTTCTTTTTTTTGATTACTGGAAAGCATATATGTATTTTTTAAATACTTGAGGCAATACTCTAGAGCCTCATTACAGGGGAGACAGTTTCTGGCAACTGCTTCTCCTTCCCTAGAAACTGAAAAAACAAAAACCATGATCTTTGCTGAAAGCTCTCATTTTGTTCATTTCAACACACACAGCTCCACTAACCAGGTCACAGAAAAAGCCACTGACACACACACACACACACACAGAGCAGCGTCACCTGCACAATTCAACAGACAATGCAGACAAACTCGAGTATAATCCAAGATCTTTCTACCTCTTTTCATAACAGGTTAGTGCTCGCTCTCAGTGTTGGTGTACAGTTTTTATGGCATGGAAAAATAGGGATGTTTCTGCCCTACAAAAATAAATGCGTTGAATTCTTTAGTTGGAACTTTCACAATGTAAAAGGAAAAAAATATCCCAAAGAAACTGGATAAGTAAAAAGAATCCCAAGTATCATGAAATCAGTGGATCTTCTGGCAGGTGGCAAAAGAATGCCCAGACAAAATCTACCAGCGTTCATTTTTTTTGCCTTTGATAAATAGCTTTTGAAAGTTATACATTGAAAAGAAAAAAAATCAATTCTTTTAGTCCATTATGAAAATGAATCCAAATCAAACCCTTGTACATAAACAGCATGAATTCTTTGGTCCTGTAGAAGCTGTTAGACATTAAGGAAGATGGGAAAATTATTATTGTTTTTTTTCCCTGTGCCCAATTGAAAAAACAAAGGGACAAAGTCTTTTTTAGTAAAATAAAAAGAGGACAGGATGGAAATCCAATGTATTCAACTGTTTTAGACTTGGTATTTTAGAAGGCACCAGAAAAAGAAACAACATCAAGCAAGTTTTCACAGATTCTTTACTAAAATTATAGGGGGGAAAAAAGTGACTAGTTTCATGCTTCCTAATGCAAAAAGCATGGCTCCCAAAGGTCTATTCCTCCATGTGTGACTATTGAGATCAGTGGGAAAGGGACTAGGGAGGAGGGGTTGTAATGAAAGCACATTATAAAGCTGTCATTCCCATAAAAATTCACAAGCTGTGATGAATACACTTTTAACCATCAAGTTAGAGAAGCAAAAGGGAAAGTAGGGATCAGTGAGGGGAAGGGAAGAAGGATGTCCCATCAGGCTTACTAGTCTTCCGAGGCAACAAACTTACCACATTGCGTGTGAATTTCTCAAAAGATGTTCGACGATCCAGAGTGTTTTCCAACTTAAATTTGAAATAAATAAAACAAAAGAAACAAAAAGAAAAAGGAGGGGGAAAAGAAAAGCAAGAACAATGGAGTAGAAAAGGAGGTTTGATGTAACAATGGACTGCAAAACAAAGTTTGTATAAATCAGGAAGCAAACACAGGTGTAAGGCTGTAATGGGACTTGGCAAAACAGGGGATGGGCAAAACAGATACAGTACTAGACAAAAGTAATTTTTCATGGGGATCAAACTGGTTTGAATTTAAAGAAAAACTGAAAGTAAAAAGAAATAATGAAGTGCACATCTTGTGTTAATGAACTGACATTCACAAACTTAAGGACTTCACACGGACAGTTGAAGCTTTCTGGTATTTTCAACATCTCTCTCTATATTGGATCTTCAGAAATCAACGTTTGAACAAAAAACAAAATCACACAGTACTTTCATATAATTTTAGGTTGTCATTATTAACAACAGAATGCTAGTGTTAATAACTACCTTGTTCCAGAAACAATCGGGGCCCCGATTTTGCCAGGCACAGGGCTCCCAGCTGATTCTAGGAGATTACTGTTTAGAGCCCACTGATAGATTTATCATCATGGAAATCTGCATTGTACAAGCTGCTCCACATACTCTGGGCTGTGGCTATTCAGAACCCATTCCATAACTGGACTTTTCTAAGAAAATATTACATACCAAGACATGAACCTCTGTTTGCCAAAGTGTGACATGATCAGTCTTTCAGGTCAGATTCCTAGCCTACTCAAAACTATTCATGTAGTAATAGGGACAGAAACAAAATTGGGAAGCCCCTATATTTATAGTTGAAGTTAAAAGTTATTCATATGAATAAGATTGTTTCTAAACACATTCTGTAGCTTTCATAGGTGGAATAAAGAGAACAACAATTATTACATAAGCAAACTTGCAAACATGAAAGACTATTCTTCTGGGATTTTATTTTATTTTTTTTAATGTATTTGTAAAGCACTTTGCAATTTAAGGTGCTTCATAACAGAGAAAACAGTACAATATGGGATGTAAAAATAAAAATAATTTTTGCTAGATTAACTTATTGAAACATGCCCGCATGCAGGATATATACACATATATGTATATTGAACTCCTGTGTGTATGTGACCCTCCAAAAACGCCAAGCTGGTCACCTACCAGATATCCAGTTGCACTGGCACAGGGGAGAGAAGACTGAGTATTGTTGCAAACATAACCACTGCTTTGCACAGTGGCAAGACAAAGGCAAGATGGACCAATACCTTTTTCTTGGCCTGTAGCAGCTCCTGGTAGGCACTGGATCGTATAAAACGAGGATAAGAATCACTTTTCATCAGTTTGTAAATGTGCTCCTGAAAAAGAAAGGAGGAGCTGTTACTGCCATAGAAGAGGACACATGCAAAATGGGAGGCAGTCACATGTTTTGGCTGTGGAATGTACACCAGGTAGCACTGCTGTGAATAGGAAGTATTACAGGATAGCAGGTCTCAGCTCTGAAGTGAAGGCGGAATTGGTTTCTATTCTTAAAGTTGAAATCCCATCCATTTCTTACGTATAATTACAAAACACAACTTTAATTTATTGACCAAATTTTCCAGTACAAAATTAATTTCTAAGAATTGATAAATGAGTCCTAGCTTCAGGTCCAAATTCAAACCTCCCTTACATTAGTTAGTTTAGCTAAGTGATGAAATTAAGAACTGTGGGTCCTTCCTCATCAGATTTTCTGAATTAGTTTCTGGAGATACTCATGTGATTTCAGAGTCTAAGAAGAGGATTTCAATTCAGCACCACAATTAATGCTTAGGTTACTGAGGATTTCCCTGGCTACTCTTGACAAAATCCTTTGACAGGTGTTTAGTCTGCTCTCCAGTTAACAATATAAAAAAGGAAAATACACATGTCATTTGGAAAACAGTACCAGGCTATTCTAATTTTCAAGATAATAATTCTTCAGAGGCATATGAATATTTGGAAACCTTTATTCAGAAATTAAATGACAAGAGCAGCTTAAAAAAACTTAATTTTGGAATGTTCTAATTTCTGAAAAAGATGAAAAACAAAAAATCTTGATAATTCTAGTTCTAATGATATGCTAGAGAAAAGATTTGTAGAAAAAGCAGCCAGAACAGAAAATACTCTCAAAAATATTTTTTTAAAACCCTGAATCATTAGCTATTCTATCATTACCTATTTTCATGGACTTCTTGTTTTATTCAGATTCTATTTCTTACTGTAGGAAATTTGTAGCACAGCAATTGGGAAACAGCAAACAAACTGGAAAGAAAATACTGTTTCTCAGCTTGGTACTGCATAAAATTAATGAACACAAAAAAAGCCAAAACGAACAAAAAAGCCCCAAACAAAACTCCCCACCTTGTCTGAAAATTAAGGCAAGGTAAAATTAGAACTGATGTTTAATTTTTGCTGTATTAGAAACCATAGAAGCTACTCTAAATGTCTTTGTATTTCTTACAGTAAGCAGAGAAATTCTGATGTATATTCAAAACTTAGACTGGTTTATTTGGGGAAGGTTCTGCTCTCAGTCAACAGAGAGCAGAAAGTGGTGACGAGCACTAAAATTTAATTTCCGTACAAGAAATATGCCTGTCAAAGCAAGAATAAATTGGGCTGTATTAGTATTGTTAATGTACAAGTTAGCCAGGGACATATTAATGCACATATTTAGCACAAATGGGCTATTTTTACTTATGTGTCCCATTTTACCTATGTATCTACATTTGACATGGAGTTTCATATTTCTATGTTTCCAGTCCAGAAATTCTTTTAATACATTTTTAATCACAATTAAATGACCCACCAACTGCCAGAATGGCACACCAGCAGTCTCCTTCCCAGCTGGCAGGCCAAAAAAAGCCTGCTGCAGAGGCAGAGCCCTGGCCCTGACAAAACCCTCCACCTCAGGTGGGACACTTTAAAGTTCCTAAAGTTTCAAGTAAGAACACAGCAGGTGCAGCCTGTCCCTTTTCCACAGAAATTCAGGCTTCCAGGTTTAAGGTTTTGTGCTGAACTGGATGAAGCAGAGGTCCTCTCCACGTGGC
Organism: Agelaius tricolor; assembly: GCF_023055355.1. Lineage (NCBI taxonomy): Eukaryota > Metazoa > Chordata > Aves > Passeriformes > Icteridae > Agelaius > Agelaius tricolor. The sequence continues at coordinate 47,295,986 of NW_027269261.1, forward strand.
AAAGTCCTGCTTGCATAAACACTGAATATTCCATGTCTTTCATAAATGAAGGACAAAATTACAAAAAGAGAGATCTGGCAGTAAAAGAGTATTGAAATTTTACACTCATTACAAAAAAAGAAGATACTGGCAAGGAATTTAAATGTCAATTACTCGCTCAACTGCAAAGACACATTTTTTAAAAACCTTTAATCTTGCTCTATTTTTACTTTTGCCATTTATGTCTTTGCTATATACCGCATTCTTAAATCTCCAGGGGTCAGCAGATGCAAGTAAAAATTGTATGTGTGGTTAAATGCAGAGTACTTCAAAACAGTGGCTATGACAGACGGTCTACTGAAAATTTCCTTGTTTCTTCATAGGTTGCTGTTCTCATAATGGAAAAATTAAAAGGAGGTAAAATTATTCCCCCTCATATTTAGGGCAGAGGCATTCTCCGAAAAAGTAGAAAGCCTCAATTCAATTCCCTTTTCTCCTTCACGGGCCTTGTAGCAGCATCTCCTGACTCCAAAGATGATGGCCTAATAATCAAACTGCAGGAAATTCTGCAGGGATATGATCTCAATCTCTCCTTTTGACACCATTTCACTTTGCATTAATAATTAAATTTTCATCACTGGGCTGCTGATGAAAATGGAGGATGGTACCAGTTCTGCTACTTTTACTGTAAATCCAATTATTTTCTATTGCTTTTCTCAGAAGTCTTCAGAGATTAAATATTAAGTTATAAGTCATAGGAAGTGTTGCATTTAATACAAAAGTACTTCATTTTTTCTTCACTACATGCTTTCCTTCATTCAAAGTCCACTTGAAACCTCTGTATCAAGCACAGGAGTTTCATGAACTTCATATGCCTCATGAAAGAAAGAATGTTACGCATTTGCATTGCCAAAATGGCATTTTAGGAAACAGGGCGCTATCATTTAATTCCCAAATACATCTCATTTTTGCATACAGATTTCACTAGCCAATATTCCATTTCAGATGTCCATAAACACAATTGCAAACTGACCTGAGCGTCTTCAAATGTGTATCTTCCAGGTTCCTTCACATTCTGAGTGGTTTTGTCATAACTTTTTGAATCTAGGTTGATGGCGCTGGGTGCACCTGGAGCAAGAAATTCTTGCCAGATTTCTTGGACACGAGCAGGAACTTCACGGATTGGCCTCTTCTTCAGGTCTTCTACTGCTAACCAGAACCTATGGCACAACACAGCACCTTGACTTCCAGCTCAGGATAACCACTCATGAAGTGCCCACATTCTTCCTTGCTCTTAAAAAAGAAATTAAGTAACTGAAGTTTTCATCTAGACATGCTAAAATAAGAAAAAGCTGAGTGATTTTATGTTGGGATCAGCATTCTGGTGTACTGTCTCAAGGCAATCAATCCACCCAGGGAAGAAATTTTTAGAAGACTCTTCATGGGATAGATAGGAAATCCTTCATTACTTATGTATGGGTAATGTGCTTGCAGGAAGATTCCAGATTTAGCTAGAATTAAACTGACACTTCACTTTGGCTGAACCACAAGGGCTTATTACTTATAAACTAACTGCTTTTTGACATTCCTTCAAAAACTAATCATTTATATTCTTGCTATCTACATGAATCTCTGAGTCCTACTAAATCCTAAACTTTGTAACTAATTTTGTTACTCAGAATTCATGCATACATTGAAAAAGCATTTGTTTTGCTAATTGTAATTTAATTTCTCTTTTCACCCTTCCATTTACATGCATATTTTTGCTCAAAACGCTGAATGGAATTACACATTCTCTCTTCTGCTGCCGAGCAAACCAACATTGGGCAGCCATATGTAGTGCAGCCAGTTCATTGTATCCTCATTCAGTCTGGAACAAGATCACTAAAAAAGGCCCTGAGCACTTTATGATTATAGCTAACTAGCTGTAAGCTTTATTTCATTATTTCTTCTATTGGTGTTCAGACTCTCTCATGGCACAAAATAATCCTAAATTAATCTAGGATCACATTGTTAGACATGGTTCAGACCACTTAGTTCTCCCCCAAAATCCAAGAGCTCAACTAAAGTTTGACTTTGGTAAACATGCAACATATACCATTGCAACTTTTCATTATTGTTCTGACACAGCTGATCCTATGAAACAGATAAGCTGAGCCTTGAAGTGATTTAACTTTGAAATCAGCTGGATTTTCCAAGTTTCACAAATAAATTGGGTACACTTTGTGGTTTGAACCCTGCTTACACTGTGACATGAACTTAAGCTCTCTTAGCTGAGTTCAACAATTATGGGATAGGAGAGAACAGTGATACTGTCCTCAGACCCCCAGGAAAGCAAAATGACATCACCCTCAATCCAAATTCTAATTTAATTATTGCAAAAAACTTAAGAGAGGATAGTAAAGCAGAGCAAACCTTATAGAACTCTTGCTATAAGATATCCTTCACTTCCTCTCAGGAAGCAATTATTCCTTCATAGTCCTGTTTTGAAATTTCTTTGTAGCACAGATGGAAGGGACCTGTGTTCATTTTCCACAAGCCAGCATGGTTAGCTTCATGCTGCCAAGAAGACTATTTCAGGTATTTCTACAACCTTCAATTTCAATTGTACATAAGCACAAATTTTTCATCTAAGATTCTCCAAGAGACAGAGAAGCAATATTGTCCCAGTTTTGCAAATATATTAATAATGTAATAATGTACCGTGGTTTCACCAAGGTCACAAAGGGGGTCTGTGCCAATAGAACTCCAGTTTCAAAACTTCTGGGTAGCATCTCTTTTATAGATGAATTACAGTGTGAATTGAACATAATTCTGCACAGAGCCTGGGGATGTATCCTGAGAATGTGAATTGAACATAATTCTGCACAGAGCCTGGGGATGTACCCTGAGAATCTGATGGCAATGCAGGAATGCCTGATAACTGAAGTTATAAAACTGCAAAGCTCACAAACTCTAATTCAGTTCACTCTCTCAAATTTGGGCTACCTACTTTCGTTTCCTTAAGCTGCTTTAGATATTTGCATTTAAAAGCACATATCCTGCAGTGCTAACCCCTTCAAGTGCATCTTCTGGGATTGACTGCTCATGTGTCTCCAAGTCAGGTAAGGAACACAAAAATGAAAGGGAAGGATGCTCTTTGTAAACACACATTTTCTGTCTCCCTGCAGACATCCTGCAGATCTAGCTCAGAGATGTCACTTCCTTTTTTGTTCCATTGTATCACTGCCAATAACTCTGGGAGTCACTGCAAACATGCCTTAGGATGCTATTTGCTTTTGCAAGCAAACTGTTTTCATATAGTAGGCTATACTCAATTCTGGGGAAATAGATGGGAGATAAATTTCAATAAATTTAACTTCTATGCTTGCAGCATAGAATGGGGAGGTTGTATAGACCAATTCTTGCAGGCAGAACACCAGTTCTTTGATAGATTAATTTAATTTTACCCTTCTAACAATAGCATTCAAAGGCTCAACTAAAAATGTGAAACTCTAAATATAGAAACCTCTCTAAAAGTGGGAAGAATTATGATTTCTGTGTTATGTCTAGGGTGCTTATTTCACAGCCAACACACATTTTAAGATTTTAATCTACTTATCTTTTAAGAAAAGATGCCTGCCCTCCTCCCACAGAGAGTTGAATTCAAATATTCAAAGTTAAGAAATGACAAAAATAAAGCTGCTCCCTCTTGCATTTTCAAAAATAACTTTTTCAAATATCCCATGGCAACCAATAGCACAGATGAAGTTGAAATGGAGTCACAAGACCTCAGCACAAGGCCTCAAATCAAAAGAGCTCCCTGTACCATTTTACGGCTCTCTACCTCATGAGCTGTGACCAGAGCAAGGGAAGTCTCCTGTGGCAAAAAGCACACAGTCTGCAACATTAACTGTGTGCAAGGGCAGGTGAGGGGAGAAGGGGAATTGCATTTTTTGGGCAATGATATACACAGCCTTGGTGCTACTTTGTGTAAAGAACTAGAACTCAGTCTGGCTGCCCTCGGATGAAACTGCATTTCCTGTTGGTGGAGGTTTGCTTTTGCCATGGAGACCCTTTCTAGCAGATGCTCAGCACTATTTGAACAGAGGCTTGAGCAGCTGAGTGTAAACCTCCCTGCTGTCTTCTACCCCAGCATCTGGGCTGCCACCTGCTGGGTCACAGAGCAGAGTGAGGGTGTGTAGTGCACAGTAGTAGCACATCCAGCCACATGGACTGCTAAAACACATGTTGCAAGGTATCTAGGGATTATGTCCTCCAGCTGGATTACTTTCAAAGCCACAGTGGCCTTATGGATAAATAGCACAGCTGCAACACAGCTTCTGTCCCATTAACTGACCTAAAGACAGGTGCAGCCAGATTCCAGAACAAGCTAATCAGTTAAATTTAGCCCAAAGGAACAACAAGTGAGAGGAGGGCTGCAGTGGTTCTCTCTGAAACTCATGAGGTATATTCAGTGTGGAAACACTGGAGTGGGAATTATGTGAACTTTGCACTCATTGCATGTGACAAAACAAGAGGCTAGACCTTTCAGCATTTTCAGAAAAAGCAAACAAAAACCTAAACAAACTCTATGAATAAAATCACATAATATTTTTTCCAGGGCCAGGAAACACTGTTCTCTGATTTCTAGAGTCCACCTTCTTGCCCACTACAACTTCAAGCTTCAAGGCATAGTAGAACTGAAGGATCTCAAAAATACGACAGAGAAACTCATTAAATCCGGCAACTGGTTTTTTCTCATCTGCTCTGCAGAAATGGCAACATTGCTGGCACTTGGCATTTAAGCTTGAGTCTGAATGAGAAATAACTCACAGGCAATTTCAGCTTTGAGGATTACATTTCAGTCAAGTTATTAGCACCCACAACAGGGCCTCATAATCACCACTGTAAAGGATAAACACCTCATAAAATGTCAGCTTGCAGGGGGATGGTTAGACAAAAACTATTGAGGGAAGACATCCAAATCTATCAAATTTCCCAGTCTCTCTCATTTTTTCTGGATAACAAGAATGCAAAGTCCCTTTTCCCCTACTAGTCATACATTACAGACCTAAGAAATGAGCATCAAGGAATGGACAAGGGGTCCAGTGGCTTTTCCTTTCGTGTATCATGAAACCTAACCGGTCACCACTCTCCCTTCACTAACTTAGGAGGTTTTTCAGTCCTAGAGCTGCTTTGAAGATCACACTCACTGCACAAGGATTTGGACAGGCTTTCAGGTTGGCAGGTCTGAAATTATTTAATCTTTACAGGCTGCAATTCCTGTAAAACAACCAGTTGGGAGCAAACCTATAGTCAGCATACAAATATTAATTTTCCAAAGAATTCTGCTGCACTACAGACAAAGGAAGGAAAAGAAGAGGAATACAATTTCCAACAGAAAATAAAGACATTAGGTCTCTAGGTGCCATGCTGCTGTAAGTTTGATTTCATAAACTCACTCTCTTTGAAAAGTACTTTTTTTAGCACTTGGAAAACCTTGTGACTAAGCTCAATAGACCTGGATCATACTCAGACTTTAGTCTTGTGAATTTTAAACAATGTTCACCATTTTTGTAATAGGCATTGGGAATTTCATAAATCTATTATCCAAATCATATGTTACTTTAGCTATTTGTTCTGTGTATTGAGCAACACACAAAGCAATTCTTCCAAAAAATGTGCATGGTAACAAGAGATTACAAGTCATACCCTGCATCGGGTGAGTGCAGAATCCAACCTGCAAGCTGCAGTCACACTGTAATGAAATCACTGCACTGACAGAACTGCTTATGCAGTTTTATTCCTTTGCTATTTCTTTACAACACTCCTTCAGAGAGTGAAATACTATTAAGCCCCATTTACAGGCAAAGAAAAAAGAACAGAGATACAAAGTGAGAAAGGGAAACCTGGTTATATTCCTGATCACTGCACAATTCTTAGTATGAAATCACAGCTCAAGGTCCTTCATCCTTGCTGTCTTCCTTAGGGCAGGATCTGGATCCCAAGGCAGGGATACAGACCCTTTAAGACAGGATCTGTATCTGCCAAGAATGAGATTCTCAGATACCTTAGGCACTCTCAGTCAAAGTTAATGTAACAGTAACACTGGGACTTCTTGCTACGTAATATCATTACACTTGAATAGAAATGGTGTATCTGGTAGACTTATCATTTCATGGTTTTGGTGTTTGTTTCACAAAATGAGGTATAAGACACCTAATCACCTATTGCTGAAGCTCCTGTCACGCCTGCAGTCCCTGCTGTATCCTGTGTACTCAGATACTTGAAAGCTCAAAAGCAGGGTCCCAGCTGCCATCCAACCATAGGCTTGGCAGTGTTGTAAATTTTATCATTATTAGATTTGTAAAAGTACAAGAACCAGCAACTGGTTTGAGTTGAATTTGTTGCAGTGGGAATATGTGGGTGGACATAATTATTTTTCTTAAGGTGGCTGTCAAAATAATAATTAAAAAATACCACTAAAACCCCCAAATTATCATGATGGAGTTAACAGGTGAGCAATGAAAGTGGTTGCCTTCTAAGGTTTATTTAGTGGTAATGCTTGAAATCATCAAGCTTTTAACTTCTGTTATTGACATCTAAAACATTTTGACAGGCATGCATAACAAGCTTTACAAACTCATGTTTTCTAACCCAAATTTACTATGTGAACCTAATGGACTGATTTCCCTACAGCTTAGGCATTTGCAAACATAATTCTGAGTTTCTGAGACATTTTCCCTTCAGTTAATTATCACAGAAAGCACCTTCTCAGAGCAAATTTATCCCCTGCCTGGCCTTTAAGATCATATTCACTGTTTCTCAGATACTATATTTAATAATGCCAATTTAAGAATTTAGAGGAACAGACAGAAGAGTAGATGGCATGTCAAGGAATCACCTCTGAAGAAATTTCTTGAGGGAATTTTTCTAGATCAGTTACTTGCAGTTTGCCTGTATTTAGTGTTGTAAATAGGATTAGACAAAAGAGTTAGGGATTATGTGGGTAACAGTCTAGTTGGCAGAGAGACAAATTAATCACAGGAAAGCACCACAAACTGCAGCACACACTGGGCTCAATAGGTCCATGTTTGAACAGCTGCTCTGCGTAACAAATTACCAGGATGCTCTTTAAACAATAATTTAAAAAGAAAAAAATTACCTTTCCTTTTCTTGGTCTTATTCTGATTTTTAAACATTCATTTTACCAACTGGAGTTTTTAATAAGAAAAATCTGTATTTGTGACAAATAAAGTCATCAACATACACATACAGGTCAGGCTATATTTGTGATGCAAAATTAATGTTTGAATATGAATATGGTCAGCAACTTAGAGGACTCCAACTCATTATTCTGCTGACAAATTTAAATTAACAACAAGGAGATCTGTGCAATTACCCAGCATTTATAAATCAACATCATAAATATTAAATGCCTCTTGTAGGATGCTACAAAAGCATAATTTTAGTATGAATGGCTATGCTGCACCACTTTAGAGTAAGAATTGGCATAGGAAAAAAGTAGGTTAGGATTATTCTGAGTTCTAGAATGTAAATGCAAATAGGATTTTATACTACTTATTGGTGAATGGAAAGTGATACAGATGACATCTGACAAGAAGGTGGAATTAAGATAAAAACATGTTGCCTATATTTTTGTACTATGCTCAGCTTAATTTTTCTGTCTATAGAAAGGCTGTTAATCTCTCTGAAATAAATCTTACTGAAATATGACTTTCTTAGAACAGCAAAAACAAAACATGCTATTAATCAATTGATGGACTGCCATTTTTAAAATCAAGACATTTTTCCCCTCACTTAAAATTAATTCTGTAAGCACACTGTTAAAAAAATACCATCTATGCTGCATACACTGAGAACACTTTCCATTTTACAACTAGAGAGGAATTTGAGAGCTAGATGTCACCCTACTTCAGCTGTGTCAGATGCACAAGTATTAGAATATTGGTGGATACATTCAAAATGATCCCCAGAAACCAATCAACATGATAAAAGTCAATGAATTTTACTTTTAGATCCTTTATTTATTTTTAATCTTTCTTATTTTCTTTTTACTTTTCTCATAATATTTGACTAAATAAATTATATTGAACAGGCTTTGAATGAATCCATTTTATACATGTTTAAAAGACAAGCTTAGAGAAAAGTTCTTATATGAGTAGTTTGACCAAAAGTTGAATATGAATGGAAAAATATGCCTCATGTGAGTCTCTGTTAACTATATGAATATTTCCTTCAGCCTGTACATGAAAGTGAGTAGCAATCTGGATGAATTAATTCTGAAAGGTGAGGAAAATTTTTGAAGGGGTCAAAAAATGAAAAGTATCAGGAAAAGACAACAACAAAGCAAAAATCCAATATAACTTACAAGCTATTAAAAAAGAAAGTAACTCCCATTTACCTTAAATTTTCTGAACTGAATTCTGACTCCAAGAATTTTAGAAACTGCTCTCTTCCCACAGGGTCTTTCAAAGCTTCATCCATGCCAAATCCCCATCGTTTCACCCTCTGCTGTCCTGGCTCTTTGCTACAGAATTAAAAACAACAGAACCCAAAGTGAACAAAACTTCAGTATTCTAACAATGTGTTCATAATTTAGACCAAGTCATAAAGTTCCATGGTTTTCTCACTTTTTAGAGTGCTCACATCTGTGCAATGTTCAGCAATGAGCAAACAGACTGTTAATACTTACTTAGGATGAAGGTAATACACAGAAAAATAAAGATTTCCAACTAGGAATGTTATCAGATTTTAAAAGCCATCTTTTTTTTTTTTCACCATAGTAGAAGCTTGGAAACTGGTTACTGTAACACTTCACACGGATTTATTAATATATAGCACTCCCCATCTTACAAATCTGTAAAACTGGAAAGACCAAAAGCGTACTGCATTGCCCTTCTAAGGCCTCAGTATTCTCTTGCAGTATCTCTGTCTGAAATCTTCACATTTCCAGAAAAGCATGTTATACTCCCTTACTTCCAAAGAAGAAATAAAATTGTATACCTTGCCTCCAGTTCCCAGAAAGTGGTGTCATCTGATATCCAAGGGTTTGAAGGATCAGGGGGCACAAGAAAAGGATCATATTCCAAATACTGCTCTGTATAAGCTAATAGACTAGGAAAACAAAAGCATCAAACATTGTCATGTCAGGAGGAGAAGAAACCTGATGAGGTTACCCCAGCTAACAAGTTACCTTGCATCCACCAAGCCATAGTAACTGTGTGTGCACACAGAAGGCAGCCAAAAGCTCCGGGTGAAATAGGTTTGCTCAGGCTGTTTGACAGTGGACCATTGAAGAAGGAGGGGTGGCTCAGGTCTACCCAGAGTAGAAATAAAATAAGTTTCCCTAATACTTCCACATAGCTCCATTTAAGGTTCCTTTAGGCACTAATAAATTAAATCATACAACCTCCTCCATGCACATTTGTTTTCATAAAGGAACATGTTTTATATCCCTGTGGTTTTAATCAACAGTTTCCTTAAAATCTGTTCTAAAACACTGCATGTTACACAGGTTATATTTATTTGCCCTGCAGCTGCTAGTACTCTTTTTATTTTCTCTTAAATATATTTTTTATTACTTCCTAATCAAAGGGCATTATTCCCAGATTTATTTTTTAAAAAATAAATCAATTTTTTTTCACAATTTTTTTTTAATATTCAGGAATTGGTCTGACTTGGTCGCACACACTAAAAATTTTTCCTGTATTCTGGTAATTTACATCTCCCATTGTTCTTATGTATGCTTGCTGTTTCCTTTGGCCTCATAATTCTTGTAAAATTATTGACAAGTGAGGACAACTATTCTTTCTTTTCAATTCCTATTATATTTAGTATACTTTTTTTTTTACTGTTCAGCAAACAAAAAAATCTTTGCCTGCTCTCTTTATAAATAAATATTTATTTGGATTTGCATATGTATACACACAAATTAGTAGACATATATGCAGAAATGCTTATGAGAAGATGAACAGCAATTTGTATTTGGCCTTATTTCCTTTACTAAGTCCCATGCAGCTCAATTTTCTGCAATGTTGGGCTTTTTTTTTTGCTTTCTAGCCACTTCCTGACAAACTTAGGTCTTATTTGCAGAGAGATTCCTACTAGTGTTACATCTCTGACCCAAACTGAGCCCAAACCCACTTTGTTCATGCACTGACTGAGCTCCACACCAGCCGATTCCCTTGCTCCATCAGTGATTGCCCTTTTGAAATATCAAAACAACAACCCCAGACCTATTCCCATTTAGCCTCCCTGCCAATGAAAGGTGAAACTTATAATCACTTGGTCAGAGGCTCTTTCAGTGACTCAGGTTTATCAGAAATGTATCATGGAATATCTGGAATAGTTTTATCACTAAAAGAATTTCATACTTCTCCACTTAAAGTAAACTCTCATCAGTTATTTCTATGACATCTGAGCTCTCATGTCTCTCTTTGAAGAGCTATTTGCAGTGAACAGCTCTTTGAAACTATTTCACACTGACATTTTTCCCAATAGTTACCAGTCTAATTGAAAAAAATAGAAAATGTGACAATATACATACCTCTCTGCAACTTTTGACATTTTTAATCTATGTCTGTCTAATTGCATTTGCCAGTGCTTAATCTGCAAGAAAGGAAGGAAAAGAGTTTTATGAGTAATTTATTGCTTGACTCTATTTCTATAACTTTTTTTATTAGGGCTGTAATTGAACATTAATTTATCCTAGGGCACAGAAGAGAAATATATCTGAATTAAAACAACATTTCACCAGTGTAGCTCTAAAATAAATGGAAGTTTCCATTAAAGAGAAAAGCTCATACAGAGAAAAAAAATGTGCCCAATATAACATTTTCCCTAAAGGTTCATCAACAGAAATCCAGTTAGCCTTTTTTTAGATTTTTGAGGAGAACTAGTACTTCTTTAGACATTTAACTTCTCCAGACTCTAACATCTCAGGAAAGATTAACAAAGTTTTAACAGTAGATAAGTGTGTGAACCTATACATGCATGTATGGAGTGGTAAGTATACCCCCAAGCCTCCAATCAGCGTAGAAAGAAGAGCGAGCTCTCTACAGCTAAAGGGGCTAATGGGCTTAGCTATACAACATACCCACTCACTGGCCTACTTCCTACTGCCTTTAGGTGTTTAATACATGATACAAAAAATTCAGGTGTTGTCTCATTAGTTTTGATGAAGTTACATGCCTAAATCCATATACCTTGAGACAAGGAAAAGGTTTATTAAATGTTTGCAACAGCTGTTTTGAATAACTTCCCAGTTACAATAATTTTTGGGTTTATACCTAAAAAGTTATCACCTAAAACGTTCTTTTAAAAGTACATTTTTGTAGTTATGTTCCAAACCTCTTGGTGTAGTTCATCTTCTGTGGGTGGCTTAGTCTCTGGCACTGGTGTGTGCGTAGGGCTGTGACTTCGAATGTCATTTTGTAAGCCATAGACAGACTGTGCAAAAAAATATGGAACAATGATGGTTGCTTTCAGACAATGCTTTCTACACACACCCATACTACATTGTGCTCAAGAAGTTAGCCAAAATCATCTTTACCTAAAGAAACTTCAATAAACCACACACTCAGAAAAAATCATGCTTCTGCACTAGAGTGTAAAATAAAGACTCCCAAACTCCCACAATTCCACAAAGCCACAACCAAGAATCTACTTTTATTAGGTCTCTATATCTGCATCATACTAAACATGGGGAATGTCACTGAGAGATGCTATTGCAGTAAGCAATGGCATATATAAGGAGATGACTGGTAGGTGCAGTATCCTGAGAGGTACACTAACTCACAGATTATTTGGATTACTTCCAAAATTGCAATTACTATCTGGTAAATTACACTAATCTGGACTTTTCACTACCATAAAGAAGCCAAGCTAAAACTTTCTCTAAGACCACTTTCCTTTATAAAACTTACCTTCCCATGGGTCAACATGCAAATGCACCTCAAAGGAAGTACTTTAAAGTGGGAGTCAATCTATATGGTTATGGTGTAAAGGATGTAAAAGTGTTGAGCCAATCCATCTGTACATCCCTAGAGAAGTTACACTCTAATTACAACCTAATTTAGATAAAGCTAATTTCTTCCATCATTTCCAGTCATCCATTTTGGGCATAATTGTAATATAGAGACACCCTTTTCATGAAGACCAGGACAAGAACTGCTGTTAGAGTTTGTACTGAATTTTTAACTTTTTTTTCCTTAATTACTTACAGAAACATTTTAATGTGCTTTATTCAATCTACTGAATAACATGAATAAAGCATGCAAAAATGAATTTTATCTTCAAAATCTCTTTGTATTTCTCCAAAATCTTATGTGATAGCATTCACTTAGCATTAGCAAATTTGTTAATACTAATTCAACTAAGAGCTTATGAAATATTAACATACATTTCATGCATTTGCTCCTTGCAGCTGTAAGAAAAAAGTGCTTTAAGAAATTATGGAAATTCATTCTATAAATTTCCTCCACCTCCTGCTTTTGATATAATAGCTTACCTTTCTTGTTTTATGTGGATTTCTCATTCTTGAAGATTTTTTTATATCCACTTCAGTAGTGTTTACACAGCCAGGCTATTAAAAGAAAGAGAATGGAAAGCAAAAGGCTAAATCTGTGATGGAACTTCTCTGAGCTACTCCTCTTCAGAGTGCAAGACTGAAAAATAAATTCCCCACCATGAAATTGAAATAAAATAAATTGCCAAGACAGTGGAAACCAATCAGTTTCTGTTTTGGTTTTGCCAAGGAAGCCATTCATTACATTGTAGCTATCCCTCTAAGGAGCATGGTTTGACTTAATGAGACAAAATAAACAGAATTGTGAAGTATTCACCTCAGCTGTGAACCTCAGGTTCGCTTCAGGAGCATTTGGTTTTGGGTCAATTTTTAAAGAGGATTATGTTTTAAAACTAAATGAAAAAAAAAAAAAAGGTTTTGTTTCTACAGAAAAGAAAGAGAAAAAACCAAACCAAACCAACAAAAAAGGCTTCTGCAGCCTAACCAGAAGACTGACAGCCTAAATAAAATTACTCTCAACACATCAGATTTGGGTTTCAGTGGTTCATTCTCACAACTCTGTGGCCTCCCAAAGCACACAAGTACTCTAGTTTCTCCTAATTCATCTTCTTTTGACACTTCCCTCTAAATACAAAATCTATTTGTAAATCTGTTTTTTACCCATTGCTGGAAACAAATAAAAAAAAAGTGTTTTGCTCTCAGGTGAGTCTTATCTATTGATTTTGGAGGGATTACATTTGACACTGAGTGGAAACTACAAAATCTGTTCTCTAGTGGGAACAGACTTCTACTGAAAGTAGGTTGGGGTATTTTTAATGGAAGTAGCTAGATATTGAATTTACTTGCCCAACAGCCAAGCTGGACTTATTATTGCTCTAATGATACAACCTCTGTCTTCTTATCAGAATGGACAATGCTTGAGGTGACTCTAAATTTAATAAGACAAAATTTAGGCTTGTATAGGCTAAGAATATCTTATATAGCTAAGAAAAAATAGCTTTCATTAAAGAGAGCAATGTTACTTTGCCTCTGAAGAATTTTCTAAACAACACACTGATTTTTTTTTCATCCAGTACGGTTTTTTTTTAATTAATAAATAAATAAGTTTCTATTTTAAAGTAATAAATTAGTGTGTATTTGATCATATAACATTTGAAGTAGAAACAGCTTCTCATTGCTAATGATAAAAATAGACAATATTCTTAAGACTGCACCTGACACACTAGAATTGAGACAGTAACTTTTGTGCTTCTGAACAAAAATGGGAAGTTTTGAACTCAGAAATAACTTGCAAATCTCAAAGAAAAAGACAGGTTGAAAAATACAAAGTTCTGCATGATGGCCAATTTAAAAGCAGAAAGCAATTTCCCAGGGCAGTATATTGAGATACAAAGTTTAAAAAAACCAAGTGCATCTACTTTAAGATTACAGCAGCAGCTGGCAGTGAAGAAAGCAGGGGCTTTAACAACATCTACAGCCTTTGAATGTAACAATTTGAATAGCAGGCACACTTACATAAGGCACAAACTGTTATTTGTTCAGTTTTCAGTTACGGTTTTTATGCTTCTAAGCATGCTTTGAAGTTATACTTTTAAGTATGTCCTAAAAATGGAGAGGGGAAAAAAAAAGGGATAAACCTCATCTGAAGCTTCTTATTTTTAAAAATTTTGAGCCCGCCAGGAATAAATTGGTATGGACAGATCTTGCAACTTGCTTGGGTAACTTCCATTCCAGAATTGTACAGATTGATGCAAGGGGGACAAGAACTTCTGGGAGACTTTTAGAAACGAAACAAAGGCAACAATTTTGCTGGTTGCAAAGAGGCCTGACCCAGTAGTGACCTCCTACAGCACTCAGTGGATTCTTACTGACACCTGGCTGCTTCAAACCCCTCACTCTGAAGTGAAGTTGCACAGGCAGGGAGAGGCTGTGGGGGGAGAACCTGGACCAAGGTGGGACTGATGAGAAGCTGGCAGGAGAGCAGCCCCAGGAAGGCAGAGGCAAGGAAGTATCAGGAAGCTTCAGGGCAGAAGGGGAGGTGGCTAAAGGGTGTATCAACTACTCTGACAACCTGGGGTAACAAAAGGAGCTCAAGACATGCATCACTACCTCTATACAAGAGCATTCTCATAATTTTATTTAAATTATATGATCAGAAGTACCTAATGTAGTTTGGGACACAATTTAAGATTTCTTCTTAGCTGAAGTATATTTATTAAATTATACTTGATATGAGATGGGTTTTATTGTTTTTCTGATGCTGCCAAATTTCATCTGTAAATATTTAGGAATAAATATCAAACATCTTTTCAATTAAAATAAACACCAGAAGTTGCATTATGTGAACATTTAGCTAAAATAACTCAGCCTTTGTGGGAAAACCTTTGCTGGACAACATTTAATTTTATTTGTATGCCCTCATTAACATAATAAGTATCTGTTTGAATACAATTATATCCAGCTGTGTTTTCTTTTTGTGTTGTTTTTTTAACTGTACTACCATAGTTCAAATAGTGAGATGCCTGTCAGAGTGCTCTGCTGCAAGAATCCCATTTAGTGTGTGGTATATAATTTGCATACTAATACTGTAAATAGTTTTCAAACGGATTTCCTGGAGGACTTGAGAAGTCTTCTATATGTGTAAATAGAGTGCTTATTTCTTTCAGGAATAATGTTCTTTGTGAAAACAATTTTCCCCCAACACACACAGAGGAAAGCCTTGTGACCTTCTTGAAATTATCATAGAGCAAGATCATAATCAGGGTAGAATCTGGTCCTCATCAATTTTTAAATATCTGGGTGAAAATCTGTCATACATTCACTAAGTTTTTTTTCATCCATCTACTAGGATGTACTTATCTCAAAGTACAAATGCCCTCGTATTAATCAAAGGACAGGTCAGTCCAGTCGCGATAAATTCACTGTTGATATAAATGGATACAGATAAATAATATAAAAAACCCCACATATAGAGAAATTTCAATCCCTACTTCAATTATTGCATAACAAGGTTAGTACAAATCCCAAGCAGCAGCACTTTCTACTGATGCTGTCTAGGAGGATGCACACCAGGCTTCTGCTAAGAAACATCAAAGAAGAAAGAAGCCTTGTCTGTAAGCAGAGGAGGAACCAGAACATACATGCCTTGATCTGGCTATCACCAGCATTTGAAGCAACCATCTGAGAGGATGAGTTAAAAAAAAATCCATTTGATATTAATGTTCTATCCCTGATAACTGTGGCAACAGTGAATATATTATTTAAGCCCTTCTAATAGTGCTACAGTGTATTAATTTTAGGAAACCTGTAACAACTCTTTGGAAGAATTAATTATTTACAGAATATGGCGTGCCTGAGCCATGGTACATTCCCATTCAAGCAGATGCAGGGTATGGAGTATTTATAGTCTGCTTGCTGTACAAAGTTGCACACTCCAAGTACCCTTTTTATTGCCTGGCCATATAGCCCAAATCAACAGCTGTTAATGCCTTTTTTGTATAAAAACCTCTTTGCTATGATGGAATTCTAGAAAGTGCAGAATGCTCAATAGAGAGTAAATTAATATTTATAATTAGGTCAGCTGAAGTTTTGATGTCTTTTTCATCTTTCACAAAGAAGACAGCAATTTAACTGTGAATCTACTTAAGCCAAAATAACCAGAAGTTTTCATGTATCTGAGACAAATATACCCCTGTATGTGGGAGGGAATAAGCTCATGCATTCTGATAGGCTGGGGACTGTCTGTCTGGATTGCTGCTCTGTAGGAAATGATCTGAAGGAGAAGCTGAACATGAGTCAGCAGTATCTCTTTGCAGCAATGCAGACAAACTACATCCCCAGCTGCACGACCAACAGCTTAGCCAGCAGGCAAAGTGCTTATTTCTTTCTACTCAGCATCAAAAGGAAACTTCTGGGACACCAAGACTACTTTTAAGCCCCACAAACAACACAAGAAATATATTTCAAATGGTAAAATGCAGCGGAGGAACAGACTTTTTTTATGCTTGCAAAAGGGAAGAGCTAACTGCTGCCTTTTGTGCCTACAGGGGGGCTCAGAGAGATAGACCTTTTCCAAAGGTGCACTCTGGAAGGACAGGAGACAGTAATCTGAAATTGCAGTAAAGGAATTTCCAGTCAGCTATAAAGAAATATACTTCACAACAAAATTAAGAGAGGCTGTGGAATGTCCATCCTTAGTGATTTTCAAAGCTTGTTTAACCCAAGTGCCTGGACAATCTTATTCACCTTAGAAGTCAGCACTGGTTTGACCAGGAAGTTGAACTAGAAGACCTCCAGAGGTCCCTCTCTGCCTACGCTTCTGTGATACAGCCTACTCCTCACAAAATGAAGGGAGTGAAATTCAAAGAATCCACTTTACAGAACACTCCAATCAAGTATTCACATTCGTGTGAAACTCATCTCTCTGCCTTCCACACCCCACAACAGCAGAGTGGAAACAAGACTGGTGTTTGCTTCCTTGCTGCTGCCCCTGTCCTGCAGCAGCCTGTGCTGCACTCCCAGCCCATACAAACAAACCTCAGGTTGATTTAAGGAAATGTAATTTCTCTTTAGCTAAAAATACATAGGTGCTATTTAAAATAATTACCTCATTTCAATATGCACACCCATAAATTCAGAGTTCATTAAAGCAGTAAATATTTAGGTAGATTGATTCATATACCTTAGGCACTTTCATTGCATTTCAGTGTCAGTACACTGTGAAATAGATATTTTTATTTGTTTTGCAGGCATAGGCTAACTTGTTAACTGTAATTGCAAAATACTAAGTTTTAAGATCTTCAGGCTTCAGAATTTAAAAGACTTTAAATTTAAATTATGGACCTGGGTACAAACATGACAGATTGTCTTTCTCACTGAAAGATTAAAGTCAGACACACAAACATAAAGGAAAAGCAGAGATTTAAATCTTTCTTTTACATTATGTGAAATAGAAGATTATCACAAAGGAGTAAGCTTAAAATTCGAAATTTTCTGAGTGTCAAATGTTAGAGTTGGATTCTGCAACAACCTATTCTGCTATTTCTGTCATTGGTGCTATTCCTGTCATTTTTCTGGGAGTCTTCTAACCCTCAACAGTAACTATTCATATCACTTTCTAAAGTAGAGAAAAGAAGCTAATTAGGCAGTGAGTGATAAGCAGAACAGCAGAGTTCATTTTTATTTGTAGGCTTTCGATTCCAGTTTACTTGTGCAGCTATCTGAACAGTGCATAGTTAAAAATCAAGGGGAGAAGGTTATATGAAAGAAATGGAAGATTACAAAATAAAGGAATGAGGGGGAAAAATATCAGTGGCATTCAGCTGGAAAAAAACAAGAGTTATTAGCTGGAAAAATACCCAGTTTGACTCTGGTAATGTGGGGAAGTCTGTTTTTCTCATACATAATCTAGCATCAAAGGAGACATTAAAATCCTATATTGAGTAAGTTGTCAACAATGGCTAAAACTGAGGCTCTCATAAAGAAAAACACAGGCTACATTCTCCTGCACTGCACCAATTTTTCATTTCACTGAGATGGAAGTTACTCGAGTGTGCAAAACCCACTAAGGCTTACAAGGAAAAGCTGAGGTTTAGGTAATGATTGTCACTGTATGCTGGGATTTTACCTCATTTTACACACTTCAAGGTCAACAAATAAAGGGGCTTTTCCAGTGGAAGAGCTGCACTATTAAAAATTTTGCTGGTGCAAGAGAAAGTCTCAGAGGAACATTCCAAACACACTGAGTACAAGTGGCCAGGTCTTTTTACAGGATTTGGAAAAATGGCTGTTATCTTAAGGCCCAGTCAAAGGACAGCAAAATTTCAAATTCAGATAAAAATTTCAGAAAACTCACCTTTTTTAAAATGTAGCTCACTTTATAATTAGAAATCAATAAACCTCAACTAAGTTATGAAAAAAATAAACCCAGGAGCCATATCTGCCAGAACCTGCAAATCCCTAGGACTATGCACTGATAGTGCTGCCAGAGGAGGTCTCACCAGCCCCTGTTATAGCTTCCAAGGCAGCAAAGACAAACCAGTGATCACAGGGACTGGGCTACAGGAACCACTTCCTTGTGGTTAGAAAAAGATACTGTTACACAGAACTGCAGAACCTAATCAGGGGTTAATTTGCAATCAGCTAGGGGTATCTAATCTGAAACACTCTTATGAACTTTATGATCCTCCCTAAAAAGTGTATGTTTTAATTACTATTCCCATTTGGTTCAGCAGTTCTGTGAAAATAACTCTGAGAAATCCATGTGTGAGCACTAGGACTTGACAACACCTCTAGCAACAAGATCCCAGTAAATCAGCAGATGTCTGAAGAAAGGGAAAATATTATTCTGAGTTTAAGTATTATGACACAGGTGGTAGATTTTTTTTTCACTACACAGCATAATCCCATAACTACAAACTCTAAACTAAATTGCATGGGTCTAGCTACTTAATGATTGTATTATATAATGTTACAGTACTTAGAGTTTCACACACACATATAGTAGTGTGTAAATTATCTTATTATATGCTGCTTGTAGTAGTACCATAGTCCAAGCTTCTGCACAATTAATTTTAGCACAATTATCTCTCTGGAAACGTGCACTTTTGATTCATTCAGTTGTGTGACTGACAAACAAGCAGTGTGACTGGACTTCCAACACCTGCTGTTATATCACAGTGCTTTTGTGGAGGTCCCACTTGCATCATAGCTCTAATGAGAAGCAAACACACAGATTAATATTTGGAATACAGTCCAACAACCACAGTAACCACAAATGTAAATTGGAATAAGTATGTAAGTTTGATGACTACTTTGGAAAGAGCTCCTATCAAGACTTCACCTCCACAATTCCAGACCAAACTTCTCAAATTAGCTCATGATGTTACTAGCTTTTACTACAGACTCAAGCCTTTTAAAAATTACCTCCTCTCAGAATTATAGCTATATCTTTCAATTACCACCTATGAAACATAATTTTTAGGAAGCAAATCCCATGACTGTTCTCAAGTATAGATTCTGTACAAGCATGATTCATATTTTATTTCTAGATGCCTCATAAATTTGCCAGATAATCAGGGTGAAGTTATTAGAACCTGCTTGTCCTACTAACTCATTAGATATTTTCAATACCTATAGTCTTTTCATTATGTATGTGTTATACTTACAAACACTATCTTTTTTGGAACTCAGGATAGGATAAATAGTTGCAATGCATGGATTCAGTATGACACTGAAGTAAGTGAATACAACTTGGAACTGGACTTGCATAGAATAACCTCAAATTTGTTCATATTTCTTAATACGAATCTATTTATAAAACATGCAAAATATCTGTTGATATGGTGCAAATACACCTGAAAATAGTGATCTACAGTCAAGTAGGATAATGGAAACAAATTAGCTGTACACAGCTTAACTGCTAAAACCAGCTATGAGCTGATAATAATGTAAAACCTACTGGTTTTTAATTAAGTAAATAAAAGCTTTTCATTTTTTCTTATTCATTTAGTGGACTGACGTTCCAGGCCACAGAATGTTCAATGTAAAATCTTATTGAGCTTCTTCCTTCAAAGGAAGGGATTGTCTTAATTCATAAGAATTAATAAAACCTTTGTTAGGATTAAGTGTTCTCTTCCATTGAAGGTTTTAGTAGAGAATTATGCAGATAGCATAGAATGAATTTAAATTTTCAATACTTGTCCTCAACAGCTAATTTCATTTTGACTCATTAAAGAACAGAGATAAATAATAAAAAAGTTACAGACTTAATTGTTAAACTAAAATGAATGAGCAATAAAACTTACTGTGTCATACACTAGAAATATACTGATGGAGAAATAATGTATTTTTGCATTTTTGCAAAAGTTAAACATACTGTAGAGAGCCCCACATGGAAGACAGAATCTTGCCATTGGACCAATTACTAAAATCAATACATCCTTTATTAAAGGATTGATTTGCAGATCACTGACTACTACCAAAATAACAGTAGTTCCACTGTTGTTCTGCAACTGACCTAATCAAAACACAGAAAGGTGTGCAATTAATGGATAAAAGTTCAACTATGAGCTCTTTCTCTTATTTGGATAAGATAAATGAAGTTCAAACACAATCAGAAAAAGAAGAGACATTTGATCAATCAGTTTGATCAAACTTTAATTATGTTTGCAGCAAAGTAAAACTCCAATGATTTTCAAACTAAGAGATGTGAAGTCTCACTTAGTGAAGACTTTAGGACCACTTAAAATTTCAAAGATTTTTAGCATCTTTCCGAAATAAAGAAACCTACACTGCACCAATTTCCACTTTATGCTAATTTGTCTTCTCAAACTAGAGTTCAGATCTTTTCCCTGAGTAGTATCAGACACACGAGGAATCCCACTGGCTGTGCAAATGGAAGATGTGCTTGAAACAGGAGAGAGACTCAGAGAAGTTTTCAAGGAATGTAATACTAACTAATGAAACCATAAAATGCATCCATAGGAGATAAAACATCTTGAACCATGACAGTGATCCTCATGTTCTCACACACTTGGTTGATTAAGGACGGACGTTGTTGAAAGCTGAGCTTTTACCTTGAAGGGAACAAGATTTGATCATTTTTTAAAAAAAAACATTAGTTGTGTGTGTGTGTGTGTGTCACAGAATTACATATTATGCAAAATGCATAAGAAAAGGATGTTAAAATTTAATTCTTGAGATAAGTTATATGAAATTAAACAAGAAACTGTACCCAAAAAAATACTCCTGCACTGAACTTCTATGCTTAATTATTTTTGCAAGTTGATTTAATTTCTAATTAGCTTTAATTTATGATATACCATTTCAGGTTTGTCGTGACTGGTTTTCAGAACCAGAAACTGTTGCACAGAAATTAGATCCATTGTATTTATTCAAATGGTGTTTCAGTAGGATTAATTTTACTTAAGGCTGTATTAAAATGATTTTTGTGTATGTGAAGATTCCAGTATTGCACAAGGAAACTTGTTAAATTTTTCCATTTTATTGCCCCTTTGCTAAATACCTAGATTCATTATTGCTTTCTCAATATTTTTTTTTTACCACAAAAGGCAGGAAACTGCTGTTTTACAGATTCCATACAGAAGAAATTGAGGTTATTCACTTGAAAATAAATGGCAACAGAAAAGTCTAGCACATCTCTGAAAAAGCTGATGGCAAATATAGGTGACATTTAGAAATTGATTATATGCCTTTTGACTTATAAGAAGATCTTTGACAAAATGCTTTGGATTAAAGGAGAAAATTTAATTCCCACAGATACAAAGATCAGTGTATAAACATTGCACTTATAAAAAAAATTCCTTATACTTACTTCTTCAGGTCACATTCCTAGTTTCACACAGAACTGGGTCTTACTCAAAACCATATTGTCATATCATTTTTCTTGGTGTCCTTCCACCATCTCATCAATTAACTATCTCACAGCTTGTTACCTGTCAATTTTAACTTCCAAAAATTCATTTTGTTGCACTCTTGCAAGAAACGTGGCTTCTTTTTCCCCATCTGCCCCACCTTTTCTCAAGTATTAGACTAAATAAAAATGCTAAATAATGTGAGTACAAAATCTTCTACAAAGATCTTAGATAGCAGGCCAGCTAGAGGGCTTATAAATATGTGCCTCAATTACATGGAAGTATGGATCATAAACATTATGACCATTTTTTGAAGTTAAAGCATTTAACTTGGGTTTTGTTTCATTACCAGAAGGGCAATTATCTGAGAATGACAATTCCTGGTTTGGCTGCATTCCCTGTCTCCTGTAGAGGTAACTCCCTTGTAAGGATATATGGTCAAACAGGTGCAAAAGAAGACATGAAAATTATATGTGTATATATCTCTAGAGAAGATGGATGGCATGATTCACATTTGCTTTCTGAAGACACCTATACATTTTTTGAAAATAATATGAAAAAGCAGAGTTCTCTGGCTCTGCAAGTGACTGGCCCAGAAAAGTCTACCACTGAGTGTGAAATGCAGGCATGTACTATCTTATCCAAGGTAAATGCATTGTTTTGACAACTCTCTGAGGCTGATCTTGAAGGACAGAATGAAATAATTATTAAAATACAGAAGAACCCACTGCCTGGCCATCAACTCCTAGAAATGTTCCCTGCCAGGTCAGGTGTCAAGGGTCATGTTCAGACCACTAAAAATACAATTAAAAAAAAAGAGAAAATTAAATTAATGGACATAGAGTCTCATAAAGAGAGAGAGAAGCAAAAGATGTGGGATATGTGACAAATTATAAAATATTTGAAGAACACTGTTTTCCTAGTTTGGTGCTAGGAAGCAATGGCAGGCAGCACCCTAATCCAGATATGCTCACCCCAGATACTTCTCTGTCCTGTATTAAATCACACAAATACTGTTGTTGTTTTTCATAAAATCATAGAATCATCTAGGTTGGAATAGACCTTGAAGGTCATTAAGTCTGACCCTTATAAATATTTTATATCCATTTTTTCCCAGAGAACCAAAATAATCACCATAATTGAGCAAAATAGTAACAGCAATGGGAATAGAAGTCCTGTGGATTGGGTTTAACCAAGTTATAAATGGCAGAATAAAAGAACTGGTTCACACTTTGACTCATGCTCGTGCTTTATCAAAGCACACTATGACTAAACCACAGCCAGTGTTTAAACTTTGAAG
Source organism: Agelaius tricolor (assembly GCF_023055355.1). Classification (NCBI taxonomy): domain Eukaryota; kingdom Metazoa; phylum Chordata; class Aves; order Passeriformes; family Icteridae; genus Agelaius; species Agelaius tricolor. Next base: position 47,319,171 of record NW_027269261.1, read on the forward strand.
AGGGACACATAGCACTGCAGTTTTCTAGCACATCTGTTGTGTATTTCCCATCTTCATTTTAAAAACAACTGCACAGAAACCTGCTAAATGTGACTGTAATACAACCAACACAGACTGATGGCAAAGGTCAGAGAGGCACTGGAGAAAATTAAATGCTTTTTCAAGTTTTTACAGTTACAAAGTACACAGGTGACTTTCAAAGAAAAGGATACTTCACCCACTGTCTTCTGAATTGTTGTGAATCTCAGCAAGTATCCAAAAGGACTTTTTTATTATGGCCATATTATTTCATTAATATATAACTCAGGAAGAAAAATGAATAATTTGTAGCAGCAAGACATCAGCTGTCTTGCTTGTTACCTAAAAGAGTTAATTTTAGAGTGAGCCACAGCTACTTTGCTCTGACTGTATTTAGTGTGGGTTTGAAAATGTTTTAGAGCATTTACTGCTTTAGTACCCGTTTGTCCGTTTTTAACATGTGTAAGATTTTGGAGTTTAGAAAGAGATAATAATTCAGAAAAGATAAACAAGTTCTCTTTGAAAGACTTTAATAAGGAGCATGACATTTCTTTTTGAGAAAAAGCAGCTTCTCAATTTCTTTCTCCTAGAAGTAACTCACTTCCGCAATTTAGCCTGATTTGTTATTGTTTCTGACTAACGCCTTAATCCTCCTCACCAATTTTTTTCTTATTTCCACACTGTTATCAACAGAAGTTTCAAAATTATGAAAATAATACACTTTCTAGGTAGGTGAAAAGAAGAGAAAGATTTTCAAGATGTGTTTACTCTGCAATCAACAAGAGAAATGCATCACTTATGTGAATAATACTAATCTCAGACCTATGCCAGATACTGGCTCTACCTTGGAAATAGCAGCATGGACTTTCTCCTAGGCCTGATGCTCAGGATTGCAAGGGAGTTTATACAGCTCTCCCTGACACAAATTTCCATGGTTTTTCTATGGCTGGTATCTGAACTAGTAAAACTAAATATGGTTTGGGAATGTCTTTGCTGGCTGCAGCTATCTACAGCTGAAGTTTGGCCATACTCTTTTTAACTGCAAGCTAAGATCTTTCTACATAAAGCAGAAATTGGGATTTACAGAAATGACCAAGATTGCACTCCCACATACATATCCTGAAATACACATAACAACCCCCACTCCTCCCCCCCACAAAAAAAAACCAAACCAAAACACCCTCACAGGGAAACAGCAATTACATAAACATTGGAATGCAAACTAAACAGTGAGATAACAAAGCTGTTCTCTTAACTGTCTCTCGGAAGAAAATTGAGCAGTAGATGATTACTTGAATAAACTTTTCCAAATCAAGTTTCTCTAGCTTGTCTCCAAGCATCATCTCAGTCTGAAGACCCAGGAAAAAATTATGGACCAGCAAATCCAAAGTAACAGTCAAAATGACTTTTAAGAATTAGTCTGTCCCTCAGACTGTGGCATAAATCTTCTAGAACTTCTGTAATCACCTACAGGCTTGCCTTTGACTTGGACCTATGAAACACTGGTGTTTTTTGAGGCAAATCCTCTTCACATGTCAAACCTTGGTTAATTTTCCCTTTAAAACCTATGAGTCATAGTGACATTTCTGATACCTAATCATCCTCTTTTTCTGCATCACCATTCTCCTGGCTCCGGTGCCATACAGCTGTTCTCAAGTCTCCCATTCCTGTAGTGCACTGCTGCACTGTCCTTTAGGAATGATGCCTTGTTTCCCTCTTCTGCTCCTTTCATCAACTTAAAGTTGAAATACAATGAAAATTTAATATTCATAGTTTATATTTTTAATGTAAATCTTCTGTATCAGTACTGTATCTGGGGAGGTAACAAACATAGCAATAAAGCAACTAAGGACCAGGATGTCTGCAAGAAAACCCCCAAAAAATATTTATTTACTCAGCTTCAACCAACCAACCAACCAAAAATAATAAAACATTTGATCCTCAAACCTTGTTTTCAGTTAAAAAAAAATTACATTGGAGTGCATTTTGTACTATGTTGTCACTGCCCCTAGCCTCTGAACTTTTATCAAAAGGCTAAACACTGTAAATAAAAATAAGAATTATCCACAGATTCTTATCCAAACATCACCTTAAAAAACTGTTTAAAAAATCTAGTTCTCCAGAGCTGCAGTAGCATTTTTGTAATTTTTTGGGAGGCCTTTTGGAGGCTTGAAAATCCATTACAAATTGTAACTAGCTCTAGCATCACCCTCCTCTTTTCAGTCTTTTTGTGTTTTATCTTTTGTTCTTTTCAAAAGAAGCTTCTGGATTTTACTGTGACAGTAAATTTATAACATTGTTTTTAAAAATAATATTATTTTTCACTGACTCTTGAGAGGAGCAGTTTAACCAAAGTATGGACCTCTCCATTCATCTATTTATATCTTCTAAAGCCAGGAGCCTACATTGCTGACTGTAAGCCAGTCTTTTGCCTCTGATATTTCCTAGGTATGTTTACAGCCAGATTAAAAACATCTGCTGGACCAGGCAGATTTATCCACAGTTCAGCCAAAGCTCTTAATCAGATTCAATTTCCTCTTGTTCTGGTCCCTTTTAACTCTCTTGAAGCTTCAACAATTCATCTCTTCCAAACCTGAAAATAACATTCTCAGATTCAAAACCTTTAGATCCATTTCTGCAGCAAATATAAAAGCTCTCTTCACCTTCACAGGTCTGAGGTCCACAGATACTTCGTGTTTATTCCCTATGTAGTTCCAACCTACATCAGATGGAAAATTGCTTTCTGTTCTCCTTCCTTGTTTTATGTCAGTGATTAGACAATAATATCCCAGTCTTTTTGAATCTATTTCCTGTGGCTGGAATTTTTCACATCAAGTTATTTTTGCTACCTGACATTATAAATCCTACCTAAAATTCCATTTCTTCTATGACCACTTCACTTCCACAGTTGCAAATGTAAGCTGACCATGATCAATTTTGTTTTTCTTTTAAACTTTCTCATTGCATTCTATTCTTCCACACGTGTCATCACCTAATTTTACTTCCCCCACTAAAAGTAGCTTTCCCCAGTGTCAGAGCAAAAGATATAGTTCATATATGATTTCATTGGTAATGATATCAAACTGCATAAACAGAGAAGGAAAGCTTGACTCTAGGTAAGGGAAACCAATATTGCTCTGTAGTAAAGCAAAAAAAAAAAAAAAGTTCAGTTTAATTGGAATTATTGTAACAATTGACATGACATTCTTTTTCACAATTTTAGCACTCAAATATAGTTGAGTATGTAAGAAGCTTTCTTTTTTAAACTTTTGTTTCAGATGGACTTTGACAAAGAACTCAGACAAATCTTGTTTAGACAGTGACTCCCACAGCTCAAAGCCAATATTTAATCTTTACATGCTTCAAAAATAGCTTGGAAGCATAACTGGAATGAAGTTAAAAGGCTTAGCAAGCAAAAAAGCAGACTAAAAAAGAAAAATAGTCAGACTTATTTAAGAGTATTTTTAGTTATGCTGATAATTTTGGTTGTGTGACTCATACCCAGGAAACCTTTGAGATGATAATAGTCAAAGACAGGTACCTTCTGATTCAAGAAACCAGGCACAACACATCTATTCACTGAAAATCGTGAACTGGATGCACACACATCTGAAGTCTGCAATACCAGATTCATATAAACTCAAGATCCTTAAAAGAGGGAGACAAGCCCCAACCCCTCACCCTACTGCTGTTTTACTTGTGCCCAGGCCACCCCAAAGCTCCAGAGAAGGTGACATTTCAGCAGCCCTGCTCACAGACCCAGTGGCCCCAGCAGCACTCACCACCGGACGGTGCACATCCCAAAATGCTCGCTCCTGACTGTCAAGAATCTTCCTCTCTATCTTGTCTCTCTTCTTGTCAACCCTGTCAATGTCATAGGACATTTAAAAGAAACAGTGTCAAGGACAGTAATTTTAAACATAAAATGTATTAAACCACTTCCCCCCCTTTCAAAAAATCATGCAAAATGAAAACTGCTCATCTCCAAAGGAACTTACTTTGCTTGTGCTTCAGCTTGCATAAAAATAAACTCCCATTTCCGAGCAAAAGCTCGCTGTAGCCTGGCCAAACTCTCCTGCAAATACATCACAATTTTAGTGGGTTAGCTTGCAAGTTATTTACTCCTTAATAGGTTCTGGCTTTATCTTTACCTCCTCTCCTCACCTCCCCCTCACCAAAACATAATACAAGCCATGATATCTGTGTCAGTGTAAATTGACCTTACTTATCTGATACAAAGTCTGTTCTTGCCACCCAATGAGATGGAATACTTTTGAATGCCTTGACTATTTTAGTTTTGAAACTCTGATAAAAAGGGTAGATGCATCCTTCAGCAGAACATGGGATTTCTGAAACATTTTTATATACTGTGTGCTATCTTAGTAATTTTGAAACAGAACAAACATCCTTGTTTTGAAAGTATGTAACAATGAAAGATAACAGTTATGTCCATTATGGATGATCCACATGACAATTCTCCATCACTCATCTATGCAAATAGTTTCCACTGGACAGTGTTGGCTGCCATTTTTGGTAGTATAGTCAAACCTCCACAGCTATCCTTATCTTTAAAAATGTAGACTATATTTCTTCAATACTGTATAGGAAATGCATCTATTCTGCAGCCTACTAATAATAACAGGAAGAAAAATTATAAAATCATTGCAAAATTCTTTCTTCCATTGATGATGGAACATTTTCACTGTCTCCAACAGAGCTTTCTAAATCTCTTCACAGCTTAAACAGCAGCAGTATGCAGTCTTCTTAACAAAAGTGTTATTTTGACTATATTTCTATGCATTGCAAACATCTCTGTGCCATAATCACTGAGAATGAAGACTACAGAAAGAGAAGAGCAGACTTTCTAGAGATCTTGTCAATACCAGAAAAGGCTCTTATGGATTGTACATTGAAGGGGAGTTTTCTAAGGCATGTGAGTATAAAATTATGCATGTCCCACAGCGCAGTACACTGAAAAACAAGCTTGTGCCAAAAGAAGTAATGCAGTGTGTCAGCATGGTGCTGTGGCTGGAGTGTCTGGTGTGTTGAGAGGCCAGGCTGACTATCCTTCTATCAGGTCACAGCAGCACACCTGGACAGCTTTCAGCCCCAGAGACAGGGCTGTTTGTGAATTTTATGTTGACAGATTCATGAAAAATTCAGGAATTTTTTGGGGGTAGAGTTAGAATTCGAGCCATCTCTCTCCTTATCGAATGCCATCCTCATCAGCTAATCCAACTCTCCCTTTTTCAAGCTCTTCCTGGCCCCAATTATCTTACCTTGCCCGAGGCACAGCACAACTGTCAGGGAGTAGGAATGCCTCTAGTCTGACCCTCTTTGCCTCTTAGCTAGCTGATGGGAAAAGGCTCAAGTGTCAGCATCCCTTGTAAAGAATGAGATTCACATTTCTACATCTATTAAGAGCTTTTGGAAATGTTGTCAGAGATCCTTTGTTAAAACCTTAAATGCTGTAGAGAACAACCTCTTCCAAACACTCGGGGTGCAGCCGGGATTTGTGAAGTTATTTGTGATCCTGGCATGGGGATCTGAGCAGAGTAAGATTAGAGATGGGCTGCAATCTCAGCATTTGTCCAGTTAGCCTTCACTATCATCTCTCAAACACCATTTAAGACTACTGAGCAGTGACCCACAAGCTGGAAGAACTGGATAACTAATAGATTTTCACACATAATGCCCATAGTTCTCAAGCTTCACATTATTTCACAGGCTCACCAGGCCCAGCACAGAAATTTACTTTTTGCCAGGTACTTACAGCTTCATAGTCTGCTAGTTCTAGCCTTGCTTTGTTTTGCATTGTCCGCTTGCAGAGGTAAACAGCTGGAACAGAATAAAATAAACAGAATTTGCTACTATCTCACAAGCATGGCAGATCAGAAATAAAAGCTTCATGTCTGGCTTAAAGCTAGCTTTTTTTGGTTTGATTTCTCCCTTTGTTCTAGAAAGCTTTAAATATGGGATCAAGGCTACCAGGATTGTAACTGAAATGATGGATCAGATACATAGGTTCATTAAATAATAATAAAATCTGCTTTATGCAACAGACATCATGTGCAAAATTCATGAGGTACTTGAGGTCAGGGTTTTTTAATGGCCAGGGAACTAGCACATTAAAGAAAAATGGCAGAGCAATTTTTCAAACTGTCTGTGTATAAATCATAATGCATAAGAGTTTCAGCAGGAGCTGCTGCTGTATTCGCCAAACAGGATTTTAAGAACACAAATACATGGTTTTATTTATTTTGAGTCTATATTTAGAAAACACAAACTTTCAACCTAAGAAGATTTTAGCTAAAAAATAATTCTAGATAAAATTCATGTCTCATACAGATTAGTCTGCTATAACCAATACTTAAACTAGAAAATAATGTGAGACCAAAAAATAAAAAAAAAAAAAGTGTCATCTGTTACATATGAGAAAAAATATTCTTTCATTTATTTTCTAAATCCAAAAAGCCTTCAGAAGACCTGTCCTTCCTCCACTTCATTCAGACAGAGCAGAATCTTTGGTAATAAAATGCTAAAGTAGATTTTCAATAGACCTTATTTAGCAGCAAATACTTTCCAAACAACTCTGAATATTTTACAGATTCCCCCACCAACGAGACAATGAGTGCAGCACAATTCCTAATTGCACAATATTTACCCACTTCATTACTTCAGAGCACTGCTTATGTGAGATGGATGAATCTTTTGATCAGAGTAGGTGGAAAAACCTTAACTTATCTCTACAGAAAACAAAAAGAGCCCACAGTTACTGGTCATGCTTAGGAATGTTCCTGCTCCCTGAATGCCAGCTGGTCTACAGGAGCAAAGCCTCTCTGGGAAATAACTTCACACAGGAACTTAATTCTTCCATATAGGTTTGAATATTAAGTTAGTCATCCCAAACTGAGATTTAAGATTCCATGGAAATATTTATTCCTGACAAGATACCTGCAAATGCATGCAAATACACTCCAGTGAATGCTCTTTTAGTTGAATTGATTGCAAGCACTTCTACCTGCAATTAAAGGTGTTACTTGATGTAAAATGAGTTATATGTTAATGCAATTTTTGTCTTTTCTTCCCCTCCTCTTTTTGTGTGTATTATTTGGTCTACTTTGTTTCATAATAGTTCACTTTCCACTCTCATAAGAAGCCACTCTAGTGTTCTCTTTCTCTATTCCCTGCCCTGCGCCCCCCTCCCCCCCGGTTCCAAGGCAGTTTCTGTGTCTACAAATCTACAAAGACAGATCTATATCCATGTCACACACAACAGACAGAGAGTTTCTATGGCTTTCATGGATTGTAATATTATTATACACTTACACTAATGCATTGGCATGCATCACAAAAAGATGAGGGGATGAATTTTGGACCTTTTGTACCTAGGTTGCATTCAAAATCAGTACACTGGTAAGAGATTCTTGAGGAGAGAGAAGGTCTTTGTCATTTAGCTTTTTTTATGATGAAGCATTTTCCTCTTTTCCTTCAAAATTGGTTATTTCAATGAACAAGAAAAAAAATTCCTAAGCCCCTTGTAAATACTAGCAATAAAATACACACTTTATAGAAGTGTGTAGACAGTTCTGAGAATTCCAGGGGGCAAAATTTGTCTACCAATTTAATACCAACTGAACAGAAACAGAAAAAGCTTCCTGTTCCTGCACTTGATCAAAACTTTTAAATCACAATCTTATAGTCCCAGTACAGGCACTTTTAGTTAGTTTAGATCTTTCTTGAGTCTCATTGTGGGCAAATTTTGGGATACTATTTCATGCTACCACCTACAAAAATTCTTGTTTCAGAGGTAGCTGACTGCTCATTTTTCTGTCAGGATAGGTTTCATCAAAGAAGTATCTTCAGATAACAGAGATTTCAACACCAGAGAAACAACCAGCAGGTCACCAGGAGATGAATTAGCTCCACACATTATTAATTTAATATTGTGTCTTCACTGTGTAACTCTACTGCAGTTATTTTCCCTGCAGGGTTTTTTTAATGACCCTCTTTGCTCCCAGTCCATAGTAAAGAGTCCATATAAAGATATTTGGTTTTCATTATGAGCATGACTTGGCCAAGACTCAAAAAATCATATTCATCCCTCAAACGCTTTTTTTTTAAAATGAAATATCCAGATCCCTTCCCCTTCAGAGGAGTCTAATGGTTAAAACACCTTTGGCTTGGATTCCTTATGCCAGAAATGTTTCTATGTGCCACTCTGAATAAGGTAGAATATGCCTAAGGAAAAATTACTATTGTGGGAAGTACAGCATAAGTGTAGGAGAAAAAAGTGCTGGAGGACATTCCTACTCTGACTCAATTTATTGCCATTGCTATGTGCTAACAATTACATCCTTATAAAAGTGCATGTTTGAGCCTCTCTTTAACAGCTAACTGTACTGCCACAAAAAGCTGGCAGCAGCTCAGGAATTTGTCTTCACCAGTTTATGCTCCCTATCACCAGTTTATATCCCTATCAGTTTATGCTCCTATTATTTGGCTTATCTGTTAAAAATTCAGTAGCAGGTTGGAAGGCAAGAATGTGAATATCATCCTCATTTACAGTCAGATAAGATATAGAGTAGTGAGGTTTTGTTCTTCTGACTTTCAGGACAATGAGATTTGAAATATGGATTGAAATATGGTACCTTTCACAGGCACCACTCCTTTTCTGCACCAAATCACACATGAAGTAACTGTACTTGTCCAGTAGCTGGATTTTGAGGACGTCAATCAATTTCCCTCTCAAAGCAGAGTCAGAATCTCCCAGAATTTCAGTGAATTACAGTGTCTGCTTTTCCAATCCCACATGTTGACAGTGTTTTTACAGTTTCACAAGAAGTGCAGCCTGTAGGAAGGATCTCCAACTAAAGCTCTCTATTTCTATACATAGCTCTCTATTTATCTATCCCACAAAGCTCCTGGTCAGGGCCCTCAGTACACCAAGGAGCTGTAATTCCACCAAGGACCCCATCCAGGGGTTCCACTGAGGCCTGTACCCAGGAACTGTGCTCAAGCCTAGCTACCCCCCGGCACAGGCTTGTGTTGTGTTGTAGACAGATCCCTAAGCAGCCCTGTAGCCTATCCATGCTGCTACCTTGTTCCTACCTGCACTGCTGCCAACCTCAGTTCTTGCCTACCTGCCCTTGCTTGCCCCTCCCTGACAAGGGTGCTGAAAAATGCTCACCATGGGGATGAATGATATGCAAGGAACGGGGTCTGATTAATAACCTCAATTTGCTAAATATGGACTGCCTTATACACTTATTTTTAGAGCCAGTGTATTCTGATGGATTTTGCAATCAACATAATTGCCTCTACTAAAGTGAATTATATATTAGATGCTATAGCTTGTGCTTTAGAAGTGACTGATTACCATGAGAGAACAGATTTGCCAATAATTTTAAAGGCCATATTAATTTGTAACATTTCACGATGAAAGATGGTCAGTGATGTTTATAAATGGGTATTTGAACAAGAAACAAGTATTGAAACACATTTCTGTAGCTGTGCAGTAAATACAGTCTACTAGCTCTTGAAAATTCCATGCAGGCATTCACAAAATGTGGGCAATCTGAGAATTTCAAGTGAGACTACAAATCCAGAGTTGCATAGAGAGGATGCCTGTACTTTGCCTCTTGCAAGTTTTTAAACTATCACACTCAAAAAAAAAAAATTTCATCGTTTGCTACATGTTTCCTATTCTTGACAGTTCACTTGCATTTGAAAGCTCCTAAGAAACCTCTATAGATTTTTTTTCTTTAGATAAGATCTTAGAGATTCATGACACATTTCATTCTAGGCTCAAGAAACTGGACTGAGTACACATTATATTATACTTACTCAAAAAACCCACAAAAAACCAAACCCAGAACTTTCACCCAAAACCCACACTGAGGAGTTTTATCTTGTTGCTAAACAGGGGCTAAATCTTCCCTTTTGCCACAGTGGAGCAAAGGCCACAGCTAAATTCAATGGAAGTTCTACTGGGCCTCTGAAGACCACAGACTATGGCACCTACACCCCCACCACCATGTACACAAACTCCTTCCCTAACTGTGACAGTGCCAGTGGGGTCACAGCTGGATTCACACCAGCGTGTTTTCAGTGAACACTCTTTATCTCCACTGAGGCCAGGTTAAATTTATGTACTCCCTGAGCCAAAATCCTGTTTTCAGAGTCAGTGTGTTATAAGCCTAGTCTGTATCTAAAGAGCAAAGAAAATAGCAAGTACTGCAAGGTCTAAGAGTTTCAAAGTGCCCTGCGGGCAGGCAGTTCTCCCTGTATATGCAAGTGCCTGCTTCAGATGGAGAATTACAGGACAATCAGCACAAAACATGACTGCAGGATGGAAAGCATGAAATTAGCTCTTTTATTTAAATGTTGGGATTTCTAGGGCTATTTCATACCATCTTTAGGTCACCTCTGCTCTTAGTCAATAGGAAAAAAATTGCCCTTAGCAACAGCTATTGAGTTTCACTTAGTCTTAAAAATGGGTCACCACAGAGCCCTGTGTATCTACAAAAGAACCACACTCTTAAGTAAATGCTAATAAAATTAAGTTAGAAGGAAGACCATGATCAGGTTCATTTGCATTAAATTGCCAAATCATCAAAACCTTAACTCATGAAACACTTCTCTCTATTTCTAGTCTTTACTCTTAGATCCTATTCTTTCCCATAAGACTTCAGGAAAGCAATTTGATTATAGATTTACACAAGCAGAGGACTATTTTACATAAACAAAGAGCAAGAAAGAACCCAAATTTCAAACTACTGAAGAGATCAAGAATTAGAAAAAGGCAAATTCATCTTCAACATACAGAAGTCCCCAGATGATGATGGCCTTGGAAAATCCTGCAGGGTGACAAAAAACGGGTATGGGAAAAATGTCACCCAAGATCAGACTAAGAATATCCAATTGTCAAATACAATTTAAAACTACATCCATTGAATCATTTCATGTTTCTTGATATTATCAAATGTTTTGCCCCAAGCTATTGACTCATAGTTATGGATTGATTTCCAGAGATGCTGAGAACATGCAGTTTTCCAGCAGAGCTCAGGTAAGCAATAGGGATCAGTATTTCTCAAATAAAAATTGCTTACTAATAAGCTGTTGCCAAGGAAATCCTTCCTGTGCATTTGGGCAATGAAAATATACAATGCATTCTCCCCACAGCTCTTCCAAACAGTCACTCTATGGTAAAGGGTATAGAAAGACAAATGAGAGAGGAAATTCCTGGACTACTCAAGTTTTCATAGAGGAATTTGAAGCTAAGCATGGAAAACAAGCAAACAAGGGACTCCAAAGAGAAAATTATATGAAAATGTTCAACATATGAAAATTTGCTTTCAAAACATATGATCCATGACTGCAGTTACTTTTTGTGCAATATGTACTTTTTAGCATTACTGTGGGCTGGGGAGAGAAGAGGGAAATAAGCCAGGTGAAATGGTTCATGCTCAGAACAGAGCAGCAGAGACAAAACATGGAGAGGCCTCTGTCAGTTTATTTTTAAAGTATCTCACACTTTAAAAGGGAGCAACTAATTAAGACTTACCCCAACCCCCATGATTGCTCTAATTTCCTAGGAGATTGCCTTTGTAATACTTTGTAATGACTTTACCTGGAAGGCTACTGAAAATATGTTACGTTTTCAAAACTTGTCTTTCTTCACAGCAACAGAATTTAAGAATTTGCTTTGAAGATAGAGAAAAACAGTCTCATTTAGCATCACTTAAAGATCACATGGTCAAGTGCCCTTAAACTTATGTTGCATTATCAGTTATCTACCGTGTTCTCCATAACTTACCAACATTCTGCAGTCCTCCTCCATTTTTAACTCATTTGAGAGAAATGAACACAAAAAAATTTACAATGCTCAAATATCCTGTTGCAACTATATAGATGCAGTTGACTTTTTGTCTTCTAGTATGTCCAAACATCCTTAAGACTATAACTGATATGTCAAAGATACTTTTGGGTGCCCTCTGTTAGTAGGGCACTATCAGCAAAAGTTCGCTAGAGAAAATGAGTAAAAGTTACTAATTCTTCTTATTTTATGTCTGAAATTCTTACAATCCTCTTACATTTTCACAAATATGTTAAATTAAGCCTAAAGAATTAAAAAAAACCAAATAATTGCCACTTCATTGTGAATTGAATTTTTCCCTAGCATTTCATATTTTCTACTTATTCAAAAAAGAGGACAGTAATGGACTAAATGCCTCAAATTTGCAACAGCTGTGAATGACTAAACCTCCAAGAGAACCTGACAGGTTCCATTAGAACTGAGACCAAATGCACATGGAATAACAACATCATATGTGGCATTATATTTCCCCTTTCTGGGATGCAATTATCTTAACTAGCTCCTCTATTTAACTAATCCTTAATGACATGACCTGTTTATAATATGCCAGGAAAAAAAGAATCCATCAGTTACAAAATTATATCTGTAAGAAAAGAGAAGATAATTCCAAGCAGGTCACATGCTCAGCCACTAGCTGTGTCTATTTCAAGAGCCAGGTTTTCTGAATTGAGATCCAATTCTGTTTGTCACAAAACCTAATCATAATTCAGGAACATGACTTAACTCACAGGAAAAAGCAAAGTTATTTGAACTACACTAGCCTTAATAATAGTAGTTATTATTATTACTACTTATTTTCACTAACAAAATCACTCTAAAACCAATGGGATTCTACAAAGAACAACATGTCCTGCCTGGGTGGACTCCAAGACACATGGCACTAAAATGGGACTTCAACAGATGGAACGTAAGGACCTGCCTTTGTAAAAATTATTTGCAATTTGAGGAATCTCTCTTGACAACACTTAAAGCATGATTTTCAAGAAAAAGTAGGAAGATTTTCAGCACTTTAAGAAAATTGGCTGTTCTCAGCTACCTCAGAATGATCATAGTCAATATTTTGGAAATTACAATCAAAAGGCTATTTTCCATTTTGACATAAATTAACTTAATCCAAGCCCTCTTTTTGCCACCACAACGTAGCAGTGCACTACAGATTTATTATCAGAATGTGTCTGTGGTTTTGTGACGTTTATTGGAAGATTCTGTTTGTATATCTTTTTCAGTTATACTTTCCACAGAAAAATATTTTTAAGGCAAATAATTGCTATTACAAGTCCACATGGATCAAATTATATTTTAGAGAAGTTATTAACATATTATACAAATATGTTAGGATTATTTATTTCTTAGTTAGTTCTGGTAATAAACTAACACACAGTATCTCAATCTCATTTAATTTCTTGTTTAAGATAAATTATGTTCCTGGCAGTATGCTACATTCTGGACAGTAGCTCAGTTATGGATGAGTAAAGATGAATGGTTAGGATTAATTTTTAAATTAAAATAAAATTCTAGAGTATTTACAATGGCTAGTTAAAATAGGTTAATGGCAAAGAAATTTATTTGCCTTGTTAGTATTTTTTTGATCAAGGAAGATTACAGAGAGAGTTTTGCTTTTTGCTGGTCTTGAGAGACTTCTAATGCCTGCCACAGTTAATAATTTTAGAGGGCACAGTTTTAAGCTCGTTCAAGACAAGTCCATGAAATTCGTAGCACTACACAGCACCATAATGCATGATAAGTATGAAATGCATTTGCATATCTGTAATAACATAAATTCTATGTACTATATTTTCCAGGAAATAACAATTACCGTGAAAATCTGCAGAACATGCAAACCTACTTTAGATTTATTTTGGTTCCTTAAATATTTTGATGAAATATTTTCATTTTCCTGTATTCCTCTGATTACCACTGTTTACAAGGGAAATGCTAATTTCTGGGATTTGGATGATGCTAACCTAATAAGAACAGTATTGAAAAGGTGCCTTAAAAGTTTATTTTCCTGCAAATGCCCCAGCATTATCCAGTTCTGGTGACACACAGTCCCCTTTGGTAGCTCCAGTACAATGCTCAGGCCCTGCTGCACAGGGAGGCTGTGGGTCTGTTTCATACAGGATTGCACTTCTGGCTCATGACATGGAAGGAGCAATGAGATAGCAGGACTGGGGGATTGGCTTCCCCTTCCTTGTCTCCTCTGCAACTAAAGAGCTTACCTCAGCAACTGAAACCTATTTAAATCTCAAAAGCTTTCAAGTGAGTACATTTACTGTTCAACAAAAGCACCTCCCTGCATGATGAAGACACTGATTCCAAGTTTAATGCTATATTCATGGTGTGCAAACCTGGACACACTATACAAGATTTCTATTTACTGACTAAGGTGTATAATTCATTGATCAATCCACTGATCAGGTGTGACAGGAAACTTAGTATCTCCTACTTTAGAATAAAGGACAGTAATATAAACTTTCTCAGCCTGATCTTAAATTCAGACTTGGTAAGCATGTAATTATTTATGAAAACCATCCTGGTAACGTGATACATTAGAGCTGAACAACTCAATGTCTCTTAAACCATAGTTAATTACTTGCTGATCTTTAACATATTAGGGGACTTTAATGAAGTAATAAATGGTAAATCAAGCATTTTTCCTTCAGTGACTCATTTCCTCCTCTGGAGTGGCTAAGCACACACACGTGGTAACAATCCCTCCTCCTCGGGAGCTTTCAGTAACTATTTACTGGACATCTTCAAATATCAGTGAAAAATTGAACATTTTTCTACTCCAATAGAATGAGGAAACTGTCACATTTTCAAACTGTACCTTGGAGACATGTGCAGCTCTGCTGAGAGTTTCGGCTTAAAATTACTTTATTTGGCAATGTATTTGAAATTAAACCGAGCCTGCTTTAAAAAGGAAGGAAGAATTTATTGGAACCATCCATCCTGAAGTCTTTGGCTCCCAAGGGCAGAGAATCCAAATTACAAGTGAACACTCACATTTCTGAAAAGCTGTAAAATGAGATATTCATGGTCTGAAGTTTTGAGAACAAAACCTATCATGTACATGCTCAGTTACCTAAACAAGTGACCTGGTCTTCAGATGAGCTCAGTACTTAGTTTGGATTAGAATGAACAGGAGGCTGCTCATAGATACACTTTCTTTAAAAATGAGGTCACTATTTGAGTACAGAAGAACCTAACTTTGTTATAATTTTTAATAATGTTTTTTTCTAATACATTGCCACCTATTGTCCTCAAATTTTGCTGTCTAAGCACACATCAGTAATTACAACATATACTTTACTGATAAACTCCCAAGACACAGGCAAATAAAAAATAAACAGTATTTTCTAATACAGTTCATATTAGAACTATATTGGTTTTCATAATCAGCAGTTTTCCACATGGTGTATATTGGAAATAAGAGTTTTAAACTAGGCAAATCTTTGGTTCTCAATCTGATAATAACCATTTCACAACCATCAATAAAGTCTCCTCTGCTTCACTGAGATTCTCTCATTGTAAATAATTACACTTGCTGGAGCAAACAGAGAATATAAATACTAAGCTGGGTTATGATGAGTCTTGACTTTTAGGGCTTGGGGTTTTTATTTTTTTCCTCAGATCCACTCCAAAATATGACTTTGATAAGCTTCTGACAAACTTTGAAAAAGGTAGCAACACATTCATTTCAATGGCAGTAGCTCTTGCACAGAAACTACATGACATATAATTATCTTTTAAACAGTGGGATGGTGAAACAAGACAGATTGCTATGACACATTCATTAACAAAATGCATAATTTCCAAAAGAAATAGGAAGTATTTCTACACTGACCATAGTCTGTGTTTTCCGGCTCCCAACAATTTGATGGCCAAAAATAGGGTGTCTATAGGCAAAAAAAAAAGAAGTAGGAAACTCAAGTTAGACAATGCAAGCATTATACAGTCCTTGAATAGTTACTGGTTTTCAGAATAATTTTATATTTCTGGTAGATCTATTAAACTGTTAACTTGACATTTTTAAAATAGGCATCAAAACAGAAAATTACATTTGTACACCTGTTTATCACACTAGTGTGGGAATGACATTGAAAAAGAAAAAAAAAAAGGTGGGTTTTTTGTTCTCAAAGTTAAGGGAAAAAAACCCACAAGGCTAGATAATGGGGTTGTCTTTTACATTTTCCCTAGAAATACATCTCTCACATGTCCTGGAGAATCAGGTTTAGAGGTATAAAGACAGAAGATGCTTTGAAGTTCATTTGGTGCTTGATTTTTGAGAGTTTTCATTCACAGATTAATATTCAATTATCTTTCCTAGGTGTTATTTGTTTAAAAGTGCCTCTAAAAACATCCTGTTTTCACAAAGACATCAACACCTCCTTTTTAATAATTGTTTACTGGTTGTGATTTAAAATGTGGGGGCTTTTTAAGGGAAAGACAATAAAGTATCAAAAACTACTTCAACACTATACTTATTAAGACTGTGCTACATGTATTGTTCAAAGAATTCCCTTCAAACAAATGGAGAATATAAGTCTGTATAGACATTTTTCATACAAATCACTTAATTTCTAAAATAACAACTTTTGGTTAAAATGGATATTATTATAGCATTTTTATAGAGCACATAATCCCAATACAGACCATTCACTTAAGAGTCAGACTCAATGGTCCCTGTGGGTCCCCTAAAACTCAAAATATTCTGTGATTGAGTGACTGATCTATACATAAACACATACACACAGCTACAGAGAATTACATAATATTTGAGCAGTTGAATGCAACTCATTAAATGTGTGAAGTGGTTTGAGTGGTATTTCAAAACACAGGTGGTTCTTCAGGAAAACCTTCTGCTTTACTCTCTATTTCTCATTGTTTTTTCTCAAAAATCTCCCAGCTGCAAAAAATGGAAACTTCTTTGCTGCCCACTTCCCTTCAAAACTGTTTTAATGTTAATCTGGATACCAACAGGGCTTAAGGGTGACACATTCACACCAATTGTCAAATTAAATATATATTGTGAAAAATCTCTTGGTTTTGTAACATTGACACATCAAATTTAATAGAAGCAATTTAGACCTTGTTATTTATCAAGCAACAGCAAAGAGCTAAAGGATAAAAAAGGAACTATCACAAGCTAACTTCAAAGGCTAAGATGTGTTTCTTGCAAGCCATTTGGTATATTTTAAGGGACCAACAAAAAGTAATCCTCCAATCAACCATTCCTTCACAGTGCCACTGAAAGAAAGTGACCAGTAGAAGTACATATAAGCACAACTAGAAAAAATATGAACTCCTAAAGAATGAATTGCAGTAATCAGCACATTTTGGAGAAGCAACTATAAAATTTAATAGAGTAATTCATATAAAGCAAAAAGTCACCATCATTGAAATATACAGTTTACAAACTCAGGAAGTGAGAACAGTCCTTCCTTAGAGCATAGAATGTATATCCAGAGAGGCCCAAGAAGAAAAGCACAGCTACATCATTTCTCTGCTAAAAGGAAGGTTAAACTCTGTTTACAGGTTCAAGCAGAGCTTCTGAAAAAAGTGTGTAGTGAGGGCTACTAAACACATAGAAGCCATATCTGCTCAAGCAGCTCTCCAGCTGAAACTCTTCCAGTTGTGGGCATACTTGCTCCAAAGTCCATATTAAAGCTCCTCATGCATACTTAGGATTTCTCATGACAAATTGCATATACTCCCATCCCAATTGAAATTAAAAACAAATTCCATCTTCTGACTTAGGGAAAAATCCCAAACGTTGCTTTCAGCACTCATTTCACAACAGGCTATGAACAAATACTATATATTCATAACTATGTTAATGATGGTACAGGAGGACTCTGCTGTTTCATACATAAATGAAAAGCTATGTGTGGCCAGAGTACTTTTTTCAGTATTTAGTTTAAATAACACATTTAAATTTTACTGAAACTCGCACTTTCAGGGTGAAGGCAGTGTGGGCACTAAACACAATATAGGAAAGGGGACATGATCTTCAGTGTTGTGAAATGTTGTCACTTTAGCTCGCTAGGAGGCAGAGATGACCAAGGCTTTTCTAAAGGATAAAAAGGTTCAACCTAAATGTGGAGAAGAGACTGAGGAAAAAGCAGAAAATAATGCACTGGCTACTAAGGATGAGTGTAAGCCTCTCTGTGCCAGGGAGATAAAAGCAGAAAAGTTAAAACAGAACATGAGTTTTAATTAGCAAAGCACATGATAAGCCATAATAAAAGGTTTCCAAGATGTGCGATAGGGCAAGCAAAAAGAGAAACCCCAGTAAAAGGCAGACATTACAAGATGAGAAAGGGGTTCAAGTAACAGCTAGTACAGATAAGTACAGAAGATCATTAAATGCCTTCCTTGTTTGAGTCTGCAGAAGGAGGGAGATGGTGGGCAGACAAAGGTCTTCCACAGAGGCATGAGGTCTCTGCCGAGGCTCTGAGGCGGGCAGGCAGCAGCTGTCCCTGCACTGCCAGCCCTGACCCCGCCTGCCTGGGCTCGGATGCGTTTGATGGGACTCGCTGAGGAGCTCAGCTCATCGGCTCAGGCACTGCAGCGTGGCCAGAGCTGGCCCCCAGCCAGCTGCCTCCCAGAGGGAACAGAGTTCAATTCTGCCTGCAATCAGCTCTGCCAACATGCCCAAAATTAATTTGGACATGGAGATAAGGCTACAGGGCAAAGCACAGGGAAAAAAAAAATTTAGAGAGGGAAATGTTTTTATGAGGTCATACAGTTCAGGTTAGAAGGCTGATGAAATTCAGCACAGAAAGCTTAAGGATTTTTTGTGTTTTCACATAGGTAAATTGTGTTTATTTCCAAAAAAGCAAAAAAAAAAGCTTCACCAAGCTAAAGAATGACTCTTGGTTCCTCAGGACTGTGATTTATATGCATGTGTAAATATTTTGATGAAATACTTTCTCTGGTATTTCTCTTTGTCCTCTATTTCCAATACTTTGTAACAATGACTATCTAATTGGTGAGAGTTATCAAAAGTACTGAATTATCTGCATGATGTTTAAAGGGGTGCAATTACCTGAAGGGTAATTTATACACGGAAAAAATATTCATTCAAGTAACCTTTGAAACATGGACATTATTTTTAAAAACATTGCATGAAGCAGAGGAGCTTCAGAAGATTACAGCAAAGGGAAGATGTGTATTTCCAGAAAAGGTAAAAAGCTAAAATTTTCTCTTTTATAATGTTTCTATGTCTACTCTTTAGATTGAACAGTTGTAATACTCTATATGTTTCCAATCTTTGAAAGCTAAAGGTTGCTAATATTTGGATTTTTCAAAAGCGCATTAGGTCACTGACAGTGTAAAATCCCTACTAGTAGAGAAATAAACATCCTACATTACTTTCTTAGCAGCAAGTAAAGACTTACGGTATCACCCTAAGATATGTGCTCAAATACAGCTACAGCTGCTGATAAAGTTGTATTCAAAGAGTAGATATCTAACATACATTTTCAAAGCAGGAAATAGCATCGATATGTG
This sequence comes from Agelaius tricolor, assembly GCF_023055355.1. Classification (NCBI taxonomy): domain Eukaryota; kingdom Metazoa; phylum Chordata; class Aves; order Passeriformes; family Icteridae; genus Agelaius; species Agelaius tricolor. The sequence goes on from NW_027269261.1 coordinate 47,338,582, forward strand.
CAGAGATAAGGAAAACTCTCCTAAAAACAGGCAAAAAATAGGATAAGATACAGATAAAGATTTAAAAAGAAAGAAAGTCCAAAACATCAAGAAAAAAAATTTTTGAAAATTCTGGACACTGAAAATAAAGCCTGATATAAAATCAGTTTTTGCTTAATGGACTTTTGAAATGCTGGGATTGTATGGACAAAAAGCACCAACAATAAACATGCGTGCAGTTAAAATGACTGATGTTTTTCCAAAGGAATATTCCACATTTTCTTGTCTAATTTCTTGCTTTTAACAGTCATAAAATTCTTGTCTTAATCTGAAGTTTACCTTGTTCCTTATTACAGACATCAAACAGTTTAATCACATAACACGTGACCATAATTTAAGTGTGAGCTTACATTTCCATTTCTGTTCCAAAAGTCTCCACACAATTTCCACTCCAGATATTCCACAATCTCCACTCCAGATATTTAACAATCTCTGAGAAGAATTTGCTAGACAGGTTATCCATGAAGACTATGGGAAAATGATTTGCCTTGTTCAACACAGAAGGATTAGGAAATAAAAAGAGTCTGATACGAAGATCCCTGGTCTAATGGAATGAGGTCAGGAATGAGAATAGGAGGCATGTGCAAAGGAAAAAAGCTGCCTGTTCTCATCTGATCTATTAACAATATCCCACAGCAATGCAGGGAGGCTCTGCTCACATAAATTACCTTCTAAATTGCTGGACTATGCAAACAAAGCTTGGTTCAACTATTTGTTACAAATCACATATCCAAATACACTGTAGAATAATTATAGCATCCCTTGCAATGTCAAATATCCCTATAGAATGAATATTACACAATCTGTGTGCCTGGTTTCCTGATCTAGAAGCTCCTAAGTGATGATTTCACCCAGGAGAGCTATGGATGTGGTAAAACATGTACGTTTATTAACATGTACATTACATAACTCCACCATTTTCAAAGAGAAGATAATGAAATACTGATGTGGTTTGGTTATCTTTCATGAGTGTAGAAAACTTGAAGAAATTATCATCCTTAAGAATTTTACTTTTCCTCAGGAGGAAATATGAAGCAGTTCATCATGAAGAAGTATTAAAGAGAGAACATTTGTCATTTTGCCATGACATCCCACTTGCAGCTGAAGGAAGGTGGGTGGTAGAGCGGCTATGGGAAAGTCAAGAACTGTTTATCAGCCCAGGCAGAAATAATGCTGCCAGTTTTTATCAGTATGCTTTTGAGGCACTTTGTTTGATTGTAGGTGTAACTTGAATCAGCAGCCAGAACAAGTCGGGAGGAAGAGAAATAAGGCTTACCTAGCACTGCAGATATGACTGCAGATATGTTTAAGCTGAACAAAACAGTTACAAGGACCTTCATGCCCTTTAACCACAAAACTAGTTTTGCACACACAAACGCATACTGGTTCTCTTGAGTTATACACTAATATCGTTAAGTAAACCTAACCACATAAATCCATAATCCTCCTGTAATAAAGTCATATGAAACAAAATCTTGTAATATAGCACATATTCCACAATAAACAAACTAGAAGCAGTGGATGCTATGCATTGTAAGGAATCCAGTGATAAAGTAAATAGATCTGCTTTGGCTTTACCTCAAAATTAATCAATAACAATATCTGAGCTAATGAAACAGCCACTTGTAAAAATCAGTGTTACCCATCAGCTTTTATAAAACATGATTAATTTCTATGCATTAAACTCTATAACCAAGGAAGGAAATCACTAGGCAACTTTCAGCTACCCCTTGTTGATAGTAATAAGAAAAGAGTTGTCTCTGAAGCTGCTCCGTTCCACTCCACAAAATTTTTTAAAATCCAATTACTTGGATGGGGGGGAGTACTCAAACCACTTATAAACCTTTGCATATTACTGCTATTCTTCTCTCAGGCACCAGGGAGTCTTTATAAACAGCAGAAATGAAGCCTCTGCTGTAAAGTGGCTATGCACAATCTCAAATGCTTTGCGTGATGGATGGCGGGTTTCACTGGCATTCTGTTTTACATTCATTGCACTTCACAAACATGATTTCTTGGTAAAGTAAAAGGGTAAGATTGCCAGTCTAGCACTGTCATGCCCATACAGGAAGCAAGTAGTGCTCCATGATTAGCTCAATATAATTAAAAAAGAGGCTGAAGAATTTGGAAACAAGATTTTGGCTCTGTGGCTCCTCTTTTCTAACCAAAAAGAGGATGAGCACGGAAAGCAGTGTGGGGCAAAGTGTGTCTGAGTAAGGAGTTAAAAAAATCAAAAGTGACACTGATGGGGCAGTTAGAAAGACACATGGATTTGAAATCTTTTTCCCTCAGAAACCTTAACAGAACCTGTATATACCAAGCCTGACCTTAAAAGACAATTACTTAGTTATCACACCTGCAATTGCCAAAAAAATCTGCTAAATTCTGCATAATGTAACTTGTTTCTTTTTCATTTCTAAAATCTGGCTTCAAATAAAATCCTTCCCTCAAGGCACAGTAGATTACCCAGAAAGGCTCTGGAGAGTGGCTGAAGAGCTGTGATATTCAGCCACAGACTCAGAATTCAGAATGGCCAGAGGTTGGTCCAGAACAAGCCTAGAAGAAGCCAGCTCAGTAAGGCTGGCTCATAGAGATGTGTAAAGCAATGTCATTCCACCTGAGACATGAGGTGTCCACAACACTTCACACTCTAAACTATTTTGCAACAAAGATATTTCAAGATCCTTACAGTGATTCCTATATAATTTTATCCCCAATTTTAGGCATGGGAAAACAAGGCCAGATCAATTAAATGCATTTGTCAAGAAAGGGTTCCCAGAGGCAGAACAGGAGAAGATACTAAAGTCCTTCATCTTTCCAAGGTCCACTAATTTTGCTGCTACCTTCACTCTTGCTTTCACAAGAAACTGTTCCTGTTTTCATACTTTTCCTCAGATATTTGTGCCTTTCATCTTAAAAGGTACAAAACAATAGCAAAGCCTAACCCTCATCTCAGAAAATTAATTAATGCAAATCATGAAGTAATCTCATTTAAAAATGGGAGTGTGACTATCACTAGTGTCAGGTATCCTATGAGTTTTTTTACAGCCAAAAGATACTAGAAATGTTATTTTTCACAATTAACATCAGGAGACACTATGCATTCAGGGCTTGTAGAGGAAATTAGCATATTTTTCTGTGGGATGATATTACAGAAGCTTACCAGCTGAGAGGGCAAGTCAGGCATTCCTCACCAAGATGGACATATTATCATTTGTGTGGACATAAATGAAACATCTCTATGAGTAATCCCTGGCCCAGGGAAGATATGTTTTCCAAGATGCAGCTTGCTTTTCTTATTTGGGCCCCTCATATTTATTTGCTCTCGGGTAGAGGAAGATGGTGACCTCCTTTTTTGGTCACCGGTTTAAATTACCAGGAAAAGGCAATGCAGCTGTTTCTGCTTTTTCTTATTGAGTCTAATAAAAAAATTCCTCTCTTAATAAGGCAATTAATATTTATATTCATCTCCTTTGAATTAAATTGATATCACAGAAACGAACCTAATTAACACCTGAGTAGGTCACTGAATGATCCATCTTTTTTTTTTATTTCATATTATTTAAAAAAGCAGATGTGACTATACTCTTGCCTCCTGATGGCAAGAGTAATAACTGGAAAAGAATAATTTTTGCCCATAAAAGGGCATTTGTCCAAATGAAGCTCCACTGCTTTTAGCTATTTCTATACAACAGAAGGTGGTTTAAAACAAGCTAGAGATAATTTTACTGTCAGGAGGGAATGTGTCACCCTTTTGAGAACAAAACATCAAGCACATGGAGAACATTACCATAGCTAGTCTGTTTTTTGTAGGTTAGGTCTTTGTATTGCAAATATTTCTCTGCAGGTGTGGCTTCCGAACTTTTCAGTGCTGGCAGGTGCATGGTTTTCCCTTTTTATCAAAATATCTGGAAATTTGTGAATCCCATCCAGTACTAAGAGGGTACTATGTGCAGAGAACCTGACCATCTATTCTAGGGCAAAATTCACACATTTGCAGTCAAACTTTCCTCCCCGTTGAATATGTTCTCTTCATCTTCTAATTTAGCAGTTCAGTAACAGATTTTATACCAGCCTTATTTTGGTGGGGAACATGGAGATGTAAGCACACAAATTTTGCTGTTATAACTCCAGTTAACAATATGTCACCACTATGAATTTTTTCTCATCCTATACATTAACAGCTAAAGTTGCATTGTCACAACAACAAAGTCATGCTGTTGGCATAGGAATGGCAATGCAAAAGGTACCACAGAAAAGCAAACAAGCCAAACACTGCAGATACAGGCTGAGCAACACTTGATTAAAGCGTCTTATTTCATACGCATTTGTCAAATAGGTGCCAAATTCTTAACTTATGTAAATACACTGAGAAGATTATACAATCTAGCCCTCACTGAAGCTTTGGGTCCAAATGTAGGCTGTGGACCTCTCTGAGGAAAGCTCAAAGTAGGGTAGCTGCAGGACTCTCAGTGGTCCATGGCGCAGGTAATTCTAGTCCATACTTCTCTTCAGTCAGACTGTCATGCCAGCAGAGGTGCTCATTTCTTGTGCTGGAGATGGAGGCAGCTGTGCAGAATTCAATGACAAGCACTCCTGTAGGTAAGTACTACTCTCCACAAAATCAAGTTGATGTATATTTTGTCCTTCTGGACACTGCTTATTTAGACACTGAGCCAAGAATTGGAGCCTCAACCACTCCATGATTCCTTTCCACTTGCCTTATAAGCACATCAGCAAGCCCCTTCAACCATATGCTATCTTTCTTCTTTATACTGAGCACTGAGGAGATTGAAGCCTCATGAGCTTAAAAACCCCTTTTACTTCAAATAGTCTTTCCAGGATCAAAGGTAACTGTGGATCTAGGGGAGGAGGCTTGGAATGCTTCCTCTTAGTATTACCCATGTACAAATCTAACTTTCTGCTCTGTTGAAGAACAGCTTTTTTGCAGTCTGACTCACAAGATATAAATATGAAAATAGGATAATATTGTTTGCATGTATGCAATAACACTCTTCATTGCCAGTCTCTGCTGTGCATATTTAATTTTATTCATGCTAAGATTTTGATTTATACAAATATTACAAGTCTTTCTCTTCCCTTATGTGGGTCTATGAGACTTAAGCCAAAATATTGGTGAAAGTATTGTAGAGAGATTAATATAATACAATGTTTGAAACTATTGGACTGGTCTCCAATCACCAGTTTTCTTCTGCATTTGAAAGATCACAATTTCAGTACTATTTTGTTTTTGATGGTTTCTTTTTTAAAGAATCTTTAAGACAAAGTTTAGATGTATATATATTGAAGACAATAGATTCTGTTCTACCAGATATTATTTTACTGAATATTTAATACAGTTAGAAGTAACAGAGAAGAATTAACAAACTTAATTTCATAGTGATAGTCATCATATCATTTCAAAGCAATAAATATCTAAACAAGAGCTAGGAGCAGCTCTTGGTAATACTGCCCAGGAATACCACCGCATAGAAAGAGCAATACGGGACACAGCCACCAATGTCAAAAGTGAGACATGACAAACAAAGTGAATCCTTTCAACTGAATCCACAATCTGGTACTTTGCAGTCGTATTTGTTTGAAATCATTGGCAATATTGAAATCATCTGCAAAATTCTAGCCCATTAGTCATTATTAGAAAAACAACACTTCTGCTCTCAGGGCCTTAGAAACCTAATATAATGAAATACAACTATGTGGGTTTCTGAATAATATATGTGTAAGTGTAGGTATAGACATATATACATATATACAATGCTTCCAGCTTGTTCTGAACCATCTGCCCATTGGTTGTATGCAGTGGGACTGACAGATCAATATAAAAATGTCTCTGCACTTGCTAGAAGAATACACACTACTCCAATACTACTGAGTTACCAGTAAGGAAACTCTCACAAAATAAAAAAAATAAATATTAATTCCATTACTTATCAGATTTCTGGTATAGACTTGATATTTAAAATATCTCCCCCTTTCTAAATTCAGACCATACTAGGAATAAGAGGCAATAACATAATATAGTTTACTATATTTCAAAAATAGTACATTAATTTATTTCATGACAGATAGTTCCACACTCAGCATTTTCACAATTTTTTTCCAAATATCAAAATAGCCACTATCATCTCAACACTTTGCTGAAAATTTATAAATAAGATACTACTACAATTTGTTACTTTTAGGAGAATTTCTACTCTTTACCAGGTTATGTAAGAAACAAAGTATGATTAAATTTGCTATGAACTTTTCTGTAAGGCCTTTCAGGCTCCATTTGTGAAAGTCAAGAACATATCGAAAATACTTACCTGGAATCGATAAAAGGTGCCATCATCCTTCAGGGTTAGAACATGGTCTGAAATTGGGAAGAAATAGCCATGTGCTGCCATCAGAGTTCCCAAATGCAGAGCTTCAACTGTTTCAAGAAAAAAAAGAAAGATAAGCTAAAAAGCTAAATAACGTCTTTTCAGCAATTTAGTTTTGTTGCTAATATTCAGCTGATATCCTGCAGATAGAGCTGTCTTTTTCTGTGTAATATAATGATGCAACCAAAAAACCACCACACTTTCCTTAACAAGTAGCTTTTACATGTCCCACTTGTAGCTGCGCTTGTAGCTGTCCCACTTTTACATGTCCCACTACTTATATTGACATTAAAAGGTAGCCTTAATGTTCACTCACTTGTTCTGAAGCTGAAAACAGCTATCACCTTTACCTTGATGGTGCAGCCTGCTTTTCTTCTTCAGAACAGTTTCTGATTACATGTTAAAATAGTTGATTCTAATTACATTATATCTTTCTCAGTAGCTTTATTAGAGCTACTGTAAAGGATAGAGATGTCCTGAAAAGTTTATTACTGGAAAAATAGCAAAGGATAATAGGTTCCTAGAACAGTTGAGGTAGGAAGGTATTTGTGAAGGTCATCTTGTCCAACTCCCTCAATCAAGCAGAGAAACCTTAAGCTACTAGCTGAGGACTTTGTCTGAGTGTTTTTTGAATAACTCAAAGGAGTGAGACACTACAGCCCCTCTGGATAATGCTCAGATTTATATTCATCCTCTAAGAAATGCTCATTTGTTCCTATTGCCTATAACTTGGCTGTCAGTAATGGCTAGCACAGTCTTGTATTAAAAGCACCACTGCAGCACCCAACCTGCAGTCAAGCATCATCACACAGAAAAAAATTCAAGTCCTGACATCTGTGTTCTTGCTGACAAACACAGAAAGAGAAATTCACTTATGTTTCACCCATTCTTATTTTCAATATGAGAAGGCTTATTTATTTACCCATACTTCATTAGCATCCAAAAAAATTCCCTCCTTCACCCTTTGCTCACCTGAAGACATTGACTCACATGGGAGATAAAGGATGAGCAGTGGGGCAAGTTTAGGCTAACTCAAAGCCAGCAAACGCATGAAAGGAACAAGAAAGGGGATCTGGACAGTATTAACTGAGAGCACATAACCCTACAGGGTTTATTTGGTACCAAACATTTATTGTCATCCCCATGTTTAGCAAACTGATTCTTGTCCCTCCAGACAGAACCATTACCTAAAATACAACAGACCCTCTCTGGCTATGACCTCTCCAACCTGATGTAAAACTCCACAACGCTGTTTAGACTTTTCCCAGTTGCAAGCCTACAGGAGATCTCTCTAACAGAAGGAAGGGAGCTGCTTTGTTCCTTATGTCTGTAAATTCCCATCTGAACTTTGTCCTAAATATAAAAAGTTCATATATTTTTGTTATTCATTCATTTCAAGCTGCCAAATGCTATCATCCTTGAATCAGAAATTTTGAATCAATGCTTTCTGTATCGTGTCAGCCACCGAAATTTTTTTTTTACTGTTTCAGTTCATCTGCCTTTCAATTTTATTAAGCTTTTCTTTGTTCTTCACATAGCAACTTATTGCCAACTCAAAAATTTTTTATTTTTGCATGTATTATGTATCTTGGTGGAATGAGAGAAAAAGAAAGAAGAAATGTGCTGACTTTTCTAGAGAAAATCTTTCTCAGACAAGGGTGACAGAGCTTGCCAGGGAGCTCTGACACAGATGAGTGCATTCTCTTTTGATTAAGCCTACGCTAAATAGGCTCCAGATTTTTTTCATGTGCTTTCTGAATTCTGAATCATAATATTTTTCAAGATTACGAGAAACTCATATTATTTCCTTTTACACAGCATTTTTTGAGCATATCTGGACTACTATGTCCAGTTATGATTAACATGTCCATTGCAGTACAAAAAGACATCAACAAACTTTGAGTCAAGTGGGAGTCCACCAACATCACTAGGACTGAAGAATGCACCCTATAAGGAGAGGCTGAAGGAGCCGGGCTTGGTCAGACTGAAAAAAAGGAAGGTGTCAAAATTTTGGAGGTGACTAGAAGTACCTTTCCAATACCTGAGAGTTCAAAACGTGGGAGGCAAGATCTTTATGGATTTGCAGGGCAGTAAAGTAAACAAAAGAAGAAAAAAATAAAAGAGAAAATGGTAATAAACCAAATCAGGTATAGTTCTGACTTTCAGTCAAGCAGCAGGAGTGGCTGCCCAGACAGACTGTGTAATCTGTATCCTTGGAGGGTTTCAAGACCTGAACAGATAAAGTTCAGGGCAACATGTTTGACTTCACAGTTTTCACTGATTTGAGCAAGGAGTTGGACTAGAGTCCTCCTGAGGTCCCTCTCAGCTTGAATTATATTACAGCTCTGTGACTCTAGATGGGTCAAGCAGAAGTGGAATACAGAAGATAAAAAAGGGATGAAGACAATTGGAGAAGAAACTAATTGAAAGCTCCTGCCAGAACAGCCTATACTCCAGGCAAGTCTGGGTGCAGTAGCAGTAAGGGCTTGTATTTCTCTCACTGACTGAGTCAGTACATACAACCAAGTAGAGTCACTATAGGTCTCCATGAAAAAATAGAAAGAGTTACCTGCCTTTCTTTGGAAGTCAATTACAGTTATTTAAGGTCTGAATTAGTCCCAACAGCAGCCTATATTTCTTCTCCAGTTATGTATGGGGAGTAAGGTGATTATACTCTTACCTCAGGCAATCTCATTCAGCTGGAATCCACACTAACTCAATGTTAAGGTATATCTTTGTCCTTACACCTAATAAGCCTTAATAAGGACATACAAATGTCTCCTTTTTTTTCCTTAACTAATACACAATTAATTTTCATTTTTTATGGTTGTCAATCCATCATTTTTTTTCAGAATTACATGAATATAAATGTATAAATATTCCCTTTTAGTATCTACCTAACATCCACTATAGCTCACACTTTGAGTGTTACAAAATTATACCGGGTGAGTAATATCCACAAGTTTCCTGTCTCACACCAGGCTGGTAGAGGACTAATACTGATACTCTCTGTGCACCAGCAGTGGAACTACAGCACAGAAAGAAAACTCACCTCTCAGGAGGTTTCTATTCTCTAAGCAAGAGGTTGTCCAGTGCATTACAGAGACAACACTTTGATACCCATCTCAATTTGCTAAAATCAGACTGAGAAAATAACTACTATAAGAAGCCAATGAAGTACAACAGTAGTATTTAGGAAATAAACTCACGAGCTTGAAAAGGAAAATGAAGCCAGCAGCAGACCAATCTGACATGCCTAAATGCCTAGAATTCAAATACAGACAGATTCTATATCTTCATTCCTGCATATGAAGTTAGAGGATTTTCATTTAAGAAGCACATTTCATCTGGAAAAATGGCAAATGTAGGTTGGGAACATCAAAAACATCTGTGAAATGCATTAGATAAGAAGAAAAAAGAAGTCTGAAAAAAATGTTTTTAGACATACTGGTTGCCAGGTAGAAAGAGTAATATTTATATGTATTCAAAAAAACAAACTTAAAAAATTGGAGGAACAGAATAAAAAAAAAATACAGATTTTTTTTAGATTTTTAGATGGCAAGTGAACACAGATGCACAGAGAAATGTGATATCTACACAACTATTATTTTGCAGTCCTCAGTTACTCTGTATAAAAAACACAGAACATAAACAAAATCCTCAGTCACACCCAGATAGCCTCGCTGAGGAGGCATAATTCAAATGGCAGTCAGCTGCTATACAAGGAGTACAAACTGCAGCCAAAGATGTCTTGTAAAAAATCTGAGGATGACAAAGCTCCTGAAGGTGTAACTGGTAAAATGGAATAGACTTTGGCTTCCTCAACTCAACACCCTCTTTTGAAGATATCAACTATCTGATTTGAGGTTCCAGACACTTCCTAGTAATTAAACTGTGGAAAAGTGGAGCAGCACATTTAAAAAACAAATTTACCCAAACCACTGTTTTAATTTTTATAGGTATGAATAGAAAATTGTTGGGAGCAACAATAGCTAATGGTAGAATTCCTCAGGTGAAAGACAGAAATGCATCTTTATGAGCCCATTTCAATTCAACAGGATAAAAAATACTTTATATAAAAGCAAAATACTGCTTTGAGTGTAGGTTTGATTCTTAATGTGTATTTTATTGCTGGGCTAAAAGCTCAGAAAAAGCTAAAAATTCCATGGTTCACTCTGCTGTTGAACTTTATTTAGTTGAGTGGGTGAAGTGAGCAACACATATACATAGATTGATTAGAAATCATTTCTGTGAGACATAATATTGCCCAGCCATCTGCTGTGCCATTACAAGACCGTGATCTTGACAGATTAAATGTCAGTCACTTTTAATATACTTTGTTATACAAGAGTCAGATATTTTCAATGCTTTGGAACAATGTAATCTGACAAAATCTAAGGAATGAAAAACATACCCTAGTGGTTGAGTTTTGACTTCATTTTCTTTTTAAACATAGTGCAGTTTTCTCCTTACTGTAATAATTATCGCATGGATTGCTGACAGTTTGTTCATCTTAAATTGCAGGGTATGGTATTGGTGGAACAAGTTGTTTCTTATGATATGTCCACAGGAGGGAATTAAAAAGGAAGAACATTTGTTGTTTTTCTTTGGAATAAATATGTTTCTGTGCTTTGAAACCCCTTAAAGGATAGGTTTTCTGTGATTAGTGTGAATTCTGTTTTTTCTTACACATCTCAGGTCTACCTGTGATGTGGTATCTATATTTATTTTTACTCCAAAGTCCATAAAATACTTTATGCTATCATACCAGTATAGTCTTACCACATCTGAACCACCTTGCAGTAATCTGTGAGGGAGTGAGGAAAGAAAAATACAGTATTTTCAAATTGTGCTCCAATATTGAAAGTCCTTTTTTGGAGTCTGTCTACAGATTTCCTACATGGAACACAACTTGGGGCATTTTGCTTCCTTAAAATTGCTTTATGATGTAAAAAACAGTGAAAACCCCAAACTGCCCAGTTCTCATACATTTTTGGGTCCAAAAATATCAAAAAAATGAACACTTCCCTTTCCATGAAACAATAAAGCGTTTGGTATTCTGGGTTATTTGTCGAATTTAAAATCCATCACAGCACTGAAGTGCACTGCTAAACCACACAGCAGCCTGGAAGAAGAATTAATGAGTCAGAACTTCACAAGCACACATTCATTGTAAGTGTCTAATGCCAAGACTTTATCACTTACTCTCACCTCACTCCTGCTGTCATTTCATTGCCAGTGTGAACACAAGCTGCAAAGGATTAGAGTAATAAAATACAACCTTCTTCTCATGCTGACATGAAGCGTAGGAGAGACTCACTGTCTCGGCCTGACTTTGGTGTTTAAAGAGGAGAAAATAAACCAGCTAGAAACATTCTTGAACACCCACAGCACCATAAACCACCCTCTTTTGTCTCATCTGAATTTGTAAGGGGAGCAGCACTTGGTGAGAGTCATTTTAAGGAGGATAAATCCAGGAAGAGGCATTATTTACTCAAACACAATTAAAATGAGATTCATACTTGATTTCAAGATAACAAGCACAAACCACATTATCTGTCGACAAGCATCTTACCTAAATAGGTAGGATTTTTCTTGTGATACACAGTGCCTGCTGATGCCATCAACAGGGCAGAAGCTTTGGTAGGAGCATCACTCAGCAGGTAAGGAGGAAAACCTATCAAAGATGGGCTATGAGTTGCCATCTGCCCAAGGAATGGTAATTTCCACCCTTATAGTCTGAGATGATGTGCAACATGCAGTGCATCCCAAGTCTAGAAACAATGATGCACACCTGAAACATCAACTACTTTCTTCACAAAAACATCCAACAAATCAGGCACTGTGACAGTGATGAAAGATAGCTGGATCCTCTTGCATCCTCCCCTTTCTGCCCCTGTCTCTGATAGGCAGTGTAGTTTGCCCTAAGATAAGAACACCAGGTGGGTATTTCAGGAGGAATTTCTGGATGCTCACATGATTAGTGTATTCCACTGATGGGGAGATGAGATGCTTGTGACTGACTTTCATCCACATCAGCCTGCGCAAGGGTGTAAAATGCTTCTGGAGACTGGTCCAACTGGGGAAACTGGTCTTCCAAGGCTGGACACAGTTTCTGGGTGGAAACTCCCCCCAGCAGGGATTCTGGAAGAGTACATCCAGCCCAAAGGTGAGGAACACCTTAGGATGGGTGACTAAAATGCACTAAGATCCAGTCAAATGCAGAGATAAAATCCTGGAGTTGTTACATTTATGCTTTGTTGCTTTGTAATTGTGAATTCTGCAAGGCCAAAGACTGCAAATCTGTACATTTCTAGCTGCACCTCCTTATAATATAAGCCTTCAAACATCAACTGTTGACCAAATCTGAGACTAAGTGGACTCAGCTGCACCCAGACTTGTCCAAGAAGTTTAGAAAGCAGGGGAGTCTTACTGACTCAGCAGGAAGGACCACAGCCTGATTATGCTATAATCCACTGTAGTAGATGACACAGTTGGTATTTATATATTGTATTGGCAAGATTTAGATACTTTATTAGCAATAAATCTGATCATAATCATCTACATAATCACAATGTCCTACTTCTCATGCCTGGTCAAGAGCATTTTGTCGATTACTCTGCTACAGGGACACCTGCCTTATGTGCTCACAGGATGTGGGTGAATGGGGGGACTGACCTAAATCTGAAAAAATTTTGTCCAGATAGCATCAACAGAAGACATGTCACCATCAAAGACTGAAGGAAAGGGGAAGCTGGCCTACAGTTTCTGAAAAGAACAAAACAAAAACAAAGCAAAAGACCTTTATTCAGTTACAGGAAAGGAAAAATAAAAGCAAGAAATTATCACATTGGAGGGGGGAAAAAAGTAGTGCTTTAAAAAGAAGCTGCTTCTCCCAGCTAGCAACACACAAACCCTCATTTTAAAACTTTCTAAGCATTTCCTATTAATTTTCCTATGTGATTGTTTCCGACTGCATTTCAGCTCACAACACATTAACTGCTGCTATGTCCTACTAAAATCTGCTTTTATTCTCTTAATAAATTTGGATCTTGAAAGGCAGATGCCTGAGATGTCTAAAATACATTGACTTGACGTGATAACCAAAGCTTTCATGTTGATCAAAAAATAAAAAGAAAAAAAAATTGGAATTGCAACATGAGGTGTCAAGAAACAGACAAATGAGGAGTAAGGTGCTGGCATTGAGCTGTGCTGTAACTTCACCTCTGGAATATTTGTTTGTGGTGGTTGTTTGGCAAACTGGAAACGCACTGCTACAGAGGCTGGAAGAAATTCATCCAAGCTGTAACCAACAGGTAGGCTTAATTACCAGACAAAACCGAACACAGCACAATTTGGTAACTAGATTTTGTCACAGTGCATCAGGTATGCAGTCATGAAAAGCAGCATGAAAATATTTAGAATTGCCTCTATAGTTTCCCTGTCATCTCCAGCCTCAATTTTTTAAAGTACTTACCAATATCACACCAGCAATCAGGCTTTTCAGTGGTGGAATCTAGTGCTGTACCAATGAAAGTCAGCATTCATAAAACTTTTCCTCTAATTTCACTATTACTAGTCTTTGATCTTTTTTATTTTCAGTTTTGTAGAAATTACAGACTTTTTGCTCTTCTATCACTGATATCTCTTGTCTCTTCAAATCAAAATGATAGAAGGGTGAAATCCAAACTCCTTTGAAGTATGGGTTTCCTGTTTTTCCTTCTGGGTCTTCCTCTGAAACTGCAACTTTTTGGTTTAAGCTTTGATTCCCATGCTTCTCTAAGGCAAAATAGAGGAAATCAAAACCTGTGTGTCTTGTTCTCCCTAATGACTCTCTGAACTTATCTCTGTAAGATATTTCCAAACACTTCACTCATTCCCTCCTCCAGTATGAAACTCTGAGCTGATATTTAAAGTCATATGTGCACCCTTCTGAGCAAACCTGCTAAAGACAAAAACCAAAATTTTACAAAAATTCCAATTACTGCAAATACACTACTTCCAAGAATTGCTTCAGATGAAATCTTGCTTCACAGTTTCAAGCATCTGTAAAAGACCCAAAATACTGGGCACGGACTACTTCTGCTCAGTATTATAATTATTATGCTATTATTTCAGTTTTCTTGTATAGTGCTAGCACACCAGATCTTCCTACTTTTCTCGCCCCCAGTGGCTGAGTCTACAGATATGTGAAAAAATTTTTTGGTTGCAAATGTTCAGTGGGGAAGCATGTGATTCATTCTTCACATGACACCCAAGAATTTGTGCATGCTAGTATCAGCCAGGAAAGGTACTTTACATCCCATTTCCCTCAGACACAGTGCCCTGTGTGATGGTGTGCTTTCCTGGCACACCAGAGCCATTGCTTCTCCCTTTGTTTGCCATGCTCAAAGGAAGGCACAGCTGTCAACTCCCCTCTCAGCCAGCTCTGCTTGGACACCACAACTCTGGAGCATTTAAAAAAGCACGTTCCAGGCAAATGACCAATGGGCACTGCCTCAGACAGTTTTGTATCTGGGATGGGGTTTCAAAGGAGGAGACCTGTCCTTAAGGTTTGGCAGACGTGGGGCATGTGAATAACTAGTGTGGTTGATGCACCACTTGGATTTGTGGCCAGCAAGTACAAAGAGTAAGCACAGGCTTTTTCAGTGCACAAAATATTTGTTCAGAAGATAACATTTGTACAGAAAATAATATTGTTGAATCAGAGGGACATCAGTCAGCACGGAGGTTGTGAAGTTGGGTGAGGGAAGCAATAGGTAGCCCTGACTCTCACAATGATTACTGCTGGTCAAGATGAATCATGACATTTTTTTTAGTCTCTAAGTTTGTTTTGTTATGAATTGCTATCGCACCAACCATTAACTTTGTGTCATTGTCATGGATTGCTATCATAATCACAAAACACCCACTTACGACCAAGCAGTTCAGAAAATACAAAGAACACACAGCAGCCACAGCTAGAAAAATAACTGCCTCTTTCACGGCACTCAATTCAAAAAAGAATAAGACAATTCTCTTCATAACATTCTTCAAACATCCAGCAAACTGAGAGCATAAAATACTGCAAATAATGTACTTTTTTTCTCTGTGGGAAGAGTGCTGTGATTTTTAAAGTCCATGAGGAGTTAACAGCTTTATAGGTAAATTGGTGTCATTGAGACACACACCAAGAAAAAAATGCCATCAAAGCTCAGGAAGGATAACAACAATGAGTGTGGAGGTGGCTTTTCTGAAGAATAACATGCCACTTCCCATGTGATCAGATTCAGTTATCTGGGATGCACATATACAAGAATCCCCAAGGTAGTTATTACAAACTCTCTTTTAGAGAGTTTTATTTGTCCATTATTTATAGGAGTTTGGTTGGCAAATAAAATATATTTCACTGTTCTCATCAAAATGAGGGAGCAAAATTTCCAATGTTGCCAATTTCCATATTATACCATCCCATGTTCCTATTATCATAACTCCCACTCCTAGTGCTCACTTCTCCCCTTTGCAAGAGATTTACACAGATAATTATAGAGAACTATCAATTCAGCCAGACAAACTCTGCTATTAAAAATAAAGAAATACTGACAGATATTAACTAGCAAAAATAGCTCAGTGAAAACTCTTTCAGAAGTGCGTTTTTTACCCACAAAAAGAGAAAAAGCCTCAATGAATGACCTATTTCTTCTCTAGTGGCAGAATCAAAATGTAGAAGGAAGAGATAGACTCATGAGAACAGCAGCAGCAAAAACTATCAAAGTCTTTAAAATAAATTGATCAAATGAGCAGAAGAATCTGGTTCAAAATAATGGTCAACATGTGTTTTATGGCAAGTTAAATATTAAATGGCTGAACTGTTAGCCATAGTGTGCCACTTATAATTTAATAATCCTTATTACTAAAGGAAAAAAATTGAAAAATATGTCCTTAGGTTTTACAAAGACATCCTGGGGAAACGTGAGGGGAAAAAAAGGATGCACAAAACAGACACCCATACAGACAGCACGTTAGGGACTATAATAAAGGATAGAAGGGATGAAAATAAAGATAAATGCAACAAAAAAGGAAGATTCAGGATGACTTTTGTTGCTGGATACATCTCATAACTCTGTGAGTGTTCCTATGTGGAAATAGAGAACATTCAAGGTTATGAAAATCTGGTTGACATATTATCTTGGATTCCCAGGGAGCTCTTGGCATGCTTACCTCAAATGTTTTCTAAAGGTATTAAGCAGATCATGAGAAAAGCAATAGGTAGAAAGGAGGGAATAAAGGTTAGGCACAGCGGGTCAGTTATTACACTAAATAGTGTAATATTGCACTGAAATAATAATATTACACTGAAGCAGGGGTAATCACAGAAACTATGTTTAGTAGGTCCTAGGCTGTTCAGGATAATTCTAAATTATCTACAGAAGGTTGTGAATGACGAAATTACATCAGATATAAAATTTGCTGGAAGTATAACATTGCTAGGTATAACATTGCTAGGTAACTGCTGCTGCTGCTGCTCAAGAAAAACTAGAACTGTTTTTCTGACCCTGCACTGCAAGAAAGACTTTGAGGCACTGGAGCATATCCAGAGAAGGGCAACAGAGCTGGTGAAGGGTCTGGAGCACAAGTCCTGTGAGGAGTGGCTGAGGGAGCTGGGGATGTTGAGCCTGGAGATAAAGAATCTTAGGGTGACCTTATCAGTCTGTACAACTGCCTGAAAGGTGGCTGTAGTCAGGTGGGGGTCAGCTTCTTCTTCCAAGTAACAACTGATTGGACAAGCAAATGATTTCAAATTACACAAGGGTTGATTTTGACTGGAAACATTTTTTCACAGAAAGGGTTGTCAAGTATTGGAACAGGTTGCCCAGGGAAGTACTGATTCACCATCTCTGGAGGTATTTAAAAGATGTATAGATGTGGAACTTATAGACACAGTTTAGTGATGGACTTGGCAGTCCTGTGTTAATGGTTGGACACAATGATCTTTTCAAACTATAACGAGTCTATGATTTTGTTCCACATTTACCATGCTATAGTAGCTGCTTCTTATATTTTTGGGGTTTTTTTAATTCATGCTAGAGATTATATCTGATGACATAAATAATTCCAACATTTCAGAGGCAAACATTTCTAATAAGCTTAAAGGCTATTAAAAGGTTAAGTTTTCCAGTTTAACTGAAGTATTATAAAGTAGATAGTAATTAGGAAGCAAATTTTCAAAAGGAAGTGTAAACTACTTGTAACAATTTCTGCATGCCTAATTGAGGTGAATAGAGTTTTTTATGGCTTGATTTTAATTTTTTAATTAATTTGAGCCTCAGACTTAGTGAGAACAGTAGTTTTTAGCACCAATAAAAATTAAATTCTAGTGACACTAGATATTTTATACTTTGTGGTTCAAGTGTTCTGAAGCCAAATGCAGTCTTGCAGCTAGAAAACCAGGGTCAACATTGCTCTCATCATCCAATCTGTGACACAAACAATTAAAATCCTGATAATTTGTGGAATTTGAGTAGATGACTGAATGAAACCAGTGAAATTTGAAAAAGGGAGAAACATTTGAGGGAGAACATCTGAATGCAGAAGAGCACATGAATTGGATCCAACCACCAGCCATAAAAAAATGAGAACCAGAAGATTCTATGCAATAAAACTGGAACATGAACCATGGAGACTAACAAAAGAGGAGAGGAGAGGAAATATTGAAAAAAAAATGAGGGAGTGCCTAGGGAATATTAATGTGTCCAAGATGAAATTGCAAGCCATGTCCTTGCACAGTAAATGTTGGACCATCACTGCGCCCCTGTGTGTAGAGCAGTATTTCTCTACATGTGCTATGGAAAAACTTAAAATGCTCCTATGGTCAATAATTAACAAAATCAAGAGAAAGCCTCACACTAACCTTCCAGTCATCAAATACTACATATGACATGTAAATATCAAAACATTTTTGTTTACTTGACTATAAATAGCTGCAGCAGCTGTCGGCAAGATGAAATAGGATTTCAACTGCTTTTATTCAAGTAAATTGGCCAGATTTAAAATCTCACTTCCACCTACTTGCATTTTCCATTACTATGTAACACAGTTCTTTGGCAAACCAGGAAGCAGAAATCTAATGAAGTCTCTAGACAGTTATTTAGCCGCTTTTAATTAATTATGCCAGTGTGAATTGGGAATTAGCAAATGCTCTTTCTCTTAAACCTCCAAAACTTGGTATGATCACAAAGGTTCAAAAGGAGGCTGTCAAACAGTAAGAAAACCACAAAAATTCCTAATAACTTTAGTAGAAATGAGATAAAATAATTTATTAAGAAGATCATTATAATTCAACTATGCAATTAAATTATTTATTTATTTATTTCGAAAAGTTATCAGAGTTCTCCCTAAAACAGCATATTTTGCCCTAACTTCATGGGTAAAGATTTCAATTGAGTAATTTAGATTGTGTCCTAATTTGTTCTGCAACAAGATGAAAATAATTCCTTAAAATGGTGCAACAGAGCAGCTGAAGTTTTTTCCAACAAAATTGCTTAAAATTAGAGTATACTGATGTCTCAGCTTCTATCATCTTGATCAGGTAATAGTTCTACAATTAACTTTTTATCTCAGTAGGCTTGTTCAGACTTATTTTTTTTCATCCTTTTCTCTCAATGAGACTCTCAAAGCCCTCAGTGGAATAAAGCCCATGCTGCCTACTGAATTGTATGATGACTGTTGGTTTGTTTCAATTTTTAAAACCAAATTGAGTATCAGACACTGATATACTGAATACTGAAAACAAGTCTGAGTATAATCTGGAGATTTTAATATTAAAGGCAATATTATTTCCTGTTAAAATAAATGTCTTTGAAGTCAGCACCATGGAATCAGGAAAAGAAAACTAAACTATCAAGAAAACTAAAATTTAAAAAATTCAGTTGATGCCTTGCTTTTAACCAGAAATAAGAAAGCATCAGTAGAGATCAGTTTTATACAGAAAATGTGTATATCACATAAGTTATAGTTATACAATATTTGAATCAGAGACTTATAGCACTGTTTGGGTTGGAAGAGACCTTAAATTTCATCTAGTGTCAACCCTCCTGAAATGGTCAGGGACACCTTTCAGTAGGGTCAAGTTGCTCAAAGCCCAAAAAGATCCATTTTGAATCAGTATTCTACTGACAATATCAGAAAGTTTGCTCACAGAAGCAACTTTACTGAACATGTGTATTTTGTCATACCAATGCCTAGTACTATAATTTTATTTTTACAATCATTTTATTGCACAGAATATTATGCTAGACAGCAGCAAATTCCATACTTGTCATCTTTACCCATTACTCCAAAATGGACATTTATTTATAAATTAAACAGACAAAACTCATTCATGCTTCTCAGGTAATTCAAATGTCTATAAAACTTCATAATTAGTAGGGTGAAAATACATGAACTATTTTTATGAAATCTTGCAAAACAATGCCTCCTTAAGAAAATAACAAAGGGAGAATTTTATTTAGTCATGCTTAGCATGATAAAACAGTTGTAATAGCTTGAACTATCTGCCTATGTGAAAGAAACACTTTGTCACCAATACCATGATAACATACTTTGCATCATGATAATGATCTCATACTTTGCATCAATCCCAGTCACAAAATTTGTATCTTCCCAATAAGTGTAAAAAACTGTTCTTTTTTAACCAGATGCCACACTACCAAAAAGATCAGGAGAAATTACTGCTCCATCAAGGAAAATTGAAAATGAGTACTGATGTAACCTACCACCTATCCACAAGTGAGAAAATAAAATGGCCAAACAAGGAACATATTAATCACTTTCAAGAGTGACTACATGGAAATGAGACTGTTCAAACAGCACAGGCACATTTGCAGAAAAAACATCTCAAAACAGGAGGCTGTGCAGGTCTGTGTGCTCTTGGAAACACTCCTAACACATGCAGTCTACACAGGATAATAGATTATACTAATCTGGAAGAAGCTTCAGTGGAAAAAACATGACATCCATTAAATCTGACATATCCTGTCACAAATGAATTGAAGACCGTACACTTCTGTTCACCATTTACAAAACCTCTCTAAAGGCTTTGGGCAAATAAAACACCCTCTTCATGTGAACATTTACCATTGCACTCCTGGAACCTCAGGAGTGGCTAGAAGTCCACTGATTGCCACACAGGTAAGTATTCCCTATGCTGCTTGTAATTATAGGAAGCCTGACCCATAGATTTTTTGTGTGAGTATCACAATGTTAATATTATTGGTAATAAAGGAGTGTCTGTAAATTCTGACATTTTCCATTCTCAAACAGAATTTTGTTCTACTTTCTTTTTGTGCATCTGAGATTAAAGTAATTATTCCATTGAAATGTTACAGGATCTGACAATCTCAGATCAAATTCACCCAGTAGAAGAAAGCTGGCAAGTTAGTTACACTGGAGTTCACAAAGGTTTGTGAGGTTTGCTATGGAAAAAAAATGTGCCAGAATTTCTATCAGGCATATGAAAAATGAGAGTGTCTGATGTTCCTGGGTTCCCAGCATGAGGGGTATGGTATGTGTGCAGGCAGCATAAATTACTTTTATTGAGCTTTTGGGCTGGTTATTTTTTTAAGTCAGGATAATAAAAAGGGAGCATTCTACTCTTGCTCCACTTCCACAGGTTTTGATTAGTGCAAAGACCACAAAGATAAACGTGACCTTTCCATTCTCTTCTTCATTCCTTCTCATAAGGGACTCTTTTTTCTGTTAGCAATCTCTGGAAGTACTTCCCCTTTGCTTGCAGGTCTCTGGTGCATTTTCCCAAATGGCAATTGTTTAGAACATCTTGTCTGGCTCCTGCTCTTTGCTGCTACCTTTCTGCATATAACTGGGGAAAAGGCAAAACTGAGAACGGAACAGTTTTTCAAGTAAACTTTTATAAACTCAAATAAAAGCCTTAACATTTTTCTTCTAACTCTTTCAAACAAGTACTGTGTATTTTTAAGGTCATTATTAGTACACCAGCTGCTGGAGAGAGACTTTACTAAAGAGGGAAAACTAAGAAACAAAAACAGATGTTGTGCTACTGAGCCCTCCCTTGTTATTGCACTGGCTCAGTGACCACAGCTCACATGGATACTGATGGGCATCTAGCTACAGATTGGTTATACCAGTTAGATGGAAAAACTACACACAAATGGTGAGAACTGAAACTGGAAAATCACACGAGGGTGTAAAAATCAAGGTAGTCTTTTTTTCATAACTATAAAATTTAGATTTAGTCATATATATTTTTGACTTCAGTGTAATTCCTGATGACCAAGAGCAATAGCAAACTACTTCAAGAGGCTGCCTAAATGAGCTGGAGCAAAGCAATGCAAATGCAGAAGTTGAGCATTCTAGAGCAGCTGCAGTGGTTCTGCTGGAGCAACCATTTGATAAAGTGCCTCCAGCCAAATTCAGCTGGTTTGCAGCTATGAGAAAATTAAATAAGCAACACCCAGGAATAAAGGTACTTTAAAGGAACACAAGGATTATGTCTAAATATATTATCTACACTTAAAGGTATTTTCTGAGACATCTAGATGAAAATTATTCACAGGATGACTGGAAATGAGTGTTTGTGAATAACACAATTTTCTTGTGAAAAGACTAGAAAACTCATAGTGTCCCTTCTCCTTTAGGAGACAACAGCATCATTTACTATTAGGATGTTGAATATTAGGGAATAGAGAAATCAAGTGTTTGCAAAAAGGGCATTGAAGAAATCAGTGCAAGAACCAAGTACAGAGCTCGACTCGGGAATTTGAGCTGATACCTTTAAATAATTTACTCTTTTTGTTCTATTTTTCCCACTACAGATTAAAGGAACTTCAGTATCTGATGTGGTCAGTCTGGTGCATTTCATGTCATTAATAATCATTTCAAAAAAGAAAAACACAATGTAGAAAAACAGAGTAGATTTTCCACATTAAGAGTAATTGGCAACATCATTGAAGCGTCAGCACTTACTCTGTAATGGTCAATTCGACAACACATGTCTAAGTGCCAAACCACAAGCCCTTACAATTCTGTAAACTCAGTTAATTGCTTCGTTTCAGGTTGAGATCATGCTTATATTTATGCCTGAATAAAACTTCCCTATTAAAAATAACTTGGACAATTTCTGTTCCTTAAAATTTTACAGATGAATTGTAGGCTGAAACACAAACATTTTTTAACTACATATTGAATAGCAAACAATGTAACACCAACTGCACAGTGCATTGTGCACCGCTATTCTGGGCACAAGCTCTGCTCCACTGAAATAACTTCAAATCTGGTACAAATTAGCAGAATCCACCTATCATCTCCAGTTTATTTTCTTGATGGAGATCTACTGCAGCAAGCCAAAATCTTTCGAATATTCCACTGAATATTATTTTCCATTTATTAAAAATCTGCATGGTTTTCTTGACGGGCAGTTTATATCTTCCAGCTTGTTACTCCTTTTTGCTGAATTGCTTTTTCCAGGTGAAAGCTTTACATTTATTAACACACTGAAGCAAATGTTGCTGTCAGGCCTTCTGCCTTATGTTCTCCCACTACCCATATTGTTGCCTACTTCATTCTCACTTAAATGGTATTGGAGTTGTATTCCATATGCAAAACAAAGGGAAAAATTGCATTTCAAAATATTACTCCTTTATATATAAAGTGAGGTAGTGTTACTTTCTTCTTACTAGTTATGTGTTTTATTAAAGAACAAGTTGACTGTAAGAGTTAGATGTTTTCACCTTGCAGAACACTAGGCTCAGGGTGGGGACTCAACACATTTTTCCAGTGCTTAGAGGACAGAAATTCTCTTCACAGGGAGCCACACTGAGAGGATAAGGGGCAATGAATACAAGTTGCATGGAGAGAGGTTTCATCTATTCAAATTTTTTACAGTGAGAACAATCACTGGATGTGCTGAAGGTCCCGTCAGTGGCAGTGTTCAGGATGAGAGAGGACAGAGAGCTCGGTAATCTCACCCAGGCTTGCCTCTCCATGGAAGTCTGGACCACTCGATCTTCTGAGGTTCCTTCTAACCTGAGGACCCTTCTGAGAATCTCTCTATTTACCCCTTAAATCACAATTCACTTGCCTTCCTTGCATGAGTAGCTGCACAGCACTGGTAGATGAGGTGGGCAAACAGTCCTTAGGTTTGTCTGGACAGAGTAGAATATACTCTCAAAATATGCACTCCGATCTACTTTATGTTGTTATTCCTGGTATGTGGCTGATATCAGATTTAGAGAGAGATGACAATTCTCAGTGCAAACTAAGGCATTATTTATTTCTGCATCACAAAACTGCATAGGTTCACAAGTGATTTGTAACAGGACCCTATAGGGTAGTTTTAAAAGACAACCGAGTTAAACCCTGACACACAGGTAAAAAGCGATCAGAAGACGCTGGAAATCCAAATTACAATGACAAAAGATTGCAGAAATTAAGGGCTTTTCCACACAAGGTTCTAGACTGACTTGTCCAGAACTGAAATGAAAAGCAAGACACTTATGGATTTTGAAAAAACAGAACATTTTCAGAAGTTCTGTCATGTGAAAAGCTCTTGCTCACCATCTGTCAAGTTCACTGTCATCTGGCAATTCTGAGCATTACCCAAAGGAAACATTTAGGGCGATTTGTTTTCTGAAGATCAGAATTTAACCAGCTCCAGATAGCTGACTTTGGACTAGGACCAAAATACACAAGACATTTTTGTCATTGTGGATAGTTTTTTTCCATCCATGTAATCTGAGAGGATAAAACCCAGCTTCAGTTAAATTACTGTGGTGTTTTGGTTACATATGTTAGTAGTTTGTGTGTTTGTTTAATTTTAATTGGACACGAACATAAGGAACCAAGGAGACATGTTTTCTGTTTAGCAGAAGCTTTTTCTATTCCAAATTTTGCAACAAGCAGGTAATCTGAACGACAACCTATTCTAGTATTGCAGCTCTGGTTTGACAAATAAAGGTTAAGCTTCCATATCAAATAAACATAGCTGAAAAATCTTTCAAACTCTCGTAAACACAAATAGGTGAGTGTTTTGTAGCTGACAACTGAGAAACGCAATATCACACTTAGGTCACTTGAAGTCTCCTCATTATCTCCAGGAAGCAAGCATACAACACTGTTCTAAGTTAGCTAAAAATGTAGTCATCTCTCTCACATAACACGTCAATATGTTGTGAATTGACGACTTCCAAATATCAAATTAGGTATTGATAGCTCTTCCTTGCTCAAGTCGCAATTTTAAATGATTCTGTATTTTGCAATGATCATACTTTGAGTTCTAATTTGACAGAAAAACACATTTTAAAAATAAAGACAAAAATTACTCCCAAAAATGTAAAAAAAAGATACTGAAAGAAAGCAAGGAACAAAAAGCAAATTTTAATAATTTCTGATCATTTTTAAAGAAGGAAGATTATTTTTCCTCTAACCAAAAGAAAATGGGAACCTCCATAGAATATTTTATTTCTACAATTCAGCACTTTCTACTAGAAATCATTCCTTTATGGAAAATTTCTGATCAGCTAACTAGATTCTTGTAAATCCAGAAAATAAATAATAGCTAAATACAATAACCAAACTGTGTTTCCTGCTGGGCATACAAGAAACCAAGGCAGAGTTTTGAACCAAACCCTTACTTTCATGTCCTAACCCAGCTGATCAAGTAATGAAGTGTTCTTCCTCATTTCCTCATTTCACTCATTTTATTTGCATTTCATTTTCCATTTAAGATGCTATAGAAGTGTACAAATTTAAGATTCACTTTTGGTAACAGTACAAGAATGCATTTTTTGTGTTTTGAAAAATTCTGTAAGAAAACAACTTATACTGAGTAACACTGAGTAAATTCCGCATGCACTCAAACATATTTTCTACCAAAGAACTATCATTATCATTCTCATATTGTTTTCTGATACCCGCTGCAATAAAATGGATAATCAAAATCCTCAGTGTGTTAGCAAAGGTATCTAAGATTTTATGTCTGTTTAGCCATTGAAATTGTACTGGTCCAATGTTTGTCTTGGCATTCCCACTGCAGCAGAAAACAAAGTCAGGTCCAATAACTTTGAAAAAAACCCTAGAATTTGAAGACAAGAAAACAAGAGAAATTACCTGGGTCTTCTATCGATAAGTTCTTCGTTAACCATTGAACAATATCTGAACCTAGGAGCGAAAGAAAAGGCATTTATAGATTGGTAAGTTTTCTCTTGCTGTTCTTCAGATCCCTGAGGCAATTCATATTGTTCTTTCATGAAAGAGATCTACATTTTTTGCTCGGTCTGTCTAGAAAAAAAACACTTCTATTCTATTCTATTTCTATTCTATTTTAGTTTAGTTTCTTTTTTTAGCTTTGCTTTAGCAGTGAAGCATAGAACTTCTTTAGGCTAAGACTTACAAAATGTAAGAGAAGTGCATTAAGTGCACAATAGTAGTCTGCATTTTAAAAATTACACTACCACAAAATGTACATAGAAAAAACACTTTTTTAATCTAAGTTTCCCCACTTCCTATGCACCCCCCCACCCCGCTTAAAAATTAGTTTACCAGTAAAGGCAAAGTTACCTATATATGGACTACCAGCATATCAAATTCCACCTCATGGCTAAGCTATTGACAAAACTCATTTTTCCTCGGTGCTGAAGTGCTTTCCTTACCATTCCAGTCTCCCTTGCTCTCTATCCCTCCATTTATTGCATATCTTTTTCTTTCTATTTAATTTCCTGCCTTATTTTAGGGTCCCATGCTATTGCTTACCTCCCAGCACCTTTGATACCAGATTTCTTCCTGCCTTTCACACAGAGTATCCTTCCAACCTCACCTCTTAATTCCTAACCCATCTGCTCCTCTTGGGCATGCACTTCTATCAACTGCACTTCTATCACACTTTGCACTTAATGCCACAAGCTGAAGTCAGGCTTGTATTTCAGACAGAAATCTACAGTTGAACTTTACCCACTGTGAACATGATTTGCAAAATAAATTATGAAGCATTACTGCAGACAAAAAAAAACAAACCCAAACCACATTCATAATTTGAGCAACTTGAAATAACCAAACTGGCTTAGAGGGAAAATGGGTGAAACACTGAGGGATGTTATAACCATGTTCTCCATGTTTCATGAAAAAACCCCCCAGTTCAGACAAGCAATGTAATAGAGAGAGACATCACATATTTCCTTATAGAACCAATATTTAAGTTGCTCATCCATTCCCCACCAAGCATAAAAACAAACCTCTTTTATAAACCTTAAATTTAAAACAACAATAAAAATCTATACAACTTACACAAGTATAAACTAAATCAAAACAATAAAAGCTCTTGAATGTACTATAATATATAGCATTAGAATGTGGAGTATATTTCCCCTGTCACTCCTTAGATTCAGTTTCTTCCTGTATTTTACATACTGCATAATTTTCTTTGCTTTTCTTAAGGCAGTGAAAACAGTATTTTTAAACAACATTTCAGAAAAGAAAGGAAATTTGGTTCTCCTTCTAGCTTTTATTTTATTACACTCAGTGAATAGCTTTATCATGTATTTTACAAAGTCTCATTGATTATATCATAGCTTTCCATGTGTGTATGCATTACAAACTTGATTACATAGCAGTAAAAATCTCTAGAGACTTAACAACCATGTCCAGAGCCAGCATTTTTCATTGCTATGTTAAATGTCTAAATCTTAAGAGATTTTAAACTGCAGTGGCAGACTTTCTCATAGTATTTACACTGCTGTATTCCTTAAATGAGGGAATTTACCTTTGCATGCTGTTGGAGGGATACAAAATATTTCAGACAGATATTTGTATCCCAAAAATATTTTATTTTTTAAAATAAAATTTTAACCCTTTTTTTATACATATGAAATTTACAAGGTTGATGCTGAAGGAAGAATTTTAGTTTAATGAAATAAGATGAAACTTCATAAACCTCAATGATGCAGTTCCAAGCATAGTTATATTTTTCTGTCAGCTGACTAGAGAAGTTAGTCAGCCCTAAATATTTTCCTAAATCTTCAAAGATCAAAGAAAAAAAATGGAAAAACAAAATGACATTTTGAAAACTGATTTTCAAATCTCTGAGGTACCATATGGGAAGAAGTTTTCTATTCTTTTCATCTTGCCTTCAAACACTTTTTCCTTTTTGCCTCTTTTGAAAACTCACATTTGAGTATACATGGTCTGCACATCAGAAATTTCACCTCCATGTGTTCCAATGTCTTTTGGCTTATTATAAATAATAGTGGGAAATCAACTTTCTTGAAAATTGGCAGCATCTGATTATGAAAGTTCATTGATGCTCTATTCACACTTTACCCTGAACCCATTGCCCTGGCACATGAAAGTCTGGACAGAGTTTAAACCAGCTGTTGCATTCTAACACACTGATGATTTCAGAGGTATGACTTTCATGACAGATGAATAAATATCAACATCAACACTCTCCTTCTAGAGTAAAGGCTATTGAAGCAAAGCAAACTTGCAATTTGTCATATGGCAAGTGAGAAATGCATTAGTTCATATTTCTTTGGGAGATCTTGGGGCCAACTCTAGTCCTAAAATAATAAAAATATTATAAAGGTATTAACTTGTAGAGCTTGCTGGGTGTTTTTGTAGCTACTAGTTTCAATGTCTAATCAACAATATTGTTTCCCTTAATTATTCCTGTGCCCTTTTCTAAGGTTTATTACTTAGGCAAATGTGTTTCTAAAGGCAAAGCCATTACTCTAATTTCTTATCTCAGGGAAAAAAAACCCAAAAAACAAACAAAAAAACAAACAAAAAAAAACCACCAAGGCAGCAAAACAGCTGAAAACTGTTTTGCTGGAAAATAATACTTCCTGTGAATGTAGCTTTGAAAAAAATCTGACCAGTAAATTCTTGACAGTTTTCATACATGACACTTCACATCTACAGGAATTATGATTCAAGACTATAAACTTCATTATTTCTAAAGAGGACTAACACTTATGGAATGAAAAATCTTTTACCTTCAAGCCTGATTCTATCATATCACCAGAAATCTTGCAAAAAGACACGCTAGTCAGATGATGCAAATTTCATGGAGGCCACTACCTTGGCACTGGACTCACCTGAAAAGGAAACTTTCAGCAATCCAAAATAGAAAATGTTTGCTGTGTCAGATACTCAGTTTCTGTATACTGTTTAATGTGTTATATCAAAGACTCAGCTATAACATTGTCAAAGCAGATTCTCAAATTGTCCAGATCTCCCTGCCTCACTTCCAGCAAGCAGCAAAAAAAGGCAAGTTGGCTATTAGATCTGCAAGGTGCACAAGACTTCAGTCTAACTGCCAACTGAATTGTGAAATCCTAGAACAACCTTCAGTTGTCATGCCAATTTATAAAGCAAATAAAATTGGACAAGACAAAGCAATAATCTTTAACAGTACCTTAAAGATAGCAAAAGCAGAAAACAGTTGAAAAAAGGGGGTTTTTAGACATAGAACCTGAAAGCCAAGAGTGAGATTCCTTAAATGCCAGCACCTATCCTGATAAAGGCAATAAAATTCACAAGATCTTATTCAAGTCCAAAAAAAAGACAGACTTTAATCTTTAAAGAAATAGGCAAAACCACATCCATATTCAGATACAAATGAAAAAGACTCAGTCATGTTCTTTGTGAAATGTACTTGCTGAAGATTCTACAAGTGATTAATTTTAAATGAAATGGTCCAAAAATAGCAGCTGCTGAGGCTGTCACAGCATTTTAAGAAAATATTTTTAAGGAAAGCATGCTCTCTCAACCCTGCAATAGTAATTTCCAAGTCAAAGTCATAAAGGCCAGGGCAATGCTAAGGTTACCTTTCAGAGAAAATCACCTATTCTAAACAAGTCCTTACAGAATGCATTTTCAAAAAGCGCTGGTTCTGACCTATAGAAAATTTCACAGGAATTTTAAATCAAATTTTTGCTACGCACAGATGCAAGGAGCCACGTCAGCCTTGATATGACAGAAAAAAAAGATATGATAGTAGTACTGGAAAAAAAAAGCAAAATTCAAAATGCTCTATCTTTTTCAAAATTCAAAAACATATCTAGTGGAAGAAGAGACAGCTGCAAGAAAGTACAGCTTATTAATTAGAACCACAAACCAAGAGACCACTGAGAAACAATTCAATGATTTCTTACTTCATAAAGACACCTTGCAAAGAAAATAGTCTTTTGCTGTTGATATGTTGGTTTAGTAACTGAAACCTATTCTCCTTTTTACTTTTAGACCTCAGAATATCTGCAGATAATGAAGAGGGAAGGCAATGCATGAAGCTCCCCTGCATTGCTGATAGCAAGAGAGAGGGTTTTGCTGTTGAAAATCAAGTCTTTTGCCATCTGAGCTCTCAAGAGCGACATAACCATGATGGTCATGTTTGCCCAGCACTGTGAAATCTGGGCAGCTGGGCTGCTGAGAGGCAGGAGCAGACCACTTGGGTGCTCCCTCAAGGGAGCCTTGTGGTTGGCTGGCTCAGCTTCACTGCTTCACCACCACCTCGCCTTGAGAACCTGGAGTTTTTTGCAGGGCAGCTCACAGTACAGAAAAGTTAATAAACATGACTCTAGAAAACATCACTGTCTAAATTTCAGACAAGACCACTACTAAATCAGCAAGGAAACAGTACTGTATTTCCATTATTTCTCTTTATTTTTCTATTGAGAGAGGAGGGTATTGGGTCATTTTAACTTCCGTCTTCAATATCATCACTTTGTGGTGATGCAACAGGAACTTAAGTTTAGACACTGATATAAACTTCAAAATCCTTGATCATGACTAAAAAAATAAAACGTGCAATTCCATTTCTCAGCACTGATTCAGACATTGGAAACACAGAACGTGGATTAGTTGAGCAGGGAGATTGTAAATGCCAGTGGTCTCTCAAACATTCAGCACTAGCTGTTTTTTAACAAAAATTGCTGTCTAATGGAGAGGAAGACTCTGCATGAAAGGCCTTTCATTGGTGAATGGGGCAAAAATTATCTGTATTCTCCCTGAAGTTTTCACAATCACAAACCATAGCATATATTGCCACAGTTATATCAGCATGGATATTTTAACATTTATTTTCTTTATCTGAGAAATACAGTTTGTGTATGAATTCTTCATGCATATACCTGAAAGAAATCAATTACTATATAGTTACAGGCAGAAGGGCAGAGGGAAGAAAAACAATGGCTATATTATATTTGGCTTAAAGTATGGAAAAATACATTATTATCCAGTACCTATACTGGATTATTCAGATTAATTTTTCCCTATGTCTATTAGAGCTGAGCAAAGAGAGGCTTTGCATCACTTGATTGCACTGTCCACAGAAAGGTGAAAGAAGAATGAAGGGACTCCTCTCTGAGAGTGGGGTTGCAGAAGTGCCTGAAGGATCATATAGCCCATAAATTCTTACCACCCTATATTTTTAGTTAATTGTTTTTTTTCTTTCTTTTCTGTATTCTTTTGAATTATTGTAAAATATATTTTTAGATTTAACTAGGTAGAATTTTTTATCATGAGTGGCAACAGAGCTGATACTGATAATTTGAATACCCTTCTGATTGAACTTACACATTTACCTTTCTGACCTTTACTATTTAAGTGAGTTGATTTTTTAAAAGAAAAAACACATCATTGATCAGAGTGCAATTTGATTGGGAATTATTTACATCTCAACTTTCACACATATTTCTGCCACTTGCTTTTTTAGAATTACTGATGAAAACAAATGCAGAAACTTACTTTTTTGACCTATTATAATTGAGGTTGGACCACACACTTGTTTGAGTTTTGTTAAGGAAGACTGTACCTAGGTGCAGATTTAAAAATGTCATCTGAATAATACTTGCTGTAGAGAGAATATGACATATTTTGATGAAACTATTCAAGCAGAAAAGTAATTGCAGTTTTTTTAGTTTTAAAACAACATAAGCTGAAATATACTTTTTTCCAAAGTGAAGGTAGATAAAGGAATTTGCAGAAATAAAACCCTCAAATGAATCATCCTACTGCTTTTGAGTTGGATTCTTTCATTCTCAGCTGTAAGCAGTGCTCAGAAACACTCAAGCCTAGAAGGACAGAAAGGACCCATAATTCTGGCTAGCCTAACCTTGTGAAGAACAACATGTTGCTTGATACTGTTGTGACTTTCTACTTTAGACACAAAAATTCATCTACAGTCATATTGTTAAAGAGCTAATAAAGAATGCAAAAATCTCTACCATTTCCTTACCAATGTGAAATAAATCTATGGTGCTGACCAACAAATGTCAGTAATGTAAACCCCAGAGTCACACTCTGTCTCATAACCAAGCTTCAGAGCAGAAATCTGGTTTATAAACACTAAAAGGATAATTAAATACAGCTGTGTATCTGTGCCTCTCATTATTGTAAAAGTGGCAGTCCACACAGGTCCCTGTGTCCTCCAGCAGAAGGAATTGCTGCTTCACTTCAGCAACATTTATCTCTAAAGTTTCCCTAAAGACATCCTCTACTTAGATCTCTTCCACAGCCACAAATGACCATTTTACAGGTGACACTAGCTGTGCATAATTGGCAATATGCCAGTAACCATTGATGAAACCCTGTAATCCCAAGGCTTTTATCCCAAGCACTGGAGTTCAGCATCTTGCTGAAGAACATTGCTCCATACTAAACATTTGCAAGACAAGAGCAATGCTGTTTAGAAAAACTAAGTTTCATGAAAGCCCTGTACAGCCTGTGTACTGCAAAGGAAATTTTATGCTTTTCTTCGAAATGATGTAAAGCCTCATGATCTTGATGAATGATAATAGAGTTTCAGTGTGCACATGACATGTAAAATCTTAAAAACTTTCTCTATGTAAAAAATATTTGTGGGGGGAAAAGCCCATAAAATATGAGTAGAATTTTGAACACCATAAAAATGCCCTGAAGAAATTTCATTTATGAGAAATCCTCACCTCCAAATAAAAAAGAAAAACAAAACAAAAACAAACCAGCCAGAATCAGAAAAAAATAAAAGCACACTTCATTTTTAACTCCTGTATGTTTTCTTCAAGCAGAACTTTTAAAAACAGATAAATAAGGAGACCAGGAGACTTATTAGTGTGACCTACTTGATTTCCTGTTCATCAGAAATCTTAAATAATGCTAAAAGAAGATAAGAAACTAAGTGATTTCCAACTTGTCTCATCATGATGCCCCTTCCTTTTTCTCTCAATCAATTCCTCTCTTTACCTTTCAAAATCCTGGAGAGAGACTTGGGTATTATTAAGAGGGAAACAGCCAAGAATTCAGCTACTCATCATGTTCTCCATCTACCATTAACTTTGGGAACTCAAGCTAAATTACATCCTCCAAAATAGTTCTGGATCCAATGCCAAGTGGAGCAGGAAGCCTCCAAACACCAAGCATAATGGTGTCCATGCCACCAGTGTGTACAGTGTAAATCAACAGGCAATGAGGCTGTTCTGCAATATCAATGCCCCACCTTGTAGGTCAGTACCTAGCCACCAGCTTAAAAGACTTTTTTTTTCCCTACATTTCTCAATGATGATGTAATTTCTTTTTAAAAATAATGAGAAACTCCACATGGAAGAGAACAGTCTCTACTGTCTGCTAATTGCATTCTCTAAATCATGAGGCAGCTTGGTCCAAATTT
This sequence comes from Agelaius tricolor, assembly GCF_023055355.1. Taxonomy (NCBI): domain Eukaryota; kingdom Metazoa; phylum Chordata; class Aves; order Passeriformes; family Icteridae; genus Agelaius; species Agelaius tricolor. The sequence goes on from NW_027269261.1 coordinate 47,371,657, forward strand.
CTGCTCAGACACAAGCAGTTTCAGGCCTTTCAACTTGAGTGTCTCCACCTCAGTTTTTAGGCATTCTGGTTGCGGCATTCTGGTTCTGGCCTTTTAATTCCTTTTGCCGGAGTTGTAGCTCTTTTGTGTTAAATAGCTTGGGAGATGAGAAGAGAAAATAAATTATTTACAGCCCTGTAGGACACCCATGTGGGAAGTTGAGCACCTGGACTCCCCTCCCTACTGCTGTGCAGTCTGTTTAATGGGAAGCAGAACATCACTGGCACGTGTACCCTGGTGGAGAACACTGCAGGGTATGAATGTAAGAGCAGTCACCCTCAAGAAAAGCTGAGAAGGAAATGAATACGTGACTCCTATGCCAAGTTCGACCTCCCATTCCTAAAATAGCATGTAAAAGGGCAATAGTAACATCACTTTTGTCTAATTGTCTTGAATTCTCACCGTGAAAAACTCATCCAAGATTATTTCAGAAAAACTGACAATGTATTCTTAAGAGAAAAAACTGCTACTTGCCATAAATAGTTCATCTAGCCTTCTTTTTCTATCTACTGGATGTTTTACTGTGTCTTGCTGACAACTTTGTATATAGAAAACAGGTAGATTGATAAGCATATGTTCTTTCTCTCATACACATATCAGTAAGTGTTTGCTCATTGCACTTTGATTATCTTCACAGCACAGTAAAAGCTGCCTGAGTTTATCCCTGCCACAATAAACTCTTTTGCATTCTTATTTTTTTACATTAGTAGTTTGAAAATAGAGTCTAGAACCAAAAATCTTCTAAGTTCAACAAAAAAAGCTTTGTGAAACTTCTGACCATGCTTCAAGCAATTATGTATTTTTTATATTTCCACATTAATATCTCTAAGAAATACAATATTTTAGTTCAGAAATGCTTCTTCCAATTCTTGTCATACTGGCCCCCAAAAGACACCCACACACAGATGGCAATGGAAGGAAGTGAGGAGCAATGTAATTTCTGCTAGACACTTTTAACATTCATGGAGGATTTTCAGAGGGGAAAATCCTCATGTCCTAATTCAGGGGTAATGGGAATAAATACATACATAATGTAAGACTTGATTTGGGATTTTGACTCCAGGAAGAAAGTCAGTGGGGACACAGTGACTTGCAGTTTTGACATTTGCCCAGCAACAATGTCAATATACTTCCTCACAAAGTGTTCCTACACAATAATAGTTAATTTATACAGTTGGTTTGAAAATGGGTTTTTCCACTGTTGCTATTTCAAAACACTCTTTCTGTGACTCATGATTTTACTGTTCTCTTCACTTAAGACTCTCAAACTGATGTCCAAAAAAAACCCTCTTTGATCAGTGTCAATTTCCTGACTAATCCAATCTATTTAATTTTGACAAAAAAATATACCTTTTAGAGATTCAGTGATGCTTAGTACAACAGCACAATTCTCTGCAGAAGCTCCTGAACCACAAGTTTCCCAAGAATCTGATCATTACCCAGCCACTCTCACACATACAGAAACCACTCCAACAGGAAACTTCTTCCCAGTAAAAAAAAAAGTCTGCAATACAGGAGTTGCACAAAATAATTATCTTCAGAGATACAATCCAGTGTAGGGAAACAGGTTATCACAGAAAATCTGAAAACATGAATTTGACAACAGAATGCCAAGAAATTGCAGAATAAAAATACTGTCTGGCAAAAGTAGTCATCTGGAAGTTTTCATTCTTAATTACCATTGTTCCTCAGCCTGTAGCACAGATGAGCCATTTTTCAAATAGTACTAATAAATAAAAAGTATGAAATACAAGAAAGTTTGCTGAAGCTGCATAGAAACTTTCAACCTTAATCAGAATATTCAGGTGTTACACCAGAAATGTCACTGACTGATCAAAACTTTCCTCAAGGCCTTTTTTTCTATTTGAAATATGAAATGTTTTCATATTTAATAGACCACAGAAAGTTCAAATGAATTTCTATTCTTGATTAATCTGTGCTGGATGTTTTTGAGTTTTTCCTCCAGATCCATGATTATTTTAATACTCCTATGTCTCAGAGTTTACACTTCAAAAGATCTGCTGCAGGGCTACATTTTCAAAAGAGAAAGAAAATTAAGTTATTCAAATTTTAAGTACCTATATTTTTGAGCATTATTCTGGCTGAAAATCTAATCCCATCCAGTTTTTACCAAAATATGACTTTAGTATGCTTAGTTGCTTGGCATAACAAAAAAACTATATAGTATGGAATGAAGTGTGTTAGAAATAAAAATTACTTTGCTCCAACTCTATACTTCCACCAAACTCAGCATAATTTTCATTTGCAGTCTTTCATCACTATTCAGAGATTATGAATTAATTTATTCTAAATGTTGATAATTGTGCGGCTCAACTATCTGAAGCAGACATTACTGGGTCTGTTCTCAAAGATATAAAAATCTCATATTATTCTCATGGCAGTTCTTTACATATGCACCTCAAGAACCCTGTCACAATAAAGGTAAAATTTATTAGCTCTTGAAGAAAATTCTCAATTATTCATTGAAATATAAGTTCTGCTGACAATTTAAATTCTCTAAAAAGATATATCCATCAATAGAAATTTACCAAAAGTTGAGATAGACATGAACTACTATTTTAATATGCAATTAACAGCTCTTGAATTTAAAATAAACCTAATCATATCATCCATAATAATATTTCTATCTCAATCTGAAAATTGAAGTATGGTATATGCTCAATGGTATATACTCATAAATTTGAGTATACAAGCCAGTCATTTTATATATTGTGTTCCCATCCATCACAGTGAACTTATCAAACCAAAAAGTAAAACTTGGAGAAAATAAATCCTTCTATATTTCAGTTTACCACATACATTCTCTCGCTGCTGTGTTTCCCAAGGGACATTCATATCAGCATTTGTAAGATATAAATTGCAGCCCTGTAGCTAGTATTGGCTTTTTCTCTATGACATTTTTAAAGGAATTCAAAAGCCACCTTTCTGTTTTGACAAGTAATGTGGTACCACATTACTCAAATACATTTTTGAAGCAAAGTACTTTGCTTTTCCATCAGTATCAGGCAATGTTCATAGAGCCATCACTAATGTTTCCAATTTAGGAATGTCTTTTGGAGCCTGGACAAGGAAACAATCTCTGCAAAAACCTTCTGTTTTCTCCTATCCCTACCCTCACATTCATTACATCCAGAGCAACCATTTAATAACACTAATCCACAATCTCATGGGAAGCATTCGTAAGTTTATGTGGAAAAGCTGGAGAGAGTAATTTTCCACCATTATCAACTAGAAGAATGATAAAAAGACATTATTCTGAACAATCCTGGGCCACTCATCCAAGATGTGACCTAGAGTAAAGATAACAGTTCCTCATACTGTGCCGTAGATCTTGGGGGCCAGAGAACAAAAAAGCATTTTGAAAAGATCAACCTGCAAGTATTAGTGTAATAAATAATAGTGCATGTCCTGGAGCCTGGAGTCTATTCTTCAGGTTATTTTAATGTACATTTCAATGTTTTATTTCTTCAGAAATAAAGAGCTGAGAATCGATGGTGTCTTACCGTGGACATAGGATGGGGCTTTTATAACTTAGACTTGTGAGTACAGAAGCTCTTTGTAAACATGAGACTGTAGTTCATTTTTTTTTTCATTATTTTTTTCCTTCTTCACAAAATGCAGAAAAAAATTAGGTTCATACTGTTGCCTAGGAGTATGCAGTGACGTGGATACCACTTTTAGCACCTGTTGCGTCTTTGCTGTTTACGTTGTCAGAGTAAGAATAAATAGCATCTAGATGTAAAATCACCCTTGGTGAGGGAACATGTACACAGCCATTCAGCTACCTATCCAAACCTGGCCCTCTTCCCAGCCCCTGTACAAACCATTTATTTGACTTTTGGTTTCCCCATGTAATTTTTGAGGACTTCTACATATTTTATGTAAAATTGTTGATGGCCACCATTTCTTCCTTAACCACTGACTACAGACTCAGAAACAGATGATATATATTGTCTTGGGAAAATAAAGGCAGGATCAGTGAAGAAACATAAAGCAAATAGAAATCCAGTGCTAGGATTACTGTTCACTAGTGGAAGGCAAAAGTAAACACAACTCTTGTGTTGAGGGCCTGGAGACAATAAATATTTGTCAATCAGCTAAGGAATTGTGACATCTACACGAAACATGGTCCCAAGGTTGGGGGGAGTAAGAAGATGTTTGGGAAAAACATGTTCTTGCTCAATCGACTTACATTCTTAAAAGAGCTAAAATGAATTCATCAACAGATTACAAAAGAAAACTAGCCGCACTCCCCTGCAACAGGAAAAATACCTGACAAAACCCAAAAATTCAAAAATTTAAAGTATTTCTTCATAGATAAATATATCCTGCTCAATCTGGCACCAGCAATTAATATCATTCTCCTGCTACCTTCTTGTCAGATAAGAAATCAGAGGAGAGCAGCAAAAGGTGCTTCTACTTGGACTAGCAAAAAGCCTGATTATGGCAGCTTGACAGCCTGGGAACAGAACTGTTCTCCTCTCAAAATAAAGGGGAAAGGGAGTAGTAATAATATTACTGGTGAGAGCTTTGCTTGATGAAAAACAGGATGGATATAAGTCACATAGAAGGGAAGTCTTAAGCAGCTTATCCCCTTCAAATTTCAGCTTCATTTTGAATGAAGCAGGTTTGTACTTAAAAACAAAAAAAGAATATACTCGGCTGTTTTAGTCCTCCTTTCTACTATTGCAATTCTATCTGACCTGGCATAAAACTGGGCTCCTGTCAATAACCAATATACAAATAAATGCCTGCCTTAGCACTGTTTGTTTTCAACAAATTATGTCCAGTGGATGGGAACAGGCTAGCCACATTAACAGCCAGTAAAACATGCTGCGCTCAAGCGAGAGATTACTCTATTTGTCCTGCAGCACACAAACACAGCAGCAATTCACACCAGTCAGAAAATATCAGAAGAATTTCTTCATCTCAAGTTCACTGCTCTCATCTTTTATTGACTTAACAAAGAGTATGTGTTTCACCATTGCTATTTCTGGAACAACATTCCACAGTTTTAAGTAATGGCTGATGGAATATATTTATATGCTTGTATTTTTATTATTTTTTTAAATAAAGTGATGGCTTACTAGTTTAAGTGAGTATATTAAAGAGTATCTATAGATTCAACTTTAAAACTGGCTTCTTTTCTTACTTATAGTATTGAATTTTCCCTCACAGGCTATGCTTCTAGAAATGACTGTCACTCAGGGAAAGGAAGCCACAAGGTTTTACTACTGTTAATACACTTTACTTTTCAGCAATTTTTCCTTCTCACATATTCAAAATTATCATTTAGCTTGCATTATGAAAGATGTCCTTGCTAGTTAGTGTTTTCTTGTTTTTAGCAAGTAAACTAACAAAGGTAGACAAGTTCTTGTTCTTCAAACAAGAACGTGTGCACAGAGAATATGGAGGAAAATTACAGCCCTGAGCACAGGTTCTTAAGATGAAGCCCACACAAGAAACTCTTGTTACATACACAGCAAATACAAACATGTAATGCTTTAACGATGCCTAAATTTGATGCACTCTAAACTTTGTAAAGATGATGATTACCAAACCAAGCGTATCAGTGAAGGCAGATCATCTGGCAGAGGTAAGAGTTACTCTGCTGTTTCATGTTGCAGAGCTCATTCAGTAATTTTAATTTGGAAGCATTTTATACTAATTGTTATTCAAACATGTTGGAACAGCCAGTACCTCTGCTAAGGACCCTACAATCAGCATGTCTGATGTGACAATTTAACTGAATAATTAAGATCTTCTGCGTTTATCATGTTCAGCGGTTGCTCAATAAAGCCCCTGACTTGCTATTTTCTGAGTATCCCCAGTCAAAAGTGCATCTTCAAAAGGATGCTTTACAAATCACAACAGAACCAGAGACACCAGAGTTTCTTACCTTGCAGCAAACTTTGAGGCTCTCAAACTTCATTTTGATATGAAGTGGAACCCCAACATCAAACATCAAAGATTTGCACAAACTGAAAAAATTAAAAATATTTTCCTTTAATGCTATCAAAATGTGTGATTCAACAGGGACAAAACCTTTTTCTTAGCATAAAACAAACAGAATTTTTCATCTTCATCTTTCTGACTCATACGACAGCTTCTAACAGTAGTATAATAATAAAACAATAAAAACCCCTCAGTATTTCAGTACTTTCTGATAATGGCAACATCAAAAACATTCTCCTGAAAAAGTGTGGCTCTGAAAACATTCACAGCAGATAACTGGTTTGCCAGATATAGCATCATAAATGCTCCTAATGGATAATTCTTCTAAATTAAGCAGATGTAGAAAGCTTGAACGGAGCTAAGATGGATGTGCTTCATTATCCTCTGATTCTATGATCTCTTTGAAAAGACCAGGGGACAGAGCCATAGGATCTGCTACATGGAGCACTCAAGGACATTCCATTGAGAGTTTTAGACACAAGAGATAAAATAAGAAGAAAATAATGGACAATTTTTTCTGCCTTTTTCTCTTAAGGTGTTAGCTTGTCAATCATTATCAGAATATATAAAAAATTTTATTCCACTGTGTATCTTTAATAACTTGCCACTTCCATTTTGACATAAACTAAATTCATAGATATTCTTATTGTGCAATAAAAACACTATAATGATAGCAGTGATAGCTCCCCTTATCTCATACCATGCCTCTCTCTTCTTGATGAGTCATCTCTCCTCTTACCATATAGCAAAAAAACCAGATGAGTCTTGAAAAGCTAACACTTGTTGCAATTTTATATAGCAAATACCATTTGGAAAGTGTATTTGTAAAAATCACAGCTCCTGTAACTACTATACCAATTTCCAGACAGTGAGTTATATACAGTGGGGATGAAAACATTTGGGAAGTATCTGGAATTTAGCTTCTAAAAGATGTTTTCTTCAAAAATAAGAGTAAGAGCAAACTTACTATTTTGGCAGTTTTGAATCATGTCTTCTTAAGTTTAATTTAAAATCTATTTTTAATTCTGGTGCTATGCTTAAAAGTAATTTCTCTTTATTGAATGATAAATCAAAGGGAATATTATAAAACCATTCTCTGTCTTAGTTTCAAAGGGAAAATCCAAAGTAACTCCATTATGGTCACTAAAAACATTTTAAAAGTTTCAAATCAACATAGTTTCAAGAAGTAACTGAAAAACATATTGAAATATGGCTCAAATTCTTCTCAGCTATGACATATGTTGAGACTTATAGAAAACAAATGGCTATTTAAAGTTGCTTAAGAAACTCTAAGTCTACTTTTTTACTCCTTCTAAAATCAGTATGCATGCACAATTGTAGTGAAAGCATAACCATCTAGAGCTATTTACTGTGGAAGGGGCTAACAGCAGGCCTGTTAGCTAAAGGAGCGAGAAGAGGCTGAGAAGTAAGAAGAAGCTGATAAGGAGCTCTCTCCAAAGCTGTAACCAAGAAGACCGAGAGAAGAAAGATAAAAGAACTTTGCAGCTGGACGAAGCATTTTTAGAAAGTTAGTTGAAGTCACTATGACTTCTCACCAATAGTATTATGTTGACTTATTGTAGCCAATAGTAAAGATAGAAGAAGCATAAACAATTAGAAAGTGTATAAAAGTCAGCCATGTTTAGTAATAAAGTGTTGCCAACTGAGACTGCTTGTAGTCTCTGCTTTATGTCGTGACCGCCTCGACAGCGACAATTTACTTCAAACATATAACTTTTCTATGCAATACTGTACATTTTTATACTCATCTGCACTTTTGCTACCTGACACGTGAAAGGGATGTGCAAAAAAGGCTCCAACTCCTTATATTGTTTAAGAAGCTGTCTTGATTGTCTCTCAAGGACCTCCCTGAGCTATGCAAACTAAACCAACCATGGTCTAAATTGGGCATGATCACACTCTATAAAGAAGAAACATTCAGATTATTTTGACATAAAACACATTTGTTTTACCAGAGGCATTAGCAGTGTAGTGATATTCCCTCCTTCAAAAACATTTTGTTTGATGTATGACTGATGCCTTCACAAGATGAATGCTGGTAATTAAAGTCACGTATGTAAAAACCAGGAGAACCTCTGCTCCCTCCTCTCTGTATGCAGGGAAGCTGAGGGAGGACAGGTCCCTGGGGTGTCAGAAAAGGGAGTGTCTTAGTGGCCAGTTAGGCAACTATGTTGAAAACAAAGCAAAAGGAAAGTCAAGTGGGTGTGTACAAACAAGTGGGATGAGGTTTATTGAGGGACATATTATTTGAAGGACCTGCTGTTGTCTTGGGTTTGACTGATGTGGTCACCTGCAGCAAAGCTGGTTACCTATATTTGGCACAAGGTAAAGGATTTAACAGAAGAATGATCACTGCTTAAAAAAGCTTTTCAGCAAGGGAAACAACAATGCTGTTTGTCCCAGCAGATGCACTAAAAATATATAATACTAAAACAAGTGATGTTTCCTAAAGATGTAAAACTTTCAAAGTACCCTGCAAACAATTACAGAGAAATTTTTTAACTGATTTACAATTTGTACAATAGTATATGGAAGAACTCCAGCAACTTTAAGTCCCTTAGTTGTACTATGATGAAGTGAGTACACAGTTCACTTTATAGCTGTGGTAATGGTCAGAGAGGCCAAATGAAAAGACTACTGCCACAAAGAGAGAATAATTAAGTCAATATTGAAAATCCAAGGGCCTTAATTTTAAGCCTCAATTAAGAGCCATAGGTTATGCTAGTACGCCTTTTCAACATCAGGATTTTTGGGGGTTTTTTTTGAGGGGAGGAGGTGCAGGGGCTGCTGCATTTACAAGAGGAATAATATACTCAAAATGTTTTTAAAAACCTAATTAAAGAATGACAGGCAAATTTTCATGTTGCTTCAAATGGGAAGATTCAGCCTTAATAACATTGATTGTTAGCCTGCTGCACTATCTATTGCAATACTTCTTTAATAATGAATGACCCTTGGTCTATTTATTTAGAAAAGCCATGCAAGATACAGGAAACATACAGATAAAGGTCAGTGTTTAACATGATGAATTCAGGCAGGACTTCAAAGTATATCAGGCTTGTTCTTGATTTTATTTTGTATGAAAATTCTTCATGTCATTTGCATTGATGGCTGGGCATAAGTTAAATGGGTTTTCGTGCTTTTTTTTTATTAACGTTAGCATTCATTTTGCCAAGATTTTCTTTTTTTGCAGTTATTTAAGCAGGTGAGAGGGAATATAAACTGAACACTTGAGCAATGAAAAGAGTTCAACTTCAGGCTTTCTATCTGGTTTTGTTGTGCTATAACCATATATTACCCTGAGTATCTGCCAGATAAAAAGGCCATGAAAAAATATAGCACATATATAATACCAATCACTCTTTTCCAGCACTTTGATTCCTATCATGTCCTTTACATTTTTTGAAATGCTAATTATACTGAGACTGCTGTATTATATAGAAGTTGCTTTGGGAAAACAGGATTATTTTGCAGTTACAAATAGTCATGAAAGGAAAATTTGTGTGTTTCAGTGCTAGGATTGATACCGTTAATAAACACCCTCGACTGGAAACTGTAAAGAACCTTCCAGATAAGGAGTAAAGACCTTTGGAAACCCAAGGCAACATCTCACTCCTAGTGGGTGTACCCACACTTTGTTAGATTTCAGACAATTAACTGGGCTGTTTCATAGCTGCTTAGACACTTACATCATGTACTGGTGCTGTGGTACGTGTTCAGTTCAGTGATTTAGTTGGATTCTGAGTAAAGAAAGATCAAATCAAAAGTGCATGGATTTTACTCAAGTTTGTCTTCCCATAAAAGATATTTAGGTATTGGTTTTGTGTATAAAATTTTTTAAATGAATCTATTTATTTCATTAGCACTAAAGTTGCAGGCTTCACTTACCAACAGAAAAATCTCACGTTGGAAATAGTAATACTCAGCAAAAAAAAAGCATTTTGGATTTGAGGCAGAATTTTTTACACTCTTTCTTTTCTTCTTCTTTCTTACCAAGTCAATACTAATCACAGATGAAAAACACATTTTATTTTTTTAGTTATGTTAGCAAGAGGAACTTTTTCCTTTCCAAAATAATGGTAGAAAAGATAGTTCCAAAAGATTTCCAATAGTGATACAAATCTTCATTAGAAATGAGACCTAGGGCCATAATCTCCTTCTTATTTGACAGATCTGTTGATTTGAGAAGAGTTTCAGCTGACTGAGGACACCTACTGCAAATGTTACAACTAATATAGTCCATTTTTCTTTTTGCCATGTATTGTGCCTTATATGCTTTCTGAAGCTAATGCAAAATTTAGGAACTCTTGCTTTTAATCTGTGTAGTGTCCCTTTTTCTTTCTGTTTGCTATTTTTCTGTAAATAAAATTTCCTGTTTGGATAACCCATTATAAAATTATACAGCATTTAAACTGAATAACTGCCTTGCAAAAGCACAAATGACATGTAAATTTTTAAAGCAAATACTTATCTGCATCTGAAAGTAGTCTTGGACAGAAGGTACCAAATTATTCTTCATGAAATTATAATTTATCTTTTTCTCTTATTTCTGGACTTCTTAATCTCTCACTACATCTATCTGCACATCAGGATTCCATTTTTGAGTAGAGATAGTACAGGCAGTTTCTATTTTGGCTTGACTAGTAACAAACTGAGCACAGAGATTCAGCAAGTATTGATGTCTGAGTTTGATGGATTGGCCTGAATAGCTGAGCTGTAGAGATGTGCCAGAAGAGTATTTCAAATACACTGAACTAGAGATTTATATCTCATTTTTTATAACAAAGGATCCAAAACTATTTTACACAAACCCCTTAAACTAGGGGCTTCTTCTCAGACAAACAATTATGACTTGATCTAAAATCAAGTCATAATTGTTCTATACATCTATCAAAGATGTAATATATAGAACTAAATTGACATCTCACTCTCTAACCTCAATATTTATTTTGCTTTCTGTACTGTTCTAAAAGAAATAAAATTGGAAGGAAACTTAATTTTTTACATTTTCAGCTATCAATCAGTGATTTTTCAATTGAAACCAGTTATAATACTATATTTTAAAACACCAGTACAGGTGTACTGGAGATATATAATTCTTGCAACTAGTAAGATTACCGCAGAGAATAAAGACAATGTCTACACAGACACCTTGTCCTGCATAACCATAATTCAAATAGCCTTTTATAGAACATAAATGTCCTTCAAAACTCACATCATTCAAAAGTTAAGACATACTATCCATATAAAATTCTGTTTCTTCCACAAGAAGTAATGACTCATTCCACATTTAATAATTTATGTACACTGAGGAAGTCTTTTCCTATTTTCTGACACATACATGAATAATCACTGCTTCCAAATAATGCAAACAGATACAGTTTCCAAAAAAATAAAATGCTTTTGATCAAAAAGTATAAATCTTAAAGCACTTTGGAACCGTTAAACTGGTAATTTCTGGTAATGCCATTCCTTCCCTAGTTGAAAAAACTTAATGGTGCCTTCTCTCTTCCCAACGCACTTCCTGTTCAGAAGCCTGTTTCTATTCTTCCCTGTAACTGAGAGCTCACAGGTCCCTTTCCCCTTTCTAAAATCAGGTGGTCCTCCATTTCTCTATTGGGACTTTCCAATTAGTACACTAGTTTGAATTTGTTACTCTACCAATTTATTTGGTTCTACTAAAATGCATTTTAAAAGAGTATCTCATGTTCAATTTATTTTCAGTTTTAGCATTTCACTGACAACGGCTTCCCTCTAGCCTCCTAAAATAGCCTGGCTTTCATAGCCTATTAACTGCCCTATAAGGTCTTCCTCTGCCTAATACATAATTCCATTTTAATATAGTTGTGTCCATATAAACTTGTTCAAATGCTCTTTTAAATTTTGGATCCCATCATTAATGATTAGAAATAAAAAGTTTAAGAATAATCAAAAGTGTAATTATACCAGACTAAATCCAAAACTAACTAGGTGACTGTTTGGATTAAACATGGTATATCATCCCTTAGAATAATAACAGGAGAGTTCTACTAATTGTGACTAAATTACAGAGGTCATTTAACTCATTGCAGAGGTAATTTCTAAGCAGTGCCCTGGATCTCAGTGACATCACATGAAATTAAACAATACATTAGACCACCCAATCCATGTATGCTTTCCCTTTCTGCCGGTGTGACAAAGCTCAGGACAACCAGTGCTGAATTGTACCTGCTCAGTACACTGGAGCTGTGTTCCCTGTCCCTCACACTGTAGCCAAAAGGAGCTATTACCAACAAATGGAGAGAGATGGATGTCCACTTGTTTGCGACTGATTGTTTGTTTTTCTTCTCAAATGTGAAGAAATGTATTTTTAAGGCAGAGGGAAAAAAAAGTGAGACAAGCTGTACTCTTCTATTTACTTTCAGCAACTGTCCTAGAACAGTAAATTGCTACTATGACCAGTTTTCTAGGAAATAGACTCAATTACTGGCCTTTAAATGGTCTAGAGTTTGGGGACATCATGCCTGCTGGAAGCTTCCTTGTACACATGCCACAAAATTAAGATTAGCCTCATAAATCCTATTTGAGCAACATGATATTCTTTAACACAACCATATTTTCTACCTACTTCCAGTCCAGAGCAACCAACCCACCACTCACACAGAACATATGGGGTCCCTCTGCAAATGCTGATCATGGTAACCATGTCTTCGTGGCTTGTCATTTTAGTACTGATGATAAATTTTTTAGATGATATATCAACAGTCTGAAAAGATATAAGTAACAGGCAAGGCCTAAATATTTCTGTAAACTATATTTGACCTCAGGTACAAAAGCCAAGGAGATGAGTCACTCCACCTCCACCTTTCATTAAGACAGATTCTGATTTGTTCTATTGAACAGATGCTTTTGTAAGTATGAAAGGAATTGATAAATTTTTTTAAAAAAACACCCACTTTAGAACTCAGGTACTAAACACAAAAATACTACTGCTCAGAAAACAAGTGAATAGAGAACAAAGAAAGTCTATTTTTCTCTAAAGAGTATGGAAGAAATGATAATTCAACTTGATTACTGATTAAAGCAACTAGAAAAATGAGAAGAGGGTAAAAATGTGGGAAGAAAAGCAGAAGGTAGAATTCATGTGATTAAACCATTAACAGGCAGGTTTGGCTCAATGCCTTTTCTCTATTCACAGCATATTGCCTGGTCTAGAGATACAGCTCAGAAAACTGAGCATTTTACTGTATACTTATTAAGATCTGCAAGCTTCTTTCCATAATAAGTTCAAAACCTACAAGAAGGTGGTCTTGATGAAAAGGCAAAGCATCTGACATATAGACCTAGAGACTGAGTTCTATATGTTATTAAACTCGTTCCACATTATGGCTGTCTCACTTTTTTTTATAAAATCTCAAAAGCCAAGAATTCTGGTATCAGACAAGCATATGGGTGCTGGTATCCATGAGAGCCTTGCATGCACATATTATGGTAATTGCCTCTGAAGAAAAAAGAATGCAAAAAAGTCCCACGTGTCTGCTCATACACTCAAGCACTACCAGGCCTTTTAATAAAAAAATATTATCTCACAATATGTGTGCTTGGGGAAGGGAGTTTAATACTAATTTCCTTGCCTTTTTTTTTTTTAATATTCTCAGTGCTTTCCAATTAGTTTGGCTTCACTAGCCAAGTCTCAGCAATGACTGTGTCCTCCTCCCATAACCAAGTCATTCTTTTGTGCTATCTACCTGGATTCCAGAGGATTCCTGGGTTTCTGCTCTGTTCCTCAGACACAAAACTCACCAGCCTGCTCCTTCTGACTTCCTGACAATCACTGCAACAGCTCTGCCTGTTTCTCACTGTGGTCTAACCTTTGCTATGGAGAGCTGCACAAGGAAGCACACCTACGCCAGTGATCTGCCCCAGAAGAGGAAACAAGCAAACCAAGAGCATCCCCACTGAGCTCTTCCATCCTTTAAGACAGAAAGACACAGATGCTGTGTGGCAAGGCACACAGCAGGATCGCTAGGCTTTGTGCCTCCAAAGCTGCCAACATCCTCTGGCCTCGGGAACTGCTCAAACTGTGGGGTTGGGATCAGAGAAAACACGGTAACTACAGCCAGCCTACGTGCTGGTTTTGTAACATCAAGGCTTACTCTCCAACTGCATAGACTAGAAAGTAGGTTTTTAAACAATTTACTCAATTATTGACCTTTATTATGAAGCTCAGGAGTAAAATAGGCTTTGTCAAATGTGTGAAGCATTGTAAGCAACGCTCATTGCACAGTTGAACACCCTTATTTCCTGTTAACAAATTGTTATTGATACTGTAATTCCATTTAAAATTATTTTGATAATTTCTAGAAAATTTATTACTATCAACGGACCCTTTATTTGCATAGTGATAGATTGTCAGTCACAGTATGTATGCTTCATGAAGTTACCTTTACTTCCCACAAGGGTGACTTTCTAATTTAATGTATATTACTTTTTTCAGGAATGCAGCTGACAGAAAATAGCAGCAGAACTGCTTCAGTACCATGCAAAACTAGCCTATAGATAACTTCAGCAACAACAGAAATATAAACAATTACAATTACTACAATCTATTCCTCGCTTCCTTTCGCAATCACAAGTCTGCTGTCTTCTGATGCAAGTGCAATGACGATGTCTCTTTCCTCATAGCTGGAACCAACAGAATTAGGAGCTAAATCACAAGTGATCTTGTAAACCCTGCTAACTTGATTTCTTGCTTAAGGGCCACATTCTCTGGGGAATGATTTTACTTAGGTTGATTTTTTTAACTGCTGGCCAACTATACGCATGAGTCTGTAAAAATGGAAGATTGAAATCTGCTAATACAGAACCACTTTCTTTTTGCATAAATTTCATTTAAATATTTCAAATTACTTTGAAACAATAGATTTAAAGACAATAAGATAGAAAATTATGTATTTAAAAAGTAAAACTAAATTAGAAAGAAATTATGCTTGAAAAGTCACAAAAGGAGTCAATGTTAGACATCACTTACGAGGAAAAGGGGACTATGATTCCAGACACATATTTATCATCCTAAAGAGAAAAGGAAATTTGCTTACACTCTATTATACCTAGCAGGATGCCTGTAAATAATATGTTATTTCTGCCTGTACCAGCAATACTTATCACATGTCTACATTGCCTGCTAAATTATAGTTAATAGTCAGCACGCAACCAAAAACATGCCACTAGACAATAGGGTACAATGCCACATAAATTTCAAAATTAGATATTTTTCAGCATGTACTCCAAAATATAATTGCATCAATAATTATTTCCTCTGTTTATAAAACAATTACAGTACCTGTTTAACTACAGCATTGCATGCACAAATTTCCTGTAACTATTTTATTCCATTCTAACTGACAATATATTCAGGACTCAAACCTGCTAATCCAAATTCCCAGCTTTAGAATTACACTGCACTCTACAAACTGACATTTACAAATCCCATGTAACATTGCAAAGTTTTGTTTTTCAGCAAGACTATGGATACTTTTTCGGACTCAAAGGTTCTGACCGTAGAGGAACCAGATTGATTTTCGTTTTCTTTTGTCCAAATGGATGTTCCTTTTTGAAATAGTATCCAGAGACTACTTAACAAGAGTACAATGAAACAGATTTCATATTGCAGCAACATTACTAATGCTGAAAAAGGACTTCATTTGTCTTCAGCTACACACTTCCTCTCCCCATTCTTAATATGAGCTGCAAATTTCCCTCCTGTCTCAGAAATTAGTGATGGCAGACACAGTACCAACCCTTTCTCCTGAGAAAACACTTCTCTTCTGCCTCGTTCAAATTGCTCTGTGTAAAAATTCTGATGTGATTTAAACATCTTTGCAGTCATAGAAGTACCTCTTAAACTGGTGGAGTTAAATAGTTTACTTTGCTCTGCTTCCTAATTAAAACAATTACTTAAAATACACATCCCCAACAAATTCTCACTGATAATTATTCCACTTGTTCTAACCATTGCTATCCAGCATCAGTAATATTCATTTTTAAGAGATTTCCAAGAGATAGCAAGGAAAGAAAACCTTTTTCATAGAACTCCTGAATATCTTTCCGTACATTCACTTCTTGTCAGACATAATCTAGTCTTTTCTTCCTACAGGGCTTTGTGCACATAACAGATTTTGGCTAAGCTATCACTACTATAGATGCAGCTTATATCAGCTTAAGAGGGTTTCTGTTAAGCTGATATATTATGCACTGCCTCCATGGGCAAATACAAATGGCATAAATAAGCGTTATACTTATGTTTGGAAGGGGCTATTTTCTCCGCTTTCTCAAAGTACTATTCAATGTTGCCAATGGAAAACCAGCAAAACACAATTATTAACCAGTGTTAACAACAGAAAAAATGGCACACTACTGAAATTGAAGCTGTGAAAGATCGTGGAATTTCTCATGATTTCAGGTTCATGTGAGGCTGATTCAGGGCTCCCTTTTCACCCCACATTTTCCATCAATGTCACACATCCAGGGTCCAGAGACTGAGTGTCAAAGGTGCCAAACTAGGTACATTTTTGGCTTTGCTGAATGCAGTAGGTTTTTCCCTCCTCCTCTTAAATATTCTCACACTTCAAAGCTGCAATCCTATTCCACTTGAAACAGTGGCAAAATCTTACACATAAGGAGATTAGTAAGAAGACGTAGCAAAGGCAGGGAAGTATTTTCATTATGAAACAGCATAGTAGGAAAAGGTAGCAAAAAATTTCTATGGCTGATCGACAAGGCCCAGAGCTAATTCTCTGGAAATAGGAGTCTGGGAGGAAGCATGCATTTGGGAAACAAGACCATTTAATTCCAGCTGCTCGTTTTATGTGGACAAACCTCGAAGATGAATGTTCCTAGCAATTTTCCATCTCATAACAAGTGAATAGCTATTAAGGTTTTTTCCCATCATTGCAGGACTTCTATACCTATCTCTTTTGCAAATGTCTATGAAAATAATCTTTTCATATTTTAAGGGAACAGAAATTTATGATGACTGTTTTGCACACAGATTACTTTAAAATACTTTTTAAGGGTTTTCAGTATATTTCAGTTTCCTAGGACAATTTTGCAAAATTTCCTCTTACTCCTTTACTTTATTTCCTTCTTTTTACTAAAGTTCCCAATGGCAAATGCCACTGAATCAAAAAGTAAGCATATGAATAAATTTTTTTTTAATATTGTTTGGTTAGGAAGAAGCAATGACCTTTAAATTAGAATTTGTTGTTCTGTTTAAAATAACTTCACATTTTGAAAAGCTTTTCATTCCAATAGTAATTTAATAAAGGTCTGATGTTAACACATTCCTTAAAATGAAAATGGAGAGCACAATCATCTTGGAACAGGCTGCCCAGAGAAGTTGTGGCTGCCCCACCCCTGGAAATGTTCAAAGTCAGGCTTGGTGGGGTCCTGGGCAACAGGATCTAGTGGGTCATATCCCTGCCCATAGCAGGGAGACTGGAACTAGATAATGCTTAAGACCCCTTCCAACTCAACCAATTCTATTACTTGTACAGAGTTATTCTCATTTAATTCTATGATTAAAGATAGTGGAAAGAGTTTTTAATTTCTTTCTGAGGAGCATTCATCTTATTTGATCCCAGCCCACCACAGCTTGTTCATTCTGCATTTCCCAATGGCAAAGCTGTCACAATTCTGATTTTCCATAAGATACAAAAGTTCTGTCAAGTTTTAAGCAGCTTAAGATCACCCTCAGTAACCATCCCAGTCACAAGGCCAAGACAGACAAGAAACAGAAACAGAAGGTGAATGGATGCAGGCAGCACTCAAATACCCACTTTGGTTTTCTGTAAAGCATAAAAACCATCACTCATTAATCACTTAATTATGTCAATACTTGGAAATGACTGTGTGTCCTATCTTATGGCTCCACATAGACAATCTCTTCTACTCATGACTAAAAATCATGAGCAAAAAACTCCACTCCGGAAAGATTATGAACATTTGAATGCAAATCAGTCACTCTGAAAAAATTACAAATGCAAGAGACTGGTGGTAGAACTTCAAACAAACAAACTATTCATTTGGGAATAGAGGCTTATTAACTTTTTGTTCTCAAAATTCTGCTTTGAAAAATGAAACTGTAAACATGGCAAGTCCCTGTCCATCTGAGAGGGCACAGGAGAGGAAATGATCCAGCTTTTGTCCTTGCTGAACTGACAGCAAGCTTTTCATCAAAGCATTTCACTAAGAGTGGAACCTCATCAAGGCAGTGAGCTTGCAGTTTTAACACTGAAGGGTTGGTTTGCAAGTAACAAGAGGTTCATTTGGAACAAAGAAATCAGCAATGATTCTACCATTAAATCACACTTTAGGACAATGCAAGAAAAGAGAGATGAAGAAATAGATAGAACTACAAGGTAAGAACCTGTCATCAACCCAGCATGGGAGACACAGAAGTTAAAAACAAAGTCGATAAAATTCAAGACTTGGGATCGGGAATCCTAGATTGTCCAAAATGGTTCATTTACTCTCAAAAATCTCTCAAAACCAGAAATTCCAAAATCCTTTTATTTACCTATAACGCAATATTACTTGGTTCCAAAGGCACCAGATGATCGAAGTGTTATGCCTTGTGGCTTTTGCTTCTTGTCAAACCAAGTAGGGCTTTCTATTTCATTTTGTGCTTCAGGTTGGTAATCTCCAGTACTGAAGTGGATAAACCAATCAAGTAATTTCACATGCAGCACTGAGAAGTCATCAGATGTTAACAACTCATTACTCAACTGGAAAAGATCAAAACTAATGACAGATTAAACTCTCCTATTATTATTCCCCTGAGTCATCCAATTCTCACTGTACTGTTCCTCATTTTTTGCTGCCTGCCTCTGTATAACAAGCAATAGTGTTGCAGGTAGCCCCTGTGACTCATTCCTTGGGCTCACCCACCTGTGATTTGTGAGAATGATGAGCGATTATAACACTGCTTTCCTCTGGAATCTTTCACAACATCTGTCCAGGCTACTGATACCGCCATTCTGCTTTAAGTTGGATTTTTTTATGTTCAGAAAAATAAATTCTTTAATTTTTTACCAAGCATACTGCTACTGATAATTAATCATTATATTAATACATTTGCTAATCAAAATGCAATATCTCATTATTTTCATGATTTCCCAGGTAAAAGGGATATAAGCATTTTCTGAAATCAAGAAAAATGTTTAACAAAAATAGATGCAATAATTGCAATAATCTTTCTAAAAAGCAGGAAAACACAATATTTATATAGAAAAGATACTATATCAGCTTCACCTACAGGAATGAGAAAAAAAATTTAAGACTTCACATGGATCATATTTTTCAGTGAAAGGTAAATTAATGTTTTCATTTTCTCTTTATCACAGGAGATGCCAAAAACACACCTTTCTACTGATCTCTTTCTCCTATTTTTGTCGGTTCAAGCTGTGACTACATTCCAAGATCAATGAGCCCTGCATCAGAAACACCCAGTAATAACAAGTATGAGCATGTTTTTCTTGACAAGTTTTTATTCTCCCTCTGTGTGTATTCTTTAACTCAACTTACATTTCTCAGTAATTCTCCCTGCTCCTTAATAAAAATTCTCATGTTCCACACTCGAGGTTACACACCACTCAACTGGCACATTCTCCACAGGTTTTATCAGAAAGCTCACCCAAGTATTGCACACTTTAAAGTCCTATGAAGAATCACACTGATATTCCTTAATGACCACAAGACATCACTACATCTTCTTAATGAAATAGTCATGTTCTGATTAGCTTATGAAGCTTTCAGCACAAGGACTGGGTAAACCACCCACGCCACCTTACAAAGACTTCCAAAACAAACACTCAACAACTGATTTGTCAGTAAACTCTGAATGATTCCTTCTGCTTCAAAGTGAACAGCAAATCTTTGGCATTTTCTTGTATCCCTCCTTAGCAAAAATAAAAATTATATTTTAGAGTTCCTAATCACTATGATTCATATGTCAGGCTCCCTAAATTCATCATTTCAAGCAAGTTTTTTTTAATCCATTTCCAGGTCTAAAGGTGAACCATAGACCAGGAAAATCACCTCCTTTTTATTGTTAATACTCTAACCCATGTTAATAAAGAATGCACGTGACAACCGTCATGCAATCATTTTTGATGACCAGCAAGATGTCTATATACATTATCTTATTCACTCCTCCAAAACATTTCAAAAGCATGAAGACAAAAACAGTATGTTCTTCCTTTGTTCATCAAAATCACATAGAAGGTGCAAAATCTCCTGCCTACTTTTTCTCTTTGAGATTTGAAAGTTTCAAATTTTTATTTGCTCTCTATGGATGTATAGAATAAATGCAATATAAAGCAAAATGATTCCTCATCTTTTCAAAATTTCACAAAGTGGAATAATCTTTAATTTAGGATTATATTTTTCTGAAGAACAAAAATCTGTATAGTGTATAGGGAAATATCTGTATTTCAAATGTTTCTCTCTGTTGATATTTTACTTGTGAAAATATTTCAGGAATGACTCAGTAAATGAGATAGTATGGTTACATCATCCTATTTATTACAATCACAACATTCCGTGAAATTCAAATACCACTCCTCAGGCTGATTTTGCTAATGCAGTCATCTTTAGAGATGGTCAGTAATTCAGC
Organism: Agelaius tricolor; assembly: GCF_023055355.1. Taxonomy (NCBI): domain Eukaryota; kingdom Metazoa; phylum Chordata; class Aves; order Passeriformes; family Icteridae; genus Agelaius; species Agelaius tricolor. The sequence goes on from NW_027269261.1 coordinate 47,392,346, forward strand.
AATAAAAAGTGACTGCTCTTTCAACTAGTTTATCACTTGCTGTTTTTAGAAGCAATACTATGAAATAGAAGTACATTAAATATATACATATAACAAAACAATGACAACTGTATCACATAAGACCCTATTCCTATGACAATTTATGGACATCCTTAGCTTTTAGAAGTTGTTTAAAGGACAACTTGTAGACTTGTAGAGGCTTTCCTAAGTGCTTGAAAGAATATCATTTCACCGTGGTAAAGTTATTGGTTTTGCTTTTCCCCATTAAAAAAAACAAAATACTGAAAGAAAGCTCCAGTATTTATGGGGCATAATCCAGGACAGATGGTGTGTACAAGATATCTTTTATGCACAGACACACAGGCACACACAACATGCACACACATATATGTAAAATATATCAGCATATAAGTATATACATTTTAACTGAAGAGTATCTACTTTAATGCTTTTGAGGGTATTACCAGTACTATAAGTTTTTGTTAAATATATTTGCATTATTGTCATCATGACCCTTAGACAATACTTCCATGTTTCCCAGCAATCAACAGCTTTGAGTTAAGCTGATATTTGTTTGCTACATATACAAACTCCTAGCACATTAAATGAAATTAGTGACTTAGGACATAGAGTTGAAGCTTTCAGATTCCATTCAGGATAGAGAACTGACAGAAAAGTAGATTAGTTGAACTGAAATGACAGTTATGCTGTTCTGGTGGGAGTTTCAGTCATGTGTAGCAAAAATTACTGGCAGTCCCTGGTATTTGAGAGAGAAAATCAGGAAAGAGAAAAAAAATGAACTGTCCTATGATTTTTATTTCCCTCTGAAGCTAATAAAGTTAATGCATCAATAGAAAAGTTGGTACATCAGTAACTGCTATGTATAACTGTATATATATTCTAACTCAACTTTTAAAAGTATGATGCCTATTCCAGTTAAAAAAAAAAAAAAGACATTTTGGTCAGTCTACTTTGAAATCTATTATACACAAGTTAAGGCAGAGATTAACAATTAATATGAACTCTTCAATAAGTTGCCATGCTGTACTGACTCATGGCAAATAAAGATCCATTGTCTAGAGGCTATTTTTTGTGCAAGTTTCTAAAATCTAAAATTTTTTTTCTAAAATCAGGAAGTAATTTCGTTCACTCTTAGGACTCTATCCTTCTTTATGAAAGGATTATTCACTAGAAAAAAAATTCCACAGGTTGAAAATTAAAATATAGAATTTTTCTTGGTGTTCTGGACTGTAGAGACTTGTATAATACTTTCTGTGTAAGGACACACTCCTACAGATTATGGAAAAATTAGATTGAACAATGGCATCTATCTCAAAGGAACTCAATACTCACTGGAGTATATACCCACATATATAAATGCATAAATTGTCATAAAATCATATAAATGGCAGAATAATTATATGCTAATTCATTAACAAATTGACAGATTTTTGTGCCTATGACTGTACTGACCTGAACCAGCCATTGAGTTTACAGCTGTCATGCAAATCTCCACAAAGATCTCAGCACTTAGTTTCACAAGCACAGGCACTGAGCTGCAGAAGCAGATCGTGAACATTGTAATAAATGTCACAGTTCCTGATCAGCACCAGTTGCAGAGCGTGGTGATGATTTTTTTTTGTTCTGCCGCTATGAAACTTCTTATCTTCATGTACTGGCCAATACACTAAACTTACACTTGCTATGGAAGCTGGCTAAAAACCAGACATGACCTGCCATAAAAATTTTGCCAGTTTGAGATAACTAACTTTTTGTAGCAAATTAAGTACTCCCTTCATCTAATTTTCAGGACAAAAACATCTCGGTGTAAATCCACTCCAATCTGAGAGAAACATCAAAGACTTGTATAATTAAACTATTCAAAGGATAAATAATGTCTCCTCCAGATCAGATGACTGAATTCTTGACAGTACTTATTTAAAAGTGTTTTCCACTAGAGCATCCCCTTACATAAAACTTTAAAGTAGTATGAAATTCACTTTGACTCTTACCAGAAAAGACACTGGGAATCTTGGAAAGAAAACTTTTCACTGTCCGAATAGGAATCCCATTTTTCTCATCTTGCATGCGGGCTATGACATCTTCCATCTGAAAAGAGAAATAAAAAACAAATTTAAAAATAGAAAGAAAAAATAAATACATAATTATTTCCTAAAGTAAATCTCCAAGAAATCCTAGATCAGTCTCTCAGAATGACATGTCATCTCTTTCTATTTCTTTCTTTAATTTATATTCTATAATTTTATTGAACAGGCTAAAACTGCAAGTAATTTATTCATGACAAACAGTAGAAAATATATGTATTCAAGGACTCTTGAGAAATAAACAGCAATGCAGAACAACTTAGTTAAAGTTAGACTTAGTTAAAGTACCTAAAAAAACTTGTCAAAAACCATTATTGGATATTAAACTTCATGTTTTGATTGTTTTAATGGTATTGTACCACATATAAAAGCAAATTGACACATACAGGCTTTTAGGGGACAGATAGAGTTCTCAAATAGAATTTGCAAGACAAAGAAGAGCTTTTAAGTTCAAAGCTAAAATTCCTTCTTTTGTTTTGAGAAGGGGGAAAAAATACAGCATGATGCAATTCCTGGACACAGCAGAGCCAAAAACCTAGGATTTCTTTATAGGTAATAATGGAGTAGGTAAAAAAAATATTTAAAATCAATTTTCTGATTTTTTTAATGTATTTATTTTTACATTGGCTCAGTTTTCCAGATCACTTTTTAGGCTAATTTGGAACATAAATTTTATAAATTGAGCCCAACTCAAAGGTTTACTTTCCTATGAACTACGAACGGAAAACTCTTTCACTGGAAAAAGGAGAATATTTAAGTAGAGCCACTGGCTTACAAGGCCAGTTTTTCCCATTTCATTATTGAAGTTTACAGATTTGATAATTTCTACCTTTCTTTCTTTCTTTGAATATCGAACTTCTCAAAATGTTCAATGAAATGATGATGAAATCAATTACAACTATTCTTTCTTTTTTCTTAAATAACCAAAATGCTCCATATGAACAACTCTGAGTGACAGGGTCATTTATACTCTTTTATTATTCAAAGTTTAAAATATTTTTGTATATCACTTCTATACCCCTCATAAATTCCCAAAAACTTCATTAAAATTTGTGGCTGGGCTGTACTGTGGAAACAGAATAACAGAAAAAAATTCTGTCATGCCCCTTTTTCCTCTAAAGTCCTAATTTGCTAATGTCCCACATTAGCTAATAGCAAACCAGCATTGGGCACAGCTGTGCTTAAATTGGACCAATAAGGGAGTTATGTAGATCTAGGAAAGGGAACAGCATTTGGGGTCACCAGGGGTGTACATGGGAAAAAGAACAAATATCCATACCAAAAAAAAAAAAAAAGAAAACAAAATCATTTAGCTTGACTGCTCATGAGAAAGCTACTTATACATAGAGTGTCTAGAGGTTCTCATGTTCCATGTTTTTATAGATCACATATTAACAACCTAAGGGATACAAATCCAGTGTCATTGTCCAAACCAAAAAGCAAACACAAAGAGTAGGTATTATTAGCAAGGTGTGAAAACTGAGTCTATTGTTCAGAATTAAGCAATGCGCAAAATGTAACAGAAGAACCAATATTCATCTGACATGGTATTTAACTAATTAAATAGAAAAGGCTATTAATAGAAAATTGTCAAGCATATCTATGCTTGTCAGCCGTTGTCTGTGAAATGGCATCTGTCCCTACATTGTTTATCCACATAGTAACTGAAGGTTTGTATCAACTCCTTCCAAATTCCATTGGTAAACTGTCTTATTTTGCCCTTAAGTGAATAGGAATTCACTGAAATTCAAGTAAATATTTTTGCTGATCATATTTGGTGATAAATTCCACACATGCAGAGTAAGCTTGTGAGAACGTTGCTAGAACCACGGAGTGAATAATGTACATTACACTTGGACAAAGTACAGAAAATAATTTGTACATAGGGACGCATGCTAAAGGTAAATTTGCAATATAATAAGGATTGCTACAAACACAGGCCACACTTCTCAAACATAGCATTACAGGTGGAGAGATGCCATTACTGCTTGCTCAAGAACACATGAGTGCAAATGTTAAATGCCCAGTGCTGTCAGTAGTCAGTCTTTTGAGAGTACATGGAAGTAACTGTTAAGTTTTACATATGCTTTCCTAAACTTTCTTCATGGACAGGATTGAATCTAAATAGCATAAAATCTAACTCTGAGAGAGACTGAAGCTCTGGGAGAGTCCTCTGGTTTTGATTAGCAAAGTGAACTCTAAGGTGTCTGCACTGAAAAGTTACACTTTTTTACCCTTTATATCAAGCTCATATTAATGTTCTGTGTTGGGCATCAATTCTGTCTGTGCAAAAGGCAGCTCACTCTGCAGCCAGCATTATTGGGAACTGCCTGGATAACTCAGTGAGCAAAGATTACCTCCTAAGTGAGCAGGAATGTTCTGAACACACACTCAACAGCAGTCCACTAATTAGATACAGTTGACCTCTTGCATGGAAATCTAAGAAGTTACTTGTGGTTTGCGGTTATCTTAAATCTTAAACATAAGAGCTCTAAAAAATGAAGGGGAATTTAAAAAAAATAAGTCTAATTTAAAGATTCAAACCTATCCAATCTAATATATGCAGGAGCACAGTTTAACTTTCAAAATATGCAGTTGCTGTTTCTGTTACAGCTGCTTTAAATTCAGCAAATATATAACCTCTTCCACTGAAAACCATCAAACTTAATTATATTTGGGAAGCAGCAGTTAAGGCACTCCTCTGTCATTCATCAACAATGACCTAAGACAATGAAAAGGGCAGAATATTTTAATTATAATGATGAAAGAAAATCTTAATCTAATTTTGCTCAAGAAGCCTAATCTGGGAAACACATGCTGCTGCCTGATATAATAATTTTCCTTCCTGATGTATCATTGTTTGTTTCTGAGTCACCTGACCCAATGGTCAAAAATTAAATAGAAACTTCTTCATTGCACCTCAGAATTAGACTTTTTTCTATTCACAAGCTCTTACCTGGCTAAATCTGTCTGGCCCTCATCTTGTAGTGGGATCCTTTTTAATGCTAAACATTCTCAAGTAACTCAAACGAACCCACAAATAATTTGCCTCAATCACTCTGCAAACGAAGGTCAATATGCTCGAGAACAGGAAGCTGTATAAGCATATATTTTAGTTTTTCAGTCATCATTACACATCATTAACTGGGAAAGTATAGCTAGAAAGACATTTCAGTAAAGCACAGATCCTACAGAAAGCTTTCTAAATAAATGTCTTCTTCAAAATATGTGCCATATTTTTACCAGTGAGATAATTCCAACCCTAACAAAAACTAAACTTCTGATGCATAGGCAACTCAGAACAAACTTCCAATATTAATATTTAAAACTTCACTTGTCTCCTTGTGAAGATAATTTGCAGCCTTCATCTTGACACGTAAAGACTCTGTGAAATCTATTTCAAAGCCTGACTCTATGACAACAGTGACAATGCATCTTCTCTAAAGCAAAAAGAAGGCAGATAACAATATCCTGTAATAGAAGGGCTACAGGATACAGGAGCTATTGAACAATGACAACTGAGTTTGCTCTGAACACACTGGGAGCTAGGCATGCCAAACTTACCCCAGGAGCAGTGGAGGTCTTGACAACACCAGGGGCAGTATCTTTTAGCTACTTACAACTAGGTGAAAGGAATATTGCTCCTAAGAGCAGAATTTTTGTGGTTCCTCAGTGCCACTGTGCCATGTGGTTTGTGGGGGGGAAACCCTGATCTTTAAGCTTTCAAATCTAAATAATAATTTCATCGCTGCTCATCTGCACATCTTGCAAAAATTATCAACTTGAACCATAATTCAGCATCACTGCATCTTAAGAACTGGTTTTGGTTTTCTTTTTTTCATTAATTGTAATAGAACAAAAGTGAAAAAATAAAACGCTTGTTAGTGCAGGAAAAGAGCTTTTGTTCTTCCACTAAAATTGAGTCTAAATCTACTCCAAATAGAGATGATCACTAGACAAAAGAATACTAGAAAAAGTAATTTATCTGGAAATAAGCTAGTTCAAGACATACATGATAAAAACTTGAAGCCTTGGCCTACTTACACATACACAAATGTGTTAATTTGATTTCTGTCTTTTAAAAATAAATAAATTCCATGCCAAGGAATTAAGACTACACTCAGAAACACCAAAATGAAATCAGCATAATTTTGTACTCAATTATCATACATCAGAACTGGGATTGCTCTTAGGTTGAGTGCACTGGGGTCCACCCACACTACAGCTTTCTTCATTTTGCTAAAATCTTTTTTCTCCTTTTACACAAATGCAGGGGTGGAATAGCCCAGTGGAACTAGCTACAAACCTTATCCAAACTTGTTAAAAAGGACAAAGAGTTACAGTATATTTCTTGCAGTATGCAACATGCTTCCTTAGAAATTTTCTCCCCTGTCTACGTTAACATTTCACAGAGTCCAAGGTCGCTAGTGCAGTTGGCCAGAAGGTTGCAGGAAATTTTCCTCAGCCTGTCCCCTGTGCAGAGATGTACACCAAGCAACATGGCCTGAACAAAACTTGCAGGGTAGGAGACAGATACAATGTTCTTTACAAAGTAAGGGCTGCTTTTCTTCTGACTGCTTCACTGAAAAGCACAGGTACAGGCAAACTGATCGCCAGATCAAATCAGTAAGAAATAACCTTGGAGGTGGAAATAGAAGGTTAATGGGAGACCTTCAGTTTACCCAGTGTATGAAGCAAAGTCACCAAAGTAAAATAAACAAGTTCAGTTTAAGAATGCTGACAACTTTTTTCTAAATCAAATGTGTAGAAACAAGATGGTTTAATATCTTCCTGTCAAAGGTTTTAGCATTTTCCATTTAATGCAGAATTGGATTATTTCAACTCTTTATTCCTACTTGGTATGAAAACCGAGTTTAAAATATTCAGAAGTTCAGAAAAGTACATTTAGATTCTTGACTATAATACAGTGCTGAAAGATGGCTTGAAATATGCAAAACTAACTAAACTGCTAATGACAGTCCTGCACAAACTCTCTGAGCTTGCTGATATAAAAGCAGTCAGTCACGAGTTTTCTAAGACAGCAATGTTGCATCTCTGGTCTACCAACACAGGAAACAGCCCTAGGTACTCTCTGATGAACATTAAATTATAGAATAACTTAATTAAAAGAATACAAGAATGACTGATCTCATTTTCTTCAGAGCCTCTATTTGCTGAAATAATTATTTGACATTCATAAAATCAAGTGACAAACCAACACAAAAGGTTCCAATCATATTAAATAGATGCATTGGAGATGGTTTGAAGAGCCTAATTTTCTACATGTACCTATGATGTACACTGGCACTTCTGCCTCATGCTCCTTTCCTTCTGTATATGAAGACACTGGTGTGAGCAAATAATTCATACTCTGTCCCTAAACAGAATTATCTGTCGAGAGGAGAAGATGTTCTGGCTTCACAAGTAGCAAAGATTCAACACAAAGATCTGTGTTGAATCATTATCTTAGGGCTTCATTTGTAGTTTTCAATGTGAATATGTAATTAAGATTCAAATTTATTTTCCCTAATTATCCATACTGTTTCAGATTCAACATACAGGTAATGTTTCAGACTGGTTGTAAAACAAGAGTGATACTATGTATATGAGCCTGTGCTTACATTAATGAGTGCAGGGCAAACCTTTGTCATTTATTAAGAATAATTAAGGCTATTTTGAATTTATTTGAAAATTGACACCAGTTTTGTGCAATTATTTTTGAGGCCTAATTAAATGAACAGTCCCACCGGGCTTCTCCTTACTATCAACTCTATATGTTCATCACTGAACTTGCATCAATAAGATAGGCTCTGCACACTTCACTGATTTAAAACTGTGAGTTTGAATGATAATTTTAAGCATGATCTTGTCTTATTCGTGTAACCCAAATGCTGACTCATCAAAACCAGCATTTCATTTAAAAGGTTCTTGTAGTTTAATACAAACCATACAAGGAGTTCTTGGGCTTTTCAAATACCTATTATAATGCTTTTTGAAAGAAGGACAACTTGAAAGCATACTTTGAGCTCCTGTCACTAACCTGTAACCATGTGGCCTGTTTGAAAGCTAAAGCTGTCAGTGATCCCCAGGCAAAGATTGAATAAAGGGTAATCCTTGTCACCAGAAAGTGTATAAGACTGAATGGAAAATTTTGACAATACCACACAGTACATTCTGTAGGTAGTAATTTATGCCAATCAGTAACCATCTTTTCTCCTAAGGACTGCTAGTCTTGAGTTCATGGTTTGATGCACCACTCTTTCTCAGCTTCATACACTGGGTAAACTGAAAATCTCCCAGTAACCTTCTATTTCCTCCATCATTCTACAGTTATTTCCCACTGTTACTTCTTTGGACAAGTTGATCTGAAAACACTTAATACTGCATTCCAGTCCCCCAAAAAAAAAAAAAAAAAGTCCTCATTCTAATTCAGAAAAATACTGCGAGTTTGCTTGTATCACTGTAAATTTTTTGAGAACTCAGCGTGTCAGAACACTGCTAACAAACCCATAACACTGCAAGGGCTATATTACTCACACTCTTTTCAATTAAATTTTTATCTCACCTAAGAATCCTACATCTGGATATATAACACATACACCCAGTTTACTGAATGTATATCAATGCTATATAGCTGGACTGCGAAGAGCAGACTAAAGTAGTTGCTAAAAACAACTCAACTGCATTGCAGAAAGATCTATAACTTTGGCGGAATATATCACACTGATTCAGCTTTGAAATCAAGAAAAGGTTATAGAAAATGCTATACTAAGTCTATGAAAAATCAGGCAGCTGGCAATTCCAGCTCCCTAGCCCTCATGAAAATGCAATTTCAAACAACGAAGAGATATCTTAAGCAAGAAAAAAGGCTATTTTTTTTAATTAACCACTTGCAAAGTTCAGATATGATTTTAAAATTTTTCATACTAATACTTCGTAATTTATTTTTACTCTGGCCTTTCCTAGCCAAGAAGCATTTCCTATATTTAGTCAAGGTCAGAATCAGATACAGAAAATATAAAAGCTATGAACTAATGGAAAAACTATTACTTTAACTAAATGGTTCTCATGTTTAAATTCCAGATAGATAAAGAAAAGCATTTCATTTTATGTACCTGGTTTTTTGGAACTCAGAAACTATTTATGAGAATTAATTAAAAAAAACACATTTCTCAAACCTTGAATGTTATTGTTTCACAACAAAACCAGAGAGAGCTTACCCAAAGGAGTTAAAAAACACATCCAGATGGTGAAATTTCAAAACCACCTAAGTCAATGACAATTTTAGAAATTGCATTTCTGCTTTCAGTAAAATAATTATTTCCATCACACGTATGAAATTTTGGTTGGAATGACAGAGGAAAGAGAAGCATCACTATGGATGCCTCAGAATAAAACACAACTTGATGAAGAAGGTCTTGGTGAAGGACTGTTTTTATTAACAGAGACACTTCTGCAAAAATATTTCATTCAGAATAAAATATATTTTTTTAAAGCCGCTAGACCTATAAAAAATGTTTATTAATCTGTCAGGCCAAGATTTGAGCTTCTAGACTGTGCTACCAGAGATACGAATAATATTTCTTATGCAAAATAAAAATTTTTAAATATACAGTCTTTCAAAGCCAAGCTGTTTCCTGGGTTGTACTGATCATTTGTAATATGATGGCCCTGACACTTCACAAAGTGAAGTCCCTTGTACATTTCAGAAACAGAGAATTTCAATGGAAACCTGATCTCTGAGACCCCAAATGGACCTTCCAACACAATATTACAAAAGTGGTCAAAATGTTCAATTTTTTTTTTTTCCAAAAAAGAAGAAAAGTAAAATTTCAAAATTCAACAAGAAAAAAAAAAAAGTCAAAGCACAGATTCTGGACAGTACACAGGCTGGGATTTAAAAGAAGAAAACAGATGCAGACATTTTTGTAGGAGATGGAAAATAATGAAACAAGTTAGCTTATACATATGCAACTCAGATACAAAAGTGAATTCTAGCCAATGGCACATTTTGCCTTCACAAAAACAGTCACAAAAATATTAGCTATAACAGGGTTATGATATATTCATTCACCTAACAAAAAAAAAGTGATGTTCCTCTGGAGGACACTTGCAGTTACTCCAAAATATTTTCATTTAATTCTGAAGTCTGAAAAACAGATATTTTTTTTTCTAAATTGGTACATCTTTCTTATGTCATCTGTTACTAATGGTTTTAAATCTAAATTTCTCTTGTTGGAATGTCTTTTCCTCACTTGTCAGATGATCCCAAACATTACAAAGCCACATCACAGCCACAGATAATTTTAGAAGCAGCCACTGTTGACCAAGGATGAAACTTTTCTTAAAAAGTACGATATCATTATCTTTCCAATACTGATAAGCAAAAATTTAATTACAAGAAATGTTTCAAATTACATTGACAGAAATAACATTTTAGGATAAATGATAAGTATTTTGGTGATTTCTACATTGCTCTCTGCTCTGTGGTGGGGGAAGATTGAAGGAGGCAAGCTGATCTGTTAATATTTCAGCCCCTAGAGAACAGAAATACTGTATAAAAACTTCATTTCTAGTCTCTTGGTCCTTGAAATTGCTCTGAGTCATTAAACTCCATTAAATACAGAAGTAAAACTGGTACCATCAAAATAAATTTTTACAAGTGACTATTAAATCATGTTGTTGTAAAAAAAGAGTTCTTAATTGTATTACAGTATGGAAAGCTTTCTATTTGGCATTAAAAAAACGGGCTGCTGATGTAATACAGTATTGTAGCATTATATGACAGATGGACTGGTTTCACAGTAGTCTGTTCACCCTCTGTTACACAACTTACTTGAAAACAAATATTTTATTCTTACCTAATCTGAATAGATAGACAGTTGTGGATGTTCTGGCTATGTCAGTTTTTAAGCATGTTGAATTCACCCATTTTCACTTAAAGAAGAATGTAAAAGAAATGAAAACAAATGAAATACTGAACTATTGATCTGCCAAGTGAACAATACAGATAATAATGGATAAAGTCCACAGAAAAATTGGGAATGTACCATGATTGTGGGTTTTTTTAAACATCAAGATGAGTACTGAAATAAATGAACCAGAACATTTACACCTTTTTTCCATAAAAATTTAGCTACCAGCACCCCAATAACACCAGTACATTTTCCTTCTTATTAAAAGTCTTATCATATCTCCCCTTCGAGCCAGCAGAACCTCCAAGCCTGATCATCTTTTTATTCTTCTTGAGAAGAGCACACACACTCCAGTACTAATTTTCATGCTAAAAAGCAAAATTATTTTACTTAGTTCTTGCTACTAGCAATTCAGGAGTTGTAGTGCAAACTATAGGCTTATGTAAGACAAGAAATGCATACAAATATTAGTCTGCCCTTCAGTGACAAAAATCATGCATTTCTACATGCCAAGCAAATTTTTTATTTCTTATTGACTACACAAATTAGTCAAGATTTTCATCCATCAGAACATTAGAATTTAAGAAATATAGGTCATAGGTCTTCTTATTCAGAAACGAGTAATAAAAAATAATTCTGCATGCATTTAAAAAGAAAAACTTTGGGGTAAATGTTGTAGTGTGTTTTTATACTTTGTAACACTTTGAAGTAGTTTTGTTTTGTATCCCCATATTTTTCCCAAATGGTTTATCCCAAAATGTAACCCCCTCCCTTTACCTGCATTATCCCTCTCCCTGGGTGAGATCATCCCCAAACCCCCACCCTGGCTCTCTGTCAATCACTCAGCATCCCATCCCCCCCATCCAGAAGTTTCGGTCCAGGTCATCGAGTGATTAGCCAGAGGCCAGGGGTCAGCCCCCCAAGCCTTGCCCCATACGCTGTCCTATATGTCTATCCCCCAGTACCCATCCCTCAGGGTCACTCATTGCTTGGTAAAATGTTACCTACCATATGTAGAATGGTACCACATATGTAGTCTCATCATGTAAAATGTTTGGTTTCCACCTCCCTTTAAATGTGACCTTGGCACATCTTCCGGGGCTCTCGGCAGGAGGCCCCTGAGGTGCAGGAGCTCCTTTGGGATCCTAATAAAACCTTGGATTAACCCCTGCTAAGAGTCGGCCCTTTCTCTTCCACCGCTGTCTCTGGTGTCTCTCCTGCTGCACAGGCACCCAGCCCAGGTGCCCTCAGTACCCTCAGGGCACAGACAGTGTCTCCCTGCCAGCCCAGGTGCCCTCAGCACCCTCGGGGCACACACAGAGAGTGTCTCCCTGCCAGCCCAGGTGCCCTCAGCACCCTCGGGGCACACACAGACAGTGTTTCCCTGCTGTCAGCCCAGGTGCCCTCAGTACCCTCGGGGCACACACACAGAGTGTCTCCCCCCAGCCCAGGTGCCCTCAGCACCCTCGGGGCACACACAGACAGTGTCTCCCTGCCAGCCCAGGTGCCCTCAGCACCCTCGGGGCACACACAGACAGTGTCTCCCTGCTGCCAGCCCAGGTGCCCTCAGCACCCTCGGGGCACACACAGACAGTGTCTCCCTGCTGCCAGCCCAGGTGCCCTCAGCACCCTCGGGGCACACACAGACAGTGTCTCCCTGCCAGCCCAGGTGCCCTCAGCACCCTCGGGGCACACACAGACAGTGTCTCCCCGCTGTCGGCCGTGTCGGGGCTGCCCCCCGGTGTCTGCCGACTCGGGACTGGCCCAGGGCTCCTGAGAGGCTCCCAGAGGGACCGAGACAGGTGAATTTATGTGGAAATAAACAGGTTTTTCTGAATTGGTTTTTACAGTTTTAAAATGTATTTTGATTGTGGAAAAACACATAAACCAAATGTATTTGTATGAAATAAAATTATAAAACTTAATTTAAATAAGGAATGACATTTCACAAAGAATTCCAAAACTGCCACTATTTTATTTATAATTTCTCAGCATCTCCAGAGTTATTCCTGTATAGGATTCTAACTGTATCAGTCAGACTCTAAGACTAATTTAAAATCTTATTTTCCTAAATCAGAGGAAATGTTTCTATTCACAAAATAGGCATTCACAAAATCTTGATATTTGTCTAAAAATTACTAAAGTCATAGAAAAATAACTTGATTAACAGAATGTAGCCCATTCTTTCTTTTAGGAGTAATTTGGAAGAAGAGAGTCAGTAAGAATTTGCATATGGGTTTTTGATTCTACACAATGAATGGGCAAAACAGAAATGAAAGTTCCTTATTTACAAATGAAAGCTAAGTTGGCCATACTCTTTGATCAAAGTAAGCTTTCACAGGAGTTTTCTTAAAAGAAAGCACTGCTAAAGAGCAGTAATGCCAGTCCACACTTGTCTCCATTTTACACAGTCACCTTACAAACACACAAGCCAAGACCTCTTGGCTCCTATGGTTGTAATTAAATTTACCTGATTTCTTTCTCCACCACTGAAAAAGGACATAGTTTGTTCTCAATCCCACTCTAAATTGCTGTATTTTCACAGGGATCCTTTGCCATGTAATGATTTGGGAGCAATCTCAGTAAAGGCTTATTTATCAAGGCACTTAAATTGTTCATAAACATTAAGGATGAAATTTTCTAAGAAAATGGAAGCAACTAAAGACCTAACTCATTAAAAACCAGTGAGCTGACATATCAAAAGACAGTGGGTGACACAGTGTGTATATTCCAGTGCTTTTTGAAATAGGATCCCATTCCAATGTGGCATTTCCCAATTTATATTTTGACTGGTTGCAGCATAATTAGGAAAAGCAGAACATTTTATACTTCCTTTCAGTTGTATGCAGCAATTGAATCAGCCCTAGCATTCCACTGGATTTGGACTGAAGGAATTAAGGAAATTTAAAATGACTATGTGCTTTTGTTTTATTTAATTTTTCTCTGTTTTAAAAACATGAGTTTTTCTTATGAATTCATGTTACATTTTCCCAGAAAAACCAATCATACTTTGGAATAAAGAAAGCAGAAAAGGCTATCTTAGCATCAAAACACTAGATCTTTTGAATTCTCATTATTTAGACACTTAAAAGCAAATCAGGTCTGGATGTTCTGTACTTGTCCAATTTAATCATAGTTTGACATTTACAGTATCTACATTTTATTTTCTTTTGCAGTCATTTTCCTTTTGATTAGAAACATTCTATGTCTTTATTGTGAAACCACATTTGCACCACAAAAGAAAGTAGAGCAGAAGTCATTTACAGATTTGAAATATGTGAGCTCTGAGAATTGTGAATAATGGCTATAAAACCATTTCTTTATTCTATCTGATACACGACTGGGAAAGGAGATATTCTTTTGTTATAAACAAGTTTTGGTATTCAGATACTACTATATGTATGCAATGAGAATAGAACAATATTAAAATGAGACACACTGTAACTTAAGAACCAAAAAATGAAAATGTATTTGAGTGAATTAAAAATAAAAAACATAAAACCAAAAGAAATCAGAATTTAAGCCCACAAATTAATTTGTGGAATTATTTTTTACTCCAGGAAAAAAAAAATTAGGCAAAACACTGCAGGAAAGAATCATGGAATGCTATTTTTTGGTCAAATTTTATTTTGCCAGAAGGACAAACTCATTCGAGTTACTTGGTGCAGTGAGCAGTATATATGACATAATGCTCCCTGGAATTTTGAATGCCATTAGCCACCTTTCTGTCAGCCTTTCTGTAGGGGTGGACAACACATTCTCAACTCAACCTCAAATCTCTCAACTGATATGTAGCTGGTTAATTCAAATACTTGGAAAAGTCAGAATCTCTGTATAAGATTCAGTTGGATCTAACTATTAGCATGAATCGGAACAATTTTCATTAAAAGTTACTTTCAGAACAGAAAAGCTTGATTGCAATAAAGCTATTTCTCACTTAAGAAATCACAAGTCTTTTGAAAGAAATTTTTTCCATCATGAGTTTATCTCTTTTACTAGTTTAAAGGATGGAAAGTAACCAGGTTTAACAACTGAAGCACAACTTCAGTTAATCCTGTATCTGTGTTAGGAAACATTTAGAATGATCTGTCTCATACTGCAAATAGATATGAAAAATTGCTGAAAGAAATGAGACTTTTACTAAATAAACTCCCATATTTTCCTATACAGAGTGATTACACTGAAAGTGATCTCCACAGTAATAAATTAACATATAATACATAGATGTAGTCTGCAAGCACCTACATCTTCCAAGCAGAAACCAGAGATTCCTATTTTGGCTGAAAAGAGGTAATACATTAGACAACTAGTCATTACCTGGAAAAATTAAGGGGCTGTAGATGTTGTGTACAACATCTGTTCATTCTGTCCCTAATTCTGTTCTTTTAAATGGCTTCAAATAAGGTCAGAGAAAAGTAAGATACACAGATAAGATTCCTCTGGCATTTGGAAAAAACAGAACAAGTTACACTTGGCACATAAATCACTGAATGAGGACTTGAGAATCATTGGTTTTCTTCTCCATTTTGCTACCACCTGACCTTTGGCAAGTCACTGTAACCTCCAGTGGCTGAGAAATGTGAAAAACAACTAGGGAAACAAGCATTAAATAATAAACTTTCTAAAGTTTTTGCTGTGCTGGAGCATTGTAATTATAGGTAAAATTAAAGCATACAGATTTTAAAATAGACAGGAGTTTCTTTCTGTTCCAGAAAGCTGCAGAGTCCTGACATTTTTTTCCCACCCTATGTGTTCTCAGAGACATGAATCAAAGTCTACTGTAGTCAGTGAAGGCATTTCCTTTGATATTTTGGGAATACATATTAGCATCAGTAGATATTGGGCTTCTAAATATTAAGTACTTCATGACAGTCACAGCATATGTCCTTCTTTTCTATCAAAAGCTAAATTTATATATATATATAAATCCAAAAGGTTCTAGAAATTAAAGATGTTGCATTCCATATACAAAACCACAAAACTGTATTTCTGTATGGTCCCCCCTTACAACTAACTTAACCTCTTAGATGTTGATGTCTTGAATGCATTTAATATGTTAAACTTAGCTCACAAATTCATTATTCTGAAGGAGAATGTTTAGAAACAGATTTGTTTACTGTACACCTCTTTGTTCCATCATTACCTTATCACATCCTCTTGCAATACATGATGTTGCAAGAGAAACATAAGGAATAACTTCTACACTGAAATAATTTTAAAAGGCTTTTATGTGTTAGACAAAGCAGAAAGAGAGGAGGGGAATCACAAGGAGGGCAAAGGAAAGATCCACGTTCATTATCTTTTCATCTCCTCTGAAATTGTGTAGATTTGCATTTTAGTTAATGGTCATCATACACACCCTTATTTTTTTTTCTATTTATTTTTTTCTAAATTCTAGGAATTTATTTTTTCCTACATAATCCTACTTAAAGATAATTAGATAAGATCTTTGAAGTCTAATACATTTATTCCTAAGCAGTAGTCCATTCTCCATACCATAGTAGTTGTGGGCATGTCTTTAAAAATTTGATGCAAAATGGCTTTCTTGGAGATCTTGGAATATTGTATTGGTTTTAGATTTCTTATTAAACCATAGACTTAAAATTCTAAATTTTTTGTTATATTTATGAATCCACACAGTAATCATGTGCACATTTAACTGTACTTTCCAAATAAAACACACGCAAGACATTCCCAGACACAGAAAGTTCATTAGGAATAATTGTGAGATCAATTTGACCCAAAAAAGGGGGCAGTTATGGTTTGCTTTATTTCCTTTTTTATTATGTCAGTTAGGCTCATTATGCTGTGAGACCATCCCCACTGCATGCTCTAAAGCATCTAAAGGAATTGTAACAAGCAACTGGAAAGTGTGAATCAGAATTTGTTCCACAGTATGCATAGCAAATTTAGGAATCTAGACTTTATTTTAGCATCCAAGTGATTCCAAGGACTATCTATTCCAAACCAGATCATAAAACTGTAATATTTTACCAAAAGCTCAAAAGCAGCACTGTGCATGTCCTTGATAGCCCTTAAAAACATATAAATTAAAAGATAAATCAGGTGCCAAAATATAGAAAAACATGTGGTAATTCCCATAGTTTATAAATACTGAAAATTGTTGCTGGCAAACCAATAGTACTACAAAATTACTGCACCAGAACATCTCACTCATATCCAAAATAAGTTTTCTTCACACTGGTGAAGCAGTAAGCCACACTGTTGAAATCTATCAAAATCCATTTTGCAATCCATATGAAGCACAGGACTGAGCTCTCTCTGGCCCTGCCCCGAAGCCTGAGTGGGGGCACAGCACCAGGATGGCCCCACCCCAGTCCCTCTGCAGTTCACAGGGAGGCAACTGGGACACTGCAGTGCCCCCAGGGCTGCTTTCAATACCAAACTGCTTTTGCTGCCTTTTCTCTTGCATCCTTGCCAAGCACATACATAAAACAATAATTAGCTCTTAGCCTCACTAATGCTCACCTAATGTCATCTCAGATGCTGTCAAATCCATGATTCCAGCACTAAAAATCAGATTAATATAATTAATAAGTGATTAACATGAAGTTTATTTTAGAACTTCAGACATCACAGCAAGGCTCATATAATTAAAACATTCACGATAGTTTTGTTACATTGATTACAAACTTAACAGCATTTAAAACATTTAACTTCTCTAGAGTTTTAAAATTTAACTTGCAGAAGTAAAAACAACAGTATCATTCCATCTTCTGACTAAACAGAAATAATTAATATTTATATCTAGATAAGATGTAGTGATGAAAAAGGGAAGTGTGGAAAAGAGCAAATGAAGTTATGGAATGTGGTCCATGAAGGAAGGGGTTAAACACCTGCACTGAAAAAGGAAGAATCAAGATTACCAAATAGGTAGAGAACAGATATGAAAGAAATACACAGGTTTTTGATCTAGTGAAAGATATCTATGCCCCTGGCAGGGGAGATTTACTAGATGATCCTAAAGGGCCCTTTCAGTAGCCTTTTGTGGTTCTACTGATCAATGAAAGGCAAAACAAAATGAGTATGAGAGAATTAATATTTCGCATGACACACAAACTAAAAAATTAAATTATATTAGGTAAAAGGTTTAAGGCAAAGAAAGAAATGAGTACACAAATGAGTTGTGAGACACAACTTCAATTTAGACAAATAAAATAGATGGTTGCTCCAGCTTCTGCAGCAAATGGGTGGTCTTAAAATTTAAATGATCTTTATATTACCTATACTGGGAGCAAAGCACAGCTTTTCAGTGCTGTTGCAAGAACTTCAATTGCAGTTATTAAAAATGCACAGCACTATACTATTTTAAACACATTATTCCAATTCAGATCATATTTTCTCATCCTTGGTATCTTCAAAATTTCACTGCAAAAAGTTTGGCAGGGTGAGGCTGATTTTGAGAGCTTTAGTAACCATTTAATGGCTTGGTTAGGATGATGCACAACAGAGGAGTGTTACATATATCGTGTCTTTTGTGCATACAACTGAAAACAATTCAGATACAAAAGAAAGAAGAGAATGAGGTAGTGGTTTTATGATGAAATCAAGTAATAACGAAATGAATCAGTGAAAAAAAATAGAAACACTTTTTTAAGAGAACCTACATAGCTGAGCATGCTATGTAGCGCACAGACACAAAAACATGTTTTCACTATTTATATCTCAGAACTTTATCATATGTTCATTCTTTCCCCATCCCATCAAAGTGTTTGAGAACCAAACCATTGATCTTCAAAAGCTATTTTAAGTAACTATTTTTTAAATATATCATTTAACTCTTTATCCAGTAATTCAATTTTATATCACTAATGTTGAAAAAATTCTACAATAGTACATTTTGGTTTCAAATCCATATTTTTCCCAGACACAGCAGTATAATTATTTCAAGTTATTTCTGACTAAATGGGGCAAAAGCATCTTTGTTATAAACTAAGACCAACAAGGGATGCAAAAGGACCATCAACCATCAAGTGAGGAAGTGGTGGAGCAGACTGATAAACAAAAGCTGTCTGGAGTTTATTAGACACAAGAGTCCTCCTAATCAGCAGCACAGGACTAAAATGAGCCCACTTCAAGCATGTCCACTAAGTAAGGATGTGCCTATAGGAGAGTATTGTGGGGAAAACCATCTTGCCTTTCCTAGGAAGTCAACACAGGGTGCCTGTGCCTCTTTGAAGTGCCTGCACACCAACACAAGCAGCAAGAGAAACAAGCAGGAGGAGCTGGACATCTTGGATGTTCCCAGGAGGTTTTTGGAGGGCACTGATAATAACTTATTGACAGAGATGATTGATAATCTGAGAAGGGCAAGTGCCCTTTTGAGCTTCACAACCTCTCAAAAAAACCTGGCTGGGGGGCAATCTTGGCAGCAGTGACCAAGTCTGATCACCTCAGAACATGCACTTCCTTTTTCCTCAGAGCAACCTTTTAGGGAGAAATGATATGTGTATTTTATATATAAGCCACTGAAGAAAGAGAATGTTCCTAGGCAAAATTCTCCACACAAACACAAGCAGGCCCTGCCTGTGCTCTGCAGTAATGAGCAGCCAAGAAGCCACATGAACACAGAGGCAAGAACCTGACATAGTCAGACTTGCAGCTTCTTTCAGCTTGAGATTAGGTCTGTGCTCTGTGTGCAGCCCCAAGGCAGTGGGGGCAAAACTCAGTCACATTCACCTACAATACATCTCTACTATTAATAACTTGGTAAGGGTTGTGAAATAAATACAGGAAAAACGAACAAATTTAATCTATGCTTCACAAGGGTTCTTCTGCTTCTTTCCCTTCTTGTGGTGTCCATCAGTACTTGCAACCACCATCCCATGTTTTGAAGCAATCTAATTTTTGGGCCTAGGACACACAGACTGCAAAGACTAAGACAATCAACTTGAATTCAAAAGAGGTTTGCCATAACTTAAAAGAAATGGAATAAAATCAAATGTAGAAAACATCTGCATTTTTTATAGTTTCTATCATTCTTCTACTCCTACTGGACAAGAGGTATCTTTAATACCGGCCTCAGCAGCTCAGGTGCCAAGACGACTTTTTGATTCAATAATCCTTCTCTCAAATCACACACACAAATGTCACACACATATACAAAAAATTAGAAAGGATTCCCTTTGAAACTGATTTTAGATTTCTATAAACTCCACCTACAGTATTCATATATTAGTACTTTCTGACCACTCAAGACTTCCTTTATGGTTGCTTAAAGCTGCAAGATAGTGAAGCTCCTGTCGTCCCTCCTTGAGTAGAATAATACTCAAGTCCTCTGAATCTTGAATCTCCATATCTGAGATTTACTTTTTTTTGCATATATTGTAATTTATTTTTATGCATATATTATACTTGCAGCTTATCAGTTAAAAAAAACTTATTTTGAGGCTCAATGTTCAGCTCATTAGGTAATCTATATGATCAAATGATACTGTTAAATAACAGTGCAAAGAATAAAATAAAATCCACTAAAATGGTTTGCTTATACTGCAGAACATCTTACCATGGAATAAATTTTTATTTCAGTCATAATAAAGAATTATTCCCAAGACAGCTAAGGGCTTATAAAATTCATAAATTCTTTTGTACTTGTCAGCAGAGCCTCTCACCTAATAGTATGCAAATTTCTTTTTGGATTTAATTTTGGTTCATAAACTCTTTTAATCAATTAAAGCTAATTGAACTAAGAGTAATAGCAATACAGGAATGCTTGCTCAGGTAGGAAGTTAAATCAATTCCTACCATACCATATAGCAATTCTTCCCAATTTTTGAATCAAAGTTTCACAGCTATTATCAGATACATGCAGGATATATTTTTTTATTGTACAATGCAATTCAACCCCAATATTTACAGCTGGCCTTCTCAACAGTTCCATATAAAAGTGTGCCACTATCTGTCTGAGCATCAACTTCAGCATTTTCTTTTTCTCTGTGCCTTCTGCTTTTCCAAATGTAACCTACTCTTCTTTCCTTTCAAACTCTCGTTGCCCTCTCATCTGCCTACTGGCTGTTAGCAATACATCCTTGAATTCAGCTAAGGTTTCAGCCCTTTTTATCCAAAGTAACAGCAAACAGAACTCTTCTCTGCCCTCCAGAATTCAAATTGTGACATTGCCAGGCTCCCACAGAAAATATCTCCCATGTCATTGATTTATCAGGTAGAGACTATAACTGACATCCTTAAATCAAGAACAATAATTTGTTCGTAAACTACACAGAAATATCTCCCATGCAACATCTTGAAATTAAGACAGCTACTTGTAGACAGATGGTTGAGCTCTGGTCCAACTCGATTGTTAATGATTTTGTAGTTACGTAGACTGATTTCTGCAGTTTCTTTTAGGTGCCTGAAAAAAAACAAAAATCTATTTTTGACAGATGATGAGCCAGCTAATGAGCACTATGGAGTGCACATAGTGAATGTACTACTTCAGAATGAGAGAGAAAAAAATGCCAGAAAAAAATAGCATAAAAAAAATTCTGGTGACTTTTTTTTATTACTATTAATGGAGAGCTTGGTCTCTCCTAAGTACTAAGAACTGACTGGTACTAGTAATGAATCCTCTCAGGAACTTATCATTTCAGTTCAGGTCTTGAGCTAGAAATTTTCCATTTTTTGTGCTAATTCAGGCCTTTTTATAAATGTATGAAGAAATTGTTGCCATTCACTCTCTTTCACAACTGAACCACACTACAACCTTCTAATATCCAAGTTATTAAAGAGACAATCCTTAAAAGAAAAGGGCACATAAAGGAGAGGGAAAGGAAACAGCAAGTCAGTACACCTGGACAAAAAATTCCATACTTCACACATTTCTCAAAAACTGCAAATACATACTCACAAAATCTTAATAGAGTTTGTGCTCATTTACAGAAGGATAATCTCAATATGACCATATCAAAAGACTAAACAAGTGCATACAGCACTTATAGATGTTCAATATTTTTTAAAAAGACATTTTAAAATTTAGTGTTTTTCTAGTACAAAAAATATGCATCGTGATGCATAATTTCAAAGAAAACCAAGCTTAAGCTCAAGATACAGTTACCAAAGAAGGAGTTTTCATACAATAAACTCAATTAATATTGTATTTCTTATTTAAAGCTAAGCACTTCCTCTTACTAACAATTTCCCACTTCTTCTGCTCCTTCTATTGAAAAAGGGGGTTTTTGCTTGGTTGGGTTTTTTTTACTGTTTTAAAATTTCCATTCCATTGTATTTAAAGTAAGTTGCTAGATACCAATATAAAGTGTTAAATAATTCATATACTATAAAAACACTGTTTCTCTTAATTCAGAATTATGAAAATTAAAAAGAAGAGTATTTTATTTCAAGTTTAGTTCTGTTTTGTATTGGTAAAATTGAGCTAGAAAGTTCTGAATTTCAACCAATCACAATCACTTAGTGTGACCAAGGTAATTTATAACTTTTTTGAGGGAACACAAACAGGGTCTCCAAAATGAAAGTGAAACACTCTGGCAGGACAACAAGCTCTATGAGTAATTCTGCATACTAAAAACCTGACTATTTCAAATTTTCTTTCCTGTTTTTTCCCAACAGACACCATTCAATTTTACAGAACCTGAATGCTATGCTTTCCACAGCCAGATAGAGACAGACCCAGGACTCCCTGTCTTCTGCCCTGCCTCACAAGGAGAGTCAAGGTACTTCAGAGCTTTAAAAGAATAATTAGGTTGTCAAGGTTGTAGCTGCAAACATCATATCTACTGATATCAATGGAAAAATAATATTTGATTTTCGACTTTATTTCAGGCAGAAATCTCAGTCAGTGACAGTAAATGATTGTGGGGCAAAAATTTGCATTCCTAGTCAGCAATGTGCTCTGCATTCCTAGTCAGCAATGTGCTCCAAATAGGCAGACATGGTACAGAGCACCACCACCCAATCCATTTAAACTATTGATTCTATCCAAGCCAATTATTTGATGGCAATAGGAGGCAATCAGCAGAAAGACTAGAGGTATTCTTTCACATTCATTTGTTTGTAGTTCTGAGTTTTAATAGCTTTACATTGCCTCTTTTTCTCTAACTCACCAGAACACATTTTTCTTCTATCACAGGACTCCCAGCTTCAATCTTTAATTTACCAGCCCCAGGAAAAATCTCAAAAGTAAAAGCAGATAGAATGAGAGAATATCTACCAATAAAATCCAAAGCACAGAGTCATTTGTAATTTGACATATGACAATTTTTTCCATGCCAAGATCTCAAAAGAACATCTAGAAACAGAGAACACCTCACTATGGCTATGGAAATAGAAACATACTATACAATGCCTATTTGGAATTCCCACTGCCACTAGGTTTACATAGTAGTAAAAACTTTACAGGTACACTTGCATTTTCTGTGCAAACAAGACTGAAAGAAATAGAAGTTTGGAAAGACAACATGATAAAGAGACTTCCAGTGTAAGCTAATAACAATACTGTGCCTATTCATACAATTACAGTTCAATATTAACTGTTCTCTTTTACATACACATTCAGATTCATATGGACAGTTTATTCACCACAAGCCATGGTTTGGTTATATATGTTATGCACACATGCTTGTACACAGCATCAAAAAATTAGAAATATAATAATTTAAAGCATTTAGTAACATCTACTATAGTACAAATTTTAATAAAATAATTGAAATATTAAAATTATTTTAAACAGAGTTTACCCATAAAAACTCAAACAGGAAGAAACTGCTTAGCTTCTATCAAAGAACCTAATAGTTCCAAATTCCAAAAGAAGGAATCTGTTTCAAAGATAGCATATGGATACATTTCTTTTGTAGCTGCATCATATATGCTGATTAAGTCCTAAATCTGTGTACGTAAGACCTTGTATTACTCCACAAGGTCTTCACTTACTATGCTGTCAATGAGATGGGTTGCTGTGAGAAAAATTGTAACAAAACAAGAGCTGCTTACAAGAGGCCCTGTAAGGATGCACATACTCTACTGCGTGGGTGTCGCGGATGGAGCGACGCACTGCACTTGCAAGAGAGAAGCTGCAATAAGTTTGTTGATGTAAAACAGCAATGTAACAAAGTTGAATAGTAAATGTCTCAGAGGTTTAACAAGACTCAATGGCAAGGTACACTTCATTATTTACTCTCGAGAAAAGGGTCAGACAAAACTGAGAAAGGACCCCCTCACTCTCTAAACTCCTTTCTGAGGGAGTTTAAGCCATGCTGGATCCAGACCTAATCTCAGACTTAGCCAATAGTTTATGTCTAAAGAATTATATGTGTACAGTCAATCCTTTACATTGCTTAGAAAAGATTTCAAAGTTTCAGCACATTTATTCCCAATTCACTTACTGACTCAGCCCAAAGCAGTAACTTTGAGAGGTGTCCCAGTTCAAGGAAAGATTCTGGCATGCAGCCTTCTGCCACGCACAAAAGTTCAGCAGGCCCTGGGCTGTCCACTATTTAAGGAGTAAGATGATTTGCTTATAGTCACATTCATGTACCAGCTGTAGTTTAGTTGGCACATAGCCCTCAGCTGTTCAGCAAGGCTTATGGCCCTAACTACTCTGTTCTGTAGCTTTCCAGCATCCAGCTTAAGCCAGAGACAGGCAGTCAGATCCCCACTGATATCTAGTGCTCAGGCAAGCAAGAAAAGAGAGCGAGGAGGTAGTGGGCATACCATCATAGTGAGCAACTTAGCAATGCCTTGACTTCTGAGAGTTTCCTTTTATATTCTCGTTGTTAGTGTGTACCACCACGCACAGAACTTCCTACACTTATAAACACCAAGAAGAAAGAAACAGGAATTGTTCATCTTCCAATTTCTCTACCCCTCCTGGTCTTTATCTCACTACCAGAAGCCCTTCAAGCCAAGATCTCAGTCCTGCTGCCAGTCCATTTCAAGCCACCACAGCTTTCTACCTGAGTCTAAACACAAGTTTTATGAAATGAAGATGTAGAACACTTCAGTAAACCATAACCGAAAACAGTCTTTGCATTAATATTTCAATTTGAAATTTGAATGTTTCTACCATTTATTGTTATTAAGTGCTATCAGCTTCTTAGTAACTGCCGTAATTAGGCACCACACTCCATATGGATTGATTTTTTTTTTTAAAGTTTCAGATGTTGTAGTTTTGCTAACAGATAAATGAGTCATCAGTCTGTCACATAAAAGAGAGCAAAAAGAGTAGGTAAGAAAATCTTTTTTCAAGGCTTTTGGAGGTCATGGAATCAGTGAGATTTTAGAGAAATTAATTTACTTTTTATAAAGCTGCTTCAAGTTTGAGAAACAATTACTTGACACTGTAACCATATATGCCTTAAAAACTGCTGACCACAGTAGATGCCCAGGCTGAGGATGGCATTTCAGAGCCCAGGCTGGTGTTCTCACAGCTTGCAGCAGAGACCTGTGCCCTGAGGGATGCCCTCCCCACACTTAAGCTCGCAGCAGTGGTGCCCATGCTCTCATCATTCAGCCTTTCTTTTAACCCTGAAAGATTTCTGTGTTTCAGTGCCACTCAGCCAAAACTCACACCATGCAAAGCCTGAGGGAAACTTCATGGAGTGCAGCAAGCACACATGAAGTGGGGAGCACAGGTACCTCCCCCTTCAGTCACTCCCAGTCTGCCATCTGTGGCCACGACTGAAATAGCAGATTCCTTTCTCACTGTTTCTTTTCCAGAAGAATAACAGAATACAGCACAAGGTGATGTTCTACTGCCACAAGAATACCTCTGCTCTGGGTGTTCCTGCCAGGTACCAGGGTGCTGCAGGAAAGACAGAAGCTGCCCCCTGCCAGGAGCAGGTCATGCCAGTCAGCTCCAACCAACCCCCTGCAGGGCCCAGCTGAGTCCTACAGCCACCCCGGAGAGTGCCTCAGGAAAGTGTGTTTCAGAAAGGACAAAAAATGCCTGTAGATCAACAAGGCATAAGGGACAAAAGGGTGAGAAACATCTCTGGAAATACCCAGGTCATCCCAGAAGGTGGGAAGTTGTGCCATCTGCACTGGGGCAGGATTCCAAGAGAAGCCCAGCAGAACAGGTGGATATGACTGCATATTTACACAGCCTTAAAGCTCCCCTCCATTAAAAAAGAAAATACTACCAGTGTAAAGGCACTTTGGCGGGCTTGAAATGAGTCCATCAATGCTATTTTGTTACTGCTAATCCTAGAGAAGAAAAGCTATTTTCTTTCAGAGGATGAAGGATAGCTCACATGCAAAGGCATTTAAAGTATTTACATTTCTAATTGTGCCATTGTCAGTTATAGTTACTTTGTTCCTCCCAAATTTGTTGGTGATGTGGGATACAAACACATGCTTATATCAAAACTAAAAAGAGGGATTCACTAAGCCTGATATTCAGCCTGTTCTCTTTCCCTTGCTCAATGGGAAAGTCCAGAAAACCATTCACACCTGCATGAAATATTTCTCTCCGAAGACAGCACTCATCAGCAGAGCAGCACATTTGCAAAACTTCCCTCCACTTGCCCTCTTTGCTTTGTTTTTATGGTCAAACCGTTCCCCCAAGAGTGACTTTTTATAAGCTCAGATTGAGCCAGCCTGTCATCTGAGGTCAGAGTTGTGAGGTACCTGATCTACAAAAGCAGCACTGATATTTAAATGAGTTACAAAGCTCACTGAGGCTTTTGAAAAACATCCATGAAGGCATTTCCATTTAAAGTGATTAGCATGCTAATTCCATCAGCTCAGTGACAAAGCTAAGATAGTGTCATCTGGAGTATTTGGAGTATTGTGACAAATCTTTAGATATTTATACTGTTTTCTATTGTTTTGCCTCTAGTGTTTCTTCACTGCTGTGAACCTACACCAATTAAGCTAATTGAGAGTATCACCACATTTTTGGTGCAAGATTGTCTTAGAGAATGCAAACTGAAATATTTAAAAGGTATAATAAATTTGCATTTTTATCAGTAATTTGGGGTTTGGGAAGGAGGGTTACTAGTGATCACTGTTTCATTGATCCATGAAAACCATCACAGATTCAAGGGCTAATACATTACAAATGCAACCAGCCATTGTTTCACTAGAATACAGCAATTGCTGTGCCTATGACAAAAAGGATTATTGGCAGATTTTGTGCTGAAGGTGATGGAGTTGAGGAAGGAAAGCCTATGTCATGGTTTAATGCTTAATATCATGGTTTAAACTGGTTATCTCAATGATTCTTATCTAATTCAGCACACATTTTTTGGTATTTATGATGCTTCTGCACTGAGTTTTACAGCACCTTTCACACAGTCAAGGGAACTGCACATTTATGTATGGTCTGTGTGCATGCTGAGCAAGCAGAAGATGAAGCATGAAGCAAGGTGCTCTGCCAAGGTTTGCCAGAATGGTGGTACCAATCATAAAAGGTAAACCTGACACAGAAAACAGTCTCAGAAACTCCTTTTACAAATCTCAAAATGCATGACTGAGAGCACCAGCAATGAGCAAGGCTTTCCTACTATAGTTATGTTTCTGGTTTTTTGGCACTACAAAGGAGATTCTTTGTTTTTCACACTAGCATTCTTTCATTTCTTTCTTTGGTTTTTTATGTGCAAATAAATATACCTTAAACTTAGCACATGCTCTATACATGGTCCATTATCAAGAAACCATGTATGAAATATGGCAAACTTTATTTTAAGGTAGATACAAAAGTGATAGAAACTGAAAAAGCCATGATGGAAGTTTCCTTCAAAATTCTACCTAGAAATCGATTTTTTCACGTTAATGTTCCCATTCTGTTGATCCTAATTATGAAAAAAAAGTCTTTTTCAGCAAACTTTCTCTTTGTGAATTGTTATGAAATGTCACTTGCCAAAACAGATTTCAAGCAAAAAAATGATATGTAATTTCTTCCAGATTATATTGCCATCTGAAAGACACCAACATGTGTGAATGAGATTATAAATTGTCTACTCTGTTTTTCAATTTCTCTGAGTTTGAGGATTCAGAAACACCATGTTCACCTCTGAAGGAAATGAAAGAACACCCAAAACACAAACAATGAACCTTTTAAAATCTCTTAGGCTAAGCTAAGTATAAATTGAATAGTGCAAAGATATAATATGCTTTCTTTCACAAACAAGGCATTTATTATTTGGCTTTAATCTACTTACACACAATTGTATAATATAATAATCATATTATCATTGCATAGATATTAAAAAACTGGTAAACAACAATAACAAACTGTCATTTAATCATTACAAACACCAAGCAAAGCCAAAATCAGGGTTGCCAGCACTGCACAGCTTAGCTGCCTTCATGCTTTCCCTTTCAGACACTAACATGACGTTGTACTATTTTTGCCTCACCTCAAAAGATGAAAGACTAACTGAAAACAGTGAGGCATAGCTGACAACTCCATAGTTTTTTTTCCAGCCTACTGCTTTAGTGCTTTTTGGCAGTACTGAGTTTTTGTTCAACATTCTCTGGACATGCAGAAGTCAGAATTAAACACTATTTTTCAACAATGAATTTCAGAGAGTTTTTCAAAATAGCCATTTTAATTCAAAAGGGATTTTCAACTTCTCAGAAGTTTGAGCGATACATTCATAAATGGAGAGACTTCATAAATCAAAAGGAAGTAACATTTGTGTATAATTTGAATAGATTTGATGGAAAAAGCTACTGGTGCAACTCTACTTTTACAAATTATTGTTCATATATATATGTCTAAGGATCAGTACATATCTGCTTCTTTTTTGTTGTTATTAAACAAAATCTGCAATACTCTTAGATGTGGCTACATAGTCTTCTGTGAGTCCTAGAGAAGACAAAAGTCTGGGCTGTAGGAAGAATAATTAAGCCTGATCTGCATATAAGTTTAGTTTCAACACATGCAAAATATTTCTTGAAGCTTTGGGATATGAAGCTAATAGCCCAATTTGTCATATCTACCATGAATTATGAAATAGAAAATGCACTGGGGGAAAATATTCAGCTTGATTTTATTACTTGCACTGTTTCAGTTGAAATGCTTGCATATGCCATGCTATCTAGTTCTTAGGCATTTGCTCGACAATTTTATTTGCCATCATTTGCTCAAAGAAAACCTACAGAAAAGCTCAACAAAAACTACACAAAATACATAGAGCTCCGCATGAACTAGGCATTACCCATCACCAAAGAACCAGCAACTGCTGTCAGCAAGGTTTCTCACTTGCAGACATCAGAAAAGCCACACTGACAGCTTCCACTGGCTACCAATGTTTGCTTAGTGCAGCAGTCCCTTCAGCTTAGGGAGAGCAAACAGAGGACCAGGAGGCCACCTCCCTCTTCTCCCACTGCACAGAATGAGAGGAGGCCATGAGAAGCTCTACAGCTGACCCACCCAAAGCAGATCTGTTCAGAGTACAGAAATACAGGAAGAGCTCCGCTTGTAAAAGCTTTTAGATTCTGCCTGTGGAGAACCAGGTGACTGCTGGTTCTGCTGCCACAGCTGGAAATGCCTCTGAAGCACTCAACTTACGCCTTACCTGCACAGCTGCACGCTTTTGCCAAGGCAGAAATGGTATGAGATGGAGATGCACAAGCAGCTGCTAATGAGTGTTGTCCTCATTAAAGGTCAAGGAGAGATGTCTGTTTGCCATTTTAAGCACAAAAATAGAAACATGGCAGGCTTCTTGTAGACCTAAGTATTTTATTTACTGGCACCAAAGCAGTGAAAGTCTGATGTCATGTGTAAGAGTTTACCTTTGACATATAAAAGGACATATGGCCTGATGGGGTTATAAAGCATAAAATCTTCTAATGTATGTAGAGTGGGCATTCACAATGTATTATAGTTCAGTTTCATATTGAAGATATTCATGGTACATCAAAAAATCCTTTTAGATACCTGCAAGGGTCAGGCTGAAAGACTATTGTGGTTCTTTGCAGTAGTGCAAATGTAATGATTAATCAGCACAATGAAATCAAGGTGATACAAACTGACAAATATAACCACATGAAGCTTATTATTGATACTTTGAGATAATAACGTCTTTCAGACACACTTTGGATGTTGCTTTTTTAGTCAAAATCCATCATAGCTTCCATATCAAGGTGTGTTGCATGAAAAGACTCTGTTAATACAATCTTCAAATCAAAATTATCTTTTTCATTAGTGAACAGATGGCAAGAAATCAGGATAAAACATTTGACACTTTCTTTACATATAGCTAAAAAGATACGTAGCTGTTATAAGTCTGTGTTTTATATTTTCAGATAGTATTCTTCTGGAGTTATTAAAAACATGAACATGCATTTTAAACTTCATTATGATTTTCTTAAATAGTTATAATGTAGATAATTTGAGCATATTTTAATCATCTACAATTATTCTGAAAGTAAGAATTGTTTCTGCTCTTTTTCTTTTCCCTGCCTTTTTGTTTCTGTAAGTAGAATGAAATATGTATTCCTTCTGTTTGGACAAAGGAATGATGCAAAAGAAACAAACAAGGCTTATATATGCTCATAAGATATAAACTAGAGTCCTCTTCAATCTGTTGCAGTATTTTCCTTCAGCCAGAGAGTCATACTATAGTTTTTGGCTCTTTTACTTTGAGGAATCATTAGGCCTTATCAACAAAGTGACTGTTGCAGACAAGCATTGGTATTTGGATCTAAGTTAATCTCCTGTATAAACTGAGGACAAATTGTATAGTTACTTTGAAAGGAAGAAAAAGAGGCTTAGGACTCTAGATTATCTGTTCCACTAAGAACAAACAGCTCCCATGTGAAGAGGATTTGGCAAGATAAGTGCTACAGAAGCACTGACTTAGAGCAGTCCAAGCTGACTCCATAACCCACTGATAGAAAAGCTCACAAGTTATTGCTTTCATTTTTACTCTTTCTTGATTATTCCTTAAGCAACGAGAATAACCACTGCTAAGCAAAAGCTGCAGTCAGTACTGGAGGCCAAAAGACAGCGCTACCTATTTACATTATTGCCAATAGTCTTCATCCCAAATGGGAGGCATCCTTACATAAAAAAAGCAAGTGAAATTCCCCCAGTTCTGTTGGAAAATTGACTTGGTGGTTTGTTTTTTTTTTTTTTTTCAGAAAGCTGACATATCACAACAGTACAGTAAGCATAAATGACACAGCCATACTGAATTGAATCTGCAGGTAGCCTGGAGCAGGATGTCTAAGCCTGTGTAGTAATCCTCCAGCTCACATTAATCACTGTCCTCATGAATCTGATTATCACCCTTCTCAAGGACACATAAGAATTCACCATGACTAACCATCACCATTTCACCAAGAAATCACCATGATTCACTTCAGGACTATTACCCTTCTGCAATACTACAAATAGCATTTTGTTTTCCTTCCCCCCTTCCTGACAAAATCTGCTCCTGCTCTTTTTCATAAAAAGGAAAAACCACGTTCCCACTCTACTCTTTGCAGGTCACCTTTATGGGGTGAAGACAACAGATTGTTGAAGCTTTCAACAAACATCTGCCCTATCACAGGGCAGCTAGGAAGTTGGAGATGGTTGATTAAATAGCAATATCCAAAGAGATACCACAGCAGAATCCTCCATATTAAAAGAAAAAAAGAAATCAAAATAAATCAGGAAAACTCAAGAATGCTTTGAAACAGGAGAAGTATCTACAGTGTATTGGAGTAGGTATTAGGCATAAGATTAAGCAACACAGGATAATGAAGAACAGAGTATCATGAAAAACATGATACACCTCATAAAGCTGCCATGCACTACTGAGTGGCTGGTGAGTTTTAACACCAAGTCTCCTAATGAAAATGATGCAAATTAGAAAAAGTTTAATAGCTACAATAGGATAAAAACAGCAGAAGATTCAGGTAACACATCCATCCCTCGGTTTCATTAAGTTTCCTCTGCAACACTTTGGTCTCTGCTTACAACTGTATGAGGCAACAAAACAATGAAAAAAAGCAGCCAAGGATGGGGCTGGCTTAGAAATCCTAATGTGAGAGAATCATATTGGCTTGGAAAAAAATTCCCTGAATTTGGGAAAATCCCTAAATTACCTGCCTTTTTCTCTTTAGTAGCAGTTCTGTAACATAAAGAGTACGTTTATAATTTAAAAAAACCAAAACAATGTACATAGTTCTCTGATTAGATATTATTATTTCACTTACAAAGAAAGGAAATACTATCCCCCCCACCCCCCTCTCCCCAACTCGTTTGGTTTGGGGATTTTTTTGGTCACACTATGAAAGAATTAAGCTGTTTTTAAATGCTAGCACCAATAGTCATTTTAAGAAAAAGCATAGTATAGCATAGTGTAAGTCACAGGAATTAAATTTTAATGCAACAGCAATATGCTCCTCTTTTGAAAGTAGAGTTACTTTAACTGTGGTCAAAAGCACCTGTAATGTATCTTCAAGAACTGAAGTTAGCAATTTTTAAGAAAAAAATGGACAAACCACCCAAATAGCTACATATATTTAACATATGTCAGCAAAGAAAGTTCTAAATAAACTTATCCACAATATTCTGATCAAACAGGAGCAGGCAACTGAACAGTTCATCCTCTTGACACCAGACATTTTTTTCTGCCTCCCTGGGAGAAAGTAACTATGTGCTTTTTCTTGACAACTACATTCTCAATATTTTTCTTCATACTTTTAAGTGTGAAGACTTGGATATTTTTATTTCTATGCTTCCATTAGAAAATACTCCTAAAAGCCTGCAACACTTGCTTAGTACTAGTTTCTTGTCTAATTCACTCAGAATAGCCATGAATTTTGTGAAAAAACATGTCAACGAATTACAAATTTGAAGAGAAACTCTTAAGTAACCTCTATGATTTAGCTAATACTCTGGACCTAATGCACAGAAAGCATCTTTAGTAAGATTTTTACTTACATAAGCAGCATTTCTCAGAGGTAAGCTTTCTGCTCCATGAGCTGTCAGTCTGAATCAGGTTTGATATAGTGTGGTGACTATGAAACACAAGTTTGGGCTTAAGAGAGAGAAGATAGGTCCAAAATAAAGTTACTGCTTTTATGCCAGCTGAGTACATTCCACAGAGGAACTGCAAAATGCAAGGGTAGGAAGAAAACATTTGTCATTTTATGGAACTTTTTCTCCTTTTATGACTTAGTTTTGGCAAACAGAAGCAACTCTGCAGCCAGTTTGTATTACCACAGACTCTATGACACATCTGTAACAAAACATCAACCACAAAGATTTTGTCTTAGAGCTGTCTCAGCGTCCAGCTCATGCCTACTTCACTTTTCTTTTGTTGGGTGGGTGGGAGCTTTCTTGAAGTGGCAGAAAACCATTGTTTTAAATAAGGGTTTCAATAATAAAAAACAAAGAGTCTAAGAGCTCACCTCAGGATGATACACCAATATGCTAAAGCACTGCAAATCACTCCTCCCCGAAAGGGAATTGCTATGTATGGATTCTTCCTATGACAACTCCTTCTTGACATCCAGACTCTAAAGTCTCCTAAAGAAAAGATTTTCAGCCTTTTCCTCCTTCATTAAGCAGGTCACCCTTTCATAGAAGGAGACCAGGATAGTGAAGCAGGACCTGCCTTTCATGAACTCATTCTCTTGGGGAACTCACTCTTGTCTGGGTCTGATCCCCTGGTTGTCCTGCATGTGCCACGTGATGGTACTCAGGATGATCTGCTTCATGAACTTGTCTGGCACCGAGGCCAGGCTGGCAGACCTGTACTTTCCTGGACCTTCTTTCCAACCCTTGCTGTGGATGGGTCTCTTCTAGTCAAATGACACCTCTCCAGTTAGCCAGGACTGCTGGTCACTGATGGAAAGGGGCTCAGTGAACACATCTGCCAGCACCCTCAGGATTCTAGGGTGGATCCCATTCTGCACCACAGATTTGTGCCAGTCTAAGTGGTGTAGCAGGCTGGGAACCACTTCCTCCTGGAGTGTGAGGGGCTCATTCTGCACTCTGTCCCAGTCTTCCACCTCAGGGGACTTGATATCCCCAGAACAACTGGTCTTTCTATTAAAAATTGAAGCAAAATGAGATAGAGAACCTCAGTCTTTGTCACTTTGTTTCCTGGAGATTCTCCTCACCCCTAATTTTGTTGCCAATGTGTTTCTAGTTATTATCAGAGGATGGCCTGCTCCAATGCCTTTAAGATTTCCTTCTTGAAGAATGCCCAACCTTCCTGAATTCCTTTGCTCCTCAGTACTGCCTCCCAAGGGACTCTCTCTACAAGTCTCCTAAAGAGGCCAAAGTGTGCTCTCTGGAAGACCGTATTTTGGTGATCCTGTTCTTTATTTCTCCAATAATTAAATCTATCATTTTGTTATCACTGTGCCCAAGACTGCCTCTAACCATTTCATCACCAGCCAGCCCTCTGTCCACAGAAAACAGATGCAGCAGGCTATCCTCCCTAGCTGTCTCGCATCAATGGTGTCAGAAAGTTCTCTCTCACACACTCCAGTAATGCCCCAGGTTGTTTGCTCTCTGCTGCATGCTACTTCCCGCAGACATCTGGTAAGCTGAAGTTCCCCAAGAGAATGAGGACCAGCAATGGTGAGACTTCTCCCAGCTGTTTAGAGAGCATTTCATCTGGCTGTTCACCTGGTTGAGGGGTCTATAACGCATTCTCACCATGTTATCTGCCTTACTGGCCTTCCTCCTGAGCCTTACCCAACTGATCCTTAAGCATATCATCATAAAGCTGTGGACAATTAAAACATTCCTGAACACAGATTTAGTTGAGTGCCTCTCCTTCCACACCTTTCCCTCAAACACCAGACCAAAGGACCTTGCTAGCGCATTGAAATCACTCTTGTTATTGCTCACTTGTATGACACAGAAACAGCACCACTGAGATTGGAAGGGATTTCTGGAACCATCTAGCCCCAAGACACTGCTCAAAACAGGTCAATTACATTGCAATTGAATGTGCAAAACCTCAGTGGCCTAATCAGTAATTTTAGAACACTTGCAAGTGGTAGCATTAAAAATTCTGTGGCATTGCCTGAAGCTAATAGCTTAAATCCTTTTGTTATTCCTGCAGGTTTTGTGTTATTATCTAGCAGAACATTATGAACTTACAGTTAAAACTGTCACATTTTTGTAGAAAAAGCAAAGATATTTTGTAAATAGCTTTGCTTAGTTTAAATAATAGTCCCTTTTAATGAGAGGGAGAAATGCATGCTACAGCATAAGTAAAACATTATTTAAGTTTTCACCTTTTCATTGATGTAAGAAAATCCTAATTAAAGAATGGTAAACACGCTAAAAGTGCACAGCAAAGTGAAAAATATGTTTACTGAGGAATACTAAGTAACAAAACATTAAACAGATGTTAATGAATGGGAGACAGTTTTAGTTATATGCCTGCAGGAGCTGAAGTTCTAAAAAAAATTTGCACTTAGAAAAATATTTTTTATTTCTTGCACAGCTGTTCATCCTAATATATTTTTTTAGCTCACTTCAAGCTTCAAAATAATGCTAAGTGTTGACATAGCTGGTATTGATTTTCTCTTCTGTCCACATCCAATGCCCAGAATCTGTCTGAAACCAAAGTACTCATTCTATGTAAAAAAGGTAATGCAAATCATGCCACTAACATTTTTATACAGTGCTATTTCCCTGATGCTGAAGGGTCTGAAGAACTTTCACCATCTCAGTGACAGCTCAATCTTACTGCTGTTCCACTTGTAGACTTTGAAAAGATTACCATGGGGACTTAACTAGAATAGCATCACGTCAATTAGAAAGTTTGGAAAATGTCAGTTGGGAAGTAATTCTTGAGGCAGACAAGCTGGAATTTAATTCAAGAAAAACCAGGGAGGAAAAACAGATACATTCATTCATTTACATCCCAGCATAAAAGAAATCCAGTTCATAAAGCAAATTAATAGCATTTTGTATTAACTAAATTTCCCTGTTGTTTTCTTTTTTTTCTGCATATTCAATAAAGACTTCTGGTCTCCTTTCTCACAATTTGTTTGAGACTGAAGCTTTGTTACTTGGGTGATTACACAAATTTTCTTTTCAACGCCTTGAAGCTTAAGGGAAAAAATATTGATTGACTGTGAAAAGCACACTGATGCTGTATCCTCAGAAAAACATCAAGATCCTAAATTTCACTTTGTGTGAGACACAGAGCTTACAGAAAGTTGCAGGGTATATCCCACAAACAAAACCAGCAGTAATTAGTAACTGCAATGATCAGATCTTGGTACAGCATTTCAGCAAACCTAAACTCCTTTGATGCCTGCAGTCTGAAAACATGCATGCAAAATATTTCTGCATCCCTTTGTAATCTGCCAACAAATCAGCAGCTTTTAGTCTAGGGTTGTGTACTAAACCCTCTCTCTCTCAAAACCTTTGTATTGTTTGTGCTAGAAATCCTTTCCTATCATATATTGTAATTCCCAAGAAAAATTCCTAATTCCTTACAAAGTCACCGTTAATGCCACCTACAGAGAAACTTCTACACTACCTTCTTTGAACAGTTTTTATTAGTGCTGTAATGACAAGACATTATTAACTATTTCTTCCAACTGACATGGGGAAATAGAACTCCAGGAGGCTATATGCTACTGAGAATATGCAAGTGTTGCAAAAGAACAAAGGCCAGTTTATTTATATAAACAGCAATGTTTGTTCATGTCTAGTTTAATCCTAAGAAAGGGAGACAGTAAGTGCATCAGTTGCTCTAGGTTTAATTGGACCAATGTTCAAACATCCTTATGAACTTTGTAGTGCAGATCTTGATGTGAAGCTCTGCCAATATTCTGCTAGCTGATTTTCAAAATAATGTGATTAATGAAAAGACAGAACTTTGTGCTACAGTAATGTGTTTAAATATAACCACAGCCATTTACTTTTCCTATGCCAGTAAGAGGACTGAGAACTGCAGCGTTTAAAGATCCCTTCAGTTTCTTGTCAAGAAACGAACTGTATTTCTATTTCTTTCCTCTGAAGTTCAATATTTCTTTCTAGAATGCTATGCCTCACTTTACCAAATTAAATTTCCTGAGTGGAACCTGTCTACAAAGAGTTACAGTCTGGAATTAGGCTGCAGCAGTGAGGAGAGCAAACAAGAGATGCACTCAATCCCCTTATGTTTTCATTATGCTTATCTGAATTTCTAACGTTATCTCTATGTCTAATGACAACTATTGACTTGGAAAACATATTTGTTTGTCAAGAGCCAAAAATCTGCTGTATTTAGCATTCTTGATAAGACAGTACCATTATTGTGGATATGTACCTTTTCCTGTTCTTATCCAAGACTCTTATTTCTGCTTCACCAGCAATCACAGCAAAAAGAAAATAATCAGACATATACCCACACAAACTTGTATAACTTGGAGGCTAATACATTTTCAAACACTGAAGTGATACTTGTTTCTAGTTAAATGTTTACCACTCAAGAAAGCCTGTGATATGGCAATCTTTCTCAATTAGCTTTTTTTTTGCATAAAAAGATTAAACATTAGATAATCTAGTCTTCAAAATGTGTTTGGAATACCACAAAATGAGGGACACATTTGCTTTTGAAAATTCAGTGCATATTTCAAACTGAACATCCTAAGCAAGACAAAATTACAGACCCATGATAATTTTGAGATAGTACCCAAGTGAAAAACTCAGAGTGACACAACATCCAAGGAAGAGATGTTACAAAACTTAAATGAATGGATAAACACATGCAAAACAGTGCACAAAAAGTTAAAAATGATGCTGGGAATCTGAGTACCCAAGTATTAACTGAGCATTAAACAAATGCTTCCAAACAAGCACTCATTTCAAAATTTATCAAAAGGGGAACAAGATCTGTCACCACTAATGAGGCAGGAAAATGTAGCAACACCTTGCTGTGAAGGAAAGACTTCAATATAAACTACTTTGAAATTTTGAGACAAAAGGGTTTGTAAATCTGAAACATTTGAAGAATTTGGACTGTGACAGGTAAATGAAGAAAAAATATTTAAAAAGCATTTGAAAGGTATGAGTGGGACTAGATTGCACTTTGCCAAAACAGAGATGAAAGTATTTCAATAACATGTATAATTTGGCATAGTCTGGATTAGTACTGCACAGCTGGAGAGGAAAAGTAATAAAGGAAATATTGTGCTAGGAGACATGGCCAGGTTCACTCAGTCTGAACTGAAGCCATTTGTATTTGTTAGCCTGAGGTCTCCAGGAGCTAATACAATTTTTAAAAAAAAGGTTTAGAAGAAAAATCTTTTTCCTAGTTAAAATTCCAGCTGACCGTGTAGGTTAGACATACAGATTTAGTTTGGATACAAGAATATTTAGTTTCAAATAGAAAAACATTATCATTTTGACACACTAATTGTAGTTCAAATCATCACAAACAAAGTCATTCTGTAACTTTATCACTGAAGAAGAGGACCAAGGATGATGGCCTGTCCTCCACAGACAGACAGGCATGAAGGAAGGAAGATCATGTAAAGGAAGAAAGACGAATCATGAAAACTAAATAACAGCAGTTACTACAAAGAAGATGGTTTACATTTAAAAGTGAGAGTCAAAGGTATGCCCCACTTCTGCGCCCTTCAGCCAGTGGAAACCACAAGAGGCTTTACAGGTAGCAGAGAGCCAAGTGCCACTTCAGAGTCCAAGAAGAAGAGTGGAGGAGCTGCTTTACACTGCTACTCCTTAGTTTGACAGCAAGGGAGAGAGGTTGTAGCTGGCTTCCAAAAAACATCAAGGTTATGAAGTTGATATCACCTACTTCATATTTTTGTGCCCTTTCATTCAGTCCTCTTAGTTCCTACATTCAAAGGACAGTTTTAGCCATTCTACCCAATGGTAAAATTCCTGAGTGCTAAATTCTTGCAAAATTTAGGAGAATCAGTGGCTAATGGAAGAAACTAATTTGAGAAAGAGGCACACCTTAGCTATTATTCATTTCCTGTGCTGGCCACTCAGTACACATTGAAGAAAATTTCCTCATCTGTATGACTAACTGCTGTCTACAGCAGGGGGATGGCAGTTTCTAGTTTTTTCCTCTAACTACCACGTTTGAATAGAATATGTTAATAAACATATGCACTGCTAGGAAACCACACAAGTTTAGTCTCTTACAACTGATAAGAACAAACAAAACAGAATTGATCCTTTTGCATGGGCAAGGGGGAGGTCAGAAAAGTCTGAGTTCAAAATTAGTAGAAAAAAAATTAACAAAGAGAAGCCAATAAAATACATATTATTCTTAAGGTCTGATTATTTTAGTCAAAACCAGGATGGCAATTTATTAGCTCTTGAACACTACAAGAATTTTAAAAATAGAAACAACTTACACTATTTAGCTTTTACCTAAAATACAAGGACACATAAATGAGACATGGACTGAGATTTTTTCAGAATTTACTGGCACCAAAATCACATGTAAGTTTATTAGATTCGGCAGGTATCTGTATTGAGGACTTTAATTGGTTATATTTCAAGACTAGGGAATTAGATGCACAATCAAATTGTGAAGCTATTAAAAATTTCAAGTGCAGACCTCTAATAAATACATCTATGCAGAAATATACTAATACAACTTATTTTTTTCTTTTTTAATGTAACTTACAAAGTGCTGCAGCAACCCTCTGCCACAAAACAGCTGAGTTCCACCACTGCCCAGTAAAAGAAACTGTTCAGCATGAAGTCAGAAGCCATATTATTCTTTCATTCTATGATTTTCAAGTATTTTTCAATATATTTGCAAACTTAAATAAAAACATTTATAAACCACTATGACATTTAGAACTTTTTCTAAAGGTAGACTCCAGCATGGTCCAGTTACATAATCATTGATCATCTGAATAGTCAGATGGAGAGTTTGAGTGTATACTAATTTCCTATTTTCCAACTGGCGCTTGTTATTAAAAGAGTATTTGTAGTGCATTATGAAAACTAACTACTCCTAAAGGCCTTTCTTATATTCTACTGATTTTAAAATTTCAGTAACTCACCGTAGCATTGCATTTCTCCAGCAAAATTAGCAGCATTTTTTCAGAAAAAGCTCCAGTAACTCACTGTAACCAGATATAGTCTTTGTTAACTAATGCACATGTCCAAAAAAAACCTGCTAAAGTGATGAATAAGTAAAGCAGATTTCAATTTGTATGAGTCACAGCGTCTTTGGTTTGCTGCCATTAAACTGGGTTTCATAAATTCACATCTGTGAACATTCTTCCAGCATGTAAGCACAGCTGTCCCTCAGATCCAACACTCTCCACATTTTCTGAGCATCCTTTTGTCTGTCTGGCAAAATTAAGCTGCCAATTAGTATCATGCAAATCATTCTGTCATACAGGTAGCATCTTTCTCTTCCACTAAACATCTGTTAGGAAAGCTGAGTATTCATGTCCAAATTATATTTCCTTTCAAACAATCTCTTAAAATTGTGCTAATAGATAAACTCCTTATATTCAATGTGGGAAGTATTAAGTTGCCTAAAGAAAAAGTGAGTTCAATTTATCAACGGCTAACACTTCTACAGCACTTACTTCAAAAGCAATTTTACCTATCAGGCAATGTATGTGGCTCTAGTAATACAAACTCGACCAAAAGAGTTCATGTACTTTTTAAATCTACACTGAGCAGTTTAGTTTTGTTTATTTCATGACAATCAGGAAAGTGGAGATAATTCTTAAGATCCACTCTAATTATCTAACTTACTTTTCTTTTCTATTGATTGATTGCCATATTTAGTCACTTATTGTACAAGTGCCAGTTTGAAAATTAATGTCACACTGGAATTTTTTAAATATCTTGAGGATTCATCTCCTTGCCACATAATTTGTGATCCAAAAATTTTCTTTCCAGGTTTTATTAATCCTAAATAAATCTTAGGTAGGGGTATAAGATTTTCAAGCTGAATCTTGGGTGACAAGTCAGGGGCTTGGCTATAGATGGCATAGGGACAGAGAGAATATGTGGCAAGGACAAGGCCACACTTGGTATACTCTCCCTGTCCCATATCCTCATAGGAACGTTCTTGGGCTTATTTTAAGGGCTTTCTTCACAATCCCTAAAGCTCTCCAACCCCTGAGCACAGGCTGGTATCCAAGCCATAGTTTACTATGAATGTAGTTGAGATAAATCAACTGTATTTTTGAAAAAAATGCATGAAGCAGATAATTTTTACACATGATCAAATATGCTTACTACTGCAATTTTTACATGTCACATTATCCCCAGTATGGGCACAGCCAAGCCAATTTCACGTATTTCTTAGTTCTAAGAACACAGTTTTTCCTCCTACGTAATGTCTCATGAACCACGTCACCACCTACATATCTTTATATTTCCTGCATGAAAATATACAGTGCAGAATCTGTTTATATAATTATTATATAATTATTTCCATTGTTATTTATTTCCCATAAGAACTGTGTTTTCCATTCTGCTGCCAATCAAGGAATTTTTAAATAAAATGTGCATCTATGATAGACAGAACTACAGTTTTACATCACTACAAGTACTTCCCTACTCTTAAACACTGATGAAATATTATTTAAAAAAAACACTGAATAAAAATTTCCTGAATCTAATCTGTACAAAAATTACTTTTGTTGGGCACCGTTTTTTCAGAATGGAGAAAAATTCTAATACCTTCAAGTCATATAATTCCAGTTAGTTAATGAAAGTAAAGTGAGTCTCCAACAGAAGGTACTGCAGAGGTATTTTGAATTTCTTTTGCATTCTAAGGTAAGCATGAGACACATTCCAGGCAGATGGGAACAGCAGATTTTTCTTTTAACACCTGCATTCTAGAAAGGAGATTTTTAACACAATCTTTATACTTAGGTTTGTTTATACACTAAAGGAAACAAAAATGCTACTATTTGTTATCTGGGGTCAAGAGAAAGTCAAAAACTTATCCCATGAGAAGTATTACTGCTTCTAATAGGTTACACTTCGACATCACAGTCTGAACAATGGAAACAAGTGATCTGTACTTGCTGTAACCAATAAGATCTGCTGTTTTGTAATTCATGAGCACAAATTCTCATAATGACAAAGAAGTAGTGGAAAACCACTCAAGCAAAATTTAATAGTGGGCTGATAGCAAGTAATTCATTCCATACCTTTAAGCATACTTGTCATCCATCTTGGAATCTTTTTTAGCTTTAAATATAACCTTTCTGAGATAAGGGAAGGAAAAATTGCAAAGGATTTTCATGGTTTTGATTAACCATGAATTTATTCTGAGGCATACTGATCTAGTCCATATAATCAGTAACAGTTAAACTGTCAGAACACCAGTTGGCATCACCTGCTAGTCTCAGTTTTAGGATGTGTTTCAGTGTTAGATGTTTTAGAGACTATAGAATTTGTATCATCAAAAACACTACAAAAAGCCATACATGACCCATATAGTAACAAAATGAACATTCAGAAAGAATTACCGAAACTAGGGAGTTCCATTCGTTAACGTGCGCATCTCTGAATTAGTTTGGGCTTTGTCTCCAAATACACTTTCAGATCCTGAGGAATGTGACAGGTTTTTTTCCCCATCTCTGGGGTTCCATAGTTTGTTACATAAATAAATAGCAATTATTTATTAGCTACTTCCTGGCCAATTCCTTTAGTAAAAACATCTGATTGTGGGACTGAAGAAGGGCAGGGTTCAGGGCAAAAATTGAGTATAAGGCAGTCTTGTAACTACTTATTTACTTTGAGCTTTAGAGTTTTGGCACTATGGCTTCATAATTGTATAGTGCTGTTTGGATTAAAACTTGTCTGATATATTTCTTCCTATTTGAGTGAAATTTAATTGCTGTATCGCACAGGAAGTTAAACAATCCAAGAGACAGTCAAAAGAAGTCTGTAATACATACATACCAAATTTTGAAACATCCTGCTGCATGTCAAAAATCACCAGTTCAGGTGAAGAACACTGGTAGAACCAGTCACTCATGTGCTGCATGCCAAGCAGCAGCCACTTCCATGCTCGGCATCTGCACCTCACCTT
This sequence comes from Agelaius tricolor, assembly GCF_023055355.1. Lineage (NCBI taxonomy): Eukaryota > Metazoa > Chordata > Aves > Passeriformes > Icteridae > Agelaius > Agelaius tricolor. The sequence continues at coordinate 47,435,297 of NW_027269261.1, forward strand.
CGTTTAACGCCACGTACTCCTTTCCACCAGAACGCAAGAACAGTGGTCTCCAGAAACACAGGTCAGAATCAGAGAGCTACATACATTTAGAGAGGTAAAATATATTTCATTCAGCAGAACTCAGTAATTCAACTGGAGTATTTTAAGAATCAGCTTAAGGAACATCTTATTGATACTTCAAGGAAAACCAATGAAATTCCAAAGGATTCATGAAATACAATTATTCATGAAATAAAAGTAAATTAATTCATGAATATTTCTAAGTCAGAGGGAGCAGCCTACAGACAAACTTACAGGTGAGACAATTTGACTGTGGCACTCAGGAAAATACTGGGCAACACTCAACAACTATAGAGGTGCATACAAAATAACGTGATGCTCAGTATGTGGTTTGTAAGAACATCCTCCCTCTGAACCCCCACCACCCCACACCCCAAAATTTAAACTAATCCATGTTTCATTTTATATAAGATGATTTTTAAATAAGAAGGGGGAAATATTAGATACCAGGCTTAAGTAAGTTTCCAATGCTGTTTATGCAACTGTGTTTTGATGTTCAGAAAGTAACACCTTAGGAAGTAACTAGGTATGAAAATAAGAATGGTTAGAAAAGAAGAGTTCAGCACTTGAACAAGACTATCCAGAGCTGCAAACCATCTCCAAAAAGAAGGTTTTAGAAAAAAAAAAAATTATCAGGTTGTCCTAAGATTACTTTTGCTCTTGCTTTCACGTTTTTGGGAGGGGCTAGATCTCCCGAAATCCCTTTTGTATCCATTTTCATGATACCACAATATCTCAAACAAGTAGAATCAAATTACTGAAGGAAAGATATGTAACTAGCAAGCTATCAAGAATTAGTCCTTGCCTGGAAGTCTGCCTGGGACCTTCCTGCAGAGGACTTCACTATATTAGATAATGTTATTTTCAGTATTCACAGGATAATAGATAAAACATGGTCACATAGCATTTGTCACTGATTTGAAACTCACAGCAAGCCCTTCAAGGATCAGGAATAAAGCTCCAATTTATGAAAACAAAAAATAAAAATCCCAACTCAATCACATTGAATCCAGTGATGAAAAGTGTGCTACACTATTCAAAGGTAAAAATCCCTTCAAAACATGTAAACACATAATGCAGAAGTAGAAAGTTTTGAAACAAAGTATTTTCAATTAACCATTCATGTAATTTACAATCTCCTGGCAAAAAGGTGGGAAAACAATCTAAACTAAATTCTGCATGGTTGCAGGAGAAATTGTCTTGAGGAAAAAAACAATCTTGCCACTGTAATCATCAGATGCCATTTGCCTGTGGCAAAAAACTACTGAAGGAAAAAAAAGTCTGATACCATCTCTGGTTGGCAACTTAACTGTTTTTTATTTGAATGAAGCCATTTTTCAAATTGAACAAATGTGTTCTTGAAAAATTATTTTCATTAAGTCATTTACCTCTAGTACTATCATGTCATTATTTCTTCTCACTGAAGTTGCCTCTTATCAGGTTTATTATCAGTAAATACTGATATTTAGTCTCAGAACATTATGTACTTGGAAGCCTCAACTGAAAGAGTAATTTTGCAATTTCTGGGAAGCAATTGATACAGTTTCCAAATTTTTTAATGTTCTAAATGACACTGAAAATGCTAAAGTACTAAATATAACTTTCAGTTAGAACATACTGAAACTCTACAGAAGCATTCAAGGTAATCTCTGAGATAAGCACTTGCTATATCAGTCTTTTGAATAATTTCCAAGATATATAATTTCTCCTTTTTCTATAAAAAGCCTTCCCATAAAATTGTGCAGAGGATTTTCTTCATCTGTACCCTGTTCTGGATGAGTAGAAGCCTTTCAGAGTTTCATAACTTCACCCAAAAAATGAAGGTGCCTGAAAGTAGCAAACTTCAGTTCACCCAAGAGTGCCCTGCTAAACTTCAGCAGTTAATGAAGGAATTAATAAAAAAATACTTCTTTCATACCAGAAGGCAACATGGTGTGGTTCAAGAGGAAAAGCGATAAAAGAGAAAGAAGGAACAGTGTCAAACATTTCCTACCAAGAACACAAATACAGATAAACCAATATCTTACCCATTCTTTCAATTAATTAAAAATTGCTATCAAACATACAGAAAAAACACATTCCAAAATCCAAGACTTTCTAATTTTAGTAGTTAGAAAAAAAAAAATCAAAACACAAGCAAGATTTTCTTCTTCTCTGAACCAAAGATTTTTGGCAACAATCCAAGAAAAAATGCACAAGGATATTTCTATATGTTTTGTGCATTCATTTTAACACATACGTCATTGTTATTAGTTCTATCAATAGCCCCTTTGTCTTCTGGTAGGTTAAATCCCTGTTTAAATACACAAATCAAGCCTCCAAGGCCTTGAACACTAATTTTTTGGCTCCATACTTTTGAAAACAAAACAGAATGCATCATAGTCATAGGTCAGATGAACAACGTTTGCTGGCCATTTGCAAATTCCCATACCTCACAAAGAGCATTCAAGAGGCTTGATGATCAAAAAGCCACTTATATTTCCATGGATCATGGTGGATTTTGCTAAGTTACATTACATGTTAAAATCCATACAATTCAAAGCCCACAGATGACTAAAAATGTGAAGCTGATTTTCTTTTACTGTATACACTTTGAATTTTGTCTAATAACTTAGAACTTTGAGTAATACACCTTCATGTTTCCCAAATAATGTAGAGTAGGAAACTCACAAAAAGCCCCAAGCAAAACAAAATGTGAGTAGCGGAGAATTCAAATATTACATATGCAATATATTCATTTACTGTTAATGCACACAACCTCTCATCCAAATCAATCTAAAAGCAAGACATATATCAAAATCCTTTCAGGGCAGTGGTGCAGTAACAGACTGAAAATTGGTGAGAGAAAAACACATCAAAATTAAAATATGTTAAAGGACAGAAAAATCCTTTATCACCTAAACAGCTCTTAAAGGGCCAAGAAAACTAAAAAAAACCACATGTCCACAAAGCTATAGCAGTCTCTAACACAGAGCTTGTTGAATTCCCAGTATTTCAGGTGCTGAATCCCTCAGGCACATAAGGTATGACAGGATCCCATATAATTCTTTAAAATACTGTTTTAAGGAGATACAAGTTTAAGGAAGCTTTTCAAATTTGGTCCACATCTTACTTCTGTCTAATGTTACGTCGTTTCTGTCATGCCCCTGTTGCTTCACAAAATCATAGCCACACAAAACCATAGATTAAGGTATGAGTTATCACTGCTGAATAAGGCAGTCTCAGTAGGTATGCTGATACAATTTGTGTTAGCAATGCTAGGTTTCAAAGCAACAAAGCATAATAGCCAGCTAAATAACAGTTCCACAAATAAAATTTTGCAAAAAATTAACTATACCAGCATTTATTAGTAACTGAAAACCCATCATTTTACTAAGCATTAAATTTTTCCCTTCATGTCAACATTTCACCCATACCTTAAATTTTCAGCAAATATTTTAGTTGAAAAAAGTATCATTGAAGGTCTATTCATGATTTATATTATTTTAATTTGTCATTCAGGCTAACTATTCACAACTGAGTCTAAACAAGGAGCAAATAATCAAATACTTAGAAACACACTAAAACCCATATCTTTCAAAAAACCATCAACTGCAGGTTCTACAGACATAATGTTAAAAGCTCAATAGGTATTCAATGTTGTTTGACATTGATGAGGTAAATTTAGAGACTTGCTCTCTAATTACTATAAACACTGAAAGGGCTAGCATCTGGGGATAAAAAGGATTGATTATACTTTAACAAAATATGCTAACGCCATAGGAAAATGCAAACAGGAAGTATGGCTACACTTTAACTATCATGTTCTATGCCAATCACTGCATTAACTTGCAACTATTCCATAAAAGATTTGTTTTACTGCATTCAGTAAGAGCATTCTGAAAAGAGAAGGCACAAATTTGGAGGCAGCACTAGTGATTTAAAGTCTACACCCCAAGTGAGCAAACTACCCCTTCTCCATTCATGGCTTATGGATTCTTAGCACAACAGGTTTGTTTGGTTTGCTTTGGGTTTTTTTCTCAGCTTTTTTAAAGGACAAAGAATTCCAAATTTGTTCTTTTTAAATTCAAATTTACTTTACCAAGGGTTAAACTTGATCTCAATATCACCATTAAAGCCAAAGCAAAGTATTCTGGGCTCATATTCCTTGGTCATTAATGTGCTATCACAAAATATAACAGGATTGCAGCGCACAGGAAAATTGTCAGATGCGTACCCAGCCTACAGTTGCTGGGATAAGTAACCTCCAGGATGCAACTGTCAGAGGATTTCCAAAGGGAAAAAATAGCATGCTCTTCTGTCACACACAGCAGAAAAGTGCAGATTCTGGCTGAGGTTTACAGGCACTGTCACAATCCAAGCAACCAGGAGTTTTGATTCTGAACAGTGTACAGCAGATAAGTAAAAATATAAAACCTATGAAGAATGAAGGAAGAAGAGAGTGGCAGGACAAATCTAGACAAAGCAAAAGGAATGCACAATTTAAGCAAATATTAAATAAGATTCAATTCTTTTGAATGAGATCAGTATTCACAATGGAGTCAGTGGGAGCAGAGTATTTATAATACCAGTTGTACCTGAACTTCAGTTACATGGACTAAGAGTAATGTCAGCTTCAGATCACAGTCTCCATACTAGGCAGGAGCACATGATAACCTGCAGAAACTTCTAGAGAAATTTCCTCAATAAGTTCCTCTGGAAACCATGTAAAATAATGTGCACTTCTTAAACTGATAGAGTCCTGTATCAGTTAATGTACTGGCTTTGCATAGCCAAGCTTTGGTAGCAGGAGGGCTTCAGGGATGGCTTCTGTGAGGAGCTGTCAGAAGGATCTTCAATGTCCAGCAGAGCCAGCTCCTGGTAGCCCCAAAGAGGGACATGCCACTGGCCAAGGCTGGGCCAATTAGAAATGGTGTGCTAATTAACACTGCTGTGCTAACATATTTAAGAGGAAGAAGAGAAAAAAAGTTATTGCACAGTTCTGATTGTGGCCAGAGAAGAGCAGAGGGAGAACATGTGAGAACAAATCTGCAGACACCAAGGTCAGTGCCAAAGAAGGGGTAGGAGGTGCTCCAGGAGCTGGAGGCTGAGATTTCTCTGCAGCCTGTGGTGACCATGGTGAAGCAGCTGTGCCCCGTAGCCCCTGGAGGTCCACAGGGATGCACCTGCAGCCTGTGGAGGAGCCCCACACCAAAGCAGGTGGATCCCTGGAGGAGGCTGTGATCTGGTGGGAGGCCCAGTGGAGAGAGGGGGCCCTTGCTTCCAGGCTGGAGCACCCTGTCCTTGGAGGACTGGCCCCTGGAAGAGTGACCCACACCACAGCAGTTTGAGGGGGACTGATGCCCATGGGATGGAGTCAGGTTGCAGGAGTTGAGATGCTCATGAGATAAAGCCACATTGGAAAAGTTCTCAGCAAACTGTCTCCTGCAGGAGGCACCCCACAGTGCAGCAGGTGTCTTCTGCTGTATGGACTTCTCTCCCTGAGCAGCAGCAGAAAGCACAGGTAATGATCTGATCATAATCGCCATGCCCTTGCACCACTGGGGGAGGAGACAGAGCTGGGATGGAGGGACCAGGGTGGGGGAAGGTGTTTTTTAAGGTCTCATTTTCCTGCTCTGATTTTGTTAGCAATAAATCCCACTATTATCTCTACTTTCAGCCTGCTTTTCCCACGATGGTATTTGATGAGCAGTCTCTCCCGGCCCTTATGTAAACTCATGAACACTCCATTATATTTTCTCTCCCCTGCCCAGCTGTGGAGGGGAGTGAGCAGCTTTGATGGGTACCTGGCATCCAGCCAGCATCAAGCCCCTACAGCCAATTATAAAATTTCTCAGTAAACTTAAGGAAGAAGGGGAAAAAAAAATCCCAAAAGTCGTGCAACATTCAAGGGTGAGTATATTGAAACCACAACTGATTTGCCATCATTATACCACAATTTCAAAAAAATATTAAGTAGTTTCTGAAAGAAATGGTTTGGTTTTAAATCAGATGCTTACTCTAAAGGGAGGGGGGGAAAAGGAAATAAATAAAAGAAAACCTGCAGAATCCATTGCAATTTAAAATACCCAGAAGCTGTAAACAGTATGAAAAACCACTGAGATTACCTCATATTAAATGCACAGAAGTGTCTAAAATTCTGGCTGCATTCCACTTTCTTGAATTCTGTTCCATATTTTTGAATGTCACAGTCCATCTAGCCTGCCAATTAGTCCTCAGGACAAAACGTTTGCTACGCAACTGTGACAAACAGGGCTTGCTTAAGGTAAGACGTCTCAGCAGGCAAAAACATTAATTAGCAAATCTTCCCCCCACCCCCCCCCCCCATTAAAGTTGCCAAAAGCAAGAGAAGGCATCTGCTTATACTTATTAAAAATAATATCTCCTGCCAGTGATTGAAATACAAGTTTAAATTGCAAATAATAGAAAAATTGAGAAACTGCCCTATAAGCAGATGATAACATGAAGAGTAGATGAGATTTGCAAAAACTTGATTGTAACTAGCACTGGTTTAATGCAAATAGTGTTCTGCAATATAGCTCTTTATGCATTTCAAGATGCTAGATGTTTTCTTACACAAAGAAAGAGCAGAAAACCTTCTCAATCTTACTCCTTATTACATATTTTGCTATTGGATTCTCCCAGAATATCCCACCCAGATATTGGCAATAATAAGAACAACCTGAAGAGCGATAAAGGTTTTTTAAAAAGGCATTTTTCCCCCTTATAAATTGGGATGCAGGCATAAAGGATTGGGGTTTTTTTAGGGGAGAGTGCATCCAATGGACATTTGGCAAAAATGCACAATGCTTATTTTTTCCTGCTTTGTTATGTAAGAACCCAAACCCTCTTGTAATTTGTTCTGGGACGCCTGATTCCAGGCCCACTGCAGTTCACAGGAACCTAGCCAGCTGATGTCATTAAGCTCTGATTCAGCTGCATCCTGAAAAACTGCTTGGAAAATAACATTAATTGGATTCATATTGCAATTTGTATCAAACTAGGCATATTTTGGAAGCAGTAGCTTGAATTCCTATTTGTAAGAGAGTAAAAACTGGGTGAAATATTGTGGTTTCATCTTATGGAGTGCACAAGCAACAAGCTTCCTGGTAAGAAATAATAAGGATAGCAACTGAAAAACCTTTTTTAATTTTCTCCACTCTCTCCTCATCCTGTTGAGAAGAGCAGAAACCTCGACAGAATTCAGATTGCTGACAAATCATGGATTTCTGCCTGATGTTCTGCTTTGCTCTGCATTCTCTTCCTAATGACTACTAGCATTTTATTTCCTTCTTTAACCACTATTTAGCATAAAGTTGATGTTTCCATGACTGTATCTGTAAGGATGGATTGGTGTTTGTCGTTGTTAGACATTAACTCATTGTGTAGCAAGGACCAACTTGGAAATCATCATGTAATATATGAATTGATGGAAGTAAAAAGATCCTGATATTTATCTACCTGAATTTTACCTGCCCTTTCTTTAACCAGTCAGACAATGTTTTAACATACCTCTGCCATTCCTCACAGTTAGCCATAGCCCTGTTCCCACAATAAATTGTCATTACACTGTCCCCTTTTCCAAGTCATTTAAAAATATGCTGAATAGTTCAGAATGCAGACCAAACCCCTGCAAGTCTTCTCTCCCTCTTCCCATCACCAAACCAAATAATTTATTACTATTTTCATTTTTTGGCTTTCCACTGATTTTTTTGTCAAAGGAAAGATGTTCCCACTTGGGTCTTGACTGCCTTGTTTCCATAAATTCATCTGGTTTATGAAACCAGATTTTGTTACTATGTATGGGATGTCCAGTACAGCACATCATTCACGTCACCCTCATCAACAATGAGCCAAATCCTTCAGAAAACTCCAGAACAATGGTTATGCCAGGCCACCTTTCACAAAAGCCATGCCAACACTTTCCAAGGGTATCTACTGTACCTATATCATGTTTATCCACTAGTTCACAAAGTCTGTTTTAAGTCATTTGTACTATATTACACAGAAAACAGAGACTTATGGGGCTTGCAGTTCTTTAGATTTCACATTAAGTCCTTTCTAAACACTGGCACTGTGTTACCCATCCTGTAATCCTAGGCATCAAGAAAATTTTAAATGAGAAACTGCACATCACCAGTAATAATATACCTATTAACTACTTGAATTCCTGCAGCACTCCAGGACAAATACCATCTCTTCCAAGTAGTTTGTTATCAAGGCAGTAGGTGCTCTCCAGACATACTGAAAGACTCCTCCTGTTCCATATTTTGAAGCAGTATAACTGCCAGATACAGTTAAACATTTCAAATAAGCAATTCAATAAACTGAATTAATCAAATTCAAAAAAATATTATTATTTTTATTTCCTGACTATGACAACACCAGCATAAATTACCCAACTGACTTGTGATGCCAGAAACCTCACTGAAACATTGGGTATAGGCAAAATTTATGGAGAACTCAATGTTCCATTTAATCAAGTAAATATAAGAGTAATGAGGTCCACTGAGCTACAGAAATGCACAAACTTACACTTGCATTATTTCATTAAAAATACACAGAATCTAAATGTGCTGCTTACAGCAAATACCTAGAATTTGGCATTCTTCTACAAAATAGAATCCTCCTGAAACAAGTAAGCACAGAAAAATAAAGAGCAAATGTTAGGTAACAGTAACCCATATTTGCATGTTTAAAATTCTCAGATGATCTCATAATATTATTTTGGCCTTTTATATAACAGCAGCAAAACAAAAAATAAGACATTGCTTGGAGACTTTCCTTGTTAGCTTTTCTCCACCCACAAATACATAGAAATGAGCCCAGGGATTTTGACTGCTGGTGTGCATGGGTAGAAAAAATTCTAGGACAGATGCTAGATCCAAGCCATTTTGCTCCATAAAAATATAAGCCCCACTGAAAAACAAAATCCACATATCTCCATTACGTGAATAGCCACTTTTATTAATTTACCATTATGAAAGACACAGGTTTTCTTACTGTTCTGCTAGTTGAACAGCCATAAGACAATGCTCTTGCTTCAAGGTCCATGTTTGTTATTCTGAAACTATTATCTAAAGTTAATATAGGGTGCTTTCAGAAAACTTCTTGAAACATCAAAATTGTAGCTGTTTTTTAAGACATAAAAATCATATTAGATATGCAATAACATGTATTATTGAAGTGATATAAATGAATAATCATAGAAATTAACTTTTTTTCCCCTGTAATTTCCTAGTTCTTTCCATTTTTTTTTTAAATTCAGATTTCTGAGCTTCTCCATGTGTATGAATTTGCTTCCTTACATTTGATATTTAAAAAACATGTATGTTACTCACATACTACTGTTTTATTAGGGGGAGTTTTACAAAAGAGGTAGTTGGGCATGAAACTGATATTCATGAGTCTTTATTCCAGTCTTTTTTGTCTGAAAATCCAAATCTCAATACCAATTTTTGGGTTTGTTTTTTTTTTTTTTTTTGTGAAGAAGTTCTGGTACAATTCCAGGAATAGTATTCTATGTTTTAACTATGAATTTCAAATTGTACCTGGCATCCCAAAATAAGCATTAATTTAAAAGGGTACTCTCTAACACCTATTATCTCCTGCAGAACAATGATGACAGAGGAGGAGATCTTCTCTTGCCAGAAGACTTTCTCCAAGACATTGTTCAAAATTCTCAGCACAAAAGACTGCAGGTGAAATGAAGAAATCCATAGATGTAGGGCACATACAGCAAGCAGACTGTTCATGCCATGAGATATTCAAAAATGAGATTTCTGGGTTGTGGAAAAGTGTGCCAGGTGTGTCTAACAGAGGACACCAGCACCCACAGTTTGCCAGATACAGGAAAGAAAGTTATGCCAGAGTTTCTGTCACAGAGTTGGCAGTCTAGAAGTCCCAGGAGCCTCAGCTTGCAATCAGGCATGCTTGGGAAGTCTAGTAAGGATTTTGGCACCCTACTGCAGAGCTGCGACTCAGAACCTCAGGAACCCTTGGCTGCTATCTTGATAATGTCACTGAGCAACTGTAGCACACAGGGAGAATGCTAAAATTTAGAAACACTACATTTCAGTGTTTCTAGGAAAGAGAAAAGAAGACTATCTGGTTAGAAATTGATTAAAAATTTTATTAGCTTTGAAATACCAAAGCCCATGCAAAATAATGAAAACCAGACCTTATGCATGAAAACCCCTACAACCTGAACTCACCAACCTATTCAGCAATAAGAAACTTTCCTTTTCACACAGGCACAAAAATTAAACGTTCCACTCAGAAGCTGACAACCCTGGTTAGATACAAATTGGGCCTGGAAGACCTGTAACTTGAACTCATTGAACTGCTCCTGTTGAGTAGTAGAAATATGCTGCAAGTAATAGAGCTCAGGTCCAGGTTTTAGTACCATACTAGGCAATTTGGACCAAGAATAGTGGGAGGAGGGAGCCGTAACAAAGAAACCAGTAACAATACTTACAAGACAATTTTTAGAAAACACATACTAGACTTCATATTTTAAAGACACATTTCAAATATTTATAAACATTATCCCTTTAGATGTCTGCTCTATGCATTCATTGCTGTTTTGAAAGTCCTTTCCATCACTCCCTTCATTTCATTTTCAGCCAGAAACTCAGAATCCCAGTTAATTTTGCCTTATACTTGCATTAGGCTTTAATTTTTGAAATTATCTCATCCTATGTCTTCCAATATATCAGACAATCATTCACATATCAGAAGACAGAAGCAAAAGGAGCCACTGTCTTTTCATTTTCCCCTCAAAAGGCTGCCACGAGATCCAAAATAGTTACAATCAATTGAGCAATTGTGCATTAAGATGAGAGTACAGTAAGGGAAAATGACACATACTAAACATACATTTTAAATATCACCTCCAAGTTGCTTTCTAACTCTCCTAAAATAAGCCATGCTGGTTTTGTAGTGAAGACAGAGCTCTGAAACACTCTTGGTAGCCTTGTTTGAACTCTTATTTTTATTCTTCAGCTCCCTTTCTTTCTTGCAAAATGCATTATCCTGCCAGAACAAATGGCAAGTAAACACTGGTTTTTTACTGTCACCTCCACCTAGGCAGAGGAACAGCCATTTTATATCCTAATTACTTCAGCATGATTTAAAACAGTACAAAGTAGTGGAAGCATTTTTACACATCTGAGAGAAACTTCTCATGAAAGAAGATTAATAGCTGGAAGAAGTTAATGTGTAGAAGAAAAACTACACCTGCTCTCCACCAAAGCACCTTCACAACAGAAGGCTTTTTGCCTTCCTCCTATTCTTCCAATACGATATATTTGAAAGACAGGTGAACCTTTTACAGAAAATAAACAACCTCAAAACACACAGCTAAAAACCACCACAAATTGTGGCCTTCCCAGCCATCCATGAAAAGCCACCAACAGCTCCCAGAAACGTTCACTTGCAGAGAGGCAGAGCTCAGAGAGCCATTCCTGGGTGACTAAGCTACACGAGGGAGCAAGAGGAGGACACAGCTATTACTCAGTGTAAGGAGTGAGAAAATAAAGCTTTACACTTCAGAAAAATACCTCAATTGCTCAGCAAAAGTGTTTGTAACTACAAAACTGTCTAAGCCTACCTAAGTTTTATATGCATCAATTCACAGTGTTTAAGTCTGATGGAAAATTTTGAACTCTAGCTAACTGCTACTCAAGCAACTATAGAACACACTGAGCCTCCAGTAAAGCAATTACAAAATAACTGACAGTACATTTTGGAAAAATAGAGCAGCTCAGCTTAGAAGGGGCTTCAAGAAATCCTCCGGGCCAAACTTTCATAGGAAAGGGGACCTTAAAATGAGATTATTCATCACCCTGTCCAGTCACATCTTAAAAATCTCTAGGCACAGGGACTCTACCATGTTCTTGGGAGATGATTCCAGTGAAAGTTTGTTCTCACCGTAAAAGTTTATTTCTTATATCAGGATGAAAATTGTCTTTGAAAAGACAATTTACATTTGCAATTGCTCAAAGATAGCTCAAAGTGGGGTAATAAAAAAGATGTGCCAAAAAAATGCAAAGACAACAGAAAATCAACACACAGAATCTTCTTGTCCAGTAGCAGTACTCATCACAAAAGTTTACAGAAATTAATTGAAAAACCTTCCTTTTGAAATTGTTAATTTAATAATTTACTACATTCATTTAGAGTTATTCAGAGGTTTTTATTCTCTTTCAAAGAATAAATTTTCCTTAACAGATATGCTTAAAATTTCAACATTCTCCAAAAGGAAAGACATATTTTATCCCAGAAAGCTTCCTATTAAGCATGGTTTTAAAAGGCTTCACATCTAGATGATACTCACACTTCACACTGTCCTTAAGAAGCTGCCAGTGAATCAATAGCTGTGGAAATTGCATGATATGTACCATGCCCAAGGCTTAGCTATTTGGGGTGAGTTGCTTCTGGCTGGCATTTCCTAACAGGATGATTAGCTTCCCTGTGAACTCATCTACATTAGTGCACCAGCTTAGATGACAAATCTACTTCCAAGGCAAGCTTTCCACCTAACTGGGGAGATCTCGCGTTGCGAAGCAGCCTCCTCACAGGAGATCAGCAGAATTCTTTTCACACTATGGTAAACACAAAAATATGCTCCTAATTATCCATTGTACCGTGAGACCAGACAAGAGGCTGCCTGAAATAATGTCCCTAAAGCGTATGTGATGGAGACCACAGCAATTATTTCATTCCTCTCATTACCCCCTGTTACCCTGTGTGGAGACTTTGTCACTCAAAGCTTGATATCATCCCTGACTGAGAGAAGCATTCTGTCTCATCAAAGCAAGTTTCAGCTGCAGTCCATGTGCACTCTTGCAAGGACCCCCAGAGGGGGTTTTGCCAAAGGACCTGTGCTGCCTACCCCAGAAAACAAACCTTTCTGCACAAGTCCTTCTCCAGATAGTATCCATCTAGTTACCACCTAAAAGTAACAACCAGGACAAAATCATTGCACAGAAGAACTGTAAGGATTTGTTCACAGTCCAGCAGTGATTTGATAGTCAAGAGCTATTGTCACAGTGAGGAAAAAAAGTGGTACTATAAATGAATAAATACTGTCAGAAGACTAGATGACTGTCAAGACAGCATTCCAATACAGACTTTTTCAAGTAAACAGCAAGTTATATTGAGCTTTTACTGGTAGTTCAAAAATCTTGAGGCTTCCTACTGTGACAATAGTGAGAATACTAGCATTGAGACTAAACGTGATAGTTATAAAAAAGTGGTATTATTACTACCTGAAATGTTAAATAGGACTGCCTCACAAAAAGAATGTTGACCCTCCTCCCATGATAATGTTGCTATTTAGCTTTATAAAACCAACAAAGTATAAACAAAGTAGCACAATTCTTGAGCATAGGCAATCTCAAGGGATAACTACGACCCAGCAAATTTCATTAAAAACAAGTTATCAAAAGGCAGGATTTGACTTTATCTAGTCATTCAAAAAAATTCTTTTGTTGCTCACAAAAAGAGTAAGATTGTGGTTTGAGGTGCTAAAGATGGTTTTTCTTTCAGGTCATGCATGTGAGTTAATATGATATTTTTCTCCTCTACCTCCTTTATGATTTTCTTCCACAATATATGTGGCATTACAGAGAAAGAATGAGCTGCAGGTGTTCAGAATCTAAGAGAGACTATTTTCTGATACTTAATGGCATAAAGTGCATTTTGAATTTAAGAAAAACAAGAAAAGGATAGTTTTATCTTCCAGTCACCAGAAAGTTCCCTAAAGCCCACAGTGCCACTCTGAGAATAACATCATGTCATCTGATACAACAATAACAAGTTAGAAACACAGTAAGTGCTGCATGAGCAGGCAGGCTGCCCATTAGCTCCAGTTTTCAGAGTATAACTGAGCTTCCCCTTAGCAGCATTTTAGATTTAATTTCATAAGCAAAAAAAGAGATTCGTGTATCTTGAAATGCTTAAAAAAAACAAGGTCATCAAGCAATTCTCATACCTCACTTTAAAATCTGAAAAAGAAAAACCCTGCCCTAAAGATGTTCTGCTTCCTTGAGGATTTTTGCCTATTAAGAAAGCTCCATTTGATATTTAGTCTCCATTTTGTTTCATATTATGGAAAATCTCTAACGATATTAAACATTTCTCAGAGATACAGGCAAAAGAATTCTAAGCTTGATGTATTTCACCAGTTTTTATAGAGGCCCGAGGATTAGCTGTACAGGTAACTATCATTAATTTATACTAACAATCAAATTTAATGACACCAGACAGAAATGTCCCTGACAAGAAGCAAAAAAAGGTGTTCCCTTGGCATCCTGCAACTTGCTAAACATTACTTTTCATTATTTTTATTTCACTTTGTAAAGAAAACCTCATTTAGGAGCGGTAGAAGTCTGAATTCTCTTTCTGAGACACAGCCCACATAAGAAAGAAAGTGGCATGGTGTCATTAAGCACTATCCCAGCAAGAGACAGGATAAATGATAAGAGCTTGAGGTGATGGTCAGTATCAGCTCAGCCTAAACAAGTCAGCAAGCAATTCTGTGGATCTGCTGGCTGCTCTGATACTTCTTAGTTAGGAAAATGCTTTCATGCTACAATGCCTAATGAGTATTTCAGATATACTTCTACTGCCATAAAAACATACCTTAACACAGGATTTAAACAGATAGTGATAATAATAATGACCTTTTTGGTAGAAAAGATGGCTTTAATCTTAAGGTACCTTCTTTGAAGGAGGAAAACTAATGCCCAAGTCCAAATAAAATTTCTCTTGACAAGATGCGATTCCTTATGAAAAAACCACAGATAGAAAAATTTACTACCTCACAGTTAGTATCATCTCTCAGATACACACCCATCTTGCACATCTCTGTCCAACCAGTCAGCTGAAGGAATTTCCTTTGCCAGCTACCAATTACTTGTAACAAAGATTCTGGAGGAAAATATGAAATACAAACCCTTCAAAACTTTCCTTGGGTAGTAACATTAAACTACAGGCCCTTCTGGCAAACCCTTCCTCAATTAAAGCATGAAATACGAAGAAACACTAAGGGAAATACGAGCACTAATACCAGAAAAAGTCCCAATTGCATAAGATTTCAGAGATCAGTGCATAAAATATACCCTCCATTCAAAAGGAAAATGGTGCAAATTGCATTTCTTAAAGTTGACAGAGCATGGTTTAGAGCCTTTAGAATGCTACTACTCTCAAATTAAACATAGCTGCCTCACATTTGGTTCAGAGCTTAGCCAATGTCACAGTTTATGTTACTTGGGCTATCTTTGTACAGCCAGACACAGAGCAACGTTTTCCCTGTGAAATGGCACAGAAAGCAGTGAGGTAGTGCACACAGACACTGCACAGGGCCTTCCAGGTATAATCCCACCTCAAACATCCTTACACATGATCTTGGGATTCACATCTTATCTGAGTTTCACTGGCCTCACAGACATTTTCTCTATTTTGCAGATTGATTTTCCAACCCCTGCCTTGCCAAAGTTTGCACAAGTTTTGTTCATCTACATTTAATTTCCTGAAATCATCAGTAGAGATTATTTTAACCATCTGTGCATTTTAACTATTTGTGATTTTAACCACAAATCTTTAAGTGAAGCAGGGTTGTGTGGCATTCTTCTAAGGGAGAGAAGGTGACATTGCAGGTCCTGTTGGGTTTTGTCAGCTCCTTTGACGACAAACTATCAACAGCTGTCAACAACAGCAATGCGCTTTTAAAAAGTTTACACCCTCTGATAGGTTATAACAATCTCCATTCTACATTTGGTCTGCATTTTATTGAATACAATCTACTCTTCAACCTCTGCCCTAAAATTCAGTTGGAAAATGGGGTTTTCATAAGAGGTAAATTACCCACTCCTTACCAAAGACCAACTTAAAATCCTACTGTCTAGAAGTCTTATCACACTATTTAGTTTAATACTTCTAATTGTCGAGGTCTGTAAAAAAAACCACAAACAATATTTTCAGTTGTCAAATTAAAAATATCTATCCTTTCCATCATCAGCCTTGAGGTATTTTAGCAGCTCATTAACACTTTGAGGATTATCATGAAATATTTTCTTTCCTCAGTTCTTGAAAAATACTTCTAGAAAACCAAGACAGCACTTCCTTCAGTCCTCTGCAAGGCTCCCTGCACACTGAGGTGCTTGAGTGACTTTGTTCACCCCTTTTTTTCTCCTCAATGTTTCTGAATTGCTGATATGATGTAACTAAAGCCTAAGGCACGTGGTTTATTCTATTCTGCAAACAGATTCTGTGAAGGACTTGTTCAGGAAGCTACAGACTGTCTAAGCCTTGAAATACATCTCTCATATGAAAAACACTTCATTCTGATGCAGGCTTATTCTCTGGCTCCTTGTACCAGGTTCTTATTGCGGTCTCTAGCCTCAAACAAGTTCAGCTACAGCAACAGGACAAAACTGGGTTTAGGCTGGACCCAGAAAATGCAGTGAGGGTACAAAACCACAAAAGTTTTGACCCTCTCTTATGAGGAATACACTCATGTTAAATTTGCTGACATCTGAATGGGTTTCATCATGCAGACCTCTGCCTGTAAGCCTATCCTTCTGAGCTCTCTTTTTAGCCCAACAATCCTCTCTAGGGTGTGACTTCCCTCTGCTAAAGAGAATATTTACATGTGGCTGGAAAAAAAAAATCAAACCCCACAAAGTAACTCTTTATCAGCACTGACCATAAAGAGAATCTGAAGGCACTAAATCAACTGCATGTCTATAGTAAACTAAGAGTCCCAGCCATGGCCTGCAGCATTCTAGCAATTCCAGCATAATTCCACCCACTGAGTGCAGTCCAGCAGCTGGGTTGACTGAGTATATATAGTGGTTGGATCCCTAGTAAAACTTTTTTACATCGTGTGTACTCTTCAACACATCCACCTGCATGTCTGTCTAGGTTTCCTCAGGCAAAACTCCAGCAGTCCTAAATTTATAACTCTGGAACGTATAACGTGCTCAAAAGAACATCTTGTTTCAGTCAGGGTTTCACACAGCCTTCATTTGGCTAAGGAGATGGGACACTAGATATGAAGACAGAACCAAGGAGAATCAGGTCCTTTTCATTCACACTAAAAGATCCCCACTCCCATTCAAGTCTACATACAAGTCCCAACTCTTACATATACAATTAAACAGAAAACTCATCAGTTGCTGTAAGAGCGAGACCAAGACTTGTCCTTTCCCATGAAGAAAGAGACAAGATTTCAAACATTTTCAGTCCTAAAATGAAAGGAAAAAAATGTCACATTTCTATTATGAAGAAACATAAAGGTGTTGTCATTTTATTGTAGAGGTTCCATACTGTTGCCTCCTTATCACAGAAGTTTCGTACCTTCTTGGTGTTTCTCAGGGGCAGCTCCTCAGAGCACTGACTCTTTCTTCTTCACAAAGCAGCCAACTGGCCCCAGTTCCCCCCTCAACCAGCCACCCCACTCCTTTATAGCACTCTTCTTCTCATTGGTTACAGCTGTGGCCTGTTAAAGTCAGGCCTGTTCCTAATCTTTGATAATTGGCCCAGCTGCAACTCCTTAGGGGTAAGATTACTTTCTACACTATCTTTATTTTCTTATATTCTATCCCCCTACATAAAGGCAGCTTGGAAAAAGTATAAAATATTTTGGGTTTGCCTACATCATTGTTAAGGTTGAAATTCAAATTAAATCACCAAAAACTAGGCTGGATTATTCAATAATTTTGAACCATTTGAATGAGCTGAAATGAAACAATATTTCCTGTCACAATTTATGTTTGATTATTAAAATTTGAGCTATACTTAGGTCTTTATTTGTGAGGCTGAGATGGCTGTGTAGGGATGGAGGAAGCAAGTAATATTCCAAGCTAGTAAGAAATCATTGCAGAAATGCATATTTACCGATTAATATGAAAATGAAAACAAATATTCCCAGAACACTGATAGAGATTATCTGCAAGGCATTGTATTCCTCACTGCACCGTAGTCATACCTAAAACAAGAGCTGTGATGCATTCCCTATTGAATTCAATGGGTTTTTCCCATGTTTCCAAATACCCCTCACATAAAGAATAAGTCACATTTCCCAATATCCCAAGAGACTTGCAAAGCTGACACCAAGTGGGTACTTTAGACTGGGAAAAGTTTGCATGCACTGCATCAAATATAAAAAACAGAAGATTTATGGATGGGAGATGAGAAAACAGATCTGAGTGGTATGGTGTATTTTGCAAAAAAATATAATCAGGAAAAGCCAAAGTTTGAGAATTTCATTCAGAACAAAGCAAATGTATTTTAGGTCCCTTAAAATTTGGAAGTGACCCCATCTCCCACCATCAGAATTGCTTTTACTTGGTGTGGATGTACAAATAGACCAAAGGCAGAGCAGAGCCTGAGAAAGATACATTTGAAGGAGTGGTCTTTTAGCCTTTCAAACCTTTTTCTGAAAACACATCTGTTTTCTGCATTAAAGGTACTGAACTGCTTTGAGTTTAGCAATAAATGTGTTACATCATCTCCATAAGCAGAAAGTAAAAACTGATGAAAATTTGTTTAAGTAACTGGATACCTGAGGAAGGTGTCAAGTGTTAACTTCACCCCTCTAATTTCTCTCTGAATAGGCAACTCATGAAGAACCTTATAAAGACAATTTCAAAGAAAAGTTCCAATGTCAGATTGAAAATGTAGGAAATAATTTAAAGCTTTAAAATTAGGAGAGCAGCAAAAAGACAAAAAGAAGCAGAGAATAGAATTAAAGAGTTGGAGGAGCAATAGAAGCAGCTGGGTGAAGGGGTGGAAAAAGAAGAATTGGTGCTTGAGAGTGAAGTCATAAAGTATGGGGGAAGGTGTGGGAAAGAAGTGAGCAAGAACCTTAAGGAAGGAGAAAAATAAGGGAGAAAGGAGACAGCATATATTTTAAACTATTTAAACATTTGAAGATTCACATTTTTACCATCTGGCAGCATATGCAGTTTATTATGAAGTGCTGGAATGTGTTTTGTGGTGAAGGGAGAACTGTTTCATGAGCTCATCAGAACTGGATAACTGGCCTGTAGTTATCTTCTGAAAAGTGGGAGAAGGCCCAGTGATGAGTTGGATGATCATGTCTAATCCCATCACCAATAAAAATTAAAAATGGTTCAAACCAGAGTCAAATATTCATGCTGATGTAAACATCTCTGCTCAGTAAATTCTCCTACCTCTAAATAATGCATCACCACAAGCATTTTGGCCAAATAACATTTTCCAGGAAGAGTGCTATCTGTTAGTCATCATAGTGTTGCATAGAGTGAACTAAGCCTGAAAAAAAAAAATCTGATATATCTCTATTTCAGCACAATTTCATGCAACAATTCTCCTACTTTTAAGTTCTCAATGTTGTTAAAGATAAAATAGAAAAAAAAATCCCTATTCCTACAACTCAATTTTAGCTGTCTTTTTACAGCCAGACACACCTGGCAGTAATACTTGGGAGCAGAAGCTGTCTTAAACCTGAGCATACTTCACAGGTTTTCAAGGCCAGTTTCCCTTATCAAACTTGAATTCATATTTTTATTTACTCCAACTCACCAGCACCTACATACACTCACAAATTTCAATTCCTACTGGAAAGCATATGGTGCTTTCTCTTCAGGGTGCTTGGAGCCATGTGATGGAACAAAACACTGATGAACAGATTCACCAGTTTCAAACATTCCTCTTTAATTACAGGCATTAATCTGCTGAAAATATTCCATGTCCTATAATCAAAGGCATAAGAATGGTCTGACACAGGTAAAGTTATGCTAAAATTGTGTTCAGATTCCCAAATCACCTCTCGTACTGTAAGCAGTCTTCATCTACCTGACTTAATGAGAGACAGTTACAAACTTCAGGAGAGGTAGAATTGACCCTGTGCAGCTACACTTCCATGGCTATACCTGTAGGTAGGGACAAAGCAGCTGAAAAAATGGTATTAAAACTAGAGAGGAAGAAAAAGACAGTTTGTTATCTAACAAAACACATTAAAAGAAATATGCATACTTTCCTGAAGGACATATTCTAAACGTTTTATGAACGAGCATAGGTATAATTTGTAAAGCACCAGAATCAAATAACAAATCACACTAGAGCCTGGGTTGTTTTTTTTTTTTAATTCTGCAGCTGTAGAGTTTGCCACACTATCTGTGTAGAAAATCAAGATTCTGTAGCATAAAAAAATATAATTCTAGTGTAGCTTTCTGGTAGGAAATAAGACCTAAAATCATAAACTGCAATTAAGCTGTTGAAGTCATGTTTGCCTGAATTTGCATAAAGCCTGACATAAGAGCTCAGAACGATGAATTCTTCAGTTTCAGCATCAGCATTAACTGCCTCACGGTTAATCAAATATGCTCTTCAAGCAAACCCATCTCTCTCCTACATCTTCTTAGAATGAGAATGCAAAGAATAAGCCTCAGTTATTTATTTCTAACTCATATATTATGATTTGCCTTTGAAAACTTTATCAGCAGGAAGGACGTGACATCCCACTACTCATTTTCATATTCAAAGCTTTTAGTATAGAACTCAATTTCACATTTTAATCTGAAATCAATGAAAAACTCCAGATGCAGACCTTTCTGTCTTGCAAGGAATGCATAAGACTTAGTTCTCAGTATTCAACACAGCATGTTCTCACAATGTATATTTTTTCAGACATGTATCATTTTAAAAAAAGCTTTTTGTTTCCCAACTGCAACTCAATTTTTACAACAACTATAAAAAACATGCCATAATCCCTGACAAAAGGGTGCCAGCAGCCACTTAGCAGCCTTGGCCAAATTCAGAAGAGCCTTACCTACCCACTGCAATCTTAGTATGACTGCAGAGCAAATATAACTTTGACTCTAAATCGTGTTGGAGGTGGTGTTAAAAATGATTGGAGAACTGAGGCAAATTTGGCAAGAACTGGACGTTTGTACTCATTGCAAATCACTTTGAATTCAATCTTCAAACAAACACAAGCCCAAGTGTGAGCTACAGTTTGAAGTGATCTGACCATCCTTCTCCAGGTCTCTCAAGGTAGATGAAAACCATTTTTGCTCAAACATCTCAGGGATGTCAAAAACAAAAGTAGTTCCTAAAAGGAAATTTTTAAAAATTCCAGAAAGTAGAACATATGCTTTAAATTTGGCTCTACATTAACAGGAACATTCATACCTCTCTGTTTACTTGGCTCTTGGTATAGAGGATAAATCTAAAGAAATCTCAGTCTCTGGATCCCATGCCAACAAGAACTGTGGGAAGACAGAGATGCCAGTTTGTGGTCTCCTAGGCATTCTAAGGATTCAGGGACAAATTTTGCGTACTTTATGCATGCAAAACTCAAGGAGAGTTCCACTGCAAAAAAATTCATTAGGGTAAAGAGCAAAGGATTTACTCAAGCAGAGCTCCTAATACCTTCAATAAGTATAAAATCTAGAGGTCCATTCCAATATATAGTCACAATCCATTTCTTTAGAAGAGATTTTGTTAACAGGTGCTTTAAGTTTGCAATCTGAAGATATCAGAAAATCTAGAATGAAGTTACAAATGGGCTAAAATAAAGTTCACATTATGGATCATGAAAGATTAGAGCCACTTTAATCCCTGAACCAATTCTACTGATTTTTCTGGAAGTCCACAGTTACTCAGATTCTACAGCATCTAACAAACTATCATGAACCTCTAAGGGGCTCTAGGCTTTGACTTCTTGAAGAGAAACCTGAGCTCACAAGATTGTATGACAGAATTCATTTGCTGTAATATCAAATTAGGGAAGAACAACTTTTATATCTTCAACAAGAGATGAAACTTTACCATCCCTGGAGAAACAGAGATTAGCTTCAGGCCTACACCATTCACTTAAGATATTATACAGAAACATTGTTTCTCAGAGATGACAAAGTTTGATCACAGAAGGGTGCATCGAAGTGAAGTACAAAATTTTGGAGTGCAGTGATAGTGAGACTCAGATTAGCAGGAGTTTTTAAGACTTGGATGCCACAGGGGAACCAAATTAGTTTAAATATGTGTTATATGTGTAAGCAGAATGTGTTGATAACCAAAAATAACACTCTGACTTCAGATGTCAGAATGATGAAAGTCTACAAGCAATATTCAGGAGCCTGAAGCAGATCCAGAGGTCCCAAAAGTTGCACCTCATTAACAAAAACATTGAAAGCCACAGTGAATCCCTACTGATTTACATCCTTGTTATTAAGGAATTATTCCATTTTATCAGGAATTTAATGCATTCTGCCCCATAAATGAAAATAATGTTTACTGTCTGCAAAGAAGAGACAGCAAAGGAGAAGAGGAAGTAAGCATCTTCCTTATCATACCATGATACAAAAAGTACCGTGGTATATCTAGAGTGTTTATCTCCAGAGCTAAGACAACACAATGCTAGAGATACACAGAATAGCTCTACATTTGTAAAGCAACGTCCATTTATCAGTAAATTAGAAAAAAATATAGTTAAGATACCAAAAAATATCACCCCCAGGCATCATCTGTACTTTTGTAAGTCGATATCTGCCTGTGTCCTACAGTAAAACTTGCCTAACAGAGCAGAGGGGCGAGAGCACTCCCTTATCAAGTCTGCCAAGATTCTGACAAAATTAGTTTGTGATATTAATGTAGTGGGGACAAAAGAAACTTCTACAGCTTTGATGGCTCCCAAGAGATGGAACTCTATTTAGTAAAATGGGAATATGTCATTTCCATTCTGCCTAGCAGTGGACAGTGCTCAGTGATAAAATCTGCCTAACAGAGCATGAGGTACAGCACTGCTTATTAAAACAGATCAGTATTTCCCATAATAAAAAGTTTTTCTAGTTGTTCATAAAATTATACTAAATAAACCAATTAACTAAAAGTGCCAAATGCCTGACATGTGCTAAAGACTTTCATTTGAAAATATTTCAGAAAAGCCAATAGCTCCAAGAATCAAAAGAAAAAGAAACAATTATTATGTTAATATTAAAAAAACTCCTGCAATTTACAATAGAAATCAGTCTGAAACCTGGCCAGTCACAGAGGCCATTCTATCCTGATATCCAATGGGCTGCATTGGACACTCCTGTTCACAACCTCGAATCTTTAGGAATTCAAACTAGTAATCTTTTCCTGAGCTAAGCAATAGTTCTGTTCACTTTCGCACTCCGCTTTTGGACTCATTTCCACCATAGATGTCTTTCAGGACAATCAAAACTTGAAAGTGCAGATGCTAGAACATTATGTATTTGCATAAGGACAAGAAATCTCAAACCTCCTACCTGCTTGTATTCCTGTATTCATATAAACAAGAAATAAGTACAGAAATAATGAATGTTTATTCAGCAAGCACCTTTTCTTTGTCACATTACTGTTTCCTTCTATGAGGGGAAAAAATTAAAAGCTTAAAAAACCATTTTGAAATGCTACAATACACAATGTTAAATGCTGTAGTAACAACAGTATATCTGAAGACCTACACTCAAATGTTTGACTTTTAGGCACCCTTGAAAAAACCAAACTGCAAACTCAAAGTTTGAAAATTAAGTTACAGTATCAATGTAATTATACAGAAAGTGCCATACTGACACCTTGTAATTTTCTAGTTGGAGCAAGGATTGTTGGAACTCTACTATGGGTGCTATTTTGCAATAATTACTGCCTACTATGATTATGGAAATAAGAGATGACAACACTAAACTATTTCTTATATATTGGAATATTATGTATTAGGGCAAGGGAAATAAGGAGTGGGGGGGACCAAAGGAAAAACATGGGATATGGGTCATATGTGGTGGCTCAAGCTGGGATCAATGAAGCCCACACACTAAGTACTTGCAAAATATAGCTTGTTTGATCTTTACTGAGCTATCACACAAGCATGTCCCCAGCAAATATTCTTCTATAAATGGGATTCTGTCATTTCTGCCAGTTACAGGAGGGAGCTGCTGGTGTTGGTGTTAATGACAATTGCCTAATTGTGCTTATCAAAACAAAGGTACCTACCTAAAGAGCAGAGGCCTTGTTTCTGACAATAAGCTGTAATAAGCAAAATTAAAATCCTCAAAAACATAATACAATTTAATGATAAAATCTCAGGATTGTTCAGATCATTGAATCATTTAGCTTAGAATAGACCTGTGAGATCATCAAATCCAACCATCAACCCAGCACTACCAAGACCCCCACTAAACCACGTTCCTACATGCCTTCTAGGCACTTCTACACATCTTTTAAATACCTCCAGGAGTATTTAAACTTAGACTTTACTTCCCTGGGCAGTCTGCTCCAATGCTCAACTGTCACAGCATATGTCACAGTTGAGACAGCCACAAGGCACAGAGCATCAGCCCATACAGAGTAACACCTTACCACTTCAGGAGGCTTCAAGCACCTGCTCTTACAGAGTAACACCACATCACTTCAGAAGGCTGCAAGCATTGACCCTTCTTGTTGTTTAGCCCAACCTTTGATACCCTTCATGTTGATGCATTGCACCTGTGTGCCCTCTGTTCCCTTTGGTGATTGGTCAGTGCCCCTGGGCACTCCAGGTCTCATTGCCTTCAATGCTGCTCACCTGCTTCTCACAGCTGGGGCCCATTGGGGATGAGGCTCAGCCACAGCCCCACTCCCAATCACCACAAACTGTGTGCCTACACTTGACAACCCCGTAGAAGAAGACTTTTTTTTTTATATTCAGTCTAAACCTCCCCAGGTGCAACTGTAGACTTTTCCCTCTTCTCCTATTGCTTTTTACTTGGAAGAACCAGTAACAACCTCCACCTTTCTACAAACTCTTTCAGGCAGTTGTAGAGAACGAATGAGGTCTCCCCTGTGCCTCCTTTTGTTCAGGATAAACAGCCTTGGCTCCCTCAGATGGCTCTTGTAGGACTTGTGCTCTAGACCCTCTACTAATTTTGTTTCCCTTGAGTTTAATAGAATTTTAACATTATTCAATTAGAACAAAGAATGTCAGAATAAAAGAGTACATACAGTTTAGACTGGAAAGTCACTGGGGCCATGGACACTAAATCAATTTTAGTTTCTTCTCCACTGCTTTGGAGATAATTATTTTCTGTTTTTTAATCACAATCACAGATAAAAGTAAGTACTTTTATAAATGTAGCAATAATTTTAAGAATGCCCCCACTCTGCAACAAAGTCTGAACCATGGGATAAGAGGCATAATGTAGGCCAGATCATCTGACACTTGCAGTAGCCATCACTCACTTAGAACTCTAATCACTCATTCATTTTCTAATCACATGGATCATTTGGAGAACAGGCCAGAGCCCAGCATTGTTTAAAACAGGGGTCTCCCTCACAAAAAAAAAAATCAGCCAAAGTTCTTACACAAAAAAAAATAGGGAAACATGCTTCTTCCAGAATTAGCTCTTGCTCGCCAAGAGAAGCATGTTATTTCTCACATCTCTCCTGATCAGGTAGTTCAAGTCAAGACTCTTCCAGCTTATGGCAGAAAATAAAAAAGTGCTAGAGGTAGGAAAATTATTAGACCTACAAATCATGGTTAGAGTCCTGTTTAAAATGAATTTAAGGCTTAAATTCTTCTGAATGCAGGAAGACACGGTCACACGCTTTTTTTTTTTTTTGCTCACTTGTTCAGTTGGATCACCCTATTATTCTTCTGCATCAATTCATCTATCTCCAGTTGTCTCATCTTCTTTACTCCTTGATTCTTCCTTTGGTTCACAAAACTTTCATTAAAAAAATGCTTAAGGACAAAGAACAGGAAAAAAGGAAGGAGGAGCGCTATTTTCTGCGTATTGTTTTGAGACTCTAATTTTGCTTTCTGGTTGACTCACATGTGTAACCATTTCATACATTTTCTTCTAATAAGTAGATGGTTGTAACACCAACACTTCTAATCTGACACATACAATTTTTTTCCATGAAAGGCAAATACAAGGAGTATGTGAGACTGCTCCATGAAACTAACAAGGTCAGTTGGGAAGAACAAAGATCATGGCTCTGAGTCTAATGACAAGTGATATAATTTTCTATTTTCAGGATGATAGTCATTTCCACTCCCTCACTAATTTTACTAGAAGGCAGTGTTAATGTACTTTTTCAGTTCACTTTTAGATATTGTTTTATAAACAGAAAATATCAATTATTTCAAAGGAAAATATTTCACTTTTTAACAACCACTGTGTTCCAGTCTCCACTGAAAAAAAAAAAAATCCCAACAATAATATAACTCCTTACAGATAAATTATCTTACAGGAAGGCAGAAGTTTTCTTCTGCTCCCATTTATTTTCCTGTAATATGAAATCCCTGTCTGCAAAGCCAAAGCAAGCTGCAGGAAGCTACAGTTTGCCTATCTATAGAAAAAAACCCCAAACAGTTGTGGAAAGAGGAAGATGATAAAAAGCGGTTTTGACAAGGTAAAATACATGAAGAATTACATAAGAATTTTTTTAATCAATTAAAATATAAGGCAAACAGAATTACATTACATTCATTACCACCCACAAACAAAATTGCCTATAGCAAGCTGCAACTTGTTGCCCCCAGCTAAGCACAAATACATTTTCAATCTTAAATACACATTGAAATATAATTAGATTTTATATATAGGCGTGATTAAAGTTACAGTTTCTGTTACAAGCAAAGCCTTAACTGGGTCATCTATAGCTTAATCAAGAGTTTAATCACAGATTGTCTCTGCTCTTAGAATAAACAGTAGGACTTTCTGAAATGCATCACTTCTTATCTTTAGATTTTTCTGCTATCTTCACCATGCTCTGAAGAGAGCTTGCCATTTCACTTGACCTCAACATACCATTACACATGATAAGAATGGAAATTCATATTTCATAAAAGGACAAAATTTCTCCCGCATGGTACTACCTAAGAAAGTCTCATCCTTTTCCTTTCCTTTTTCCATCTCTTCCACGAAAACGTGTGTTTTGGCATTTTGTGAAATTTTATTGAAATTGCAAGTCACCTTTTTTTCTAGTATATGCTCTTAGTGCATAAAAACAGCTGACAGACATTGAGAACTCTTTTTTAAAACCTGGTTTAATAGGGAGTTTCTTAATGTTGCATGCTGTGGACTAGGTCAGACACATTTCTTTTTAATCAGTTACTTCTTATGTGGGCTGCTGTGTGTAACCACAGAACAAACTGTCCCTACATTATTACCCAGACTTGTAATGAGTGCAGAAATGTAATGCAGCATTTTTGGGCACTGTGAGGTTTGTACCCTGCAAACTGACTGATTATGAGAAGGAC
Source organism: Agelaius tricolor (assembly GCF_023055355.1). Lineage (NCBI taxonomy): Eukaryota > Metazoa > Chordata > Aves > Passeriformes > Icteridae > Agelaius > Agelaius tricolor. The sequence goes on from NW_027269261.1 coordinate 47,462,613, forward strand.
AGTATGTCTAAAACTTAAATAAACAGAAGACATCTGTATCTATTAACCTAATGGATTAGAAAGGAAAAAGAAATCCTTGTCTCAGGACAAGAAAGCTAAACAGCACTGAGACTATTTGGTAAAATATTTAGCATTTAGCCTATTTGCTCTGGTGTGCTGTGGCTTTGTTCCAGTCTTCTGCCTCATAATGCTGCTCTGCCTTACAGCATTCAAGGATACGTCATTCTCAAAAATCAACAGAACAGCTGCCTTTGAAGTCAGCCAAATTCAGCTTAAAAGGTTTATAAAAATGCTGATGCAAATGGCCATTTTTAATGTATGAAGTCTTCTAATTTTCAACACCCAAAATGTAAGCTTTCTTCGATAAAGAACATATTTCATTAGTATTCAGTGACTTGTGCTGAAATATACACAACTGCAAAGCATATGACTTGAACTACACAATCTAAAAACAAAAAAGAATTCTGGTTAGTAAGCTACCGCCAACAAATTTCCACAAGAACTACTATCATCATCTTGATTGCATTTTCATTACATTATTTTCTAAGGGAATTTTAGAGATACTTAAAATGTGCAAGATTATTTGATTACATAAAAAGGACACTAGCTGTGCCATACTCGAAGGAATATAATCTTCCCAGCAACACACTTTTTGTCCTGACAAGCAGCACTGGACATTTTACAGTCTAAAACTCTGCAGTGGTCTCGTTTACATAATTACATAATTATTACAAAGCATACATGACTCTTTTGGGACTGTTTTCTTTTTAAAATCAGTTTTTAAAAACATTAGAATTGCACATATTGAACTGCTTCTTCATAAAAGCATGTCTTGCCATGTAGAAGTGTTTAAAATCTTAGATCTATGTACCTGGTCAAAAATTACTAGTTACTGTTAAAACCTATTTTTTAATCATTGCTGTTAATTTACTAAGAATTGTAACACCTCTTTCTTACATTCCTTCCTTGCAACAGCAGTAGAGAAAATCATTGCCTCCTCTAAAGGCAATCTTGACTGACCACCTAGATTCAGAGGCACAGCCCTGAATTTCTAAGTTGGACAAGTAAAACCAAACAGGTTTTCTAAGATAATGGCCACCTCCTAGTTCCACAGAGCTTTCCACATTGAAGGCACTAAATTTAAGACTGCAAGTCTTTGGTTTCCTTCAGGAACAGTAAACAAACATGCATTCTACCATTTATTAAGTTGTTCAAAAGGCTGCCACACATAACACCTGAAAAGAGGAGATTGTCTCACTGGAAGCACAGCTATTTCCTAGAGTAGAATTTTTATTTTGGAGCCCATTTAGCATGACTAAAAAAAAAAAAATCCTTTAATCCATGCAACAAGTATGGCAACCTTCGAAAACTTCCTCAAAAGTACCTGTAATGCGTACTAGAAGCAAAACCAAAAAACTCTGAAAAGTGTGACAGGTTCTTACTATTACTTTATATGGGACTCAAACTTTATAATTGGCTGAACTGAAAGAAGAATAAAAGATAGAGGTAATATCTTTAAAAGTAGTGCTTTGAGGGCAGGAAGGGTGAAGAGTGACCCTAAATATTACCATGCCATGTTTTAAGGCTGCTTGCCAAGCAGAGAAAGTCAAGTTCTGCATAAGCAGGACAGTCAAAAGATTTGGGAATTAACAAGCTTTTAGGAAATTTTTGTTTCTCAGATTTTTTGGTCACAATCTGGCAGGTTAGATCAGAAGCTCCTTTAATATTAAGGTAAACTAAAATCTAGGATGGTTCCTTTTTCAACCCTAGTTGAGGTTCTAGCTCAACTAGTATTCTGTCACTGTCAATATGGTGTTAGCATTAAAACCTTTTTTTTTTCACACTTCCCTTTTGCTCCTACAAGGAAAAAAGAAATAATAATGTCTACAGCAACAATGTACACATTAATTTACAAAATGAGAACAAATCCCATTTCTGCTCAGGGTAGTACCAGTCCTAGGTATGATCTCAGCATGCATCTCCAATCATGTATTGAGTACTTTTTCCAAGAGATTTATTGATGGTGATAATGACTTTTGAAAGTGCTACCTATAAGCAAGCCAGTAAAGCCAGAGCTAGTTAAAAGCAGGCAGAGAAGGCAGATGACAAAAGGCAGGAGTTTTTGAAGTCTGCGAGTTTACAGAAACAATTATTTGCATGCTGTATTTAGTCCTGAGAGTCTGTCTTTACACAAACTACTCTTTCAACTACATAGTCTAGAGCAAGTCTGTTCAAGACTAATGATCCACTGCAAAGACCTGAGCATTTAGGATGCGACATCTTTGGTACAGCGCTACCCTACATTCTGTTCTTCCATTCCCAGCCAAAACCAGGTTTCAAAACTTCCACCAAATGCACCACATCCTACCAAGACTTTTCCAGATTTGCCCTTTTCATTTTAGGTATAGGATAATGACAGATTGCACAGGGAAGCATCTTGGAATCTCTTATACAGACAAACGAAAGGAGGTATAATCAGAGACTCGTCAAGACTTTTAAATTTTGCAGGTAGGCATCTGTATTTGCCATGCAATCTTGTCATTTGAGTATTTTGATTAGCAAAGTTGATAAAGCATCATACTATATTTACCTCATTCAGCAATTCATTACCTCATAAATAAGTGCTTGTAAATTGGAATAAATTAAGACATTTTCTGTAAAGGCATGTCATTTTTGTAGGTTGCATCATTACTTTGACATAACAAAGAGTTTCTCAAACTGTAACAATTTATATGGAAGTTTAGCAAATTTCAGGTACTCCTTAATTAAGTAAAAGTATGACTTGCTTTATTTCAGACTTAATAGAGATATTATTAAAACTCTGAGCTTGCTGTGTCTTTTTATGGCATAAAAAGTCACCATACAAGGAAAATTCTTTGTGGCAATGAAAGCCCTGAAATTTTTTAAGACATATTTTTTGAGGCTTCACCTCACTTTGTGGAAGTAGTTTGTACATAGTGATAGGAAAAAAAAATAGTTTATGAGTGCATTTATTTTTCACTTGCATTTTCCATTTAGCTTCATGGATAGACTGCTGTTTGTTGCAAATGATTTCACAGGCAAATGCATTTTTAAAATTCAAATTGTGCTTCAAAGTCTCTAATTAAAGCTGCACGTCCTCCATTTGTATTTTAATAGTTCTCTGTTTTACATACTATAACACAGAACTAAGGATGTAATTAGTGTTTTTTCTGAGAGCATAAATTTGTTTTATGCTTGATTTTGAGCATGACAAGGTCAAGTAACATTGTTTTGTTAGATTAAATGTTCATAACTAGCTTTCTTGACAGCCAGTGTGAATGCATTGCTGTCACCGGTAGCATTTATTTCCAGAAACATATAAAATACACCTTAATCCCATCCTTAAAAGAATAGTGAGAAAGGGAGGGAGGGAAGAAAGCAAGAAGGAAGGCTGAACCCTCTTAGGAAGCTTAGTATATGCCATGCAATTAATCCACCTAAACTAGGTGTCATTTGTCATATGTACTTTGAGTTTTCATTTTAAACGAAATTTAATTTCAAATCATCCCAATGTAGTACCTGTAATTACACTTCAGAAGCAAATCAGTTGGCTTTTAAAGTTGATTTTTATTCCAAAGCTTGTGAAATAGCAAATATTTTCTTATTTTTAATTCTCATAGAGTCAAATTACATCATTCACTACTACTACTCAGGAAAAAGCTACAATCTCACCACAAAGTTTAAGAAGGACCACAAGCTGAGCCCTTTCAGCTACTCATATTCTCTTCAGTCTATATATAAAACCACTCCTGCAAATCAAGTGGACGTGGCAATGCTTGGCCTTCACCTCTGAAAGCAGGTGTCAGGGTACAAAGTTAGAAGTCCCACAACACTTTCAAAAGCAATGTCAGAATGATTCAAAAAGTAGTATACTGATATAGTCTTCATTTGAAAAAAATACATCAAAAAGCTTTTTTTCAAAGACTTCAGCCTTATTTTGTAAGCAAAATTGTAAAATGTCGTTGCACTTAATCATTGGATCATGCTGGGGTCTTGTTCCTACACAATAGCAAATTACATTCTCCAAGCACTAAAAAAATTACTTAAGACCCTACACTAGATAGCTTGGGCCTTTCTTTCTCTTTTATTATATTGCTAACTGTGCCTGTCATAACAAATCACATGGTTTCTAGCAAAGAGATGCATAATGAACTGCTTTGTGGGTGGGCTACAAAAACGCTGACAAACTTGACCATTTTAAATTACTTTTCTGTAAATCTCCTGACTGGAGTGCTCTGCATGTAAATTCCAGCAGCAGCAGCAGCAGTTGCTGCCATAGCAACAGAGTTATTTAGGAAATAATTTAAAGTAAGTATCACATCATATTCAGCCTCTCATGAAAGAAAGCAGACTTGGCAGGAGGATGGGAAGTGGAAGGAGATACATAAGGTCTAGGGCTTTTGACTGACAAATGAGTTTGTATGTTTCCGATGATTACTAATGTATAGGTAATGGTATAAATCAATGCTCACCTTTGTATAGTGCTTAGCACTTCCATTGCATTTTTGTTATAAAATCAACCAACTCTCAGGTGCTTTGTCAGTCCATTTCTCCAGACTGCTGAGGTCCCTTTAGATAGCAGCACAACCTTCTGCTGTAGCAGCCACTCCTCCCAATTTTTTGTTATCAGCAAATGTGCTGAGGAGGTATTCTGCCCCATCATTCAGATCATTAATGAAGATGTTAAACTTAGGACTCTTTAAAAATCTCCCTGGCACATCACCAGTTACTGGCCTCCAGCTAGGTTTTGTACTACTGATCAACACCCTCTGGTTCTGGCCATTCAATGAGTCGGTCAACCTCACTGTGTGCTCATCATGTCTCCCATAAGATCCTCAGCTTCTCTATGAGGATCTTATGGGAGACACCATCAAAAGCATTACTGAAGTCAAGGGGGACAATACCACTGCTCCACCCTAGTCTAGGATCCCAGTCAACTCAGCATACAAGTTTATCAAGGTCAAGAAGGACCTCCCCTTGCTGAATCCATGTTGACTACTCCTGATGACCTTCTAGCCTTCCATGTGCCTGGAAAGGCTTTCCAGTATTAGTTGTTCTTTCACTTTTCCAGAGTTCAAGGTTGACTTGCCTGTAGGCCCCTGAGTCCCCCTTATTTTATTTGAAGATAGCAGTCACACTTGCTTTCTTGCAGTTTTCAAGAGCTTTTCTCAGTCCCCACAATCATTCAAAGATAACTGAGTGGCCTCACACTCAATCACAACTCAACAACACCAGCCAGCTCTCTGAGCACTTGTAGGTGCCTCCCACCTCAGAATCCACAGACGTGCATGTCCAGTTTGCTAAAACTTGATCATCTTTCACCAAGGGCACCTTTACCTTGTTCCAGATCTTCCCCCCAGTCTCTGGGGCCTGGATTTCCTGAAGGACAGTCTTTAGTAGAAGACTGAGGCAAAGAAAGAATTGAGTATTTCAGCCTTTCCTACCTTGCCCTGTTCAGCAGCAGGTCCACATTTTCACTACTGGACTTTTTGTCACTTTTGTACTTACAGAAGTCTGTCTCATTGCCTTTGGGATTTGGCTTTCCTAACTCCATGTCTGCATGTTCAAACAGTGTATCTGTGTTCTTCCCAGGATGCCTATCCCTACTTCCACCATCAATATGCTTTGTTTTTGCGAGTTTTAACAGGAACTCCATGTAGACCTCCTGGCATTTTTTCCCCAACATCCTACTCTTTAAGATGGACTGCTCTTGATACTTGCATATTAATCAGCTTTCTTGGGTCCCTCTTTGCTTCAAGGCCTTATCCTGTGGGACTCCACTGAGAGATCTCTAAAGTCAGAGAATCAAAGTCTGCTCTCCTAAAGCAAGATCACTGTGATCTTGCTTTTTGCCCTGCTCCCTTATCTCAGAATCTTGAACTCTATCATCTCATAGTCTCTGCAGCCATTCACATTCTCAGTGGGCCCTTACTTGTCTGTGGGAGGTCCAGCAGAGCATTTTTCACTGTCTCCTCGATCATTGAGCTTAGGAAGTTGCTACTTGCTAAGATTCTCATTCATTCATACACTCCTTTTAAGAAGTTTACATAACTGAGAAACTAATTTCCAAAAGGGAAAGGTGAGGATTATTTAATTCATTTACAACACTCCTAGCTTGTTATCAAACAAACAGCAAAAAAGCAAAATACATCTCTAAATAAAATGTGAATATTAGCATCAAATCAAGAACATGACAGAAAACATAATGGACAAACTACAGCACAGTCATATAAACAAATAATATCTCCATGAAGCCCAAGTCCATTTGACTCACCATAGAATGCAGAACAGACACACAAAGATTTCTACCTTTACAATCTTCAAAGACTAAACATTAATACTTGAAGTGGAGATCAAAATAAGTATTCCAATTACCATTAGAGAAGAGAGAAAATTTTCTTGTGTTTTTTTGGAGACAAAAACTTTTGAATGAATTGAGCACTTTCTCACTAGCTGCAAGCCCCACTGAGCTCAAAGAGGCTGTATAGGTTGGAATGAAATCCCATCAGAAGAGTCTGGCTGCAATCTCTTCAGGTTCTACAGCTAATTTCCAGCATAAAGCTTTTCTTTTTTTTTTTCCCCCATCACACATAAAATATAGCCTCATTCACGGAATACTCACTGGAAATGAGACTTATAGGAAGGATGAGAAATGTGTTGTTATAAGTACAGATAATTCAATGGTGAACACCGAGTAAATGTAACAGATTCTCACAAACAATGCCAGTTACAGCATACTATATTTCTAAATTCTCCCCTATTTGCTACACTATTAGGAACTGAATTTCCATATGCATGCCTCCATTGCTTTTATGCCATCCCCTCTACTTCACGTAGATAAATGAGTAACAGAACTTGTTTCCTAGACATGATTATGGCAGCTACATCCACACAAGTCAATAGGGACTTATTTGCCTGTTCACCATCGTGTTTTCTCTAAAAGATATTCTGCATTTCTCTTGAGGCATGTTTGCAATAATGATAAGTGCTCTTAAATCTATTTTTACATCACTCAGCCTTTTATATGTATTTTAAAGTAATATTTATGTATGTACACATGACTACAAAAACAGCCATATCAGTGTGTGCTCACCTGCTGTAGCACTAGTGTAAACCTTGGCTATTGAAAAATATCCTATTGTCCAGGATACTCTTGACAATACTCTCCTGGGTTAGCTAGAAATGCACTGAAAAGAGTTAGCCACCTGTCTCATCTTTCCATCTTAAAAAGTAATGGACTGTATAAATTCATTCTTAAAAATACTGCACAAGCCAAACCCATCTTTCATGGCAAAATTCTATTCTTTCACATACTGTAGACTATTCTGTATCAGCTCTGTGGTACACAGAAGGATGTTCTGAAAGGATGCATGCATCATACAACTCCTTCTGTTTGCTCATCAGTCATTGTAAAAAACTTGTATCCTGAACTTGTAAAAAGATGAGTTCATAACAGAGGCACTGCTGTACATTAGATTGTGCCATGGGCAGCTGATAGGCAATTCAAATGGCAGAGTGTGCAATAAGTACTCACTGCCTTGCAGACATAGATGTTGACATGCAATATCATGAAAATCAGTTTATCATAATCAGACAGGGATCTGTGCCTGAATGATAAAGGTCCCTCACAGGGACCTTTTTCTAAAGGGTATTTATGCTGAAAACTACATTGCAGTGCTTTTGAGGATAGGTGCTACTTCGCTAAAACTCAAATTAAACAGATTAGAAGTTTCTTGTCCTGTTGAGTATCTGAGAGAGGAACTGGATACCTCCAACCCTTGTTTTCCATCTTGATTAAATTCTCTGAAGATTCACTATTTCTACAAGAAGCAGTGACATTGATCACTGACCTTACTAGAGCATGTGCTGGGGATAAGTTAACTTCTCCTGTGGTAACTTCTCCTGTATAGTAACAAAATTTACAATAAATCCCTGCCCTCACCTAAAAGGGAAAAAAAAAAAAACCACAAGCAAACAAAACAAGCCTATTGTCCAACCAATTAGTTTCATTTCTGTTCAAATTAATATTTTCCAAGTAATGCAGTCAAAATTTGCTGTTACATACTAGTATCAAAGATGAAAGAGAATTTTTGCTTCACACCATTGCCTTCTGAGTCACAGAAATAACTTAGTTTACAGTTTTAGTAACAAAATTATTTAATTGACCAAGGTCTTAGCAACAGAATTGTTTGATTGTCTACAGACTGCAATGCAGACTGTCCATTTTTATTGGTTTCTACAGCTCTAAAGTATTTTTTCCCTATCTGTACCATTACAAGCCACAAAAGAGAAGGGAGTTAATTTACCTTGTTATTAGACCAAAACACCATGTTTTATTGTTATTTCACACTGAGATTTCCCAGTATTTTTTTTCTTTTCCACCACAGCAGCTATGTTGTCTTTGGCATTCTAGCATTGTTTCGTTTGGAATATGCAAGTAGAGGAAGGCAAAAAGAAGGAAAATACTTCCCACAAATTAACAGATGTTTCAAATTAATTTGCTTCACTCACATTAGTTACCTTCCCTGTATTGAGATGTCTTTAGAAGTAATTTAATTTTGCTGTCAATAAATAAATGTAGAAGTTTCTGCTCAAGTTCCACAAACTGCAGCTTCATTAACATTACATTCTTATTCTCTAGAAAAGACACATAAATTCAAATGTCACATAATTTAAGAATACAGAACATGTTCAGTGATAACATCAACTCTAATGAAATGGTTACTAATTCATTATGATTTCCTTCTATAGTTCATATTCTTTTTTTAAAAAAATCTGCTTTTGGTTAGAACTTCCATTACAACTCTGATTCAACACTGAATATCAGTAGTTTCTCTCTTCTGTGAGCACCAATTTTTCAAATGAACATCTAGTAAATAACTGGAATCAGGAGACAAGGTTTAATAATTACAGACCAAACATCCATTTGATCTGTTGAAAGGCACTGTAAACAAATTTTAAGCAAAGCATCACAGGTTAGTATTTCTAGTTTAATCCATGGCAAAATTGGAACATTTCCAAAAAAGCATTACCACACATCATTCCTGAATGACCTGGCAGTATGAAAGAGACAAATAGAATTGATGGGAAAAGAAAAACAAAAACCAAAAACAAAAACAAAACAAACCAAAAAAAACCAAACAAACCAGAAGAGAAGAAAACACTTGAAAGAAGGTAAGAGAAACATGAAATCAGACAGCAATTGTTTAGGAAGATTAAAAAAAGAGACCATTAGACACATTTAGATTCAAGGACCAATTTTAACCTCAAAATACAAAATAAACACAGACTTACATTACATACAGCAAGGCCATTGCTTAGGCTATGTTTAATTTGGTTTATTTTTTTAATGCAAACATATTATTCCTGGGAGAATTAAAAAAAAAAAAAAAAAAAAACCAAAACAAAAAATGGGGAGGGAGATAAGGAGAAATATTTTAAATGGTTCTCAGTGTTGAAACTTTAGACTGGATGATATCTGTGACAATATATTCAACCAACCACCTGCCCATGAGAAACACGTGTATAAGGGAAAACAAGCCTTTTTTCATTCACTTTAAAGGAGACTATAGATGCACACAAAATTTTCCCTGTCAGCTAGGATCCAGATGAGTAGGTGGGGTCAAGTCAGTTAGTTTGCACCATATTTCGTTCATTTAAAAAAATTTCAAGGGCAACCAGCACTGGAAAGTAGATAAGTACCCCTTCACCCCAAGTTTGGGGCACAATAGCCAGTGACAAGCACAGAGCCACCAGCTAAAGGTGATAATCACTGAGCTTTAAAACAATGCTAGAATCCACCACAGATTGAGATCTCTTGCACCATGTCTCACAGTGACATTTGCAGACACATACAGCCCCAGACAGGGAAAAGAAAGGACTTCCAGAAAATAATAAATTCTGTTTAATAAATAAATAAATATAAGAATAAAAATTTGGATATTTTACTGGCAAAGCTGCCAAGTCATTCTGAAACAAAAGTAACCTTTTGTTCTAGCTTAGGTAGCCTTGATCTTAGAATTTCATAAGGAAGTGTAATTTCCTTTGACTGTTTGTCTTGTTTTTGTCTGCAATAGATTTCACTTTCTTCCTAGTAGCTGGTGCAGTGCTGTGGTTTGCATTTAGTATGAGAATACTGTTGGTAAGATACTGATGCTTTTGGTGTTGTGGAGCAGGTCTTACCCTAAGGGAAGGACTTTCCAGTTTCCCATGTTCTGCCAGGAAGCACAAGAAGTTGAGAGGGAGCATCCTGAGGACAGCTGACCTGACATGGCCAAAGAGATATTCCATACCATGGAATTCCATGCTCAGTACAGAATCTGGGGGAGTTGGTCAAGAGGAGCTGATCACTGTTTGGGGGGCTGAGCATCATTCAGCAGATCGTGAGCAATTGCATTGTGCATCACTTGTCCGTCTTGGGTTTTATTCCTCTTTTTCTCTCTCCTTTTCATTACTATTATTACTATTATTATTGTTGTTGTTTTTATTATTATCATTAGTATATTTTTGTTTGGTTCAATGACTAAACTGTTCTTATCTCAACCCACAAATTTTACTTTTTGTTATTCAGATTCTCCTCCCCACCCGGAAGGCAGAGGAGTGAGCAAGCAGCTGTCTGCTATTTAGTTGCTAGCCAGAGTTAAACTGTGACTCTGTTTTAATACAAAGCTCCAAGAGACCATAATGGCAATCTAATCTGACCTTGTATATAACAAAGTACAAAAGAACTTCCTTTAATTAATTCTGCAGCAAGCCTAAGACTTCTAAATGGCTTGTAAAGGATGCCTCTTGCATCCATCCTGTCTTCACAAATATTTCTCTTCTCCAAGCAATCTTATCTTTTAACATACATCAGTACTGTTATAAGCCATTTCAGTGTACAATAGGAAGTAACTCAAAAACACCTGAAAGCTCCTCTTCAGGAGAAGGTGAGCAATATACTTCTCTCTAGCACTCTCAGGTTGCAATTAAAATGTTGGTTCATAGGCTTCCATGTTGGAGTCTGAGTGCTTTAACTGATCTCACTAAAGAGAGTAACTCCATATCTTCTGTACTTTTATCTTCATTATATGCAAACAGAATGATATCAAGGGCACCTTGCCAATACATGTTTCCTAACATGAGCAGAGATAAAGGCTTCTCCAGTTACCTAGATCAGTTAAGTCATGTGCCACTGTAAATGTGCATTTAGGGAAGAAGTTGTTCAGGAGTATTTAGGTCACAAATCCTTTCCATCAGGGGCATCTGGTATTAGAATTATGGGCATCTGCCATTTAATGTTTGTTCTAAAAGTAGAAACAGCTCATCCTTAATAAGTATTTAGTGTACTGCATATGACTTGGCCAAGAGATTAAATTTCAGAGCTGTTTATAGAATCTCATTTGGATTTTTTTTTAAATTCAGTGCTCTATGGCATATCTATATAAATTCAGAAAATGTGTTTTTATCTTACCAACTAATAAGAGCATTCATTTTCAACTTAGAACAGTGACTGTACCTCTAAAGCAAAGGTGCCATGGTGATAGGAAAACTCCAATCACAAAATACTTGGACTTAAAAAGTCTCTACTGTGGGGTGCTTTGTGAGGCAGAGTACCTTTACTGAATCTTTATTGAATAAGGGGAAAACACAGGAGGTGCTGCAAGCGAAGTCTTTTAGCACCACATCTACACAGCCTCCCTAATTAGAGCATAGATTAAAAAGAGATGTGCACACTTTAGGCCTGAATTCCATGGATGGCTCCTAACAGCAATGCTAGAAGCTGACTCATCAGAAGCACTGTGACAGCACAGAAACCTCATACTTCCTTGTACAAAATGGGGAATACAGCAGAAAACTTCTCAGCCTATGAAAGAGTTGGCATTATTTTGCCCAAATATCTTTTCACCAATATAAAATACCCGGGGAGAAAGCCAACCAAAATTTTCCACCATTTTAGTGCAAAGAAGAAAATGTACCAAAAGATACACAACAATGAATAATCTGCCTTATAGAGAGTGCTGCAGCACTCTTTAAAGTGTATTCAACAGGGTGGGTACCAGGAACAGCTCTGTCAGCTGGAGCAGACACAAATGGGCTCCACAAGACAAAGATAATCATGAGATATTCTGCAAGAGAATATTAACTAATCAAATAGACAATAAATTAATGTTTGCCTTCTTTAAGAGAAGATCGATTAGGAGAGTTATCTACAGAATAGTTTCATTTTATAAGAAAATAACTGGTCACAGCTTTTCCTATCATCTTGGCATGTTTTGGATATAACATATATTTAGAGAGAGAGTGTGGGAGGTCTGTTACTTCAATACATTGAAAACAGCTTAATATTTTAGAAAAGAGAAGGCTCTATAGAAGGAATGTTTTACTGTGACAGTGGACAAACAATTGTTCTGGAGCCCTGGAAAACTTTTCCTTGTGTTAACCAGGAACTGGTGAGGAAAGTGTTGGTAAAAGAAGCTGTTCTAAATCTTCCACCAGTTTATGCAGATGCAACCCTGTTGGGGGAAAACAAACTTTGGCTGGAGCGTCTCACTTAACCAAGCAGATGACCATTACCCATCCATTTGAACACCAAATTTGCAGGGTACACATGCTTAACCAGTCACTTCATCCACTCTCATAAATAACCTGAAAAAGGAAGCTGTTAAACTCCTTTTTGAGAAAATGTTAAGCAGGGAAAGAAAGAGTCATTAAATTTGTACTAATTCACAGTTATGTGGAGACACACATAGACACACAAAATCTTCAACAGTAACTAAAAGTAGCCTCTTGGTGGCTGCAGCCACTTTCACTTTTTAAAAAGGTGATTTGTTTCCCAGTTCTGAAAATGCACACAAGGAAAGAATGTAGTCCTAATGAAAAGCTACTTCCAATAGTTTTAGAGTACGTTATTTTTGCATAACAGTCTATTTAGAAGGACCCCACTCACATACTAAGAAATTCAGACAGAGTTCACCTATTCGGAATATGGTAAAACGGAGCAAGATTAAAAAAAAAAAAAGGAAAATTAAGCACCGGGAAGAAGGATAACAGAACCAACAACAAGAGCATTATGCATTGGATGTTAAGATACCAGTGGTGTTACAGGCTTTACCTTTTTACCTTTCACAGGAAGGTGATGAGATGACAAAAATTTAGCCACTTATCATAAAACTTTTTCAGTGGCATCACAAAAATTTGAGCAGTAAGTTATCTCTGGGACTCCTCATTAAATCATCCAATGGAAAAGCATTTTATGCTCTTCATGCCTCCTGGTACAATGGAGGCAGGTTTGTTGAAGAACTGTTTTCCAAGCTTGCAAAACAATACTATGAGTCCTCCAGCAATAAAACCCACACGTCATAGCTGTGGAACCCTGGAAGCACATGGGAACACTATACACTAAACTATAATTCAAAGCAGCAGCTAGTATGGAGCTATGTTTTAGATTTGTGATGATAACAATGTTGATAACACAGGGAAGTTTTATTTACTGCCAAGCGGCACAAGCACAGCATCAAGGCCTTTACTGCTCCTCACTCCAGCCCACCAACAAGTGTGCTGGGAGTGCACAAGAAATTGGAAGGAGACAGAGCCAGGACATCTGACCCAATGGACAGTCTAGACCATACAGCATCATGCTCAGCATATAAAGCTGTGGAAAAGGAGCAGGAGATATTCAGAGTCACGGCATTTTTCTTCCCAAGTCACCATTAAACATAATGGAGCCCTGTTTTCCTGGGAATGGCTGAACCATGGGAAGTGGTGAATAAATTACTTGGTTTGCTTTGCTTGCACACACAGCTTTTGCTCTCCTGTTAAACTGTCTTTATATCAACCCACTAGTTTTCTCAGTTTTTGATTCTCTCCCCAGTCCCATAAGGGAGAAGAGAGAGCAAGCAGCTGTGTGGGGCTTAAGTGCCAGCTCAGAATAAAGAACGACAGTCCTTTTTATAAAAATCAATGATAAAACTATCACCTGGATAATCTTCCTGCTGTGTGTTTAAATGACTTGAAAAGTACTCTGTGTCCTTGGAATAAATTGACTCAAGTACAAGAGTACAAAATGCAAGATAAGAAGAGAGATCAATACAGTAATGTGCAGGTAAGTAGGTGAGCCAATAGATACTTATCAGTGGTAAAGCAGGTAGTTAAATATCAATACAATGCAGCCTAAGATGAGAACGCTGATAAATTACAATGATATCAACCACTAATTTAATGTCAACTAGTACATCTGCAAGAAAGTCATCAAACAACAAATGGTTCCATATGCAAAGCAACATTAGCGAAACTCATTATCAACAAAACTGGATTTGTATCCAATAAACAAAGCACAATTTAATTAAAATTCCTTTAAAAAGTCAATTTTAAAATACTAGTTCAGTTAAAATATTTATCATCTACTTTATAAAACATAGACAATTAACATTTGGAAAAGGAAGAGATTTTATTATAGTTAGGCGGTTGGATGATGGACTCTCCTCAGGGAAACAAACAACCAAACCAAAAAAAAATCTGCCTCTCCTTGAATATAGAAATTGTTTCAGAAGGAAAATAAGGAATCTCCAAATTCATACCTCTAGCTGTTGTACCCACCAGCATAAAGGCCTGCATTCTTCAACTAGAAAACCTTGCCAAGTGTTTTGCTTCTAAGCCAAACATTCTGCAGTGCAAGAGGAGGTATAAAACCAGATCATGCTGAAAGTAAGTTCAGCAGCATGGTAAATTGTACCTGTTAGTTGTTGTGTCAAAGACAAATCACACAGTTTACCTTAACTGAACTACGGAAGGTTCTAAAAATACATAGCCATGTAGTCCTACTAATGAATGGATCTGCCTTACCATTTTGGCAACATAAATGCTCAGCAACAGTCTGTCTCCTGCTAAGACTTAGAAAACCAGTGTTGATACTGAAAAAACAGCAAAAAACCCAAACCACAAAAATAGCCAACAAAAAAAAAAAAAAAAAGAAAACCCCACACTGAAAAAAACACCACTCCAATCCCCTACAAAGAAAGCCACTTTCAAATGACTCAATGGAATACAAGAATAGTTTAGGTTGGAAGGGACATTTAAAGGTCACCTAACTTACTGTGACCTATGCAATGTTATTCATATTTGTCAAATTTCACATAGTCATGGGTATGCAGTCAGAAAAATCTTTTCTTATTTTCTACTAACTTTGGTTCAGAATATTCCTTAAAAGTATAGTGCCATTTTCTGGCAGTTTTAAAATTTGACCACTTAATCAGGATCTTGTAGTTTATGCTGCCACTACTAGTGTTTATTTTTTTTAAGTTCTGCAACTGGGATACTAAAATAGATCTCTTTCAAAAGCATACACTAGCCTGCCCATTAAGTGATCAGTCACCAACACAGTTACAGGAATACTTGTTCCAAGAATCTACAGGTAGTATTTCAGCATTTCAAAGTTTATGATGATCAAGGATTGAAATGCTGAGTGCAAATGGTCATACAGAGACACATGAGACAGAATACAAGCTTGAAACTTAAGAACCTCTCAAACAGAACAAGTCAAAATCTGTACAGCAACTGAAAAAAAAGAATAACAATGCCATGTATTTGATCAATCAAATCAGAGTAATAAAAGCCAGTGCTCTTTTGGCAATTTATTTCCCTAAACATTCCCTTCTCCAAGCACATTAATTCCATGTAATAAAATGAGATGATAATATTACCCAGCTTTTTTTTTTTCATGCTGTTTACCATCAGTTCATCCAATTAGTGCTTGCAAAAATCACAACATTTTTTAGGACACCTGCACTGATAAGTGTATGTATTTCAAAGGAAAATCACAAGTGTACAGCTTAGTTTTCAATTACCCAATCATTCCTCTAAAATAAAAACATTTGAAAAATGAACTAACATAATAGAATCAATTTCAAAACTTCGTGCAACCTTGGAACTTCATTTTAAAACTGGAATTCAAAGTATTTCAAAAGTGAAAGAAAATAAATACACCTCCTTTGAGGGAGTGTGGTTGAAGTTAGTCATGAAATAATGCATAGAACATTCTCCTCATCTCTTGTGTATTAAAAAAGTCTCATTTTTTTCAAAGAGTCTCCAAAAAAGACAAAATTCAGAAACTGCAAATCCCATTTAAGGAACAGCACATGGAAATATATCTGGGACATTACTGGAGCACTTTTAAGCTGTGAGATCCAACAGTACCCTGCAGGAAAAAATCAATTTGTCAGGCTGTGAGATAAAAGGCATTTTTCTCTTGCCATATTAGTGAAGCACTGACAATCAAAGACTCTGTTCATCTGAACTACAACGTCTGGTGAGCACTTCAAGATAGAAAAAAATATGAACAGCCAAAACTGAAAAAGGCCCTTGCAGACTATTATTAAAATAAGCTCAGAGAGATTTTCTTGCTTAAAAAGTAACAAACAGGAGTCATTGGCTGCAGTGGTTGAGAAGACATATGGTTCTAACAGAGTTTCTATAAATATCACTTGCAATTGTTACTTGATTTACTGAGTTGTAGCTTTCACAGCAATATTGCTTGATTAATATAAAAAATACATATTTTTGTACCCTCACAATGGAAATTGAATTCTTAGCCTTTCTTAAAAATAGTCAATGATGACAGAGTGCACTTGGAAACAAGAAAAGTTATATGCAAATAAACTGCCTTTCATGTACATCAAATTCAAGAGCATAAACATTGTCAGCTGAGATGCTTCAATTATTCTGGGCATCAACAACTCTGATTTTCAGGGTCTCTGATTAATACTGTAAATGTCATTAATCTGAGAGGATGTTCAAATTATGTCCAAAATCATTCTGCTTCTGCTTTTTATTTAATAAGGTCTTTCTCCTGCATCATTTAAGATGATTGCAAAGTTCAAACTGCTGCAAAGTCAGGCATCAGTTATAAGACTTGAGTGGAAACAGGGGTAATAATCACTTGTTTGCTAAAGGTCATGGTTTTCAATAGGGCCTCTTAGATTACACTCACTGAGAGTCTAAGTCTGCACAAGTGACTAGTTTTGGATAACAGCTATGGATTTGACCTGTCATATTTACCTCAGTTTTACTGGTAATGTGTAAAGGGTATGTTCTGGTCCACAGATTGTAGACCATGTAAGATTTAGAAGACAAATCCTGTGGCTCTCTCATTACTTCAGAAAAGGCAAAAAATTTAGACACTATAAAGGCCATTGTATTTGCAACCAGACTAACTTGTCTTCTTTTGTGAAAACTGTTATGGGGGACTTTTGGCAATACACCAACAAATTAACAGTGATCAATTACCAAAACATTATATCTATATGTATCACTAAATACACAGATTTTCTTTTGGATCATTGTTTTTGTACAGTGAACAATTCAGTCACCCTAATATAAGGGGATAACAAGGATGTCCTAATAAATTATTACTTATGTTAAAGAAGATAGAATGTTGGTAAAGAAATGTAGGGGTCTTTTTACAGAAATTCCCAAAAGTTCAAGCAGCAGATGATAGCAGACATTTTTCCTGGTACTGGTATAGGCTGACAACTGGGCTCCAGGACTAAAAACACAAATCATATATTGTCAAATTCCTGGTGAAGGAATGCAGGGGTAGCTGGGTAAAACAAAACCTATATAGTAAAACTCAGATATAAAATAGAACTTGGGAAGCAACAAATAAAGAGCAAGCAATATGGTCATGTTAGCAAACACAGAATTAGAAATACAAGCAGTTCCAAGAAGGAAGAAATACTTACCATCAAACTTATACTGTTTCTATGAGGATGCAGTTCCTTCACCACCCTTCTAGAAGACAACTTGGCATTATTGATCCTAGGGCCCTCAAGAGCTTAACAGCAGAGAAAGTAATGGATACCAAACAGCTCATGTTTGAGTTCTAGCTCTAAAACTTTTTGAAATCAAGAACAACAGGATAATTGGGGATAAAGATTTGAGAGTCTGTGTAAAATATTATAATGGGACAAATAAAAACTCTGATTAGGATGCTAATACTTTAATTAGACTAAGAAATAAATCTTGCCTCTGTATATAAGCTGCATTTTTTTTTAGTCCACATCAACTGTATGTTGTGTTTAATTTGGTCCCTTGCTCAGGGAACATGGTTTAAATTTCAGTGCAATAAAATCATGCAAATTAAGGATTTACTAGATTTCTATACTGAACTGAAGCACTGAAAATAGAACTAAAATTTCAAAAGTCTGATGGCTCATAAATTTTTTGTGATTGCAGAAGGAAAATCTTGATGAGCCTCAAACTGTAATTTGTCATGTATGTCCCTCAGATACAGCCAGAAACTGCACTAAACCCAACATAGCATCAGACTCAAAATCATGCAGCGTCTAGGACCATGACTCAACCTCATTAGCACACAGCAACATTCTATAAAAACAACTTAAAGGGATATTGATTTTAGTGTTATAAGTTGCTACTTATAATTAAAAAAACTCAGCCTCTGAGAGGTAAAGATGCTTTTGACAAATACATCGGTTTAGCATCATGGATTTTAGTAGCGACATAATAAGGTGTTCTTAATGTTATTTTACAAAAGTTCATGAAAAGTGAAACAAAAACTGGACACTAATCCAAACTGAGGAAAATATTTTATGTTTCGCCAAAGCTCATCATTCCAGAGCACAACTTAGGCAAAACTAGAATGCCAGAATACCCTACATGGGTACATATGCACACACAGAGTTTGGGGAATTGCATCCTGCTGGCAACGGCACAGAAGTCAATAACATCAACCTCAGTGAAAACAAACAAGCAAACAAAACTACACCACCAAAAATCCACAAACCAACCACAACTGCCAAGCAAAAGAAACAAACAAGCCACTTGATTTGATAATCATGTTTCATGGGAGTACTGTGTATGAAGCTGCATAGGTTCATTCAAATCATCACTATCCACATTAGACTCACTCTTTCCCTATGAATGTAAATTGAAAGCCTGCTTCAGCATCATGAATGTTAGGATATATTGCTGAAAGATACAATTAAAGTATATGTTACAAAAATTAAAGCTTGGGGTAAATGGAGCGTGGATTAGTGTTCCTTGAGTCACTCACCATGACACCTATTCAGTGTTCTGACTAGCTTTAAATTCCTGAAAATGTAAATCTCACAAACATGGAACCACACATCAGTTGCAGATACCCTCTGGGTTTTTAGTAGCATGAATTAAAAAAAAAAAAAAAAAAAACCCAAACAAACAAAAAATCCCAACACCCATGTGCTTGACCTCCATAGAAACACAAGCACTTGAACACAGCACTTAGAGACATTACAGAGTGAGATTAGGATGCAGTGGTTATAAAGCACAAAATGCCATTCTGTCAATAAAGGTCAGCACTTCCATCATTCTTGCTTCTTTCAGCACATGAGTTTCAGACAATTTATAGGAAATGGAAGGGAAAATAACCAAATAATTGGAAAATTTGTTAAATATGCCATCTGGTCTTCACAGATGGGTCTGTACCGTAGGTCATGTACATCTCCTTTCCTCTGTCATCACTTACTGAAGAATTAGAAGTAGGTAAAGGAACAGAAGCAATGACTCTAGAAAGCATATTATCAGCACACCATGTGGAGATTTAGCCACTGTGTCTCCACTTACACTCCACTGGGAGACAGACAAAGTTTTCCAGGCTGATGAAACCTAACTCTAAAGGGAAACAAAATCACTTCACCAAAGCCAAAGTTTGGATCCATAATTATTCACAGTGGAATCACAACTGGAAAAAGGTGTGTCAGAAAAATAAGGAAATAATAGTTATTGCAAAACTGCCATCACGATACTGTACAATGTTCAAAACCACAATCTTATCATCAGTGTGCCTTCATAATCCACTTGAATTATCTCCAAATTGAAAATGGGAAAGAGAGGTAGAGAATAACCACCATTTTTTCAAACATGACAGAAGAACAATTATTCATTCCATGTTTCCACTACCCAATTTTTAATCTAACTCCTTGCTCTTAAGCAAACAGCATTCTGGTACCATTACAAGAATTCTGCAGCCATGAGGAGTTTACGGTTTTTAAAGCACTGCACAAATCAAGATTTTCTGTTGTTCCAATCTTTTCAGAGAAATGGAAAGGGGTCATTTACTTTTAAGATAAATGGTTTTTCACATATTATTTAAAATAATACCCACCTTTTTTTTTAATCTGTTTCCAGAGTAAAGCACAAAGTGTCTATGTGTCTTTCAGCTCATTTGATATGGAGTGGTTTATTCAAAACCACTCAGCAGCACAATCCAGACAACTTCTCACACTTTCACACTCTTCCTGCATGATCACTTTCAGCCCTATAGGGATGTAATCAGCTGAGATCTGACATTAGGACAGTGATGTAACAGAGCACTGACCACAAATCACCCTAGCCTTGGCAGAAAGTATGGATACTGCTGAATTCTAGTATAATACACTCTCTGCCACTGTTTTGCCACTGTGTTCTAATGCAGATTATGTCCTCAAGACTCCATCCATTTCCAGGAAAAAGGTGCTATTCTGGCTACTGACTATTATGTCCTTTATTCTCACTTGTCAGATATCATTCGCTGCATTAGTAGTCCATGTTACAATGGATATATCAATTGTAGAACTTATTTAGCCTGGGGAAGGAACAGGTAATTGAAAAGTCATCATTAAATTCATTTTCTTTGAAGGGAAAATGGAAAATACTAATTTTTTTTAATGTTTCATCTAATTCATTGTACAATGTAGCCTACTTCAGCGGAAAACAAGAAAAGCTGGAATTTACCCCTCTAGTACACCACCACCAGAGCCCCAGTGTGCAACAACTTCTGTAGTAGCACTTCACCAACAAAGAAAGCTTGTGGTACTACTTTTTAAAGAAATAACCTTAATAACTTTAATGAGAACAGCAGTTACTCTGCACTTAGTGCCACATAAGGCAAAATTCCACCTCTACTTCTACAAGGTAAATAGGAAAGAACCTGGCTAAAAAAAAAAAAAACAACCAAAAAACAAAAAAACACTTGAGGAGGCACCTTTACCCTTAACTGCATCTACTACAGGTTTGAGACATTCAATGTCCCCAGGAAAAGTAATAATGCATTTCTAGTAACATTCTGAACTCTAAGTGGCTAATACATAGGCACAGAAACAGTCCATCTTGTAAATACTAATCAAGATAGCTTGGAAATAGAATAGTACAAAATTATCAGTGCAACCAACCACATAGCTATACCTTAAACTGATGTTGATATATTCATATCAGCCATGGTCTATTCAACTAAAATCCATTTACCATGTCTACATGGATTATATGCAAAGGTTAAAGAGGTGGGATATGGGAGAAAAGTGAGAACATACAGAAACATATTTCTTCTTGCTAAGACCTGTCAAGATAAAAAATAAAATCACTGACATATGGACCAAATCATGTGAATGACTGAATTTGTAGCAAATTTCAGTTCTATATCGGTGATCCTCAAATACTGTTTAGAAGGTGATACAAAGACCATTCTATGTACTGGGGGAAAAATAAAAATTACTTAGTCTCAGCCTTTCCTGACTGGTCTCCCCAAATCACTTCAATGCCTCTTATTTTGTATTTAGATTGAAAATCTTATGCACAAAAAATGTCCTTTCAGCTTGCCAACAGACTGCTACACCCTGCAGCCTCCCATGTGTAACATGAGTGCAGACAATTAACAGCAGTGTTTAGGCTGATGAACACATGGTGACAGTGGAGACTTCCCACCCTGGAAACCACAGAACAAGGATCAATGAATTAAAACCACTGTCAAAAGATTTGATCAACAATTTGACCAGGGCAGTGGCACCAAGCTCAACATCTAGCATGGAAGACCTCTTTATGAGACCAGCATTCATTGTTTCCTCAAGAGAACCCCTCTCAGCATTCCTGGGGGATGTGTGTTCCCTACCCAGGAGGAAGAGCACCACCTAGTGAAGCTCCAGCACCCTTTCTTGAAGCACCAACAGAATTCTGGTGGTCTTGGTCATCCCTGATTGCCTCGCCATATTCCCCAGCTGGAACAAAAGGTATGTAGCTCACATGAATACAGCGTATTGCAAGTGACAGAATGATGCAATTTTAAAATTTTTCTCTCTGTGCCTCACACTCAGCATTCTGTCCTTGATGTACTCCAAATCCTTTAATACTGCCAAAAGAGACCAAGAATAAACCCCCATACAATGATCTACTGAAATAAATTATTTCACAGAACACAAATGTAGAATTCCTGTTTGAAGGGGAAGGAAGACATATAAACCTTCAATGCATTTAAATTAAATTTATATACGTATTATATAAAGATGGCAAGTGAAGGCCCTGAGCTTCACCTTGCACAACAGCATGCCTTATTTTCTGTAATTTATAGCTGAGAGTTCCTAAACTTTGGAATATGGAATTAGAAATTATTTTCAAGTCCAGTAACTTGGAATCAAAGTTGGCCCTCAACTTCTGCAGCTAATGTAAAAAAAAAAAACCACTAATGTAAAGCAAAATAATCCCAGAGACAACAAGTGTTGGCTATGGCTTGCATCACCAGCTATGTGTCACAATGTCTGTTGAAAGGCGGATGGCATGACAGCCACAGATACACCACAGATAAATTCAAATACAGCTACATAAATAGAATATTTCCACAGGTTTTTCTTCTCAATGTACCTCAAAACAAGATACAAACTCTACCTCAATACTTGTATTGAGGACAAAACAGTGTATTCAGTAAACTGCTGAATATGAACGTCAACATCCAAAAAAAATGCTATAGAAATGGAGTGGAAGAGAAAGCAAGATCAGAACTATTTTTTTCCTTTCTGAACAAACTTAAGTGCTTCAGAGCACAACTATCTCTAGAGCAACACATTGCTTAAACTCTGAAAAAGATTTTCCTATAGCAGAGGTACTCTTCTTGTGGTACAGATTTTTAAGAAATGAGCACAGATAAAACACTGTATCAGCTATTCATTTAAACAAGCTGAAGGTATTTCTTCTCACTTTTGGAAACCAAACCAATGCATTACCTTTTATAGGCATTAGTATGGCTCCTGTACTGTGATGGACACTGATACACCCTCCAGTTCACAGGAGCCAGGATCTAGATATTTCAGGCAGGTAGTGTGATGACTCCACCAAGTCACAGACGTGATTTATGAAAGGGCACTAAAAACCTTTAGCTCCTAGTGACTTGAATGAGAATTTTTGTTGCTTAGTAACTCTTAAAGAAACTGAGACATTTGAAAACTAGTAATGCTGTGAGCAGCCATACAGAACTCTTGTTTATAGCATTTTGGTTGTCTAAAACTGCATACCTGTAACTATAGCACTTTACCACCTAATGTAGTACTTAGATAAACTTAAAGTACTTTGCACAGAGCCAACAGATCCTTATAAAATTTCACTAAAACTTGTTTAATTATACCACAGACCACCTATTTTGCACAGCTAAAACATACCACTCTGTACAAACAAAAACTATAGTATAGCCCTATACAATAGCATTCATACATTAACTTTTACATTTTTTCCTAAGAAGCCATCCTTTATCACAATTTTGAACTTATGCCTGCAGCACTAAATATGCTAATATCAAGGGGTTTGCAGTACAGCCACAAAATGTTCTGTATTTTCTCCTTCATACAGACAGACGTATACAACATAAAGAGAATTCTTACTGTAAAATACTTGACTAAAGTTTCTGTAATTTTGAGGGTTATTATTAAGCTTTGTCATTCTTCTTTTTGATATTGATTCTACATCAAATGCAATTATATGTCTCCTGCTGATATCAAGAGATGCCATGAATCTACATCTGAGGGTAGAATCCAGCTCACAGAAGATTAATACTTCTTGCAGTTTCTAGGTCAGAGAAGTGTAGGTGTTAAGAAGCATTAATATGTCTTTCAAAAAACATTCAGTAAACTGCTTATTCATCCTGATACAAAAGGAAATCAGAAAAACTGTAGCTTTCCATCAGAATTAAGGGTGCTTTTAAACAGCTAATTGAAATGTTTCAGTGCAATTAATTTTCATAACATGGAAGAAAATGTACAATAGTGTTATGTCACATACATGAGGCATAGTAAAAAAACTATTATATATTTAAATACAAATGCTATACATTTTTAGTACAACCATTTGGTCATCTCTATTGAATAATGAATCAATAATCAATAGGTCTTAGGGCAGCAGGACTCTGCATGGCTGGGAGGATATGCCTATACACACATGTACATTCGCATTATACAACCATCTTCATCACCAAGAATAAGTGGAAGAGACAAAAAATTCCTTTGATGTTACAGGGAGCAGTTTTCACTTTCAGCTAGGTAATCCTTGTACATCCAAACTGCTTTGTGAAGAGATCCTCTGTGCTTGCTACCTCTTTCTCTGTGGCACAATCTCCCTAGAACTTCACACTCCATTAGTAAACAGGATTCAGCACAGGTCAGAGCAAGAAAGCAAACACACAACTCGAGCAGAAGTGACGCAGAAGAGCTAATACAGCTTCAAAATTCCCATTTTACTGAGTTTCGGTAAAAACAGTACATGAATGCCAGGAGAATGATCATTTCACTGCAATGGATAAATTTCCATCCAGATGGTTCTTGGTGCTTATTTGGCTCTTGACTGAGGTTTTTCAGATTCAAACCAGCACATGTTTGATATGAATACTACACGATAAATTCTTAGAGCCTTCCCCAAAAGGATTTCTTGTTTGAATGACACCATGGATCTAATAGACTTCAGTTTCATTTAACAGCTATAGAGATGCACTTGATTGAGTAAAAATAGTGAAACTATAAAAATCTTGAAAAATAGGCCTCTTCATTGGAAAAATATGGATAAAATATACATTACAATGTCATCTTTCCAGTTTCTAATCATCAGCAAAAACTTTTAGCCAGAAGTATATTTGAGGGAATAACAGTAAGAAGGCAGTAACAGTAAGAGTAAGCAAGACTGATGTCACCCAGCTTTGTGATGCCCTGACCACCTTCACGTTCAAGGCAGTTTCTCTGAAACTAAGCCCATAAAACTGTCTTCTCTAAGACACGCTGAGCATTACCAACTGAGAAAGATCCACAGCAGCATCTGTAAAAGGAAGCTTTCAAACACAGATAAATACACACACAAGCACAAAACCAGCCCCAGATTTTTGGAGGCTAAATAGTCCAAATGCCACAGTCCCATTCCTGTCAGTTAAGAATTTCATAAGTTATCTAGTAAAAGCTTCCCCTGGCAGTTGCAATGAATTTATGAGATGCTCCTATGCCTATTCCTACAGCTCTATTTCTTGGCCAGGCTGCTCTCCTGCACTAACCGAGGCTGTTCTCAGGTGCCAAATGAAACTGCAGTTCCCAACTCTGCTTCTCAGACCGTTCTGCTCCAATGTCCCCCATGGCTTCCCAGCCAGCCTCATTCCCACTGTATCTATTCCAGTTACTCTTATAACCAACACATATTTTTAAAACTAGCTCAACCTTTTTTATCTTCAGTTTTTAGTTGTAGCTGGTGGCAATCTCTCACCAAAAATCAAAATTCTCAGCTGATCTCTTCACCAGGGGAAATTGCACTTTTTCTTCAATGCATCATCATCTCAAAATTTCAACTGAAGATATTTTTCTGAAGTGGTCCATCTCTACTAGTACTAAGTCCACCCTCAAAGTTTTCTTCCCTTATGCATTTTGGTAAGGTTCATATTAACACTATTAAAATTCAGATTTTTCTTGCCCCACTACTGAAATCTGTTTCCATAAAGAAAAAAAAAAAAAAAAAGAGGCAGGGAAAATAAGGCAAGAGTAATGGATGCCATTCCAGGTAGTTCCAGGTAGTATTTTGCAGTCTTAGCTCTATGCTCCCTCTTCTGTAGAAAATAGTTTGCTCCTTTTTTTACCAAAAATAAAAGGATTTTTAGCTTTTACTCTGCTCTGGCATGTCACTATTGCATCCCAGTTTACCCATCTGCAACACAGAGAATAATTCTATGTATGTCTTTCACAAAAGCTTTGCTTTTTAGAGTCATAGCTGAAAACCAGCTATTGCTCACATTCTATATTACTACATATCAGCACTGCTTATCCTTCCACAGCCCTGACAGAAAAGTTTTAAAGCAGTAGCGTATTTTAAAAAGTTGTACGTACATGGAAGTATTTTATTGTATTTACCAGTATAGTTCTTATCAGCTTTGGTGGGGACCTGTCAAATATTATGATATGATAGAGTTACTATAAAATTCCTGCAGTCCACAAAGAATGCTTTAAGCCTGAACTGAAAGAAAACAAAACTCCAAAACAAACAATTTCTGCCTCGATATTGCACGTCACTCTCAATAGCATCATTGTTTCCATAGCTACAAATGTAGACTGCTTCAAAGGAAAGAAGCAGAGAAACTGAAAATGACAATGCACAATCAAAACAGGCACATACATTTTTCAGACGGCATATGTGGGATGGAGAAAGGAATTACCATGGTGGCACAGAATGCTGTGGGGTTTTTGCATTTGACAGTAATGCCAGTGATGTGAGCACATCAAGCCCAGAACAGTAAGCAGCAGTAAACCTCTCACTGCAGTATCACTTGACGTATTTCTACACCTAGTGGAAGGAAGAGGAGAACAGAAAGGATGGAAAATACCAGCAGGAATCACCAAAACAGGACAAGTGCCCCTCTCACTGATCTAGCCACCTGCAGACTCAGATGCATTTTTAATCGAGTTTCCTTGGGATTTTTAGTCATTCTATATAGTTGTGAAGACAATCAAATCCTTTATACTGCTTTTATCTCAAATGATGACAAAATTTAGATACATGCTACACCTAGCACTAACTATAACCATTCCAGGAGAGAAAATAGCCAAGTGAATCTGCACAGAGGATAGATACAAAACATTAGGGTGAGAGCATATAGGAAAACAAAAGGCACTCCACAGCATCTAGCATCTATTCTGTCCATCTCTATTAAGTTCCTGTTCCCTAAATTTCCCTGTGCAAAATCTTACTTCACTATCAACCAGCTAATCCAGGACTACAACTTCCTCATGACTTATTGGGTAGGAACATAAATTCTTTTCTTACTACAGCAGGAATTCCCAAGATTCACAAATGTAGATCCTTCCCCACCAATTCTAAAATGATGAGTGTTGGAATAACACCAAGACCATCAACCAGACTCACATCAGTGCCACTCTTCTTCTCAGAAGAAGAAACAGCATAATCTGGTGTGTAATATAATATTTTTTAAAAAAATTGTATAAACACACTAGGAAAAACTACACACACACACACACACACACAAAAAAAAAAAAAAAAAAAACACCCCACACAATTTATCTCTAAATACCTTAGAGCACCCTGAATTTTCCAAAGTAGTAACAAACAAGATGCCCTCATAGAATGTCATGGCATATTCAGAAACATGTAGTACCAGAGTGATTCTTCTCTTCTCAAAGTGAGTGACAGCACCAGAAAAATCCACCTAAAATGTCCTTCCTTAGTCTTGCAGGCTCTAAGGAACACAGTTATCCATGATATCTTTTTTTCCAACAATCTTTTCAGGGAGCAGTTAACAAAGGCCACATGAGAACACAGCACTATCTGCAGTCTACACTGGAAGTCATCGCTGGTGGAAGCAGAGATGGAGAATGGTTATTAAAAGATGGTGTCACTGTTTCCTCAGGTGTTGCTCCTGCAGCTATTGCCCCTTTGCACCAACATTGGAAAGTATCAGGCTTTGGAGGCATGGTTTCTATGGAGAATATCAGATCACGATAAACTAAGGAGTTTGAGATTACAAAGTCAGCCCTTGTTATACATGAGTACTTACATATATGACCTTCCACCACTGTCACAGAAACAGAACAAACACCTCATTATCTTTATTAGATTATAAAAGCCCCACTGTCAGTGATTTTAATCAAACTTGGCAAAAGCTATTTTAATACTTGGGGCAGTGAGGAAGGTAGAGAGCCAAAATCTCAGCCACAAGAATATTACCTTTCAAACAAGGATAATCTTATTGCTACAAAATAAAGCTATCAGCTCTCAAATGAAATTAGTTCAGGCAGCAATACAAAAACCATTAAACTTGCAAATCAGGACTCCTAATAGTTGCAGCATATGTTTGACTGAAAAAGTAAGCAAAGCACAGACCAGAAAGATAAAGAAAGGTTTAGCAAGACCAGTAGTAGGTCTAAAACAGAAGTTCCTAACAGGAAATTCTTATTCTTTTAACTGTGCACAGAGATTTAAAACTATTTAAAAAAAAAAAGGCTGGTCAGGCTCTGAAACTTAGAAAAACTCTACAGTATGGGCCTTCTACTACACTACTACATCTGAAGTTTCTTCCCTAAGACCTAGCTTGCAGCAGCAAGTTAGTGTTGCCAAAATATGAGATTTCTGCATGAGCAATTTGTGATGTTAAAATACTAGGGATTTCAGTCTCTTATCTCTTTTAATTGCTGACTAGAATGGACTCTGTCAGAGAAGAAATGAAAGGAGGGGTTTTACATTTTTCATATTTGCCTCAGGCTACCAGCAGAAAAATTCAGGACTTTTTCTAAGGTATGTCAGTGCCAATGATGTGTCACATGTCATTACTTTATAATTAGGCTGATAGACAAAAAGAATAATGCAGCTGACATCCTATTAAAATAAAAATTATTCCCCAAGGCCTAAAAACACTGACACAAGCATCTTAAAAGGCAGAGTAAAAATTATATAGGGAACTATTTATCTGTGCTGCTGTCTTTTCCAGATTCAAGCAAGTTATTCTTAGTTATGTGTGTATTGCATATTGAATTATCCTATGCTGATTTTTTTTTAATTCTCTTTTGAAAGCAAAATCTAATGAAACCACTGTTCAGCTAGGAATAAAAGCTACTATGAGAATAAGATACTAGCTACACTCTAAATTACTTGAGATTACAAATTGATTATCAATTGTTCAATTCTTCAAATAAGCAACTAATCAAAAAAAATGTATTTTAAAAAATAGAAAACCATCCTTTTTTGTCAAGAGTTTGAGACAATTAAGCCTTAAAAACCAAATTTGAAAACACTAAGACTTGATTCTGCATAAAATTTTTTATACAACGCTCCAGACAGAATTAGGATTTAGGCAATACAGGGCTATAACTCCATGTAGTTAGGAACATATTTAGTTCAGATTGTGTCTGGAAGTTAGACAGACTGGAAGAATTACCAGATTACAAAATTATGGTTTATAGCCAAAATAACAGTCTTCACAGCATAGCCAAATTTTAACTCTCCGTTAACATAAGTAAGAGATATCCCATCTATTCTTTGCCAGTACAGATATCACAAAATGGGTGCTTTTCCATCTGTTCATGTATAAACTACTGGAAGAAAGCATTTCCACCTTTGTGCATTTTGACAACATTATTCAAAATATAAGACTTCAAATTCAGTTCTGACTGAACCCAGCCAGTAGCATGTTTATATTTTTTTCTAAAAACTGTTCATACGTTTCCAGTTGGCCAAAAAAGAAAGTCCTTCACAAAGCTGTCAGATCTAGTTCTTTGTTCATACAGTGCTTTCATTCCCAACACAATGACAGACAGAGAGAGAAGTGTTGTGTTTTCAAATGTATTACAAGGAATCCTGTGATTTAGTTGTTCCTATTAAAGAATTATACTCAGAGATGATATACTCTAAAGTGACATGATTTCCACTTGACTATCTTCCTTTTATGTTCCAGACCCAGAATTTAGAACATGTTTGCTTACACCAATATCCTATTTCAAGAAAAGGCAGACAACTTCTTGAAAAGCTATCTATTATTTTGCTGCCTGTTTCTTGAGTACTGCCAAAGGAAGGGCTACTCAGTTTTCTCTACCTACTCTAACACAGTGTGCATAATCTGAAATTATCTTTAATTCACTGTGCTACAAAAATAAATAGGCAAAAAAAAAAAAAACCAAAAACCAAACAAATAGGGCAGGCAATGCTGTAGAAGGTCAGTATTTTCAAGGTCAGTATTTTTCAAAGTTTAATACTCAGAGCATAACTTGTGCTCTTAGTGACTTAGTGACAACAAGGGAAGGACCACTGCTGCACTGCAGGACACAAATTCATATCATCCCTTTGCAGATGTATCACAGAGAACAAAAGAGGTGTTTGATGTCTTGATTTGCTGAGCATACACCTGAGGTGGTGTGTCCTATTCCCACTCCTCATTTTCAAATCTCCTGTGCACCACCAGGACTCTCGTCACTTCCCTCAGCTGTTCATTCAATCTGGATGCTGCTCAGAGGTGAAGCTGCCCTGAGGCCATGATAAATTTTGGCATGAGGTCATACTAAACACCATAGGTGACAAATTTTACCACAAATTTTACCAAACTCACCAAAGGAAGAGAAAAACAGTTTCTCTGTGTTGTCCTTCTGTGTCCTAAATAAGCGGAGAAAAGACCTTTTTGCCAGCATTGAAGTAAATGGCAAATGTGGAAAGATTCTGTTTAGAAAGATCAAAAACCTATAACGAACAATATAAGATCTGGTATATTGCTTTTCATATGTACAGCACATTTTCATGTATGCAATTGCCTTTTGAAACACACCTGTGCTGTTAATGGCAAGGTAATCCTGTATTTTTCTAGATGTGCATTCGTAGAGGGATAACCACATTTACTTATGTAAAAAGGAACCTAATTTCACAAAACAGCAGATACAACAAACTAAGTGAAATCAGCAATGTATCTGAAAACATGAAGAGAAAAAAAGCATGCATCAGACTTCAATTTGAGACTATTTTTTAATTTCTGGGAAAAGAACACTTACCACAGTTACTGTTTATACTTCAGTTCACCTCAAAGACTAAACTGATTATATATCAGATGTTTTCTATTATAGTTAACTTGTAAGGGGAAAAGTCAATGCCTCTAACAAAGTAAAGTATTGATTTTTTTCCACCTGGTAAAAACAACCACAAACAAGTTAAGAAGCACTGTGTTCTAAGAATAAACAAGCAGTTGTATAATTACTTATTTCAATTTACAACAGCAAAATTATTTTTTTCTCCACTATTATTGGAATTTATGTTGTTATTCCTTTTTCTTAGATGCAATTAAGACTTTAAAAAAAAAAAAAAAAACAAACGTATAACTCAAAATCTCCAAGCATTTACTCTCACTTAAATTAAAGCATAATCACTAAATAAGCCTCACTATTAGAGTTCAATACCTGGAAATTTAGTGTATTGATGTTGTAAGAATAACTACACTAGAAGCCTTCCCAGAGAAAAATTCTAAAGTGTATGGTTTTGGGGGGTTTTTGACTTGTGGCAATCACAGATAAGTGAAATCTTTAATCAGTTTTTCCCCTCATATGAAATAAATTAATGGTTCCAAACTTCTCTGCACAAGACAGAAACACTGTATTGTACAGTTAATATTTAGCTTTAATACATATGAAATCATTTTACAAATAAAACTTTTAAAGTGAACACTTGAGCTGAAAACATGGTCCAGTCTCTGGAACATCACCACCATCACATATCATATGTATCAATGCAGAAAGTGACTGAAATACATCAAGTATCTCAAATTGAAAAGCAGCTGCTTCTGAACAAGATGCAAAGTTGACGTGTGCAAATTTTACCATTTCAAACCATTCAACAGATACAGTAATTTCTCTATTCAAGGAATTGGAGAGAAACAAAAATAATGGCTTCACTTGCTAGGCAAAAAAAGTCCAGGACTTCACCTTCCTCAGCTTCTGAAAAATACAAAGGCTTACCTTTCTGTACACCAGCATGTTTGGGGATTCATCAGCCACCCCATTGCTGCTTTGCCCATAATTATTTCCTTGTGCCATGTCCCACAAATTTGATCCGCTTTTGGATGCTGCACTGTAAAAGGTAAAAGTGGTTTCAATAGGGCATCGCCTCAGGTCTCCTTGCTTCCCTGATGATTAATGGACCTGACTTTCTACCAACACGTTATCAAAATCAGCGTATGCTCTCGCTCCAACAGATATTTACACGGGAGCGAAGCTCCTAATTCGCCATTTACTGTCATTACTCTCTTTTGCCGGTAAATTATGGATGTAACGTGTTGATCTAATTTAAACATTAATGAATTGTCACTGGGAGCAGCTCCCTGACACACCGCTAACCACCACATCACACAGACGCCTCCTCACAAAGCGTTTCTTCCTCCCCTGCACGGAGCTCACCAAGGGACGCTCTGCGCCTTCCAGGCCAGTTTTGTGAGGGCTGACTCGGCCCGTGACGTGGATTCAGCAGTGCCCTCCGCTCGCAGCTCGGGTCATAGCAACTTTCACAACAGTCAAACGCACGAAAAGCAAACCAGACGCTTTGAACCTCCCTGTAATTCACCAGCCCATCTGTGCTCGTACATACGGCGGGGCAGGGGAGCAGGTGACGAGGGAAAATGAAGAACCAAGCCAGAACACTGTTCCGGTTGCTTTCACCTACTTTCATCGCACTTTACCGCCAAACACCGGCTCCCTGCCAGCCCCGTCTCCTCCCCGCCCTCCCCCGGGTCACACGGGAGCTGCACTGAGCAAGAGCTCGGATCATGCCGTAGCTCCGGCTTTGCACGCAGGTGTAAGAATGTGCTCCATCTACAGACCACACCGGCGGATGCGGAGAGCCCGGAGAGCCGCCGAGCCCTACTCCAAGCGCTAACCTCCCGAGCCCTCCCCAGCCCCCGAGTCCCTTCACCTTCGGGCTTGGCTGCCCCCCGTCCGCCCTCCGGCCCGCGCTGCCCCGGCAGCGCCCGCGGGGTTTGCGCGGCTCCGGGCGGCCAAAGGCCGGGCGGACCGGACCGGACCGGCTCCCCCGCGGGCAGCCCGGCGCGGCGCCCGCAGCTCCTTCCAGCACCGCGGACAGCGGCGGCAGCGGCGGCGCCGCCCGGGGGCCCGGCGGGAGCGGGGCCGCGGCTCCGCGGCGGGAGGCGCGGGGCGGGGGCGCGGAGGGGCGCGGAGCCCGCCCGCTCGGTTACCTCTGGGCCAAGGTCACTGCGCGCTGGCCGCGGCTCCTCGGCTGCTCCTGCGGCTCCTGGCGCGCCCCGCGCGGTGGGTGTCAGCCGGCAGCGGGCGGAGGGACGCGGCGATCGCTCATCACACACACGCACACACACGCACTGCGGGCGGAGGCGCTGCTGCCGCTGCCGCCGCCGCCGAGGCTGCGGCTCTCCCGTGCTCTGCCGGAGCGGCGGCAGCTCAGCTCAGCTCCCTCCCCGCAATGGAGCGGCCGTCACGTGGGGGACGGGCACGTCAAAGGTGCTGCCGCTGCCGCCGCTCCGCCACACAGCAGCAGCCTTCCTCCTCCTCCTCCTCCTTCCTTCTCCTCCTCTTCCTCGGTGCGCTAGGCTCCCTCACCGAAAGCAGCGGCCAAGAAACTGCAGCTGCCAGCAGATCTGGCAGCAGCCCTGTAAATGAGATTAGGCATCACTGGTGGGCTGGGCAGGAAGAGAATGTGGGCTAATGGGATAGGGAAGGAGAAGGGGAGTTGTTGGGGAAACTGGGTCGCCTCCCTCATATTTCTTTACCGACAAGGAATCTGCCTCTTCCTCTATCTTATGCTGGACACATCGTGTATTTTTTTCAGTGAAAACTAAGGAGAGCCTGTGCTCTGTTGGCACTGCAGACTTTCCTGAGCAGTGGAACACAGAGAGCAGAGTGAACCTGTTTCAGACAGATAGGAAGAAACCCTAAGGACACCTCAAGACACCCTCGGGACTGTTTTGCCATATCCTAGGCAACTGCCTAACTTGTAAAGGCCTCACATTGGCTACGATAAAAGAAAAAGATCAAGTCTCTTAGTCTTACTTCCCCATCACATGCAGACAAGAACAATTTTGCAATACCGCTCTTGCAAGGGGGTTGAAATGCCCAGAACTCAACATCCACAAGAACACAAGGTACTTAAGTGGTTACACTTTGGTATATTTCGATTTAAAAGTGTCTTTTCTGGAAACTGTAGCTCTTATTACAAGAATGATCTTGCAAAAGAATCCTCTACTGTGCACTGCACCTTGTGGAGTGTGTGCTGGTAAATCATGCAATTCAAGCAGAGGTTTCCATGCATACTGGGTCACCTTCACCCTTACTTGTTCTACCTTTCTCACATCTCAGAGGGCCTCAAACAAACACTATCCTGCAAGAAGTTTGTTACTACCATCTAATGCAACTACTTTTAACTATTCCTCCAAACTTCGCAGATGCCTTGAGATACTTTAACAGAGGATGTGGTAAATTAGCTCAGGCAATGATAGGGAGTCACAGTGGCAACAATAAAGTGAAGGAAAAAGGACAGAACTGATCTGGACTTTTTGGAGAGCTGAGGAAAGGAAGACATAAGTTTGATAATGGTCCTAAGAATGAACACCGGAGTAAAGAACTATGATCTCCATCAGAAATACGAATGTTTTTCAGAGACAGAAGTTGTAAAAGGTGAAATGACACAATAAGAATCACCAACTCTGTTCAGTGAGATACACTGGCTGCAAAGAAAAGGAGCTCTGTAGCAGACAGACATTGTCTGTCTCAACTTCAATAGAGGAGAATAACTTATCATGTCACAAGGAAAAGGAAATGTGAAAACAAATGGTGTTAGAAAAGACAGAACTCTGGAGTTTTGAGGTGGAAGAGAAGGAAGGGAAAGAATTCAACAGCACAAGCATAAAGTAGAAGTATCAGTGTTGAAAGTAGTTGGCAGAGGAATTTATTAAACCAAAGATTAAACAGAGAACTAAGACCTGTTTCCCACTAAAATTCACTTCACATACAATAGCATCTCAGTGAGGCTAATAAAGTAAGGATCAAAATACTAATCTTCCAACAGATTCTCTGATTCAGCCCAGTCCACTGTTGAGAAATGGGAATGAGCAATAAAGAACTCAGTGTGTTTTTACACAGACATCCCAATTGAGCAGCACTGCAGTGTTCAGAGCTCAGCAATTTGACTTTGTACGTCTGATAGGTGCACTAGAAGACAAGGGAATTGCCTCCCAAGATCTGCTAAAAACACAAGTGATGCCCTCGTGGTTGTATGGCATCAAAATAAACTCAAAATCTTTATCAGACTGGAGTTTAATTTTTTTTTTTCAGAGTAAAAATGGGAACTGCAAAAAATATAATTCAAATATAATTTTACCACTAAAGAGGGACAGGAGGAAAATCTTTTAAAATATTGGTAAGACACATATTCTTTCTACTTGCTCTGCCAGGCATTAAACATAGTAATTGTGTTAAAGAGCATAAAAATCAAACATTAGCAAGTTTCCAATGAGATCAATATTTGTTTTCTCATTCTGCCTCATTTTGTTGTTAATGTAAGGGACAAAAAACCCCACATAAAATGAAAGCATTTTGTACTAAAATTCTTGGACTACCTATATTAAGTTACTCAAAAGCTGACTTCAAACTACCTACTTTCTATAAAGTGTTCTGCAAATAGATTTTGGTAGCAGCAATGTGTCTTTGGAAAGCTCCCCAACAAAGCTGACTAATTTAGGCAGCAACATTTTCCAAGCTTTTATTCTCTGAGACTGTCCTTAAAACTAAGGGCAGAAGCATACCCAACTGAGTTAGATTTTGGCTATGCTACCTCCAATTTTACCTTTGCTTTAACTTTGTTTTAACCATTCTGATTATTTTCCAAGTAAATAAAATACAAAATACTAATAGGCAAAGTTTATATTTTTTCTTTGAAAATAATCAAATTTTAATAACATAAATGCAGTTCTAAAGCAGAGCAATTACTTGGGCCCATGGAGTTAATAGGTATTTCTCCAGTAACATCAAAAGGAAGTGTATTCCATAGTTTTTAATCTTGTCCTCAGGGCCAGAGGAACACCTAAAACATCTCAGTCATGCATCTCACAACAACAGACCTGCTACACTGAAGCATAACAAAATTTTTTCGCCAGCATGTCCACTGTCTCAATGAAGTAGAACTCTAAACCCTAATGGGGTTAAACAGAAGACCAGAAACTTCCCAACAGAATTTGCTTTTTGCCATCATTTTGTGATGAAAGAGACCCTGGGCTGGACTACTTTCATAAATACAAGTAGAAAGAAAATAATTTATTTAAAAAATATGTAACCAGATAGTCTCATTCCATTGCACTTGGGTGTGTTTGTTCAACACCCTATAAAAAGCTTTAATTCATAAATTACTTACACATCTTTCCCATGCTGAAAGTCATCACTTATCTCATATACAACCAGCATTAGCTTCCCCAGAAGCACGGTCTGCCAGAAGAGGAAAGGCCTTTTCAAAATGCAAGGCAAAACTACTCATTAATAAAACAAAGATGATGGGGAAAGGCTGCCAAGGGGCAGCTTTATCTAACAAGGCAATAAAGTACACATGATTGAGCAAGGTGGTGACTACATTTTCTGTGTTTAGCTTTCACTGTCAGTACAACTCAAGTATTCCAGTAACATCACATGAACGTGGCATTTTTAAGTAAAAATTTTATGTCAGGATGTGTACAACAATCTATCTGGATACGATCAGAAATTTTGCTGTCTGTCCTGCTGGCCAATGCTGTAGCATTATGTCAGTATGTCCCCTTTATCCATCAATTTATCTTGTCTTATGGCTAGACTAAATGTTCCTTGGAGTAACGACATGCTGTGCAAGCTCTTAGCACAGCATGATCTTGTTCTATGACCAAGTTTTTAAAGCTTTGGAGCATTATAAACAACCACATTCAAATTTACTAAAATAATGTAGACATGCTAACTGAACTCCAAACACGGACATGAGTTAATATTGTGCTACCTTAAAGTATAAGACCCAGATTTTTTTTCACTAGCTGGCTAAGCACAGAGACAAGCTGCCTGCTTTAATGGAACTCATGTATTTGTGACCCTACCAATCCACAAGGGTTCCAATGCCAGGCTCTGAGCAGGTACCTGGTGATTCCAGGCAAGCTTTTGGCCTTTTTGATGAGATGGGAACACCTGCTCCTTCAGGAGTGAATTGCAATCAATCTGTTTAATGTAGGTCTTCAAATGTCATCGTGATGATTACAGGTCACAGTATATATTTTCTAGAACTGAACCCAGGACTGCCTTAGAAACTTCACTTTCTTCATTTTTTTTATGCTCTAGGAATTTCGTTTGTCACTTACCTTACAACCCTATTAAAATGTTAATTACCTTTGTCAATTTATGATGCTGATGATCAAAGCTGTTGGTGTTCTGTCAGCTAGGGAAGGAGCTAAAAAACAACAAAAAGATATTTTTAGAACATAAAAGAAAGAGGTAACTAAAAAGAAATCTGGATTTAACAAAAAGAATTCTGATCTGATAGGAAAAAAAAGAGTTGTGGAGAGACATAATTTCACAGGAATGCAAAATTTTTAGAAATAAGGAAAGCTCATATTTCCATAATCTTTTTTTAAGTGATAGATAGATAGATAGATAGATAGATAGATAGATAGATATACACACACCCCCACAGAGAACACAGTACAAGTGACATATATTTGAAACCTTAATGCAACAAATTTTATCCCTTACTGTTATTGTAACAGAAAGTCCACAGCTACATGGAATTTTGTATCAATACAGTGGCCCACTAAAGCTGTCCATGGAAAGCCAACTGCTTCTCCCAACAAAGGAGAACAACCTCAAGCAGTTCCACTGCAGTCCTGACAATTTATCCAGTTGTAACTTCACCCAGAAGAGGGCAGGCTTTCTCAGACAAAGAGAGAGAGGCTACGATAGCTGGCTGACACACTACTAGGAGTATTTTTCCCCTCCTAAAAGAGTTACCACAACTGGCTATACACCATCATTTCATCAAAAAGTGAGAGTGGTTACAGAAATGAAACAACACACCACATTCCTTTAAAACTGCCTGGAAGACCTATGATTAATAAGCCCTGATCTTACAATAAGTTACAAGCTGGAGAAATCAATCAAGCACGGAGAGATAGAACAAATCTGCAGGGAAGAAAAAAAATAGAAGAAAAAGATGGAGGTTTTATTCAAATTTGGACCTCATCATACTAACAGTCTTAATTCAAGCACAGTTCTGAATCCTGGTCTCCTAACTTCCAAAACAGCTCTTGCAGATGTTTTCCATTTTGTGTAAAACAATTACTATTGGCACAGAACAAAACCTGAGTTCACAAAATGGGACATTTTGTTCCTTCTTCAGATAAAATAATTAAAATAAGGGTGTGTTGCTCTCAGCATCTCTTATCACTTGGTATTTACAACACCTTCCCCAGAGGCAAAGATGAGCAGTTTATAGATTAATATCTGCATCTTCAGATGCCATATACTTCACATAGGAGTCCAATTACTGAGCAACTTCATACAAAGTAAGGAAAGAAAAGACAGGGATTGTGGTTTTGTAAATTTAGCTACAATGCTTTTAGCCCAAGCTATTAGCTTAATTCAATCTGACAGCAGTCTCAGGTTAAAAAAAATACCCATAGTATTTTTTTGTGACTAAACCAATAAAAAAACTCCAACAAACCAAGGAACAGGCTCTTCCTCTTCATTCCTCCAGAAAATCTCTCAGACAGGCCTGATTCATACGACAGCACTTGCTCAGATCAAAATAGAATAAGCCACTTATTAAGGATGAGTTAGGAAGACATTGATTTAGAATCCTTTGGCATGAAAGGACCAGAGAGAGGAGGACACAGAAGACCTATAAAGGGAGGGAGGAAAGAGTACCATGTGTGAGAATGCCATGGTTACAGACCAGAACAGATTAATTGTCAAAAGACCTCCTAACAGAATTAACTGGAAACACTGAGAACTATCTGGAGGAATAATTTGTGTAGCAAAGAACTGAGCTGATAAATAAGAATAATGCAGCAGAAGAAAACAAGGAGAAAACCAACAAATCCAGAAACCCTCACACTGGTCACAGTTAGCAGGACACGGTTCTTGCAAGCTGCTGAAATGGTTTTGGGGGAAGATATCTTGAAAGTGCTCAGAAGGAGATGAGGAAAGAACTGAGAAATTTTGAAAAGTAAAAGTTGTCCCTTATTCTATCTGATCTCATCCTCTATATACAGAGATAGAATTTCTAGAAACTCCTGTTAAATAGGTAAATGCCAAAAAATGCAGAATACTGGCTGACTTCTGCAGGTTTTTGTCAGTTCTCACAGGTGTTTTATCTTACTAAAAAATAATTTTTCTACAACATGCTTTTTAGACTGCAAGAAAAGCTTACATGTACCAGAAAAATAATAAAAAACGTGGCAGCTATCAAGTCAGGAGATAGCTTCAAATGTTAGCAGCACAACATCATAGGCAGCCTGCAAGTATCAAACTTGCCTATGCAAGCTACTGCTGAAATTGCCCACTTTGCTCATTCCCTCCAGCAATCAGAGTTGATGTGACTTAATCTCATTAATTCACTGAGCTGAATGCACTGGAGAAAAAGAGAGCTCAGCAGTTTAACCAGCTTCGTTCATCATTTTTCTTTCCTTCCCCTACCTTTCATTTTGAAGTTCTCTCTATCATTCATGAATTCTCTGCCTCATATCCACAGACAATAGAATAAAACAGCTTTTCCCCCCCAAGGTTGCTTTGTTTTTCTAAAGGCTTAAATCAGCCAGAATCAATTTGCTGATTGTGCATCACAAACTGAACCAATCTACATCCATTTATATCCAAGTACACACAATAAATATAGTCATTCTCAAACAGGAAATGGAGTTTTCATTCTTTTAAACTCTACACAGCATCTAGGCTGAAAGGAGACCTTTATTTTTTTTAAATCATATTCTCCAGAAACTCAAAGGACTAAAAATTACAAAAAGAAAATAAGCAAGTGTCTATAATGGCTAAATAGTCCCATTTAACAAAAAATTAAAAAAAAAAAAAAGTAACAGAACCACAAAATAGGGATGTGGGTTTGCTGGGGTTTTTTCAAACCACAGTATAAATTCAAGTCGTTCCCAGAATGCACTCCTTACCACAAGATTGTTTTACTTGAGTCTACAAGATTATTAGCAAACATTCAACTTCTATACATTTTCTCCAATACTAAAGGAAACTTTCTTAAATGACGAAGTATAGATGTATAGTTCAAAACAGTTGGCTGAGAAAACAAATTATTTTTAGAAAAGTGTGACACCCTTGGCTGTATAATCTAAAATCATAACAAGCTATTTATTTTTTAAAAACAGTATACCTAAACTGGCTACAGATTCAGTATTTCAAAGTGGTCAGTCAGAATAGTTTAGACAGTCAAGAAAAGTCTCACAAAAACCCTGTATCATAATACTTGCTTCAGCTTTCAGTATTTGAGAGTCAGTGAGTAAAAGATGCATCTTTACTTAACTATACTATATTATAATATCAAGCCACTCTGCAAGCAAGGAAAACAAAGCAGCCTTGACATTATAGCCTGAAATACCCAGGCAGTGAGGAAAAACCAGAATGAAATTAAAAGAGCAAGACATGTAGAAAAAGAAATCTTTTTTGTGTACTCTCTTTCCATAATATCTGAATTTTGGCACTGTGCACAATATCATTCTCCAGTCAGAGAACTGCTTAACACAAGGATATATGCATTTGGCTTTGTCACTAGGTTTTACTTCAAGTACAAGAAGCAGACACTGAAGCCTGATAAGGTATGTGACAGATAAAATGCTTAGCATGGAAGAATTACTTTCCTCCCAATACAGCAATGGTTTAAACTTTATTTTTTGCAGGCGAATGGAGACAGACAGGAGCAGGAAAATAATCTGGTAGTAAAGAAAGCAGAGCTTTGCTGTGCTAGACTGGGAACTAAAATGTTATGCAAGGCTATCAGGTGTCCAGCATGAGATTTTTACAGTATAAAGGTTTGTCTTGTAGGAGAGGAAATAAAGATATTTAGCCATGGGTAGATATTTAGCCTGTGGATAACAGAAGAGAGAGAGATAGGGGAAAATGAATAAAGAGGTCATTACATTGAAGGCAGGAAGGTAGCATGAATGCATCCAGACTGGAAAATGATCCACAGTGGGGAAGGACAGTACCACTTATTTAATAAGGAAGCAGAGTGAAACCAGATTTCACTATTTCAATGACTGTATGCCAAATGAAACTTATGCAGCTTCCAGTGGTAAAGTAAGAGAATGGACTAAGATGAACAAGAGAAAGCAAGGAAGACAATTCAGAAAGCAAGCATTGATCCCACTTTCTCTGCAAATTGATTTGATTTTCAGGATAAAATTAATGAAATAAAAACTAAAACTTAATCCAAGAATACTGAAAATTTGAATGCTATAGAAAAGAAGAATGCACCTGGCTATTCACCTCAGCAAAGAAAAGAGACTCAGAGAGTCATAGGAAACCAAAATACTTGGAGATTGGACAAAAAAGAAAACACAGAACAATATAGGTATAGAGCAGGAAGAGTCCACTGTTACCAAACAAGGACAAACAGTCTTTAAATTTAATTGATCTCTTTCCTGACTAAAATAATAAGGGAACAAGTTCTGAGCAACTTCAGATGAAGACAGCATGGCTTTGTATATAGGAACAAATTGAGCTTGTAAGGAACAAAACAGATTGCAAAATATGCAAAGCTAACTTATTAGTCTAAGCCACAAGAGATTTCAGGGAGTTCTCTAAAGGCAGAAAAAGCCACAGTAGGGTGGCTAAAAACCTAAGTAAATGGCTTTTATGTGTCAGAGGGAACTGAAATTTACAGTCACAAACTCAAAGTACTGTTCATAGTTCTTTCACACTCTGTCTCTTATACAGCACCTTGTCACCTGATAGTGCTACAGGATGGCAATGCAAATGTGCATTTGACCTCATGGTACTATTTGTTCTACATTCGCCAGTCTGGATACACAGTGCTGTAATACATGTCATTTTATGCCATTATAATGCACTTATGTCTGGCACAAATTCATCACAGCCAGTGGTGTCCTATTTGATAGTGGAAGAATAAACAGAAGTGAAATCTGGCTTCAGCTCGGTTCACCTCAGACCAAAAGCTCACCAAGCAAAAAGCAGCAATCAAGGTACTTCCTGGCATACAGCAGACATCCAGGGGGGCCAGTGATTAGGTCCACAGACTCAACCACAGCTCTTCCCAGTTGATTTCATGTTTCCCTTCTGACTTGTTTGGAGATTATTTCTATGGCCATATTAGCATTTCTGTTCTCATCATCAGGAATATTTTTCATTCTCCTAAAGCATCAAAATTTGCAAACACACAAGAGGAAGGACCTTGAAATATGGAACCAACCCTACAATTTAGGCTGACAATAACTTGCAAAGCAGCAATCACTTTCCACAATCACATTCAGAGTAAGCTTCATCAGACATGAAACTCACATCCAGGAAGCAAACAGCAGATATAGAAATGTAAGTACACATGCCAACCTAATCACATTTTTAGCCAACTAAATATGATTTTTGTTTGGAGAAGCATGTTCCAGTATATTGTTCCTGATGTTCTAAATATTGTAAGAGTGCTTTGCCAGTCACAACACAGCTATTGATTGTCCTTCCCAGCCTCATCCACAAGGCTAAACACAATATCCCAATAATTTGTATGCAGGCATCTGTGACAATGGAAGGTCAGTATTTGTTAATTAGAGTAGAAAGAGAACAAAGTCATGAACTCAAATGGATGAAGATTAACAGTAATGTGGAAGTGTTTTGATTCTAAATATCACCAGGTAATAATGGCATCATCACAGGGTACAAGTGCTGCATCCAGGTCCATCCTCTTCACTCTGGCCTCTCTCCATTTCACTACCCAGCATTTGGGCAATGCTACCTGGATAACCTCTCCATGCCAGCAATTCAGAGGGAATGAACAGGACAGAAGTCACTCTTCCTCTTCCTCCTCCCCCTCCACAGTGCTGATTCCTGACTCCTGCAGTCTGCAGAAAAGCAAAGAACTGCTGCTCTACAGTTAGTAGGGCAGTCGGTGGATGCAGAGAGTAGAGTGCTTTGAGGCAATGACTGCATGTCATGTCTAAGCAGCCAAACTTACACTGCAGTTTCTGTTCTGGGACAAAAATCCTCTAAGAGTAAGTCTTACAACTCCAGAGAAATGAGATGCTTTATTCAGCTTTTGCTACAGACTGTAACAGAGGCATACCCACCTCACAGGCCCTTCCTTGTTTCTCAAACCACTATTGTCCTCCTTCCTAAAAGTGAAGATGCTGTCACAGTTTTTACTGATACCAAATATTCATAGCTTCATGCATTGGCACAAGGAGGTGAGGAGTTTTCAACATACTAACTTTTCTGCAGTATTTCAAGATCCTTCTTTGCCCAGCTCTCTTGCCAAAAAAGACATTATTATTCTCACAGTGGAAGCCAAGTAGCTCTAAAACCTGTTTAAAGCAGCCTAGCAGAATTCATGTCTAGGGAAAAAAAAAGCACCATGATTAAGAGGCAAGAAATCAGGTTTGACCTTCAAAAGTTCCAATGGGTCATTTAAGGGTGGTATCTCTTCCTTTAAAAATAAGTAATCACTTAAACAAAGGCAATGCTGATTCTGAGCCAAATAAAGCATCCTTACCAACAAAGAAACCTGCCCAAATGGGCAAGTTCAACTGGCTTCACTGAACACTGACAAAATATTTCTGAAGATTTTCTTGGAACAATATCTAAAACACTACAATTAAACATGTGAAGCAGCAAAAAAGGGAACAGAAAAGGGAGTTTTCTAGGGCATCAAAAGTGGGACACAATGTATGATTAATTTTTTTTTCAGATCTTTAACTTTTAAAAATGTGTTTAATTAAAAGAAACATATTTGCATTACTCATGCAGATTAATGTAGCTCAGGTCACCGAACGCTTTCTGATTTGTAATTATTAACAGTTTTAACTGCCTCTGAAAATTATATTAGAGGGCTTGGGAAAAAAATCAAGAATCTTCACCATCCGCTTTGTAAGCAAACATTATTTACTGCATCCACCTCTAGGTAGCAATTTACATAGTTCTTACTACCTATAGCGGTGGCATGTAATACAAAGGTTTGGGTCCAGGGTCTTGTTTGGCTATCTCTTGTTCTAAACAAAGAATTTCATTTTCTGCCAATTAAAGGACAAGCATATAAACCATAGAAACTTCCCAGTTTATTTGTTAAAGAGATGGGGAAGAG
Source organism: Agelaius tricolor (assembly GCF_023055355.1). Taxonomy (NCBI): domain Eukaryota; kingdom Metazoa; phylum Chordata; class Aves; order Passeriformes; family Icteridae; genus Agelaius; species Agelaius tricolor. Next base: position 47,506,704 of record NW_027269261.1, read on the forward strand.
ATTGAAAGTATGATTACCAGAGAAATATCTCCATTACAGACCATTGGAGGGCTCTAACTCCTAGTTATGCTGCTGGCAGTATAAGTCAGTTATGGGCTGCTGAGAAATTACCTTCTTCCTTTCCTGTGTTGTTTCCCTCATTAAGAACACACTGACTTCACAAAGTGAGTGCTAACTGACCTGAAAAACTCATTTCTTGTATAGAGAACTCAAAGTCCAACTTGCTCACTGGGGCCTGAATTTCACCCTTCAGCTACAGCATTGAGATTGAGTGACTGGTACAGAGACAGCAACCATCCCCTTTCCTTCCTCTCTCCAGTTGTCTTTCTCTCAGACCTGAACTTTTTATTTTTTTAATCCCTTCTGTATTGGTACACTGACTTTTCAGACTTCCAAGGCAGGCAGGAGCACTCGGAGTATCAGCACAGGGCTCCAAGCAAGGCACATCTTCCCAAAGTGCAGAAAAATCCAGAAGCGTTTCTCAGGACAGCAGCAACTTCCTGATTTGAACAGCAAGACCCCATAGGTGAGGACAGGCTTAGTAATTCCACAGCTTTCAAAATCCCATTTCATGGCAATTTCCTGAGAAACCACAGCTCCCTGAGGTAGAGTAAGAAAAGGGGCTTTGTTCTTCGGACCCTGTGGAATCCCACCTGAAAAGGCTCCTTTGAAACCTCATTCCAGCAGCATCCTAAGGAGCCAGTGAGCTTGTTTCTCACACATAACACAACTGGAGATAACTATGGCAGAGAAAAGTGCAACTACACCAGGTCACAAATGGGAGCAGGTCATATAAAATGTGTAACTTGGCAAACAGCGCTAGAACAGCCACTCTGGCACAGGGAGCAAAACAAAACTGAAAAATTTGCAGGTATGAAGCAAGCAGATGAACAATGAGAGACAAAGTTAGGGCCAGGAATTTAAAGGAAAGAGACAATAGTACAAAACTTTTCTGGCCCATAGTAGGTCAAGTACAGTGAGATAAAAAACAGAATAAAAGGATATAAAATAGGATTTTATTGTCAAAGAGGTAGGTGGGAACACAGTAAGAGAAAGAAAAAACAGTTTTAGCATGCAGACAGCCATTTCTCCCAGAAGAAATTAATCTTTCAAAAAAGCTAGTTGTGGTATTCCTAGGATCATATTTTGCTTGAGGGAAAGAGACTACAAAGAATGCCTTGTAAAAGACTCAAAATACAGAAAAACCTGTGCAATTTCAAGCACAAGATACATTATTTTGGAAGAAAAAATTGCATTTTCTTTGTATTTTGAGACATGTAGCATGTAAGGCAAGGACTTTCATACATTCCACAAATTATGCAGACCTGGATTTTCTACAGGCTTTTAAAAAAATACTGTTTCTACTAAAATAATACTAGCTTTTCAAAAATCAGTGTTCAATACAAACCCTATTGCAGGATTTGTGAGCACAATTTCAGTAAAAGGAGAGTGTTTAGGGCAAGAATGCTTGGTATTTTAATATAAAACATACATTCATAATTTAATTTTGGATTAAGTAAGATTGAAAGGTACATCCTGATCCTCTGACCAAATTCAAGTGCAGATAATTAGTCTGCTTTGTGGGGGAAACTAGAAGGCTAAGGAATCAGTTATTTTCTGTTACTACTGAACAATGATCAGTACTTGAATATCAATGCTAAGTGAAGGCGATTTTATACATACAGCTGCTTTTCAAGTTGTTTCAGCAACTTCAGGCAAAATTTCCTGAATGTGCTCAGGTTTCTGGGTTCAAAACCCACAGGCAACACTCCATTCTCTATTTGTAGATGGATTAGCTTTTATTCATAAAATAAAATTAACATTTCAGATTTCCTTTTAAAAATACAGACATTGTTATTCTTGGAGAACTCAAACTTTAACCACATTTGTTACCTTCAACATTTGCATACTGTGAGAGACTCAAGTAGCAGCCCATCTCCTCCAAGATACTTCTCTTTCTTCTACTACTTCAATAACCGAAAATAACTCCAATTCTTTTCATAATTGCATCCTTTAAGACCTCAGTCCTATCACCAAGTCCTTGTCTTATTGGGCAACAGAACTGCATTTCTATGGGAAATGAAAGAGGCTACTCTCCATTCACTTACTTTTGGGAAGTGTGGCACAACAGTTTGCATCCATATGGCTAATCTGTACTCCCTCAAAACAAGGAAGGGTTCTTCCTCATTGCAAATGGTTGCTAGTCCATTATATCCATCACTAGGTATTGTCAGAGAAAAAAAAATAGCAATTGCCTCAAGTGAAAATCACACCAGAAAATTCACTAAATACACAGGATAGTGCTGAAACACAATCCCTAGCCCTGCTAAGTTTCCTAACACAGACAGTCTTAAGGGCCAAACTGATTATTTCTCCCTCACCCATACATATTTTAATTAGTGCACAAGAAGAAATACTATTACATCATGTGGATTGTCAAACAATTGGCTGGTGGAGCTGTAAGCAAGGTCTTTTTAAAAAGACTGCGCTCTCAGATTTTTCTGAGAGTGATATATTTGTGATGGTGCAGTGCAAAAGTAACAAGGTTTAAGATAACAGCTTCTTTATTCATCACAGTTACTGTGAGTATTATACTTAGAATTATTTTCAGACTATCACATTAAAGATGCACTAAAGATGTGTGACTCCTTCCCACTCCTTCAAAAAAAGATGGGAGGGTAGAGAGGGAGAAAGAAGCTGAACTAGAACAGTTTGTGAAAATGACAACACATTTAATACTGAAAAAAATCATAAAGGCAAGAGCTACATCCTTAAAATAACATTTTCAGTTTAATACAGATACTCTTTCTCATTTCCAAATTTAAGCAGGTATCCCTCCTACCAATTTTATGACAAGTGCTGTCATGTTGAGCAGTCCTTGGCTCTCTAGAAATGTTCATGCTCAACATCTTCTAAAAATAGTTCTTGGTTGTTCTTGCTGCAAGAATTATTTGTTTCAGACTATAACTTCTACTTTCCATTAACCAAGGCTCAGTTCTGTTTTGGATAAATTTTGATGTGTGAGCAAAGCTCCTGACTTATACAGCATGATGTAATTGTGCTGACAAGATTCACTTGCCAAGCTAAAACACACAATGGTAAGGGAATGAATAAGCAAGCATACAAAAGGCTGGTCATATCATCAAGTCATCTATTAAAGCTGTCTAGCATTCTCTTAAAAGTGTTGAAATCGCTTAGAAATCTACCAAAAACTGTTGGGCTAAATTTATTCCCACAAAAGGTGTTGTTCCTAGCCTGAATTTTCCTGAAGACATCAAGAAGATGGTGAAGGCTGCAGTGATTGGGCATTTCCTTGTCCTTGCTGTTTTGGACTGTTATCAGCCAAGCTGGAAGTTAGAGATATTATATTGTCAACCATTACCCTTTAGGGAGAAGCAAGTTGCGTATTTCATGTGAGGGTTCCACAAAAAATGGAGAGGAATAGATATGGATGAAGAGCAAAGAAGAATTTCCCTGCTGGAAAGGCCACCTCAAAAACTCAAGGAGAAAGCAATACTGGTTCTAACAAAAGGACATGAACTGAGAATACGAGGCAGTAGATACTGGAACAGGGAAAGAAGCTAGAAGTGAGAGCTGGTGCGTAGGCAGAGACAGATTGTACAGGAATCTGAAGGAGGATAGATACTGCTTTACACTGCTGAGTAATCCTGGCCACAAAGGTAACTTTCTCAGCTGTACAATCAATTTGGGCATATGGACAAATTATGACAAGTCTAAGAACAATGAAGATTAAGGGGTGATTTTTATGTGCTTGGATTTCCTGGGTTAAGAAGTCATTGACCTGTTGCAGATTCCCACTGCTCTTCTAGGGTATTTTGGTGGAAGATAGTACCTCACATTTCCCAGCAAGCTCTCAGCTCACAAACTGAAGAGGACAGGAGGTGAAAAAAATGTAATCTAAGAAAATAAACAGAACCATTTATCTGAAGAAGAAATACTTTTTTCCTCAAAACAAAAGGCAAAGTCTAAATGCTGTCTTCCTTCTTTTAACAGGAAGAGCTGCTTTATTATATAACACATATAACTGAAGCAAAAATTTAAGACTCACAAAAGTCTTAGAACTACTTATATGGACAATCAAATAATATCAGATAGACATTGCTGTGAACTAATAACAAATGATTTACTGGTTAGTGTTCCTTTATATCTCTTCTATATATATATTCAGAACTGGTCACAGGGAAAAAAAATTGATTGGAACTATGGGGTTTTATGTGTGGATTGGCAGTCTGAATTAGAATAGCATAAACTTTATTACTACACAAACCAACACTTTTTCCTCCTTAAGTACAACCTTTAAATGCAGCCTCTTGAGTCAGCAAAAATTTGAAACAGAACCTAATATTTTGTTAAGATCTATTTTCCCCCCTTTTAAACCTTCAGTTTTACTAATTATAAAGGAGTAAATTTAGCTTATTACCTTATCTCATATTTTCCCACCTAATGTTTACTGTAAGAATATATGAAAGACACAAACAAAGTATTTTTCTTGCCTACTTTTTTCTGTAAATCATTTTGGTGGACTCATCTGCTCCAGCTCTCTGGAGGTATCTTCTTTCCATTAATCAGAGTGGAAAGGTAGAGAGCTAGCATAGGCCGGACATTGAACTTTCAGACTGCAAAGACTCTAACATAACCCTAGGTTACTTCCATTCAGTTCTATACTACATAAGAGTTTCTAACACCTTCCTAAAGCAAAAAGCATACAGAAAGTCACTCAGTTCTTAAATCCTCCTGAGGTCAACTAGTACAATTCTCCACTTTTGACTTGGATACCACTACAGACCATACACACACACAAAAACTTGAAATACTGCATTATCTCATTCAAAGAAAATAATAGGAAAATTACTGAGGTGAATTGTATTTTGTGATGATGAACCAAATCCGGGTCTAGTGTTTCTTCACTTATACATATTCAAACTTTTAAACATAGGTTGAAAGAATGAAGGCTTAAGCTTATATGGGAACAGACTTAAGTAGCTCATGAAATTCAATACTTCATAAAAATCTTTGTTATAAATTAATCTCTGAAAGGTAGTAAGTCAAGCCTGTAATGCCTTAGAATTAACCCTTCCATATTCCCTTTTCTATTGCTATTAATTTTTTATTTAGTACACCTCCAAAAAGATTCATCTAGACCCTGGGGGAACAGAAGCTGGAGACAGTCTTCAGTGACATTCAAATCAAACTGACTGTCACATGGAATAGTTAATGCCAAGCCAAGTCTTTTAATGAGAACTTGGAAAAAAAAAAAAAAAAGACTTCTAAGTCTACTGGCTTTTTCGTCTTCTCCCTAGTCATTTTCTTTGAAACAATTTAAACTAGCAACAGTTAGCCAAGTTTAATTTGATTACCTTCAATTTTATATGCCTCTGCATTTAAGCAAAGAACAATTTGGAAAAACATTAGTAATTCTTGTCATAATTTTTCATTGGATTGCCAGAGAATTACAGCAGAACATCACCACATACCTTGATATGTAATAAAAGATAAATTATGATGTACCTGAAGTAGATTAAAAAGAAAAAAAAATCAATGCAATCAGAACTCTTTGGGAAGATTGATAATCAAGAGCCTTGAACAGTTGCACGTTTCCTACATAATAATCTTTTTTTCTCCTTCTCCCATGTACAACAATATATTTGCCTTTAGAAAACAAGGAACTCTTCATAGCAGCATTTATTGGCTGTACTTTCATCGTACAATAGGAGCATGCACCACTGTATAAGTAAATATTACCTCAAAGTAAATACCTCACACAAATGCACTGTGCACTTCTGCTTTATGATTTGTTCCAAGGCCCATTTGCTGCCACCTCTACAAGTATTATGCTGCAATCAAAGCCAGGAATCACTTGCCACCCCTAACCTGCCAGTAAGCTTCTTCATATCCAAAAAATAAGAAGTGGACAAGAATACTAGATGGAGCAAATCTATAAATGAATATCTCATATTTGGCTTAATTTTTTATTTGTTTATTTTAAGAAACCAAATATGTTTCTGTTATGAACTTCTTATCCACCTCTCTCATCAGAATAGTGGTATCTACAGCAAGAACACTTAGCCCAGGTCTATAAAAGGCAGGAAGGAAATGAACCTGTACCATTACAGTCAGACGGACCTTCAGTGTCTTTTCCAAACTAAATGATTTTGTGATTACACCATCCCTACCATGTAAACTCTGACTGTTCTAAGAAGAGCAGAAGAGTGCTGAAAGCACTCTAGGTACCTGTTTACCCCCTGGTTTCACAACTCCCAGACTGATGGCAGTATCTGAATATTCAAATATCTCCACAGAAGTCAAAATTTTGGTGACAGGGTTTTGTTCAACCCACAGAAAATGTGGCAAAGATTACAACACAAGTAGATTTTTCCTGGTCTGAAGAATATCTACAAAAACTTAGTTTGTTTTCTCCCCTCTCCAAATAGAGGGGCAGAAAATTTCTTCAATTTTTAAAATAGATCCCTAAAACTGGAAAGTCGTGGCAAGAGGTCTTAAAGATCCACAAAATAAAATTGCCAATTACTGTGGTAATAAAAATGTTTTATACCATTTGTTTCATCAGTGTTTGTTTGTAAGTTGTTAGGGTTGGAGAAACAGTACAGAGAATGTGTTAATATTTGCCTAAAAATTAAAACAAACAACCTAGATTAGAATTATCTATTAAAAATTTCCCCACTTCATGTCAAAACTTTCTTAGTGTTCTTTTAAAATCCATTCAAACAAAAATGTGTGATGCCCCTATGGTCACATGAAAAGCCACAACCATGACAAATCTGTGTGGTGCAAGAAAAAACAGATGCACCATTTTAGACTTAGGCTTAGAGATAAATTCCCATAATGAAATTTTTTAGTTTTTAAGAATTCTCCAAGGAATGAGGTAGATTTGTCCATTTATTTCAAATGGAAAAATTTCAAAAAAAAAATATACTAGGACATCAAAGAATATGGGGAACTTAAATCTCAGTATGGTATCTCTTTCTGCTTGAGATACTCTTACTTGATTGAAGTCTGAACTCTGAAATTCAGAGGAAAATCAAAAGGGACACTGAATAAATGAAACTTTCTGGTGTTGATGGCACTAAGGGAGGAGTGTAGCAATATTCCCTTCCCTGCTCAATTTTTTCCTATGCAATTCTATAAATAGCCTGGCTCTCAGAAAGGAAAATTGTCTTTATACATCAACTCAATCAAAACAATACAGAACAAAACAAAAGAAATTACTTTTCTAGTCATTTTGTACAAAGAACTGTTCCATCTTTTAAAAATTCAAATTATTTTAACAAGAATTAAAAGACAGAGCAGTCCTCTTGAAGAAGCCCACAGGTCCACTGATGCAGAAATTTCACTTTTCAACTGTGTCTGGATTATCCTAGCTAAAAATTACTCCAGCAGGATTTTTACTGGGAGTAGAAAATGTATCTTTTCATCTAATTTTCAGGAATAACACAGTTACCCCAGAAAGCACTTGAGTAGTAAGATTCATTGCAAGTAATTTATGCATTCTGTAGAAGCATGACATATAATTCAACATAATGTCAATTTTGCATGATTCTAGTCTTGGTTGTTCAAGGAACTCTGACAATTTCTATCACCCTTAAATAGCATGACTTCTTGGTAAGTATCAAGTTCTGACTAATCTGTTCTTTTTACAGAAACAATTGTTTTACAATTTGTATTAATACGTGGTAATCAAAATAAGGAAAAACTACGGTTTCTTTTCATTGCATCGGTACCCAACACACATCTTATCCAGGGGATATTTTCATACTGTATTTTTTGGCACAATCAACTCTTTGAAAAGTTCATCAAAGAAATATGAGATATAGCTGTCTTCTTTCTCTCAAAACACACCCTTTCCTAATCTTCTACTATATACAAACAAAGCAGGATCCACTCTGACACAGGATAACCACCAGTTGAATCTCTACTTAAATATATGCAAAGTTTATGTCAGCAGACTCAAATTTTGGCAACAAACCATCAAACTCAGCAATGTGGCAGTCAGCAAGGACAAATATTGAAATTCAACAGTAACCAGAATGAAGAAAGACAAGCAATACTGAAACAAGTGACATGTCTGTTGCCAGTTGCACGGCAGATTCAGAACACTGTGCATGAATTGTCCCAAGTCTGCAAATGCAGCTTGCCTAAGTCCTCTTCCTCGGGTTTTCCCTTCTATAATAGGAGTTCTGCCACTGAAACCACAAGTGCTCACACCAACGGAGTCTGACTCCAACTTCTGATCCAGGTGCAGCAGACCTGCAGAGCACAAAGGGCCAGACAGCATTCCTGAGTCTGTGTGTGAAGCAGAGCATCTCCAACACACCAACTGGGGGAAAAACTGACAAACAGATTGATGGCACAGCTGTGACTTTGAATCAGCAGAGAATGAATAAGCTCTGAAGCCTGAGATAAGAGACAGACATACATAAGCTTAGGGGACAGTATCATTCAATACTGAAAGAAGAAGGGACAGAACTGTGAATGCCAAAGACAGCACCAAAGACAGGATGGACTTTGCTACCAGGTGATTATACTCTGCAGAAGCACCAGCACCTGAGATCATTAACACAGCACGAGGCAGAGCTCAGACAGACAGTGCATAAGCAACTGATCTGGCCAAGTAACTGCCAGAGATTGAATGAAGAGCAGCTAAATATTTAGAAGATAAAAAACCCTAGGTACTGAGAAGAAAAAAAGGTGAATTTCCACCTAGCTAGTGAAGGATACATCCTGTGCAACTGAGTCTCTAAGACATCTTTCTTTAGCTTATCATTCTTATGTGCACATTCTTAGGTGCATTTTTATGCACATTATCATTCTGTAGTGCAAAGTACAATTACATCTTAACCACTATGTAGAATACACCAGGATAACCCAAAAGGAATAATAAGGTAGAATTATTACTCAAGGACAGTTTTCAAGATTATGTTTCTGATAAGCTGTCAAAAAGAGAAAGGCAATGGCATTAAAAAGACATATCCCCATAAATGCATTTAAAAGGTTTTCGAAAAATTGAGGATTCTTTCCCAAAAAATATTAAGAAGACCATGCCATCCTCTAGAAAATAGTGAAGGGGAAAAGTTTAATAATAGTAAGAGTTCAAAAGATTGTATACAGTTATTTAACCAATTGTAAATAATTCATGAGAGAAGACAGGGAAACCCTTTATTGGTTGAGGCCAAAAGCACCTAAGCCAGCTAAAAGAATGTTTCCTTCCCTTTCCAGAGAGAGTATTTCAAGCTTAATGTAACAGAGAAGAACTGGGTTTTTCAAAACTTTTGGAGGATGCAGAAACCCAAATAATCTTCATTCTCATTTTCCCATGCACACTCTATACCTGCTAGGAGTACCAAGTATTACTCAGAGCACTCTTGTGAGAAAAGCTAACGTGGTTTTTTGTTTTGGTTGTTATTGTTTTTATTTGGTTTTTGTTTGGTTTTTTTTGTTTGTTTGTTTGGTTTGGTTTTTTTTTTAATCCAGATATCTATTTAGGTAGATAGACCTTAAACACACTTGGAGGCAAAAGGCAAAATCAGCTTTGGGTAGACCAGAGGACTACTCATGTCTCTACAGACTAGAGCTCCCCAACAGCTGCTCCTCTCTCCTATAGGATGTTCCTTCATTCCACCCAAGGGAGATAGGGTAAGTGGGGTTTTCCTACTTCTAGGCATCCCCAGTCAAGAACAGGAAACTAAACAACAGCAAGCTATTCCCTCTTCTCTTCCACCATTCCCACAGGAGGAGTCCCAGGGTGTCTATACAAACACACACATGCTGTAGCTCCTCAAAAACAGCATCTCTGGAGCCCTTCCAGCACAGTCAGCCCTAGCAGCTGAGCTCTGCCTTTTGTAACAGCTGCTTCTAAACTGCTGCACAGCCACTGCTGGAAAAGCAGTTAGGCTGAACCATATTATCGAGAAGTAAAAGAAATAATAATCCAAAAGGCATCTACTTTTATTTTTATTTATTGTCCAATACACTGCTTGCAGGTCTGAATCTCTCACAGCACACTGCTTCAGTCTTCTGTCTGTGTGAACAGCTAAGGCATCCTGTAAGCACAAATAAAGCAGGTGGTAAGACAACAATCCCTTGCCCAAGCATCTGAGATTTCCCCAATGAAAGTGAAAATCATCCAATGGGAAACATGTGGTCCCACCAATCCCCACAGCCACTTTTAACTATATCCCTATCCAACTATCTTTCCTTTCTTTTCATTGTGACCGGATCAAAATGCCATTAGAAATTGAGAAAGCTAAGAGACCTTTTCTTTATGATTTTCAGTGTTTGCACAAGTACATGCAACACTGTCATCATGCTTACAGCCAGAAGAAAGAGTAAGATGTTTATTGTGAGAAGGAAAGGCAGCGCTTCATAAGCCATGTTTTGGTCATGAAGTATTAAAGAAATTAAGATATTAACTTCTCTGATCAACTGATCAGGTTTGATCAGGAAGTCAAAAGCAGGAAACTGCATCATTGATTTTATTGCCTAAATTTATAAACCTTTTAGTCCTATGTAAAATAAAATAACTGCTCCATTTGCATTAAAGACTTGAAACTCATATTTTTATCTATTGTAAATAAAGTACCTTGGAAATCCATTTGATGCACAAAAGCCTAAGAAACAGAGGTGATGAGAATAGTACCTAGTGTTCCTATCAGCCAACTCTGCAAGATTTGAGACTTTATCTGTAATTACAGCTACTTGTTCTTATCTCAGTGAGTAACTGCAAACACAACACAGCCTGAGAACAGCAAAGTTGCTGTTCAAGTTTTGTCTCTTTTCCCCTTCCAAAGAATTGGAAAAAATTTAGGCAGTTATAAACTAAAAATGCACAAAATGTTTCCCTTACACATTCAAAAGCCAACAAGAAGTGCTGCTTAACACAATTAGATTTAGCCTTTCACAGGTGCTTTCTGGAGGTGCCACTGGACGTCATTCTGCACAATGGTCAGAACCCAGCAGTCTGGTGCCAGGAACCCTCAGTCTCCTAAATTCATAATTTGTCATTTGGCTCCAGTTTCTCTTTTGCCTGGGTTCATTAATTCTCTCTCTTCACCCTTTTATTAGCAGAAGTGAATAGAAAAATAATTTAAAAGTAAAGGAAATTCAACAGAATCCTCAGCTGGATGCTCCCACTTCTGGAGTCCTAATCCACTGGGCTGCCTGCGCCATTAGCTAAAGCTATAGAAGCAGTGCACAAAGGGGGAAAATGCTCTGTTTTGGTATTGCAAGTCAGGCAGTAAGGGCCAGGCACTGTCCATCCTAGATGCAGGAAACTCCTGTTTACCATATCAAAACTCAGATTCTCCATGGCCTTAAAGCAAAAAGGGCCATATTTTTACAATTGCCCCCTAGGCCAGCATCATACTTCCGTGGACTTCTTGCCACCACATGTGTTTTCTCAGATATACTATTTTCTTTTCTTCCTAATGGTAAATTTAAGAGGTTACCCCACAGACTAATTTTTATCCAGTACTTATTTTGCCTGAAGGGCTGGAATTGTACCTAATACACTGACATAAAATCAGCATAACCACTGCAAGCAGAACTCTGCCAACACCACTTGAAAGCATACTGTGCAAAATCACAATGTGGTGAAAAAAAATAATTCCTTTATAGCTCCAATCACATTCTCCAAGTAGCCACATTTATAGCATAATGTGTGAATAAGGGTATAGATTTATCAGGCAGTTTTAAGAAAACACATTAACAGAAAAAGTTTAAAGGAGAGTGTAGTTTTTTATATATAATGGTGATTTTCTTCTGTGAAGAGTTCTAATGTGTTTTTCAGTTAATTTTTGCAAAACCTCCTGTATTACTCATTTCAGTATTAAAGCAGAAACAAACACTTCCTTACATAATCTTAATTATATTTCTCTTTTGCTAATAATATCTAAAAATCAACGCACTACAAATACTTGAAAGGCATCAATCCTATTTGCAAAGCCAATTTTATCAAGCTCAAAATATCTAAGAAAAGTGTCAGTCACTTTTTCTACAGAATTTCATGTGCTACAAGAAACAGATTGTACTTATCATTTTATCAAAAACTTACTGTCAGTTTACAAATATATTAGGCAGGAGTACTTCTCATGCAAGGAAACATTCTGAGTTCAAAACCCAAGAGAGTTAAAAGGGAACTCTAATACATTACAGCACAGCAGTCTCCCCTTTCAAAAGTCTGAAGACCTAATACCAGCTATTGCCCAGTATCTTCCTTACTTCCTTAAATACTCAACTTTCCTACCACCTTTTATACATATAGACTTATGTCACTGCATACATACAGTATGACAATTTATAGAAAAACATACAGTCCTTATGATCAAATTTTATCCCATAACAACAAAGTCTAAAAGCATAGCTAGCCATTAACAATTAGATTTTGAGAGGAGACTTGCATGAGAAATGTCTCACCCTGAGATATCTGTAGAATTACCTAAAATACAGCATATGGAAGCCTCCAACTGCCTTCCTCCTAAAAAGCCTTTTACTGCTCTTTCTTCCATAATTTTTCAGATATTCCAGCTTTTCCAGCCGCCCAGGATCTTAAGTAAGGTTTTCACCATCACAACTCAGCACCTGTTCTTTTCTTCCTTGCACTGCTACCAGTTACAACATCTCCCTTATGTTACTTCTAGAGAATCCTCTTCTAATTTTCAACCTTCACTAGCCTCTTTATTCTCCTCAAAGTTCTCAGATTTAATCTGTTAGTTCCTCCAATATTTAGCCCTTGTGTACCCTTTCAACCATATGTTCAACTTTGTTGATGGCCGTAGGCTCAGCTTAACCCTTCTCAAAGCATAACTTTCCACCTTAGTGTGGAGAGTAAACCCCTGAAAGGCAAGAACCTGGCCAAATGTGTGGATTGCCCCTGGCTGAGCAGGAACCAGCATAGCACTGTGTCCTTCACTCCAGCTGCCACCCTCCAGTTGTACCTTGGTTTTTAGATGGTTAAAACTTCCATTAGGTTTTAGAACACTTGGCACAACCAGTGCCAAGTTCATTGTCCTTTTAATGCTACCACTGCCATGTAAATCTTTAGTAGTGGCAGCTCCTAGGAGATAGTTTATGGAATATATGTCCTGGTGCTGCTCAAGCAGTCTCTATTACAGAAGGTGAAGTGAGAAGTTAATACTTGAGTTCAGGTTTATAATCCCCCATCACAAGTAGGCAAGAGAAGCAAATTTGGAAGTGACCTCAGTTTATAAGATGGTCCATCTTTGAGAACATGTAAACAAAATGCCTGGCAGGTAGTGAAATAAAACCTTTATGTCCATGTGAATATACACATACATATGTAATCTTATTTATGTAATGGCAACTCCACACTTTTCTTCATGCTGTTTGTACCTTCGTGTGCACTGGAATCAATCAGCCTCAGTCCCAGCAGTTCTATGAGCTTTTATCTCCCAGCATTTTCTAAAAGTGGCTGATGGTGACTGATATAAATAAAAGCAGCTTTTTACAGGAACAACAGATTTATAACTTTAATAAGACTGCCCTCCTTCCTGCATTAAAGTCTACAGTACATGACAAATCAGGTTAAGCAAGCTGGTATCAAATCTGAAGCCAAATGCATTTTTGAGCCAAATCTTAATTCTCTGAAGAGCTTCAGGCGTATTTTGAAGATGTTAAATTATTGATAAGGAAAATCAATTCTTTTTCCAGCTCAGGCAATGTCATACAGTCAGAGTAGCTAAGGCAGATTTTTTGCTTTATTTACATCATGACCCTTTAGAATTAAATTACCTACTTTGTTCCTCTTTAGAATCCTGATAAACAGTCACTACCAACAGCTTAACAACTTCTGTTAATGTCAGATAAAAGATTTGTCTGAAAACAGACTGTCAGAAACAGACAAGAAAACCATGAGACACCAGCATACTCCTAAGTTTATTTATTAAACTCATATTATTCCTCCAATACCATTAAACCTGGACACTTAAGCAAATGAACTGCAATGTGTTCTGATCTGACCATGAACAGCTTCCTCCAAGGGTCAGAAATAATAAAACATGTTCCATTCATGAAGGCATCAAAACAGCAAACAATCCTGGGAGACTGTTGGCAGATAGCAAGAATAGTTCTTTGCAAACTTTTCCAAACCAAAAAATTAGTAGTATCTACATATATCTACTTCCAAGTTATTTCGGTCCCAGTGATTTTATTCAGCATTGATCTCCTAGCTTTTCCAGATAAAAGCTTGGGCACAACAATGGTTATGGGGATGGAAGCATTTTTAAAAGTACCCCAACCATTATAGTACAAGATACATAAAAGAGGAAAAAAAAGAAAATGTTACGAATCTTTCCCATTCGAAAGTAAAACAGCAATAGTGAAAAAGCAATTATTTACCAAGGATCAACAACCACCTTCATTCCCTTTCCCAAAAACGTCCTAACAATCAGTTTTAGGACTTCATTACATGATATGGTGAGTTAATGGAGAATTCCCTTCAATTCCTATTGAAGATGTCCAGTTTAGTAAAAAAATGCAAGTATCTGACAGAGGAAAAACTGACTCTCCAGATTGGTTACTATGCTTCTCCCATCGGATATTTCCAACTATATCCCATTGTACTGTTATATACAGAAGAACAGCCTTAACAGATAAAAATTAGTAACTGTGTGCACACAAAAATATCTTTTGTCCCCTGAATATCCTACTAGTTAGGCCACCCTCCAAGATGCCTCTGCCAAATGCAAAAGATCTGTTCCCAGTTCTTCGATGGGTGTCCCTAGAACTGAGGAAAAGTAGATTATTTTCTGTAAGTGATGTGAGCCATTAACACTAGTTCCCAAAATATTCCCAAATGAAACCACTCAGCAAAAACAGTGAGGTTGCAATTAACTACTGAACAAGAAAATTCATATTTTTGATTAATAAAGCATCTCTAAGAAAATCCCTTATAAGTTCTAATATAAAACCCGCAATAGCAATAAGTAATAAATGCCTGTTTTTCAATCAGCCCCAATTCAAATGTGAGATGGCAAATAACCAGACAGGAAAACTATCTGAAAAACATACATAATAGACCCTCAAAATAGAGCGGAATTAATTCCTTTGTTGTAAGTGACTCTCTCTAAGCTCCGATTTTCACGACGCTGTTTATGATCTAATTAAATGAGAAATCTGCTGCGGCAGGAAGCTCACCTAAGCGCTCCGGAGAGCGCTCATACGTCTAGGCAAAACACAGCCACTTGCGGAAGGTAAATAACAGATGTTGTTTTTCCCTCTTACTTAACTACTCCTGCATCTGCCGCCTCTCTACCCGTGGAGCCCGACAGCTCCCGGCAGGGTGAGGGGGCAATGGGCAGCGGCGGTGCCGGGGGCAGCGCGGGTGGCGGTGCCCCGCAGCTCTCCCCGGATCCCGGTGCCGATGTCCTGCCAGGCTCCCAGCCCGCAGTAGAGGCACGCTGCCCACCGCCCCCCATGGGTCCCTCCCCACAGCGCCCCGGCCCAGCGACGCCCCAGGCCCTGTCCCGGCCCCTCTCCCCGCCGCGCCTGAGGGAGAGCGGGCCCGCCCCGCCCGGGCTGCGCGCAGGCGCGGGGCCGCCTCCTCCTCGCGCACCGGCGGAAGCGGCACCGAGCGCGGCCGCCCGCGCCCCGTGCGCCGGGAGCGCCCGAGCCCCGCGTGTTCCCGCTCCCGCACTCTCCCCACCCCGCGCGGAACGGATGGCGGGGGTGGGCGCGGCCCTGCTCGCGGGGCTGCTGGCGAGGCTGGCGCTGGTGCTGTACGGGCTGCACCAGGACCGCACCATGCGGGTGCGCTACACCGACGTCGACTACCGGGTGTTCACGGACGCGGCGCGGCTGGTGACCGAGGGGCGCTCGCCCTACCGGCGGGCCACCTACCGCTACACGCCGCTCCTGGCCTGGCTGCTGACGCCCAACGTGCTCCTCACCGAGGCCTTCGGGAAGCTGCTCTTCGTGGCCGGGGACCTGGCGGCTGCCGTCGTCGCTTACCGGGCCCTGCGGCGCCGTGGGACCCCCGCCGGGCGCGCCTGTGGGTGCTGCGCCGCCGCCTGGCTCCTGAACCCGCTGCCCATGGCCGTGTCCAGCCGGGGCAACGCGGAGGCGCTGGTGGCGCTGCTGGTGCTCGCCACGCTCTACTGGGTGGAGGCGGGCAGCGTGGGCAAGGCCGCCGTGTGCTACGGGCTGGCCGTGCACATGAAAATCTATCCCCTGAGCTACGCGCTGCCCATAGCGCTCCGCCTGAGCGCCGCGCCGGGGCGCGGGGCGCTGCGGGCGCGGGGGGACAGAGCGGCAAGGGTCACGGTCATGGCGCGCCTCTGGCACCTCTTGGCGAAGATGCTGAACCGCGACGTGCTGCTCTTTGGAACAGTTGCCGGATCAGTGCTGGCTGCCTTGACTGTGGCATTTTATCACCTCTATGGCTGGGAGTTTTTGGAGCACGCCTACCTCTATCACCTGACTAGGAGGGATATCCGTCATAACTTCTCTCCCTATTTCTACATGTTGTACTTGACAGCAGAGAGCAAGTGGAGTTTTGCCCTTGGGCTCGCAGCTTTCCTGCCTCAGCTGCTTTTGCTCCTGGTTGTTTCCATAGCGTTCTACAGAGACCTTGCCTTCAGTTGTTTCCTACACACCGCTATTTTTGTGACTTTTAACAAAGTATGCACATCGCAGTACTTTGTCTGGTATCTCTGCCTTTTGCCCCTTGTAATGCCTAGTATTAAGATGTCTTGGCATAGGGCCGTGCTGCTTCTCTGTCTGTGGTTCATCGGACAAGGCCTGTGGCTTACTCCTGCATTCTTTCTGGAGTTCAAAGGATATAACACTTACTTATTTATATGGATGGCAGGCTTGCTTTTCCTTTTAATTAATAGCCTCATAATTGTTCAGATTATTGCACATTATCAAAAAGAAACACAAGTTGCAAAAAAACTGAAGCAACAGTAATAAACTGCCCAAAATCCATAAACAGCCCTACTGTACTCTAGGTAAGGCATCACATATCACCAGCACTTCATCTAACAAAAGTGCAATTAAGTTGTACAAAAGCACATTGTGTGTAAATGTTACTGTCAGTCACCCTGAGCAGCCCCATCCTGCCCTGAGCAGTGTCAGCAGGGGTACCTGTCTCCTGTGTGGGTCTTGAAAGTGCATTGCAACCTTCTCTCCAGCACTGTCTCCAGCTCTGTCCTCTTGCTCCTGATTAGAATGCCTGGAAATACCCTGGCCCAGTTCATCACTTAAACATGTTTGGGGCTCTGGTGAATGGGCTCTACCCATCTGCACTGACTGTCTTCACCTGCTGCTTCCAGAGACAGTGGGGCTGTGCCCTGCCCTTTGACCCCTGTACTGGGGCCACCCAGTTCCTGCTCATACTCCCTTATGGACTAGGCCTGGCACCTTTTTCTCATTCTCAGTGTTAGTCTGATGAGGACCTTGGCCTTTACCTAGAATAACACGGGAGATAATAAAGGTGGAATTTGGTTATGAAATTGGAGTTTGACAGTTTTGTACATTCCAGTAGGTCAGTGGGGTGTTTAGCAAGGCAATCACTCAACATTTACGGTGGGGTTCATTTTTTCTTTTGTTTCCACAGTAACATTTTAGCTATGTGGCCTGTACCTGCTCGTTATGTCATTAACTCTTTGAGGCTTCTAATTTATTTTAGAATTCAGATATTCCACTCTTTCACTTATTTTTGCACATTCTGTTCTGTTTGAATTTTTAAATATATTTATTCCCCTTGCCATGGAGGAAGTTTTTCCCATATACCTGTCTTGGATCACAGAGATGTATAAAGCTTATATATTTGTTTCTTCCTGCCAGGCTCCAGAAAAGAGGCCACTGCCTTACATTTCCATTAATATATGGTTATTGTGGGTGTTAACAATAGCAAATGCAGAGTCAAAGTACACTTAGAATGGCACCTGTGTCCCAAAAGCACTAGAGTTTATGCCAAAACAGTAATTGGATATGTTGTTTCTCAGTGGTTCCGTTTCTTTGCTATTAAAAAGAAATGAAAAAATGAAAGGGGTTGAAGAAATTGAGCAGTTCCCAGAAGAAAAGGAAAGTTTTGAAATAGGAAGCTCTACAACTTGTCAAAACACATTTATTCCTGTAGGAGACACTGGAAGATTTGGAATTGAGTGCCAGGTGATGATGAGAGGAGAGCAGAGCCATTTTGGAATCAATACTCTCTAGAACATCCCACAAGAGGTCTGATGTACACAGCTTTTGACAGAGGCAGAAACTGACAATGTACTTTAGTAAAATCTACTTTAAATAGGCAAATGCCAAATAGAAGGATTGTCATATTTGCCTCACCTTTTAGTTACACCCAATGCAATAGTGGAAACCCTACTGTGTAAAATAGCGTGGGCTTCAAGGCAAATTAGCTTCAACCACTTAGTGGAATTCCTGGTGATGTCGCTGGGAAAGGGTGTGGCCAATTGAATTTGCCAGGCTGCCTCTGATCCCTGGTGGTCTCCTGAGGCTGCCCTCCTCCTCAGCACAGCACTGCACTGACTTCCAGCTACTTCACGTGCAGGATTTCTTTTCCTGCTTGTTGTGCTGTCTTGCAACATGGAATTACAGTATTTTAATCTGTGAATTTTTCCCATTGCTTCTCAGCCTCACTGAGTTTCATGTAACTGAGGTGGTTACATAAAAGAGAGGAAGCCCCTGAGCCCTCAGAGCCCAGAGCCAAAAGACATGTTATCAGGAGATGTGATCGTGTCCTTGTACCACTCTGGCCCAATTTAGACATTCTGATGTGCTAGAAGGACAATTTCCCTGTGATTTCCATGGTCAGAGTATTGGGGAGTGTTTCTGCTCCCTCACTGGAAAGCTTTTCTCTGCCATCTGCCTTCTCACTTGCCTTCAAGCTGTGAAAATCTTGACAGCCTCTTTGAGAATCCAGAAACTGGATAAGGCAATGGGTATTCTTCTGGCTGTCTTGGTTTTTTGGGGCAGACGTGGCACTGATTTCCTTCTTTATCTGGGATGAAGAAAGTTTTATAGCACCAGCCTGTCTACATCTTCCACTAGAGGTGTATCAGTCAAAAAACTGGTGGCATAAGCCACTTGCACACAGTTTTATATTAATCAGCAAGACATTTTGTGTGTGCTGTGAGCATGTGAAGCAAAATCCTCCCATGTGGCTTTATTCTCCAGGGCAGAGTTGGATATACCCAGCTTCCACAGAAGACTGAAGAGGCTCTGCTGTGCAATACTTCTACTCACCCCATGCTGATGTCCAGGCAATGGCTCATTTTTCTTTTTTGCTGACCTTCCGTTATCTGTTACACATTTTTCTGTTGCAAAAAGCGTGTTTTCTTCCCCCAGAGCAATGTTCTGTATTGCTTTAACAGACCTACCTATGCTGTTTGCAGACATTTCCACACCTCTATTTTTCCCTTCCTATTAGCAAAGGAAGCAAATGCAAGCTAAAAGGCATTTCTAACCTCAAAAACCTACAAAACCCAGCATTTTAAGTTACTTTATTTGTGACAGAATTGTAATTTTTTAGGTAAGAAGTAATTTCCTTATGAAAAATAAATTCTTGTCTTGTTAATAGCTACATCATTTTGAGAAGGCAAATTTTTCAGTAATTCTGCATCATTTTCCAGAATTCAAATTCTGAAGCAGCAACAGGAGCTGAAGGGTACCTTCCATTTGATGGTCAGTACCAGTCCTGCAGTGATGATTTGAGAAAGCCATGCATAAACAAGCTATAAAAAGGCTTTTAAAAAAACCTAGATTTACAGTTGTCATTTTAATAATCCAGGACGAGTCCCTCTTTTTACAGTTGCTTTCTAAATCACCCAAATGTGTTTGTGATTTAGAAGTTATTCAAATGACTCATAAAAAGCTGGATAAGAGAAATAAACTGAAGGAAACAAACAAAAAGATATTTGAGAGTTTAGATATTGAAAATTGCTTTTAAAAACCAATTCCATAGTTAAATGGAATTGAATCATTTATTCATTTTTTAAAAGGGTTAAAATAATTTAATGGAGTACCAAATAAGTTATAGTTCTTGAACAAGTTATGGTGAATAGTTATAATGCCTTTAAAATTTACCAAATTCATTTCCTATGGAACATTTATTGCTTTTGATGCTGTTCAGATTATTTGCTTGATAACTTTATTTATCCTCTGATAATTAGGAACTGAAGTTTCTCAATGTTAGTGTTCCTTCCCTACCATGTGTTGAAAAACTGTAATGGCGACTACTTTGCTTTTAAAAGGTTGAAATGCCCATTGAAATGTGTCCCATCTGCAGAATTTTTTCACACTGCACTGAAACCAGCCCTTAAGCACAAAGTACAAGAGGTGAAAGAGGGAAAAGAATCAAGAAAAGTATCATTTTTGTCTTGATTTTTCCACTGTAGCCTATTGTCCAAAGACTCATGACTGGATTCTCAGGTGACTTCAGGCAAAGCTCAGCATTTAACAATGATTTGCTTTAAAGTTTATAAGTGCAATTATTAAAAAGGCAGGGTAAACAAAAGTACAATAATAAATATTTAATTCAGTTTTAGTGTGGGAATGCTGAATTACCATCTATGATACATCGTACTTGGTCTTTATTAAGGAACTTTTGTGTGTGTGTGTGTGTGTTACTTGCATTGTATTGACTCCTGTCATAGTAAAGAAGGCAATTAGGTGGGCTAAACTGAGCTCATCAGAAACCATGAAGCTTTTACACTTAACAGCAAGGGGAAACTCCAACATTTTTTGTAATATTGTATGGAGAAAGTAAATGTTAAAAGAGAGTAAATTATGAGCAAATGGTTTGCTTTTTTTATCTGAGAAGAATGAGTCATCTACTTCAAAAGGGCTGCAGAAATACATAGCTAACACAGGGAACCTCAAAATATATCAGATATTCCTCATATATTTGCCAAAGACAGCTGCAGAATGCCTGTCCTAGTGATATCATAGGATTACCCTGAATTTAGGACAAACCCTTTACTCAGACTGAAACCAAACCACTCAAGCAATTTTCTTGCTTAAGAGCATATTTATGTGCACAATACTTACAAGCCGAAATATTTACCTGCGCATAAAGAAACAAAAAGTCCCAGTCAATACATCTTTGAATCATATTTTTCAGAGCTACCCTCTGTAAAACAGGTTCCTTACATATTTCTTATATTCAGCACTCAGAATCTCTAGTGTCTCTAAAAATGAATTACATAAATTTTGATGCATATGGAAAATAAAATCATATGCTGCAGGGATCTTGAGGTGTAATAGGCACAATAAAGAACGAACTAACTCTGTTCTTGAATGTGCACATTCCACTGGTATCCTGATGTTCTTCATTATAAAAATCTGCACTAGTCACATTTGTGCGGGAGACTTGTTTCAGTCTTTATGCATGATGAATGAGGTCAGAGACCTACATTTTATACTAGTGAAAGTATCAGAAAGATAAAATTTTCTTTTGATGCAAGTACCATTGTTTTGAGGTTTTTATTTTAATTGAATTTCTTTTAAGACATTAATAAATTGATGCAATAAATTCATGCA
Organism: Agelaius tricolor; assembly: GCF_023055355.1. NCBI lineage: Eukaryota > Metazoa > Chordata > Aves > Passeriformes > Icteridae > Agelaius > Agelaius tricolor. The sequence goes on from NW_027269261.1 coordinate 47,528,253, forward strand.
ACTGTTGCACGCATTTTTAATAGCTGGAATGTCTCTTTTTATTTGTAATTTTTTAATGGTGCAAGTTGATAGTACTTTGAGCAGAATTCCTCATGACCCCTTTCTGGTACATACTGAGAGGGTTGGGGCTTCTGCAGAAGAGGTTGTTTACTGGGCTGCAGTCTTACTTCATGTGTAGATAAAACTTTAGCTGCAGCCTCTCATTATTCTTAGAGCTTAACTTTCAGATGTTAATGATCTCTTCAGATAAAAAATTTCATAGCTTGCACATAAAGAAATTACATATAAGAGATCTTCCATATTTTTCATGGAAATTGGTGGGGAAGCCAGCTAGAACATCTGTGGGAGAAATGTCGAAAAGAAATGTCTGTATCTCATTAGCTACAAAAACAACTTCAGCCTTGGAAATCAGCTGAAATGCAGGCAAATTGAGCAGTAATCCCATACTGTGACATTCCCATTATTTATATGAAGGGTATTCGATCAAAAGTGCTTTCCCATTTTACAGGAGGAAAATGGGATCTTGATAGCAATTGTCAGGGATGAGTATGACTTTCCTTCCTTCACATTATCATAAGAGAGTCTATAGAATGTTATATTCTACAGTAGCACTTGTGGAGTTGTACAGGTGTGACTTGCATAAGCTATTATGAGGCAATATTGTTGGTGTAGCAAGAGGTTATTAGTAAGCAGTTACTCTGAAACTGCTTTTTGAAGGTTAACTCAAGTAAAATCTGATTCCTGCTCCACAAGTCAGCAGCTATGTTAATTGAGATGGGACTGTTTTGACAGTAATTTTCCAAGGAGAACTGCACTCTGTGGCCCATATGTCTCCACTCTCTGCTAAAGAACATTAATTCAAATCCCCTGGTGATCTGACAGTCAACATTTTTTTAATCTATCCCATGTCTCTCCTACTGATCCAATAGATTGAATTAGCCAGGAAGCAGGCTTAGAAAACAAAGTGGAAAACAAAGTAGGATTATCCTTCCTTTATCTTCCACCCCACACAGTGTGAATATATTGAATAATTCAGATTACCTTTTGGAAGAACAAAGTCTCATTTGAGCTAGGTGTTGGAGTACTTTGTTAATATGAAGTATTTTACCAAAATGCACCTGAGAGAAAATTGACTGGTTTGGCTACATGGACTTTTGTCAAATGATGATAAAGCTACCGATAATTTATGTCAGCTTCAATATTAGCACTATGTTGTCATAAATTTCTCAGATATATGTAGGGGTGTGTGTGAGTGTGCAAAACAGGGTAACTAAAAATAGCAATGCTTGTAAATTCTAGTTTCAAGCTTTCTTACTCAGAGACTGTGGAGGACACATATTGCTATATCCTCACTGAAAGGGAACAAATGCTATATCAGAGAGAATTAATAATTAATTAATAACTAATTATGTTGTTCCCACAGCTGACACCTTTGTGAAGAAAGTAGCACCTTTTTTTACACACAGTCTGGAAATTCACATGAATAACAAGTACTTCACCTTAAAACTGTCAGATGTATTTGAAAATAGATTTTAATTACCATTAGCACTTCCAAGTTTAGTGCTGGCATCAGCCAGCTTGTTAATTCCAGCAGTACAGGAACTGAAGTCATGACCAATTTTCCTTCATGCTCTAATAAACTGGCTGATTAAGTATAAGAAAGTTTGATGTTCAAAGTTAACCAAATGTTGTTTGTTCACTGGAAAGAAATGCTGCATGGCCAGGGCCAAAATTTACATATGCAGGATGGAGCAAAGTGGACAAGAAACAAGGGCAAAAAGTGAGGCCCCAGAGACCTTGACTGTTGTCTTGCCTCTGCCACTAATTTATCACTGAGAAGTGATTGCAGCTTGCTGAACTGTTTGCCTTTGCCAGTTGTGGTGGCTTGACACATTTAATTGACACCTTATTCAAGCCACGATGTCTCCTAATCTATTTCTGTAGCACACTGCCATAAGTGATTGCAGTCTTGTTTGAAACAATTATGAGTCTGACTGGCAATAAACTGTTAACACTTAACTAAAGACATTTTGATTGCAAAATATTCTTCTTTTTTGCATATATTTAAACATTTTTGTGGTGTATGTTAGGCTCTCATGTGCATTCCAGCATTGCATTTTTAGGAGAGGGTGAATTACTGTTGAAGCTAAATGAAAATCTGGAAGCAGATAATAGAATTCATCGTAGAAAGCTAGACAATTTAGGAAAATAATTTAGAAAAATTATAGTGAGCTGATACCATAATTAAATAAGGTTTTATTATTACTGGTCTGGTTAGATTGCATTGGAAATTTATATTGAAAATGTATTGGGAAAATGAAACAGCAGACAACTCTGCAGCTGGTATAAATAGCTACCTCAGATGTGACGGCTCAGGAACTGTTTCTGTATATCCATGAAAAAATATATTATGCTGTTATCCAAGAAAAAAGTTACTAGTTGTGGAGGACTATGAAGGCAAATTACAATTCTGCATTCATATACAGGTGAAACGATTTCTTTACCTGGATCTTTCTCCAATGATTTTGTTAAAAGAAGCACAGACTACCAAATTGAAATCTGGACCAGATGTGCTGTGCCAGAAGCAGTTACAGGGGGCTCTACATTTGCATCAGCCTTGTAGGCTTCCTGAACAAGGGCTTGCTGAGAGCTGGAGGCCATATCAGTGGTGGGAATGCACAAATGCAAATTTCCCCATAGCGTGCCCAGAAGTGATTTCTCTGCAGTCTTAAGATACTCAGATATTGCCTTGATCTACATCATATCACTGTATATATCTCCTCATAAATCTGTGCATATCTTAAAGACCATATAAATATATGGTATAGTGTTATATAAAGTATAACCATATAAATCCTCATCTGTAATACTGCAGCAGCAAATTCAGGGACTTTGTGCCCACCTTGACTGGGTAAACATCTGCTAAGAATATAGGAAGAAGCCCCTTGTGGTTTACAGGGACATGTCAGTCCTGAGAGTGGAGGGGTAGATTTGTGTGGATTGAACTCCCTCTAGAGGGAAGGGGTGAAGTTCTTAGCTCTCCCCAAAAGACAATTTGGCCTTTGCAGATTAATTACTAAAGAAAATGGGGAATAAATCTTCTCCTAATGTTGGAGACACAGAACACAGGGTGCTAAGTTCCGTGGCTGTGGAACAACTGATGCAAATACATAGAAAAATATGTCAGGGGCTATTAAATACTAAAACCATATGCTCTGGTCTTGGGAATTCAACAAGCTGCAAATCATGGTGAACTAGGGAAATATTTCTAGGCAAATCTCGCTGCTGTCTGGTTTTCCTCTGTTGCTGGCCACATTTGGAGAAGGATATTGCTCTGATCTATGATGGTTGTTCATAGATTCTTAACCATACAAGTGTCCCCAGCAGAGCACTCCCATCACCAAATGTGCTCCATTACCTGGCTAGACCCTTTATCACACACACCAAGCTGTGTCAGACAGACCCTCAGTTCTGGGCCTGGGTCTCTGCTTGCTCTTTTCTTCCAGAGTGTGCCAGTAAACCAAAACTGTACCTTGTCTCTCTGGTATTTCACAGATGACAGCTACCAGCTAGTAACAGATTGATAGGTGAGAAGGGGAGAAAAGGGAAATCAAAACAGATGACAGATCTGTTTGATTGAAAAGAGGTGTTTTTAGCTGGCCAGGTAATTAAAAAACAGGTAGATTGAGACAGCTTATTAGACCAGGTTAATTCAAGCACACCAAACCCCTGGAGCTTGGCTGCCTTCTCTCCCTAAAGGAAACCACAGCTTTTATGGGACTTCACATGTTTTTGATGTGGAAAAAAGAAAGTTGGGGAATGTGAGGGAGAAACAGATAAATTGGCACAGCTCCAGCTGCCTATACTAATGATGACTTGTGTAATTGCAAAATAAAATTAAGATCCAACCCTTAGCTGAAATTGTTTTCTGTTTTAACAATAGTTTGCCTTTAGCTCTGGAATGGTGTGTGCCACTGTCTAGGATGATTGGCTTAGCCTGTAGTTTTGGCTGAAGAAAATAAGTGAATTTTTTGTCAGAAAGTAAATCCTTTCTACAGATTACTACAGTTGACAAGGCATACAGTTAAAGAGTTTGGCAGATTTGCCATCTAAAACATGATTTAAATAAAGAGGAAAAAGCAGCATTCCAAGAATAGCCAATGATGCCTGGCTTGGATTGACCCATGCTGAGAAATTGTTTTATCTCAGGAATTCAGGCCAGGCTGAAAACAGCTGTTGTGCTGGAGAGACTGGAGGTCTGGTCACACCTGGGCTTGTGGCAGCTGCCTTTGGTAGGTCCAGGCTCCTCAGAGACATTTCCTCCAGGTACTGTGCATGTGCCCTGTTGCACTCCTTCCCTCTGTCTGACCTCAGCGTGGCATCTGCTGGCTCACAGAGACAACAGCAGTCACATTTTAGCCTCCTGCTCCCCATCACTTCCCTTTGAGAGCAGCCAAGCATGCTCTAGAAATGTGATTCTGGACAAAAGGAATTTGCTCATGTTCCCAGTGTTTTGAATGCACCAGTTAAAAGAACCTTCACTGTGTGTGGTATAGCTCAAACTGCTTGTATATTACCTGTGTGACCACAGCCACCAGGGCAATTCTTAACTGTGACACAACTCCCATCTAAGTCCTGTGTCTTACATCTGACCACTCCATGTAGATGTGGTCCTGAGGTCTTTGAACCTGGTGGCTAATTTTAACCCAATGCAAAAGATTGCCCTCTATTTCTCTGTCATTTGTTGGTTCTGATTTTACAGTGATCCCCTGAGAATTCAAAGAAAGCTGTTGAATGCTTCCTTGCAATCTGGAATAGATTACTGTTGGGAAAGTTTCTGCTTTTGTCTAAACCAGATTTGTTTGTTTAATTATTCTCACACTAGCACATTTTCTGTCATTTGCCTCCAGGCAGGCTACCTCTTGGCAGAGCCTGCGTGCCACACTTGGCTCTTTCATCACAACGGGAGCAGAGATTGTTCTGCACTTCTGAGAGCCACCTCGACCTGTTTTTCACACTGAGGGTAGAAGCCCAGCAAGAGACATCAGAGGTAAAGCGTTGCCACAAGATGTTTGGAAATGCCTTCTTTAAAGCCAGTAGTTAACACTGAGATTTGCTGCACTTTTTTCTCCTTGCTTCACACTCACAAACTTTTGTCTTTGCCTATGCCTATGCAGAAAGAGAAGTTTTCTTACAGATGTATTACAGACAATTTACAGTTCATGCAAAAATATATTTTTGTTACAATTCATCAAGGCTAAAACCATCTTAATTTAGCAGTCTGGAAAATTACAATTTGATCTTTAGTGTTGATTAGTAGCTGGCATTCTGTCTAAATAGGAGGTGTCAGCTGGGGACTTAGCTGCTTGAAATTTGAGCATTACTTGGACTTAAATTAAAGTGTATTTTCAAAAACTGACACAATTACTAAAACTAACACAATTATTTCTCATCAAGCTAAGGTGCTAGAATTATTTCCAGTGCTCTGACTGCAGGCCAAATCAAAACACTTTACAAAGGAATCATGATGCCTTAGTGACTGAATCTGCATAGTGTTTAGCAGCTTAAAGGTCAAATATATTCATGAGAACATATAATCTTATGTGTGTCTGGTGAATGAATAAGAAAAAGATATCTGTTAGAGAAGAGGAGGTTCAGAATATTGAAAAAAAATATTACACGCTTTTACATGAGTATTACAGATGTTATTCCAATGACAGATGTCTGCAAAGCAGTTTCAAGAACACTTATGAAAACTAAAGGATATACTTCAGCCATCAGAATTTAAATAGGTACTATGCTGCCATATGGCATAGCTGTTTTCAAAGCAAATGCAAGGTTTTTTTTCTTTTCTGGAAGAGCAGATGGCAAAGAGGTTGGTATCTAGAAGCTGTCACACCTACATTATCAGTATCAGTCAGTTGCATGGGAGAGCAGGTGATTTTAATCTGGTAGCTTTTCAGTAGTTTATACAAATAATGTGTGCATTTATTTTCCAAACAAGGACAAAAATATATAGTAAGATTCTCGTGATAAATTAAACATGGTTTTTGTGCAGTGTTGACAAGTCACAATTTGATGCACTAGAAATGTGAACTATCCCTTTCCACAAGTGATTCTTCTATCTTCAGGGACTTACCAGTAACATGTGTAATGTGCCAACCATCCTGAGACCTGGGAGAACTCAGACTCTAGCACTGCTCACCAAAAAAAAGGAATTGAGACACCTTCCAAAAGCATTACAGCCACTAAAATGCCTTTTATGTTGCTAGAGCAGATGAGAAAGAATTAATAGACACATAGGTTATCACCCAAATAGATGATAAATGCTGTATTTGTGGTTTGTCTCCTATTAAAGGATGCAGAACAAGCTGCCATGAACAGAAATTCCATGACAAGGTGAGAGCAGACCTCAGTGAAGTTGTTAAAACATGCCATCATTTGTAATTTAGGTCAGAACTGCAGGGAAGTGAGTTCCCCCAGCTGTCCCCACTCTACTGTGTGCTGGTTTGCATCACAGAGTGCAAATGCACTGGAGCTTTGTCAGGTTTTTGCTGTGTCCCAGTGGGAAGGGGAGCTTCCCTTCTCCCAGTAGCAGGAATATGACAGTTCAATATAGACCAATTGCAACTGGATCAAGAAAACTCCAGTGGTTACATTTTGGCAAATTTGTGTTTCCAGTTGAATATCTATTACCAGAAAAATTAAGCAGAAAATATGGCAGAGCCTTGAGATTTTCATAAATTAAAAAAACAAACCAAACCAAACCAAAAAACATGAAACCAATAGTAGACACAGTGATTCTGACAATCATCAGTCAAAAATCTCAATTCCTTTTTTTTCCTTCTTGAAACAAAATATGTTTTCTGATGTTTCCTTTTCAGTTTTGGATTAGGCTTTTCTGGATTGGCCACTTGACATGAGCAAAAATTATGCAAGAAAAAAAGAAAGAAAAATATACAGCACAGAAAAGCATACCCATCTTTTTTAAAAGTCTTTTTTTCTGGATTAAAACAAAAACATCTGATCCAATCTGCTTCTGACTATCTTCTAACCAGCTGCTACATTTCCTTTCATTTAATTTAATTACAGAGTTATTTTTTATTAACACATTGGAGAAGTTTCATGACTTCCTATTTGGGTGCTCTACCTAAAATGCACACAGATCATAAATTGCAGTTTGTCACAAGAACTGGGGATAGAGCAACATTTTATTAGTCCCTAACTCCCCTTTCTGATTGCAATGGAACAGGGGTCATGCCACTGCTTCTGTTGCCAGTTGGCCACAGAACTACAAAAGCTAACAAGGGATAGAGGTTCCCATCTGAAAAAGCCCACCGAATACATTGTTATTGCCAGAATAAATTTGATTACAAGTATTACAAATAACCAGAATACAGAGAAAAATAAACAAACTCGTGATATGGCAAAACCATCATCTGAGCCTTTTTACTCAGCAGCCATTTAGAAAGAGAAAGTAATCAAGTGCCTCTTAGGAGGAGTTTTACCAATTCCTTGTTTTCACTTTTATTTTTACTTCATCCACTACAATATATTCTTATTCATTCTAAAAGATCCTTCATCTTTTCAGTTTTGTTGTGTTCTCCATTATGTCCCATAATTTTATTTTCTGATGGTCTATTTATAAATTTAATCAAACACACACAAGTAGTTACTGTAGATAATGCAGCTGAACTTCATTAAAAAACTGCAGGAAATTATAATAGCATTGTAGTGCACCAGAGTGGAAAGACATTCACTGCTGCTCTGTATTGCTGCTTTTCTGAAAACATACTTATTATCCACAAGTACATCTTAAAATATCATATCTATTAATTGTATATGGGTCTATGTCACACTGGCCATTTAGCTGTTTACATCTTTAAATTCAACCTTGTACTTGGACTAAGCTCTGCATCTAAATTAATCATCTTTAGGCCTCAGCAACCATTCTGCTTCCTTTAAATCATATCACTTATTGCTAAACTTCCATACTACTAGAGAATTTTATCCAAGAATTGTTCAATAGACTGAATTGTGGCTAAAAATATAATGCTTGTAAAAATATTTTTCTGCCTTACGAAGCCATTTAATACACTGCAATAAATATTTGGTGTGTTTACCATACAGTCATTCAATGAAAGCCTCACATTCTAATCTTTTGATGTAGATATTCTGTCGAAAGTAGAAATGCTCTTCAACATGTTGGACACAAATGACAGGTCACATCATGAGAGGAGCCCCTGCCTTCTCCCTTTTGCTTGGAAAGGAACCAGCTGTGGACAAGATCTCTGTCTGTGGAACAAAGCCTGAGGGCACAAATGTCTGTGGCCATTTTCTCTGCTTGCACCCAAGGCTGCTGTGCACAGAATGGGCACACAGGGCATTAAAACTCAGAGCTGATGTCCGAAACATTGCAAGACAATTGAGCCAAGCTGAGCAACTTCACAGCCATTTCCAGAAGATTCTCCTCTGAAAAATTTAAACCTCTTCTTCAATACAGAAAAAAACCTCAGCTTTCCTTGATGGGAAAAGAAAAAGCTTTGTCTAAAGAATTCTTTGTAATGAGTTCATTTCAAACAAGATCATCTCGAACTACAGCCCAATCTGTCCATTGCATGAGGATGATACCTGTGTGTGAATGACCAAATTGCATTTGTACAGGACTGTGCTGTGCCTGTAAGACACAGCAGTCTTACAGGTGTCCTAACAGCCCTTCTGGGCATGTTTCTATCAGGGCAACAAAGTTCAGATGCTGCTGCAATTCCCATGGCTTAGTCTTTACACTGGCACTAAGGGATATTTTTTTCTCCATTTTCCACGTAGGTCAAGTCAGGAGACAGCAGAAATCTTAACTGCAACAAACTCAGTTTTCTGTCCCCCCAAGGGGGACAGAAAACCCCACAAGTGGGCAGGGGCAAACAAACATGTTGTTTGATGGTGTTGGGGGAAAGGGGAAGCTGTCAGGTCACCTGGGACCTGAAAGTTCATGAAAGCTGCTGAGCAACACTAGCAGCTATTTTAACTGAACAAGCCAAATAGAGAACTGGGGGTTATTTATAACACAGCCCAGTCGAAATTGGGTGACACTGACCACAGTGACTCTTGCAGCCCTGGAGGTTTCTCACCTGCAGCCCAGGAGCCTGGGAAGACTCCAAAACTCTTTATGTTTGCACCAATATTAGGCACCACTTCTGTGTTAAATATGCAGAAACCACAATATTGCTTTTCTCTGAGATGGAACTTTGCCCCTCAAATACTGATTTTTTGAGAGTGACCACTAAATTCTGTCTCTCTCTTCACAAGAGATAACAGGGTAAGACTGCTGAGCAACTGACTGTCTTTCCTGGCTCTGTCCAATTAAAATCTCATTTGCAGTACTTTTATTAATAGATTTTTTTCCCACTTTATGCAGGTTTGGAGGGTATTAGAGTGTTCAAGTGAAATATTAGAAGAGAAATCTGAACATACCTTTCAGTGAACAGTACAGATGCATTATTCATTCAAATTTATCAAATTAGGCAGTGAAATTACAGTCTCTTCCAGGAACTAAATATATGGTCAAGGGTGTTTGTAAGTTAGCAACCATTTGTCCTTATTCTTCAGTGCACTATGCAATGTTCAGCATAAAATTAGAAGACTTGTCTTTCAAAGAGATCCAACCATTTGATTTACTTTATAAAATGGCCTAAAAGGAGACAAATTTTACAAGGCTTTCTCATTATTTTTGATTCAATCAAGGGGAAAAGCATAATTTTTGGAGTATATAATATCTATTTCATATATATCTACTGCTCTGGTTGGGTCTGACAAGAAAAGATCTCTATAAATCAACAATACAAGAGTGACATTTAGAAACAGCAAATCTGAAAGAGAAATATGTTGCTGTTCTATTAAGGAGCTATACTAGCTGCCAGCTCCTACAAAAACTGGAAAGTTGCCACTTCACATGCTTGGTATCATACCAGCATTGAAACATCTTATATTGCTGTTAGAAAGATCATTGAAAATGTCTCTTCTGTCTGTACTTAACTGTGTGTCAGACCAGCAACAGCAACCACGAGACCACACCAATCTCTTTAGAGCCTTTGGAAATACAAAACAGGTATCAAAGGCAAAAGCTGAAAGAAATTAACAAATCATATAGGTGAAGCTTACAGAAATAAATTAGGAAGGCAGTCCTGACCCAAGTAGCAAAATTTCCATAATGAACAGGCTGCTTAAGTCTTTAAGCATGGGCTTAAGTATGCCCATGACTTAATCTGGCATGGGAATAACTCTCCTTTTGAGGTAACTGTGCATTCAAACTACAAAAGATAGTTACAGCTTTGTCATGATGCAGTGATCTACTCAAACTGAGCAATATCCTTTGAGCATTTGGGAAATATCTGATTCATACTTATCATTTTAGGCTTCTTTATGTTTTGTGCATGAAAAATTCAACGCCAAATTAAAGATGTCCATGTACAGCAAAATTAAACAGGGATTAAAATAATCTCCTTCACTACTATCCCCCTCCCTTTTTCTGTTCCCCATGGCGCTTGAGAAAATGACTCAAAGCCAAATATTTCTGTGGGCTTTGCTGGTGATCAGACTGTTCTTCTCCAAGAATCCAAGCTTGACAGCTGCTTATGGTGCCATCCCTTCATTTGCTCTCTTGGCAATCTGCTCTGTCTTGTAACATCCTGAAGAAGAAAGGAGGAAGGAAATGAGAAATTACTCATGACTGTGGGCTAGAAAAGCAATAGCAATCATGACGTGCTTTTGCATGATCGATCTATTAGACACTTCTGTTAGCAGATTTCACTTATGGAAAGTCTGCTTGGGTCAGAACTTCTCCCAGCCCATCTTGTGAAACTCTTCTGAAGGCAAAAAGGTTGCAGAGATGTAATTCTGCTCAGAGAGGACCCCTTTATTTCTTGACTGTGAGTGATTTTTACTACCTCTCTCAGTCCTCATACTACTGAAGTGTTTGTTGAAAAATAATTTTCCACTGAGTTTACACAGTGGAACAGATCTTGTTCACCACATCTTCCTTCTCACTGTCATTGGCCAGAATGTGATAGTTCTGTTTGATTACAAATGCATTGATTCTAGAGTGAAGCCAGAAGAAAAGATATGTCTCAAGATATGTTTGGAGTGTTGTGGGGAAGCAGGAAGAAAGGCAGGATAGTGAGAGTGATCATTAGTGCTGTCTGAGTACAGTCATTGACGCTGAAACCAGAGCAGTCTCTTGGATATCAGATTCAGAGTCCAGATTTAAAACAAAATACCTTGGCTCTGTCTGTGGAGGGGAAGAAGGAGGGGAGAAGGGGGCATGTCTGCTCTCACTATAGAACACTGCATCCTGTCTCCTGCTGCTCCTAGCCTCACACTAACCACTCAGTCTCCTGCTCTCCCCAGTGAAATCTCCTCAAAAGATTTTGTTGAAAGGCTCCCTGTCATTTCTTGTTGTTCTTGATGTAATTTCTTCAATGCCATATCCTGGTCTGGCACTGGGATGGGTGGTGCTAGGTCATTTCTTTGTCATCAGGGAAACACAGTCTTATGAAATCTCATGCCAATATCATATTGCTTATTTTTAGCTCTGCTAAAAGCACAGAGGAGTTGGTGCTGTCAGTTCTGTGAGATTCATGCATGGTCACCAGTTTAACAACTTTATTTTTACCTACCCAGGGGATCACATGAAATCATGATAAAATAATTTTTTCCATCTTCTCTTTCTTTTAGCTGTGAGATTTCTGTGCTGCAGCAGATGTATGAGCAGCAGAGGAGAGGAGAGAGGGAAGGAGAGGGCAGGTGTGTGCTAAAGGACAAAGCTTCATGGACACTGCTCTACACAGTATTCCTACTCCTCAACTGTCCAGGTGCCTCAGTGCTGGCTGCAGATCTGCCATGAAGTTCATTTGTAGAGAAACTGTGCCCAATTTCCTCTTTCATGGAGGTTGCCACGGCTTTGTTTGGTACACTGGCAATGTAAAGGACCTTTGAAGTGTGTGTGTGTATAAATGACACCCTTTAAGGCCCCTCTTCACTGTATAAAAAAGCTTAAGTGTAAAGTAGAAACAGATGTAACTGTTTTCAAAAAGATACAGTATCACATCCAGTAATGGCATGTAAAAAATCCTTGCACTTATTTTTGTTACTTAGATTCGAAGTAGTAGAAAAATTATGAAATTATAAAAGTCAAGGGGTTATGTTTCTTCAATGCTTAATAATTTACAGAATGATGAGTTTAATGTGATTCAAGGAAGCTTCTTGCTGATGATACTTCAGGCCACCTATCCTTGTGTCCTCCAGATTTTTTTTTTTTTTTTTTTTTACTGTTAGGTGAACTTCTAAGCAAGGTTCTTTGCTGTAGGCACAAATGCTTCTGGAAATGAAAGCATTTCATTTCCAGGATGAGAAGATAAGCCCGATAATGCTACAAAGGAGCCATGCAATCCTGGACCTATACACCCTCTGCCACATGAACTCAGGACTTACTCTCCATCCCCAGCAACATCACCATCCCATCCTCACACATCCCTGGAACAACAGCCTAGCAAAGCTGCCTGCTCCTCTGAGGAACAGCCACAATTCCCCAGCAGTGTGGCCTCAGCATCCTTGCCCTGCTGGGCTGTTCAGCAGTCTGGTGCTGCTGCCCTGGAATTTCTGAGCACGTTTGTCTGTGTGTTGTCCTTGGTAATGCCTCCATGGATGCCTCTGGCATGCTGCTGCTCCCCACTCGGAAGGGTCTGTCCTTGCTGAGGTATTTTCTGAAAATTGTCTGAGTTGCTAGTCTGACTCCATTCCTATCTAGTGATAAATCTTATATACTTTCCAGGACAGAAAGATACTTCTAAAAAAAGTATCTCTGTCTAGAAGATTCTTTTTATTCATGTCAAGTTGCTGTGGGTCACATTTACTCTGTCCCCAGCTCAAAGACAACTAACTGCTGCCAGCATTTTGGTCTAGATGTTTGCTTTCTTTCAGATGGATCCTACCTTTTTTTCCTCAGAATTCACCTTTTAATCTTCTCATTTAGTGTTGTGGTCTTCCTGTGTGTGGAAATTAAATTCCAAATAAAAATAATGGGGGTTCTAGCCAAAGCTTTTCCAGAGTAATCTGAAAACACCTGAAAATTTCTGAAGATTTTCTTCTAAAATCTTTCTGCATGTTTACCAAATTAACTTGCTTTGCAATGCCTTTACAAGCTTTGTCTGTGACCAGATCCTTCTGCCTATTTGGTTCAGCGACTCTGGTCTCAAAATGCTGTGCTTGACTTGAAATCCATGAGCTCTATGTACAAGTCAAACAGTCAGAAATACAGCACCTTCCCCAGTAATCTAAATAGCTGTAAAAACTGGAAATGGTTTTACACCCACACAGTTCCACTGAATATTCTTAGCTCACCCTGTATCCTCGATAGAACTAGGTTTGAGGCCAACATTTGGAAGCAGTGTGGTGATCCAGGAGATTTTAAAATTCCATTTCTCAACTAAATGCAAGTCCCATCAACTCCTTTATTCCTAAACTGGTTTTGAACTAGCTTGAATCCCAAGCCATCTGTTGGGCAGCTCCTCTGTTCCCAATGTGCATCACTGTCTAGAGATCCCAATCTGTTCCAGAGACTGTGTGGGAAAAAGCTTATACACTGTAGTCATCTGTCTTGTCTGATGCGGGAGGCCAGATGCAGGTAGGAAAGTAAACATCATTCCTGAGCCAACAGAACTAGAGATGTCTATCAGTTTACTTGCTGAAATCTCTATTTGCTTCAGAAGGAGATTCATGAGGTCATTTTTACTGACTTAGTAGAATGGATCCCAAGGTGTTTTGTTGCATAGTGGAATTTTTGGGTGGTTCCTGCTTTTCGGCTATGACATCTTGAGGGGTGTCTTTTTTAATCAAGGATGACAGACATCCAGTAGGACAATCTAATTAATTTATGACTTGTCTTTGAACAAGTAATTTTTATTGGTTGATCTCCACTGGTACCCAGAGGTGTCAGATGAAACTAAAAAAGTGGTAGTAGCCACTTTTTTATTATACCTGCCATGAAAACATTTCCATTTAGATGTTCTCCCAGTCACAGAAAGGAAGTTATAGAACTTATAGAACAAGTTATAGGAAGGTATGTGGGAATTTTCTAGTTTGCCCTGGGGAAAAATAAAACCTCCCTTCTGCCAGTGGCCTGTTTTTAACTTTTATATTTTTTTTCACCTAAATGACTGCAGTGAGTTCAGGGCAGTACACCTAATCCACAACCAAACATTATTTTGTCTACTAATACATCTACTCACATCTTTCCTGACAGAATAAGGTTCGCTTGCTCCCACTGATCCTAGTTATTTTATTTTGCTCATCCTTGCACCTATTAGCTGCTGAATATTCTGCCTGGCATTTTGAAACCCTAACACTGAAGCAGAGAAGAAAGGGGAAGGCAGAATTAAGGGAGGAGAGGACAGATTTTCAGCTGTCTACTCTGAGCTCTCAGCACTGAAGCAACTCCTCCAGTGTGTTACTAATATCACCTTTCCCAAGTGAAAGGAGGATTTTATAAATAATATGCAGGTACCACATGCCACTAGAAGGTATTTCATATTATGTGGCTTCACAATTAAAAAACACCTGACATAATGTTGCATAATATGCAACTGAACACAATACAGCAAAAATCAAATATTTCTGCAAAAATGGACATTTTCATCTCCTGCTGGGAGTATGATTATGCCTTTTCAATATGCTAATCTGAATCACACAAAGTTGATCTTGCAAAGGACTTTCAACAATTTTTTCAATTTTTTCTTTAGTCATTTAGAAATATGCTTTGCTAGTTTTGCTTAGGTTATGAAAAACAACCAACAGACATTCATTAAAGCTTTTATTTGAAAGGTATTTGTTACAGGGTTTTTTTAAACTGTTTGCTAAACCTGAGAGAATATTTGAAGTTTTATCTACTGCCCAAATAGAAGTTTGGGACAAAAATCTTGCTTCACCTTATGCATCCACTAACTGCTTATATCTGTATCTGCTATTTTCTATCCTAAATCTGTTGATCTGCATCAGCATTTTCCCTATTTCCCCCTTTATTTTCTTCTCGTGTCCTCTAATTTGCTGTATTATGTGGATGTTCTCCTGCCACTGAGTATTCTGTTCTGCTATTTTCTCTTTTTCCTGTCTTTCTGTGGCCAGTTTTCCCTTTACCCTTTCCCATCTTCTGTTATGGATATATATTCACATACACTCCCTACACAGCATCAGAATTAGTTATGAGGTGGAAAAAAGGGAAGCAGAGAGATCTGCTTTTTTTGTCTCTTTTGTTTCTCTTCCAATTTCTACTCAAAAAAATTGGTGTCAGAGAAATTCCAACAGCAGATTAGTCTATTGAAAAAGAGGCTTGCCAGTCAGCCTGAACAATTATTTTTTAGCTGTCAAGATGGAAAATGCATCTTCTGAGGATCTGAGTGAAATCTTTCAGCAACTACCCAGCACTGAAGGAAGTGTGATCCTTCTCCTCCTTTGAAATCTTCAAGCAAGATCATGAAAGTGTTTGCTATATTTTTTAATTCCTTTTTCTCCCACCCTCTGATTCTCTAGCCTTCACACTTGCCTTTTTTCCTGACCTCTGATTCTCTCCTTTGATCATTATCCTCAAACCAATCTTTTTTGAAGACTCTTACATTCCTTTGTGCCTACTGAAGTGAATTCCCTTTCCCTTAATTGCCTGCTTACAGTTGCTTTCCCACTTAGCTTGGCCAGGGGGGCAGTGCTGTAGATAGAAACCCTGGGGGGTGTCTCTGTTTCTGAGCAAAAAGAGTCACCACCTGAGAAACAGATTTCTTAACAGCTCCACTGGAAATGTGAGTGGCCTCTGCAGCAAGTCTTGTGCCTGATGTGTCTCCAAAGAAGGCCACAGCCTTTTGTACAGCTGGTAAGGAAGTTTGGGATCAGATATTTGGATTTCACAAGGGAACCCTTAGATATTGTATAAAAAAGCATACAGGGTAAAGCATGCAGCATGTCTGGCTCTGTCAGCGGGCAGAATTCCTGATGCTGGTGGATTTTCAATGGTACATTTGAAGTTGCTTATTGTTTTCTCTTCTTTCCTCTGAGTTCCAATTGGATGTGTATTACTGCAGAGAATTTGTCTATGGAGGTACAGCCATCCAAAAAAGCAGAAGCAGCAGTTTGTATGTAAGTGTCTCTCTCTGTCTCTCTTAACTGGCCTTAGAAGACCAAGTGTTTTTAATTTTACCACGGTTCTGTAGCACAGCAGGGATTACAAAACTAGTTTTGAATCAAAATGCTGCTGTGGAACAAGTTTCTGTTTCTGGAGTCCAAGCCAACGTTTCTTTATGTAACTAGGAAGAAGGGCAGAGGTCTCTAATTAACCACATGGTGCACAGCTTGGGACTGCACTCTGGCAGCTGTGGGGGCAAGTGGTGTAGGATCTGAAACGCTCTGAGCACAGACTTGAAGACCATGCTTCCCAGCACTAGCTTTAGTGCAGATTTTTCTCTTCAGCCTTAGGCAAGCAAGCTGACCTTGCTGGCTCAATATTCCTGCTGCCTCCTTTCCCAGGAAATAAGGACAATTGCCTCTTTGTAAAGGACTTCAGAGATTTACAGGGTGCCATAGCTGTTATGGCCTGAATTCCTGGTTACATACAGTCATTTATCAATGCTTAAAGGTGCCTTTATGCAGCCAATGATGTAAAGACTCTTTATCTAAGTAACAGTTGATCCCTACATATCAACTGTTGTGTCCCTGACACCTGCTACTGGAAACTATCATCAGGGATTTGGCTTTCTTCTGATGCAAGTGTCCCTCAGTTCTGTGTGTTGGTGTAGCCCAATTACCAAATGTGGTCTCTTCCCACTGACATCTTTTCTGCAAGAAACAGAGTAGCATAATCTATTTTCAAAGTCAAAGCCTATCAAATGAAAAGGTCTCCAGCTCCCAGTCATGAGCTAGAAAACATTCAGCTCAAATGTCCATTTCCATCTCCCACTATAAAAGCAGCATCATTTTTTCCCAGTGACTAGATCTGCTGCCATGGTTACAGCTTCACACAGAGTAGGGTCACCTTCCCTTTCAAGAAAAATCAATGAAAGATTTCATTTACACTATCCCCATACCAGTCACATTTTACACCAGTTTTTACTGCCTTAATGTTCCATTCTCCAGAAATGAAGAAGCAAATGGGGTGTCAACAAACAGTGGGATGGAGATGAGGGAAGCAGCTGTCAGGTTGATAAATAGATAATAGATACCAGCACTAATTAATTAAACAGCTCTGCACATTAACGAAACCTTCAAGCAACATTTCCTTTTCTCCCCTTCCTAAACATTGCACTTGTAAGCTTGCAGCTCTTATGGACTTAAATATTTCTGAGAGACAGAGCTGTTTTGATAATGATAATGAAATTTTTTATGCTAAGATATATTCAAAAATCTGTCACTGAAATTGGCCTCTCATGTCCTTGGACAGCTCTGTGCCTCCCACCACACTCAATTACAGAGGACAAATATGCAAGCCCAAAACCTCTCTGCCTTTTTCACTGTAACATGCTTTCCTAACACACCAAGACTGCCCACAAAAGAGGCCATAAACCCAGTTTTTATAGAGGTTTTTTGTTTCAGAGGAAAGAAGAGAGCAAAGTATGGCAGTGACTAAGTAGCCACGTGTGCTGCAAATCATGTTTGCAAATGCTGTTAAACTAAGAATGGCATTAGGAACTTCCAATGTCCTCAAAAATATACTAATTTTATTTCACCTATGTTTTAATCAATAAAGCAGTATACTTTCACTACAGCTCTCAGGTGGGTTTAAGTTACCTCAGCCCCCCCGAATAAGGACCCACCAGTTGCTGTTGAATTGCCTTCTGATCACTCAGCAGCAGCAAGAGAGGCAAAATGGTCTCTCCAGGCCCTTTCCCCAGCTCGGGGTCCCATTTTTTTCCTTTCTGACACCTTTGCTTCTCACAACATGAGCAACCAGGTAGGTCTCTGCTTACAGTACTTCATACTTAAGATTTCAAAATTTTATTTTAGCCATGCTGCTGAGCAGCCCAGTTAGCTTAGGGAGGAGAATTCACTCTGGAGGCCACTTCAATCCATGACACCTCTGGTGCAGCTGACAGCAAAATGCTACCTGTGAAGGCCTTGTGTGTAACATCTCTCCTCTGACAGCTGCCAGCCCATTCCTCTTGGTTTAGCTGCCACCTCTGCTTGACAGAAATAAGTTGAGGGATGCTCCTCCACCACATATTTAAAATATTAAAAAGTGGAAAAACCACTGTTTCTTAATGCTGTAAGCCCAAGCCAAGAACTCTCTCCCACAGAATACTTTCACAGTGAGGACTGAAGAAACAGGTAAAATTTTTAGCTGCTTTGTCACTGAAACCAGGAGATGCATTTCCTGAACTAAAGACAGGCATCTTCATTAGTCTTTTGTAGCTGAAGTTGACCCTATAGGGTGCAATGCAGACTACCCATAGGTTGACACTAGTATGAAAAAAAATGTAAAATCAGATTTTTTTATTGATCTTCCAGTAGGCATTTTTTAAACAGTGGGTCTAGCATTGGTGTGTATTTAAGGAATTGTATCAGGTATGAACCTGTCCCAGTTTTTACCTCTGCAAAATCTGTAATTCTTTTGGAAGAATATTTTCTCATATCTAACAAGCTGAACTCCCAGCATGAGTCCAGAACACAAATTTGGCTTTGAAGACAACTGTTTCATCATGGCCCTTGGGGGTAGCAAGAGGCAATCAAGACTGGAAAAAAGTTATTTAAGTTTCTTAACTGAAGACACTCCTCACTTATTATATTCCTTTACAGCTTAAACTTGCCATGGTTGCTTTGTCTCTGCTCAAGGTAACTATGGTTTGAAAGCAAAGTCTGTTCTGACATTTTGCAGTTTGGGAAGGAAATCCAGGACAGTATGCACTCCTGCTAGTGTCAAAGAGGAAGCACTGACATGAATATAAATGCTGATAGGAATGGAGGTACTGGAATGAGCTGGGAGCATTGCACCCAAAAGCCAAAAACAGCCATGTGTTTTTATCTCATGTGTTACAGATAGCATATGCCAGCAAAGTGTTATCATTGCTAGTCAGAGGTCACATACTGCCAAAGGACTGTGATGGTGAAAGAAAAGCAAAGGCCCATCTGCAGAGCCAGAAGCAAAGACAGAGCACTCATAGCTTTCTTTGTGGGTAAATTACACACTAAACATGCTTAGAGGCCCAGACATATGGACATGTGTTGACACTTGAAGTTTTTATTCTGTCTCCTGTGTCATCATAGTCAGGCACAAATTTAGCATTTCCAAGTGAGATTGTTGCATCAAAGTTAACCCTGGGGTTGCCCTGTGGCCAGCTCTGCTCATCTCTAGAGAGTGCAGGAAAGGGCAGCCCTACTTCTCCATAATGTTATTGCAAAATGATTGCTCAGACCAGCATGGGTCTGAGCTTTCTATTACAAGTGACTTTGAGTTTAATCTTTATTAATTTGTTCTCTTGAAAGGGTCACTGACAGGCCACAGTATTTCATATAATTTTCTCTCATTTGGTTTTATTGTTACTGTGTTTAAAGCCTCAAAAACATGCATTTCTTTGTCTGTGGTGTAGTTTTTCTGTCCTTGAATTCCAGTGATCCTTTGTGATATGCAAGCACTCTTAAGCATTAAGATGAGCTAATATGAAAATCATACTAACTGCTTCTCAGTGCTCATGCAAACCAAAGAGAATAGAAGTGAAACACAGATTCAGTGGCTGGATGTCATAAAGCCCTGATTTACTTCCCAATTACCACTAACAGAAAATTGCAGTTGCTGGGAATGAAAAGCCTGTGGACCTTGACAGCGTGTGCACATTGTTGTTTGTAGACAACAGCCTCATAATAGCTGACCTTGAGGAACTCTGCTGGGTCTGTAGCTTTGCTTCTCTCCTAATGCTTCCTGTAAACAACAGCAGCTGACAAAACCAATGCAAAAGAGAGGGAGGAGGAAAAGTTTAACTTCATTAAAAAAAAAAATCCAAATATGATCAAAGAAATTTAATCTGTTAAATAATTGTTTGGGCACTGCCTTCACCCATCTCCCACTGACTTCAGCCTTTTCTGTGGTGAGCAAGCACTGTTGATATCAACCAAATGACCCGTGAGATATATTCTCCTCTGACTCAGCAAACTGAACTGTAGCAACTAATCACCACTCAGCTCATGTTAAAAAGAGTTTCTTATTTAATTTTGGTTCAGATTTCAGGGTTTTCTGAGTGACATCTCTGGCAAAGCGGCAGCTAAAACATAGCTTCTGTATATCATCTGTAAAGGATCTACACTATCAGCAGTTAGCCCATTTTCAGAAAGATAGCCTGAGGCAGGAAAAGAAAGCTATTTCTGTGGGTTTAGATTCCTGACAGATTCTCTAAGATTGCCCTGCTTTCGCCTCCTGCCCAGCTCTCTGCCACAGACCTGCCTCCCTAATTCCTAGGTAGCACATGCCATCTGCCCTGCCATAGCTATGGCTCTGATGTTTCATAATTCACTGCTCACCTGTGGCCTTGCCCAGGCCAAAACCTTTTTTACAGCTACAGACAGATTTCACTCTCTTATTTGATTTTGTTTGGTGGTTGCTTCATCCAAGTACTTGCAGCACATTGTTTTACGCTACATTTATTTTCCCTCTTAACGTTTCTGCTTATCAAGCCTGCATGAGCTGAAGCAGTGCTACTAGCACTGCCAGCAAGACAATTCCATGCTGGATTTATGTCCATGAACATGAAATGGTGTTTTATTACCCAAGGTCAGTCTGAGCAGTCTCCATGGGGATCTCTTTTCCATTTGGAGGTGTGACTGCAGGTGCCAAAATTTCCTTCAGCTAGATTTCATGTATAATAAATGCAAGAGCATGCCAATACTGTTCCTTTCCATAAGAGATGTCATGGTTTGTAATGTCAGCTTTCAAATACTTAGGGTCAACATTAACCATGATGGGCACAATACAAAAACAAACCAAAGTGTTCATCCCCAAAGCACTTACATTTTTCCTCTTACTAATGAGTTGCCAAATCTTGCTGCTGTTAGGGGTGTAGTGTAATACTGATAGCCAAGCATAAGGGTGCTTTTAGGGAAATCTGACAGATGATGAAGTCTGACTATGACAACAAGCTGGGGAGGCATTCAACCCCTGTGCTCTGTTTTCACAGAATTAAGTAAATGTCTGTCTCCAAGACAGACAAAGCCAGCTTTTATATGTTCAGCATCTTAAAGGTTTGAATTTTGATAATGGCTTGTTTTATGCTGCACTGTGGAAAAAAGATAGCCATTATGTCTACCAGTGTCCCCTGAAACTAAATCATTAGCTGATATAAAGAAATGTTCAACATTCCTATTACATTGTATTTGAAAGGAATTAATTTGTTAAGTCAGTAGTTGATCAAGCCATGGAAAAATGTCTGCTAAATCATTATGTCTTGTGATCTTCACGTTTGCTAGGACAGTAGGAGTAAAAACATATTTTAGCATATTTAATCCATTTTGCAGTCATAATATTTTTGCTCATTCTAGAAACAGCAAAGGAATTCTAGAGAGGCAGTGACCTGGGAAATTTTATAGTTAGCATTTTGTGATCTGTATCTCAACAGCTTTTTAAAATGAAGATTAAAGAAATAATTAGGCACTGGAATTAAATGTAACTTTCAAATGTTCTTGAAACCTAAAATAGCTGCTCAGGAAAGTAATATTGAAGTTTGGGATTACAAGTTATTTAATGGAAGACAATAACTTACTGCATCAGAAAAATCACCCCCCTGTGGTGCTCTGATCAAGAACTGATTTCTTCTTCTTTGTTAGCAGCAGTAAGAATATCTTCTTGCCTGGTAAGAGAAGTGGTTCAGATCTCTATTGTAGTGATTGTCTTTTCATGAGTTGGAGGGTTCACTAAACTACAGAAATATACTCCTGCTGCTACGGACTTTCCTGTGGGGCCTGTCTTCAGCTTGGTTATTTGTATGAGATTTTGTACTGTCCTGCTGCAGAGAAATGTGAGGATAATTTGGGGTGATCAGGTAGTACAGTGATGGAGAAGCCATACAGACACCCAATGTTTTGGGATGCAAAGTATATTCTACTGGAGAACCTTTATGTTGGGGTCCCTTTCACCTTGCATCTCATGCAGTTAGTTTCCCCAGAATGCTAAATGCATGCAAATTACTACAATCTTGATTTGGCAGCATTCTGCAT
The DNA here is from genome assembly GCF_023055355.1 of Agelaius tricolor. Taxonomy (NCBI): domain Eukaryota; kingdom Metazoa; phylum Chordata; class Aves; order Passeriformes; family Icteridae; genus Agelaius; species Agelaius tricolor. The sequence continues at coordinate 47,550,483 of NW_027269261.1, forward strand.
CTCCTTTTCACCAGTTGCCAACAAACTGATAAAACCAAGCTGAAAACTGTTTAACATTCAGAACACTACCACAAGTATGAAGGAACAAACAGCGCTGGACTTGAAAGATTCTCAAGAACAAAATTTTTTAACAGTGCTTTACTCATTTTGGAGAAATTAGAATTGTTTTTTTCAAGTTAATTATATGTTCCTAAGGAAAGCTATTTCAGTTAGAACATAGTTTCAGGAGTAATATTCTCAACAGTTTCCTTCCATCTCTAGTGCTACTTTTATACTAGCATTAAATATCTCCTGCTGAAGCCCATAATACTTCAGCAGCTGCTCACTTTGAAATGAAAAAAAAATCCCTACTGACTTGGGATGGCATAAACATGTTTAAAGACTTTTTATTTATAAAAAAGACTGAAAGACCTCTGTTTGTCACATTCTTCTCAAGTAGTGCTAGCCAAAAATATTTCAATGCAATGCTTTTCAGTCAGAGAATACTATTCCAAGGAAATTACACCATTTAATGGAACTGCATTCCTTAGTATCAAACTCACAGGAGAAACCAGCAACAATCACGATACACACACAGAGCACATTCCAGACAATGGCTTGCTTTGAGCTGGGTAGCCACCTGATAATTGTAAAAAACTGGGCCAGATCAGGCATCTGGATAAAGCATTATTACATATGATACCCTGCATGGTAGTTGATTAGCTGCCTGAGAAGGAAAGTGTCCAGGTGAAGTTCATAATATTCTGCTCAAGAAAGAAAGTAAGTGGAAGAAAGGAAAGAGAAGCCCTTTATAAAACTCACAAAGTGATATGACTGACTCATTGTTTTAAAAGCCAGGTGGAGGAAAATTCAAGCCCACACTCTGACACCCATATACCATAAAATTTGTGGTATGAGCTCAGGTATGAGATAAATGTATAGGTTTTAATTGAAGGCAGCAGAGATCTAATTCTCCAGGCTTTTGCACCCATAGAGATGCCTGTTGGCATCTGAGATGCTTCAGGATATTCAAGACATCCACAGGTATGATAAATTTGATACAGGACCTACAGAACACCTGCACCCTAGTGGAGCAGCTTGAGGCCATGCATTTTTGATGAGCATTGCCATCCGTAGTTTTTAGTCAATACATGCAATGGAATTCTCAGAATCTGGTATTTAATCAAATGTATGTAGCTGCTCCAAGATGAGCTGAAAGGCTCTCTAGAGTCATGCTTGTTTGGTTGGTTTGCTGGCTTTTTAAGAATGAAATTGTAGTGACAAAGTGAGCCAATACTCTGTTTAGTAATACTGCTACTTTACAAAAATACTGTGTAGATAGTCGATACCCAAGCCCCTCTGTGGGAACTAGGTGAGACCAGAGCTTTGCTGGTTCTTCCTACCAGCCTGCTTGGGCAACAAAGGATTGAGTAAAATAATTGTCTGTACCACTCAGGTTTGACAGAACACCACTGTAATTTCATTCAAATCAGTGCAGGCAGTTTCTATCTATCAGATCTGTCAGTAAAATACTGCCTTTATTTCCAGGCCTTCCAGACATGCAGTGGGAAGGAGCATCATCATGAGCTCATCTTGAAGCACCCAAGACAAGAGGTTTTGCTTGCATGGTCATATTTTCCCAAGGCCATTCAAAGTAGCCTAGAGATGGCTGACCTAGAAAGACATTTATGGGCTAAGGAGAAAATAAAGCCAAAACTTACTAAAGTACTAGCATAGGGTTTTACAGGAATGTGAAACTGCTGTTAAGAGGTTTCCATGTTTATACAATAAATTGAAGTACAGTCCAAGAAGGATGTGGAAAAAACCCCTTTATTCTGCCTTTATGAGTAATTAATTTTAGCTGGGCCAGAAAGTGACTCAGTGGAGAAAGGGAACCAGGAGAACCATGTGCTTCACTGGGTAAGAAGGGAATACGATGAACAGTTTGCAGCAGTGATATTGATTCCTGGCTTTGGCCTCCCCATCCTGCTGGTACTTCCTCTTCCCCCAGCATACTTTTAAAATCTTTAATATATATTCTTCAGTGTAAGAAAATATTAGAAATCCCTCTCCTTAATTTTTAGGCAAGTTATATTTGGGAAGTATAACTGGGAAATATATTATAAGTCACTAAGTCTCATTATGACCTGACCAAAATTTAGACACATTTGAAAACTCTGGATTGAAAACACTACCTGTTTGGGAAAAATTATTAAGTTTTAAAATTAAAGCATGTTCTCTTTTCTTAAGAAGGGAAAAATGCAATGAGGAGATAACTCTCCGGTATTATCTAAAAAGGGGTATACAAGAGCCGGTGGAGACCACTTCAAAAAGGTTATAAAAACAACTTTAGGAGGACTGGGAAAAGAACAAGGATAAGCCAGAAAATATAGGAAAATTATTTCTAGGCAACACAGCATTTGAGTTTACTAGAGCAAATAATGTTTGTAAAAAGAATAGAAGCTCTCTTGGACATACACTGACTCTAAGAAAGACACTTCTGTCATAACACAGAAAGTCCTGCAGATCACAGATACATTGTGCTCATAGGTGTTGAATGGCTCCAAAATAAAGGAAAAAGTGCCACAAACAAAGGCATGGTGAAAATTGCTTGCTATGTTTTTCAGACTTGTATTGTTCTGAAATGGGTGGGGTTCCTAATTTGGTGGCACATTTACTTAGGAAGAAAGCAAAGTAACTTTTTTAACTGAACACTGCAATCTGACAGTATGACGTAGAGTGTTAACTTTCAGTTAGTAAGGTGCTGCAGCATAAAACATCACTTGAACCTCTATTTGGAATTAAAAATCTCTTAGCTGTATGTCTTCCAGTTCAGCCCACATACAACACAAATGGAACAGCTTTAGTTTCCCAAGAGGAACTGTCTAACATAATTGTAATTCAGCATGTGTCTACTGCCAACATCTGAGGCAATGCCAGGCACAGTCACCTTAGCAGACTGGCAAAGAACAACCAGGAGTGCAGCTTCCTGATTTGGGGGGAGCCTAGCAATGGCGGGGTACAGTATAATTAAAATTAGAATCATCAACAAATTAAATTCTGATCCATAAAAACCATCCCTTTTCTGTACATGTTACATCAGAATGTCCCTGACAGTAAGTCTTCTTCCCCATGAAAATAAACTCTGTTCTCTTTTCCTTAGCAGAGTTCTGCTCCCATTTGCACAGATCAGTCTAAAGCCACATATAATGCTTGGACAGTTTGTACCCTTGTAAGATATTCTGCATTTTATACAAATTAAGCATTGTCCATGCTACTCTGGAACAGGATGAACCTCTTTTCCTATCTTGTTTCCTTTGTAGAGAAAGCACTGAGCATGTAATTGTCATCTCTAGGTAGGACAAGTGGTTTAAGTGATGAGTTTCTGCAAAGTGTAGCAAAGACTGAAGAAAATTAAATCTGTAATCGTCCATCCAAGCTCACTATAAAACAAACAAACAAAACCAGTGACCTAACAAGAACACACATGCAAAAAAAGTCAAATTCCGTCAATAAAAATGTAAGAGTCTTGTTTGGCTTGATAACACAATGGCTCCCTCTGCAGGGTGACACATCTCATCTGGATATAAAATGGTCTTGTATGTAACTGATGTATATCTCAGGCTGTTTCCAATTCAAATTCTAAGGTTTGGTGAATCCCCTGTGTTCAGATACAACTGTGTGTTATGTGCAGAATAAATGTATTATATATTAGATTGAAAGTAAGTGCTATCTCACATGAACATCATTCTCTCAAAAATTTTTCTATGTATCAGTTCTGTTCCCTTTCAAACTGCTAAATCCATGATGACCTCACAAAACTCCTTACAATAAGGCAGAGGTCTCAAAAATGTTATGCTTCCCTCTTTACCTATCAGAGTGCACACATCTGAGACTTTCTTTTATAAAAGAAAAAAATATTGATGAAAGAATATAAAAACTAGTTAAAAATATACAGGGAAAAAATAAGAATAGGAAGGGACAACATTCAGAAAAACAACAACGTTAGTTACACTGAAAATTCGATTTCTAATAAAAATAAATATCTAGAAAAAGAAAGGAAGGCATAGTTATCAAACTTTATGATACTTCAAAACTTCAACATAATTTCTCTTTCTGTTCATTGTCTTTCAGAGCTTCTTCCTTTCAAGAAAGGGAATGAAATCTTGAAATCAGAGGACAGAGATGAACAAACACTCCAAAAAAGAGATATGGTCAATCAAAACTGAAATTGAAAAATCCCAAAAATTTGAAATGGAGTGACTACAACCAATTGTACTAATATGAAATGTAGTACAGGGAAAAGGACCAAAACTTGCCCAAATTATTCCCTTTGAAATCCCTAAAATCAGGAAAGAAAGGGAAACAAAGAGACAGAAAAGAAACAGAAGAATTGAAATTGCAAAATAAAACAAAACAAAAGAAACCTGACACAAGGTGAAAATAAGGAAAGTCAATGGGATGACCTGAAGTGCAGGAATATGGCCTCAAGCTTGCCCAGTTGATCCTCATTGAAATCGCAAGATTTCATTCCCTCTCCTGCTTCATGCAAAGTCTGGTGCTAATAACATGCCTTCTCATTTGTACCAAATATTAATTTTAATTTTGAGAGCAAGAAAGAGCGTTATGTTTGAGCTGGATAAATGGAATGCAGAGCCAGGTCAGAGCAGCAGGCAAGGTGGCCTTGGGCATCATGCAAGTGGAACTCAGAGGCTACAGCGCTTGCCTGTGGCAGAGGAAAACAGAGATCAGCTGTGCACTTCTCCCTCCTGCTTTTCTTCCCACTTTTGCTGTCACAGAAGGAGGGACAGGGGCATGCACAAGTGCCAGGCTAACCCCAAGGGGGCATCTACTGTCAATCCTAAGTAGCAGCAGGAACAGGCATTCCCATCCTCTGGGACAGTTCCAGCCTCACCCTCATCCTTTTTTCCTTCATGAGAAACAACAACATTCCTTAACTGTGGTGACATAGACTGACAAAATACCTGACTGCAGATATTTTCAAACTGAGATGTTTGCATGTACATCAAATAAAATCTTCCACCATCATATCCAGATTTTATTCATCTCTTACCTCTGGATATTAGACATGCAAATTCTATTCTTGAGCTGAAGGTTGTTTATATAAGCCAAGGACAAATGTATTCCTAAAAGCTGCTCTTTCTGGGTGGTTTAGCACAGTACAGTGGTTGCATATCCATTTCACTTAGCTGATGCAGTATTCTAGCAGGAAACAGCAGCAGGAGACCAATATTATGCAGGGTACAAGCAAAAGGGGTATGCTTGTGAATACTGATCTCCTGACTGATGTAATCACTGTGATAAAAAAAAAAAAAAGTCATAATAGTATAAGGCCCAACTCTTCTGCATGAAGTCAGATACATTCAGCACAAATCTAGTTTCGTCTTGGAGCTGAAAAAGGAGGAAGGTCACATGGTTGTGGAGCAGATTTGTTGCCATCCAACAGTTTCTTGCCTCCATGGGATCCAGCACAGCAGCAGAAGCCCCAGGTAAGTCAGTGGGCACCACTTCAGGATTCATGACAGCCTCAAAGCACAGGGCGAGAGGGGATCCCTTCCCCAGCGTGAAGGAGATGCTGAAATTTCTCCCAGCAGTCCTGACACACCAGGTGCTGGGAGGCAACAAGTAAACTGAGGCTTCTTCATTTGCAGATTAAAAATGGTATTTTAGCTAAATCATTGTATGTATTTTTCTATTAATGCACAAAATCAACAAAACATCTGTAAGAGAAATTATTTGGTTCCGAGGTTATTGTGGTACTCACCACACCTGTAATTTCCCTTTGCATGACAGGATCATGAATGCTCTTACCAACTAGTTTATTTAAAATCTTCATTAATTATATATCCTGCTTATCCCTTCTTATCCTTTTGTCCTTGCCACTTTCTCCTTCTTCTATATCTAAGTCTCCAGTTCTGTTACTCAATGAACAACCAATTGTTCAAATGCTAATTTTAATCATCCTTTGCCTGTAATGGGAGAGAAAGGTCCAGCATCAGTCTTTCTATCCACACTGTAATAAATTTTCCTGTTGTGACAACAGCAGAATAGACCAAAGATGGATTTTTAATTTTTTAAAAAGATGATGAAACTGTGAATAACCTGATGCTACTCAAAGACTGACAGTTACAACACTTAAATTCTGTAGCAGGGTGTGATTTTTGAAGCAGTGCTGCAGTAAGTACAAGAAATAGTTATATTTAAAAGATGAGCAAATAGGACTGCAGCACACTAACTTCACAGAGCCACACTTACAAAGCCAGTGACAAGCTACAAGAAAAAGTTACTGCCAACAGTTCAAGAAACGTAGTTTTGGGTTGTTAATTCAGCCTACAGCTCCAGGGACACTGACACTCAAAAAGGCATTGCAAGGGCATCACGGTAGGGTGCCCACATTGCCAGCTCCACACTTTCTAATCTCTTAATAAAAATTCTTCATTTCATGAAAGGAAATGAAATCTCACAATTTCAAGGAGTGTCATTTCACAAAGTTTCGGTCATTCCATTCCATTCCGTTCTGTTGTTTTCACTTCATTTCAGAATTTCTTTTTTTTCACACTAACCTTTTAGCAATCTTGGGGCTGTAGCTGAGATGCCCATCCCCATTTATGGCCCTAATCTGCAAGGTGTGAGAGCAGAAATGTTGTGCCCCCACTATAATTATCTTGTTACGCATTTTCCAGCCCCAGTGTCCCTGGAACTCTAGGTCCTTTTTCTCTCTTGACCCCATCTCTAGGTGTAATGGCATCTTGTCACTGGGGCTGAGGTTCTGATCAACATGGGAGGTCCAGATTAGAAAATGTAGGAGCAGCAAAGTTGGTGCCCTGTCAGGATTGCCTTGGCATGCCTTTTCCAGCCCCAGTTTTCCTGGAGCTGTACGCTCTGCAGCTCTCTGAACCCTAACCCAAACCCTAATGGCAACTTGTCACTGCTGCTGTGATCCCCATCTCTGTGGCTGGCCCAGATTCCAAAAGTGTAGAGTGATCAATCTCAGTACCCTGCTGTGATGAAATTTCTTCATTTCACAAAAGGAAATGAAATCTCATCATTTCAGTGAGTATTACTTCATGAAGTTTTGGTTAATTTCACTGTACTTCATTCCATTCCATTTCAAAAATTTAACTTCTCCTAAGAATTTTCATTTTATTTCAATTTAATTTCACTTCCTATTATTTCCTTTCTTTGTCTTCTCCCTTAACTTCATTCGTGTATTTCTTGTTTCACTTCTTTTCATGAAAGGAAGTGAAATCTCACTGTTTCAAAGAAAGTCATTTCATGAAGTTTCAGCTCATTCCACTGCACTTCAAACAGAGTACCTAAGATAAGAAATTTACCAAAACTTCTAGTGTTCCATTTTCATATACTGTTACATGATTGTCACTGTGGTAAATATGTTGTACATCAACTAATAAAGAATCACACACTATTATTGTTAATTACTCAAATTTTACTTTCATAAATATGAACAGTGGGTAATTTTTCTTTACAAACTCTCAACTTGATCTTTAGAAAGGCCAACTGAAACACTGAAATACTATAGTTTTCTCAGGTCATAGTACTTCCCTTCAAGCTGTATCCAACAAGCTACAATACCAGATCATGTCCTAGTTGGTGGGGAAAAAAATATTCCACTGAGAACAAAATTATATAAATAAGATCCATTTAATTATTCACTGAAGGCTCAATATTCAGAAAACATTAAAATACCAAAAGTTCTGAATGGCAATCATAAAATATGCTTTAAGAAAATTCAAAGTAATGACATACATCAACAATTTTAGCAGAGATTTCCGTACTGTGACCAAAAGTGAACTACTTGGAGATCTTCAGATGATGAATCCCTTCAGTATTTCACAGCTTAAGAATGTGGTTTCCTTTGGCAGCCCCCAGACACTGCCCCTGAAACCAGTCTCCAGCCTCAACAGTCTAGTGGCTGAAATCCATCTCATTCCCATGTCTCTTCAGCTCATCCCTGCAATGGCTTTACTTGGATGACATTTACTTTTGTCTCATTGTGTTTACTGCTGTCATCTATTTGCTCGGTGTCATCACTGGTGATTATAAAAATGACAGAGGAAGAGCTGAAAGTCACTTTCTTCTTTGGCCTGTCCCCTGCCTTCTGAGACATAACTATGGGTCGTATTGGTTTGTCACTCCCTGTTGCTGGTGTCTCTTTCATTGTCCTCTGGAATCTCAGCAGGCGGAAGCACAGGAGTTGCAAAAGGCAGCGTCGAAACTACAAGAGAGAATAAACAGAATTGTGTTCACCTTCCTAAGCATTCACTATCTACAAGGAAGTGAAGGGCACAGCACAGTAAAAGACTCAAAATAAGAGACTTCTGCATATCCTCTGAGTTAGTTTCAGTAACAAAACATGCTGCCTTTGTAGTGGGTACTTTTTTTCTCTATATCTGAATAGGATCACTGAGCCAACAGAGGGCACTGAAATGCAGCTGAATATTTTACCAGCTACAAGCAAAAGACAAGAGGACTAGGCTCCAAAGTGTGCTATAGGTTTTGTTTCCATATTCAAAAATCACACAGTAAATCCAGCAGGGAAAGAATATTCTCACAAACACTTCACAGGAGGATACAGAGGGAAGGAACAAGGGGAGGAAGGGGATACAAAGGGACTTTTTCTTGCTTTTAAGTAACTCCAGGGTCTGGAATTTTAACAAAAGTATTTAATGTCACAGATGTAAAATGAAATTTCAATGGTTAGTGACAGAAGTCAAATGTTCCCGTTGAATATGGCTGGAACAGAAGTTTTTCAGATAACCAGCAGCTACCTGTGACACAGGAAGTCTGTTCTACTGTGTGACTAAATAATGTGAGATATTCAGTGAAAGCTCACACCAGCACACAGAATGGAAATTTGAGTAGTAGCACTGTATTAATTCTCTAATTATGGTCTCCCCTTCAACAAAACAAAGATCCAGGTTTGAGAGTTAAAGATGCATTCATTCAGTAGCTCCATGTCTACACACATTTAAAGCATGATCCTTTGGGGAAGAACCCTGGTTCTATAAGCAACCAGAGGGCAACTTCCCCTTTGTTTAATAACCTGTAACAAGAATTGCCTGGAATGTATGAAGAAGACTTCAATCAACAAACAAAATACCAAAAAAACCCAAAAAGAAAAACAATAAAAATCCCAAACACAACAAACATCCGGGAGCAGGTGGGAAATAATGCACATTTTCTCTGAAAAGGAGGTAGGACATCTCTTTTAACAGCCTTCCATTTAGCTGTGTTAAGGATTACTCAGTATTATCCTGCACGGCCAGTGCCTCTGTTTTCCCAGATATCATGCAAGAAGCAATCTGACATGCCAAGTTAGAACAAGGTTTTGCTGTGGAAAATTAATCCTACTCTGACACAGAGAAGGCAATAGGTCTGTCCTGTTGGGAAAGGATCGTAGCTAATTACAAGCTCTCACAGAAGGATCATCTCAGAGAAAGAATGGTCATGTGGAAGCCTTGACAACTTCAGAGGTAATGGTCTACCTCAGAGTAGCAGAGAAGTTAGAAAGTACAAGCATGTTAGAACAAGTTCAGATAAAGGAAGGTTATTATAGAGAACTTGTTTCACGATTCCTTTGGAGGGTAAAATAATCAAAAAACATTAAGGAAAAATACTATCATTTTGGTCCTAATCTGGAATTAGAGGCAAGAGAAAAAAACTTCACAATGCATCTCCAATAAACACGTTCAGATGATTGACACATATCCTGCCTGTGTCTTTACTGGCATTATACCTGGTAGAAGTTCTATTTGCTGCTGGGTATCAGAACCCACAAAATGTTTTTCAGAAGAGATACTCAACCTGCTAACTAGGTACAGAGTCAGTGCCAGTGTATTTAAAAAGTCACTCTGTTGAAAAAGCCTTTCAACGTGACTGTTGTTAGCTTCCCATATCCAGGATAACTCTGATATTGTGCAGCCGTGTAACTGTGGATCAGCCTGCTGTGAAATGAGCTGTGGGGGAAGAACAAGATTGGAGGCCACATTGGAGGCCTCCTGCTTTTACTCAGGAAAGCATTTAAGCTGCCCCTTGCCCTGGGTCCTGACCTGAGCTGCTCTCAGCCTTTGCTTGGCTGCCCTCGCAGCTGATCAGACCCACTGGCTTGGCCTCCTTGTCCCTACAGGCTGCTGGCTGGCCCAGGCTGCTGCCCAGCAACTGCAAGCCAGTGTAGGAAATCACAGAAAATTTCACCTCTATAATGGGTTTAAAGGGAAGGAAAACTCAGCAAAACCCCTCCAGCAATCACTCATGGTTTTTTACCCTTTGTAAGTGATTCTACTGAACTCCAGACACCTTTATGCAATCTTGATTTCAGAAGTTTACAATGTGCATGGTACACTTCCAGTATCAGTCCTTGTGCTGCTATAACACAGGTCAGAGACAAGTTTTTTTATTCCTAAAAAATAAACACTGATTATTATAAACTTCCTCTGATGGAATTCTACTGTGGTAAGGGAGTGATTCAGATGAGGTCTTCTACTAGCAATCCATTTCACAGGTAAATTCTCAAAACTAGACATTCTGACACTCTTTCCTGTCCCTTTTGTGATTTAGATGTTTGAATTAGCAAAGCAAATTAAATTTATGATCTGGTGGTATTTAAGCACCATCAGGGATTTTAGTTCTTCTAGATTGTTACCATTTATTCTAGCTGTTGAAATTTTTAAAAATTGTTTCAGATTAAAGTAAATCAGACCTACACTTCACAAGTGTAATTCTAACTAGTATCACTAGCTACTAGTAATTCGAACAAGAAAACCTTTAATGTACCTACCTTTCTACTCATGAAGATATAAATAACTGGATTATAAGCAGTGCTTGACTTGGCAAAGAAAGATGGGATGATAGCTACTGTTGGAGTTACAAGGTTACTGTAGCCATATGTTATCAAGAGGGAGACCACTGCATAGGGCATCCAACAAATAAGGAACGTGGAGATCATCAGGAAACACATTTTAGCCACCTTCTTTTCATATCTTAGAAGTTTGATCACTTGAACTGTCTGGAAATCTTCTACACAGCGAAGCTGTAGAGAGAAAAAAATAGTAAAACAAAATAGCCTTATGTTTTACTTGAACCTGAATAGTTCTACATTTATTTATAAGTAACTGACCCACTCTCTTAGTTTAAGGCACAGACACGATACACCTTATCTTTTAAACCACAATTCTTCTGGAAGCTTACATCATGTTCTCAGATTTTATTCCCGACATTAAGTGCAAAAAACACAAGCTGAGAAAAAATAGAATAGCTAATTTACTAAAAGACAACAAATGCAGAGATGTAACAAAGCATGCTGCAGTTATAAGTGCTTTAGAAAAATAACTTGCCCTCAGCTATTGCATAAGCAAATTCAGTTTACATTGGTGGTCCTTTGTCTGACTACTTAGACAGTCCTGTAGATTCATGGAAAAAATCTTTAGAGAAAAAAAAATCATAAACAGATTTCTCTGTACTGCTTTGCCACATAGTATGTTACCCTACAATCATGAAATCTCTAAAGCAGAATACTAGGCAGCAGGTTCCCATGTTATCTGAGTCATAAAATACGGAAAAGATGGGACATGAACATACTCCACAAATTATCTATTCTGCCAATACTGTTGACCATAAACTTGAGTGGGTCCAGACTAACTATCCACAGAATATGAATCATTAACACTTTCTCATACTAAGGATTTGTATTGAATTTTCAGGTGAGGATCTGATGTGGATTAGTAAGCATTAGCCCTTCCCTACTTCCTCCCAGTAAAACTCCACAACAAACAGACCTCAGTAGCTCTAGGCTGGTTCTCTCCCAATCCTACAACCTATCTAGTGGTAACTGACATAGACGAACATCAAATTTTCAAAAGTTTAAAAGGGAAGTGAGAGTGCAAATTTGGCTAGGATGCAACCTTCATATACAGCTTCAACATTTTTCACTGACAATATTACATTAAGGGAAGTCTTACTTTAACTAACTTACCATTCTTACTGCATGCAGAATATGGCCATAGCAATAGGCCATGATCCCAACAGGTGCTACTAGACAGCCAAGGAAAAAAAGGAGCACAAAGGAGGTATCATTGGGGTCTTTTGACTTCCAGTCCACTGAGCAACCTAAGCCATGAATTTCCAGTGTGTATCTGTTCCAGCCCAAAAGAGGGGCTCCAGTCCAGGCCAGTGAGTACAGCCAGATGTACGTGATAGCCCGCCAAGACCAGGAGAAGTCAATCACCTTTGCATGGACCACCCGAATGTAGCGCTCATAGGCAAGAGCAGTGAGAGTCATAATGGAAACAATTCCTGTAAAAAAAATAAAGAAACTCAATTAAATTATTCACAAATACTGTAAGCAGGACTGCACTCTTCTTGATAAATGTTTCCATTGCTAGAAGGTTAACTCAAAATGACCTAGCTCACATTATGAATCTAACACCAATAAGACTTTTTGTACATTACTCACTAACTACTAAGGCAAACAGAATCACCAACTTCAAAATACTCAGAGTAGGATGCTGACATCTGATCCAGGATGTACAATGGCTATGAAGTGGGACAAGGGAAAAAGAGACTAAGCCAATGTAGCCATGATATCTTCTGAAAAATCCTTTCCTTAGGATTTTTTCTCCTGAGAAGCTGAGACGCCTCAGGAACAAAATGTAAACAATGGTTATCTGCTGCTGTGGAATGCAACAGGTGGATCTGTGATTGGTCTCATGTGATTGTTTCTCATTAATGTCCAATCACATTCCAGCTGTCTGGACTGTCTCGGTCAGTCACAAGCCTTTGTTATCATTCTTTTTCTATTCTTAGCTAGCCTTCTGATGAAATCCTTTCTTCTATTCTTTTAGTATAGTTTTAATATAATATATATCATAAAATAATAAATCCAGCCTTCGGAAACATGGAGTCAACATTCTCGTCTCTTCCCTCATCCTAAGACCCCTGCGAACACCATCACAAGCCAATACCTCTTCCTAAACATTACTTCATTCAGTGAGGTATCATGGTCCAAGGTTTGGGGTTTTTTCTGCTGGTAGTTGTTATATGTTCCTTTGGGGTTTGTGGTTTCCTTTGGCTGTTTAGGGTTTTTAAAAGAAAAAGCTACCATATAAAACTGAGATAATCAGTAAGAAAAAAATCTCTTAGAAACTTAGTGAACTGAGAGTTGAGACTGAAATGAAAGAAAGCCTTCAGCAACTGAAAGCAGAGATGTGCACCTTTAATGTGAATAAAATGACTAGAATAATTCCAATTTGTTTCAAGATATCCTGGAAGTCTTTGCGTTCCAAGAAGAACCAGGAAGGCAAAGCATTGCATTGCTGAAGGTGTCCCATCTGAAAGACATTCAGTTATTTTGAGTGTCCTTTCATATTTTGCTGCTTTCATAAAAATATCAGTCCTTGTATATTTATGCACTCTCTTCCTTTTCTGTCCACCTCAAACCCAGTACACAATTATTAACATGTTATGACAGAAATCACACATTATCTTCAGCTCCCAGTACTATCCCATCCAGACATTTTTAAAATTTCATGAAGCTAAGGCATTTCTGTCTTGATAAGAATATAACGATTTCTATTTCAAAGGTCTGTAACACTTGATGATCAAAAACCAAATTGCCCATCAGGCAACTGCCCAAACACCTGAAATCTGTTATGATTCAGTCATCAAGTTCATAAACACAGGCTCTTAAACAACAAAAGGGTGTATTTCACAGCATTCTGTGAGATTATACAGATATCTGTGTCTAAATCTGTATAGATTTTATCTAATACAAAGCACAACTATTTTTTCATGCATATGCACAGCACTTCATTTCTCCAAGTACATTCATATGTGCCATAAGCTCTAAGAAGGTTAATTGTGCAGATTTCACTACCAAAGAGAGAACAACCATTTTATACTCAACAGGAACCTGATCTCACTTTGAAAAAGAATAAACATTTATTGAAGATAAATTAACAACAGCACAGAAGGACCAGCAACATGGATTTTAGGAAGGCAACTGAGAATAACAAAATCTAGAGCAACACATAGACTCTCTGTAAAGGTATTCAACAGCAAAAGCAGTTTATTATTAACCAAGTATCTCACAGTAGAATATCCTTTAGGATTCTAAAAAATATTATTTTATGCTGTAGTTATTAAAAGATTCCCTTTTTAAAAGAGGTGAGTTAGAAAGTTTTCTTGATTAAGGGAATTTCCCAGTCTAAAAGAAAATGTGCCACATTGTTTCATATATCTCTTTAAATGAAACAATTTTTTAATATGTTTTTTTCTAGTTATCTTTAAACCTTCATCATGAAAAGATGTAGACATTGTTGGCAATTAAGTAATCTTTCCCATTTAGTTTTGTAGGGTTTTTTTCCTTGTATAAATCATTGCTGTAGAATTTCACTTTCATAGCTTGAAATTGGACTAGCAAATGTGGGTGAAAAGGTTTCCAAAGACCTAAGGTTGGGTTTGTGGGTGGGTTTTTTGGGTTTTTTTAAAATGAAGTTGAAAAGTCCCTCATGCCTTTTTTGGTGACCTAACATGCTGAAAATACATTAAACAATGTGTACCTAAGCAAAATATTAGTAGGCATTAGAAAATAACTGCAGGATTTTATAGGTACTCTTTTACACTTACACTGGCTAAGGTAAGTGCTTTATTCAATCAAATGCAGTCTACTTCTTGAACACAAGTTAAGGCAACAGGTTCCCTTCCATTTCTCTTACCCAAAGATTAGGAATTAGAAAAGTTTACCTGACAGTTATGATAGCCATCCACAGACATGTTTATGGAGGAAAATCATATCACTCAACTAAAGATTCTGTTAGCTTATATAGTGCACTGCCGCTTTGTCTGATCAGTGGAGAGAAAGAGCAGCTCCTCAGGATGATGAGTCAGAATACCTAAATTAACTTTTTGCTCCTTACCACCTTCCTTCATTGAATGGTATTCAATGACTAATGTCCCTGTGTGGTCTTAATACTTCCCCACCCCTTTTATGAGTGCTGAATTCTAGCCATGACAAAGTAACCAAAAGCTCACATGCTTGGCTGAAAGTACAGGTGTTCACAAGCAATAATTTCCTAAGTCCTTGACATTCTCAAGGAAGTCATTGAATGCTCAGTATCTCTAAAAATCAGTATGTGCACATTTGAACCATGTTCTATCAAGCTCCTTTCAGTATAAAACCACTGCTCTTCAAAGACATACTTGAATTTTCCTCCCTGAACTGTAAATGGGACCTTGGACAGCCTGTTGGATAGTATGCACCAAAATACAAATCCCTGTTCTGCTGGTATTCAAGGAGCGTCTGGCAGCACGCAGACACTGAGGCAGGAAATGCAGGTCATAGCACAAGATATATATCATTTATGTGTGCTTATAGCTGCATTTTCTATGTTTCATTCATTTCTGTAGTCTACTGCAGAGGAAAGGTCTGAATTTTACTTCCCTCCCTGCCCCCATTCCTCTACAGGAGCTTTTCTGGAAATTATTACACTTCATCCTGAATTGCATATTTTGATATGATGAAATGTGTGCTGATTAAAAAAGTAAATCTGTTACAGAAAGCCATTATGTTTATTGTTTGGCTATTAGCCCCCTCTTAGCAAAAATACACATTTCAAACCAATTCTACCATTTCTACCTTTTATCTGAAACAAATTTTGTTTTGCTTCTCGAGGTACTGGAGATCTACGTATTTTGATTCAAGGCTAAGACCCAAGATTCTGAGAATTGATTTACTTTACTAGCAATTCACTCTTTCTAATTCCTTCAGAAAGACTCTACTGCCCAGTGTTTACAGAGACTGCATGTCTGATATACAGATTTTCATCTCAGACAATACCCCTATCTGTATGTGCTGATTATAAACATAAACACTTTGTGTTTAGGAACTGCTGCTAGTTTTAGCTCTGATTTAAGCCTGGGCAATTACTCTAGCACAAATGGAGTCATTCCCATTGAAGCTGCAGATAAATGTAGCAAAACTGAAGTGTCTTCTTGTTTAAGCCATTAGTTTGCAATTCCTATGTTGCAACTCCTCTTCTTCTCCAGCAGCCAGCCATACACAATCAGGGAGCAGTGACAAGCTACTTCTTGTTATTTGGATGCTTATGAAGAAAATTCTCATTTTTGCCATTTTGCATTGTTTCCCCACTGAAATACTGCATTTAGTGTAGATCTTATTATGTACCATATGCGCTAATTATCTCTTCCATATTCTGGACTTTTTCAGGAGTCAGTTCTGGATACATCATTAAATACTTCAATCTGCATAGTGTAGGTCATCACAGAGAAGACTGTAAAACACAGCTAAGCGGTACTGTGTTATACCACACAATGTGTATATTCTGACTTTATAATCCTTAATTAGAAGAAAAATATTGCAGTGCCTTCAGAACTGAAGTGTTACTTTCAATGAGTTTGAAGAGAGTCTGCCCTCTCCATGCAAGATACACTTTATTTTCATATTGAGGCCCTGCCCTGAGTATGGCCTATAATTTGGTCAGCAGTGATATCAAATATTCCCAAAGTCTGAGCATCTCTACAGAGCAACTGCAGCATAATGTAGCAAATAAGATCCATTTCTAAGACAGACTGTGGCTTCTGTCAAAGGGTGTGGAAGAGGTTTTACAGCAACTTCTGTGAGCCAGAGAGAAGTTTGATAAAAGAATTTCCTACCCAGGTTTTTGACATAGAAACCAAGAAAGAAAGAAGGATAAGCTGCAACAGCTTATTCCAATAAGCACTTTGCTTTTCCTTCATGACCAATGAATAAAGTGTAAAGTTATGAATTTTGTAAGAATGTATAAAAAGCATGCATGCTATAATAAAAGCAGTTTGAAGCCTTCTGAAAATGGAGTGTGCTGCTTTGTATTGTCTCCATCTCAACTACAACAAAAGGGCATATTATTTTCTATATCAATTAATCCTTTCCCTACATTCAAGTGCTGAATGACTATTTTGCATACCTAATCACAGAAGAAAGCCATCCTTCTGCAATCCCTCTTCACCTCTTTTCACATCTGAAAAGCCAGAGAGCAGCAATTGAGCAGAAGCAACTTCCTGTCCATGGCAAGAAAAATTATTATTGCACTCTCTAGTTTTGTACTACAAAATATATAACCAGTCTATCTGAATTCAGCAATTAGGTATTGCAATAAGATTTAGGCACCAGCTATTTATCACTTCTAATTTTACAAGTAATTTTAACATCTGCATTCAACTCTAGGGAGGTGAAAAATCACTTCTCTTAGACATAAAATGCTTCAAATATATTTTATATGTAGCTGTCCTACAAAATTATGGTGAAATAAATCACCTCCTCCAGATTCAATATTCCAAGTGATTAACTTACTCGGGGGGAAAAAGCTGAAAGCATGCTGATTGAGCCTCCAGCTATTTGTAACACATGATCCTAAAACTATCTGCTGAGTAACAATTGAAAATGCTTTTAGTGAGATTAAATCAGTGCATATAACACACATGGGTAATGCAAGAGAGTGGCACAGGACATCACTGTCACTGTGCAGGGAAGAGCCTTAGATGAACAGGCTGTAACTGAAGCCCCACAGGACACTCCCAAGCAAATAATCCCTACTTCAGTATTTGGTGGGTGTGGGTGGGGTGGTATCAGCTTGCCTTGAAACGAACAAATAAAAGAACCTCAGCTATAGACACATTAGCTTTTCACAGGAGAGTACAGTCTGTAAAATTCTTACAGTTTTTCCCATCCTCTAGTTCACATTACTGGAATGGAGTATTCACCCAGATATCAACATTGATTTGGTAGCTCATTGAGATCTGCATACCAGTGGTATGCAGATAGCTGCTGGTAGCTGCTGCATACCAGTGGTAATTTGTCCAGAAGGGACATGATTCTTTAAAATAATTTGACATTAAAAGCTGGCAGTGTTTATTTTACCTTTACAAAACCAGCTTGCAGTTAGGAAAGACAGAGGTCTCTAATCACATTTCAGTAACAGTAGCCTTTCAATTGCAAAGAAGGTTTAATGATACAAAGCCTACCCTAGAGCACAGCCTGACTATGCAATCTTCTGTCAAAAGACTGCCTCAGATAAAGAGTTTTGGTGCCTATTCCTCAAGACCATTCCTGTTATCAACAAGTTTTTCCACTCCTTTCTTCCACTGCACAACTTAAAAGGTGTTAGAACACCAGTACTGGCCAATGGTTTAGTTACCATTACTTTTAGCTGAAGTTATTTATGCTTGAGGGGTTATGTGTGTATGCTCCACATGACAAGAGTAGCTTACCTCAAAACCCCCAGGGCCTATTTCAATGTACAGAAGGTATTAAAGCAGACACCCACTGCCTGGGGGTGAGCAGTACACAAATTTATCTTGTGCACATCAAGTTCTGACAGCCACTGTCATTCAAAAAAACCCCTTAAAAATATCTGTGAGAACCCAGCAGATATACACAAAGATCATGACATCCTGACCCTGTATTTCACAGCTACCCTCTTATCTGAAGAAAGAAATTATCTATGTCTGCTAACCAAGACTTTTGGGTATGTTAAATGTCAGGTGTCTTCTCTAGAAATCATAACCAAAAAGCTATGTCTTCAGTGATAGTACACCTCCCAGATATGAGTTGTGGTGCTAAATAGATAAAGAGATTACACAGATCTCTACTACTTATGGCTTGTAGTCTGTTGACTACAGACAGGGAAAGAGTTAGAAGCATTTTACATAAAGAGAGGGTGGCAGATGCAGTAGGGCCAGCATAGAGCTAACTGCACACCTCCATAGAAAGGTGACCCTCATGGTATAAATACATCACTTAATTGATGTGCAGCTATCATATCACACCAGGATACACCACCTGTACCAAAATAAACACTGGAACTCAGTGAAACAAAATTAAATGGGGATTAGTGTCTAAAACAGACAACTGCGTCAGGAAAGCTTAGACTAAGACTTGTCAGGTAATCATTTATGTCATTTTCCCTACACTAATATAAGAGGTGCTAGGAATGGCTTTGTAGTAGAGAAAAAAATAAAACACTTCTTTGGGCCTCTGCTATGAAGACATGTAGCTAAACTCTATCTTGACTTCAGACTCTCATCAGTAAAAGAAAATAGGGACTGTTATTTGTGTGATGAGAACAGATGTTCAGTAGTCAAAATGATCAGTTTTACACTGTAGCAAGCAGGTCTCTGCACCTTCTAAAGGCTCAAAGAAAATCTTTCAAGTCACAGAAAACATAGGCAGTAGCACAAGTATCAGGCTCTGAGCTGTGCAATGCAACTCAAGAGCAGATGTTGAAAGACATCTGCTTGTCAAGACATGGGCTTGTCTCAAGAGAAAGTTACAATAATGCAGACAATTGTGAGGAACACAAAAACCAGCCATTTATTCCTAGACAGACAATCTGTAGTTATGCTGCCATCTTCTCAACTTAAAAGTTTCAGACTGTGAACATCTGCTTACAGTGTCTAAGTTCCAGATCTCACCACGCCTCCAACTGGCTGGCAAAATGAGAAGCACTCTTAAAAAGAAAATGCTCAATTCTTCAATGCAAAATTATTAGAAGTGTAGAGAGTGCCCTCATACCTGGGGAAAGGAGTTGCCATTATTCTGTAATGAAGGCTTCTGAAAATATAGATGCTACCAGTTTATTTTAAGCACAAATGCCACCTATGTATTTAATCATATTGAAATCCCTAAGAGGAACACAGAAATATCTTGACCTTGGCTGTCAAAACAATATGAGGAAAACACCTCATATTTGTACCAAATTGTACCAACACCTGAAAATTTAAAATAAAGTTGCTGAATCATGATTTTCTATGTGATTCCTGATTAACTACAGTAATTAGGAAGAATCTGATTTTTAAAATTTGTTGAGAATTAGCTCTGAATTTAAAGTGAAAATCCCATTAAAAATACAAAAGCAGATTTAATAATTTGTCCCAAATTTGTTTACTACCAGGGAAACCTCTCATTTATAAGTCAACACATGCAGAGAACAATTTAAAGCCTGTATTGGGTCTTAGGGGCTGTTCTTCTGATTAAAAAAGATGCATAAGGATGGAAAGTAAGACTGAACAGCCTTCAGGCCTGAAGGGCTGGCACAGAAAGCTCACATAGCCATGTCCAAGTTCATAGCCAAGAATGAAATCACAAAGCTGTAAATAATGAGGTTTTGGTCATCTCACCTAAATTTCAGCCAGACTGGGTCCAACCCCAGGACATAGCCACACCACTAAAGTAACCTCACGTGATTTGTTATGGTTTCATAGACTCCATATCCATGGTATCAGAGCTACCCCCACTTTATTCCAAAAACATCTTTATTATGTCATTGCAGCTTCATGAGCAATTAACACTGTGCATCTGTAAGTACTCTTCTTAGTTAATGCGAATTTCACTTTTGAAAGCTGTCAGTTTTGTATGTCTTCTGATCAACAAATGTACTTCACATTTCCAAAAGTTCTTGGGGAGAGTGTTATACTTTCAGAAGCACTTGTAAGTAATACACAAGTAAGACATTACATTACTTTCCCTACCACCATCACCTCAAGATAATAGGTGGCTTGGGCTGTTGCATACAAGAGAAGTAGATTTATAACTGCAAAACCTGGTTGACTACTGAATGAAATCTTTAATCAGTGTCTTCACCACTACCAGGGGAAAAAATAAAGAAACAAAAAAAACCCTCCATCCAAATAAAAACCAGGAAAAAAACCACCAACAAAAATCTCCAAACAAAAACAAAAACAAAAAAGAAAAACAAAGAAAAAAATCCAATCAAAATATCTAATCCCAAACAACACCAAAACATTACCAAACAGAAACAAACAAACAAAAAACCTTCAAAATACTGGTTTTTCCATAAACACATTACAAAATGAAAACAGAAACCATGGTAGCAATAATCCAGATGGCAGACAGAGTAGGAAGCTACCTACAGGGCATCATTTATAATTTTTTTTTCCCTCAGCATTGACATGCCCCTGCTTTCCTATGCAGGTGGGGAATCACTTATTTTCAAAAGCAGGAAAGAACAATCCTTCTATTTCTAGATGAGAATATGAAAACTATACTGTGGAGGTTAAAATCACTTTATCAGATTATGATTCAGAATATTCAATTATGATAGCCAAGTTAAATATTTTCTATTGGTTTACATGGCAGCTGAAAAAAGTAAACTAAAGCATCATTCCTGAACATTTAGCTGTGAATTTACTATCCACTTCCATATGATCAACTGCACACAAACACACACTTTTCTAATATTAATAGTAATTAAAAAATTCTTCCCAATGAAGCACATTTTGGAGGAGGAACATGGTATGAGCAACCACAGGAAGATGTAATTTTACAAACCACAGATTCTAACTTGACTGCTCTCTAGACAAGGCCCATGAATTTGCCTACATTTCTTTTGAAAAAAAAAAAAATTCTTAAATAGAGGGATGCAGGAAAGCATCAACACTAAATATATTTATAGCAACAAATTATGTAGCATACCTCAAAATAAACAGAAATTGAAAGTCACATGTGATCAAGCAATTTCCTTGCCAATTTATATACCTCATTGTTTCTATTTCTACAATTTCAGATGATGGTACAAGATTATTATAGTCTGGTTTCTTACCCTTACTACATATCTCATTTTTGAACCTATATGGAAAATGCCTCCATCAAAAATAATAAGTATAATATAGAAGAGACAAAGAACACAACTGTACTTTACATCCCCTCTGTAAGATTAACATTGAGTTGTCTGGCAGCATCTGTTTAGCAGACAAGTTCTTGAGTTTCTCAAGAATTTGAACAGGCTGAGTGATGGAGACAACTTCATGCCAGCAAGGTGCTCTAGTACTTTTCCTGATCCCAACAGCTATACAAACATCTGAGATCTGTGCACTGCAGAAATTTTCTGGTACCAAACACTGCACAAATGATTAACTACATCCTGCACCCACCATAACTTTCAATACATAAAATTTTTGCTGCACTATGCAGCAGGAGTCAAATCAAGCACAAGCAATCATGAACCTTCGCACAGTAGCCCACAAAATGCTGACCATAGAGCTATGTGAAACAAATGTCATGTATGCAGGAAAGCTACAAAGCTTATTGAAGACTTTAATGTATCACCTCAGAGTCAATTTCAGGGTATATATGTCCAGTGAGTGCACTGTGATCCACCTCTAACTTATAGATCTCTGCCAGAAGATGTATCTAACATGATGAGCTTTAGATTTCATTACAGGTTAGCCGAACATTTGCTTTCACCATTAGAAACACGAGTCTCTTCTTTTGCAGCATCCTTTACTGGTAAAGAAAAAGCAATATTCCTTTTAAGAGGCTGCATGTACATAGCTGGACTGTAACCTATTCTTCTGCAGACTTATGCAAAGGGTATGTATTCATTTCAGGAAGGAAAGCAGTAAAGAGCTTATAGGTTTTGAAAATGGAAATAGTGTAAGAACTCCTCCTGCACTGGTAACATTTCACAGAAATCAGTGGTTTCCCAAAGCCCAACTGTGACACCATTATGACTGAAAGATGGTACCCGAATTTCGCATATGGATAAGGAAATTCAAGGCACTGCCACACACTGCGTAGCTTTATAAACAGACAAGTCGCAGCACTGAGAAGGCTGCTGGGGAGCAGCTTTCCACCTGTTCCATGGAGGCAGAACATTGCTGACCCTACATCCAGAGTCATGCGTGCTCCATGTCCACAGACTGCAGCACTTCCTCCAAAACACAGTGCTTTATGCTCATGAATTCTGCGCGTCACTCGGTCAACTAGAGACCTCTTCTAACAGCCCTTTTCCCTACACGTCCCATTACACCTTACACATGCAAAGGGGGGAGTTCGGAAAACTGATTCTCGAATAATTTCTCTTTTTGCTTCGGGTCGTTTTCTCCAGCACTGTCGCTCTTTTTTTACCAAAAAGCGCCGGCTCTACCCAACCCCAACTCCCTCCTCCCCCCACCCCCCCACTCCCTCGCCAGGGCGGCGACTGAACCCCCTGGGCCGGACTGCCCCGCGGGAGCGGCCGGGATGCGGCGGCTGGGGCAGGGGGGATGGAGCGGCTGCGGCCGGCAGGGAGCGGTTGGGAAGCAGGGACGGAGCGGTTGGACCGGTTGGGAAGCGGCAGGGATGGGGCGGTTGGGGCGGTTGGGAAGCCGCGGGGACGGGGCGCGGTACCGCCGGTACAAGCGGCCGAGGAAGGACCCAGCAGGACAGGGAGGGACAGGCGGCGCCCGCGGCCCCAGCACCCACCGAAGAGGCTGCTGCTGAAGCCGTCCCAGACGCAGCCGGCGGCGTCCCACACCCAGCGGCTCCTCAGGCAGGACATAAAGGTAAGGCTCACGCCGAAGACGGACACCAGCAGGTCGCTGAGGCTGATGTTGACGAGGAAGAGGTTGGTGGGCGTGCGGAGCCGCTTGAACTTGTAGTAGAGCACCAGCACCAGCAAGTTGTTGCACAAGCCCAGCATGCCGATGGTGGCGACCAGCAGCGCCAGCAGCTCGTAGGTGCCGGCGCTGAAGAGGGGCCGCTCGCCCGGCACCTCCTGCTCGGGCGCCGCGGGCTCCGGGCGGCTGGAGGTGGCCGTGCCGTTCGCCGCGGGCATGGCTCCCGGCCGGAGCGGGGCTAAGGCTCCCGGCTCGCTCCCAGCCCCATCGCACGCCGATGCTCCGGGCAGGAGGAGGAGGAGGAGTCCCCGCGGCCTTCCCGCCCACGGAGGGCGCGCCCTCGAGTGGCTTCGCCCTCGCCTGCCCCCGGGCGTGCCCGGCCTGGGCATGGCTCCTTGGGAGCAAACCGGTCTCGTCGCCCTGTTGCCGCGGTGAGCAGCCCGGTTGTGGCCGGGATGTGGCTGTTATTTCCTCTTCCTTAAAAATCCTGTGCGCTTTGGCTGGGCCACGGCTGCCGCCAGCAGCGCTTCCCTCACGGGGACCGCGTTCGAACAGACCTGCTCCGCGGCCAGCTCCGGGAAGAGGTAGAACCGATATTTAGGCTTCTTCCCCAGATGTCCTGCCAATGAAAACTCCTGCTATAGCACTAGTGTCTTCTCAGGAGATTCCCCGCAGTGCTCAGAGCTTGCCTCTAGGAGTTGGAGCCCCACAAAGCGACCCGGCACCACCATGGCCCGTGCAAACCTGTGGTGTGAGCGAACACTGTGTCAGCCATGGGCAAGTAAGACACCACAGTTTGCGCCGTGAAGGCGCCTGTTTTATACCTGTGTCTCCCCTGTGTGTTGTACAGGAAAACAGTGGATGCCTGTGTGCAGCTCTAGCTGCTGTTAGGCATGGTGTTGCCCCAGACCCCAGCTGTGTTAGGGTGTCTCCGAACCCAACCCACCCCGGCGTGTTTCGCAGGGAATTTTGCTCACCATGGTTCTACACCCAGAACACCGACCAAGCATTGGTTTTCCTCACGGGAAGACCTCTAGTGTGTTTGCTTTAATATGTGTTGATATGTGATAGCCTTCTTAAGGCCAAAGAAAACTTTCAGTTTAGGTCTATTCTTACTCTATTAAAAAAAAAAAAAACCAGCTGTGAAAGCAGCAGAATTTTAGTATTTTAGTGGATACATATCTTGTCAAAAAATAGGTTTTTTTCTTCTCTTATACACAGCGGTATTAAATGGTCTAGATTAAGCGTGAACTGAGACTGAAAACATGGATAGTTGAGGTAGGTTTGATGTCTTTCAAAACAAACCTATATACAAATTATGGGCTTCTCATGGCAGTAAATTTTATATGACAAATTACTGCTGTAATACAAGGCAGTAGGAATAAAGTCATAAGTCAGAAAAATTAAGTACTTAGGTGTTACTTAGGTTAAAATACCTATTCTTGTTAAAGTTAACTATATTTATTATCCGTGTTGTTAAATCCCTCATATACTGATGTAATCAGTAATTGAAAATTACTTTATAAAGGTAGTTCAGTCTGTTTCTTCATCACCAGTCAACAGGGCTTTTCTCACTGCAAAAGAAGGAGCAGCTTCCTTTCTCAAAATCAATTATATGTTTTTACCATAAAAGCTGTATTTACAGAACACATGACCTTCCAAAATTTCTACTGTAGTAATAGACCACAGTACTTGAGTATCAGTTTTAGGGAAGACATAATTTTGTCTTTCCTCATCCACAAAAGAAATTAACTTGTACATGACAGACCATGTGCAAAATTATTATGTCAGTGCACAGTTATGGGTTTGTCACTGCATTCTAAAAGTCTAACAATGACATGACTGTATCAAATTAATGCTACACCTCATTGAGAGCAAGACATCTCTATCTTCTGCCTCTTAAGGAAAATCTTAAATTGTGTATATTGTTATCCCTGCAAAATGAAAGGAGAGAAAAGGTGGTAAGAAGAATGGGAAAAATTTAATGTAGTGTTTAGTACATTCCAGATAACATAGTGTCCATTGGCAGATTCCATTATACACTTAGGGTTTCTAAGAGGTATTTCACTAAAGCACCTGTCAGAAATACTCCCTCTAGATGTCTTTGAATTTATTGAAGGTAAGAGAACCCATAACTTGCATTTTATAAAGATCATATCTCAGAATGTCTGGTTTGGGCATTTTTGTAGCAAAGCTACATAGATCCATAGATGTGCAATCTTTCCAATGCTTTATTTGCAAAGGTCACTGTATTAATACTGTCAAATTGCTAACGTTATTCAAGTGGTCTTGGATACTTCATAAGCAGAGTTCCATTTGTTTTCCATGCAGTGTCACTACTCATATGAGGCACAACAAAAAGAAATGTTGTTTTATTGTATCATCAGGTCAAAGGCAAAGCTGGAAACGGAACCTTGACTCCAATTCTAGTGCAGATTCTGTTTTACCTAACCCACTCTAGAACCAATGCAGCTATGGTTTTAATAATCTACTTAATTCTTAGTCAATCCTCTTCTGCTGCAAAAAAGGGTTTTACTTTTATTTTTACCATTGCATGAAAGGATAGACCAGAACCCTAAAAGTGTGACTTACTGGAAGTGCATCAAAGTACTAAACATGTGTGTAGCTGAGCTCATGGGATATGTACAAGAAGAAGCAAGAATAGAGGGTCCCCAGTCCTGTACTACAAAAACAGTCTCTGAAACTCCCAAGGACTTCCTAGATGTCTTCTGCAACAGTCCTTTGATCTTGTTGTCTGTTATGCACAATTCACGTGGGGTAGGGGAACGCTTTGGCCGTAAATTTTCAGGTGGCCAACATATGCTTACATATGCACAAGACAAACCTTAAAACCCAGCCTTGGAACTAATAATTCACAAGTAGAAAGTTTGCAGATGTCTGGTGCCTTCTTCAAAAGTTTATAGTATTTAGTGTTTGGAATGCTTCAGCACACAAGAGCGTTGAGTGTCGTATGTTAGAGCTGAAGATTCTGAGGCACAGTAAATAAACTTTCAAAGTCACTGCTAGTCTCTAAGCTTGGGTAGAAATACAAACCACAAATGTGACTCCCCACATTGTAACTGCACCATTAAAAATGTCTGGCCTTTTGCAGTGAGAACATTGTGGAGTGGAAAAAGAGTGCTTTAAGGCATTCAAGAGACCTGTTTCATTTTATGTTCACTGACTTATGTGTTGCTTTCACTCATTTTCTCTGTTCTCTGTCTTTTGCTAGTGTGCCTTTGAAGTCACATACTCTTTCCTATCTTTCCTGACAAGGAGAGAGTGAGCAGGAAAGCCAGGCTTTTGTCTGTATTAAATACAGTTGTTCTAGGAGTCAGATAATACTGAGGTTTTCATGCCTGTTTTGAATTTTGTAAGCTTATTATTTCTAAGGTCATGGTATAGAGCCAGAATGCAGGCTGCTCAAAACCAAACCAAAACAAAACTTCCCAAAAACTCTGGCTACCTAGCTTCAGATTTGTTTGTTTGTTTGTTTGTTTTTTACAGTACTCTCCTGGCATATTTCTTTTTCTTACATGTTGTTTTTGCTATTCTTTAGCCTTAGAGGCAGATGAAAGCTGAGTGATTATTTGCTGTATCTATATATAGCTGCAGGATATGTCCACAGGGAAAGCGTAAGTGTGGACAGAAGAAATCTTTCATCTGTTGTCAACCTCTTGGCATTAAAATGAGGCTTTTAATATAGATCTACACTTGTTGATAATGCAACTTTTTAAGTAAAAAACCCCAAAATACATAACCCTAATGGCAAAGGTTTAAAGCTAGGGCTTTGTCTTGCAGAACTTGTAATCCTACATGTATAATCTAGTCCATATTGGGATGTGAACTTTAAATCATAAAGCAGGTAAAGTGCTAATGTTGCAAGATTGTGAGAATAGTCTGGGCTGAGAGAAGTGCTTGGCTCAGACCTGGCTCACTGAAGCAAGCACAGGTGTTTTCAGTGAGGGAAGGGGACCCAAGCAGGCTGTCCTGGGAGGTGGTGGCGAGCAGTCAGAGCATCTGTGCTGCAGCTGGAAGTTGGCTGCAGCCTGTTCTGTGATGTGTGAGCTCTGGTATACCTGACATGTGTACAAAGAGCTGTACTAGCTGCAGCTGTGAGTCATCTCACCTAAATGATGCATTTGAAAGTTAAGTGCTTAAGACCAGTAAGATGAATCACCCTCTGGAATTTTTTATTGACTGGCACATAAGATGACTTGAATAATTAACTTTTAGATGGCTAACTTAGATGAGATGAACTTCATCTTGTCTAGAGAAACCTTTGTGGGACTGTGCTATGTGTTTAGGAGGCAGATGCATATTGATGCCTCTGTGGCACTTGTTTCTTGCAGACTAGATTAAAAGAGGTGGTGATATATGCTTGTGCCTGCTGACATCATGATGTCCTTGGTTGTACAGACTCAGCTCATAGGGCAGGCTGAACTCTAAACACTAGCATAGAATAACCATTGTAAGACCAGCCACACCATTGTTTGCAACAATAACACTTTTTAAATTTATTTGTGATATAAGCTGTTTTTTTAAGGAATAAAAAAAACCTTGCATAGTAGTTCATACTTTTGCTGCAGCTTCTTGTTAGTGTGACAAACATAAAGTGACAAATATAAAGTGTTTACAACCTCACTGCCTTGTTGTCATTTTCCAGAGCCCAACATACAAATCAATATATAGTTCATAGGAAATTCAGTTTTTAAAACTATCACTTGATCATTTCAGCCACTGTTAGTGACAGAGAGGAGCAGATGCACTTTATAGCAAGGAGCACTTGTGGGGTGTTAATATTGAAAGAAAAGTGAAAAATTGAGCCAGTAGAAAAAAAGAGTGAGCTAATGTAAATAGTGCCCCTTAAACACTGTTCCACAGAAGAAATTTAATTTTGACAGTGCTAAAATTTATTACTTGCCGAGCCCTATACTGGTCAGAGAGTTCAGTCAGTCTGAACTGAAGCATCTCTATACTGATTCAACTTAAACACAGCCAGGTTTAACAGGATGTTTATAAGGAAGAGATAGCAAAGGATGTGTAAGTTATCAAAGAAATCATCTTCAGGGACTGATTATTTTTTTTCCCTTTTAGATGACTGGACTTGACCAAAATCAGAGTCAGAAATAGTCTTTTATGTCCCAGAGCCTCTTCAGAGACAACTAAGGCCAGTTTAGATCTGCTGTGTGATCGACTTCAGGCTGTTCTGAACCATCATTTTACTTGGGGAGAATTTGCTTTTACATGAGACCACCAGGAAGAGTGACTGGCAGCCTAGTACAGGCAGGAAAAAAGATCTATCACCTTTGCTGTTTGTCTTCTTCAGTAGGTTTGGGTTATTTGTTATGAGCCATCCAATTACATGGTCAGAATTTTAAAACTTGCATGGCATTTCACAGACTTATGGTAGTTATTGAGATAATGATTGAAAATTACTGATTTTTCAAATGAGGTGCCAATCCTACAATGAACTTGCTGCAGCTGTTTTTTGTACCCATACAGACATATCATTATCTTTGTATCTGAGAATTTCCAATAACTGAGACTAATAAGATTATGTGGTAGGAAGAGTTGAGAGAGTCAGCTTCTGAACATACATCAATTATATCATATTCCATATCCAGTGCTTTCCACACTATCAGTAAGAGAGACAGTGAAGGAAATGCTTTTCATTCAGTTAATGCTACTGTAGGGCTACTAATGCAAGGACTTCCTGACTTATCAATTAAATATTGAATTTGCCTTTTAGACTTTGCTTATCTTCTAATGCAATTCCTATCTTCTCTACTTTGTTTTTTCAGTCCACTCAGTCATCACATCTTATTTTTAAATTCTATGTATTCTATGTAAAAAAAATTCTATGTAAAAAAAAAATATTTTTTTTTATTTTAAACATTGAAGACAACAGAATCTACTGGTACTGAAAGCAATGATTCCTCATTTGGGGTTTCTTTGTGTTTTCATTATGTTACATAACATGAAGTTTCCACATGGCTGTAAGAAGATCTCTCCCTCTTGTCTTCTGTTCATAAAGGATGTCTGGAAAGAAGGGTCATGATAAGGAGGGTTGCTTTGCTCTTGAATCGATTGATTTCAAAAATGCTTTGGAGCAGTTCCAGAATCTAGTTGAAAAAATGATCATCCAGAAGACCAAGGAGAGTTCAGGCTTGTATACTAAAGATGATGGTAAGAGATAATTATTTGGATGGTAAAGTGTAATTTTCACATGGAGAGAACATATAGAGAGATGATAATTTCTTTCAAATTAGTGTTCTAACCGTAACTGTTTGATTTTTACAGGAAATAGAGAGATTGCACTGTGAAAGTTCTTTTCTCCTTCTGTTAGGATTACTGACCAAATTATAAGGCCATGTTGATCACTCAGAAAATATAATTAGTGGAGTTGCCACATACAGAAATTAGCACAATGCTAACTTGTTTCTGTAAAAACACAAACTTGATAAATTATGTAATTACAGTAACTAATTGTAAATAATGAGGGCAAAATTTTGCTCTTCTCAATGCAAGTGGTAATTGCTATTTGAAAGGATAAGCTTTATCCTACACACTGGTCAGGTGCAAAAAAATAAATCAGAATTATGGTAAGTGAGGGAAGAAAAAAGAAGTGAGAATTTTTTATCTATTATTTTATCTATTTCATGTCAGGGATTGCAAATTAGGTAGTTTTGAAAAGAGCAAATATTAGGACTGATTTTTTTTCTTTTTAAATGCTTTAATGAATACAATGTGAGAAGCTGGAACTTCCATGCTATTGGTATTGAAAGAGAAATAAAACCAGAGGTGGGGTGGATAAGAAAGGAATCTGTAGCTTGCCAGTTTTAATCTGTGCGGACATTGTTCCTCCCATACAGATGAGATAGATTATGAAAAGTTTTTTAAAACCACACGAACACTTTTTGGTTCAGCAGTCAAGGATCAGTATATCCAGGCCTTTTTCAGGAAGATTATCAGCAACCCTAATGAAAGGCCAGAATGGCTTGAGGTAAGGATTTGTAAAGTTTTCTTAACTATGAAAGACTAATTAGAATTTTAAATGGTGACAGTATTTGACTGTATCTTGTTCACCAGTCTGTTGTTCATGAGCTCCAAGGCAGAATGAGGCACTCTCGTTATTTATCCTAGCTGCCTGAAGCCTGGGTGTGTTCAGTCTTCAGAATTACATCAGTGATGTGCATCATCCTCAGGCTTCTTGAAAAAATGCAAAATCTGTTATGATGACAGTATGCCATTTGTGCTCTGAGGATAAGTCTATCTTTAGCTAAACCTTCAGCAATGCTTCCTCTTTTTCTCCTTTCCTCTCTTTTCTCTTACCTCTGCTTTCTTGCCTTTCTCTTCCCCTGTTCACAGCAAAAATCTGGCCCTTACTTTGAATATGAAGCCTTAAAGGTAGGGCAGCATTTTAGTAGAATTTTTGAACCAGAGAATTATGCATATATTATTTAGTCCTGTAGATTAATGAGATGATTGTAATCAATTTTTCAGTCTCTAGTATCGGTAAATACCAAACCTTTGTAAAAAGCATGTAAGAATGAGGTAACTGTGAAACGGTAGATCCGATTTACCCTCTTTGCATCTGTCTGCACATATATTAAGGATTTCCTCTGCCAGAGTTACAAATGCACTCTGTGTGCACTCCCTTCCTGGATTTTTAATCTATCCATTTGTAAGTTATTTCTGAATCCACCTGAGAAGATTATCTCCATAGCACGCAGTTTTTCACATTATGTGAAAAAGTACTTTGTTGGAATTTTTTAAACGTGGTGCTCTTTTTTATTTGCACATGTTTTGAGAAATGAACACTTGCTCTAGAAGAGCAGACTTGTGTCTTTTATTAAGGTATTTACCATGGATAGTGTTTCAGGTAACTGTTCTTTAAAACTACCAATTCTTAGATTGTTAGAGCCAATCCTTATCAAGAGCACCCATCATCGTATATTACTACAAGACTTTTTTGGTTGTTTCTTACCCGAAGACAGAATTGTGCAGAAGGGACATAACTCCCAGCACACAGTGACTTTCTTACAATAGCATAGGAGGCATGGTATATATGGCAAAACCTTGCTGGACCTAAAGTCCAGCAAGGTATTAGCAAGTGACATGAACTATGAATTCGTCAGCATATTTACATTTTATGTTACTCTGGAACATCATGCTAATATTGGAACCTAGAAGATACCCAACCATCTGTTCCTTACATGTTATCAACCATTGCTATCAAGTGATTTCCTAATATCATCCTAAAAATGGTGTGTTCAGCCATTTCTATTTAATAAGGTTCTGTATGGGAACATTTCTGGTTACTACCTTTCTTAACCATTGTTTTTACTTACAGTGTCACATTAATCACGGATTTTGCTCATGTCAGCCATTAAAGATTCCCTTCAAGGAGGGCTTGGGGCAAATCTGGAAAATAGCTGACAGTCTGAAGGACTGATTGTCCTTTGTTTAGGGTAGCAGAAGAGTAGCAAATTATGTTCAGGCTCCTTTGTTTATAAGAGAAATAAGGGAAGCTCTGTATGTTTGCTGGAGTGTGGATCATTTACTCCAAACTTTACTGAGTTTTTAATGCAGTCAGACTAGTTACCAAATTACATAATTACATAAATAATTTGGCTACATAATTACACAAGCAAGCACAGTATGGGGTGGAAATTGAATATGGTTATTTGCAAAACAGAACTGTACTAACAACTTTAAAAAATAGATGGGCTGTATTCCTAGAAGCCCTCTGTAAGCTGATTTCTTTACAAACATTGAAGAAAGATTGTGCCTGAGTATCAGATCTCAGCAGTCTGAAGTCATATTGACAGCTAATGGTTAAAGGAAGTAATACTAAGGTACTTACTCAAAGAGTATTCAATTATAAAGTGTGAGATAACTATTTGACTTTATACGGGTATCTTCAAGAAGCAGTTTTACAATAAATTACTTGTTTAGTTCTATTTTGTTTTGTTTAGATTTTTGGCTGTTTTAGCAAAGAAAGTGTTGGCATGCCTTCCCCATCGAAAGAAAGCATGGTTTTACTTGTATCTGAGAAACAGCAGATTACTCATTCAGGTGACATACTTCATCTTACATCAAAAACTATATTTTTTTCTAATACAGTGTGCTGCTCACTTTCTTGAAAGTAGGGTAATAAGATCACATGTCTATCTTTGCCCATTCATGCTTCTTCCTCTTCTTCTTTTCCTTCTTCTCCTTCTGTGTTCCAGAATTCATGCATTTTTACTAAACATTGAACACTCCACTGCTGCATTTCCCAGTTCTCCATATTCCTAAATTATTTTGAAATTATGATTTTTTCTGAACCAGACTGTTTACTTATGCAGTTACACATTGTCTTTCTGTATTTTTTGAAAATATGGAGGAAGATGTGGCACATCCAGAATTATTACATTCATGATATTTAAAATGCAACATGATTAATTAAACCAAGTATGGGATAATTTATGATATCTTGCATCACTGCCTTGCATATGGTGCCAAAATGCGTTTTTTGGTGCCATATGCAAGAGGAAGAGAAATTGTCCTTACTAATATAGTTCTATTTGTTTATGTTTTCCTTAATAATATTGTTCTATTTGTTAATGTGTTCAGTTTCTGTAAGATGAAGAGTAATGTTTTGTCATTGACAGTTGTCAAGAGAAAAGATGTGATCAAGGGTATAGTGAAGGTGCCCCTTCTGCATCTCACAGTAACAGCCTCTCAGAAAGGATTGATAACTGTGTTTAGCAAAAAGGTAATTCTAAATCAAACTCTTTTATTATTCCATTAGCAGTACATAGGAGAACTGGGTGGACTGTGATCTAGCATTCAAACTTTCCCATAAAAAAACCTACATATCTTTCTTATCAAAGTTAAATTTTTCTATATTTTTAAGTACAGCAGGAAATATACATTGCTCTTTTCAATTATAAACCTACTAGACAGTCCACACAAGTTGATAGAAGGTAGAGATGTCTAATAATAAACGTTCTTCATAGAAATTCATTTAATAGAAAATAATCTGCATTTCTGTTTACAAAAGGTTTCCCTAAATAAAAAAATATGCTAGTGGAATTAACTTTTAGATATAGAGTGGAAATCGGAGAATTAACTGTTCTCTACAGCTACTGAAAATATCTAGAATGGACAGAGACAGTTGTTTGCAAACAAGATTTATTCAATACAGCAACCTCTAGAAGCTTGAAAGTCATGAGTTTCACAACAGTCTGCATGACACTGGCTCACCATTAGTTCCCTCATCAGTAAAATGTAAGGATATCTGTACCATTATAAGTAGAAATTTAGGTTTAAGATGCTGTTAAACTAAAGTTTGTGCATTAATTTCCCAGATGATTATATTACTCTTTAGTGGTATGCACCTGTAGAGGCTATGAGATAGAATGTGTCATACAGAAACCCAGGCTATCACACATCTATGCTCATTGGTGCTTTACATTTGTACAATTTTAGTGCAACCAGTTTCTTAAAATTTATTTCAGGTGATGCAGTAAAACTTTAAAGCAGCATGAATGCTTTCTAGGGGTTTTAGCTAATTGGTGCATAATGCTTATGACAGGAGCATTTAAACCAAGAAAGGACTCCTGTGGATGATTTAATAACAAAGCAGTACTGCAGTTTTGGTAAATGCTGAAATAATTTATTTGAAAGTCTGTCCTCCAGAACATTATCCCTCTTATGTACCTATGAAAAATAATTTCCCAAAGTATAAGATTAAAAACATCTCTCCTCCCTACCCCCTACCTGCCCCTGCTATTTTCAAGTTGAATTGCTGCCTCCTCATAGGCTGGACTGATGTTATCTGACATCAGTGACTGCAATGTAAATTATTTTATACCCAGCTGCATAACACAGTGAATTAGGGACCTCAACTCCCACTTAGAAATGTATGTTCTGAAAATGACTAAGGCATTACGAAAGCCCCATGATGTGCCAGGAGAGGATCAGATGGGATATTAGGAATAATTTCTGTTATCTAAAGAGTTGTCAACCATTGGAACTGCCTAGGGGAGTGGTTGAATGACCAACCTTGGAGGTATTCAAAAGATGTATAGAACTGGCTGTTGGGGACATGATCTAGTGGTAGACTTGGCAGTGTTTGTTTTACAGTTGGACTTAATCATCTTAAAGATCTTTTCCAGCCTTAATTATTCTATGATTCCTGATTCTGTTTGAGGTCTAAGCATTGCTTTCTGCAAGGGATGTAGGCCTAATAGGACTCAACACCTGTATACAGCTTTATGCCATCAACTGCTTCCAGGTTACTCCAGAATATGAGACACTTATGTTGCTCAGGTTCTCAGACAGATGCTGCTTTGACCAGCACATGAGACTTGTAGGAGTAGGCAGCCTTAAGGACATACTTACTTAATGTACATAAAGCCAAGTCTGATGGAGTGCATGGATATCCATCTCTTGGTTAACAATACTCTTAAACTCTGTTCAAAGGCTGTCCATGATGACCCTTGACATCTCACTTCTATGGGAAGAGAGACTTTGATCCTAGCTTCTTGGTTTATGAAATGCGGAATTGCTGGGATGGATATGAGATGCTATTGAATAATTACTGAGCAGGGGCAGGGGCAAGAGGAAGTGAAAAATCATCTATGGGTGTTTCAGAAGGGAAACTGCTTTTGAAAATTTAGTAGTTTTGTTGAAGGACCTAGAAGATAATCCTGTCTCTGCTGGACAATGGTGACACTTGAAACACTTCAGGTTTTCAGCCACGTGTTACACTGTCTTCCAGTAGTTACCTTTGGTGAAAGGTGCTGTACCAATGTAGTTATTTCTGTTTGCAGCCTGAAGTGCTGCCTCTGCCAGGCATTTTGCTGGCACTAGTTGATGTGGCATTGGGCCAGTGTTAGCTTGGGTTTCTATATGATAAACCCATATCTGCTCACAGGAGCTGATGTTGTTTTAGCTGTCAAAAACCATTAAAAGCACAATTCCATCAGAAGACCAGCTGATCTGTACTCTGTATGTCGTAAAAATGAGAAGCTTTTACTTATTTTCTTCACTTCAACATTTCAATGTAGAAACCCCAAACCAAACCAGAAACTATGAAACAATTGTGAGGAAAAGAGAAGTTTTAAGTTCCTCACGATATAAAGAGCAACATACAGCAGGCAGGTTAAAGATCTTTCTCAGATCTTAACTACCTGCTCTTTCAGTTAGCAATTACTGTTCTGATCTGTCTGTGAAGAGATGACTCTGTTTAGACTTTTAAATTAAGAACTACCTTGTTATTGTGACCATATCTTTCGTGATTTTTCAGATGAAGGTTCTGACAACCATCAATATTGAAGTAAGTTCTTTTTTGTCTCCTTCCTATTAAATAATTTTAAGTAAAAATCAGCATGTACTAAATTGAAATAAGTAGAAACTGAGCATTATTCTAATGCCAATTCTAACTTTGAGACTTCTGCATAATTTTTCATAGGGTGCTGTGGGTCAAATAGTTTCAATTTATTCCTTTCACTTATTGAAACAATTGAATAACTTGATTTCTTTCCTCTGATAAATGAAACCTCAGATAAATGCTTCTTTTTCTGCAAAATTTTCATTTACCTATTTCCTTGCCAGAACTTTTTATTCTAAAATCCAAAACTTCAATTGTCACTGTAAAATTTAAATAAGTACAATTTTAAGTTTGTTAATGAGAAACAGTTCTGCATTTTGCTGGGTAGATGATTGGCTGCACAGTGTATACATTAAAACCTTGTGTTTACCGTGGGAGCATCACTTCAGATTTTAGGTAATGAGCTCCTTTCAGATGATCTGTAGGTAAGAGACATCAGTCTTAGCAAAGTGACATGACCCTTGTCCTATAAGTGGATGTGGGTATCTTGTGCCAGGAGGCAGTGCATTTTTTTAGTTCTCTCTTACATATTGTGGGGGTTCTAAAATGCAATAGAAGTACTCCACAACAGAGGCCCTACTACTCCAACTCAGAAAACAGCTCTGGGCCTCAGTTTTGTTTAATTCATTGCAAGGGCTGATCTGACCTGTGGAATCAGTGCAGAGAGATAACTAGGAGAAATATTCTTGAGACCAATTGACTTTTGGAATCTTTTACTAGAATTAGGCTTCTCCTACAGAAGTGCTACATGAGTGAATTTTAGTCATTCCTACTTTGCTTGTAGGAGCCACTTTCCCCAGTTCAAAAATGCAAAGGTAGGATCTTCCCCAGAGATGCCAACGGAAAGAAGATGGAAGAAGCTGGAGTGCTAGCCTGATGCTGCAGTGGGCTGCAGGGTCCCTTTCCTTTTTGAACACTAAGTACTTGTCTTAAAATGATTCCTTAATGAATATGAAGGGGTTTTTGCTGCAAAAGTTAGACAATATTTGGCAGCTGTGGCAGTATTAGGACCATTGAAGGACATCTTTGCCATAAAATGTGTGAAAGAAGGGAGGAAAGATAAGAGCCCTTGAGTGACAGGATGGATAAGAAAATAATGAAAAGGTTTTTCTGGAACAGCAGCCTAGTTTGTCTGTCAAGTATAGCAGCACTAACCAGAGAAATTCCTGTAGCCTTTCCTCTGAAGCTGAAACCTGTTACTTTGACTGCATCATCACAAGCCAACACAACAAATTAGTGACAAGTGTAAAATTAGTGACTAATTATTGACTACAAATGTAAAATCATCTTTTTCAAGCCATTTAGTTATTGTTATCTGACAATATTATAAGGACCTCAAAAAGCCACAGCTAACAAACTCTTCCATAAGAATCACCAAACAATCCACAAGGCCTCTGCGGGACTGACATTTTCCACATGTTTATTGTAGTAAAGGGCACAAAAAATCCTTGTAAATGTATTGCCACCTGCCCACAGATCACTAGGAAGGAGAAAAGCTTTCTCCTGCAGCAGAGTGTTGATACGCTATGTCAGGATTTTGGACCCTTTGCACTAAGAGCAAAATCAATATTGTGTACAACAATGGAAATAAAAGTAGAAGCATCAGGACTCTGATCTATACTTTGCAAGAGAAATTGTTTTACATTAATACCTGTATAATAGGAGGTATACTTGAATGATTGCTTAATATGGGCAGATGTATATATATGTAAATAGTTGACCTACCTACTGGGAGAATTAAAATTATTTAATAAAGTTACTTATTTTCATAAACATTCATTTCAGTTTTGTTTTTATAGCTGAAATTTTGGACTGCCTTTAAACTTCTTTTGTTTCAAACCAAACTGTATCCAGGTAAAAGCTTAATCTGCTTTACTATGATGTTTTAGCTTAACCTTTCTCTGCTCAGAGTGCTTTTTCAGTGTCATTACAGTTCAACTAACACTATATGTTTATTGTATCCTCTCCTGTGCAACATTTGTGCCTCTCAGGTGAGTCATTGATAACAGAGGTTGAGCCTGGTGCCTCTATTAACTTCATGTATGAGCTATTCCTGGAGTTAGAACTCTCAGTTGAACTAGACCTAGCATGTGCTAATGCAGAGTACATGTGATTTATGTGGAAATGGTTTAAAATATGTACTTACATGATAGAAAAGTTGGTAAATTTACAGAGAAAATCCTTTTTTAGCTACTCTTTTTATTTCCATCAGGATACTACTTGGATCACTGGATGTGATTTCCTGCCTAATCTGAAATATGTTGTGGCTGTAACTGAAAGCACAATCATTCTCTGGGACTATAAATCAAAAGAGAGCGAGGTATTATGTTGGATCAAACAAATGCCAAAATGAAACCTGAAAGTTGATCAGTCTTTGCTTCCAATATACGTTCACATCCCTTTGGTCTAACAGGATGAAGACTTTTCACTTTTGTTGTTGTAGGAACTCAGTGAAACAGTGGAATTCACACTAAAGGAGGGATACTCTCTACACGCCAAATGGGATTATTAAAGTATATTAAAAGCTTGGAAGAAAAAGAGAAATTTGACACTATGGTGCAAACAAACCTCCAAAGAATTTGTTTTCCATGTGTATCTAGTGCATGTATGTGCACCTGTGTACCTAAAATGTGTGCATAGGCATACATGTATCTCAGAATCTATTAAGAATCAAGGAACAGATTTTACAAGGAATATAACAAAGATTCTTTTGACATAACTTCCTGATTTAAAGAAAATATTTCTTCATATCCTGTGTTTTGTTCAGGACTTTGTAAGATAAAAACATTTTGATGTTAATAATGTATGTCCAAATTGTTAAAGTTTTCTTTAATGTCTTATGCATTTTTGCTGACACATATCTTAGCTTTTTCTTCCTGTTCCTGGAACTTCTCTTGGAAATTCTAAGTTAGCATAGATTATGAGGAGAAGCAAAGTAATTATTTTTTTGATACGATTTTTTAGGATTTTTTTCCCTATATTAAAAGGTTGCTTCCCAAGTTTAGATAGGTCAATTTAAGTATTTTTGTCAATCCAATTGGACTTCATGGAAGAGGGCTCAAATATTTATTCTCCACCTATTATTCTCCAAGTTCCCTCATTAGCTGCAGTGAGGGCTGCAGGTATCCTGTTGATGAATAGGTGCAGCTCTCCTTCAAGACCACAGAAATAATATATGGACAATCCTATCTCTATTGCATCTTCAATGTTTCTGTGCTACACAGACAGCATTGATGCAGTTAATTCCTATGGCATGTGAACAGTTCCAGTTTAGGTTGGCAAGGATGATTTAATCAAATAACAGATGGAGTTGGGCAGTACAATCAATAAACAATGTAATGCAGGTGACCCTGAATCCCATTCCTGGGCCTCCTAGCAAAATGCCACAGTGTCTTGCAACTGTATTCATTCCTACTATCTCTGTGCTTCAAAAATTGAATCACCTACCCATATTAGTACACTTGACACTCCCAGGCTGTATTATTAATTGGACTCTGATATAGATTCTTCCTGTGTATTACTGCTATATTTTGTGGTTTGAATTATTCTTTAATTTGGTTATTTCCAATTTTCTTGTAGAGGTCATCTTAGTTTTGAACAGGAAACCATTTCAGTGTTAGCAAATAAACCATCCCACGCAGTATGCAGAGATCCTTCCTAGAATTTGTAATTAATACTTTTTCACTGAAATACAAAAAGCTACCTATGAAACAAAATCTTGCTTAAACTTCTAGGATTTGCTTTTAACTCCTCTTTGTGATGGTCTTCCATGAGTTTCTGATACCAGGAAATAGCACAGGGGCAGCCTAAAGAAAAAACAAAGTCAAGATTTGAATGCTGATGTAGCTAGATAAGCATGATAGATTCAATTTAAGGGTCCTCATGCAATGTCTAATAAACTCTCTACCACATTCCACAGGGTAATGGCTTTGTCATCAAACCAATGAAAAACTGCCTGCTCTGTGTTTCTACGGTGACTATGGCAGATAACCTGGCTAGGGATACCATCTTAATGGGAGATGATAAGGGTTATGTTTATCTGCTTACTATCACCAGTGATGACTTCATAATGAAACAATCTAAAGCTGGAAAAGTATCACAATTTAAAGTCATGGATGCTGAATCTTTTGACATGTAAGTTGCTTATGATAAAATGTTATTAATCTTGCATTATGTTTTGTTTTTAATTTGGATTTTGTTTGCCCTAAGTGGAGGATTAGCTTCTGTTTCTAAATTAAGCCCATCTAACTAAAAATATTTTTTTCAAACTGCAGTAAGTATGATTTGCTTGTTGTTGCATGAAAGAAGTGCCATCATTTTCAGTAGAAGATTTTACAAGAGATCTTAAGCTGAAAGGGTGCAGAATACAATTCAAGGGGAGAATTCACAATTGCTGTTATCCTGTTTGACAAAGGAACAGCTTTATTGTGCCCCATGAGATGGAAGTATGATTGTGACTAGAAAAGAGCATGGTTCAACCCCATCCTTCTCTGTGCTTGCATTTGAGCTGGAAGAGTGGTTCTGTATCTGCCCTATTAGCTGTTAGCACTGGTTGTGTGTATAATCTCACTGGCAAAACCCCTGTCCACCTACAGACACACGACAGTAGTTGCTACTGCAGCCTAATGACTTCTCCATTTATATCCTTAGGCCTAAACGCAAGCTGCATGATGATTGGGTTGGGAAGGTTAAGTATTTTCCTGCCCTAAAACGTTTTGGATCCTGCTCCACAGACAGTATTAATTCATTTGTTTTGGATGACATAAAGCGACTAGAGGA
The DNA here is from genome assembly GCF_023055355.1 of Agelaius tricolor. NCBI lineage: Eukaryota > Metazoa > Chordata > Aves > Passeriformes > Icteridae > Agelaius > Agelaius tricolor. The sequence continues at coordinate 47,591,056 of NW_027269261.1, forward strand.
CCACTTGTAAGTATCTGACATCCTCTAGAAAATAATAGATCTTCTGCTTTATAACTGCTGGAAATCAGTGCCTCATGAGATGTCATCTTGTTATATTGAATCTGCCTTTTCTATTAGCATTGCTAATAAAAACAAAAATACAGTTGTTTAAATGCTTGGATATTTTTGTGTGCTAGCTTTTGATGTAGGAGAGGACTGTCCATATATGTTCAGTACTCAGAACCCTTAAAATATGTTGACAGTGTTGTCTCCTCCAACTTCTCCTCAGCAAGCAAATTTTAGTCAGAAAAATGATTGTTTCTTGCACATATATCATGTATCCATTCATTTAAAATTTATACCCAGTCAAAAATAAACCCTACTAAATTTAATTTACAGTTTTATTTTCACAAGTTTGAGTTATAAAAGATTAAACCAAGAACACAATTTATTCTAAGGGCTGTGAAGTAGTTCTACCATGCAGCAGAAAGAGGTTATGGTCTCCTTATTTGTGCCAAGTCCTAATTCATATGGCTCATCAGTGCTATTAGCTGATTTAACTGATTCCAAGCCTAATTAGTCTGTGAGTTTAGAGAATTTCATAGAACAATTAAATAATACAAATTCAATTTCTTGTAAGAAGGACCTAAAAATAATACATAAATAGAACTTTTCATTCACATGTTTCATAAGGTTGTAAATATTAGATCAGCTTCTCAATTCCTCTGTGAGGTACATCTAGAGAGATTAATAGATTTCGTTAAGGCTAGTAGCCACAGTTATTATAATCTAGCTAATTTCTTGTATAACACATGCCATAAGTATTCTTGTTTTTATTCTTGAATGAATACAGTGACTTTGGGTTTTATGAGTATTGCATGTCTGTTGAGGATGGGGAAAGTTAACTATGAAACACTTTTAGATTGTCCAAGGTCACATACTGTGTCATTTGAAAAGCTGAGAAATCCTGTTTGCTTTTGTTGGGAGCTTTGGAAAAATAGAATTAGTTAGAGAGAAAAAAGACTAAGTCTGCAGTGTGAAAAGTCTAGTCAAAAGAGTAGATGCTACCATCATATACTTCAAAACAGAACATAAACTGCAAAAATATTGGTAGTTCTTTTTCATTTCACATTGGCTATAGTTGCATCTCAAAGTGCAATAAATACATATCTCTAAGCAGTTTCTCACAGTAGATAGATGAAATTATATTTAGACAACTGAAAAATTACAGAGCTGTTAAACTGAAATTAATAGTCCTAAAAATATCTATAGATCAAATCGCTTGGAAATGTCCATTTAATAACTAACTAGTTTAGAAACATGTTCTGGTTCTAAAAAAAGAAATTTCCCCAATTAACTTTGTAGCAAGGAATTGTTTTTGTACTCCAAGAAGGATGCAATGCATCTTCTTTCTTATAGAACTTAAGTTTGTTGTCAATAATGGCTGATGAACAGCTACAATATCTTCTTGTATCTAAAAAAGAGAGGTATGGATATATCACAAGGTGCTTCTATTGCAAGGCCATGGCTTGAGCAGGATTTCACAGTGCCAGAATCCCTTATTCCCATTGATCTTGGAATAGTATCAAGACTGTCCATTAAAAAGCTAATGGACAGTTATATAGAAATATAAAAGGTGAAAAATCCTTAAGAAATCTGTTAGTCATACATTTAAATCAATTAATTGTTATTTTGTCCTGTCAAGCGAATTAAGACTTCTCTGTTAGAGTTCTGGAAAGAAATATTTTCTCCCTCTAAATAATAGGAAGCAAACAGCCTTTTATTTACACCTGCCTAGAAATAACAAGCTCTTTCATTAATTCCTCAAAGTTTCCAGAGTCTTTTGTCAGATTTACTGCCACCCCCATTTATGGTTTTCAATATTGATGGCTGCTTTAGCCCAGAGTAGATGAACTAATACTTGTCTGAATTTTTGAAAGGAAAAAATTAAAAGTGTTCTCATTTAGTTCTGTACAGCCTATTTACAGTGGCAGTCATTGTTTCCTGGGCATAGCAGGTGTTAACCCTGGTATAACTACATCCAAAATCAATAAAATATTCATTCATTAGTAGCAATGGATGAAACTTGGAAAGACAAGCAGAAGTTGCTCAAAGGATGAGTTTAGAAGGGACACTGAGTCAATTTCAGTCTGTGTTGGCAGTTTGAATTCCCATGATTTAGCAGTGAATGTAGTAGAATAACTGTTGAGCTTCAGATACTTGTGATCTCTTCAGGTTGACATACAACACAAAACAGATCATGTAAGGACTATTCATTGTACCGTACATTATAGAGAAGCAACAGAAAAGTAACTGCACTTACTTAATGTAACATTGAGATCACAATAGACCTCCATGTCTGAAACAAGCAAACACAGTTTCTTTGGTAGTTTTCCTCGCTTTAAGCACACAAGCTTGTGTGCAGCTTACTTTGGCAACAGCTATCATTTTAGGAGTGGGTTTTGAGTTTGCCTGTTAAAAGATTCAGGTGTGCAGATCGAATATTTATTTCTTTAATGGAAAGTGCACTCTGTTCCCATTTTGTTGATGCCACTTTCACTCTAAGTCTCTAATGTAAATCAATTTGCTTTTAACATGAGATTGTATACATTACACAAACAGCTATTTTGTATACAACAGAAAAATAAGGCAGAATGACTGTAGACTGTATTTTCCAAATATTTCTTACATTATTGTTTTATTAATGATTGCAGACCTGTAAAGGAATTTTCTGTCCCGAAAGGAGTAAATGCCTTCACATACTGTGGGAAGGCAAAAGTCATTGTCACTGGAGGTAAGTATTGGGTCTCTCTTCCAAGAGATTGTTCTTGGGAAAAAATTGTGAATTTTTTTATTTGCATTAAATAAGATCAAATAAAGCCGAGTTAGCATCTTAAGAATTTCAACAATAGCTTCTGCCTACTATTAGAGGAAACAGAGGCCTTGCTTTTAATTTCTCTCAGCCCTTGTCTGAAGAGATATACTTCCTGACAGGAATCTGTCATGGACTCCATCTGGGTTTGATTCAAGTATCATTTATATAATAAATCAGAAGAAACAGTATGTTCACTTAAGGTATGTTTCCAAGTCACCGTGGTCTCAACCAGGTTATGCACAATATTCCTTGCAGTATCGGCAGAGCTCCCACCCTATTACTCTTCTGCCATCCTTTCATATCTTAAGCAGTCACATTGGCCCATCTTAATACTTTCCACTGGTCTCTCTGGTCATGTTTCCCCAGAGTGTTACTGTTAGTTCTTTCTCCCAAAGCAGACTGCAGAAATGGCACTCTTACATCCACTTCTTCCCTGTTAGCCAATAATTTTATGGGCCTGTCTACTGCCGTGGTCATGTTTGATGCTGCAGAAATGCTGCTGGAGTATGGCAGCAGCCTTGTTTATAAAGTCTGTCTGACAGGGTGGTGCCCTCAAGTGACATTGATGCTGCTTTTCTTCAAGTCTTTATTGTTAAAACTTTGTTAAAAATTGCAATAGCAAACATAATAATTCTTACATCTATATATAAGAAGAACTAAAAAATGGCCAAGACTCTGCTGTCCAACCTTGACAATATACATAGCAGTGTATGGTACATAATGCAATTCATGTTGAATTGTAGCCATTTACCAAAAGGAAAACTGTGAAAGATATCAAAATAAATATCAGACAGTTCTATTGATTTTCTAGACACAAGATTTAAAGGAAAATCTGTAGAAGAGTTATTAGTGAAAATTTTGAAGTTTAGACCTGGAGGAGATACTGTTTACACTGATTACCTTGTCTCAAAAAAAAAGTAGTCTGAAGAAATTAATTGATGACATAAAGTAGGGAGGTCCTATTCAACAAAATGTGATCGCTATTTCCTACAGGTACAAGAGGAGGATTTTGCTATAATAATAAATCCAGGGTAAAGTGTCTGAATAGGAAAGAATGTCACAGGAACTAGAAAAAATTTCTTTTACACACTGAAAATTCTTCTTCCAGAAATAGCAGAAGAGAAAAATCTGGATAAACTTTATAAGAAAATTATAGCAGCTGCATTAGGCCGGACCAAAGGTCTGCCTAATGCACTCAGCCCACCTAGTCAGTGACCAGCAGTAAACACTTGAGGCACAGAAAAGAAATAGAACAATCATGCAGTATGACTTGCCCTAGGTGCTTGTGCTGGTTCTGTCTTGCTGATATGAACCACGTTTGAGAAAGATTAATTGAATATAGAAAAGTATATAGAATATAGGGAAAAGGTGCGGGAAGAGACCCGTAACAATCATCAGGTCCAACTATTACGTGAATGGCCCATAAAGTGATTGAACTCACAATCTTGGTGTTTACAGCAGCAGCCTCTAACCAACTGACCTAAGCTCTAATTGCACCATTGTGCAGAGATTTAAAAAGTGTATTTTCTATAACCTAGAAAAATTACAATTAACAAGGAATGCCACTGATGTCTATTAGAGCAAAAATTAGAGCGATGATATTCAGGAAGAGTCTTCTGAATAGTGGCAGTTGCAGAAAAATATTCTTAGTTTTAAATGGAGCTTGGATTTTTGAAAAAGTTAGATTGCATACTTGTTTGTGATGGTTGGAGGACAGACTTAGAATGCAGGAGCTCCTATCCCATCTAAACAGATCCCTAATCAGGATATTTTAGAAGCAGGTGAGTTTTCTCAGCACTGAATTCTAATTTGTTTTGACTTTGCACAAAAGTACTGAAAGTACTTGAGTTGGAATCCTGTCTTGCTTGTTCACCCATCATACTTCATCTTGTAATTGAAGGGCATCCTCCTGCCTCTCACCCGCATTCCCAAAGCTTAGCCCTGCTGCTCCCCTTGAACAGGAAAGGAAATTATTCCTGAGCTGTATTACTAAGAGTCCCAAAGCACAGTGGCAATGCCTGTCCAAAAGCAAAGACAGGTTCGGGTCATCTCTTTCAATTTCACAGTGAAGTTAGATCAGTCAGGGCCTACTGTGAAGCTGCACCCAGAATTTAGAATAATGCTACAGGTCTTGAGAGACCCTTCTACTAAAGCCTTCTAAAGCTGAGCTTTAGAGTTCTGTGCTCTGTTAGTAGAATACACTGCTCCCAATGGCACAGCATACCACCAGGCTGGAGCACACTGTGTTTGCCTCTGTATCTTAAAAGTCATCTCACTCTTTACTAATTGAGAAACACACGTTAATGATCCAAATAATGACAGATTTAAATTATTTAAAATGAACATAAGCTAGTCCTGTTAATTAGGGAGTCTGCAATTTTACCTATAATATACCCTAAAAACGAGAGACCATAACAGGTAAATAACTCAGGAATCATAATATATAGATTGCTTGGTGACATGTTCAAACATTTGTAAAAGCTATGTTTATTTGTCTCATTTGGCAATTAACATAAAAGAAAAATCCAGCCTTTGATTGCAGGCTAGCTTCTAAAGTATTCAGCAGGGGTAAATCTGCTCAGCATTTTAGTAAGCCCTTCTTAATGTTATTTAGGCAGGTGTTTATAGCACAAATGGAATATTACATACTGTGATGAATTATCACTGTGACTATTTAAAAAGTCATATTTTAACACATTCTTCCATCATTTATTTGTATTTGATTATGCTCATGAGTTTGTCAGTACTGTGACACAACCTAATTTTGTCTTCTAGATATTTGAAATATATAAAAATAAATAAGATAAAAACAAACCTGGTACTGAGTTTGCTTTTCATGCTTAAGGCTAGATTTCAATCAGTAAAATGATAAAAGCCTAAGAGCAGCCTAAAATATGGAGCCCAGAGAAGTTTAAAATAACTTCTCTGTGTGGCATTTTGCATTAATATTACACTGAATGGTAAGTTTACATGGTTTTCTTCTTATTCTGTATTAATTTCAATTCCAGCTATGTCTTAATCATCACTTCAGGGAATGACTGCAGTTAAAATCAAATTAGGAATGCATATAAAAGCAGGAGATGATGAGTTTTAAATGATACATCAACTTCTAACTCTATTAGTTCTTCAAGTTTGGCTGTTTTCCTGCGAGCAATGGAACAGAAGAAAAACTATTAGTAATTTCTAAATCTAATAGTAACACGTTAGGACTGATAAAAGGAGCTACTCTGTGCTTGTTCAGTTTCCTTTGTGAATTCCTGGAACAAGGGAAGCACATTTTCAGGAATTCCCAGGAATCCCAGTGATAGAAATCACCAGAAGTCCTCTAGCATTAGCTGTCAGAAGCATAGCAAACTCTTTTCTATGATGCTATCTAAATTTAAGAAGAGCATACAAAGACGGACAAGGAAACACAAAGAAAAAAAATAAAACACAGACATTTGTCAGTAAGACAGACTAGTTCCCCAGATGTCTGACTGTTCTGAAGAGGTTTTGCAGACATTATAAGGCAAGATAATAAGGCATATTTGAAGGAAAGACAAGTTCTTTTAAACGGTAAGGAGTTTTCTGTGTGGGTGTAGCAGCCTAGAAAGAAATCAGGAGGTATATATTTTTTTTATTGTCTTTTGAGGATGCCAGGCTAAGCCTAATATTTCTCCATGCAAATATGTTATTGTTCTCAAGTGGGTTTCAACACTACTGGAAGGCAGGCATCTCAGCAGGCTTGTAATACCACACAAATTGCAAAACTGTGTCAGCAAGAGAGACAGTTAGACAAAGCATCACATTTTCAAAGAAAGTATTTGAGTCCATAACATCTAGCTAGAATAGAGTTGTGATTATGGAATCTAACTTCTAAAAAAACCCTAAACATCTGGTTTTATAATTGTTTATCATGAAAAGGACCATACATAACTGTATCAGTGTTGATTCAAATCACTGATTTCACAAAATCTTTTAAAATTGCTGTTGAATAGATCATCTTCTTCAAGCTTTTCTTGAATGTGCTTGGTACCCAGACTTTCTGTTTCAGGATTCTGAATCCTGGAGGCATATTTGGAGCATGGAGAGAATCAATGTTCCAGGAAATGTTCCAGGGTAGCAGTGAATCTTAGGGCCAATCTGGCATTAGTCCAGAAAGAGAGCAGAGAGCACATCAACTATAATGAAATCTAGCATTATCTCCATATCAGTAAAAGGAACTAAAATGAATCCACTATTTCCACATAAAAAGCAAACAGTATTTTTTAGTGTAGGGAAAGGTTTTCTTCCCAAATGTCACTTGATCTTCCTGTTAATATCTGAAGTAAATTACATGTATTAGTGATGCTACTCTTAAAAGAAACTCTACCAGAATTAAAGGGCACTATCCTCCCCTTCAATCATTGCTGTCACTTCAGGAATATAAAGAACAGAGCTGTTAGGAAGACAGAAAGGTTCTGTTCCTCAAAAGTGCAGTCAGCAGGTAGTCAAGTTGATCAGATATTGTCAACAGCTTCTTCTCAGTTCTCCATTGTCTTAAGACATGACAGTTTCTATCTGGGGCTGGTAAGGGGTATATTGTTGAAAAAATGTCTGTTCTCTCTGATATTAAAACCAATCTCACCAGTCTCACTGGAGGCTTATGTCAACTGTATTTCATGTCCTTCTTCATGGGAGGTGTGCAAACTGAGTTTTACTCCCATGGACTTGTTTCACCCTAAACCCTGACCTGGTCACAAGGGCTCTGCTGATTTGCAGGACATGTCTGGGACAGCCTAACACAAGAGTTTGAAGGAAGTGAGCAGGGATGTCAACCACATTCTGAAGTTTCCCCATCCAAAAGGGCTTCATAAACCATTTGTGCAGTTATAACCCATTTAGGCTACTTCCTGCCATGCTTACAGCAAATACAGATTATCTAGGGTAGTTTTGCCTAAAAAAGAATTACTTCCCCTTGAAGTTTTGAGGCAGTCAGGTACCTACTCCTGGCCTTCCTTTCCTTTGCAGAAGTTGTCCCTCCATTGTGCTGGTACAGCTGTTTGCATAGTTGAATTCTCAGTCACACTTGTGAAATGAGCTGGCATAAATCAAAATGGCTTTCGGTTGTAGCTATTTTAAGAGTAGATCATTCCTTCAGTGAGCATCTCTCATTTAGAGAGAAGCCACATAAACAGCGGAATCAATTTAACTGAGAGAACAATATTATTGAATGGAGGAGAAGGGAGATGAGGTGCTCCTAAACAAATCACATCTTGCTGCATTAAGAAGGAAAGGAATAGATTTCTGTAGAGAGAAATTGAGGGACTGACTAATGACAGTAGGGTGAACAAGCTTAAGGAACATTATTAACATAATTGAGCTGAGCGCTTAACATAATTGAGCTGGTTCTCTTGGGACATATACTTCCTAGTCTATGGGTTTTTTTGCTTTTTGCTCTTCAATTTCAGCTGAGACAAAAGTAGAACTCAAGCAGAAGTTTAGACAAAATGTGGCTGTTTAATTTATTGTGTGTCAAAATAAACTGTTCAGCTAGATGCATACAATTCATACAATTGCAATATTTGCCAGGAATTGAAAGTTAAAATACATTTTCAACATCCTTGTGTTTTGAAATATTTATGGAAACTATTAGCAAAATAGTACCAAGCATTGACCTATAACACAATCAAAGATTATTCCTTAAATTGTAGGCAAATTCAAAATTTGAACATACAAATAAGTATTAAATACCTAATTCTCATTTACTTTACTACAAACTCAATCATCAGCAGTCACCTTTTTCTGTCTGCCCTCAAATTTCATGCCCACTCCTTTCTGGATGTTCACCTTCATCCATAAAGGAGGTTATCCCTTTGTGTCCTGTTGCATTTCTGTTAAAGTAGTCTGCTCCTCTGGGACTAGTCCACGTAGTCTCATTCACTGTCCCTGCCATTCCTTTAGCAAAATAAAATGGCTTTGAAAAGCTATTCAGTTGTGCATTTTTAATATGTGTTTGTGGTTAAGCAATGAAACATAAGCTGCAATCCAGCCCTTAGAATGAAAAATTCACATCCTTATGTGGGAGTAGTCTACCCAAATGAAAGGATGGGCTAATGAACACTAAGCTTTCTCAATTACAAATTTTATTTGTAATACAAGTTACTATTCAGTCTTTCTGACTATATATTAATTTATTTTCTTTCAGGTAATGACAGAATCCTTCGTTTGTGGAATCCTGTTGTTAATTTTAGTCCTACGGGGAAGCTATTTGGACACAAACATGGTATTGTGGAAATTGTGACAAATGAGAAAGATCAACATGTCATCAGCCTCTCCTGTGCAAAGGTAAAACACTTTTCTGGAAGTGTTTTACTTTCAAGGAAACAGGGCTGGAAGAAGGATCCAGAGAAGTCCAGGCCTGTCAGCCTAACCTCAGTGCCCCACAAAGCTATGGAACAGAGGATCTGGAGTGCAATCACACAACATATACAGGAGAACCAAGGGATCAGGCCCAGCCAGCACAGGTTTAGGAAAGGCAGGTCCTCCCTGACTAACCTGTTCTCCATTTATGAGCAGGTGACCTACCTGGTGGGTGAGGGTAAGGCTGTGGTTGTTGTCTGTGTCTGCCTGGACTTCAGCAAAGCCTTTGGGACTGTCTCCCATGGCATTCTCCTGGAAAAGCTGTGAGTTCACAGCTTGCACAGTGCACCTTTGCTGTGTTAAGAGCTGGTTGGATGGCCAGGCCCAGAGAGTGGTGGTGAACAGTGCCACATCCGGTTGGGGACCAGTCTCTATAGTGACCCCAGGGATTAGTGTTGGGTCTAGACCTGTTCAATATTGCTATTGATGGTCAGGATGAGGGGACCAAGTGCACCCTAAGTAAATTCACAGACATCACCAAGTTGGGGGAGTGTTGATCTGCTGGAGGGGAGGAGGGCTCTGCAGAGGGATCTGAAGAGACTGGATTATGGGCCAAGGCCAGCAGTATGTGGTTCAATAAGACCAAGTGTCAGGTCCTGCACTTCAGCCACAACAAATGCAGGCAGCATTACATGCTTGGGAAAGAGTGGCTGAAAGCTGCCCAGCACAAAAGGACCTGGGGTTACTGGTCAACAGCAGCTGAACTTGAGCTGGGAATGTGCTGACATGGCCAAGAAGGCCAGTGGCATCCTGGTCTGGATCAGCAAGACCAGGGTAGTGATTGTCCCCCTGTACTCAGCACTGGTGAGGCCACACCTCAAATCCTGTGTTCAGTGTTGGCCCCCTCACTTTAGGAAGGGCATTGAGGTGTTGGAGTATGTGCAGAGAAGGGCAGTGGGGCTGGTAAAGGGTCTGGAGTGCAAGTCCTATGAGGAGCAGCTGAGAGTGCTGGGGGTGTTTAGCCTGGAATAAAAAGGAGGCCGAGGGGAGACCTTATCACTCTCTACAGCTCCCTGAAAGGAGGCTGTAGCCAGGTGGGGATCAGTCAGCCTTTTCTTCCAGGAACTAGAAATTGGACAAGAGGAAGTGGCCTTACACTGTGCCAGGGGAGGTTTAGGTTTAATATCAGGAAGAATTATCCACAGAAAGGGTTGGTAAACATTGGAATGGGTTGCCCCAGGAGGTGGTGGAATCACCATCACTGGAAGCGTTAAGAAACAACTGGACACGGCACTTAATGCCATGATCTGATTGACAAGGCAGTGCTTGGTCAGAGTTTGGACTTGGTGATCTTGGAGGTCTTTCCAACCTAAATGACTCTGTGAAATCAATGTTATAAATTGAAGTAGGAATCTGTTTTTGATTAAGTACTTCTGATAGTAATTAGTTATCACTTCATTTATTTTAATAAAAAGGGTTTAGCTAAAAATTTCCAAAATATTTTATGTTGAGAAACAAGACTAGAGTGCAACTATTTCACGTATTATCTTCACAAATGTGACAAAAGAATGCTTACAATAGTAGATATTAATTCTGATAATTTCTGTATTACTTTAGCAGCTGGCAGATTTAAAACAGAACCTGTAATTGAATGCTTCATTCAGTAGTGATCACCTGCAAAAAATTCCTACAGTTTCTTTGCACTTCTCTCTTCCTCCCAGCCTCCTAAATCCAAAGATGGCGTTTTTCTGGTGGCTCTATATATCATGTTCAACTATTGATCTCTTTCTAACCAGTGTCTTTTACAAGGCTTACTGTTCCAAAGCATTGACCATAAACAGGAATGCTAATAAAATCAGTAATAGCACTTATTCCACCAAATATTGCAAGATTCTGCTGGAAAGAGATGGGTATACGAGAAGTGATTGGTGGAATCCTTGTGTTGGTTATTTATATGATTTGTCAAAATGAGACTTCTCAGGAGAGAATAAAAACTATATGTGCAAAAATAAGAGAGAAGTCCCTGAAGGAGTAGTTTTGAATGGCTATAGAACTCTTTCAATGTGGTCCAATGAAATATTTTCGATATTTAACACTATTCAATATCCTTATTAAAATCTACAATGATGGAGTGGAGAGAATAGGTACTAAATTAACCAGTTATACCAGACTGGTTAAAGCTGCAGGCCTTGAGCAGAAGTAGTAGAGTTTAGAATGGTCATTAAAATTGAAGGTATGATTATGGAAAATAGCTTCTATAAATCAATGAGGACCTAATGTAATTAGTCTGCTATTAGTCTGAGGCATCCTTCTATCTCAAAAGTTTCCAGATTTTTATTGGGTTATGTAGGAAATATTGCTGAACTATTTGTCCTGCCTGTGCCACTCCTCTGCTATAATTGCTTACTATTGCTCATTGTGGTGGCAGTAAATACCTCATTTTCACTTTTTAAATCTTATTCTTTAAAAACCCTGCTCATTTCTAAAATTAATACTAGCTGAAAATAAATTATCAAAATTTCCCACCTTCACATAATCCTGGAGCCATAGCCCTTCTCCCTTCCTCACTTCTATAAATCTATACTTGTCTGTTCTGTAGATACCTCTGTAGCTTTGCTACAGGAATACATTACTGTGAATTAAGGAGGGTTTAGGCCGATAGCCTCAAGTTATATGTGTAGGAAAAATGAAGTAAGATGTAAGACATGACTTAAGGGGAATGAATGAGCATTAAGATACTTCTGAAAAAGCACCTGAGAATAAAGCCTCTGGGGTAGTAAATGTACAAGATCTTTTGAGAGCCCTTTGGGGCTTTTCTATGATTCAATATGATGATTTATGAGAGAGCAAAATCTATTTTAAAAGTCTATAAGTATGTGGACATGTGATCCTAACTAAATATAGCTGAGTAGTGCCAATGACATCAGTAAGACCACTTGTAGCTGCAAATGAATATATGAAAGTTTAAACATGTGTGTTTAAATAGTGCAGTGAGTTATAAGGCTGCAATTACACTTCTCAAAAAAAAATTAAAAATAAATAGACATAAATTCCTAGACTTTCAAGTGTCAGATAAATCGTGTGGTCATAGTGAAAACTATATCAAAAAGAAAGAATCCTTCACAGAGGAGTCTAAATACTGACTTTCAAATAAAGTGCTTATCACCCTGTACCTCAAACATGCAATCTACAGAAGATATAAGGTATACTAAATAGCAGAAGGAGGTCAGCTATAACAGGATTGCTTCTAGCCTGTTTAGAACACATTTGTGTTTCACAGTCTAGAACCAGAAATTATATAAAGGTCTGCAGCTTGTCAGGGAACTTATAATGATACTTTAGAATTTAATTTGTTTCCACCTAAAAAACAAAAACCAGCTTGCTTTTCAATCTGCCTAGCATAAAAAATCAAAATAGTTTTCTATGTTTTGTTTCCATCTTTCAGTGACTGTCATACAGGAAGCAAAGGAGAAGCAAAATAAGGACAGTCTATATATCTTTACTGAAAATAAGTTAGAGACATGTCAATGATCTCATAGAAGCATTGATTCCTAGGAAAACAAAATCTCTTTATATAGATTTTACAATAAATTTTTGACCAAATAGCAGAACTAGAGGAAAAGCTTAGGAAAATTAAATTAACATTTTTTCAAAACATTCCCAAAATTGAATATAACCTAAACTATATCCATATTAAAATAAAAGGGTTTTTATTGTGCCACTTTCAACTAAAGTTGCAAAATAAGGTGAAAAGTAGGGAGTAATTTTTTTATTTAAGATCTGCAGTTGTTATGTTTGTTACATAATTGTTACATTTGAAGATTCAGACTGATTTTAAACTCATACTATTTTTCTTGAACTGTATTGAAAAGTTCCTTGTCATTGTAAAGATATTTTTGTGCAATGTGAAATTTTCTCACAAGAATGTCTCTGCAGCCTGCATGCAACTGATTTATACTATGGAGTTCAAAATTAAGGGGTCACATTGGCTTTTGGTCTCAGACTTGTGCTGCAGCAATTTGTTGTGGTCTAAAGAAGTATTGGCTGAATTAAAGGCTCAAAACGTGCAGTGAATGGTTTAAAGATACCACAAATCTTACAGATCTATTGCAAGAGTACTAGGGGATTTATTTGGTATTATGGTTAATAATAACTAGTTTCATACTATAGAACACAAATATATATATTGTGGTTTATACAGAGGTGTAAAAATTAACAAATCTGAAACTGTGGTTTTGCAGCACTAGTGAAAATAATTAGAGATCATAGGAGATTTGTATTATAGTGGAAGAGCTAGTTTAGAAGATTCTTAACTCTAACAGTCTGAACATAGCATGAAAAAGAGAGTAGATCCCAGGAGAAGGGAAGGGAGGCATGAACTTTGTGAGGTAGATTCCAAAAGTACAGATCACTCAGCAGACCTTGGCTCTGTGCAAGCCCAGCTCAGCAATAACAAAAATCTCTCTATATTACCAACCTGTGTTCAGCACAAATCCAAAACACAGCCCCATACCAGCCACTGGGAAGAAAATTAACTCTACCCCAGTCAAAACTAGTATGCTTTACTAGATCAGTTCTGCTTTTGTCAGCAGAAGAAACATCTGAGCAGGGCTGTCTTCTTCTTGGAGCAGACTTCTTGATTTACTCTCTGGCATTTTGGGCACTGTGCAATACAGCTTTCTGGAAAGCGTTAAAGAAATATATCTACAACCTCTGTGATATTTAATCTAACTGAAAACAAGTTATCCTGAGCCACAAAAAAAAAATTACCACAGCAATTAAGGAACTAATTTAGAATTTGAATTCAAACAATCATTCTATTTAAGAAAATGAAGATTTCTTTAACTATTCCAGCACATAAGCATTTTGTTTGCTCCAACATTATAAGGATTTCGATAGGACTAATTATTAGTAAAAAGTTGTCAGGCAGCTATTAAAAATTTTCAAATTCTCCTGTCACAAAAATTCAACTTAGTTTTTTGGGTTTATAACATAAAAATTAGGCAGAGGGATTGAATTGTATATAATTTCTGTATGACTTTTAGTCATATGAATTAATATTTCCATAGTAGTGACATTGAGGTAGAGGGGAGGGCCAAGGCAGGAATTTTCATATTTCTGTGTTGCTGAACTTGCTTTGGAGTATAATATTCATGGAAACAAGTTTGTTCTGATCTTCCAGTTTGTAAATACCGTGGAGATAACAGTTTGCATAGGTACAGTTACAGCTGTAGTCCACACCCATGTCATTTTCTTCAGCAGTTCAGTTAGGTGAATTTACAAGAAGATCTGAAATATTGATCTGTGTGTTCCTAATCATAGGAACATTCTCTGAATCTTGTGTTGAGATTTCCCACAATCACAACAGTATGTTAAATTATGTACCACAGACCAACATGAACTACATCCATCACAATTACTTACACTTACAGTGTGTCTGTCTTGACTTTCATTTTGGTTGAAAATATTTCCAAAAAGTAATTACTTCTAAATTTGTCTGAAGGTATTAACTCATCCCTAGTGTCATTGTATCAAAATACAGACTCAGGTTTGCACATAATACATGGACTCTTTGCAAAGTGTCATCATGTTATAGGCATAGATTAGATTATTGGCATAAAAGTAAAAGCATATGTAGATGACTGTAAATGCAAATGTATATAACTCTTTGATTGGAATTATTCTGAAGAAGCCACTAAAGCAATTTTCAGGAAACATTTTTTGTAAGATGACTGCCAAAGCCTATCTCTAGATTTATGATTGTAATACCATTGATATTTATCATGTGGGAGCTATAAAAAAAAAGAATGAGTGATTATTTTATACTGTTAGAACTATTTTACACCTTTTCTCTGCAAAGTAAAATAATATGGCTTATTCAAGCACTGAAGCAACATCTTTTTTATTGGCAAAAATGCTGGTAGAATACATTAATTCCTTTAAAAAAAGCCGACTATGGACTTGGAATTTCAGCTAAGCAGCATCCTCAGATGCTTCAAGACACACTCAATAGACAATGAATTATGACATCAGTTTGATGTTTCAGGCAGGCAAGGCAAGATTGTCCTGTATAAAGATACTTCATCTGCCACTAATGAATTTTTCTACAACTACCAGTACTCTAAGTTAATAGAAATTGCTATAGTTGCTTGGGTTTTTTTTTTTCCTGTTGGGCCCAATAAACAGAATAATTACTTTTACAGGGTGTATGGTAATAGGATAATAGTCCATGGGGTAAAGAAATAATGGAAAACTGACTTGATGCTTCAGCACAGATAGAAGAATACTGCATAGGAAATCTCTTCTGTGTTTATTGTTTTCCTCTCCTTCATGTGACTCGGTCCTTCATTGGCCCTGTCTCTCTATAGTTTGCCCATTGTTATTTTCATCCTGCATCAAGAAGCATTTATTACTTCATTTTTTTTCATATTACAGAACTGATTGAATGCATTCAGGAAGCATCAAGGGAAAAAAAAACACTCGTAGGCACAGGGGCTATTAAGCCTGGAGATGTGGCAGGAAGCCGGCCATTATCTCAAGGATGATCTTACACTCTGTGGAAACAAGGAGGTTAAGGCTAATGGCAGAGACCAGACCTGACCAGCTATTCCAGACTGACAAGAGCTGTTCCAAGAGGAATAGCTCTTGTACTGAAAGGCTGTGAAGCAGTGACAGCCACTCTCTCTCAGTGCAGAGTAGGGATTCACAACTTGAACAGTGGAGGCTACAACTTCATGTCTTGCCTACTTGAGTTGTCAGCGGAAGTCAGAAAGCCAAAATTTACTTCACCAGGTGTCTCATTGACATTGTCTCTCAACATCTCCAGTGGTGGGTTTGGTTGATTTAGACCACCTGAGTGAGTCAGAACAACATTTCAGCCTCCAGGCTTCAATTCATTAAAAGTTTTGTTTGATGATCAATAGGGCTAATATAAGGACTATATTCCCAGTCTTTAAAACACTGTACAGTATCATTTGTAAGCACAAGCCCCTTGTTTTAAACAAGTGAAATCACTGTTCTTTTGGGTTTTTTCTTTTTAGAAGCAATTTCATTTTTGGTAGCTAAAGAGCAATACACACATTTACACATGGCAGGAGAGTAGTGCAATAAGTAGGAATTTCTCATATCTTCATTCCGGGGCATGGGAGAGCTTCATTCCATTCATAATTTCTTTAAAATCTAATGCAGCCAACATGATGCAACCACATAGACATTTCCTTGCTAAAATTTGCCTATTCTAAAGTAGCTCTGTTGTACACATGTTAGCTTTACTCTTACACAAACTAAGGGTAGATTTTTAGCATTTCAGAGAAGATAAAGGGGGGTAAGATATGTTATTAGTTTTTTCATTTTCTGACTTTTGCAAATTTACTCAAGCCTTGATGTTATCAGTCTCCTGTCCTCTGTCTCCTGATCTGCTTAATATCGGCTGGGTGATATCCCTGTGGGAAGTCATAAGTGTCTTTGTCAGTCTGGAGCTGAGCAGGTGATTTTATCAGTGCCTGTTAGTGTGACTGTCTGTCTAACCAGTTTTGAAAGCACATGATATTGTTACAAGGATATATTTACAGTACAGTCATTTGTCTTCCTGAAAAATGAGAGCAACTCGGCTGGAAACACACTGCTTAATTTATGTCAAACCATTGCTAATCACGGCCATTACTGGAATGTACTGTATAACAGTATTAAATTTAATCTAGATAATTTGAAAAAGAGGCACTTGGGAAATCTGTTCCAGTCATCCTTCACAAAAATTTTGTGGCCACATCTATATCAGACACATTTTTTGTTTACAGCTTTGAAACCAAAGTTTCCTTATTGCTGTGCCTTTATTCTCTTTGGTTTGTTTGTTTCTCCCAGATATTAAGAATTTTATTCTTCTCTTATATTGCATAATCCTTCAATAGCACTGAATATTCTTCAGACTTTCCATGTAAGATACTCAATTTTCTGTAATTTCCTGTCCCATTTTCTAATATTCAAATCACTCTGTGCCTTAGATAGTCCAAAAATAAAATAAACCAACCAAACAAACAAACAAACAAAAAAAGCCCAAACACTACAAAAACTTACAGAAGTCTCAAGGGAGATCTCTTTCATATAGATAAATATTGGAAGGGAGAGTGTAAAGAAGATGGCACCAGGATCTTTTCAGTGACTCCCAGTGACCAGACAATGAATACTTAAACAGGAGATTCTTTCTTCTAAAGAAAGAAACATTTCTTTATTGTGACGGAGACCAAGCACAGACACAGGATGCCCAGAGAGGTTGTAATCTCTGTCCTTGGAGATATTTCAAATCCATTTGGACATGGCCTTGCTCTATGTGAACCATGGTATAAGACAAGGTTATCTCCAAAGCCCCCTCCAATAACAATTGTTATTCCGTGAAAAAGTAAAATTACTTCAAAAACTTTGTCTAAGGTGAGATAATCATTCTAAGATTGGTTGAAGATTGATAGGAGAAAAATGACTGGTTTTTAACCCTCCTGATTCAGGTATCCATGGGCAGCCACCTCTGTTCTATACCTCTAGTTTCCTGTTTCTGATCCCCACACCATCTACATGTCCACTGAAGCTGTTCTCCAGAAGTGTTGAGTGTTATTTTGTCTTTGCAGCAGGGATCAGGAATGTCTATTGTCAGCACATCCTGTACACAGTACAGAGACAAGACATGCAGAGATTTTACACCCTCTCAATAGCAGCACCCAGTAAATATCCTTCAGGTTCATTACTATGTAATTAGACTCACTACTGCATACAACAGTTTGATTTCTTTCCAGCAGCCCTTCGGGTTTGGGAAAAGTGAGTAATTTTATATACTGCCCCATTAATGGTATTATCTGAGAAAGTGATTTGAAATCCTCATAATTTTGAACTTTGTCAAGTTGCTATCTCAGTAAGGCAGTAGATATAGTACTGGCTGCTGCACCACATTGCATTAATGTGATTAGAACTAAATCCTCCTTGCCTTAACCTCACAAGTAATCCCATTGACATCCATTTTTTTCCTAAATCTTCTTACTGTGACAGGGAGTTGTAGCACCTTGCAGGATCACCTTCAGGGATCACAAGACACATATAGGCACTCTCTGCAGATAACTTAAGTAACACAGTCAGCAGAACTGCAGTTTGACATTCATGCCTGGTGATTTTTGTCTTTGAGGCCTCCGACATTCTATATGATTTTGTGAATTATTTCATTTAGACCATGGAGCCTTAAATGACCCTCTCAAACAAGTGAACAGGGTAGCAGATAGGAGCAGATAAACGAAATGCTTCAACAAAAAATCCACCTCAATTGTTCCTCACTCTTCCTGCCTGTGCCTACAGTGAATACTGTGGCTAGCACAACTTCTTTCTGCCCCATGAGTGGTTGGATTTTGGATTTTCCTGCATGAGTGTTTTTTAATAAGTCTTTTTAAAAGCTTTCAGTATCACCATTCTGTAAAACTGAGGAAAGTTGACTTCTTCAAAAAACAAATATTCTTTAAATTTCAAAAAGTATCGGCAGAATGTGAGTTTGGAAGAACTAAAAGAAAGTTTCTGTTTTCTCTAGAGAGTTATTGAGATATTTCCCATAGAACAGTGTTTTGAAGTCACTTATTCTTAACTAGCAGAAACTGGAAGGGATTATGTTTTGGTGGGGGAAGGGGGAGGGGCAAAAGCTGAACTTCTTTAATCCTTATCTATCTCAGTTAATTGCAGACAGAAAGGAGAACAGGATTTGCTTCTTCCAAAGTCAAAGCATGTTCCCACAGTAGAGTCTTCATAGAAACCTGGCAAGAGATAAGTGTTCCCAAGCCTGTACTTTATTGTAGTAAGAACAAGTAAAAAATTTATTTACCAATTTTTCTGGCCTTATTTCTCATATTTTTTCTATTTCCCTCTGCTCTTCACATTTTAATTGCTAAGAATGAATCTTTTGTCTTCTGTCTGTCTTTGAGTGTATTGACAAAAATAGAAGAGAGGTGTGTTACTAGTTTTACATGCTCATAAAACAAAGGCTTCAGAGCCAATGGAAAAGATTGCTCAGACTTTTTTCTATGTTCTGAGTTTTAGGGCATGAAGGAAGGTCGTGCTCAAGAGGAAAATGTTTATGAGTGCAAATATAGACATGTAAATTTTCAGGGGATGTCAGAAGGCTCAGAGTGGGTCTCAGTGGCAAGAAGTCCCACTGAGTTCTGGGGGGATTTGGTTCCCAATTTTTTATCAGTGTCTGTGGAAATTCCATCTGTAACTATGAGATTTTGCCATTGGGTTGAAAAATGAATGACACAAGAAGAGCCCCTGAGAACAGAGGGAACTGTTCCATATTACAGTCCTGGAGAGGATAATAAAGTGGTTTTCTGGGGCTGTTGCAGCCAAGATGGAGGAAATAGATGCAGTGTGCATTCCTTGAATGCCCCTGTGTGCCAGATACCAACTGTGTGGAGAAGGCTGGTCACTATGTGGGAACACAAGCAGGTATCCCTGCTCTGCTAACTCTTTAAAAAGTCTGTCTGTGGGTCAAAGCCAATTCTGCCAACAACTAATGTAAGCCACTATTGTAGAAATAATGTTGCTGGAAGTGCAGCTCAGCTTTCCCTATAAAGTTGAAACAGTGTGTTGTTTCCAACTTTCCACATTCCTTCTCCTCCCTAATATGTTTTGTTTGCTTGTATGTAGTCTGTATTTTGCATTTCAGAAGACACAGTCCAAAAGCACTTTGCCATCAAGAATACGCTCTCAGAGGTTTTCAGGGATTCCTGGTATTTCTCAGGCTGCTGTGGGAAATTCTTCAATAAATAAGTAGGACAGTAAAGTTAGTATTAACACAACACTCCTAAGGCAACTGCCCCTAGCCACTTGCTAATTTCTAAAAAAGCATGCCTTTTGTTGCCTCTCTCCATGCATGGCTTCATGCACAGTCTGTGGCTGACATGGATGAGCAGCACCGACATTGTGTCTTGCAGCCACGCTGGTGATGCCATGTGTGGGAGTTACTCATGTGGAACAGTGGTTTGTGTAATCTCCCCATCCCGGCCCATGGGCTGCGAAAAGAAGGCAGCCATAAGGCAGGGAAGAGATTTATGAATGCTACAATGTATCTAGGTTTTTTGCTGTCACTTTAAGTGACTGCATTTTCTTAATGTGCTACTAGCCTTAACAGCTGAACAAGCAGCAAGATATAGCACAGGAAGCTCTTACTTATATGCTCTTGTGCTGTAAAAACATCTTATCTTTTTATTGCCTTGATATTATATCAAACCTATGTCTCACTTTTTGACCAATTGAACTTGAATAGTCCATTACACTATTAGAATTGTCTTTCTTCGTTCTTGTTTTGTGTAATTTCACTAACACTGTAACATATCTGGGTAATGCTTATGGGAAGGTTTATCTTTATTCAGTGACTTATTATTTTCATCTGACTGTAGTATCTCCACACATACCTACTTTTACTTAATTTTCAGCTCTTACCCCTGTTTTACATGCTCTAATTGTGAGTGTATCAAAACTGACCTTGGAGATCCACCTATGATATTGCCCTAACTTTCTCAATTCTCATCATCGATCCTTCTTTCAATTTTTGCTGGTCTACTGTTCAGCTGGATAAAGGGCATCATGATTTTTTCCTATTCAAATAGATTTCCTGTTTCAAGGCTTCTCAATGACTGTTTTGCTCTTCGTAGGCTTTAGAAATTGCATGTCTGAGTAAACTCTGAAATGTAATCAGAAGTCAATCAGAGGAATGTGATGGACATGGTTCTTTTGACTCAGTACTGTCTCAGGGAAAATTTATTCTCAGTAAAAAGTTGTTTAGAGTCCTTTCTTTTTGAGTTTTCCTGAAAACAAACAAAATATTAAGGAGAAATTCTCTTCTACTTAACATTCTGAAACACTTATGTACGAATTTCTCTCTGGTGCCAAAGTTGATTTGTTTAAACACTGACTGACATATCTGTTCCTTTTCTTCCCTTCCTTTTCAGAATTCTGGTGGATCCACTGTAACATCCTTTAAAATCAGGTTGTGACTTTTGTCAAGGCCCACAACACTGAGAGTATTGATGAGAGTGTTGATGTTGTACCGACATGTGTCTTTGTGTTAAAATCCCAATTAAACATGAAGCCATAATAATAGTACAATTGAATGAATAAAATAACTTGCACAAATGCCTACATACCATTCACCAGTTATGGCAGCTGAATAAGCTGAATTGCAGGCAGATGCAATGACAGAATAACTTTTGAGAGCAAAGTAAAATTATCTTGCAAAAAATACACCACACTAAAGGCCATGGGATCTAAAGGCCACACTAAAGGCCATGAGAAATTAAGTCATGATTTCTTGAAGTACAAAAAAGAATTGGCATGGGATAGCAGTAAGTTCAACACAGCTTTTGATCAGGCAGGATGAAAAGCACTGCTAACATACAACTATTCTAGAGTTCAAAGCAGATGCTGTGCTTTCCATTGAACCTGAAGGTAAGAACAAATACATCTAAATACATCTAATTCTCCTTGCAGGATGGTACCCTTACTGTGGTCAATGGCATTTCCTTATGGAGAGCACAAGAACTTTATATGCATAAAAATAATGCTTATGCAGTGTGCTCTGATACTGATTTGGTCCAACATTTGCTGTCAGTCAAAGGTTTCAGGAATTTCTTTATTCAGTGTCCCCTGAAACTTATCTTTGTACTGTTGCACATCATTTCATACTCCAATTCCAATACAAATTTTTAAACCATTGGCATTTATCTGTATGTTACAGAAAAGTATGGCACACAATGGAGACATCTTGTCATTAAGGAGTAGAATCAGTTTTTATGAGATCTGGTTCTGCTGTGGGCTTCTCAGGTGAAGACTACAAAATTCAGCCTTTCTGTGCATTTTATCCTTAGTAAAATGGGAATAAAGATACCTTTGCTATTTTTCTTGTTTATTTTAGGATGTACTATTTTTAACAATGTAATTTTCATTGGAGGCTATAATATTAATGTCATAGAAACAAAATAGTTGAAAATCCAGTCAGGATACAGCACTAGATTTTCTCATCTCTCTCCCCCTCTAGGTTTTCAGAGTGTGGGATATACAGACTCTTTCACCACTGCAGGTCTTCTATGAAGCTCATGGGACTCCAGAAGAGATGAATGCCTTTCCCATGGTATTTGACAATGACCATGGCCTGCTTTTCACAGGTATGTTATTGCAGTTGGTGTGTGAGAGCATGCCCCTTCTCTTAGAATCCAATTTTCTTTATTATTAAATACAGCTGAAGTTGAGTACAGGAGTAAGGTATATGAGAATATGCAGAATACTGGGAGACAAGGGAATTGCATATTAAGACTGTCTTAAAGTGGGTTATATATTCAATTTCAATATTGAAAATGGCATGAAAATATGCAGCATGGGAATTACCAGCAGGAACCAAAGGAAATGAGAAAGGCTTCTCTGAAGGAAAGGTGAGCTTCCCACAGCAAAATTAAACTACAGAGATTGTTATATAGACTTGAAATTTCTTGAAAGCTGTTAAGTTATTGATCTCCCCCTAACTATTCCTCTAGGACCTGCCTCCTGTCTGGAGATGAAAACAGCAGCATTCAATCTCTGTGGAGCCCTCCCAAGTATATTCAAACTCCTTATTTAATTCAGTGGCTAAAGACAGCCCTACAACCTGAGGTGTCAACAGATGCACTGCCCAACTGATTAGGAATGAAATATTGTGGGAGCTCAACCTGGGGTTTCTGGGCTCTGTTTCCTGACACCTCTGAGGGATCAGAGCTTTGCATTTGTCACTAAGGATGTTAGCTTTTTATATCTAAGGCAGAGACTCTTGAAATCAGCGCAGTTTGTCTGCCGCAGAGATGCAGTCACAAAAAAGACAGCTTTGAACATGTTCTGAGGCCTGACATGTACCAGAAAAATAAGGTAATTGTCTTTGGACACAGCTTTTTCTGTCCTTGGATTA
The DNA here is from genome assembly GCF_023055355.1 of Agelaius tricolor. NCBI lineage: Eukaryota > Metazoa > Chordata > Aves > Passeriformes > Icteridae > Agelaius > Agelaius tricolor. The sequence goes on from NW_027269261.1 coordinate 47,614,185, forward strand.
GGAACAAGGCACAAAGCTTAAGCTTACAAAGCTTGTCATATCTGAGAAGACAAATGTGAAACATTTTGTTTTCAGTGACCTGAGGTTTCTACTGAATTTTTTAATCACTAAAGGGTACAGATACTGTCCTTATTTCAAATTTACGCTCGTGAGATTTTCAAGGCTTAGCAATGTCGGGAATTTATACCGGTTACTCCTTGACAAAATGAGGTAATTTGCCCTTATAAACAATGGGTCTATAAGTGCCTGAATATTTGTAAAAGTCTGGTCCTAGACTCTGTTAATGATTTCATTAAAAGCCTAAGTGAATGTTTCCCTGCCCCTGAAGAGGCCAAGAGACTGAGTGAATTCATTCTCATTGCTATGTACCTGGCTTCACAGAGGAGATTTTCACTTAGTAATTCACTAACATTCATAAATCACAGCTCACCTTCATGCTTTATTTGAGTATTGCCATAGCTTTCCTTCTGTGCCTGTTTCTAAGCTGCTGACCTCTGGACCTGGATTTATGCCAAGGATTAGGCAATTTCCTCCTTTGCTCTGGACTCATTGCTGCTCCTCTGCTGGTAGATCAGCCGGGATACCAGGGCAGGGATACTGGAGCTGCAATGGGAGACTGCATATGCACTCTGGTTTGAGAGCACTGTACAGACCTTATCCTTTCTTTTTTCTTATTGTCCCTGTCTGCCTCTGCCTTTGCAACCCCTGATCTGAGAGCACTGGGAGGTGTTTGGAAAACACCATTCACAACTGCAGTGCTGTATAGAGAAGGTACTGGAAAGACATCATCGTTGCCTGCAGTTTGCTTTATCTCTAAGAAAGCAGAAACCAGAATTTATTTGAGTGATAGCTCTCCCAGTTAGAGTTTTATGTATTACAGTACATTCCATTTCAGGCCAACAAACTCTGCAACTGGGGGATTTATGGCTTCTCCTAATTTGCAGTCAGGATGTGAATCTCATCAAAGGTGGGTAGAGGACTATGTAAGACAGGTAAATACTTGGCCATTGTTTGACTGGTACTTTTTGGGGACGGTGTGAGAATGTTTTCTGCATCAGTGAACATGTATTCTCAAGAAACAGACAATATTCCGTATCCTCTTCAGAAGAACTCGTATGAACCCAATGGTTTCCATGAAATCTTTTAATTTCCAGGAAAATTATGCTCAAAATGTATGTATTCTCACTTCTCTCACCTCGTGCAGGTTCAGATGTCATTGATATTTATCCCCTAGCTAATGTGACACAAGGTTCAAAAGAGTTGCCTCAGACACATGAGAGGAGCCTCAATGTTCTGCTTTACAACAGGGCTTTTCACCAGATTCTCAGCATTTGCACTGAGTCAATACTAAAGGTGAGTGTAAGTTGTCACCCTTTATACTGAAAAATAGAAGTCTCAGCTTTTGTATTCAGAATAAGTTATCCAGAAATTTGATAAGTTACTAATATTTTTTATTCAAAGTGTTGTTTTTGTAGCTATTTTTGGGGTCCAATAAGTGGTAGTCATGGGTTCATTTGGGTTCAGAAGATTCAACTTTTCTTTTTAACATAAATACAATAATATACAGTAATCTACAATAATCTACAATACATTTTCTGCAATAATCACAAGAGGTACTGAGTACATGTAGTTTTCACCAGCTGTTGGTACAGTAGATGGCAAAATCTGTAGGGAGAGGTAGCATCTTTTATTGGGTCAGTTGGTGATGCATGGCATTTCTATGGAGAAAGGCTTGTGTAATGGTTTGTTCAGTTTATACTCCCTCCAAAGATGTTATTTGTCACTGTAAACCCTGCCTTCCTTAGACCACAATGGCTGCAACACTATTACAATCACAAGATAATTTGGAGCACTTGGTGCTACAGAAAATCAGATATCAGTACATGTGAAATCAGCAGCTACTTGACAAATCCAGTTGCATCTGAGCCATCCCATTACAGTGACCAAATTTTGTACTGGTATTTCATTAAAAGGTGTTAGGTGTTGCTTAAATTTCCAAAAGGATTCAATAATGATCAGAGATAGTTGTTTCTATGTTTTTGGACCAAATGTTTATGAAAAGCCTCATTTGTATATTCTGCAGAGAAAGTATAACTCAATTCTTTCTAGTTAAATTTCTTTTCTTTCAAACTGTAAAAACACTTTATATTTAATATCAGTCTCTCTGACTTAACAAGGACCTTTATCATAGCATACATAAAAAATAGAGCCTTGCCTTGCCTGGGTGGCTTCCCAGAGAGAGGGACATTTTCAGGAAAAATACACTGGTGTTTCAGTAAAAAATTTTGCTATTGGCCATAATTTCTCCTATTACAGTAGAACACATTGTGTGATCAGTTTTGAGGATGTATTAAAAATAACTAATTTTTTTTTTTTTTTTAGGTCTGGGACCTAGAAACAGGATCTCAAATATATCAAATAGAAGATGCACATGGGCTGAATACTGAGGTTACCTGTGCAGCCATTGAAAGAAATGGGGTTTATCTTGCTACTGGGGCATGTGATGGTAAAGCAATTAAATAATTACTACCTTTTTTTTTACCTTTACTACTTTTTATTACCTTTTTTTTTTAATGGCATATTACATTAGCAGACAGAACTCTTTGCCTTGACTGTCTCAGTGACAAAATTAATTTTGATTGCACAGCTGTCAGTCTGTAGAAGGGCAGGGTGGATCTTGGTTGGGTTCTCTTTGATAAGTGGTTCACAGAAACATGATTTTGGGCTGTTTGGGCTCTGGTTCTTTTTTAGCCTACTACTCTTTGAAAGACTGTCTTCAAAGCTCTTGGTCTGAAAAGTTGTTTCCCTGTAGTACTTAGGACCTAGATGTATAACTAAATGGCTGCAGATGAAGAGTGGTAGTTTTAAAATTTTCTAGTCTCTAAGCTCAATTTTACAGTGTTGGAAGTAATTGAACACTAGAAGATAGATAAATAGATAGATAGATAGATAGATAGATAGATAGATAGATAGATAGATAGATAGATAGACAGAGATGTTTCCTGTATTTTTCATGTCTGTTATTAAGGGCGTGAGTTTTAGGTAATGTGACCAGACCTCTCCACTACACAAGTGCACATTGAATTGTGCAGGAAGCTTTAATAATTTTATAATCTATTAACATGAAAGAATAATTTTTCTTACATTAAAATGTTAATGTTAAAATGTTATGAAGACATACCTGAATTTCTAAAACATGTGAAACTTATGAAAGCTGCCTCACATGAAGAGGAAATGATGGCCTTTCCCACACATATTGGCTAATATTTCTTTTTTCTACCTGGGAACATCTTTTATGGATCTTAAGACCACAACAGAAAGTGAATGTTGTCAAGTCTTACAAAAGAAAAGTCACATATAACTAATTGCTTTACTTAAGAAAATTCTGTAGCTCCCTCTCCCCAGTAGCTCCCTGGGATAAATCCAGCAATCAGGCCCCTCTGCTCATTGCTGTCACTCAGAGCCCAAAGTCTTCTGCCAGATAGTCCACACTCTACTCTCTGATAATGTTATTCAGAAACTGTAAGAAGTAAGATAAGCAGAGATCTTTTATCCTGGGCTGCGCAAAAAAATAGACATGGAATAAAAGATGGAAAAATTGAGAGGGTAGTGATGTTTTCTGTTAAGGTTTTTGGCCCTACAGCTGCTTTGCTAAGAAACACACAGTTACAATTTTTGAAAGACCAGTGACCTAGCTCTTGATCTCAAATTGGATTTTCTCTTTCTTTCTCTTTTCCCTGTTTGGTCTTATTTAAGATTCTGAATTTGCAGCACAGGTTATTGCTTAAAGTTCATTCCCTTTTCTACATTTTTGTCATCCCTGTGTAGGAACAGTGAAAATCTGGGAGTTTGAAAGCGGACAAGAAATTAAAGCCTTGCCTTTAACACAAGACAGTGATGATGAGCATCGTGTGCTGAAGATAGTATATCTGAAGGCTGATGAGGGTCAACATGCAGTTATTGTTTTGGAACAGAGAGGGAAGATAAAAATAATTCAGGTTTTTCAAATATGCTTCCTTTTTCCCTGCTAATTTCATTGGGTAGCCCCTCATTTCTGAGGTAAAATAGGACTTTTTTATTAATTAGTAGATAAACTTATAGAAACTGTCAAGGAACAATCTATTTTTTCAATGTAATCAACTTAGCTTTTTGCCCTTCTGTCTAGTGCTAAAATATTTATTAGTCCATCACTGGTGTCCAGCATTCTCATAATTTTTTTCCTCGAGTTTGCTTTTTCATTTGTGATTGAGGTTTCAATAGTTACAGATCCTTTGGGGTAGCAGCTTTAAAATATTGTTGTTGTTACTACAGATAGTGTTTAGTCTATTTAAAGAACTTCTTAAGATGATATTTTGATGAAAGTATACCTTTTTTTTTAATTAATAGATTAAGACACTGGATTCTTAGGAACTGATAACAAGAAACAAGGCAGTAATAAATCAGATTGACTTGCTTGGCTTGATTTTGAGCATCTACTCTGTGTTCCTTTCAGCTAAAACTAGTAGGATGCATTTGCAGCTTACAGTAATTATGGCTTACAATAATTATGGCTGACTTCTCAGACAAACCTTATTTCTGTGGAATTACATTCTTCAAATTGGAATTTTTAACTTGGAACAAAATTCTTCTGAAACTTTAAAGGAGCTGTGTGCAAGGTAGAAAATGTGGGTTTAGACAGATGATATATTTGAGAGTAAAAAGAAATATACAGGCTCTCATCTCCATAAATAATATATTCTTTCAAGCCTGCCAATGAAAAGCTGCTTTATACAGGGTTTTCTTCTGTTATTCTGACTGTTTTGAAATACTCCATCACATTACTTGCTCTTCAGCATTATTACTGAAATGACTTAACAATCCATTAAGTGTAAATGATGTAAATGTATCCCTTGACAGGATTGGTGAGGAGTTGAATCTCCTCCAAGTCTTTATGAAGCTAAGTAGATTAATACTGTTTCACATACTTGAAGAACTACATTTTTCCACAAACATTTCTGTGATAATGAGAAATACCGGTTGTTTTATTATTAGCTTTTTAAAAGGCTTTAAATATAGTAGTTAGCAAGGTGAATGGCAGTAGCAGCCTAAAACAGTTGATCCTTTGCAGGACTCTACTACAGATCTCTCAGTTTTTAGTCCTTTCCTAAAGGTATTTCTTGTTTGATTAACTCAATAGCATAAGATTTACTAAAATCTTAATTATTGCTTCATTCTGCAGCTCAAGACATCTATGAAAACACTAGCAAACCTAAGGAGCTGATTTCAGTAACACTTCTCAAAATGGACAGAAATGTCAATGTCAGAGCAGGAACTAGATACTGGAGTGAAACTGTTATAGTTGGAAAAGCATCAATGCCTCTAGGCATGATGGGGAGGAATCAGAGACTCGGGGCTTTAGCTGAGCTGTAACTTCTCTTCTCACACAACTGCAACAACCATCACTTTTGCTGGATGTTTTGGTAGATATGAAATGGAGAGTAACAATGTTTGTGAAATAAGCAGCTAAAACTAAGGAGACAACTTACGTTAAAGAAGTAGTTAAAATTAGTAAAATCAATAGCTCTGAATTCCACAGCTGCACAGCTTCTAATTTAACAGCAGGTAATTTAAGGGGAGCTAATATGTCTGGATGAAGCTTCAGTTTGCAGTTTAGGCATATGCTAGTTAATACCTGTAACAGTTTTTGTAATTTGTCAAAGAAAACAAGCTTTTCATACACACTTACTATAATTATGAATAGAGAAATTCTTTCCTTCCTCTTTCATTAAGTCTGTTATTTTAATAGGGTGACTCAGCTCAAACAGATCTATATGTCACATGGGTGCTTCCTGAGATAGTGCCATTTCCACAAAGGAATCCAGTTGTGTATCTGTCACTGAGGCCTGCCCCCTTAGAAACACAAGATTTTTTTCCAGAGATTCGGCTTCTATGTAACACCAGTTCCATGAAAAATGATAAAGAGGTGAGAAACACTTCAAAGTTTTGCAACATTTACAGAAGATTATAAAGTAAAATGTTTACTGTGCTCACAAGGATTTCATGTTTTAGCCACAGGACAACAACCAAATAATTATTCTTCACTGTGGTCCCTTACAACCTTACACGTTCTATGATTCTGTGATTCCAAACTTTTCAGTATACTGAAATAAATACACAGAATAAATCATGTTTCTAAGGGCTATATCTTCCTAGAAGTCCATTGCATGGTTATCACCATAATTAAGGAGTTGCTCTGGACATAAACTTCACATTCCTGTACAGTATAGTAAGTTGAGGTTCTCACATAAACACCTCTAGAAATGACATGTCTTTCCTCCTATAGCTAGGCTGACCTTTAGTAGTAGTGGTACGTTCAGATCAAGCTGAGTGATTCCATTTTCTCCTCTTACTGCTTCAGTAAAACAAAATGTCAAATTTATGTTTCAATTTAACTTGAGTAGTCCACAAGACTAAAGTTCTGTCTTGTAAAATTTCACTAACTTTGTAACAGGTGTGGATGGTGTTTATGGAAAAATCATTATATCTCTGTTCAGTAACTTCTTCCGTTAACTTGATTAGAATATCTCCACAGATACCTACTTATGAGTAATCTTCAGCCTTTACATTTGTTTTTAAATGCTCAAATTTCAACTGTGCTGTAAAAAGCAGGTCAGGTTGGAGGCCCCTGTCCTGTGCAGCAGGGAGTCTCCCAATACTTTCACTCCCTTGTTTTCTCTGGTGCTTCTATATAGTTAAAATACAATAGTATTAAAATAGCATCCCATGTGCAGTTGTTGTAGACACTGTCAATTTAGGCATTTTGTTCTATTACCAGTTAAAATATTTCACTGCCTATAGTATCCTATTCTTACTCCTACTCATTTTTTTCTTTTATTCTTCTTTGTAGACTTTTTTATCTTCTGTGGATATTAGGTGTTTTGATGTTTTACAACTAGAAGGAGGCAGATTGATAGCTACAGGAAGTGCAAATGGTGAAATAAATTTGTGGGATTTTGAATCTGCCTCTGTGACATGCCTGTAAGTATTACTTTCATGCCTTTTGATCTCCAGTATGTCACACAAACTTTTCAATGGCATACTAGAAATTCCAATATGCCCAAATATAAAGGGTGATTTACAAGCAGGAATTAAAGTAGCAATTTATGTGGGCCCTGCTTCCTCCCACTTCAAATTACTTTGCTAGCTAGTCCTGACATTGCAGGTAGGAGAAGTGATCAGGGGGGTCACTGGGGAAAGGGATGATGTAATTAAAAATAATGTTTTAATGTAACACAGCACTGCCACTGAAGGAAGCTCTCACTATGTAAATCACTCTAGTCATGGACTAGAGGCTGCTACTGAGCTGTAGAAACATCCTTATTTTGGAAGCTTTGTGTTTGGGAGGACATTTGGAACTAATGCTACTTCCGATGATAATTGCAGATGTTCTACATTATCAGTATCTCAGTTGCTGTCCATACCTAGAAGACTAGAAGTCACATTCAATGAGGAGAAACATGATGTGATTTTGGAGGTTTGAGAGTAAAGATCTCTCAGAGAAAGTTATAAAAGAGTGATCACAGGATGGTTCCAGATACTCTTAACACCATTAAGCTGCTACATCAGTAAACTGAACAATGGCAATATATCTGGTTAGACTGAGTGGAGCAGCATGGCAGTATTCCTGTGTTAGTGAAGGAATACATGTCTTTTAGGACCATACAAAGTCAATATTTAACTATCCTACCCAAGAGTTTCACTTCATCCTTCATGTGCAAAATTGGCAAATTTGTGAGAAAATGAGACAAGTTTTCTGTACCATGAAAAATAATCAAAACTTTACTGCAGTTCAGACAGTTCAGAAGTGGCTCTTTCTTTATATTTGCTTCCCCGTATATGAGGCAGCCAATTCATATTGATGCATGGAAGACAGAAAAGTCAATGTTAGTAGAGTACTTTAACCAAGATTCACATCACTGTTTGAGTGCCAGGACAAAGGTACATAGCTAACATTAACTTAGTTAGTTAAGTTACTTCACTTTCCTCTTAAATACCAATCCTCAAGAAAATACTTGGCTGAATGAAATTTTCATCATTCCATCAGGTACCTTTTTTCCTGCGACAGGCACATTCTGTATGTCTTGCCCACTGACATTAAACCATCATAACTGATTAACTGATTCTGAAAAACTGTCTACAACTTTAGGCTGCATGCATTCTGGGAAATGTAAAGTTTAATTTTTTTAAATTACAAGTTAAATGTGAAACGTTTTCTGGAACAAAACACAACCTATCTGTATATATAGGTTGTATATATATATCCTGTACAAATATCTTTGTTTTCAGGCGTAAAACTACTGAAGACAGTGAGGTCTCTGGAGTCAATGCCATATTATTCCTTGTACGTAGTGTTTCCTCTTCCAGGTAACAGTGCATTTTATCTTCCTTGGCACAGTAATTTGGTATTTTGTTGTAGTAAAATGATGCAATGTTTCTCCAAGATACATTATTTGAATTGAGATTTTATTTGTAATTAATCAATTCAGGTCCATACAGTTAATTAACTTTCCAAGTCTTAAACTTTCATAATGCTTGTCAAGCGATATGATATGTTATTTTTTCCACTCAGCTCTCCCTTTTTCCTCTAAATGGTCTCATAAGTCTCAGTTATGTTGAAGAATTCAACAGAAGGTAGCTTTTGCCCAGTATCAGTTTTCCAGTGTACCATAACTTCTTTTATCTCTATGAGATAATTTTGTGGCAGCAGACTTTTTCTTTATTTTAAACCTGATAAAATCCTCCTGCTTTTAGGTACTCTCAGCAAAGAGGCAAGCACATCAAAGGGTGTAGCCAAAAGATTCCTCTTTAAACAAGCTAGAAGCTTCCATAGATTGGTAGTATTGGATAAAAAGGGAATTTTAGCCAAATATGCTCATTTTGAAAGAAAGGCATTGCACCTGTATCTCACTTCAGAAACACTTGTCTTCCCATGTATATGCAAAGGCAGTGGTAGCCAAAAGGATTCAGTATGGTTTAAATATTTATGCAGCTTTAAATTTTTAGCAATTCGACAGCTTTTTTGCTCTTGTGAACCATAAAGCTGGTTTATGGCCTTATGTTGCTTTAAAATCTTCAAGAAGCTTATGCGACTTGATTATCAGTGCTACTTAATTGAATGTAAATTCTCTTTTTGGCATTATAACTTAAGGATTAGTTTAAGAAATCCTTGCTAAATAAAAGAAGGAGTGATTAAAATTCATAAATAGATTTTTTTATAAATGAAGATAAGCTTTTGCTATTCTTAAACAGGAGAATCCTATAATGATTTGGAAAATCATAGTCTTAGGATGTTTTGTATTTACTGGGAAGATACCTGGATAAATTTGTCTGTGATCATACACACACATACAAAAATGTTCAAGCATGATAGCAAATCTGTAAAATCAAACACTGAAAATTGCAAACTTCTGGCTACCTAACCAAATTTAAGTGGACTACCCCAGCTGCATACTTTCTAACTATCCCAATTATTCAGATACTCTTGCCAAAAGCGGAGCAGCAGTGACAGTAGTGTGTTATGTGGCAAGAACCACTTATTAACTCAGTCAGAATTTTTCATGACTCAGAAACAAAACCATTGCAGATCACATCCATTTTTTTCATTATTTTCTTCCACAAAACTGCCTTATTGAGAGTTTTCATAACACTTTTAAAATAAGTTTTTATGATTAATTGAAAACTATTTGCAGAGTAAGTACTGTGTAAAATGAAAGGGAAAAAACCATTGGCAGGCAGTTAATTTTTCCTTTTTGTGCCCTAAGGATGAATACCAATGTTACTTTTCAATTACTATGGATTCCATTAGCTCAAAACTCCTGCCAGGAGAGGTTGGCTGTGTAATATGTAAATATTGCCTAGTTTCTTAGAAAAAGATATAAAACCAATAACCCTTAGTCTAATTAGTCTAACCAGTTTAAGTGCTATTTTATTATGCTTTTTAATGCTGGGTGATGTTGATTTCCAGGTATCAAATAGTATTTTCAAGAATGTCAGTGATCTTCAATAATTTCTTTCACACAGGAAAAGAAGTTCCGTGTCCTCTGCTCATTCTGTGAGGAGTGATGCCAGTGCCATTGCAGAGCACAAGGAAAGTTCTTCAGACCTACATGAGGTAGGTATGCTGGTTTGATGGATTTGGTAGCATTCAAAACAAATTTCTGATGTCGTTTTGATTTTAAAATACTGCAACTTACTAAAATAACTCCCTAACACCATCTGCAAAACTAAATATCAAGAATTATGAAGAAATTAAGAATGATGAATTATGAATGAGTTATGAAAAAATTAATAATTAAGAATTATGAATAATTATGAATAATTAACAAATATTTGTTTAGTTTTGTAAACTGACTGTCACAGTGCATGCATTAAGAATCCTTTGTTAGTCAGGTGGCTCTGTGACACAGGGAATAGCTAATTATCAAAGTGTTTGGCAGATACTTATCACAAGCAATTCTGACTTTCAAATGGGGGTATACAAGGATTCAGGGTGAAAGGTAAAATAGACAAATCATGAAGTACTTGAATAATATTGAACAATAACAGAACCACTTCAACATTGCAGGCGCGCTTGCTTGGATACATTCTCTCAAATGAGAGTATCTTCTTTTTTTTTTTCTTTTTTTTTTTTCCTTTTTTTTTTACCATCACTGTATCAGTGTCTCAATCTGGATATTTTTGCTAAGGTTAGTGTTATGGGTTTTGTGACACTTTTTGCCTTTCTATGCCAGAAGGACATGCCATACTTGCAGAGCAATAAAAATTAAGTAGGCAAAAAGAGGAAAATCCTGCTGCCTCTCAGATTCTTACCAGCATGTTGTTTCAGGAGAACATGGCACTTGTATAGATTCCCAAGCAAACTCTGACTTAATTGCCATTTACAAACTAATGTATCCAATACACTGTGCTGTCTCCTCATTAGAACAAATGGAAAGTGATTTTCAGCCTTTAAAAAAATCCCTGAAAGTCACATACATTAGGCCTTACACATAAATGTGTAGGATGAGATTTAAGTGACCTGTCCTCTTTCTGAGATACATCAAACACTCGAGGCCGCAGAGTTTTCCCTGCCTTATTTGACTTGGCAATTTCTGAGGTCAGTATACTGATCACTGCCAGCCTTGGGGATCCTCAGAAGCCTGTAGCAAGGCACAAATGAGGATTTCTGAAAATTCTCTTACTGAAAATGCAGACATGAGTAAATGTTTATATATGTATAAATATATTTTTAAACTTTGTTAATTTTTGCTCAAGGCAGTAACAAGACTATATGCATGTTCTGAATGACACTCTCGAAGAGATCTCGGTTACATTCACAGTTGTGATTGATGTTGCTTGTCTTAAGAAATTAAGGCTATTCAGCCAAATTGACATTTAACATGCTTCTTAATTCCCATTAATTTTGGTTTTGATTTGTTCATCTATTGATCCTCTTCAAAAAAGGGTTTCTTGTTTACACTCAGTGGAAATTGGAGAAATATTTGAATAATCAAACTAAAAAAATGAGTTCTTATAATAATTTTAACTAGTGAACTGTTCTGTAGTTACATCCAAATTCCACTTCCTAATTCTCTTACATTTCATTTGTTTCTTTTAGAAAAATGCGGAAAGTGAGGAAATTAATACTGAAATAAGTGATGAAATTAATACTGAAACAAGTGATGAAATTAATACCGAAATAAAAACAGGTACAGAAAGATGTTTTTCATTCTTTTTGATGTTGATCCATGAGTTCTGCCCAGATTATTGTAGAAACTGAGTTTGTCAGTTTGTCTGGCAAACTTTGTTTAGAATAATTGGGATACCTTTGGTATGTGGAAGACAGATCTCATCATCTTCTTCTCCCTCCTGATTTGCATTTATTTCCCAAAAGCCAGGCCAGGATGCAGGATATGCAAGACCTTAATTGCTTTTTTCTTCAAATTGACATGATAACACTTTCAGAGTTTGGGGATGTCAACTATACACACTTTTCTTCTACATAAATATTCAAGCAATGAATTATTAAAATAGTATAGCAAGAGCCAGCTTGAGTCAAGCATCAGTAAATGCCCCACAGACAAAAGCTGTGAAACTAGGTGAAATTTTTGAAAGAAAATTCTTCATTATGGTGTCTGTCCTTGAAAAATCATAATCAAGAGAGAGCCTAGTGCCTAAGAGTTAAAGCTGTGGAAATGAGTTGGTGAATTTGCAAGAAATAAATGCTCTAGATTCTTCTGAGTCCCTTAGAAATCCTCTGCTGGAAAGCAGAATTTCCCAATAATAAGAAATTTGATCATCTGCAATATGGATTTAAGACCAATTTATTTGGGGAAAAAAGCATGCCGTAAAACCAGAATATTCCTAAGCCTTGTTGCCCAATAAAACAGACACTCATGTTAGGTCTTGCATCCACTGAATGTCTATGAAGGTCCTGCCAGCATCTCCAGCTCTGGAAAAGTCACAGCAGAAACTCAGAATGGGTCTCTGTGATTATCCCCTTGCATCTAGCAAAAGTTTTCAATTGGAGAAATAAGTATAGAAATCTATGATTCTGGAAGTGTTAAGTGTCATCTCATTATTAAATTTCATTGCTGAATTCATTGTTATCTCTAGAAGCCTCATGCAGAGGCTGCACATCTGCCTGGTAGCTGTCCTGATGACCACTGTCCTGCACTCCTCCTCTACTCCCACTTGTGCTTGCAGTTCCTGTAAAATCTGTAAAATCCTGTAAAATGGCTCTCTTCTAATTAAGTTTCCCCTACATCACTGAGCAATAGTTCTGGCTGGTTTAGATAAGATAATGAAGATTGTTCCCATTTCTTTTCAATTACCTTTATCTATGCCTCTAATGTTTTTAGAGTAATGCCAGCTTGATGATGGGCTTTATTTTCAAATGTAAAATAATTATTTTTCTAATGTTATGTAATTTCTGTGCATTGAAAATCAATACTGAAACCTTTTGAGAAAATATACGATCATTTGTGTTTCAAAGCAGAAGAAACAACTAGCTGTAAGGACACCCAAAATCCAGAGGTGAATGAGCAGTTGTTGAAGGCTAGAGCAGGACTATCACCTCTACTGGCTTCTGCTCATGAAAGTAGCTGTATCCGCCTGTGGAGCATTCAGGTACCCAACTGAATGTCTTTGGGAAGGGACTGGAACACTGAGAAGATAATTCCACTCATCTTTGGAAAATTGGTCTTTAACTAGCAGTTGCAGCAGCAGATATTTATTGCATCTTTTGGTTATCAGTTTCTTCCATGGTCACAAACTAGTTCTGCTTTAGTATCTGCAGCAGGGCTTAACCGCAAGCGGAAAACAAGGAAACATGACTTCAAGTAATTATAACAAACTGACTCTAAATTTTTGTGAAAGTCTAGAATTTGATTATTCACCCACAACATTTACTTTCTAAGACAGGATGATAGGCAAGGCAGAGTGTCCTACTGTCAGAAGAGGCTAAATATGTCTGGAAAATAATGCCAGCTAGCACTAGTAGGGTAACAAACCAGGAGAGAAGAGTGTCCTGGTTTGTTAGAATATAGTCCTAATACAGAACATCTCCAACTGTTATGGGCCTGAAAAGCCAGTCATGCAACCAAATGGCAAAGGCGTATTTGTCATATCACCTCAGATCTAGAAGACTTTTCCAGGCATCATGTTACTCTAAATAAGATACACAAAGTAAATACAGGAAGAAGGGAAAGTACCATGATATTATTGGTTGATTGGTAATATTGCTCATTGTGACAGACAGTGGTCATAAAAGGTCAGCTATGTAAGGCTTGAACAGGAATTCCAGCTAAAGCAAGTCATAGAAGAATTTTTCCCATGGGAAGAAAGATGGTGAAGGTAACCTTGCAGATGTTTTATGCAAAAATAGAAAATTATGGTAAATGTATCCAAGTATTGTAGGTGTGAGCTTTGTTGGGTTTTGTTTTCTTCACAGTTGATATATTAGTGTGCTTAGATTCCTACAGGAATCTCCAAATTCATATGCCAGTGGTGTCATCATTGGAATGATTGTCATCATCATTACATGGGTGACAAAATAAGAATCTCCTTATCAGCAAGACATGCTCCCTCACACCCTCCCAGTCCTGAAGAGGCAATAATGGAGGAAGTCTGCTGGTGCTAACTTGAAAAATAGAACAAGTTGGTGAAGGAGACATTATGGGCCCATTTGCAGCAAAAAACAGTGCTTCAGTGGCAAATGAAGGGCATACTGATGCTATTCCATAGCAAATGAGGGGTAAGTGGTGAAGTAGGGGTAGGTGCAACTAGACTGACTTGCCTGAAGAATTAAAGAGCTTTTCCTTTCAGTGTACAAGAGACAGCAACCCAGAATAATACACAGCTATTTTTGTCACTCAGTAGATTTAGGAATTTACCTTCTTAGCAGCTTTCTGAATAGATATGAGCTCAGTAATTTTGAATAGATAAAATCAATGGCACTCATATTCTGATGAATTAATATTTTTAATGTAGGTATTATAAGATAAACATTGTTTGTTTGTTTGTTTGTTTGTTTGTTTGTTTTAGGGAAACTTGATGAAAGAACTTCTTCCATTTGCAGGACGTCCCTCAGGTCCTCTGACAGCGCTGTGTACAGACGCCTTGACTAAAATTCTTTTGACAGGCAGTAAAGGTAAGTAAACATTTTAGTCATTTTGTTCAGGACAGTGAGTAGGACAAGAAAATATCATTGTGTAAATGTGCCAGAAATGTGGAAATGATGATTCAAGTGCTGCCAGGTTTTCTCCATCAAAGCTATAATTAAATGATTGTAAAAAGTGTTTTATAAAAGGATGGTAGATTAAAGGTTAGTGTCATAGTACTATCAGTAGAATTGTTTTCATAAAAGACATTAAAATTTTCTTCATTCATACGCCCTGAATATACTTTCCATCTAAATTATGATATTGATCCCAAGGGCAAAGATTACTGCTAAGAACAAGCAAAATTTTCAATTCCATGGTAATAATACTAAATAAAAAGTTGCATCTTGGGGTGTACCAAGAGCTGTGTTTCAAACACTCATACAGAGTGCACAGTAATGGCTCCAGCAGTACACAGCTGTATAGGAAAAGCACTTGTCAATGCTAGCAGCTCATTGCTAAACCTTTAATTTCACATGAAATCTGACTTTCCTTTGGCAGAATGTTTATCTGCTGTCTGATTCTTCTTCAAACCTTTGGAATCACCCTGGCAATTTTCCATTTCTGTGTCCATCATAATGTGTCACTTTTCTTTCAAAATACATATTAGAACTGTTTTCTGACAACTTCCTGCTCCTATGTGGTCAGATATTGGATGGAGCAAGGGATTTTTCCCCTTTTCTTTCAAAATTGAGCAATAATTTCACTTTTATACTGAAAATGATGAGGAGTTTCCACTCCTCTCTGATTCAAATGAGTAAATGAGTTCAGAAAGGCAGCATGCACTGAACAGGATTTCAATTAATTGTGGAAAAGTATCCACCCTACTACCTATTCATTTGATACTCTCCCTTAGCCTTTTTGTGTTTGTGTCACTGTGTATTTGCTTTTCATGCTTTCCACACTCTTCTCTTTTATCTGCAGTGCTGCTACCAATTTCCTTTCCCCTCTACAGATTTTTCCTTGTTATAAAAAGGTCAGCTTCTCTGCCTGCCTCCTCCCTTGCTACAGTCCTAGAAATCAAATGTTACTGGTATGAAAGTTGGAATTACACAAAATATTCCTCTGTCTTGTAGTAGAAATGAGAAGTGGGAGGCAACTTCATCAGGAAAGGGGGTGCCTAGGCAGTTGTGGGAATATAATAAGGAAATAATAAGGAAAGTAGTTCTTTGATTCTAGTTTCACATAGTGCACTAAAAGGTTGTAAAACATTAAGCATTCATTATGTATACAATTAATTAAACTTTGTCCATTTTACCAGGATTGAAAACCAGTGTAATCCCCGGGAAGCTCATACCTCAGCTGTGCAATAGACAACTGTCATGATAAGATGACTTGTTTTTCACTCATAATTTAAAGAAAAAGATTTACCTTACTTCCATTTCAAACCTACCCAATTCATGACACATTGTTCACAACTTGCATATGTTTCTTTGCATATTAATGAACAGTCTATTATTTCTACACTGAGCTTGACAGTAAAACAGTTATATTCACTGTAAACTAACTGACCTGTGTTCTCTGCTTCATTCTGCCCAGTGTCTACTGAGAGTCAATGGCAGCAACAAGTGGAGGTGTAGCACTAAAGAAACTTACTGATGTTTTGCTTTCTCCTTTCTGCAACAGAGGGATATATTTTTCGCTGGAACATGGCCTCATTCTTAGAAGATTCACGAAATATAAAAAATGTAAGGAATTATCTTTCAGATCTTCTTAACTTGAACAGTATACCCAGACAAACAGAAAAAAATAATGTAGAGATCTACAGGGATAAAAATGTTTTCTGCATATAAAGATCATATTTTGTGCTTGGAATAATAATTTGATGCTGTGGAAAAGAAAAAAAAAGAAGAATATAAGTAAAATGGTGTTAGCATTATTTCATTATGTTCAAAGAAGGTACATTAAGAATGAATTTATCCATGTTCCCTGGGTAGTGTTTCTGCCATATGCCATTTGCAGGCTGTTTCATGGAGGGATTATTTTTTCACCTCTTCTAATTTTCTGAAAGACATGCTGATAAATCCACTAAGCTAACAACCATGGTGGGGTACAGAACTGCCTCAAATGTGGTTATATTGCTTTTTTCTCCTCAGGCAATAAAGGAGGAGCTCTGCTGGAGGGCACATGCTGCTGAAGTGGTTGACTTATTTATTGAAGAGGAGAAAAATGTGGTCGTGACAGCATCCGTTGATGGTTCAGTCAGGTATAAAATGACTGACACTTCTTACTGCTATAGCAAATCAGTTGAGCTATCTTCAAAGATCCTTTTCTTGCTGCACTTGCATATAGGCTAGAACTTAAATAAAGTGCATTTAAATAAAATGCACTAGGTGCATTTTCTGTTCTGCACCCGAAAGAGCTGGTTTTAATGTAGCACTTCTCCAGAAGTCAGATCTTTTGCAGACTGTCATTTTCTTTCAGCCCTTGCTTTACTTTGAACACATAGGTAATGCCTACAAAATTTTAAAAGTTGTCTCCTGTTCTAATCGTATTTTAGCTTTCAGTACTTGTTAAATTGACTTGGATCCTAAGCATGGCATCTAATCAATGTGTATGCAATTAGACCATGAAAGCTTGAAGATACTTGATAGACACCTATAATTCCTTCTCAGCTAACAAGTACATTTGAAGGAGTTTCTCTTGCTTTTCTGGAAGTATTAAATGAAGAAATTTTGTGTAGATCCTGCTCTGGTGACAGCACTTTACTGCAGGAACAATTCAGGATTTTCGTACATTTACTCCTAATTTTCAGAAATACAAACATGAACTGTGTTTTTTTCTGGTTTTTTGCAACAACCTTCTGATTTTTTTACCACTCTCAAATTATTTAAATTATAAAAACAATCTCATTGATGTTTTTTATGACTAGCACACTGAACTCTAGAACAGTGCTGCAGAATTTGATAATGTACACAAATACTATCTCACTTCTGTTCCACTTCTAAAAATATCCATTTTTCTTTTCTGTCCTTTTGCACTGCTTCTACTATGTCTGTAGGCTTTGGCATGCCAGGACTGGATATTATTTTGGTTTCTTTGGACAAGCCAGGAAGTTTGACTTAACAGATACCAGTCGGTTGATTTTGCCTTCTGATGTTAGTGATTTTTCTGCTATAATTAAAGAGGAGAGAAAACATACAGAAAAGAAGAAGATTGTATATCCTCTCATTCTGGACAGAGACAAGTAAGATCTCATACATTTACATACATGTATGATTGGGGGAACAGTTTTGAAAATATGCTTTAAAAACACCTTTCATCTGAAGGTCAGAAAAAAATAGTACTATTTGTTATTCAGAAAAATCTTTTTAAAGTTGGTTTTTGACCCAGTATGGATAAATCTTTTCCTTTTTATGATTGGTGACAGTCAGGATTAGGTGATGTTCAAGGTTTGAACTCAGTTTATAGTGATGACTAGACACTTGTCTCAGCTTTTAGTCTAATTAGAGGTTTTATATTATATATGCTGCTCAGGTTAGCAGCCTGTTACCTGAACAACTTAATGTGAATAGTTTTGAGCAAAATACAAATCCTTCTAGAAGAATAAACCAAATTTAATCTTTCAGTTTAAGAAATGGTCATCTTAAACTTGCTGGGATGTTATGGATACATTCACATACATGGGTAGAGGATTCACAGATCATGGCATTCTGAAACTGGCATAAATGTGTGTTCAATAGCAGTGTTGAGCTTTTCTTCTAGGTAGAGTTCTTAAGGGAGATGGGTTAGTTACAAGTGCAGTCAGAGAGCCTTGGCCTGTTAGTTTAAGTACATATTTCTAGTCCTGGAACACTCTGGTTCATTAATTAGTGGATTAACCAAGCGAACAGAAATATTGAAAAGGGCATCTTCAGAGGAAATACATGCAGTGTCTTAAGTAACAAAACAATCCAAAGATGGGAAAAAATATTTAGGACTTAAAAAGTCGTGCATTGTTTAGTGGTTAGGTTTCATACACCATGTCCATTCTTAGGCTGCCTTTCAACCAAAGCAATTTGGGACAATGGAAAATCTCTAAGGTGTTTTACTGTTACCTCATTTAATTTGGTATCCTGCTAATAATTATTATTCCATGGAGTTCTTACTAATATAAGTAGTGTCACTGCAGTCAGAACAGTAACTCATCAATACAGAGAAGTGCTTGGCTGTGTTTGAAGGACCCCTGTAGTTCCTCTGAATAGTCAGCAGCCAGTTTGAAACCTCTGGAACCAAAGATATAATTATTGAGTCAGCTAATCTGAAAGAAACTTCCCATAAATTACATGCCTGTGTCAAACTGTGACTACTTTTGGAGGATTCTTCAAATATTCCAGTAAAGGAGAATGGCTATCATACATTTTAAACACATTAACTAAACAGACAATGAGCAAGAAAATGAGAAATGCTTAACTGTGTAGAGAACTGGGGGAAAAAAGCAGCCACACTCCAAGCAATAGAAAGTTTCAGTCTTATTATTCTAAAAGCTTTGTGTGCTGTCACCTCAAGTGTGACTTGGTTCCTCTGGATTTACTGTACCAAATATTGCAATGGAGAGCTAGCCAAGCATCATCCAATAGGCTGTGTTACTTACAGATGGTAGGCCTTGTACTTTGCAGGATGCAGACAATTGTCTTGGGACAAGTCACTTATCTTTGTGATGCTAGTATAATTCACTTATTGGATAACTCATACGATATTCATCACCAAGATAACATTTTAGGATCTCGATTAACAAATCATGTTATAAGTTTTATTAACAGATATATATTCATTGAATCGTAGAATCATTAAGGTTGGAAAATATTTCTAAGATCATCGAGTCCAACCATTAACCAAGGACCACTATATTCACTTATAAACCATATCCCTCAAGTGCTACATCCAGATGCCTTTTGAACACTTTCGAGAACAGTGACTCCACCACCCCCCTGGGCAGCATGTTCCCATCCCTGACTACCCTTTCAGCAAACAAATTTTTCCTGATATCTAATCTAAACCTCCCCTGGTGGAACTTGAGACCATTTACACTTGTCCCCTTGTCATGTGGGAGAAGAGGCCACCCCCACCTGGCTACAGCCTCCTTTCAGGCTGTTGTAGAGATCAATAAGGTCTCCCCTGAGCCTCCTATTCTCCAGGCTAAACAACTTCAGCTCTCCTATCTGCTCCTCATAGGACTTTCTCAATCCTTCACCAGTTCTGTTGCCCTTCTCTGGACTCACTCCAGCACCTCAATATTCTTCCTGAATTGAGGAGCCCAGAACTGGACACAGCACTTGAAGTGCGCCCCTACCAGTGCCAAGTATAGGAGAACCATCACCCATAGTCCTGCTGGCCACACTATTTGTATATGACAGATTGAATATCCCAGAATATTCTGAGTTGGAATGGACCCACAAGGATCATTAAGTCAAATTCTTAAGTGAATGACCTGTACAGGGATCAAGCCCACAACTTTAGCATTATGAGCACCATGCTCTAGCCAGCTGAGCTAGTGACTATGTGCCATTGTCGTCCTTGGCCACCTGGGCACAGCTGGCTCATGTTCAGCCACTGTGGATCAGCACATCCAGGCCCTTTTCCATGAGGCAGCTTTCCAGCCACTCTGCCCCCACCCTGCAGTGCTATCAGGGGTTGTGTGACCCAAGGGCAGGACCTGGCACCTGGCCTTATTGGACTTCTTACCATTGGCCTTAGCCCATTGGTCCAGCCTGTCCAGGTCCCTCTGCAGAGGTCTCCCACTTTCCAGCAGATCAACATTCCCATCCAACTTGCTGTGATCTGCAAACTTACTGTGGGTGCACTCAATCTCCTCATCCATATCATCAATGAAGATATTAAACAGAACTGGGCCCATCAGTAAGCCCCGGAGAACACCACTTGTGACTGGGTGCCAGCTGGATTTAACTCCATTCATCACCACTCTCTGGGCCTGGCCATCCAGTCATTTTTTACCCAGCAAACAGTGCACCTCACCAAGCCATGACCAGCCAGCTTCTCAGGAGAAAGGTGTGGGAAAATATTCCCCAAATGTGCACATACTTGAAAAGGCACAAACCCATCTGAGCAGCACAGGTGGTTACAGTTTAAACAAGCATCTCAGGAGTTTGAAAAATGATTAAAAAATGCCAGCAGGTAGATGGAGTCATATAGAAGAATGGTCTCAGTTTCTCCCTGCAGTTCCTTAGCTTGTGTGACCTGACCTTTTTTTCTGATTATAAAGGCAACTGTTAATCTGCACTAACAGACACGCCAGATAATTTCTTCTCATGACTAAATTTGCAAACCAAACATATCAGCAGAGGACACCTCTGTTATGAAAGTCACATTCAGGTGTTCTAGTCAGAACTTAAAGAAATGCTAACTCTCGTTATCAGAGAGATAGCACATGACTCTTGTAAATGGTGTTTATATTAAGATTTCCTGCCTTCTACAGGTGACAGTCATACCTGGATTGACAAAATATTAGTGACATTCCATGACACCTAGGAAGGTTCTAATATAAATTATATTTTGAATATATACAGAATCACTTATACTTCAAAATAATTTAATTTTGGAGTCATATATGAATATTGTGTTCATAACTATCATTTTGATAGGAATTTCAGGATTTTTCTGTCTTGTACATACAGGTTGAAGTCACTGACTGGATCACCTTCAGATTTAGAAAAGGATGGGGATGAGGAAGCAGTTCACAACTTCAAGTTTTTCAGAGCTCTGGCTCCTGAAAAGGTAGCAAATGTATATGACAAATTTATGTTCCATGCGACATATAGGAAATAAAATTTTATTTCTCATTTAAAAATTATCCATAAATCTTTCTCATTCAATGGACAAGCTAGAACAAAAATGTAAAAACAGAGGGATCTAAGAAATGTCTGTGGTTTTCATTCTCATTTTTCACATTGTCAAATTTCAGTTTAGAAGGTAGCACAAACTGATTCACTGGTTTAAACATGTAAAAGAAACCCTAGAATTTTCCTCCACTTCAACAGAAAACCTAAATATCCTAAGTTTACTCTAAGGATGTGTGAAAATACTAGAATAACAGTGAATCCCTGGTTGCATACAATAGTTCTTTCAGGGTTCCTACAAAATCAGAAGCCAGGAGAGTTAGATTTCATTACATATACTTTCTACAACTCTAATTGAATATCAGTAGAGCTCTTCCATCTTTACCTGGCTTTAACCTTAAAAGTCATGGGAATATAAAACTTCTCTCGGAGTTGTAGTAAGAATGTCTTAATTACCTTTTGTCTTCAGCTACTAATGCACTGACTTTGGCTTCCCTTGGTCAGCTAAAACCTATGGAAACTTTTGAGTTTGCAAGCAAAGAGGCTGGTGCAGTATTTGGGTTTCTTCCTATATATGAGGTAAGCACAAGTGTTTTCTACCTTTTGTGGTGATGTTCATAGCTCAGAAGCCATTAGCACTTGTACACTATTACAGTGACACAGTGACATTCTGCTGTTAATTGTCTGCTTCTCAATTTAATTTTCTAACATGATTTGCATTACTACCTATCCAACTCCAATTCAACTTTGGTGGAAGCTTGAGACTCCAATTGAAGTGAGCATGCCAAACAGTGAGTATTGCAGATGTTTACTCCTCCTGTTCAACCTCATGTCATTAATGTTTTGCTCAGACTGGATTCTTTTAACCAGCCCCAGCCTATTGATTCCCATCTGCCCGAAGCTTTGAGTATTGTAAGGCAGTACTATTTTATGGGTATTAATGATCTGATCTATTGCAAGATGTCTAACAAAGCTTCCTAGGTTTTTCTTCTATGGAGCAAGACCAGAGTATTCCACAGGCTTGTCTATCCCATATATCCTAGGATGAAAAGAATCACCCCTAGCAAAGGAGCTGATCCCTTTCTGTAGAGGGTGCCTAGAGAACTAACTTGGATCAGAGTTAGATGCTACATGGCTGGTTATGTGGGATTAATAGGATACTTTGCATTCCAGCTCTGCATTCCAATACATATCACCTAGTCCTTGTACATGCAGCATTACAGCATGTCAGAAAAAACTCAGGAGCACAGTGTTCAAGTAGTTGGCACATATGCTATTTTTCTGACCATTAATGTACTTTGGAAATCTGTCTTTTGTTTTCTTCCTGAAGAAGAAAATAAAATACTCTGAAGCCAGTGGCACTGCAATGGATTTACAACAAAATGAAATCAGACTTTTTCTGTAAGCTATGTGCACAAAAAGATATTTTTTGTCTTTGCTGTTACAAAATGCTGTCAGTCTGGTCTATTCACCTTAGTATGTTAATTACTTCTTGAAATGTTTTAAAGGTCTTCATAGGATCAGAGCTGAGAAGTCCAGTCACAAAGGACGGGAAAAAGATCTAGAGTCCATTGAAAACTTGAGTCAAGAGAAATAAATATAGTTTCACTTCTTCATTTAAGTGGATTAGCAGATTTCTTTTGTTATTTTTTCTCTGTTTTTCTTTTCAATTACATTTAAATCTATTTCATTATTAAGTAGAACATATAGAAAACAGATCTTCTATTCCAATCCTTCATGCAAGGAATAAATTCTAATAAAGCCAGTGTATAACTACATATTGAAAAGCCCCTTTGACTTAATGTATATTTGCTGACAGTTACTCTCTATGTCAAAACTACTGATTTCCTCTCTGCTTCAATTTGTCCAGTTAGAATTTCTGAATATTGAATATTACACTGCTTTTTTTCCTGCCAGATTAATCATAAAGTCAACAAAGAGTTACAACAAACAGCCCTGCTGTTTCTGCCTGTTTGTTCCCTGCTTTAGCTTTCAAAGAGTGTGTTCACCCTCTAAGCCAGAAGAGTGCTGCTGAACTCATATTCAATTAATTATCCATCATGATTCTGCAAATCTTTTCTTGCATTTCAGCATTCCAGGACAATGTCACAACATGACACAGAGCACAGAACACATTTTCATCCTTTGGCTAAGCATACAAATGGTGCCAAGTGTCTCACCTTAGTGAGAAACAAGGTAATTGCATATGCATATAAGTAGTGATAATGCATATAGCTAGTGATATTATTACCTACTATTTTGGGGGAAATAGCAGGTTTTCTATAATACTGGTATTGAATGATTGATCTGCTGGCCTTCTTAAAAAGACATTCTTCTCATGAACTGAATATACAATGACTTGCAATTATTTACCTGCCTTCAACTTGTTTCAAGGCTATGATGGATTGCAGGGGTAGCTGCAAAATATCTTGTGGGACTATATTTAAAATCCTTATGATCAGCTGTACCAGATCTGGCAGGGATTAATGTAATTTTCTCCATAGCAGCCTCTATGGTGCAGTGTCCTGGATTAGTAAATAAAAGTGCTGATAACACACCAGTGTTTTGGCTATTGCTGAGCAATGCCAGCACAACAAGAAGGTGCTTTTTTTCCCACCCCCAGTGAGTAAGCTGGGAAGGGACACACCTGGGACAGGTATGTACCTGTACATGTATGTACCTGTATATGTACCATATAACATCTTCATGGAATGGGGGAGGGAACCAAGATGTTCATGGTTATAGTGTTTTTCATCCCAAGTTGTCTTCCCATTATGTGTGCTGAGGCCCTGTTTCCCAGGAAGCGGCTAAACAAATATCTGCCTACTGCTGGTAAGCAGTGCTTGAATTACTTGTTTTGCTTTGCTTGCACATGCAGCTTTGCTTCACCTATTAAGCTGTCTTCATTGAGGCCCAAGAATTTTCTCACTTCTGCTCTTCCACATCTCTTCTCCATCCCACTGGGAGAAGTAAGGAAGCAAGAAAGAAACTGTGCAGGCACTCGGTGTCTTCCAGGCCCACCACATTTGCCAACCTTTTGTTCAAAACTAAAATCAGACTTGTCTGACAAACCAAGTGGCATCAAATAAAGTGTGATCTGCCATTTACTACCTCTGTTCACTTCATCTGACCCATGATTTAGCAGTTAGTGTATGAAAGGTAACATTCTTGCAATTCTGAGTCCTGTATCATTTTGAAAGCTACAAAAATCTCTTTCAGTTAGCTAAAAATTGCCTATTCTTCAAAGATTATTAAAAATGCACAGTTCAAGTTCAAAGAGATCCTTACCCGTTTATTTTGATGCTCATATGTGTTATGTTTTATCATACATAATGTAATATTTCTCTTTGGCATTGCCCCTAATAAATACCCTAAATTATTTTATTGTAGTTGCAAGATGGAGATATCCCACTTCTCTTAAGTTTATTAACTATTTAATTCCTCAAAACTGACTATTTACTCAATAATTTCTTTTTACCAAACTTTTAGCAGTGCTAGGATTTCAGAGGTTCTTGATTTTGAAATTATACCCTTTTCAGTCTTGCTTCCTTCTCGCTTCAGTTTTCTTTATTAATTGCCCATGTTTTCTAGGAGTTGACTTGTAGTCATGGCTATTCATGCCACTATATTCTCCACTGTGCAGAAACTATCCATAATATAGTACTATTGCCAGTAAAAATCAAGTGTTCAATCCTATAGTGAGTGAAATAATGGAGAAGCTCTCAGGAGGGAAAGGAAGGAATCATACTGTAAGGAAAACTGTCCAAAATGCATGATGTGTGTGTGCTACCTTTATCAGCCTTCCACCCAGTCACTACCTGATTGTTATGCTATTTAAAGTGTGACAAAGTTAGAGTGCTATAAGTGCTATCAGATCTTTTTTTCATAATTCATTATATTAAAAAAACTGGGGTAGATCAGACTGCATGTCATTGCTCAGCATTACTGTTTACTTCCAAACCCTAGGGCTTTATAAGCACCAAATGGAAACTGGTCCTGGCCCCAAACATTTTATACAGTGATATTATCCAACTACCTTTCTTAAAGGTCAAAAGAAAAGCAGAGACATTTAATTTATTTGAACAGATAATCCACTAAGGCATTGCACAGAATTTATTAGAAGATCAGTTGTTTATCATGAGACTGGAAAGAAATTAAGCACAGGCAAGTGATGCTTGCACCCACTTATCTTACAGCAGTCATTTCAAGGCTGGGTCTAGTACAAAGGTGTGTGTTAATTTTTGGGTTGGATTTCCTCTATGTTGATGCATTCCTTTGCAGGACGTTTTCTTTCTACCAGCATTCACAATTATACTGCACTTCAATGTTCCAGGTGAATGAGTTGTTTGATTGTTCCAGATCACTACTCTATTAAGGAAAGGCATCTTAACAGGACAGCCTCTTTCAGCATGGCAGAAGATTGTGCTTCTGCTGGCTGCAGTAGTTAGTTTGCCAGAATTTCATTACAGCCTTTGCCAGTGCTTTACAAAATCTGTGACGCTCTTCAGCTGCCCTCACCCACTGGGGCAGCTCAAGCTGAATGGCATCAATGGTGCCAGAACTCCGGGAACCAAAAGTCTTTGTTATGTACCCACCACTATAATAGCTTCCGTTATTTGGGCTAGGATTGGATGGAGAAGGCACACAAACATAGCTTTTATTTTGTCCTTCAATATATTTACCCAAACTTCTGTTCCCTGCAACCAAAATCTCAGAAGACACATTCACCAGCTGACTGGCCAGATGGCTAATTGAGGAATTCAATGCAGAAAAGACACCTGAGTTAAGGGAAGTTTTTGAAAGCGTGTAACCTAGTTCTATCCACCTTTCAGGATGTGCTTGTCCATGGATATCCAGAATTAGGCCCCCTGACATCTGTGATTTTGCAGTGGTCAAAAATCCCATATAGTCCTCCCAGGCCTGTTCTGCTTGGGGAATTCCAAAGGAGGCTTCTTCCTTTTCCCTGTTAGCATCCATCTTGAACCTCTGTAGGTGATTTATGATGATATGTGGGAAGAAGCCACCAGTAATTTTGTTGATTTCTTCAGCAAGAGCCTGAGCCACCTCTATAGTATACCTGTCTTGGTTGGTAGACACTTTGCATTTCATAGCATTTTGAATACTTCCAGGAGGACAGTCATGAGAGAAAATACAAGAGGATGTCTTCTCATCCCAACAGGCAGCCTCTCGATCAGGGATGTCTTTAGGTTCCAGTGACCCACCATGTGGGACAGAAAGAATGAGGTTCATGTTGCCCACTTGATATTCTGTGAAATTATTATAACCAAATATAACATCTTTGGTGCCAGTGACTTTCAAAAGCAAAGGTAAAATGGAAAGGAGGAATAAATACATAATCTTTATTTGCCTCTAGAAGACTCAGCAATATGGAATATATCAGTACCTACAAAAAAGCAAAAAACCAGAGTATAGATTACTTACAGCTGGGAAAACATGAGACTGTTCAGCTGCTATTGGCATAATTAGTTAATGATTAACCTATTTTAGTTTTATTCTACGTAGCACAAAGAAGAACACTTATATGAGAAACAGAAATTAACAGGGCACTTAGTATGGCTAGATGTAACAGATGCAAGGGAAATGGCAGGCTACTGGACCTCCCCCATTTCCCCAGAAAACACAATATTTGATCACCCTATGTGATTCCAGAAAATCAGCCCAGCAAAATATCTGATTTTTTTTTCTCATCAAAGACTTTTTTTTTTCATCTTTGAAATGTAAGAAAATTCTAACAGAACTTGATAAAACATCTGTATGTCACTGACCTGTGTGAAATATTTTTGTATTATTGATGTGGTTATATAAACTGGCGGCTGTGTCAGTCCAGACCAGCACTTGTGTGACCAGGCTTGTGTAAAATAATGAGACTGATAAAAATTGATTGCTGCCAAGCTCTGTCTCTAATTATGCTCCAGACTGAGTTACCTTAAGGCCTTTATAGATAGGTATTACTGAATGAATTAAGTAGTGACTCTTTTCTTTACTTTGCAAGTCTCCATTCTCTTCAGGTGACCAAAGATATCTTAAAACCCTTGCTAATTATTCCATTTTTTGGAAACCTGGAATTTAACAAGATGCTGACAGGTCTTTCTGATTTGAAGAGGGCAAACTGCCACTGAGAGGGCAGTGAGCACTGTGGAAGCACCTGCCATCAGCTGCCTACTCTAAGAAAGGGAGTAGGCAACTTCACCCAAATAATGCAGCAAAATATGATTTTCCTGCTAAGAGGGACTGCTGCTGGATTTTTAGAGACAATTACTCCTGCCCACTGCACTGCACTCTGAGGAGCCTGTAGCTAAAAAATCAACATCTATCTTCTGCTCTTTTGTCTGGGCTGAAAGTCCCATAAAAGTCTGTGAGCTAGAATCAGATCTCTAAGAATCTCAGATAGTTTTTCTGTTTTTGACAAAAGAATTTTTTTGTTTCATTTTAAGCTTTCATTTAAAAGGTCCTTTTAGTAGAGCTATTGGCTTAAAACAAGATTTTATCCAAGGCCCTGTATGGTTCATGTTTCCATAGACTTCCCTGAAACACAGACATTCACCTGCTAGTTCACTGCCTGCTACCAGAAACACTGAGGAAAGGAGCGCTGTCAAACATTATTTAAAATCCCTTTTCTCAGAAAAACAGACTACATATGCAGAGCGTGTAAGTCTAGGAATAGCTTACCTGATGTGCAGAGGGGCCCAGCACCAAGATAAATAAATCAACAGCAACAATTCCCCAGAGGCTGCTCACCTGTCCCAGGAGGACTCGAGGTTGTGCGTCTCGGGCTCTCTGTTAAACAGGATGGCACAGCTGCTCCTTTCCCACAGCTTGCCGAGCTGTTTGTAGTTATCAGCAGCAGTTCACTTGCTGCAATTTCCTGTTAATTATTGCATCAAGCTGTTAATGCTGTTAATGCTACTAGATCATGCCTTAATGATCTATGGAGAGAGAGCTCTGTATAATTCCCAAACTGAAGAAGTCATCCTTGGCACAGCTCAAGTTCTGGACAGACTTGGAGAGTCTGGAGGCACCTGTGTTATTGTGAGGTAAAAAAACAAAAAACAAAAAACAAGAGTAATTTAAAATGGTAGTAATGACTGCAGGACTAGTTTGAAGATTTACCTACAAATTAAGGGTTTTTCCTGCCTCTGCGCTTCCGAAAGCGAAACTGAAGTGCCTTTTGCACTAGGCTGCAGCTGAGGCTGTGTCCCAAGAAGCCTCTAGGGGCCAGGCTGAGCCATGCAGAGGCTTCAGCAGCACCTGCATGTGTGATTTCACAACGACAGATCACAAGGGAGAAATAGACACTGGAATACCAGAGGTTAGCATGCTTTTGTTCTCTATATTGACATTACGTTTCCAGAGATAAAAAAAACTTGCCCCAAGCAGCACAGCCACGCTTAAGTTCAGAATAGCTACTACACTAACATAATCAGCAGATACCCATAACAAAACTGTTAACTAGATAATCTAGGGTTTTAATAACTTTACTAACACTATTCACATAATATTTTCGTGATAAATGAGGAGCTTTTAAAAATATTCCCTCTGCTACTAAATATAGTTTAAGGATGTCATCCTCTAAACTTCTCTCAAGTGTGTACAACTGTTCATAAATTTGCTGGTGGTACTAAAGTCTGGCTTCTTAACTAAGCCAAAAAAGCTATGAGAATACATACTCCAATAATAAAAATTTCTATAAAAGACAAATAAAGGGTGCAGTGAATGTAATACTGCCACCTATCAGAGAAAAATCAAATTTCTTTTCTAACAAATTGATTACATAGTTCAACTAATTTCCAAACCAACTTTTTGAGATAAAAGTGATCAGCTTCTTAAGCAGTGAAAACAATATAGTTGCAGTAATAAGAAATTCACTGAAATTTTGGAAAAATTAGTGTAAACCAGTCACCCAGTCTACTAATATCACCAAAGCTGATGGTCTCATTGTGAGCTTCAGCAAAATGCTGGTTTTCATTCCAAGGATTTTAATTTTCTGCATGAAGACACTTCCAGCTGTGCCAGACACTGCATGGAAGGAAGTTTAGTAAAAATCTGTAAGATGTCCTTGCCCATTGTAGTGCACAGTGGGAACAAATTTAATTTTACTTTACTTGTCTGTGTAAAGGCTAAATGCTTACATCAGACAGTGATCCAACTTGCTCTCTTTAGGAGAGCTGTGTTGAGAAAGAAGCAGTTCTAGACATTCTTCAGTGTTTTTAACTTAGACACCTATCTCAAATTTCTATTAGGGATCAACAGGGCTATACACACAATGGCTCTTCTTTTTTTATTACATGACAGAAAACAGTTGCAAAAAAACCAAAATGTTTCTGCTATACTTTCTACTTCAAGATCCCTTTAAAATGCATTCTGCCAGTCACTATTACAAAACTGCTCAAGGAAAGAGACAAACACACAGCAGAGATTTGGCATAGTAATTTCTAGTCTTACCAGTTCTCCTGATACAGGAGCTACTTGTGAAAGAAAAGAATTCTCTATATTAATATAAGTCAACTAACCATGATGCAGTGCTGCTTCCCTGTTTCATCTGGTACCAATGGGAAATAAAACTGCAATGCTACAGTATTCTTCAAGGAAATAACTCACCAAAATGTTACCATCTGACTACTTTCTTCCAAGAGACACTGTTGAACTTAAAGATTGGTATCTTTATCCAGTTTTAAGTCGAGATAGCTCTACTGAAATCAACAAAGCCTTTGACTCATGGTATCAAGCTTCTGTTATCTTATAGAAGTTATGAGATGTCATGAGGGTGGGTCACATTGATTCATACATGGCTGAAGACATTTGTAATAAACTGAATGTTAAGGCATGTTGTGCTAACTCTTCAATTCCAAAGTATCCTTCCTTTCAGGTGAAGGAATTGAAAAGGAAAATCAGAGCTGGGCAAGAGTTCTGTAGCGCTGGCTTCCTTCAAGACAAGTTCATTGGCTCCAGTGCTTCTGACTCTGAGGTTCACCTTAACTATTTTAAACTATTTTTAATTTACAGAAAATAGTCCAAAGTTTTTTAATTTAATTGCTTGCAAGCTTTTGAATGATATTGGTACATTACATTACATTGTCTACTCTGATTTCTGTTCTTCCCATGAGCACAGTAGTTTGACAGAAAAAGAAATGATATAAGAACATATTCTTAAGAGAAGTGAACCTAATCCAAATGGATTCTAACTGCAGTTGGATTTAAATTTGTCTAGTGTCTCATATGTAGTCAGAATTACGGACTGAAAAAAGAATTGGCAAAGCAGGATTCAATCAATATTTTCAACATTAAAACATCTTATGCTATCACTGTGGCCTAGTTATTTATTTCTATGCATTTCTTAGCTGAGAAATTGTAATTCAGATGTGCTCTTTTCAGAACGCACTGAATTTAAACTTTGCTGTCCACTGTCTGGAAACATTGCTTTCTACACAGCTGACTGAGTCATCCACCTCACCGAGCCAGTCTAAGAACTGCACAGGCTTCCAAATGGCATGTAGAATTAGAAACTTCTACCTGGTAGATATTGGCCTACATTTACATCTAACTGCAAGTTTTGTTACTACTATGCAAGCAAACCCTTACGATAACTGACAAGAAAAAGAACCTGTATCACATAATTGTAACTTCGACCATCGGTTCTTACATCAACCCCGGGGTTTCAGTGCTGTAACAACATTCGTGCCTCCTTGATCCTCGGCAGGCAGAAACCCGCGTCAGCGCCTCCCTTCCCCTCTCCTCTCACGGCGTTGGCTGCAGTCCACTGCCCAGTTAAAACTCTGCGGGGCCTTTTGATTTCTGCGTATTTAACGTTTATAAATGTCACGTTCCTCTTGTTATCCACGAGCGGTGTCCGCCGCACGCCGGCTGTGAGAAATGCCGTGAGGAATGCACTGCCCCGCCCGCGCGGGGCACCATGGGGATCGTAGTCCCCGCCTGCGGGGCGGGGCCACCGCTCTCAGCGCGCGCTGCTTGAAAGCCCCGGGCGGCCGCCGCGTGCCTGGCCGAGCTGAGCCGGGTCGGGCTCGGGCCGGAGGAGCCGCGGCTGCCCCGGCGAGGTGCGGACGGGGCCGGGCAGGGTCTCCGCGTCTTTCGCTCCTCTCGCCCCTCTGTCCCTCTCTCGCCCCACTCTCCGCTCAGCACCGACCCGCAAAGAGGTACAGCCGCCACTGCCGCGTGGGGAGGCGGCCCGAGCGGGATGCGCGGGGGCAGCCGCAGGAGCTGCTGGTGGCCGTGGTGCGGCCCAGCGCCCCGGCTGTGAGCTGAGCTGGCCCTTGAGCCGAGATCGAGAGCGAGCATTGAGAGCTCAGAGCGCTCGGCTTTGTGTTGGCTCTTTTCTTTGTTTCCCGCTCTGCGGCATCATGGGCATCCAGGGCCTGCTCCAGTTTATCAAGGAGGCTGCCGAGCCTTCCCACGTGAAGAAATACAAAGGAATGACGGTAGCTGTGGACACCTACTGCTGGCTGCACAAGGGCGCCTATGCTTGCGCTGAGAAGCTGGCCCGGGGAGAGCCCACGGATTTGTAAGTCTTTCTTATGTTTCACTCTCGGCCCTTTTGCAAACTCAAGTTTTGTCAACTTGGTGTTTCTTGAACTAAAAACTAAGTTACAGAAGTTTCGCTTCTTGCTGTTGATTCTGAATTCTGAGTTGAACTCTTTAGAAATGGAAATTTTTGGCGATAAATAAACAGCTTTCCAGCTGTGCAAAATAAAATTTAAAAATGTGTATATATTGGGGGAAAACTCTAATTTTTTTTTTTGTTGAAATACCCAAGGCTGTATCAGTTAGGGTTTTTTTCCTAGCATGAATTGCTCTCAACTGTAATCTAATTTGTCTGATGAAATTCTGTACACGGAATTCTTTTCATTTCAAATTTAATATTATTTTCAGACACCTTTTTTGTGTACAAAGAGACTTCGTAAATACTTCTGTGTTAAAGGTTGTAATGATGCCAAGGAATTTTGAGGGATGTGTTGTGGTCTGAATAAGGTGTAAGATTTTTTGCTGAACATACTACGCTCTTAGTTAAAGTAGCTTTTCTAAATCACGTTTGCACAGTTATATTTCTAGGGAAGGAAATGCACATAAATTTGTGGTTATATTTCAGATTCAACTCTACACCTTAGATCAGGTTTGCATTTCTTGCCCATCTCTGGAAATGTGGCTTGAACTCTTGTTTTAGATTGGATATAGGTAAGGCTGGAAGGGGCCACAGGATGTCATCTCATGCAGGCTCCCTTAGAGAACAACTTGGGGTTGTGTTCAGATGGCTTTCCTCAGAAGGAAGAGACTTAAAAATCTCTCTGGCCAACCTGTTTCTGTGCTTGGTTACTTGCACAGCAAGGAAGTTCTACTTATATTCTAGTGGAATTCCCGTGGTTTGGTTTCTGCCTGCTGCCTCTTGTCCTATTGCTTGGCACCACCCAGGGGCCCTTGGATCCATCAAATGTTTGATTGGAGGCAAGAGAGAGCTGGTGCTTCGCGAATGGATTCAAATGTTTACTGATGCTTGTGTTAATTTGAAGAACTGTGCCGTTTCAATCCAACCCTGTCTTGAAGGTAGTGGAGGCTCCTCAGAGTCTTGAGAATAGGATACACTTCAGCTGAGGAAAAAATTGACTGTCAGGAGAAGTAGTCATAGGAAACTTTAGAATGGTTGAATTTGAATACATGAGTACTTTATGGGTAAATCTTGTTCCCATGCACATATGATCCTAGACTGGCTCCTTAACTATAGTGTAGAGTCCTTTCATACTTTAAAATTCATCTGGATGAAGGTTTATATAGCTACAGTGGTATTTGCTCCTGTCTTTCAAAAATCATAGTTATTTTTCTGTAGCTCTAAATCTAGTTTCTTCAGTGCTTGTATCCTTGCATTCTAAATGCTTCCAAATCCCACTCTCCTTCTCCTCCCTTCCTCTGTTGATAGGGTTGCTCTTGCTGTTTTAAACAGTGTCCTTAAAATAAAAAAAATAGATTTTTTTTTCCCTTTGGGCATTGGATCTACAATGTGCTTGCTTAGTGTTCACAGCAGTTATTAGATTCTAGTTCTGTGCTAGTGATAAAATGATCTCATACAGATCTGTAGAAATTACAGGTAGGAAGATGAGAGGTCTGAGGGAATAAATAACATCTGGAACACCCAACAAATATTTTTTCAAGGGATGGTTTTGAAGACTGGCTGGTTGCCTCCTGAGCCATATACTATCTTCACAGTTTTTACAGAAGGGAAGTTTTTCTGACTTTTGGAATATTTTCAGTGCTGTGCTTGTATTTGTAGTGTGGGAAGATACGTTTGTATCTCTTGTCCATAGGATATATCCAGTATCTGGAGGGAAGAGTGGATAGTTCTACAAGGAGAGATTAAATAACCCCATCACTTCCAACTCTACCAAAGTGCATTTAGTCTGCATTTCTGGGGAAAGGCAGACTTGTGCTAGTCTGCTTCCTGTTTCCCTGGCCATTGTGAATTGACTTGCTGAAAGTAGAAAGACAATCCATGTTTTAACTGGTTAAGTTTTTGTCAGTACTGAATCCTAATGTAGCACAATCAACCGAATTATACTTGAATTCTTATTTCATTTTGTCTGGGAGAGAGGAGCAGTCAACCCAGTTCTGAATTGGGAAGTGGATTGTTTCTCTCAGTAAAAAAAATCAACCAAACTGCATTCAAGTGTTCTTAGTTTTTTGTGATGCTAGGGGAATGTACAGCCTGTTATGATTTTTGAACAATAGTTAGTCCTAAACTTATAGCTCTCCTTTCCTGCAGCTGGAAAATTGTAATAGACTTGTGATTAACAATAAAGTTTATCTCTTTTTTCTTACTTTTGTTATTGTTGATACAGTTATGTAGCTTTCTGTATGAAACTCGTTCATATGCTCCTCTCATTTGGAATTAAACCAATTTTGGTATTTGATGGATGTACCCTACCCTCTAAGAAGGAAGTGGAAAAGGCACGACGAGAGTAAGTACCAAACTGTATTGATTTGCAAGCAAAGCAGTTCTATCACTACAGTAAAAATCAAAAACCCTCTAGCTAGGAAATAAGTTCTGGTAAACCCCCCTGCAAAGTAGTGTGATATTTTTGAATTTACATCTAAAATCAAACAAACTTCTTAGAGGTTTTATTCCAAAAATAGAGATGCACTTCATAAATGAAAGCCTTTTTATAAAGGAAGGAAGTAAGCCTTCGAGCAGTAGTTCCTGTAATGTATTAGAGGCTTTTAGTTTACCCACACTTGTGACCTCCGGACAAAAATATTTTTTCCCAATATAATTTTATTTCAAAATAGTACCCCTGTCCTCATCTTTCTCTACAACTAACAAGATAAAGTTGTTTCAAATTTGGATTCAGGTCCCTATAAATGGGACTTTTCACTGAAGCTATGAGAATTTTTCAGTAGTGGTTGTTATTTATGAAGTCTCATGAGACACGTGCTTTCTTCAGCATGAAATGAACAATTTCCAATTTATGAAATTAAGTAAATTAGGTTTTCTGTCCTCTAAATCAATAACTATCTAGTGTCAGATACTCCCAACTCCCACTAAATCTATTTTACTGCAAGCTGAGTGGGTGCATTTCTCCTTTTACACGGCTGATTTCAGTTGCTATTTGTCACTTTTTTCTGAGAAAATATTATCAATTTCAACATTCAAATCTAGTTGTCCTTGTCTTTGCAATGACATAGTTATTCTTTTCTTACCTGTTTCTCTTAGTCCCTTCTGCTGTTTGTTTTTTAAATGAACAATAATCTGAGATTGGTGATATTTTTATCTTTCTTTTAGGAGGCGTCAAGCCAGTCTTCTGAAGGGGAAACAATTGTTGCAGGAAGGGAGACTGTCAGAGGCTAGAGAATGTTTTGGGCGAAGTGTAAATATTACCCATGCTATGGCTCATGAAGTTATTAAAGTAAGTTGTCAACATTATTGATAATGCCAGTTAAAAAAAAAATCTCTGCAATAGGTAGGTAGCATATCCTACTCTGCATTTTTGTGGCTACATCACTGCTTATTTTATATAGGAAAGAAAATATTCCCACCTGCTCACTCTGTAATTGACTTGCATGTTATTGGATTGTGTTAGGCACAATTAACAAGCTTGAAGTTTATTATGCCCATTTGTATAAATAATGATGTGTCAAACAAAACACATCTCTTCCTACCGCTATGAACTGAATTTGAACCTGTTTTACTTTTGCAGCACAAAAAAAACCTAATTTTTTTTTTGCATTTTTTTCCCTTGTCTAGTTTCTGAGCATAGACTACAGAAAAAAAAATTGGCTGATTAAAAATTGTTCTAGTAGTTTTTTGCTATACTTTCAATGCAGTCATAGGGTCTTCATCAAAAAGTATTAAGTTTGTTCTAGTACTGTTCTCCTTTGTCCAGAATATAACTTGCATGAGTTCAAAGCTGTCACCTGTGGTCAGATGTAGTGGCAATAGTGTTATAGGAAAAGTTGTTTTTGTAAACCATATATAGACCTAAACTGCTTTAAAGTGGAGTTTTTGAATATGAAGTATTGGACTCTTACTGGGGGCAGGATGGGTGTGTGATTAAAAAGGTCATGGTTTTGGCTTTTTAATGTAGAGGTTTTTATGCTTTCAGATCTCTTAGGGTAATTACTGAAAATTAATGCAAAGTACTTGTGTGCTTCTTGTTTATGTACAGGCTGCACGGGCCCAGGGAGTTGACTGTATTGTTGCTCCTTATGAAGCTGATGCTCAGCTGGCTTATCTTAATAAGATTGGCATGGTTCAAGCTATAATTACGGAAGACTCTGATCTTTTAGCTTTTGGATGTAAAAAGGTATGGAAGAAAATACTAATAACCTTTACCTCTTGCTGATATCTGAAAAGCAGGGTTTGAAGTTGCCAAATGTGTTTGATGTATCGATTAACTCTTCTACAGCAAGTGTGGGAAACAGAAGAGATGAGAATAGCACTTTTGTGCTCCTCTCTTGTTTCCACCAAGTGCAATGAACCACCTTATATGGGTGAAAATTATTGTTTTCACTTCCTCTTAATTTTCAGGTGTTTCTGAAAATTGACAAGTTTGGAAATGGACTAGAGATAGATCAAACTCGACTGGGAAACTGCAAGCAGCTTGGAAATGTATTTACAGAGGAGAAATTCCGCTACATGTGTATTCTTTCTGGTTGTGATTACCTCCCTTCAATTCATGGAATTGGGTTAGCTAAAGCATGCAAGTTACTAAAATTAGCCAGCAATCCAGATATTATAAAGGTAAACTCAGTTTTGCTTTGAGTTTTGTTTTTTGGCAGTCTATATCAGTATATTTGAAATTTAACACTGAACGGAAAATATGAAGCGTTCTTGTCTTCCTCCATTTTGAGGAGAATACTAAAAAGTATTTTTAGTATTCTTAAAAAAGATGTTGGCCTAAACTTAAGTGTTGAAGCTGATATATATTTATAAGAAAAATATCAAAGTAAGCTTAGATAAAGAATTGTTTTAATCCTTCGAGGGTATATTCTGTTTGAAGGGAAACTTAATTTTTAGTAAGACTTTGATATTTTTCATACTCCACCCCCTCCCCCCGGCCCCGTACTGCTTTCTTCTGCTTCTGTGGATTAGTTACTAGAACTGCTCAATGAACTGTAACTTCTGTGTAAGTACAGATTTATCTGGGGGGGGGGGCAGGACTGCTCCTCCATACGTATTTCTTGGCATATGTATGGATATGGACATTTCTATATTAAAAACCGTATGGAAGAAAAGTGTGATATGATGCCAAACAAATTAATTGGTTTTTTTTCTTGTTCAGTGTATGAAATTAAAACAAATCTTGTATTAGGAAATACAGAGGCTAAGAGGGTGGAAATAACTACTTCTGTAAGTAGTATGGGTAGTAAGGGAGTAGAGAGGTTAAGAGCTAATAAGAATAGCTCATGGGTCTGTCCTGAAGGAGGTAAATCTAATCCATAAAAGCATTTTAATATGCAGTTTAATTAACTTAGTGTGTTATCTTCTTTCTTAAATTACTTGTGTGTTTTAGTATATTTTATCTTTTTCTCTCACAGACAAAGAACTATGATTTTTAATTTTAAAGTGTTTTGTATTATATAGAGCAGACATCAAAGTAACTGGTTTTGCTTTTGAGGAAGTAAGAGGGGAACTTTGCACTTTTCCTGTGCAAATCATTATTTGCTTTAATGTATCTCTGAGCAAAATCCCAGAGTTTATTCTGGTTAGTTTTGCTTTTTTTTCCTTTTTAAGAGCACCCACATATTGCTTATATGTCCTGATAATATGAATGATAAAAATTTCATGTGCATTAGTTTAAATGAATACACCTTAAGGAGACTGTTTTTCTGATCACATTTTTTATTGATTTATTTATTGATGGAGATATAAAAATTGAATTGTTATTTTTGTAATTGTAGACAATTTGAGTGGGAAAAGAATGTACGAAGTTCTATTTTCTTTCCTTCCCCTATTTATGTTGAATCTGCTTGTTGCAGTAGGACACTCATTCTACATTTAATTATAAGCAAAGATAATTAATATTTGAAGTGTATTTAAACTTTCACATAACCTGTTAAAATGAAACAGTTGAGTAATTTGGTTTTTTTGACAGGTTATCAAGAAAATGGGGCAGTACTTGAAGATGAATATAACGGTACCGGAAGAATACATACAGGGTTTTACACGAGCTAATAATACATTCCTGTACCAGTTAGTTTTTGATCCTGTCAACAGAAAATTAGTTCCTCTGAATGCATATGGAGATGATATTGATCCAGAAACACTAACTTATGCAGGACGGTATCCTTTGTGTTTAAAGGGCAGAATGGGGAAATAAGGGTGAGCTGATGTGGTATCTTACAATTTTCATTGCATCTGTGGTGTACTTAGATTTTTTTTGTTGCATCCCTGCTTTGACTAAAGTCTGGCTTTTCTGCAGTCTTACACTTTTGTGGGGATTTTCTTCTTTTTTCCGATTTTAATCAATTTTTTTTAAGTGCTGGGGTAACTAAATGACCTCTTATTGATACAGGCAGAAGTTATTGATCTGGTTGTTTTCTTTAGAAATAAATTGTTTAATACAGTTTAAATATAAGCTGACTGCTTTGTGGCTGTCTTGAATTTCTGCCTGTGTTGTGTGTTATAATCTCTTCCAATTTAATTCTTGCAGTTTGTGCTCGACTCAGTCTCTAATCTTAGCATTTTCTGTTATACCAGATCCCACTTCCTACAGAAAAGGTAGCATTTTGCCACATCTGTGCAGTGTAAATATCAACATGTAAGATTAGGAAAATGAAGGAAGAGAGGGGACTGCTGAAGTAGTTACTGGCTTTGTATGTTCAAGCCATCTGATCTCTGGCATTTGCAGAAATTAGGATGGAAATAGCTGGTGCCTCTGCTGCTGATAATTGAAGGATTTAATATTGACTTACATGATTTGCCAAAGGCTGCAGATCTATTACAATTGCTGTTACATCAGATTGAGCCAGGAGTAGTAGTATTAATCCTTCAGGTTAATATTCTAGCCATCCTTTTTAGCCAAAAAATGGGAAAGCAGCTGTTCTAACTTACATTCTATTTCAACAATTGTACCATGAAACATTCAGATATTTTCCTTTACTATGATGGGAACAGACATTTTGGTGATGATGCTGCTTTTCAAATTGCTATTGGCAATGTTGATATCAATACAATGGAACAAATTGATAATTATAACCCTGACATGGCACAGGTAACATCTTTATTATGAAGTTAGATATTAAGAACTTGATGTGGGTCTGAATGTTAATGGGAAAATGTGATTGTTATCCACAAATGAATTGTCAGTGAAAGCTCTCATGGTATTACAGAAACTGTGTGCTTCCACACACATAATTCTCATTTTTTTAAAGGTAAAGTTTTATTTTTCATGGCACTTAATATCTGTTTTCCTTTCAGACTTATTTGCTAAGTCCTTAAATTTACTTACAGAAGTAACTGGTTTAAAGAGAAAATTCTCAAAGCGTCTTCGAGATCTTCCAAGAATAATCCTCAGTTGTTTCCTGAATGGAAATAAATTTTAGACTTTAAATTTAGTCTGAGATGAGCAGTTAGTCACCTGTGCCATATTGAAATGAAGATATCATGGGGCACAACAAAAAGTATGAAGAGCATGAGAATTGTGGGAACAAAAAAAATGGTTTGTGTGGACTATGTCACTAGATGTACAAATGTCAACATTTCCTTCCTTGCGTGCCGAGTCAAGAAATCATATATAGAAGGCAAAAGTATAAACCTGTGTCTTGGTTTTTAATTGTTTTTTGTAGCCTGTGCAGCAGAGAAGTTGCGGCTGGAATGACCGACATGATAATCATATCAATAGCATTTGGAGCAGAGAATACAAGTTTGGCCCCACTGAAGATCCTGCTCCTCCTAAAATGCATTTCCCAGAGAAACCACTAACCAAAGGCATGGAGAAAATAATTAGTGTTAAAGGACTAAAGCTTGCAGGCAAAGAGCTCTTGTCAAAAAGGCCAAGGAGTGGTATGTTTATATTAAATAAGTATATGAACAACAGTAGAAGGCTGTGTGAATAGAAAAGAATTTATCTTGTACTTTATGGTATGAGGCTTTAGAGGCTTAATTCTTGAATGTTATTGTCTGTATTCTGATTTCAACAAGCTACAAGACTAACAAGCCATAATATTAAAGCCTTGATGATGATTAAGGGTGACAGCAAACTTTCAACAAGACTTGATCTTAATCTTTGGTTTGCTATAAAACTCTGGTGGTATCAAATTCAGCTTATGTTTAATACAAGCTGTATTTTGATATAGTTTTGGTTTTAATTTCTATCTTAAAATGGCTTGTTAAGAAGTTAAAACAGCTTGTTTTCCTAGCATTGCTCTTAGGCCAGACTGAAAACATAAAGAATGTTTTCTGTACTCAGATTGTGCTGCATCTATCCTCTGTATAGGTGCTCTTTATGCCAAATTTTTCACTTTGTCTAGTGCATCTGTGTTATCTTGTCTTCTATGCCACCTGAGTTATATGTGCTCAGATAAACTGTGGGCTTGTAATAGAAGAGGCACTTTTTATTCCTACTGTGCTTTTTTTTAAGTGTTTTCCACTGCTTCCTTTGCTTTTTGATTATACTGCTGGAGTTTTCTTTTTTTCCTTTGGTACTCCTGGTATCTTCCTATTCCCTCGCTTATCAAAGTCTGTAGGTAGTTTAGCAACCTGCCTCTGAATCAAATGTAGTTTCATTGTAGTTGTTCTGCCTTCACTCCATCTATCTTTTCACTGAGTTATTTTCAAGGCAATGTACTAGAAAACAATGGCATTAAAGACATCTAAACTCTATTTTCTTACCAGACCTTACTAGTATTTTTAAGCCTGTGAGAGTAAATATGTAATGTTTAGTTATCTCATAACTGGTTAATTGTAGAATGTACTTTTACAGTGATGCTTAAATTGTCTTTAGATTCAGAAGTCTCAGATGGAGATCTGTTGAAACAATATTCATTTTCAAAAACAAAAAGAATCAAGAAGGAGAATGATAATGATGGTCAAGCACAAAACAGTGTGTCAGCAATACAAAGCCTTGACTCTCCAGACATTTCCATCACTCAAGAAAGCTCTAACTCCCTACCCAGAGTTAGAAATAAATTTGCTTCATTTTTACAAAGGAAAAACAAAGAGAAGGATGCTGTAATTGTTCCAGGAACAAGAAGCAGGTATGCTTATGTCACGTGTTTTCATGAGTAGCAAAATATTATGTGCTGACCTGGTTGCTAAAATGGCCTCAATACTGGAAATAGGAAAAGTGCTACCTCAAACTTTTTATGCAACTGTATTGCATCTCAGCCGAGATGGTGGATCCTTTGTGCCAGGAATGTTGTCTTTTGGGGGACTGATAATGTT
Organism: Agelaius tricolor; assembly: GCF_023055355.1. Taxonomy (NCBI): domain Eukaryota; kingdom Metazoa; phylum Chordata; class Aves; order Passeriformes; family Icteridae; genus Agelaius; species Agelaius tricolor. The sequence goes on from NW_027269261.1 coordinate 47,655,542, forward strand.
CGTTTTTTTACTGACAAAGTGAAGACTGACACTATTCATAGAATGGTTTGGTTTGGAGGGGACCTTAAAATCATCTCATTCTAACCCCCCTGACATTGTCAGGACACCTTTTTCTAGACAAGGCTGCTCAGAGATCCATCCAACCTGATCTTGAACACTTCCAGGGATGGGCATCTGCAGATTCTCTGGGTAACCTGTTCCAGTGCACTACCACACTCACATTCACCACAAGGTGAAGAATTTCTTCCCAGTATCTAATTTCAGCCTCCTTCAACTTAAAATCATTCCCTCTTGTCCTGTCACTACATGCCCTTGTGAAAGGTCCCTCTCCAGCTCTCCTTTAGGCTCCCCTGTAGGTACTGCAAGGTGTTACAAAGGTCTTCTGGAACCTTTTCTTCTCTAGGCTGAACAGCTTAGAGAAGAAAAGCTTTCTCAGCTTTTCTTTATAGGAGAGGTGATCTGCCTCTGTGATCAATTTGGTGGCTCTCAAGAAAATAGTTAATATCTCTGGGTATCAAAATTAATTACAAATTGGCTGGGGTTTTTTTCCAGGTAAAGGACATGTGATATATCTCAAAAAAACAAGGATAGCTATTTGTGGCAAATATATAAGCAGTTAATGAATTCATGGACTTGACGGGGCTTTTTGTTTATTGCAGTAAAGCTAAACCTGGTCATGCTCAATGACAAATATCTATTCTTAACCCATCCCATTCAGCTGACACTACTGATCTCTGCAGGATCACTTTGAGAACAGGGACTTTGTTAGGTTTGAGGTTTTTTTTCATTTAGTCCCGTTTGGTCACATCTACTTGAATTTGTTTTACAAAACATTATCACAATTAGGTCTGTTATTGTGTAATTTTTATCTTAAATGATCTGAATATTTTTGAGCAGTGCAATTTTACGGAATAGTCTTAATACCTTCGTTGTAAAGCACATCTTTCTGAGCTGAAAGTTTTGGAAAGTTTTTTTATTGCATGAAAAATTAAGAGTTGTCACTGATTATAGGTTCTTGCCTAATCCTGTGCTCAGTATTCTCAGAAACTGCTACTATAGCATAGAAAAAAAAGTAGTAAGGTGCTATTTTCTTTGATAAGTGGTGCTGAAGTATTTCTAGCTTTACTAGCTAGCTTTATCATCATTAATTAATATATTCTTAAATTTGGTAGGCTTTCTAGATTTTCCTCATTCAGGGGAAGAATCTTCTTAACATTTCAGTCAAAGAATACCTTTTTTTAGAGATGCTTTTTCCTGTGTGGCTTGTTTTGGGGGGGGGGGGGGGGGGGGTGTTGGGGTTTTTTTATTTGTGTTTGTTTGTTTGGGGTTTCTTTGGTTGGTTGGGTTTTTTTGCTAAATGTCTCCCTGAGGGACTTTTCCTGTTGCCAGAGTAATTTGTCTGCAAGTATACCTTGAAAATAAAATTGATGGATAGAGACAATGATGCAAAAGAGTATGTCATCATCAAAAACTTTCTTCCCCCTTGATTTCACCTTTTTTTTTTTCCTTTTTTAGGTTTTTCTGCAATGATGCAGATATGTTTGACTGTAGAGCAAAGAAGGAAGCTGGTGATCTAACTCAGGATGCTGAGCAGAACTGCCAGAAACAGGAAGCAAAACATGTAGCTGAAGATGTTTCTAGGTTTTCAGAAACTGAAAAATCATCACGGACTGTCTTTACACCTCCTGGAGAAATGCAGAAAAGTTGTTCCCAGGGGTTTAGCAGCCTCAAAAGTAACTCAGGAAATCTTGGTCTACCTCACACTGTATTTTCACAGCAGTTTCACCAACAGAGAAACAACTGCATTGTATCCCAGGAAGATCAGATTAATGCAGCAGTGTGTGATGAATCAGAGGAAGAGTCCTCCCCCTTAATAGAACTGGAACAGTCATCACAGTCTCATGGGTCTTCTGAGCCATCAGAATGCAGTTTGGAGTCTTCAGAAATTCTGCAAGTGTTCAACAACAGTTTAGGTGCAAAGGTAAGAAAATTAGACATTGTTTCAGCATTTGTTTTCACTTTAAATTATAAAAGAAATTATTTAGTCAAGTCTCCTTTTCAGAATGGTGCCCTACAGATGACGTAGCTTATGCTAACAAAACTTATCTCTAAAGAGAATCACAGGATGATCATATTCTTGTCAATGCTTAACATAATTGTACAGAATGGATTGACATACTAGCTTAAATAAAATCTGTTCTCTGGCTTTAGTTTATTTTGAGTTTTCTGCTGCTATCACTGCAGTGCCTCATAAACACACCTGGTATGCAGCCTTTTGTTCTCTGCTTTTAGTCCCTGAAGTGCTTTCAGAAGCATATGCATGCCTTTGTAGTGTTGCTTGCTAAAAGCCAGGTTTTTGTATGAGTTCTTAGAACTGCTGAAAACGTTGTAACTTAAAGTATATACATGTAGCTATGAAAGCATATATTGTGTTTACAAAAAGACAACTTGTTTTAAAAAGATCAATTTTCTCTTGAAGGAATCTAATTCTAGTTCAAAACTGAATGATGATCGATGTTCTCTGTCTGTGCTATTTTCTGCTGGTCAAACTAACAAAAAAAATACAGTCATAAAGACCAAGGTAAGAATTCTTTTAATTTTATGAGCTTTACTAAACTCTGAAAATCAGTTTCTACTAGTTCATTTTAGAACTTGTAATGAAAGACTTAAGCAATGTAAATGTTGACAAGACAAAGCTTTATTCTTGTTCATCTACCCTGGAGCTGGGGTGAAATATAACCAGCTATAATTGATTAACAGAGTTGCAACTTGTCTGAGGACTTTAAACACTTCAGTGTAAAGTAAGGTAAGAAAATCCATTTCAGGTTCTATGATATAAATTGCAGTAGTGTTCACAGTCCAGATATAGTCACAAGATGCAACTGTAATTTGACTTCTTTGTGTTTGCTTGTATGTACAAGAATAAACTTATGTTCCTGTTCAGTGGAACATTTCTAAGAGCTTAATATATTTATCTAGTTGAAAACTTCTAAGACTTTAACAGCTCTGACTCCTTAGGTGTTGTCATTAGAATTGACCAAAAGATATAAGAGGCAGACGTTTTCTATGTATGCCCCCTAGTAAGCTTTTGTGTAGGGAGACTAAAAATCAAAAGCTTCTCTCTGCGAGACAAGAATATTGTGTGTTTTGTAAAATAGTGACATCTTGTGGTTATTGTTAGGAACTTGTTTTAGGAGCAAGTTACATTTGTATTTTGGAATATTAACATTTTTCCTGCTTTTCCTCAACAAGACTGAGCAAGGAAATTGTCCTGGCATTAAGAATTTTTATTGCTTTGGTTTTTAAGGCTGTGTTTAATATGTTTTACATTATTTTGCTCACCTTAGAAGGTATATTGGGAGAATGAATATATTAAATACTGGGGGAATCACATTATGGAAGTACTGATGTAATATAGGCATTATGTAAAAACAGAATTTCAGCATGCTTGGAGCCCTTCAGAAAATGAAAGCTGCTGAAAATCTGTGAGGACAATAGGTTTAGTTTAAAACAAGTGGCTAGTAGGAGGATTTCCACCGCTTATTGCCATGGTCATGAGTTCTCTCTTCTTCTGTTGTGTGCTGGGAATAATAATTATAAAGAATTACATCAGCAAACTGCTTGGCCAAAAAGTAACCTGACAGCAACAACCAAAAAGTCAGTCATGTGGTAACTTGGGCCCACCTAGACTCTTGGGCTCCTGTGAGTTGTCACACCAGTGAGACCATGGGAGAGCGAAGGCAGAGATAAGGAGCACAAGTTTTGGCTCAATTTTCTCTTAAAATTTATTAAAATCTTGTTAGGATGTTTATTAGGATCCTGCAAGCGTAAAAAAAGGGAAGTGTGTGCTGGTGTTAAATACAGCAGAAAATACCAAAGGGGAAAATGAATTCCAGATTTAGGGAAGAAGCAGTTAATCACAAAATGCATAATTTCTTCTGATTTCGGTAAGCTCAATATCAGCTATCTAGATTTACTTAGAGGAATTTAATAACTGGGGGAGGCAATCTGAAAAGTTTGTCAGCTCTTATAGTGATTCCAGTCCAAAGCAGGAAGTGCTACCTACTTAATTCTAATATCAAAACTAGTAGAACCTTTTTACTAAAAAATGTCTGTGATACAGAGCTCCCTAAGACCTCAAGTTTTTTCCTATGATACTATTTCAGCTGTGCTTTTTACTGCTAATTATTTTTCACAATTACTGTGAGCTCAGCAAAGAGTCTAATACTGATTATAGAAAAGAGCATTCTGCTCTGGCTTTAAATTTCTTAGCCTACTTTTGGGATAGCTAAATTAAGTTCTAACTCAGATGTAATTCAGAACTATAGGGATATGTAGGATTTAGATGCTTTATTTTAATCTTCCTAGTATTCTTGTTTTTAGCTCACATTCTAGACACTTTTAGCTCACATTAGCTTTTAGCTCACTTTTAGCTCAATTTTTAGCTCACATTCTAGACACTTTTTTTCCCTCCTTGGAATACCAAGATCTGCTTAATATATTTAGGTAGAAACAGTGCAATTTCAATAATAGAATCATAGAATCACTAAGGTTGGAAGAGACCTTTGCAGTCAGGTCTAGCTGTCAACCCAGCACTACCACATTCACCATTGAACTGTATCCTGAAGTGCCATATCCACATAATTTTTGGACGCTTCCCAGAATTGTGATCCTGCTACTTCTCTGGGCAGCCTGTTCCAATGCTCTATGACCCTTTGTAGGAAGAAATTTTTCTGAATATCCAATCTAAACCTTCCCTGGTGCAACTTGAGGCCATTTCCTCATGTCCTATTAGTTGCGTGGAAGAAGAGGCCAACCCCCACTTGGCCACACCTTCCCTTCAGTCAGTTGTAGAGAGTGATGAGGTCGCCCCTGAGCCTCCTTTTCTCCAGGCTGAACACTCCCATCTTCCTCAGCTGCTCATCATCAGACTTGTGCTCCAGACCTTTCACCAGCTCTATTGCCTGTCTCTGGACTCATTCCAGTGCCTCAATGTCTTTCTTGTAGATAGGGACCAAAACTGAGCACAGTATTTGAGATGCAAAATAATATATAACAAATGTGTGTGGTGGGGGGATGGCAAAATGCCATGATGTTTCAGAAGGAACTAAGCTATGAATTCTCTTTGAAGAAAGAGATGTTCAAAGAGATGCTGAGATGTTCCAATTTAAGTCTGGTTGTATTTAAGAGAGAGATTCTGGCCAAGCACAGCTTTTCTGAGCTCCTGGTGTAGAAATTGGATAAGGAAGTCCAGGTAGAGGTTTAATGATCCTTGGGGTCATCGTATTGTTACCTGTGCTCTTGCTTATGGCTCTGTCTTCACGAAATCCGAGTGAGACTCACACGGAGCAATACCAGAGAGTTGATGCTCTTAAAATTCTGAAAGATGGTATCACATGAGAGCACAACAAATAGTCTTCAAGCAGATGAAAAAGTAATTATTCAGTAGGTTTTAAAAACTGAATTCAAAATAAATTAGTATTTACAACCTTAATATGAAGACTTATGGAAACAGGTTTGCCAGTTACAGCTGCAGTATGTCTTGTGTTTGAGATATCATGTTTTAGATTATAGACTATCTAAATATAATTTGTTGTGGCATTTCAGATTGCATTATCTCAACACAATGAAAAATGCTTTATTTCTTTGATTATAAGCTTTGCAGCATGATATCTGTTGCTTGCAGGTTGTCATTTTAACCATGTGCACTGCACTTTTAAAATCCCACAGGTTCCTGGATTACGTAAATCCAGTAATATAAGGTCACATATGGTAACAAAGCTCAAGCCATTGATACCTGCTAAAGTTAGTGGACTAAGCAGGAAACTGTCACCTGTGCAGAAGAAAAAGGACTGTGATACTGAAAATAAGCTGGGGCTGCAATCCACTATTGGGGAATTCTGGAAAAGCTTCCAGTTTAAAAGGTGAGTTGCTTTAACCCTTTACTTAGTACACTGCATGCTTTTTTCTCAAAGAAACAATTTTCAAAACAGACTCTATACATGTTCTCCATACAATTCAGTAAGGATAACAGTGCAAGATTAGGTATTTTCTACATAGGATTTATAACTTCCTAAGCTTGATGTAAATAAACATGAAGCATGGTTTTTTGTAAATATGTTTTTATAATTAGTTTTTTCTTTCCAACCAGGAAAAACTCTAGATAAAATTCACTTACTGAATTTTATTGATAATTACATTAACTTTCCATAGTTGATATGAAAATCATTGCCATTGTTTGTCATCAAACACCAAAAATCATTTATTGACCTAAATGCAAAAGCTGCATTAAAGTTGCTAAATTTAATTGAGTACAAGACTGCTTCTATTTAACTCCATGTCACTCACATTTGGAGATGGCTGATTGTCAGAAGTATTCTGCTTTCAAGATGACAGTGAACTGATGGAATATTTCTGTTAGTCGGAGTATCTGCTTACAAGAGACATTCTTGCAAATTCTGTTGCTTTTCCTTGTGGAGATGACTTTTCTAATTTGAACTTTCTGCAAATAGCTTCAAGGTTTGAATTTGAAGGGCAACTAATATTTTTAAAAAGTACAACAGAATCTGAAGTGTACTTATCCTGACTTACACTTTCTCCATGGGCTCAGATAAAAACTCCTGGTGGCAAGGTTTCCCAGCTTTAAGTAGCAATCTCAACTTTGAATAAATAAGTCTTATTTAAATAAAAGTATTTTCACTAACTTGAAACCAAATGTGAGTAGGACAAAAGTATTCTTTGCACTGAGTAGTAAATGTTGATATCGGTGAGCATGTGTTAATTCAGATGAATGTATTTTAGTAAGTTTGGGCCTTAGGGTAGATTATTATAAACATACAACTGTTTTCTGTTTAAAAAGTATTACTTAAAGTATTTACATTTTTAGAAATTTTACTTTTTATTATCTTCTTATGGGGTGTAAGAATGATTTACAGTTTCAAGGAGGAAGTGAAAGTGTTTTTGTATCTATTGCTTGACCTCTATTTGGGAATGTCTGACCAGGGTTGCTCACTGTGAGAAAATTCATAAATTTGGATTTATCAGAATACAGGCAGATAGACCAGTGTGAGCCTAGGTGGCACTCTCTGCTGATGGTTGCAAGACTTGGCTCCCACCATGCACATTTAACCCATCCAATTTTGGCTGGTTTGTAACCTCTGGCTGTTTATACTGGGGATATATATTTTTCTATTACTTCTATGTAAGCAATAATTTCTTAGCTTTTAGGGGATTTTTTTTCTCAACACATTTCACAAATTGGGCTTTTTACTACTAGAACTTGCTTAGCTCTATTTTTTTCAGATTTTAAGATGTTTCTAAATTAGCCTTATGTTTTAACAGTTGTTACCTTCTGGCAAATACATCATGTGGGACACTAACCTGTTCTGCCTCAATGTCAAGGCTCACAGGATAATAATATAAAACTACACCTATTCAGAAGACCTAAATGTTAAGGAAGCAGGTACAACCCCAAGCAGGATGGGGTACATACAGTCTTTCATAAGTAAAGCTAACAGTTATCATTCTGTCACTTTCAGTGAAGTTGTTCAGTTGTACTAAAACTGAAATTAAAACTTTTCATCAGAAATTTTTTTTTTACTTATTCATAGGTGTAGTGGGTAGTTAGGTGATGGGTCTTGCTTTGTTTTAACCTGTATATTCTTACAGGCCTGTGGTTAGAAACACAAAATATCATTCTTCAATTTTGTTTTGTCTTTGGTTTTTTTGTGCAGAGAGTATGAAAAACTTCCTTCTTGTAGAAAGTCAGATCCTTTGTCTCCAATCAAAGATAATATACAGCTGACTCCAGAAACAGAAGAAGAAATCTTTAATCATCTGGAACGTAGTCATGTTCAAAGAGCTATATTCCAATGAACTGCATGCTGTTCATGATGGGATGGATTTTCAATCATTGTCAAAATTTACCTTTTGGATATTTCATCAATATATAAAAGATGCTTTGAAAACCAGCAATGTACTTTAGTCTGACTAGTGATTTATCATCTCTTTTATAAAAGCATGAATTCAAAGGTACCATTCTATACTGTCTGGAATAAAATAATTCAGATTCCTTTGTTCTTTTAGTCAAAGTCCCCATGCTAAATTTTTGTCCAAACACTTCTAGTTGCCCCTGGGCATTTGTGTGTCTCACATACAATCCAAGTTTCTACAAGAGCAGCAGAACAAGTTTGTGTCTTAATTTGTAATAATTAATATTTTTTGCTTCTTTCTTTTTTCCTCTTGAGGTTAATCTGGATTCACTACAGGTTTAAAACTGCTGTTAAGTGTGCATGACAGTCTGCAGTATACTTCCAGCAGTCTGATAACTATATCTTTTCCCTATAAGGTAAGATCTGCTCACTTGACAGTTGGCTTTCTGTTTGGTTCAGTCGTGTTGGCGGTAGGAATAACTGGGGAAAGGAACTGCAGAAAGGAATATCACAAATATCTGATCCCCAAATTGTCACATTAATAGGATGCAATCCAAAAAAATATAATGTATTCTTCAGTTTAACATGTCTGTTTCACATTTATATTCTCCAACTACAGACACCCAAAATGCCAGTCCTCAGAGGTAGGGTTACAAAATAGCATTGTCATCACAACAGGCCAAGCTTCAGTGTTCAACTAAAGGAAGAGAATGCAGGAGACTGGAGCCCTTACTGTGTTTGACTCAATTACCATGAAATAGTATGATGGGATTTCAGATTTTTACCCTGCAAATCAGGATTTGAGTCACTGTTAAAGGTATGTTTGAAACTTTCCTATTTTTAGGAGTGATAGTATTTCTGCAGCAGATGAAGGTACAAAAAGATATCTTAACCTGTGAAATATATAGTTTCTATTCCTGAGATTAATGCTTTCCCTCAGCCTTTGAGCTTTTTGCAAGAGTTTCAATTTTGAAATTACCTGAGAGGCAGAGGTTTTTAGGTTGCAAGGTACTTTTTTTTCCTCTCTTAAGAGAATGTCCATCTATGAAACTGAAGTGACCACCTGAATTAAGTTACAAAGAAGCTGCTTAAAAGAAAAATTTGATTGCCAACTTTGTGGGATCAGCCCTCTTATTTCTACATTTGTGTTGAAGGTATGGGATACAAGGAATTGAAGCTAAGATGCTCTAGGACAGGCTTTGTCTCATATGTGCACCACCAGAAAGTCCCTACCACTGAAAAGCAGTATTTTAATGTTGATCTTCAGAGAGGACTGTCTCAGGTAGGATGTTACAAATGTAGGCCAGGGATAAATGTGTTTCCAGTCATAGAACTGTTGCCTGGGATGAAGTTTTATTTGTTTCTACAAATAAAATAAAAATGACAGAATGAGTCTTTGAAGGGAAAACTGAAAAATAGTCTGTTTTCATCCATTGCTTATTTATTGGTGTGGGAGTTGCAAGGTTTTTAGTACAGTACATCCTTGCCTTTTTCCTGCCTCTTCAGTCAAATGGCCACTTGTTCCTGCTTTAGTGGATCATCATAAGAGACAAGCTACTTGTTTTTGTGCTAGCAAGGACAAGTGATTTTAAGGGATTGTCTTTTGTGACAGCTACATTGTATGTTCTTAAAGCAGATTTTTTAAAAATACTTCTGTATAGTTCCTGATTGGTGTTTTGGAGATCTTGGGTACTGACTTCACATTACAGAGGCTTCTTTTCAGGAACAGATGCATCTGATACGTTACATGTAAACATGTAATATGTGTAAGCATATAATAGCATTTAAGTTTTATACTTCGAATGGGGAGTTATTGTGTTGGTGTTTCCTCTGTGGAAGGTACAAGAACATAGATGCAAATGGATTGGTGCAAGACTTTATTCCTGAGTTTAATAGGGTAGGGTAATATTCCATAGTAAAAATTATTATGTATCAGAATAGGAGAAATTATTACACGTTATGATGGCCTGGGGAGGATAAAATATAACATAATGAAAAGAAAAAGGAAAAAAAAAACCACAGAGGAAAGAGAGTTTGGTGGTTGTAAAAAAGCAGGCATTTAAGAGTTGGGTAGTTGGAAAACAAGTGAGTAGGAGGAATTGAAAGCAAATGGCAAACAAGGCATGACTGTGTTGCTTGCTTTATAATCTCATAAAATAGTAAATTTACTTTTTTAATATCTACTACTAATATTTCTAATTTTATCAGCAGGACTTCAGAGTATTTTTACAAAATGGATGGCATTGCTAAACCATATTAAAAGGGTAAATCTGCCCCAGAAAAACTAAATTTACTAAGGGTGGTCTAATCAAGCTTCACTTTTGAAAGTGCTGGCTGGCCATTCCTTCATCAGAATTCTCATATAAATATGCAGTATCACGTGAGCGTGTGATCATCCAAATCCAGTCGTGGTTTTGAAACTGTAGGTGACTTGTCCAAATTCAAATGAGTATTTCTGCTTAAATCTTTTTATTCCTTCTCACACAAGTACAGTAGAGTCATTTTTATGAATGTATGTGAATAAGGATGTTTTGAGGTCAATTAGCAGCTATTAGCATCCTTTTTTTTTTAACAATTAGCCAATTCTGTTAAATGAAAAACAATTGTAGATATTTCACCTCACCAGTTTTTCTCCAATGAAGATGATTTTAAATTAGCTAATGCTAACTTTAGTGTATTAAAACCATTTTCATTAGCAAACACAATGACCTTCAATATTCACCTGAATTACAATGAACTTTTTTTTTTTAAAGTTTTAGGTAGAACTAAGTAACATAAGTATTGATTTAAAAAGAAATTCTAGTTTAAATATCGAGAACACTGACTTCTGAGATTATGGTTGCTAAATGCAAGAAACCATTGAACATTTTTGATGGGTTTTTGTTAGAGGATTTTTCTTGTTGTTTTGTTAATAAGGTAAATTGCTAAACAAAGTAGAGTTCAGTTAATGGTCTAAAATCTGATCAAAACTAAGCTGGCTTGTCCTGTGTCCAATATTATATGTATGTTCACAGGCTTAAATAAGCTCATATTTGTATTGGATTAAACGTCTACTTCTTGGAGGTCAGTCATATTAAGAACATCCATCTTCTCACTTAACTGTAAAAATGATACAATTTTGGAGGCTTCTGTGGTTTTTCTTGTTTTTCTTGGTTTCCTGTGTCTGGCATGCACATTTTGCCAATGCCAGAATCCTGAAGTGTTATCAGTTGCACAAATTTCTGTCTGACAATAAAGACCAAGAGACTGTCAGTTTTCTTCATGTTAATGTGGATTTTGCCCACTTTGATTTCACAACTTTTAATAGCTTTAGGCATGCAAGAACATTATGCTTCTATGTTCTGGTCAGTATTTTTAAGTCAAATTTCATCTGGCTTTGAAGAAGAAAAAAAAAAGCATACCTACTGGCAGTGCTTAGCTGAATAAATACAAACTACATATAAATATCACCATAATTGTACTAATGCATCTTTTGTATGTCCTCAGGTTTCTTTTTTAAACAATTCTTTAAAACACATAAAAGCTTTGTATAACAGATAAGTTAGGGTAGTCAAAGTGTAGTTTTGGGGTTGGGTTTTTTTGGTTTGCATTTTTTTTGGCTGCCATTATGCTATTTCCTCAGCAAAAACAACATGAAAGACTCCCCTTCTTTGCCCTAGCCCACATTTTGATTAATTTAGATATTAAACCATCAAAATGCTTTCTTATCTGCTTTTTAAACCAGCAGTGGCAAGTGGAGAGAAGGAATTTTGGGAATTTTCTGGAAAAGTTACAATAGCCTGCAGTAGCAATTTCCCCAAAACTAATGATTGTTTGGTCTGTCTTCAAAACAGTCCACAGAAGATTTCTGTAATTTCCCAGGTTATAGATTATTATTCTCATCTTATTTACTCAACCTTGAAGTTAGTTCACTGACATCATTACTTGTCTTCAAGGGAACACTGACTACTGAGCTTTACAGCTAAGAATTTCTGTTTTCATTCCCTCTTTCAAGTTTTAGACTTGTTTCATAATGATGGCATGAAAGTGGAACAGTAATTTAAAATATACTTATTCTACCTCTCCTCCTCTACAGCAAAGGACAATATTTGATGTGCAGCCCCACTTTCATTTTCCCATGCAAAGTTATACAGCTGTAATTAAGCACTAAGAGACTGTGAGACTAGATGCCTGAGAAAGTTCTATTTTACCTGAGACTCACTGACTTCTGTGGATCAACAAAGGTGTTTAAAAAAACCAGTCAAACTTGCTGAATTTGTTTCATGTTTGCCCAGTACCAAGTCTAATAGACCACTGACCTCTGGTGAGTATTTGAAAAACAAAATCCTTCAAATTCTGCTAGGAAATCTCATTAAGATCTGTTCCAAATCCTCTTAATAAAATACAGCACAATTTAAGGCAATACAGCAAAGTAAGAGTAGGGGAGGCATTGCAAATTATTAGAATTAATATTTGGACTACACTGGTCTAGAGCATTAACTAAGACTATTTTCATAACAAATATAAATAGTAACTAACACATTGCTATATTAAAGTTTTAGTGCCAGTTGTGAAATCCAATTAACAGATGTTCAATTGCTTTTCATGAAACAGTGTTTCAGCCTAAAAGTACAGAGCACTTTATTTTGCACGGTAAATGAGAGCTTACTCCTCATTTGCTGGCATGCCTTGTAATAAAGGAAAGGACATATTTACAAATTTCTGGCCTTAGGACCCTGATCACAACTCTATACCTGAACTCAGCTTTCACAAGGAAAGACTGAACATACATCTTCAATTGAACTGTTCAAAAAGCTCCCACCAACTATCACCAATTTTAAGCCAAATAAAGCAGTTCTGGAATGCAAGCATTTTATGCAGAGTGTGTAAAGTGCTTCTTCCACTCTTCTTGACACTCTCCAGTAGCAAGGAGTACTGTTTTGGGCACCATACTTGAAAAATGTAATCACCCTGGAGACAGTCCAGCGAGAAGTAAAAAGAATGAGTAACAGTCTAGAAGGCAGTATGAGGGAGGGTGGAAGGAATTGGCATTGTTTAGTCTAGAGAGGAGAGAACTAAGGAAAGATGGGATGTCAGCCCATAAACAATGAACACTGTTTCTGCAAAACAGAAAATATCAACTACAGATTGGGAGCCAAGCAATGAAAAGTACACAGCAGGGGACCTTCAATCTTATGGCTAGAGTAATTTCCTTAAATAAATTGGTAAAACGCTTAAGGTTTCCTGGCTGCATTTCATTTTCAGTTTAAAAATTAAGTACTGGTATCTGCAAAGATGTAAAGCACAAGTAAACTCTGTATATAAGCTGTAACTTCTAGGCCAATTCAGAAACCTTAACAATAAGCTTTCTAGGATGTCTGGAAGATTGTTTTTTATTAAACTTGTGCCTGCATGACAGGATGCTAGTTGCTGAATGCAACTGAGTTGTACATAATTAGTGCAAACTTTATAAGTAGCAGGACTCTATTTTCATTTGGGTTTTTATTTCATTTTTCAGACCAGCAAGAACTGGTCCCCTGGGGTGGAAGTGGTTCCATCCCAATTTTAATAGAATTCTTTTCTTCTTGTGGGCCACTGAACAGAGGTATTAATTTTGCTCACAGTTGGTGTAGTTAATTTTGTGTAAGATCTAACCCTCTTTCTATTCTGAGTCTGTAATGTTTCCAGAATTGAAAAGTGGCTTTAGAAACTTCTAAACCAGCTGTTACGAATCTTTTCATGGTCAATGAGGAAACTGGTTTTCCCTTTTTAGTTCTGAATGTTTTGGACCTGAGTTTTCAGCCCTGTCTTCTTACTTCATTCCTACTCCTTTCTAGGGATCTAAATAATAAATTCAGTAAGTATAAGTAAACCATAACATTGCATCTAGATATGCACATTGAAAAATCATAAAATTAAAGGATATTTTAGGCTCATATCCTTCTGAACTGAAACATGGAACTTTATACTTCTTGTGCAGGGAGGAGTATTTATATCACTCACATTTATTTTATTTGTGGTTCTAGAGACCTAGTAACTTGGAAGAGACCATTTACCAGTGATTTGCAAATGCATCTAGTCAGAAAAGAGGCTCAACCTGGGCTCCCCTTCCCCGAGGGCTACTAGAAATCATCAGATATGGCAGGTAGAGGAAGTTACTCCATCACAATTGTATTTTACTTTTTGTGTTATATTGTGCCATACCTTCATAACTCCTTACGGATAAAAGTTTTCTGAAGTACTTACCTGCTTGATAGAATACATAAACATACAGCTGTCACATACAACTGTAATGAGAGTAAATTCTGAGTTGCAGTCATTTAGCTTTTATAGGTCTCAATAACAGATCTCAAAGCAACAAAGGTCAACAGTACTGTCCTCATTTTTTTTTAAATAGAAATTCTCTTTGAACTGGCTTGGAGGATTAGCCACTGTTCTCCTCTCAAACCATGAGAGAGTAAAAAATAGCACATAGATACTTTGAATCACAGTTCTGCACTGTAACAGGGAGACATTCTGAAATCACCTGAAAGCACCTTGAAAAGTATATCAGCGATGAAACTTGATTATAAGACTACTAATGTGAACTGCAGGGGTCGCAGATGGTCAGAAAGGAATAGTATAAACATACAAGCCCAGAAATGTCAATTCATAAGGTTGACTGTAAACTTAAAATCAGCTTTTAGGAGATCTAGGAACACCACTGCCTCTTGATTTATTTTAGGTTCTGCACCAGTAAAGCTAAGCAAGAGGAGTTGAATACTAGGTATGTGTAAAAAAGGAGAGGAGCAATGTCCAGCCAATTAGAACTTGCCTCTAATTACAAGAAAAAACATTCATCTCATTACCCTTCCCAACTGGCCCTGCTTGCATATAAACAGGTGATAAAACAATATTCTTTGAGAGCAGTTACATTTCAGCTGGAGAGCAAAGATGCACGTTTGTTCTGTACAATATTAATGAACAGACAGCACAAGAATGCATCAGTGCAGTGAGTTATACCTCTAAGCCTCCATTGTCTGGAGTATAACTTATAAAGCTGCTTCTGCACTTGAGCCATGTGCCTAATATAGCTGTGGGTGAGAGTGTCTGAACATTCCTCAGCTGTGCCTGCAGGAGGAGGAGTGCAAAAATGTTGAATCTCCCACATTTATAGCTGTTGTGAAATGCTGGTGTGCTCTAGAAATCAGCATTAATACTTGAGTTTGTTTTGTGGATTTCTTATTTAAATGACACTAATTTAAGTTTGAAGAACTTAAACCTCCTATTTGTGATGTGGATTTAGATGTGAGCATGCTTGTGTCTGTATGAATGTTGAAGATTAAGAAGTTTAACTAGGAGATTTCTACAACTCTTAAATACCTGTGGGTCAACGTTTAAATATTGCACATGTGTAATTAACTTCTCTAGTTAATATAGTTATTATATGCTGCCTTCCTGGGCAGCTGCAGGCTGTATAAATGTAGGTTATATGTAGGTACAAAAACAGATGATATACACTGGTTTCTATTATGCCACTGAATTCACACATTCCCGAGTTTAATCATCAAGATAAACATTATAACTTATAAAAATGAAAACAAAAATGAATTCTGAAGTGAGACACTGCAGTGTATTTTCATGTATGTGATAAACTATTTCAAAGAAATCACTAGCCAGTGAAATCACTGAATTGGCTCCATTTGTCCTTTTACAAAAATAGATTTGGTGTTGTGCACTGAGAAGTCTATTCCAGTTGTGCTGCATGAGAATCCATTATTTATAATGGACTTTTAGGGAGAGGTTTTTTCCAGGACAGATTAAATATTTGGACTTCAGGACTGTGGGAAACCACACATCAGTTACAATGACTGTCTGTTGTTTAATTCAGGTATTGGCCTGTGTCCTGGGGAGTTGCAGCACTTGAGGACTTTGAATGTCATTCAAACCTACCTTAGTTCTACCCATCAATCTTTCCTAGACCCTGACCTGACTGGATCAAACATCCTGCCTCAAAAAGTGTCTGTGCAGCTTGTGGGAGGCAAAATAATCCCTGGAAAGCATGGTAGAAAAGATAATTGGTGGGGTCTTATTTGTATCTATACATGTGGCCCACTGAAGGTGAACTCCATTTGCTGGAAAATGGTAACATCTGGCAGATTTGTTTTCAGTCAGAAATTTTATTATTCTTATTTTTCTTTGTGACTGTATTTTTTTCAAACAAAACCTTACTGTTTTCAATTGTTAAGTGTTTGAAATTTGCAAGAAATTTTGCTTTGAACAAGTCACAATAAAGCTGGACATTTCAGAAAATATTTAGGAAAGGTGATATATATTGGGTAACAAGGGAGGGTAAATGCACCAACTAATGCATTCTATCAATGTTATTTAGCACTCCTATGGAGGAGAGCTCTAGAAAATGACCTTTTGCCTCAGCTTGACCAGATTGTAAATGTCTGGCCTCATTAATCCAGAATGCTAGGTTAGCCTTTGTTCTAAACTCCCTCTGATCCATACGAAGATATCCTAGGCCATTGTTATGTGGTTGCTTTAATCTTCCAGATGTCTGCACTGCTGCCAGAAAAGACTGGCCTTGTTTTTTCTTCTCTTCAGTAACCCATTGCCTTTTGCCTGCTGGTTTCCATGTCCTACCTCTAGTGTGCACTTAGCAGCCTTTTGAATCAGGCCAAAGAACATTATCTGTTTGAAAACTAGTATCAAGGAAAGAAAAAAAAATCAGTGTGCTGACACACAAAGGTCATACATTCATCTGCTGGACTGAAGAACCCATTATCAATTCTTCTGACGAAACTATTAAGGAGAGAAAACTATTTTAAAAGAGTAGTTTAGGCATCTCTTATCCATAGGTAAAGTAGGTGGTTTTTTTTCTCACACCAGAATCATTCTCTTGACAATTCTTTAAACTTTCTCCAAGTTGCAACATTAATCCTGAATTGTACTCACTAGACTGAGTGTAGCAGCAGCCATTCCCTTGCCAGGTGCAGAAGTAAAGTTAAAAATCTTCTCCTTGTACACATATCAAAAGGATTGTATTAACCTTTTTTTTTATGACTGGCAACACATGGTAGCTACTGTATGAGTATTCTCATATTCTTCTAGAAGACAAGGCCCAGCAGCATCTCCTGTAGTTACAGCTGTAGTTGGATTTTATACATGACTGCACTGTTACAACTGTATGTGCTCATCTTCACAGCACCCACTAGCAGTGATCTGACCTTCACTTTTTATCACTGTCTGTTGCCCTGTAAAATATTTACAGTGAGATGGTTCTCAATCATTGTTACTCTAATTGTAATTGTGCCCTTGTGCTTCTTTTGAACACATAGGATCCAGATAGAGAGCTTCCATGTTTCAAATGAAGAACAATATGGGAAGGTGTGGCAGGATCTAAAAGGCTCCTTTCTAATACATAAGTAATCCATGGCACATGGGCATTGCCATTCTTCCCCTTCCTTTTTCAAAGAGCCTTTCATTTGTGAGGAATGTCATGTCCCTTTCTGAGCATTTTCTTCTCGAGGCTAAACCACCTAAGTTTGTGCAACTTTTGTCATACTAAATTTCTCCTCATCATCAATAATCTTTGAATTCTCAAGTGGTTCACATTCTTCTTGGGGTGCAGTGCCTAAATGATACACAGTATTTCAGATGAAGCCCTGCTGTTGTTAAGTACAGCACAGAACAGGCTCATGTCACTCATCTTGCAGGCTCTACTCTTGGTTAGAAATCTCAGTATTGTGTTTGCTTTTCTCACAACAGCATGATACTGTTGACTTCTGCTTAGTTTGTGATTCAGTACATCCCATGGGGTCTTTTAAGAAGAAATGCCACCAGCCACTTGTTTTCCACCCTATATTTATGCAGCTGGTTATTCTTGTCCTAATGTGGGGTTTTACATTTATCCCTCTTGAATAGTACCCAGGCAGTGATGACAGCCCTCTTCATTCTTCTCGTAAGATCTTTGCTAACATTTTTGTGCTTCTTATTGCAAAACCCACAAGATACTCAGGACTAGCTATTCTGTGGAATTTTTTTCTGCCTTTAGATTCATATCTTTATTTGTTTAGAAGGCACAGTGAGTAAGGGTGTTAGATAAGCACCAGCTCCATTAGCAAGTACTTTGTATGTGGACAAGGAGACAAGAGAAGAAACTTCTCAATTTGTGAGGTAAACTCCATAAATTCTGATTTGTTTAGCCAGAGATTAAATGCAGATGTGAAGCAAACAGCATTAGAAGAGAAAGGCAGGAGCTGACATTGGTTAAACCTTTGTAAAATTCCATGACGTCAAGCAGATGATTAGAATTTCGGTCAGGAGAAAGACCTCCAGCATGTATGGATTTCCTTTGTGTTCCCTTGCAGTGCAATCATGACTTCTCGTGCAAAGTCATCAAGGAATTAAATATAAAGAAAGCATCTCTTCTCAGTACTTTATAGAAATAGATCTTTATACAGTATTTAGCTCACACTTAAAAAGCAGAAATAACTCTTCAGCAATTTATGCTGGAGCCAAAACTGATTCTGAGCACTCCTGAGAATATGGCAGAAATAAGAAAATGTGTGTAAGTAAAAGTATCATTCAAGGTGGGTCTATGCACTGTTTTTATATCACAAATACTTTTACTGGTAAATGTAAATATTTGGTTTTAGTAGCTGATTAAATGTAGCATATTTGCTTCAAAATACAAAAAGCACCAGGATTTGTTTTGACCTCACTTCTACAGTTTTGGAATCACTGTTCAACTACTCTTTATTTAAATTTAGTAAAACCAAAACTGGGACAAAATGGGAAAGGCACTTGTGTTTTGAGCACTGAAATGGGTCTGAGCTTTGACTTTTGGCCTGCTCTAGATGCCAGGGTTTTGTTAATCTCTAATTCATTTCCTCCAGTAACCCAGAAGCAGACCAAGAATAGCTTTGAAGCCCCTATTTTTCTATTGTTTGTATAATGTACCATTGCTCAAAAAATCATAGTTATTGATTAAGGTTGTGTAGCAGACTTCAGTGTGGCATTGACTTTGATAATCACATAAATATAAGAAACAGTATTCATGGGCCTAGTCACAGGGTCAGAAAATACAAGTATAGAGGAAAAATTCTGTCCTATTCAAAGGATTTTCTTTTCAAATTTCATTATACTCACCCTGCAACATAGACTCCCTATAGCATTAATCTCATAAAAACTGAGGGTTTGTTAACAGAGTGCCAGAAGTGTAGGCCGTACATCAAAGGAAGAAGATATACACACACAGTCCTGAAGGATTAGGTTTGTAGTATGACTGTCTTTTTGAAATTCAATTTGACTGTGACATCCTCCAAAGAGTTTGCCAGCAATAACCTACTGAGCTTCACAGTCCATGGATAATCAGGTGATGTTGTACTCTTGCTCTTCTGTTTGCTAACATACTGAAGGCAGCCTTGATTTAGTGTTTTCTTACATCAGTAAGATCATAAAACATAGTCCAACCAGAAATGTATGTCATTTTTATGTAACCAAAATACATCCAAAAACTCCACAAAACACAAAAAATTCTATGCTGAGAATTAGCAGAAAGTTCCACCTGATTTTGAAATGAGATGTCTAAAATGGAATAACCCCTCTTTTGGCTTTTCAGTGTTACCTGAGTGCCTCTTGGCACATTTTGCAAATTTTTATGGCAGTTACACAGGTGTAATTCATAGTCAAAAAGATTTTTTTTAATTCATCTTTTCTCCCATATAATATAAATTGAGATTTGGCTTTTCCCTTTTTGACAAACCAGCTTAATGAAAATTATTTGATGGGGGAAAAATAGTTTAGTTTGAATCAGGAAACAAGATACACGGCAAAACTATTTTGAAGAAAAACTTTCCAGAAACTTAAACATAAAATCTTTCATGTCTGCTAGAGTGCTTGACCTTTCCTTCTCTCCACTTGCTGTGGATAAATGCTTCCTCCCATGAATTGTAACATGGTAGCTTTAGCTCTGCAGCCTTTATGGCTCCAGCCACTAATTTCAGTGCCAGTCCCAGCTTCTACTGGAATTGCTTCATTTATTTTACAGGGTTTTGCCTAAATTTTCCACTAGTAAAACTGCAGCCTCTCACAGATCCTGCAGTTGCACAGTTTATTTTCAGAAAGAGAAGGTAGGCTGGGGGTTTACTTTGGGAGCTGGGTTCAAGCCCCTTAGCCACACACCTCTGCTGTCACTCTGGGCTTTACCCTAGTTCTGGCAGCAGAAGATAATTTGCTGTGCTGGGTCCAGGGAGACAGGAGCTACTTGGAGTGCCCAGTGTGAGTTTGTGGCTCAGAATCTTCAGGGAGAAAAAGGAATTCTAGCAGGGTCTCCCCAGTTCTTTATCCATTGAGTTATAAGGATGCTGCTCTGTGAAGCACATGACAGTAATCTTGCTTAACACTTGCCTAGTGGACCAGCTGCCTTGGATGTCAGAAGCAAAGGAAACCTTTCTGAAAGGAAGGGCATTTGTGTAAGAAGTCCTGTCATGGACTAGCCTGCAGACCCATATAATCTTCAAGGTCTACCTATATCAGCAGCCATTCCGCCCCTCAGTTTCTTGTGACAACCCTCCTCTGCACCAAACCCCTCCTGAAAATTGTCACCTCTCACCAGCCTGCACTGCATGGCATCCTGCTTCTTTGCCAAAATCACCTGGATGAGCTGGGACATGAAATTAAGCTGCTACATTAACCTATCTTCTTGTACCTCTAGCAGAAATGCTTCCCATTGGTGAGCAAGGCTAACCCACACAGCTGTTCTTCAACTGATTCAAGAAATTTTGTCTCAACAGAATTCAGTGGAAGGGGAGGTTACCCAAACAGCAGTAATGGCTGCAGCCATCTCATTTAAATTGCTGCTCCAGCCCTGACAGAGGCTTAGAGAGCTGAGTGACTGAGGCACAGCCAAATTTTGTGGGTTCAACGTAGACTGAATTAGAATAGCAGAACAGCTATGAATTATCATGCAAGTTTGTTACATGGCAACTAAGGTCATATTATTTATAATTTTCAGCAATCTTGGAACCTGTACCCAGGTTCTGCTAGCACAGAAGGCCTGGTCCCTTTCCAAAGAAAGAATGGGAACAAAGTCAGTGTGCAAGAGGATGGCTGAAAGAACTGAGGTTTAAACCAAAGCCAGCTGCCTCCTAGGAAAATGCCATTTCTCCTGAAGCCTCTCTTGACATTTTTGACAGATTTATACAGAGCCAATATCATTTCCAACAGCAAAATTATCTTCATAACCCCTGCAATGCTTGGGTTACCCTGACAGTCTAGACAGCACAGATGTTTCTGCACTAAGCTGGTGATTCTGCCCTCACCTGCAGCACAGCAGCTGTTTTCTCTATTGATGGCTCTTTTATTCTGTTGGTGACTAATGCATCAAGCTGCTGGAAAATGAGTTAATCTTCCTCAGCCAGTCAGCATTCAAATATGCAGCTCACATCTCAATCTGATTTTTAATTTTTGAGCACAGATGCAGCATTTCTAGAGAGAAGGGTCAGACAGAGACCATATTACTATCCATCACTTGACATGAAGTTTTTAAGTTCTCAGAGTAAGGGCCAAGTTGCCTTGTGAAGTAGTGCCAGCACCAAGAATAGAATTTCTTTATTTGCCATGTCTGCCTTTCAGCACCGTTCTGTGTGGTTTTTTCCATTGACAGAGCTCACATTTTGTTCAGGAAAAGGCTATAGCCACTCTCCATCTGTGAGCACGTGTTTCTTTCTCCTAAGTTCTCTTTGTAAGCTAATGGGTGTAATAGTCACCTTAATGAGTTCACACTGAGGCTCAGGCTTTCCAGGCAGTCACAGGGAGGCTTGTGAAGAGTACATGGTTGTAGCTGCTTTGGGTGGGAGCACTGATATGCATGCTTAACCCCCTGGCTCACTCCTTCCCCTTCCCTCACCCACTGGTTAACTGACCTAAAAATTTCCCTGGAAATCCATTTGTCAGGCTGTAAAGTCTTGGCTCTGTTTTTGAGAATAAGAAATAAATTTTAGGTCTACTTAGGCATGTCTTGGTCAACAGGATCAAGGACCATGCAATCAATAGCATTTCTGACATAAAACAGGTTTGAGCTGAAGGTCTGATTAAGATCCAGACCCTGCTGTTATATACAGAAAGAAAGTAAAGGCAGGGTTTTGAAATATTTGCAAAAATAAACACTAGCAGCCAAGCCCACCCTGCAACAAATCATAGGCAGCCTCATAAAGGCCCTTTACAGTCCCTGACAGACATGATGTAAGTGCTGAGTGGCCCAAGCAGCCCCTCCTCAGTCCCTGCCTGCCTGCCCTGGAAGCTCCATGTGTACCCAGGCAGGCAGGCAGGCAGGCAGGGACTGAGGAGGGGCTGCTTGGGTACACATGGAGCTACCTATGAGGGTCTGCCACTGCAGGGGAAAGGACAGTGCTGCTTTTTGAACTCTGGCATTGAGACTTGCCCTGGGTTCTTCAAAACCCACCTGGACTGCATTGCTCCAGTTGTGTGCCATAGGTACATTGCAGTCACAAGAGAGGCACCACATGAAATACAGGAGACAGGGAGTGATATGACTTTCTGGGGACAAGTTTTAAGGGCCTTACTAATTTCACTCATGTCCCTCTAAACTAGGGCCAGACTGTTATTTATTGTAGGACCTAACTGCCTTTGCATGTTGTCGACCGTACAGGAACAAGTAGTAGCTAACTTAAACTTCTAAGAGGCAATCTAAAATCATCAGGGGAGAGAACTGGGTAGAGCTAACACTATAAAGCAACAAAGTACCTAAGGAAAGCTAAAGAAACTAAGCACATATGTATAGGGAGAAGTCTGGGTTTGGGTTTGTTGCCTTTTTGTTTTGGTTTGGTTTTTATTGGACTTTTTTTTTCTCTTATGGGTTGATTCAAAACTATGAAAAAAAGGGGCTGTTTAAGGATTCAGGAGATTTGTCTCAAATTATTTCTGGAACAGTGGTTCTTGAGGGAAGTATGTATGCCATTACTAGTTTTGTATATTGGCACTGTGACATATGAAATCACATTTCTTAACCTCCCTCAAGGAACTCTTGAAGGTTTTCCATAGAAACCCTTCCACTCTCCCCTGTTCTACTTCATAGTGCATAGGTTAAAAAACATGTTTTCAAAATGTTTCTGTCCTGCTTAGGTCTTTTTGTTTTCTCCCTATAATTTCTCTTCAGGTTTTCTTGAAAGAATACAGCAGGGCAATTTGATGCTGAAGGTAAAATATTCTGTCCTATTATCTCATTTTACCTTCTTAATTTACTGTATTTCACCTAAACAAAGAAACTTATTTGCAGCAGAGGATACCATCTGTCACTTAGTGTGTGTAAAATATTAAAATATTTTTATCCTGAAACTACCACCATCTGGAAATAGTTAGCATGGGAAAACAGTAAAAAGCCCATTTAAGTTCACAAGTGTTATTGCCTTGAACAAGAAGATTAGTGTTCCCATTCATTTATTTATTCTACCAAAACATAACATTAAGTCATTTTTAAATCCAAACAGTTTGGAAAGCTCCTGCTGTTGCTTATGTGTGCTAAAGCCCATGCTGAGGTTATCATGTTTGCCTTGTAGCACCAAATGTCAATTTGCACTCCATAAAGTATTGTGCACAGGTTATTGCAGGGGGCTGCAGGACATACTTCCCTCAAGGATCACTGTTCCAGCAAGGCTCTCATACCACTCTAATATTCCATATCATTCAGGTTGATTTGGTTTATATTTGAAGCCAGAGCACTGAGCGTCTTCTGGGATTGAGCTGGTAGTCTATGGAAGAAACAGAAGTATCCTCAGAATGTTTTCTGTACTCTGGTGGATATCTTTGATATTAATGAATACAAGTCCATATCATGAAGATAAAACTTTTAAAAATAAATGGCATCTCTGCAGTCTCTTCTTACATTAGTGGCACACTGGAAAGAAGCATAAAATCTGCTTAACACAGCATTGTGTCCTTCATTGAAAAAAAAATATACCTGTTTCTAATCAGTATTTGCTTGAGTAAATATTAGCTCTTCAAACAGCAGCTACATGGGAAGTAGCTGCAGCTATCTCAGTTGCACATGTCAGTCAGAGAAAAGTTTTTCTGTTTGCTTATTTTCTAATCCTTGTTCTTTGTACTTCAAGAGAGAATAGGTTAAATTCAAACCTTCTAATCATACCAAGGCAATTCCACAAGCAAGACAACAGAATTATTTGGGCATGTAACTCCTAGTTTATTCTTTTAAGACTTCATGAAAACTGTCTTTGATAGTTAATATCCTAACTTCTTCAACATCTGATAGAAAAGCAAGTCTATTGCTATTACCCAATGATGCTTTCCCAATTCACAGGACTTCTTTCTAGGTTCATCAGGCCAGTATAAACAAGTTTATAATGATGCTCTTTACCTGCAAATGACCTTCTCCTTGTGCAACTTTTTTGGCTGGATCTGTGACTCAGCCTGTAGACACCATAGCCAAATGTTATTAAATGCTGGAGGGATCAACACCTGCACCTCAGCCACTACATTACAAACCAAAGAAAGCTGGCTGTCAGACAAAATTGTTCCAGCCAAGAAGCTGTAGTGCTTGTCTCTTCATGTACCAAGTATCACACAGGACAGGAAGACAGAGGAGCTATCGAAGCAAAATATTAGCCCAACTCTAGACTGGCAAGAGAGCTTGAACACAGAAAGTCTCCCCTTGCTCCTCCCACCCCAAGGTTCCCACAGCTGTTCAGCATTTCTGTGTAGTGCTGCTGCCAAGCAGGTGTCTCTGCTTCCCTGAAGGGCTGGTGACAAATGACTATTCAATTTCTGCAATGGAAACTGTTGCATTACAAGTATAAGTGAAATATATCCAAGAACTGATGCTGGGATCCCAAAGCCCACATGTTTTTATAACCTAAACCATCATAGCCTTATCCTTTCCACAGGTCAGGTCAATGATTGCTTTGTTCCTCAGCTCATGAAACACGAGTAGGCAAACATCACATCCACTACAGCAGTCACTCCTTAAAACTCCAGGTTTAGAGGCTCAAACCCAGGTCTGCTCAGAACTTCATGTTCAAGAGATTATTAATGCAAGAGAACCACTGCAAAAAGCTGATACACACATTCCTTCCTTATGCATAACTTAAATACTGTCAACACTTCCTTCTTTGCAGTCTAGTTATTCCTACATTAATAATTCTGCAGTTTAGTACTGAACAGAAGAATCGCATCATATTGTAACAATTTGACCAATCCTAAACTGAGGCTGCCAGAGGTTGATTAATAAACTGCAAACTGTGACAGATTTTTTAATTACCTGGTGGTTTTAGTTGATCATGCATGATCAGAGCATTTCCAGCTTTACAACACATCTCTCACATACAGGGAAGCCAGCTTGAGCTATACTTCGGTCTAAGGCTCAAGTGTTACTTTTAATACATGCTTATAGGAACCAAGCCTGTATATTAAGATAAATCCACATTTTACTACATGGTATTTTTGATATTTTCAACATTTTCCAGAAACACTGGACTACCTCTTAATCACAAGGCACATGTCTTGGCTCCATTGTTGAAAGAAGGCTCACTGAAGTGCTTCAGGGTACCTGACAAGCAGGTGCCTGTAGGGGATGGATATGACAGTATCTAGAGTAACCATGCTAGCAAAATTCAGCAGCAAGAAAATAACTCTTGAAACTTGATTACCCTTCAAGTCCTGCTATCTGCATTGCAGTTAATGCTGACTAGCAATCAGGTTGCTTATTTAAACAAATAGTTATCTATACCACAGACAGTGTTTTCTGTAACAGCTGAGTTTATTCAGGTGTTAACACTGCTCTAGCACTCCTATTTAATCTCACAGCCCAGATACCTACCTTAATGAAACTTTTATAGCTATGGTTTTGCTCATGGGTGACACAATTTAAACTTTGACATTTCATTGAAAAATTCAGAGTAGCTGTGCAAGCAGTGTTTATTTAAAAGGCATTATGCTCAAATTCCCAGAATTATTATAGGATCTTCTCCTGGACAAATTTTTACAGTCTTGCCCCAGATTAAAAGTAACATTCAACTCAATACTTAAAAAAGTTCTTTATTTTTCTCTTAGACTTAGGCTTTCAGGAAACCTTTAAAATCAGTTTCACAATAAAGATTGATATTGCAAAGCAGTGGGGGTGCAGTTCAAAAGACAAAAAAAACCTAACCCATAGTGTCTTCAAATATAAAAATAGATATCCAAATTATTACCTAGGGAAAGTGTACCACCTTTTCTGTCTTAAGCTGGTCCTGCCAGCTTTTGGGTCATAACTCCCACTACAGAGCTCAAGAGCTCACACTGGAAGGAGCATCTCCAAGGTTCATGTCACAGGCATGACTCAGAGCAAACTGCTTTGCTGCAGCATATGAACCCAATCTTAGATTTTCTGAAAGCATTCCACAGTTTTCCCTTGGGCAGTGGGTAATAAGCATCCAAACATCTCCTGGGAAGCATAGGTCATATACACAAAGCCATCTTCATCTTTGTAGTCCCTGTACACTTCTGCCATTGTCAAGGACATACTGGCTAGGCTTTTGTTGTTCACCAGCAGGTAGAAAGCTTGTGTAGCTGTCAGAGCCATCCTGCTTCTAATTGAAAAAGAGGATTAAACATTAGCAAGTTGAATGTGGTTTCAACTTCAGTCTATGACATACATTAAGCAGAGCAGTTGCATGAAGTAGGGACAAAAAATGCTGTGTAAAGTTATTGTGTGGTTTATTGTCTCCATCAGCAGGAAGTTAACTGGAAGCTCAAAGGCAAGGCTTACATGGCTATACCAAAGGTGCTGGGCATGGGCTTGGAGTTCCCAGTTACCAGGGAAAAGTGTGAATAGAAACCAAAAGCTTCCATAGTGCAGATTTTGCAAAGGATTCCAGCTCCAGTCTGTTACACTTACTGTAAAGTCTACAAAAAACAAGTCCTTTTCAGAGACATTACATGCAAGGATTACAATCTAAGTTGTCCAAGAGCCAAAAGCATCTATTACAAAAGTTACAATTTAGAAAGATCTTTTTCTATACTTTAAAAACTGTACTGAAACACATAGCTTTCACATTTTGTCAGAAAATACCACTGAATATTTTGTGTTCTTTCTTCATAAAGAAAAATTTGGCAACACATTTCATTTCACTCCCATTCAAGAGCTGCTTTGAACTAAAGCAAATTCAGCTAGGTGCAGTAAGAGAGCAAGGCAGTGACAGTCATAAGCAGAACACAGAGCCCCAATACCTATTCCATGAGGCAGAGAGAGAGAGCAGAACAAGAATTTTATATAGTCTTTTTTCACTACAGTTAGGGAGAAGGGAGAGGACTGTGAACCCAAGAAAGACCCCATTTTTCCCAATAGTACACCTGTCTTCGAACCCTAGCAAGAGAGGGAAGCCGTTACATTAACTAACACCTTTATCCTCCTACCCACCGAAGGAAGCAGCACACTAGGAAATGCCTTCTTGGGGAGCAGCAGCCAAGCCCAGGTGCAGCTCCAACCCACTAGTATCCACTACCTACCTGATGATGGTTATGAACTGTGCCATGGTCAGCTCCTCGGGAACCAGAAACTTGGTTTTGTCCAAGACAGGAAGGTATTTCTCTTTATGGTATCTCTCAACAATTACCTGTTTTAATTAGAGTCATACTTAGCAATACCTAAAATATCCAGGTCCCTTTCCCTCCCCTCACACGCTTCTTTCCTCAAACAGCGACAACAACCTCCGCTAACAAACCACAGACTTACCGGGATTTTTGTCGGGAACTTGGCTCGGATCCCTGCTACTTCTTCCCGCCGGCTGGCTGTGAGGCAGAGGAGAGAAGAGACGCGTTACGTGTGCGCGCAGCCCCTCCGACCCGCGCAGCGCTGCGCGCTCCCGCCGCCCCTACCGAGACTCTTCCTGAGCTTGAAGGGCCGATCCGGCTGCGCCCCGGGCGCCGCCCGCATCCTCCCGCCTCGGGGCCGCCGCTGCACCCGCCGCGCCCGCGCCTCGCACGGATCGGGGCCGCCCTGCCCAGCAGCGGCGCCGCAGCCAACGGGAGAGGTGCGGCGGCTGATCCCGCCTCTCCCGGCTGACCCACAGCTCCGTGCTGCGCCCTACCGCCGTGTGGGCGCCGCGCCCCGAGGCGTTCTGCCGGCGGGGACAGCGCGGTGCTCGTGAGGGGCCTTTGACTGCCCCGCCCAGTGGTTCAGGGGTGCAGCTCAAGGCTGGAGTGCCCCCAGCTGTCTTCCCTTTGCACGTGGCCAGCCTTCATCGTACCGGCAAACTGCTTTCGAGCAATTCGATTGGTTTAAACAGAGAACAAGACAACCTACCTCACACACACAAAAAACTCCAAAAACCAAAACAACCCACCCCACTCAAAAAACCCACCCCAGTCATTTTTCATCTCCTCAGGTGTTATCATATGGCAGGGGTTCCATACTGTTAGCACCAATCACAGACGTTTCATACCTTTTTGGTGTTTTCTCATGGGCATCTCTCAGAGCACTGACTCTTCTTCACAAAGCATCCAATTAACTCCAGTTCCCTTCTCAAGCAGCCACCCCATTCTTTTATAGCACTCTTCTTCTCACTGGTTGCAGCTGTGGCCTGTTAAAGTCAGGCCTATTCCTAATCTCTGGTAATTGGCCCAGCTGCAACTCCTTAGGGGTGAGATTATTTTCTACACTATCTTTATTTTCTTGTATTCTATCCCCCTACACTCTGGCTACTAGACTGCTTGTTTTTTGAATGACTTGAGAGCTGAGTTTTAGCTCTGGTTTTGTCTCTGAGGCATAGCTGCAATTTTAAGAGGTTTCAAGCAGACTTCAAGTCCATCTATTTGGTAAATATGATTGGACAAGTTCCTTGCCTTTTAGATTGCTGGTTTACCTGTGTTTGCTTCAGCTGTCAAGATGGCTTTGCAGACGAACATGGCTCAGCAAGGGGTAAAGTTGACTCCAGTGTAGTGGTTGTGTTTATAAATCATCTCAGTGGGGGTCTGGAACTGATCCTTATGACTTGTTTGCTTTACTTATCCCTTTAAAATACAGGAATTTTTGTTTTATTTGATCTATCATTCTGATCATGATCTAGTTGATGTGGCATGGCTAGGGGCATAGTTTAGTGGTGGATTTGACAATGCTAGTTAATGGATGGACTTGAGGATCTTACAGGTCTTTCCAATTTAAATTCTATTATTTTACCTGGCTAAGGGCAACTGGAATTTGCAAATTTTTATGAGTTACAGTTTATGAGCTATGGCAAAGTCAATGATTGTCACCCAAGATAATTTTGAAAAGGAACATCTTTATTAAAGTGTGTGTGTACTATCTACACATGTGTCAGGTTTTCAACCAGCCTCTCCAGAACAGAGTTTCCAGTAGCTGCAGTCCTTAGCGCTGCTGAGCTGTCCCTTTCTTTTTATCTGGAAGCAATGAGCATTAGCCACAGTACAAGCTCCCCCACGTGGCAGCACAAATTTTATTTTGCAGAGTAGACACTTGGGTTTGAGGGACTCATAAGCAAGAGCTCTGAACTTTGAGAAAGGCCTTGAGCCTGTACTGGAATGGTTTGGGTACAGCTCATCCCTATGATTTGATCTTTGCATGAGGGCAGTTAAGCACAGGGTTTGGCTTGAGTAGCTGGGTCTAGCTTAGGGTCTTTTGAGTAGAGGTAAGGTGACAGACTGAGGAAGCCCGAGGGAAGGAGGAGGTGTGCCACAGAATTGACACAGTGCGATAACTCAGTATGGTGAGTGGTATTTAAGAAGATGAAGAAAAAGAGGAATAATTTGAAGGGTAAAGAAACAGCACAGGAACAAAGCCTGTAGGAGACAGGAGGATGTGTGGAGACCACAGAGTATTTCTTTGGAACTGTGGTCAAGCATGGGGCTTTCCAAAGCTGTTCAGGAAGTGTATCAGTTCTTCCACACCCTCATTCTGGTTTCTGCCCAGTAGATTCAGTGGAATGATCTGTGATCCACTTGGTGTAGAGAAGAGGGAACCTGCTACCCCAGTGCTCTGCTTCCTGTGTCATCTCTTGCTGCAGGTGAAGTACAAAAGTGTGGCTCCACGCGGGTATCAGCAGCCTTGCTCGAAGGGAGAGGTGCTTTCTCTTCATGTTCATAAACTCCTATGGCAGCATCTAGAGAGGAAAATGAATACCTGATAAGAAGGTGAGCCAAAGAAGACAAATTCCCAGTAAGCCTGGTGATCAGTTATGGCTGTAATATCTGTGAGAGCTAAGAGTGAGCAAAAACCCAGGCTTTTTTGTGCCATGTGCTAATGAATAATGTAAATGTGTCACATTTTCTGGAGGTAGAGGGAATGGGATGTCTAATGTGTCTGCATAGCACTTACACTTGCTACTGCAGTGAAATATCCAATTGCAGACCTAAATGTGGAATTTATTCCTTCTTACATCCTTTCCCTTGGAAGTTTTTCTTAAATGCACATAATTAATGAACTGATAGAACAATTTTGTGTAGAGAATGGAGTGCTCAGAGGATCCTATTGATACAGAAATGGAAGGACAAAAGGGAATTATTATTCTATTTCTACCTGCTTGAATGTCCAAAGCCAACACTTACGGGTATCCTGTAAGTGCCTGAACATTAAAGCACAAACTCAGAGTTCTGTATCTTATCTAGTCCAGTTTCATTGCCATATTCACAGCCTCTTCCAAAACCCAAGGTCTACAGCTATGTCGATGAATTCTCATGTGTCCACTGTCTCCATATGGAAGTGATCTGCTCTGCAAGTGCTCTCAAACAGTCCAATGTGTCCCAGGGACTCAACAACTTAGCCAAAAGCAGGAATCTACTTTTTGAAAGTGCTGTGAGACTTCCACTGCTTGCATCTGGATCTGTGAGCTACTGTGGAGGTAAGGGTCAAGTTATCTGTAGACTAACGATTAAAACATGAATGATACAGTGCTAGAGGGACTGAGATTTATTTATTTAAGCAACCTAACTGAATGGGAAGGGAAGCTGCAGCATGATGTTCCTAGGGGAAAAATGTGACTTGGCAAAATGAGGGTTTATTTGCCACACTGCGAAAGCCTGTGAAGTTCTACAGTACTATGCATGCTTATCTTAAGTACATGTCTCCATGAGGGTTGTAGGTGAACCATGAGGCTGTAAGTGAAAATAGGAGCTTTTGAAGAGCCCTCAAGCAGTCAGGCTCAGCCAATCAATTTAATGGGTTTTAAAAGAGACATTGTAAATATTTGCACGCTTCTTGAGCACAGGTAGTTACAGATGGGGAATCCTTTGCTTCCTTCTTCTCTTCTGCAATTCTAAATCTGTCTAAATCTCTTCCTGTGACACAGAAGCAAGCCCCCTCTTGTGGATAAGCCTGAAGTAATTGTGTGCCAGTAACTAAATTTCTGAATTCATAAGTCTTTATATCAAAAAGCTAGCTGGAGTATTAGGTTTAAGGAGATGCTTAGTACTGTATCTCTGTTTTTGGTCCAAACTCACCCACTAATAAGACTCAGATTATAAACTTGTCTCAAAATGCTGAGATAAGTTCAAAGGTCAGCAGTGGTATTTCTCAGTTGATTGGTTTATAAGTACTTTTGGCTCATTTTCTTTGTCTCTTGATTTTTTAACCCTTATATTGAACCTTGGTCATAACTCTGATGATTTTTTTGTGTAGTCACAAGGATTAGAAATTATTTATGTTACTTTTAAACCAGAGATTACATTACTGTTTTGTACCAGAGCTTGAAATTTTGATCTTAAAATGTCTCTTCTGCAAAAGAAACTTTTAGTTAGGTAAAGAGAGAATTATTGAGTCTGTATGCCTGTTGTTCAGCTCATTGTAATGGAATAATTTCTTGAAGCTAGTATTTGGATTCAAGTGCACCAGTTGTACTTTTCTTGAGTGCTCTCTTTCATTTCAAGATTTTTAAAATCGCTCTCAATATTAATTAATTAAATTTTCAACTATATTGAAAGAGCTGAGCTCTAGTGGGGTATCCTCAGTAGTGTTTAAGTTCTTTCATGTGTAAGTGCTCCTGGTTTAGCATTTTAAATTTTACAAGAATTTGAGACCTAAATTCTCAGTGTTTTTCATTGCTCAAATTGGTGATTCTGACTAGACATAAAGCCAAAAATAAATCAGTGACTCTTTTTGAGAAAAGCTGGTGTGAGCTGCCAGCCTGGTGGTCAGGGTCCTCTCAGGTACATCTTTGACTTTCTGTTTCTTGCTGTACCAGTGGTTCACTGGCTTAATGCCCTACAGGGGCTGAACTCAAGGTCTAGGCAAATGTTAAAAAGAGAAAAACATTATTGGATCTTCCTTTCCTATCATCTGCTCTCTTGTTATCATTAATAAGATGCAATGTTTTATGCTTTCTGTCTACAGAAAAAAACAGAATTGACGATGTTGTTACTAGGTTGATGTTTCCTTGATCATCTCCTTGAGAAATTACAGCAGTGTTCTTCTTGTGGACTGGAATTATGGGACACAATATCTTTCTTATCTTGTTGTGTCTGCTGTTTGATGTGGTAGAACATTTGCACTCTGGTTTGCTGGTTTTAGTAATGCTCCTACTATGAGTACAGATCTTGGTGCTGGTGCCTTGGTGAGAAGTTACAGCATCACTTGCTCTGCAAATATGGATATAAAACTTACTCTTTGTCCAAATATGATCATAACATTGTTTGAAGTGGTTTTTCTTCCACATAGGGCTTTAAAGTATTTTGTCCAGTGTAGTTCAATTCTTTTCAGAACTTTGGCTTTATGTCCAGACTTTTCCTGGCCTCCTTGTTGAGGCTCCCAAGAATCTGTCAGACAATGCCAAAAGTATCCATTGGGTTCTGGTTTGTAGATACTGGAAACTGGTTTCTATTTTAGCCTCCAAAAAGGGTGTTATAACTGACAGGCAGTAGAGGGGGTTTAAAAATAGCTTCAACATGTCACTGTGAAGCTGGCAGCTTTGTTGTTTGATCCTTCTGACAGAAGGGTCAGGAGAGTCAAGCTCTCTGTCAGGGTTGAAAGCCTCATCAGTACAGCAGTGCCAGAGTTTCCAGGAGTGACTGTGACTCCTTGGATACCTCTTTTCTCGGGTAGATGTGTAAGAGGCCTGACGCCTTCTGGGAAATTGTTCTATCCTTAACAAAAATCTGCACTCTTAAGGTACCCCCATTTAGATACTTAGAAACTGTGGCTCTCAGGACTTGAAGTCCCTTTTAAATTATTTCAACAGAAATGTCTAAGGCTTAGACAGGTCCAAATCCAAACACTATAGAAAAAAAAAATCTAAGTATAAAGGAAAGATTAGATTCCTTCTCTACAGTGTCAAGACTATTACTTTGTTTCAGAAATCTGTTTTTAGGGAATTTTTTAAGTTGTTAGGAAAAATGCCAAGATTCATGTATGTAAAAGAGAGGGATGTTGCTCAGCTATTTTCGAAGAGGGACCCCCAGATTACTATTCTTGGTGGCTCTACTGAGCCACCTACCCTACTTCTGTGATCTTGAACAAGTCCTGGGACTCTGGCCAAGCCTCTGAGCCATATCACGTACTTGGCTGCATAACAAATGCATTGCAGAGCTCAGCTCATACTCATGTGCTATGAACGAGGCTCTGGAGAAATGGGAACAATTTATTGGATATAAAAATGCTGACAAGTGCTATGGACTGATACGGGATTAGTGTAAATCATAGCCCAAACATGTACATTAGCAGATACACAAAATTGTCTGCTTCAGGAGTCTAACCGGGGATGATGAGGTCCAGAGCCCTGTGTTCTTAGGTGCTGTGTATGGCCAGTGGAGAGAGGGAGAGAGAAGCTCTTGCATTTGGAAAGCAGGTGACTTTCACTACCTGTATGCTTTCAGGTTCCCTATCCTCTTTCAAACAGTATCTTGAGAAGCAATGCAATGCCAGTTTCACAGTGCAGCTGACAAGAGCCGAGGTCAGGAATAGATCTGCAATTGTTACTGTTGGTGGCTCTGGCCATACAGTGGCTGCCAGCACCAGAGAATGGCCTTTGCCCTGACACCTCAATGTTCCTGAGGGAGACTCTCAGAACAATAAGAATCCTGCATGAGAAATGCTGCTAAAGAGAATTTTTTCCCATGTTTTAAATTAAAGATTAGGTAAAACAGATCTGAGATCTGATGAAGGTCTCATCCTATAAAAAGATGGAGATAGGGTAGATGTGGTGGCTGGCAGTTGTGGAATCTTGAATGGCTTCTGTTAGTAACCTCAGGGAGCCCATACCGAAGGATCAAATGGCCCAGAGTATTGGTATCTGGGTCACTCAGTGCTAGGTTTCTCATATGGATCCTTCATTCTGTCAATATCTCAGTTTGTCTATGACGAAGACCTTTGGAGCAAATCCATGGGATAGTGTCACTTTGGTTTCTACAGTGCCCAAGTAGCATCATTTTTAATAGAGGACAAGCACCAAGTGTAAATTTTCCTCTAGTTTCAAAGAGGACCTTTCAAACACAAGGTTGAACCACACATTATTTTATAATGGTGAACCACATCATTATAAAATAATGGTCCAGAAGGAGCTACTGAAGTTGCCCACAAGTGGTTGTGGACAAATGTTAGGTTCATGGACTCTCCTGAGAAATGCAAATCCTCTCCTCTCACATGCACACTTGGCTGTTTGCACTAGCATGATGGATGTTTTATGCTACTACCTAAGTCTCTTGGGCTCAGCAGTTAAGATGTGTTCATGTCTGAAACTATCTCTGTTTGCAGGCTGGGGGTTTTCATTCAAACCGAACAACTCCAAGATGGCTGTGATCAGACTGCAGAAGGACACATTAAGCTTTTAGACAGCAAATCTAGAGTTGCCCCCCATTATTCTTCCTCAATAAATCCTTAAATATTTAATCAGGTGCTTTTCTGAGTTTATAGTATTCTCTCATTCAAAGAGCTTTTTCTTTTTCCATTAGTTCTTCATATACTGGCTTTCTTACATCTATCTGTGAGAACAGTGTCTTGCTACACTGAATTATGTTGAATATTATCCTGAAATATAAATACTGAAGTGTATTTCCATGTATCACTAAGAGCTTATTGGGAAACCAAGTTAGCTTTGCAACAGCTGAGGCACTAATTTCCATCACTTTTTACTGTGGAAAATCAAACCAAATTACTCAGACTGACTCTTGTCCCCATCCCTTATGTAGCATTGACTCCATGCAACTGTTAAGTGCAAAATCTGAAAATAAATGTTTCATTAACATAAGAACTCTTCTTGCCCTTTAAATTTCAGTATCCCCTGTGACCGGAGTTAATTCTGTTCTTGTATTTTCTTTATTGTAAGATGAGAAGCTCTAATCACATCAGACATTGCAGATTTTTTGTGTGCATACTTGTATATATAAATATGTATTATCATACATAATTCTAAGAACATACTTATACACACACACACACGTATATATATATATATATATGTGAGTGTTATTTCTTCTTTTCCGCTGACAATATGAAGTCAGATACAGACAATGGATTAATTAAGTTGCTTTGGAAGTAAATGATACTAAATGATTAAACAGCCCAGCTGTCTGTGGTCAAATGCAGCATCTCACCAAACACTTCTCCAAAATTAAAATTCTTCCAAGGCATGATTTATAATTTAGATCCGTAAAAAGGTTTCCTGGACAGCATTTTTTTTCCCATGTGTAATGTGGTTTTAAATCTACTTTCTGATCCAACTTTCTGCAGTTGTCTCTGAAATGGGCTTGGTGACAGATGGTGGCAAACCGCCTAAAGATGAGTAGATATTTTGACTCTCTAACATTCATGTCCAGAGTGGTTAGTTAATGTCTAGCATGGTAATGTCACAAAGAGGAAGTGGGCTGAGAGAATTGCTAATCAAGAATTACTTGTGCTGGACTCACAGAAGAAAAGCTAGGCAGCCAACTGCCCAGACTGATTCCTCTTATTCCATGAAGATTTAAATCTCTTTATAGGAGAGATTGTGTTCAAGCAGAACACTTTTTGAAGTTAGTTTTTACCTGAACAGGAGCACATGAAGTCCCACTGGTGAGGACACCAATACGTGAAACTGCTTCCCTCTCTCGGGCCAACACAACCTCCCACGCAGTGCAGTTTGGTAACTGGTGGAGATATTCTTACCACTAAACTCCATTGACCTGGCCATCTTGCCACTTTTGTATGGCTCTTTTTTTTTTAAGTTTCCCATAACTGCAAGTACAGGAAACTAACCTGGGTCAGTTCCAGCCCACTGTGAGCTGGCATTCTGGCACCAGGCAGAGGTCCTGAGAAAAAGACACTTTTGTCTACCAGTGAAGAATTGGCACAAGAAGAGTTTGCCTTATGTGTAAACTGAACTCTGAGACTGGATTAACTTCCTAGCTGTGTCGCAGTCAACCTGGGTGCCTTTGGAGCCTCTTTCACTTCTGATGGGATTTTCAACAGTATCTACAAAAAAGAGGTGCCAAATTTCTTATTGGTACTTAGTGCAGTGATTAGCACAGCACTACTTTGTCCTCATTTGGAATACACTTAATGTCTTGAAATCCAAAGAGAAAGAAGTGGATATTATTATTTACTATGCTCAGAATTGTGCATATCCTATGAATATTCTCTCTAGAAGAATGATCTTGAGAAGTTAATTTCTCCATTAAAAGATACAGCTGCATGTTATGACTTGTGCATGTACTTTTACATTATGGACAAGGTAATTTTGGCTGATTGTTTGAATAATGAATAAATTCAAAGAGACTGAATTCAGACACCTAGTAATGATGCAAGAGCAAAATTCATCAAGGTAAAGGTTTACCATGAGTTATTTTCTGTGTTTCTGAGAACTGTGCAAACTGCACACACCAGTGAGTTGCCTGGCTGACCTACAGCCCCTTCCATGCAGATGCCATGTCGGTGTCTCTGTCCCTCCTCTGCCTCAGGTCTCTTGCTGGTGGCAGCAGTGATCTCCATGCAGCATCGCCGACATCTCAGTCCAGTCACCTTCCAGTTTGTGGCTGTGGCCAGTATCAGTGGCCACCTGTAGCCAGCACTGCCTTTGAACCCTGCCTTCGCTACTAAGTTGAGAACACACTATGGAGCTAAATGGACCTTGGGTCTGACCCAACATTTTGTCCTAACATTACTAAAATGTCTACCGGAGCATATGAGAACATAAAATTATACTTGTCCACTCTCTGCCATTTGAAGTGCAATAATTTCCCGAGGCAGGGATAGCAGTTAATACCCTCAGACATCTTTCTATGGCTCTGTCCAATAGCATTTTAATTCTGCTGGTATAAACTGAAGTATTTGCAAAAACCTGCTAGCAGTGATTCCTACAACTTAGCTATGCGTGTCATGAGGAACCACCTCCGCTTGTTTATTCTAAACCTTCTGCTTGTTAGTAGTTTAATCCAATGATCCTTCATTCTGGTACTTAAGGAAAGGACAATCATCCCTTGTTCACCCAGTCTGATGTACAACTCATCTTTGTAAATGTCCCTGCAGGGTGAAAACAAAACACTGATTTTATTCTTGAAACAACAGTGGAAACCAAATATTTTTTACCCTGGGTGATCAAATTAAGCAACAAGAAGTGACCTGCCTTTATGAAGCTTGCCCTGCTCTTCAGCTTCCAGATAAGACTGTTGATTTAGGTACAAGTTGTTGTTCCTGTTTTCTAAATTTGAGTGTCCAAGTTACAAGAGTTTTGCATACTGTTTGACTGACCTTTCAGGGTTATTTAAAAAAAAAAAAGAACATGGGAGGTTGCAGTTTTCACAGTCAGCACTCAGGGCCATGAGAAGCAAGTCTGCAGAGGGAGAAGGTGGAATTTTTCATGTTTTCTCACGTTAACCACACTGCAACAGACTGTAATGAAAACTCAAAAAACTTCAGTCAGGCTCTGGCTCTGTGCAAACCTACAGGGGACATTTGTGTTTCCTTGATAGGCAGAAAATCATTTAGAGGCTGGGGGCTCATTCCCTGGAGTCACTGAACTTCCAGAAAAATATGAACAATATGTGAGTGTGCTCCAGAATGATTTGGGCTTCAAGCATGTAGTGAGTAATATTTTTTTCTACTAGAAAAGTAGGGTTGTAAGAGGTCTTCCTACATGAAGGTCTTTAAAACACACCGAACATTTTTTGCACAATACTGAATATCAGATGCAAGTTCAAACAATCCAGGATGTATGTGCTGCAGCCCAAGGTTCAGGTATGGTTTATTTAGGATAATTGCCCAGTAGGATAGCTGTCCCTTTCTAGAGTGCACTGGAAAATCTAAAAATACTAGAAGTATCATCTTGTAAGATTTCTGAGTACCTCTGTCAAGATAACAAATACCTTACATTTTCCCTGGCTTCATAGTCAGCAATCTGCTAGACCTCAATCTCATGCCTATGAGTAATACTCTTACCTCAGAGCTGGACTGCTAATTAAACAAAAAAAATCCTTTATATCTCCAAAATAATATAGCTGAATACCCACCTGTTACAGAATTATATATGTCGATAATGGATTTAATTCATGGGATGGGGGAGGGAGTATTACTTGTATTTTCTTCTTGTTAGTGTCAGCTGAGTGCTAAAGATCCCTCTTGTGCTGGGTGCAAAACATACCCTGTACAAAAGGAACATCTTGTCATGGTTTCCACCCCGAGCAGTGGAGAAGTTTGTTGTGTTTGTAAGGGGCAAACGAAACAGTAAGATGTCTTTGGGCACTGCCTCATATGGGACAGTGGTTTTGGAGTGCAGCCAGCTGAAGCTCAGCCACTCTCAAAACATCACACTTAAAGAGAGATCAGAAAAAGATTCATGACACTCAAGTATGTTCTGGGAGTTTCCATAAATTGAAACTTCAATTCCCATTTTTCTTGTTGCTATCACAACTGCACAAATGGTTCTGTACCCACTGCCTTTCTCCTTTGTGTTGTGAAAATCGGTGCCTTACACAGAGCTTCCAGATGAAAAGATTACATTTAAATTTTCCTCATGGAACAAATTTCATTTGAGAGAGTCCATGTTTTACAGTCTAAAATTTCTTGTTCTTGGTGAACTTTTGCTGAATGTCCAGAATCCTGAAGTAACCCCACAGCCGTCCCCCCTGGGAGACAGCCAAGGAGTCAGGGAGTCTGGGAAGCCCCAGCTTTCAGTGGTGCTGATACCTGGCTTGGCTGTTGGTAATAGAGGGAGCTTAGCTGAGCCATTCCAATGTCTGAGCAGCTTCCTGCTGACTGGAAAACTGGGGAGAATAAAAAGATTTCATCTAATTCTGACTGAAACCAAAATCTGAAAAAATGAAGTTTCCAGTTAGCAGGAAACCCCCTTTCCTGGCTGTCCTCCGTTCTAACTTGGATGACTTCACCCTCTTATCTAAACTCAGAATGCTTCTGCTTCTTACTTTGGAGTTTCTGTACACAAAGGAAGTATATAAAGGTAGTGGATTATAATGATTGATCTAATGAGAAGCACAGAAGGGAATTACCTACATTTAAATTCCTAATGTGTTTCCTAACACTGGTTCTCTCTAAATAACTGGATAAATCAGACTAGGTTCTAACAGATGGTGTTACATATATTTTCAGAAACGAATAATCGACTACTGTAGTTGGAAGAGAATTTACTCTGTCAAAGTCTAGACAGGTTTTTAAATCAACGAATCTATAGTTATAAATCTATAAAATATGTAGGCCAGGAGCAAAAGTTAGGTCTATCCCTCTCACATGTAACACAGGGAATAGATTTTTCACCTGTTTTTCCCCACATTTATAGCAGCCATTCTTAGAGCAGGAGGCTCCTGCAAAGTTGTGCAGGTGGCTCTTGTGGGAGAGGACAGAGGCCTTCCATACAGCAGGGGAGGAGGAACTGTAGAAGATGGAAACAGCTTGGCCCCTGGCCAAAAGCTGCAATGGTTGGTAAGTTCAGCAACTTTATCATCCTGTGATTGAAAGTGAAGGACTCTTCCCTCAGGATGCTTATTAGAGCTCCCAACAAAGCTACGTGCTCCTGTGTGTTTTGGTAACGGGACTGAGCCAAAGGATTTTGATGAAGCACACTACCATTCACTAGAATTAATAATCATATGGAATTCCAAACTCAGGTGAATAATTTAGGCATTGGTTCTGTGTTACATTGTAATTTCCAAATCATCATTGGTATGTCCTGTTCACAATACCTTGTAATTCATACTTCCCTATCTCCATGTTCCACAATCCTTTGGAATCTGTCATTCTCTTGCCCTCTGGATGTAACCTACCTACCACTCTCCTCTTGCTCCATCAACCTCTTCACTCTTTGAATACTATTGTTTATGTATTGAATAGTAGATGTGTTATATATTCAATTATATCCTTACCAATTATTCTTCCATTTCATTCCATGCTGGTATATGATGCTTTTTTTCCCCCTGGATATTCCAGTTCCTTTGATAATAGCTATTATT
Organism: Agelaius tricolor; assembly: GCF_023055355.1. Classification (NCBI taxonomy): domain Eukaryota; kingdom Metazoa; phylum Chordata; class Aves; order Passeriformes; family Icteridae; genus Agelaius; species Agelaius tricolor. The sequence continues at coordinate 47,695,834 of NW_027269261.1, forward strand.
ATTCTTGTAAATCATGCCTTGCATATAAAACAAAACATTTTGTACAGGTGTTCCCTTTAGCCAGGGGCACTTGGATTTGAAAGGTCCTCCATCAAGATTCAACAAACAGGTTAATCCCACTGTCACAACCTCTACATGAGCTCAATTTTCATGAAAGAAACCAGAGGAAAATAGAAAAGAAACGATGAGCAACAGCTTAAAGAAGATGTAGCATCTTTTTATTACTTGAATGACTCTACATGCAAAGAACACAGTCTGTGTTCTGTGAAATGACAGAATGTAATAAAATGAATGTAATCTGCAAAGGAAAAGACATGGCAGCAGAAAATATTGAAAAGCAGTCACAATAACAGTTCAGGTTAATGAGAACTAACACTAATAACACTGGTGTAACTGAAACATCTCAATAGCAGTCCAGCAAGTAGAAGCATTTGTATAAAACAGCCAAAAATTAAATATTTTGCTAGGTATTTGATCTTATTTGATTTCTGGAACACATGTTGAGAAATTATAACATGTATAAATGGAGAAACACCATAAAATTTGATTATCCCAAGGCCTTGGCATATTTACTGGAAAGAAAATTTTAGGAGAAATGACAGCCAATACTTGTTTTATTACTTTCATTTGAGTACTGGCACAAAGAAAAAAAAATCTTAATCCAGGAGTTGTACCTGTGGTTTTTTAATATATTCTTTTGAGAGTTTTGCTCTACCTGACCTCAAAATATTTCACAAGAAGACACAGTATATTTTCATGAATGCTGAGGGTACACCAATGATACTCCCAATTCAGAGACAACAAAAACAGACCATTCTCAAAGATCTTGGAAAGGCTGGGTGATGATGGCTTAAAATCCAGTTGACAGAAATGGAAGGTTAATGCTGGATATGAGATAATAAGCAGATTGAGGAGAAATGCTGATTTATTATTCATCATTCATTTATCAGTAACACTTGAAAAAAGGTATACAGCATTCTGGAAATTTATTCCCAGTCCACCTGCTGAAAAAATCTTTAGAGCTTTCTTGTAGAAAAGTACAAAATGGACACAAGAGCTGAATCTGAACTGACAGCTTGAAAATGTCAGGGACGAGAGAAAGCAAACACCTATTCCCAGAGGCTCTGATGATACCAGGCAAAACTGCCAAATAATACTTCTAAGCAAAGCCCTGGGGCAAGCTTTCTCAAAAGCAGGTCAATGACTATAAACACATGGCTTGTGCTTCTGGCACCTTCACTTGAAATGAAGAGCAATGCTCAAACCAGAAAAAGCCCAGCAAAGGTAGGAAGAGCTTCCTGTTTCTGCCTACAAGCCACATGTTGGCACAGACAGACTGCAAACCACTGCTATCAGTAAGAGCTCAGCAGGCACTTTCTCTACTTTCCATTGCAGCTGAATGAGTGCCAAAGAGAAGGCAGAGTCAGAAAAGACTTCAGCAGTAGCCAGCATTTTATCTGCACTTTTTGGAGAAAGTCCTCGGGGGAGGGGGGAAGCACCAGATCCTGACATTTTAGAAGTAGCTGTGGTGAGGTTCTCTAACAGAAAACGTTTTATGTTATGGGGTTAAATGCTCAAAAATGTTGAAATTTATACTAATGCTCTATCATAAATACTTCAAGGTGAAGTATACTCTATATTTGTGTACAGAGAGGTATGTATGTGTGGCACTTCCCTCAGTTCTCTGTCATAATGGTAACTTTTCTTTTCAAGTGCAGAAGGTTTGTCTGTGAAATCCTTAAGCTCAGAGGCACTTAACCTGTTGAGAACAACTCTTACACCTTTAACAAGACCAAATTTCTTTCTTATTTCCTTGTCGTTATCCCAATGTGCTTTTTCATCATCTCTTTTTTGCAAGTCTTCTTTGGATAGAAATGCAGTCTTGCTGAGGAACTGAAACGGGAAAGAGTAGAACTTGACTATCAGGAAGTGAATGTAGTCATTTTTTTCCCACCCCAGTTTATTTTTACAGCTTTTTTTCTACAGTGTCACATACCTTGGGCATGTGGCTTTGCAAGAAGAATTTAATTCAGGAGGGATCTTGCATGCCAGCCTTTTTCTATTCTTCCATTGTTACTTTAAAAAATGATCACAATGGCACTCATCACCTGTTTTCAAAAACCCAACCTTCTCCCTTGGGAAATATCTTGTTATTATATTAAATTTGGCCCTACTGTTCTCTAAATAGCAATGGACCGCAATGCTTTTGTTCTGTTCAAATACTAGAAAAATCTTGGTATAACTCAAGACGTATTTTTTCTCAGCATTATTATGTAATTATATTTTTTTAAAACAGTGAAGTCTTATAGGCCTGCAAGCCTTAATTTAATTTCCTCTACAGTGATCGTATCCGCTGGACTTTTGTTTAACTTCCCCAGCAAAGCTGAGAAAAAACAAGTCACTCATCTTGCACAGCCTGTTATCAATATTCTGAATACTGCATTTTGCATTCAGCTATGTCTAACAGGGAGCAATTTACTGTTCATACACAGAGGCTCACCTGATCATCATGGGTTACCACCTGCTGCCTTTTCCCAGCAAGACAGAAGCAGTCCTCGGCCTGAGAGATTGTAGTCCTCTTGTGTGAACAGAAATGTATTTCATTTGATGTTTTCTCTTGGGTTGTGGGGGTAGCACAGGCTGTAAGACATTTTATGTCCTGTTTCACAGCATCCTCTCTCAACAGCAGTGGATGTGAATCTTGGAATGTTAGCTCACGGACAGAACGACACGTAATGAGACAAATTATGGTCTTCATAAACAACATATGGTGGCCAGATATTTTCATTTCTGCTGCCAGGTCTTCATGCCTCATTACATACAGAAGGTAGACTTGATGATTATAGATCATTAGAGCATTTCCCTTAAAGAGAGGAATTTCTGGTTGCTCTCCAATAGGACTAATAGATGAAAGTGTTAACATAAAATCCTTATTCTTCATATTGGTGAGTGACTTTAAAATTTCTGAAACAGCACTGTTAGATGACTTTACAATAAGAGGATAGAATTTTGCTGTCTTTTCGTCTGGCTCTTCTTGCACAAGCTTTTTCACTGGGGTTATTTGGGAACATTTCTCATCTTCAGTTACATCAGGACTAGAACAGGGTGTGGTTAAATCTGGGCTGCTTGGTATTAAAGACTTTGAAAAATTTTGCCAGAGGGATATGGAACTCTCTTGCATCCTTATTACTGGCCATATGTAAATTACAGATTCTGTTTCTGTAGCTTGCCTTGCTTCAGAAGCACTGCTTGCTGCAGCTACAAGGAGTTGCTGTAGTTTAGATGGGAAAAAAGATAGTGGTATTGATGTGACTTTGGCTTGATGTGGTATCTCTAGATCAGGTTTTACAATCTGTGCCTTTGGTTCTTCAGTAACTTTACAAGGATCAGAGATTTCGGAAGTGGGTACTCTGTTTTCTTGGTTAGCATGACTTAGGGAGAAACCTCTTTGCAGAGAGTGCCTTGCAGCTAAGTTTTCATTACTTTGTGCCTTAAAATCGATTGAGAACTTTCCTCTGCCAGCAGAAGACATGACACTATTTTCTAGCATGTTGACATCTTCTTTGCTGCTCATTTGCTGATCCTCTCCCAGCAGGGCAGATGGTGCCCTGGTATCCACCTCCTAATTCGTGCTGTGGTTTGACTCAATGGCTTCTGTTTAGACAGAGAAGCTTTTGTGAGGGGCAGTTGTACACGTTGGAAAGGCTTCTGGAGGAAAGAGAATGCAAAAGGACTTTCAGCAGGTCTCATCTATTTTCACCTCTTTCCTGAAGGGCTTCACTTCTGCAGCCTGACATGCTTAAAAGTGGACAGAAATTAACATGTGATTACATGTTTGTAAATGCCGACGGAGATTTTTCTTCATTACATCAAAGAAAATTAATAAACAGAAACATATTTGTCATGTAAGTATTAAATACAGCTCATCCAGCCAGTTGAATTTTTCTGCAATAGCAATTTGCTGTCAGATACTTCCAGTCTTGACTTAAGTTGGCAGTGAGTTTCTGCTTGCTTCTGTAGGAATTTACCCAATACTGCAAGCTGCTGGTGGACAGGATCTATTTTGTTTAGATGTAGCACTCCCTCGTGTCAGAAGATACAATCTTCTTAGACACAACACCATTGAAAACAATGCACATTTATAATAAAAATGGTCTTAACCAAAGGCCTTTATAATCAGTTCTGTACTTTGCTGGCAGAATGCTTTGACTTCAGCATTCAGCCCCAGCCCACCCTACTTTCTGCTGTAGCAGAATCAGACCCAGTAGCTTTGTCATAGCTTTTAATAAAGATGTAAAAAAATTTTTAAAAACCACGTTCAGATGTTTATCTGATACATATTACAATCTTCTAAGCATCAGTGAAACTGCAAAATGCTAAACAATAATAAAAACATAGTTGAATGTACAGGAGAAGGAAACATGAAATTTAAATTTCTATCCTTTGTAAATTTGAGAGAAATCAACAAATTAATTTGAATTAACTGCTGCTTCTCCAGTGGTTATATTCTTCTAGGAATAACCTACTCATCACTACAGACTTGATTTTGTAGAAAGGAAACATTCACACTCACATTATTTGCATGTCAATCACACAACTCTAAGGTGTTTTTTAGCCTTCCTAAACATTAAAAACCACAGTGAGTTTCACCTCCATAACTGAAGAGATTCTACTACTTAACTTACAAAAAGAAATTTAATAAAGACAAGGTCATCAAGCCTCTGTTTAGGATCATGAAAATTAAATTTTCAGAGTCCTTTTATCTAGCAAAAATGAATAAACTGAAAAATAAAATGACATTTTGTCCTCATCTAGGCCGTATCTCCTGCATTTATGATGCATACATCAAGATGTAATCACCCAGTTCCAGGACTCTAATCAAGAATTATCAGAAATAATTATATCAATTGTCAGCAAGTTATTTGAATAATCAATTGTACATATAGGAGGAGTGAGGCCTTACGTAGAAGCAGACACTAAATCAATTCCTTTGCTTTATCTGATGAGCAGGGGTTCTTTTGTTCTGCTTTTTCACTTCTGATGTTAGGGGTTTTTTACTACATCCAGCACTGCAGTGTGATAAAGCTAGGGCCAGTCTTCTGATCTAGAAAGTCTCTTGGCATCCTAAAAAAAAACTCTAGAAACCTAGAGACACAGCAATTAAACTAAAATTTAAAAAAAAAAAAAGGTTTATATTTTTGAGCTAGAAAAATCCTGGTTAATTGCGAAGCCAGCTGAAATAGAGGCAAATATCACTGCAGAAGAGAAAGTCTCTGATTCTCAGAAGTCATAGCTCAAATGTGAAAGCTCTGAACTAATTGATGAAGTGATGGAGCTCATCTAATATAGTCTCCAACTTTGATGATTAATGGACTGTACCTTACAGTGCACATCTTAATGTACAGTACTGACCTTGGTTGTCTCATTTTGTGAATCCTTGACTTTAATATATTAACCCGTGTGTCATGGGTCTCAAGGTTCCTAATAATACTGAAAAAATAATTACTATATTTACATGCCTTAAAATGTCCTTATTTACACACAAAATAACATCTGAAAGAAACCCTTCTTTCTTCTTCCACCTTAAAAGCTGCAGCCTGCCAAGCAGAATTCCACACTTAGAAGCTGAGCAGCACAGATTTCCCCATTACTTTGATTTCATGGATATAAATCTTTTCCATCTGAAGTGGTCTCACAATCTCATTTTTATGCCTGTGGTTCACCATTGCCCTATCTTCACCAGAGATGAAGACAGCAAAGAGTCTTAAATGAGCAAAATTCATATTTCACATTTTATTTTTGATAAAAATGTGTCATGCACATGCAAGGGGTCCTTCTAGCCCGGTCCCTGCCTCTGATGGTGGCCAAAGTGAAGGCCCACCAATAACCCGAGCAGAGGCCATGCACATGGTGACAATTCCCTGGGTGTCCCCCGGCTCTGAGAGTGGGAGGCACAGGGCCCTTCCGAGCCAGCAAGGCTTTCTCCATGGGTTTCCTGCTGGCACCAGGCCCTGCTGTGCAACACCCTCAGTTTCCCCATCAGCCTTGACCCCACAGCGGTGCCCATGGGGCTCTGTTTGGGCTCCTGGTGTGGGGTCAAGCCCGGCTCTCAGCAGGACAGCCAGGGTGGGCGGGAGGAATGGAGCAGGGGGCTGGGGTTTGGTTACCATTACACCAGAGTGCAGGCACCGCGCTGGAAATGCAGCCTCCGACTGCAGCAGCAACTGCTGGGGCAACTGCCTTAACTGCAGAGAGCCTTCCAGAACCTTCCAAAGGCTGCTGAACACCTCTTGTGCTGACTCGGGGCGGGAAGAAGGGGGCAGGAAACAAAGAGACCACTCACCCAGATCTTCGTGTGGCAACAGAGAGAATTTATTCCCCAGCCCTTCCTTATGAAGCGAATTTGAAAAGCCCAGCCTGGATACTTCCATTGGTCTGATCCCTGCGCCCCGTCAAGTTCCAGCCAGTGACATCCCAGCAGCCTTGGGAGCGATGTGACTGGGCGAGGCCCCTGCCAGTCAGCCCAGGGGCTGGCTCAGGCACACTGGCCAGCTTGTGCTTGACGCATGGCAACGTCTCACCCTTCTGTCTTTATAAATTTGTGATCTGCTCTCTGTCACCCATCTGCAAGGGCCCTTTGCAAACGGGGGGACAGAAGACAGCATGGGTCTAATTTGCACTGGAGCTGCAGCATTCACATCCAGGATCTGCCAGGCAACAGCTCAGGTTAGCATTGGTCACAGGCTTGATGTTTACAACTTACCTCTAAAACCAAGAAACTACTTAACTTTTAAACCATTTATCCCGTAGAGAAAAACCCAGCTACTAGAGAAAACAATCTGCAAACAGAAAAGCAGTTTGTAAACAGGAAACATAATTTGTAAGCAAATCAAGCCCTTATATGAACTGACACTTCAAGACTCCTTTCCATGAGATAGGTCCTTGTGGTGGTTCTTGAGAGGACATCAGGATAAGCAGACATAACCAGCATGTTCCAGTGTCCATTGAAACATTTATCATATTTAGGCAGCTGATTATCATAGGATTATTGTGCTGTTATATGATTGGTTGAAAGACATGAGAACATAATGCTACATGAGACTAAAGGGGGGGGGGGGGAGTGTACATTCACCCAACCTTTTTCCCCTTTTTTTCTTTGTATTAATAACTAAAAATAGGAACAAAAACATGGATTTTGAACAGTATTAATAAGGTAGGGGGTTGCTGAGGGAGTCTCTTTTTCACTGTGAGGACTTGAAGGAACCTCTTCTGGACGAGGCTTTCTCATTTATCTCAAAGGAAAAAGGGTTTAACTTTTGTAAAGTTTGTATACTAATATATTTTTCTTAGAGGTTTTCTGTATTTTTTTAAAACAAGCTTGTGTTAATATCTAGTGCAAACCAAAATTTTTAACATGAACAACTTATGAATGATTGAAGAAATATAGGTATTTAAATTTTCTAGTTAATATGGTAACAGTGCAAGCAATATTAACAGATGACTTTTAGATTTTTGGGGTTTTTTTAAATGATGACAGGTGGTAAATCCTCAGTTAAAAAGAACTTTGTGACTGAAATTTGCTTATGATATTTCTAAATTAATGTTCTATGTATGCTTTAGTGGATCTAGAATGATTATATTCTATATCTAGAATGATTATATTTAGTGGATCTGGGATGATTATAGTCTTTGAATCTTCCAGGTCGATCTAGATGTATTACAAGAAATACAATGAGAAAACTTCTTATTAAAATATGTTCTAGGGTCTCTGTAATGCACTGTAGCCCATGTCTGAGACAGAAGCATAATATTTTCATAGTAGCTGTCACAGACTCAGTTATCAGAGGCTTATTAATTTTTGTTTTAGCTAGCATAAACAACAATAATAAATATTGTACTGTGAGTTCTAGGACATACTTCTGTCCTGGTTTGAAAAGACAGTGTCTAATAAGGAAGGCAGGAGCCTCCCCTGAACTAGCAACTGTAAACCCCCTCCCTCCAAATTGTTATAAATTTGAAATTAAGGGAAGCTTTCAGGCAAAGATATGGGAGCAGGAATAACAGTTCATTATTAGAGAAGAAAATTTTAAAAATAAAATAAACAATGCAATTAATCAAAACAACACTTGACAGAATACAACCTGACACCCTGTTGTTGGTAGCAGTCCAATTGGAATTGTGGCTGCAGTCCTCTTGGAGTGGCAGATGTGGTTCTGTTAAAGCAGTGATGCTATAGAAGGGTATAGTCTTCCTCTGAAGATCCAATGGAAAAGGCAGCTGCTCCTCTGGGAGCCCAGTGGAAAGGCTGTTCTAGTGTCCCAAAATCTCAGAGTATATCCAGGTAGGAATGCTTGGTTGGAATGCTTGGTTCTTCTCTCTGGGCAGAGCATCTCACACTGGGTTGCTGTAATTTTATCAGTCATGCTATGACACTCAGTGGCCCATTGACAGCAGATGTCTCCCCGGAGGGAGGATTGGTTTGTGGAAGACATAAAGAAAACTGCCCAATTAACAGAAGATAACTGGTACACTTCTAACAGGTGGCAAACAGAATACACATTGCCTTGCAATCTAGGACAAGTTCTTAGGCTGTTGTGCAATTTTGTAACCCTTGTGTGACACTCCTTCAATATTTTTACCCTTAGCGCATGTTATTAGTCTGTGGAATATGAGAACCTTTCAGAGGGGGACTGTGAAGTTTCATTGAGGTTTATGGGGTAGAAACTTGGTCTTAGTTTGCTTTTTCACTGCCCATATGCAGGGAGGTGCTGGTTTCCTGGAGAGTGACCCTCTCTTAGCTGCTGTGGAATGGCTGTGCCATGTGGCCAGCACCATCTTTTCAGGACAGTTTGGTTGCTGTTATTCCCACAGCACCGCATGCCTGCACATTTCCTTCCACTGCTTTTTGCTGGGTGGGCCCCCACAGGAGCTTTTCCCACACTCTGCTTCTGGGTTTGGTGTCTGCAGCTCTTCTCAGGTGCCAGGGATGGCAGCTCTCCCTGTGGCTCACCAAACCTGTCCCCCCCACCTTTCCTGGGGGAGCCCTGGAGGCTCTGTCTGAGCCCTCCCCGTTGCACAGCCTGGCCACAGGGTCTTGCATGGTCCACAGGTCCTTCAGATGTCCTTGTCCTCCAGCCAGTGCTCGGTGGCTCTGGAAGGGAAGGCATTAGCCGCTCCAAGCCTCCCTCCTGGCCTTTCCTGAGCACTGTTTCCCTTGCATTGCCAGGCAGTGCTCAGGAGCTGAGGCAAAAACAAGCCCTGTGGCCAAGGTGAGCAAACACTGACTCTGCCCCTGGCACACCTGTGCTGGCCCTGCCCATCCCAGCCCATGCCATTATTCCCTGCTGTGGCCCAGCTCAGCTCAGCCCAGCCCTGCAGGAACCTGGGTGACAGCCCATTGCTTGCTCTGCTGCCAAGGAGGCTGCAAACGAGGTGTTCCTTACCTGCTCACAGCTTGGAGAAGGGACAGAAGGTTTCAATGTCAACCCTCTATCTGGCTTTTTCATATTGATTTGGGAATGTGACACAGCATGTCAGACAATGAATAGAATTAGACTTCATATTGGTTTTGTTCGGGGTTTTTTTGTTTGGGGTTTTTTGGTTTTTTTTTTTTTGGCCTGCACAACAGTTTTATTTAAATGCCTAGCAAAATAATCAAATTTATTTCAGTGGGTTCTGGACCAAGTCCTAGCATATCAAGCACTTGCTCATAATACACTGTGTTTATTTATCTGTTTCAGTTGCTGAGCTTGACATATAACTATGATATATACTGGACCAATTTTGAAAAGAGGTGGCTTCCTTCAGCTTGTGACAAATCGTGTTTGGAAACAGTGCATAGCCTCCAAGGGGAAACTTGAAGAATAGGGAAGGGCAAGCACCCCTGTACAGCGTGAGAGAGTAAGCTATGACCACATGCAGCACCAGAACAAAGAACACCACACAGATATGCTTGTGGGCCTGCAAGGCGCCAGCTAAAGTCTGCACATGCCTCAGAAAAATATGGGTTTGTAGTGTTTCCTGTGAGCGGCTATGCCCTGCCAGCATGCCTGTACAGCACAGCACAGGCACTGGAACGCATCAGCTGTGTCAGATGGGAGCGCTGTGGGTGTGAGGTGCCCTGCACAGCTCCTCAGTGTGTCAGCACAGCCTCCCGTGCCTCTGCTGTCAGGGTTCTTCCACCACCCCGGGCTCCAGGGCACCTGAGGTGCTCAGTCCAACCACAAGCTGGCAGTGTCCCTGTTCTTGTAATGTGTGGCTCTTACCAACATGTGGCCCAAGAGACTGAGTGGACTGCCTGCACTCCTTGAGCAAGATTTTTGGGGCCTTACAGCAACCTAGAAGGGCACTAAGTAAAGCAGATGCTTGGGAAGCTCTATTCAGTTGTGAAAAATGCATGTATTTTATGATTGGCTTTTCGCAAATATTAAAATGAATATTATATGTGTTGTGTTAGAAAGTAATGCTGTATTAATTCTCTTAAGTACTGTGTTAAATATAGTTTTAGGTTATAAAAATTGTTAAAATAGAAACGATGTTATGTAGGATACTTTTTTTAAAAAGAAAGGATTCACAGCGAGATAGCAGCCACAGGACACCTAAATCTTTCAGAGAAGAAGAATTTATGGCCCTCTTATCAGAAGAAACGAACTTCTTCCCGCCTCGAAGGCGCTGTTAGGATTTGGAGGAAGAAGCTGACGATGACCAGACAGAATCCTGTATTTGAATGGAATTTATGCATCATGTATGAAGTGTATGAATATGCAACAGGCTATTGTTTTTAAGAGTTAATCCTTGGGGTCCTTTTTCGGGCTCCTGCTGCCCAGAAAAAGGTGCCCAGACGTCCGTAACTCTTTGTCTTTATTGTCTCATATTGTCCTAATTCAATTTGTCCAAATTATTATTACTCTAATTGTATTACTATTTTTATAACCATTTTATTACTATTAAACTTTTAAAATTTTGAAAACAAGTGATTGGCGTTTTTAACACAGTGAACCACAATTAACTTAATCTCATTATTTCTATGCAACTTCCATAACTGAACAGATGGATTACATTCAAATATCTTCCTTTTCAGATGATTCCAGGTATTGCAGTCCTTAGCTGACGCCTGCTCCTCATTGATTTTTACAGTCACTAACTAGATGCTTCACGGTCACCAGCTGTGTGAGGAAGATGGTGGAATTATGTCTCTCAGTGCTAAAGTCTGATGTCTGATGTCTCTCAGCTTGGGTCTGCCCGGTTTTCATGATTGTAAATCCAGCTTCTTGTGCTTGGGCACAACAGTTCAGAATGAGTCAGTAGCTTGGGCTGGGCTAAGGAGTGCCCAGGGAGATGGTGGATTCCCCATCTCGGGAGGTGTTTAAGGAGCGACTGCGTGTGCCAGTTATCCGTCAGCTTAGACTCGATCTTAGAGGGAGGTCTTTTCCAACCGGATTGTTCTGTCTGAAAGTATACCAGGATCTTACATATCAAAGAACAGCCTTAACTTTTGTGTCAGATCCTGCCTTAACTTCTACACGTTCCACATTTTGCACTGCGGCCGCCCTCAGGACTGCGGGGACGGCCCGGCCCGTCCCGTTCCGTCCCGCCCCTGACGGATCCTCTGCGGGATCCTCCGCGCCGCCAGAGGGCGCCAGCCGGGAGCGGGCTGGGCTGTTCCATGCGCGGCCATGGCGGTGCTGCTGGAGACCACGGTGGGCGACCTGGTCATCGACCTGTACACGGAGGAGCGGCCCCGCGGTACGAGCCGAGCCCGCCGGCACCGGCTTTCCCTGGGCCCCGCCGGCCCCGGGCTCGCCCCTGACCCCCCCGGCACCGGCTTTCCCCTTGCGCGGGCGGGTGGCGGCCTCGCTCGGCACAGAGGCCTGCTCGCGGCCGCAAACGTAGTATCTGTAATACCTGCTAAATGGAAGGGCTACCGTGAGCTTCTTTCTCAAGCGTTTGACAAGAAACGGAGGGGGGAAGTGTGTTTCTGTATAACCAGCCGTGTTTAGGGTTTTTTGAATCGCTGTGGAGATGGTTTGTAGTAAGGGAGGAACTGTTACACCTCTTTCGAGCATTTCTTTCAGCGTTTATAGGCTCTACCCTGATACCCTCGATACAGTCTGCTCCAAAACCACTCTTCTGCACGTTAAATTAGGGCTCTGTTCTATTTATTCTTATTCTATCTGGAGTTTCCTTTGTAAATGTTGCTATAATTTCTTGCAGCTTGTCTGAATTTCCTGAAGCTCTGCAAAGTCAAATACTACAATTATTGTCTTATTTATAATGTACAGGTGAGTATTCTCAATTCCTTTTTTTTGGTTGGTTTAAATTCACAAACATGGAAGCAATATCTTATGTGATTCTCCTTTGTGACAGAGAGATTTTATTATACAAACTGGCGACCCCATGGGAACTGGTCGTGGAGGGGAATCCATATTTTGGTAAGTATTTATGTATAGAAATGATACATACATATGTATATATCTATATATATATCTCAACAGAGAATTTGTGTGAGGGAGTAGGTTAGATTGTCTTCTGGTTAGATTGTCTTCAGTTTTCTTGTGGGAGAATTACTGGTGGGAAATAAAGATGTTGATGTATAAGCTTGTTTGGTTTTCATACTTAGATACCTTTTAAATTTCTCTGCTGCCTTTGGCCATTCATTGTTTTTTTCCTGGACATTGTTCTGTCTCTGACCTTAGAAGTGAAGTTACAGGTAACAACTTGTTCATACATTTCTGTTTGTTTAAAAGCTGGCAAATAACTATGTTTGGTAAGAAAAGTATCATGACTAAATGCTCTGTTGAAGACAGAATCAATTAGCATTGTTAATACATTTATTATTATAACAAAATGTACTAAATTAAGCATGAGTGGAGTATTGAGGCTATGCTTGGTTTCCTCTTTGTATAAGAAAGTGATCTCCTTACTTGAGTTTGTTTTAGTCATGTTGGATGTTTATAAGGAAATTGCTTTTCTTATTTGTTCAGGAAGTTTTCAGTGGTCATGGAGACGAGTTGAAGAAGTCATTCAAACAGCTAGGATGGAGTCAAAGTGCATGTGTTGTGTATGATTTGTTTGAAATAGTTATTAAAAGTAAAATTAAAGTTACAGAGCAGAACTAATTACCGGGGAGATGCTGGGGAACACAATTTACAGCAATAAAAGAGTTCAGCTGGAACAGAGACAGTGTTTCTAGACTAGTGTTGGCTTTTGTAAGTCAGTGTGTCAGAGCCTCATAAATACAAAACGTGGAGCTCATGGATCCATGAATCACCACCCCAGTGGTGCTGGAAGCAGTGTACCTGTGATAAGCAGATGCAAGTCTAGGTAGGTAAACTCACCAGGCTTGCCTGTCTCTGCACACAAGTAAATTAAGTTTTTTTTTATATGATACAAGTCTCCTAAGATTTACTGGTATGGCAAATAGGGAAGTACAGTGTGATGAGAGAGTGTCAGATCCTGTCTGGCAATAGCATGGAGAAGGTCAGTTCATCTTTTGTACCTGTTTACAGCAGGTACACAACTCCAGTCCGTGGGACTGGAGTTTGTGTTCTTGCAGGCAAAGTTTAATTTGAATCATCTCTTCATAGAGGCTAGCACCTGCTTAGCAGAATGAGTTTGAACACAGCACTATCCTTACTTTTGGGCAAATATGGTCATTGATCATGCATCCGTCAGTTTATGGAATGAGACAAAATAAATGATAGCAGGGTTAGACATAAAAAATTAAAAAGAATGCAACAATTAGCTATATCCTGTATATCCCAAATTACTGTATGTAGTCCTGTCAATGTGATGAACTGATTTTGCACATAGATGTATTGCTTTTCTGTTGGGAGATAAATTTTTGATGTAAATAAACACTGCATTTCTACAGTGTGGAATAACTTATTTTTGCAGAATCTACTTAAAATGTATAGTTCCTTCATGCCTCAGAAAAATGCTACATACTCTACTTAAAAATATATAAGTATACCTTTCCCAGCCCCCAAAAAAACTCTGTGAAATGTCCAGAGAAAAATTTGTTGTTCTTTGTACTATAAATTGTGGAAGTGTACAGGTCCATAAATATGTTCATAAAATACAGGTTTATTTGAAGGCCTAATGTAAATATGAAATGTAAAAATTTTTTGAGATGTCATTTAGAGTTTTACAATGTTTGGTTAGCTCACTTTTAAAAATTCATTTTTCTAACTTATTTGTTATATATGTTTTTTTAGTCAACTGTATGGTGATCAAGCCAGATTTTTTGAGGCGGAAAAGGTGCCGAGAATCAAGCACAAGAAGAAGGGAACTGTGTCCATGGTGAACAATGGCAGTGATCAGCATGGATCACAGGTCAGCACTATGTTAATACTTTGATGTGATTTTGCTAATGTATAAAATGGTCAGGAAAAAAAATTCTCTAGTTAAATGAAGTGAAAATTAAGGAAACTGAGTTTTGAAATAATGTTGATATTTTCTGGTTATGACTTTGTGTTAGTTTGGAAATTGAAATAATATCACAGTTTCTCCTGTATGGTTACTTGAAAGGGCATTAATAGTGTAAGTTTACAGTTTTACCCCAGTGCTGGTATAAAAACAGTTTTTGAAAGTGGTCTTGTTCTCTTTGCTGTTCATGTGCACAAAGATTTTGCTGTAGGTAATTCTTTTTACTTACTCTGTAAGGTTTTTTTTGTTTTTAAAGCTCATAGAACACTGTTATTTCTGAATTATTATTATTTTAGGTGCACTGTCACTTCTGTGAATTAAAATGCCTCACTTGTAATATCCATATATTTTAATTTTTAAAAAGAGGGATTTTTGATAATCAAAGAACAATTTTAAAAAAGGCAGGGTTTTATTTGAGCTAGAGCTTGTAATATATACAGGTAATTATGGTGCTTCTCTGCATTGTATATATAAAATGGCATGGTTGGGGTATTTAGGGAAAAGAGATCACAATAGTATTTATACTTAAGATGCAGCCTGTTGTATATGCAGGCATGTGGGAATGAATGCTGATCCCAGGAACATTATTGCAGCTTCTTCCTTGGGAAGGAAAAATTCCAGAAAGGAACTACATGGAGTTGCCTTACAAGTATAGTGTAGTTTAGTGTAACCTTTACCAAATACTAACCAGTCTTAACTGTGTTGTAGAGAGAATGAGGAGTGGGATGTTACCAGTCAGACTGTAAGGTGTGGGTGCAGCAGTTGTGTCCTGTTATTTGTGAATATCTGCCTCTTCCTCCCTCCTCCATTACCAAATGCCCTCTAGAATTTGTTACTAAATTCTCAGCTGGTATCAATTTTCATAGTTTCAGTTTTACCTTAAGGTGAAGATCTGATTTGTGATAAGAAAGTGCCAGTTTGAGTTGATCTAAGTCAGTGTGTGTTAGTTCTTCTCTCAATGCTGCTGCATGCTGTTTTTCAGGAGACAGGGGTTTGTGGGAAGAAAGGAAAAAAGTCTGGATAGAATAGGTAAAGGTAGTACTATGGGAGTTAGGTAAAGATAGTAGTAGGGTGTTTTTGCCAAATTTATGAAAAAGTACCTGCCGAATGCTGCTTGGTGAACAGGTGATTTGAGCTCAGCTCACAAGGGGTAGCCTTGCTCTTTCTGTCTCTCCCTTTCATCAGCTGTGATGCCAGTCACAGCCTTTGCTGGTCTTGCTCACCAAACCTCCCCAGCAGAGATCTCTCTGCTCCTCCAGTGCCCTTGTGCCCGATTACCAATTCACAGAAGGGTCCTGTGAGCTGCACCCACAGGCTCCTGCAGAGGGAGATTTCCTCAGGTAGTGGCTGTGAGCTGTACATTGGCTCACCATGTTCCCAGAGCAATCTTCTACAAAAAATGGGAAGAGGTTTTTTTTATCCTCTCCCACTGAATTTTTTGAGAGTGTGTTAAGGTAAAAAAAAAAAACGCAACCTGAATTTTTCTATTTACTGTTCCTAGTTTTGTATCTTCTTTTGTAGTTCCTCATTACCACAGGAGAAAACCTGGATTACCTTGATGGTGTACATACAGTATTTGGAGAAGTGACAGAAGGCATGGATGTGTTGAAGACAATTAATGAAACCTTTGTAGATAAGGATTTTATCCCATATCAAGATATCAGGTGTGACTGCTTTTAACTTTACTTTTTGAGGAATACCTTACTATTGAATGAGTTTACTTCTTTTGGAAACTAGATGAATATCATGATGTCAGGTGACCTGTACGTGCTATCTTAAATCCTTTTTTTCCCCTAGTATTAGTGGCAAAATCAACAAGCACTAAATAAACAAATATGTACAAAAATATTTAGCCATGTTGCCCTTCCAAAAGCATCAGTGCTAGAATTCACAAGCACACAGGATATTTGGCTGTTTGGGATGCAACTGAGATTTAGTGGGGCTGGTCTGGTGTTAGTTGGGTAAACTAAGTTTTACTTGCATGTAAGCAATGCTGATCTTGATTTTGTTTTCTCTAAGGATAAATCATACAGTAATTTTAGATGATCCCTTTGATGACCCACCTGGGTTGTGTGTTCCTGATCGCTCACCAGAACCTACAAAGGAGCAGCTCGATGTGAGTGTTCGCAACAGGGAAAAGTTGGAAGAAATAATTTTAAAAGTTAATCTCAATTAGTGTCCAGCACAGATTTGGCCAAAATAAGAAATCAGTCTTCAAGGTTTTGTGTCTCAAACCTGTGTCCTAAAAGAGCTACACATTTTTTCATGCAGGAGGTGTTCTTCTACTGTGCTAGCTTGAGTTCTGATGTGTCAAATGCTTGTCAGTTATTTGGGGCTATTGCTGTGTTTAGTCAAATACAGTTCCTTAACCTTTCAAGAGAGGATAAATCATGACTTGGGTGCTCTCCCCTGTGGCTCCAGTGAAGTTGTGTTTTAAAGCTGTATTTTAGGTTTCTATTTACCATTTTAGGTTTCTATTTACAGTGTAGATAAGCAGAACATTCAGAATATTCAACACTAGTATTACTGGTTTTCTGTATACTCTGGTAGAAGACAAAATATAGCTAACATTATCAATATTAAAATGGTTACTGTTGTTTTCCTTTTAAATGTGAATAGGTTGTGTTTCAGTGGAAGTAATCTTGGTCAGTCTTGAGTTATATGTGCAGGCACACATACTACTATGGGCTATTTGTTCAAACAGAAGGAATTTTATAAAAAAATAATTGCAGTTATTAATAATTTACTAAAGGTATGCAGTCACAGAATTTATATGTGAGATTATCCCCTTGTATGGAAACAGTTGTTTCTAGTAATTTATTAATTAACTAGAGAAAATATTGTTTATTTTTAAGCTTAATAGATACAATTACAAGATTGAAATTAGGGTTTCATAGTATGTGTGCACAGTGGTTGATCTCTGATGTACCTTCAGATATGTTAAGAATAAGGTATTTAGTAGCTCACTGCAAGCAGCATAGAGATGTGAAGACTTGTACTGAATTTTTTTCCTCCTAGCCTGTCTGAGGATAGGCATATCCTCCTCTTTTAGCATAGAAATGTCTGTAAGAAAGGCAGCATTCTAGAGATGCTGGTGAGGAGAAAAAAATAAACCTCAAGTCCTGCCTAGGTATAGATGTATAAAAACAAAATTATTATTGTGCTATGCTCTATTTAATGTCTTGCTAGACATAACAAATATTTGCAGTGTTCCTTACCTTCATTTGTGGCAGGAGTTACCTGGATGAATTGATATTTGTGGTGAGCTGTTGAGTGGGTGGGTATATATAAAATAATTTAGAATACCTCACTGAATATGATTCAGACTAGTCACAGAAGTTCAGAAATAGTTCACAGTGCCTGAAATATGAAGATAACATCTCCTCTTTTTTTCTTCTAATCAAAGTGGGAAGAACAGAGTGAAAGCCCAGTTCTGCAGACATACAGTGCTTAAGCATTTTTTGTGTCTTGAGGGGTGAGGGAAGAGGTTGTCCAAGTAATGGTTGGAAAGTGAGAGAGTTTTTGGTCATGGCTTGGTAATAAATATCCTTTTCCTTCATTTTTCAGAGTGGCAGAATAGGAGCAGATGAAGAAATTGATGACATGAAAGGACGGACTGCAGAGGAAATAGAAGAAGTTCAGGCAGAAAAAGAAGCAAAAACTCGTGCCATTCTTTTGGAAATGGTGAACATCTTTCTGTATTTACCTTTTAGATCTTATTCCTCTCTATGTGTGCGTGTTATTAAGTCTAGGAGGATGTGTACTGTTTATCTTGAAATTTCCTATCTGAGGATCATGTCATGTTTCAGAATCTGCTGTTAAATATCTGTTGTACAATGAAAGAATTGAGCATGAGTGCTCATGTTGTGGTTTTCTGATAAAACCAGTGATACTTCATTGTCAGAGTGGTCCAGTGGAGGCCTTCTAAAAACTTGCTAGAAATTCATCCAATTAAAAAATGTAACAGACATGGAATGTCACTGGAATACCTGCACTCATTGAAGAGTTTTAGCATGTGTGGGAGAGAGCTGAGCTAATTCGTGACAAACTCCTCCCAATGCATACAGTGGTAAACTCCATAGTAATAAAAATTGTAAATAGGCTTTGAAGTCCTTTTTTTTTTTTTTTTAAGAAAAAAGAAAAGTAAATAAAAAGTACGCACCATTGAAAGATGAGTGAATCCATCTAACTTCCTTACAACTACCAAATTCAAATTTGTGGTGAATAGTTTGCAGCAGAGACTTATTCCAAGATCAAGCCAGATCTGGCCACAATATTGCAGAAGATTTGTAGGGACAAACAGGGTACACTTCCACCTTTTGGAACTGTTTTTTATGCTAAAACCAAAAAAAGCAAAGTAGAACATATTTGTGAACTTTCGTGAATTCCAGTAGTGGAATTGCAAATAAATAATAAATTTTAGGTGCTATAGAAAACTTTTTTTTTGGTGACACTGAGTAGCAGAAATATTTAATAAAGTTTTGATTTTGTGATAGGAATGTGAGATGACACAAAAAATGTGTTCCCAGTGTGCTGTGCTATCTACAGAGAGCTTTAGGCCAAAGTGATGAATGTCTTCTTTCTGTATATCCCAGGTGGGAGACTTGCCAGATGCAGACATCAAGCCACCAGAAAATGTGCTTTTTGTTTGTAAACTGAATCCTGTGACCACAGGTGAAGACCTGGAGATAATATTTTCACGATTTGGTCCCATTAAAAGGTAATTATGATAAAAGAGAAAACCTTCTTTGTTGAAACTGAACTTGATTCCTCCCAGTCTGTTTAGGTTTGGCTGTAAAGGAGTAGTCTGGTGTCTCAGGAGATTTATGCTCTGTTTGGATAGAGATCACAACAGTGGGGATACAAAGGCAGATCTAGCTAGACAAGTATCCTGTCCCGGAGTGGTTTTAAGGAAAGCCTAAAGAAGTATAGGAACCAAGAAGGCATGTAACACTCCTCTTTGCCCCCATCCTCTCACTCCTTTCAGCAGATTTTATGTCACATTCTCAATGAGCTGGATAGAGTCTCTGGGTTTTTCTTTCCTGTGGGAGTATGTGTGGTGTGGGGTAAAGCACCAAACATCTGTGGCATCTGATACACTTCTTGTAAGGTGTTCCTCATTCCTGCTGCCCTTCTCAGTTTTGATCTTGGCTTCTAGTAGTTTCAGCTGATTCCTTCTAGTACTACTATCAAAAGACTGGATGGGCAATAAAATCTTATTTCCTACACTCCTCTATCCTACACCCCAAAGTTAATTTTTTTCCTTGCCAAAAGCACTAAGCTACATATTCATGCTTCTTCATAGTAGAGACTTAATTACCTTGTTTCACTTTTCTTGTCCTTTTCCTGTTCTTTTGTTTTCATCTCAAGGTGACAGAACCCAAACTGCATGCAGTTTTGAGGAAATTACAGATTTATAGTGGAGAAGTTTTGTTCTGTTTTACTCTTAACTCCTTTTCTAGTGAATGATAAAGTTGTTTTTTTCATTGGGGTTTTTTGGTTTTTTTTACAATATACAGTTAAGGTTCAACCCATGGTTATCTTGTTGTGTGTTTATGGATGCAGAGATATTCCTTATGCCCTTTCTGCTTACTTTCCCCAAAGCCTTTGGTGCAGGAGTTTATTAGAATTTGCAGAGGGATTTCAAAAGACTTCATGGAATGGATCATCATCATCATCACCACACATGAGCATATTGACTCTGTTAGAGCATTTCACTTAAGTTTATTCAGCTGATCTGGAGTAGGCCCTGTGTATTGTTCTGCTTAGAGTTTCCAGCAGTTTGTGCAGTACTGGCACACGGGTCTGCAGGCTTCCAGATCCTAAACTACACTGGGGGAGGGGGGGAAGAAATTGGCTCTGTGTGCCACTCCTACTACTCCAGCATGATTTCTCTATGCCGTAAGGATTTCTAGTTTTTTGTACCTCTGTCAGTGTTGTCACTCTTCTGCAGTCCTTCCACTTTCAGATAGGTTCTCTGAATAATCCATGAAGGAGGGTTCTTGCACAAAATCATTCTACCTTCTGCTGCAAAGAATTCCTGTAGCTTGTCTGAATAGCCTTACAGTTTGCTTTTTTCCTTTTCCCTCCCAGATTTTTTTTCTTTCAGCCTTGATCATCTTTTGATTCCAGATCCTGATTTGTCACTTCCTCTCTACATGTCTCACATTATTCTCACCTTAATGCCACATATCCTGCCCTTGCTGCCTGTGTGCCCTCCTCCAGCATCCTGTAGTCAGAATTCTTACATCCAGTACAAGAGTTGTGCAATACTGATACAATAACTATATTCTTCCCGTTTTGCACTACTCACTCAATACTTTCAGGCTTCTTATTTTTGCCCAGTGACCTGCATGATAAAAAGTTGGGCTGCTGAAGAGATGCTTGCTAAGAAGAGAAAGTTTGTCACAGGATGTTTGTTTAAACTTTTGCTTAAAATGACAGAGAAATGAGAATGTGGAATTTCTGGTCTTGCATTAGTGAAATGCAAAAAATTAAAAACAATCAGTAATGTTGGAAAATATGTTTTGTTTCATTGATTAGAAATTCTCTAGTTTTGTGCCTCATGGTAACCACATGTGAGTTCAGTGTAGTTGCTCAAAGCAATGCTTTTTGCTTTGAAAAAGCAAAAATGCAATCGTGCATTTTTTCTTGCAATAGGGGGTCTCAGAATCAGGTGTTTTAATACCTTCAAGGTGTTTAGGTTTTGTGGGTTGTGGTTTTTTGGGTTATTTTTGTAACTTATTCATCCTTTTAAGCAGTGCTTTTCTACCCTACATTTTTTGCTCCAACAGTGTTGACATTTTAATTTCCTATCATTTTTTCAGTTGTGAAGTGATCCGAGACTGGAAGACTGGTGAATCTCTTTGTTATGCTTTCATTGAGTTTGAAAAGGTATGGGTTTTAGGTATGAACTGTATGTAGATCCTGCTTGTAAAAACCCCTTTTTGGTTTACTTCTATTTAGGAAAAACACTGGCATCTTCAAGTGTGGAATAGCAAATATTTTCTCTTACTGAGAGAAGCTATAACTTAGTTATAGAAGTTGTAGGTCCTAAATGAGTCAAGCATGTAAGTCTGTCTCTGTTTGAGCAGCCAGTACAAAAATGCACTTAGACTGTCTTGAAACCATGGGAAACCATCAGGCCCTTTTTTCCTCCAGAGTGCATTAAGTCTTGGAAGCGTTGAAGGAAGGAATGCTAGGAGCATGCAGCATAAAGAAAGGAGGGTGTATGGAATAAGATGGATCCGTGTTTTCAGTGGTTTTCTCTTCTGGGATTGTAAATGATGCCCACTGTATCAACACACGGCTCTTACTGTGAGATGGATGGCAATAGTTCTCTTGGGGTGGGTAGCTTTATGTGTGCTGGTATCTCTCATCTGTGAGGACAACACTGGAAAATGGTCTCACTTTTCTTTAGCCTATTTATGTAGTTAAAATTTTATCAGTTATTCTGTTTTCCTTTTTCCCTGAGTGTATTACATGTGCCAAATATGTAGCTGGATGGGCAATTTTTTAAAATACTGAAATGAGCTGAAGAATTGGGAATTGAAATGCTGATGTTCAGAGAAAGCATAACTATTTCTTTTGAAATAGTACAATTCAAGAGCTATGGTGCTTTAGGCAATTTCAGAAAGAAATGTATGCCACTAAGCATTTGAATTTGTGTTTGACCTTTTTTGTGAATATTCCTATGAAATAATCATGACTCAAGATTTTCCTGGTTAATATCAGGAGGAAGACTGTGAGAAAGCCTACTTCAAAATGGACAATGTGCTGATAGATGACAGACGGATACATGTGGATTTTAGCCAGTCTGTTGCAAAGATTAAATGGAAGGGAAAAGGTAGGTATATTTGCAATTCTTTGATCCTCATAACTTAACAAGCCATGACTTCTAAACTAAGCATTATATAAAGAGTTAGGAGTTTAAGTCATTTCCTCTTCAGGCATATAAATGTTCCTGGTACTGTAATAAATAGAGCCAACATAGTTGTTAGTTCTTCCCTTCATTTCTTTCATTAAAAAAAGTTGAAGGGCTTCCTACTGTTACATGAACATTGCATTGCCACTGATTACCTTTTTGGCCAATGTCATTTTGCCACTAAACATTTTTTTCATCTCAAATTTTGGACATGATTTTTTTGATATGTATTACTTACTAGCACAATAATATTCCAATACATTGTTATTTTCTAGTTTCTTTATTCACTGTATGACAGTCAGGTGCATACAAGAAAAAGTCAGTAATCAGGCCAGGGATTTCTGCTCTTCACCTGCTGTAGGTCAAACATACTGCTTGACAGATTGTATGTTACAAAAACCCAGTTTCAGGTGTTTAAGGGTGTTTTGGGAGGAAAAGGGTGGTGGAAGAGGTGGATGCAGTGGTTATTTGAATACTGGGGGCATGAGCAGAACACTGGACTTGGAGAGATGTTTGTGCATTGCACTGGTGACGTTCTTGTGTGTCTGAATTTTCTGACTGAAAATGCAGTCAGCCCTCAGTTGTTGGTGTGCAGTTTCTCCAGGTAGGGTTGTGGCCATGAACACAGAGATACTGGAACTTGTCCTGCACAGAGCAGAGATGACTTTGTATTCTGTCTATACCAGGTGCTGTAGTGCATCCTGTATTGACTGGCTGCGTGGGAAACTTTACCTGGGGTCTAAATTGTCCAAAATATTGGAAAGCTAACTATGTTGTCATCTCGTGCTTACATGTTACCCAAAAAATGGCCTTCCACCCTCGGCGGTGGTTTCTGGCCTGGCCCCGAGTGTTGCAGTTCTGAGCGTGGCCGTGAGAGGGCAGCACGTTGCCGTAGTTCGTTGATCCCTGCATTGGTGCTTCAGTGAATGGAAGCTGAAATCCATCGTGTCCCTCTTTAAATCTGGACGTGAACATTTTTAGTAATAGTCTTCCACTTGAATTCTTGAGCTGTAGCTGTCTCAGAGGTTTCCCTCCGTGCAGATCAGAGCAAAAAATCATTTAATAATGAGAACAGTCTGTGGGCTTTCAGGGTAATACCATTTTGAGTAGTGTGATATAGGACCTGTAATAAAAGTGAGACTAAGCCAGTTGCTGAGTCCTGCTTTGTGATCCTCTTTATGTGTTGTCTCCACTGGACATGAATGAGAAATGACAGAAAGCTGGGTGTTGTTTAATGGAATCTGCAAGCAAGAGAAGGACAGAACCTCCCAACTTGTCCTGCTCTCTTCTACTCTGTTACGCAGATGTCAGTGTTTCTGGAGCTGTATCCTGCTCTGGAGCTCTCTGTGGTTATAAAGAGCCCCTAAATCATCATCAGAATTTAATGATAGTTGTGGTGTTGGTTGTGTCTGTGGTTAGAGTGAAATGAACATATTTTTTTGTGGACAGGTGGGCGGTATACGAAAGAAGATTTCAAGGACTATGAGAAGGACCGTGACAAACCTTCAAAATTTGCTCTGAAAGAAAAGGTTAAACCAAAGCAAGAGTATCCTTTTCTTTTCGAAGGTACTTTTTGAATTAAGTAGAATTTATGAAAACAGCCTGGAAAAAGCCTTCTTATTTTTAAAGCCTGCCAAATGGGTGTTTGCCTTCTAGATCATATTGCCATTTGGTGTTTGAGATGGCATTTAATATTTTGTGGTTTTCACTTTGATGAATTTAGTCAAATCAAAATGTGCTGTTTCACTTCCATGTTGCATGCAGGTAAATAATATTCCTAGTCCACAGCCCTGGAATGACATATGGCATAACAGAGTTCCTAAGTAGTTTCAGAGAGGACCTTCTGCATCCGAAACGAGACCATTCTAGTATTAATAGTAATCATTCTCTGAGATTATACTTTGCTTGTGATAAGCATGAGAGAAAACACCATAGGTTGTTCAGATATCCCCAGGTAGATAAGAAAGGAGAATGCAGCCTGGCTGTATTGCTTAACAGGACAGACTTCAGTGATTTTAGCACAGCTGATTTTTTTGTTTCAGTGTGTACAACTGTGTTCTGACTGAAATATGTGTTAAGTCTTGGTAAATGCTTGTTAGATAAACAGGAATTGGTTTGCTTCCTGGGCTGTTGTGTTCTGCTCCTTACTGATATTGGGAAACAGATCTGTCCTTAACCAGCACCATCAGTGCTAAGTATGACCTTGTGCTGGATGAGGATGTAGAAGAGTCTCACACAAGTCAGTCACACTTGGCTAAAAAACAGAAAAAGAAAAAGCACCACCACTCTGAAGATGAAGATGATGACAAGAGGACCAAAAAATCTAAGGTACTTGACTCTTCATGCATTAACTTTATACCTGTTCATTGTTTTCCTCATAAAAGAAGCCAGGAAGAAAGTGTGATATTGGATAAGGACATAGTGTGCAAAGTCCTGTGTAATATACATAGCAGCTGTAAACCTGCAGAAAGCTGATGTTAATATTTGATTATGAAAGAGGGTTTCCTCATGAACTTTTGTAGCTTGGCAGGTCTAGATGGTTTTTTGCTAAAGCATCCTGAAGAGGCAATGTAGCCTCTCATAAAGTAGGGGATCTTCAGCACTTTGAACCTGTTGTTCATGTATTCCTAGTCATAAAGTAGTAGTTAATCGTATTTCACAACTGTAGACTATGTCTCATTTTCTTGCCAGACCATATGTTGGGTTTTTCCTATGTGGAGTTGGGAGCACAATCTCTTTATGTTATCTTTTTGTATTTGTCTTTAAGTGTTTTTGGAAGTGTTCATGTAAAATCTGCATGTGGATTTGCTTGCTTCTGGAATGTGCAAGCCTGTGGGGCTGTGGAGGACAGCACCAGGAGACAGCAATTCTGTCATTCATTAGTTCCACTGCAGCCTGTCAGGACAGCATGCCCACATTTCTGTG
This sequence comes from Agelaius tricolor, assembly GCF_023055355.1. Lineage (NCBI taxonomy): Eukaryota > Metazoa > Chordata > Aves > Passeriformes > Icteridae > Agelaius > Agelaius tricolor. Next base: position 47,721,110 of record NW_027269261.1, read on the forward strand.
AGCTTGGGATACTGAAGATAAGGTGTTTTGTGGAAACAAAGTCTGCAGTGAGAAAGTGGAGTGTTAACCACCACTGAAGTGAGCATTAGGAAGAATTGAGCTAAAATGGAAAAGAAAAAAACCAAACCCCAGTATTTTAACAGTGCAGGCTTTATGAGTGAGAACAAAACTGTCTCTAGCAACTTTGCAGAAAGTGAAAAAGTTTCAGCCACAGCAAGTAAGGCTATTGTCCCATCCTGCGTTTTGAGCACTGCTGGAAGTTTTGCGTACGCAAGGCATACATGATTCTGTTCTTATACATCACTTCTTGCTGAAATGCTTGAAAATTATTTTTCTCATGAACATCAGCAATTAAAATCTTTCAGTGCCAGCAGTAAGCCCTATTGCTCATTCATGGACCCAGTTTTTTTTGTCACTGCACTAATTCAGTCAGGTTCCTTTGAGTGGAGGGGAGGGGTTTGTTCAGGTAAGTAAAGTCCTGACTGCAGTGTGTGCATACAGGAGGTGTGGACTAATGTTGGTTTAGAATTTCTCCTGTCTGTTTGGCTGATTGAAACTATTGCTTTAGACTTCTTGAAACAGGTATTTTTGGTGGCAGTCTTTGTTCCTGATGGTTCAGGAGTTATACCCATGGAACTGGCCGGTCATGCACATTATCAGCAGAGAACATTTTAAAATCATTTAGAGGCCTTTACCTCTGCAGGTGGCACAAGTGCTTGCAGCAGTAGGTTTTTGACATCTGTTCTAATCGTTGTAAATGGATTGTGAGACTTCATAGCACAGAAACATGAATGAGAACAGAGGGATTTTTGGTGCTATTTTCAAGTTCTGGAAGAGAACATATTCTAATGCTTGTCTATGTGATCTCCTCTGTGTTTATGTGTATCTCTTTGTGATTTAGTCACCTGCTCCTGATGTGGTTTGTTCTTGTAATTTGCTGCTGCTGGGTTCTGGTGTCTTCTTTCCCACAGCTTTCTTCTCTCTTAGTCACCTTTACCTATTTTGGTGTAAGTAGTTTAGCTTTCTTATGCCCGAAATCACAAATGGAGGCTCACTTCTATTCTCTGATGGCAAGCATCATAGTTCCCTCTTGGAGCTGTGAAAATTAATTTCTGGGAAGAATTTTTCTGGATTTGAATATCCTTGTTATTGTGTACTGTACAGTATGCATATGCTGAGCAGTATGTACTCAGTCTCACACAGACTCAGTATTTTGGGCATGGCCTCCCCAGTGAAATCTGCAGCTAGCTTAGGTGACAAATCCTGCTTAGCATATACAAATTTTAATTTTGTTTTGTTTTTTACTATTCATACTTTGGGCATATTATGTGAAACTAAGGGGAGGCAGGCATGTTCCTGAGGTGGAGTATATTCAGGGGGAATATTGAGTCCAACACAAAGTATAACAACATGGAAATTTTTTAATGAATGGTAGTATTTTTCGTATAGGCAAACAAAACATTCTCCCTTTACCCTATTTTGTAAATCACTGAATGTATTTGAGGTAAGAACTTTAAAATAAAACAGCAGCAGATCTTCCACAACTCATCAGCCAAAGACCACATTAGCCATGCTTCATACAGAAACTTCCACAGCATGGCAGAGATTTTAATTAAGGGAGATATGGGGCTTATAATGGGAAGTTCTGGCAACTGGAGCTGCAGTTTGTGTTATCAGCTCTAGCTATGACTTGAAGGGGTTTTATTTTCTCAATAGTTTCCATGATGTTGAGTTGTTTTTCTGTTCTCTTGCTGGTGTTGCTTTTTTTCTGTAGTATATTTTGACTCATCCTTTTCTTAGTCTGACACCCATTTCCTGAATCTTCAGCCTGTGTGTTGATGTTTCAAGAATATATTTTTGAGTCTAGTGCTGTTTGACTTCATTCCAGTGGGTAGAAGAGGTAGGGTGCTGTGGCTTGCTTTTAGTAAGTAACAGGATGTGGGTCCGGGGCAGGAGGGTGGACTGCCATGTGGGTTTGTGAATAGGATTTGGTAGAGTTTTTTTGAGCACAGGACACGCTTCCTCCTGAGATCTGTATTATGACTTTGTTCGCCTTCCAGTTCTCTCTGTTTTCTCTTGGATTTTATTTTTTAAGAGAGCTGGATCTGTGAGGTAGTATGGCCTATCCAATAGATTTTTGCAAGACATAGGGACTTCCCAATTTCAGATTTCTGTAGTGCATGGTTTTGGAAGAGGTACTGATTTTTCTGGTTTTGATTTCCCGCTTTTACTGCTTATTGGACACTGTTCCCTTCATATTCAGGGTCAGGTTTTATCAAAATCTCCCTCCAAAAAAGGCTCTCTCTATTTGTTTGGTCCTTTTAACCTTTAACTACTGTGTTTAATGAGTGTAAGAGATGGCATATGCATTTTACTTCTGTGGCCAGGATATTTCTAGCTATTTCACCTGGGACTGCTGTTTAGTCAGATATTACTTTTGGCAAAATCAGCCATGAACTTCCAGAGAAGCATCTTTCCCTCTTTCCTTATTTCCTTCCTCATGTGTGTTCCAGCACAGCGCTGGATTAAGAATTGGGGTGATGGTCACTTATTCATTGACTGATGAGAGGCTGTGATCCTGCATTGAGAAATACAATTTTCAGCAGTAAGAGAGAGCTTCCTCTTCCAAGACAGTGTGTTTTTGACTTTTGGGCATAAAAATTTGGTTTTAAAATATCATTATTTTTAGTAATTTAGTGTGTTTTAAAAATTGACCTTTTTCCACACCAAAGACTTTAAAATAAAAAATCTTATAAAAGGGGAAATGAAGCAAGAAATAAAGATGCTAGCAAGAAATAAAGATGCCATTCATTCTATTAATTCAAATTTCACTTTTTTTCCTTTACATTGTGATCATATTAGCTACTGTGGTGACTTTGTTGTGTCACTTTCAGACTTGTCCTGAAGACCTGTACCTTAAATGCTTTTGTGAAGGTCATTTGTTGGCATTTAACTCAATGCTTGTATGACTTCTGATCCTTTCAGCAAGTTGTCCTTTTCTGTGGCGTCCAACATGGGCCATTTGTCTGTAGTTTAAAATGTTCACCAGCCTGTTCCTTGGCCCCACTTGGCCAGTAGCCTTGTCTCCAGTGTTTACTTGGTAGATTGTCCAACTGAGTGCTGCCCTGCTTTTCTCCTGTTTCTCCCATGTGCTGGGAGGAAACTCCAGCAACAAACCAGTTAGAAGGCAGCTGTACACCAAGCCCAGCATTTGGTTTTCTGACCAATATTTTTTGTCTTGTTCCTGTCTACCCCTCCACTAGCATGTCCATTGTCTGATGTTTACTCAGGCCTTGTCACAGAGGGGCTTGAAGCCTCTTGGCTTTTTCAAACATATGGAGAGTGAGGCTTTTGGTACAAGAGTATGGCTGTGCATCATTTTGAGAGTGGATAGACAAAGCTCTTTACAAGTAGCTGGAAGCATCACTGAAACACTTTGGTGGATCCAGATTTTAAAATCTGTACTGAAATAAAGCACAGTAAAGATGTGGAATAGGCATTTGGCCACCCGTGAGATTACTGTACCCAGCAGTAGCAGAATGTTTTTGTTACAGATCAAACCTGTGATTATTTGTGTGTCTGTTTATCCAGAGGGTTTGTGTTGATTATTGTAACCCTAATACTTTCAGCATTATCAGTGTCATTCTAAAGGTGGTGTTTGCTCTGGGAACCACCCCATTCACTGGCTTTCTGCATAAAATCTCTGTTTAAAGTAGAGTTTTTTCACCATTCTTTTAAATAAATGAAGTTTTCTTCTTGGTACATGGAGTGTAGGTTTTAACCATACAGTTGTGAAGGCTGCTGTCATGGTACATCCTTAGAAAAATAATATCTGAAATGAGGAAAGAAATGCGGTGTGATTTAATGCAGACATTCTTCTTAACTCATATCGATCTGTGCTTAACAGTATTATTATTAAAATCCCATAAAATTGTATCTCTCTGTTAGCACATACAGTGATATTAAACTGTCAGCTTGTTCATTTTGCTGAAGCCTACAATTTAGGCCATTAAGAATTATTACAGGTAAGTCTTAAAATATATTATGCATCTGCAGAGCACTGGAATACCAAAACTTAATGGAAATATTTGTATTGCTTAGGTAAAAAAAATCAGAAATCCAAATCTAGCTTACAGACGTGTTTGATGCTTGTGAAGAGTTTAATACAATCTGTCTGAATGGAATCCCTGATATAACCAGTTTTACTAAAGCTCCTTAGGCAGCACAAGAAGCATGGCTGTCAGGTATGCTTTTTTTCCATAAACACTGACAGAAACTTACTTGTAAACTTAACTTCTTCAGATGGTTTCAGGGGCGTATTTTTGTGTTACCTTCTTCAAATCCTCTTGAATGTGAATCTCTTTAAGGTACTACCAGCTGTAACTCAGGAACCAGCCATGCTCAACTTTTCTCTAGTTCACTTCATGCCTCTGTGTGTTTTCCCCTCTTGTGTGTAACTGCATTTCTGTCCAATTCCTTTGGCAGGACTCTGAGCGGAAGCACGAAGAACGCTGCAGGGAGAGGACCAAGAGTGAGAAGAAGGACAGGCACCGGAGCCGCAGCCGCTCTCAGGAGAGAGATTCCTCTTACAGCAGGCAAAAAGACAAATACAGAGAAGACAGCCGAGTAAGAGACTGGGATAAAAAAGCAGACAGAAGCAGAAGTCCTAAGAAATCAAAAGACAAAGAGAGGTCCAAGTACAGATGAAAGACAAGGAAAATATGGAGGGGAACTAAAATAATAAATTTAACTTTTTTCTTTTGTGTTAGTGTTTTTTCTGTAATACCTACGGTAGTGTCTGACTGCAATATGCCAGAAGATTTTATGGCTTGATACCTTTCATTGGGACATGATCTGCTAATTCTAAAATTCAAGATGAATCACTGCAAATTGTTCTGCCCTGGAGTGCCTGTGCCTGGATAGGGTATTTCAATGGACTGTGAAGAAAGATAACTTCTTACTGATTCTCTGGGAAGGCTGATACTTAAGGAACATAATCAGCTGAAACTATCCCGTGGCAGAAAATTCTGACTAGGCAGGCCAGATGGGATGGCTATAATCTCCAGACCTAAGCTAAGCAGGGATACTGAGAGTATTTAATATAGGAACACGCTTTCCAGCAGCATCTGCCCTGTCTTTGCTTTGTTAAAAACAAAGCTGGAGTCCAACATCTTTGGTGCTTGTGGTAATTAGAAAACAGAACAAAAAAAACCCCACCTTCCTGTAATGTTGAAAATAACATAGAAAATGCTGTAGCAGAAGCACTGGCTTCTTCACTTTGACGTAGCTGAGGCCTGTTTGAAGGGGAATGCCTCGTGCTTTTGAGGCTCTTTGTTCCTTAGTTGGAGGCTTAGAAACCAGCTCCTCAGAGTTTTCTATTGGATTCCTTTACTTGAAACAGCTTAAAAATGTGATGTAGACTCAATTGTTTTATTATATGGATTTGAGTGAGTTTGAGACCTATTTTGATGTCACACATTATAGTTCCTTTAGTTCTTTGTAGTCTTGAGCTTGAGTCCAAGACTTAAAGTGGGCTTGACCAAATACAGAAAGTGTACTTGGCTAAGAAGCTGCCTTTTGATGAATCTCTTACTTTTGTGTTCTTCAAAGCATAAAACTAGAAATCCAGGGCTTCCACAGCTGTCTCCTGGTAAAACATTTCTAACTGCCTGATGCCCTCCAGGGGCCAGTGCCATCCTTGCAGAATCTGAGCGAGAGCCCTCTGTCCCAGAGGAGAGGTAAAAGGGAAGCCTGTCCCTGGAAGTGTCCTGGGGAATCTGGGGCTGAGGACTGCTCACTATTCCTGTCAAGAAAATTTCTGCCTTCTGTCTGGGCGTAACAAGACTCCAAGGAACTGAACTAGATCAGGTGATGGTGCCTGTGGAGTTGTGCTGTGGAGGCAGTAGGTTGTCTCAAGGTAGAGAGACAACCTGGCCTGCTCTGTTAAAGAAACAAGGATTGATTGTGCTGTCATGCTGTTCTCAGTCCTGCTGTCCTCCACACAACATTTTTAACGTGGGAGAAGCACTGGCCAGATTTGACAGGGATGTGGAGTTAGCGAGGCCATTGCGTTCTTGCTTTCTTTAGGAAATGGCAGTCATAGGAACAAACTAAAGCTTCCAGCTGGGGAGAATGCTGGATTCTTGCTGAACATCACAGGTCCTCTTGTTTGAGAGTTGTGGCTTAATATCACCAAGAGTTTCAGCAGCCATTCCTAGGCTTCAGCTAGCCCTCAACCACCTGTGGGACATACAGAACTTACCAATGTTTAGAAACAAACACCCTATTTCAAGTGAATGTGCTCACTTTCCTGCAGCAGAAATGGCTTTGCAGCAGGTAAATGCTTAAGACCTGAAAGTTTAAATGAGTATTATATGGAAGTAAATAGTCCATTTTCATTGTTGGCCAAAGAGTCTTCAGAACTAAGGATTAAAAAATCAGTTCATCCAAATGGTTTCAAGTTTCTGATTTTCAATATGCCTTGGTGCTGTTAAAAATGCACAGTATCTTCAGATTAGTGAAATCACCTGTTTCTATTTTTTAGGAGGAAGCTTTCAAAGGTGGATGTTCAAAAATAAGGTGATATTAATTATTATATTAAAAAACATTATATATTTTAAAATATTATATATTTTAAAAAATAGGTGATTAAATGACAGTATAGAAGCTGCCAATTTGGGAGCAAGTACTTAATATTAGGGGTGCATTTCTAGGCTAGTCTGCTGACACTGGAGGGGTCTCAGTTCACCTGGCACATAGACAGCAAAGCACTTGGGTTAGATGGGATTTACTCCTCCTGTCGTTGGAAATTATGGTTGTGTACATGTGGTTCTTCTGGGAATGGCTTGAAAAACATTTCCTGCTGTGCCCGTCCAGCCAGAGGTGTTGGAGTGGACAGGACTTTATTATCTGGGAGCTGAAGAGTTGACTTGTTTTAATCTAATGAGAAGTCACACTTCCCTGTCATTTCGTTTTCATCAATGCTTTCTCCAATCTCAGTTTCGCTATTGACCTTTGGTGCTTGTGGTAGTTGAAAAACAGAACCAAAAAACCCACCTTCTATAATGTTGAAAATAGCATTGAAAGTGTAGCAGAAGCATCAACTTCTTCACTTTGACTTAGCTGATGTTTGTTTGAAGGGGAACACCTCATGCTTTAGAGCTCTTTGTTCAGTGGTTAAAGGCTTAACAACCAGTTCCTTGGAGTTTTCTACTGGATTGCTTTACCTACAACAGCTTAAAAATGTGATGTAGACTAAACTGTTTTGTTCTGTGGATTTGAGTAAGTTTGTGACTATTTTGCTGTCACATGTTGTAGTTTCTTAGTTCTTGGTAGATCCCTTGAGTTTGAGTCCAAAACTTGGAGTGGACTTGGCCAAAACCATGTCATGAATGGGATCTGGTGGCAGAGCACTAAAGGCAAGTGGGAAGGGAGGGTAGGTTGCACCAGAGATCTGTCTCTAATCTCATGGACATCACACAAGTCAGTGGAAGTAGCGTAAATGTTGTATCCAAGTGGTTGGCGTTGCAGGATGGGAGTTACCCAAACCCAGTCCTGGTACCCCTGTACTCTCTAGAGATAAAGCTCTACCTGCTTCCTTCCACTTGTCAAAACCACACCCAACCCTAACAACCACACAAGCAAACCAAACCAAATTCTCCCCCACTCCCCTCATCCATTTGTTATTTGGACATGCATTTTAAAATTTCCAAGAAGTTTAGAACAATTTCTGATTCTGTTGCTGCTGTTATCTTTGTCCATCTCATCCTGCTGTAGCCTGAATTTTTTCATGTAAAACTTGTATGTTGTTGGCAACAGGATTACAGGTTTTGCTTGTAAGCTTCCTGGAGCATGGGTAATGTCTCTCCTTTTCTGTCAGTCACCTGTTGCACACAGAGGAGGTGCAAGCAATTTGAAAAATGTTAAATTACTGTCAGATTTATGTAAATACTTGCTTCAGGGTGGTATTTTTGTGTAAAATGCTTGGTCTGGCCACTGATGGAATGTGCGTTTTCTCAGTGAGCAAGCCACTGTCACCTTGGTTAAATGTGGCAGCTGTGTTAAAAGGTACCAGCAAACTGTGTTGGTTTAGGTCTTACGAGCTTACAATAAATCATTGAAGCTGAAAGACAGTTCCAAGAGCCTTCTGAAATCTTAACCTGAAAGGCAGTAAACTTTTGAACTTGAAACTTGTTTGGGACTTTCTGACTCTGTAAAAGGTACTTTTTTATTTTAAACCCAGTGGAAAACAACTTGAGTCATAGCAGTATCTTGTTATATAAAAAGAGGAAAATAGATATTTTAGGCCAGCCAAGTAGGGATCCTGCTACATCAGACATTATGGATGGGATTGCAATTTTCCAAGAAGTTACCATTGTTTGCATTATTGGAATTGGTTTTCCTGTTTTTTGTTCTCTCTGTTCTGTGGTCAGACGAAGTGCTTGCTACACTGGCATAGTTTTGGGGAAGTAGGAAAGGTGGTCATTTTTGCAAGCATGTAGAAATATCTCTTGTAAAGATAGTGGCTTTCTGCCAGTGTGAATACAGGATTGCCTGTCAGGAACTGAACTGGTACTCTAGTAGGACCTGCTAAGTTAGTGATGTAGGCTTTTGGAATGAACACCTGTCTCCAAGTCAAAATTTTCAGTGTCTCCAACAGGGAAAGAAATTCACTGGCAGAAAACATCCAGATTTTGCCTAATAGTAAAAAAAAAATGTAATTTAAATCAGGAGCATAGCTTATACTGTTGAGAGAGCTTGGTTTGAGGGTCTGACCTGAGCCTTCCTGAAGGGAGTAGGGAAATACTCTCACTTGAAGCAGGATGGAGAATATATTAGTTCCACAATTATTAAAAATATTCTTGGCAATAGATCTTTGATGTAGCACTTGCTTTATTCTGACTGTGTTGTGTTCTGCTGGTTAGGGGCTAAAGAATTTTCACTGTGTTACTGTGGCCATGTGCTTGTTTGGTACACAGCAGGTAAACTTTTCAGATGAGGAAGAGGGTGATAATGTTTTTCTCTTGTGCTGATGCAATAGTGACTGTTTCCTTTAGCAAAGCAAATACCTCAGTGAGGTGTGTAGACCAAAACACCTGAGGTGTTCCACAGAACCAGTTTCAAGAGAGTGGTTTTTCCATGCAGGAGTCTAACACCACCAGGAAAGTGGTTTTGCACAGGGAGCCTTCTTCAAAGTCGTGCTTGGTCAACTCTGTAGCCTCCAGGAGCTGCTGCAACAAGGCTGCCCCACTTTGAGTTTGGCAGTGATTGTTTCTGGTGAAGGTCTTGTTGTTTCACAAACCAGTAAATCCTCAGTCCTCAGCACTGAAACATCCATTAGTGGGGAGATCTTTCCCTCTGAAAACCACTCGTACTCCAGCTCTTTCCCTCTTCAACATAACAATGGCCTTAAGCAGCAATAAATCCATACTGGGAAAACTCAGCATGGTTGTCAGCACAAGGGAGCACAGCAGAGAAAGGAAATGTCTATAAAACCACAGCCTTTGGGGCTCAAACGTGTGTCTGTGCTGGTGAGTGAAAGTGTGTGAGGCCATCTGAAAAGTTGAGTTATTTCTCATGGTCTTCTCTCATGTAGCTGGGGATCACGTAGTAAACAGGTTTCAGGAATTGGCTGAGGGTCTTCCTGGCTGCCTACAATTTGAATGATGTTGAAATCTTTTTTGCTCATGGTTTTTTACAGTAGATGGGCATGGTCATTTCAATAGAAATGAGATTTCTTTTATCTAATTGGCTTCTCTTTTCCTTTTATAATCTCTGGTTTGTTCCTCTTTAGGTAGTGAAACCCCTATTTTACTGAGAAGTAGGGGTTGAAACAACACCACACAATGTATGTGCTTCACTCTGCTGCCTGCCTGGGTTACAAAGACTGCAGCAACTTTCTTTCCAGTGGCACTGCTACGTGGTGGTCTTGTGATGAGGCATGGGGCATTGTGAAAGCTTCACTGGAGCAGAGAAGATCCCTCCTCTCCAGGGATGTTTGTAGTTTAGGTTGGACTTGATGATCTCAAAGGTCTTTTCCAGCCTAGTTCATTCTATGATTGAGTCCAAGGAGTGATGAGTCAAAGGTTGTTCTGCTCTCACAGCTGTTCTGGGCAGCAGGGAGCTAACATGTGTCTTTAGTTGTGGCTCTAGGAACACTTCCCTGTTTCTGTAGCCTTAACCTGCCCAGCTTGGTGGATTAGAGGAAGAGTTGTGCCAGAAGTAGGATGGAGGAGGCTGTGTCCTGCCCCTTTATCCTGTGACTGCCTGGGCACTGCTTTACACAGCAGCAGGGCGTCCTGGCTCCCAAAGAGTTTCCAGGGGTCTGGGTGTAAGGTGGAACCATCACTTGGAAAAAGCAAGAGTGAGGCTTGCAGCAACCAGCAAACACTCTGGGTTAAACGGGATACCACTACAAAGGCTTTGGCCACCCTGCTTACTCCCACAAAATGTGCAGGTAGTGGGATTTCTGACTGGGCAAGGTCAACCCTGCTCTGGTGTGCTGCCTTCTGACTGTGGCAGACGTTCTCTCCTTCCACAGCACAGCACCCCAGCCATCCCTCAGGGCAGAGGGCACTGCACATGCAAGAGCTGTCTGAAGCATCCAAAAGGTCCCAGAGGTTGACCCCTCTTAGTCTCCAACCATTCTTGCTGCTTAAATTGGATTTGGGTGTATTTCTTCGCAGCGAGGTAAGGAAAAAGCAGAGGAAAACCTCAGGTTTCCATGAAGAGGTGCCTGTCAGACTTTGCTGTGGACAGGCTGAGCATCTCTGAAGCAGTCTTTCAGTGGAGGCACCAGCAGGCTAAAGGGGATTGTTTGGATTTTGATATTTCATTGAAGTGTCCCAGAGCAGGTTCCTTCAGACATGGAAATGTTTGAATGAGGCTTTGCAGTATCAGGTGCTAAGCAAAATGTTGGGTTTTTTGAAGTATTTTTTTCCACATTTCCCCAGAGGTCAGGAATTTGCCAGATGCATGGGAATGAGGCTGTGCTAACTTGGTACAGCAATCCTGGTGGAAAATTTTTCACTTGACCCAGAATTCATATGCAGTGTTCTCACTGCCCAGTGTTCTGCATCCCTGCTGGAGTGAGTCTGACTAATTTTTGCCTGTGACTCAGAACAGAGGTGTGTTGGGAACCTCTTTTATTTTTTTTTTCCTTTTGAAAAATGAAGTGAAAGTCTATCAAACTATGGTTATATGAGAGCATGGCCTGCCAAATGAGGAAGTAAAACCCTCCTATAAAATGAGTTCTGCCCACTGCACTTATTTGTCTCAGTTACATCAGCCATACCTGTAAATACAAGCTGGTGACTTCCTTGTGAGTCTGGTACTGCTCTGAGTCCAGCTTCTGGCTGGAGGATGGTGGGACAGCACTTGTGGGCCACAGAAAGAGCAGCTGCCAGGTAAGGTGCAGAGCAAGGGGTTACCTGTGGGCACAGCTGGAGCAGGGGAAGGTGGGGAAGAAAATGGCAAATCTTTTCTTAGTCATCAAGACAACAAATTTCTGGTGTTTCTGTGAAGAGCTTATGAAGAGTTATGTGCATCTTTCATTTGTGAAAATAAAAATTCTTACTTTTCTGAAGGTAGAGCAGCCCCACCACATGGCAGGGCTCAAATGGGCAGTCAGTCTTAGGTGGTTTGCAGAGTCATTCTCAGGGGTGAAGGAGGCAGAGGGGTGAAGTGGTCTGGCCCCAAGGTGTGAGGGGCAGCACTGTGGTGGCAGGGAGCTGTAGCTGTGCTCCTTGTGCTGCTTGGCAAACACATGAACTTTAGAGAAGACCTTATCCTGCTCTGCCTTGACCAGTGCCAGGTCTGTCTGAGGCTGAATCCCCTCTGCCTCTGCTTGGGCAGAACTGGCCTTTGAGGGGGCTTTGAAGAGCCCTGTGAGTCAAACTGGTCCTTACTGTGGTTCTGTGCCCTGAGGCTGCTGGAGGTGCTGCTCTGACTGGTCAGAAGAGGAGCAAACACCTGGTGGAAGGAAAAATCATTCTTTAAAGTCATTCAAGATGTAGTAGTTACCACCACTTCTTTGGAAAATTGTTCTCGATTATAATTTTCTAATCTTAAAAATCTGTCAAAATATACCAAAGGCAGAAAAACATAAGAGGTTTTTAAATTTTGTTTTGGTCAAAAGTACTCATTGAAATATTAACCTTCTAAAATGTTAAGATTGAAATAGAATTTTGGAAATCTGACTGAAGCCATTCCTTCTGTGTGTGTGTATCTGTGAGAGGAGTCACAGCAACACAGAGTGAGTGCTTTTTAAGCTAGAACATAGGATGGGTACACCATTATCTGTGGATAAATTATTCTATGAAATGAGAAGACTTTGGCTTTCAGTGGAGTGAAAACAAAAAGAGGTTCCAGTGGGATCAGCTGAGATGAAGGGAGGAAAGTGGCAGGAGGAAATCTAGGCAGTTTGCAAATTAAGGTCATAAAGTTTATAAATGGCATTTCACAACCTGTTTGTGATAGCAAAAGTTGGACTCTGTGATACACAATTTCTCCTCTTGTCATGTTTTACATGCTGGTTATAAGCAGCCAGCTGACATGCTGGAATTGGGCACACTCCTGACTGTTTACTAATGTGTAAGCCAGGGATTTTATTGCCCTTTAATTCCCCCTTGAGAAGGGTGACCTCAGTGTTTTCTGTCACCAAGGCTTCCATCTGTTTTTCCAAATTATTCTCTCTGTGGTGAAAACCCTGCAGTGCCTGTATCACCCATTTATGATGTTTGGCCACACTGCAGCAGAAATCCAGTGGTTAACTTTGCAGAGTTGCCACACTGCTGGTGATGGCTGATGCTGCATCACATCAAGGCCAGGCAGCATCCGGAGCTCAGCGCTTCCCAAGCTCAGCAAACCAAGGGGATTCACTGCTTGCACAGAGGGACCAAGCCTGGCAAAAAGAAGCAAAGCCTTGCAAAAAGAAGCAAAGTGTGCAGACATGGACCACAGGCTTGCTGCTGCCTGGGATGGAGCCAGGAAAGTGCTGTGGTGAACAACTTTCATCCAGCACCTGCTCATGTGTGCTGGAGGCTGCAAGGTGGATGTGGCCTCTGCCCCCTCTGCAGCTGGTAAAATTCTAAAGGATTGAATCCAACCTAATTTCAGGTGAAATCCAGGGCAAACATCCATGCAACACAATGTGGTGCTAACATGGGAAATTGTTCTGATGGTAAAAGATAAGGGGGAGAAAAAAAAGAAAAAAAAAAGAAAAAGCATCAGAGTAGACAGAAGTACAGGTTTGAAAAGAATAGTAATGGCAATTAAAATATGTGGTAAATCTTTTCAACCTGAAGATATACTAAGAAAAGTTTTAATTAGCAATAATTTGTTTTTAAAAACCTAGGCATTTAAAAAAAATGAAGTAGCACACTTTAAGTGTTTGGAACCATGAATTGCATACCTGGAAGCAGGTTTTACTGTGGTGCTATCCCAGATGTGACAGCTTCTGCTTTATTTTGTTACATCAATGTATTTTAGCTCAGACAGTAGCTGTTCCAAAGATGAGAAAACATTTCAATAATGAAAAAGCATTTTAATTTTCATCTGTAGTCAATGAATTAAAAACAAGGATTAGATGTAAAAATTGTTATAGAGTGCATTGTGAGGAAAACAGTCACTGACTAAAATAAGCAATGCCTCAGTTTAGATGGAAAAATACACATGGTAACTGTTTTCCCCTTACAGTTATGACATTTTTAAAGTATATTTTGTTTTATTTATGCTGTTTGTCATTTTTAACTGAGTGCCAGATTTCTCCCAGAGAATACCTGAAATTTATAACATACAAAAGAAACATTGATTTTTACATAGAAAAGTAAAAATCAAAGTTTCACTGGGTGAAGTTATAACTAATTACCATGTTTTCCTGCTGAACTAATCAGTTTTAAATTAACTGAACCCAGCATGGATTTCTTCCCCACAGCCTGAGAAGGCTCTTATGCCTTGGGGAGGAGCTTCACTCTGAATCCTCTCCCGGCTGCTTGTTTCAGTACCTCCATGCCTTCTTCCACAGGCCAGGGTGGGATGTGGTTCTGGCTCTGGCCTCAGCACGGAGGGGTTGTTTGGTCAGAATCTGCATCTGACTGCAGCCAGCAAAGGGAAGGGGGCCACCCTTATATCCCTTGTGTGGGTAGAAGAACCAGCCACAGCTTTTAACCAGGTAGCACCAATAATTTCAGTGATGTGACAAGAGATGCTTCAGTGCAAGCAAGCCAACAGTGGCTGAAGGTGTTTGGCTTCACAGATGAGTGGTCACCCTGTATGTTTTCTTGTGTCACCCTGGTTGGGCTTGGCAGCTCTGGGTACCCCTGACTGTGCTGCCCATCACTTTCATTCACTGGGTAGAGCAGAAATTTACGTGGTGCAGTTCTGGAGAATATGAAGTAGCTTTTTGCTACTTTTGCACACTCATTTCTGAATTACCTTGACAATAAACGTAAGTGAAATTGAAACCGCTTTCTGGATCACCTGCTTCAAGGCACTGTCCTGATGGCTTTCAAAAAAACAAGCTGCTTCTCTGAAATTAAAAGCCCTCACCAAAATAGCAAATAACAGGAAAAGAGTAGTCAGGCATCATTAGAACTGATGAGTGACAGAATTTCAGAATTTATGTCTGTATACACACAGAGACATAGTAGAAAAGAGGAAACTATTAAAAAAATCTGTTTCCAGATACTTTGCAAACAGCATGTTTCCTTAAATCACTGGATGAAATTTGCTATGCTTGTTAAGTTGCTATGGCATCTGAGCCCATCCAGTAAAACTTGACAGATATTTATCTGGGGCTGAGAAACCACACAGCAGATTGAAAATCCCCTTTGTGTCATTTCCTGTGAGATAAGTTTGAAGAACCAACTCACGCATGCAGCCTGTCTGCGCACAGGCAGCCTGGCATAGCTCACCCAGTCAAGTGACACCTGTCTGACATAATACTGGGAGAGTGACGAACATTGCATGGGACACTCTGCTGCTTTTATAACTAAGAGCGGAGCAGAAAATGCTTTAATGCTGAGAGAAGGCTGGACAGTCTCCTCAGAGGGAAGACAGCTAACCTGCTGGTCTCTGCTGTGCTCTAGGCAAAGGATTGAGATGATTGCATGTCCTTCCTTAATGCTTGTGTTTTGCAGTTGCTAATCTTTCCCTCCCTGAAGTTGATGCCTGTGGGACACAGCTGGGAAGACAGGATCATCAGGCTTAAAGGAGCATAAATACTTCCTAAAATGGCACTGGCCAGTTCAATTTCTAGCAAAGCAGCACCACCACACTCCAGAAAAGTCTCTGCAGCAGGAGTGGAAGTGAACCAGAGCAAGATGGATTTTTTCTGCAAGCTGGGCTATAATAAGCAGGACATCTGCAAAGTGCTGGAGAATCTGGGCCAAGAGGCCCTGGAGGATGATGTGCTGAAGGAGCTGATTCGGATGGGGAGCAAACCTCAGGCTCTGGAGGACCAGGCTCAGCCTTCCCAGCTGAAGCTGGTAGCCCGTGGATCGTGCAGCACCTCAGCAGGGCTGAAGTGGCTTGGAGAAGATGAAAGTGATTCTTCTGACTCCTTGAGGCCCATTGTGATCGATGGCAGCAATGTCGCCATGAGGTAAGCTCCTCTCCTGAAAGGCACCTCTCTTCCTCTGAAGCTTTTGACTTGTAAAACTGATGGCTTGAAGTGTGTTTTTCCTTCAGGTGAGAGGTGCATTGATGCATTTGATGTATGAACTATTGCTTGTTCCTGTTCTTTGGCTGATGCACAGCTTTTAAGGACCTGCTGTCTGGATGCCCATGGATCAGTGTTTACATCACATGCAAGCACTGGCTCACTCTGCATTCTGACCTGCTCTAAGGCAGCCTCTGCCCACTGTTTCTGGCAGTGTCTCCCCCTTGGAGCTCACCAGTAAATTACACCAGTAAATTACCCTTTCTAAATGGGCACCTAGGATTTCTAAACCTGAGGTGTTTCCAGGGAAAATCTGATGAATAGATAGACAGACCACTCACCTAATCTAAGGAGAGGGGAAATAAAGTCAGGTGGCTGTGGTTTCTAACATTATCACAGTTTTACTGCTTTGTCCTGCAAGTAAACTCCAAAAGTAAATGGAAGCCAAATAGAAAACCAACAAAAATTATACAAGCTGAGAACATTTCCTGGATTGTATCATTTTTGTTGGATTTCTATTTGGCTTCTGTTTTAGGTAAATATCAGGGAATTGATAGTTGACTGATATTGAATAGATTCATTTCCTCCTCAGTCAGTCTGTTTCCGGGAAATGTCGCATCAACCCCTGCTGGCCAATTCCATTTCCTGAGCACAGCCCTGGCACTGTCTAAGTGCTCTTACAGATGGGGAGCCTGGCATATCCCTGTGGATGGGATGTCCCAAGGCAGCAGTGAGTTGGCCTCTGTTTATCCCAGCAATACAGAGCCATGAGTCCAGGATGCACTGGCTGTCCATCTGTTTTCTCTGTTAACTTCCCTGTCCACTCAGCAGGGCCAGGCCCATCCCTGCAGGCTGGGACAGGGCAAAGGAAGGCTTCCTCCTCCTGTTAGCTGTTCTGTGAGATGAGATGAGACCAAATCCCCTCTGGTTGGAGAGAAAACTGGCCAAGCACATCCAGAGAAACCGGAGGCTAAGCAAATTATGCCATCTTGTGGGTGAAGGGAGAAATCCCAGACAAAGCCAAGAGTTTCCCTGCTCAAGGCAGCTCACTAGGAGTGGGAAATACACAACAGAGCAAATTTGTTTGGCCTTGTCTGGGCCATGTGCTTGGTACCCAGGTGTTAAGGTCTCCTGCCCTGCTTTGCCTCTTCACCCAAGCCCCTCCTCAGGGTGTCTTTCTTGCCTCTCTGCAAAAGAACTGAGCACCCACTCAGGCAGTGTGGCTGAGCTGATCACCCCTCCTGTCACTGTGCCAGGGTCAGTATTACCCATGGTGGGCCAAGGGCTCTGTACTCAGCTCTCCAGGCACAGCAGCCTTAAGTTTCAGAAAGGCAGAAGTTTTACAGCTCTTCTCAGACATCCCAAACTCTGCCTTGATAATGAGTCTGTGGATGGTGGAGGAGACTATTGAGCTTGTCAGTTCATCTGGTACTGAAAGGGAGCAGCTGTTTTCCTCTCCTGGATGCCTTTCAAAGTGGTGCTGAATGGCATTTGCTTTGGCTAATGGGGTAGGCCTGGACAGTGCTTTCAGTATCCTTGCTTTAATTTTTCTGGATTGCTGCTGACTGACAGAGAAGGACTGTTTGCAGATGTCAGGGGAAAGGGATGTCAGGTTCCCTTGCTGGGGAAAACTCCATCATCATCAATACCAACAACCATAGAAGTGTAGCAGAAGCAGCAGTTTAGGAACGAAACAATAGAGAAGTTAGAGCTTCAAGGGGCAGTTGTCTGTGTGGGGAAAAATATCTTGAGCATTTATGTTTATATCTTAGGATTGGTGTTTCTGGAGCATTTCAGAGTTGGTATTGAGGGCCCACTGTAGAACACAAGGTTTTGAAAAGGAGGAATATGCCCCAGGGTAATAAAGCAACTGGCTCAGCAGACTCCAACCATCAGTCAGCCTACCAGAGAAGCTGAATGGAAAATGACCTTGCCTTCAGCCAGTCTCACTCATCAGACATCTCAGGACACTTGGTGTTTCCATCAGGTGTGATGAGAAATTTTGCCTCCTGCCAGCCTATCCATGGGAAGTTTAGCAAGGCTGGTGGAAAAAATAAATGGAGTTGTATTAATAGAAAAAGGGAAGTGTCATAACTGTATTCACTGCACACTGCTATCTCCTCTAGTGCTTGCACTTACACCTAGTTTGAAAGCTGTGGTAGCTACAGAGGCCTGTTCCTAGGCCTTTCTGACAAAGCTTTAGCTGATGTTGTGTCATGACCACAGGGAGATTGGGCCATTTGCAGTTTTCAAAAGTTGTTTTGCCTAAACTACCTCCCAAAGGAGCTGGAATGGCACAATTTAAAAAGGATGCTAATGATGGATTAACTGCTGGAGTCACAGAGATGCCAAATCGCTGCTCCATTTTCTGAGAGATGGGCCCTGCAGGTCTGTGACCCTGTGCAGTGTGCCCTGTTGCTGGCAAGAGGCAGAGATGAGACTGAGCTGTGGCAGGTCATGGGTGAGTTATGGTCCATGGACTCCTGGGTTTTGTGGGAAAGGTGACTGGCAGGAGCCAGTGTGTGCCACACAGGGAGGATGGGAAGCTCCGAGGGCCTTGCTCCATTGCACAGCAGTCCCTGGTGTTCCGTGGGGATGTGCAGCCCCCACACAGGGACAGACTCATTCAGGTGGCCCACAGGTCTGGCTGCAGCAGTGTGGCAGCAGCTGGATTAGCTGATAATGCTGAGGAGCAGTTCCAGGTGCATCACTTTCCTTGCTCCACTCAGCCTTTTGGCTGACCCACTTGTGCTTGAGTACTTTACTTTCTGCACAGGATTATATATACAAGTAGCCAATATTTAAGAAAGATGTTGCTGAACTTTGTTTGAGTCGTGGCATCAAAGATGTACCTGGACTGCCTTTCAAAGGTAATTATCTGAAAAAGTCACTCACAATTCAGCAGTCCAGATGATGTTATGAATGTCCTGGAAATATCCCATCCTTTAAAACCAAACAAAACAGCTGTTCTAAAATGGAGATTAGATATGTCAAGCACATCAGACCATTTATTATTGCTAAGGGTTTTGAATGACTTCCTATTGCCTTGGTAGCTCTTAATAGGCAGCCAGGTTTCTTCCTACAAATTGTGCTATTTTTCATCTGTGGTCACCATTTCAGGACAGAAACTTTTATTGGGTGTAAAACCAGCTTTGGTTACGAGGTTGGTGTAGACAGATCCTAGAGATGAATCCCTGGGAGGGTGGTGGGAGACTCATTTAAGACTGTGGCATCACCCTTGACTGGTCTGTCAGTGCAGGTGGGTGGAGCAGCCAAGGGAGTCATTCCCAAGGACCTTTTGCAGAAGTGAAAGCCTGAGTGAGACTGGCAATATTATGCAGCAAAGTCAAAGTACAAGGATGAGCATTCTGTAGATACTGTGAAGGTATTTATCCACTTAGGACTTTGGGTACAAATTTAAATTAAATTAATTTAAATTAATTAATTTTTAAATTTAAATTTCCTTGTTCAGAGGTAGTTCACAAACTACCTTCCTTTACACATACACTGTGCTGCAGTCAAATTTTAGATAAGTGAATGTCAAGCAGTAGGAGCTTTCAGGGAAGGTGGGACATTTAGAAGGATGTCACCCCCAGTTGTTTTCCTTGAGGTTATTTTCTGTCTGATGCTACATACTGAATTCTTTAGAACCCACCTTGCTGGCACTTCTAGAACACTTAGGGCTTTCCTACCTCTCTGTGAAATGAAGAAAATATCCATCAACTAGAGCAAGACAAAAGTGGGCCTTAGGTGCCTGTGGCTATCTCCACTGATGTCTTGTCCCTTTTTTGGTTCTCTGTATTTCCTATCCTGCTTCTTACAGTTTTTCTCCCCCCATATTTTGTCTCAAGTTTCCAAAAAAGACCACCAGTGGAGTGCCCTGTGATCACACCTTCAGTCATTAAAATCTCTAATGGCCCTGTTACTACAGAAGAAAATTCCCACATTTTGTTTCTCACAGGAGCCTCATGGGTTTCTGCTTGTGCAGGAAGAAACTCTCACTCCTCAAACCTTTTTCAGACAAGGCACGTGAAGGGTTTGACAAGGCCTAAGATCTTGTTGGTACTTTAGAACTTAAGTCCATCCAGATACTGATGGAAGGAATAGGCTTGGATCACAGAAATGGGGGATAGGAAACCTCTGTTTTTAAGTGTCCAGACTGTTTCAGATAAATCTTTGCTGGAGGAGCTGTTTGGATCTGTCCCACCAGGACAGCCTGCCAGTTGTTTTCTTGGAAACTGGTGAATGACACAAAAGCTGTTTATTTTGCCTTTTCATTACTGGCTCAGTTAAAGAGAACTTTAAGCCTCATGAAAGCTTTGTCTCATCATCCTCTCTCTTTCTTTACAGTCATGGAAACAAGGAGGTGTTCTCCTGCTGGGGCATCCAGCTGGCAGTGGATTGGTTTCGAGAGAGGGGCCACACTTACATCAAGGTTTTTGTCCCACTCTGGAGGAAGGAACCCCCTCGACAAGACAGCCCCATTGCAGGTAGGTCACCATCCTGGGGTAATTTGGCAGCCATTAGGTGCAGTTTGGAGACAGAGGGGCTGTGAAGAACCCAGTACAGTTGTTTTTCCTGTAAAGACAAGCACAGTGCAAGTTGTGTATCAGGCTTCCCTCACTTGAATGAGTCATTAATTCATTGCCCCATTCAGTGCTCCTGGCTAGCAGCTAAAACTGCTTACAAGGCTTTGTTACACTGCTTTAAACCTTCTGCTTAACAAGCACAAGGTGCTGCCAAGCTGAGTTAAAGAAGGAGTTTGTCAGCTTGCAATGAGTCTTTGGAGCCTTCGAGGCCTGCCAGGAGACAGTGATGCTCATTACTGCATGGCTGTTATCTGTCAGCCTGCCGCCCAACACAGAGGGTGCATGGGCTCCCCTTCCAGGAGAAAAAAATGCATCAGCAGAAATCTGGGAAGGGAAGTGAAACTCAGTTAGTGCGGAAATATTTTGTCTGGAAATCAGCCAGGTTTGTGCCAGCAGCTTGGTGTCTGCAGATGAGGCAGATCTGCCTTCCTGCAGAGAAGGAATGGCAAGAGGTCAGAGTGTCCTCAACAGCAGCAGAAGAAGTTCATTTATGTATTTTATCACACACGTTTTATCTCCATGCAAAGCTTACATCAGGGCTGGTTATGAGCCTTCTGGCATCTAGCAGGGTAAAAAGGGCACTGCAGGGATTCAGTATCAGACTCTGGTGTAGAATTCAAGGCATTCTTTTACAGATAGGAATTAAAAATCAAAAAAAGGTGTCTCAAAATTTACAGGTTTGGTAAAACCTCTTTGTAAAAGATCTGATTTTCAAGTTGTGAAATAACCACCAGATATCACTGCATTTGAAAATTGCACTGCGAGTTTCCTAAAGTGCTGAAATAGCTTTAGATTCCTGTAGGTTTCTAGCAGATGTTTGAGACCTAGTCATAAATAATTAATTAGTTTCTCTTTTATTTTTGGCTTCCCTCATCTACTTTTGCCAATCCCCCCACCAGATCAGCACATCCTTGAGGAGCTGGAGAAGCAATCCATCCTGGTGTACACCCCCTCCAGGAAAGTGAAGGGCAAGCGGGTGGTTTGCTACGACGATCGCTACATAGTGAAAGTCGCTTATGAGAGGGACGGAGTCATTGTTTCCAATGACCACTACCGGGACCTCCAGAATGAAAACCCCGAGTGGAAATGGTTCATTGAGCAGCGACTACTCATGTACTCCTTTGTCAGTAACAGGTAGGAGATGATGCTGTTATAGAACCTAGAATTTAAACATTCTGGGCCAGCATCGGAGTACCTCCCATCAGTAGCAGAATACATGAGCCTTTTTATGGAAGGAATTTACTGCAGCTTTGCTTATCTCGTTTCTTGAGTGTCCTACTCCCTCAGCTTTGGTCTTAAAACCTCCCATGTCACTCTTCTATGAACTTTTGAATGGCAGCATTAATGACCAGCTTTGCTTCTTTCCAATCCAATTTGTGATGTTGAACCAAAGGCTGGTATCTTTTACTTTCTATTTCCTGTAAGAAGCAGAATTAAATCCATGAGAGGAGGCTGGCTGGCAGTATTTTTAATTCCCCTACACGACAAAATAGGACTTTTCCCTGTGTTTCTGCAGTCATGGCTTGCTAGAAGAGACAAGAAGCTGGTCTCTCTGGCCCTTCACCATCCCTGATGATAGAAGGTTTTCATTCTTCCACCACACCTGCAAGGCTGGGCTGAGTGCTCCTCAGTCTCTTCACACTAACCTCTCTTCTCTCCTGAGTTTTTAATAGCTGAGGTGTCCAGGGGAGGTGCACTTCACTGAGACATCCAGTGTGCACAGACCTGTGCTCACATCCATGGCTTCTTTTACTTTTCCAGGTTTATGCCTCCCGACGATCCATTAGGCCGGCACGGACCCACCTTAAGTAACTTCCTCAGCAAAAAGCCAGTGCTTCCTGAGAGAAAATGGCAGCCTTGCCCTTATGGTGGGTTTCTCCCCATGCTGTGAAGTGCCCCCTGCTTCCCAGCAGTGCTCTCCCTCAGCCACGTGCTGTCCTGCTTTATGTGGTGAGCACTTGGGCTGGGGTTGCTCCAAGGTGTCATGCTTTTCCCCCTCCTACTTGAGTGGCTGCAGCCTCAGCAAAGGCAGCAGATGCTTGTGACCCCTCCATCCCTGCCTGCATGCAGCACCCACGGGCACTGTGGCTGTGCTGGATGTCCTGCCCATACACACTTCTCACCTGGTGGAGTGGATTCTGCTGCAGCACTTGGGAATGGCCATCCAAACACTTTCCCTCTCTCCCCTCCTGACAGCAGGTTTCTCAGAGGTAAATCCCTATGCCATTTTTTAAAGCCACTTTTTGTAGCAGCAGGCCTCCCAGCCCGCTGAGAGCAGGAACTGAAACATGAATATCAGACACTTCCAAAATAGCTGAGACTTCCTTTCACTGCTGCTTCACCCTGCTATTAATATCAGCAATATTTAAATCTGGAGTCAACAGTACTGAGTTTGAAAATAGTACTTCCTCTTTTTCTGTGTTTGTCACACCCAGTGCTGGGGAGAAGTGATGTGTGCATTAATTGATGTTGGTGCTAGTGACAACTTCCTGTCTGATTTGGTTTTATCGTTTCAGGTAAAAAATGCACCTATGGCAATAAATGCAAATTTTACCATCCAGAGAGACAACATCAAGCTCAGCTTTCGGTTGCTGATGAGCTCAGGGCCAAAACAAAGGTCCCGTTATCCCAGGGGAAGGAGGAGGAGAGGTGTCAGTGCTCCCCGTGCGACGCCTGCACAGAAACTCTGCGGGAAGCCAGAGGCTGCTCGGGGCCCTCCCGCTGCCCAGGCCGGTCCCAGGGCGGCTGCTCGGAGCAGACATTCCGTGCCTGGCCCAGCAGCGCTGGCTCTGACCTACGGAGGGACCCGCTCCTGGAGAAGATGTCAGTGGTGTCCATCCGTGAGGACACGTGCGGCTGCAGCTGGTCCCGGTGCACCTCTCGGGACAGGGGGCTCACGGACAGCACCCAGCCCTGCTCCGACCTCAGGCACAAGCTGCTCTCACTGCATCCCCCTCGGGGCTTGGAGCGCCCCGGCTCTCCCGGGTGCCCTTTCCAGCGAGGAGCGCTCCCGACCGTGCCCGGCGGGATGTGCCCGGAGCGCGGCTGGGCTCAGGAGCGCCCAGGGGTGCCCGGAGCAGGACACAGGAGCCGCTCCTTCCCTTGCGGTGCTCAGCACGAACAGGCCCCGGAGAGCCAGCAGCCTCTTCTGCGGCAGTGCCCGGCTCTGTGCCCTGCCCGGCTGCTCCCGTACAGCGAGCCCCAGCCCCATCCCCATGCTCAGCCCCATCCCCATGCCCAGCAGCAGCGCTGTGTGCCCAGCCAGGCCCCGGGGCAGCCTGCCCAGCTGGAGCCCAGCAACGGAACGGGATTATTCCAGAACGCCCACGCCTACCCCAGCGCCGCTTACAGGGACTACTGGCACACCCCAGCTGCAAGGCCACCCTCTGCCCAGCAAATAAACATACACAGAGAGCTGTGCTCCCCTTATCCATACAGTGGGATGAGCCAGGTGATGACTTTGTACCCCAGTATCCAGGATAAGGGCACTGGAGCACCTCCCCTATGAAGACAGGCTCGGGAAGGTGGGGCTGTTCAGCCTGGAGAAAAGAAGTTTGCATGGAGACCTCATAGAAACCTTCCAGTATCTGAAGAGAGCCTCCAAGGAAGCCAGAGAGGGACTCTTAATCAGCAACTCCAGTGACAGTACACAGGGGGATGGCTTCAAACTGAGACGGGGTAGGTTTAGATTAGATTTTAGGATGAAATCCTTAATTGGGTGGGTGGTGAGACACTAGAACAGGTTGCGCAGAGAAGTTGTGGATGCCTCGTCCCTGGAAGTGTTTAAAGCCAGGTTGGATGGGGCTCTGAACAGTCTGGTCTGGTGAAAGGTGAAAGGTGTCCCTGCCCATGGCAGCAGGGATGTTGGAACTGCATTATCTTTTATGTCCCTTCCAAGTCAAACAATTCTGTTATTCTATGATATTGCCTGCTGGACTTTAATGATTGAAAGACACAGAAATTTGTGAAACCTCCAGAGCAAACCATTCCCAATCAGCACAAGTCCCAGGGCAAGAAGATGCTGAGGCTTAACTAACTGAAGCTCATTCTGAGTCTTAACTAACTGTTTTTAGAGGGTGTTATGGCAAGGATCACAGCTGCTCCAGGAATACAAGTATAAGCATCAAGTCAAGGCAAAGGCTGTCACCCACAGCAGTGGGATTGCATTCCACCTCCCCTGAAAGAGAACAGGAGGACTCAGGTTTACTGGGCTGCCAGCATTTGAACCTCACTGGTGCCTGGATTGAGGATGGCACAGATTTTCATTAACACCCTGAAACATTAGATGTGATTTTAGAGTCCAAACTATGGTTCAACTTCTTTAAAAGAACTGTGCTTGCTCAGCCAGCACAGAAGGTGATTTGGTCTGTTCCCTAGCACAGGGCTGTGCTCTCTGCTGGAAGGCAGCTCTGGGTCCCTGTCATCACCTGATTCAAGCCCAGCCCGCTGCCAGGGAGCTTTCAGAGCTACATCTCGTGCTTCTAAAGCCATGCTGGGAGCACACAGAACCCCCAGCAGAGGGGCTGGAGGTGCACCGGAGCACCTGAAGGAAGACACAGGTACCTTTCTCAGAAAAGGGACACACAGAGCATAAATAAAATCAGGGAAGTCATCTTCAATGTAAGTCTTGGTGTGGACTGAGGGCTTGGGGCTGGTAATAAAAAAAATTCAAAAGTCCAGATGATGCTGAAGAGAAAAAAAATTAAAAAAGCTTGAAAATGTCTCCTGTATAGAACAAGAAATCTATTGTTGACTTAACTCTCAATTACCAAACATGGCCCCATAATGCAATTATACAGTAAACTATGTTCTGTTAGGACATGTTTGATTTTCAGTAAGCTGTAAAGCTGCTAATCTCTGCATTATTCCACCGAATGCTTCAGGTTCAATTCAATTAGTAAGGTTGATCCTGGAGGCTTTTTGGCATTATACCAAAGTTTAAGTATGTCAGTATGACATGTTTTAAAATGTTTTAACACATTATAAAATGTATTCTATAACATCTCTAACACTTTGTCCTCAATAATGTCTTCATTTTCTGGGTTTTACTTACGTGGTGGGGGTTTTTTGTTGTTATTTTGTTTAGTTTTTGGTTTTGTTTTCTTTTTTCCCCCAGTCCCAGTCATCTTAGAACTGATGCTTCAACATTCAGGTGGGATTTTCAAGCTCTCTGACCCAGCAGTATGTCATTTCTCTGAAGTGCAGGGTTGTTAGTTCCAGGCAGGAATTAAACACAGTCCTCAAAGAGAAGCTGGAATTCTGTTGCTTCTGCAACAGTAGCAGTAATTTACCCTTAGTAACATTATCACATGATGAATTTTTTGAAAGCTGTGATAGTTTGACCTGTTTGCCTCTGGAAACCACCACCAGCTTTTGGTTTTCTTTTTTTTTTTTTTTTTTGGGTTTTTTTTTTTTTTTTTTTTGATGTTTGAAGAATCTGCAGAAAATAAATATACTGTGTCTATTCAATTTCTTATGCCCCTGAGGTTGGCTCCAGGGAACAACAATTTGCATTTTGGAGGTATGACTTACATTCACAGAACATGACTGTATTTTCCATATCTCCTATGCATTATTGGAATGGCTTACAAATTTATCCACTACATATTACATAAGGATTAGAAGTTCTAACAAACCAGAAGTTAAAACAAAACTATGGAAAAAATTCTCTGTGACATGCCTCAAAAAATACTGGAGACAAAATGTGATGCTGAGTGGAAAAATACCTTCCACCCAAACAAAGCAAGTTCCAAATTGCAGCATCCAGAAAACACACACACAGCAATGGAGCAGGATGTAACTGTGCATGTCAACATTAATTTTCATGTCTGGCATGCACGTTACATATTTCAATACACAAAGCATTTAAAAATCCATGGGAAAATTGGCACACTGTCTTTACATGGTGCCCTTGGCTTGCTGGAGATGTGCATGAACTTTTCTCCTTTTCCTTTGAGGATGCACAGGAATTTGGTGGTTGTTCAAAGCCCTCTCAATGTTTAATTTTTTTCCTTTTAATTTCTGTCATATTTACTGAGAATCTTTTTGTGAAATACATAGAATGTGCGCTCTGCTGAGAAAGTGTCTGAGAAAATAAATCAGACTTTGGTGCTAAACAGAACTTGATTTCTCTTGGCTCTTGTGCTCACCAGAGGGTTTTTTCTCATGGGGATGTTGTTGGAAGGGCAGCTCAGCAGCAGCGCTGTGTCACTGCCTGAGAGGAACTCTGCTGCTGGCCAGGAGCCCACAGAAAGCAGGGAGTGCTTCCCTGTTCCACCACAGCACGAGCACATGGGGCTCAGGAGCTCCTGCTGCAGGGCCTTTGGCACTTTCCAGAGCAGGGATTTCTATCTGCCTTTGTCAGCCCCTGGAGCAGGGAAAGGGCTGAGAACAGAAGGGAGGCGGCGGCTCTTGGACAGAGGGCTGAGAGGCTGTTGCTATTTGGTGTCTCTGCTGAGATGCATTTGAGGCCAGCTCTCACTGCCAAGTTGCAAATGAGCTCATAAATCTTAACAGGCTCAGAAAGCCCTTGATATTCTTTGCTTTTTGGTTGTCAAGACTCTTTTAGAAGAAGTTGGAAGCACTGAGAGCAATCTTCCGGGAGATGGGCTGCTTTCCCAAGGGAGATTTACAGAGCTGCCAAGTTCATTTTAAGAAAAAAAGTCAGGGGAAAAAAAAGCCAAAAAAGCCAAAAAAAAAAAAAAAAAAAAAAAAGCCAGAGAAAAAAAATCCTTTTACTTTCTCTACACTCAGCCCTTCCCCAAAAAGGCAGAAAGCCAGAGACACCCTCCCTTGCAAGGGGCTAGGGAAAATAAACACAAATATTTCACTGAGAAATCTTGGGTCAGCCCTGCAATAGCTCCTCAGCATAAGAAAGAGGAAGGAAGGAGGGTGCTCTTTTCAGTCCTGGGCACCTCAACACACCTCCCACCACCTCTGCTAAAATACAGAACTCTCCTTCACAGAACATGGTGACAAGCCTATTCATGTGGTGAGCTAAGGTACCATAAGAATTAATGCCATGAAACAGTCTCTAAAGCTGTTAATCTTGCTGGGTATCAAATACTTGTATTTTCCAATTATTCTGAGAAGTTTCGATAATATTTTAACTCAGTTCCCACAAGAGCTGGCACAATTTATAAGTAAATATTTGAACTAATCACAAAAAACCAAATAGAACATGACTTCTCTCTGCCTTAAGAAATGTTGGGAGGAAGAAGGCCTGTACTTCACCAAGTGTGACAGACCCTTGCACTCACTCATGGACACACAAGACTGCTGTAGGATCTATCTCCCATGCATTGGGGGGACTAGGATGCTTTGAACCCTTGAGAAGAGTTTAATACCACAGCACCATTAGCACTGAGGAAGTGCTATGGCTTGCAATTGATAGCAAAGGGATTTTTTAATAGTATTTTAGCCACGTCCCTTCTCCACCCCCAGCTGGGCTCACTGCCTTGAAGTCTTGCAGCAGGCTCAGAGGAGCTCTTCAGTGAGATGTGCTGATGTGCTGACTTTGCAAATGGAGCCCAAAGGACAGGGCAGTGGAGCAGAGCAGGGAGAGAACACAGCCCATGTGAGGCAGTGAGCCACAGAGCCAGGACAACCCCTGCAGGGCTGGCAGGGCTTGGAGTGGAGTCAGGAAACTGGATGATGTGCATGAATGGTGGCATCAGGATTGCTCACCCTAACCACATTCACAGCTCCTCCTCTCTCCCTGAGTCAAACTGTTTCCTCATCTTCTCTTTCTTCTCCCATCCGTGTTGGGCTCAGGATTTCCATTGCACCTACAATTCCCTAGTTTGGGCATTGAAGGGAATTACTAACACTGCTGGTTCCATACAGAAGACAAGTGGGCATCAGCACACTTGATGGCAGAAGAAAAACATAAACTAGGAGTAGGCAGCAAAATATGGATGGCATAAAATATGCCACACTGGACAAACAAGCAGATTTTCTCAGAAAAGAACAAAAAGACAATTGATTACAATTAATTAAATACAATTAATGAATAGTAGAGCTTAAAGAAGCAAGTACTGGATGTCACACATGGTAGGATGAACCTTGGAAAGGACCTGCTGTGCAAAGTAAGGCTGAAAAAGGTGTCTGCCACCCATCTGCACACTTGCAAGACCGAGCAAAGCAGGCCCAGCTCTCCTGAGGCTCTCAGCTTGCTGAATTTAGAATCTGTAATTTAATATCTGCAGAGACTCCAAACAACTGAGAAAAGTGCTAAATAAGAAGCAGCATCAGCTGTAGTAACCAAATGAGCTACAACACTGAACACAGAGTCAAGACAAAGATAACTTCACCATCTGGTGATTTTGTTTCCAGATTAGACTTTGTTTTACTGCAGGAATTAAAGTTCTCCTGGCATGGTCGGGAGGAGAGCTGTGCAGAGACCAGAACTGCCTACAAGGACTAAAGAACAGCCAAGGCTTGCCAAGGGGGCAGCAGGAGAAGCTCAGAGGAATGTGATGGCTTTTACCACTTGAACTGGTAAACAGCAAAATGCACTTCATTAAATAATACCACATTCTCCAGCTACAGAGAGAACTCAATCCTAAGGAGTGCCATGATGCCCTGGGAAAGGTTGTAGTCCACCCCACACTGCTCCAAAAGTGGTGCTAAGGAAAATTTAGCAGGGAAGCAGATTTGTTATTGCCAAAATATACACAACCATTGGCAGACAATTATAAGTGTTACTCAAAACCATCATCAGAATGAGAAATAGTGAGTTATCCCCACAGGAGGTCCTGTTAGGAAGAGGCTGAAGCGAATACAGAAGCTTGTAAAAATGTTATTTCCAGCAGGGAAACATTCTCGGAGAACTTCAGCATCTGCATATCCTTTTGTTCATAACGTAATGTATGACATCTGGTGGATTTGGAGCCCTGGCTTCACTTAAAGAAGCAGATGGAAGATCTTTAAATCTTCAGAGCATCTTCCCTAGGTCATATTTAAGCCTTGCAGAAGGTGAGAGGAAGTGAATACCAGTTTAAATTTAAGTAAAATAAACAATATTATGGGGAAAAGGGCAGAGAATCCAATTTTCTACATCAGTAGAAAAAATAAATTATTTCCGTTATTTCTGTTCATTTTCTATGATATTGATAAGCAATTTGGAAGACACCGGTTTAGGTCAGCCTCTGCACTTTGCTCTTTGATGTTCCAATGTTTGAATTTGCCCACAGACAAATGGAAGCCTCTAGGGAATGTCCCGCAGCTGACATCCCTAGACATGCACCCATAACATATTTCTAGAAAACACGGCGGCCAAGTCCGCCACAAGGTGTCAATGTGGCAGCACTAGAAGCCGGATTTGCTGCTCCGAGACCGCTTTGACACACGGCCGGTGCCGTGCGCTCGGGGAAATCCTGGCAGCAGGAACTGCCCGGGAGCAGCAGCAGGAACTGCCCGGGAGCAGCAGCGGGAGCTGCCCGGGAGCAGCAGCGGGAGCAGCGCCGGGACCCTGCGCGCCGCAGGCTCCGCGGGACGGGCTCGGCCTGCTCGGCACCGACGCTCCCCTGCCGGGGACCCGGCCTGAGAGGCTCCCCCAGGCCAAAAGAAACCACGGGTGAGGCTCGATCTCCCCGGCCGAGCCAATCCTGCTGCCTCCTGTGGAGGCCCTGGGGAGCTTTTCCTAAGTTACACCCCACTGGCTCCTTCCCCTGTTCCTATG
The DNA here is from genome assembly GCF_023055355.1 of Agelaius tricolor. Taxonomy (NCBI): domain Eukaryota; kingdom Metazoa; phylum Chordata; class Aves; order Passeriformes; family Icteridae; genus Agelaius; species Agelaius tricolor. The sequence goes on from NW_027269261.1 coordinate 47,751,039, forward strand.
TCTGTCCCTATGTCCCTGAGGCACTCCCTCCCATTTCCATGATTGGCCCTTATCCTTGTACTGCCCCGAGTCCGGGGTCAGCCCCAGGCCGCCGGGGAGAGAGAGCTGGACCCTCCATATGTGTGTGTGTCTGGGACCTGAACATCTCACCGCGCGGCTGAATTTAACATCTGTGGATATTATGCAAAGGCTCTTTTTGCTTCCTTACCTTGGACTACGCTAGCAGCAATTCAGGCTGCAGCAGCCTTGTGCGAGCTGGAATCGCGGCGCTGTTACCCCGCCACACGCGTCCGGCCTCGTCCCGCGGTTTGTGTCCAGCGGCCCTGCAGGGCTCACAGCAGCTCAGGCGGGCTCTGGGCCGCAGCAGGGTCAGGCTGCGGAGCAGTGAGAGACAAATGCACAATAACAGGTTTCAGAAAGGGCGCATTTTACAAAATTTACCCTTTATTCCATCTCTTTATTCTCCCCTCACCTGCAGTTCAGGCTGTGGCTGCCCTGCCATCAGCGGCTCAGGATTTATCTTGGCCGCGGCCCAGGCGCTGCTGCCAGGCTTTCCTTTCAGGGCAACAGGCCTGGGAAAGTCACTCGGGGTTAAGTTTAGAGTTCCAGGTTGGCACATTCTTAACGCAAGCCAAAAATAAGTGTGAATGGGGATCAATTTTATGAATTTGCTGAGCTGCCAATTATATTTTAAAGCTGAAATCTGAAACTAGGTTTGCCAGTGGATAAGTATCACAGCCAATCCTTAGGCAGAAATTAATTGAAAAAATACTCTGCAGCCCAGATAGCCTTGCCTTACAAATGTTATCTCCCATATCTTTCCTGGTGGACTTTGGACATTGGCAGTCAATCAGAACACAGGGGATTTTAACTAATTAAGTTTATTGTCTTGTATGTGTCAATCAGCAGTTAGGTGGATATGCAATAAATATTCCCAGCATGCGACTGTTAGGCAGCACTGGGGGAGAGGGGGGGTGCGGGGGGAACTTTCTCCCGAAATGAACCAGCACAAGCTCCTACTGCATTCCTTTTACACCTTCTTTCCTTGCATTTTTGGGGAGCAGGGCCACCACAGCTATACAATTGCCCAAAGCCAGGCAGTTGGGTTGTGCACCTACATCCCAACAACTGAAAATAAAATTCACCACTCACCAGGCAGAGGCTGGATGTGCAACTCAGCACTTGGAGCCCTGAGCTCACAGCCATCTGAAACCTGCCTGCAGCCTTGTTTCTAAGCTCCTTGCCAGAGGCACAAATAACCCTGTGGGTCCAGCTGTCACATCACCAGCAGAGCAGCAAAACTGGCTTGGAGGCAGGATTTCCTGATGGAGCCTGTATTTGTCCACAAGACAGCAGATGATTCCCAATACTGTGCCATACTCCATTTCATTTACTCAGGCCTGCTTGAAATGCTGCATCTGTGGTGCCCAGCTCTTGGTTTTCAGGGCTCAATACAGTTTTGAATGCAGTTTATCCCATTTCAAGGCAGATTTACATCAGAGCCATTAGCACTGATATTACAAAAGTTACACATGCTTTCTAAACTCTGCCATATGTAAAATAATCTGTGAAAAACAGAAGACATCCCCATCCTTCTTGAACAGCTTCTAAAGCAAATCTTCCAGAGGACACAGACAAATTTATGATGTACAAAATGTACGGGTCTTATTTATAAAAATGTATATATATACATAATAAAATTTTATTATTAAAATATGTGAAATAATGTATAAAAAGCATGTTCCATTGTATTGACACTGAGCTGCAATCCAAAAGGACCCACCTCAAGTGCTGTGTGCAGTTTTGGTCACCACAATATAAAAAAGATACAGAGCTATGAGAAAGCATCCAAAGAAGGGCCATGAGGATGGTGAAGGATCTGAGAGGAAGCTGTATGAGGATCAGCTGAGGTCATGTGGTCTGTTCAGTCTGGAGGAGACTGAGGGGAGACCTTGCCGTAATTATCTTCAACATCCTCACAAGGCACAGCAGTGGGGCAGACACTGATCTCTTCACTCTTGAGACCAGTGACAGGACCTGAGAAAATGGCATGAAGCTGCATCAGGGGAGGTTTAGGTTGGCTATCAGGAAAAGGTTCATCACCCAGAGGGTGCTTGGGCACTGGAACAGGCTCCCTGGGGAAGTGGTCACAGCACCAAGCCTGACAGAATTCAAGAAGTGTTTGGACAAAGCCTTCAGGCACAAGGTGTGTCCTGTGCAGGGCCAGGAGTGGACTTGATTCTGATGTATCCCTTCCAACTCAGCATATTTACGATTCTAAACACTGAGGCTTTTGCTGGAGCATCCCCAGGGTGCTGCCATGACCCAGCCTGGAAACACTGCCCCACAGTACATGGCCTCTGAAGCGCAGGGTAACCTGCCCTGAGAGCAGAGGCTCACCCAGGCTGGCCTTCACACGATTCAGAAGGAAGCAAGAGGCACCAGCTTTGCTCTTGCCTGCCTAGGGACCAAACACTCTACATTGGGTTAAGAGTTCAACAAATCCTTGCCAGCTCCGGGGTGACTCAGCAGCTCATGTGCTTTACATCAAGCCCTGCATGATTAAACACACTAGCAGGGAAGTCAAGAGAAAATGAGGAAACACTTGGTTTGGGAGCTACCTGTGGCTGTAATGTGGTATAACCCCTCACAGCACTGCAGCAGGTTCATCTCCTCCTGACTGGAAAGTGCTAAAAGGGCAGGCAAAGCAAACTCCATTGACCCAGGTACTGGAGGCTTGTGAAAAAACATCTGGAAAAGGTCAGCAAGTGTGCTGGCTCACATTAGGGCTAAAGGACAGGCAGAGAGAGCTTAACTGTGCCTGTGTCCTGACAGCTGGCAGGCACCCTCTCAAAACACTACACGAAAACCAAACAGAGGCAGCCAACAAAACCTGCAGGTATGGAGCAGCTTTTGCAGCTAAACACACAACAGGAGGGCTTGGGGTGGGGGAAATCCCACACAAAGCAGGCCCTGTCAAACATGAGTGGTGGCTGATGCTTTAGAGGATCACACAGGAGTTGCTAACAGATGAATAATGACTGACAAAACAAGCTTCTGAGCAATCTAATTTATGCCACCTACCTCAAGCCCTCAGCCACAGCTTTTTCACTGGCCTGTTTTATTCATTGGTCTTTATGAGGTTGGGTTTAAATGCTTTTACTCTTAAAATGAAAATAAAAACAATTAGGTCATGGCAGTAACAGCAGGAGCCAATTGTGATGTGAAATGAGCTGTATTACCTTCCTGAGACTCATCTGGAGTCATAAAACCAAAATTCAGAAAAAAGTATTAATCACCGCTTGCCAACATCTTCCTTTTGGCCACAGAAGTGAAAGCCCTTCCACACTAGGCAGGAAACTGCAGCTGTGACCAAGTGATGGGCAATGCCAAGATCAGCCATTCCCTGTCAGCCCTAGGGGTGTGTCAAACACAGGATTCATAGCTCATTAACAGCTCCACAGAGAATGGGAGCATCCTGGAGTGTAGCCCTGTAAACCAGTAACAAGGACACCTCCAGCTGGGGGTGATGCAATCCCTGCTCTGAAGCATTACTAGTGCATTTTGTCTCAGTCTCATGAGATGAATTTCACATGTGAAATGAAAAGATACCGAGCTGAAATCACCACATGGCAGCCCAGCACCTTCTGGGCCAGTACTATGACTAATACAACTGTTTCAAAATCCAAGAGAAAAGCATGGCTGCCATGGGGTGGCAGAGTGATGAACAGGTGAGATCTAGATGCTGACTCAAGCCTAGAACTCAAGCACTATGTGCAGTCAGGTATCAATAGGTTCAACCCTACTGCCAAACACAGGAATTGGTCCAGGAAAAGAACAGGATGAAAAGTCAGGAAATTAAATGAAAGAGAATGAAAACCAACATGAGGCAATAGATCAGGAGATGGATGACACTTTTCTATGGAACTATATAAGACATACCTTTGCATGCCACTTACCTTATGTCCACTTTGACCTTGGCTGGGCTCTCAAAGTCAGAATGCAAGTTTCCAACCATGGCATCACAGGGTACCGCCATGCCTGACAGTTGTGTTGGGAGTAAATAGTAAATAATGTCAGTAGTGAAGTATCTCTCTCCATCACTCAACCCTACTGTTTTTTTCAGGAAGCACTGAGAACTGGGACACATGACAGTTGCCTAGAAAAATGATGAAGTCTTGTTTCTTCAGAGCAAACTCCACACTTGCAGTGTGGTTCTTGGTGACCACAGCTGTGGGGCTGGCAGAAAAACACTTCCTGGTGAGATCCATCAGGACAGCCATAGGGTCCATCAACAAAAGGAAATTCAGCCCCTGGCCATGCTAGCTGGCTGTTTTGTTTCATTTAGTCCAGAAGTGAAGTTCATGGGGGCAGAACGGAGGCCAGGCAGGCCAGCATTGGTATCCTTAGGGCTTCAGAAAATTTAAGCCATTTGATTTTAAAGCACCAACCTCAGCAGGAAAAAAACTCCACATTACTAATCATTATTAAAGAGGGAAAGCTTTTGTTACGTCCTTCAGCTCAAAAAACACCAACAAGACATTTTCTTTCTCACATACAGGGCAGCTGTGCCAAGGATTATGAAGAGCTCCCAAAGCCCAGCATCACGCTGCCTTTCCCCCCTACCCCCTTAAGCCCAGCAGCAGCAGCAGCTCAGTTGGGGTGACACAGCAAGATTTTCTACTGAACAGCTTCACTTCTTCATAACCTCAATACTCAGGAACATGCATAGTAGAAAAGATGTGTGCACCTCCAAATGCTTCCTCAGTTGAAGCAGAACTGCACAACAAACACTGCAAGAGGCCAGACTGCTGCTGTGGATCAGACAGACAAAGACCTGCACAACTTTCTCCAGGCCACCAAACAAGTCTGTGACAGGGCATCAAACCACAAGCCATCAAATTTCAAGCTGGGTGTCCAGTGACAGCCTCCAATATCCTCTCTGTGACAGCAAATATGAACTACAGACATTGGATACGAAAGTTTTTTTTGCTGGCAGAAAAGATGCCACATGACAATCTTTTCAAAATTATGTCAGGTATCTCTGTCAGAAAACAGTATATTCTTTCCTCAGGTTATGTTTAAATTTTATTTCTGGCCCCAAAACACAGAGGGAAGAAAAAGGGTCATGAAAAAAACCAGAAGATAAATCCTACTTCTAACCCAAATTTGCAGCACTGCAGCTACTGGATAGTTGCAACAAAACATAGGAAACTTGGCCTGAGTGGTTGTTCAAGTCTCTAATTAGAGATGGAGAAAAGGAAAACTGAAAAGACAGAGGCAGAGATGAAGGCACAGTGAATAGCAAAATCCTGGGGTCACATTCTGCACACTGCCAAGGCACAAGAACAGAGCATCTTTTAGAAGCTGAGCCAGTGACAGAGCTGAGATGGACGAACCAAGGGCCAGGCTGGATTGTGCTTTGAGCATCCTGGTCTAGTTGAAGTTGTCCCTGCTCATGGCAGAGGAGTTGGAACTAGATGAACTTTAAGGTCCCTTCTGACCCAAACCATTCTAAGATTCTCCAATACCTTTGGCCAAATGCCTTTTAAAGCCTAAAGGGTATTTAATGCTTTTTCACTACTGTCCAGAGGCTCACAGTCAGCACCAGCCCCAGAGCAGAGGATGGGACACAATGCACCCAAACACATCCTCCCTCCGAACAGCAGCTCCCCAGATGGAGCAACAGTAGCTCTCTGTGACAACAAAGTAAGACACAAAGCAAGTACAAACCAGAGCAAAGCTGCAAAAAGATTCTGTAAAAAAATAAATCCATCCATCCATCCATCCATCCATCGTACATCCAATTTTGTTCTACACAGGATACTGTGAAATAGCAAATATTAAAAATAAATAAAAAAGCCAAAATGACAATAAAAAAAGGCCCTCAACTCACCGTTTACAGCTAACTATGAAGTACAGAGCTGCTACCATGAATAAGTAGATTGTAAATGAAATATTTTTTTTATATCAGCTGATGAGAGACATTATGTATGTGCAAACATTGCTTTGCTTGTAATCTTAGGTCAACATAAAACCGCTATAAAACAAATTCTTTATATAAAGTTTTTGGGACGGTAACTTTTGTAATCAAGCTTTCATTACAAACACACATTCATTCTCCCCTCTGAATCATGTTTCCTGTCACCTCAGAAGAGCTATCAATACTTGTTAACCTCTTTCAAACTCGCTTCTAGATTTACTGCTCGAGTTAGGAAATATCACTTTTACAGGTTTACTGTTGCAGTACAATGGTACAAAGCTAACCCAGAATTAATGATGCACGGGCTGTTATTCCAAGAGTACAAAGTGTCTCTTTTAAGGAATCAGTGTCCAACCTCCAAAACCATGGAGGCTGAATAACCTCTTTTACAAGCAGGCACCTCTTCACTTTTGTGGGTAAGCGCTGTGTACCAGACAGATGAGGAACTCCAGGGACTCACTTCCAACTGTCCTTTCCTCAGGAAAACCTTGTGAATTCTTCCTTGGCACATAATGAAACGTGGCCAGGGCAAGACCTCAGTACACAATGGAGACATGGCTGTCCTGTCAGCAGATGCACAGTGGTGACATCAGCATATCTCTCACGTAATGTCCCAAGTTCCTGACTCCAACAAACCCTATCCAGCTCTGAGGCCTTCTGCTTGCCACATTTTATTTTGCATGTTACAGCTGGGTGCAGGGAAAGCAACATCACCTGCTTCTGTATATGGAGAACCAAGGGCACAGCATTCCTCAGTCCATTTCCTTGATGTTTCCAACACCACATTCTTTAGCCTTGGACTTTCAATCACTTGCAAGGGGAACCAGAATTTAGGTAAAGTTTATAGGCTTTATAAACTGGTAAGGTCTGCTGATATCTATTAATACTAAAAGCACATTAAAATGCTTAACATGCAGCATCTCCATTTGTTACCACATCAGCTACATCAAAATTATTTTGGCACCACACTCCTGTAAATAGTGTGAAAAAAAGCACTGTCACAGAACTCAAAGCTGTAACAATGCACACCCTTGAAAGTGGAACTGGTTTTTAAAGCAACTTCGAATGCTCTAGTAGTACCCGAATTGAAATATTACTTTTCACCTTTAAAATCTGCACTCACATGTGATATGATAGGGTTTTATTATTTTAAATGAACTTGCAAATCATAGGCAGTTTGAACCCCTGTAGATAATGAATCATTTTGGGGCTCAATGTCCTCTGTAAGTAGACATGGGTATCTGCAAATCAAATCAATGAAGAGAACAGGACACTGGGAAAAATAATCAGCTAAACTAATGCCTGCAGCAGCACTGCACTGGCTGAAGATTGTTATATATTGATTAAATATAAAAAAAATATTTGCATTTGTGATGAAAGCACAATTATATGCACTGCTGGAAATTAACATGTGTGAAGTCTTGACTGAAGCAAGAATTTCTGAGACTTTTACTCAGTGCTGCCTCTGAAGGCAGTAGTTTGAGTTCAACTGTATATGCCATCCATACAGAACTGCTCAAAGGAAAAAACAAATTAAAACTAAAGATTCATAACAAAAGGTCAAAATTGAGTCTGATCATATAATTTTCAATGTTCACCACTACTCCCAATTGCTCCTAAAGCACTTAAGCTTGTTATAGAGCCTGAAGCTCCCAAACACTTCATATAACTCTTCCTGTTCTCTCTCTGTACTTTTAAAGTAGTTTACACAAAATATGAATCTCACAAGGCATTCTGGACTACATAAAATCAAAGACTGTTCCTCAAAATTAGCAATAAAAGAGCTATTCAAGCAGTCAGGCTTGAAAAAGGAATGCACTGTAATTATTCCAGTGCCAATTAAAGTAATCTAAAGTTTAATTTATATTTGCTGTTCGACTTATCAGGGTATTTTTAACAAATATGAGATAAAACATCAAATGTTTTTTTTGCTAAAGTTAGAATTAAACATAAGTAATAAGTACTGCACATTCACAAGCTGCACTACATATTCTGTTAACTATACTGAAAAGCTTCTGTCCCTGCTTTGTAGCAATACTTCCATTTTAGAATACCAAAGGAGTATTGAAAAAGAGTAAATAGTAGATTTCAATAGATGACTTTTTCTCTAATATCTCTTCTACATCTTTAATCAAGTCTTCCTTTAATTTGTGTCGGCTCCAATATACATTGAAGTGAGAGGAATTTGACTGAAGGAATATAGTACTGATAAGGACACTTTTCCCCCAGTCATCTACAAAACACGCTGAAGGTAGACACTTTAAGACCACAAAACGGATTAAATTCACATAAATAAAGCAAATAGACAGGCATAAATACTGACCACATAGTTTTAAAGCCAATCTATAATTAGCTTGAGACTGAAGATATTGAATCTCACAATTAAACTGAATTTCACGGGTGCCACACCTGGCCACACTCCTGGACAACAGAATAGCTCTACTGATTGGAGACTGCACAAGACAAAAATTTTTCTAATATATTTAGAAAGTAGCAAGGTGCTAGCTCTGTTTAGTTGCTACATTTCTAAAGTTATCCCAATTTTGAAACTTGACCATGTGATAATCTTAAGCATTCACAAAAAATAAACAGGACCATCTCTGAAAGCAAAGAAGGGTACTCCCTTCCAGCTGTATGTACTTTTTTTTACAGAGATCCCTGACAAAGACAGTACAGGAAAGTAAAACTCATAAATCAGCATCCAAGATAAAGTACTGATGTCAAAACACAAAATTTAACCTTGCTGCAAGTATTAATTTTTCTATGTTCCACCAGGAAAAAAAATCCAGCGGTGAAATCTAGTTCTAGTTCATCCTTCAAACCCAACCCATAATGACACACTACATTGATATGCCACTATCTGATGATATGAGTGACCTGGAGTATACAAAGAACATAAAACTCTTGAAGGGGAAGGTAAAAGTCTGGAATAGACACTGGAGACATCATTTCTCTTACCCTACTGTTTCAGGATCAGTTACTGAAAAGGCTGTCCAATACAAACTCATGCTGAGCAGATGGCTCTGCACACCTAGCTGGAGCAAGGATGTAAGTATTTTTTTTCCCTTCAGAAAATAAACACTCAAATTCAGGGAAAAGATCAATTATGCATTTTATAGAATGAGCAGGATTACATCTCACCTATTTCTCCAAATATGGTCTTTCCAGCCCTCAACTGACTGGCATTTCCTTTAAAAATTCAGTTGCCCCCTCACTCCAACCACTATTTCTTATATTACAGATTATGGTACACTAGTTGAACAATATGCATTAAGGATTTTTTTCCTGGATCTGTAGCTAATTTTTTTTTGCTAAATCAGTTTATAGATGTCTCCTGAAGGCCTCTTATACAGCATCAGTATGTCTCAGGAAAGCTCAACTCCACATAACAAATATCTGCTTCGACAGGGTCCATGTGGGAAAGACATGTCAAGGAACACTCCACATCTCACAGCATTTATATCCATAGCACCAAGCTACAGTTTAACTATATTCATCCTTAAACTGTGTTTATATCAACATTAGTTTGTCATCTGTGACCACAAAGCAGTTGACCATTTTGATTTAGAAAAACATTTTAAAAATCATAAACCCCAGAAGCAGGAAGTAAAAAGGGACTGTGTCTAGCTTATTGCTTTATGAATAAATGAGTGGGTCTTTGGTCAGGAAACAATCTCCTCAGTGCAACTTTATGAAATACATTCCTTATGCTCACTGAATTGGAATGAAACAGAGTAACGCATGGCAGGAGAGACAAGGTTCAACAAAAAAAAGGCTTAAATAAAAACTCTGGTCATAAGGAATCAGCCTACTTTTAATACCGTTAATGCTTATTGTTCCGTTGAGTATTCCGTGCTCCACAGCATGGAAAAAGCAAACAAATCACAAAAGAAAACATTAGAATATATTTTTTTTTAATTTTTATAAATAACTTATCTGTTACAAAGGCAGTTTACCCAGCTAAATCACAAAACCATCAACTCAAGATATCCAAATTAGGTTTTATTAATAAACAGGTAAAAACTGATTTGTCAATCTTCACATAGAACTGCAGATGAAGCTGAAAAATAAGGCCTCATTTTATAAACAAAATGCATTGAATGCAATTGCTTTGGGTCTACTGCCTAATTACCTGGGATTGACATTTTCTTCCCACATAAAAAAAATTGCAAAGCCTTCAAAACAAAGGCCTCTGTGCATTCACATAGATCACTTGTAAAACTCCTAATAAAAGTGTCCACTGGCGGATGTTTACAGTGGGTGACAGTCTACTTTGTCTCTTGCTACATGGTTAGCACTCCCTCCAGCCTCACACTAAGTGCTGCTGCTACATAATTCTTTGTGTGCCGTCTTTCATGCATATTGTACTGGAATTCCATTTTCTTGATCTCGGTTACATACATCCCCGATCATGTGAGTACTTTCCTTAAAAAAATAGATCATCAAAATAAAAGAGATGCTTGAGGTTGCTTCAGTGTTCAAGTCTGTTTGATTTCTCTTTTCCAGCCTTTATTTCAGTTGTCCTAAATATTGCTATCCTTGTTTTCTATAAATATGAGACTTCACCACAAAGTCAGGTTTAGAAACTGGCTGCCAAAACAGGAAAGCATTTAAAGTCCTTGAACAAAGCCGTACGATGCTGCTGCTGTTGATTTTGGCACTTTATGTACTTCCCCAATGAATCTCTCTTCAGGAGTCTGCAAGACACCCAGCAGATGAAGCAAGCGTAACTCGGATGCTGATCTGTTGGTGGGTTGAAAGTTTCCTAGTATAAAATTTCCTCACACCAGACAAAATGCTCCCTTTGTGTCACCCACCGTAAAACTCAGTGTACAGAGTGAACTATATGCGTAACTCTTCCAACTTTTCCTGCACTTTTACCACGCTGCATCTGCAGGTCTTCACAGATCATCAGCATTTACAAGAGCAATGTACAGAACGAGCAGAGGAAAGCTATTTTGTGCATAGTTTTTACTAATGCTCTTATTTTAAGGCATTGCTTCTCTCAGATAAAAGCTTAAAAAAAGGGACATGATCGTGCTTAATCACTTAAAGGGAAAAAAAGAAAGTTAACAAAAAGACTATTACACTATACATACAGAAGTACAAGAAAATAATAAAGGTGAGGAAAAGAAATCACTTAAAGCAGGCTCTAGAGCTATGTACAGTAGGAAAAGCTTTGGGGTATTTCACTGTGTGTATTGTACAGACAACGCATGCAGTTTTTCCTTTTCATCTTTAGATGTGATTGTAATGATTTCTGGCTTCACAGAGATGTTTTCAGGGAAGACAAGGCAAAGAGTACCACTGATTTGTGAAGTTCTTCCCTTTATCAAAGGCACTATATGGCAGCAAACAGTTTAAATATTTAAACCTTGTTCCTTTTAAGATTTCCTTTGTGCATGTAGTGTTTCACTGAAAGCTCTGAAAACAAAAACACTAGCACTCTATTCCTTTCCCCTGTCAAAATTCAGTAGTGACATTGGGGCAGAGAAGAGGATGGGCGACACCCAGGCACTGAACACGGTGTGTGTTCCTGGTAATACTGTACATGGTTCAGGCAGCTGGCGAGTCTCTCAGCAGATTGCCCTTCAGCCGATCAGCGTCAGCTGCCTGTGACACAGCTCTGAGGTATTGCTTGCTCTGTGGGCTGACATTTAACAATAGCAAAACACCATCTCGTCACACCTTCCATTTTACAAAACCCTATGCATAAATGCTTTTTTTGCCCCCCAATGCCTGGACAATTCCTTGTACGTTTGCTATGGTTTTAGGGAAGGTAATGGGCCTGTTGGCTCAGAAATGCCTGGGCATTTCACACTGTTCACAGCGATTTAAGGCCGGATGGTTTAAAAAAGTACAGGCGGTACAACTCCACTGAGCTCCCTCATCTTCATCTGTGTCTGGAACAGTCTTTGGTGTTTTCACAATGGACCTCTGATCTGTGACATGGAAGAGATAAGATAAGCAGTTACTAACTGAAAACAGCATGGAAAGAATTTTGAGATTTTTTTTTCAGTTACTGAGAACAATCTTGCTCCTCTGAGAACAGCACAGTTATTAAAAGTGACAGAAGCAGCGTTTTACCACCCTCTTGACTACAGCTTGATTGTAGGTAAGCCAAAAGGCTCAAGGTAAAACTACAAAAATCAAGTTTCCCATCCCTAACTCTGCCTTCTTCCCTTTCTTCCCTCAGTTCAAACCTCTGCATAAAAAGGAAATAAAATTTGCAAATTAATCAGCACAGGAAACATGGACAAGATTTAGAAGTCTGAGGCCTATGAAGTGATCTAAAATTCATTACGACAAGAAGTACGTGCTTTGTAACCCTTTGACATATCAAACTTTTTGATTCTAGAAAGAAGGTAGCAGTTCTTCAAGCCAGCTCAGCAGGCAGATGTACTAAAGAAAAACCATTGCCTGGCTCTGTCATGCTACAGAGTAATCATCCCAGCAATACCAACACATCTTTTTTCATGATGTGTTAGACAGTAATCTTCAAATATTTTAAAAGAGAAAAGAAGAAGAGAGAAAAGGAATGAAAAGGATGAAATGAGAGATGAGTGACTTCTCAAGTTAAGGGTTCCCCAGTTTAGGCAACTGTGAAATCCTTTCAGCCCATTATTTCATCTGGAAAACATCTCATCAGCAATGGCAATTGCTGCAAAATGACAGCAAGATCTCCATAAGTACAACACTACTGATCACAGTTGCAAGAATTATTTTTCTTCTTTTGTGAACAGCAGTAATTCTGTTTTAAGTCAAATTCTGTTTTAGCTACATGATAGCTAAACTGAAGCTTAAAATGAAATTAAAATGAAAGTTAATGAAGAACTAAGATACAGCAGTGATACTTAAAAAAAAAAGAAGAAAAGAAAGATAATTGATAGAGGGACTTTAGAGCTTTATAAACCAATCAGGGTCAATTTTGTATTTTCAAGACAGATTGAATGAAACACTTAAATTTGTGAGTACCTAAAAGATAAGCCAATAAAAATATCGATAACTAGTAAAGAAAATTAATTTTTCTTCTTTGATTTGGGTTAGTTTTTATTTATTATAAAAGGAACTACATAATTGACAGAACTTATAAGTTCTTCATGGTTCAGTTGTAAAATGTGTCTAATAGGAATGTGTTTGGATTTAACTTTACTCGGAATTTTCACTACCAACTCAGGTAGTGGAAGGATAAAAAGTGCTTCATAAAGTATGAAAAACAGTATCAGTTTGGAAGTGTTGCAAAAGATCTGCAGGACAAAAAGTTCAATTTATCTAGACCATTTTAAAATGCAGAACTGTCAGAAATGTCCAAGATGAGATTCTGTAACAACAGTTACTGCACACTCCAAGGACAATTAACCACACTCGTCTATATTATGTGGAGAACTTCCAGGACAGAAAGACTGCACGGAAACACCTGTGGATTATCTCCATGTTTTGGGAGATGATCTGCCTAAAGTCATAGTATAATGATGCTCCAAGCAAGCTGAAGTCATTCTCTGCTTTATGTAAAACACAAGAGGTAATAAAAAAATCTGCTTTGTTTGACACCCTGAGAGCAGAAAAAGCAAGTAATGTGCACACTAATGATAAATAGAATTCTTAAGAGTGGCTAATACTCAGCAATACTGACTCCCTACTGCTCTGCATTACTTTCCTGTTCAACTACCTAGAACTATATTTACCAATAGTCAGAAGAGGCTTTCATGTAACTTGTTAATAGAAATTCTGCAGTAACCATAAATTCCAGTGAGGGTAACCAACCTGAGTTGTTACCACATGTAAGTAAATCTACTCTTCGCTATGGATAATGGTGAAGTCATCTAAGTGAGTTTCCCTGGCCCCTAAGCAATGTACCTCATGCTCATTTTTAGAGAAAGATGGATGCTTCCATTACATAAACTGCCTTGCAATATATTATTCATCTTTAACATAACCTATTTAATATACTTCTCTTTCCTGAACGTATGAGTAGAGAGGACACAAGAGCAAACAGAAGCATACTTACTGCCAATACAAATAAAATGCAAGGTTTGTATGCTTTTGAAGTAATCTATTTCAAAATCAACACTTAAGCAAGATTTGTAAATTAGAACTTGGTATTAGATACAAACCAGGTATTTGTATCAAATCCAAATTTTATCAATACAATACCTTTGGGTTTTGGTGGCACGGGACCAAGAAATCCAATATTATCGTAAAAATTATGAATAGCGCTGGGATTAAAATGTGGTCCTAAAAATAAAAAAAAAAAGTGCAGCAGTTTAAAAAAATAAACTTGAGTAGGGAGGCATATCAGTTTTTCCTGGTAGTAATTCTGTAACCATACTATTATTCACTTATCACCTTTTATATCAAGGTGTCAATACAGGCCTAAGTGAGATATTAGTGATTTCAACAATACACTTTAACAAACTTATTGCCCAAAATATGTAATATAAAGTAAAGTCAGAGACAAGCTCTAGCAAACTAAACGCCTTTAAAGGTATCTTTTTCTGTTACTCTTTAAGATCATTTTATTAGTAAATCATATCTGACTTTTTCTAAATTGCAACTATACTCAGAGGTATCTTACCTACTACGCAGTGTATTATACATGCTTAGAATTAAAACTTAAGAGAAAGTTCTAAATGCAATTTACTGTAACCAGCAAAAAAATAATCACCCGCTACTCACTCTATTTAAGGTCAGGTTTTCAGTGTAGCATTACATTCAGCACACCTGTCTGCCTTCTCCTGAACTGCAGGTAAACTGACTGAAGCAGAACTTTTGTGTTCATGTGTGGAACTCATGTCCCAGCTGATCTAACAGCTCACTGCTTCTGGAAGTGGGAAGCATCAATTCCTTCCCTCTCACTATCTCAGTTCTCCCTTCCTGTGCCTCTCCCTCACATCAGCTATAGCAAGCTTTTCCAGCAATGCAAGTTTTAGCTTGGCTTGTTAACAGAATCAGCTCTGCAAAGGGTCTAAAAACTAATACAGAGCCAGAGCTCAGTAAGTGGCAAGAGAGTGAAGCAGGAAGAGAGAGGCTTCTTTCTGGCAGTCCTTGAACTGGCTCAGCTGTCTCATCATTTCACCCCCATGACCAAAGGCTGTGTCCCTGCAGACAAGGAAAGCAGTGAGCACACTGGAAGTTACAACTACATTTTATATTTTCTAACTTGAGAGGCTAAATACAGGCAGAGGTGGAAGACAAAAGAGAGAGATGAACACATATGTATTGATGTATCATTCAAAAAACTTTCTTTCTTTGATACACAGATAATCAGATTTGTATGAAATAGGAATGACTGTGGAATTAGGAAAATCATATGGCCAACAAAATCAAGAGGCTTTAAAGACAGTTACTACCATGGTTTCACTCAAATTAATGTGATGATTTACCAAAAAGTGTGTATATCCATCATTTATGACATGGACTTTTTTGAAACATGTAGACAGTGAAAAAAAAAATCAACATTTACAGTTACTGATGTACTAAGACATACTGTACCTCTTGCTTGAAAAAGATCAATCTCTTTGGTTAGGCAATCTATGTCTATCTGCAGCTGTCTGTTACAACTTCTTAACTGTTGCATTTCTTCCAGCTGAAAAAATAAATCTGCCTGTTAGACTAATTTTCCCAGTTTATGAACAGTTATCATTCATGCATAGGTAGACAACATTTAATTATTTCAGACATGAAGATAAAAGAATCTTCCCTAATGACCACCTTTCTTCACCTTCAAGCATAATCTTAGGAAAAGCTTCCAGACCTACTGAATAGTTCTCTCTGATCAGACTTCACAGCAGACTGAACAACTCCAATCTTCAGTCAGGGCACAGCCAGTGGTCTGGTCCACCAGATCAATGGATGATCATCTAGCACTGAAAACTGGTGCATTAATTGGTTTCTGTGAGCTCAGTATATGCACCAAGACCAAAAGTACTTGGTGTGATAACAGTATGAGTATTAACTTGTAAGGACTATCACATCAAACCTTTAGTGACTGCCTGTAAAAGCAATTCTTCACAAAGCAATTAGCAAGCTGCAAGGTTGTGGTTAAGTGACACATTTTTAGCCCTTACTCTAAACTCCACTGTCCACCAGCTTAATTCTAACTATACTGCCTGTCCCTAGTATATTGTCAATATACGAACAAGTCTTCCTTCAATTTATTGTGACAGACCACACTTGTGGCTTAGGTTTATTACCCTACAGATGTTTCAACTTACTGATGGAATTTGGGAAACAGAATTCGATCTTTTCAGGCGCCTTCGTGTTAGATTATTCTCCATTTCATTGACCTCTGATTTTAGTTTATCCAACTTTTTCTTTTGAACCTCAAGTTCTCGTTGAAGTCGCTCCATCCTGGCCTTCTGGTGTACCAGTAAAGCTGCAATACATAAAGTCCCATTTTATCTACTTTATTATCCTTCACATGGCAACATCAGATTAAGAAGCAAGTTGGTACTCTTTTGGGAAAAAACTGAAAAAAACACTGCTACAGACTGCTTTTCCAATTTGCTCACAAGAAAAACTCTGCCGTAAGACAGAAAGTGCTGTATTTTTGAAAACAGCACAAGCTAACTACAGACAAGCAAATATGAGAAAGCCACACAATGCAATAAATGGCCATGCAAAATTTAACTGTAATCTTAAAAACCTACAAGACTAACTACCCAAAGGCAGGAACAAATATTTCTGTGTGCATTCATCTTAACCACTGTAAAAAAGGTAGCATGAAGAGGATTTCAGACAACTGCAATATGGAGCCCTGCATATGCTTATTACAATTAGGATTGGATCCAGTGTTCACCATAGTACGAACCATCAAATGAAACCAAATCAGAAATAAGCACACCACTAGCAAACTGATATTTGTCTAAAGCTGGACTGTATGTCACTTTACCCCTAAAGTATGATGCAGAACCATTAGCTCAGCTTCTAATTTCTAACACTGATTACTATTTGTAAAGCAAAAAGCACAAGACCTAATTTAGAAACAATGAAGTTAGCAAAACTTCACAGTTTCAAAACACAGTTTTTTAAGCGTATAAAGAACCTAAGTAGCAGATAACACAAATTCATGCAATCTAATGAGTTTATTTCACTGAAGGCAGGTTTACTATTAAATATAATCACAAAAGCAGATATTACCGCTCAAAGTAATAACCACCTTCTATAAAAATGTATTTAATTAAATAAACTAAAGAATATTTTTAATTTCTGTACAGCCATTCATTCATCCATTAAACTAGCAATTCCTAAACTGTGATCATTTTCACAGACTATGAATACTTTTATATCACCCTGGAAATTATAAAGAAGTAGCAATAACAAGGTATTTTAAAAAAGATTGAATTTGCCTCACAAAGTCTTGGAACCTAACTCCAGTTGGAACATGATGTTTAACTCCTCACAATTTCTTCAGGTACCAAAAAATTAGAAGCACTCAAATCTGGTTGCCTAGGTTTCCCAAATAATAGCAGAGAAAAAAAAAAAAAAAAAAAAAAACAAAACCAAAAAACAACATCAAAAAGATGGAATGCTCCACATCTCTGGCAAGCAGAACTGACTTCTCCTGCAGATCCTGCCTACTCATTCATTCATTCACACATTGCATTTTGTCTTCCAGAGGTTCTTTAAAAGGAAAAACCATGCCAAACTATTTTTGAACAGTGTTACAGACCATACTGAGATCCAGCCTAGGCTTTTGAGTCACAAATGTTCACAAGATACTGAAATGACACCTAGCTTCTGCTACATTTTATTCAAATTGCAGAAGTTTTCATAAACAGACACATTTACTTTGGGTCACAGTTGTTGCACTTCAGTAAAAATTGCAGCTGTGCTCATACGTAAAATAAAAACATAATAACTGAAATCTCAATATAAAGATTTTTGTTGAAGACTTGAAATTATCAGGTAAGTATTCTCAGCAGACAGCCTCTCCTTTTGAAAAGTCTTTTACAAACAGAAAATGAATCTGCAAGTCTAAAGAAAGGAAATCAAAGACTACTTTGCCTCTACTCTGGTAGAGAGTGTACAAGTCCTTTTTCCTTCTACATTTTATTTCCACTTTTAGACAGTCTCTTCTGTTTTCATTACCTTGGTAAGCCTGCTGAGGCAACACAGCCATGCTCTACTGCCCAGAGCCAGAACTCCTCAGACCTGTCAGACGGTGGATGCAGGCTGCTGGCGAGTAGCCAGTGCTGCTGGCTGTGGCAGGTGGGGAACATTTGTACCAGAGTATCAGGTTGTATGGCATGGCATGGCCTCAAGAGTTCAACTATGACCAAAACTTTGCCTGTGCATCCCTCATCTCCTTTTTTAAGCTACTTTTGTAAAGGAAAGGAGACCAAAATTCCTCATTTTGATGTTCTCCCACTTGTGTGGTTTAGAAATTCAGCTGTCAGTATGGAGCTGTACAAGGAGAAGGCACTGATGGATGCCCCCAGCATTACTACATGCTTTTCATTTTCATGTTGTGTCTGGAAAGTCATGCACTTTATTCTCCTAGGAACTTCGGGACTACCACCTCACAATTTTAAATCCCAACAGGTTTTAAAAACACACATGAAAAATTACCATTGTGATTAAAGAAGAATCACTTGATACCACTGTGCTATCCTTCTACTATTAAAAGTAACTTTGATAAGGAACTTGAAAGAGATTGGTGTAAGCGGAGACTTTCATATACAATTTGGTAATTTTGCTTCAATACCAATTTGGTATCTGCAGGAAAACAATGATGGGGGGAAGACAAAACCCTCCCTGTATTTCAGCGTCATAATCATGAATGGAAAGCCGCAATTTAAGTATTCAGCTCCCTCTAGTGTTGCTCAGAGCAACTGAAAACGTTCAGAAAAACTGCAGTTCAACTTCTTAATTAAGTGCAAACAGGGTATTTGGCACATTTAGTTTTTTACACTTCTGCACGTTTGCATTCAGTAGAGTGCAGTACACTTCAATGCTCTGGCAGATGCCACTGTTTCCTCTGACAACCAAAGTGCACATTTTTCACATAAAAGCTGTATATCATTATAATTACAGGAAGGAGCATAAAAGCCTGGAGGACAAAAGTTCACTCTTCCTCTCCCAGAGACCTTCTCAGTCGGGCACTAAATATACCTTTAAGTTTGTAAATGTATGTATAATTGTTTTCTCAAGGACTGTGAATGTGAATTTTAATGTTAAGAGCGTATTTTATTATTTTAAGTGTTTCTAAGATAAATTCTAATCTAGGAATACAACAATTTCACCCTATCCTATAGACCTACACAGTTTTAAAATCTCTTAGTTTGTCAGATATGGAGGGGATTTCTGGCAATGCAATTACACTGTGGCAGGAGGTTCATGAGAGTCTCAAAACTTATGCTTGGGCATGCTGTCTAAACCTGTATTTGAAGCTGCACAGAATTCAGTCATCTGATGTGCAACTTCAATAGTTCAAACTGATTTATTTGTTCTCTCTTTTCAACAGTCTCTTCACCTAATTTTTTAAAAAGAACATCAGTGAAGAATGGGGCCTGATATACAGAGCCAAATATAAGGTGGTATTTTTTCTTAGACCACATGATGCAATGGCTCAGAGCCCCTTGGTGCATAGGCCACAGCTGTATCTTATTCAAGTATTTTTTCTTAAACATCTACAAGGACTGGCTAAGAATGAAAAAAAGTTGTTTCCTGCAACTTTATTTATTTTTTTTTAAGTTTTAAAGAGCTCCAAGAAACCAAAGCAAGAGCTGTGCAAAATATTAATTTACTAATCTAGTTTATAAATTAATTTATTTACATTAAAAATGCAGTGGCAAGAATTGCTAAGCAAACATGCTTCCACATATATAACTATAGTTGGTACCAATGATTCACTCAACTTTGCACACTATCCTCTTTCAAGTTGAAGAAAATAATATGAAAACATCAGACAGTCAAAGCTGTATAATATTTAACCAAAGGACTTAAGTTCCCTAGTAAGAAAACATCGACCTAGTGATTTTATTAAACAATTATGTATTTTCTTGAGGGGTTGCCTTCCCATTATACAGATGGAAAGCTATACCCAGAATGAGCAACTATTAAATAACTGTTCAGCCTCACTACTCATCACGTGACATACAGAGCATACATCACAAAAATGTATCTGAGTACAGAATTTTCAATTTCTAACAAGATTCCAATTTTCCATCCATAAGACATGTTATACTAAACTATACATTGAAATCCCACTTAACTACTTCATATTAATAAAACTAATTATAAATTGTAATCTCTACTAAGTAATAGGAATACTCCTGCACACTGACAGAAGTGATACTGAACGCATAAAAATGCATCCTCTTTTGGCTGCCCTTCTGTGCATGCATCTAGCATTACTCTTCTCACAGCACCATGAATTCTTACTGACTTTAACAGCAGACACATGCACTCAACACTTCCACAAGTGAGTCCTCAGTATCTCAGACCAGAATCTTAGAAAATGAGAAACATTCCTCAGCAACCAGTTCTGAAAAGTCTGGTGACAGTGAGTTTCTCAGGATGACAGTCAGTGCCAGAGATACAAGCAAGCATTCCAGGGAAATGACATTGATCTTATCTGAGCAGTACCCACTCCTTTACACATTCTATAACCTCCAGGTTTGGCAGCAAATAAGACAGAGATCTGGGGCAGCCTTCTACTACCCACTGCAACTTTTTTGGGAGGGAAACCAGAAATATCATGGAAGGAGACAGAGGTGCCTACACACACTGCAATTAAGCAAAGCTTCTTTGATGGCAAGCAGCAGGACCTACAGAGAAGTCCAACACATCTTCTGTTCTCCTGGGCTGGACCATGTATATAAATGTAAAATAAATAAAAAGAGCAAAGGAAATTTTATTTGACATCAAAGCCACTCCATCTTCCACCCCAAGGTTTCTTTTTCCCCAAGGCAGTTTCAGTTCTCCCTGCCAAGATAAAGAGCATTCTGGTAGAAACAGAAAAGCTGATGAAAACACATCTTTCTCTAATCACGGCCAGAGAAACTACTCATCTTTTCTGGCTAAAATTAAAATGAAACAAGCACCTTGCATGGAAGGATTCTGGCAGTCTGGCAAAATCATAAGCAGTTTAGAATACAGAAAACATGAAGTAACTCAAATCCCTTTTTGCATGCAAGACAAAAAAAACCCTCTGCTAAGTATAAGAAACATGTTTAAAAGCAACAGTTAGGACTTCTAGATATAAATATCATACAGTAAGTGTATCACAGACTTAACTCTCCAAATATTAATTAATAACCAAAATGTAAGAAACACTGCACTTATTGCAGCAGAAATGGAGCACACATGCCAGAAATGCAGAACATCTCTACATGTAAAGAACTTCAGAAGTATTAAGCACACTTTCTAGTGAAGGACACAGAAGGATGGTGATTTCCTGAGGTCCCTGAAGTTGTACCAGCCCACATCATAGATCTACAACACAATCTAATAGCTGCAGCTTGGCTTCAGGAAGAGCTGGGTACACAGCAAGAATGAGGTCAATGCTTCTGGAACTCTAGGTTGTGTATCAAACTTGCCTCATCTTGATAAACTGAATGCTGACACCAGCAGCTTGTAGAGAGGTTACTGTGGCCATCACTACCAAGGGTACAAGAGATAAAAAGGTAGACCTCGTGTAAGTCAGTGCCCTTAGAAAGGAAAAACAGACAAAAGGGACAACTCCCCAAAATAGCAGTTTTGCAAACCCCTAAAAAGTACCCAACTTGCTTGGGAAGCAAGTTCATGCCCTAAAAGACTGTTTAAAGCCTAAGGACAAGATTTCAATTGCTAAATTTCTGGCATATGAAGTTTTCCAGGACTAAGACTAAAACAGATAGCTAAGTTTCCCTCCAAAGTAAGAAAAGGAAATATGATCTGGGGGGCAAGTTTTTTGCTTACCTACAGATGAATTTTCTGAAGTTCTTTATGCACTGAACATAAGAGAACGCAAGGATGATTAGCTTTTTGGTTTTGACACATAACCTTTAGAAACTCTTGAGTTAGGATTAACTATTCCTCACTAAAGATAGTTATATCCAGAAGTAGTGCACAAGCTGGAATAATTTTTTTATTTACTTCATTAACACAGTACTCCAGATCCAGATCTGCCTTCCAGTGTCCTGATCACTGTACTTACTTACACAAAATAAAATTGCTAAGTTCATCTGAAGAATGTTTACACTGGTCATGGAACAGGCCAGTTTTTTAAATTCAAAATTGTTTGCTAGGTCCAGAGAGGACCAGTGAGGTCAAAGACAAATTATTTTGACAACCTATTGTGAATACTGCTTAAATATCCTAAGACTCATTCAATATTTTTATGTAAGAAGCTCACAGAAGGGTTAATAAACCATTGAGTTGGTAGTAAAAGCATGCAAACCCATGAAAACAGAAGAAAAAGATTAACAGGTTATCTCCCTTTATCACATATTCTAAGTTTTACCCCTCCGTTACCGCTGATCCCTTAAAACAGATTCCTTTGATTTGGTGTTCCTTTTCACATTTTAAAATGTAACAGAAGTAAGTATCAAGACTTTAAGCATTTTATTGTCAGGAACACAGTAGGAAACATGGAGACCAGGCCAACATTTTGTGCCATTAATTGCTTTTGAAGTCTGCTTTTTTTTCTTCTTAAAGAACACTCGCAAAAAAAAAAAAAAGAAAATTATCCAATGTAAACAGTATCTCAACTGATTTAAAAATCTGACAATGGAATTGTAGCTTTAAATCACTAGGACAAGTTGAACAAACTAGATGTTTCTTTCAGAACAACATAAAAATGAAGATGGTATGACTCCACTTCATTAAACAGATAACATATCTACTTAAGACAAACAGAAGAATATCTCCAAGTATTCAGTCACATGTCTTTACCATAAAAAGAAATCTATTAATTGCTTATAAAATGCTTTTATTTATTTAGGAAACACAAATGCTAAAATTAAAGACACTGTATTAACATCATAAAGGTTACTAACTGTTTCCTGTTCTGCAATCTACACACTGAATTGACAACCTGGTCAAAATCTCTACAATTTATATTAAGAATATTACCTTGTGTGTAGGCAGCATCATCAGATCCCATACTCAATTTCCGTGCATCACTGATCCTATCCACATGTGCTAAAACAGGGTCAGTAAGATGCTGGATACCCTCTGGTTCAACATAGTGATCAGGAAGGTTTAGAAGGTTTGTAGGTTCAAAAGTTGGGGATACTACCCCTGGGGAAACTGCAGGGGGCTTATTTGGAGAAACTGTAATTTTAAAAGTATATTTTGTGTTAGGCTGCGTAACAACCACTCGAGGAGAAGTTGCAGTGGTGCTGTTGCCCACTGCTCGACTCTTGGGTGGATGGTGATGAATAAATGCAGGACCCATGCTTACTTGACCAGACATATTCCTAGCAGTAGTAGATACTCCAGGATTTGTGGATATGAAAAGCGTGGGCTGGTTCCGCACAAGTTGATCATCTCCTGTCGTGGCATTTGCTGAAATGTAGACCTTGGGCTGTCCACGTGTGATCACTTCATCAGTATTTGGAGGACTGGCCGATATGTAAACAGTGGGTTGACTTCTACTTAATGTCTGGCTGTTGAGGGAAGAGGGAACGGTGGAGGTGCGAGGGCCAGTTGAACGCAATTTAGAAGAACTGTTTCTTTGTGGCGGTTCAAGTTTGATTTCAATTTGATTTTTGCGAGGTCCTGTGGATATATTCTGAATGTTGTATTGGCTATGAGCAGAAGATTGTGAGCTACCAGATGAATGAATCATAGGTGCTTGTGGAGTAGTAGGAGAACTGATAGGCATGTACACATGAGAAGTCTGGTGGCCTTGCTGGTTTGGCTGTGTTGAGTGTTGCGATGAGGTATGTGGCGTAGTACTGGATGTAGGAATAGTAGTCCAGGGACCTGGCTGTGAAGGCTGGTAGACTTGCTGAGGGTGCATGGGATTAAACTGAGATGCCCAGCCTGGCTGCTGCTGTGTTTGCCGAGCAGTACCACTAGGAGCTGTGATGTAAGGCCTAATATAGATAGAATTTCCCTGGGGACTGTTAAGTACAGGAGGAGGTACACCATGTATGTGCAAAGATGTTGGGGTATTGCGACCAGGCTGAATGTTTGGGGCTAAAGTTACCATAATGGGGTTGAATCTGGGTGTTTGTTGAGACAAGTTAGATACTCCTTTGCTGCCTAGGTGAAATCCAAGATGCTGCCCTGGATTAGAAGCACTAACTGTATTAGTCATCCCAAAGACATGAAATCCTTGTGGAACCTGCGCAGGTGCTGTCTGTGGTTCCTGCTGAAACAGTTCATTGTTGGACTGACTGGTTTGAAGGTGTCCATCACTAACACTGTGAGCTAGAGTCCTACTTCCATTCATTCTACTTCCTTCTCTTCCATGGTGATAGACGTTCTGTGACTGCAAATCCAAATTAAGAGATGTCATGTGATTTCGTAGTCCAGGAATCCCAGAATCATCCGAAAAACTCAGGTCTCCTTCACCGTAGAGATATTTCGTGCTCTCTTGAGAGAGAACTGCACAACAGGCATCCAAATTGTTGTTATTCTAAAAAAGACAGATGAAAGTTTGACATTACTGATAAAATACTGTCACAGTTATGTATGAATACATCCAATCACAACTGAAAAATGAACAATACAACATCAGATAGGAAGTTTAGGTGGCTGGTATAGCTGCTCTATACAAACAAGGGGCTCGCCTGTGAAGCTCACTGCTCTGGGAACAGTGACTGAGCCAGTGGCACCAAGGGCAAAGACTGCATTGCCTCTGAAGCAGTGACAGGGAGATCTTGCACCTTGGAAAGCTAGCTTTATACAGGGTGATACACCTTGGATGAATACTTTCCCTATTCCTTCTCAGTTTCAGAACCATCTTCAGCAGAGACCAAAGCTCTGGCTTTAGGGAGGAAAATGACAGCAGGAATGGATTTACAACATCTACATAGTATTGATTAATAACTTAAAAACAAAAATAAAAACACATGTTAATTTTAAATGTTTTCCCAAACACTTCAATACCAGTTATGCATTACCTCCTGCTGAAAATAAAGTGAATCTTATGAAAAGAAGAAACACGCAGACTCAAGAAACTGTACATGACTTCAGAAGAAATGCAAAATTTCAGTTTATACAAATACATCAATAACCATTCTTTTGTAAGATCAAAACTATTAACTGAAAACCCAGAGGACATTTGTATTTTCATTTTAAATCACTGCTTGCAAAGCTTTGAAATACTTATATTTGTACCTTTTAAACCCAGTAATAGGATGACTTAGAAAAGAAACCACAACGCAGCTAACTCATTTTTTAAGAACATTTCAGATGCAAACCGCTAATCTCTTGTCCTTTTCCATGTGTGTAATAATATTGTACTCTAATCTTCCCAATTGAGTTTCCTATATAAGGATTGCTAGAAAGAGTGAGCGTGCATCAGTGACCTAATTTTTTCATACTATGCTCCATCTTTATCACTTTTCACACAGAAATTCCCACCCCTCAAGAAATAAAGGTTAATACTTTCTGCTGGAAGAGCACCTGTTCAGGTCCATGTTATTAACACTAAATAGGCGGCAAATCCATCCAGCACATAGAAACAGTTACTAGAAAAAGTGCATGTGACCAAGGAAAAAAATTGCATGTGCCAAGTAGCAACATTATCAGTTAGTTAAAAAGTAACACAACCAGATAAACTGATTCATGCTACATGCTTTCTATTTTGTCATTTTTGTTAAACTAGCAGACATTTCTCATTCTGCCACTGGATAAAGGTGACAGTGTTGTGCACACATAGCAAGACTGTCTCTACCTGACAGATTTACCAAAAAAAAAAAAAAAAAAAAAAAGAAAAAAGAAAACAGAAGTGCGAGAGGGATAACAAGGCTAAACTTCACCCACAAAACCAAAACTATGTGTTCATACAGATCAGATACAGTTCTGAATTCTTCCAAATTAAAGGAAAAAAAATCCCAAATAAACCCTAGGCACAGAACTTTTTAAAATGACAGGATTCTCTAAAGGCTATCTATCAAGCCAGCTCTATATAAGGATTGCTGCAAAAAAGTATTCAGTGATATGAAAATGGATCAAACTGATGATGATACACATATTGGCTCTAGTTTGGAATAAGCACCAGAGGATGAAGTAATCAAAGGAAGTTAGTAGTGAAGAAAGGAAACACACGGACAGAACAGTGGTAAGATAAGAACAATAGCCTGGTATTTGTTGCAAAGGAGAAAAGGGAGCCAGAAAAGGGAAAAAGATAGGATGCCACAGAAAAACAAGCTAGAAAGATCTCAAAGGCAGATTTTGCATGAAGTGAATTAAAATTATTAACAGAAAGGCCAAAAATACCAAACCAAAAAGGAACAGGCCAAGCTTGCAAGGCCCTTACATTCAGCTTGAATGCATTTCTTTGGACAATTTTTTTTTCTTTTTTAAGACCGCATCCAATCAATTCCAAAATTTCAGTGACGTCAATGAGAAAATTGGAGAACTCAAAGGGGAAACGGGGGCACATGGAACCCCTGGAATCTTCTGGCTGGCAGAGGCAGAGTTTCAACCGCTTCTAGCTCTTTACAGATCAGAGAACCGGTTGATGGCAGAACTGAGCATATTCCAGCAAAACAATACCCCTCATCTTATCTCTGCCCATGTCCCATTTGAGTTTAAAATGTTGGCACCCTGAAAGAGAAAGAAAAAAAAAAGAAAGAATAAGAATGTTGGAGGGAAATGAGGAAGCAAGGAGAGGACGTAGACTTGAGGAGCAGGTACAGAATGCTCCGGACACAAAAAACAGAATAACAGGGAACAATGTCCACCGACTGTGGGCACCGCAGTGATTCCTTTAAGTGAGGAGAATGGGAGATCTGAATGCAGGAGGCTTGTTGGGAAGAACAGAGGGATACAAAATTTCTTAGGAATATTCAAGTGCTGTCAGCCTGAGACTTTTTACTACCTAGATTAAGCTGGTTTAGGTTTCCTCCTATTAGCTCTTTGGTGGTCCTCTGCTGTTAGCATGCTAGCATATTGTTTAGGTAATTCAAGGCTATTTACCTTGAGGTATTTGCATATTCTCTTTATCCCTAATTTTTTCATTATAGACATATAATGCTATAAACCTTCCTTTAGAAACAAGCTGTGTTTGTTTACAAAGAATTCATGAAGGATGACTGAATTATCTGTGTATTTTTTCTGCACAATTCACAGTCATCCAAAGAAATTTTCCTTGTAATAAAAGCCTCATCAATAATATCATAAACTGCATAATTGCTTATATTCTTTCAGATTCTCACCTGGGGTAGAACTCCTGGCTTAAAAAGAACTTCACCCTGACATGATGGCTGCACATAAAGTACTGCGGGGGCAAGGCACTTTGTATACCAAGTACTTGTCTTTGACCTGAACTACATTTACTGCCTTTATTGGAAATTCCTTCCACTATGTTCAGCTACAAGG
Organism: Agelaius tricolor; assembly: GCF_023055355.1. Classification (NCBI taxonomy): domain Eukaryota; kingdom Metazoa; phylum Chordata; class Aves; order Passeriformes; family Icteridae; genus Agelaius; species Agelaius tricolor. The sequence goes on from NW_027269261.1 coordinate 47,778,505, forward strand.
TGGCAGAACTCAGGATTCAGATATTGTTCCAGCAGCATTGAAACATGCGCATAAGTACTCTCAAATTCCGCTTTTCAATCTTTCCCATCAGTCCAAGTACAAAATTTGTTGGTTTGAAGAGGTCATGTTAGGCAGCTTTTACAACAACCCCAAACAAATCAAAACACAAACAAACAAACAAGACCCCAAGCCAGAGAGTAGCAAAGCTAGAAGGCGCATCACAGAAACCAGAGCTCATGAAATTTCAAAAAAACCACCAACATGACAGGATTTTCTTGGTGAGTCTTAGTTCACAAAAAAAGTAGCTTTCCAGTGTGACAAATTAGTTTAACAATACTGCACACACGAACATTAATTACATAAGACTGTTTTTGAAAGATTCTCTTATGAAAGCTGACTTAGAACACTTCCTCAAAATCTAAACCCTTCCCCATAAATCTGTCATACGGGATGTACAGTATCTTTTCTTCACAGTTATAAAGCTCTTTTTATTTAAAGAGATCCACTGTATTCAATGTTACAAAGACCACTGACTCTATTAAAGAAAAGCATTAGTTTTTCAATTTATCAAGAACTACATTCAAAAGATGATTACTGATGCATTCACTCCATCAAGTCCACAGACCTTGCTGAACAAGCAGCTCTCGTGTTCGAAGAACAAAACTGTACTTGTAGTATAAAGTCCTACAGAGCACTAACAAAAATAGCAGTGTACAATCCTGAGAACAAGTACAGGCAATTTATACTCTGGTTCAGTTTCCTTTTCAGCTAAATAATGAAAAAGAAAGAACTGGAGAAAGCTTGAAACTTCATGAGCCCCAAGCAGAGTTTGCCATCTTGCAAATCAAAACCAATTTTGTTGATGAAATGCACTTTTCACGACTTCTTACTCTAGAAAGACTGGAGAGTCATGATAAAGTCTTGGCAATGTGAATGTTAAATTGTCACAGACACTCTCCCCAGCAGTATGAACACTTTATTTGGATGTATATGCGTGTGAGTATATATATGTACGTAAGTATAGAAAAATATGTATTTCATACATAAAAATACGTATAAATAGCAAGACAAAAATTAGGATATAAAGAATGTTGAATCATAACCACAGTTGTCCTAGCCATACTCCAAAGACAGTTAGCTTCTGGGAAGCTGTAGCATCATTTTTCCTATCAGTGTATGCTGATAATCAGTATGACTACTTGGATAATTCTCTTATTTACCAGAGTAAATCAAATGTTGAATATCTTAGAATGAAAAAGAAAATCAGCTATTATGGATGCTTTGAATCGATGGAAAATGCAAAGCAAACATGTCTAAGCAACATAGTTAAATAAGTCAAATCTACCAACATATGTTAACTCTAGGCATTTAGGTGTCCCTGTTGGGCTTTGGAGGGACATTAATTAATCTTCTGAAGTAGCTAACATGATACAGAACAAGAAGCTGATACAAAATATGGTATGTGCTCTGATAGTGGCAGCATTAAAAACAGACAGCTGCATGTAGAAGTTGAGAATATGCAGCTTTAGCACTAACTACAGCACTGGTCAAAAATGATTTTTTACTATCAAGCCCAACAAAAATCCAATAATTAATTACAGAGACTCCAAAGGTACAGCAAAAAAATAAAGCCCATCTGGCAGCCAAAGCCCTGGGCAGATGCATACCAGTGCCTCATCCCTGCCTCTGGTCTAACACTGTGGAAGGGAGCCTACAAGCACCTCATCCTGCCTGAGAGAGCCTGACTTGGAACACCTGGCTGTGCCCACGTCACACTCCAGGCTTCCTGCTGGAGAGGGTACCTAAGGCCACCAGTGCTGGCTCTGCAGGCCAGGGGAGGTGGGGATGGAAAGCATTGGCACCAATCTGCATGCAGGCAAGGGCCCACCTCTAAGACTGATGGAGACCAGGTAGCAAAGTTTCTTCTGGACCTGCTTTAACACTCAAATAAAAATGAAAATAAAATTTCAAAATGCTGCTCGTTGTAGCATTGCTTAAATTGTCCCTGCTGGACTCAAGTTGGCTTTGCATCCCTCCTTTTGCCACAGTTAGTTTTGGCTGTTGAGATGGCCAAAAGTCATGAGCACGCTGATTGGCGAGACAGTAGTCTCCATGCATACACCGAATATTGATTTACACCTGATTTACTTTGGACCACCCCTGATTAGTCACGGAAAAAGAGAGGCCAATTTAACATGTTGCTTGCTGTGCAATATAAAGAAACTGGCTGAGTATATTTGCCTCATTTATAGAGAAAAAGAAAAACATCAGCTTTCAAAGGAGACGCCCATACAGAAAGCTTAAATTAGCCATGTTGCTTACTCGTACAGCCATGAACAGAGCACTGACCTGTAACATGCATCTGGATACAACACCTTCAGGTACCTCAGGAAACTTCTGTCGCAGGTCATGTAAAACCTGAATATCAATTTGCTGGCTTCCTTGGGCCATTCGTATCTTGCCTGGTCAGGATTGTTTTTCAACAGGCAGTTTTAGGCCTTAGTAAAGGGAGTACTCATCTCTTCTGTCCAAGCATTTTCTGGAAGAGAAAGGAAAGCCTTGAGACACCAAAAGCAGGCACTTCTGATGTAACAAAAGAACACCCCACAAACTGAAACACACATACAAAATCCCTTTTCAATTATGCAGCCAAAGTCTGTACTTTATTTCCATGTTTTCCCATGTGACATTTCTAAGTAATTGTCCTTCACACACTCATAACCTTGAAAATTGCCCATTTATAGACACATCTGACAGTCAGTTTCCTTCTATCTTTGGTTTTATATTGATATTATAAAATACATTAAGAATAAAAAAAGACTTGATTTACCAAAGTATTAAAATTATTTGGTTTAAGAATAGTATTTTTAGTTATTTTAAACACAACTGAACACAAAGTAGTCCACATCAAATATTGGAAAATAGTATTTGCTTGACTTTTGAATGTACCTGCATTTTTACCTTTGCCATCATTGTTTTTCTTTACTGTCAGGATATTGTGGATAGAAGTTCAATGTCTCTAAGCTTCAGAATTTACTAGCAATTGACTACTTGGTTTTCACCCAACATACTTCAGAATATTCTGAAATTATTACTAGAAGGAAATAACACTGCAGGCTTTTTCAGCTAATTCTGTTCCTGCTTTGAAGGAAATTATGAAAGCTATGGATAAGACAATTTCACAATCACCAATCAACACATTCATACAAATGATCTGTCCAGACCATATGATACCTACAGGCGTTTACCAAGAAGAATTTCTACCAATAAATCTTCCAAGAATGCACCTGTGTGTTAAGCAATGGAATGGGATCTTCTTCATATAAAATAGCATTATAAACAAATATGACCCTATGGTTCATAGAAACCCTGGCATAGTCAACTCCAATGAACATTTGCCTCTTAAATTAATAAATCTTACTCAAGCATCTCCATGAATTTTATTCACTTTCTCTGTGGCAGCAGTAGAGCAATTTAAAAAGTTACTTAGTCTATATCTCACTAGAAGTACATGTGTGTTACTTCAAGAGTTTACAGTGCTAGACTAATTTAAGCAGTGACAAGAATACTGATCTTGCACCTTCTTAAAAGAAATAAGGAAAACACTCTTCAAATGAAACAGCTAAACAATTATATTGTTTATCAAAAACTGTATTGCAATACTTCTCTAATTAAACTTCAAACCAAACAAGACTACAGCAGATCCACAAAACCAGAAGATTCTATTAACAAGAAAACTAGTTTACCCTAGTTCAGTATCAAATGCAATTTTTCCACCCCTCTTCTACTGAGCAGTTCATTAAACTTCCTGCTAAATTTTTAATTCCTCTCAATCCTCCTAAGATAGCTTAATTTTTTTCCCATTTCTCTAGCCTAGAATAGCAAATTCTATGATCTCCATCTCAAGTTCCCTGGACAGTACAAAAAATTTTGTATTTACTCTTTATTTAAATTGTACCAGCAAAAAAGCACCTTCGCAGCTGCCACAGCAAAAACTCTGTTGAAAGAGATTCATCCATGTAGTCTTTTCAAAAACCACAGAGAACAAATAAAAAAACCCAGTACTTAAAACAAATGCTCCACACTGTCACCCCAGTGCTTCATTTCAATAAAGTATTTTGTGTTCTAACTCATTTTTCAATGTCTGAAGTCTTAATAAAACACATAATGACCACAGTTCCCATTTAATACTCCAAAGCAGCAAAGTATTGTAACAATTACCTTAAATTTCAAAAGTGCTACAGAAAAACTTGTCTGCATCTTCATGAGGCGTAACATGATTTATGGGTCATCATTCAATGTTTGCAAAGTTCAATTATTTGTTGGTAGCATGCAGAACTTGGGAGATAGCTTATTTTTATTTTTTCTACAGTACTTTTAAGTTTTGGTGGCTTAGCACCAAGAAGATGCCTGCAAGCAATATCACTTTACTAAATTTGCTGATAAATTTTTGCATGTGTGCATCAAATGTCTCAACATAGCAAAATATTTTTATTGTAATATCGGAGGAAGTGAAGCAAAGAGGCTCTGTCCCCACTATTTTAACTCAGAGAAATATACTCCAACACAAAAAGAAAGAAGTTTTTTTCCCCCTAGTTTCAATTACAATAGGCAACTGATATGGCTTCACTGACAATTTAACATATGGAAAATGTATCATATGAATATGAAGGTCTCATTCCAATCATCACTTCAAGAAGAAGAACCCACTGAAGACCTCAAAGATATCAAGAGATTATTAATAAACTCAAATTAACCTTAAGGAAGGCTGAAGTGACAGGTCATGAGGTCTTTTGAGGCCTCTCTAGTAAAGACAGTGAAAAGTTTTTTTCCCAGTTCTTGATGTTGCAAGAAGCTACAAAAAGGACTCAGGATGCATCTCCAGGGGCAAAATTAAAGGAACTGAAGGTTACTTTGACAGATGGAAGCTTAAGGGACAGACACACCACACTGCTGTCAGCCATGGAACTCAGGATCATCCAGAATATTGTTAGAAAGTTACATATGCAAGTGGAAAATAAAGGCATGAATGCAAGAATGAACAGCCAAGACTGCCAGTAATTAAGACTTTAGAAGAAAAGGGTATAAACAGGAGGCAAAGGAAACTGCTGGCAGCAGCATTTTTGCTTCATTCAGAGACTCTGGCATAAAAATCAAGGCAATACAGCGTTACAGAAATAATCAGAAGAATCTATTCAAGAAATTAATTATTGGAAGAAGGAAAATTCAACACTGGTGACTCAGAGAAATAGTTCTTCCTAAAATCATTAATATCAAAAGTTTAATTACAAAAGAACACTTCTAAATACTGGTGTGCAGTACAATATAAAGTTATTCTTGTAGTAATGCCATTTACTAATAGGTTTACATACTGCTTCTAGCTATAAAAAACCCCTCAAAACAACCCCTTCAATGTGACTTTATAATGTTGAAGAGAGACAGAGATCCCAGTGCTCATTTATGCCAGAAATCCTAAGTAACCGGAAGAATTAATTAGCTGTGTTCTTTTTCAAAGAGTATTGGCATGATCCCCAGACAACTTAAAAGGCCTGGCAATTGTATCATGATGGAGCTCCTGTTGAAGCTTTATTCTGTGAAAACTATTGAAACCAAAGTAAACAATGTGTCATCTCCCAAAGACTACTCAGAACCATGAGTATGAGACAAAATACACTGCCTCCCTTGTTTATGAATATATTCAAAGACAACTTAATGTGAAATATAACTCAGATGCCAAATACTAGGCTCTTAGAGTACTGAACCAGTGCTAGCTAAATACATAATTTTTCAAGTCTCCTTTCTTCTGACAGAGCACATGTTTAACATACCACAGACAATTCTTCAATACAAACCTTAATTTAGTATATCACATTGACTTTCCAGAAAATACTTATAAAGCAAGTGTTCTTCAGAGTAGATTCTGCCAACATGGATTTTATTAAATAATTAAACATGACAAAATGTAAACAGACTAGAATGTTATCTGCACTTCTTGCTCATTACAAATTTCTTCCTACTGCAACTTCACATGCAGTCCATGCCACAAAAATATCAAAGATAATTGTGCAGATTTTAACATAACTGCTGTATTTAATAGTTCCAGTTGGAGTTACGATGCACTCATTACGACTGAAGTCCCATTTATGGTCAGCTACCATTCAGGAAACAGCCTTTGTGTGTTGAAGAGAACAGCTTTTGGAAATACGCAGAAATGCCACAGCAACCAGCATGCCCTTCGCCTTCTCAAAAATCAAATCAATGCAGCCTTTACACCTCCCTTGTTAGTTCAGCTACATCTAGTAAGTAAATTGCTCATGTTTTTCGGTGGTTTTAATCTGATCACATCTGATCTGTGTTTTACTCACTTGGCTAAAATGCTGTAAAGTAATCTATCTAAAAGCTTACTTTAGAAATCAGGCTGTAAATATTTCTTAAGAAAGTGAATGCAGAGACAAGAGAACATTTTCTTGTAGCATTTATGGTGTAGGATACAGACAATATGCATAAAAGACTGCTGTAATCACAGGAAATCAGATGCAGCAAGTTGCAATGCAAGCCTGGTAGAGGTTGCTAAACCAACAGCAGAAACACACAAGCAATTAAAAGGGTGATGAAAAAAAACCCAAAACCCAACAAAAACCCCAAAATAAACCACCTAATCCCTCTATACTTATCTCAGGCTCCTTCATCAGGACTAAGACACACAGCCCGTGTATCTGTGCATTGGGTAATTCCAAAAAGTAAAATGATCTTCACCCCTCCTCAGTCCATGCTTTCTTGAGCCATACCTTCTACCTTCCCCCATATATTTAGCTACATTTTTTCTGTTATCTTAGCCAAACACCTATCCAGGCACTAAGCCAACAAATATTACGAAACTTCTATGGGCCCCTTTTTCAGCCTGATGTTTCTGATGTTTCACTCCAATAATTCAACTGAAGACTAACCTTAGGTCACTTTCCATTGAGAGATTCTTTACACTGGATTGCTTGAACAACAAAGTATAGCTGATATTAATATTGCTAGCATTTCTTTCAGCTTTCTTTAAACAATATAATTTCCTCTCCAGTCTACAAGACTGGCAATCACATTATAAATATATGAATCTCTATCCACAGAAGACCCCTTCTAAGCAGGATCTCCATTCCTTTGACTGTAACAAGCATTGCAAGCTTATTGCCAGTTTGTACTTACTTCTGTGTTAACACTCCCCTTAAAATTAGAAGTATGTTTCTGTATCCCTATTGCTTAGAAAAAAAAAAAATCATCAGACAATAAATGCCATATTGTTCTATTGCAACCTCCCTCTCCAACCTCTTACACTCCCATTTCCACACCTATTCTTCCTTTTCTTCCCTACTTATAATGGAACATTCTTGTTAAACACGAGACTAGTAACTTTCACTGTATGTGTGCCTAGCAAATGGAAGGGGGGAGAAATTAAAGAGTTACCACTGCATGTAAGGCCAACTTTCCTTACAGAAATTGGTTCCAAGCTACAGGCAGGACAGCACACTTTTAACTCTGTCAATGACACCTTGCAGGCAGGAAAAAAGAAAAACCCAAGAAAAACAAAACCAAAATTGTCTGGTTCTCTGAGAAACTACAATACAAAAAATTAGAAATTAAACAGCAAGGAACAATTAAATTCTTTGCTCCTCATTTAGCCCTAATAGACTTTTTCTGAAAGCCTACATGGAGCCAAATATCAGGCAGCCTGAACACAAACTTGTTTTCTTAAAATTAAAATTTAGAGTAATTTTGTAAGGGCAAAAATATAGAAACAAGAACATTCTACCCCAGAGTCCCATATTCTTTCTGCAAAAGAGATTAAGAAGTGACAGGACAAAATCTAAAAGCTTACACTAACATCACTAACACTTTAAATGCATGTTTAAAAAAAAAAGTGTGAGAACTGCATGATGGAAACAGGTTTATTAAATATTCCTAGTATAATTTAATTGTTCTAATATATTATTCAGCTTTTCCATGGCCAATTTGAACCATTTCAACAGTTTTTCACCAGTATCTCTGCTTAAAGAATAGTATTATCAAATCCAGATGTTGTACTTCACTCATTGCCATCCATCTCTTAAATAAATAAAGAATGAATAAATTTAGCCCATCACAGTTAGTTTCCCATCTCATCCTCAACTTACTAAACAGTGAAACTTCCTTGTAACTGTTTGCCACATTTGTACTCTACACTGTTCTGAATCCAAACAAGAACACAAAGGACATAAACCCGATTTCATTGCATGACCTTAAAATTGAAAAAAACCCCCAGAATTGCAAATAAGCATCACTAAGAGTTTTCCCCAAGCACATTACTGAATTAGATCAAACCAAAAGACTTCTATCAAATAATTAATGATGAGCAAGGTCAGAGGAAAATGACAAACTCTGGAACAGTTCAAAGAAGTAATCTGTTCTTATGGAAAATTTATTTTAAATGACCATACCAGGAAGCAATTTCTACCTGGAAGCAATTCCTACCTTGAAGCACAACTTTTTTTTCTTCCTCCAAATTCATTACAAAGAGTAATTTCCAGAAATAAATTTTATTTAACACATTTCATAATGTCTTTTAAACTCCTGGCCGGAATAACAATGTACTTTAATGGGTCCCACAGCAAAAGTGCACACATGAAACATTTAAAGAGGTTTAATCTGTCCGGTATTCCTTGGAAACTATGAGCACTTACACAATTTCTTTTTCAAGGGAAATTAGTTGGGTTGGACGTTTTTATTGTTGAGCAAATAAAAAAAAAAAGGGTTTGGTTTTGTTTGACTGTGAATTTTTAATTTTTGCTAGTTCAGTAAAGCTAATGCACACATTAAGGGATCCTACTAATGGATTTTACCTAAGTTTGGTTTGGATTTTTTTTCCCTTTTCCTTAAGAGAATTAATTAAAAACCAAGCCACCTTCCTTTACTGCAGGTCATTCTGTCAATTCTATCAAAGCATAGCTGACCTTTTCACAGCTCAGCAATACGCTGGCAAATCTCATACATAAGAAGCACATTAAAAATTAAGTTTCTCAGATCACAGTAAAAATTTCCTCAGGAATATGGTTTTGTTAGAGAAAAACCTATCACAACAGTTGAGCTTGCCTTAAGCCACCATTAGGAGTTGGCAGCTTGAAATTTGACCTGTATTCTCTGCACAGTATGTTACCAACAGAAATTCAGATCTGAAAGCTTTGACATTTGTAAAAAGGGTTTAATTCATTTTTACTGGAGGTGAACTAAAGGTGAGGAAAGCAAAATACCTCTAAGATAGCTGAGAAGGTATTTTCAATTCTTCCTACACTTATTCACCAAGGCACACCCAACCATTTAAGAGCAACACTTCTCATGTGCTCTCCTGTCCACACAGTTCTCACAAGACCCCTAAAAGCTCTACAACACTACCCATTAAGTTATACTGGAAATATACGTGAAGATAACAAAATCAGAATTACATTACAAATTCTGAATTACATGTGTATCTTAAATAAAGTACTTGATGAAAATCAGAATTAAAGTCAAAAAATGTTATAAATCTATCCTTATGAACAATTTCCTTCACCTTAGAAGCAATCGTATGTTTTGTATGTGTCTTGTAAAACCTGTTTCATGGCAACTGTAGGATGTCATATGGAAATAAAATACACAAAACTAAAATTGCATTGCATAATCTAGTCAGGGTATTTTTAAAAATTATATTAATGAACTCCACAGTAACTCTAAATTCTGCCTGCATTAGGATTCCAGTCTTAATATTCTTCATGTCAGTTTTACCTAGATAATCAAAACGCTCTAAGGAGATTTATTCCCTTTTTTATTATGCAGATGTGTACATTTGCTTCCATTTGTCAGTTTCCCAATGAATGAAGAACCCATTGTTAATTCACAGGAAGGTCAAGTAGCAAGTATTAATTGTCACATCCCCACCTGTGATTGTATCAGGTTTCTTCCACAGATTGACAATATGAGAAAGCTGTCAAGTATTTTATTTTCCTTCTGCATACTTAATTTCTATGTTGCTGCAGTTTAAAGCTTTCATAAAAATTAATCCTCTATGAACTCTCTGGAGTCAAAAGCAGGTGTAGCTATTTTGAAGAGTATGCACTATTTCCAGTGCAACTGTTCTAAGAGTTGAAGGAAAAGAAAAGAACTTATGACAATAAAAATGCCAATGAGAGAAAGAGGTAGGAAAAACTCTTTAAGAGGCAGCCCTCATTAAAAAATCTTGGAAAAGTAACTGAAAACAGTGACAGCCTACAAAGAAACATGATAAAACATTTTTTTTCTTTAATTCACTTGACTATATCTCCTTTAAAATCTGCTTTTGATTCATGACCGACAAAAAGATACACGGGGGGGCTTTCTAAAATGAAGCAATGATTTTGAACAAGCAGTTGAAACCTAACTAGATGCTATAACCTCTCACAGATTCTCTGATCACAAAGTGCACTAATGTAAGAACATAAATATCGTGCTGAGTCAAAAAAGGGTCATTTTAGCTCAGTGTTGTTTGCAAGAGTGGCAACAAAAAGCAATATTCAGGAAGAACATGTAAGCCTAAGCCTTTTTTGAGCACATTCCTCTCATTCTCTCTGTATGTGCATGTACAACTGTGTGACTGAGGAAACTTGAGAGCAGTGTCCTGCCTATTCTCTCTACAGAGCTGTTGATGATGTATTAATCAAATTCCTTTTCTTAACCTACTGAAATTATCTCCTTCTCCAATACATTGTGGCAAAGAATTCCAGAAGTTTACTACTCTGCACATTTTGAAATAACAATTCAAAATCAACTAAAAGATCTTCCTTAGACTTTTTTCAAACCTCTTGTCCTACAGGTCCTGAGCGAGTGGTACACAGTTCCAAGCTGCAGGATTTTGCAACAGTTCTGCACTCACCACCTGCATTAATTTTCAAGCTTCACTCATAAATCCTCCTACAATCTTCACCTCTCCAAACTGGTAAGTCTGTCATCTAAATGCCTCCTTGAAAGGCAAGAGCTGTTGCCATGATTAAAAATAAAACAACATCCTCTCAGTACCTTCTCTAACACCATCATATGCTCCCTGAAATACAGGGACTGTAGCCCTTGGTTCTCAGGGGGAGGGCTTACCAGGGCTCCACACAGGAATGACACCATTTCTCATGTCCTCAGTATCTTTCTGATGATGCCCAATATCTCTGCTGGCTTTTCCATCTGCTCCTGAACATTGTACCAAAAGTTTTACGTAACTCCTCACAAATCCAAGACTGCTCTTAGAAAAAATGAGTTATGAATGTAGTACCTATACTAGTTCAGATCAAAATCTTCCTTGAACAAACTGCCCCCCAAAAGCTGTAGATGTTCAGGGAACTCACCAGTAACCCACTGCCAACAGTAGCAATAAAATGTATATGAATGACAAGTTGAGTAGCTTCAGGAACCTCTACAATAGCTGACTCCGGGCCAAAGGGGACTACCCTGCAGCCTAAGGACACAGCAGCCCATCTCAAAACCCCTTGCTTCCAAACACCCTTTCAATAGTATGAAACCACATTCCAACTGACCTGGATCTGCAGAGCTTGCAGACTTCTGGCTCCACCACTGGAAAGCAGTCCAGCATGACTGGCTGCTTCAGAGCTGCCAATCTGAGCTCTAGAATCATCAGTCCCATGATAGCTTCACTGAACCCAAGGAAGATTCAGCTTACACTTGCTAAGCTCATATTTAAAAATCTTCACATAAATGAAATAGACATCTCATGAAACTAGAATCATGACTCCTAGCAACCTACATATTTAGCAGTAGTTTCTGATAGTGATTTCCCAATTTAAAACTAAAACAAGACAGCACACACACCAGATAACAAACCTTTCAGTAAGAGAGGTACAATTACTACTGAAGAGCCATCATGGGACATCAGTGTATAGAAGTGGGCACATAGACAGGACAGGATGCTTTTTATTCTTTGAAGATCATATGACCAGGAATATCTCTGGTTTTCCCAATGTAAAGCTCTATTCAAAATCATACATTAACAATTTATTTTTTTGGACACAGAAATATGACTTAGAGAAATAAATTTAGATAGAAACAACTTGAAATTGCATTTAACCAAGCACAAAGAGACTCAAATCTGCATTGAAATACATAAGTACAAAAGCACTGGTGGTTTTCATACTAAAATTCCACATACCTTAGCTTTCATTTTAAAGAGAACAGCAAGAAGTGCCATTGCTTCAATTCAGAGCCAAGTAAGAGTGCAGTTAACACTACACCCTTTTCTGTGACGCAGAAGACTGAGAGAAACACTGCAAACCTAGCTGGTCTGAAACTGCAATAACTCTCAGATTTATTAATGAAAAAAAAAAATCTTCAATTTCATTAGTATATTGCCAATTCAATGATGAGAGAATCCAAAAGGCTAAAGAAATGCAGTTACATGCATGATTTATAATGATTTTGTTCTAATTTATAGTGACCTTTATAGTGACCTACAGTTGTTGCATGTAAAATTATCCTGTTGTTTGTCACGTTTGCACAACACTGCAAACTCTGAGAGTGAACTTTGTGTCCTTTTAGTATGCTCCCAATGACAATATTACCATATTTCATTAAAATTCACATGAGAACATAAACATGTTGTGCCACGTTTTAGCAGCTTGCCAGGTAGTTCAACTTCTGATATGTATTTTGGGTTATTCAGTTCACAGCAGGAAGCACTGGAAAGCCTCTATACCCAGGCAAATAGCTGAACTTCAGCAGTTCAATACAGAAGCCAACAACAGCACTACAAATCTCAGAGCTTGCATTATGTAACCCAATCTTCCAGTGGTTTTGCTGATGACTAGATTGGTATTTGAAGGACTTACTTCAGTGTTTCGCATTGATACTAAAGCAAGCACCTCTAAAAATGCTTAGAAGTTCCATTATCCTACAAGCATAAGCCAGAATCAGAGATCAAGGGATATGACAGCATTTTAGGAAAAACATTCCAGAATCAAATCTCAATGATTGCCCATAGCCACAGTCAAAAACTCCTGAAGATGAGGTAATAATTTTAAACTAGAAGAGTATATATTTAGATTGGATATAAGGAAGAAATTATTTGTGTTGAGAGTGGTGAGTCACTGTAACAGGTTGCCCAGGGAAGTTGTGGGTTCACCCCTCACTGGCAGTGAACAGGTTAGGTGGAGCTTTGAGCAACATAAACCTCTGAAAGGTATTCCTAATCTTTCAAGCCCCTTCAGACCTAAAACATTCTGTATCCTTGGTGTCCACACCAAGGACAATTAATTGGATTTTGATGCACTTAAGTAATGCCTTTAGAATTTTTTTTCATACAATTATACGATGTTGTTGAAGTCAGGCTGTATAGCAAATTAAATGCACACAATTACATTAAGAAAAACATACAGAAATCCCAGCAGCAACAAGACATTGTTGTCTTATTCACATTATATGATGTGTCCTATTTTCTAGCATTTGCATTACATTTTTCCCTAGAGAAAAAAATTGTGTATAATATTGGCCTAAAATGTTGTTGATAGCACACCTAGTATATAGAAAGTGAGAAACAAAAAAAGCTTTTCCCAAATAATCTCTAAATTATGGTCAATCTTTCTTATTGCTTTGAAACAAGATTTGCTTGGAAACATTAATTGCTTTGGAAACATCATATTGCTTTGGAAACATTAATTTATGGGAAAAATTCCTAAGACATTTGCATCTCTCTTTCCTTCTTAGGCACACATAATGTACAGGCTGTTTCCTGATTTTACAAGGAAGATTTTCTAAGTATTTGTCTGATTTCATGGAACCATTCTCTATTCTTTACTTTTTAACTTAAATTTCTATATTCTTAGTTGCACAAGCCCCATCTATACAGGGACTCATTTTGTCACAACCTGGTCACTGCAGTACAGCCCAGCAAGAGCAGCATCCACTGTCAGAAAGCAAAGATCTGCAAGTCACATGACAAGAAAACCTGGTTCTCAAATGTTTGTGTGACCATAAAAAGAAACAAAGCACACATTTCAAGTTCAGGTCTAGCTGCACCTTTGACACTCTCTCCAGCTGTTAGAAATTTAAAACAAAACATACATGTTCCTATTTGGAAGATGTTTACATTTGGCAAGTATGGTCTTTTTATTATTTTTTCCCCATTCCCTTTATGTCTCTTGAATGTGACTAAATGAGATAAGCAGGTAATTGAATTATTGTTCAGACAAGCAGATGGAATTCAAAAGGTCTCAGTACAGCCCCCCCAAGTGACCAATACAAGTGGCCAGAAATTGTCTAATGATTGACAGTTCAGTCCATCCTCTTACTGAGGATAAAAGTGTAAGGTTAACTATAAGGACCTAAGGGAACATAAAGGATATAAGGCTAACTCTTGCCATAAGCAGGAGCTGGGGAAAAAAATCCAGGTCTGGAAAAATGATTTGGAGGAAATTACCATCTCTGCACTAAGATTTAAAATTAACCTTGTTTTCTTTGTAATTACCAGAATACAGCCAACCAGCCAAGAGATTTCTCCATCCTTCATTTATTCTATTGCTCTAAATGTTGTTACTACTGCAGCAAGGGCATCACTACTGGCAATGCTTTTGAATGCAGCTGTGGTACTCAGCAGAAACCTCCCCAGGCCATGGAGGGAAACATATTTTACTAAGTTTCTAACTCAGCCAATGAGATACAACAACATTTCACGTAGCAAGAGAGGCCTCTAGCTTGAGGAATTCTCATTACCAAATTTTAAAACTGAGCTTCTAACAGTAGGTATATTAGACTAACAACAATAATTTTTAGAAAAGTATTTTAAATTCTCATTTCCTGCTACAATAAGGCCACAATGAACAGTAACAGTCTTATGATTATTGCTGCTGGGTCTTTGCCCTTGTAGTCATGTTAGGTACTGTTCATCATATTCTACAAATGAAAAGCCAGACCAACACAGTAACTGAATAAAAGGCCTCAAAAAAGCATGACTATACCAAAGGTAAATGAATAGCTGTGATATTCTGAATAACATGTAACTGTAATACCAGTTCAGTCATATAATGACAGCCAAACTCCAGTAGTACTACCTTCTTTAAATATATCTTATTTTCCATTAATTATGTTTCATTTGTATCTAAAACCAGTGTGTACTGTTCATTAATTGACATATCTACTACAGAGCAGCCTACATTAATGGTGACTTAACTGAGAAAATGTTTTAAATACACATAAAATAACATTACTTTTGTAGAAAAAAAATTATCATGCACTGGGAAGTTAAGAGTAAAAATATTAGTAACATCACAGCTAAGCCTGATGTGATTTCACACACACATTGCTCAAGTCCCACCTAACATCCTGCAGGAACTCCACAGTACTGCCAGGAAGAGAGCTGCACACTGAATTTAACACACTGGAACACAAACAAAGAGAATTTCTCTCTTCTTATAATACTCCAGCTCATTCATCATCTTTCTCTTGTCTTGCAGTAGGCAAAACACTACATTTCTAAATTGTATCATCTTCCAAACACTCTTACCAATGCAGTCTCCTTGCTGAACTCATTTTAAAACATAGCAGGAATTCTAACTTATTGAAATAACAATAATTTTTCCAGGTCACAGGGTCAAAGTCTCTGATTCCCCATATGCTAAGCAGGCACTTTAGGAAGAATATTAACATTTTGCAAAAATTTACAGCAAGGGCTCTGTCATCACTTGTATACAATGCACTTGTATACAAAAACCTCCATTCAGCTTGCTGAAGTCAGTACATTACATTCATACAGTATTTCACTGTGATTCACTGGCTAATTTGAGAATGCCCGGTTTATACAAAACATCACTCAAAAGAAAAGTGAAAAATTCCTGAGCAGTAAACTGGCTTTAGGGAGATTATCTGCTTAGAGAAAAGCAAAGATACCAAGGATAGCTTGAGCAATAATATTTTGAGCAAGTCTGTAAGCTATTACAAGTTACAAACCGTATAATTTAAGAGCAAAACAACTCCATTGCCTTCCATCTTCAGTGCTCTTTCCCGGACACTACAGTTACCTGTACATCCAAATGTACCTTTGACACCACATACAAATGTAGTTGGAAGTTTGGTGGTGGAATTTGTAATCCCATTTCCATGAAAGCCATAGCACAAAGCATTCAATGGATCAGCAATCCATAGCTGTGTGCACAGCACTAGAAGCGGAAGAAACAAGTTGGTTTATTTCTCCCTAGCTGTCATGTACAACCATGAGACCACGCAACTTCCTCCTAGGAAGCATGTGTTAAAATACACCATTTACAGAAAAACTGGAAGTAGCTTTGGACTGTTAAAGAAAGCATCAAACAACAGAAGAAAAAAAAAATCTATTTCATATACACCAGACATAGGTAAGTATTTGAACAGCTGCTAAGCAGCAGCAGGCTGTGCGCATCGCATCAGACTTTAATGTTTGACTGATATGTTAGAGACAGTTTTGCAAAATCATCTATCAAAAGTTCTTAACTATTTAGCCATATTTCATCCAAAGTGCAGTCTGAAGCCTTATTAACCAAGCACTACAGCAACTCACACAAATACAGATGCTGTCGTGTCACAAATAACGCACATGTGTGCTTTAGTCCTTTGGAGTAAAATAACAGACAACCAAATAACAGAGAAAGCTTTTAGATTTTTGGCAGGGACCTTTTCCCCTATGGATAGAACAGGCTGTCCCCACAAAACTGGTATTTACCAAACGTGGCTCGATGATCAAATTACACTTTCTCTGGTATTCACAAAGTAGTGAATGCATGTGTCACAAAAAAGCCACAAGAAATCCACAACGATGAAGAGTAACTTCAAGTATTCCCTTTACTTTCCAGATACTCCTTTCAGAAAGCACTCTCAACTCCTTGATCTATATGCAAAAAGCCCCTTATTTTTATATTCATATTTAAGTAACAAAATTTCACTCACATTAATTAAAATCACTTAAAAGTATTCAAGTAACACAAATAATTAGTCCACGATGGTAATGATACTGATTTGAATGTCTCAAAAGCTGGACCGTTCTTATAATTAAGCCTGCCAAACTAAGAGCATCATTTATGGCAAAATCTATATGCACGCAAAAAAGAAAACAATTAGTTGCTAAAGAGAGAATTGTGCTCATTCAGATTAAGGACTTCACAGGTAACACTCATCTCACTTTTCTTCTTTGCTCTTTCTTAATTAAAAACCAAATAAACACTAATGCAAAACAGTTGAAGTTTTACCAAAACAAAATATTTAAGGCCCTCCATTAACTGCCCTAAGCAAATGATACTTCTAAATATTTAGACAGAATCTACTGGCTTGAATACAAATGAAAGCTGGCTATTCAGCCAACTAAAAGTTTTCTATCTTTCAACTCTTCAAAGTAATTCCAGAATTAAAACTCTGGCCTACTTTCTTTTGGAAAAAAAGTAGAAAAAAAACCCCTTTCAATATCTATGTCTGAAATCTCTATGAACCTTTTCAAATCAGGGGTAAAGGCCACTCACAGTTCCAGATGCAAACAGTGAAGCTCCAGAACTCAGATTATTAGATCTGTCTGGTGCCTCCTGTGGCACAAGGCTGGTGAAGAAGCCACCTTAGGCAGGAAGGACAGAACTGGCTCCTTTAGCTTCCCTGAAGAGCACAAGTCCTCAACCACTATTTCACCCACTGTGAGGGTAAGATTTTCACACGAATCTTCCCATGAGAAGACTATGAGACCCAAGTTAACTGTGTGGCAGCAATAGTCAGCCTTGCATGCTCCTTTACTAATGAAGTGCTTACAGATTTGGGGTGAAACTACATGAGAAATCTGAACAGACCAGAATCTTCAGTATACCTTGCCTTTCTCTCGCCACTCTGCTCTTAGACCCTGCAATTCTGCACTCTTTCTTACTCTGGCCATGATATTTGTCCACCTCCTCTCTGTGACAAATTGAAGAGATCAATCTAGTAGCATCTTTCTTTTTTGTTGGATTTCTCTTTGTGTTTTAGCAGCAATGAGCTGCTGTATATGCTCAAACCATCCTGGATACATTCAACTGTATCACATCCAGCAGACTGGAAGATCCCATCAAGCAGAAAGCCTGAAAATGCCTTATTCTCAAATCAAAGACTTTACTGCAAAACTGAAAGAAATAATGAACTAGGCTGACACAAATTGCACCTGCTTTCCAAGAACTGTAATTAAGAATCTGAATTACAGACCCTGTAAGTATGGCTAGACCAAAAGCTGAATTAGAGCAGTGAGTTATGGGCCATGTGCTGTTATTTCAACAGCCAGCATTGGATCAGTGCTATGACTGGATCATTTTTATATCCCATTCCTATTAAAATCCTATGGGACTACATTTTAAACCAATTCTACACCTAGAACAGGTGAGGAAGAGCAGTGACTGCCTAAAAAAAACCAAAACAAAAGCATTTCTAACAAACATGTAAAAGCAGATTTTAGGAAGCAATAATCTCAATTCATGGAGCCCCAAAAAAGCTCTAACTATATAATCTAAGGCTGCTCTGTTTCAAAGCACTTCCAACAGCATCCCAGACAAAAGAGTATTGATCCAGAATGTTTTCTAAACTTGGGCCTATGATTCTTGAATATTCTGTAATAAAAACCAACTCTACCATTATAGAATTGCTGATAAACTCAGGTTCGAAGGTACTGACAGAGGTCAACAGCTCCAAACACTATTGAAAGCAGGACTTGACTTCAGGTTTAAACCAGGTGCACGAGGCCTTGGACAGTCAAATTCTGAAAAATCCCAAGGATGGAGATTCCACTAGGTTTCTGGAAAATCTCCTCCACTGATGAATCACACTCACTAAGAGCAACTTATTTTTTATATCCAACTGGGATTTCCCTTGTTGCAATCTATTACTTGTCATTTTGTTTGTTACCTGAGAAACACATTCCTGCCCCATCTTGCCTGTAATTCTATACATCAGCTCATCTTTAAAACTCTCTTCCCCACATTAAGCATGCTGAGGTTCCTCAGCCTCTCCACTTATGTGGCTAACCATCTTATTTCCCTCAGCTGAAGTTGCTCCCAGTTGTCAGCATTTCTTGCAATGGCAGGCTCAAGGCTGTCAGATGCACCCTCACAAGTGCTGAAGAGAAAGAATAATCACATCCTACAGCATGCTGCCTATGCTATTGCTTATGTTCACTTCAAAAAGCCCTTTTGCTTATCCTTCAACAAGTTGACTTACTGAGAAGTACATATTGAGAAGCCCATTCACAGCTGCTGTTTAAAAGATGCTTTTTTAAAAACAAGGTTAATTAACCTGGTGCTTTTACAGTGATTTTGCACCAGCAGTTGTATTATAAATCAAGTAAAGCTAGGTATCTAAGCAAAAACAATAACTGGCATAGAAATACTTTTTCTCTACTTTTACATGTATAATACACATATCTCCCACATCTCACTCTTCCACAGAACACAGAGAAAACCATTCAGATTTGACACCTGCCTACATAAGAACTGAAGTGGGGAAAAACACACAGAGAGAAATTAAAGTTATGGATTTGAATAAGCTAGGAAGAAGAGCAACAGGAAAAATTATAGACCTCAGTGCAATTTGTGACACTGAGTCCAAATTAAATTCAAACATCTGTGCCAAGTATTTGTCTGTTACTGTTGAGCTCTAAGCAAATCCTTAATCAGTAGCTTCTGTGAGTCCCAACACTTTTTTTCCAGACCTTTAGATCCCTCTCCACTAACTAGATGCTTACATACCTTGGTGGAATTTGGTTCCATTTGAGTAAGACTTCTTTTTAGCCCAGACACATGTCCTCTCTAAACATCACAGAGAACACATTTAAATATTTGAAACTGAAATTTTAAAATGCCAAACATCAAAGCCACTGCTAATGTTATTTGCACAGCAGGAAAGTTTTGATGCCAGTATAGAGAGTGGAAAAGCTTTTTCAATATCATATACTGAAGTTCAGAAAAAATTGTCAAGCTCCAAATCCTCCCATGTCATCACAGCTGGCAGATCTTGTTCTGCCTTTCAGAAAAAATGCAGGATGGCCACCTATTGGCCATCAACAGTAAGCCTTGCAAATGGAAAAGCATATAAGTATCAAAAAGGGCCACTGTGAGTTGTTACTGGCACCAATCATTATGAAACTAAGGAAAAAATAAAAATCCAAACCAAAACCAAATGTTTTCAGATGGACTTCTTCATTTTCCCCTCACTGCCCTAAAAGCTGCTTCTCACCCACAAGGAATGGAAACTGCTACACTTTCCATAAAACAGAAGTTACCACCATGTTGCAAATAAATGGTTAGTTCTTTTAAATGAGGTGGTATAGTTAATTCCTTATGTGGAAATTAAAAAGCCGATTAAAAATATTTTAAATGCTCTGGCTTCCTCTTATCCTACAGATCTTCCAGAGGGTCTACTGATTAGTCTAAAGACTGTCATAAAATCCCTTTTGGTCATTACACAGGAAGTCCTCAGAACAAAAGCTTGAATGTCCTTCTACTTTACTCTAAAAGCTATGTTCAAGCTGTAAAAAATGTCAGTGATCTGTCACTGGAAATGTTGTATCCTCATTTTGACACTGTCAGGGTACTCTTTTGTACATCTTAAAAAAGCAGTTCCCTCAGTGACTGAACCACTGAGGTGGCCTTTCCCCCACTATTATTATGCAGTAGTTTTAATAGCACTGACCAAGACATCTTAACTCTTTCACTGAGAGGCACAGAGGACAGACACAGCAGTTAAGGTGTGACAGTAACCAACTGAATCACACCAGGACAAATTCTCAAGACATCACAGAAAGAATTTTGACCATACTGTGCTCTTTTACATCAAGGAGAGTTAGATAGGCTTAGAATGCATGACTGATTTTAGGCTTCCAAAGAAGGCACTGAATTCGTCATAATACAACACAGGTTATAATAAATAAATTAGTAAATCTAGGGCCATTTAACTTCACGATGTTAAAATATATTCTGAAATATTTTCACTTCTTTCATTGTTTCAACTATATTAAAATCAATCCCTTTTTATCAGCAGTGAGTCCTAACAGGATTGATAGCTCAGTCAAAATGCCACCAACACCACCAACCTGAGAGGCCTTGTATCTTTCAGAAACAAAACAAAACAAAACATATTCTAGAACAATAAAAGCTTCTGTCAACACTCCATTTCAGGCATATGAATTTAGAATGAGGAATTATGAAATGCTCCTATGCATGGGTTAATAGTAAAATTAGTATGTGTAATAGTAGAATAAAACACATCCTACCCACTATAATGTTTCATAGCAAAAACTCATCTAACAATTAATTACTTAAAACTCTACCATATATGTAACTTGCCTTTTAAGAAAAGTATTCCTTGTATCTCAATTTATAAGAGATTAAAAAAAAAAAAAAAAGCTCTTCCTGTAACTTAAAATTCCATAAAGAAAATTCCATTATGAACAACACTGGATGTTAGAAATGTATTTCTTATAGATTCAGCAAAGGAAACCACTATTAATTACAGTGAAATGCATTGCCCATATTCCTTTTTCCAACATCAGAGGAAATTCTGCATGAGTTGTCTTTACAGCTTCTCAACTACTGCATAATTTTCTCAAATATCAGTGACTGGAACAATTTCACTCCAGCACAGAGCAGTAAGCTTACCCTTATATTAAAATTTCTCTTCAGTGCATAGGAAAGCTGTAAACAGTCAGCAAAAAAACCCAAAAAACAACTGTCTACAAAGAACAGATTTGTGCTTCCTTTCCAAGCCACAAAACATAGAAGTTTAGGAGCTGCTTCCCTCCCCCCCACTTTAATGAAACCTTAAACTTTGCATAATTAGAAAAAGCTCTTTGCAGTTGTTGCCATAGGGACAGTGAACTCTTAAAGGAATACACAAAGCACAAATTTCTACTGTAACATTATCTTTGATTTCTCAATTGATTTGTAATTGCTCAACTTTAACATTACATGATAAATACACGATACATACAAGGATATTTGTAAAAGGAATTGGGTAGAAGGCATTACAAAGACTCATTACCAAATGAAATAAATGAAACTGTTTAACAGCCACACAAGAGCTCAGATATTTGCCAACTTAAGAGAGTAAAAACCATTAAATACTGCAGCATTGTTTTTTAATCCTAGAAATATACTGTTAGGCACACATGACTAAAGGAAGCCCACCTTAGCAGAACAATAATTGTATACAAAGAAATGTAATATCAGCTCTTTTATTCTACACTGTATACTATGTATGCCAATATGCAGAAATACAAAATTTAAAAGTAAAGCATCACAAAATTCTAACTAACTAGTCCGAGTAAGGGAAAATACTTGCCTTCCCCCCCACCCATTTATAACATGAGACTGAGAACTGAAGCTGAATTTAAAATTATTTAAAAACCCAATCAGAAATGAAATTAAAAAATTGAATTGTCTATGTAGAGGACATTTGACATGCAACAGGAGAGCCAAAGTTTCAGGACAAAGAATTAAAGCATTTTTATGCCGTCTTTCCCAAGGGGACCCATAGCTACAAAGATTCAGCAAAGACCCACCGCTACATAAGAAGGAATTATTATTCTAAGCATATTATCTCCTGAAATCTTAAATCTGTTCTTCTGATCTTTAAGTTGATTATCACATCTACTAAAACACCGTGAATTTCATTTCTTTTAAGACTTTCTGCCACTCTCATCTTCAAAAACAAAGGCTGAATGAACTGCAGAACACCAGTGTTGTTGAAGATGGAAGTGACTATCCCAGCATTACATATATTCCAAGCAGACAGCATAAAAAAGCAGAGGATGTTTTGATTTTACAGTTCTTCAATTTTCTAATGATCCATAGTAGTTCAAATCAGTTTATATAAACAATAACAAATTTTAACAGAACTGTCAAGACTGGTTTTATAGACATATTTTGACAACATAAATATATCAGAGCAAACCCCACAATTTTCTCCATTCCAGAGTCAAACCGTCCTAATAAAAGCTGTACCTATGTGAAGAATATTTTGCCAGCATAGTACAACTGCACCTAGAACACACAGATTAAGGTATAGTTTCACAACACTTTTTCCACTACAGTACCAGCTTAAGCAGTCCTCATTCCTCAGCTGTGCTGGCACAACTGTTTGTGCAGCTGAGCAGTGAGGCCGGTCAGGGAATCAATCCAGGTTAAAAATAATATTTTTCTGATGGTAAATTCCACAATCTGCTTTGCTGCAAAGCCACCTGGCACATTAACTAGTTACACCAGCACAACTGAGGGGCAAGGCAGGAATAAGAAGCTAAGGTCAGGACAGCCCATGCCAGTGCTGACATGGAAAGAAATGCTCATGAAACTACACTCTTGGTCTTTAAATGTTCTGGCATTCCCTGATTAAGTGCATTATCCAACTACCACAGAATAAAAGGGAATACTTACTACCACCTCATAAGCATGTTTTAAAAAAGAAATAAAAAGGAGGTTTCCACCTACTTTTGAAGAAATTCAATGCAAGGGTTACAAGAAATTCTCTTCGAAACTCATTTAAAACAGAAGTTTCAAACTGCCTCCCCCCATTCCCTCACCACGACAATTTCCTGTCTGTGGAAGAAGTGTATTTTATCATTTACTGTTTCTTTCACTTGTTCACACACAAAACTTGATCTTGGATCTCCATCCTTCAGAAAAAGGGGCAAAATGTAACTGCATCTGTCCTCTTAACAAATCCTAGGCAATGGAAAAGGAGGGGAAAATAAACTGTTAACTATAATTGGAACAACTGTTTACAGCCCCTTTGTATGGAAGAAAATTATCTCTGCTCTGATACAGTAACAAGGATAAAACAATACAACTCACCTCACAATATTGGCTTATCCTATTTCTGTAAGGGCTACATCCCAGCTCCTTGGTTAAGATTTTAAGCTTCCATAGCAATAGGACAAGACTTTCCTTCTGTTAGTGATCTAAGTTTATTCAAAAAGATGTCTACAAGGCCATGAAAAGGGTTGAACCCTTGCAGGCTGTGCTCTATTGATATAAGCACTTTCTATCCTGGGCACAAGCTATTGGCATACAAATACTCAGGTTTACAACTACATGGATAAAGCTTCCTGACAGAAGCTGTTTTAGATCATGTCAGCATGGCATGGAGCCATACTCCACACACACAGGGGGCACATGTGTGTCTCAAACACAGTCAAAAGAAGCATCTCTGGCACACAACCTTCTACTTCCTGCTGGTTACAGCCCAATTTTTGAGAGTATTGCAGTTAATATTGAAAGAAAACAAGCTTTTACTTTTTCCTAAAAGGAAAAAACCACTAATCCTGGAAACATTCTATTATTTTGTTTTGTATCTGATTCACACATACATACTTCACACTTAGGCAAGTCTCTGAACACACATCAGAAAAGTCAATAAATAAAATGTATCATTCCAAACATTTAAATTTAAAATATATCAAACATCTATGTCCAACTTTTGTAGCTTCTTTCTATGAACTTGCTTCAAAGCATCCATGAGACATTTTTAACACTATTAACTTAGAGAATAAAGAATAAATGCATTTTTTTCATCCATTAACTTCAAATGTTTACCATCAGATTTAATTCAAGATACAGTTCATCATTTTTGCTAAGAAATACTGTAATTGAAGAATAAGCCTTATAATACTGATTTGGAAGAATTTTTATCACCAAGTACACACTGTACTCTATCCAGCCATGGTTGGGCAGGGTACTTCTTAGAAATAGGTCAACAAGCCTTGTTCAGTATTTTGATTCTTTATTTACCTCCCAACAGATACTACAATATGGCAAACCAGTAACAAGATATATGAAAGCCTGCTGAACTCTGGATTAATTTAAAAAAAAACCAAAACAAAAATAAACCTCAAACAGGAATGACTCTAGTGTTAAACACTGACACAGGCTTAATTAATTTTAAGACAGAATTCCCCTCTCACCTGAATACAACTTAGCACAGAATCAGTCATGTTGGAAGGGACCACAGGGTCATCTGGTCCAACCTCCCTGCTCAGGCAGGATCATCCTAGAGCACACGGCACAGGATGGCATCCAGACGGTTTTTGAATATCACTGGGAGGGAGAGTGCACAACCTCTCTGGGCAATTGGTTCCAGTGCTCAGTCAGCCTCACTGTAAAGTTCTTCCTCATGTTCAGGTGGAACTTCCTCTACATCAGTTTCTGCCCTTTGCCTCTTGCTCTATTGCTTATCCCCTCCCAGGAGTTAAAGGTTGTGCACTTCCAGATCTATTTTTAAAAAAACTAGCCAGAAGCATGCACTTCTTCAGCAATTAAGAAACACAAAAGAATAATAAGCAGTGCATTTGTCAGACCTTGCCCAAATGACCCCGAACGACTGATCATCCTGTGGTATAACTACAGTAGCCCGTATCATGAAGGCAACACTACACTGAAGTTTTGAGACAGCAGTCTGGCTTCTCATCTGGTCTGAACACACCTCTTCAGGGTCAAGTTTCACTGCATTACTGTTACCGTATAAATTCTGATAAAATCATGGTCAAACTGTAGCCTGTGGGAGCCCACAAATATACTTTATTTAGGTACTTCTTCTAGCACCTTACCTGGTCTTGTATTACTCTGATAAAGAGTAATGAATTTTGATGTGACCCAATATATGACCCAACACATGTACTACCTGTTTACCTTGCACAAAAAGTACACAGTTTATTAAAAATGCACATTTCCCCTTACATACGTCTCACTGTACCATTACAGTAACACAGACGGGCCTAAACCAGTCTACCTTCTCAGAAGGTCCTACAATGAGTAGATGAGCAAACAACAGCAGCCTGCTGTCACTCAGAGGGGCTCCTTTCTAAACACCACTCCAGAGCTCTTTTGACAAGTGTCCTGCACCACATCTTGTTGTGCAAAGGTCTGAGAAAACAGTTGAACAGTTATTATTATCTATTAAAAGCTAGCAAGCTACCTTCAGTGAAGTTTCTTCATCTATTCATCATTTACCAGCCATTTTTCCGTGCCCTCACACCTCCAAGTCAGCCCGGCTCAACAGGTTGCTGCTGCCACCTGCCGGAAGAGCTTAACTCTCCTTTCTCCATCACAAAAACTTCCCTGGATCTTCTGCTCACTGGACACTTGAAAAGGGAAAGTCCATTTGCTAGGTGATCAGAAAGTGATTATCTGGCAGCCTGAATTTGTCTGTAGCAAATGGAGCTGGTTAGAAGAGGTACTTGAGAAGTGCCAATCCAAGCCCATGGGTAGGGGAAGATACACTTCTTTTCTCAACAGGAGGGAATTCTTAAGCTGGCACTGTATTATTTCCAGTGACAGGAACAAGCAGAATGACTGCTGCACTCTCAAAGCCAACTAGCATGATGCTTGTTATAAATAAAGCCACCTACTATTACCATCAACAAAACCAAACATGTCAATGTTGCTTACAGAAACCATAAAAAAGTTGATTTCTCCAGTCCACCATTTTCACACACACATTTAAAGACACTTGGGCCTTTGAAAATAAAACTCTTAGCTGACTTTAGGCATCTTCTAGAATTCTTGGTCTTGTATCCCTTTGCAATGAAAATATAGTCTGAAGTACAGAATTAATACAAAGTAAAGATCACACATTTGATTTCAAGCTTTCAATGAATCTCCAGGGAGTTGAAACAAACTACTCCATTGTTAGCGACTCTGCTAATACCCATCAGTCTGGTAAAAGAGCAGAAAACCAATTCATCTGTCCACTAAATTCCTTCCAATCTGAATTAAGTCTTCCGAAGTTGCAAGTGAAGTAAGGCATGAAGCATGAACAAAGTAACTGAGTTGTAAAGGTATCTGGTAATTCATAAAGGTAACAACTTCCAGAGTGCCATGGCAATGCATTAGCTTAGACTGGTACTTCATCACTCAACTGTGAAAGCTCCTCAGAACACCAAACATTCCGTTGGGTAGTTTTACATTTTTAACTTTATAACAAACGTCATTTTAGATTAATTGTAGTCATCAGCAGCATGAAGCTTACTGGAATTTCAGTTTTAAAAGTAAGAAGCAGTCATCAATACAGACAACCACATATAAATGGGCTCTGGTTTTCTGGAAGACTCCAGAAGAAAGTCAAAGAAGAAAGAAAGAAATTCTTATCAGTACAATTTATTTTCCTTTCTTTCACTTTGTTTCATTCGAAATAATCAGAAGTTATGCCAGCTATGTTCTTCAGTCTTGAAGGACAGAAGATTGTGGTTTAAGAATATTGAAATTCTAACTTCAGTACTGGGCAAGCACCATGCAGCTCATTGCAAAACCACCGGAGCTGGCAGAGGGTTTCTTCTCCTACTTACTCTTGTCATTTCTTCAGGCACATTCTACCAGGGAACCAAATATATTAAGAAACCAACACTTTAATTACCCTATATTCCTTTTTGTCTAATCTCTCATCTGTTAAAGAGCAATCTTCCCACAGTCAGTAAGACCAAACCAGGTAAAGATGTAGTGTGAAATAGGTCTGGCACTGTAGGCTGGAAGAAAATGCTAAAACAGGTATAGAAAGAACACAGTGCAGATTCCCTTGTAAAACACTCAGGTAAATCAAGAAAGGACGAGAAAGGTCCTGAGAAACAACCCACTAATGAGAAAAACATCTTGCATAGCTGATACCCAGTTTAAACAGCAGATCTTTGGAAAGGGACAGATGAGTCAATAATGCCTACTAGAAACAGGCTTTGACTACCCTCTGTTGAATTCCTTTAAAATATATTGCTACAAATCCTACCAAGTATTGTATAAAACTACAACATTCTCAACACAAAAGTCCATATGCCTGCCTACAATGACTTGCTGATCCGGTTCTTAGCAATTTCATCTGCTCTTGAAAGGTAAGTTTTACTGCCTGCTCTGAGAAAACTTTCATCTACCTAAAAACTTAAGACCCCAGCATAGTAAGACTCAAAGCTCAGGCTCTCCTCCCTCTAATTTCAATAATTTTCAACATCTTAAATTTCATTCTTTAAGTCCAAGCTGCCAAGAGAAAACTGCTACCTACATGAAGCTGTACAATGCATTTTGCATGATGGGGATAATAAAAACAAGTCCCTTTTTCTGTCAAGGAAAAAAAGTAATCACACATGATCCTAACCAAGAAAAGAGGAGTAAAAAATTCAGACCAGATTATCAGAGAACACTTCCTCATGCACACAGACTCATGTTGCTCACTCGCTATTTGCTCAAATAAAAGCAAATGCCTGCTTTTTATGCATGACATTAAAGGTAAAAACCAAATACCTGAAAGCTACAATCATGGTCCCTTAACAAAGCAAAGATACTTTCAACATCACTCTCCCTAACAGCTGAAGAAAAATGAAAGAAAAAAAATCAACTTCTCCCTTAAGAACATCTGTGCAAATCAGGCTTCTTAAAAAAAAAAAAAGTTAAAATATTGGTGGCAAGAAACTACCAATTCCTTTAACTTATTTAAAAAGTGAAGAAATTCAATTAAGAGATTCAATGATTTATTTAAGCCTAACTGAAAACCAGTTTGTTCAGAATATCCAGGCAGAAAATTAGGTTCTCAAGCTTTTCAAAGAAAAGAAAGAAAATAGTCTCTTGTTTGTCTTAATATGATTCACACAGACCATATTTCTTTTGCTCAAGAGAATCTTCAACTAAAATGCTTCAGATTGCAGATAAAAACCATTTCAAAACACTCAGAGCTATACTTCAATCCAGAAAACAAAGTCAGTATACTAAAATGTATTTGTGTCATGGTGTAAATTTTTATCAAACTGAAAGGCAGAAGTGAAAGAAAATCAATCAATTTTTGCAGTCAAAAATTTTGATTGCATAGAAAATGATTGGCTAATGCAATCAGTCATATGCTTTTCTCATTTTAATGAAATATAAAGCAGATTTGTTCCAACAGAGGCAAATAGTTTTGGTTATTTTAAGGATTTGGGGACATCTCCACCCAAGAGTTTATTCAAATGGGTCATCTTTTGAGAACAGCAAGTTCAAAAATACAGTAATAACCAAACATACAATTTAAAGATATGCTTGATTGAATAGAACAGATCTTCAGTTTTGTGCATTGCTGTACATCATTTCACCCAATTATTAAAGAAAATTCCTTGAATTTTTCTTGCCAGGCTTCTAATCCAAAATAAACCCTCATTTTTTCATTTTGGCATGCTTTAAAGTTTTTGCAATTACATGTGGAACTGGGACAGTAGGACAAGCCTCAAGGAACTATCAAATGCAACTCTTTCACTCTCCTCTGGCATGACCACCAATACCTTGTCCTGCACACTCCAAAATGCAGAAATCTCTTATGGTTAACTCCCATACCATAGAGGGGGTAGGTGGAAAGAGGATAATGAGCAAAGAAAAATATCCACCCACTCTTTGGAAGTACACCAATCATTTTGAAAATACTTGCACTTTTCATAATATAATGACATTACCTATGACTAACAAAGAGTCAAAACAGTAAAATGCGTGCCCACTATCAGACACTTTGGTACTGCTTAGAAAGCCCCGTGGTCCTAATTCCCACAGAAACAGATGCAAGCAGAATGAAAGGTCTGAAGCAGCTGGGCCAAGGAATATGTAGTTAGATGACCAAGCAGCCAAGTACCATGAGCTCCAACTTCCCTCCTGTTCCCTAAAGGTAAACCAAGTAACTAAAGGACAACTTCTACTTCCTTCTCATTTACATTTGTGACTCACCTTGAGAAACATCTCCACTTATTTCATAAACTTTGAGATTTGATTTAATTTCCTAGCAACCCTCATAGTACTCTCTCCCAATCAAGGAGCACAGAGGATTGTGTCTCACACACGCTTTTACTTCTGGGCTGGTTGAATACTTTCCTTTACTTCTGGGCTGGCTCAATATTTTCTTTTCCATTCTTCCACCCATTACAAAACTCAAACAATTTCTTTAATTGACGGGAGAGGTGCCACTGGTAAATCCAGTATTTGCGTAAATACCTACCCAGACTGTCAACAAAATAAATTCCTTTTTCATCTAAATCAAGGATTTCACTTGTTTACCAATATATCCTTTACTTATAATATTTTAATGACAGTAAGGCTGAGTATTTCAGCCAGTCCTTAAAATGCTGTTCCAAAACAATTCAATATTGCCACTGTCATTCCTCCTGTTCTCAGGCATGCATTCCCCCTCTCCCTCCCCTCCTGTGAGTGCCCAATTCTGGCACTCATCTGATTCTCCAGCAAGCCAGTTCATGGAGCAAAATCAGAACAAGGAATAATGTCATGTTAATTTTCTGCTAGTTTGGCTTTGAGTCAGATGAATGTCAGGGTGAACACAGGGAAAGAAGCAGAGCAAACTTACACTGATCTACAAATCACACTCTTAACATTTCCTAAGGACAGTCTTGGAGACGGGAGAAAAATCAAGGTTCTCTCCAACACTAAATCAGACTTTTCTGATTTTACATTGCCTTAGCCCTAGAATAAACATTGAAAAAGTTAAAAACCTAGCCCAATCACACAAAGCTGCTTCTGGCAGCTGTTACAAACAAGCAACAATGTAGACCTGTAGGGTAAGAGGAAGGAGGAAACATACAAGTTCTAGAAAAGCAATACAAAGGGTAAATAACAGCAAACCACTTCCTTCAATTGATAACAGCTATAATTAGAAACAACTCTGTCAAAACACAGCACC
Source organism: Agelaius tricolor (assembly GCF_023055355.1). NCBI lineage: Eukaryota > Metazoa > Chordata > Aves > Passeriformes > Icteridae > Agelaius > Agelaius tricolor. Next base: position 47,809,177 of record NW_027269261.1, read on the forward strand.
TGAACTTACAGGCAGTAGAGAAGTTTCAGAAAGATTGGTAGGACAACACCAAAAGAGAACCTCCCACCAAGAGTTAGTGAGGAAAAGACCTTTAGCTATGTAACACAGTATGATAAGCAAAAAAATTGGCCACAGAACTCCCCTTTTCTGACAATCCTCTCCTCTAGAAGGTCAATTGAGATCCTTAGATATAAAGGGTGTCCATATTAGGAAGAGACTCACAGCTGGGCTGCCATAGTTTTAGGCTAACAAAGCTTTACTTTGTATCCGCAGTTATCTTCACCTGTGAAACTACACTGGCAGAAATCCCTGGGGTAATAGTGGAGGACTTTTGACAGCTGCCAGAAAAAAGGGGGAAAAGAAAGGGTGAAGTGTGGTAATGGAAAACTAGTTGTTGTTTTCTCTTTCTTCTCTATTAGTTCCCAAACCAACACATATAAGGACAAACCCAAGAGCACCACTGCAATATTTGGGAGGAAGCCTCTAGTTTCCACTTATTTTCTGCCAAATTTGTTGTAGTAGAAAATAAACAAAAATCCAGCCAATAACCTCCACCAACACTAAGATGAGGTAACAGACACTGATAGGCATGAGTCAAATAGAAATACTCATGGTGGTGCCCATACAACTTGGTTTTCTTGTTGCTTTTCTTCCAAGGCCCTACCTGATGCACAAGTAGAGAAAGCAACAGACAGATATCTAAGCAGCTATTCCTCTAGCTCCCAGTTAGCTTCCCATACTTATCTTCTTCTAGAATAAGATACAGATTTCCCATCGAGAAACTGATAATATATAATTTTTAAAATTGCTATTTTTGTAGGTTCTCCATGTTTCACTATGAACTGTCTTCAAGGAAGATAAGAGTGCCAGTTGTTCTCCATCCTTTTGTTAAGGAAAGGAAAATGTAATCACTGCACTTGCTGTTATGTAATGGACTAATACCACTGATCTTTTTTTCTGCATTTTACTCCACACAAGACTGGGGGAAGGGGATTAACAAGGAAAGGGGAGAGGAAAGCCAGGAGGAGCTGAAATGTCTCCAGCATTCACAGTTTCTGAGTACCTATTGTTTCCTGCCGTTACAACCTTTAAAAGACAACTACTACTCCTTTTACAAAGTAACCTATAATCTAGGTTTTTCCTACCTTAAACTAAAATTCCTTACAAGAACCCTGACAACAGATACATACTAACAAGACAACTAGCTAAGCAAAAGAAAAAATTATTAACTAAGTAACCTGCTCTGAAAAAGGCGGACAAGGGAAAAGAAACGGGAAAGCTGAGAAAGAATAGAAAAGATGCCTCATGGCACCAGGCGAGTGCTTTTAGCCTTCTAAGGTCTTCCACTTTTTCACATCACTTGGGAAGAAAAAGAATCCAACAGCAGCAGTAAGTTTTACTCAAGACTAAAATTCACATAAAAAATCCAGAGGACTTGCAACTAAGATTTTGTCCTTGTGTGATCCCTATTCCAAGCCCTCTCTGTAAACTGTGGACAGACAAGCAGAAGAGAAGTGTAGAAATAAACAATTTCTACTCAGATTTTGACTTCTCACTGTGTTTTCTGGGTATTGCCTGGATATATTTTCTGGATATTGATATCAGCTGATAGCCTTTTATTAAGGAAAAAAAAAAAAGAGGAAAATATAAAAAGTACATACAATTAAGAAGAACTGTTATACCTCAATGTTTCTCTTCTAATCAGAAATATAGCCAGAGATTGTGTATTTTCAGGAATCTAAAGAAAGCGGAGAACCCATTTTATGAAAATAAATATTGAACAATAGCATGGTGAAAAAGTACCTCTGCTAGTCCGGATATCTCTTCACAGCTTTGACATACTAATACATTTCTTGCATTTGCAATAAAGATAAGAGGCCTGTTAATAGAAGTAGACCGACTTTTGAAAGATAAAATGAACAGTGTCACACAGATAAAGCAGCAAAGGATTTGTAACTATTTAGTTCTGTATTTCACAAGAATTCAATTTTTACTCATCCCAATTTTCTAATGTTTGTCCTGCTAAAATACTAAGCTATAGGTTACAGGCAGCATTCTTTAAAGGCAGGCATAATTAAAAAATGCAAATGGGTACTTTTCAGAGGAACTGGCAAGAACCAAGATATTAAAAAACCCCTCATGCTTTAATTTTGTGGTACCACCACCGTTTCCCCCATAAATAAATAGCAAAGTACTATTCCTTCCAATTACATTCTAACAATAGGTTCAGAAAGGATGATAAAGTAGTGACAACAAATTTTTAAGTTCATAAGGCAAACAAAGCTGCACTGCTAGGCTTCTCCTAAAACAATTTAAAATCCCAGTCAATCCATACATACCGGAAAACAAAGCTACAACAGCCAGAGAAGGTGGCAATAGTAAAACAAAATGAGAAAGGGCTTTTGAAAGCAGTGAATTTTGACAGTCTGCATAGTCACTGCAGGCATTCTGCAGCATTCATTGACATGACAGTGTAAGGTGATGACTTGCCCTTATCACAAACAGGCAGCAGCTTGAAGCCACACAGACAATGCTGAAATACTGTTTTATCCAAGACTCTTAAAAACTTCAAACATGAAGACAAATTTCTTTTAACTAACAGGATTCCATGCTAGTATAACTCTGGATATTTTTCTAGATTATGTATTCCTCTCAAACTATATTATATTGAGGCAAGTTGCAGGTCTCAATCTCATTTGCATTGGCAAGAATTTCCTCACTCATTGATGGGGAGTGGAAAAATCCTTCCAGAGAGCTGCCCCTGGCTCTGCACTGAAGAAACATAAGCTTCAGTTTGGCCTGTTCTTTTGGCTGGTTTCAACAGGAAGGAAGCCTGTAGCTTCATCAACTCTGCTAACTCCATTAGGTGGTACTTGAAGATACTCTTGTCACAGCAATACTACTGGCAACCAAAACCCCTAAGAAATCAAACAAAACCAATATAATAAACACAAGCAAGAAAACACGAGAGAAACCACAGCCTAAGCTTTAGCTTGAAGAAGTTGTTGGTATCTGCCAGGCAAGAATCCGAACATGCAGGCCAGATTAGCAACTACTGCTGAGTTCCAAAGTCCATTCAGAATCTGCAACTTAAAGAAAGAGAACACCTACACACTAGTTTTAATTTACTGATCTTTAAATGAAGCTTTGTATTCATTAATATGTTTGAATAGCAGATTATAATTTAAGAGATTCACTAGTTTTGTCTTATAACCACTAAAGGTTATAAAAGGCTCCAACTCCAGGCTACAAATAATGCTCCCTTGTAGTATACAGGCAAAGCATGAACATCATTTCAAAACATCTGTTTTGCTATCCTAATTTAGCCACATTTTTCCTCAAGAGTTCAACAAGTGCTGCACCTTTCCTCTCAATCTTTCTCTTTCCATAGTTTACATAACTCATTGCACTTACAATTACCTATGAGCCACACTTTGACTAGTTTCAGTGGAACCTGAATTTCCTAATGCACTGCAAAACTGAACTACAGCATTTAAAGATCAGAAAACTTTAGGAAAAACCCTTTCTTATTGACAAAGAGAAGACTGCTAGGATTCTTGCAGGCACCATCACTTAAAACTAATTAAAATACAGCTGTTGAAAGCATTTAAGACTCCTTGATTATGTCCAGATAAAAGGAAAAAGATTACTGTTAGCATCTTTCATCCAGGTAGGTCACTAGTGAAGATTTTAGTGGTAGAATCCACATACATGGGTTCTCTGGTGAAGTTAGTTCAACTAATGAAATTAGTTCAACTTATGAAGTTAGTTCTACTTTTTGAAGGCTAGCTTTTAATTTACACCATTTCAGTTGGTGACTCTGTGAACAGCTGCAGTACCACAGTGAGTAAGGATGAATCCTTGAGCAGGTCTTATTTCTCTGTCATAGGACCACTCTCAGGTCTACAGTTTCATTAGGGGCTTTCATCATCCACAATACCAGCTTAATTAACTCTTATTTCTTCTATGTATCTATTCTTCTGTTTTTTCTACCATATCTCAGTTTTGCAGAAAAACCTATTTGTGGGCCCTGAGGAAAGGATGGCAAGTCCATGCCCCGTCACTGAACAACCCCTTCATTGTGAAGTTACAGGAGGCCACCAGACTGTTCCAGCAGCTCCTCAGCACCCAGGACTTAGTCTCAGCCCAGGAGATCACCTAAGTTTAACAGCAATCTGGTTAATTTTCCAAGCACCCATACAGAAACTGCCCCGGCTCACAGACAGATGAGACCAGAACAAGGGAGCAGCTGCTTGTGTCAGTGAAAGCAGTCTTCTCTGTTCAGTCACTGCAAAATATCAGTGGCCCCTGATGCTCACAAACACTTTGTGTTCTTCCATTTTTTACTCTAAACTGCCTATCTCAAAGCCATTTTTTATATTATTTCAAGATTAATTAATGTATGAAGAATACTGACAAAATAGCAAAAGTAGTCCTTTCATGGCAGCTAAGGCCTATTTTTGTATCAATAAACCAAAAGAACTCACTCAACGTTGCAGCTCTTCCAGAAAAACAGCACCATTCTGCACACGTGACCGCACTACACCAGCAATCTCTGCATGCAGACTGCTGTTCCATGGAAGGATGACACTTTCATCCCTCCAAACCATGCAGCCATGCTGGTACCTATCCCAGCTTTGACAAAACCAATAGCATCAGAACAGTCAAGATACCACATTGTCAAACTGATATTTTTCCTCCACAGTATGTGTATGAGAGCACTACTGGCAGAAACTATATTTTCCTTTTGATCTGGAAACCACAGGGGTTTTCAGCCTCATGCAGGGGAAAGAAGAAACAATTAATGAGTATTTTCTCTGAACCTTGCTGCTTAACACAGGAGACTGGAAAGAACAGGAATTTCCACAATTCAAACGACAGCTTTCACCTGCTGCTTACAATTTATTTTATTCTCCTTCACCACATATTGTGGAAGAGGAACAAAAAAAAGTGTTGCACTTTACGCATGGAAAAGAAAGATCGACTTGTGCTTCTTGTAGAGGCACAAAAACGGATCCTTTAGCAACTTTTTTTACATATACATTCATACTATATGATGCAAAACAAAATTACATATGTATTTTTAAGAAATTGCTTGTGGTCAAATTTTCCTTGTGTTCAACTCATCTCATTCAGAGTGAAGCCCCAAGTGTGTCACAGATGTGATCCACTCTGATAACCAACTCTCAGCTTTGATACACCAACCTCTTCCCTAAGCAGCTACCAATGAGTACAAGCTAGTGAGGGTCTAACTCAAGCAATCTCATACCTCCTCTATGAGTTTTCCAGGCAAATATTAAAAGTAATGTCAAAACATCACTAAATGAATTACAGCTATCAAAGACAGTTTTAATTAATATTTAAAGACTGGAAAATTTAAAATTACTGGAGAACTAACAGGCCTAATAAATGAAAGATAAAAATACTTTGCTAAATGTCTTTGTCTGATCCAATATATGTTCCTAGGTAAACAAATTTTTTATTCATGGGACTACAAACTCTTCTAGGACTGACTTATTTGATAAATATTTATACACTGCTTTGCACAAAAGGGCCTAATACACATTAAACTCTAGTCAATACAATATAATAATCTGGTATTGGAAGTTATTACAGTAAGACAGTTTTAAATACACAACTTTTTGCATACAAAATAATCTTATCCCCATTTACCAAAGACAAGAGTGGTACTTAAGAAAAAAAAAAGAGCAAGACACCAGATTTTTTTACTGCTTTGTACTTATCAACCTAAAATGCCTTTTTAAGCACACTTTTGCTGAGCCCCTGGAGATTGTCTATTCGCAGGCTTAAGGCTGTTAGACTTAAGAAGGCTCTTTAAGAAGGATAACCTACTATTCCCTTTGAAAAACAAATGCTTGTTCAACAAATGGAAGTTGCAGTTTGAACCAGTTGAGTGACTAGAAAGAAATTGAAGTAGAGAACTCAAGATATTTTTTTTTCTATCGTTCTCTCAGGAAAGCCTAATTGAAGCAGGGGCAAACTTAGCAATGGTACTGTGAAGAAGAGACAAAATGGGAATGAAATGACACGTGCTGAATGAGTCTCTTAAGAAAGATTAGAACAAAAAGAATGGCAAAGTCACGTATAAGCAAGAGGCACTAATGTTTCAGCTATAAAGTGTAGATCAGCATGCCTAGGCAAGGTAAATGCAGAGGATATGAATGACCAGATTTCCTCTTTTCTAGCTCACCTACAAATATGATACAATGTCAGTAAAGGAGCTGAAAGAGATAAATTCTGCATGACAGATATTTCGAAGAGTAAAGAAAAATTAAACAGAAAACCCAAAAAACTATGAGTGCTGTAAAACACAGGAGAGTACTGCAAAGAGATGTGTAGCACAGCACAGATGCAGGGAGGGGAAACTTCAGCTCTTAAGAGTTTAAACACAACATGAATCAACAAAAGATGCAATTACAGACCACACTGTACAACTTAAGTATTTCTTTAATTTTGTGCCTTTCCCCCTATATATAGATAAATTTTAGTTAAAATAGTTAGTTTTAGTTAAAATAGTTAATGTTAGTTTAATTTTAGTTAAAATAGTTAATTTTTTTCTACCTGGGGAAATGAGGCTTAGGACTTACACATGGAAAGACTTTTCTGCATTTCTAGCCTTCAGTACAACACAGAAATCAATTTCCAGAACACCAACAGCTTCAAGAAGAGAGATGATTTATATGAATGTACATGTCTCTCACAGCTCCTGAGGCATCAGATCAGTAACTAATGTCTGTGGTGTAGTTAAATTTTGAAACTTAATGTATTTTTTTAGTTACTTTACTAAACCTGTCTCATTTACCCTGTTAAAAAAGGCATTCTGAGAACATGCTGATAAACTGATGAATAAGCATGGGATTTTTACACACAGTGTAATTTCCTTTGAAAAATGCATTCTAAAGCCCTAGCTTTGACAGTCTCTAAGAGTTACTCCTTAAACATATTTATGCTTGATCTTTCTACAAGTCACTTATGAAAACACCTGATAACACGAAAGCATATTCTTGAAAAATAAAGACAGGCTGCAGCAAATAAAATTAAACGGTTGCTGTTAAAGAGTATTTCCCATCTGCCAGCGAATTCTTACACACTTTTACTAGCATTGTGGACAAAATAGAAGTGTACCAGGCAAATACTTATTTCTAGACTCAAAAAACTCCATAAAATCTTTAGACTGTAATAAATCTATATTAAAAAGCAAATAATTTCAGGTTTACTAAAACAATTTGATACTACCATGGCTCACCTTCACAAATAAATCAGTTAGACCTGGGAGTTCATCACATGTACCATTGCATGCAACAGCCCACAGAGACATGACTGAAGTATACTACCAGCATGGAACCAACATGTAAGTGACATTACCTAAAGAAACTCTAACTATACACGATGTAACAATAATGTTTTTGATGGTGTATTTTGAGAAAAACATGTATGTCTTACACACTTACGTGACTCCTCCCTTACTCATGCACATTCTTGCCCCTTGCTGCTTCACACACTGTGCCAGTCTGGGCACTCCTGTTGAATCAGATCCACACAAACACAAGAGCAGCCACAGCCCAAGAGGCTCTGTCATGAGTGGAAGCAACAATATCATCAAATCTTTTTTTTTTCAGTCTTCATCTTCTTAAGAACCTATTTTAATGAGATTTTTCTTCAGGATGCTGTCCCAAAAAGTGCAGAAGTAATCGAGTCTCGTTACCCAGATTTCTCTGTGTCTCAGCCATGCCCTTGTGCTCCAATTAGTCACATTCCACCTCTATCCCAGACGCCTATTATCTTACCACTCTCTCCCAAGCACTGGCCACAATATACTTAACCTCTCACATCCTCTAACTACTGACTGGAGAAAAGAGTACAGCACTTCATACCTGCTTCTTACTCCACAGACAACTGGCAGCTAAGTACAGGTAACTGCTAAATTCATGCAAAACTTTCCCCTAAAGAGATGATCTTAATGAAGCCATCAACTTTAATGAGTTTTTGTTCAACATTATTATAATGTAAAATCTTTCACACCTTGACCCCTTGGCTAATTTCTCTGCTGAAATTTTGATGTGCTCAAAATTTACTGAGACACAAGATTAAATGAAATATGATTGCTCAAGATTTGTGACTTTAGAAAAGCAAATTAAAGACAGTTAATCACTACACAAACATATTAAACCAGCAACTATTTCTTAAAAACCCCTACAGAAAATAGGTGCATCTCAACATTTTATCCCCAAGAGAACAGCTAATTCTGAACTCCCAAACTGCAAAAATTTATTTTCTAGCACGTCCAGTTAACTAATGCTTCTTAAAGAAACTGCATTTATGTGTTTTGTTTGTCCTTTTAATAACTACTTGCATCCTCTGATTATTTTCAAGTGCATTTTAAAGGAATACAAAATCCCACAGATAAAAAGGATTCTACAACTTTTGTGAAAACTGGCAGCTTTGTAGAAAAAAGTAACTTGAATTCATGCTTTCAATGAGAGTAAAAGCAGGTTGAATTCTGCCTTCTCCATTGGCAGCCTCAGAAGACCAGGCAGCCAGCACCACATAGCACCAGATTTGATTAATTCTGGAACAAGCATAGGATACTTTGCATTTAAGTGGTAATCTACCTTAAGTTAATCATCAAAGCAGTGAGCATATAAAGTGGCTTTGTCCTATTTTTGGCAAATTCTAGCAAACCTAACAATAGCATGACTAAAAGGTGTACAGTCCTAGTTGCTTGGGTGATCATTTTTAAAAAATTCACATATACAACCTACATTTTTCTTCTGCTGTGGAGTATTCCAATGTAATGCTTTTTTAAACACTAAAGGGAGCACAAGGTTTAAATCCATGCTGAAACACTGATTTTTAAATAATGGAAAAATTAAATTCTGTTCATAGTACAACCAGGATCTGGATGAGTTTTAAACCACTCATCACTTAAGACAGCGAAATCTGATCTTCATCTGTGCTTAGAATAGAAAAGAGCTACACATTTTGCACATTGCTACAAAAATTGATTCCACATAGCATTTTTCTAAGAGTAGAATGCATATTTCAAACAAAAAAAAAGTATTTGTGTGGTAAAATTGTCTGACTAGGTATTAACTTACAATTTTTTTAGCACATTACCAAATTATGCTTGACTTCTTGCACCAACAAAAAAACCTAATACATTCTAAAAATATTATGTATTTAAGTATTCCTTAACTGCACCTATGGCAACAAGAATATAGCAAGTGATGCTGTTCATTTAGCAATGGTCGTGTTCCAAGAATATCATGATACTACACAAAAACCCCACAGATCTTTTAACTTTACTCATGTCAGGCTATTTCACTTGGTTTCACTAGAATCCAATTACTACCAATTAAGGAACACCACCTAAAGGCAGTGTAACAGAAACCAGAAAACTCAGTAAATGTCTGTATAGCATTTGCAGTAATTTCTTGATTGAGAGTTTTACTTACTGATCAGTTCAATAAAAATAAATCCCTAATTTTATTATAATTAGGATAAATGCCTACAAAAACTTCTGTCAAGGAAAGCATCAATATTATGTCAGTGATTTTCTGCTAAGCATTCTCAAGAGAGGGTGAAACTGAAACAACTATTATACTGAAAAACACCTGATGACATTGGAAAGTTTATAAAAAAATATTATCCAATCTGACAGCTTTCTTGCTTTCACAGTTGCATTTAAATATGTGAAATCCAAACCAGACCAGGTTGCAAAGAAGGGTTCAAGATGCCTTAGAGCATCCAACAGCATTTCTCCTCCTTGAAACAGAAAGCACACACTTGCCCAATTGAGATAACCTACTACACCAATGAAGTGAGAAAAACCCAACTTGAATCACTGTATACATTCACGGTAAAAAAATTACCTTTCATGTCAAACATTTAAATATTTGAGTTTTGAATACAGCTTTAAAAAAATCCAGTTCTGAATCACTGGATTTTTTGTTCTGTTTTCTGTAAAAGCACCAACAGTAACATGGTTCAGCATTCCGCTTGCAGCAGTTCAGAAAAGATCAGCCTGATCCCGCAGTCCTAAATTTACAGTCATTTCATAAACTTGAGGTCACGTCTGACCAACTTATTTCTTCCAGTGTTTCCAACCATGGAGATCACGATAAGGAAGGCAGCACTTGCAACAGGATGAACAGTAACATAGTTTTATGTTTCAAAATACACTCTCACAAAGAAATAGTTCGCCAATAGCTCTTTAAGCTACCTAGCAAAAAAAAATCTTTTTTTTCTGAGAATAATCTCTTGAACAGATGACAGGTTTAATTCTACAAGACTCAAAAAACATACCAGTTACCTATAACACCAAAAACCATTACAAAACAACACAAGACCTTGGCCTTCAAAGCAATGCCATGGTGCAGAAAACCACTATCTTCTTCCGTTCTGTCACTGCTGGAAAAGAGAAGTGTCCACCAGGACACTGTCATAGGAAGAGTGCCCATTTTCAAGAATTCTATTATTCTATCAGCAGACATAAAGGAAGAGAGTAGAACCATTTGACTTCTCTTGTATTGAGAAAGATAATGGTTTGCATTTCACAAAGATGTGAAAAGCTGGCATAAGCAAAGGTAGCATAGCACAGCATAGCAAGATGGCACTGCCCCCACACGTAATGACAGGGATGATCTTTATCAAGTATCTCTTAAACACAAAACTGGGATGACCCAGACTGAGTACCTCCCCCAACCACCTTCCTTACCTCTTCCCCTTTGGAGGCTCTCTCCCCTGTGAAGCAACATGAGAAAAACCACCCAGGTCTTCTCAGTTTTTACAAGAAATTGAGAATCAACTGAGGCTTCATTATGCGGCAGCACAAATCAAGGTACTATCTACAGTTAAGAATACCCAAGTTTAACATGGGGATCACAGTCACAACCGACTGAAATTTTCATTTAAAATGGAGAGCAGGACTCACTGAAGCTGATGACATGTAAGGTGTCAGCGGAACTTCCCTCTTGCCAAAAGCAGGTACCAGCATACAATTACAGTTGTAGCTGTATACACTCACAACAGTATAGGCAAAGAACAAATAATTGAAATTTGTATGTGAAACACAAATGCCCAATTATCTGGCAAATCAATAGCTAAGCTGAAAATTATTCCTGATTTCAGCAAACTGTGGCCAATAGTGAATATAATGCTATTGCTACAGCATCGTTAGCCCTCCTTATAAAGTAGTGTACAAACTGTACCATTTGGGTGGGTAAAATCATGACATGAACTAATTTGAACAGTCTAAGACTCTGACTTATGCTGATGTTTAAAAGGCATATGTGAGAGTATTGAAAATTATATGCAGCACAATTTTCAGCGTTCTACAGGTGAACTTCAGAAACTGCTTTATCAAGTCTGTATCAGATATCCTAAACTTATGACTAGAAAACCACACCTGAAACCCACTCCTTGCTAAGAAGCATCCCTGTGGAATTCCTTTTTTTATGTATGTGCTTACCATCATTAGTACAGAAACACCCACAGGTCTGGGAACAAACCAGGCCCTGCCGAGCCACCAGGCACAGCACAAAGAACACCAGGTTTCTGCCCTGAAGGCCTTGCCTGCATCTAACAGGACTGAGCATTCAGACTTTCATACGAGCCTTCCAATGAATGCGACAGAGTACTACACACCTCCGCAGAGCGTTCCCACGTCTCTCAGAAGGACAAAACAGAAAAAGGGAAGAAAACGAGAAGCACTATGCATCTCCACTCTGCAAAACCCCTCTTATCAGAGCCATTTCAAGAATTTCTACTCGACAACTAAATTGACTCGAATAATGGAAACCAACGTCCCAAATATACTATATATGGAATCGAGCCCAGGCAGCCCCCGCAAAGACACGGGGCACAACTCCCACCTCAGACACTCGGGTACTCATCCTCAAATGGCGGAGTCTCGCCCGGCGCACTCACACCTGTCACCTGCCAGGCGCCGGGCCAGCCCCTCCCTCTCTCCTCTCTCTCTCCCCCTCCCTCCCGCAGCCAGGCGAGCCCGCTGGCAGCTCCCGCCCCTCCCCGGGCAGCCGCAGCCCCCCGATCCCTCCCCGCGTCGGGAAGCTCCAGCGACTCGCGAAGGAAAATAAGTTTCCATCTCTCTCCGAAAGCCCCGCTGCGCGGAGCCTTCCCGTCCCCGCTCTCCCACCCCGCCCCAGCACGCCGGCAGGAGAGGGGCGCCGGGGCTGCTCCCTCCCCTCGCACAGGCCTTCCCTGTCTTCCTCACCCTGGCACAGCCCGGGGCGCGCTGAGCGGCCGCGGAAGCCCCGGGCCCCCCGCCCCTGCCGGCCCCCCGCGCCTCTCCCTGCAGCCCCCCAGGGATGGGACCAGGAAACCGGCCCGGGGAGCCGCCACCAGGCCCGTCTCGGCGGGGTCAGCCTTACCCTGCTGCCGCTTCTCCTCCTCCTCCTCCTCCTCCTCCTCCTCCGCCTCCTCCTCCGCCGCCGCCTCCCCCACCACCACGGCAGCAGCCGCCGCCACTACCGCCGCCACTACCGCCACCAGCGCCGCCGCCGCCTCCGCCCGGCAGGGGGGACCCCGCCGACCCGACCCTCTCCACAGCCTCCCGCCGCCGTCGTTCCGCTCCGCGGGGGGAGGAGGCGGAGGAAGGAGGAGTAGGAGGAAGGAGGGCAGGGGGGTCCGTGCTGCCGCGGCGGCGGGCGGGGTGGGCTGGGGCTGTGTGAGGGTGTGCGTACGGTGGCTGTGGCGGCGCCGCTCCCGCTCAGCCGGAGCCGCCGCTGGGGCCGCGCGCCGCTCCCGGCCCCCTCCCCCCGCGCTCTCTGCGCTCCGAATCAAAATAGAGCGACAATATGGCGGCGGCGGCCCCAGCATCGCGAGACCGCGCCGCGAGCGCTAACGGGGATGCGCCGCGCGCCAATGGGCGCCGGGGCGGGGGGGGGCGCGCGGGCGGTGCCTCCGCCGGCTCCGCCCTCAGGGCGGGGCGCGAGAGCGAGCGGGAGCGGGGCCGCCGCCTCAGAACCGGGACAGCGGCGGGACGGCACCGGGACAGAGGGACACCGGGGGGACGCGGGAACACACAGCGGCTCCTTCCTGCCCTGCCGCCACCGCTCCGCCTGGCCCGGCGCCACAGGAGAGAGAGGGGGAAGAGGCGGTGGCGCGTAGGTGGGCTGCCCGCCTGGAAATCAAGCAGGGTCAGAATGGGCTGGGGAAGGCAGGGCAGCGTCTGCAAGGGGAAAAAAAACCCTAAGAAAATTAATATTGATTTAAGCTCGCCCCCCAGTTTATAACCAAAACGGTTATTTCGAGGGAATTGTCAGACACTTTCTATAAGAAATAGAAGCGCTTACTCCACATTACTCAGAGTACGTGATTTCCATCATCCCTCTGAGGTAGAGCTCTGATTAATCATCTCCCAAAAATGTCGCCAGGCGAACAGGGCCCGGTATGCTGGTGAATCCCTCTTCCCCTCTCAGCTCCACCAACACCCTGGCTCAGACCACAATATGCATCCTTAATTTTAGTGGGCTGTCCAAGTAGGTCTTTGAATTTCTGTGATTTGGTAAGTTTCAACTTCAATGAAAAGACAACTTTCTCATTAAATTGTAAAAACATCCAGTAAATCAGTTGAGTTTCAGAGTTGTGATACCTTACACTATCTTCCTTATTCTTATTCTTCCTATGTTTGCTTTCCTCCTGCATCTCTTGAATCATCCTCCTTCATCCCTGCAGTGAGCAGGTGCTGTCCATGTTGTCTAACAATAGTCCATCCATCCATTCTTGTGTCATCTTACTCAAAAAAATACAGACACAAAAGTCAAACACAGAAATAATTTTAAAGTAATCTTTATTATCTATAGCAGAAAGAAATTGCCTGAAATCCTGTAACCTAGAATGGGACCTGGCAAGGAAAGGTACATACTGATGACAGAGACTAATAAAAAATCTAGCATGCTGTAGCAGGAACTAAATTACTCATGACAATTTAGGCTCAGTGTTCTGTTACAAGAAATAAAGACAACCTTGCCATTGAAACAATGGATATTTGCAGAAATGATTGGAAATGCATTTTCTAAATGAAAGCATTAATTAGTGAAAAAAACCCTCTTAACTACATTTAGTTAAAACTGTCAGAATCCCGAGGGAAGCAACTGCAAGGACCGACTGCTTGGAGTAGGTAGGGAGAGAGAAAATACCAAGGGGTCTAATAGTGAGTTGTTATGCTGTGATGGGGGAAAAAATAGAAAAAAGGGGAAGAGGAAGACAGCCTTTTTCCCCTCACAAAATGTGGGAATATAGGGGTGTGTGTCTGTGCATGTATGTACATTCCAGTAAGAATCAGTTGCTTTCATAAGCTGCAACAGAGAAGTCTGCAGTTCTTTGTACATCAGCAGCATGGAGCATGAAATGCCTGTGTCCAAACCTTATTAATCAGCCTGTCTTGCGTCCTGCTTATACAGGGTTGAGAGTCACTGAGATTTGTTTGTTCATTGTAAACAAAATAGTATTTCCTCAAACAGAAATTATTGCAGTCCATTACAGCAATAATGGGTAATGGGGCACCTAGAAAGAAGGTGCAGTGGGAACATCAGGTCACAGCTGTACCAGGGGTTGCCCCACTCCCAGTGTTTGGGTACATTAATCAAACCTTTCTCTTTTGCCACCTATGCTGTAGACATGGTCTGTAGGCATGGTCTGCCTGGTCATTGCTCAAGAACCCTGCTCTTCAGCTCTTCCAGCATAACTGTTTCAAACTTTGTTAAGCCATTCCTGACCTTTCAGACAGATAGGATAATAAACTTACATGAATATGTTTTTTGCACAAGAAACTCAATTTATTTTGCTAAGTTTAATACCAAGTTAAATATTTGACCCTTTTGCCTACAGTTGCTAAAACAGGGATTTACCAGAGGAAAGTGAGACCACTTCTTACTGTGCTATCAGCAGAATTTACTGCAATGCTTAAGCACTGGGATCATGTGAGTGAGCTGCACTGTCCCCCCCCGCCTCTTTTCCAGGCTCCCCACACCACATCTATGTCTGAGCCTGTTGCTAAAGTAGCTCTTCTCCTATAGCAGCTAATTTTGGATCAGTTTTTAGCACCTTTCCAAAATCTCAAAGCACAACTATTTAGGAAATCGGGTTTTTGTAGTGAGATTCAGAAATTAACTGTTTTCCTGTGTATCTGAAACAAGAACCAGGCAGATCTATCTAATAGTACATTCTGTGTGTAACTTACCATGGTGCAAATCTAAGCTCTGTCACCAGTGAGGCACAGGCTTTGCATCTTTCCCTTAAGATTTTAGAGATTACCCCCCTTTTTGCCATAGAAGGTATGAGTTCATGTTTTTTAAACGTTCATCAGAGTGTTTATATTTTTCCCTGCTAGAAAATGAAATTTTGAATAGGCTTGGGGAATGATTCTTACTATATTGTACAGAAAAGCTATTTCTACCAAGTACAGTCAATTTCATCAGCTTGCTACTGGCGATTCTGTTGCTGAAATTGCCTGAGAATGCTCTTTATAAAAGGTAAGAGGAGGAGTCCAGTTAAAATCCACAACAACTGGCATAATTATTTCTGCAATTGAGTTTAAAAGTCATCTTCCACAGCAGAAGGTGGCATTGGCAGCTTTAAAGACCCTTTTCCACTGAACATTCAACTGGCAATTTATTTTTTGTTCTTCTAGATAGGAGGTCTGTCCGTCCTCCTATTGAAAGGGTGACAAAAGCAGAAGTAGCATTCATTGGCCAAGGACAGTCCTTGCAAGCTGCTAGCCTGAGGTTGCAACCACAGCTTCTCCTACAAAACCAATTAGAATTTGAATTAATACATGACAAGGAAATACAGAAATTCACCTTATTTCGCAAGCAATTTCAGGCACTGTACTTCTCCCATTCCACATGGAAGTTACCGGCTGGGTGCAGTTACAAAAAACTGTTGTGCCCCGATGTTTTCCTTTGCAATCTGCAGAACACAAACAGCTCCTGTTATTACTGCTGAGCCTCCCTTCTTTTCCAGGTTGCTGCCATCCTTTCTTCAAGATAACACCAGCTTTTTCACTTCCTAGCAGCTCATCTGTTTGGGAGTGGAGCGCAAACATGACATTTGCGATAAGGATGTGATTAAGAGGTGCCTTGGTAGTTCACGAGTTCTAGCAGCTTCACAAGATTTGGATAAGGCCTTTGCTGAAGGAAAATCCATTGAGATTTTGAGGACACCCAGCCTAACCAGGCTTTTCAGTGGTAAAAGCATAGGGACCTGTGTTACAGCAGAGCATTATTGTAGTCTATGTATTAAAATGACTTACAGATATAGCATGGTTTGACACTTGGTAGGACTTTTTTTAATACATTAAAAAACCCACACTTGTTTATATTGATAACGAGCATATTGAGAGAATGTTTACACTTGAAGGAAAATATCTTTGTCTACCCAAAGAAATTCTGAATTTTTTTTCAATAATAGTTTTAAAAAGTGGGAAAGATGGTCATAATAAATTATTCTTTTAAGTAGGGAAAAGTGCATCCTTGACACATCTTTCAGTGCTCTGAATAAGAGAATTAAAAATGTGTGAATAAAAGCTCATATGCTCATATGACATACAGTTGAGTCAGTAGCTACTAGGGAGACAAATTTAGTATTACTTAATGCTATGATAAACTTTTTTCATTAAACTATTTTATGATAATTCAATGACATAAAATATAAAAAGCCAAGACCATTTGAGGCTTCAAAATACTTCAGGAGAAACACTGATTATGTTTCTTCCCAAATCCACTGTTTCCTATGCTTTGTGGGAAATAAAGTAGAAAGTAATGATAAAAATTTATTCCACTTTTCTTAAGATTTATGTAATACTGGTATAGAGTTCGTACATGTCTCTAGAGTCTTGATCAGCAAGACACCTTTAGACTCTTGCTAAAGTCCATCTCTATTCAAATACCTTTCAATCACTTGCTTAAACTTTATGTTGTGTTGAAACCTGAGACAAAGAACGGGTTGAAGTGTTTCTGGACAGGTATAACTTGCTGAGTTGAGACAGGAAACCTACCTTGAAGTCCAAACAAATGACTTGCCTGTTCCAGATACAAATCAGGCATGAATGTTTTCATAGTAAAAACCCTTGCAGAATGTCTTACAGCTCTTTCTTTCTCTAGCTACTGATTTTAACCTCTTCTGTCTCAGTGACTTCAGCCAAATCCCTTCCCTTTACACATTTTGTAAATGTGAGAAGTCAGAGTGAAAACTGCAAGATACTTAATCTTACTATAAATGTTAACACACAAGGTGCAATAATTATGTTATGTTTAAATTTCCCTAAATGTGAAGGAGGCTGTTTGTAGGTAGCTAGCATATTTTTAAAAAGAGCCTAAAGTACTCTCTAAACCTAAATGTTTAATGGCATTATATTTCTCTGTCTTCTTCTGGCCTTCTGCCCCACCGCTGTAATTACCTTATCGCCCAATAAAAAAACTCTCTGAACAAATCCTGTGCCTGCTATTAAGGAATATTAAAGCTTAGTACAAATTCTCTGCATTCCTTCTTCTCTTCAGATGCAGTACTTGACAGCTTGCATGGTACAAATGAAACACACAAAGCCTTTAAGCCATCCCACATTAAAAAAAAAAAGGCAACTCAGAGCTTTGTAATTCTGATAGGTATTAGACAAAGCCAGTTTTGAAGAAGAGGGTACTGGGTCCCCCTTTTGAGTGGAAAACCCACTAGTGTAACAAAACAGTCAATCATGTGAGCTTATGTATGCACTGTACTGGATTGTTTCCTTCCGGATCTTGTGCAAGCCCTTGTTAGGAGAGGCAGCTTATTCCAGGTCCACTGTGTCCTAGGTCTGTCCGAGACTGCCAGCAGAAGTGAAAATTGTGGGAATGTATTTCTCTATGTAACCAGTTGTCCTCTAGCTACTGCATCAGAATCCTCAAGTTCCTGTTATACTTGTGTGACTTTCAAGTTCCACACTGAGCTGCATTTCAGTCATAATCTGTGGTTTCACCCTTTCTGTGGGAAAAGATCACTTGTGTGCACACACAATTAAAAATGTTTCTGTATCACAGAACAAAATATTAAGAAATACTAAACTTCCAAATCATCAGCTCACTAGCATGAAGAAAGATCACCTCTTTTCCAAGGTAAAATTCTTGATGCAACTAGGAAAACCAATAGAGAAAAGACAGTAATCATTTGTGAAAACCATCAGCTACCACTGCACCTGTTTTCAGCTACTACATTGTAACATAGTGAAAGAAGAGGAAATTGTGGCAAGTTTTTTGGGAAATGCATGACATACATATTTAAAGGTGTGCATTCATCTCCAAAAATTTTAGTGTTCACTTGTTGGCACTTTTTTCATCTCAAGATTTTCTGATATATAACAAAATACCTTAAAACTCCACAAAACTCTGTTCTTCCTTTAGGAGGGCATTCATTCTGCAAAACACACAAAGCCCTCTAGACCATAACCCAGAAACTATAACCCCAGCTAAGCCAAACACAAATTTGTACTTAGATTTAGGCATAGGAAAGTTTTGTTGGCTTTATTCAACTTGCTTAAAATTAAGCATATGTTTTAACACTTTACTGGATTAGGGCCTATGTCAGCAAAATAAACTTCTTGGGAAGAAGTAATAAAAATGTAGCTTGCAGTGAGGGACAGCGGAGCCATTCACAGTTACAGAAGCTTTAAAACACTAGCTGGTATTTATACATTTAGAAAAGAAATCAGGCGTGAAACAAAACATTTTAGATAGCAAACCAATTAGTCTGCTAAAGAATCACTTTTTAAAAATTTTTCATTTGAAGAAAAACGTTTGTTTGCATCCTTGCGCCCCCAAAAGCAAATTGATTTGCACATCAAGGAAAAACATTTTTTGCAAGCACAAGTTTCAAAAGCAATTTCCCCACTGTTTAGTAACAGCTTGGCTGTTCCAGATATACCATTGCATTCCCTAGAGAAGAGGACCAACAGGAGGCCAAGCTTTTTAAACACCGTTTCATTACACACATGCACCTGAATTTACTCATTCAAGTTCACATAATTACATATATACTATAAATGTCAGCTAACTAATTCTTCTGTGTGCATTGTGCACTGGTGTGTATTTATTTTTTATGCTAAGAATCTTTCTGAATATTTGATGTTGTAGGTCTATCCTTTAAAGAGAACTTACATCATTCTCAAAACCAGAAGGAATACAATTCTACCAGACTGTGTCCGTGCTAATTTTAATTTTTCCAGCAAAACCTTTCTGTTGCTAACAACAGTGGGGCAAAGTATGAATTCTAGTGAAGCTATTTGCTTCTTTGGCATTCAAAGCACAGGGCTATCTGTCATCATTCAGAGCTGCTCTATCTTGTGTGAAGGGCCACACACCCTTCAGGAAACCCAGACCTGGGAGGGGCAGAGCTGGAATTGCCCTCTCTGTGACGAGGCAACACTTGGATTGAATCAGGCTCTGCCTTTGGTGGGTGATGAGCAAGTCAAGAGTTTATAGGTTGGGTTTAAAGAGCAGACTGGTAAGGGTGGGACCGTGTGGTGTTTGCTGCAGGCCGTCTGATCACAGGGAAGAAGTAGGTGAGGCCTTTTACAGACAGCTGGAAGCAGCCACAAAGTCACAGGCACTGGCTCTTGTGGGGGACTTCAACCACTCTGACATCTGCTGGAGGAACAACATGGCAAGGCACAAACAGTCCAGGAGGTTTCTGGAAATTGTTGGCCACAACTTCCTGACACAGGTGGTGGAGGAAAAAACGAGTAATGGTGAGCTGTTCATCCATGTACTACCAAATAGGGAAGGCTTTGTTGCATATGTGAGGGCTGGGGGCAGCCTTGGCTACAGCCGCCATGAGATTCAGCATCTTGCATGGGGGAGGAAGGGCGGCAAGTAAGAATGCAACCCTGCAGTTCAGGAGAGCTAACTTTCAGTGATTTTCTTGGAAGAATCCCATGGGAACTGGCCCTGCAGAGAGGATGGCTAGTCAATATTCAAGCCCTACTTCCTCCAAGCTCAAGAACAATGCATCCCTAAGAGCCAGGAGCATAGAATTGTACAAGATGGAAAAGACCTCTTGGATCATTGAGTCCAACTGTTAACTATCACTTGCAAGTCCAGCATTAAAGCTTGCCCATAAGCAGCAGATCTACACGTTTTTTTTAACTTCAAGGGACAGTGATTCTGCTCACTTCCATGAGCAGCCTGTTCAAATCCTTGACCACACTTTCACTGAATAATTCTTTCCTAACATACAATTTAAACCTCCACTGGTGCAATTGAAGCCATTTCTTCTTACACTATCAATTGTTAGCAGGGAGAAGAGATCAACCCGCCCACCTATCTACAGCCTCATTCAAGGTAGTTGTAAAGTGTGGTAAACCTCCATTTCTCCAGACTAAACAACCCCAGCTTCCTCAGCTGCTCCTCACTGGACTTGTGCTCCAGATCCTTCACCAGTTTCATTTGCAGAAGTTGGTGCATGGGAAGTTTAACCTGAACATGAGGAAGAACATCTATACTATGACTGACCACTGAAACAGATTACCCAGAGAGGTTGTGAAGTCTCCCTCCTGGTGGTATTCAAGAAGTGTCTGGACACAATCCTGTGCCATGTGCTCTAGGATGACTTTGCTTGAGCAGAGAGGTTGGACCAGATGACCTCCTGTGGTCCCTTCCAACCTGACCCACTCTGTGATTTTGCGTTTCGGTATATTGAGGCACCAGCGGTCACAGCAGGACTCTGCATTAACACTTTGGCACTTCCCAGCAGCAGGGGAGCTGTACCAGCAACCCTCTCACTAATATCCTCACAGAGAAAATGGGTTAGACTTCCACAATAAGTGTCATCTACTCCTTTAGCATTGCTTCACATCTGAATCACCAGGCAATGCATGTGCATTGTATTCTGCCTTTTCAAAGGGAAAAATCTTCATTCAGAATTTATCATAATTTGTTTTCAAATTAGGTCCTTTACTGATCTTTAGTAGCTCTGTCCTTATAGCCAGTCTTCCAAAGGTGCAAGGTTGCTGAGTGCACAGCCTGCAGGTGTTTGTGCTCATTCTGCATTGCCAGCTACAGCCTCAGAGCCCATTGAACAGTTTCAGATAGACACGTTTCTAGTTTGGAACTTTTTCAGAAATAAGTGTCTGGGCTGAAAGTAGTATCCTTACAAAAGGGAAGAATGAAGATGGATCTTATCTCACTCTCATGACACATGAGGGAATCCACTGGAAACACCAGCCTTGACACACATGAATAACAGATTTCATCACTCCACTGTTAATAAATTCCTGATGTGACTGGATTTTACAACTCAGGATCTGCAATCCTCTTTTCATGTCTTATTAACAAGGCCCACTGCTCAGTGAAGATTTGGTCATGGTCCCAGTGCCCTACAGAACAAACAAACATTAAACAGTAATTTTATTGACTGCATGAAACTTGTGAGATCACAGATGGTAAGAAAAGTAGCTCCAAAGGAATATTTTCTGTAGTAATCCTTACAGATAGTTATGGGACTCTAATTAGTAGGGTTTGTTTAAAAAAAAAATCCATTCTTCCTACCACTTATATCAGAGGTTGCTTTTTCTTCAAAATTCATCTCTTCACCAACTCTTCTGAGGTCCTGTGTTGATTTCTGCAGTGTTGTATACAGATACCATTAATCAGGTTAAAGTTTTTAATAATTTTTGAAATTGCACACTTCTAGTAAACCCCAGTGCCACCTGTTCAGCTGGACATAAGCACTGTAATGCATAATATCATGGAGAAAATATCATGGAGAGAAATGACACATATGAGTCACATCTCAATTCTGCTGTATGGCTGTCATCTGCTACTGATGGGCAGGAGACCAGAACACACATTGGAATTGTGCAGGTTTTGTGCTGAGACAGGACTGCAAAGGAGCCCTAGCACTCAGCTGCACATTGACTGAGAGCGTGGCAGAAAGGAAAGTTTCATTTACTGGCAACAGCAGCAATGCTGGGGCTTAGTCAAGTTGGGCAGGCAAGCTAAGATGTGCTGAGCTGCAAAAGAAACCAGCTGCAGGGAGCAGGCTAAGGTACAACATGGCTGGAATGACAGTTCAGGTTCACCAACAGTTAACTCAGTGTTGTGTGTTTAAAAGGGCTATAGTAATGGAACCATAAAAACTCCCACCAGTTGAGATCTCAGTCTGGGAGCTTCCTAATGCATTACATATTTCAAAGTTTAATCATCAGCCCTTCTCCAAGCAAAACTCCTACTCATTTCAGTTAATCTTTGTCAGAATTAGTCCCAGTAGTAGGCAATGCTCTGCAGTAAAGCAAAAATAAGTTTCTAATCACAGAAATTAAGTTCTGAAATGGTCTCCCAACAGTAATGGTGAGTGAAAACTAGATTAAAAATGTAGTTAAATGTAATAAACAGGCATTATTGCAGCATCATAGAACTATGTACAATCAATCATAGAGGTCTATCTGGTTCAATTTCTTAACTACCAAAATCCAATACCTAGTAGTAATCTGAAATTTGTACATGCATTGAACTGCTATTGATTAAAATAATTGTCACTAAATAATTATTTTAGTGAGACCATCATCCTCAGAAAAAAAAGAAAAAGAGAAGATTTAAACCACTGTTAGTAACTTTTTTAATAAGTAATTTTTCACCTTGTTTATAAATACTTGATGCCCAACAGCATAAACAGACTTTGTTTCTTATTTAGAAAGTATCAGTTTAAATTTTAGGAATAGTATTTCTATCTGGAAATCTTGCTACAGTACTATGCAGAAATTTTTGTTCTGAATAAGGAAGGCAATGCATGTATTAATTTGTCAAAGAACCTGTGCATTTTTGAGGCAATAAATATTCAAGTAATTAGTGTGTTTCAAGTATGATTAGTACTCATAGAAACTTAGGGATTTTAAAAATCAGTAGTTTATACTAGCTTTTATGCATCAGCTTATATAGAAGAGAAGACACTCCAAAATAAAATAAAATACTCAGAAAAGAAAGTAAATTTTAGTTATTTTTTTTATTATTATTATCCTAACCCTGAAAAAAATCCAAAGGAAGATCACCACAAAATAAAAACAGGTGTGGAAAACAGTTAAGAGATGGTGTTACAATGCTGCAGCTGAGACTCATAAGGTACCTGTATAAAGAACAAGTAACACATGTGCTGCACAAGAGGTGACTTTTAAAATATGTAAGTCAAGATGTCCTAAATAATTGGCTTCCATTTGATTGTTCACCTGTGATAAAACATTAATTTAATTTATCCAACTTTTAGATTAAGAATGTGTAAGTCATTAATTTTGAGTTGTGATTTCATCTAATTTAATCTACAGCCTTTCTCATAACTGCAGTTTAGATAATGCAGCTTCATAAAAAGGAATTACATAGACCACATGGCCGTATAACTGGGCAATTTAATTACAAGTGCTCTCTGTTTCTTTGAGGTATGATAAATTATCAAAGAAAATTATATATATGTAGTCACCCTGAAGCAATGTAGTGATGAAAAAAAAACACCTGGTATAATTTCAGAGTGGAATCCAATAGAAATGCTGTAAAAGGGAGGAGAAAAAATTGTAGCACAGTGTGTAATTTTTTGCTGAAATGAAAGAACATGCAATCATCAATGATGCAATAAAATAATAGTGTGCAACGTTAAAATGCCATGCATTGCAATAAAGGAGTTGGCTTGCAGACAGTACACCTACGTTTCCTGTAAGGTGGTGTGTATTGCAATTGTCTCTCTCAGATCAAGAATACTGGGAAGCAGTGCCTTTTATTCATGTGGATTTGTAACAATTCCTAGAGAAAAAGTAAAAAGTAGATAATTTTGAAACTGCAATAATTTGATAAAATTTTTAAGAAAAAATGTGTGTATCACACTGGAAAGTACTTTTAGCAGTATTGGGGTGGAATGACTTCTAGGCACTGAAATTAGGCTGAAAATACTATTGAAGTATAGCAGAGTTGCCATATCCATATCAGTTTACCTCTTCTTCAGATAACCCAGTGCCCTGACTCTAGATATGCAGACCAGATAATCATTGTGTTAAAATGTACTCTTCAAATATTTTTCTGAGCAGAGCTCCAGTGTCACTGTAATGTAACGAGCAGAGAGAGATGCCTTCTGTTCTCGTTACCTGGCTATGTATTAGGTTCACACAACTTTTAAGCTTGGTATTTACAGGGAAATATCAGTAGTTAAAAAGCCCATCGTGTTTAAGAAACTAGTTATGCATATTAAGAGGCCTCATTACTGTGTGTTTTAAACAAATAATAAATTTTACAAAGCCCACAAAAGTCAGCAGTGCTGTGAGCACTAATTCCTGGTTTAGTGCTTGGTAGGAAAGTATTTCAAATGTAAATCTGAAGGCTCTTAGTCCTTGCCCTTGTGGAGCTGACTAGTGTAAAATGTAGTGAGGTCTTCTGTTCATGGCTTTACTACAGGTGTTACTGGGCAAAATTGTTCACAGCATCATCCCGGCTGCAACGCTATTCCAGATCACCCTGTGCAAGCAGGAACTCTTCCGTCTGCCTTGTAACAACCTATGCAGAAGATGAGGCAGGAGCACAAAGCTGCAGGAAGTATGAAGCAGCAGTTTGTGGTGCACAGCTACAATCACAGCTGGCTCTGCAGCCCATCTCAAAATAGAGCCCTCATTAATCAAGATAATTTTATGAGCAGAGTTCTTTCATGTCTCTACTCAACACACAGTACCTGGACTATGGTGGCAACAGATACCTTAAAGATACCGCTCTTAAGAGTGATCAACACATACTGAAAGCTGTACCATGTGTCTTTTAATCACATTGCATAATGCACAGCAGTTACTTGCACGTGATCTAAAGCAAGTACTGTTTATAATTCCTTCCCTGGCAAGATAAAGGGGGCATTGTCAAGTGTTTATGGTAAAAACAGATAAGAAGTAAGCAAGAAGTTTCTGTCAGGTGTAGTGCTTGAAATACTGCTAATAAAGTAATGTATTGGGGATTGTAATTTCTAACGTTTTAATGCAGTAGGAAGATGCCTGCATTTAAAGTATTTACTTATTCCTGTGGTAAGAAAAGTAAGTGCCATGCACCTAACTTGGAGACATTAGAAATGCCTTAATTAAAAGGCAAGCACATAGGACAGCACAGCAACAAACTGATTAGTTACAAACAGATATACATGTAGAAAAACCTCCCCAAAACCACAAACAGCAGCAGAATTAACCTGGGCAAAGGCCGGGTCCTTCCCCCTGCTGCAAAATGGGTTCTTTGGAACACATGAAGAAAAACTGGTCTGAATGTAAGCACACTGGGAGCATGGAACTTTTGGCACGCATACAACACAAAACAACCTGGAAATACAGAACCCTCTCAACCTCAACATCATCAAAAGCTGAGAACTAGGTCAAATGCACCACTGCATTATTTCAAATTATGTAACAGGTCCATTACATGAACACTTTTTCTCTTCCATGACAATCTCAAAGTAACATTTCTCCCTTCTACTAGAAAAAATTACAATTATTACTAGAATTCCTTTAGTTTCCAATATGTGGAAAACAAAACAAAATAAATTAAATATTCTACTCATGTTTATTGGTTTATTTCTACTATGTTATTTTCCCTTGATTAAGTTCCAGAAATTTGAGATTGAATTTTATCAACCAACAACTGTCCTTGTTATTTGTGCTTCTGTGTTTCCCTTTAAGACTCAAAACCATTGCCTTTTTTGTGTGGATTTTTTTCTTCTTATTAACAGATTCTTTAAAGCATTTCTACTAAGGACCAGTTCTTGCTCATCACTCACATTAGGTTGTTTCAGTTCTTTGTTTCGAAAGTGCCTGGCTGATCCATGTTCTCATCTTCATGAAATAATCCTTTTCTAAAACAGGAAGAACTTCAGAGTAAGCAATCTCATATTAGGCTTTACAAAAAAAAGGTCAGCAAAATACCGAAAAGTCAGCAAAATACAGAAAGTAATCTTGCCCTGCTCAGCACTGGCTCAAGTGAACCTTTCTAAACAGTGAGTGCAACAAAAGCATTGCAAGAGCTGGAGTAGTTCAAACAGTTCCACCTTTGGAGATATCTACAAAGAACTTACAGTACAAACGTGTCAGGAATGCCATAGGGTATAGTTCATCCCTTAGGGAATAAATGAAATTGCTTCTCTAAGTCCCTCTCCAGGCCTATTTCTATTACATGTGATTCTGGTTATACAATAAAACTGTGTACTTAAAATGCAAATATTTGTATTAGTTTATCATAACTTTTACCCTTGTGATCATCTCCTTTATCTCTGTAAAACATTACCATGTTATATATATGCAAAAACCACTGTGCAATGTAAACAGAAAAAAAAAAAATCTGCATTCTTACAGAGTCCTATGGTTCACAAAAGGTTATACCCCTATTCTCTACATTTTCCTTAAGAGTAACAGGTGATAAAGGAAAAAGTCACCTCCTTTTGAAGTATTTTTTGGTATTATATATAATCATCTGAGGCATTATCAGTAAAAAGACTGGTCAACAGGTATTCTAGTCTATTAAAAAAGGATTGGAAAGGATCTCCTGGGCCACCAGAGCAGCCTTTCAGTCTACAGTTTATCAATCTTCAATATGTTTGCAAAGTTCTGTCTTAAAATGTTACTTCCATTATACTGGCTGGGCAGCTGTTCTCCTTTCCTCTGATGTTTCAAAATTTCTAAAGTTTTCAAAGTATATTTGTTTAAGGCAGTTTGTGCTACTTGATTCTTGTGCCAGCATTGACTTTTATGTTAAATATCAACTTTCTGTCCACCAGAGAGGGAGATAGCAATCCTAATCTCTCTTTGGTTTAAAGTTAAATTTTTTTTTTTTTTGCCTCTTCTTTAGCTGGTCCATTAGCCGCTTTTTGGTTTTTTCCTACAAATTTTCATCTGTAATACATAATTTTTTTCTCCTTTACATGTTTTTTTGACATCCAAAGCACTTCAGTCTAATGCTTTACTTGTCAACAAGAAGAACTTGACCAGTGGTAAAGACATATGCCTCGTCACTATGATATAATCTATTCCTAAAGTGTATGTTGGATCTTATTTTGAATTTTTCTCAGTATCTTTGGTTATACTTCATTCGATATTTACAAGCTGAGATCTGATCAATGGATTCAACTATTTACATACATTGTATTCTAGCTTCATCCTAATCATAGGAACATATTTGCTATTTATGCCCTTTCCTTACTATCTGATCAAGTCACAGCCTCTCATTCAAAATCTTTACTTCTAGATTCCGTTTCATGTGCTAGTTCTTCAAATTTAGTGATTTTCTTACTGTATTATCTCTTCCCCACCCTTCAAATGAGCACCTTCAGGTCTTTAAACTTTGCTGCTATCTTAGGTGTTCTCATTTTCACTTCTCAGTGTTAAACACCCTTCTCCTTAAATTGTGTATTTCTCAGAAGCTCAGAGCTAATACAATTTTTTACCTCTACTTTTACTTCCTTTACTTGTTTCCATGCACTGTCTCTCCTCAAATTGTTGGTTATTGGCACTTATTTAAACCAGTGGACACCAGCTACACTTTCTGCAATAGCCTACAGGACTCACCAGAAAGGAACCAACTAGCACGTGGAGTGTTGCTCAGCCAGAGGGGGTGCAAGTCATTCCTGCATGCCTGCTCTGATCACCCATGCCACCGCTGGAAATTCTGATGTGGGACCTCCTGCATCCCACCTGGTACCCGAGTTACTGCACAGTTCAGATAAAAAAACCCTTCTTGGCACCAGAGTGGAAGGAGGAAGAAAGAGTTTGTGTTTAAAGCCCACTGTCAGAGGTTTTGGCAGAGGTGCTGCCTGAGCTGTAGTCCCCAGGCTGGTAGTGCATTTCACCCTGAGGCAGAGCAGTACCACAGCACTGGCTGCTGTACCAGCTCTTTGTGGATCAGATGCACAGAAGTGCATGTTCCAAGATGAGATTCACAGCAAACCCTGAATGAATGGCAAATCTCAATCCCATTCACAGTTCAGTGCCAGCTGATAGTGGGAGAGAGAGAACACCACTGTGGTGCAAATTTGCCTGCCTTCAGATAGAGAGGCAGGCAAAGAAGCTTACAAAATTACTTCTTCAGCAACAATTTGCAGATAAAACTTGAATCCAGCCAAACTTTAGGAGAAGCTTTATAGCTGTGGACTTTTCTAACCACCTCAAACTCCCTAACCTCTGCAGCTTGCTTGTCTGTAAAGGAGCAGTAACACCCTAGCAGAGTTTATGTAACTGCTACTCAATATTGCATTAAGCTTCCTCTGACTGACGTGTAAAACTTCCACCTGCTCAGTCACCCAAGTCCTGACTTGAACTAATGACTTTTGATACTACTGGGTTATATTTGCTCCCAGCAGATTGATAACAAAGTGTACAGAGGATCGCCTGATCCAATTTATGCTATAGTCTGAGATAATAATTATTTTACACTGGTTGTAATTACCTAGCAGCAGAATCAGTTTAAGTTTGTTGCTCTCTAGAGAAGAAGGACAATGCAAATGTAGTGAGAAATCTATGTGCTGTGGTATTTTAAAATGTCAGAGAGCCACTACTGTATCATTAGCTATAATTTTAAGCTTTGACAATGCTGTCAATGGTCCTTGGTATTTTGTCATCACTGTACTATTTGAAAAAATCTGTTTTTCTCCATTGGCAGCTTCTTTAATCTCTGCAGTTGGCAGTGTGGTTATTTGTTTTTTTCTCTAAGGGAAATGCTACAACTACTGGTAGTAAAGAGTATCGCTATGAAAAATACAGGATTCTCCCTCCTCAAATACATCTCTCTTTCGCTGTTCAAAAATTAGGACTTTACAATGTAAATGAACACTGCTTCCTCTCCCTCCCAATTTGTTCCAAAGGTAGCAGGAGCTTTTAAAATCTGTTTCTCCCTAGACTTACCACTGATATAATTCTGAGTCGTTGTGAAAAGTTTCCTTCTGCCCACTCCCTTCTTTTTTGCACAGAGATGTCTTCACAAATCTCCTGTTATCACGCAGTGCTGAGAGTAGAGCAACTGTGGAGTCTCAAAATGCCAGCAAAGATGATCAAGTTTGCAGTGGTAAAGTACAGGAACAAACGAAACATTGTAACATACTTTAAAGATTCAATCTGCATTTGAGCATTTTCTGTGTTTGATCCACACAAAATAAGTATTAAATAAGCCAGCAAGTACAAAATAAGTCTGTGTATTCCTTTAGAGCAGAATAAAGCAGCTCACAAACTTTCTGTTTAAGCCATTGTAATGCCTTGGTTACCAGGGAGGCTCCAAAGCTTCTGAATCTGGCAATTTTTGTAATTACTGTTATGCTTATTTGATCTTCCATTATCTTATTTGATCTTTATGATCTAATCTCCCCTGCCCCTCCCTTAATGCATGTGCTGATCCTGCTACTCCATGCAGAGTCAGTTTTCTGGATGTTCCCTCCAAACATACAGCACAGCTCACCTTGCCATGTGTAGATAGCTTTATCTGCTCCAAAACAACTTGTATCTAAAGAGAAATGAAGAAAGAAAGAGGTCCATTCACCTTGCTAGAAGCTGGTCACTGGAAATCCATACCCAGCAGATCCACAGACCAGAGACCAGAAAAATCTTTGAGAAAAGTGGATCTGGCTCTGCTGTGCTAAATTCAGTGTACCCATGTGAAACCAAACCTCTCAGATGACCAGGGATGAACCAGGTGAATTCAGGCTGAGGTTATGAGGAAGCAGCAGTGGAGAAGCTCAGCTGCACCAGTGGCAGCCACCCTGAACAGGTAACTAGAAAATTAGCAGAACTAGAAAATTAGAAATGCCCAGACCTCCTTAGGTGTGTTTTGTGGATGGGTCATTAAATTCCATTTCAGTAAAGTTTTACACTTTTCCTTTTTGATGTGGCTCTGCATCAAAGGAGATTCATTTTATACTTGGTCTAGGAACTGCAGAAGAGAGGTGGGGTAGAATGTAGCAGTATCACCTTGGTTTCTCCTGCCTCCCAGGTCATTTACTGGTGTGCACTCAGTGGGGATTTTAGCCAGAAGTGGTGCCACAAAGTGCAGGCCCAGTCCCCAGTGAGTACCCTAAACTCAGTTCTTCCAATGAGCAACTGGATACTTCAGTTCTGATCCACAGCTAAATGAGTAACCAAAAGCACAAGCATAAATCTTGCAGGCAGCTGTAAGCCCATCCTTGGCACTTTGACTGCAGTGTGAAAATTTCCAAGAAAACGCAGAAGACAGAAATTCAGGAAAAATGAGAAGGCATCATGCAGAAAATTACACAAAGTCACATGCCTGAGTGCTAGATTTCATCATCTGGGTTCCAATTTAGATTACAAGTTTGGTGATACTTTAGGTAACCCCACAATCTGCTATTCCCAAAGTTCTCCTGCCCCAGTTCTCAGGAAGCATGTGAACAACAGGCACATAGGATTAAAACAAGGAATGTGTAATGAAATGCCAACTTATTCTGTTGATATTAGTAAGGGCTTCATAAGGAAAGATTTTATCTTGTCAGAAGAAGAGTTTTGTGCCCAGGTTACTTCTAAACTGTAGCATATATCAATGTCCCATACAGAATGGTGTGTCTGTAACCAAAGGCCGGAATGAGTGTTTAAGAGAGAAAACCAGAAACGTATCAATGTGAAAGAAAAGGACTGTGGAATAAGAAAGTTTACTTTCCATTTCTAGAGACACAATGAAACCAAGTGCTTTGCATTAACTACCCTCTCAATAGCTTCAAAAGATTAGGAGCAGGGCATTCTCTTTGTGCACGCGACCTTTTCAGCAGCTTGGCAAATAAAATAAATAAAGAGAATAGGCCAGCCCCAGAGGTGGGTTTATATTTAAACACAAAGTTTACATTCAAGTTTCTAGGAGAAGAGTTGGAACAATGTGATGTAAGGTTGGATCTTCTAATTAAGATCAAATTGCATAGTATTTTTAGACTTTAAAACATGTTTTGACCCAAAATGCAGTTCAAGTTTTCTTTTCATTTGGATCTATTGTGAATTATTAGCACTTGACATTCTGTAAACCAGGTCTGGCAGTCTGGCACAGACTTCAATGGATATAAACCCAGAGTCAGAGGGGGGCTGCTCAGTTGGGTTTTTTCTCTTTTCAGTAAACACAAATTTATAATGTGCCAAAAATTCTACAGATCCCTTCAGTCCAAAGTCAAGGGGGAGGCTTTCAAAACATTCTAGGCTTTTTTATTTGACCCACCTCGTAGCTTTTTGTGTAGGCATTCCTTCCCAGCAAATAGCACAAGAGCTAGCATGCTGAACAAATAAATACAAAAAGGTTACTGAGTGCATAACACTTTCCCTCTGAGCAGCCTCCCTCTACCTTGCTGCACACTGCAGGTTTGAATTGCAAGTGTAATTTAATTCCCACAAAACAAACCAAACAAGGCCCATAAGGATTCAGAAAAAAAATATTACTGAGTCATAGCAACTTGTTTCATGTGTGAGTTTACTGAATATATAAAAGCTCCAGAAATAACTTCTGCTTGTTGGAACCTTCTTTTAGACCTCACCTTAACCTTCTCCTGTGCATTTTGACCCCTCCACAAGCAAAGATTAAAAGGTTACTCATGGAAATACCAAGTTCATCTTCTTGTGAGATTTTTTGACTTCAGTAAGTTTCTAATAAATGTACCTGGCCCTAGTAGCATCTTGTTCAGTGCTCTTGTTTTAAACCTGAGGCAAACATGACTTAATAAGGCAAATAGTCCTGTGCAGTAAGGTATTGTAAGGTTTCTCCCTAATCCTAAATATGTAAGGCAGACTTCATCGCTTTAAAAGTGAAAAAACCAAACAGTTCTCAAAAAAAGTTGCTTTTTGCAAGCACATCATGCTTCACTTACAGTGTTTCAAAACCACACCTCTCAGTCTCTCAGTCTCAAAAACCAAGCTCACTTTTTTCATAACTTGCCATCTCTGAAGCAGGTAAACACATCCAAGGAATTAAAGCTACTTGCCACTTAGCCTAAGTGGGCTGGTTCACTGTGGTAGAAAGAGGAACCTTTGTGCCATAAAAGTGATTACTTTTGGGCTCCTAGGACTACACCAGCAGTCTTCAGCTTAAAAAAATGAGAAAAATAGAAGCATCATTAGCACAGTGTTTCACAGCACCATACCCATACATAAGGTTCACAGCCAGTCCAAGAGGCTGTGCATTGTCAGGCAGCAAAAGCCACTTCCTTGTGTACATGCCCAGAGCCCTGTCCCAGCTTGCACAGGAAGGGAGGTGAATGGGTTAAACCTCTATTTCCACTGCTTCTTGACAAGGTTATATGAAGGCTGAAGGTCTTAATGAAGCTTTTCTAAGATTTTATGTCAGATGTTGGCTTCTTTTTTTTTTTTCTTTTTTTTTTTCACAAATAGAATTCAATCTTTGGAAAAGATATTTTTATAGACATTAAAACATACATGGTTAGAAGACTCTGTCCTAGATTTGAAGGTTTCATGTAGAACTGATAAAAGCAGACTAATTGAATTTTCTTCCCTCTATGAAAGTGGTATTAGGGCTTCACTGGATGTGAAGATGTGTCAAAGATTCTTTATCTACTACTTAAAGCACCATCTCCTCTTTCTCCATGAGACTGCTCTCTCCTCATGTCTGCTTGTTTGGATGGGGGACATTGACAGGGCAGGCATGATTGGCAGAGGAAATTCTCTATTGCAGCAGTCACACAATGTGATACACCCAGTGACTGCCTTGGCTTTATGCACAGGAAATCCTTAGTGTTTAGGGTTTGTTGTTACATTTTCCCATGAAACCAGAACTGAAAGAAGACACAGTTAGAAAGAACCTTTTTAACTTGGCCTTACAATCTTGAAATTCAGTATTACTCTGGGACTTGGAAAGAACTAGTAATATGTTAGATGATACAGGTATATATAAAAAAAAATCTACTCTTTTAATTATCTCTGTATTCACTCTTAAACTGTGGATTTTCAGAATAAAGACTGGTAGGGACCTATCACAATGCAGCACAGGCATTTAGAATGAGTGGTATTGTTGCTTAAGGGATAAGGATGTATCTTAATGATGTGAGATCTAACCCATTTTTTGCCTGTCAGCAAATGTAAATACTGCTGCTAGTGTCTTGGGACAGATTTCTCATCTCCTTTGCCATGTTAGTGTTGTTCAATGATTTCTCACACTACTTTCTCTACACTGATTTTCCGTTTCATTTCTTATCTGACCTTGTGTATTTCCCAAGGCTTGAACTGCCATTCTTCCTTTAAACAACAAAAATACTAATTTTATTTTCATTTCTCACTCTCCTTCCATTTGTCTTCTATTCTCAACCTCATTTCTTCCCACTGTGTTTTCTACTTCCCTGTGTTTTCTACTTCCCCTGTGTTTTCTACTTCCATTTCTCTGTCTCAGTTCCTGGCCTTTGTTTCCATCTCATCCCAGTCTGTAATCTTGACTTCTGTTCCTTCTCTCACCCCTTGCTTTCACAGCCTCTCTTCTTGATTTTGCCTCAGTACTGTGTCATTTCAGCTAGCTTTCTAAGCTCTCAGAGGATACATACAGACACATACATACATACATAAATATATATATACACATATATATCTACATATATATACACACATATATATAACACACTGAAGAAATATATATATACACACATATATATACACACATATATATATGCACACACACTTTGCTGCCTTAGCAATTGCCATGGGCTATCTTGGATTTCCCCCCATTCTCCATGACAATTTCAACTCACCAGTCACTTTGGGACTCAGAAATGTCCTAAGGAGGCTGAAAGGTCTGAAAGTGTCCATAATAAACAAAGTCTTTCAACTTTTCTCCTTTCCACAGACTGCTGCTTTTGCCTGTCAGAACTGTCTTTTAACCCATGAGTCTGCAGATAAACCTGTTCCCTGATCTGCTGTACTGTGCTGGTAGAAGTCCCTCCTCAAGTGGTACCTGTACATTCAAAGAAATGGCTGAGAAGCACAAATTTTCTCCCCAGCTGAGATGTTCTGGGGTTGCTGATCCATGCAAACTAAGCATTAGCTATGAAATAATCTGGTCCATAGTTCACATCAGTTCTTGTTGTCTCTCTAAAATGATCCAAGTCATCTATTTGGGTTTGTCCTCTTGCTGCCTCACTGTATCTCCAAGCCCTGGACTCCTTGGAAAGGCTCTGTTGTGCCTGGCTGCAGTGGGAACATCCCTATTGCTATGGCTACAAATGCCCCTCTCTGTCTTGTCCCCACGTTCATCTCAGCTATTCAGAAATGAAGGCCCCAAGAAGAATGAGTAGGCCCCAAATCAATCCTTTGAGCTCAGTGTAAATACAGCCTGGTGGGAGAGAGAGCTGGATCTAGTCCTTAATCAGGCAGCGAGCACAGTAGCATGGCTAAGTATAGAAGCCACTTAGTTTACAGTACAGTGACCCAATAATTATGCAAGATAATACTGTATGCACTTAGCTGGCCTGTACCATTCAGAGCACTTGCCAATAACACACGAGCATATTTCATTATCTCCTTCCCCAGCTCAGGACTCTCTATAAACAGTTTGTTTTCTCCCCAGATTGCTGGAGCTATGGCCCAGAGCACTGTCTAGGTATATTTAACCCCATGGCTCATTCCAACATGCTTCTTTAAAAGAAGATCATATTGTTTTTCCTGCTTTCCATTTTTGTAAGCCTAGGCTTTGGCTGGAGGGTACTCTACATATCTGGCTGTAAATAGACTGCTTGGAGCCAAGCAATGCGGTGCCTTGACTAATTTCAGCATTCACTTAAGCTAAATTATTTATGATACTCTCTGCACAGGCTTTTCTCTGTTGTTGTTGTTTTAATGTCGTAATCTCAGCCAGAATAAAGGGATAATTTGCATGCGTTTTCAGCTACTGCGGTAGCTAACACATGGCTGTGAAAACTGAAGCCAACTACAATATATTCAAAGTTTGAACTGAGTGGCCAGAGAAGGGAAATCTTGACGTGCCACTAAATCATGTTCCCAATGGTGAGAAAGCTTAACGTTTTTACTTAAGCAGCTGAAACAACATCAGAAACATTTTCCAATGATACAGTTATTCACTTGTATCAAGAGCTCATCACCTTTGCGGCAAGAACGTAAATCAGGAGGATGTTAAGCTGTGAACGGTCTATTTTCACCTCTATGCTGATATTACGAGTCCAAGAGTCCAAGTGCATCGCCAGCAGAGCATGTCTCCATTGTCATGAGAATGTAAAACACCACGCAGGCAGAGGGAAGAAGTACAACTGTGTTTTTAAGGAGCCTCTGAGTTTCCAGCAGGCATAAGAGATAAGAAAGAGAATAAAAGTTAGAAGGGAGCTCAGAGCAAAGAGGTACCTCCTTCTCCACCAGCTGGTGGCTTGCCAAAGAAAACAACAGAAGTGGGGATTAGAGTTTGCAAGGTTGCACATTATAGGAGGGCTACCTATTCCCTGCCTTTTCTCCTCTGAAAAGCTGCCATGTGAGGAGAAACATTCCTTTTATTATTTATGGGGACAGCCACTCTTGTTTATTATGCTCATGTTACTATGCTACATGCCAAGTACAGGCACTCTTTTTCACAGAGAGGTTTTTCTTTGTACAGAGGGGGGAAAAAAAAGGAAACATAACACACCCCCCGCCCCACTCCCTGTTTGTAGGGTTGGTGAGGAAATTAAAGTCAGGGCAGTTAAAGGAGGTCTTTCTACAGAGTTGTGATTTTGCTTAGAAAGGTGGCAGCAGCAGAGCATTGCAGTGCCCTGACACCATCATGCTCTAGGGGATTAGCAGATCTGCTTCGAGAGCATTTCTGTTTGCCCCAGCACTGCTCAGGCAATCACATCCCTTAACAGCCCAAGGAGTGGAGAACTCACAGCAGAAGAAAGATGAAACAACCTATAATCTGAACATCAGTATTTGTACAGCTTGTAGGAGGTGGATATTTTCCCTCCCTCTGGGTTTGGAACAATGTTGATAGGAAAGAAAGAAAAACAAGTTTATTCCTCATCCCCTTTATATTTTTTTCAAGGCAGCTGAAGGACAGCTGACCTATTTTCTGAGTTGAGCAACAGAGCAGGCTCCCCAGCACCTGATCACTTCTTTGTGCCTGTCCCCTGAAGCATGTTGAATACTGAAAGGCCTGGCCCTGGTCAGGGATTGCAAAGGAGGAAACCCTCGGCTGCACTTGGACTGCAGCCTTCGTGCTGAATGCAGGCAAGGATTTGAAACAATCCACTGAATGCAAAGTAAATCCCAAGGCAAAGGGAAGGGAAACTAGGCAACAGTACTTGCTGTGGTAGATGGCAGTGGATTTATTGCCTGGCAGTTCACAAACTGCCTACAGCTGGGGGAAATTGCTAGTTCAATTATCCTATGTTTAATGTGATTACTGGTACTGGTTCAGAGGCTTAATTTCATTCCTTTGAATTCCTCTCCACTAACAAAAACAAAACAATCAAACAGAAAAAAGGTGCAATAAAAGATCTTCAAAAATACAGAATATAAAATGTATTTTTCAAACCAGGAAGCTTTATTTATTCTGTCTTCAGGGTTTTTCTTATTTTTAACCAAATTATACACAGAAGGATCTTATTCTGAAGAAAAAATCTGCCATGTAAGAAAGGAGGAGAGTTCTTCCTCCTTTCCCAATGGGGCTTTTAAAGATAACACTGACAGATACTCTTTGAGTTTAGAATCTAGGAATTAAATATTTAGATATGGCAGCAAGATAATCTATTTGCAGTGGCCATGTAAAAACCTGACTTAGCTGGATGGTGAGGAGGTACAACTCTCCCCAGCTAGAAGACTGTGCTAGGAATGAAGGACTTAAGCATAGCAGCTCCCACACAGAAGCTTGGTTCTGCCAGGAAGGGATAAGAGAGCAAACACATGAAAAGAACAAAAAGACTCCTATCTCACACATAATTTTTCAGATTTTAGGCTTAAAATACAGGATACAGCCACTTAGTTCTGTTTCAGAAACTGTGCATTGCTTCACAATGGCCTTAGAGTAAGGTGCTGATCAAACATTTTCCTGTTTATCAGCAGCATAAATACCATGTGACAACAGCAATACTTCAGGTGGAACCTTTTTCCTTATTGGGCATGATCTGAGTCACAGGAGAATTCCCAAGAGCCAAAAGAAACATACCATAAAGAAATGCATTCCAACAAATCACGTTCTTCATGGTACAAGGCCACTATATAACCACTGTAAACAAACTGTAAGTTTAACATACCAATTTACCCTTGTTTGCAATAGGTGGCTGAGCTTACTTGGATTTCATCCTTAATACAGTATCAATAGTTGTTGTAAACAATGTATTTTATATCTTCTCAAGGCAGGTTATTGAATCAAAAAGCATAACTTTCCACGCTCTTTCAGAGTTGCTGTGGTGAATTTTGCAGATATGGTTTCTTTCACAGAAAGAACAGGGATGTTCTATTTTTTGTTTTTCTCATGAAACAGCAGGAATCATTGCTTTTTTAGAAACAAAACATCTTCTATATGGCAATGCAATACTGCTCTCCTAGTGCCTGAACTGACCTCCAAGCCCACTGCAGAATGCTGTTTTCTTGCTATTTTTCTTACCTGTTAAATAACGTTTTTGTCACTGAGACTGTCCATTTGACTTAATTTACATCTCACTCTGCAACTATTGCATTATTTAAACATTTATAATTCTGTTTGCCAATGACTGTCTCCATGTTTCTAATGTGTTAATCAACATTTATAATATACCTGATTATATTTTACTTATTGCTGTCTTAATTTACATTGAATGAACCACAAACAGCTCTTACCAGTTTAGCTCATTACAGGAATAATGTTATGCCATTTTTGACAAAAATCTACAGTTAATAACTCACTTCAGTCCCTTCAGCTTCACCACCAGCAGGCATGGAATTATCCTCCTGCTGTTGGTGTCCCTGACTGCACAGCCTGCCCAAGCCAGACATTATCCAGCAGGTTTAAAGATTAATTATGTTCCAGAGATCTTTTTTGCATCATCGTCCTATTCTCTCATTCCTTCTCTGTCCTCAGCTAATGAGCATCACACCAGGTCCATTGGCTTCCAGGGAATTACTTTTCTTTATATCTGAAGATGTCTGGGCTTTGTGATCTCTACCCTTCTGCTGCATCCCAACATCCTTGTCTCACTCCTGTGCCCCAGCAGCCTTAGTTGCTTTACTCTATCAATTTTCTCTAACTTCAGACTAACTTCTGGCTTTCTCCACTTGTACCAGCTGAGCCCTCACAGTCCTGCCCAGCACTTCTTTTTCTGCAAAACCACTGATCCCTGTGTTACTCAGTCCTGACATTTATACCTGCATTCCTTCTACTCAACTTTATTACATTTGTAGTTACTGTATTCTCATAGAGGGTATCTGCAGCCTCTTATAACCTTCCTCCCAACCTTTGTGTATTTAAAAAAATCACAGATTTCATTTCTGCTGTACTGAGATTATCTTCCCTCCGAGTAACTAGACTATCTCAAAGAGAAGTGAGTAGGTGAGGAAATATTGAGTACATGAGGAAATCTCTTCCCAGTCTCAGTGGACCTAGTATCTTCCCTCCTTCCATTAAATTTCACCAGTTCTTTCTCAATTCCTCCCCACTCTCCAAACAGTGGAAGGTCACACGCTTCTCGAAGTCCTCCCAAACTTTATCCACTGTTATAACTGGTTATCTGACTTAGCTTTTTTTGGCTTAAGCTACAAATCTGCGTAAGTTCTTGCCTTCACAAACCCTCTCCCTTATTGAGGGCCCATGGTGGTGACTCCTACTGAAGCCCTCACAAGGGAAGAAATGTACCCAGGGAAGAACAGTTCTGGGAAGAACAGTGGCTGGACTTGCCCTTCCAGCCTAGGTCCTTCCTGTCCCTGCAGAGGGGGTGACACACTGTGGGGTGGCCATCAAACAAAGCAGCTGCTGATGCCAGGCTCCAAATTTCATCCCACTTGGGCTGCTGAGGCACTGCTCACACTCCACAGACCCACAGTCTAAAGGCAGAGAACCCACTCACTGGCCACCTCTGCAGGATGACAAGCCTTTATTTGCTCTGAGAAATGTCCCTTTCCACTCCAGGAAGAAGGGACAAAATGGTGTCCCCACAGCATGCAGACCTGAGTCTGCCAGCGGTTTTTCCAAACCCTCCCTGGTTGTGTTTGCTCATAAATGTACCCCAAAGCCTGGATGTGATTTTATTGTACTGCACTTCCTGGCTCCAGGTCGGCTGACTGTGCTGGGATTCCTCATGGAAGGAATGGTATCAGCTCCTCTGTTTACGAGCCTTGTACGTGCACTTACGATCGTCATGGGGAAGATCTGGGCACCACTACAGTACTAATAAATGGCCAGTAATAATAAAAATAAAGGAATAAACTATAAACAAATAGCAGCAGCAGGAGCTGGCAACGGTCAAGAGACTCGAATGTTTTCTTTTCTTTGACTTTTTATTAAAGTTAGTAAAAAAATTGTATATGAGGAATCTTTTCCAGGAGAAAATTACTTTTTTTTTTTTGCTTTTCTCAGAGTGAAAACTCAACAAACAGAAACACAAATGCTCCTACACCACCAAAAACAAATGTAGTCAATTCACAGGTATGTTCATTTACTGAAACAAATCATTTTAGGCAAATGCAAGCATTCAACAGGATTTTAAAGGTGGTCCTTTAAAAATGTTTAATAAAAATTAAGAAACCTCAAAACTTAAAAACTTAATAATTTTATTTGCTGTCACACAGATCCAGTTGCACAACTTCTGCTAAAAATTTACAACCTCTTTGAATATATTGAATGCATAAGTGTACATGCATGTGTACAAATATATACAAATACCTACATGTACTTAACTGTTTCATGGCCTTAAAAATTGTCATGAACTCTCAGATGTCAACATTCACTGCACTTGTCCTGAAGCAAAGTCTCTGGAAAGACAGCACCTGTCAAGCACTCACACTCTGGCTACCATGGGGTATGTAGGAGCCCAAATGTCTCTATATGGGTTATATAGAGCCCAAATAGGCTGTTATCTGTCAAAAGTTCATCTGTCTTGAAATGGAAATGACAAATGCTTTGCTACACTGAAACAAGAGCTGCTGGTTTTCACTCCATTTTTCAAAGTTTGCAGCTTTTCTTGCAGCAGAACCTTGTGAAGGCCACCCATCAACCAGGTTCTGCTCTGTGAGAGTGGTGCCTTTTCTCCTGAAGAACAGTAATAATCTATTCAGTGAAAATTGACCACTTGAACTTGTCTATTGGGCATGGACCTCACCCCATTTGAAAACTTTCCCCACAGGCTATCATCAGCATATCTGTCTCAAAGCAGCCTTAGGTGACTACTTCATCTTATGTCTGAATCTTTTTTGTAAGGGCTTTGCCAGAAAAATCTCACACAACTAATTTTCTGTTACCAGGCACACGTTGTCAGGGACATTCCATGTTTTCCACCTAGTTTTATTCTTTCCTTGTCTTTCCTAAGTTCATCCCTATGAGATAATTTAACTCTTTCTCAGAACTCTGGACACCAAAGAAAGAGCCATGAAAGTGAAGCATTTTACACTTGCAACATGAGGATCTAGACCAAGTCAGTAAGCCTAAAACCCCAATCAAAATTAAGAGTAGAATTCAGTCAAGCAAACTGCTTCCTAGTTAACCTTCTTTTATTAGAGCACAAACACAGCAGATCTTCATATGTGAGGGACTCTGGGAATCCCTGTGGCTGAAGGCCTTTACTGGCCTAAATTTGTATCTATGTGCTAGGTACCTCCCTGGCTCCTTCACCATACACCCCTCTAAAAGCTGAGCTTCTTCCTTGTTTGCAGCAACTGTTTTCTGCACAGCTACAGTGAAATGACACTTTTCACCCCTCAGCTGCACCTCCTGGCTCATACCTACATTTTGGTCCTTGTAGAGAGCAAGGCAGCTGTGATGAAAAGATGATCACAGCAGCCACTACTTAAGAATCTGGGAGACAATTATCTGAAAAATTAATTTCAAAACACACTTCCTCTTGGTTACAGATTATGAAATTACTAATAAAATATAAAAAACTTTATCCTAAACATAGTGGCTATGGGTACCTGCAAGCTGAGATGAGCTGAGGCAACCCCCAAAGCCAGAGGTGTTTGGGTAACCCATAGGACAAAGTGTCAGTGTCTGCGGGCTGGGATCCCCAGGTGTTGAGTTTTAGGGAAATCCCTCCTGCAAGTACAGAACAGCTCTTCCTTAGCAGTCAGAAAGCAGCAGAAATGATCTTTTGCCTGGAGAAATCAGGTTGCCACATATTCTAAACATATATTAAAAAGGGCTTTTGTAAGGCTATACCCTCATTTTTGAATAGTTAAAGCATAAGACTAAGGGATAGGATCTAATTATCATAATTATTATGTGAAGACACACGGCTTAGTTTCTTGTAACCATTTCTTCAAAAAGGAGCCTCTGAGACTATTTTTAAAGGACCTTTTAAAAGTAAGTTGAGTAATTTAACAGATCTGCTTATTTTGAAGCCTTTTAGCCCAAAAACTGTCCTAAAAGAAAAGCTAGTTTTCATGGCCACAATTATGCTACATGGGTCCTAGAGGAAAACAAGGCAAAAAGCAGCAGCACAGCACCAATGCAGCCACCCCATTCCAGGGCAGACAATCCCACACAGTGTGAATTTGAGCTGGCGTTTACCACTTGGCTCTGGACCAATAATCTCAAGTTGAGGTTATTACACTATTTGCACATAATAAGAAAATACTTCAGGAAAGACTTTTAAAGCAATTTACAAACACTGAGCTTCCAGGGAGCCCAGTGAAATTCCTGTTAAGAGTTTTGGAGATAACGAAGCAAGGTGCTGTAAGTTTAAATTACTCATTCATCATCACAGAAGTTACTTAGCAGCAGAAGCCCAAAACCCAGAACCCTTCCTGATGCCTGGTAAGCCTGTAATAAATGTTATGAGATGACAGAGGGCTCCTGAGGCAGGGGCCAGGAGCTGATAAGGCAAGAGTTGCATTCCAGCCCCCTATCTTGTGTTTACTTCAATCTGACCACTGGGCAGCATTCTTTCTAGTGGAAGGAACAAAGTGTAAATCTCCTTCTTTCCTTCATTCTTAAGGGCCAGGCTCCATTTCTGGGCAGAACATGAAGGTTTGCCTTATCAGGAGAAATTCCCACGTGGCACAGCCAGACAAACAGCTCAGCCATGTACAACGTGCAGCCATGTGCTGCAGTGAGAAGAAGAGCTGGTGGAAGGTGCTCTACTCTGCAATATCTCAGGGACAGATAATACTGTAATGACAACAAAATCAAGTCTGAATGGCCTGAGAGCATTAATGAGTTGTAGCAGAGCTCTCTGGTTGGGATAATGTGGTGACAGAGTTTGCATGGTCTTCATAGTTCAGAGCGTTCCCCAGTGCCTCAGCCCCTGCCAGGCAAACAATGCAAGTCTTAAACTCTCTAGAAAGCACTTTCCATGTGGAAGTCACTGGCCAGGGCTTCCCACTCTTTTTTTTGAATGCAGGAAGGGATGGCATCTCCTACTGATAGCAGAAATAAGTCTTGCCCTTATGAGGAATTGTTTTTCTCAGAGCTGTCAGAAAATCTTAGCAAAAGCATTGGCACCCTGGAAAG
Source organism: Agelaius tricolor (assembly GCF_023055355.1). Taxonomy (NCBI): domain Eukaryota; kingdom Metazoa; phylum Chordata; class Aves; order Passeriformes; family Icteridae; genus Agelaius; species Agelaius tricolor. Next base: position 47,851,779 of record NW_027269261.1, read on the forward strand.
CTCTGAGGCAAAGGCCATGCTTCTGTAAATGTGTTGAGCCAGGCAGTGCCAGCCCCTGGCAGAGCAGGAGGTGCTGAGGGTCTCAAGACATCACTCAGAGGACATGAAGGCTCTCACCAGCCCAGAGTCCTGGGAAGCACTGTGGGCAGTGGATCCAGCTGGTTTGGTTGATCTGACTGTAACCATAGTGTACAAAAGCTTTTGCTCAGCTGGAAGGAAATTCTCCGACCTACAGTTCTGTTCTGCCTCCTTTTCAGGACCAGCACTGGAAGAGCCCCTGCCTGCATCACGCTGTGCTGCAGAGACACTTCACATCTGCTCATCCTCCATCTAAATAAGTCCCCAGATCAGCTACTGTGGCCCTGCCAGAGAGGAATGGTTTTTTGGTTTAATGAATGTGGTACTTGGGTTTTGCTACTCTTTGTGGATTTTTTTCAGTTTATGAGAGGAAAGATCTAACTTTTGATCTGTATTTGAGTCTGCAGTGATGGGAATCAATTTCAGCAGGAGTCTGTGGACTTGTGCAACACTGACACATAATTAGGCACATTGGAAAGTGCAAATAACAGCAACTTTGCCTTTCAGATTGTACAGTGGTATCTGTCAGGCTTTTCCAAATGTGGGAGCCAAGGTGGGATGCTCTAAAAACAGTGGCAACTGCGTATTCCTAATACCCTCTGAAAAAGTCCACAATATCATCTGTTAAAAAGATCTGGAAAATCCACCTTAAAAAAGCCACACCAATGAAACGGCCTGCCAAGCTGCAGCTTCCCAATCCTTCCATTATAAAGAAATTTGCTTATGGTGCAATTTATGCAGGCTCCATATTCCAGCAAAAATACATCAAGTGGTATCAGGTTACTAGAATCAGTCCTAAAGCAACTGTTTCCTAGAAGGGGAGGATAAAAAATGAAGCAGCAGCTTGCTTCACACTCAGTGACACAGGTCTACCAGGAAAGAACAGGAATATGAGAAATGATGGTGGGGTTTTGGCTGGGGGTTTTTCTGTGTGTTTCCTTATGAAAGCCTAATGTGGTGACTAAAAGCAGAGGAAACACCCACTTTTCAAAACAGAACTGTTATCAGTTTTTCAGCAAGGATAATGTCTCAGGCCAGCAGTCTATCTGCCACAACAAAACAATGACAATAGTAATACCCTTCCCTCATCTTTGAGAATTTTATTGGCAAAAACCTTTGTTATATCTTAATCTTTGAACCTCCTTGTTTGAGAGCTTTGATGACCAAAATATTTTGACCCTCTGTTTGGAGTCAAAGAAACTTCCTGAAAGAAGATCCAACAATACAACCTCCCACTCACCATGGATAAACTTGTCTTCCAGCAGAAACTCACCATTTCAAAGACATGATCTGACATGAAAGTAAAGATTTACATCTTTTGCTGAACTGCTTAGGTTTTACTGTAAGGGAAGCAAATATTAGCAGAAGACAATGCAGCTGCTACCGAGGGTTGGTGTGGTTTGGGGCTTTTTTCTGTGTGTGTCTCTTTTTTTTTTTTTTTTGTTAGGAAGCTACATCGATGCACAAAACAAAACTAAACCACATGTTCAATTAGAGGGAGTTAAAAGAGTTTCACTAGAATCCACAGTCATATATTCATCAGCTGAAAGCGCCAATTTTTATACAGGGAAATTTTCCTTACTTTCCCCACTTTTCTGGGGCAGAAACAGCAAGCTCAGATGAAAACTTAGCCCAGACAGTTCCTTGTTTCAGAGATTAACCTGAGTACCAGAAGAGCACAGTTACACTAAGTGGAAGTGACCTACTTAATGACTGTGACTCATTTCCCTCTTTCTTTAGGCTGGTAGTCAGCTGCCATGCCCCCGTTCCCCACACCCCCCAAGGAAGGGATCTTGTCTGGCTGAGCATATGTACATAGGTTTAAATATGAAGCATTGCAAAAAGTGCTCTGGAGACAAGGGCAAGCCTGAGGTACCTGGAGCTACATAAAACTTCAGCTTCACAGGAGTCTCACTTTGGCAGGCAGTAATGCTGCAGTTACACAGATGGGTATTATATGGCCTTCCAGAGTAAATCAAGGCAGGCATGTGCTTGTTTAGAACATTTAAAACATTAGATCTGCAGAAGATACTTGCTCCTCTACTTTCTCAGCTGATGTGATCATCTGCTCCCATTACCCATCTTCTTGAGCAGTAAGAACAACGTGATCCTGAAGAGGTGACACCCATATGAGGTATTTAATTTACATACTGGCAACAGCAGCTGAATTTTTAGAGTTGGTGCTGCATTATGTGTTAGGATAAATGTGAGGAGGAGTGTGACACTGAGCAGAAAACATGAACAAGGCTGCGGGCTGCTTGCACTATCCAAACTCGCCCCTCACTTTTACTCCTGTAGCCACGAAATCCCAAACATGCCTTTTAGTTTCAGGATACTTGACTGCAATCCCTTCATGAATAGTCACTATGCATGCAGAGGAAGAGATTAAAAACCAAACGGTTGACTCACATCAATCTAAAGCCTGGCACGCTGCAAACTCATTAAGGAGTAGCTCTCTGAGCTTCCCACACAAATACTTGCCATGTGTGACTCTGCCCTTTCTGAGACTCCTAACCTGCCACTGTGGCTTGCAGCTGGGTACCCTGCTCTTCCCTCACACCCAGACCTCCCACTCCCCCACAGAAACTCTCAGGAACCCTCCTCAGCCTTGGCCTGACCTGGTCTCTGTCTTGCCACCACAACCACTGGTGGGACATCACCAATTCTGCTGAGCCATGCAGGCACGGATCTGTCATTGCTGGCAGAGCCAGGCAGGGGGCTGGGTTTCCCTTTGCTCAGATGTCTGTGGTTCAGAGCGGAATGACCAAACCCTCTGCACCATTTTCTATGCACACAGTCCTTTCAAATCAAAAGGAAAAGAAAGGCATTTGTATACTTTCTTTTCCATCTGGAGCCACAGCTTTAAATAGCTACTGAGAGACTCTTTAGTACTTTTCAGTACTAAACTCCTTCAGTACTTTTAGGTAAAAGCCAGGACTGGGGGCTAGAACAGCCTTACAACAACCAGCGGCAGTACATGGCTCTAAACTGAATGAACTAAGAATTTGAAAAAAAATCTGTGTCTCTTGAAGGTCTTCACTAAAAAAGTGTCTGTGAGCAAAGTTATTTTCTTATGTTAACATATATTTATCAGCTAATTTCCTACATGCAATTTACTATTTTACAAGTCAATGTATTATATAAGATTATAATTATAAATATCTTACAGTATTGACAATATTGCTCCAAAACCTCATCTCATATGGTAAAATCATCTCTCCATTTCAGTTTGTATTTCTGCCAGCCCTTCATGCTTCTTCACCTCATCTCCAGCAACCCTTTCTGAAGAATCTAATTAGTCTGCCCTTCTCTGACAACCACAGCAATCTCTTCCATGGGTCAGTTCTCCCAATCATGTCCTGTGCACCTTTTAAGGTATTTAACATTAAAGCTAAATAAATTAAAAAAAAAAAAAAAAAAAAAGAAACAAACCCTATAAGTACAGAGCTACTTCTCTCTACATGGAACTCTTTCACCACATGTGTTTAGTGCCAAGCTGGTCTTAAAATATACTTCCTTTGATGGTTTATATCCTCCACCCCCCGCCAGACAGCTCCCCTCTTATCAGCCTCTTTCATTTTTCAGGTGAGTTTTTTAGATATCATACAATATAAGAATCTAGTTAAAAAGTAATCAAATTAAAATACTTGAACACTGAATAAAATTTAAAGACGCTACGCTGAGGGTGTGAGAACTCAGAGACTGGCAAAGTGCTAAGAAAACCAGATACAGAACCAAGCCTCAGTGGATGGGCTTAGTGATATTTTCAGAGTGATAGTTTCAAAGGCCTTCTCAGAGGAGATTTTGTTGCAGTACAGAAAGTTCCTGAGCTGCTAAACTGAGAGAAAGCATTAAAAAAGGACCTTTTCTGCCAGAACATAACAGGCAAGAAGGAATTTGGTTTCCAAATGCTTTCATTTCTGTTTTGTCTCACTCTAAGTTTTATCTGTTTTTCAAGCTGTGGGATCTAGTTTCTGTTAAAATAAAACTTGGATTTGTACTTAAAAGCTGTTTTACAGTTTTGAGAACAGTTAACTTAAGAAAAAGATTTACTCAGATCTGCCTCAAGATTCTAGCCAGCTTGGAGTCCCATCACACCACCTTAGGTTGTGAAGAACACACATATTTTCAGTGGAAAGTAACAAGAAATAAGCATTTCTAGATGCCACACTTTGTCAAAGTGCTTTGCAACTCGTGAGAGACATCTGTGTCTGCCTTTAAAGAACTGTAATATTTTTGCTTGAAGAAGAGACACCTGCTTCCTCTAGTGAAACACAACACAGATTCTGCCTCAAAACTTGCAGAATAGTCAAGATACAACACTGTACAAAGCACACATCAACCTTTCTGTCTGCATTTACTTGCAGGACTTTTACTGATCTTTGCTATCCCATGAAGTCTGTATCTTGTATTACAGTGGGGAATCAGAATAAGCAGCATAGGAAAAAGGTCATTGGAAGAATGAACAGATTAATCAAATGGCTTATTCAACCAGTTAAAGACAATGGGTGCAGGTCTTAAAATCCCATTTTTGCACAGAAAAGCAAAATGATGACTTCTGTTGCCTGATACACTACACAATTCCTCAATTTGCAAACATGAAGTCATTTGTACTGGACTTATCACCGTCATATTTGACTATCAGAGACTTTTCTTTTTTACTTTGCAGCAGCATATCCAGTTCAAAGGATGGCTGGGAGCCTTCCATTTGTTAACTGAAATGAACATGCCTATTTAAGACATACCCATTTATGGCACAACATAAACATAAAACTCATTCAGGTTGGAAGGGACTTTTGGACCACCCCACCTCTGCTGCACAAAGCAGGGGTAACTTCTAAGGTTCTTAAAGCTTTGACCAGTCAAGTTTGGAAAGCCTCAAAGGATGCATTTAATTTCAGTCAGGAGTTCCCCATTCTAAAGCCAGTCCCTTGCCAGGGCTAGTAATTTCTGAGTACTTCTAGTCCAAAGAGATTCTTGAAGGTCAAACAAATGTAAGCTTCTTCACAGTGCTCTATGACAGCCTCCCATGGTAGCCTGAAGAAGATGAAATCCTCTCTCTTAAAGACCAATATTATCACCCTGCCTACCTTTCTTTCCTCATGGGCTTGAAATTTATCATCGCATGGTCACAGTAATGTCAAATTGTAACGTAAAGCAGGTTGCCAGGTAAACAGTAGAACAGTCACAATATCAGCTTATTTTATAGTTTCAAGACAATCCTTTATAGTGTAAATATCAAACTCATAGAAACATTACCATGATGCAATGCCAATGAGAGTGACCATTATATATCTTTGCATTACGTGTCAGTTCAGTTTTACCTTGCAAGTTTTACCCAGCAACGATATAGTTAACAACATTAAAATGCACAGTGCTGCATCATTTAAGTAATAACCTGCCATTAAGATGAATAGCAAAAGTTCAGATCTCTTCAGATCTTGCTCCACCTGCCCGTGGACACCTTTGTACTGCTTATCTTTGGCTTGCACTTTCACAACCATCCTTGCAGCCATTTGAGTGCCAGCAGGATGTTTGGGAAACATTAAAGCCAGAGGGTAGAGCACAAAGTAGCATTCTCTGTGGGACACCTTTATCTGGTGCTGCCCGTGAGCCAGCTCAAACTGCCCACACAGGATGTGTCCACATGATTTATTCACTTCTCTTGGGTCATACACTCCCTTGCTCCTCCCTTCATCTCCCATAGTTTCTCATAATTGCTTCAAGAGCCATTTGTACGGATAGAACAGCAGAAAAACTACACTTAGAACAGATAGGGCATTATCTCACCTGTGAAAGTAAACACATGGATTTATGCTTCTATATGTATGCACATTCAAGTTTAATTTAGTGATTCTTGTTTTTCTGCCTTCCCATTCCTGCCTAGTTGACATCTATAAAGATATTGACATTAACAATGGTTTGGAAACTAGTGAGCGTGAGTTTATGAATAGAATTTCATTGCTGGGCTATTTAGTCAGTTGTCAGTACTTCATTTTATATACCATCCATAACATCTCCAAACCAGAATCTCGTTGACTGAATATGTTTCAGCTTTAGCTAATAATAGCTATTCAGTTTTAGAGACACAGACCATTGCTACTAAAGTGTGGTCCTGACAAGGAATTTGAGGATATCAAGGTCTTGATTTTAAGACCTTTTAATCAAGGTCTTTGATTTTACAAAAGTGGCAAAAAAACTGTCTAGAATGTGAAGTTACTTCCAGTGTATATACCACATGTAAACCACAATGCAAACATTATGAAATAGTAAATAAAAGTGTGAGAAATTCCCAATAGCATCCTGAAAAATATTGACACAGACTTTCATGCTTCCTCTCAAACTGGAAGAAAAGCAGTCTGTTAAGAAGTAGCTTAGTAGATCGTCAGCTCCTTTTCTCTCTTTCCAGACTGTGGCTGAGATCTCAAAAGTTATTCAGGCATCTGACTCTCATTTGAAAGGTCTGGGCCATGGTTTCTTCTGTCAGGCTCATGTAGATCTCTTAAGAGTTTCTTTTGCTTGGGGTCCCCTTTTCTTTTTTTATCTATCTTCACAATTTCCTATTTGAGTTAATTATTGTTATATTTATCACAGCAGCATTTGTGTCAGCCAGTGCAGAACTCTCGTGAATATACAGACACAGGCTCTCCTCCTTGCCTCATCCATCAGTGTGACTGAGTGGTGTTCCTGAAGTCTTCCCAAGTCCCATGGTAGCCATGGATGGATTGAAACCCCAACTTTAAAGAGGTGTCAGCTGACCCCACAACCCACCTCTGTCAATGCAATAATCGTGATCTGTTTTACTCCCAGATGCCCACTAAATGCTTCATCTACATCCTCAGCTCTCATCACTGCATCGCTCACAACTTTCAAATCTATTATTGCAACATGATCCTTTGAGCAATTGCTATTGCTTTTAAAACCAATTTATTCCACCCTCAAGACCTCTAAACTCCCATAATATTCAGATTGGTGCCTGCACATTAAACTGGTTGCTAACAAAAGGCTCAGAAAACTAGCTGGTTACACATTCAAGCTAGTGCAAAAACAGTAAAAAGAGAAAAGGACAGAGATACATTCAAACTACACTTTATAGTCTATCTTCCCAATTAAAAAAATTCCCACTGTTCTAATTCAAAAACAAGCAGCTCCCCATACAGCTGTGCAGGATAAAGGCTGTTCAAAAGCTCTTTCTTATCATTACCCAGTGAAAAATGGGTGATCCAGGAGGCAATGGGAACCCAGACCCAGCAGAACCCACCTCCCCAAACAGGGCCCAAATGAGGCCAGTAGGACAAACCTGGAGACAATTGCTGGAACCAGCCAAAAGCCCAGCTCATGAGGCAGGATCATGGTGACAAAACAGGTCTGAAGTCAAGCTGGAAATTCAGTCCATAGGTCAGGGTTAAGACCAGGTTTAATAACGGCCAGGAAGGTCCACAACAACCAGGCTAGATTAAGCCAGGATATCAACCTGATGGTTGAGGTCTGGGTTGATAAGGCCCATGGCAAATAAATGGGACAGCAGCAGACACAGATAAGAGAGCAGCAGCCCTCCATTACTGCTCAGCCAGGGCATCACAACCCTGGGCTGGGTTGAAATGGGGATTCTTGGCCCTGTGGCTGTGGGTGTGGCTGGAAGCTCCAGCTGAGGCTGATCAAGGCTTATTACTGCACTCAGGGGCCCAGCATATATAAACTTGATGAAGAAGATGGGACATGGATCAAAATGGTGGCACAGGGCATTTGAATCTATTCAGCTATTACAAATAACCAGTGATAATACCCCACAAACAACAAATACATACTTTACTTTGGCCCAGAGGCTTGTGTGGCCAGGCTGAAAACGTGCATTGAGCATGGCTTGCTGCAGGGATGGGAGTTGCATTCTTCTGCTCAGACTGTTGTTGTCTTTGCATTTCCCCTGTGAAAACACACTGGGAAAAGCAGGGCTAGTGTTTTGTTAGGTTTAAGACTTCCTCAGGGCTATCTGAATCTTACTTGAGAAAAGATTTAAAAGCCAAAACGCCCCCTTCAAAGAGCCAATGTGCTGAAAACCCACATGCAACACACACATGCACCAATGGGTTATTGAACTTGGATTTACAAATGTAGATCCTGTGTGAGGCAAAGGTTTCTTCTTGGGACCTTTTCCCTACTGCAATTAATTTTGATGTCTACTGAAAGGATAAGAATCATATCAGTACTGTGAGAGTGACTATGTCAGCCAGTTTATGATATGAAAGCGACTATGTTATAAAGCTTTTGCTTTCCTAGTGTAAGCTGCAGAAATGTGAGAAAATTCAGGCTTGAGCTGAATTCCTGATTCTGTTATTAAAAGTGCCGTGTCTCTGTGTCAGCCAAACTCAGGGCTCAGCAGTGTTCACCATCTGCCCCCTGTGCAATACTCATAAATGTTGCAATCAATATAAAATGTGGGATGTGTGGGCAATGCTGGAAGGTATAAATATTCTTTCTTTGCCAGATATATGTTAATTGGTTGTTTCATTTTACACATATGGGACAGTAAAATGTATTTGTTTTCTTGCCAATAAAAGGATATTTTCCTAACTCCTTAGTCACAAGGTATCTACAAAAGGAGAAGGCTCTGATGTTTCCTGTTGGGTTTTTGGTTTACATTACAATTCATACACAAATGCTTTTTGGCATCTAAATCCTGAGCTAGAAGTATTTTTAAAATTATATCCTGAAATAGGAACTTCAGAACACTGTATTGGCATCTGGCAGATATCTCAAGAGTGCCATGAACTGTTACTACTTGAGGAACTTGGCAGGCTCTCCATGAGCCTTGTGTACCTTACAAGGGTGTAGGAGTCCAGCTTAATCACTGAGCATCTGTATGGCTGGGCTCTGTAGTGGGCAAATGTCCACCCACCAACCTCAAAAACACGTGGTGGTGTGTCTGCATTTCGCAGGATACATCTGGGCCCCTGAGCAATGAAGGCTGCTCAAACATGAGTGACAGCAGCCCACTACTTTATAAAAGTAAGCATTTCCTCAGGACAAACCTTGAATCACTGATCAGTCTCACTGCTCAAAGCATTTGGCATGTGTGTTTCCATCCCCATGTGTTTTACAAAGTGCTGATACACATGCTAAGGCTGAAAGCCCTTTATAAAGTGTTTGGGATCTCACATACAAGAGTGTTTCCTGGTAGGAGAGCACAGGAAGCCTTTCTGGGGCCCTTGGTGAGGCACTGGTGAAGCCAGTGGGCCCCTGGTGGTGACCACCACTCTTGCTCCAGGATGGAAGAGGCACCCACTCCTGGTGAAAAGTGGCACCGTGGTGGGACTTTGCCCCAAACTAATTCACATTGTAGCCATGCTTCATGACTGTAGCATGCAGTAGCAGCTGTGTTTGTAGAACAAAATTTGCCTGTAAAGCAGGTTTATATGTGCCTGCTTAGTGAGACCTTCACAGAGGTCTTTTGGAGGAGTTTATAAGTGATGTTCTTCAGAACCTCTTGGTCTGCAAACGTGTTCTTCCTGGACAAACATTTGCTGCTTTCAGAAGGCACCCATGTACCATACCCTTCTGTATGGTTAATGACAAGACAAGACTTTTGCCATTTTTGAGGGTCTTCATGGAAAAAGTTGCATAAGTCTACACAAAAATGTTAATATTGTTTCATGGTTTACTCATAATTCCGGCACAGAAACCACATAGCTCCAGCACAGAAAACAATGGCTTTGGCACTGCCTGAGCCAAGGAGCTAAGGGCTGGAAGCCCAGGAGCCCCATGGGGGTAAGCAGTCACACCAGAGACCCAGGAGGGGAGTCAAGGCAGATCACCAGTTTCAGCCTGGGCGTGCATGCCATGGCAAAGCATTAGACAGCTTCTCCCAAATGCCTCAGTGATATTAGATTCCTGTGCCTTCTGGTTTTTTAAAAGAGCATAGAAATCACCCAAATTAGGAAGACTTCTGAAGAGAAGTGCAAAAGACAAAGTATAGACCATCGGTCCCAGAGCCCACCTCCCAGACAGAGCAGGAGAGCAGGACAAACCAGAGCATGGGAAAGGCAGGGCCCAAGGTGAGAGGTGAGTGCTCCTCTCAGTGCCGTGTTACATGCACTCATTTAAGACATCAGCTTTGCTGAAGCTGAGCACCTTATCTGAGCCACCCTCTCCAACAAGCGCCTGTCTCTGTCCTGGGCTGTCCAGTTTTTGCTGTCCCATAGTTAAAATGAACCAGAATGCTCCTGGTGCCTGTCTCTGGGCCTGAGCTTCTGGACCAGGCAGGAGGACTTGCTCCCCGCAAGGCCTTGGCTCTGGGATTTATTGCTTCTTGACACAGAGTTTGAACAGTTGTAGAATGTGTTGCAAGATGAAACTTTTAACTCTGGCCTTTATTTAATTTGACACTGGGTGAGGCCTTTATTCTACATCTTTCTTTAGCGGATAGAAATGTGTTTGGTCTATATTAATTTTTTGTTCTGTACCAATGGTTGGCATTGATTGGTTTCATTTTATTCACTATAAATGTTAAAATAAACAAACCAAGGTCCCAAGTGGTGGTCAGGGATTTTGCCAGACCATGGGAAGTAGTGGGCCCCGAGAGGCTCTGAAAACCACCCAGAGAAAGATCTGCACCAAGCAGGGATAATAATCTGTTCCAGAAGCTAGAAAATATTTTCCAGGAGACTTGGCAATTGTGGCTTAAGATGGAGAAAAAGATGGATCGAGAGAAATTGCCCTTTTTCCAGGAAAAATGGAGAAGTCTGAGAAAAGAAAATCCCTGGCTATTGCAGGGTACTTAGCCACAAGGACAGATTGTCTTTGAATCTCCAAAGATGCAGAGACAATTCTTTGCCCACCTGTGGAGTCCAGATAGGCAAACTCTGGAGAAAGTCTTTGTTTGCAAGAGAGATGACAAATAAGGCTGGTAGATAAGAAAAAAATTAAACTAACCTGTACCAGTCTCTAAGACACACAAAATGATGGCTAGGGAAGTCAGTAAATTCATCTGGTCTGAATTTCCTGAAGCCAGCTGAGTTGCAGTCCTTGGATGGGCCATTAGGTTTGGACAGACTTTCCCATTAGGAGCCAAAGGACTTGTTTAACAGAAACTCATAATTTAGAAATGCCTGGAGATTTGATGTGATGATAGGTTGATATGAAGAAGCAACCACTTTCTTTGGCAAATTGTATTAATGCTTACTCTCATCGTTAAACATTTCTGTTCATTTTTTCATTTGAAGGTGCCAGGCTTCCATTTCCAGCTATTGGCATTTGTTGCACATTTCTCTGCTAGATTAAGAGCGCCTTCATCCAGGACATTTCCTGCCAGGAAACATTCTCTGTAATCAAATAATTTCTCATTTTTTATAAGTCTTGATTAACTCAACAGACTGTGCTGTCCAAGTCTTTGCTATGGCCTTTTTGCCTTTTTCTCTAGATCCTGTACAGTGTTTAGGTTGTTTTCCACACCCATGCCAATATTTCAACAACCTCCTAAAACTGTGGGTGTTGAAAGAGTATCCCTAATACTGTACACAGATAAAAGCACGTCCCTGCTCAAACTGGATTGGGGTAGTAAACTCTTCTGTTTCTGGGACTTTTTTGGTCGCTGTCAGAAACTGGCCTGGATTCCATTTACCAAAGAGGTCCCACGCTCTTAGGTGCTTTGATGGTGTCTCTTGCTCACATGCCTAAAGTCATAGGGATCATCTGACTTGGTTTCCAAGGTCAAATCATCAAGGAAATTTGTGAAGTTTTTATCTTTTTTTACAGCAGAGACCAGTCATGTGCCTCTCACCTGAAGAGTTTCCTGCCAGTGTGATGAGAACGATTCTGCCTTGCTCTTGCCTGTGACCTACAGCTGATGATTGAGCTGCTGTCTGTACTCAAACCACAATTTAACTGCTTGTTGCTTCAGTCTGGTTGTACCTCAGCAGCACTGAACAACCTGCTGCATACAGATGGCAGCCTGAGGGGAACCAGCAGGAGACTCTTTGGAGGGGCTTCAAGCCCTATGTTAATCCCTTTGGAACAAACCACACAGACACTGTGTATCATTAGTTTCTTGCAAGAATGCTATCTTGTAAACCAGTGTAGACTTCTAGTGACTGTGTTCCCATTTAATTTCATTAACAATTCATTCTTCTGCTGCCTAGGATCCCTTGTCAGGCAGACCAAGCTGCAGCACTGTCAAGCATGCTGGTGACCTACTGTGATGTTGGATGAACACTTTGAATTGTTCTGGCGTCCTTCTGGTGTTTCAGGATTCACTAAAAATGATCTGCTCCTTCATCTCTGTAGGTGTCTTGACTGCAAGTTTTCTAGCTCTGTTGATTTTCAAAAAAATTAATTCTGAGTCAGTGTGTTTTAATATAATCCTGCTTTATGAGTGGAAAGAAGGCATCCGTGCTCATTAGCTTTCTGGCTTCTAAACACAGATAAGAATGAAATGAGTCTATCTTTTCTACATGACTATTAATAATTTTATAATTTTTATCTATCAAAGGGCCACTTACCTCTTGTGGTATGCCTTGCATCCTTGCAAAGTAGTCATATTGTTGATTCTGATACAAATATGGCTGCCCCACTCCTGCCTGTGTTCAGCTGCCTTTTACATCTTCCATGTTACCAAACCTCCAAACCTTTATCTTTCTCTTATTAATGCATAGTTAATTTCACTTGAGTATTGCTCCTGATGCTTGGACAAAATTTTCTGAGAGACAAATATTCATCCAGTCTGAAGTTTTGGGATCTGGGTCATGCCCTGAAAGAATCAGTGTTTTTCAGTAGAGGATTCCGGCTCTTTTGTGATGTGCTCTGCTTTTCACCACATTTTGAAAACCTAAGTAAGAGCGAGTGTTGCAACTGTGTGGATCACTGTAGATCAGCTTTTGGACCTAGTTTATTTTCTTTCTCTCTTCAGTTTTATATGAACATGTATACATTTGTCTTTAAGTTAATAATCATTATTCTTCTGACTGTTTTTTTCTCCCAATTCTTCTCAGTTCCAGGAAATGTTTTTTATGAAAATATGCCTACAACTCATCAGCAGTGTCTTCCATTTGCCCCTGTTGAGTATCATGCTGCTACAGGCAGGCTACTATCAAGTTTCATCCAGTGACTAATTATCTTTCTTTAGTATAAAGAAACCAAATGATTTACCTCTTTGGACACAATACCCTTTTGTTAGAAATTCTTTTCAGACAAAGACCATCTTGTAAGGAAATCTTACCTCTTCAGAACTTTTTTAAAAATAAGGCAGTTAATCATATCTACTCCTCCTCAGCCCCTCCAAAGTCTCCATCTGTGGCCTTCTGCTGGAAATAAGAGCAAAATGGAAGGAGGAGGAGTAGAGGCAGACAGGTGGAGTAAGACTAACCGAGAGACAGACAGTGACCTTGCCTTATGGACATCTTCTCAACCCTAATCTATTACTTGTATTTACCCCAAGCCCTGTGTATTTGATGCTCTGTGTTATTAAAAACTCAAAGCAGTATTGCTTAGACTATTTTCAGTGTTGACAGTATCTTCCTCAGTGCACGAATCTCTGATTCTGTTGCAATTAATGGCATTCTGATCATAACTCCCCTCATTGCCCTATGTGTAGGGTTTTTGGTTTTGTGTTTCCTGTAACAAAGTATTCTTACCAGAATGAGGAGTACTTAAAAAACCCCAGTTGTTGTTTACTTGTGTCTGAATTTTAAGCTCCCATACTGGAAAGCAGAAGAAATAGAAAATGTAATGTCATTCATCCAAATTTTTGTGTAAACAGACATAGCTGTTTCATGATGCCTCCAGCTAAATAGTTTCCTTAGCTGCTGTTGAAATTGAACATCAAATTGTCTCCTGTACCCTGTATATCAATATTTTTTCTACCATGGTGATGATAGTTAGGGAGTCATTAAATTCAAAAACAGGAATGTAACTGGATAAATAAACCCACAGGATCCCAACCCATAGAGAATTGGTATCCAGGTATTCAGCCAACTCAAACTGCAAATGTTTGTGTAAGAAAAGGACTTGTATTTCTTGCTCTGTGCCAGCCCCCTCAGTAATTATGTTCCAATACAAAACTCTTCATTCACCAATGCTGTGCACATGTCATGTGGGGCTCTTGCAAAACCCTTGAGCAGTCCTGAGCCCAGCAACAAGCACAAGCTTGAGTCGTCCAATGCAGGCTTAACGGAGCCAGAAGAAGCAGAAGTGGGTAGGTGCAAGGAAAGAAAAGGGAGACAGCACAAAAGGTACAATTCAGGTGTACAATGAGGCAGCTGAGAGTAAAGAACTTGTGGCAAGAACAGAGCAGCAAATAACCTTAAATCCCAGCACAAGGTCATCTCCAAAGCAGGGGACTGCATCCCACGTAATTGCTGACTAACAATTCCCACTGACACAGCAGGGAACACTCAAACACTCACAAACTGACAACTGTCTGGTTGACAGGACTCCACAGAGGAGTAATCAAAGCCAGGAATCCCACTGCCAATTGCAGATGTATGATTGCATTCTTCTTCCTGCCTCCTTCCTAGATCTTGACGGCAGATCCTGCACCTGCAGGATGGGCAGGTGACACCAGAGAGTGCCATCTGAGATGGTTGTTTTATTGCTGAAAAACTGAACAGTATTTTGAAGCAAAGATTTGGGTAGCCAAAACTGAAGGTACTGAGACTTGTCAGAGCCAATGAAACGCTGTCACAATCCCTTACACTGAGTATTTTGCACTTCCAAAGTAATCAGAGAGCTGTATCCGTAAACACCCATGGAGTGTCTGCAGGGCCTTGCTGCAGGAATAAGGAAGGAAGGGAAAGTCACTTACTGCGGGACTAATGGTGTTTGCTGTCTGGCAGATATGGTCTAAAACAAGCCTGGAATTGAGAAATTTATCTATTGTGCCTTTTTTGTTTGTTTTAAGAAGCATTTGCCAAAGAAGATGCCATGTTACCAGGAAATGACTGCTTGACACAATATCGTGTTTTCTGCCGAGTTGTTCTGGAAAAGTGACTGACTGAATGCTTAGCTCCATGAAAACAATCCAGACCAGGCCTCCTGATACAAGGGAGCCATTTTCCATAGACACAGGCTGCTTTCAAGTAATATTTAGGAAAGCACAGTAAGCATAAGTGACTCTAGAAAGACTGGTGCCATGAATGCTTCTAACATCAGTTGTTAAGCTTTTCTCAACATAAGCCTCTTCATTGTATCCCAGCGTAACGCCAATGTGGGAACGGCCACTTTCTCTCCTTGTTTCACATTAAGCTCCTCTCTGAGCTAGACCCCAGGCACAGGGAGGTCCTTGGAAAACCCCAGTGAGAAGATCTCTCTGTGCTGCACTGGGGACAGAATTTGGCCCATTCAATAGCAGGGTAGAAAGATGGGCAGGCACACAGGCACATTTTTGCTTGATGTTTTAATTTGGCTGGTTCTTTGGATGAATGTAAACAATCACTGGCCAAGATAAGCATGAAGAGAAGAAGCCTGCTGATGGACATGTGGATATACCTGGGCTCCCTGTAAAGGGTGGCAGCATGACTTGTTCACTCCCACCTTGTGTGGGTGAGCTGTCGAGTCCCAGCTGCGCTTGCAGAGACAGTCTCACACTGGGCATGCAGATGGGACCTACACTGTGCTCCTTGTGGAGTGACTGCCTCACAGGTTCCACATCAGCTTCCTGCCCTATCTGCTGTAGCTGAATCTCCAAGAGCCTACCAGTGCTCTCTCATGGGCCAAATCCAGCCATTCCTGTGGGAACCACCAGCAAGCTACTATCCACATCCACAGGGAAGGAAAGTCCTTGCACTATAAAGCAGTAAGAAAGATGTCTGTCTGCCCTTAAAGGATAAAATACTCTTATTAGCAAAGTATGGGTAGAAAGACTATATTTTGATCAAAGCAAGGCTCACTGCTTTGCAAAGCATGAACTGAGTTTCTCTTGCTAACGATTTTCATAGGACCCATTTGGGACATATCTATCACATTTTCAGTTGCTAAAGATGCTAAGTTGCTAAAGATATACCAATCCACCACAGAGGCTCATTCTGACACAGTTTCCTCCTCACAGCTCAGTCATCACATAAAAAAAACCCCTAAAAATCTCTTTTCAAGATTAGTGCACTCTTGATGTCCAAGGAGTGAGAAGATTTAACTGGAATAAACTAAGAATGAATACGGTTATGTATTTTGTGTGTCTTTCACATCTGGTTTGCAGTGAAAGAAGAGTTATTTGAGTGCTTTCCTATGTTTCACAATAACTTCAAGAGAAGGAGATAGTTAGATTTGACCTGCTTCATCAGGAGTCAGCTATTTCTGAAAATGTTGTTGGCTAGTTTGCTCCAGTGACTTATTTGGCTCGCTATAAAAAACGATCATTTACACATAAATTTGGCAAATGTCAATTGCTTCCATTCTAGTCTGGGAGGTTTTATTGCACTCTTGAGAAGAGTGCAATTGGGTGAATAAGGCCTTTTAAGTCCCACTGGCAGCACAGAAGGCCCTGTAACAAAGAGCAGCAATTTTCATGATTCTTAGAGGCCGACTTGTCACTCAGTCCTGCAGGCACATCCAAGGAGCCCTGCTGGATTGTTATTTCCAGATTCTGAGAAAACAGCTTTGAGGGACAGCAAGTGTTTGCTGGTATGGAGCATGAGTCAGGGGCATGTGGTAGGAGCAGTGCAGGTAGAGCAGGTTCCAGAGGTGTGGAGGTACAGGCGCTGGAACATGAGTGACAAAGGAATACTACCCATGCTGAGAGAGACACATACCTCCACTGCTCAGGAGAGAGATCAGCTGCATAAGACCAGGGGCTGGTATCAGCCCGTCTCCCCTGCTAATTGGGTCTTTCTGAGCTAAGCACCGTGCTGGCAGGCAAATGGAGTCCCTGGAACAACAGAGGGAAAAGTTTCACTGGGTTTTAGAAGCACTTGGCTTTCAAGCATCATGCAGTGAGATTTCTTCCTGATACTAGTTTAACAACTCAGCAAACATAAAGCAAATGAGCAGATGAAATGCGGATAATTTCCAAGATTAGCTAGAAATGAAATGTGAGCAGTAGTGTCTGTGGGGGAGGAAGCAGCCCTCTCTTGTAGCAGTTCCTGCAATTCAGTAGCATTTGGAGGGCTCCAGTCCAATCCCTGCTCTGTCACACCAGGGTTTACTGGTATGCCCGAGATGTCAGCGAAGAGCTCACAGGCCAGATCCCAGCCCTAGGACTGCTTCTAACTCCTAGCAGTTTCTTGTTATTGGTGGAAGTAAAGGGAATAGGAGCCAGAGCAGCAATACAAGACATTGTGACTCTGAGAATGAGGAAACTGTTCCCACAACAATGGCAGAAAAATATTTTTGATGCCAGCATCAAGTACAAGAATAAACATTTTCTTGGGGCACAAATTTGCTTGTCCTCTAGGATGAGTATGCTACATTAAAATACAGTGATAAGAAATTCCTGTGTGCATTGCTTGAGATGGCACATGGAGAAGGGGGAAGGCAAGAGAGGTAAAGTTAATAAATCATTGTCCTGTCCAGCGGGCTTCCATTATTCATAGAGAAGGGCAATTACGAAGGCATACCACTGTCCCGCTTCCAAAGTTTAACATTCCTGTTTGATATCTGATCTAGCAAACAGTGTTAGGAGGTATCCAAGCAGCATGCACAGCACTTTAAATGATTAAGGGAGCAAAGTGCTTGGGCACGTTGGCATTCTAGGCCATAGCTCTCTGGCAATTAAAGACATACATACATACACAGATACGTGTCTCCTTAGGTATTCATTGATACAACCCAAACTTGTTTTCACTGAGAAGGGAAAACCACATTCCAGGCCTAGTGTTATTGGCATGAAGTCTGAGGCTGCTATATCCCTGAAACAGGTAGGCTTATGCTGCTGAAATCAGAAGCTGCCCCCACTTCTTTCATTTCTAAAGCGGTGGTGGTGCTCCCACTGGACTCCAGCTCTCCACATCTAGAGAAAGGTCACTGAGGTATTGGCAAGATCGAGTGGACAGTTCAGACAGTCACCTCCTCACCCTCCACAAATAACAGGCTGGTTGGCTCCAAGTCCAGGACTCTAATCCTACAGGACAGATTCCAACCTAGAGATACTTTGTGCCCAATTCAATGAGTGTAATGCCTATCCCTGAAAATAAACCACAAAGCTACAAGCTTACTTCAGCGCAAAATTTCAAGTACTTCAATTTCTGCATTAGGATGAATTCCCTCCTGTTTCCTGTGACCATTGGAGGGCTGAGCATGAATTAAGAAACAAAAATATTTTATGTGATTGCATGTTTGCCCATCATAACCTCGTTGATGCTTTCTGCAATAGTTCCAGTAACCTCTGATAAACTGAAGAATGCTGTGCCATGCGTCAGAGCTTTAACACTTACCTGGGATGCTTCTCATGGATCTCGGGAAAGAGCTTGGCATCCTACCTTGGCTCTGAAGCCCAGCTACAAAATAGGGATATAAAGACTGATCTGACTCACTCAAGTGTGCATTTCTCTGTGTGTGTGATGCAAAACACAGAACCAACATGGAGATAACATCTTCTGGTGTTGTACACTGGCAAGTGAGAAAGGAGTTAGACTTACCGAGACAGATTTTCATAAATATGTACTGGAGCCCAACTGACTGTAGAGCCCAGTATGAACTGGGAGCTGAAACATCACATTGGCTTGCCTGACCTTTAGACTTATATTTTTATTTATGGTTTGAATCACCTTCTCCCCCCAGTATGGTCAGGGTTTAATCAAAGAAAGAAGAGGACACTCAGAGTAGCTCTAACAGTGACTAGTAAGTATAAAAGCCAGGCAAGCTTTGCAGGGAGAGGTACTTACTGTCTGTAATTTCCTTCTGCTTTTGACTGCTTCAACTTTCCATGCCACTTCTGGGTCACTTACCAAACCTCCTGTGGGTTCAAAACTAATTTACAGAACAGAGAGAGAGCTTCCAGGACCCAGCATCCCTATATCACAGGTCAAATGCTCTGCTGTTCATTTGATCAGTAGTATGGCCCTTCCCTTGCTGCTGTGCTCTGCAAGGGAACACAGAGTGGAAATGCACGACATGCACATAGGGGGTTTCAGCCTGCTAACTCTGAACTAGATAAAGCTGATTAATGCCTTTCACAGTACCTCACATCAGCTCAGGCTGTTAAACTCATAGCCTAAGCTTGTCATTGATTCTCTGACCAAGACATCCATTTCATCCAGCTGCTACATCTTCCCTGTGGTTTTTGAGGAGGACCCATAGAAAAGCCTCCTTCCTGTGGAAAGACCCACTATCTACCTGGCCTGTGTTGATTCCCCTCAGTCTGCCTGTTGCAGAGATTCTCTTTCTCACTATTTTAGCACAAGAAAGCACAGGGCTGGCTCTGCTCTAAGGGACAAGGTCTGGGCCATGTCAGGGAAAACCAAGGGTGGAGATCAGTGGAAGCAGATGCCAATAGAACCTTCATCTCCTTGGCATTCACAGCCACTGAGGACTTGTCAGTGCGAGCTGGAACTTTTGGCTGAGCTCTCATGGAGAAGTACTGACATGCAGCACCTGAATGGAAAGCTTTTGTGATTCTAGAGACAAAGTCGTGGGTGAAGCACCTGATATCCAAACAGGATATGCAGTCTAACCCAAAGCAACCTCAAAATACGGACTGTCCAGGTCAAGCCTTTTTGTTCACTAGACACAGTCATGCATGCAGATGTGCATGCATCCATCCACATACTGCTAATAAAACAGAATTAGTTTTCATACAAAACACTAAATTGAAGAAGAAGCCTTTCATTATTCTCAGGCTCACAAAAAGCTTCCTGAAATTCTTAATTGTGGCCGACCAGCTGTTGAAGACCAGTTACCCTGTCATTGGCTAGTTATTTCTCTGTTGTATAGTGGTACCACTGCTTCCACTGTGAGGTGCACAGTGCAATCAATAGATGAAGATCTCTTCTATGCTGCTGTAAATTGTGCATATTCTGTGCTTGAGAGCTCAGGGCACACTGCTGAGCCTTGTCCACTGAAACACCTTCCTCTAACACAACTGCCTGTATTTTAATGGAAGGCAAAACAGTTTGAGTTATCCTCACTCTTTCATGCCTGAGGAAAGGGGGGTTATACTTTATTTTCTCCAGTCAAACAGCTTGTTCTGCAAACTCTGAGCACTTCTGTTTTAACCACTGCTGACCTCCAAACCTCACAGTATTTACTCACAGAGATTTGGAATGACTCAGTGAAATGTACCTAGGAGGTGTAGGTATGAGAACTTCATTCCAGGATGCAGATTCTGGGATGGTTAAATGGTTTTAGCCAGCCGACAGTGGCAATTTGGTTTTCATCACTCAACCTCTTTGCCTCAGAAGAACAAATGCATAAATTGAATTTTGGCAAGGTGCACCAGAGCCCCATCCAGAAGATGTTTATTAGCTGTCTTACCAGCCAAAGAGCAGAAAGAGGCTTTTCAGAGAGGTTGCATCCTGTCTGAGATAATGACTCAAGTCATTATCCTTGAGTCATTACCTCAATATCTCACATTTAAAATACTGTAATAAATGAACTTATTCACCAGGAAATGGGCAGTCAGTCCATTGTCACCTCTCAGGGAATGACAGGTCTACCTGCTTGGGAATGTGCTGAATTTCTCGGTACTGATCAATTGCATCCCGCCAGCTGTGAATGACTGACCCCTGAGCCATTAGGTGCAGGACAGCACTGTTTGCCTGCAAGGGTCAACACTAATTTTTCTCAAACTAAATTCCAAATCTTGACTCCTAGCTTATTTATAGTGGCACTAATTACACTTACATTAATTTACAGTGGACTCACAAGAGTGTTACTTTTAAATTTAAATGCAAATGAAACAACCTGTACTTGAGCTACAGTGATGTTAACATCTTATAAATGCTATGTGAATGAGATCAATGTGACAGAAGCAAGTAATTTGCCTCCTTCTTCCTGATAAAGCAGCTTTTACATGTTCTTCTGTTAAGTACTTGTTGAAGATGAGACTTAAAAAACCTCAATAGCTATTCAGATCATCTGCCTTAATACATCTGAGCTATGTGATTCCCCTTTCCTGGTCCTGACAGAGAATCTCTTTTGCTGGTTACCCTCACTTTGAAGCTGTTGGATATCGGCTACAGAAACTATGCCAGCGTCTCCAAAGTAGGTTTTGTTGGTAGCTTGTCACAGTTCAGTGGTGACATGAAACTCAGTTTCACTCCTGTATTTTGGAGCAAGTTAAAGTGCTATGTGATATTTAAGGAGCCTTTGGTCCTTTAACTCAACTGTTTGCCATTGTATTTTGGCAGCTTTTTTAGATACCAGCACAAAAGGATGGTTTCTGTGGAAGTCCTGAATTCCTGCTGCTTGTTTCTGCTTTGCTATTGTGGAAGAAGCTGTGGGGTCTTGCCCTGCCCAGGTGAACCCAACACTTGCTGGTAGCTTTGGCTTTCTAGCTGCTGCATGCATCCGTGCCTTCTTTCCATAGTTCTTTCCATTCCATTTCCCCCAGTACTTCTGGCCCATCTTCACACTCTGTCTTATATTGCCAAGATCACTTCTAAAGCAGCATCCAGATGATCCAGGTCCCCAGCTACCTCTAAGGTCTATAGAGAGGCTGTTGTGACAGCCCTGCACCTCTTGTAACAGTGGTTTCTCTATCCCACCTCCAAAACCCAAACAATCCTGCTTGTCTCTCTCTTTCCTGTGGTCCCCTCTCTCTACCTCGGGCACGTGGTGCTATTTCCATGCTGCTCCCCAGCTCACAGCCTCTGAAGGACTGGCAGAGGAAGGCAGCAGCAGAAGGGCATTGCAGAGCGTGCTCCTCCCCAGCAAACAGGAGAACTGATCCCAGGGCCCCCCCTTCTAAATGGAATAGATGACAAGAAAGGAAAAAACAAAATCCCTTTATGACCTGCACCCTGCAGAGACAGGTCCTCCCTTCTGTCATCCCTGCAGGCCTGGAGACAGGCTTCAACATAGAGAAGCTGGAGACAGAGGCTAACAGAAGAGAACCAAAGCTCTTTTCCCCTTTCTGTTTATCCCAGAGGCCATGAAATACATGCCTTTCAAAGACAGATATTGCTGACACATTCCTCCACTAATATAAATTAGTATAGGCCCCACACTTGATCCTTCTGGTAAATTCAGTGTATTGTCTCAGCTTCTACTTTAATAGGACTCTCTGAGGTCTCAAAGGCTGGTGAGTTGCTTTCAGCACTCAGAGCTGTTTCTGCTTGGTGGGTGAGAGCAGTGGCTGCTATACCCAGATCCACCTGGCTACAGAATTTCCATTGTCATTTCAGGAAAACTACAGACAAACCAGAACACCTTTCACCACAAATTCCTTTTGTTGTCAGGCAACTGTATTTGCCAAAATGTCCGAGAGCTTGTGTGTTGCCTCTGGAATTTGGAAGGATGAAATCACCACACATCCCAGCACCCTGCTCTCTTTGAGACGTTTCTGAGTAGGCTCACATGATGTGGTTGCCTCCAATTAGGAGGGACTGGGATCAGTGATTCAGGAGGTCACTTCCAGTCCTGCAGCCCTTAAATAGTATGGAAAGAGTTACTCTGAGCTTGCCAGTAGAAAGCAATGGTAATTGTTAAAAATGGCTCAGGGCCTGGAAGCGTGTGACTAGGGCAGGAGAGGGGAGATTCTGGTCCCAGCTGCTGCTTAACTCAAATCATTATGTTTGGAGGATCTTTAATACCGCTGTCCTTTATGATCTGAGGGAGTTTGTCCCCTGAGAGCAAAGGCTCTTCCCAGCCTCTGCAAGGCCCTGTGATCTCTGTGTACACTGACTCATGCTGGCTACTGGCAGTCAGTCTGGGTCAGCAGCAGCACACAGACTGACAGACTGACTCATTGCCATCAGAAGTGGCCAATATCCAGAGCTGTATCAGTTGCTCTCCTAGGTCAAGATGGACGTACTTGTGATGTATGTAATTTTCTCTTTCCTGCACTCTGATTCTGCCCTGGGAACATCTCCTTGTAGGATGCAATAGGCACCATTGCATCTTCTGTCCAACCCTCTGCAGGGCAGTTAGATACTCAGGAGTATGCTTGTATATTGCAATTAATTGGGAAGGCTGCTTTAGGAGCCTTTGCTTCTCCAAAACTAACAAAAGCCAAGCAGTCTAATCGACTACCACAAAACAAAGCCCTTCCCTTCTTTCCCACATGCACAGCCAATATTAAATAACATCCTCTTGTCCAAACTGGGACAGATCCCTGTTCACCTTGGGCATGTGGAGCCTTGAAGGAACTTTCTTACACAGGATATTAGACCAAAAGTACTTATGCAGAAACATGTTTATATGGATGTGTTTATATTCACACATAATCATGCAGCAGTGAGGCATTTTATGGTCTTGTCCTCTCTCTGTCTCCAACAAAGACTGCCTTTAACGTCTCAGTGATGTGCCAATTCAATGTTTACATCCCCTCAATTGTGAAAGCAACTGTGTGATGTCTGACAGCAGTATTTCCTCTCTCTTATAAGCAGCACCAACAACTGATTTTCTTTTCCTTATACAAGAAACCCACATTTGTGCTCCCCAAAGGCAAAAAAAAAGTTGTATAAAATGTGTTTCCCGAGGAGTAATTTCTGGGCATGATATGATGCCAGCCTTGAGTCCTGATGCTGGAAATTGTTCTGTAAGTTATTTCTGCAAGTTCCTCCTTTAGCCTGCAGCTGAGAGTGCACGTACTAATAACTCAGCAGAATAATACATGTGGTAAGATATTCAGTAATATTCAGCTTTACCCATGCATTCCTTCTCCTCTGTTTTTGTACAGCGTTCCCCTTCTTCTTACAGTTAAGCCTGGACATATTTTTTCTATTTTAAATTTTCCAATGATTTGTACAAGAGAGTATTAAATTGCTAAAGGGCATATTAAGTATTACTGCTCTGTTAAACTTGAATGAAGCAATGCAAGTCTGGAACACATTTAATAAATCTGCAGCCCGATAAGGAAACTCTCTTCGCCGAATCTGACATTCCTTTGCACTAATCACCTTTGTGAACGAACTGCCTCTAATTCTTTTATTCTTTCAACTTTCTCACCCCAGAACTAAAACCAGCTGCGGGCTTCCCCTTCTCTTGGCACCATATAATTTAAAACCCTTTCCACAGCCTTGAGAAGAAGGTGTGCAGGAGCTGGGCACTGTAGAGGCTGCAGATCCATCCACATGGCCTTGCTGGAGCACCCCTTGCTAACATTTTTCCAGGGTTTTTTTTAGTTGGAAAATGAGCACATAGCACAGTCAGCTCTGAGGAGGGCTCGTGGTGAGTATGTGGAAGCTGTACCAAGAAAAGACCTACAGCAGTGAATGCAGGGGGGAGGAGACCAAACCAGGCCATCCAAAATTGCCTGGGAAAGCTTGGAGATTTAATACTGAATATTTTTCTTTAACCCATTTTTTGAAAAATTACTCTTTCACTTGAAAAGCTCACAGGTCATCTCCAGGGTGATTGACTTCCTTAATTTGACGCACAGGGGAAGTGGCCATTGAATTAGGCTCCATGAGGAAAGAGTTTGTGAAATGTGAAACCATTTCAGGGGCGATATATGGTGACAAATCAGTTTTGATGGATGACAACTCTTCTAGATGGCTTTGCTTTGCATTTCAGTTTCTTCTGGTGGTGTATCCCTTCACTGCATCTGTCCTTCTCACTCCCTGCACCTTCTTGCCTCATAGAGCTTTCCTGGCCTGTCTGCTGCATGCTACACTTATGTTTAGCATATTAAATGAATTAAGTCAGGAAGATTATGAAACCCACTTCAACAGAGATTTCGACCCTTGTGAGAAGCCTGTATAAACTCTCAGACCTGCTGATAAAAGAGCAAAGAGAAAACCTCCAGGTCTCTATGATGAAAGCTGCAGCTTTCTCGTATCATATGATAAATAACCTTGTTGTAGTCAACACTTCTTGCCCATGATAGCCTCTTGCACAGCCCTGGACTCACTCTTGATCCTCACTTGGAGGGAAAGGCTGACAGGGGCATGTTCACAGCTTCACTGTACCTGCTGCCATGCTCCTAGAACTGCTTCTAACAACTGTTCATCTACCTGACAGCCTGCCCACCCATGTGCCACTGTACCCAGGTACCAGCTGGACACTCAGCCTCATGCCCAGGAGGAGCTGGGGAACAAGAGAGGAGGGTTAAGAGGCAGAAGAGATGATGGGCTGTCTGCCAGGTAGCAGGAAGATAGGACACCACCTTTTATTTGGAAGAGAAGGGAAGATGGGGGAGGCAAAATAGTAGCCACAGGATTGGTGGTTGAGTCCTGGAGCCTAGTGAGAGGAAACTGTGTGTCCTTCTCCTTTAAAGTGAATGTACAGTAAAGGGTACCCATGCTGTGTGCCAGACTGGCAGGACAGAAAAGGAAAGCCGGTCCGCGTGAAGAGGGCAAGTACTGTATTGACAGCGAGAGCACAAGGCTCCTCATACTTTTCTGATGACACGTTTCAGCCCAGATCAAGCTCTTTAGGAGTGAGCTGCCTCATGTGTCACAACCCTCAAATCCTTGGCCTCCACACTGAGACTACCAACGAGAATGCCAGCTATGATGGTGGGTTTATTTTCACTGGACTGAATGGACTTCCCTCTCATTCCACAGAGAGCACGAGACAGCTGTAAGTTAGCAACAGCTTTTCCTTGGAGAGGGGCCCGAGGCATAAGATTTAAACCACCTAATCTCTCTCTGTGCCCATGTCCCAGAATCTATGTTCTGTCCGGACGAAAATAGCTAACAAGGAACCACAGCGAGTTTACCTAACGAAAACTGCACCTACCCCTTGAGGTGCTGCTGGAGGAGAGGTAATGGGAAAGGGGGGAAAAAATACCGGGGAAGGCTCCTGCCTCAAGTGAAGGAAGGGA
Source organism: Agelaius tricolor (assembly GCF_023055355.1). Classification (NCBI taxonomy): domain Eukaryota; kingdom Metazoa; phylum Chordata; class Aves; order Passeriformes; family Icteridae; genus Agelaius; species Agelaius tricolor. The sequence goes on from NW_027269261.1 coordinate 47,877,706, forward strand.
TCCAGGTTCCCACTCCTGAAGTGAAGACTGTTGCTGTGCACATTTAGAAGCAAACTGGGATTATGATAGTGAATTATCTCTCAAGAGAGTGATAAGGTTCAGGCTATTCATCTTCTTTTAGGCTTTGGTGTCACCAGAAGAAAGGTACCATCTGTGTGGAAGTTTAATTTGTTCTTCCCGCTGCCAAAAGTCAATGGGAATATGTTTTTGCAGGTTTGATGTTTGTCCACAAAAGGCTGTTACAGCCCCAGCTTGAAAACGACTTTTCACAGCCTCGGTTTCTTTGGTTGGCTTTTGAAAGCAAGCTCTATATTATCATTTCACTACTCAGCAACACACGTCCTCCTTCTTCCTCTCCCTCCAGCGTGCCTGGCTTTTGCCCAGCTCACGAGACGTGGCCACCCCCTGGTTTTCATCTTCTAATATCCCGCCCCATCTCACACCACCTCCCGCCCGGGATCTCTTGCATTCCTCGGTGCCCGAGGTCTGGCCAGAACCGCTCGTTCGCCCGGCCCGGCTCTCTCGGCCGTTCCCTTCCCCTTCCCCGCAGGTGCCCGCGGGAGCGCAGCCCGAGAGCGGAGCCGGAGCCGGCAGCGAGCCCCGAGCGCTCTCCGGGAGCCGGAGCCGCTCCCGGCGCGGCTGCACCTGCCCGGGCCGGGGCCGGGGCCGGGGCTGGGGCCGGGGCGGGCGGGGATGGCCGCGGCCGCGGCTCCCTCTAGTGCCCTTCGGGGAGCCCGCATCGCCCCCGGGCAGCCTCGCCCCGCCGGCCGTGCCTCGGGGCACAGCGGGCACCGCCTCTCTGCCCCGGCTGGGGAGGGACATCGGCTCTTTCCAACAAGGCAGGAATCCCGGGGAAAGAGCAGAGTCCGCCCCAAAGCGCTGGGGGAAAGGAAGACCTTCGCTTCTTGCAGGGAGAATCATTTGTTCGCTTTCCACTGCTTCTCATTAAAAATGCTATTTTTCCCAAAACAGGATGTTGGGCCAGGGGAGGTAATATAAACAGATGCATTCTTTGAAAGCTTGCGGTGCATTTTTGCGGAGCACAGGCTCTGCACTGGAAATGCAGATATCCACGAGGTATGGGAACAAGGGACCACAGCAGCAGGAGGAAAAATCCTTCCTCTGACAAAAATGAGTCAGCCCAGAGCCTCTCCCGACTTTAGTACTTTTTCTTGAGAAGCAGAGGGCACAAAGTTGAGACTGAGAGGTGAAGAAAACCTCTAAACAAAGCTGGTATTGGTAGCTTACTGGAAGAAAGCTTGAAACAGTATTATGGGCAGCCTTGCCTCCTTTTAACAAACGTGCAGCATTAGTTAAATTACACCAGCACTCACCTTTGATGACCAGAACAAAAAAGCATGAACAAATTCCATCTCTGCTCATTTCCCCCTCAGACTGGCTCTAGCACCTGAAAGCCAGTGACTGGCAGGGTTATTAAGCAGTTTCACCTGGACCCATCATGTCATCTGGGCACAGGCTGAACCTTTTCCCCATTGCTGTGTGCTCCTGTCTCTTATCAGGTGTGGGCTTTTCACCATCAGGGGCAGGGAAAGTGGAGCTAGAGAGGCTGTGACTGGCTTTTTTGCCAGCTCCCTTATGGATATCAAGCTGCATGGAGAATGCCCAATATCTGTACCAGGAGTAGCTTTGCTCAACCCCTCTTGTACAGGATTCTGCTCCTTACACATCACCTGTTCATCACCTCTGTTTTGGTTTCTTTGCTGTGGTCTCTAACAACTCTTAAATCTTCCAGGAGCAAAACTCTTCTCTCTTTTGTTCTAACCCCTCTGCAGAGCTCCAGAGGGCCACAGGGTTTTGAAGCTATGCACATTACATTTGCCTGTGTTCCCATACAGTGCCCACACCAAACACACACTGACTGTGACACTGCAGCACTAGGCTGGGAACTTGCCATTGCTGCAGTGCCAGCCTGGTGTTGCTCCCCTTGGTTGTTTCAGATTGTGATCCCCTTTGTGGTGGCACTTTCAGGCAGGCTCCACCAGCCCTGAACAAAATCACCATTCAGGCAGTCTCCAAGCCTGCAGTCCTTACTGCTAATGCAGTGCTTCCCCAAGAAAGAGCTACCAAGTACTGGTGCAAGGTTCTGGGCTTGTCCACATCATTCCTCTGCCAGATCTCCCCTTGAGCAGTGCAAATGGGAATGATGAATAAGGGAGTAATACCTTTCGACTCACTGGACTAAAGCAAACTACTTTTGGACAGACAGACTGGGAAAAACAATGGATACCTAGGTTTGGTTTGGCTTGGTAATTTTTTCTGTTTCATCTAAACTGAAATGACTGGCATGCACTGGAGGGGAAGGAAGAAGGGGAAAGGTGGCTAGTCCCAAGCATTGAGCACTGCAGTCTAGGCCTCCTCAGCAAGAAGCCCCCACAGTTTAACCTGCACTCATCCCCTTCCTGCATAAGGCTTCCTCTGCATGCAAAGGATGTTTTTTCCAGAATCTACTGTTTCAATTGAACATCACTGTGAGGTAAACACAACATTATTATCATTACTATTTGTAATTACTATCACAATTTTATCTTAAATATTAACAGTTAGAGGAGTCTTCAAGGATATGACATGTGACTGCTGGCTTCACAGTACTTAAGGCCTGGCCAAAACCTGCAGGGCTATTTTGAAGAAGGTAGATTACCTGTCCTGTTCCAAATTACTTTTCCTAGCTCACTATCTGGTAGGAAAGCAAGGAAGTTTTTCTCATGGAAAATTTCCCCAGGGAAGCTCTCAGGACCTTTCTTATTTCTGGAGGAAGACAAACAAGTGCAAAGCTCTTTGCTGAGCCTGGGACCGAAAGAGAAGAAGGGAGGTGAAGGCTGAAGTGCTGTGGGCACTGAGCAGCTGCACCTCAGCTGGATTGTGAGGGGTCTGGGGCACTTTTCACAGACACTGGTGGGAGGCAGAGGAGCACAGCTCCTCCCTGCAGAGGCTGTGTGTAAATAAGGCCAACAGTGCAAGCGTTTGGGTTTGCATAGTCTGGCTCCGCCACAGCTATTGTGATCCCTGTTATTCAGGAATTCTACAAAACCTTACCAATTCTCATAAAAGTTTTGCAGAGTAGATAAATACTGCACTCCAGCATTCGCAGTGAGGGGAAAAGGAAAGCTTTAAGCAATTAGGCTGGGCCACACAGCGATTCGGCAGCAGGCCGGGCCGCCAGCCGCACCGCGCTCCCAAGGAATCCTCATCTGCCGCCTGCCACAGCACCAGCACGGCCCCATGGACTGGGCAGCTCTGCCAGGGGGCTGGGGAGGGGCACTGTGGGACCACATCCATTGACAAGGGAAGAAAGGGTCTGCTCTTCCTTATGTTAGCAGGAGCAGCAGCTTTTGGGAAAGATGTTCACCTGCAGCTAGATGCGTTTTTCCTGGATTGCCCCAGTGGGCTTTGCTATCTATTTTGCACTTTTCTATTTTATAGAGAAGTAAGCAGCTCTTAACTTTGGTCAGAGCTATTTTTGGCCAAGGTTTTTCCAACGCCTCTGTTCCCTCTCCTGTGGTGAAAACAGAGAAATGGGCTGGGTCTCACCTTGCCTTCCTTGTTGGAGCTGGCTGCTGTAGTGCTCTACCTACAGGAGACAAAACCACTTTAGGCTCCTTTGGGTTCACCAGTCCACGTCCATAAGGATTTAGAGTAATTTTGAGAAGAAGCCCCAGTCCCAGGGCAAAAAGAGGACATTGTATTTTCTTTTTGAGAAGCAAAAAGCTTTTTTAACTCAGAAGATATTGTTTTGGAAAATCAGAGCTGACTGCACTAATTCAATCTCCTTTTCCCTGCTTTGGAGCGATAAAGCATGCATGATGCTGCTTGACACTGATATTTGTAAGACAAAGTAGAGGTCAAATTTGTTGAATGTTTTCCAAATTCCAGTGAGGTTTATCACAAAGAGCCCCATGCACAGACCCAAGTGGCGTGACTGACAAGGGCTGGATTGTGAAGTCACTAGGAAGCTCAGTTTCCAGCCAGTGCTCATGGGCCAAATCATGTTCTTTGGGGCAAAACCAGATGGAAAGCTACAACTGTGCAGAGAGACTCCAAGGAGATTTCATGGCTAAGTTTCTGACACCAGACTCCATTGTGAGGAGATGGGTTTTCATGCTTCAAGGAAAAAGTGCTTTCATGCAGCACTCTCCTCTACCAGCACCACCCTGCCTAGGTCTGATGAGAAAGAGCTTGGAACTCAGCCCCTGTGGGACAGGCAGGAGGCTGCTGCTTTCCCTCCCCCACACCCTGACATTGGCCCAGGATTTCTGCAGCCTCTATGGAAGAGAAGCACTGCTGGGTTTTCTTTGCCAGCTTCCTGTCCAAAGAAGTGCAGGAAAAAAGTGTCTTTTCCGCAGCAAGTGCTGACAGGACCAGCAGAAACTTGTCCAAGGGAGACTGGCAGAAGTGCCCACCAGTACGCCACGAGTGAGGAACCGGCTCAGTTTCCCCCACCCTCCTCAGACACCAGCCCCCAGGGCTGCTGCTGGCACTGAGTGTCTGTGCTCACATTGGAGGACTGACATTATGGACAATTCCTTGCACCCTGATGGGCTTACCTGTCAGTGCATTTCAGCCTCCTGGCCCAAAGCCAGAGGGGAAGGATTTGGTATTAATTTGGCTAAGCCTCATTATTTCAACAGAGACAGGCCAGCACCTGTCCTAACACTCAGAACAGAAACTACATCTGAAGCAGGAACAAAGATGACACCTGCAAGGTGGGCTCAAAATCAAGAGTCTTCCCCCACTATTAAAGTTTGGAGCCAGGCTCACAGCTCATGCATCTCCGCAGACACTTGGAACAGAGGATTATGGCCACATTTGCACAACCTTCCTTAAGATGCTCCCGAGAATATTTAGGCAAAAGCTCTAATGGTGTGTGCTGTCCAGGTGAGGGAAGGACAGGGAAGAGATGAGAGGAAAGCACCCGATCTCTCAGGTGAGAGGCATATGCCCCTACCCAATAAGCAGAAGGTATCAGAAGTTCAGGTTTATGAGTACATCAGACAGAACTGACTGCTTGGGAGCTGTGTGAGGGCTCTTTTCACTCTGTGGTGGTTGCTGAACAGTGAGGCCTTGCTTCTCTTTCTGGGCTTTTAAGCACTGTGGAAAACCAAATGAAAACACAGCTTAGACCACAAACATGAACACAGGTGTGATGACTTTTCAGGTAGGCTACAAGTGCCACATATTGCAGGAGAAAATGTGACTGTGTTCTTGTGAATGACTAAATTTACAAGATGTGACTTCAGCCACCTATCTATCTGCTTATCTCCTCCTAACTGCTACAGGAACACTGTTCCCAAACACAATAACATCTTACAACCATACCATTCCTGCAGGTCTTTAGTATGCAACTGAACAGATAAAACTTGGAATTAATCTCTGTCCCAAAAGGAAATAAATGGTCTGCAGAAGGGCTAAAATATCATTCACATTTAGGCAGCTAACCAAAAGATTTTCCCAGTTTTAAGGAAAAGACTCCAAGTAACTAAAATTTTCCATAGTAGCTGTTTTGCCTTCTACAATCTAGGGCTGATCTTACAGCAGAAAAGAAAGTTCAAGGACTAAGACACTTGGATAAATTATCATCAGCTCTTTTTCACAACCTTTCTGTGTGACATTTGGAATATCACTTACACACTTGCTGTAACCATTCCCAATGTATGAAATGGGGATAACAGCACTTCTTTACTTCCACTGTGGATCAAAAGGATAAGCATATGAATATTTTCATTAAACAATATGGTTCAGAAAGAAATACCCTACAAAGACTGACCCTGGCAAGTACAGCCAAATAGAACCAAACAGAGGAAGTGAGAATGGAAAAGACTCACAGCTCTTCTGTGAAGAAGAGGAAGTGTAGGTTCCTCATTGCCGCTTCTAGCACGTTTATCCGGCATGATCTTGAGAATCTTGTCTTCTTTGAGGAGTCAGAGACTAACAACTGCAGCTGAATTCCTCTCCCTGAGCTTCCCACCCCACCAACTAGACAGGAAGCTTCAAGAAGAGAAAGCCCTGTGTGCTGTGGGAAACCACAGCCTGGACTGCCACTCCTGTGTCTGGTACAAACAGTAACCACCTCTGCTTCTTTCCTGCACCCAAACTGGGGTGATCACGAGTTCAACACTGTGACATGCAATTGGCTTTTGCTACCTGACAATGGTCCCATGACCCTTGAGGTTATCCAAAGTCTCCTGTAGCAAACTGGAGAACTGCAGGAATACTTTCCCTTGTGGCACAGTAACTAAATATTACTCCGCCTGTTAGCAGCAACACTGTGCCAAGGATTTGTTTCATTCTGCTTGTCACTTGCAGTTGGAGAGAGGTTTGCAGAAGGATCAAATCCGTGTGTCTGATGAGCTCCTGCACATCAGATACAGGAATAGGCTGTGTGCTTATGCTCTGCCACGTTTGTGAGGTGAAGTAGTAATTTGAAAGCACAAGGAAAAAGTAAAAAATCTAGTACTGTCCTGCTTAACAGTATAAATCAAAAAATTGAAGAAGCATTTGATTTTTAAGTGTGGTATCAAGTTTTCTAGATAAGACAAAGCCACAGAGTGAGCAGCTTGTGTGCCACTACTGCTGGTTGCTCTATATCATCCTTGCATTTAGATCAATAATCTTATGAACAGCATCACCTCCATGTATTCCTGCTAATCTCTACTTTTCACAGCACCAATTGCCCTGCAGTTTAACTGAATTCTTTCACTTTTGGGTTTTTTTGCCCATTGCATCCAAAGAAGGGAACAGAGAGATGACAAAAGTCTGCATAAAGCACACTCCAATGTGCCTGCCTGATAGCAGTTTTATTAACTTACCCTTCCAGCCACAATCAGTTAAATACAAAACCAACTCACATTCCTCCTTTACACACTCAGAAAAGGAAATCCACATGTTTATATTCAAAATCTGAATTTAAATAAACCAGTGGTCAAATCTTGCCATCTTACAGTGTCCGCAAGGCCAAATTTGTATTTGCAGAAAACTTTCCCCTTCCCCCATCCCACTGCCCCACAAAAACCTTACTGCAGGCTCTTTCAAGATGATAGGGTCAGCCATCAGTGCTGAGACTCAACCATTACGGTGTGCTGGTGCTCTCCTCACACACACACTGATCTTCTGAAGCTTACAACTGAGATCCAACATTCACTGCACACTGCAGCTTGGCATACAACGCCATTTCCAGACAAACCAAAGCAAACTTACCACTGCTTCTCAGCTGTGAGACATCAGGACTTGATTTATGCTGGTTGCAATTTAACTTTCAACCTTCAAACCAAGATCCCTTCCCATCCACTTCAAATATTCTGCAGTGAAGTTTTTTTACCCTCCACTGGTCATTTTTCCTGGAGTTGCCTTCTGGCACCTTCCTGCCATACCTGTGGGTACTTAAGCAGAGCCTAACTTTGCAAACCCTCCCTTGGGACAGATCCTGCAAAAGTTGTTCCAGTGATTCCATTGCCAGCAGACAGGCACTTCCAAGGCTGGGTAACACCTTTGTTCTTCCCATGGAATCTGTGTGTGGAGGTCTGTATGTAGCAACACTCAGCTCTTTACTCCGGTCTTGGCTCGTGCAAGCAGACTGATCAACAGTGTTTTATGTGTTAGCTGAACTCCTTACAAAAAAGGCCGAGTCCTTAAAAATAAAACAGAAGGAATGCTGTGGTACTGTATTACAGTATTTTAGCTCTCAAAAATGTTGCTGTGTTGTTTTAGGCTAATGTTCTAACATCACAGATGTTCCCTTTCTTAAAATGGAGGGAATGATCAGGGCACCATTACTCTTAGCTAGGAATTCATTATCAGGTCTTTATTTTTTAAAAGAATGTGGAATTTTATTCTTTGGCAGACAATGTTTTTTCATTTGATAAGAGGATAAAAGTTGGCATGCAGTGTGGTTTCCTTTGCTAGTCAAAAAACATACCTGTACATTCAATTTAATTGTATCACATACTGAAAGGAGGAAAAATTCCATGGCTTGAATTCACAGTTGTATTCTCCAACATTTAAAAATTCGTGGCTTTGCTTGTGTGTTTATGCTACAATGCACCATTTTACATCCTAACACTCAAATGATTTATCCAAGATCCACGATAAAAGAACTGCAAAGAAACTGGAATGCTTTAAATACACCATCAGGTTCATATACTTTCAGTTCTGCCAAGCTGCTTCTCTACATACAAGTAGAGAACATTTGGGACACCTGGACTTAGCCCTGCATCACCAACAAAATTCATGTGGCAGAGAAGTAAATTGAACAGAAACAAAAAATGGCACAATTTGTCATTGTCACTTGAAACTTAAGACTAAAATTTATTTTTTTTTTTCCAGAATGCTGCATTTTAACAACCGTTGATTCTCTCTTTAGTGTGAAAGCACTGATACTTCACTTACATTGTAACATCACTCTGACTACTGAAGCTTTTACGCCTGGCCATCAAACACCATATCTAGTAAAAATGCAGTGTATGGAGACTAAGTTGTTTCTCTCCTGGATAAAACTTCTACTTAGCAGCCATGGAACACTGGACAATGTATTTCACTGTACTGACCACACATCTCACGTGAGTAAAACAACTCAGACCTCAGCTCACACCTCCGGACAGCTTGGGAGATGGAATAACTGGAACCTGCTCCAGTCTCACTGCTCGAGTATGACCTTCAGAAGATGCCCTAGGCCGTATCCAGCCCTGCTCTGTTGGGTGCAACTCCAATATCCTCCCCACAGCCACTGCATCCAGGCAGGAAAACTACTGTAAGCAAGAGGACGATGGCGCCAGGAAGAAATGTGCAAGTTTTATTTTTAAACATCATTGGATTGAAAAATAAAGAATCATATGGCTTATTGATATTTCAGGAGATAGTAGTGAATAAGTTAAAGAAGATTTCATTCCAAAACATATGTTGCTTCATTTATAGCTAAGCTAATGTAGACATATATTTTCTTATTTTTCTAAGTGTTGAACCACCACCTTTTTCCCCCCAAAAATATCTTCAAGTTGGCAATTTCTACAAAGCTGTTGTGGACTGAAGGCTTACAAAGAGTGATTTTTTTTTTAATAAGAAATATTCATCAGACCCAAATATAATTATTTAAATCAACTTCTTCCTGAGCAACTTAGAATTTGGAATGTGCTGAAAAGTTTCAATAAATAAGTCTAAGATTTACCAGCTTATAACGTACCTTTTAAAAGTTAAGCAAAATATATTTAATTACAGAGAAATAGGCCATAGGACCAGGAATATTAGATGCTATGTGCCAGATAAATTTAAGAACTACCATTTGAGGAGGAGAGGCCAGGTTGATTGTTACGAAAATACAACAATATTAAAACCTAGCGAGTAAATCACGAAGCAGCTTCTGTATTTAGATTATAAGTAGTGATGGCTGAAGATACCATTAAATAAACAAACAGATAGAAACAGACTTTACTGTAAGCGGCAGTGAACTCTCAGGAAGGGTGAATGTGTTAAGTGACCATATTCTGTTAAAACATTGGCAGAAAAAGGATTCAAACAGAATTTCAGAAACATGAGAATACTAGTTCTTTCCAAAATATAACAACTCCACAGTGTGTAAACTAATCATTACTCTTTCAATGTAATTTCATAGAAACCACTTAAAATATACAATGCAGCAGATTCATATTTTAGCTAATATGTTAGTTACTATCTGTGCCATTTTCAGCTTTCTTTAATGTGCTCCCCCCCACAGTAGTGCATTGCTACCACCAACCTGGATGTTAATAATGAGAACAGAATCTTCTTCCTAGAATTTTCTGTAAGTTAGCGTCTTGTATGAACTCTCCTTTATTTTCATTCTCTGTGTACAGGTAAAGACTGAGGAGTGAAGAAGATCGATCATAATTTTTACTGGCTCTCAGCAGGCTCATGGAAGAGGAAACCCTTGGAAAGCCCATTTGAGCTGATCCTGAGTTTATATGCTTCATCCATCACAAAATAACTTTTGCTTGATGTAGCAAACTGAAGTATGGCCTTGCAGATAGCAGCCATGGAATAGGAACCAAAAATTTTCTGGTAAATGTTTGAGAAAGGATGTGAGATAGACAGAGGTGGATTGTCCCCATCCTGGCAAGCAGCTGCAACATCTTGTACCTGCTTCTTTCCTGTGCTCTGGGGACAGGAATTTATTGCTCTTATTCTCTATTAGTCCAGCTTTCTCTGGCAACAATGGTGCATAAAAGGCCAAGGCCTCATCAAGATCCCAAACTCCTCCTATTCTGCTGTGTAGCAGAAGGCCAAGGAGCTCTGCCCAGGCTGCCTGTGGGTCTGTCCCTTCTGCACCTCCAGGGCTGGCAGGCTGGCCAACAGCCAGCACACCCACACATCACAGGGAATCCCACTCCAGGAACACCCACCTGAATAACTCCAGCACCTCACACAGTGGTGTTACTTCTCTTTCACCAGTTTCCACCGATCCCTTTTCTAGTATTGGCAGATAATATTTGTAGTGATTAACAAGGGCAATTTTCACAGTGACTCTTTCAAACGTATCACTGAATCAGCTTTGGTTTTGGAGAGCACATTTTCTTGTCTTTGTTTGATGATTCTGAACTACTTCAACTAGAGAAGCTGTGTATGCTCATATTGTTAATATTCCTTCTAGCCACACTAAAAGCAGGAGTTTAGTGTTTGTGCTGGTGGGGAAACTGCGTTCAGATTCAGATTCACAATTAAATTCTGCAGTTGCAGAAATACAGGTCATGCTTAATAGGAGCTCCAGATCACCCGAGCTTTTTAATTAGTAGCTTTTTCTGCATCTCTTTGGATTTGTGACCCAAAAGAATAATAAAAATCTAAAAATACCAATCTTGAACATAAACCCCATATGTTACATCTTTTCCTTTAGAGTCTGATAGAAACATATTCAACTGCTGACATAAAGCTCTGCCTGGCACTTTAAATTTGTTGTTGCCATTCACTGACCTGGTAATGTTTCCCACTCTATGAATTAGAAGGTTTTACCAAAAATATCTGGTTCCTGTACCTTGCCTTACATTCACTAGTGCTGATTTGGCAGAACAGCAGCCCTGCCCCTCTGGCACAAGTAATTCAAGGAGCTGTTACCTAACCTTTCTGAGCCTGGTATCCTTGGATTTGAAGACAAAGCAAAGGCTCTGACCATACCACTGGGATATCAGTGTGCTTTGGACAGAAAGAGGCACTCCTCCCAAATGGCTCACTGCCTGTAGTTCATGCCACAGCGTTATGCCATGAAGACTTTTTTATGGTCAAAGAGAGAGACGAGAATCTGTAAGATTTGCTTTTCATGAATGCCTAATCTATTCTTTTGTATTCTGCAGTTCACAAAGGACTACTGTGTATTCCCAAAGTTATTTTGTGACAGATGGTAGGTACTTCTCTCTTGAACTATGCTGTAGCAAGGATGCTATAGAGCCAACACTGTATAATGAATCAAACCTGTAAAATCAGGTATCTCCCAATGGCTCCAGCATGTGGGAATGATCTCTTCTGTTCCATTTCAAATCCGCTGCGCATTAAATCAGTTCCTTAAGGAATTACTTTTAATAATAATTAAAAAAAAATCTTAAGAAAGCTGGAGGGGTCACCAGAAGAGAGAGGATAGCTGATAGCTCTTCCATCCATCACCTTTTATAGATACCCTCTAGCCACTTTTCATCATCTTCTTCCTCATCATTTATTGGTTCTTCTGTTTCCAGGGGAGAAGGAATGAAGAACTCAGGTCTTGGACTTGGTTTCCCGCTATGAGACTTCAGTCCAAACTTGCGCTTTAGCAGGTGGAATTGTTCTTTGACATAGTAATAGAACTCATATTCATATCTCATGCGTTGGTAGAGGATCTGTATTGCTTCTGGAGAGGGGACGGTCTTTTTCACTGTCACAGTCAGATTGCCAAGTTTCCTATGTTCTGTAAAGAAAGAACAAGCAGCAACATGGTGGGTGCTGATTAGTGAGGCCAGACAAAACTTTTAAATTTAAACATTAAGGCATGGCCCTGCTACATTCCTGATACCAATGAGTTCAAGTTGTTTCTAACAATGGATTTACTTTTAACAAGATATGAAAAAACCCAGATGTTTGAAGTCAGACTTGCATGTTTAAATACGGCTAGTTCACACAGGTCTTGTCTGCAGTCACCAAAGATCCTAATTGTCAATGGTTACCTGAAAATGCAAACCATGTCATATGAACTATGAGCATTAGCCACACGTAGAGAAACCCACAATCTTGCCTAGCTTTGGAAATTTAACATCAGGCACGCCACCAAGCTTAACTAATCAATTATTTCCTATGTGGCATATGGTGACCTGTCTATGCTGTGCTTTATTATAGTTCAAATCTAAACAGATACTTGTCAACCTGAATCCATCTCAGGGTAGCACCGAAGGATTGCTGGCATCACCACATGACACCTTAGGATCAACTGTGCCTCTTAACCTTCTCATCTTGTTATACCTGTTAATGGAACTAGACTCATCTTCTTGTCATGCCCTGGAAGATTTCACTACTTTTTTTGTTCACCCTGACACTTTTGCTTTGGCAAACTGAAATACAAACCTTTTATTGTTGATAAGGAATTAAGAGTTACTAACAAAAATACTGAATTGTCTCTTTGCCCTCTCTCTCAATAAATGAGTCTGTCACTGGAGATGAATGTATTTAAATGAGGTGTAAAGCAAAATCTGAAGAGAATAATTTTGCTCTTTTCTAGATGGCAATTGGCTGCCAGAGCATCCCAAGTATTTTCATCCTAAGTATATAACATTCTTACTGTAACAGCAGTTCTTCAAGTCAGAAGTATTCAAAAGGGTCAGGCCATGAAGGACAGCAAAGAAAAAGCTAACATGGAGGAAGCAGACAACAAAGAACATTAAATGTTTCCAGCTGGGTTCCAGTGGCAGCAACTACCCTCACTTCCAGAGGGAGTCCCTCAATCAAAATGTGATTTTACCATGGGCAGTTTTGCTCATGTGAGCAGAACAAATGGAAGTCTTCTGAAGCACCTGCCAGCAAAGCTTAACAAATGCTTAACATCTCTACAGAGAAACAGATTTTCACAATTGCTTACACATAAAGCTAAGGGATGCAGTGCTGGCTCCTAGCAGAGAAGTGGGTTGTTCTTGGGATCCCACAAGTGATCTGTTTATCCAAGAGAAATAATCAAGAATAGCTTCTCAGGGAAGAGAGGAACTTTAAACAAAGACAAACCCTTTTATCCCAAGAGGTAATACAATACTAGTAAGTCCATCTAGCAAGCACAACAGCAATGATCTTTAGAGAAAAAGTTGGTACAAGATTTTAAATCTTGAAAAGTCCAACAGATGGGCAGAGCACAGCATTGAACATGAACTGCTTTCTTTAAATTTTAAAAGATTAATATTCATATAGCTTAAGGTATCCACACTCGTAAAAAATTTCAATTTTCACCTGGTGAACACACATTTTCCTCCTTCAGAGTAAAAGAATTAGAGAAAAACAATTCAGAATATTTTAATAATACTACAAGAGACAAGTACTGCTGGGGTGGACATCTTTTTAATTACTGGACTTCACTGTGTCCCACCCATCTGGTGCAGAAGAAAAAAGTTATATCTGAAATATCTATCTCTGAAATTGTTTTGCTTATCAGCTGTAGCAGAGTGATTTGAAATGCAGGAAGAATGATACAAAGGGAAGACATGTTAACTAGCTTATCCAATGCAACACTGTTCTAAATCACAAAAAAAATATTTAAAACATTAATTCTATTTTGCATCTATACTTTTAATTCCTTCTCTAAAGGAAGAATGGTTTTTATTAGTTGGTAACTATTAAAACATACTACTTTGTAATTAAATGGAACTTTTACACCAAAGTTAGTAGTTCTTCACACTGAAATCTGTCTCTACTCATATATGTAAGTAATTAAACAACTGAGTACACAGAGTTCTCTGTTCTTTAATTACAGTGATGTAAGGTGAAATATGTTCTATATTTACTTACTGTTTATCAATTTGCTTAGTTTTATTTAGATAGTAGTGAAATTATTAAAATATACAAAAAAAAAACAGGAAGAGAGATGCAATTTTAACATGTTATTTAGCTAAGAAAAAGTGTAGAGGAAGGATCAGGAAATGCTTGCATTTCAAACAGACAATGGCATAGAAAGCAGGACCTGTGGTTAATGAATAATGTGAAGTATTTTTGGTGAAAATATCTGGGTTCCCCAAGAGCTTATTCTCTTCTGCACCACGTTCACCCATAGACCAGAACAGACTCACAAATATGTCATCTAAATTTTTAGTCAAGTTGTTTAAGTTACCTTCAAATTGCCATTGTGTATGAGATGACTACATTCCAGAAAGGCCAATGTACTCAGTCTGTCCTTGGGTGAGAAAACTTTCTTATGATTATTGAGCACTTCAAGACACTCCTCTTTATTGTGCTTAACTGATAGCTCCTGCCAGCTTTGCAGTCTGGTTTTCTTTACAAATTCAGCAGCAAATATACACTACTAAATATTGCATTTATTAGCTTAAGCCTTTATACTGCCTGCCAACTTTGTTTTTATTTTACGTAAGTTATTTCTGCTACAGAAAACTCCATTTAGCTCAGTGGAAAAAGCTCTTTACTTATATGGTCCCTCCAGGACTGTAAGTGGGCAAAGCCACTTTCACAGCTCCAGCTCCCTTAGTGGCTGCTCTCCCAGCAGAGAGAGGCACTTGTGCTGAGCCCAGGAGCGCTGCCAACAAGGTGAAAAGCACGAGACTGCTTTCTTTGGGGGGCAGGAGCAGCCAAAGGCAATGTCCCACTGGTGTGCCAGGTAGGGAGCAGCCTGGAGCTCTGTGCCACCCTGGCAGCACAATACACTCCTCCTCTGAATGTGCTGCTGCAGTGGCACAGGGGTTTCTGGATGTGTGCAATTCTCTGCTCTGTTCACACACCCACCCACAGAATGTCTGAGCAGACAGGAGCAGCCACACTCTGGAAGGCTGCAGGGGCTGTGTAAATTTTCTGGCTCCTGTTTGTTTGCCTTGCAGCACAATCATTGGAACCACAGAGCACGAAGAGCTGTGAGGTGTGGGCTGTTGGGTGGTGTGAGTTGGGCCTGTGCCTGGCTACAAGCTCAGCTTTTGATAAAAAAACTGAACTCTGCTATTTTTTGTACTTGAACTTTATTTAGGCTAAGTTTTAATCTTAAATACTCTTAAAAGGCTCTTTAATACAAATAGGGATGAAATCACAAAACTGCCCCTTGAAGTCACCTCAAGTACCTCTTCTCATCATAGAAGCAAAATGGAAAATTAGGTAGATCTGGCTTAAAGCCAAAATACCAATCTGCATATGCTACATAAACCACGCTGCCCCACCAAAGGACCCCCATTTTATGACCTTTGAGACAGCTAACCAGATGGAGGGCAACAAACTATACCATTTACTTCTTAGGGTTATTTTTTTAAAAATATGTTTGCTTTGGCATTATTTTCAATTACTAGAAGAATGTACTATACAGTAATGCACCTCCCAGAGCAGCCTGCTCATACCTTAAATTAAGACTAAACTGGTATGCAGATAGGAATGAAGAAAATTAAATTCTTTTGGGTTACCACTTGATGAGTGTTTACTGCTACTTTCCACACTCTCACTTTTTTTTTTTTTTAAACTAAGAAATGGACATTACTCACTGCAGCAATCCAAACCATAGGGAAAAGTGAGTTTTATAACTTGTGGCTCCAAAAACCCTGAATTGCCATATTTAGACAAAATGATCCTAAAGGCATTCTCCACCTCAGAAGAAACTTTGAGAACGATGTGCTCTCCAGTGTCCTGCTGTTTTGGGGGGTGCCATGCAGAGGCTGCTCCTGGATGAAGCTACAGGGAGCCAGTGTCCCTGGGGGCCCTTGAGGAGAGGTGAGGCAGGCTGGAGGCAGCGCAGGGTGGCTGCAGGCCCGTGGCTTGCCGGGCTCACACCCGTGGTGGAAGAACGCCACGCCGAGCTGCGCCGCTCCCATGGCTGTGAGAGAGAACACGGTGCTGTCACACACACAGCAAACTCATTTCCTGCAATGGGCAGGGAGGCCCCATGTCTCAATTGCATGCAGCTGAGTTACAGCACATACCTACTTCTCCAGAGTTTTAAATGGAAAGAAATATGTGTCACTGTGGTTAGATGTGACGTGCGAAGGGGCGAGGGTCTCTGCTTGATCTGCCTCTCATTGCTGTGGTGCCAACCTCTGATGGCTACACTAGAAATGATCTCCCCTGGAATGTTCAACTGCACTCAGCAAAAATTTTCTGGCACAACTGATTTGCTTCACAAACTTGAGATTTTTAGCCTGGCACTTGAAGGATATCTGGAAAAGGACAGTTTGGGGAGAATGGATCAGACACTGATGTGCTGGGCTTGCATGTCTTTCCAATGGCCACTGGGCTACTGCTGCTCAGGAGTTTCAGCCCAGGGCAGGTCCCTGGATCCGAGCTGGAGAAGGGATGGTGTGCTGCAGCCACACTCTGTGATGGAGCACCTTGCTTTGGCTCACGTTTGTTAATGAAAGCAGGGATGGTGGAGAAAATCTAACAGAGGCACTGACCAGGCAGAAATATATTAAAAATCAAAAGTGATGGAAAAGTGAAGTATCAATTTGTCCCACAGTATCTACCAACTTCATCCAAAATACCATGAATCCCAGTTATTACCCTCTTTACTAGAGGTTAGTTTAGTCTCAGTTATTCACACCAACAAAATATGGTTTAAGTTTTAACAACACAAAGATAAAGATTGGACCCTCACATGCATACTGGTGACAGCTTGCTTGGTTTTAGCATTTCTGTCCTGAATTATTGTGGTGCTTTGCTGACATAGAACAACTCCTAACTCCAAGGGATTAGGAGAACTCTCGCACACTGGCACACAGCCACTTCCTATCTCCTAAAGATCAGGTATGGCTCTCTCTGAAAGAGCAGCTCTCCAGAGGTCACGGAAACTCCCAGAACTTCAGGGATCTGCAATCCTAGGCAATAGAACATCCTATTATTTACCAAACAGGGATCTTGGGAGCAAATACACCAGCCTGTAATTGGTCCAGACACTGTAAAATAATGGAACTAGGTGAGTCAGCAATGTTCTTTCTTCTTCCTTACCACTACAATAAATAAAGAAAGTGGAGGAAAGGATAGTCTCCCTGTTAACCTTATACAATTTCATTAACTTATATTAACATAGAAAAAAAATGCAGGAAGCTCTGATAATGACAAGGTGGCACAGAAAAATGGAGGGATGCCAAAACAGAGATTAGCCAGGAAGAGTTCAAAGAGATAATCTAAAAGACACATAATCAAACAACTACTGATGTTCAAGGATGTAAACACTAAGGAGGCATGATATAAAACCACAGCAAGGAAGAAAGATGAAGAAAAAAGTAAATAAAAGTTAGCAATAAGTGATAAATATAAGGAGTACCTTGGGCTGATAAGGCCATAAATCACAAATATCTTCCTACACTATACAAATAACATATATTTAGAAAATATTGCAGAGGTCAGCACTGCACTGGTCTGGCTGTCTAGTGGACAGTGCAACAGTGATATGAATTCAACAGTGCTCTTACATAACTTGAGCTGTTAGAGGCATTATATCACTATTATGAAACACTTGCCATACAACACACTCAGCAATGCTAATATATAACTTTCTCCAGCTACTACCCTCTGAAGTCTCTTCTCCAACCAGTAAGTATAAAGAAATCTCTAAACTCTCCTCCTGGAAATGTCACAGTGCTATGCCTTTGCTCCTACCAGTTCAGAGCTCTGGATCCAACAACATGGATTTCCAGCTGCATGGAGCACTTCAGCCAACCCTGCTGTACCACACACTGCCTCTGATGCTGTCCTTGGCCTGGAAATGTGCTGTGTCTCACACAAGATCAGATAACAAATCTCAGCAGCATCTTCTAAGAGACTCATTCATTTGGTGCATTTTAATGTTGCATTCCCAGTTCAGGTAGGTTAACACAGAAGAAAAAGAAAAGTTGAAAATTAATCCACACTGGTAGAATGAACAGGCAGATTCTTATGAGAATGTGGTCAGGTACTTTTATAGCCATTAAGCAACTTTTAAGTTGAACTAGACAGAGTTGGAGGTGCCAAAACCAAAGTCATCTGCAGAGGAAATGCCAGGATTGTCTAGTTTGAGTTGCTGAAAGAACTGCTATGGTTGCAGCTCATACGCTGCAATTTCTAATGTATCTTTTACAGCTGTTTAAGAGTTATTGAATGAATCCAGTCAAATCTGGATCTGACAAAACCACAAGTTAAAAATAGGTTCTTACACATGGCTTGTGAGCAGTGCTGCATAGTAGGTTAATCAGATACTAACATTATCATTCTTTTGCAGACAGAGGAGAGAGTTGCAATGACCGAGACAAATTTCAGCAGCGCTTACGAGCAGGAAAAGCTTCACCACAGCTATGTAATGCAGAAAGTCTGCAGAAATACAGCCCAGGACTTGAGAATCTAGAGCAGGCATCTTGCCTTTGTGCTTCGAGTCACAGTAGGCTGCTATCTGTGATTTTTGTCCACAAAAAGGAAATGATGAAGAGGCGTGCTGTGCAAGCTAAGATGTCCAAGAGGGATGGAGAGAGGTGGAGGTAACTTTATTTCCATATATAGTATTGGTAAGTGAAACACTGGCATACAGCATCCAGTTTTGTAACCACATCCTAAATCAGGAAGAGTATGAAAACAGCCTCAGAATGAACACTGGGGTTGAAAGGGACACTTTGGAGAACAATGATAAATTTGCTCTGGTCAGCTTACCAAAAAAAGATGGTTGAGAGGTGACTTGGTTACAGCATCTGCATATTTTCATGGTGAGAAAACTACGGGTACTGAAGGGCTGGAAGCAGGAACCAGACAAATGTGGACTGGAAGTATGGCACTGCTTTCTTGAAGTGGTGAAGGTGATTTATTGTTAGTACAAAACAAACACACTTGATTGGTATCACTTGATAATTGTGCATCAATGATGGATAACTCAATGAACTCCAGATACTGGTCTCTATGCAGAAGAGAGACTGTGTGGCCTGCAGCACACAGGAAACCAACCTCAATGACCCAATGATGCATTTAAGTCTTGCACAGATTCAAGTTTTGAACATCTTGCTTGTGTCAGCTTCCAAGTCAGAAGCACCACATGTAAAAGCTTTTGTCACTGCATTTCAGATACCTCAGTGTGAATGTCTTTTATGGAAGATGTCTGAACACCCAATTTGATACATTTTTCACTTGACTGTTCAAACCTAGTGGTCACCACCCTTGCAGGAATGGGAAATAATCCTATATTTTTTCAAAAAAATGTTGAGACTATAGCTTTAAAAATTGTTAATTCTTAATGCAGCCTCTTATATGCTTAGCCTCTTAGACTTAAGCCTAAGTCTTCCAAGAGCATATATAAAGAAATAAGCAGTCCTATGTAACTACTGAAATGAAAAATGAATGCAAAAATACTAACTAGGATATAACTAATGTCTAGTAATAAAACTTATGCACTGCCAAGGCAAAATCACAACTGATAGGAGATACAGGACTGGGAAGATGGATGTTGCAGTATGAGGGCTGCTATTAAAATGGGGGAAAAAAGGTGCTATTGGTTCTTTTCTCTCTTGTGAGAAAGTTGCCAGTTCTAAGAAGATTTTCTCCCAACCATGTCTGCACACACACAGCTGAAAGCCCCAAAATGGTTTTGCTTCTTATTATTTCAAGTTACAGGCGGTCAAGAGAAAATTGTCTCTTTTGCCCTTAGGTTCTTTTGTGTATAATGAGTGACTGAAGGCAGCCAGGGGCCGAGGCACTGCTGAAGAAGGAAGAATGCTACCAGAGCAGAAACAACACACTGTTCCTTTCAAGTTCACCCCCTCCTGGCCCACATCCCGACTGCCTTGGCCAGCTGCCAGGACATCGGGACAAAGGCTTCCTCCTCTGGCCAAAACTGAGGAAAAGGGTCTGTTGTTTAACACAGGCAGACTTGTTTCAGCAAGAGAAAAAAAGAAGAGGAATTATATTAACTAGAAGCCCTGGGAGAGGAGAGTAATCTCATAGTGTGGCTAATGCAATTCTCACCCTGTGCTTTTCCTGGAGAGGGAACATCTTAATTTTCTACTGTTCAGGCTAGGAGGCAAAGTATAATGTCCCAACAGGGCTAAGCCCTAAGGCTGCCAGGGTCTTCATGTCCCCTGAGGTCACTATGAACCAGAAACAAGAATCCATCTTTCCTCCTTCCAGGAAGGTCCAGGCAACCCACTCTGCCCTCCATGCCTGCACTAATAGGCTCACATGAAGGGCAAGTGTCCTCACTAAAACAGTAATCCTATGCACCTAGGAGACCTCCAAGAGTCTGACAGATAGACTAGATTTAGCTATCTCAGGACTTCACAGTGACCAAAATTCCTGCTGGATTTCCACAAATGCAACCCAAGTCAAGGTGAATTCATGCTTGGGTTTTTCACTGCCTGTGTTACAGAGCCTGCAGTCATGTCTGCAATGAGGAACCTGGGACACTTGGGATTTGCTGTGATTTGAGAGTTTCTGTCTCTCCTGGAAATCTTGGAGGCAGATGCTGTTGCAGAAGTTACAGAGATACAATGGCTCTTCATGCCAATCTCAGCACTTTAGCAGCTCAGCCACAGGTGAGGGATGGGGGCTTGAGAAAGGCAGAAGAAATTCCCTTGGTCTGGTGTGACCCACTTGATCCCAAAGCGCTCCCTCAGAAGCTGTATCACAGGATGTAGTGTCTCAGTGACCTGTGACAGGAGACTTCCCCTGGCAATTCCTTAAATGCATGAGAGCTTTTGGAAGCAGGCTCCAACTCAAGCATAAGTATGATTTTAATCTGTTTGGGTTAATATAAATGAATAGAAAACCATTTTTAGGAGCTTAGAAGGTGTTCAAACACCATCAAGATTTACACATGTATGTACTTGCTATATATTCCAAGCAATATATTTTCTTCCAGAAGGAGTGTGAAAACAGCATTTCTGACATGCTTACAAGACTAAGATCTTGGAAGATAAAGGCTTCCCTATGCACTCCATCCATCTGTGCCAGCCAGTAGCAAAGACAGCTGCCTCTGCAGTAACTCTCACCTGTCTTCTGAGACTGACACGATCAGCTCCAGCACACCTTCACCATCCTTGCTTGTGTGTCAGCACCAAGAACAATCCATTGAGGGAACAGGGCTTGCTCAATGACCTTTTTTAATTCAACTCCCATTTATCATTAATGTACAGACAAGGAAGAGATACATGGGTGCATCACTTGGCCATCTATCACCTTCCTTACAGGAAGTATATTCTCAGTAGCCTTAACTCTATTGCTTGTTAAAGGACTTAGCTGAACACTCTGAAAGCACACATGAATCCCAATGAGAGACTTATGGGGTATGAAAAGCCATTGCTCCTGCACTTAATCCTGTAAATTGTCTTATGTCTGCAGTATTTCAACCAGTAGTTTCATGCCAGTGTTAGAGAGACTGGCTAGTATCAAAGTTTCCAGGATAGTCTGCACATTAGTTTAATGACAATACTAGACCTGCCATAATGACTGCTGTGCTTCAAAGTTATACTGCACAAACCTTTCCCTTGTGATTAACAAAACAGGAGATAAAATGATCTCCTGTCTTTTTCCATTTCAGTATTTACAGGAACTTGTAAATGTTAACACCTCTGAATAAGAATAAAATGAGACAGAAACCAGGCAATGTGACAGCAATTAGGAAAAGCTCGACAAGATAAATCAATTTTGGGAGGGAATGAGGTTACTAAAAGGAACACTAAGCGTGCAACAACCTAGGCTTTTGTGGAAGAACATTGCAATTTTCTACAAGGCAATCTTCAGGAGTGGTAGAATAAAGACATTCAACATTACTCACAAAATGTGCAATAGTGGAAGTTATATCAAGATAAAGAGAGAAACCTGTTGAGGCAGGCTGGACATAGTCAGCAGTCAAGCACCCATGTGGCCATTTGCTCTCTCCTGCTGCTCCCACAGAGGGAGGATGGAGAGAACAGGAAGAACAAAAGCAAGAAAAGTCTTGGGTAGAGATAAGAACAGTTTAGTCTGGAGGAGGTGGGGAGGGAGGGAGTGATGCAATGTCATCCCTTCCCCATTCCCCAGTCAGTGCATAAGCAATGGCCATCCCAGAAGCCAAAGATCCCACTCCTTCCTCCACCTCTACTTTTACTGATTACTGAACATGTTATTACATGGTATGAACTATCTCTTTGGTCAATCTGGGTCAGTTGTCCTGGCTGTGTCCTCTCCCAACCTCTTGGCCCATCCCCAGCCTACTGACCAAAGAGCAAAATGACAAGAAGAGAAGGCATTGATGCTGTGAATTCTGTAAGTAAATTTAACTTATCTGATAACATAATAAAACACAGAAAATATCATTAAGAACCAGAAGTCAGTATTTCGGTGACCAATTTCAACACCTAATCCTCTAAACAACAAATCCAAGCCTGAATCAAAATCCTATTCAATTTGCTAAGCTTACTAGAGGAATATTTTTTTTCAATACAGAATATTTTAATGAAGATCTGTGGAAGACATGATGAAAAAGTTATCTGAGAGAATAGTACATTCAGGGTTGCCATAATAAGAAATACAATGAAAAAATAAACAATCAAGCCCACTTTAGAAAGGCCTGTCCAAAAAAATAAAAAATTCACCTCTGGATTAGTGTACATTTGTGTAGAAGGGACATTGACCATGCTGATGTGTGTATGCACTTACACATAACAACAGGGCTCTGAGACACAGGTTTTCACCCAGGCTCAGTGCTCAGTGGGTGAGCAATGCACACAATCAGGTTTTGTCTTAGAATCATAATCATAAAGGTTGGAAAGACCTCCAAGTTCACTGAGTTCAACCTTTGACAGAACACACCAGGTCAAGTAAATCATAGCACTAAGTGTCTATGTTTCAGTCTTTCCTTGAACACTTCCAGGGACGGTGACTCTACCACTTCCCTGGGAAGTTTCTTCCAATGCTCAGTGAAGAAAGTTTTCCTGATGTCCAACCTGAATGGTCCCTGGCACAACTTAGGCCATTTTCCCTTGTCCTTTTGCTGGTTCCCTGGCAGAAGAGACCAACCTGGCTACAATCTCCATCCAGGTAGTTGTAGAGAGTGGCAAGGTCTCCCCTGAGCCTTCTTCTCTCCAACTTGAACAAGCCCAGCTCTCTCAGCTGCTCCTCATATGACTTCCCCTCTAAACCTTTTACCAGCTCTGTTGCTCTCCTCTGGACACCCTCCAGAACCTCAATGTCTTTCTTGCAGTGAGGGGCCCAGAACTGGACACAGCACTCGAGGTGTGGCCTCACCAGCACCATGTGCAGGGGGACAGTCACTGCCCTGGTCCTGCTGGCCACCCAGATACAGGCCAGGATGTCTTTGGCCTTCTTGCCCACCTGGGCACACACTGGCTCATGTTAAGCCAGCTGTCAACAGCACTCTCAGGTCCTTCTCTGCTGGGCCACTCTCCAGACAAAAAAAAAATCTATTGGGGAGGTTGTCCTCTGCAACTGAGTATGCAGCTTTGGGAGGGACACACACAGAGCTATTGAAGGAGGAAGGGTACACCCAGCCTAACCAGTCCAAACAGCAGAATTAACCCTGGCAGCCAATGTGGGGACAGATGCTGCAGCTAGATTGCCTTCACATCCATTCTTAGTGCTGAGTATGCAGGTCCTGGAACATAATTCAATGCCTGAATGGGGCCAAGTTCGTCAGTAAACCCACAGGTGCTGGGAGTATGAAATTGTGACTCTGAGCTCTTTAAAAAACATTTCTCACAGGCTACTCCAGTGTGTCCAGTGACTGTGGTCATCAGCTTCTAAATAAACAAAGTAACCTGGGCACATCACGTTCAGCTGAAACTTCATCCATCTTCTTGCCATAGTGGCTGACAGCATTTCTGGCACATTCCCAGAGCATTTAATTTTATTAAGTACATTTACTGAAGAAATGAAAACCCTTAAACTGAGTAAATATAGAGTCCTCATAAATATAACTAGGTCGTTTTCATTTTGTTTGAGAAACAGTGGGAAATGAAAAACTGCAAGGCTAAAGGAAGTGAAGAGGCTATTTATGTAGCATGGGAAAAATTAAACTGAGATTCAACACTTTAAAGTGGGTGACATCTGTTTATCAAAATACTTTTGTTGTATCTTTTGCTTTTTGTCTCTTCCTGCTAAGACTCAGAAATGGGGATGCAGTGCTAGATCCAGCCTTTGATTTTAGCAGCAATCTGGGCAAGTTCTGCCATTATTTCAAAAGCAAAATTTTGGTCTGGCAGTGCCAATTGCTAATAAAATACACTAATGTATCATGTGCCATTTCTTCACTAAATTACTCACACGTGCATACAGTATGAAAAGATGTGTGGGACTAGGAGTTTTTCCCTTTTTGCACATGAGATACAAAGTGGCTATGTGCTTAACTTTTTATTACTTTTGAAGGAATGGGATGCACACCAAGATGTGGTCTGAAGGGGTAACTGAAGCAGTCTGTGAACTCAGCAGATGAATTAAGCAGGAACTCACACCATTGCTTTCTGCAAGTAGCTTGCAAAAACATGCACCAAGGAAAATAATTTTCAATGATTCAAAGCAGAACCTTTGGCTAAGTGGCATATCTGCCTTTAAACTAGGCTAAATACTAAGTACTTCTGCAAATGCACAAAGTACTGGGGCCTGCCAGGGACCCAGTACCATATTCCACCAGCAGCAGAAGGCAGTGCCAAGTAAATTCTGAAATTTAATATACAGACAGATATGCTTTGCAGTTTCACTGATCTTCTGTTAGTAAAGGCCCAAGATGAACTGGTCTGACATCTTTGGTAAACTGCTAAAGTGTAAGACAACAGACTGAGTTTTCTTGCTATCAACCACTTGCACTGGTATGTCTGCACCAAAAGGCAAAGTTGTACAAGATGCAATTTGTTCTTGTTCTTTTCCACTAATAAGAGCAAAAAATGGCTGACTATAAAAAGGGTTTACTGCTCTCCAGGAGCTGTTCTTGGTACATCTGGATAAATATGTATGTGTATCAGGATATGTGTATGTGTATGCCCATCATAATAATGTGTTTCTTTCAAGGGCTTAGAGCACTCATCTCACCCTTTTCACTATGCTGACTGGAAATAACAATTTGCCATTTGCAAACAAAACAAAACAATCTTAACACAATAAATTGTTTCATTGTACTTAAAAAGAATGCACACCCTCCATGCTTAGCATCTCACCTGGTCATTACAGAAAATCAATGAATTGGCTTTGCACACAAAGTCATGAGCTAGACTAAGTACTGAAATTCCAGAAAGAATATGAACTCTTCATAACACTATTTGGCATCCAGGATTCCCAGCTGATGTCCTGACTCTAATAGCTTTTAATTGCCATCACAGACACTCAAAATTTACCACTGAGTTTACCATTGCTGAATTAAATAAGAATGGAAATAGATAGGGTAAGAGTCTAGAGTAGAAAAACCCCACAACTAAAATATCCACAAATCCTGACATAATAACTCTAAGGAAAATATGGAAAGCATGTGATACTTCTGTGATGCAACCAGCCAAACACTAGTCTCTATGAACAAGTATTCAATGCAGAAAAACAGATTGAGGACTTCTCAAACACCAAAACATTAGCTGCGGGCAGTGAGTGTCCAGAGATGTAGCTAATCCAAAAATGTGCTGATCCAAAAATCTTGGAGAGAATATGGAGGAAGCAACTGGTGAAATTACCTCACTGCCAAATACCTGAGCAGGTTGGTTCAACCATCATCCCTCACCCCAGTTGGTCCTGCCATGCTTCACTCTCTTCAAGACCCCTTCATAGTTTTACAGTCCAAAATTTTTCCCCAGGTTCCCATCTTCTGCAGTTCATTCACTCTCTAGCAGTTGCTTTGGTCACCATGCAGGGGTTTCTTGAGACTTTACTGGAATAGATCTTCCTCTTCATTCACCTCCTTTGCTCTTGGTAAGGGAGTCCTGGGCTTCTGCTGTGTTTCTGTACCCCACAGGGGAACTAAGGTTATAGACTTTGTTCCTGGAATCACTGCAGAAAAATATAGTGGGGTGCTAAAAAACCCAAAGTGAAGTCCACAAATGAGCCCCAAACAATTCAACCAAAACTTAAATCAAATAGCACTCAATGATGCACAGATCTGTCTATTGGATAGGCAAGGAAAGCACTAAGAAGGATGACATAAACTTTGGTTTTGTACTCATACTTCATCCCTGCTCCTACAAACACTACTGCATGTCAACTCCTAGCCAGCATCCCTGTCTACCCTACTGTGTACCAGCATGAGTCCTGCTGATGAACTCCAGACAGCCATTCAGGGCACCAAACAACCCCCAGAGAGAGAAACAGCCATTTACCTCTCTTCACTGGTCATGCAGAGAGTTCAGTTTCCCCAATACATAATTTAAGTACTGACATTAAATAATATCAATACCCAGTGAAGTATGGCAGGTTTGTCAGCTATCTGAAGACCCTTCAAGGGTGAGTCATGGCTACTGTGAAAATGGCAGAGCACTCATGGAACAGTAGAGAGTGGAAGAAAACTTAAAAGAAAAATAAGACTTCAATGCCCAGAAAATATTTAGTGGTATTTAGGATAAAACGGAGTTTTTGGTGAATATTTTCATTCAATGTTTTAAATAAATTTGCTTTGGCTATGCTGTCACTTCTGTCATGTCCAATTTCCACTAGCTTTGGGAAGATGTATATTATATATCAGTCACCCATTAATTCCACACTCTCATTTTATGTAACAGAAAAAGCATGTGTTCGTGCCCAAGCACAAAACCTCCCAACTTGGTAACATCCTAAAAGCCACAGGAGCACAGCTCTGCAAAGCACTGTGGGCTCTGGTTGACTGCGCACACCCATGGCTCCCTGCATGCACCAAACTCTGCTACGGCAACATCCATGTGCTCCCTGCCCCTTGTCCTCCCTCCACACTGGCCCAACACAACCACTGGCTCTCCCAGTAACTTGTGCTACACTTCCTTCTAGTGAGAAAGAAGCAAAACCTGAAAGAGCCCACCCCTTCTGTTCCCTTTTCTTTGCTAGATCCAACAGTACTCTTCATCAGTCTGTTTTTCCCCCTTCCACTCCACAAATAGCAAGAAATAAAATAATGTAGGTGATGGCTTGGAAATGAATTGAAGCAGTCAAGAAGCAGAAGGAGCAGAGACAAGACAAGCACACAGTCTTTGTTCTAAGCCCTACCTTTGCATGCTCTGCTACACCAAAGATGTGATACCCATAATGACTTATAGGTACACACGTACCCCAAGAACAACAATACATCACACAAAAACACAACTTCCCAGGCCCTTCAAAATTCAGTTGAAAGGAACAAAATGGAAGAAGACAAACCTCATTCAAAACTTGCATTACACAAAAGGTATTAAATAGAATTGTATTGAAAAAGGCACAACAATAAGCTATATTATTTTATCATTAATCTGTCAGAACACAAGAAATTAGGTTTTTTCCTATGCTGGATGGATAGAGCTGAATAATTCCACAATTACAGGGAAGCCAGCCCAGAAAAAAACAACCACAAGGAAAGCAAACTGTGAGGAGAGTATTTCAGGGCCTGAGAACAGAGCAGGAGGGCTTGCGTGGGCTGACAACAGATGCTGCTCCAGCAAACAGCAGAGCAGGGAGGGATGGGTAAATGCTGGCATTTACTTGCTGTTTTAACTTAGGCAGTTGGAGGAAGATAACAATTTAAGACACTGCCTCCTGGATAGCTTTTGTATTTCTCCTGAGTCTTCAATTATTATAGTTTTCTCTCTCTTCAATATTCTCATTTCCCCTGGGTATGCACTGACCAGCAACTTGCATTCTCTACAAATCCTCCCACTAGCTATCTGGAAAGAAATTTATGCCAGAGGGCATAACCCTCTTCTAACATGTAGATGCCTTTAAAACCACAAGTCATCTTCAGAAAGCAAATTGCACAGAGATGCATAAAGAATTCCTCCAAGACCTATTTAGGAGGCAAGTGAATTCAGCCAACTCACAAACATCAGCAGTAATTTCAATTCAGTAAGCATGACTGGCATTCTCAAAACCTTCGCCCAAACCACACAACCTCCATGCACGTGCACTTCTTCTAAAAATATTTCTTCTTGCTCTGTTTTTGTGCTCACTTTTTGCCCTTGGCCTTTATGATAAAAAATTTCTGGGTGAGCCCTGGAGAACTGAGCAGACCAAACACTAATTCTCATATGGAATTTATTTAGAGGGGAAGAAAAAAAATCCCTTAAGTTGACTAGTTACGTTATTTTGAACTGGTTTTATATTTTATGCGTACATAGTGGAGCTGGAATTTCAGGGCTGGCTTTTGTTTGCATTCATCATGAAACATTTGTTATATGAGCTGCTGCTACCGCTACCAAAACAGCTGCTGCTCACTGCTAGAAAACCAGAGGCCAACTCAACAGTTTCTTTCTTTCTCTGGTGAGTCTAGCTGGAAAATGAGGCCTGGTGGGTCTGCAGAAAATTACCTTTCTTTGGCTTCACTGTCATCCTTGCCACCTTTCGCCTACCCAGAACGCAAACTTGAAAGAGAACGGATAAATCAGCACAAGAGCAGGCACGTTCTGATGCTCCTGAATCTCCTACCATTAAACACAAATCAGAACTACAGCTGTGTGAACTCCCTGCTTTGCAGCTAGGGCAGCACCTCCAAGGGGAATGCCTTTCTTTCAGCTGCTCTTGTGATTCAGCCAGGGTTTAACCCTTCTGTCCTGCATCATCATTGTCTGCCATCTGGAAAATTGAGTCATGACTTGATCTAGCTTCACATAAAAATTTCTTCTGTAGGTGACCGCTTCCCTGTGCAGAGAAAAATACCCACCCATCTGACAATCTGTGCCCTTTCCTACCAAGCTCCACATGGAACAGGACTCAGAGCATCCTTGGACTGCAGCTCTGAGTGCTGAGGACAGACTTCAACTGCACTTCCAACGAGCTGAATTTTAATGCTTTGCTTTGTTATGATTAGTAAACCACTTCAGTGCTGTTTTTGTTGCTCCCTGGTAACATCATGTCAGCATTGACCTCTCTTACCTCAGACACAGCTTTTTAAGAGAACATTTATCCCAGGCTGGAGCACAGTCCCTGGAAGACTTCCCTGTTTTTTTAAAGTAAGGGGGCACTAGGAAACAATGAATGCCTACCTCTTTCACCAGCTTTATCCTGCAGGAGACCACTCTTTCTCCTGTCCTGACACCCAATTTTCTAAAAGACATTTTGGACAGAGATCTTGCTGAAAATGACACCTGTACCATCTCATATCCCTGTGCTTGCTGAGTCCTTAAAGATTTTACAAATGCCATGCTGACTTTTCCCAACTGTCTATTAATCACATCCTCTATTATAGTTCCTCCCAGTATGTCAATTTGATTTTTTCATCGTTGGTGTCTAGGTGACAATTGCAGCCCTCTAAAAGCTTGAGAATGATCTTACCTATTTTTCCAAAATAGCTGCTGAATGAATCAGGGGACACACCACAGAGTTGGCAATTTCAGTTTCAAAGAAATCCTTGATGAATACTTGCTCTCACAGCAGCATCCCTAACACTGCCATCCTGGCTTGAAGGAGTAAAGACAGCTGTGGAGTAAAAAATGCCACACCCTAACATTTATCTGTATTATAGATGGCACCTGCAAGTAACTGAAAAGATATTCAAACAGAGTGCAAATAGTACAACTCAAAAGGTAAGATTTATAAAGTGCAGTAACAATGTTGGAGATAGGCAAAGAAAACTGGAGAAAAGATAGCAATAAAAGAACACAATGGGAATGCAGTTTGGAAGGGAAGGAAACTGGGAAGATGAGCCCAGAGAGAAACGGAGGGGAGGATGCTCTTTCATGCTACATTTAAAAATTTGTGATTCAACTCCAAGAACAGAGAAAAAGAAGAGAACCAGAATCTTCACAGCTATATTTAGTGAAAGCCTCTTTTCTTGCTATAGCTTCTAGGAGAGCAAGTTTTCAAGAGGGACAGATAAAAAAGGATGGGAAATTCCAACAAGGAAAGGGAGTAGGGAACATAACTCCAAGAAAGACTTTGGAAGAGCAAGGGGTCAGCTCTCCAGCACCATAAACTGCCTTCAGGGCAGGTAAAGCAAAGGGGTTCACAGGAAGGAGCACAGGCAGGGTGTGAAGCTGTGCTCAAGTGAGGAGACACACCAGCTGAGAGCTACACTGCTAACATACTTACTTCATTTTAATTCTTAAAATTTTGTCATCAAGAGCTGACCCTTGCACTTTGCTGAAATTCGTGTTACTAGTTCTTTCCCTTCTTTTCTAATAGTAGCAACAGTGTCCTTGAGATTTTAGAGCACAATACACTGTGTCCTCTGGGAGCAAGTGGTCCCTTTACAGATGTACCTTGGAGATGTCTCTTCCCTATGACTCTCTCCCTGCACTTCTCCCAGCTGCCCACTGCCTCTCTCTCCCCGACTCTCTTCTCAGCCACCTAGCCCTGATGTGGCTGGAAAAAACCCTTTTGGTGTTAGCTTTATAAAATGCCTTTTGCAAGTTGCATGCCTTGCTATAATTTCACACCTAACTTGTAGAATTTATGCTCTCTCATGTTTTCTTAATTTTAATTATTACAACATTTAAATTACTATAGCAGCTGATTTGCATCACTGTAAAAACCTGATATCAAATTGCAATGTTTATGTGAAAATCTAAGTAATTCCTAAGGGATGGCTCCTTGTCCCTGCTGTACAAAAATTACTGGTAAAAGTGTTTTAACAACTAAATTTCTTTTCTATAGCTACCCTATCTTTAATTCCTGGGCCATCAAAGATACTGGCTCATGGTAGTTGCATTGTTCTTGCAGATGCCTTGGGAGTAAGAATAATCAATTTAACCCGCAGCCCATTCTGCCACTGATACAGTAATTTAGTCTCAGAAAAAAAGTACAATAACTTTATTTGAAGACTGAAAATAAGATTATGCTCCTAAAAGCTAAGTGAATAGTCAGCTCTGTGATCTGCTTTATATTGCTCCTGTGTCTTCAATGCCAAATATGCTTTGTTTTCAATTAAGAGGTGTTTCTCCCCAAACACTGGCCCTGAAAACATACTGTGGGATACACTGATTATTGAGCTAAATTCTCAGTAGTTTTGGTCCTTTATTAATAAAAGTTTTTTATATTTCAGCCTCAGTGACCTTGTGCAGCTTGCTTGTTTCCATGTAGGAGAAATGAAGACCTGTTCACCTGGGAACAGAAGCAGGCCTATTACATGGGATTTAATGGCTCCTTCTCTGTGCCTTCTGTTGCCTGGGCAGAGGGCAAAGTTCTTAAAGAAACAATCTGCATAATCTGTTACCACTTTAATTTTTGTTTAAACGCTATTTTTAAAGCAGAAGCAGTAAGGGAGCTTTAGCTGAAATGCTACTGATTAAAATAGCATTATGATTTTATTTACTAAGTTACTCAAGAAGGAATGAACTGTCATTGCAGGCTTTAACTGCCTGTCATTAAAATGTTTGTGGTACATTGTCATCAGTAACCCTGGATTATTTATGAGATATCACTAATGCTGTATCCAAATGCAGATTTCCTTCTGTGCTGGAGCTTTAACAAAGCTGGATATCCATGGGTTTTACATTTTGTGACACTAGGAACAGGAAATATTCAAAAGATGCATTGGGGAATCAACCTCAGATGAGCAGCAGGAGCACACTTATAAACCATAACATCTTTAGTGACTGATATGCTCATTAAATAAACATGACTGTTGCTTGGAAGATATCAGTACCAAAATGATCTCCTGACATATACAAAAAAACCCCAAAATATATGGATTCTTGATGTGTGAGATGTAAGGGCTTGTTTGACTGGTCCCTCGGGATTTAGAATATAAATAATTTTTGTTTTTACTGCAACAGAGTATGAAATTACATCTTTGAGGGTTTAGTCCAAAACCAGACAGCCCATTGATAGAGCTGATGAAAGGAAACTGAATGCAAGTGACAGGAATAGGTGGGATGAAATGCAAAATCTGTAGGCTGAAGTCTTGGAATTGCACTAAAAGACAAAGATGATGCAATAGGTGGTCTCATAATCTTCATAATCCTACAGACGTACAGAAACTTTAGAGAGGGGAAACTGTTAAAGAGGTTCAGATGAGCATGCAAAAAAGTAAAATTTTTTTGGCTTCAGGTAAAGACCCTGCCATTTGACAGGAAAGAGAAATATGAAAAAGGTGGAGGAGAGGAATAGGAAAAAGATAGCAGATTGCAGAGCACAAGCTGGGTACAGGCATGCCTTATAGCTCACAGAGAGTGAACATTAAGTAATTCTACAAAACACACTCAGCCTATCTCGACAATACATTGCCATTTGTCAGAGCTCATGTGTCCAGAAACTGTATTAGAAGAAGAACATTAGATCCAGGTTTTTCAAACAATGATTTAAGAGAACATGGACTTCATCTTCCAATACAACTGATTCTGAGCAGAGCCTTTAGAAATTCAATGCCCATGAAAATCCAAGCCTAAAATAAGGATTTAAAAATCAGTACTGTAATTAGCAAGAAGAGAAACTATATTCTTCTTTGTCATAATCAGTGGTGAGATCTGGAAGGCAGCCAACATCCTAGAATGCCTAGAAGAGCTGGGAAAGGGAACTATGGATCAACAGTAGCCTCATTCCTCATTTCTCCAGTTCATGAATCATGCCCACTATCTGGCCTGCCAATGAGAAATATGTAAATTTCTCACCTGATCTAAATGGATGGCTGCTGGTGTTGCTGTACTCACCAAGTCAAGCACTGCTCTTGACTCCAGGAGAAAGCAGAGCCATAGTGATGTGTTTGGCAAATGGACACTAAAATCCCACTTCCCTATATTGTAGGCTCAGGGAGCAGATTCACCTGGACCAAGCACCAATGTTGTGTCAGGCTGTCAGCTGCCTCACTTTTCACCTCAAAATGCCATTCATTTGGGGCCACAAGATGTATTTACAGGCAACCTCTCTGCTGTGTAACTCTGCACATATGAGCTAACTCAATCTAACAAGTACACATTAACAAGGAAGAGTAAATAGTTAGGACCTGAGCCTGGATGTACACAAGCTCCATAGGGGTTGGAAGGCCAAACCAAACTCGCTTGCCCCACCTTTACTCCTGGTCCCATTTTAGCAATGAGACTGATACTATCTTGGATAAATCTTTTGGTGCCACAGTTACGGTTTTCATGCCACACTTATATTGTCTGGAGTGGCTTCACCTTCCTCAGCAGAACAAGAACCACAGCTGTTATAAGCTGTAAAGCTTTGCTTCAGAACTCACCACAGAGAAATTTTGCTTCTGAGACAAATCTTCCAAAGACCTAGTGGCGCTTTTGAAAAACACAGTCATGAGAAAGCCCAGAAGTGCTCAAATCCTTTCAAGAGCTCCTATTCTTAAAACTGCTTAGCTTATTCACAAAAGGATTTCAAACCTCCGGGAGACAAAACAACATATTTTTCTTTTATGGGACTGAAAAAGAAAAGATACTTTCACTGACTATCCTTACCACTCAGTGTATCTACTAACTTCAAGGCATCCTGGATCAGGCAGTCTGGTTTTTCCCTGCTCTCCAAACCTTGTATCTTCATGGCTGAAGAGCTAGATAATGTATCTACAGCTTTTGATAGTACCTTCAGTTTTATAAAACAAACCAAGGAACAGATGAGTTGTGCAGAATGTCCTAGATGCTATCGACCTAATAAAAAAGAAATGTCCTCAGGGATATGCACTGTTACTCTTCCTCTTTCCCTGCCCATCTTGCACACAGAGAACAGGGAATTTGCTTTACAAGTAACAAAAGTACAATTAAACACTTTTCCTTGATCTTAAACTGCATGTTTTAGCATTCACGTTGTTTTACAGCGTTCCTCTGTGCAATACCGAAAGTTGAGACTTCAAAGGGGCAAGAGAAGAATGGTCTGCTCTCGCTTTCTATTTTCAGAACAGGATGTTGGGTGATAAGAAAAGGCCCCCCCGGCGGAATGCGAATCCACTCGTGCCGCTGGCGCTGGGAGTAGCGTACACGCGGGCGGATCGCTCCATCTGCTGGGCACAGCGGCGCTGCTCACACTCTCATCAGACACCGCAGTGTTACACAGGGAGCTACCTCCCAACTCCAAACTCATGTTTTACCTCCACGTGAAATTTAGAATAGAATCTTCTTCTTCTGTAGAAAATTTTCATAGTCAGTGACTCCTGTTCAAAGTATTACATAGGGAAAACACAAAGCTCTAGTTCTAGCGTGCAAGGCAAAAGAAAAGACAGCATATTTGGAATCTCCAAAGATTTTAAACATTTGAACGTGTTTGAAATTTTAAAAGTGACACCAAAAAATCCCCACAAATACCCTACCCCACAACCCAACTGAACAAAAAAACCCTACCACAAAACCCCCTCAGTATTTACATTAAAACTAATCCACGCTGATTTTATTCTCTCAACAAGAGTGCTGGTGCTTGTAGGAGAGAGAAGGGTTGGGCACTTCAGCACAAGAGTGAGCTAGTGTATTCCCTTCCCATTTACCAGTCACAACCCTCTCCAGAAAATACAGCTCACAAGAAGCCAGCAGACTAAGAAGCCTCATATAATTTGTCCTAGTATCTTCTTTCCTTTCATTTTGTGCTAAACAAAGGCAGAATAAAAGATGATCACTATTTATAGACACCGCACAAAAATCACTGCCTCCTTCCACTAGAGTCCTATGATCGCTTCTTGCTCAAAGGTTTTGCTCTTGGAGGTGGTGCCTGTAAACACATTCACTACAATTTCTCAGAGGGAAAAACCCCTTGTTCCTGAACTTTTCCAAATGCATAGCATCTGAACCATCTGAAGGCACGTCCACCTTCAGGGCTAGCCTGGCACAGGAGTGATCTTCAGCACAGCACAAAGACTGCTGAGCTTGATTTCACCCTTCTCCTAACTCCATCAAAAATGCTCTGCTTCTCAGGACCTCAGCTCTGCAATAAAGACAAATGGCAGCATCTCTCTCCTTAATGAGTTTAAAGAGAAGGGGACACTTATGAATAGAAAAGTCAAGACTATCATTAACATTCATGGACCTAGAGGATTTAAAAAACAAGAGGGTTTATAGTACCTGGGATAATATTACTACTACAGTTTAAGACATTCCCTGTAAATGCAATTCTTATGGGAATCATATTTTCATTGCATTAAAAAAAAATTTACTGTTTACCTAAACAATATATTTTTTTTCAGCTGACAGTGTGAGTTATTTCATTGCACTCAATAAAATTCAGTGTCTGAAAAGCCCAAAGTCAGTCTTCTTGCTGTAGAGTAAGACCTATACATTCTCCACACTAAATGCACCTTTCAGGAAACAAAGGGGTTTTTTCCTCGTATTGGGAAGAAGTGTTTTTATAGGGCTTCTGGTGCCAAAGAAAATTTATGAACTCCTGAGGTGTGAGGATATGGCTCATTTCTGAGGTGATAAAAAACCATTTTATTGTCTATTGTTTTACACTGGATGCTGTTCACTTTTACCCCATGCCACAGAAACTGACAAGACAGAAGAAAACTCTGTTTTGCTGAATACAGTAGGTATTTTTTTGTCTCTTAAAAGCAGCAAAGATATGAAACCCACATGTGCCCATTTCAAAAGAAACTGAGTAAATATTCTCAGCAGAAATGAACAGGACTGACCAATCTTTTTTTCCTTTAGCCCCTGAGAATAAGGAAAGATTTTACATGTCAAGTTTTGTTATAACTACTTCAGGCCTTTCAAAGAGTTAAAGGATACTTTCAAGTTTTGCAATAAACATATTCTAAGGCTCTGCAATTGGATCCTATCTGCTTCAATGCTGGTGAAAAAAAGATAAAATTTTGAGCAAATTTTACTGTGTTAGCAAAAAAAGCTATTAAACATAAAAATATATTTTTAAAATTTATTCTACCCCTCTATTCATCTATCTATTGATTTCACAATCTGCTGCCCCCATTCCTGCCCTTTTAATCTCTTGTCAAAGCTAGTTTTGGCTGCCAGGACAAGTTTGTAATTTTGGACAAGATAGGCATCAAAAAAGAGTCCTTTTGCATTTCTTGACTTGGTATTAACATTAAGATGACATTAACATTAAGGAGAGAGTGGAGACACAGAAAAACAGGAAGCCCATAGCTTTAAAGTACCGTACAAGATAAAACCAAATTGGTTCCAATGAAAACTTTAGCACCACAAAGAGCTTTCACATTTTGTTACACATGGCTATAAAACACACAAGTCAAAATATCTGGCATATGGAATAGCTGAATGCAATGTCTTTGTTAATGCAATGAAGAAAGTTATCTTTCTTGTGTCCTCTGACATTAAAATTTTCTGCCATGCTGAACTGCCAAGTTTTTTTAACATTTTACCTTTCTTCACAGTTTCCTTCTGCCAGCTTATATGAGAAAAATCATTAGCATCAAAAAGAAAAGCTCAATTCATACTGCTTTAAGCAGTTACCTGTGTCATCAGGTATACAGACAGACAGTAACTCTCTGATGAAAATGTCACACTATCTTATCATAGAGCCACAGTTTAAATCATCTGCTTCAGAACAACAGCAGAAAAATATTTCTGAAGGTAAAACAACTACAGGCTTTGTTTTCTTCTAAGAGAACGCTGAGCAGGAGTTTCTTGACAAATGTTATCACAGTGCTTCAGATAAGAAATTTTACTACAGGCACAAAAGAAATTGAAAACTTTGAATATGGCCTGCACAGTTGAAAGGAATAGAGATGAGAAAAAGTTTCTAGATTTCCTGATTTCTGTATTATCAACCTATACTGAAGGTGTTCAATACTAAGAAGTTTGCTTAGATGGGATCTACAGTGATCTGGTGACAAACCAAACCACCTGTAATGAGCAAGGGGAGTCCCAACTTCAGGAAGAAGGGGTTTAACTCACAACTCCTGCAGATGTATCTTATATGCACCTGTGATTTTATGCATTTGATAACATCAGGCATTTTGCTTCCCATAGCAGGAAGGTGCTTTTAATATAGTTTAGATTATGATGTTGGTGGGACAGCAATCACCTGTTTCCTACTGTGATTTCTAATCTATGTAATCCACTAAAGCAACGCTGGATTGAAAATGTCTTTCTTCAGCTACTTTTTGCTTCAAGGCAGCTCTACAAATCCCGTTTCTGAATTGCCTCCAATCCAGAACTGCTTGTTGCACTGGACTCTGGTGCAGATATTCACAGACCTGGAAGTGAATTACCTTTCTGTACACATCCTTCTCTGTGTTTTCCTCATCTTGTTATGTTCAGCTGACAAAAGATAAGTTCTAGAAAAACTTTCCTTCTTTATGTGGAAAGAGGAAAGAAAGACTGCCATAAGAAAATCTCAAGAGGAGCAGCAGGACAGCAGACAATACTGTAAACTATATAGATTTAATCTGCAAGTGTTAGTTGCAACAAAAGGTCAGTTTTGGCCCAATTTATCTGCTGCTTTGTGGGACCACCAGACAGCTGGCAGTACAACATGTCTTCTTCCCAGCACTTCATGTTGCAACAGCAGAGGGTGTTGCAGATCAGGTCTAAGATACCCTGAGGATAACAATGTAGGATTTCTTACACACCGCTTGAATATTTTTTATTTTTCTGGCTGATTCTTTTAGGGGGTTTTTTTTTGGTAAGTATTAGCACAAACTCAGAAATAACCAGAAAATAATTATGATAGGAAAAAACCCTCAGAACATATGCATGTATGAAAAAAGGAGGAGAGAGGAAACTGCTTTCTTACTAATATGCCCAGTCAATAAGTGAATGGGAAAGATAAAATAAAGGTTTAATCCACCTCGGGAATACTGACAGAAAGTGGTGAATCTTTAGATTCATGACCCATTTTTCACATGAAATCCCAGAGGAAATCATTGTCCTGTAATAGGTGACCAAATTTCCTCCTGATACTGGAAAACACAAAAAGAGGACAAAGATTACCCAGCAGTTAATGATTCTGGCAGATCGCTTATTTCCCACCTGACAATTTCTAGGGCACCCTGATGAAAAACAAAACCCTGTGTGCTGCTTATTAGCTTCCCCCATTGTAAAAGAAATGAAAATATATGGTGCACAGAACAGCTGAAGAAGTCATAAACTCAAAGAAAAGTCTCACGGCAGAGAGAGCATATCCTTCTATTGATCCCCCTGCCTTCCTTTTGTCTAACATCCCCATGAGGAGACCTTCGAGACCAAATTTTGCAAACCTTTAGGATCACTTCCACATACTAAAAACACCATTATTTTTATTTTTTAATTTATAAAACCAAGGGAAATACCCGATCCCAAACTGGACATTGCTCTTATGACAGTACAATACTCTCTTTATGTCTGTTATTAAGCAAAACTACTCTATGGCTGGACGTGGCACCATAAAGTTACATGCCCACTTTCCAAAGAGCTGCCTTACTGCCTGCTTGCAAGCAGACAATGACCCACTGCAAGCATGTTCAGAAAAGGAATGCCATACTTTCCCTAGTACCTGTAACACAGCTAAATACAGAATTTTCAATGATGAGTCCTAGAAGAAGGGTTTGATGGACAGTAATGCATAAATCCTAGTTATGGACACAAACCCATAATTTCTCCAGAGTGACTTGACTGACTACTGCAATAGCTGTTCTCAGTCAGAAGCCAGCCATTAGATGCATGCATTACAAACTAAATTTAATCTTTGTTCCATGTGCTTTAAATATACAGATTGGTACAAAACAGTGTACTTTGTACAAAACATATTAATAGCTGTAGGCACTTCACACTGACAAAAATGCAACCAAGTCACAAAGGAAGAAGGGAAGTTTTACCCCTGCTTGGTGCACATAGTGTGGATGGGCCAGTCAAATGTAAGCAAGAAATCAATTCTGCTGGAATGACACGCACAGCCCTCCAGAAGCATCATATCTATTTTTAGCATAGGACACAAGACTGCCTTTTAAAGAAGTCAGCAATAAATCAGTGTTGGAGGGATGGATTGATGCAGAGAATCCTTTCAGACTGACCATGGGGTGCAAATTAAGGAGTAGGCTGAGTGCTCTCCATTTTCTCAACTCCAGACTCCTAAGTCTTTTTCCTCAGCATGCTTTGTATTGGAAGTGCTGTAAATGCACATTCTTATTTGTATTCTACCTAAACTCAGCTCAGCTGAAGGTTCATTTCATTTCAACCCATATCAAGGCTGAGAGAAAATAGATAACCTGGTCCCGGAGAATCTCCAAAGTGTCCAGCTCCCCAAACCATTCCTTGAAGGTTTATTTAAGTACATATTCCTGACACCATTTTGACAATATTTTGACAGTATTATTTGACAACTGAGTATGACACAATTAAAAGAAGAAGGCACCTCAGTGGAAAATGGGAAGCTTTCTGGCAGGTGGAAAGATCACTGAGCAACAAGTGCAGGCAAGGAAAGAAAAGCACACAGTAATATTAAAGATAAAAGCAGAATATGTTACCTTCCCCATCATCACATCTGCTCCCTAAGAGGGAGATAAACATCTTCATTGACTGAACAAGAAAGAAACACATACCCTTCAGCAGCCACGCAGATTTAGCTGAAATTTCTGTAAGAACAGCTTTTTAATGGAAAAAGTTACCTGGATTTTTGTAGATGCTAAGCACACCCTTGAAATAATGAGGTAAGAATCTTTCTAATAAAAGCAGCACATCCTCCAACTCCTCCAGAATGCCCACAAGCAGAAAATTTTCATTAACGTTCAGCTTTGCTCTTTCAAGGGCCCATTCACCAGGCTCCCTGTATGAAATTGATGGGGGAAGACGGAGGAGGGAAAAAGAGAAGTTTAAATATACATTTATTTCTCAAATTCAAGCCAAGAACACAACTGAATAAAAAATATTCAGTGCTATACTTAGAACAAAAAAAGACCCCCCACCAAACCCAAGTAGCTTACTGAGCTTTTCCACGCAACATCTATAATTGGATTGGCATGTAAAAACAGGATCATGTCAAAAGGAGGCTAATCATTGTGTGAAAGTACTCCATTCTGAAGGGAACTTCTGCCAAGTTGTTTATAAGCTCAAACTTGTGAACTTTGGTATTTCAACTTGGAACCCATCTGATCAGAGGGATGACTGCCCTTGGTGTTGGAAGGTGCTGAGGAGTGGTGGTGTCCCTGAACTACATCAGGAGAACTGCTGGGACCAACCACTGCTGCTGTTACTGACGAATCCTACACAGGACACTACCATTTCCCACCTTGTCCTTCATTTTAACTTCTGCCAAAGTCTCCAGGAGCTTCCCTTTCCCCTGTCATTGCCACCAGTTGCCCTGCAGCTTTGCTACAGGATTTGCATTGTTTTTGCTGTGACTGATACAGGTTTTGGAGAACAGTTTGGGGTTCTTCTGTCTTTTCTCCCAGCAGGAGAAGCTGGAAGGACTTCACTACATCTTTATGCTTCTCTGTTTCCCAAAAGCACAATGTAGTTAGACAACCATACAAATCCTAAATCCCTTATAATAATTCATATTAGTTATGTTCTGGGAGCAGCAGCCATCATTCATATTGACACAGGTTATAGTGCCAGTGTCCCAGGCTAAAGAAATCAGCTCCCCACACTGCCTGGGAGTGGCTGTAAATCACACCGCTTCCATGACTTCATTAGGTTATTGTGGATCCTATGCAATAGTGAATTTAACATTTGTCTGAAGCTCTTTCTTTGTCACGTGGAAAAGCTTACTACTTTCCACTCCTACTAGAGCAGACTTGTAGCAGGTTTTTCATGCTCTACCACCTTCTGGGCACTGATCTGCTTTCTGGAAGAGCAAAGTGTCCTAACAAACACTATGAGCTTTCTGTTTGTAGCTCCTTAGGGGACTAAGAAGTAGCTGAAGAAAGTTCAAGGGCATACCAGGAGCCAAATCTATAACAAGGTACAAAACAGTACTTCAATAACCTGCTTGGGAACCTCACAGAGATATTTTGTGAAGGTATTCAGGCATGTGACTGCTGTTAATGGGATTATTCGCACAGGCAAGTTAAATGTGCAACCATAAGCATTTGCAAATAAGGCCAAAATATGTTAAAAAATGTGCAATGAAAATGAAGTCAACTTGTTTTGTTTCTTATACATAACTTCAGTTAAGCAAAAAAAAAAAAAAGGCAAGATTTTACAACATAGATACTTCTTCTGTCTTAATTTCTAAGTAACACATTTTAACTTGTTATTACTGCTACAAGAAGTATGGCTTTTGAAAGAAATTCTGGAAAATGTGCAACTGTTTCATTATGGAGAAGCTTGAATAATACAGAAACAGAATACCTTGAAGTTGAACACACCTAACAAAGAACATTTGTTACTAACAATACTAAAGTGTTTAAAGCCAAGAAAGTATTTAAAATGATTCCTATATTATTGCAAAAAAATTTACTATGGTATTAGTAACTCAGCATTATTAGAATGGTGTTCACAGACGTTAAAAATGAGGTAGCTCAATTAAAGCAGTAGAGGGCTGTATTCTACATGGTTTTAAGCATGAATACAGTTCCTCACATGGACACAGAAACCTGTATTTCTCATATAGACCTGATAGAAGCATCTGAGCAAATCAGAAACATGTATTACAAAATTACAACGCAGATAAAATGAGTAACCCAGAAAAAAAATCCACATAAATACATTCATATTTGATGAATTATTCATGCTATAAATAAAGAAAAAAGGATACTGCTACATTTGCAATGGCCTCCTTACTTCAAAATATATGCATACAGTTACCACATGCAGTGCTGCATTCCTTGTACTTTCATTTTTCTCTTGTACTTCAAATAACGTCACCTCTTTATTACCCACTTCTGACAAAATGTTGGCAATAGCTATTGCTGAACAAATTGAAACACCTTGCATATATTTACCTGCATCTTGGATGCTGTCCACAGAAATATGGTATGATGTAAAATAACCTGGGATTAGAACATTCAGGGTAGTTTTCAAGGATACATACATTAATGTCCTGTGGGGGAGGAAAAAAAAAATACTGTATTTTTCTTTCTCCATTAGCAACTGTTTTCTTTATCTCATACTTTTTACAGTCATCTCAGGGTCAAAGAACTGTGCCAAGGCTATAAGAAGTATCTTAAAAATCATCTATTGGTCCATTTATCTACTTCTAAATATCAGCAGGGGAAACAAAAAGTTATTTTGTCCTAGAATGCACAAAGCAATTTTTTCTTCCTTGCTGCAAACCCCACAATTATTATACTGAGATTACTGTATGAGTTTAAGTGGGACACATTAATCAACTTTCATACTAAATAACATTTAAAATATTCAGAAGATTATTTTCAGGCTCTTCTTTCTTCTAAATACACCCTGGAGAAAACCTGAAGTAGCCAGAATAAATAAAATTGAGACAACATTTATTACTTTGCCCTCCCCCCCCTTTTTTTTTTAAATTCTGCTGCATTCAATGACTGGAATGAACAAATGCAAGATGTAATTTGTACATCTCACTCAATATTATAACATACATCACTTTTGGTTACAATTCTGTAAACTTCTCAGATTTTCAGAACTGAACTGTGCAAAGCCTACTGAGAAAATGGGTTATTAGAAGGTATTTATCATTTTCATGAAATATCATTCATCTAATTAGAAGCTATTTATAATTTTTTAAAGACTTGGCATAGCTACTGAACCCCGAGGAACTGCATTCCATTTATAGCTTTACTTCAGCACAATAATAAACATGCGGGACTGAATTCCATTATCCAAATCTAATAGAGCCTTACTCTGTAAGCAGACACACCCTCTGCAGAGACACACAGGGCAAAAAAAAATGCGTAAGACAACTAAAGCAAGGATGGAAGGATCTCACCTGTGCAGAATCAATATTCATTGTTATTTAGATAAGGGCTTTCACAATGCCATAGGCAATATACACATCAGTATCAAGCCAACAACTAAACAAAACCATAATTTATCAAGTAAATAAAATGTGATAGAGAACGTTCCACAAGAGAGATGTGTTTGGCAGCATGGAAAACACGGAGAGCATCCCCTGCTCTCCTCAGAGAAGGGCAGGGTACAGGTCTCCAGACACAGCATCTGCATCTGAGGCCTCATCAGAGAAAAGCTCTTCCCAGAACTTCCAGTCCTCTCACCTAACTTCATTAGATCCCCATTTTGGCCTGTAAGCCTTTTAAGGTACATTTCTGATTCCTACTCTGTCTCACAGTCATTGAATCCAACTTCATAAGCACACCAGAAAACTCTGGGCTAGGAAGTAAATCACATGGTGAGGAACCAATAAAGAAAGCAACATAGAAATTGCCAGCTGGGATACAAACAATCCATTTCCCCTGCTCCCCACAGTATATTCAGGGCATGCCTTAAAAACATA
This sequence comes from Agelaius tricolor, assembly GCF_023055355.1. NCBI lineage: Eukaryota > Metazoa > Chordata > Aves > Passeriformes > Icteridae > Agelaius > Agelaius tricolor. The sequence goes on from NW_027269261.1 coordinate 47,921,164, forward strand.
CCAGAAGATTTATGGTCAAGACCTGAATTTTGACATTAAAGGCTCTGAGCTGAAGCTAACCAGCCTCCCATGCTCCATGCTATTACTAAGAAATCTTATTGTGGATGTATAGATTGCACAGGCAATGTCTCTCCTGTCATCCAATAGGGTTTTTTAACATGAATTACAAATTGCACCTCTTTAAAGGCTTATTGTGCTTTTACTATAGACAACACCAGAGATGTTTTCAGTGATACATATTTTTGGCTTTCATAAGAAACTAAAGACCTGCAAAAAATTAATAAATCTCTTGGATTTTAAAAAAACCTGAAATATTGCCCTGACAATACTTTAAATTATGTCCAAGTTGGCTTGCACTTGGTAGACAGATTAGATGGAAGGTGGGTAGAACACCTACAATAAGACTTAAAAATCTCTACCAACACCCAGCTAATAACATTTTCTCTTTTCTCATGCTCACACAAAGGCAAAAGGACATTAGCTCCCAACAAAGAAACTTACAATTTCTTTACAAGAATAATGAATATGATGAGTCAAGAAATATTCTCTGAGATAAGTATCAATACCCAACACAAAAGTGTAACCGGGGCCTTCTTGCAATTGTGAAAACAGTATTTGAGTCACACGGCCAGAGAAACATCTATACAATAAAGGACTGTAAATGTAAATTCATGTGGAAAATCCTGCAGCTTTAGCAACAGACAGCCGACACTAACTGAAAAAGAGATTTTTAGTGTCCTTTTTAGGGTAAAATGATGTAGGACTACTGAAACAACCAGGCTCTAATCTAATTTCATCTCCCCCATTCCCTGTTGATAATTCAAGGTTTAAGATAAAGGCCAGGTGAGCTTTCATACAAACCTACAATATTTTGCCACACAAGGACATGCACATCACCCTCCTGACATCAGAAGCACCAGGCTTTCTCCACAGCAGAAGCACTGCCCCTTGCAGGCTTTGTTTTCCAGCACTGCTATGATCTGTATTCCAGCTGCTGGAGTGTCCTTGTGCATTTGCAGCCTCTGCTCACTCCCTGACATGTGAAATCAGTTTTCAACCAAAAAGTGTGTGAAAAAAAAGGTCAGCCTGAGGTGAGCTAGTCATTACAAAACTTAAACACACCTACAGGAGATGCTTTTTGGTGCCAGTGGCACACAGGAATTTCTGGGGTTTTTTCGCAGCATGGAAAGTCAAGGTGAAACAACATTGTCCTAGGCAGTGTCACTCTGCTATCCTAGGCAACATTAATTAAGCCACATCTCCAAGTAAGAACATGCTTTCTCAGCAGAACACAGATCTTTCAGGGCAGAAATGTTTCTACATGAGACAAAAATTTGCAAGGTGACAGATGAGAGCCATGCTCATTTAAATGACTGGAGTAGCCTTGTAAAAAAATTATTTTAACACAGTCAGGAAAGATACAGAAGGAAACACACAGAGCTACTTTGATCACAACCTTTCAAAATAAAGAAAGCAGTATTTTACTTCATTCCTCAGCTCCTGGCTACAATTCATATCACTCACATCCCACGGTGCTTGTGTCTTCTTCAAAGGCCTGGGAATCAGCCCTGCAGCTCCAAGTAACAACAGAAACTATCTTTCTTTTAAATAATACTCTATTTTTCTACTCATGTAACAATTCCGTCTGAAAAATTAAACCGGTAATTTCTGCTTCCTTCTTCTGTAAAATTGTCTTTGAAATGAAAATCACAACATGCCTTAATCCTTTAATCTGTCAATGAGTCAGACAACTGATCAGAAATATATCAAAACTGCATTATTAATATGGTTTTTTTTGAGATTAGTAATAAACTATTTCATTTGCCAGAGTGAGCTCATACATGCTGTAAGCGGAAGTCAGCACCTGATGAAAAATATTTCACAGAATCATTGAATTATCAGGTTTGGAAGAGACCTTCAAGATCATCTAGTTCAACTGTTAACCCAGCACCACCATAATCAATCCTAAGCCATATCCCCAAATGTCACACCCAGATGCCTCTTGAACACTTCTGAAGATGATGACTCTATAATTTCCCTGGGCAAGTTATTCCATTGTCTAACACCTCTTTCAGTAAAGTTTTTTTTCTAATATCTAATCCGAGTCTCCCTGATGCAACTTAAGGACATTTCCAACCATCCTTTCATTTCCTCCTCACTAAAACTCCTTTCAGGTAGTTGTAGAGAGTGAAGGGCTACAAAATTGCTTTTGGAATTTTAATTCCATCACAAAAAGAGCAAGCTTTAAGGTGTTCTTTTGCAGAACAATAAGCAATTTACTCAAGTCAATGTCTTATGACAAATACTGTATCATACACAAAAGGATGTGACACAAGATTTGAGAACTTTTTTCCTCCAAATACAAAATCCTACGAGTACTGACAGAAATAACTTGGCTTTTATCCAGTAGAAGAAACACACACACAAAAAAAATATCATATTGGGTTTCAAGGTGTAGTAGCCTACAGATGGCCTGTAGGTCTCAAAGTATAAATAATTATAAAATTATAACGGAAATATGTAATCAGTTACATAATTCCCCTACTTACATAATTCAACCAGGAAGAGCAGGCCCAGGCTGTTGGAGACTCAGGCTTCTATTGGCTGGCTGACCAGGCAGTAACTGGCTGGTTAGTTACTGGCAGTAACTAACAGTTACTGGCAATAACTCAGGATTAACCTCATGGGCTCCTAAGATATATAAGGGAGCAAGATCTGAATAATGTGAACTGCTGCTGCATGAACTCAGTGTATCCTGTCACTGGTCTGTCTCCAAAACTGTGACAAGTGGTGGACCAAGTGGTGGACCACAATGTGATCACAACAGCTGCCACCAATAGAGTGGGGAGACAGACGGGACAACCAGGAAGAGTTGCCTGCAGCCTTTGAGCTGTGAGGAACGGCATATAGAGCCGTGATTGGTCCGGATCCCCCTTTACTTTTTCTTTTAATTTTTCTTTTTGTAACTGGAAGACACCACCAGCATGGGAGCATGGGCTTCAACACCGGAGGACACCCTCCTGAACGTATAGACACCCACTTTAAAGAAAAGATTTGAAAAATATGAGGAATGGGCCTTATTTGCCCTCATAATATGGTGTGAGAGCCACAGACTACATGTATCAGAAGGGGCTGCACTAGATTTAAAAACTTGGGAGTGGGCTGGACAACATATCTGTACAGCTGCCTCCACAGGAGATGACTCTGCCATTTATGTTATTAAACCATGGAGACTCATAATGAACATGATAAAAATGTTGCAGAGTGAGCAGGTGGTGAGAACAGCAGAGGGACTGAAAGCAGGGCACTGAAGGAGGCAGCGGGGTGAGCAGATGCTGTGCCAGCTTGTTACCCAACAGGCTTAGGGTCACCTGCTGTTGATAATATGGTACATTTCTTAACAACAGAGAGGGTAACTCCATTTGATATAAAGCAGCTTGCTAAATTAATGTTTTCAACAGTCCAATATTTGGTGTCTGAATCTGCATGGAAAAGCAGTGTGGAAAAACAGCAATTAAAAAATCTAGATTTTCCAAATGAAGATCCACGTTATGAGCCAGGGGCCTCTCAACTCCTGGGGCTGCCACCAGCGAGTGATCCACAACTCCAGGCTAGGCTGCACCCACTGGTGCTAGCACAGGTCAAAGAACTAGGTACACAAGCTTTATTTAAGGTAGCAAATATGGCAAATCTGACCCAAACATATTCAAAGATTAAGTAGGGAGTTAATGAACCATATCTGCAGTTTATTGAGAGATTGCAAGATGCAATGCAGAAATAAATTGTTAATGTAGAGATCCGAAATCACCAAATTTTGCAATTAACAAAAGATAACACCAAAGACTGCAGAAAAATCATAGAACTATTACCCAATGAAAATCCATCACTAAATGAACTAATAAATGCCTGTGCTAAAGCAGGTTCTCGTTCCCACAATATGACCTTACTAGGCAACTCAATAGCAGCTGCTGTAAGAATGTCACCTCAGTATTGTAAATATAAACAGCAAGGCCATCTGAAAGCAAATTGCTCCTGTAAACCCATCTTAACAGGGACAAATCCTCTCAAGGACCAGGGAAACGAAAGACTCAGTGTGAGGAGGGGATGTGTGAAGACAAAAACATCTCCTCACCTTCCTGTGGCTTATGTGACCAGCACACAGGAAGGACTCAAGGAGCAGCTGGAATGGATGTATTCACATCAGACACAGTAACCATATGCAACCCAAAGGTACATAAGATTCCTCTTGAAGCTCAAGGACCTATCGGGAAAGGATTAAGTGCACTATTGATTGGAAGGTCTAGTGCTACAATGAAAGGTATCTTTGTGTATCCTGGTTGTTATTGGCTCAAACTTTACTGGACAAATATATCCTATGGTTTCTACCCCGACTCCACCCGTGACTGTCCCTGAGAAAACCAGAATTGCTCAGCTTATCCCATTTAAGTCCTGCGTCCCACATACAGACCCCAAGGTGCAAGGAGACCAGGGCTTCAGATCAACAGGAAAACCCCAGGTATTTTGGGCCCAGATTGTAGGTGAACAGAGGCCCAACGTGGAATGTATCATTACAATGCCACGTAACATAAAAACAGACAATGGACCTGCAAACACATCACAAAAAATGAAACAATTTTTACAGCTCTGGAGTGTGGCCCACCAAAGTGGTATTCCCTGACAAGCAACTGGACAGGCGATTGTAGAAAGGGCACATGGCACTTTAAAACGTATGTTAAAAAAACAGAAAGGGGGAATGTGTGGCAAAACCCCACAAAGCAAAGTGGCCAAGGCTGTTTACACATTAAATCATTTAACAGTACCAGAGCAATCTCAAAATCCAGTAATTTTAAATAATTTCTTCTCATTGCAATAGTCTGGTGATGTCCATTCACCCAAACCTAAGTCCCAGTTTCGGAGACAGACCAGTGACAGGACACACTGAGTTCATGCAGCAACAGTCCACTTTATTCTGATCTTGCTCCCTTACATATCTTAGGAGCCCATGAGGTTAATCCTCATTGGCTGAGCCAGTTACTGCCTGGTCAGCCAGCCAATAGAAGCGTGAGTCTCCAACGGCCTGCTCTTATTGGTTGAATTATGTAAGTAGGGGAATTATATAACTGATTACATACTTCCGTTATAATTTTATAATTATTTGTATTTGAGGCCGACACAGCTATTTTTTGATTTTGAGTATTTCAACCAAAAATTACAGAAACACCACATTCTGCCCAGGATGCATTAGAATTATTGGTAGCCCTGACAATTTAACATAAGAAATCATAACTCAAATACCTACATGCCTTGCAAATAATTTCCATTCCATTTCCATCTGTTCATCTAGGGAAAAACACAAAAATATCCCTTCTCTCACAATCAAAACAAAAAACCACATCCTCTTTCTATGCCCTGCCCCCGTGAGATACCACAACTTCTGTGAAACCAGGAGACCCTGCTCACAGCCCAGGAACAGTGCATGCTCCTTCAGGCTGAAGGGTGAAGATGTGCAGGTGTGTCAGCAGCAACCTAAATTTCAAGTTTTCATAAAAGGAAATGAAATAAAAAGATGTGGAAAACCAGTGACTGAGCCCAGTCTAGAGTGACCTCTCCTGCTTAACAAGGCTGTTCTTCATACACCACTAGAGTCTGCAGTGCAGTCTAGTCCTCACTGTTGCCAGCCAAGGAAAATTCTTCCGCTCTCCTGAGAGCCACCAAGAATCCTCTCACAGCTTGTTAAGTGCTTTCTCACATAATTGGTGTTTGTAAAGAGGTCAAACTGACCATTACATCCTGAGGACAATGTCACATCATATGAGCTAAACACAACATTCAAAAAAAAAAACCCCATCATGATTTCCCACCTTCTCTGGCCCCAGCTGGGGAGCTCTGGGTGGCCTTAGAGTGATTGGAAAGAAAATGTAAACATGGTATCTCAGAAAAGGGCTTGTGAGTACAAGTACGACATGAAAGAAGGAAAAGTACAACTTCCTACTTTGGAAGGCTGCAGAAAGACACTGAAAAGTCAAGGTATAGTTGGCATGAAGGTTTCCAGGTATAAATGTAATATCAGTTACTAAATCTTATTTGGGAGCACAAATTATTTACACATTTTAATGAAACATAAGATAAAATGCATAAGATAACATTTTTAACCCTAGTTAGAGGGAGTTTTACTTCACCAGGTGATATTTAATGTTTCTATTCAATCTCAATCAAGTATTTGGATAACTAGAGCCACACAGCAGCAAAATTACTTCTTTCTTTCAAATATATTTGGTATCTGTTTGTGCATCTATGCCAACAGCACTGGCAGCAGATTGCTGTGGGGTGGGTAGGTGCTGGGCATTGCTTCTCAAATCAGCATTGCCAATAGAGACAAAGCCAAATGCTTCCCATCCTGTGCTGATGTGGCACTGAGGCCCCCCAAGGTGGGCTGCCAGGCAGGGGGACTGTGCCAAACTGTGTGGGATGGGTGTCCTCTGGAGATACCAGCAGGCTGGACAAGTTTATTGGGACACCAGTGGCAGGCTGCAGTGACCAGTGGGCATCTTGGGGAGAAGCTCCACAAAATGGCAGAGCAGATCAAGCTAAGCCTAGAATGCAGGATTTCTGTCCCCCAAATGCCCCTGGCACCAGCTGTGATTGCTCCTTCACTTCTATGAGGCTCAACCTGCTCAAAAGGCAACAGAAACCCTTTTCTGTTCCTCCTCCACTGCCTTCTGGTCTTCTATCAGAAGAGTGGGGGCTTGCTCACATTAATGCCACCATAGCACTCCAGCTGCACAGGACAACATAGGTCACTGTGGATGACTTCAGTCACTGCAATAATTTCTTTTACAGCCTCCCTTGGGCATCCACCCTCTATAGTCTGGGGTCCTCCATGGACTGCAGGTGGTTCTCTGCTTCACCATGGACCTCCATGGGCTGCAGGGGCACATCTGTCTCACCATGGTCCACACCATCTCAGTTCTGCTGCTGTAACACCTCCTCCCCCTCCTTCTGCACCGACCTTGGTGTCTGCAGAGCTGTTCCTCTCATATACTGCCGCTCTTCTCCAGCTGCAACTGGTCCTGTACAGTAACTTCTCTTCCTTCTTAAACAGATTATCCCAGAGGTGCTACCACCATCACTGAAGGGCTCACCCTTGGCCAGCAGTGGACCCATCATGGAGCTGGCTGGCATTGGCTCCACTGGACGTGGGGGAAGCCTCTGGCAGCTTCTCACAGAAGCCACTCCTGTAGCCCCTCTGCCCCCCAATCCCCCACCACTGCTACCAAAAGCCTGCTGTGCAAGCTCAAGACATTTTTCTAGAGGATAATTCTGGGGTTTCTTTGAATTGACTTTCCAATTTCTTCTGGCAAAATGCATGTTTTTACTTTCCTTCCCCTACCACCACATAAGTAAATAGGCTGCCAAGTTTAATTCCCACTTTTTTTTGGCTGGGCTAATTTGCCTGGACTCTTCTGCCTGGGCTAATTTGCCTGACTTCTCAGCCAACAATGTATTAAGCTCTTTTTTTGGCATCTTAACGAGTGAAGTGGCAGCTAACAAAACAGCATCTTCTGCTAACCATCTACATTTTCATTAAGTGCGGACATAAGTTATTCATTCATATACAAATTTTTGCTGGCATTGACATAGCAAAAGTGATGAACTATGCCCACAATGCTACTATTTAGATGTGACAAACATGAAACACATTTGTACATCACTGTTTTCTAACCTAAAATGATGTACAACATCAGGAACATATAGGTGGATATGTTTCTCTCTATTCTGTTATCAGAAATCATGGTAGTAATTTGTCAAAGATAAGTTTTACTGTTAAGAATGGAATCACTTCATAGTTGTAAGCAGGCACATTATCATATCTTTCTTTTCCATTGCTTTTGTGTTTTTCACCTCGAACCATCTTAGTACGGGAAATATGTTAAAAAAATAGAAAGAAATTGCCAAAAAAAAAGGATGAGTGGCTGCCAGCTGGAAGCAGTGTGTAAGCATTAAACAACCATGCTGTTACAGAAGGCACAGATCCAGGGAAGACCAAAAATGAAGATCATTATACTGTAATTAAGAATGAATCCCACTGGCAACTAACAGGAGGGAGACAGTACATCTGCTAATTCTGTTTACTAACACTTCTTCATAAAAGAACCTGGAAAATTTGTCTGCTTGGATAACAAGCTTTAATAAAATCAATTAGGGATGGCATATATTCAATTCTGAAAATGCCAAGCAGGAAATACCAACCACCTCAAGAACTTTTCAGCCCTCCCTCATGGAGGGCATGTGGACTGTAGCAAATTGATGCCGACGAGAAAAGCAGCAAGTCACAGAACAGTTTGGGCTGGAAGGGACCTTGAGATCACCTAGTTCCAAACCCTTGGCAAGGCAGGGACACCTTCCACTAAGTCCAGGGTATCAACGCCCTACCCAGCCTGGTCTCCTGAATACTTCCAGGGATGGGGCATCCACAACTTCTCTAGCAACTTGTTCCAACAACCATCACAGTAAAAAATTTCTTCCTAATCTCTAAACCTGCCATCTTTCAGTTTAAAGCCATTGCTCCTTGTCCTGTCACTACATTCAGTTTTTAAAAAGTTCCTCTCCAGCTTTCTTTAGACCCCCTTCGGGGGGGGATAACACTGGATCATCACCTCGCTAATACATCACTGTTTTAATGTTAAAAGCTAAAAGCATTCATGTTCAGCCAAGTAGATTGTAATACTAAGACTCTGTGACCTGTATTAACAGCAAGTCCTGCTCACAACTGAGCAGTAATATGCATGACCAGATCACCCAGAATGAAAAATCATGTAATGAGAAAAACCACACATCACATCACGTTTGGATTGGAAGGGAAGTTAAAGAGCAAATGTCTAGTTCCAACCACCCTGCCATGGGCAGGGACGCCTTCCACTACACCAGGTTGCTCACATACAGAAAAGGGCTCTCTAGAAAGAGCCTAAGTCAGGAAAAACAGTCTTGAACTGAAATGCCAGTCAAAGAGACTTTAGAAAAAATGGATAAAATAAACAGAAGATTGGCAGAACCTAGCTAGTATTAGACAACACTGTAATGAAGAACACAATCAGCAAGGGGAAGAACCAGCAGCAGCAGAAAAGCCTTTCTATCTTACAACAGGTCTTTAATCCAGTCACTGAAGACGTAATAAACATCCTTTGTTCCCAGTACAAAAAAAAGGGAAACAAAAAGAAAGGATACGATGAATAAGGACAGGAAGCTAAAGACAGGAATAAAATAGCTGGTTTTCTTAGTGAAATGAGACACTGAGTAAGGTTGCACAGCACCTGTGCTGAGACAATTCTTGAGAAAAACAAAGAAGGGTTAACAGTGAAGCAGCAAATTTTTCAGGGAATATTAATGGGAGCAGATAAGAAATCTGACCTCAAGGAGATACAGAAGGACTCCAGAATGCTGCAATACATTCAGCATTAAAAACCACAGATCCTTACAACAGGATACTCTGGATGACAAGGATGTAACTGGATTTAAAAAGAAAAACCCAAATCACCAAAAGAATAACAACAATAAAAAAATAGAAACTATATATTTATATTACAGAGGTCTATCAAGGGCTATTAATGTCTGCTGGTGAGCTGAAGGATGGCAGAATCTGGGAGGACAGTCAAGGGGAAGCACTTTTTACCCTGCCCCCAGTTTGTACTGGCTTCCCCCTCTGGGCTGGCTGGTGCTCATGTCTCGAGAAAGGTCTAATGCAGAAAGTTCACAGCCCCACACATGACACAATATCATTTGCACCAAGCTAGCAAGGAATTCAAATGTTTCAAAATATCGCATTTCCTACAATATAGAAAAGCCCATTTAAATAATGAGACCATTTCTGTAAGTTCACATTTTTCTCCCATTTTCTTTCCTAGGTCAAACGTTCTCATTCCGTTAAAACCTGACTGGATACACAGAAATTATACTCAGCAGATTTTAGCCCAAACCTCAAAAATGCTTATATTAACAGAAACACATTTAAGTTCTATGAATGCCTCAACATCTTGAAGCTAGCATTACATTTGTTTTTAGCAGAGGTCCACAAAAGTAGTTTAAACAATATGAAAGATTAAAAGAGGCTTATTAGAACAAATGTCAGTGTTCTGTATACTAAATATATCACCAAAGAAACCCATGAGCCAAAAGAAAATTAATTTAATATCAATGAGATATTATTATTAAATTAATTGATATTAAATTAATTTAATATCAATTAGATATTATTGCTTTCATACATCCCAACAGGACAGAGGCAAAACAAAAGAGATCATTCCATTTGCCTTTTTTTTTTAAATAGGACTTCATGTGACAAGAATTGGGGAGGAAAATCCTTACTTTCTGCACTATAAATCTTCAAAATAAGAGAGTAAAGAGATAGAGAAGCAAAGACATGCCCCACAAAAAATTATTGCAGGCATCAGGAAAGAAATAATTTTTAAAAATTATTAAGCTTCCCCTAATCTGCAGATGTAGCAAAATTCTCATTTAAGAAAATAACCACTCGCTAGCCAATGCATATTTTATTTCAACATACTGCTCAGTTATAGCTTAGACCATCTGCTGCCACAAATTCCAGTGACACAACTCCCTTTTGCTCAAGTTAAAGGGAGAGAAGCTGTATCCAACAGCTCCTGATATGTCCCTGAAATAATCCAGTCACATCAAATACACTGGCTAGCATAAAAGGAAAAGAGACCTGCTGCTGACCTCTGAATTAAAAAAGAGAAAATATGATTCACCATACAGTACATGTTATGAATTTCTCTGGGTTTGACCATTTTTTAAGTCAGATGGTAAATCTCAAAAACCACAGTACTGACTTTTAAGAAAAGAAGTTCCTCATTGTACCAAGGTCTAAATGTCTTTTATGTCCCCTTGACCTACCACAGTTGTGTTGGCACTTGAACACCAACCTGTTGAATGGTGAGAAAACAGCTAGAAGTTTGAGCTGTGGGCTAATTTTATCTTCTTATCAGGCTTCTGCCTAGTGCTGACTGACTTGAAGTCTCTCCCTTCATCTCTCAGGGCTGAAATGGAGAAGGAGCTGCAGAGCAGAGAAGAAAATCATACTGCTTCTGCATATGGCTTCCCTGCTGCTGCAGCTGGAGATGGTTTCTGCTCTGCTGACCCTGTCTAATTTCCCTAGTTAAAATCTTCATCTTGCTGAACAGGTCTGATGCTTTTCTGGAAAATTACTAATACTTTGCATTATTCATAGCACTGCCATTCTGAATAGGATACACAAAATGGAACATATTGATTCCACTTTTCAGTTTGACAAGACTATCACCATACTGACAAGACCAATATTAAAAACCTCATAAAATTACAAGGTTTAGAGGCATAAGTAATGCACCTATTTGCAGTTTTTTTTAATTTTCAGTCATCTGCTGAAGTTCTTTTCTACAACTATGAAAGAAAAAACCATACTCCCCTCCCTACAAAGAAACCCAGAATCTCTCAATGCCTTAATCTCAAGTGCTATGGCTTCAAAAAGCTCACCAAGCAACAAGATCAAGTATAAAATCATGAAGGTTAATAAATCTGTGAGGAAGAGAAAAAAAGTGTCAAATATGCTTCCCCTTGCCCTCCTTTCTTTTTATCAAAGATATAATCTGTTAGGACTACATTCTGAAGAAGTTGTTTTTTTTTTTTCCTTCAGCCACTGATGAACACTTGAGTTTTCTTTTTTTCCTTTCAAAGAGAAAAAAAAATTAATTTTGAAGAAAATAATAAACTCATTTAACAATCCATCTTCACCATGGAAAGTTTCCTATTTGCCACTAGTTAGTGGATTTTTCCCCATGAAAAAGGAAATTACTCTTGACAAGCTCAGTTATGAATAGTGGCTGGCTTTGCTTGGATCAGAGTTCATAGGAAAAAAGTTGTGTTCAAGGTAACCTGACTAGCCTGTGTTTCAATAACTCACTGAGCAGTAGCCAGATTTGCTGAAACAATGGCAGTCCGTTTTCCAGAGTCTACAACAACAAACAATCAGCTTAACACCCTTTGTTGGGGTTTTTGGACATTTTGATTTTGATTTTATGTAAAGCAGCTATATTTACAAGGCATAGAGGAGCTTTGAAAATTCTAGCAGACAAGAAAAAAAAAAAGTCCTGTTTGGAATAATAGCCAGAAAAAATGCTTTTACTTCAAAGGAGAATTTCACTACCTTGTTACACAGGGAATGCATTTTCTCAGCTGACACAGCAGGTCTACTGCTTATCCTGAAAGATGGAGTTACCATTTCATTCAAGACATGCACCCACCATCCCTGATAACTTGCAACCATGTAATATCAGCAAACTGGTCAGGGATATGTATTTTTGAAAAAGGTAATTCAACTTCAAATAGCCATCTTAAGGCAAAAACCAAAACCACATTTGAAACAGATGATGCCTGTTTCTTGGGGCCTTTTTTTTTTACATTTCTTTCTTTAAATAATGTGGAATTACAAGGAAGATAATAAAAAATTATTTCCTGGCAGCAGTACCCTTCTCAACTTTACTAATTATTAACAAAAAATGGGGGAGGAGAGGGAGAGGGAGAGGAGCAATACTTTTTATGCCAGGAAGGAAAATCTGATTTCTGGAATACCTGACACCTGAAGAGCACTGCTGAAGGAAAACACAGCAGACACTTGCCAGGCAGGGCCAAGCAACAGAGAGCACATTACAATCCATCTGCCAACACAAACCTATGGCATTTGGTTGTTTTTGGAGAAACACAAACACCCATCTCTCCATCATAGGAGCACACTGAAGCAAACAAAGCAAGAATATACAGACAGCACCAGATTTTTAGGCAGACTATTCCCCAGTTCAGATCTATTCATTCTGTAATGAGACAGAAACAAAATCTAAATTTGCACCTCTGTCCTTCGCCTTCATTGCTGTATTGGGGGCTCTTGCCCTGCTGGGTGGGCTGGCTGGGAAGAACCTGCCACCTCCCTAGTGGGACAAGCAGCCCAGATGTGTCCCACAGGAGCACCCCACGTGGGCTCCACAGACATGAGCCTTGGTGCCAACCAGAAAGGAGCAAGCACACAGTGCTCCAGCAGGCCCTGGGGTCCCTGTGAGCTGGGACCAGGATAAGGCGCAGGATTTTACTCTGTAGGGTACAATAAACCTTAAAAACTTCAGAAAAACTAGAACAAATGAAGTCTTGAGTATGTCTGGGCACTGATGTCCCTATTTTCCACAAAATGCCATCTCTGCTTCCATATGATTTCAACATAAACTACTTCAGTCTTAAAAATACAGAATTGACAAGTGTGCCCAGCCATTCTGCAGTCAACAGAAGAGTCCACACCACCACCAAAAAATTACACGATAGGAAAATATTTTGTTGTCAACAAACACCTAGGGCTCAGGACAGCTTTGGATGCCTGAATAAAGACATGTCTATCCCTCACCACGTCAGCCACACACCATGGGCAGGCAGTTCTCCCAATTCTACTGCCCTTGCCATGCATGCTCCTTGCCATGCACCACCTCACAGCTTCAGCTTTGCTTTTTAGCCATGCACCACCTCACAGCTTCAGCTTTGCTTTAGCTAGGAAGTTCTAGAGATCAGGATCTCTGCTTATTTCTCTTTGCTGGCAGCTCTGACAGCCAGAAAACTTAGGTATAAACCACAGAAAGGAAAGAGGAAGGAGAATGACAGACAAGGAATAAAATGGGCTAATAAATTCAGTTTTATTTTCATGGGTTGTCAGTTCCTGCAGGTTTTGACACCTACAGAGCGAAGTGAGTATCTGACTGCCTGAAATTACATTATCATGCCACAGCCTGAACACACTCAATATGCTGGCAGTAAGAGGAGGGCTGTCTCTCTCTCTGTCCTTCCTCTGTCAGGAGGAGTAAAAGGTTCTGCAGTTTCCTTCCCCATCCTACTGCCAATACAAGAGTTTTCATTTAAGGTGGTTAAAGCATAATGCAAGAAGGAAAACAGTCAAGACAAAGTCCTAGCAAGGAGTATAAAACCTTCCTACTTCAGAGGTTTTATAGTATGGTTTTCTAGGGACAGCCACCATGATTTCATTAGACAAGTCTTCAAAAAAAATGTTAATTAAACATAATTTCAAAAAGTCTGACTCCTACTCCTAAACACAGACATATACACACATATCTACATTATTACATCATATTTTTAAGACACACTATTTGCTGCTCAATGCCCCATCTCTATTATTTATGCCATGTACACATTGTAACTTTAAAAATAATTTTTTAAAAATTTGCACTAACAGAAATTGAAAGCATTATTTTTTTTCTGGATGATAAAACATTCCAGTTTTAAAAACCATTGTATTCCAACTTAAGACAAAATATCAATCAATAATTAGTTTTACTTGATGACTACTAAATGCTGCTTTCGGGTTCATAATGCCCAAAATGCTAGACTATGCACTGAAGATAACATTCATATCACACACAGATCCTCTTGTTTTCATTCACTTTAAATAGTTACTTGTCAGCTAATTATAATTGTTAAGTCATCCCTTACTGGGAATCATGCAAGTGTTATCTGCTTAGATGTGTGTTCCTGTTACTTTCACATTAACAAAGTATGTGAGAATTGAAAATGCAAATACTCAACTTGAGGCTTACAAAAATTATCAAGCACTTGAAATTCACCCATACTGAAACATCAAACCAAAGAGACTTCGCATTTCTGAACAGCATGAAACAAATGTTAGCACTGAAACAGTGTTTTATCCATCTATTTTAAGGATTTTGACATCTTCTCTTCTGGTACCTTTACTATTAACAGTGCACAATGTAAAATTGTGGATGCAGTTCATACTTTAAATGCATTTGTATCTTAGCTTTTAACAATAAATTTGAGAATAGTCGTGATAGTGTTAACAATTAATAGCTTCAGCATCAGTTTGGAACTTACAAAAATTAATTTGATTGGAAGAGATGTAAGACAAAGTCTTAGCTACTATGGCATATACCCAAGAACACTCAACTATTTTAAAGTCAAGAAACAACATTCAACTGGAGATGTCTATAACTGTAACTACCTTATATAAATCACCTAGTAGCAGAATTCACTTGGAAGCATGTCAGTTTCAAGTTTGCTTTTGAGTTACCCAGAGCAGAAACGAATTTCAGAAAATCACTACTGGCTATGAGGAACATTTACCATACACACAAGGACCTTTTCCTGGGTACCCCTGAGGCTTCAGATTTTTACTGATCAGACATTTTCTGATGAAGAGGTGTTGCTTTGGTAATTAACAGAATAGAATAGAATATTTCAGTTGGAAGGGACATACAAGGATCATCTAGTCCAACTGCCTGACCTCTTTAGGGCTGACTGAAAGTTAAAGCTATTGTTAAGGGCGCTGTACAAATCACTCTTAAATGCTGACGTGCCTTGGGCATCGACCACCTCTCTAAGTAGCCTGTTCCAGTGCTTCACCACTCCCTCTGTAAAGAAATGTTTCCTAATGTATTTCCTTTTTGAATACATCAGAACTTATTCACAACAATGACCAGAAAGGACTTCCACAGCTTCAGTACATGTTGTCCAAACCATCGCATTTTCTATTTTTTACTGGATCCTGTAACTACCCATTCCAACTGTAAACTTCTATTAGTCTGACACTGAAACAGCTCAAAAGTAATCATCCTTGAGGCCACTTTTTCATGCCTCCCAAAAATCTGTCTTCTTGTATCCTTTCCCGTATTTACTTCTTCCTCAAGAGCCTGAACCTATGTCATTCCTCATATGGAAATTATTTAATCATTTCTCCCACCCATTTGTGAGTGTTTTCTGGTTCTTTCAATCCCATTTTGGGAATGGGAGATGTCCTGGTTTAGGACAAATTTGGGAGGAAATAGCCTAGGAGAGGAAGTCACAAATGTCAAATGAAAGTAGTCAAGCGCAGACATACTGGAGATTTATATACAATGAAGCTCTCTGTATTGCTCTCTATTGCTTTTGGTTTGCCTTTTTTGACTGCTACCTAGAAACAAACATGCTACAGTAGAACCACCCATCACACAGAGAAGATCTCACTCCTAACCCTGCAAAAGGCTTGTGAGAGTCCATCAGTTTCTAAGTGAAATAAGGATTATCCCCCACAAACTGCTTTCCCTCCTTCAATGAAGGCAAGGCTGGCTTTTGTCCCTGGGCTGCACAAGAATGCTCTTTTCTGTTCTTGTTCAATGATCCAAAAATATATCTCCTTAAAATATAACACAGACATACCCTCTTCTCTTATACAGTTTACATGGCCTTAAAAAGCTGGCATCAATATATTAGAATCTTTGTTCTCTGGTTGGGATTTTCCACTCTACAAATAGGATCTTCCTATAGAGAAGCTAGAGAAAACTATTTCCCCAAGCTACCACAACACATAAAACACAAAAAGCAGCACAAGAGAGAAATCAAGAGCTGTCCTGTATTCATGCTCAGAAGGCACAAATAAAAACTTGGCAAAATCACCATAAAAATTAAGATTCATAATTTTAATCTTAATACAGCAAGGTCCTTTAATAAAAGATCTTAAGTTCTTATGTATGTAAATGTCTTTAAAAGTGCTACCGAAACACAGTATATGGTAAGACCCTCTAATAATGTTACATTTAAATAAGATTGTGGGTACTTAGTGCTGGGACCTCTACTAGTTGTTTTCTGGTTTTCTGTGCAGTTGCTTAAAATCTGCAACAGCCAGAAATTTTCAGACCACTACAATGCTGCAAGAAAAAACCCCTCACCTTTTTACATTCTGAAGCAATAGATTGTTGTTATCCTGTATCCTGTCTCCACAAAAAGGAGAATGGCAATACAGAATGGTATCATTAAAATAAAAACATGGTATTAATCTTACATTTTCTATGAATATAAGTATGTATTGTGAATTACATGGAAGTTTTTAGCGTTGCAATCTTAACCAATGCTATATTGCATATTTACAATATGCAACTGACTCAGACTACTGAATGAAAACAGATTTGGAAGGCCCATTTTTTTGCTTTTGTATAAATGCATAATGTTGCAATGTTTGGAATGCAAACACCACAGGGGAACATTAAAAAAATATTGGTTTGTAAATTAAAGCCACTGAAAAGTAAATGTCAGCCATGAAAATATTTCCTTTAATATTATAAGTTGTTTAATCAGTCCCTCCTCCAGCTGAGGTCTGAATTATCATTAACTTTGTGGTTCAATAAATTATTAATACAAAATGGGAGAATCTAAGGGGGAAAATGGTGCTTTAGAGCACACACAATAGATGAAGAGCTGCAAAAATGGGCCAGAAATTTTGCTGTGAAGAGGTAATGCAGCAAAAGGGAACAGCTGGAGACTATTAAAAGCACTCATTAGAGGGAAGAAGCAGCAAACTGTTCTAATTGGGTCAGCTGACAGGTGGCTGTGCTTCAGCAGCACTCACCCAGCAGCGCCGTCCTGGGTGCAGGGATCGGTGCCACTGTGTGATCCCAAACCCGACCTCAGCTGCAAACTGCACTGCAGCACATCCAGTGACCAACCCCAACCACCAGGGACTGGTGCCACTGTGTGATCCCAAACCTGACCTCAGCTGCAAACTGCACTGCAGCACATCCAGTGACCAACCCCAACCACCAGGGACTGGTGCCACTGTGTGATCCCAAACCCAGCCTCAGCTGCAAACTGCACTGCAGCACATCCAGTGACCAACCCCAACCACCAGGGACTGCTGCCACTGTGTGATCCCAAACCCAACCTCAGCTGCAAACTGCACTGCAGCACATCCAGTGACCAACCCCAACCACCAGGGACTGGTGCCACTGTGTGATCCCAAACCCAGCCTCAGCTGCAAACTGCACTGCAGCACATCCAGTGACCAACCCCAACCACCTCAGCACCAGGGACTGGTGCCACTGTGTGATCCCAAACCCAACCTCAGCTGCAAACTGCACTGCAGCAACATCCAGTGACCAGCACCAGGGACTGGTGCCACTGTGTGATCCCAAACCCAACCTCAGCTGCAAACTGCACTGCAGCACATCCAGTGACCAGCCCCAACCACCTCAGCACCAGGGCATAACACAGGCAGGAAAATGACCACTGTCTGCACGGGGCTGTGTCAGGGAAAACACTGAGAGTGCACAAAATGTTTAGTCTCCTAACTACAGCTCAGAACACACTGAAAAGTGAAAAATGTTCTTTTTAATTTATAGATTTAACTCCCCAATATCTGGTATGCACTGCACAGACAAAGGCAAATAATTTTAACCTGTGCATGCCTCAGATTTCCAGTCTAATCTATGCTAACCAAGTTATCAAAGCCTCCTCAAAATTTCCCAGGTTCAACCAAGGCAATTCTCTCCCAGCCTGTTTTTTTATAGAGAAGCACACTCATGAAAGTGACAGTCAGAAGATGAAGGCATGGGCTCCATATCATGGTCTCTCCTGGAGGCCATGTGTCAGGCAACTGAAAAGCTTCAAGAAACTTTTCTGAAGTCACGAAGGAGAAAGCTCAATGATGACAAATAGTGATGACAGGTACTGATGACAATTCATAATATAATGACCCAGGATATTATGCAGATAAACACAGGAAATAAGACAGCCAGCTGCTGTCCGAAAACCAGTGTAATTGGTAAAAGAATATTTTTCACTGTAGATAGAAATTTGAGGATATAAATTATTAAACTAGTTAAATATATTTAGTGAATATTCTTATATTAATGAAAACTATGGAAATCAAAAAGGAAATTCTCAAGATTCAAGACTAAAAAAAAAAAAACAATGTTCTATGGTGAATGGGTACACCATTTACCCATTCACCTTTTCTTATTATTTTGTTTGGAATTTACGAAATAACCTCAAAAGCATTAGTTTAAGTATTTAGCCATAAAAGCTAACATTGCAAAAGGAATGGTTTTTTCCCTATTATAAGAAATCTGATGTGAAATTTCCCTGACATCACTTGAATTTTACTTCCCTCCTTTAAAGTAATCCTAATACACTTTTAACAATTATTTTAACATTTCATTTAAAAGACAAAAGGACAGATGCTGTTTTATGGGATCACTTGCATGAGTAATCTTTAACATAAATGATGTTGAATATTGTTAGAATATTTTTAATTTTTGCTGAGAAAAACATATTTATTTTCAGAGACAAAGTTAAGAAAATTATGCAGAGCCACCCAGAGATGCTGCGCAAACGTAACTGCTAATTTTAATGAAAATTTGAAATATCCTATAGGAAGGTGACAAGTTCTTATCTTACTGAATGATTTTTTAAATACAACAATTCTCACTTATGATACTTTAGCTTAGAAATCTTTTACTGGAGTGAGCTAAGAGTCACATTATTCACGAGCCTAACAGAGATCAGAATCACATGTAACCAGATTTGCAACAACACACAGCCCATGCTGCTTCACATGCTCATTCAGCCTGAGTAGTCTTAGATCAAAGTTTTACCCAGTATTAAGAAAATATGAAACCCCTATACATGCCTTTTTTTATATTTGATATTTCAAACTGAAGCGGTAATAAACACTAGATAATTATAGACAAGATTTCTGGAAGTAAAATTTTAATATAAAGCATTAAAATATTAATAGTAGTCCCTCTTCATCAGGGGTGCTTCCTACCTCCTGCACTTCCAAGTCCTGAAATAAATAACATCTCAGGCATGGTTTTCTTTTGCTTGGTACCTGCAGCACTCACAACTGTACTGATAAGGGTTTGCTTGCTTTATTGAAGCATATTTACTCCAAGAACTCTAGTTCGACCTGAAAGACATTCACTACAATGCATTTAAATTAACTTTTGTGAATTTATCTCATCTTACAGGACCATAATGTAGGGCTGACAGTCACATCAGTGTGCTTGAGGCTTGCTCAAGGTGCTCACCATTAATTACGTCTCTGCCTTACTCCAAAAATGCTGCCACTATTTTTTTGGGGAGAAGCTTGGAAGTGATTTCTTCAGGTGACTAACAATAACTCACTCCAGCAGTGAAAGTGCCAGGTCAGGCACTGGCAGGCAGCTGGTGGATCTGGGTAAAAAGTCACACATGGCAGCAGCTGCCTCTGCTATATCTGACTCATGAATAAAAGGCTTGTTTTCTATTCTGACTTTCAATTAAATTTTGGTAAACACAGACATTCACCAAAATGTTTAGAACAATTTATCTGACTCCTGAATGAATGGTTGTGTTTCCTGGAACAAAGTCAAAGCCTGAAGCTCTATTCAGAGAAAATTTCAAATAATCAATGAACGGCAGAAATTTCTGTCTCTGTTTCTGACCTTTGCAGTGTCAGCAGTTCAGATTTTCAATGTTAGAAAAACAGCATGCAAGGTACTGCAAGACTGCAAGATAGTTTGGGTTTTTTTCAACTCCCTTTTTTCATAAGGATCAGAATTGAGGGGAGGGAATGCTTCCATCAAGGGCATCACAACCTGGAACTCACTGGACACAAAACCTGATCTTAAAATGCTTTTCCACCCTTAAGAGTCTGCTTTCTAGAGCAGCTGAGCTCCCACACCTTCACACTGCAGTTTGAGGGAATATGGATGCTGCCCCTCATCATTTTCAATGGAGATGGTCAGTGCTGGCAGCTGTTGATGAAGATGCCAAGATGGCCTGGAAAGGCTCCCAGTTGCCCACACCACCTTCCAGGAGATAGGAAGCCAAGAACATCATGGTTGATAAAAGCACAATTAGCCTCTAAGACCCACTTTCCAGATACATATATTTTGCTTGCAAACCCATCTCTTCTGGTAAAACAGGAAAGTAATATAAAAAGCTTCTCCAGTCCATTTTGTAAGTCCATAACTGCTATCACACAACATCAAGTACTCCAGCAAAGAGCTCAATGTCATGGATCAATTAGCAGTTATGTGTTTTCCTGGCTGATGGAAGAAGAAAAGTAAAAGGTCATATCCTCCCCCTGCTTTCATGTATCTGCTCGTGGTCAGGCACACCTCATCCCCAACAACTTAGGTTTAATATTGTGATCAATGTTGAAACTATTTAATATGCTAAATCTAAGTTTATCCTTAAATAGTCCCCTGTAAAAAAAAGTAATGTTTCATGATGAGTTTTGCATTTTAAAGAATATTAGGGAAGAACTGCAAAAGTTATGAGACCTGCCATGAGGCCACCCATCAGTCTTGTGCTAAAATGGCATATTGGTTCAGTCTCAGAGGTAAAACCAGCTGCTTACTTTCTACACTGTTAGATCTGACAATTGATTTTGCAGATTTCTGAAGTTATGACTCCAAAATCCCCAATACCTGACTTTTAAGAAATACGCCAGCTGATTTTCTTGCACCACTGTGGAAAATATTAGAATGCAGGCATGCAATATATGATGTGGTTGGATAGCTAAAGTGTTAAAAATGCTGAACATTCAGAATGAGCAGCTTTTGAGACAATTTCAATGGCAAGTGACCTATGTCTTACTGTCACTCTCTTTGAGCAGTGCAAGTGACTGACAAAGTCTGCCAAGGAAGGATGGAAAACAGGTTCCAAAAATGTTTCCAGGATTCTAACACTGACTTACCAACAGAGAAAATCAAAATGAAAATGCAAAAATAGTTTTTATTAAGGATACTAATGGTGCCTCAGATCAACAAACTGCCTTTTGAACAAAATGATTACTGACCTCAGTCAGACACTTTTTATTTCTTTTTCATTATAGCTTTTGTACTGGTCTATGTATGCACAGATATCTGCATATGCATATAAATAATTAACTTAAAGAACATACCAATGCCTATGAAAATGCAAGGTAATTTCTATTAGTTTTTAAACCAAGACAATATGAATTGGATCTATTTGTTTCAGTTCTGCTTGAAGTAAAATTTCACTGGCTATATAGATCATGTCTTAAGCTGCACAGTCAGTACTGAAATAATACCAGAGTCAGTCGTAACAGATGCCAATCACTGCACTTCAAATGAGAAGGCACTCAAAGTAAAGTACAGGCTCTACCACTCACTTTTAACATTTCCAAAAAAGAAAATGTAATACTGTTATAAAGTTGTAGTAAAAACCCCCACCAATCAGTAATTTCCTCAACCCTCTTGTCCCATTCAGAGATGATGAAGCAGAAGTCCATGCACACACAACATGCAAAACCTTCCAGCTCTGCACACCAGGAAGTCAAGACCCATTTAGCCAACATAAGAAACCCTTCACAGTTTATACCTGTATAGGAGATGTCATTAAATTTAAGGCTATTAGATCATTACACTGATACCTTCCCCTTCAATTACCCATAATGTACAAGCTTGTCTGTTCACAGGGCTCTATATGACAAAACCAGAAGACAAATGAAATTTAAACAGCTCTGTAACAGGGAAAAAACCCAGCCTTCCTTGGATTCATCTAACTTCAGCTAGGGCTGAAAGGTATTGTGTGGCAATTGTTCAGAGCTGCGTTCTCTACGGCTCATCAGATATCTTGTACTCTACTGCCTCTTCAAAACCCCACAAAAACATCCTCTCTTCCTCCTCCAAAACCACAGACATATCTTGTTTTGACATTATGTCTGGCCTGCAACATCTCATAGCAGACCATCAAGCTGTCCTGTTCAAGTATGCCTGAAGGCTGAGTCCAACTGGATCTCCATTAGAGAGAGAGAGTAAGAAGTAATTCCATCATTTTGCCTTTTTGAGAGATGTCTGTGTACATGCAAGTGATCAATATAAACCAAACTAGCTACCTTCCTAGCTTCTCAGTTTCTTATTTAGCATTCATTCAACACCTACTTCCACGGGATCTTGGTATGCAACAAAGGCAGGCAGGTGTTATGAAGGTTCAGCAGCTATATAAATTTAAAACTTGTTATGAATAGCTTATTCAGCATTATTGCCATCATCTTAACCCAAAAAAGACAAAAGGAAACAAAACCAAAGCAAGAATTGAGATTAGACCCCTGGTGTAAAGAACATTACAAACAACTTAGCAGCAATAACACTGGAGACTTGAGCTCCCTGAATTGCTTTGTTTCTCAATTTTCTTCTGAGGCTGCAGAGTTACAGACATAGTCTGAATCTAAAAATCCGTCTGAATACTCACAGTGATAAATATAGGCAGAATTATTATATTACTATGCAGTGCAAATCCAACTCAGTGTAAGGACCATAATTCAGCCATGGAAATCTGGAACTTGCTGTCAGCTTATTCAAGATCAAACTGAATTCATTGGCAACACTCTACACAGCAGAGCTGAGCAAACTAAGGACCAGGCAAGAAAAGACAGAGGAAAACCACAAGATGGGAGATCCTCAGTCTCCCACTTTTCATGCATCCAATTTCAAAAGCAGCGCTACATAACAATGATGGGAAATTGGTAATCAAAACCTTTTATTTAAACATACCAGGTATCTTTCCTCCTGCTTCATGTTGGGGGTACGGATCATGTGATTCTGTTCTCCTCTCCAGTCTCCGAAACGTCGAAAAAAATAATTGGATAGGAATCGGTTGACAGGATCCCTAATAATATTGATGTACACAGGCTGGTCTCCTCCAAACCTGGTGGGAAGAAAAATGGGTGAATCTCATCACAGGCTCCACACAAACATGTATCTATTATCTCTCATTTGAATGCTTTCAAATTACTTCCTACAGAAATTCAGAGCTTTTACAAGGTGAGGAGTGAATCTGAGCATCTTACAACTAGTTTCTAAACCTTTGTAAAAGCATGTAAGATCTCATTAGGGGTGAACAGTAAATATGGAATCACATTAAGCTATATGTGTACTGCAAACATTTTAGTTGAAAACCACTGTACAACACTGTATCAAGAGTTTTGCTTTCTTGAGTTCTCTCCTTGCTGTTTTCAGATTAAGAACCTTCTGCAGATGAATCAAAGAATGAGTATTTCTTCTTCTCAACATACTTCTTATCTGGGTGGTCATGTCAGAACAGGCACCACCCAACAGTAGCTGCTGTAAGGCAGCCTTGGATCATCTTTGTCTGTACAGTAAGTGTAGTAACGTGCAAAGGATTTTCAGCTTCCTTTGAAAGCTTTTTTCCAAAAGCTTCCTCTGGATGAACTGACAGATATGCATGGTATTTCCAACTTTTTATTTGCTGGAACTTGTGCAGAACCTTGTCCCCTCACCCCCAGTCTGCACCACTGGCTGGATTTGAGGTTATTTCATGGTTATGCAATACCTTATCCCTGTACTGTGCTTCATGAACTTTTTTTTTTAAAGTCCGTATGAAAATTCTTGCTTCAAAAAAGAAATTAAATATCAATCTCAAGAACATGCAAGTCCAAGGAAAAGGAAAGGGTAACAACACAGCTGTTACCAGGCTTGCACATAAACAACATCTAGCATAGATATCTGCAACTTAGAGATGAGAAGATAAACCAGAGCAACTTTACCCTCCTGTATGTCTCCTCCTGGTGCTAAGTGTAAGCACCTCCTGGTGCTAACATCTTCAGTTCAATAGCTGGGATATCAAAAGAGGAAAGGAGGAAAAAGAAACTTGGGAAGGTTTGTGATTACACTGTATTTTCAGAATGTTAAAACACTGACTGCATATTTTATATCAACACACAGCATCAGGAAAGCAGGCCTAACTGGAAAAAAAAAAAAGGAGGGGAAGCTGCTTACACTGTTCCATGGTCAAAATGAAAAAATGGACATTCATGGAACTGACTTATGGACTACAAATTCTCTGAGACAAAGAATAAAATAAAACCTTTCAGGACTTAAAAGTTTATAGGATAAATTCAACTTGGAATTTTCCTCATCTAAGAACACAGATTGTGCTTCTCTCCTCTGTTTCCCCAATTTAGGTGAACAATTCTCACTTAAGCAATAGCTTATACTTTATTTTTGTAAGATTGAGAACATAGCCATATTTAAGTATTTAAATGCTATTCTGATGATTTTCTGAGTCACAATTTATATAATTTCTTCTAAACTGTAAAATACTAGATTAAAGAGATAACTGAAGACACCCTTTAGATTAAAAAAAAAACCCCTCTCAGTTTCTCCCCATCTTT
Organism: Agelaius tricolor; assembly: GCF_023055355.1. Taxonomy (NCBI): domain Eukaryota; kingdom Metazoa; phylum Chordata; class Aves; order Passeriformes; family Icteridae; genus Agelaius; species Agelaius tricolor. Next base: position 47,946,176 of record NW_027269261.1, read on the forward strand.
TGAGGCAATGAATGATTGAATTTGTATAATAAAAGACCAAGGCTTCCCATTAATATTTAAGAGGCAGCAAAATTGTTTAAAATTATGAATTCTAGTAAAAGACAAGAGTAAAATCTTATAGAGTTTAAACCTGATTTTTCTCCTGCATGATTCCCCAGACTCCTAAACACAGTCTACAAAGGCTTGTCTCATGAGTAACTATGCCTATCAGTAATCTCATTGACCTCAGTGTTGCAGGATCACTGCCATAATTTGAAATTGCACAGACAGCATACAATTTTAAAACAATCCAATTAAAAAAGCATATGCTCCTTGCTTCCTGATTAGTGCACAACCCAGTTTGGACATGGATGTGCAAGTTAAATATCCTGAATTTAGTACCCTGACTTCTTCTCTAAGCTTATCTTTGCTGCTTTTTATCTTTATACAGAAATAAAACCTGTATTTGAAAAAAAAAAAAAAAAAAAACAAAAACAAAGGCATTCCTGCAAATACCACAGGGCAATGTGGGCATAAAGTTTTGACAATATTTACTCAAATAGAAAGCTCTGAGTGGATGCCTTGGCCTGGTAGTTTTGAAAACTAGACTTTTCAAGTCAAATTGCTGGAAAGAATGGATTGCATCTAAATTACTGAACATATTATCCTACTGCTGCTTGATGCAGATAGCAATAATCAAAAGACAGAGGTGAGTGGAGGAGAGCAAAGAAAAGGGGAAGCAGTAGAGAGTAAGAAGTGATGTCAGCAGCAAGCTGTCTTAAGACAAAAAGATCACAACATTTATAGAAGCAAGAGAGCAGGGATGTCCTGCCCCAGGTTCCATAGAGGTTGTTAAAAAACCTAAATGCTCATCAGAAGAGCAAAAATTGAAAATCAGACAGCTAATAGCTGTCTTGATAGACATTTTCAATTCATTTTGTCTTTTCTGAAGGAAAAGGAGGGTGAGATTGCATAACCAACCCACCATATTCCCAGAGCCCACCCTTTTGCTGGTAAAGTCACATTTCTGAATATGAGAACAGTAAATTCAGGACCAAAAGCCCTGAGAAAAGAGGCTCACAGAAGCTCAATCACCCCAAGAGGACAGCTGAGATGGGAGGTCACTCTTTCACAAATGCTACAGAAGAATTTCCATTTCTGAAATGCAGATTGGGGAGGTGGGGAACATGCACAAACACAGGACAGCTCAAATTTCCGATTTTCTGCACAATGTAACCAGCTGCTATACACCCAGCTGTGGGTTGCTCCACCAGGCAACAAGCAAGGAATTATTATAAAATTATTATCAAGTCTGTTCTGGTCCTTATTCAAATGTGCTTTTCTTTTTAAACATAGTTTATAGTACTTCAAATTCCAACCATTTGTTTCTATGAACTGTACTCAGAGTCATTTATGGAAGCTAAGCAGCACTCACAGAGCATAAAAAATTCTAATGGCTAAAAAAAAATAAAAATCAAGTACCTTAAGCTATTTAAAGAAGAAAAGGGCAAATCAATGCTCCATTTGTTCAAGTATGTTCTGCATATTTTTAGATACCTATCAATCACAACATATTAAACGCTCTCTCAAGTGAAACTTTTCAGATTAACAACACCCACATGAAAGTGCTCTTGCAAAAAAATAGATCCGTGCTCTCATTATACCTCACATCACCTTATTTGCACTCAAACCCCTATTGTGAAGGATTCAAAATGGGACATGATCATATTTGCTAGGCTTAAGCAGCAGACTTACCTTCCCTGAATGGGATCATGATTGGATCCCACACGATGAAGTTGCACAAATATTCTCATCTCCAGCAGCACATTGGCATGACTGGGAAGAGTGGGTGAGGACACCACCACTCCTCCAGAGCACTGCAAATGGATAATACACCAACCCCCACAACATTCTCCCTGTATTCAATGTCTCCTGATTTATTTTATTTGTACTAGTAAATCCCATTTGTTTTAACTGATCTGTTGTTGAAGGTGTATTTTTGGAGTCCTCATCAAAAAAACTATTTGCAAGCTTCAATCAATGATATTTAGCTTCATTAATAATATATTACCCTATGTCTTTTTTAATGAAAGCAAAATTAAAAAAAAAAGTCTGAGAAGCATGTGAGCTTGCCCCTTCACATTTCTGATGAATTCCAGTTTTATTATTTACATGATGAAAATTTTCATTTAAAACTATTTACAAACCCCTTGCAAGCTGGGGGGAAAAAAATCAACAAAGTTATTTTCTTGGCCTTAAAATGGAAGCTCTCTTAGCTCCTATTATTTTTCATTTCACTTCAGGAGGCTGCTGACTTTGCATTTCATACAGAACTCTTCACACAAGCAGAAGATGGTTACTTCATCCTTGCAGGCAAATCACAACTCCTCAAGGAAAAGATGACTCCCACCCTATTCTCTGGAAGAACGTTGTCTGCCTCTTACTCTTTCAACACACACTGTTTCCCCTTAAAGAAAAAGGGTGGTTGCTAGAAATTCAGTATAATGAAAGCAAACAAGAACCAAAAGCCACATAAAATTAATACCAACAGGCATATTGTGTCCTTCTTATAAAGGAAGCACAATTTCCTTTTCCAGTGCCATACAAGTAAGAATCACACGCTGAGAGTACAATTGCCCAGCCATCTTTACTCAGCAATTATGTTAGAGCTCCATTACCTGCCTTGCAGCAGAGCTTCACAGGGAGGTCATGTAAAAGCACTAACATAGAACCTTCACCTTTTTAGGACTTAAATAAGATGCACAGTTACCCCAGTGTTTATCTTCTGAAAAAGTTACTTTGAAATACTAGTTTTCATAACATCTTGCATCAGCATGAACTTGTAGCAAAGCAATTCTCTGCACACAAAGCACCAGGCACTTCTGGGATGCTCCAGTGGTCGTCCTAAGGGATGGGATGCAAAGAGGATTGGGCTGAGGTACTGCCAGCCTCCACAATCAAGAGTTTATCTTCCTGCTCTTGTCTGTAGTGCCTTTCTTGCAGCCTTCACCCTGATGCTGTGGTCATGCTCTCAACCTTTTCTTTAGAACTGGTGGAGTTTATATAGGGCATTTCTCTACTGATGCACCTATGTCACCTACACGATTATTTCAGTCATAACAGTACTGGCTGGCATAGCTGAACTGGTACAAGGACTAGCTGGAGCAGACTTCAGGTAAAAACTTGGGCTTCATGAGGCCTTTTTCCTTTCTTGCAGAGTAGACTAACTAGGCTGCCTCTCCCCAGCAAGCTGAACTTAATGTTATGCCAGTCTGCTTTTTTGTTATCGCTCTCTAATTTATCCCAGACACAAAACAAGCAATGCAGACAGGTGATGTAATTATCATCCTTGGAAGCATTCAAAAAACATGAAGGTGCAGCACTTAGGGACGTGGCTTAGTGGTGGACTTGGCAATGTAGTTAACAGTTGGACTTGATGACCTTAGCAGTCTTTTCCAACCTTAACAAATCTATGATTCTATGAAACAAGTATTTTCATTTCAAAATTTTATCTTTGACTGGCCTGCCCTTCAATGAGAGGTGTGTGCAGGGATTCAAAATGCCCAGTGGTTCAAAGTTAACAGTAAAACAGTGCACACTCCTCATCAATCACCCTTTCTGGACCTGAGACTTCAATAATAGAAATTTCAGTTTCTGAAGTGATATGTCTGGATCACTGTAAAATTGCAACTGAGTCCTCTAGGAATTGTTTAGTAAGCTGCCTCAGACCAGCGAATGGCTAAAAGAAAACACTGTAAAGCCTTCTATTTCTCTACTTCACTATCCTGTAAATCTACCAAAATATTTTAGGCTGTATTTTGTCAGTCATTCATGCATGCTAAACAATTAGGGTCTTTTTTCTACCCTATATTTTTCATTCTCCTGAGGATATCAGAGAAGTTTAATAGATAAATTCACAATGAACAGCACCAACACGGATAAGTATCCTGCATGGGTCCCAAGTAAAGTAAAGGAAATACTAATTATGTTTTCATTTATATAATGCAAAGTTACAGCTGGAAACAAGTAAAAGAGTAAACACGAACTCTCCATAAAAGACTAACAGCAGCTAAACTCCACATTAATTAAAATCACCTAATTCCAGATACCCTGTATTTAAGACTTTCTTCCAAAGGTCTGGCTCAGGATTTCTCTGGACCTCTGATTAATGTTTCACTGTAATTCAGAGATGCAAATGTTATGCATTTGCACAGAAGAATAGGAAAACTAATTACAAAGTATTACAATAAATTTCCTGCAAATAGTAGAATAGCTGATACAGCTCTTTGGAAAGTATTAAATCAACAAACGTGATAGGTAGAAAAGATGTATTTTCAAAATTGAATGAGACCACAGATTTGGCTGAGGTAGTTACATTAGCATAAAATCTTGGGGCTCAACTTCTTAGGAAGGTTATTATGCAAAGGATGCTGCAATGTACTCAGCATTGCATATTCAACTTCCTGTATGAACACATTTATCAAGGGAAGCATGGGTGACTCTAGCCATCCTGTGGAAATGGCTGTTGCAGAGAGCAAGTCAATGTTAGGAGTGTCCACATGGAAACTGAAATGCAGTGAACTGTGCATAACAAAAAAATAAATCATTGTAACTCAGCAGTACATATCATGTATGCAATCTATAGAATATAAAAATCAATGTAAGTGAAAGTTATGACATGGCTGCCCTGTCGCAGATGTGAAAATCTGCTGTCAGAGAGGGACCGTGGATGTCACTCTGCTTGAGGCTTTGAACCTACACAGTTTAATGTGACAATCTGTGATTCAGAAGCTATGTGCAACGTGATAATATTTTCAGAAAACAAAGCTGCAAAAGGAGGGAATAATGAAGGGAGTGGTTTGCTGGTAAAGAGCCACTTGAGCCACCAGGCAAGAAAGACCTAAGGAAACATTTTGCATTGTAGTACAGCAAATAAAACCCAAAGCATCTAGAACCTGAAGCAGAGCATATTCGCAGGGAAGGAGTAGTTCTGGCAAGGACATGTATACTTCCACATATTATCAGCAGTGTGGGAAACCTTACAGGCCAGAATAAAAATCCTAGTTTCACTTTTTCTGAGAAGCAGGAGGAGAGAGAAGTAAAGGCCTGACACAGCACTCGTGACCATTCACAGAGTCCATTTTCAGAAAAACATGAACAAAGTTCATGCAGCATCACAAAAATGATAAAAAAATTAAAAGCCTCCAGCTTGCAAAGAGAATGAGAAGGAAAAAATACAGAGCAGGCTGAGAGATGACTGCATGACAGCGTGTAAGAAATTATACATGAAAGTACACAGGTGAAAAATTTGATGAGTCTTTACATAGTGGACAAATGGACTCTGAGATCCAAGGAAAAGGAATCAATTGAACTTCTCTGAAAAATTAGGAGGAAAAAAAATTCAATTTATTATCTGAGAGAACAATTCACTATTGAAAGAATTTATCAAGTGCAGCAGATTCTCTATTACTAGTGATTGAGAATCAAGACTTCCATTTCCTTTCTGAAAGATGGAAGCTTCAGGTTTAAACTTATTCATCAAGGGTAAAAAGCTTCAAAATTATTCAGAACTGTCACCATCCATCTTTTTTTCTGAAGGCAGGATCAGCTATGCGACTGCCACTACCAGCTTCAAAATCCTGAAGTATAATCTATTCTGTTGCTTTGCTGCCCTTGTTGTTCTAACCTTTTCCTAAATGTCTGATCTAGAACTCAATAGCAATTTCAGTTCACCACTTGTGTTATCATTACTCATTAAGAACTGCATAGTCCCTTTTTCTCTGCAGAATCTTTTAAACTAAAAAATGAAAAAAACAGAAGTGTTATAACAGTCCCCTCTTTCCCTGTCTTCTCTATTTGTTTTTCTTTTCCTGTGATTTTAGGTAAATTTTTAAAATCTCTCTTCATTCTTATTCTTGTTTGGTCCCCTGTGGACTAATCATCATCCTTAAATCAAGTTACTCCCAAGCTGATGATCTGCAATGTGACTGTGAGCACAGAAGCTGAACAACAGTAAAAACAGGATAATTGAGGAGACATGCCTGACCCCACCTTCAGTAACTAGATTTCAAGCAACGATCTCTATTCTGAGAATATAATTTTATGAGCTGAATGAAAGATAAAAAGTGCATTATGCAAAGAACACAGGAAAGCTAGGGGAATAAATTCTGAATGAAATGATCCTAAAAGGTGCGGAAAAACTCACCAGAAAGCAGTACTTTGAAAAAAAAATAAACCCCAAAAAAACCCTGCTTAGATCACATAAAGGTCAAACTGCACATGAGATTTGTGCTTAACCTTCCATCAAGTCACAGTTAAAAGGCATCATTACACACTCACATAATTAAAAAAAGGTAGTATAAAAAAGGAAAAAAAAAGTATGTAGGAGGGATTACAGCACCATGTGGCCATTCATGAAATGTGTACTTTACAAGGCAGACCTCACATGATGGTAGAAAGTGTTTCATGATGTGTTAGCAAAAAGTACAGATTATAAAGAACACACATAAAGACACAGTGTTAAGGCCATGCTCAAGTTTAGCTGACATTTCCCTACTTTTAACAGCTTGCCCAGAGGGTAACTTTTTTTTTTTTTGCTACCATATTTTTAAAGACATTTCCCTAAGTGTGTATTTTTTTTAAAAGGAGAAAAAAATCCCACAACATAAAATTACTTTAATAGATAATCTTAGGCTGCAATCATTGTTTCAAGATGTTGATTCAAGAAGGCATTCAAAGAGCCCAATCCCTCCCACAGCTGAGCTGTATAAAGTCAGTGATGCAAGCTGACCCAACTACTGCTCTTTGTACAAAGTATACCTAAGTGCATTCAAAGGGTCCTGGACATTTAGCATCTTGCTATGCCAGCTCCATGCATTTGCCCAACGTACTCCCTTCAAATGCTAGTGGAGTGTGGTTAACAGACATAACAGACATGTTCTACAAAACATGAACACACTGTGTGGCACTAATTGTTCCAAAGGAAGGAAGAAACAATATTCCTCAAATTACTAAAAAATCTGGGTGTCGTGACCAGAATTGCATGACTCTAAGACAATGAAAACAGCACCACAGAATCAATCTGGTTTTACTGACCTCCAGAGTCAGTCTATAAAAAAGGGAAATTCTATTCTAAAATCAATGGACCGAAGACTTACATACTTAGGTTAAGTCATTGCAAAGCAAGATGTTTATTTGCCAAAAAAAAAAATTGTAAATGTATCATCCAGCCCTTCCAAATTATCAACAAACTAACATGCAAGGCTTCCAAACACACGCTGCCAGCACAGAGCGTGCTTCAGCTTTCAAACACGAAGCTTATTCACATGACAAAGTTAATTCATCCAGATTTACCTCCTTTTTGTTTGTTAGCTATAGACACATTTTGCAAGAATAAGGGAATGGTGTAATATCAAAGTTCTGTGTTAAAACACAATTTTTAGAGTTGCTTCTGAATGAGAAAAAACACAGAAACAATGACTAACAAAAAAAAGCTCAGCAACATTCAGAAATCAAGTTTTGTTTTGGGCTTATCCAGAATTTCTCTGTCCATCCCTGCCTTCATAGAACATGTGATTTATTGCTACCCATAGGTCTGAATTCAGGTCAGAGTTGAAGGAAAATTGCCAACCTGACCAGCACTGCTGCATGTGACACCGTCTGGCTGCTACAGCAGCTCAATTTATTAATTTTTATTAGTTAGTGTTGGCCATTTTATCTGTGCAAAAAAGTAATAAAAAAATTTTCAACAATGTTGATACAGACTGTCTACCAAAAAAGGCTTGTTTCAAGAAAAACAAGAACTTTACACATGAACTCTGCTAATGAAAAACAGAAAACTGGAAATATTTCTTATGTGGATTCTAGGGACTAAAGGCAAGCTCCTTCCCAAGAAGAAGACCCAACAGACCTTTCTCTCCTCCCCCAAACCTCTCTCCCCACACCTCTCACATTGAGCAAGGACACAACAGAGCAGGGCCTGGCATCCAAGCAGGGCACAGGGAGGTGACTGCTGGCTGTGGGCAACAGAAAGTCCACCAGCTCTGTTCTGCATGGCTTTGCCTTCAGCAGATGTACCTGCAGTGTGGCTGTCTCAGAAATCTAGTAACCTACTCAATGTGGTTTCAAAATGGCCAACATGTTCAGAAATTATTTAGCAATTCAGGAGGGGAGAGGATGGAAAGACAGGCAGGACACCTAAAACTGCTGCCTGGATCTTATTTCTTTAGAAACTTATGCCAAAAGTGAAGTGTTGTGCCCTCCCTTAAGCACATGCACACATGCTAAATACACACTTAAGATATTAAAAACTGCAGCTGAAAGGAAGAAGAGGGCAGCAGCCTGACAGCACAGAAAGGATGACTCCTGACACAGCAGTGCAGGGTGATAATTCATCCTGACTCTGAACAAGTAAGATATACTGAACTGAATTATAAGGGCTAATTAAACTGTAAAATTAAGTAGAATTGGTGCTTTATCTCTCAGTGGCCCATAGCTACTGCAGAAAGTAAAGAATTCATAGCTCTAGTGAGACATGAAAAAGTCTGTCTCACTTTCTGGGTGGTTGTTTTAATGCTTCTCCTTTCTCTGACTTCACCCTGCTCTGATCAGCCAGCCTTCAAGCAAAACTCACCAGCCACTGACAAAGGCATGTCATTAGATTTTTACACACTCAGCTGCACCATTCACTTAGCCCAAGACAGGAAAGAATGCCCAAGCTCCCTGCTCTGCCCAAACTGGGCTCTGTAAGTGCACGCCCGGAAGAGAAGAGTTTGATGTTGGAGAGAGACATGCTGCCTTTCCCCTGACCAAAACAGATGTTGTGCAATTCTCCACATCCCTGACTCATCCTTACCCAAAACCATGGCCTTGCCACCCGCCTCTGCATTCCTGCAAACATTCTTCCTGCTTCTCTGAAATCTGTGACACTTGGAGCACTCTCCAAGTGTCTTGAGTCACTGCCCAGTGACTGTTACAGTTAATTCAGCAGATTACTGAGAAATCAAGGGGGGCTTTTCCACGAATTTGAAGCCTCTTCCTGAATATTTTTTTCTTGGACTAAGTAGATGACAACAGGCACTTATGGTAATGCACAGTGAACAAATTGCAGCTATTCTGAAACAGCTTTCTTTATCTCTCTGCAGGTTATTCTGCTTCTTCACAGCTTCTGCACTTCTACACTGCACTCCCTGGATCTACCAGCAAATATATCAACACATAAATCTTTACCTGCTTAGAGACATTATTTAATATTTGCTCCTGATTAACACTTTGGATGTTTTTCCCAGCAATATTACTATATAAACTTCAAATCAGAAAAAGACAATAAACATCCCCAAACCCACAAAAAACCAGCACCACTTTCTACAAAAGAAACAGTCTTGAAATGAACTGGGTCGAGTAGCCACCCTCCAGAAGCACGGGATCATCTTCTGAAGGTAACTATCACTGCACTGGACAGACTGAGAACAGAAGCTGCGAAACACTTTGAATGAAAGCTTTCTCTGTGACAAGGGCTATGTAGAAATTCACTAACATGAAAGAAGAACAAGAAAGTTTTTTATCTTCTGTTTGAAGCTGGAAAAATTTTTGCTTTCATGTCTCCTTTTAATATTTATCTTTTTGTCTGCCTCTTCACGCTACTTTGGATTGAGAAAAGATAGTACTGAATCAGAAGATGAAGATGCAGTAAAGGGAGATGAATTTACTCAGCTGAACCAACAGGCACTCTTAAAAAACTGTTCAAGAATGACAGGAAAATGGCCTTGGCAAGCATTCAGGTCAGGATGAGATTTTCAAGGTTTTAGAACTTTGTTCAGCAAAACTAATGTGGCTTCAGAAACACACATGTACTCAACTCATCACTGAAGGCTTAGCTCACTTCCACTAGAGATTTATTCTGGATAGAAGATCTAGCATTTTTTTTTTCCTACTTGTTTTCACTTGGAAACAATCATAAGTAAATGCTTTTCTGAATAATCAGAGAGCTTTAAGTGCTGACAGGTTTATAAGCAGGTACAAGGCACAAAGGCAGAAAATTCAACTGATTTGTCACTGCTGCTATTCACATCACTAATGTTAAAAAAACCCAACAAGTTTGTTTTGCTACTGTTTGGGAAGCTGAGAAGCACCAACAAGGATGAGGAAAAGGCTAAGGTATTTTATTAAAGCCTGAGGCAAAGAAGGCATTAAAGACTAGTTATTTTTGGGGTACCCTGCCCCAAGTTGGAAGACAGAGACAGGGAGCAGAAAGAAGTCCTCTTAATTCAAGAGGAAATGGTCAGAGAGCAGCTATACCAGTTAGCTACACAGGTCTATTGGGCCAGATGGGATCCACCCAAGGGTACAGAAGGAGTGCTCACTGAGCCACTTTCCATCACTCACCAACAGTACTGGAGAAGTGGGGAGGTTCCTGTCAGCAAACGTGAGCCCATCTACAAGAAGGGCTGGAAGGAGACTCCAGGGAAGCACAGGCCTGTCAGCCTGACTGACATCAGGGCCAGGGAAGGCTGTAGAACAGACCATCCTGTGTCCCATCACAGGGCACACATACAACAACAAGGGGACCAGGTCCAGCCACCTTGGGTTTGTGAAAGGCAGGTCCTGCTTAGCCAACCTGACCTCCTCCTCCTCCAAGGTGACCTGCTCAGTGGATGGGGGCAAGGCTGTGGATGTTTTCTGCCTGGACTTCAGCAAAGCCTGTGACAGCTTCCTCCAGCACCCTCCAGGACAAACTGGCTGCTCATAGCTTGGATGGATGCAGAGTTTGCTGGATGAAAAACTGGACAGCTGAGCCCAGGAATGGTGGTGAATGGAGTTACATCCAGCTGGCAGCCAGTCACAGGGGGTGCTACCCAGGGCTCAGTATGGACCAGTTCTGTTTAACAGGTTCTATTTACCAGCTTTACTAATGATCTGGATGAGGGGATCAAGTGCACCTTCAGACAACAAGTTGGGCAGGAGTGTTGATCTGGTGGAGGGTAGGAAGGCTCTTTAGAGGGATCTGGGCAGCCTGGATTGATGGGCAATTGTATAAGGCTCAACAAGGCCTGGTGCTTGGTCCTGCACCTGGGTCACAACAACCCCAAGCAGCCCTACAGGCTGGCGGCAGAGTGGATGGAAAGCTGCTTGGCAGGGGACACACTGGCTCATGTTTGGCAGCTGCTGGGGGTGCTGGTCAGCTGGTCAGTGGCATCCTGGCCTGGATCAGCAACAGTGTGGCCAGCTGGACAAGGGCTCTGATCTTCCCCTCTATTCAGCACAGGTGAGGCCACACCTCAGCTCAGTTTTGGGCCCCCTCACTACAAGAAGGACACTGAGGTGCTGGAGTGTGTCCAGAGAAGAGCAACAGAGCTGGTGAAGGGTCTAGACAATAATTCATATGAGAAATTGCTGCGAGAGCTGTGAGAAAAGGAGGTTCATGGAAAATCTTAGCGCTCTCTACAACTATCTGAAAGGAGGTTTGTAGCCAGGTGGGGATTGGTCTCTTCTGCCAAGGAACAAGTGACCAGGCAAGAGGAAACAGCCTCAAGTTGCACTGGGGAGATTTAGATTGGATATTCAGAAATTTTTTTTTTCATGGAAAAGGTTGTCAGGCATTGGGACAGGCTGTCTGGGGGAGTGATTGAGTCCACATCCCTGGAAGCATTTAAAAGACGTTGTAGATGTGGCACTCAGGGACATAGGCTTAGTGGCAGATTTGGCAGTGCTGTGTCAACAATTGGACTTGATGATCTTAAGGATCTTTTCTACCCTAAATGACTCTACATCTCTATTTTAAACCAAAGCAAATCAGATTCACATTTTTCATGACTCTGCTTATATTTTCTCTGCTTCTCTAGTACCTTGGTGATATGCTCTAAATGGCTCAATGCAAACCCTACACATCTTGAAAACACTCAGAGAGGTGCAAGGCAAGCAGAAGAGACTTTTTTTGTTTCTAATGTGACCAACCAAAAGGGTAGCAAAGTAACATGCCTTCTAACTCCTACCTGTCTGCCAGCTCAATATATGCAGGAGGAAGGAGAAAAAAATTGTTTCTTATTCCTTCCTGTGAACAAAAACTTGGTTTCAAAAGTATAAAATGCCAAACAATAAAAGAAGTGAATCACTGGACTGATGTCCAAAAAGGCTGCTCCTGCAAAAAAATCACAGAATCCAGTAATGGCTCTGCTGCAATGGCATGTACAAAGCCTCATGCCTTTCCCTGGAAGGGAGCATGAAGTTTCAACAAAATAGGGTTCTTTAATCTTCAAGCTGAGCCTTTCATGGATCTAGACCTGCCCTAAACCTGCAGTCAGGAGTCAGCTGTTGTCTCCTACCCATTCCTGTGCATCTGCCCTGCTGCCCACTGTGCTGGCTCCTCATGCCAACTATTGTCTGAGGTTTTTAGCTGTCATCCAGAAAACACCACATCAATATTCTGAGCCCCATTCTTTTATGAGAATGAGGAGTTTTATATGACTTTTATGTTGAGCTGGCAGAAAAGCTGGGGCAAATTGGAAGAAAAGTATTCCATAGACAATCTGAGTCCAGCTAACCACTGCAGGTAGGAAGGTTTCTATCAAGGAATAGTTTAAAGAAATTAAGCAAAACTAAAACACTTTCATAATATTGTAATATTTATGATGTGTATTTAAATCACATGCTGAAATTTCTGTAAATGCAATATTTGACAATCCATTTCCTAAAGAAATCAGTTTAAAAAAATCACCCTAGAATGAAATAACCAAGAAAATCTAAAACATGCTACTTCATTGTTAAGTATAACACTGCTAATAAATTTTGAAACAAAAAATGTTTAATTTCTCAGAAAACACTAAGAAATGCCAAACACTAGTATGTAATGTTGCTGCAATTCAATACTGTCTGATTTAGAAGACTCATCAGCCTTTTCACTACTTCACACCTACTAGGTAAACCAAGGATACTCTCAATAAAACAAAAGGTATGTTTTCAGATTTGCAACAAAGAGCCTAAAGAGAAACTACAAATAATTTAATACATCTTATGTAACTGTTTCATATTTTTTCAGATTTGTATTGTAAGAAAAAGGTAAATACATTTTAGATACATCATGTATCTAATAAAGCCTCTTTTTTGGAGTTATTATAAAGCAGAGCACTAGGGCTCAGGAGCTCAGTCCCTGGGCAGGGACCGGGTGCCCGAAGCTAGCTCGCTCATGCCAAGGCCACAGGGCTACCATCTAGCAAGCATGGTGATTATCAGCTCTATAGTGATTGCAAGCTCTCAGGATTTCAGCTCTGCTTGCTAGGTAGTGGTGCCCTGGGCTGGAGGCTGCAGCAGACGGAGAGAGAGGAGAAGGAGAAGGCGCAGGCTGTTCCATGGAGATGGCTTTATTTGGGGAGGTCTGTGAAGGGTCTCTGCTCTTCTTCTTTCTCCCCTAATGGGGTACAGTATGCTTCTTTTATAGGGTTGGAAAGGATCCAAGCTTGACCAATGGGTAAGGGGTTAACATGACATTGCCTTATAGGGTTACAGAGGTAGGTTAAGGGGTGGAGGACAGGAAAACAGGAATTTTCTTTTGCTGTTTCAGCATTCCTATTGTTCATATCCTCCATGGTGCTTTTCCTAAATCTATGGGGTTTACTACATGTATCCACTACAGAAGAAGCATGATACCTTAGTGGCAAGGATGTACCATAGGTACAGAAAATGGGATCCCTAGGGAGGAGCAAGAGGTTAAGACTGTTGGTCTTTTTCTCTCATTCCTAATGTTGAATACCATCTCTGTAAAATCAGTCTAATCAGGAAACATCCCTTTGACCCTCACATGTGGCTACTCTTTTGATCTTGCAGTTCAGAAGAGGAAAGAGATCATTTACCAAAAGTGTGAAGTCCTAATGGTTTTTATTTTTTTAAAGGTAATACATTAGAAATGGAACTCTCAAGGAATCAGAAGAGAGAACACAGAAGATAAAAATTTTGTTTAACTCCTCCTGTTTCCATATTAAAAAATCACGCCCACAGTTAAGTTCTATAGCAACTGAATTTCCAATTGCTCAAAATATTTTATTTTCCAAGAAAATAAAAACACACCCTGCCCCGAATTTTATAATTTCTTACTACACTGCCTACAGAAGCTTGAAGCCATGCACTCACATTACCATGCAAACAAAATGTACCATACTGTGTAATTAGACAAGCTTTGGCAAAGATCTGCAGTACGATCATAATTCTACCGAATTTTAAAAAATCTAAATTCAAGGAATCCAATCTGGTGGCACAGATAGCATGATTCCTGAATATCATTTCCAGATTAAATTTACAGCCTGGGCAATAAGCATCTGCAGTCAGCTTTAACCTCTGTATCCTGGCTAAATGCTAACTGGCATCACTCACTCAAGGCCTTCCAAAAATTCCTTAGAAGTTTCATCCAAATTCAATCTTCTTCACATTCCGTGCTATAAAAGTCTCTAGAGTCTTGCAGCATACTTTTAAATATCTGCCAGAAGAAACAGCACTCCCATGATACAGAGTGTAATCTGTTTGCATGGTTTAAAAATACTTCCATAGCCTGTGGAATGGGGACTATTTTGTCAGAACAAAATTAAATTGGTTATATTGGTAAAGAGTTATTCCAGGCACAAAATTAATGAACTCAGTGCAGTTTTAGATCTCCTTTTAGTGTCTGCCTGTATGCAGATGAAATGTTAACAGCAGTGTTCTGCCACTTTTAAAACACAAGTGCACAGTTTAAAATCCTAAGTTACCATCTCTTGCATGTTGACTGGAAGCATTATAAATCACAATAATTTCAAGAGGCAAAAACATATAATGGCATCCTGGCTTTTCACAAACATACCGTACATAATTATGCTACAGAAAAGTGAGTGTGGGGGGAAAAAACCAACAGCTTCGGAATGTGAATTCTAGTGCCAGAAGGAAGGAAAAAAAAAGTGCATTGTATTGTTTATGAATAAAAGAGGGGAAAAGTTTTATGTATTACAATTAATAGAAATCAATGAAAAAGATTTTTGACCAAAAAAATGCCTTACCTTGAGAAGTTGAGGAAATGAACATGTCTAGTGAATAAATAGGGCTGCTCAGCAGTGCTTATGTTTTTAATCAATTCCATCTAAAAAGAATTTAAAAAATCAAATATTCCACGTTATATCAACGCACAACTTGAGACAAACATAAAACTTTCAAACAACAGATGATGATATAATTTTCAAGTCTGAATTACTCAGGACCTACTTCCCCACTATTCTTCCCAAACACTGTCATCAAGATAGGATGATGAATATTTTATGTCTAAGCAAGAAAGGCTGAGCTGCAGACACCATTCTGCTACGATGGAGCTTATGTACTTCCAAAATACTTCCAAAAGCAGGTATCAGTCTAAACAAAGGCATAAAGGAAAAATCTAAACTGTCTAAATCTGCAAGAGCCTTCCAAATGGCAGCTACCCTCTGAAGACACTAGCTCTATTCACCCCAATGCCAAAAATGCAAAATGTCTGTAACAGAAAGCAGGAGCTGAACCAATGGTCATTTTTGTGTAACAATAAACACTGCCAACACAGTCAAGACACCAACTGATTTGCTTGTTTAAATATAGAAATCAGGACTTGCAATTTCTTTTACTATTACAACAAATTAGGAGTACAAACTGAATGGGCACTTTTAGAAAGATCATGCTAAATTCTAGTTCAGGCCCATTCACAATGTTAATTTTTTTCAAAAAAATGATTAATTAATTTGAGTTTTCAGACCATTAAGATAGAATAATGTAAACAACAACATAGATATGATAATCTATTTTGTGTGAGCTGAACTCTAGCTATAATTTACGGGAAACTGGAAGTATCTAGTGAAGCATCATGCTAGAAAGTTGAGGTTTCAGTTAATTTTGCTTCCTTCTTATTAATTTCCTAAAGGTTTCATTTCCAATTTTCTGTTCTGTGTTCAAATGCAGGCTATGTTATGGACACTGAACAGAAATACATTTGAAATGACAGGTTTATTGATTTTGCAAACTGGGTAGTAGAAAGCAATTCATACACTGGATAAAAAAAGAGGCAAGTCTGTGAGCTACATGTTCTGATTTGAATCATATTTATCTATGTGAGGAGACAGTAATTAAAACATTTATTTCTTAAAACTGGAATGCTATAGTTGACATAGATAAAATAAGCAAGAACATGTAGTCCAGCCTGTTGTGTGGTCAAAATAAAGTAACTAGCATATGTGGAGCTACTAGCAGCAAAAAGAGCATCGTAAAAAATTCTGCCCATGCCATAGCAAATACCAAACCACATTTAAGAGGTAGCAGTTGCCAAATTTTTTCCCCTTCTAATGTCCAGTTTCAATGGACTGATATTTTCCCATGGTTTTTATAATTTGTGTCACATCTTACTGCTTCTTATCCATCTTGCATCCTCCACTTTTTCCCAGTGCACATACCCTGCCTCCTTCTTTCAGCCAACATAAGCTACAGCCATTTAACTGCCAGAAAGAAGTGCACACACTTAGAGACTTTCTCTTCTTTCCCTCTGTCTTCAACAATTCTATACACATACACGTATGATGACCACTGAAGCAAACAGTTCGGCTTGTCCAGCTTCTCAGGATGGACCTTTTCCAGTCCAACTGGTTTGAGCACATCAGGGTATTTGAGGTACAGACCTTATCCACCACAACATATTAGGTTTGAGAAAGTATAGCAAGGTATGCTACAACTAAATAAGGCTGAAAATCCAAAGAAATGGAATGTAAGATGAGATCACCAAAAGAAAGTCACTATAAAGGGAAAAGAGAAACAAGGGAATATGGAGAGAACATGTGCAATTAAAAAAATAAAATTAACACAAGGAATTTAAAGAAATAGTAAGGGAATAGCATCCCTTCCTTAGCTAGTGATATATGGAGTCTGGACTGCTTGATTTAAGCATAAACTGGTCTTTGCACAGCTTCTTCAGTACAATATAAATGCATTGGGAAAGAAATTCATAAACCTGAAGGGCAAAGCTTGTCCAGATCAGAATTAGAAAGCCCAGGAAGCTTTGCAATACTTAGCACAAAGGAAACTAAGTATTGTTTCTTCGTGTTCTGAAGAGACAAAGGCTTTCCTAGCAAACCAGTACGTTGACATTTCTTTAGAACTGGTAACTCACTCTGACAAAAAATTATATTCTTCATTCATCTTGCAGAATCAAGCAATAGAAGACCCTGTAGCCTGTGTATCAGATGTCTCAATTGGATTCTGTGATAGTCAACCTGCTACAGATTCTTTTTCTGGTTTTGTTTTTTTTTTTTTTTTTTACTGAGACAAGTTACAAGAGAAGTGAAATTCTCAGAACTGTGTAAAGCCAGATGTTATATTTTGCATTTTACTTGTGTTGCTCTATCTGCATGAAGTAAGGAACGAAGACAGCAGAAGGAAGTTACTGATCTGGTATAAAAACTCTGTTTGTGCCCCCATGGTCATCACTGTAATTCCTTCTTGGCATAAATTAAAAAAACCTTACTAGAGTATAAATATGGAGATATAAAGGTACTGTACCCATACAAAGTAATCTCACTAAATCTAAAAACACAGGCAGCTCTAGTAGAACACTGCCAGATAAACTTAGCTGGGGGTATATGTGAGTGTCGCAAAGCACCACCACACGAGCTTCCCTTGGCTCCCAGCTGTCCCCAGGGCTGGCACCCATTTGCTATCAGGAAGCAGATTCACATCACAGCACTGCCACGTTTCTCACTCCATTCCACCTGATGTCAGTGTCACATGAACCTGATGCTGGACAAGCACAGGCACTTCAGCCTCAGGAGCAAAGGGAGGCTGGAAAGATGCACACAGTGCAGGACAGCATCTGGCTCCTGGCTTTTTTTTTTTGATCTCTTGCTACCAAACTCAGTCTCTTGAGCTAAGACAACAGCTTGCTTTAAAGCAGAAACAGAATTTTGTTTTGACTTAGAGTACCTTCATATTTAGACACTTAATGATCAACTGGACTTGTAAGCAGATGTGGATAAAGCTACAATGTGCATAAGAACAAACGAGCAAAATCCATTCTTCTAAAAACCCTGCCAAAGGGGTAAGTTAGACTCAACTGAAATGACATACAGATGTCAGGAGGGAAAAATAAATAACTGTAATGGCTCATGGCCACATGCAAATTGTGGCCATATTTCCCATGGGCCGCTCCCTCTCTCATCATGCTGTCCTGAACGGCTTTCAGGCTAACAACCCAAATGTATTGCTCAGAAAAACATAGTGAGCCCTTCCTCTTTCTAAGATTATGGCAAAGAAAAAAACAAAACACAACCAAAAGAAAAATCTCCATTGTCTCTCAGAAGAATAAGTTTGGTTGGTTTGTTTTGGTTGTTATACTTTTTCTCATTTGTATGTTTGTTTCTATAAGATGAAACAAGAACAAAAGAAAATAAAATGTAGAGGATCCAACCCACAGAGACCAAGAGTGAGCAGAGGATGAGGGTTGAACAAAACAAGTGCTTTTGGATGAAATGAGTGATGAAGGAGAATGACATGCAAGTACAGATGATCATATCATCCTAAGTTTGAAAAGAAATAAAAGCAGCAGAAGATAAACAACCCTGGCAAACTCTGCTAGGGAAGAGATGAGTCAGAACACATCCATGGTTGGAGGGAGAAGCTATAGAAACATTTGGAAAAGTACAAAAGGAGCATGTACCTGCTAGGATTACGGCCCACAAAGAGCTATTTCTCTCTCTCAACTGCTGCCCAGAGCTCTCCTGCAGGAATTAGGCAGCTTCAGTGAAACATTGCTGAAAAATACACTAATTAGCTCTTGAAATTAACTTGCAATGGGCTGGTGCTGCATTGCAAATAACGCTCCAGCAGATGGCACCATGAAGTGACTCCAGGAGGGCTGGATGGGGATGGATTTTCTCTAGTCTCAGCATTGTTCCTGCACAAAAACTCAACTCTGGCCTTCTAGACAAGCCACCTTTCTCTCTTCTGGAGATGGCTAGTCTAGTCCCTGTGCTAACCACTCAGAGCAGCCCCACTTTGTTTGAGGTTTGCAGTAAGTAAATTCTACTGGGAACAAAAGGAAATAACCAGGTAACAATCCCACCCAAACAACAGCCAAAATGTTACTATTTTTATTTAAGATGCTGTATTTCAGTGTGAGAATTTGAGGTCAAAATGTATAAAGATGGTGAGGCAACTGGGATTTTGCAATGTGGTCTGCTGTATCACACTATGGTCTCCACTAATATTGACACAAAAAGGACAAAACAACCCCTCTGTATTTATTTTCCCTGTGAGCTCTTTACTTTGTTCCACTCCTTTCAGTCTCTACTGAAGGCATGTAGGGCTCAGGAGGCACAAGTACCTACAAGAATTTTGGTATATCACTTTCATCTCAGTACTCATTTCCATAAACAACTCACAACTCCCAGGAATGAGACTAGATCTTCATTTTTAGCTCTCAAAAGCTTGGAATGGTTTCAAGAATTTCTTCACCTCCCCAAGCTGGTATGACCAATTTTCTGTCTTTAAAAGCATTTTAGAAAAATTAGTGATGGATTTTTAGTGCATTGAACTGGAATTACACATAAAGTTGGCTGCACAGCTGTAATGATGGGTGGTAGAAGGAAACAATTTGAGGATAAACTACCAATTACTCTTGTATGTGACTGGCATTTCTATACCTATAAGCATACTCATTCTTACTTCCCTGAATGCAATAAAATGGTAGTGGAGGACAAAGTCAGGGCAGGGGAAGACTTCATTTTGCAGCAGTTTGAGTGGCATTTTAAAGCCACATCAATTAGGTTAATATTATGTATTAGTTCCTGTATTTAATTTACTTGAAAATACTACAGCAAATGGCAAGCCATATATTAATATGTCTGTTTCCAGAACTCGCTTCCTTATGCCCACAGATGTTCAAAGGCTGCACTTCTAATTGCTGGCAGACACACATAATTTGGGAAAATTTCTTAGTAGGAAGCAGACTGGAAAAGGCAATAAGAATATGGATTCCAATTATGTGCAATCCCCACAGTCATTAAAAACACCTACATACTTAACTTTATTTAACAACAGCAGACTGCATAAGCTAAATATTTACAGAAAAGTCTTGGCTGGATCAGGGCTTTAACCAAACACAGGACCCAGAAATGACAGAAGGAAGAGACACATATCATCTCAAGTGAGAAGCCCATGCTCATGCTGGAAGCCTACAGCCCAGCCCAGCTCTCTTTTTTCTCGTTCCAATGCCTGGAGCCTGAGATCATTCATTGCCTTAACTTCCTCCTGTTACACCACATTAAAGGTGGAAAACATCATTTATTTTTTCATATTCTGCTCTTAAAAATTGAGAAGACAACTAAAAATGCTCTAAACAACAGAATAGTTACTGTCTCCAAGCATGTTCTCTGGTGATCAAAGGCACTTTTCAGCTAAAATACTAAATAAATTATGAGCCTATTGTAACTATGGAAATAAACCGTAAATAAAAATAAAGAGACTCAAATTATGGCAGGAAAGTCTATAGAGTAGCTCTGTAGCAATACTTCCAGCAGATTTGCCGTTTAGTAAATTAACCACTTGGGGAGGGCAAAAGGTAAGGCAGATAATTATTTGTCAGTGTGTTGGTTGCATCAAAAGTAAGTCTGGGTCTCTCTGGAATCTCCACATGCTGGACTAAAGCATGGAAAACTGTGAAGAAGTGATCTTGTATCATGTTTTAACAATGGAAAATCCACCTACCAGAGAAAGACAGAACAGAACTGAAAGGAAAAAGCTGATCACAGTGAAAGCTAGCAATTACCAACCCCTGAAAGATTTTTGGGCTTTATGGTATGTCCCTCAATCAGCAGCAATGAAAATTGATTAAAGATACAAACAAAACCCGAGCAGTCCTACCCACAGAAATCCCCTATCCCAGCAGAAAAACTAAGCAGACAAGCTCTGTAGCACAGGATAGTTACACTCCTTTCTGATGGGACCATATCGCCACCTTCCCAGGCTGCACAGCGCTGCCGTAGGATTCATACAGGGATGCTGCAGCAGATGCAGAGCAGGCATTTCCTTGGCCACAAGCAGGGGCAGTGAGGGGACACTGTCCCCTTCCACAGCCTGTCCCTGGCGTGCCACATCCAACCATGCATGGCAGCTGTATTTGGGCTGGCATGGCAGCCCTGCCCGTGGACCCCACCTCTGGCTGAACTTGACTTATGGAGTGTTAGCTCAGTCAGCTGTGGTGGGACCCCGTGGACATCTTGAAAGGGAGGAAGATGGGACCTGAAGGAGCAATATCAGCTCCTAAATTTTCATTTGGAATGAACTGCTGCATCTAAAATAATAAACTTGTGCTCATGAACAGGCTGCAAGTAAATGACCCCCAATCACAGCACAATGTCACTGGCAGGCCCACATCCATATTTTGATCATTGCACACATCCTTTTGTGGTTTGCAGGCTGCTATTTCTAGAAGTGACACAGGCAGCAATTGCAGTCTTTACCTGATCAGCAGCTCAAAATAGCAGCAGTGGGCAACATGTGCAGCATCCAACTACAGACGTGCACTTTGAGTCTGAGGTTTTCCTGCACTACTTGTATCAATCTGTTCACAGAAGTGATACTTAGAGTGGGTACCCTGAAGAGAAGAAAATTTAAATAGCAGATCTGTCACAGAAACAAAGCTGCAAAAGTAATCCTTCTACAACTTTAAGAGAATATGAAAAAGGGTGTCTGCGTAAAGATGTTTCATGCGGTATTTCCACTTCCCTCAGTGAGGGTTGTGCAAAAACATGAAAAAGACAGATAAGCAAAAAGCTGAGATAGGATCAAGAACATGTCATAATACAGAAACATGGGTTAGCATGGCCCTGGGAAACAACTTTTTGAAGCAACTGATTACTAGAAGTGAATTAAGAAAGTCATCAAAAAGGACCTTTTTGGCTATAATTTACTCCTGCTCTGTTTAAGACCCAAGCTAGGTCTGAATAAGGTGTCCTGGTTATAGGATAAATGGCTGCAGATACATTAATACATGTCCCAGATACGCTTGCACTTAACTTCACTGTACTAATCTTTCTTGCCTTGCTAGTCTAACTGCTTTGCTGACTAAATTCAAGAGCTGTCTCACTGGAAGTTAGTTTTTCTGGTTAGCTGCCACATCATGTTGTTCTTGGCTCTGCCACCCATTTCTCTTATTAAGTGAAGTCACTTAGAGAACGATGAATTCCGCATGATTACTCAGGACAAAGTAGCAATGCATCTTTTCAACAGGATTATCTGCTAACATATGCCTTTGTTTCTCAGTTTCATACACATAATAAGAAAACAGGATCTAAGACAAGCAGGAGTAACTTACCTGCTCATTTTTGGTCAGTCTTGTTTTGTTATGTATGTCAGATGTAACCAGGTTGAATCCATGTTTCTCCGATAAAATTCTTAAAAGCAAAACCACAGTTCGACTTCCACACTTTCCAACTCTGTTGTAGACCACCTGACTGGGGAAAGGAAGTACCTAAACAAAGATTGAAAAAAAAAATGGAGTCAGTACATTGATACTTTGTTTCTGTGTACCTCTCAATCACATGTTTTTACCTTAAGCCAACAGACACAGAGGAGAATTTCTAGGCCCCAGGCCAGAAACATTCACTTCCCCTAGCAAGGCAGAAGCTCTTCAGAAGAGAAACAGAATGGCTCAGGGAAGTAGCAAGGTGAGATTTCCCCCTTGAGATGCAGTTAAATGCAACGGATTGGCAACTACTCCAGAAACACTATGTAGGCTATTATTATTATTGTTATGTTGGTAATGATCTTGATCTTACTGCTTGTAATCTCAATGCAAATACTCATCTTTAGTTGACTATCTCCCATAAAAAGAATTTAAAGGAGTGAATTTGTACTACAGTTTGGGAACTTGAAGTCAAGCTGACATAATGCAGGAGGAATGAATGCTTGGATTGCAAAACTTCAGCTTACAAAGAAACAAAAGACACCAAATAACAACCAGTTGCACAGAGCTAAAATTAATCAATCCTTTTAATTTCAAATATAAACATGAATCTTTCAAACAGACTCAGAACAAATCATGCCACTGGTCAAGGATCTATGTGCAGAATAATCAACACAGGGCCACAGGGGGCTTGAGGCCAGCTGGCACAGTCTGGTCACCTCTGTACAGGTAATGTTCATTAAAAATCAAAATAGAACAGCAACATCCAGCCTGGCCCCCGGGAATGGTGTCCAGCCCACACTAAGTCTTGTACCCTGCTCTCCTCCCCAGGAAACAAGAACAAGCAAAAAGTAACTCAGTGTCTCACAGTCTGTCAGATGCAGCCTCATTTTGTTCCTGGATGATGTCTATGGGCTATTTCAGCAAAAAGCATTCTGGAGTCACACTATTGCACTAGACAAGAATTTGCTGTACAGCACATATAGCAGCATGTGATAATATAGGCCCAGAGGAAACTGTTTCCAAGCCTTTAAGTTGGCTAACAGAGTCAGGAGCTCTCAGTTTCACCCACAGTGGTGCATATACAGCACTTAAGGAAAGATCATTTTTCTATTAAGACAATGGCACAAAACATATCCTGACACAGGGCCTGCACCTGGGTTCCAGGCAACCTGTGTTCAGCACAAGGAATGGCCAAAGTGATGGTGTGGCTCAGCATATAGCTACTCCTGCTGCTGATGCAATCATGTTCTTCCAGAAGAAGGAATTATAACATAAAAGCAGTCAGATGAGGCATATGGCACTTTTCAGTGCAGAGCACTTCTTCACTGCATTTGAACTGATAATAGATCTTCATCAGGGAGGCAAAATGATTCGTCAGGCAACCCTTCAGACTACTTTCAAAGAGAACTGCCAAACAGAAAGGGAAAAAAAGGAGAAAATCTGTATTCCCTTATATTTAGTGGGAACCTACTGGCACTTTGCTCTCAGTGAGCATTTCATGACCAAATGAACATTACTGCTGTTACTGGTTGCAATGTTTAGGATATCCTGCACTGGCACATAAATGTGGAGGCCATTTTTCCCCAAATTACCCTGGCAAGGAGTAAGTATTGGGTGATCATGGCCTCAGTTAAGCTTTCCAAGTTGCAGGATGTCGCATCTGCTGATTCAGCAAGCAAAGAAGGGCCTCTCAAGGCCCAAATAAACCCCAGACAGTGCAGTATGTCTTACTATTTTGTAACATTTTTATAGGGTTTTCTATGAGAAACATAGTCCCCATATTTCTTTATCAATCTTTCCTTCAGAAGCCTTGCTTCCTATGAAATGCAAAATCTCAGCTTCAATTATTAGAGAACTCCAAGGGTGATGAATTTAACATCCCTGCACTACAACTGTAGCTAACCTTTCCCAAAACTACTCTCAATGGTGTCTGAAAGGTTAACAATTGAACACACTTTATTATGCTGATTATCACACCATAATGAAAGAGAACATGAACCTTATTCTGGATTGTCCCTTTTTTTGTTCACTTCTTTGCATAACAAACACTTGCATCACTACCTGTCCCAGTCCTGCAGCACCATCCACACATCACTGCAACTTGTAGGTTGGGAATTACTCCTCTGCTTAGACATATACTTTTGGAATAATCTGCTGTGTAAGTAAGTGAAAGCCTTCAAGAGACATGATAAGTAGATGCTGGCAAGTGTCAGTGAAGGAGCAAGAGCACATACACTATATGTTTGCCTAGCATCCCAGAAATTAGATGAATGATGAGAGTTTGTAGAGTTATGGAAATATTTTTAAATGCTTCATAATTATTAACTGCTTTGATTTTCCTAGCAGTTTGGACTAGGCAAGATAGTGAGCAAATTTTTTTCTTAATTGGTACTTCAGTCAAGTACAATTTTACTGCATACAGATTACACTCAAGTTCTAATTAAATCCTTGACTGGGCTATCCAGTAACTTTGGGTGAATCTTATAAAAATAAATCTTTAAAAAACTAGATAAAATTAAAGAAGGCCTTTGTAAATTCTCTATTCTAAGTGCAAACAACTTTGTCAGCTTGGAAAAATGACAGTAGTTAGCAAGTTCTCACATTTGTTTCTGAAGCTCACCTTCCTAGGTAGCACAATTCTGTTCTGCACAAACCATGGTAACCCCCAAAAAGACATGACAGCAAATACCCACTGCAGATGAAGGAACCTGAAATAAAGGGCTATTATTTTCAGACACTTATTTAGCTTAAAGGAGACCAATGTATCAATGCCTTGTTTCAGTACACAGTGAATGCACTTAGGTCTAATCAGACAAGATTCAAGATAAGCACTGCAGCTCAAAGCTCACTTGAGAAGAACAATCACAAGTGGTAACCAGAACTTCCCTTGCAGCACTGCTGAATGTGGTTGGCTTTTGGGATGCTCTCCTGCAACGCTGCTCACGTTTCCTCTGTTTACATCACCATTGCACTTAGCACACCCAGATGCCCCACAGGCTGTGTCCAGTGCACAAAGCCATGCAGTACACAGGCTTCTGGTGTACAAGCATTTGTTTAATGTGACCAGTTCCCTCAGGATGCTGCAAATCTGCTTTCTATATTTGGAAAATGTTGAAGTTATTTGAGGAGAAGAAATATCACTTCCAAAAGCAGGAGTTTCTATCAGGCAAAACTAAAAATGCAAGAAATGGAAAACTTCTCCAGAGGGGAACTTTCTTTTCCCCCTCATGATACTCACAAGGCACTCAGACAATACAAGAGATGATGGCAGAGAAGGCACTTAGAAAGAAGGCTCCTATTGTATTAGCAGAAACAAAGGGAAAATGTCCAACAGCAGTTGGACATTTATAAAATGCTAATTGGATTACATTTCATTACTACTTACTACCTAAGAGTAGGTATCATGTAGACTAACTGCTGAGGTGATGCTCTATCAACTTGATATTCATGTAACAATATACACAACTGCAAAATAATTGCACAGTGACTTTATTGAGCACTGCATCAAAGCCCAGAGGTAATATAAACAATTCAAACATATAATTCACCTTAGAGTTACACAAATTAGCACTTACAGCCATAAAAAAGTAAAACCCACAGTATAATTACAACAGCTCTCTCCAAGAGTTTGGAAAGTTACATGACAATTTACTTGTCAGTTCAAACAGGTTTTTTTGTTTTGTTTCACAGTTAAAGAATAACCACTGTGAAATGAAATCAAGAAGAAAAAGCAAGTTTAGACCCAAATGAACTTGCATTACAGAAAATGACTGTCAAGTACCTCTGCAGAGAGGTCTGCCAGTCTCAGAAAGGGAGTCATTCAACAGATAAGTGACAAAAAAAACAGGCTTTCATCTTCAGTGGGGGCTTTGTCTGCAGATTAATCTTTGCACCATTAAAAAAAAAAATTGGCTGGATAATTACTTGTAGCGTCAGTGATGTAGGGATTCACTCATAGGCCTAAATTATTCCACTTTTACTGAGATAAATCCATTACAATTTTGCCCATTTGCCAAAAATCTCCCAATCCAGGTACAAGTTGCCCAGGTGTCAGTCTCTGACTCATTTCAGGAGTACAGTGGATACTTTATTCACACCTCCTGCAAGTAAGTGACCCGTGCCCTTACACACACGTGGGGCCAGAAGCAGATGCCAGAACTGGCTTCTCCTTTCTGAGCAGACACTAACCTGTGGTCAGGCAGTGCTCCATGTTTATCAGGTGAGTAAGGCCAATCAACACAAAAAGTACTGATAAGATTTTGGAAACAATGCAACATTTGCTGGCATATCTTGATACAGCATTACACCCTCCCAGTCCAACCTCTTAATTTTCATTTCCTGTCCAACTGAGACAGAATTATAAGAATTTTAAAAATGGCTTAATTGGTCAAAGGAATGGCCCATTTGACTCATGAGAGGAGGATGATACTCATGAGGTAACTACAAACCTGACAGCTGTGAGAAGCCCATTTCTCTCCAGTGCCTCTCTTCTTTCTCCAGTGTTCTCAAAAATTATACATGGCATGTTAGAAGGCACATCCTTCCATGCTGCCTGAAGAATTTCTTACACAACTTGTTCCAGAATTTTTTTACCCACCATGAATTTAGTTTTTAATTAATCTTCTATGATTTCCAGAGAATATCTGTTCTCACATTTTGGATTTCATGAAGACAGATCAGATAATTCAGTCATCAGCTTTGAGATTTTCTTAGATACACTGGATGCCCTTTTTAACTGAAGTTTGTCACAGGCCTGCCATGGTCTTTGAAGACAAATTCCAAGGCCACTAAGAGAAGCCTTCCAAAATTAAGTTCAGGAACTGCTGATCAAAAATCTCATTTCAAGCAAGTATCAACTTGCTCACTTTTAAAGCAATCACAATGAAAAGTCGCTAACACAAAGTTATGTCAGCAGAAAACATGACTGAAGAAGTGAACCAGGGAGTAAATAAAATATATTACTAGTTGGAGTCCTTCTTCCCAACCTAAACCACACAGTTAAAATCTATAACTGTAGAGCGTAGTTATGCTAGACAGAGACAAGCTTTTTGAATTAATCAACTCTAAAGCAGACCAGACAGCATGATCATCTCTATGGGTCACTGAAAATACACCAGAAACCACAAGAAAAGGTAAAAATGAAATTTGTTTGTTTTCAAAGTTTAAATGCTGTATTGCTGTAGCAGAACATTGAAAGTAAGGCAGAAGAAGAAACAGAATATTCTTCTGTTGCATTCTCATTAAGAAGCTAATTTAATTGAAAAAGGGTGACTTCCTCCCTCATCGCCACAAACAATGCATTTCATCTGTTAGACAGATGACATACTTGGAAGACTAAGTTAAAATGTGTTCTCTAATGGTTCAACATCTCTAAGTACCAAGCTAAATTGAAAACATAAGCACAGAGCAACAGCAGCAAAAGGAAACTTGGTTGTAGACAGTCCTAGAATTTATTAAGACTAAAGAAAAGCATTACTATGAAGTGTTTGCCAAAGCCTATGGTCCCTGATGTGTCCCACAAGACAGATCTGTGTAGCCAAAATCAAAACTTGCAGTAATTTTCCTGTGACGAAGCACTGCACACTTACAAATCTAAAAAGACCTGAGTTCAAAGCATAGACAAGTACTCCCATTAAGTCTCCCATCAGGTCCTATTACACTATAATGTAGCTATAGAAACAACAATAACATCAATAACAGTCTGGGAAAGTTACAAAGAAAAGGACAAAGATCCAGTTTCTAATGTTCAAAGTTTTGGATGCATCTTGTCAACACGTTTGGGTTCGCTCATCTTTTACCTTACACCTGATTTACTCGTCTACAACAACAGGTTGCAGCAGAACAAAACCCCTGCACCTCCAATCTGCTGCACGAGACTCCCCACACCACAGGGAGTGCAGAACCAGGTTTATTTCAGGCATGTGAAGTTATAGCAACATTCAAACTCAGCACATGTATATGAAGTCAAACAGGTTGGTAGAGCCCATGGTCTGTCCACTCAGCACTTTCAGGTACTCACTGATATTAGGCAGCCTCTGGAGGTGTGAGTGGCACTCCTGGCTTTCATCACTCAGCAACACTCACTTGCACTTAAGTGATGGCAACTCAGTTCCAGCTCCTTCCAGGGATGAAGCAGCTGACAGGGCATCATCCTACTAAATGGATAATTGCTTTGGGATGGGGTACAACTACCACCTCTAGACTAATTAATTTTTTTCCTTTTGGCCCTTATTAACATAGCATGTTTTTCAACCTCTTCTTCATTCTTCTTGGTTTCCTCTGCAGTTCACAACTTGTTCACCTCTTTTGGGGCCAAAATCAGATATAGTGCTGTATCTTGTCTCCCTGGTGCCAATGAGAACTGAACAGTTAGTGTTCATGTCTTGGAGACATCTCTTTTTAATACAAAACAGGACAGAGTTTAGAAGAATCAGAGAATATGGTATTGTCACTACTACAGATGCAAAGGGATGCAGAACAAAGCTATTGCTCTTTTTCTTCTTTACCCTACATGAGTGAATCCAGATTACAACAGAAAAAGAACTGAAAGACCCTCATCAGCTTTCTTATGAAAAGCAGTATATTTATCTCTTTTTAAGTTAATCACGTTGTGGAAGTTATCTTTCTGGTAGGCACCTACCTCATAAGAAGATAAAGCAGACGAATTATCTAAGAACATGATACTAGTATTTGTTGAGAGAATTAGTATGAGGTCAGGTAGGTTAAGAATTTTAGTGTCACTTTAATTACCCCATTTTCCACTGGAAGGTTTAACATGCAATATCAAAAACCCCTTAAGCTGCAGAATTTGAGCAAGACCGATTTTAACTCCAGAGCAGCATCACATTATATGTATCTTGGAACTGTAAAGTTTAAAATTGCCGTTTTTCCTTCGGAGCCCAGGGTTTTGTACATTCTGTGATGTGCTCAGAACACACTGGCACAGTTATTCTCTGTTTAAGTAGTAAATCCTATCACATCCAAGCCACATGTTTATATTGGATACTTGCAAAATGAGAGATATTAAGTAACTAAGCCTGGTTTTAAAACTTTTTATAATACTTCACAGCACTGGCATTCCCTTAAGTAACCTCACTACCTTATGGTTGCTTCTATCCTTCCAATGCAATAGTCACAAATTCACCCTGGGAGCCAATAATACTGGATTTGAATGTGGGGAGTGTCAGACTGAATAATTTATTCCTCTGCATGCACTTGTCTTTCTTCACATTCAGGTTTAACTCTTTGGTAGCTATTGTGGTTGACTATTGATTGGGCTGCAGCTAGTGCAATCACCATTGCCAAGGATCTGTCATGCTGAGTTTCAGTTTGCCCTTTACTTCAGGCTCCCTTTCAGTAACTCCACACTCTATTTTATAGTCTCTAGTGTGCTTGTCTTTTCCACTGTACTTTGCACAGACACTTCATAAGCCAATCACAGTATGAAAGAAAGGTTGTTTATAGCCATAATTAGATTTTAATTTTGTAAAACAGGCCAGTTCTGCTGGACTGTAACCCACATGCTCATCACCAATGAGCTTTATCTAAGGTGCTCTTGCTCTGCATACTTGCAGGAACTCAAAGGGATTTTCTTCACAGCTCCTGCAGGTAACAGATTAAAATCTAGTTCATGGCACAGTCTCGTTACTTGGAAGTAACAACACCAAGAAGCACCTACAGGAAGAACAACATGCTGCTATCCAACTCTTCCAGCCGAACCAGAGCTCAGCAGAAATGAATAAAATTACTTAAATGCCCAAAATACTTTCCCTTATAAACCATGTCCTGAATCACAAATGGATCTTGTGGTACTGAAGATGGCACAACAGAGCCAGTAACAGAGGAGGCCCAGCATCAAGTGCTTCCATTTCACTCTTCTGTACTTTGAAATTATTAATGTGACTTGATCAGAGGAAAACCAAACCTCATTCCTGCTGACCAGGGCATGACTCCTTTCCATTTTAACAGATGGAGGCTCCCCTTGCACCTACTGAAAACCCCCAGTAGTGCCAGCCACAAAGGCCTCCACACTCCCCAGGACATCAGGATGCTGTAGGTGCTGTCCTAAGAACTACCTTGCCCAAGCTCCTTCACCTTAATCACCATAATACTGCCACTCCCACACTGACTTTTCTTCAGCCCAGCCATGAAGCCCTGTCCTCTTTGCCTGACGCTTTGACTCTGCTTTTGACCACATGTAGGCACATTCACAATCTCATATCTGATTAAAGCTTATGGCCCTTACCAGAGTACTTCACTCCTCTTTAGAGTTTCCTGAACTAAACTGTATCCTTTCTTAAAGCCCGAGTAGAAGACTGGCAGGACCTACCAGGTCATCTTCAAAATCACGAGGCTTTCAAAATCATACTAAAATTCTTATTTGGTGGTTGTTTTCTCAGTTTTGTAGGAGTCCCCAGCATCCCAAGTTTCAGATTTTTTTTCCTTCAAACATCAGAGCTACAAAAATTCCTTCAGTTCAGGATTTAAGAATACCATTAACAAATATAAGACATGTGGTAGAAACCTGAGTGATACTCAACAGTCTCAAGACTCAGCAAGATTAACGAAATCAATTTGTCACTCAAAAGATACTCTATCATGCTATCCCTATGCAGAATGGCAGATTTTTGTTTTTCCACTGAAGGTTTAGGTCATCCAGACCCAGCTGCAATTGGACTTTGGTATTATAATCCACCACTTCTTAATAAAAAGATAATGAAGGCAGTTATGATTGAGTTGCATGACCTATAACATATACTATGCTAGTTTATGAATACCTTCCAATCATGAAAAGAAGGAAAAGAAGAGAGGAATGTACTAGACAGCTGTAATCTCTAAGAGATATTCACATGCTGTGTAATAATCTGCTCAGATTATTTGCAGGTGAACAAAGACCATCTCAGAATGGATTATGTCCTAAGTTTCAGTGAAAGCACAGAGCTTTACTAGCTTCAGAAATTATGATTATGCCTTGTGTACTTCTTTAGCTACAGTGTGTGACATAGAACAAAACCTACAGGTTGAAAATTTGGTGATATTAGATTTTTTTTTAATTTTGGGTAATACTGGGTAGGCTGCTGGGTTAATGCCAGAGATAAGCAAGATTCACCTTTAAGCACACACACAGCATGACAATTAAAGTACCAACCAAAAGGCAAAATATTTTCCAAGCATCTTTGTAATTAGATAAAAACTACAGACTACTGCAGTAGTCACAAAACCTGCATACCTGCTGTCTAAGTCTTCCAAAATTTAAGGGCTGCAAATGTCAGGCTTAGTAAAAATCCAGCTCGCTACTGTTTAAATTTTTGCAAGACATCAGCATGCACAGAAACCCTCACAGATTTATCTTCTTGTGACAGGCAATCTGGCTTTAATGTCCCAAGTCTCTCTATACTTCCATTTATGATCAGTCAGCCTCCCCATATCAACAACTTTCTGATATGCTATATACTGAAGTTGCATTAAAAAGTAAGTAATCATATCTATTTTGATAAATCACACAATCAAGTGATTGTTTTATCCTTAAGATTCTTGAGCAATAAATTAAAATGAACAAAACAAACAAATTAGTGCTCCAGTATGATTCATATATTTTTATGATCCAATTCACACTTAATAGTAGAGATTCAATTCCAGCCTTTGGATATATCTCCATACTATTACAGTGCTGTATCATTCACCACCTGCTTCAGCAGGACTGCAAAGAATTATGAATAACAGGCAATGGGGAAACACTCTGTAAAATCCAGATTTTTCTTCTCTTGAGATACTGTCATTTACAAGGAATGAAAACACAGTTTAAAAAGAACATAAACCAATTATTCTACAAATATTTTATACTGTACACTAGTTTTAGCTAGGGTAGAGTTAATTTTCTTTACAGTGGCTATTATGGGGCTGTTTTGGATTTGTGCTGAACACAGCATAAATATAGAGATACTCTGCTATAATATAGAGAGTTTTTGTTATTGCTGACCAGGCCTTACATAGAGCCAAGGTCTTTTGTGCTTTTCTTTTGGCAAGTGGATTGAGGGTGCCTGGGAAGTGGAAGGGGATACAGCTGGATAGCTGACCCCAACTGGGATATCCAAAGGGATGCTCCAGACCATATGACATCATGTTCAGTATATAAAGAGGGGAGAAGGAGGAAGGGGGATGTTTGGAGTGACAGGGTTTGTCTTCCTAAAGTCACTGTTACGTGTGATGGGGCCCCACTCTCCTGGAGGTGGCTGAACACCTGCCTGCCCATGGGAAGCAGTGAATTAATTCCTTGCTTTGCTTTGCTTGTGTGCGTGGCTTTTGATTTCCCTATTAAACTGTCATTATCTCAGCTCATGAATGTTTTACCTTTTATCCTTCCCATTTTCTCCCCAGTCCGGCTGGTGGGAGAGTGAGTGGCCGTGTGGGGCTTGGTTGCTGGCTGGGTTAAACCACAACACACTGCTTCTGGTAAACAGAGGGAAGTGGAGAAATGCTTTATGGGTTTTTTAAATCATAGTATTTTATTGACTGTACTAGGCCTAAAAGCTCAGTTTGACTGTAAAACTGCTTCAAACTATAAAAAGGATCTTTGTGGCTAAGGCACTTGGTGAATTCTCTCTTCGTATTTTATCAGCCAGGTACTAACTCTGGTAACCGTAGGAAATTACTTACTCTATTTTAGTGTTGCTAAATTCTGATGATTTCTGCTAGCTGAAAATTTGTACACCGCACAATAATCTCAACTCTTCATTTTATAAGCAGGATAGAATATTTTTTAAATCACTGAAATCTTTCCCAGCTTGCCCTGGAAGGATTACTTTAAAGATTATCTGCCCATTTTTCAATTAAAGCTAAACAGACAGTTTCAACTCTATCAAAAACAACACTACTATTCATGCTCTTAAAATCCCTAGTAAGCATATACCTAAAAGAAAACAAATCTTGCTTGGTTCTAAGTGTTGTGGAGTTTGTTAGTTTGTTGTTTATTTTTTTAATTGGTTCTTTGTTTGGCTGACTTTAAATCAAGCACTTCATCCCTAACAAATCAATCACTCAAGACTGTAGAGAGCTGAAGGGTTAAAACCATGTTCTCATAAGGGATAGCTAGAACTAAAACACTAGTTCAAATGAAGCATAAATATCCACTAAAAAATAAATAATAAAAATTTAAAAAATAAAAAAATACACAGCTCTAAGCCGTTATCTTAATGTCTTAATGCTGCTATCAAAATACCAGGAAAAAATAAAACTGGCATAAACCTGATGAACATAAAAACTCAAGTGTAAAGGGGACAATGCTGAAATAATATTTTAGTAAGATTTAAAGTCAAATAAAAAAGAATAAATAATCTAGTTGACAATGGAGAGTGTCTAGGACTGGGTACAGTATGACACCCCAAAGTCCATGCAAGGATTCTGCTACCTTTTCTCATAGTGGTGAACACAGTGTTGGCTAAGTTAACAATTGGACTCAATGATCTTAGAGGACTTTTCCAAAAGATTCTATTATGCCGTGGTATATTCTATTATGCTATAGTAGTCTTGCTCCACAAGAAAAACAAAACCAATTAGCATGTAATTATTAGCTAAGAAATGAAAGAATGGTGAAAAGAGTACTTATCCACTTTCCAGCTTTAAATCAATAAAATTAGATAAAATTAATTTTGTGTATGTCTCTTATTTAGATTAATTTTGACCTGATGCTGACCCCCATCCATTTTTGTATTCATTTAAAGCTTTGAAGCACTGTCACACATGCTAAGCATAGTGTCTTGCTGACACCTAAACAGCTGCCAAAAGATACACTGGGTCCATGATAGGCAACCCAAGGGAAAACCATCAAGAAAAGGAGAATAGACTACTTCAGTGTAATTTATCTGTAAGCTATGTGCACAGCTCCCCCACAAATATATATGTCATCTCTACTGAAAGAGGGACATATCTTGATGCTCTTGCCAAGTTCTCAGGGAAAAGCTTTCAATCAAGAACAACTGTAGGTCTGATAAAGTTTGTATCATTTGTCCTCTAAAGCCAGTTTCACCATCTTGGATGGAACAAAAAAATCTTGGGAGGATTTAATAAGGAAATAGCTGGTCTAAATACTGGAACAAAATACACCCACTTTATTTGCAGAAATACTCAGACATGAAATATATCCAGTGAACACCATCAGCCATTAATGAACAATCCATTTCAAATGTGTTTTCAAAAACCAAGCTAGCATCATCTTAAAGGCCTCACCTAAACACCAATCTTAAAGGCCTCACCTAAACACCAATCTAGAGAAAAAGGATAAACAAATGATCACTTAGAAAATCTTTTAAAATTTCCCTTTCAGACACTTATCGAAAAAAAAAGCCAGGAGGAAGTGAGATAGAGATTTGAAATAGGTAAGAGTCAACTTTCACTGGCAGTGTAGAACCACCAGCAGTGGCTATTTGGCTTACTGCATTCCTTTTCTATCTGCCACATACTAGCACCAGAAACACCAGAGGTGTGCTAGGGCTACTGGAGGTTACATCTACCTGCAGAGAAGCACACACAGATCTGTCTCAGAACTCATGAAAAGTCTAGGCTTAGACCATCCTCTGAAGTCTTTGGTCCAAAGGCCTAAGGACCAAAGAAGAGTGGCCCATGTTTGTGTATTGGGTATTCATGGCAAAGTTCTGCTACGGCTGAGGGGACTGCAGGAGTGGCTTCTGTGAGTAGCTGCCAGAAGTTTCTCCCATGTCCAATGAATCCAACACCAGCTGCCTCCTCGACAGACCCACTGCTGGCCAAGGCCAAGCCAATCAGGAATGGTAGGTACTGTCTCTGATATAACATATCTTTAAAAAGGAAAAAATAATATTGCGCAGAAGTAATTTGTGGCCAGAGAAAAGAGACATGAGAATGTGTGAGAGGAACAGCCCTGCAGTCACCCAGGTACATGAAGAAAGCGGGGGGGGGAGACGCTCCAGGTGCCCAAGATGAGATTCCCCTGCAGCCCATTGTGAAAACCATGGTGCAGCAGCTGTGCCCCTGGATCCCATGGAGGTCCACAGAGGAGCACAGGTGCACCTGTAACCCATGGAGGTTCCTGGAAGGACATGTTGACGCATGGAGAGAAGAACAGGTTTCTCAGCAGGACTTAGTGACTCCATGGGGGACCCATGCTGGCTGGATCAGTCTGCTCCTGAAGAACTGCACCCTGTGGGAGGAATCCACATTCAAGCAGTTCACAAAGAACTGAAGCCCGTGGCAAGGACTCACGCTGGAGAAGTTCATGGAGAACTGTCTCCCATGGGAAGGATTGTGCACTGGAGAGGGGGAAGGCCTCCTCTCCCTGAGGAGGAAGCAGAGGCAGCAACATGTTTCTAATCCCCACTCCTGTTTCCCTGTGCTGCTAGGGAAGAGATAGGGAATTGGGAATAAAGTTAAGCTTGGAAGGGAAGAGAGGTGGGCGAAAGGTATTTTAAGATTTGTTTTACTTCTCATTATCCTACTCTGATTTTGATTGGCAGCAAATTCAATTAATTTCTCCAAGGTGAATGTTTTGCCTGTGACTATAATTGGTGAGCGATCTCTGCTTGTCCTTAGCTTATGAGCCTTCTGCTGTATTTTCTCTCTCCTGTCTAGTTGAGGATGGGAGAGACAGAGAGGCTTTGGTGGGTGCCTGGCCTCCAGCCAGGATCAAACCACCACACCTAGAGACATTACCTTTGTATCACTGGCAAGGATAACCACTGCTAATCTTCAACAGGCAAGTAAACCTTTACTGGGAAACACCATAAAAGCTGCCTCACCTGGTCTTCAAGAAGAATCAGAACCACACCAGCAATGCTTAGGCACAGAAGTGAGCCAGGCTTTCATTCTTTGCTTGCACTGAGAAAATTGCTGCTGCCACCTTTATCTGATAAAAACAGACCAGTACCCTGTTCTCCTGAAATGTGATGATGCTAATTCCTTACTCAGAGAACAAGTGCTATTTTCAGTTCTTCCACTGGGAAAAAAAACCCCACATGCGTATTTAAAAAAAACCCAAACCTCTGGCACTTAGCCATGACAAAGAGCCAAAACTAATATGATTTCCTACAAACACTGGAATGTACTCTGCAAAACAGCTACGGTCCAGTGCGTATCAACTGCTGGTGGCCTTCCCCTACAGCTAACTACACACTGCCCACATTAGCTACCAATCATTTCAACCTCAGGCAATGCACTGTTGTTCATTATCTCCACTTCTAGCTTTCAAGCATTTTATAATGAAATATTTTAAATGTTGGAGTCAGAATTTATTTCTTCTGATGCCTTTCAGTATGTTGAATTAAAGCATGCATAGACCTTAACCATCTGTTAGTTTAAACAAAGGTAGTTATCAAGTCATGTGAATGGAGGCTACTTGGAAAATAATGACAATTACAGTGAATTTCACTCACACCAAGTTCACAGTTCAGATATGAAGCTGTAAGAGGGTAAATAACTGCACTTAGCCAAAAATGGAATGCATGAGACTTATAAAGCAAGAGCATCTTAGTTCAAAACATGACCCCAAGCAAATACCAGGAATTATCTGGGAATCTATCAATCCCCACCCATATTTTGATCAGAGGAATAAAAAACAAAACAAAACCCCAAGTCACTAAAGAATAAGCAGGTTTGTCCAAGTGATGATCAAAATGTTTTTCTAAAACAGGCAAATACTTCAAAAAGCAAAATACTTTTAACTTACACAATCCTATACAGCCTGTTACTCTGCTGAGCTTTTCATCAAGTTTCCAGGAGTGAGGATGATTACAGAGGAAGCCCACAAACTTTACTGACTGTAGGTGGCTAATCAAAGAGTGTCTACCCAACCAATCAAGGTGTAGGTATCTATTCAGCTGGCCTTTCTACAGACAACTGAGCTGCAGCTGGATGAGGCTGTGTGAACATGGCCCAAAACTACATGTTTAGACAGGCAAAAGAGAGTTTCACAGTGTAGACAGAAAAGTTGGATAAATCTGTCCAATGGCTGCCCATAGGTTGGATAAATCTGCCCATTGGACTATGGATCCCATCCACAGCACCATTA
Source organism: Agelaius tricolor (assembly GCF_023055355.1). Taxonomy (NCBI): domain Eukaryota; kingdom Metazoa; phylum Chordata; class Aves; order Passeriformes; family Icteridae; genus Agelaius; species Agelaius tricolor. Next base: position 47,983,621 of record NW_027269261.1, read on the forward strand.
ATTAGTAATGCAAAATTCCTGAAGAGAAAGTACCAAAATCTGAATAAAGTTTTCAAGGTTAAAAACTCTTATCTAGATGGAAGCCTTTTCCTTACTAGAACAGCTTGGCATTTCTGAATGCTAATACAAGCGTGAGAAATACAGGTTTGTAATGAGCATTGCTTTAGTCTTCAAAGCAGAGTGCTCACTGTGGAGACACAACAAACATAATTCTTTATTTCATGCAGCCTGCTGTACTCCTGGCCTTCAAATACCTGTGTCCTATCTCAGTTTGCAATGATAAACATAACAGGTTGATTTTGTCACTTCTGCCTACATCCATTTGCTTTTGTAACCGAGTAATTTTTGTTGACAGGAAGAAAATCAAATGTACATCATTCCTCCAACTGAGCCATCTGAACTTTAACAAGTACAAATACTCACATATCAGCTGAAAATTGCAGATTTTGTTGCCCAGAAAAAAGGTGAAGAAAGCCAGATTGCTGTCAGTTTTCACTAATAACTAAGCTAAGTGGAATTGCTTTCCACATTATCCTCCTCCTGCTGATCAGAAGCCAACTGTTTCACCACAGAGGTGCACACAAGTGGTTGATCACTTCAACTCAAGACCTGCGGCTCAGGATGTGACTTCGTGGTCAGCTGAACAGAGATGAGGGAGGGCTACAACCTACAATCAGAGGTAGTGGCTCCTCACACCCACCCCCCTCTCTAACTACTCACTGTCACCTGCTGCACTAGCATCCATGGTGACCCACAAAGGTGAGATAATCTGCCCTTTCAGTACAGGTCTGCAATGTGCAAAAGGAACTCTAACAGGCTGGAAAGACAGGCATAATATAGTAACAAATCTGTTTAGAGAACAAACCAACACAGGCTAAAACAAAGAAAAACAAATCAGGAGACCCTAAAGGCCTATTTCCACTTTTTTCCTCTTGAAGAAACTATCACAGTGCCCTTCCTAAACTGAAATGTCATGAGGTGCCAAAATGACACAAGGGAAAAGCTTATGCAGCACAGCCCCATATGATAGGAACAGTGAACCTTATTCCTAAACAAGGGCTCATGACTCACATTCATTAAATTTATCCTATTGACCTGCTTCAAGTATTGTTTTTGCAGCAGAACCCATGTTCCAGAAAATGCTGCCAGCCAAAGGCCATCTTCACCTGCCAGATGAGTTACAACTGTGGTGTCTTGGTTTTTTGCATGAAAGTGCTGACAGATAAAACCACTAAATCCCTGTCTCCCTTGACTCAATGAGAAAAATTCCATTAGCTTAATGCATTTTAGCCAAAGGTACTTACAAACATCTGAAAACACCTGGGGGGTAAAAAGTGGGAAAGGTCACGTTCTGTTGATGTCAACTCAGCAGAGTTGCTTGGCACACAAGTAAACATATGATGAGTCAAAAACAAAAGCCAACTAAGTAAGGATAAAGCAAATACAAAATAACAGCAGCTTACCTTTTGAGGTGGTGGTCCGTGGTCATCCAGATAAGTGGAATTTCCTACAAAAATAAGAAGGATGGAGATAAACAAAAGCCATCCAACGCAACTTCAAACTTTCCAATTCATGGAACCAGTACATCTCTATCCCACAAGTTTTGTGGTGTCAAATAATTCAAGGAAAATAAATTCCCTCTGCTTTAATTTTTGATTAACAAATAATCTATTTGACTACATTTGTAATACATTAGATGCACATTGCCATTTTACAAAAAAAACTACACACCCCAAGGTAGCTTTAATGAATCAATCAGTATTCAGTTATTTGTATGACAAAAAATTGCCAGCTGCATCCTTGAACATTTTGAGCAAGTGAGCATGGTTAACTTCAAAAAGTTTTCTTAAAAATCAAGTATCAAAGGCCTTTATCAAATTTTGGTCTGATGGAACTGACAAGCATTCACTTCTCTCTCTTTTAACTGTATTTTTCCCAACCTCCAAGCTACTTTTTTGTTCCTAAACAGCACTGATCGAATGGGAGTGGTATTCTCATGTAATTGCACCTGCCTTTTCAAGATGTTTGCTAAATTCAGACAAAGCTTCAGGGGAAAAAAAAGCGCTTCTAAACAAGTTCACCCTTCTTAGCTACAATAAAAAGATAACAATTTCAGACTTTTTACCTCTTCCTTACAAACACACACTGATACATAAAGTACACATTCCCCCACACACATAAGCTATCTTCTGTGACTGCACCTCCCGAACCCTTCTCTATTTTAATACCCTAAAAGTATTAATCATGTGCTTTCCCAACACCTTCCAGCAGATAATGAAACCTTGCAGCAAGCCTAAAATTTCCCCTTGGGCCATACATGCCTCTCCTCTCAGTCATGCTCCGACCAAAGACAGAAAAAATACCTCTGGCTCTAACCATACATCAGTATGGAGTATGAGAATTAGTTTTACAAGTATCTACTAGACATCCTAAAGGCACATGGAAGAGGACTTTAAAAAGCTTGTTCTGCTCATGAGCTCCTGGGGCATTGAATAGGCAACAGAAACACATGTTAGTGGGATAAAGCATAATTCAGAACCAAAGGGCTTTTTTCTTTACGATCTGGCCAAATCCCTCATTTTTCCAAGTGCCAAAACCTGCCTCCCAGAGGTGTCTGCATCTGAGTGTTACAGTTACAGAAAAAGGAGATGAAGCTTTAGTGTGGAATATTCAATAGCACCCACATCAGTGCTGGGGGCTGGTTCAGCAGGAAAAGCAAGGGGCTGGAAGTGGAAGGGCCACCAATCCCTTTGCTGGACTCTTGGGAGAGGCAGCCACCACCTGGATCACATCATCTTGGGGTGAGAGAGCCTGCAGATCACCACCACTGCCACAGCATGATGAATTTCTATGTGCAACAAGAAATTGGGATTACTTCTCTGAAGTACTTTGCTTTCTGCTTTTCCAGCACATGTTACAAAGCCATGAAAATTTCAGTCAAAAGGCTTCCAACTCATCTAAAGGGAAGTCCCAATACCCCAAATACATTTTTACATATGTATGTACCTTGATCTTGCAAGAGTCTGTGCAACTAAAAAAGCCTGAACAGTAACTTTTTTACGGTCCCCTGAAATCACAGATCATCTTCTGACGCATACCAGAAACTCATCTCTCTATACATTTGACACAAATACCCACCCTTTGAACAATCCAGTAACTTAATTTAATGCCATAGATAATACGGCTGATGTCCTACATTCAGGACAATTTCTTTATCCATCCCTCTCATATGATTCTGCTCGCTAGGGAAGAAATTCAGCTCCCAGACTGCTAAAAGAGTTGGCAGTCTGGTTTTCTCTTACAGTAGCTACTCCACACACAGTGACATAGAATTGAAAATAAGCATTTTCAAGCATTTCTCCTCCCACTTAATCTGGGATGAGAGCAAGGAAAACTTCTCATTCAGAATTTACCTTTCCTGTAGAACCAGGCTGTTGCTAGTTTGCAGCAGCTTTCTCCTCTTTGCAATTTGGCAAGCAGAAAGATTGACACTTATTGATAAAAACATTCCTTACAGTTTTCTCATTGTGTCAGGAAAACTGTTTCATTTTGATACCTAACAAAAAAGTGATGTTTGTTGTCTAAGCAACCTATCACACTAGAGAAGTCATAAACATTAGATGAAAGCTACTAATTTTAAAAAAAATTAGCAAAACTTAAGTTTCATAATTGGTTTTAAAGTGGTAACAGGAGTAACAGTTTTTTCTCGTGTCTCCCCAAAACAAATGCAATTTATGCTTACCTAAATAAAAAGGAATATTAATTACATATGTATTAACTATCTTTACCAATCACCTATCACAGCCAATTTCACAGTAGAGAAGAACTTGAATTACTAGTCAGGAGTTTACACAGCATCTTATAGTGCAGCATCAAGAGTGTCAGAATTATATCACAGAAACTTTTTTGAGATATTTCATAAAATTAAAGAGCTTATAACTAATTTCACCTCTCTGTGTCAGTAATGGATGTTCTTAGTACGGAGACTGCATTCTCCTTCCTTGGAAATTTTCAAATTATCAAAACGACATGGAAATATCTCTAGCTTTGAACATATGCCTTGTAGATTTGATTTCAGTAATCAAAATGTTGTTTTTTCACAGCACAGTCTAGTTACTACTGTACCCACTTACAACACAATAGTAGAATTATAGGCCATTTTAGAATAGTTGTTTTCACAGCAGTTGCATGCTCAAATTCAGAAGCTACAAACTGACAGAAACTAATTGCCAGGGCAACACAAGTGAAGGAGGAAACTGAGTATCGATTTGAAACCTGGTCAGAATTACTCACAAGGAGCAGGGGAAGGAAAGCTGCAGACAGCCCCCACTGCTCTGCAGTGCCCCACACTCCATGTGCAGAGCTGGTTACTGTCCCATGGCACAGCTCTCCTCCTGCTCCCCAGGCACCTGAGCCAGAGTCAATCTCAGTGTCCACAGGTTGCCACATCAATTTAACATTCTGAATTCTTTTGGGTTCAAGTTTTAATTGTGAAATTTTCTTTCAGTAATAAAAGCAAAACCCTTTGCTGCATGATTTATACCATACACTAAGCAAAACACACTAAAATAACTCCACAAATCCAGCTGCAATGGAGTGCAGCAGCAGCCTGTGAGCTACACCAGCCAGCTCCTTAACCCCATGAAGCCCAGCAGTGCCCTCACTGATCACTGAATTACAGACCTCAGCTTGCTTTCCCTCTGTCTGCAAAAATGGGGCCACACTACAGGAACCATAATGCATTCAGAAATGTAATAATGAAAAATGGGCATCTATGCAAAAGGCCTGAAAGAAAGAGGATGACTTTCTAACACAAGAGGTCATGAAAATCTTATTAAGCATTACTACCAGGATGGGTGTTTGCAAGTTTTAAAAACTTAAACAGGGTGCCACTTTTACACATAGGGCCACTTTTCAGACAATATATATCAAATTAGGTTAGTTTAAAAACAGAAGAAAAATTCAGCATTATAGAAACTGCAACCACTGGAAAGTACAAGGTAAAGCCAATCCATGAACTACCAGCTACTAACGGCTGACATAGTAGGAGCATTGCACAGTAAAAATCAGACTTAGGCTTGTTAATGCAATTGTAATAAACATTTGAGGTTAGGTACAATGCTTTTGGTATCCATTCCTATATAAGGTGGAGAATATTATTTTACAGCTTTTATATGCCATGGCACAGACAACATGTGCTTGATGTCACTATGTGCCACAAGAAGAGAAGAGGCTTTTTGTGGTAGAAAAGGTAAAGTGATAGAAGAGAGAATCATCTTTCCTCACTAGGAACCTTGTCCATTGCCCCAAAGCAACCGATGGCATTAAATTATTAGGATAACTTCTTCCAACTCCTCTAATAAAGCTTTAATAAAGGCATCATTGCTTTTTTTCTGCTAACAAGATTATTTTTGTTTTTCCTGTTTTGGTTTTTTCCCCTTGGAGTATTTACTCTTCAAAAAGGAAATTTTCTGCCTTCCTGTAATAGCACAAAAGTCTAAGGCATTAGAAACAAGTCAGACAAAATAATCAAGTCTCAAAACAAGTGGTATTACACATTCCACAAACACTTGGGCTGGCTGAACATGTCTCCTCCACACTCTGCCAGAAAGGATAAAAAAAAAGAGTCAGCTTTAGTATAGAAAATGTTGAATACATGGAGGCAGTCCAGACTTTTCCATAATTCATTATCTTTGAGGTTAAGTGAATCAGCTGTATGCAAAATCTTTGGGGAAACCTTGTGGTTATGTTCCTTTCTTCTTGGAATCACTGAAGTGTGGGGGTTTTGCTTGAAACAAGCCAAGTTTAAAGAGAGAAAGATGGTCAGTCAACCAGGATTAAGGACAAATATTGCTGTGTACAGTTCAGAACCACAGATAATGAAAGTAACTGCAATTCTGGAAAAACACCTTTTCAAAAAATACTGGAGAGTACAGGAATAGAAGTAAATGGACTTAGGCATGAACTGAAGACCCTTTGATAGCAACTGAAACAGTGTGACTCTACTTGAACAGTTCAGATATCCCATAGAAAGAACTGTGTAAAGATAGGGAGAGAAAGCCAACACTGAAAATGTGGAGCTTGGATTATTTTTCTGGAGCAGGGTTTTCCCTTGTAGGGAATCACAAGCAGCAGCCTAAGGGAGCTGGGACCCAGCTAAGGCCAAATTTAATTTGTCTTGTGAAAATCCTTCTTTGTTCTTTTCACTTGGTCACCACCTCAAATTTCCAGGCGCCAATACATCCTCTACTGGCAAACAATCCCTTAGGCCCTCTGATGTTTAAAGGAAAGGAACAGTTTAACAGCTGCCTGAAGAGCCTTCTAGTCTGGAAGTCAGACCCTGAAGAATAATTTCCCCACCAAGCCCCTCTAATCATTAAGAGCTGCACCTTCAAAATAAACTGAAGTGCCAGTGAGTTATCAGAAGATGATAAATTCTGCTGTGCTTCCTTCTTTATTCTTTTTCCCTCCCAATTAAGCAGCGGACACACTTAGAAATTTCATGGATATTTCTACATCTGAAACAATATGATTTTCTTAGTCATCATGTCTTGGAGCCCTCTGTGGTCCAAAGGCAGGAAGGGAGTTAGGAACTAGAACTTGAAAACCAGCAGATTAGCAGAATGATGTTGCCCACAGCTCAAATCAAACCTAACAGGAAAAACACTGCTAATGCTGAGGTAGCACAGCCACACCAGCTTTCACAAAGGAAAGTTTTCACAGAGGTGGACAGAGAACATAAACACAGCAAAACATAGCAAAACCTCACTGACCATTCTGCACTGGAATACAAAGTGATTTATTGTCCTTTGTTCCATTACATATAAAAAGCTGCATACCTATAACTAGCTTCCTCTGTGCAAGACTATACTCCTATAAAAATTTTCATTTTTAACCACAAAATAGTTAAAGTAAACATTATTTTTTAAAGAATTTCAGAATGTTTTTTTTTTTCTTTTCTTGCCTTCAAAATAATTTTGGTTATTTTAAAAATAATATATTCAATAAAACCAACTAACCACAACAACAAAAGCCCACCTACAGCCAAAAAAACAAAACCAAACCAGCACCAAGTCCACATTCATTTCACTCTACATCACTCCACACAATAAAGGAAAAAAGCTGGAACATGACTAAAATACCTATTTTGCTTTATTAACCAGTGACCTGAACCCTAGAAATTATATAATTCATCCTCATCATTATATAATTCATATTTGATTACCTACAAGTTTTTTACTTCTAACACAATTAGGAGAGAAACTGGCACATTTAAGGAGAGTTTTGAAAAACTTACTGACAATTCTGCATATATGTTATATATGAAAGTACCACTGGAACACAGGATATGAAGGGTTTGAATAACAGGAGGTTCTAAACCAGTATAGGATATAAAATCCATTAGATGACCCTCCTCTTGCAAAGAAAGGAGACTTCAGAAGGCAAAGCTACTCCAAAATCACAGAATTCAGAATGCTCTCTGAATTGTGAGCATTTAAAAATGTACAGACAGGCGTTTCATTTAATTGTTTTGTCAATAAACTGCTTTATTAATACTGGGGGAAGGAAGGGGGAAAAATTAACATTTAATCAATAAATAAAACAGCCCCACCAGGTACTTTCCTGCACACAAAGGAAAAGCACATATACAGCTCTACTGAGACACTGCAGAGAAAACCTAATGACTAAAAAAAAAGGTGCCATTAAGCCAAACTACTGCAATTTTATTTTAATTCATTTTGCTATGTAAACAAAGACTGTGATCTGTCTTTGTGGCCTAACAGCTCTTTACTAAATGCACTTCAAAGACCCATTAACTTGTTGCTAACTTCAGTCTACTTTTCAGATAGTTCTTAAATTCAGAATTCTGTTCTCACACAGCAAGTGGGCACAGATATATATATATAAATATGGTGTCCTTTTTTTTCTCCTGAAATATTTTTATTTTATCTTCTGTCAAAAAACGTGCCAAATATTTTGTAATGACTTCTATTCTTTTCTTAATTTCCTCAGCAAGACTTACCTTAACTAAATGCAGAGTCAGTTCTATAAATACACACAGGTGTTCCTGAGGGAAAAAAAAAAATCTCTCGAGATGTGTGGTCAAAGAATACCTACAGCTACACAGCCACCAACAAACCTGTTGAAAACTTAAAGGGGCAAGTTGGGAAAAGATCACAGTTCAACAGCTGAACTGCCATCCACTGAAATAATACAGACACACACTGGTCTCTGACTTCATTTCTTCAGCTGGACAATGTGAGAATAATAATGGACACTGTATGAAATTATTATGGCTGAACACAAAAATGATCAGAGTAGAGCAGAAAACAGCAAGTTAGAGAGTAGTTAGAAACATCCGACAGTTGTAAATAGGCTTGACTCCATGACATCCAGGTAGCATTCTTGGGAACCTGCCTGCAGAAGGCTGCAGTAACAACTACCTGAGTATTAACAGGGATTGGATGACTCAAAATATGGCTGAAAGAAAATTCTCTGAAATTAGCTATCAAAACCCAACACTCTTAAACCGGAAACAGAAAAATGTTGCCACAACCAGGGGATGAAGACTGGACAGCACTGAAGACACCTAAGAGGAAATTAGTCAAGCATCTGCCAGCAATGACCCAGGTGTTATCATGCTGCTTTAGAACCAACAGGCAAATTAAGCCAGGTCCTATTCCAGCAATATTTCTTTTTAATGATTATCTCCTTTTTTTTTTTGTTTGTTTTTAATCAGGCAAACTTCCCTTCAGCGTTCTTCTGGATCCTATTACTCAATATTCTCATCCATTACTTGAAAGATGCATTAAAGAGCACCGGTATCAAATTTGATAACAAAACCAAATGAAGGGACTTAAAATCTGCTGAAACTCTGAGGAGAACAGAAACATACTGATCCTTTAAAGCAATGGTCTGAAAATACAAGATACAATCCAGTAAAAACAAGCATACAAATTTGAACTTGGAAAAGGGCAACATCTTCATAAAAGCAGAACGGAAACTAAGTGCAAACTGCAGAAAAGAGCCGTGATGGGAGGTGAAAATCAGTTCCCCTCCTTTGGATTTCTTTGAGCACTCTGTGAAAGTTTTTCAGGAAGATTCTTCCACTCCAGCTGAATGTATAGAGATAGTTCCACTAGCTTGGTAAGAAGTTCATTTTAATTGATTGTCACATGACAAAACTTTTTAAGACTTAGGATGACTCAATTTTCTCCTTTTCCTCCCAAGTGAGAGATAACTGCATTAATACTTGCAAGCCATTTGACTTCTTCAGAGAAAACTGCTTTCCCCAGTGCTGTGCAGAATGCAGGCACAGCAGAGGGGAAATACATGCATGATGCAGAGGAAGAAACTCCATGGGAGTGATGGTGGCACGGCCATGGTACTTCCCCTTTCAGTGCACACATTCTGCCACACAGGAACAGCACAGCCAGCACAGGAGACCTCCCTCTCTCTGCACAGCTGAGCTACAGGACTGCAAGTCCACAGATGAACCTTGTCTTTACAAGGCTCCCCTTCCCAAAGTGATGACACTGAGGCTGAGGGACGGACATAGTACATAATGATGAAGCTTCAATGAAGACCTTGTCAAGTGCAAGGCCTCCCAGTCTCACTTCACTCTGCCACTCAGGCTACAAACTCCAGGGTATCTGTATCTGACCAGACACTTTCTCAGATGATACCAGTCAAGAGTTTCCTCTTACATCAGTGCCAGACATCAGCTCTGCTCTTTCACATGATGTTTTTCCAGAGACAAGAGTTTAAATAATAAAACTTAACCCAACTTGCAAGCTTTACTCCTGTCTGCTGCATTTTTGCAGATATATTTCTGTCCTTTCCCCCTGCACAGGCAATCTTGGCAAACAGCAAGTCAATGAATGTTGGAAAACACCCAGCTGGCAAGTCACCAGTTATTCAAGGAAGACTTTTATTACTATTATTAGTATTATTAAGAACTACACTGCAAATGCTATCCAGAAGGAGTGGTTTGTTGGGTGTTTGGTTTGAAGTTCCTGTCCCTGGAGGCACATTTCCGAGAAGCTGCCTAGGTCTGTGGTCTGACCCCAGCAGCACCTTCCTAGCAGAGAAAAAATGAACACGCTTCACAGAATATTGGTCACATAGATCTCTAAAAGAATTACTCATATTTTTATTGTGCTGAAGCCAAATGAGTTTTCCTTGCGTGTGCTTCTCACAACATCTGAGTCATATAGTTGCTATGATTTTGTCACACATCTTTACAGAGGCAGCTGCATTTAGGAAAATAGACCCCCCACACGAGGTAGCCTGACAAGATTGAGCTGTATGTCTGTTTTGCACTTTCTCCATAATTCAGGTTCTTTTAGTATCTGATTTTAAAAGGTACAAATTAAAATTTTTAAAAAGAACCTTTTTACAAGTCTGTCTCCTTTTCCTCCTAACCAGTTTTTTATGCCACAGGAGAACCATTGTACAACTCTACCATATACTTATATGCCCCCTGAAAAGCAAGAACATTCTATGTAAGAAGCAGCTATCTTTGTATTGCTTTCTTTTCTGAATACAGAATTAAAAAAGAAAAAAAAAAGAACTACAAATTGTTTAATCATTATTAACTTCCCATCCTCCAAGGTCTTAAGAGACACAAAATTAGAAGTAGCATTTCTTGCCAAGTCTGTTAAGATGCCTATAACTGCAAAATGGAGCATATAAGTAGGTCAGATAAGGAACATAATGTACCTAAATGAGCTATTTCTTCTTTATGACACATTAGCATAAAATTTTATTAATCTCTACTAAATAAAATACTACAGCTTCAGATGGCTTTCGAGACTTCAACATGATTTAATAGAAATATTTTCCATTACTATAAATCCTTTGGCCAAACTACTCATTTTTCACACTATCCAGCTTCTATTCATGAAGACATTTTAACTCCTCCCTACCCCAGCCTCAAACAGATGCATTTGAGTGACACAAAGACTTCTCAGTGAAAGAGTTTTGTATTTTTAGAATTTCTGTAAAGAAACTGCACATTCAAAAACAAGGGATGAGATTTAGCAAGCAAAGTGGATTGCACTAGAATTAAACCTGCCTTTCTATTTCAGCACCCTTTCATCTCCTGCAACTGTAAAAGTAGAGGATTAACCCCATTCTTGCCATTCCAAACCCTTGCTATACACAAGTTCCACTTTAGATTTCAGCCTTTACTGAGAAGAATCTTTTTGTTACACGGACTTCAGTAACTTAAAAGGTAGCTTAATAGGTGACTTAAAAGTATTTCAGGAAGTACTTTCTTCCTCTACAAGACACTGCAAGACTCCAGCACAAACCTTATCATTTATGTCTAGAAATATTACCTTTTCTGCCTTTAGCCTCATTTCTCATGATCTTAAATAAGATTTCTACCCATTTATGTATGAGTGGATGATAGACTGATTTGTAAACATTTGGTAGGATGCCCTATGAAAAAAAAAAAAGGAATTAATTGTTTTGCTCTTCAAAATCTAATCATTAGTGTCATCATTACTGCAGCTGAGGACCCACTATGTATAAACCAGGATTACCTGTGTGAAAGACACTACACAGCCCTCATGAGTTTCATCAACTCAGGCATATCCAACAGTAAATACAAACACATACCAATTTGAAACAGCAAAAGTTTGGCTATCCATTTTTTGATAAGCATTTTGTATCTTTCAATTTTCAAAAGTTTGAGTGAAAACCTTTAGAAGACAAGTTTTCAGATGTATTGATTAATTCTTGCTGCCTTAAGCTCTCCAATGACTAAAACAGCATTGTGAAAGTGTCAGCAATGGCAGGTTCTGCATTGACATTATTATGTGGACACATGGTAACTACACTTCTAGCAGTGCCATAAAACTACAGCAGCAGACCAAGTGTCATCAGCCTCCACACAAGTCTTCAAATCAGTTTTATTCCTCTTGTGCTCTCTAGCTACTGTGGAAAGATTTTCACTTTATATATTTACTCCTAACCTAAAAGAGAAGAGCTCAAACTTGCTAAGGCATCTAAGAGGATCTAAAATGTATTTGCACTCACTGGAATGACTGTTTACTTAGGACTACTCTTGGATGCTTTGACCGCACTCATGAACTCTGAGTTGCAAACATTCACTACTGGTAACAATTACCTAGGCGTGCTCTTTCTTTTTATATCATTTTCCTGTGTTTTATTTAGCTTGGAGAACCACATCAGGATGTCACCACTAAGATGTGGCAGTTTAATAGAGCTCTAACTGCCACTCACCAGGCCTCCTGCAGACAACGTTTCTTACAAGAGACATCTTAAAATATATGAAAAACATCTGTGCCATGTAAACTATGACAATACAGTAGTCATTATCTAAATTCAACTTCTCAATGTACACAGGGATGAAAGTAATTTTTTTTTTTTTACTATATCTACATATAACTAGCTAAATATATAAATATATATATATAAGCAACAACCTCTGCTTTGCTTCAGTGGTTCGGAGATTTCTATACAACATTAAATTAGTTGTTTCAAAAGTGATAGCAAAGGTATTCACATTGTCACATCCTACAGACCACTATAAATTAGATATACTATTATATTATGTATGATAGATACACTATTATATTATGTATAAATACTATTATAATAGATATACTATTGTATTATGTATGGCGTAACATTTTAAGGACATGCTTGTCAACCTTTTGTTTAAGAGTAAAAATGATTTTCTAATGCCAGAACTTTATGACAATGCTTTTTAATTTTTGCTGAAAGGTTAGAATAGGCTTCTTGTTCTAATCATACAGCAGGCAGAGTGGTGTTATTCTACATTTCACAGGGTAACTTCAGCAGAAGTATTTAATTTCTACAATTTTCCATTGAGTTTGGCTGAGATAGAAAGTAAAGAAATTGCAGCATACTGAAGTCAATGTTCAGATACACGAAAAATGCAATCCTTTGTCCTTTATTCTGCATTAGATTCTACATTTCTCTGAAAGATGACATAAAAAAGACAGGGAAATCTACCTAGAGAAATATAATCTAAAGAGTTGTTTATATTGTATTAGATTTAAAAAAAGCTTGAAGACCTTCTAGAGCTAAGCCAGTCTACTGTTTAATGCTATCTAACTGGCAACAGCAACTGTGGTACTAGGAAAAGGTTGTTATTAACTACTATTTACATAGAATATATTTAAAATATTAACCAAAAAATGTGTCCTCTCATTTGTATCCCCAAGGATGCAAGAAGAATACAAAAAAATCATATACAAATGTAACACAAGAAACATCCTCTCTCCTATTACAAAGTTAGAGTTGTGATTTTCAGCGCATTAGAAGCTTAAATACAAACTTACATACAATTACAGATCAATTCACACTTGCAAGTTATGTATTTCCTTAAGTAAAAGCATTCTTACATGGCAAGAACATCCAGATCTCACTCGTTATTTTCTTACGGCTTTGTCTTCCTTCTCATTGGATTTCTGTCCCTTTACAGATTAGGTTCTCTAAGTATTCCTGTAATTGGTAGCAAGTAACTCTGAAGTTAAATTATTGAGTTCCCCAGGCAACAACAGACTGCAAAACTGACATCTAAGTAAGCCCATCTAGGATGCAGTCTTCACTCAGGAAATGTATTCACACAAGCACTGCAGAACCAAAGTCAAATCTCATTCCATGTATTCAAGTGTTCACTGCTCACGTGTTTTGTTTGGTGATTTTTTTTGTATTTTTTACTGGGTTCTTTGTTGGTCTGGGGTTTTTTAATTATTGCGGTTTAAAGCCAGGTACTTAAAAATTAAGGAACCTAGCATCACCAGACATAGAAAAAAATGCTCTGCAGTGTAAAAGCCATGAGAACACACAAGCACTTATGGGGATGGCGCCTGCAGTTCTGGCATTAGTTATTCACAGAGAATTTAACACTTCTCTAAGTTGTCCTGACCTCTGATTCAAAGATGGAGCTACCTTCTGAAGAATAAGGAATTCTACCCTATGAATAGACTCCTATGGGAAAGATTCTTGAAAAAAAACCCAAAAAACTCAAAAATCAGTATAACGCCAACACCAAATTTGCTTCCATCTGATCACAACCTCTGCACTCTAAAAGGGCACATCCAGTGGACTGCACTGCCACAGCAATTTGCTACCCTGACATGAACGTGAAATACCCTCTCAGCAAAGCTGCGGCAGTTTGCTCTGGGCTTCCGTGTCTTTTGGCCTGACTACTCTCTAGGCTTTGGGACACGTGTCAGGACTTTTGTGGCATTACTTTCCTCTTTAGACCTCAAAAATCCATCTCAGACTTCCTACCACAAGTCATTTTGTTCCAAGTCTTGACATCCTTATGGATCCGCTATCGGCAGCTCTCATGCTATGGTCAGCCAGTGTCAGCTCCTCAGCTCCCCTAACTCCAAACAAAATACAGCTGTGAAAATACCTCCTCTCTGCTGCCACTGCAGCTTCACACAAGCTGTTTAAGAGGTCTCCACTGTTTTCTTCTCGTTTCCCACAGCAGTTTCCACTGTATTACATTATTTAACAATCAAGAGTCCTCCAGAATTTTTGTCAAACTCTAAGAAAAAAAGTAATTCCCCTAGCTGCCTTTTCAAAAACAGTACATTATTTTTTAATAAAATTAGAACAAACAGATAAAAAAGACAATCCAGCCCTAGACATATTCCTGACATGGAAAATATGCCAGCCTAAATTATTGAAAATTAGAAAGCTGAATATGGAACCTTAAGAAGGTAAAAACTGAGGTAAAAGACTTGAAAAAATGCCAGGGCACTGGGATTACCCATACTTGTATTTCAGAATACACCAGTGTATTTACTCAGGCTGAGACTTGAGTTTGTAGCCAAGGCACAAGCAATAAAGTGCTTCAAATGACTTGACTGGGCCCAGAGCTCCTACTCCCATGCCAGGCAGCTTTCCTTCCTTCTTTGCAATCCTCCCTCAAATGAGACAAAACAGTGTCATCATTTCAAACATCTCTAACAGCAATTTTGTTTTCAGTCATCCTTAAATACAAATCATTGTCGATGTATTTTGTAAGCATAATAGAAGTGAACCATTATAAAAGTCCTGTGATGGGTTACTTTCGTAATAGTAACCAGTAACACCTCTTGGAAAGACATGAGAGGAGGTGATATTATAAAATAAGGTCTGCACCAGCAATGCTTGCAGGACTGAGCCTTAAGATTAGCACCTCTTTGGAAAGAGGATACAGCCTTCTGACACACTCATGTAGGGCCCAGCACTCACTAACTTCACTATTAACTACAACACATGATGTTTCCAACATCCCCAAAAGTTTACTATTCATTTATTTAAGTCCAGGACTTTATAAACTCATACACTCTTGACTCTTTCATTGGCACGTAAACAAGCAATGCATTTAGCTCCAAAGGAACCCTGTAATATAGTGTCATTTTAGATCATGGAAACTTAAAGAAAGAGGCATAAATAGAGTGCCATCAGCTGGAACATGCATTGAGTGAGCACAAACAGGATTTTGCATATGCAGCTATATGAGGCGTATATAAAACTACAATTTTACAGCAAGAGAGAGAATCCTACACATCATCCCAAGCTGAAACCTGGGTGGTTGTGTCACTTTTGTTTTGTTTTTTAAACAAATGGCCTGGTACATGAATCACAGCACAAAACACACATACCATCATCCCACCCCCCTTAATAAAACCAAAAACTCTAGAGCTTGACAGCAAAACTAGGAAGACCAGTTTTGTGCTCATATATCCCTTCTGGGTTTGGTTTGTTCATTGCTCCTTTCCTTCTATATCACCTGCTATTTTAGAAGTGTGTCTTTATTATAATGGAATCATATTCTACATATAATCTTGACTGGAAGAAAGGGAATTTTGCATTGATTCATCATGTCATATTAAGCTACTGCATTTCTGCTTGGCCTGAGAAGGATGCCAGCAGGGTAAGCATACTCCTGCCACCTTCAGTTAAGGAGAAAATTTCAGAGCCTTATGCTTCTTTCTGTACTCAACAAACCATAGCTTTGATGATATTCTCCCTTTTTATAATGCCGTTGAATGACAGAATCCATTTTCACCATGTATTGTCATGGCACTTGCTGAATGCTTAGTCAAATTTTAAGTACAACACCTGAAAGCTATTAGCTAACAGAGGTCATCCCTTATGAATTCGCCAAGAGAAGAAAAAAAAACAAACAAGCAGAAACATGGATATGTTTCACCTCATCACTGACATTGCCAAGTCTCAGTCTTATGCTGCATCCTCCTGAGCTACTGCAGGTACACTGATCCCAGGAAAAGCCTAGACCTCATGCAAAATGCCAGCATTCTTCAAGGGATCAGGCCATGTCCTCAACCTCTTCCACCATCACTGCTAAATCTGGGAGTCCTACCAGCAGCAGCAGGATCATTTGCTTTAAGTTAAACATCTACAGAGTCTGAGACTGTTCACAATTGCCAATGTCCCAGGAGTCGCAAACCTTGGTTGAGACTGCAGAATCACAGAACCATTTTGGTTGGAAAAGATCTCTCAGATCATGAAGTCTAGCCATTAACTCAGTACTGCCAAGTATACCACTAAACCATGTCCCTAGACACCACATCTACACATCTTCTAAATACTGCCAGGGATGGTGACTCAACCACTCCCCTGGGCAGCCTGTTCCAATGCTACTGTTTCAGTGGAGAAATTTTTTAAAATATCCAATCCTGGCACAATTTAAGGCCACTTCCTCTTGTCTTGATGCTTGTTACTTAGAAGAGATGGAACACCCCCAGCTTGCTACAACCTTCTTTCAGGTGAAAAGTGATAAGGTCACCAAGCTAAACAATGTCAGTTTCCTTAGATGCTCCTCATAGGACTTTCTCTAGACCTTTCATCAAGTGTGTTCATCTTCTCTGGATGTGTAATTTGGACACATTTAAATGTAAACACATTCAAAGTTACTCTGGGAGCCAGCAGAGGAAAAGGGCAGTGCACATCAGTGCCAAGAAACGTGGAGTAAAACATTCCAGCATCAGGTGGATCCCTTTCCTCTTTTAGCACAAATGAACAAGAAAACAAATATTAAGATGAACAGTGTCTAAAAAGGTTTTGGACTTCGATAGTTGTTTCTCCAAGTTGTGGATTCGACAGAGCCAGCCCTATTCATCGAGCAACACTGGTACCACTGCTGGGCTAAGGCAGATGATGCACCAGAAGCAAATAGATTCATCACATTAGATAATGGTGCTCTAGCCACAAAACACAAAAATAAAACACACCAAAAAAAAAAAAAAAAACAACAACCCCAAAAACAACACCCACAACCCAGAAAGAGCAAACTAACAAAACCCACCATTTACCTAGCTACTTATTCCTGATGCTAATTTCTCAGCCATTCTGCAGAACAGATTCTCAAGTTATCAGAACCCACATGAACATTCAGAAGAATTTCTGCCAGAAGACAGTCCTGAAATCATTGGAAACTTTCAGCTACATAAGTTTTGGTTACGTGGAATAGTTTCTCCTTTGAAGGAAAGAGGGATTTCCTGCAGAAACCTGAGCTGTTACAAGGTGGACTTTTCTGACACTTTACTTTTTGTACAACATTCTGACAATATTAACACAAAAATACCAGGCAATCAAGGCACCCTTTCCAAACCCATACATCTGTAAGTGTACAACATAAATAAAAGACAACTCTGAAGTTTCTAGAACTTTAACATTGCTAGTCAGCAGTGACTTCACCCAGACAGAATAGGACAGCAATGTATGTTAGTAGTAGTTAGGGAAAGCTGGGAAATGTGATTTCACAGTACAACTAAGGTCTAGGAACAATTTAGTCACTCCAAGATCACAAAGGGGAGAGCAGTTTTACTCCTCCCAGTTGCTGAGCAATATCCTGGATGAACTACAGTTTCTGTTAAAATGAATCACAGAGAAACAGGCATTTTACAATCTTAAAAATTGCTTTCAGTATAGAAGTAAGTGAAGGCAATTCACACTTTTCAGGAAACTCATAAAGGCAGTAAAAAAGATCAGAAACACAGCTAGGATGTCTTCAGTGATTAGAAGTTTTTTTTTGCTGTTACAAATGGAAGAGTATCTTCACATTTAACATAACACTGTTTTCACACAGTTAAAATTATAGTCTTTTTTACTTCCTTGCAATCTGGCACACAATCTGGTTTTTTACTTGACTTCCGTTCTTAGTATGCCATTTAGGACCCAGAACATTATGCAATTTTGGCATTTTAACTATTTTTCTCCAAGTCTGGCAATTCCATATTTTTTTTCCACAACTTACCCGTTATTTACTGTCAATGTATCATTTCTACATTATTCTGAAATGTGTCTCTGCCCTTACAGTATCTTGGCTTTAGCATCATCTGCAAATATAATCAAAATGCTACATCTCCCCTTGCTAAGCACTAAAACAGATATTGCTCAAAATCAGAGTACTGATCCTTAATAGACATCTTCCTTAACATGTACACACATCATAATAGCTGTAGCACCACAGTATATGAAAAATCTTATAGCCATATACTCAGCTTCTCATCAATAAAGAATATGTCCTAACGGAGACTGAGGGCTAAACACAGTAATGCAAATTTACTTCTATAAAACACTACTAGGTTTCTGATTACAATGGCATTACTGCACTCTAGCACACCCTGAAAGAAACACAACCACACCCAGCAACCAGACCCTATTTCAAACTCTCACTGCCCTCAGCATCCCCCGAGACCAGCACACGGCCATCCCTCTGTGACCTCCAAACCTGCCCTGAGCTGTCCCTGGGTGCAAACACAGCACCTGTACCACTGGGCTGCCAGTGCCACTCTGCAGCCTGGTGACACGCTGGCAGCAGCCTCCAGCCACCTCACCCAGCCACAGTGACCAGCCAGAGAGGCACCTCAGTGGTGCCACTTTCCATTCTTGAGCACCACATGGGAAGTGCCACATCTGGCACTGCATGAGTGGCTTTCACCACGACCTCCATGTGCTGAACAGTTGCATCAAATCCGTTATTCCCAGCACACAGCGTTCACCCTCTGGCTTCTCCACACTTTGTGTAAAGCACTTGAACAGCAACGTTTTTATGGCTGATAGCAAACTGTGAGACACTAGAAACAATGGTGTTTTAAAACTTGAATTAATGACCAAATCAGCAAATGCATCTTTGGACAGTCCAAAACTAAAATGTATGAAATAATATATGAAATAATTCACCAAGATACAGTTCCTGACTACATTTTAATTTGTAGCAGCTCTGAATTGAAACATTGCATTTTGAAAGTAGGAATCCTGAGAAAACTGCTCACTTCAGAGACTTCTGTTTAAGTCTTGCAGTGTGGAGGAGACACAGGGATTACAAGCCGCTTTGAGATTTTTCTTTTTGCTTGCACTGAAAATGAAACCTGTTTGCTTTCTCTTCCTATTGCTGTTTTTAGAAAAACTCAAATTCACACTTTTATTTAAACTCCTGCCTTCACTTTAGAAGGAATTCCTACTTTGCAAAATACTTTAAAAAATAATACTTCTTGACTCATAAGAGCATCCTGTGCCATACAGTGGGAGACCTGCGCTAGTGCTGCTGATGTGCTTCTTCCCAAAGATCCTTTGGGAAGTCATTCATTTGATTAGCAACAAGAGCAAAAAACAGTACAGGGAGAGAGAACATTCAAAGCCAAAGCTCAACAACCCACTACTACTCAACGGCATCTGAGATTTTGCCAAATTAAACAGAAGGCCTGCTAACTTGATCTCTCAGTAAACTCCATCCTCCAGTTACATTTCCAGTGAACACTTGAATCGTGACACTTTTGCACCTTCTTCAACTGCTAGGAATGCAGTTCTAACAAAATAACAATAAAGAGAAGCCCCAAACCACAACTCCAATCATGCAATATCTAAGACTGACAGCCTTCTGCTGCAATACAAACCAAACCTAAACCTCCAAACAGCCTCTTGCTGCCCATCACGGCCAGCGAACAACCTGTGGCAAGCGGGCACAATTCATCCTTACAGTCCCATCAACGCTTTACCTGCCTCCCTATTTCACATCAGAAGTGGAGTCCCCAGTTGAGCTGTCAGGCTCTCCTCCCAAGGGCCTACAGGAGCCAAACCCCACGGAGCCCTGGCTGGAAGTTCCACAGCAGAGTTTTGCAAGCCTGGCCACTTGGGACCCTTTTGCAAGGCCACCATGGAAAACAATGTTCGCCATGCTCACAGATGCCTGCAGGGATCTCTGTCTCACACAGAGGCACCGTGGTTGTGTAGTAACTCTCAGACCTGTTGCCACCTCATGTTTGCAGCAGCAACTACTCCGAGGAAGATCCCTCAGGACAAGCCAAGGTACGGATGCATCAGGAAGCATGCAATCCATGCACACGGTGGCTGCTGGGCTTATGGAACAGTCAATAAAACATTCTTCCAACAACTCAAGACCAACAAACATCCTGCCTGAACTACTTGTGCCATTTGTGCAGCTGAAGTTCCCAGAAAACTGGCAGAAACATCTCCCCTTCCAGGCCCAGAAGACTGTAAGCATTCAGCTTCCAACCACCCTCAAAAATGCTGACAAAAGCAAGCTGCCCACCAGAGCACCCACTGCAAAGGCAAGAACGAATGCCAGCCTCCAGTGGGGCACTGGGGCAGCCAGTGGGAGGCTTTCCTCTCCCACCCTCCTGCTCTCTGCCTCTCTTGGGACTGCTCTCACACTGGCACCTGACGAAGCTGACGGCAGCCTGGCTCCCTGCATCACTGATGCACCAGAGTCCTGCACCCGTTCTCCAGCTTCTCTGCTGATGTTACTTCCTTAGTCCTTGGCAGCAGTCCTGATGGCATATCAGACTGCCCAGTGACTGCCCAGGTGGTCACAGGAGACCTCCTGCTCTCAGTGATCTTCCCAGGCTGACAACAGAACAATTAATTATGAAGAGTGACGACTTTTCAGGGAAACAGTGAGGGAAGCATCACCAATATTTCAACTATTGTGCATCTGCAGCTTCACATGGCACTATTACAAATAAACACCCACTTTTATTCACCTCCAGCTAAACCATTATTTTCATATTGCCAATACCATTTCTGGCATCTAGTAATGTTAAAAACAAGGTCAAAGTGAATTTTTAGAGATTACATTATTTTCTGCAATCTAAAGACACAATTGAACATTTTCCTTCTAAAATCTCAAATTTATGAAGACTTGTAAAAACAAAACACCTGTTTTGAAACTGCCTGTGAAGCATGACATAGAAATTAGAGCTGAAAACATTATCTGGCTTTTGAATAAGCAGGAAAAAAGTAAAGTAAGAAAACACAAACAAAATCTTCATACTGTGCTACCCAGACAGTTTTCAGGACACATAAAAACACAGTTACACAAAAAGAAATAAAGAAATTAAAACTTAAAAACTCACCTTTTCACTGAACTAAAATGTATCCTTTCTTGTGCTTAATTGAACGTTCTCCAAACAAGACATCTGAATTCAATTAACAGAAGTTTTGGTTTGGGGGTTGCAATTTTTTTTTTTATTTTAGTGGCTTTGTTTTGTTATTTTAAGTACTGAAAATTTAACTATGTGAACTCATCATTGTTGAATGTCAGAATCATGGGATGTTAAAAGCATAATCCAAGTTCTGAGTAAGTCCTTAGGAAAAGTTGTGTGCAAATTAAAAGTGGAATGTGATCACATGGATATACTGGAGTGAGATGTAGAAGTCAAGCTGTTACTATTGCATATATTTTGAATTTAGGTAGTTGCTTATCCTCAAAGTCTTGAGCACACAGATGATGTGCTAATTTGTTCCCAATCTAATGACTTTACTTTAGAAGATAGATTAACATTCTCTTTGTCCTTGGCCACTCAAGTAAATCTATAAGCTTGAAAAATGTATGTAATTAAGAGCTCTTTTTTGCCTAATATTTCCAGATACTGTTTTGTACCTGACATGATGATATTGATACACAGAAAGTTCTGGTGCAATGACACATAAATAGTCTGAAGTTTCTTTCTAATATCACTCATGACAATTTGGGTTTCTCTGTAAGCCCAGCTCTTGTGTCAACTTGCCAATTTTTATTTTATGTATGTCTCAGAGGCAATTTACAGGTTGGAGTTGACCTACAGGAGGATTCTTTTAAGAGGTGTGGATTTTGGCTGCTGGTGCAGTCAAGTCATTCAATACCGAAAAGACCTTTATGATCAACTGTTTCCATCATAAAGGCCTCATGACCTTCATGACTAACTAGTGCAACTGTGATAAAATACTCATTTTAGACATTTTCTACACTAATTATTTTATTAACAGATCATAACAGACTTTTTAGTTGTGCTAACCTGGATGACACTTGCTATGTAATATTCTACATCATGACATCCTTGCTCTTCCAGAGGCTGTACTCACAGAGAGGTCTCAGGCTGTTGTAGCTCACACAGGAGCATAGGAACCATGCCTATTTTTTCTTAGAAAAAAAAAAAAGACCTTCTCATTTCTAATGTCTGACAAAAATATACCAAAAGATTTTTACACCAGAGCTGCATGCTTTCCCAGAAGTATTTGTTCACAAACAAGAGCTGAGACAGGGGTACAGATCTCATCAAGAAGAGCAAGAAGCCTTCCAGCACTGTCCAGGTAAATACTTTCCTTTGCACAGCCTGAGACCATTATCATCTCTTGTTGTCTTTACACTGTCCAATAAAAGTAACTAAATCCAGTCTCATTTGTGGTATCCCATTATTTAAATGAAGGCATTTATGCCTTTCTTTCCTCCAGCTTTTTCTTGCAAATTTTCTTGGGCTAGTAAACTGATGATCCTATTAGATCTCCAGCTTTATGGAAATAAAAGGCTGGGTTATGAGTGAGTATTTGCATTTTTTAATCTGTGACTGCACTATAAATACCTCACAAAGTGCACAACAAAATACTCAGACATAACAATATCACAATATGTAACAGCCATGGTAAACCCAACCCCAATTTTAAGGGATTATTTTTTCTTCAAAGTCGCAAATATCAGTTTCAAAATAAACAAATCCAAAATTTGAAAAGCTGGTTCATGCTCACTGTAACCAGAGCACAAATATTCAAATGAGATGATCAAGCACTACAGAACACCATTAACTTCCATATAAAGCTGTAAAGAAACACTGTATCATTTCTTTTGGGGTGTTTTTGTGAGAAATAACTATCATCACTAAGTTTGGGAAAATAATTTCTCTGCCTTGTTACACAGTTTCAAATGGCAAAACCTTTCTTTCCAAATTGTTACCTCTCACATCTGACTTAACAGTACTTTCACACGAACATGTTTGTTTTTCTAAAACCACTCTATATATAGAAAATTAGCTTGTTTGGTGACCCCAGGCTAAAGCAAAACAGCTACCTCCCAGCACATCACCAGCTAACACTGGTAATGCTAGGCATACACGTTACTCCTGAAGCATGAAGCCCTAGAATTAACTGAAACACTGAGGAAGAGAAGCTGGGATCATTCACTTGTGAAAGAAGGCTACTTTCCTACTTCTCCCAGTGTCTTAAGACTAAGAAATATAGAAGGAAAGAATCATCACTCAGTAATTTTAGTCCTGTTTCTCAAAACACTAAGAACAGAAGTATAAAAGACTCAGCTACCATTACAAGAAAAGACTGACTGCAGACCATCTGAAGAGAACTCAAGTAATGGAAGGCCAATTCAGAAACAGGGCACTGACTCTGACAATAGCATTTGGTACTGGTTTAGATTTGGATGAAAATATGTAGTGCTTTGGGGAGTTATATGATATTAAACTGGACATCTGCTCTTAAACCACAAGAATTCACATGCTTTGGTTTTGGATTTTCAACTCCCCTTTTCCAGGAGGTCAAACTCCCAATTCAGTGCAATGCCAACTCTCTTGCTGTTTTCTATGAGAAGCTCAAGACAGAGATCCAAGAAAAGCAGAAGCAAATCTTGGCCCTGGCATGTACAAGAATTTCCCAGGAGCAGCTATGATTGTTTCACTGTGCACTTGGCTCCACTTCTGGGACAGTCCTGCTCCACGGCTGCTGTCTGCTGCAGGACCTGGCTGGCTGGTGTGACCAAAGACAACCCTCACTTGCTGGTTGTGCTCTGCAGCACCTCTGCCAGCCTCCCCCGCTCTTGCTGCCTCCTCCCCAGCCCTCTTCCCCTCTCTGCCCTTATCTGCAAAGCCCAACTCAGCTGCACCAGCTTCAGGCTCAGTGAATCACCATTCCTTGCCCACATTTCTCCCCAGACATGTTGTGCCTGCAATATTTCTTCCTCCCTTGCAGTCAAAAGGGATGAATCTTGCCAATGAAAGAACAGATAGGAAACCATTCTTATTTTAAAAAAAACTCGCTCAGTGAATATTTGCACAGCTTTTTCAGAGCTCTCTTGAGGAACTCTTCCATGACATCTCTGTAGATCTTATGCTAACAATGTCTGCCAGAGCCCATGAGCTCTGCTCTGACTCTCACACAAGCTACTTCTTTAAGGCTGTTTTATGAACGCTATCATCCACAACTGTTTATAATACCAAGCCCCACAGAAGCCCCTTATTTTTGCAAAGGGATGAGTATCCAGCTCAGGCACACCCAGTATAAATAACCCTTGGGCAAAATACATAGAGTGAACAAATAAGGGCAAAAATATTGCATAAAGTTCAGATTCTTTCCCGAAATCAGACTTCTCTCTCCTCCCAAAGGCTGGAAAAAGCTATTCTCATATCACAGTCATGTACAACAGGTCAGGAAATTTTACTTCCAAATTACTCCCCTCTTCTCCCACCTGCAGTGTCTTTCAAAGCATTTACATAATACTCCTTCTTTCATGAGAGCTGCCATTTTGAAGGCAAAAGCAAAGCCATTGAGCCTTCTCAAACAGCTTAAGACTATTTTGTCAAAGATAATTAAGATTTATTTCAAAACTAAAGTGCCACAATGAGGTTGCATTAAAATGACTGATTTTTGCAGTGCTGAGTATTAGAACCCTAGCATTTGCCAGAACATTTGCATTTTATTTTTTGGAGAAGATCTATCTTTGAGTCTTTGCCACAAGAAATGTTTTTGTCCTGCATTTTTGATAACCTCCCAGAACATTTTCTCCTCCCTTAATTAAGAAATGTGGGGGGTTTTCCATAGCTTCTACACAAACAGGATATGAAGGCCAAGATGTTTCTTGTAACATTTTACAAAGAACATGCTACTCATAATGATCTTGTTAGATACAGATTCTCCACAACAGATTTTTCTTGTCACATATCTTATGATTGTCCCCAGTTCTCCACATAATCTCATTATCATTGCTATTTCCAATTCAAATTTATCTGACTGCAGCTTCCAGCTCTTGCTTCCTGTTATTAATTTCTCACATACTGTAATTTCCTTGGAATTTTCTCTCTGCAAAGGTACTTGAACACTGTGAGCCAGTTACATCCCAGTCTTCTTTATGCAAAATCAATATCAAGTTTCACATTGCAGAGTATTTTTCCCAGCCTTCAAATAATTTTTATGCTTTTCCCCTCCCACTACTCTTTGCCAGTTTTTTACCCTCCTAAAAATGTGCCTTTCAAAACTGCACTATACACAGAGGTGTCATTTGTACCTGTTGAGGTACATCTCACACCTATTAGGAGAAAAGCATTCCTCTATTACCACAGCATCAGTCTGAGGGGCATGGTGATATACAGGAAAAGACAGTTACATATAACAAAAGCTTTATCTCGAATATTGACCTACCCAATTGCATAATTTTATATATTTAAGTATTTGCAAGTATTCTAAATCTGAATGGCACAAACATACCAGTGAAATAGTGACTGCTGCTTTTATTCTTAAAGGCCTTTATTCTTAAACATGTATTTAAATATATAAAATACCAGTTTATCTCTGCAGGACTGAGATTTTTCTTCAGATTTAAACAACCAAATCAAGTTGTACTCCTTACATGGTTATACTTTATACCAGCAATGGTTTCCAAGTGGTAGCAAAGGAAAGCTTAAAAGCACCATGGTGTTTTATTAGAGTCTACAAATAATACTTTAGTCCTTAAATATTCTGCTTTTGACTTATGGATTTGGATCAATTTCCATTTGGTTACAAATAGAACACTTAATATCAAATACTTTAGTGAAATACATAGCAGGTACTGACTGATTCCAACCAGACACCTCTCTGCAGCAAGTTAATAATAGCTGTATGTTAAAACTGCTATTTTGTCAATAGCGATTTTGACATGTCAGGCACTGTCATTAGGTATTTTTGAATTGAAATAGCACATCTAAATTCAAAAAATGAAGTCTACAGTAGCAGAAGTCAAAGCATGACTTTTAATGAAATCTTATAGTCTTTGATCATCATACAGGCATCACCCTTTGTATGAAAAAAAAAGTTTTAACGAAGAACTGTATATGTATTCCTCACACAAGGATATATGTATTTCCACAGAGCTTATCTTCATGATTTATGGAAAGTCTACCTTTCTTATGGAGGAAATATTTGAGTGACTACAGCCAAAAAGGACACAGTCCTGAACACCAAATAACTTTATTTGTTGTATTTAATTATTGTACCATTCTGCAGATTCATTTCCCCCTTCTTCCTTCCCATATTTACATTTCAGCCATCATCCTCATTAAAAAGCAACTGAAAAATTTCTTTTTTCTTATTCTAAGCACTACTTAGCACTGACAAAAAAATGTCAGTGTTTTATCAACACCATTCTCATACTAAATCAAAAAACACTGCACTACATCAACTCCCAGGAAAAAAATTAACTCTATCCCAGCCCAAACCAGGACACACAAACAGTAGCAGCCATGAGACAACCACCCTCACAGTGCTCAGGGTAAGTCTGTCAGTGTGAGCAAAATCACTTGTGTAAACAAAGACTGCATGCAGGCTGTGGGAAGGGAAAGAAGGCATCACACCTCCTGAGAGGACCTGCCACAATGGCAAGTGCCACATTCTCTGCAGCTTGGTCTCCTAGCATCTCCTCTTGCACCTGTGTGAGCCCTCTCCTGCAACAGCCAATTCAACCACCTCTTCACCCACCTCAAGAGTATAAGAGTGTGACAGCATTTTATTGAAATAGGTATTCCCTAAATAAAGGATTCAAATTTTTCTTCCTTCCGGGAAACATTAACTGAAGTAGTAACTTTCATTATTATACAGTCCCCACGTTGTAGGCAAATTATTTGTATCTACAGTAAGACCCTTAGGCACATGCATGAAAGCCCACAGCCTACGGACTGGAGCAAGCCGTACAGTTTATTGCCTCTTTGTTGCTATTGTAACTCTCTTACCTAAGCCCCTAACTATGAAACACAAAAATATGAGACACAAATGTTGGGTTTATCTTCAGGCCCCTTTGACCTACTTCATAAGCAACTGCAACCAGCACACTAATAGCAGAAGAGCTTTCTGCTGGCTTCACACAGTAGTCATTTTCTAGAGAACCACCAGTATAGGTAACTGCACTCTAAAGCCCCCCCCAGTTTCTCCCACACCATACTATGGTGTGAAAAATGAATAACAAAGAAATAGTAACTTGCAAAGAGTAAAAATCTTATTTCAAGGGAGGAGGCCTTCAGCTGTTTGACAGAAGCATCACTACTGATTCAGACTCACTGCTGTTTAAATCTTTCTCACTGCATGCAAGTAACCAAGAGAAGCACATAAGAATGCAAAAGCCAAAGCTGCATATACTCAAACACTTTAAGGATGGTTACAGCAAGGACTAAATCTCTACTGTACTTTTTACCTACTGTAGCACCAATTCTCTGCATCAGATAAGACACTGCCAGCTGCTCTAACGCCCTGTTCAGAATGAAAGCAAGAGCACCTGATGGGACAAACCTGCAGCTCAGTCTCAGAAGTACCGAGCAGACTGCTTACGTCTTTCAAAAAACTTAATGCACTTCCCAGCATCTAAACAACTTTTTTATCATTTAACAGATAGAAACAACTGCTGTAAGGAAGCAAACCAAATACACTTCAGGCATTTTAGAAAGTTTTCTGACAGCAGATGTTATTTTCCAGCAACCAACTGCCATGTTATCATTGCTTACTTCAACAGGCGGAACAAGAGCTGATACAGCCATTCCAGGGCTGCATCCTAATTAGGGTGATTTAGGCCAGTCTTGTGCAAAACACATTTGCAAGTTTCTTTAACACGGCCTTCTTGCCCCAGAATGAAACTCACCCTAGTTCTCCCTCTACCTCTAAATTCAGGGACAAGCACTTCCTATTTTCAGCACAAGAAAACATCATAAAGCTTTCCTTTGCAATAAAACACTCAGGTACTTTGGCAACCTTGGAAAACTCCAGGAGGGAAACCAGACCACCCACACGTTAAAGTTCTGCACAAAGTTTCCCTTGCAGATGTGCAGTCCTTTTCCATAACAGATCAGATCTCATGGGTTTTATGAGGTAGAAACATTGATCCTCATCATGTACAGTTCATTTGATTCAGCAGACATACAAAAATTGGAGGAGACAGAGGTCAATGGTTAGAAGTACGTCACATTTTTTAATGATGAAAAGAAAGATACTTTGCTATCTCTAATAAATGACTCCATATGTTCCTCAGAAAGTCTTCTGAAGGCAACCAATAATATCCAGTCAGATGCACTGTATTTCATACATGGAAAGGGAAAGATGAGCAGTTTACACCTAACATACTAATATTTTGCTTGTGGTATTTATTCATAAACGAAATCAACAGATTCAGAGAGATCTTAAAGCAACTGTTGAAATGGCTTCATACCACCAAGAAGACTACTCAGCACACTAAGGCAAAAAACATTCCAATCCTTTCCCTAAATCCAAACAACATACAAAGAAATTGCCATGCCAGGTAAATATTGCTCACATTTAGTTCAAGTATCCTACTCTTCATCATGATCTTCTGAAATTGTGGATTACAAAAATGATCTTCCTTTAATGAGGCTTATCAGAAAATATCACTTGAATATTTTAAAATTAATTAGAAAAAAATACTAAATACCTCCAGTTCAGTGATGTACTAGATTTAATTTAAAAAAATAACAGTGCTTCATGTTTCTTCTTGAGAAATAAAAAACTAATGGCTTGACAAATCTTTCAAATCTGACAAATCCAGTCAGAGCAATCAGCCATGCACAAATGTCATCCTTTGAACTCAAATTTGGTCTCTTGCAAGCCCTGCCAGGGTTGTGGGAGGAACACACTGGACACAAAAGCTGCCACAGATCATCTTCAGGTACAGTGCAGAAAATGCCACATGAAACAGTGAGGAAAACAATGGCAGCACCTACCTAGTTCAATTAGTAATCTTAAGAGGGCTCTCTGCTGTCATCCATCTCAGACTTACACAATTTCCATTTGTGCATTCATATATTACAAATTCATTTGCAGTTATAAATAACTGAAATAGCAAATTCAAAGGGAAGAACTTGTTTGATCTTAGTCTGACATTCCAAGGAAGACAAAATTGTTAGTTTCATATATTTACTGTAAATCAATACCAAACCAAAACGCAACAGAATTTGGCCCTCTATTCTGAACTTAATCATTTCCACCCAAGAAAGAGAGAAAAGTTTGCAAATGTGTAAGAACCAAAAGTTACACCACCTTAGTTTGGACATGTTGCAGTCTATAATCAAAACGGCATAATTTTGGTAATTACTTTGGAACAAAGGTTAGGACAGCCATAATGATGCTCCCAGGGACACAAAGCTGGAAGGAACTGTCATCAGAGGTGGATTACAACTTGATCTATGGAGAACTGTGGCAATGCTGAGGATTAGAATAACAGAAATGAGACGCAACTAACTACAAAACTTCACCCTGAGAAATCCTCCCTAACAGGACATGAACTTTCCACCTGGGAACAACAGATTGATCAACAAGTCCATACCTAGATGAAAATGAATGTTAAAAAAGCAAACAGGAACACGGTGTGCCTCAGGAAAGTTTTGTCCAAGTGGAAAAAGGAAGAACTAACACCACTTAAGCTTTGCGTGAGGTTGTATAGAAAGTACTGTGCAACATTATTGTCCATTTTTCCAGAAAGTAATTTACCCTTTAACGGGTGCAGGAGGTGTTACCAGCACCATCAGAGGAAAGGAGGAAGTCCTGCTGGAAACAAAAGTTTGGGGGTTTTTTCATGAAAAAGGGCTACATTAGCTTTTACAGGTTCATAGAAACAAGAGTTATTTAAACTACAAAATGACTGTGGCACAAAGCCAAACATAAATAAAGATGCCAGAGCAAAAAGTTTCAGCTGGGTTTGAGAGGGATTTTATAAACATCAGAGCAGCGTTGTTTGGTGACAAGTTCTCAGTAAGAATGAAGAACTAAACAAATCTACCTAGTTTTAAAATAGTTATTAAGTTGATTATAGGAGATAATTGCTTTCAGTAGTAGAGAACTGGATTGTAGGGTCTTACCCTCCTGTATTCCTAGCTTTGATTTCTGTATTACATCCCTCATATCTCTAGCGCTAGTCAAGAGAAATATTAAAATAGCATTCTAATATTTCATCCTTGCAGTTTGGCAGCTGGACAACCCACCTGATATTATTAGTCCTTTTTTTCCCCAGTAAGCTGATCTCCACAAAAGCATCTTCAAAGAGAGCATTTAGGAACAAGCCTATAAACTTTATTTCACAGAATGTGCTGAGCTGTAAGGGACCCATCAGGATCATTGAGTCCAACTCTTGGCCCTGCACAGCACCATCTCCTGTGCCTGAGAGCATTGTCTCCAAATGCTTCTTGAACTCTGTCAGACTGGTGCTGGGACCTCTTACCTGGGTAGCCTCTTCCAGTGTCCAGCTACCCTCTGGGTGAAGAACCTTTTCCTGGTACCTCAAACTTAAGCCCCACTGACTCAGCTGCAGGCCATTCCCTTGGGGCACCACAGAAGAAAGATCAGTGTCTGTCCCTCCTTTTCCCTTCAAAAGGAAGTTGTAGACTTCAACGAGATCCCCCCTCAGTCTCCTCCAGGATGAAGAGACGAAGTGACCTCAGTCACTCCTACCATGTGACTTCCCCTCAAGGCCCTTGGCTTATCTGCATTGTCCTCCTCTGGATGCTCTCTAATAGCTTAACATCTTCTTATAATCTGGTGATTTCTTTATGGATCAGGAGTATTCTTAGAACAAAACACAAGGGCAGAGATTTCAGCTGCTGGGCTACACCCACCCCATCCAACTCCCTGTATAACCTCATGCTGTTGTTCAGGTAACACCAGGTGTTAAAAGACCTGCCCCAAAAAGTTTAACCACTAATACTGTTGCTACTAGTGTTCACAGCTTACTGCTCTACCTATACCTAAACAGATGAGCAGGGACTCAACACAAGACCATCACACACCCAAATCTAGTCCTGCACCTCACAGCTCAATCAACACAGAGGCATCAATTGGTACAAAATACACTGAAGAGCCACAGCTGCCTCAGAGCTACAGACATTAATCTCCATTTCAATAAAACTACTTCAGATACTTCCAAAATATTTATCACCAAGTTTTTTCTTTAACTTATGCTCTCTCCTTTATTATTTTCAATCTGTAAATAATGTATGGTGATCAGCAATTTAAAAAAAAAAAAAGTCACTTGTATCAAGAAAACATTACAAGCTTGCAGACTTCAGATGAACAGTGGCTTCCATACTTGCTGATGGCCACCATCCCCACCAGAGGTGGGGTGAAAAGTCTCCTCAAACACAACACCTTGTTTATGCCATTGAAAATATTAATCAAACTTGGCATTGGTTCAGCATTAGATTTTTCTTTTACTTATTTCTAACTTTCTACTCTTGACACCACAAGAACTAACAAGCAGAAAAAACCCCAGCAAATTATGCCACATCATCTTGAAGCTCCAGTTGAATTTGAAAATCGAAGTGTAAGAAGACAAAGTCAACAACTTCTGAACAGGCAGGTTTGCTGATATGTGCTATTAAAAGCTGCTTATTTCAGCCCACTTCAGGCAATGCCAAAAGAGTAGGTTTGATTGTGTTCAGAGCCTTTCCAGTAATTACAGATCTAGAACCACCAGAGTGTGGCTTACTATTCAGAAACAAACAGCTTAGCCCATATGCTTATCGAAAGGGAAAATAAAGGTAAGTTATTTTAAACAGTATACCAAATATATCCAGTAGTAGAGGTATATATAGGACATGGGTTGACTCCCCCATCCCAAACCTCTAATCATGTTTTCCTCGACTGAACTGTTGCCACAAAAATTCCTAAAATGTCAACAGCCCTAACATACAGGAAAAAAATTGAAACAAAACATCTTAACCACAGTATTGCAAAGGTTTTTGGTATCTGGGCAGATGCACATAACAGAACACTGCTTTCACTCTTAGCTTTATGCTACAAATGCTTCAATGATACTACCCTTTGATGCACGTATTTTCAATGCTTCCACATAATGCATTTAAAAAAATCCAACATTTGCAAAGTTCAGAAGACAAAGACAGTCCTCCAAGGGAACTTGGCAGTACTCAAATCAAGAAGTTTACTGCAATCAGGCTTCACCAACCTAAATAGCATCTCCAAAATTCAAATTCAGTTTATCATCTCCAGTTTTTGTAAATGCCATCTTCAAGTTTTGCAAAATGGGCTCGGTCATTAAATGCAACATATTTATTGAATTTTAAACTCCCAGTTTTATTATCATTGCAAAAAAACCCAAACCCTAGCAAACATTTACTTCTGCATTCAGGTGTTAACACAATTTGAAGCAACGTGATGAAACCAGCTAGGATACATGGGATCTGGTAACATAATCAAGGCCAATCTCTTGCTTTTTGACAAGCAGAAGATTTTTTGTTTAGAAAATTCACCAGTGCAGGCTCCCAACATCTGCATCTATCCAAAGTTAAATGTTAAGTAAATACAGTTTACATATTCTATATTTAGCCAGCACATGGCTTATTCCACATCTCACAAAGTAACTCAGCAAGTCTGTTCAGTAGCTTGTTAGTTTGCCACTGGCAACTGTTGTCATTATATTGCAAAGGTTCCATACTGTTGTTTCCTTATTGCAAGAGTTTCATACCTCCTTGATGTTTCTTGTAGGCAGCTCCTCTAAGCACTGACTCTTCCTTCTTGCAGTAACCAACTGACTGCAGTTCTCTTCTCAACCATCCAATCCACTCTTTTATAACACTCTTCTTCTTATTGGTTACAGCTGTGGCCTGTTAAAGTCAGGCCTGCTCCTAATCTTTAATAATTGGCCCAGCTGCAACCTAGGGGTAAGATTACTTTCTATACTCCTTTATTTTCTTATACTCTATCCCCCTACAGGTAACTCCATGACTTAGGATAGGAAGGAAGAACCTGTGTGTGAATCCAGATGTTGCATGACACAGCATCCTCTTCAGCCCCTGCACCCAAGAACCTTGTCAACAGCTTCTACACTCACTGCAACATACAACAACTTATTGTCACACACCCCATGAAAAGCTGATGTAGAGCTAGGGGGTGCTGGTCCAAATGCAGTCAGTGCCATTGTGAGAGGCACTGGCTTTCCAGACTCTCAGACAGAGCCCAGAACAGACAGGGAACCTTTCACAAGAGGCACGAGCTGTTTTGGAGGAAGGCCAAGATTGTTCATGTAGCGTAGGTCTACTGTTGGCAAGACTGAACAAACACTTTCTGGTCAATAACCCACAAAGTCCTTGTGTGTTTCCTCTCACAGCCCTCAAGATATTTTCTGTGTTCACGGTAGCATTCAACAGTGGAAGAACTACACACAGCCTACAACGGCATCTCCTGTTATTCTGTAATAGCCAGCAAAAATTATTCAGCAACCATCCAAATAGTATTACTTAGCTAACATAACTCAATATTTTAACAGATAATACTGATTACACTATTCCTAAGCAAGTTGTTGGCACTAGCAGAAAAATCATAGCTCTGACAGACAACCTCAGCCCAACACACACCACAGGTATCTCCAAGGGAAGTTGGCTTTCCTTAGCACCCATCACTTTTCCAGCTCGACAGGAGATGTTCACCAGCCACCATGACCAGGACATGGCCCACAATTACCAGAAGACATGGCACAGCATGTCCAAAACAATATTCTGCTCTGTTTATTCTGGACTTAAAACATTTGGAATTTTTTCCAGCTGTTCAGTATTACTAGAAGCTTTACTACAAATATCTGTATTACGTTATTGATATCAGCTCTTAAGAGCTTTCTAATTTGTCCAAGATGTACCTAGCCCAGGAGCCATCCAACTTCTAGAATGCCAGAAGAAAACAACTGAGGGCATACTAAAATTCAAGAACAGACAAAATTTCCAAGTCACTACAGATCCAGAACAATGAAGTAACAGAAAACAAAGAATCTGAACTAAAATATGAATAAAGCTAAAATGCTGTAATTTCTGAAAAACCTTCAAAGCCAACCTTCTCTTTTCATTTTCTTCAACTTTACTTCAGTGTAACTTTTATGACTACATCTGCCATTATAACATTTTTAAATACTTTCACAGAAAACTAGAAGTGCGCAGTAGTCAGGTTCTTTTTCCCCCCTATGACTAGAATTCAAAGAAAACCATTTACTCATTTTCTTTCTTCAGAGAATATCTTCTGTATTCATATAAGAAATACAGATTTCCTATGAGGCATAGTACTAAAAACGAATTACTAGCTTTGAGTCTTTTGTAATTGTATCTTTTTCCTCTCTTCCTAAACTGTCAAATGTTGCAAATCCAATGGTACTGCAAGCATGACTGATGGTGCTAATTAAAAGTAAGTTTACCTTAAGTATTCATTTTGTCCCAAACCACTGTAATTGTGATCTCAGAGGACTCATTTAGGACACTGTCAATTGAAATACACTTTCAATTAAGTTTACAATGCATTGTAATGTTCAAAGAAGTCATTACGAAAGCTGGATGCCTATTTTTTACATATCCCTTGAAAGAGTTATTACCAATGACCAAGCTAACACTACTCGTTCATCTATGGGGGAACTTAAATGTCTTAGGTCAGACAAATTGTCCCTAAAACTACACTCTGTGATGAGGTCCTCTGTTCTGACCACAGGGTGCCCCACAGCCAGGTGAGGTGAAGGACCCAGTGCAGCAAGGCTGGGGACAGATTTTGCCTGCCACCTTCCCAGCAAGGAAAGACTTCCCAGGAGCAAGATGCCAGTGAAGGAGTAGACAGATTCTGGCTCCATGTTACTGTCCCCGTGAAAAACCAATGTACAACATTATTTTGTATGCTTGGCAACAGCAACACCCAAACTTCTAAAAACAGCAAACGAGTTGCAATTGTCTTGCCCTTGAAAATTACCAGGTTTTATGCAGAAAACAACACACCATATGCTCCCTAGGAAGAGTAAAGCCTACTCTCTCAGTAAACCAGAACTTTGTAACATGAACCCAGAAAAAAAGTCACCTCTTAAGAAATCAAAACAATACACTTTTTTTTTCCTGAGTAAAAAATTATAGTCATACTACCTAGAAAATACAAGTGTTACACCCTTTCTAAAATACAGTCCACTTGCTAAAACATAATAAACAGGAAATAAAGGCTCTTTTGGCTTGAAGCAAACAAAGCATTAAGGCTTATTTTTATGGAGTTCAAAAATAAGATATTCTATCATGTGTCATCTGGAGCAAAACACACAATAGCAATAGAGACAAAAGAGAAGTAACTGAAGGACATTTTACTACACAAAAACCTAGAACCACTTGAAGAGTCATTGGAGTTAGATTTTATGGCAATATTGAATTTATATTCACTAGAACAGTTTGTCATAAGTTTCCAGTGTCTAACAAATTTCCTTCCCTAGAACAAGCTCTATGTGTGTTTTACTGAGATACAGAATGATATTTGGCACACCACAATGCACACAAAAAGCTGAATGAATTCACACCTTCATACTTACCACTCTTCATACTCACCACTTTAATTTTTTTCTGTTAGTGTAATTGACCTAATTTTAGCCACCACTTGCTATTTTATCTTGTATCTGCCACATGCAGATTCAGCTCCAGTCCCACCTGAAATATGACACACACTGTTTGCTCTCTAATGAGGGGGTCCCATTTCCCATAATATAGAAGCCCACCAAGCAGAAATATTTTATTAGGTACCTACCACCTATTTCTAGATGGTATTCCTCAAAATCCAGCACTTACCAAGTAGACTCAGAGACACTGTCTGCATAACATTGGACCTACAAACCCTATTCAACAAACACTGACTGCTACAGAAATTTGTAATAAATTTTAAAAGTACAAAGGTAAGAAAAAATGGGATGAAGTTACTTTTAAAATCAACATTCAGCTACATTTTTTTTCCTTTTTGAGAAAGCCATAATCCTACAGATCCCTTAGAAAAGCTTACTTACACATATAAAAGTACCCCAAAATATATAATTCTAGCCTGAAACCAAATACCAGAGGAGTTGAGGCGGGTGCTGCTGCCTTTGAGCTATGCTGTTTTTCAGAGCGCAGCTGTTCCCTCTCTCGGTTCTGTTTGTACATTAGCTGGCAGCTACAGTCAGCTGCATTTTTGAGAGAGAGAGGATTTTGATGAGAGTCCAACAGTAAGCAGTAGTTATTTGTTCTCTTTAGATCATGGGGTTTTCTTAACTGTTAGTAGTCACTGTCAACTACGTGATGACAATTTCAATATATTTCAAAATTAACAGACATTGATATTTACTTTTGGAAAGCCAGATTCAAATGAAGATCCAAGATTCAAATTATTTCTTTAACAGAACAGCAAAAGAGATATTCAAAAATTCCTACAGTTTCAAACATTCCTCCTTGGAGCTTTAAACACCGCTAACTTTTTGGAATACCATTTGATTCATAGTTGTTTCTCTAGATACTTGTTCATGTGGTGCAGGGAATAGCACACTGACAGAAATCAGCTTAGAACTCCAGTAATTTCTCATTCTTCCCTACAGCTATAAAATGTACCTCCTTTGCAAATTCTTGTCTACCTAAAAGCCAAGTTTGCATTTAATAATTATGAACATTATGTTGAGACCCTTTCTTCTTTCTGGTCTCAAATATTCTTTTAATGATATAGGTGCTAGGTTTTTAGCATTAGTTCTGATAAGCACTGCTTCTACAACATTGCTCTGATTATTTAGATTTTTAACTTCAAATTTGTCCTTTCAGTTTGTAAGGAAATTACAATCTAAGTACAGCGCAATTAATTTAAAAGAAAAAAATATCCTATATGTAACAACAAGAAGTCCCATCAGTATTTTTTGAAACAGTAAAACTAAATCACAGTGTAAGGTGCTGTATGTGTATTAAGTAGATCAATTTTTAATTTGCCAAGAAATTCTTCATCCTATTGCTGAAGCTCCTGCCTTCCCAAGAAGGGGTAGAAAATAGAAAAGCAAACACCATGGTTAAGGAAATGCTCATTGTGAGTGTATCAAAAAGCTGCCATCTCAAAATGCTGAGAAACTACTCTTACCCAAAGGAAAACTTTGGCTAACAGGAAAATTTCCTATTATCTGCAAAAGTCTGTATAGTTCCACAGGGCAACAAAGCACAGCCTTGTAAAAATGGCATACAAGTCTACAGTATAAAGCAGGATTTAATATTCACTTTACAGTATCAATGCTTATCTTTATTCCCAACTCTCTTTATTGCCGCTGTTTACTTTTAGAGCAGAGAATCATCAACTTTAAAGGGCTGCTGGGCAGAGGTGCAGTACCACAGTTCCCCCTCCTTCTCAAGAGGTCTCTCTTGGTCTGGCTTGCACTCACAGACTGGGTGCTATCACCCACTAATGTAACTGAGGTTTGCATCAAAGGGAGTGAAAAAATCAGAAAAACATCTAATTTAATTCTTAAGTAGGACAATGCACCCTACTAAAGGACCCTACAATGCACCCTACTAAAATGTACATTTTCCTTGGCCTGCAGCTAAGAGTGGGTGTCCCCACTCCCAGGTGAGGCAAAATGTTTCAAAGGAAAATTACACAGGCCCCTCATCTGAGAATTGCTACCCTCTTGTTTAATCTACTTGAGTAAAATTTACCAGACAGGTACTCTTCTGCTAAGCTCACAAGACGTCTTCTAAGTATTCAATCCTTTTTGCTTTCCTTTATTTCCTAGTTTTGGGTTATTGGTTTTTTTCAGAACTCCTTCACCTGTCATCCAGTGGTGATTCAGCAGCAGACTCCATGTTAAAGGGTGAGAAGTGACTATCAGCTGGTTTGTCCTTTTCCTGCTACTCAGTTTTTTCAGAGGTTTAGGCAATCAGTAGGCAACCCAGTGGGGAGAGGTGCAGAGAGTAGAAAGCTAGATCTTCACCTTTTAAAAGCATTTGGTATCTGCTTACATGGAGACTACCACAATAAGACTTCTATAACCTATTTAGATACTTGAGGAAAAGACAGTGGGCAAAATTAAGAAAAATCAATTAAATGCAATTATATATCTCGATTCTATGTCTTAAAATATTCAAATGAATTCTTTGTCTACTTGCAACATCACAGCATCCATTCTGCAAAGATATCAGAGCCTGCCTTGATACTTTCAGCCTTGATCCTTTAAAAGTTTCCTTTAAAACTTCTTCAGAATCTCCTTGCTTGTTGACAAGATCTAGTTAACACACACAGTTACAGGGAACTGCAGGAAAAGGAATGCACAAGTATTCAAATTGCTCTTCCTTCACTCCAGCAAACAGAAGTGCTGCAAAAACCAAGAAAATTTCCTTTAGATAGGAATGCTTACCAGTGCCAAATATGAATATGTCCTTTGAGTGAAGGAAAATCTCAGAATATTGCTGCTTATCTTAGTAAATAAATTAACACAACAGCTCTCAATTCACATGTAACTTTAAGCCCAGTTTGCTCTATTTTTTTAAAAGTTAATCTCTAATTGAAAAAATTCTTTGTTTTCTTTTGTCTCCTTAAGCTTCAGGACTTCCACCCTTGGCACAGCCATCTGAATTAGATCCAACTTGCCAGAGGTATCAATTTCATTGAAACAAATCTGCTTCAACATTTTTCACTTGAAAGAATTAGACCATGCCTTTGCAAGATAAAATCACATTGCAGTAAGAAGGAAAAAAGGCCAACAAACAAGCAGGCTAGATTCTGTCAATCTTTCACTAGGAGACTGAGGCATCCTATCTTTTGAAGTTAATACATCCTAGAGGCACAATGGATTTACTGTACTACGTCCCCATTCTAAGAAATTGCTCTTCTACTGACCCAGAAGGGAAAGCATACCACAAAGGGGGAAAAAGCAACTGTGCTAAAAGTAGTAAATGATAAGCAGCATCGCTAAGGAGCATTCTCTTCCCAGCACAGCCATATGCATTCTCTCTTGGAGTAGCTATCCAACCTTTTTCTCCCTCACATTCAAGACATCATCTAGGACTCTTTTTCCAAAAACTTATTTCTGTCAAATACATACAGAAGCTAATAAAACACCATTTCTAAATGTTTTCAGCTACAGTATGTTAGAAGCATACATTATCCTGATTCCTAGGCTCAAGTCCAACAAGATATTTAATTGTGCATAAAGCAAACTCATGTTTTTTTTTACCAAAGTCACTACTCATTTTTTCTCTTTAGCCACTTGCTATAGCTCCTTCCTTGAGAAGGACACGATGGAACCCAACAGGGAGATTTCACACAGCCACTAAAAGAAACCTATACAAAGGACACCATGATCAAGAAAAGTTTGCAGCAGCATATTCCACCTTCTAGCTTACTGTGTAGCAAGTGAGATTCATAATGTCTGAAGCTATACAGTTAGCAGCCAGGTAGTTTACCTTTCCTTTTGCAACACAAAAATTATATTCTTGCATGTTAATTAATCAGTTCCTAGAAAATCATTTTCCAGAGTCCTGGAAATAAATTCAAGTCTTGTAAGTGATTGATAAATGTGACATGCAATTTTGACATATCAATCTCTTTCACACTGAGACTGACACTAGGACCCAACCTCTGTTCCTAGAACTGGCACTAATCAGCAACATGTCTATCATGTTCCACACTTTAGACTTGAGTTGACTTTTCACTCCTACTCCTAACCAAGTTTTTAAAAGGACAGGACATGCCATGAGATCCCAGGCACACAGTCCCACTGCACAGTGGGGCAGAAAGGCACCTCAGCAGAGCCACCTGTCCACTCCAATCCCTGCTCAGAGTGGGGCCAGCCAGACCAGGGGGATCAGGAATTGCTTTGCATATCCTGGGGAAACCTGTGTTGGGATTCAATCACCCCTACATGAAAAGGGTTTTCTGATGTTTCAGTAGAACTTGTGTATTTCAATCTGTCACTACTGTCTCCTGTCCCATCACTCTGGGTATTAATGGGAACCATCTGGCCCTGGCAATGGGTCTTCCTTGCCTGGGGTTTCTGAAGGCAAATCTCACCAGTAAAAGCTGAAGTGGAGGTGGCTTTATGCACCTCAGCCTTTTCTGAGGCCCTGTTCAGCAGCAGCTCCTCATTCTCCTTGCCCTAGCTTTTGCTGCTGATATGGTTGTAGGAGCCCTTCTTGTTCCCTTTCACATCCTTTGCTAGATTCAGCTGCAGGTGGGCTTTGGCTGTCCTAAGCCCATCCTTGCACACTCAAACAATGTCTCTGCACTCCTCCCGGGGTGAACTCAATACAGAGCTTATCAGAAAGCCATTAGTGAGTTTCACTTGCAAACACTCATGAAAATATTTTAGCAGTTGGAAGCACAAAGCACATTCATTGCTGCTCAAGCTCCTAAATTCTAAGAGGAGGGCACCCAGAGAAATCAAAGTTACTTTCAACAGCACATCATACCAATTTCTTCATAGGTACATTGGTATCTACATTCAACCTGGCCATTTCCACCTTGAGAAGAACTCGTATGAAACCCATATCAATCTACTGGGTTATTTAACTCTTCTTATCCACAGAACTTATTAACTACTCCAGTCCTTGCTCAATAATAGCTATTACCACAGATGCAGGAGAAACATCAAAACTGTCTCATCTGAACCTCATGGATAAAGAAGATTCAGTGCAAGTGTTTTAATTCTTTATATCCATTCCTTATTCAATTTTACTTTACCAGGAGGACACAAATTCTCACAAACAAGGTAAGGAAGAAAGCTGAAGAGGTTTAAACAATTTATTACATTTGCTTCATCTTCATGTCATGCATGAAAAGTGGCATCCTTCCCGTGTTGATAAAACTATGTGTAACCAGGAATATTATTTTTATGTTCACACACAGGTGTTACTGATCTTGTTTTCTCCACAAAGAGACTATGTCTTATTTCTCCTACAGAAAAAGCCCCGTAGTAACATAGCATTTAGATTCTGAACTACCTCTACACTAAAACACATGCAGGAAAAATATTACTATTCATGAAACAAATCTAGCATGCCTTCCTCCTAAGAAAGAAAATACACCACTATAGACTGATCTCCAAATAAAACAAATAGAAGACAGAGTTACATAAATAAAATAATATTAAATAAAGAAATGCAAATTCTAAGAAATTTCAAGATATGCCAGTATAATAACCCTACTTTGGTCACACACTATTATTTCTAGTAGAAGAAAATAAATATCAGGCTCTACTGAACCATAATTCTTAGCAGGATCCTAACTTTTGTGTCACAGACTGAAGTTGGTAAGGCTAACATAAGAACCATCAATGCAAACTCTGACTTCCATGGCCAACTACAAACTTCCCCAATTCAAAACTATTTTTCTTTCCAGAATTAAGGCAGTAAAGCAAGTCTGTTTCCTCCTCAAAGAAATTGCAATGCATGCAAGAGAACACAAAAGAACATTCCATGAGTTTATACTTTCTTTAAACTGTTTTTGTGGTTCACTAATAAGTGCAGCTTCAGGAGTTTGAGCACATTAGTGCTCATTACCATCACTCTGTTTTAAGTGTCTATAAACACAGTGAAGGAAGGAAAGTGAAAGAATGCTTACTACTCTCCTCTTCCTTGTTCTTGCCTCCCACCTCCTTTCCCAGCTGAGCAGGAACATTTGCCAAACCACAGCTATGACTGGCACAGTATTACA
Source organism: Agelaius tricolor (assembly GCF_023055355.1). Taxonomy (NCBI): domain Eukaryota; kingdom Metazoa; phylum Chordata; class Aves; order Passeriformes; family Icteridae; genus Agelaius; species Agelaius tricolor. Next base: position 48,025,618 of record NW_027269261.1, read on the forward strand.
AGGCTCTGTGCAATAGGACCAAATGCAACATACAGGTTTGCACTAAGGAATCCCACTGCTCACGTGGCATCAGGAACTAAAGGTTCCCCATTCTGCAATCCATGAACCATTCATTGGCCACTAAAGCAAACAAAAGAGATTCATTGAAAATAGGAGAGATGCCTTGCCTGACCCTGTGCAGTCGGAGATGAGGAGTGCAAACAGGCTAGAACAGAAGTGAAGAATGGGTGTTTGGAGAAAGAATAAAGCATACTTATGATGTTATTTATAGAGTATGAGTAAGGAAATATTCTTAACCAGGGCCATATTACACATTATATTTAGCTGAACAGCTAAACCTGTCATTTTTATCTCAGATTTAACTATATATTTAAATCGGTGTGCATTTCTTATTTTCTTTGATGTTGACCACATTTACAAAGGAATTGCCTGAGACCACCACATTTATTTCTCATAACCATTAGACCTCAAGCTTGGATGTGGATCCAGAGGAGCCTGTATGAAAATTTTCTGTTTCCAGGCTTAGCAAGCCAAAACAATCATGTTGCAAGAGCATCAGCCATTCAACTGATCTGCCTTCAGTTTCATAATTATTTTGTGCTTGTGGCATGGTAATGATGCTGTCAGAGTGCAAGAAGAGGTTCTCTGGTCATCCTTCTCATACAATGCAAGCATTACCTCTGAATAAAATAAAAATGTGGATGTAAAATTTCAGTTAAAATAATCAGAGAGCTTAACAGATGGATAAAATTTGTTTGAGCAAATCAACCCCCTTACATTCTGAGCTCCTTTGTATTAAAAATATTTTTGTCTTGAGACTAAGTAAGCTAAAGAAACATTTCTGAAGCTGACTATACAGCTTTCAAGCTGTGCTGTCTGTATAAAGCAGGAGTTTTAACATCTACTCATGCCACAAATACAACTTTTTCCACTTACAGTAGAGGCTTTGGTGAGCAAATTCTACAAAGGTGCTGAAGATAGCTGCAGAAAGGAGCAAGAAATACTTTTCAATAGGAATAGGTACCACTTATCACTTGTCTGCTCCCCCAGAACTATTCCTGTCTCTCACAAGTTCATTTTAAGCAGAATACATTAAAAAGTATGCTTTTCTAGCTTAAATCGGGAAAGTTTTGCCCAGCAACCTCTGCTTCTCTCACCCCACTTTTTCTTTTCCCAGCTATCACTCCCTCCCACATGATTCCCTTTCATTTTGAGAGTCTCAAGCCCAGCACACAGTTCTGCAGTAGCAGGCTTCCCTGCTGAGGGAAACAGGGGAAGAAAGACTCTAAAATGCTGCTCCTCAAAGACAGGAAAATATGAGTTTCTATGCCTGGGCTGGATGGAGGCTCTGCTGGGCAACAGCTGCACACAGTTGGGCAGACCTGTTTTCACACTTCCCTGAACTACCCTGTGCCTCAGAAGCCCCCTCAGAAAAACAACTTCATTACTTTTCAGAAACACTGTACAGATATAAAGCTCACAAACTGAACAAACTCAAACCACCCCAACCAGGAGAGCCAGGCAAGTAGAAGAGTTTCCATGTTGCTGAGTATCAGTGTTTTGTTGGACATGGTGCACAGGTTTCTGGGAAAATCCCTGCCCTTGCAAGAGTGCAAAGAATCATAACCCTGTTCCCAATGCTGCTATTAATCAGGCATATGACACCAAAGGCACATAACCTCTCTGTGCCCTTTTAATAAAATAAGTGTTAATAATTATCTTCTTCTTTGACATGCTAGATGAAAACTAAGGCATGAGGATAGACAAAACAGAGTTGTACTCTCCAGTCAGTAGCAATTGAGGGAAGAGGAAGCAAGAAGGACACTTAGTAGCTTCTTTTACAGATGATGGAAAAATTTCTTTGTTAGGACATTTGAGAAGAAAATTTCAGGCTTGCCTTTTTTTTTTTTTTTGTAAATAATAAATTTATCATTGATACAATAATTCCAAACAAACAAGCCTAACTATGCAGCAGGGTAGTACAAAGAAATTCAACATACAGGCACAGCTCTGATCTTGGGGACAGCTGAGTCCATGCCTCTCCTCCCATCCCCAAGTTTTGTAACCCTCATTAAAATCTTTCTGAATCTCAAGTCCCTCTTGCATGGAGAGTGAGCAGGACATCACTCCATCACTAAAGCCACAGCACGTTTAGAAAGAGGGAGAAAAGTGCATCAGCCCACTGGGAGCCCTACCAGATAAAAGCCATTGGATCCTCCACTGGTGCTCCACGCTCTGTCACTGGCATGACGTGCAGTATCCTTGGGCCAGCAGAGCAAAGAGGGGAGTGGCAGTGCCACAAGCACCTCAGTGAACTTACTGCACACAGCTAACTGAACACCTCAGCACAGCAATAATAAGATCCAGTTACTGCCAGCCTCAGCTGTATTTGAGCTGGGGTCAGAAGGTGAAAGATACTATATGCTATTTAAAAGCCTTTCAGCTTCTAAAATTCATAACCAAAGAGTTGCAGAGGAAAAAGAACTGAAGCTGTCAGCTGTTTCCATGTAGCATAGTGCAAAAAACAGACAACTGCTGAGCTATAAAGAATCACAGAGCTTTGCCAAAATTTGCTTCATTGATTAGATGAGAGAAGTATCAGATTCAAAACTAGACAGGGAAAATGCAACAGGCCTAATGAAGTAAGGCTGTTCATCAGAAGATTAAATAACCCATGCTGAATTTGACTGACTCCCCAGAAAAATATAATTGAAAATATCATTGATGATATAAAGTAATAGGTTTTGCTTATTAATAGTGAGGCAAGGTAGAGAGCTCGCAGTTAGACAATGAAGCATTTTCTATTTCAGCTTTCATTTAATCACACTTCTGAAAATTTCTACTTTGCAAAAACAATCCTCCCCCCCAAAAAAAGGCCCCAAACTAAACCAACCCCCACACACACAAAAACACCACAAAGCCTCAGATAAACAGGTGGTAAGGTTTAGGCTCCACTGTTTTGTTATTCATTCTAATTTTCTTATTGTGCTATCTCCCAACAGGCAACACAAAAGAAATCTGCACATTTGTATGGGGAGTTCTGCTAGGAAAAGAACAATCAGCTGCAGACATGAAAGGAACTGAGAAGTCAGCAATTTCACAGCCTTTGCCTTGCAATATCTGCCTCAACATTTCAGATTGTATCAAAGCTGTTGTCGCGCACCATTTCCATGGAACTGCAAGAGTTAGGGAGAAACAAACATGGCACCAAATCCACCCATCTAGCAGGGATAGACACCCCCACAGTGCTCTTCTTCCAGGGCCTTATGCAGTCATTATATTATGCATGCTAAGCACTGATCTTTCAGTGACCCACTGACATGAAGTGATGACCTTTCTATTTTAAAATCTTGCTATGTAACTTCCCAGCTCCTCTCTCCTGTCCCCATCCTTCTCCCCCTTCTCTTTCGAAGCCTGGTCATCAACAAGTGTTTCTCATAACAACTACCATGACAACTCAGATCCTTCCCCCCAAACTTCAAGTATTTCTTTGTGCTTAAGTTAGGGGTTCTGCCATCATAGACACATAAGAAGCCTGAGGGAGTCTTTGGAGATACCACTGTCTCTCCCTGCTGACTTCAGAGGGAACCTTTGAAACAAGGAGTAAAGGTCTTACAGACAAGCCATGTACAGTCTAAGTCTTGTGTAACTTTTTCTAATCAAGACACTTGTCTGTCCACTGCTCCCCCTATAGTTCTCTCCTATTTAACATACTCTTCTTGGCACTGTATTGCCCAATCTGAATGCAATTTCTACCTGTAATCTCACCAAATTTGTAGAGAGGAGGTGTACCAACATCACCTCTCCAAGATCTTGCTGTGTATTTCACCGCATCCCAGTAGCCTTTTTCCTTACCTTTTAAAAATGCAAAAGCATGGGCTGCTTATGGGACACTTCTTCTCAGACCCATTTTTTTCTGATTTTCAGTGCAGAGATTCAGGTGGCTCTCCTCTAGATGTAGGCCAGCAAAAGAGGCAAGAGTATTTGCTCTATGATGCAAGCCACTGAAGAAAGAAAACCTGGTTGAAGGAAATAGGACCACCAGCAATTCATGATTAGGAAATCACTATCTGCTAAACATGGTTTGGTGTTACAGAGGAACAGAGTAACAAAAGGACTGGGAAACTACCTGTAAATACAGGGACAGCAGAAGGAAAAAGAGGTTCTTAGAAGATAAGAGAACAAAAAATAAGACTGAACAAAAAGACAGCATTAAGTATGGTCAATATTGATGTAATCTCCTCTGAATTGCCATGAGATAAACAGAGGCATAAACATTTATCAATTACTGTCAACATCCACAAAATTACTGTCTTCTGAAATCCAACCCAAATTTGTGTATTGTAAGATAATTCTCAAACTCTTTCTGAAACAACATCATAAGGCTTCCCATGCCCCAACCCCTTCAGGACTCATGCCCATTTCAACACAAGACACTGCCATGAAGGAAAAGCATAAAACTTCATAATCTGGATAGAATAAAAAACAACCAAAACTCACAACATTCAGAGAAGTAATGCAAGCTCTAATCTGCACAAGAATTTCCAAATCTTGGGATATTTTACAAGGTAAAAAGACACGTAACTGGAATTTGTATTTCAAAAGCAAGCTTTGCAATCAGGGCTAAAACAACATGTGAAGATCTTTGAGAAAATCAAAGTATCCTCCAAATGAATCTGCCATTACATTCAAAGGCCAAGCAATGACAGAAGCCTCACAATAGTCTCCAGCAGTAACTAAGCAAAAGCTAAGAAACATTCACTTATTCTAACAACTTTGTTGTATGTATTTCAGAATCATCTATTAGTAAACTACAAGAAGAATTGTAAGGAGCAAGTCCTCTCCCAGAAATACTGAGGACATTTCACATCAGGAAAAAAAAAAGAAAAAGAAATAAAAAAGTGGAAATAATAAATCAAACCTCCTTGACTAGCAACTGTTAATCCAGGCACCAGGAGCTCATCTCCCAGAACTGTCACTTGCTAGCAGTTAGTAACCTTGTAAGAGTACAATGTTATGCTGGCATCCTCTCTCTGGGGCAGCTACATTAAACTGAACCAACCATCCACTTGATCAGCAGAAGTTTTTAAAATAAACACTCTCAGGGGTGCTGAAACATGCTATTTACTCATGGCAGAGACGTAGTGCTTCTTCACTCAACTAGCACAGGCACTATGATCTCCATCCCGGTCTCCTGATGACTTCTACTCTGAATCATTAAGTATGATAAGTAGCAAGCCTTGGCAAGCATCCAAATGTCTATTTCCAAAGCATTAGTACTCAGAAACCGTAACACAAACCTAATCACTGTGCTTCCATGCTTACAAACAAAGCCGAACATCCATTTTCAACACAACAGGGCCTGCTCCCCTCAGTGCAGCTCTAAAGAGCAAGAGAGTAAAATAAATTTCACTGAAATAATTGCTCTCCACTTCCTATCCACCCGTCCAGTCTCCAAACATCCTCTAACCCAGATTCTAAAACAAAGAAAAACAAATGCCTCATTATATAAACACAAGTTATGTTTGAAAATCTACTTGCCTGCTCACCAATAATGATGAGGAAACCTTTCTTGGTGGAAAAAAAAAAAAAATCATGCCATCACTTTCCACAGCTTTCACTTGAAAATTTAAAAAAAATAAAAAAAAAAAAAAAATAAAAAAAATAAAAAAAGAAAAAAAAAAAGAAAAAGCCCAAACTGTAAGCTAAAAGCTTGAGGAGCCACTGCTGTGCCAGTAAGACTTGGTCTTTCAGGCAAGCACGTCTGCTGCCCAGGGAAAGGCAGTGGCAGCCTATCCCATCTTGGTGCTCCCTTCTAAGTTAATGTCAACAGGCTACAGACAACTGACTTCCCAAAAAGGGCTGATTCTACTTGTATCACATCTGTAATAAACTGTAATGGCCTGGAAATGGCTCTCTCCCCTCACTGATGAGACAGGACAAGCAGACAAATAGCTGAGAGGACCATGAATCTTATAGCAAGATTTGAAGAGGAACTTAATTCTTGCCAATTTCAAAAGGATTCTTGTTTTTCCTTGCCCCCATGGTATGAATAAACAGCACCCAGACCATTGCAAGCCCTAGCTTCAAAACTTACTGGTCCAAGGAAAAAAACCAAATACAGCATAGAAGGGGGATAGGAGGACCTCCCCTTGCACCCCAGCTCTCAGAAGAGACAACCCAAATAGAAATATTCTCAGAAGTTATCTGCCTCACATAACAATGCAGTAGGTGATTTTTCTAAGTGTGTTTCATACACACCCACGTGAGCACACAGAGTGGCTACTGACCTCCTTGGCTGTACCTGTAACAGAGGAAACACAGGGCTTTCTTTCACATCACTGCAATTTAAAACAGAGCTCACAGGGGGTCAGCAGCAGGTGCAAAGTCACAACTTCAAAAAAAAAAACTTACAACAGCCTTGTTTGTCCAGTCCAAGATGAAAACAAACTCTTACATCTTACCTGAAACCTGTTTTTGCAGAGAGGGACAGCTATGAAAAGAAAATATCCAGGTGTTCTTGAATAGGTTACAGGAGCCAGAAGCTCAATGAGCAACTACTTGCACATGAAACTAAGAAAACCACCCTGAAAGAAGGGCTTCCTTATGTGCTCAAGAATTATGTCCAAAACATGTGGTGATTTTCACACAAAATACACTCGAGCAATTTCAGCAATCCCAGATTTTTCCTAGACACAAGGGACAGCAGACACACTTTCTATTAACATACAAATTTAAATGATGGGAGAGAAAGGACCAATTACCATCTGGAAACTGAGTGAAAAAAGGATACCTGCTCAACCATGTTACAGAATGCTCCTGCCAAAAATCATATCAAATCAAATTCCCTCTGTTATACCTTCATCATATGTTCTACAAACTTTGCTAAAAGGCCCCTGTGCTTAAATAACAAACAAAGAAATTCAACTTACTGTCACTGGTGATTCTGACATGTGCTACTGATTTCAAAACAGTTTTTATCAGGCATCAGTGCAGTAGAGCTAGCAGAGATGTTAATTAATCTCCAACCTCTTATTAGAAGTAAGGGGGAGAAAAATTAGAGAGCCTTTATTTTCCCCACAGAGCATGAAGTGTTGTAGCTTCTGTCGGAGTTATTTTGCTACAGAGTCTCTCATTCTAGCACCCTTGAATGTTTATCAGTCTTTGTAAAACCCCAAGCAAAAGCAACCTTCCTTCTCCCTAATTTGGTGTGAAAATATGAGAATCACTGCAACAACCACTTTTTTCCTTGTAACAGTCAATCCCTTTTGGCTGACTACTCTCCAACAGAGAACTTGCCATTCACTTAGGATGATCAAGGACTGCATTTTCACAAATCAAGTCTACGCAGCACCACAGGAAACAAGAAATAAATTATTTGGTAACTCCTGTGGACATGAAGTCTTCTAGATGACGACACATCTAAAAATTGAAGCCCTCTGATGAGACTCTCAAATATAATAACTCCTGAAGTAAAACTGAACAGAGACTGTGATAGCCAACAGTGGTGATGCCCTTGAAAGAAAAGCAGCTGGACCATTGCCTCAGTCTATAAAGGAGCTTCCTCCCAACACTATCTGCCTTATCTCTTTGACACAGCCAAAACCTGTACACAACAGAAGGGTTTATCAAAAGCATCTTTTTCCTCTCAGTATTTCTGTGGCTATGACCACCACACTATCTATCTCAGACTATCCTACTCTCTCACACATTCATCTTCAAAACGTCATTTGGATAGAAGGGGGTTAGAGAGAATTTCTACACAATTTGTTCAATGCCACATGAAGTCTGTCAGGGCAGAGACCTGAAGCCTCTCTCATCTCCTCAGGCCCAAGTGAAATATCCCATTTAACCAGCAGACTTGTTTTTACACAGGTGGATATACCACACTGCAATATAACCTGAAAGTAAACCAAATAAATAAATTTTTTGAAAAAGCTGTAGTAATATTCCCTCTCATCAGGGACTGAATTAATCCTTTAAATCCCTTGTCAAATTACGAAGTGGACAATAAGAAAAAGAAACATCTACACAGACACCCATATGCAATTCCTGATTCCCAGACTGGAGTCTGACTTTGAAAGCAGAAAATACATTCCTGAATAAATGCTATTCAATTTTCCAAATATATTTAGTATATTATCACAACACATTCACACAAGCATTTTTTGCTATGACTTCACTGTACAGAGTGTTTTAGCCAGCCAGCCAGCACAATGTAATCCAGAGGCCACTCAATCTTTTTTGAAAGGAAGAGGCTTGAGTTTTATGACCTTGGTTATAAAATTAGATGCATTCTGGTTCTCCACAGAGTATTTCCCGACATCACCTTGTGTTAGGCAAAGCTTTGTTAATCTTGCCATCAGACAAGCTGTGAGTGATGAGCAGTCTTTTAACAAAAGGTCCTTGGAGATGAGGCTCCTCTTTTGTCTTCCAAAGAAGTTCACTTATAACTTGAGACTTTAGTAACCTAAATGGAAGTCCAGACTTATTTTATCTAAAAGATAATATGTATGGCTTTCACAACAGCAAAACGAGGAAGTTCAAAGAGGACAGAAGAGCTAATTAAGAAAGATACAGCTACATACAGACTTGTGATTTAGGTTCAGACCATCTCTTTTCAAGGCTTTTAGGAAGCAGATTCCAAACTGACCTTTCAGTTCCCTACAATGTTAATGAACTTTGAAATGTAATTAATTCCATGTGTATTGCAACTAAATAATCCTGCGAGAAGTCAGACCAAAATGAAAATGCTTTAGAGTACAGAAGAGCTGTCTCCTTTGAGAACAATAGGAGGAAAAAAAAGTTAATAAGAACCTAACCCAGCCCTTTTTAAAAGCTTAGGCACCTCAGAAATGCATATTGTGTCACCACAGACCTGACTATCTTGCCTTCAGTGTGTTTCTCCTACTCACACACCGGAAGGGCCTTCAAAACTGTAAAGGATTCCTGATCCATGCACGTGTGCACATGCAAAACAAAACTGAACGAGACAATCCTTTCTGGCCATCCTTTCCTCTCATGCCAAAGGAAGCATGCTGTCTACCTGCAAAAATAAAGTATGGTAATGCTTCTACTTTTTAGAAAAGCTTGCCCTGAAGAATTCTGCGCTTTACATCATTCTATATATAAATGCACTATTACCAGAATAAAAATCCCAACCAATTCCCCTGAAAAAACCCTAAAAATCCTTCCGTTGTCCCTCCCTTCTACAGCTTATAAAAATTTGCACACAAAACACTGACACTTAGTTTAACTCTTTTCTTTAGATAGTCAGGTTTTCTTTTTTGTCCCTGTCTTAATAGGTTAACAGGAAAAAAATCAGATAGGTCAGGAAAAAAGAAAACAAAACCAAACCAAACAAACAAGAAAATCCAACCACAACACCCTACCAAAATACAGCCAATTCATACTAGCTTGATTTAAATAAAAAGTTTCCCTTGCTGCATAGTTTTTAATATTTTGAAGATTTTTGTAACAAACTCCCCAAATGCTCAGATTTCTTTCAGCTTCTTTTATGGTTATATTCCCCCAAATAAACACAACTGTTGCTCTAACAACTTTAAAGCTACCAAGCCCATCTTGGCCAAAATACCTGAGAACTTCCAATGTCATGAAGAGGGAGAGCAACACAGAAATTGTTTGAGGAACACAAGTGGACACTTAAGACTTTTGCCTTGTATAGGAAACCACAGGAGAGGCAACTTTCACATGCAATTAAACCAGTGTACTTGTACAGGCTCCTGGCAAGTTCAACAGGGAAAATGTTTTAATTGACACGAACAACAAGTTTGCACAGCAAATACTGAAGATACAAAGGCTTTATGTTTTTATTGGCCATTAGAGGGTTGCTACCAGCCCTTGGAAATTCTCATTTCTGTAATTTGAAGCGTGTATATCTCACAAAGTCAAAGCAGAGGAGAATAAAGCAATGTAAAACCACTGCAGTTGCAGGGGAGTGGAGTCCCTGCTGCATTCCCCAAAAGCCACTGGGCTGTCCAAGATTTACGATTTGTGTCTTACTCATCTAAGGGAAGACTCTTCTCACTTCCTTCCACTGCTGGAGATGGTTTTCAATTAGTGAGCCAGGGTTACCTTGGCAGAACCAACAAGAAAGACCTCATTTGTGCAAATCCCAATACTGCAGCTCATTACTGGAAAGCCTGGCAGTTTTTAAACCTTCCTGGTTTTTGGAGATCATTTTTGGTCCAGAGCTGGTATGCACCCCCACACAGCAAATTTAAGCCTACTGGCAACAGATACACTTTTAAGTATCTTCCACAGATTCTTCAGAAACAACTCACATATGCCTATGCCCTCCCCAATAATTTCATGCTGAAAAACAGGGTCCCTCCCGATGGGATGACTGCAGTGTGAAACTTGAGCCCTGTCACTGCAAGCCACATCCACAAGAGACAGCAGAAGCATCAGCTTTCCACAGACCTTCTGTACTCTGAATTACTGTGAGCTTGAAGTCAGAACAGGATAAATAACAAAACACAGCCTCATATCTACTACTCTACTCACATTTGCTCAGGATGACTCTGCTACAAAAGAAATGGCCATGTCAAGTGGAAATACTGAATACAGCTATTGCCTACCCTAAAAACTGCCATAATGTTTTTCCAAGATTCTCTCCAATCAGTATGGCAAGCAAAAGAAAAAGAGGCATATTTGGACAAGACACCAGAGAAGCCAGTCTGGGAGAGAAAAAAAAAATTACTAATAGTCTGAATATTCTGAAAACACATTCATCTTCCCCACCTCCAAAGGAAAGTTAATAGAACTAGCAAATGTTCACACTACATTCCTTTGAAAATAAATGTATACCTCCTCCACAGCATATGATGCAGGCCTAATAAAAAAATTAAAGTTTTTCAAACCATGTGTTTTCACACTTGATTTTCTTTTATGCACACACCTGCCTGATGCAGGTGTGATTTCTGTCCAGACCACTATTGAAGTTTGGTGTTGTTGCTCAGGAACTTCCTTTCAAGTTCTGAGGTAAAAAAAATCAAGCATTCCCCTCACAATAACATAACTAAACATCAGAAATGCACTGAAACTTGCAAATGCAAACAAAAACTCTGAAGCCAGACAAGATGACCCCTCCCACACTACGTAGGGCACAAACAGAAATCAATATTCCCTTTAGGCTACTCCTTGGTTTCAGTAGATTTAAATACAATGAGGGAAACTGCAAAATTCACATAACAAATATGGTTTACAAACTAACGGCTCTTTTTTTGGAGATGTGAACTTTAACACCATCATTTGTGGGTTGGAAGGACTACAAGGAAAGAGTTACTTGTACTGAATCTGTGGCTTCAGGGGGGAAAAAAGTTTGTTTTGTTTTTTTTCAATGTCATGAAACTTCCCTCTGCTGTATAAGACACACATTTACATGTACAGCTTTGGTAGGCAGCAGGATGGGATGCCCAATACCTATTCCACCAAGCAGTTCTGTTAGCTCCCTGGAAGCCAATAAGCCTTCTCGTTACAAAAAAATATTGTTCCTAATTTGAAAGCCTTCTGAGCTGGACACCTCAAGGAGTATGCACCACTCTAAAAAATTAAAACATAAAATGTTCAGTAATGTCACCCACGTGGATCAACTTTGACAACCCAAATGAAACTAGAGACCAAGGAAGTATACAGTAACTCCATAAAGCTGCATGCAAACAGACACCTCAGCACCCAAAGTACACCCCACCTGTCTGCAGAGGCAGCAGCACCATCTGCTTAGTGGGTGCCAGGACTCCAGCCAGCCACGAGGACTCTGCTGCCCTCTCAGCCACTAGCCTGGTGCAGGACGTTAGCCAAGCCTGCACCTCCTTAACATCCCAGGGCACTCAGGCACAGAAAGGAAATTCCTACACTAATTCATGTAACAAGTGCAGAAGTTCATTAGCAGAGATTAAAAGATCTGTCTGCTTTCTCCTGCGAGAATCCCCCACATCAAAAGAACCCCAAAACATTTTCAGTAAGACTACACTCCATCCCCAGGGGCTCATCACGTTCAGGCACACACAACAAAGGCTTTTCTGCACTTGCTGAGCTGAGCACCTCACAAAAATTATCCTGACCCATTCTCCAAGATGCAGTGGTTTCCAAGCCTTTCATCTGCAGGCCTCAGAAGATTTTCCAGCAGACATGCAACTACTGGCTAGAGTGGTTAGGGTAATAGATCCTAGGGGTTTTTCCCCCCATTCCTTAAAAGCAGTGAAAAGGCCACAAGCTGAGTAAGCCTGCATTTCTTGCAGTCTATTTTCACCCAACCTAAGCAATATTTAGCCTTGAAGAAGATGAGAATTTAAAAATTGACAAAAACTTTTGTCTGAAACCAGAGATTGTGTTTAATCCCACTAAAGTATCAATCAATTGCAAACAAAATCTTCTACCAGTGTGAGCTGTGCCTCTTTAGTCCAGAAAAGAGAAGAGTGAGAGGTGATCTCATTAATGCATATAAATATCTCAAAGGTGGGTGCCAAGAGGATGGTGCCAGACTTTTCCATGATGCCCAGCGAGAGGACAAGGAGCAATGGCCATAAACTAAACCACAAGAAGTGGCAGAGCACTGGAACAGGCTGCCCAGAGAGACTGTGGAGTCTCCTTGCCTGCAGACATTCAAAACCCACCTGGATATGTTCCTGTGTTCACCTGCTCTAGGTGACCCTGCCTTGGGATGGGAGGTAGACGAGATGATCTCCAGAGATGCCTTCCAAACCTAGCAATTCTGTGATACTATGGCAGAAAAATTGTCAGTTTCCTCTTCAGTGGAGGAATTTCTTCCTAATTGTAATATTAAAGGAAAAAAAGTCATTAAAACTCAAGCCAAAATTGTTTTTGTGTTCGTGAAATAATATCCAAAACATTTTTCTTCTCCTATTTTCACTGACTTTTTACAGCAGATTTACAGAATAACATTTTCTGGAAGTGACTTCTGTTCTTCTGGTCCTATTTCCCCAAGAAAACAGGAAAAATTGACTTGGGCTGCTCAGAGGCTGGTCCAGCTGAGTTCTGAATATTTACAAGAACATCCCAACCTGCCTGGGTAGCCTGTTCCAACACCTGACTTCTCTCACACTGAAATCTTTTTTTCCTGATATCTCATTGGAATTTCTCTTGTTGCAACTTGTGTTTGTTATCTCTTGTCCTGCTGCCTCTCCATACTCTCTCACTAGTTAACTGAAGACAAGGGATAGTTTTCCCATAAGGAAAAGCAACACACACACTAAGGGCTGTATTCTTAAAATATTCAGAAAGTATGGACACATAGAAAAGGATCTGCAGCTTATTTTTCTGAAATACATGAACAGTATTTTAGTTTGTAACCTAACATTGTCTCTTACAGCTTGTACCTCTGCAGCATGTACCACCAAAGCCTCACCTCCACACACAAGTAAAGCAGACCAGCCAATGTGGCAAAAACTCACACCACAAATTATTCTGTAGTAATCCTCCTGTATTGAGAAACACTCGGTTTTTGTTCCCTATTTCATATCACAGAATGGAACTATATGGTCTTTAAGGTCCCTTCCAATCTAAACCAATCTCGCCGCTATGAGCAGGACCCACTTTCCACTAGACCAGGCTGATCAAATCCCCATCCAGCCTGGCCTTGAACAATACCAAGGATGGAGCATCCACAGCTTCTCTGGGCAACCTGTTCTGGTGCCTCAGTACTCTCATAGTGAAGAATTTCTTCCTAACAGCTAAACGAAATCTGCCCTCTTTCAGTTCAAAGTCATTTGTCCTGCCACCACCTGAATTAGTCCTGCCAGCCTAAGGTACTTACTCAACCTCACGATAAACTCTTTTTCACACAACTCTGCTGAGCAGGGAAGAAACATCTAGCGATGTGGACGCTGGCTACAAAGAAAAACCACGTGAAAACTTGGGGTCAGCATGAGGGTGAGAACTGCAGGCCATAGCGTGGGGCTTACACCCGCTCCACCGGGGCACCTCCTTCGGGGTTCCGCAGGCAACCAGGTTGGCAAAGCACCCGGGTGAGTTCGAATGTTCGAGCGCTGCTGCACTGACCCTGCTAAGCACACCCTTCTCTCCAGTCTCCAACCTCCTGCACAAGGATGGATGCTCGGTTCACAAAGTGCATCTGGAGTTTTTGGTTTTGTTGGGGGTTTTTGTTTTTTGGGGTTTTTTTTGAACAGCATCATATGCTGTGGGCCATCGGCACACCGCTTGTCCTCTCCGGGGCACAGCGCTCGGCGGGGAGGCGCTGACAGCTCAGGGCGGCTGTGCCCGAGCTCCCCCGGTGCGCGACCCGCGGGCAGCGAGCGCTGCCCTGCGCTCCGCCCCGCCTCGGACCGACCTGGCGGCCGGAGGAGCCGGCACACCGCGCTCTGCCACGGCCACCGGGCACACAAAGAGCCGCCCGCGGGCGCACAGCGCTCCTGGGGCTGAGAAAGTCCCGAGGGGACTCCGCTTTGGCCAGCAGGAACTTGTGGCGGGGCGCGCCTCACGCTCGGTCCCGCTCCGGTGTCAGCGCTCACGGCGCCGCGTCCCGCCTGCCCAGCCCGCCCGGCAGCCCCGGCCTCTGGCCGCCCCAGCCCCGCGGCCGTGTCCCCGGTGCGGAGGGAGGGAGGCCCAGCCCAGCCGCCACGGGAGGTGAGGGAGAGCCGCAACAAGTCCCCGCCGCCGCCGGCCGCCCTTACCCAGACAGTGCCGCAGGGCCAGCAGAAAGTGCGGGGGGCCCCCGTTGAGCTGGTAGAAGAGGGAGCCCAAACAGAAGAGCAGCAGTGTGGCCATGCAGAAGATGTAGTCGCGCAGCGAGAGGAAGGGCAGCAGAGAGAGGGGCCGCCGCCTCATCAAGCCCCCGCCCTGGCCCGGGCCCCCTCCCGCCGCCGCCGCCGCCGCCACCGCCGCCACGGGGGGCCAGGGCGCCGGGCATTCCCCGCCGCCGTGCTGCTGCTTCTTCTTCATCCTCCCCTTCGCCGCCGCCGGCTCACGCAGCCCGCCGGGGGAAGCGCATCCTCCATCCGCCTGCCCGGCTCCGGCTGCCCGCGGCCGGGAAAGTTCCCGGGAGCTCAGGGGATCCGTCCCGTCCCCATCGCCGGCTGTCCCCGGCTCCGAGTCAGGCGAGAGTCCCCGGCGCTCCTACGGCGGCGGCTGCTGCTGCTGCTGCTACGGAACGCCGCTAAGGGGAGGGGAAGGAGGTGGTCACCATCCCGCTCCCTGGGGCTCCTCTCCTCCCTCTCCTCCTCCGCCGCCGCTCTCGCTCCCTCTCTCCGCTCGGCCTCTCGCCCCGGTGTCAAGTTACAGCCAGCACTCCGCCGCCGGCCGCCTGCAACTCGCGGCCGACTTATGCGCGCCGCCCGGCCCCGCCGCCCCCCGCCCGGCCCGGCCCCGGAGCCCGCCCACCCCGGCCCGCCCCGGCCTCCGGTCCCGCCATGCGCCCGCCGCCTCTGCGCCAGCGACCCCTGCGGGCGCCGCCGCCGCCCGGCCCCGCCGGCACAACGCACCTGCCCCGGGCCGCCGCGCCCGCACATCGCCGGTGCCGAGCACGGTCCAACGCGGCGAGAAGGTCCGCTGCCTTAACATGGTGTAACATCGTTTGTGGGGGACGAAAGGGACCATCGCTCTTCTCCTTGCAGCCTTGCTGGGGCGATTGAAGCAGAGCTGTTGCCTACTGGGGACAAGGCGTTAGACAAGTACAGAAATTACAAAATTAAGATTGCACACAGAACCTTAATTTGACCCCATTGTACATATGGCTTATGATACAGTCTCTAATTACTCGATCATGCTATTTTTCCTAGACAGCCACTGGTGGGTGAATGGCATTCAATCAGCGCTGAGCTGGGTAATAGCTTCATCCTCTTTATACAACATATGTCCCCAATATGTCCTGATGGCTTATTTGGAGCTTGTTCTTGGACATTGTCTGATGTAGAAATACATTTCATTCCCCATGCAGCTGTATTGCCAGCACAGCAGTGGAGGGAGGAAAGCTTGGGGTGGTAATGCTGGTTCACCATTTTGTTTTATTGACCTGGCTGGAATTGGGGATTTCCCAAGATCCTGCTCATGGCATCATATGAGACTCTTCATTTCTAAGAAACAGAAAAATTCTATTCGCTGTGGTTTGTAAGAAAAATTGGAAATCAGAAGCCAAGTGTAACTCACCATGTAAGAAATTAAAAAGCAATCACACTTTTCCTTTTAAGGCTTAGAAAAGAAGTATTCCAGTTTAGGGGACCTGACTTAATCTTTTCACACTTAGAGCTGGAAATTTTTCTCAGGAGACTGCATTCAGATGTTTTTGCCACTTGCCCTGAAAGGCTTGGGTAAATGCTGCCTATGCTACTGACTTTGATTTTTTTTGTTGGCAACCAGCAGCAAAGGGTAAAATACAGAAATTAATCTTCCTGGTGTGGATAAGAGGATGAAGACAGAGTCTAACAATAAAGAACCATTCTTGTTGCATTCCTTGATAAAAAATACTCTCATATTGCCTGAATAAACAGACCTGCTTAGTTTGGAGAGGAATCTCCTAGTTTTAGTTACACAGTTCTACAACATCAATGCACAGATGTTCCACAGTCTTATATAAAACCTGTAGCAAAGGCAAATTGAGGTATGACATATCATTTCTGAAAAAGAGAAAGTAACAGAAAAAAAAAAAATAAGCCCACTCTGGGCTAAGCCTTTAGGGCTCCAGTTCACTTGAAAACAAAAATAGCCAACACCTTTCACCAGATAAAGTCATAAATCTAATTGCATGGTTAAACTTCTTAATTCTCATGAACATTTCTTTGAAACACTTAGGAAGTACTGGGGGCCTACTTACCATACTCTGCTTCCATTAATGTTTTAATGTTTTATACTCCTTTGAATACTTCAGTATCTACCTTGTATGGATACCAGTATCATCTTGCTTGGATGACAATATTGCAGATTTGGTTAATAGTGCTAGTTGCTGTTGCAGATGACAAACAGATAAGCTCTTACACTGAATGTTTGAGAAAAATGGATGCTTTGATGAGAAGACAGACAACACCTGTAAGGTGAATCAATAAATCTTTATTTTTCTGATTGCAAAGAATGTCTTTGATCTCTAGGCAGAGATTTAAAAAAAAAGGATGGAAAAAGAGACCAATCAATGGAACAAAATTTAAGTGGGAAGGCTGTATTGTTGAGAGTTCTTGCCATATTTCTAAGCATCAACAGATAAAAAACCCCATTTCTTGGGAGGAAGAAGAAATAGAAATCTCCGTTGTTGAAACATATGGTTAAACATGTAAATTAGCTGTAAAATTATTTACTTTCATATATGTGAACTGTTCCACCTATTGTTACCTATTATTACAACAAGAGCTCGGGCAATGTGCAGGAAAAGAAATAAAATTTACATTGTGCCATATCTTGATACACTGAAACTGTTTTTCCTATTTTTATTTTTCCCCTATTATTCATCCACTTTAAAAAAAAAAGTGTGATTTTGTGTGCACAGTGTAAAGCAATTTTTTTATATATATATCTATATAATATATATATATATATCTCCTTAAATTATTATGTTCTGTTCACACAAAAACTCCCAAAGAATTCAAAACACAAGCTGCACAAGAAAAGAATATTATGATTTAAAAGCCAAGTATTGACACTTACTTAAGGGTAGGCCAAAGGTAAGAGTTTTCAGACAAGCTTGTTTTGACTTGTAGAGGGTATGACTTAAAATTTTAATTGTGTGATGTTCCTGTTTTGTTCAGAGGACCACTGCCTTGTGGAGTGCATGGGACAGACACTGTGCAGCCTTTCAGTTTATGTTTAATCTCTTTGTTCAGCATATGTCCTCAAGCTTTGTTTAAAGCTGTTTAATCCTGCTTGTTATGTGGAATTATTGACATCGTAGCAGGCTTTTCTACAGCATTTATTGTTACAGTACCTTGAGCATACAAGGAATGCCTATGAATTACATTCATGAGGTGTAGGGAATATCAACATTTTACTTATTGGGAATTGAGACAGAGAGATTAAGGTTAAATATGCCTATTCATTTTGGTTGCCAGCCTTGAGGTGACTGGGGTTTGCCTTGGTGAAATAGTTAGCATGACACAGTGCTTTGTACATTTGACATCAGATGCAGCTGTGAATGCCAACTACTACATATCAGACCCCAGGCTCTCAAACCTAACAGCAAGTGTAAAAAGAGCACTCGGTGGCCACCTGTAGTTCAAGTGATGCACCTGACATCATGTAGGAGAGCTCTGGGGCTAGCAGGCACAGAATCAATCATTTTCAGAGTGGTATTCACTGAGCAGTCCTCATCCTCTGCTTGCCCTGACCTTGTGTTGCTGTTTTTCCTCACCCTTCTAGATCTGGTCTCAGCTCCAAGATTTTTGTCCAAATCTGTTTTCTTCCATGACCTCATCCAGACTAGGTCCAGCTTTTGCTCAGAATGAATCTCTCTTCTGGCTGCAACAGTTGCAGCAAGGAGGACATGGTGAGCACAGAGGCACTTACCCCAGGGCTGGAAGAGGATGCTCCTCTGTACAAAGGAACAGAGAGCATAGCTGCCTAAAATTTCCAAGTGAGTCCACATTCAAACTGTGCTAGATATTCCCATACTGAATCATAATTAAAAATGCATGGATTTAAAACACGTTCAACGAGCGAGATGGAGTTCAAGGAGGTTGTATGTCTGGCAATTATTTGCAGAGAGACTCATTTGGCCAGATCAGGATGGGTTACCTATTGGCTGGTCAGATCTGCTAGGCAAAACATATTTTTCTTATTCCTAGGAACATCTGAACACCTTTTTTTACATTATTATTTTCTAAGTAAATTCTTGAAGTAATCAAAATTTCTCAGCTGTTATATTTCAGAGTTGGCAGTTGGCAAAGGCATAAATAACTAGAAAGGAATGAGATACAGACTGGGCCCTAGTTTTTACAAGATGGTAAAGATAGAAGAAATCTAGATATAAGGCTTCACTGAGTAAAGGTTCACTGGTATATAGAATGACATAATGTCATCTGGGAAGCACCCATGAAAGATTTCAGATTTCAATTCCTCCAGGACTCTGCAATTCAGAAAGGGTTCAGAGTGTAACAGAGTAATTGATGGCAACTGTGCAAGCTTTATTTTGCTTTATTCAGCAATAGTTGATAATTTGATGAAGATGAAATAAGGATGCACCATACTTTTTCATTTAATTCATATAGAATTCTTTCAAGTTTAATCTGCCTTGGCTGAACTGGAATTGCAGCTCTGTGCTGGTGGTATTCATTTCTGTCCTTTGTGGTAGGTTCAGGAATATATTTGCCTATGAAAAATATGATAGTAAATATCAGAAGACAGGGAAATGAGCTTGTGTGCCAGATTGATAAAATTTAGTGACACTCTGATGGAGCAGGTCACTGCAGAAGAGAAATTTATAATTTGTAATTGAAATGGTACTTGGAATTGCCTTAGCATGTTCTATCAATATCACTTGGAGTATGATGGATTTGTCACAAGGAATTTATATTAATCCCTTAGCATAGCTGGCTGTCTCCATCAATGTGCTACTTACAGGGACATCTTAAGTCCTGATACCATTGTTTTTATTTGTTTGGTTAATTTTCTCAGAAAATGGGTAACAAGAGAATTCAGCCAGATTGCTTTCTGTTTTAGTCAGCATGCATATCATTCAGAAGGGGCAATCAAAGCTAGATAGAAAAGAGGATGCTCTATAACATATAGTCTTCAATCCTTTCCCCTCATAAATATCCACTCAGAACACCCAAACTCTGTTCCCTTTGTCTTTGTGTCCTCTTTGTATTGATTTTCAAATAGCAGTCTAATTCCTGCATTTGTCTGCAGAAACTACTAATAGAAAGGCAGAAGTTTCTGTGTGTAAACATGACTTTTCACACACCAGACCCATTAAAAGCTTCATTTGTTTAGACAGTTAACAGAGTAACAACGTATGAAGGACTGGACAGATTTAGACACGTAAAGATGGAGAGGGTCACACGGGGAAAGCACAGTACTGGTGCTAATTAGGCACCAATTAAAGTAGACAGGCAGGAATGTCTAAATCCAGGAAATGCAAAATATGATAGAAACACACAGTTACCTCCAGAGTAGGTGATGCATGCATGCAACCCCATGCAGTGTTACAGCACTGCAACACCAGAGAGCAGCAGTGACAGGTTAGCACGGGGCTCACAGCACGACTAGACAGAGTGGGCAGGGGGCCATGCTGGCACTGATTTACCTCAGCCAATTTGTGAGACATTTTACAGCTTCCTGTAGAGCACCACATTCTGTAGCTTAGGAAAAAGCTTCAGGGAGAAGTAAGCTAATACACAGAGAGGTGTGTTGGTGTTGGAGCTGGGAACACTGTGGGAAGATGAAGCAGCTACCTAGTCTAATCTGTAAGGAACCCCAATCCAGATATCTAAAACTACTCCTAAAATTAATATTCTAACTTCTGATATTATACTAAGAGTCATGCCACTCCTCTGGTCTTCTAAAATAAGGCAGACCTGAAAACAAGGTCTCTGTCACAGTGTGAGATGACTCTCCAACTTGTTTGGCTTTAAGGTTTTGAGGTTTGGGGCAAGGAATGTAAGAGGAAGGAAAGTGAAAAGCCAAAGTGAAGTTAAAAAAGAAGTGGGAAGCAAGTTCCTATGAGGGACTGGAAAAGAGTGGTCCACCAAAGGTGAAGACAAAGATCCTACACCTAGTGTGGTGTGCAAAGTGGAGGGGTGATTTGTACTTACAGAGAAGGAAATGCTTTCCTAGTGGGGTGGGAAAACAGCAGCTGATATGGCTTTAGTGCTTAGCAGTCTCAGACTCCAGATAGGATTTTTAAAGGCAGTTGTCCGAACAACAGGAGTAAATCCCTCAGTAAATTTGGCCCGTTTTTTTTTCAGCTCATCTCAGACCTTATGTATGAAAAAAGTCACAAGTTGAAAGTTATTTTATTGAATTATTCATATGCAGATTGGATGTAATCAAAGTATTTCAGAAAAACTGTTTGTTCACATATCAAGAAGTCATGGAATGTCAGGTTCTGTAGTGTGGATCCCTTGCTTGGGAAAGTGGTATTAACCAAAAATAGAGTTATGCGTTGGCTGCTTTTGTATAATCTGCCACAGGGATGTCATTACATGTGTCACATCAAATTTTGGAAAAAACAGTGTTCAAAAAAGGACTTACACAGAAGATGGAGTTTATTGTAAAGCCTGTGAATCAGGCTATGTCATCTCCTAACCTCCAACAGTGGTGGTCTTCAGTGCATGTGTTGTGTGAAACTGCCTTTGCTTCTCCTTTGGCTGCCCATGTCCTGCTGCTCCCAACCCCAAACCAGAAGCACACCATACTTCAGTGGATACAAGCCTCCCTCCTGAGCCACAGCAGAGGGCATGTCCCTCAGAACTGTTTGCATTTGCTGCATAGGTAACTTGGTGTTCCAGGCACTCAGCTCTGTCAGCAAGCTTTTGAGTGGTGCACCACTCAGCAAGCTGCAGAGTGGTGATGCATGGCTGAGAACTGAAATGGAAGGTCAAAATTTAAAAGCAGCAAGCCAACAGATTAACATACCAACTGCATACCAATATCTGATAATTCCCCCCTCACATGAGGGACTGGTAAACAGGGGATGAAGATGAAAACACTGTCCTGTATACAAGTATGCACACACATATATGAGGTACCTATAGGTGCAAAATGCTGACTTGGACTGGTTCAGACAGCTTATTGCAACAGCTGAGATTTCTTTTTCTAACTTAGTTTTTTGACTCTTTTCCCAGATGGTTACATATAGAATCTTAGGTTCTGATCCCTTCCTTGACATGCACACATATAAGCCTAAAGGTCTTGAAGTTGTATGTAAAGTTTCATTTTGATTCTATACAGTCAGATTAGGAGTTTTATTCAGTATCAGCTTGCAGAATAACTGTGGGAAATATGGAATGCATTAATTTTTTTAATTCCATAAGAATAGCTCGCAAGTAATTAATTCTTGCTACTCTTGCAGTTTCGTGTTGTTCTTAAAATGTGAAATATGCAAAGCAGAAAGTCGATCTGCATATCATAAAGTATTTCCATGTTTAAATTAGATTCTTTGGCAACAGTACTTCTGGAATGTGGTATGCATTTCTTTTGAAACTATACAAAGTACATCTGGAAGACAATGCTTATGAAAATGCCTGTTGAAAAAGTATACTATATAAATCAAATATTTAGAACCTCTAAAGTAGAGCAATAAAATCTGTAAAATTACTATAAAAAGATACAATGTAATTAACATAGTTATGAATGTTTACACAAAAATAGCAGCCAAGCCTTTGCAAGAGAAGAAAGAATGTAATTCATTTATAATGAATAAAGGCAAATAAATCAGAGTCTCCTTGCTCAATTTATTGAGTCCTATTCAACACAGGGACTTCCTCTGAACCAATATGATTTTTGTTCGGTCTTTGTCTAGAGCCACATGACTGGAGCAAAATTACGAATTGCTTTAAGCACTCCCAGATGCTGGAGTTGTCACTCTTAGATCATAGCACTTCCAATTCTTGTGGAAAAAGAAAGCATATATTCTCATTATACTGGGCCTTCAGCTGAGTAATCTTCAGATTTAGAGACTTGAGTTTAAAAAAAACAATAACAATTATGATCAACTGGTCTGATTTCTGTTGCTTGATGAAATAAAAAGAATTACTCTGTCATTGCTGCTGCTATTTTGTTGGCACTATGGTTTACTTCCCTGTCTCTTGCTGCAGCATTCTTAGCAGTTTCAGTGGGTCTGCACGTGTGCTGCTGATTGAGCTAAGCCAGACTTCAACATCACACCTTGTAAAGGCAGCTCCTATTGCCCTAATGGGAGGCTCTTTCAAAAGATGTCACCTTTTTTTTCCTTTCTTTTTATCTCCAATTAACACAAGCAGGCTCAGCCATATGTCATTTGCATTTATAAGAACAGTACACTGATTTTTTGAAGATCTGCTTAAATTGTATTTTTTCATATTCACAGCATAAATCAAAAAGACTGTATATGTTTGTAACTTTATGAAAAATGTTAATTTACTGTAGAAGAAAGATCATTTTGCCTTCTTCTCAGCCTTGTCATTTTATTTAATGATATTTATCCATGGAAAGCAGGGTGTTTCAAGGACTGTGTATGACAGTCCCTGCTTACACCCTCAGATATCTGAGTTACAGGCCTATTACATTTGTAGTCTTATGCTGGCTCAAGGATGGGAGATGACAGATGTGCATCTGGGTAGGAAATCTCACCTTGAATTGCACTATGGAAACCCCCAAATACATATGGAGATTATATGGTATGTAAAGCCCCCTTTTTCAGGACAGATAACCAGAAAAGGGTGGCAGGACAAGGCTATTGCTGCAAAATCTCCACTTTGCACCATCTGCATCTCCACTTTTCTGGATTTCAGCCTGTGTTCTTTGTGCCAAGTGCAACGTGATGAAGAATTATTCTTGCTGCAATCATCTGTGTCTGATCCCAGGTCAGGAAAAAACTACAACACTGAGCTGCATGTGTATAAAATACAAGTGCTGTGGAAGAAATTATGATACAGGATCAAAAGTGTGATTCTTACATTGAATTCAAAGATTTGATTGGCTTGTTTGCCTCTGTTAGAGTAAAATTCTTCCTCAAAATTACATTTTAATAGTTACTTTGTTATTGGCTTGAGTGTTCTGTCATAGGCATCCATACATTTGTGGATCCTATAGCAGTTATAGGATAAACTGCACCTTTTATCTTCATTCGAGCTCCCCTTCTAAATGACAGCTTTGTACCTCTTGTACCTCTAAATGTTCTCAAGATGGAAAGCTAAAATTGTCCTGTCCTACTCTGCATAACTGCATGTACTGCTCAAACAAGTGACCAAAATGTCTGTCTTCTCTAACATATAAATGTGGTATGTTTGTTCAAGCCAGGGGAAGGAGGTGCAAAGCTGAACACTGATGTCTTGAAAATTCTTCTCCTTTTAACCAGAAACATAAATATTAGGTGGAAATAAATCATGATTAGACCAAGCTCTCAGACAAAACCAAAGAAGAATGTTTACTGTAGGGATGAGATGCAATTTTAGAAAAATAGGGCAGTCAAAAGTTGGGTTGGGTTTGTTTTGTTTTTTAAATTCCTGGTGCTTTAAGTCTAAGCTTCAGAACTGTAGAAATGGCTTCATTTTTAGCCTTTGGACTTACCCCAGACATGATCCCTTACAAGTACAAGTGACTGTGTATTGTATATGTACACAATGGACTAACTGTTAGACTAATGGGGGGCTGCAGGAGGTTTCTGTGGCCCCTTCATTAAACTAATGACATTCATCTCTTATTACAGAGGATACATTCTCTTCCATTCCCCTTTTGCAACTCACTGTATTTTCTATTTTTTTGCAAAGGCTTTTCAGATGTGTTCTCTGAATTCTTAAGGGTGTATATGATAAAGACTCTTATTACCTATTAATTACTAATCAAATTTTCTAATACTAATAAGCAGCTGAAGTTCATGTAACTGCACCTCATCCTATACTATAGCTGAGACATTTCAACTTCTCTAAGCTTGTGGACATGGAAGTCTAAATCCATTTACATATGATTTGCTGTTGGGGCAGAGCCACAACTCACCTGGAGACAGTCACACACATTTATCTCAACTGAATAGACCTACCTTCCACTAGGATGCCTCTACTTCTCACCCCCTGGCTCTGCTTTAAAGGTCTCTTCCATTGAATAGATGGAAGGTAAGTAAGAAATACCAAAGCTAGAAGGGGATGATGATAGTAATTTTACATAAGTTTCACAGCTGGGAAAACTCTGAGAAGCCAAAAAAATCAATACAGTTTCAGAAGACCTGGGATAACATTGCTTAATGGTGGGAGTTATTAAATGCGGAATGGTGAAGGCACATGAGTACCCCATGTGCTGTTTTTGTGCACAGCTAAAGACCTTTGTATATTAAAGCAGGGCTGGAAGATCCCAAAGAAGTTTGGCAGGGTGACTGTGAAACATTTTATAACATTTACATCATTGTCTTATGTTTTTCAAAGGAAATTACTCATAGTGTGATTTTTACAGTGAGTAGAAATCTACTCTCTCCTGCAGCACTGCACGCTAACTTAGAGAGAAGAAAGATCAGCTGATCAGCAGGGTGAGAATTCTAAAAGTTTGTCCAGTGTCTCCAAAGTTAAACTCTAACTGCCCTTTACTGAGTGAATATGCAAATGTGTTAATGCTTTGGGGATGTCTGTGGCGAGAAGCTGAGATGAGATGCTGAACTTACTGTCTGCAACTCAGTTCTTTGCTTCAGAGAGGCTGACAGATGTTTGCACTCTGAGCATGCTTTGTAGCAGTCTCCATCTTGAAAGGAGCAATCATGTACCTGCTTTGGAATTTTTAAAGAAGTTGCTTCAGGGGCTGCAGTGCTTCAAAGAAAAGTTTTTGGGAAAATATCAGAAGTCTTGAAGTGTGCAGAACACAGCCATAATAATAACAAAAGAGGATGAGCTGTATTCTTGCAAGCAGAGTGCTAGCTGAAAGCAAAAGGAAAGAGATGCAAAAAAGAAAGTTACAGTACGAAAATTTCCAAATTCAGAGCCCCCAAAACTTTCCATTGCCACTATTTTCCAACATTTCCAACATTTTCTTCATTTTGGTAAATATGAAATACACATAATGTCACTTTATCTTTTAAAGAAGACACTGATCATCAAATAAACCTAAACTGTCACTGCAAAGCTCACTTTTGAGCTGTCACCGCTGGGTGATGCAACACATTCCTTGCACATTTGCAAATAGTAATACAAGACTTACCAGGAAAAAAGGACTGGATCTTATATTGAAAGCAAGTTTTACTTTAAGAGGTAAAGCCTACAGGAATTCTGCATTGCTTTATGTTATGCCATAGAAAGTGAGAAGAAACTGCTGTCACTAAAAACTGTCAAGTCCTGTTGGGATTTGGCTGGCTGGTAATTAAAGAATGCAAATAACTGAGGACTGAAGAGTATTTTAAGAAATTGCAGATGCATCATGTTCAGAATGTGTGCAATTTTTGCAAAAGCCAGGCACAGAAAATCTGATACAGTCCCCGAACACAGGTTCTCTGGCTGGCAGAGTGGTAAATGTGCTGCAAAGGTAGCTGCAGAATATGTACTGATTAAAAAAGGGCCCCATGTGGAGACCACCTTCCTGGAACTTAGTGCTTCTTTTTTAACTTTTTTCAAATTGCCAGTTGAAATCACTCTTTTAAATAATTTGAAATTTGTATTTGTTATTATGTGGACTTTCCAAGCATGTAATTATTACATTCTATTATTAGATTGGTAGATTCTCCAGCAGTCCTTCATGCTGACATTTTAATCACTAGTACTTGCTGTTGTGAAACTTCTCACAGGCAGAGCTGATTTGTAAAATCAAATCTTACATCCTTTATGGGGTTTGACATCTTACATAATTAACTAATCTACTATACACCGTAGTTCATTGATTTTGCCATGGAAAAAACCAGAAGTTAGACCAAAATTTGCATCTATTATCTTATTGCAACAGATCATTCTGCCCACCATAAATGTTCTTTTTTCTTCATTTCCACGAAGAAGTTTTGTTACTGATATAAATGTGTCATGGTCATTCTGTTTAGTTATTGATATATTTTTCTTTGTAGAATTGCAGGTTTTTTTTTTTTAATGTGGATGAAGTCGTTAGCCCCCGAAACCTATCTGAGAAAAGGATGCTTTATATCTTCTCATTTCAACCTTTTCATAAAAATCAATATTGTCTTTCTCTATGAACTATGGCTAGCTTACTGAATCACTTACTTTGCTGCCGTGATTTGACATAGCTCGATCTTTAGTTTTTCTAACAGATTTTTCTTACTTCTTACTGTTATTATTAATAGAAGCAAACGAGAAAAAAATAGTGTTTTCTGTCATCTATGTATCACATGAAAGTAGCTGAATGCTTGAGTTCTTCTAACTCAAGTTGCTGGGTTAATGTTTTCTTCCATAAACTTCCAGTTTCACACATTATAGAAATATAAATATTATGCATTGCATTTTCATTCCCTTTCCACTACAAAAAGATAGCTTGTTTATCACCTTTTAATATATCAATTCTCTCTTTAAGATAATGCATATTTGGTCGAATATAATCTAGCTGATTAAAGAAGTAACAGTTTACAAGACTCCAATTCCTTTGGTCTTTTGATATTACAGATTAACCTACTATGGAAGTGGTTTCCAAAAATAGAGAGAATGAATAAATTAATAGGTGATAAGTAGAACTTATTTGTACATCAGTGTTGCAGATTAAACTGCAATACTCAGCTTTGACACAGGGCCTTTCCTGTGAGAGTCAGGAGTGATTTAGAAACACTCAATGTTCCTTTAAATGTTTAGAAAGCCTAGGTTCCTGCTTAGAGAACAGGCAGGCTGCTGTTGTCAACGTTTCATATTCCAGTCTCCTTAATGCAATGCTGGGTGCAGAACTTCTCAGTGACCAGCCAGATGCTGTGGACACTGCTGAGTCTGCCTGAAGCCAGGCACTCTCCACCATTCACAACAGGCTTTGGTTCCTTCCTCTCCCTCCTCTGTCCTCCCCAGCTTTCTGTGGACACTGTTTTCTGCCTCTGCTGCTCATTTCTGGGCAGTGTGAGCTATGATCACCAATGCAGTTACTGTGGGTTTGTGGTCTTGCAGATTCACTTCAGATGAGTCTCCTGTCCAAGCTGCAGCCCATCTCCCTTGCACTCCATAGATCTTCAGCCGTTCATGCAGCAGAAAAAATTACTCAGTCATCCTCTATGTGTTCTTTTCCTATTTTCTTCCTCATGCATTTAGCCACCCTGCTGGTTTCTCAGACCCAATATTTGGTGTTATTTTGAGTTGCACCTCTTTCACATTCTACAGTGTAGGCTGTTCCTAAACATTCCCCATTCTGTAAGCTGCTCTGCCTAGCCATTCATTCAGCTTAAACAACTTCTGGCACTTATTTTCTATCTCAGTTTTGGTAATTTTCATTTCTCTGTCCTTCTCTGATCACAGCTGAAGCAGAACTTGGGAGGAGGCATTAACTGTGTAGTTAAATCCATTTTTGTCCCTTTGAAAATATAAGCTAATGGAAGAAAAGGAAAAGAACTGTTAGAAAGAAGACCAGAAATTTATTTTCTTGAAACAAAATACTGATTTCTGAACTTTTGCATCTAGTCATAGGCAAGCAGGACTCTGCCCCAAGTGGCATTGGGTGGGCTGGGACTCCATATTAAGACCCAGGGTCCCATGGGCACTCAGCAGTCCTAATTAAATGCTCAGGTGGAGTAGAGTTTCCTCACCTCATGTCCTGATTACTGTTTTTTACTCTGGTCAGAGCTCTTGTACATAATGGTGTCTTGGTCACACCTTACAGGCATAGCATTTGGGAGAGAAATGCCTTGCAGTGGCAAAGATCTGAGTTGCTAAGTGTTCTCCTGCCCTTGTTGTGGAGTTTCTGATCCTAATGAATCCTCAAATTTAAATGATAAGGAAAGTAGAAAAGGTGTCTATCTGTGCATGTGGTAGGGAACAGACATTTCAAGACAGAAGCAAGGTGTTGATGTGATGTAGATTAAGATAGAGAGGACTTTGCAAACCTTTGATCTCAACCTAAGGTGATCTGAAATGAGAAGGAATCATAGAACCAAAGAGAATAATCAAGGACACTGAAATTAGGAAGGGAACAGTATGGCAGAGGCGATGATGTGCTGAATGGTGAACTGAAAGTCAGCAGTGGTTAAGAGATCTTCCTAATGTGAATGACTGAGGCATATAGGTAGATTGGAAGAAAATAAAGCTTCTGCTCTCTGTACCTAGCCTTTTCACAGTATTTTCTACACTTAGGAGGCATTCAGGTCTTGCAAGGGAGCGCTGTGCTTCCCAGCACCAAAACTATGAACCAGCAAAGGCCAACAGCATTGCAGTTGTGATCCAGCAAGGCTCCCTCCTTAGTATGTCCAGGTATCAAGAACTAAATGAATTCCAAAAGACATGTATAAACATTTTGCTGAACAGATAACCATCTCATTATCTAGAAAACCTACCTCCTATAGACTGTAAGATGAAACACCAAGAGGATTTAATTACAGCATTAGGACAAGTTTTCACTGCTTTGAATAAACTTGAATGTGTGTGGACTGACTCCAGGAACAAGCCCAACCAACTATGGAATCTGGAGGGCATAATAGAAAAAGGCTCTGCTATAGTTGTGGTTTCTGCTGTTACCTTCAGTGAAAAAGTCTCTATATTCAATGGGTACAGCTATATATCACTAACTCTTGTCTTCTGCAGCCAAGACTATATACATAAAAAACACTTTCCAAAAAGGACATGTTTTTGACCACATAAAACACCTCTCCTTCTAAGTTACTGTGGTGATGGTGGAGCATTCATGCAATTTTTTCTCTCCTCAAATGTAAAGCCATTTTATATTACTCTGTAGGGGGTGGAAAGACACAGGAATTATGCATCCAGACAACAATGATCAGAAGCCTGAGAATCCCTACATTCCCTGTAATCTCCAGGCACACAATTCCAGTCCTTTGTTATTCTGACTCGAGCTGTCTCATCTACATCTCGCTTGATGCAGTTTGAGATCATTACTTTTTGTCCTTTTCACAGAGGTGGCAGAAAAGCATTTTAATTCGTTGTTGTTGTTATTGTTACATGGTCTTGTTTTTCTGGTGGCCTGTAGCATTTCTGGGGACTTTTATTACTGTATTTCTAAGTCATCTTTTCCCTATGCTAAACAAATCAAATTCCTGTGACTTTTGTCACTGGTCATGTATTTCCTCCAGCTCTGCTCACTGCTGTTGCTGCCTGTGACTCTTCAGTTGTTTAAGAGCCTTTTTATATGAACCCTGTTTTATGGTTTAATGATCTCTTACCAAGGCAGACAGCTTTACCTTTCACCATTCAAGTCTGCTCTCTGGGACTCAAACTTCTCATTTTTAACAAAGTTATCTTTAAAAGTTGATAACCAACCAATAATCTTCCAACTGGCATTTTCCTTGAAATGTAAGAAAAAAAGTCTAAATTGTTGTCTCTTGCAGATACATGCATATTAATCATAGTTCTCACTTCTTAGAGAACCTTCTTATTCCCTACCACAAAACCATAAATTTTACTGCAAATTTTAATATCATAAATTTCTATGCAAAATTTTAACTTAAGCTGTTATTTAATTATGCTGTTCTTTTCTAAGATGGTTAGATAGTTAATTAGAAAATGGAAGGGGATATTACTTTCTGCAAAATTTGAGTGATTTAGGAGCCTAATTTTCTATGAAAGGCTGTTAGTTTTTTGAAATCTGCTCCTAAAGATATGGCTCAGGCCTAAATGAAAATGTGAAAACTGAAATAAAATGTTTCTTTTTAATGTGTGTTAACATTCTTTTTATTTTATGTTTACATTACTTTAAATAAATGTACATATTTTATGCATGTTTACCTCTTAATCCTTCTTTGTATGTCCTGCTCCAGTCTTTATTTTTGTTCCTATTCATTGATTATTTTTTAGAGACAGCTATCCAACACATGTATTTTACTCCTCTTGACTATTAAAGCCATTGAAAAGGAACATATTTTTTAAAAATTGCAAGTCATGTCTGTTTTTCTCTTCCCAAGGCATTAGCACCTATGGCTCAAATAAGCAGCCATCAATGTAAGCCGGGGGAAAAAAAAATCCTTCTGCAGCCTGTTTTCCCTCTTTGCAGCCTTCCTCTGCAGCAATAGAAATACTGAGATTTCTCCCCAAAACCTACCTGTTGTCTCCTGAGACCTGAGTGCAGCAGACCCTGAGGAGGTGCAGGGCAGAGCCCTGTGCAGAACTTTCTGCTCAGAGGGAATCTGGGCATCAGGAGGACAGGGTGCATCTTGCATTGCTTCCTGCCACAGTTATTAAGCAGTACAGACATAACCAGTGAGGCTTGCCCAGAAGCAGCTCAGAAGAGTTATTTAATTGTAAACACAATTCCACACACATAATCCACTCAGTACTTCTTGAGAGAAGTAAATCATGGTATGCAGAGTTTGTGGGTGTAGCTTCGATTGCAGTAAATCCCCAATTTCTTGCCACAAAAGTGGACTGACAGTATTTTCCTCAGAGCTCTCAGGTGGCAGACAGACATGCAAAGAGGTTTTGTTTCCACTGGTGATTCCTATCAGGCTGTCCAGTGCACACAGAAAACTGACAATGAGGGCTCAGCTCCCTCTCACCCAGGGTGCCATTCCCACCCTGACCCTCTTTACAGGTGCTCCACTTTGCATAAAGACTTGAAGATCCCTGGGCCCAGGGGTAGTGGCCAGCAGGCTCTGAATGAGGGAACTTTGCAGAAAAGTAGTGAATCCAAGTTTAAATTATTTTAGGCAAGAGGAAGGTTCAACATTCATCTCCTACACCTTGCACAGGGGGGGGAAATGCTCCCCAATAAATCAAGTACTGCAGTGTTATGATCACTATATATTTTAACAACAAGTGACAAATTGTTTGGCAGCAGCTTTAAGGACAAGCAAACAGATTCTAATCTGGCAAAGCTTCTGCCAAGTGACTAATTTGTATCTACGCCTTGTTATAGACAAAGGTACAGAATTGTAGATTACATTGAGAGAAGAAAGATGTGAAATACATTTATTCCTGCAGGAAAATAAACTGCTCTTCTGAGTTAATAGTCACAAAATGACACATTCTCTCTTGACATGTATTGTAAAACTTTCTGTTCGACCAGAAACACAGGTCTTTGCTTACAAAACACCAGCAGCTGTAATTAACACCTGAGAAACCCAAGCAGGAGCGTGCCTGTAAGGCTTGTGCAAACACATCCTAGTACTTACTTCTGTTAGGATGTAAACAAAAGCCATATGCCTCAGAATGAAAGAGTGTAAGAAACAGCAATAAATATTTCACAGACATGGAAATAAATAGGCAGGAGGAGTTGAGAGATGATAGCTGGAGCTAGCTTACTGCATAAACAAATTCCAACTTGAACTTAAGTATGATAGGGAGAAAACAAGGTGGAAGGAAGAAGGGCATATTCAGTTGAATTCTAAATTTCTTGTGCTGCATACTCACAGTATTTTATGTCATTACTATATTTGGTGTCAAGTCAGTGCTCTGAATTCTCACATCCCATTTAAAATAAAATTATGTTTCTCAGGGTCATGGCTGTGAAGAAATCATTGAAGACATGAATCAAACAGGACTGATGTAGTCTTATGTTCAAGAGACCAAAGACAATCAAAAGAATAATTTTCAATCTATTTGACCGGTTCATCCCTTTACAGTACTGACTCTGAAATCTGAAGATGACAGGCATAATCTGAACATTGTTAACTGTTCAACTGCTGACAAATTTAGTCATGTTACCTAATAAAGAAAATACACCTAAAGACAAAAATATGTATATGTTCCACTTGGAGCACTGAACCAGCCTGATTGTACAATCAAACTGATTTTTACTTGATATTTCCGAATAGAAAAAAAATTACAGAAATATGTTCATAAGTTATTCTTTTATGTATATCTGTGATGAGCTCAACAATTTTCTCAAGGCCATCTAGAAAAATATTCTAGAGTTAGGAGATGGAAATGGGTTCATTTATCCCAAAATGAAAGGTGATTTATTTTTGAAGGCTTATTATTAGTTAGTCAGTGCTCTCATGTGAATCAGTTGGTCCATGGATTTTAACAGAATTAGTATCTGTCAAAATAACTCCTAGCCCACTGGTCTCCTTCAGCTGGGCCAGGCATCTGCTTCCCAAATTATTGTGGCATGTACAGAGGACAGGAAGTGAACTTTGCCCATGAAAACAGCAGAGCCCACATGCAGAGTTCTTTCAACTTCACATCAGTAGTGTAGGCAGATGACTACAAGCATAATATCTTGTTGTCATTGGCTCAGAATTACAGATGAGGAATGCTAGGTAGGTGTTTAGGGTATATATGAAAATAACATCGGTAGAAGAGAGGATCAGATGGGAGATTCAGGAAAGAGTGCAGAAGGGAAAAGTTTCGACTTGGAATTTTAAACCAGCACCCAGAGATGGAGCTGACAAAACCAGTGTGTAAAGACCTGGTAAGGCAGTCACAAGAGCTCTACTTAGACCTTCACCTTACCAGGTAGGAAAGCTTTACACATCTGGAACTTTTGAGGCCAGCACTCCCTCCTCCTGGACTGCCAGAGGTGCCTAACACTTAATCCCACAGCAGGCACAGAACCACATGAGGTTTTCTCCAGAGGGCATCCAGAGCCTGAAGGAGATGGATACAGGACTTCTGAACTAGCTCCATTTTCCTCTTCAACTCAGAGATTTCAGTACCAACACTTACATCTATATTATTGTTTTTTAAATTTCTAAGACATCCTGTCCTCCTGGAAATGTAAAAGTTAAAAAAAAAAAAAGAAAAAGGCTGAGTGGAAGTCACTATTTTTAGTTATGCAAAACTGGCAGTAATCTCTCCTGAATGGATGTGGAGGTCAGCAGCTCAGTTTTACTGTTTCACTCTGAAAATAGCACCTTTCAGCACTGAGACAGTGGGAAACAACATCTACTGAGTGACTGGAGAAAATGTGATGCTTCCATGTTTTTCTCATGCCTCCTACCCAGTTCTGCAGTTCCTGGGCTGATGAGGGTTGACATTGCCACTTCCAAAAAGGCTGGCAATCTCCACCTGCTGAAGACAGTTTTTCACTGTGTGATTTTTGACCATCTGGATACAGCATCCTTATTTACTTTTTTTTTTTTTTTTTGGAAATAGCTCCTTTCATGCATTCCCAGGAAATTAGGTTTTACTCTGCTGCTTGATTCAAGCTGACAAAATCATCTGTTGTCTTCTTCCAACTGGTTAAGCTTTTTCCTTCAAAATCTTTTGGCTTTAGGACAGATCATTCATCCTAGATTTTACTGTGTCTCTCCTCAATCTTCTATAACCTGCCTTTGAAATAAGTTTCCAACAGTTTCTCTGTAGGCTGCCTCCTTCCTATATAGAAAGTTTGATAAAAATGAGTGGAAAAGTGTTTTTTCGTTACCTAAGTTGTCACGTTCTCTCTGAAGAGAATGCACTGCCCTACATTTTAAAATGCCAAAAGTAGTTGTAAATGAATTTAGCACTAGCACTTGAGCCTTAAACCCCCAATTTTATCACTAAAAACACCAAAAGGAACATTATTTCTCTTGGCAATGGATGTTTTAGTGTACACTGTGAGCTTCAGTGATGAAAAAAAAGTAAAGATATACCAAGAAGCAGTGAGGCATACACAGGAGGTGGAGCTTAGACAAGAAGATTAGGTCATTCATTGAAAATTATCCAATCTTAAATGTCAAACTACATGTAGGAATGTATGTGTACAGTACCCATATAGTATATATGTATTCTATATTTGACTATGCTACCTCCTTTCTAACGAAAAACATGGCTAGTTAAAATAATGTGCTAGACTCCTATATCACCTTTTTATTTGCATGTTATTGGCTATTAACTGTTTTTTTCAATCCTTTTTTTTTTTGCGGGGGGTCTGTCTCAGGCTTTAAATAGCGATAGGAGAAACACTCAGACACAATAAAACAGATAATTAAACAGAGATCTAAACACAAAAAAAGCCCAAGAGGTAGTGCTCACAGAAACTCTATTTGTCATTACCCCTCATAGATTTTCCTGCATTATTTGCCTGAAGTTAGCATGCTGCTAGATATCCTGAACCCTTATCTGCTTTTTCAATGGGGAAAAATAAATCCAACAATCAAGCTTTGTGTTGGTTTTGCTGAATGCCTCCTGAATCTGGCTTTACTCCTGTGCCATGTACGAAACTCTGCAACCTCCATGGTATTCAGCATGATTTGATAGAAAAGAAACATATTTTGCAGATTTCTTCAGACCACATTTAATAAACAATATATCTGAGCAGGATCACGCAGGACCTCCTCTCAGGAGATCCTAATATGTTTTTGGGGTCTGTCTCCGCACCTCTTCATTCGCACTTACTCATGTAAGGGGAAGAGAGGAGTGGCCACCAGCTAATGCTCTGTTATGTGGAAGCCCTTAGGGAATTCCTGCAGCATTTACAATGTAGAACAGGTAGTCAAGAAAAGTCAAGATGGACACTTGCAAACATCTATATGAAAATATAATGGTTTGCATTTCAGTCTCCCCATGTAGCCTCAGGAGCCTGGGGACACCACATGACACAGGTCATGGATGAAATCTCCTGCTTAGTGTGCTGCAGTCTCTTGGATTTGTCATTAATTTGTGAACAAGGTTCCTCAAGTTCTTATATCCAGCACGCAACTAGAAGCATTGCAGAAAATGGGTCATGACAACACTATTTAGTATATCTGTATGTTTATGTATATATTCAAAAATTCATAAATTCCCAGAGGGCTTGAGTCTGGTATCAAGAAGAAAAGTCAGTCAGATTTATCAGATCATAACAGATGGCTCAGTACTTCTAGAAGTGCAGCAGACAACACCCTTATTACCGAATTCCTGTGGTTTTGTGTATTTAAATTATGGGTGGGGTCATTCCCTTCAACTGCCCCACTAACCCAGCACTGCCCAGCTTTGGGGGCTCCAGGCAGGAGTCCTGGGCTAAAACATTACGAGCACAGCAGAAACCTGGGAGCATGACACACAGACAGCCCAGCAGCTCAGGCCAGAACCCAGCCAGGAGCTCTTACACCCAGTGCTCTGTCACTGGACACCTTTACCGCGCTCTGCTGAGCTGCCCAACCCTGCAGGGGCTGCTGCTGTGGTGCACAGCATGGTGTGACTCTGGAGCCTGTCTCAGGGTAGGATGCTGAGTGCTGCAGCAGGAGAGCTCTCTGGGGATGTCACAGCTGTGAAGCACAGAGCAACCTGAGCAGCTCTGCACCTCAGTGATGGAGCCAGGCTAAGCACCAGTGTGCCTGCTTGTATGGACCTCACTCACACTTCAGCACCACCATATCCCATATCTCTGGCATTCCTGCCCATGCAAAATGCTCCCACTGTTATGCGTGTTTTTCATCACACCCGTCTTTCCTGGGGTAGTGTAGAGGTAGCTGTGTTCAGAAATGACAGACATAGCACACGTAGCATGACAGTGCATAAACACGGCCTCTTAATTCTTCTGTCAGGCCCTGGTAGAAGGAGAGAGCCATGACTTGCACTAGAAAAGACCCAGTTATTCACATGGAGACCCACCAGCTCCTAGACATTACCACAGTCTGTCCTCCCTGATGTTAGTCCCTTTTTTACTAATGTGTCCACTAAAAAAAAAAGGAGAACAAAAAAACCTCAACCCCAACCTCAAAATGCTGCCAAGCATGAGTCCTGTGGTAACATTCAACAAACTCCAAGCCAAGATATGCATGTTTCATATCTTAATAGTAGAAGAATGTTGGATGCCTTCTGTATTCCAATGAAAGCAGGTTTTTCCCACAATACAGAAGATTGATAAAATACTCTTCCATGGAATTAACTAAACAAAAGCTGTTGTTTGTTCGCTTACTGTAGGTGTGTCTCAACTCTTCAGTGATTGATACAAAAAACTATGTCTGTTCTGCATTTCATAAAAAAAGGTGCTTGAAATGTCCTTAAGTCCATTAAATATGATGATAAGCAACAGATGCGTAGGTTGCCATCAGAAGACTGCGCTTTTGTGAGGTGGGAAAGAAATCTTTGCTGGCTTTTTTTGACCAGACTGGATTCTAAAGAGATCTGTTAGAGTTGAAAGCAAGGGGAGAAGAGACTTGGGGGGGGAAGTAAAGACACCTGTTTTCTATTTTTAAAGAACTCTCTCCTTAAAACATGGTAAGTATGTTCTCAACACTCAAGCTGCTGAGCATATCCAAAGAAGGCTGGCAGGCAGGATGGGGGTGTGTGGTGCTACATGAGGGGGTGTCAGTGGAGCAGCTGAGGTGTTGTCTAGCCAGGTGGTTGGCAGCACAAGCAAGGATTGCCTGTTGGTGGGGAGAGCATCTGTGAGTGCTGGCAGAAGTGAAACTGGTTGCAGCTCCATCCCCAAAAACCTGTACCCATTTCCAGACAGTATTCTGGCTCTACCAGCCTGATCTTTTGATATCCTAGACTGGGTCTTGACAAGCAGCACATTCTGGATTTAATCAGAGATGTTTTTGTGAAATGGTAAATGCAGATGACATTGGATGAGTGGATTTGCTAGAGAGCTTTGGAGACACAATCAGTGCTGCAGAAGGGAACAGAGTGAGTGTGCAGTGCTGATACCTCTGTGTGGGAGAAAGCTACCAGTTGTCTCCCTTTTCTTCTCCTTACATCCCAGCTTCTTGTTTCAGCAGATGTGGTGTTTAAGCATTATCACTGTATGGGCAATGCAAACAGCACATTTTCTATACTAGTCCTACAGCTGTCCACCAAAAGTCAAGCTGCTGCAGGGCATGAAGAATAGAATGAAGGTTAAGTTTCTTTAGTCCCTCTGCTCTCACTGGATTTCTGCAGCTTCCAGCTACCTGGCAGTTATTACCCTCCAACAGCACTACATATAGGAGAAATAATTCCCACAGGTAATCCATCATCATCTGTTTACAAGAGCTGTCACCTCGAGAAATGATGCTCTGGTAAGTCTTCCTAAAGTAAGGGACGGTAGAAATTACAGCCACCAATAGCTCGGGTCAGGCTGAAGTCAATGGTCTTGTGCTCCCTGGAGCTACTACAATAATAAAACAAAACCAACAAGGAGCGTAGTCTTCATCCATCTTGTGACATTCATTTCCCCTGCTCTTTTGAAAAAACCTTCCTCTAATTTCCACAGCACACAGTGCCAGCACCAGCTGGTGGGAACTCAACATCTTCTCCTTTGTGCCATTGGTGAGGTTAAATGGGAGGCTGGTCCCACACACCTCATCCTAACTAGAAGGCATTAGCTTTCCCTTAGTGCTATGAAATGTCCTACTTATATCCTCTAGCCTTCCACTACAGCTTCCAAAATGACTTTGGCTGTTGTAAGCATAACCCTGTTTACTAAGATTTAAGTGAATTAGAAACAATATACATATATGTGTATTCCTAGGACCTATGATAAAGGTTCAGATGCCTCTTAACCTCAAAATAAAACTGAAATAACTCCTTCCTGGTTCAGCATCATACAAAACATGTGCTTACAGCACCAGAGACCATCTTAAACTTTCACATCCTGAAGATGTAAAAAAAGGTAAAAGGTTGATAAATTATATCTTCCTTTCTAAAAGGTAGGGGATGGTTTAGTTCTTCTAGCTTAAAGATGACAATGCATTTAGTAGTCACGTAGCAATTCTTTACTGTGGTTTTGACACAAAAACAGTTTGTGATGACTTTGATGGCCTATACTAGGCAGATATAGCTCCCCTCAATAAAAGACTTCACCCATTAAAAAGCATAATTGCACTGACATTAATTTAATAAATTAAGCAGCTGCCAAATTTTTTCCTCTCTAAAGTGGACTGCTTGAAAAGATATGGGCAGTAATTCAGCGAAATAGTTTCTTATCAGCCTGCTAAGTGAGAGCACAGATCAAAACAGTTCAGAATAGGACATTTATGAACATTTGTAATGCGAGGAAAATGACCTTGTGTGGCAAAGCACTGAACCCTATTATTAATTATAGGCAAAGTCATACATCCATAGATAAGAGGAAAAAAAATCACCACATTCCTGAAGGGGCAAAGCAGATCTGGAAGGCAAAACCTTGTAGGAGAGCCACAGACAAGAAAATAAATAAGTCCAAGAATAACAAATAAGAAATACAACACATGAAAAGGAAAACAGGCTAAGAGACTTCCATCAATGCTTGAGCAAACAGAAAGAGTTAAACTACAATGAAAGCTTATAACTAAAGCTAAAAGATATTAAAACCTGCTCACCCTCCCCAGAGTAGAGACCCCACTGCACTGTACCTTAACATCAGCACAGAGCTTACCTTAGCAAAGCCAGTTCAGAAATCTCCCTGCTTGCCTCTGACCAAACCCCCAAACTCCCTGCAAACAAGAGCTAATTAGCAAGTATCACACGAGCCATCCCCGCCCCCCTTTTTTTTTTTTTTTTCTTTTTTTTTCTTTAACTTTTGTAATTCAGCCCAGCCCAGCCCAGCTACAGGTGCTGCTCTGCTTGTGTTCTTAGCTTGGCTTCTGGCACCTGCTTCAGCTTTTATCCTTGCTGCTCCATGCTCCCTTCTGCACCCAGCATGGGCTTGGCATTCCCCATGTATATTTTAGTGTCTCCCAGCCTCTCCAGCAGCAGGGCCCAAGCATTTCCTGCAGATAGGCCTGGTGGTTGGTGGCATTAGGGTCAGGCTGGTGGCACCCTGGATAGTTAATGGCTGTGGCCACAGGCTCAGCTCCTTCCCTGGGAGTGTCTTTGCCTTTCCCTGGTGCGCTAGAAAGCTGTGAGAGATCTGTCTCCTGGGATGACTTCCCATTATAAGGTCACAAAACTACATTTAAAGAAAGTAAATAGTGTCACTTAAATTACCTACCCATGGAGATGTTTCTTCCCTCCAGACTTTGTGGCTCACTGTCTCTGCTGAGAGGCACATTGGAGAGAAAGCCAGAGGTGTTGTGAGGGAGGTGGCCCAGCTTGTTAAAGGGAGAATAATGACCTCTTCCATTAACTACCTGATGAACGTGTACCACCACTCACCTCTGCTCTTGGGGTATTTAGCACAACCTCACGTGAATTCCAGAATGTTTCAGCTGACAGGCAGATTGAATGCATTCAGCTCATGACCAAAAAAAGCTGTTTTATAGGACTGCCAGCCCTGCAGACCTTCTCAGGGCTGTGAAAGACAGGCTGTGTTCCTCCTGGCACTGACTGCCTCATCCATAATCCTGTCCCACTGAGATGCCTCACAGGCACAGTGAAGGTACAGCTGAAGCCTGTGAGAGATGATTTGTGAGTCAGGTGCAGATTAAGCACCAGCAGCTAGAAAAAACATTTTTTTTTAAGTGAGCAGATCTGAGGTTTGAGTGACTTGGAACCAATAAATATGCTTTTTTTTTTTTTACAGAGTAACATTTCAGCGTGGAGCTGGAGTTGAAGCTCTTAACCTCAGAAGCTGGAACAGAGCCATACCATATATTTTTATGTGGCAGTACAGGAAGAAAGGTTATCACGTTTTAGTTAGCTAAAAGAAGTCTGAAAAGTTACCTTTCTGCTAAAACCTAACCTCAGCACCTTCCCCTCCCCTAAGACTGTGAAGCAATTTCACACTATAAAAATGTGCATTTTGAAAACACAGCTGCTTGCCCTGACTCCCTGGTTAGAGTAAAACTGAGCAAAAACAAATCTAGAGGAATTTAAATGTTATCTTTCTTCCTATTAAAAATTTCACTGGATAGTCTGCCAGAGTAACTGATCTCCAGAACCAGGGTCTGCAGGTGACAGTCTCTTTGTCCCTCTGGCTCCCTGTGTGACTGCAGGCATCATTTTCACAGCCATCTCCTTTGGTTCACAGGGTTCACTTCGTGATGCTGCTCTGGGAACTGCACATCTCCGACAGCAAATCCACAAATGTCTTTTATCTGAGCACAGATGTTTTCCTCCCCAGCTATTTACAGAATCCCTAGAAGTGTTAATCAGGAAGTTTCAAACAGTAAAGTATTTCCAGCTAAGAGAAGCCTTAACCCAAGGGTTCTGCTTTTTCAGAAGCATCAGCCTACGAGCTCGCTGTTGAAGTAAGAACAAATATCCCACTAGCACATTTAGATCATCATCACTGTCATCCTCAAAACTCAGTGATGTGGGATCTTTTAAAAATAATAAATTGTCAGAATTTACCAAGATATTGTGAGAAAAAGATTATTTAAACAGAGATCTGATTCTTGTAGTAGCCTGTTTTGGGCTGTCAGATTTATGGGTTTTCTGGTGGTCTTTCAAAATCCATAGGTTATGGAGTTGCATAGTATCAGGTATAATTTAATAAATTTTATCTATTTTATATTATTTCTATATGACTTATGTGTTAGTATCACAGTTTTATAGATCATTTGGTGTGAATTTATTCTAGTTTTGTCTTAATTTTGAACCTGCCATGTGGCAGTAACCCACTTGATGAGAGGAGTAAATCTTCCCAAATTAAAGC
Organism: Agelaius tricolor; assembly: GCF_023055355.1. Taxonomy (NCBI): domain Eukaryota; kingdom Metazoa; phylum Chordata; class Aves; order Passeriformes; family Icteridae; genus Agelaius; species Agelaius tricolor. The sequence continues at coordinate 48,066,697 of NW_027269261.1, forward strand.
AAGTTGTGTTATGGCTCCTTATGTACAAATTCTTGTGTAAGCTTAGCTCTGACAAGTGCTCTCTTGGAAGTTGAGGAGCACAGGACTCCAGGATGAGTGTGCTGTTCAGACAGCAATGAATGAGAAATCACTGCTACGCAGCTAAGTTTGTCTGGCATCTGTCTTGACACTGGCAGTTTGAGCAATAATTTCCTCTCCAGATGCTGTGCAGAATGAGAGAGTTTGGCTTAAGAGGTTAGAAAAATAATGGTCTGGCAGTAAACAGCTTTTTAGAAGTACTTTTTGGAGACTTACTTAAAATTGTGCAATGCTTTGTCTACAGTGTTAGGAATCACAGCAAGTAACATATTAGATGCACAATATGTATCTTTGAATCATCTACCTGAGAGAGACTGCTACCTGCTGGACTTTCAAAACTTTTTCCCAGGGTACAACTTTTTCATCTTCTTTCCTTATATCCTGCTTAAATCAGTGGATAACATGAGTTGAAAACTCACAAACTTTGGGAAAACTTGAATCTGGCTCTAAATGTCAGGTTTTGGTTCTGTTCTGCAGATCTGTGAATTTATTTGCCTATAAAGAAATGTTTAATGATCCTCAGAACAATAAGCAGGAGCCAGCTCTATTTCCTTCTTTCCCATCAAATTCAATCACTATGCTGAAACTGGTTTCTTTAAAGTCAGTCAGTAAGAGGCAAATTTTCCCCTTGTGAAGATGAACCATTACTCAGCCTGTGTATTCTGATATTTAACCTAACACTTGGCCCTGGCCACTCTGCATTTCAGAGGCGGCAGCGGGGAATGAAGCATTCTTCAGCTCCTCAAGGGGTCTGGACCACTGGAAAGGTCAAGCAAACAAAGTTAAAATAACCATGAGGCTTGCTGGCCAGCCAGCACTCTGGGTCCAAGATCAGCGGTGCTGCTGGTGGTGACTAATGCAATTAAATCAGCTCTGGGTCCTGTGCTGCGGGAACGATCTTATAGCAGTGCTTGCTGCTGCCAGATGGATTGCTCAAGCCTGGAAACCTCCCTCGTGCGCACATACTTCATCGCAACAGGCACTTTCCGTGGAAAAACGTGGCACTGGCGGAGGGATTTTTAGCCTCTTCCCTGTAGGAAACAACGGCAGAGAGCAGAGTGCAGTGTGCAGGAGTCTGTGGGTGGTGAGCATGGGCTTTTTGGGCTGCAAAGAGTGGTTTATTTGTTGGGAATGGTGGCAAAGCAGAGCCTGGAGGAACGTGTACCAGGAGGGCTTACTGGAAAAGGGGCCAGTGAGCACTGTGGACTGGCTGCCAGTGCTGAGGATGCTCCACCAGGCATTCCCCTCCAAGCTGTGGCAACTCCCAGCCTCTCCCAGAGAGGAGTTAGATGTCTGGCCATGTCTGCTGTGGTTGTTTCTCAATTGTTTCTATCCTGAAAGATTAGTATTTGGAATAACAGTGAGAAAGCAGATATCTGGAATTTGCCTGGACTAAATGGCATGGGTAGTTTCTCTGTTTCCCACTTTGTGAGGCATTAGTGGAAAGCTGGAAGGAAAGGGTGGGAGGTCAAGGACAGCATCTGAGCCCCATTATGTCACCCACTGTGCTGGTGCTTAATTCACCAAAGTCTCCCTGTAGTGAGGTGACCTTACAGTGAAAACACTTCTGCTTCCTTTCCTTCTCATCAGGTACTCGTGGCTTTGTCACAAGCTTCATTATGACATGCAAGGAGAAAAGCAGCATCTGTTTATGGCCATATATTAACACTAAGCACCATAAATTGTGTATGAAAACGGAGTGTCAGCCAGGAGAGATCATTCTTCAGCTGCTGCTGTTGGCAACTGCTGAAGTTTGAGGTGTCCTGTAGGGTAACACAGTAGTGAGCTGCTCAGTTTTTAATGGAAAGGCCCTTTCCTGTTCAATTTCAATTCTTACAGGGTTCTGGACAATTAAACTGGGGTTTGAGGTACTACAGATTGCTCTTAGGTAAAAGTGACCTCATATTTGACCACTGTGGCTAAATCCATGTTGTTACCATTGGTCCTAACTGTGGAAAAAATTACATACAAGGAAGGAAGCACGAGCTGCACCTTCCAGTCTTCCAGTAAGTCTCCCAAATTCATTACCATCAGAACAGTTGTTTTAGGTCAGACTAAGGGTTTATTCATCTCAGTATCTTTCCTTCAGATGCATCTTAACTATGTTTGTGAAATGAGTATAAAACCTTTTCCCCTGTACATTCTTCCAGCTCTCTGTGGTTTAAGCATGTCCTCATGTAAAGCCTGCACTCGCCCCATAATCCTTTTAGCAGTCATAAACAAAGCTTAATTCCAAAATCTCCTCAATTTATTAATTCTTGTGGCCTCTGAAGCAGTCTGCTGTAAACACCACCACAATATAACTACACAGTCATGAACCATTATTTCCTTTTGCAGATCTGGTATCAGTTGTTCACTGCATTGTGAAGACCCTGAGCAAACTGTTCTCCATTCACATTTTCCCTCACCGCCATCACTTCACTGCTCTTCATCCCATTCTGCATCAGTCTCTCCATTCAGACCTCAGGGCTGTTTAGCCTCTCTTTGTAGGAAAGCTGTGCTGCACTGACCATCCCTGCTATTATCCTGTGCTCTATCCAATTCTGACACAACGTTTTCTGGGATAGCAGCGACCTTACTGACATTTAGTAGGTGAGATATAGATAAACATGCAAACTCCACAAGCTTTTAAGTTAGGAAGGAATTACTCAATTAAATACTATTAACTTAGACAACTGAAAGAACAATGTCCTCGCTGCTTTGCTGGGACCCGTATTTACCTTACAGCAAGCCCAGAAATCACCTTTTGGGCTCTTCCAATTGTGCAAAGTCCTAGATTTGCCCTAGCACATAGCAAGGTTTGTCCAAAGCACATTTCTCTCTGAGAAAGGCAGCCCTCCAAAGGCACAAGGAAGGCAGGGGCAGCCTGCATGGTGGTTCTATGTGTGGGGAAGAAAAGGGGCAGATATCAGGGGTGGGAACTTCATGGGGTTAATTTTTAATACAGTTGAGGCTAAAATAGGGTTAATACTTTGGAGGGAAAGTACTGAGTGCAGGGTCAATGACAGTAGTCATAGTAGCCAAAAAGAAAGTGTATAGGGTCATTGGAGCCCCTGGAAAACTTAGAGGAGGATAGCTACAGGGAAGCACTATTTGTGCATAAAGAAGGCTGAATGTTTTACATGGGAAAAGACTGCCTTCATGTCCTCAAGAAGGCAAAGGATGCACAGAATAAACAAACAAACAAACAAACATCCACAAACCCGTGCTTGGGCAATTATATCAAGATATATGCTAGCCTTCATAATGACACCAGTGCCGGCAATAGGTTGGTTTATCATTTTTATGGATCAGGACGGGACAAATGAGTGCCTCAGTTCAGGGCAGCCCATGGAAGTATGTAGAAGAATATCAGTATGTTTTGTTGCTGCAACGAGAAAGCAACAAAACTTAAAGGAATGGCATGTAGGCTTGGCTGCAGTCTCTGAATAAGGCAATTAAAAGGTTTTGCAAAAGTAGTTGACAGCCTTATTCTCTGGGTGCTTCTGTAGGATACTTCATCTGCAAGGCACAGCTGGCTATCCAGGTGAATTGCTTTCCCATCTCAACCACAGAGGGAGGTATGAGCTGACTCAGGATGAAGCAAAGACAACATTTAAACACTCATTTTCAGACAAATATAAAGTAGCTCCTGCAGCAAGACACAAAATCAAGACAGTGATAATTTGCTGTTAAGCCCAGATTCTAGATCTGAGGACATGGAAGTACTCTAGTAGACATGGGACTTTCCTCAGTTTTGCGCCTTCCTATCAAACCTGGTGGCTCATGGGTCTGTGACTGAGCTGTCAGCTGTGCCAGCCCTGGGCTGGAGGGAGACACTCAGATGGCACAGGTGGTGGCACAGTGGGCATACATGGCTGGTTAACGTGTTCCTTGTTCTTGCAGGAGCCACAAGAAGCAAATAAAAGGGCTTGGCACAGAGCTACATGAAATGTTATTGAATGACAGCACAGTGAATTGCAGACCTTTTTTTGCTTTGTTGTTTTGATGCCACTCAGAAATTTTATTGGAAAAAAGAAATACACGATTATTTATGACATTTCTGTCTCTTCCACGCTGTCTCTCAGAGCTGCTTGGAAACCTCCCCAATTCCCCACCCTGTTTGGCTTTTTGTCTCTGTTTTCAAGAAATACAGTCTCTTCAAAATGGAAAAATATCCAAACTGCTGCACAGAAAATTGAGCCAATAGTCTGGTCACCTGACTTGGAGCTTGGAGGATAACTAATAGCAAATTGATTTGATTTTTTTTTTTTCCTTTCAGTCACACATTGCTCAACACTGAGATTTTCTCCTGTCTTAAGGGTTGCTGCAAAAGTCAGATGGTGTTGCAGATTTTCTTCAGAGGGGCACAGCACACCAGTATGAGATGCAGAGACTAAAACATGCTTTGTTTTCAAGGAAAGGAGATTAGGAGAGATGTACTTACTTCTTAAAGAGAAATCTCCAAATCAATGGGATAAATGCCATTCTAATATGTATTAGTGTCCAGTCCTGGGAGGCTGGACTTCCTGGTTAAGCTGCAAACTGATCTGTTTCTTCCTGAAAGAAAATTTATTCAACCATTTCAAGAAAAGAATTAGGGAAAATTATATAATAGCAACAAAACCAATAATCCCTCAATTGTATTTATTCCTCTTCTGCCACTGAGCACTTGCTACCTCATTGCTTTAGGATCACAGCTATTGGCAAAGCCTGGGTCTCATCCTTTCTGCTTGCTTAGTTGCTAAAATGTAACAGTTAAACGATGAGAAGATTTAATTTATTTTGCACTGAAAATGGTCCAGCTCAAAGTGAGTCTTAATGCTGGCTGCAGCCACTGTGCACCATATGAATCTGTTCAACAGATTTGCCATAACACTGCAGGATCTGGATGGGATGTTCCCCAAAATGCGTTTCTCCTGCTGCACCAGCTGAGCCTCAGCAGCAATGAGTGACTTGTCTGGAGTGAAACACTCTGGGCTGTGGTGTTCAACAGAGAGGAGCAGACTGGAACAAGCACCTCAACAGATATCTAATGACAGGGTAAGCAAGGAGAGGCAATGAGGAGAAAAGGGGGAGAGAAAACTCAAGATCATCAAAGGACAAGCATAAGGAAAGATGGGCAGGAGGCAGGCATGTGGGCGTGCAGAAGGACTCAGAAGAGCTGCGGTGGCTGCAGCTCATTCTTCCTGGAATACAGCCGACTTTTCAATAATCTTCATCTGTCCTTTTAAACAAAGTATTTGGGTTTTTTTCCTATTTTCTGTTACAAGCATGACTCAAACTAGCTTCAACTGACACAGCCATGAAACCAATCTTTCTCTTACTGTACTTACATGCCTCATTTGATATCTGCCCCAAGCTTCCTCAGTAATGTAGTCCAGAGTCCTACAGATCTATTTTTCCCCCCTTCTTTTAAATCTGCCACCTGGACAGGATCAAGTTCTGCAATGAATGAGAGGAGCATCCTATAGGAAGAACATTCAGCTCATCAAGGCAGTTGTAGTGCACTAGGTAGGGTGAGTTGAGGCTGTATCACAAACTGTAACTGTTCTTTTCTCTACCTTCTAAGAGCATTGGACTTTATAGTCTTTAAAAAAAGTAAATGGAAGGCAGCAAGAGATTACTGTATATTAATAGGCTTAAATACACAGATTCATTTCAAATAAAAAAGATAGAGGGAGAAAGCTTTAAGTGTTTCACTTTGATTTGCCTTTGGCAGAAATTCTGCCAGCAGTTTTATCTCCCAGCAGTAATACTATTTAGCTGTCCAATAACCATTCTTACAACTGTAAGAACACAGAGGCCACACAAACACAGTAGATCAGAACTAAAAAGACTTTAATCTTTAGCAACATTTTTACTTGCTGCTTATCCATTAATTCCAGCTTTAAACAGATTATATATGCTCATTTTGAATAAACCTTTTAAAAAACTTTTTAAGGGCCTCATTCTAAAAGTAATATTTATGCAGTCTAACTTTGAGATAGTGAAGGCCAGAAGCTGCTTACCATAACAGAGAAACAACTTTATAGGCCATCACAGACTTGTATTAATTGTACAGAAGCAGGGAAAGTTAAAGCCAAAAATGCAGACAACATAGTTCCCTCACTATGAAATAGCTGTTTATTGGATTTTATTTCTTTACTCTCCAGTAGATGGCAATCCAGCACTTGGCCAATAAAACAGTCATGTGGAGACCCTTCTCTATATACAAGTCTGTGGGGGCTTTAGTTATAAATTTTAAGTCCAACTTTGGACTGAAAACTTTATCCAAGTGAATAATTCAAGTAGTGTTTCATTACATTGCTGGTCAGTGTGAAACAACACATGTGAGACAGAACAAATAAGACTTGAGAAATGAATGTGGAAATGACCTTTCAGAGCAGGACAAGATTTTAATGTCTTTAATGACTGCTTTTTGTTTTAGTTATGTCTCTTACATGGACTTTTGGAAGACTTGGGAGGTAAAACTGTAAATTTTGTTATCTTCTCATCTGGAACTTTACTTGCTCTTGGAGTATTTCCTGTGCTTAAGAAAAGATTATGCAGAACTCCATGAATTCTCTTCCTTCTGACTGACCCTCTCTCCAGAAGATAGCTGTGGGTCACAAGAGTGTCTGTGTCTTGCCTGCTCATTCACATTGCTCCAGGGACACTTCTGGGGTTGTCACTGGAAGATCAAACCCACAGAATATGTCAGATTTGGCACAGACCCTGCCTCAGCTGCCAGCCTCCCTACTCACCTGTCCCACATGCCCAGGTCACCAGAGCCTTCTCTAGGGGTTGGGGTGGGTGCAAGTGGTGGTATTTCCCTTCAGAACAGGGAGCTAGGGGAGGTATGGATTTAGGGGCACCAGAAGGGAGATCAGGGGAGTTGGCACCAGCTGTGCATTGCATGACACAGGAATGGCTGAAGTGCTCTTCATCATCAATGGCTGTGTCCCTACTCAGGACTGCACAAGCAGGGAGACCCATATTCCAGTGAGTTACCTGGAGAGAGGTAGGACACACTCTTCTGTGGAAAAGAGTGACAAGTCAGTAAGCAATAAAGTGAAGGGAAGGCAATAGAGATTCAAGTGTATTTTGCTAATATCTCTGAGTCCTCATAGGGTTTCTTCATCACTTTATTTATGCGTTTGTTTTGAAGCTTCGTGACTTCTAAAAGTATGGACTGATGGGCAAAAATGGCCCTTTGTCAAATATTTGACCCTTGTGTAACAGAGATAAAAGCAGCAGCCCTACAGAACAGTTTACATTTTCAGAACCTTGTACCAGACATCAATTACTATTTGCACTCCACCTTTAATCAAGCTGGAGCTTGAAGAAAACCACAGGTCTTCGTGGGATGGAGATAACAGCAGCAAGTGGCAGAGTTCCTGTACAAATGGGGCTCAGAGAGGCTTCCACTGTTTTTTTGCTAATTGGCCCACTAGCAACAAGTGTGGGGCTGCTTATTTGGTCTGCTGTCATCATTTGGGTTTTGTTTGGTTGGTTTTTAAAAAGGCCTTGGGTTTTAGACATAATTGATGCAAAGGTGGTGCCAAACCTTGTAAAGGCTGCTTCCTTTATAGGTTAGGCCAGTGAGCAGAAACGACATGTCTGGGAGAACTAAATCTGTTTTATGCTTCCACTGCTGTGTGTGAGGGAGGATGAAGTAGATGTTGCAATTCAGTTAGCCATAACATGCTCAGAACAGCACAGAAACATAGAAGAGCACCCCACGGCGAGAGCCTGATGTGTCACCTTGTCCAGTGGAAATTGTCCTGAGCCAAGAGATGCCTCTTCTGGGGGAGAACAGCATGTAGCTCCCACAAGTGGAAGTAAAGGAGAATTTTCTACTTGTCCTTAAATTCTTCATATATTTTTAAAGGAGTTTCTCCTTCAAAAAAAGTACGCTTAAACTACCTTATTAAATGCATAATAAGGCAAGGCACAACCTCACCTAATTCACACCAAATAAACACCTGAGAATGTCAGACCTCTGTGTTCCCAGAAGGTAAGAAACGCTGCTCTTGTTTTTAAGACATTCACCGGTTTTCCCCTAATTTCTTCATCCAGCCCTTCCTTCTTTCCCTCCTGTCTCTCCCAATAAGCCTCACTACTACCTCAGCTGTTCCATGAGCTGGCTGATCCCTTTTCCTTCCTCCTGTGCCCTTCATGCAGCCAGAGCAAACACATGCCAGGAATACTACAGAGATGGATTTTCCCTGTGGCTGCTTGGAGGGACTGCCGTGCTTGGGCGGCTCAGGCACACCTTGGGAGGGCACGAAGGAAGAAGAGAGGCACAGCCTGTAAATGTTATTCCCACAGCACACGCAGGATTAAACTGAGGTAAGGAACCCTTTGGGGCTGATATTGGAAATAACTGAAAGCAAGTAAGAGAAATCAGATGTTTCCTATTCTGGCACTGTGAAAACCTTGCACAAGCTTCAGGGTGCAACCTAACAGATCTTTGCAGTTCTCTCTAAGTAGGATTTATCTAGATTTACTTCACTTACATCAAGAAGACAACATCTGTAGGATTTCACTGTAGGCCACCAAAGCTTCCTGCTTTCCTGGGCCCTTCACTACTTGTGCTTCAGGACTCAATGCTCCCAATAAAAGCAGTATTTCTCAGAATTAAAGAGTGCATCTGGTATGGATGCTCTCTCAATTACCTGATTGAATTGAGTTTCTCTTCTCCAAATAGCATCTTGACTTCACAGAACTTTACAAAAGTTCTCAGCCAAGTAGATACACCTGGAAAAAGGAGCAGAAATAGTGACCAGCATGGAGGGTCTCCATCTCACTGGTTTGTTTTCCCCTCCCTTTCTGTGTTATACCCAGGATCTTTGTGAGGCCCTAAGGAGGTATTCACCAGAACAGTGTCGTGTTAACTGTGTTTTTGCCAGGCCGTTTATACCTCTTGGGCAGCTTACACAAGGCATCAGGAGCCACTTTTGCTTGGGGACACTCCTAAGTGAGCACCAGACAATGACCAGAACTTGAAAAAACCTTGGCTTTGGTCTTCTCACAGGCCAAACACATAACATGACATGAGAAGGCAGTAGGATGCAGCCCACAAGGATGCAAGGAGTGAGGCTGAATCTTGGTCTACTGTGTACGCAGACAAGCATAGAGAAATTTGTTTATGTGTTCCTGGGCATGAAACAACTCTGAAGCTTGGCCTGCAAGGTTAAACACTGTGTTGCAGACACCTGCCAGCTCCAGGGGAGACACATCTACACATAGACAGGCATTGCGTGGAAGCTTGGGCCATTGCTTGTGATGTGAATTTCCATGAATCCTCACAGACTCAGGTAGAAGCTTCCCATATTCCTGAAGCAAAACAACTGTTGAAACTGCTAAAATAGACACAAAAGAAAAAAGAAAACAAACAAGTTTTTGAATGCCTTCCAGAGGTTTCCTATGGGCCAAAAAGCAAATTTTTGACTGATGGTCACATGTGTGTTAGAAAGCAGCCTGAAACTTTTCCTTACTTTGTCATCAGGCTGAGGAGAAAAAAAGTGAGAAGTCAGCAATTGGTCCCAGGGCATGCTCTAAATCCAAAAAAAAAGTCTCTTTCAAAAGGAAGTGGTTTAATGAATTGAGGGAGCCTCTCATCTCTCATTTCATTAGATGACTTTATTAAGCACATAAGCGCTTTTTTTGTGTAATTGAATTGATCTAAGCCATTCTTCTGCTCTCCAGAAATTGCACTGCTCCAAATCCAAAACACCTTCTATGCTTCTGTGATGCTCACGCTTTGATGCTCCTAAGAAGCGCAGCCTGTGCTGCTCTGTAACAGCAGCAGATCTGATTGCAGTGGGAGGCACCGGGGGGAAATCCTGCTTCTCACTATCAGCAAATGGGAGCTGCTCACTCATGCAGCAGCTCCACTGGATGGCAAGCAATTCAGTGCTGCTAAAAGAAAACAAAAAGGTATGTAGTGCTTGCCTGCAGTCCCAGTGTGCTCAGAAGTGTCACTCATCCTGGTTTCAGATAGCCAGTGCCAGCTATAAAATTGCTCACACCTCAGGGCATACTAGGTGGTCGGCAGGATTGCAAATTTTTTCTTTTTTTTGGCTTTGTAGGATTGCTAGGACCTGAACACACCTGCAAGTTGAACTGACCTTAGCTGTCACTACCAAGCTTGTTCCAGTGGGGACTCAGGACATCAGAATGGAAGAGAGGCTACTATCACACTGCTAGTGATGTACAGGAACAGCTCACCACAGGGCTGAGGTGGCATTGCATGGGTTTTTTAATCAACACTGAACTTGCCAGAGAGACAATCCAGTTCCATTCTTTGAGGCAGAGAAATGGTGCTGGGTTTTTTTTTTTGTTTGGCTAAGTGCAAATGGAGCCACTTAAATCAGAACTTTAAAAGTGAGTGCTAGTATTAACAGTTTAGTCATGCTTCAGTAAAACATAAAAAAGAAAATAAAAAATTGTATCTTCCATTTTTAGTACCTGGTGAGTACTCATTACCATAGGAGTTAGTGGAGCCAAAAAAAAAAAAAAAAAGCAAACAGTGCAGTAGATTGATAGTCTAATTCACAAGGGTATCCCCTCAAGACAGGATTTGCGGACATAAACACCAGCCTTGTTCTCACAAACTTGCACATCCATGTATGCAATTTGTGGCTAAGTGAAAAAATGCAACTTGTGGGAATTTCAGAATAGCATATGCATAGTAGCATAAGGAATGCAGAACTTGTCAGGGATGCAAAGGTTTCTGCCTACCTGGAATGGATCCAGCTTGGGAGAACCAAGTCCAGAACCTTCAAGGCTATGCAGGATTCATCTCAGAGATGGCAAACTTAACCAAATTCAGTAACAGCAAGGTGGTTTGGAGTATGAAATTGTAATCCCAACTTACCTTTCTCTCCTACTCAAACCTGTCTAGTCTTGGAAGCAGCTAATCCCACCAGGCATCTTTCTGTTTGACCATGGGCACCTATATTTACAAAGGACTTCAACTGTAGCAGGCCGAGAAACAGTATTTCTTTCAAATAAGACCTAGGGCTTGGTTCTCGTCTGACTCTTTTTGGAAGAATACTAATTCAATAAATGTCCTGAAAAGTTTTTAAAGAGGGTTTGGGGTCTTTTGCTTGTAGAATATTACTAAGTCCATTTACATGTGCAAAAATTCTTCTGCTTGGAGAGAGGCCCAAGCCCACTGGAAATGACAGAATCTTGGTAATATCAGAGCTTTGGGACTTGGACAGTACCAGTATCCCAGCAAGCAAACTCCTGCAGGCACAAGCTCAGCACAGACTACTTGTGTTGCAGAACTGAAGGAAACAAATAATGATGTCCATTTATGCTGTGAAGGTTGCAGTGCCTGAAAAAGAGCAAGGCTAAGAACTAGTAAGAATCATAGAATCACAGAATATGCTGAGTTGGAAGGGACCCACAAGGATCACTGAGTCAAACTCCCATCCCTGCACAGTGCCATCCCCAAGAGTCACACCATTTGTTTTATACTGCTTCCTGAAAGTTAAAGGATCCTCCTTTAGTGGACTCCTGAGGTAGCTCTGGTGGTACACATAACATTACATTCATAGTTTTTAAGTCTCTGGGGGCTTACACATGTAGTATGGTAGAGATAATTCATGCTATTAATGTATAAAATATTGTAAAATCCAACCTATGTCTTTTGACCACCCCAGCCAGGAGCAAAGTCTTATTTTTATTCAATTACTTCCCGGACAACGTTAAGATAATATTGAGTTTGTTAACGTATGAATGGAACCTTCCTGAGCGGTGATTTCCGACTTCCCTGGAATGCAAGAGTGATCTCGCACCTCCACCTCGAAGATTGCGGCGCCACTCTGTTACGTATGAATGCCGACTTCTCCAGAGTGCTCTGATGACATCTAGACACCTGGAACTGGACTTTTGTCTACCCCTGCACATGTATGGCTCCAGTTCTGCATGTGAAGGAACACAAAGGAGCATTTGGTCATTTCTGCCTCAGGCAGAATAAACTGTATAAAAGCATGCTGCTCGAAGCAGGCGGTGTGAGCCCAGGGGGAGACTGACATTTTGGCCGTCAGATCCAGGTTCACCCAGCGCCGATCCCGGGGCTGACGCTGCCTTTGGCTGTGGTGTTTTTTTTTTCTGATCGAAATTCTGTTTCGCTGACAATCTAATGAATCATTGCTAAATTTTCTTATAAATTTGGGTCCCGATTTGATAATTTATAACACACATGATCCCTCTGCTCAGGCATAAAGTTTCTTTTTCTAAGTATTAGCAGCAAGCATTTTTAGCACATTTCTCCCACATCTCATTTTCTGGTGCAAACATATGTGGAAAGAGAACTTTTAGAATAGGGATAGGCATATATGTGTTGGGGGTGGCGGTGTTTGGTTTTGGCAGCAGCTACTGTGGCTAGCACACATTTGGATCAAACACAGCAGCAAAACGCTGAGAGCAATAGATGGGGGCTTTGTGTTTCAGCTTCTCCCAACGCAATCATGGACCACAGCAATCTTGGAAGGGAAGCAATACTCCTTCCAGCTGCAGAAATGGCAAGCGCCCTGGCTTTTCATGTTGTACAGAGTTTGTTTTGTTTTTATTTCTGTTTTGTTACTTGAGAGACCCTTGGAAACAGCGGGTCCCAGCGGCGCGGCGCCCTCTGCCGCCCGAGCGCCCTCAGGGCGGCGCGATGCCCTCACCCCCTCATGGCCGGGCAGAGCCCTGACCCCCCTCATGGCCGGGCAGAGCCCTCACCCCCTCATGGCCGGGCAGAGCCCTGACCCCCCTCATGGCCGGGCAGAGCCCTGACCCCCCTCATGGCCGGGCAGAGCCCTCGCCCCCCTCATGGCCGCGCAGAGCCCTCGCCCCCTCATGGCCGCGCAGAGCCCTCGCCCCGTCCCGCAGCTCCGCGGGGAGCGCTGCCTGGAGGGGACGAGGATTCAGCTGTCTGGATCCAGCCCAAAAGATTCTTTAGTTTTCCGCTTTGTGTCGTTTCCTGAGTTCAGCTTCCGGTTAACGACAACTCGTGCAGACACAGCTCCCCTCGTTCCTTGGGGCTAAATCCACAAAGGATTAACTTCAAGCCGTTGCCATGAGGAGCTGGCCGCACGCTGTTAGGCAGCTAAGCATACCCATTAATTACACAGCAAATTTAACCAGACCAACAAATGCAAAATAGTCAGCAAGAAATTACTCAAGTGGGCTGGAAGGAAATGCCAAGAGTCATGTCCCAAGGCTCCTCTGCCCCAAACCCTGGACACTGGAATCGTATTCCAGACTGGAGACATTCCTGGCTGCTCAGGGGAGTTCCAGCACCTCACCAGCCAAACAAAGCAGAGCTGCATTTGCAAACCAGGTTTGAAATCCCTTGTTGCAGGCAAGAGCTGTAACTACAACTCCACAGCATTGTACTCATGGGCCCTTCCTCTGGGTTCACCAATTATTAATTATTCCACTGCAAAGTGGTGAGGCTCTCAAAGGGAGACCTGGGAGGCCTCTCACACATATCTCACTGAGCCCAGCAGCTGGACATTCACAGGATATAATAGACGAAGTTTGGACTGTGCTGATTCACATCATATAATTTAACAGCTGCTTCTAGTCCTGAATTACCTGGGCTTTTAATATTTTAAATTTTTTTAAACCTTTTCCTCCTGCTGTAGATGTGTTGAGAGTGCTTACAAGGAGAGGTGAGCGACAGGGTGAGGGCCAAAGAAATAAGCAAAATAATACATCACTACGTAAGCACTTAAATAAGGATCTGTTAGCAAAATTAAAAACAACAACAAAAAACAAACAAACAAACAAAAAACCAAAAAAAAATAGAGAGAGACCATGGAAATTTATTTACTTTTTATCTATGAACAGTATGACATATAATTATAGACAAGTTTTGATACACAGGAAAACCCTTTTGTCAACCATTTTTTTGCTAAATGAAACAGCACAATAATCTTTACACATTCATATTTTGTTTTTGTTTTTTTTTCTTTACAATACACAGCTTTCTTGGGTTGAAGCAAACTGCAGGACATATTGAGTACTGGTATATTACAGCTACTTACATCATTTAAGAACAGCAAATGGAGAAAAATAAGTTATTTAAATATTGATTTCATATACAGAAAGTGCAACTTTGTTAGTTGTTACATAACTTGCTTGACAGTTTTGATTCCCCAAAGGGTGTCAATTAATGCTAAAAGTATCTTGGACTGAAAGTATTATTTATTCTAAAAATAATACAGTACAACTGCACAGCTGTGACTTGGTGAATCGACCACTATTGCTGCTCTTAGACATGATGGCCTGTCTGAATAATGCCATGTTTAATGCTTTTGATCGTGCTCCCAGTCTGCATCCACAGCCAGGCTCATAGAAGAGCACAGGGAATTGCTACCTGGGTAGCAACAGCAGGTTATTGATCAAAGCATATGATTATGATGGCATTTGGTAATATTTTGGGCTTGCTGCTTCTATTGTTAAATAGCTGTTTGAGTTACTAAGATACAATGGATAGATACTTAACATGGTGAGCCTGAGCAGAGCAGATGAAGATTCCAGTATCAGGTTTCTTCTGTGCTTTCCAAGAGTTAATGAGTGAACTTTTGCTTAGAGCACTGAAGGTTGCAAGAAGATGCAAGAGGTTATGGCTCTCGTAATGCACCACCTCAGCTGCTTGGGGAATGCCACAGATCACTGAAACCACAGCAGGGAAGCTCAAACACTGAGAAGCTTAAGGCTTTTTTTGATTAGAATATAAACTAAAATAGTAATTCAAGTAAGACTAAAAAGCACAGTCTATAAAAGAAAACAAAACAAATATTAAAACTCATAAATTTTAAACTGCTCACTCCAGTCCTGATGGGTGTGATTTGGTTTCCCTGGGTCACATAATCATTTTAAAAAAATGGATTTTCAAAGAGAGTTTGGCAAACAGGTTCAGCTTATTCCCATAATTCTCCTTCTGTTATTAAGAGAAGGGGAAGTGATTAATATGGAAGAGCTTTATTATATGACTTGTCTTCCCTGCAACACAAGGAAATTTGTTTCCTTTTTTATTGCTATAGTCAGCTGGGACTTTTCCCTCACTGTAATATAACTGCTGTCCACTTACTTCTACTCTGTTCTGGTCCCTACTAGCAATCCCAGGAAGTCTCAATACTCTTTCCATCTCTGGCCTACTGATAGTCACCATGTAAGCCTCAGAGAGGAACAAGAGAAAAATAATAATTATTAAAAAAACACTTAAGTTTTTAAAAATTTTTTTCTTTTATTTTTTAGAATCATAGAATATACTGAGCTACAAAAGAGGATGCATCAAGTCCAACTCCTGGTCCTGCACAGCACCATTCCCAAGAGTCACACCTTGTACCTGAGAGCATTGTCCAAACATCTTTTGAACTCAGGCTTGGAGCAGTGACCACTTTCCTGGGGAGCCTGTTCCAGTGCCCAACCATCCTCTGAAAGAAGAACCTTCTCCTGATACCCAACCTAAACCTCCCCTGACACAACTTCAGACTGTTCTCTTGGTCACCAGAGTGAAGAGATCAGTACCTGCCCCTCTGCTTCCTATCATGAGGATGTGCAATGAGGTCTCCCCTCAGTTTCCTCCAGGCTGAACAGACTCAGCTGCTCCTCACAGAGCTTCCCCTCCAGACCCCTCACCATCCTCGTGGTCCTCCTTTGGATGCTCCCCAATAGCTTAATGTAATTTTTATATTCTGGTGCCCAAAACTGCACACAGGGCTCAGGGCAAGTCTGCACAGATTTTTACCAGCTGTACAAAACATGTCTGTTCTATCTCTCCTGATTCTGTCATATCAGAACATGCTGCTTATCAGGCACCAAGGAGAATATTGAAGAGTTTTGCTTGAGAACAATCTCAAGTTGCATCAGTGACTTAGGTGCCTTCATATGATGGTGTGCAGTAGACACTGGTGAAATACAAAATGTGGGAAGTAAACCTAACAGCTGTCAATTCTACCAGAAGGCAAATTAGTTATCATCTGTAGTAAAATGCATATTCATCCACTTAAAACATGAACTGTGAAAGGGACAGACAAGTAAGGAATCATGGAGTAACCACAATCTTTCATTCATCAATCTGACAGCATTTTATCAGAAGTCATTAGCTCAGTATGAGACTGGGATAATTGGGGCACCAAACAGTGAAGTGCCTTGTCTGGTTTTATACAGTAAATTGATGTCAGAACTGACACTGGAAACAGCCAGACATCCTGGCCTGTGCCCAGGTTTCTATTCTATCTCCCTTTACCTGCCAGACTGAGCATGCTCTGTCTTCCACAGAGTATCTGCACTAGCAGAAGCTGAGGGACACACCACATTTAGACCCCAAAGAAAAAGGTGGTTATGTGCTATTCATGATAATTTGTATTTGGTATATAAAACATGTACCCAATATAGAAAAATAAAATCTGTCATTAGTCACATATGCGACTGGAACGTTTCACATGGAGCTAGGCAGAAAAATATCACTGCATCATGAAAAATGGTTCATCACATTTGTCAGAACAATGCTCTTTTCCAGTGAGAGGTAATAGTAACACAGTGGTGTGTTCTAAAAATCACAGTGTTATTCATAAGACTATCTGTAAATTTTCTTGTCCATGCCATGGAATTACTGGGTCTAATGATTTCTGTGGGACACAATTTGCTTTTTCAATGCATGTGAATTTTCATTTGCAGAAACCCACTGTTTGGAATCAATATGGTCAGGATACCAAGTCAAAGCTGCAGCATTATGATTGACAATATAACACAGTACACAGAATATGATTAAAATAAAAAGCAGTTACATATATACAAGGCAGTATATCTTGGAACAGTTTAGTAACAACAGTAAATGCAAACTGTAGTGAACAAGGAGTTAACCTGACAACCGAAACCTAGCATATCCCTGCATTTGTAAAAGCACCTCTACAACACAGGAGATGTTATGATGAGGCATTTTATAGAAGCTGCTTCAGCTGGAAATCACCCTAAATGCAACTTATGTGTGACAGGTTGAAACAAGGCTTGGGAAATGTGAAAACAGGTAAAGTGAACACTAGGTAACTGCTTAAAAGCTTATTTTAAGGCAAATAAAAAGCTGATTGCTAGAAAGCAGTTATAAAAATGACCTCAGCTCTGTACAAATAAAAAGAAGCTTTCTGACTCTCCGTGGGTTAGTTGCATTGAAGTGACAGAGATGGACCACACTGAAAACTAATTTCAGTCCATCAACTTTCGCCTAGCTAAAGACTTCGTAGCAACTAGGACCTACACCAAGCAACAGCAAAGATGACTGGGGAGGGCTTTGTGTTTAGCTCTAGACTGCTGTAATAAACAAAAGACATTTGCCAAACAGCTTCTACTGGAATTTGCACCTTGATTTGTACCTGGTCTTTAGAACTGATTTCAGGTACCTGGAACCCAGATGTACAAAAGACCTGTTACTAATATCACTATCACAAACTTGAGGAAAATGTGCAAGGGTCCCTTAATTCTGTGAAGCTTTCTGATTCTCAGGCCAACCCTGTGCAGTTTATGAAATAGGAATACTTTAGATGGGAGTGAGGGGGGAGGGAAGTACCACATCTATGTTACCTGGTGGTTGCCTCTCTTCTCCTTCAGTGGCCAAATACTTTCATATCTTTTGAAGAAGATATCTGCCTGTCCTGGGGAGCCACTTCCTTGATCCCCTTAGCTATGTGAAGTGATTAGAGTGGTACTGGTGCAGGAAGAAGCAGTGGATTCTCGACCAGGCAATGTCACACTATGGAGCATGTTAAATTGCCTCTGGATCAAGAGGTTTGAAGAGTCTTGCTGCTGCCAGGAGCTTGCTTATGTGCCTTTCCTCTGTGATGCCAGCTTTTTGAAGGCAAGTTTGTGACAGAGAAGGCACTTTGCTCAGTGTGTTGAATCCCGCTTCTGTGAGCAGGCTGGAATACATAGGCAGACCAATGGAAATCAGCCAGTCAGACACAGAGGTGATGAGTCCTGGGGATACAGGTTTGCGGCAAATTTCTGTGAGTCCTCCACTTGGAATCTGGGGAGTGAAAAAAAAAGAACAGAGAACCCTTAATGTTAAACACATCTGCTTGTTTTACAACAAGTCTTTTTTTTGTTTTCTCTTCTAAACTGGTAGGATTTCATAGCAGATGTAACTTCTCTCATGTCACATTTGTCAGTATGAGAGTGGTGTGGGCTGAAAGGCTCAGATCCCTCGGCCAGAAGCACTGACAACAATTTTGGCAATATAGACACAGTGGGCAGTATTCGGCTGTTTGGCTGACTTTCATGTGCCATTCTGAATCAGTCTGAGATCAGTAAAGAATACCCAGTAATAAGACTTTTCAAGTGATCCATTTAATTTCTCAGTAAGGCAAGAGAATACCAATTTTGCCTATTACCTCCTCAGACAGACCAAGTTCTCTCAGAAGAAGCCATTAAGTTTTTGATGGTTTCTCCCTTCTGCTTTTGCTAAGGAGAAGTGGACACTAGTATAGTTTAAAAAATGAAAAAGGAGTGTAGAACCTTTCAAATTTTAATACAGAAGCATTTAATACATGCCATCCTTAGTGAGCAAGTCTCTGTTACCACTGCTTGCAGTCTGCTTAGACTTTCAAGATCATTATTTGGTCAAAAGAAGGTTATCCACTTTCCTTTCAACTACTGACTGTCCTCCTTTGGGACTGGGGGAGGTACCTCCTGCCCCTGCAGTACTTCTACCTATCTTGTACCTGCTGGATGAACATAACGAGTACTTCTGTACCAGGATTTCTCAAGTATCTCCCTTTACTACCAACCAATCCTTTTAACAGTCTGCTCAGAAAGGAGAAAATCTGCTTTATGGAAATACTCACTGCCATGCGATGCTGCTTCCTGAGCTGCTTTACCCGGATTTGGTCCATGTTTGTAGCCACATCCTTTTCAGGCTGCTCTAAGTCTTCAGAGTACCTCTGTACCAAAGCCTCAGGAATGCCACAGCGACCATGCTGAATGTTCCCAGCCAGACACAAAGGAGAGAGGACAGATTAAAAAAGTGTAGCTATACAGACCAACCAATGCAACAGAAAGAGAAGTGCCAGGATGGGAGCAAGAAGGAGCTTTCCTCAAGGTTCCAGGAAAACTAAAAAAGCAATCCCTAAAGATTCCTTCCTTCCCCCCACTACAAGAAGATGTACTAATTGATGCTATCAATTCAGAGTTTCTTGGAAACATAAAACCTAATCATTACTTCCTTTTTCAGCTCTATTCCCCCACATTAGCAGAGAAAGACCATTCCCATGTCCAGTGCCACCAAGGCACCAGTGGACTGAAAAGATGATTTCTGAGTCCCCTACAACACAAGGACTACTTTAGTCATAAAGTCTGATAGCAAAGACAAACAAGAGCTGTAGAATGTCTAATGTCCCAATGATTGTTGGTTTATCTTGGCCAGTTACCCACAAAAAATGACAGATACAATGAATGACAGACTATCCCTTGGAATGCTAGCGGAATAAAACCACTGCAGTGATTACCACTTACCTTGTCTGAGTATGGTTCTTCAGTAAGATCAATGTCTTCAGACTGCAGCTTGTTTTCTATCACCATTTCCAGATCCATTCCTCTGCTGCAAGAGACTTTCCTTGCTGATGCAGGACCAAGCTTTACCACATGCTGCTGAACACTAGCAGTCTCTGGGAGCTCCGACAGCCAGGGTGGCAGCGGGCTAGGAGGGCTACTGGGCTCCTGTTCAGAAGATGTCCTGTGGACAGGTACTCCATGACAATCAATGGGAGTGGATGAGCTGGTCTTTTTTACTGGCAAACATGGTGCTTCTAAACTTGAGTGGCTTCCACTTGTGGTCGTGGGAGGATGATATAATCCATTAGAAAGGCGTTCTCGGCATTTTTTGGCAGGGACAGGTGGTGGCTGAGAGGGATTTTTTGGTTGCATTCTTGCTTCATTTGTGCTTTTTTGCTCAGCTTCTAGACCTCCCTTAAGGACTGGAGCATAATCAGCCCGTGCAAGGTCATGAAAACCTTTACTCTGTATTTCCAGAGGTGTCCTTGTTGCATGATGCATCACTAAGGCAGGCTGAGCTTCACAGTTTTTCAGGGGGAATGGAGCAGGCTTTCCACCTGCAGTCTCCATTACAGAGCAGTTCAATTCCTTAGCTCTTCCCTTCTGAGAATTAGCAGCCCCTTTGCCTTGCTTAGCCATGACATCATCTACCTTACAGCTGCCTCCGTGAGACTGAGGCGGCAAGGCAGAGCCAATTGCCTTTTTAGCTGTATCCAGTGAATCCTGAGGAAAAGAACCTACTTTCTTGTTAGCATCCTGTAAGTTGGTATTGGGTTCTCCCTGGAGATCATCCAGTGAGTGGGATCTTGGCCATGGATCTATACCCTGGGGGCCATCCAGAGTTTCATAGCTTCGACACACAGCTACTGGTAAACTTCTGCGGTTCTTCTTCAGAGCTATGATGGCTGGAGGCTTGACAGAGCTCTTCAGAGCACGATGTGTACAACCCAGCCGGCTTTCTTTTTCCCCTGGCTGCAGAGTTTCTATTGACTTGCTCAGTGGAAGAGTGGGATAATTTGATAGCTGGTTTCTGCTGAAATCCCTAAAGCTATGCTCAATTGCTGATTTAGAGGGCGGAAGACAGGTCCTTCGAGTTTTACCTAGGAACAAATAAATCCACCATTAAAAAAAAAATCTGAAGCATAATAAGAGATCCCTGTCAAATGCTTCTGAAACAAAATTATTTATTCTCTTTTTTTTTAATTCTAAGTGTAGAAGAATTCAATGCCATTTCAAGCACAAAGATTTGATTTGACCTTCAGCTTTATTAGCAACTGTTATCTGTTAAGTAAAATACATCCAAAATACGTAATATCCTTCCTACTCTCCAACTGGCAGAGATTTGAGGTTTAGCTCACATAAACCTTGTTCAGTGTAGAAGTACTGTGCCCTACAGTTAGAACTGATACCCTATGCTCATTGTACAAAGTGGTTTGACAGGCCCCCCTGAAACACCTCAAAAGATGTACATTTTTTTCTTTGTCTCTAATCTTAGTATATAAATAATGGTGTTCATCTTTTAATAAAGTTTACTAGTTTGCATAGGATTTTTTAAAAACACCCTGTTTATGAATTTTTAATTATATGCTAATATAGTTATTTCTTC
Source organism: Agelaius tricolor (assembly GCF_023055355.1). NCBI lineage: Eukaryota > Metazoa > Chordata > Aves > Passeriformes > Icteridae > Agelaius > Agelaius tricolor. The sequence goes on from NW_027269261.1 coordinate 48,087,899, forward strand.
TTTTAAATGAGCAGCAAACTATTCGCAATGGCAAAACAGAGAGCAAGAAAGTGCATGAAGACTGGTTTTGCATCAGCCCCTTTGGAAGGCTACTTGCAGTGAAGGCAGAGTTTTACAGAAAAAGATCTTATGAGATGGAGAAGTGTTTCAAAAAGGAGTTTCAAGTGTGACTAATGTTAGTGTTAGTCTCAAGTCATAGTGCATATTAAGCAATAGATGCTTTCTTGTACTGTTTGCCTTCAGAGTTTTATCCTGCTAGAAGTTCAGGGCTTGGTTTTTGAATAATATACACTGTTCACCTTGCATTTGAAAGAACCTGTTTAACCTAAAACAATAAATACCTTGCTTTCTCTTGCCTCTTACTCTGCTCAATGAGTTTAAAAACCAAAGTATCCAGAAAACTAGCAAAGAAAATGGAGGTTACATGCAAGAAGATATAAGGAAAACAGTCCCATCAAAAAAAGTTAAAATCAAGGTGAGCCCATAAGGACCAATGCGAGCACACAGCAACTCCTTTCTCAAAAGCTGTACTGCTCACACTTCAGCTGAAGCTAAATATCACTATTTCCCCAAAATGTTAACAGCGACACATTCCACACTGAAGTTGTCTCTGTTGGTGCTACCTTGAGTTCAGGTAACTCAGAAAAGTAGCAGAAAGAACCTCTCTGTCTGCACCCTTCCTGGAGCTAGGCCACCGCTTTCTGAAAATAACTTGGAATCACATTAGAAAGATGTGTAAGAAATGTTACATTCATTTTTTAGTGCTTCCAGGTGCTAACGGCAATATTTAATGAGCATGGAAAGGAGTGTTCTCTTTCCATTATTCATATTTGCTAGCACATGCCTGACTTGGGCAGTAATTCACTGTATTGTCTGGGACTTGCTGTCACAGCTCATGCTACAAAATCCATGTGCATTCTTTGATAAGTGGTTCCACCGATTTTAGGAAAGCCCACTCAGGAACCTCAGCACTAGAAGAAAAGTTGTGAAAAATCCTACTGCTCTGCAATTTAAGCTCTTACTGAAACCATAAGGGTATCTAGTAAGCAGCATTTAATTTCTTTGGAAATGGGGTAGGTCTGTGTAAAGCCAGTAGCCTGGGAATAGAATAAAAAAGAAGAAATGGGAAATAGAAAATTAAGAAAAAAAGGAAAGAGAAATTTTGTGGAATTAAAATCAAATCTTTAGTTCATTCCAAACCTGTTAGGCATACATACACAAATGAGGTCAGGATGGAAGGAAATTTAAAATATTTTGTCTATAACATATATAACCAAACATGCAATCTTTAAGCTCTCAGCTGCAAAATGGTTTAAAAAATAGTGCTGGGCTCAATGTTATTTTTTTTTACAAAGGACAGTAGCTGAAAATGTAATTTTTTTTAATGTGATTTAAGTTAAGAGCAGTATCAGGAAAGGAGCTATGATTTATTTCTCTTTTTTCATCTATTCCTTCTCTCCTCCTGTCAGGTATAATTTCATTATGCTTCTGAGACACTAAAACAGGAAGGTAATATTTTCTAAACACAGATTTTAAAATATATTTTAAAGTTGTTTTCACAAAGTGAAGAGTCATAGAAATAATGCCCACAAATGCAACATTGCCTACCATAAGAAAAAAAAAGGGAAACAACCTGAATGAGTTAAAGTGTATAGCTACTAAAGTTTAAATCACATTTTTGATGTTAGGATTTTTGATAATAACTCTTGTGATTTTTGATAATTTGGTATTTTGGTAATAAGTCTTTTGAGCCGCTGGTATAATTATGCAGATTAATGCCTTTCATAGGGCTCTAAACAATAGAGGTATCTCTGATTCAAATGTGTGCAGAATGACACAGATGTGTGGATATAAAATAAGACTACAAAGGTGATCCTTGCACAAAAGGAATGCAAAGTTTATATTATTTCCAGGTTCAGTTCAAGCTACAGGCAATACTTCAACTCTCCTGTTGGATGTTATGGTGCAGTTCTTGCTAAACAAAGCACTGTCCATCTCTTATGATACTTCCTGCTATTACCATACAGGGAAGGAACTTTTCCTTTCCTTGCCATCACCTGCCTCAGAAGAGAGGGGACTACCTTTGGGAATCTTTCTCGAAGTACCACAGCTACAGCAAAAATTTTTCAGCCTTTCTCATTGTATTTTTTTCCTTATGGAAGACGGTCCTCAGAAATTTAAGTATGCAAAACCAGACGCAGAATGCAGTGTCCAAATCCCAGATTTAATTAATGTCATTTTGGTATTGCTTTCTGTGGCTGTATTTTGGGTGCATTTCAAACTACTGTTGACACAACAAAGATGATGGCACAATACTGGCCTCATTGCATTTTCTATTGATTACAAACTAGTAGAAATGCACCTTACATTAGACAATGTGGCCACCTGTTCTTTTGCTTCCTTTTCTGACTAATCAGGACTGAATGCTGAACTGCTTAGGTTGCCTGCCTGGTGCTAAGGGAATCTGGGCATCAGTTTCTGAACAAATCAGAGAACACCCTTATCTCAGCCTGGTAACGGCGTGGTTTGTCTGCTCATTCAAGACTGCACATTGCATGTGCAATTCCTGTCGCTTCACATCCCCTTGAAAAAGCTACACAATGTAACAAGTAAAGGTTCAAAGAAGCCAGGCATGAACAGGGATGGGAATGACCTATAGGGAATAATTAATAGGCCTTCTCAGACTAGCAAAGAGATGACTTGGGAGGGAGTATGACAGAGGTCTATATGCAGATACTGTTAGGTATGGAGGTTCTATGTCCCTGGAAGACCAGGGATATCCATAAAAAGTTTCAAGAAAATCAATGAATTCAAGGAAACAGCCCCCAAATTCTTAAGTCCTTAAATGAGTCATTCCCCAAGACTGTCCTAGGAAGCATCAGATATGCATGCTCTGTTCTTATACCATTCTGTAGCTATCTGCTTTTGCCCAATCCTATGAGAATCAGATTTCTGATAGTTTCCAAATGCACCTCAGTCTGTCAACACCTGCATGCAAAACAAGCCCAATAACTGCACCACTGTCACAAGTCTAAGGGACAGCTTGCTCTCTTTGGCTGTTTCTATATGGACTAATTGCCTAATCATGGATGGTTACTTCCTGCTCTGAGGTTTATTCTGTCTCACACTGGATAGGTCACAGACTACATGCTCCTTGCTCTCTGTGAATTGAAATAAAACAACAATGCTGCTGTAAGATACCTAAGAGAATATCCAAGTATTACTGCAGTGGGACCCAGAAAAGTACTTACAAAAGATACTCTGCTACAGTACATAGCAAACCATTTTCTAGCCAAAATGTAAGAGCAGCTCTGAAATCTTGAACTGATGACAAAAGATCCAGTATCAGCCCCAAACTGGACACTGAACTAGTCATAAAAGCATTATGTATAACCATTCCCCAGAAAATCTGAAGACAGGTTTCTTCTCAGAATGCACTTGCCCTTTATAAAGTGCAGATCTGCATGTTATATTTATACCAGACAAATGACTATCCTAAATGAGAACATACTGTACTTTGAAAAAAATATGCATATAAACAACTATGGACCATGAACTTTGCAAAGAAGGTGGAGTACTTTTCAGATTAAATAGCCTTGACAAAATCTCTGGATGAATCAAAGGTTCTTTTCATAGTGGTTTTCAAAACAAGCAGTAAATGCATTTGTGAGCAAAAATTATGAAGAAATGCAGCAAGTCATACATAAAAAACAATATAAAAATCATCAGCATTTCACATTCTGAAAAACTCAGACAGAAATATTAGTTTAAACATAAGTATCCAACAAGACAGGCAATGCCAATTGCTTTCTAAAGATTTTATTATATTGTTAAAATAAGGAAAATGTACAGGCAGCACTTTAACTTCAGTGTTACAGCTGTCATTATGATTGTGCTTAGAGATAAAAAGAAAAGAAAATTGTCACATATGCCATATATTTAGCTATGATTCTATTCCAGCATGCCTAGTGGATGTGGATTCCTATTCAACAAAAAAAGCCTCCCCACTTTCAGGAATTTAGTATACTGTCATTTTCAGGCATTCAGCTTCAAAGCAAATTGCAGTTTTCTTCAATTAATGGTTATTTTTTAGGGGCAGACTAACAGAAAATGCACATGCTAAGAGTAGGATTCTTAGCTCTTATTTTAAACTGGAAAAATGGCCACTATAAGGGGTATACAGAATCTGTTTATACTGTTCTTGGTGTCCTGTTTATGGTGAATCTTAGCAATGAATCCAGGCAGTCTGAGGCCAAGTAGTGGCTCAAATGCTTGGAGTGAAAATGCCCAACTCAAACCCTTTTTAGCTCTTTTAACATTTCATCCCTAATGACAAGTTTAGACCATCCCTGAAGTAAAACATGCTCAAAACAGCACAATACCCTGTTTCTTGAGATCAGAGACAGCAATCTCTATTAACATATCTCTCTTGGTAATTTTTCAGTGCATTACCTTTCACTGATGCAGGATAAGGCAATGAGAATGCAATGCTATCATTAGCATTTTTTTCATAGTTTATTTCCTTGCCAACTTGTCAATAATTTAACTTTCTAGTGTTCATACACTAAAAAGTCCTAAATCTCTGCAGCTGGCTTCTGATCAGAGGAAAATGCAACATGCAACTCAAAGAAAACAGAAAAATATGGCCTAAAATAAAGACCATTTTTTCTTAAGAGATTTTGTATGGGTTCAAAAGAAATCCTCCTAATCTCAGTAAAGCTCAGAGACTTCTCCATTGGTGGTCTCTTAGACTTGGGCCATCGGTGTGCGACCAGTGCAAGCCTCATGAGGCATGGTGGCATGAGAATATGATTGGGAATGGAGAAGGCAGGGGAATGGCAGTGAGAAAGACTGTTGCTTTAGGGACATGAAAAAAATACTCTTTGTGAAAGGGATTTGTCTCCCACTAATGCAAATAAATAAATAAATTAGCAACAGTAGCAGTGAAAACCAATGTCTCAAGCCAAGAGGGAAAGGAGGTAGTCAGAGCAAAGGACAAAGTAAAGTAGGAAGTAGCTGGTGTTAGCTAGGGACAGGAGCAAAAGTATATGAAGATAACTTCTAAAAAGAAAAGACTGCAGGAACTGTAAGGCTCATTGCTGTCACCATTACCATTCTCCAGGTTTTCACTGCTTTCATAGCAGCCAGAATCCCGAGGAGAGCATCCGCTTAGGCCTTGGCCTTCAATGAGAAGTTTCTCCTGAGATCCTGACTGGTCGCTGTTACCTAGAGGATGTGAGAATACAGTAAAAAAACAGGCAAACAGAAAATGCAGCTGAACTTCTCAACCTTCCATTTCAAACACCATTATCTTGTGTGTTCAGAGAAGGGCAACACAGCTGGTGAAGGGTCTGCAGCACAAGCCTTATGAGGAGTGGTTGAGGGAGCTGGGGGTGTTGAGCCTGGAGAAGAGGAGGCTCAGGGGAGATGTAAATGTCCTCTAGAATTGCACTGTTGTAGCCAGGTGGGGGTCAGCCTCTTCTGCCAAGCAACAAACAATGGAACTAAAGGAAACGGCCTCAAGTTGTGCCAGGGGACGCTTAGTTTGTGAATTAAGAAAAATTTCTTCACTGAAAAGGTGGTCAGGTACTGGAACAGGTTGCCCAGGGCAGTGATTCAGTCACCATCTCTGGAGGTATTTCAAAGACATGTAGATGTGGCCATTAGGGACAGGTTTAGTGGTGGACTCGATTTGACTTGGTGTATCTAAAGGTCTTTACCAACTTAAAAAATTCTATGATCTTTCCTATTGTATTATTTCTATCAGAAAAGAGTGAGCATTAGGAAAAGCCACCACAAATGTTGGAAACATTCATCCAGTTTGGTAAATTATCAACAACAGCCTCAGCAAGAGTGTGAAGGAGCAGCATGGTACACAATGAAAGCAGAATGGAATTCCTGTGCTCCTCAGCTGCCTTGGGGCCAAGTTCTGCAACTTACCACCACAGAAATTTATTTAAAATGCTTGTGTCAAAGTTCTTTCTAAGACTTAAAAAAATCCTCCAACAAATAAAGCAGAACAAAAGAGCTGAAAAGAATCAAGTCAAGTGAAAAAAAAATAAAAATCCTAACTCTGAACTATCTTCCAGAAGACCTGGAAGAAGGATTGGGACTGAGTCTGGCACATTAGATACTGTCCCCTAAGTAAGGAGGAAGGGACATGAAGGAGACTTATGGTGCCAATTCCTTCCTTCCTTGGTCTATGTAAAAAGCCAACACTCAAGTGTGGTCTATCCAGCTTGCATACACTGAATTCCAGGAATTTACCCAGAATTTTTGTCAGGAATCATATTTCATAAAGAAGCTAAATCTGGAGCTGAAGATGCAGAAAACCAGTGTCATGATACAAGAACACAGTTTATGCTGTGGTAATTTCATTCCCTCTGCAATGAAATGTCAGAAATGGTTATTCCAATTCCTACTCTCAGCACATGACAGGTAATTATGGGGTAGAACTATGTGCTGTTGCCCCTCCCAGATTCCATCTGTCTGGTCTCCATTTCTCTTTCTCCTCATCATCCTGACTTGGAGCTAGAATTTGCACTTTCCGACCACCAAATCTTCAAGTTTGCAAACCAAAATTGCAAGGTCCTGAAGAAAATTATTACTTCAGGGAAGTTTATCATTCTAAATAGGTCTGCAAATAATGAAGAGAAGCTCATCTGAGGTGACAAAAAGCTACTCTGATATAAGTTAAAAGAAACTAATTCTGTAACTGCAACTTTATTAGTAGCTAGAGGAGGGCAAGGAAAGAGTGGATGCCTCTTTGGGAAATGAACAAGACTACACAGGCCACACAGCACTGTCTAAAGATATTCACCACACATATTGCTGTAATTGAATTAAGCATTTCCCACTTAATAACAGCTGTTTAAATAGCTGCTATGGAAGTTTTAGCTAAAACATAGGAATTTGCACAGAAGCAGCTGAGAATGCCCTCACACAATCCATTCCACTGACTCTGCTTGGTGGATATCAACCTTCTGCTGATGCTTGGGGATGAAGGGCAAATTCAGAACTGTCTTAGGTTGCTGCAGCTAGGCTCTGCTTACTCCTGTGCAGCAAAAACATCCTTGCATTTGACTGCCATGGCTTATTCCACTTTTCCTTGTCTTTGCAACCACTTGCCCAAGACCACGTGGTTCAGTGAGCAAAACCACAGTGTTGTACATAGATAGGTGGATCACTGTTTTTCACTCTGCACTTGACTGATATATTTGCTCCCTTTGAAAATTGTGTTGTCATATACATAACTGAAGCTACCTTTACAATCCTGCAGTAAACAGTCCAAGAACCAAAAGCATGTGATGAAATTAATTCACATTATACTTTCTCCACAGCCCTCTGGGCTTTCACTTTTTTAACTCTTGATAATCTTAATTTCTTCCCTCTAATCTGGAAATTTCTTCTTTCCTATTCTCTATGTTTTAGCTTCCTACTTTAAGTAGGTAATCTCATGATTTATTCTTGAGCATCAGTATTCTAAAGTGTTATGTGTTTTACACTTGATATTAATTAAATAAGTTGGGTGGTAAGGCTTACACAAACAGAGTAATTCCAGCAGAATAAAAGAAGTCTTACGTCACCTCTCAAAAATCTAACGTTACACAGGATTACCCTGGAAATAACTATATTAGGAAAAAAAAGATCAAAATCCTGGAACAAGTTTTCTGGTTTAAGGGGTTCACAAGGTTCTTGGCAGAGCTCTAGTGAAACAGAAAACCTCAAACATCCCACATACTATCATATTCCTGAAGAAGTTCCACTGCTGTGAGGAGAACAGCTCTGTGCTCAGGATCTCGGATGTTCAGTTCATCCAAATCTTCTTCTTCTAAAAGCTTAAAGGTATCCAGATCTTCATAACCATTGAACAGAAAAGTGGGCATGTGCTCCTGCACAAAGGGAAAAAAAATGAGTGGTAAGACAACATACTTATTCAACTTATTTTGTCAATAAAGATACTAAAAGAGATTTTTGCAACCAGCAAGAAAAGCAGTAAGTTAACTAAGTGCAAACCAATGCACAACAGCAAAATTATAGCATTGTAGCTTGCATAAACACTGCTCTGAATTCAGGGAGGTAGCTGTGCCGGAACTAGAACGCTGCACATACTGTTGTGTTTGGAATGCAGTGTATTAGATGGCCTGGGTACCATGCTACCTGAAGGCACAACGTGGCATGGCTCTGTATGAGGGGACAAGTATGAAGGGGGAATGACAGCCACACCAATTTATCCCAAGCACTTCTGAATAGAAACATGGAAAAAATGTCATCTTTAAAGACAGGATAACTGTTGTTATTTTACACTTTTTGCTTGCCTCTGGAGTGTGCTAGCCTGTGGTCATACTGTGCAACAATTTCCAGTGTCTGAGTGTACACGACTCACAGCCTGCAGCACTTCATCATGCCTGACAGGCAGTTCTGCACTTCAGCTATTTTCACTCTGCAGCTAAGACCCAATTCTGCTAAGCAGTGTGACAATCCTTAGGATTATCAATCTGGTGTGTAGCTTCCAGAACTAACAACTTCAAAGGTGTGGTCCCCTTCCTGCAAGAAAAAGCGAAAGGGTAAGCAGAGACAGAGAGAATTTGGACCTTCAAATTGATGCGATCCAAGAGATCCTCAACTGATTTGGGCTGGGGTGGTCTGCTTTTTCGCCGTCTCCTGGTGGGCCGCTTCGGCTTCTCTTCCTCTTCATTAAGCACATCCACATAGATAAATTTGAAGGTGCCAACTTTGTTGTTCAACAGACCCATCCAAGTGCCCATGGGGGGTTTGCTGATTATATCAATGATGTCACCTTTCTGCAGACCAAAGAAGCAAGAAAGCCATTTAGCTTTCTGACAGGTATTTCAGCAAACGCACCCACTTGGATTTCTATGTACATGGGATGGACAACACACTTCAGTTTTCAAAAGGTTAATAACAGCAATTGCAAAGATGTCTGATTAAATTTGTTTTACAAATGGAAGAAAAAGGAATTAGGTGATATGCCTCAGAGCAAGTCAACAAAAGATCCTGGAACGGACCCCAACAGTCCAGATTCACAAACCTGCTGACATCTCTGTAGAGCATCAGTGCTGTTTGGTACAAAAGTCTATGCTTGCAACTACCTGAAATTTGTGCAAAGAAGAACACAGTGTCTATGAGCAGAATTTCAAATCAGATCTCCTGAGCAAAGGAAGCCAATGCAGTGGGAACTGATAAAGTTGCTTTTCCTAACGTGCTCCTGACCATAACAAAGAAATGGACATGCAACTGCTTTTGCATGCCTCAAGAGATTACCTTACATACATTTGGTTTAATAGGGATTAGCTGCCCTTGGAATTTTAAGTAATGAATATAAGGAGCCAGATAGTTTGAGTTGACTACAGCATAACTAAAAATAATCAGAGCTGATATCCAGAAAAATTAAAGGGTGGTGACCACTCAGTTAGCAAAGCATTTCAATATTAACTCTAAACAAATTATATTAACTGAAATGCCTTTAAGAGACACTGTGTGCAGGTGCATGCACATTTCTTCCAAGAGTTCTGAAAATTTTTCCATTGAGGATTATTTCATTGTGGCAGACAAAGTACTTTTCCAATCTTTCAAGCAAAATCCTTGCAAAACGGAAATGAGTTCATGGCACATCTTTAATTTTCCAGAAACTAAAGACACAAGTGTCTTTCCATGGATGCAGAGACACACTAGTAGTTACTTACGGTCTGTAACACTTTGCTATAATTCTATAATTGCGATATAAGGAAATCTTAAAAGTCGAAGACAGGTTAAAGGCCTTCAAAAACAGATACGAATTCATTAAAAGATTAAGAATTCTATAGTTTTTGTAAAAAGGTCTTAATTTAGAATTTTAGCAAAATAAATGTTTGATTCCTTAAAAACAGATATAGCTGGTACCTTGAGCTTCAGAGAATCTGTATCATAAGGACTCGGAGTAAAATCAGTGTGAACCCTGGCTCTCCCACAGAAAGGTCCTCTGTAAGGAGGCTCTTCATCGTCACCATCTTCTGATTTCACACTCTCCCTGTTGCTGGTTGAGGAATCTGTTGTACTCACTGTCTGACCACCTGTGTGAGGGACATTGTATCAGTTCACAAAAAAGTTTATTTGTGAAGAAGCTTCACAAACAGACGAGACAGAAAATGGGTCTTCTTTCCACAAAGCATAGTAATCAAAGTTAAAAGCCCTTAAATGCTGCTGCTTCTTATACACACGTGGATGGGAGAGTTAGCAAATCTACTCTGCACTCCTGCTTTCCTAAATTCACCCCCTCAATATTTAACAGAGAAGCTGTTCAACAAGTGTCTCATCTATGGCATGTCACAAGAGATTGATGACATATTTCTGGGAAATTTTGCTCACAAAACATTTCTGAGGAAAATCAGCTTTGAAGCCTGCAAGGGGGTTCCAGAATCCCTCTCAAGTCCAGAAATTTGGTGAATAGTGTAGCAAGCTCACATCACGTGTGTTCCATTCAGGCTGTTTCCTGTAGAGACAGTCTAAACCAGAGAAGTTTTAAATACTACCCTTCCTTTAACTAGTTAAGGAGAGAAACTCAAGGTTCCTCTCAAGGGAGAGTGGAAGGCCCTTCTGGAGCGCTCAGGAGAAAGCCAGTGGAAGATAAGCCTGTTTACTACTTGATTAGTAGTAAACAGGTTCATTATTACATTAATTTAATATTAGAATATTTAGTAGAAAGAAGGATTTCATTTTTTCAGGGTTCTGTATAAACAAAAAGCAAAAAAGCCCTGCCTTTGCACCAAAGAGCTTAGAGTTCTTTGCAAACCCCTAATGACTAACCCTTCAGCCTTTCCACGTTTTAACCACTGTTTCTGCTTTGACCCTCTCTGATTCTGCTTACAGTGGAGATCTCTGCTCCCTGAAGCCACAGAAGTGGAGCAACACAATTATAACTGAACTTACTCATTGAGCTCTGACCGCTTAAGGAACTCCTCAGGCTCTCCACTGAGCCACCAGCTTTCAGCTTGGGTTTGTCCAGAGAGTCAGTGTCTGGTGGTGGCGACTGCGGGGAACCCGGCATGATCCCAGGGCTGGACTCCTGAAAGGGGTTGGACCATTAAAGTTTGATAAATGAACACAGGCACTGAGGGGAGCTGCTTGTCCACTGCCAAGGAAAAAGATTCTGTTTCCCTGCTCTTTATCAGACAGGCTGAAAACTTCTGTCTAGCATTGTAAGTAGAAAAAAACCCCTTACACAAAACTCTCAATTCAAGGGTTTTCATGACACATTATATTTTGGACAGCAGTACTTGCAAAACAGCTAGTGCCAAATTCAGGTCTTTGAATCAGAATTTTGTACAAAGATTAACCCAAAAAAATCAGACAATGCAAGTAAGACATGAAGCAATGTTTTTGGCGGTTTTTTTCAGCTATTTTTTAATATCATTGCTCATTTATCTATAAGAACAACAAAAAAAGAATTAGCTAGAAAATGCACCCTGTGCATGGTACAAATACTGATAAACATAATAAAAAGATTTTGCTATGTGTATATCCTGGTTGCTTCAGGGTACAATAGTTAAGACAATTTCTCTTTTCATACAGTCAAACATTACCGAAAATCAAAAGGGTCTTTCCCAAACTGAAATTCTGTCAGCCTTTGTGAAGTACAGTTAAAGCAAAGCAGCAGATATTTGTGGCCAGCTTAACTTTTGCTTGTTTAATGCATGCAAAAAGAGATACTGGAACATACTTTGAATCATGATGCCTGAAAGTTATAAATATTCTAAAACATCTGTGCCATAAAGTTTGAAAACAAAAGAACTGTAGCTTGCATACAAGAGTGTTTTGTGGTGATGCATGGCCATAAAGCTTTTGGATTACCACTATTATTTGCATGGGGCAGAATCATTAGGAAAATCTGATTCCAGCATTATGACTTCAGAGGTTAAGTCAATCTTAGAGTGACAGAGAGCAGAAGTATTGCTAAATCACTGTAAAGCAATTTCTCAAAGGATCCCTTTTCTTGGCAGACTTTGCAGAGGCACACTGGAAAGCCAGTCAGACACCAAACCATCTTCTTATAAATATTAAATCATGTTATACCTTAAAATATTTTAAGTTTAAATTAAATAACTGTAAGTGTAGCACTGCCCCGACTATGAATAAGCATGGCTAATGAACAGTTCTGCAGGAAATGGATTCTGTAGTCACAAAGCATGCCAAAGCACTGGCCATATTTCTGCCTCTCTTGGTGCCTCTGGATTCTTCAGTTTGGGGTTGTTACTACGAATGTTACGAAGTGCTCCTTTTACAGGCACTAAGGCTTTGCATTAAGAGCAAAGCTTCCATTCCCGATTTCCCACCACTGCGAGCATCCCCCGCGAGCGATTCGAGCCCACTGGGGGGCGGTGTTAACCAGGAAGAGCTTTGCTTTTCCAGCGCCTCTCCAACCTATTCCTTACACAGTCCAAGAGGCGAGCCCGGTTTTAAACAAATGCCGAAGATTTTTGACACTCCACTAAAGGAAAAGAAAAAAAGACAGCAATTGTTTCTAGGCCACTGAAATTCAAAGTCTAATTTAGAACTAATGTACTACAGGTTTGCCTTTAAGAATAGACTATAAAAATCTGTAATGAAAGAATAATAGGAAAATCTTCTGACAGATGCCCCTTTCTGACTAGACTGGGCCTTTGTTTTAATGGGCTGCGGCATAGGGCAAGGTATGATGGAGAAGAGACCTGTAATAGCAGAGAAGAGCTGTGTATATGTGAAGTTATGCTGGGAATTTAAACTAGGGTGTAAATTGCAGATTAAATATATTACTGTGACCCTGTGTCACAGGCTGGTTCCCCAATAAATTGTTATAGAAAAGAAATGGAAATAGAGAGTGAGGTGTGTAATGCCATCAATGACAGACTTCTGATGAGCTACTTAAATGAAAATCTGAAAATGCATTTTCCATGGGACTGGCATCTATAGGAAGCCATTTCACAGTGAGGGATTTTATAAGAACATAGGAATAAGTCACACCACATAATCTTGTTAGAAATTTCTTCAGAGACGCCTTGATGTGTGGGAATCAATATTTATTACCACTTCCACATTATTAAGTGGATTCCACTGCAGACCTTACATACCTGCTCAGACAAAGAGCTGCTGTATTTTTTTGACATCCTTTTCTTCATGGTTTCTTTTACAGACTTCACCTTTTTGCCCAGAGATATACGGGAGGCAGAGGGTGATTTGATCACTTCTTTATAAACAAAATCTCCTTCTTTGCCCTACAAAATAAAGCAGGGCTTAAGCCTTTAAAATAGAAGAGCCATTTTCTCCCTCAGCCATCAGTTACTGCAGAGATATCCAGGCAGACACAGGACAGCAGCACACTGTCCTGTTGCCTGTTTCAAATTCACTGCTGAGACCTTCTACAAACCACTGTAGCAGTCCACTGTTGCTTACTCTTAAGGCCTGATTTGTGACAGTATAGTGTGTGGATGTGCTGGGGACTGTTAGGATTCCTTTATCCTTTGAATTTCAGTAAGTATTTGATCTGATAGAAAACCCTACGTTTCAGGCTAAGCCTTTCTAACAGGACACACAACAGTAGTTGTGGCTCATGTTGTTCAATACTACAAAGAATTTAACAGGAATAAAGGTACCTCTGAGATATAGCCAAATATATATCTCTGTGTGTATATATATATGTGGATATCTACATTTGGCTACCTAAATTTACTTTTTATTTTCAGACAGGCATTCTGCTAACCTCTGTGGTTTTACTATTCACCCTAAAAAAAAACCCAACAAAAACCAAACACCACAAAAAAATGTACTAAATCCATCAACCATGGTAGGTTAAACTTGCACTGCTTTTTTAAGGCACACAACAGGGTACTGACAAACTAAATTAGCTGGTCCCTGTATAGTGGATGACAAAGACCAGCTGCTTTGAATTCACTTAACCTTTTCTAAACCAGCTTAAGGTACTGAGCACTTACTTTTATCACAAGTACACAGTTAACATGGATCAGCTGACATTTTACTAAACTTGTATGATTCAGCCCTTATTCAGATTGTCCAGGACATTAAACATGTTCTACTCTGTTTCAAGAACCACTGAGCAATGCAGCTCTATTAGATGTTCTCCGGCACCCTCCATTGGCAAGGGTACACCAAAAATCACAGCACAAAAAAGGACCAAAATCCATCTGGCCAGAAAGATTGACTACTGAGTTTGGTCTCTGATCTAGTTAAATTTCGCTACAAGAGTTTAGCAAACCCTAAAATAAATGTACTATATTGTACATTAAAGATTTATCTTTTTTCTACATTTATGTATGTTTTCTACTTCATCAATGTTCTTACAAGAAGTTTCTCTGAAATTCAACTTCAAAGTTGTTCATAATTACAACTTCCTTGGTAATTTTCATCTTTTACCAGAAATTAAGGACAGCTTTTTGCCTAATCTTTTTTTAAAAAAAGTTCTACCTAATGGATTTATATGTTTTCAAGAAAAAAAACCTGCTTTGATCTGCATGTATTGATCTAGTACACTGCATCTCTCCCACTACTGATGCTTCCAGGGATAAATGTAACATGTAGACTTCACACTTTCTTATATTAAAACCAATCTGATCAAAACAAATATCTATATTTAAAGATAAACACTGTAAGTTCAGCAGTTAATTTGTTTGCTGAGTTGAAAATTGATGACTAAAATAGCCACCCACAGATTTAGCAAATTTAGGGGTAATTTATGATGTCAAAAAAAATAAGGCAACAAAAAACATGCCCAAAAACCCCAGCTGACATAAAAAATAATATAATGCTGGCATACAAAATGGTTGAAAATTTAGATTTGATTTAAGTGGACAGGAAGGTTATCAAATCCAATTCTGAAACAGAAAAGAAAAGCATATATGGGCAAAAGGAAAAAATATGTTCACAATTTCATTTGATATAATGTTCAGGCTCATTTCTGTCCTGTTATTTTTGGCCACAGGCCAACCAACAGTAACAGTGGGATCAACATGACTAACATAAAATGGAATTAATTCTCAGGGGAGATGTGTTATTTTTTTTTTAAATACAAAAATGCTCTGAGATCAATTGCGCAGCACCCAGCACAACGGGATCCTGGTCTACTCCAGAGGTCTGAGATACAATGAGAAAACTAATAATGAACTTCTTACATAATGACTTCCATGCAAATAATTTGCAGATCTTCAGTGAAGTTAGCCACTCCAAATAGTAAATATTTTTACCAAGGAAGTATAGCAAGCACATGTTTTGCCTTGGGTGATGCTCTGAGGAAGTCAGATATAAGAATAGCCACAGATGTGCCCCCAGATCTGTGCTTTGATCACTTGTTCCTACCTCTTTGCACATACTGTATATAAATACTTATACACACGTGGATATGGGTGGGTATGTTATTCTCAAAGCTAAGGAAGTTTGAGGTTAACAAAGATGCTCTGTTTTCTTGGATTCCCAAACTATTATTACAGGCCTAAATTACACTTCAGTCTATTATAACTCTACTGTGCATTTCATTTTATGCTATTTCAAGCCTGCACCTTCTCAAACTCACCATTTGGTCAGAACTATTTCCAATATGAAGGGAACGATTTGTCAAATCAAAGCCTCCAAAGCTACAGGTTCTCTGCAAGAAACCAAGGATAGATAGTTTTATCACCATGATTAGCTCACTTAGAACATCTGCAGTTTGGAGAACACCAATTGAAATACAAATGTCTGCAAAAATGGAAAGAAACAAACAAACAAAGGGATGAGAGATTATAAATTAGGAAATCTGTTGCAAGGCAATATGAGTCTCTCTTTTCCAGAGACAACTCCTTGGCCTAAGGTCTGCTGCTGTTGAGTCATCTACTGCCTACTCCTCTTTCTAAAAAGAAAAAAGACTTTTTGGTCTGAGGAAACTGTTGATCTTATGCATCAAGTTTTCCAAGGTGCTGGCAACTCCATCTCTTCACTCCCATCTGCCTTCATAAGTAAGTCCACAGCAACACTGAAACAGAGAACCATCAATCTTCTAAATCTTTCAAAGCACTGAATAACCTACCTTCTGAATAGCAGCATAGGCTGCATTGCCACTGAAAAACAGGGAATCACTGGAAGCCTAGAGGGGTAAGCCCTTGGTGAGAGGAGGGAAAACCCAGCTCAGCTATCCATAAGCATTGTGTCCCCAGAGACTCAGCTGATTCCAGATTAGTCACTTCCAGCTTTTTTTTTAAGAGGTAATAAAACCTGACCAATGAACAACCAGCTGCACAGTACTCAAGTAACTGGCCTTGGCAGAAGTCTCATGGGGCAATGCAGGGAAATGAAGGAATGGCCATGACAATTAACTTGCACAACTTCAGCTCTGAGTGTGGTTTTGAAGACAGGCAGATGCCTGCTGTAAGAATTCTTTTCAGAGTCAGAGCTGAGATAAACAGGAGGCAGAAAATCAACGCTTGTGAACTAAAAGTTCTTAGGGTCTGAACTACCCAACAGAGTAACTTCAAAGACCCTTTAAGAATCAATTAGGTATTGATTAAGTATTGGCTCAGACCTACAAAGGATTGAGTCAGTGAAAACCCACCACCTCAGAACTACCAGCTCACTTAATCTATTAGGAAAAAGCAAGCTGTATAAACTGTGACAGTTAATAAACAATTATAAGAATTCATTCTTTTAAAGTAAACACTTTTCCTGTTCACCACTTAGAAGCTTTTAAAAGGTTTTATTTATAGCTTCTTGCTGCTACACCCAACAAACTTGGATGACAGTTTTTGTACCTACTACAACTCTAGTGGAACTCCAAGCCAGCTTTGTCTAGGCCCCACACACATTAAGGAGAATGCTGTGATGTAGAATTTTTCTAAGTTTTTTTTTTTCCAGAAGGCAATGTGACTATGGCATGGGTTTTAAAAATTGTTTTTAGAAAACATTAGAGACCAACCACAAGTAATAAGATCAGTTTCTAAAGCACAGCATGTTTATCTAGGAGTAATTTGGTCCTTCTGTGAAGAATCATTATAACTAATCTTACAGCGTACGGTAATCCCATCAATGAAGAGAGGACATATGGAACTGCTCTGAGCAACTTGTCTGTCAAACCAGCCAGAGCTCCTCCTAAAGAAGTCTTCTTGGAGAGCAAGACAACTGTTGGCTAAGAGCTTCTGAGTAAATGCACCTTATTAAGGATGCTTGTTGTTTCACTATGGACCTCCCCATACATTTAAAATTTAACTTCCATCTTCAGATTCCAGTAGGGACCCTGGCAATCCTGCAGCAAACAAAAGGTCTGTGGATGAGGAGAGGGATATTCAATGGAATGGCCATGCAATCAAAAGTATTATTCTTCTGGGAGAAAAGAAAAACTGATGCCATTTGAAAATTTCATGCATGTCCAGGCCACTGAAACAAATATAAATGACAAAAATGAATGGCAAGGCAAGACAGAGTGACCAATTCCACTGAATACAGAGGCATTGCAATTTCCCTGAGGTTGCAGCAAACAAACACTAAGCGTTTCTAGGAAGGAGCAGCATTAGTTGAAGCTTGTCAGCTATTTGCGTTTTCAGGAAGTGCACTGAAAAAGTTAGTAAGGGCAGCAGGTCTCCAACATTTATCCCATTCACACAAGGCTGGAGAAGCAGCTGACTGAGAAGTTCCTCAACAACAACAAAGCACTGTCCATTTCTTTAACTGTATCTCTGTGATTAAGCAAAAGTCAGTGCAGATAGATTTCATAATGAAATTATTATGGCAAGACAAGACTAACTCATTAGAAGAACCAAAGAGTTGTTTCTGTCATCTATATTTACCAGGACAGTTTTAGAGGGTATTTTTCATTATGGGGCATCTCTAGAACATCTCAAGTATGCTTTTTGGTTCAAGATAACCTTATTATTCAACCCACAGAAGGATGAACAAGGTTTCTCCTAAAACTGCAATATCTTTACAGGAAAACAACATCATCTGAGTACAATGTCTGTAGCAATAAACAGTATCCTGTGAGAGGCAGGGTAAGCAGTCAATGCAGAAGGAACAGTAAAGCCGCCAAGAGAGAACGTTCATGGTGTTGGGTAGAAAAACCCCCTGTATTTTGTGGCCAAAGAGCAAAAAGTGAACCATGAGGACTTGGTCACCTCCCACAGGCTATTCAAGGAGACCACAGCTGTCACTCTTGTACCTTACACCAGAAGAAATTAAGCAGAGACATCTCAAAACAAAAAATCTATTATTTAGGAGGAAGAGCTGTTTCTACTGTATTGTTCACTGGAATATCTTGCTTAATGTTACGGGTGCACTGCTGTTTCCATCCACTAAAGTAGGGAACATTGTCAACTACACAACAGACTAGCTGGCTCAGCTTTGGAGATCTGGCACCAAAGGCAAGTTCCTAGGAAACTCAGAATCATGGTTAATGGAACTGTCAAAATGGGGTCATATACTCAAAAAGCAGCTTTGGATCCCTCTGGAGTGTTCAAATCACTTACATTTCTCGCTGTAAGCACAATTTCCTCTTTTTGCCACCCCTTGTTCCCTTTCTGTAATGCTCTGAGGGAAAGTACCACCTTCATTCCATGCTAGAAAGAAGAAGCAGCAGTGGCAATTCTGGTGGTGGTGAGCAGCAAGCAGGAGGGCAGTGACTACGTAATGCCGAACTCTCTATCTTTCTGCAGCTGTGTATGTAAGGGAGAATACTGACTGGGCAAGTGAACTGATGAGATGCAATCTGAAAAGGGAAGGGCCAATTTAAGGCAATGACAGCTGAAGAGAAATAGAGCTCAGTTAAGTAACAGTACTCTATTACTCTGAAAACCTTGTTCATCTCTTGGTGCCCCTTGAAGAGAATACTGACTTCCAAAGCATCACAAAGAACATATTTGTAGCATCTCAAACTGTCTCTGTTCACTGGTGATCTCTACTTCCGCACTAGGTGAATTAAAAAAGCAGAATTTTGTCATATTTGCTCTCTCTCACTGAGTCTGTGTACACACAGAAATGGCAGACTCAACAAAACTCTTCTCTGACAAGATTTTATCAAGCTCTTCACTTATACCTGCATTACAGTGCTTAAGAGTTTCTATTGGCAAAGAAAGCAGAAGCACTGAATTTTAGTTAAAAGTACAAAGCAGAAAGCGTTCACTGCAACCTCACAGAAACTGGAAGACCACCTTCATGGCAACTCTTTGACTCACAGACTTTTGGTGGATTCTCAAGAGAACCCTTTTAGTACAGCGATCCACTGTGGCAGCCCACTTCCTCTTGGCCTCCTCATCCTCCTCCAGCAGGCATCTCCTCAGGTCCTGCTTGTCGGCCTTGCTCAGGGTCCTGTCAGTAACGGGACGCACCAGCTGTGAGAGGTTGAGGTGACTGTACAGGCTTCTCTCCACCACATAGGTGATATTGAACTCGCTGACAGAGGTGCGCCCTCGTAGCCTTCTGTTTGGGAAGCCACAACCTCCACCCCCTTTCATTTTGTGCCGCAGCAATTGCAGGTCGCAAGCTGTGGGGGATGCTCCTTTCCTAGCAGGGCGCTGGCAAAGAAAAGCTCTGGAACAGGAATAGTTAGTATCCATTTTCTTCAATCGGATCTGCTTCCTTACACTCTGAATCTCCTCCAGGGACACCAGAAGATGGTGCTTGTGCCTGTTGCTGTCATAAAAGCAAATGCTTTCTGTACTTACCCCATGGCTCAGTGAGCCGAGGCTCTTCTTCATTTCCCCATCTGTCAAGGAGCGGCAAACTTTCTGGGACTTCTCCTCTTCTGGGTAAGAGAAAAATGTCCCCAGTTTCTTGGGAGGCTTGATAAGGCCACGGCTATCAGTTTTGCTGAAAGTCTTCACCAGCTTCCGGTTAGCTCCCCACGTATCAAGACTGCTGGATGAGGGAGAAGTAGTGAGTGAGTCCGAGTCGTCCTCTGGCTGCTTTTCACAGGAGCTGTCAAAGTAGAATTGCTTCTTGTGAACTCCAGAGTAAAGTGCTGATCTGTCATCCAGTATAGGAGAGTTGTCAAGTGAGTGCTCTTCCACACCTGCAGGGGACAAAAGCAGCGCAATGCTTGTCATTGTTAGTAATTCTCTAAGAGGTTTCCCTGTAGATTCTTACTGTATTTATTCAAGATATCAACCACTTCAATTGGAAGAAAACTATTTTTGAAGTAAATTACTCAGAAGTTATTTTTGAGTGGATAAACCTGAAGCAGCTCCTTCCATTTGTAAAGTCAGAATGCTGGGATTAGTTAACAGGCAGAAGACAACATTCTGTAAGTAATCTCATCATTATTTTAAGCTTCTCTATTTCATCTGCAGCTAAGACCACAGATGCTCCAACTAACTCCTTAAAAGCTGGAGCTGGGATCTGTTTCTCTTGTTTTTCTTTTGTTACTTGCATATGATGCTCAGCTCTAGTGAGCTTACAATAGGTCAGAAGTACACCCAGGTATAAAAACCCAAACAAGTACCTCTCAGGTCCAGTTTTCCAATGCCTAGTTTTCCTGTGGCTGCAGAAAGGAGTATTTTTCACAGAAAGTTATGGAGCTGAACTCCAGGATGAAATTTATTGTTCTGGGGTTTTGATGGGGGAAGAGACACCAGTTTTAATCGCACAGAATTTATTTAGCAGATGCAAAAACAAAGAAGTAGGTCAAACTGCAGATGTGCCAATTTCAACAGTGTCCTGGTAATGAAAGAAACACTTAGTTTTCACCAAATTTTTCCAGAAAATATTTCACAGGAATATTTTGCAACATAAGTACTGGACATGGGCAGATAGCCAGGTTTCCTTTTTGGAATTGAGAGAAGAAAATAAAGAACTTCAAACTGCAATTCCTTTTAACATTTATCATATAAGAAACTTTTCTCTGGTGTTTTCTTTTGAGCAAAGTATAGGCACAGGTTTTAGATGCAGTAACAAGGTTAGAGTAAAAAAAGTACACATCCTCCTCTGTCTCCCTGACAAATTCCACAGCATTCCTAGCTATGTATCAGACACACATACACACACAAATATAGCTGTATTTATTTCTTGCCAAAAAAAATGTCTTAATGATGTAACTTTGCCTTCATCTTTGATTGCTTCCACAGTCTTACAGGAGAGTAAAATTTGAACTGTTACCAAAATACCTACAATTTACTAAACTGGCTCATTCAACCTTTCACAATGACAGATTAGCAGCCCTGTATAGGATTCCTGCCTCACCTTCAGTTCACTCTGTTGGCAAAACATTTTTAAAATACATTTGTTGAAACCTTAGATGCTATTTTTCTATGATAAGGATCATCATGACATTGAAGGGCTAGTGGATCACATCTGACATGCAACTTTCACTCTTTAGAAATTTATTGGGGTAGGTCTGTAGATTGGAGTCTTGTTTTGACACCACTTTCCCTGGACTGTCCAGCTTGTGCTTCTCCCCCTCTACATCTTAATTTGAACAGAAAATAGACTTTCTCCTGGGACTGAGTATGTACTGATAAACAATTTTAGTCCACTAAGTAAATATGTTTTTAAACAGCTTGTAAAATATGCATTGTGTGTCAACACTGTAACAGATGTTATTTGGAGTGAGTCCATGACACAAAGCCATAATGACACAGATGTAGATGTGATGCATTTTTAAGTGCTATATAAGAATGGTGCCCAGGAATTAGGAAGTTTCAGTTATTTGGCTCACTAAGGAGCAGATTAAGACAAAATACATATGGATTCAGATACTGGCAAATTCTAGTGAGTATCAGCTTGGCCAAATGTACATTCATTGTGATAACACAGTCAGTAATAGAAATGTGGGAGCAGAGTCTGAGATTAGTGTGCTTTTCTTTAAAATCTACAGGAACTCATAAGGGAAATTCAAGCAAAGTTGTTCTTTGTGAAGAAATTTTTGAGTAGGATTTTGCAGGATCTTTCTTCCAGGAAACTACGTGTCAGTTTTCAAAATAAGCCTGCTCTTATACTATACTAAAGTCTGTTGAACATTAATGAATTTGTTTAAATTTTAATGATGTTACTCAATCATATATTATAGCCGACTCCCCAAAACCTAGTCACCTATGATCTCACACTACTTCATATGTGTAACACGGATTCAACAAACCATAGCAAACAGCTCAAAAACCAATCCAGTCAACTGCAGGTAATTTGGAAGGCCAGACAGCAATCCCAAACCTGACCGCCCTACTTTTTGTCATCTTGCATAGCCTGTCAAAGGGCTCTCTGACATATCCAACTGGGAATACAGACCTGTATTATGAGAGATTGGGATGGACAATGTTTATGAAGCACTTCTAATTTACTGTATGAAAATTTGGGTGTCGAATTTCCTGAAAGAAAAGTCACAGATATCTACTGCTAAGGCCTGGCTACTTAGGGTGCCTTCCAGTTATACAGAAGTTATAATATATATAATATGTAATCCGTGTTGTTATTTAGCAATAATTGGTTCTGCTTTCAAGTTTTCAAAGAGTAAATCTACAGTGAAACTCCAGAATGATAGATAAAGTACAAACTCGGAGTTACAGATAATTTAATCAGAGAAGCCCTTACAGAAATTTGTTGAAGTTTGCTAGAGAAGACAGACAGCAGATAGGAAAAGAAGGAAGGAGAACAAACTTTTTTTTTTTTTTTAAATACTGTTGCTAGTTCAATGCTTTTTCTGCAGGGGTAGGGGTGGAAAAACTCTAAGGAAATAAAAGCCCTGGAAGGAGTGGCACACTTAAGTGAAAGACTGAGGGTTGAGAAAGGAAGTAAGGAGGTAAAGCACTGTAAGAGAGGAGACAGAGAGCAAGACAGATGAGTAACATGCTGAAGAGAAAGTCTGGTCCAACTGCAGCAAGGCATCTGCATGCCCAGCAGTCCCTGTGCTGCCTGCTCCTATGTCTGCTCCCATCCCTGAAGCCTCCTCCTGATTGCTCCCTGCAGCTTTTCCCAGACCCCTGGGGAGAGAAGGAGGAGGTAGGACAGGCTTCTCTGAAGGCCATCTGTCCCCAGAGCAGTGGAAAACCAGTCCTATTTTGTTTGTCCCATCTCAAAATCCTCATCTTTGTTTCCAAGGTATCTGGGCTTTATGCTCACCATATGAAGTGATAAAACTTTTCCAGACAGAGACAGCTGCCCATTCCAGAGCTTTAGACAGGCTGTGCCTTTCACACCAGCCAGTAATACCAACCACTATGTAAGAGAGGCAGGCTAGATCACAGATCTGCCAGCAGCTTCCTGCCACATACGCAAGATGCACGTGTTCTCCTCAAATGCACTAGGGAAGAATTATCATGCTGCTCAGCTCACTGCAGAGCTGAGGGGAATTGACATGTGACACCAGGAAGGCCACCAACATAGAGAGGTGCCCACAATTCCAGTGAGGACTCAAGCATAGCTGTGCAGAGAGGCTCCTGAGGATCAGGCTCCATTAATCTGAGTGCTCACACATGCATACAGGTCATCCGGAGTTAATTTCTGCAGCATCGTGTTCCCAGGGCCTGAACTCTGCTTCCCTTTCCCCACCCTCCTCCTCCTCCCTTCTCTCCCCCTTTCTGTAGGGAGCAGGGCTCATTTAGATGCCAAATTGCAGACAGAAACCCCTGGAAGTAGAAGCCACGATGCAGCCTCTATCCCACAAGAATGTCTGAAAGAGGTTCTGTATATTTGCCACAGGGTGATGCCATGTGGTTCAACTGCACCACCAGCCAGCTGCTACCCTCCCAAAATGAGCTGGAGCTTCACCTGTGCACCACCCAGGGCCTGGGAGGAGGGAGCAGTGTGGTAATAGCTCCACTTACCTCCTTGCTGAGCTTGTGGGGCAGCTGGCTGGGATTGCTCCCAGGCTCGTTCCCTCCTCAGCATGGGGCATAAAACAAGCCAACTTCTAATCTCTTAATGAGGGGCTCTCCAGCACTGCTCTGAGAATACCAGATCAGCAGTAACCACATTCTAGGCTGTCACTTCCCTCCTTCTAAAGCCTAAAAATTCAGTAACTTAAGGCATGCACAATAGACAGGGCAGTTGTTCCTACCATCCCTTATGAATACTCCACCCCTCCCTCCCCCAACCCTCCACTTTCTGTCCTCTGTCAAGAGAAACATGAATTTAACACAAACAGTTTTAACCACATTGCTTTTTACCTTCTGTGCTGGGTTTTTTCATTTCTTCAACTCTTATGAGTTTCTTCCTGACTCTGCGAGTAGAATTCACCAGCTTGTGCAACCTCTTAAACTTCACCGACTCCTCTGTTTCATCATCGGATTGTTCTCTTGACTGGCAAAGAAACAAAGGGAATATTAATAAAGCAGCAGTTCCATGGCTTGCTCCTTCAAGTCAAGTTAACCCAGCTCATCTGCTGCGCTGTGTCAATGCAGCTCTGTAACTGGTGTTATATTTTCAGCTTGGGTCAGACAGAAACATTTAAATTATTGAGGGTTTTCTTTCTTTCTTTTTTTTTTCTTTTTCTGAAAGCATGACATACCATTTTGATTTCTAAATCTGTGCAACGTAAGATCCTAGGCACCAAAATGCATTCCTGCCCTTGTCTTTCTTCATATGCATTGTGTAATAACTACTTCCACGTCCTCTTCCAGTATGTTTCAAGCAGGGCTCTTTTCCAGCGTTCTTCTTACCATACCAGTTATGCTCCCGTGGTTTAGTCAGTCCCTGGTCTGTCTGGCATCTCAGAACTCGCTATTTAAACCTGGTTATAAACAGCTTTTCCAAACTGAAGCTGTCACTGACGACTTCTCTTTTTTTTCCCCCCAGTCTTCCCAGAAAATAAAAAACAGCAGCACAAGAAAGGGATGGGAAGGAAAGGAAGGAGGAGACCTCATCTGCCTCACTCACAGACTGCCACAGCTACAGAATCTTCCCTTCCTCCTCCCTGTTCCTTACACTCCTCCTTAAGGCTCTTGAGGCTCGAGTTAAGATGGACAGAGCATTCCTCCAGCACTGACCAAGGGAAAACTCTGACCTTTTCAGATATACAGTGCAGTCCATATTCCCCAGCATCCCGTTTCGTTTTGCATCTGATCCAGTATGCTCAGTTCCAGCTGTTTTCCCTCAAGTATCAAACATTACAGAGACAAAAAAAAATTCCCTTCTCTCCAGCAGCAGTGACACAACAAGCTGAAACAATCCATTCCTTGTGAACGAGAAGACAACTTCGATTTTCGAGCCAGATCCAATGTTCAACGTGCTACTTCCTCTGTTTTAATCAGTTCAGAATGTGGAAGGCGGCGGGGGGAAGGGCAGGGAAGGGAGAGGAGAGGAGGCCAGCAGGGCTCTCAGGCTTGGCCAGGACAGCCCTGGCATCCTGCGCCGCTGCACATTCCTGCACACAGCACAGGCTCCAGCTGGAGTGCGGTATGGATCATATACCTTACTTTGTTTGCACTCACAGTCCCAGCCAATTCACAGCATTCCTAATGGTCAGCTCTAAAAACCCTCATGCAACTTCCTGTCAGTGCAGCTATCTGGGTTTCCACAGTGTGCTCATCCTTTTTTCTCCTTCTCCTTAATTAAACTTTTAAAAATAAAGATCCCCAAGAGATGCAAGCCAAGTAAAAACAAACAAACAAAAAAGCCATCCCCTTCTCTTCCCAGCAAAAATTCTGTCTGCTTATCTGGAGGATGAATAAGAGAGGCCAAATATAAAAATGCTTTCTACTTTTGTAGTGCACTTAAATACCAGGATGAGGTACTGAACACAGATGCCATGGGGCAGGACACCAATTAGCAGCTGCACTGGAATGCTTCCAAAGGCACACACAGTGCCTGACAGAGCCAGGGCAGTTCTGAAAGCCTACCTCCCAGGCATGCACCTCACAAGGGCCCCAGAACCACACCAGAGCAAACTTCAATAAATTTCTGTAAGGGCACTGTCCATCCACTTCCCACGAACTTTGCATTACTCCAAAATAAGGAAGAATACCAAACTGACCACATATGGCAGTAGGAATTGTCAATACATCATCCAAGAATTGCACAAATGATTATAGACTGGCTAGGTAATTAATAAACTTCCTTCAGGAAAAATAGGACTGTAAAGAGTACCCTGGTTGTTTACATGAAGTAAATTAAGCAACTCCATGAGCATTAATTCTGAGATTATGCCTAGGACAACTTAGTGATATGTCAAACAAGACAGACACATTTGGATAAGATGATGAATGGATTATTGACTGTAATCAAGAAGTTCAGCCACAACTTCTTGGGCCATTAAGTGCATCCTGGCAAGGAACCATCATGCACATTCTGCACTCAATATATGTTTATTTTAAATGCAATTATTCTAGGGGATTGCTTTCTATCATTACTTTTTGTACACCCTCAGTTTGCAAGACTACTGTTTTTGAAACTGTGAGCTCTGTAAGACTTAGAGAACAGCTCACACCTGGTCCTCCCACCCAGGATTTCAGTGAAGAACAAACAGCTAGTCCTGCTTTGCACCACTGATATCTATCCGATAAGGAACTGTGCCCCCTCAGGGTTATGAAGGCTCAACAACAACAACAACAAAGAAAGAGCTTTTAAAACATCTGACACTTGCATTCACAAGTACCACAGCAAGAGCAAGTGGCAAAACAGCCTCAGTGCAAGGTACTGACATCAAACCTGAGTGGGTGGTATAGAGGGTGCTCACCACACTTCAAAATAAATAAAGTCCAATCACAATTTGGTGCCAGCTGCTTTTCCCCAATGCTTCAGGACTCCTAGCACCCTTTAGAGCCAGGGTCTTCCACAAGCAGCAACAGATCCTTTCTATCCCCTGTGCTTCGCAGGTAGGTGAGAACAGGTCATGCTTTATGGATAGATAAAAGACAAAGTCTCCCTCCAGAGTCCTACTTCCTATCATACCAGGTAGCATTTGACAGAGAAATCTTCTACAGTGAAAAAGGATCGACAATAAGTTTATGCAAAAAGGCCTAAAAATTGCAACTGCACCAGTGGTGCTGCTCAGGAAACTTTATTGTCAAATAACGCCAATTCCTTGAAAATGAGTGCATCTTCAAAAGGGTTACTCTTCACTTCCTGTTTTGAATCAACTTTTTAGAAAGGCCTTGGAATTATCAAAAGTTTCCACTTTGGCACATGGGAAACAGCTTAATTTTCCAGCTCAAGCAATGCTTTCTTTTTCAGCTAATATTAAAGAGAAAACAGAAATGTAAAGCATTCAGGCCATAACCAAGATATTTGGAAATCATTGAACTTCCCCAACCCACTCTACCCTCCCCTCTTTCATGGTGACTGAATTGCTTTTTTTGGTAGCTTTCCCAGACTTCAGATGGGAAAGCTCCCCAGTGTCCCCAAAGCATGTTAGGCTGGGCAAATGGCTTCCTGGGCAGCTCTAGCAGCAAGGCCTTGGCAGAGGGCTTGGATGTAGCCAGTTGCCAGTCCCCTCTTGCTCTCTTTGCCCTTCACAGGCACTCCAGCGTGCTGCGGCCCTGCAGAAGGGTAGATGTGGTCTGTTATGGAGGGGATGGGTCTGCAAGATGCTCAGCCACAGACAGGCTCTCCGCCACTGGAGGAATCCATGCTGAGCCCTGTCCACCAATGCCTCCTGGCCCTGGCACATGGCTCTTCCACCAGGCCAAGCCTCGCTGTCCTTAATGTGCTGATAAAACAGCCAGAGCCCCTCCAGCTCCCTGTCCCCCCGTGCACAGCCAAGGCAGGCCTCTCCCTGTGTCCTCAAGGGGACAACAAACAGATTTGCAGCACTGCAAATAGGAACAACTTAACTTCCATCTCCTCTGCTCCAAATTTTTCCATCCGAAAGCCCATATGGCTCAACTTTTAATTACTTTGGCTAATGCTGTATGTAGTAATTCTGTGGTGAATGCTTAAGTGTTTCATTTCTGGTTTCCAGGGCAACATTACATCAGATTGCAGACAGCTGGCTCCACAGCCCTAAACCATAGCGAATTGGCCAAAGCCGAGGCACAGAGCTGCGCTGGTTGAAGGGAGCGCAGGGCTCGGCCGGGCTGCCGGGGACGCGGCGCAGCCCGCGGGGCCCCTTGGCGGGGCTGGCTGGGCGGAGCCGCCCTCCCCGCGCCTTGGAGCAAGTGCATCCCGCATCTGCGATGCTCTCACGGCGCGGAAACCCGCCAGCTCGCACAGCTTGGCTGCACAAACGAGCGAAGGACTGCAGGGAAACGGGGAATATATTAACAGCATCTGGAAATACCAAGAACTGCATGCAGAGGACTGCAGGCACCACGTACCACACGGCTGGAAAACTACAGAGAGGCCACGGCCCATACCCACTGCTCAGCTTTTCACTGCAAACACATGTGGTCACAAACAATGATGCTCTCAAATCCAGAAGAAATAAATCCCCTCTGCCACCTCTCGCCTCCCTTCACCTTGGAAAACTCCCAATTGTGCACCCCCAAAGGCCACGCTTTGCATCACCTCATATGTAAGATCAAAGTGAAGAGCTTTACGTTCAGGAACAAATAGGAAACTAGCACAGATACTCTGACATTCTAAGAGCTCTTACAGTTCTGCTCCTGGCACCCTTCCTGCTTTCTCTCCTGCTTTTCTCACGCAGGCTCTTTGCTGCTGCTTGCTCAGGAGGCAGGACACACGCCTTGCTCTGCTGCTCTCTAGCAGCCAGCCCATTTCACACGCCACAGAAATAACAATCTTAACCTCCCTCTTTGAATTAGTGCTTCACAGAGAGAAAGGGAGAGTGAGAGAGAGAGAACTAACATTTATTAGTGTTCTTGGAATTAAATGGCAAAATGTAAACCAGAAGTAAGTAGCTGGCTTTCAACAGGACTATGGAAACACTTCAGGGTTATAGCAGCAGCCCTTAAAAAACAGGCAAAGCTTGGTAGCCATGTCCCAATAAAAATGTGTAAGAAACACTAGGACAACATCCAGTTAAAGCTATCAAAACTGATTAATTTGCTTCAGCTCCAGAAAAAACCCAAACATATATGACTTTTACATGAGCTGTGTGAAGCCATTGAGAGAGATGTTAAAATTTTACAGTTCACTTTATGCCCAGTAATAATTCAGCCCCAAACTGAAATCTCTACTAAACCTTCCATCTAAGAAAAAAGGAAATCTTTTAATACCCGCATAAACTTAAGCTGCAATTCTTTTTCGCTATCAGACAATTCTTATTCAGCAAAGTGGGGCAAAAAACCACATTTAGATTCATAGACACATCACATCCCCCAGCCCTGGCTAGCTCACCTCAGAACTACAAGCTCTATAGTAAATGTGGTTTTAAAAGAGATCTTGCTGTTCCCTTTAGGAGATGTGGCTACACGTGTCCTTTCTTCTTTCTAACAGGCTTTCCATCTGCCAAAAATCCCAATCCTTCTAACTTTAAGAAGCTTTTTATTAAAGATGCCTGGATAAAGTCAGAGACAGGAAAATAGAACAGAAAAGAACTTAAAAGCCCAAGGAAAGGAAAAGGAAAGCTGAGAAAAGCTATGCATGCTGCGCTGTGCCTAAGAATAACCACAAAATCCTTTTCTCTTTCTCCCTCTCTGAAACAGGAGGCACATCCTCTCCAC
Source organism: Agelaius tricolor (assembly GCF_023055355.1). NCBI lineage: Eukaryota > Metazoa > Chordata > Aves > Passeriformes > Icteridae > Agelaius > Agelaius tricolor. The sequence goes on from NW_027269261.1 coordinate 48,117,394, forward strand.
ATCATGCTGCATGCTCAGTCACTTACCAGCTTCGGCATTTATAGGCCTAAAGCTCAGTTTCGAGTATTTTCCCCCGAGTCCTCAACCGCTGTCAGCTTTGTAACCCTAAAATTTAGGAGCAGACACTTCTTCTTAAGTATTGAATTTGCTCTGAATCCTGCACACAAAATGCTTCTTCTCTCGAGTTACATTATCAGACACCAAACTGGCTCCGATTCCAGTGCTGAATATGTAAAGAAGAAGAAAGCGTGATGCTGGACTCAATTAGCTGTTTTCTGCTCACTGATTGATTCCCCCCGTTACTCGCTAGCTGCATAACTTGCAAGAAAGGCATAAGTCATCAGCTCTAAGCAAATCTTCTATTCATCACAAGGAAAAAAGGGAGTGTTGTACATGGCAAACAATCCCTGTTTTCACTGACGAAGGCTTGCTGACCTCTTGCTGGCCTCCAGTTCCTTAATTACTGTCTATGGAATTTCAGTGAAAGAAAAAAATACAGAGAATCTCTCCAAAGCCAGGACGAAGAGTGACCCTCAAACACCACCACTAGAGTGGAGGCTGTGTCTATAGGAAATGTAACTTAAACCCTTTACCAGGCTTTTTTTATTTTCTCTTTTTTAATTCTTTTGACAAAAATCCCTGGAGAATTTCCCTTTATAAAGGGCTAATTTGAAAGAAAAATAAACCTTGCTTAAATGTTTTTTAACTTGGTGAACTTAGATACTTTTTTTTGATCTTTCCCCTCAGTTTCAGTGCTAGAAAAGAACGTAAGTAAGAGCTGGAAAGAAAAATGCTTTCAGAATGGTCCAGAAGTGGTGGCTTTATGAAGTATTGTAGTGTGACTTTAAAGTTCTCTGCCTAGGCTGGGCTCTGATCTCCCTTCCCAAGGAACAGACTCTGAGATGCTCAAGTAAGCTGGCATGCCTTTAACCAACCACACCTTATCCCAAACCTCACAAAAAATCCAGAATTTGGACATGTCTTCTCAGAGCACATGAAAACAAGGACCAAGACTGCTGTTTATTGGGAACACTGCTATCCAGGGGTGGAAAGCAGTAGCATAGGCATACCACAACAGCACTCTCTTTAAGCCAGGGAAGATTCTCCTTTATCAGGACCACACTATAAGTGGCCTGTTTATCTGAATTTACTGCAAATTAATCACACTGTGAAATCATAGCTGGACTAAACATCTATTTCCTTTGATGGCTAGCTAATTTTAATGAGCTCCCCCCCCAGTCAAATAGCCTTTTTCAATTTCTCAAATTACTTTTTTAGTAGTGACTGTACGCAGCTTTTCTACTCCCGAGTGGTCATGTAAACTAGATTGACTAGTGTGCTGTAGCTGGGCTCTTACCCTTGAATTACTTCAGCCCCAAAACTCTGATGTAAAGCCCTATGGAAAATTCTAAGCTTCAGATAAAACCAGCTAGTGTTCTCCAGTTTCAATAACATACAAGCCCACATCAAGTGAAACATGACAGCAACTTCCTTGAAATGCATCCCAGATTCCCTTAAAAGTTCATGGCCATGAGTGAAACTGATTTAAGTTTGGGGCTTTGCAACTTGAGTTTTAAAGGCTTTGGGTTTCATTAAGAAAGCTTCACAGACCTCTAATCCTTGCAGAGGCTGTTTAAGAAAACTGCATGAAACTAAGATGTGATAATCTATATCATATCCTGAAGTTACAAATAACGGCCTCCAAAATTTTAAAGAAAATTAACAGAGGTCATCAATATACTTTTTTCCAAGAACATGAATTGCAAGGTCTGTGCAAGTCTAGAATGTGCAGTGTCAGAACCCCTAGGTAACCACGTCTGGGTTTGGTCTGTGATTACTTATAAGAAAATCAAAGGAGCATCCAACGGCTACTTTGGTGAGAGATATATTACACATTAGCTGGTGATGACACTGCTTGCTGAAATTAGTGGGAAATATTTGTCACAAGTAACGAGAGCATAAAAGTTTAATTCTCCCAGGAGGTCTGTCTTGATACAAGAATAGCTGCTTAGGCAAATTCCTAGCTGTTAGCTGTTTCCAGGTTTTGGTTTAATTTGAGAAGCACATTGCTGACATTTGTATCTGCAAGCCAGACACATTTCCTCATGGCAAAGTGCTTCTCTCACTGATTAGCATAATTAATTTTAATGACATTACAACTGTACTCATGTACCACTTGTCATAGGTATATGTAGCAAAATGAAGCTCTGTATTACATTATTTTGTACCTGTTACAATCCAACATTCTTTTCCAATTCTCCTGCAGACTCCTCTATACATGGAATCAAAAGTCTTTAACATGACTCTCTCAACTGAATCTTATGTTTTGGCAGGGCTAAGAAGATTCAGGGAGAATTCCTACACTTGGCATAGGCTGTACTATTAATGAATGGAGTACTCTACTGGTACTGGAAATTCAACTCTCAACTTCTTGGAAAATCAAGGGTGAAACAGCAATACATGGAACACAGCAAAATTCGTATCAGAGAAACAAAGGAAGAATGAGAACCCTTTAGTGAAGGCTGTAGTAACTTAAATTACATTCTTGTGGTACATTCAAACAATCAGGCTGTTAATGTTACCATCCAAAGCAGGAGGAAGGAAACACCAGCACTGGGGAAGGGGCACAAGTGGTAACCAATGAGAGGGCAATTAAAATTTTCTGTTGTACCACAAGGAAAGTTTATTCAGCCTGTGTCTGCCAAATAGGGCAGTGAAACACGTGGGTTTTGAAATTTCTAATTTTTGAACTGAGCAAAGCCTTGTTCTCATTTAATAGGCTTGGGGGCAGGGAAACCACAATATGGATTATAGCATCTCCTGCTGGCTGATGCATGGAGAACAGGAAAAAGCTGGTACCACCCCCTCACCCTCTAGGTAGTAAGCAGAAAAAACAGGCAGCTGCCAAAAGCCAAGAAGGGTATAAAAAAGTGAATTAGTATGTTAAAATAAATATTAAATTAATTTGCCTTCCCATCTCCCATCGTCTTCAAACACATGGCCAAACATTTTGCAATAAAGTAATCCAACAGGGCTTGTCTGAATGCATGCAAACAGAAGTGGTTTATGAACAGGCCCAACTGCAGCCACTGCTTGGGTGTTACTGTAAGCTCTGAGTCATGACAGAAGGCAGATTTTTCTCAGAGACTTTACAACAGACTAACTACAGGAGAAACTCCTGCTGGCAGCGAGCAGGAGGTTTACTTGGGCTACATTCCTGCCAGCTGCTCAGTACAATCCTGTGGTGACGATGTCTAGCCCTGCTAGGGATACCCACCTAGCCCAGCTGTATCTGATAACAACACAGGTGTCTCTTGTGTGGTAAATAATACTTAAAGACTTAACACAGTTTTATTCTGAATAATATGCAGCTGTTTTTCCTGAAAATTCGGAAGTGTTCTGGAACATTTCAGAAAAAATAGGTAAGAAAATCCATAAGAGTGTTCTACAAAACCAAATACAAAACATCAATGATCTCATGCTTTGCTATATTCACTCCCCAGGACTGACCTTACTTTGGGTTGTGTCATGGGAACTGTAATGACGATTTCCATTTCTCTCAGGAAGGTTTTTGTATCACTGTACCCATGAGAATTCTTGCTCTTATGCATAGATAGAGGGGAAAGATCATAACAAAATATGCTGTAATTCTTCTGCTACCAGCTTTCACCCAGAGGTGTTGGACACTGTCCCTGCGATCAGTGGAAAAGGAGGGCAGCCAATACCTCCCAGGACAGGTCCCTCTGACAGGCACATAGTGTGGGAATTCACCATTACCATTTTTGGTAAAGCATGTCTTATTATAGGTTCTTTTTCATCATAACTGTTACTAAGCACTAACAGTATAACAGGAATTTGGGTAGTAATAATAAATGCGCCACCCAATAGAATGAGGCACATCGGTGCCTTTCAGGAAATCTTAACAGAAATTGGGTCACTAGATTCTTTGGAGCAAAGATGAAAGCTCTGCATTCATTCACAGCCACACCCAGCAGCAGCTCCCCTCTGTTACTTGAAAGAGCTTGCAGGGCCTGGAGGCAGCAACAAGTACTCCAAGAAGAGCTAAAACACAGAAAAATCTTCTTCTATCCTTTAGCCTTTAATGGAAAAGAAACCTTACCAAAAATGGTGAGTCCTGGGATAACAGCAAAACCAGGGCTAACACTTGAAAATATTCACATTGCTTCAAATGAAATAGTACTGTTTAAAGTAAAACAAACCTCATCACACCCTACTCTCTATGATACCCAATGCTGATTCCCAATATACATTGATTCTGAGCTGATTTAAAACAAATTAAACTGAAAATACCAAAAGAAGGACTTTTTTTCTGTTTATGCTAACAGTCCTGTATTATGGGCAATACTAATGTTAAGCAATGGTTAAAAATTTTAAGAACCCATTTAAAAAATAGCTGCATTTAGAAAGCATCCACATACTGAAATACAGTATAACCGTGAATAATGTGGATTTGCTGTAATTATGCTTAGATTTACTCTTGAGGTAATTGGTGCTACAGAAGTTACACTTTCATTATTTCTTTTCTTCCTATTCTTCACACTAACCAAACCCAGTAATGACTGTCATGAGTCAGAGATAATTATATCAGACTTATTTGTCAGAGTCAGGTTTGTACCATGGGTAACACAATCCCGATTCAACAGCTTCAGCATCTCTGAGACTGAAATGATACAGCTCAAGGTCCATTCTCATCTATTACTCTGCCTTTGATGCCTGTAGCAGACACAAACCAAATTCTGCACAGCCTTTCAACTTTTATTCCTATTTAACCACTTGCTAAAAAAAAAAGAAAGTAGAGGAGCAACAAATTATTGTCTCAGTCCAGCTAGAGCTATTGCTGTGTGGACTCCATGGACTGCCATCTGTTAAAAAATGGATCTATAGAAGACAGAAAAGAGAGCCAACACAGGCGGGAATTGTACCCAGCATCAGCCTCACGGCAGCTGCAGATGTGCACAGCACACTTACAGGTCTGCACCACTGCTGCCACTCTCCTCAGAGAAATCAAATGGGGTGCCAGTTTCCTACTGGTAAGGTAATGATCCTGGGAACACAAGTGTTGGGAGGGCAGAGATGTAAAACAGCACTGCAGGCCCCCCCACTGCCCATGTGTGGGCTATATTGTTGGAGGGAAATGCTGCTTTTGTTCTCTCCACTCATAAATATTATGGTCTCTCTCCTGAGGCTGCTAAGGCACAGCTGGTAGGTGGGGTGATGTCAGACAAGCATGGCACAGCTCACTGTGGCACCTTGCAAATGAAGGCCAGCTACACTACCTTGAAGTTCCCTGGATGGGCGAGCATTACCCGCTGATCGAAACCAAAATACAGAAGATAAGACCAACAAACCAGTTGGGTTCAGAGATAATTACAACTTCATTCAACTTGCATCTACAGAAACCGTCAGTGAACTTAATTAGTGGTTTGTGTCTGTGTCAGCACACATATGATACACACTTCTGTCAAGCTCCCTGGTGCTTCATCTTCCATTTCCCCTGTGATGAAACATGGCAAGTGGTACAATTTGTGGTCTTTAGCAGAGGGCACAGGAAAGAAACTGACTGCCACACTGAATTTACTGACTTCTCCTCATGCATGGGCTGGTGCCATACCAGCAAGGGCTCTGAGGATGAAGCAGCCCTATTTTAGATGAACTGAGAATGTCAGCCCCCAAAAGTTATCAAATGATCTTCTATCTTTAGGAAGCATAAAAGGCACCTCAGTGTAAAGAAAGAATGTGATACAATTTAAAGTCCTCTCTTTCCCTGGACTTTCTGACTCCCGAGGACAAATAGGGCCTTATCTACAATCCAGAAAGAGATCCATTTGTAATCTGCACCTGCTTTACATCCCAATGCTTGGCACAAGGCAATGAAAGCTTGTCTACTGTTAATTTGAACTGCCTTCATTGCAACAGAGATGAAACGTAAATATTCAGAAATAAATTTGTAAGAAAATCATGAGGCTTTTTATAGCTTTGATACATCTGACTGAATAGAAAAACAGTTTCAACTGCATACCCACATTAGCAAATAAAGAAAACACATATTTTGTTGTGAAACAGGGGGACCACAGTAGTGAGACTGAAAGCTACTAATTACTCCATAGTGGCAAAGAACCAGGTCACCTACTGCCTTGGCAATGCTTTTGTTTGTTTATTTGTTTCTTAAGAACAAACAAACAGGACATACAATTAAGAGCACAGCAATGACATTGGCCTGCCTGCCTTGGGATGCTGACCTTTCTATTCCTCACTCCTTTGTGGTTCATCTTTAGGGTTTAGTTTTGTTAAGGGTATGAAACACAAGTTTCCATTTCCTGGTAGAGTAATTTAAAAGAAGAGAACCTGGAAAATAGAATCCTCAAATCAATCTTTAAAATGAGAATCTTTAAATCAATACCAGTTATGGTAGTCATAAACATGATAGCTATAAAAGCTTTTTTTAAAAAGTGGTCTTTTCCTAAAAAGGAAAACAATAACTTATGATATATGCACTTTAGATATTATTTGTATGCTGTGGGCACAGCTGACTTGAAAGGAAAGGATGACTTAAAACCTTAGAACACTCCAGACATTCTGCCTTCATTTTTAGATTCTCTCATTGCTTAGATTCCAACTTGTTTTTGTTTTGTTTACAAAATGATCACATTGTTTCATTAAAAACTGCCTAGTAACAACTTGGCTGTGAGACTGAAAAATAAATAAATAAGTTTAAAAAGAAAACTGAACCAAAAGAATCATTGCCCAAGGACTTCAAATCCAAACGAGAAATGTTTAGCTCAGGGACTTGTATTTTCAATTTCTTTCCTAGTGTAAGTATAGGGCAGTGGGCTACCTAAAAGTCTATTTTTAATACAGGGAAGACCATCTGAGCTTCATGGCCTATATAAAATGAGTGGGGAAATTTTAAGTTGACATTCCTAATATGCAGAATACAAATCACACAAATGGCACTGAAACTCAAAACATTTGGGAAAGAAAGGGCTTGAAAACAGAATCATCTTTGCATGTCTCAAAAGCTGGTCATTTCAGATTAGTAGAGAGGTCCTTTGGCAAAAAGGTATGAGTGAACACACATCCTATCTCTAGACATATCTGATACTTTTCTTTGTTTGTTTTTCCCTTTTGTCAATTACAGCCCAAAGTCTTTCACCCCAGTTAACCTCAGCTTCATTCTTGTCCACAAAAAAAAAAAAAAAAAAAGTCAGGCTGAGTTTTGTTCTAACATGTACTTTCATTTCTGCAGATGATCCTCTTTCCTTGAAGGAAGGCAGTTTCACAGCTTCTGTTAAAGCCAACCGGGACAAAAATCCGGAGCAAGGGCAAAAGTCTTGAGAATTATCTACAGTGATTGAATAGAAATCCCTGTAGATAATTACTGAAGTTAGAAGAAATTTGGTTCAAATCCTACCAGAACATCAGAGAGAGGCAACCAAGCTGTTGGCTCGAAGTGCAAAGATGGCTTAGGGAAACAACTTTAGAGAAAAGGTGCCAAGCAATTCCATTAGGGCAGAAATACTGAATCATGTTCAGTCCTCAAGAGATACACACAGCTTTCAGTAATTCAACACAAGCACAAACCACTATCAAAAGATTTAAGAGAAATTCATTATCCTTCTGAGATTTGACCATGGTAAATGAGAGTTTTGAGGGGCTTATGCTATAGGTATCCTGGACAAAAGCCTTAAAAGAAGGGAAAGTTCAAGTTGTAAATACTAATGAGGAAAGATCTGACATCTTTCAGCTGGCTAAACAATCAGTTCAGGAGAGTCAGGATCCTTCCTTCTCTATTCTTTGCACATTTTTGATATATCAGAACACAGTATAAGGCAACATCAGTTCCCCTCTGCTCCAATGTAACTAAAGATGGGCATATTTCTTGAACACAAACAACAAAATCTTTCTCTGCCACCAAATATGTTAAACATCTCATAAAATGACATTGCATTCCTTTTTTCATTTAGGAAGGAGGAGCTAACTGGTTGCTCCAGTTAACAGGAAATTCCATTGACAATAAAATAAATAAATCAACCAATCATCTCAAAAGCCTATGATTCAATTATATGGGTTACAAAGAGCTTGAATTTGACAGTCAAATGTGTTCTTGTCTAAGATTTATCTGTGAACTTCCAATTAGAGAACTGAAGTGGAATAAACTACTCAGTGAAAATGAAGATATCTGGAAGGAAAAAATAATTAATTCAGTATGGCATAACACAAAGACTGTCTGGTGCCCATAAAAACAACAGAAGTTAAACAGCTCAGAAGCAAAAAAAAGGGAGGAAAGCTGCCTTACTGTTTATGTATCTGACAAAAGCCACAAACTCTGGGCTGTGAGTTTGCAAATGCAGAGACAGAAGTGTTTGAAGGCAGCGGGTAGCTAGGATTTAGTCAGTACCTCATCTAGAGTGTATCAACAAGGATAGAAAAGCCTGAGAAATTCTACTGATGAATCAACAACTTCCCTCTAAATGACCTAAAAGCCATTTTCTGTGGATTTTGAAACGAGGGGGATTTTTGCCTGGGACAACTTGTGTTTCAAAAGATCACTGACCAAGGCGTGAGATTTAAAAAGAAAAAAGAGATATTATACAATAAGACTGTTGAAGTCTATGACAATAAATTTTGAAGATTTCAAATGCAAGTTAAAGATTCTTTGCATACAGAACAGAGCATCACAAGGTCAGTGATACATTTGCTATTAAGGAAATTGCCAGGTAAATCAGGATATTTCAGTACTGCAATGAAAGAATTTAAATATTAAATGACACTAGGGAGCTATGTCACAATGACAGGTACTTACATTACAATTGGAAGACCCATCAAGTGTCGAGTAAGAGCCATCAGGCCATTCTGTAGCATCTACAGCATTCGATTGCCTGTGCTGGGCTTCATACTCTTTCAGCTGAAATTTGAAAAGACAGAAAGAACATTTTCCAGTGACAAGAAGAGATCAATCTTCATTAAAATAGCAAGAGTTAATGTAATTCCATTCTTTCCCCCTGTATCATTGTGGATCCGGGAAAATCTGAATTTTTCCACTGCACATCTCACTTATTCAAAATAAGTTGTCCAACAACTGGAAATATGAAAAATGAGTTGCTGGGTTTTTTTTTTTTCTTAGAAGGAAATGACCTGTAAATACTGAAATTTGATGACCTATTGTTGGTAAAACATAAATTATATGTCTCCATCTCAGAGGCAGAGTTTACAGTGGATAGACTAAATCACAATGACCTGTCAATTTCCTTCATAAAGGAAATGATCTGCATTAAAGACTAGGAACCATTCTTTGTAATAAAGAAAAAAAAAATCTCCCATTGTCCTCCAATAAAAGGCTTCAGACAAAACCATTACTACAGGAGTAAAAGTGTTGTAAGGATAAGAACTGATATTTTAAAAAACCAAGGCTGTTGCTAGTAGCTCAGACCACTAGAGGGAAACTGTACCAGTCCATATATGAACTACCAGATTAGGTACAACCCTTTCACCCCACAAAACTTCAACAGCAGAGAAGAAAAACTATTCCCAATATTCCAACACAGTAATTTTAAAATCTTGCATTTTTCAGCATATGATTTCCAGCTAAGCACTATTTTATTCAGACAATAACATAAATTTATATTCTACAATAATCTATTTCCACAATGTAGTATGTCAGTAAAGATATTTATCTGACTGCCAATCAATCTAAATGATGTTTTCTGTAATGGAGCCCATACAGAACATCCTGTGTTCCATGACAGTATTTTACACAAAGGTGTTGAAATTTAAATCCTCTTTTGGTTCCTGAGCAATTAAAACTTTGGCCCTATTGCACAAATGCAATACTTTATAGTTCTTTTTCTTGTAGTTTATTAACATTTAGAGTTTGTAAAGAAATACTTTTGACAGCCACCCCACTTATAAAAAAAAATCTGTTTTACATCTGACATAATGACATATGTCGAAAATGGGTGAATATGTTTTCTTGAATGTTATATAAGCAAAAAAAAAATCTCCTTTTTGGCTAAGAAATAGGCATAAAAATTTTAGCTTAAAGGAAAATAGTAAGAAATATATATGTTCTTTATTGAGTAAGGCAAGCTCAGCAAAACCTGAAGCATTTCTGTTGGTACTTAAACCTATGAACATAATAAGTAAGAGCTAGTACAAGTCAGAGAGATTCTTCTCCCTCACTTTAGACAGCTGCAATGAAAAAGTCTACACCTAATCTTTTCTCTGATTAGTACCTTTTATTGGTAATGGAGAGAAGCAATGCTTTTAGGACTCAATTTACCACATACTGGCTATCAAATTCTGGTTGAGCTAAATCTCACTTTTCTCAATAAACAAAGGAATTCCTACCTAATTTATGCTACCTATTGCAATGGGGCAAACAGGCAGGCCTTCTCCACTTTCTCCTATGTTGTGTGAATGAAATAATACTCCAGATTGATAAATCCTACGTTTTAAAACATTTTTGTCAAGGAGACTGAAGCATGTACGTATCATACCCTAGCAAGTGCTTCCTCAATGGTGATCATCTTCTCTTTCACCATCATCATCAGCTGGATCCGTTCCTCATCACTCATTGTGATCTCACTGGCCACATAACCGACATCTTCTCCTGCACAAAAAAAGCACAAATATTTTAAGCACATGTAAGAATTCATGCACAGGGCAGGGTACATTGAAACTGAATTTTACCCAGTGCTCTAAAATCTTGTTGCCACGTGGATCTGGCTGGCCAGAAACACACCGTCCCTAGAGCAGGCTCATGGTATGTTTTCAAAGGACTGACTGATTTCAAAGTAACTGAGCAATAAAAGGAAGCAATTTAGAACTAACAAATGAAGTCTACTTTGATACTGAAAGCAAGCAAGCACGAAAAGGAGAAATAAAAACTGACCGTCATCACGTGGCTATTGACCCTGAAAGACAAGAATTAAAAGAGGAGGTGCTAATGCTGGAAAAGTCAAGCACTCAGCCCTGAGGAATACTGGAATAGGCTGCCAGAACTTGCCTGTTCAGGAATGTTGAGCTGGGCCCTTGCAGCTCTCTGCTGTGGACTGGCCACTGCTTGTGATCTATCCGGACTAGTTAATCACCCACTAAGCTGGCATATGGTGCCAGATGTATTGCACCCTCAGCTACCTCTCCTTCTGCTATGTGCTTGGCATGCCAGCACAGACAGTTAGAACTTGCCTCGAGAACCAGCAAGGACCACAGTTAACTGGAAGTGTGTCCCTTCTGGACCTACTAAATGGGCTTTTATCATCTTTCACAATCTACCTGAACACAGAGAGACACGGAGAAGCATCTGTTTGCAACATAATAAGCTAACTGATACACATGGGGAAACAGAAATTTTCTGTGCAAAGAGAAACACTCAATGCAATGCACAGCTGTATCTTTTGCAGAAGAACTAGAGAAAGACACCTGACAGTTTAAGTGGAGTCAAGCCTACATTTGCCCTGGTCACCAGAGACACTTTTACTGCTCCTTCTTTTAGTGTCTTCTACTATGACAGGCTGGATTCAAGCCCAAAGCAAACAGGTCAAAGTAACAAAATGCCAAAGAAAGGAGAAATATCCTTCTAATTTAAGCAGAACAGTATTTCTCTTACCAAGTCAGGACTAGGGGGAAAAAAAAGGGATCTTCTTTAGATACATATATTACTTATATATTAACCGCACCATTTCATGTGTGCCATCACTGGCAGTAAGGGCCAAAGGCAGCCCAGCTTCGTGTCTGCAGTCTCAAGGATTTGACTTGTCATTCTGAGCACTGTCACAATGAACCAAACCTGTGACACTTCCAGAGCCACAGACCCCAGCTGCCACACTATCACAAATACATTTTATTCCTTTGTGATGCTGGCTCCTTATGTTTTATATGGATAGGATGTGCTCTACTGAAAAAACTTTACCTTTTGAAGTTTGCCTCAATAGTCCTTTCTGGTTCTTTCGGAAATTCTGCCAAAAAAACTTATTTTTCTTTTTCCAGTCTGCTTTCCCTAAAAGGAAAGTGGAGTGGGAGGATGAGGGGAAAGGGAAAAACAATTTTAGAAAGAAACATTAGTTAGTAAATTCTAGAGACACTTTCAAACATTACATTCCATTTTTAAATCATAAACAAGAATAAATAACCCTCAAATTTTCTGGTTTTGTTGATTTATTCCATACTAGAACTATGTTGATGTAGCTATTTCAGGGCAATGCACATTCTTTTATAATTGCCAATGCTATAGAGGATGGAGATCAGCCAGTAACTTACATATTTTGAATTATAAATATAAAATATTTTACATCAATTTTGATGTCTTTTGAGTTGTTAATGTCAAGTCTGGAAGTGGTTTTGATGTATTTTGTTGGTTTGTTCTCTTTAACTGAGAACAAACACAATTATGCAGCCTAAGCCACAACCCAGATGAGTGATTTTCTAGTATATCTGTGCATATCTATCAAGAAATGAAATAATTAACATATATATACATGCACATGCACACAGACACATGTTCTGCTACTTGGCATGAGATCATCAGCTACACCTGACCCTTGCTCTCTGTATGCCTGGACTGTACAGGGCTGGGTCTCTATGTCCACAAGCACCAGATTTCCATATGGATTGATGACATCAAAGTAAATAATTTGCTCTAGAAAGACAATTTGACCTAGCTCAAAGTAGGTCATATATATCTGCATTCTGTTGAATTAACCAGGGCACATGCTATAAAGTTTATGCCACCTACAAATGAACATACTGTAGGTGGCATAAATATGTCACATACTGTTCATGTGCCTGATCTGGCAGAAAGGCTACTGACAAAGACCTATTAGTATTTAAGATCTTGCCCTGGATGACCTAGAGCTGAGCTTCCTCACTCTGTGAAATACTGCTTAAGTTTAGACTGTGTGGACATGTCTCTAGAATAGCATTAAAAGGAAACAAAAAAGAAAAACCTCCCAAATTAATTTTTCTTTTCCAATAAGCAATTTCAGAAACAAAGAAAGAGACTCTGGCATGACACAAACAAAAATAACAAAGAATCTCCATTATTTACTGGTGGTGGTAATTTTTGGAATACAAAAGGACAGGCTAGCTGTGATCTAACATGCAAACATTTTCAATTCAATATAACAAGTCAAAAGATGCATATTTATCACATGATAATGCTGGCTGGGCAGTTTCAGTGATCACTGAGACACTCAGCATCAAACTGAAAGCTGCTGAGACTAGCCCTCCACACGCACAAATGTTGCTGACTTCTGCCAGCTCTTCACATCCCAGCACAAGCAAAACTCAAAAGCTGTTTAAGAATTCCATAGGAGTATCAAATAAAATGAAATATACTGACCTACAGAACCTTCTTCTGAACTTGATTTATGAATGGAGAGCCTAGGACACAAAAGAGAAATGGACTTATTGATGCAGGCTTTTCACATTTCAGGGGAGTTGTCTGGTTACAGTAAATTATAGTTTCCAAACAATATATCATGAGCTGCTTTCTCTTCCCTTTTCTCCCTAACGCAGCAAGTTGGAAATGAAAACTGAACCTACTGGTCTGACCACAGTAACTGAGTTCCCTTCTGAAATGTGCCTTTTGTGACCAGCATAGAAAAATATATACTGACGGAAACCAACAGTTAAGGCAAAGGAGTCCAAGGATTCCTCAGAAAAACAATTATTCACACAGTTTCCCCACTTGCATTTGCAAAACAGTAATTTTGCTGCCTTAGAAACTGTAGAACTGGGATGCTGCACTTGTTTAGCTGTACATTAATTTTCAGCCTGTTTGGTTTTTATCTGACAATCTGTGTAAGTATGTGCTCATTACACTTCCAGAAGCCTCCATGGTGGAAGACAGCAGTAGAGATTTAAAGACAAGGTGGAGAAAGTTTGTCCAGACCCGAAGAAGTGCAACCATAACTGACTGGAGACTACAGCTGGAGACTACAGCTTCTCCCAAATCCCTTCTGTGTGCTTTCTCACCAGTGTATGCTCCCTTCCTCAAAAGCTAGCTGGAGAGACTTAGCCAAGGCCAGAACATGGGCTTTACAAACAACTCACTAAAATAGCAAATATATCTTTTGTTCTTGGTCTTTATGTTCACTGAACCAGTTTTCCAGAATGGATTCCAACTCAGTGCCAATAGTTCATTGTGGGATCTCTGATGAGACAACATCACCCCGCTTCACTGCCTTTTTATTCTGTCTGCATAAATGGAGCTAACAGAAATTACCAAACCTTGCATTATTCTTTGAAGCCTTCCTGTGGGACTTGCCATTTAACCACACTGCAGCAAGGCAGAGAACGACTTCTGCAAGCATCAAGGGCTTTGCTGGAGGCTCCATGTGCAAAGCATCACTGCGGTGTCTTTGCCGCGGGCTTGGCCCCGTGACCCGCCTATGTCCCATTGTGTGGTGGCTGTGCTGCAGCCATGCAGGATGGAAACACACACACCACAGCGTACCAAGGAGACCTCAAGCCAAAGGTTCCCTGAATGAGGCCATATAATAACACACACACGACACGCTCTTGTTTGCTGTCCACGCGCACTGTCTGCACGGGCCCCTTGAGCTCTCTCAGACCCCCGGCAGAGGGCAATAAAGAGTTTCTGATCAATTCACTAAACCACTTGAGGGGAAATTATAGTTCAAGCCAGGTCGGAGTTTAGAAGAAACAAGCAATTACTGGCCAACATCTTATAAGCAGGAAACACATGCACATCAATTTGCAAAGGTATCATTAAAGGGGAAACGAGACAGTATGAAGTTTCAGGGTGATTCATCTAGACAAGGAGGGTCTGGCATAGTGAAGTTCTGAAATACTCAGACTGCTCAGAAATTTAATCTTTGAAACTCAGACTGCTCAGAAATTTAATCCACCACAAACTGCAAACTAATTAAGGCAAACAAACTTCAAATTTTTAGTGCACCACGAGGAGGGAGACATTTAGTGTCTTCCTTGCTGGTGTTTACTCTTGAAGGGGAAAAGTCAATAATATACCAGCAGATGCTTAATTTTTAAGAAGCCCAGTGAAAGGTGAAAAATAAAAACCCCATACTTTCCGGATGAAAATTTCCAGAAAAAGCCCTTCAACAGCACCAGGAATTAATCCAGACTTCAAAGTAAAGTTGTCAGCAAGTATTTTTCTAAATAAAGGTAAATCAGACAAAAAATTATGTGGAGTTGTATATAGAGATTTTTCTTTTTATGAAAGCCAAGCTCTGTTGGAACTGACAATTAATTTGCTACGTTTTTTGCAGATGAGCATGGACTCCACCCATCAAGCAGTTATTCTATTTATTTTAAATTAATTTAGTATCCATGAAATGTACCAAATCACTATCCTTAGAAAATGAAATCTGTTAATGATCAGAACTCTGCCTCACTAGTGAAATCACCCTTAAAGTGGAAAGGCAGTCTCTTGTGCTCTGTGGCCTCCAAATCCATTTTTATCCTTTTCTTCTCTTGCAGTTGCCAAAAACGATGCAAGTAAGCAGCAGGTGTAGCGGCAACATTTGTGATGTGGACATCTGTTCAGTATGAGTTAGCCTGAGGCCACCAACTCATCATAAACTGGCCTCCAAAGAAAGGGAAGGGCAGTAGGAGGAAACATCTGACACACTCGAACCAGAGGGGGTGAGGAGGGAAGCAGGATCCACAGCAAGCAGACCACCTTCTCATTTATAACTGATTTAAGAACTATGCTGAGTTTCATCAGAGGATGCAAATTCCAATTATCATTTCACGCATTCCTTCAAGAGGAAATCTTCCATGCCTGGGCTGACCTTGAAAATGCTAGCAGCTGCTCTGAAGAGATGGAAATGCCAACAAAACTTACCACATAGTGCCTGATAAGGCACTTGCTTTTTAGCTCCACCCGACAATTCCGATGCTTAAAAATCTTCAGTGAAATCAATCAAGCATTTTACTTCCTAGATGTCTGGTGAAAAATTCCAGCCTACCTTGGTGCCGCTCTATGTTTGATTTGCAAATTACACTCCCTTACTCTGTTAAATCTGCAGCGCTTCTGTGAACGTGCACTGAAAGTGATTTGTGTTCTTCCATTCATAGACTGATAACTTGTACTGAAAGTTAATGATGCAGTGACACTTGGCAGAAGTTTCAGCACTGTGTGTCTGAAAGGGAGCCAAATGCCATTACTCCGCCATGGAGGCCTTCATTTTTGTTGTGGTCTGATGTACAACTTCATTAGCAAGCTTTCACATGAAATGTACTCTGTCACTGCATAAGGCAGAAGAAATGTATGGGTATATGCTCACACAATGAAGAACAAAAGATTTACAGACAGAGGGAAGGAGTATTTTCTTATCAACCCATAATCTCTGGAAGCCGGCAGGAGATGGGGTCAAAACTTTAATTCATTAATCTCACAAACCTAAAACCATCTCTAGGCCAGTACTTTGTGCCTCTTCAAGCCAAAGTGCTGAAACAAACAAATGAGAAAAAACCTCACAAAACCCAAAACAGAAATGGAGCTACTTTTGAGAGTTCTCTCAAAAGTATATTACTGTCTTATATATATATTACTGTCTTAAAGAGTTGATGGGTTTGAGCAGAATTTAGTAAACTACATCAGGCCACTCAGTGATCAGTGACACAAAATTTAGTAGCAACAGCTGGAGCAGAGAACCTGGACCAGGAACTTGTTGATTAGAAGGACTGGCTTAACAGAAATGAATTTACATTAAACATTAAAGTGTTCAAGTACACAAGACAGACACAAAAGTCAGTCTTTCAAATGCTGGAGGTCTGCAAATGACAGAGTACCTGGGGATATCAGGTAGAAGAGGATGACTGAAAAAACCCCCTACATATTATTCCTAAAAGGCATAAGGATGGAAAATTCCAATGGCAGTACGAAGAATACAAAGAACAAATATATATGGGAATGGCTGTACAACCATCATTATTCATGCTCAAGAAAGGTAAATTCAAACTAAATGTGATATAGAGAAAGCTTTTAGAATAGCTAGGGAACTGGACAGCTGATCTTACAAAAGAAAGCTAAAAAGTTTTGCCTGTCAAATTGGAAAGCTGCAAGAAGATTAACTTACTGCCTATTAATAAATCAGGCACAGGAACAGACAGACACATGCTGGAAAAAAATAAGAAAAAAGAAGCTAACATTTCCTAACTATTTGGACAAACTTCCAACAGTAGGCAGAGAAAGGGAGAAAAACTTAAAAAACTTATTTAACTGCTTTTACAGAAGGCTGCTTGAAAGATAAGAGACCAGACCAGACATCTTAAACAGACCAGACAAGACATCATCATAAGGATTGCCTCTGGAGGGCACTTTTGGTTCTTGTTTTGCAGCCTGGGGGCTCTGTAAGAGCAACGTCAAAGCCTGACATCTAAAATGGTCTCTGAATCTATCTTTCCATGAAACGGCTGCAGTGGGGATAACACTGTTACGCCTAAGCAATACCTTTGAAACCTGGAGGTGGTCTCCAAAACTTGGTGTGCAAGGAAGACCCAAAGCACACATTTGGTCACAAGCCGGCTAAGCCTGTCTGATTATTAAGACTGGTTTTAACTAGGCTACAGCTTTCCAGTTAACTCTTGACTGATTTTGACCTCAGACAGAAAAACACTGGGGCTAATCTTTCAAAGAGAGTGGTTGATATTACAAGAGACACAGTCATACGTGCCCCAGGAACGTGCTGGTACTCCACAGAACTGGGAACAGAAACAAATGACACCATGCGCTGCTTTCATGAATGTGCCTGTTGATTTTTGAAATCTCATCATTCCCAAAACAGAACAAATATGGGAACTGAGAATGATGGGCATTTATATTTTAAATGCAGATGTGCTTTAACAAATGTCCATGTCTCATTTATGGGCCATAAAATCCACAGGTGCATAGCAGCGTATGATGATGATACCACTGCTGTTACTGTCTTCGATAAACTGACAGTGCCCCTCTCATTCCTTACCAATGATTATTTATAGTACTCCGTGGAAAATGGTTTAGATGGGATTTTTAGTATATGAAATTTATGCATATTCAGAGCAGTGAATAAACCAGTGCAAAAGCCCATGCTGGCTCTGCTGCAAAGCCATTTGGTTATCTGTGTGCATTAGAAATGGCCCACTTACATAATTAGTATGAAAAACTGACAGACTTGTAACTGCTCCTGACTGAATACAAGGTAATTTATCTAACTGGAGCTGGCACAGGGAAGAAAATGGGCCTTTGGTATTTTTATCAAATTTGCATGAACCTGAAGAGAAAGGAGGCTTGCAAGGTTCTGACCTTGCTGGCACCAGTGTGAGAAAGGGATGGAAAGCAAAGAGGTTTCATTCAATTATCTTCTCATTAGGTTTCCATAGCAATGGCTCTTTAAGCAGGTCAAAACTTTCTCAGTGGAAACAAACACTGAGCTGCTTTTGGGCCGTGCATGTGTATGTGTACTTTGTAGCATCACCAGCATGGAAGCCACCACACTGGTCCTGTGGGCTTGGTCTGTGGACAGGCAGCAGGCTGATGGGGTACACCATGTATTTAATAACAGAATACTTGCTCCCAGCCAGGGGGCAGATAATTGCCAGCTAAAAACTCTTTGAGAGCAAAGAGCAGGGCCCAACGCTGCAGGCAATGCTTCCCCTCCTATCTGTGTATTGCTCACTCCGTGCCATCTCAACTCGCTGTGACAAGTCAGACTTTCTCGTGAAATGTGCCCTTCATACTTCCTTGTACAAAATTACCAGGCTTGAAATCTTCTTCCAGCTGCTCAAAGGCACACTGGTTTGCCTCCTCACGTGTCCCAGGCAGCGTTTGGCTGGCCTCTCACTCCCATTGTGTGGGTTATTGTGGGAGTTTCCTGCCCTACTTCTCTTGAGAAGGCTGTTTAAAGGCAGCATGAATAATTTGCCTTTGACTAAATCAGGCCTCAAACAAGTGAAAACAGGGCTATACACATTCAGTGATTTTTTTTCAATTCCTGCAAGGACAGGGTATAAAAAAATATATCTTAAGTTAAAACATCTCAAGTAAAAAACCCTCTTACTTCTTTTTTTTCCAATATTCTTTTCCATTTTAAAACTATGCAAAAGAAATAATTTATTCTCTTAGCAATTAAGTACAGCCTTTATCTACCTCAGATTGGGGGATTTGTTTGTTTTTTGCTTTGTTCTTCTCAGTTTCTGCCCTCTCTCAGCCTTACATCCTCTTTTAAACCACACTCCTCTTTCTTTGAAGATGAGCTTACAAATACCTGCCAGAATTAATCTGGGCACTCTGAGAAGCTGTCAGAATCTACGTTGATAGAATTTAAACCCCCCTACCCATGACCTGGAGGGATGATTTAATAACTTCCTCCATTCAAATCTTGACCTGCAGTTTGGATGCTGCAGGGAAAGAAGACTAGGGAATCAAGAGTTAAAAGCTACTGGCAAAGGCCAGTAGATGAATGTACCACCAAAGGGGGCAGAATTGAGGCTTGGATGAACCTTTCTGCAGCTTTCACTGAAAACCATTGTGGAAAATAGGAACACTGAAATGCAGGCTCTATCCCAGCCTTAGGTTGATACAGAGTTCCAGTATATGCCATGGGATGCTGGAATGGCTGTACCATGGCACATTCATTGCAAAAAATTTATTAGAAACCGATTCAGTCAATCGTGTCTCCTGCAGTGACAACAGATTCAATGCAGATAGGAGCCACTTGTGCTGTGGCCTCACTGCTTGCCTGCTAAGAACCTTGGAGAAAACCATAATTCCCGAGGAGCCTACAGCCCCTGCCGGGACATTCCCAACAAGGCATCAGAGGTCTGGCCAAGCGGCATGAATGGCAGGCACGAGTGGCTCAGTACATCCTACACACACACAGGGTGACAGCCATTGCCCTCAGGAGCAGCTGAGGGAGGGAGCTGAGGTGCAGCTGCCAGAGGCACAGCAGCTCCCCCATGCCGGGGGAATGCAAAGCCCCTGAGTGATGCTGTTCTGTGTCACCTGCACCCCACACATGCCCTGCTTTTCTCCTTCTGCCTGACATGTACGTTTCTGGCCAGTTCCCTGCTCTGGCAGAGTCTCAGATTTAGGTCTTGAGCAGCACAGGGTCAAGAACGTTTGAACTGTACTGAGCCACAGCCTGAGGAGTACAGCAGGATGAATTGTGGCACTTGATATGAAGGGTGACAATTTACTGGTCAGGAATGCACTTGAGTGGTACAGTTCAAGAAAGTGCAGGAGATCCAGAGAGGAGATGACAATTCCTAACACCCACTGCCACACAAAGGTGGTGGGAATGACTGAAACATCACATACATGACACAACGGTTACCTCATGCATTGTTTTCATACTTTATTTCTCTAGCAGAAATATTAGAAAAGAGAAATATTAGAAAGAGAAATATTTCAAAGTCAATAAGACTTTGAAAAATATTAGTCTATAGGAATGTCTATACCTCATCCTATTTGCATGCAGTGCTCCCGAGTCTCTCACCCACTTCCTTTTCTTTCCCAGCAGATCTCAGATACACCACATCTGAAACACAGCCCAAAGCCTGATGGAGCAAACAGTGACAGCAAACAGATCTATTTCCAAGGAGGGAAAACACACAACTTCCTTTCTGCAACATCCCCCCAGTTCTTCTAAAAACAGGATGAGAGTCAGGATGCAGAAGCCTGAGTTCAGGGGACTGGGTTTAACCTGGATTTCCTGGCAAACATGCAGAGCTCATCAGTATGTCATGTAGACTTGAATGCTCAAAAATGGGAACAGGCTAAAAGTTGGGTTACATTGTTTAAATGCTCTGTTTACAATTATGAGAAAACCCTGCTCAGTCCCCTATCTGAGTAAACATCCTTGGGGTGTTGCCATCTCTTCGAAATAATAGGAATTGTATATACAATACATCCCCAGATGAACATGGTATGGGGTCAGAGAAGTAAACAGTAATTGCTAAAGAACACATTTACTGCATGTTTTCTACACTAATGATTCTTCCAGCAAAAGCAGAAGTTAACGTGTCTTTTTAGAAGCACCTGTGATTCTGGGGAGATTTTTGTTTAAAATTAAAAATATCACTGTTAAAGATGCTGTTGCCACTTTACTGAAGGCACACTGAGAAACAGCAAAGTTACACTAGCACCACAATTGTCAGCAAGACCACAGTTTAAAAGATGGAAATCTTAGAAAAGAGGAAAGCGAAATTTATTATTCAGAGAAGAAAGCTACAAACACCTCATTCCATGCTCTGCATTAGTAGCTGAATATGACAACTTAAAAACCTGGCAAACTGTTTCAATTTACAGAAAGAACTCCAGTAAGGCCAAAAAATCAGAGCAGTTGTGAAGCAAAGCTTGAACAAACATGACTTTGTTTTCTGTTGTTTATGGCCAGCTTTTCAGGCCACATCAGTACCCTTGCTGTTATTCACATAAATCTCAGAGGGTTTTGCCTCTGAGTGAAGATTTTTCTTTCTTTGTCAGAACGAATCAAACAAAAAGCATATTTGGTAGGGCACGTATAACACCGAGTAGGTTGACATACGCAGTCTTTTTTGGTAGCTTCATCTAATTAACAGGAACAGTGTTGCTATCAACGGTGGGAGGTAGTATTGCCCCAGATGACTTAGGGGGTGGGGGGGGTGATGACAATGACTCACAGTGACAAACACTTCTGCCTCCAGGCTCATTTAATCCCTCCTGCCTGCCTACAAGCTCTGCTGCTGCTCATCTGTGTTAAAGCACATCACTAGACAGATGCTTGTTGAGCAACTCGCTGGACTGAGGGCACTGACTAATTCTGCACTGACTTTACACCACACTGGGCAGCAGGGTTAGTAAGACTCAAGGCAAGAGTGAACATACACTTCTTGTCCCCACAAACAGGATTTTTTCCTACCACAGACCACCAAGGTTAATCTGTTTTCAGTGTGACGTACAGTGGAGCCTGTTGGGCTCTCTATTCCAGCTGAGCAGCACAGAAAAGGAAAACCAAACCAGGTTAAAGCAAACATTGCTCTTCCCAGGTTCCCTCAAAGCTTCTTTCTGTCTGGAATGTCTAAACTCTGGCAAATTAAACAACCATCCAGATGTGTTATTTTAAAACTTTAGACTTTGGTAGCATTAAGCTGTAGGGTGTGCAGGCAGCAGTGCTGGGTGAGGGTGCTACTGAGAGTGACCATATTCCAGCCAGACACTTTCTCTCTTCTTATTTTAGTACAGATTTTTTCCTTGGGACTGCCCTTATTTTCTAAAGCAACCTGCTCAGAACACCAGACCTGAAACAACTCATTTCACCCTAGGAAAACATTTGGATTTTCAATATGTAGAATTATAACTGTTCTTGGATAAGCCCTTACTTGTGGAAGAGTATCCAAAACCACTTTTTCCAGCTCCTGAAAGTCTGTATGTCAAGTTTTGAACACATCTTTCCTTTCGTCCCCCAAATCTTTTGTGAATATGAGAAACCAGTGTACATCTGCATCAAGTTTCTTATTTGGCAAATGAGTCTTCTTACAACAAAAGAAGTTTTGTAGAAGGTTTACCACACATCTTTCATGCAGCATGAGATTGACATAAAAACTGTGTCCCCAAAGGAACAAGCTTCCATGTTTAGTAGCATGCCCACACAGAAAATTCAGATGAAAGCCATATAATAAACACCACAAAAATCCCTGGGGCCTACACAACATCCTTCCCTCAAAAATATTAAATTCAGCATGTTAGTAGCAAATACAGCTGTATTGATACAGGATGGGCTTGAACTGGTCATTTTCCTGCAGATCAATTTTATGAACCCTTCCTGCCTGGAAGGGGCAATTTCTGTGAGAATTCAGCCTTCCAGGCTAGAGGGTTGAAGCCAACACTGATATGGCAGGCTGTCACAAATAGGCAGAGACTTGTATAATTTCAGGTTTCAATAATTTGTACCGTACTGAGTAGAGACAATTTCTTATTTTCAACACCTTGTCCACTTATCATGTGTCACATGGCCTTGCTTCTTACTGCGCAAGTATCTGGCACAACCTGTCCTGCACCAGTTTCATATGTATGATCAGGTTAATCACATACACCCTTCTACAAATCCCCAAGTGGCACACTTTCATTCTTGAAAGGTCCGTGAAAATCACATGTCCCTTTCATCTGAACTAAGATAATATAATTTCCCTTCAGTGAGATAAATGGGCAGTCTCAGAGGAGTCACTCAGGAGATTTTTTGCTGATACTGTCTTCTCACCTAGTTATTTGTGGTAGAACACCTACAGAGAGGCACAACTTAGGAAGCTGGCTAAAACTGCTAAGTGGAGTTTTTTCCGAGTTGTGCGCTGTTCTCCTGCAAAAGCTTCGTCTCTTTATTACCTGAGGTGGGATTATGATATTTACCCATGGGTAAAGTGCTTTGAGGCTGAGAAAGAAGTTGTATGATTATAGGCTAACCTTGCAGGTTTACTTCCCAGATTACAGCTCCCATCCACTTGGCACTTCTGGTTTCATTATAATGTTGGACAGCCACGTAATCCTTCAAAGATTCTTTTCCATATATGAGTATTGGAAGCACAAATTATTAAACCCTAAGACTTCTAGGCCTTCTCTTTTACCAGCATGCAATATGGGGACAGTGATGGTACCCAAGGTAATTCACCTTATCTGTCTTAGGCTGCTTTGAAAATGAGCATCTACCTCAAGCAAACCATCTCTGCTTTTCTCTCTGAGTGATGAAGCAAGAGAAGGCACCTCTAAAAGGCAATATATCATGTTCTAAACCTTTACCATGAATCAGCTTCCAGACAAGCCCAAAGGAAGCCCCTAAGCAGTTGTTCACTACCATACAACTGACTTCTATATGGTCAGAGCCCAGCAAAGTCCCATACACCACATCCACCAAAGATTGCTCTGGGACTGACAGTCCTTCTACTGAACTAGCAAAAGCAAGAAACCTTCCTATTACTGCCCAGTGATGAATCACTAGAGGATATTCAAATGTGGCACTGTAAAATAGTACAAAAGCACGTCCCATCACAAATGGATTCCATGTAGTCCCTCTGAACTTGTCCAGCTGGCACTACCCCATGGAAGTGCAGGGAATTGGACACAGAGTGTCAGTTGTCTTCATGCACCACTGCACGTTAACCTCAGCAGCAGGGATCCAAGATCTTGGGATCAAAGGAAGGAGGCACAGAAAACAAGCACACACATTGCAGCAGGAGGTGACAGTAAACAGAAACCCTCTCAGTGCTCACAGAGAGGTTTTCATTCAGGACGCTAAAATTAAAGCTCCTTTTAACTTGGTTTTAAGTACTTTATGCCCTTGGCACTTTCTTCAAAAGCACAGTTACAAACTCAGGAGTGCACAGGAAAAGGAACACGATGGAAGTCTGTAACTCTCCCTTCCCTTCACCTATCTTTTTTTGGCTGCATTTAGGTCTAGTCAAAGAAAGTAATTTTTAAAGCAGGCATAATTTGCAGAGAATATGAAATCACTGATGTTCCTCAGAAATGACTAACAGTCATCTTGGTGTATGCACACCCCAAGTGCTCACAGAAAAGAAAAACAGTAACTCTCCCTTGACATAAAAACCCAAAACATTGGAAGGCCAAAAGTGAGGAAGAGAAGGAGCAGGGTTCCAAAACAGGTTTCATTCACGGTGCCTGGATCCAAAATCTAGTAAGTACAATCTAAAATTAATTTACTCCAAGGAGAAAGAAAACGTACAAAATTCCCCCTCCCTCCTTTCTCACTTCCTGTGCCTTCACTTACTTTCTTTCAGTGTCAGGTGTTGATGCAGTGCTGCTGAGACCAAGTGATTCCTGCAAGAGAAGACATGCAGCACTGAGAGCAGACACTAGAGAAGCTTTTACCCAATTTATGAAGAATATCAAATCAAAGAACAAACAAACAAAAGTTGATGATCAAAATCTAAGTGCTTACCTCAATCTGGGATCGCAGCTGTAGAGATGTGGGGCTGGTATCAGGTTTCTCCTAAAATATAACAAATATCGACTTAATGAAATATCCAAACACCAGAAAGAAGAAATATGAAGGGGAGAAAAAGGGAAAAGACAGTAACAGAACCAATAACTATTTCAAAACAGTTCATATAGGAAACATTAGCTACTCTAGAAAGAGCTGCTTTCAGGCTAAATTCTGAAATAATCCAGTAAAACAGCTGATTTCATACTTATCACTGCAGAATATATAAAGTAAAGCTGCCAGACAGAAGTCATTCAAAACAAAATAGAAAGAGGAGGTTTTATTTTCACTAGATCACCACCACAATTTGTTAGATAAGTTCAAGTGCAATTTCCAAGAAATTACCTTCAGGAAAAATTTGGCATTAGGAGAAAATTCTCTGAGGAAAAAATATGGAGAGGATGCAGATACCTTTCATCAAGATCAGCTTCTCACACAGAAACATGTCAACAGTATGGAATTCAAACCACTTTTCTACAAACACCTAGGATACCACCATGTACTCCAATGAGAACTCCAAAGAACTCAATTATCCAGGCTCCCTTTGCAGTTGATGGGGAGACACAGAAACTCCTACAGAACAACTTGCCTGACAGGTTTCAGCTACCTCAAGTTAGATGAGGGAGTCCCACTGGTGGTATCTAATTGAAGACTGCAAGCCAGCTGCTTAAAAGGCACACACTATTAACATGTCTAGCTGAAATTAGTGGGAAAATTCCAGTTAGAATGGAGGAAGATAATACAGTCATCAGTACTGAGAACTACACTTTGTTGGTTGATCTTCATGTGAAATCATGGGGTAAACTACTTATTCCTACTTTATTCTCAGCCAGCCTTAGCCCTTGTGAAGTTATTGCAAAGTGAATTCCATAACTTACTGAAATCACAGCTGGCTAAGCAGTGGTGTACATGCTTCAAGAAAATCAAAAAATGACATGGATTTCTTTCTCAGTGCTGAAGGGCTTCTTGTTCATGCATTCCTCAGCCTACATGTAAAACTCTTATCTCTGTGAAATTGTACTTCCTATTCCCATTGTTTACACAAAGGTGACAAAACATTCTTGGGATTTAATTAAAAAAAAAAGAAAATCAGACACAATTTTCTGGAAATGCAGCCTTTTAATGCTAAACAGGAACTTACTACTGACTGCCATGAGGTGGTGTTGGACTAACCCACTCAGGAAGTCTGCAAGATCTGGAGTAGAAAGGAGCCTGTTCTGCCATCACACAATGGAGTCAGCTTGCAGTGCTGGCTACAGAAGCCAGGGAGGGCACAGGATGGCCCATGGCCATGTCCTTGCTTGTGTGCAAGGCTGACACCGGGTCACTGCCCTGCTGGGGCATTTTGCCTGACCATGCATTGTCTGCACATCTGCTTTTGCTGATTGTGTAGCACAAAAAGGGAAACTAAGTCCTTGAGTGAAAGTGGACATGAAAGGGTGATCACGTTCACGTACTGACAGATCCAACAGGACTCCTCTAGTCAAGCAGAAGCTGGACCAAGGCCAGGGGAATTCCAGAGATGTTCACAGATAAGAGAAATGAAAATAGCTACTTGGCACCAGGCATCCCTCTCTTTCTCCCTTAGTTCTGTAAAAATGAACCTGACTAAGTTTTGTACCTGGAAAAGGCTGCAGACACATGGCTGAGAATCTTCCTCAGACACTCTCCAAGCCCTGCCTAGTTCTTTGCAAGGAAGGAGAGAAAGAAGAGCACCACTATACAAACACTTGCCATTCAGGAGCACCTCATCTGTCCATAAACTGCTGCACTGAGGAGAAAAGGAACATTTTATCAATTTTATGTTACAGTTTCAGTATGCCAAGTCAGGAGAACCCACCATGTCCCCAACAAGGCCTTTAGATCCCAAGTTCCTGATGATTTATCTGCTGTCTTAAAAAGCTGCTTTGCTTCAAGTGTTTTGTTTATTTTTTAAATATAATAGTTTTGTGTAAATTTGTGTAACTGCTTGAGCAGTTGCTCATGAAGCCTGAGACTAGAATTACATGAAAAGTTCCTACTCAGCTGAACAGTCAGCTGCATCCCATGTAACTAAATCCTACAAAACCTGACTGTATTTACTTTCTTTTTCTCATTTGCTGTCAAGCTCACCCTGTTAGAACAGGACCTGTTTTATAGGAACAAGATGACTGTGGAGGGCAGAAGCAAGGACAACTTTCCTCTCCCTCCTCCAGAGCACAACTTTGCAATGCTGGAATGCAAAACACCTGATGGTCCTACACTGTTATGATTAATATTCCTACCTGCCTTTCCAGCAGAATGGTATTTTTTTCTATTGCTATTTACACAGGAAACAAAAGGAAAATACTTGGGGAAATATTACTCTCAACTAAACTTCTGGCTTAGATCTGTATCAGAGATCATAGAACTTTCATCAGCCTAGAGCAATTGTCTTTGTTTTGGTTAAAATCCATAAAACCCCACATTAAACTGCACTTTAAAATCCACAGGTTGTGTTGACTTTAATGCATCAGGATCAGGACCCTTTTTTACCAAAGGCTAATTGTAGAAGGTTGAGCAAATGTTGTACTGTTGGCATGTTCTCTATCATGTGATACGATCTTTTCAGAAAATATTTTTAGAGGTTAGTTCCATTGAAGTACATCTTTCATCCCTCTGAGCCAAAACTTAAAAATGAAACCAAGGATAGCCTGGGCTTATAGAAACAGGGGCTGCAGTAAGAGACATCCCCAGCCCGCATTTCCACAGCTCTTATTTAGACAAAGCAGGCAACAGAGCAATAGGCATCTTCTCTGCGAGCAGCCTTGCTGCCCCAGATAACTACCCTCTACATGTGCCCATAAAGCTTGTCTGAGATGTACCAGAAAATTCACATCACCTACATGCTACACAGTGCTCTGAAGAAACCCAACGATCTGAGAAAGTATCTGATCAAGTGCACATTCCTTAAGCTACACTATTAAATCCAGTGTTTCCCAAATGTGACTGATTTACTTGCATGGCTTTTGGATTTAAGGGGCCCTAGGCAGGGCACCTATCCTGTACCCAGAAACTGTTGGTGCATATTGAACTTCTCCAATACACTATTAAAAGCAGCAACTAAGATCTGAAGATTCTGGAGAAACTGAAATGTCCATAAAATGTATCCAATCCCCAGGGAACACATTACATGGAAAGCAAACAGTGGCTTAGCACCACCTTGTCCAGCTCCCCTGCAGGTCCAAGGTCAGCACAGCAAAGAATCTCAAATACTGATAATAAACCCAGGAGGAAGTTTTAAAAATCAGTAATGCTAATATCCTGTAGAAGAAGCCCACTGAATTTGAAGTAGGGATTCCTCTATCAAGTCACCTACACCTGACCTAAAACACTCTCAGCTTGCAGAGGAATTTTGTTCTCCCACCTTTTGTTCTCCCATCTTTTCTTCTCCCATTTCTTAGCAAATCCTAATAGGAGGCCTATTTCCTTCCTTTTGCCTCCTTCATCCAAAGCCACTATCATCCAGAGGATGGGTGCAGGACAAGGTCCTGAGGTTCTGGCAGAAGCTCTGATCCAGCAGCTGGAGGAAGGGATGGATGTCAGGCGTTGCGCTGCCCAGGAATTGCCTGGGATCACCAACCCTTCCACACGGTGGATGCCACAAAGAGCGACTGCAGAGAGACACCGGTAACCTTGGGAGCTCTGGTGCAGAAGCGCAAGTTGGAGAAATGCTTTTTACAAATCTCTTGTTTTAGAAGAAAATGTAGTAGTAAGCTTAACAAGCAGGATTTGTAGCTTACGCTTCAAACCTTTAGTTGTTTGCCTTAGGGACCAAGAAAGTAGCTTCCTTTGCAGGTAGCTCTTTCTGCCTACTTTGTGAATGAATTTATGTGATCATTTGCATACATTTTCTTTTCAAATTACTGGAGGTTTCTAAATATTGTGATTATGGTTTTATATACTACTTTCCTCGTAAAAATCTTCAAAACAGTTTTGCAACCATTTATGAGCTAAGTCTGAAAAAAGCAACTGTGAAGAAAGTACAAAGCACAAAATACATGGGAAAGAAGCTGAAAAACCATTTCCTGACTGGAATGGCAGGTTTTGAATTCATGAGGGACTTTTCTTTCCATGACAACTTCAGTTCACTTGTTCTGTATAGCCTATCTGAAGGCATTGCTGTTCTGCTCCTGAAATACACAAACATAGCAGACAAGAGCACCTAAAAGGAAACTTAGTTATCCAGGGTATGGCACATTCTAGGGGAATGTGCATATTTTAATTACTTAAACATTAAGCTCCATCTATGCTCCACACCACACGGACTTAGTTTAGGAAATTGTATTCATTGAATTAATCCTTTCTAATTAAAAATTCATGAACCTCTTCACAATTTCTGCCACAGGAGCTGTATCCATTTGAATCATAAATTTAAGCACTCCTCTGCAGATCCCAAGACAGGATTAATCTCACTGTGCAGACAGAAAGTGTTCAAAGTGAGACTCAGATGAGTGCTGGGAAAATACAGTGACATAATCAGTAAAAAGGAGATGACTAAAAAGCTTACAGCTGTATAAATAATTTTATACAATTTTAAACTATTTCAGCAGGTGTAAATAAGATATATAGAGCAGAAAACTTCTGTTAGAGAATTCTGCCAATCTTTCCCCGAATGTTTTCTCTCTTGGCTCTGAACGTGCATTGCATGTTCTAGTCTAGCTTCTAAAATGATTAAATGAAGATGTATCTGAAAGACAGCAGAGCACTGAAGGCTTGTAAGAGTTTCATTTGTTCTGAAAGCAATAATTCTGCCTGGAGTCCTCCACCACACTGTATTTCAACCTCTGTAGAGGTGCTGGGGAAGAAGCAGGGAAGCCCCTGTAAAGAGACAGTGCAGGTATGCAGCTATGTAATAGAAATTGCCTACGAGGCTCTAGATATGAGCCACAAGTCAGAATAAAGAAAAAAATAAGACCTATTACTGTGTCAACCACCTCAGGAAGTGTTTGAGGGAACTAACAATTCAGTGAGTTTCCAGTGGTACAGATTAGTTAAAGTCTCATTTTGAGTTTCAAACCACAACCTCTGGCCCATCCCCTTAGCTGTTTCAGCGAAGAAAGAAGATTTTTCTGCACCATTGCTCTTGCACATTAGAGCCTGAGCTGACCCATGCTAAATCATAACATCCTGCAGCAGCAGCAAAACTCTGGATCAAGGAAATGATTTAAACAGAGGGGATGGTTAAAAAAAAAAAATTAAACAATAAATACTTCTAAGCACAAAACAAAAGTCCAAGTGTCTCAATGCCTCATAGAAAAGTGCAGACATAAGGTAAACACTTAGCTTAACTACTGATGAAATGCAGCTTCAGAGAACACACTGATAGAGTACTCACATGTCTGCTTTTAGTATTGGAGAGGGAAGAAATATCCTGCCTCTCAGCTTGATGTAAACACCAGAATCTATTGAAGCTAACACATCTCAGGGCAAACATTGGACCCTCTCTCTCCCATTTGCCAACAATGAAAGCAGAAGGATTTTTTTCACCCATCTCAAGTACTCTGCATTTTACACTAAGGCTGGGAGCCACAGGGCCGAAAAACATTTCATGATGATTTTGAAAAACATAATTCAGTAGCAATTATAGAGAAACTGCAGCTTTTGTAAAGCCATCTAACAATAAAAAGTGAGGTAGTGCTAAGATATAAATTCACTTGTAACAAACAGAAGCAGAGTCCAGAAAAATTATGGCATGAACACAAAAAAACCTCGATAGAAACGGGCTTCAGAGAAAGGAAAAGTCGATATGGGAACACAGCATTCTGCAGCAGAGAAATCAAATACCTTCTGATCAATTTTCCAAACACGATGAAGCAAGGCCAGAACTATGGCAGCTATCTTTGTGCTAAAACCATATTAATATAAAAGCCAATATGTGATCGAGACACAGCAGGCCTTTGATTGATGCATTTTACACTTGTTACTCAAATGGTACAATACTCAAGTGTTCTTGTTGCTGGCAGGAACTGCCTCTGTACTAGAGCTCTTGCTGGCATAAAAAGATGAGTAAGACCTGCCAGCTCTGCCTAAAAGTTCTTACATTAGTCAGCACTGATTTTTATTGTACAGGTAAGGCCAAAAAG
This sequence comes from Agelaius tricolor, assembly GCF_023055355.1. Lineage (NCBI taxonomy): Eukaryota > Metazoa > Chordata > Aves > Passeriformes > Icteridae > Agelaius > Agelaius tricolor. Next base: position 48,148,457 of record NW_027269261.1, read on the forward strand.
AACTTCTGTGAAATCATGTTGGAAAACAGTGAAAGACATGGGTTTCCAGGGAGGACTTTAAGATAGAGTGGTTTTGGCATCAGGAAGAGCTGTAATGTTTCAGTGGAATGAAAAAATCCTAAACAAACCACATGAAGAATGGTTTAATGTGAAGCCAGAGGACTCAGGATTTGACACAGACAAGGGAGGCATGAGGTAAAGCCCAACTGGATACTGCCCAAATGGGGCCCTTCTTGTTCAAGAGCTGACAATGGGCTTGGGGAAGAGCCACCACTTCCCCCAGTGAGAGCATTTTGTCCTGTGGGAAAAGCACAACAAAAGGAAGAGAGAAAATAAATGAATAAACCAACAAGCAAATAACAGTTTGCTACAGTTTGGTACTTTGGGGTAGGAACAGTCTGGTCAGATTCCTTGCCCAGGTGCTGGTCCTCTGGTGAGGACAGTGTGCTGTACCTTGGCCCCAATTACCCCCTGAACCAATACCCACAACTAATCAGGAGAGCAGCACCTCTGTGAGCCACACATCCCTATCACCACCACCCTGCAGCCTGCTTTCTGTAACTGTGGGGCTAGGAATTTTGAGTGGTTTTGAAGTGAAGCACGCACTGATAAGATGAGAAAACAAGCATGAGGAGCTCCTTGCCATGAAACCTATGGCTGAATATGGCAAACCTCTTTCTGAATACTAATGGTCCTGATTTGTTTTTCTGTGGTCTTCAAGTTTAGGCCACCTGTTCTTAAGGGCCAATGATGTTCTCCATTTCTCTAAATAACACTTTTCAGATCTTACCAATTCTTCATTTTCATGTACACAAAGCTGTACTATATTTCTATTATTTGCCATTTTCTCAATTTCTCTTCAGTGTTTCCATGAACAACAAAAAGTGTATTTTCTTTTTGAAAAGTGGAAAGAAAAAGGAAAGCTCAGACTTAGACTAATGCTTCCAGGAAAACTTCTACAGCCATGCTATAAATCCTTTCAGACACATCATGGAAACAGAGGTCCACTGTCATTTGTATTGATACTATACTTGTGTACCTACATGCCAATAGCCATGTCCCAAACACATGGAATTTCAGATGATCTATACTGCAAATGAATGGAAGCTTTTGTGATGGATTAATTAATATGCTCAAGGCTTAGGGATTCTTGTAAAACAGGTTGTTACCATAATACTAATGATTTTTTCCAAGTATACCCCCATTCATATTATCACTATGATAGCTAACATTTAAAAACCATATATCGCTTTTACTTTACGTTTTACCAAAAAATAATTTACCAAGAAGATCAGAAACTAAGTCAACTTTGAGTTACTTAAAAACCCCGGTAAAATTGAGGAGGAGGTAAATCATGAGAAAGCACTGATCATTAGGAGACCTACAAACATTTTTCTACCACAGATGCATGGAGTATCAGCAATGAAGCCCCCCATATCAGGGGCAAAAAATGCCAACATTTTGCATTAATTTCATTCTGGGAAAGCAGCGATTTGCTTTACTTTGTTAAAAAGACAGATTTTTAATAAATCATAAAGGTTATGTAGTGGAAAACAAACGATATTTTAGTTTTAAACTTCCCCATACTTTTTTTTCTTCTCTAATTTATGACAAACTGATATGCTGGAAGGCATTTTGTGTCAGGAACTTCCATCATACAGTCACTGCAACGTGCAGTAGAATTAGACAGTTCTCTCCCTTTTTTTTTTCTACTTGATGCCTCACATTGCTGAGATTCGAACCCAAACCCAAGCACACATGAAAAAGATTCTACTCTTTTTGCTAGGTTCTCTAGCTGTAGAAGGCAAACCCAAAATTCAGAACTCAACAGCACTGTGGGCAGTGGAAGAAATCTGGCACAACACCTTTTTTCCACAACTGCTGCCCTTTGAGCTGCCTGTGGCTGCTATCAGGTTGTGCACTGCAGAACTCCTAACCTCCTCTTCCTTCATAATCCTCTAGAAAAACCTGCACCTATATCCATGTTTCCACTTTTTAAAAGTCCATTTGTATAGATGTGCATATACCTGTTTTGTGGATTTTTGGGGTTTTTTAACATGAAATTGATTCTTTCAGAGCATGACTGAAGCTTTTATTTAATTAAGGAAAAGCAATTTAAGACTTTTCCCACACAGAGCACAGAATTTCTGGAAGTTTTTGTGTTATTGTTCAGGAAGTGGATTTAAATTTGAACTTTTTAGAGAAATGAAAGAATCCAGTAAAAAACAAAACAAAAAAAATCCAAAACCACAAACAACACGAAAAGCCCCTAAGATCACAGAAAAAAAAAAAAAAAATCCCAAACCAACCCCACTAGGAAAAAGAGGCAACAGAACCACGTAACAGAGCGCTGTGCTGAGTCAGGACCTGAGCCACATTATCCCTGAACAAGCAGTCTTATCACGAGGCTGTGCCCACATGCACATTTACTAGTTTTCTCATCTTTCCATGAAGAAATTCAAACAGCCTACTGTTGCATCTTTTTGTGCAAAAATAATAACATCGAAATTATAAACGTTTGGGCAAAATAGATTCCTGCTTTCCTGCTTTCCAGCTGACAGTAACACTGTACCTCTATTTTCCTCTGTCAGAGGTTAAAAACATCAACAGCTGCTAGCTCAAAAAAGCAGACATCCTGAACTCAGATCTTTGTTGGCAGTAAGCACGGCAGCCCAAGCTCTCAAGCCATCCATTCTTTAAGGTTGAGACTGGGTAGGCCCTTTCTGCTGATTAGCACTATCACTTTAATTTTTTTAGTTCAGTTCAGTTCCCCCTCAGTAATTTCTATGCTCATTATTTCATCAGAGGACCACAGCTGAAAAGCTGTAACAACATGACATATTCTGCATATTTCAGGACTTAAAAACATGCAGGGCTGGTGGGTTCTGACCCCCATTTCAGCCACTTTGACAATGAAAACAGCAGGAATACAAATGTGAAAAGGTTTTGAAAAAAAATTTTTATCAGACAAACCTGTGTGAGCATATTGGGAACTAACTCTGATGACATTTCTTTATGACAATAAACTTGTTTTGAAGAAACAGTTTATTTCAGGATCCTTTTTAAGAACGCACTTGAAGCAGGAAAGAAACTGGTCATACTGGGAAAAGTTTTATATTAGATACACATTTTTAAAAGCTTAGTTTTACAACCATTTTAAAAAGCAGAATAAATGTAGAACTTGAACTCAAACTGGTTCTGTTTAGTAGGTAGATATATGAAACTGAACACCTGAAAATTATGACTAATTCTTTAGAGCTGGGCACTGCACTTCTTCCTCTCAACCTGCATAAACACACTCCAGGAATGTGAGTGGGTGAGGGGAGGGAGACAAAGGTTGATAGCTGGATGCTAACTTCAAAGTCTCCTACAAAGTGAGAGGAGAAATTAATTTCTTGAACAAAAGAACTGAAAACAAATTAATCATATTAATGCAAAAAAAGGACTAGACCACAAATTGCTAGTCTGTACTTACTCATTCTTCCTGCTATAAAAACCACCTCTGATAAAAGAACTTTTAAATTAGCTGCTCTCTCTTTACCTTTGAAATTGAAGCCTGTGCTTTGGGATGGATGCTTTGGGCCAGAACCTTACTTAAATCTTTATCACTGGTCATTAAATCTTCATCACATGATCATTATTACAAAACTAAATTACAAATAAACTCTGATGCTCTAAGTCATCATGGAAGATTACTCCCATCCGAGGGAAAAATTATTATTGAATACCATTAGACGATCTGGCACAATTTGGTTATTTCCACAGATTTGCAACATCCCTATTTGAGAAAATTAAGAAGTAATTATTGCCTTCTAGACATTCATGATAAAAATCTTTATCTACACAACTATTGATGGGAATATTCTCTGTTTTCTGTTTACATTTAAAGTAAGACTGGATAGAAATTCATGTGCCATAGATGTAGGAGTTAACAGGAACAGCCCCAACTGGAGGTGCAGCAAATAGGAACCTTGCTCTATGGGATTACTGCTGCATGCTTTGCTTTGAAGGGTTATGGTGCCACAGTGACATCTGACAGCTCCAATACTAGTCAGCACAACTGCTGGAAAGGGGTTAAATTAAAGGCTTCAGTCAGCCATTACCAGCTCCTGCTGCTGGGCCAGGCTCCAGCCCAGCTGCAGAGCTCCAGCCAGTTTTTGAAAAGCTCAGCTGTTCTGCTGAAAATGCACAAGTGGGATCCTGCCACATGACCAACAATTGGGGTAGAAGGTGGGGTTTCCTCTGGCACAGAGGTCAAACAGAAGAAAAGTACTTAACACAAATTTCAGGGATTCTTAAATCTAAAGGGTAACAAATCTGAATTCTGAGGCTCCATCAAGCAGTTGTAAAATGCTCCTTTCTTTGTTCAAAGCAGGGGGAGCAGAGATTTTCCCCAGAAGAGGACAGTGGAGGCCAGGACCCTCCCCCTGGGGTCACAGCAGCCTCCCAGTAAGACCTGCTCATGCAATCCCTGGCCTGACTGCTGCTCCTTCCAAGCCCAGGGGCATTGCCCCACTTTCAAGCTAGCACAGGGTGGCGATGCACAATTTTTCTTTGCTTTGTTGGGTTGTTATGCAACATGGAATTATCCCATCACAGACTGAGTAAGGATCCTTTCCCACCTTTCCCAACAAAAGGCCAATTGCTGAATGATGAACAAACTTAGTACCAAGAATGTCTGCAGAGAAAAAATGACAGGTGCTGCTTACAGAGAAAGCATTTGAACCTCAGCAAACATCCATCCTTCAGTCAGTACAGATAACTTGGGCCAGAGGAATCTGCAAAGAAAGCTGCAACCACTGTTCCAAGCAAATCATCTGCAATCATTATCTACAAATATTCACTGGAGAATTAAGCAAAGCCTTACAAATTATTCTCTCGCGTAACGTTTTTTCCTTGCTTATTCCTGAAATTGCTCCTGAAGCAGCAACTACAACAGACTTCTTCCCAAGTTCCACTTGAAACTTTGGTCTTTTTCTCCACCACACTTTGGGTCACACTTGACTTCAAGAGGGATGCACAGAACTAGCCTTGCAGAAACAAATGAAGCACAAGTGCTGGGCAGCCTTGCACTCCAAGAGTCACCCATAGTTTTTCAGTGCCACAGTGTGTACAAGCAGCGCTTGCACTTCGTTCCAGCAAAGCCTGTACAGCTTTGCACTCCCTCATGCACCTTCTTTTTCCACTAATGGCCATGTTTTACTTAAACATGTTAAAGGAGGGCTGCAATCACAGATAATCAAATTATGGTATTAAAAAGGCCAGCATGCTTTGGATTTTTATAACTTGTCTTTCAAACACACATGAAGCAAAGCAGAGGCCTCAGCAATTAACAACTGCTTTTGTTCAGAGGTCAATTCAAAACCCTGCCCCTTTGCTATTAGCACTAAACAGTGAACTTATGCAGGCAATCTAGCAGCACAAGAGTTGGCCAAAAGTTACAGCAATGTCCTGATGAAGTAGGCAAAGCCAGGACATTAAGGGAGTAATGCCTTACCTGTACTGCTTCCCATTTTCTTCACCATCCCACTGAAGAGGAGTAAATAAGTGGCTGTGTGGGGCCTAATTTCCAGCTTAGGTTAAGCCACAACAGTCCTTCTTGGTGCCCAGCATGGGTCTTGCAGGGTTCAAGATAACAACAGGTTTGACTGCAATGTGCTAGATTGAATGTATAGCTGTAATTGCTGATTAGCTATTAATTGGCAGGTGCTTGTCAGGAGCCTTGCTTGCCTGACTGTACATGAGAGTCCAGGGTTCATTAGTGGCTGGTTTCTCCCTGCTGCTGTGCTGCTTTATCAGCTGGCTGTGCTGTGCCTGGGAGCGCTGCGATAACAGCGGCAGCAGCGATGTGCCGGGCTGGCAGTGCCCAGGGACTCGCTGTGTGTCTGTCCTGCTGGCCTGGGCTGGCTGGGACTGTGCTGGGAACTGCACTCCAAGGGACCCATGGATGGCTCCTCGTGGGAGGAGCTGGATCTGTGTCAGTCAGGACAACCTGGAAGTGGCTGTGGCAATGCAGCAGCCTGAAGGGATGGAGGCCCAGGGATAAGGCTGTGCTGCAGCAGGTGGATACTGACACATCAGTGCCTGTGGATAAGTCCATGCTGGAGCACCTGAAAGTGTTTGGCCATGGATAATCCCACATGAGAGCAGGTACTTCCCTGGAAGGACTGCAGCCATGGGTAAAGCCATGACAGAGCAGGTTTATTCCCAAAGGGGCTGTGGCTGTGGGTAAGGCCACACTGGAGCAGGTGGCCTGTGGACAGGCCCATGCCACAGCAGCGATACCCCCAAAGTGACCATGGCTCAGAGATAAAGGCTCTGCCTGGATCAGGCACAGCCATATGGGACTGCAGTCTGTGGATAAACCCTAGGCAGTCTGAGAGCAAGAGAATGTTCAATGTTATGGTCTGGCTCAAAGGGACAAGGGGCAGAGATTTTAATGGATATAGGTTTAAATCACTGTACCCCACAATTTGGGTTGCATGTCAGAGGAATGGCTACAGCAGGACCACACAACACTGGAGGACAAGTTTTACAAAAAGCAGTTTCAAGGGTAGCAGCAAACCAATTTGAACTGGCTTTGGTGCCCAAAAATTCCACACACCACACCACCTCTCCTGTCCTCGAAAACTCAGAGGACATTTATGGATATTTACAGGCATAGTCCATAGGCTAGGGAAAATAATATCTATGTTTTGTATCAAGGGATTAGAAGGGGATGGCAAATAATGAGCATGTGTTGGATAGTGGGGTACCCGAGAATGACGTAAATGGTAATGAATGAAGAGTGGAGAATGTGCTGGTTTTGGCTGGGATAGGATTAATTTTCCTCACAGTGGCTAGTATAGGGCTCTGTTTTGGATTTGTGCTGGAGACAGTGTTGATAATTCAGGAACATTTTTGCTATTGCTGAGGTGTGCTTACACAGAGTTAAGGCCTTTTCCTGCCTCTCACCAGCAAACAGACTGGGATGCACAAGAAACTGGAATGGGACATATGGCATCATGCTCAACATACACAGCTGGGGGAAGAAGGAGGAAGAAGGCAGGGACACTAGGAGTGATGGCACTTATCTTCCCAAGTCACTGTTACGGATGATGGAGCCCTGCTCTCCTGGCTGAACACCTGCCTGTGGGAAGGAGTGAAAGAATTCCTTGTTTGGCCTTATTTGTGTGCACAGCTTATGCTTTACCTATTAAACTGTCTTTATCTCAACCCATGAATCTTTTCACTTTTACTCCTCTGATTGGCTCCCCCATCTAACCAGGGCAGGGGAGTGAGTGAGTGGCTGTGCTTAGTTGCCAACTGGGTTTAAACCACAACACATTGAAGGGCAGCAAGAGCAAGCAAGCTCCACGTTAAGCCCAGTTAATTTAAGGTCAATATAAAGGCTATCTGTTACTGTCAGGCTACAGAAACCTGGGACTTCATCATGACTCCTACTTCATGTAACTAAGTTTTTGCAATAATCTTCTGTGTGCATTGAACAGACACAGACAAAAAACCAGCCCATTAAAAAACAGAAAGAAAAATTAAATAATATGGGCAATGACATAACAAAGCACAAGACTAGAAGTGACCAAAAAATGTTGACAGTTGGGGAATTTTTAGTAAGAGAAAGACCAAAGCAGACTGTACACTGTAATCCTCAAGGTAAGCAGTGTCGAGACTGACTTCATCCTGGCGATGGACAAAATACCTGGAATAAAACATGATCAACAAAACCATAACCAGCTGCACAAAGCCCACAAAGACAAAGGCAGCACCAAAGGTACAAAAGAAAAATAAAACTCACAAACAACTAGTAAATGAGACCCACAAGTCCAGAAACCTCGGTGCCTCTCAACATTGCAGTACCACTGTGAGCAACAATTTGCGATTTCAATCTAAACCAAATGGCGGTCAAAGCTTTAGACTGGGGAAAAGCTACTGAAGACAAACCACTTCAGTTAATAATTTGCTGCTAAGCACTTTCAGTTCTGCTTTGTCACTGCTGCAATCCCAGGGAGCCAAGCGCACTGCGAGCTGCCTGCCTGCAACAAGCCAAGGCTTTGCTGCGGGAAGGGAGCGTGCTCAGTCCTGTCTCCTCTTCCCTCCAGCAAATGTAAATTACGAATGCAAAGCTCCACGAACAAATCACCAAACACCCTGTCTTTGCCAACATCTTTGTGTAACCAGTATGACTCAGTTTGCTGGTAGGCATTCCAACTAAATTAATTTACCATGGTATGGAAAACCTGAGAGAAGTAAAACTTAAGCTGTACAAACACCTGCAAGAGTTTCTAAATGCCTGGGCTTTTGCAGCCAAGACGGGCTTGTTTGGGCAGGTGCTGCCACAGTTATCAGAGTATACATGATACAAATTCCTCTGCTCAACTGTCTTCAGAAGGGAAAGCAGCCCAGACTTCTTGGAAACAAATCTGCTCTAATCAGGACAGCAAAAAAATGTCTTGACCAAAAGCTTCTTTTTTTTTTTCCCCCTTTCCTCTTCATACCTTAGGGGGTTTTCTTCCAGGTTATAGCCCTAACAGGGTTTTATTACAACATCTTGAGGCTCTATTAGTGCATAAATTCCTTTGTAAGTTTTTATTGTTTCAGATCCAGTTCTAACACACCTCTTATTCAAGGTTATGTGCAGTCTGTGAATAAATGCATGCCAATGGATACAGAATTGAGTTGTCAATTACAAAAGGTTTTGTTAAAAAACAAGTGAAATAAAAATAGTACATTAGTAAACGTAGCTGAAACTACAGAACAATATCCCATATGCTACACTAGACTTTCACATACACCAATAGGTCCCTCTAATTGAATAGGAATTAGATTAAATATATTGCAACGTGCTCAGCATGCTACTCACTTCTATAAAGAAACTATGGGTCTATGCAGTTCCAATGACTTTCAAAGCAGAAAGAGACACACTGAAGTCCAGCAGCATCAATTGTTATTCCCTGTCTCACCTGCACTTCATTTCACTTACTCTATGATAATTCTTACATGTATATATATACATACATATATATACACACATACATATATATATACATGTATATATATATATATATGTATATATATAATATTTCAGAGAAATTGAGGGGTTAGGACAAAGTATTTGAGCACATGCCTGGCAACAGTACTGGTGTGTTTAAACCTCTGCATGTTTTTGCATGCTTTACTGCATTAAGTCCTGAACACACAGGACAGTACTAGCAGTAAGACAAGTTAGTAGATAATACAGATACTTTAATTTTTCATTGCACAGGACAGCAGCTCCTGTAGAAACTGCAGCTTTTATTTCATAGTGCATAAGCTATCAACTTGGATAACAATTATCCAAGCCTTTAGAGGACATATCTTTCTGAATTCAGAAAAGGAGTAAATCACTTGCTGTCCCAGCATATCCAGAGGCCGCTCTTTATCAGTGCATCACATCACAGAAGGAAAGAAGAGGGTGGAAACTGGTCGGTGCTAAGAAAGAGTGGGGGCTGCAGCAATGATAGAGAGATTACCTGAAGCCTGTTTCATAATTCAACATTCCTTATAAATTAATGGAAAACCTAACACCCAGGTATACCACTTATGCATTGAAATTCCACACGGGCTCCCTATGACTGCAAAAGTGGATTCAACAGAATTCCTTAGATATCAAAAATCTACTGGTACTCTGCACTTTTGAGAACAAACTCCAAGTCTTAATGAAATTGTAAGGTCAAAATCTGATTAATTTCTGATTTGAAGCAATGCTTCATTCTAGTGTTTCCCTGTCCCTCAAAAGTACTCAATTCTAGCTTCTTGAAAATAATCCATGGTGAAAATATATACTATAACAGAGCCTGTTTTCATATCATTTATATGATACCACATATAGCTTACTATGACTTGAAAAAAGGCCAAAACTTAAATAAGGTGATAGAATTGATTTACCATGATCTTTATCTTTAAACTTTTTAAACAGTAACCAATTTGCCTCCCAGCTCTCAGCTTGAGTCAGACACTGTTAATTACACAAACTCAATTATTAGCCTTTCATATTAACACTTCTGTTTCCTCACACCTTTGCTATCCCTTCAGATCTAATTAAGCACCAACTCTTTACAGCACAGTACTTCCCACTGAATGGATTCTCACAACTCCTCTGCATCGGCCCTCCCTTGACAAGGCCTTGAAACGCCTACAAGGATTCAAAATGCTACTGCTGCTGTTTAGGTATTAAAATGTGAGGTTATTTCAGTAGATCCCAGTCCCTTTGCTGGCTATGCAAGACATCTCCTGTAAAAAGTGTTCTTCATGGTCTCTGCCTGTTTGCCACTAAATTAATCTGTTTTCTTTGCACGTCCTTGGCTTCTCTAGCACTGGCAAACACTTGTCTTTTACACCATTCCTTTCTATCACTTCAAGTCTCAGTGGTAGAGGACAAAAAGACATTTTGAAGTTTACTGCAAAAAAGAAATGTTCTAGATGATCAGAATGAAAAAATTAACAAACTATTTGCTTTACTATCTTGAAAATCGGTTTCTTGGTAGCTCTATATATGATTTTAATTGTTATTTTCAACAAAATTAAAAGTAATGAAACTTTTGGCTAGCACTCTGTGTAAAATAGGATGAGTTACAGAAAGACCACTACAGTTTTAGGGGCTGGCATGCAAAGCTAATTTGAGCCCATTTATCTTTCCAACTGTTTCTCCCATCTCTCCAATTCCAGGTACACTACAAAGTGATAAATTTTGATGTCCTCCACACTATGAAAAGAGAAAGTAAAAGTCTTCAGAGAGAAAAAATTTTCCCCTGAAGTTTTCTTCTGCATATTTTGCACTTTGCATTGCCTCAAGGTAAATATTTGCCTTTTAAAGCTGTTTTACTATACACTGTCCTTGTCTCTGTAGAACCTGCTCCCAAGGGATTTTTTCCACAGCTACACATGTAAGAGACAGGATTTGTGTGGTGACCATGAAACACACATTGCACTGCTATTCCCAGGAAGAGAAAAACTAATCCCAAACCTACTCAGTCTTAAGACTATACCTGCCACCAGAACAGCCACTGGGCTCACATCTGTCATACTGCTTTGAATCCTCTCATTGGTACTGCTGAGGAGCACATCAGCACCTAGGCAGTAGAAACTGGTCTAAGTATGGTGTGATGGCCAGAAGAGAACAAGGCACAAAGCCCAAACAGACAGGAGATGGCTTCAGGAGATGGTGTTCCTTTAGAGGAAACAGCTGGAGACAAAATCAGCAGCAAGTGCAGTGCTGATGCATCCAAATTAAACTCCACATTATTCAGACTGCTGTGGTCTTCCAATGGACAGCAAGGCTTTCCTACTTCTTGCCATAAACTAGCCCAGAGCAGTGCTGACTGACTCAGAGTTCATCCAGCAAACCCATAAAGAAAGAGTCCTCTCTGCTATTTTTATATGCTCTGGCTGCAAACGATCTGAACAAGGCCCTCCAGGATTTAGGAGCCTGAATGACCCAGACTGTGACATCACAGAAAGTAAAACACAGCTCTTACTTGTGCCTGTTCTGCCTTGAATTGCCAAAAAACATTTGTAACATGCTTCCTACAGTGCCCAAAGAAAAGAATGAGAATAATTTGTTAAAAGATAAAAAAGGGTCCTCTTGGGGTATGAACCCAAGTGAAAAACCCAAACACACCATAAACACAGCACCGAAACTACAGTGTTTTACCTCTCACTTTCTGTGAATGGCACTCCCAAAACATCAAGGACATCTAGATAATAAAAATATTCAGTGCTCTTCTAGTTCTGCTACTGGCTTTCTGTATTATTTCAGGAAGTTAATTAAATCCTTTGTGTCTCAATATATTTGCCTGAAAACAAGAATTCTTACCTACTGTATTCCACAGCTTTGTCAAAGCTGCCAACACATTCAGAAAAGACATATGGAGGTGTAAGTAACTGGAGTCACAGCTTACATCTCCTTCCCTTGGTGTCCTGCATTTACAGCAGAGGAGAGGACCCTGCTGCAGCAACCCCCTCCTTACCAAAACCAGCCTTGAAAGCCACTGGTGAGATGATTACTGAGAAAGCAACCACAAAACTCTCTGTGACTGTCTCCCGCTCAGTACCACACAAACCTCTCTCCATAATTCTTAGAGGGATGCATACTTGGTGTTTCTACCTGTGTATTTTCATTAGACCAGATTTTAATTAGACCTGGTGACTAAAGGCAGGGGTAGCTATCCCTAGTGGTCTGAGAAAGCAGAAAGAGCCAACACAGACAGAAAGGAGCTATTTTGCAACTAGTCTTTATGAAAGCAAAGTTGGCAAAAGCCCCAAGAAACAGATAAAGTCACGTTGAGTAGGTTAAATAGTTCACCCTGCCTTATGCAATTGCATGGCTACTCTCAGGTCCTTGATTTTTACAGTAAAACCATTTTGAAACCTAAATGGGAGAAAACAAGAGTACAACTGGTTTTTAAATAACATTTTAAAGTCCCTGAATACTAATTTTTCTCAATTTGCCCTGCTTTATTAAAAGAGTGTTTGCCAAACTGAGATAACATCTCTTACTGTTATAATTTTTAATCAGTGCAGCAATTCATGATTTACTCTTTCTCAGCTCTGGATGTGATTCTGGATACACACTCACAAGCAGCCCTGTAGCCTTCATGGACTGTGACAATACTTCAAACACACAAAAACCTCAACTGAATTATCTAACTTAATTTTCATCCTTAAGCTTCCTGTGTTTAAAAAAAAAAACATTTAGTAATTGTGCTCTGAAAGCAGACTTTGAGGAGAATGTGTCAGCAGTTAGCACTGTGCCCCTAATTAAACCAATATATTTATGGTCTCCATAAATTCCCTCTGCAGCTATAATATAATGCTTCTATATGTCAATTTCCTGGTATACACAAATGTTTTCAAATTATCAGCACTGCCTTGCTGACTGTTTAAGATAAGGCCCTCATCTAGCCATGCAAAGGAGACTTAGGCTCTGTCACACATTAATGAGAAAAGGGAACCATTCACAGAGAGTTTTCTGCTCCTCCAGAAAAATCTCTGCTGACTGCATAAAAATGTTGCCTTTTGTATATTAATTAAAGCGGCAGCATCATGAATATACATTTCTTTTCCTTCTTCTGCCTTAGCATCTCTTAAACAGCATATCCTTAATTTTTGCTGCAACTCCTTCAAATGCTAATTTAGGTTCCTTTGGTTAAGTGAAGTGCTGCTTTCTGCACTTCAGAGTGCAGAAAACACATATAATGAATGTCCTGAAATTTTCATCATGTTTGGAGAATGAACATTGCTACAATTCAACATTTGCAGGCTTAGTTTATTTTCTTGCAATTTTGAGAAAATTTGTCTTGGCAAATGAAAATCCAGGAGTGGTCAACAGCAAACTGTCAAGAAAATGGGGAAACCAAAAGCAGCAGAACATCCTGTATGTTAAAAGATAAAACACCAGGGACACCTGGTTGCTGTGTCATTCTTCAGTGTCACTGAAGAAACATCATTTGTCATTTGTTGAATCCAGTCAATTCCACTGTTTCATACCCAATCAAGGAAATGATCTTTGTCACTAGATGCTACATCAAAGCCTAATACTTCCAGCAAATTACTTAACATTTGAACACCTCTGTAAAACTATCTGTAAAATGGATATTTTAGCATTCAATGCACGGATGCAAATCATATGTAACAATCTGTCTGCCTACAGAGCAACACCAAGACAAAACTATAAAGCCTGTCCTCTTCAGAGCATAAACCACTACCTCAAAATGTGTTTTCAGAAAGAGATGTCGTGATGACAAAGGACAGAAGCTATCTTACATGATATGTCCTTACAGTTCTAAAATGATTTTTACAGACAAATCAAATGAGCACAGCAGAAATCTGCCTTCCTGCATGGTTTTAAACTTTTGATGGAGAACAGTATTTTCCAGAGGAAAGGAACGGGGGCGTTGGTGGGGAAATATGAAACTAATTTCAGCAGGAGTTTGTGAATAGGGTATTCTTTCATATTAATGAAAACCAGATCATAAAATAGTCTGTGAGCTAAGAAACTGGCAGACAATATATTAAATATACAAAACCACACATAATATAAATTTATATGTATTTATATGTACAAATAACTACATAAAACTATATTAAAAAACAATAGCGTTTTCCCCATCATAAGATATGCTCAAGATACTGTTTTTTAACAATAAAAAATAAGTCAGGACTCTAAAATGCAGTTCCACAGAACAACAGAATGTCTGGCAAGGGAAAACAAGCTACACAAATAATTTTGTATCACAAAGCTATTGCATAATGTAAATCTGTGCAATATAGTTTGTCATTTGATTTCAAAGTCATCAGGCACAGGAAGAATGCAACTTTGTTTAGTTTACAAACATTTCAGGAAAATTTCAAAGCATATACAAAACACGAGGTATTATTATTATTACATAAAATTGAGAATAAAATAAACCACTTCATTTTTTCAGGTCAATTATTTTGAAAGGAAGGTTGGATAACAGTTGTCTTATAACCTGAGTTGACTTCCTAATTTTCAAGCAATAAATAAGGCCTTCAGGGTTCAAGATCAAATGATCAATTACTAAATTTATGGAAGGTTCTATTACAAAAATCAATAAATAGTGACTAAAGAAGGCATTATGAATAAAACAACTTCATAATACTGGTAACTCCACTTGAGAGGATGGCAAAATTTTCTACATAGCAAGTACATGCCTAATCAATCCATGTAATATAATTTGCATCGAACAAACTATTTAGCATTTTGCACGTGACCTCTGTGATGAGACAGGTTGAGTTATCTTCCATTTTTGTGCCAGGTCACATGTAAATACAGGGTGGTCTCTGGACCCTAAACTCTCACAGACTGTCCCTTTCCTGCAAATATCCACGGTGGGATATGCTTTTCAGAAGGAGCTGAAAAAAACCACCTCCATCAGTGAAGATGTAATGGGACTGGGCAATTAAAAATTCATTCTTGTCAAAGCTAGTGAAATTTATATTAATATATACCTATTGGTTCACACATAATTAGATCAATAAATATATGCTTGATCTCTGGGTGAAAGATTAAATGAGAAAGGTGCAAAGAAGAGACTGTTGCCTGCTTCTGTTACTGAGACGCACAGGGCTGGAAGGTACTGACATTACCCATTAGAGAGACAAAGGTTGTTTTCCTTTAAGGCTCCATCCTAAAGAAATGAACATGTCAATCCATCACCACTTCTAGGGAAATAACTGAAAAAGCAGGTTATTCTGGCCTAATGTTTGGGAATCAGATGCTGTGTAATATTGAAAACTGGAAGGTACTGCATTTAAACCAGAACTGCCCAGACAAAGACATTCAGGGTGAGGAACATCTGGGGAGCTAACAGGTTTGCTAAAAAGGATGCAGGGATTACAGTGAATCATAAGGTAAGCACAAGGCTTCATGCCACGTTGTTGTGTGAAGAACCACCATTGTATTACAGATATTATGAATGCTAAAATAGTTTGCCTAGGGAGACAGTGGAATTAACATGCTGGGACAGTTTGAAGACAGGTCTGATCAACATCTGTTAAGCATGATAAGGAAAGCTGAATCTATCTTGGAGCAAAGGAGGCATCAGGTAGTTTCTCAAAATTATACAACAAAGCCAAGGTAAAAACCATGAAATACAACAGTACTTAAAACAAAATAGGTTCAGTAACACACCTTCAACCACAACAAAAAATATTCAGATATTGTTGTATTTGTGTTTCACTTCTGGTTTACGCATTTCACACATAACTACAGAGAGAATTTCCACTCCTCTTTTTGCAATAACTGGAAATTTTATCCCAGAGCAGGTGCTGCAAACTTAATCTGGTGTAGCTGAGATGCAGACTGCTTATGGTGATGTCTAATCCACAGCTGTAAGCAGAGAAGTTAAATAAACAGCTTCGCTTTTCGTTTATTCTGTGTTTCAAGGGACATTTTACATGTGCACTACCCTCAACTCACTAGTCTCCAAGGGATTGAATTTGCATAGATTTCTGATCTTTGCTATTCTTTCTATTGCTATTCTGCAGAAGTAGCATAGCTGGTAGCACAAAATCACTGCTCTCTAAGAGGTAACAACATCCAACCAGGCAGACAATGCAGGAAAGAATAAGGACTATAGAAGGATGGGAAGAAAGTGGGGTGTAGGAGGTGCTCAAGGAAAAAAAAATGACACATGTGGGACAAAGTGAATGGAGAAAGAGGTGCTGTGAGGACTTTTACTCCAAGAAAATCTTGTGAAGCTTTGAAAAGATGCATGGGTAGAGTAAAATGAGGAAGGCAGGGGGGCACAGGCTGAGCTACTAAGGAGTGGGATGCAAGGGGAAGATGACAGCAACTAGTAATGAGAACAGCCTAGAGAACAAATGTGGTGTCATGGAAGGAGAGTCAGTAGAGAAGAAACAGAGGGTCCTCCATAACTTCATGTCTCCTGTAACAAGGCAGTACAGAGGCAATATCTGAGCTCTCACTGAGGGATAAATGTGATTAATCTAGAACAATGTGCCACTTCCTCAGGTATTTTATCATCTATCTGCTCTGGGATAGAGGCTGACAAATCCAGCACTGGTGATCAAAGCCTTTCATCTGCCACTTAGCTGCCCTGACACAGCAGTGGAAATAAAAGTCTTATGCTCAAACGCAGAGATAAATAATCCACAACATTCCCCATTTGGAAAATACCTTGCCACTCAACATAACTGCATCTGTGCCTGCTTCTGTTGCCTGTTGCATCTGTGTTGATCTGAAGCTGCTGGTAAGACAAAGGGTACAAAGACTGATATGCTTGTGTTTCAAGAAATGTCTTGCTTTTGCATAACCCCTTTCTGCAGGCTTATAAATTCTTGCTCAAAAGAATTTCCAATGTTCTGAAGGTAATGAACAAGGATAAGAAACAGGTCTGACTTCTGTAAGCCTTGCTCACCTGTCCAGTCCTGACATGAGCAACAGCAAGTAAGACCAGGACAAGCAGTGTGATTAGTGCCAAATAAAGTTAATTTTCTTAGTACGATGCATAAGATGATTTTTTGTACACTCTTACTATAGATACTGAACTCTACCAAAGCCAGAGACATGGATCAATAGATTCCTTAAAAAATTCTAATAGGCTACTCTTAATAAAAGGAGCTATTAAAATTACATTAAATACTCATGGGTTGTACTTGTTCACAAGTAGTCATTTCGTTTTCATTCCACTGTTCAGACAGCTTAAAGAGCAAATAATTTAAGACACCCTTTTAGATTTCCAAATCTTCTTTGGTGTTTCTGTTTGGTGTGAACTGAAAAAAATGTGCCATTTCCCTCCAGTTAAAAAGGTGAGACAAAACACAGCTCATTTTGTATCATTCCATTTTGGGTGGGTTTGGGCTATGAATAATCTATGTGCTACAGGGTCAGCATTTCTGTGTTATAAATGCTACATTACGTAATGTATTACCATGACAGGATATGCATTTATATGGAAAAGGAAACAGATAAACACTGCCACCAAATTTTTAGGATTACACATTGACAAAATATCTATCCCTGGAAGTAAATGAAAGTTGCTAACTTTCAAGGTGTTTCTGAGGTAAGAGATCAATTACAAAGAATCACATTAGCAGTAGGAACTAGAATGGCACTGTCTAATGTATTAGATTAAATTCAGATTTTTTTTTCTTAAGATGGAAATTGTTAGGCTTCAGTTTGTGGCAAACTTGTGATCTCATACAGGAAATATTCCTGTTTTCAAGACTGATAGAGGATGACAAGGACTGTGGTCATAAAATGATAAAGGGAAATAGGTGTAACAAAAAATACAAGAAGATATGTCCCAGAGATCATGAAAAAGATGCAAGATCACTAGCTTTTTAAGAGAGTCCCTAAGTTTACAGGTAGAGATTTGAAAATTGCTGTGATCATCTCTAAAGAAAGCTTTCATACTTGAAGAGCTGCTACTGTGCAACCAAAAATAGCCTTTCAAAGGAATCATCTCACAGTATGTCAATGATAATGAATTATAAAACATTCTTCAGTGCTAGGAGGACCTCAAGATTCAACAGAGAAGAGTTAAAAAAGTCATTTATGTGAAAAGCTGAATGGAAACAACAGGTAATCTGCTATAAACCCAATGGTTATGTCTTGCCTTAACTATACCCCTTTTACTGTCAACAAAGGCCACTATAGAAAAATGCTTGGTTTAGAAATCTAAGTAGTTTCAATCAGAAGAATCTCAATGGATCACTAAGAAGAGAAAATCAATTGTGTTCCTACTATTTAGGGAAAACAATAATATTTCCTGTTGCATGTAGCATGGATATAGAGTGTTTCCCACCATACTTTGCTATGCTTCCCATGAAAGTGACTTTTGGAAAAATGCCCATCTCCAACTTCAGTGCAGACCTCCGATGTTCAGTATCACTCACTCAGATAAAACATCTTCCTGGCTTTCTTCTCCATTTGCTGACCGAACTATGGTCAGGAAGGTATTTCTATTTTTGTAATTTTAAAGAGCAGAAGAAATGCATTTAGGATGCAAACTCTAGGGATACTCATTTCCTTTCACTGCTCCAAATGAAGCTATAATAGAGTAGATACCTTCTGTATTCTTAGTTTTTTTCACTGAACTTCTGCAGTTCATTCTTAAACGTTAACAGTTTTAATTCCTTCTGTCATTTTGTGATGACAGAAGAGAATTGTGATGACAGAACAGCTGAACTAAGAGAGGGCTAACTTCAATTTTATTATTTTGCCCATAAGTGTTTTCAGGTGTATAAAACACTCAAAAAATCCCAACTGTCCAACCATGAGATGACTTTCTTTTTCAATTCTTTCATTTCTCTTTTCTCATTAGTTTCATCTTGGAGCTTACAAAGTTCCAGAGCAACCTATTGTAGTGGCAGTCAGAACTTTGACTGTGGCTCAACCACTTCTCCTACAGTACCTATAATGAAAAGGTCAAAACTGTTATTCCAAATCTCCTCCTTTGACCTTGTGCCTTATCAAAGCAAGCCTCATTATGGCCAGTGACCATGACAGATTGACAGAAAAAGAGTGCACTGGTGTGTGAACACATTTCTGCCAAGAACTGGCAACCATTCTAGCTCTAACTTTTAACAGCTTATAACATTTTTTTTGTGCCTTAAAATGACAAGTTGTGCTATGTAACTGTGGGGATTTTTTAATTGTTATTAATTATAAATTATGTTGCACTATTACAATATTCTAGTCCATGCAGACAGTTCAGGTCTCACATAAGCACAAATATCTTGCTGCCACAAGAGTGCATTACCTGTTCTTTACTCCACCTTAGTTTTCTAGTGACTTATTCACCCAGCCTTCTAACACTTCACTTCTTTCCCTTGTAAACAAGCAATGGCCAAATCTCCTTGTTTCCTCTTCTGTCACCTGAGAAATGCAGAGAGGTCCCAGCTCTTGGGGCACCTGCTCCTGATGCTCTCGGACTCCCTGCCCCACACTTTCTGCCCCAAAGTTGACGCTTCTTCCTTGAGCACACACCTGTGCCTCAAAAAACCCAACCAAAACCTACAGGAGTGGAAAAACTGAGCAAGAAGCTCTGAAGAAGGCAAGTCCAACTGCCAAAATTCACATTCACCTTTCCTTCCTCCTAATGTCCTTTCCTACTTTCAGACCAAAATTTCAGCTACAAAACTTGATGACTACTTAGCTTTTGTAGAAACTGTTTACCCTAGCCAAAATGTAAAACACTGAAAATAATGTATTTAATTTGTTTATCTACACGTTTTTAACAAAGTATGTTCCATGTCTAAATGCGCCTTGTCATTCAGTCATGGAAAGCTTTATGAAAAACTTCCATGTTACCAAATAAAAGTCTAGAGTTGATGCAATTCTTGGTGTTATTCCATTTCCACTGTTTAAAGAAAATTTGAAGAACATTAACATTTCTTAGCAAATTAAGATGACTGCTACATAACACCTGTATATATTTCAAGAGCAAATGTGAGTTTACAGGTACCACCTGCAATTCAATAGCCACAAGAAAATTAACCCACTAAGACTAAACATAACTCAGCTCAAAGGAGGAAAACCAAACAAAATTACCAAATCTGTCAAAACACTTATCCAGCCTAGCATTAAGCTAGTCTTGCTATTAACTTGAGAGGCTACTCAAAGAAAAAGAGATCACAGGAGATAACTTTTCTGCTATTGTCTGTCCTACAAACAAAACATTATCCAAACTAATTATGGAGTAAAAAATAGCAATCAAGAAAAATAAATTTGAATTTTGCTAGAGGGTCAGCGTCTTAGTTCCTTTTTAGACTATCATTCTGATGTGAAGTAACCAAAACATATAAAATAATTTAAAACATATAAATGTAATTATATTATTATTTATTTTATATAAAAATGTATAATATAAAAATAAAAAGGTGTCAAAAAACCTTGGGCTAAGATTCACATTCCTACTCCATTCCTGTATAACCATGTTTAAAATATCTGAATTTTTTAACCTGCAAGTGAAAAAGAAAAGATTCACAAACTTTGTGAAGATGCCTACCTGGAAGATGAGATGTTGCTCTTCCCATTGCTACACCAGGAACTGTTTACATATGTGAACAGGGTTGATTAACAGATAAGGTTAAGACAGAATATTAAATTGCAGAGTACTGTGCTTCAAGATAAGAGATAAGAGTTCAGATTTCCTCAGGCAGAGGGAAAAACCAAACTTTGTTTTTTTACAGCAGTGGATCAAACCACCACCTCCTACTACTTTGCACACCATGCCCTTCATTTCTCATGCTTTCCCACAGGTGCTCAAAATGAAATATCTCATTTAGGGTTTAATAAGAGCATTTTTTCCAGTCCTCACCAATTGACATTATGCCAGTGAAATTAACACACTGAAGAAATCAGGAGTCTCTTCCACAGCACCCCTTTGTTTCTGTTACCCCTGCCATACGTCAGATGATTATTTCAAGTACAGGCAGGATGGTAGGAATGAGAGATGGTGGCAGTCAGCTACTGACCAAGAGAGCTAGACTCTTCATCAGACCTCTACATGCCAGCTGCAAAGGGAAGCTGCCAGACCAGGAACAGTTTCTAAAGAGTGTGGCACAGTTTTGAAGTACATCCTGCTTTCCTGAAGTATGGTCTAATGGACTGGATTTGAGGCTTGAGCTGCAGGTCAGCCATGGCGTCTGTCACCTGCTGGCTTCAGTGCTTCACTGGCCAGGATTTGTTTACAGCTACACCACTGTGAATTATTAGGTTGTTCTGAGCTTACTATAAATTTCAGGTTACTCTGTTGTAAATTTAGCTACAGAGGAGGAATTAGGGAATTACACAGGTAAATCTTCATCAGCGGCTGAATCTCGGGGAGGCGAGGCCTAAATAAGGATAATGATCCTAAAATTACCAGCTTCAAAGGAAGCAACAAAGGCTAATTAATGTTTTTCAAGGGTTTTGAGGGTGGAAAGTGCTACACAAAGGAGAAATAAAACTATTTGGTGAGCTTCTGTGTGGGCTAGCAACTGAAGGCTCCAATTATGTATAGCTTTCAACAGTTAACCACATGAACAAAATAAAGCTACTCTGATGACTGACTTCCTTTTTACTTCTCATTTGTGTGACTTTTAGCACTTGGCATGTGCTTCAAAACTTTAAAATCTCTCTCTTTTGTCAAAATGGACTCCAGCTACAGCTTAATCTTTGCTCAGCTACCATGATCCTGAGATTAACTCCGTTGGTTAAAGCCTGGTGCCAAAAAAAAAAAAAACCTCACCAAGGTTGCGGGATCAATCCCTGTATGGACTGTGCACTTAAAAGTTGCACTTGATGATCCTTGTGGATCTCTTTCAACTCAGAAGACTGATTCTGTGATCTGTGGACACACCAAGACAGAAAGCTGTCAGAAGCCTGAATTGTGTGCCCCTGGGAAGGGAAGGGGAGATGGACTTCTTTCAAATACTGTTTATCAGCCTATTTTGTCTTAGAGAAAGCTTACAAATTCTGATTTTTCTTTTGCTATCTTTTTATCGTCTAATTTATCTGGATGAATAAAGCCTTATATGATGAAAAGCTTGTCTATTTTTCCACATCTATAAATACTGATTTATTATGATGCTATTCCTATCATCTTTACAGCCTTAAATGCACCAGGGTACACAATTCAACTGCCACTAGTTTCACATGAATTGTAAACCTAACAATTTTAACTGTGGTCTTATCAGGAACTTCAACAGCAACAGGCAAAAGACACTGACATAAAGTAAAAATTACCAGTCTGTGTTTCGTAACGAGCTTATGAATTCCAAATTTTGCTAATCATTTCAAGTCTTTCTTCTTTCATTAATTTCTAATCCATAACTGATTTTATTCATCATGGCCACAAGCAATGCAAGAAATTAATCCCTCTGATAAGGAACTGAAATGGAATTCTTTTGAACATATTACCTGTTCATTTTCATATGTATATTTTTACAGGATTATTGGCTTTCCCAAATCTATTTGCTTGAAGAACCAAAGAAGCCTTAGCATCAGGGAAAAACTGGATGTAGTAATCCCAGATTACTTTGTTCCCTTTTGTAAAATGAAGCTGCAATCTAAACCATTGGGGAAAACCTAAAAATATAAATCAAGAAGGATATGACATATGGAAGTTAGGAAGAGGGATTTCCAGCTGATAGCCGTTTCTTTTCATTATTTTGTGGAAAACAGATTGATCACTCAGCAAAGAAATCACGTCTCTTCAAACTGCTTGAGTTCTCCTTCAAACACAAAATTCACAGAGCATCTTGTTTGAAATGGAGCATTTCTCCGTGTGCTTCAGGCGACACTGCTGAAACAGGAAACCTACACAACACTCAGAGAAGATAAAGCATGGAAAGATCAAAGGAGAGTAGCTGTGGAGCATCAGAACCTACATCATGAAGAGCAGGGGCCAGGCCAGCAGAAGAGAAAAAAAAGGAACCAGTCCCTTTGAATTCACAGATGGAGGCCTGCCTTCCTCTGGGCTTCTTTTCTGGAAGAGTGTCCTCCTGCTGCAGAGAAACAGACATTCCAAAGCACATCCAGATGTGCACCAATACTCACGATGTGTTTCTCATTCTCCTCACAACATGCTCTTGATTTATTATTGATTAAGACCTGTTTGTTTTCCCTAATGACCTGCAAGGCTGTTACAGTTCTCACAAGCGAGATTTTTCAGCTAACCTCACGACATCCATCTTGAGCAGTATTCTTACTATTCCTCGAGGACATGCAGTGGTGTTTCCCTACTTGGGGTCTTAGAAGAGGCACAAGCAAGTGCTACAGTTAGTTGACATTTGAAGTTGCTGCCAGCTGTCTTCAACACACATAGATGGACTGGTCAGCAGTGGCTGGGGAACCACAGAAGGAGAGCACAGAGAGGCTGCCTGGGGAGTCAAGCTGACACTATGCAAAGACAAAGAAGAGTAATCTTAATAGAAAACATTACACCTTTTCGGTTCATTCCTCTGTTGGTTTAGCTGCTATCACATCACAAAAGTCTGACACTCTTCTAACACAGCCAATACACATTGCTGTCCTCCCAGAGTAATGCCACTCAGCTGGGTATCTTGGAAATCTAGTAATATCTGAATGACAAGTTGGGTTGCAGGGCTGCACATCACATAAACTGTTCACCACAGAGTTTAGGCAGGTTTGAGTTGATTTTGTTTGTTAGTTTTGTTTTTTCTGTTTTGTTTTTTTTTTCCCCTCAGAGATGCACCTTCTAAATGACAATTTAGTTTGCTCTCTTTTTAAACAATTGTATCCATTGCAATGAAATTTACCAGCATGATGCTGTACATTTCCAGTTTTGCTGTCACTTTTAAATTCTAAAGGGAGAAAGAAAAAAATAGATAAAGGGAGCTAAAGTTAGTCAATCAATTACTCCTTCCCTCTAGTCCTCAGGCTCCAATGAGATTAAATCAGAGTTAATACAAATCCAGTCTGTCAGTTCCACCAGATCTGTGCTGTTTCTGGCATAAAAGAAGAGCACAGTAAGAATATATTCAACTGATCTAAGATTCAATGTAAAATTCCTGCTGTATGCAAAGGGACAAGAAAATGATTACAAATGATGTTAGAAGATTAAGAATACCTAGACAGTTATAAAGCTAAAGAGAATTTCTCCCCTCCACAATTACCAGACTGCCAGAAGTCAGTTATCTTTTCTATTTATAACATAAATATTATTTTGTTTATAACAGTATTATGAGCTCAGAAAAAAACAAACAAAAACCAATTACCTTTGACAGCCTATTTTTCCTGTAACACTGACGTGATCAAAAATATTTCAGAAGACCAGAAGTGCTAAACAAAAGATCCTACTCCAAAAAAACAAGGGTCCTCCAAAAGTATGAAAGGAATATAAGGTCACCCAAATCATCACAGCTGCAAAGTCCACTGAGTCCCCAGCCTACCAATGAACAGATTTTGCCTAAGGGATTATTCATAAATGGCCTTCCAACAAAAACAGTGGTGAGGCTGCAGGAGGTCATTAGATTGCAGAAAGTGGAGAGATTTTTACTTAGTCTGCTAGTATTAAGTGAACTAAGAACAGTTTAAGAATGGTATTCACTTTGCTGCATATGGAACAAGCCTTGCTTTGTTTTCATGTTTAATGCTAGCTCTATATTTTAATGCCTTTGCTGCCTTCGTCTGTGATGAGACACTAAAAATAGCCTGTTCCAGAATTTCCATTGTGTCTACCTTTAAAAAGCTCCATTAATGAGGAAATGTCATTATGAATTTAAATTATAAATATAAGCCTAAAATACTGAGAGACTGAGACTGCACACACAGTAAATCTCCATTAATTATTTTCTAGGTGAATCTACTTTATGTAACTCATACTCAGGCCTAATCCTAGTTCAATCTGTACTGAGTAAAAATAAATTCACAATGATGCTTCAAGTCCACACCTTCTACTGCTACTTTTTCTTCTGCGTATCTGCCCCATAAGACCTGGAGACTTGCAAAAAATTACGAAATCTTATCTGTGTTCTCCAGTTTTTTTTTTTTTCTTTTTGTGCTGTAGATACCTTTTAAATTAAACTCAGATGTTGTTTATACTTTGGAGGGCCTCTTACAGCCAGCAAGACAAAACAAAACAGTGGAATCCTATTCCAGTGAGATGCAGAGGTGTCCTCTCAGGACTAATGATAACAGCAGCCAGTACTGAATTTGCAAAGCAGAGGTGATCATTTCATAGCAGGAATAAGCAGTCTATTCTAGGATCCTGAAATATTAATGTATGATGTGAAGAATAGCAGACATGACTAGTGTCAGCTATAGAGTAGACACAGGCACACTCCACAAACACATTCAGCATCCCAACTCCAGCTAACTGGTGGCTAACTCTCTTGAAGATTATTTAAATATACATCAATCACTGACTGCAACTGTTCTGGGTGTTTTAGTACATTTCAGCAAAGGCTGGCTAGTTTCACAAATAGCCTGATGATAATGCCAACCAGTAGTACTATAACAGACAAATGCAGCTCTAAAGAGGAAAAATCATTATTATTCTATCACTCAAATTACTAATTACTCTACTTTTGCTGCTTTTCCTCCCCTTTTTCTTGCTGTACATACCATTTATATGGGATGACATTACCTACATGGTGAACTCCATCTGTAAACAAACAACTGGATGTTGAGCATCTTATAAAACCATGCACAGACAAGACGTAGGAAGACTACATTGATGTTGGAAGTAGGACGAGAAACTTATGATGGTTTTATGTTATCTTCTATTTTCTGGCTTTGCCTGTGTACATGTGCAGGTATTGTAAAAACAGCCAGAATTAGGCAAGGTAATTTTTCCAAATGAATTCATTGTACTTTATCACAGTGTATAGAGAGATTTTGAACACTTCCTCTTCTACACATGAAATTAATTACATGAATGTGGGAAAAAAGTATTCTACTATACCATTTAGCTTTTCAGTGGCATTAATTTTAGATAATTTGCAAGACAAAAGATGGATGCAACTTGTCAGTGCCCCAACTGTAGCTGTCAGAGTCCATCAGAAAACCTCAAGCCATTCTTTGACTTCAGGCTCATCAGCTCCAATACAGAGCTCGCCAGCAGCAGTTGGCTGGCTGCTGTCAGTGATAGATGAGAACAGAATGCAGTTTGCTCTTTCATGGCTAAGTCAATGCTGTCCTGCCCTGCTGACAGGCAAGGCAAATCTGCTTTTGTCAGTAAGCCATGCAGGTATGACCCCAGAGACACAAAGGAAGCAGGTCATAGAATGGTTTGTGTTGAAACACATCTTGAAGATCATCTCATTCCAACCTCACTGCAATGGGATTGCTCAAAGCCCCATCTGACTTTGAACACTTCCAGGGATGGGGCACCCACAACTTCTCTGTTCCAGTATCTCACCCTTCACTACATGCCCTTGTAAAAAGTGCCTCTCCAGCTCTCTTGTAGCCCCCTTTAGCTACTGGAAGGCGGCAGTGAGGTCCCCGTGGAACCTTTTCTTCTCCAGGCTGAATGAACCTAGTTCCCGCGCATCTTTCCTGTGCTGGGGACTCCAGAACTGGATGCAGAGCAGAGTAGAAGGGAAGAATCACCTCCGTTGACCTCCTGGCCACACTCCTTTTGATGCAGTGCAGGGTCTGGTTGGCTTTCAGGGCTGTGAGCACACACTGCAAGTCATATCAAGTTTTTCATCCATCAACACCATTAAAACCTTATCCCCAGGGCTGCTCTTCATTCATTCTCCTCCCAGCCTGTACCTGTGCACAGGATTGCCCCAACACATTTGCTGGACCTTGCACTTGGTTTTTTTGAATATCATGAGGCTTCACAGGTCAATCTCTCAAGCCTGTCCAGGTAGCCCTGGATGGCATCCCTCTCCTCCAGTGTGCTGACCACTCCACTCATCAGCGAACTTGCTGAGGGTGCACTTGATCCCACTCTCCCTGTCACCAGCAAAGATGTTAAACAGCACCAATCCAAATACTGCTCTCTAAGAAACACCACTCATCACTGATCTCCATTTGGGTACTGAGCCACTGGAGTGTGGCCATCCAACCAGTTCCTTATACAACTGAGCAGTTCATCTGTCTAATTCATGTTTCTCCAATTTAAAGACAGGGATGTCATGTGAACAGTTAGAAAATACCATCCTCACAGAGTCACTTCTCTGGCCATAACTATATTTTAGCAGATGTCCACCTCAATATTACCAGATACATTCATTATGGGCCTGAAAATCCACTCTATCTACTCCACCTGCAGTTCTTCCTCAGCCAAAAGCCCACATGGTGTACAGGAATAGGCCAAATGCTAGGAAATGTGGGCAACTCCCATGCTGTTCACAAACATTAGTGTCCAAACCCAAGCACATTCTTCACTACAAAAACATAGGCAAAACTCCAAACACAGAAAGCACTTATCGTGTTTAGGGAGAACTAACAATCCTTGACAGCACTGCCATTTGGAAAAATATTCTGGGTTCAGCTCCATCTGCACCCACTGTTTTGTCACAAGATATGCTGCTTTCCCAAATAATTTTACCAAGTGATTTTTTTTTTAATTCAACTTCAGAGCAGGATATCTAGACTGAAATGGCCATGGTGTGATAGGAAAGGCTGGAGAGCTGATTAGAAAGTACAATGTACAATCAAGATATCAACACTTGCGCCCAAACAGCTTAAAATTATTTCAAAGGGTACAGAAGCAGAAATAAACAGTTCATATTTCTGTCCTTCCAGTGGACGTGCTACAAAGGGCAATCTGGGCGAGCCGGTGCTAAATACATGTTCCTGCCAAAGCTCTGCCAACTCAGGCATGTCTTTGTTATTGCACTGCTCCTCCTGACAGGGCCTCTCTGTGCAGGGTTTACAGGATGCTTTGACTCCTGGGGTGACCTGCTCTTTCTCTTTGTTCAGAGCATTCAGTAAAAGCAGTAACCTAACCTAACCTTTTATGTTTGTGCTAAGTAATTTTATGCACTCAATACTGCATTTTCATATGGATTCAGTAACCACCACTCCAGCAAACCCCTGAAAATCTGCACTAATACTGCATGCATGTCAGCTCTGCTATATTCACTTCGCTAAAGAGAGGGAGAAGACCTTTGGGGAGGGGAGGAAGAACTGATACACTGCCCACCTTCAGCTCCGGCACAACCCCACTGTTGGGAAGACAGGATGTAGTGACAGCACTGCTTTCTTCATCTGTGCTAGAAGAGCAATGTATGGCAGAGCAAGGTCAGCCTAGGCTAACAGACCCGCAGTACTGGTGCATAATAATTTTGGAGCTGCATATATTTGCTATCTGGTACATTTTTTTTCTTTGCTATCATAGCACATCTGGGATGGGCATTGGGCATTTACCCCAGCACTACTTCCCATTCACTATCCCCAAATGTCTGCCAATACACTGCCTTTCCTCAAGGTATATAGAGACAAAAAAACACCACAAGTTACTCACTCTTCTGCTCATCACACTAAAATCACATTCTAGTCTACATGGCTATTTCCCCCTCTCTGTGTAGCTAAGTCGAGCCTGCCTGTTCATTGATGAGAGCAAGATTCAGCTGCAGTCAGCACTGTTTGGATGCAGTTGTTGGGCAAGTGAGCTAATATCTATAGGCTCATATGTTATCAGCAGAATTGCTATCTTATGTCTAGAAAATGTATTATAGGAGTGACAGATGTAGCAAAAATGGAGCACTAATTTAATTTTCAATTGCATTGTCTTCTCTCTGACCTGGCAGTTCAAGAAGTCATCCCTGGACAACTAGAGTAAGCAAACTCAGTATCAGAGAGGCTGAAGAGGAATCTCCAGGCTCTTTTTCACACAGCCACTTTCTCTGACTACAGCTTCTCTAGAACAGAATGAATCACTTGATGGTCTGTCTTTGGTTAGCTCACATCTATTTAAACCAGCGTGAAGATCTGCACCTTTGATGTGAGCTAATTAAGCTCACATGGCTTTTTCCAGCCTGGCTTCTGCAGCTTCAGAAGTGAGGGGAGCCAAATTAGGCCCATCTGTCTATGAAGGGGTCCTCTCCCGCCATAAGGCACACTCCGTTACCCAGCACAGCTGCCTTCCAAGAGCACCAGGAAAGGGGGTTTCATTGCTGCCAACAGCTACCGAGAATACCAGGCCTGCCAGGAGTGGGGGTTTTCATGAGAATCCCAGTTCTGTGCCATCACTTCTCTGCACAGAAGCCTGAAGGGTCTGTCTACAAAAGAATTTCCTGCAATAGCTTTTTGTTTAACCCTTGGAACTTCTTGGCAGCAACAAATCTGCAAAAACATTTGCTTTTTTTTTTTCCTATGTAAAAATAAAGAAGAAACTAACAAACTTCAGTGGGGCAGATGATGACTCCCTGCCTTGATTCTGCTGCCACTAATTGTGTAACTGAAGTTTGTAGTCTCTACAAACTCTGGAAGCCTCTCAGTTGGTATCCTGGAATCCCAAAAAGAAAGAAAGTAGCCTTAAATAATCCACATCATCAGCTGCTACCAAGGCACTCTCAAGGACTTTTGCCGGAGCCCAGCAAGAACAATTGGGAGATTCAGCTCCAAACTGTCAGAAAACACAGTTTCAAGATGATCTACTGGTATCTGTGGGGAGGTTATCAAAAAGGCATGTTTCATGAGAACAACAGACAACAGGTATAAATTGCTATGGGGAGGATCTCACAACACATTATTTAAAAATAGAAGTTCGCTATGAAGATAGCAAAGCAGTATTAACAGGTTTCTCAGAGACGGTGCAGCATCTGCATCCCTGGAGGTCTTCAAACTCAATGAGATAAAGTCCTGAGCAACCTAGTTTGAATTCAGCGTTGACACTGCTTTGAGCTGAATGCTGGATTAGGGACCTCCTCACGTCCCATCCATCCTGAAAAGCTCTGTGACCCTGCATCACCTGCTACAGGTTCTATAATGTATAAAGTAATGGAAAGGAGTTGGCAGAACTGCCAGCTTACATTTGGGAGCCTGGAACCAGTATTTGCACCCTGGACTTCTGAGAAGCCCCTCTTTACACTTTGTACAGCACAACTGAAAACCTGCACAGTTTCACTGTGCTCACACTGGGATCATCTTGGAGCAAGGAAACAATGCTTTCATCAGACAGTGCCTTGCCTCTGAGAGTTGAGGACTGCAACCAAATGTATGCAAGGAAGAAGTACTCTAATTAAAGAAGAAATAAGAAATGCAGACTCCAAGGCTTAATGAATCATAAAAAATACCTAGAAAAAACCTAATCCGGCTAATTCCAAGTGTTTAATTGAGTTGGCTGAAACATTTGCATGTGTGAACACAACCACATACAGTTATTTCCCTGGGTAGAATTCTTCAAGCTGCAATATTGATTCTTCATCTGGAGCATGAATGGCAATTATTTGTTAATAAAGTTGTAACTGTTCTACATACCAAATCAAGGTCTTGGGAAACCCTCCTCTTGCGCAGTTCTTCCATCCTCTCACACACATCTGTGAAGCAGGTGTTATAGTAGTCTGCATACTGCTGTGCCAGATCATCAATATTTCCCAGTGACCCGTCCTACAGGGAAGACAAAGAAAACAGGTTCATCAATCTTAAAATTCTAATTTAAAGGTAGCACCACAATTATGAAGGAAACCCCTGTCCCTGCAGCACATCAGGCTCAGGTCATCCTCTCCATCCCTATCCCAGAGCACACTAACAGCAAGAACTGCTGCAAACTGGATAACCAGAACAGCTCCTCACAATCAGGGGGAACTTTGTTAATTCCCACAGAGAGAAAGAAGGCAAGGACAACAATGCAGTGGAACAACACATCCTCAGGCATTATCTGCCTCAATTCTCTCCCAGCAGCACACGGTTCTCCCAAGCAGTGGCTCAATCTTCCAAGAGCCAGTCATTACAAACATTTCACTGACGTAACCAAGAGTAGCCCCGCTTTGTGACAATGACTAACTGCAACTAAAAGATTTCTTACCAATACACCAAACCAGCCAGACTGCAAACAATGACACCCACAAAGACACTCTGCCACTTGGTCTTTTAAGATGTACTGGAGGCAGCAACATGGTTTGCTGAGTCCCAAATGTCTGCTTTGCATGTTAGGATTGCTACACTAATAAAACGGCAATAGCCAAAAACCTAATTGTAATAATCTGCTAATTACAGTCCAAATTCATACTTTAAAAATTATGAATTAAGAAAATAAGATCAAAACAATAAGAAAGCTGAATTTTAAGTGTTCTGAGAAACCTTTCTAAGCATCAGATATGTATGCTCCATCTGTAAAGTGAGGGGGTGGGCAGGTACAATATGCACACCCTTAAGATACATCCAAACGATGGGATGGAATAATCTTGTATCCCTACTTGTCTAACTTATGAAAGTTATGAAAGAGCATGTATATCACTGAAAGAGCATGTATATCACTGAGTGCATTCCTTAGAAGGTAACACAGATGAAAAGGATAGGCTTTCTATGCCTATCCTGAGAGAAGGACAAGAATACATTGCAGACTATTATTTTATTGCTGCTGTTAATATATGCACACATATAAACATAAAATTATATCTTGATTATTAACAAAAAGCTAAGCAAGAGAGAAATAATCTAAAAATAATTATGCTAATAATATACATAAATTGCAAAGTTGAGTTATAGCATATGAGCTAGGAGGAACTTTTAATTAGTAACCACACCTTAATGAAGCTACTGTTACTTGGAAATAAGCACGTGGTCCCACTCTCAGGGTTCTGGACTACACTGCAGAGGTAGGTTTGCTCTAATGAAGTATCACTTCCGGAGACATGGAAAAAACTTTCCAGTTTAAATCAAAGTGAAAGCCTATTAAATCTCAGTCTGTGAAAACTATTTTCTACTCTTAAAGTGTAATTCCACAGGTGGAACAATTATCTCCTGAAACTTTTGCAGATTTCCCCAGAAACTTTTGCAGAGCTCACATTCCTAAAATTTAGAACAGCATTTTCTCAACACTACTGTGTTCAGTACAGGTGGAAAACAATTTGAACGTCACTTGTTGGAGCAGCAGAAGCAAAATAACTACACTACATATATATCTACACTTTGTCCCCTGCCCCCATACCTACGTATTTTTTTACTGTAGTTCCTATCTCTCAACCTGCCAAAGATCTCACACAAGAGATGTTTCAAGCATTAAAAAATTGGGGTCCCTATACAAATACATTTCTGGGAACTTCAGACTTTCCAGAGCTTTGGACAAACAACTTCCTGCACTGCACACAACAGTGCTACCCCTGCCTTTCTACAGGAGCCACAGTGCTACCTACTCACAGCGGAAGCCTACACCTTCCTACAACCGCCTCCTTGACATCCATCACTTCTCAACAAGCTGGGGAGGAAACTTGGGACTCTTTGACTGTGCCACGAGTTCCACAAGTTTCCCTGTGCCACTGGACACTCCTCTGGTAGCTGAGGGTGTGCTTTCTGGTCCTACATTTAAACACTCAGTAGGAATAACCAGGAGTGCACTGCTGGGGAAAAAAATGAACACCAAACTGAAGAAGCAACCCCAAAACTTAACCTTCATTTGCTCACTTCTGTGGGCATTAAGGGAGCCTGTATGACTTCCAAAGAGACGATGTGACATCTGAATCCCAGCCATACAATCATAACAAACATCACTCTCAAGGTTTATCAAAAATTCTCACTTTGGAATATCTTCCCCAGCCAGAGTCTGTTTATTCTTTGATAAGCTTTGCCAGTTAAGAATATTCAAGTTGGAAAGAGTCATGATATAAGAGCAACACCAGGAAGCATCATCTTACTAGAACAACATGAAAACTGCGTATCAGTCCATCTCCTCTCACAATTCTGGAAATCATACATTCCATAAAGTTAACCTGCTCCAAAAATACCCACAATTTTCAAAGGTAATTCACAACTTTGAAATTACCTGAAATTCTCCAAATCCAATAATATCATGTGAACTTTAACTTAGCTGAGGGCCATTCAGAGCTGAGGATCTCAGCACGCTCCAGTGCTCCTCCCCACACCTCCTCAGACACGTGGTCATGGACCATTTGCAGGATAGCAATGGCACTGCCAGTGGATCAAACACAGCCAAACAAGTGCTCATTTTTTGCTTGTGCTGGCGTGCAGTTCACTGTGCTATTTTTAAAGGTAGCCTCCAAAAGACTGAAGGCCTCTGACTGTCCCTAGAACAAAATTAGCTCGATTGCAGCACCCCAATTAAAGCCTGCAGAAGGTGGGTGGCCCCACTGCCAGCAAGCACGTGGCTGCAAAGAAAGGCCTATTCACAAGTGACCAGTCCACCAGTGCCACCGTGTCCAGAGGAACAGAGCTGCGGGCATCACCCTGCCTGACTAACAGCAGGGATTGCTGGCAGTGCTCAGGGCTTGCATGAGGGAGGCTATGCTGCAAATGAAAACAAGCTTGATGTCCAGAAAAAGATGAAGGAACAGAAAAAACCCCACAATATGTTAGAACATACAGCTGACACAGAGAGAACAGACAGCTGGCACACATGCTCATTACAGCCCTGCCACATGCTTTTGCTGGGGTCCAGACCGAGGGCAGCTACAGCTTTATGCAGTTGCCATTCCACAGAGGCTGCATGCATCCTCCTTACTAGATGTGGAGAGCATTGGTGTTTGAAGCCCCATAGCTTCAAAATTAGAACAAAACCACAAACATTTGCATTTGGACCTCAACTTGCCAGAAAGGTACAGTGGAAAATGCTGATTGAAGGATTTGTGTCTGTGGCCAAGAGTTGCTTTTATGAGTTTATGTATGCAGGCAATGCAGAGAGCATTGGATTTGTCAAAAGAAATAAAGATACATAAGTGATCCCAAGACAAAGACAGCTAACATCTCATGACCTGCAGCATCCACTCATGATTTCATGTAAGTAAATGTCATAACTTAACAAAGGATTGTATATTTGATTTATATGACCTCAAATTTGACCCCTACATAGAGTTATCTCCATCATCCTCCTTTATTCTTCAAGAACTACCAAAACCATGGCAAAACTTAGAAAAGAGAAGATGCTTCATTCTTCTATTGCACAAATAATGGCCAAGACCTACTTTAGGTATCATCAAACCACAAGCATAACTCATCTGAAAAACCATGACATTTTGTCTGCTCTTTAAATTGACCCCCCACAATGTCTCCAAACAATTCTAAACTGTCTCACACAAAATAACCAGCAGTGTACTTTGCAATTCTATTTTGGCTTTGAGTCTTTAAAAATATTCATATGCAAAACATTAGCTCCACCTTGGTAAGTCATGCATTCCCTTACAAACAGAGTCAAAGGAATAGTTGGAGATGTTTTTAAAGATCTCTAGAATTATTAATAAAATAGAAGACTAAAAGCATAAATCAAAATATTTTTGAAAATATTTCACTCTGATGCACCAAGAGTAAGATCCAGCAGCAATTTTCATAGGTTTACACAAATGTGGAGTGCCATTTTAGTTTCACAGTAGGAAAAAGCACACAGTTATTTGATGTAAAAAATAACAAGCCAATGCAATATATATTAAGCCTTCAATAATGTACCACTATGTCCCATTTCGATATAGATGGGCATATTGATATTTGAGACAGCTTATGTGAGCAATGAAAAAATATATAGCTTTCAAATTCGTTCTTACCAATATATCTGCATTTCAGAAGCCTCTGAAATGCTCTGAACTGTCAGTAACACTTTTAAAACAAAAACCTTATAATAAACTCTGTTATTTTGTTACAAATTTAACAGTTAAAGCACTAACACGAAGAGTATTTTACACCAATTGTGTTTATTACCATGCGAACTGCAATGTTCCCGCTATATAATCCCACAGATCTTTCTGATGGAAAAAAATTTGTGAGTAATACAAATATTGAGCAGGAAAACCATTCCTCAAACACTTCATTGGTAAGAAGTTACAACACGTTTCCCCTAAGACTTCACGACAGCACAGACTCTTCCACAAAATAGTTTAATAGCCAGGAAAATACACAAATCTTTATTTACAAAGGGTTAAATGTAAAATGAAGATTTAATAGCCTAATGAAAACAGAAGTTCTCTCAGATTTCTATTTTCAGCTGTGATGCGCGTTCCTAAATTTCCATTTTATAATGTATGCACGCAACATTTTTTGGCATCATAAAACACGGAGCAAAATGATGAATTGCCCTGAAATTCCCAGAGAATTAGTTCTGATATGCATGTGAATACCAAAGGAATCCACTGGGATTCCTGCTAATGGAGTGACTACAAAGAAAAGTTGGAATGATTTGGCACTTATTATAAAGTTAGAATTTATTGGTCACTGCACATCAGTTAGTTTAACGCCTTGGCAGAATCCTCTGTATTTTACATCTGAAAGCGTAAAAGAGAAAAATGTTTTGCTAGAGAGCTCTGCTGGCTGTAAAATTAAGTAAAAATATATTCATAGTTTAATAGTATAATAAAATAAAAACACTAATAGCTAAGGAGGAATAACAGACTTTGCTAAGTAACAAATACATTTGATGAACCTGCTGAAATATTAGGCACTAGCAGAACAGGCATACTTTCTGCATAAATTTCTATGCAGGACTAGATTTTTAGAAAAATCTTCCAAAAATACAACTACTTTACTGTGTACTTTTCTGTCTCAGAATCTGAAAAATATGTTACAAAGCAGCATATTCCAGCATATCCTCCTCCTATTCTGGCAGATATTAGGAATGTCAGGAAAAAGGTCTTGATTACTGGATATATGTGCTCACTCTCCCAGCCCCTGGGTAAAATTCACATAACTGCATGAATCTCAGAAATGCAGAAAGATGTGGATGCTACAAGCCTGTTTGTTCAGCGAGACAGATGGGTCTCCATCTGCACATGGCAATGCAGGTTACAGCACCCAATGCAACTAGACAAGTTCACAACTTAAAAGCCACTGCATCTATGGCCACAGCATATGCATAATCTAGGATCTTAGGAATAGGTCAGAAACTGGAAGACAATCTGACTTTTCTTCCTAATAAGATATGAATGAATGTGGAAATGGCACTGGTGAAGGGAAGGTGCTATTTCACAACACACAGCAATCATGCCCTGACAAAGGCACATTTTTTGACCTTTACAAGCTAAGATGAGAA
The DNA here is from genome assembly GCF_023055355.1 of Agelaius tricolor. Lineage (NCBI taxonomy): Eukaryota > Metazoa > Chordata > Aves > Passeriformes > Icteridae > Agelaius > Agelaius tricolor. The sequence goes on from NW_027269261.1 coordinate 48,184,573, forward strand.
AAATCCATTTCCATGCCTGAAACACAGGACTACTGTGTGGAGAGTCACTGTAAACATTAGCAGTTTATTTCTGGCAGTTAGATTTTAACAGGGACGCCTACTAAAAATTTGTGGAACATGACCTTGCATTTCAATAATACCTTTGGTTTGGATAGCTTGAAGAAGTACATTAATGAAAGCCAGAATGTGGGCCAGAGCAAACAGGCTTGTTTGGGGAGGGGAGACGGGCAAGAGGGGGGAGGGACAAAAAAGCAGTGAAATGAGAACATCCGTAGGAAAATATATTTGTGCCTAATAAACGCAAGGAATGATCGGATTTTCATGGGATAACTTTGACTAAGATGCCACTCCTCTTTAGATATTTTTACTAATCATAAGAGCTCATAAAAGCTCGAGAAATTTTGCATCCTTCCCTAAATGACCTTGGTCTCATTGCAGAACTCCCTGCATTCCAAAATATACTAATACCTGGATTCAGGCTGCACTTGATAAACCTGAGACACAGTATTCCAGGCTCCTTCACAGTTCTTTCTAAGGAGGCAGATTGAAATCAGATCCAAACCTTTTCCAAACACAAGAGTTAAACCTGCATCCATCTCTCTGGCTAGAGCTTGCGTCTCAGTTTACTACAGTAATATACAGTGAGGATCGGCATCTCTAGGAAAACCTGCAGAGCTCCAGTATAATTCTGTTGCTCATTTCTGGTCATTTCTGGCCCTCTTGCTACCAAGGTATTTCTGCTAGGAATAGGGCTGATGTTTTGCCTTCTGGCACAGCTTCAAAATGCTTGCATTGAAAATGAACCCAACAAGCTGCTTGAGAAATACTCCTTTCTATTCCTAGGGCTCAGCAAGGACAATCTTCCATTCAGTAGAGTTCGCAATTCTACTATCCATGCAATGACAGGTTCAAAGCCTGTCTTGACAGTCAGCAGGGTCAGAAATGTGAGAGAGACAGAAGTGCAAGGCCAGGCAGCCAGCACTTCCCTTGATATTCAGAAGAAAGCATAAAATAGTCAGTGTACAAGTCATGACATTTTTATATTGAGAACAGCTATTTTTGAGGATGCTGAAAAGTTGTCATGGTTCCCTTGACCTCTCTATAGCCAGACACTGCGAGAACAAAAAGAACATACAGACCAGACTGATTCAATAGTCTTTCCATTAATTTTTATGGCATCTGAGGGTTGAGTCATGAAACTATGTGGCTTTACAGACAGTTACAAAAATAGATGTGATACTACTGTGTCAAGCTCTCTGCAACATGGTTAAAAGACTTATAGATTCTGTACAATAAGCAGAAAGCACAATGGTATACTTTGATAGCAAAGATTTTGCAGCAGTTATCTGAAATAACTAATACAACCCACCAAGTTCAGAGCACAGTCACTCTAGACCCAAATAATCATATTAAACCACAGAGTTTTCCAAGTTTTTTTTCCATATATATATATATATATATATCTATATATATAAAACTTAGCCCTATCTTTACATCAAAAACCCCTCTTACTCTTTTCAAAATTCTGAAATTAAAGTGTTTCCTTTACCAGTAGCATCACAGTTTTTTCCACCCCCTTCTTTTTACTGTAAAGCCCCCAAAGTCTTTGTCAAGAAGGTATAACAAAGCATCTCTGGAAAAAACATTCTGAATGTGATTTCTCCTTTTCCTTCTGTAAATTAAAATAAATTTAAAAGCACACTACTGGGATCCCTCTCTGTGGTTCGCAACAAGGAAGTCCTCTATGGAAAAAATAAAAATATATGAATGCTAACAAAAAAGTTGCATCTATGCAAATGTACATTCCAACATACTTAAAAATTTGGTATTTATCACAAGTAGAAGCAGGTCTTGACAGACAAGAATATATGCAAATTTTATTCATGACAGTCAGTTGAAAGCACCCTTAATGTCCAGCTTCCCTAATAACCGTATATTATCCTCTGTCCTCCTTTCCCTGAGGAGCTCTGCACTAAGCTCATCAAAATGTAACTCAAAACCCTTGTCTACTCTGATACCTAAAAGGCCACCATCATCCACCAGACTGGTCATCAGTCAGCTACAAGTTGTCATTGTCAGCTTGTAAAGCAGAACAAGTTTAAGCCATGTAATAGCTGCACCTGACATCACCTCTCATTAGTTTTTTCTCCCTTGCTCTCACTGCCTCCTCCTTTTGCACACTCTGCTGAGACTTTTTCTCACATTAAGTGAAAATTTGTCACTTCATGTGCACCAGCTACAGTGGGTTCTAGCCTGAGACTTGGAGCAGAAACAAATGGTAAACAAAAGAATGGCAAGGGTTAAGAAATGTACATATATCTGATAAAAATACCATTAAGGAGATGGAGGTGAATTTCCTGTTTCAGATTTGGGAAATTTAGCATATATTACGGGGGTGGCTTCATGTCTGAGATAAGTTACTGTCTAATGAAATAGATAGGCAAAAGGCAAACATCTCAAGTAGATGTTGAAATAAATATTTCAGGGAGTTAGCCATATCAGCTGCAATAGTGAAGGAAGTCTCATTAAAGTTCTTTTCCTTATATTTAGTAGTAGCACAGTATGACAAATCCCAATCTTCTGTGATAAATGGGACTATATAACTGAGGTGTAAGTAATCATTAAAAGAGTAGCCTGAAAAAATCTAAACAAAAAACATGTAAAAAAATATTTGGATATTTAAAGGCAAAACAAACTGAGTAGTCAACAGTATCTCAGGTCAAGTGTGTAATCTCAGCAAATCTTGTTTACAATATTTCCCCAAGGTTTTAAAGTTGCTCAGAGAAAGCAAACTTTGGTAATGGTTATGTGCTAGTTTCACTAACAAAACTACTTTTCAAGTGTCAAGGCAGGAGAGAATGACTGCCTTTAAATTGAACTGTGCAACGCTTTTCCCCTGGACAGTTTGGCAGAAGGAGGGCATACCTTGTCCAGAAAAAAAGTTCACTCAAAAAAACTTCTCATCCTTCTTTCTCTGTTCCCCCTGCCCCTCCCCCTTGCCTCCTCATTGTACTATTGTGCACTCCTTGCTGCTTTACTTTGAGATCCAGGCCCAGGATCCTGGGCAGGTCCTATGGACAGCAGTTTCCCCCCGGAGTACTGGCTTTGGAGATGCACCAAAAAAGGGGAACACTCCATGCCTTCCCTCGTTTCTTACCATTCCACAGCAGCTAAATCCTGCATGGGACCTTCCCCTCAACCACAACTACTGAGAGGCAGAGAGCACAGTCCTCTCCCACTGCAGCACTGGGAAAGCCCAGCAGGGATGCAGTCGTCTGCGCCACGTTTCTCATGGCTGGATGAGCCCATTACCTCATCTGCACTTACAGGGCAAGAGCTACAGGGTAGCATGCACCTTGCATCATCACCCAGCTCGGCAGTGACAGTCCCAGCCTTCAGAAATGCTGCTTTTAGGAAGCTGGGTGTGACAGCAAGCAGAATTACTTACTCCCACTTGTGCCACTTTGGATGCTGACTTCCAAGAGGAAGGTGCTCTCCTGCTAAGATTTCAGAAAGGGCAAAAGGAAATGCCAAATATTTCCCTTCACTTCAAACTGTTTTTACAAAGCGTGAAAAAATACTGCTCGGCACACCAAGGCATGACAAGATTGCTCCTCTTTTTTGGGAGTAGGTATGGACACCAGCAATCCTGGCTGAGGTGCCCAGCAGCACAGGGCACTGTGTGTCCCAGAGATGCAGCCCTTGATTCACTGCTGCAAGTGCAGAGGGCAGCCCAGCTGCCAGCCATGGAAAGCCAGAATGCTGATGTTTAAACTGCTTTCTCAAACTCTGATATTTTTCTGGTTTTTCCGACTAGAAATTCAGCAGCTTGCAGCCTAGAGGATACACCCAACACTTCTACATAAGCAGGGACTAACCTTGTCTTCACTCCTACCGCTTCCTGACAGGCCATCTTTTACCAGGAAAGGAAACAACTGTAATTGAGCATGGCAGCAATCATGTAATCTTAGCAGCAGAAGAAATGATTTCCTGTAGCTCCCGTAAGTAAGCTGTGCCCAGGCTCCCCCTCACCAATCCCTCCCGCCCATCCTGCCTGCCTGTGCTATCCCTGCAAACCCTCACTCCTGCAGGGAACACGTGCTCTGCGCTGGCACAGGATGGTAGCATTAATAAACCAGTTTAAGCACCCCAGATTCATACAAATCTGAAACCAGAAAGGCTGACTCTGCCCTAAAACAATTAAGTGAAGCCTCAGCTTTTGACTCCTAACAGAGGTATGGCACTGTTAGTACAGTCTCAACCACAGTAGGTAGCATACAGAGGAACTAAATATCATATTGCTCATGCAAAACTTCATGGTGCTGGGCTCAGGTTTTTTATTGCCTTAACTAAGCTTCCTCAAGTCTCTTTGGAGAGTATTTTATTTAGGAACAGTAAAGCACAGTTACCAAGGGGTTTCAGTTCATTTAATTAAGTTGAATACAATTACACTCCAGTGGGTCTTAAAAAATGAAGAATCTATTTAAATATTATTTAGATGCGTGTCTTTTAAGTACCACAGATTGCACAGGGCTTCATGTTTATATCAATTAGGGATATCAACCTAGCAATAAGAACTGTTATCGCTTGCCAGCTTATAATCCTTTCCACTCTGGGATTCCGTATTTTATTTACTCATTCCCCTTTATCTGTGTACAGTGAAGAAGGGCTTTTTGCGTTCCTGTGTGCTCACACTGCTTCATCATTGCCAAAGCACTTCCTAATTAGGCTAAATAGGCCTCTTACATAAATAGAAGAGGAATATTTCTGCCTATCAACAGAGCACATCCTACAGAGTCTGGGCTTCAATAACTGTGTGGCTGCCATATCTCCCAGGTACTTCAAGCTCATATTTTTCTGAAGGGGGACATGACGATGTCACGTGCTTGTTTCAAGGAAGTGCGTAATCCTGTGGCTGCTGTCAGTCCAATGGTTCTGCCCACAGATAAGAGACATGAGGACATGGAATGAAGCTGCATCAGAGGAAGTTCAGATGGGACATAAGGAAAACGTTCTAGATTGTGGTCCATCACTGAAACAGGCTCTCCATGGAATTGGTCACAGCACAAAGCCCATGAGAGTTCAAGGAGCATCTGACAATGATTTTAGTCTTATGGTTCAGTTTTAGGTACCCTGTGAGAAGCAGGAAGTTGGACTAAATGATCCTTATGGGTCTCTTCCAACTCAGATAGTCTGTGATTTTATGTGGCTTTTATTGGAGACTGAATTAGTTACTCAAGTGTTGCACATCACAGATGCACCTCAAACTGAGGCACAAAACAATTTGAAAAGCCCCATATGGCTAAAGAGGTCATAAAAAGCAGAAGCTGGCAGAACCCCAGTGTTAATGAAGCTCACAAAAAAATTGTGTCTCTACAAAACCTGGCAGTTGATTCTCACTGACACAAGGCCCTGAACCACAGGCTGAAAGAAAACAATTGTAAAGACACTTGGACTTGGATGGCAAGTAAAGCCCTTGAGCAACTTCTTTATGCATAGTGACATGAACATCAAAAGGACAACATCCTGCTAACTAACCATTTGTCAGGACAGTTGTCATGCCAAAGAAAAACATCCCACCTAGTTGTAAAAGTGGCAGTAACATGAAAAGAAAGTCTCAGATGGAAGGAGTTTGCTCACAGACTCTGCTTCTCAGATGAAAAAAGTGGCCAGCAGTCTCAGGGAACACCACCCCATAAGCCCAGCAACAGTGGTAGGACAGCCCCTGTACCAGGCTGCATCTGAAGCAACACAAAACCAGCAGAGAGCTCTCTGAGCAAAATGTTGCTTCACTTTTCACAGTCTGCACCATTATCAATTTCAAAACAAAGCGTGTGTAGTAAATAAGCTCCTTCATTCACAGAGAATTAGGATTTGAAAGAAAACAAGGATTTTACTGTATGACTCTTTCAAATGGAAAGGAAAATCATGTATTTTCAGATATGGCAATCTCTTCAAAGCTTGAGAGATGCAAGGGCTGGCTCAGAAAGAGTTACATGTGAACAGGAAAACAGGGCATCAGACTGTCTCTGGGAAAACAGTAAATTGCACTCTCATGCCCAGATTGTTGCAGCTCACCAGCCCTCTGCTACCAATTACCCATTCAAAACATCTGCTGGCAATACCTTGATGGTTTGGTTTTACATGACTCACACACATCAATGGTTACCCACCTATAGCCTACATTTGTCTCTAAGCAAAAGCAAAACAAGGCGTGACCAACTAGACATGAAGGCTTACTTTGCACTGTGACTTCATGGTGCTGGGCTCAGGTTTTTTGTTGCCTTAACTAAGCTTCCTCAAGTCTCTTTGGAGAGTGTTTTATTTAGGAACAGTAAAGCACAGTTACCAAGGGGTAATGGTACCTGAGATAAGTCTTTTCATTTCTAAACCAAGCTTAAATCTCCATTATTTATTTCCCACGTGCTCCCTGACATCCACGCCACTCAGCCACCTCCTCTGGGTCTCCAGGAAGTCAGCCTGCACACTGACCTTCCCCAGCCAAGGTCCCCGTGTGTGCTCCAGCCATTTCCTGCCATGAAGGCAGCAATTCTTCCTTTCACATGATCCTTCTAAATCCCTCTTCCTAGCAGTTGCAAGTCATCCTTCTCAGCTGGGACTCCTCCCACTTTTCTGGCCACAGAATACAACTCTGGATACTGACTCACTGCACCTCCATCCCCTGTTTCCGCTTTATATGAGAGGTACTTTCCTAAGACAGGCATCAGTCTGAGAAAAACCTCTGCCTTGCTTTTTTTAAATTTTTTGGTTTTGTAAACTGTTCAAAGCTCCCCCAGCAACAGAAAGGCAAAAGGGTCAGCAGCAGTTAACATACCTTTTAATCCCCCTTTCCTCTCTCTTTCTTGGCAGTTTATAAAATAATTAACTATCTGTAAGCATTCAGCAGTAGTTGTTAATAGGTCTGGCAGATGAAAAATGAAGATTTGTACAAATCTCTTGTATTCTATGTACGCTTGAGACAAGGTTAAAAACCCACAAGTAACTTGGCAAAGATTACTTGAAGAAAGTACTGTTCCATCAGAGAGAAAAAGCAACACTGAGAACATTCACCTCTTTTTTTTTCCTCCTACTTTTGGTATTTAGGAACTCAAACTCCACACTAAACAAACCCAGTGAGACTCGTCATGACTAGGATAACAAGGATATGCAGAAGGATCCCTTTCCCTTCTCATTTATGTGTGACCACACACCACATGTGGTATGAAGCTATTCTTTATCATCACCATCGTGCCAGTGATTTTGGTGAGGCCCTTAACTTTATGTTCCCTGTTAACTTCCTGAGTTTAGACAGCTATCATGCAAAGCTTAGGTTTTACAAAGTTTAGGTTTTAGAAAGTTTATCCATCTGCACATATATACTGACACCCTGACACAAAATCTAAACAATGCATTGCTGGCTTTGGGCTGAGGAGGAAACCGTACACCTCACTGCACTGAAACATCCCGGTGTGCCTTCAGTTCAGCACATATCAGTACATGGCACCACAGTGGAGCAGGACTGCACAGGATTGGACTCCATTTTTTGTCTCATCGTAAACCACTCAAAATAAAGGTAAGTGTAACTAGAGAGGAAAACAGTTATTAAGGAGGGGCAGTCATTTTTTACTACCTACAACAGAGCGGTCTCCACTGATTAAACAAGAAACAAACCAGATCTTTCCCCCAAACCTCAGAAGAAAAATTTCCTCTCCCTACCAGGTTTTTTGGTTTTGAAGTACAATATCGTTAGGAGTCCTCTGATAAAATGTTGCACTGGAAATTCTTTCTCCAGCCTCTGTAAAAAATATATCACCAAAAATACTCTGAAGCATCGTGTTTTTAAAGCGTAAACATACAATCATCTTGAAGATGGAAACTTGAAGACAGGAATCACAACTGACAACATGCCCACACCTCTTCCTGTTTTACAATGGTTATTTATGAGTTCTAAGGTGGGAAAGAAACTTAATAATGGAGTGGAAATCACAACCTCCAAGTGTTAGTGGATATTATGTATGAATACAAACACATTTATTTATAAAACATGATTTTTCTTATTTTCATCCTCGGGGATTATAAACTGAAGTTTAAATGCAGAGGATTTATCAGCTTTCAGAGGTACTGCCCTAAAGTGGCCAACCATAAAGCTCCAAAACTCACAAGAATTAAATATTATTCTCTTTAACTGAAGGCTGCGTTAAGTCTATGCAATGATATTGATAACAATATGAAGCATGTCTGACATGGATGGTAAAGGAGATGACTCCTAATTTAGCAACAGAAAATAAGTACTTTTAATCTGCACTCCATCCCTAGGATTGCACTAGAAATTTCTGGTGTAAAAACCCCTTTTGCCTGAGTGGCACATGTCTGTAGAAAACAGCAAGCACGGAATCAAAAGAGAAGGAAAATGTTTCAGAATTGTAACAGATATGGACAAATAGCTAATAAACAGGGAGAACACAAACATCCAAAACATCCCTGCAAGTGTAAAATGTGTAAAACCCACAGATTCTTCAGCATTTTTATTCTGACATATCATTTCTAAAGGTATACACTGTGACGCACAAGATATTGCTCTGGCAAGCAGAATTCTTTAAAAGCCTAAACTGTCTTTTTTTTTTTTTTTTTTCTGAAGAGCAATGTAATGCTATGTAATCAGCTCTAGCATGTGTTTTGATCCCAGCTCCAGCTGTAGATGTGCACTCGCTGACAGAACTTTTAACAGCGCCACCATGGTGCAATGAGCTCTCCTGTTTCCTCCATGTGCTGGGGTTGCAGTCAAGTAAAGAGCAAGCTCTGCAGAGCAGGGTCAGCCTGGTGCTGGCATTGAAAGGGGCAGGAGGCTCAACCCATCTCAACTTATGAAAGAACAACAAAAGATGCATTTTCCTTTTTTCTTAAAACTCTACAGGCCACACACTGCTCTACTATAAATAAACTCATGCCTTAGGCTCCTGAAGTTTCTTTGTAAACAGCACAGAAAGTAGACCCTTTATCTTTTGTTTTCATCGTATCTGTCAGCACTGCACAAAGCATCTTCAGTTGCAGGTGAGAGGGTTAGGAGAGTCTCACAACCAAGAGATTGCTCATGTACTCTCAATTTAATATTGTAACAAGCATGGTACTGTTTCCACTATCATCCATCAGCCCTCATCACACTTGCTGCAGAGCTTTCAAAGCATTGCTGTTATTATTATATTAAACAGTTACCTAATCTCCTTTACACACACTCCCACACACAAAGAATACAGTCCAGGTGGAGAACACTGTGAGATTAAGTATTAGTAGGTTGTAACCTACAAAGAGCAAAAAGCACTGTATATCTATAAATACAGTGACAATAATGAAACACAAAAGGATATTTTCATATTCTAGATAACTGGATTACCATGCTTGTAACCCTCACAGTGTACGTTTACCCACACATGTGAAATGACATATCTTCATCTGGAGGCCTGATGATGCAAACTGATGTCAAGAGCATATCCCATGTCCATGCAGGGCCACAGGGAAGTCAAATCACCAAAGTCTAATGGGCTTGAAGGAGAGCAGATCTGCAACAGCACTCCAAGCAGATTGCACTCAGATTGTGACACGGATATTGGAAACCCATTCTCCAATTTATTGTATGGCTTTCCATTAAAAAGCCTGAAAGTGTGACTTATAAATCATTGTTGTATTATACTCTTAAGCTTGTTCATCCAATTTTCCACCTACACCCTGCTTAAAACTGTTTTCCAGATAGGTTATACAATCCCCACTCTACAGCTCTTCATAGGAAATATGCCTCTTAAACTAGTATGTAGCTCAAAAATGCTTATACAGGTGTCATTGGAACATAAACCATCAATTATTTTATTATACTAATCTTAGTTCAAATAAACTTGGTACATTTTGAGTCTGCGTTTCAAAATACGGCAGTAGACAAGAAAGTTCTGCTATTACCATAAGCCAGGAAAAACGTTCCCCTTGCCTCAAGAAGATGAAAGCAGAGCCACCATGCCCACACCTGACCCACACCACAGCAACTGCACTGCGGGAGGAGAGGGCACAGGTAGCTCCTTTTATTTTTAAAATTTTACTTTATTTTTCCTTTAATAATTTAATTTATTTTAAATTTTCAATCACATATTGAAAATCTGTGATTTTCAATAGCAGAAATCTGTGTTGGGAACCCTTGTGCCCAAAATGTGTTGTAATTTTTCCCTGCCAATGAGTTGTCTCTTGATGTCAGACAGAAATAAAACCCCTTCGTATCTCTTAACCACACACTTAACCACCACTTAACCACACAACACGTCCAGATAGATTTTAATGGAGAACATGTTTTTATAGTAGAAACCTGATTTTTAGATTTGGACATACGAAACTCAGCTTCTTCCAATTGCCCATGTTCTCAATGAAAAATATGGAATCCAGATCCTTGCAAAGCCACCTCAGCATCCCTGCAGCCACAAGCACCTTCCTCCTCCTCCCACCACTAATAATGCCAGGTGGTTCATTAGTCATCAGCTGTATCAAGCAATCACCAAGAGGAAAATTGTTAGCAGCATCCAATGTTAAAACAGGTATTGTGACAAATCACTTTGCTGGGTGTAAATTCAAAGTAATTCCTATTCCTCCTGTGTTTTTGAACCTCCATAAGTCCAAACACAACATGTACTCTATGGCCACTAATATTGTCACAACAGGCTGATTAAAAAAGAAAGCATGGGCTGCTGCATGAAGGAAAAGCTACAAGCACAGATTCCAAATGACAAGAGGGTGACCCAGGAAGGTGCATGAAGCAGGGCTGGGTGCTCCAGCACCGAGCACCCTCTCCTCCACAATGCCACCTCTGAAGGGAAAAAAATCCTGAAGGAGCATAGCCCAGGGCCAAAACTGTAACAGTTCAACCTAGGTCTGGAAGGAGACAATCTGACCCAAACTCCTTTGCCCTGGGCACTAACTGTTCCCTCTGTCCCTTGGCTGTGTGCCACATCCAGCAGTGACCCCGTGCTCCACTTCTGTGTCCCGATCCCTCCACTCTGCTCCTGTTTGCACAGCACTTTATACAATCAGCACTAATTTACACAGATTTCTACACAGCATCAGACTAAGTTAAACTAATTACCTACCTCTGTAAAATGTCATTTGCTCTAAGATACACTAAAAATAAGAGGTTTTCACCTAATTGCAGAAAATGGTAGCCAACATGTGTAGTGTAGTATATTGTATTCCATGTAATAAAAGCCCTTTAAGTGCTCATGTGCAACACTGTTTCTTTTTCCACATCAATTTTCACATTTTCTTTCCCCTTAGAGACTGTCATTCTTTTCATATCCACAAAAGAAGGCATCATTACAGGGAAATTCTAGCAACCTTGTATTCCACTGCTTTTAAAAAACAGAGAGAGCTTGGTTGACTGACTTTCAAAAGATGAAAAAAGTGTGAAAAAAAAGAGTATTTCCAAGTTGGTATTCACAGCAAATCAGCAAGAGGAAGAATTTGCTTTCAAGAAAGAATGAAGAAGGCACCAGAACCAAAAGCTCTTATCACTCCTTATGGTGTAGGGTCTTATGGGGACTAAACTCTCTGATTGAGACATCTGTTTTATGTGCCCTGACATGCAAGAAAAAGCCTAGACCAAAGGTTATCACTGTGAGCTGTCTTTCCTCATAAAGGGATTAGCATTGCTAGGCACAACATTTCCTGGAAAGGCAAAGGAGATGCAACAGGTTAAGTTTAAATTATAAAATTGAATCCAACACTCAAACTGACATTCAGTCACTCTCTCTTTTTACTTCTTTATTTGAAAGCAAAATACCCTCCCTGGTTTTGTAAAATAGAAAAAAATAATATCTGCCAGTTTGAAAGTGGAGACCAGGCCTTCTGGGTTTATCCTTATTGTTGCAAGTGGCATATGCTTTAGAAAATGTGCTCCAAATAGAAGTCGGAACAAACATGTTTTGAATCACAATGTCCCACAGCACGTTTTGAGTTAACTACACAGTGCCACAGGCACTATACTGACATGTCATCAATACAAATCATAAAAAACAAATATATTGTATTTTCAAAAGCATATCTACCTGAAGCACCATTTACCTGCACATTTCCACAGAGCTGTGCTGAGCATCCATGATCTCAGCTGGAGTGGCCTTTTGGTGCCAATCTGACACCAGAAAAACAGTCACCCAATGAGAAACAGAGAGCAGCAGTGCAGAGATTTCCATAAGAGGTTACAGTGATTTAATGAGGGTTTAAGGAAAAGCAATCCTGGAAAGAACCTTGGGCTGGTCTTAGCTGCCACAACTCCTCCTGGCAGTTCTACAACTGCTTTTATCAGTTGGGGATCTACTTCCCTGATCCTTCCAGATACTCAGACTCCCTGGCTAATATCAAATTCCTCTTCCCAAAGTATGTTAGCCAGTATCCAATTACATGTTATCACAGTAGCATTATCAGCTGGCCTCTCTTTCTCTTTTGGTTTTTTTTTTCTTTATTAGTTTGATAAGAAATTCAAATAGTCTCCTAAACATGGAGACCTGGAGACCAAGATAGATTATATATGTAAATAGGAGGGCTCTTGGTAGCCAGGTGAGCTTTATTGCCCTCAAAACACTCTATTCTCTTCAACTAACAGCAGATGGTGGGAAAGGACTGGTTTTCTCCCAGCATAACTGCAAAATACTATTGAAAAAGAAATAATTTTATTTTGTTACAGCTGTTATAACTGATTCAACAGTTTGAAATAAGAAACTAGCTACTGCTTTGAAATAAAAAGCTGTAAAGACTTCTAATTCTGTGGCATCTCTTTCAAGTTCTGTTGGATCTTTTGCATCTTGGCCATTGAAGACAAAATCTCCTCACACAAATAAGACACCTCCTTCGGTGAAACTCCTATTACAATTGATCAGAGTTTTGTCAGTGATTTCATTAATGTCAGGATTTGACCCAGATATATCTCCTATGTATATATAAAGGAGGAACAAGGAACTAGGCATAAATAAGAGGGGCACTGGAATGACTTCCCTGCACTAAGGTCAATAGCCCATGTTTTGAAAGCACATCTTTAAAAGAATGAAGTTCCTGATTTTAATTTCATATTAAAATTTGTTCGCAGATCTCATAATATAGAAACTTTTAGAGCCTTACATAGCAAACAAAGAGTTTGCTATCACCACATCAATATATGATTCTATGCCAAAAATATCCCTTTTTATAGCATTGAGCTTTAGCGACACAGAGAATTGCTTTACTACTATTCACAATCCACCTCTCTAAAACCTTAATACACTTCCCAACATCCACTGTTGCTCTGAAACACTGAAAATTGTAATTATCCAGTACATTCCAGCATGTGCATGCTACAGACTAAGTGAAAGCTTTTGGGCATAATTTTGTTATCTAGCAAGCTCCATTAACAGCACAAATAGCTTGAGATGCTTATACCACAGCTGCACCTAAGGAATATTGCATTAGAAAAGTCCAAAAGGGAAAAGTCACATTTACTTCAGCAAGACCTAGTACAGCTGCAAGCACACACCCAGTATTTATCAAGTATAAGGCTATTAAGTAACTTCAAAGTCCACAAAATATGCTCCTTACAAGCAGCACTTGACAACTATTTGCTTCCCCTCCAGACCTGGGATCTGCCATCACAGGTTCCTCCTAATGAGGTCCTATTTTAAGGAATGCAACTAAAAATACAAAACCAATGAAATATATTTATCCATATAAATACGGAGAGGGGCTCAATTTGTATTTCAAGTAACTCCATACTGAATACCAGCTGTGCTGACATTGGCCTCTCCTCCTAATTCAGCGCCTGGAGCAGACACCATCACACTCCACAAGGCTTCCAGCAGGGCCAGTGGGAGGAAGGCAACACCTTCCCCTCCTCCTCCCCACTGCTCTAACTTCTCAGTATGGGGAGGGAAGAATCAAACATTTTATCACTTCTATGAAAAACATCTTTTTTACCATAAGGACAGCAAATTGCTGGAACAGGCTGCACAGAGTGATTGTGCAGTTTCTGTCCCTAGAGGTTTTCAAGACACAACTGAGTAAAGCCCCAGGCAACCTGACCTGATCTCAGATCTCTCCATGTTTGAGCTTGAGGATAGGCTAGATGCTGCCTGGGGTTCTTTCCACCCTGCATCATCCTACAATCATGGCTTAAGAATGTGTTTTTCTCTTTAATTCCATCAGCAAACATTTGATGATCACCTTTCTTAATTTCATTCTAGTTTTCTCCTTCCAAGATCACAGAATCATAGAATGGTGTCTGTTGGAAGTGACCTTAAGGATCATCTAGTTCCAACACCCCTGCCATGGGCAGGGACACCTTTCACTAGACCAATTTGCTCAGAGCTCCCCATCCAAGCTGGCCTTAAACACTTACAGGAATGGGGCACCCACAACTTCAGGCAATTTGTGCCAGTGTCTAAGCACCCTCACAGTAAAGAGTTTCTTCCTAATATCGAATCTAAATCTACCCTCTACTAGTTTAAAGCTTCTCCCCCATGTCCTGTCACTACATGCCCTTGTATGAAGTCTTTGTGTTTGTTGTAGGCTTCCTGCAGGTACAGGTCACCCTAGGTCACCCTGAACCCTTGTCCAGGCAGAACAATTCCAATCTCTTGGCATTTTCTTCACAGGAGAGATGTCCCATCTCTCTGACCATCTCAGCAGCCCTCCTCTGGACTTGCTCTGACAGGTCCATGTCCTTTCCTGTATTGGGGACCCCAGACTTGGATGGAGCACTGCAGGTGGGAGTCTTACAAGAGCGATCTTGGCTCTTCTCTCCTGGCTCTCTCCCTCTGATAGTGCATTCCTTTGGTAGATTCCAGGCTGTTGCAGGACCAACCTGGCCAGCATATCACTGCACCAACTTTTTCATTTACAGAGCCATCCCCAGTGAATCACTCTGGTGTCTACATCTGTGCTCCCCAGACAGTTTGAATCATGAACTGCTACAGATCCCAGGAAATTAAGACCCATGCTCTCACATAATTGACAATGAAAAAGAAGTAAGCCAGCTCCACAGGCCACTGACGGGGCATCATGGACTACAACCAAGCAGCTACTGACTCCCATTTGGAAGCCACAACTCCAGTTCACTGCTTGCCTTTTGCAGCACAGGTTTGAAAGAGGCGCCACAAAGATGAGCAGTGGAAATGGCACTGGAGCTACCTCTTCCTTGCCTTCAAATAAGGACAGAGCACTAAATAAATTTATACTCAGTTCATTTTAGGACCTTATTTTGCAGCCCAAAAGACTAGAAACTCTTTAAAAGTCTACATCTGAAGAAAACTGACAGCATGCAGTGAGAACTTGTCTTCCCTCTTACAGGAGACCCAACACAAGGTCTAATTCATATTTGTAATTGTGTTGCAACACAAAACACTGAAGTAAGAAATGCTAATAAGGCTGGGTGATGTTTGCAACTGATATAAACCAGCAACTCCATAATCACAAGATGATTCCTTTCTGTAAAGCTGACCAACTGTAAGACAAATTATTTTAGCATAGTTTTATCAGAAGACAAATAATAATTAAATAGCTCTGTTTTCCCAGGAAGGAAACTAGTTCATATTGCCAAAAGAAAGCTATTTAAATTATTAGTTGTGTGACAATCAGATCTTTTTCTGCACTGAGCTTCAGCATGCTAGGCTGCTGGTCTGGCCTCCTCAAAAACTCCTTCCCAGGCATCCAATAGCACTTTGCTCTTACTAAATGCAGTACTGAAACCTGCCAGAAAAAAGACAGAAAGAGACTGTTCATAAAGTACCAACTGTGTGCTCCTTACAAACTGGCAGAACTGACTCCACTTGCATTCTAAGATTAAAATCATTAACAGTGAAAAAGTGTACGCAGTTGGGGTGCTATTAAACTGAACATCAAGTCAATGGAGAACTTCTATGAAGAAAAGGAATAAGACAGGTTTTTGAACCTGACTTTGAATATTAACAATAAAGTCCATGCTGTAAAAAAATGCAGCATAAATCAGTAATTAAATTCTCTGTTCAATTCTATAACATTTCTTCTGAATTGCATCCTATTGGTTTACCATTCATTATGTTCCATGGCAGTTTTCTAAAAAGTATTTCTCATAATATTCTTGAATGTCTGCTGGTTAAATGTTAACAACAAAAACTAACACGCATCAAGCCTATTCATTTGCTTTTAAAATGAATAAACAGGCACTCCACTGTTGATTACCACATTCCTGTATCGCTGGAAGGCTGCCAGCTCCAGTACGTATATAACGTTAGTATTTGTTTTTTTGCTGAGTGGCAGTCCTCTGCGGTAATTATCATCTTGCAACTAAAGTAAATATTATTCTCTCGCTGCAAGTAGAAATAAAGGATTGACTCTTCCTGTATTTTTACTGTTTGCCATCCAGTCCGTCCTGTCGGTACGCTACGTGCCCATTAAACGTAATTCCTTGAGCCCTCGTTACTGGGGCCATCTCTTTTGTCTGTAACTAGTGAATTACGAGGATTAGTCGCTCCTCAGAAGATCACCGGCGCAGAAACTCCACGGGCCGTAACCGAGCAACTCGTCTCCAAAAAACTGCCGGCAGTGAGAGCTCCAAAGCGCCGGGGCGCCGGGGAGTGCCGCGGGGCGCCGGGAGCGCTGCGGGCCGGCCGGCCGTGCCCGGGGACCCCGGGGCAGCGCCCCCGCCGCGGGGGCTTCACCCCGAAACGCGGGCGAGGGATGCAAAGGCTGCAGCGACACCGCCTCCAGCCCCAACTGCCCCGGATCGGCAGCACGCCGGGCCAGCGGGGGACAATGCGCCCATTGATGCGGCTGAACCAGCGCTCCCCGCCAGCGCGCAGCCCCTGCGCGGACCCGCTCCTTGGCGCGGCCCTTCCGCCCCTTCCACCGCGACAGCCCAAAGAGCTCCTCCAGTACAGCGATGTAGGCGGTCACCGACACAACCCGTGTTTTTGCCCATGAAGTTAGTTTTTTCTGGGACGTACGCGCCCGCACAGGGCGGGCACGCTCCAACTCGGGCAAACTCCGCAGCAGGTGCCGGGAAGACCCGGCGAACGCTCCGCAGCATCTCCATCCCCCCACCCCAAGCCCTCGTCCCGCGGTAGGCTGCCCCCACGGCCGCCCCGGTCCCAGACCCCGTCCTCACCACACTCACCAGGATGCCCATCACGTCCGCCCACAGCTGGGCGAACACCTCCGACGTGCCGCTGTCCGCCGGGGCGGCGGGGCCGTCCGCCCGCTCCCCCTCCATGCCCCGGCCCGGCCGTCGGATCAACGCCGGCTCCCCGCCGCCGCCGCGGCCGGCCCGCCCCGCCCCGCCATCGTCCCCCGCCCCGCTCCGCTCCGGCCCGCCCCGGGACACCGCGGGACGGCCCCGCCGCCGCCGCCCCTCAACTTTCGACCCAGCGACAGAGCGGCCGGCGGTGCCGCTGCGGCCCAAACCCCTCCTTCGCCGCCCGCCCGGGAGGGGGGGCTCGCCCGGCGCATGTGGCCGCCCCAGGGCGGCAACAAAGGGCCCAGCGCCGCCCCGGCGGCTGCACGCACCCCAAAAGTGAAGAGCGGTGTCGGGACACGCGTGGTCGCCGGCGTAGCTCCTGTTGTTGCCATCCTCGTTACCCCCGTGCCGGTGCCTCGCCTGACCGCCAAGTCAGCAGCGCTTTTTTAACACCGGGGAAAGACTCTCTGGGACGAGGTGTCAGCCACACGCGTTACACGGCGGCAGGGCAAGGGGGCACCCTGTTAGTTCAGGTTTAGAGTTTGGGTACCGGGACCGCGTCATTCTCCTGAGGAGCGGTGGTCTGTCACCTATCGCCCTTGGGGCGGGACTGTGAGAATGCTGCCTCCCCTACCTCTGTGCCTCATGCTCCCTGGTACCACCCCCAATCCCCATTATAGTCAAATTAAGTAATTACTAGCTACAGACAGCAGCAGCGATGCTCCTGCATTCTGCTTGGGAAACTGCTAAGTGCCCCCACACACACACACTTCTCGTGGAAGGCACATTAAATAACAGTGGCCAAACCCCACTGCTGGAAGGAGTGGCAGAGGTCAGCAGAATGACCTGAAGGCCTGTCCACCACCTCACACCTCACTCCCAGCTTCTGCTGGGATCAGCAGCAAGGAAATCTTTTAGTGCTCATTCCTAAGCTTTGAAATATTTAGATGCTTTTTGAAAAGTTCCTGTTTCAAGCTGCTATTTATTGGAAGCACCTGTCTGCCCAGGGTGGCAGGGAAAGCGATGTATTTAATGGATGTGCAGCTGTCACATGCTGGCCAAGCATTTTGAGAGCTCACAAAGCTGAGCAGCCAGTGAATCCTCCGATATCCCTCCTGCCCTGCTTACTGCCAGGCTGTATGTTACATGCCCTGCACCACCTGAACACAACTCAGAGCCTGCCCTAGAACCTGTGCTCCCCTCCAGGCTCTCTGTTCAGCCCTGGGGTCCCCTGGCACCAGGCTCCCCTCAGCCCACTCACCAGCTCTACAGCTGACAAGGCTCCCACTGAGGGCACAGCACTGGTGGCCTGGGGGGGGCTGGAGCAACAAATGATACCATTTGCTGTCAGGGCTAAAAATAGTATCTGGAGAATGAATAAAGGAAAGTGTGGTTATTGCACTCATCTTCTCTCAATGTTCTCAACAATGCTCTTTTTCTGCCCTCAAAGCTTAAGATTTAGTTTGCAGGCTAGCACTAGAGAGAAAAGCTGGCCAAAACACTTCCTTTCTCATCAACTGCCACACAAAGAAAGGGACAAGACTTTTCTAAGCACTTTGTTACTGCAGCTTTTGCTGGAGTGGTTAACAGCACAAATTGAACCTCCAAGAGAAAAGGAGGTGGGGAGCAGAGGCAGAAAAACAAAGAAAATTATGCTGAGGGAAAGTGGTAAAGAAACCACTGATGACTGACCCTCCTTTAGGATGCCCATGTAGGATACATCCTGTGTAATGCATCTTATTGACTAGTAATGAGAAATAATGAGAGACCCAAACCAGGTATAAAATCTCTTCTAATTGACCTTGAAATTGTACACAACTATAAGCCTATGAAGTACGAGACTAAAGGCGTGTCAGTGAAGTCTATTGGTACTCTGAGTTGGCTTGCATAACTCAAAACTGGTTTAATTACTCAGGGGTAATTTACTGACTGACCCTCTGAAATTCATGTTGAACCACTTACAGTAATAATGTCAATCTACTTTTAAATATCTGAACGAGGCTCACTTGATCTCATCATACACAATCTTCTGTACTTTGTCTTTTTTATAGATGGAGGCATATTAAGGAAAACAAACAAACCAACAACTCTGCAGCACACAGCCTAACTCCCCTCACTGTTGTGTCTTGGGCAGCAACAGATGAAGATCAAATAGGTGCCAGGGGCAGTACTCCCACTTGCCTGGCCCCTCCCCACCGACCGAGGTCATTGCTTCTGTGCAAGGATGACTACATCACTTACAGAAGCAGGCCCTGAATAGCCACGCTTTTCAGCCTTGCAGTACAGGTAACAGAAACTAGATTGTGAATTGTGGTGGTCCCAGAGTTGCTTCCCGAGCCATTATGTCACCCGCTCTGTGGAGGCAGCAGCTTTCATCAGAGGAGCATGATGCATGGCTGTGGCAGTCTTCCCCTCAGCCTTTGAGACACAGAGCCTTTGATTTCAAGAAAGTGAGATAAGGAAAGAGAGATCTTGCAAAATCACATGACTCCAGGCGCAGTTGCTTTAAAAGCAAATGGACATGAGAGAATCAAAACAAATCCAAGGCAGTTTACAATAGCTACCACCTTCTATGATCTTGCATAGTATTTATGCATTTTCAGACATTTACAACATGCCATTTTCACAAGACATTAAATGAATATGACATGCTAAAATTATTCCCTGCTCTTCTCTCGAGTAGAATCACTCCTCCTTCTAGATAGGACAGGGTTCCTCTATTTTAATGAGGCCAATGTCCTGCAAAACTAAATCGCAGGAGTATTTTACAAAATTCAGCTGCGACAAGAGTATAGGAGTTTTAGAAAAAGCAGGAAATCAGATCTTAAAAGGGTTTTGAAGCCCAGCTATGAGTGCAGTATTTTGTGTTACAACTGCTACTACGAAATAACAAATTATTGGAAATTTGGCATGTTAGAATACAGTTTTTGTTTGCAGTTTTTATCTGTAGTTGCCTAGATGATAACTCCAGCATCTACAAGACTACTCTCTAAAAACATCTTGTGCTGGACCTCTCTACAGCCATTGGAAAAAATAAATCTTATAAATTTTCTGAGATGTTTATGACATTTTACAAGAGCTCTGACCAGGTGTGTTTCAGAAATCTTGAAAAAATTGTCACTGTGCACCTTCAGGGCAGCACTGGGCAGTAATCCTGATACAATTCCCCAGTGTGTTGCAGTCACAAAGTGGCTATGAAGCTCCCTGTGGCTGTTCTGCAAATCTCTGAAGAGGAGATGGAAACAATTGACACATATGTGGTCAATCTAGTCCTGCCAAGTTATGGCAGATGCACTGTGCATATGAGCCTGTCTTCCTATCACTCCATCACGTGGGTGCAAAGTTAATATGAGTTCCCCACATGTACAAACCAGGCAGGATTAACCAACTTGGAGAGCACTGCTCTGTATTCAAGAGAGATAGACTTTGTCCTAGAGCAATACTCCTAGCTCCAGGTTAAGTGGCCATAGAGAAGCTCATCTTTCTCCTTTCTTTACTGAGTGTTTAGGGAGATGGCCTTCACTAGGACAAATTTGTTCTCTCTGAAAAGCACAAACCTCAAAGTCATTAAGGCAATAGATGACAAACTTTCTGTTCCAAAGCAGTGTGTGCCATCTCACGCCAATGTCACATAAATGTTTCAACAAAGCATTTAATAGGGAAAAATTGAAATATGCATCAAAATAAACTGGAAAAGACAACATGCACTATCATAACCAGACTATCACAACTGTTGTCACCTGCATTAAAGGCATTTAACCCAGGAAATCAACAACCTTGAGCACTTAAATCAATCAATTTTAAACTATATGCAAGGTTGCCTTGGAAAGGGGATCATGCTCCACAGAGTAAATGGACACTAAATTTCATGAGTTCCTGATAAATGACCTGAGGGAAATGGCTTCCAGCTCGGAGACCTGGCAATTAACTCTGCGTGCATGAACAAAACACATGAGGTTTCTCAACATCACTAACAACACCCTGCCCAGTAGATCAAGTCCAAATAGGAACATCAAAGCCTCAGAGAAATAAATAAGCAAGCCATTGTATGCAGAGAGGCTGCAGGGAAAGGGAGAAATAAAAATTCCAGCTAGCTCCTGCAGGTGACCTGCCAAAGCACTAAAACTCTTAACACAAGCACATGACAATGGAACACCTATTACCAGTGATTGCATCTCTTTTCAGCTCTCTCCCTCTTCCTGCTCAGTGGAAGTCATCAAATTGAAACACACATCAGAGTCTTTGACTGGAAATGCAGCTCTTAGTGGTTGTAGCCTTCATCCCATCAACTTATCAAGATCCATCTTAAAACAATTTTATCTCATTGTCCTTGCTACATTTTTTTCAAAGTCCTTCTAAAATATAATTTCTTTTACTTCTCCCCTTAAGTTCTTCCTTAAGAACTGCTTAAGTCATATTATTATTTCTGGTAGCATAGTCCTTTGGAGTAAGGATCACCTGTATCAGCCAAAGGGGCCAGCAGCTGCTCTCCAACAGAAAGCAGACATGCCAGCAGCTGCTTCAAAAATTGCTCTCTGCTGTGGGACAGAATGAGGACCCACACACCTAACCCATCACAGTTGATCTGACAAACAGGCTATCACTGTCCCAGACCCTCCTAGAATGACATGCATAAACTGTGAGAGAGTACAAGATCCATCCATGATCCATGCATATATATTCCAAAAGGGTCACATTTCAGCACCTGCCAGTTAGACAACTCTAGAAAATAAAATGTTCCTGATTTTAGAAGTGATACAGACAGTACTTATCCAGTGGCTTTAAAATGGATGGTATTTAGATCACATACTATATGCTGTATGGTCAGAAATCATTATTTATTCTTTTAGAGGTTTAGCTGTCAGCTCCCAGTCTTACTGCCAGCCTCATGACCAGAGTAGCACATCCCAGTGAGAGTGGAACACTAATATGCCCAACAGAAACCAGATGAAGTTAAATCTGTTTAATTATATCAGTAGAAAACAGTTAGGAACAACAAATTGCTTTATTCTGACGGAAGTCTGAACTCTGCACGCTGATCTATCATTCCCCAAATCTATCACACACCAAAATCTATCATTCCTCTAGATATCAGTATTCTACTAGATTAAAAAATTAGAAGGTGGGAGAGGCATATACCCAGTGGAATTATTCCTGTAGTCTTAATATTTTGGGCTAGCACCACACTCAGTAGACACAGAAGTACTGTGAAGCTTGTCAGGCTTCATTTAAAGTACAGTAGCTGTGACTTTACATGACAAATCATATAAGGAAAAGAAAACTAAACACAGCAAGCATCACAGCCCTCCTGGAAGGATATCTTTTGACTCATAAGGAGAAAGGAAAGGTTGACTTCCTTCCCTTCCTGCTCCACAGAGGCCTCTTGTATCCTACCCAGTTCCCCTGCTAGTCATGGAGCACAGCATCACATTTCTTGACTGCAAGGTGGTAGCACTAGCCCAGCCAGTGGAGGGGCTCTGGGAGCTGGAGCATCACTGGTGAGGAGCACATATCCCAAGGGAAGCCACAGCCATGATCCTGCTTAGGTGCACATCAAGCCACTCCAGAAGTGCCTGCAGATCAGGGCTCCCAATGCTTTCCCACAATGCCAGGCACTGTCTGGAGATTTTACAGAAATTACCAAAACTCTTGTTCTTTGTGTTACTTCTGCCTTCTCCATCTAAACTCAGCATCCCCTCTTCTCCACCTGCACAGCAAAACCAGTGTTGATGTGTTGTTTTTTTTCTTGTCAGCATTGAAATAGTTAGCATTCACTTTTTCCTTAGCTTTCTGCGGCACTTTTTACAAAATGTTTTCTAAACCTTAATTATTTTTTCAAAAAGGAGTTCAGCATCCTTTGAGGTACCTAGGGCTAGTCTCTGCACTATCATTCACAGGAGGTTGCTCTACAGATTGCATTGTTTTCCTAAGTGGCTGCTGGAAGGGATGGATACAAATCTTTTTTTAAGAGACTTACAAAGGCCATAGAGACAGAAGTATTTAGCTCAGTGTCCTTTGGCTGCTCTTCTCCCAGATAATTTTAGAACTGGGGAAGTAAAAAAGGTGAAAAGCTAGCCTCAAAACTGGGAGTAGAACATCAGCCTGTCCTTTTTCCAAGTGTGGTATCCTTTGATTCCTTTGTGAAACTCCTAGTAAATTACTAATGAAAAGGAACCTGATGATCTCATCCTAAAGCACATCATAAAAGTAGCATAAGGTACAACTGAGTAGTATGTGGTAACTGTGTATTTCAGAGATGCTCAGTGCTGATGTAAGTATCACTCCAAGCTAGCTGTGGTAAGATAAGAGCATCAACAGAGATGACCAATCTCACAGAGTGACACCTATATTACTGCTCATTACTACTTTGTGACCAGCACAAATTATTAAGATAAAAATGTATGCACCTCAGAGATGATTCTTATTGCATCTACCTTTGAAAGGGAAATGAACATTTTTAAAAGTAATACTTCCTGGAAAAAGAAACCCCAAGAGCTTTCAATAATTTCAGTTTCATTAATTGTATCTCTGCAAAAGCAAGCAAGCATGAAATGCAAATGCAGATCTTTAAATAAAAATGTTATCTGCTTATTATAGAGAGAAAAATTTACAGAGTTGCCCTTAACAAAATATTATTACAGCAAAGTATGCGTGATCCAAACATGTTAACTATAGACAGTTGGAAGAAAACAAAAGAGGAAGAATTGCTTAGCTTCTCATTCAGAAGAGATCACATCCATCCAAAAGCCATCTCCTCCGCACTTCACCTAACACCCATTCCTCAATTTACCAATTCAATAGTGCCATAAAACATAGCAGAATAAAAATTGTTCCTCAAATGATTCTCTGAAAGTTAATACTCTCCACCTCCTCTCACCTCCATCTGAACCAGCAGAAAACAGACCCTACCAAAGCCTGACTTTCAGTCCCACAAGGATTCAGAACTGAGCTTAGGCTTTGCACTTTTAAAGCCTGTGGTGTAAGTCACATAAATATATTAGCAGTGAAGGAGTAGGTGGGCCTAGTTAATGCAGAAGCTGACCAAAGAAACCTGCCTGCCTGATGCTCTCAGCTAGGCACAGGTGACCAGATGTGATCATCTGATGTTTGCTTGCATATCATGCCAGCCTGAGGTCAATTCTCCCTACTGCAGCCACTGGATAACAATGTACTGGCTTCAACCTCTTTCAGATTCATTTCTGTTGGGGTAATTCCTCCTCCATCACCAGGGCTTCTCCTCTTGCTTCCATCCCAAGAAACAGCTCTCATCAGCTCCCTTCCCTCACTTTCCAAACAGCTGCCCTATCTTTCCTTTTAAATGCTTTCTGCCCATTCTCCAAAGCACCACATCTGACTAAAACAGGAGTCTCCTCCCCACGTCAGAGCTGCACCCTTGACTGACCTTTGTGTCATGCAGCAAGCCCAGATATGCACATAAAGAAAGAGTTTATGGAAAAAGAAATGACAGTTAACCAGCAAGCAGAAAAGCAGTTGTGTTGCAATTTCTTTTGTAATGATTAGTGTTCAAAAATCACAGATGCCAGGGACCTGAATATTATATTTGATTTAAATATAATGAAATTTTGAAAGTAAGACTTCTGGAGTGCTTCAGCTTCAATTGTCTAAGTCATTAGTGTGCACTTAGGTCTTCATCCTGTTATTGGAAAATAAACCCCAGAATTTACATTTCCATTATTTAAAAAACAGTAGCAAATTGAAATTTTTACATCACTGGCTGCAAGTGCTAGGATTTTAAATAAATCATCAAGCCAGTGATGAAATCTGGAGCATTCACAAGACTGACAATGTAGTCAAGATGATAAGTATTCATTTCAGCTGTGGCTGTAAACACAGGCATGAGCTTGATTCACAGAGCCTGTGCTCCTCTAGAGAAGCCTTATTCTTCACTGCCCAGCAAGCTGTACCATCAATCACTCTGGACACTCTCAAATCAGAGTTTCAAATTGCCATGGAAAAATATAATAAAACCTGCTTTGCACTCTCTAATGAGAGTTATGAAAGAAATGGAGAATCATATCCAATCTGCAGATTACACTTTTCCTATATTGTTAATAGCATGTTTCACTTCATAAAACTTCATTCAGTCCTAGAGGAAAGAGAGAAACAGCTCTATACAAGAAGGCCCACACTGCACTTCTTGTCCATAAATTCACTGAAGGGGCACGAGACACTTATTACTTCTGCAACACAGCAAGGAGGGGGAGTAATTCCAAGGAGCAGCTGCTTCCAGTTAGGGTAGCTCAGCTGGAAAGGAGAGGTGCTTGTCAAAGTAATTAAAATGAGAAGAAGCCATCTATCTGAGACTTCAGCTTTTAAGCACTGGCCAACCCCCTTCCAAAATGTAATTATATAAAGAAAAAAAAAAAGACAAGTGAAAACAGGCTTAAGCATTGCTGAAAACATACCTCCAAGCTATTCTCTCAATAAATATTTTGGGAAGTTCACGAACAGAAGGATTATTGTGACTGTGGTGGTGTGAGTGGGAGGAATTTACCCTCCACAACTCAACCAACTGCATCAATGATGATAAAACAGCCCTTGAGGGCAGTGAGCTTACTGCACTAGCTCCATGTTGATGAACTTTTACAAGAATTTTTTTTTTTTAAGTATATGTAGAGTAGGCTGGTAGCTCTAGTTCTCAGAAAAAAACCTGAATTTTCATTTGCAAGGATGTAATAATTAGGCAATTCTGTTTTACAAGGCCAAATACGCTGCTTCAGTACAATGTGTATCCTGTAGCAATATATGACTAACAAAAAGCAATAGAGACTTGGGTTTTTGAAAATTACTAATACACTCAATCCCACAAGTGCATCACATGTTCCTTTTGACTTCTGTGGGAAGATGTTATTTGTGAGAATACATTTAAACAAACAACTGTTGCTTGGCTAGATGAAGGTTAAAGGGACTGGAAAGGATGCAGCAATTATCTGAAAGCACGAAGGGTGTGTAAACACCAAGGGGAAAGCCAGATTGCAGAAGAAAGCTCAAGAGGGTGTAACTCAGGGCAATGAGGTAAATATATGTGTTTTTAAGCCCTGAAATACCGGCTCATAAAACAATGACATTATTTGTGCATACAAACTGGTCATTCTGGTCCTTGTTGTGTGTCACTGAGGACAGAATATGTGAAAGGGAATTAAAAAGAATGAAAAAAGTAGCTATATTACTGAGGGGAATATAAGAGAGAGCAGTAGTAACCCTATGTCTTAGGGACAAGCCAAGTGACCTTATGGATACTCTGCATATTTGCTGTCCCTACTGCTGAGGAAGCAGCAGCAGGGATGGGTGGTGAGCACACAAGGCTTTGGGCTAGATACAATCCATGACTTAATTTCACATGACTTGCAGCTCCATGAATTATTTTGGGTGGTTTTAATGGATGATTCTAAGGGGTATGCTATCTGAGCAATTGCCTACAAGTCTGAAAAGCCTATGTGGCCCTTAGGTTTCCCATGGTAACACATGAGGCATTTAAGGGAATACATAAGCACAGCGTAAGACGACAATTTTCATTACTCACCAAACTTCAGGGGTGTATATAGAAATCTAAAACTCCCAGAGATAAAAGTTATTCTATTATTCTATATTATTATTTATTTATTATGTTTGTATATGTAAACTGGATGTGCAGACAGATCTAAGAAAAGATTGCCTTTTGATTTGTCAAAAAGACAAATTCCTTACCTCTTAAAAGCATGCTTCAAACGTTGTGATACCTTTTAACTCCTAGCATTTTCCAAATACTAATAGATACGGCCTTCTTATAAATAGAAAGGAAATATAATTATCCTCTTAGATAGTTACTTAAATCAGTTTTCAGTGTACAAAACACAATTTAAACATATGCTTTCTATTGCCTGTACTTGCCTAGCTAGTGTTTATGTTTGTCTGCAAACAGAAAATTATTCAAATGACCCCCCAACATGCATAAAATTATCCTGATCTGGAAATAGAGTCCAGCAAGGGAGAAACAGGTTTTAAATATTTTAGCACCCACTTCCTTAAGTGTGTATGTACACAGGTAACAAAGGTTAAATAGCTGGACTGCTTTATATGGATGCATGAGAAAGGACTATAAAAGGCTTCAGGTATGACAGAAAATTCAGGGCAGTGTCAAAGGGCTAAACACTATTAGAGTACTTAGTGAGTCTGGTGCTTTCAAATAAGCTTAACCTGCTCATTTTCATCCAAGAATGCCCAGGCTTGGCTTCAAGACACAAGGATTTTGGCAGTAATAATGACTGCTGTCTCCATCTCTTGTTCTCACTTCTGTGCCATGGTAATTATAAATGAGGGCTCATGAAGAAGAGAGTTCAAGAAGGCTAAGGGAGGGCAAGCAGGGGGCTGGAAAAACACACGAATGAATTATATAATGTTTCTTTTTCTACCATATTATCCTGTAAGAGCTTTAAACAGCCTAATGGATTTGACAAGAATTAATTTTGTCAAATCAATCTAATTTCCTACTTTGGAGGATAATTGGTAGTGGATAAGAAGTAGCAGCAGCTGGAATACATATTGAATTTAATAAGGTTTCTACCTTATCCAAGACAGCTGATACCATTATAAGGTGGTACACAACTGCTTGAAAGAAACATTTTCAGAGATTAGTTTTCAGTAGTTGGCACCAAAGGGAAGAAATATATTGAGTGAGGTTTTGCAGGGATCTCTTTTTCAATATTTTAATTAAGAGGTTGGCCAGTAGAATAGAGAATATGCTCATTAAATTTACAGATGATAGACAGATAGAGTGCTTGAAAACAGCTCCTGAAAGTGCATCAAAAAAAAGTCATCTTACTACAGAAGGGCAAGAGAGTACCCAGTACAGCCAGTAGGATACCGAACTGCCTGCAAGATGTAGCAATCTGTGCACTGCTCACCAACCCCAAGCTGTCAGCTGGAGTTCTGGGTTGTGTTTCAACCCAGTGTGCCCTAGACGTCAGGACTGACATGGACTAACAAGAGAAAATGTAGAAGACAACCACATAAATGAGATGCTTCCAAGCAGAGATTGAAAGAATGAGGATGCTCTATCCAAGACAAAAGAAGATTGCCAGAGAATAGGATAATAATTTTCAAATATGTAAAACCTTTCCTTCACTACGGAAAACAAACTTCTCTATCTATTGGGGATAGGGCAAGAATGAACAGGTTTAATTGCAGCTGGGGCAGTGTTCAGTTAAACACTAGAAAAAGCTTCCTAACTGCAAGGTTCATGAAAGTAATGGAATTGATTGCCTGGGGTCAGTGTGGTGCCTTCATCACTGTCTAGTCTGTTCTTGACAGCCTCCCAACATCCCATTATTTCAGTACAACGGATTCTGCTCTGGGGCTTGGAGCTGGCTACATAACCTCTTAAGATTTCTCTTTTTTTTAATAAATACTTTTTGTATTTTAATTCTTTAAACCAGACTGTGAAGTCCTTTGCACAGCACCCAGCACTTACTCCAAAGGAGTCTGAATGACACTCATGCCAAAAGGCCAAGATAGAACGCTCCAAGTTAGAATTAGAGTTTACAGGTATCAAGGATCCACAAAGGACATTGAAATGCTTTGCATGACAGTGCCACAGAAACAGCCATTGTCAACTGGAGAACTTTTATACAGGCTATTTGTAAATACTAGCCTAATCCTCATTTTGCTCCTGAACTGAAGATCTATCCCAGAGTTTGCAACCACCTGGCCTGCTTTTAATATTAACATTTGCACAAGATGTTTGAGTGGCTGTGGCAGCATGTAACTGATATGACTAGGGATGGCAGTTGCCAGAGGGACAGGCTGCTGCACAAGGAAGCCAAGAATCTCAAACTCAATATGCTTCATAAGAGTAATGCTAAAAATTACAGCTGCTCGTGGGCAAGGGGTTTGTTTGTTCATTTATACTCCAACTGAAATGCATTAAATACTTGTTTGGATATTCCTATCCCTCTTGGTCATATCCAGTGCCAACCACTATTAATTACAGCTACCTTTCTGAAAGTGAAATTGTCACCTGCTTTCTCCAAAAGGCAATTTCTGGGGAAATGTGTATCTTTCAGGATTTAAATGCTGGAAGCACATTGAAAGTGTGGTTTTCTTGTGTACACCAGACCTGCCAGGGAGTGTACAACCTTCAAGTGAGGTTACACTTGAAACAGTTATTACATGTTTTTTATATGAGACATACATATGTGCAAGAATTGAGCATGATGGTGGCATGTTAAGATCAGCAAAAATAATTGGGACATATTTTCTTCTCTGAGACCGTCTCACCCACCAGCCTTTTGAAAATAATATCTCCACCACTTCTGGAATGCCCAAACTGGACATTTGCAAAATCCGTCCTTTGGGAATCTCAAGTGGGAAGGAGGCATAGAGGGATGTGTGCATTCACACATCTCCAGAGGCAGCATTTCACAGACATCTTTGTCTTGTTTACGCATACTCAATTATGCCTGTCATTATGAGATTTCACAGACAGTGCTGCTATTTCTATTAAAATACAAGCACACAATAGCATCTGTGGCTATACCTAATACAATGCATGGTAGCCAAGTCCACAGCAAATGACCAATCAACCAAAATGGCAAATTCAGCACCAAGGAGGTATGATGTCCCAAGAGGATTTACAGGCCAGTTAGTGAGTTACTGCTCTCACTCTTCATCCAGCAGTGAGTTAAACAAGCTGCTCCTTGTTTTTCCTTGAGGAAAAAAGCACTAAAACTCCAAGGCTCACACTTTCCAAGGCAGGATGCATGGAGAGTGTAAGGTTCTGTCAATTAGATACAACACTAAAATGGCATCCCATCTGCTCTACAAATGTCATAGAGCTCCATGGCACCTGTCTGGGGAAGAAAAAAACCCACCAAACACAGAAGAGCAAGAGTTTACCACAGATTTAAATACCCATGTGAAACAAAGGCCTCTTTGTCCTAGAGCTTTCTGTAGCAAAAGTACTTTGGAAAAGTTTGGATTCTTTTTTTTCAGTAGTATTTTATATCAGAACATGAAAAAAAAAAAAAAGAAACACTTTCCACACTTTAGCCATACCACAAAAGTCAGAGTCAGTTTTGTTATAACTTTGAAGGTGCAAAAACTATAGCTAAAGACTCCACTGACAGGAAAACACTCCCTCCCCTCAAATACAAATTTTGTATTTGAATTAAGAATTAAGTTGACAACTTACACTTTATGTATTTCATTTCCCTTCCAGAAGGGTCTAAACACATTTGTAGTGAATCTAAGCTTGCATATTGCAAAAGGTACAATGCCAATCAGAATTCACCCACTCATTTCTCTGGAAACAAGAGCAGTGCAAAGGAGCAGCAAGAAGTTTCCTTTCTCCTTCAATATCCAGGCAGGGTTCTCCCTGTTGCACTGAGCACACAGAAATCCCAGCACTCACTTCCTGCAGCCTCTCAGCATCAGCCATGCAGGCTTGCTTTAAAATGTCTGAAAACTAATGAAATTTGCACAAAACAGAAAATTAGTGTTGACATGGATACAAAGTTATTACCAAGGCTTGTGAAAAGAGCTTTTTTCCCCCACCTTGGTATGACTATCTTCTCTGGTAAAAACTGAACTCAATATAAAATCATCAGTGGTTGGACTTTAACATAGCTGAAAATTACCTTGGCAGCTGTAAAAGGGAGTTCCCTCTTTTCAAAGCAACTTTCCCAAACTGCTGCGATGCCAGCCACCCAGAAGTCAAGATATTATAATTCTTGCACTAATAACGAGTGACACCGTTACCAAAACTAGAGTTACCAAAATCAGAGGAATGTGTGAAATAAAATGGGGCTTTTGTCTACACATAAGATTCTGAAAAGTCTAGAAATAAATAGTGCAGGAATAAACACAGAAGTCAGAAATTAGGAGTAGTGGGACCAGGTGTTGGAACCCTAGTTACTGAGAATTCTAGATTTTCTATGCGGACAGGCACTGACCCCCAAGAGAACACCGTAAATTTCTTGAGACAAATGTTTGCCCAAATGGATCTCCTATGTTGTTTGACTAAGATGTTTTGGTACCTCTTCTACTATTACTTAATATGCATTGAGTGTTTATTACAGAAGCATCACCTAAAGAACAAGATCTGTCATACTGTATGTAACGTTGCTTTCAGATTAAAAGCATTTTCACTGTACATCTGAGTCAGAAATAGAGGGTGAAGATGCACAAAGTTAAAGTTATCTGCTATGAGAAACACAGCAAGTAAGTAATTGAGCCAAAAAGGAAATCAGGGTCTTCCAAAGTTGTGGTCCAGGGCACTGCCAATGGGACCACACTATCCGTACTCCTTGTGCTGTAAATAATCATGCACCAGTACAGGCTGCACATCACATGTTCCATGACTCTAGGAAAGCAAAGATATTTTAGGAAATGATCTATTTTGCGGTGCAACAGTTATACAATGAAGCATAACAGAAATAAACCTGCTAAAAAAATTACAGCAACAACAGGAGAAAATAAAAGGAAAATGAGAAAATGAAAGGAGACACTCTTGTAAATGGGAAGGGTAAATGCTCCAAGTCCCAAATCATGTAAAGACACGGAAGCACTTGCTGGAAAGTAGTAATTCTGTACTATATAGTGCATGTAAAAATGCAGAGTTTCAGAAGAAACTGAAATATTGACTATTTTTGAAGTATTTTTTGCAGGGAAACTTGATTCATGAGAACTAAAAGTATTATAGTTGGGAGAATTTTATCAGCACCATGATCATTGTGGAGGGTAGCAGAGCAACAGTTGTGTTTCAATTGTATTTTCCATGTAAAGCTATACTAATGATAATTATAGAAGAAGTGGATGTTACATCATAGGGACCCCATGGTCATCATTTACTAACACTGTACTGAAGATGAAGAATCATAGAGGATTTAACTACAACTGCACTAACCCAAGTTTATATGATACAGCAATATCTCTTCATTTTAAGCACTCACATCTTTCTGGATTTCATGTTCTTCCATAATGAAAACTATATGGTGATATGGTGAAAGGGGGGAATGAAAAATGAGACATTTAGAATAATCTAAATCCTGAAAGCCTTTCCAGGTCATGATCAGTGGAATAAAATGACTGCTTTTGAAACCTCTGCTGCTAATCTTTGCTGCTTAAATAGATAGCAGATGCTTCCTCTTGTTTACTAGCAGTAATGCAGGTAACAAACATTGTGAATTCACCACAAATTCCTAAACAGATTTTATCTGAACTGTGGTTTTCTGCTTGTGGTTCATGGACTTCTGAGACCTCACTAAGTACCTTAATGAAGTCCTTATAAAGTCATTAGGAAAATTTCTTAAGTTTTTAATAGTCTTAAATTCACCACACTGATTTCCATCTGTGCCTAAACATCTTCAGGAATATAGAAAAGTTGCAAATCATTTTTGCAGTTGAGAGTTTGAAACTAACTAGAAAATTTATGGTGTCAGATCGATGGTTAAACATGCAGGGAATGCCATTGAACACTAAGTACTAATGGTAGCCACAGCTAATCCATGGAAAGTGTTGCAAACAAAAAGTACATGGGATAATTGCTTATTCTGGGTCAGTTTAGTAATCAGTTCTCATGGCAAAGTCCAAGAAGTCAGGTGACTAAGTAGTACAGAGGCCCTTGAATGCACCATCACTGCACTAAACTGCACCATTTTTAAAGTAAGGACGAAGGAGCAATCAAGTGGTGGAAGTGGTCACAATATTTTCAAGGAAATGACAAACACTTTTAAGATGTCACAAGATTTTTCTCCCAAGTTTTTTTAAAAAACTGTTTAGAAGTTTGTTTCCCTTGGTTAGGATCTTGATTTTCTTCTCTTGATGTTGTTTGCTCTTCAATTTATCAGGAGCCCAGGCATTCCCTGCCTGTGTGGGAAGTGCTTCTGCTCCTCTCCAGGTGCTCAGGCACCTCAGTGACCTCCTGCCAGGAAGAGTTCTGGTCTCTTTCAGGAAGGACAGAAAGCTTCTCTTACTTCAAAAAGTGGAACAGGAAATGCATAAAAACAAACCCATGTTTTCCTAGGGCAAATGGGACAAATTTGGAGAATAATTGGGCTAAGCAAGAAGGCGCAGGGGCTGCCTCAGCATCACGTTAGACCCTACCAACTCAAGTAACACACCAGGCAGAGAGGGGCACACAGACATGATGGGGCTGCACACACAAGCTGTGCAGGGGACACTGCCAAGAACGCTTTGACTTCTTCGATCATGGAATAATGGCTCCATGACAGATTCCCCACTATCCTGCTGTTATCCATCTTGTGAAGAAAGACAGAAGACAACAAAGTGAACTAAGTTCTTCCCTCTCAACTACAACAATGCAGACTAACAGTCAAAACCCAGGCAGATGATTGGAAAAAGGAAAAAAAAAAAAAAAAGAGCACTAATTATCGAGAGAGGGAAAAAGAGATACTGGAGTTCACTGTAAGGTCACAAAAGGGACAACAACAAATAGCAAACACTGGCTATCATATTAAAAGCCTGTGTGCTAATAAAAGTCATGAAGAATAAACCAGGACAACTGGATGTCTTATTGCTAAAAAAAAGTAGGATATCTAACTGGCACTAGAGAAACTTTCTTGGAATTCACACAACTGAATTACTAATGTAGAAAGTGTACAGCTTGTTTGGGAATGATAGGCAGGGGAGAGGCCTGTGGTTGTATTTCAGAGGTAACAAACTCATCCCAAACTCAGAAAGACAGAGCAGAAAGCCCAGTTAGTTTGAGGGCACTAAAAAGGGAGGAAAATAACAAAGGTTCTGATACTGTTCAACACCTACGTCAAGTATAAAGCTGAATAAAGATTCAGCCCATACCTGGGCTGAATAAAGATGTTTCCTGAATAGTACAGAGCAGAATCTGCTGGTAAGCAGAGAGACCAACTGTCCAAAAGCTGCTGACAAACACCACAGGCCACTGAGCACATCTTTGATATGTGAGAGGAAATGGTCATGACAGATGTGGTTTGGGCATGAAACAGGTAGAGAAACTGAGTCCTCTCACTCCCAGAGAGATCACCAGAGCAGTCTGGGTTGACACAGGCTCCCCAGCCCCTTGAAGGGCTACCCCACACCAGCACCCTGGTCCAGGTGCTGCCTCTGCCCTCCAGCTGTCATTGCCATGGACAGCAAAATCCCCCTCCACACAGGTCTGGAGAGGTCAGTAGCACAGATCCAGACACAACAGTGCAGAGCACAGAGAAAAGGTAAGTAAATGTTTATCTCTATGGGCCAAAAGTAGGTTTCACATGGGCCCCACTGATCTTTCAGTCTGATGTAAATCTGCAGGAAAAAGCGTGAGAAGAAACACACATACTATTTTCTAAGCACATGAAGATTTTGAGGTCACTTGCCTTTGTGAGCAACTTTGTAAATTACTGTCAAATAAAGTTAACTCTTGTTCAACAATACAC
This sequence comes from Agelaius tricolor, assembly GCF_023055355.1. NCBI lineage: Eukaryota > Metazoa > Chordata > Aves > Passeriformes > Icteridae > Agelaius > Agelaius tricolor. Next base: position 48,219,187 of record NW_027269261.1, read on the forward strand.
CTTACAAATAAGAAGGAAACAAATAAGATATATCTCCACTTTTACACGGTTCCCAATGCTGCTTCACATGGCACATTCATGAAGAGAAGGATCTACATGAAACTGTGCAGAACAGGGAAATCACATCAAAAAGTACTTGCCAGTAGTTCCTCATCAAACTGGAAAGATGCATCAAGACATTTGCACACTAGTCAATATTCTTACAGTGTACTTGTTTAGGAACTGTTCATTTTGAGTCTTGTGACCAAGACATCCATTTTGAGGCCCTTCTGGGGCCTCAGTGACCATCCTCTCCAGATCATGATGCTCAGCAGCAATCTGCAAGGAGTGCCTGAGCCTGCAGAGAACAGCAGAAAGCACTAAAAACCCTGAGTAAGAGAGGACCATGTCTGTTATGATGATGATGCAACCTGATTTCTGAGTTTTCAACTGCAGAAAGCTAGAAAGAGCTGCAGGAATAACAGAGAGCAGATTAGGTACACAGATGGATATGGAAATAAGAGAAATGGACTAAGACAAAGGGGGAGCAGTATGCAAAAAGGACATATTGTTGCAAAATACTTCACTTGGGAAGAAATAAGTTAGGAGGATGAGCAGGGGATGGGAGACAGCTGGCCCTGTGGCAGTTCTCACAAAAGCATCTGCAGGCTTCAGGCTGAGCAGGAGTCAACTTCTTTCCTGCTGTCATAGAAAAGCATCCATTAAAGATTTATTAACAGATGGCATGTAAAATAAATCTTTTGCTCTCCTCAGCATTGCAAGACCTCTATCATCTGGGCTATGAGACTCATTCCTAACACTGCACTTCAAAAAAATCTCAAGCAGTTATGAAGAGTCCAGAGGAGAGCACCTTAAATAACCTAGAGGCCTAGTTATTAGGTCCACAAAACATGTCCTTCTAAAAAACCAATTGCCTGGGAGTTACCACTAACTCAGTTGGAAGACCTTCAACCTGAGAATTTATGACAGTTGACATTTCCTTGCCCCTCTACATGAAGTTACATAGGCTCTTTTTTTATAGAAATGGAGAGGCAAGATTTTTAGACCTTTTGATTTTACAGTGCATGAAAACACAGTTTCAGCATTTTTCAAATACTGAAAAAATCTACTGAGCATAAAAGGAAACAAAAAAATATATTGGGGGAGAATTGTTTACAGGAGAATTCTCATTATTCAGGAAGCCTAACCTAAACTTGAGCAGCTGAGATCAAGAGTACTGCCTATTTACAACAGCCTATAAGAAGAAGAAAATTGAAAGCATTAAAGATGCTCTTCATATTTTATGAAGAACCATAGAATAAGATCCAGTTTGTTTAATTTTGTTATTATACCTTAAAATAGACAATCTTCACTTAAGAGATCCTCCCTCCATAGTCATACCTTCTTAGAAGATATTTGAAGTGGTGTACTTCAAACTCATTTAAACCAGATGTATAGCACCACTACAATATTTTACTTTTTTTTTTACTTTGTCTACTTTCTCCTTTCAGAGGAATACACATTTAGATTCAGTCCTTTTTTTATTTAAAATTCTTATGTAACAGAATATGTGAGATGATCAACTTGTGGAAATCCACTTATTTAGTTGGAACAGTGGTCTCTGAGGGAACTTTAAAAATAATTTAGTTCAGGCCTACACAAAATTTGAAGAATTAAGAATTTTAAGATCAATTTTATACCACCTATTATAAAGCATATACTATAAAGTACTATAAAGTGCACTTTATACTTTTAAAATTTTTAGAATTTATTTTGTTGAAGTATAGTCTGAATTTTTTGAAGTTTCCAAGTTACAACTGGCTTATATAAAAGGCACTGCCATTAAAAGTGACAAGTCCTCATTTCAATGCCAGCAGAGAACCATACTACCATAAGCTTTCACACACACAAAATTTCTAAGTCATGTATAAGTTCCAACTAAAAACCAAACTGATTTGCTGATTTTAGTTCCCTAAAGGCCTTTGGTTTGACACCTAATTTAATTCCCAGAGACTGAGAAGTGAATATTCTGTCGTATTGTGCTCTGGGATCTTAAAGCTCAGCATGTTGCTAACATCAGTGCATCATTGGAAACATTGGATGCCCCCAGGCACGTTTTTTCACATCTTGACTGCATTTTCTAACTGAATTACCCCCACCCATTTGGCAGACAAAAGGCTCAGAGGTATGCTCTGATTCAAAGGCTTTACTTTGTAAGGGAAAGTCACTCTTAATTGAGATTTCATTTCTTGTGCCATCCCTGGGGAGCAGTAACAGCTTCAGCCACCCACTGAATCATTGAAGTTTTTTTTATGTTCTCCCATACGGATGTCCTGAACAGAAAATTAGATCTAAACCAAGTGAACACATAGGAGCAACATTCAGTCTCTCTTGCCTCTAAAACAATGTCAATGGGTGACTAATTAGAAGATGTAGCAAATGGAAAACAACCTGAATTCAAGCTAAATTCAAGAAGGAAGTTTTCACTAATATTTAAAGCAGAGAGAGAAAACAATACTCAGCATGACTAAATTTCTATCCACATCCTACTTCTCAAAATTTGTATTTATCACTCTCTTTCCTTGCAATTTAAACATTCCTCACATTCATATTTATCCACAAGTTTCATTCTAAGGGATAAATCAAATGTATAAACCAACACCTAAGTCTTACCTGTAATGATAATTAACTGCCTAATTTAATTTCTTGCCTTTTGTCTAAGAGGACAGGAAGCAGCAGAAGTGTAATGGTTCTATTTCTCAGGTGAAACCAGTTTGAAAGTAATATTCAATGCCAGGAACTACTAAATACAGCTATAATTAACTATATGACAGATTTCTAAAAGGCATAAATGTAGTCTATAGTTTGAAGATACAATACAGAAATATATGAAGATGGAGTGCTCTCAGTGACTTACCATCTGACACTGATGAACAGCAACTGCCTTGGCAGGAATTATTAAGTTTATTCTTCTTTACAGCCTAGACTATTCTCCAAAGCGTCTGTGCCACTCACTTCTCCATCAACATCCAGACACAGAAAGGGCAAAAAACCCTATCATCCATCAAAGCAGTACTTCATACTCCAGATGAAAAGCATCAGCAAGCCAAACAGTCCCATTCCTGAGGAAGAGCCATGTGTCCTGAAAATGCTGGGTAACCACTCCTTAAAATACAAAAAAGTAAATTGACAGGCACATACAAAGACTCACAGGAGCTGAGCCAAAGGCCTTGCTGAGTCCCCAGCACTACACTTCAAACAAAGGCAGAGCCACCCAGCTGCAGTTATCTGGCTGCAGCCCCCCCCCTTTGAAAACACCTTCTTCCTTTCCTGCTAGACATGTGTCACTTCCAGCACCACGTGCTGCTGCCACTAACACCGATGTGTCAGGTCTGTGCCCGGAACACACAGGCTCTCCAGCCTGAGAAGGGAGCAGCCAGCCCTGCTCCCCAGCAGCACTCCAGCATCACCCTGAGGGTACCCTTCACCCAGAGACTGCAGCCTTGGCCCAGCCCAGGCTGGTCCCTTCCCAGCTTCCTCTCCAGACTGGACCAACCCGAGTTCTGCCGCTTATGAAAATGCCTGATAAGGATTGTACTGCCAATTTGTTGTGGCCCTCTGAATCTTATCTAGGACTGAAAACAGCAGAAGCTTTGTAGCTGCACAAATGAAAGTGAGCTTGGAATGCAGAAAGCAAGTAAATGTGTTAAAAACTGTGTGACTTATTCCTATGTACACATACACAGAAAAATTTCTCTTAGGCATATGTACTACACACACACTCATGAAAGATTTAAAATGTTAGGCCTTTAGCAAGATCCGTGTATATAATTTTCTAAAATACCTTTTAGCTCTATTTGGAAGCAAATTAAAATACCATCATACTGTATAAAAGGCATACTACCAGTTCAAAAGGGGAAAAATGATTCTGAGATGGAGTGTCATATATAAAATCCCACCACACAACTGTAAGTCAGTGAGGCTCTCAGACTTCATCCTTTCACGTTAAAAATGTTTTGATGTCCTTTTTAGAAGAGCAAAAACAGCATTGCTGTTTTGAAGCACCAGAAGTGGAGAAAACCACTTTCTACCGATGATGATGACTCTGATGATTTTAAATAATTGCCCCACACCACATTACTTGCATAAGCTCACCCTTCCAACTCAGCAATTCCTGCATTTGCAAAGCAAAGCTGTGCTCTAGCAGCAGCTCTATCCAGCTGCTATAGGTGACCTTTTCATCTGCAGCTATTAAATTGGGCAATTCTGGAGGGTCTGGTTCTGCTACGCTCTACGAGGACAAAGAGGGCCTGACCTCAGTATTACAGGGACAAACAGCACAGGCTGAAACTGCACAACATCCCAGCCCCACCAACCATCCCTGCTGCTGGGGGAAGAGGAACCAGGGCTGAGATTAGGTGAGATGCATACTACAAACAGCCATCCTCACAGTCCAGACCAGGGATTTACACCCACATTTACATTCAGTAGCAATGGCCTTGTGGCCAAAGTGAGCAGGAGCAGCCTAAGCCCATCCAAGCACAATGCCAACTGTCCATGAGAGGCAAGAGGCAGAAGCAGCAGGGAAAGGACAGCATGTGGGGTGAGGGTGCAGGAGGGTTGGGGGCTGAGCCCAAGAGCTGAGGGTCCCTGCAGAAACAAAACGGGAAGGAAGCAGGAAACAAGCTGTTGCCTCTTCTCAAGGCTTCATTTCAAGTCCTGTGAATCTCCTGTTTTCATTAAAAGAAAAGGAAAGGAAACCCCCTTGTTTACTCCTCCTGGTATCAGAAAAAGAGATTAAAGTGAACTAATGTTAAATTCTTTCATATGCCTCCACGGGGTTTAAAATTTAGAAAGTAAATCTGAAGACTTTACCAATCTATTTTTAACCTCATGATTCAGTCTGATTCAAGTATTCAACTGTTTGTATATAGTCACAAAGGGACTAAATCCTTCTCAACAAGACTTCCATATGCTTTGTATGTTTGTGAACTTTATAAATGTTTAATAACAAATATCCAATTAAAAATGAGTGTGCATTCACAAGCCTGGTACAACTACCCCACACTAGGAAATCTATAGCATAAAAGGGACAAAAAGAACAGTACACACTGCACTCTGTCTCATTTGTATGGCAGTGTCAGACAGAACCAATTTTCAGTTTTCAAGTTGATCAATTTCCCCACTGAAAGCAAAGCTTCACAACCTCTGCCGAAAGCCACAACATCAGAAAGAGAAGGCTTAGGCTTCCAAATTTTAAATATCAGTAGGAAGTAAGCCAGTGAACTACCTTTAGCTCTCCCACCTTACATTCATTGAAAATAGCAAATGCATAACAAGAAATTCCTGAGAAAATTGTATTGCCATCAGTCTTGTGTAGTGCACTGCTGAGGAGAGTCTCATTGCATATGCTGCCTCTACTATGCATCAGACAATAAAGACATGGGGAGAAAGGGACTGGACTTCTCCCAATGCCACACAAGAAGTTACTGCAGCTTACCATGGTCCCCATGCCACCAATTCTGTGTCCTTCTAGTGTGGACTACTCTAACACCTCCAGGTGTCACAGCATAAGCCACAGCACACGCTGCAGTTGAGACAGGCACAATACAGAGAGTATCATCATACAACTTCAGAAAGCTTCAACCCATACAGAGTAACATCTTACCACTTCAGAAGCCTTCAAGCATTGGCCCACACACAGGAACACCACATCACTTGAGAAGGCTGCAAGCATTGACCCTTCTTGTTGTTTAGCCCAACCTTTGATACCCTTCATGTTGATGCACTGCACCTGTGTGCCCTCTGTTCCCTTTGGTGATTGGTCAGTGCCCCTGGGCACTCCAGGTCTCATTGCCTTCAATGCTGCTCACCTGCTTCTCACAGCTGGGGCCCATTGGTGATGAGGCTCTGCCACAGCCCCACTCCCAATCACCACAAACTGTGTGCCTGATCCAGGTACCTGGGTCTGTGAGCATGAGGCATTACTTCATGTGTGACCCTTTTCCTCCTATTGTGCCACTATCCCTTGACACTCACTGGTTGCCACAGTCTGCTCTAGATAAATTATTTGTGTGTTCCCTTACGTTCCCTATCTACATCTCCTGACCAGGACATTTTAATGCCCTCTTGTAGCAGACTGTGGGTCTGCTCCCATTTGCCCCTCTTGCTGGATGCCTTTGTGAGCTCGCTTCCTCATTTTTCCTTGTCTCTCAAAGACTTTTTAATTGCATCTGACTTGCCTACCAGAGTGTTTCATGTCTCCTCCTCCTCCTCTCAGGCACCCTCTTCTCCTTGCTGCTTCTCCACTCCATTTTCCCACCTCCTGCTGCAAGAGGGAGGCAAGAGGCATTCCTGGCCATCTAGGCACTGACTTCATAAACTGCATCAAGAGACTAAGTGGGGAAGATGTTTGCTGGTTGCCATTAATGGATATTACTCTCAATCATTTATTCATTTATCTGCCAATAAAGTTAATCTGTTGTCTATTATCTGTCAATAATGGAGAGGTATGCTGTGGTTCCCCTTAATTCCTCCACTGTCAGTTTGTTTGCTTCAGGCCAAATCCCCCAGTTATTCAAAACCATGAACTGAGTTTGTCATGCAATGTTTATGCCTTTAAACAAAATCTATGCATTGTTTATGTATTTAAACATAAACATAAATGCATTAAATGTTAAATGCATTTAAACAATCCTGCAATGTTTAAATGCTACAGATGCGTAAACAGAAATGGTCTAGTGGAATGAAAGACCTTCCAGGCTGCCCTATTGAGGTTTACACAGTCTTGAAAAATGGAATAAGGATTTATGCTGTGTGTCCCCCTTGTGCAGGTCTTCCCTGCAGTCATACCCCCCCTCCCCCCCCAACCAAGGGAATGCTCCAGAAGACTTCCTTGGCCAGGTGAGGAGGTTACCAGCAGGTAAGACAAAATTCTTACCCCTTGGCAGGGAGTTTGTGTATTTTCAGGTGTGTGTAACTCCATATTCTTTTGATGTATCTTTGTGAAACATCCCCACCCTTGATACTTCAGCAAGCCCAAGGACTGCTTTTGAGGAGGCATAGCCAGGCTCTGCTGGAGCAAGGCAGAAAAGGCTGTCTCCCAAAATCCATCTTGGCTTTTCTGTACCCAGAATACAGTATGGATTTCCAGTCCAAATGACCAGAAAGGGCTCCAAATTCATCTGATGCAAGTTTTTGAGGCTTTACTGAGTTAGAGTTGCCACAAACTGCTGTCTCAAATTCCTGACAGCTTCATGCACCTTTCCAGCAGCCTTCCGGCCATGGACTCCTGCCAGAAGCCATCGCCTGGCAGGGACAGTCAGGGCAGAATCCATCCTGACAGCCTGCCACAGAAAGGGCTCCCTGCTCAGAGTGCTCAGGAGCAGCAGCGTGCATCCCTGCCACAGCCCACCCAACATCCTCCTGCCTAAACCTCACCTAGGGCTGAAAAGGAGCGGGCATTCATACACAGATGCTACTCGGTATGACTGTGAGCCACATCAGCCAGCTTAGGAAAACTCTGTACAGTGAGTGATCAATGGATTAGTCTTGGTAAGTGATTGGTTATGGATTCCTGCTTATTGGTGTGCATAGCAGTCCTGGGTGAATAAATCACAGCAGCATGTCAGACTTTAATGCCCGACTGCTTTAAGAATACAGCTGGGTTCAGGGACCTGGTTTCAAAATTGTTCCAATTTGTAGCGCCAACAGAATCTTAAGAATATCCTATAGGCAAGCACAAGCCCCAGGCTGTCTCATTTGTATTATTCCTTGTTCTGCTTTCTCTTTCTTTTTAAATAAGGAACAATACAAAGAATGACAACTCAAATTCCGAGTCATGCTGTCAGGAAGAATAATAGACCTATTCTGTACAAAAATGCCTGTATTGTTGGTTTGTTTACTTCATCTGTTGCAATGCCATGCTGCTGTCAGAGCTCTGGAGACAAAGCCCCGGCTCTGAGTCTGTTTCTGGGTGCTGGGCAGGGAGATCTTTTCCCTCTGCTGCTTTTACCAGGGTGGCAGCAGCAGTGCACCCCACTCATCCCCATAAGCAATACTGAGGGCAGGAGCTGTGAGATAAATTGGAGACATCCAGGCTTCCCATTAAATCCAGTCCTACTACTAAGATCCAGTATCTCAATGGCACATGGGGATTTATAGGCAAAAAGCCTATTAAGCATGCAAGGGAGTTAGGCATGGCTAGTACAGCTCTGCACATCTGTGAAGAGGGTTTAAAGCTCAGTGTCTTTCACTGGAAGGGCGTCTCCAGAACTACACTCTGCTTCGTGTCACCCCAGTAATGACTAATACACTGTCAGAACATCTCTGTTAAATTGATGACAAGGAGGGGGTTTTAGAGAGTCCCAGTTCAAATAAATAACTCGACCAAAATAAGCTGTTCCCATACAGCTATACCAACCACAATCTGCTAGAAACTTTCTCAAGAAAAAAAATAGAGGATAACAGTACTACATGAAATCTAAACAAGGAACAAAGTAAAAAAACAAAGGCAATGGGTAAAGGAAGGAGTAGATTGCACAACCTACAAAGAAAGACTCAGCATGGTGGGGTGACATGCATATTAATGGCTGTCTGTTTTTGTGGGATCTGATCTCTTTTTAGATCTATTTTTAAGCAGTTTTCTCAGGTTCTGGAATGATAGTTAAATAAAGAAAAAGTTCCAGTCGTGGGTTACCAAACTACAAGAAAAACAATTATATCTGACTGTCAAGTTAAAGCCCAGAATGGAGAAAGCAATTTCTCAATCTCGGAGCAGCCTATAGAAGAAACAATCCTGCTACTTTATTCCTGCAAGTTTTAAAAAAGACATTCCCATTCCAGTTAAGCAGTCTAAGTTTCTTAAAGAAATAGTGTCACAGCAGGCCATTTTGACTAAAACAGGAATGAATGCATTTTCATTATGAGTTTCTTAAATTGCCAAAAGAAAGTCTAAATCTCACCCTCCACCCCCCCCCAACAAACCCCCCACCCAGCGCTGAAGAATCAGCTGTGCTGCTGCCACATTTGTGATACAGCGTGTCAATACAGTGGAGGGAGGGAGATGATCCCTCTGCAACACAGAGCCTAACACAGAGGAGCTGTAAACAAGGCGGGGACCAAAAACAAAAACACCAAACATTTTGATGGTAAATTCGATTTAGTTGAGCCAGCTTCATGCAATGTTAATTTAATTCAGTGTTACAAAAATATGCTCTCATGTGAAAGTATTTCAAATGCCTGCAACAATGTTAGTGTGAAAAATTCTTTAACTCATCCAGTTCATTCCAGACGATGTTTCCTGCCAGCTACATTCACCACAAATGCTGCCTGGTAAATAGCAGCTGCAAAGGAAGGATAAGGATGCCAGGGTACACTTCAGTAAACACTCATTCTCAGTGCCTCACTATATCCTGGGCCAAGCGAGCTAATATACATTCACAGCCATGTGCAAAAATCCTCAAATTTTGCTTTCGCCACTTCCCGAAGGTGAGGACAGTAGATGCACTCAGTGCTGCGTTTGTGGGCAGGAGCTCTGAGGGGAGCCAGGCGCAGCCCCCGGGCCAGGCCAGGCCGGCGCTCTGCTGCGGCTGAGGCAGCGGAGCAGCACGAACCCGGGCGGGCACGCTTCCCTGCCACCCATCCCGGGCTCCTCGGGCTCTGCCCTGCCTTCCCACTCGCAGCACTGCTCAGCAATTACACCTAGCTGCTCTCATGCCTCTTCTTGTTTGCTCACCCAGCCCGTCTTGTTTTCTGAAGCCAACACCTTTCCCCACCGACTGCCAGGCGGAGGGAGGAAGCGGGGCGGGCCGCGCTGTGCCACAGCCAGGCTGGCTCAGCACAAACCGCTTGGCAGCGCCATGAAGCCACCTGTGAAGGATGAGGCTGCTGTTGAGCAACACTTCCTCTAGATCCTGCCCAGAAGAGGCTCCCCAGGGAGAATGGCTGGAGCCGGACAAGCCGCGATGACCGATCTGGGAGACTACTGCAGGCGCCAGAAACCAGAGGGAGAGAGCCAGGGTTTCCAGGAGCCACACCTGCGGGGATAAACACACACGCAGGGCAGGCAGCTCTCCCTGGGGACCAGATTGCTGCCTGCTGGCGTCACTGCCGCCCCGCCAGGGGTTATCGGTCTCGCAAAGGCACTAAGGAAACTGCCGGTGTGAATGGCCCTAATCTGCTTCTGCTGCAGCCCCTGATAACCCGGGGAGCGGCCCGGCAAACAGGAGGCTTGTCCAGCGCCACAGGGAGTTGAGGGAAAACTGCTTTTCAGCAGTACAGGGGATGCAAAAGAGCAGGATCGATCCATACGCCGATGCCAAGTTATTCTAGCGCTACAGTGAGCAAGGGCCCCATACAGCACTCGCTTAAGAGCATAGGTACAACCCCCTCCACAGTGGTTTTAGTGACCCCGATTCATACAGGAGGAGCCAGCCGAGGGATGCTAACAGGCCTGCAGCGCCATCCAGGAGCTCATTCATCCCACATTGCTACTGACTGTGTGAAAACTGCTGCTGAAACCTCCCCTGCCTTCTCCCTGGTCTCTCTCGTTATACAATTGTTTCCCAAGGTGGCTGCGTGTCAATTTGTTTGATTAAGCAGGCAGTGAGCATGTTAGGTGGACTTGCCTGCAAAGACAAGAGACAGAAAAGGTAAAAAGAAATATCATCATCAGAAAGTTATGTGACAGCTTCTGTGGTATACACAGAAGGAGACAGCTTGGAGTAGCTGGAAGGCCTGGACTGTCACAGTAACAGAGTAATAAAAAGAAATTTTAAAAATTAAAAAAAATATGAAAAAATTAAAAAGAATTAAAATTTTGTTGCTGCTTTCTTCCTCTTCTCCCATATCTCCCCTCTTCCCCCACAAAAAAAAAAAAAAAAAAAAAAAAAAAAAAAAAAAAAAAAAGAGGTGACAATAAGCAGATGGATCAGCAACACTTCTAGAAACTCACAGGGAGAAGAGCACACCTCACCTCATCACTGCATGGCTATAACCAAGTGCACTAAACAGAGGAAGAACAAATGGCAAAAATTAACTATTCCAACGTAACAGACTTTTGCTTCAGAAAACCGTGGTACATCAAACCTAATGTTGAGTAAACCTTAGCTCCACCCTCCCAGCAACAGTCTTGGAAAATAAATGGGAGGTGCCAAAATAAGACCCTGTCATTGCTAGTGCAGCACCAGTGCCTGTTTGGGTTGAGGTACCCTGGTCATCACTATTGCACTCCATTACTTAAACCAACCAAACTCATACTAAAGAAATCACTTTAGCACTGATAGCCATAGTCATCCCTGGCTCTGCTTGAATAGTACCTTATGACAGATACTTTAAAAGCAATTGACAGCAGCTCTGGAAATAAGAGCAAACTTTCCCACATACAGCAAAACAAGGTTCTCATTGATAGGTACCAGGGGAAAGGAGAGAGGAAAATGTGGTGATATCATAACATAAAATCAAATTACATCTATGCTGCAAAACTTTCCAATTTTTTTTCTCTCTTTTTAGCCACCTCTCATATTTTAGGTTGAGGTGGTTTAACCTAGTAAGGGTCTGATTTCTAGCCTGTCACCTATTCCATAGTTTACTAACATTTATTACCTAAAACATAAAAAGTTCAAACAGATCAAAACAAAGAAAACACAGGTCAGGAGAGCTGAACACAACTGAGAATGTGGGAGGAACACAGTCCTGTGAGAAGCTGCTTCGGCACTAGACGAATAAAATCCCCTCTCTCTGGATACAAAGACATAACTCTTATTTATGTGGATGGGAAACATGCTCATGCACTGAGGGGGGAATAACTTCCATAGATCAGCAGAATGACTGCACTGGAGATAGCTAAAACCAGACTACATGTGCAATGAATGTGAAAATAATTTCAGCCATCTGGGCTATGTAATTTTTCACAGATGATTTTGGAGCTGGATGGACCATGTTACCTCTCTTTTCCCTGACATTTCCTCAATGTTTGCAAATTGCTTTCTGGGACCTGTAGGACGGGACTCCATAAAAATTTGCTTTGTTCCTTTCTGCCATCATCCCACGTGTTCAAACAGACCTCTGTGACCAGTTTTCCTTCCAGAAAGATTCTGCAAAACACCCTGCTCAGTCAGATGAGCCAAATACACCTGGCAAGTATTCAGTCATGTGTCCACACAGACTGCAGTACAACCACCTCCAGAGACATCTTCAAAACCCTCAAATCACAAAGAGCTTAACTCATTGTGTAAAAAGCTTTTTCCTGGGTACCTAAAAACTACACACTCATTGACTCAGTAATATATAGGGATGCTGCTCTCCATTGCTGTAGCTACCAACATTAGCAGTCTTCTCCTCCATAGAAGGCCACCATGAAAACAAAACAAGAAGCTCTTAGTACTTTTCATTCAGCTGTGTCAGGGCATTTTGTAAGTCTGAGGCATTAAAAATAGAGAAAACATGCTAGACTTCATGAGCTACTGGTGTTTTAGAGTTTGTTAGCTGGATTTTAACCAACTGGAATTTAGCTGGGGTTTTTTTATCTGGTTTGTTTTTTTTTTTTTCATTCCTATTGTAACTCTTGTGCAGAATATCAGGATGTTGTCACACAATGTGCTAACTCTGGTTCTAGGGCACATAGTACTTAATAAAATAAAACCTAGCTATTTGGCATAAACCACCAAATCTGTCCAAACTTATATTTCTGGTTAGAATTTGTTTTGAAGTATTTCTGAAGGACAGCTTTTTTTTGTTCTGGCAGGCATTTCTCCTGACTAGGAACGGTCTGTCCTCTGAATCCAGCATAAACAAAAGTCTGAAATACATGCTGGCTTGCAGGTTATTTTGCAGGCTAATTGAGTAACCATGCACCCAAGTCTGACACAGGACACATCTATGTTGCCACTTGATCTGGATCTGGTGTTGTACAGACCTGATCTTAATGGCATGGTAAGCAGGATGGATCTTTGTGGGACCTCAGTGCTTGCACCACTCATTCCAAAGGTCACTTTAATTTACCTCTGGAAGCTGCTTTTTTAGAGGCTCAAAGCTACTTCTGGATGCTATCCAACAATACAGTTTTGAACAACCAGCATGGTCCATAGCACTGACAACAGCCCCAAAAAAGAAACAGATCAGAGCTGGTCTCATATTTGTATGCAGTGGCCTCCCCGTTTTATACAGGTTCTTCATACACACTGAAAGTAGCTGGCAATCTAGACCTGTGCTTTTGGACTTCATGCAGCTGGAACTGTGATTCTTGGAGCATTTCTCTGATGGCAAGGGTAGTTTAAACAGCCCTGGCTCTCCTTCTTTAGACATTGGTGTCCACCCCACTTCCCTCCCTGTGCTCTGCCAAAGCCAACTATTTATGCAGCTGTGTGGTAAAAGGTTTCAAGGAGCTGATCTGGGCGGGGAGAAAAGAAACCTGAAAAAAAAAAAAAAATTCCATCCTGATCACTTCTGTGGTACATCAGGAAGCCACATGAATACTTTTGTTGGCATAGCCTGGGGTGGGCAAGAGCAAAGAAAGAAGGCTGCTCTATGGGAGGTGTTATTCAAACAGTGCTGCTCCTTGATGTGCAGCTACAGCCAAAGCCCTGCCCTGTGTCCCTGAGAAGCAGCATTTATGGGCACAGTTCAGGTATTCATTAGTGATAACTTAGCCCCTCTTTTGAAACTTTCTCTCCTTCTCATGGCAGTGTGTATGGAAACAGGCTCATGCAGTTCTGCTAGAATGAAGATAAAGCCTTGTAAAGCTAAATAAAGCTGGGCACGATTTTTTATAAGCTTGGTAATAGTGCCCTGTGGAAACATGCCATGATTATGACCATGGCAGTCTCTAAAAGCATCTTTAAGTGGCGTCCCAGGTCTGCCACACAGATATTTTTGAAGGTCTTTGAAGCGAGAATGATCACTGTTGTTAAGACTAAGCAGTTTTATATCTTCTGGACTGCAGCCATCAATGAGACAAAACTAGGTAAGCATTTTATAGAAATCTGCAGGTAGCCAAAGAAGTTAGGTCTTACTCTGTGACCTGTCACAGTTTCTACTGATCTGAGTACACAAAATCAGCCACATCTAACAGGCAAGCTTGATTCATTGTGTCTACTTGTGTACAGAAAAACTAGAGGCTGCATATACAAAAGAAAAGAATCTTTCTCTCAACTCCAAAACTTCAACTTTAATTCACTGCTTTTTGAAATAACTAAAGCTTATTAGGAATAAGTCTGTGACTCCTGAGGTTAGCCAAGCTCTGAGAAGTGTCATTTCAAGTCTCTTCTGCTACAGGGAATACTGCTGGTTAAAACTTCCCAGTATATCCCTGAAGAAGGGCTCCTGTCTCAATGACAGGAACTGTTAAAGGGATAGGTTGCTTTTCTCGTACAGTGTTAGAGGCCACATGACCAAGTACAGCTGAAACCCAAGCAGCAAAAAGAAAAGGTGGAAGTCTGAATTTCCGTTTAAGGATATGGAAACACACTTTTATTTAAAGGAAGAAAGGTGTTGGACAGTCCAAACATTTTACAGCTAATTGAATCAGCTGCTCTCACCCTTTGCAATGTGCATCAGTTTTGCAGGTAGGACCTGAAAGACTATGGGAAGAGGAGGGCAGCAGAGATACAGACCCCAATATGACAAAGATCGGGAATCCTCCAAGAGATGCACTTACAGTTCTTTTAATCGTGTGAGGCAGCAAGACTATATAAAACCAATAACTACAAACCTGTTTTCCTTCTACCTCAGTTCAAAACAGAAAAAAAAAAAATAACAAGCACTACAAGCCCCTGCTGGATCACTCTTTTTTTTTTTTTTAGTTTTTTTTAAAACCGGGAAGAATCACAAACATGTAAGCACAACACACAGAATTCATTGCTCTTCATGTTGGCTTCCTTCTTATTTGAAAATAAAATACTTCTCTCTAAATACACCACGGCTCCTACAACAATCTGTGGCTTGTAAAAAGCAAGCAATGACTCTTGGAAGTGTGCAGGACCTGGGCAGAAGAGGCTGCCCCTGAGGTACTTTATTTAATGTGGGACTGCAAAGGGGCGTTTCACAGCCCTTGCAGCAGCACAGCCTCCTGGCTTGCAGACGGTGAGGGAAGGGAGCATCACTTTTGGCTGCGCAGGGCCCCCTGGAGCACGGGCTCAGAACTGGGACAGCCGAGTAGCGCTGCCCCGGGGATTCCGGCTCCCGGCTACCGGCTGTAGTTCCTGCACCGGTTCACATCGACATGGTTTCTTCAAGTATTCAGATGGATTTTAGAAACTGCCTCGCTCACCCACACCACTCACTGCTTTGAACCTGCATTTAAAGATTTCTTTTTTGGTCTTGTTTTGGTGCTAGCAAACAGACATGACTTGAACTATGACAACTTCTCAATTAAATCTTACTGGTTTAGTACTTAAAGTTTGATTTTTTAAAATTTTTGTAAACACCACAACCTTCTGACTTTCAAAGCTATTTTAAACGAGCAGGAGAATGCTGCATATCACTTTTAACATGCATCTGGTGTTATTCTCTGACTGCCTGGTCCCCCAGCAACTTCATCTGTTCCCAAAACTTGGAAAAAGAGGTTTTGCACAGATGTGGTGAATTGGCAGTTACTGGTTTATGTGCCACTTTCTGAAGCTTGCAAGGAATGGGTGGTCTGCAATGCATTTGCCCCAAATTGTGGACATCCCACTCTCAAATATGGTAGCTTGCACATCCCTTTGTCCTACAGTAGCTTAAATTACTGTATACATGGCAGATTTCAGGGTTCTTTTTCCATTTGGATTTTTCCACCTCGAGAGTATATGTTTTCAAATGTTTCTTTACAACAGCAATGGCTGAATTTTACCCCTGATGCAACTTCTCATTTATTTTATTTAAATGAAAGTTCTTTCCCATATAATAATTGTATTCAGCAACTAGGGATTAGTAAAAATACCAAATATCATGAGAAGCACAATAAACCAAAAAGAGACAACCATATTCACCACTTGTTCTACACTCCCAGTATTGCTCTTGCTAGTGGATCTGGGCCAACAGTTTAGATAATGGAAAACATTTGCAAAGAGGTCTTCATGCTTGAAGAACACTAACCTTTTCATATAATGGAATTCAGCAATATTTTCCTGACAGTGTGGGGCACTGCTTCTCCAGTGAGGTTTGCTCTGAGTGCTTGCAAAACCTTATGTGACTGACAGAAGAGCTGCTGGCGTAGGCAACTACTGCAGTAGCCAGGTGAGTCCACTGTATTTTTGCACAACAGAAAGGAACAACTGTTCCAAAGGGGACTTTTCTTTTGTCCCCTTAGGGATGTAATTTCAACTCCCCAAAAATAAACAGAGGTATTGGGCATTTCAAAAACAAAACATGTTTTTTTTTTTTCCTCTGTAATCTTTGCAGAATACCTTCATAAAATTATCTTACCAGATGAATTTGGACATGCAAAGAATAGTAAATAATGATGCATACCAGGCAAAAGGGAAAAACTATGCTTTTTTAAAGGAAGACTCAGAGACACACCAGTCAAAATGTAAATTACTCTGTGGAATAATTAATTGCTTAAGAGTGGGCAGATCCCTTTGCTGTACTTACATATCTTATATGTAATCAAAGTGCAGCCTGAGCTGTAAACATCCTGTGTTTGGAGGCCTAATAAGAAAGCACAGTAGATGAACTGTAGGGATCGGGAAATGCTTTGATCCACACTTCAAGAGAAACCTAAAGCAAACATGCACTGCAGGGACCACTAATGCCATAAAGATTTTGTTGTTTCTCATTCACTAATGATGTTAACTGTTATCAGGTGTCTAATGTGATTAAGGTGAGTGACAAAGGGGTGAGAATTCAGGTCAGATAAGGAAAAAGAAGAGGTTACAGACTACTTAGGTAAATTGCACTTTTTCAAACAGTCTAGTTCAGGTTGAAATTTACCCTCAGGAAGCCAGAGAATTACCTGAAGCAATCTTGATGTTATTAACAGTGCAGTGGATCCTCCGGAGAGGAGGCTGACATTGAACAGCCTGTGAAAAGGCAAATACGGTGCTTCATTTTGGTGCCTTTGCTTTAGACAGAACTTTATTATCTGTCTTTCAGTCATAAACTTTAAAATGTCACCAGTAATTCCTTTGAAAGCTTTCAAATTTAAATTCTCTTTGGGTTTGACAACCTGAAAAAGATTATATCCCTTGCAGACCAGAGAAATTTTGGGTTTCTCAAAGCAATAATTGCAATGATGCTCACAATAACGGTAATAGAGAGAATAAATGCAACAGCTTCTACATGCACGCCCAAATGTACATATATATTGAATTTTAAAAACTTGGTATATTGCTGAGCAAACAGAGATAAAATTACAAGACTCTTGAAACATTGCAGAATGCAACAGAGTGTATAATTCTCACCTGAGTTCTTGACACTTATTTGTCCTTTATGTCATGTGGTCTATAATGGAATAAATGAAGAAAGCCTTTCTGATAGCGGCCTCTAAGGTACTAACCTGCTTTCAAATCATTTGGCATTGCTGCTACCTAATAAAAACATATGGAGTATTAATCAATATGCATCACCTCTTTCCCTTTAGAATGCTCAGATGACAGGAATCCTTCAAAATTATAAATAAGTGCCTGTTCCTGAAGTTAATGCATGAAAAAAGCACACAGACTAAATCTGGGAATAAAATAAATTTTTCCCATTGAAAATGAGGATCTTCTTTTTTCTTCTGAAAAAGCTTTGATGACAAAAGCAGTGTACTAAATAGGGATATGCATTGATACACAGGATATAGGAAATTTTGGTGATATGGTCAACAAAATGTTGTGATCAGGTTTATTATTCTTGTTCTTCTCTGCTACATTTGCCAGTCAAAACTAGACAGCTACTCTTTATTGAGTATCAGCTTTCTGAAAAGTTGAAAGAATGCATGTTGTTAGTAATGACAATGTGGAAAGATCCTCATCTCTGGGGATGGCTACAAATAGAATTAAACATCATTCTTCAGCCACTCTAATGGTGGTTCAACACACATGAAATAAAAATTCCTTCAACCAGCTAACCAACTAAATAAGAAATAAAAGGCCTACAATGGTGGACAAAACTTGTGGTCTTGTAGCTGGATGCACTGAAATGGTTCCAAGTGCAGTGTAGACACCCATGCATGGCTTATGTTACTTTGTTTTGATGAATAATAACTTGATGTCGTGTTCTCACAAGATGCTGGAAAGTGCCATGGTGTCAGTCCAACAGGACAAATATTCATGTATGTAAGAATAAAAATGTGGGTCATCTCAATTCAAATTTTCATCTTATTACAATTGAATGCATTTTTAAATGCCATATGCTGCAGAACTGGGCTCTAGTTTTGTTTGATGAGAAAAATAAGAGTCACTTGAGTATATGGTGTACCCTTTTGAGTCAATTAGCTGGTGGATTTAGCATGGCAGATTTATCAGTGCTTGCAACAGGCCGCTCACCACTGCACCCTGGGGAGGGCTGGTGCAGCCAAATCACTGCCACTAAAGTTAGGTAAAGTTGATGTATTTTTCCACAAAACAGCTTCATTATCTAATCTAACAGATGACAAATGCAGATCTCTCAGGGAGAAGGTAAGGATCTTCCCTGATCTAACAGAAACCCAGTAACACTAGGTGTGATGGCACAACAGCCACATCCCTTCGTTGTTCTGTGCTTCTCCCCTAATCTATATGGCACCTTCCTTTGGTTTAGTAAGGAAAACATGTTTTATGTTAATAACTTGTACTTAAAAAATTTAGTACTGTCTTGTATTGCCACTTTTGGTTATTTTTCTGCTATTTCTCCTGCTCTCTGATTATGGAATTGAGGTAAATAATGCCTGATAATACTCTGCAAAGCAATGTCTGGAGTAACTTGTGAAATTTTTGGGATTTTGCTAACATTTGTAACTCAAATTCTGTGAATACCAGGTAATCTTACAAACATGCACAAAAAAGATAACTGTAGAGAGAAAACAAAGTAAATGCAGAGAGGTTATTTTTTTTCTCACAAATGTTATGTTTCTTCTGTTACAGCATACACATAATCCTAAATTAATGATAACAGTGCAGTACACATTTTTTTTAAATCCAGCTTGTGTACTGGTAAAACATTTAAGTAAGAGCTTTCTTCCTTTTACATAAGTTTACATAAGCAGAAAGAGCACATCCCAATCTCACCCCGAGGACAGCGCTGTCTCTCTGGCCTTTGTGCTCCTCTGCCACCACAAGACTGGCACCAGCATGGCCAGTGAGTCAAAAAACAAGGAATGTGTCTTTAACTTTGATGAAAAATGAACTGAAGGACAAGATCTGGATTTTCAGAGATGAAAGAGCTATCTATCAATCTGCTTCCTTAACTGATCCTTGACTGCCCATTGCTCAAAATCTATTAATTCTATCAATCGACACTTTTGATATCTCAGTGTTAGGTGAAGCCAAATAAGCCACCAAAGAAACCCAAATAAAAAATCTGGCTGATACTAAGGCAAAGACAGTCCCATGGTACTCTGCAGTAATGTCTGGCATACACAAAAATCTGACATCATTTAAGAGATGCTGGCAGGTTCTCAAAACAAAACAAAATTTTGGACAATCTAAAGAACACATCACCTCCTAGCCAATGCATCATTACTTCAGTAATGAGAATCTTGTGTAACATAAATTTTCTTAACACCATCACAATATTTATGATCAATGGACTTTGGAAAAATAAAGTGGTAGCTGAGTAGATCAGATTTTTCTCTCACTTTTCTAACAGCTGTAAAAGAAAGGAAGAAAATCTCCTAGTGGCTATTGTTCCAGCTTTCCAAAAACTTTTTAGCTTTCATTATTTCTCTTATAATGAATCAACAAAAATCCTTTTTTCCACTCTTGTCAGCTATTTGGCTCCCAATCCTTCACATGGTTTTAGTCACTGGATGTAACTCATACCTCCTGCAGAGAGTCAATCTTTGATTCACAGCCTCATTTCCTTAAAAATTAGGCTTATTGCCTCCCACAATCTTGTCCTGTCCCAAGAAGGCCATCTAAAAGCAATCAACAAAGTGGATGCCCCATCTGTGCTAACCACTTTTTGAACTCAACATATATCTAGATGATTCAATTATAATTTCTGTCACTGTTGTCCCAGATGCCAAGAAGAGACTTCATTTCACATGAAAATGCCAAAACAATGGACTAAAATAGCAAAGTGGTGTAACTTTACTCTTTGGCTTTTCTTAGGAGAGGTGAAACAGTCAAGGGCAGATTCAAAGTGAATGACTCACTACAGCAGAATTCTCCGTGCTTTGCTCCATCACCTTTGGCATAAGCTTAAATACATCCTAATTGGATAATGATTATAGTATGCCTTATATAGATTTTAAATTTTGAGATACTGACATATTGTATTTTAATTTGCTAAAATGATGCTTCCTTTCATAAAAAAAGTTAGGTCAATTGCACATAATGTTTAAAATGAGAAAGGGCTATGGAAAACCTATCTTTCTAAAGGATTTTAAAATACATTTTGGGGGTTATCAAGAAGTCCTAACTACTGTGTTCTCCTTGTTCCTTGAGAGAGCTAAAAATGCTCATGATATAAGTAATTTTTTGGTTTGTATTCAAACAAGCTCAATCCTAAGAATTGTATTATAGAATTAAAAACATGTTTGCCCTACAGAGTTGTAGTCTCTTGCAGAGAGAGCAAATCTAAAATACATTTTAGTCCCTGATATGATTTTATCAAGGCACCAGCATGACTAGATCTGTCAGGCCATGTTTTCAGCTGGAGGAGGAAGCAGTGATGACCACTTAACTGACTGCACATCCATTGCTTTCATGGTCTGAAGCAGTCCCTGACACTCTGCAGCATGTATTTCCTTGTTACCTGCATAGCCCACTCTTTCAGCACATTATTCCTATTTTTTTTTACTCTCTAACTAACAGCATGAGGCATTTTTAAAGAACAAAACATGTACTTTGTATATCTCTGTTACTCAAAGGAAGAAGTTAATTGCTTGTAATTTCATCATATTTTATTTGAAAATGTACTTCCCAGCTGACTCATTTCTAGCGTATCAATGATACTGAGGTAATGCTCTTTAATGCAGATCTGTTTTCAATTCAGGGCAGATGCAGATTTTTTTTTTGCAGCCATAGGGATAATCAAATTACTCTTAGCACGCTGCATAAAACAGAGGAATTGATTCCCATGCAAGGCTTACTTAAAATTCTGTCAAGCTGTCAGTAAGCATGTGGAAAAATTACAGCTCATATAACTAACCAATATTAAAGAAAAAAGATGCAGTTTGCAGTGCATCCTCTTAAAAAATAAACAAATGTTGCACACTGTCATTAGGTGGCAGACACATTGTACATTTTAAACATATTCTAACCAGATCCTGTGATTCTGTTGTAGTGTAGTTGAAGGGCAAGTCATTCCAGAGGCAACACTGGTCTTGCAACCCAAGTGCTATTTTCAAAATGGATTTAAATACTTTCAGTTTTGAAAATCAGGAATGGACCTCCAAAGGCTCTGGAATACTGCTCAGTTAGGTTTCTCTCTATCTTGAATAAAAGCCAAAACTCCCAAATGGGACTCCAAAATCCCCATTTGTGAAAGATGATATATTTAAAAATGCCCTAGCAGTAATGGATATAGAAATACTGTCATATTTCCAAAGGAACACCCTTGTGGG
The DNA here is from genome assembly GCF_023055355.1 of Agelaius tricolor. Lineage (NCBI taxonomy): Eukaryota > Metazoa > Chordata > Aves > Passeriformes > Icteridae > Agelaius > Agelaius tricolor. The sequence continues at coordinate 48,240,836 of NW_027269261.1, forward strand.
CTTTCTGCCTTCCTCCTCTATAGGAGTCAGCTTCATGGTACAATATGTGCAAGAAAAAAAGGTTTTGTGGAAATTGATCACAATTTCTGAAATTTTGCTTGATATTTTCTGATATTTTAAAAGTAAAATACACAAATCATTAAGAACTTGTATACATTGAAAAAGGTTACACAAAAAGGAATATCTAATTGAAGATGGGTCCATGTCTCTTCCTCTAATATGTAAAACCCCTGCATTTTAAAACCAGCCATTTGACTTTCCATACTTAAAAACTAAACAATGAATATATTTATTATAGCAAGGTTACATGATCAGCTGAAAAAAATTATCCATTTTCTTTAAAATTACAGGCAACGTGCCATCCATCTCTTTTTCTAAAAAAAAACCCCAGCTCACTCCAAACCCTGCAAATTCCCCAAGTTAAAAGGAATTATGATCTATTTACTTAAGACTGTGATTTTTGAAGGCCATTCCCATGTGAGCAAAGGCTCTAGTCCCACAGCCTGAGTCACTACTCCCGGGTGGAGCCCTGTTCTGGCCAGCACAGCCTTGCTTGCTCCCCATGGCAGGCACAGCAGGCTCCACACATGCTCTCCCCGTATGGCTTCAACACATGCTCGCCCTTCCGAGGCTCCGAAGGGATGCAGAGCTCCCAGAGAAGAGATTGCTCTTGTGTCCTGCTCCCTGATGCACATGATGAGGTTTGTTTACCTCCCTCTTGAGCTAATCTCCTCTGCAACAGAGCTGGCCTAATTTGCTGTTTGTGAAACTGTTCATTAGCAAAACAAGGATTTTTCTGGATAAAAGAAGTATACATAAAAAAAATGGGTACAAACCCATGCCAGCATTTTTTCCATAGGGCTGGATCATGGTCTTGAGGAACCTTGTCCGTGAACACTCATGGCCTACATCAAAAGAAACATGGACTTTGTGAAGTGCAAATTTTAATGGAGTTCAGCCACAAAAACCTCAGTGTTTATGCACTGAAACAAAAGACAGCCATGCCTGGACAAAGTCTGGAAGGGAAAGCAGTTCCGATAACCTCATTTCTACATGTTGTCCTATCATTCACCTATCTGAAAACACCAACTACTTCCAGGTCTTGATGCCTCAGCATCCAATTTTTTACTCTGATGGGCTTTTGCCTGTACTGGAATTTACAGCTGGGAGGACTGGACCATGAACTTAGTCCATACGGCAAACTTTGGAGTAAGGCAAGGGCAGGAACATCTGCTGCCATCATGAACAGCTTGTTGGCTGTGTTCAGCTACAGAGGAGTGCCAAGCAAGTGATCTGCTTTCCCATCTCTCTGGTTTGGCTGGGAGACTCCATGTCAATTAATCTAAACCACCCAATACACTGAGCACTGTCTGTTTCCTCTGGGAAGGACTGATCACAAAGGCATTATTTAGATTGATTTCTCCAGAAAGTGAAGATTTAAGGATGTGTCTTTGCATTCTGAGAAGCACATTTCTCAAATCACAGCTTTTTTGTCTCAGTCTTTTAACTTTAGATTTACTGCCCATTTTACTGCTGTTAGATTCTTTTTAATACAATTTGGAGGGGTTTTTTCCTGTAAATTGTAGTCATGCTAACATTAAGCCATAAATCCTACTTTCATTTGTGAAAATGGAAACTTTTTTTTTTAATTTTCTGTTGATTTGTAGTTTATTTATCCTCCTAAGTGATTTCTTTTTTAAGGCAAAAAGAGGAACCACTTGGTTAACATAACTTAAATATGCTGAACACGCATGCATTCCTTGAACCATCCTCAAATGATTTTTACTAAAAGCTTAAAGATACTGGATTTAAAATACACATAATCTATAGTTTTGGTGACAGATTGTTACATCACTTAGGAGGATTGTTTTCCTTAATGATTTACTGCATGAACCTTTGGTAAAAGTGGAACCATCGTGTCTCAGTTTACCTATCCCCTCTACAGTGATAATGTTTATCTCCCTACCTTGCTGAAGCATTTGGAGGAATGCTAAATTAGCATGTCCTTGTGCTGTGCTTTGGGTAACATACATGGAAAGGATGCCTTGCCCTGTTTTACCCACCTGTATACAAACTAAATTTTCTGGATTACAAAACTTTATAAACATGTGTTAAGCAGTTCTAGAATGAACATTCTTTCATTGATAGCCTTAATTCCATAGAATAATGGAACTAATTTCCCTCTGTCCTCTCATCTCCAATGCTTTTTAAAGAAAATTACATGGAAACCTCAGAGTGGAATGTGGGCCAGCAGTGCACCCTTGCAGTGGTGGAGATTAGCTTTTTACCAGCTTGCTTGAGCAAGATAATACTCAGCAGGTCTAGGGAGAAGTTTTTTCTCTTTTCTGTAGAACCTGAAATCACGTCCAAACCACCGTGGCCAGTTTGGCCACACATCACAAGAGAAATACTCACAAAGTAGTGAGAGGCTACTGCAGCAGAGGCTGGGCCCAAGCCAAATGCTGCCACATCTGCTTACCCTGGACAAAAGAAGGCAGAAGGGCAACCTAACCAGTCTTCACCTACCTAAAGCAGGAATGTAGAGAAGACAGAGCCAAACTTTACTCAGAGATGAATGACAATGGGACAAGAGCCAGCAGTCACAAATTGCAACAAGAGAAACTCTGATTAGACAGAAGTGCAAGAGTAGCCCAGCAAGAGTGGCTCAGTACTCAAAGGGGAATCCAGAAAATGAGCAGAATTAGCACCCCTGAAGACAGTCAAAAGTGGACAGGGCTTTGAAATTAGCCCTGGTTCAAGTATGCAGTTGGGACTAAATGGTTTCCATAAACCCCTTTCAACTTAAATTATTATGTGATTATATAATATATGACTAATAAGAGGCATTATTAATGTTCCCATTATTTGTTCTCTCCTCTCTTTCTCCCACCCCCTCCTTTCCCTAAGGGGGACATTGGCTCACCAAGATGCACATAATTGTGTAAGAATATTCTCAGAAGCACACACTAAGGTGTCAAGTATGAAACACTGGTGCTGGCAAAGAGCCAGGTGCCAAAATATAAACTTCTAGAGCTCAGCTGGATTTTTGACTTGTCAGATCTGTTTCATAATTGCTGTTTATCCACATTCTTTTTTGCTGACATGTATTTGCTGTCTTGCAGTCCCTGCTGATTTAGCGGGTCATTCTGTGTCTGTGAGGAATTGTATAATTAAATGTTGTGATTTAATCCCTTGAAACACATTAATGTTATTCACCAGTAAAGTTAAGCATGGGAAAGATGACATTTTCAGGGTCTGTATTTATGTATTAGCTTTACATGTTTAAATGAATATAAGAATCTTTTTGGGCCTGTCTCCAGAGGCAAGTATATTTAAAATTAACATCATTCAGGAATAGCTTAGTAGAAAAATTTACATTCCAAAATCAGACGGACTAAGTTTTGGAAATTACTTAAATATACTCTCCAAAGTATGAAAACTTGGTATTAACTACATACATTATGTTATTAAGATGATACTCTTATTTTGAATAAGCATGTCTACCTACAGAAATTTAACCAGGAATATTTATCTGAAATAATTATTCTTTCATTGTTGCTGCATTATTACCCAGACATGTAATACTACTCTAGAGTCCATACATTCAAATCCAGTTAAAAAAAAAAAACCTGAAGTTCAAGTACAAATAAGTTAATCACATTGCTATACTTTAGCACAATGTCTAATGTTAAAGGTTAGGTAATAGATTGCTTCAGTTCCTCCCAGGGCCAATGGAGGATGCCTCCTCCAAAGGACTTCCAAGACTTTTCAGGCATTTACAGCTCTCCCATTTCAGCCTAGGAAGACAAATGACTTTTTTAGCCTTTTTTTGACTTTTCTTACAATTGCCAGATAAATGCAATTGCACTATTAACAAAGTACAAGCAGAGTCAAGAAAAAAAAAGGGAAAATCAGACTGGTAATAGTTGTATTTTTTTGAAGAAACCCAGTTTGATATTTTGTATTCAAGGTCCAGCTCAGAGGTAGGAAAATTTTTATGGCTAAATTATTAACTCCTGAAAACAGAGCTCTGTAATAGAAATGCTGACAGACGCTCTAGTACAGCAGTGCTATTGGGCACCGCTATAGTCATCAGTTTTAATGAGAGCTGTTAATATCACCTCGATCAAAATGGTTGCCCTGGGCTGACATCTTGGGCTGTGCACAGGTGCTCTCACAAAACTGTAATGAAGGTTATTACATTATCAATGAGGCACAGATGCACATCCTGTCTGAACTCAAGGTGGTGTCAGTGCCAAGCAGTGTCTCTTTCAGCAGGTCCCAGCTCTGTTTATATCAATATGCTGTTCCAGCTCAGTGAACCCAAGCACGGCCTTCTGCTTCTCTGTGGCACTGCTAGGGAGAGAAAGAGCAACTTTTATGAATGCAAGAATGATGAACCCCTGATGTCCAGGTGGGTCACAAAAATTAAAACCAAACAATAATATAGTCTTTGAACATGGAGTTATGCATTCAGATCTGGGCTGCTTCAGTATTTCAGAACAGTATCCTCCTTCTCCCTAAGCACAGTAACAATATTGGCTTGATGGAAAACTCCGACATCTTTTTCCCCCTCTTCTTTTTCTCGTATTTTTTGATTTGCATGTTTTCCAAACCATGCTTTTCATTTCGCTCATCAGTGCTCATACTCACTTACTGCACAAAAAAGACCATGCAAGCAAGCCACGTGTCTATTTTGTTAAAGCATCTCTTGGTTTTATAGTAAATATACACAAAATTTTAAGGCACCTCCTGAGTAATGGGATCTAGAGTGTCAAACATGCATAATATGATGGGTTACATTTCTACTGAGATAACAGCTGGACATTCAGAAGCCAACTTGAAATGAGCCAGCCAGTCTGCTGAGGCCATCCTTCTATCTCTGCCCTCCTAGGACCCCAGCCTGAAGGATGCAGTAGTGCAAGAAGGATGATGTAAATGAGAAATGGCATCTCATCAGGACAAAGAGCACGTTTGTTTAGCAGAGACTGACAACTGCTCACACATCTCTGCTGGCACAGTGATGTTACTGTGCTCCCAGAACCATATGTTATACCTGGAATCACACACAGGTAAAGCAGCCGAGCAAGCATCGCAAATTGTATTTATATGAAAGACTGAGGGGGTGTGTGTTTGTGTATGTGTGTGCAAATACATATGTGTGCGTGTGTGCATGCATGCAGGAAAGAGACAGAGCTGGACAAAGCAGCCACTATTGCTCAGCCATTCTAAATGTAATTCCTGGTAAATTGTGCCTGGAAAATGATCAATGTTCTGCCTCCCCAATAGCTTTCCTCTTCATCTTTGTCCACTTCAGTCTTTACCAAAAAATGCAATCACAATGCTGAAGTTGAACTATTTGTGGTTTCACAGCTGTCGCTCTGTAACTCAAGGACAGACAAAGATGAACTCTCTCCACTGGACTGCATCTGGGACCCCTAACAATGATCCAATATAAATCATTGACTGAATGGGCTCCATGCCAAAATCCCTGGCACAGTATTGTGCAGGTGATACCAGTGATTCCCTGGCATTAACATCGGTGCACTAGAACCAAGCTGGAAGCTGAGTCATTGCAACCATAGAACAAAATGAACCATGAATAGTGGAGGCAGCTAAAGCAGATCACAGGCTGCAGTGTGAGAGCAAAAGGGAGGGATTGGTACCATACATTTAGAGGTAGTGGTTAAGACATGACTGCATCCTTCAGCTCTGGTCCTGGACACTGAAAGTACATACTAAGCTCTGCTATTCCACCAAAAAAATGTTTGGAAGTGATCTGACAAGTCGACCTGAAAATGCAGCAATGCAAGAAATCAATAAGCTTTGAAATAGAATGTCTTTAGGTGGTTATTTTCCTTAAAAAATATCAGCATTTTTTTTTGTAAAGGATTAGATGACTGTGATAAGCAAAGCTGTGTATAGGTAAGCAGTACTAAAACTGGAAGGATAAAAGACAGGAGCTACTGCTTCAGCCAAGCAGAAGCCACAGAGCACTGTTTTTGAGTCAGGAGGTGAGGGCTGCTTTATTTCTAACAAGAGTAAAGCTGGACTGCTTTACTCCTTAGTCAAATGTTTGAGTGGAAAAATGTTATATGAATGGAGATGCTCTTTGCATTTCTTAGTGGCAAGTATAGGGTAATCTAGTTTCAATTTTTTCTGGCTACCCTAGCATGTTCCTTTATTCTTGTCACTGTCCAAGTGGAAAGAAGTCAATCTTTTTAGTATGCACAGACCTCCCACGCAGCCTATGTACACAGGACTACATGCCTTATGCCTGGTCTCTGTGAACATGCACACACAAACCCTGGTCTAAGCCTGAAAACAGTTCCCTACAAGATTTTAATGTTCTTGACCCATTTCTACATTTCATGCAAGACTTCATAGCAGACAGGTAGCAAAACCCACTGCAAGTGAACCAATTATGTCCTGGAGGAAACTTATGTTGGGAGTAATTGCTACAAAAGAAATATATGTTCATCTGTCATGGTCTGAATAACTTTCAACCTGCAGCTGAAGGGGTAAGGGCAGACCTTTGAAGCTGGTGCTTCTCCACAGCTGCCACTTTTATTTGCTCTCTGCACTTCTGACTGCCACAAATCCTGTACAGTGTCCCAGAAGGGGTGGAACAGCATAGTCTGGTTCATGAAGAAATTAATCAGAACATTCTGAAGTACCTTCTCTCTAATAATTACATACATATGAAACAGGCAACCCCAAACTTTACCTATAGAAAATGTAGACCAGCACTTTAAAACAGCAGTAGCAGCAGCAGTTAAAGCTTCCCCTCTGCCACAATATAATAGATTGCCTAGCAGGAAATTGCACTGTGATTTCCTTAAATGAAATATAATACCCTGATTAGCAAGCAATGCTTTGTTTAAAAATGGGGAGTTTCCAGCTCAGTTTTCTTCAATAATAATAATGAATACTGTAAGTTGATGATAACATACAGTAATGCCAAGGAAAACAAAACTCCTGATCACAGAATCATAGATTTATCCAGGTAGACAACAGTCACAGCCCTTCCCTAATCCATGACACGTATCCTATCATGGAAGGAGACAGAGTTGGCCAAGCAGAACCTGCCTTTTGCACATGAAAGCTGGCTGAGCCTGATCCCCTGGTTGTCCTGTATGTGCCATATGATGGCACTCAGGATAATCTGCTCCATGACCTTCCTTGGCACCCAGGTCAGACTAACAGGCCTGTAGTTGTCCAAATTCTTCTTCCAACCTTTCTTGTAGACAGCATGACATGTGCTGACCTCCTGTTTACCAGGACCTCCTGGTTAGCCAGGTGTGCTGATAAATGACTGAAGTGGCCTTGATGCTGTGCAAGGAAATATTTGCTTTGGGGAGGGGCAGGAGGTGGACTGACTTTCCTAAAACTTTTACTTTTTTTATTTCCTTCCACCTCTCATGTGCATGTCCTTCCTCTAATAGTTTAGAAATAAAGGATGCAATCTGTATTCCAGACATGTTGCATGAATAATTTTCTCTTATCACAGACTAGCCACTACTGTCCTTGAATAAAAGGAATTGCTCCAGCTACCAGCTGGAGGAAGCATTAGGTTTACAAATACATTTTAACATTTTAAACTCAACCACACTACAGACTCTCTTTAGCACCAAGAAAAAGAGGGAGTACATTCATCTGTATGTTGATAAAGGGGACCATGCTCCTCAAGAATTTCCATCTGTACTATCACACAGTAGACTGGTGACTGTGAGTATCCCACTGGCACAGGAATCTCTTTGCTGTACCAACTTCTCTGCTTCTAAAATGACATGCTGGCATCCCAGGTGTGTCCCTGCAGAACTTTACTCTGCATGGGGCTGGACAGAAGGAATGGAAGCAAAGTCTGGCTGCCACCACACCTTCCTCAGGAGCGGGGGCTGCTCTTACCTCCCCAGAAGGAATAGCCAGGTCGGCCTCAGCTGCACCATCCCACTTGGGGATGACAACAGCAAAGGAAGAGGGGAAGAAATGCGCAATGCACTAATTTTTTAGTAGTGTGAATACCATGATAATATGAAACTGATTGTTTCAACACTGTCTATCAGCTGAGTCAGGATGGTGCCACTTTATTGATGCATGTCTGTCAAACAGCTGTCAGACTCTTCCACTTGGGTAGTCCACAATGGTTCATTAGGAGGTGATTTCTCATGGATACCCTAGACTTGACAGCTGGCAGAAAACAAACCTTGCTGTCAATCCTGAAAGAAAGAACCGTGACTTTCAGCTATATAGAGTAAAACTGGTAATTTTTGTGTTACTGTAAAAATCTTTGGAATAAGCTATATTAATAGTGGCTGAGAAACAGCTTTTTTTAAAAACTGTGGTCCAGGAGTGCATCGAGAGCCATATTAGCCATGATATTTGGATGAATAAAGAACTCCTTTTATTACTTAAGCATAAGGAGGAAGTACACAGGATATAGAAGCAGAGTCAGGCCACTTGGAATGAATATAGAAAGGTTGTCACTGTAAGTAGAAATGAAACAAGGAAGGCCAAACCCCATCTGGAATGCACAAAAAAATGCAGTACCTACTTGTAACTAATCACAGAACCAGAGAATAGGTAAGGTTTGAAGAGACAATAGTGGGGCCATCTGGTCTAATGTGCTCAAGCACATTGCCCATACAGCCTACCTATTTAAGGTACTAACATTTTGCCTTAAATTTTCCTACCAACTTCCAATCTTTCAATTACATTTTCCCTTTCCTCCTACACCACTTGTATCTGAAAAACCTATAAAATCCCCAAACTACCAACCATTTCAACAGAGCTATGAAATGTGAGGCCTTTTACAAATCTATGTAGGTTGTTTTAAATAAGCTGGCAACTGTTTCACTTGCTGGGAGCTTATGCTGTTAATTCCATGAAAAAAATCATTGTTTAAGTATGAACAAGCTATCCAAGAAAGTCTATAATTCTTTGTCATTTTTGATGGGTTATGGCCAAAACAAATATACCTCTCCTCACAAAACTTTCCTAGTTCCGTGGACAGTACCACTTCTCTTTCGATTACTCCAGCCCACATTTGGGGGTTGTGTTTATTTCTTCCCCCTTTGCTACATCCAAACCATCTCCAAGTCTTGACACCAATCTCTTCATCATCTTCAAAATTCACCTTTTCATTTCATCCTTAGAGTGCAATCCTTTACTTCCTCTCTAACACATATTCCCATTTTCATTACTGCAGCCGCTATTTTTCCTGTGTGCACAAAAATCATACAAATCAAAGTGCTGCCAACTAAATATGTTTCTTGCCTGAAAATTTAATCACCTCTTTTCTTTCCTTCTCCCACCCCTCCATTTTTTGTTTCACCATTAGCTTTCCTTCAGAATCAAAACACACCAGCCTCCTTCAAACTCAGCATAATTCTGGGTTCTTTTAATTTATCTTGTTTATATATACATTATATAAACTTATCTTCAATTTACCTTAACTTCTTGCTTCCCTCCACACCTTCTCCTTTCCTCCCAGACCTCCTGCCCACCAGATTATTGGAGTTTCCTGTCTTTCACCCTATATCATCTCTTCTGTCCAAATTTCTCTGAAAGCTCTGCTTTACCTGAACACGGCAGATCCATTTCTGACACGCTGCTTTAAAAACACACTGATTGTTCAGCTGCCTTTGCAGTTTTCCAAGCTGTCATCCTCATGTTCTCAAGCAATGCCAGGCATACAGCTGGTACTCGAGCAAACACTTAACAGCAGTGACCTGGACACAACACTGAAAACTGATTAAATAATATGCTAGGGGTTGCAGCAAACACAGCCATTCTCAAAATGCTGTCAAATGTGTGAAGCCAGCAAGTTGAAGAAATACATAGAAGGAAAAATACTTCATTATGCATTTAGTTACGGAAGTTTTCTCTCTTTAAGTCTTTTATCTTTAAGAACAATTGCTGTTTATTTTTCTGAAGAATATCAATGTCATCTCTGTTGGGGAAGATGAAACAGGAAAGCCTTACAAATATGATTGGCAAAAGATTTTGAGAATATAGAAACTATAAGCGAGATTGAAATGAAAGCAAGCTTTGAGATCCCTTAGTTACTGAGCAATGGGAAAACAGTGATGTGGCTGGCTGAAGGTAATCCCTTTTGATGAAACAAGGCCCTCTGCTTGCTGGCAGGTCCAAGGGTTTGAGCAGACTCCACCAGCTTGGCAGAAGGGGTCCAAAGAGTAGTTTTTAGGGTTTAAAATGTAGCACAGTATGGTAATGTAGTGATTCTTATAGGCTGTATGGAAATCCTATAGGATTTGTATATTGTACAAGATTGGTTAGTGAGAATCAGAATATTCAACACAGAAGAAGATTTATTGTATTGTAACGAGAACTTCACAACTCTTACCTCTTGTCTCTTAGCTCTTGCCTCTTATGCTCTTACCCCTTTTACTCTCTTACCCTCTCATCCTCTCTCCCCCTCTCTTCTCTTGGGCCTGCTCCGAGCTGCGGCTGGCAACTCCCAGCAGGGCCCTGCACCCACGCCCTTTGCAATAAATCGCAAGTTCCAATACCTGGCTTCAGAGATCTCTCGTCTCCATCCGTCCCGACCATGCTACCCCCTGCTGCTCCGACAATCTCTACCTCCTCTAGCAAAATTACAGAGTATACCACAGCAATTAAGTTCCCTTCCATATCTTAACTACCCTTCTTCAGGTACCCATTCCCCTTCACACCCTGGCAAATTTTATGCTAAAGCCACTGCCTCTAGGAAGCTGCTCTGAGTTTACATCTTTGCAAGTGTTAACACAAGCTGACCCACACTCTTATGAGAAGGGACCATATATCTATGACTCAGAGTATCTACCCAACATTTTACCTGTAATTAACATTAATCTGCTGCAAGTCCAACTCAGAAGTTGCCTGTTTACAACAATACGAGTATGAACGTATCCTTGTGTATAGATGTTCAGGCTTCAGCCTCTCTGCCAGACTCCTGTCAGGCTCCTACTTCTGTCTGTGAGCAATTAATAAGAGTCAGTCCAATATCAGATCAATATTTGTCTCTACCTTCCAATGGCATTGGAGTAAAACTTCAGCCATTGTAGGACAGAAAGACATGCTATTTTTTTCCCACATTTCTTATTTTTAAGATATTTTTAAGATTTCAAAGGGCCAAAAACTTGTATACTTGCTAAATTATCTATCAATTTCCTAACTATTAGTGGATACTTCAAAGAGACCATTCAAGTGCCACTTTTAGATGATCAAGTTTAAAGTACTTAGAGACCTTGAAAATTTGAACACACATGCCACTATCAGATCACTGTGATCTTTTTCTCAATATGGTTTTCCAAATCATGTTAATCTATATGATTTAATATCAAAGACCTGTCCACTTTTAAGACTATTGAGAACCTGCAGAAGGTACCATCTTTTATTCAAATAAACATAATATTTTATGTTAGAGTTTCAGCCTCCGACTGTAGCAAGAGATGAGTTAAAAACTGTGTTGTCAAAAAGGAGAAATTGCATCAATCCTCCAAGATTTAATACCTCAGGAGCTTTTGAATATTTCCTCTTTTAAGCGTGAGGCAGCTGTTTCTCCTGGAAAGGTTTCTGGAAGACATCTGAGATGAATGCAGAAGGCTGGAATGTAGGATGGATAAAGGAATGCCAGCACAGGACTTCCACTCTCAGGCAATATCCCCAGTTCTCCCTTTAACTGCTTTCAGAGCCCTGCCAGCTGCTCAACTTCAGCCTTTCTGCACTCCTACCCACCCCAGAAAATTGCAAAAACAGCTAATCCTGCTGTCAAGGGGCAGAGCTCTCCAGTGTGCACCTTCCTCCAGAGGCTGAGGAGCAAACAGAGAGGGTGGAAGGAGGCCAGCCTTGGCTAGGGTCCCACTCTGACACATCCTCACATGGTCACCACTGTAACTGCCCAGGGTTTCTATCAGGAACTGCACAGAGGAGCTTTTTTAATGAACTCAAGATAGCTGGTTCAGAAGGTTCAGGCACAGAGGTTATATGCAGGGAAATATAAACTGTGCACAAAACAGAACTATGCTGGTAAAAAGCCATCGCACGCACTCCTGAGAGCATTAGATTTGGGATTCTTTTAAAACATATCTAGAATGACTTAGAAAAATTAAAGACACAGCTAGTGAACTGGGATTAAAATACAGTTTTCTACTATAGTAGCATGGACCTGTAGGTTATTTAATTTCAGGGAGAGAAAAAGAAAACCTATGAAAAGATATGAATATTTGTCTGAAAAATACAGTATTTAAAATTACAGGAACAATTGCTTCTAAATTGTGTCCTGAAAGGTGACTCAAACATTTGCTTCCCAGTTCCATGGCAAGGAGCTTGCCGTGCTCCGCAGCAGCTTCTGTGGGAAGGCAGCAGCTCCTTCTCTGATCCACCACTAGAGGGAACAGCATGGAGGGAGAGAAGGAAAAGAAATCTCTCCTAGCTTTTGATGATCTCTTTGCTTGCTTATTTTTAAGCATCACACGGTTTATTTTTAAGCAACACACTCCTAACAATAGAAGTCATTTATGTGGCACACTCATAGTCTAGGGTGACCCCAAGAACAGTTCTCCTTCCTTATCCCCTTTCCACATCAAGGAGAAAAAGCTTTCAGCAGAGGGACTGCTGCCAGACACATACCCTAGAACTGAATGTTTAGGGCTGGTTTGGGTGGGCAAGACTGTCACTATAGCCAGTTTCACTCTTGTGCTCTCTGCAAAGCAAAAGCTTCTTCCATCTGAACTGGTGGATTGTGCCAGCAGAGGGTTAGGGGTAAGATCCAAAGAGCCCACTGGAGGCATGAAGATGGGAATGTGTGTGCAAAAATGACTTCATAAGAAATTGCCTCATTGTCTCATATAACACATATAAGAAATTCCTCCTGCAGCTTTAATGATGGAGTGGGAAGCTAAACCCCATAGGAGTTCCTCCCTCTATTTACCAGAAAGGCAAGATATGGGCTCCAGTGATGAAGTGTTCCATTAATATTAAAGCTAGAGGAAATAAAGTGACTTAATTGTAAACTAACGACCTCATCCTAATAACCAAATTCTAAACAGAAAAGGCAAGAAAAAACCCCTACTTTTAGCCATGCTGCCAACTCATAAATTAAGCAAATGACATTGGCATATAATTACACTAATTAGTACTGATGCCAAGCAAAGACTATTTATGGATATGCATTCACCCCATTTCTAACCCCAGAGCCTAAATCTGAAGTAGAAGCTCAATCAGCACACTTTGAAAACTCAGTGTTATTGTTTATGCCATTGTGGATCTAATTTAATCAATACCATATTCTCATTAAATGCAAGGTCTGTTAAAGATTTTTTTTTCACAGGCCCTACAAATGAACTCTATTTGATTCATCTCATTACATTACTGCTCTAGGCTTAACTATGCATCATTAACAGAAACAATACACAAGTTAAGTATAAAGCTCTATAGATCTCCTTAAAATGACACAGTCACACATGATTATGGTCATAAGTAATTGGAATGATAAAAGCTGGTGTCCGCAGTGATTGTCAGATGGTCATTGGCTCTTTCACAACAAAAAAGAATACCTCAGTGCCTGGTGCCCTTCATTGTGCCAAAAGGGAAGATAATGGAAATGGGTTCTATTACCCCACTAGTATATGTGCTGTACTACACTATAGGCTGGATCTTTTTTCATTTCCTGCTGCCACCAGAAAACTCCAAGGATGCCATTTCTTTCTCTGAATTTACAGCTTTCCATGTTTCAGTCACAAAGAAAGGACTGTATCACTACAGTGGAGTAGGATTTAAGTGATCAACATATGGTAGCTCTACAATAATATCTGGAAGAGATCAGCAAGGTCTGTATCTTGAACTACTAGAAGCAAGAACAAACTAATTTCTTCTCTTACTTCTTCCTAATAAATGCCAAGATGCATATTATACACATAAAGAGTGTAGCAGCCTTATTTAGCTTTGTGGGCTGCCTCTCTATCTCTCCTTGCTTTTAGAAATACTGTACATTTGCCACACTCCCTACTGCTCTCTGTTAGTCTGCGTGCTGTTCAGTGGCAGAGAATCACACAATACACAAAGGCCTCAATGATTTACATCTGAAACAACCACATGTAGAAAAATTTTCATTCATTTTGTTCTGGTGGTAAGAGAGACTACTAAAGCTTGCACTGCCTTGCCAGCATCCATTCACTTAACTACACAGTTGCAAACCTTCAGCAACTTCACTGATTTCATCAGGTTTGGGTTTTCTTATAGGTTTAGGTTCTTATAGGTTCCTTTTGTTGTTGCAGCTTTTTATGTTCTTTTTCTTTTCCTAAAACTAGCCAACCAGGTCTGTGATTATCATCTAATTATTTACTGGAAATATATATATATATGGATATAGAGAGAGCACATGTAGAAAACCGCAGAAGATGTTTCCTGGTTTAAATTATTTTCTTGATATTTCTGCTGACCATTTCCATGTAGAGTTCTTCACTGATTATAATTGCTAGAAAATTGCATGTTTTTGCTTGTCCCTTTGGACAAATGGGCTTAAATTAGTGGTTGCACAGATCTGCAGCTGACTCATTACAACATAAAGCAGCCGACTGTGGGACTCGGGGTTTTTTTGGATCTGTTATTTTAGGATAGAAATTGCTGAGTTGGCAGCCAGTCTGACCATATAAATCAACAGCAACTGCATACTTTTAAAATGACATAGTGCATAATCAATTTAATATGTGAGGTTTGAGGAAAAATAGCTTTATTGGGGAAGTACTGATAATAAAAATTCAACCTATGGTTCCTCTCAGGTCACTAAGGGCAAAGCCATAAGCCAGTATTTATACCACCAGACAACTGGGTCTTTCTTAATCAGCCAGCCTTTCTTTGGATTGCTTCTGAATGAACAATAGCACCTAAAAGATTTATATCGGTGACAGAAAAAGGCCACTGGTATTATGACAGAGTTATTGCTATTATCATCCCTTGAGGAGACAATAATACGAGAGTGCAAAACCAGCACAGATAGTCCTCCTGTGACTCTTGAAGATCTTTCTTCCACTTTGCAGCAGAAAGTCATGAACACCTCCAAAGCATCATCCCCTAAGTCTTCTGGTTCCAAGGCTGCTTTTTGATTAATGCTTTAAGAGAAGCAGAAAGCCTGGAAGGATCATCCATAATTCCACTTTCGCTGTGGTGCAGTGGCATGCACTGCAGCTTCTCTTTCTAAAGTAATCCCAAGAGGAGCATGGAGTCACAATGCCATGTCCCACTGTGGAGCAGCAATTGTCAAGTCAAGTCTTGGGACAAGTTCATGACATTTTATGTGTGGGGGAAAGCTCAAGTCTCACATTCACACAGGATACTCTGAGGCAGAAGTGACATAAATCTTCCTTGGAGGGTTCCTTCTAGAGGGTGGAGTAGGGAATAGTTGGAACCAAAGCACTGAAAGATAGTGCACAATCTTGTCAGTTTTGGACACTAAGACACTATCTGAATATAGGAATTTTTAGATGGAAAGGTATAAAAACAAGAGAACCAGGCTGGGGGCCTGTAGAATGTGCAGAACCACAGCCCTTTCACTGTGATTAAATGCATTGGCTCACAATCAGTAGGGCTCATCAAGATCTCACTGTCTGTCTTGCCATCAGGTCCTGTATTCAAATCTGATTAATGGAATT
Organism: Agelaius tricolor; assembly: GCF_023055355.1. Taxonomy (NCBI): domain Eukaryota; kingdom Metazoa; phylum Chordata; class Aves; order Passeriformes; family Icteridae; genus Agelaius; species Agelaius tricolor. The sequence goes on from NW_027269261.1 coordinate 48,256,489, forward strand.
GCTTATCCTCATGCTGCAAGTAGAAAAGCAAGAATCTGCTCATGTGTAAACAGAGCATATGTTTTCTATTCAATTATTTCATAGGTCTTCACAAACATGGCTGGAAAACTAAAACCAAAATTTTTCAAGTATTTTTTTTCAAGTATGATTGAAATTGACAAGGTTCACTAAAATTTGCCAAAGGAAAAGAGCAGAGAATTAATGTAAATTTTTTTGTCAGTGAATTTTTTTTTGAAAACTGACTAATCTAAAACCACAAGGGATTTTAAAGCACATCTTTTTATATTAATTCAGCATTATGGAAAAACATAGGGGCAGATATAAGACAATACAAAACTGGCTTCTCATCTTGAAGAGACCAAGCTGGTATCCATTGTTATGTCCCTTGGGTTTTGACATCAGAGGCATCAAAACTGAACCGATTAGATACAACTTATTTTTTGAATTCAAATATTGAAGTATAGAAACAAGGCAAAAATCCTGCAGTCATCAAGGTATTTCTTTGAAATGCTCCAGAGATTAAGGGGAGAGGAAGAGGGAAGAAAAATCAAGGGAACAGAAAAGTGTGTCTGAATTACAAAGGACAAAATGAAATTGACAGGTTTTGAATTTCAAAATAGCTTCTGGAGTAATTTATTTATTTCTAACACTGATTTAACAGTACCAAATAAATATTTAAATCCTTGAAAGTGGGTTTTTTGAACATTCTTTTGGAAAAGCAAAAGATACTGGGAAAAACAAAGGCAAATGAAATCAACAGCCCATATTGCTTAAATAACTTCTTTTAAACCACCATATTTTGTAAGAAAACCAAAATGAAAAATCCTCACTTTTTAGCAAATGAAAGTCCTCCTGAGGACAGCTATTTGCCTTAATTCTCCAGAGAGCCTAAAAATGCATAAAGTATATTTTAATGAGGAAAAAAGGTTTATTTCTAAAATATAATTCCCAATTCGCCTTCATTTTTAGTGTAGGTAATGGACATAAAACAAATGAAATGTTTAGAAAATGGCTTTTAAAAATAAACTGCTTGTGCACCATTTTCTTTCTTTTTTTTTTTTTTTTTTGCATTAACAACATTATTCTCTGCTAACCAGAGGCAAAATAATTTTAATATAAGAGGCTTCCTTCCTAATCTAAACAAAAAGAGAGATTTAAGGGCAGATTTGTTAAATGCTGTGGCAATACAGCTCTGACTGATTAATGAAAATGTATAGCTCTTAGCCTTTAGAACTGTTTGATGACATACCCTCAGACTAGGATGTGATTATTGACAACCACTGATATCCAGGAAATCAATTGTCACCACACACAAATTTTAAGTCTGTACAAAAGCTACTAAGTTCTCTTTTTTTTTTTTTTTCCCCAGCACTCAACAATATTGCCTTTGAATACCATATTATCTTTTCATAGGAGTTGCTCTGAGACTTCTGTTGCTACTAAGAATATGTACCATGAAAAACAATGAATTGGTAAAATGAATAAACTTTAAGAATCCAGTGCAGGCATATCTTGTTCTTGGAACTGGTTTGATCTCAGTTATTTTAAATCAAAACTTCAAAAAGACAAAATAAGCAGTACCTGTTGATCAACATTTGCTGACTCTATATGGTGCAGTGGAAATTACTACACGTTTGTCACAAACTTGACACTCCAGTTCAAGGAGTATAATTAAACCTATTATTTAAATTACACTTGCTCAGTGCATCAGCTCAGTTTCTGCCCACTCTACAGGACCAGACATGCATGTGTATAAGCTGGCTCTAGCTCACCTAGGTGGAGACCATTTTCCTCTAAGTTCAAAGAAGAAACAAGCAAATCATACTTGTTGTACTGCTTTTAGATGAGATTTCCTCCCCTCTAAACTACTGCACTGACAATAGATGCGGAATTCTCATTTGGTACAAATGTAACTCAAAAATTCACATATTTTTTCCGAACATTTCAACTGAATTCTCAGGATTGTTGGATTCAGTAGGACAAATTTTACAGTAACTGAGTGTATGTATACATCCAAACCCTGATTTTCAGCCACTGGCATTTGTTACAGAGGGAAGAACAGCAATCATCACATTGCACAAACACTTCTAGTGGAGTTTCTTGATCTTCATACCTTTACAACTTCAATTACTTTTACTGCTACACTCACATCATCTGTACTCCTTGTTCTTGGAGGATGGATTTCCCATAGCTCAAACATTTTGGAGAACTATGAAAACTTAAATGCTATTTTCATAATTATTACCATTTTTTAAACGGAGATTTTATCCCCAAATACTTGGTAGGAGAAGAAAATTATTTGGTACAAAAATATTTTTTACAGAGGAGTAAGATGAAAGTTTCAGTTTTCTGGTGAAAATATAATTTGTCTTGTCTAAGTCTCAGATTTCAAACATACTTAGTGGTGCAACGAGCAGGCCAACCACATGGCAGAATGTTTAGGAAAGCTGCACTGGTGAAAACAGGCTCAAGTAACGTGGCTCAGAAGGTGCTCAGGGGAAGCAGTATCTGACATAAGCTCAGAGTGGTGTGTTTGGACACCTCTTCTCAAGGCTTTTCCCACCCACACTAAGTACTGTGAATTTTACTTGGAAATCCTTTTACTTTAAAAATGAATTTCAAAAATCAGGTATGTATGCATGCCATTTAAAAGATGTGTTTGGCTGAGATGAGAAAGTCTGGACCGGTGATTTCAAGAGAAAAAGGTGGGGGAAGAAGGGAAAGAAAAAGTTCTGAGAATTATAGAATCATAGAATCTTTAAGGATGGAAAGAACTTTAAGATCATTGAGTCCAACTATCAGCCTAGAACTGTGTCCATCATTAAACCATGTCCACACATTCTTTGAACACTTCCAGGGATGGTGGCTCAACCACTTCCCTGTGCAGTCTGTTCCAATGCTTTACAACCCTTTCCATTAATATTTTTTTCCTAATACCCAATCTAAATCCCCCCTAGTGTACCTTGAGGCCATTCCCTCTTGTCCTGCCACTTGTCACCTGAAAGAAGAGACTAATCCCCACCTGGCTACACCTCCCCTTCAGGTAGTTGTAGAGAGTGATAAAATCCTCCCTGAACCTCCTTTTCTCCAAGCTAAACAATGCCAGCTCCCTGCACTGCTCCTGCTAAGATTTGAGCACCAGCCCCTTCACCAGCTTTGTTGCCCTTTCTCTTTTGTCTCTAGGACCCTTGGTTGTAAGAGGAAGGCATTTCCTGACTTCAGTCTATAAACTGAGAGAATAAAAACATCCCCATAAACTGAAATGCGTAACCCAACTGGTTATGTACCCTAATTTCTTAAGCCTTGAAGTAAATGGTAGGAGGTAACTCTCCTTATTTTGTCACTGTTGGTGTAAATATGGATGAAGAAAAAAGTGAGGTGGAGGGGGAGGTAAGGGATGGGAAATGAAAACCAAATTTATTCTTCCATGCACTAAGGAGCAGATACATTCTCGGTATGCCACGAATTACAGAGTCATCACAAGGATCTCATTGTCAGAAAGGGGAGTTATAGCATTAGGGGGAAAAAAAAGTCTTAAAAAAATTGACCATGACGGATGTGTATGAAAAATCATCAGGGTTAACTATTTCATCTTCCCAAAGAACTGGTTTCTTACTTGTGCTTTTTTGTTAGGTGAAACAAAACAGGTCCAAATCATTACACTGATTTAAATAGAATGAGGATGTTGTGTAGGTTTTTTTAAAGTTTTATTAACTAATAAGTTTCTGATATATGTTGCCATGCGTAAGGCAGCACCTGAGGCAGTCTTTTTGCTCTCAAAAGAAGAAAAGGGATCACATCTAAAAATTTACAAAAAAATTAAAAACAACAAAATTAAACAACAACAACAAAGTGATTAAGAAATTCAAAAGCACTGGCATGGGGAAAGAAAGCAAACAAACAAAAAAGATTTTCAGCTATGCTTTGAAATTAGATGGTGAACAGATGCTTTAGAAAGATAAAGAAGAGCTTCTTTCAGGCAGCACAAGTTTTAGGCAGCCTTTGGTAGGACCAAAAGGCCTCTGATGCTAGATGAGAGAGGTGAGATCAGACAAAAGCTGTGTGAAAGCAAGGTGACTTTGCAAATGAGGGTCTTGCAGGAGAAAAAGAAACCTTTTGAGAGAGTTGCCACACATCTGTCCTGTTTGTGCAGCACCAACCTGCATCCTGCTACCTTCCTAGCAAAGGACTGGATGGAGGGTCTTTGACTTTCTCTGGCTCAGCTGTCCTGTGTTTCTACCAACTCCACCCTTATAGCTCCTTGTTCTTCACAGTTTCATAGGAACCATATCAGAATGGATTTTTTTTTGTCATTTGTACCTGAAAAAGCCTTTCAATAAGCCAGAGTGATCTAGTATGCACCCTGGAGCAGAGGCAGGGATCATCACACATCAGCTTCCAGAGCATATGTGCAGGGCTTCCCTTCTCTTGACTGGTGCTTGCTCAGGCTAAAAACATCTGCTTGAAATTTTTGTACATTGCGTCCAAGATCTGAATACATTTTCTGCACGTTTGAAAGGTAAATGAAACTGCCAGAAAGCCTGTCAAGATTAAAACCACTGAAATCCTCTTGAACTGATGACAATTTCTTCTCTTGCTTTTCATTATCCTACTACACTGCACATAATGAACTTTCCTGCTAAAAGATAACCAATGGCAAAGAAATTACAGGAAGAAGCAACTTGAGCCTATTCAGTCATTTGCAGGAGGTGGATTTTATAATTAGTTCAGAGCAAAACCTGCCCTTTATTAGCATAGTAATCTTTTTGAACAGTATTCATCTTTTCCTCATCATTTTACAGTGTGTTATTCCTTTATCTATCATTCAATTATAACACAGTGGCTTACTGGAATTTCATCTAGGCACTAAGGTTTCTTAGTTCTTCCTTTCCCTTCTGGAAATTTTGGAACATTTTGGGCCATGTGCTACAAAAAGCAGTGCCATTGCTCAAGCTAGATTATACTGTGGTCTAGTCTATATAATGATTTTCATCTTATGTTCTGAGTCCATGGGACCCAGACTCCTTAACCATAGTTCAGGGGAAGAGACTACCAAGGGGCCTCTATCTGCATTCTGCATGAATTTAAAGGGACTATTTTCAAAAGTAAAGTTGAGTCAACTGCAATTTTTTTCAATAAACATATCCTATGTTTATGAAATATTTCAATTTACCAAGAACACCACTTACTGCATACATTTGTATTTTCCATAGTAATAATTTTTTAAGGATTAGCAATTTTAAATGAGAAAACTGGCAAAACAAGGTACAAAATGGAAGGGAAAGGGGCAGAAAACACAAGGAGGTGATGTGATTAATTTTTTATTTAATTACTTTTAGTTTGTGAATTTATAATGCTTCTCAGGAATTAGGCTCTCCCTCCTACTTGGAGAATGAAAAATGTGTTGCAATATTATAATTTCTCACTGCATTAAAGGATTACTTCTCTACCATAGGTAGAGAAATAATCCTTTAAAGAAAAAAAATAGAAAAAAACCCTTCCCTAAGTTCAGGGAGCTCTCAGGATTTGTCTGTGTTGCAGCATTAACACAAACCTTGCCTTGCTCTAACATAGTGGTGAGAGGATCATCCCTTCTTCTGATTCCTCCTCCTTTACTGAATACTCCTCTCCCAGCAGTTTTCAGAGGCAGCCCTACTGCCAGCCTCTCTTTCCATTTCCCAAGGGAACCTTAAATCTTGGCTTTGGTTCGTTTTTTTTTAGTTTGGCAAACATTTTAGGTAAGCATTCCATCACACTTTTTGAATAAAGATGCCGACCACGCCTAAGGGTGGCCAGATGTGACATGTTAAATGTGGCTGAGGAGTTATAAAGGGCTGGGCGAGATTTAACACAAGCTGCGACTTCACTCTTTAAGTGCAAGGAGAGACCAGTACACATGGTGAGAGAGTGGATCTGTCACCACTGGCTTTGACTTTTTAACAGAGCAATTTGGAGAGAAATACTAAATGAAGTCCAAGGGTAGGGTATGTCTAAGAAGGCAGGGATCCTGTTTTGATTTACAGATAAGAAGGACAGTTTGGCACCCTGTTCTCTGCCTGAGTTTCCACTGCAGCACATAACTGTGGGGGGAGGTGCTTAGATGGAGTTTCACCTCTGTGTCTCTGAAAATAATACACAGAGACCTGGAAATAGGTAAGACAGTTGTTTGTTTGTTTGTTTTTTTTTTTTGTGTGGGAATACTAAAAAAGTACCCCAGAGCTCCTGAACAAATTTACATGAGGGATGGGGTACATCCACTGAAGATGGCAAAAAATTCAGCATCTCTGAGGGATCACAGCTCTGCTTTGTACAGGAATTGCTGTTAAACGGTTAAAAAAAGCACACACACGAGTGGTAGCGTATCTCCTCACAGAGAAATGCCCGCTACAGCTAGTAGAAATTAACTGACTTATCCCAGCACTTTCTTGCATGTCAATGTCTAACTTTTTAATCACAACCACCCTGCATAATATGGAAATTAAGAACATCATCATTTCCAGTAATTACCAGAAACATACACATTTTCCAACAGGGTGACATTATGTCATGAATCCCCTTGTCAAGAAGAAAAAAAAAGACAAAACATATCATACTTGTTTGAGAAGGCAAAGTGATAGATTTGTCATGAGGGTAATCATCTATATAAAAAAAATCCACTATTATCAACTTCCTGAATTTCTGAAAAGGGATTCATTTTCTGCCTGAGCTAATAATGAACATTTTTCTTCTATTCATCATCTTCAGCTTTTTTCTCTCTTGAGATTCATTTATCACTAGCTACTGAACCTGAGAAATAAAAAGTAGGCAACATCCCTTTTTGAAGTAATGGCTTAGAAGACTATTAAATCAAGAGGCAAAAGATGGATTTTGAAGATGTACATTCAAAATTCTTGTAACAGCTGCAGGTTTTTAACACAGGATCTGCACCACTGGTTTAGTATAGGTATTGGAGAAAGTAAGTTTATCCAGTGACAGCACAAAGTGGGGAACAGTATTTTTTTTTTCCAGATAAAATTCACAGTAAAAGGAATGAAATAGAAGAAATAATGAGATCAATGGCACTATAAAGTGCAATTCATGCTGCAGGAATTATTCTAGGATGATTGTTCAGGTGCATTTTAAATCTAAAATGGCCTGCATTAAAACAGATCATGCAGATGCTTGAAGTCTTCCCAGCCCATCTGTCTGTGCACAGCTCTCAGCCTGTCAGGCCCTCACTTGGGCCACTGATTGACCATTTTGTGCTACTGAGAAATGGAGTGACAGCCACGCTAGGGGAAATGGCCCAAAAGTCTTCTCCTATGGTACAGTCAGGCTGAGGCTCCCTGAGGATGCCAGAGTCTCAGCCCTGCTGAGCTTTCCCTGCTGCTGGCATTCCTGCTCTTTGGCAGGATGGGAGCTAAGATGGGACATTTCTGTAGGGAAAAGGAGGAAGACACAGCATTTGCACTTCAATTCTTCTCTTGTAAGATTCTGCTGTCACCTTGTCTTACTATCCCTACCTTGTATTTTCCAGCAAAATGAGACCTTGTATCATCAGCCTGGGAAGCACAGGAAAGAAGATTCCTTACACATATGAGATGGAAGAAGCAGGACTTTCTTTGCTTTAGAGTAGGATGCAGAGAGAAGACATCCCCAAATGCCCTTTTACCTCATCCCTTTTACCTCAAGGTTTTCTGGCATGGCAGGAAAAACCATACAAGCAATCACCGTTGGAGGTGCTTGCCTGACACTACTGGGTGTGCTTTCACAAGGTTATTGCATAAGTGCATTCAGATCTCTCTCTTGGGCCCTGGCAGAGGTCTCTGGGCAAATCAATGAGTCTAACTTCCAGGAGCAGGTTTCTGAGAGGTGTGCTTCAGCAGCACTAGGATTCACATCAAGGTATAGGTTTCTGACATTAACTGGTTCCATACTTTCCATGGCGTCTCACTGGGACAGCTTCTTGCTTAACTTGCTATGCTAAGCAAATGTATGGGATTTGAGAGATTACTCTCTGAGATTCTAGCTTGCTGGTCAGAAGCCAAAATGCAGACAACACCTATGAAGTCCCAAAGCTAAGCAATTTTAGTATGCAAGGCTAACTGTGTGCAGGAGAGGCAAATTTCACAGGCTTGTAAAGCTAGTAGTGAAGAAGAGACTCTCTGCAATTTCTTTCTGCAGTGTTCTCAAAGAGAAGGGGCAGAAGAAAGGAATGAGTGTAAATTCAGTCTCCACTCATGGGTTCCTTGCTAGGAAGCAGAGACAGCTTTCAACAGCAAATTCTCATTTCAGTGTTGTATTAACTAAGAGCAGGATATGAGGAAGAGCAGAGGCTTTAATACCTGGCATTGAAGGTTATCAAATCCTGTCAGAAGTCAGAAAAAAACACTCATCCTCCAGGTGATTTCTAGACAGAGTACTCTAACACTGTTGCCAAGAAACTCGGCTATCCCTAGGCAGCACCTTAGAAGTAAATACTCACAGCTGTTTCTAAAATTTTGCATAGTGAGAATTGAAATGGATTCTCTACTTAACACAGCAGACAGCTAGCCAGAACAAAGCATGAAATCAAATTCCATCAATCCCTTAAATTTGTTTATGCAACCCATTGTTACTGCTCACAGAATAGCTTTGGCAAGCAAAGGCCATGACAAAACATAGCTGTAGTTTATAAAGAGAAATTCTTCCCATCTGCCATTTTTGTTGTCAGTTGTTTTATATTAATTTCTCTCCATGCAGTTCCAAGTTTAATCTGGGCACAGCTGCACTGAACCAAGGAAGCTGAAGTAATTTTTCTCTTCTAGTGAAGCAGAAATGGGGGAGAAAATGGCACCTACCACATTTTTTTTTGGTAGGAATAGGTTAGAACTTCTTTGCGGTAACACTGATGTAGATTAAGCTTGCACTTATGACTTTTGATACAAATATTTCTGGTAATTTCGTTTTATCTGTGACAAGCAAGATGAAATTCACACCAAGGAGCATGTTCTCAAGTAACTTTCTTCACATGGGAATGAGCTGACTCAGCACATGAATTATGGAGTCACAACTACATGGTGCCATATTACAGTGCTTAGATTAATAAAGATTTTGCCTTAACTATAAACAGCATTGCTTCGGCAATAAAGGGATTTAATCTGTATCTACCTGGACTTCCACTTTACTTATATGCTGAAATGGCACATGGGATTTCAGCATATAAGGTCATTATCAGTGGTCACAAGGGTTTATTCATTCCTGTGGCATCTCTACTTCAAAACCTTTCTGGTCACTGCACAGCCATAACAGAGAAATTGTAAGCAGGCAGTGTCATCATGTCAGCAGAGCATCTATTGTACACGAGGAGAGGAGCAGAGGCTGTTGACCTTGGTAAGTGGAGTCTGAGCTAGAGACTCGCTCATACCAAGCACAAGGGAGAAAACTATTAAAGTTAAAAACATGTCTCTGTAAGACGACCACAAGGGCATCTAAATTAAAGGACTGCTGAAGCAGTGAGGTTTGGGGCTGCCAGCCTAACTACCAGTAAAGCTCAGAAAGTTCCTTCTAGTTCTTTCGTTTCTATGGTAGCTGTAGCCTTGTCATGAAAAAATCCCAGTAGCACAGGACTACTGCAGATACATTAAGAAACCTGAAATGCAAATGGTATGTATATGTATGTACCTTATATGCTGTGAGGGAATTAACCTGGTTTAATTTTAAGACTTTTCAATCAGAAGGGTTCAGTGTAAAAGAAAATGTTGCTAGAAGGTGTGCTTACTTCTATTCATGGCTCATTTCAATGTACTCTGAAGCTGGACAAAATCCACTGGGTTTTATTTACCAGCAAACCTTCATAGTAGATAAAGTAATCACTGCAAGAAACCTGTAATTCTTCTTTGCTAATGAGCATTGCTAGATTATTGTGTGACAGGAAGAATATGTCCAGGGAATACCCTGCTGAACATTTCATCCTCCCTGGAATATGCTTTTGTGAGATAAGTCATAATAAATACAATGTGCCAATTGTCTAACCTATTGGGAGAGAACAGGTACATGAACAACTGGGTGCAAATATGGGAGAACCTGCTGACAGGCGTGAATGTTGTTTAAATGCCATTTTCAATAACAGCACTATAGGTAAAGGCCAGGCAGGCAGATCACTTGTGTAATAGCTGGAAAGTGTCCTCCTGCTGTTGACAGGAAGGACTGACAAGAGAAATTATTTTCTTACAATGCCTGATACAAAAATTCAGGAATTACCAAAATGGCCAGCAGAAAAATGCAGGAAAGAAAAAGAGGTTCAAACATGATAAATGGTTCAAACATGGTAAATGATAGGAATTCAAAATTACTCATACTAGCTGAGGAATGCAAAATACATCTTTGTAATATGGAGTTCCAAGCTTTAAGCATGCATCAATGAAGGGCATGAAGTGACACATTTTAAGTTCTAGAGACTACCTGGTTTATTTTTCTAACTAGAAACTTCTAATTTATTGATTAGGAAAGTCAACTATTTAGAGAGTCAATTGTTTTTTCTTTGAAAGGTGTTAAGAGCATGATTCATCTTTTCATTTTGCTGAGCACCCAACCGGAATGTCCTTCTCTTCTCTCATTCGGACAGTCATTATCAAACATAGCTTCCCTATCTGCTTCCAAACTCCTAAACAAAGCTGTCAAAGCTCTCCCCATCAGCTATGAATGTAAGAAAAAAGCTCCAATGGTTTCTAAGAGAAGAAAGATAGACAGGATGCTGAGTGGTAAATGAGGATATTTGGAATACATCTGTGGACACATACTTTGTCATTCCCTACTCAGCGCATCTCCAGCTCAGAGGAATGGATTCTCTTACACAGCAGCAGCTGTTACTGTTTGGATTGTAAATAGTCATAAGCCATATGGTGTGGCAGGAGAAAAAAACTTCACACTTTCTCACATGGACAAATATTATTATTGCAAAGCATGAACACATCAATATATATATATCTTTTCTCTGGGGAAGAATATAGTCTTCAACCTGATGCTAACAAAATTATTGGCTTCCAGATGAGCAGGTTACCTGTTAACAGTTGGTTTAGATTTTTAGAATTTGGATGTTCCAATAGAAAATAAATGTAGGTGTGCAGTAGATACAGCGCTTTCAGATTGATAGATGGGGTGAAAGAGACACAAAATATAAACTGAGGTAGTGAAATGGGAGAGATGATTAGGAGGGGAAAAAAGTCTATATGCAATTACTATGGAAGAATATATTGTTGTCTACTAATTAACTACACAAAACCAGCATGATTGTGGTGGCTTATCATGCAAATGGATCTGCAGTTTCTTCATGCATGTGAATTTGAACTTTCCACCTGGTCAGTGGTGCATAAAGTATTTCAGATGTTGGTGGATTATATCCAGACAAGAACAGGCCTCTCAAAAAGGATGGGACTTCTGCATGGTAAGGGAAGCTGATACAATCAACATGCCCAGAACTCGGAATAAGAAGATGCAGTTCACTCCCTTGCTGTGCCCCAGCTAAGGGTTGCTTTCATTTTAAACCACGATTTCTTCAGTGTTCATGTTTAAAACCTACTAGTGCTTTTATTTATGTTATTTCTAAAGAACTGTTTAGCTTATCTTTTTGCTTCAAGCACTTTAATTAAAGGAAAGTGTGATCGCTCTTCCCATTGTGTGGTGAAGCTGGCAACACACACAGTTAACTTACAGTTCTGCAGAGCCAAGTTTCTGAACTACACCCCAAAAGTCTCAGGAGAGGGACACTGCACTTGCCAAGAGCAAACACCGGCACATTCTATTTGTATGGTTAGACAGACCCCATAATAGAACTCATGACCTGGCAATTAACACTCCTTCTGTTCTGTGCCCGTCTCAACCTGTATCAAATCCTACATTGACACCAACTGACAAAACAGAGCAGTTCTGAATTTACAAGAAAATCCCCATCAGCAACAGATTTTGTCTGTGACCACTGCACCCCAAATGAAATGAGACAATGATAAGGATGGCAGGGAACTTCTGAGCCCATAGGAGTGACTCCTGACCTCCTCAGGACACCAGTAGCCATGAATGAAGTCAAGAGACCTTCCACATTCATCATCCCTTGATGAGAATCACAGTCCAGATCCAACCCGTGGATATAAATAGAGGCAGAAATTCAGCATCTAATATGAAACAAAGAAAAAAACCCCAATCTTCCACAGGATTTGGTGTCCTTGCATCAAACAGCCATTTTTCTCTAATGATGTTCCTACCAGTTTTCAATGAAAATGACTTCATGGTTAAATGCTTTTCTACCATAGTTACCATTTCTATCCTGGCATCATAAACCACATTCTGTTACTATATATTTGGTTACTAAAACTCAAAAGTGGGAGTAAAATGCCTGTGGATCAGGAGAATGAGTCCACTATTGCCTTTGAAATGTCCAGCATGCCTCAAAGTGTTTTCTTTTTATCTTTAACAGGGAATGTGGCTCAGACCAATGATCCAGTAAGGACCAGATATCCTGACTCACTCTTGCCAAGCTGGCTGGATAACCCCACAGTCAAGACACATGGGGAACCAGTTCACCAGGTTCCAGTACCGAGATACTCTGCAGAGCAACTTGAGAATCCCCTCCAGATCTCAGCTCAGCACAGCAGTGTTACTGCAAACCTCTCTACCAGTGTGAACACCAACAAATCTTCTTCGTGACAATCAGCTGGCTTCCTCCACAGGAACGCAAAGCATTTGCTGTTCTCTTTTGAAATCACAACCAACATTTCCAGGCACCTTTCTTTTACAATACTTCTTTAAAATCACCATGTTCACACAAACACAGCCCCATGTTTGATTTCAAGAAAAGGGAAATCCCACAGACAGCAGATTTCATTGAATCTTTTTCATATAGTGTTTCTAAAGTTCAGTCTTGAGTGCATGGCTCTGCTCTTGGCAGAGAGAGCTCATCTGAGAAGAGTACAATCAGATGATGATGGAAGTGTTACAGTTCTGGGAAAATGGTTGTAAAAACCCCCAGTCACTGCAAAAAAAGAATGAACTGAAATAGTCTCCTAGTTTTATTTTTTAAAGAGATATTTAATCCACTTAGAAAATAAATCATGCAGGAGACATTTCCAAAGTGGTCACTGGATTGAAGTTGATATAACTAAGTTGCAAAAGTAACTTCCATGCATGGGAACCTGTTCAATATATATGTTCAGACAACCACAGAGGTTGTCTTTACCCATAAAACTCTTGGTTTACAACCAGATTACATGACTGCGGCCCAAAGGTTCCACAGGACAATCATTTCCACTTGCAAACCTGCTGTCGTGAGCTAATGATGTTAGCACAAATCACGTATACAAGAAAAAAAAATTAAGAACTTCATAGCTTGCAGACTTTAGCTAAATTATATGGAAAAAGATTACCTTAACTCATACATCCCTAATATGCAGGTTGTTTGTGTAATCCTGTATTTTCAGCAGTGGGACAGCCAAATGGTTACTTTAGTCACCTTTTTTAAAACAAGGAACTAGAAATAAGCCCTCACAAATTTGAACAAGTTTTATATTAATCATGCTCTCCCAACTGTAGTGCTGCCCATGGAGAAAAGACTGAGAGACAGCTGAAACAGTGCCATCAGATTAAATACACCAGTAGACATTGACATTTTAAGAATATGGAAACAGAAAGATTTTGTGGGAATAGCATACCACACGAACAAAGTGCAACTCACTTTGTGAGCAAGTGTAGTGAAATGGGTCGTACTGTGGCTTCCTCAAACTGATCTAAGGTTGCCTGTGGCAATGCCTGAGACAATAAGCCAGACACACTGATTATAAGCTTTACCAGATAGATCAGGCTCCCTTTCTCCCTCAGAAAAGAAAGTGTTCTTTAAGTTACTTTAGCAAGCCTCCAGTTGATTTTTCCTTTTCGTCAGGCTAATATGAATATCCTGATTACCATCAGCAACAAGAGAAGGCACAATAAAGTTTACTTGTCCTAACCTGCAGCTATGCATATAAGTATCTGCCTTTACATAAGTAGCATTATTTTGTCTGGCCTTTCTGCACTTATGGGCAAAACTAGGACTTAAAAAACCCACAGTGTCTCTTTGGATAAAATCAATAATTCAATGACTGAAATATTAGTTGCATTTTGATGGAAGAAAAAAAGGAAAAAGAAAAAAGAAAGAAAACAGCTACTTACAGAACATGCAGAATACTATTCTCATAAAGAGAACAGTCATAATTAGTCACCTTTAAAAATTTTTTCCCCCATTTCCCCCATCAGAAATAAAACTATGTTATGATTTTATTTTTCCTTTTTTTTTAAAGTAAAATATCCACCTCTTCAAATATCAAGATAGCAATACTGTAAATTATTTTGAAAATCTGGGTTACACTTATCTTAAAAGTAGCTGCTTAGACAAAATACATCTATTTAATGAGCTAACGTGTTTCCCTTTCAGATCCTTCCGAAAGCCATATGAACTAACTGTGAATCAGATTTGTATCTTGATATTAAAAGAGAAATCACATTCCACTTCCCGACAGAACACAACGCAAACGTGCCTTTTACTGCCTATAATGGCTACATTATGTTTTCTGCTTAATAAAAGACATATAACTCTGCAGAGAGAATAGCAAAATCACTTCCATCTTACTTTTCAGAAACTGCTGAATAGAACTCAGAACAATAAAGATCCCTTTCCCCATTCACATGGTTTACTCACCATCACTTTATTCCAAAACTCTGTTTCACTTGAAAAATGATCCATAACAATGAAATGATTTCTTCCTTGTCAAAAGTATCACTCCAATAATTTAAATTACTGAACGCAGAAAAGGAAACATAGTGCTCCACAGAGCACTCTAAACACGCTCTGTTGTTTTTGCTGATGCAATGAGGCTTCTAAGCAAACGAGCAAGTTTGCAAGCAAGCTGGGTAGTGGCATTTTCCTTATGATTCAAAAGTGAAGTATGCCTCAGCTAACTGAATGCTCGCACAACGTATAATAAAGGAACTCAGGGATTCATACACGTCTCTAACACAATCATTTGTAAAACTTCTACTTGTATTACCATCTCTAAGTCTGCCACACCTCAAAAACGACGAGCCAGATACAAACTTCTACTGGGTGCTATGTGCAGCCAAGAGAAAGACAGCTTCAAGCCAGAGGCTTGTATGTAAAAGTCTCTGAAGTTTAAGTCCCTAAGGTGTATGAAATTACATTCCGTGTATGGAATGTGACTGTGGATTCCTGCTTGCTGCATATATAAATATGATAAAGTTCATCATAAGCCACACATTAAAAACATAGAGTCTGCCACAATGCATTACCAGATTAATGCACAAAACTACCGTGATAGGAAGAAGTTACAAAAACATATTTAAATAGGTTCGTAATTGCAACTTTTAACAATTAAAACGCCCCTCCCTCAAGTGCCAAGAAAAGCACAGAAGCATTTGCAGGGTAATTTTCTAAGAAATGGGGATAACAAGATCCAGGGAAAATCTAAAAGCTGTGTCTTCCTTTCTACAGAGGTGCAGACCTGTCTGAGCCCTGAGAAGGCAGAGTTTAGAAACAAACCTCTGCCTTAAGATGAAGAAGGGAGAAATCCATAACAACTTAATGACCGCCTGATAGGTAGGAGCCTCCAGTGCAAGATGTGTCATTTATTTCATCAATCTTTAAAGCTCATGTCAGCTGCCTTGACAGGTAAACCTTGCGAAGGTTGAAAATCTTTCAAGTTCCAGACATCAGCTAATAAATGCTGATGCAGACCTTTACATGACCATCAACCCTCACCGGATTCATCGAGTAACCTTTTTTCCTTTGTCAGCTTTTACTTTTTCTGACACACTGAGCTCTGAGGTGATATTCCCTCTACACCACTTGACGTTTCCTAATGACCTGGGAGCACTGCATGTACTGCAGCCCTTACTGCCTTGGAAACTGCATCAAGATGAATGTTCTCCACAGCTACAAGTTTTAACATTTAAAAGCTCATGTTTTCTTACAAGCTTCTATCTTTAACATCTTCCTCTGATGCCCTTGCTGTGCTTGCAGGTTCTTCTCACAACTCAGAGAAACAGGCAGGCAAAATTAGGTAAGGACATGGATTAAAGCAGGAGTGGCTCTTAAGGGAGCCCCAGCACCCTCTGCTGGGGCTGAAGTGGTGGGAGGTAGCTGGGCCAGCCTGTGGCACTTCAGCCTCACGGCTGGGGTGACCCTTCAACAGCTGGGGCATGAAACTCCTACCCGGTGGTTTTCACTGGGTAAGAAAGCAGTAATACTACTGGCCTGATTAATTGAAAACATAAGAAAAAACTTCTGCTTTTACAGCCTAGGAAATTCTACACAACACCTAATAATATGCATATATATATACACACACACACACACACACACACACATATATATATATATATATATATAAAAGAGCATAATATCTATGCTACTATAACCTGAACTAGTTACACACTCTCAGACAGCATTTAATTAGATCAGTGAGCCTAAATGAAAAGGAGAATAGAAATGCTGTGTTTACACCCAATAAAGTTTCCCATGCTAGTGAAACATCCATACTGGACTCTGACTGCACACTTTGGCCTGGGATATACTTGGACTGTTTAATACAATTATTACATTTACAATCCAGCTACCTGATTTCAGATATCCTGATCTGTGCCATCACCAAACAATGCGGGATAAATTTAGATGCACCTTTAATCAGCACTTTTTTCCCAGTTAATAGTTTCTGTGTTCTACTTATACAAACAAAATTAAACAGGATACTGATCATCCTGTATCTGTCCAGAAAAAAATAACTTCAAAGGATGTCACTCAGCAATAAATCTAATTTAAGTGCTTTTCAAGCTTTTTGATTTGCAAAAATTAGCAAACTGTTTGCTATTGGTATGTACATTTTTCTTGCTTTATTCTCTGAATCCTGCAACTCAGCAAATTAATATAATTCTGGTATTTTGTGAAACACAGGCATCTGTGTCCTTTTGCAAAGGATCCTTAACCCTCTGGGCTTTCCAGTTTTGAATAGAACATCTCCAATACCTTATTTGTTGCTTTGAACCATGTTCATTGAACCCAGTGGGTTGGAAATATGTCTCCACTGTAAGCACTAAGTAATTTTTGTAGATCCATTACATTACTGTGATAACATTACTTTATTTTACTTGGTCATTTTATTTTGAGAAGCATTTAAGACCGTGTTATGAAACTTTACACTGAGAATGATTTCATATTAGATTAGTTATTTAAAAGACGAGAAAACAATTTCCACAGTTAGAAATATTGTGGTGAGAAGCTGTGATGTAAATGCTAAGATACTGAATTCTTAGTTTTGAAGTAATGTTTGGAGGGGAGCACTGTAAAGGAGAGCAAAGGGGAGCGATGGCAGCTTGTGCACTGCAGGATCCTGTAAGCTGGCACTCAAGGATAGATATAGCAAGGTAAACTGCAGAGGTGAAATGGCGCATGGTAGAAGGTATCTTTAAAAGTCTATTTCTTTGTTTCTTTCTTTTTTTTTTTTAATCTCTTGGTTTTCATGCAACACAGCATAAAACCTTTAATCAGGATCATAATAAACATCTGTCAGATATCAGAGATCTTTCTCTGCTGCCTTAACAGAAGGCCAAATAATTCAGAGACCAGTTGAAGTTCAATTACATTTTTCTGCAGTAAGCCAGAGAAAGGTGCAAAGTAAATCAACTTTATGTACACTTCCTGAAGTCCTTTTATATTGCTCCCCCCCAGAAAACGTGGTTTAAACATTTTCACATGTTCATCATCTAGCTCTGAGGTTTGGTTCCTGTAGTAAGCACAAGTATATTCTGGTTTTTTATGCCCTATTTGTTCCTGCAGCCACATACTCCTTTCTGAGCTGTGGAAGTGGAGCAGTTCACCCCAGCGAGGGGCCTTCTTTACCCACTGCTGTCACACTTCAGAATTCCCTTATCCTGTGGGTGATTAAGACAGTCCACTGTAATACTACTGTTCTCCATACAATATACACACATTTCTCTATCCCAAAATTTAAATCACATTATTCTCCAGAATCATCACTCCAATCTGACAAGCAGAGGAAGATTTAATATCTGATTTACTTTGGGAGGTCTATGTTTTGCAACATGAAATAAGGTCACAGATGGACTTTTATTGACTGAAGAAGCTTTGCACCAGCACAGAAGCTCATCAGTCTGAAAGTCAGAATCTAATGTGGAACTCTAGCAGCTGAAACAAGTCTGTGCATTGGTTAACATGACAGTTAATAATTTTGGACTTCACTGACACCAAATTATGTGCTCCTTTAAGGCAAACAGCTGACTTGCAGCTAACTTGCAGAAAAGTTCTATGTCCCCTGCAGCTCTTTGAAGGAAAACTGATCACCAACAAAATTACTTTTAACTGCCCCACTGATATTAACAAAACTGAGTTTTCACTGTAGAAAGTATCCTGTCTCCACAGCACTGAAATTGGAGTGGCTCTGAAATTGCTCACTCAAAACACACTATAATTATAACTTGAAAACTGAATGCTGATATAAAAAAAAATTTAAACCTACCCATCCAGGGCACAGGCAGATCCTTCATGACAGGGCATCATCTAACACCATCAGGATAAAGGGCTGGGCCAGAGCACTGCCATGTATGTGTGACCTGCCAGTGTCCTGCTTCCTAATTGCAACTGCCTGTTTTGTGACTGCTGATCACATCCCCTGAATAGGGCTTGAGGAAGTTATTCCAGGATGCACCATCAGTACTCTGACATCTTTTGTCTTAATGCTTTATGCCCAAATTAGTGCTGTCAGGTCAAAGCCTTACCAGCAGCAATGCAGGGTGCATCTTGCTGTGGGACATGGAGAGGAATGTGAGGCACACTGGGGCTCTCACTTCACTCTGGTTTGTAAGAAATGCCCCTTCACAGATCAGGAGATTACAGATTGGGAAATTATATGGAGTGGCTGAACTCTTCCAAGGTACACTTTAGGGGAACTATAACACAAATACAGACTATTCCACAGTAAGAAGTGAAAGCACAACTGCAAGATTTATAGCCTACAGTATTAATTTAATAATCAAGTCCTTATAAAATAACATCTAACACCATGTGACAAAGGGAGCTGACAGTACCTTCCCAATCAGTGCTAAATAATGCATCCATAACAATTGCCTCTCACTTGATTATGGTAATGTAGTTGATACTAGACACAATTCTAAGATTATTGAAGTCAATGAGTGTTCTTCATTAATGCCAATGGAATTTGAATCAGTCTCATCAAACTAAAATATATGAGAGGAGCTAAATGTGTAGTATGGGCATAAGAAGCAACAGTGGTTCTAACCTTGGATATTAAAAATTATGGTGTTCTCAATTTGTACCATTGTAGTGATTCTTAAAAATAATTATTTTTGAATCTTTGTGACAAATGTAAATGGTTAAACACCTGGTATAGGTCCCCACTACTATCTGTGCACGACATCCTCTGACACCCCAAAATACTTGGTCACAAAATATCAAGTTTTGATCATAAAATTGCACAGTTCTAAACTCGAAGTAAACTCTCTAACACTGGACTCAATTTTACAGTAGAGAATTATTGCATGAAACGGCAACAGTTCTAACTAAAAAGACTGAGGGGTGAGAGGAATTCTTTTTGGTGTTTATTGCAGAAGAATATATGAGAATACAACAGAAAGGACTCTGGTTATTAGTAAAGACAAAATGGGATAAAAATGTCTCCAACATCTCTGATGGCAACTCCAAATGCAAACTACATAGTAAATCTGGACACAGCTGTGCTAAGGGAACCTTAAATTTTACCATTTTTTCTTGCTTGTTATGCTACAGAGACTTGTAATGATCAGAAGAAAATTTGCTTAGGAAAAACTTTATAACCTCTTTACTCAATTTTCTTCAGTGCTTGTTTTCATTAATTTACAACACTATAAAAGCATGGAGTCTTCAGAGGGGTTAGGACATTAAAGTTCATGGCAGGTTTGGGAATTCAAAGCAGAGGTCAGCATGTTCACTCTGCAGGAACCCTACACAGGTCTTCAGCATTGACACATACTAAAACTTAGTCAAGTTCCCAGATACTTCTGTCAAAATGAAAAAGCAGGGAAGTGCTGTTTTTAGTTTTCTAGCTATTTATGTTTGTTTTTTTTCTGCTTTTCCTTGCAGGAACAATGATACTTTTTGAAATCAGGATGATGACAGGAAGAGCTCCCATTGCTCTTTTCTTTTTTATAGATTCTGTAGCAGAAAACTCTGATATGAAAAAGAATTTGGAGTGGCAGGTAATCTTTCCCTGCTGAAACGAAGCAGGGACCTCAAGGTCAGCTCCTGTGTGAGATGTAAGAAACACGAAATACTGCAAGCAGAGAAGCACAAAGTTATTTCCTTGGATCAGATCTATGGTCTTTGGGGCTGTGAGTTAAAGGCAGCAGACGACATTGCTCTCATCTGCAGCCAGACTAAAGCAAGAATTGTATCTGTGCACTTATGTCCCATGCACAGACCATGACACTTGGGCATCAATACAAGCAAAGAAAGGGTTTGTCTTGAACAAAGGAGTGCACATGAAATACTTACTGTTTTTAAAAAATGTGTTTTTAGCTGTTTTCCAAGGAAGTGGCTCAGTATTTCTTCCTTAGCAGAGTTCACCATCTTGGATAGACTGACAACAGCAATTTTAAGCTTACCTAACGACCAAAACAAACCAAATCAAAACAAAAAAAACTTCTTTTGAAGATACTTGATATCTACTAACTGCCTTATTTACATCTGACCTAAGTTTTGTGTACTTAGGTTGTTGACAATATACAGTGTTGCAGACAATGTACACAGAGTGCTGCCATTTCAGAGGGGGAAGAGAAAATCATTATACATTAGGTCTGTTACTTACTTGTGCAGGAGTGATGCCAGCAATCTCTGGGAAAAGGGGGTTTGTGCTTACATGGATTTCCTAAACAGCACATTACTCTATAATTTGCTCCTGCTAGAAGACAGAACAGAAAACCACTGACAGTCTGCTCAGTCAGGCCTACCCACACACGAACATTCTGTGTTTTTTGGAAAATATGTAGTAAAGGTTGATACCATTTTTTAAAAAAGCGATCAGTTAATTAAAAAAAAAAAGGAGAAAAAAGAGGCAAAAGTAATTTTATTCTGAACTTTCCAATGGCTCTGTAAATTGTGTTGCTCATGTTACTGGCTTCCTACACAACTTTCTTACCCTTATTATTAGGAGGCTGCTGCCAATTACTGGGTTTACAACCCTAAATCCTCGATGGTAAAGTCTATTTCAGTCAACAACCCTTGACTGTAAACAAAAAAGAATTCATTTGTTCTTCTGTAAAGTCCCCAGTAAACAGCAGTAAACAATGTTGTTCCTCTCTCTCGCTCAGACTTGCAAACACAGAATGTTAAACACCATTTTCTCATGCTGCATCACTTTCTCTCCATCACAAGGGCTGCCAGACAGTCCTTGTGTTCAACTTAACATTGGGGAGCATGAGAAAAACATTTTTAGTCTAAGCTAGGTTGCAGCAAAGACTGATTACTTGTCAAAAATAAGGCAGACTTACACAAAGTATATAAATAATCAGCAAGATATTTATCAAACTCCCTGACAGTACTATTTCAAAGCTAACTCAGGATTTGATAGTTAAGGGGGAAAAAGGGTCCAAGGCTAGATGTCAATATAGTTCCAACCTGGCTCTTGGGAAAAGCAATGGCTGTGCCCCCACTCCTCCCCCAGCATTTGGCTTTAAAAGAACAAGTTTTAGCAGTATTTTTTGTAAGTCTCGTTCCTGTTTATCTGTATATAATATCCATAGATGCTTTGATAACTAAAAATGACACATACACCCCATGAACAATACTAGTATTATTTAACTAATATAACTTTCATAACTTTGTACTTTCTTGTACATATATAAGCAGAGCCTTATTCTTTAAGCTTCAGCTCATGGAATCACACTATTTATGAGAAGTTCAGTTTTCATGAAGAAAATCAGGTTGTTTTAAACACTCAGAATCTCAGCAAAGGGACATAAACTCTAATACCTAAAAGGTATAAAATGTAATAAGGTAAATAAAATTGTTTTTTTTTTTAAATATCTGGCATTAGCAATGGAGAAATCAAAATCTCTTAGCACCAACAGAACCCCTTGGTACTTTTATATCCACAATTCTCTATCATAAACCACAATGGTTGCCTCATCTAGATTATGTCCAGATCTGTGCAGAGTACCATAAGAGCTCAAGATGTCCTCTGTCTGCTAGTGTTCCACAGATTTCAGAAAGGTAGTGTGGTACAGCAGGAAGCACACAAGGAGACAACTCTCCTGTGGAACAAACAGCCCAGCGATCTTGCAGTGCTTAATACTAAAATACAGTGCAAATGCTCAAATGGTTGCAAAAGGCCACCTTACAGTAGGGATCTTTTTATATGAAGCAACTGTAAATGGCTAATAAATGTCTAGTTTCATATCTAGGCTTTGAAAAAAGCCAATGGCATAACTTTGTTTCAATTATTATATGCCAGATAATTTGAAAGAACAGCTTGAATAGCTAAATTGTTTAAGCCACATCACCATCCTGATTGGAGGTATTTAATTTTTTGAAAAAAACCCCCAAATTGCAAGTAGAATTATGCTTGTTAAGGACAAAATATGAGCTTTTTATGCTGTGTTTGCATTGTGAACTTGTACGTTGCACATAAGCAAAACACGGTTTCCTTTCTTCTTCTGCCTGTTTAAGTTGTTCTACGATTTTCTTCTTTTTTCTTTCACTTTGTAGGAGTTTGGCAGGGAAGAAACTATTTGGCACGGACTTTTTCCGGTGGGCTTAGAGTATTCCTTCAGCAAACGTCTACTTCATTTGCAAACGCAACAGCAAATGCCAAAGCCGATCCCTCTCACCTGATAAGGCGGCAGCTCCCAGGAGGTCCCACCACAGGATGGGCAGCCCAGAGGGCACCCCCACCACCCGAGGAAAGAGGCACAGTGCCGGGGGCAGCCTGGGCAGGGGGTGGGCAGTCAGACTGGGCTTTGCTGCCTTTCGGAACCCATTTGTTCCCGTTCCGGGCCCCCGTGCCCCTGAGGCGGTGCCGAGGCCGCGGCGAGGGCCCGGCGCGGTGCCCGCCGGTGGCCGCTAGGTGGCAGCGCGCGCTCGCGGAGCCGCCGCGGGATCGGGCCCTGCCCGAAGGCGCGGGAGCGCAGGGAACGCACCCGGGCGCGTCTTCCCAGAAAACCTGCTACGAAACTTAGCAGAGCTCCGGAGACAATTATTTATAGCCCACAGAAATACCGTGCGTACCCGTCTGCCTTTATTTTTCCTTTTTTGTTTTCAAGCCAACACAGAGACCAAGCAAGCGCACTCCTGAAATCCTACGAAACTCCGACTATACTGTGGGCTTTCCCCTAAATAGCTTCGATTGCAAAAGCAGCTCTAGTTTTATGCACATGTCAATTACAGAATCAATTAGGTTGGAAAAGACCTCTGAGATCGCCAAGTTCCAGGTATGAGCAAACACCACCTTGTCAGCTATACCATTACACTAAGTGCCATATCCAGTCTTTTCTTGAACACCTCCAGGGACAGTGACTCCACCACCTCCCTGGGCAGCCCATTCCAGTGTCTCATCACCCTGTGACGAGATTCTTCTCAATGTCCAACCTAAATGTTCCCTAGCACAGCTTGAGGCCATGTCCTCTCATCCTGTCACTGGGAGGAGAGACCGACCTCCACCTGGCTACACTCTCCTTTCAGGGAGTTCTGGGGAGTGTTAAGATCACCCCTGAGCCTCCTCTTCGCCAGACGAAATGCCCCCAGCTCCCCTCAGGCTCCCCTCAAAGGACTTGTGCTCCAGACCCTTCACCAGCTTCATTCCCCTTCTCTGGACAATAATGCCTGTTGGACTGGGGTCTGACTGTACCCCACTGGGCTGCCTCCTCACAAAAAGCAACAAAGATCTGTCACTGGCCTGAAAGCAGAGTGCTGCTTTGCTTTGCATCTTGCAAGAAATAAGTGAAACTACTTCTGGAGAATAAAAGAAAAATAAAAGGCGATTAACCACAGGCAGCTTTTAAGAGCAAACAGAGGTGGGTGTCCCTGCCCCCACTGGTCTACTCACCTCTCTGTGGAGGGAGAGAAATCTCCTCAAAGTCTGGATAAGGAATAGGGCTGGACCCACTGGTTTGCCCCTGCTAAGTATTCTCCATCACCCCATCCATTACTCTGTTCAAGGATCAGACTGGAGAGCCAGCACAATCTATGTACTGTTAAGAAGGCATGGCTTGTCTGTCCCATCACCAGATATCCAACACTGAAAAAGCAGAATGGCTGCCGGAGGGAACACAGGTGATTATAGAGAAAGCATTAGCCTATCCCTTCCTTTTGTGTCAGGGATATTGTGTGCCTACAGTGACACCAGCAAGCAGTAATTCTGAAACACAGAAGGTACATTTGACATCAGCATGTGTCTATGTTCATGAGGATCTCTTTCTTTCTAGGGTGTACAAACCGCAGCAGAGCACTTCCAAGCCTTTTGTGGGCCAGGGAAATGACTGCCAGATTACACTGTAGACAAAATGCCATCTAACTTCCAGTGTTGTGTTTGGATGCCTTTTTTGCAGTTCTTTATGACACAAATTTGAGGCCATATAAAGACATTTGATTACCCTCATTGTATATCCTTGTGCTAAACTCACAATCTGAATCGTCCCATTTGACATGAGGGAAAGACTGGATAGTAGGATTCAAACAGCTGCCTTTATCAGCTGTGCAATAAGGTTCCCACATAAGATATGCTTTTTTTTTCTCCTCAGACAGAGATTGCTGTAAGATAAGTAAGAGGAAATTATGCAAGATGATAAACACAATTATTCAGCAGTTCAGTAATACCCTGCAAAACCCCACTAACCAAAAAAGTAACTACAGGCCAGACAAGGCAAAGAAGGGATGCTACACATGGATGAGAGAGAAATGAAGACCAACCTAGTGTGTCCCCCCCACTCCCCACTTTTTCCTTTTCTCTTTTTCAATCTGTCTCTCTGAATGAGTTTTTCTCCAGCCTAATCTCACTGCAAGACAAATGACCTGAGAAGTTTCATGAACCTTCCTACTTTAAAATCAATTATTTCTCTAGGCTGTAATAACCAGAGGTTACAAAGGGCTCCAAGGGGCATTATCTCTGTTAAAAAAGATACTTTTGAGTGCATTAGGGCAAACAGAAACATGCTTTGGGCAGTTAAGGCTCTGGACGACTGCTCAGTAGAGAAAGGGGAGGGGGAACTAACTCTGGATTTGCTCCAGAAAAGCAGCCTGGCTGGGGAATGAACAACATTTCAGTCTTTATCTCCTGTGAAATGCAACACAGCTGAGATACTGACACAATCTCTCCTCTTGCACAACCTGTACAACTCACCACCTCTGACGTAGTTACCACAACCTGCAACTCTTCACGGAGTTGTGGACATGCTGCTCCTCACCTTTGCTGGACAGAAATCAAACTGCAGAGAGACTGTCTCACCCAAGGCCAAACAGAAATTCTACAGCAAACCAAGGACTTGGAGCCAGGTAGCCCATATTTCCACCTAGTCATCTCATGTCTTTCCTAACCTGTTCCTCAGTCAGGAATCATTCTGTGACCAGGGGCAAGGTGGAGAAAAAGAAGAGTGGTAGCAAAGAGGGGTGGTGAGAAACTGAGTTAAAGATCAAACTTCAGAAGCCTTGTTGAATATTAACAGTTACATATCATCCTTTTCTCAAACTGAACTGCAAAAGAAAGCTGTGATTGGAGGTTTTCAATAGCAGCTGAGCTTCTACACTTAGAGAAGTAATTTGACTTGTGATTTAAAATGTTTATTTTCAGGGCATTGATGGGAATGTGTGTGCTGCCTAAGGCCCTGTCACAACTCAGCAACTTTTTCCACCGTGAGCAGTGCTGTCCTGAGCATCTCAGATGGCAACCACCTGGCACACACCAGCTGGCAAATGGCCTCGCTGTACTCGCAGGGCAGCGTGCTGCTGTGGTTACTCTGGTGTGAACTCCCTGAGACAAGAGTGACTGAGCAAGGAGTTATACCTGTGCAACTAGAGCAGTTTAATTACACTGGCAAATTTTCCCTGCAGATAAGCACCAGGACAGCTCATTCTGACTCTTTTCCAGGAGAAAATCACTTTGGATGTCTCTGCACTTTTGTGAAGTCTGAGTGTTTACAGTGCCTTCACCCATAGCAGGAATAACCTGCAACCCTGGACTTTACAGTGCCTATCACTTTGGATCACACCTGAGTTTCTCATGCTCCCACTTATGCAGTAAGTATTGAAAAATATAAATACAAAAAACCTAAAAAAATATCCTTCCCCAACATAAACCCCCCAACACCACACAGCTGGAGAAAATGAATGTAATTTTTTTCACTTTTGTTGTTGTAAAAGGCTAATTTATTACCTATTAAAGCTTTTCCATTCTCTTCAGAGAATTACAGGAAGCCAATAGAGAAACTAAGGAAACTGATAAAAAAATCACCAGTCCCCCAAAAACCAGCCCCACAGTTCCACTGTGGGGAATGAATGGATGAATGCAGCTTCCTAACAGCAGCCCCGACTTCTCTTCCAGCCTGGCAGTGGTCCAAAGCAGACTCAACTGCAACAGCATGTGCCAAGCCATGCCATGCTGTCTCACAAGCTCCTAACAGGTCTCAGGTGATCCCCTGACACTTCCACTCGTTCCTGCTGCTTTAAAGGCAAGCAAACAAACACACACCCCCAGATCTTGTGCCTGAGCCTGTTCAGCGTCTTCTGTCATGATCTTAGAAGCAGACCAAGGTAGATTTGAAGAAACTTTTTGCTGGGTGTTGCACTGATGCTGGCATATAAGTTATGACAGAGGATTTGACACCTCCCTCAGTCAGCAGCTTTCAAGCAGTGCGGGGCCTACCCAAAATCTTGAACTCTAAAAGGCACACCAAATGTGTAAAGATAAAAAGATAAAATTGTATTTAATTTCATCAGACTACATCCAATTTAATCCTGAAAAAACAGGTGAAAAAAAATCCCATACTTGTACAGTTGCATGTTGTAATTGTAATGCCTAGTAGAATATGAGTAAAGAAAGGTATTAAGCTTTAGATAAAATAACCCTTTCAACTGGAATTCAAAGTATGAACCCTTGATCACCAATATGTGCAACACAGGGACTGCTTCTTTCAAGTAACAGAGGCATTTGTGGGGGAGAAGAGTGCCGATTCCCATATGGCCTTGGAGTTTGAGTAAGTAAACTGCTTATTCTATAGTGCCAGAGTTTGCTGGCACTATTCCTGGTTTGAGATGATAGCTTCTGTGCTAGGAAAACATAAGAGAATATTTGCTTTCTCTGGAAACTAGGTAGGGTTTGTCAACAATCCACTTTAAGGAAACATTATGGGACCCTTTTCCCTGTTTTTTTGTTTCTTTACAGGTGAAGAAAAAGCCTGCCACCATTCACCCCTAAAAGCACATTTAGAAAATAACAGAAGTAAGCATGACTAGGGCTAGGCTGAATGAAATGGCAATACTGACTGCAAGTACAGTACACTGACAAAATTACAGGGGCCTTACATGCAATTACCAAAACCTGCAGAAATACTCAGACTTTGGGCCAAGCCATGATTCATACTATAGTAATTCTGCACATTCCATTTGATCATTTCAGTTCCAAAAGAAGTTTCTTTTAAGGTTTATACATTTAAGGTTTTTACATTTCTCCCTATCATTATGACACTCATGTATCTTCCATATAATGGCAACAAATTCAGACAATAGTTTTCAAGTTTTCAACTGACATTTTCTTTTCAAAATAAAAACTATTTTGGCAAGAGTAAAAGGAGCTAAGATTTATGAATATAAGGGGATGCCTGCCAAGTAAATATCTTCTTTTGACAGAAAGTAGTTTTTCATGGTGAACAATGGTCAAACTAGATATTCACCTAAATACTTGCCTTTCCATGACCATATGTTCTTGACTTTCTCACAGAAGCTCATTGATGAATACAACATTTAAGATGATGACATTATAGAAAAATGCAAAGTAATTACTGTTTTTGAACACCCTTCCTCTCGTTTTGGCTTTGAATTGGATGATTAAAAGATTCACCTTGTTAAAGCAAGGTAAACAGACAATGCACGTGCCTGCACTGGAGAAGGGAAGCAGAAGGGCTGCAACTATGACCTCTCAGATGCCCCTTTGAATTGGGCAGGGAGTTGCCAAAAAGCAGTAAACAAACCTAAAACTAACAAGCTGTTGCTGCTGTCACTACACCCTTCACACAAAAATGGGCACCAGATCCTTGTTAGCAGGATTAGTAAGGGGTGACTAAAGCTGCTGGAAGGAGTCCAGCCTGAGTGCACTCCAAGGGGCTGTCCCAGAAGGCAGCTGGACAGCCTGCCAGCTGGGAGCTGCACCACATTTTCACATGCAGCTACAAAGCCTATAAATTAGGATTGCTGAGCCTGGAGTTAGCATGTGCATGACTCACAAATATTTATTAGGGAGGAAGGAGTGACATCTCCAAGAGAGCCTGAAGAGAAAAAACAAAACAAAATCACAGCATTGAAGTTTTGCGGAGAATCAAAAAGGAGCTTGTGCTTCTCACTGCTCAGCTGAATAGGGACTGAAGGACCAAAGTAAAATATTGGTTTAGTTCTTCAGTGTTTAGCCTTTCTATCTAGTCATTTTTATGTTTGCTCCTTTTCACCCAAAGCCTGACCTTGTGTGTATATTTTAACATGCTAGAAGTGGGGAAGATTCCTGTCATTTGGGAACGTGCCATTAAAATCTGTGTGGGTCTGTTTTAGTAATTCGTGATACTTTTATGAGTAATCCACTGGCAGTTGAGAACAATTTTTTTTTCATGAGTTCTCCCAATATGCATGTAGAGAAATTAAATAGGAATTATTTGAATTTACATATCTTGCCTTTATTTCAGAGTTACCATTCATCCTCTTTAATCAGACGACAGACTTAGTTGTTTGAGCATGCACTTGTTAGTCTGATGAATTTATTTTAGATCAGAACAGCTTCCACACGTATCCTATTTATTTAAGGTGTTTCCATGAAAAGTTGAAGCATAATATCTTTCCCTTTTCAATAATGTTAGAAGTCTCTCTATTAGCTAAACATGGGGAACAAGATTCTGGCTGTTCTCTTTCCCCATCTAGGTCAGTTGGAATTTTACTATAAGTCAGCTTCAGTAACACTCTGTTACTGTCAGGTAACAATTTTATTCACAAGACCAATTGTACTGCAGAGCTACAGCCCAACTGTCCAGTGGACTCTTCATTAGCTCATCTCAGTTAATGAGTAGTAGAAATTATCCAGGCATTTAATTACAAAGCATTTGAAAGAGAAGAATTATTTGCAGTTCTTTAATTTTCCTTTTTCATTGTTCTTCTGCCATTCTATGTCATACTTCAATGACTCCTCAATAATAGTAATTATTTTAATGAGGGCCTAGTGTTTTTAAATAGCCAGTCCTGAGTATTGCTGTCACTATGCCTAGGTCTTGACTGTTCTAAAGTAATGCTTTGTTTTTCCAAATATATTTAACCAATCCTCCAGCAGTTTAACACTCCCACCAATTTAAGAATCTTTTTTTTTAATCAGGGCTGCAGCTACTCTACAAATACAGTAAGATTTACAGTAACAGCTTCAGTTTCAGATTAGATAATAAACAAAAAATTGTTTACAATATATACCACTCACTGAAAGAGAACATTTTTCTTGCTGCAGAGGAGCAGAGAGGCAATGGACACGAAAGACTTAGAACATGAAAAATCAACAGCTCCCTGCTGTGCCCACCTGAACCATGCTATAGGGCTGTTCTCTTCCTCCTGCAGGTATGCCAATTAATCTTTATACCTCTGATAGTCATCATATACCTTAATGAGTGCATTAGCACTTGCACACCTCCTCCACAACCCATTTGCTCTTTATTTCATCACAGGTACTAACTGGTTAGTGGATTCACTGACTATAGACTGTCCTGAGTTGGAAGAGATCTACAAGGGTTATCAAAGTCCAGTGTCGCTTTAGGACGCAAAATAAAACTACACCGACACTGGAATCTCCAAGGTAAAAAGAGTGAAAGTTTAATTCTGACTCCAACATTTATAGATTTCCAAAATTGACAGTGGACTGGAGGATGACAGTGACACCTCTCCAATGACACTGGAGAAATCAACAGTCCATCAAATTTCTCCTCCTCCAGAAAAGAATGCAAAACAATAAGTATTTACAGAAAAGTGTGTGAGAAAGTTCATTAGAAGAATGTAAACATCAGAAGGCTTAGAGGAACTCAAAAGAACAGGGTGACAGTCCAGCTCCTGGCCCTGTGCAGGACAGCCCCAGGAATCACACCATGTGCCTGAGAGCATTGTCCAGATGCCTCTTGAACAAGAAGAAAGACAGTAAGCAGCAACTTATGGCTTGTAAGTACAATCTCCTTGCTAAAACAACCCACTATTCCAACAGGTATTCTCTAGATAGGCTATAACTCTGCTCTCTCCATCTCTCCATGAATGCTTTTAACCTTGTCTTTCCTACCAAAAACTGCCACTAGGTTAAGTTCCTTTCAGTTGTTAAGGGAACAAACACATCAACTTTGAAAACTCTGACCTAATTCACTGAAAAAAAGAAAAGAAAAAGGAAAAAGAAAAAAAATCCATTCTACTGAAATAAAACTAATTACTCAGGAATAAAGATGCTGCATTTTTCCCCCGATCACTGTAACTGCAGTCTTTGTCAATGTTCTGTGACAATTTTCCTTTCAAGAGATTTCTTCCTACTCACCCTTACAGTGTATTTTGGGTCCTATAGCAGAAGTATTTCAAGGCATCTTCATGTGTGTCAAGAAATACATCTGTAGATCTGTAGTATGTAAAAGAAAGTTGCTGCTGTAATGCACCCAAGGTGCCCATGTTTGCAGTAACCTCTGTGAGCACATGAAACAGCTGCAGCTCCAGGGCTGTCTGAGCCTGGCATGAGCTTGGCCACTCTGCTGACAGCACAATGCATCTCCTTCTGCAAGTTACCTCTCTACTCCTGGCAGACAATCCTCAAATACAGAGTAACATAAACAAATAATGATCTGGGTACACTTAATTAGTTGTAAGAAGGATATAAAACATGTATCTTTTCTTCATATCAGTTAAAATGTTGTCCAGTCTGGGAATTAAAGAAAACCAATTTACTATATCTGATATCTGAGATATCACTGATAACAGTATTAAGAAAAAAAAAAAAAAGAAAACCCTGACAAGAACTCAAACCTTCTCAGTTTCATTGCTCTGAAATAAAATTGAAATAAAAAACTTGGTTCATTTGGAGTTTTTGCAAAACCAAACCCTGATTGACAAGGTTTTACAAACATGAAAGCTCCCTTGAGGTATCCTTAAGTGATTTAAGATTTATTACAGCTTTGTAGCTAATAATTACTTTCAGAGGGAAAAAGAAAGGTAGTTCCAGTTTGTAAATTGTTGCTTTGTGATGTAGAAGAGTAACAATAGCCAATATGCTTTACTTAGTGTAGTGTTAATTAAAAAATTACAATGTTATTTAGTTAGTTAGTTTAAGCTGGTCCTGTAAGGGACAGCTTTAACTCCAAACAAATCCCTCAGACCCGAGAGAGCTGCTGGACAAAGAGCAACACTGCCTACCTCACTGGAGATGAATGCTTGTGGGTAGGTGACAGCAAGCCATAAAATGGATAACAAAAATTACAGGTGCTATAGGAATCCATTTGACTGATTTACTTCTAATAGCTCCTGAAAACCCAGTGCACATCAAAGACATATAAAAGCAGCATCCAGATTATTTTCCCAAATAAGGTCTTAAGCAACATGATTTGTTGATCAGGATCTACACACTACACATATCAAAGACACAGGTGGGGAATGTGTAGTGTTGTTAAATGAGTCTGACCTTCTTCACATCAAAACAAATCTTGTTCCTGAATAACAGCTATGGAGTTAGAAAGGTTTTGGACTTTGTCATCAAATGCATCATGAAAGAAAATAGCATACAATGAGCTCTTTGCACACACTGCTTTGCTTTGGGCAATCATTCATTCTCCTGTGTTATGAGGGTTACTATTACACAATCAGAACCATTAACAATATTGTATTTATGAGAGCTTGATTCCAACCCTACCACTGGTACAGAGCCCCCAATAAACACAGTGTTTGGGTTTTATCTGGTGTACATAAACTGCTGATTTTAGAATAACTGACTGTAATGGTTTATAAAATCCAGTAGAGAGGCTGTTGCAGAGTGGTGCCTGACTAATGGATTTATGGGAAAGCAAATGCAAGAATACAGACACTACCGGGAAAAGCAGCAGCCTGTTTGGTGCTTGTACATCTAAACACTTTTAAACTGCATGAACTAATAAAAATCCATCAACTGTCTTGGTGTTTTTTCAGGTTGCAAGGACACATAGTTTTGATTTACTGTTTTTGAAAACATAGGGTTTTATTTCTGTATGAAAATGATTCAAAGGGTTCATAGCTTTATACTTTGTGTAATGGCTTTTGTCTGCTATCCATTGGAAGGCAATCACAGAAATTATTCCCAAATCATAGGGCAGCCTGCCTTATAGGATTCAGCACAGAGCTTTCCAACGACTAGAATAGTAAAGTGAAATAATACTTATTACTACTAAAGCAAATACTTCCCACCACAAAATGTAAAGCAATCATCTACTCACTCTAGGAAGGACAATAACTGCTCTGAAATAATGATTAATCCCTTATTCCTGGCTAAGAAATTGCTTATGTAATACCAGAAAGAACAACACTTTTCAGATACAATCTGTTAAGAACTGCCTTTCTCAAAATGCTTGTGGTCATTATCAATTTAGCTATAAATTAAATTATAGACATCAGATAAATATCAACATTCCCTTCCACAGAAAAATGGCAAGTCCAACTAGACCAAGTAGATGAAAATGTGGTAAGCAAAGCACATATATATAGGTCCCATGGGAAGAATACCACCACTTTATCTTTTGCTTACTTCAAAGCAAAATAAATGTTAAAATTTTCTCTTCCATACAGAGAGCAACTGTTCCTAGGACACGCCACAAACCACTACAAATAAAACTCTAACTCTTTGCTATGGGCCAACTGTAGAGGGTATTCCTAAAGGAATTATACCTCTACAAGCAGTAGGTTTCTTTATATGACAGACAGTACGACCTAATAAAGCCTGCAGGCTGGAGAGCAAATATTTTATAATCACAAATTGAATGTAATCCAAAGAGTTAAAAATAAATGAAAAAAACCTCACAAAACAGTGCAGCAATTCTAAAGAACAACCGAATTTTCAGAAATTATAATATGTTTGAGGCTATTTGGTGAGCAGACACAGAGACTAAATTCATCAAGAAAATTATTCACTCAGTATTAGCATTACAGCTGTGTTTTGCCTCCCAAGACTTTTGCCTTTATTTGCAATTGTGTTGATTATGCATATGCAAAATATTTTATCTATTCTATCTGTTCCCTTTCCCTCTAAATGGTGCACTAATCTGTAATGACAGGCATGGTGCTGCACATAGAAAACTCATCTTCAGGGTAGGCAAAGGCACTTGGTTCATATCTAGCAACTTTAAAGATCTGAATGCTGGATGAAATGGGTATAAATTTTCTCTAACAATATAAATGTGGCATTTTACACAAGAATAATGCTCCGGTTTAAGGAAACAGTTGTGGTATGTAGCTGAATTCATTACTGATTATTCCAAAAGCATGACTGCAGCAGCAAACCAGCACTTCAATTTTAATTTGTGAGCCTTGTGTGGGGTGACAGACATTTGCATAAGAGTGACAGTAACGTTAATCCCACTATACCCTTGACTTGCGCCTTGGTTTCTTTGAACACATTTCTAAA
Source organism: Agelaius tricolor (assembly GCF_023055355.1). NCBI lineage: Eukaryota > Metazoa > Chordata > Aves > Passeriformes > Icteridae > Agelaius > Agelaius tricolor. The sequence goes on from NW_027269261.1 coordinate 48,290,397, forward strand.
TCAGCAAAGCTTCAGCCAATTAGGAATTATAATACTTCTTGGGAAAGAAAAAACGTTTTCAATCCCAATACAATTTTCATGACATAAATTATTTGCATAGTGCACAGCCAGTGCAAGTAACTGTATTAAAATGCCATTGCTAATTAAATTGTATCCTTTAAAACTTGGCAGTTTGGAGCAGAAAAGGAGGGGAAAGTGTTAAATATATGTGTAATTTTAAGCAATATTCTAAACACACTTTACTTGGCAAATATTTGCTGAGCATTTCCTGACTAAGACACATAGTGATAGCTATTTTCCTATTCCGTCATACAAAAGGGCAAGACAACAAAAGCAGCTGTCTGATTAGGGGCACTGTTGTCCTGAATCAATTACATCCCTGCAGCAGAGAGCTCCACTTATGCACCTGTTTTTAAATAAAAAGCTTCTGTAGCTCCCAAGCCTTGTACAAGGGAGATGGGGGTGGGGTTGGAGAGAGAAACTATGAGTGAAGGAAACAATAATTCTTCTGAAGGTCAGCCAGGGCATCCTTCATCCCTCGCTCTCCACATTCACTGATTGCCTCCGAATAGGAAATCCGCCCAAATCTTCTGTTACAATCAAGAAGGGGGGGAGGAGATCCGTGTTGAACATGTGCCACTTTCACTGGCTTTTGAAGGAATATAATTATTGTATTTAACCGACTGACTTATCTCTTTCCCAGAGCTTTTCAAGTTGAAGGGTGACAGAGCTGAGGAGCCTGAGAACTGGCTGCTCATCCTGATTGCAGTGTGCCTCGAGATACCCATTAGTGCCTCCCCACCTCGCTCCCCTCCTCTCCTACCCCCCGGCCAGGGCTGCCGCTCCAAGCTCTGCTCACAGCAGCAGTACCTGGGTCCTCACTGCCTCCCTGCAGTTCTTGCTGACACTAGGTGGGACCTATTTACCTTTCAGCCCGAGGTGCTGTTCCCTGAAAAACAGCTGCGGACTCAGAGCCCACAGTCTGGTTATTTTGATGAGCTCCAATACCAAACAAGAATCTTTCTGCAAATTATCCTGTCTCATAGCTTCTGGTATAGCACCTTTCTATAAGAAATTCATTACCATTTACCACAGAGAATAAAAAAAAGCCTGTTTATGCAGTCTTTTACTGCATGCATAAAGCTTTCCTTATAATGTGAAATATTTCCCTGAAGAATTTGCATTTAGTACATCTGACCTGTCTAAGCACACTTTTTTCCTTTAATATTAACAAAATCTTAGTCTTTGATGTATGTATACTTCTTTTTTTACAGGATGAAGAAATTAGAATACATTGTTTTCTTATTATCCGAATGCATGAAGAAAAATGCAATTGAACTGATAAAAGAGAGTAGGTTTTGGCCAAGGCAGCTGTTCTGCAGTGGGTGCATATATTCTGTTTTCAATTCCAGCTCTGAAGTGAAAAGTGTCCAAGCTCCTGTTTTCTTGCATACATAGCAGAAGACAACTAAATAGCTACCCTCATGAAAACTGCCACACAAACACTACAAAAGGAAGATCCCCTCCAATATACCCACAGGTATGTTTTAACATAATTTATGAATTATTTTTATTTTTTTCCATTTAGCTTTTACATGCAGAAAGGAGTCTGCAAGGTCTTTCAGAATTATAGGTCTTTTGCAATAAATATGGGCAATAAAAATCAGGGCTGAAAAAGTTCCTAAACATTATTTTGTAAATGCTTACAAGCATTGGATTTTTCAGGCCTTAAATATCAAATTATCAAATTACTAAGTAGATAAAATCATTTTATTTGGGCAGAAATGCAATTTGATATTTAATTACAGCAGCATTATGTAATCTAAAACTGCATAGAGCACAAGCCATCTAGGAGGTATCTGGATTGCATTGAAGAATTCCTTTTGTGATGGATCTGTCTCTCTCTCTGGATAGCTGCAGAAATCTAAGATACTCTATTTGACTACATGCTCAAGATGACTAAAGTTGAGAGAAGTAAAATATGATGGAGGTAGATAAACAGATGCTTTTAACAATCTCAGTGCTTCCATAAATCCTTTGGTACCCATGCAGCTTTAGTAGCCTGACCTGCAGTGTCTGCCATATTGGGAAATGAAATTCATGTTCTTCAGTATTTTGGTCTTAAAGATCCAAGTTTTTGTGCATGTGCATACAGACATAGCAGAGTTTCTTACCTCCAAAGATTGCAGTCAAATCCCTAACCTATGTAATTGAGGGACTGCATTTAAGTAGAAATTTTGTATTCTAATAGGACTTAGCTGGACAGGGTATCTGTAAGAAGAGATGTAAAAATCAGCCTAAACAGAGGCTGAAGGTGAAGAATGACCTTTTTAAAAGTTACTGCTATGAAAATAAAGCCTTCCATTAATTTGTGTTATAATTTGTCTTTATAATTAATAACAATAACTTTCATTGCAGATAGGCATTTCTTAAAAGTCTAGAACAGAGTCTGGCAGAGTAAGTAATTATTAATTGAACAAACTATGAAATTTTAGTTCTCCTTTTCAGAAAAAATCTCTGTTTACTTCTTTTATTAAATGATAATTATCATTCATTCTGATTTTCAGTCATTAAAGTGAAAAGTCACTCATTGGAAGAAGACATTCTGATCCAGTCAGTCAAAAGAGCTGTTTCAAAAACTTCTGAAGAACAGGGACACAGAGCATCAGCAAACAGCACTTAAAACATGGAAACAATACAGATACTTCTGAAATAAAAGGCCAAACAAGGAAACAAGTGGGCTCTTTTGACTTCAGTAAGGCTTGCAACACATGTCCCACAATACTCCCGAATCCATGATAGGATGTCACAGCCTGTGCAGGTACAAAATTTACTGGCTGGTTGGGCTCAGAGGGTTGGGTCAATGGGTTGTGCTCTGCCAGAGGCTGGTTAGATGCAGGTGTCTGCCTTGGGACATGTTGTGGTGAACAGTGATCCAGGTCACCAGTGACCCAGAGGAGGTAGCAGAGGTCACTGCCATGAGGTTTGCAGCTCACTCCAGAGCAGTGGGAGCCATCAATATGCTTGGCAGCAGAGCTGCCATTCCAGGAAATCTATACAGGCTGAAGGAGAGAGCTGACAGAAGCCTTATGAAACTCAACAAGGACAAATGAAAACCCCTTCTTCCTGCAACAGTAATGGCTGGGGAGCAGCTCTCAGGGCACTGGCCTTGGGTGTGTGCAGGGATGAGCTGACAGAAGCCGGCAGTGTCCTGGCAGCAAAGACAGCCAGCAGCACCCAAGGCTGCAGGTACAGGAACCCCATAACCACAGCCCCTCTCTAGTCAGCACTTCCTCTGATACACAAGAGACACTGATTAGCCAATTTCAGAAGATAACTACCAGCATGGTCAAGCCTGGAACACTTGCCTCATGAGGACAAACTGAGGGAGCTAGACTTGTTCCATCTGGAGAAGAGACAGCTTTGGTGAGACCTGACAGCGGCTCCTGGTACCTACAAGGAAGTTATTGAGAAGATGAAGCCAGCCCTTCACAGTGGTGTATAATAAGAGAATGGGAGACAACAGGCATAAACTGAAATGAGAAGTCCAGATTGTTTATCACGCAAAGGTTTTTTTTACTTCTTGGACAATGAAGCAGTGGAACAGACTGCCAAGAGAGGCTGAACAGTCTCCATCCTTGGAAGATTTCAAGACCAACTGGAAAAAAAATCCTGAGCAACTTCATCTAAACTCATAGCTCACCCTACTCTGAGTAGGAGATTGGAGTACATGCTTCCTGATCTTTCTTCAAACTTGAATTACGCTGTGATAGTTCACACTTCAAAGAAGGAAAACAAGACCCATCTATTCTTGAATATTAAGGCAATTAAAATTTTCTAAACTAATGACAGTATTCAAATCTCCTGTCAATAATACTTGCCAAGAAATAAAGCACCTCCCTAACTTCTCACAACTGCCATGCAAAATCTCACATTTTATTGAGAACTTAGGTCAGAGGCAAGGCAAATGCACTTCTTGGAAGGAAGAATACATTTTGACTTTTCCTAAAACTCATGATGAGATTATTTTGTTCATCCTTCTTTGCCTAGGAAAAATCAGGAAGACTGAGACCTTTAATGTGTTTTTAGTGCCACGTATTCTAAATTTGTGCAGCATATACAAACTACACGTCAAACTAAACTACAAAGTGTTCCTCAAATCTCCTTTTATAATAACTGCAAATTGAAAGGGGGGAAAGTCTGCCTGACTAAACAAAAAGAAATCAAGTATAAATACCTATGCTTTTATGCAGACAGACAGTTTAAATCTGTAAGCATTTTGCCCTACAACAAAACAATTTAAATATTCTTTGCATTATGTTTCTGAAAGATTTTTTTTTTCCTTGAGGTGGGTGTTGTGTATATTTTGTCATTTGGTATGCCAATCTCAAATGTTGAGAAATGTTGCTTGGGAGTGCCAAGCAGCACAGAGCCAAAACCAATATGCCCAGACCAGAGATAGTTCAAAAAGTGGATCACTCACCCTCCCACAGACAAGTCTAAGAGGCAATTGGTACTGCACCTGTTTTAACACGCATGGTATCACAATGTTGCCATATGTAGACATAATAATTTAGGCAAAATGTCCTATTGCAAGATAAGTCCCCAAATTACTTAAAATATAGAACTATACTTCAAGAATAATACATATTGGTATCATTCATTCACTGGAAAATAAGCAGTTTTGTAGCTCTCTTTGTAAAGGGAGACTTCTAGTTGCCGATTTAGGCAATTTGAGCATCAATCTTCCTAGCAGATGATAACCAACATTCAGCACTAACTGCAGCAGTCTAAATTAGAAAAGAGACATTATATTTCCTAGATTATTTTTTCTGCTCATCCATAAACACCAGTTATAATCCATGCACATGTTCAAGAGCAGACCAAGTGATTGACAAATTTGTAAAAAGACTCCTAAAATATTTTGCAAAATCTATTCACACCAATCCTTGGAGGAAAAGAATCCCCATGATGCAATAACCCAGGTATTATTACAGTTCCCTAGCTGGGACACATAGCTCATATTTCTTTATACTATCTGCCAAGTGAGCAGCTGACACAATCACCAAGTGCATCTTAAACAGTAAGTGGCATTTGAGACTTTCAATGACTCTTCATTAACTTAGTGAAAGGAAATGAGTAGAATAATATTTTCTACTTTAATCATCTGTACATAGCAACTATTATAGCAGTCGTGCTACTATTTACTTTTGCTGTAACAATGATGAAATACATCACAATGAAATGAAAATAAATTTAACTAAAATAAGACAGAGAAGAAGAAGATGAAATAACCCTTGAAATTACAGCTTGAAAGCAATACCTAAAAAGTCATTCTCTCAGTTGGGGGCTCTGAAACTGGGCACACACCAATGACTGTATGTGCATCACATGTACTGCTATCTGCATTCTTAAGGCTTGTTTGACCTGAGGTTGCAACAATATCTGTATTTGACCTGGAAGAAAACTGTGCATCCAGCACTTCTTTACTCCTGCAGAGTGTAATAGCCTTGGTTTATTTTTAATTTCAAGTGTCCCTTTGTGGGAAATTATGCCTGAATCACAAAATAAATTGGAGAGACTGGCAGCAGGTATTTGCCAAGGGGCAAATTAATGTGAACAGAGAGTTAATAAGATTCAATATTGCCCTTCTATTAAGCCTGTACCACAAGCCTTGGGACTTTCACTTGAATATCAGGTATGTCCTCATTGTTGCAGTACAAGTAGTTGCAGTCAAGTGAGCATTAAATTAATCAGGAAATGAGTACTGTTAGCTAGCCAGCACTATTTGGTCACAGCAGCAAATGCTGATCATGATCTAAGCAGGATGTGTCTCAGGGCAGGCTTCTCAGACAGTGCCTGGCTCTGTGTGGGCATCTGCCCCCAGGGCCTGGAGCCCAGCAGGTCTGTGATCCACCCTGAATCACAGGGCAAGCAAGGGTTTATAACCCAAAATTCAACTACAGAAACAAACCCCAGAAAATGACTGGTTGGGATTAATCACTGAAGACAAGATCCTCCGCAGAATGACGACCCATTCCCTGGCTGAACATATTTTCTGTGCTCTGGTGGATTAATATCACCATGCACAGGGATCATCTACACCCGTTTTTCACTACTTTTACTTCTCTCAGACAGCAAATCTCTTCTTTCAGTGATATATGAGGATGGAAAACATCAGTAATAAAAGATGATAACTACAATGTCTCAGTCCTGAAAAGGTTACGTATTTTCAGCAATTTGCACTATTCCCAAGGGAGCCTGAAGCAGATCATGTCATCATATCTTCTTTCCTTCTGGAATCATAGAATAGTTTGAGTTGGAAGGGACATTTAAAGATCATGTGACATCTTCAGCTAGATCAGGTTATTTGGAGTCCCATCCAACTTGTGTTTCCAGAATGGGGCACCTACCACCTCTCCGGGCAACCTGTTTCAGAAAGACGCTTCCGTAAGAAACCTTACTGTAAGAATCTTCTTTGAACTGTAAGAATCTTTGAACTAGTCTAAATCTGCCCCCTTTTAGTTTAAAAAAATTACCATTTGTCCTATCACAAAAAGCCCTGCTAAAAAGTTCCTTTTTATAAGCCCCCTTTGAATACTGAATGGCCAACTCTCTCAGCCTGTCTTCTTAGGAGAGATGCTCCAGCCGTCTGACAATCTTCATGGCCCTCCTCTGGTCCTGCTCCAACACATTCATGTCTTTCCCAAAGACCCCAGAGCTGGATGCAGTACTCCAAATGGAGTCTAATGAGAGTGGAAAAGAAGAGCAGAATCACCTCCCTCACCCTGCTGGCCACGCTGCTTTTCATGCAGCCCAAGATCCAATTGGCTGTCTAGGCTGCAAATGCACATTTCCAGCTCATGTCCCTCCTCTCACTCACCAGCACCTCCAAGTCCTTCTTGGCAGGGCTGCTCTTGATCTGTTCAACAACCAGCCGGTGTTGGTATAGGGGGTGCCCTGACTCAGGTGCAGCACCTTGCACTTGGTCTTGTTAAACTGCATGAGATTCCCATGGGCCCACTTCTTGTCCCTCTGGATGCATCCCATCCTCCACGTGTGCCAACTGCACCGCGCAGCTTGGTGGCATCTGTAAACTTGCTGAGGGTGCACTTGATCCCATTGTTTATGTCGCTGATGAAGACCTTAAACAGCACTGGCCTGAGTACGGATCCCTGAGGGACACCACTTGTCACTGACCTCCATCTGGACTCTGAGCTGTTGACCACTACTCTCTGGATGTGACCATCCAACCAATTCCTCATCCACCAAACAGTCCACTCCTCAAATCCATATCTCTCCAACACAGAGAGACGGATTTTGTAGGGGACTCTGTCAAAGGCCTTAGAGATTCCAGAGAGATGACATCCATGGCTTCTGCCTTGTCCACTCAAATAGTCATTCCATCATACAAGGCCACTGAGACGTTTGGACAGGGCTTGCCCTTGGTGAAGCTGTGCTGGCTGTCTTGAATCATGTCCCTGTTCTCCATTTGCTGTAGCATATCCCCTGAGAGGATTCGTTCCGTGATCTTCCCAGGCACAGAGGTGAGTCTGACAGGTTGGTAGTCCCCAGGGTCTTCCTTTCTACCTTTTTAAAAAATGCATGCAATGCTTCCCTTTTTGCAGACACCAGTGACTCTGCCTAGAAGCAGCGAACAAATTTGATGCCTGCCTTTAAAGTCCAAGTTTCATTTCAAAGCTCCTCTTCTTCTCTCCATGTAAATGTGTTACGCCTTCTAATTCTCTGTACTCTTTTCAACTCTGCTGGTTGCAGCTCCATTATCTCTGGAAGTTGCTTTAACACCTGCCTCCTGCGCCAGCCAAAACAACACCATCTGTTGCACAGCCTGAAAGGTCTATGAACCACAGTGTTTTCTGGTTTGCCTAAATTATAATGAATCCTTTCTCCCCAAACACGCCCAGGCCAAGCAGCCTTCCAGGGGCTCTGACAGGTACTTGTTTTCTCCCCTAGTTCCCTTTGTTCCCACTTGGGCATGGGGGCCAGCCCCACACCAGCTGACAGCACTCATTGCTCAAGAGGTCAGAACAAAAGCTCCCTGAAAACATCCTGCAAGCACATGCCAAATCCACAGCCAAGGCTGCATGAGGTTTCTAACTGTGGTCTGTGGGTCATTACTCTCCAATTGTGTTTTTCAACAGATGTCAGGGGTAGGTTAGTGGCAGGCCAGCTCTCACTGTTAGCCGAAGGCATGTGCGGGATGCGGACCAAGGCTCACCTGCACTGCTCTGCCTTGGCATTCAGCCCACGCTCTGTCCCCCGGTCACTTCCTTCCTTTCCAGTACTGCCCTTCTCACCTGCAGTATCCCAGGCCTCTATCCGTGTCTCACTTTAAATGGCACCTGAGTAATCAATCCATCGATCAAGACAATAAAAAGGAAATGGGTGGGATGAGGGGGGTGATACTTTCAAGACTTGTACTACAGACCATCAGGAAGATGATCCTGATCCAGTGTCTCAGGATTGTCCTTGAATTATCTGAAGATTTCTCCTCTGTCTTACTGTATCATTTGTACTTACCTCACTTTCAGATTTTGGAAGTTTAAGTTCAGACTACCTAGCAGTCTGAGAAATAGTAGCATTCTAGAGAAAATAAAGGTTCAAACAAACCAGCTGGATGTTAAACAGGAGTGAGAAGCTCAATCTAGTCTCATTAGTGTGTCTCTGTGGATATTTTTATTTACTGTCTTTTCTTCCTATTCATCTCAAACTAGGAAGGACAATTGGAAGTCAACCAGACAAACAGCCAGCCCAACTACCTACACTTTTTTACCTTAATGGAATGGGGGTAAAGAAGTGGTTGAAGATAAAGTTCTGAAAGGAAAGTATAATTTTGAACATCCTAATTCTCATTTGAATTTAGTGATTTATCAAATATATAAAATATTACATTTAATAGGAACAAAAATTAGCATTCTGGGATTCAGTTTGTCTGAACAGGCAACATTCAGGCTGGGATAGAACAATATAAGAATGAGACTTTTCAGAAGTTAGCAGTACTTTGAAGGGAAGTAGAAGTCAGAGTTCTGAGATGAAAATAAATTGTCACAAACAATTATTTCAATAAACAGACCTTTCTGCTTCACCCCTGGCTACCATGTATTTCTTGTCTGAAAACAAGAAATTGGGAAACAAGGATTGGGAAACTTTCCATCTTTGCCATGATGAAGGAAGCTCCCAGCTACATGTTAGAGAGTAATCCCTGAACACCCACAGTTATTGGGCAGGCAATGCTGCTGTCATTTACAACCATTTCTCTCTTACCCGTCCTCTTCAGACTTTACATTAAGCACAAAAGGAGACCACCAAAAGCTGCAGGACTCCTCCCAAAGATCATGCAATTTTGTGTGCATCGGTACTCACGGATGAGGAAGTCTGTGTGGAGACATCTGTTATGTATGGAGGCTGTTGACATGTTCAGCTGGAACAGTTTGGAGGTAATGGGGAAGCCTGTGCTTCAGCCTCAAAGAAATTATTCTTCTTTAACACTAAGGTCCCAGTTTTCTGTACATCTGGCCCAGATTCTCTGCTGCTACCCACATAGGGGAAATTTAAACCTGTTTCTTGCTGCAGCTTTGTGTCTACATCATCTGTGATTAGTAAACAGCAATCATTTTTAATGTTCTTTGGAAAATGTTTTGGCTGCATTTCAAGGGTTTTTATGTATTCTCATCATGATCTTTTTCTGTAATTAAATTTAAGATAATTACCATTTTCCTTACAGTCTGTATCTGCACATCTTTTTACCCATGTCCTAGACCATTAAATTACATTTACTAAAGCCTTCATTGTGTCCTAGAAAACAACTGAATCACTCAAGGTCAAAGTCTTATTTTTATTCAGTGCAAATAATAAACGATAGCGCATAAAATAATGCAATATTTACTCCGAAGTCTCAAATGACATTTGACTGGAAATTGGTTTTATATACCTATTTACTTCCCTTAATATCTTAGATATACCAAATGTTCTTTGTAAATACTGAAGGTGAGGTGAGTTACAATAGTTCAACAGAACAACCCACTGAGGATTTGACGATAATGCAACTAACCCTGGTACTGCTATATTTCTTTAAGCATTAAAAGATCAGAAGAGGGAAATTTGGTGTCATCAAAAAAATCAATAGACACATCAGGAAAAACAAAAAATGCAATTATGAGCTCCAAAATTTGCATATTTCAGTCTTAATATTTATCTAATACATATTTAATATGTGTATTTTAATGTCATTTCAGCTTTAACAGATTGCAGCATTTCCAAAAGAACTATCATGCATTGTCTTTGTTGAAGCAAAGCTTAATTCCTATATCCCTATTTATATTCACAGACTTCACCCCCATATTTACAAGTCTTGTAAACTAATTGTCAGCATAATGACCCATCTCCATTCTACAAAGCACTAAAGCAAACACAGAAAAATTTCTACTAGTAATTTTAAGAATAAATAGTTCATGAATGTGCTATATTTTAAAAAGAACAATTTCAGAGTGCTGCTGCTACTATTATGGAAGGAAATACTTTGTATAAACATCACTGATAATTCACTACTGGGGGTCAACTAGCCAAACCTCCCTGCTGATATCACACAACAAACTCTGCCATTACGACTCTCATAAAAGGTAAAACCTTGCCCTAAAGAATCCACATGGCACCCTGTATTTTCCTACACACTTTTGGCTATGGAAACAAATAAACCAGTAGCAGCAGCAGCTTGCCATCTGCTGACACATTTTCATCTGACACCATCCTTTGCACCATGTTTTATCTTTGCATTGGCATAGGAGCACCTAACCACCCTCCTCCTAGACCCAGTGTGACTGTGTCACAAATTTCCCTGTATGGAATGTATGAAGTAAGGCAGTAAGTGTTCCTCTAGCAACACCTTGGTGCACAGGCAGGCAATCACAAACATTTGAGATTCTACCACCTCTTTTCCTGGCTGGAGAAGGTGAAAGATCATTGAAGCTGGAGAGCCATCACTTGAGGTGAAGTGCCCTACTGTAAGACCAGAATGCCTTTGAGCCACAGCCAAAGTGAAGTGTTTAGAAGAAGAGAAGGGAGGAGGGAGAGTGATGTTTTGAGCAGTGGAATGTATTCAGGAAAATACAAAACAGTAGTTCTTAGTAGCAGATTTTAAAAAATGAGATCCAAGGGCTGCTGGGATGACTCACATACACATGCCTTTCGATGAAGGAAAACCAGAGTGACATTTTCATAGCAGAAAGAAGCAGCAAACTGAATGTACACAGGAAAAAAACAAGATATTAAAGACACACTCTATGGCTTGGATGAAAAGATAGTTGTAGAAGTCTGATCAAAATGGTTTATACCTGGCTTTTTTTGGGCTGATGAGCTCTGCAGATGTCTCACAGGGAACAAGTTCAGTCTTCCCTTGGCACATAAACTGGAGAAATACTGATTTGTTTCTACTATAGCATGAATACAACCTCTGAGACTGAAAAAATCCCCTTAGGAACATGCTGTAGTGGGATGTTAACATGATAACTGAATAACCGTTCAGCTGGGGGAATTTTAACAAGACTGTAATAAAGCTCTTACTATTGTTCAGTCTGATCTATTAGAGAATCTTTTCTCCATCTAGCTTCATTTAAGCTTTTTTCCTCCCTGCTCCTCTGCCCCTCTGTCCCCAAGTAAATCCAATCAACTAAGCAGCCATTTACTTAAAATCCTCTGAGGGTCAGAGTCCTCAATTCCTTCAGGACTCTTATAATCCTATCATCATTTCTTCAACTCTGTTTTTCTAGATCATTGATTATTTTTTTTTCCCTTAGGGCTTTTTGAAACTGCTCCTCTGGTACTATTTTTGCAATAGCCTGTTGTGCAGTGAGCATTGCCCAGGTCTGACATGCACAGTTCTGTGACAGGCCATTAGAGCCAGCCTCCACTGTGGGGAGAACTGCATCAATTTTGATTTTTTTATTTAATTTTTTTTCCACCTTTGACACTGAGATTAATGCTGTAATTCTCTGAAGTCTGTTGGATAGCCTGGAGAACATGTATGGGTCTAGCTGCTATCTTACAGCTGGCAGTTGACTCTCATTCTAATCCAATGTGAAACTGGAGGGGCCACTTAGCAGGAATTCACACAGATGTTTCTGGCACTTCAGTATATCCTGCATCTGCACAAATATCTGATTTAAAGCACGGGCTGAGGAGAAATTCTCTCAATAGCTATCACATTTTGCTCAACCAAAAACTCCAAAGAGAAGGCATGCACTGTTGAAAACCAACATCAGACACAGCCAGGACTTGCAGCAGGTAAGAGAGAGAAGGAAAAAGCAAAACCATGTGGCTCCTGGAGGCTGACATGAAAACAAATGCCTACAACAGGGAATGATGACTGCAGATAGCAGGACATCACAAGAAGTTGGTGGCATGGCATGAATTTCATAACCAAGATAGGCCCTTTTAATATGGAATTAGGTGGTGGTATCTTTCCCACATTCCAGGAGAGCAGAACGGTGTTTTGTTCAAGGAAGTCTCAGGTGAGAACCCTGCCAGGTGAAACTGCTAAGTCTGAGGCACAAAGCAGAATTGCCACAGTAAGACTGCTCACACTCTGGTTTTACTTCAGGGTAGCCCCATCAGTCACCACAAACAATACAGGGCTCCTCAGTAACTGATTATGTGTTGTCATTTGGTAAGAGCTGATGGATTGATTGTAATTGTTCTCTTGTGTTTTCCAGGGGTATTACTGTTGTGTTTGGCTGGGAGATAAAAATGGGAGAAAGTGCTGTTAATAGGTCCTGGCACGAGCTAATTGGAACAATGTGTTACACAAAACTGCTTATTACACTGCACTGCTCTGCCTGTTTTTCTGGTATGGCACAAAGTACAAGAACCCTGGTTCCAAGTAATTACCCCCTAGCACGAGAACACAAGTAGCCACAGCAGAATTTGATAAGCTTTAGCACATTTGTAACTCCAAATAACCCTCTCCCCTTCAGCTAAACTTTTGAGGCAGCACTGAATGATGAGCTACAGGTTGAACTTTTGTCCTCTCTCAGAAAAAGTGCAGTAGATTAAAACCTAGGTATGTTAACAGAAATAGCGTCTTACTGCCATAGTTTAATTTTCCAGTCTTGCTGGCATTGCAATGGTAAGCTTGGTAAAGTCTGAAGGACAACCCTTAAAAAACAAAGTGCTTTAATACCATAGTTGGGATGATAATAAAGTTGATTAATTTTCACAAACTCACATGAGAAGAAGAGTAGATGAAAATACTGTTTTAAAAGCAGGGATACAATCATTTTGGCTGCATGACCATGTACTTAGAAGCATTAGGGTACTGGAATTTACTGCCCATTACTTTTTTCCTGTCTTGAGTATACTACATTTAAATGCAACAATGAGCTAACATCTGTATATTCCACAAAGAAGAAGGCTGATAAATATTAATGAAATTTGCTCCTCGTGTATCTTATGAATTTTTATGTATTCTTTCATCTGGGGGCATCATCGTACAACTTTCACATAAATGACTGCAGAGATCCCATTTCAACCTTGAATTTCCACTTTGCACACAGGCCCCTGCAGAGGGAAAGCAAACAGAGCACTCACTTGGCTGACAACTCTGACTACTGAAAAGCCTCTAACCCTTCACAGAAGTGGCCTTTTCCTGCCTGTTTAGAGAACAGTGGTAAGACAAATTCTCTCCCTAAACAGATTAATTTTAACTCAGCAGCACTGGAATGAGTCCTTACTAGATTGCCTTCAGCTAGGCACACTGCCCCCTGCGCCTCCCCATGCAGCCAGGCACCATAAACACCATGCAATAGATCACCAGTATTAAGCCACATTTCATGGTGTCAAGAGGAAAGGAAGTAGAAAATCTCTACTGGTATATAAGGCCATCCTTGAATAGACCAATATTTCTCAAGTGCAAAATGCTTACTCCTTTCTGTATTTTTCTCCATTCCAAATTCATGAGCTCTGTGAACGTGAGCCTTTATACAAGAAAATAGCAAAAACCTCTTTAGATAAATGCAGCCCACTTCAGAATACTGTGGCCATCTGATCCCTGCAGAGAGAAGCTTAAACAAAAATCTGAAGTTAAATGTGACCAAATGCAATGTGTAGCTTGTGGCTTTCACTTCTAGGATACAAAGTTCACTCCCCACAGAACAACTTAAATAAGCATGAAAGTATGTGGGGGTTTTTTAAGCTTCAAAGTTCCTAAAATAAACTAACAGAAAAGAAGAAAACAGGTACTTGATAAAATACAGTAACTATCATGGTAATTTCTGCAGTGTCTTCTGAAGTTAAAAACCAATCTTAGCATTAAAATATGCAATTTAAAAATTACTGTATACAAACTTATATGCAACCCTCAAGATTTATTCCACTGAGTATTGATTGCTGTTTCCAATCTTTCCTTGACACTGGTTAATCATGACTGTAGAATTCCTTAACCCTAGAGAGCAGAACTGGGTTTGGGGTGACACTGAGCATAAAATGTCCTCATCACACACCATCTTACCCTTCACCTTCAATGAGTCCTTGGTGTTTGGTCCTTTCATCACCAGGTGAACCACATGATGCACATGAGGGAATTATATTTCTCTATTCTTTGTTACTTTACTTAAAGCTTCATTCAATTGCATGATTGTTTTGCAATTAACAAATTCATTGTTTATCTAAATTCAAGCTAAGACCCTGAGCAAAATCCCAGCCATGCTGGCCTGCACCAAAGTAGCTCAAGCACACAGCTGGGAAAAGAGCACACCCCCCTGAAAAATTGAATAAGGCCTGCAGGAAAAGGCCACTATCAAAGTTATAACTTCAGACATCAGAAGCAGACCTGCTGATCATGAAAGAATTCGAGCAGACAATTGGGAATCTCTGTAAAGGCATCTGCACACACATTTTAATGAGTAAGATTACAGGGTAGATCTTCCTCGCACATCTTTAAAATACAGGCATTCGTACAGAACTTGCCAGCTCAAAATTCTGTTATTGTACCATGGTGTTTGCAAAGGCACAATGAGCCTGAAGAAAGCATAGTGGAAGTCAAACAATTAAAAGAAAAAAAAATCCCATGTCAATAGCTATAGAACAGAAAGGTTTGTTACACAGTCATGGCCTTACAACTTGTTAAATAACTTCTACTCAGGTCCAATACTTAGGCTGTTGGGTGATGTTTATTTTCATACAGAAATCTGTCTCTTCTAAAAATGCACTGTTTAAATTGATGCAATTGTATAAAACTGCACTGATCTCCCCCCTTGGAACATATTCCCTCTTTTAATGGAAATGGATAAGAAAAAGAAAAAGAACAGTTGTCTTACTGCAGTGTTCAGTCCACCACTACAAAAAAGTTACTGAAAATTATAAACTCATAGGCAAAACCTACTGAAGATCTTTCAGCAAATTCTAAGAGGCTTTGATATTTAATTCTTCCAAAATGAAGATGCTATCACAGTCTTCATGCAGATATCATAGTAATAAAAAAAAAATACATGAATTTTCATTAACATAAATGCTGAAGTCTGCCATATTAAGGACATAACCTTTTTAAACAAAATATTGGCTGTACAGCTGTCATTGTCAGCTATTCCAAGGAAAACAAAAGGCAAAAAAGTAATGCATTGTTATATGTCTGCATGACTTCCAGTAATAGCTGGATGGTATGTTGGGAAAAAAAAATGCCTAAGTCTCTGATACTTCCATGCACAAGATGCCAGCAAATCCAGGAGCACTCTGAGCTGCAGCAGAAATGGGGCATTTCTTGTACCATTAGCTTGTTCTCTAGGGTAACTGAGAACAGAGATGTTACTGTCAGACAGCATTGTCTTCTCCTTGCTATCACTGATGTCTGCCACTGAACTGAACCTCTAAATATTCCTCAGTTGCCATGGAAGCTGTGGGAAGAGCAATATTACCCCAATACACTGGGAACTGATAACCAAAGGTGCTTATAGTGGGCTTCCTATCTGCTTTGAATAATTGAGCAAGTCAGATTGAGGGAAAATACCAAACTGCTCAAACATTCTTATCTGCTGACATTTCCCAATATGGATTCTCTAGTTAAAACTGCATCTAAATTTTCTCTTAAAAAAAAAATTCTTTGAAGGGTACTAAAATGTTTTCATTCTTTTTGCTGATTTTACAACACTTTTTTAGTGTTGTTTGTCTGGTTTGTTTTTAATTTCTTTTTTTAAGCTTTAGATTCACAATTACTTTGGTACTGTGCTAACCTAGAAGATTTTTAGTAAGCTGATTATTGAGTTGGAAAAGGCATTTTAGAGATGAGTTTGACTTTGAAACCCAAACTCATTTCAGAGTTGAAAGGCCACATCTTTATACAACCTTCACAAGTGCTGAGAAATCATCACCACAGACCCAACCACCCAACCCTAATAGCAATGGAGCTGTCAGATAGCACATAGTGCACACAATAGACAGCATGTTCAGAACCTGAATAGACAAGAATCGTATTTTCACATAAAACCAGTGTGTAACAGCTGATTTAAACACACTTAACAGTATGGATAGTTCTGTTAGGAACATATTTGTGTTTTATAATGATGAGAAAATAGATTTCTTAATATAGAACACATACTGTCCAGCTCTTTCTTTATGCTGTTACATATTCATGAGAAAGCAGCATCAGCACTACACTATCAGAGAAAAATTTGTGTTAGAAAAAGCAAATCTACAGCATGTAAACTATTCAGTGTAATCTTAAAATATGCCATCTTATATAAAAATAGATGATGGTATTTTTCACCACCTTATGGTACAACATAGTTCTTACTTGTAAGATCATTAGAAGGTTTAACACCACCTCCCCACCAGTCCCGGAAAACTGAAGCCAAAGTAATTTTCTTTTAAAAGACTGCTTGTGTTTGACACCATTATAAATGTTAAACAGTCTTTCTGGCATGCATTTGGATTGAAATTCAACAAAGGATTTAGACTTGGCAACTGTGGCCAGTTTCTGCCAGTTCAGAATTTGTGGGAAGTCAGAAAAAAATTAATATTCCCACAGTGTGCCCCTAAATTGTCTAATCCAAGATGGCTACTAACCTAAAGTCCTAGTAAATGAAATAATGTCAGCATTATAAAACTTATAATTTATATCCATTTGAACTTACAATACCCTTTTGATTAATCATTCCTGATCTATTGCATATCAATAATTAAATGTCTTCTGAAATGTCAATGCTTACCAGAAAATTATTTACTTAGGAACACATTAGCCTCATAATTTACCTAATATTTATCTTTAACACTTGAATTTATGATCCTATTTCTTATAAAGATTAGTAGTGAATTAGATGTTTAAAACTTAGATCATGAACCTGCAAAAAAGAAAAAAAGGTGCATAATGCTCTGAAGAGAGCATCTGAGATGTTAGGGAATGAGTCTTACACAAAGAATTACAGGAATACCTGGAACAGGCAAATAAAAAATAGCAACATTAAAAAGAAGTCTCAAGAATATTCTCTCTAGCAGCAACAAAATTTATTCAGTTTCGTACAACCAGCATGAATTATCATTCTTGTCTTTCAACTGGGATATATCAGGCTAGTCATGAAGACAAATACATTTTAAAATTATCAGCTAGATCTTGTCCTGCTTTGAAAACAGAAAGATGGTTTTTTTAAAGTTGAATTTCTACGTTTGAACAGCCAGTGTGCAGAACTGACTTTTAAAAGATCTAATCTTGCAGAAGGATTAATAAAGGGATTTGGCATTTATAGGACTAATATGAAGATCTCCAATTACATTAAACAGAACAGAAATACCTCAAGGCATCCTGCGGTTAGGAAAGAACTTTTCCTTAGAGCAGCTTATTCCATAATTGTCCACTGTGGGAGTTTTAGCACTTTTCTCCAAGATCTAATACTCTCCACTGCTGGAGACAGAAACACTGGGACAGACATGTAATTGTATAGAACAAATTTGGTAATACTTAAAAAAAAAAAAAAAAAGAAAAAAAGAAAGGCAAAGACTTGACTAGCCACTAAATTCTTTGCAGGAATTGCTGATACTTATTTTGAGAGCTCAGACCAAATAGCAACTCAGCACTACTACCAAAGTTGTCGGTGTAGCTGCCCTCCTGGCCCCTGCCATTAGTTAGAGCCCCTTGTCAGCCAACTCTCCATAAAATGAGGGGTTTTGAAACAAATGGCACCACTTGTAGCTGGTTTATATCATTTACACACAGATCAGATGAAGATTTAAAATTACAGTCGCTCTCATACTCAGGAGTTTCATATTTTTGAAAACTGGGAGAGAGGATATACAAACCGTATGCCTGAGAACATAAATAATTTCCTACTCATTTCTCAAGTGCATTTTTGGTTACTTTAATCAGAAGCTGGCCCAAATTCTGGCACAGTCAATATACAATTAGAATATTCCTTTTTTTCTCCTTCCCTGTTTCTCAACCTGCTAAGAAACATCAAGTTGGTAGTTTTGCTGTTGTTGCTGCTGCTGAAATTCTAGAGGGTATTCATCAGAAAATGTCAGGATGGGCAGAGATGTAGCTAATGAAAATGGAAGTTATTATTGTCTTGTTTGTATTCTCCTCATCATTAAAAAATATACCTAGTGCAAACATCCCTGTTTTGTAAAAAGAATCCAAGACATTAAAACCTCCTGAGAAATAAATATAGATATACACACCATACCTTCTAGCCCTGGGGATTAAATATTCTGATGCTTGCTGAGAGCACATTGCCTTTTTCTCAATTCTGAACATGAAGTACTGCAGGCACTCAACCACCTTTATTTAAAAAAAAAAAAAAAAAAAAAAAATCACAAGCATAGCTGCCATCCATAGGCCTGGAGAAGGCTCAGGAGACTGCAGAAGAAAGGATTGTTTTCAAGAGATCCATGCAATGGGTGTCAGTGAATTGTAGAGTGAAGGAATGGGCTTCAGAAATTATTATTTTAAAACTCCACGTTTAATTAAGGTGGGAAGCTGGACAGAAGGCTTTATACACCTTTATGTAACTAGTAGGGCAGTCTAATGATAACACTTCAAACCTAACACTAGCACAGACTTGTTTGTCAAGTAGGATCTGTGACAGGTTTGAAAAAAGAAAAAAAAATGCCCTCATGTGCTTCTATTCTCCTTTGTCCTCTAAGACAGCAGCTTCAAAGCCCAGAAAAAAATAAAATAATTACTCTCACATTTTATATTGCTATTTCTGCACTCAGATCAAACCCAGTCAGGATCTGACTGCCCCACATATCCAACACAGCCTCTGTGCCTAGCAGAATGAGAAGCTGCTGGGGAGCCTGGAAATGCAGCGTTACGTCATAGTAAAAAGAACAGAAAAATTAAAGAGCAAGGTGGAAGATGTATTATGCAGGATTTTTTTAAAGAATTTCATATGGGAGGTTAGAAGGAACCTCTGATATTCCTGCAACTAATGTATGTTTGAATTTGAAAATACTGAGTCAAGTTCTACCACTGATGTCATTTAGAAAATCTGTCCTTGCTTGTGGCATTTTTAACCTATGCAATCACTGTTTTTCTCTCAATTTTTTCTAGCTTGTTAGATACATTTGTCAGCTGGACCACAAAGCCCTCTAACATCACATTTCTGTTCTCTGTGCAATACTAATTTAAAATAATCTGGTTCTTTCTTAACCATTTCCTTGACCAACTGAACCAATTGAGATCCTTTAGAAAGTCACAGCAAAGCTTTCACCTGAGATCTTCTCAAATTGCTGCTTTCCTTCTTGTACCAGGGACTTCAGGACCATACACAGTTCTCCAGAAGCAGTCATACCAAATTCAACATCTAAAGGTGGCAACTATCCACTTATTAGCCTCTCTGCTGCCTTGGCAGATTATGTCCAGCTGATGGCTGATGTGATTGAGAGATGCAGCATTGCTGTTGGCCATGGTAACATAACCCAACAAGAGGAACACTGCAAACATTCCTTCTTTGCACCATTTGAACTCCCTTCTGCAAGGGGAGGAAGATTTTGTTCTACTTACTGCAGTTACATATTCGTCTGTTTGTTCGCCTGTTCCAAGTTTCTTTCAGCAAAGAAAAAACTGACCAGCCTGAGACTCAAAAAGTATGAGGCTTGTTGAAATTACTTGTAATCTAACCCCATCGTAACAGGGAAATCCCTGTGCTTTATATTAAACAGCAAGGCACTTGCTCAGCACTGATAAGGAAAAAAATAGCCATATGAAAGAGGGGTTCTTATGACAAGGGCTGACAAGGCAGAGGAATGAGCAGATAAGTGAGATTAAAAGGAGTTTGTCATTCATACAGAGCTTTTCAACAAATTGCTGAACTAATGTTTTAAAGGCTAAAAGAAAAGTTTTTCTAGAGGCAAGGAAAAGCTTCAGAAATTAATTTTTTTTTCACAATTAAATGCTGTGTAAGTTGAAAAATTGCAGGCAATTGCTGGAATATTCTACAAATGGAGCAAAGATGGAGGCATATGGTAGAGAGAAAAAACACTGTTATGTGACCAAGACAACTCCATAAAATACAATGTTCCCTTCTTCCATAAGGCAGGTAGCAGACTTAGAACCTAAAAAAGGCACTTACTGATGGGCTGCTGACACATTTATGGCCACTGGTTTGGTACAGCCAGGCAAGAGATCAGGTGCAACCCACAAATCTGCATGAGAGTGATAATGAAGTGTGTGCTCACAAGAGAGGGAAGCTGAATCCAAACCCCTGCGCCATGGCAGGGACCATCCACCACCAGGAGATGCCCACGCTCATGTTTGCAACCTTTTGAAAAGCTGGATTTTGAATTCTGAATTTTGAAAAGCCGGAGGATTGTTGTAGGTGTAACTAACATCACTTTGTACTCACACTCTAAAATAAATACCAGTCTGAGGCTGCTCAGAATCTCCATCAACCCATCAAGATCATGTGGATCAACATGAGCAGTGCTGAAAGCAGTAAACCTCATTGCTGATTTGGAGTGCTCAAAATTGACAACAAGCACTTTAAACCTAGGAAAGGAAATACTAAGCAAGTACTTCACACTGAATAGCAACATTTTAACAGTTCAGGAAGGCTGCAAATGTACCTGTTACAGAATTCTGCAGTCACTTGCCCAGGAAGGGATGTTTCAACAGTCTACAGTCCTAACTTGATATAAGTCCCAGTGCAGCCCAGTTCCATCTTTCAAAAAAAATAAGTCACTAACACTTTGGGTCAAATCCAACATTTAAAAGCTTGGCATTTCTCCTTGAAGTTTCAAAGGTAAAGAAAAAGCTAGGGGTTTTGTTTTAAGTTATGCTATTTACCTATTTTAAATTTTAAGGGACCTAAGCTGTGGGGGCTATACTGTACTTGTTGGTGTAATTTTTAATGTGTCTGAAGCATAATATTTTTCAAAACAGAAGTTATTTGATATTTATCAGCAAAAGGATTTTAGCATGCCTGCCCCTGCAGAGCAAAAACCTCTATATTCAATACTGCCCATTCACTCTTCTATTCCTTTTTAACCAACTGTCATTCATTGTCCTCAGGGTGCTCATTAATTCTGAAGTTTAAAAGATATCCATCAGCAGTATCATAAATTCACAGATAGCTACAACAGGAATATCTCTCTCTCTAAGCATGACTTTTTCTTTTATGGTTTAACCTCTGTGATTAACTCCCATTTTTGTGTCCTGCGGCATCTTTTATGCAAATGACAGAATTTCTCATAGAAAGACCTTTCCTTAATATTTTAACACATCCTTCATCGTCACTGGTCTCCAGAACACATGGAAATCACATTGTCTAACTGGCATGTGAATACCTAGTAAAGAGTGGTGAATTTTCACTGCCATGTCTGGATGAAATATGCCAGAGGAAAGTTAAAACTTTTCAAAAACAGTCTGCAAAATTTTAATTACCCATGTTTTCAAGCCATCAGATTGTGATTTACAAGATGTAATTACTATTTGGACCATTAAAACCAAAAATCTTCTTCCCAAGTTGAAGAAAAAATGGTTCGCATAGGAGAGTATAAAGACTATTAGAATGGCTCAATGAGCAATTTAATGAAAAAAAAAAAAATCCAGTAGTTTTGTACACATCTGTTAAGTTTCACAAAGTGAAAATCTTCTGCTCCTCTACTCCAAAGTCACAGCTGAATCATGGTGCTTTCTGAGTACTTGGTGCTTATCATCAATCTCTGCAGGTGAACCCAAACTGCAACCAAAAACTGCATCTCCAAGATCTGCCAAATTCTAGTAGGATGTGTCAAACAGTGGCATTCAATATAAGCAATATTCAAATTGCATGGTCACCCATCCACTTACAGACTGATACTGTAAAATAAGATTGCTTTTTCTGCCAGTTGAGCTACAATTTCAAATACTTATTACCAGAGATTACAGATGGTGGAACTGTAATAGTAAAGTGTTACTGTCAACTAAAGGTGTAGCAACATAATTATAAAAGCTACAAACAGCATCTATAGTTTAGCAGCACTAATGCAATCAAAATAAAACTTCAATTTCAAGCCGGGTAACTATTAAATGGCCATTCAACAGCACCTGAGGGGCGGGAGAAACAATTCCACAAGGCTCATCCATGTTTCAAAATTACCAGCATGTAATTTTCCACCTCTCAGTGCTATAATGCTTTACTACATACCACTGATGAAAATTTTTAAACAACATGAAGGGCTAGCTCATGTTCAGTGAGAAAATACTGAAGGCAGTGGTGCAGCTGTACAGCCAGAGCCGCACAGATTTTCCCTTACTTTTGTGTTTGCTTGCAACTTAATTCTGGAATGTTAAATTATTTTGAAATACCCACACATGACAAACACAGCTTTCCCAGCTTGAGACCTTAGGCTGAACAGCTTGCTTCAGTTCAATTATTATTCAAGCACTGATACCCAGCATTATCTTAGATGAAATGCAAACCAAGTGAGAAACAGATTCCACATAAAAAACCTTGAGAGCTGAAAGAAAATGAAATCAATCCCCAGCCTTTCAACTCCTTAAAGTGATAGGCAATAACAGGGATGTCAAACCAGGGTAAACCTGAAAAGAAACATTTTGCAGCACATGATTGAAAGAGAACATAAAAGGATGTCAGGTAGATGGATGCTTTATTGCTATTTTATATTTGAAGCCAGAAAACAAGGCCAGGTTGTAGCTGAAGACGTGAAACTGCAACTCTTCCATCTATTTTAGGAGACCTGATTGATACTGCTAACCTTGTTGTCTGATCATGATCACACCCCTTCATCTTCCCTATACATTGATCAGCTGTTTCCTCTGAGAGCAACTTGTCATTAACACCTCCACACATTTATATTTATATGCATGTCCTTTTCTCCCCGTTATATTTTTCTTGCAAGCAGCCAACAAATACAGCAAATATGTTAGTAGTAAATATAGCTGCATAGTAGGGAGGAGCTGGCACCAAATTCTTATCTCCAACAGGAGAGATTTGACCTTTTACACTTTTAGCAAGTTAGGTAGTTATAGAGTGTGGTGGGCTGGGGCTGCTTGGAAGCTGAGCTCCCACCCAGTTCACTTCATCACTGCCCCACAGTGGGACAAGGCAGAGAATCAGAAAAGCAAAAGCAAGAAAAGCTTGCTCTCAGTCTTGGTGGTCAAGATAAAGACTGTCTCCTACATGAAGAAAAAACTGAAACAATGCATCCCCCCCAAAAAAAAACCCAACAAAAAACAAAACCCAAAACAAATCCAAAAAACAAGTGCCAAAAAGTGACACTTTCAATTTTGTTTAAGATTTCCTCTTTCCTCTCTCTAGATGACTCTCAGCTCAGTACCTATAGAAGAGCTTCACTTTCAAAGCTTAGCATTTCTGACTGTCAGGTTAAAAGTGTTATCTATTTTCGCTACTGAAAAAACCCTCTTCACTTTCTCTTTGACATATTGCCCAAGTAGTAATGTCAAAAACAAAGAAAAACCTCCACAGATAAAAGAAATGGGAAGGGGTAAAAACCTAAGAAAGGAGAAAAAAAATTGGGGAAAATGGAAATTGACATTTTAGTTTGGAAATTTTGCAAGACTTTTTAATGAAAATTCCTCTTCAGAAAGAGGTAAACCTTTTTCAAATAAGAGCTATGAACAATTAAGGAATCATCAGAGTCTTTCCTGATAGTTTAGGAAGTCCTAGATCAAGGTTTCAGATAGTAGACTCGGAAAGAAAAAGCAAAACATGGCTGGATATCACATCTCTTATTCTACTTATCTAAAGCAGGTAAGCAACAGTCAGTGAGTCTTCACTGGACTGAGACTTGGACTGGATTTCTAATGCTAAATTGATTGGTGTTCAGATACCAGTGTGATAAATAGGCTATACATACACACAGCCTGACAGCTCAAATAGTTTGCTAAAATAGACAGCTCTAAGAGCTATTCTGGGTAACTGTTTATCTATCCATCCATTCATCCATCCAAGCTTACTCTTCTCATCTGTTGGGCTGAGTTTTCAGACAGGATATTCTAGTGGGATAGCTTCTTGAAATGTTGCTATAATAAAGAGATGGCTGAAACAGATATTAAAGCTGAATTAGATACTCGGCAATACAGAGAGAGCTCCAGGAATTGTGGAGGGAAACAAAAATAAAGAAGATAAAAGAGGTGAGTATGGAAAACTTAAGAACAAGTTCACACCTTAAAAAAGAAATAGAAATAAAAATCCAGCTGGTAGTCACTACATTTTCTCATAGCTTTCTGCTTGGGACAGAACGGGCCTTGAAAATCCATCTTCAAAATCACCCCATCTTCAAAATCCAATTCTCTCAGTATTGACTCTGGTGCAGATATACCATTTCCACATACAGTGCAGAGTGAGCATGACATGGATGGACTGTAGATCTGCACTGCTGCTCCAACTGAGTGACAGAAAGAAAATCATAATTTCATTTGTTCCCCTGCTTTAAACGTCCAACATCTCCTTCAAGCCCCAATTTTATTTTCTTTTTCAGGTATGTTTTTTCTGCAGCTTGCTGTATTTTATCCTTCTGTAATATTTACCATGTGGCTTCCTGCTCGCTAATGACTGCAAATATGTCCAGTGAAACATTCTTATCACAGTTTGGAAACAGAAGCTCCAGAATACAGTCCATCCCCTACTCCCATCCCCTTCCAGTCCTTCACAGACTCATATCCCCAGAGAAACCTTTAAACAATTAAAGTCATTGCAGGATTTTACCAGCTAAATGGATTTCTGGGTTTTGAATAAGTTTGTGCATTCAATAGCTATGTTTTAAAGTAAGTTGCACTACATCACAGCTAGATAGAAGAAGACATTTAAAAGTCTTCTTTATAACAAGTTTATAGTTGCCAGCTGTTTTTCTGATCTTTATGGTAAATCCTGCACTGAAAAATAGCTGCCTAGAAGGCAGGAGCTGATAACAATTTGAGTTTACTAGCCATTTCTCTAGATCAGATGCCATCACCACCAGTGGAATCAGTATTCCAGTCACATGCTTATATTCTTCACTCTTGGAAAACACTTTGCAAGAAATTACATGGAAATATATATATTGCTAGACTATGGTTATGAATGCTGTGTTAATCAATTTACATACTTTAGCACAGCTTTCTACTGGACTATATGTAGTATGCATACACACTCTGCATCCTACCATAAGCTTTTTAATATACCAATCTTTTATATAAATGATACAATAAAGGTGTTCATTTAGTGGATAAATACCAGTATAGTCACTGAAATTTTGCTCCTCCTTTAGAAGTTCTTTATAATTTTAAATATAAAAGAGCATTACAAATATAAGATACATAAAAAGCAAGAGCTATTCAGATACAATGTTGATACTTAAATTTTATTATTTTTCTATACAAATCAATTCCGAGACAGAATGTTTATGGATTTGCTCTGCAAAAAACCAAACTAGTGAGAAACAAATTACATCTGCTTAATATAGAGAGCAGAAAAGACATAAAATTGTCTTAAGATGCTATTTTTAATTTGAGATTACACATCAAGCAAAAGAAAGGTTTTGAATTAGAAAAAGACAAATAAAAATTTTGTCTTTTGGCAAACCAAGTTGCATCTCAGTGCATTGTCTTCAAAATCTTGACCACTTACACCAGTAAAATGCATGTGCTGATCAAATGAATATCTTAGAGGTCAAAATTTCAGAATCAATCATCATAACCAATAAAACTAAATATATAAATAAACCCCTCACACATAAAACCCCCCTTTTACTTATATATCTAAAAAACAGCAAAAGATAAAAAAGATTTAATGAGATATGTGCATAGTTCAAAGATGGTTAATGTGTTTGTTTCAGTTCTCAGATAAGGCTTTTAGCTAGAGAATCCTGAGATAGCAATGCATGTATGCTAAGGTATGCCAAGATGTGAATGGTACACATGAAACATATGTGTTAAAAAATAACCCACAGAAAGAAGATAAAAAATACGGAGTAAACAAGGCAATATTCTGATCCGGTTTGTCAAAAATTAATTTTGCAACATTAAATAATACAAGTCACAGTTAAAAAGAAACCAACCTTTTGAATACATCAAATCATTATGGGGTGCTAAAGATTTCTGAGTCTATTAGCTTGCCCTTAGGGCTTATTGAAAATAATCTATTTCAATTTTCTTCTCCATTTTCTAGCACAAATAACACTGCAGATTAGATCAAGCCATTTCTTATGCTAGTAGTATTTTCTGTCAATACCCACTAAGGGGTAGAAGCCTGAGAGGAGGAGCAAGTCATAAATGAATTGCACAACCTGCTTGCGAATTCTGCAGTCTGTGGTTTAATGTAAGCTTACACCATGAATGCCAACAGCTAAAGAAGGATGGGAAGGTGACTGGTTAGATGCAGTTTTTAATTCAGTGCATTATGAGATCAATATTGCCCAGTGGAGGCAGTGGAATTTCCAAAATCAGAAGTATTTCATGAGTTTCTCTGCCCTCCTCAGTGACTCCTGTTCAGCACATTTATTTTACCTCCAAGTTATAAAAAACTTGGCACCTTGGGTCTACTGCTCTAGGGCACTGCATTGTACATATCACTATCACTCTGCATCAGATGTTCCTGCTCAAGAACACTTACAAACTCCATTGCTCCCACCCTCCCACCCTTTTGCACCACATTATCCTCCATGTCTTGCTCTTTTAATAATTCTGGACTTTGTTGTGCTTCTCACAGATACTTTATTTGTGTCTCCCTCTTTTACTGTCCCTCATACATGAAGTGCTTTCCCTCCCCTGACTTTCACTTCCTGCAAAGCCCACTCCATCATGCCAATGTACGATTGTAGGGTGAAGGAGATGGTTAACACAGAGATGAAACCTTATTTCTGCGTTTTAAGTGAATTATAGAAATGGGTAAACAAGGTACATGAAGAGCCTGCAACTGATATTAACGCTGCTAAACATTTTTGGGTACAGGGTGCAATGAACCACAAGGGTACAGGGAGGAAAAATGGCATGTCCAAAAAGGAAGCTGTCCCCTGAGCTGGAGTTCATTCAGCTGCAAAAGCCCAAAACTTGCCATCTAAAGAGGAAATGTCGACAGAAAGGGTTGTGGAACAACATTACAAAACAAGCAGTAGTTACTTTAAGAGACACCTGCAGCTATTTTTTTTTCCTTGAAAATGGGGCTTTCCAAAATATGTTTAGCAGGAAACTAAGATAGAAAGCTGCTGTCAGACTGTATGTATTCCAAAATTTAGAGATGGAAGGACATACTACATCAGTCTTTCATTCTGTGGTCACTGGTAGATTATTCCCTATTATATACCCCTGAGCTCTTCGTCTACTGTAGTTTTAAATGACTCAAGTGCTTGGACCTCTATCACTTCCCCTGGGAGACTTACCTATTCCACAGTCTAAGAGATCTCACTGTCAGGAAATAGCCTCCATTTGCCTTTGCTCAACCTTATCCCATTACTCCCAGTTATGGCAGTTTTTTCCTGTTGTGCTCTGAAACACCCCTATAATGGCTCTTACCCCAGAATCACAGTGAAATAACAGCCATAAATGGAAACCTCTCACCTTCCATTAAGAGCTCCCTTGTCCTCTCGCTCCCACAGCCTGGCACCAGTCCCCAGGAGAGGCAGGAGCAGTTGCAGCGAGCAGGACCTGGACTAATGCCACCTGGGACAGGCCACTGCACAAGGCTCAGCCGTAATTACGGCACAGTGGGACAGAGGGAGCAGTGTGGCATGAAAGCGGTGTCAGCAGGCAGGGACACCTCCTTTTAACCCAGGCAGTCTTTAAGTTGCATGCTCAATTTTGTAAATAGCCCAATTTTGTAAATGGGCATTAATCATCCTAGTGAAACGTCTCATCAGCACCAGCGCTGCCGTGTGGTGTGCCTGCCTCTGCCTCGCTCCTCCCTCCTCAGCTTTCCGCTGAACTGCAGCCAAACACTGCACTGGCAACTATGTGACCGAGCTTTCAGTCCTGCCAGGCTGAATCCAAAATCCAGAACCACTCACTTTCCACCGTGGCAATGGTGAAGGGGTGGATTACATAGCTTCCCAGTTTTATACTGCAGAGACGTGTGTTTGTTAAGGGTCATACTTTGATTTTAAGACATTTGCTTTCATCTTTCCTTGGTCTTGAACAGTACTGACAGCAATAGTAATGCAAAGACAGTGGATGCCAGACTTTGGCAGGAAGTCCCCAAATCAGCGAAGAAAAGCTCAAAAACATTGTCAGATGAAGAAAAGTCTGCCATGCTCTAACAGGTATAAGCTTTCCTCTTCACGTGAGATGAAGACACAATGTCACCCTGTAACAAAGATGGCCAATCAAAAATTTAACTACCAATTCATGTTTTCTGCCAGACTAGGTTGGTTTAGGCAACCAACTAGATTCAAGTAATTTTATTTACACCACCAAAAAATCCAAATCAAACCAACAAGAAAACCAAAATCTCAAAAAAGTAAAACTGTCACAGAAAAGAGAAACCTTACACAGGTTTACTCAAGAAATTCAGACACAAAAAACTCCATTTCACTTGTGTTTTTCTAATTGAAGACAGCTACAGTCACTTCTGCTGTTCATTTCTTTCTTTCCTTATGTTACTTTTAAGTATTTTGCCGAGATTTTCTAATTCTGAAGCTTGGTTATTTACAAGGCTATTTTTTGGACAGTTTTTGTTTATGTCCTACCAAAATCCATTTTGATTTCTCTGCACATTTCCCTGTGGTGTCCTTGGAAATACTCAATCTGTATATTATAATCTGGGGACTGTCAGAGTAAAAGAAAACATAAATATCAAAGCTGAGTTGTCTGCAACACATTATGCTGTTTTTTTACAGACCTGTATTTTTATTAACTCCTGCACTGCTTTCCTCTTTCATGTATGGAAAACTAAGTAACCAATGGAGAGTTACTGAAAACTATGTGCTTGATCTTTATTTTAGGCCCTGGATAAAAGCTATCAAAGCAAACATTATATGCAAGGCCTCTCTCTCTTTCATACAGATAAAAAAATCTCAGTGATTTGCCAGCTAACTTATTTCCCACTCACTGGAAAGCATACAAAGTCTTTGTGTAGCAGTACAGATGCCAAGTTATTAATTGTCAAAGGCAATTTTTTTTTGAATTGCGAAAGTCAAAATATCTAAAGAAAAAAGATGACTGAAAAAGCACCTAAAATGGGAACAGTCCAGGCCAAGATGTCTTGCACCTTAAATGCTGCACAGGCAAAGGAACACTTCCCCAACACTCTGAATTCCTGATATATATTTTCCTAGGTACATTGAGAAACAACCAAAACAAAAGTAAAAATGTTTTCTGCTCTTTCTCAATCTATTTCATCAAAAATTAAGCATGACTGCAGATAAAAGTAGTCAACAAAAAATTAAGATGAATTATTAACACAGAGTCAGAGAAACCCCATCATAATAACCTCTCCTAATATGCAGTACAACTGGAAATACAAGTAATTTAGTTTTTTATTAAGATAAGCTTTTTTATGGCTACATATTTCACATCATGGTAATGTTCATTGATGATCTGAAGGCCTGAAATATCCGCATTCTTTTCTCATCCATCTGTCAGAAACCCTCTCATTTTCCTGCAGAGAAAGGTGACTCCTGTTCGCATCAAATCCAACCCACTAAACTTTCATTATTTACACTTGGCATAAGGTCAGGTCTATAAGATTCAACAAGCAAATTCTGATGTTGTATTAGAAAAAAGATGCAGCATGACTGCTTTATGTTTTGGCTCCTTAGCTTAGCATGTCTGGAGGGCACAATTTCACAACTGCTCTCCCCTCATTTTCATTCATTTACAGCCTTGCAGGTCAGAAATGTGACAATGTTGTTGTTTTAGCACCCTGTTCTGCTTCTCTGGCACACCTAATAAGGAATAAATACAGTCCTGGTTACCCATGTATTTCTAGCTCCTGTAAGCATTTGGCATGTACAAACTGTACTTCAGGTGCCATTGCCTTGCTTCTCTTTCCTCATCACTACACAGAAATTTGGGGTTATCCAAGATCCAGGCCCACCTTCCCCACAGCAGAATGATGCTGTAGGGTGGGATCTGCACTTAAATGGGGGCTATTCCATGCAGAGAGTGAAGCCATTACATTAGTGCATAACTCCCCCTTTGAGGATTTGATGACTTGACGTGTGAATTATCTGTCATATCAGTTCACCTAGGATTTGCAAACTGACTCTGGTTTTGATGAGAAAAACGGGGACTGTAGCCCAAACCAACAGGCCAAGTGTATTTTTCTTGGTTTTTTTAAACATAATTTTTTACATTTAGCTGATATGTATGAATAAATGTGAGAACATTGTGGTAGACTTTCTTATTAGTCTAGTAGAAAATACTATATTGCAAATATAAGCTTCTTTGCAAAGATTGCTCCTGACTGGCCAGCAAATCCAATAAAAATATGACTTTTGATTCAGCTTAACCATATAATACACTTTATCACCCAGCGTCTTGTGTAATAAATGTTACTGAAAAGACTAATTTAGGATCTGAATTTATTTTAATTAGTCTTTCTAATACTGCAGCAGATGTTAGCCTGTGTAAAAGCAAACCTGCACTTGTGAGGAATCTCAATGAGAAGGCCCCCAACATTTGATATTCTCAAACATACTGCCTTCAATAGCAGACAGGAGGGGGAAAAGGAAACGAAAGAACTAACAGGATGCAGGAGGATGAGGAAAAAAGGCAGCAGAGATTCATTTTGTTATAAACATGTCCTGCTATCAGTCACAGCACTGTAAAGGTGAGGCTGCAGAACACCATTAATACCTGACAGTTGTTGTTAACTACCAGGGAACACCAGATAACCTTCCCGAGAATATCTATACCCCCATCTTGGGCAACAAAGTAATGAGTCCCAGTGGAAAGAAAGCACTGGCCGTCTTTGTTGTAGCTATTGATCTCCTGATGTGATTTAGATAAGGGAGGAAGAGATAATGGCATTGATTATTCTATTTAGGAGCCAGACTGAGACTAAACTAAAGTATAATACATAAAGAGGAAAAATCCACATTCGATCACTTCTTTTTTGTTCTTTGCAATTCAAGCCAGGTGGTCACAGCAACTGGGAGACACATCTTAATAAATATGTGGGGTTTGGTTTCTGGGACAATTTGATATAAACTAACATATGACAGAGGGTTTTTTTTTGTTTCTTATTCATTACTTTAAAGGACAAGCATTGTTTTCATAAAGCAAAGCATGGGAAGCATAGATTGTTTTCCTGCCAAGAAGGTTGACAGAAGTCAATGATGGAGATCTCAGGCTGACAGCAGGACGTGCATAACTAATTTTGCTTTATGCTCCTTGCCCCCATTGTGAAGAGTAGTCAGCTCAGGCCAGGTAGTTTACAGAGAAGAATCTTAAAAAAATAGAAGGAATGCTTATGCCTATCCACAGCAAGATGTAATTATTCTGACAAGCCTTTACTGCAGGTCACCTGCAGACATGGATTAGAGCCTCAGGCCTTGCCTCAGAGTATAAAAGAATCCCTGTTGCATATGACAGCAGACACCAGTGAGATTTAGATATACCCTAAAAATGGAAAAAATAAAAAGAAAACCATTTCCAATCTTTTTAAAGCTGCTGAGCTTAAACTGCTCCTAAATTTGTTGACAGGTTACAGAAGTCACAGTTCTACCAAGGGAACACAGTGAGGGGTATGATGGATTGACAACCATGTCCTGCTTTATATTCTCTATTATGCTCTCCCATATTTGGAATACCATCCTAGACCTGAAAACCAATATAAACTTTTACTTCTTTCCTCAGTGAAGAATTTTAGACATCAAACTGAGGTTCTCTTAAAAACATGTGCATTTAGATTAAATATTATTCATCTTTTATTGGTTTGATTAGTAGATATGTTTGGCAAACTATGAAAGGAAAACAAATAACAGATGTAGGAGCTAAAATCAAAATAAATGTGTCCAATTCTTGGATGTCAACATATAGTTTCAACATGTGAAGACAGTATGTTCACCTGTTTGTGACCCTGCCCTTGCCAGTGTCAGAGAGCTGCAATTGACATCAGGCAGAACTGGCTCTAAAGATTTTTCAGGGAAACACAACTGATCTTTTAAATATGAAACTGTAAAAATCAATCTTTATAAACTTTTTTCTTTGGGTGGGATTCTGGTTTAGTTGCTGGGTTTTTCAAATGTTTTGTGTTTCTTGAACACAAAGCTGTTTAAAGAAAACAAGCCCGGCTTCCTAACATGATTCCCTCGGTTGGGTGGGGAGATACTTGAGCTTCCTGCACCTGCTATGGTAAATTAAAGCTTTACAGTGAAGCTAAAGGGTGGATTTGAAGCATCCAAGACCAATTTGACCTAATCCAAATGTTGGGTCCAAACTGTACAAACCAAATTTCCCACAAAGTAGAAACTTTGTCTTCCTGTGAGTTCTAGAAAAAACCTCTAAGACCTCATGTCTTAATTAGAATGGAAAAGATTATTGTACAAAATCACAAAGCACTCCCAACATCTCTGTGCACTGTACCACTGCTCTCCGTGGATCTCTGCAAGCTCAGTGTGAACAACACACAGCTTGGACACAGAGGCTACTGGCAGCTCTGTGAGGGCACTCAAACCTGCTCTTCCCTGTGTGCACAGAGTCACCGGAACACAACAACAACACACTGAGCATCATTGCTTGCACAGAGCCCTGCGCCACCAGCGCCAATCTATATCTCAAAATCAGCAGGAGAGGAGAGAGCAGAAGCAGTGAGAACAACCAACCTTGTGCAGGCACAAACTGAAATGCTAAAACCAGTCCTTGAAGGATTAACTGTAGCTTCAAACTTCATAATTCAAACAGGAACTTCAGAGAAAGACAGGCAGTGTGGGTCTAGTTGGTTTAAGGGGGAAAAGAAATCCCTCTAAATCTATTGTCTATATAACATGGTAGATATACTGACATATTGTCTGAAGGTAAAAGAAACATAGGTTTTTCCTTTCAAAAGGAAATCGATTGAGCCATGAAGAAAGGGTAGATTTACCCATTTCCTTAACAGAGAAAGTTTGATCACTAGTGTCAGTGTTTGAAATAAAAAGCATTTCTGTGCATTTCCCCAGACTCTGGCACTTGTGCTGAAGAACAAAGAAAGACTTAATGGTGGGAAAGAAAATGTCTGTGTGAAAAAAATACAACTTGGGATTTCATTACTGCAAGTAATGAAAAATAAGAATATACATAAAATCATAATCACAGATACTTTTATTCCCCTATGTACAGCTGTAAAATACTATGACTGAAAAATGATTTATGAATAATACATCCAGGATTCAGGTACAGGTTGAGGTGCCTCCACTCCACAATCAGAAGTCACATTCTATATCTCCTGTGAAAGACCACTAGGATAAGCCAAAATCCTGGGCATAGAACATACCAAAAATTGATAGGACTTTAAATATCTGAAACTGAGTAGTTTTAGTTCAGCATAAGATAGAATCCTAATTTCAGAGCATTTTTAGAGTGACATTACATCACCTATATTGGTCCAAGCAACTCAGACTTGATCTGATAAAGCATTTAATTCTAATCTTACTTTTACTCTGATACAGAAATTTTTCTGCAAGTGAAAGTTGCCTTTACAAGTTTTTTGTGCTTCTAGTAATTTGGATGATGATTTTGTGAAGTGTTAAAATGAAGCTGTGGCAGTTGACCTGCCTGTCAGCAGACATAAACCAAACCAACTCATTAGATTAAACCCAAATCCCCCCCAGTGGCATCCTTGATTCCATTCAATATTTTCATGCTCTAAGGCCATCTGTGAATGCTTTGACTGTATTGACATTTCTTTTTATTTTATTGTTTGACAGATCTTCCAGAGCTAGGGGGGAAGTACTAAAGAGATAATAAAACTATTTTAGAATCATTAAAGAAAAAGTGGAATTACTCTACTATTGTTTTAGAAATACATTCATACATTGAAGCTATACATACCAGAAATTCTAATACAGGTAGACCCATTTATACTGTATTTCTCAGCCATTCCTAAGTCAAGGTGACATTTTCAATATGAACTGTCAAAATAAGACAGACAAATCCTTGTAGAAGTGATTACATTTCTAGCAATATCTTTTGGGAATTATAATATTTCCTTTATTCCACAAAGAAAATATTTTTCCCTTCTAAATTCTGCAAATCTGTAGCAAGAACTCCCAGGTAAATGGCTAAACACAGATTGGATATCAGCTGGGCTTCATTTAGCAAAATTAACTCATTCTCCATCTTCTGCTTAATTGCCAGTAAGGTGCAGTGTGAGTTCCTCCGTCTTCTGCTTCATGCTACTGTCCTGACTGATGGACAGTAGCAGAAGCAGAAGATAAATGAAGCAGATAACTGACCAGTCTGCTTAAGTATTTCAATTATTTAGGGAGATAATTAATATCTAGAAAATACTTTTGTTGCCAGGTAAATGACACATTTTTACAAGGAAGCTTCCTAATCCTGTTTGGTTGTTGTTTTTGAGCAAACAGTGGAAATCAGTGCTATCACCAGGCACCTTTACCAGCTGCTGGGTTTAACTGGCAAATGTCCTTTAGATAATTACTGCTGTTTGATGTTCCAGCCCTTTCTGGTTTCTAGGTAAGCTGAAAAAATGCTGAATCCAGCGCTTGAAATGTACTTTCATGCAATTCCCTTGGGCCTGCCCTCAAGCCAGCTACAGTCGGTTGAAACCACTGTTCCATGTTTACTGGAGAAGAGGTTCTGATAAAGATGGTATTAAATAATGGCATTCCTGTTTAAATTCATGTTGTTTTGTTATTTTTTTGTGGTTTTGGGTTTTTCTTCAGGAAACACATCAATTGTCCTAGAACCATTCCAATAGGACATATGAGAAGTCATATATATGTAAAATAAACCCAAACTTTGAGACACAAATGTTAAGGCTGAAGAGAAACAAAAGTATACTCACTTTAAGGATTTTTGAGAGGCAGGGACGTGTGCAAGAAATATGTATATTCTTTCTACTTCTTAATCATTTGTGGTAGATATTGCTTGTGTAGAGAGAGGATGAAAATAACCAGAAGACAAACATTTAATTTCCAAAGGAACCATATTTTTAGTTTATCACAAAATGACAACTGAATAATTGCAATGCTAACATTTGTAGAAACTCAAAGGCCACAGAAATGACTAACCCTATTGAGAATACATTATACATGCATGTGGTAAGGGCAATTGCAAGAGAAGATCAAAAGACACCATGTCTTAAGTTTAATAACCCATTTAATATTGCCTTTCAATTCCATTTCATGCTCAGTAAAGCAAGAATAACTGAACCTTTCACTGATGCTGGCCTCAGATGAACAGCTTTTGTTTTGAGGGCTCTGGTTGCAATGCCTTATTATGGTTGACAATTACGGCCTTGCAGCAAATGCCAGGGACAGTGTCAGAGGAACTGCTTCTGCACCTAAACAAGGATACATCTTTAATGGGCTGCTTTTCTTAACTAGGGTCATACTATAGGCTCGTGTGCATAGGGAAAAGGCCTGGCATGAACTGTCTTTGTCCCTTCCCCACAACATTCCCCCATCTTTCTTGCAATGAAATACAGCGCCTGCAAATGGGCAAGGGGTGAAAATGGGCATGACATGCTGAGGTAAGCAAAACACAGCACACTGTCCCATCAGAAAGGTTAATGGCAAAAAGAAGCAAGACATAAACTCATGACATGCTAAAAAGCCACTTTCAAAAGGTTAATGGCTATTGCTCCCAGTGCTTGCTTAAAGAACAAACTGTGTTGGGACTCAGCCAACCAAGAGCAAAGAATATAAAAGGAATGAGCAATAGCTTGAAATCAAAGATTACAAATTGAACCTGTTCCAGAGCAGACAGCAAAGGTTTACAGTCTAGTTATGTGCACAGTACAGCATACTATTATCTTATATTGTTCATAAACAAAATTATTTGATGAGTAGATCAGAGATACTGTACAGGATTCTGTATTTTGAGTCTATCCATACAGCATAAGCAAAAAGACAATTCACTAATTCATCAGGAAATTCATTGCAGTGATTTGGTATTTGCAGCGTAAACTCGCTCTAGCCAGGCTACTCTAAAGTCTTTAAAACAGCAGGTGCCATCTTTGCTTTCACCTTTTCATAAACTACTCAGAAATGTCATGTTTCACCTTGAAAAAGACAATATATTAGGATAATGTAATATTGTAATAGTGTCTCAGCCATCCAGTGTTATTTTTATTATAACCAACTGGAAATTAAAATTAAACAGACTCGGTGAAGTTTGCTATGAAGAGCTACTAGAAACATGAAAAATTATTTTGTTGTAAAAATGCAGCTGAATTACAGATTTCAGCAGTTTAGAGGCTTTGCATTAGAGATGCACTAGGACCTAGTACAGAGTTGACCCACATGCTTTGTAAAACAATGAAATTCTTATGTGTCATGTGTAACTCAGCAGACCACACTTCTGCCTTGGTTACATCATAGATACCCACAGATGCCAGATCATATCCCCCAGCTGGAGAAATATTTGTCTTCAGTTTTCATGGAACCCTCTTGTTGTATAGGTATGTTTTTTTTTTTTTTTTTTTAATCTCCACTACCTTCACACAAAGGGCTTAAATGTTTGACTGTATCTGTATACAGTATCATGCTTTTCCCTTTTTCTGGTACAGCTTTTCCATAAATTTTGCTTCATCTACATCTCCTACGCATTCCTTTGAACTCCTAGGACCTTCTGAGAAGACAACAGTTAATCTGATTGCACAGTCATTTTTTTCAGAATGCAGTGGTCCACTAAACCACAACAGGATAGTGCAATACCACCACAAATGCCCAAAATTAGCATGCAGACTTGTAGGTGTGATCTCTACCAAAGGACTGTAGAGGCCAGAATCACTAGCTAAAAAAAGATGAGTGTGCATCAAGTCAGAGGGGAAAGGGAGAAGGACGATCACAACAGAAAATTACCAAGTTACACTTTACTATACACTCAATTACCTCTTTTTGATGCAATCACCTGTGTTATGCTCTGCTATGACAAATACAACACATTTAAGGGGGAAACTATATTCTCAAACTGTCTTTAAAATATGAAGTACAATATTTGGAGTACATAAAAAAGGGTGATCTAAGAAAATTTAGTTTGGAGAAAATGTACAAGTTCATACCAAAAAACCCATGATGTTTGAGTCTACAGGTGAAGTGGCAACAGTTTTCTTCCTGCAGTGCTAATACCGTCTCTATTAAAACAAAAACCCCAGTTTTAGGAGAGGGTGCCATCTTGAAACCCTCTGAGTAGCACAGGACAGACAGGGTTAAAAAAGCTGTTGCAATTCTGTGAGTGTTTAGATGCAGATTTTTAAATTTATCTTCATGTTCTTATGCTGAAGCCTCAATCTCAAAATTGCTTCAAATTATGTAAAACCAACTGTCTCAATTCTTGAATAACATATAAGCACATCATGTGCTTAAATATTAAAATACTGACTGATATGATCCTGTAACATGTTAAATCTCCCTGATCTAATCCATACTTTTGAGAAGTACTTGGCAGTTCTGACTTGCTCTGAAGTAAAGCAATCCTCCACCTAATTACTGGGACAAAGAGGAAGATTATGGGAAGGGATTTTGCTGCCTGATTTTACAGAATCACAGAATGACTAGGTTGGAAGAGACCTTCAAGATAAGTGAGTCCAACCCATGCCCTACACCCTAACACTTCAATTAAACCATGGCACTGAGTGCCACATCCAGTATTTTTTTAAACACATCCAGGGATGGTGACAACTACTTCCCTGGACAGGCCATTCCAGTACTTTATCACTTTTTCTGAAAAAAACTTTGCCTAATATCCAAGCCATATTTTCCTTGATGCAGCTTAAGACTGTCCTCTCGTTCTGTCAGTTGCTGCCTGGAGAAAGAGACCAACCCTCACCTGGCTATAACCACCTTTCAGGAAGCTGTAGAGAGTGATAAGGTCACCTCTGAGTCTCCTTTTCTCCAGGCTGAACACCCCCAGCTCCCTCAGTTGTTCCTCACAAGGTTTGTGTTCTAAGCCCCTCACCAGCCTCGTTGCCTCCTCTGGACATGCTCAAATGTCTCAAGGTCCTTCCCAAACTGAGGGGCCAGAACTGGACACAGCACTCAAGGTGTGGCCTCACCAGTGCTGAGTACAGGGGGAGAATGACCTCCCTGCTCCTGCTGGCCACACTATTCCTGACACAGGCCAGGAGCCATTGGCCTTCTCGGCCCCCAGGGCACACTGCTGGCTCATGTTCAGCTGGCTGACATCAGTGCCCCCAGGTCCCTTTCTGCCTGGGCACTGTCCAGCCATACCATCCTAAGCCTGTAGCATTGCAGGGGGTTATTGTAGCCAAAATGCAGGACTCGGCACTTGGACTTATTAAAGTTCATTTTATTGGATTCCACCCATCCAGCCGTTCCAGGTCTCTGCAGAGCTCTCCTACCTTCTAACAGATCAAGACATTCTCCCAGCTTAGGGTCGTCTGCAAATTAAGTAATGAAAGTAATACCCTCATCCATGTCATCAATGAAGATATTGAACAAAATAGGCCCCAGCACAGACCCCTGAGGGACATCACTGGAGGGCCACCAGCTGGATCCAGCACCATTCACCTCCACTCTCTGGGCCTGGCCATCCAGCCAGTTCCTAACCCAGCAAAGAGTACCTCTGTACAAGCCATGGGCCAGCTTGTGTAGGAGTGTGCTGTGGGAGACAGTGTCAAAGGCCTTGCCAATGTCCAAATAGGCAACATCCACAGCCTTTCCTACATCCACCAGGTGGGTCACCTGGTCATAAAAGGAGACCAGGTTGGTCAGACATGACCTACCCTTTGAAAACCCATGCTGGCTGGGTCTGATACCCTGGCCATCCTGCAAGTGCTGTGTGGTGACACTCAATATAAACTGCTCCATCACCTTACTGGGTACTGAGGTCAGGCTAACTCGTCTATAGTTACCAGAATCCTCCTTCCCACCTTTTTTGTGAAAGGGCATCACATTGTCCAGTTTCCAGTCATGTGGAACCTCACCAGTGAGCCAGGACTGTTGGTAAATGATGGAGAGTGGCTTTGCAAGCTCATCTGCCAGCTCTCTCATCATCCTGGGATGGATCCCATCTGGGCTGATAGATTTATGAATATCCAATCGTCTCAGCTGTTCTCTGACTGCCTCCTCCTGGGTAACAGGGGGCCATTCTGCTCCCTGACACCATCCACCAACCCAGGAGGACAGTTGTCCTGAGGACAAGCCATCTTCCCACTGAAGACTGAGGCAAAGAAGGTGTTAGGCACTTCCGCCTTCTCCTCAGCTGCTGTTACTAAGTTCCCTCCCACATCCAGTAGAGAACAAAGGTAGGTCTTACCTTCCTTTTGCCATTAATATATTTGTAAAAACATCTTTAGTTATCCTTTACAAAAGTTGCCAAATTAAGTTCAAACTGAACATTTTAGGGCGCCATTAATATTTTGCAACCCCTCACATTATATGGAAACTGTTTTGTGAACTCAACTGTAGCAGATCTGACAGAGCACCTATTCTTAACACTGTTTTCCTTAAATAAATGTCCTGAAATTATCTTTTTCTTCAACCCCAGCAGTATCTTCAATTTTATTCAAATGCATTTTCAATAACTGGTTTTCTTTTCGCAAAACTGAATTCAACTCCTGCGTAGAGCTGTTACCATCACTGCTGTGTGATTGTAAGTTGTCACATCATGGTTTCTTTTAATATCCTCTTCTAAAAAATACAAACATGTAATTTAATGTATCGTTACATATTCTGAACCGTCCTATTTTTCTTCAGAAATTTATGCACTTGCTGCCATACAGCTCCCACATTTGATGTAATATATTTTTACAAGCCAACAGATTAAACCAAAGCTTGCACAATAAGATGATTTTCACTTACTTTTTAAATCAGAAAGAAAAGCTGCTATTGCTGATTATGTCAAGAGGTTAAGAAAATGCCATGCTTCATAAAAGAAAATGAAGAAGAGCTGAGCAAGAGGATAATTTAAAATATATAACTGAAATACGTAATAGTTTGAGAAATAGAGAAGTATTTATATATTTTCAGACAGAAGTTTCTTCAGACTTTTAAAAACCAGTTATAAATCAAGAAGAAAACTAGTCCAGGCAAAGAAATTTTCATAACAGTTCCCAGAGAATCAGAAATGAATGTGCAACCACAAATGCAGTCCCAGAGTGGTGCTGTTCTCATGGTAAAATATTAGCTGCAAAAATTTTGAATCTTGAGCAGCAATCTTGTCCACGCCTCCCAACAAGGAACATGCATGTTTCAGATTCCAGCTGGGTACCATGCCATCCCCAGGAGGGGTGATGAGGGAGGGCTCCCTCTCACCACAGGCCAGCTGAGCAGCCTCCCTGGGCCTCCCCTGCCTTCCTTCTGCTGTAAAGAACACAACCCAAGACAAAAGCCCAATGAAAATAAACCCTTGGTGTAATCAATGGCTGAAGGTTTTTTAAAATGAAAACTATTTTTGTTCCATAAAACAGTAAACTGACTCAAAATAAATGAGGTTAGTGAGAAGCATGTTTTTGATTTTCTATCTAAATTGCACCCTGCAGCACTGTTTTCCTTGTGAACTATAAAACATAGTCTCTTCAGCAGACCACAGTCCTGTGTAGCCCAATAGGCCTATGCATTTTACAATATAATTTGGAAACAAGACTATCTGTGAATTTAGAAATTCCTGTGGACACATGTATGTGTCACCAGGTTATTTTTCAACAAAAAATAAATGCTATTGCTGAAAAGGAGTCCAACTTTTGAAGAGAAAAGAATCTGTTTCAAAAAGCACATGAAATGACACAGAAACAGGCAATTACCTTTTGTGAATACCCAGAGACTAACGTTCATGTGAACATGGCTATTTATACTGACTTCTGTTTTTTTAATCTTGATCTTTTGATATTTCTTGGAAGTATAACATGACACTGAGGTCTTTAGGGAAAACATGCATCATCAAGCATAATTATATTGACTTATGTTTTTGGCTGGTAACAAGATTTATTAGTCTTCGAGATATAATAATGTCATGGATTTGCTGAAGTCAATATGTCTCGTGCCAATAAATCTTCATATTGGCAAGAGAAGTCAATGCCTACTTAGGATTTTTCCAACCAACAAAGCATCCTGTTAATATCAGATTTGCTCTCATGCAATAAGCAGTTCCTCTGATACATTATTTTGGCAATGTAGTCTGTTTTATTCAAAAAGCAAATTTCATTCCAAGTCCCATCACTTGCTTAGCTGATGACTGGCTTTCAGGCATAGAGTCAGGCAGAGGGGCACAAAAAAGCCTTGCTTCCCAACTTGGAAAGGGCATGAGCAGTACATTCTTGCACTTATTTCAGTGTGATGTTTTAATGTGAAATCCTCTTGTAAAGACCTGGAAAATGAAATTTCTCTGGGTATGGCCAAAAACTGGAAAAGCAAATAAAAGCCCTTTTTACTTGATGATAGCCACATCTGAAACTTCCAGAGATATTTATGTTGAAGCTGTATGATTTTGTTACAATAAAATTTGTTTCAACAATGTTGTACTGTCTTTCACCAATGCCAAGAGTGCTATCTTTGATGTGAAATCAAATAATGACAACAACAATAATAATCTGAAAATCTTTATATCTAATGCAATTTCTCTAGCTAATTTTTTCACGCACTCTAATTCACTCCTAGGTTATTCCTTCATATAACAGACCACATCTTAAGCCTCAAATTTTCTCCTATCATCCACTCTGATGTAACTTTTCCTGACAAAATAGCCTCTTCATAAGATGCCATAACATTATATATTATACATTTTCAAAATATAACCTAACTTTGCTAGGGGGAAAAAAAATCAAACTTGTCAAAACACTTCTAATATTTTAACACTTTGGTTTGTAATTTAATTCTACACTTTCTAATCTGTGCAACAAAATATGGTGAAATTCAATATCTTGATGGATCACTCATGGAAAACTGAAGTAATTACCCTCATTCTAATATTCCTATTTAAATGCATGGAAAAATGATTAGCTGAAAGTTCTTTATGTAGCAGAAATGGCATCTGCTTAATATTTATGCTAATGTGAAATACCTCTTACCCTAAAGGTTAAGGGTGATGCATGAATGAAAAATTAAAGCAAATAAAAACAATACAAATAGAAATTCCTGCTACATAATGTCATTTTAATTTTTTTTTTTTTTCTCTAGCATGTGTGTGACATTATTTCTTGGGCATAACTTTTGCTGATATAGGCATAATCCCATGAAGGTCTCTTTTTAAATTTTTCCTTCCTCCTCCTCCTCCCTCTCCTGTTGCTGGTAATGCATGTGAGATCTAAGTTGGGTTTAATCCAATACATTAAAGATATCTGATAGTCTCTTTAGGGCTTATTCAAAGCTATTCCTCATATGAGCCCGAGGTAAGAAATTAGTAACATTACCTGAGTATTGGATAACTCTCTATCTGTTCCCCACCATACAAGCCCAGCAAAAGAACCAAGAACTAAACCAGCAATTTGTCTCTCCCATGTCTACCCCAGCTCATCCAAAAACTTGCACGTCAGTGAACAGTCCTGGGCATACTGGGGCACTTTTTCACCCCAGTATGTCCAACCAAATGTTTGCTGCTATTTGTTCTTTCTCTGTGCACACCTCCAAGAGGAATCCAATTTCTTTTTCTTGAACGCTCCTCCCCCATGTTTAAATGAAAATTGCAATTATATCCCTGATTATCTTTCTCTTCTTCAAGCTTCATCTTCTTAAGATGAGTTGGGACGTAAGTTATATTGAGTAGAGAGAAGAATATTGCATGAAATTTCGGTGAGGAGAACAAGACTTTTACAAAGCTGTAAAAGGAAACCATGACAATTTGTTTTGACTAATGAATTACAACACAAAGACTGCAGTTTTCATGACAAGATCAGATAACAACTAGAAAAAAAAGATGTTAAAAGAAACGGAAAAAAGATATGAAGATGTGTGCCATCTTAAAAGGAAACAAAAAGGTATGAAATCTCTGTGCAGAATGTACCTGTATATCTGATAACTAAATATTGAATTTTCATTATATACCTATACCTAATATTTACATGACTATCAATAGCAAATTCATGAACCAAAAAACCTAGAGAAAAGTTCAGTAAAACAGAGGGTGACTAGTGGGAAACTAAGAACTGCTGAATTTCTGCATGACCAGGAGCTGAAAATTAAAAAGAACCAGTAGAATATTTCTTACTTACTCAGCACCATACAGAGTTTTTAAAATACCACCACAAACATATAACTTAAGCAATTCACTGAGTGTCTTACAGAAATTAGAGAGGAAACAATGCTGGCACATAAGCTAATGGCAAAGATATCATCTGAACAAGACATTAATATTTACACACATTTACTATTACATTATTACTTACACTTCCAGAGATTGCACTAAAGGGAAATTTCTCATAAAAATATATCAGAGCATGCAGTAGAACTACATATGAGCAGTGTGCTACAAACAGCACTACCTGATAATGGC
The DNA here is from genome assembly GCF_023055355.1 of Agelaius tricolor. Taxonomy (NCBI): domain Eukaryota; kingdom Metazoa; phylum Chordata; class Aves; order Passeriformes; family Icteridae; genus Agelaius; species Agelaius tricolor. The sequence continues at coordinate 48,334,387 of NW_027269261.1, forward strand.
TTTCAGCTCAATGACCAGGATGCAGAGCAGTTCCTAATTTTAACCATCACCACCAAGCTTCAGAGAGCTCAATTCAAAAGGTTTGAGGCATAATGAAGCTTAAAAGATTTTTGAAATTGCTAATAAATGAATGAAAATATTTGAAATCCAATAAAAGAACCAAATTTGGCTGTATTTGACACACAGTAGCATCTTTAAACCAGACTGCCAACAGCCAAAGGTTCTTTTTAGTCTAATTTAAAAATCAAAATCCCTCTCCTTGTCTAACAGAAACTTGATATTCACTGAGTAAGCAAGGGGAACCTATTGAAGCTCATTAAAGACAATGAGAAAGAGCTCTTAAACATTCATGAGGTATCTAATATTGAAAAACAAAACCAAACAAACCCTATCATCCCCCCAAACAGCAAAAAGCATAAAAATCCCACTATTCTCCCTGCCCCACCCCAATTATTGACTTGTTTTTACACACATCTGAGTTCTGCTTCTGCACTAAGTCCTTTATCAGAGCTAGTACAGTGGCTTTGAAAAATACAACAATAAAAAAAGGGAAAATCTTTCCAATCTTTTTACTTGTTTTTCTTCTTTAAATCTTTTTTCTCTTTAATTTTCTTGAATTAAGTACAAAACACTAACAGCAGGTGCCAAGTTTAACCTTTTACAGCTATTTATCACTAAATTTTGTAATGTGATCAATTTTTTTTCAATTTCTTCTTTGTTAAAATGAAGATTTTAGATGGATCTTACCATTAGGTACACCACTGAATTTTACTACTGGAAATCAAACCCTATCAGTTTTAGAAATAATGTTTAACACATTAGAATATAAATTACTGAAACCACAATCCCTCTAAAATGAAACAGTGACAGCTGCTAGCTGGCAGCTGAAATCGAGTTGAAAAATATAGCTCTGTAGAATATAAGCCGAATGGATTAATATTTTATTTACTCAAGGAGGAAAGAATTCACACGGTAATGTGCAACCCTAGAATGGATTGCACTCAATGGGAAACACCTTCTCAGTTCACATGGGAGGTTTAGTGTTCCTGAGTTTTGAGAATTTATCTCACTTCCAAATCCTGGGTGTGCTCTTTAGGTAACCTCTTTCTAATCCTTCCCATTTGATGTTAGCAGGTGATAATCTCATAGATTTAACACCAATACTACAGTGGTAGGTCATGTCAATCATTATACCTGCTCTACCAAAGAAGTCTAAAAATCCATATCTTTTAATTCAAGTCTGCAGTCTGCTAAAATAATTTTATTTATCAAAGAGTGTTTCTGTCAGCTGCTGAATTATGACTGCCCTTTATCACACACATTCTACCACAGGCAGGGTCTGGAAGGGTTAAAAAGGCTTCATATAGGTGAGGATGTTGCTCTATGAACTGTAAAATCAGTATTGAAAGCAACTTGGCAAAGGATCTTAGGCTCTGGCTTAATTAAAGTTGAGCTTGTTGTGCAAGTAAACGACACACAGTCGGGATTTGCTCTCTGCATAATTTACACATCCCTTGCTGGCTTGCTCTCAAAGCATCAGAGACTTATGCTAAGGCAAGCCTTGCCTGATTTGATTCAGAGGTCATGTCACTGGAATAAAAAGAAAGAAGAATCAGTCACTGATATGTTTAGAAAACCTTAGCTCAGAATTTCAAAAGCCTGCACACTGTTAATTGTAGTATGCAGAAGAAAGCACATTGAGCTTGATACTGTGCAGTAGAAGAGTTCAAGATTCTGCACATAAGATTTATGTCTTAGTTCAACAATACTCTATATCAGAGATTTTTAGAGTGAAGTGTTATAGCTACTTATTTTTTAATTAATATTGGTATAGATCCTGGAATGTATTGATGTGAATGTAAATAGCTTAGAGCAAATGCATTTCTTAATTGAAAACTATATATGTCCAAGTGTACCTATCACATTTTGTGGGTCAAATGAGCTCTTAGATTCAAATTTCTCCAGTGAAAAAATCTGTATCATTCTATGTGCTCTTGAGCACGTGTGTCAGTTTGATGCTTTTTGGCTTTTTACCGAGATAGTAAAGTTATTATGCTCTCCATCTGTTGTTCCTTACACTGTTGAAGTTTGGTAACTGGCAACACTCTTAAATACACAGGGTATTTAAATACAGAGGGTCTGTAAGCTATCTGCACTTGCTGGCAGAGAAAAATATTTTCAAGTACTTCAAGCACAGAAGAATGAAAAAAATTAGGGTGTAAATTGATCTCATGTCATGTGAAGGAAAGTTACAAATCTGTGTTGTCATCACGTTTTAGACCAGAACTATACTTTTAAATCATTTGAGAGTCAGTGAAAATGAAGTTTTCACAAAGCCTGAAAACACCTATACTCTTGGCTTACATAAAAGAGACTAAATTCTACCTTTGATAGAAAACCCAAGGGAGAAACTTAGAGTTGCAGTCGTATCAGGCAGTAACTCAAAGGAAAGGGGCATAGTGACAGTTTTACGGCGTTCCAAATCATTCCCACCTCTGTTACAGCTCAGGTACTCAGTAGCAGAAAAGGAGCAGTGAGGAAGGATTTCTGCCTCAGCTCCATTCATGTTTCACAGCACTGGTTTGCTGCCCTCTGGGTTACAACTTATAGACCAGGACAGTGGTGCAGATGATAGAGGGAATCTCCTGCCAATAGGCATTGTCCACAATTTGGGTCAAAAATGAGCAGGGTGATACTTCACTAAAACATGCTTAGTCTTGTGTTTGAAACATTAATGCATGACTGCAAATGAAAGACTCTATAAAGCACAAAAGAAAGAAAAAAACTCCTTCCTTTTTCTTTTAAAGGTTTCATTGCTATAAAATAGATCCTGTGAAAATATGCAAGCAAAGATGTAAGAACAATTTAAACTCAGATAAAGAACAAAGTAGTAAACCAATTTAACTGTATAAAAAAGATAGCCATAAAAGAATACACCACTGAGAAAGATTATTTTTTTCTACTACATACTGATCACAATCAAATCATGATTTATAAAAAAAATTTTGCAAATAGGCTTTGCGCACTGGATTGTTCTAACAGGTCATGTTTTTTATGTGACTTCAGAAACCTTTTATAATGACAAAATGTAACGTACAGACCTTGAGATTACTGCATGGTCATAAAACAAGGTGATTCCTCTTGCTTAAATTAATCTTAGAAAGTCATTTTCCTCAAGATATAAGACATAGTACTGGCACAGATTCCACTGCTCATTCTTTAAGTCTCTCTCTGTAGCTCATTGCTCAGATGGAATTTCTGTTTTCATACAAAGTGACTGATGCGAACATATTCACAAGCAACTTTTACAATCTATTTTTTACACAACAACAAGGGACCCACTGGCAACTGCCTGTAGACCAAGTAGCATCTCAAAGGAAAGTGTCACAGAAAAAGGCTTGTAATAGTTACTCTCTCTGCGGAAAATCTGCCTCAATATCTAATAAAAGCATCATATATGTTGCCATCAAGTTGCAGAGTATTTTTCATAAACAATATGCTACACCATAATGATCAGGATATTTTGTATTTTTGTAAGTACTCATAAGCAAGTCCTGTCTGACCAACCTAGCAGCCTACTTTGATGGAGGGACTACATTGGTGGACAAGGGAAGGGCTACTGTGGTCGTTTGAAAGGAAATATGTTTTCTGAGATGCTGTCATCAGGCCAATTGGTGCTCAGATTTTAATATTGGCACCTAATGTGGCCATTAGGACATTGGACATGCCTCTGAGAACACGGGGTTAAAAGCAGAGCTCTTCCTTGGGAGGGTCCTTTTGGGTTTCCGGCAGGAAAGAGTTCGGGTCTCTCCCCTGGTCCAGCTGCTGGCTGGGCAGGGGGAGGGGAAAGCCATGTGGCCGGGAGAGGTAGGCCTGAGCCCCGGGGTGGAAGGGTGGAAGAGAGAAAGAGAGAGAGAGAGAGAGACACCGGGAGCCATCGGGCAGCCCCCCCTGAGAGACACAGAGAGAGAAAGAGAGAGAGCCAGTGCCTGGAACTGTTACCTTGAAACTGGATAAACATGGGCCTGTGCCGGCAGCACGGCTGGGAAGGAGATGAAGGGGGGGTTCAGCCGGCCGCTTGTAGGAGCTTTTAACCCCTTTTCGGAGAATGAGAACTTTACAGAACATTGACCTCTCCTAGAAGAGAGATAGAGTGGAAGATGAAGAAGGAAATGGGCAAGTGTGAGAGAGGTCTGGGTGAGTGAGAGATGTTGGAAGAATAGAGAAGAATCTTAGTGGGAAGAGATGATGGAGTGGCTTTTGCTGGACTCTTTTTGTATAGCCATGGACAGAGCCATGTTCCTTGTGATACAGAGACTGCATTCTAGGGGGAGGCAACGCCTCAGGACCAAGAGGGTTCGGTGTGGGTACCCCTTGGCCCCAGGGGGTGAAAAATATGGGGGGGACAGATGTCCCAAAGTTGAGACTGTGCCTTTTTGGAGTGGGACAAAGCATCCTTAAAAGTCGACCCTAGAAGCAGCTCTGGTCCGTGTTCAGTGGTGAGAGCGCTGGACATGAAAGGAAGAGGTCACCATTGGCACAAGAAGGACTCCTTCTCCTCCTGATGAACTGAGGATTGAGTATTCTGAAGGGTGGTGCCGGACTGAGAGTCAATGATTTGGGGGATGTATTGTATTGGGAATTTGGTGGGGAGGAGGAGGAGGAGATGTATTTGTGAAGTTTTCATTTTCCTTGTGTGGTTTTTTTTTTCCTCTCCCTTTTCCTTGTAGTTTAGTTATAATAAATTCTTTTTTTTCCTAAGTGGGAGCCTGCTTTGCTTATTCCTGGTCACATCTCACAGCAGAAACCAGGGAGAGGGTATACTCATGGAGGCCCTGGCATTGTGCTAGTGTCAAACCATGACAGCTACACATGTCATTTATGTGGATGTAAGGCCTTTGACATGAATCCCAAAACATCCTTCTCTCTGAATGGGAGATATATGAGTTTGATATCTGAACTGTCTCATGGATGAGGAGTAGGTTGCACAGCTGCATGCAGAAGGTAGTGGTCAATTGCTCAGAGTCCCAGTGGGCACCCAAAGCAGTGCGGCCAGCAGGGCGAGGGAGGAGATTCTGCCCCTCTGCTCTGCCTTTGTGAGACCCCACCTGGAGTCAGCACCCAGTCCCCAACATAAGAAGGACGTGGACCTGTTGAAGGAGGTCTGGAGAAGGGCCATGAAGATGATCAGAGGGCTGGAGCACTTCTATGGGGAAAGGCTGAGAGAGTTGGATTTGCTCAGCCAGCAGAAGAGGAGGCTCTGGGGTGACCTTATTGCAGTCTTTCAGGACATGAAGGGTGCCTTGAAAGATGGGGACAAATGTTTAGAACGGCCTACTGCAATAGGACAAGGGTTAATGTTTTAAACTGAAGGAGGGTAGACTTAGATTAGATATACAAAGGTTAGTACAATGAGAGTGGTGAAATACTGGAACAGGTTGCCCAGACTGGTAGTAAATACCCCATTCTTAAGAACACTCAAGGTTCCTCTGAGCAACCTGATGTGGATGGAGATGTCCTTGTGCATTGCAAGGGTGTTCAACTGGGCGACCTTTAAGTGTCCCTTCCAATCCAAACCCTTTATGATTCCATGACTGTAATAGTATTTTTCAAATAGCAATTTTGACCAAAGAGCTTAATAGACTGTCAAAAGAATTTGTTTATCCCACAACAGTTTCTAATTTCAGGAAAACCTCTACTCTTAGAAAAAGAATGGGAAATACACTGGAGATTTAAAACAAACACCAATAAAAAGAACTTCAAAACAAAGAGATAAGGAAATAAAAAATACAGACGAAAAACTTTCTTAGTTTTGTAAAAACATTAGTAAGTTTAACTTTGCTAAATTTTGACAACTGATACGTCTTAGGAATTTGTATCTAGATTTAGATGTCTATTTTAGATCCCAAAACAAAACTTAGATGTTTGAAATAATAGAAATAGATGTGAAATCTCATTAGTCCCTTGATTCTGTCAATTACAGAATTTCTAATGGAAGCCTTTTTATTAATACCCAATGTTAGACATAAATGCCATTTTAAGTTACAATTTCATTGTTACAGATGGCACACATTATTGATCCCATACCTAATAATTCTCAGGTTAACAATAATCAAATACATTAGCTTGGTAAGAATAATAATCGTCAGAGTGATGGAATTTCTTACCAAAGTAGTCACTCATGACTTTTTAAAGTCATGTAGCATACACTGTTGATCTCAATGGTCTGGAAGACATTGAAGATATATATGTGTGTATATATATATGTATGTATAAAAGATCAATGGTTAGAAATTTTTTGGAACTGGTCCAACAAAAGCTTTCATGATTTCTTAATTTAGCATACTTATTAATAATTTTCTGTAGCCTATTACTTATATATCATTATAGACTCAAAGTCATTCCAGCCCACACAAACAACAGTGTTATCAAAACCCACAGATTTCTAATGGGTGACATCCCACTGACTATCTGTGCCTCTTTGAAGAAAGTATTCACTCAGACACTACTGAGGTCATGTTGTGGGGGCTTCAGCTTTTCCTTTTGAGGGGCAGTATGAATGAGGCAGCACACTTAATGTCCCCTTCTGCCAGAACCAGCTGCCCTATTAGAGAAGCTGACTACTGCTCTCTGTCATGACCTCACCATTCTGCCATAAACCACCACTCTGCTGGGCTGTGACCTAGTCTTCTCTCTATTTAAACTTATGAACTTCTCCCCTTCTGTCCATATCCAATGCTCACATAAGTATGTCTGGGAGTGGCAGAGGTGCCCTGTTTAGTCCAGGGGAGAGCAATCTGTACACCAATGAGCAATGGCAGGAACACCATCAAGGGCTTTTATGTAAATGCTGTGAACTTGAGGCACTCTAGACCTCTTTTTTCTACAATTCAGAGATCAATCGTTACCCAATGATTCATTATTGTAGGTTCAACTTGTAATTTTCTATTTCAGCATGTAACTTCCTAACACCAAGCTGCACTGCTTTGATGGTGTTGCACTAGAACCTGATGGCACTAAACTATATCCTTACTACAAAAAGGGATACCCCTACCAAAAGATTTTTTAAAAAAGTAAATCTGCAATTGTTTTTCTTACTTCTGTTGCATAACCAATTTAAATCTGTTATTGCTGCTCTGTATTAATAGTTGCTTTGCAGTCCATTATTTATTTCCTCTACCAGTTTAGTGTGACTGACATGTTTTATAAACATGGCATTTTTTTCACAAGAAATAACTACTGAAACCATTTGCTCAGCATAGGCAGTGGTACCAACAACTCAATAGTCCTGCTTCCTATAATCAGTTCACTGTCATTGATCATTCAGTAGTTTTCAATTACTGACTTTTAGTTTTTTATCCATCAAAGGGTATTTAAGTCAATTGGAATTATATTTTCAAGTGATATTTCATACGACCTTGTAATAAATGAGATTAAAAAAAAAAATCCAGATAATTTTCCTTCTTAACTACAATAATGTGATCCAATGAAAGAATACCATGAAATAGAGGCCTCTGCTTTTCCTCTGGGTGGCTCCCCTAGCTTGTTGGTGACTGAAAAAATGAATTCATTTCAAACTTATGAATTCACCATAGTAAGGACTGACCTTAAATTTCTGGAAAGAACATCATACATAATATAATATTTAGTAACTTTTGCCTTCTCAGCTTTCAGTTACTTTTTACATTATCCAAACACAAGACTGCCACATTAATTTTACTGAAATGTTCAACTTTCTTTAAACCAAGTAAGAGTCCAAAGAACTTTAACAGTCAGTCCACCAATTCAACCTAAATTTATTTGCAATGATCTGGTCATATAATTATAGGTCTGTGTAACACCTGTAAACCTTGTTCTATGCAAAGAGTTTATACTTGCCCTAAAACAAAGATCAAGCATGGAAAACCCCAAACCAGAAATTTAAGTCTGGTAAAACTATAAGCTACAGGAAGCAGACTTTAATGATGGAAAGCATTAGCCAACCTTATTTCCCTGCTAGCTTGCCTAAAATTATTCCATCAGAAACAATTTGCCTATTCTCCTTCGAGACATATGCTTTAGGGAAGAAGGAACAATTATTTTATAAAATATGCAATAACACCAGACCACATTTTCTGAGAGGCTGTGATTACACAGCTTTAGAAGCATTGCAACACAGACACAATTACCTAACATCAAATTTGGTCTGAATGTCAGTAATTGTTACTTCGGAAAGAACCTTATGAGAGGTGAAATAGAATGTCAAAACTCCAAGAGATCAATCCTGAGATTTATAACTTTTCTAAGAGGAAAAAACCCTTATGCAATCTTCTATTAATGCAATCATTTACCTCCCTTAGCCTTCACCAACCAGTTCTATGAATTGTCTCAAGCTCCTCATAGATCTACCAATCAAGGACTGGCCATCCTTCCCTCTTCCCTGTCCTTTATCATGCTGAAAGAAGACAACAAAACACTATGGCTTAAGATAATATATTTTTCTGTGATGTTAACACTAACCAGAATATTCAAAGAGAAGTCATCTGATCAGTAACTGAGGAATAGACAATACATCTGCCTTATGTGCTAGGTGGGCACACAAATATCTCCCATAGAGAAGTGACCTGTAATACCACGTTCTACTAGCAGTATTTAAGAAAAAAAGAAGTATCATAGCAAATGTTTGGCAATGCTCATCTAACCTCTTGAGCTGCCCAGCTGCTCCCTCCTTTTGGATTCCTGTAAGCTATAGTTCTGGATATTAAGAAAAACCTTTGCTCTTATTTTGTATTCCCTTTTGCCCCTGCCTGGCCACTTATGCATATTTCTTCAAAACTGTTCCCATTGTCCTAGTCTGTTCTTTTTCTGGAAGTGCTCCTTGAGTATAATATTTTGGCATGGAGACAGGTATGCATCTGCTCTTCCCCTGCAGTTACCCCTATTTATAACCCAGGTGTTAGCAGCTGTGTTCTTGGAGTCGTCAGCCACAGCTACCTTAAGTAAAAAAATATTGCTTCAGTGAATTTGCTGAAAAGAGGAGACTGATGGGAGGGTGGACAGTCAGCACAAGTGCTGTAATTCAGACTTGCTCTGTTTTACCTACTAATTCTTCTTTCTTGTAAACTGTCTCCAGGGAGAAATAAAATGCAAATCTTTTTTTTCTATAGACTGCAGATGACACTGCAACAGGAAAGAAAACTTCATGAAAATCATGTCTATAATTGAAATGATCTCTAAATATTTATTCATTTATGCAACATAAACTAATAATTTAATTTAACTTGTAAAAGATCCACCTAAATGAAAAAAACCCCAACAAAAGAATAACTTGCTTCAGGTGCACTAAATCTATAACTTCCTTTTATATAAGCAGGTTCTATGAATAGTAGAATTTTAATCAAAACCTAACATGTTTTTAATATAAGTTAGTGATATACAAGTATTTACAACACTTAGAAAATATGATAGATTTTTTAACTTGCTATTAAATTATCATTTGGTGATCCATCTCCAGGTATATAAGTTCTCTTAAAATGCTGGATGTTAGACATAAGGGCTATAAGGGAAATGCTTAAATACTAGTATATAACCATCTGTAATAAAATCTGAAGCTCTGAATTTCATGGTACTTTAATGCTGCCTCCAAAGTAATGGAAAAGTCATTTTCTAGCACTTGCTTCAAGGACTCCATTAATAACATTTTTCACAAAGGACCTATCTTTTTTTAAATAATATATTGTGAAGTTATTCTAAAGTATTTAAAATCATGCAACTAAATTTGGACAGAACTTCTCAGCCTTTTAATTCTCCTTAATGGAAGATTTTTTTAAAACTATTTCTAAACTATTTTTAGTCACAATTTTTTATTGCAACTTGATATGCAGTTCAATAACAAGAATAGAATTGCTAAGTTATTACTTTAATATGACTCTTCTGTACTAATTACTCTGCCATTCTATCACCATGATCTGGCTTAAAAATCAATTTCTGGCCAAAGCTGAAGACGTACTTGATGGCTTCAAACAAATCACTGCCATCTGACTTTCACTGCAAAGAATATTTAGCCATTTGATGCTTGGATATTGCAAAGAAATAAAGCGGGGGGGGGGGGGGTTGCCTAGGGACAAAATAGGCTGACAAAGCTGTGCATGAAAACCTATACAAATACTCACAGCTGGTCTGGAATACAGACAGAAGGAAAGCAAGTATCAACCCAAAGTGCAGCAGCTCTTGCCAGCGGCGACATGCATGTCCTGAGAGCTCTGCAAAGAGGAAACAACCCACTCCCCATCTTATCACTGAAAGAGCCATGCAGCAGCTACGTAAGAGCCTGTTCACTTTCAGCAGCCAATTAACTAAACTAGGTTTTATTTTGGAGGCAGCAATGAAGATTATGCTAAATGAATTTAAAAGAAAAAACGTAGACTAGAAATATAATTAAAGGGACTCTTCAGCAAAGGCTGACTCTCATTTTTCAAGAGGCAGAAATTTCTTTTAACTTCCTGCACTGAATACATAAATTTATTTCAAGACCAACCCATGAGGCCTGAATCTAATCAAGATTTAAAATCTTTGGGCCTGAGGACTGTGCTTTCTCAAAAAAGCAAAATTATTCACAAGCTACCCTGACTGCTTTCAGAGACAAGAGATCCAGACTGTGTTCTGTCTTCCAGGAATTTTAATTGAAGTTTAAGGGCCTTTGGATCTTCCTTATTCAATCTAGCCAATGCATAGCAAAGGTACCTTCAAATGTACTCTCCCAAATCCAAGCCTTTTATCAGTGGACCTAAGGGATAAGACTGCACAGGCCTAGAAATGCCTGCCTTCTGCCAAAGGAACTCTCCCCACTTGAGCTTCCTTTCCTCCAACCTACAGAAGTATGTTCATGTTCCCATGAAAAAAGAAAGAAGTGCAGCCTTTCTAAATCTCTGGGGTACCAGCACATCCACCCCCTGCATATTTTTAGCTCCTTTAGTCTGAGAGGGTTAAAGAGAAGAATTATCCTGATGTCTCTTGACATACCAAAAGGCAAGTTTCCTTTAAACTTCTCTGCTTTTATCTGGCAGGCTGAACTCCAAATAATTGCCATATAAACTGTCTAAAAAGAACCCAAAACATCAAAATCTATCTCAAGAAAAAAACCCCAAACATTGAGAAAGCATTACAGAATTACCTTGTGATTATTTCTTAGTTCTGAGTAATTGTTTCAGATCCATTTAGTTTTATTTTTTCTTCAAATAATTCAGTAGCAAAAGTATTAAATTATATGAGCAAGTGTTCTGATTTCCTGCATGCACATTTCTCCTAGTTTCCTGTAAAGTTCAGAGGTACTCAAGCATGATATAATTTCTACAGATGTAGTCAGTCATATTCATAATATTTTCAAAAATTACCTCTACATTTAAATGAATTGAATATGTGATAATATATATTTGTAATGTCTAGATCTATCTATCTACTAATATATTTTGTTAGCCACATTTTCAATAAGTAGGTGAACCAGAGGTCACATTGTCAGTACTAGAATTATACAGAGAATATGAGAAAAGAACCTCCCTAAACTTTTTATGGAATATAAATACACATGAACTGATTTTAAAAAGTCATAGAATTTACTAGTTTTGCTCACCAATAAAAAAAATATTGCCATTTTATTTCTTCCTACCAAAACAAACTGATGCAATACAGAGCACACTGATTGTAAATTGTTATTTACCTGCACATCCATAGGCAATATTAGCTTCAAGTCAATATTAGCTTCAAGTTTACAAGAGCTTTTAGCTTTAAGGATAACATGGATATTCCACACATGATACTGGTCTGAGTTATATAGGCACAGCATGGATATCTTTAAACTTGGGGCCCTTGAGGGCTGTGTTTAGAGTACAGGTTTATCCTCCACATGCAATTAACTAATTCCAGATAGCATTCCTGAAAAATTCCTTAGTCTCTTGATTAAACAGAGACTAAAGCCCTAAACTTATACATCCAACATTATCAAAGAGAAAAGTAACAAGTTTCTAAAGTTTTATGCTTGTAGGCAAATGAAATATTAACTACAGATACAAAACAGATTTATGTGTGGACGTCAGAGAGGTTCAGCAAGCCAATACACCCAGACCTTCAACATAATTATATATTGTAAAATATAAACCCGAGGACAAGCAGTTCTCTGCTTGCAGCCCCAGCACTGTTAGAATACCCCTCCTGCCTGGCTACAATTCCTAAATATTTCAACTGCTCTGGCAGATCAATTATTTTCTCACTAATTCAGAAATGGGCAGCACTTGGTGGCAACGTGGCAGAGACAGGGGACAGGTCTGAGATGGATAGTCACTGATATTTGGGGTGCTATTAAGCTAAACTGATCCTGCAGAAATCAAAAAGTTTCTAGCTTCTATATCAAAATCAAAATCCTACCAAAGAATACCTGAACTTAAAGGGAAAGGTCTTTTGATATGTAATATAAGAAAAAAAATCCAAACGACCCACACACAGACAACCTTTTATTTTATTGAGGTTGACATTACCAGCCTTTTCTATTTAAAATATCACCTAAGACAAGAGGAGATTTCCCTGCCATTTAAGCAGTCACACTAATGGTGATGTATTGTCTGACAACAATGACATTTTTGAATTGGGCTGAGCAACCCTAGAATTTCCTGCAAACAGTGGGTGTTCACATGGCCCCATAGGCAGGCAGGGCTGGTAGCAGTTATAAATACAGTCAGTGATGTTCTCTGCTGATCTGCTTTGAGGAAACTCTAAAAGCAAGTGCTATATTAAAGAATCCATGAATATTGACTGTATAAATGTTTTGACATACCATGCTAACACTGCAATTAGTTCTTTAGGCCTGAACAGACAGCCTGGAGCTCCAGTCACAGAAAGGCACAGGCCTGTCAAAGCTTGCCCTTGACCTAAGTGGCAGTCACAGAGTGAACCACACAAATGTGTGACACAGGAGAAGAAATACATGGGGAGCGCGCTCTGTGCCGTCCCCCACGCCCACTGCCAAAGCACACTTTTCCAGGCAGAGTTCACCTGGACATCACACAAATAATTTCTTCCTAAGGAAGCAAGACTTGAGACCTTTCCAAGCCACTGAAATAAGAGTGCCACATCTACCCAAACTGAAGGTGCTATTAATATCTCTAAATATGACACTTATTGCTAGAGCATGGGAAATGACTCATTTGACTAATAATGCTCCACTGTGGATCAGCAAACCGACAGTATTAGCAGTACTTAAACAGATGATTAAAATAGCCTGAATGCTTTAACATTTTTATAGCGCACAGCAAGAAAGAAAGAAGAAACATTCCAATGCAACATAACCTAATCCAAGGAGAGAAAATATCTGGAAGTAGCAATAAAAATTAGAATTTATTTTTAATGACTATCATTGATTTTCAGACAGCTCTGTGAGATGGTTTCTCTAAACTCACTGGTCTCTAGCACTATCATACTACATTTAGAGCTGCCTTAGGATGCGAGGGAGGACTGAAAATTTCCAAATTGTGAAGTTAACAAATGACAGGGCTCTTAAGGAAAAAAATTTATCATGTCATAAGAAAAGCAATAATTATTAGGTTTCTTAATCAAAGATATTCCACACTAACTTCACAATATAATAATTGCCATTTTGAGAGAAAATTTCTGAGTGGAAAATCAGCATCATACAATGCAAATTAATCCACAGAAAATACCAACAGATTTGATAGCATTTTCAAATATTTGCTGGAAGATGTTTATTGACTGAAGATGCATAATTAATATAAACAAGCATTGCAACTGCAACTCATCATTAATAATACAGACAGAATGAATCAATCAATCCAGAAATTTAAGCTTCATGCAATTGATTATTATCTAAGAATACTAGAAATAAAACATCCTTTTAATATAAACATAGTGTTTGAAATAGTCTCTAGATGTATCATGCATTCTAGCTAATTCTATGCTATATATAGAGAGAATAATAATTTATTTTAGTGTGGATTTCTATTTCTTTTCAAATCTGGTCACCAAGTTTAGCCCAATTTATGATTTCTTATACTGCTAAAGAGTGATCAAGGTGTCTTGAAAAAAAAAACATGATAAAAAAATACACCCAGACTTAATATAACTTTTTTTTTAAACTGTTTTTGTTATATTTAATTTCAGAGAAAAAGCTTTAAACCTTTTAGTATGCACTATCAAAATTTGATTTCTTTTTAAAATGGAATACAATATGCTCAAGTACAGGCTATTCTGGTTGTAAGCAACTGTCTTCTGTACTGCGTCTCAAGAAGAAAATAATCTCCAACCCATTAAACCCAAAGTATTAGAAAAACTTCCCCAAAACCAAAAAATACAAACCACTCTCCAACCCAAACCCGAGACCAACCCACTCCTACCAGTCCTTCAATATCTTCTGTTTGACTTAAAGAAAAATAACTTTCCATTACTGTTGAGTGTTCTGTTAACTCAGTCATCCTTTGTGGGTAGCCCCACAGTTTCCATTCCTGACAATGACATAAGGCAGATAATAAAACAATCTGTCACACTGACTGCTAGCTGCATCATATATCTTTAAAATTGACCAGATACTGTTTTACTTGACTCTGTAGGTGAAATGTGGTTGGATACCATGTACCTCCCCTTGGGGATCCGTAAAGATTACTAACACCCACAAAATCATTGTGACATTTGTTTCATGCTTGGATGTCCCTATGAAAGCTGGAGAGATAGTGCAGAAAAAAAAGAGACATGACTTAAGGATGTTGCCATGGTGAATTTAAATCTCCATTTACATATTCACTGAGTGAGAAGACAGAATACTGGACAAAATCAGAATGTTAACTTTCATAGATGGTTAAATGTTTGCATTTTAAATTGTTGAGGTTTTTAGCTGAAGACTCTGGTTCTTATCTGTGGAAGGGACATATATCCAAACTTCTCAGCTGTGGATCCAAGCAGAAGCTGTATTTTGAACCAAACAGTACCCAGAGAAGCATGATCCCAGACAGATCAGGCAAATAAATTGCTATTTTGAGCTTAATCTATTTGCCTCAGTGCTAGACTTCCTACTACTCAAATGTTTTTAATTCCTTTTTCTGATAAAACTCCATAAAATAATCTATAAATGAGGATAATGATACCATCTTTTAATATTATATGTGTAACGATAAAGCAAATTGGAATACTTACAAGCATATAAATTGTTCTATTTGAATTGAATAAGGTGCAACAAAGCAGGTATAGGGACTGTGCACAAAGAAAGAACAGGAGAGGGAGAAGATAAGATTAAATAGAGACCAGGAAGAAAACCTTCACAACATTTCTACATTCCTAAAAGCTAAATTTGCTGACTTTAATTAAGCTTCTTTAATACTGCTTTTTTGCATGATATAATTTTGGTTTAATTATGACTTACACAATGTCTGTATGAACACATACATTCCCCAAAAACATTCCTTCACACTATTATTTCATAATGTATATTTTATAGTTTGTTTCACTTGCACCTGGAATTTTTGGTTTTATGCACCTGCCAGGTGCAAGACAAACAGCAGATTACAATGCACTGCACTCTCACAGCATTTAAAGCAAGCACATATGTGTTTATACTACAGCGCATTAGCAGAATGCTGTGCAGAAGCAGTGCAAATTGGTACTGTACCAATGTTCTCAGAGGAAGCCTTTATTGTCACCATTTTCTCCTCCTTCAACTCACCTTGAGCTGATACTGCCATTGCTGTGTTCAGTTCCACACAGCAATACAGACTGGGGCACTTAACACCAGTTTTACTTATAGTCATTGCCTGGCCTATTTGTGAATTTTTGGAGGACAGGCACGCTCACTGACATGTATAACATCAAATTTGATAAAACTTATTTTGAAAGGGGCCTCAAGGTGTAACTATAATACAAAATATAAATCATTTTTCCTCCATTCCTGATGAAGATAGGTCAGAGCTGTTGGTAAATCCTCTGGGGCTTTGCATACAAAGTAGTATGAATATCAAATCAATTCAATCCCCCTCCTTTACTGTTATTGCTAAAAAAAAGTGGATTTTTATGTCTTTCCCTTTAAGAACAACAACATCAAAGAACTAAGGAAAACGAATTTTGCATTAGGAAGGCTGTGTCGAAAAACATTTCACTTCAAACAAGACACCACACAGAGCTGACAAGATGAGAGATTTAAACACTAATTAGCATCAGTTTCTTTATTGAATTATAATTTCAAGAAAATGTTGTGTGACCCTCTGATTTAAATACTGTTTTCCCTTCAAACATGTTTGTCATTGCCAAAATGGGTTCTCAGATTTATGGGCATGGATTGTACATTTTGGAGGTTTGATTCTTACAGGTGAGAGCCTGTTTCCACATTTATAACCAAAGGCTGAGAGGACTGTATTAACCACAATATTTATATTAAAGACCAGAACTGTTATAGAGTTTGCAAGGAACTATATCTGTATCACACTTCTACCTGAGAAACAAATTTTTCATACGTGCTGAGTGGGCAACAGAAAATGTGCAGTCATTATTGTCTTTTAACTACAGGTCCCACCTTGACTGGCAGACAAACACATTCTGGACTCCAAGCTTGTCCAAGAAGGCTTTACAGTAATAACATAACTGCACCTAAGTGGCTTCTCTCATACAGACACCACAACCACCCATTTTCCTGAATGAGCACACAGAGATGTAGAGATTTGTAAAAGCATTACAGGTTAATTCACACCTACCTCATGTAAATCCTTTCCTTTAATTTTCATGTGTGAAACACTTGAAATGCAGATTTCATAGATGAATGAACTTAAGAAGTGGGAGCTATGAATGCTTCTTTCTGTACAGCTTCCCTCATGTAACAAGAAAGGAGATTTACACGGGGTAGATGAAAACAGACCTAAAATAACTTCATGATAGGGGGCCGTTGACTGAGCGAATGCTGAAGTCTCAATTAATAAGGATTATAAGGTTTGTTGTGACTGAGATGCCAGAACATCAGAAAGGCACCCAGGGGACTAGCTCACCTCTGTCCTAATGAGGTTTCCTTGACAAAGAAGAAATATGATGATACAGGCAGTCTATATATAATTTATGAATTCTTGGCACCATGATGATGTTGACATGTATTTGCTTTAAGGAGGAGTGTGTGTCCATGGGAAAGGGGACTGCAACGCCCCTCTGTGGGAAGCAGGCTTGGGTGAAGTGATTATCTCTTACCATTGCTGTGCTGATCCCAGGGTGGGAGGCTAAGCAGGCTGCCTCAGTGGGCACAGTTTGTCTAAGGCTTTGTGCAAAGGAGTGCTGGAGTGGTCGATGAAGTCACCATAACAATAAATCAACTGAGCTCCCAAAGTGCTTGGCACAACACAGAAAGTGAAGAGTCTGCTTTCCTGGCAGGTGGAGTCCGGCCTAAGCACAGGGTCAGACCAAGGGGGAAAGCAAATGGGTTTAAGACAGAAGGGTTCTGAAGGACCTTGAGGCAATGGAGAAAACACACTAAAGAGATCCCTAATTTTTGAAAAAGTTACATTCTAATCCTATGCAATATAAACATATCTATAAGCTATACCCTGTAATGCAACCATAAACAGATAAGTTGTAGGTACAGAGCATTCGGGGGGGAGAGCACAATAGCATGAAAGGGATTTCCAGGTTAGTCAGAAAGCAAAATTCTCATCAAGGGAAAGCAAGACCATGAACTCATCAAATATGCAACTACAAACCAAACAAATACAAAAAAGAGAGAAGGAAGGGAGTCAGTCTCATATGCCAAGAGAAGATTCAGAGTTAAGGTGAAGACCCAAATTTTGTGGAGTTACTACAGTATTGAGAGAACTTCTGAACTTTGAAGGCATAAAACAGTGCCTCTGCCAGGAAACACTGGCAACTGGAATAAAAAATTAAAGACACAGTCATAATTAGCTTTCAAAACCTAAACAACCTGCCGTCCCGCAAGAACACTGGGCCAAATTTTTATCTCAATGGCTTTAAGAAAAAGAAAACTAACAAATACAGCATAAACTAGAAATCAGAATAGAAGATCCTTGTTGATCTCCCAGTGTGCTAAAGTGAATATATAAAGTTTATAGAAAGAAGTAAATAGGGGATTTACTAGATAAATATCCAGTGCAAAAAAAAAAAAAACAAACAAAAAAAACCAAACCCAAAAATTTCAACATGAAACACCTCATATTTCTTATATACTAAGCAGCAAATTCTGAGCTGAATTATACCAGGACACCTTAGTTTGTTTATTCACAGTAATGAGACTATCTTCCTATATGAATATTCAGAGCAAGATGCATTGAGAGATATGGGGATTGCTGTCCCATCCCTAATCCTCTTGCCTTACCAGTTGGTATTATGTATTTGATGTTCAATGACTTTTAATCACAGAATGGCTGTTTTCTACCCTGTGTAGGTGTGCCTGGCTTTTTAAACTACTGATCTGCAAAACCAATTAGAACACTGTTTACCAGATCACACAAAATGCTCAGATGATACAGCAAAGCACAGGGCTCAGAGATAAAAGGATTATTTCAAATTAAACTATCATGATTCCTTCTCTGCAATTTATACCACTGTGTGTGTTAGAATATTGAAAGCCTAGGTCAGTACTTTGGTTATATTGAGCTTTAGGATGCCTCAAGTGATGCCTCTGTGATTTGTTTCAAAATATTCAAGTTCTTTTTTCCTGAATGATACCATGGGTTTTGTCCTCTGTTTCATTAGAAGGCAATAACAGAAACAAGCCAAATAAAAATATTTTGAATAATTTCAAATGCAAAAGAAGAGATAAAGAGCAAGTCAGTTGGCATCATGCCACAGTTGTGGCACAGGACCTGTTCTTCTGAAATTATCATTGATGTTTAGACTTGCAAGGAGACCTATTAAAAACCTCTCCATATTTGGATGTGCTGGTTTAGGCTGGGGGAGAGTTAATTTTCTTCGTAGCAGCTTGTATGGGGCTGTGTTTTGAATTTGTGCTGGGAAGAGTGTTGAAAATTCAGGGATGTTTTCATTATTGCTGAACTGCGCTTACACAGAGTCAAGGCCTTTTCTGCTTGTCAGCCAACCCCATCAGCAAGTAGGCTGGGAGGGCACCAAGGCTTTCTTTAGGGCTGAAGGGGAACGTTGAAGAATGAGGAAGGGGGAACAAATGAAGTTATGGTATTAATCTTCCCAAGGAGAACTTCCTTCACTTCCTTCCTTCCTTGTTATTCATGAGTGAACACCTGTTTGCTGATGGGAATTAGTGAATGAATTCCTTGTTTTGCATTGCCTATGTATGAGCATTATTTGCTTTACCTGTTAAACTGTCTTCACCTCAACCCACGAGTTCTCATTTTTACCCTTCTATTTCTCTTCCCCCAACCCACTTGGGGAGGAGTGAGTGAATGTCTTTCTGGAGCTTATTTGCCAGCTGGGATTGAACAACAACATGGGAGTGTGAATGGCCTTGATGCATTTAAATTATTTTTCAACTGACAAATGAAGTGTATGCTGAAAAGTCAAAGCTGTTGTAGTAAAATCAACTTGACTTTCAAAACACATTCAAAGCCCCACTCTGCTCTTGTTTTTGAGGGAAGGAAAAAAATTAATCCCAAACATATATGTGTGTGTCTTATGGAGGGTGATTTTAGTGCTGGAGATTGCTGAGATAGACAAACAGATAAATGCAGGCATTTATCCCATATGAAGTTAAACCCACACTATTTATGCTCAGCTTTCACTGAACCTCTAAAGAATTTGATTGCTAAACTTGCCTAATTTATCCCAGAAATCCCAATTAACAGCACTAGCTTTTAGTGAACAACAACTAAGAAACCCAGAAAATGATCCTACCATGACTTCATGGAGTGGTAACACAACCTGGGGAAATTAATGCTTTTTTGGTATTTGGTTGAGTTTCTCTTTTGGTTTTGTTTGTATTTTTCTTCCTTTTTGGTTTGGTTGGTTTTTTTTAATTTAAAAAAATACAGCCATAAAAAACTCACTTGACTTAACCCAAAGGATAGTAAGCATAAGGAATGTATCAATATCAGCTTTCAGAACTGGCAATAGAAATCAATGAACACTTGGTGTGGTATTTTGCTTTCATATATCAATTTCAGATTCACAGTTGATACCATATATTTGAAACTTAAATAAGACATAAAAAGGTTAAAAAATACAGACTTCACTGAATAAAAGCCACATATCTTTCTGGTTAAACTACACGAGATAATAAAAAAATTGACATCAAAGAAAGCACCTCATTCAGGCATTTCAAAATACTTGTCATTAAAAGATGGTTTGTTGAAACTTCAGACAGGCTAAATGTATGCCAGATTTTGAGTGAAAGAATTACCTTTCCAGGGTTGCAATTACAACTGTACTTAGTTGTCATGGCAACCTGGTAACATATAGATGTTGTCAAATGAAGATATCAAGGGAGAGACAGTGATCTTCAAATCACTGCTTGCCAAGTGTCATTTTTCATGGGTATATCTGTGCTCAGTTAGGAAAAAAATATTAAAAATAGAAAATTAACATTTAAAAAAATGTTTAAATAGCATTCAAATTGCAATACCAATATCCCATTTTGCAGTGCTATTTTAGTATCCTTGGATGAGTGTCTGCTTTCTCTTCCTTTTTTTTTTTTTCAGTCATGTTCCCAAAAATATGACATTGGGAGTTGAAAGGAAAAGAGGCAAAGAGGTCAGGATCAGCAATGAAGGTTACCATGCCTTGGTGACTGCTGAGTCCTGCTATTATCCTCCACCTTCTCTTCCTGTTTTAATTGTCCTGCTCTCTCTACATGGGTATTTTCAGTCAGATGTTCTTTTTGACCTGTACTTCAATTACTTTAGAGCCAGCAAAAGGAAAAATGGATCTATACTAAACGTCATTGTTGAGCATGTCCCAAAGATCTGAGGCTCTGCAAATACTCCAGCTGTGATCTATTTGTACAGGTTGAGACAGAATCCAGAAAGTGTCCACTACAAACACGGCTTTCAGCTCTCTTCAATAGGCAGCTCATACTGTGGAGCTGTCATCTATACTGCTATTTTTACTTCTACTGACCACAGTGGCTTTGCTTGGTTTTATATTAAGGTGTACAACAAAGGTTTTCTGAGTGGGCATTGAGTTTCTTCACACAGGCTGCTCACACCACACTGCTGTGCTCACTAATGCCAGACCACATAGTACCAGTTTAAAGTGGGTCAAGCAGGAAGAAACTTGTGCATCCTTCCATCTAACCCAAGTCCAGGCAGGTGTTGGTGCTGCAACAAGACAGAGGCAGCATTCCAGTTTAAAATTTGCCTGAATACCAAATAGCATAAGAAAGCAGGAAGGCCACAATCCAATTGGAATTTTGTCAGGACAAAGTTATCTTTCAGAGATTTTAAACAAATTGGAACGGGGTAGATTGTTCACCATGGCTGAGACATTTTTGATCTAGCACTAAACTGTCGCAAACCACAAATTCACCACCTTATCAATCCCTACTTTACTATAAATCTGCCTTGTACCCACAATACAAAACTAGACACTAAAAATGAAAAGTGGAAATGAAAATTTGTATAACTCATTGTGGTGGTTTGACAGGAAATGTGTTTTTTGGGATGCTGTGTTTTTGGCCAATGGATATTCAGACTTTAATATTGGCATTTAACCTGGCCATTAGGACATGGACACGCCTCTGAGAACACGGGGTTAAAAGCAGAGCTCTCCCTTGGGAGGGTCCTTTTGGGTTTCCGGCGGGAAAGAGTTCGGGTCTCTCCCCCGGCCCAGCTGCTGGCTGGGCAGGGGAGGGGAAAGCCATGTGGCCGGGAGAGGTAGGCCTGAGCCCCGGGGTGGAAGGGTGGAAGAGAGAACGAGAGACACCGGGAGCCATCGGGCAGCCCCCCCTGAGAGACAGAGAGAGAGAGAGAAAGAGCCGCTGCCTGAGACTGTAACCTTGAGACTGGATAAACATGGGCCTGTGCCGGCAGCACGGCTGGGACGGAGAAGAGGGGGGGGTTCAGCCGGCCGCTTGTAGGAGCTTTTAACCCCTTTTCGGAGAATGAGAACTTTACAGAACATTGACCTTTCCTAGAAGATAGAGTGGAAGATGAGGAAGGAAATGGGCAAGTGTGAGAGAGGTCTGGGCGAGTGAGAGATATTGGAAGAATAGAGAAGAATCCTAGTGGGAAGAGATGATGGAGTGGCTTTTGCTGGACTCTTTTTGTATAGCCATGGACAGAACCATGTTCCTTGTGATACAGAGACTGCATTCTAGGGGGAGGCAATGGCCACAGAACCAAGAGGGTTTGGTGTTGGTACCCCTCGGCCCCAGGGGGTGAAAAATATGGGGGGGACAGGTGTCCCAAAGGAGAGACTGGGCCTTTTTTTTGAATCGGGACAAAGCATCCTTAAAAAGACAACCCTAGAAGCAGCTCTGGTCCGTGTTCAGTGGTGAGAGCACTGGACATGAAAAGGAAGAGGTCACGACGGCAGATGTTCTCCGGGCGGTGCCATGAGTGACACGGAAACACACGAGGCTTCAGCTGTGTTTCCAGGGGAAGCCCATGGTACAAGAAAGACTCCTCTCCTCTTGATGAACTGAGGATTGATTGTTTGAAGGGTGGTTCTGGACTAAGAGTTTGTGATTTGGGGAATAGATGTATTGTATTGGAAATTTGGTGGGGGGAGGAGGAAATGTATTTGTAAGGTTTTCATTTTCCCTGTGTGTGTTCCTTTTTATCCATAGTTGTAGTGTAGTTAATAAAGTTTTGTTTTCTTTCTTCCCTAATTAGGAGTCTGCTTTGCTTATTCCTGGTCACATCTCACAGCAGAAAGCAGGGAGAAGGTATCTTCATGGGGGCACTGGCATTGTGCCAGTGTCAAACCATGACACTCATTAGTAAAGCATAGTTTGAAGTTACTGCACTTAATGCATACAGATTCATCAAGACAAATGTCAACACAAATGAATTTGCTTTTGTTTGTTTGCTATGTTCATTTTAAATGAACTCAACAGGATTTTACTCTGTGTTGTGGCTTAGGAATGGTGTTAGTGCTCCCACAAAAATGAAAGACAGCAAGCCGCTCCACTCTACTTCCCACCCCTTTTGGTCAGAGGGAGAGACAAAAGGCAGAGATATCAAGTTGATAAAAGAAGAATTTTTGAAAACAGCAATGAGATTAATAAAACCAAACAGCAACAGTAATAATAGTAATTTAAAAAAAAACAGAAAAGAGGGTATTATGTACAAAAATGATCACTGACCAACTGACCCAGCGCTGTGCAGCCCCTGAGACAAAGAACACAATGGCTCCCAGACCCTCTGTTTTTCCCCCAAACCCAAGACAATGAAAACCAATGGCGGACAGACATTCCATTTGGAACCAGCATTACCACTGTTCCATTTACCACTTTCTCCCCCAGAAAAGAAACACCCCAGTCATTCTGGGAAGTGAGAGTCCCTGTTCCTCACGCTGGCTGTGACATAAGATGTTATCAAACAGCGAAATATCTTGGCCACGCCTGCACAGCTCCAGGCTCCTCTCCTTCAAGGCCACTGTGAAAAATCAACCCTGTCCTTGGCTCAAACTCTTATTTCTAAACACTTTCAGTAACCTGAACTTAACAGAAAACATTCTTTCCTCTGCACAGGAAGAAACAGTGCCCAAATCAAAGAGTTAAAAACTGAAACGATAATAAAAAATTAAGTAAAATGCAACAAGTACTCATCAGAAAACTATTTATTTTAATGGGAAATAATTTTACTTAGTATGTGTAAAAAAAGCTTAGATTTTTCAGAGTATTTAGACATTTCTCTCTAAAATTATATGTCAAGTTACACTGTGATGACTTCTTTCAGATTTTCACTCTTAGAGTGCTGAAGAAGGATCATCAAGAAAGGTAAGCAGTGCTCCACCATATATCTTTTCAAAATTATGACTCCATATTTTTCTTGCCTTCATTCCCTTAACAAATGCTTCAGAAAAAGACACCACTCTTGTTAAATTTTATCACCTCTCAAGCTTGTAGAATGGCGACATTGATAAACTGTAATAGCGAACATTTTTTTTTCCTTCTCTTGTGCAAAGAAAGACAATCTTAGTTCAACTTCATGCAAGAGAAGGAAAATAAAAAGTAATCTAAGGCAGCTTCGAGGCTCATGGATCTCACAGTGAGGTAAGGATCATCAGCAAGTGGCCATTCCTTAGCAAGCACTGCATAGGAGAAAATAGAGAGCATATTGGAAGCATATATGCACATGCATGTAATGAAAGAAGTAGAGCTCTTTTATTAGCACTAGTTCTACATTTGGTCAGCAGTGACATTTGAAAGTTCCCTTTAAAATTAAATTGTATTAGAGATTTTCCTGACACTCAGAAAATCAAATACATGAGCTTGTCAATAACTAGAAATTCCAATATGAAAGGCCTGTCTGTCTTTTAATAATGATTGCTGTTTAAGTCAGATATCTATATGTATTTATTAAAATACTTTTCTGTAACTCATACCTGTATCAGTTATTTTGTATTTCTGATTTGAAACAAAATAAAACAAAAAGCCATTATTTAAACATTTTGTTTGACCAACAAATGAAGTATGTCCCTATTTATGATCTTAACACAAAGACAATTTACATCAATCCTGGCCGAGCTGTGCATTTGCCAATAAGAGAAGATACAGAATTATGAGTATATTCTACTAGAGCCAATTCTAGTCTCGCCTGCAAGAGCCACCTCAGTTTGTACAAGCCTCCAAATATCCATCAGACTATAACAGCCCTCACTTACCGCAGCTACAGTGGACTACAAGTTGTCTCTGTAAGGAGTCAGTTATTAAGGCTTTGTGTGCTGCCACAGTCAGTCAAAGGTTATTGCCAACCTGTAGGTCTCCCAGGACTGCATTTACCACTTATATCATCTGAAGCACTTCAACTTTCCCAGCAGATAAAATAACATTTCTAAAAATTTAACAAGCTTCCTTAATTTCTTTCCATCAGAAATTTTAAGAGCTGAGGCCAACATTTTTAAAAGCAAGAAACTTTTGCATTCTAGCACATTTGAGCCACTAATGTGAGACTAAGTTTTAAGGTACAAAACAAACAGGAGAAATGGTAGACCAAATAAAAAACTCTTTCTCAAGTTGGATAACACAAAGGAAAACACAGCTGATTAAAAATTGTTCTCTTGTATGAACAGGGAAGAGTAAGTGAAGGTAAAGTATTGCTCAACCCCTCTAATTTTTGTGAAATTACTAGGTGCTAAAATGATATGGATTTAAAAAGGAAATTACTAAGGTCCAGCCAGAGTACAGGCTAGGAGTTACAGGAAGGAATCAGAAAATGCCCCTGCCACTCCACTAATTTATATAAATGAGAAAAAAAACCATATCAAAATGTTCTCAATTATAAAATAAGCAAAGATTTTAGATTATTTCTAAAGAAGCATGGAAGAACGTTTCTATCTTCTCATTTTGACTTCAGAAACATTTCAGAATGCTTAATGAAATCAGGACACCAAGTACCTAACCAATTCGCAAAAACAGTCTAAAACTTGAAAATTCTTCTTTGTAAACCTTTTTTTCTGCGAGGAACAAATGAACAACAACAAAAAAAATCAATATCTTTAGCTTTCTAGTGGTATTAATTTTGAATATAATTAATTAGATCAATCTTAAAATGTGGAGCTCAGCTTTGACAGTAATCAATTCAGAAGAAATAATAAGTTAAGAATATATACAAAGAAATTGACATTGTAAGTGCTATTCCCACCCTTAAGATGCAGATATATACACACATATACATATGCAGTTTACATAGAGAAGGAAACATTTCCAGAATTGATTAAATCAAAGAATTCTTTAGATAGGAAAAGACTTCTGAAAGCCTTTAGATCAACCATTATCCCAGCACTGCCAAGTCCACCACTAAATGATGTCCCTAAGTGCCACATCTACACATCTTTTAAATACCTCCTGCCCCGAATTTTGACCTGCAGGATCTTGTAGAAAACCAAAAACACACTTTTAAACAAGGAAGGGATTGTAATGAGGGACTCCAGAATTCTCAGCTCCTGAAATTGAGCCTTGGAATTTCCAACTCCTTGAATTGAGCACTGAACTTTATGCTATGTTCCCCACTTTTTCCCTCTGTAAAATATGACTTGCCTATCTCAGACCTGTATACAAGATAACTTAGATGTTTTCAAAGTATATCCAGGGTGAAATGAAACTGATTCTTGTATAAGTAATGGTTTATTTAGTTTTTCTAAACATGATCTTCCCCACTTTGTTCATGCATCAGAAACACCCACAGCTGTCATCTCTTCTCCAACTATTGGAAGAGATCAAATACATTATCATGTCAACAGGAGTTGTGAATTCTTTAAGTGCCTGTGTCAAGTTTAAACTTATTTTGCAAGGCAGAGGAGGCATTGGGATGATCCAAACTCAAGTGTCTGATGTATCACTTCAGTGATCAGTAGTAGTTCAGGGAGAATTCACAACAGAAATGAGACTTTTGAGCATTAGGACCTTGGCACTTGGCAGAAGAGATAACTGGTCTTATAACTCCATGAGCAAACAGCACATATTGGCATGAGTGGGAAAAACTCACAAGGGTAAAAGAAATCTCTTTCCTCAATACACATTTAGAATTTCAACACCTTAATTTTCTATTAACACTTTTTTTTTTTGCCAGTATTTTTCTTCAGCTTTTATTCATTTCTTCATCCAAGTCACACTGTGGCTTTTTGAGGGCACAGGAGTCTCTGGTATGATTTACAAAGACACCTTGGCATAGGAAGTTACAAATCATCTACATAAGGCACAGAAGAATTTACAAGAAGCCGAGGAATTTACTAGGCAATCTCTCAATCCATTTGCCAAAGCACCTGCTGGACTTATTTGAAGGCAGGTGAACTAATAAACCTCAGAAAAGCAGCCACCAGGAGAGCATTCTGTTTTACTAAAAGCATTTGTAGCCTTTGCTCACATCCCCCACCAAAACATACACACTTTTTAACTTACTGGCTCTTATCTCACTCTCTGCTGTAATAAATCAGAGGCTGGAAAAGCTAGTGGAGAGCAGAACAATAGGGTTGAAAATCATGACCTTTGTGTGTAGTAATTGAAAACCGCAGAGAGTTCAGAGTGCAGAATGGACTTTTGGACAAATCTGTGCTGGGAGCTTTGAAGCCTGAAATTATCCTCTCTTATAACTCCAGGCTTACATAGCAGTGTTGTCAAATTGTAAACTGGAGGTGGGTTAAATAATTATAGTTCACAGCCTTAGTATGTAATTACAGAATCAAAGATACTATACAGCTATACTATTATCTTATTTACCAGAACATTTTTTTTTCTTCTCCCGGGACAGTCAATGTTTGTACCACCTGTTAGGATGTATCAGTTTTAGAAGTGAACAGAGCAGCTACTGAGACTGCAGTATTTGTAAACAGCTTCAGAGGGCAGCTGTGTCTTTCCACAACAATGCTACCACCATTAAACTGTGCAGACAGAAATAACTTTGGATTTTTAAAAAAATAAAAATAAAAGTGTAGGTAAGGACCAGCATAAACAGAAAATTTAAACCACAATCCTCTGTTACCACTTTATCCCCCAGTAAGTATCATACTACTGCCAAAGCACAGTTACATCACTTAACAGTGACAAACTCCTGACACTGAACTTCCATCTTTGCCACCACACATGAAACAATAGCATCAGTAGCTTCTGACTCTGGCTTAACTCACTAATGTATTCCCTAAGATCACAGAATCCCAGAATTTAGTACTTTGGAAAAGACCTCTGAAATCATTGAGTCCAACTGATGACCTAACACAACTGTGACAACCAGAGCATGGCACTCAGGACCACATCCAGCCTTCCCTTTAACACCTCCCAGGACTGTGATTCTATCACCTCCCTGGGCAGCCCCTTCCAATGCCTTTGGAAGAGTAAATTCTTCCTAATACCCACCTAAATCTCTCTTGGCAGAGTAGGACTGTGTCCTCTCATCCTGTCATTGGTTTCCACAGAGAAGAGACTGATCCCACCTGGCTACACTCTCCTTTCAGGGATTTGCAGAGTGGTAAAGTCACTCTGGAACTTCCTCTTTTTCAGACTAAACAACTCCAGCTCCCTCAGCTTCTTCTTACACAATGTAAGCGTGTAAGAAGAAGCTGATGGAGCTGGAGTTGTGTAGGGTCCAGACCCAGACCCTTTACCACTTTTGTTTCCTTTCTCTGAATCATTCAACTTCAAATTACTCAAGTTAAAACCACCCTCCACCTCCCCACCAAAAAAAAACCCAAAAAACCTGGCTTGGCAACCACACAATTGGAACTCACATTCCCTTTGTGTGTTACACCTTTCAGTTTAAATAGCTTATCCATGCCCTTGTCTTTGGAAGAAGTGTTGTCTGACTGCAAGAAGCCAATTTATCACCAAAAAGGTTGAATGCCTTTTGATTTTTCATAATAATAAATTCTCTTCAATTGAAAAGACAGTCTTCTTAGGCAAATTAAATGCTCACAAGGAAGTCTTTTCTCTTCCCTGCTGTTCACCAGGAGGGTGCTAAATTTTTTACCTGGACATTTCTATAGGAAATACTGCTAACCTCCACTTTCTAAAAACTTAAAAATAAAAAAGAAAAAAGAAAACCTATTCAATTGCAGACAAACTTACTGTGAGAGAATGAAAAAGCCAATAAATAAAGATAAACAAAAACCCCCATTTCATAATTACATTACAAAATGCAAATAATCTGAAACTGCATCTCTTCACACGAAACCAAAATATGATTGAATTTAAAAACTGTATTATTACCATCTTAGTGGTAATGAACTACCCACCTGCAACCCCTCCTACTCGTTTTTTCAAACACACAACTTCTCATGAACAGTTTGGGGAAGATGTCACATCATACAATATTGTCATAGTGCACCATGACATAATTAAGAGCTTGATTAACACATCAATAGAACATGTTAGCCTGTTTTAGAAACATATTTAAGATGTCTGAACTTGTTGCAAATCATCACTAAAGTCAGTGCTAGATTTTGGATTCTTTAATTTAAATCCAGAGACAGCGGTGGAAAAATATAATAAATAAGGCTTATTATAGACACCTGTAGAAGCAAAAATCATATGTAACCTCTTCAACCACAGACTGCAAGAATATTTCTTGTCATAATTCTGCACCACAAAACCCAATCACGCTTATCCTCATTAGCTTTCATAGCCTTAGAATTTTTAACAGGAATTTATTTTCTTCTTCCAAGGAGAAACACTATTCCCCCATCTCACCCTTTCCAAGTAAAAGACAACAATCCCATTGTTTCAGAACAAGGCAACCATCAT
Source organism: Agelaius tricolor (assembly GCF_023055355.1). Taxonomy (NCBI): domain Eukaryota; kingdom Metazoa; phylum Chordata; class Aves; order Passeriformes; family Icteridae; genus Agelaius; species Agelaius tricolor. Next base: position 48,363,716 of record NW_027269261.1, read on the forward strand.
ACCAAATGTTACCATTTGTAACAGAATGTTAAAAATATGCTGCCCATCCTCTTGAGATGCATCTGTGAATTCACTTTTGACAGACAGCTGATTTTATGTCTCTCTGTGCTCTCCTTATGCATGGCAGTTTTTGTTACATGTAAAGACCACAGCCCTAACCTAATTTAGGCTTCTGCAGGCTCAGATAACTAACAGTTGTCTCCACATTACCATCTTAGCACCAGTAGATTTATGCCTTAAGACCTAAGAGCAGGGTCTAAATCAGCTCTGCTTCCATACTAGCTATACTTAGCAATCTCATTCTGTGTAGCTTGTTAAATCATCTGAGGCCATTTTGATTACAAATTTTTATAGAGTATAGTGCTAGACCAGAGCATACTGTCTGTAAAGTGCAGCATGACTGTGAACACCTCGTGAGCAACAGGAAAGCTGGAAAACTACAGAAACAAAATAACCTCAGCTATGTACTGAACATGAGTGGACTTGTTTCTCTTAGTACAAAAAAACAGAGTAACCAAAAATCAGCATGAAAACACAAAATCATTTGAGAGTTAAAAAAAAAAAAAGGATAAAAAATGTCAAAAGAAAAATAATATAGCTTTCAAGATAAAATATGGCATATGAGCTGGTATTCCAAGTGCAGCATGTAGGCACACAATTAAAGGGCAATTGTCAAACCCTGACATCAAAGATGGGAAAGGAAACCAGAAATGCTATGTTTGGAAATGCCATTGATACAATCTCCATATTATATTTTACATACAGTTTAAGACATGCCACACAAATTTAAAAAGAAAAAAACAGCTACATGCAATGACAAAACCCAATATGGGACATGCAGAAAGGAATCAAGTTTCCTGTAGCATGCAACCTAAGAAAATTTAATTATTATAGAATGAGTCCTAGAGTATCGTATTTCCTCAGACTTATGAATCCAGTTCTGTGACACTTTTCACCATACCATCATCCTCTCCCACAATTAAAAAAAACCTTGAAAGAGCAACAATATATTGCTCTCTAGGAAGTACACAGACTATATCTGTAGGAGAGACAACCATGATTTTGGGGTGATCTGATCACGTACTTGAAACACAGGATAACAGCAATTTTGAAGGAGCAGGTCTGTGCAAAGTGAAATAGAGATAAAGCAATATTGGTTTGAAATGCAGATGTTAAGGGTTCAGCTTGGAAGTTTTAGCCTTGCACCTGGCTCAGCTGCATACCACTTAAAAAAAAGGCAGAGTCGCTTTTGGCCTTTTAATTTCCATTGGTAAGGAAAGAGATTGACACACGTAAGGATTACGGTATTAATTGTAGTGAAATGTGAAGAAACCAGAGTTCAAAGAAGAGTATAAACAAATATGGTGGTGATGTGGCTCAACTGGCAACTTGTTTTATCAACAGACTACATGGACTGATAGCTGAAGAACACAGTAGGGTTAAAACAAACAAGCAGGTAGCAGCAAACTCTTACATTCTTATTTTCTAGCCACCATACCAGCCTTAATAACAGTTCAGAGAAAAGCTGGGAAGCATTACCTGAAGAAGCCACACGCTACATTCTCGTTGAGTACTCACACAAGGCTCCTCTCCAGATTCAGGTAAGCGTACAAGTGTTTGCAGGGCTTAAGACAGGCCAGAGAACAGCAGGAGCTGAGGCTCTGTCATGATGCCTATGCTTTGAGGAAGGCATATGCAAAGGCCAGGACAAATGGCAGGGTCACTGAAGGGCAGCTCTGCTGGTGCTTTTGGAGTATGTGCGGGAATATCTCCTCTGCCCTTCCGAAAGGAATCCCCCTCCCTTACCTGAGCCAAATGCCACAAATCAGGAGTCTGCTGTTTAAAATGCCAAATGGAACAGAAATGTATCCAAAATACATCCTTGACTTTACTATTATTTGCTTTAAACTCAAAAATATTTTTTTGCCCCAAGAGACAACATACTAGAATGTTGGAAGATTATCATATTATTCACTGATGATTAAGTGAAGGAATTTCTAAACTGCTCAGCATGTACAACAACTGATTCAAACTAAAGGGGACTTGATTCCCTTTTGTTTGGTTGGTTGGGGTTTTTGTTTGGTTTTTTTTTTTTTTTTTGGTTTTGTTTTGGGTTTTTTTGTGGTTTTTTAAATTTTACCTGGTACTTATTAAGCTACACATGCACATACACTTAAAGAAATTCTTAATTCTTTTTGAGTGTGAGCCACTGATTTGCTCTGTGCAGAGTAGCCAGTTATCTGGCCACAGGGAGGATTGCCTGTGACACTGTTCAAGTTTAATATTCCAAACAATATCAAAGTGAAATGTGAAATAACCCTTAAGATCAGGTTCTAATCTATGTGTTAACTTGACTATTACTGAAGAATCTTCAGTGTATGTTTTTAAAAGTACATCCTTCAAAGTATTCCAGTATGGTGGCTTATGTGGTATCACAGACAGATTCTCCCACTGATGACATGACAATGGACTGTGCAGTCACTTCACTGACTGTTATATAGAACAAAATTCTGATAAACTGAAAACCCCCAGAGTTGAAGTTACAAGTGTCAGAGGAATTTTAGGAGAAAAGATCCAGACATTAGGTGAACTATAAAATCTATCCTGTATATGAGCTCGTTTGATCTTCCTAAAATATTCTGTTCTTTTCCCATGATCAAACAAAACAGCCATGTGCACTGAAAGCATGTCCTTGCTTTCAAACAACAAATTGGTTTTACTCATTTATAACAATTTTCTGCATTTCCAAATCATGCCATAATTTGACACATTATCAGCACCGTACCAGATTATTCTGTTATAGATTTTACATCATTCCTTGTAGCTTCTCTTTATTAAAAACTACATTGTGTGAATATTCTAAATATGAAGGCAGGTAAGTTAATCAGAGAGAGTGCTTCAAAAGTGGAGACTTGCACTTTAGGTATCATCAGTGCATTATTGCTTTAACAAGCAAAGTAATACATTAATGCACTTTAACATACAAATCATACTTTATAAATAAATACACACAAAATTATCGTATTTTAAGAGCCCAGCCCAAGAAATTAGAAAACAAATTAAAGCTCTAGAAATAATCTGCCCACAGTTTTTTATTTTTGAGCAAGCTAATTGAGAGATAACCAATAAACTGAACTGCAAACAGAGTTTAAAGGTGAAAACAATCTGATATTTCCATTCAATTTTTTTGTTGATATCACAAATTCTGCTGTTTCAAGATCTACACCTCTATTTTCCTTGCTGTGAAGGGAGGAATAACCTGGCCTGCTGTTATGTGACCTACTCCTTTCCTTTTGAGGATGATGAGTAGCTGATGGGAAAGCTCATATTACACAGTTAAACAAATGTGTCCATGAGGCAAAGTTATCCCAGACATTTAATACTGGAGCTGCCACCATGGCCACACAGAAGGCAAAATAATTCCAAAGGCATTCCACTTCATCAACATACAGAGTCCTTTGGTGTGTTGGAGGCACACCAACACAGCAAAATGTAGGAGAATTGAGATCCTCCTGCTGTGGCCACTAGCCCAACCTAAGAAATCATCCATGTGCTTGTTAGGACCTACTTCTGCTTCTAGAGACAATTCTGCACTGTGGAACACACTCTTAGGTTCTCTCTGGGATCACTAGAGCATCAAGTACCTGTGACTTTCTTAAGCACAAAAATATTTATCAGCAAAAAAACCTGGTTCTTAGAGCACTACAGTAATTGTCAAGATGTATGCAATAGAAACAGGATGCCCCACTTCGTACAGAAATATGCATTCATCACACTTAAACGAAATGTCATCTACGTGGATGATAGATTAATCCTTTTTAAAACAATAATTAGCAACACATTCCAGTGGCTTTCTAGATGTGCAATGCATTTCCATGTGTTAAATATAAAAAATGACTGTCAGAGAAGCTTAATTCATCTATCACTTCAATTTTCAGGACTACAGTATACCAAAGATAACGTCCTTAGATTTCTGAGTGAAGCATGAATTTAACTTCATTTTCAGAGATACACATCTGCTGAGAGAATACATTTAACAGAGGTGAGTATTGTTATCAGTTTTCTAATGATGTTCATTATCAGCAATCATGTAGTCAACCAAAGACCAACATCTTTGAATAAGAAAAGAAACCATGGTTTTGAGTTTATTATGTAATGGGCACTTAATTACCAAAATGCCATGCTGTTTACAGTGTTTCGCCTTCTTTTGAAAAAAGTTTGGTAGAAAAAAATAATAAAAGTCTGAGGTGTTTACAATGCTAAACATAGAATAGGAAGGATATCGGAAACAGGCATCTTTCTTCCTTGGCTTGTTAGGTACAAGACAGGCTGAAAGGATTTTGTACAGCTCCTACACAATTAAAAATGTGCATTCTAGCTGTTGATGCATTTTTGTTAGTCTGAGCATTTTCCACCGTTTATAAAGTTAATAAAACTGCCAAACAGTTTCTAGAACTTCTATGAAACCAAATGGAGTAATATTCAAAGCACTATCATTATATGCTTTCTAGCCTCTTCACTTTATTTATTACTGTTTACCAACATAATTCATTTCTTCATGTCTAGCATCAAAAGAGCTCTGCTGTCTTTCATGGTCAGCAATCTTACGCATGCTGCTAAAATAGAATTAGGACTTTCATCCCGTCCTCAATCAAATTTGCTATATAATTACAGAGGATATGCGTTTTACTTATACAGCATTATCTCAGTGTTCTTCAGATTACTTTAAGAACACATTGTTCCTTAACATTCAAAGACCCATTAACAGCTTCCCTAAATCTATAAGATTTCACTCTGTTAAAAAATGCACTCCTAGAACTGATTAAAGATTAAAACTTGAAAACAAACAAGTATAATTTTTCAGGAAAAAAAGATGACATTTGAATCCTACAAATACACAAGTTTTCCCACATCTTTTTGAATAGAGTTCTGTGGCATGCAAAAATTAATTCAATACTCAGACTTCAGCTTCGTCCAGCAAATACATTCACAAAAAGCATTTTCATCAAAAGGGGCAGTATAGTTTCAAGCAAGACTTATTCTGAGTCATATGACCAAGAAAAACAGATATCTAACAGATGAAATTTCTGTCTGATGGTGCATACAGGCTGTACCAGCACTATCTGTAACTTAGTCAGAATAAGGTTAGTTAGATATCTTAGATCTTTTTTGGTCAGCATTCTTTTCAAATGATTGCCTTTCCAAGTTACACAAAATTTCCACCTATTCTTACAAAAAATTCTTATAAATTTGCAGTTTTAGTTCTTTCAGGAGAAAGAAGTATAGAGTATATTTCATTTACATAGATTTCTTTGAATAATACCAATTTAATTACATTTCTGATGAAATGTAGAAATTCTAAACCACTTGAAAATTTCATGTGGATTGTCCCAAAGACTACTAACAAGTACTAATGGCTTCAAATGGCACTTGCAACTGGTGTCATTAAAGAGTATTAAACATTGCTAACGTTTATCCTTTGTACACTTTGAACAAGAGTCTTTGCAGATAAAAAGGGATATTGAAATAATTTACTACTTCTTACATACAAAGTAATCACATCTTGGTAAAAATAAACTCAGAACTAAGCACACAAACACCTCTGATGATGAAGAAAAATGTAACAATACACAACAGTAAAAGCTGTAAGTAAAAAAAGTACACATATCTTCCATTTGCACAGCTTAAGGTGACTCACACTACATGCCTGGGGAAAAAAAACCCAAACCCAAAACAGAAAAAAAATCCCTTTGGCACTGTCTTAGTGAGAGAAACAACAAAGAAGCAACTAATCTGCAAATACACTTTAAGTTGCCCTGTCCACTTTTTATATGCAAGAGTGTGTAGCAGCAGAGCAGATGGCTATCAGGGAAATGAAGCTGAGTGCAATCTGGGTGTAGGTGTTTGAGAAGTCACTTGTGTTTTTCACAAAAGTTTTGAGAGTTTTCCATGCTGAAACCTAAAGAAGTTAGTCATACTAACAAATTCAAGCATCTGGGCTTTAATGAGTATCTGACACGTTATTTGTAGATAATGCTAATTGTTAAGAAGGACAGCAATAGGGTAGGGAATATCTGAACTTCAGAAAAAAAATCCTTATTTCTAGCTGTCTTCACTGTGTGCTGGTAGAGAAGCCCATTTTGCCACCCTGGGTATCTTCAGAGCTCAGCACTTGCAGGCAATGGAAAGGTCCTCAAACATTCTCCCAAGCCTTGAGCAGGTTCTTTTAGAAGGAAATCTGGGGGAGGAGAAGCTTAGGAACAGCTACAAATGATTGCCAAAGTGGTAATTAGTTTAAGCAAACACTTCTATCTTTTAAGACCGTCTAAGTTCATGCCGTGTAATTTAAAAAATAAAATTCTCATCAGTAAAACCAGCAGAAGGAAGGAAAGAAAATCCTGGATTGTTTCACAGGATATGCTGTGATACATGACAAGAATAAATGTTGTAATAAAAGCAGTGCTTTTTGAGCTTTGGACAGTGTTCAGCTAAGGAAGTTATGATAGATTTTAAAAAAATCCACTTGTATGCATGAATTTAGTCATTACCCTGTTATTATGATTACAAAAGTCCAAAAATTACACATGGTTGTCCATAACCAGCAAAAGCCATAGGAAATTATGTGTGACACATGAAGTGCTAGAGGCAGGCAGATTAGGTAGATGCAGTTTACCTAAAAGAAGTTTAGTCGCTGAGGGCATAGGAAAACATGCTGAGGAGAAAAAGGGATCTAGATGAAAATATTATTCCTGAGAGGGAGCTTTGACAGAGGCTCCCCTCATTCCTCATGCCCACAGACACAATTCCCTCCCAACTGGCTTCTCTCAACGTTGGTGAGTTTGCAAAAGTATTTCTAGACCACCCTCAAGAAATTCAGCCAGGAAAATGAAAAAAGCCTAGGACTGCTGAGCTAGGACTTCACTACTGTATTTTATCTCCATGTGGAAGAGTTGAGGCATTAGCAGCTGGTTACCTCCATTTGATCCAATTAATATTGGATCAAGGCAAACAGCACTTCAAGAGAGACAAAAAATGCCAACAAAATTTCAAGCCTGAGACCCAAGCTCCAGGAAAAAAAAAAACAACAGACAAACCAAGAAAAAAGCCTTCCTTTATTCTTACAAACTATTATTCTGCCACAGAAATTAAAGAGCACAGAAGTAGAGAGGCAAACTGAAAAGTTTTGCTTCTTGCTTGTCAGTAAACTGCAAGCTGAATCAAAGATGCAGAACTGTTTCTGAGTAAACAAGTTGACAGAGGAAAGGTCAGATCACTAAAGAATAAACCTGCTGAGATTCTTTCCTGTCACTGAGATTCAGCAGAGAGCTTTATATCTTGGGAATGAAGAAATACACAATCACAGACAGGAAAACAGTTGAGAACAAAGTCAAGAGATAGCAAAAGAGAGGAGATAGTTACCAATTCTGCTTGTCACCTTTGTTTATTGTTTTATTTTAAAATACATGGAATATTTAATTCTGCCACAATACAACATATGGGGAAATCAGTCAAAATTAATTTGCATTTCTTTAGATAACGTTAATATATTTTTTCTATGAATTTAGATAATGTTAATATATTTTTTCTATATATTTATCTATTCTTGTTTAGATTTTGGTTTTTACTTCAAAATTAATTAATTAATAATTAATAACCTGTCCTGAGCATAAAAGTAAGCATCCAGAGTGATTAAATTCTGAGTTTTCAAACCAACAAAATGTAAGCAGATTTGTCCAAAAGACCTACTCATTCTTCTAATATATTTTAAGTCCTGATACTTCACATATAAAGAGACAAAGTTACCTGAGGTAAACACCATTTACTAGGCAAAAAGATGCACACACTCCATCATGTTGTTCATGTCAGGGTTGTATGAAAAACATAATTATTCAAAGAAGCCTACAGATCGCTTTTAAGATGAAAGCCAGGAATGTTCCTCCTCTGTGCCAGATCTATCTGAAGCCCAGCTGCTGGGAAGGGGGAAAGAAGCAGCATGAGGGGTCCAGGGCAGCCTTGTTTTGCCCTTCACCACACATGAAGGGGAAACAGGTTATCCACCCATTTAATTCCTCTGCTACCTATAGCAACACTTCTAGAGGTAAAGCAGAGAAGGAAGAATGAATGTGGAAGGAATCAACCTGTTTAGGGCTGGATCAAATTGCATGGATGGAAGATGGGAAAATATGAGGTGATGGCCCTCTACCTACTATTTCCCATCACTCCATGTGCTTAAGGATCTGCAATTGGTCACCAGGAGGGACACTCACAGGCAAGGCACTTACAACAGAACTATTGCTCCATTTAGTTTCCAATGGCAAATAGGGCAGGCGGGAAACAATCTCACCAGTTATTCACAAAGGTGATTAATAAGAGGCATGTAGTCTTCTGGTGCAAGTGCTACAGATTAAAGATGATAATTTCTTTGAAGAAAGATAGCAGAGGGGTTGTGCTGTTTCTTTCACTGAAGGTATTTGGATAATTGGTCTTTTCCAGCAATTAACCCAGAACTGTCCTATTTTTCAATTAGACAAGAATCTCATTTGCATGTTCTCAAAGACAACATGATATTCTGCTTCCTGTGGCTTTTAAATGGTGCAAAGGTAACCTTAGCTGTCCCTGCAAAAATATTTCACTTGCATTTTCAAGTTGCCAGAACTTCCTTGCAACAGAACAAGGTAAAAAATGTGTCAGATACAGAAGAAGAGATGATTGCAATCTTGAGTCCTGCACTGAATTTAATTTCCTGTCACAGCTCCAAAAGGGTACTGGGATGAAGGTGGGGGTGAAAAGGTTTAAAGTTAAGTGAAAGAATATCTGTCCACATCCAAGTTTTGCTTATAGATATGTGCATCTAAATCCTTATATTTTATACCTAAAATTCAGGATTTCAAATAGTTTCCTCTGACAAAAAGAAATTCTGTGTATGTTACTCACATAGTATTTTCAGATCACAGAACATTTAAATTATGCTCAGCCCTCCCAAAACCTAGGGCATCTCTAACTCCATAATGTTTTTTCTTGTGATTGCAGTGAACTAAATCATGTTCCTTAAATTTTTCCTCCTCTAAACAGCACATTTGAAATACACTTCACAGATGGATGAATCAACAGAAAATTTTCCTGCCTCCCTTTTACTAAGACTTCGAAAAATATCACTTTCCTGGGGCAATCCAGAAATCTCTAGAACTTACCTCACTGCAGCATTTGCATTGAAGATATTATTGTATTCTATTCTAAATATCATGTGAATAAGAGACCTGGAGCTATACAAGAATTTCTCCTTTTTTCCTTTTTCAATCTTATTAGCATTGCCTCTACTATCTCTCAGGGGGGCTACCCTAGTTCTCTCAGGTCAGCTTCAACTCTTCTCCTTCTTACAATGCTTCACTTTGAGCAAGAGAATTAACAATAGTAGTTATTCTCCACATTATAAAATAACTGGTCATGTCACATTTAAAGGTGTTGTTTGATTTTCCCATTATGCAAAATTACTGGGTAAATGGGAGGGAAAAAGGGATGCATCACTGCTGAATTGTCATGCATATGTCAAAAAACCCTCATGATTGTAAGACCAACAGGTTTTCTTTCTGCTGAACTGGGACCTATTTAAAGCAAAATGATACATTTAAAATGATTTCCTAGTGGATTCGATTAGAGAAATAAATTAATGACTGCTATTAAATAAAACATTTTGGCACTGAATATTATGGCAACTTCATTTGCATAATTTAACAGTTGCAGGGACTTAGGGAAATAACAATGTAAATGAGTGCTGAAAGTGTGCAGTAATGAAAAAGCAGATTTTGCCATGCATAAGACTCTCCCCCATGATTTTATTTTAAGGTAATCTTCTCATTTCTTAATTACATTTTTAAATAAAGGTTAAAACAATTTGTTGTCAACACCTCTGCTGTCATTTCATTCTGATGTAGTTACAGATATGTAACAACAGTGGGAAACTTCTCTTCCTATTTCTTTTCCATAAAATGAAAGTTAAGTTCTGAATATAGAAGACAGTGAGAAATTCTCAAAGATGACAAAATAAAATCAAAACTAAAACAAACATGACCCCTCCACCATTACTTAAGAACTAAAAAATAGCATTTTACTGTTTTCTGTCAGGCAAACCTTGAGGAAAACAGATATTTCATATAATTAGGAAAGCACTCATTCAAATAATAATAATAGCAAAATAAAATATTTTAGTTCATTATTTCATAAATAATTAAGAGTTGGATGTCAGTTGCAGTTCACAAATTTCACTTTGTTAAAAAAAACCATGGTAGTAAAATGCATCGATCAATATTTATCTGGCAATCCACACTGTGATTTTTAATTTTATCATGTTCACAGCAATTAAACACTCTGGAGTTACTCTGCTCCATAAATAACACTATGGTTCTTTTATAACATCCAATATTCATGTGCAACACCAGATAATTTGCCTTTCAGTGTGTCTTCATTAGCTGATAGGAATAAAAACCCCAAAACTACAAAGAGATCAAGGCTTCATAAGATGTGTAAGGCCAGCCAAGTGCTCCATTAGCATGTAAACCAGCAGATGCTGTGTTTCCATACCCTGCTTTGACTGGCATAAATAAGGGCAGGTACACCAACACCTAAGTGCTCTCTACACGGTCTCAGTCAAATCTGAGAGGGCCAATTTAACAAGGCATTTTGTCACCTCCAACTCACCACCCAGTGGGTTTGTACAAGGGACACTGCACAAGCCAAGTAAAACCAGCAATCTGAAACCTTGTCACACATGAGCTCACTATTATTGCTGCCTTGGTGGTTCTGCTCACCCCAGCATAAAGAAACAAAACCTCTACAGAGGATCATGTGCATCTTCTGAGATTATACTGATTATCTCCATACAATTTCACCCTTCATTTTCAAAATAAGGAAACCAAAGATTAAAAACAAAAAGCCCAGCCTGGTTATTGTTAAGCCTTTTGAATGAAATTTAACAGATTAAATAGTACAATCATAAGCTTATGACTAAAATCCTTCTGGGCTGGACTTCTGAATTAATGCAAATAATGCACTTTTTGCTTTATGGAATGCAATCCTAACTAATCCTATGAAAAATGAGATAAAGTAAAGGTGAAGTCATGGACTACAAGAGATAAGAATGCAATACGAAATGTCTGTGTAAATAATCAGAAAGGTAATGCAGTTATGACTGTCAAAACAACAAATTGAAACAAATTATCTAGCCAGATTGCTATTATAAGACTGTTCTGTTACATACATGTTTACACATCTATGCACACAAACTCAAAAATATTTCAAAACATTTAGATTACTTTTTTCATGGTTCAACTCAGTCAAAGACACTGGATATTTCTTAGTGGAAGTTTCTTTGAGAGATAACCTTAACCAATCTGCTGTATAAATAAGGCAGGTTAGAAAAATCTCGATAGCATAATAATGAAAAGCAAAGTTAAATGTTACTAAACAGATTAATGCAGTGGTAGTAAATTTATTAGAAGCAATCTGCTATTGCAAATTCCACATCTGTTCCAAAATACAAGATGAACTGGTTTGATTTTGCACCTTGTACTATCAGAAAATTGAGATCTTATTTGCTTCATTCTTGTTCATAAACATCTTGAGAAGCATTGCTTCATCCTATGAGATAAAGGCTTATGGAGCACTTTCTGTAGCCAAATATTTTTGAAAATCTATATTCTTAATAAGTACACAAACAATTATAGCACAATTTTCCTTAAAAGTAGTTTAAGAAATGTAGCAACTGAAGAAAACAAAACAACAGATCACCACAAAAAACCCTTTAACACTCCCTACCCCTAGAAGTTCATCAATGCAGGATTATTTCTGAAAGGAAAGTTGCCAGATGGATAAACTTTATGATAGCCTTCATCCACCTAGGAGTAGATGCACTTCAGGCATGCCTCAAAGTCATGTTCACCTGAAGCAACCTATGGAGCAGGTTGGAAATGCTTTCCCCTCCCATACACACAGAAGACTTCACAAGTCTAAAGTAATTGGCATGAATACCAAATCCTACATTTTTTACTTGAACAGTTATTTTTAATAGCTACTTTGGAACATGATATTTTTTGCATTTACAAGTTTTTGAGAGCGTAACTTTTCATTTGGCCTCTCCTTTGAGCAGCTGCAAAAGGCCCAGCAGTTTCTTTCTGTGTTTCATGTCCTGGCTGCAGCCCTTGACATGACTACTAACACAGGAGAGCAAACAACACGGTAATAGAAGCTGTAAGCTAAAGGTTTTTAAAATGTCACTTGATTTCTGAAAACAAAAGTAAACTTGAACAAGAAGAATGTAACAGGTAGTTGCATAAGGAAAAGTAAGACTAGAAGCATTTACATCCTAAAATGATCATTACCAAGGAAGCCAAATCCATACTAATTAGAATTTTTGCTGTGTGCAATTCAAATCTGAATTCCTAGTCTCTACAACACTATTTTGTTTTACTAAAGCTTCTCCACAGAAATTTGAAAGCAACCTGAGCTGAAAAGATTGAAATTGAAAAGATTTGAGTATTTGCATGAATCTAAAATTTACTTTCTAATATTTTGTTTGACCATTGAAATACAATGCAAATTAAGAATATTACTGCTATTAAAAAAAAGCTTCATGTACAATGCTGAGCAATTTAAAGGAGGATCACTCTGGGTAAGTAGTATTAAAAAAAAAAAAACCCAAATCTATGACAAATTTTTAACTGCAGCAAGGTCTGCCAACAAATTCAGGCGTCAAGAACCAGCACCCCCAAAATGAAACGCAGAGGAAGACAGACATATCAGTACACCATTACCACTTGAAATGGGATACAGCTGTCAAGCTGTTGGATATCAAGCTGTATAAGGTCATGAAAAAGCACAATCACAGGTTTGCCCTGACACCGTGTCATTTCCTCTGACCAACCTCCTTTGAGGTAGCTCTTCAAACAACATCTGGATTTGCGTGCCTCTGTCCTCCTCACAAAGGTTCAAAGCACAAGCATAAAAAGCCTATGCAAGCAGAAAAACTGACCTTCACCTTTGCATTTTTCTATTTTCTGATCTTTTTTTGTCCTTTTTCTTCAATAGAAAATAAAACCATAATAGGACTGGTGAACAGCATGGGGCACAGACTTCAATGTGGCATTTAAAGGAAAATCTGCTGTCTTTATTATGTTTCAAGAAAAATTATCTGTCTGCCAGGAATTAATTTTTAAGTTTCCTACACAACAAGAAGATATAATTTAAAAGCTGAAAAAGAATATGTAACTAGTGTTGACACTGATATAACTGCATTTTCAAGCACAGTTTCCTTTATGCATAGGCCACTAGCAACTCTTCAGCAGATAGTTTGTATATAATATTACACACACATATGGCTTCCTTCCCCCTGATCAACCAACACAACAAGGCATGACAATTCCCATGAGGTTTTTATTCAACTTTGACACCAAATATTCTTCCCTTTGGACATTTTCTACTTCTTAGAGTTGATCCAGTTTTTCTACTCTACATCATGAAGCACACCAAGCAATAAATTATCATTTGTATTAGTAAGGGGTGATGAAATTTTTTTAGTTACTTTAATTTTTTTCTATGTGTTTTTTGGACAAAAAATTTAATTTTTTTTTAAGAAAAAAAAGCTTCATCAAATATTTTAGCAAATATTAAGTGAAAAAAGGAGGAGGGGAAATGACATTGGAAGCAAGGAAGTAATGTTCCATTATAAATTAAATTTTTTTGTAGTAAGTAGATAGCATTGTTCATTAGGTCACTGAGTCCAACAAAAATTATTTGACTACAACATATGTTATTAACTTGTTATTAACTTCTGTGCTACTGAAAGGTTTCTGTAGGGTTTAAGTTATTTTAAGCACAGAAAGAATTTTGTTTAATTGGAAAGCATGTTTAAATAAACAGTTCATATATTTATATATTTACATAATCGCACACATTGGTTGTGATTTTGTCTATTGTGCTAGCTTCTCTTTAAGCCCAGTGTTCATTCTGCAATAACCTAAATAACCTATAGCCCTTAAAAAACATATCCAATTTTGAACTATGTATGGTATTGAATAAATGTTTCCCTTAAGCAAGGAAAAAAAAAAAAGAAAAAAAAAACCCAAAACAACTCAGAATATAAAAATAAAAACAGTGCACCTGGGTATCCTCCAGCTAATTCACAAATGCCCTGAATAAAACATGAATTTTACAAGTACAGACTTAACTGTACAGTGGACTTTTTTCACATAAAATAGCCATGCCAGTGTAGATGGACTTTGCCAAGCCTTTGTATGATCATTCTGAATCAGGACACATTACAGCTCCATCAATTTCATCATTTAATAAGCATTTAAAAAAAAAGAGAAGCATCACCATTGCTATATTTTTGATAAAGCAACAACACAAATAAACGGACTTCATTTGGTTGAAAAGGTGATATACTGAAAACAAAAAAAGATGATTCTTTGAGGAACTATTCTGCACTAGCACAACCCTCTTTATCTGCACCAAAAATACCATCAATATAAATCATGCTGTTGGCACAGGCTAAACAAGATGGATATGCTTAAAATACTACTGCTGTAAGCAATGCATTATTTAATCCAGTGTATAAACAAAATCCACACAGGATAAAGATTTAAAATCACAAAACCTCCAAACCCCTCCAAAAGAAACCAAAACTCAAGCAGAATCATAAAGTTTAATTTCAAAGCCACAGCTGAATAGATGGTGCTACAACACACATTCACAGTCCTTTCAACAAGAGGAGGACACATGTACTGCTATTCCCAGGACAATGTCAGAAATGCAAAAGGAATTTTGTCACTCCTGCAGTCCACTGCCTCTTTCTTCATACTCCAGCTGAGGCAAAAATAAAACCACTGTGGGATTTGTATGGCCTCAACAGAAAAACTTCCCCTTTTTTTCTAAAACACAAGTTCCTAAAAAATAGTCCATCCTTTTCTTTCACCCAGCTATGATACATCAGGAATAGTAAGTGCACAAAAGTAAATTCAAACATTATTTTTTCTCTGAAACAAATCATGGCTAGGTATTCAAATTTGTTTTCACACACACATGTAATTTATAACGTGATGTAATGTAAATTTAAAAACCACATACCACAATAAACCCAAGCCAGTAAGAATCCAAACTGTGGTGCTACAAAGCAGTGCAAAATAATGTTAAAGGAGGTGAGAAAAATAATTTCTATAGCTAAACACAAGGAATTGGGAGGATAAGTTGCCAAAACAGAAACACAAGCAAACCACTTCAGCTAACAAGCTTTTGCATTGTAAGACCAAACACAACCAGCTAATGCAAACCCATAGTTACATGAGGAAAAATGAGTCATGATACTTGCAAGCTGCACAACTGAGCAAGTCTGCAGAGGAAACATCATCTTCTGTGTCCAAAACCATCACTAACTTGTGCAGGAGAAGCATACATGTAGATATACATGTAGACATAGATGCAGCCTCCTAGAATCCACTGCCACAGGTGAAGCCAACTTAAGATGTTAATTTACACACAGCTGATCCCTATATTCTTATGATGAACACTTACCACAGCAATTAAATGTGGCCCCAAGTCATGAAGAGAAACCTTCCACTTACCTAAAATGATAAAAAAGAAATAAATAAGATTATGATAACGTATCAGAAACTCACTGTTACAGATCCAAAAAAAATCACTTTTACTACGTTTAGTTTTAACTTTTCCTTATAGTTGTCTGTATGTACTACAACCAGCAGATATCAACACACATATTAACCAACATGCCAGACAAATCCTGTTCAGCAGGGATGGAGGGACGGGCAGAGCACCCGCTCTGGGCAATTCCCTGGCTGGGGGTCCAGACCCACATCTCACTCCCCTACTTCTCTGGGGGCTGTGTTAGGAGGAAACCTTCTACCTGAGAAAACAGCCAAAGGGTCACTCAATCACTGCACACCTGATGCAGCTTCACCTCTTCTGAATGAGTGGATTGATTTTAGTGGCCTTACTCAAAAGCAAGATAAAACTAAATTCATGCATCGTTATAAACCCAGCAACTATAAAATTGGCACAGTATTTAATCCCTTCTGTTTAAATAGTTCCTAATAACTGAAGTGGTGTTAGATCAGAAGTCCTCCATAATTCATTAACTTTGTAAGCAAAAACTGTGATAACAAAAATTAATTCAGTGAAATATGAAATGAGGTAGTATCTGAGAGTTCCTGGGATATGAAACTTGAAAAAATAGAACATATTGTCTCCACTGTAAATGTGTATACAGACATTCAAATCCTTTCTAAATACTGGCATGTACTATCAAAGAAGGGATTGTTTGAGGGTACACCACTCTTCAACCTTTCAACATGAAATACTTAATATGTAAGGACATTTAAAAGAAAGGTTTGGAGGAGAGAAAAAGAAAAAGAACAAAGTCCCTCATTTACAATTGATACCACCTTTGAACTGCACTAGCTCTTTTCTAAATTTGCCATCATAGGAAGCGTTTGAATAATTTAAAATATGATCTACATTTAAATAAGAAACTTTGAAAGCCTGGTAAGGAAAAACAAAGGATTTCCGACAGAGTACAGATAGCTGACTATTTAATAAACCCCTAATTGTCAGAAGATTTAAAATAGTTTGCATGCAGTTGTACCCCTTCAATATATATTTAAAGTGCATCCTTTTGGGTTTTTTTTGCCCTTAACACAGCAGAAACATTCCTGTTATTCTGGAGACAGGGATGCCACCTAATTAGCACAAGGCTGTGTCATGCAGTACAGCTGTAGAGCCCTTTTCACCTGTTACCCAGCTCCTTTCTCCCAAGGGAGAGAGGGGCAGATGGGTCAGCGGCCAGAAAAAATGTGATGGGTATGAAACAACACCAAAAATCCCCCTTTGACAATCTCTGTAGAGCTCTTCATTAACTCTCATTTTTTTCTAAAATTTGCACCATTGCTAAGTAAACTAAGACCTTGTAAGAAATACATTTCCCTTCAGCCTTTTCCTTAATGGTTTCATATTACTCATAGATAAGACATTGCTTTTCTTCATGCTTTCATCCAAAGAGACACTCTACAGGAAAGGACTCAAATGCTAAGGCCCTAAAAAAATGCTCAAACTGGACAAAAACAATCCATCACATTCATGATGCATTTGACACACTAGGATTGGGAACACAGAGCACAGGTCTGATACTAAGGTACCTCTCATTTCTACCACTACCGTACTGCTACAGGATAGTTGGAAACCCAGAACAACAGCTGGCTTTTAACAAACATATATAAAGAGTTACTTAACTGCAAGAAGCAGTCCTGGAAAGAGTTATCAAAATGTTTAAGATGGGTGGGTGTCAGAATGATTGGGTGGCATCTGATATTGTTAGGAATTATCTCACAATTCTCCTGCTGCTGTTTCTCCTGGACAGGTCTGCACAGCGAGCTGTGCTTCCTCCCTCCATGTCACCCTGCTGTTACATCACCTAACGTGCTGTTAGAAAAATCCCATATTTTGCTTTTAAAATCAACCAAAGCAAAAAAGAAACATCTACTTTCTACACACTTTAGTTCTAGTAGTTCATTGCAAAGCTTATTAAGACTCTCTTCTTCCTCCAAAATATGGCATTTTAAATGTTCTATTACTACATAGATTTAACATACAGACTCTTCTTTACGATACCTAGTGTCACCACCCTATTCATGATTTTATTATTTTAAAAAACCCCACAAGCCAAACCCAGAGTGCATAGGTAGTCAGGGTGCTGATGTAAGATTCACTAATATGAGCAGTTATAGCTGTATCCAGAAGAGAGAAGCTGTGCTGCAAGATAAGCCCTTGGCATGGATGGCTTTCTGCCAAGCTTCCAGGCTTCAGCCTCAGAGGAAGATAAAGACACCTTGAAATCCCAGATCAGAAAAACTTGTATGGAAAAGTTAACCTTGCCTCAGAGTCACTTCAGCTTCAAGTCTACGTGCTTTGCAAGACTGAGATTGTAGAAAAACAAAACCTGATTATGCTATGCAGTGAAGGCTATTCTTTTTTCTTTTAAAATTTTAGCTAAAAGTAAAGCTAAATCACAGAAAATTGTGGCTATTTCACACATGAAAACACAGTCTGTTACAGTCCAGAACCAAAATAGTGCAAGCAATAAACAGGAAACTTCTGGTTTTAAGATTGTTTCTGTCCTGCTACATGTAATAAAGCTAAACCTGTCAACATCTGCATGTATTTTATTTTAAGTAAAATCTGAAGTATCCTGAAGTCAGATTATTTCTCTTTTGCCCCATCAACCCTGAGCAGTCTAGGCACACAGGATACTGCCTTGCTGCTAAGTACTGCACATAAGGGAAACAGCACAACATTTTTCCTTCTAGCAAGCTCCCTCAAGAATATCTATAAGCCCTTAATCTGTATTGCAACCAACCATTTTTATTCTCCTTCATTAGACTCAGTTTAAAGGGATTTGTTTCTGCACCAGCTGTGGTGAACTCACAAAAAATGCCTGTAAGATGGAGATAAGCTATGACCACAGTTGCTGCTCTATTAGTTTGCTTGCATGGTGGATGTTTTTGTGATTATAGTTACTCCACGATTTAACGGTGGGAGGCTAATGGAAATGTTACTTGCTATGGTAGCAAGCTAAATCAGTTGGGGGAAGGAAAAGAAATGTGTTTACACTTGAAGATGTCACATAAAACAGTGGGAAGTTCCCACCCCTGACACCAGAACTGGCATGCTCATTCAAGGACTCATCTACACTATTACATGCTTCTTCACACTTAGGAATCTATTAATTTATAATTAATTGCATTGATTTTATAGGAGATTTGTAAGTTCTGCAGTATTTACAGACTACTGAAGAAATTAACTGTGCTTCTTCCAAAGATAAGAATTATTGATAACAAGGCCCTGGCATTAGTTACTGAACACATCACTGAGAGTCTGGATGTTTTGCTGTAAATTCTACATTAATTACAGCAGAACTGATAGGTAGATTCTATCTGTCCCACCAAGAATTTCTTCACTGATTCCTGACAGTAATCCACCAGCAGGAAATGTAAACAGTCAGATAATGTCAGCTCAGCCTCTGAGGTCTTGTTAAGTTAGAGAGATTTAAAATAATGTAGTTATTGCATATATCATCTCACTGGGGAGGGCATTGTGTTCTCAAAAAAATATCCTAAACCAAGTGAAAGTCAAAAAAGAAAATCTGAAAAATGCATAATATACAATTTCATCATATTTTGAGAGCTATATTGACTGTGGCACTGAAAAAATTTACAGAGGTCCAGTGATTGAGAATGAGCTTCTTCTCAAACATACACTGTTGTGGTGGTTTGACAGGAAATATGTTTTCTGGGATGCTGTGGTCAGGCCAATGGGTGCTCAGATTTTAATACTGGTACCTGATGTGGCCATTGGGACATTGGATCAGCCTCTGAGAGCACAGGGTTAAAGCAGGGCTCTGCCCTGGGAGGCTCTCTTGGGTTCCGGTCAGGGAAAGGTTCAGAGCTCCCCTGCCCGGCTGCGGGCTGGGTGGGGCAGGGGCAGCCATGGGGCCGGGTGAGGTAGGCCCAGAGGCAGCCATGGGGCCGGGTGAGGTAGGCCCAGGGGCAGCCATGGGGCTGGGTGAGGTAGGCCGGGCCTG
Source organism: Agelaius tricolor (assembly GCF_023055355.1). NCBI lineage: Eukaryota > Metazoa > Chordata > Aves > Passeriformes > Icteridae > Agelaius > Agelaius tricolor. Next base: position 48,383,355 of record NW_027269261.1, read on the forward strand.
GACAGAAGGGAGGGGAAGGCCCCTGCAGGGTGGAAGGGTGGAGGAGCACTGAGAGGCATCGGGCAGCCACCCCCTCCCCAGGAGAGACAGAGAGAGAGCCTGTGCCTGTGCTTGGCCGGCCGAGAAGGAGAAGGGGGGGTGTGAGAAGGTGCCCGGCTGGGCAGCCGTGGGAGTTCTGGACAGACAAAGCCTCAGATTCTTAACCCTTTCCTTGGATGAGGGAAACTTTGCAAATGCTAATCCTCCTGGAGTTGAATGAGAAGACAGATATAGAGGACATAAGAGGAAATGGGCCACGAGAGAAATAGAGAAGAGCTCAGGTGGAAGAGATGATGGAGTAGCTTATGCTGGACTCTTTTTGTGTAGCCATGGACAGAGCCATGTTCCTTGTCATACAGGGACTGTATTCTAGGGGGAGGCAATGCCTCAGGACCAAGAGGGTTCAGTGTTGGTGCCCCTAGGCCCCAGGAGGTGAAAAATATGGGGGGGACAGATGTCCCAAAGTTGAGACTGTGCCTTTTTGGAGTGGGACAAAGCATCCTTAAAAGTCGACACTAGAAGCAGCTCTGGTCCGTGTTCAGTGGTGAGAGCGCTGGACATGAAAGGAAGAGGTCACCATTGGCACAAGAAGGACTCCTTCTCCTCTTGATGAACTGAGGATTGAGTATTCTGAAGGGTGGTGCCGGACTGAGAGTCAATGATTTAGGGGGATGTATTGTATTGGGAATTTGGTGGGGAGGAGGAGGAGATGTATCTGTGAAGTTTTCATTTTCCTTGTGTGTTTCTTTTTTTTTTTTTTTTCTTTCCTTTCCCTTGTAGTTTAGTTAATAATTTTTTTTTTTCCTTTCCTAAGTGGGAGCCTGCTTTGCTTATTCCTGGTCACATCTCACAGCAGAAACCAGGGAGAGAGAATACTCATGGGGGCACTGGCATTGTGCCAGTGTCAAACCATGACAACTGTATAAACCATGAGCACATGTTTTCAAGACCAATGCTTGTCACTTATTATTTGAAAAGAAAAAAACCCCAACTTTGTAAAGTTGAGGGCAGGACATGTCTATATTATTTCAATAAAGTATGAGCTGTTTGATAAAACAGGATTGTGGATATTAGTTCTGGCATATTTCTTCATTTCTTTCATACAAATATGAAAAAAATGCTTCTAATAAAAAAAAAAAATTGTCTTTGCTCAGCACTGTTGAGTGACAGTGTGAACAGCATTAATGCCAATGTTGGGTGAATCCCTTTCAGTATAAAGCATGTCACAATATAAAACACCCAATTCCTGATTCTGTAGCATAGAGCCATGTTACAGAAATGCATACCAGTCAGTGCTAATCATAAAATCCCTGCCAAACCATGTCCTTCTTTGAGGAATCTTTTGTTTCTATATATATCTTTATAATCAAAATTTTTCCTTTTCACTAATAGGCCTTCAGTACTGCATATGGCATCCTGGCACCTGAAAGACCCATAAATGCATACAAATATAAACTCAAAAATAAATGCCAAGCACCAAGCAGATTAAACATAGATATATTCCATGACAGCAAAATATGGACTGTGCAATTTTGGTGCTGAAAGATTTATCTCTGTGCAGCACCTGCTCAGTGGATGCTCAGAGTTTATCTTTGTGAAATTCTGCATTGGTCTGAATTATATTTGTGGCACTCCAGCAAAATCCCAGCAGAATTGTTAAACTGGTTGTGGTCGATTATGCAGTGCTCAATCAGAGAAGAATCTGAGTGGTGTAGAAACTGATGAACTCTGAACCCATCTAAGAGGACAGACACACACACACACCCCCCCCCCCCCCGCCCAAGGCTGTTGTGCAATTGGAGGCACTGAAGTTATTTACATGCAAACAGGACCAAACAAGGCAGATGATCTACAGCCAATGGCATTAGTTCTCCATACAGCACCCAGCAAGATCCTGAGTACTAGATGAGGCAGTAGCTATTGGGGAGCAGCAAACATGAGGAATGACATGCCATAATTCTCATAGAAAAGGAGAGGCTGTAAGCAGCCTGAGCAACTGAGCAGTGTAATGGTAGAGACTTTGACTTTCCAGTGTTCTCTTAAACAGACTTTGTAACCCTTTAGAGGCAGGGATGAACTTTTTGTTAAAATGTAGTAATGTATTAACTCACTGGGGCCTTAGAAATTATGCACAGTGCAAATAGTCAAGAAACTAGTATCTCTTCCAGTTATCTTAATATTCCATAAAGTTAATTATCACAAGAAGTCTTTTGTGTAAAACTGAGAGCTGCTTGAAAATGAGAAAATAAAGGCCCCAGAGAGAGAAAATATCCCCCTGGATCATGAGTATTTCTTCAGTTTCAAATGCAGTCCCACCTGTCCCCGTGTGCCTCCTTTTAGCGTATCTTTACCATTAGCATGTAAACAAAGTACTAAAATGAGTATGACAGAATGGTGGAGAAAAGAGATCTCTTGCTTTTGATAGATCATTTCAATGTGCATGGTTGGATTTGTACAATCCCCAGTTGATGTCACCAAGACTGGGAAGAGAAGTCACAGAATATGGTACAGACAAGCAAAATCAACATTTAACTGGACATCAGATGTGATTTCCATTTGATGAAGCAGCTAATTTTAACACAGATGTTCTTTTGACATATACTAACAGCTGTAAACTGAGTGCATCTATAGGTGGTTTGTAAATGCCTTTCATTGAAAGCATTTTCAATTTTACCTAATTTTTATTAGAGGCATTGCCTAAAAGATTTATCTGAACAGTGTGGGAAAAGACACAGTTACTCAGAATTAACATTGCAAGTGCTACCAGATAATGTGCAATATGCCAGCCTTGTAAACCCTCATACTATATTTTGTGTCTGAAAATTTGTGAAGTGTAACTTTATTTGATTGTCTCATTTTTAACAGCACATAGCCCTGCTTTCCTCCATCATTGCCTCTTGCCATGCTCCCACCTATCTCCATAACAAATGAGCATCGGTGTTTACTCTGATCAAAATTCATAGCAACAGCTGACTGCTGTGGTTCTGCACTCATCTACAGGAGTAAAACAGGCTGTGGGGCTGATTAGTGATCAGCTGGGCTATACACTGCTATTGAAAAAATGTTGCTACTGACAGTCACAGTTCATTTACGCCTCATTGTGATAGATGCCCAGAAAATATGAAAAGAAGGTCAGGAGCCACTTAGACATACTTAAACCATTAAAATGGGCAGTGTGAACCTCTCTAGGTAAATCGCTAGGTAAATAGAGAAGCAGTATCACAAAACACTGAGTTTGTTGTGTGGTAGAATATTAGCATATGTCAAGGCCATCACACTGAAGACAGAGTCACTCACCAGTCACTCCAGGCTCACTAGAGCAGGACAGGGACAACCACTGAGCCAAGGTGTTTGATCTGTACAGGGCAGCTAGAAATGACTAACAGCTGTAATCTACCCAAGAGCCAAGGCAGATGTTTGCTTGGCAGGGGAGCCCAGAGAGATGTTCTCTGCTGCTGCAGTTTCTCCTGACCACTACTTAAAATTTTGGCCATCAAAGTAATTTCACCCATTGCTGTTGAAGGACACATCCCCTCACTGTTCATGTGGTACAGGTCGTAGAGTTTATTTAAATGCCTGCACTGGTTTTCACTGGGGTAGAGTTAATTTTCTTCATAATGGCTCCTATGGGACTGTGTTTCAGATTTGTGCTGTGCTGGGACAGCGTTGATAAGACATGGATGTCTCTGCTATTGTTAAGCATCAAGGCCTTCTCTGCCTCTCAGCCCACCCCACCAGTGAGGAGGCTTGGGGTGTACAAAAATCTGGGAGGGAACACAGCCAGAAGAGCTGACCCCATGTGACCCAAGGCATATCCTGTACCATATGCTCAGTGTATAAAGCTGGGGGAAGAAGAAGGAAGGGGAGGAGGTGTGATGGTGTTTGTCTTCCCGAGTCACCATTACATGTGATAGAGCCCTGCTTTCTTGGGGAGGGCTGAACACCTGCCTACCCACAGGAAGTGGTGAATGAATTCCTTGTTTTGCTTTGCTTGTATGCACAGCTTTTGCTTTAACAATTAAACTGTCCTTATCTCAACCATGAGTTTTCTTTCAATTCTCTCCCCCATCCTGCTGCAGGGAGCAAGGAAGCGGCTGAGATGCCAGCCTGTGTTAAATCACAGCACTGTCCAGATTAAAAACTCAGTCAGGGTAGTCTTCTAAGGGAAAACAGAGCTACCCTGTGGTCATCCAGAAATGATAAAGGGGTTTGCACAAACAGGCAAGGAGATTGCATCTCAGAAATATCATGTATTTCCAGGATATGTTTGATTTGGAGGGAGGGACAAAACACAGAGCTTTAGGAAGGAAGGAACACCCTCCATATACTTAGAATACTTAATGATCCTTCCATATACTTAGTATTCCTTGCATGTACATGTGCACAGAAAAGTCATGAATGCAAACAGTTACAAAATCAAGAAAGTTAAATTTCTAGGAGAAAAAACACAGTATTTAGGATCAGGAAAGAGCTGGAAGGTTGGGTTAGTAAAATATTGTTTTCAGAGCAAGGAGATATTTAGAAGCATCACATCAGGCTGTGATGTGATCTGTGAAAAGGCTGCTAGCCATGGCAGCAGTGACCACACAGCATGTTCAGCTCTGTGTGAACCCAGAGGTAAGAGCACTGCCCAGAGGAAACAGACCAGTTCATGGAACCAATGCTTAATGTATGTCCAAAGAGGGCAATATATTGACCTTCACTGTAAATATCACAACATCAATTCAACAGTTTCTTGAGATGAGCCTGTAATGAAGATCATGAAAAAGGAAGAAAAGCTGATTTCGACACCAAGAAAACTTAATATCATTAAGTGCTGAGCATTGTGGGGAAAAACAAAAACAACCCCAAAAGACTCCCAAACTCTACACAAACTCTTAGAAGCTGTCACAAATTTATTTTTCCTGCAGCTCAAGCCTGTCACCTCTGCTACCTTCCCAATAGAAAACTACAGACCAGCTCATTAATTCCCTCAGCTCTACTCTCAGAACAATAAATGAAAAGCATCCAAGAGAAATAATAAATGGCAGCAACCCTTAGAGGTATTGCAGCTCCTTTCTTTTGTCTAACTGCTTCGTAGTATTAATATGCTCCAGACACTCTTAGTTTGTGGAACGGCAAAGGGCAGATGTCCGCAGAAGAAAACCTGCACAAATTTAAAGTTTTATTGTCAGCTAGCTCTACTGAAATAATAACCTGTAAATATGAAATGCATTATAGATATTGAAACTTGCTATTTAATAAATGAGAGTGTGCACAAATGCAAGTATACAAGTGTACTCGTATATACACAGATACAAAACCACAAAACATTTCATTTCCTCATTTTGATTTTTAAAAAATATTTACTCTAAATTTCTACAAATTTATCCTAAATTTATACCAATTTTTCCTACATGTTTACTTTATTCGGGAAAGAGTAAGAGTATTGAAAAATCAAGACCATAAAGTATAGAAGATGTCCCATTCTTATATCACTGCACTGTTTCTGAATAGCCACAGTTTCAATTGGTGTTTCTTTCACAAGCATTCTAGATTAAATAAATGAAGCCACCTGAGTCCTGTATGTCAAAATGCACAGAGCTGAGACAAACAGCTTTTCACTGAAGATTCTGGAAGTCATAAATCTGGAATAAAGGAAAGGGATATACAGGGATTCATTATATTTTTTACCCCATAAACTTCAATTTAGAGAAAACTAAACACATAAAACAAGATTACGATTTTATAACTCTACCATATACTATAAATTAAATCCTTAGAACTTCCGCTTTTCCTTATTCTGTCAGCTTATGCCTGTAGACTGATACCCAACAATGGAGATGCACAAATTCTCTGTCAGTATAATAACAATGTGTTTTGCAAATAGTATTTTCCTAAAGCAGATATTTTGAGTTCACCCTATGGCCATAAATACTTTACAGCAACCCTCCCGCTTAAACTATTCTTTTACAGCTGACAAAGGTTTTAACCCACCAGTAACCATCTATGCACCTGAAGTATCGCCTTGGAAATGGTACCAAGTAGCTTGGTGGCAGGAGGGATAGAAAAAAGTGTATCAAGAAACCTGCATATGTACAAGTAACATGGGCAACAGACAAGAAAACAGGGAAACAAAAAAACTGGGGCTGGTAAAATGCAGGGTAAGAGAACAACAAAAAACCCCTAAACCCTTTCTACACCTCCACCTCTCCCCATAATTGAGACTTAAACACGTTGAAAGCTACTATTCAGCAGCATACTCAATGATCAGCAGTCTTTGGGGATTTAGTGTTCATTCAGCAAGATTTTGCAAAATTTGACACCAAAGCCTATATCAAGGAGTTATGATTTCAGGGCTGTGCACATACTGGGAAATAGAACTTTTTTGGTGAGTGTTTTGATGGGTGATACAGAATAAGGTATCAGTTTATATCAAAAGGTATTATTTCCCACATAAATAGGCTTATAAAAGCTGTTATTTGAATATATGAATTTAAAAGGAATTTTGTAGGCCACATCAGCAACAAGAATTAAATCTTTAGAGGATGGCAACTACAGGAGCATTTTCCAATTAGGATGCCCACTGTGATTCAAATATGAACTTTTCAACTTGCATTTAGAGCTTTCTCAATGTTACACCTTTAAGTAAAACCCACCAAAATAAATCAGCTCATTTCCAGAACAAAAAGCCACATCTTCCTAAAGTGTTTATCTGTGAACTGACAGTCATAGTTTAATTATCATGGAGCTCTATAAATTATAACATGAGAGCTGAAATTGCAAAAAAGCCTCCAAGATTTGAAATGACAAGCCAAGTCATATTAAAGTGTAAGTGGCAATACTCCTGAGGCATGATAGAAAAATTGATAAACGCTGCTGACTCATACAGAAGAAGCCAGTATCTTCAACAAAACCCACTGAAGCAGCAAGTATAAGAATTTGTACTACATGGTTAGACCCTATCTAGTCAAGGGCATATTGGCTGCTAAAGCAAAATAAAGCAACTGTAAAGCTGACTTCATGCTTTTCATCTAAATTCTCTTAGTCTGCCTTGCCCTGGTGGCTCAGATTTGTTACTTTCGAGCAATTTGTTTTAATAATCTTCCAGAAACCATCTCAGCAACATTAACATGCAAGGGATTATAATGAAAAAAAATAATAGCATGCTTTATATATCTGCTCATTAAAACACAATGTTTAGGTGCTGGGGAAGTATCCCTAGAGCACTCTAGAATGATGCAGCATTTTGGAACAGAGGACAGCAGTAATAAACAATTCTATGGCAATGAAAAAAATCGCCGGAGTCCTTTATAAAGAGGGCACAAACACTTCAAACAACAGCATTTCAGTTCCCATCTGTTTTCCAGTCAACAGCACACATAATTAGTTATTGCTATGCTCATGTCCACAATTTCCTGTCTCAAATCATGTCCTCAGTGTTTTTAAGTTATTCAGTAACTAAGTCAAATGAATATGCAAGGAGAGAAAATATGTGAAGGTGAAGAGTATATGACTTTCTCCAGCCCCACCCAGTTTATCTAAGTACATTTGAGTTTTTAGCTGTCTGTAGGCCTTCAGAGAAAGGAATCTGGATAAACTCTTCCTTTATTTTTATTTTTGTTTTGTTAAATATTTCATTATATATTCTCACAATGTATATAAAATACACAAAAATATCACTGTACTGTTGTACTGTTTCAGTTTGATATTTACATAATGGGAATAGAAATGGGTGGCATTTCAGAAATCTCATGTCAAACCTTTCACGAGGGGAAAACAAAAGAAAAATATAATCATTAAAATAATTTGGCTAAATGAGATACTAAAATGGAGAGGAGGAAATAGGGAGCCACTTGACACCTCTATCAGCTTTAAAGACTGATATTTATAATGAAAAGTCTCTTGGCCAAATCTGTAATGTGGCACTCAAGTCCACTGAAATGCACTGTTTTGGTCCACTGTTCTTAGGTCTCTTTCAGAACCTCTAATTTAGAGCTTAAATTGTTTTGTTTCATTGACATTAAATGCTATCCCCAAGTATATGTCACTCAGGGCCTTATATGATTTTTTTTTCTGGCATTTTCCTATTTATGTTTTTTCCCCTCCTTTCTGAAACACTGTCACTTCTAGAGGGTATTTTACAGAACTTGACTTGGTTAAAAAATTATAGAGGTTAACACTTATATCAATTGTAGAAAATGTTGTTTGTGTGCCATTTCTAACAAGCCTTGTTGCAAATTGAGGCATTTCAACAATATTTCCCTTTCCTAATATGATTTGCAGTTACTTAAGGAGCAATTAATTGTGTTCCCTGGTTTGATTCAATCATTTGTGATATGTGATATGTCACAGCAGAACTCCCTCCTGAGTTTTAGTTGCCAGTACATTGATATATTTGCATTCAAAAACCTATGCTTCAAGTTATCAAAGGTTGTAGTTACAACATCTGGTGGTGTACAGCATGTAAGTGATGCGTAAAACATTGTTTATAAGGTCAGGAATAAATCTTTTCATGTCAGGAGTGATCTCTCCTTCTTTAAAAAAAAAAAAGAGCAAACGTAAAGAGGAAAGGGACAAAGATTAAAATTATTTTCATTAACTTTTCAAAAGCAGACTTGGTTTATTTACTTCTGTCAAACCTCTTGTCCTTGAAGTAGAAGCATGGCAACTAAACAAGCACTAAGTTTATTTAACATTTTCATAGTGCTCTGACCCATTAAATACAAATTATCTAGTTCTTTCAAATGTGCCTTTAGTTGTCAGTGTCAGTTGGTTTCTATCTACATGGATAACCAGCATACAGAATCATCTTTTAATGGTCTTGCACTCAGCTTGATTTCCTAATGTATTCAGGGTCAAATCAGTCATAACCTTTTCTCCAGTTCCTCAGCCCTCAGATCATCAGATCAGATTTGTTCTTCCGCCTACTTTTTATCAGTCATTGGAGTCAAGCCTAGGGGTATTATTTCCATTTGCACAGCTTTATAGCTTCAGTGCATGTTTGGAGGATGTACAAAAAATCCTGTCATGGTGTTCCCTCTTATTTTCTTTCTTATTGTTAAGGATGTCTCTTTCAGTGCTTTTAGCAAATGCGCTGGCCTCAAATTCTGTTTTAATTTCTGTAGTTAACTCTGTGCTGCTGACACACCTCATGAGCACTGATGAGGACAGATTGATAAGGAACTGAAAAAGACTCCAACAACCTACAGGCCTGAATTGGGTAAGTACATCCTAGTTAGAGTTCCTAAGGGGTGAAAAAAACCCCAACTTACTAACTTGAGTGCTTAAATTGGGACTTTTTCCTTCAGCTGAAAAAAATGGCATAAAATCAGCTGTAACAATTGCATTTTAATATCTTTTACTGCTGGATCCAAGCTACAAAAGGACACATTCTGAAAAATTACTTTTTTCCCTGACTGCACAATAAATACATGAGATTGATGTGTATGGAAAAAACTCCAGTTATTATTTTGACCTTGTTGCCTCTTTGCTGCTAATTATGATTAATTATTCTGAATGGTGATTCTCTTTGAGAATGCACATAGACAATGCAGCATGACACAGCCCTTTCACAGGATCAGTAGTTGTCATATTATAAAGGAAACTGCTGCAGCTTAGACTGTGCTTCCATAGCTCACATTGTACAGGAGGAAACTACAAACTCAGGACTAGGAATGATGTAATGGCAATAACACTTCTCAAAGATGTCACAAGCCAAAGATCTAAACAATTCCATGATGAAAGGAAATAATTTTATTATCAGTTCAAATGTATTTTGGTATTTTCTTTCCCAAATGGATTTTTAATGTAACCCTCTATCTTTCCTCACATTTTATTCTTTTCTGTTGGTTCTGTGGACATAAAGGGGTTTCAAAGAAATTAGAAACATTTCCACATCACTTCAAAACAGGGACATCACTGGAAAGGTGTTTTTAACCAGGGCTTTTATAGGTGCTTCAGTGTAATACTTGCAGCAAATTACCAGTATCTTAGTATGGAGGGTGATTTAATGAACATTACTTCAGGACATTTTTGTACATGTTTGCATAGAGTTTCTTTGAACACAGTGAACTGAATTAAGTCCTGTAGGATGCATCCTTTGATAGCCCTGCTCAAAGACTGAGTCAGACCATCAGAAACTACTAGATGCGCTAGTTCCCATGCTATGCCTTCTCCAGTTTTAACCTGAATGTATTCAGTATCCAGCAGCTAAAAGAGAGGCTTTCAAAGTAAGAAGAGCTGTTTTCACAAAACAGCATGGAAGAACTAAAAAGAGCATATACAACTAACACACTGATGCTGCTGACTTTAATTTCCCAAACTAGCTGACTCAAGAGTACCTACAAAAGTAACAAGAAGCTGGCACCTTTCTTATGCCAGCTTAAGGAACAAGAAATAATTACTTTGGTGGTTGTAAAAGTGAACTAATAATGCAGAAGACTACTAAATCCTATGAGATTAAAGGGGCTGATGTATTGAATAAATTAATAATGTTAACTTCCTTTCCCCTCTCCCCAAGTATGTTTTTGTGATGGAGTTTTGCATAGGGAACAATAGACTCATAGAGTGATTTAGATTGGAAGGGATCTTAAAGCTCATCTAATTCCAAACTCCCTGTCATGTCCAGGAACACCTTCTACTAGGCCAGGTTGCTCAGAACCCCATCCAACCTGTCCTTGAACACTTCCAAGGATGGGGCATCCACCACTTCTCTGGGAAACCTGTTCCAGGGTGTCCACACACTCACACTAAAGCATTTCTTCTGAATAGGTAATCTAAACCTACCCTCTTTCACTCTTAAATAATTCCCCTTGTCCTATCACTACATGCCCTTGTGAAAAGTCCCTATCCAGTTTTCTTTCTTAGGTATGAGAAGGACGCTATAAGGAGTGGAAAATTCAAGAAAAGGAAAATTTTTCTTAAGCTCGTCACAAAAATTTACTTAGGAAAAAAGTGACGAGAAAATAGTGCGCAACAAGGATGTATCCAGTTATTGCATTGAATGAAGCGTTCAACAGCAAGAAATCACCTTCCTGAGTATAAATCCCAACAGCTGCTTTTGTGGCTGCTTATTTTGCATTGAAATTCTGAACTCAGATTTAAAAGCTTCTTAAAGTAAATTAAATTTAAAAATATACCATTTACTGGGGCATCTCTTCTCTTTTCCCAGTGGGGAGAGTTCTGTCCATAGGGTATTTGTATCTCCCTTTTAATCCAGATTTTTCTCTCCGTTATTATCTGCCATTAAATCTTATATTAAGGTACAAAACAATATTCAATGCATGAGACAATGAGAAAACTTTCCAAGTTACAGAGTGAGCTGAAAGTTGCAATTTCCCATCACTTTCAGAGTGCCTACAGTCACAGTATGGTCAAACTCTTAGGTAGCTGCAACTTTATGTAGGCTCTTCCCTCCCTGCTGAGTTTCAGGAGCTACCTTGCCAATCAGTAGCATTCAGATGTATGTGACTCCAAAATTCTGCCAGACATTCACTGCATCTTTAGGCATTCCACACATTAGAATTTTTTTCTAATTGCAAAAGCTAGCTTTTTAAAGGGGCATGGATGTGCTAAGTATCAAAGGATCACCCTGAAAATACACAATCCTTCTGGATCTAAGTTTCAGTCACGTTAATTGACTTAAATTTCATTCAATGTAATCAACATGCAGTCTTCAAAAGTTGTCTAAAATTCAGTAGTTTATTCTAAAAATCACTTAAAAAGATTGTCAGTTCTCATATACAACAAATTAATTTCAGTTATAGTACAGTAGCACCTCTAAATCTACCAAATATGAAACCCATGGAAATTTAAAGGGTTTGGAGACACACTTCTAGCTAACCTTAGTTCTGTTTATTTTGTTTCCTTTTTTTTTTTTCCACTAAATTCCAGTGTTCTGAACATGTAAAAGTATGTAAATAAGTTAAGAATCCCTTGCTTCTCTGGCTGAATCCCTTTTCTCTAAGTAATATCCATTGTTTTCACATTACATTGATGCAGGTGTCACAGAGACTGCCTAAATTAGAGGACAAATAGATATCTGGATTTCAAAATTGAAATATCTTTTTCTAAGAACAGATTTATGTACTTCATATAGTGTAGGCAAATTAATTCAGGAATGTCATGAGGACTTTGGACCACCTTGAAAGAAGTGAGATTCCCAGCTGCTTAATCTGTGTAAGGGAACACAGTTTTTATTAGCATGTTAGAATTTCTTTGAAATTCTAAATATCTCTGTGAAAAACGGGCTACAATAAACACAATTAGGAAAGCTGCTTTACATTTGCTGGACCACCTGTCCAACTGTCTACAACTTTTATTCCATCAGAGACTAAAGAAACCTTATATCCATCTCTATATCCCTCCTTCAAATGAAGTATCTCTTTACTCACACTTTTTTGCAAGGGGACAAGATGGAATTGCAATAGAATTTAATGAAAATAATTTATGTTACCAGAGAAAGAAACAAACAAAATTGGAGGTACTCCTGTTGAATAAACATAAAAATTGCACAAAAATTCAAGTACAAAAATATTTCTCCCAGCAGCAGCCTCTTTCTGCCACATGTTTAGCACTGCAAATCTCAGTAACAAAATGCTGCATATCTCCACAGGATAGGAAAAGTGACAGAGATAAAAAGAACCCTACTTTTTATTTTTCTGACTTCTATGGATTTGCATTTCTGTTCATATCCTAATGTTTTCCATAAAAATTAATGCAGCTTTTGTAAAGTAAGTCAGAAAGAGAAAGATACGAGGAGCATTTCAATCAGAATAGAAAAAATAATCCTTCCTTAATTCATGTTATCACATTTTTGTGGACCAGTTAATATGAATAGATTTTGCAATACTGAAAAAAATGTATTTATTTTACAAAATTTAAGACAAGAAACTTTATTGCATCCATTTTTTATGGCATGAATATTCAGACAACTAATTTAGATAATTTAAGATTTGTCAATTCCCCGATTGTTAGCACTCATCTGACATAAAAGGTCTCCTTACATAACCTCAGCTCAAGCATTAGAAAATGCAATTCCCCAAAGCATTAGTCACTTTCAAAAATTTAGGTCAGAGAAGATTTCTACCCTTCAACATCAAAACGCTATTTCCCTGAAAACTCACAGGGATTATATTCCATTTCATTGAAAAGTTTTACAGAATACAACAGAAACCAAAGTGCAATCATCAAACTTTTGCCAAGGCCTTGTGCCTACACATCAGAGAAAAAGCTCAAAGAGTGAACTCTAGAATTATGAGACCTCTCAGGTGATATGTGTGAAGTTAGGGAAAGTACTGTGCTGTTCTCTGTCAAGTAGATTCTGCGAGTACTTTTTTAAATTGCAGCACATCTCCTCTCCACTTACCACCTTAGAAAAGCTACAGCAGATTTGACAGTGGTCTGAAGTATGGTTTCTAAGATAGTATTAGAAATGCATATGAATAAAAATACCCTTCCCAGCCTTTATCCATCATTCAGTGGATTACACATATTACACTCATTTATGCATAAGTGACCCTTGTCTGTTAAACCTCCCTTCTAAATTTAGTGAAAGAGAATGAAAAAGACAAATTTTAGCTAATTTTTAAATATGTATGAAAGAGGTAAAAATTCATAGAACTCAATGATAGGTGATATTACTGCCTATTCCTGCTAGTAATGTACAATTGGCAAATCACATCATTAAAGAAAAACACCAAAACCCACCACATAAAAAACCCCAAACCAGTAGGCCGATACTCTTGTTTTGTAGAGAAGGAAATGTCTCTAATCAACAGTACAAATCAAAGGCACTACTAAAGTACGAATAAATCCGCTTTTTTCTTTTGCTTACGCCAGTTCCAACTGTATATTGGAAGTTTTAACAAAAATCGCTTAATTTTTTTTTTCAGCTGAATTCTGTACTCTCATAATCTCATCTCTCATCTTTTTTAAATATAGAAACTTCATTTCAGCATTAGGTACAAATCAGACTTGAAACAAACCAACAAACAAAACCCCACCACTTTGAATTCTGTAGCCTTCAGCTTTATTTCTACTTCTACAGCGTATAAAATGTCAATTTAAACAGGTGAAGAGAAGTGTGGAAATGTCATGATTGCCTCCTTGAAAAAATCTGTTCCCTCACTGGCAGTTTTCTGCTTCCCTACTAAGAAATAAGACCCAGAAAAGGGTTTTGAATATCTAAGTTTTAGTGCAGATTTCAAAATCCTTTGTTAGGACTTGAGCTGAGACTTTTGCCACCAGACGGAAATTTCACTCTCTCTCTATGAATCTGTTTCGAGCTTGAGAAAGATCAGCAGAGACTAGATGAAGGCTAGTCTGTCTAGTTATATAATTACTTAAGGGAAATTATATTATAAAGACAACTGAGAGAAAGGAAGTCTATGAAAAACGTGACTGAAAAGCCCAAATAATTTTAAAACCCTTCTCTGGAGATGCACTTGCATAATCATAAAATGTATAAATTAAAAAAAATAGTGTCAGTACATCAAAACTGAGTTTTAAGAAGCATTTGCACACCAGAGATACTGGAGTATTTAACTATGACTTCAATACTTCTGCTGCAATAACCACCCAAGAAAGATGTGCTTCCAAACATGGTTTGTCATGCACTCAGAAATCAACTGGGGGGCTTACAACTTTTCCTTGTAAATCTTAGAGGAGCCAGAAATGTATTAGAACCTTAAGAATATTAAGAACCTTTTCTTTTTAAAAACTACTGAAGGATCAAAATAAAGTCTGCAGATTAATATGTCATCAGAAAATGAACGTGCTTTTAAAATAAAAGTTTTGTGTAAAATGGACACTACAGTATACGTACTATAAATGCATATATGTCTGTGTGTATATATATATGTGTGTATGTATGTATAATACAATTGTGAGTTTGTGAGAAACTCCTGATGAAGATCACACAATTTGAAAGTCAACCTTTCTTTGTCTGGTACTAGCACCCTTGCATATAATTTCCTGAACCTGATGAATTTTTCTTCCACTCTTGTGCCACTTGAATTGAGGCATCTTATCAGTGGGTCACTAAATTCCAGGCTTGCTTTTAATTTCCACTTGTTCCAATCAGTTAACTGTGAGTAAAAAGAACAGCTTCTATTTACTGTGGAATTCTCATTTTCTGCCTCATTGAATTTTTATTTGCATAAAGTCAGAAATTCACCTAAACAACCAAATTATCCTACCCACTCACAGAATCACATGTCTGAATAAATTAAGAGCAAATTGAGGTATTTTTCTACTCTTATTCTCCTTTGGTCTTTAATTTTTAAGGAAGAAAACAATTATCTTCTGAATGCTGTATTTTTTTTCCCCTCAGACTGAATATATACTAGTATCAGACTGTTCTTCATTCACCCAATTCACTGGCACTATATCCAGCTTCTATGTCTGTATTGTGATGCTGAAGTTGAAAGCCAGTCCAGAATTTACAGATGATGCCCTAGGAGGTTACACACACCATTAATAAGTACTGGTCCCTGTAGCTCTCATGTAGTTTATGACACAACACTGCATCCAAACATTAATAGCTCCTGTTTGTACACTGGAATGACTTTGATGAAAACTTTCTTTGCTATTTTTCTTTTTTTTTTTAAAGACATAAATAAAAAGGCTCAATAGGTTTTACTACAGACATCACACAACATTAATTGTTTTTAGAATTAAGATGTGCCTGAAGGAAAGAAATGCTTTGAACTTTAGTCGTGTTTCTGTCAAAACCTGCCTAAATTTAGTCTTTGAAATGGCAGTATCTAAAATAATAACATCACATAAATTCAATGTCTATGTCAGAATAATCTGGTAAAGTTTCCGGTAAAAAAAAAGTCAAACAGAGAACTTCACCCTCTCAGACAAAAGTTCTCTAATTTTGGGATACTGTGGCTAATTATACTGCATTGAGAACAATTTCCTTATGTAAACACATTGAGATGTATAGCCTGAATTCTAGTCTACCATTAAATTATATATGAATGGATAACTTTATGTGGTAGAAAGGTATAGATCGTGGTTTGTGCTCCATTTGCCCCTTGAATGATTTTAGAACACTTTGCTGTGAAGGTATCCTGCCAGTTTGTCCAATGTATACATAATAGAATTCTTTCTTTATTAAAAAGGTTTTTCTCTGTCTTCTAGGAGATTTTTATCTGATTTAAATGAGATTTTAAGCCTTTTTTTTTTACAATAAAAATCTCCAAAAAAACAAACCAAAACAAAAACCCCTCAAACCCAAATCACAGTTTATTTCATTTGATGCTTTGTTGCATTAAACCGAAAAAGCTCATGTTTTATAATCCCAAGGACCTTGTACATCAGTAGCAGAGAGGTTGCATTCTTCTGTCAGGTCATCAAGCAGTCAGGGCATAAAAGACAGGTTTTCTCCAAATCTTTCATAATTCTTTGAAATTGCAGACAGAGATATTCCTCAAAATCTTAGGGAAAGCATGACACCATTAAGATCCTCTACAAAGCCTTATGAGAATCTGTGCAATAAATTAGGAGCTTCTGCCATTCTCCTGCACTGGGACAGAACAAAAGTCACTGTCTGCCTTGTCCCCCTCATAGTGATAGAGGCACAGCTTATGATGAATCACAGCAAAAAAACGTTATATGGTAACTACCTACGGAATAAATTGAATTCTTTGTGCAGTAAAACCACTTGATAAATAGCTTTTACTTGGTACTTCTGACTAGCTTCACCTGCCCTCTGCCCACAAATCCCTCTCTCCCTTTCTCACTGTGCTATTTCTGAAATCCCTAGGTATCAAGCCATAATGCATAGCTACTGTTTAAAAATTATCACCCATCTAAAAGCCAATCCCTCTTGTCCCCAAACCCACAATGTTTTCTTTCAAAAGAGCTTGAAAACCACACAGCAATTAACTTGAACACACGGAGGCATTATGGACCATCAGTAAGCAATGCTCTCAGCTCTGTAAATCTGCACTTTCCACAGCTGAGAGAATGGTTGATAGAAATGTCTCTTTAAATGTCTAGAGAATGACAAGTTCTAGATGACTTTTATTGTTAGTGGAAAGAAACAAACACTTCTGTTGTATTTTTGGCACTAACCTTAGGATGACCTTGACCACATCCTAAAAAGGGCTTTTTCTCTGCACTGACTACAAAGGGGGCTCTACTCATCTGGTTCACATGTGGATGCCCATGATGGGAAAGTAAGATAGACCCTACTTAAGAGAGACCCATTAAGTAAGATAGACCCTACTCTCAGTGTAAAACAATGAGGCATCTCTATCCTCTACAGCACTGCTGTAAATGATGTAGTATAGAATACCACAGGGATAAAATACTATGAAAGCTTCACTTAGCAACATGTAGAGGAGTGCAATTCACATACCATAGCTGTGGTATGCAATGACTGATTATTGAAAAAATACAGCTTGAGAAAATACACAGCTAAAATCTTCAGTAAGATTTCTATTTTCGCTCTCACACAGAAAGAAGAAACTAATCTACAGAAAACCAGATGTTTAAGTACTTTCAAATACTGCAGGAAAATATGAAATATTGCAAGTTTTATATTATATTCTAATATTCCAATATTCTAAGATAATGCCCTACCATGATCATTAGTAATAAAAACCACAGAAAGAAATATTAGACAAACATAAACATACTGCTCTGAAAAAAATCTCTGAGCAGAAAATAAGAAACATAAAAGACAGCAGGTGAAAGCATTTCTCAAATAGCACCATATTACTCTAATTTCTTTCTTCTTTCAAATGTCAAATACCCTTGTTTGTACTTCCCATGTTGTTTAGCAGGATGAGAAGGGTTCAGAAAGGAGCCAGAATTTTATTTAATATAAAACACCATTACTAGAAAACTAGTAATAGAACTATAACAGAGATAAGAATCAAATTTGAAAATAAAAAGTTTACATTCTCTAAAATAACCTAATTAAAACAAAATCACCTTATTCAACATCTAAAGATAACATTGATGCAGTACCCCCTGTAATAAGACTGCTGCATAATCTTCAGAGGACAATCTTTTACCTAAAACCCCTCTTATTCATCCTTCTTTATGCACAGAATTTAAGCAGAGCAAAAGCTTTGAAAAGCTGACTTAATAACATGCAGCAGAGACTGAAAGACCAGGAAGACAGAGCCAAAATATGAGAAAACCCCTCCTCTCCCCAAAAGCTTATCAAGCAGCCAGCTGCCTGTAATAAGGGCTGTAGAGAGCAAACAAACTGAAGATCATCTTTGTGGACAGCAGCTTTACAGCACCAGCACAAAAGCTTTAGTTTAATGTGTCTTAAAGCTGGTTTCCTAATAAATGTGAGAAAAGGTCATTTTTTTATTGAAAACAGGATTTCAATAGTAAGAATTACCTAGTCAACTTGTGAACATGTTCTTCTTTTATTATTAAGATGTAATAAGCAATAATTTGTGGAATGGAGGTTTCCATTGAAAAGATTTTTCCCCCCCAAGCTGTATTCAGGGAAATGATCCTGCATGGCTTTTCCTGCCTCCTGTTATGGAGAATATGGCAGAACTTTAACTGACAAGTAGTGAAACCTAAGGAAAAAATTTCATTTTAAATCCATTTACTATCTGCATGACCCGGAAGTGATTTATTATATAATGCATCTCACTACTTCTCTTCTCATTCTCACATATTTATCACCTTTTACCTATAGTTAAAATAGCACACTGCAATATATAATGCTATTATTCCCACTCACACAGAAAAGTCTGCAGTACATAAAAGGAACAATTAAAAGAGAAAAGCTGTTACACCAAATCAGCATATTCTTTAGGTTTCGACAGCTGGTTCCAGCAGGTATCACTGGCAGTTTTTCTAGTCCCCTTCTAAAGATTCTCTTTTTTAAACCCAGCTCCTTGCTTATGCTTTTTTACTCCCCAACACTTCATGGCTCTTGCAGACTTTTTAGCAGAAGTCTCTGCTCTACTCAGATGTGAAGGATCCCAGGCCATACTGGACATTTGCCATTTGGATCTGGCCACACAAACACCTGATGTATTTCCAGTAGCACTGAATTAATACCACAAAGGTATAAAAATAAACACATCAGTATAAGAGAGATCTACATATGTAGTCTTGTAGCCTAAATGATTTCTGGAGATCTTCTCACTCTGTACAAGAGCCTGAAAGGAGGTTGTAGCTAGGTAGTGGATCAGTCTCTTTTCCAAGTAACAAGCAACAGAACAAAGTGAAAAGTCCTCAAGTTGTGCCAGGGGAGGTATAGCCAGGGTATCAGAAAAAATTATTCACCAAAAGGTCATGGTGTCCAGGAACAGGGTCCCCAGGAAAGTGGTTGGGTCCCCGTCCTTGGAGGTATTTAAAAGACCTTTAGATGTGGCAGTTAGGGACTTGGATAAGTGGTGAATTTGACCATGTTAGTTTTAATGGTCGGACTTGATGATCTTAGAAGTTCCTTCCAACCTAAACAATTCTATGAATCCAAGTGGGTTTAGAGAGATTGATTAGTTGCCATTACAATAGAATATACCATTAAAGAAGTATTAGAGGTTATAAAACAATAATTTTATCTCATTATTATGTTGCTGTTATAGGACAAAGTCAATCTATCTTTCACACACTTAAGTTTATAGCAAGGGACAGGGAGAGCTCTCTGCACCAAAACTAGGTCCAGGCACACACCACTTACAGGCAGGAAGCCCAGACAACGCAGGCCTAAAGAGCACTGCACAACATATTTAAAACCAAAGACTGCTGAGTGTTTCTGTAGTCTTGTTCACAGATATTTCAAAGCATTTTTTTTAAAATTGCATTTTAAATAAAAAAGTTAGTTTTACAAGCCAGTCAAAGGAGGTTGCTCTGTAGACTGAAGCCAAGTTCAGCTCCCTCTTCCTTCTTTCCTAATTAATATTTTCATGAAGCTACCTGCATCAATACTTCCCACTCTAATAACAGGTCAAGGAGGGATAAAAGATTCCCATGCAGAGTTATAAACAAATACTGCAGAGAGAAGCATTAATGACTGAAGAATTATAGTGTCATAATAGCTAGGGTCAGGTCATATCAAACAAAGGGGACTGAGATGGCTTTCCTGTGGGCAGGGGATTGCTCAGAAGACATCCCATTAAGACTTTACTACACCTTTTGTCAATACCCTTTGCTCATGGGAGTTCTCATGAAGGTCTGTGTGGATGACACCATTTTAGAGAGATACAGCTTTAACACACTGAAAGGCAGTGAAGAAGAGCTGCCAGTACATAGAAGGAGCTCTAAGATAGTGGCTCTTGATTAACAGGGAGAAGGGCATTTGTTTTTTACACGTGGATTTAAAAAAAGTAAACTTCAGGAAGCTCTATAAAGGTTAAAGTCACTTCTGGATGGCTGCCATCATGTAGCAGAGACCAGGCATGTAACTGTGCCTAATTACAGACCAGCTTTAATCCACCAGATGATCTGGCTGTGCAGAAGTCTGGCAGAAGCTATCAATACACACCACCTTGAAGGGCTCAGTACAGGCAGGCTTCAAAAGCTTTATTTCCCTTTCGAAACATTTCTTCAAGGGTACCAGAAGGCAGTATAAAAATTAGCTCTGTTTTCCAGCCTAATTAAGCTTTTAAAACACTGAATTTTGGTGAGTAAATTTAGCACATACCCAGAGCCATGGAGCTACAATATGCTACCTAATGTTCTGAACATAGAGCATTCTGAATGTGTCTTCTGAATATAACCACTAGTTTTACAGGTTAATTTATTATGCAAGTATTTTATACAGTATCTCTCATTTTTGACAACCAGCAGTAAATGAAGGCAGAGTCAATAGTTTCTAAACTGAGTGAATTATTTTCCTAACTACCAGTAATCATGGATATCATATTTCCACAAAAGCAGTATTAGCACTAGATTTATTGCTATCCAAAAGTTAATGCAGTGTTATAGCAAGGAAGCATAAGACACATACTTGCAAACTTCTCTCCACACTACAACCAGGGTGAAGTGAAATTCAGATAATACCAACAGCTGTCTATTTGTTAGATCAGTGTTTTTCATCCTTTCCTGATTCATAGGCACAGAAGAGTTTTCCGTGGAAGACAAGAGCTCTTTAAAAGTTTAATATATATCTATTTATATCAATATCTAACCTATATCTATATCATCTATATCTAATCTATATATATAAAATCTATATCTATCTTTATCTATATGACACATTATGTTCAATTTGACTTTTTTATTCCCCAATACACATCTGTGCCTCAGAAGCAGCACAGGACCCCTCAGGATGCTGTGTGTGTGACTGCTCTTGCTAGGCTCAGGCTTTTACTTTTTTTTCCTTTTTTTCCCCTTTCATTGTAAGATTTGATATTTCTTGAAATTCCCAATATTGAATAATTGTTTCTGCAAACAGTAAAATTTGTAAACCCTGCTTGAGTTATACAAGATCTCTTTGTTTTAAGATCCATCTCACAGCTGCAGTGGTACACTTAGGATGATTGTATGCATCTAAGTAACGGTTTGAAAAATAAGAGAAATACAAATTATACTTCAGTAGCTAGAGAAATGGTCACTATTCTTCATTTTTGTAACATTCCTAATGAGGATGACTAAGAAATATATGACAACACAGTCTAATATTTTGAAGATGGCTCCTGGGTTTTTGGTTGGCATGCGAGGGGCTTTTTTCCCAAAGAAATTGAAAAGAACTGAATGGTATCTATATTGTCTAGTTGTAAGAATCTTTCTGAAGAACCATAAATCCTGCAGGTGCTTAACTTACATTCAAACAATTTCACAGGCTTATTTCACCTATGACATGACTAGCAATTAACCTCTGAGTGGCACCAGTGCAGAACTTCCCCATTAGCTGTCTTGGTAGCTTCTCCAACCATGCAAATCAAGCACCGCTTCTGCCCTCAAAAAATCTACACAGTAAACTGGGATGCATCAATAGCAGAGAACACACAACAAGCTTTACAATAAAACAACACTTCAGAGAATGACAGAGGCAATCTATCCCTGGAAGAACACCTGTGTCAGGTTTTATGGGCTCTATTGTAGGGAAGGAAACTTGAACTGTATCTGCCACTGCCTGAAGTAGTCTCTCAGCAGCCAGGCTACAGTGAGACAGATCATGGTGAATTCTACTGGCATGGCTGCTCTGCCCTGCATCCTTCACATGTAATGGTTCATCTTGGCAGAGGATGCTTTTCTACTAGACCTCTCCCTACCAATTTGCCTTGAGAGTCCCACTTTACTTCATTTCTTTCTCCTTGATTTTAGTTTTAAGACGTCAGGTACACACTGCTTTGGTGCTATCTTGGCATGCATTCTTCAATGCCACAGACAATGGTGCTGCTCCTGCTGCCAGAGGCACATGAGCAGCCATCACTTCTATCAATTGATTTCTTCAGAACAAACTCAAAACAGCTAAGTAGACATGCAGCATGGTCTGAACCACCATACAGAAAGCAAGATCAACAGCTCATGTGTTTTTTCAGGCAAACTGAGAGGAACAATACTGGTGGCATCAGCTAGTTTGAAATCTAGGCTCAATTTCAGGCAGGCACAGGGGCTGTGGATGCTGGAGGGACAGAGTGTGCTCCTGTGATTCCTACCAGCAGTGCTGCTGGAGCTGCTCAGGGCGCTGACCTCTCATGGTGAGGATGGCAGCAGCCAACTAAATAAAGTCTGCAGGGTTTTGCCTCAGCAACATATCACAGCTACTGACAGCTAAGCTGGTTGTGACATCTTCCTCACTCAGCTGCACTTTCTTTATGGAGGCTGTTCTTTTGTTTTTCTCAAAGGCTGAATATTTTAGCTGGGCTCCTTAAATAAACTTCCATCACATGGATGCAAAGAAGGAGAACTGAACAAAACTTAAAAGCAACATAAGATTTTGCAAGTAGCTTTGATGTTCTCTAGCTTTTTATTTATAGAATACAGATTAACTTCCTTTTGTTATCATCTATTGTTGTTTTATAATGGGCCCTGCTTTGATAAGTGAATTGAAAGAATTTACTGCAGTTCCTTCTAAGTGCCCTGCCTTGCTAAAAAGTAGCAAATGTGTAACTGACTGAAAAATGGAACAAGAAAACTTTGGATGATTGTGAAGTAAAGCAACTGCTTTGAAGTTGTGAAATATGATTTCTATTCTCACATGTAACCCACAAAATTCAGCTTCAACCTCTTATATGGGCATTGGACAAACAATCAGTAAGTCTACTCTTTGACTTTTTATCCCTTTTGATATAACAATGCTATTTCACTGAGACACTACAGGTTCCTTTTCTTCAACCTCTCGCATCTCTACAATCATTACCTTTTTGTAATACAGAGAGGTTTTGCTTCTGAGGAGGATGCCTGATCCTTTTTTTATCAAATATGCTTGAAATTTTCTATAGATGTCTAAAATAGTCCCAGAAGTAGAAGATGTTCTGAGAATTCCTAGGATCACTTCAAAGAGTTACCAGTGAAACTTATTATGAATGAGCCTAGGTATGTGCACTCTAGCAAGAGGGGCTACTGGATGGCTACTTCTATTTCCCTTCTTATTTCCATTCAGACACCGTCGGTTGTTGTCACGCCCCTTTCTGTCCTCAGTGGCACTGTTCCTAATGCCAGTGCTTTGGGCAGAGGAGGTTTTCAGGTCAGTACTTTCACAAGCTGACAGAGAACCTAAAACTCAAGTGACGAAGGTCTAAATCAGCATAAATGCTAAGGAACCTAACATGCAGTTTAAGTGGAAGGTAGTGGCCTGGACTCAGACAGGATGTTTCATAAACTTCAATCCCCGCAAGCCATATCCATACCAGTAAATTAAACAGGTATAATCTCAAGGTCTGCTGGTAGGTGTACAGCAGTTATCTCCAGCAAAAAAGTCAGAAAGATGAAATACACTTTTCAGTCTGTATCATGTTCAAACTGCCCTTTCCCATCACGTACTCTGCAAATGACTTATCTTTTCCATTTTCCATTTTGATTGCTTGTTTTCTGGTTTCCCACAGGTGCATTCAGCACAATGGTGCAGCTCCTTTTACTGAACCCACATGTCCTCTAGAGAGGTATCAATGTGCATTTGAGTCTTCTCAGGCCACAGAGGAAACTAAAGGCAGACTTGAGAGCACTGGATGAGTGCTCCAGCTGCGAGGCTACATGTAAGGGTCAGCAACTTGTCTGCAAAGAAAAAAATCAGTTATTTGTCCATACTCAAATGGACCATTTTCAGGGATTAATTCCAGGCTTTGGGTCATGAATTTCCATCTTTTCGAGGTCACAATTCAAGTGTTCAATGCGGTATCTAATTTGTAGGAAAAATACCCTCCTCTACGGCATAAATCGGTAAATATTCTTACCAAAAGGGTTTTTCTCCTCAGCTATATATGATCATATGACTATAATGCTTTGCTATTTGCTCTTCCCACTAGCTGTGGGTGCAATAGCAGCATGATTCACCAATTCATCATCTGAAAACACCACTTAATGACATATATTGATTCTTTGGTTACTACAAAATCCAGTTTATTTTGCTTGGGCTTGGCTTTTTTTTAAAGTAGTATCTCCTTTCAGTATAATGAATTATTTTAATTTAGTTGATTTCATCTGCCATGTGATTTCTGAATAGAAAAACATCTCACGTTTTTTTTCTTTTTACTTGATTGTATGTTCTTTAAACTATTCAAGGCTCCTTTCTCAGCCACCTCTTCCATCTAATGGACCAGATACGCAAAAGGCACATTCATTTACTCAAATGTAAAACAGATATTTCTGTATTTAATGACTTCAAGCTTGGTTTTGCAAAAATAATATTTGGGGAATTGGACGTGCTTGTTAGCTGCCGTTCCTCTGCTCTTTCTGCTTCTTCCTGCTCTTTTCTGCAAGCCTCCTTCTCATCTCAGCTTTTTAACTCCAAGGACTTGAACTCTATTTTTAGCCTTTGTATGAATTTCCAATCTAATGCATTTAAAGAACCTATCACAAATGTCTAAAACCTTGGAAGCAATTAATTAAGTCCTGCTATTTCCACACTACACCAAAACAATTTGTCACTGCATGTAAAATGGTATAATTGTGTAGTATAAATGTTTTCAGGCCAAGTCTTGCTATGAATTATTTAGTTCATCTCCTCTAATTAAAGACCTATTGGAGGATTAATGTCTCATAACCGGGCATACTACTTTACTAAGTAACAAATTATCCATAAAATGACCTCAAACTAAATTTATGTAACCTGAGTAGTAATTTGCATAAGTATACAAAATTCATTGAAATAGAGAAATCTGCATTCAAAAAAGGAATCTGTACCAAAAGTAACTCTGTACTAGAAAAAATAGTTCACTGAATATCTGGGTATTTTCAGCACTTACATCCATATACGTTTATAAGGACTGTTTCTGTGAACATGGCAAGATAACACAGTTATGCTGTGGAATGAAATCACAGATTTTCCATTTTCCTCATGAAATGGAACTTAATTTCCTCTGTAATGCATGCAATACATACATTTCCTGGTGTTAGACTTTGTATCATCAGCCTACAGAATATGCTATGCACCTGAAATTGGTTGTGAAGAGAAAACAATGCAAATGGTTGAAAAATGTAGGGAAAGATTATATAGATCAATATATAGGTCGATGTGGAAAGATGAAATATTGGTCAATATAGAGCAACTGCCTATATTGGTATAAGGAGGAAAGAAGGATGTAAGGTTATACTTTGCACAAACAAAATGCTCAGAATTGTTATTGTTCAGTGGTCAAAAAATTAAAAGAAGTAAATATTAGCAGTAAAAAAAATAGGCTATAACAAAAAGCAACAGCAGCACTTTGTAAGCTTCCCCTCTGACTCCCAGGGCCCTGCCTGGCTGTGTTTCCAGAACTTGAGGCCCAGCTCTGATCCAACCCAACTACGTTACTGTGCCTCTGGCTTTTGAGAAATGACTAAGTTCGGAGAATGAGCTGTCTGAAAGAGTAGAAATATGAGAAAATAAAGATTACAAGTGGGGACAGTTGCTGAGCTGGGGCTTGTTACCAATGCAAGAATTCGAGAGGGAAAGAAAAGTAAGCTAATTTTCAAGAGGGAAATTTGCACCAACACAGCAACGTCTGAAATCCTAAAGGGAAAAGGCACGGATGCCAGTCAAGGGAGCTGGGAATCCTCAGGTCACGGCTCTGAGGCGGCAGTGACAGCAGTGGTGACAGAGCTGGTGGCAGACGGCAGCTCAGCAGCCGAGCTGGTGCCGGGGCCGCAGGGCTGACCCTGTCCCCGGGCTGGGCTGGCCGCAGGTGCCACACGCTTGGCCTAAGGGCTGATGCTGCTGCTTACAGACTGAGCCTAAGGGCTCATTAAATCCTACCTGTCTTCTGTGTGCTACCTATAATTACCTAATTATAAATACCTAATAATTGCTTTATACTCCTTGTAATATATACATATATCTTGTATCCGACAGTTTTTTATACCAGCTAATGACAACTGAACAAACCCAGCCAAAATGGCAAAAATGCCTGCTGCTTTAATAGGTCTTCTGCTGATTACATGACCTATTTCTGCTAAGCAGGGCAGATCAGGCTATGACTGGACAACTTCCGAGTCCCAGATTTTCAGACCTTATTTCTGCTTTGTTTTTGTCCTGCTTTTACCAGGACACAGTTTTAGTAAAATTAAAACCAAGTATAAATTCTTATCCCCCTTTACTATCTACAGAAGAAATGACAATCAACAGACAAATTCCAATCCGATTGGAGACAAAAAAACTTCTTAGAGGACAGGAAGAATTTATTAGGTCTTTCTGGCCTTGATTCTGTAAAGTCTACTGTAATACACATATTATCAAAGACAAAGCTGAGCAAAACCATCTGCCCTCACATACACCAAATGCCCCCAAGAATGATGAAAAATAGCCAGTCAGAGCATCTCGCTTGGCTTGGAAATAGAAAGGGACTGATGAATTTGGGTATGACTTCTGTAGTCTAGGGGAGAATGCCTGAAGAAACATATTTTACTGAAGAAGCCAATCCGTAAGATACATGATTTTAATACTCATCTAAATACTACAGTAAAACAGAAAAAAAATTGAAACCCAACAAACTGTCCTCCCTGACCAGATCTTTAATAAGCCTCTAAAATACCCAACCTTACAAAACTGCTTCTTAGGAAGAAAAAGACTTTGAAGGTAATGCAACAGAAGCCTCTGAAAATCATGCAATAGTTAAACGCATAAATGTTAGCAAACCTAACTGAATGGGCTGGAGGGTTTTGGTCTGTTGTACTCTAAGAATATAGTATGGCAAAAGTTCCAGTACCTAATAAGGGATTTTTTAAAATTCCAGTACAAAAAAATGGAAGAGGTGAAAAATAAAACACCTATACCATATTCTAGATATATGACAAAATATAAAGCGCTGTTAAAATTACTTGAGGAGTCTATTTTTACAAGTCAAAATAAGCAAAATGCAAAATATGCTGCAATTTCTTTCTGAGTAAATGCTCAATAAAATGTAGAGAATAACATAGAAAATATAGTGCCTTTAAATCAATTATACCTGTCTTTTTATTACTCATTCCCTATTCAGAATGTTCCATAAAAATATCCCTCCATCTTCAGGATTCAGGAAGCATAACCTTCACTATAGGTTTCTGTTCTGCGTTTTGTATGAAATACATCTGTATGTGCACAAGCCTCTCTGCAGAGAGGAAGGGAAAAAAATCCCAAACAAGGATCTATTGCAGGATCTATTTTTCTCAGTTTCCAGGTCTCCCCAGAAAATATATGAAGACCTGGACACTGAGAAAACTCCTAGCTTGTCCTCTACACCAAGTTGTTCTTACAAGACCCAGTTATGGTACACCTGCTCTATCAATAACATTTCTGCTCTGTCCCAATAATCCCCACCACCAAGCCCAGTCTGGCACATGGCACACCACACTCCTAGCAATTTACAGAGGCTTGAGGTGAGCCAGTAGTGCAAATGAGGACTGTAAAATTCATTTTTATGAACTTCTGTATGATTTTAACTGTTTGCAGAAGAAGAATGTAGAGTTGTGCAACCCGTTACCTTTAATATAGACATTGTATTTGTAGCATGTCCATGGTATGCTTTGGGTGTATTTTTGAAGGTTTGATCCTACAGATCTGAAGAGCACAAAAATTTTTTGAAAACAGCAGGGGAAAAATGTGACAAGGCAAACTTTTGTGTTTTCTACTGGGAGGCTGCAAGGTCAATGCTGCTTTAATCGAGATGTGGGGAGCAGAGCTTTACCCAAAGGTATAAAAGAGAAAGATGCTACAAGATTTTTCTCATGAAAATTTCAATTCAATCAATATGAAAGCTACACATTTGGATCAAAAATGGCAGTGAATCCTCAAGGACTCTTCTTACAAAGGGTTCAAATAATCCTAAAATAACCTTTGATGGTCTGAAAGAGATAATTTTGTGGCTTTGAAAATATTGAAATAGCTGAAATTAATCAGTGTTGCTAGAATCTTCACTTTAATGCCAGGCAGCGACATTTCTTACTGTTTTGAGTGCTTCCAAGCTAATTTTTTCTTTACCAATAAGTCTTGTGCTAAGAATGCTAAGAATTCTCTAAATCCTGATGAGAGTACTTGAGGAAGTACAAGGCAAATGTGCAGGGTAAACCTAGGACAAATTAATATATTACCATGATGAGGAGTTTGTCCTAGGAAACTGATTAACCTCCTAGTATGTTTTCCTGGGTGTGTCCATCTATCCCTTTTTCATCTGTAGCATTTTGAAAAAAGTCCTGATTTTTGTTCTTCAAAGGCTAAATGAAAAAAAACAAAACAAAACAAAAAAAGCACCCACAAAAAACCAATAAGCAAACACTACTTAGGTATCCTATTATAGATGCTGAATTGAAATATTTCCATCTATAGCATCATCTCAGTTGGATGTCTGTTCAAATGAACTTAAACTAGCACCATTATCTGTTTCCACCTGCCCCCATTTTAGACCAAGTTATACAGATATGGATCAAAGCAAGTCCCTTGTGAGTAAGTGAGCTGGTCTCAACATTGGAATATTTAAATTTGACTTGCAGTTTTTTTTGAGTCAGCTAACAGTAAGTGAAAATGTGTATATAGTGTATGCAATGTTTTAATATATTTTTCTTAAATACACTGTATCTATACTTACATTTATACTTTAAAGTCTACTATATTATATTTTTAATACGAAAAAGTGAAGAAAACAGAAATTAAAAGGAATAGTGTTTTAAATTATCTGGGATTTTTGAACTACAACATAAAGTACCTTTAAATTTTATTACTGAAGGATTTTTACTTTGCTTTACTTATATCAAAGTTTATTTTAGAATGCAGAAGCACTGATAATCTCTTTGAAGAGATATGTGCTCAAAATCTATGATTCAAAACCCAAACCATTTAAAATTAGCTAACTGTCAAGGGGCATGTGCAATAAAATGAACATTAAAAAAATCCAAGCTGATTCTAAGCTTATTTATGGAATTTTCTTCCCTTGTGTGGAATAAATGGATATGCAATTTGCTTTGGCTTTCTGTTTAGATTTAATTTACATCTGAAAAAAAGGCTGTTCAATGGATTTCTGTGATAACTAGAAAATCAGATCAAATCAAATCACTCGTTCTTATCAGATGTATCTACCCTTATACTTTATATATATACACACACAGACACACTTCTATATTTACCCTCCAAGCCCTCATTCACTCTGCTCTCTTCCCTCATGCTAATACTGTCATCTCTGTGTACCACAAAATGAACGTATTGAATCTTCCCTACTGCAAAGAAGAAATATGAAAAAGCTGGATTACCATTGCCCAGGTCACCATTTCCAAAGTTTTTTGGGTTTTTTTTGAGGACTGCATCTTGCCAGAAGAACCATCTCATAAAAGGCAAATGAGTTGTACAGCATAGTGATACTTCCAAATACTGCATGTGTTTGAGTTTGGATTCAAAAGACTGAGAAATACTGGAGCTCCACTGTTTGGTAGTAGTGTCACCAATTACCCCGTTTTTAAATCATAGCATTTACTACCTGGAAAGCTGCATGTACTCATATCTGACTCAAAATAATGCCAGGCAAGAATTAAACAGGAGATACACAGAAGAGCTGTGAAGGTGTTACTTTAAAAATCAAATATTTTTGACTTCCTTATTTTTCCAGTCTCTAACATTTCTGATTCCTGTTGATTCAGAGGTGACTTCTAGATCTGAGACTTGCATGGAAGGCTTAAATCTGAGGGTATACACAGCACCAAAACTTGTGAAACTGAATGAATAAAGCAGGTACTGTGGTAGGCCACAGACCTAGTATGCTTAATAAAATAATAAAGAAAAAAACACCCAAGTAATCCAGGGACTTTGGTCAAGGTTTAAGAGTCACTGAGCATTAGTGATCAAAAGTACTATCGAGAGATAGTAGAATAAGATGGATAAATAATATAAATGGTGTGAGATTTTGATTTGACTAATTGCTTGAATGAAATCATTAAGATTTTGTAACTGTGACAGGAGACATAAAAACTCAAGACTTGACTGTCAGAGAAAATATAGCTACAGCCTGAAATGCCAATTGAAAGGGGAAACAGAGCCTTTGCGTGTAATGGCATGGAAAGTACTTCCCCAAAAGTGTCAACAGATTTAAGACATGACTAGCAGTGAATGACCCACCTTTTATTTTAACTATCAGCTGAACCTTTTCACAGCCCCAGAGGCTAAGTGTGAACTTTCATTCGACCACAACTGAGTGCTTCTCACACAGCTCTTAAAAGGCAGCAGTTTTAAAAGTAATAACCACAGTTAGAACCACCACAGAAAGTCTTGCTTTCCGTAAGCAAAAAACCCAACCAAACAAAAAAGAACCCTTAAAAAACAAAGAAACCCAGCCCTCCAAACAAAACCAAAGAACCTTGTCTGCACTGTAGTTTTCACACGAGAGCAGTTTTTGCTATCATTCAGCTTCAGCCTTTTCCATGCTTTCTTCTGGATTTATCAGTTTAGTAATTTGACAGGTTTATGAATAAAGTCAGTGTGTTCAATCAGTTCCACTCTCCAGTCCTTATGGAGCCTGAGACCAGGAACTGTCATTTGAAGAAATGGTAGGTGTTCTACAGAAGTAACTGAAATAACTGAGGTTTAGAAAACTTAATCTCTTCCCTTTACTTCTCTGTAGGCATGAAGTCACATCAATTTCTCAGACAGAAAACAAGACCACTTGGATCAATTTGGTGTATCAACTTCTTATTTTGGGGAATATTCATTTTAACATTAATGTGGCAAAACGGAATAGTGAAGGATTAATAAGCAGGTAATAGTAAGGCCGGGAATAGAATTAGCAGGCATGAAGTTTTACATATAATTTCAACTGCCATATAAAGAGTAAGATGTTTCTTGCCTGCTACAGAACTGGTTAAGATTTAAACTTTTGCAACTTAAGTCAAGTAAAGGAGCTGAAACAGCTGCAGATCTCATATTTTTGATGCTGGATAAGATAAAAAGCACAAGATTAGAGGAACATACTCCTTCCCACTAACATAATGTCAAATTTCATATATTGGAAAAAGACCCTTGGGCCCCGCCCTTATGTTTCATTGCTTTGGGTGGCTCTGCCAGCCTACACTTCCTCATTTGCTCTCAGAATTGTGCTCATCCAAGTTAGTGGTGCAGGGTGAAGAAAGGTAAATTGCTACAGTCATTCAAATGTGCCTTCCTGCCCAGTGCTGTACCAGCCAAATAAACTAAAGCACGAAAGAATTGAGAATTGGTGATTGGTGCTGTCTCCTCTCAAAAATCCATCCTTATTGTGCCCAATTTCTCTCTGCTAAATGAAGTGGAGAAATGGGCCTTCCTGACAGGTCACATACCTTCTCAGTGTGCAAAGATTCGAGATTTTCTGTTTGCATTTAATAGTATGCAAAATTACAGAAGAGCTATAATAGGAGAACATTAAACACTGAGAAAAACTGGAAGTGAAACACACAGAAGAGATGGAGCAGGTCATTGTCTTGATCTGTAATCTCTTACTGAACCTTACTACTACCCCTAAAAATAATGTTAAGTCATGTAGAATATTACAGAAATGTCAGCTAATAAAAAATAAAATCCCTTTAAGAATTTAAATGGCAAGAGCCTTGAGCAGCTGACGATAGGTTTCTCCCAGAGAAACAACTCATGTAGACAGAGGAGTCAGGATTACTGGAGCTAGCTGTCATGCAGCTCTGTGAACTTCCTACATTTCTGTTAGCTGAGGGTATTGGCCCGTGCTGACCTTCTGTACTCTGCTTGAGGCAATCACATCAAATTCCCTTTCTGATGAGCCAATGTGAATGGCACTCTGCTAATGACTCTTCCTGCCACATTTCAAGATTCATGGCAGTTACATCCAAAGGAATTATGGACTCCCTATCTTTTGCCTTCAATTAATGAAATCCTTCAGTTCAAAGACCCTCAACTTGAATGCTAATTCAAAGGATATCAAAGTAATTGATAGTCTGCATGAATAAATCTATGTGCTTTAAAATGCTTAGCCTTCAAAAAACCCATCAATTTATAATCATGGAGCCTTAAAATGGTGAAATCAGAAATCAGAAGAAATTCCTGTGCATTACACATACAGTTTATTAACCTATATTAGGAAAAGAACTTAATTTCCTTACCAACTAATTTCACAGAGTAAATTCAGATGGCAAGTTACTACATCCCACTTCTTCTATATGTGAGCTTTTACTTGACCTTAGCCTGGAGAATTTCTGCCCAATGACAGTTTCATAGCTTGTACTTCCAGTGTTACTCCTGATTAAAAAAAAAAATCTCAACTAATTAGCATGTAACAACCAACATTAACAACATATGCTGGGGCTGTAATGAAGTCCTAATTTGTAAAATGTTCTCAAGGATGCTGTATTATTGATTAAAAATTAACATTTTCTCTTGCTCTAGAGCAATTAGTGAAAATGTAAGATAATGAATATTTATAAAGCTAAGGTAAAAACTTGATCATACCCTAAGACACCATTTTTTGTGCTTAATAGCAACTAGCAAACCGCTGGCAAGCAAATCTTATATATTAGGTTTCCAAGGCAAAAGTTTGTTGATGGCAGTCTGCTTTACAGCTAGAGCTGAGAAAGCAAGAAAAGGGCAATTTCCCTCACAAAAGCCAAAAGGCAGCAGCAACAGCACCAAACAAAGAACAAGAAGTCAAGTCAAGCTAACTTCTCATGCATATTTCCATGTGTTTCTCAAGAGGTCAAACTGTCAAGTTAGCGAACACCTTTGAGGAATTCAACAGCACAGGGCAGTTTTGCAGGTTTTTTTTACAGTTTTGCAGTTTCACTTCAGAAAAATAGTAAGTGCATGCTGCATTGCACTCATTCACTGGGACTCCCCCGATGGAATATAAGGTGGTAGCTAGACATCTTTATGTCACTGGCAAAGCTAAGATTTGACCCATTCTTCACTCTCAGGAACAACTTATTTTTATGAGCTGTTGTGCTAGCACTCTGCATTCATCAAACAATTGTACCTATTAGAACTTTGTCTTACTATCAAATTTTTAATCATTCCTTAGCCCAGAATGACCTATCAACAAAACCTGCCTACTTTATATTTTCTGCCTTTGATTCTCTTCCCCAGATTTCACAAGCACAATAAACTTCTTCTATACTTATTAAGGAGATTGCCCCTGGACTTGCCATTTGCAAGGCGATAAAGCAAATGTGTCAAACCTTGAAGGTAGAGATATATTTGAGATATATTAAATTCTCAGCAATTAATTAACTGGAAGGAACACTTCAAAGTAGTTGCTAATGCTAACTTCTGGGAATTGCAAATGAAAAAAAAAATACAAACAGCTGTCATAGGGGCTTTTCCTCCAAATCAAGAAAACATTACTGTTGTGTAGCCCATGGTCTTCAGAAACACAGAGATAGGTCACCAGGCAGGGAAGGATCTGCCTGTAAAGGATGCCATATCCAGTCAAAATATAAACATATCCCTTGCAACCCTGTGTCTCCAGCCTGTATGGAAACCTTGGCATACAGGCAGACAGGTGAGTATGAAATTTCTTGCTTCTTTTTCTGGACCAGATGGGAATTTAAACCCTTCTTGAGAGCTGCCATTTCAATCTTTCCATTAGGCAACTGGGACTTTCTGTGTCATGCTGAGAGCTCAAGGTATTAAGTTCTTAATCAAAAAAGATACCTTTTCTCTTTGAGGAGGAGTCTTACATAATAGCCATGGCAGCAGAACCTGCTGATCTCAGCTGAGGCTGCAATACACATCTACCTGCAGCCTTCACAGAAATGCTTCTGACACTGAGGGAAAGGTTGTTAAAAGCTGTGGCCATCACAAAGGGAAGCATTATAGAAAGAGGGGTGTTTTTCTAAAGCTTGAACCTTTCTGGAGCCATTTAGGTTTTTGGTTTGAGGGGTAGTTGTTGTTGTGCTGGGGTTTTTTGGTAGTTTTATAGAGTTTTTTTCCTGTAATAAATAGGTTATATCAATAAAAAAGAGAATTGAAAAGAATCTTAAAATTAGGCTGCAGTGTTATCTCCCCTACTTCTTTGCTAGCACCATAGAGCCACAGCTCTTCTTCTCTCATGTAAAACCAGTTTGTGGTAATTAAAATATTGACATCCATCTTCTGACAAAAATGAAAGATTCAGTGCTTTTATAAGAAACTCAAAAAAATACTTTTTGTCAGCATTTTTTTCCAGTTAACTTTTTGTAGTATTAATAATGTAAGTTAATGTGAAGATTTTTAATTCAGTTCTCTACTGCAGAAGGGCTGACTATGGCATTACCAATCAGAAATAAATGCTGAATGACAGCTCACTACATCCATATGCATTTCCTCCTCTTGTTAACTTCAGTAGATGTGACCTATCAAAGGATATTGCTTTGTATTTCATTAACTCAGAAATATGGAGAAATCACATAAGGGACAAGCATTTCTAACTAGAGGATTTCTGCTATAAAAATCTTTTCTATATATTTTGTAACTTTTGCAGCAAAAGACATTTCTTATACTTAGTTTCAAATGTGCAAACCACACTGCTAATTTTAACAATAGACTTTAAAGCATCAAAATCTTTTGTCAATGTTAAATAATGCTAGAAAAATACAATTTAACTTCCATTAAGCATTTTAAGCTCTAGTGTTTTTTAGCACTGAGAGCACTAACACTCAGTCTTTGCCATCATGCCTAATTAGAAGCCATGTTCTCTGTGTTCTTTTCAGTTTAAAAAGATGATGTTTTATGGTTTTTGTTCCTTTAAAACCTTGGTGAATTTATCAGAAAAAATAAATAGCCAGGAAAGGAGGGTGTCTATCCCAAACAAAAGAACACATTTAAGCAACAGGTGAATGCTCAAATAATCAAGTGGTTCAAGAGATGAATTACCGCTGTGATAATTAACATGATTACAACCAAGGGAGGAATAAAGCTGTGGCCACTCTGTAAATATTCTAAGATGGACCAAACTGAATGGTAATTGTACCAACCACTGCTCTTCAATACTGCTTCTTAATCACAGGAAACACAGCCACAGTTTCTGTGGGTTTGTTTTTGAAAGGAGCTGAGTATACATAGAAGCTAATAAAAATCCATTACTCCAGTCCTATGAATTTTGACAAAATTTGGAACACCTTAAACCTTGGAAAAGCATAATAGAGTGGGCAAGTAAATTCTCTGGTTTTTAGAAGTGCTCTTTATAGAAACAGAGTTGCAACAAACTGGCAAATTTGCAGGTGTCTTTTTTCAGTTATGAACTACTAATCTAGAGAAACTCAGTACTGTACTTCAATTTCCATAAGCTGTAAGTTATTGCAAAACAAGTTTCCCAGCAATACAACTTAGACCGTTGCTTTTTAGCTTATCTGTGCAAGTTTTCAGGAGAGCTGACTTGTTATCTTTTAATTATATATTCTACATCAGCATTGCCCAGGCAGGCTCAGCCCATGGGTTTTGCTGTCTGACTCTGACTGGAATTACTACTTCCTTTACTAATTCATGCCAAGAAAATTCTGAATGAATTACGCTCAAGGTCAGTGTCAAAGGTGCCATATAATATAAACACTTGTTTAGAGTTATCACTATTATACTTAATTTATTGAGATAAATAACGAATCCCTTGGCACAAATAGTATTTTTCACTATAGAGAGAAGGCAACAGTCAGCATTATGGGTTCAGAAGTAATTACTGACATAAATCAATAGATGCTGGAAATATTGATTATACATTCACTGTTAATTCCCTGGCACTGCGTCTCTAGGATATGACCACATCTTTCACTTAAGTCTTTTAAAAAAGCCTAGAAATAAATACAGAATTTCAGGCTCTGGCAAATATTAAAAAATCAGTTAATGACTCATAAGAGAAAATCTTTGGATGTCACTGCATCATCAGACTTTGAATGTTCCATGGAGTAATTTTTCACTTCCTTCTCAATTAGTGTAAGATGCTAATATGGGTTAAAGGGAACTTTCCAAGCAAATGAGAGAAATATGATAACTGTCATAGAGTTCCCTAGCTGCATTTTCCCCTTTTATGGTGAATGAAAGCTAAATGTCATCTCTACATTTAATGTGCTCTGCTTTGATTGAATTGGACAGGAGGAATATGTTCAAAGATTAGCATTTTGTATTGCTTTATGAGAGGAGAGGTTTTCAGCCTCAGTTCCTAGCACTGGGCAGTATATTTGCAGAAAGGTTAAGTATAGTTAAATGGGAGAAAGGACTTAATTTTAAGGGATAACAGTACAGTAGTTAATACGAGTTAAGTTTTGGGGTTGTTTTTTTGGTGAGTGACGGTATGTGCACATATATTTATGTCAAGGAAAATTTTCCCAGATGAGAAAGATAGAAACAAAACTGGACAGACAATAATACAAGGAACCAGAGAGACACGCAGACAGTGGGGAAGAGCAAAAGACATGAAAGCTAGCAGTTCATGTTGGCATGAGAAAAACTGAGTATATAAATAAATTTAATTTAAGAATTAAAATGAAATTACTCGTCTGCATAAGCAAGGGAGGCAACTATTCTAATTAGTTTTCAAATGGAACTTGATGAATTTATTACCAATAATCCATCAGGCTGTAGCTGTAATCACTGGAAAGTGAAATCAGTTCCTCCCTGCTAAAGCACATCCCCTGAGCTCTCCCCAAGCACACTGGTCTCCGGGAGCTTCACCCTGAAAATAGTTTCATTTTCCTCTAGAAGCACTACCAAGCCTCTTTTTCTAATGTGAATCTTCTGTTTTAACTAATTTCTTAATCCTTTCTAAGAGACACCAGATGTGTTGTTTGCACTGCCACTGTTCCAGCCTCTGCCCTAGGTCAGGCACACATTTTTGCAGAACTACCCCCCCATACCTTCTGAGAGAACCTTCCTTTTAGCAAGGTTGCAGCAAGGATGTACTTTTGCTAAGATCTAATAGAAAGTTGAATTGCTTATAACTGAAATTTTACTTCTGTAAATGCTTTGCTTCATAGGCCCAGAGTCAGGGGCTTTCCAGAGCCACTTGTCACTTAAAGAGACCCTAATGCAGCCCTATGCTGGGGCATTTTCTTAGTAGAACATATTTATTACCAAAAACTTATTTACAAACTCCCACCTCCTCAAGCACAGAGGTCTTCTGTTTAGGACCTGTGTAAATGTACTGGTGCAGGAATATCCCAGTGTGCTTCCTCTCTGATTTTCAGAAAGCTAGTAAACAGTGTTCATCTCAGAAATAGAGAAGTCAGTCTTTTCATCATTAAAAAAAAACTATGATGATCACAGCCATAGTAAGATGATGAACAGTAAAAGTCACCTCCTAGTCATAAAAGTCACTCAGATCTGTGTGCAGCACAACAAAAATTAATTCCCTTGTTAAACTGAAAATAGGACCTTATAGTATTTGTCTGAGTCAATATCATGAATGTGTCATGTAATGCATACAGAGTGGCATGCCTTGGTTGAAAACAGATTTTCAGGCTGCCTATTATATTTATTTTACCAGATTTATTTTGTTCATTTTAAAGACCTGGATATTCATCTCTGCCCCAAAGTGTATCTCTTCTTTGGCTCTATTGTATCTGCATTAAAAGTAACAAAATTAAACTGCAGATTATCTCTTTTTGATCTAATAATTCTTTCTTATATCTGGGAAAAACATGCTGCATAATGTTTTATGCCTGCAATTTTAGACAATGGCTTTATATACCCTTTTTTTTGGTGCATTGAAATAAATTGCATTTTAAGACTAGAGCAAGACTGACTGATGCAACCAGTTAATTTTAAAATGCACGTAAATCAAGCTCATTTGAGCTGGCTCTGCCTGATCTGCTGTGCCTCCCCGGTATCACAGATTTGCTCTACTTCACGCTGAATATGGTAGGCCATCCGTTTTATTTAGATTACTTAAATAGATGGCATCTGTACTGTGTAGAATTTACCTCTGGCCAAATACTCTTACACATGCTTTTGTCAATGTCATCAACTACAGTGACAGTGATGTTTGTCCTGAAAGGGATGGCAGGAAACTCACAAGCACAGCTGTGGTCTTTCCAAGGCATCTAGACCTGGATGGAATGAGGATAACTTGGGACATTAATTGTTTTGTACACATGCACCAATCCTCCAAACATCAGCTTTCCCACTGGTTGCTGAACAGAATTAACCAGAAAAGCAGTTAGGTAGCTATTTATAACAGGTTACTGTATGAGGCAGTCCGTTACACGTGCCAAATATATGAACAGGATTTATGGCCTGTCAGGTAATATCTCGCCACAAAACGCTACACAGCGTTTTGGACACAGTCTTTGCAACTTTTTTTTACCAAAGCTGAAACAATCCTCTAAACCAAGGTAAAAGATGTGCCACGTGCAAACACACTCATGTTTTACTTCATGACAGAACCCCTGTAAAAGAGGCAGCATCTGCATAATCAGCAGGTATTCCCAAAGTCCCAATTCTTTGCTCTTGCAACAGATGGGACTGCAAATGACAGGGAGACAGAACCCTCCCAAAATTTAACTTATTTTAAACAGGCACCCTTGAAACTTCTCAAATGAAAAAGCACAACACAGAAGTTACTTGGCATTCCTACTTTGCAGATAAAATTTGGTATTCCTAAATACAGCCTACTGAACAGTACTTTCTTTTCCCTTTTTCTTCTAAAATATGTAATTTGTTTGGTATTTATATGGCATTATTAAATTCCAGTTGGCCTTTAAATTACATCTTTGGAAAAAGTAAAAATGCCAATATGGGTTGTTTATAAAAAAGGTAAATACATTTTTTTTTCTTTTTCCTTACCATTTTGCGTGCAAAATAAGAATGTCTATCAATCAGTTTGATTGTTATAAAGTGCCTACACAACCACAGCAGTGCTATGATTGGTTCCACAGAATCTCTTCTACTTTTACACTGCTGCTCATTTCTGAATTGCTCCAATATAAAACCATTTCAGAGAAAGAATGGATTCCTAGGCAGCAGATTCAATTGGGCTCCAGAATGTTTTGAATTCTTGCGATCATAAATACAATTGATGCTGGGAACTGAAAAATCGTTGACAAACTATTTGTCTCTGAGATGCACAGTGAACTGACTCAGCTCTTGCAGCCACAAAACCATAAAGCATTCTGATGTAGCCTACCCTGCTTTCAGAATCACATTTCTTTACCTCCCTCTAGAAAATCTCACCTAAATCTAAGATGTTTGTGGATTTTCTTCCTTCTTGATGTGGGAGAAACATCTTTTTCTCACTTATTCCCAATCTCACTTCATTTTTTCTGGAACAGAACCCAGGGACTTTGTTTAATGAGGAAATCTAGCCCAATTCCTATCTAGACATAACTCATGGTCTGTACTCCAACCTTGTTAACCACCCTATTCATCTACATGCATCAATCTCAATGGATGAAACAAGTACTGACACTAATAACTTTGCTTCCAGTTTCCAAATGTGGCTGAAGGGAAGTAGAGTAACTGGAGCTGAAGTCTCCTATGGACTGTGAGCTTTATCTTGTTCTCATCACCTGAAAGTATTGTACAGTTCTTCTGACAGATTCTGAATATGCTATGCTGATGTTGTTAAACATCTGTGCTCATTTCTATAGAACATTGCAGAGGCTTCTTGAAAGCAGCAAAGATGCTGCTCTGGTACAAGGTAAAACCTTCTAATGCATTATCTAAAAATCCAGACTAGAAAGACTCAGGTTGGTTCTTACATATTTTGTATAAACATTAATTACTATATTAATAAACTATGAACAGGTGGAAGACCGAGTTACCACCTGCTGTACCCTTAGTGCTACCATTAACAGTTATCTATTTGTTTATTTATTTATTTTAACACTGGTGATATGAACCTACTTCTCGCTTCCCATTATATCCTATATACAATGTAATATATACACTGTACGTGCAATATTGTGTCCTATGTAGACTTGCATATATGCTACAAATACTGGTCAATCTCTATCCTTGGTTATCTTCCATATATCATGCCTACTATTACAGCCTTACAAAGCTCAAATGCTGCTTATAATAGTAATTGCTATTTTTTTTTCCAGTTACAGACCAGCCACTATCAAAGTCTAACTGCTTTTCTAAACCATCTGAGCAAGAAAGACCTTATTAAACAAGGAACATAAATTTTGGGGGAAAAAATTGCCTTTACTAATAAAAACATGGGTATTAGACTGTCTCAGTTAGCAGAATTTGGACTCTGCAGAATTCTCTCTGCAGATTACATTTGATCTTTGCCAAAAAAGCAGAAGTACACAGTTTAATATGATAATATAGGACCTGTTGTGAGGTAACACAGTAAAAAAAAATCATAACCAGGTCATAAATGTTAAAATGCAAAAGGAAGGAAATGCCTGTTATTCATCTTGCAGGCAGTATTCAGACATTCATGAAATTGAAAGTTAATGTACCAGGGACTTTCATTATCTGACCCATTCTATACTATCCATTAGAATCCCATAGTACTGGAGACAGAAGACCAATATGTCACTAATACAAGACGGAAAAGGTCACAAAAACTAAGCATCAATAAGACATTACTTCTCTATTAAATTTCACAACACTCAGCAGAAAACACATTTGCTGAAACCAGAATGTTTTATTATGTAATGTAGCTAAATTGAGAAAAATATATGTTTACCAAGGCAAGGGCATAATGATTAGTTGTCGAGTGAAAGTAATGACTTTTTTTCTCTCCATTTCCTCATTAAAGAAATTTTGTTTGTTTAAAGGAAAAGAAAGGTATTGCACAGGTTTATTTTTGCTTTTTAAGACTATTTCTTACAACAGAAATATATTGCTCCTTTGGCTTTAGGAAAGGTTTCCTTTCACACCACTGAAAATATAATATTTATTAGTATGTAGTAAAGCCAGAACAAATTTGCTTTCCATTTCCTCTAGTGGAATATTCCATTTATTTAGAATAGCTTTCAGTAAAAACAATATCACTACTACTCCAACATCATTTTCCTGTAGAAAGATGATGTACTGATTCCCTTGAGCTTTCTCCATCCCATTTCTCCCCAAACGTTGTTGCCCAAGCAGCTCCATATACATTGCTCTTACTTCACAGCTGAGAAAAATGCATAGCAGCAACTGTGATGGGCAAATAAATTACTATGAAACAACTTATGAAAAGACTCAACTTTACCATTTGCCATTACAGAAAATATGTGAGCATTCATGATATTTATTTTAAGTGTTGGAACTAGTTTTTTCATGAGGCAAAGTTTGCTCTCAATGATCTTGGGACTCACTGAGATGAAAATCTCATTCCTCATGCTCCTCTATCCAATAATGGGTAAAAAAGACTTGTCACAATAGACTCATCCATGCAAATGAAAAGCAGGACAGGTGATTATGTGCTGATGGACATTGGACCAGAGGATTTCATTCACCAGTCTTTGACTTGTGGGGAATGCCACAGGAAAAATGGTTACAGCTGTCCAAGTTTTACCTTGATACATTTTCAATGTCATCTAGGTATTTTCAGTATCACCAATAAACACCTGGAGAGTAGGATAAAACTTTACCTATTTAAATGTAAACAAGAACACCCAGGTCTTTCAGCAAAACAATATTTTAAAATTGTTTTAAATGGTACAAAACCAAGCTGTAGACTGGATAGAGTATACTAAAGGTGCTTGTAAAGAAGAGACAAAAATGAAAGTATGATGAAATTAAGGAGACCACAGGAGGAAGTTTTCATTTGGGATTCCCAGAAGTAGACTGGACAAAATCACACAACATACTACAGCACATGTAATGTAAAGAGTAACTCTACAGTGCCTGGAATAGAGACACAATAGATCAGTACCATCTCACTGCCTGACCCTGCTACCCTTTTCAGTCAGGAAGGCTGGAATTTCAAGTCAATCGTGCAAGCAAAGAGAGTGACTGAAGAAAAGCCTGACACAATTTCA
The DNA here is from genome assembly GCF_023055355.1 of Agelaius tricolor. NCBI lineage: Eukaryota > Metazoa > Chordata > Aves > Passeriformes > Icteridae > Agelaius > Agelaius tricolor. Next base: position 48,425,790 of record NW_027269261.1, read on the forward strand.
AGTCAGTTGGAGCCCTAGGACACATGTCTCTCTTTTTCTTCCCAGCATCTATAAAGACACGGTCTTATTTACAGTCTTTAATTGAAGATTTGCTGGTTTTAATTTTTTTTTCTTTTTAATTAGAGGAATTACTAGGAAAAGATAAGTGCAGCTAAAGAAATTCAAAACTGCAGAATGGCAAAATTAAACAAAATGGCTAGAAGACAAAATATTACCCTGCCTTCAACTCAGCAACTCTTGGTATAATGGTTTAAACTCCTTGCCATCATATCAGAGGGAAAGCCTCTCCTCTTTCCATCAGCTCTGGGCCTGGGCTTCCCAGTGCCCATCAGCTTCCACCTTTACCCAGGTCACCTTGGCTGGGACACAGCTGCATGTTCCCTCTGGCTGACCAGCTGTATTCTTCAATGAATGACAGAAGTGAAAGCTTGGTTGTTCTTGGGAAAAAGACACCTTCTCCTGCATCCTCTCCAGAAGGCTAAACAGAAGGAATGGTGATCAGGTCTAAAGGACATCCATCATTCTTCTCTCCCATCTTTCCTAAATGATTTAAGATTTGATATTTACCCAATAAGTAGGAAGAAACATCTAAAAACCTCTACTGCTCATCCAAGAACACCATATCCAATTACAATATTTATTGTATGGCACATGGAAAGCATCTGCACTTACTTTAATCCTCCTGTTTAATGAGGAGACACAAGGGAACATTTTAGGCATTTTTTACTCCTGCTATGGTACACACATTGCAGTGGACTGTGACACAATTTTTATTTAGAAAGTGGTCTTTTTAACGGTGCAGAATCAATAGTAATGCAGACAAGGTTAGCAGTTAATGGCTAACCTCTGTCCAAAATAGCAGGCCCCTGAGGCACATGGAATTTATGCAGAATCAAAGTTAATAGTGTTGAAAAAAAAAGACAAAACCCTGAATCCTTGCTACTTGATGTTGCCTCTTACCCAGTGTGCTCACTGTCTTTGAGATAACAAAGACAACCCAACAGTCCTTTTCCATCCTAATCTCCTGATTTTTTTTTTTTAACAGAAGCATAGTATTATATAACTGAAAGCCAAGATCACAGAAACTAGGATGGGATTTCGTTAAAACTACCTTGTAAAAGACTAGAAGACAAGAAACATCAACTTCTGCTTTTTTTTTTTAACATTAACGAAATTTTTTGAATTTAAATATCTGGACAAAATGGTAGTTGCCTCTCTGTGTTTACTAACTTTTAATGAGGGCTGGATTGAACTGGAGCATTGGATGGCATGACAGCTCCTCCTAAAAGAACCACTCTGAAGTCTTCAACTCGCCTTTGAAAAAAACAATGTTTTTCACAAGACATCTTATGCCTACAGGTGTGCTAATATGAAGTAACCCAACACATACAGACAGAAAACACTGAACTGCAATTCAAAGATTTTAAGCTTAGCAGTATGATTCCATGTAATGTAGTCAGTCTGCACTCCAGATAAACTCAGAAAAACAAGAGATTTCCAAGCACTGCAATTCTAAAATAATTACTTCTATTTTAGTAGATTACAATGCATCCACACCATATGTCTTTATATAAAGAAATCAGTATCATGGTACCAAGGATTAGAACATGAAATCTATATTTTCCAAAAGAAAATGACAGCTAAGAAAACCTAGCCAGCTACATTTCAATAATAGGGCAGGCCATATTGTTGTTTTACTGGGAAACAAAATATATGACAAGTAGGGCTTTGGTTTAGACTTAATGTGACTGTACAAAAATAGCTAACCTTCACCAAAAACCAAAAAAATCCCAAACCCAAAAAAACTGTTAATATAAAGCATCACTACACAACATACAAAATACAGCACTTGACAATACTTCAGCTTGAACAGGCTATGAAAGACATTCAATAAAGTCTCTCCAGATACCTATTTCTTTATTTGACATGCTTCCATGTATTACTGTCACCATTTACTACTATTTACTTTAATTAGATCCTACTGCCAAAATTCATTGGAGAAGAATCTGGTACAATGAAGAATAATAAATTCTGTTAATTCATATGTTTTTAAATTATTCTGCTCCTATAGAGCAAAAATGATACCTTGGCTTCTAGCTGAGAGACTGCAACTAGTGTCACAACAATTCTTTCAAAATCTTGTGTCAGTCATAACTGAGTTCACAGGACGTACTGCTAGAGCTTCATGGAACAGAGCTGCACAGGCCACCCACACCATGATCCAGTGCTGTATTTCTGGGATCCACATACCTTACTGCAAGAGACACTGTAATTGTTGGCCAGGAGGGGGGACTGACACCCCTAAGACAAACCCTGTCCCAGATATCAGTGCTAGAAATGTGGAAAGCTCCAAATTTTGAGCTGTGCTTAATTGCCTGGTTTAAGGTTCTGGAAGGAGAAGGGCGGAATGAAGTTTCAGCCTAGTGGCTAGATAATTTGCCCAGGAAGAGTCTTGGATTTAAATCTCTCTCCATCTAGAGTGATGGCTAATTTCAAGGTAATTGCATTAACAGCAGGTTTAGGTGCTACTTTCTACCTACCTTGTCAAAGGAAAGCTACCATGAGAGTACTGAAAGGCTCATGAATGCCTTATATATATAATATATAACTATATTAATTTTCATCCCAACTAGCAATTAACTGTTGAAAACAAACACACTCACACATCATCACTCCCTCATTTTACATAAATGAGAACTAGAAACAAAAATCAGCATAGTCACCCTACAGCGCATTGATGGAAAAATCTTCCATCAAATTGCAGTGTCACTCTAATCAATTACTGCATTAAAATCTTTATTACATCATATTTTTATAAATTACTATTATGAAACTGAAATACTTAACAAGTATTTATCAAGAAAAATCTTATTCTCCTATGTCCATCTGAAATCTCACTTTTTTATTTTATTCTTTCTTGTTTAGATACAAAAAAAATATACATCTTCCTCTTTTTAATGAATGTCATCTTCAGGTAAATATTATATCACTCCTGTCTTTTTTGGGAGGAAGAAATGAAGAGACAAATTCTCAGTCCTGTAGGAAATCTAACCTATTTTGAATCTGATGGGAATTATTAGATTTCACTGAAGGATACAAAAACAAATTTATAATGGAAACTTCTGCTTTAATTATGAAGCAAATACCGATGCCACAAGAGAAGGTTCATTATTGGACTGTTACTTAGGTTACCATGGCTCTCAGTGATATCCAAAGTGATACTGTTTGAACTTTCTCACCAAAATTCCACATGGATTAAATGGAAATATTACAAAAAAATTCAAGGAAGTTAGAGGAAACAATGAGCAAAGAAAGGAAATTCATTTTCTGCTTTAAATTGGACCCTTCAAATTAGATTCTGCAGGAAAGGTGAAAATCCCTAGTCGAGGCCTCAGCCCAGAGCATTTGTGGTACCCTCTCTACATGCTCCCTTCTCCCTAGGTAGAGGATTGCCTCCCTGTGCCAGTTCCCTACCTCTGACAGGACAAAAATAACAGCTCTCATCTGGTACTTCAAGGGATAAGGAAACCTGTGCTGGCCAAGGGAAAAAAAGGACAGGAATTTGGCTTATCACCAGGCCCTCTCTCCCTCCATTTCTGTAAAACTTCTCAGCTCATAGGGCACAGATGGAGCTATGAAAACTCAAGGGAGAATTCCCCACATGCCAAATTGCAGATTTTTTATCACCTCCTTATTTAACTTTATCATTATCTTCTAACACCATGAAAAGAACCACTAAACAAAACATCAAAATATCTTTTTTCCTGAAAGTCATGAATGAAGAAAAAAAACCTTGCTACCCTTTCACATGATCGGTCTTCCGTCAGTGGGCTGCACTCCAAAATCAACAAATGTGGGTAGGAGGACAGAATTGATATTAAAAAAAAAAAAAAAAGAAAAAACAAAACCAAAAAGCCCCCTCCGACCAGCAATACAGGTGCTGCTAGAGAAGAGATAGAAATTAAAGGAAGAGATGAAAGAAGTGAGGTAGCAGTTATATTCTCACAGTCTACAAGATGAGAACAAGGTTTATATTGACCTTTGTACCTCGTTCTTCTTCCTGAGCACAAAAATGCAGTTTTAAATAGTTTCTGAACTGCTGAGAAGAGGGGGCAGAAGGCTCAAGTAAAGATAAATAAATGATGCCCTGAAGGCCTGCCACATACCCAGGGTGCAGTTTTGTGTAACAGCAGAGAAGACCTGAGGAAGGAGTGGAGGCCAGCATTAATTAATTTGATTTGGCCAAGATACTAGAATTAAGTGACTTCATTTGGCTGGGCGCAATTCAATTACAAAAGGGCTTAACTGATGATTTTGAAGACAGAAATTATTTATTTCAGAAAAGTAAAGATATATGGATGGAAATAAGCCAAGGAGGAGACAGAGAGGTACACAGAGCATTTCTCATCCCTTTTCATATAAATTGACTTAATGCTTTAAATTTTGGGTTCTGGCAGATTCTCCCCTAGGAAGAACCCTTAGCAAATGGCAGCTGTAAATATTTGGCTTGCTTAAACTCTTGGAAAAACACATTTCTAAGAAACCCAGTTCAGTAAATAAATGTTCCAATTTGGAGTCAGTCTGAAACTGAGCACCAAATGGTACAATAACGATCAGATTGTGCACAGTCACCTAACCTATGTGTGGCAATGAATGCATGTTAAGAAATATCTGAATAATTTAAAATGCCTCTTTGAGCCCCTACTGAAAATATGGCTTCCTATTTTATTGAATTGTTAATTACTCCAAGTAGAAGATTTAATGCCAGATAAAGTCATGTGTGCATGAATTTTTCACATCTAAAGCATTTATTTGTGTGATGCCTATGTAACAAAGCAGAATAAAGTCAGGCTGTCTGAATTAAATACTCCAAATGCCAATAGGTTGGATGGAAATAATTTCCTCTCCCCTCTTTTTGCTTCTACATGACAAGGATAAAAATTAGCATTAATCATACACTGGCAAACAGCTCAGTGTATTTAGTTTGAGCAAACTCATCTCAAGTGGATGTAAATCCAAGTGCACTGGGAGCAAGAAAGACTCTGCAGTTTTCTGGGCAAGTGAGCATGAGGGTTGCTGGCACCCTCCTCTGTCACGGCACAGTGTTTAATGCGGCAGGCATTTAAGGTATGAACTCTAGAGGGTGTGACTCAGCTTGTTTCTCACTTTCATAATTTGTGTTTTCTCCAACTTCTGTGTGAGAACAGCTGCTCCTTACCTGAGAAGACTTTTTATGGAAGAAGCTTCCTCAGTGCTAACTTCAGACAGAATTTTCAGTTTAGGGATAATGCCAGAAGAAAAGCTAACATTGGTTCTAAATATACCTTCCTTCACCTAAAACTTGAAGTGTCTGATCCTTACATTCCTGAAAACCAATTCGTTTCACCCAAACAAATCAATCTCTATTTGCAGTCTGAGCTAATTTGTCAGAAATGCATCCACAAAATGCTTTTATTTGTCCTAATTCTGTTAGCTCATCTCATTTTCTCTTCTCCACCGTCCCCTGGCCAAGGAAGAAGATCTAATTAAGAGCCCTGTTAAAGTAGCACGGCGTTGGCTGAAAGCTTCGTTTGTACCCTTGCCAGCAGAGAATGACTGACATTAATAATAACCCAGATTGTAGCCGCTCCCAATAGTTAAAGCAAAGCAATGGCTGATGCAAAGCCAGGACCAGCAGTTTAAAACAGGCAGGGAAACAAAATGGGCCCACATACCTGGCAGCAATAAGAATCCTTTCACTGATGGATAGGAATAAATATAGAGGCTGATAGCACAGTAATAAAACAATGATGATAACCTAAAATTATTTATTACAAGGTAAGAATGCTGCTGCTTGCTCAGGCTCTGCTGTAAATGGAAGCTGACATCAATGGATGACTCTCAGTGAGAAAACATGGACCATTTTAATTTGGGAAGTGTCATCTCATTTTTTAAGGTGAAAGCCATTATCAGAGGTGACAATGATCTATAGTGAATGAAAAGAAACAATAAAACCCCATACTTAACCCTTCAGTCTTGTACATTTACTATAGATAGCAACTTTCTCACAAGCACCAAAACCTCTTAGGAAGTTGAAAACATCAGCAACATCTTGGAAATCAAAAGACTTATTTGGTTTATTAAAGGAGAGCTAGAAATCACACGGGTACTGTATGTTTTTTGAAGATAATACAATCAGCCCATATTATTCAGACAATGACTACCAGTGAATAAATAACAGGGCACTCCATTGGAAAAAAACGAAAAAGCACAGCATAAAAACATGGAATAAAGTAAAATTCTGATGAATGGTGTTCAATAACTCCTAGAGAGTCCAGTCAGCAAGGGAAACATTTCTTCTCACTGTTTCCTGCCTTAACACAGCTAAACCTATATTGACAAATTTAAGAGAGATAATGTGGAAAAGAAGCCTTATGGCACATCCCATGTAAGTTCTATGGCCTCCAGTAAAATGTTACCATAGAAACACCTTTGCCACAAGGAAGGTGCACTTTTGTAAAGGGCCTGGGGGTAAACTTTCAGATTCCCATGGCAACTGTTGTGTCAAAAGGCTAAAGTACCAGGTGTCAGTTTCTTTTGGAGCAGCATGCAAGAGAAAGAAGGAAAAAACCCTGCCCAATATTTTCTTCACTGGAACTGGCATTCATAGCTGGTAATCATCTACCTGAAGGTGGAATAGCCACAAGAGAGTATTTTGAGTTTTAAACTGTGTGTGAGTGAGGTACTAAAGTTACAAAAAAACAAAGGAGAAAAGTAGTGTTAATTAAAATGGCAGTGAATAATCTGATACATTCTCAGTGAGTAAAACCTATAGGGACTGTATGGTTTTTAAAGTTAGGAGAGTGACTCAAAGTTCCCAGATATACTTAATACAAAAAGAACTACACTAAAAAAAAAAAAAAACCCAAACCAAACAAAAACAAACAAACAAACAAACAAAAACAAACCAAAAAACCCCAGTTCTTTTTGCCCATCAGATTTTATGCCACCTAAGTCAATAAATTCCTTTATTTCTGTCACATGTTCAATCACCACCACTTGCTGGGAACAGCTCTCACTGGGAGAAGACACCCTGTAACAAAGGTCAAGAGGGCAAGTATGCTTAAGAAGGGCCACACATTTCTCATACTTCAGCAACTTTCCTATCAGCTAATATAGGGCAGTGTCTGGCAATCCTAACAGCAAAGTTTTATTCAAAGCAGATTATTAGGCAGTACCTGTATACAAAGGTATATCTCAGCTGTGTTTGGACAGCTTGTCCCTTCTGAAGCATAATAAGGGTCAGTAAAAAACTGTGTATATTTTCTAATGCTGACCAAGAAATTTAATAACACTTGTTGCCTCTAAGGTAAATCCCTCAGTTTCTTATTCTGAAACCTAGGCATGAATATCTAGGAGAGAGAGAGAAAAGTACTTGTTGATACTGAATAGGAATCTATTAAAACTCTGACAGTAATTGAATTACTACCTTTTTGTGAACTGTCTTGGGACTCTTAGTCTCATTCTCATGAATCCTATTGGATCTAGTAAACCACTAAACATTTTGTTCAGATGGAGTCACTTGCAATAATTAGATGCCTGTTTTCTGAAGTCTTTGAAATAGTCTTTAATGAGAACTTAGAAAATTGCCAGCATTATATCTGGTAACTGTCAAAGTAATTAGAGTTTCTTGGGATCAAATACTTGGAAATTCTTAGAAAAAGAACAGGGGGAATTTTTTCTTTATCTGAAGTAAAACTAGGAATAGTTCTTTTAGAATAGCCAAACCTGGGCTGAGAATTAAAAATTATGAAAAATTTGAAAGGTGTCTTCAGCTGAATGATTCTGTCACTGTCACATCATTATCAACATGCTTATGCATTTTCTGTCATAATCAAAACACACATTGTAGCTAGGGGAAAAAAAACCCCAAGTGCACAGAAAGGTATTACTTTGAATCAGTTGGTACTATGGCAAAAGTCAACTCAGAGAAATGAACACAGAAGGGCAGGCTTCATTTTAGGATGATATGAAACTCCAGGACATAAATATTGGTTTTTTTCAAACCAGGGAGACTCATTCTCTGAAGAAAAGGTTTTTCTCACCAGCTGGGAAGAGGCAATACCATGCAAATTCTCCTTCTGTTACAAAGAGACTTAAACATAATATTCAACGGGCTGACACCTGTTTGTTCTTAACAAACATAATTTCCTTGATCACTTGCAATCTTAGCCTTTATTTACAGTGATTTCAATATAATTTTTATCTATCTTGAAGATACACACGTTCATGGCATTTCAGAAGGAATTCCATCAACATTTTAAATAGTTGATACTACTCAGTACAAGGACTAGAAATACCTTATCATATGTCTTTTGCTATTGCGTGTTTTGCACAACAAAATCTCATCAGTTTTTCATAAACATCCTATGAATGCTTAATGCACTTAAGTCTATTTTATTCTAAATGATGAGGGCTCAGAATATAGCAGATATTATTATTTGCTCCTGATGCACGGCTTTGTCTCTTGCAGTATTAAAATCCATCTCTTTTTGTTCATTTCAGCTCTTCATATTACCCACTTCATCCTACTTGTTATTCAACTCCTACTCTGCATTGAGATTGACCCCATCTCTGTTATATCAGCAAATTTCATTCGTGAGTCAAGGTCATTAAGGAGAATATTAAATAAGATTGTTCACTTGATGAACTCCCCTAATATCCTTTTTCCCTGAAATACTTCCACTTTCAAGATAACTCATCATTCTGGGAAGATAAGGAGGATACATAAAATAGACAATGGGTCAGGAATTAACTCGGTTGCTTGAAGCCTTTTCCTGGAACAGCAATAAACTGAAACCTGTTACTGTTATGAAGGGCATTACATATTAATGTCACTACGGTACAGGTGGCACCTGACCTGTGTCTCATTCTGTAGTCCCAGATGTGGCCTGGTCCTTTGTTAAACCACTGCATTTTGTTAGGCCAAGCCCATCCCAAGCTAGGCCTAACATGAGGACTGTGATGGAAGCATGGCTTGTGCACACCAGCAAAAAGGACTTGTACCAGCAAAATGCCAGGCGTGGGGTCAGGGGCTGCTGGATGGACCTGGAGAGAAGCTGGGGGTCACTGATGAGAAAGAGAGCGCACTAAAGCTGCAGGAAAAGAGCTGGTAACAAAAATCTCCCAGAGGAATGTCCCCATGCCCACAATCAAACAAAGACTGTCTAGAAGACAACAGTGTTAGAGAGGAAAGAGACCCCCAGATTCTTAAAACATAATCTAAATATTTTCAGGGCATCACAGAATTTGAAGTATCGCAATTCTTAATTTTTAGCGCTGGTATTATGAAATTTTCAGACAGTACTATGCATGTAAATACAATAAAATTGTTCAATTCTTAAAGCTTTGATGAAGGGTTTTATAGCTGTGCAACAAAATCTTGCCCTCTTGTCCTTTGGTGCTGAAGGTCCACAACTATTTAGCCAGTCCATTGGATCTGGCAGGCCAATGGGGCAAGAAATTAGACACACAGCAATATCGCTTAGATAACAACCTAGGCTTAGGAAGGCTGCAGGTGAAGCCAATCTGGCACAAATAAAGAGAAACTGGGAAGAAGGAAAGAAATTTTTATAAAGCTAATTGCACTTCCTCAAGCATATTCCAGTCACTTTTGTGCCTCTTGGCCTATGCAGATTGGCAGTATGGGAGAAGCAGGTGTGGAGAGGAGAGGTCCCTGGGCAGAGGGGAGGCCAGGCAGCAGCTGTGCAGGCTCACAGAGCGTGCTCGAGCTTTCTGCTCTGTAGCTGAACCGTGAGGTAGAAAATGAAGGAGGGAAAAGAGGTGAAAGCAAAGGTAAAATGGGGAACTGAAATAGATTGATCGCATCTCAGTGACCTTGGTTCAAGCACACTGCCTCATGATATATGGAACTGCAAACTGACTTTTGAAGCATAGTGGTCTATTTCACAAGGATTTATTGTCAAAATTGTGGTTTGGTTGCAAATCGGCTGAAAAACGTCCACATAGAAATTTGATACAGTAAAACAAATTCTTGCATTTCTGCTGCTTCTCTGGTGCGGCACAGAAGCCCTGAGCTGGCTTAAAGTAGCTGTACAGACACATGCCAAACACAGCCAGGTTGGCAGCTTACATACAGGAAACTGACTTCTAGAACAGCCTGATGGGAAGCTTTTCCTCTGACTCAATTTTTTTTGGTCAGTCTGAGGAATTTACACTTTGGAGTTAGAGTTAAGCTTTAAGAATTGTTATAAATTGAGTTTTAAAAGCCCTTACAAGTACCTCTAAGAAAGATAGCTACAAAATCCCGTTAAACACAATTTAATTTATTTGGACTCAGAGCCCAACAGTATAATGGAAAAGGAACTGTGAAGTCAATAGCCAAATGAATCACAAATTTATCTGGGATTTTAACAAAACCTAGAAGAATTAAAAAGCCTCTGAAAATCCCTTTCTTAGAAAAACAGGTAAGACCTAGGGCTTTAAAGAAAAGTCAGTTATCAACCAGTTACCAAGAGTAGATGCTGCATGCAAAGGCAAGATATCAGAACTCAAGGTCAGGATTCTGACTAGGTAAAATCTCTTTCACTAGCTATTTTCCTTGGATATTAATCAATGTGAGAAAGCAGTAACAAAAGCCTAGAAGTTATCCAAGTGTGATCCAAAAGAAGTTTCTAATGACAGTATCAAGCACTGTATCAACATAGACAGGATACTTGATTATAAAACCCTCATGTAAGTTAAGAACACACTAGTCAAGGATTATATCAAAGGTCTGAAAGAAGAGGTTAGAAAGATATGCAGTATTTCTTAACAATTTCATAGTTTTAAAAACATCACACGTCTATACTGATGTTCCTTTCTTTGGCCCTTCCTGGCTTACATTACAGTACTACAAAATAGATGAAACTGAAAAAAAGTATTTTGCTTCATTTCCATTGCAGTTTTGCACAAGTTTCCTAGAACTCTGAAGTTGAAAAATTTTGTGTGTATAAAAAGAACAACCCTCACCCATCAAAACACCAGCATATTTATTTCCCAGGAAGGGGGAGGTAATAGGTACTTTTTCAGTGAAGGATGTGGATTATTGACTGTTTTAGAGGAGGCCACATCAGTTTACAAACCAGCACACAGTTGCAGGAACCCTTTCCACTTGCCTCACCCAGAACTGAGAACCTGTAGCTGTTCAAGTGAGCTAAGTCATAACAAGCAAATCATGTTTGAATCCCATAAAATAGAGGCAGAGAAAGAAAGGTTGGAAACTGCCTCCCTAATTAACTTCTAAGACAGGGAAACTAAAATGTCCCCTATGAAAATAATTATCAGTTCTGCAAGATAGCATTGATGCAAAAAGACATAATATTCTCTCTGTGCTATTCTCACCTAAGTTCTTTCTGCAATTCAATTAACCATGATTTTATTAATCAACATTTAAATTTCATATATGAGACCTATTTTAGAGCAAACTATTTGTCCATAGTAGGAAAAATTCTTCAGGTGTTAAAAATTTCCTTTTTTTCATGTCTGCTATTTTTAACATTTTCATAAGTAAACTAACAAGTGCATGATTGACCTCTTTATGAGAAAAACCTAATGTGTAAATTAGTAAGACATCCTAAGGTTCAGTAACTAAAAGTGACATGAAATTCCCTTTTGCTTTTTAAGCTAATTATCTAATTGATGCATTTGCTTCATTAAGCTTTAGGCTTTATTTCTTTTTTCAAAATGCTAGCTGACATGCATTTTAAAGAGATATCACTTTCAATGGCTTAAGACAAGATTTAAAGTAGTGTTTCTTAGAAACTTTCAGCAGATAAGGTTTTAATCATGCTTTAAAACAATGACACACTGAACTTTTTAAAGGTTGCACAAATACTACTCAGAAGAACACAAGCTGCATTATCCACCTTGAGTATTGTGACCCTAGTGCACAAAAGTTCTTTTCCTATTGCAAGATAAAACTACACTTTTAAAGTGTAGTTTTACAGAACCAAGAAATCAGGCTCAATATATATACACAAAATTACTATGCATGTTTTTACAAAGGAGAAAAATTAGTACCTGATAAATATAATTATTAATGCCAGTAGAAGAAACTGAACCATGTGTGAAAGGCCTATTCTCCTGTAACAGGTGAAAAGTCTTTTCAAATAGAATTAATGTTAATCATCTCAGGATACAAGGCATATTTCAATAGAATAAGGGTCACTTATTTGAGCTGTCATAGGGGATATTATTTCTTTTTCACAATACCATTCTTTTTGTTGCACTTTATTAATAATAGTATTAAATGCAATGATTAAATATAATTAAATTACATAGTAGCACCACACAGATTATTGAATCTGCTAGCAAAAGAATGGATTTAAACTTAGCAAAGAACAAAGCAGCACTACTGTTATACGTAAGTTTGGAGAGATATGTTGTCTGTCCCATGTGCAACTCATTAGCTACTCTACCTCTATCACTAAAAAAGATTATGGCTACTTTTCATTGAATTTTCTGTTTCAGAAGCAATTAGAACACAGAATAGACTATAAAATATCTTACATTTGTGGAGACTTGTATGCAATAAATGGAATTTTCAGCCAGCCTTGACTAACTATTACTAAGGTCTGTGTATATCAAGGCAGACTTCCAGCTAGTGCTGCCTTTTCCAATTTCCATAAAAAACAACATCATCGTACAGGATGGAACCAGGTGTCACACATTTATTATTCTGGCTGGAGAGGGAGCAGAAGTGTTAAAAAAAGTCAGAATGCAAAGGAATACTATTTTGGAAATGTGACAAAGACAAAAGTCCAGCTATTTGAAAGCTGCACTGACTGTTGAGCAAAACCTACAAGCAAGTGTACAGAAACCTGTTTTAAATCTGACTCTTGTGTCACATCCATTTTTAAACTATGTACATATGTATCTGAAGTGTCAGGGTGAAAGGCAAAGCCACTGCTTTACTGTTCAGATCAGAGCCCATCCAGGAAGGGGAATGTTCAGCACACAACCTTACAGCAGCAACATGGAAGGACCCATTGCCTGGTTTAAGATCTATGTGCAGCCTTCTTCAAGACATCTGTCTTAGTAGTAGAAATCAGGCTTCCATTATGAAGGGTTCTTACACTATGTGGTGGTTTGATTATGGTTGGGTGCCAGGTTCTCAACCTTTTTCCCTGATTCTTTATCTCCTCCCCACAGCAATGTAGGAAGATGGGGAATGGGGCTGTGCTGGTTTTCGCTGGGGTAGAGTTAGTTTTCTTCACAGTGGCTAGTATGGAATTGTGTTCTGGATTTGTGCAGAGCACAGTGTTGATAATGAGATGTTTTGCTATTGCTGAGCAGGGCTTGCACAGAGTTAAGGCCCTTTTTTAGTTTTTGTACTGCCACGCTGGCAAGGAAACTGAGGGTTCCAATCAGTTCACCACATATTATTAATGCTTTTGCTTTCTTCTCAGAAAGAGAAGTCCTTGCCTTTGCCTGTGGGGTCCCTCCCATGGGAGACAGTCCTGCATGGACTCCTCCAGTGTGATTCCTTCCCATAGGCTGCAGTTCTTCACAAACATTAGATTTTTCTCATAAAGAGGTCAATCGCGTACTTGTTACTTACTTTATTTAGGGGGAAGAAATAAATAAATAAAGAAAGAAATCTGGATAGCCTTCTATGTTTTGTGACTATTATTAGGATAACAGGTTCCAGGTTAAGCAGATCCACTTCCAAACAGAAATTAGTCTGTGAGACTCCAGAGCTAAGCTTTTAATCTATATTGGCATCTATTTCTTACGGTTTAGGCTTTCCTGAATCAGACGGATTTGTGCACTTGATGATGACTCTATCTCCCTGCTGAGTCAGCTACCCCTGTTTCCACCTCTTTACTGCTACTTTCTTTTACTCTATTTGTTCATCCACACAGGAGGAACTTCCTTGTTCATCCACACTGGTTTCTTGCTAACATTGCCTCACTTCCTGCACGTCATACAGGACCATTACCAAGCTTGAAAGTGGAGATTTTAAAAAAATCAACCAGCTCTCCTCAACACTTCTTCTATCCAGGGCCATATCCCATGGTGTTATGCCAAGAAGATCCATCAATATGCAAGAGCTGCTTCTCTTAAGCTCAGTGTTACAATCCTGCTTTTTGCCTTGTAACTTCTAAAGCTTTGCAACTTCTACATTTCATGATCACTGCAGAAAAGGCTGCCCACTCCAGGCTTCAAATTCCTAAGCAATTCTTCCTTGTTTGTAACTATGTGGTTCTGCAGAGTGGTATTTCTGTTGGCTAATTGATCACTTTTGTCATAAGTGAACATTTTTTTCCCTACAATTCACTTTTTTCCTCCGTGATGTTGTCCCTGCACAGGAACGATTGCAAAGCAAAACCAGCAGAATGGTAAAGAATGAGAGCCAAGGGACAAGAGGAATTATAAAGCAACTGTCGGTGGTATGTTTTCCTATTTGAGCATTCATGCAGCACTTGAAAAACCAGCATACATTAAAATGCAGTCAGGTATTTTCTTACACAACTTCATCTCCAGCTACTCAGCAGGCTTAAAATAAATTTTCTAGCATCTCCTATGGCAGATACTCTGGTGGTATTCCTAAATTCAGAAATAGTGCAATGTGTGATCTGCTTATTCTGGTAATTTAACATGGCATTGTGTGATCAAGGTGTTTGTCTCATTGCTCCATGTGACAGCAGCATCCTTTCTTTGCCCTGTCTTAGGAAGTTGGCTGTGAAACTAACCGGCACTCAGTCAAATTCCGCAGTGGACCAGACAGAAAACCATAGTTCAGAATTCAGTAAGGTTTGCAGTGTGCAGGTTTACACAGTGACCCCTGCCACACTGTGCCACTGTGTTCAGCCAGCTGTTTAGAGGAGCCCACTCAGAATGACACAACATTTCTCATTTTGATTCTGCACTTATAACCCCTTCACTTGTAGTCCAAATTATGCAACGCAATAAAACATCTTGAAAGTGGGAAACAAACAAGCACCAAAATTTAGTTTTGGTAACCCTTGCTGTGTGGAAATTGAATGATAGCACCTCCTACAGAGATGTAGAGATTTACAACTAATCATATTTATTCATATCAATGATTCACCATTCAGATCCTGGACAGTGTGTAAATACCAGGCTCCCTATAGTGTCTCTAAAAATTTGCCTATGCTGGCTTTTAGCTTTTCCACCTCAAAACCATTTTATAAGATGGAAAAGTTTGGTTCAAATCAGATTTTAAGATTTGTGGATAAAAAGACAAAGGATCTTGGGTTTAGTACTGAGCACAATATAACTTTTAATGATCTGTTCATTAAAACCATTACAAAAGAGAAAAAACCCTGTTTTACACAGCATAGAAACTTTTAAACATTGATTAATCAATCATTTAACATTACTATATGTGATTACATTGTACCAAGGTGAATTTTATATGAGAAAACTTGAGAAGAATTTGGAGCTTTAAAGGAATTTAGCTACATTGTGCAATGCCTCCCATACACAGCATGATGGGAAGCTGTGGATGCTAAGATCAGACAGAGGTTTGTAACTCAAAAGTTGTGTGTGCACAAGAAGTCTATGTATTTTCTTGGTGTGGTAGAGAGAAAATAGTCAAACATTAATCACTCTCCTATCCCTCTGCAACTTTAAATCTTTCAGACTGATACATAAGGATAGAAATTCCAACAGATTTTTTCTTTTGTTCTCTTTATTTTTCTCCCAGCATCTCAGCTATTGATAATTTCCACAGCTTTTTGTTCACTTTAGATAAAACAGAATTTTACCAACCTGGCCATGGAAAGAAACCAATCTCCCAACCAAAAATATGTTACTCAAAGATGCACACACACAGAGCTCCTAACAAGATGCAGCCACTGCATCTCACCTGCACATTAGCAACCCTGTCATGACCAGCTTGCTGATGTGTAGCTTCTCCTAGTTTCTTAACTTCTCCACTTCCAGGGCAGACATGTCATGATATGCTTTCACATAGGCAAAATATTTATACATCTTTCAGGTTTTCTTTGAAAAATTCACCATCTTTCACTGACCAAGTCAACATGAAGCTTTTCCTGAATATATGACAGCCTTTACCCCTGCTGGCTCCATCTCACTTTTGCCTACTCACTGCTACACACAGTCACTTCCAGGTAAGTTTGAAAAAGTGGAAATAGAGTAAACCCACGTTTGTGTGCTGTATATCACTTTTACTATGCAAATGATTGTTTAGAGAAGAATAAAAGGCTGTAAATATTTTGAGAAGTGGGCCCCCAGTGCCTCTTCAGTCTGCCAAACGGCGGTGCGTGCTTTGTAATTATGTAATATAGAGAATAGCAGCTGGTTCAATCGTTCTCAGGGGCTTTGGATGATATCGAAATGCTCGGCTCCCCCAGTGAGAGCCATAATCAAGCAAGTAATACCGTAAAGTCAGACCAAATTGACATTGAGTTGTTGGCTCTTAACACACTTTAAACCAGATGTTAATGCAGTACACTGTGATTTTAAAGGTTTTTTTGTCTTTTCCATTCTTAGATAAAGCATTACTTCTCTGACAAAGAATGCTCTTGTATATAGATACTCTCTCAGATGTTGCATTTTCGAAGAAACAGACAGGCGCTTATTTTCCACTGCTGTGGCATAGAATGAAAGGGGTACTTGTTTTGCTGACAAAGTAATTTTGGGAGGCAACCAGCCCAGATATTGTTATATATTTAGCATGACAGTGGCTTAAATTGGAGTTTTAGGGGCAAACTTCTCAATTCCTACAGTGGCACTTACTAAGAAGAAGTGGTAGCTTTCTTTTAACATGTAAAAATAAGCACGCATCTCCATTCGGAAGTTTTTGCAATGGGTTCTCTGCTGCTTTACAAAGAAATAGACATCTAGAATTTCTCCAGACCTTGTGGTCTTTAGATACTCACAAAAATGTATTATGAAACCATAATATTATATCCATTTTGTGCAATCTAATATAGAAGCTGAGAAAGGTCTCAACTGTTAGATGTTAGTACAACGACTTCCCTCCTGAACATCACAATTAAACCACTCTCCACAGAGATTCTGCCTTCTCTCATATCTTTCTTAATTATTTCTTACAGCCATGCTGAAACAACTTTCAATTTTTATGAGAAGGCAAAGAGCTGCTTCCCTTTCCATACAACACACTCCCAGGTCAAAGACTCTGTAAGCCAAAGAATGAATGGTGAACCACTCACCACATTTCCTATGGACTGTTAGTGGAGCTGAACTTTACTACATGGGCTGTTCTATTTGCTGCTTATAGTAGCAAGTTTAAAAACCACATCTCACCTTCTGCAGGTGTCTAATGCAATAGTGGGATTGTCCAAACAGTAAACTGCACTTTGCAGTATGGACTGGAGGCCCAGCAATCAGCTGGGTGACCCAGCTCACTGCCTGGTTGCTCCACAGCCAATCCTCCCATACGACCAGGAAAAATCTTATACAATGCCCATGCAAATCCTATTCACAATTTATAATGCTCTCACAGTGTTAGCCAAAAATATGCCAAGTCTGAAGGACCCAAGAATGGCTGCCATGCATTACATGTTTCATAAGACCAGTTCAAGCTCCTCTTCATCCTCACTCCCCTCCTCCTAGCCTTACCAGTTTGCCACTCTGATCCCTTGACAGCCGTTCTGCTGGTTTTAAGCTGCTTTGCATGCTGCTGTCTGATCTGAGATGTGGGAAACAGAGTGCTGTGTGATTACGTGTCCTGTTAGACAAAGCCATTGCATAAGGGATAGAGGTCAACAACCGCTTGGTTGAAAAAGAAAAAAATGAAAGAAATGCAAAAAAGTCCTAACCCCCTGCTGTATATTATAATATCCCAAGGTGAACCACAGTGACATTTCCTCCCTGAAGCACAAGTATAGCATTGGTTTTTTTAGAAATGTGTAGCAATCCTTCACCAAAAATCAGTATAATACACTTTTATCCTCTTCAATAAGCACTAAAAACTGTTTTACGTATTATCAATACCCTCCTTCTAGATAGCCATGTTAAAACAGCAAATAGACAAGCCCCTAGGTAATAGGAATAAACACAACCAATTATGTTATCAATTATTCAGATGGATAACTACTTTAAAGAGGACGACACAGCTACTTTAATAATTAATAATATTTAAGACACTAACAAACTACAACGTCACTTAAGATTTTTATGGTCTCCTGGGCAAGTATTTTTTGAAAAAGCGCATGAAAATAAAGGAGCATTTGAGAGACTTCTATTTGGGTTAGGAAAAAATTTTATCAGTATTTCAGGTTAGATTTTAAAGCTACTTTCCACAATAATCTTCTATCCCAAATGACCTGTTCTAAAAAAAATATGGTAGCCTTGTATTTCAATAGTTAACATTTTGTTTTCTGTTGGGCCTATCTTTATTCTTTTTTTCCTTATCAGTTACCTTATTTCAATATATAAGAAATTGACTTTCGTTTCCCAGTGGGAGTCCATATCAAAATGGAAACTTGTTGGGAATGGATGCTGAGATAACCCAAAAAAAAAAAAAAAAAAAAAAAAAAAAAAAAAAAAAAAAAAAAAAAAAAAGAACAAGATGATGTCCAATCAGCTCTTGTATGTATAATTGTATGTATAAAAAACCGGTTCCCTTGAGGAATGCAATAAAACTATATGCAACTGCATTTTTGTGAGTAGGATTCCAGCTCTACTGTTATTATCTGTTGTATCAGTTTTTGTTAGTTCCATTTATCCAAGAGAGAGGAGAGATATAGAGATTTTTGCCCTGATAAGCATTCAGAAATTTCCTAAATCTATATCTAAATCTATATACTTTGATATCCAAGATGTTTAGCTTTCTAACATGAGTAGCTAACAGCAAGGCATTCATCCCCTGATAAAATAAATGGAGGTAGGTTTTCATTCCATGTCTATTAAAGAATGAAAGCATCTCTAATTTAGTAGGACAATTCTAGCATCATTTAAGATGAAAATCATTGCTACTGACATGCACCTTTTTCAAGCCCAATATCCTGTGGCAGGCTCATTATCCTGTGGCAGGCTCCAGAATTAACCTGGAGCTGAGTGTGGTACCTGAGCTATAGTTTTATTGCTTACATTTTTTCCTCTAAAAGGTAGTTATCCCCCAGGTTTCCTTCCCAGAATCTTCTCCTGCAACCATGGTTCACTGATTGCTTGTGATTCAAGGACATGACTGTGCAGGAAATTCGTCACAGCAGGCTGGTGGGGTATTCCATTTATGTTCAAAAAACCACAGACTCCACAGTAATATGTCTTCAGCCTTGCTTCAGCACAGCAACTACACAGCAAACAGCTCCTTAGAAAATATCAACACCTGACTTACAGAGGGAGCAAAAAGCAACATGATTTTTGATTCAAAATGTGAATCACAATGTGCCTGGCCTTCTGATACAGGCATATTTAGAAAAGGGTTTGAAAATGGAAGCAATTTGACTACACCAAAGTTTAAGGTAATAAAACCTTGTTTGAAAATGTCAGACCTTAAATACCTCCAAGAGAACTATGTCATTTCTTTGACAAAAATGACATGGTTGCTAAAATTTATTTTATTTTAACATGTACTTTTCATTCTGAAAAAATCTTTGCATTTGTGGTTTTGTTTTGTTTTTTTTGCAGCTGCTCCTCTCATGGCTTTTAGAAATTCATTTAATATTCTGTGCAAACAACAAAATCTTAAATATGTCACTGCTTTGGTAAACCTAAAAATGAGCTATATTCTTTATTCCAGCACAACTACACAGTGACTGAACTGGAACACATAATAGTTTTCAACTAGATGACATTTCTCCTTTTTTATCACCACTTCCCCAAGGGCTGTTTGCCAAATTGGAGAATGATGAAGCAAGGGAAAATTATTTAGTAGGATGGATGTTATCAGAAACATGGGAATGCAATCTAAGATCAACCACAATAAAATCACAGATGGCAGGTATACAGCCATTATGAAAAAGGCTTTTAAGTATAGTAACATGAGAATACTTAGCAATAGTAAAAACTTCAATTACAAATGGAAATGATAAAATTTCATGACATGCCAATGAGACTAAGATATTCAAGTAATACTTGAACTCACGAAGAGTACAACATGGTACTCATCACATGAGAATGCAGAAAGATTTTTTTCACTGTGTTTGTAAATTAAGGGCATAAATACACAACATGGACTAGGGAAAAGAATAACTTATAGGCTTCTTTTTTATAACAACCTCTCAAAACTCTATGGAGATGTGTGGAGAGATATTTTAACCACTACTACTGGTTCTTATAAAAACCCCTTCGTATTCAGGATACTTAAGAAATTTGAAGGCAGTCTAGCATTTCATTATCCAACAAAGGCAAACAAATAAGTATGATGAATATTGTGCATAATGAAAGAAAAGATTGCCAAAGATTTGATTTCTAGAAGACGGGAATACAGTTAAACACTACATTTGTGGTTGTATAATGAAGGTCTTGGCAGCCATACCTAATTCTACTATTTAAAGAGGTTATAAATCCGTACCCAAAACCTGGGATATTCTTAGAATTTTGAATTGATTCAGCTAGAATCACATTAACTACAAACTAGAAAATAGTGCAACACTAGACAAATACTAGTGAAGAATGCACAAGGCATAAAATTATCTAATAATATGTAATGACTCTCAAAATGCTGAAAGTGCAGTTTTGTAATATTCAGTACTAAAGACAACCCTCTAAAAATTTTTAAAAAGCATGAAGGAGTAAAAAAAAAAAAACCCAAAAAACAAGATTGCTAATTTTTCAAATTACACAAAAAATGCTTGTAAATTCAGATCTGCAGAAGGAAGTAGTGCATAGAAACCAGTTACTGGGCAGATAGTTCATCTAGGAACCACAAATACAGCTCACACTAACAGAACAGGAAGTTTGAACTCTGGAAAATGATGAGGCTGGAAAAGGCTCAGAGAGAACAAACTTGCAGGTTGATATTATGATATGAGTACTAATGAAATTCTTGGGCAGAAGCAAGAAGTATTAAGCAGAAATAACGACTTCACCACAGTGCTAAATTGACATAAGAGCATTTCACATGTACCTTGGCATGCATAAGCCAAAAATTATTTTCAGAAACTGAAGAAACTCCAGGAAGAATTTAAAAAATAATTTGGTTTTGATATTGCTGCATAAAATATTCAGAACCTATCCATATGTACCACACATTGAAGTTACTTCAAGATGATCAGATAAGCAGCTTTGCAATTCTTCCTTATCCTGCCCCAGTGTTTCTATCCCATATCATGCCTGAAAGGAAATTCCCCATCAGAAACAGAATACTGACATACCTATTCCCAAGTCATATACTGAAAATTTAATATAGGAGACACTTGCTATATTTGAGCTGTGATAGGAATTTTTTCTCTCTACACTTGTCCCTCCATTAATAAGCACCTTTTGATTCACTCAACTACAAATACTACAGAGGATTAAATACTTAGAAAGAATTAAGCATTAGAAGAGTTGCTTTCAGTTAGATGCATTAGCATCAGAAGAAATTAGCCTTTCCAATTAGGCATTTAGATATACTTTCAGAAAAAAGGATGTAAATATTTAAAAGCTATTAAATGAATTGACAGTCGTCTGCTGTTTGCAGTCCTATTAAAAGCTGTAAAACAGTATGTTTTTATGAAAAAAACTCCAAAATTCAGATGGGTTGGTGGGGAATGGACTGTAACCAGTTATAAATCAAATTAAATTCTAAGCTAGCATGCATTTTAAAGTCTTTATTTCACTTTGTTCCTTCTTTTGCACACAAAAAGCTTGGCAAAAGGGGAATTGACCTAAGCCAGTACAATACACATTCATCTCAGAGTCCTATATGTGATAACTTTTCCTTTCTCCCTAGCTCTGGATCATGCTGCTTCAAGAAGCAGGATTTTAAGGACTTTGACAGCTGGTATTTTAGCTGTTAGGCAGCTAATACCTTTTGAGCACCTGACAGAGAAGTTTCATCTCGTGACTAATCATTTTTATGTGTACCTGGTCCTACAGATTCAGCATTCAGGTTATGCACTGTTGGAAGTGATATCAGAATGCTTCTGTGGCAATTCTTCGTTGCAAAGGCTTTATTTGTTAATGCTCACACAGATTGTTTCACTTCAAGTTATAAATGAGGTTAGCCAGTATCCAAAGAACTCATCTCACAGTAAGAAATGGTTCAAATTAATCTTCTGGTCCACAAACTGATCCTGTGCCTGGGCACTAACTGCAGCACAGACAGCCCCAGCTTTTCAGAAGTGCAATTCTACTCATACCAAGGCCCTAAAAAGGCAGCTACACTTTCATGAGAGAACCGGAACATCCTTTTATGCCAGAAATACACAATAGAAAAGCCACAAAGGAGAATGAGAAATATAGGTCTCACTTTTTTAGGACTGCTGTTAAAAACCCCTCATTTTCCATAGCTTACATTCTATGCGACTGAGAAGGAAACCCAAAAAGAGCATGAGATGAAAAAAAAAGAAGAGCTAGCAAAGGGATTCTTAAAGGATAGAAGGTCTTTCACAGGATGAGAAAATATAAGTGCCTTCTCAGATATGGAGAATATAAGGACTAGAAAAGAAAACCCAGTGAGATGAGGCAGAGGGTTACAAAGGCAATACATGGAAGCAAAGAAGCAGGTAATTTCTACAACAGAAGAGATCTTGACGAGAAGAATACAGCAATATATATATATATATATATGAGAGGCAAAAACATGTAAATATGTTGGGTAGCCATAAGATATATAAAGAAGAAAGATGTAAGAGCTTGCAAGGAGAGAATAAATAAAGGGAATAAACAAAACTCTTGTCAGGCAGATGGGAAGAGATATTTTGAGTGGAAGCTATCTAGGGATGGTATGAAGAATAATTCACAGGAAAAATATCAGGAGGTTTCAGGAAAAAGGAAAATAAAATTTTGGCTTGAAGGGGAATGAAAAAAAATTCTTTGTAGATGGTTTTTCTAAAAAAAAAGTAGCTTCAGAATGAAATGGCTAATAAAGGACAATTGACAGAAAAATTGTATGGAAAATATGGGTAATTTAAGGTAGACAGTTCAAGGAATTGGTACTGGATGGGATTTTTCCATTTGGAAAGGCAGACTATCTACTCAAGAGAGATGCCTAAAGTACACAAGATTGGGATGAAATGTTTGAGTGGGCCTACAGAAACGTCAGAAGCTAAACCAGAGATGCAGAAAGTGGAGAGACCTAAATGAATGTTGTCAGCCAGAGATACAAATACTACCTGCATCCATGACAAATGGTAGAACCAACATTAACCAATCTAAGCCTCCTAACTGAGCAACTAATCAATCAAGGCAACACATTAAAAAAAATCATATTTAACAGTAGTTAGCCCCATAATTTCTCAGGATGAACAACCACAAGTTTCATCAATTTCCAGAGGTCTAGCATTCCCACCTGATACGTTCTGGTTTTTTCATATGCTGTATACCTGAAGGATAAAGGGTACACTAAGAGCCCTTAAGTGTCTGTGTCTCTCTCCATATAGTTACCTAAAATTGATTACTGAAGTATGTATTTACTGCCTGTCTAAACTGCAACTTAAATTACTGAAGGACTCAAAACATTCTGAGACAATAATAAGCAATGTTACCCAGCAAGCACTTACTATTGTTTTAAGACCTGCCAGAGAGTAGACATGCACTAGGATATTGATATGAAAAGATGAGTTATTACCTCCACTCAGTGAACAGGAAATTAGTTGACACAATAAAAGGAAGAAAAAACATGGTTTTTTTCTTCCTTCTCTGAGTCTGCACTTGTAAAGCTGTGACATCTTGTCATGAAAGGAAAAAACCTCACCAACTCCCTGGAAGAATTTCTTTCCAACATACTTACTCAAATACACAAACTGTGTTTATGTGTTAAGTACTCATTTTGGCAAAGATCTGAAAAGTTACTCACATCTTGTTCAAGCCTATGACCCAGAAACTGTCATTGTCCTACTCCTGCTAAGTCATGTAGCTTCAGGGATTCTCTAACTGGGAGCTATTATTGCACTTTGCTCACATGTATCCATCAACCTCAATCACCTTGGCTAGTGCATTTCTCATATTTTCAACTCTTTGATTTCACTTTATCCTGTCTCAGCTTTTAGGTCCAGGAGTTCAGAAAAGCAATTTCTCCCTTTCACCACTTCAGAAGCATCCTGTTCGTTCAGATGACCTCATCAACCCATGAGGGATTCAACTCCAGAGTTTAGGCCTCTTTCTCATGCAGGGCAGCACAGTAGCTGAGAGAGTTGTCTTTCTTATCTTCACAAGACTGAAAACAGTATCAGTGAATCAACACATCACAGTATGTCAGTATTATTATATGGCTGCTTGTGAAAGGTGCTGACAGCAGCACAGTACAGAAGCTCACTGTGCCAGCCACAGAAGGTGGTTATGTTTTCATCTGCTAGTACTAATAGAGGCCATATTGTGGCACCATCAGAGAGAGAACTATCCCAGAAATTATTTTTAGGGCAATTTTATCTCCTTAGCTTTAACATATAAGAACTTTTGTTCTGCCTCAAGAGGTAACATGGCTGTTGAAAATCTCCCTCCTTTAAATGCTCCAAACCTACTTTCTGCCGGCTTCAGTTCAGCCCCCTTTTAATTGTAGAGGAAGATGTGCTCAGCTTGGCCAGGTCCCTGAAGGTCCTCCTGAGTTTTAGTAGTGAGCTCAATGCCTTCATTTTCTATGTGAAGTTCTGACTTTTTCTACCTGTATCATTTTGTATCTGTTTACATTGCATTTCATCTGCCATTTCACAGCTCAGTCACTGATTATCTAAGTTCATCTTGTAGCTGGTTGCTGATGAATCTTGTGGTTACTATGCTGAGTTAACCTTAATATCATGAACAGACATGGTCATATCTATATTCAGTCTCATTATTTCTATTTCTTTTTTTCTTTTATCCACTGCCTGACTACTAAAGGAACTGTATAGGCAGAAACCCTTTTGTCACTTAATTTCCTTAAAACTTTTGAGAAGTCACTTTTTTGAAAGCCACCTGGAAATTCTAACAATATCCTTTACCCACATACTTGCTAGCAACTTTGAAGAACTCCAGTGGCTTTATGAGTTCATTCTACTTAAATAGCCATCATAAGAGTTTGGGGTAATTATTCATGTGTCCATTAATTCTATCAGCTAATGATATGTCTAAAGGATTTAGAACTGTTGCTCTACTTTCAGCTACACCTGACTGCTTACGCACTTTATCCACTCACAATTCATAATAACCCTCACAATTATACAAAGATAGAAATTTTCTGATTTACCGGTTATGAGCAGAAACTGTTTCATATGCAATACCTGTTGGTATGTCTCTTTCACTACTGGCAAAAGAAATTACAAGAACACAAACCTTCACCAAAATGCTGCCCAAGAATTCCTACTTAAACTTAATTGGATATGACTTCCCATTGTGTCCAGATTTTGGCATAATTAGGTTCATACTTATTTCTAATTTTAAATACCTACATTTCCATTAGAGAACTGTTTGATTGTGAACTTCCATCATCTTAAAGGTCTCAAATGGAAGACTAGAATGGATTTCACAGAACTGAACATCTGTGATGTAGATACCTGTCATCTCTGTCAGTGCTCCTTGATAAACATCTAAAAAAAATTTGTTCTCCCTTCTCATCAGCAATAGGTCACGTATTTGGACTAGATGATAATTTAGGTTCCTTCCACCTGAAATATCCTATTCCTTCCATCCACTGCTAATCTGGCTTACTTCTAAGAAATAAAAATTTAAATTACATACAGAAAGCATGCATTAGGCACAATACAACACTATCTAATAATGTTCCTACCAGGTTAGATTACTGTGAAAAACATCACTGTTGATAATATATTCACATACATGACCAAATGCTATTTAATATATTGAAAATAGTCTGTACAATTTCATTTTATTCCAGTTACAAAAGTTGTCTCTAATAAAAACACAACAAACAGCCTGTGAGAAATACACAAACATATTTTCTTCCAGCCTTGATTTGGAGCAGGTTCTCTATGCTTCACCAAGCATAGAAAAGATGGTTTTCTTCCTTGCATCAGACACAAGCAAGGAGAAGATTTTTGTATATGTCTCTTGACAACATTTCATCTTAATACAATCTGGTCACAGCAGCTACTGCAGAAAATTGCTCGTGGTTTGCTGGCACCATGGGAGACCATCATTACTGACAAGATTGAGAAACCCATCAAAGGCAATTCAGGACTCAATCTAACTGTGGCATCCAGGTGCTGTGCTTTTTTTATCGGGGCTATTTTCTTGCATCTCTTTAATTCTTATTCATGTCCGTTGGTCCTTGACTCTCATTGCAATTCAATGCAATAAAGGCTTCAGCTGAACTGAATTCAATCTCAGAAATCATCAGAAACTAAGATTTATGTTATAGTTTTTGGAAAACCTTATGACAGCTACCAATTCAGGTGAGGAGATGTAATCTCTTCTTCAACAGCATAAAGATATTCGCCCGACTCCTTCACAAAGGAAATGCACAAGGCAGCCTATTCTGTATCATGTTGGGATTACAGAAGTCACTTTCTCTGTGGATGTTTGGCAGAAACCAGTTACCACTTGTGTCAGCAACTTTGTTTAATAGGTTTGTTGGATTGATTGAAAGTTATCTATAGTATGGTAGTTTTTTACAAAAATAATTCTCTGTTCAGTCTCATGGTCACCCACTCCAAATCAGACAGAAGCCATCACTGCTTTTAAAATACCATAAAAAACTATTATTTTGAAAACACATGACCTGCTGAGCTTGCAAATGTGACACAATAATCATCAGAAAACAAGAAGCAAAAATCATAGGTCTATTTTCACCTTGTTATTGCAGACAAGATCCCACTACCTGCAAAGGGGAGAGAGACACACCACAATTCTAGAAGAGTTACAAAAATACATCCTTTCCATGAGCATGGCAACAGACACAAAGACTCACTCTGTCTTCAGCTGCAGTTGATGCACCTGTCATTATACTGTACCAGTTCTATGGTCCTCATCTGTAATACAAATCTAGTTCCAAACCAGTCTACTGTTCCTTAAAGTGGCAAAAATTAACAGCTAGCTTTTCCCAAAAAAGAGTTAATCAAACGAGTAATCTGGATTAAGTTTGGGAAAGGATTCTGTGATTCTTTTTTTTTTTTTGGTTTTTTGTACTTCTAGTCCCTATTTGAAAGTTCTCTCAGAAAACTACATCCGCAATCTCTCACTAGTAAGTAGTAGGATATTCCAGCTTTTGATTTTCATCAGTTATTGAAAAACTATCTCTTTATATACTCAAAATATGTTGTTTCCAAATTTAGTAGAGATTCCCAATTTGTAAATTTCCAGCTTGGAGGATTAATTTGGGGCAAGGAGGAGTGGTGTGTTTTGTTTGGTTTGTTTTTTTTTTTTTTTGCTTTTTAATGTCATATAGTCAGATCTAGAAAAGAGGTTAGGAAGAAAAGTCCTTCACTGCAACTGGGTGCTGAAGATACCATCAAAAATCTCATAAGCTATTAAAAAAACCCTCAAAATATCTGGCTGGCCTTCTTTTGCAGCCAAAGGCTGATTCCATCTCAAATGAAGTCATTACCAACTAGCTTCAATATGAACATGACATTACTCTATCAGGTCATTAATCAAGCAGAGTGCATTATGCCAGGGCTAAGAATTCCTTTCCTCCATCATTACATTACACAGATCCAAAATGAGATACCAGATTGTGGTCCAAAAGCCAAGATTGGCCAAAACATGAGCAAGCCAGGAAGATACTACCACACTTTCCTCTGGGAAAGGGACACTGTGCAAATGGAAAAACATATCTGTGTGCTTAACTCCCCACATCTGAAGGGATTAACCAAAAGGAAAATTATTTGGTTGTGGAAGCTATCATAAATTTTAGGTAAATTAGCATCCTAAGTTCATTCACTTTTCAGGTGTTTATTCACTAGCTGATTCCCATCTACTATGTGTGAGATCAGAATCACATCTATCAGACCTCTATTAATAGAAGCTAATTTTGGTTGTCTCTTTTACAGCTTGGAAAAAAATAGTAAATGATCACACGCACAGAGTAGAGAGAGAGTGCCATCAAAAGTATTCAACACATCTAGTTGCTCAGCTAGGATAAGGGCAGTTTATTTTAACCACAAATCTAATTAAAAACAGCTTACATAGAGCATCTCCAGGGTATAGTGAGACAATATGGAAACATGCATATTTAAAATCCCTGTATTTAAATCTAGCAGAGCCAATAATTCAAAAGAATGTAGAAATATTTTCAATTAAATTTAGAATCCCAATTATTTTCTTTTTCAGGTAGGGTCTTACGCTATTTGGGCACATTTAACCATTTTATCTTTGGTCTAAGAGACAGGCTTCCTAGTTGGGTCACAGAAGCTGTAGACAACACTCAGGATGAGTAATCTGGTTGATATCATCACAAATATTACTTGATAGAAGAACTGAAGCTTTACATAGTTCTGCTCCTTCTCTGGAAGATCGAGGACAATCTCATGATGAAGCATCTGCTCCATTTAAGCAGAGATGACTGAAAATGCACCCCTAAATAAGGATCTTCCTCTCAAACACTGTTGTCCAAAGCAATATCTGAACAGCATCTAGCACCAGAGAGAAAATGAAATTACAGAAAATAATCTCAGCTGCAAAGATGGAAACGCCAGATATAATAAAGACAACTGAAAGAAATCCAAATCATATTCTGTACTTTAAAAACGGCTCCTGGTGAAAAGAACCAGCAGAGAATAGTCTGATAATAGCTGATTCCTGTGTTCTTGATGTATTTGGTTGGCAATCACACAGAGGCAGCTGACTATGCAGATGCATTGTACATGACTGAGAAGAATCATACCTCAGGTAAGACCAACATCTGTTTTAAAACACGCATCTCTTGTGCTTGATAACACAAGAAAACCTAAATCTTGAAAATGTTTGTAGCTTACCTAGGACTGAAAAGCTATTTGC
Organism: Agelaius tricolor; assembly: GCF_023055355.1. Lineage (NCBI taxonomy): Eukaryota > Metazoa > Chordata > Aves > Passeriformes > Icteridae > Agelaius > Agelaius tricolor. The sequence continues at coordinate 48,454,803 of NW_027269261.1, forward strand.
AACTCTGAGAGGATTAGCTGACATAAAAGACCAACTCTTGGTCAGTCTAAAGGACAGAAATGTCAAAGTGAGATTCAAGGACACTTAGAATGAGTTCTTTACGGGGAGATCCTCAATTGCCCAGGAGCAGCCCCCATGCTGATCAGGCTGTAGTTTCTGACCACAGAGGTAAGATTAAAAATGCAAAGGTATCACAAGGAAGGGCTGGAAGCAAAAAGCAAGTGAGCTAGTACAGTGTCTTTTTCATAATACCTGGAGCTTGCCCAAAGTGCTAAAACTGAGAAAATGTCACAAGGCAAAAAAAATAGAAGGGATGCAATTTATTTTTAAGAAGGAATACCAATATCCAGATTCAGCTGAATCACAGAAGGAATGGTGGCAACACTGGGTCTATATGACAGCATACACCACCTGCCTACAGTATGCTAGGGACCCAAAATAGGCGTATTTGCTCATTTTCAGAAATGCATGGTTGAGAAACTACTCCATTCCCTAATGACGAAATGGATATGGAGAAACACCTTAGTCTGTGGGGGGTGTCTACCACCTAAACTTGCGTGCACCTACCTCCACCTAAATTCTCCTAGCAAATAAAGTCAGTTGGTGTGTTTAGAACAAATCTAAAAATGACTAAGGCAACCCTCCCTGACAGACAAGGGAAGCTCACACAGGGCAGACAAAGCCAAGCCTACCTTGGTGGGACATCAAGTAGGTAGCACAATTGCCGACAAAGGCAGGACCCGGCCCTTCCCAGCCTGAGAATATTTGAAACGCACTGCCTGGGAGTGCCCTGCTTATCTGACAAGAGGCACAACTGAGAGGGAGCTGCCTCTGTTCAGAGCTGGAAAACCAAGAATGGTAGAGGCAAAGGGCTGAAGAGAGAATGAGCATTTAAAATGTTGATATGGTAGCTTTGTACCTATTCATAGACCATACCATTGCATACAGCTTAAAAATGGTTTTCAGAACTGGGATCAGCTTCCTGAATTCCAAAAGGAATTTGTTCTTCACTGGGCTTTAAGTTGCATACTTGACATAACTTTAAATATATACTATTATAGTAGGCTGTAGTTTGCAATTTACTACTATAATTTCCTAGGAAACTATCACAGTAACTTATGAAAGTCTAAGCAGCAGGTCAAAGTGCTCAGTCTGGTCTGCCTAAGCATTTGACTATATCAACAAAAAATCAGCAGTTTATGAATGCTTAAATTACACAGGGTGGGAGAGGACGGGTCAAGGTCATATTTCTGTACTTTACATTTCTGATTTTTTACAGAAACAAAATATGCAGGGCAGCTCTCCAAAGTTTTACATGTCATTCAATTCTGGTGCTGACCTGCTTAAAAACTTGAACTTTATCCTCATGGAATGACTGAGAAAACTGTGAGGCTGCATTTTCCTTGATAGTTCAGACCTCATCAAGAAACATCCAATTGCTGAGTCAGTAAGATTTTTAAAAAGCTTCTCTATAATGCAGCTCTAATACTGGATTACTTCCAGTCTACTTTTTTGACCCTTTGTTGAATTACGTGGCATGGATTTTTCAAACAAAGCCTTCATTGCCTGCCATTAATCCTTTTGGGTAAGCAAATCAGCAAGCCTTTTAATCACTGCGATTGATGCAACCACTCCTAGAAAAGCACAAGCCATCTGCCAATTTCACAACCATCAGATCCATGAGTGAATGAAAGTACAAAATAAACAGCATGGTGCAGAATGCCACGGCTGAATAAAAAAATTAGAACCACCACTGGAGAGACGAATTTCTACTTTGTGGTACTAAAATCCACAGAGCAGTTAAATCTCAACATATAATTTCTATTATAGTAGTCTTTGCTCTGAACCACAAGTCTAAGCACAAACCCTTTTCTGTGTATTAAAAGAACAGAAGAATGCAGTCACGTATGCAGCAAATATGAACATAATGTAGGTTTTCATAGGCTACCTTGCTCCTGCTGCCTACAATCATGCTTTGTCTGAAACAGTACTTCAAAATAAAGTCTTTGTATGCTTTACACTTTAAAATGTTGTGATTTGTGTCCTATACAGTTAAATAAACTCAAAAGCGCTTAATGGGATATGAGATGCCCCTTCAAAGTGATAAAATAGGCCTGATAAAATCAGCAAAGGCTACTGCAGCAAAGCAGTTGATAAAACTAGGTGCAAAACAAAACTCAAGGCAGGTCTGTTTTGAAACAGTTGAAGATGGAGAGTTACAGTGGAGACAAGGAAGGGTCACCATCCTCCCCCTCTGCATATATGGATTAGAATAATTTCTTTGTTTAAATACATAATTTATATTTGTTTTCTTTTAACATACTTCTTGAGAATATAATGGAGAAAACCCCTTATATACATTGAAATATAAAATCATTGGAAAAAAAAAGTCTAATCACCATCACAACCCATTGGAATTAACAGTGGCTACAAGCAGAAAAAAAGACACAATTTGATGCTCTGCTCAAAAATGCTGGCAACAGCAGAAGCAGCTGGGGCCTCTTTTAAGTCTCCCTCAAACTTGCAAAGATCAAGCCTTTTCAGCATAAGTTCAAAATTCAGAGAGCCAATTATTTAACAGTACCAATCAGAAAAAAAGTCCAGCAATAAACAAAAACTAAAAATTATAATTATTGCTCCCTTTCTCTTCTCCCAGGGCAGAGATTTCCACCTCCAGGGACAGCAATTGCATTCAAATTTAGAAAAAGAAGTTGATTTGGCATCAACCTGTTGTCATCTTATTGCAGGGGTTCCATACTGTTGTCTCCTATCACAAAGTTTCATACCTTCTTGGTGTTTTCTCAGGGGCAGCTCCTCAGAGCACTGACTCTTTCTTCTTCACAAAGCAGCCAACTGACTCCAGTTCCCTTCTCAAGCAGCCACCCCACTCCTTTATAGCACTCTTCTTCTCATTGGTTACAGCTGTGGCCTGGTAAAGTCAGGCCTGTTCCTAATCTTTGATAATTGGCCCAGCTGCAACTCCTTAGGGGTAAGATTACTTTCTACACTATCTTTATTTTCTTGTATTCTATCCCACTACATCAACCACTGGTTACAAGTGGCACAAATAAACTTGCAGTAGGAAGACAACATAATGAGAAGGTAGAGACTTTCCTGCACAGGTTTGGCTAATTCCCACCAAGCCCCCAGTTTTGCAAAAAAGGAGCTGCTCCCCCCTCATCTGGGCAGGCTCATATCCAGTACTGTTCCTCAGGCTGAGGGAAAAGCCACCACTGGCAGGGAAGAAGCAAGCAAGTCTCTTAATCTGATGCTCAACCAGTAGCAGCTTGGGAAAATGAGGATCAATAACCACTTTGCCTGAATGCTGAGAAGGGAGTCAACCTGACCCTGGCAGCTTCTAGATGGGCTCCTAAGGTGAAAGCAATCAGTAAAATGTCAGGAGATGAGAGAGACCTACACAGTCCAGCTTTTGTTACTGGCATGTGGTAGCTTCAGCCACACTCAGTGAAAAGCTCCACTTGTGTCTGGGCTCTTCTGAGGTCTCAGTGGTTCATGCTCCTAAGTAGTCAGGGAGAGTACAGCCTCCTTTTTGGATCCTCACTTAGAACAGGGACCAGATGAATCACAAAGTTTCCTGCCTAAGGGTGAATGGCCAGAAGTTGCTCTATTTATGTTCCCATCACTTAGGCAATTTCCACTCAGCTGTGTCTGAGGCAGAACAAACTGAAGAGCCCAAAACAGTGCCTTGGTTCGGGGCTGTTTGTAAAGCAGTGTGGAGGCCTTTAACCAAAATCATGTCCCAGGCCTCTTTATTACCTGTATCCATGTACTAATAGAGAGTACAGGCACATTCTTACTAAGGAAAAAAAAAATCCCAAAAGCATTAAAGATTTTTTTTTTGTTTACATTTTTTTCTAAAAAGCATCAAACCATTGTTGGCATTGTGAAAAAATTTGATCAGTGTTTTCAAATTTGAATAGCCAAGTTCTATAAAAATTAAAGCTGCCTGGTTGACAGAAATAGAATTAAGTTTCTGAAATCTGGATCCTTTGGCAATCAATTTAAGTGTGTATTTCTGATGTGAAAGTGTGGACTTAGATGTCTTATTTAGGTATCTCAGTAAGACAATAGCAGCATGATTATTCAATGTCCAAACAGAAGATTTTAATTAAAATTATTTTATCTAATTCCATGTCTTGAAAGACATTTATCTGCAGAAGTCATACAAAACTTAAACCCACTAAAAACTGGTGCTATTCACTTAAACATATCTGTCATTTCAATAGCAGAAATAATTCAGCAGGCCAAGTGGCAGCATGAATACAGGAGAAAGCGATCCAGAAATAGATTTCTTTCTTGGCAACAGTTTTGGATTTGTGCTGAACACAGGGTTGATAATGGAGAGCTGTTTTTGTTAGTGCTGAGCAGGACTTGCACAGAGCCAAGACCTTTCCTGCTTTTTACACAGCCATATTGATGAGGACATTGTGGGTCCATGGGGGGCTGGGAGGAAACACAGCCAGGACAGGTGACCCAAAGCGACCAAAGGCACAGCCCAGACCTGTGACATGATGTTCAGTGTGTAAAGTGGGTGGAAGAAAGAGGAGGAGGGGATGCTTGGAGTGATGGGATTTGTCCTCCCACATAGCTGACTAATACTGCTGACCCTGTTTATTACACAACTACAGTTTTTAATAAGAGTTTGCCATATTTTAAGTTCAACACTTACAAGGTTTACATTATTTATTTATTATTTTACTGGTGGCTTCAGGCTCTTCCTGGAAATTAATGACCAATGACCAAACAAGGACTACTGTGAGGTGTTAACCTTTCCAGATGTCAGCAGTACCCCTATGAAGTAATTTACAGAAGTTTTATTCTCATAAGAAATGCAGAAATAATCTTTCTGCTTTCTAATGTAACTCTTTTTGAGAAGAGCTACGGGTTTTTTTTTTCTTGCTGGAACCCTTTCCTAAAACCTTTTAAAGATGTTCCCAATGTCCTGGGTCTTTCTGAAGGCTTTAAGCTTTGAAATTTGGTGCATTCAGTCTCAATCAAAATGGCTAAGGTTCTGCCAACAGAACCTGGTCTTTTAGGCATCAGGGGGGAAATATGCTTTGCTAAAGTGAGTCAGCTGGCCTGCTCCTACTGGGGCAAAAGCTTCAGTATACTCACAGAAGGACCAAGCTATGATCTGGCTTTATGTTTGCTATTATCTCTTGAATCAAAAAGTCATCATTATTTTAAATTCTGTGAAATATGCATTTCATTCATATTTATATAAGAAAATCCAGAAGGTTACAGTCTCCTACAGGCAGAGCCTCTGAAACTTCCTGAATGGTCCTTCTATTTTCTATATATTCTCCCTATTTGACATTTTATCAGTGTCTTTTATCTTCAAATCCCCCATTCAACCACCATCTCTTAAACTTTCTGCAGAAAAGGGGCCAATTTTCACACTTTTGAATTTGTATATTCAGTTTTAAATATCTACCCTATTTAAGACTCCCTTGAAGCATGAGAAAAAATGAATATATGTTGCAAAGTTCAAGAACTGAAGTGCCAAAGAGTTGAAGGCCAAATCAGCTAATACTCAAAAAACCCCAAAAGATATTACCATTGTAGACATGGACCAAAATTGTCTTGCTCTCACATTAATATCGAGGCATTGCTCTAACAGTGGAATCTAGTCTGCAGAATAGGGTGGTTTGCTGTATAGCTACTGCAACACTTATAAATATTACAGAGGCGTAAACTTTGCAAACCCACATGTCAACAAAGTCTTGTCCTCAACTCTAACAAGAGGAAGGGGAGACAGACAGATAACCAGTGTAGATTCATTACTTTTGCCAGATTAAACCTGATCTAACCCAGACAAGCACTCCTGTCCACACAGCTACATTCCTCTTTCCCCTCCTTCATTTGAGAGGATCAAATATCCCCTCAATCAGGTTATAAGTTTTGCAAAGATTCTAAAATATCTTGAAAAAAAAATTAGACATAACAGTAATCCTGATCTAATTTAAGAAACTAAAAAAACTAGAGGAAGAACATCAGTTAAAGAAAGCATATTTTCTGGCTGGTTTGAAAAAAATTCCCACATAGTTCAGGAGGCAAGTAGCAGAACCAGAGTAAGGATATGCAGGAAGATACCCAAGACAGCCCACACCTGCAAAACAGCATCCTGGTCAATGTCACTTGTGGTCATGGCACTTTCATATACTGATCTAAAAGCATGCTGTCTTAGGAAAAGGAAAGTTTGTCTTATGTCTGTGCTCTCTGTTTAGTGCTTCTATCCTCCTCCTCCACTGTTAGTCACATAAAGAAAAATAATTTCAGTCAAGCACTTAAATAAAAGTAATATATATATTTTGATATCCATAGTTCCTATAATGGACAACTACAAAACTATGATTAACAATCACTGTCTCCACATATCAAGAGACTGCTATGCTTTTTACTCATGATTACTACTGAATAAAGTTACTTAGATGCTGAAAGGATGCATAAACCCCAATACAGCCACTTTGTGAAGTCTGAGGTGCTGTTGTAAAACCATGAAATGCACTTCCCCATAGTTACTGTGAATATACTTGAAAAGAACGCAGTGTATTTTTATGATAGAGTATACCATACCAGAAATAAGGAAGATGAAAATTGCTATCAGATTAGAATTCTCATAATCAAGCAGTCTAGAAATTCAAAGATAACCTATATGCACACAGAGATGTACATTTTTTTACATTTTACATATGTAAATACTACAAAGACAACTGAGAGGATGAATTTTGTGTATCAACTCAGACATACAAAGTATTTCAAACATACCCTTATAGTAACTGTATGACCTTGTAGGTTTGTTCCATTTTACAATACAGTCATTTTCAATTGAAGATTAGACTGAGTGACAGAACCATCAGTCAGTGCAATTTTAGAACATTTTAAAGCATTACATAAGCAGGAGTAAACCTGGTCTTTTCATGATGTGAACCTGAATAAGGCGTAACACTGTGGCAGCTACAGCGCATTTCCTTTACTTTCTTTGTGAAGGCTTTCCTCTATCACACCTGTGTTTCCATAGCCTTTTAACCAAGCTGCTGTAAAAACACGGACATTCCCTAGTCAGTCCTCTCTTGGATAGACATTCCTCCCCACATGATCTACTGAGTCTGCCACTGAGCCTATCCAGTGGCTTACAAAGTCCCACAGTTCAAGTGCTGTCAACTGTGCTTATCACTCCTGGTATTCCAGAAGTGATAAAAAGAGGGCTCAGTCATCTCTGTAAGTCCAGACAGAGTATCTCATACTTTTTCACTTGAGGTATTTACATCTATTTCCCCAACATGTACGGGTAATAGGGCTGAGAATAGGCTCCAGCACTGCTCCATGATAATTTACTGTCAAAGCTGTAATTAATACGTTGACTGGTGCTTTTTCACACACCAGGTAGCACGGGTGTGATTGAGTGATAGTCTGGTTGTAGCATAATACAAGGGCTGTTCTTAATAGACTGTGTAGATGAGGACATGATATTTTTTTGAGGGGAAAAAAGTATACTATATGGGTACAAACTCTGTTGTGCTACTTGAGCTTAAGGCCAAGGAGTGGGGCTTTGCCCATAGATGCTTTCCCTACATAATCTACTTCCCTGCAAATGTGCTAAATGCCTGGGGAAACATGGCAAGAAAGCAATAATCAAGTTTCAGCAATCAAGTTTAACCTCTGACTGCTCTGTCTGTGATTACTTCTTATTGGACAATTTTAGGGCTTTGCCTTCCCCATACTACCTCCCCACAAACATACACTTTCTCCTCTATTTTCTGTAAGGATGATTAATAAATGAGAAACTGTCATTGTAATAGGGAAATGTCTCTCAGCTGAAGACCTTTTATGGCACAATGACCACTGGGAGCCTGTCACTGCAGCAGCTGCCAAGCATCTATGACAATTGTTGCTGTAAGCCACCCCAACAGCCAGTGAAGATGACCCTGCAGAAGGAAGATTGCAAAGCAGAGCTAAGCCCTTGAAATAAAATGGCAGTTTGCCAACCTGATACATTTTATTTAATTTTTCATAATCCTACAAAACCATTGTAGGATTATTGTAGGTCTTGTTCAGTACGTCTTTCTTAACCTAAGACTTGTTTTCTTCATTAACTTTTCTTGACACTACTCCCTGCTCATGCACATAGTTTTAATTGGTTTATTGAGCAGGTATGTGGCACACACTATCCTCTTTGGCTATACTTTTTTCTTAACAGAAAATATTAAGATGTTCTGTAGAAGATCCAGCAACCAAGAACAACCCTGTTTCATGAGTACAACAGAAGCCAGCAATTGTACATTGGTGTGGTCAGAAAGAGCTCTTAGGGATTGGTTTTAATTTTTTATTTCTACTCTATCTTCCTAATCTTCTATTATACTTCTAAATAAACCCTTATAATGAACACATCACTCCACGCTTGCATATGAAAAACTATGTATCAGCAGTCAAGGAAAACACTGTCAGTGTCTTGAAATCCTCATTGCAGAGCAGCTAGATCTCTGAAAGGCATATACACTAACCTTCTAGCATGAACAAAAAAAAAAAAAAAAAGAAGAGGATGAAACTTCAAAAACTACCCCTTCTTTTAAAAAACTAAATGAAAATTTCAGCTCAAAGATCTAATGTACAACTACGTACTCTAACTGAGGCAAAGGTTGTCATGAGTCGCTGTCTTCAGCAAATGAATATAGATTTTAAGGATTACATGTATATCTTGCCTAGCAAGCACCTGCAGTAATTGAAGATGCTGCTGTTCCACAGCAATATGTTACAGCCATGGGGCTGGAGGTTACTGCATCGACCTGCATTCTTCAGCCACTTTGTCTGAAATCCAGCAGCTTAGCCCAGCACACATTTTCATGACAATATAAAATAAAACCACTTAATTTTGCACTGTTGATGAACACTTTCATAACCTGTTGACTCACCTAAGAGGTTGTTTTTAAAACTTTTGCAGCTGATTGCTATGTGACATGCACTTAATATTTTAATTGTAAAACGCTGAAAATTAAATACAAGATTAAAAATTGGATCCCAATTTGCTTCTTCAGAAACCAAGCTGTTCTCTGGAGTATGTTTGGTCTACTGTGCAATTAGGATTGCTCACCAGTCTAGCACTGGTGCTTCAGACTTTCCTACAACTAGCCCAAAGTTAGTACACAAATTAAAATCTTCCAATGAGAAAAAAACCCTTTTTAAAATATACAGCCAGGATCTGAATTTCATTACTCAGTCTCTTCCTGCAATATACTCTAAACAAACTAATTTAAACAAGGAAACATGACAGTTATGGTTTGCCCTGAGGCAAAAGCCCTAAAGAGATATGGGTTGCAGAACTAAAGCTGTGACAATCTGTACAACATACATAACTGTAAAACAAAGTGATAGGGTAAAATCATCAAGCATCTGAAAAACAAAAAATAAAATTCCATTCTCTATAGCAGAAGTTATCAGTAGAGTACAACCAGCATGCCAAGTTTGCATGATTGAATTCAACACATATCACATTTAGACTTTTGGAAACAAAGATGCTTGTAACCATGTTCTGAATTGCCTGAACAGTAACTTGAGACACAGTTTTCTAATAGTCAGAGTGGAGAAATGTGCTTGTGGCAGGGGACCTGAGGGAAAGAAACACCATTTTCAATTATTTAGTTGATGACAACCTACACTCCACAGCATAATCACTTCTGTAAATTACAAAAGCCTTACTCCTGTTGTAATGACTTGTAATAAGTCCAAATGCATTGGAGCATGACACAACATCTAAACTACTACATAAAGTGTAAAAGATCATTATCTGGCTCAGAAATTATTATTGTAAATAACATCTTGTGCAATTAACAATATCCACTGAATTTGAAAAATGACAAGTCATTTTCAGGCCACCTGTACATCACTTCTCTAACATTTACATATTACTGTGAAACAAGGACATCTTTATAGTTAGAGCCCAAATCTTGAGAATTTGGAATGCATGTGTTTGAGGAAGAGAGAGCAGGAATGTCTTCACTGGATGCCTGTCCTCTGTTTGCTGTATGTTTTGAACTCCAGCATGTGATAACCTCAGACACTGTCTGAACTGGATAAACATTTGGTAATTTTCTGCTTAGCAGAAAACAGTTCAGATGTAGGTTCCAGCTGTCATATTCCATCCTTATTTTTCTTATCTATAACCAAAACATAATATGCTTGTTTCATCATAATATAAATTTAGTAGAATAAGGCTTTTAGATGAGTGCATAATGAAAGTTGCCTTCTATGCTCTCTTCCTACAGGGCACAGGAAAATTTCAGTTTTGAACATCACACAGTTGGTTTTTTATAGGATTTCTGAGAATAAAAAATACATTTTTGTTTTGACAGTTTATGGGTTTGGATCTAAATCATCAGTGTAATTGTCCTTAGTGAAAAGGTAATGTGATTACAATGACTGTGTCCAACTGTTAACAATAGGGCTCTCTATTTCCAAAAGAGACTGCCTTATTTTTAATGATAATTTATGAAAAGAGTAATAAAAAAAATCCCTAGCATTTTTCAACCCTTTTATGTTGAGCCCTTGAACGTCATAAAGTAATCAAAGTGACAGTTTCAACTTCCTGTGCTTCACCAGAGCACCTCATCAACAAAAAACCAAGAAAGTATTTTCTACAATAAGAGAAAAATCTACAGCAAGTTCTTCTGCCCTTTTCCTAAGTCCAGGGATGCATTACTCAAGGAATACTGCATAGGTGCTCATTAGAGTGTTACTGCATTTTGAGATGTTTCAGTAGCCTCTTGGTCTTCATTACTTTACCTCCTTTTTCCTAATGTTTCTCCATCTTTACTCTCAGTGTATAGAACACATGCTAAAAGGAATTACACCCACTGCTGAGGCCTTTTGTGCTGTATTTCAATACTTCAACATATATCTGTTTCTGAAACAGAATGTTGGTACTCTAGTTATAGTCACAATGATGGAATAATAAAATATTTAAATAAAAATTATTTAAAGGAATAAGTTATGTCAGACATAAAATGCAGATTTGGGTTCCTAAAGAAACATGGGGTGTTTATAGAGCTATATATATTTCTTACAAATATAATGCCATGATCTTTAGAGCTTCATAATACACAAGGCCCAGAAATAATATGAAATCAGATGTGCAACAAACCCAGTCCTGACAATAGAGAAACGTTTTCTTTTCACTGTCTCTTTATCCAAAACCCAAATCACAGTCAAACTGAACATTTTCTGAGCTTTGAAAAACTTGGCTAGGTTTTTCCCATAAGCATTTTCTTCTCCTATGACCGCCAGATCACAGAAATACCAGACAAATTATTGTGGTCAGACTGATGAAAAGCAGAGGTTTCTTTTCAGTTGTGCAGTCAGTATAGGCAGTGACTAAATGTTCACCTAGATTTCTGCAAACTTACTCAAATTGCTTGAGATTGTTCCAGAAGTAACTCTTGCATTCTAGCAAGCACCACTTTTATTAGCTAACACTTCCATTCAAAAACAATGAAGAAAAACAACAAGACCTATTTTGTATAAATTTACCATCATCTAACCCACTCCCCACTTTTCTTATCATGAAGTAGCTATTCCAGAGACTTCAACAGCCCTTTTAATATGTAACATGATTATTACCAAGACTGGGTCAAAGCCCCCTTTATGTCTTTAAGGCATTTCCGACTTGTCAGTTGCTACCCCTATAGAGTAAATACTGCAGAATAGCTGAAGTGAAATCTACAAAGTAATTCATTTACAACTGCACTCTTGAAATCCCTCTGACAGGGTAACATGAGGTGTGTGAGACACCAGACACAGTCAGTACACTTTTGGCAGTGAGATTTCATGAGAAAGTGCATGACTGGACTACTTCCCAAAATGGAGATTTGCTAAAGCAGTTATGAAACTGACGAACAGCTGATACAGTAAGTCAGTAACCTTCCTGGAGTCTCCTTTCAGACTGGGTACTAAAACCTGGTGAGCGCCTTCTTCACTGAAAAATAGCCCAAGATCACAGCATGATGCTGGGTACAGAAAAGCTGGGCACTGCACCACCTAAAATATAATCAGTATTCTTTTATTTACCACCTAATATACAATCATTCGTCTTCTACTCTTTGAATCTACCATTGTAGTTGTCTTCTGAATCACATACCACACTGTAATCTAAATGACCAACTGTCCACACCATATAGCTCATTAGGAACAGAGCAAAGCTGAACTCTTCTTGCTCTATTTCCATAATTAACTCAAAATCTGCTCTCTCTTACTGTTTTAATGTATATTAATGAGATATATTTTATTCATCTACTAATTTATTACAGAACTTTTATTTCAAAAACTGGATTCTGAAAGAAAGACTTGCAGTTACTGTTGTTTTCAGAGTTCAGGTTTTTGATCATCTGATAGTCAGGAAACACAGTAGGAGATTCTTTGTATCAGGGAGGTAACAAGGGACTTAGGAAATCAGAGGATTTATTTGTAGTTAGTTGTGCTATCAATAAAACAACAGAGCTCCTGCTAAGGAAGCAGTTTGTTGGGGGCATGTAGCACAGTAGGAACACCATGTCTGTCTTTAAAGGTGACCTGAAAAAAATTACGTTATACTGCTGAGCTGTTTATTATGGGGCCTGTTCCTTTCACAGCACAGAACCTGTCACACTTAAAAATTACTCCAAAATTTACTCCAAAAATCCTTGTTTGAGAAAACCTGCAGGAAAGGCATAACATTACACAAAGAAAGAGTGTCAGAAGACATGCACCATACAAGTTCACACACCGATAGATAACAAACCTTCACCAGGAAATGATATTACTGATCTTTTGCTATGCCCTTCATTTTTTCAGTAGTGACACATTTTAGTAAGGCCTGCTGCAATAGAACATAACATCCTCAAACTAAAAGATGGTAGATTTCAGCTAGATACAAGGAAGAATGTTTTTACAATGAATTTGGTGAAACATTGGAACAAATTGGCCAGAGAGATGATAGTTACCTCCCACTGATGCTACATTAAGTGATATGACAGTACTTTCCATAAACAAATAATAAAGTATGCAAATAACTATTCATCTATCTTAATTGGCTACCTGGCTCTTCATCAGTTTAAATTCATAACCAATCTCTTCTTTGGCTGAAGATAAATATCTTCATCATTCAGCTTTTAATTTGCTCAATATTCTACTATCTTCTTCTCTTCAAGAGGGATGAAATTATGAAATTATGATTAGAGATTAAATAGCTTTCATATGGACACCTATGTAAAAATAAAACCTCTCTCAATGATATGGGCAGGTTGGCTGAATGGCAGCTAAGGTGTTTTACATCCCAGGCTGAGGCTGGCACAGCCTAAGTTCCATTTTAATTTTTTTCCTTTTAAAAGGAAAAGAGAAAGATTATCTCTTGAGAGATAATTTCAACAAAGGAGAAAAACATATTTAATTGACAGAAAATGTAAGGATAACTACAATTGTGATCTTACCAGGAGCTATAATGCATGTCTTTTACTCTGTATTTTGATAAATGCATCATCTGTCTATGAAATGGAAAAATGTCTGATGAGAGCCTATCCCTCCCAGAATGTGGCCGTCTCCACCAAGGTCATACAGTTATGAAGATGTTTTTCCTCCATTACAGCACATTTTCATTATGATTTATGACTGCAAAAACCTTTTCACATTAAGATTTGTTTGATTGTCTGTTTCTATTAAGGGTATCATAATAATATTTTTCTATTTTCCAAATAAATGTTCCACACTGCCTAGCATCCGCCAGACTTGCACAGGAATGTGACAGTGATTAATTTCTGTTGCTGAACTCTTTATTTCCAATAACTAATTTAGGAAACTCACTGCTTTTAAATAACTAAAAGGTATAAATTCTGCAGGGTATTTTTGCTTATGTAATTGATAAAACATCTTCCTCTAATACCTATAAATTATGACTGTATTATATAAATCTATCTCCTCTGAAGTGTCCTGTAGGACATGGCAGTATAGGCAGGTGCTGTGCACTGAGGTATAAAATTTATACTATGAGGAATAACACATCACCACAATACCAGAACTTCTCTGAAAAAAATAAATATAAAAATACTTTTTCTGCTATAATTTTATCTGGATGATAAAGTTCTGATTAAATAATATAGGATAGAAATAAATTATATATAAGGTTTTTGAGACTGCTCAATATCATCTTCCCACAGGAAATAGCAAAAGCACAATTTGTATTGGGTTTTAAAGAGCAAATTAGACAAACCACTGGAAAATTGTGGAGAATAATGGTGCAGTGGCACACAGAAGGACAGGTAATTTAATAGAACTTTCCTAATATCTTAGAACTTCTCAGTTGCTGGTCCTTCCTTAGGTAAAACTCTCATCACACATAGACAAAGTTGGAAGCAATTGCAAAAATAAATGGTAAACTAACACTCCATTTTTAAAGCACGCTCATCAAATTATCCTTGCTTCTACATAATCCTTTCTGATAGCTGAGGACCACATTAGAAAATCAGGAAATTTTCTTGTGTAGTGTCATGTATTATACATGCTTAAAAAACACTTTAATGTTTAGAAACATTATTATCATGGTATGACCTACTATTTTTGAAGAAGCTATAGGAAGTTTTTTCAGGCAGTGATGCATCCAAGTCATAGTACAAATGGATAATCAGACTTTGGATCAAAGTAGCTAAGAGTTTGGTTTCACCATTCCACTGATCTGCAAACCACTAAAGCCTCCAGGAATGGTCAGCAGCCAAAATATGCTGATATTTCATCAGGTTTAATATCCATATATTTATGTTCAATTTTATTGCACCTTACAGGAAAGTACAATCCAAATATTTGGGTTAATAAAAGTTCAGATGACTTCCCATGCAAACATAAGGCAGAAAGTTTTGTTGAACAGAAACCCACTCCTCTGAAATATTCTCTGCTAAGAACAATATCTTTGGACACTTGACCAGACTACAGAGGGGAGTAAAAACACGTTCTTAAGATACTCAGCAGCTGTTCCTTATTGTCCATTTTACTGGAATTCAAAGACAAAAGTATTTCAATAATGCATATAATCATAAGTATGGCACCTATGTAGTGTGCAGGCAGGGTCATCTCTTACTCATTCTGCACTATCTTTGGCTCTAACTCAGCTATTCTTGGTAGTTGCACAGACAGAGCAGGAGCTAAGGAGGATACAAGGACACTGACACAGACCCTTCACCATACCATAGGAAAGCCTCTCCAGATTTTCTATCCACCTACCCTTATATCACTTCTGTGCATGCTACAACCTGCCATTTTATGTACAGGATTTTACTGTTTGTCAAAAAAAAAAAAAAAAAAACCCCACTAAGATGTTTGTGCCAAACAGCTCCTCTTGGACAAGACACAGGACAGCAGAGACTTTGTCTGTGAATATGCAACTGGATTTTAACAGCCCTGGAAGAGAAAGGGTTGAACACTCCTAATCTATTGACCAGGATACAAAAATATTATCTGCTAAAGACCTATTTCCCAGACATATTTTTAACAGCATCACTGTGTTAGTCAAATCTAACAAGAAAGTGAATTCAGCTGATGCTGTGAGGATAATGAAGTTGTTATATTTTAGCATTCTGTCCTTTTAGAAATTATCATGGGATTTATTAAGTGCCAATCAATCACATCTTTCAGGGGCTAAAAATCTTCTTGTATATGACAAAGGCAATGTGTTACATTATTTCTGTATCATAAAGCAATTTACCAGGCATGGAGTAGTGTAGTAAAAGAAAATTACAGTAATTCTCAAATTGACCAGGATGAATGTGCTCCTACCTTAAGTACACACTGAGCATCACTGAAAAGAGGTCTGAATTCCAAACAAACCTCAACATGCCTCAGCTTGCAGCTGAACACACCCCCTTTCCTCTTCTCAAAGGTGCTATGCTGGAGTTATCACAGGCTAGACATTTTGTTGGGGTCAATTTTGTCTTACTCCAGCCAGGCTATTATGCAGGAAAATTATAATTTTCAAATTGCTGCAAGTACAAACACCACCTTGCTTTTGCAAACAATAATATAATTAGAGGCTATTATAAAATAATCAACTCTGAACCATAATTCTGCATGTTTTCACAAAAAATGCACAGACTATAACTTAAAGTACTGTAATTATTTTAACATTCAAATAACATTTCATGGAAATGTTTTGTCCAATGCAGATTCAGAAAGATGCAACACCTTGAACAGTTGCAAAGTCATAAATGAACTCATAGTTCCTGCACGTGCCTTAAGATTTTACAAAGGAAATGATCTAAAAGCTTTGAAAAAGGCACAGATGGTTTTTCATATCAGAATGGCACCAGAAATAACACCAAAAAAAAAAAAAAAAGAGAAAAAGAAAAAAAGCCAGGATAAAACCCCACAGGGTAAGGAGTGATTTAAGGGGAGTAGCAATGCTAGTAACAGAGATCTTTTCCAAGGGCAAAATCTTTGGCTAGACAGTGGACAAAACTGAGTATACCATGTCCTAAAAAGAATCCAAATACTTAAAAATTTTCTGACATGCCAGTCTTTACAATATTTAAGTATATACCATATTTTAGTTTTGCCTATAGGAATTTATCTGAGAAAGGACATTCCACCTCCACACATTGCTTTCTTCTTTAATCCAGTACTGAAAAACAATGGAAGATATGTACCTATTTCCAATTGAAGTAGTTAACTGGAATGCAACTTCAGGCCTGACAGGTATCTGACAGCTGAGGAATGAAGCAGCTACACAAAATACCAAATGTAAGGAAATACTACAAAAAACATAAAACTTCATACAAATACTAGAAATTCTGAAGCCTTCTCTTTCTAGGAAAGCCTAACAAAGATACTGAAGCATCCTATAATTTACACCTATAACTTAATCTAAATTTCAATATGTGTGTTTCCCTTTTAAGATCATATGATTAATTTTACCTTCAAAATGGAAAAACAGTTCAGAAAAGTGCTTTTTCACAGTTAAACCCTAACTCTTTTGCTTTTAAGTGAGAATTGAATAGACAAGAACTACAGTCTCAGAATGCTACAGCCTGAGGCAGATCTCCCAAGGAAATAATTGCCAAAGCTCTTTGCTGACAAGCAGACAAAATAATGGAGAAAAGAGTCACTGTGAATAACTGGAAATAAATTTGAGATTTAAAGGAGAGAAAAATTAAATAAATGTGTATTTTTTACTTACAGAAGTATGGCATGCACTGAAAATAATTTAAAACACATAAGCAAAACTACAGAAGGTGGATTTGAGAAATATGACACTAAAAATTATTAATACTGCCATTAACTGGAAGAGAACTAAAAATATTATTTAATTGCATTTATAAATATTAATCTAAAGTATTAAGACCAAAAGTACCTCACAGCATAAGTTTTCCTTCTCTTTTTAGCAGCATTACCTGGCAGCAGCGTGAACAGGATGTTTTGCTACAACACTAGACTTTATTTATTTATTAATAAATTAATTAATCCATAAGCATCTTGTGCTGTGACTAAAAAAATCCTGATCCCTTGCCTACTTGTGACAATGAAATTCCTGAAAAACTGAGAAAAAAAAGAAGACATTAAATTTTTCATGACAGTGCACTAGGCTGCTAGAGCAGTGAGCTTGCTGTTCACCATCCATGCCATGGCTACTTACCTATAGCATGGGACAACCTTGAAGCTGACAACACAGCTGAGCCTGCTTATTCCTGGTAGAGCAAGATGAGTTCTCAGAATATTTTGATCTCCATGACTAATGGCAGCCCATGTGGAAGAGCTACCAGAGGAGCAATATAAAATGCTGTGTTCGGCTACTTTTAGTGCACTGACGTTCTACACGGCAGTAAAAGCTAGCTTTAATGCCTTCCTGTGCTTTTTGGGGGAACATTTCTAGTTCCCCCAAACATAACTAGTAATTTGATATTAAAATACTAACACTTCATGCATTTATGATGTAAATATATTAATTAATATTCTTGATTTAATTAAAACCTAGCCAAAAGCTAAGTTCTCCATAAAACTAGACACGTGGTTGTCAACAAAATATATGGCAACATGGAAAGAACTAAGCATGGAATAAACAACAAACCCTCCTTTGTTTTCTCCAGAAAACGACATCACAGCATGACATGGTACATGCACACAGGGACAAATTACATCTGCTATTATCCTGTTCCTTTTGCATGTTATGACCTTTGTCTGAGTTGACTTTTTTTGATCACAAGTGTTGTCATTTTATTGCAAAAGTTCCATACCTTCTCAGTGATTTCTCATGGGCAGCTCCTCACAGCATTGACTCCTTCTCTTTCTTCTTCACATCACAACCAACAAACTCCAACTCTCTTCTCACACAGATAACCCACTCTTTTATAGCACTCATCCTCACTGGACACAGCTGTGGCCTGTTAAGGGCAGGTCTGTTCCTAATCTTTGGTGATTAGTACAGCTGCAACTTCTCAGGGGTGAGACTACCTTCTGCACTATCTTTATTTTCTTACATTCTATCCCCCCACAAGTGCAAGCTCTGAATAGACCTTCCACCAAAGTGTGTGTAATAAAGCTTTGGATAAGACCACTACACTGTTTCCACATTTGGTTTGACCTTAAACACAACTTTGTCCAGAAGAAACTTAATCACCAGGAAGATAGAGGAATTATAGAATATATAAATAAAGAATTTATAAACATAAGAATTTAGGAATTTAGGAGTAAAACTGGACATTGCAGAACAGCTGCTCCACATCTCCCAAAAATACTGCTGCTGTTCTGTTTCTAATGTGCATCCACACATTCTAATCCAAGTTGTCCAATTCTTTTCTCTTTTTTCTTCAGAATCATTACAGTTGAGCTACTTAGTAGTTTAACATTGAATGTGGAAAAAATTTGGTTTCACTTCCTGCACATTCCCTTTCTTTTTCTTTGTGTCCATCTTATTTGAAATCTTCCTCCATTCTAACTGTATTAATTGCAGTTATTTCCTCTTATTTCCCTTTGTTATGCAAACCTTTATTGGTCCCAACTACCATTATTTTCTCATGTTGCAATTCCTGGGCCTATCATTAGACCTATTTCTACCTCCCTCTGTGTTTCTCCAGAACAATCCCCATTGTTATCCAGCATGGTCCAAATCCTTCCTTTCTTCCACTTGTATTCCTAACACTGAAAATATGATCCCACTTTCACATCATTAGGTATCACTTCTACATTTTGGTTTTCCCAAATCTATACCAGACATCTCTAGCCATCTTCAAAATAGTCCCCAAATGTCATGCTGGTACTTACACTGGCCCTTATCATGGGCTAGAGTTTAATGCTTTTCCTGATATCACTCTCATGGTGGCTGCACAACCAAAGGAAAAAAAGTACCTCAGCAATTCATCAGGAAAAGTGCAAGAGAAGAAGGCTGAACGAGTCCTTCTCTCACCATGCCAGGCTGAGCACATTCTGTGATTATCCCATGGGGGGCACAGAGAATTAAAGGAATAGACAATTCAGTAGGACAATATAGAAGAACAAAAAGTAGTATGAATATTATTCAGCAGGCTGAGTAAGCCACAGACAAAGTATTTTGGGCTACAGAAAGAAAACAAAAAGGTGACACTCTCTGGTAGACACAGAGGAAGAAGTTATTTGAATATAAAGGTATCTTCTTCCAGTTGTGAAACATAAAATTACACTAATGGATAAGAGAGCACAGCCTGTCCTTGTCAGATTTCCAAACTAAAGGAAGAAAAAGAGCCTTTGCTTCTGTTTCTGCTTTCAGTGCATTGACCATCACTGACATAATCTGGAAAAGGACAATGAGGGCAGTGTCCTGATGTATTTTAACTGCTGTTTTCATGCAGCTGATGAGAATATTTTCCTAGAGACATAACTGAAGATATTTTCAGAATATTTGAGTAAGATGCTGCTGTGCACACAATTCTTATTTCTGATTTATAGCATAAACAGAGTTCCTTGGGATCAGCTCTGAGAAAACACAACATTCTCAAGAGTTCACCTTGTGGCCTAGCAGAGAGTTAAAACCTTCTATATTTATTGTGAGGAGTTTACAACTGTCATTTAATAGCCCCCATATTTCAGTTTTTACAATGGAATGTAAAAATGTAAAAACATCAAAATGAAGAATAAATTTACGTTTCCTACAGGCTTCTCATCTCAAGAATTGTTTCCAACATTTCTAGAAATGCATACTTTTCTGTTGCACATGCTTATCTTTCATCTTTCTTCTTACATATAATTAAGGAATAGTACATGTTTCTGCTGCTAAATTTTTTAAGCACATGTGAAAAAATAGCCCTCAAATGCTATACTACAGTACATGACTAGAAGACATTGTAGCCTTAGAAGACATCACAAGCTAAGGAGAAGGAAATTTGGGATTGGATTTTGCTTGTTTTACTCAAAGGACAAGGATAGTAATATTTACAAGCTGTGACATCTGACTTAATTTTATTTCTTGTTGGCTGGAAAGAACAAATTGCTTCATTTCATTTTCAGCAACCTAGAATTTGATTCACAAGATCATAGGACAGCTGCAGTACATTTAAGGAAAAGCCTTCAGCTTCTAACCTGAGTTTTAAAAATGGGCCTTATCTTGTAATGAATTTATATTTTCATTTTTGAGTAAATAGTACCACCACAAGAGACTACAGAATGCACTGTTGCATCAGAAAAGCATAAAGATTATTTCCTTTCAGAACTTAGTTCAGGTAAATATTAATGAACACATGTAAAATAAAAAAGTTTAGGAGTCTGGCTCAAAGCAGAGCTGATCCATAATACAGTCTATGTGTGATTAGAAGAAAACAAGCATGAAAATAATAAAGAGATGGGTATCCAGAAAATAGGTACTACAGAACACCCGCAATAACATGTATTTTATTGAAAAATGTGTAAAATGTTCATTATATTAAAAATGTCAAGTTAGTAGATGGTTTTGTGAGGTTTTTTCATTCATGTGTCACATTATTTGCATAAGATCTTTTTTTTTTTTTTTACAAAGTCGACTTTTTTTTTAAGGGGCCCTAGGAGAAAGATTTAATGACTGAGACCTTGAGCAATGGCTACCTCACTTGTAGATATTAGCTTTTGAATAGATTTTACAGCCAAAAGAATTCAGTTTTTTCTGCATTTTTGTGTCAAGGATTCTTGTTTCTCTACCTTGTGTCAGATAAAGGGAATTATACAACTACATGGTGAGTTAGTTCAGTTGGCTCATCCTTTGGAAAACTAACTCTGCCAGCACAGAAAAAGCAGAAGGAAAGTTTTCTGATGATTTAACAAGATCTATTGATTCACCTTCTTGTGATAAAATCACTTGATCTAAAGCAAAGTAGAGAATTGGGAATATGATTTTGGGAAGGAAAGCGCACAGACTGTTTCATTGAGTAGTCTCTTGCCACAGAATCATTTTGCATCCTTCATGTACATATCCCAGCATACAGTCCAGTGTATGGGCCATTCCTTAAATGTTACCATCTGAGATCTCTCCTCTTTCTCAGCTGTGACTTTGGAGTCCTTTCATATTCCTTTTTTTGGGGAAGGTGACATTGTGCCCCATGACTTCATTGTGCTTACACCACTCTGTCAACAGATGAGTTTTTCTAATGCTGTTGTATGTTATCAAAAAAGTTGTGATACCTCTCCCCAGTTGTCCATGTATACATATCTTTGCAATTTATCCTTTCATGAGTGCTTAAACAGCATTTTCAGAGGCAGACTAAGCATGGAAAGCCCATGATGAGGAGTGCCACATAAATTAGAAGAGGCACTGCTATTAAAAGAAGAAGTACCATTATTAAATTTCTGAAGTACTTGCTTTCTAGTGATTTTCTGAAGTACTTCTTGGTTTCTACTGACTGACACTGGAAAAACAGAGGTCCAAAAGGCAAACATGTACTGCAGTTCCTCTGACAGAGGCCTTAGAACAGTAGGATCATTTAACTTTCTTTAAAAGAAATTCATGGTGCAGAGAGCCTTAGAAATCCTACAGAAATCCTTAGAAGGCCCATATGGCTCCTGAAGAACCATATAGGTTTTTCAGGAGCCATATAGGCCTTCTAAGGACACTGTCAGTGATGAACTGATTATATGAGGAAAATGCCTCCTTTATTATCTTTAGGAAATGGCTCAGTGGAGTGGCTATTTCTATGAGATCTGTGACAGAGAAGTGCCTGGAGAGAGCACTGTGGTTTCTTTTCAAAGAAACAGTTGAAAGAGGAGCAAAATCATCAGCTAAGGGCCTGGATCTGCAGAGTGACAAGTTTACCTCATGCTGTTTCAAGTGCAACTGGAGCTGCCACCTTTCTCAATTTCATATCTTTCATGAAGTTTAGTAGTGCAAAATTCAACACAGAACTAACTCATAAGCTTGGCCAATACTGTAAGCAATTTCAGCCACGATATGTGATTTTTGAGGTTGTTTTCTGCAGTGCCAGGGGGATACTCTGATCCATGTGGGGCCCTTCCAACTCAATCATATTCTGTGATGCTCAATGCTGAGCTACATGGCTGGACAGAAGATGACAGGTGTTAACACCAAGCCTGTGGAAATCCCAGGGTCTGAGATGCTGCAGAAGAGAAAATACCATCGTAACCATTGAGAAAAAGAAAACATTCAGGCCTTGGAATAATGAGCCTAGGATCAAGAACAGCCCTTGACAATAGCAAACCTGAAGCTTTTCCAGGCTTCTCAGCTCCTCTAGCAGTAATAAATTAGTTATTCAACTGTGTCCAGAGCTGAGGAAGCCAAAGAGTGTTACAAGCTGGAGAACTATGCAGGCAGCCCTAAAAGCCAGGGAACTAGTGATCTGCCACAGTAGTCTCCTGAGAAGTACAATCAGTAGGGAGAAGTTAAGTCTACAGAGGAATATAAAGTCACTTTTTTCCCTCCAAAGTAACAAATTTGTAGAATTCAAAGAAGAGGAGAAACAAAATCCGGTCACAAAATAAGAGTGCATCTGTCCTTCACATAAGTAAGCCCTGACATAGAAGAGACAGAGCACATGGCCAGCGTTTGGTTTCACACTAAACTTGACTTGTTCTTTTGTTGTGGTCGACAACAATTTCTTCACTTGATGTACTCTTACATTCTATGAGACAATAGAACTCTACACTCATGTGAGAACAGACAGACATTTGAGAAACAAACACATTTGCAAGTCTACTAAACTAATTAGTAAAACTGAAAGGTAGTGACTAATTGTCTTTGAAGTTTTTCCCTCTCCTGAATACATCACCTACAAAGAATACAGTAATCTTGTAACTGATTTGTTTGCTCAGATCCAAGCCTCTGGTTGCTATATCCTGACACTGATTTACCAGGGTTAATCCACAGGAGCATTTTAGGATGACCTAAAGATATTTTGTAGAATAGCCTGCAGGTCTACTTTTAGTTATGCTGTCCTTGCAAAATTTCATCTGCTGAGCTGATCAAACATCTCAGCTCCTCTTTTGTTTTTAGGTAACTGGCAGCAAAAGTCCCATTCGGGAATCCTGGGGTGCCTTCTTCTGTGTGTACCCAGCCCAATGCAAATGAAACCCAAGATCAAATGCAGTACTGAAAAATGTCTGGGAGGACTGTAAGTGAGAAAGCCCTCTAGATTTGACTTTGTGATTGTAGCAGTACCTACAGTCACTGAGGCAGCAGATGAAGTTACAGGATAGTGCAGATGAGGACAGGCCAGTTTTTCTGAGGCTCTTTCCAAGACACAGTATCTTCTGTCACAGTGCCTAGCTAGAGCTAGTTTATCAGAGATTCTGCTGCCAGTTCACAACTGCATTTGCTCAGAGAAAGTACTCTGTTACATAAGCAAAGCCAATCTATGCCAGGAATTTTCAAATAACAGCATCCAAGGCCACAGCCTGTAGAGCAGAACCCATAATAATTCTTGTCTCATGTACATCAATAACACATTAAACAAATATAGAATCTTTGTAGACATTTATTAAAAGAGAAATCAATACAAGAATTGGACTGTCCATACCATAAACATCAGTCATTTGTTCTCAATGCTTTAATAATTAATACTTTCTTAAAAAAAAAAAGAGGTAGCTAAACCACCCCAAAATGTGCAAGTTGAACAATCTATAAAATAAAAGTATAAAATGAAATGCTATTGAAAAATTTGGATTGACTAATCAAGAATAATTATTGTTTAATAAATACCACAGCTCTTCCACAATGCTTCCAAGGACATTAGCATTAATGTACATACCTAACCTCATATTATGAGCCTTAAATTTAAATTACTTAACTCACTGCTGATTGTATAATATCTGCAAGGTGCTCCTGTCGTCATTCTACTCCTTTTCGAAAAGTTAAAGGAGTGAAAAGCTACAAAAAAGGAAGCAGGTGTTAGACTTGGGAAGTTGAAGGTTTTTTTCTATATTTTCTTCCACAAACTTTTTTCATTATTTGCATTTATGGTATTTTAGATATGTAATCTTAGCAGACCTCCTGAATGCAGCAGGAAGAATTAGAGAAAGGAGAGCAAATTGTACAAAAAGCAGAGCTATAGACAATAGTTAAGGAAAGCACAAACATTGTAATTGTGCTACATATTAGTGTGACTCTATATAGAAAAAAACTGAATAATTTTACATTATATTAAAGAAAGCATCTGCTCTTCCTACAATAATTATTTTTACTGAGAAGTCTCCCTCCTAAAAAAAATTCCCAACTTTTTAACAAGTCATGCCCACTTTCCACAGGAATTCTGAGTTTGACCTGTTCTATTGCATTATGTTATCAGTTCTGCTCTGGAACCACAACAGAGACTATCTGTGTGTCCAACAGTTTGACACAGCACCCCTGTCATTTGCCTCATGCCTAAAAACAGAACCATTAGCTGGATGCTGCAGGTAACACTGCTAAATGAAACATGGTTTTCCTGTTGCAATGAAAGTACTGCAGCATTCAAGTTCTGCTTTTAGGCAACAGTATCTAACTATGAAGGTGGTAAAGGTAAGGGAATAATATGACTAAATAATTGTGGGGTTTTTTACTTATTTTGAAAGCCCACAATATTCAGCAGATGAACATACTTATGGAGAGAAAATTCTGTTCATAAGAAATGTCAATACATCTTATTAAGTGAGAGTGCAGTAGCATGTCTCTGATATTATTAAATTCACAGCTTTGATAAACAGCCTACAAATTACCTCTTGAAGGGAGCCGCATAATAATACCTGAAGCGTTAAGAGACGAAATGGAGTTTAATTAAGTGTTGCCCAGCTAAATCACACAGATAAAAACTCAGGAAAGTGGTAAAAATACTGAGGACTTCCATCTCTGCATGGAGGTGTAAGACAGAGTCGCCAGGCAAAAGGCTGTATCTGAAAATATACTGAGCTATAGTGGGTTATACTCCATCACTTCCTGATGAGCAAAAGCTCCCATTCTCATTCCTCCCTTTCCACATGCAACATTGATTTGCTCTCCCTTGTATTTAGAGGAGAAAAGCAGTATCATAAAACAAGGAAACACTAGTAAGGCTGAACTGCACATACTCAAATTAACATTTAATACTTTTAAAAATACACAAAGCTGTAGTGCAATGCACATTTAGTAGCCCAGCAGGAAAGACTTGGGGAAATAAAAAAAAAAAAAGACATAAACACAGATGGAATCACCATGGAAAAAAGGTACCAAGGTTATACTGGGGTTAAAAAGCGATGGTACTCAAACATCTTTTGCAGAATTTATAGATTTTTAAAACAACTGGCTGATTTTTTTGCCATGATGCTAAAAATTCTAACATCACACACTGCTTTCGCTAAGTATCACAATGAATGTGTCTTTATTAATAATGAGAAATACAATAATTAATAATATAATAAATCAAATTATTTTAAATATTAAAAACTATTATGTAATTATGTAGCATATACCATTTTTTATGTTTAATTTATTATTACATAGAATATTATTTATTAATGATTAATTAATAATAGATTATTAAGTACCACCTATCTTCTAGAACTACATAGCTTCCCACTAAGAAAAAAAAGTTAAGTACCCTAATAGTTTTAGAAAGAATACAAATTTTTTAATGTATCAAGAGTCCAACATCTGTAGGAACAGGGAGGTTCTCAAAAAGTGTGTTGCTGCAGAGCTCCAGTACTTACTTACATCCTGCAGGTTACAATGAGCCTGCATTTGACTTTGCCTCATTATGAATAATTGACTGAAACCATTTCATAGAATCCTAAAATATCTCAAATTGGAAGGCAGCCACAAGAATCATCAAGACAAATCCCTGCTCCTTCCAAACCACCTAGAACTAATCCATATAACTAGAAGTTTCTGGATGATGCTCCTCAATATATGGTTTATTTCTATTGCCCTAATTTAACAAATGAACTTTCAGAAGCAGAAGCACATTAACAGTCTCCTAAATTTACCAAAAATTTTAAAAATTACTTGTGTAAACAATACATCAGTCACTTGATAGGATATAAATTTCTAGACTTTTATGACTGTGAGAAATAATTCCAATTCCTGTTTTTCTCCACCCTGATTCCTAAGTTAAAATGTGCCTTCAGTAAACACAAAATTATGTACAATGCCTAACAGTTTGAAAACAGACCAGACATGAATTTAGAAGGGAGTCATCTTCATAGAAAGACCATCCCAACTACATCACACACAAATAACCCAAGCGAATTTTCACTGAAGTCAAGGACTCCAAAGCAACACACCTGCCCTTCAGAAACAAGCTCAGGCAGATATGGTAACAACACTGCAGTTTTCTCTTTGCCTAATGAATAAACAAAGGCTCTTTAAAGTGTTTCATGTAACATAATCCCACAGAAATATTTCTTCTGAGAAATTTCATGTTTCTTGGGAGTGTTGGCTAGTCAAATGCTAACCTAAAGCTCCAAGAAGGCAAGTGCTGGTGCTTCTCTAGCGAGTCAGTCCCTTGAATGGAGACTCAGCATCAAAACAAAGAATTTCTGCACAAACTGCCTGTTCTAATAATAGAGACAAGGTGTCATCTCCTAATTAGCACACCAACAATTGAATATTGATTAGAGTTTGTCACTTTCAAAATAATTGAATCCATTTTGCCTCTAACAGTCAAGAGTGTTAAAGATTTGTAATAAAGAAAGAATCTTCAGTTGAGGAATGCTTCATCAGCTTTCCTATTGTGTTCTGTATGCTGAAAGACACATTCAAAATATTTCCTCCTATTTGATAATTTTCCCTATTTTTTTGGTTCCCAAAGAGAAAACACCTGGGATATGCTGGGTGCATAGAATTAATGCATATCTTCTTGTTTCTACATACAAAAACGGTGCAAAGGACTTAGGAGATTAAAAACCTAGAATTAATACTGCTAAAATGTTACATAATTTACTGGAAATTGGGATACAATTATAAGGGTTGTACAGCAACCCTATGAAAGCCCAGTAACATGAAACAGAAGGGGGGTTTTCCTGCTGGATTTCCCCCCACACCAGTTATATTTTTTTGGAGACAATTAAATCCTGAGAAATAGTAGTACTTCAGATAAACTGGAGAAAGAATCTCTGGGAAGGTATCTGCCTGATTAACAGTCAAAACAAGTTAAAGGTATAATCCTGCTTGCTGACTGGGAAAAAAAGAGCCACTGACCTTAAAATGTTTTCTTATTGGGAGTGACAGGAGTATAAGGAGATGAGACCAAAATCCAAGTCCTAAAAGGACAACTGAAATTAAATTGAATGCTATTCAGAAATATCCCCTTTGAGTGATTTTAGTTGTTCTTTAGCTCCCTCAGTTTCACATGTATGCCTCACAAAACATAAGATTGATTATAAAACAGTAGATTTAAAAATAATAAGTAATCTTTCCAAGTTCCACCTCATTTCTACGATTTCATGTTTACAAGAGAGGTTACTTTATGAATTAAAAGTTCACACGTGATAAAACATACGTCATACATGCACACGTGATTTTCCAAGACTAATTTTTTAAGAATAGATATTATTTTAATATAATTTAAATTTATAAAGAACAGGGATTCAAACAATGCATTTAATAAAAAAAACCCAAAATCATTCTGATTCCATGATCTTATACTTAACAAAACAATTTTGTGATGTTCGCTTCCCAGACGTTCAAGTAACCAGAAAACTACAACTCCCTGCTCACACAAGTGACTTCTCAGTTCTACCTTGTCCACCCCGAAAGAAGTGCAAGAACTTAAAACCATTAAACCTGAGAAGCAATTTCTGTGGTTAAAAGGCAATTTAGGCATAACAAAATGAGGTGTTGCTGGTCAAACAAATAGTGGTATTTATTTTACCTTATTTAACTAACAGGGAAATTCAAAGGTATTCCTTTCTATTCTACCTTTCTTTCAATATGGAAGTTGCCCTCTACAACTTACGCAGCAGCTGGAGAGAAATGGTGACACATATCCACCAAATACACCTTTTTCTCTCACAGAAGGTGCCTTCTGTGCTTGGATTTTGAGGGAGAATATTCTGGATGGAAAAGTCAATTTTTCATTAAAAGTCACTGAAGCTTATCTTTAAATTGGTGCCAAAAATGGTTCTTGCATTGCAACCTTTTGTGTCCGGATTCATCATGTAGGGAATTTTTACAGCAAATTCCATACCTCCTGCAAAGCATGGTTTAAAATGGAAGCTCCAATACAATATTAGCAATGGCCATGCCATGATAAGAGAGAAGAGAATACAATAATTGTTATAGTTTGCTAAACTCCACCTGGAGGACCTGATGGCTAAATGGATTACTTGCTAACTTTTCACCTCTGGGATTCCAGCCCTGACTGGAGTGACTGAAAATCATTCTGATCAGTCAAGTGAAAAAAGACCAAAGTGAAATTAGACTGGTGGTTTCAGATCAGTTCCCTCAGTGCTGTACTTCCAAATCACAAAACCACAGCACGTTGAATGCTGCTAGCAGGGGAGAAACTGAGAGGCTTTGAGGCTTAATGAGCATGAATCCAGCTGCCTATCCAGCTCACAAACACCTTAACACAGACTATAACCACCCCATACAAACAGGCACAAAGTAGAATAAATGACTGTGGATTACCATACAAATTAAGCAGGAGGAATCCCTTGTGAACTTGTATTGAAATGCCTGCACTGCAATCACAATAATAAAATTGTTAATCATATTAGATTAATTCTGACAGCCAGATGATATTTTGGTAAATGTTTAAACCAAGTCCCTAACAGTATTTCAATATTTCTATTTTAAAAAAGAAATGCCTTCCTCTTTTCATTGCACTCACAAAAACTGAACAGTCCTAGCATATCCTATGACCCACATGTACAAGAATTATTTCAATTTAAAAAGGGGAAAACTGGGGAACAAAGAGGTTGGAGAGTTTTTATCCATAGATTTTTGAGGCCAAAAAAGGACAATGTGATCGACTAATCTGATGTTAGACCTTCCACCATCTCTGTACAAAGCTGGACAGTGAAAATCAATCAAGAAAACTGCTGTTGCCATGCTAGAATGCAAGATTTCAAACCTCAGCTCAATTTCCTGTTAATTTATGGAACTAGGCATAGAAAATTTGCCTTGAAGCCAGTGTTTTACTGCAGATAAAACAGTCTTGCCCTGTGCTGCTGTCTTTGGCTGTAGCTCAGCCAGCAAAGACAGAAAAAAATCCCACTTTCTACAGTGAGACAACTTAAATGGGAAAGAGAGCCGGCATATATTACATGTGTATTAATACTCCATTAAAGGACTGCTTGGAACCAGTCAGAAGAAAGACCTCTGTCACAGTTTGAATATTTGAGGGCTAGGTTTTTTCCCTTTGGTAATTCCTTTTTTTCCTTGGCTAAAATCATATAAGGTTGCCTCTTTATGGCAGAACCTGCAGAAAATACTCATTTGCTACACAAACACAAGCGACAGTGTAGGTATAGAAGAAACTGTGATTTTTACACTGGGACTGAGATGTCTCAAAAAGAAATCTCATCAAGAATGTTGCCAGTAAAAAGGAACATTTTTATTCATGAGATTATTATTTGGGTGTATCTAGCACATTGTCATGATTTTCATTAAATGAAAAATCAACTGATTTGGTAAAGGTAAAAACAGAGCCTGTGAATTTCTCTAGGGCATCAGGCATCATTCCTCACACAAAAGTGATGTTGGTTTTGCATCTCAGAGCATTCTCAATTCTCACATCCGAGGAACAAACACGAGTTCTTATGAAGCAGCCACAGCAGCTCAGCTTCAGTTTACAGAATTCTGACATTATTCTTCTCCCCAACCAACCATCTTCCATGCTCTGCTTAACGAGATTAGGGAATATTAGCAAATATTCAACATTTGACTGCTGTGAAAATGTGAGAGAAAAAATTAGAAGTCGATTGAAACATCCTGTGTATGCGGAAGATTTTCAAATATGGTTCACTGCAGAAGGCTTGATTAGCTATACATGATTGCAATCACTAATTCTCTTCTTTAGGGTCATATGTCTGCTCAGATGCCCAGGAAATTTTTCCCTACAAAGCAAATGGGCTGTGTGTGCTCCACAACTCTTTCACTAACCTAATACTGAAAAGCCTTCTTAAACACTGTTTCTGACCATAGCTTATGCAAGGAGTTTCCTGTCTGGAATTACCTGTCTTTATTTATTATTTATTACTCTATAGGATTTTTCTTAATCTATTTTAAAATGGTCACAGTATGAAAGTGTTTGTAGAACTTTTGTAAAACTTGCATTTAATCAAAGAGTATGCCAAAAGACTTTCTAGAAATCCAAAACCAATTCAAATTCCTGATAGCTATTTAGTTATTGGCAGAAAAATATATGGCTCTAAATTAATTTATTTCATGTATCGCAGGTACCTTATATTGCAAGATCTCTCTGTCTCTACTCTTCAGCTTCCTGTCTTTAACACCATAGAAAGGAGACTGTATCCACATCCTGGACTTTATTTTTTTGGTTCAGTCTCTGACAACTGGAACCTGGATAACTTACTGTAGTCTATTGAAAACCATGTGACATTATTTTTCTCTGGCAAGTCATATGCATTATAATAAAAACTTTCTCAGTGAGAACTTTGGTAAAAACTCATCTGAAATTAATTGCTCTCCATACAGACACCAAAATAAGACAAAGGAGCTGATTCACTTTATCATAAAAGAAGGATCAGAATTGCTAATGGCATTTACTGCTATGCAAAAATAAGGGGTTAGATGCAAGTTAATTGCATCTGATGTTTCATCTATTTCATTATAGAAACTCATGTATTCTGCCTTAGAAGAGTACCACTACAGAAGATGATGTTATCTTTCTTTTGATGCATCACCAGAAATTAAAAATGGCTTTTTAAAGAGTCTATTGGGGAACCAACATTATCCACAATTTTTTCATCTTTTATTTCCCCAAAATGGATTTTCTTATTGATTTTGGAGCTATCATACATTTTAGTTCACAGTAGCCTAGCACACTGAAAAATTGCTGGGCACATCTATCTCTTTTGCTCTCTGCTATTTAGATTTTGGATTATACAGTCATTCTTCTCCCAGCGTGAAAGCCTGCATCATTTTCCATCTGTGCAACCTATTAATAATATTTAGCTATACTTTCACATCAACTCTTTTTCTTATTTTCTTAAAAATAAAAATCTAAAAATCTACTTATGATTCTTTTAAATAAGCCTTTACTGTTTTGTTTCATGTAAAGAAGAGCATATTAATTTGATTCCCATTTTCCTATTTTACATGTGCAGCAGTATCCAAAATTGCTGCTGGTCCAACAAAGTACGGCTAATGGAGAAAAAAATGCTCTTACAACATTTTTGTCTCAATACCTTTTCTCTTAAGAGTGGCTATCATTGAGTCTAGTTTCATTTAAGAGGTAGTCATGGGACAGGTACATTTTTCTTATCTAAATGCACCCTTGTATTACGAATCTGTGCCTATTTGTACACAAAATTTAGTTCTTGGAGCATGAACAACCTGATGTGAGAGCTACTGCCTGTGAATCAGATGGAAGGATTTACCTTAGAATGAGCTAATATAAATGTAGGGTATTTCTAAAATGCTGAGACCAAGTTGCACATTCTTCTCTCTGCCTGGATATGAGATTGTAACCTGATGGCACATCCAGGTTTGCATTTCTAGAAGTTGGGCACTGCATTCAGTCAGTTGTTATTCTGTTTGTCCTCTGTGGAAAAGCCATTGAGGGAAGAGAAGGCAATAGCATCCTTGGCACCCTAGCTTGTCTGGATATGTAACAAACACAGCATCTTCAAATCAGGACTCAGCAAAAAAGGCCTAGGAGCAAGAATCTGTATTAAGAGTGAATCCAAGCTGTGATGTCATGCAAGTGTCCTAATCATGTGTAACAAAATATTTAAAATTAGTTAACCAAAAGAATAGGATGGTATGATCTTGATTTTCATGTCTTTTGCAATCTCAAATTCTAACATGCGTTAGTGATAAGTATTAAGGTCTAAATATTAACATCTAAATTTATACAAACATTCATGTCTAAGGATAGAGTTTTTTATTCATTCTTCAATACCTGCAGCTAAGGTTAAATGGGAAATCAACATATCCAAACCAAAGTATGGGAATCACAAGCTGGAGGAGGGGCAGGAGTGCTCAAGATATCATTAAGAACAACATGCCTTCCCAACAACCAGCCTCAGCCAGAGTCCTTAGCAAGCAGGGAGAGAGGGAGAATGCTTAAATTCCTGTCTTTGTGAAAAACAGTAACATTTTACCTAAGGGAGCCCTTTAGCTTATTTAACAATTCTTAGCTTTTGTCCAGTTTTTTTGCACAGTGGGAGCTGTATGCAAGCAGTAGTTAGAAGTTCCCATTCCCTGAATCTCCCACTACTGTGATGAGGTTATTCAAGTGGAGGCATTAAAGTCAGCCCCCATTATGCAGCAGTGTCACTCCCACTGGGTTCGTGAGAAGTGGAATTCTTCTTTCTCACAAAAAAAACCCCAATAAAACAGATTTCATATGCCAGAGGAGACCATCTTCCTACCAGCTATCTTTACTAGAAGGGCCCTTGAATACCCTTGACTTCATTTATGCAGCTGATATTGGCAAGGCTTGTTTTTTCCTCTTACTGGTGATTGTTGCTATTTTAGGGGAAATGCTGTTCGAAACAAAAGCACCTGTAATCACCGACACTTCATAAAGTGTCCTCAGGCACAAAAGCAGCCAAACAATGGATGCCTCCTCATACATTTGCATATATTTGGTTTCTTTATTCAGAGGAAGCTGTTACACATAAAGAATGGTTGAGAATGCTGATATATAAAGACAACTGCATGATATATTTAAATTAGCCTTTTCCCCCATCCCAGCAATACTGCTTAGAATGGTATTTTTAACATAGCACAAAAAGAAATTTCCACACAACTACACTGTCATGAACTGAGATTAGAGCAGCATATCCTACAAAAGCCACCTCAGGTTGGTAGATGTCCAGACATGGTCCCTAATGAATTAATATTTCCAGCAATGGTAGCATTGTAGTACACCCCCCAGACCCCAGGTGATACCCTGAAAACTTAAGTTTCTCTCAGTAAATTAACAATTTTTCTTTCAAAATTGTAGCAGTGTTTGCTGTTTTTTGCTTTCCTAAGGAAAAATACATTTGTACTTTCTTAGTGACCTCCTGCTTCTGGAATGTTGTCCAGTTAGCATCATATCACTGTACAGGAAAGGAAACCATAACTGGTCACAAGTTTTCTAAAAGCAAGTGTTCCTAAATTCTCCTCTTCCCCAAATAATATCTCAAACACCTGCAAAAAGTACCAACCCACAAAATAAAAGAACCAAATTAATTGTAGAGTTGATTACTATCTCATTACCAATATTTGGGAAAAAAGTTTTATTTAGTAAACTTTGGCTTAGTATTATTATTTTAATACCAAGATGTACTTCTGAAATCAATCACCAGAACTACTGTAAAATTAAATAAAATAGTGAAGGGAAAAACAGAGCATTAAATAGTCTTATATAACAAACAGGCTTCCTTCCTCTATTTGCAAATATGTAAAATATTAATCAATTCCTAAAAAAATAAACCAGAAAATTGTTGCAAGCTTATAGGTCTCATGCAGCCTATAAAAGCATTACCATTTTGTAGTTGTAATTAATTCTCCCAACCCAAATATATTCAGGAACAGTTATGTTCATTTTGCCCTCCTGCTACTACCACCCTTAATCTGAAACAATTATTTCACTTTCTTCTCGGGTGCCTGCTCCCAAAGCAGTAATCACACTCCTCAGCATTAATTGTACTGCATTTAACAAGCCAAACTCTCTTTGTACCCTGCGCATGGCAGACTTTCTGTTTTTTAATTACCCTAGCTCCACCTGTCCCAGTTGAAATTCATTTTCCATGAGCATGGTTAAACAAAACTGTCAGGTGAGTCCTTGCACCATGCTGCACATGATGAATGCTCACCTATCTCTACCCAAATGCAGTTTTTAAGTGGCTAACAACATAGGCTTTTTATGGACTCAGCTCTGATACATGGGGTTCTAGTATGTTTGGGTTTTTTCTACGTTGTTAATTTGTCATTGAAGGGACCAGCTCGGTGCAGAAACTGGTGTCCCATAAGGCTAAAAAATCTCCAAATTCCAGAACTTCTCTATCCCTAAGGCCATGTACACAGCACATAGCATTAGAGTGTAAGGCTGGGCCCATATTGTATGTCCTTGATCCAAGGACACATGTTCATGACAACAGTGACAGCAACTGGTATAATTTTTACTATTAGTATTATTATTTCTAGTGTGTGGGGTTTTTTCAGTTCAACATACTCATACCAAAACCAAAAAAAGAACCCCGTGTTGCAGCCCACCACTGTAGCACTTTTATGCTAGAAAATGAAGTTTATCTGCAATATGCAGCACACAGATGCCCTATGAAAGCATATGGGACTGTTTGAAAGTGCAAAGCCTGTGGGAGTTAATTGCTACCAGTACTGTCCAAACTAGTGGCCAGGAATGGTATTTGGAGCTGTTTCCTAAGCCACACGTGACCATTGTCTTGAAGAGGACATCAAAGCTCAACAGAAAGCATGCTATAAATTAGAGACCATGCTAAAAATCAAGCAGTACAATCTACACAAGTACTTACAAGTAATACAAAGCAACGATTCTGCACTTCCTAAAACTTTCATTCCATTTTTGTTATTATAATCTTCAAGTTCATCATATTTTCCTCATCCTACTATCTCAATCCTCTTCCTCTGTTGACAGTAAAGAAACCTCTTAAATTTGTGTCAACTGCAAAAACAGAGTATTAAAATTTACTAGAATTTAATGAGAAATACTAATTACTCCATTAACTTCCTGATTTTTAGGAAATCCCACTTCTTTTTCACCCTCAAACCAATATTTTTTTAATACAATCCACTATCACATCCCATTAGCCAGGTCTTACGCTTCCTAACATTCCATATACTAATCTTCATCTTCCCTGGTTTAATAGGTAATTTTTGTTATTCCTCTCTACAGATAAATTGTTACACATCGATATTATTCCTGTCATTACAGATTCCCTCAAAATTATTAATTCCAAACTGGCAAACCTATTTGCAAATGTCCTCTGAAATCTGGGGTATAAATTTTGTAGTTCTCCAGAACTGAACACACTAAGCTCTATAAATTCTCATTCTCGTACAATCTATAATCCTTGTGTTTTTGATCAGTGCAGTCTTATAGAGTAGAAAATCCAATTCTTCATTACTCCTTTATTCACACAGGTAAAGAAAGTTAAGAAAAACTTAAAGCTAAAGTTTTATAAGGATTTAAAAGGTGTGTAAAGTATAAATCAGTCTTTTACAGTACGACAACTTTTATTACACTTTCATGGCAGTCTCTTTTGTGCTGTCTTAATACTCTTCAATTAGTTATTTAAACACATGCTTTGGTTCAGAACATCACAACAATGGTAATGTAGGCTGGTGACAATAAACACATGAAACTTTTTGAGCTTTTCAAATTTTGACCCTAGAGATGACCTGCTGCTGAGTCCAAATTGTCTTGTTAAGTCAATCACTTGGATGATTACTGATTATTTTTCCTAAAAAAACCATCCTACTTCAAAACTAACTTCTCAGCTGGTCTCCCTAGCCACTTTCAAGAGCTCCTGAATTTGACATATCTCTAAGAGAAGTAATTGAGAAATGGAAGGTAAAATACAGCCTCTGTCAGGGGAGGGAGCAGATAAGGTCATACATTGATAAGGGATTTTACCTTTTTGCATTTGCAAGCTTGCAAAAGGACCATTGGCTGAAACAAAGTTGTGAGCTCCTGATTCATTCCAGGATGTACTCCACTTCCTGGCAGTTCAGGCAGATTTCTTTTTCAATAATTTGCTTAGTGGAAAAAGGCAAACATATTTGCTCCCTTTTCCCTATGAAGGAAATAGGTTCAACTGTGGCATGTCTCCAAGAAGCACTCCTTTCCTCCAGCAAATCTCAAACTGGGACACCAGATTCACTGAAACTTTTTACTATCCTCAACTTGTTTGTGCCAGACACATTTGGAAGCTATTCAAAAGTGAATTTAAAGAGTTTTGTGCCTCTAGTTACATGATAGTGCTTTGGGTTGTTTTGGTTTTGATATTTTTTCTTAAAAGGAGAGGATTTGCTTTTTCTTCATTCATTGAAATCATAAAATACCTTTAAGAATATATTTTCCCTTTTTTTACCTCTTGTTCTATTAAAAGGCACAGTATAACAAAAAGCATATCCCAATAAGTATTCCACAAAATAACAAAACCTCTGAGCTTATTCTTCTCTCAAAAGCTGAAAGAAAATAATAGGAGCTAGAGACTTTGATGATAAAAAAGCTTTATCTCTGTGCAGTCTACGAGGCAGTTTATTCCTTATTTATCCATTCGTCCATTCATCCTCCCATCCCCTTTGACTGTAATAATTACCTCTGCAAGACTAAAAGAAAAGATTACTTTTTAAAGTCAGTTTTGATCCTTTTCCTTTGCCAGAACTTCTTAACCAAGCTTCCTCTGTCTCTCTGGAATTAATGAAAGCCATATGCTGAAAACACATAACTTGAAGACTCCTTCAATATTAGCAACGTTTTGACTTGCACTGGGAGAACAACACTTAGAAGAAAAAAACCCCAAAGAGCTACTTTTCAGAAGCAACTCCTGACCTACCACTATTGTGCAGAATCACAGAAGAATTGGTTTTGGAGCCAAATCTACCAAGTAATCAGATAGATATTCCTTCCTCTCTCCCAAAGACAGCTAATTGAAGATCTGTGGAAAAAAAAATTCCCACGTTTACATTTAGAGAGGCAAAAATACAGTCTATTTATGGTCTGTCTGAAAATATCCATGTACACGGAAACATGCACTGCACCTTGCCAGATTTAGTTTCTGATATCAGATGCAAAGCAATATGTGTGAGCATGCAGTTTACACTGGAGGAATGCTTTCACAGGAAAAAAAACCCAGCAAATCCTTCAATTGCTCCATCTCAGCAATGCAGTCCTGCAGCACAATGATTTCTGAGAAGTAGCCCTACATTCTCTCAGAAAAATAACTCATCATTTTATACCAGAAAGCTCTGGCCAGACTGAAATCCCTCGGTCTCAGGATGGATTGAATCATAAACACCTAAAGGGAAGTTATACAAGAGATTCCAGGAAAAAAAAAATTTCTACGTCAGAAAAACAGCTCTTTAGGTCTTCTCTGTATATCACAAATTAAATTCCAATAAAGAAAAGCCATTTTGTTCTATAGAATAAGAGAAGTAAACTCCTATCAGGTGTATTAGCACTTATTGTTTTGAAGTACTGTTTCCTAAATAGTGAAAATTCACTCCACTTTTACTAGCACTTGGTAATGCTGGTGAAAATCTCAGGATTTTTTTCATAATCTGCACCTATTTTTAAAGAGTGTTAACAACTACCCTATTATGGTAACTCCAGCAAGTAAAGTATTTTAAAAAAGCAAGCTGGTTTTGTTGCAGGTTTTATATTATTTTTTCAAAAAGCTATGACTAGAGAAAATTCTAGAAAAGATAGAGAGCTTTTTTATATAGACTGTGTTAATTAATGACTGTGGTCATTACCACCTATAATTCTTCTTCTGTGAGTCTCTGCATCTTAGCTACACTTCCCAAGCTACGGAGGATGGATTCACGTTCACTTCCCCAGTAGGAGACCAGAACATCTCATTTTATTTCAGTGGGTTTCATCACAAATTACTTTTGCCTGAATGCCCTTCTCTAAAATCTCACTAAAGCTTTTCACAGGCAAAATTATTTCACCATTTATAGTTTCTCTTCTTTTAATTAATAACCTAGGATATAATTGCAATATGACATTTCAGAGAGTGCAATTACAGTTTAATAAACCATGCGGGGCATTTAAAGGCAAAGTGCCCTAGGTTTTCAAGTACTCTGCATTATTTGCATACTCTTTGACATGCTTTGTGCTTTAGTCTGATGTGGCTTTTCTAATTAGAAATAAACATAAGTTAATCATTCAAGAGGCAAAGGGAAAGGCACAGTCAGAAAAAAAACCCCACCTGTTTTGCAGTTATAAGTTTATTCCATGCCATAATTTAGACATAGTTTATCCCCCCCCCTTTTTTTTTTCTTTTTTCCCAAATGGACTGAAGAAATAGAGTGACATTGACAAGGAGGGAAAAAAACCCCCACAAATAATACAGAAACCTTAAAACAGAAGAATGTTCTGTTAATGTTTCTTCAGGAGTCTATATATAATCACCTCTGTCCACATTAGGTTTTCTGAGCAGTACCTTGTAGAGTTCTTCCACAGAGAACAATAAACACAGTTACTTAACCAGATGATTCAGAAAGGAAGAATTTGATAAGGATATCACCCAAGTTCTAAGTGGACTCCACATGACTCATTTGTCACTTAAGAAAATCAATGGCATCATTCCATTACTCATTCTCTAATATTTTGGGACTATCTCCAGTGGGGATAATTACTTGGGAAAAAAGTACAATCAAATTATCTAGGAACAAGGTCAGATGTTCATACAACTGAAAGATTTTATTAAATAAAGCAAGTGTTTAGCTACTGTCTTGCAGGAAAGCTCAGATAAAAAATAAGGAAGGTGTGAGCATAGGAAGTTGTTGACAGACTTGATAGTACTAAGCAAAAAAAAAAAAAAAAAACCAAAAAAACCAAACCAAATAAAGTAGTCATAATACTGAATAAATGCTGGCTTAAAGTATGTAATTTAGCCTCCACTTCCAAACGACTATTTTCTAAAGTAAGTCACAACCAGAATTGTCAAGATCTTTGAGTGCTCTCAGGACATCAGGCATCTGACAGGCATCTCAGGAACTTCTCAAAATGACTACCTTTGATAATAATTTTCCCTTAAAATATGATATTTTCCTACTTCAGACCACTTCTTAAGTTAACTATTTTCACAATAAAATATTTGTTGTGATGAAACACACTCTGAAAATTATTATTGGAAAATGAAGAAACTGGACCAACTCCCTAAGGAAAAATCACTAGGTATTTTTTCAAAGAGAGAGAAAATAAAGTTATTGTTATTCTTACAGTAATGACAGGATAGGAAATGATGTATCATCTATTTTTTGCTGTTCTCTATTTCCTTTTGTAAAATCTTACCTCAAAATATTGATTTTCCACTATTATCCCAATCAATTGTTAATTTTTCTAACAAAATGTGGGTAAATTAGCAAGCTAAGGGTTTTGAGAAGCATGCAGTGTGTCTTCCTTCTTGCTGTGTGTATATTCCAGGTACCTTAATTATTATTTGACTACTTCATTCTATTTCTTTTTTTCTATTTCTTTTTATCTTTTTTTGGGTGTTTTATATTGTGTCATTTAATTGTTTGCTAAAACGGGCCACTTAAGGAATACCAATTGTTCACTCAGACCCTCAACATTCTTAGCACTAATTTAATGGCCTTGAAACACAGAGCTACAAGCTATGTTTAGTTATGTTCAGCACTACACGCATTATTTAACCTTAAAAAACCTTCACAGAAGTATAACAGACTGGAAAGAACTTTCCCTTTTTCCCCTCCTCTTCAATTTGTTACTCTCACCTAATAAAGAACTTTTAAAATGCAATGTCTTTAAATCCACAGCTGCTAGGAGAACCATAG
This sequence comes from Agelaius tricolor, assembly GCF_023055355.1. Taxonomy (NCBI): domain Eukaryota; kingdom Metazoa; phylum Chordata; class Aves; order Passeriformes; family Icteridae; genus Agelaius; species Agelaius tricolor. The sequence goes on from NW_027269261.1 coordinate 48,494,917, forward strand.
AAAAGCGTGTGACCACCAGGTGCTTTACCTTATGCTTGTACTGGGAGATTTTCTTTGCTAATTTCCCATTAAACTTTTAATGAAGTATTTTTGTTCAGAGGGTGGTCAAAAGTAGTTGGTACTTCTATAAAGAGCAAACACACACATGGCTCTCCCCCCCAGTTCTAGTAAATGGAAACCAGTTGCTGTTTGTGCTCATGTCCCCAGCACCTGTGGGAGCTGCTACCAAGGCAGATGGCCAAGAGGAGGATGAAAAGAAGACGGATGAAGGGAATAAGGAACCAGACGGACAATCCAAGATGGTATTCATCTAATTCTTCACGGTTCTATTTTTCTGTTTCTTCCCTTCTGCCTCTCTGTCTGCTCCAGACTGAAAATCAGTTGCCTCCTTTCATGACATTTTACAATTTCACAAGCAAACTAAATAAAAACATTAATTCTGCTTTAATGTAGCTCAAAATGGTGAGCAAAATAAGAGTTCATTGATAAAGCAAAAATGCTAAACAAAACACTTTTATTCCTGAAAAAAGGGCTTTCTTGTTATGTAACTCTCCCATCATATAGGCAATTCTTTTTTTCACAACAGTCCAACAATATTTGGAATTTATTTTCCTCAGTTTCAGAAAACCCCTGCCTTTTATTTCTGTTTCTCAACCTCCTTACTCCATTCCTGAAACCTGTTCTAATACGCATGTAAACCATTACTAAAAAGCATATAATTAGACTTAAATCAATAGCTGGATGTCTGGATTGTGCAGTGGCAAAAGTCAGGCAATTCACAGAAATAGCCCCTGAGGAATATCCTCTGCTGCTCTACAAGGCTTTAGGTTTTACTTTCTGCCTTTTGACTGATTAATACAAAATGTACCTTGGCATTTTTGCTGCTTATAATGAAAAAGGTTTTCAACATTCAGCAAGATAGGCTTACATTTGCCCAATATTTCTAATCCAAACACTTCCTTAAATTTTCTGAATTACCACAACAAGATTTTTATTATTTCACACACACACATTCTCTGTTGGTAAAAGCAGTAGCTGTTTAATGTTTTTTAATGAGAATTAAAAATCTGTTTATTTGATTTAATCAGCTCATTGAGCATTCTCTTTGTTCCTCTAATCCCTTGAATGGGGATGTCAAGGCATGTGATAGCACACAGCCGTGACAATAATCTCAGGAGGTTATCTATCGCTGCCATTTATAATAACTAATGCATTTTACTACTAACGAGACAGCCATACTCATTACAGGGGAAATCTACTCCTCCCCATGCATAAGAGCAAGAGCAGCAGCTGGCTTTGGGCAAGGAATTATGGAGGTCTTTTGTGTATAGAACCCATTTACAAAATGGGAGCTGGCTCTGTAGCCCTCTGGAAAGGCCCAGTCACTCGATCACATCTTTTTGTTCAGCATCTAGACTAAGGAGCAGATTGTAATTATCTCTTAGTTTACCTTCCTCCTGTTATACCACATTCAGAAGCTGCCATGGACTCACTGCTCTACTCTGCCACTGAGTATGAGTGCTATGGGACTCACCAGGAAAAAGAACCTTCCATATTCAGTCAAGGACAGCTTTCAGGATATACCTGCACATGGCATATCTAACATTAGACTTTGAATGAATAAGTGTATGAAGTAAAAATCATGCTCATTTTTACTTCAAATATTAGAACCTTCAATTACCCTACTCTGCAAAAGAAACTCTTTTCAGGGTTGCTTAGCACCAGCAAAGACCACCAGAACTTTAATCAGGGCAAACCGGCAAACCTCTTTTAGCTGTTTCAATCTAATTTTAGTTTCTTGCACAGAAAACTAAATGTTTTTGTCCACAATCAGTTGATACATCTATGTAAAAGCTATGTTAGGGTAAAAGATACTACAACAGCAAAGAAAACTTTTTTTCTCTGGAGATGAAAATGTAGGCTGTCTCACTTATTAAGTACACCTACTATGTTTTTTTAAAGTTTCCTCCTATTCCAGTTTCCGATTCACTACAATAATCTTCCCTGATAGTCATCCTGCTTCTCTTTACAAATTCATCAGTGTCTGAAGTTGTACTTTATGATGAACAGGAAAAATCTGCAATGTGCTTCAAAGGATTGTGCAATGCTGATTAGCATTCATTTGAATGATGTGTGCACTCAACAAGGCAGGTAAAATAAGTCAATATGGTTATCATGAGTGTTCAGTCAATCAGTTTCCAGAGAACTACACAATTGTTTCAAGTAAGGCAATTTTTTGCCTCTTTTCTTAAGCTATTTAGAAAGAAAAGAGTTGAGCCATTATCCTTCAGCCTTAAAGAGAGAGGATGACTTGCTTTTCTCACTAAATTGCAGCTCCAAACTTTCAAAGAACAAAGGAAAACTAGACTGCAAGGGCAATCATAGAAGGACCATAAAGCCTTGCAGGGTTTATCACTGTCAGGTTTGAATTGTGTGGGTTTTTATGTTTTTTTTTTTTTTTTTTCAAATCCAACAGTTACTTGCATTAGTAAAATTTTATTTTCTTTTATATGTTATCTTACATGGAGCATGTGGTTGCCTTTACCTACACAACTGAAAACACTTCTGGAATTTCTACTGAAGCTTAAGTCTGCTGTCATTTTTAAGCATTCATATTCATGTTATGCTCCATGGCTGCAGAAATGTTGTGAACATCAATCACTTAAGTCCCATCTCAAAAAAGCAGCACAATATAACTTCTGTGAAGTGACTAGATCCTTGCTAATTGCAGCTTGAGGTAGCAGGACAAGTTCTGTTCAGCAATATGTAGAGAAATAATAAATTCCTTAAATGCAGCATTGGTACCTGAGAGCAGTACGCAGTGTCACTGACATCAGAGCATCACCATAAAGAGCAGCAGATAAGAAAGCACATGCAGGGATGCTTATCTGTTTTTCCTAGAGGTGACATCTAAAAGAGCTCTTATTACAGAACTGAAGAAATAAGTTTGAAGAAAAATTATATCAAATTCCCGTTAACATCTCCTAGAGATGAACCTCAGAGGCTGCAGAATCAGACTCTCCTTTTTTGACGTGATTAATGGATGTTTTTAAGCCTCTGTTTGCTAACCACAGGATCATATACCTTAATGCAGCAACCACATATACCACAAATTATTTCAAAAGAAAACAATTTCCATGCCACATTTTTTGAGTGGCATATTTAATGGCTGCTCAGTCTGATGATTTGGATATCATGTACTGTCTTTGAAGAGTGCATCATTCTGCACAGGTAATTGCACTGACTAAAAACTGCATCTCCCCATCAGAACTGATTGAGGAATTCATTCACTCCATTTGGTGGTTGGTTTGGAATCAGCTTGAGTCCCTGACTCACTCCATTAACTAAAGTCAGGTCACCTCCTGGTAAAATATTCAGGCCTTCTTGGGCAACAGTGAAAAAACACATAAGCAATTAAAGTTAGCATAAGTGTCAATTTAATCACAATGTAGTCTAGTAAGAATGGAGTTATTTCACAGATACTGGTTGTACGCCCTCAAAAGAACTTACATGCAAGAGAAGTTGTTAGGTAACAAATCCAGGGGGGTAGAAGTGACAGACACCAGATTTGCCTTGTGCAGTGAAGTGTGAAGGGAGGGGGAGCTTCTTTTCCAGTTGTAATGAATTCCATGCAAGCACATTAACAAGCCACTTACTTCTATTCTGATTTATCTTTACCATCAATTAGATAACTTTTATTTATGCCTTAGGGCTGTGCTGTGTTGGCACTTGCTGTGCACTCTTACCCCTGTGAATTTATTAGCCAGAGATGTAATTTAATCAGTGATTTCAATTTACCACCAGCAAATCACATTTACTGTCATTATTTCTGATAATGCTTTTCAACCATGTGGTGCTTTGTTGTGTTTCATTTTTAAATAGTGTCTTCAGTATTGTTAGCCTGGTCACATTAGGCCTCAACCTGTGCCAAAGAATGAGCTAGATTCCTGAGTTCCAACTCTCTACTACTCCACAACATAACACACATGTTAAAAACATAATTATATTTTAAACTAATGCCTCATGACAGTGGCTTTTCAACCTCAGTTATAATTCTGGTACTTTCCGGATACTGGTCCCAGTGGTCTCAGCAAAATGATATCAACTCTTCCAATGATATGAATTAAACCTGTGTGACTCGGGTAAGGATGACAAAAGATAACGGAGCCACTGCTTTGAGCTTCCCCTCAGGCACCTTTTATCATTACTTTGCAATATTAACATTCCCAGTGAATCACTGGCATGTCTAGGACAGGAGCTGAAGTAGCCAAGGAGCAGTTACCACACTAAATATGCCATCTGATTTTCAAGGTTATTCAAGTTGGTTATGCCAAAAAGCCCCTCAAGTGCCTTCCACTTTGAAGTTCCTGCAGGAGGAAAGACTTAATGAAGCTCCCACCAACCAATGCTGTTAACAGCCTTGCTTGGGAGATGAACTGAAAGAGCTGAGAAGGGCCCTAACCCACAACAAAAGAGGCCCCTACAAGGGATCCTACAGGCTCTGTTAATATTCCTCAGATATTTTCTAGGCCTCTGTTTTGCAACCTAAGGGTAATTTCCTTAAAGGCTTAATTCCTTTGTCACCTGCTTTTCTGTGGCATGGGCAAACAAGGATCATTGTGATTTTTTAATACATAAAATAACAAAACCAAAGGAAGACTGAAGCACTTATTCCATATAAACATGACATTTATAATTTTTAAAATTCAATTCAACATGAATATCTGCTTTGCATATAAACTCAAGGCACTGAACAAAAGGGTGCTGCAACAATAGTCTTCAAAAGAAAAGAAAGGAAAAACATTTAATGAATGGTGAAAGATGAATAAATAATGAATCAATTAGGACTTAAAAGGTGTACTCACTTATTAAAACCAGGTTCTCTCATCCCAACATTTCATGATTCTTTTTGTTTGATATTAAAATTAAAAGATTGATTACAGATTATTATTTCTAGATAATTTTCTATGTGTATAAGCTGTAATTCAGATGTTAAACATCAAGCTGTTACTCAACACTATTTTGTGTTTTATTGGCTGTGTTGGGTAAGCATAATTTTTTACTGTGGTTTCATTTACCCTACTAAGGGTTAAAAGCTGATATGGTTAATGCATCTCAAAATATATGAGAAATAAACCTCTGAATAAAGTATTTTATACCTTTTTTAATGAGTAAAGACTGTTAATAACAGCTGTGAGGGAAAGTACTTGTAAGTATTAATGTCTATTTGTTCTACAGTTTAGTTCTTCACATGCACATTTATAATTAGGAATACTTATGGAAAGAAAAGCAAAACTAATCCATTAGGTAATATCGAATTGGAATAATATTTTCCTGAGGTTAAAAAGACTTCTTAACATGGTGCAAATAAGTGACAATGAAAATAACCATTCTTCAAAGGAAAGAGATATTTGAATTAATTTGGGCAATCTGAATGTTTTCTGTAAGTGAGATTTAAAATGTAAAAGTTACCATACCTACAGTATGTCTGTAGGGTTCACAAGGCTCAGTCTTATTACTTTAAATAACCTGGGTCAAATCCTCAGATGCACCAACCTACCTTTTTGGCAGGTCAATAGGAATAGATTAGGCAGACTGATCTGCCTGGCACTCCTAAACTTCACCTTTCTATCACCCAACACAACTAGTATATTAAAGGAAATAATATGGTCAGGGCTCTGTTTTACTAAGTATTGTAATCAATTCAGATACAGAACAGACCCCAAGAAGGATGACCAGGCCCACATCAGCACAAACTTCCATCAGAGTCAGGAGCTGCAGTCAAGCAATTTTTAGCAGTTAGAAATCTAGGCCACTGTATTTACCCGGTTTTGTCAATGACTTTGGTTATCTGCCTGCTATCATCACCAAACTGCAGCAAACTCCCAAAATCAATTAAGGTCCCAGATTAACATTCTTTACAATAATAGAGTAAAAAGAGCTTTCAATTCCATGGAAGAGTCTTTAAGGTGAACTAAAGCCAATGGGGTAGGAATGAAAAGCCTTAAAAGCCCTCAGAGGACAAAACATGATTTTTCTCTAAAGCTTACTTAGTTCACAGTATACAAAACAGTGTAAGGGAATTGTTTCTGATTTGCTACATTTTAATTCCTTACTTGTTTGATCTTTTATCTATAATACACCACAAATTAAGTTCCATACAATATATTTAATTTGTCCAAGCATTCATCTTCCTATTGAAAAACAAAATAATCTTTTTCTAAGTGTTCCCAAGGTTGAATCTTGCTGTACTTAATAAATGAACAATGAATTAAAAAAGAAACAAACCACAAAACAAAGTGCCAAAAAAGAGTGCCAAACCCACCACCAAAACCAGTTTCAGATCTTTACAGATATCCAGACGGCACTATCAGCTGGGCAGCAAAATTTTCCTGCATTATTTGCCTTCAAAACTCAGAAGACCTAGGTGTACCCCATCACACAGGATAGCCAGAATAATCTCAGTGCTAACCAATAATAAATTGGGGCTTACAGATTTCAGAGGTATTACCACAAAAATACCCCTTTGTATTGCAATCAAAATAACATTCAAAGAATTAATTTAAGTTCTCAACCCCTCAGAGGAGTGAAAATAAATTCTATTCCATTCTCAGGAAAATTTTGCCAAGAGAATTCATTGTTGATCAAAGGCCCTATGTATTTAGGATTTGCATACATATTATGTGTTATCTGAGGGAGCTACTAATGCTAGTAAGATCCATAAAGCACAGACTAGTAAAAGGTTATCTCCTTCAATACTTAAAGAATAAAAATGGCTTAATCAGAAGTCATCAAAATGCAAAGGCAACTCAGCAGCTAAATAGTGCATGACTTCCACCTGCATTCTGCCTCTTAAATGACACATTTCTAACACAATTACTAAAATAACAATATACTGCAAGGCAGCACAAACTTTTTGAGGGCATGAAGAACTCTTATCTCCCACAGAGGACACTGGGAAGTGGCTGTGCTACGCTCTGCACCCTGAAGGATCGTGCCTGGAAGTTTCACTTAAAACCAACGGGACCTGGCACGTCCTAACATGGTGATCCTTGGATGGTTAAAACACACACGGATAGGGATACAGTGAAAAAGCTAAGATGCTTTTTTGATGAGAGAAATGAAATGGCATGAAGGCAAGCATCTGTTCAGAGGAGGACCATGCACACAGTCAGCCAGAAATAGAGAATATGTAAAGACAGCATGCTTGCTTCTGGATTACTTTTTTTATTAAATATGGCACTGCAAAGCTAAAAGCTTCACAAATTAGTTTCCTTGAAGGGTCTTCAAAAACTTGGACTTCCAAAGCACAATATCTACAAAACATTAAATGTTCATCTTACAAAGTTCTTTGTAAAGATGTATGAAAAGGAAGCTCAGTCTAATTCACCACTTAGGCAGTTAAGGAGTGCCTCTTTCAGCATTCCTCTGTGGCCTGTGTCAATCCCATTATTCTTAATAAGATAAGGATGCCTTGACACATGTTTCATTTTCTGCAATAGTCAAAATTGGTGATGCTGGAAAAGCTTTTCAGGCACATGACCTCCCTCTATCTAACTACAAGTCAGCTCTTGTTTACAAGTGCTGGTATTGTGCTATGCTGGTATCATTATCTATATTATCTGCAGCACAGTTTGCATTATAGATTTCTTTTATAATGATTTTTTTCCTTTGGATGAAAATTCTGTTTGCATGGGACCTCAAAAAAAGCCTCCAGACAAAACAATATTGGCATTTTATAATTTTCCAAACTGTTAACACTAATAGTACTTCATATTTCTGCCACAAGTCATTCACTGGTACCCAAGTGCTCTATGAACAGTAATTAATTATGTTTCTCAACATGCTGGTAAAGTACCATGACTATTATTTTTATCCTAGCAAGAGATTAAATGACTTGTTCAAGGATGCAGAAACAAATCAGTGATTCACATGGAAGGTATGAATCCTGGATTCCTGCCTATTGATGACCAACGCTTCCTCTTCTTTTGCTGGAGAGAAATAATCATAAAAATTCTAATGAATTATCTGTTAAACATCTAATTGTGCATTGCCTGGACTACTATCATTATCAGTGTGCATAAATGCATTGCCACCCAACAATTTCATCTTTACTCCAAGACAAGTAACTTCAGCAATAATGAAAAAGGAGATGTATCAGAAAGAGATCAAAGGTTAATTGTTATCACATTAGACTCTAAAAATATGCTCCCTTTTAACACCTCATGACAGATGCCAGAAAAAAAGACAGAATCTGCCACAAGGGAAGAAAAGATGCTAATTTGCAGATAAGCCAGCTATAGTCTACAGTAATAAAGTCAGTTCTTGTTGTTTCTTAATAACGAGCTGCCAGACAGTGGGATTACAGCGTGGTTTGACACCAAACTACTTACAGAGAGCCACAGTGTTGTGATGACACTCATCTCCTTCACTACTCTGGGATATTTCAATTCCATTACGTTTAAAATGGAACCCAATTTCCTTGGTAGAACAAACCAACTTTGAAACCCTTAATGTAATTCTGTGGGGTGAGTGGGCATGAGGGAAACCACTTCATAAGGAAACAAAATCACATTACTAAATCATCATTTCTCACAAATACACTGCCTACTCTGCCTGGTACCCTCCCTTCTTCTTCCCCTTGCTCCAGGGCACAACTCAGTACTGTGCAGTACATTGCCTTATGAATCTTCTTCAAGTACCCAATTATCCTGGTGCACCAGACTTGTCATTACCATGACAGCTGTGTGCAGCATGCAGCACATGCTGTCAGAGGTGAAAGATTGTACACAGGCATCCTGCATTTCCATTACAACACGGAAAGGAAGACAGACACAGACATGCTCACACCCTAACAAACAACTTTGCTAAAGATGCTGATTAAAAGCAGAATTTAAGAACCTTTTTTTCTTAAGTGGCAATATAATTGCCAGGCATTCCAGTGCTGTCTGTGCCTCCAGCAATAGTCCTCCTGTGTATTTTTGTCATGATAATCAACGAGGTGGCGTAAGTACTTTTTGAGCACTTTTAAACAGAATCAAATAAAATATTCCATCAGCCTGAAGTTCCTCCAGAAGAATTAAGCTTCATATTTTCTTTCCTCTGACCAATTTTCTTCTTTTCAAAAAGTAAATAACTCATTACTTTTTGCAAACAGAGACTTAATCATAAAATCTCACAGGATATCTCCACAGTGCTGGATTAGTTGTGCTGGTTTAAATAGCCTCCCATGTATGGAAAGGTGCTCAGAAGTGATATGGGACACTCACCCTCTAGGTGAACAATACTGGCTAAGCACAGATATCTGACCCAGGACACATCTGGCAAGTTGTGATGGATCAAACCTGGCACTCACATGGCAGGAAGTAAGCCCTCTAAACATATGTTCATGCAAGGTGACATATGCCCTCAGTTCCTACTGATGCCAATGAAAACCATACCCTGGAAATATCACAGTCAATATCTCACTGCATCATGCCTTTTAAGGACAAACCTGCAGGACAGATGAGTGGTTGCCGTTCTTAAGAATGTACTGCAGATTTTCTAATTACACAGTATTTGGCACTTATGTTCTGCAATGTTGGGCATTTTGGTAAACACACTTCCTCCTTCTTGAATTACCCGCAGCAATCCCTTGCCAACTCTTCACTTGATCATGCAGTTCATTACAGCTGTAAATACAAACATCCTTTTTCCACAACTCATCATTATTGAAGAAACCAGATGGTACAAAAATACCTAGAATAAAAGTGAGATAGGGAGATTTCTTATTCCCTGAGTACTGGATTTTCTATTTCAAACCAATGTATAATAAGCTTGTAGAAAACAATAATTACAGAGAGTTAAGGACTTTTTCTAAAGACAAGCAGGCTGAAAAGGCTGTGTAATAATTCCTAATTCAAAATTAATTTAATCTAAATTAATAGACACAAATGGAAGCAACCTGAAACCCCTGGTCAAGTATTCTAATACCAGCACTTGAGAAGATGTATCTTTCCAGTCTGAAATGGAAGAGAAGGGGAGCAGCTGTGGAGAGAGAAGGGAAGTAAGCAGAGAACTACCACCTCTCTCCTTTGCAAAGTGGGAATGAGGTGTTTATTACTCAGCATCAGCTGCTTACTTTTCACAGGATGATATAACACACAAAGCTTCTGAACACAATCTAGAGGTAATACCCTGTGCAGACACAGGGCATTTATGTTTAGAGAGGACATGGGAGGCTGACGTTATGGGGAGTCAGTGGAGAAGCCTTTTATTCCGTGCTGTACATAACTAAAGGACAAACATCAGTTCCTTGGAAGAGCTGTACAAAATCTGAGCTCTGAAATCAGTGTCCTGTCATGAAATATGATAGTGCTGTTCTCCTGTTTGGGTAACACCCCTCCTTACTGAACAATAAGCACTCAGAAAGCAGCCTCTCTCTCAGAGTCAATTACACAGAAGACAAAGAAAAACGTGCAGACACAGAATAAGCACTTAAAGGTAAGGATTCAGAAAAATTTTTAAAAAATAGGAACTGAAACACTCTTCAATATCAAACATTTAATCCTTCATAACTTTTCTCCACTGCAAAGGCCCAGGAGCATCACTCTATCACCTTCTTAATAGCACAGTCACACCAATGTCAACAACAGACTTAAGCCTGTATGAAAAAAGATCTTTGGAGATGGTGTGGGAATTATGACAGTGAGATAAGGGAGTGGAGAAAGGTGGAAAAACAAATAGCAGCAATAAGAGAGTGAGTTCTAAAAAGCTAAACTTGTTATTTGTGTGGTATCTTGTAGGAGCAGCTCTGACAAAAACCAAACCAGCAGTTAATCTGACAAATACAAAATATGCATAATTTTTACTATTTAGGAAAACTGCAGCTGTTTTATAGCAGAAGGTTATGAATTTCCATATGGTTTATATTATTATAATTTCTTTTAAAACCTACATCAAACTAATAACCAATTATAATTCTCATTTCTCTGATGAGAATAAAGACACTTTTCTGCGTAATGTGAATTGCTTTCATTTTAAATTATGCATTATCATTTTTTTCACAAAAAAACCCTAATACTTATAAAATTTTGCAAGTGCATGGCTTATCATATATTCCTAAAGTAAATATCCTCTTGTGAAGCTGCAAGGTCAGAGGCGTAGAATGCACACATGATCATGTTAGTGCTAAGAAGGAGCTATAAATATCTTAATTAATTTTATTACTAATCTTACTCCCAAGCTCCTTTCAAGTTAGCAAATCATCTTCACCTTGCTGAAGCTTTGTGAGTGAGAGCACTACACAGCTGGAGGCTTTGACAACTTTTCTGTCATGAGGATATGCTGCATAATACCTGGACAGCATGTTTGTGAAGCTGGTAGGAAGGCAGAGAACACTTCAGCTTTTTAAGGGCATTATGTGCAACCAAGTTCTGGTTCATCTTACCTCTGTAAAGTTACTCTTATGGTTAAGATTTTTTTTCCCTTAGCGTTTATTAGCCCTCTCAACATTAAATCATCTGCAATTCTGGCTTTAAAAAATAATTTGGATAGCCTGGGATTAATGGTCTTGAACAATGGTGTGCATTAAACACATACGAATCTCTTCCTAACGTGCTGCATAGGAAACCAGAGGTGCTAAATGCAACTTCCATTCTGAAAAGCAACACTTAAAAATTAGGGTTTATGTCTGAGTTTTTCTGAAAGTCAAAAAATAACGTACTATATCTTAACAAACAAAATGAGAAATTCAGAAATCACTTGGTGATAAAAGGATCAATTTTCTTGAAAAGGAGAGGAAATTACTCGCTGCACGTTACCTCTGCACATATTCATATACCCAACAACAGAAATTAAAAACACCACACTGGGAGATTAAGACCTCAAATTACCAGAACCCATGGGACCATTTGCAATCTGTGAACCACCGATATTAGCAGACTTTCGCTGCACAACAATAAAGATCTATCACAGCTCACTTTCACAAAGTTTTCTTACTTTAATGCTGATTACAATTGAGCCTCTGATTTTTGAAAACAAGCATATTATCCCAAGCCTGCCCTTCCATTGCTATTACCATTATTCAAATTAGTAACGGCATTTTAAAGGCCCAAAGTAATTCCTAAAATATACTCTAAATTATTTCATACAACAAAAGCAGTTTACCAATGGAAATAACTGTCGCTTTGATTTGAAGAGGAAAAAAACCCACACAAATGATTAAATTTAAAAATTTTAAAAATCCCCACATATGATTAAATTTTAAAATTTTAAATAATATTTCCCCATTAGACACATTTTGTTACCTTTATTAGGAGTAATTATTATTTCTTTCAATGTTAAAAAGAACCCCAAACAACAAAAAACCCAAAACTAACAGAGTTTATTTGAAAGTGGGAGAAAAAAGTTGCAACCAAGATGTTCTACTTCATTAAAACTGATAGTAAATGCTCTGTTTTTATAGAGAATTATTTCAAGCCTTTCAAAATTCTTCTGTAGAACATGCAATGCTGGCAGACTGTGGTGCTGTTGGGGGCACGATGTCAGCTGTTCGACCTGATATTGTACTTCGACAACAAACAGCTACCTTTTGCCATTTTCCAATTTCCTTCAATCTATTATGTTTTACTTCAATATTAAAGATCCACTACTTAAATCCACCCAACTGATACCTGTAGTTCATATTTAAGAGACTGGGACATAGTCTGAGGAGTGTTTGCAGAACCAAATATTCTAATAAACTTTATATGCACAAGTGAATACATAATTTTGGCTGATTTATCAAACTGTTAGAAAAAGCCTCACTGTACCTGGAAAGTATCAGCTATGTTCTAAATAGTAAAATTCTACTCCTATGAGAAGTGTTAAGTTCTGCAGATGGTGCTTGCACAAGTGGAATGTCTTTGAGGAACCAGCAATATTTTGGGGCTCTAACAGATCCAAATTGCCAAAGTACCTACTGTCACAGAGGACTAACAAGTGAAGAGTCTTCACCCCCATGTGCCACTGAGCCCAAAGAAAGAAGTAACACTGTAAACTACCTGTATTATAGGACCATAAGGGAAAGTTCCAAACAAGGATTTGGGTCAATGGGTCAGGACTTGGAGAGAGCTTCACACTCTTGGAGAGCGTTCTGTAGAAGAAGCTATATACTGTGACAGCATGTGCCTTCAAATTGATGCAGCCGTCTTCTACTACAGAAATAGGAAGGTTTTGTTCACTAACCCCACGATAAAACTATTGGTGGGTAAAGCCTTAAAAGAAACAATTTATATAACTATACAGGAAACATTGCTGCTACCTACTGCTTGGGATAATATGCAGCACTGAAAAAGTCTTCATTATTTTATCATATCATTGTAATAATTTGAATTGGCAGAAGTTTAAAAAATAAAATTCAGTATCATATTAGAAAGACTTGAATGTATTAGCAATGTAAGTCTTCTGGAAAATTGCCTTCACGCACAGACAGTCTTGTAATTTCCAGATTCTCTGTTCTTCTCTTATGTGCCTTTTAATAATGCAGCATATTTATACTGTCATGGCACAGAAACATTTATTAGCAGAAACATTTGATAGTAATAAAGCAGGAGGAAAGCTACCTTCCTTCCCTAACTGTGTTGCAGAGCAGCAGTTCCTTGTTTTTTCCCATGCCTAGACTCTGTCTGTGATCTGCGTAGGAGCAGACCTACCACTTCTTGCTCTCCTTCTGCTCATTGTGGCATCCACCTGAAATCTTGCTCGATGGGATTGCAAAGCCATGTGAAAAGATGGTCTGTGCCTTGCAGGGCCACTCTGCTAAAGCTCCCCAAACCAGTTTAATCTTCTAATACAGGATTATAACATAAACCTTTATCTACACAATCAAATGGGGAGTGGGGAAAAATGAAGAAATTGCTTTATCTGCAGTAGAATTTCACTCTCAAGACCACAACTGTGTTATCAACATTTCATTCTGAAGTTTTTTAATTCAGCCATCTAAGAAAATACATTTTGTGTTTGTTTCCATCAGTCTGACATTCAAGAACACTCACAGGGCAAAAAATATGCAATTCCATTTGGTGCAACTGATAGGCAATAAAAGTAAAGGTAACTTATGAATTTTGAATCTAATCACAGCAGATTGCTAAGATGACTGACATAAAATGGGATATGGCTTTTTGAGATACTTTTCTACCCCATTTACAGTAAACAGCAGAAATGCCTTTAGAATTTAGGGAATGCTAAGGCTGTCCAGAAACCATTCTCAATTTAAATTCTATTGCCATTTTAATAAAGCTGAGGAGGGAATAGAAGATAAAATGTCTGTATCAGAGGAATTACATACAAAAAATAGCAAAACAAATTATGACACGTAGCACAGGTTGCCCAACTGCTTCTCAGTCATGGCTTGGGGCCAAGCATCACTTGTCTGTTTCACACTAACAGCTGGACACTCTTAAGCATGGTAAATGGCTTTCCTAATGAATTATACTTAACAATATAATCTACAGATCTTCTCCAAGACCAAAATGGAGACACCACAAAGACTTGAGACACCTTATAGGCTGAGACTAATCTCCTTTTCTTCAAGGGCCCACACAGCAGAGGTGTGCACAGCAACTATTTCTGGCCATGTAAAAGGAGATGGGCTTTGCAAATCCTCTCCAAAAATGGAGAGGGAAAACAAGAAGCTTTCTAGCAGGACTGGCTTCATCACAGGGCTGCTCAAGGCAGCACACACAGCTGCAGCAGAGTGCAGCAATCTCCAGGGTCAGAGGCAGATGTGGTGTGAGGGGTCACAGACTGAAAGAAAGGCCAGTGCCATCCTTCTCAGGATCTCATCATAGCTTGGGAGAAACTGGACACAGGAGCCTGTCTCATGCACTGTGCTGGGCAGGAGCAGAAGGTGTCATTTAAACGAGTTTACAGATGATGTAGAAATGGTGCTTTGGAAGTCCTGTCTCAGTGCCCTTGCAGACACTGCTTTGTCTTAGCTACAACTCTGAGTGATATTGTTTCTGGCATCCAGTATACCTTGAGGGTTTAATATCCTTTTCTCTCCTTCCTTGTCCTGTCCATGTATACTCCTACCTCACTGTGGTCTGTAATTTAAAGATATACCTTAAGATATTATATCTGTCTTAAAGATGAATATGGCAACTCTGTAGCTTTCTTAAACATATTTTTCACATATAAGAACTTAACCTCAGCTACACATCAGGAGCTTTTGCTCCCTTTTGCAAGAAATAAACTATTATTATGCAACAACAATTGTTATGGGGCTTTTTTAGTTAATAATTTTAAGGACACAATAAAAAGCATAAAAATTAAGACTTATTTTTAAAAGATTTTGAAATTTTCAACTCATTTTTATTGATTGTTGCCGAGTAATCTGAGTCCTTCCAAAAATTTCAACACAATCCATTAGCCATCTGATAAAAAAAAGCAATGTTGGAAAGGTCTCATAGCTCAAAATCTCCATAGAGGTTACCAATGCGCAGAGTGATACCTGAGTTCTTGTCTATGTGTGTGCTCTGAAAAGAGGCCACAGTCAGTGAGAAGGTCTCTTTATCCAAACAATATTATCTATTATCCGAGTATTAGTCTCCAAAAATAACTCAGAATAGAGAGACAGCAGTAGCCTAGAAAAAAAAAAATTAGTAGAAGTACTCCTTGGTTATACCTACAGCAGTAAATTTTTCCTGTGCCATACAATATTCCTGGGTACTAAGCCTCAGTGCTCATTACTACTGAATCACTAGAATATGCTTTTGGGCTGTGATGACCATTGTGCTCCCTAACAATTTCCTGCCACAGTTCAGGAGTTAGCACACACTGGAGACTGTTTCTAACCGGCAGTCTGCCTATAGCCATGCTGGCCCTACTTATGAGAACATGAAAAGTGTGTAAAAATATATTATGAATGTATGGATATACCATAACAGTTCTGGCATGTTTAATTTAGTAATGACAGTGTGTGTCATTTATGGCAGATCCCAGAGGCTGATCTAAAGCTATTAATAGACACTATGTTCAGCAAAAGATGTTTTAATTTTTTGAAGCACATGTTAAACTTTGCACAGCTGGTATGTCTAAATAGCTGCCATAAATGAAGACAAAAGTTATGAGCCATACTAAAGAAGCAAAATTTACCGAAAAATTTGCTTAAAATTTTAAGTGCATTAGAATTTTTTGGTCTCAGCCAGTGAAGGTTTATTTCCAAATGTAATTAACACAGGGGGAAAACATCAGTTCAGGGTAAAGATCTTTGTTAACAGAAAGGAGGTTCCTACAGCAGTGATCTTTTTATATGGTTGATGCCCAACCTAAGAAAAAAAGTTCATTGCATTTGTGTGGAATAAACCAAATTCTGTAACACTGTAATTGGTATGAACCCAAGATCACTACTTTCTGAGCACTGAGTGAAAATAACCAGTATAAAAACAGAGATTCAAGTAGTGTGCTCCTACCAGATGTATACTGTCTGTGTTGTTTTTACTTGTTTAGGATATAAAGGGAGTTTTGTTCTTCAGAAGAGAAGAGAACTGGCAACATTCCACCCAATGTGCTTATATGCTGCACCTCAGGGGGCCAGTCAGTAACTTTATTTTGCTTTTGTTTTGTCTTTACATAAGGGCCTCCATATGCTTTACCAACATATCCATGTGCCTTTTCTTTGTGTCTCTGAATAAAAAAATGGGGTTTTATCTTTTTAAACTAAAAAATATTTTAACATTTATCTGATGTGAAATAAAAATTAAAAAAAAATCTAATCAGTTTTTTTTTAATCTCTGGAAGCCAACAAATGGATAATCTTTTGCTACTGTTCTGAGTTCTCAGAAGTCAGGTCTATTACTTAGAGTGTAGCACATGATGTGTCTTGGAGACTTTGGGACAGAGCCCTCTAAACATTATCTCCTCAACATATACGGCTAAATTCCTCTTCCAAGAATATATAAACATTTTGGAAAAGCATGTTCATCAGAAAAAAAAGGTATACAAATTTGCTTGAATGTCTGTCTTTATTAATACTGTTTTTGCTAAAACTTTTAAAGCAATGTGTGACTGTGGTCACAGGGGTTTTCAGGTGAAGTAAGAGATGAGAATGTTGACTCTATGATTAGAAGGTTTGATTTATTATTTTATGATCAATATATATATTACATTATCACTATACTAAAAAGAAATGGAAAGGAAAGGTTTTCTCAGAAGCTAACTAAGCTAAGAATAGAAAAGAAGAATGATAACAAAGGCAGCTCTCTCAGACTCTGTCCGAGATAGCTCGGTCCTTGATTGGCCATTAATTATAAACATCCAAGATGGGCCAATCACAGGTGGACCTGTTGCATTCCACAGAAAATAACCATTGTTTACATTCCGCCTCTGAGGCTTCTTAGCTCTCAGAAGGAAAAATCCTAAAGAAAAAATTTTTAGTGCAAAGATGTGTGCGACAGCAATGGACCTAAAGTTACCAATAAGTACTATATTAGTAGTTTATTACATTCAAGTGTACTTTTTCCAGGCCATGTATCTTTTTTTGTTTATATTTTACTACTAAATAAGAATATGGAACTGAATAATCACGAGTAAATTCTTTTCTTGCAAAGCCTCTCTTTACTACAGCCTCTTTTTTAAGAACATCCAAATAAGACTTGTTTGGACAGAGAGGAGAAGGTATCAAGTGCTTATCAAAAAATAGAAATAATTGTAGATTTTAGAATTTTATAAAGAAAATAAAGATGTGATACTTGGCTTGGGAGACACACCTTCTTGTATGGAGTAACTTCTCATTATATATTTGGGGTATCTATTTTACACATATCTAAAATCTGTTTTAATATATCCACTCCTGTTTTCCATCCTTTGTGTTCCTTTTTTTCTTTACAATCCCTATATAGATATAATTTTAGCTATCTTACAAGCCAGTGGCTTTTGACAAGTTCATATATATATTTATATATATAACCACTGAAAGCTACATAATATGTAAAAAAGGTTTTACTCATAGGTGGTGAATGACTACAGCTGGTCATACATACACTTAACAGCACTGACCCTTGGAGACAGAGAAGTTAAAATAGAAGGGGCTTTCCTCTTGCATGATAATAATATCTTTCCCATTGTAAAAGAGCCTTTATGTTACATAGCTCTGTTACAGTCTGCCGGTGGTTTGAATGTTTTCTTTTCCAAGGTTAAAACACTTGCAAATTACAATGACTTTGCAAAAAAATGCAAAATATATAAATACACAGAATATGACTTACTGTGACAGATAGATACTTATTTTGTTCTGAACATTCAGGCATTTCCTTACGCGTTTTCCCTTCCCATGTTGTCTTTTCCAAGAAACATGCAAGGAAAAGGATCCCACAAAGGCATTGCCACTGAGTAACAAGACCTTGTAAACTGAAAGCTGGATTAGGCAATCAGGCAGCTACATGGAGATGAGAAAAGAACAAAGGAATTAATACTTAGAAATTTCACTCTGCAAGTTTTGAAGCGAATAAATGACCAACATAAGGGAGCACCTACAAAACTACATTATTGTTGCAATGAAAACACACCATGTACCTGCACAAATGCTTTAAGCTCCATGTCCCCTTAAAACATAGTTGATGGATGCTGGCAAAGTATCTCAACCATATCAAAATTAAAATACAACCAAACATGTTCATGTTCATAAGTCAGCACAGCTCCTGCCCACCCGTGATTTTTGCAATAACTCCCAATGTCTCCCAGGAAGGCTGTGATTTCCATCACAGTGATGAAACAACCTCTCTTTCCTCCCTGTCTTAACGGATGTTTTCTGTTAGTCCTGTCCCATAGTCCACTTACTCCTGTAAAAATACCTAGCACGTTCTGGTCACCATGAGCAAGTGCAATGAGAGATCAACACTGCTTGTGCCATTACAGCATTAAAAGGGTTATCTTGCTTCTTACAGTACACTACCTTAAGGGTCGTGTTCGTGGAATAAGGCAAACTTTCCTACTTCTTAGAGCAGCAATCCATAAATAACCAAGACAGCCAGAGAGAACTGCAGCACATTTCACCACAAGAGCTCAGAAACAAGCAGCACTCTGCAGTAACAGGAGGAATTAAAAGCCTGTGTGAAAACTCGTAGCACAAGAGAGTGTATTTTACTCAAGTCTAACATTCAGCAACCATGTTATTCAGATGGTAACATAAAATGAAGTTAAAATAAATGTGCTTCATAAAGTTCAAGGTAGGAGAAGAATCACAAAAAACAGAGGGTGGCAGATCATAATAATTTCTTATGCAGTGACTCTGGTTAAAATAATTTGGACTTTGCTTTCCATATATTCCTTTATTGGCAACAAAATAATAGTAACTCTAAGTGCTGACTGCAAATTGATTTTTGAAGCATTTTTTCCACTTTTTTTTTAATAACCTGCACAATTAGCCTGCAACAGAATAATTTAGTCACAGACTTCATATCTTGCAAGCAAGCAAAATTTTATTTTGAAAAATCTAGAGAAAACAGACACTTCATAATTTTAAATACTCCTCTGACATTACCAAGAAGAAACAGTCCCGCAAACTTCAGAGAAGCTAAGTGAGATACCTATTGGATACATCTTTTCCGTTGGTGCTGCCTCATAATTAGATGTTTGCCCAAAGACAACCTTTCTGAAGTCATTTGGTTAGAAAACTCTCCTGATAAGAGCAAGATGTGGCTTTAAATCCTAGTAGTCTATTAGGATGCTTCCAAGAAATTCTCCCTAAGCCTTAATTCCCCACACTCAAACAAAAACCAAAATCCCCTAAAAAGTTCATCTACCAGCAACAAGAAAAAAATAACGTTTCAAACTACTATGCTGCTGTGATTTGTATCAGTTCTCTGTGCTTGGTTAGCTCTTTGCTCCTCAGACAAGGGTGGTTCCAGCTGGAAGAAAACTGAAGTATTTTAAACTTGACATGAGGTACTAAAATTATTTTGCTTCACTTTGAGTCAGATTTTAGGAGGCTGCATTTCAGATGAACACAGCTTCTCTGTATCTCAGTGACTTCAGAGACCTGAAATGAACTTCTTCCTGTCAGTAAAATTATTCTTTGCTTCGAGCAGTTTTTAACCCAGTTCATGGTGAATTGAATTTTCTTTGTCTAAACTACTTCTGTATTTTTCACAGTATACATAGTTCTGCTCTGCACTGTTGACAGACTTCACACAGTGGAAAATTTGTCCTGTGCTTTTGTCCTATTGCATGGAAAACTGAAGGGAAAGATGTTGAACTTCCAGTTAGATTTTTCAATGTCCACTAACAAAGTGCATGGATATTATACAATAGTGCAACAGTAGCTACCCCTTTCCCTGTAACACCTTGTTTCTGCTTTTCCACTTTGTGACAGATGACAAATCACCTGATTCTCACCATTACCGATACTTACAACCTCAGAGTTAATTATCACTTCACTCTTTCCTCTACAACACAGCTGAGATGCTCCAATTCTACTGCTACCTCATTCTTAGCATCTCAAAGACCCTGCTTGTGCTTCCTACAGACAAGTCTATTACTCAGACCCTTATTAACCCTTAAGAATAGATAAGTCCTGTTCCTTAACTTGTCAAAAGACTCCCCTCATTCATGCAAAACACAGCTGCAATAGCCATCTTCTTCACCTGTCAATTTGATCACGTCAAGTCACTCCCTCTTAGAAGCTTTCCATTTCTATCACATCAAATTTAAGCTTCTTGTCATCACATTCAAAGCTTTAAATTGCCTGTCCCCTTGTTCCCTTGGCCAGTTTTCCTTATGCTCTGAGTTCCCTAGAGCAAAGAACATCCTGCTTGAACACTTGTAAAATCATTAGTTGTATGACAGAGGTTATTACCACAAATAAATCACAAACAATAAAATACCCCACCAAACCTCATTTTTTATTTCACTGTTAACCTTGCAAGCTAATTCTTACAGCTCAGACACTAGTGAGATAAATTTCACTTTCCAGTTGACATCTGAAAAATTTCTAAATTATTGGCCTCAAAACCTCTTTTCCCAGAGTACCAGATAAAATTGCAACATAGAGAAACTGAGCAATGTGCAGAATGCACAGAAATGTTTTAAATAAAAAAATTGAGGACTAAAGAACCAACATAAATTCTCTCCAACGGAGGCTTACACAAAAGCAAACAATACACTTTTGCTTCTAGATAAAATCCTATGAAGATTTTTATGACTCTATGCACAATATATCACACCATAAACAAATTCCTTTCCCACGTCACTCAGAGTGAGTGGAGTAGCAGAGTAGCTCTCATTCTCAGGTGTGTTAAATTTGGAAGAAAATTTCACAACTGCTTGCACTGCTTCGTAAGATTATTCTGCACAGTAACCTTATGTGCCTTTTCATCTACTTTAATATAAAACTCATATGTAAGTAGTACACTTGCATGGTGCTTGACTGACTGCAAGGAGACTTCAAAACTGGAAAAGCTGTGAACCTTGTTGCTGTACCTTCCCCATTTTTCATTTCCAGTTTCCCGACACCTTGCTACAGATTATGCAAAAAACCTATTTTATACATGGGCTTCCTGTTGACAGCTAGATTCTTTAACATTACATTTTGAAAAAATAAGAAACAATTGTGCATCATCATCCAACTCTTCTCCAAGGGTATGTCATTCTGAATTTGAGACAAGAGCTAACTAGCTGAATGGTCCTATATCTGCTCTGAAGCACATCCCTCTTTATGTGTATTCCAACTTTCCTTGTGTTAATTAAGACAAGCTCGATTTCCACTTGAGCTAACTTCAATATGTCAGCATCTGTAGCAGATTTAATCCCCTTTTCTGTAGCTACCTTTACATCAAATGCATGCTATATTTTTATCAATTCCTTGCTCTCTCAGGAAAGATTTAAATACCCATGACAGCTCAGTACAAAAGGACGGCTCAAGCTTTTAAGAATTTCAGGAAGTGCCACTGGAAAACTTCCTTAGGCAACCACACTGCCTTACAGCCTTCACATATCCTCTGCGACAGTAAAAGTACCTGTTGCTCTTATCACTACTCCCTCCTCTCTTTTTATTACTTAACCATTTCACTCTTACACTGAAATTACTCTTCAATGTTTATAGTTCATTTAAAAAAAATCAGCATCTGTTAAGTTCATGCAAATATTTTGGGCACAGCAGATAAATTCAAATAGGAAAACATGCAATAAAAATTATTGTGTTTTTTTTTCCTGCAGCAGCAATATTTTCACAATCTTGCCACAAGTTCAAAAAAAACTATCAAAAATGCATGATGACAGAAAATCTGGTGGATGCATCTGATTCCGAAATCTCTGCTACTACTCTCTTCTGTGCACCTTTGTTTCCTGATCGTGACTTTATTTGCTCCTCTAGTTATGATTTCAGGACATTATGAGCAAAGATCTGAAGTGCACTGCTACTGCAGGAGGAGCTCCCAGTGTTGCCAACTAGAGTTGGCATTCCCCTGCTTTGATCCCAGTCATTTCATCTTCCCCTCATCTTCCTTTGCACCACATCAAGTACTTTCTAATTTTGCACTGGGTAGTCTCATTCCTCAGAAACAAAGCCTGAGCAGAGGAGCTAAAGAACTTCCTGCTGAATTAGCAGCCTAAACCTTTAAATGAAAAGTTAGGAGTCAAAGCTATGGCAAAGGAGATGGGTAGAACTGTGTGTTTTAGGAGCAGACAGGAAGAGCAAGGGAGGACTTGTTTCTACACCTCTCAAGGAGCAGAGCTGTAACACGTAACTGCCTCTCTAGGCTGTGGCTCCACAGCAGGCTAAGCGGAACAGCTACTGCTTACTTGGACCTGTGCTTCACTGGCGTGGTGTGGTGAAATGCAGGCTTGGTGAAAACAAGAACTGTCAAATGTGAGTGGAATATGTATGTGTCACAAAGAAAGGGGCAGATTGTGACTGTGGAGACAGTGAGATCAACTTAAATTCCTGTTATGTGCTTGCAAGAGTTTTGGTTATTTTTCTGAGACAGGAACTTGTCTCATCTGCATTCATATGATACAACTTTAAACTCAATAAGGCCATTAAGTACAATCACACTGGAAAAATAATAAAAGAGATAAAATAAGATATCAAATTGAACATGTCATTTTATGATGTTTCCTGAACTAGCCACATTCCTAGGAAGTGATAGCATCAGATGCATCACAGATTTGGCTTAGAAAATACCTCAGTATATTTAGCAGATCTCATACAGATATTCAAAATGACAGAGTCCAGCATAAAATGCTTTCATTTTGGAAGATCTATGAGCATCAGGAAGACAGCTATAAATCCTTTATTTTTTGTTTCCAGAGTATTTTTTCTAAGAGAGATAGAAGAGATGCATCAATTTAAATACCCTACACTAATGTAGCAAAGCGTGGGACCTTGTTTAGAAAACTGATGCTCTTTCTGCGACAATTTGTAACCCTTTTTAAAGGCTCTTCAAAGCTTAAATAAAATCTGACAGTTTTCTTCCTACCATATGTAGAGGTAATGAATCTATCAAGTCTCTTGAGGCAGCCAGCAATTATCTCTGACATGAGATACAACACACTTGCATTTAGCCACACAAACATAATTTTAACTATGGGCCAGAATAATTAAAACTTTCGGAGCTACTATGAAGTAAGGACAGAACAGCTGGCAAAATGAAAACACACTGCAAATAGATTTCAAAACTGCAATGTGCTGATTTTCTTCTGATTGCAGTTGTGGCACTTAAGGCTATCCATCAAAAGATGTTTAGTGAAGCAGTTTGGCCCATTTCACCACTGAACAGTTTGTGCACCTGCAGATTCACTCACTAGCTCTTAACAGATTCAATTCTCTCTCGGTCTGGGGCACACCTTCTCTGAATATTTTGGTGCTGCTTTGAACTCACTCTTCCTTGGTCCTTACTCTGACTGCAGGTTCCCCTTGTTCCTAGTTTAACCAGTTCTGGCTAAAGAAGGGAATTATTTAATCCCCTCTGTACTCTACAGGGTTTGGAAACCATAATTCAAATATAATAATAAAGGTACTGGGATTTCCTACTCTTGTCTAATCCTGGTTCCCAGAATCTGAAAATTTCCAGTATTCTAGGATACTGGAAATGCAGAATGTCTTGTCTTCTTGTTCTCCAGTCATCTTTGCACAGGGATGGTTAACAAGCTCTTGAATGCACTGTCTCTCTCTGCCATGTAGAAAGGCTGGGAAGTGTCAGATATTATTAGTTATTCAGTGATGTTTTCTCAGAAAATTCACTGGCCCTTCCAACTGGGCCAACTTCGAAACACAGTTCAAATTCAGGATCACCTTGCAATGGTTCTCGGGGACAAACTGTCAAATGTTCCTCTCAGCAGGTAATACATCTGCAATACAGTCTTGGGCAAGGTTAGATTTGTTCCTGCAGCAATACAAGATGGAGACCATAAAGTAAGACAATGACAGTTTGACAGAGATGAATCTTACTGTCATCCTTGAAAATTGGTAGTTTCAGGCCTGTATGAGTTACAGCTACACAGTGATCTCTGCTACGCAACCCAGTGAGAAGCTTCCCATCTTTTCCTTTTCACCTTCACCTCTCAGATCCTCAAAACTACATCACAGGAGAAATTTGGCCTGCTTTGTCCTCTTTCCTCTCAGAGCAGATATTTACTGCAGATAAGCAGCTATTTGTTTCCAGATGACTGCATGAGCTAACCAGACCTGCTTTGTGAGTAGCTTACATGCTGTGTGTGGGGGTCAGCAACTACCTGTGAGCAAACCAAAAGCTACACAAAACCTGCAGCTGCTGATGCGCCCAGTCCTGCTCACATCACCTCCACCATGCTTCAGCACAGGTACAAGTTGAGCACTAGGGCCTCTTCCACCACTGTATGCTCAGTCCTGCAGTGTAGGACTACGCATACAGGACAGTAAATTCCTTTTTACTGTAGTGCTCTCATCTCCATATGGAAACACTGTACCTTTGAATATGCAGGATCTGTTGTACAGGACTGATATAGATCAGAAATTTTGCACTGAGACTGGAGGGAGTGGGGGGTAGACTAAAAAATAAAAGAGCAAAAAAACCCCAAACCCCAAATTCCACAGTGACGACTTGCATGAGACAGCATGTCTACACTACAGCAGAGAAACAGAGCTCTATTTTAAATTTAATTTCCTTCACCCACTCCCTATAAGTCATGAGCTGCAGACCCCTGAAGTCAAAGTTTCCTGGCACTGAAGATCAAGCCTGCTTGGGCTTTGCTCACTTTGGAAAATCCCTTTTGTCAGCACATGGGAATTTTTCAGTCTTATTTGAAAAAAGTTGCTTTTAGCCTCAGCTCTACAAGACAGAAGCCTCCCCCACCATTCCACAGTTAGAATCATAAACCCACTACATGTTTGAAATAGACACATATAACCTTAATAAGCTTTCAGAATGGCTATGGTTCAAATTTATTTTGATCACCGCTACAGCTTTCTATTGTTGGAGCATGATGAAAATTAACAGATTTGATGTATACTGTGAAGGTGCATGTTAACTTTTGAGCCTGACACAGCAACTGGCGAGAGAAGCAGAACAGTAATTAACTAACTATCTGGATGTTGTGGCAGTGTTAATTAGATACTGCAAAAGCTGATTTAGCTCCACAACAATTTTCACTGAGGTAGTCACTTCAAGTGCTGCTTAAAGGGGTCTTTCTGTCAATCATACAAAAAGATTCATGCTTTGCTTCTTTTTTTTCCAAACTGTCATAACATACTTAAAAACTTGGCACACAAAAGAATGAAGATCAAACTGTGCCTCCTCTCATTTTCTCTGCAATCAAAACAAATTCAATACTTTAAACATCAGGCCTATATGACTTGTGCACAACATGTCCCAGCATAGCCATATTTAGTTAGCAAATTATTTAACATACTAGGACAAAGCAAAAGTTCAGTCACTGCTTCCACTCTTCCTCAGAAGTGATCCAGGTAAAAACCAAAAGTTTTAAAGAAATCTACCTATTTTCCACTGGTAGAGAAAAGGAAACAGATCTAAGAAAGTAAGACGGCTTTCTCCAGGAGAATAAAATTGTCAGGCTTCTAGCTCTTATGTACCAAGCATACAAGATATGTCAGGTCCACAAATTGTTGCACTTGTAGCTGGCATTTTAAAATGAATTATGTGGGTGGATGGTTAAATGACAACAAGTACTATATATCTTTAGCCCTCAAGGAAGAGAGTACTTGAGATCTCCTTAATATGTCTTTTTTTCCTCCTTCTTTTAGGTAATAAATTTTTCCAGGAAAAGGTCAGGCCAAAGTGACAGAAAATCTGATTTGAAGGCTTTTAGGAGTCATGAAAGTAACATAATCCTGCTATATTCAGCCAGGCTGGATTTGTGCAGAAACCTGCACAATGCAAAAACACCGGAGGATGTGCAGTGGAGGGGAAATTAAAAAAAAAACAAAAAACAACAATTGAACAAAAAACCCCGAGGGGGGAGGGGAGAGGAGAGGGAGAGGAGAGAGGGAAGAGAAATAAAGTCTCTGCAAAGAAAGTTTTACCAAAACCACAACCAACAAGGGAAGGAAAGAGAAAATGATACTTGTTTTTGAATACAAAGCCTCCTATATCTAGTCTAGCACAACTTTCTACCATTTCTCCATATAAAAATAGGTAGTTCTTTAGATTATATTAGAACAAATTGGAGTAAATGCATTTTTAATGGCTGTAAACATTTCAAAAAGCATGGGAGCTCACCTGCGAGGTGACTTGCACCTCTTTCCTTAAAATATGTTGACCAGAAGAGGTGAGCTAATGCAGAGGGAAGATAAGCACTGGCAGGTTTAAAGCTCATGATAATTCAGTGATCTAGCCCCAAGACATGTACAATAAAGCTTCTTCGAAGACTTATTTCATTGCATTCTTTACCAAACAAGGAAATCTCCTCTAATCTGCAAGTAAAGGAAATGACAAGTGTGAACAAAAAAATGAACTGGTTACAGACTATTCAACCTTAGATTATATTATTCTGAACTGTTAATTAAACTCTTTTTATAGCTCTCTCCTGAGTCTGCCTGGGGCTATACCTTTAAATTACCTTTTAATGGGAAATTGATGTGAACAGCATGCAGCCACAAGACCAGGGAAATGTGTCCCCATTCTTAGGATGTCTGCTGTGCACATCAATGGACATGAGGGGTTCATGTAGAACTGCTACCTCTATTCTTGGCTGAGTGAGGAGACAGCCAATTAATTGGCTGTCAGGAAATGCATACAGCACTGTAACAGTTGGATGGAAAAAGAGAAAGAGCATACAAATCAGAGAAAAGAACACAAGATAAGCAGGTCAACTATCATAAAAAGTGTGGAAAGGAAAAATAGCTATTGGAAATAGATGAACACAAAAGTGGCTCAAACTTTCAATTCACTGTATTTATGCTGATGTAAGCTTGGCCAACATGTTTATACAATGACATAAGCCACACTATGATATATTCTGGACTATTTCCAAAAGCTTGATTTACACTTAGAAGATAACCCCTGGTAGCACATGTCAGATGAATGGTGTAAATGAGATTATTGATATGATAAACTGTTACAAAAGAAAACTGAGAGAAATAGCAATGGCTTTATGTTATAGTTTTAAGTTAGGAATGTAGGATAACACTATTAGGGTTATGGGGTTTTGTTTCATTATTATGCCTGTCTTGTTTTGCAGAAAATACAGGTCTGATGCAGCCTATAGCTTTAGCATCTTAAAGCTCTTGTCAAACACAGTGTTTTCTGCTAGGTCTAGCCTGAGAAAATCCAGGCAAAATACAATGATATAAAATGTAAGGAATGAATTTATACTGATAAAAAGGCAAACTGTGTCAAATAGGTAATAAATAGAATGAAACAAAATCAACATAAATACTGCCCTCATGTTCCATCATAGAAAAATCATCTTTCACAAATGTATTCAGGGGAATTCTAACTGGGAATAAGAGGACTGGCAAAAAAATTTAGAATTCTACAATCTAAAGAAAGACGACTGTCACCATTTTCAAAGAAAGACTTAAAAGAAGAACTACATGAAAAAATCACTATAGGACATAGAAATGGTCAAGGTGTTAATTAAACTTCAGTAGTGATATAAATCAGAATAGCTATGATGGGATCTGAATTCACAACAGAATTACAGGTCAGGTCAGTGCCCTACTGCTCAGACATGGAATGGGGAAGTGAAAATATAATAGCTCCAAGGAACAATTACTGAAACAGTATTTTTTAAAATATGTATTTAGCTACAGTAAATTATTCTATCCTTACCTGATAAACTACTATATAGTATAAAAACCAAAAGCCAGAGCATTATTACAGAGTTACAGGGCAGACTTCACATTTTATTAATAAAACCAAATACACAGACGTAAAAATCTTAAAGTTTGAATCACACAGAAGTTTATGTTTAGAAAGAAGTATCAGGAATAACTACATCAGTGCAGCACCATGCTGTGCACTTATGTTCTTAGATATTTCTAAACAATCTTCACGATTTTAACTAAGAAGCAAGAAGCTAATCATATTCAGCAGAGCAGAAACAGGCCTAAGATCACAAGGTTCTACAACAGCAATCCTTCTAAAATGACATTAAGGATATATGACAATGTCTACTTCATTAAATATTTCTTAAACAGTACTCACATCTTTGGTTTGAATACACAAGGGCTGATCATGAGATGAGAACAAAAGGTAATTCAGCATTTCATAACCAAAATCTTATCCTCCTTTTGTTCCTCTGTAAGCAGAGCCAGCAGGAGAGAAAGTAATGATTTGCTATTCCAACAGGTTATCAGCTTGATAACCTTTTGGAATAATTGATAGAGTCTTGTTGGGCAGAAGAAGCAAGGAGGGAAAGGTAGGAATGGGTCACATCCTGCTGACTCAACACAGCTCGAAAAAAGCCCTATATTTGAAAGAGGAAGGCAAATACTCATGATAGATAAATTCCTTCCTGTTTCCTCAAAAAAAGGAATGGGATATTTGCATGCAAATAGCATCCTCGTTAATAATCATTATCATGTATTTCCACTGTATTTCAGGATGTTGACATGTTACCTGATCTTTAAAACTCCTGAATATGACTCTGTTGAACCATATTTGTCTCTCCTGACATTATACTGCAATTGCCAAGAAACTGCATTTCTTGGGAGAACCTCAGCAAAGATAATCAAGTAGCACATAATAAAAAGTTAGGGGCTGATTTCCTCTCCTAAGAAAGATGTGCTCTTCTTGAGAAGGTCACGGACCACCCAAAAGATCACAATAAACCATGGACAATTGGCTAAGGCTTTAGCCTACCTAGTAATTTTGAAGCAGGTAGATGGAACATTTTACCACACAAAAGCTACAATGCACAGCTGGAAACAAAAGAGTAAGTAGACAGCATTTAGACTGCCAAGTGGTTAAAGGCATACAGAGGCATCCAACAGGATGTAAACATACCTTGTTGCAACTTAAATAATTTAAAATGGATCCCTTTCATGGAGGGGTTATTCAGAGTGGAGTCTAACTCTTAAACAACATGATTTTGCTGTTTAACTGCCATGCTCACTACTACTGATAAAATGCCACTCACAAGAGGAAAAGAAATCTTTACAGCAGACAAAAAGCTCTGCCAGTGGAAAAGCTGAGAATGTGAATTTAAATAGTCAGTCGTTACAATTGAAACAAATCGCTGACTTATATATTTTATTTAAACTCAGCTCTAGTATCAGACTACTTTACAATGTAATCAAGCACAGTTAATTACTGTCAATTACTTGTTCTTACACTGTATATAGGTGGCACATGTTGAAAAAAAGATTGCTAAAACACATTCTCACTCCCTCTCCCTGGGAGAAACAAAAAAAACAAGGATCCAGAAGGAAAAGAGGCTGCTGCTGGCTACTGTTTCAAATTGTACTGCGTCACTCTTCCATTCAGCTGTATAAATGCAAGGTACAGAATGAAAAATATTACTGATATTCCCAGTGCACCAAACTAGAACACACAATTTACTTGTATACACTTTCCTTGGGTTTGAATGCTGATGTCCACAGAGCCTTTACAATAAATTTTTCATTTGTTTTCCTTATGGAGAGAAAGACTGAAGGAAGGAAAATAAGGGAGAAGGGATGCACAGGCTACCCACAAAAATAACAGAAAACCCTTCAAACTAAAAGCCCACCACTTCAGACAGCTTTTAGTTAGGAAAAATACAGAGCACTGTATTCATTCATCATCACACTTGTAAAATATTTCTAAAAAAAACCCTTACTTATTCTCTTCCTTCAAATCCCCTTCAAATCCTCTCCTCTCATATCTTGAGGAGTTTGATAATAGTGTAGGCAATGCATTATTGAGAATTACTTGTAACCTTGGATTTTACAGTTTAGTATCAAATGTTGTTAGGAATATACCTTGATTCATAAATATTTTTCCAGACATACTGTATCATACATATTACTCTACATATACTATTTCTAACAGAATTGATTTTTAGCATGATTAACAAATAGACACACAACTGTAGAATGCATATTTTTAAAGATAGCATTTTAAAACTTTCGAACCCCCACAGTGCTGAAAGGCTGCCCTCAGGAAGGACTGTATCAGGATGAAGGCAGCTACAGCCTAAGAAGCAAGGAGTGTGTGCATCCTTGGCACCTCACATGGCACACAAATACACTCCATTCTTCCCTCTCCTCCTCCCAGATGCCAGCGCAGACCCTCATAGTTGTACTCTCCTACTAAACAATGTGTTAGGATGTCTCAACAGTTCAGGCATTTCTTCTTTTTACACAGTGATGTCACAGACTGGTTCACAACACTTACAACTTTAGTCTGATGTCTTCAATAGCCATATTAAAAACACCAGCTAACAGATATATCAAGAAGAGAACAATGACCTGAATTTGCGATTAGTGTCCAGGCACTTTGTGAATCCCTCATGGTCCAATCAACCCATATTTGGTTCAAAAATTCTTACAGGTAACAAAGTTTTCCCAGGTGGTATTCAATTTAAGTAACAGTTTACTGACTTGATAGACTATAAAAATCTTTAATTAAAAGAATATATTTAGATTAACTTTCTTTATCCACTTGTATTATCTGACTCTTTCTGCTACACACAAGGGGAAAGATGCAGGAAGCATGCAACACTAAAGGGTTTATCCTCATTTCATATAACCATTTTGAGATCGATACCTGAGGGACTTAAGCAACTGCATAATAAAATATGGCAGAAAGCCCAACAAAGCTATTGCTGATACAAGAAAATAGTCTTAGGCACTAGAGGGAGCATCTGTCTTTACAGTCACTGAACAACTGTTTCCATGTCCCTACAACATATTGTGTATTACACACAAAAATAATTTTGCATGTTGTGTATAACGTACAAGTCCTACCTTTCCCATGAAAGACAAAGAAATAAAAGCAATACCAATATTATAAAACCATCACTATAAATAAATATGCCTTCTTGTCTATTTAACTTATTAAACACTAATTTTAATTTTATTTTCCTAAATTTCAGACTCTTACAGTAAACCTTTTCTGCAGAATTATCTAAATAGATTAACAGCATTAGAATACCATGGTGGCACTGTTCCTTCACAGGAAATGAAAGCAATGACATTTTACTTTAAGGACACTGCTTCAGACTTCTGCAGACATCCACATCTTGGCTAACTGCCTAGACTCCCCATGAGAGAAGGGCATTTCTGGGCTGTGATTCACCTGACCAGCTCTAGGCAACTGTCAGAGGATTAATGTGTGAATCATACTCCCCAAGCACCACTTCTATGAACAGAAAAGTAGCTGAACTCACATGTGGATGTGTAGACCACAGATAATCAGCTCACAAGGTCTGCACCCAAAAACATAGATAGAACACACTAAGAAAATCATGCATGGCAACATCAGTGATTGTAAACTTGGGGGGAGGGGAATTGTACAGTGGATCACAGTGGCTGGTTACCTGAAGTGTACTGGCAGCATGAGCTTATTGTACATTTTCTAGTACTGTAAAATTCTCCATTCTTGCTACAGGTAACAGATTCAGTAAGGAAAGCAAAGATACAAAGGGTAGAAATCCCTTAATAAAACCTGTAAAAATAAGACTACAAACTTGCATACAGAACTATTTGAAACACTATTATACTTTCATCACTTTTTTCATCACTTTCCCATCACTTGGAGTGATGGGAAACAGAGAGTATCTGCCACCTATGGTTCTCCTCAATGCCTCAGCCTTGCTGTGCATTCCCTTGCTTACTGGCAGGTTTGCATACTCACTTCAAGACAGCCCTCAGCTCTCTGCCTGTCTGGATGCTGCTAACTGAAACACTGCTGCTAAGAATCACAGCTTAGTTTACCATGGCAGTTTAGTAGCCATGGTTTTAATATCAGGCATTATGTTCCCAGACTTTGTGCCAAGCCCTGGAGCAGGAAATTCTATTTTCAAATGCATCAAATTGGTATGGCTGCAGTCAAGGTTATTAAATTATATAATTTTAGCTTGTTGTGCAGTTTCTTACTGTTGTATACAATGATCAGCCACATAAGACAGGATTTAAATTTTGGGAAGAAATATTAACTCTGCTTAAGTCCTCTAAACAAAATACAGTGACTGTGGTTCTCCAGAATTTTTATTAGAAAGCTCCTTTCTTCTTCCCCTTGGCACAAAGGTCCTTGCTCATTGTGAAGGACAATGCATCACAAAAGCAAAATTGCCACAGTTTCTTCAGTTATTCTTCCAAATTTATAAAGCAGAGTGTTCTCCAAATAGGACTTTTACTGAAAGAAGGCAAGAGACCAACAGCCTCTGAAGTTCAAAGCTAGGTTCACAAACCCACTAGTTTTGACTCTAATAAAGCTGAATATAAATTATTGTACCAAAAGGATCTGAGCTACTGTAAATTTCAGATCTCTTTGAAAACATTTCTCTTTGCACTTCAAACATTTTTGCAGTACTGTAGCAAAGCCTCCAGAAAACTAACATAAGCATTTATCTTTAAAGCAATAATAAAGAGAATATAGAACAATCACAAAAATAAAACTTAAAAGGTAAAATATTGAAGATTCAACCAATATATAGGGGTTCAGAATATAAATATATATATTTGGTACTGCAGTAATAAGGCAGCTGGAAATTCCCATCAGCATTGAGGCTTGCTGGTCACGAAGACTGTGCCTGAACTGCAGGGTACCTGACCTAAGCATGTATGGGTGCAAGGGAAAAAAAAGTAAAAAAGGGACAACACAATTAGAAGGAATTACCATATGGTCTAGACTTCTCCTGACATGAAGCTGGGACATTACAAGACTAATAATTTAAAGATGAGCAGAGGTGAAGTAATAGGCTTTCATCTTTTTCACTTTCAGTGTGAGCTTTTGCACAAACAAAATGCTCAGTTCCCTCATGTTAGGTACACAATATATTCCCTCCCTGTGCAAGAGAACAATCTGCTTTCAAATCAATATGTGAACTCAGATTCATTTGACAGGAGATGTGTATTTTGAGCAACTAAGAGCCACAGAAACCAAAATCTTTGATTCCTGGGTATGTGGGAGACATACTATTGGCCCCTGTGAGCCTTAAGGCAGAGGTGATAACACTACAATGATGAAATAACTGTGGAATCAGATAACCCCATTTTTTTCCCTTGTGAAATAAAAGTTACTGTGATCAGTAATGCCATACTATGGAGGCAGAACATGTCAAGTCTAGGAAATTAGTCCTTCCCATTGCTATCCAGTTTAAAAGCCAGCACAACTCCTTCAGTAACAATTTTCTAAGGACTTGAATTTTTTTTTCTCTAAAATAACTGATTTTTTTTAAAAGCAGCTAAAAAGACATGCATGAAAAGTGATTGGTTCTTATCCACAAGCTTCATTCTGTTTAACTGGGACCCCAAACATTAACAGCTCTGTCCTGTGCTGAGTGAACTAAAAAATACAGCAGACCACACAGTCTAGGACAATGAAGAAGCAAAAGTCCTGTTTATGTCTCCAAGATGTATTACACAGTTTAAAGGATGCTTGATAACTCACATCAGCTCCTTCCCCCCCATTACCAGGACAGTCTCACCCCTCAGAAGTGCCACAGTGGAGTTTCTTTAGTCCACAGGCTTCCTCCAAAGCACAATGAATTGTGCATCATGTTGTGAGAGGGAAGGCTACAAATTACATACATCACTCCTCCTCCATTTCTTGAGCTTTGTAGAGTAAGGGGAAAAAAAAACCACTTTGGAGAAATTTAATTCCTTCCATGTTTGAAAAACAAAGCTTCAGCTACACAGAAAAGCTCTAATTGTTGCGTTTCTTGGCGTTTTGTTTTGTTTTTTTTCTTAACTTAACAGTGAAATCCACTAAGGCTGTATTCTCTTTAGAAGAAGGTCACAGATAGTTACATCTTTTTAAGCTCTGAAAATACATAGTAGAGCCCCCTATCTGTTTTCTTTACAAACTGTGGAACACTTGCTGTGTCAGAAGCAATCCATAAATATGTATTACTACCTTATAAAGATGTATTGTGTTACAGATGAAGAAAACAACTGACTAGAAGACCTCATAATTGCTACGGTCCTTCTTTTAAAAATGAAAAAAATCCCAACGTAATTCCACAGGGAACTACTTTACATGTAAGTGTGGAAAGATAGTATAGCAAAATAGTTTCTAGTTCTTTGTACTTGAACATAGCATTTGCAGGTTTCGGGCATTTTTGTCAGGTTGGGCTTTTATCTATTTATTTAGGTTTGTGTTTTGGTCTGTTTTTGGTATTTTTAAAGTTCTTTTTAGTTTAAACTGAGGCAAAAGGAGTGCCGAATGAGCTGCTTGGTTTATTGGGAGAAAGACAGTAGATAGGGCAGTTTTGTATTCATCCACATGGCAATAGTACCAATGGCAAGTCCACAGCACCTCGATTATTATATTTTATTTCTAAGCTGGCAAACACAACAGTACTTAGCTGTGATCACTTCCTGAAGCTATTGCTTTGAGTATGCCACCCACATATTCCATCTAACATTTCCTATTAGACTGAAAGAAGAGTAGACACATGACTATAATTTTATGCAAGTTCTTCTTATTAAGCAAGCTAATCAGCTATTTGAAGCCTGGCTGTATACTTTGAAATTCATAAATACAGGAAAACAAAATAGTTGGTTGAATTTTCCTTAGAAAAATATGCAGGTTTTCAAATTTATTCTTCACATCTAAAACATTCCCAATTTAAGAAGATACCTACAGATCAGCCAGGAGCTGCACACTCCTCAAACACTGGGCAGAGGCACTGGTGAAAGAATCTCCAGCTGTTCAGCACTGAGCTGATGTGAGCTGTTGGAAGAGTCACACACAGGTCCATTAGTTTGGGCTATGGAATCCTGGATGTTAAGTGGAAACACCAGCAACCTGAATCAACAGAAAGGAAGAAAAGACCTGAAGCCCAAGACTTGCCATCTAGAAAAATTAATTTACTAACACTTTGCTTTGACGCAGAATTGGAAGGCAGAAGGACAGATTGTGTATAACTTTTAAAGTAAAATTCAACAGTGATAATATCAGTAAATGGCAATTATTTCTTATTTTAAAAATAGAGGAATAAAAAAGATCATAATGAAAGAAGGACATTCATTACTGGGAATATCACCTGTACCTCAGTTCATTAATCAGACATTATCCAACTGCATAATTTTCTATGCAAACTGGTGTCTTATAGATATTGAATATCTCTAAGCAATTATTACCAGGTGTTTCAGGCTGCCTTGCCAAAGGTGAGTGTAAGACTAAGAATCATAATATAAGCAAGGCATAAAGATGGGGATTTGAACCACCTCCATGCTCAAGGACACAGCCTTTGGACTCTTCACCATGTGTCTCTGATGTAATTTGTAAAGGTCATTATATCTCCATTCCCAGGGTTAAGCCTGAACAACTTCCAACCCACAAGGAAATTTTTGAGCAAACAGGGTGCTGCAACTTGGAGAATCCAGCTCAAAGTGAGCTAGTCTACTCCAGAAAGAAAACAGTAAAAAAAAGGGAATAACTTCATCTGCAAGAGAAACTTTAGTTGTTCTAACATCCTTATGCATATTCAGTCCATGTAACTTTACAAATGAACAGTGAAAGAGCTCTCCAACACTTCATAACATCTATCATTCTTTCATTTTTTTTTTCAACACAAAAGTACTCCAGACCAAGAAGCTGTTTAGAAAAGCACAAAAAACACCAGGTAGGCTACCTGGAGAAAGGTCACCACTAAGAACATTACAAGAAGTGCCATGGTTACATGTGACTGTATCTTCCATGTAAAGCATCACCAGACTGATGCTTTCCAATAGGCAGTCAGGGTTAGAACCCTGTCTTTCTACGGAACCACCTATTGTCCTGTGGCAGAGGAAGGCCATACATCTTCAATTTTCAGGAGTAAAACAGCACTGTCATCTGAATATAACATAACACTACTGTTTAATATTCTGCAATTTAAATGAAAACAACAGCAGACTTTGCAATTCAGTAACCTGAGGTTCTAAATTAATGAACATAGAATGATGAGAGTAGAATATAAATGAAAGGACTCAGCACTAGAATTCCCACAAATAAAGATTCAAGGATTTGAGAAACAATTTACAAAAACAGCTGACTGTTTCATTGCTATTTTTCAGTAAGGACTGGAGAATAGCACTAACACAGTGCTATTTTCTGGCAATCCACTGATGTAGATCTTTATTGAAACTAAGTGTCTTATTACAAAATGAAAAGATAATTTACTGGGAGTTTATGAGTAAGAAATTATTTTACACTTTTCTAATCTCCCTCCCATCCAAACACCATAAATGTTTCATTGTTCTCCTGAGAGCATGTCTCTGGTGGAATATAAAGATGGTGCTTACAGCAGCATTTTGAGACAGTTAGTAGTTAATCATATGTAAAACTGTTAAAAACTAGGGGACCAAATAATTTTTAAACCTCCCTCATGCATTCTGTAATTGTGCCGTGGGAGTCTGACAGCCTGATGAATACTGGGTCCAAAGTTTTGCACAACACATAGTGTTTAGGTGACTGAGTAGGTAACACAGTAATGACAGCATGATAATTAGAAGGAAAAAAGGCCGAAGGAAAAGCCTTAAAGGAAATGCAGACGTGTAAACATGTGCCTCAGCCAGAAAACAGAACCAAGGGTTTTAAAATTCAAGTGTCAGGGCAGATGCACAAAACACGAGAAGGGCAAACACTGTATGTTGTATTTAATATACCTTCTTAGTATCATATTGAAATGGGATGCAAGACTTGTCTACAACATCTCATGAGATTTTTCCTGTTCATCTATCAGAACTGACTGCCACTTCATTTCTTAATTCTTTGGACTCTCATTTGATTCCTCTTTTGGGCTGATGTCATTGCCACTCAAACACATGTAACATAGCCTGCAGCTCTTACATATTCAAACCCTAATTAGAAAAATCAGAGTAGAAGGCAAGACATTCTCTCACAGGAGCACACGTACTGTGGTGACCAGAGAACCCCTGTTATCACCATTAAAGGACGACCTCCATGTTCTGAACAAAATCTCTGATTTTCGTCCCATGTGGAGGCCATTATGAAAGGCTTTTACCTTATCTGTTTTTCAAGCAATATCTTTAGGGACTTGACCATTCTTGGAATCAAGCCCTATCATCATATAATCAAAGTTTCTGCTCATCATATTTGCTATAAGATTGATGATCTTGATGATCCTGTATTTCATTAAAAAACTCAAA
This sequence comes from Agelaius tricolor, assembly GCF_023055355.1. Classification (NCBI taxonomy): domain Eukaryota; kingdom Metazoa; phylum Chordata; class Aves; order Passeriformes; family Icteridae; genus Agelaius; species Agelaius tricolor. Next base: position 48,532,616 of record NW_027269261.1, read on the forward strand.
ACAACCCAAACGCCCACCTCCAAAACAAACACCCAACAAAAACTGGACCGACCATAAAAAAACCAAAACCAAAAAAACCACAAAAAATCCTCCCCCCCAAAAAAACCCACAAAAGAAAACAAAAAAACCCACCAAAAACCCCAAAGAACACGCCAAAAAACAAGCAAAACCCCCCAAAATGATCCTCAAACTTATTTTTGTACAATAAGGGTAACAATCCCTAAAAGTTTTAGACTCTGTGCCTATTTTCTGCTGAGAGAAGCCCAAGAGGTTGAGTTTTGTTGGTTTGCTTCAAGCACACCACAGTTAGCAGTGCAGCTTCTTTGGGTCAGTGTGAGCAAGTCCTTGGTTGCTTGCTCCTCTCCAACATGAAAAGAATTGTATGACTTCCACAATCAAAAGAGCCTTTGAAAGCCACACTGATTCCCCTATTACATGAGGCAACAAAACACAATCTTAATCTCCTCCTGAAATCACTTATTTTGAGCACAATTTATTCCTAAATTGTTTTTCTATGACTAACTTGTTGAAATGAAAATTCCAACGTTTCAGTATGAGTTACCTGTAAAGACTGTGAACTGCATTCACTGACATGCCCAAGAAGGAACAAGGGACAAAGAGAAGCCTAAAATCAAAACTAATTCTCTTGGAGTGTTGGAAGTCCTGTCAACATTACAATGTGAGGTTTTGCAGTTTTGTAGCATGGCTATATACATAAAGCCATATAAATACTTTTTCCTTCTTTCCACGTTTTACAATATTTTTAATATGTCACAAATAAAGCTAAAATTATTCTTCCTGGAAATCAGTATGCCTGATAATCTTTGCAGAGTATCTGGCTATTAAGTGTGGAAACTTACTTTTTCAACTTTCACAGCACTGAAAAAAACCCCCAGTTTACACAATTTATTCTTTATTTTTCACATTTTAGGAACAAAAGGAAGGTAAATTTGTAATAATAATATTCAGAATATCATATTCAGAACTTTGGAAATGCAAAAGAGAACAGGTCTAAAATCTGACTGGGTCACACAGAAGTGAAAAACATGTCTCTACTTACTGCTCAGCTGGTAAAGCCACTGTTTGTGTGAATGCCAAGGCAAATTAAATAATATTCATTTGGAAGGCATTCAGGGTTTCATTTCACATGATTATAATGAATTAAATGCAGACAAGATTCACAGCACCAAAGTACTCAATCAAAATAGAACAATGAGAAAACAGGCAAGAAAGCTTGATGATTTAAATATGAACAATTCTATCACAAAGCAAATAATTTTCAGTGACACAGCCAGGGGAAAATAGGTAAACATTACACACTTGGCCTTTTAGTTTTCTTGCACCTACTGTAGAATGAACACCATTTGTTTGAAAATATGTAATATTACATTAAAAAGTGAAACAGACTTGATTGACAGAGAGGGACAGGGATTAAAAGCCCCAAGGTTTACTAGCCTAAAGGCAGCCATGACAAACTGCTGCCAGTTGCCCAAAGCCAGCACAGCTACTCAAGCACACAATCCTCAAAATAGTAATATGTGGCTGAGGACAATCCCTGCTGTGCAGAGCTGAATTTCAAACTGGGCTCAAGAGAAGGGAAAACATCAACACAATCACACACCAGTCACTCACATCTTACATTCATTATCAGGTTTTTCAAAGGAATCCCCAAGGCAGCTATATTTCACAGAACTGAAGGTTTAAAATAAAAGGAAAAGAAAACCAAAGCAACCCCCTCTACTCAAAACTGTATTTATTCTATTTTCTAAATGGGCAATAAAACATATGAAATAAAATTGCTAAAGTAGACTTCAAAACAAAAATGCTTTTTGGAAACTGGAAAATAAATATTAAGAAAATACGTAACAAGAATAACACTGATACCAGGCAACTGAATGCCATCCAATATATAAATTCTTAGCCAAATACTATATAATTATAGCTTACTTTCCAGGAAAGTCTGCAAAGAAGTTTTGATTTGCTGTACAGAAAACAAAGCTACCCCTCTTGTCATAGCTACCCCTCTCATCCTTTCCTCTGAAAATTCTATCACTGCAAGTAAGTACCAAGTATCAGCAGTAGGATGTGATATGTTAATGTGTTCTAATTTTGATTACTTCAGCAGAACTGATGTGTGAAGAAATTAAAGTCTGTGCATTAGACAGATTAATAGTCTAGGATGAATAAAATACGCAATTAGAAAACTGTTTAAATTAAGAAGAGAATTTGCAGAGAGGAGGGCACATTACATTCACGGGAATGGCAATCTGCTGATTTTTTGTGTGTTTTCTGGTGTCAGAATGAAATTTTCTTTATTACAGTACTCTGAAAAGAGTTGGAAGAAATTAATAAAGACTTCAGAAAGATTTATTTATATTTTACTGATCTAATGTGCCTCAAGAAAGCCAGTAGTAGTCAAAAATAAGGCAACATTTAGTAGTGCATGCAGAGAGTAAGCAATCAAAACACACATGTCTTATTGATAAGTTACATGTGCAGATGAGAATGTTAAGTACAGCCTGGGAGTTGTTGGTTGTATTTATGTTCATTTTACTGCAAGACCTCCACAGTCCTCATCCAGCGCTGCCCTAGTGGGAACCTTCTTTCACATTGCCCTTTTACTCTGGTGGGAAGTATTTAATAAAAACTTCTGAGATTAAACAGAACAGAATAGTTAGTGAGACTGACTGCAGCCAGCAATGTCATTGTCATTACCCCATTCAATGCATTACCCATCATTGTCACAAAGGAAATGTGGCAACCAGCAAACCCTGTTTGTGTTGGGCACAGATGGGAAAGCTCTCTCCCTCTGCTAATTGTCTGGGAAGGAAACTCATTAAATAGTGGTTTTCACCTGTCACAGTCCAAGAGCAAACTCAGCAGTCCTCTCAGCTGCCCACTTGTAGGGGAAGGCATAGCTGATGGTGCAATGGGTTCTCCTCTGCTACTAAAGAAATGCCCTGTTTCTCAACACAAAAGAGCAAAGGACCATCCCTCTAACAACTAAGCTCCAGTAGACTCCAATGTCATATGCACCATTAAGTTCTATCACCACCCCAAATAAATGCTACAATTCCTGATTTTCATAGGCAGTAAATAATTAATAATCTAGAGGATGAGTGCATTTTGTTAGGGCATTTTTTCCTTCTCGTTTAAAGCACTGTCAGCACAATGAAGCTTTAGGAAAAGACATTTTGATTTAAAAAATAAGAAAATACATTAATTGTTTTCAAATTACTTTTACTTTTTCATAAAACAGGCCCATTATTATTTGCACTTACTAGAAAAAAAATTGAAAATATACTGAGAGATTTTTTTCTGCTTTGTGCTCTGTTTTATTATACTGCTTAATTTATGGCAGCATAATTTTGTAAAATTCAAAGAACTAAATGTACATACAACATTAGTGTAAACCCATGCTACACCAGAAAATGTTTAACCTCTGTTTACACTGGTATAAAACAGAACAGGATTTGGTTTTTGGCATTGCTAGAATGGTTTAAATAGTTCCTACACACTGTGCTACATCACTGGGTTGTGAAATTCACCAGTGTACTCTGGGAAAAATTAATTACTGCACCTAAAAAATCTTACACAATTGCAATGTTGCATTCAAAAAGAGTAGATATTGAAACTCTCTAACAGAAGAATATACCACTGAAATTATGTATGCTTTTATAGAGACAACAGAGGGGGAAAAAACCAAAAAGATAAAAAAATCCCAGAGTTATACATCTCACAAACAATTCATGCAATTACTTCAGAGTACAACAGCACTCAGCATGAATGCACAGCACTTATACAGACATGGGAAAAAATAGCAAAGAGTTTTAGAGAAGGGGTTTGTGCAAGCTCAGACAGTGTGCCCCTCCCCAAAATAAAGTCTTAAAGGGAGTTCCACCAGTTTCCTGTCAAACAGCTCAGCAAAGTGGGAGAGTAGACATAAATCAAATCTATAATCAAAATTTCTCCCACTGCTGCTTTTTCCTGACCTCTCCCACCTCAAAGAAAACCTCACTAATGCTTATCTGTACTATATATCATAGCTAGGTTCTCCTGCACACAAACCTATCCTTGTATTTTAAATGGCTTGCAGGAAGAACAGATTTTACTTCAAAGTAATGCTGCTTTCAAAGAGCTGCTTAGCTATCAGTCTATTTTAATTTATGATTTGCATGCCAACTCTAAACCACAGAAGAATTTTCTCTCACAATGACTGGTGATAAATAATGCAGAGCACTGACACTGAAGCTGAAAGAAGAATTAAGGAAAATAGTCCCAAAATTAATCCTATTGATAGGAAAAGTGCCATGTGGCATGGTTTTTAAGAGGACTGGTCCCAATACCTCTGCTACTTTTCTAATTTAGCATGCTTTTAAAGGTTGCTCTTCTTATTCTGTCATTGAGTCCTTACGTAATACAACAAATTAAAAATTTGAGTAAGATTACTCACTTTCTGCCTTAGCCATACATCAAGATCTAACTGTTTTAGAAAACAGAATGAAGAACAAATGGATACTTCTTCCTTTTAGTAAAATATTATCCATAGGGAAGGAGGGGCAATGCCTTTATAAAACCAACAAAATAAAAAGCAAGAGCAGGGCAGGTCAGCCCAACAGCCCTCTATAAATTCTGTTTTCCATCGGCCTCATTAGCATTTTAAAGAAGGAACATGATGGGGAGCAGTGAAGCAGCTCTGTAGATCTTCATGCTGAACTCTAGCCAAGTATGGAAAGCTGCATCGAGACTGATGCAAGGGAAAGATGTCCACAAAAGCAGATTCACACTAGAACTACCCAGCACAAAAGCAGGATGGTAACAAGTGGTAAAGGATCACAAATAACAAGCAAAGACAAGCATCTGTGTAGTAAAGAAGGAGCAAATGCACAGACTCAAAGAGCAGCACAGTCCATGCAACAGGTAATGAAGAGGACATGCTATTCAGCAATCCAAAAGGAGGTAAGGCAAGCAAGCCCCCTCTGCAGAGGAAAAAGAAGGATCAGTGCCTACAGAAGAGCCAAGACAACATTAAGTTTGTCTTCATTTTTTTTTCTGCCAGCCCCAAGAACTGCTGCTGAAGTAACAATTGGAAAACAAGTAAAATATGAAGAGAGACTCCCAAAAATGTAATTTTTAGACTCACAATTAACATTTTATTGTTTGCCTATAGGGTAGAATTCAAGACCATGCTGCTTTTATTTTTCTTTAATTTCTTTCCATAAGACATGATGGTAACAATCATCAGGTTAGACAAATTCGTTGCATGAACTAAATTTGCCTATTTTTCTACTTTGTGTCCCACTTTCATTGACAATTCTCCAAATAAAACTATTGTGTAAGCTCTTTGGTTTCACTGGGCTCTGTAAAGATTGCCACAATATTATAAAACATCCAAAAGAACACACACAAACTCCCATATTGTGAAAAGTTACTTAGTCACTGCCATCCTATTTGAAACGTTTTGTTTGTTTGTTGCTTCAGATGGAATATCCCCATTAAGTTCTCAGATGTCAGACACGTCTCGTGAAAACAATGCTGTCAAACTATAATGGACAAGGAATTTTTTTTTTTTTTTAATGTAATGTGTTTTGCTTGTATGAAGAGTTGGCCCAAGTATTCACTAAGTTAAATCATTTCCTTCAGTGAAACTAATTTTCAAGGAAAATGAATCATGGGAAAGACAAAGACCATATCAGCTATTTTATATCCACCCTGTTCCTTCCTGTATCTGTGCCTGGAAAAACCAAGCAACATAATAACAATAGAGTAAACTCTGACCTGCTGTAGTGCCGTTGAAGTCAACGATGTTACGGCATGAATGAAGTTGGTACAACATCAAAATTTAATTTTTACCAATGCCAAAGTGTATCCCAGCATGTAACTGTTTTCCAATTATTTGACAGTATGAAGATAACCTTTCTGTTAAAAGCACATTATGCTGTATCTATTTTAACTGGAATTGTGCAGGTAGGCAGGAGGCATGCCATAAACTTAAACTTAAGTTAGTGCTTCAGGAAAGTAAGTGCTCTAACAAGCTGCATGAATGATTAGTAGGAACAGCAGCAATGTGTTGCCACAACCAAACAAAATCCCATCTTGTTTGCTTCACTGAGAACACAGACTTTAAGATAGGAGGGACAATGTCATAGCTGTGAATAAGTAATTTTTTATGATAAGTCCTTGTGTCAGGTATATTCATGCATTCTCTTAGGAAGGTCATCCTTTGGGACAAAATTTCTATGCTTGATTGTTCCCACAATTTCTGACAGTAATCTGTCATTCTTATAAAATTGCATATATAAAAAAAATTTACACAAAGAACCCAAAACCCCCAAAATAACAACAACCAAAAATCCATCAAACAAAACAAAAAGCCCACAGCAAACACCAAAGCATAAAAGTACTCTATCAGCAATATAAGGATTAAAGGATTATACAGCTGCTTTTTTTCTCTCCCCAATTATCACAAAAGTAAAATTATTTTAAATCTGAAATTTATCACCTACACCACACAAAAAAAGTCTACATTAATGGCTCTGCTTTTTTTCCCTGCACCCTGACTCACTAAATACATACTGCCTCCAAAGTCAATGATTCTCTGAAGTTCATGGGAATGCAGGGATAGAGAGGGTAGAAAAACTGTTGCAAAAAGAAAAGATAAGCATGTAGGCCTGAATCACAAGTTGTGCTGTAGACAAATGATGAGAGATGAAATTTTTTAACTTATTTTAGAATTACTTAAAGATTTTTGGAAGGGTGTTCTTGTGATGAGCAATCAGACTAGTTTTGGGCCAGTTTATTTCTTCTAACCTCAGTAAAGAGTACATGATTTCCCAGTGCCCCCTCCAGTGCTAACACATTCTCTTGTGCAGCATATGGAAATAAAATCTGTTCCCATGTAGACTGTACTCACCATTTCAATTTGGTTTCAGTAAAATTGTGTGCCACTTGACCTCAATACTATCTAAGACTAAATGCCCATTTGAAATATCTCTGAAAATCTTTTCAGGTACTACCATTATTTAGTATATGCTCATAGGGCTGTAGCAGGGTGTGCAGTACTACATCCCTCCGTGAGCAGTGCCACAGTGCCATATGGCAAACGCCTTTCTCTTGGCTGAGTTGCAGCACCTGTGCCTACCACTGCTATCCACAGCTTAAAATCACACCATACATAGAAACTTCTACTCCATCTTTTGAAATTAGGCTTTTATATCCTTATTGTTGAAAATTGATTTTAGATTAAGATTGTTTAGGGATAAAGACTACTTTGGAAGTCTACCAGTTTGCCAAACTGGAATAAAGTTTTAAACTAGCAAATAAGGAAGAAACAGATGGATTAGCTACAATATAAAAACAAAAGATGAAGTTCAAGACAATTACTAATTCCAAAACATGGATGTATATTTCACAGTTTTAAAGAGAAAAAAATCTTGTTATAACGTAATAGGAGCAAACAGATGATTCATGCAGTGCTCTTATGTATCCAAAGGGCACTTGAATCAATCATGCTATTCTTGGCAGCAGATGGGCCAAACAGAAGATGATGGTGTGTTGCACTGTGCACTGATGCTCCAGAGAGTAAGTCCTGACAATGCCTCACTGACCTAACATGTCACCTTGTGCCTCAATTTCCCAGTCTTCAAAAGGAAGGCCAGTGGCAGTAACCTTACTGACACGCTTATGATTTACTCAGGACAAGCAATGCAAATGCTGGGAGCCGGGTGGTATAGTAAGTAGTGCTGTGTCACACGTTTGCAATTACACAAGCTTAACTACTTAAGATTAAAATATAGCCTTGTGCAGGGCAGTGCTGCAAATAAACTGCTCTGGACCTTGTTAAGTGCCTAAAATGGTATTTTTTTTCTAAGTTTACAGTCAATTCAGGTCACAGGCAAATAGGATGCAGTTTCACAGCCTCAGAAACAGGCTGAGAGGGACACTGACTCTGTTTGAATTCTGATCCTTGTCTCCAGTAGAGTATAAAGTGTACTGTGTTTGTGTTGTTGAAGTATACATCCTCTGATGTATTGCACTGAGTGATGCAGAGCACACAATCATTTGAAAATATGTGCTCCATTACCCAATTCCTTTCTTTTGTAGATCCAGTTTCTACTCCTTTTCCTACCCGCAACTTGTGCAAGTGACAGTCAGCAGTAAAAGGACTTCTCTATCCCCATGAAGCCATTCTCCTTTCCTCCAGGTTTCTTGCACTGTCTTAGAAAAAAAAATCTGAGCCATGCACTGAGTTTATAACAAGGGCTGTAGTGCATCTCTTTGCTTAATATCATACCACAAAATTTAGTTATTGTAAAAGCAAAGCACAGAATATAAATATCTTACATAAAAGGAGCAGGCAAACCTTGTGTAAGGAAAATAGAAGAAATGCAAGAAATAAATACAAAAGTGAGGCATAAACAGTAGTAGTTATGTTTTCAGATAGTTGTCAGGGACTACAAAATTTTAAAAATGTAGGGGAAAATGTGTTTTAAAATTGATTTCATAAATCTAATGTGGCAAAGTATACATTACATTGCCAATTAAAAAAGACAGCAGCTCAGTCAAAATAACAGTAGAGTTACTCCCTTCAAGTCTCTGATAAAACAATTATTGAGCTACAACAGCTTGATTCCAAAGGATAGCTCCATGTGTCCAGAAATTTATCACTGGCAAAGACATAAAGAAATGAAGGCAGGCAGCCAACATTCACTGAAGGGAAATAAATAACCGTACCTAAAATGACTCCAAATATACACAGCAATATAGTCACAATTTTAGAAAAAAAATGAGTAGCTAATAAAGGAATGCTTACAAACAGTTTCACCTAGAAATCTTGCTCTTTACTTTTTACCCATATAATGTTTGCACACATGCACATGCAAAATAATGAATAGTACTGAAAAATCTTTGTTTGCTTTAAACTCTTCAGTAACATGCACTACCATCTTAATCATACCATAGGTATGTTGGCAGCAGTGCAACACAAGTGGGAGTCACAACGGAATTTTCCTCTGTAAAGACCAAATCAGCCTTTAAAGACTTAGAAAGGAAAAGTTCCGAAGAAGCTTGTTATGTATGGAATGATTTGTTCTTCAATGGAAAACAAGTTCCCTTTTACTTAGAAGCCACTAAGGAACAAAGCTTATTCATTGTTTTGAGGCTTAAATTGAATCGAAAAACTTTTTTAAATATCACTTAATGGTGATTTTTGCTGCATTATGAGCAGTAAGTTCACTTTACTGCAATGAAGCATATACATTTGCTGAGGTGGTAACAAGAGTACATATATTTTATTGTCCCACACACATTGAAGCAGTTATGTATTCTTCACTCAATTTTTTTTCCAGAAGAACACACACAGAGTGTATGAGTTCAGTACCTCTCTGAACTCCCTTCTATACCCTTTAACAACATTCCAGACTGGGAGAATGATGCATTTTTCATATATATTATACTTATATTTGTTAAGTTTAGGGAGCCAGCATTATTTAACACTTCACAAAACATTATCACGTAGTATATTAGGCAAAAGAGACAGTCTCTACCTCTTTGCAGGTGACTGAAAATCCCTAGCAAAGTTGTATTAATTTTAGTCTAAAATAATCATCCAGAGAAATAATTTTGATCTACATGAGTCTAATCCTAATCAGCCTTACTGCTAAATTCTTTCTTATTGTACCAAACCACAACATTAAGAGGTATTTTCTACCGTATAATACCCTGCTATGTAGAATTACTGCAATTAGCTCTAAACGCACAAAAGGTCTCATTGACTTCAGTTCAGGCATAAGAATCTGCACTGCTCTGTGTTGTTAAATGCTCCACACCAACAGATGCAGAGCATTACTGTAAGTTGCCATTGATCCAGGAGATACACTGGAGGGAGTATCTCAGTATCATTGTTATGCAAAAAAAAAAAACCAATGCAAAACCCCCAAATCCAATAAAGAATTCCAACAGGATTCTCATTTTGTTGTCAAACAGATTTTGAAAAGGTGCCCTTCATAGACTTGCTTGGCTATTGATGATGGATCAAATTATGTCACTTTTCCTTCTTCTCCTTGCTCCCCGACCCCTAAAAAGGCAAGGAGGTGGTCTCTTAAAATATAGCTACTTATATCAGGCTATTGTTTCCTTTCCCTCCAAGACCACCCAGCTTTTCTAAACTGAATCTCTCTGCATGAGACCGATTGGAGCACTACCACTGCTCTCTATGCAAAGCCCTGCTATGCTGCACAATTTACCATCCCTGCATAAACACAGCATACTGTACTGGCTGAATACAAACACATAAGAGACAGTAAAGGTTGGGGGAGAAACAGTGAAATCTTAGGCATTTCAGGAGGGGAGAGCCATGACTAAAGTCCTCTTCAAAGCTCAGGAGATTGCTTGAGAACAGGCCCTTTTTTTAGAGAATGAATACAAAGCCCTTATTTTCTTCACTCATTTGGAGTTTTGAGGCTATATATTTAAGGTGGGAGTGTAATTAAAATTTTAAAAGAAACTGGAAATTATCATGTAATAACTGAATTCCAAATTCTAGCATTTCTGCAGGGAAAAAAAAAAAAAAGATAAACCAAAGAGGACTTAAGTTCCAGTTTGCTCTGGAGGTTGGGGCAATGCACTGGGCAATACAAAACACAGATTATAACTATGGCTTTCTTGTTATCTGCTTCAATTCTCAGATCATGACGCTACAGTTTGCCACCCAGATACTGGTATATTGCTACTTGTCTTCACTGTGCTTTGAAATCTACAAATGAGAAGCAGAAAGAATGAGAGGAACGATGCTATTATGAAAATGAAGTTGGGATACCACACAAGGGATAGACACTGCTTAGGGGCATGGTTTTCCTAGCTGGCTTTGGCCAGCTTGAAAAAAATTTAAATGAAAGGGACAAGGTATGAGCTTCTTTGAAGACAGAAAAAAATCACAGGGCAGGGAGTTGCCCAACACTGGTGCCTGCCCAGACAGATAGATTTAGGTGACTTGAAACACACCCTAGGCAACAAAATAAGGCTAAATTATTTACATGAAAACACATCAGACATTTTGTCCTTGGCTCATTAAAGCACAGCACTGGCACCAGTGTTGTCTGCTATTTCATCAGATATAAAATAATCAGTTTTTACTGTGATCAGCTGTACATATTCTTGACCAGTCAGGAACTTGCCACCTTACACTATGTAACTGGCACAGAAGGTATCCTAAAAATCAGCAGCTGCTCAGCAGTGAAGTGGGGCAGGCACAGAAGCTGCTAAGACCATGATCAAGACAGGGCACTTCTTTCTGCTATGACATGTATCAAGGAGCATCTAAAGACAGTTATGCCTGAACTAAAACTTTTCATTATTAAATTTAATTAACTAGTATCAACAGAGTTAGACTGGAAATCAGAGAAAAAGAGGAAAAGTACTCACTAGACTACTATCAGAAATAGCATTTTGACCCTGTCTGGATGTGGGTTATGTTTTACTTTAAGATATGCATTTTTTAAAACATGAAAAAAAACAGATGTAACATTATTGCTCTGTTGCTACTGGTATTTAATATGACACCAACAAAATGCTTCAATTTAGATGTTGGGTTTGTATTCTTAATTTTCCTTCTGGTTCCCTAAAACAGGATGAGAGTTGGAATGTGCAGCTCATCTTGGAAACAAGGTTGCTGGTTCTTTGTTTCCATTACATACAGCATAAATATGACAATACAGAAAATAAGGCAGCTAAATTGGGCATGGGGATGTCAACATGTGGAGTTTTCTCAGAAGCACAGAGGCACAGGATGAGTGACACCAACACAGGCTGTAATACAGGAAATTCCAATGAGGTACTAGGAAATAACTTTTCAAAATGAAATAGTCAAGCGCTGAAACAAGGGGCTGGTCCAGTTGTTGAATGCTTATCTTTGAAGAGACTTAAAACTGGGTTGGATGAGGCTCTGCACAACCTACTGTACTTCCTCTAGTTGCAGTGGAGGGCAGGACTTAATTCTCCAGAGGTTCCTCCTGCTTAAATTACTCTGATTGTAAAACACCTTGAAATTCCTTGCCTTCCAAAAGACCACTGTGTGTAAGACATTTTAAATTACTACAGTTAACAACATGGTAGGTAATATTGTCAGCATTTCCCTGGCAGGTGAATTTCTGCTTCTCAGGTAGGCAAACAGCCCATGCATCAGTGACCTGGGAGGCTGCCTTGAACATCTTAAGCTTGCTTGACAAAAATTAATTTCTTCTTTGCAGTCTTGGCATGCTTCCTTCTCTCTCCATCCCTATCCACAGCTGTGGCCTATAACTAGTTTTGTGCCTGTAAAATAATCAGTGGCATTAATTCTTTGTGATAACCACATCACACATTTCCCAAGCTGCCATTTTTATGCGGTTTGATGTTGCCTGCTTCTAACCTGGGCTTTTAAACTCTCCATGTGCAGACAAAAAAAACCAAAAATTAAATGTGATTCCATAATTGAAGTTTAACTACCCAAAGTCAGCAAATTAGCTACTCATTGGAATAGGATGTTTGCAAAAATAAATGCTTCCAAATATATTAGTAAATAACTAAAAAGGAATGTGGTAGTTAGGCTTTCTACCACTCTGATACCTACAGTGGATTATAGTAATACTCCAATAAAATCACATCCAAAATCTATACAAAATTTCAAAACAATAGCATAGTTTCTGGGAGAGAGTATTCTCTGCTTTAAAACCAACATATCTTCACAGAAATCACCCCAACAGTAAAGGACTGAATTTTATAAACATTTATAAACATTGAAAATAATTTTTGAGTGCAAATGTTCCTGCCATTTTTTGCCAACCCTCCATTTTCTCCTAACTTGGTAAGAAGGAAAGAACAGCAATCTCACAGGCATCTGACATTGACAACTGAATTGGATTAGGCTTTGGACAGAGTAATAAATTATCAAAATTGTTATTATGCTGTATATTCATCAGCAGCTGAGCTTTTACAAACTTCAGGAACACAAGTATAACTACAATATCACAAATACCAAAATCCATTTCCGTGAATAAGGAAACACAAAAGGAGCAAAATGGAAAACAGGGAGACTTTTAAACTGTGAGAAAATGCCTAAGTGGAATAGCAGCTGTTGCATTTAAAATATTTTAAGGCTTGAGTATATAAAAATATATATATATATATATTTATGACACTGACTTTGTCAATTGACAGTTAGAAAGTTTTCATGTCATACATAATGATTAATTCTTATGTCCAATAAATATAGTCTTACTGTATTTTTCCTCCCTTCATGACTTCCAATATGAAAAGGTTACTTAACACAATATTAACACTAGACTGAGACAAAAGGAGAGTTTTTTGCCACAAAAATGTTCATTTTTTTCAAATTATTAATAAAATGTCAAAAATCCAAACATGGCCTAAAGCCAAAAGAAACCCAAAATCAATCAAAATGTTTAACTTAGATGACTGCAATTTTTTTTTTCTGTTTTAATATTAATTATTATTGCTGTTGAAATAAACACCAAAGGGAATTATTTCATTTAAATAGTGTTAAATTAGGATGTCACAATAGTTTCAAAACTCCGTCAAAAACATTTCAAACCAGGAAATTCCCAACCACTTCCTATTAAGATTGAAGCCAGGAAAATTCTGGTGTAGCTTGCTGCTTGGGCTGTTCTTTGTGTGCGTGACATGAAGTATTTCTATTATGGAACTGCAGTGAAGAGATAGCATTCCAAAGTCAATCATTTTAGAAATTGGAATGAACTGTGAGTATATTTTTAAACTATATTTACATAAATGAATTGTCACTGAGTCAGAAGACCTTAAATAAAGAATGAAAGAAAAAACAGAAACTGTCTGCATGTAACTATGAGAGGTAACATTACAGCAACTTATGCTTTGATTTTTAATTCATTGCTTTTATTGGAACAAAAAGTATTTGAAAAATGAGTGAAAAGCTAATGAGCTTCTGTTGTATGATCTGGGTAGTGAGTCAATCTCAGACTCTAAATCATCCACAGGAATCATGAAATACAAAAAGGGATGCTGTAGATCTGTGTATCAGCATTGAATTAATTATTTTGTCCCTGGATCAAGCACATTTAATCTTCAGATGTGTTACAGCTGTTTTCAAGATTTACTAAAAATCCTTTAGATTAAGGACTTAAGAGTGTTTCTATGTTTTAGAGAAGGCTTTCTGGAAAAACCAAAATCTTTGCCTTTTCAACTACTATGTTATATGTGGACATGCTTAACACATGTCCTGGTACAAACTTTCTGCAGATTTCAGATGAGGAAATGGCCTGGGTTAATATTAACCTTGAAGTTTAAGTGTTTAGGTAGGCTGAAAATACTTATTTACAAAGGAATTTCATGGATTATTTTCCCTTGGACACAGAATACAACTTGATCTATATGTTACCTGGTATTTATCAGCCCCTGCACAGCTGAACTACCTGCTGCCTAGATATCATTGCCAAATTTTGAGTCACTGTCCTTACAGACCTGAGTACCTCTACACTGCACTCTAAAATCATAGAAAAAGGAAGTGCCTCAGAGACAAGCAACATGGCAGATGTCCCAGTTAGCCAACAGGAACCAAAAATGCCAGGAGAGCCTGCTGGTGCATCCTCAACCCCCCGTCCCCTGTCAGGGGAGCACAAGCAGCAATATTCCTGTTAAAGCTGCCTGGCATGCAATCAAATTTAGATACACAAACTTTACAAATCTAAACTGTTGCTTAATGTTTTTAGGTAAGCCTCATGTCTTTTGTGTGCAAAAAAGCAGTTTCAACTGAGGACTGTCCCTCAGCCCAGATGAATGTCATCTGCAAGGCAGGACCATTTCCTGAGTCTGGACTAACATATTCCCAGATGCAAGACAGAAATAATCTTCAATCTTTCACATCCTCACTGAGGCCTTTAAAACAGACATAGGAAGGCTTCCCCTCAGTCATGTTTTGGGTGGTTTTTTCCCCCTCTATTTTTCATTCCCATTGTAATTCCTCAGTGTAGCAAGCTGATAGAAAAAATCATGTGGATAGAGCAGACACTTTAATGCCTAAAATCAGATGTCTCAGCTCTCGGAAAATTTTCCTTCTCAAAATCTGAGTACTAATTGACTTGAGAGGTGTTGTTAGACATACCTCGATAACATGTTTAGGCTTCTAAATTTCTTTCTCTACCAAGTTTTGGGTCCACTAGAGTATAGGTCTCAGTATGTCACTGAAACACATGAAAATGGAAACAGGAGCAAGGCAGCAGAAAGCAGTTTGTCAGTGAACACTCTGCAAGCATGTATAGAGTGAAAGATGCTCTGCAATGTCCAAGGACAAAGGGCATCTTCTGTCACACCACGTCCCAGGGCAGAATCTTTTACATATTCTAAGTGATCATAGTTATGTATGCTTCAGTGGTTCCCCAAACAGAAGTACTTTCACTCACAGCCTGACACAGTCCTCAAAGACTGGGAAAAGGAGGTCCAGGAACGTAAGACTTGCAAAAGTACTGCAGCAGAACTGGGAAGCCATTCACAGCTTGAACCTTTCTTAAAAGCCTCAGGTGATCATTAATATATTAGATGCTTTTACAGAATTCATAATGGCTCAGCTGTTAATTAACTAAGAGGTTTACTATAACTTGATCAAGCATAAACAACCAGCTTTTAAAGAAAATTCATGTTCTGGAGAAAACAGCGATTTTCATACTTGATTGATCTCTGCCACTGGCTTTCATCTCCTTAATTTTGTTAATGAAGTTGCTATTTTGTAGGCATATTTTAGTGCTAATTGGAGTAGTTTAGAAATTAACTATAGTTGTCTCAAGCTACTAGTAAAGAATTTCAGTACTATCTAGTTTTATAGGAGAACAGGAGCAGCATTGAAGGCTACAGCAATTTATTGCAATAGAAACAAATTGTTGGGGTTTTCACAGGGACTAACAAGTCATGATCCTACTATTTTCCCAAAAAGTTATTCCCTTATTAGAAACAAGCCACCTATTTCATATTTCTGGAACCGGCAGTTGTTTTTTCGGTGGGTCATTTTATTTGTTTGTTTTCTCCTCCTAGGCCATGTTTTGGGGAGATCTTTCCCTTCCTTTTAACTACAGCAAGGATGAAACAGGTAGTTTAAATTGCTGAATAGCAATTTCAACAGAATTGCTGTTCATGTAAATTACCTACCCCCTGTGGCATGTTTACTAACCAATCAAAATATTTTCTTCAGACAAAGCACTGCAACAAATTTAAATGAAAATAAGGACAACCACAACACAAGACACATAATAAGAGATTTGTGCACAGCATAGAAAGTATCTTATGAGTAAGAAAATTATGTTCATGCTTTAGAGTACAGAAGTTTCAGAATAATATAGTGTATTTATCATTTGCTGCAGTAGAGTTGCTTCCAACAACTTAATGAAAAAACTCCAGTAATAAGTTGCTATTGGAATTGCTGAGAATAAAAAAAAATTAATCTGCTTTTCAAAGCATTTGAAAAGCCATGCATATTCTATGAGAGCAGATCTTTTATCACAGTCTTATGATAAAAAAACACTTACTGAAATGTACATTGCAACCCAGCCAAAAAACTCCATCTAACGATTTCTGGGGTCCATAGCAAGTGCAGATGGAGTATAACACAGTTCATCAAAAATTATGGGACAAGGCGCACACACCAAAGCTGAAGAGAAAGGAAGTGTAAATACCCTGTAAAATAACTTTACATCCCCTCAGCAGACAGACATTAAAGACCCTAGTTGCTAACAGGCTCAGAATGTATCTTGGTTTTCTTCTGCGTAGTAAAGAAAGGCCACACCCAGAACAGCACAATAAACTACAATTATGTCTATCCCAATCCAGGGTAGAGTCCCTCAGTTTGCTCTGTTCTGTGCACTGATAGTCCCAGCAACTTTCACCTTTGGATTTGTTAATATTTTACATATGTATACATTTGTATATATGTGTGTGTGTATACATACATCTATATATCTATTTGGATATAAAAATGTAAAAAACTATTAATGACATCCTGAGTCAAGATACAATAAAATTTCATCCCTCTTCAAATCCAATTTTCTGATATGCTGGCATTTGGCAGCTCACCTGCTGCCAGAATGTTAGCCAGTCTCTGTTCAGACTCTTCCCAATGCCAGATCCTCTAAAAGCGTGCAGCTGAAGCTAATAATTGCCTACAGCAGCAAATTACTAGAGGCAGGAAAACAGTCTTGTGTCCCTGCTACCTGCTTCCCCATTCCAGCTCTCTGAGGAGTGAGATGGCTGATGGTGATGCTGAAGAAAAGTGTGAGGCACAGCAGTCACTCCTGTCTGGGGCAGAAAAGAGCCAGACCCACTCTCGCAGGCAGCCAGTCTCCCCCAGCTCCCTTGTCTGTCCCTGCCTCTCTCAGAGAGGAGAAGCATTGTTTTGTTTGGCAGGATGGGTCCAGTCCAACCCGGAGACCCGCAGCCTTTGCAGCCCTATGGCAGAGCACATCACATCACAGATCCCACTGCACCCCCAGGCCTCAGCACCACAGAGTCTCAGGCTGTGCCCCCAGCTGCTTGACCAGTGACTGACTGCACAGCCAGCTTGAGACACACAGCATTCCCAGAGCCTCTGGAAAAAAAGGCATTCCCATGTGAAATGGCCAGAAGTTGCTTACCATCTGATAGTCCTTTTCATTACTACTTATTTTTCTTCCAACAGCTCCCTTCTAAACTGAGGCTGCATATTCAGACAGCAAACACAGCAACAATACACCAACATACTGAGCTACCCAACCCAGGCTCAGCTGAAATCCATCCCCCTGTATCACATCTGTGCTATGGAAACAGGCACACCATGGAAGAGTGCATTGCCACAAGCACTTGACAGGCAAGAGGCAGAAGCCAGCTGGTCCAGCAGTTCCCAGCCACCTCCATTACTCATCCAGCCTGAATGCATGCTCACCCACCCAGAGAAGGCCAAATGTTTGAGATACATTAAGATAAAGAGGATGTCATGGAACTAGTGGGGACAAGACAGAGGCAAAATAGAGGAACATGCCACTGGGAGTATTGTGAATGGAAAAAGGGAAAGACCTTATACACAGGGAAATGTGCCATGATCTGTCATAGTCCATCAGGCAACCTGATCTCTGTACATTCTGATTAAGGAAAATGGGAGAAAGTTGCAAGCATTAAATTGAAGAGACTACAATTTTAACTCTTTTTGCTTTTTTCAAACAAAAAAGCCCAGATGGAACATAAAAATCAGCAATTGCATAGAGAAGTTAGAATGAGTGGGACTTATCTTGCAATATGAGGAGTTGTGCAATTAAACTGAAGGCAGAGAAATGCAGGGGGGAAAAACTGATGAGTATTGTTTTGCAGAATCAGAAAAAAAATATAAATCAAAGAGCAAAGATATACCTAAAATTTTGACAGGCGTAACTTGCACAGCTGTCAAGGATACTCAGATTTTGTGAAATCAACACAACATTTTGAAAGGTTATTAAAATCTCATGTTTTATGGGTTTAAACCTGTCTTTAAATATCTGTAATTAGAGTGAAAACAGTTGGAAGAAGAACTTATATGCCTACTGTGCCATTTTTACAACTTCAGTTTTCGGATGCTGTCAAGTACACTGTCAGAGCCAGGACACCAGCCAAGGCTGCACTGGGAACTGGTATTCCCACAAACAAAGGGCTCATTCCTCATCACTGAGGCTTCCCATAGCCATCGTTCTGCAAAGTCAGTGATTCTTAAATCAGGGTTAACAGACCAAAAGAAAAACTGTAAAAAAATATTGTGCTGCTGGAACTGGATTCACACATAACACAAAGTTGGAAACTGCTGATCTGTATGCTGTACTTCATTAAGTAAGCTGAGTTTTGATAAAAGTTTAAACATGAAATTATGGTATACAAAACATAGTAAGGACCTACTTTGGAAAAAAAAGAGCCCTTATGTTTTAAATTTATCCTTATTTTTTTTCTTTTTTTCCCCAAACCAGGCAACCTTTTTAAAAAATTGTATATAACACCTTTATCTTAAAAAACTATTACAGCATTAGGACAGGTATAGGTATTCAAAACAAGAGCTGTATGATCCAAAGTGAAACATCAAGCCCAGAGTTGAACTGAAAAATTCTCCCTTGGAATGGTAAGAATAAAAAACCCAAAAGTTACTGATTCCTGACAGATCCTGAGGTTATTTTATTTTTATTACTATTTTGCATGGAAACTAACAGTTACCTCAAGCTTCTTTAAAACACTGCAATCCGTGTTTTAGCTACAATTACAGATGAAAGAAAAAAATTCAGTACAGAAAATTAATGAAAAATAAGCATTATCTTTTTGCGCTATCAATAGTTTAAAATTTTTACTGAATCTTGGCTGAAACCTCCCTATCTCCACAGAGACAGAAGGTTAACTTGAGTCTGAATATCTTGAATCCTGACTAGCTACCACAGATGGCAGTATGGCTTAGAGCCCAGGGTCTAGTTTAAACTCAGTTAGCACTTGCCCATTTTGTAGCAAGAACACAAATAAAAACACTCAGAATCCTCCAGTACCCCTCCTGTAACCCATAAGAAAGGTTAGCTTTAGAAAGGCTTGCCCATAAGGAAGTCTAGCTTTCCACATCTGGCTGGGATAAACTTAAGGCATCTCAGGCCTTGGGAACATAGTTACAGACACAAGGTTAGACCACACTGTTCATCAACTAGTGCAATAGCTACATTTAAAGAGAGAGATAAACTGAACATTAAGGTTACAAGCATGAACTTAGATAACATGAAAATGTTTCCTCATCTCTATCACTTTGGATGATAGGGTCAGGATGTGGAGCTGATCAGATACAACTATTATACCCTAAATGAACACTCTGCCCTAATAAGACACATTGGGAAGGCCACCAAAGAATCAACTTTCAGACATATTGAGGCCTCAGGTGAGATCAGCCATAGGAGACCCACATCTCTGAAAACTGTGGTAGGTGGGGAGGGTTACCTGCAGCCACAGAAATGGGCTGGCTGCTTGTTCTGTAAGTGGGGATCCCACACAGTCTTTTTCATCCCACATGGGCAAGATGGGGGAAGCTGAAGCAGTGCTGCGAAAGCAGAAACACTTGTCCATTTCTAGAAAACCCATGCCTGCCTAGAGGCTTCAAAAATTGGCATCTATATTTCCATTAATGTCCAGTCTTTATCTGTGAAGTGTCTGTAGTGTTCAGCTTTATTGAAAAAATAGAAGGTGTTTTCAGTCAATAACTTTTCACTGTTCATTTTCTTTTTACTTTTACTTGGAATTGTACATGTTTCTATTTCAAGTCTTCCAGTGGCTCTTCTGAAGAGTAAACCCAGAAAAACCTGACCATTTGCAGCACTACGCTGATTTTAAGAGAGGAATGACAACATATCAAGTGGAAACAGAAAAAGTAAAATCTAGGAATACATGTAAAATCTCAACCATTTGTATTGTTTAATATGCTTATTAAAATAAATCATATACAGTAGCTTCTAGTTCTCATACCACTATTTATACATGACTTTTAACCTTCCATTCCTTTACTATGCTTGAACCTCCAGTTAATACATCTTATAGCCTTCAGTAAACTTGTCTTTCCACATCTGCTAGGCAGAGAAGTGCTATTCTACCATGCTTCATAAATATGGTGCCTAGAAACTCATTATTAAAACCATTCTTATGAATGCTCAGGTTCTAATTCATGACTTCTCTGGAAGGATTTAATCAAACCAAGATGGCCGATAATCAAGAAAGTTCTTCCAATAGGCAAGAGCAACAGATCTTTCACAGCCTGTTAGAAGATGTGCCAAGACAAGTTCCTTCCCTGTGTAATAGAAGCCACAGGAATCAGAGTTTCTGATCAAAGTCCAACACCTCAGCACTGCCAAAAGCTGACAAGCCTTTTTTCTTTCTTTCCTGAAAGGAGCTCTGTAATCACGCTGCATTTTAATAGGATAACTATCTCTTGGACTCAGACTGAACTCAGTTGTATTAAGCTATGATTAAACCATATGACAATTGCTACATATAGCATTACTTCATATATTTATTTTTAAAGCATGCTGAGATTCTTATGCAATCTACTACTACAGGCCAGGTCAATGGGGTTTTCTTAATACACAGAAATTTCCCTTTTGTCAAGGACATTGGATGAAGCGTGGAACAGAATACTCCAAAAAGAGCAAGTGACAATTCTGCTCTATTTGCCAGCCCAGAATATAGATACTGAATTTAATGAAGTTATTCTGTTTTGACCAGCATAACCATGAAGAGATCTTAACTGCTGGAAAGTTCTCCTATACATTCTTTCATGCTGTGGGGCACTGCTTTGAACTTTTTCACAGCCAGAGCACTTAGGAAACTCATGGCTACAAAATTGCTTCATCAAGATTTAGGGAGTGAAATAACAAACTGACGGTGCAAAAGACTAGAGCAGGTCCGGCAAAATTTACCTGCTCATGATTTGCATTGCAGCTTACAGATAGGGTGTTTTCAGTTCACTAGTGAGACACACTCCCATCAGTGGGAACAGAACCTGAGGCCATATGAAATCTTTAAAATTTGAAAGCGCCATAAAACTGCTCTTGTGTAACAAAGAACCAGCATTAACAGGGTCTCTGCAGCCAAAAGAAAGGAGACTTACAGATGATACTCTATACAACAATTCACACTCAAACCAGAGCAGAGGGTGAGGAGGGGGAACATGAAGATCTATGCATGTGACTTTCCACAGCTGTGCTGATGCTCTGCTTCCTGCAGAGTGGGGGGACAACCACACCCACAGACTAAGCAAACCACACCTTAACTGAGGGACTCATGTAGACAAGGGCCAGTTCAGCCAGCCAACATCCTGCATCAGTAACGTATTTAGTTTAATAATTTCACACCACTGAAATACTTCAAAAATCTAAGGATTGTTCTCATAGAAACTTTAAAAACTGCTTACCAGTTTTGGATGTACAGTTGACTTTTAGATGTTATTCAGTTAGGGGTACCAGAGGAAGTAGAAGTTCAGGAGTAACATGTAATAACAGTATGGACTTCTGACCATCTTTTCCTCTTGTATTACAGATTTAGTGTACAGCCACAGCAATACCCCAGAGTTGATTTGTGCTTCGTTTACCACTGACCAAAAAGATCTAATTGTCCCCAAGAGGAAGGATGGCTGCCATAACATGAAGCCTTAAGATGAAAAGTCAAGAGAACCTCAGTACACAGAAAACTGCTCTTTCCTCAGTTCCAGTTCTTCTGTTTGAGCTAAATCACTTAAACATGTGTGCCAATGACCTAATTCTGTTTTCTATAGATGTATTACTTATGCAAGAGAGACTATAACAACCTCTTCACAACTATTCCCAGTCTAATGCAGAGTTACATATTTAAAATATGTACAGTGCATAGTGAAATGTAATAGTGAGAAAACATGCAGAACCCAATATAGCAGAGGGATTATAACAAGTCATACTGTCAGTTACATCTCAATTCAGTAAAAACAAATCTATCAGATTTCATACTACGCATTTATGGAAATTTTAGCACCTACAGAGAAATGAGTTAGCTTCCTGAGGCACCAATATTTTCAAATATAAGATGTTATGGAGGCATAAAAATATCATCAATAAATGATAACATAAGCCTCTAATTTAGCATAATTTTTCTTTTAAATCTACCAGATGAAAGAAAGAACCTATTTTCTCTCACGGTTCTCATCACTCAATAGTCACTTATTTTCTCACAATATTCTTCAACCAAATAGGATCAAACTACTTATAGTGGAAAAATCACAGTTAATATTTCGAGAGAGTTTTTATAGGAAACAATTTTCACCATATGCTTGGACTTGTATTAAGAACAATTCTTGTGAGTCTAATGTTTTGTGATTATGAAGGTGCAAACTGCTGACATGAGGCCTTACAACTTGTTATATTAGCTTAACTCTCAGCAAGGACTAAATCACTCAGAGGTGTATAACAGAGGTGCATTAACAGGTTTGGCTATTTTGAATTTTAAGTTTGTGGCAGACCTTCTAAAACTATCTTTACGACCTAAACTAAAGATAACCAGGCTTTTTATGCCTGCCTATGCATGAACTGCTTCTTATGAGCAGGAGCAATGGGAACATGCAGCAGATTGCTCTGTATCTGGTGATATTTAGGTCTGTTTGAAGCAGTTCCAGTCAGCCTAAGGCTACCAGTGTGGTGCTGACCACACACAACCTCTCAGCAATTGTTGTGTGAGAAAATGCTGTGGGCTTGTGCACAAGTGGAACCAGCTTTTTCCTACCCATTATTGGCCTGATACTCTTCCCAACCCAGCTTTTGATTTTTGCTGACTGATTTCAGTCAGAGAAGAATTTTAATCCCCAAATACTCTCATTCTTTTAAAAAGCCTTAATGTAAAGGTAAAAAACACAATCCTACAAAAACAGAAAAATGAGTCTTTCTCTCTAAACAGAGAAATCTTATACTAACAGAAAATTTGGAAGAAAGAAAAAAACAAATCTCTGTAAGTTAAGACTTTGCAGTGAAAAAGCTAATGTGTATTGCAAAACTGAACGGATTTTACTTTACACATTATATCTAAAATGTAGCTGTTTGTATCCTGGCAAAATCCACCAGATAGGAAACTGTTTGCTGTCCTGCCAACAGTTACTTTATAGTTTGAGCAGGTTGCTTCCCTTTAGTTTGAGCACTAATTTAGTTGAAAAAGCCAGCAGACCAAACTTTTCTCCTGGTGAAGTGGTCTTTATTCACCCCCACCATCACCTACACTCTCACTTCAAATGTTACTGCTTGGCCAGGGAACAGGAAACATGTTAGTTCCCTTTGCACTGCTTAAATGGAAGCAGATTATCCCATATTATTGCCAAATGGGTGAAACTGAAGTCACAAGATGTGATCACGTGCTTGATAATGTTTGTACACATGATGATCACACTTGCTAGCAAGCTAATTAGGGTATTTTAGCACATAACACCCATAAATATCTTAGAAAACATCTATGGTTAGATATTTCTAAGAGTAATTACTTGTGAAACAAAAAACTATTCAGCTAGAATAAATAGAGGAGATGGGAGGCAGTTTTTCAAGTTTTTGCCTTTATGAAACAAAAAAGTTAACAAGAGGAGCTGAAGTTTACATTGTCCTTGCAACATACCTGCCTTGCAGCCAGACAAAAATCATTTACCAATCTAGTGGACAATGTAATCCTGTAATCCCTGGGCTGCTACCCAAAAACCCATGTGTCAACCAAAGTATGTGGCTAACTCAGAATGGAGGACTGCTTGTCATTCCACAAGACTAGACAATATTAATGCCAGTGCTGGATCTTCCTAACTACTACTTTGTTGCAGTTTACTATAATAATGAAAAAGAAATGTGAAAATAAAGGCTTTGTAAAAGTCTCACATCAAGTGTTAAAACCCCAGAAACATTCATCATGTCTCAGAAATCAAGCTACCATTTTTTGTTTTCAAACAGGAAAACACTACGTACAGCAATGAACAAGAAAATGGATAGAGACTGCCGATTTTATGCAAACAAGAAAAATTAAATTATGTATTGCAGAATTAAATGGGATTAAAACAGTTTTGCTGAATTTTTCTCCAACTGCATGACATGAACAGCAAAAGAAAAAAAAATTTTTCTCCAATTTTAGAGATTAACATACCCTAAAAGTATCTCCACATATTTAGGCAAAATTATGCAAATGCCAAACCCCAATACTTGGTTGTTTATCTCCTGCTGGAAGACATACAAATTATGGTGAGCAGGAAATGTTTACTGCATCTCACATCACATACTTCTGAGATTAGATATGTGTGTGTGTCTGTGTAGAAATAAATGTTCATAGTTACAGTTTTCTTGAAACCTTACTAAAGCAGCAGCAACCCTGCACTCCATCTTTCTTCACACATACATATTAAAAATTTCCAGAGATAAAGACAGGAGCTCATTAGCAAACTGAAGACAAGTAAGATGAAACATCCTTAAATTATTATTTTCCCATTAATTGTTTTGACATTACAAGATAAAAATCTATGAAGAGACTATCACAGCAAAGCAGTGTCTAAAAAGCAGTATGTAAAGATAATAAGCCTTTACAGTTCAGATTTTAGTCTGGTTCGCCAGGATGCCACCTATTTCAATTTGTCAAATAAAAATAGCTAAATAGCTAAGAAATTAAATCAGCATTAGTGTATGCTTAAATTTTTAAGCTCTGAGAATTGTTATAGATGTACTGTCAACCATGTGTTTGGTATCTAGCTGCATTATCATCACTTTATCTGATGGTAATTAAGAATTCTCATGTGCATGTTAAAGAAATCAATTTGCATGTTACATAAGCTATAGTGCATTATGGCTTAATAAATATAAAATCCACGTACTCATTTTTTTATTCCTAGACTGAATTATGCTTCTTTAAAAAGAAAATACTTTGTATCATGTACAGCTTTCTATCTTAGATTAACAATGTCATAATATGCTTGATTAAAAGGAATCAAATAATGTTTATATTTTGTTTCCTAGACATTGCAATTTCTTATACTCTATCAAGCACAATCAATAATTCATTGCAAAAATGTGTGCTTCACATTTGTTTTCAGTAGTCATTCCGTTGCCCTTTCACTAACATGAAGATGGCCAAAATCCAGTCTTGACAAGTACCCATCTCATTAATGCCTTTTTAATCAACAAGGATGGAATCCCTGTCAAGTTCTAGAAAAATTATGTCAAAGCACATTCAACACACAAAAGCATCATTCTCTCAATACATTTCAGTATAAATGGGTTTTTTATGGTAATCTGAAATTAAAAAGCAGTGGGCAACAACACAGAAAAAAGTAAAAGAGAATATATAAGAACAGAGGTTTTAGAGATATGTTGAAACACCAAGTGGGTTTTTTTTTTGCTTTGGGTAGTAGGATCTTTTTCAAGTTGCTGGGCTTTGATTTTTTTCTCCAATCCCTGTCCTGGCCAGTATCGCAAAAAGGTCTGAACTCTCAGGATTACTATTTCTTTTTCCTCCCAGTGCTGTTCCACTGCCACCAAAATGCTTCAGCCCTGCTCTTTCCCTCTTGCTTTGCACACTCCTGTCTGACAGCTTCTTACACAGCATTGCCTCAGGGGCAGCACAGGGTTCACCAGGAGCACAGCAAAACAGAGGCTATGATTTCAGTTTCAGTGCTAGTTCTTCACCCAGGAGCAGCAATTGCAGCAAAATGAATCCAGCTTTAATGATGTAGCTCCAGGCTAACGCATGTTAAGTATCTCGGGGCAGGGGGTGATATGTGCACAGACTGGTCAGCACTAGCAGAACTAAAACATGCAGAAAAAATGCTCACACACAAATTCAGAGAATTCAGAAAATCCTGAAATGAGAATTCACCAGTATTAACTTCAGTCAAGTAAGTTTTCTCTCCCTTGGCTTCTTCCAGAAGTAATGAATGAAGAGAGCAACTCAGCAGGAACCTAACTTTGATCCTTTGAATCAGCCCAGGAAAAACTTGTCTCCCATTAATAACAGAGAAGATTAACTTTCTTCAAAATCTCCCTTTTG
This sequence comes from Agelaius tricolor, assembly GCF_023055355.1. Lineage (NCBI taxonomy): Eukaryota > Metazoa > Chordata > Aves > Passeriformes > Icteridae > Agelaius > Agelaius tricolor. The sequence continues at coordinate 48,559,169 of NW_027269261.1, forward strand.
TGTCTATTCAGCCCATGCAAGCAGACTTCAAAAGTTTGTATTTCGGCAAATGAATTATAGAAGAGATACCCCTGGCAAAAAGGCTATCCGCTCCTAAATTTCAAGGCAGTGCTCCAATTATTGATCTCAGTAGATAAAGCTAATTATTATTATTAGCTGCTGGAATCATTTTGAATGTAAAACATTTTTTTCTCCTTGCCTAATTTCCAGAAACTGCAATAGTTTAGTCCAAAAATTTAAAAATACAAAAAATAAAAATTCAATTATAACAAAATTTAACACATACACACACGTGTTTAAATGTAGTGATCAGGCCCCATCAAAAATATTACAACTTGACTGCTGTAAATCATTCCAGTGAGGTACAAAAAGGTCTCAAGTCAAGTAATGGAAAATTTCCATGCCTCTAAACACTTGCCACATTGAGAAAAAAAGCCACACAACCAGGAAGAATCATACAGAACAATCCATTCTCAGGGATCATTGTGAAGCGCTATTAAATGTTATCACCACTGAGCACATAAAATTTTTCTTAACCCAGATCCTTATCTTCAAAAATAAAACTAAAATAATGTGAAGGCTGAAAGCTCTGCTAAATACCCATCTTCAAAACTTCCCAAAAAGACCACATCTCTCCCCATCAAGACAGTACCATCACAATGCCCTCAGATCTACCCCTCCTCCCTTCTCTCCTTGCCCCAAGAAAAGTAAACAGCCTTGCAGCAACATTCACTAATTCAGCTGCATTTCACCAGATGCTTTTTAGGTATAAATTTACATCTTTGCTATTAGTACAAAATGAGACAAATATATTCAGACCATATAAAATTGTAATTCAATCCTTCATTTTAGCAGTTTCTGTATTCAAACATTTAACCAATGCATCTCACACCTTCTACTGCTTTTCTAAGTGTATTAAATGACCAGATTATAAAATTTTTATAACAAAAGTCTCTTAATATCTTAAGATCTTAAAAATGCATTCTAAAAAAGCTGTCCTGACTAGTCAAGGCAAAACAAGACAACTATTACACAACTGAAGGAAATTTCAAATAAATTTCTGAATCCCTTTCTATACAACATTAATTTCAATAAAGAGAAACTAAGACATAATACTTTTCTAATAATATGTGATGAAAAACTTCTTGCTATATCTGTGGCTGGAATTTGGAAAAGTTCATGGGGAGCTGAGAGTCATGTGGTAGCCTAAATGTTTTGAGGCTTTTTTAAAATACTTAAAATACTAACTATGTTAATACATCCATATTTACTGAAGTCTTCCAGGCATGTCCTTGAAATAAGCTTTTGAAAATCTGCCTGACAAATGAAATTGCATATCTTCACATTGTCTTGTATGACTCATGTTGGCTAAGCATCTCTTCACTAAAACTGGACTTCTCCCACTCAGGCTTTCTGATTACCGTCCATAATTACCCTTTCCCTCCAAAAATACTATAATTCTTTCTTACAAACAAGAAATAGAGTACGTTATGTTTTGATATTTCACAAAGATCAGGAAAAGCCCTCTAAAGAATTCCTGCTTTCCCATAAGTTGCTCCTTTTTGTGTTTATTAGGTTCCATCCACCAAAATTAATGGCATTGGATGAACGTATCTGAGAAGAGAATTCAGCAAAAAGTTGTTACAAAGTATGGCAGTGGGTCAATATTTAGATTTCTCTGCCAAGGGCAATAGAGTGTTGAATATATAAACAATACTGCTGGGCTGCGGGGTTGTTGTATGCCAAGTTTTTCTCTTCCCACATATGGACCATAAACTTACTTCTGAAAGCAGAGGCAGCAATCCTAGGCTTCAAAGCAGCTTATGGAAGTTAGCCACTGTATGCTCCATTGACTGGGCATTTCATTCCTCAGCTTTCCTTCACAGTCTCCTAGCATAATGGATGCCATACATATAAATTCATGTCCCCATACATCAGATTTCTACAGTTATTCGGCTGTCTCAGTGCCTAATTGGATTTTTAAAAGCACTGAGTAATTTAACATTTATTGATTTCAATGGAAGTATGCATTCATGTGATTACCTGAGTCTGTAAGTACACTAACATCTATAATTTAACTGGACTTACAATGAGATCACCTAATTGGATACTCCAATTTTGTCATTGCTAGTGGTGTGACTTCCAAAGATGCTGAGTCTTTGCAAATCCAAGCGACTCAGAGCTTTGTAGATGCTCAGCACTTCTGAAAAAGCAGACACTAAGCTTACCTGCCCTAATCAGAAGAAGGAGGCTACCTTTGATCAAGTATGCCTGACACAGCATGTTTATTTAAAGTGCTGAGGTGTCATGCACTGTATACTGAGAGAGTCTGCCTGAATAGGAGGAGACTAAGGGGTCCTTCCACACTCATTCAGCACAGACCTGACATTCTAGCAGCTGTGTTTAGGTAGTCTGGAAGAACAAAAAGTGATTCATATTTCAAAGATCCTTAGCACATACATCAAAAAATAGAAGGTTCTAACTGAATTGTCTTTAAAAACCTGTCTTTGCAAACGTAGTGTAGCCTCCATGCTGTCCTATACTTCAAAGAAATGGGACCAAAAACACACATCCATTTCTGTGAGACCCATTTTGGAATTTATTTATTTGTGCCTGCTTGGAAATTGGGCTGGCATATCCCTGTTGCCCAACCCGTTATCTGTATAGCTAGAATCTACTGTACCGGAGACATCCTGACGGAGTTAAAGTGCATCTAAACACTACAAACAGCTAATGTCAAAGGAATGGGCCAAAGTTAGGAAGCGAAAAATTCAAGCCTATACAAGAGTTTGAAAGGGAGATAAAGACTACTATTTCTTGAAATAATCTCACCTTTAAAACATCCTTTTAACCTATACCCTTCAGGGAGCTCTCAAGCCTAGCCAAAAATGGAGCTCAGTGCAATGAATTATCTACTTTGTCCACATCCTGAAAGGAAGTTTCTCATTAAGTTGTGGTGATAACAAAACTGTATTTCTTCAGCACTTAATGGGCAAATCCATAATACAGAAAACACTTAAACAAGATAGGGAAAAAGTTCTGTCTCATTCAAGTAGTCTTATTAGTGCTAGTGTAAGGTGCAGACTAACATAGCAGTGATAGTTATGTTGTGCTTTTTTTAAAACAAGATAAAAGAGACAGAAGTTACTATTATAAATGTAGCTTTGGTTAGGGCACAAGATGGGTAGAAATCAAGATATTAATAGAGCCAAGGCCAAAAAACAGACCTTTGCTTCCACTGCCACAAAACAATTTCAAAAGCACAAAATACAATCCCATGATACAAATAGTCTTGTAGATTAGCAGATCTTAATTCTGACTCTGAAAACTTCTAGATGCAGGTTTTACACTGCACTGGTCCATGGATTTGAATCCATGAACACACCGAGATCTAGGTTGGATAGCAGGATTCTCCAAATGCTTTTATACTACAGACTGTCTTGACATAGACTTTCTTACATGCATCTTCCCTTTCATAGGAGCTGACAACTTATCACAAGTCTCATAACATCTTTTCAATGACTATATAAGTTGCTTATGTACAAGAGCAACATAAGCAATTGGGTTTAGCTTCATTTCAATGCAATTTTAAACTTGAAAATGAAGAGGACACATACAATTACTTAGCTCTCTAAGGATCAAATACTTGCCACATACTTACCAGACCATCAGTTACTTGTGAACCACAGAGTGAAAATCTTTATGACATAGTGGAAAGTCAAGAAAAATGTAGGTGAACTGTGAGTTTTGCTCATTTCACTTTACTACTCAAACAAATCTTAGCACTGTTGCCTTAAATCTACAGTATATACAAGGGCTAATATAATAGCAAGGAATAATTGGTAGCATTTTATAACTAGGTAATGAATAGAGCTGGGAAGTTAGAGTGGACAATTTAGAGGGAGAACAGGAAATCAAGAAGAGGAGTGGGGATGTGTGAGAAAGAAAAATGGTTTTCCCATTTCCGATTAGCCAGATTCTAAAGATTCTTTAGTCAACAAAAATATGTAAGATGCTCTCCACTCCTAAATCAAATGATGTTGGTTACTCTTTTCTAGTAAATGCTTACATAGTTAAGGTTTTTCCTTGTTTGATTGTTTTTTTGCAGGGGGCTGGAAGGGGAAGAAGTTACTTGTTGGTGTTTTTAAAGTACTTTTCAGTTATAGGACTAGAAACATAAGTTAGAAGAAAAAAAAATCAAACACCAAAGTACTACTTCTTCAGCTGCCACTAAAAGCTTTTCAATTAACAATTGGTCAGATTTGTCTTTTAAATCCCTGCACAAAAATTTATAGGAACACTGAGAATTCTTAAAGATGAGCTAAATAAAGCTTTTGCCCTTGGAGAAGACTGAGGGTCTTTCTAATTCAAAAGAGTTTTATAGAGCTAGGTCTTCTATTTTCTTCCTTTAATAGATTCAGGATTTATTTCCTTGGTTGGCCAGCATAATTTCTATTTTCCAGATAGTCCTGTTTGCTTGGTTAGTCACATGCAGACAGCTATTGATATAGTGCAACTGTAGGTTTCTGCACAACATAGTCCAGACAAAGAACACTTAACAGTTATCTTTAGCTCAGTCTACAGCTAGAAACAGAATTATACCCCAGCTCAGTCTTCAGTTCCCAGAACTCAGCTGCAAACCAAGCCAATGTAATCTCAAAGCTCCCTAAAATCTCTGTGCTAACACTAAATAAAATGGCAGAAGCTGAAGGATCAAGAACAAGGTGTTTCCTCCATAAAGCCAATTTTGCTCAGGTCTGAACTCCTATAATGTTTAATTCAAAGCACTTGTTTCTTGTTGCCAGTAGTTTGTGTAAAGTTACATGCCAGCTGGCAAAACCCAGCCTGTCACCTCAGTAAAACCACCTTCCCAAATAGCCCAAGCCCGCAGCAAAATGTCAGCACGGACAAACGCCAATTGAGAACATATGCCCTCAGCTCCTCTGACACTGTCCTTCCACAGAATAGCACCTTCCTCAGCATGGATGCCTGGCACTGCGAAAAGCAGCCAACTCTGCATACGTTCCAATAATACAGCAACACTGGCAGCTGTGAGCTGGTAAGTTTTTGGAGTGTTGTGCACACCAACACAGGAATAGAGGAAGTGTGGTTTCCATTCAAGGATTTAATTAAAATGAATACAATTTTCTTGAGGCTTAAATTCCTCCTCCTTACCTTCTTTTGTACCTGATAAATTAAAAGGGAGGAAATTCTAAGAGGAAGGAGGGAGAAGAGAAATAAAATAGATCCTTGTCACTGAGGAAGACAATGTGCTAGCAAAAACACAGCCATGGTAACTTAGCAATTACATCCCAGCCTGTTGTATGATAATTAGAAATGATGAGGTCACTCATACCTTGGCTTCTATGGAACAGAGAGGGAAGCGTGAACATCAGTTTCAGTATTTTAGATGACCACGACTTCATTACTGAAGAAACTGATAATTGCTTTAGTTGTGAAAGAAAAAACTGCCAAATAACAAGTTTTAACACTCATCTTCAAAAAGATCCCCTTTTCCAAACAAAGTTACAGACCAAGCAGACCAGCACAGCACACAGAGTAAATCCTACATATTGCAGTATGCAAAGAAATGTTTTGGTTTTTTTTTAATTCTTAAACCTGTGCACATAGTGTGTCCTCAAAACAGTTCTCATTCCAGTCTGAGAAATGGAGAAATGGTCAGATTGAATCAGACAAGCTGACTTTGCCAGATGTGAGTGAAACAACAGCACATTTTGAAGCTGCACTGCAAGGCAGCATGCCACAGATAAGAGCACTGTGGTAAGATCACGACTTACTGCCACAAGGTAAGTAGGTTTTTGAAATTGAAAGCAACTGAGCTATTTGCATGTTTGTATGGTAAAGTTCATGTCTGCAGGAGCTTTTTCTGGATCATTGGAAAGGAAGCATTTGAATACCAATCCCTTAGATTTTAATGACACTTTATCTAGTCACATGTATATCAGGTGAAAAAAAACCCAATAAAAATAGCTTTTTACTCAGAGGAAAAAATACAACTTTAATAAATCAGCTCTTGCTTCATATACAACCAAACAAGTGAAAGATTCTAGTTCTTGGTTTGCAAAAATCAACAGCTAATATTGCTGCTCAAGGGACAGTATCTCAGTAGACATCTGGAAAAGCTACTGATTAATTAATAGATTCATTAATTAGACAGCTGTAGTGTTAGAAGATAATTTAATTGTTTGGATTAATAATCCTACTAATTAGTTCTAAAGAAAATCATCATCTACCCATGGAGATGAGAAAACACTGACTTCCTAAACGCCCATCTGCATGATTAACTTCACATTTCCAGAACATGTTAACTAAGTACTGACAGACTTAATAGACTGTATGTGCCTTAGGAACATCCCGAGCAATTTCTGGTATATAGCATATATATATATATATATTTATTTATTTACATATATATATATATATATACACACACACCACTGAAGACAAATGCTACTAACAATAATTTACCTATTTCTTGATTCTGAAGTATGGTCCTGACATGGGAATCTGGAAAACAATTATAAATATTAAGCTTGTATGGGGCTACATAAAAACTGAGGCAGCCTATGAATATTACTTAATTTAAAATCATCAAAGTATGCAAGTGACACACAGCAGCAAAGAGGAGCCTATGCAAAACCATGACAGGGCTACAGGGTTTGTGAATAATCTTATTTGTCTTATCTCATCAAGATAGACATATCCCTTTCTAGAAAAGAAGTGCTGAAATTATATGAAGTATTTCATATGAGCCATAATCATCTACAATATGTGACAGCCAGCTTAGAGTTCTGTTTAATAATGAGCTAAAGATCTCATTGCAGAATGTTCCTGTCAACAGAGTTGAATCTGACAGTATGTCTGTTTGATGTTAAATATGCTAAAAACTCTCATGCTGGTTTTCCACCTTTGTGTCTAAGTTGCCAAGTGTATAATGCAGGTAGTACATCAAGGAGTATCGTTAAAATAAATTAATGAATTTTGTGAAGCACAAAGGTGCTTCACTGTCATTCACCTCAAAACCCCACAGATAAATGGGTCATTTTGCATGGAATTTCATTTAATTAACATAAAAACATGTAGTAGGGATATAAAGAAGAAAAAACATTTTGCACATCAAACATCGCACATGATAAAAAAGTTTACAACCAGTTGGAAAATAATTAACTATGAAATAGCTACACATGAAAGGAGAGGAGGTAGGGTAAAGTAGTTAAAATTGCAAAGGAAGCCACAACTTGACTTTTTTTCCCGTTCCGAATACTTGCTTCTGCAGGCATAAAATTCTCTTCCTGCATTCATGAATTCTTTAGCTTTTTAGGTCTTTGCATGCTGTGGAGTTTTGGAAAATGAAGTTTATTGGCCAAGTCAAAGACTGAAAGAAAACCACCCCACATCAAATTATAAAAGCTACTTAGTTACATAAAAATTCATGGAGTTCCTTGTAGAATCTTAATGGGGAAAAGATATGGATGCTTTTAAAATTCTACAGCATCGCTTTATGCACAGCTTCCTCTGAGTAAAATAAATCTCTTAATGAATGTGTATCAGATTATTATAATAAACTACGGAACATTAGGAAAGAAACCTACAGCTCAAGTGAAACTATGACTTAAATACATAGAAATCTTGTCGTTGTTAGCTCTGGACAGTGCTTATTTTACCTGCAATGTAATGCTTGAATATTACAATCAAAATCACTTTCTTCTCACAAACAATTACAAATTCTGCAGTTGTATGTTAAATCAGAAGTTTCTTAACAGAATATTGATCAAGTTTAGCCATTAACTTCCATCCTACCAAGTACCTGCACACTTGAGCTTCCAAAACAGACTACAACTCGCCCAAAATGCAATCTGCAGAGCAAGAACTGAATAGAGAGTGGGAGAAGCACATAGAGAAACCTTAAGAGACTGCTTGGGTAAGGATGGGGTAGAAAGATGCTGTGGTTGACCACCTCTGGACACTGGGTACCCAGAGCTGCTTGTGGGTCAAGATAAGGACAGGGAGAGGTCAGTCATCAGTTACTGCCATGGGCAAAACAGACCTGCCTTGGGGAAATTAGTTCAGTTTATTACCAATCAAATCAGAGAAGGACAATGAGAAATAAAACCCAGTCTTGAAAATCCCTTTCCCCGCACCTCTTTTTTCTTCCCAGGGTTAACTTCACTCCTGATTTCTCCACCTCCTTCCCATGAGCAGTGCAGTGGGACAGTGACTTGGGATTGTGGTCAGTTCATCACACTCTGTCACTCCTTCCTCCTCACAGGGAGGATTCCTCACACTTTCCTTGCTCCAGTGTGAGGTCACTCCCACAGAAGACAGTGCTCCATGAACTTCTCCCCCTTGAGTCCTTCCCACAGGCTGGACCTCCTCACAAACTGCTCCCGTGTGGATCCATTCCATGGGGTGCAGTCCTTCAGGAACACAAAGATCCAGTGCAGGACCCTGCAGGGTTACAAATCCTGCCAGCAAACCAGCTCAAGTCTGGGCTCCACTGTCTACACACATTCACAGGTCCAGAAGCCTGCTCTAGTGCAGACTTGCCACACTTGTCACAGCCTCCTTCAGGCATTCCGTTGATCTCCACCATCACATCTCTCCAGAGCACATACTAATAATCAAATTTTAGGCTAGAACACACTAGAACATTTCTTGTCCCTTGTCAAACTGTAGCTGCAAAGTTTGTCTCTACAATGACACAATCAGGTCTAAAAATAGAGAAGGGGGAGGGAAAAAGAAAGTAAATAACTACGCAGTCTAAGACAAAGACATCCATCCACTATTCTACCAACCAATACATTTTCCCTACAGAATTATTTATTTTATGCAATTATAATTTCTATTTGATACAGGATAAAGACACAGGTAGCAGAATGGAGACCCAAAATACTGAGAACTCCCCCATTAAAATTGTCTATCTCATTTAAAAACTCACAATTTAAAGCCCAACTACAACTAAGTGAAGAAGTGCTCTGAATAACCTGGAAAGAAGACAAATGATCAAAAAATGAGATGGATCATGTACTGGGATGAAGGGAAAAAACACATTACTTTAGGCTCCTTTTATATCATGTTTATAAAAAGAGAAAATGATTTTTTTTTTACTTGACAGAAAACGAACAAATGTGAATTTTAAGAAACAAGTAGAAAACAGAGTAAAATATGTTCAGAGCAATGTTGTGTGTGGGAAACCACCTTCCTGCCTTCTCTAAGTATATCAAAAGTTAAAAATCCACTCTAGAAAAAAAATTAACACTAAAGCCTATAGTAGAAAAATTTTTCAAGTAAATTTATTTCAGGGATAAAATCCACAAATTCCTATTACGTGGTGTTAGGGAAAGACAGATATCTATTTAGATTGTGGTGACTGCAGTCAATAAGAGTATTTCATCACTACTGCTGCCAAAATAGACAGCATAGAAATGTGTCTGACAAGCGTAAAGAGAACCTGAATGATTTATTATTTGCATTACATTAACTGAAGTGTCTGAAGGAAGATGAACCAAGTGGGATCAACTGGTTAAAAATAAATCACTGGCATTGTATTTCTAGAAATAATCTTTCTCCATAACTTATCAAGCGACTTTTTCATATTACTTTTTCTTTTGGATTGGACACCTTTCCCTCTTGATGCCTATTTAAATGATTCTGTTTACCTGAGAAACATGAAAAGTTCCCTAACATAAGAGTTACCAAATCATACATCTAAATTGAAAACATCAATTAAAAGTAGATTATTTTCTGAGCATGGAAAAGACTTACTGAACAGAAAAGTAGCTTAAATATAAATATATCGAACCAAACTACTAAAATTAAGCAAAGAGCACAGGACTGCTCTTGATGGCTTAAGTAGCACCTCTAAGGTCCTTTACCTTTCCCTCTGTCCTTTTTTTGGCATTTTCACATTGTAAAAAATAAATTACTCAAACTATGTAATTATTTTGGTTGATATAGATTAAGACAATAAAGAGTCTTTTTTCACCACCTTTTTTCACTCATTGAGTTATTAGGAGAGAAGAAAACTTCTGGCTATGTTGAAGCATAACTGCATTCAGCCTTTAGTTGGTCACTATCAGCAGATGACAGGTGATCTGTCAGTCGGTAGATTAAGGGTAATGCCAGAGGCCCTTGCTGCAATTGCAAAACTGTCTTAAAAATATACAGGGAATATTGTTACTGCTACAGTTCCAGCTATGGAATACCTCTTGCAGCTGAACTAATTATTATTAAAACACCCTCTCCTTAAATTGTTTGCATCATTATGCTGTACTGAGAGCAGCAAAGTGCAATAAAAACCAATCCACCAATCCAACAAATGTGTATTTGTTTTGAGAGGCTAATTTTTATGGTAGACGATGCAGAAAAAGGAAAGGAAGTTAACACAGGGGAAAACAATGGTCATATAAAATTTAAAAATTAGGACACAAACCCTTATGGAAACACAAAATTGAAGACTAGAATGGGAAGAGAGAAATCTGGGACAATGGGATCTATACCTGTATTTATACCTGGATTTATACCTGTGCTTGACCATAAGAGAAGTCTCATAACACCAGTATAGTTGAATGTGATTCTCAATTCTTTGTTTAACTAGTAGCAGTGGAAAGAATAGAGTTTGGGGGAGTTTTGGTTGTTGTTTGGGTTTTTTTCTTGTTTTGTTTTTAACATGCATGTCAGCCAAATAATTTAGAGTGTCAAAATACAAATGTCAAAGTCAGTCTGCCTTTCTGTCAAGAACACACAGACAACATGAGCATGTTGCCAACTTCTACAACACTGTGGAAAGTATTAACAGCACTTTTTTTTCCCCTCAAGGCATATGGTTCAGTAACAACCCAATGAGCTTCCATTTTTTAATAATATGTTATTTGTGCTTAAAAAGCACAAAGGCAAAAATAACAGACAGAAGTTAACTGATGATAATACAGTGAGAACATAGCTGTGGTGGTCTGGAAGAGCTAATAATGGGCTGTTACATTCAGTAAAATCTGTGGATGGCAGTGCCCTAAAACTAATTAGGAAGGAGCTGGAGTAATGAAGAATCACCATTAAGGGGACAAGTACGACCAACATGAACAGCCTCAAAGTCTGAAGCCTGTGCTCCTCGTGTGATCAAAAAATCATAGCAGCTCCTCACCACATCCAGCACAAGTGAGATTCACTGCAGAATGAGGGTGATGAGTGCAGTCAGTGTTGTGTGCAGGCCTCCGCAGCAAATACCTTCCATAACCCAGAACTGAGTTAAGTTATGCCCACTGCTGGGCCAGCACTCCTATTCCTGAGAATACAATTGAGATTTTTCTGGAATGAACTTGTAAGGATTTCACAACGCTGTTTTTCACAACCATTAAGAGCCATCTTAATGGCTTAAGACACACCTACAGATGTGATACTTTTTTTCCCTTCCTTTTTATTAAAGGAACATGTTTGTACTCATGGGCTTGAAAAGGTCCCTGGCTCCCAAAGAGTGCAGAGAGAATGCAACACCATCTAGAAGTCTTAAGGACAGCATCCTTTCTCCCTCATTCACCTCAGCCTCTTCATGGCATGAAATCTCTGACTGTGCTCTGGGCAACAAGTCTGGCCCCACTAAAAAGTTATACAGTTTCCCTCTTTTCACTTCTTTATCTGAAGTACCTCATGATTTTTAACAAATACAGTTTTGGAAAGAATGTCACTGCTCTGTTTTCTTATCTCAAAATATCTTTCCATCAGATTTCCTGTCAAGGTACTTCAATGGAAAATAAGAAAAACTGCACCATAACAAATACATTTACACCTCCACAGTGCATAGGGTTTATTTAATGTGCACATCAAGTGTAACACATTTGCACCACCTGCTTTACATTCATATCACAAATGCATGAAAATGTTAAAAACTATGATAAAAAGGAAAAATTATGATTAAATAATGTTTTCCAGGTGCAATGGCACTTACGTGTAAAAGCAGCTTTTTTCATAGCTCTGCAGTGAGGAATGGAGTATCTTACATTGGAACTTACAAATCAAATCACAAAAATAAATATACATTAGTGCAATATAGATACAATTTGTTTTGGATAAATCTCCACCCTGTAAGAGACTACTTTTGTATATTTTCCCTGTGAATTATTTAAAAAAATGCAAGCAAGCTAAAAAGCCCCAAAAGCCCCAAAAAAACTGCTACCACAACAGGCTGAATTTCAGGAATTAAGCAGATATTCCAATAAGACTCCCAAACATACAACATTTAATTACTGATTCTTTTTAATTGTCTCAAATTACATGACTCTTGAAAAATAAATGTCAATAAAAAAGAAAACCCATTGAAGAGAAAAGGTATTGCAATTTAAAAAGATCTGAAGAAACTATTGCATGTAAATTAAAATTGCTCTGCATTTATTTCTATTTAGCTGTAGACACTATTAAAGCCACTGGAGTTCTGTACTTCCTACATAAGTTTCAGTCTCTATATCACATGCACATCAGTTTGCTTACTGTTGAAAGTACAATAGGATTTATTGTACATATGGAAAATAGCAACAACTCCAAAGCCCTTGAATCAGCAAAGCTATTTTTTTCAGGAGCTACTAAATGATCAAAAAGTAATAGAAGATATCTTTCAGAGTATAATTCCAGCCATCAACATTTTCACAACTATGAATTTGTCAGAACATTTCTTCTCATTCAGGTACCAGATAACACATGTAGAGCTTTCACAATACTTGCACCAAAACATTATATTATTCCAATGTCATGACACAGTATATTCATATCATAATGGATTAGTGTGTGTTGCCACCCTAGGGTACTTTCTCAGCAAATTGTTGTTTTCCTTTTGATGTCATCTCTCTGCTGGACATCACACGGTTTTGACAATGGTAGCCTAGGTTGGTCCCAGGTTCTGCTCCACTCCTCTCATTAGGGCTCTTTAGTGTTATCTAAACTCTTGCATGTGGAGTTCATGCAGCTCTCTACTGCCCACAGATGCTTCTCAAATCCCACGTGCAGATAAACCTAGACCAAAATAATCCCAAGATCTCATACATTCTTACAGCTCCATGTTTCTGGGCTTTTTTTTTTTTCTATTTTTTTCTTTCCCCTTCATTTTGTGCTTCTCATGTTTTTGAAAAGCATGAGGCAAAAAGTATTTTGTCAGGAATTCTTAAATCTTCTTAAAATTTTAATCTCTTTCCTCCTCTTGCCCTGGCATTTCTTTTCCCCTAAAGTAGGATGATGGCAGTATTTCATATTGGAGCATACAGCAAGGGAAAGAATGGATTTATAGGAAACTATTCTATTTCAGTACTACAGATTCCCATTATATAACTTATTCTTAGGATCAGTAACTCACAGATTAATGTAGTAGATACACATTCAATCTCAGGTAGAAGACAAGATGTAAATTTTAGTTCTGAAATACTGAAAAGCCAAGGATACTATTTATCCCTCTGAGCCAATTTATGAGGACATGGCCAAGTAGGTCCAAACCAGGAAGGATGACTGAAATCAAAGCCATGTGCCACTGTGTCAAGTGCTGCCAACAGTGGCTGTGAAAGTGTTCCCCCACCAGTCTTAGGATTTCTGTGTAAACAACTAAAGCATGTGCCCTCTTCTCAGCTGAGCTGGCTCAAACATCTGACTGACAGCTTGCTGCCTTTAATGAACTGGAAAAATGTGTCTTCTGCCTCTGTAGATTTGGGCAAGTTCCACTCTGAGAAATCATGAGCTGCTGTTGGCCCTCTTCATCATCCCATTCCTTTCAGCAGTCCACTCTGAATAATTAAGAAGACAAAGGATTGTTTTACATTTCTAAAGGTTTTCTTGACTCTCACTTTATCTTCCCTGTTGCTTTGTGTCAGAAGATGCAGATATTTGGAAGCTACTAGGCCCCTATGACAAAAGCTTTTATTCCCAAATGAAACTGGGTCTTGCTTTTTCTCCTTCATATGTGTTTGTATTCATTAGCAAGATGACATTTTTCCAGAAAACTCCATCTATAGAATGGTATAGATCACATTCACAGCACTAACACCTAACCAAGAATTGTGCTGACTCAGGACTGCTGGACCTGATATCCACATTCTATGTAAAACACATTATGGAATAAAGATAACTGAGATACCCATCACCTAATTTTAACTCCAAGTTTTGGGGTTTTTTTCTTTTTATGGTTATTATACCCAGGAAAGGGATTTTTATTCTAAAAAGAAAGGCAGGAGGGTGATAGGAAAGCTGTTTCCTGAGCAGAGCACTGCTAGACAGGATGTGAATGTTGCTATGATTCTTCCTTGCTGTGAAATTAAATTAGTCTCAATGAGAGCTGATTAACCACTGCAACTGGTACCACTTAAATGTGCAGCAAAAGTCTTAAGTTCATATCCCATTCTACCTTATGCAAAGTTGGTTTTCTTCTTCATCCTTCCTCCACTTCAGCAGTTTTCTCCAGTCTAGAAAACATTTCCAGATTAGTCTGCCTCATTTCCTCTGGGCAGCTTCTCCAAGAAGCACATCCCTGCAGTGGCCCAAGTAAAGTTTTTCCTCCCAGGGCTGAAGTATCTCCTTCTGACACTCCTCTTGAAGATGGAGCACTTTACACAGGAGCTTGCAAAGGACCCCTGAAATCCTTACAGATCATTTCATAGCTACTAAATGAGAAGAAATTCTGTTTGTGATGAAGGCTTCTGAATCTGTGTCCTGTCACTAGAATAATAAATAAAAACCTTCCACTCTTAACAGATGCAATCTCAAAAATCTGTGAGTGACTGAGCTCAGTGGACCTCAGGCCACACAATTCTAGATTTCCCCCTTTCAGTAGTTTTCTTTCCTCTGGTGCACAAAGCATCCATTCCCTCCAGAGGCCCCCTGTGACATCTGTTGAAACATCTGCTTCATTTTCTATTCTGTATAATATCCATAAGAAAACACTCAAAAAAATCCCACCAAAAAATTACTTGCATTTCTTACACTGAAAATATAATAAAAGCACACATCATTTGGAGAACTTTTAACAACTTGTTCTCATCTTGAGTAAAAAACTCTACAGGGAGAGAAGAGTACACTTAAACACCAGTATTCCCAGTGTATCCTATGACATTTACTTTTCTCTACTAGTTCCAAAGAAAACATGTACATATACGCTGTGCAACAGAAAGTGGAAAAAACCATATCTCATCATGAATCAACATTTGCAACACTGCCAAAATAAACATAATCAAGGGTAACCTAACACTCCTTTCATCATAACCCAGCTTTCTTCCCTCACGTGTCCTTATTCCTTTAGCACACAAGGGTAAGAATCCAAGGTCTTTAGCTTTCCGTCCTCTGCTTCATCCCTAGAAATAAAGTGGAACCGATCATTATGCTTATTACACACTTATAAATCACTTCAGAAGTGATTTGTCTTCACGATATTTTAGAAGCAATGCACTGTTGAGAAATCCTATGTACTGTTTTAATCTACGAGTCATAAGCAAATTTTCACAATTAAAGGCCCATTGTTCTTCTTCTTTTAAAACATATTTTGTAAAAATTAATTTAGTACTTAGCAAAGATATGTTTGCAGTTCTAAAACAACTATGATCTTATCTAAAAATTCTGACAGAGGAAAAAATTGAACTTGCAACCCAGAGGTTAAAGGACTTTGTCATATTGCTGGAAAATCCCTTGCTTCACCTGTGCATGTGAAGGGAAAAGGGGAACAATATAACATGGCATAAGAAGATTCAATGGAGAAACAGCTTCTCAGTAAAACAAAGAAATGTTTTAAACATGGAAATATTAGAAACTACTCTTACAAAACATTGATCAAATGAAGTTTAGCACTGAAGAAAATGTCACCTGCACCTACACATGGTTCTTCAAAGAGAACAAGAGTATAATTCTCCAAATTACACTCTTACCTTTCTAGATCTGACAAACAACTACCAAAGTAAGCACAATCCATTAAAATCCCACATACCTTGCACTTGCATCACCTGAACACAGCTTCTTTTAGGACCATCACACCAGAAGACATGCTCCAAAGACTCTAGCTATCTGAGGAATTGCCATTTCCAGGGTTTCTAGGCACTGAACAGAACAACTTTGGAAAAGATGTCCTGCGAGGCTTCCCAGAGCACAGCCTGCAGCATAAGCCATAGTCTGATGCTCCTTGGATGCAAGTCCACACAGATCCAGAGAGTCTATACTTTTGCACTATCCCATCTAGGTCATGTTACTTCTCTAGACAGCATTTCAAACCCTGCTATAACATTATTGTGAGGAACATATGATTCAAAGCAAGTGATCCAAGAAGATTCAATGCTGATTGGTATTGTGCTTATATAAAAAAATGTAACTAACAAGAAAAGATTGTCTTCTGGAAAAACTCTGCCCTTTAAAACCAGCCCAAAGTGCTTCTAGAAATTAAAAACTTAAGACACTCTTCCCCTGACATCCTTTCTCCCTTTCTCCTGATTTTGAAAATAGGATATTTTGAGACAGCCTCAGGAAGAGCAAGTTACAGTCAGCATAAGAAAATTAGTAATAAGCACCTAACTATACACTATTATGGCCTTGTAAGTGTACACACATGCTTTTTTCTCCCCACCAAAATTCCCAATGAGATTCATTTGCAAGTGCCAGCTTTCTCCTACAAAACAGTATTTCCTTCTATAGCATATAGATTTTCAACTGAGAAGAAAACAAAGCAAGAATCAATTTTGGTATTTTTCAAGTTCTGCTAGACAAATTTTGAAGACTAAAACCTGATGAGCCAGAAGTTGTTTCAACCATATCTACCCTTATATACAGGTTCTACTGTATATACCCTTAAATAAATGCAGATGTTAACCCTAAGAATATAATGGGATTATCATACTAAATGATTCAGAAAATGAAAAGGTGTGTTAAATGAACACTCTACTAACTTCACTTAAACAACCTGGGGATTTTTTTCTTCTTCAAGAAAAATTCAGAACTATTACACAACACAATGTGCAGAGCATCATAATATCATATATTACAAATAGGTTTTTCACCCCAAGGATGGCTGGGCACTGGAACAGCCTCCTCAGGTAAGTGGTCACAGCACCACAGAGTTCAAGAAGCATTTGGACAACACTCTCAGGCACGGGGTGTGACTCTTGGGGATGGTGCCATGCACAGCCAGGAATTAGACTTGATGAGCCTTGTGGGTCCCATCCAACTCAGGATATTCCATGAGATTAGACAAAATATTAATTATACTGCAAGGCTCCCTAGTAATTAATGTAAATCTTTAAACCAACTTAGCAAGATTTCTGAAGTCTTTAATAAAGGCAGATGCCAACTAATTCATTTTGACAAGTGGTAGATTGAAGATGAGCATTTTGAAATACTGTGAGAAATAAAACAACACAGACTTGTGTAAAGAGCTGTATTTCAGAATGCTTTATATAGTAAAGGGCTGTCAAATGCACAGTTTCTCTCTTTAAATATAATCTATTTAATAGTTCTCTTAGTTTGATGCATTTCATTTTTTTGCAATAATTTACTTAATATTCCTGTACAGGTCTCAAGAGTCTCAGTTCTTGACTATTTGTACTCAACACAAAAGAATTTTAAATTAAACTTCTGTTTTAAACATATCCTTTTGATGTAAATGCATCTACGTATGTTATATTTGTTTAGTGCTGCAGATTGACATCACATTCCATTTGCTTTTCTTTTTTATTGCATAAAAGGCCCTTTTTACCAAAGTTGTTGCCTTGATTTTAATGAAGTGTGCAGTTCGAAAGGCAGTAATATACAGGGTTTGCAAAGAATCCAAGTCACTGTACAACTAGATTTTCTCATGACATATTTTGTATGTGTACACAAGGGAGAAGCTTCAAGTAGAAAAGACTCTTATTTTTATCAGTTTCAGTAGACTACATTCAGCCACTGCATTTAATATCATTCAGAATGACATTGTAGGCAACCACAGTTGTCATGTTCATATTCTGCTTTTTGAGATGAAATTAAATTCAACCACACAATTGTGTATATGATTTTTCTACTAAATCTACTCTTATTTTTAAGCTTAAAGAATTGCAATGAGTTTATTCAGGTTTCAGTGTTAAGAGACATCCACAAGACTGTTTTTCAATATATTTGAAATATTACAGCTCAGTGGAAACATTGAGCAAAATGGTTGTACCCACTGAAGCAGACAACTTGGTATCAAAACTTATGAACCTAAATAAAATCTCCAGATAATAAATAAGAAACAACTTCTGGATGAAATGAGAGAAAAGATACAATTAACAACATAATAAGTAGAAGAGCTAAAAAGGTAAGGTGAAATGATGGAAGAGAAAAGGACACAGCATCCATATAAATTGATCAATGAGACACAGGTACAGTCTACAGTAACACAAGACAATCCAATTTATCTCTTCTTAATATACACCAGGAGCCTCAGAAAAGATATAACTATGTCAATTCTGCTACACAATTGGTTTAGAAGAGCTGCTGTCTTTCATGATAAACATTGGATGTTAGGATGGCTGAACCTCCAACACACAGAAGTTTCCTTTCACAGTGAAAGCATAAATATCTTCAGGAAGATGAAACACTACAGATTTTTTTTTTTGTTTCCGACTGTGTTCCTAAGTCCAGCATCATGCACTTTTTTTCACTATTTTTTTTTCTACACTTGTAGGTTACTCAGTTTTTCTACCACGCTTCATAAAGGAGATTACAAAACAGAGGATGGTGCAAATGGCAAAGCAAAGCAGCATCTGCAACTCCTGTGCAGAGCTGTCCCCAAGGGCAGCCTGGGCTGGCAGAGCCCCTCCAGCCTACTGCCCACAGGTCGGTCGGCTCTGTGGTCAAGTTAATCTCAAAACTAGATAATCTACCCTGGGTTAATCAGAAACAGACCTTAGCAAATCAAGACCTACAAATACCATTTTGTTCTATACAAAATCCAGGTGGAAAGATGCAAGGATTTGGTGGGGGGGGGGGGGGGGGGGGGGGGGGGGGGGGAGGGGAAGAGAAGGAACAGGGACAGGACAACTTTCAAGAACAGTCAATATTCAGTGTTTGAACTTTTCTTTCAGCAAACTAACATCTGAATAAAACATCTTCTCCAGAAAACCAAGACCCAGATTCTCAACACTCCCTGAGATAGTTGTTTAACAAGTGTCATCTTTTACCTAATATTGACAGACAGCATTACACTGCAAAACCAAAATGTTTTCACCACCATGGAAGTTGGTCTTGTTTTGATTGGGTTTTTTTTTCATTAAAACTACTGAAAATAATGCAGTTATTTGATTTTAATAAAATAACTTCATGTGTGTAGTCCAGTTCAGAAACAAAATGAGTACAGTTTTACAAAGTCAGTATTAAGACATTGATACATTTTTCCCTAATGTTCATGCTAGTTAAACATCCGCCTTTAATTACAGAAATGCCCATTGCTCCCAAGCAAGGTTGAAACATGATTGATATTCATGTTTCCAATTGTTCAAGGCTTCTCCTTTATAATTAACCTCTTATAGAAAGCAGATTACATATTAGAAACATAACAGCATGCTATTTAACTGCTTATTGAGCTGTATGAGGCTAGATCTTGAATTATCCCAGTGACATAAGGTTGTGTAAACCAGTGCATTCTGAAAATCATTCTTCTTTGAAATATTAAAAAATTCTATGAAGTAACATGACTTGTAAATCTCCTAACAATTATGAAGATAACTACTAGTTCCAGGAGACTTAAACATTAAGAACTCCTTATTTTATGCTTACAATTCATAAAACAAATTCTGCTCAACTAATATGATCAAGTTATGAAAAACTGGCATTTATAGAAGTAAGTAGTTTTAGAAACTGAATTTATAAATTTAATTGAAAAATACTTGAATTTCATCTAGGCAGTAAAGGACATACTGTATCATTAATACAGAACAAGCAAGATGAATTGAGATTATTTAAAATGAGAGTATCCAATACAGTAAAAGGATTTTCAGGAGGGGAGCAGAAGGGTGTGGAGATGTAAACTCAAGGTTTCTAACTTAAAAATCAAACGCATTCTTACCACATGCATTTCAATAATACTAACTAGATAAACACAGGCAAAACTCCCTGTGCTCAGTTTCAGATCATTTTGATTGAAGTCTCATCTCATTAAGTAACATACACTCTACAATTTGTCAGGGAATGCTGCAACTTGTTTCTGCAGCTGGATTTTTTCATCTTGTCTGTTCTGTACACTGTATGGCAATAGGAAAGAACATGACATGTGAAACAGGTATTTGAATGAGATAAATTATTTCTACGTTACTTTAATTTTCTACTTCAACAAGCAATTTGACTAGATAGCAAAATAAGTTCATATGTTCTTCAGCACATGTTAAAGTTTATTGAACATAGAACTGTTTTCTCCCCTTATTTAACATACTCTCCATGGAGAATATTTTATTATTTTCCTCACTGCCTTCCAAAATTCTTCTTTCTGGAACTTTCAGATGCAGCTCTGCAAGCTCTTCTCCCCTCAACCTCTACCGCTTTCATTTGGAAGGCTGAAAAGTAGGTTTACCTTCCATTTTCCAGGGGCACAGATTCTTCTGATTACTTAAAATATTTAGACTTTTTTTTGCTTTTAATTTTGTGAGTTTTTTTGGTCTTAGATTTTGGTATTTTCTGGTTTTTGACCTCCTGAGTCTTCTGGAGCCACACTGAGACTGAAGGAACTACAGGTGCGTATAGGTTTTTGCTAGAATACAGTATGGAGCTATGGAAATAAAAGCCTGGAAATGGATCATTTCACAATGGCTTTTTAAACGAAATTGGAACTATTGTTCCAGTTTTGGAGCTATATAGGACCCTGTCAAAGGAACTATATAGGAATCCCTATAGGACCCTGTCAAAGTGGGTAAAATTGCACCATGTTGAATAAAATAAAATGAATACACCACTACCAAGGCAGGGGCTTGCAAAGCAGGATATCTGGCTAATCTCCTCCTTCCTAATTATAAGCATTAAGGATGTTTGTAACATTCAAGTGTTACTGAGACTGACTGCAGCTATAGCTCAAGGGAGAGAGTTTTATTCATCCTTTCTTGAAAATTATCATTTTGGTTGAAAATACTTTGGTTTACTGTTAATTAGAAGAATACTTACTTTATGATAGGCTCATCAGAATTTATGGGAAATTGTTTCAGCTGGAACACTGGGAACTGGTTTTTTACCCTCTCCATATATCCCATATGATGCCCTCACTGAACATGCAATCCATCAGTCTAAAAAGAGCGGATGTTGAAATATTCTTTCAGTTCACAATGGACTTGGAGGCCACAATCATCTGTTTCTGCCTCTAGAACAACAGGCCTCAACTGTATGTCTATGGTTTATCTTTTCCAGTCAATCAAGTAATTTTCAGTCAAGCAGTCATTCTAACATCTGATAAAACTTACCTTTTTATTAATAAATACAAGGCCTCCCACATCCTTGATGGTACATGGCTGCAGATCACTGCTACCAGCCTACACCTGCTTTGCCCACAAGCACATTTTACTTTCAGCAGCGATGCAATAAAAATTTCAAAATACTTCAAAGATAACATGTTATTCAACAGAGATAATGGCATCAAGTATTGCTCTACTGCCACAATGGCTGTAAGTAAAAAGTAAGGAGAAAGTAACGTTTATGCTCTCTGAAAAGACTAAACAAAATCCTTCAGAGATACTTGTCCCTCAAAAAACCCAAATCAACAGGGAAATATTTTTAGAACATTATTTAAATAAAATAAAAGACCTCACACACTCTTATATAAGCACTTGCATTGTTAAGCAAGCCCCAGAATGATTTTTCAGGGACTGGGCAGATTTCCTATTCTTAGAGGATTTCACTGAATTAAGCCATTAGCACTAGTTTCTGGAGAATGTCAAACACTTTGAGCCATTAAAATGAATACAGAAATCAGTGACATGCACAACCTTCAGTCCCAGGGATAGTTCCTTATTTTATCCTGTACATATTTGAGAGACTGTTCCACTTTTGAAATAATAGATGTTGTCATTTTTATAAAAGTCATGATACAAAATACAACCATAATAGATTTTTCCGGTCTTAAATTATGTTTAAAAGTTTATTTCCTTCCTAATGTTCCAGTGGAATGACTTTTTGGCAGAACTAGTTGGAAAGTAGAAAGCAGATTTAAATGCAGAGCTTAACCCATTTATTTCTGATCTGAAACAAGTACTAATATTTGTAAAATTTTGAAGTCTTTTTCAAGCTTTAATTTACTAAAATAATCTTCTTTAAAATAATCACTTCACCTTATTTGCCTTTTGACAGTTTTTCTCCTGAGAAATTATAGAGAGATTATTTGGAAAACTAACTGAAAAGTCCAACTTTCCCTTTTTTTCCAACTGTTTAACTTATTTCTTCATAGCTCTCAACAACCCTTTCCATTGGGAGAAATTCCTCCCAGACTGACTCTGCAGTGAGCTATTCACTGTAGCCATTTACTGTTTTTCTTAAGTATTACAGAAACAAGGATTAGAATTAAATACATACATTTATTAAACATCCATGTAAAACACTCTCCATTCCATAACAAGCTGAGCACTAAGGCATGCAGTTTTTGGCCCAAGACCAAATGGGGGAAAAAAATTAACTAGTTACACTCCACAACAAAAGGGAAGATGCCCAAGCCTTGAACAAAAAATATCAGTAAAGCACATGCAGCACATTAAACCAAGAAATACTCACCAGTATAAAAAAGACAAGAAAATCAAAATCAGACAAAAAAACCCCAACTCAACACACGAAAAAGATCCCCAAAAATCCGGGTCAAAACTTCCTTTTTCTCCAAATAAGCATTGTCTGTCTTGTGGAATATGCAAAAACTACAGGAATAGCTGTTTTATACCAAGTCTCATTCCAGAAAACACTTTCCATGGGACTAACATTTGAACTTTAGACATGTGTGAATGATACTTTTTCTTCTAGTAAAACAGCTCACTTGACTAAAAGTAAGTTAACATCATTAGAGTTTATAGACCCTCATTCTACGAAGCCAGTTAATTGCTCAGTGTATCAGTTTTATTAGTGCACTGCAGCTTTATCTATATCCTCCACTAGCTGGAGTCATTCCCACAGTGCTGTATTTCACTGTTAGCCGCTTACAAATTTCCAGAAGTTAATGCATCTCTTCTCCTAACCAACTTTCCCCTCTATATTACAAAGGAGTAAATAATATGAATTGCAAAGAAAACCATTTCATAGGCAATAATAGCTAAAATAAAGGCAAGCTTTCTCAACTTTACATGGAGGTTCTGCAGCTTTTCTTGGGATCATTCAACACAGGGATCTCCAAATGTAAGCATATATTTTGGTACTAATTAAAAATTAAGCAAGAGCTCTACTGTACAGCTTCATCATACAAAGTTGTCACTTGTTGAATTTGATGCTTGGAGTTTGTACAAGGTCCATTTTCTTTTTGTAGAAATAGTATTGGAGAGAAAATAGAAGTAGTGATGATGAGTTTCCACAGAGAGACTATGAGAAGATATCAGTCAGGTCATTGCGTGTAACTACCCAGGGCAAAGCAGCTATCACATTCTCTGCCTCAAAAGAATCTGGAAAGAAGGAAGTTAAGTTCTTTATCCCCTGTGTAGATTTAATTTGGACAATCTTGCTATTTGAGGAAGTTAGAAGTCCTTTCTGAATGGCACCTTCAAGGAAGTACATAAAATGGGTTATTGCCTTCATAGCCAGTGCAAATTCTCCACAGCTTCATTTGTTCTTTTTCACCTGTTCCCACAAGAACATGACTTACCAAGAGCATTGCAAGCTCAGCAAGTGAATGCACACACACGCTGCTGCTGAACTTTGCTTTGCACTCCACCATCATACTCAATTCTATTGTTTTAACTAATAATATACTTTAGTACTCTACTGCTTGAGGATGGGCAACATGCACACACCTCTGAAACAAAGGGTAACACAGAGAAGTCATTTATTACAGTAAAACTGATGCCTGTCAATCTTATAGGTCTATAAATGTAATGTATGTGTGTGGATAAGTGTATGGACCAGTTTTTGTAATAAATAATTACTGAACACATCTAGAGCAGCCATATGACTTGTACAGTAAGAGCTATACATTCTCACTGTAAATCCTTCCAATCATGTAGGGTCACATAATTAAAAAGCTTGAGCCATTTAAATAGAAATAGTCAAATAAAAACAATCCATGGCTAAGGACATCTATGTCTTCAAACAACATTTTTTTCTAGTTAAAGCCACACAACCCAAAAGGAAAAAACCTCCAGTAACATCAATCTCAGCAATTACTTCATCCATTTCATTACCACTTCCCTGATGATTACCTTATGCTACAATATTCCCTATCTTTTTTCATTTCAAAGGATTTTTAAATGCAGGCCTCTTCCACAATTTGGTTTCCAGCATTTAGTCTTTCTGGAAGAGCCTTTCCAAGGGATCATTCCTGCTACCCTCCTCCCCCAAAAAAGAAAAAAAATCACTTATACACAAGGCCTTTTCTTCTAGAAGAAAAAACAAGTATCACAAATACCACTAACTGATAATTATATGTTGCACTCAACTAAAAGCAACTAAATTAGTGAAGAATACAAAAACACCTCTCCTATATATTTTTTTACTAAACCCCATCACAAAAACACTGCACAAGCACTAGAAAATGTGTATGTAAGTTACATAAAATTACGTGCTGCATAATCATGGCATATTTATCCATGACACTAATTAATAATCAGCTGTCAACATCCTTGAATGGCTTTCCAAACATGTTAAACATAGGATGCTTAAATATTTTTAACTTCTTTTGTTAACATGCATCTTTGAACAAGCAGAATTATTTTTCCAAAGCAGTGCATTATTATGAACGCCTGAATAGGACTAAGAGGCTTTCTTGAAATACAAGAGACCAAGTGAATTTCATCTGCTATGTGGGAAGCCAGTGCTGTTCACGGGCTTCTCAGGTTTACATTACATTCATTATCCACAAGCACTGTTAGGTGTTGACAGTTCTAACTGCCTTCACTGGAACAAGCCCTGCAAAACTGAATGTGTGCAGAATTTACGATTCACCACCCATCTGCCAAGGCAGCGAGTCAGCCCTTCATAAGCACATGTCACAGCAGGCACATCTCCCCCAACCTTTCTGGGGAGGTGAGAAGAGGGAGTCAGGGCCAGAACCAGGAGGGGGGGCTGGGGAGAAGGCCCTCAGCAGTCCGTGTAAGCTTCAATTTCACCCAATATCCAGTCACCAACAAAAATCTTACAAAGAGGTTTACACATAGTTTAAACGGCACATAAGTCTGTGCCTCAACCTGCTATGCCAGAGGAGTCAGCATAAGTTTGTCATGTGATATTAATTTCCAGGTCCAGAGGAGGACCTCAAAAATGAAGCACACCTCTCTCCTGTGAGGAAAAACAGAGTTGGAGTTGTTCAGCCAGAGAAGAGAAAGCTCCAGAGGAACATTCTGCAGCCCTTCAGTTCCTAAAGGGGGCCTACAAAAGAGCTGAAAAGGGACTTTTTATAAGGGCATGTAGTGACAAGACAAGGGGGAATGGCTCCTAACAGAGTAGGTTTAGATTGGATGTTAGGAAGAAATGCTTTACTGTGAGGCTGGTGAGGCTCTGGAACAGGTTGTGCAGAGCAGCTGTGGATGCCCCATCCCTGAAATGCTCAAGGCCAGGTTATACAGGGTACTGAGGAATCTGGTCTAGTGGAAGGTGGCCCTGCCCATGGCAGGGCAGGGTGGGGGTGGAACTGGATGATCTTTAAGGTTCCTTCCAACTCAAACCATTCTAGGATTCCACAAAGAATACAGAGACACAGGTGAAATTAGGAGAGATTCTTTTGTCAGTGACACGAAGATGTTTTTGACTATCTCTTTTGATGTCCCAAAACCCAGGAACACCTCCTCTTGGTCTTACTATTAAAAGCAATCAACATTCTGAAGTACTCCTATTCTAGACTTTAACTTTCCCCTTTCCATAAGGAACATAAGTTTTGTCTATAGACCACAATTTTATTTCAAAGCATACTCAGATACAT
This sequence comes from Agelaius tricolor, assembly GCF_023055355.1. Classification (NCBI taxonomy): domain Eukaryota; kingdom Metazoa; phylum Chordata; class Aves; order Passeriformes; family Icteridae; genus Agelaius; species Agelaius tricolor. Next base: position 48,585,231 of record NW_027269261.1, read on the forward strand.
TAAAAGCATATTTATATCCGATATTATTTTCATTATGCTAAAAAAGAAGTCACACTTCAAGTAATTGTCTGATGGTGTCAGTATGTTAACCATGAGGCTGTTATTAATTGATTTTGCGTCCAACTAAATTGTGTAGTGCAACCACAAAATGCTAGACAGATTACAAAGAGAATTTCACTCATGCATCTTTTCAAACTACTGCTTATGCAATGTTTAGAAAAGAAAAAGACATTAAAACACTGAACTAAGAAAAGTAAAGTGGAATAAGTAGAAAAAATAGATCAATGATTTAAATACAAGTTTTAAAAAGAGGTGTTACTCAATGCAAAAAAACCACTGTGCAACCTTAGTAGAAAAATTCTTTGACAAAGAATAAACATGAAAGTACATACCAAACACTAGTATTCTATATGAGGTTGAAATTGAGAGAAAAAAGTCAAATGATGACAAGTAAAATCTTTCAACAAATATGGATTGTTTACAGCACATGTTGCATTTTTTTACTTTTTTTAAATATAAGTGAAATATCAAAAAAATAATGCCATGATGTTCACTCTTGAAGACAATGTTATAAAGTATATTATTTTCAGCAGTTCCTAAAAAACTTTTTGGGGGGTATAGAACAAAACCTACTTTGACTCAGTTTTCAATAGCAGAGGATAGAGAACAAAGGCAGGAGATAGGAACAAGAGAGGCCTGAGCTCTTAAACTCATCAAGGCAGAGGCTTATGCTTGGATTTGGAGAACTAGATGAACAGTAAGCATGAGCAGGAATAAAAGTCATTAGGTCAGTGAGAGGATTTTTGCACAAAGCAAACAGATCATTTGTTGCAGAGGAAAAATGTTGCAGTGGTTTTTTAGACCATTCTGGTACCTATTCTGTCCCTGGCAGCAGCTGCAGTGGGAAAGGGATTTTAGAACAGGCAAGCGAATAGACAATTTCTGCAGTTTTAAAGGTTCCCAATTTTCTGTCTCAGGCACAGTTTCTTTATCCATTTTACACCCATGACCTACAAGTTTTGAGTCCACTGTAGCTTTCACATTATAAGTTTTGGTGAATAGCAAACCCACTGTGTCAAGTTGTGATGTTTCTAAATTTGGCACTTCAAAGGTCATAAACTGTGTTGGGATTTTTTTTTTTATTGTTTCATATAGTCTTTACTTACTATACTATTGTAACTTTTTCTACTTTCAGACTTCATAGCTACAACCAGTTCTAATTTCTCTATTCTTTCTATTTTTAAAACCTACTTTCTAGAAATTATCTTACCTTTACTACTTCCCACAAGAAACAGGTAAGCCTGGTTTGGATTATTCTTCTGCTTGATGTACTACTTTAGTGCAGAACATATATATTATCTGATGCCTTTTGTCCATTTGGTATTGTGAAGCTCCTCCCAAAAACCACCACAGAATTTGAGCACTCAAAAAAACCAAAAAACAAAAATACCCCCATCAAACTCCCCCCACCCCCTCTCAAAGAGAAAAAAATAAGACAGCTCAACATCATCAATTTCACTGGGTATATAATATGAAAAAATAAGGAAGTTTTTGAATTATAAAAAGCACAGAAGGTTCCCCAACATGCAGGAGGGCCTGTCTCACACAGAACAATTAACTCAAGGATTACTGTATGGAAAACAGACAAGTACAACATTTGAGAGTGAAAGGCCTGTTTATATTGAAACACTAGAGACCTGTATTTACATCAAACTGTAATTAACCACAAGTGTCAACAGGACAATCCCACCCACAGGAAAAGCAGATGTAATACAGTGATGGATTAGCAAAGTATATACCATGGAAATATTCTATTTCAGTGGTAATAAACCCAATATATGTATATGGGACACTTATGATAAAGATAGAAAAAGTTTTAATCCCACTTTGGAATTTCTTGCTTTGATCTACGTTAGAAACCAAAAATAATCAATCTTAAAAAACCCCCAAAGCAACAAAACTCCATGGAAGAAAGAAAACTCTCACTTTATGCAATAAACTAAAACTCTCCTTTTTTCCCCTCATTCTTTTAAACCATAGAGATTGATGTGGTCATTGGAGTAAAGACAGTTTTGCCTGATTGAATTTTAAAATTCTATTAGCATTGTAGATAATTAGGAATATTAATGATACTTATAATGTATAATAAAATATAACCTCACAGAGAGTTAGAATAATTGGTGTTTGCAAGAAGGAATAGCAATAGGCATGCTCTATATATAGCACTAGCTGCACACATGTATGATACCTGTTACTATCAGTAACTGCCATCTATTCTTTCTGGGGAAAAAAATTCAGGAGAAAAACCTGCCTGCACAAGAAAGTTGGTTTTTTTACTGAAAAGAAAACAGGAGAGCAGCACAGGAATATTGTGGTTTATTTCCAGATCTTCAACTGATCTAATGAGCACATTCAGATGATTTAATTTGCTATTATACATAAGTTTCATCACCTGTAAAATGGTACTTATTTCCATTGTAAAACACTTGAAATGTACTGATGAAGATATCTACATAATCAAGTACTTTTATTTTTTAGTTCACTAAGTAGGCATCTAGGTCAAGAGATTACAGAATCTAAGATTTAAGGAACAAAAAAATTATCACATGCAATATTAAAAAGTATTCCCACAGCCTTGAGAGTATCACTGCTGAGATAATACAGATAAAACCCAAAACCCTACTAAAATAATTGTTACCCATTAGTAAAAAAATCATTTTGATGGAAAGTAATTAATTTATTCTAAAAATCATCTATAGCTTTCTTAAATAAGGATCTCTCATACTTCAGTTTAAGCACATAATAATTTAGATTTGTACATATTCTTCTACAGAAATACAATTGCACTGGCTACAAAACAAAACTTATTTACTATGAACTGGCTCTTTCTCAACTCCTATTAAAATAAAATTGCTGGAATATTAACCACTGACTTATAATAATTGACACTGAGCAACAATGTTACTTAAAGTAGCAAACAGAAACAAAAACCAGCTAGCACAGAGGAAAGTGGCCTGTATTTATGATTTGCAGAATTACTGTGCTCTTAGCTTTGGGGAGATATTACCAAGCCTTTGCTAAATATAAAGATAACAAAAGCATTTTTGTCAATTATATTATTTTATTTATGCTCAGGTTACTCTATCACTGAAAACAATTTATATAACACTCCAAACTTTACATTTCCTTTGTCATTGAGTTTACAGGAACTGGGAGGCTGCCAGCCAGCTCATCCAGCTGTCACTTCTACTCCTTCCTACCCGAAAGTTGAAAACAGGAAAATTCTTGTCTTGCTTCAGCAAGATACTCCAAGTGAAATAGAAAATTATGTCACTTGGTACAATGGCAGCACCAGAAGACCAAGTGCAGACTATATCCCCCAAATGTATGAAGGCATATTTGCAATCTGCCAAAAAGAAGATACCCCCAACAAGACTACAAGGCTGCTGAACCAAGGACAGGAGTTGCTAGGACAAAGGTTCCTGTTTCCCTTTTTCAGCAGAGCTTTGAAGACAGGCAATCAACCTGGAAAACCCAGTCCCAGTTCAGCTCTACTTTCACAAATTTTACTTCATCTTGCCCACTCAGATGGCTAGACCAAGAGCTCCTGACCACAGCAGCACAAGATAACCTGGCATAAAGATAATTCTCACTAACAAATATCACAACACTCACTACCAAAACTAAATACTGTCAGTATTTAGCCTAACACCTCAGGTCATGGATTCTGTAAGCTAAGTGGGTGATACCCACTATATCACCTCTGGCTGATACAGAGGTATTAAATAATAAATTCAGATGATCTCCATTAGGTTGCAGATAAGTTTTTTGCCAGTAGTCTTCCAAATCACTCACTGTTAGCTGAACTTGGTATACCTAAATTATAGAGGATATTTTACCTATCTAATATTTACTGCAATAAAATATTTGCCTACAATAATTATACATGGACTAATCTTGGAGTTTTGGGATTTTTTTTACTTGATTGGATTTTTTTTTAAATCACACAACTCCTTACGTTGATCACTCGGTTCAAGGTCAGAACATCATGCATTTCTTCTCCTGCAATTCTTTCATGAACAGCTTGGTCCAATTTAACCTACAATTGCTCCTTCTACTGTCCTTCAAAATTTCTTATCATTTGAGACCCCCTGCTTCTAGCTGGGAAACCAACACATGATGTACAGGATAGTCTTGTGCTATCTGTGAAGTCCTGGAACCAAAGTACTGTAAAGCCAATTAAAAACATCTATAAACCCCCACTACATAAACAAATACATATGAAGTATCCCATTCAATTGCAGTTGTGTATCTATTTTCCTGACTCCAGCTCCAGGACTTCAAACTCAATCCATCAATTGTTTAAAGATGGACCACCTCTGTGTCTTTTAACTTAAAGGTAAATGAAAATTTAAAACAAACAACAAAAAAAACATGCCCACTTCAGTAAATCTTCGTATTATTAGTTTCTAATACTCATGGAAGAATTTTCCCTTTCAAATGTTTTGCTTTTTCATGTACATGGCAATGAGGAGTTCAACCAAGTCTGCTATTAGGAAAGTTTTCTTGGTGTTTTTAGTACAGAATTAAACTTCATCTATTTATCTCTGTTACAGCCCTTCTGCCATCTGTGACAGATCATATTTCTTGAATTCATCATCAGAAGATTACTTGTTTCATATATTACCCCTTTACACTGCTGTACATGCATTCCAATAACTGATATTTTACCTCTAGGAAAGAAATCCTTGGATTTCAAGAAGCAGAGGGAGACTAATGACAGAGCCCTCAGCAGGAGTCCAGCTCCTCAACACCAATCAGGGATTACATTTCCTGCCTTCCACTGCAGCAGGAAAGCACCAGCTGAGCAGTTCAGAGGAGATCTAAGTAGTTTTAGAAAAAACGCTCAGAGCCAATCACATCTGCCTACTGGACACAGCGGTTGCAGAGAACTGGATTAGTATGCAAAGCAGGAGAAAGACACAAGTTATTTAATAATTCAATCATCTGGGTGCCTCAATAAACTATTAGAGAAGAGGGAAAAGAGACAGAAAATTATAAAAATTATGTTAGGAAAAGATCTCCCTCTCCTACAACAACTAATTTGATAAACACAGTTATTCCTGTATCAGGACTCTTGGACAATTGATGCAACTCTGCCGTCTTATCTCCACACAGATTTCTTTGAAGGCCAAAGAGACCCAGAACATAGCTCCCCCTAAGGCACACCAACCTACACAGAAAGGGCAAGGGCTGGAAACATGAGAGCCTGAGACCCCCAGCCAAACAGCCTCCTGAAGAAGAGGAGGACAAATGGAAATCATGAGAGAGGCACCATTCCTAGGTTGGGCTGCATTCCTTCCTAGCATGTCAACAAGAAGCAGCATCTGCAATGAAGTTTCAAAACTGGTATTATGAAATAGGAGATTCTCACTCAAGATAAGCAGGAGCAACATGGAGAGAATTTCTGCACATCACATACAGGAGACTGATGGTACCAAGAAAAAGCACAGTTAGCACTATAACCTGCAATGCTGCTAGAACTACAGTATGTGATCTCTACATTTCACTTCCCATGCAGCAGTCAAGGTCTGCTCTGAGTTGTAAGAATGTAACAAGAACAGTTCTATGCAAACTTAGTGTGATGCATTGTGCACACTGCTGCAGTAGAGTCCCAGCTTTGAACACATGAAGGAAGAAAGACAGTGGGGAAGAATGTTGCTCTTATTCATCACAGAATAAAACAAGCTCTGGAATCAATCAATTGCAACAAATCCTGACCATAAGGAGGTTAGGTCACGAGAGGGACAACCCCACATGTATAGGTTGTCAGCAGACAGACAACCTGCCACAGAATGTCAAGACCCAAGTTTATTTTGGAATACTGATATGAAAATCTTAAGGGTATAAACAAACATGGAAAATGTAGATGGGCTTTAGAAGATCCCAGTTACCTAAAGCAAGTCACTTTCTTATCCACCAGCATTTAGCTACTATTCAAACATTTAACAACAATAACTATCAGTTTATATGACAGGCCACTGCTTTACGTATTCCCCATAACATGAAACCAACTTTCCCAAAAAGCCACCATACTCACACACACAAGGTTTTGCACTTGGGCATAGGATGGCAATACTAACATATACTTCCATCACAGCCTTCTATGTGTTGTCTTTGCTACATTTCCTTCCTCATTTCCAAAAGACAAGAAATACATTTGTAATAAAAACTCTTCTGCATGGCTTCCACCCCATCATATCCCTTACTTCCACTTCCTACATTCCTTATCTAGCAAGTCTTACATCAAAACTTACTTTTTTTTCCCCCTAAAGTCAAACTATCACTTCAACTTTCCAAATAAGAGTATCACCATTTCCCTAGGGGGTAGAGACAAAACAAGCCCTAAAACACAACACAGTTTTATTTAAACAAGTCTGTACTTCAAATTAAAGTACTCTTTTCCACATTGACCATTTAAGCTCTGGTTTAAAAACTATGACTGCTGCTGTTTTTTGTAAAAAAACCAAAACATTAAAAAAACCCCTCACAAACTTAATAAAAATACTGCTTTCCTAAAATCTTATCATAAAAAAATGGAACCAGCTTTACCATCCAAATAATTATAACAACTGGTTTTAAAATTTAGAAAGGAAGCCAGAAGATTCTGAAATTCTGGGAATAGTCAGAAGCAAAAAACCCTGCAAAGGTAACAAGAGGCAAACTTAAAAGAGCTCATTTACCTATCAGCGACAACTTGCAAAACAAATAAAATGTAGCCACTCACAGCAATAAAAATTTGACACAACAACAAACCCCAAAACATCTTCTCTAGTCCTTGTAAGGCAGAGTGTCCTCTTTGTACCACTCTCCTCCCTTGTACTTGGAACAAGAGAATAATAAAGTTCTGGCCTGCCTTTTCCTCAGTTAATGTATTGCTTCTATTCACACTCATGAGATGTCCTTGGCAACTAATGATTTACCTCACCTGTTCCAGACACAAGCTGATTGTAATAAATGAATCTGGCTTTCAACACTACTTCTCCCATCCATATGGCCCCTACTATACACTCATCATTAATCTACAGTGTTTTCTGAAACAAGTGGTGCTGGTGAAGGATATTCTCACAATTTAAAACAATATTCCCATTTATTTAAAATGGACACAATTTAGAATGAATATATTCAGTACTGAAGCTTAGCTTAGTCCTAGGACTAATCAGTCACAAGTGTCTGGATTCAACCGAGCCCCTAAATGTGCACCTTTTACAATTACATTTAGGCCAATCACTGAAATAAAGTGTCTGCTACATTCTGCTTCACAGACAAGTGATAGCACTATTGCTGTAGGAACCAATACACAAGGCATTAATAATCCAGACAATTACTATGATCTCAATCACACTTGGAATTATCTAAGTCCTTGCCAGCTGCTGCATTTCATGTGTTCTCTTTATTGCTCAATTTCCCTAACTTAATAATATTTTGGAACTTGTAAGTAATTCAAAGCATAAAACTATGCCTTATCTCCCTTTCACATCATCACCACATAAGCCTCAATATTTTGGTTGCTGATGTACAGCATTGCACGCTTTGGTACTGCATGCTGTGAAACATATAATAAAGCCTCAGAAATGTTCAAACAGATCATTTGCAATATATCAAGAGGGAAACCAGTAAAGAAAAAAATGGTATGAGCTATCCTCTCTCTCAAACACATCATTACAAAAAATTAATATACAAGCTATTTACACAAAAATCATTCTAGGACAAAAATGAAAATTCTGATTCAAGAAGAAGCAGAAGAAGGTATGGCTGGGATGCAGTTCTGTTATTATATCTAAAATAATTATTCCAAAGCAAATAATGAAGTTTCTCAGTTTTCCTAGACTCCATAAATCTATTTTGTGACACTATGATTTACCACACATCATGCCTTAAAATTTACAGTATCTACAACATAAATCTCCATTCATTTACTCAATATTGTTCATCTGCTACTACTGTTTTAGTATTAAAAAAACAAACAAGACAAAACATACCAAATTCAACTCTGTACTGACTCTGCAAAAGTTCTGTGACATTGGCAGCAAACGCTGCCCCTCATATTTTGTGGGCAGTCAAGCAAAAATCCCAAGCCTATTCACTGTTTCCATGCAGGCGCACAGACAGAATACATCTACATCCTTACAGAAGCAACCTGACCTAGAAGCAGACATCAGTCCCTTGGACAGCCTGAGAAAATCAGCACACTCTTGTGTATGGTGACAGCAGCATATGGATGTGCTAGGAAAGGGCCTGGAAGGCCAGGACAGCCTCAGGCTGCAGGTGCAAGCACTCCAACAGTGCAGGTATGCTCCTCTCAGACATCAGAGACAAGATGCTGCTCTACCATCAGCCAACTGACTCTGACCGGACATGGGAAACAGAGATGAATGTGGCAGCTTTCACTGCTGCCAATCTCCAGTGTCCTGAGGGCCATTTGCAGGCACCTAAAAGCTTCCCATGTAACCTATATTGAACTGAAAATATAAAAAGAAGATAGAAGCGACTCAACCTTTTGTTGTTAAGTTTCATTAAATGATCCCAACGAGTTACACTCCAATCCCATAAGCAGTCATTGCAACATGGTTCAACCTCATGTTTTGTATTTGCCACAAGGCAAGCTGTTCATATGAATTTCATTTAAGTATTCATACGAGACAACTGTACATCCTAGCAGACTCAAGGATCTCCTTTATACATACAGACTTAACCCACCTGTACCTTCAGTGATTTCCATATAATCTTTTACTACTTCCAAGATTTATCTTGGAAGTAGTCAGTTCATCCCTGTTTACCCTAGTTTAGTCCAGGTACTTCAGATACTATTTTTGAGCCCAAAGGCTTACCCAGCAGTCTAACTCTACAGAACAATGAAGACTTAGCTAATTATACTAATTAATTAAGCTATTTAGGCAGCTTCAGCTAATGTATGTAAATGCAGCTGGTTTCAGAATATTTCATTTTAAAAGGCTAACATAATTCAGCATGACTTAAGGCAAACAGACACTTTTATAGTAACTGTTGGAAAACAGCTGTAGTGGGTTGTTTTGCACAGGAAACTATTGCTGTCATACTCCCACAGAGAGAAATGCTCAGGGGACTCAACATTACTTAACAAATCAAAAAGACTAAGCTCAGCTCCAGGACAGTGAAAGTTTAACTTGTACATCTACCTAACATATGTGCCCTGCTGTCCAGAAAATTCCCAGCAGAATTTCAGAGTCAACACCCAAGTCTGAACTGTGCTAATGCTGCTATCATCTAGTTAGCTTTAACCTGAAGCAATCTCACTTTGCCTTTGTGCAGGCAGAGGTCATGATTGTAAAAAAAGTCATGGGTCTGTCTTGCCTTTTTCGACCACAAATACCTTATTCAAGCTTTATAAGCTAAACCATCAAAATAGAATTAGCAGGATATAATATACTTTTTTACATGATATTCTACTCCAAAAGGAATTGAATATGTAAAAGTATTTCAGGGTTAAATATGCATTAACATAGTCTTTGGTTTTGCTAACATAAAGATTAGCTACAGATTACTACTGCCCCATGAAGGTCCAAAGGCCTCAAACATAATTTCTATTGCTAGGCTGAGCTTCAAGTGATAGATTCATCTGAAATCTGGGTTACTAAAATGTATTTGCAAAGTATACCTCCTTCTCATCTTGCTGCATAAAACCACTATTTTAAATAGTGCTGCATAAACACCCTATTTAAAAAATATTATGAATATTTGGTGGATAAGCAAATATTCAAATAAGGCTAGAGAAAATAACTGTCAAAAGAAACAGCCAAATTTAAACTACGACCTACATTCACTTTGGGTAACTAGTAGGGTCAAAGGCCAACAGCCTGTAAAACTAGAACTAGAGACTTCATATTTTGCTAGAAAAAAAAGGTACTGAGATCTTTGCAAGAAAGAATTTAACATGACAATTGACAATTATGATTAAATAAAACTAAGAACTGCAGTATGCATACAAGCGGTCTATTCCACTTTTGCTTGCTGTTTATCTTATTTCCTTTTCATTAAGGAAATGCCTTTTTTCCCTACATGGAACTATAGTGACATTTGACAAAGTAATTAAGAGAAGGATGAGCATGATCAGCTGCCTTTGCCCTGTTACCAAACACAGTCAATACACAGTTCATGACTCCAGCAGATGTTCGTGCTTTACAGACTTATTGGAAACTTAAGGTCTTAGTTTTTCTGTCCTTCCTGTATAACATGGAAAAGAGAATCTAAACAGAGAAACCACTGAATTACTAGCAGCAAGTATTAACCCATCCAACACAATCTACTGTACAAATCATCAAAAAATAAACTGCCCAACAGTTTTATTTCCACAAATACAGAGCTATAATGAAACAGGCAAACTTGAATTCTCTTGACAAATGGCAGAAAAGCTTGTTTGAGCAAAGGACTCTGTCAGGGTCCTTGGCTACTCATCCATCACTCAGTACCCCTCCCAGTTAATTCTTGGCTAAAATAATCCTGCTCACAAAACATGAATCTACAGTGCAGAGGACAGAGGGTCACATAGTATAATGAGGCAGAGTCAAACTCTGACTGTAAACAGGCATTTGTGAATTTCCCCATCACTTATATCCTCATCTCTGCCTCTACTCCATTTCCATTTGCTACCCATCTTCACATGACCATAAACTTGCTCACATCACAGGATTTATCCAAATAAATGCTTCTCAAAGGGCACAAAGAGAAGCTCTGTGTGTGTGTGTCTGTGCTCAGACAAGATGAAGGTAGTAGAAATTTAATTTTAATAAAAAAATTAATAAAAAGGTTGGGTTTGGGACTTTGTTTGTTTAAACTGCTTATAAAATGAGGGCCTTATTCTAATACAGACTACAACCAATGCAGTGAAAGTACAGTAGTTAAAATCTAATTTGGCAAAAGGCATCTCTAGTCATGCAAGAATGCAATCTCACTGAGCAGCTATGAGTATGAGGTCACAGGATAAATGGCTCCTAGGCAAACTCCTCCTCATCCTGACAATTTCTGGGCTTCAAACACTGGAGTTTTGGCTACACCCTAGACACCCATCTGGCCTTCACAAATATATCAGAGATCAGCTGCAGAAACTGGGGATGGGTACCAGCTAGGGATTCACAGATCCTCCAGTGAAGAAGCTGAGAAGGAAAAATGAACAGATGAGGTTTTATAGATCAGCGAGATTCTGCAGGGAGCCTGGGCCAAGTCTCATTAGAAATCAAAACTTCATTCAAAATGGCAGAATATAAATGGAACACTTCAGGTGCTTAATTTTAACCAAAAAATATCCAACAAGCTCTAAACACAAATAGACTAAGGTGAAAATTTTTTTCAAGTTCAATTTTGGTTGGCATCTCCCCTGCTTGGTTTTACAAGTACTTAAGTCCTTAAGAAAAGAAAGATAAAATGTTGCTATTTTCAATTCCAAATACACCCTGTCTCACCCTATCATGACCACTAAACAAGGTGCCAGGCTGGAGAGAATCTGCCAGAGTGTGCAAAACCCAAAGCAACCAGTACTGGATCTCTGTTGCACTTCAACACCCACTTTCTGATGAAGAATTTTAATATGGAAAATTTCTAAAGACCATTCTTAAGAACATTTTAATAGCATCAGTGGTATTAATACAAGTGTTAATTCAACACAGTGACTGAAACCTTAAGTAGAATTCCACATAAAACACAAGCTAAAATAAAATACTACATTTATTCTTGTAACACTATTGGTCAAAAACAATAATGGCCCTGCATGAGAGCATGTAGAAACAAACCACTGTCACTCAAGTTTTCAGAAACCTCTCTAGTTTTGAGTTTTTTATTCAGTATTCCTAAATAACAGGTATATAATCAGTAACTATAGCAGTACATTTTACATCGTGACTTGACTGCTAATGTCTCTGATCACTATCTTATCTTAGTTAAAATCCAAGTTTAATAAGAACAGAAAAGTGCTCTCTATGCTAATGCTCAAGAATGTTCTCAAGAAACATGCTATTTTTAAAACAGCTTTAACTGAGAGTTCCCAAAGCCCAACTCAGAATCATAGAATGGTTTAGGTTGCAAAGGATCTTAAAGACCATCTTGTTCTAACCCCACTAACAGACACCTTTCCAGGCTTCTCCTAAACCAGGCTGCTCAGAGATCTCCACCTAACCTGCCTGAAACACTTCCTGGGATTAGGAATCCACCTCTCTGGGCAATGGTTTGCAGTGCCTCACCACCCTCACAGTAAAGAATTTATTCCTAATATTTCATCTTAACCTACTCCCTTTCAGTTTGAAGCCATTCCCCCTCACCCTGTCACTACATGCCATTGTAAACAGTCTCGTCATTTTTCTTGTAGGGTCCATTCAAATAATATTACTTAAGGGTAGTTGTCCATTCTTGAGTTTTGATGCATGAAGGTACAACAAAAAAATACAGTAAACTGAGAAAATGGACAAAGAAGAAATGTGAGCAAAACTCCTCTATATACTTACTCGATTCAAAAGGCATTCTAAAATAATTTGCAAGTAAATTAGATCTTCCTTCTTTTTGTATGATTTTAAGTACTCAGAACTTCAGTATATTAGCTACCTTTCCAATAACTCCTATATACCTAGATATGCATTTGGGGTTTGATGGGAAGGGGTGAAGAAAAGTACTTAGTTTACATGCCAAACAGAAAGGAGGCTGGCAGCTAACCTTAAACTCTTAGACCACAATAGAAACAAAGAGGAAAGAACCCATATGCATATATACATGACTCTGGCTATTGCAGTTCATCTAAGTCATGTTAGCTGAAGTTAATTTCTAGCAACAAAAGGAGATACAAAGGGCTACATGTGTACTCTTTAATATACAAGATTATAACTAATATAAAGTCTTTTTTAAATTTACTGTTATAATCTATTAAAGAATAACTGATTTTACAGCTTTCTAATGTGTAGCTCTTAAGCTCTAAATCACTGACCATAACTAATAAGCAGTGTAATAGCATGAGTATCTGAAGTAAAACCACAGACTGCAATTTCGTTGATTGTAAATCATAATCATTTTAATGCAAAAGCAACAGCAAATCTCTGTAATTACTGGGTGCATTTTGAATCACTTTTATGATTACTGCTCCGTACCCATTAAAAATCCAAAACACTGAACTGCACAGGGTATAAAACTAGAATTATGATATACTACAAACTATAATTGAAATCCATAAATTCCCTTACCAGTGTTCAAAATTATTTTGTTGCCAAGAATTGCAGCCCTGCAAAATTGACTTTACAAACATTTACTTTATCTAAGAAAGCAGTAGGGGCAGGGATAGTAGCAGTTGCTTTGAGATATGTAAATAAAAAATTAAAAATGTCAAGGATCAGATTTGGCACCCTTGCTTGTTTATGTAATACATGTGTCTACCAAACTCACCAACAAAAAAAAAAAAAAACCTGTTCTAAGTGCAAGAAGCAAAAACTGAAAAGGTCAGCAGTGGTATACACACAGTTTGGACCTGCAATTAAAAACTTCAAGACATAACTTCTAACACCTGGGATAACTTAACACCTACAGCAGTGTACAAGAATATTCCACAAAGTAGTAAAACACTGTATTTCATTTTAAAAAGAGAAAACAAAACAAGACAAAACCCAGGAAACAAAAAAGAAAATGCTTGCTCATAACTTGACCAATCTACTGCATTTCCTCAGTAATAAAAAGAAAATTGGCATCTAGAAATGTCTGCTTTTTTTAGGAGAGGTGGAAAGGAAATCAGGAAAATTAAATAACTCATAACAGGAAAAGACTTTAATGTTTCTAGAGATATGAAAGTGTATCCTAGCTAGACGTTACCAGATTAAAAATTCTGAAACAAACCCACATTCAAACTTAAGTGGGGTTAGCAAGAAAGGGATATCAGAATATTTGTGGTTGTGGGCTATTTGAACAAAGAGAGACCAGGAGAGCTTTCCTCATTTCAGCTATCAGAACAAAGGCATTGAAGAGATACACCTGCTCTTACTGTGCTGTGAGTCTGGGTTATCCCTCAAATGAGGACTGTTTTTGCAATTAATCTCTTCATGGAAGGAGATACACCCATGTTGGAGAAAATGCACAGGGCACTGTGTCTGGGTTGTTCTATTGTTACACAATAACCTACTTAAAGAGGTCATTCATATTTTTTAAAATATGAAAAGCAAATCCACAATAAATGTAGGCTGAAAATTAGAAGACAGCTTCTATTTAAAATAAAACCCAGAAATAGCACTTTTGAGGATCTTGCAGAGCTTCTCTTAGAATGACTGATAGGAATAAACCAGTTGCTAAGTCAGAAACATTCCTCCACATCTACATACTAATGTCATTGTCTGCTTCAATTGGTCACCGAAGTGTATTTTAGCGTGAGTGTGCAATAAAAATTGGATTTTATTCTGGTGAGGGTTTTCCTCAACTAATGACACTGCAAAAAAAAAATCCAGTAAGAGACAATTTGCAGATCCTTCCTGCAGAACCTCCAGGGATAGAATTTGAAGAGAACAAGATAAAAACTGCACTTTGCCTTTTCTTTTCTCTCCTCATCCTTTCTTTCCCTTCCCTCCCCACCCACCCCTTCATCTCCCAACTTCAACACAGTAATTTCTACAGAATCAGATTATACATTCTATTCCATAACATCGTATTATGAGCCACAGTCATGGTTGAAAAAGTATTCTTTAATCTAAAAGCCCTTTTACACAGTTTTGTAACTTTCTCTAAGTAATTTCCTAATTTTCCCAAAGCTCCAGACTAGGAGCAACTGCAAAATGTTTCCCCTAAAAGCAGTATATTGAACTGTTTGTTTTCAGGAATTGTGTGGTGAAAGTGGGTAACATCAGTATTATTTAAGAATGTTTACTATTTAAAAATAAACTGTTGAAAACACCCAAGTTCACATAAGTAGAAGAATGTGTGGCTCAGCAATTAAGCACAAAAAAAAATCTCCAGTATGCTGCAGCTTGCCCCTTTCTCATTAAGATCAGCATTTGTGAATCAAAACACATTCAGTCCATTAGGAGGCTAATGCAGACAACATTCAAAGACACTGCATGGGCTCCCACTGCATTAAACAGAAGATCTGCTGATTATACAAGTAGGGACTAAGATATACAGCACTACAGAGATGCAAACATGGGGATTTTTCTAATTTATCCCTTCCATTGCTAAGGCTTGAAGAAACATGAGAGTGACATGTTTGGCTTTCTTTTCTCTTGCTTGTGCATTTGAACTGTCCAGGGCTTTTCCATGAACTCGATTCCTTTTGGTAGCACATCCCTTCCCATGGTTAAATTACTGTGCAATGTTTCATGATACTGTGGACAAATCCTTTGCAGACTCTCCTTTTGTACACCCACATTCCTGTAGCACCTACAGGCAAATCCTGCTCAGGCACAAAGTGTTTAAAGTAGAGAACGAAGTTACCTCAGTTTCCTCCACCCACCAGAAAACCAGCAGGAGCTGAAACACAGAGGACACACAGGTGGCTCTGACAGGCACTGCCATCCATGTAGGGGTTAACAGCTGTGCAGGGGCACTCACCTACAAGGCTGGATTTATTATGACAGCACAGAGGGAAATTGAGACTACATGCAAGGAGATAGGCTGCTGCTCAGCAAGAAAACATGCTACCCTTGCCCAAAACTGGTGGTATAAAAGCAACCAAGAGCAGTGACTTTTTGGATAAAGGAAGGTAACAGAAGGTTGAAACAAATGTGCTTTGTTGGAACAAGATTTTTATGCTGTACAGAGAATACTTAATAATCTTCCCACATAAAAATACTTCTGTTTCATTAATCAAAAAGTGACAAGATGTTTAACAGTCAACCTAGACTTGTCTAGAATTGATTAAGTCAACTCAACCTAACTTCGTGGTATACCAGACAACAAATTGCCACAAAAAAGGAAATAAGCGGATGCCAAAAATCCTAACTTCATTAGATTTTCTGATGTTGTTTCACTAGACATTTGGATTAGTAAACTAGAAGCACAGTATAAATCAAAATACCAAATGAGTACACAATATAGAGAAAATGTATTTTTACAAACAAAAACTTCAAGAGAGATCAAGATAAGTTTTGCAGGGAACTATCTTCATTACAGCAACAATCACTGGTTTTAGTACTGATTTGGGTAGAGAAACAATTTTTTATATCAGCAGGCCAAACGCAGAACAACAGGTTTAGACTTCCAAATGGCTTACACTGGAGGGAGAGCCTGGTAAATACACAGGTTTTGTCATCATATTGCAAAGGCTCCCATACCTTCTCGGTGACTTCTCATGGGCATCTCCTCACAGCACTGACTCCTCCTTCTTCACAGCACAGCCAACAAACTCCAGCTCTCTTCACAGCACAGCCAACAAATTTCACCTCCCTCTTCACCCAGCTAACCCACTCTTTTGTAGCACTCCTCTTCTTATTGAACACAGCTGTGGCCTATTAAGAGCAGGCCTGTTCCTAATCTTTGGTGATTGGTACAGCTGCAACTCCTCAGGTGTGAGACTACCTTCTGCCCTATCTTTATTTTTTTACATTCAATCCCTCCACATACAGGGATGTTATTCATCAGGGACAACAGCAAGAAAACACAACTGACCACAAAGCATTGCATACACCAATGATGTAAAATAAACATCTGTCTCCATTACCCAAGGTCTCAGGGCCTGTGGATCCAAGGCATGAATCCACAGTATCACAACATTATAAAAAGGATAACAGCCATATGGGGGCAAACAAACCAATTTGTCAACTGCAAAGAGTTATGCCCAACACCAGCAAGGCCCCAGTCGGATTCAACATCCAGAGCACTTAAATCCAACAAGGGAGGGTACCAACTTCAAAGAACAAGAACTGGTCTAGCAAGTAAAACCTAAAAGAAGAATTCATTAACCATCTTTATTAGTTAAGCAGACACCTTTAGGTAGAACTCAGTAACATCTTTGGGCAGCTAAAGCTTGTCACCAGAAGAGAAGACAAAATCCTTTATTCTTCATGACCATGGCAGACATGGCAAGAAGTAACAAGTTAAACTGTTGCATGGAAGATTCAGGAAAAAAACGTAACAGCAAAGACAGCTTAGTGTTGTAAAACAATTAATAGCCAAGATAAAGATCACCAGTAATGTGACCTGTGAAAAGTTATACAACTGCTTGTCAGTCACCAGTTTCAAAATCCAGCTTACAATTGAGGAAAAAAATACTTACCAGTATGTTATCTCTACTCAAAGGTATTGGACAAGTGTTTCAGTCACAAAAACTTAAAGGTTAGTGCTACCAGTTAGCTGAACAATAGAAGGACATTTAACTCCTTATGTAGATCTGATGTCACATGAACAAAATTATTTTTACAACTCAAGCAACATCCACTTGGACAAATCTTAGATACATTGAAAGAGAACACATGGATAATGGCTGAACAATTTTCACTCCTTTTTCTGGTACTTAGAAATACACATTTCCATGTAGCACTACCACTTATTTGTACAGGGGAAGAAAGAAGCTTATATAAAACTGCAAGAAACATTCTTCAGCTGCAAGCTGTCTAAACAACATCCAGAGCTGTGATTTAAACATGAACCTCTGAAAAAAAAATATGCATTTCTTTTCCATTTTTTTCTTGTATTTAAAAGACCCTGACAGTATTTGGAAAGCCAGGGTTTAAATATTCTTTATACAGTTTTCGGGATATAGAAAGAAAATATCCTCAGGGTGTTATTAGCATACCCTTTCAGACCTTTTTTTTTTCCAGGCTGATGGTCTACATGAGCACAAGCAATGGGCTCAGGTCTAAAAAATGTGTGTATTTATCAGAAAAGAGAGCAGAAACCATAGATTCTGAAGAGAAAGCAAGGGAGCACATGGGCAGACAGCCAACTCCCCTGAACACGACTTTTTAAATTAAAAAAGAACAGGAAATTAGTAACAATGTCAGTAAAATTTCCACCTTTAGTATTGACCAGATACAAAAGCAAACTAATCTACCCATCTCCAAACAAATCCCACCCCTTCACCAAAGTCTGAGCGATCTCATCCTTGGGGCATACAGCTCCAGAACAGCATGATACAAAACCACAGTGCAAAAACCCTTCTTTCTTCAGTCTGGCTTTCTTGCAGTTTCTTTACTATAGCTCATACCACCTTTTCAAGTTTTGTTCCTCCCAGGCAGTTTAAGTCTAGTAAGGCACCAATAATTAAAATATGGAGTTATTCTTCTTAAATAGGTTAAAAATCCTTTTGAAAGAGATATAGCATCAGTAGATAATTTATTCCACGTCTTGACTTGTCAATATTTTTTATGCACCAAAAACTAAAATTGCATTCTTACTGACGACATCTTCTATTCCCTTACTTCTAGCTGAAAAATGGAAAACCATCCAGAATTTCACCAGACTGTTTGACAGGCTACAACTTAAGAGCCTCTAAACTGGAAAAAGGAAAGGGGTGGGTGGGCATTAGGGGAGGGGAGGGGTGGGTGAGAGTGAGAAAGAAGCAAACAAGCAGAAAAAAAGAGATACAGATTTATTTAACAGCATTTGGCTGACAACATTAAGGGCGGGTGAGGGAGGGGCACCCACAATCTCAGCAGCTCTTTCCAAGGAGAAGGGACTTTACCAGCTCGTGAAAATAGCAGCTAATAAAAATATGTTTTAAAAACCATTTAAATCTGGGCAAGATTTCAACCAGAAACCATAATGGTTACATTTTTTATTTAGTACTTTGAAAGCAAAGTTGTAGCTCCTTGGCCAAACCCTCAGTTCATTCCCAACAAAATCAATAGCAAAATTTCCACTAACTCACATGATGGGAGTAATGGCCACAGCCTACAAACCTGACAGAATCTAGTGTAAATATGCTTTTAATTTGAAAGCCCTATTATAGAAAAGATAACTGCAGAAATTTCCTCTTCTATCTAAGAGCTATTTATCCAGCATCATACAATTACATATTCCGTAGGTCTCACCTTCAAGCAACAAATGAGCAGAGCGCAAGAAAGTACAGCAAGACAAAAATTCAATTCTGTAAACTGTTCAGGTTCTAGTTTTAGGGGGTTTTGTAATGCTTTTAAGTATTCATATGTGCCCCTAAACCCATGTAATATTAAAGCCATAAATTTTTCTCTGTTAGCTTATTATTGTCCATGAGATAAACATAACCACTAGTAGATAATTACTAATCAGATACTTATCTGAAAGAGTCTAGAGAAAATTAGGGGTTTTTTTTGGTAAATGGAACACTTAGCAAGGCAAACACATACTAAAATAAAGGAAGAGAGATCAAAAAGAGAGAGAGAAAAAAAAAAGAGCAGCCACAAAAAAAACAAACTACCAAAGAGCACATAAGTTCTGTGAGGGGCTGAATAAAGTAGCAAGGTGCTAGCGATAACAACAGAGTCATTCTGAAAGTCGTTTTTGGGATACCAGCTCTAAACATTTAGAGCAGAATTTATGTACCATGATTGATTTGAAGGCAAATAAAAGCTAGCACTTAGCTAGAAATAACACACACAAACTTTCAATTAGACATCTATGAAATGAAAAACTATCAAGTACATGAAGCATATATTCATACTGCACAAAATATCAGGAAAAAACAATAACAAAAAAGGAAGGAAGATTTTAAAGTTAGAATGGGCTAAATAAAAGTATCACATTGTTCTAGTCTAGTTGTATGGCAAATTCAAATTAGAGAATGACACTTTTCCATTACAAACATGACAAGAGATACAAGGGGAAGAAAAGAAAAATAAGCTCTTGAAATTCCTTCACTACCTTCACCTTGCATTTAATTCATATTCATTGTAAGTACAAAGCTGCTATTTATTATTGAGAAGATGATACTCATTTCCTTGTCCCTGTAGGAAGAAATATACTCAGCACAAAGGAAATTCTGCCTTATTTTCCAAAATGAGATCAATAATATTAACTATTACATCAATTTCAGGCACTGAGAGGTCTATAAAATAAGTTCTATAAAAACATAGACAAAACCATGCTTCTTCCAAACCCATCACAGAGAAATAGAGGAAGGATATACAGCAACAGCTTATTTCCTGATAGACACCATAGGAATTGACTTAATGAATCCAGTGGTTGCATAAGCAGTTCTTTTTAATATATGTAAGTTAAGAATATAAATTTTCTTTTAAGTGTGTTTCCATTGCTATGATGAAACAATTCCTTAGGGAAATACCTCAATCCTTCACAACTTCTCATAGAGGTGAATTAATTCCCACTACTGAAAACTCATAGGAAAACCACCCAATTTCATCAGCAATACAATGTTTTATAAACAGCACAACGTCCAAACCAGTACATTTGCTACACTATCAGCATAAGACAACCTCCAGAAGAGATTCAGACCACCTCTTATCATGATAATCCCTGCTTTCAATGACATGCATAAAACTTACCTATGACAAGAGTCATTACAGACAAAATTCCCTTGAAAAAATACCCCAACACAGCTCAAGGTTATGCAGTTCTACTCATATTTATAAAGTAGAGGTAAATAAGCACTGAGGACACCAGCCTGGGAGCACTTAGGAGCAAGCCTGGCTCAGCTGATTCCCATCACAGCCTGATAGCAAATAAGCTCCCTTCCTTTCACTTGATGGCACATGCATGCATTTCTATCAAAGAGAAAAAAAAAAATCCTGGGGAACTATTGCATCAGGACCCAAAACACTACTGAAAAGAGAATTTTTCAACATTGCTTCAAACTAGGAGATTTTACACCACAAGCCTGAGAAATACTGAAGAATTTTGCCTTAACCTTTGCTAGGGATACAAATGTTACTTCTTGAAGAGATATAAAACGAGCACCTGGGGGTTTTGTTTGGTTTTGACATTACTGGCAATGACACATACACGTTTTATCACTTCTAATCATTGGCTCTATGAAGTATGTTCCTACTGTGTGTAATTTTTAGAGCTGGACAGAAACCAGCTAGTGGTATTCCTGTCAAACTTCCTCTTGCTCCATCCTACTCAACCAACTATAGAGCATTCTTTTTAACACTGTGCAAATGCTAAGTGCATGTGAAAATGCTCTCTCTAAAACACCCTCTTGGCAAAATCTTATTTAGAAGTTATCACAGGAAAGTCCAGTAAGTTTTCTTCACATTAAAACAGCAGGTTAAATCAAAATTACTCTTGTTTTAGTTGCTTTTCCTTATTTGGTGTTTTCTTCTCTTTTAAGTGTTAATACCGTAAAAGGAACAAATTTTCTTGGTTAGCAATTTCAATTTCCACCATTAGTTTCTACAAGTTAGTGTTTTAAAATGAGATCCCCTTCTGATATTTGGTATGATGTAAGAAAGAATACAGAATCAGATGCTGAAATAACCATTTGCCCTTATATTTAGGTTGAAATTTTTATCTTAGGAACTAGCACATAAAGACCTATGGCAGTCTTGATGATTCTTTATTCTGGCACTTTTCATTCCCTAACTGCAGAAAAACCTCTGCTAAACTAATTACTGGATATTTAGGGGGGAACCTTAACTATGAGGTAAACAAGAGGTCAGAGATACATTTGTATAAAAATTCTTAATGCAGTACAATGCAAGCAGTTATAAGTAGAAAAGGTTTAAATAAAATCTCAACAAAAACATTTTGGCAAACAAAAAAAAATGGGACAAGAATTCAGAGATGCTGCAATTAGAAGCAGTTCTTATGATCATACTATTTGAACTAGAAAATTATGCAAAAAAGAAAAGCCTTTCAAAATGTTTGCATTGAAGGCATTTTGTATTGAGGTTATAACTTATTTTTTAGGAATACATTGAGTCCTGCTTCAAAAAGACCAGATTAGTCCCACACAGCAGTTCAAAAGCTATTATATATCCTCCTTTTCCTAGATCAATCCCTTCTTTCTGCCACAAAACTGGGGCTGGAGGGACTTAGGATGACTGAAATTTTTAACATCAAAGTTTAAAGCTTTCATTTTATGAGAACAACCTGGGTTCAGCCACCTCTGTAAGTCAGTGGGAAGGCAGCTGGGGACACTGAGCACAATGGGCAGGGAAGTGATTGCCCTGCTCTCCTGAGTGGCAAAGTTTCTCTACTCATTAGAATAAAAGGGAGGAGAGAGAAGGATCCAAATAGCAGCCTGAGACACTGGACAGCAGGAGAGGGAGATGGAATGAAACTCACACAGAATGCAGAATAGGAGGAAAAAATGTTAGGAAGACCAAAGGCAAAAGATGTATATTCTTGGGTAGGAAAAAGATTCTTTTTAGGGAAGAAGATAGTGTATCTTGAGGCAGACTTTGGGGAGGTAATTTAGGAGAAATCAGGGAATGGGTAGCTCTGGGGTACACAGAAGGCTCTGGGAAGAGCTGGGAAATGTGGAGCCAAAGGCAGAGGTACCACTTCCATGAAACTTCTCTATTCACAAACTAAGGGCACTGATGCAAAAATGGCACACACTCCTAGTTTTGTCTGGAGGTCGTTTTGTTATTTCCTCTATGGAATATACTTACTAAGTTTTTGGTTTATACTGGCTTTTGGCCTTCTTCACAGCATGAATAGCCTAGTTACAGAACTCAGCCACTGAAGTTCTCAATGCATTTTTCTCCTAATAAAAATATTTCCTTCTGTGCATGTGAAAGCATGGCCAAGTGGCCACTTAAACTAACTCTGGGAAAAAAAAACAGTACAAGCTTTCCTTAGCCCCTGACTGAAAGGCAAAGGGTTTTTTTCGCAGACTTTTAGCTCTTTTCTTAACCAGGCCTAGTTTATTATGTATTTTTTGAGGCACAGACATCAGAACCAGACTTAATTTCCCCAAAAGATTGACATAATATGCAGTGATAACACCATATGCCTGCATCAGGATGTATTTCCTCAAAACCCACGCAAATATTCGGGGAAAAAAACCCAAATGTGTAGAAGGCATATATTTGTACCTGCCTATAAGGTTTATTTGCCATATATTATTGCTACTTCTCCCTGATTTTAAGTTACTGAGAGGTCAACTGTAAATAACTATGTTAGCTCCAACCAATACACATTAGTGGAGATTTCAGAGAATATTTACCAAACATTTATTCTAGCACAGATCTGTGAGATCTATGTTCAAAAATCTGCCTCACTACTGTTTGAGCTGTTAATGGTGATACTTAAAGATTTGAAAAGTTCTGATTTTTTTTTTTTATGCTACTGTTGTATTTATCATTGTAAACTCATGTAATCCTGTTCTTGTCCACCACCACAATTAGAGCCTGTAGGGGTATGCTTGTTAGCTGATTTAAATTTGAACACCTCACTCAAAAAGCAGCATCAGATGAAATCCCTGGCAAAACCCCCACTGACTTCACTGGGAATGAGACCAACTGGAAGAACAGGGCTCCAGCGAGAGTCATGAATCACTGTCATTCCCATCCTGCTGAGTTTGTGAGAATGAAGATGAGATACTGTTTGAAGGCCCTTCTACTTGTGTTTCACATGACACGCCACTTTTTTTTGTTTTGCAAAATCATAAGAAAAGTTTTTTACTATCTGCAAGTAACAAACTGAAGAGGCTGGATGAGTCACTGGGGACAGTTTTGGGCCGGCTTGGCTCGCAGACTGCAAGTGTCATGGAAGGTTCACCCGGATCTCCCCTTCCTGCTGCACAGCCATTCCCAAAATAATGTGGCAGTGCTAAACATAGCCATGCTGCGCTCTTTTAATAAAAGACGATTCCTGCAGGGCGCACAAGCCACCACATTTGTCAAGATAAGCACATCAATATGAGATGTCATATTAGCCTAGACAAAGAGATTGAACAGATAGCTTTGTCAAACACCAAGCAGAGGGGCTCATTCAAACTGACAAAGCAAGAAATTCAAACGTTGAACCTACATTCTAGTATTAACACATTCCATCCTCTTCTGCTGTAGAAGAGTCTCAAAACAGTAAGCAAGTTCCTGTAAGTGATATAATAAATTTATTCCTAATCTACAATAATAGTATTCCTGTCAATTCAAACCTCTCTGCTGCACTTATCAAAAACTCCGTAATGGCTGTTAGCATGTTTCAGGTTATGTTTGGATCTATACACCTTAGTGGATAGGGACCCTCCAAAATGACATATGCACAGGGTATAATTAACATGGAGAATTAACAAGCATAACTAATTGCCATGCAGCCAGGCCACCAGCTATTCCTTGATCACTTTTCTGTTACTTAAACGTAAGGAAGTTTACTCTTAATCCTAAGGCAATAGACAAAGACATTGCAGCAGTGGGTCCCAGTGCCTCATCTTCTAAAATCTGTCATGACTTTAAACAAATTATTCAATTCCACATCAGAAATCAGGGACACAGCTGCCCATATCATGGAATATGTGAGATTTTAATATTGGTCATATGCAAAACTAGAAACATAGCTCACAAGATTACTTCTTTAGTGAGAAATTATCTTGGATTTTTTTGTATTCCACATATGTAGTTGTGTATATGGGCTTAATCATCCTACATATGGGGGTAGGGTTATCAACATAAATATTTTCCTTAAAATGCATTTGCATTTCAGAAAGACGTATGATCACCAAACTTAATACAAGATAGGTTATCAGTGTGTGGAAGTGAAACTGGTAGACAGACTTTTGTCCCAACACAGGTGGTGTCCCTCTTGAGGTCCAGTATTTACACAAAACCCCACAGTAGGTGGGAAGAATCAGTTCAGCTTTTCACTACAGAGCTCTGAGAGAATCAAGTCCTTTGGGGGAACTACCAGAGGCTAGGCATTTCTCTTTTGCCAGGAACCTTTAAGTTTAGCTTTTCCTTCAAACTTAGAGCCTTGTGGAGGATGTGGGAAGAATTCCCCTTGCAGGGCAGCTGCTCAGTCCCACACTGCTCCTCTGCCAGGCCACACCTCGATCAGAGCTCAGAAATTACTCTTAACACAACTGTGGAAAGGGGGAAAGAAAGCTGTGGAGTTGATACTATCCTCTCTCAGGATGCCACCTGTAATGTACCCTAATGAGATCTTCCATCCCTCTTAACTGAAAAATAATGAAATCCATGAAGATTTGCATTCAACATTTCCAGAGGAGATTGAATACACTTTAAAATATTCAGGAACAATTCAAATGCAAATACAATATAGTACTGTATTGTTCACATTCTGCAACATTTTGCTTTGATGGGCTGATTGGAAGATCTTTTCCAGTTTGTTTTTTGTGAGTTTAATAAACCGGGACTTTGAAACAGCTGCCAAATATATGAGGTGCTATGTTTTCTTTAAAAGAAAACAGAGTTGTGAAGTCAAAGGCAAATTCCATGGTATCTTATATAAAATACCTTTTCACTTCCTGAACATTGCCTGTAGCTTTGCTAATTTATTGCCATGAAAATATTGTTACTACTTAATGCACTAGTACTTCTGTCAATAGGCAGCTTTCCCCAAGGCATATTTGAGAACGCTCTGCTAATCAGAGTTGATGCAGTTATTCTAAAGCAGCCAGGTCTTTAGAAAAAGGTTCATGTTTAATTCCAGTACAGGTGAGTGTTGTCATTTCTTCAAAGCACAATATTTTTAATTTGCTGAATTCACTTCTGTAGATGTCTAAAGTACTGATTACATTATCCCAGCCCCAGCTTGAACCAGTGTATTTCAAAGTAGAATTGCTGGCTTCTTTACCTCTTAAAACTTAACTTTTGTGAAATATTCCTCATTTTTTAGTGGCAAGGATTAAACAAAGACTTAATCAGAGCCACAAATCTGTGCTATATTATCAGCACATAACTTAAAAAGAATGCATTTGGGTGTTTAAGCAGATACTCACTTGGATCTGACATTTTACTTTTCTACATCTGCTTGAACTCTTGAGATTATGATCTCATGCATCTGAATTTTTAGTGTTTGTTTTCCAAGCATGCTGATAATCATGAAGAGCACAGTGAGTGACAATGAGGTCATGTACATGTACAAATGTCACACTGCAGTTTTATTCTCTCTAATAAATATGGAAATCTCCATGACTATAACTTTACTGAGGCTAAGCAAATAATCTTAATTGGTGTGGGAGATTTAATGCATGTATGTTTTTAATGCACTTGCAATTCTGTGCAGATGAAAAATTGAATAAAGTTCTTCAAGAAAGAGGTCAGGCCATTTATTTCAATTAGAAATAATAATGAAATTACAGTAAACTATTAAATGTCACTTAATCTACGTTCAAGATAAATAGAGTACTAAATTTCTCTTGGCATGTTCCACAACAAGGTACCCTACTTGTCTTTTTATTGACAGAATTGAATGCTCCTCTGCTCCCTCTTCCACAGTGACATTTAGTGACTTTACTTCTTCGCAAACCCAGCATGGACATTATCCATTTTGGAATAAGCCTACCAAAGACAAAAGTGTTTTTGTGTGAAGTTGATGGCTAGACTTCTCAGATCCCCTTGGTTCAGATCAGTGCTGTGTTTTCCTACATTCACCTTCACTGTAATGCAGGGGGCATGCTCATTTTGGTTTCCTTTTGCCATCAATTCATTTCCCAAAACTTCTAGAGGTAAAAGACTGTCAAAAGTCTTCTACACTGAGCATAATTCACTTTCTAATTAACGACAGAATTATAATCATCAAAGATAATTTTTTTGAGCAGCTAGATGTTTCAAGATGACAAAAAGTTTCACTTGGTCATGGGCTCTTTTTTGAAGGGCATTAAATCCCATCACCTCCAGAAGAAGTTTCTTAGACATGGGAGACTCCTAAGGCTACCAGCCAGCAATAGCAAGCTTGGTGAAAAAAACTAAAACATAAAGCTTTGAGTACTATGGAGCATTACCAACATGGAACAAAATCTGACTCCTTTGCAGCTTTCCTCAGTTACAGTTATGTTCCTTGGTTTACCTGAAATACACATAGGATACAATATAAGGAGGTGAGGCCTCATACAAATTCTCCATGGAAATAGTCAAGATGGCTTATGATAATTCACTGTGTCTGAAGTCACCCACACACATGGCTTCAATTCCAAGTCCGCACGTCTTTTAAGGGATTTATATTAAACTCTGCAAAGTAGCTGTTAGCCATTTCTGCTGACTGAAATAAAACTAAGCTAAACTAAATTTTACCATAGCAATAGATTTCTATTCTGCCAATTCTGTTGTTCCACCTTTCATCTGAAACTACAGCAAAAAGGAAAGACAGCAAAAGGATGCTTTTAACATCTCTAGAGCCACATACAATATTAATTTTTGATCTTTTGACATGTTTACAGCTCAGCCAGCTAGCAAAAGACTCTAAAGAAGCCAGAGAAGCAACATTTCCAGTTCTCAGGGATGTTTAAAAAAAAAAAAACCACCAAATCTTGCTTGAGAACTTCTTAACTGAGTCCAAGAAGTACTCCTCAGGAAACAAATGCATATACATATGTACATGTACACACATATACACACCAGCAGGGTCCTCCTTTCAGAGACACTAAGTTCTATGCATACATATTAAGTAGAAAAGATGGCATTCTCCATGTAAGCCATGGAAGTGGAAGACTAGTATGCAGCTCAGCACAACCAGAAATGCAAATAGTTGTTGAATAGGTCATTGGTATAGTGCCTCACTCCAGAACGTCCACATGACAAGGATGAGTAGTAAATGTATACAAAAAAAACCATGACATAAACCTTCAAGTTGATTCTTCAATCCTGTGTGCTGCAGAAAATATACTCAATTTCTCTTGACATGCAGAAGCCTCTATATTCTACATATGCTGTATGTTCTATATAAAATTCTAATGCTAAAATTATATCCACAATTTTCTAAAGTTTGGCTTTGTTGGCCTTTTTAGGTTTTGTTGGGTTTTTTTAAGAGACACTGCTATAATATGGCTCTTTCCCAAATGCAAAAATACAGTATTTCATCTTTCTTGCTCTAAACAACATCCAATGAATAATGTACAGTGACGTGATCTTCTGCTATTTACTTTAAGCCATTTTGCAGATAGATTGCTACAGTGGGTGGCATTCAGAATAATGCATGTTGAGCAACACACATTCAAATCTTGCCAGCTGTATGCTTTCTTACAACATGCTACAATGTAAAGTGATTCATACAGAGAAAAGTTTTTTCTGTTACTGTAAAAAATGATGTTATATGCATTTATTATCCAAAACAAATACATTGACACGACAACCTGAAAAAAACCTAGGAAAATAAACTTTGTTTCTCTTTGTATTTCAAAATATTACATTTAGATTTTAAAAAATTAAAGCTAAGTGATGCTTTCTGTGTAAGTCAAGCTTGTCCTGACAGTTAATCCACATTGTTATCAGACTCATCAAATTAAAATAAAGTGAGCTAAAGAAGAAATCAATGCCAAGGATTTGAATTGCCTTGATGTCATATGCTGGCATCTGATAAATTTTACAGTTCCTGTGGAAAAGGATCACAGAATCATTTAAATTGGAAAAGACCTTTAAGACCACTGAGTCAATCCTTATCCTGCACTGCCAAGTCTGCCACCAAACCTTGTCCCAAAGTGCCACTTCTACACAACTTTAAAATACCACAGAGAGAAGGCAGATGATGCACTTGGGAAGACTGAACTGTTAACTAAGAACACACACAAAGTCAAATGGAAGAAGTGAAACACAGCTGTGGAGGTGGTAATGTGGTGCAGCTACACTGACAAGCCATAACTTCCATGGAATTTCTTTTATATCAAATGTGTAATGGTAATTTCAATCTAATGATGTGTTACTCCAAACCCTGGGGGGAAAAGACTCTCCGCAAAATGACACAGTAACTTTTGGAAGATGTTATACTTGGACTATATGTTCATGAGTGTTAAATTTGACATAATGTCTCTTACCGTGTCCTCAGCCAGAAGCTCAGAAAAAGGGAACAAATAAACATCCCAAACCAGACAACTGTGCTGTACTTGAGAAGAAACTATGGCCTCTGCCGCTGAGATGTTAAAAAATTGGAATACTGAAATTTGTAGTTTTATTATCTGCACTTTTACAATGTTATCCAAGTTGAATTTTACCCATTATCCTCACAGCCATGTCCATGACAGCAGATAACACATTCTCAGTTTTAATTCCTCAGATTTCTGTAAATTCGAACTTGCAGCCCTCCCCATCACCTTGCCTCCATACATTCATAAGCATTTCAGAGAGACAAAGTACCCACAAGTTGAAGGTCAACATCAACTGCTCAGACGTTCTGAAAAATGAGACTTCAAATCATTGAAGAAAATATGGGCAATTTGGGTCATCAAACTACTCTGAAGCACTTCACCCTGAACTCTTTAACCCCCATGCATTATAATACCTTTGTTTCTTTCACAAATAATTTTCTTCTCTACGGTATTATTAATTTTATTCTATTGTTATACTTATTCTGCATATTACATTTTCAGCAGGAAATCTACCAAAAATTTCAGACAAAACAATTTCAAACTTCCAAAACTGATGAACCTTGCATTATAACCTTTTCAAAAGATAAGAAGTAGGTAAACATTGAGGCTTCATCAGCCTGGAATGGACTCTACTGAGATGTACCCTTTTCTGTCCTTTCAGCAGAGTGTGCATCCTGGAGACTGGCTGACCTGTGCTGGAGCCCGATGAATAGTTTTGACATTCACCAGTCACTACCATATTCCAGCAAATAAATCCAGGCAACAGTTGGATTCAGCTGCTGGAGTTCTTCCTCCAGCCAGATGATCGCTTATTTCAGGAGCCATTTCACCAACAGAAACTGACTAAAACAGGACCACTAGCAAAAGATGAGAGAAGCCATCCCTCTTGAACACAATAGAAAAGTTTCACAGAAAAGACAAAGAAACGCCCAAACAATTAAGACCATCCGGTCAATTTCCACTTTCCCACCTCAAACTCAACCAGACTAAAAGAAACAGTTAATGAAAAAAAGGGGAGGCAAAACCTAAACACAGCATCATGCCATACCACCAGTGCCAAAAAGTGCTGGTGGATCTGACCTTTGTTGGCCCCACTACTCTTCGCACCTTGCTGGCGTTCAATCCCTACCATATTCTCCTCCAAAACGCCACTGGCACAACTGGAGAAACATAGCACCGGTACATGGCAGAGGCGGGACCAGGCCCTGCTGGACCCCCATCTCCAGCCCAGCCGCCCCGCTACTCCCAACAGCCACGGCTGCGCTGGGGTGGCGGCCGGCGAGGACCCTCTTACCTTGTTGGAGTAGGGCGGCTTACTCAGGTTGATGCCGTCGCGGATGAGCTTGTCCCGGATCATGATCTTCAGCTTCAGCCTGGGGTACGCGACCAGCCCCCCGCCGCCGGCCGCCCCCCGCCGCCCGCCGGGCCGGGCCCTGGGGGCCGCCCCCCGCCGCGGCTCCTCCGGCCCCCCCGCCCGGCGGGGACAGCGCCCGGCGGGGGCGGGCGGCGGCGGCGGCGGCGGCTCCAGGGTGAAGTAGAGCCCCGCCGCCCTCTCGTCCGCCTCCTTCAGCCGCCGCACGGCTTCGTGGATCCGGCGGCGGTGGTGGGGCACGGCCACGCCGATGGCATCCAGGTCCGGGTCGCCGATCTGCTTGCAGACCTCCAGGTCATCGTAGCCATTATCGACGAAGGACTCCGCGTACTGGGGGAGCTGCAGGGTCTTCAGCCACTCGTAGACTATGTTGGTGCACATGCTGGCTCCAAAATAATAACGATTGCAACTTTCAGCACTGAAGCCAGCCTTCCCCTTTCCACTTTTCGTCAAAGGACATAAAGCCACAAAAACTGCGATGCAAGTAAGAGGTCTCAAAATCAAGGTCAAGAAAACATCCACCAGGAAAAGGAAAAAAAAAATCCTTAAAGCAGATCAGTAGGGCACCGCAAGCACTGCTGACCGAACCCCTCCTGCTTATTCCTCCTCTTGTACCGAGTACAGCCGCTTTCTGCCACCGGAGAAGGGAGGCTCGGACTGGAGAGAAGCAAAATATAAGGGTGCATCCCCTAAAATTCCAGGTCGCTGCTGCACAACATCCACCCACTTTCTCTGGAAGTAATTTGCAGTCGCTGTCTTTTTTTTTTTTTTTTCTTTCTTCCTTTCAGTGTTAGTTTCTGTTTCTGCTTCTGTCTCACCTTCCTGCGCTCTGCCGTATGATGAATCTGTTTACTACAAGTAGCTGCTTTGGTACACGATGGTGTCGGGGGAGAGGATCCCGCACCCTCGCCCAGCGTGGGCAGGGGTGCCGGTGTGCAGTGCGCTCCTCTCCCGTGCCTCTCCCAGCAGCGGGCGCACACGGCGGCTTTTGCTTTCCTTTTAAACGGCTCTTTTCGGATTAGGAGCAAAACAGAGGGAAGGAAAAAAAAAAAATCCCACTCACTTTTCCGAGTTACTTTCCCAGTTTCGCTTCATCCCCGTAATGCTGGTTAAATGCGCTTCGCTGGCAGCGAGAGCAGAAACTGCTTTCCAGCCCCACTTTCTCCGCGCTGATGCCGGCGGTGCCCTCCTGCCCCAGTGGGGTACGCAGCCCTACGCCCGGCCCGCACAACTTTCCACGCGTTCTTTCCCCTATCTCTGTTGGCGCTCCCGCCGCTGTCCGCAGCCGCCCTGGGGAGGAGGAGGCGGCGGCGGCGGGGCCGTGCGGGCGGCCGGCGCTCCGTGCATCCTCCGGCGGCGGCGGCGGATGAGCCGATCTGCGGCAGGTCACCGGCGCTGCCCCCGCCTTCCCCGGATGCCGCCGGAGCTCTCCCTTCCCAGCCACCGGTACCCGGAGCGGTGCTCTCTGCCCGGGTCCTCCCTCTCCTCTACCCCTGAGGCGCCTGATGCGCCGCCCGCAGATCTGCTCCGGCTCCTCCCGGTGCGGCTTCTCCCCGCTCCTCCTCCGCGCCCGCCGCCCCGCTGCCAGCCCCCTGCCCCGGCTCTCCCCCAGGCCTTTCCAACTTTCCCCGCCGGCTGCCCGCGGTCTCTGCCGCTCGCCTGCCCTGCCCGATCCACCGCGGTGCAGCCAGCCCGGGAAGCAAGGCAGCCTGGCAGGGCAGCGGCTCGGGGCTGCCACGGCTCTGCGGGCTCTCCGCCGGGCTTGCCCGCCCCGTATTCCCCGCGGCACGGGAACGCCAAGGGGGGCACGGCCCGGGGAGCTGCCCCCCAGCGCCCTTGGGCAGCCGGACCGACGGCGGCGCCGGCTGCCCCGCGGGGCAGCGAGCCCTTTGCGGTGGAAGGGGGACCCTTCGTGGGTCGGAAGGGCGCAGAGCGGCGCTGTCCCGGCAAGCGGCGCTGCCCGGGAAGCGGTGCGGGCAGGCGGGAGGCGCCGGCCCCGCTCCCCCCGCGCCGCCGGGGCCGCCCGGGGCCGCTGAGGCGCCGCGCGCTGCCCGCGAACGCCGGGCTCGCAGCGCCCCCGCCGGGCCGCCGAGGGAAGCGCCGCAGGCCCGGCCCGGCCCCGCCGCCGCCCGCGGCTCCTCTCCCCTGGGGCTGAGGCCACGACCCCCTGCCATTTTCATTTTAAACTGCTTGAAACTTGTTTTTCTGCGAAGATCCCTGCTCATGCCGGCTGCAGGGAGCTGCGGACAGGCGGTGGGGCACCCAGCAGCCTCCCGCAGCACAGGGGTGCCGGAGGAGGGGCATCCCTCCTCCAATTTTGAAATTTGGTGGAGAGCGTTATTCAGAACGGGTTTCCTGGAGGACTTTTTTAAGCAGAGTTAGGCGCACATTTGTCCCCGGGCTTCATGTAGCTCGCCATAGGATTGCGCAGCACAGCGGCGTTCTCAGAGAAAGCATTGCGCTGCAAGGTGTTTGGGAAAGGTTAGCTACTTACCAGCGGTTAAATGCAGCCTCTGGGTATAAGGCCTAGGGATCACAGGGTCGTCTGCTAAAGAGGGAGAAAAGGAGGAAGAGCATTTTACTCCTTTTAAAATCTCCTTCAATGTTCATTTTTTTTTTCTTTTTTTCTTTTTCTTTTTTCCCCCTGAATCTTATTTTCCTTCCAGACCACATAATATGTCAAACTCTCTTCTTCTCAGCCCACAGACAGATTGATGCAGCAATTATCTTCTCTTCACAGACCTGATGAAAGACTGACAGCACCGGCAAAACTAGCAAGGAGGTTCTGTGATCTGGAGCTGGAACTGATGGTATGAGAGGCAGGAAATCTGACTGATGCAGGCCCTATTCATCAGTCTTATTGACAATACATACTGAATTATATCATTTTTATGTGTGCATTTTGGAGGGGTCTTGAAAGGTTTTTAAGATATTGCAAATGTTCTGATTCGGATGTGCTTGGTAAAGGGTAAGACCCTTCTGATGGGCTGCAGGAGGAGAAGTGTGGGTTCCCATGGGACTGTGGAGGCTGGCAAGGTTGCAACATTGTCAGCCTCTCTAGTGGCTTGGCACCGATTTTGGATTCACAAAAATTAAGTCACCTGTCAGCAAATACAGTAAAGTTTTATGGGACTTTGAAACACAAAAATAAACAACAATAGAAAAAAAGAAAGACAATCAGAAGTCCAGGAAACAAAAGACTGGTCTACCTCACCTCAACCCCACAGAGAAATCTAGGACAAGTCTTTGTGAGGACTTACATCAGATTTGGGTGAATAGTTAGAGGGAATGCTCCTCAGGGTTGATACTAGTGCCAGCACTGTTCATCATTGTCACTGGTGTTCCCAGTGCCAAGGTAGAATACATGCTCAGGAAGTTCCCAGACAACACCAAATAGGGAGGAGGGTAGTCAATATGTTGGGAAGGTGATTCAAGAGTAAAGAAGGAAGGTCAAAAAGTGGTAGAGCAGAAGATTGAAGGCATGTTTTGATTGATAATAGCAAACTCAGTTTGAAGAAGTCCTTTATGTGCTTTTTATTAACTGCAGTGAAATTATTCAGGGACACTTAGGATTGTTTATTTTTTCTACATTCAAGATTTATTTGATTTTTCACACATTAAGGAAGAAGCATGGGCATTTGCTCTGGATACCTGACTACTCTTCAGTGCTTTGAGTCATTCAGTCACATATTTGAAAGTTGAAAAAAAACTAGACAAGAACACTAACACTTTGTAGCTGAGTACTCACATAGTGGATGAATGAATACAATTCCAGGAAGATATTTGTGAAGGTTTTCAGGTAGAACAGGAAACTCAGATTCCCACAAAGAATGAGTACCCCATGACTATATTGCAAGGAATAATGTGCAATGAACAAGTGGAAGATAATATTTCTGTGGGTTTTTTTAAGAAAGACAGACTCTAAAATATTTCTCGAGGGTTTCCACTAGGGCACAAGGTGAATAAGTCACTAGAACTCCTCATACACAATGGCAAATGTTTGCAGAACCAGGCTATTAGTTCAGGTAAAGAGAGCTATTTATACTTGTGTGTAAAATGTGGCAATTATTTGACTGTACATGGTATACATTGGAAAAGAGTCCAGAAGGAAATAACAATGACTGTGAGAGCTTTGAATGTACCCAATGTCTTACCCCAACTGTTAATCATAAAAAACATATAGCAACACAACTCAGCATCTAAAGGAAGATTTGGCCGTGTAAACTCTGCAGAGAAATAAACTTAGAACTTCAAAAACTTGTATACATCATGTCAATTCCCACAGCTGTACTAACTCTAATGGAAAGTACTATCTGTTAAGTGTTCTGGAGATTGACTTTTCCTCATTAAAAAATCAGATGGCCATTATTTAAAGTACTCTTTCATAGAAGATTAGGAAAATTTCATTTGGAGAGGACCCCTGGGAGTCACCCAGTCCCATACCCCACTCAGAGCAGACCTAATTGCAAACTCTGATCAGGTTGCCAATGGGTTTGCCCCATCAACTTTGAAAATCCACAGGGATGCAGGTTCCTCAGTCTTTCTGGGTGGTCTCTTCCAGCACTGATCTACTCTCACCATGAAGAATTTCTTCCTCTTGTCTGGTCAAAGCAATTGTGACCTTTGTCTCATGTCCTTTTGCTGAGCACTTCTGAGAATGGTTTGGCTCTGTCTTCTCCATGGCCTTCCCCACAGGCAATGAAAGACTGCAGTGTGATCCCCTTTGCCTTTTCATCTGTATGATAAACAAGCCAAGTTCTCCTAGCCTCTTCTCATATTTTGTCAGCAGACAAAAACTTGAAAACGTGTTTGTGAGGTATGTAAGTAAAAGTTTTATCACAGAAAAGACAAACAAACAAAAAAAAAAACTAATGAGAACATTGCAATGAGGAATTTATATGAAATTTAAATGTAAAAATAGAACTGTTTACAAAACAGAGTTATCACTTAGAATTTTATATAAACAAAGCAATGTTTTAATTAAAAGGAAACTTTAAAATATACAAAAACATGACCCCACTGTAAATTTACTCACTATGTTTGTAATAACTTAATGCTCACTGAGACTATACAACAGGGAATTTGAAAGGATCTAGCTGATTAAATATCCATTTTTCTTTGTTGTGTATATAAAATTAATTTGGATTTGAGTGCATTTGAAACAGAACAGTTACTTTATTTACTGTGATTCTCCTTTCCTGTAAAAATTTACAGGCATCAATTTCAGTTCTCTTTTTAATGAGATAGATTTTATCAGAACAAATTCTGTAAAAAGAATTCAGTCTAAAATTTACCCTCTTTTTCCTTAGTAACAGAAAGAAAATTTATAACAGCCAAACTTCTTCCACAGACTAGCAAATTCTCCATTAACCAGTCAACTTCAAACACTTTATTTTTGATATCACAGTCCATGAGAAGATAAATGGGCTTGCACAAATTTTACCTTCTTGGCGTTTTCTAACAAAGATTCTATCCTGAAAGAAAGTGAAATTATCCTAAACCAAAACAAAAATTTTGTGATTATTTTACCAGCTGCTGACAGACACCTATTTTCACAAAGCAATAGTTCCCTATAATAATTTAGGGTGGGTTTGTCTTTACAAACATAAAACACTGACCAACTCTTATTGTTACTAGCTTTGAGCCAGCAGGTAGTGCTGATATGGTGTGTGTATGGTTGAATTTTAACCAACATCAAAACATTTTGCTTCACACTCAATGCTCTTTAAGTGAACTGCTTATTGTAGATAAATATAAGAAAAAATCTTAAATTATTACTAATAGTAATTGCTAATTACTAATAGTAATATTACTACTCCCTAAGTTGTGGAAATCCCTACTAACCAACTGAATATCAGCACAGTGGGTAGAAAATTAATAAATATTTACACCCTCACAATTTACAATCTTGTGCTTCCGTGTGATACTGTTGGAAAATCATAATGAAGAAAAAGCTTAAAGCTTTGCTCTCTTGGTCATTTATTTCTGTTTTTTTTTCTATGAAGTTCTACTTACTCGTCTTGATCAAGAAGAGCTTCTTCATAAGACACATTCATTAATCATGAAACAGCAATCTTTAGAAGGCTTTCAACTTGGATTTTTTTCCCAGTGAGAAATTTAATTTAAAGCATTGGCTAATGCCCAACAAAATTGAATTCACAGTCAGTATAGTCACATGCCTTAAACAAATATGTTGTGAAAATCCAAAAACATCAAGCACCAGGTTTCCAGGAAACCAAAGAGAAGAAAAGGATTTAATAAAATGGGCAAAAATAATTTTTAATCATTCTTATTTGTATTATTATTATCTGTAATTCCTGTGGAAGAGAAAGCATATGCCAGGGAAGGGGAGAACCCCTCAATCCTCCAGAAATTATCCTCTCCCTTCCAAAAGGGTCCTCTGGTGTCCTAAAACCTCAAGTTAGTATCCTGGCCATGGTGGATACCAGGGAAAGAACCCTGCCATTCAGTTCAGACCAGCTGAGCCTTCTGTGTGCTCCTAGAGCAGTGTCACCCATTCATCCCACAGAGCTTCATCAAAGCTGCCCTATGACAGACAGGTCCTAGTTTGTCCCATGTTTGTTTTTAACTCTGGCTCTCTTCAGCAATATATACACAAAGGCCCAAATTTAGAAAGTACTTAGGGGAAGACAAATAGAAAATAATGAGATTTTCAAAATTACTCAAAACCCAGACTCTCTTAAGTAAATATGTATTACATCTGTGTGTGAGGGATAGAATATAAGTAAATAAAGGTAGTATAGAAAATAATCTTACCCCCTAAAGAGTTACAGCTGGGTTAATTATTAAGGATTAGGAGCAGGCCCGATGTTAGCAGGCCACAGCTGTAACCAATAAGAAGAAGAGTGTTATAAAAGAGTGGATTGGTGGGCTGGGGGGAACTGGAGTCACTTAGCTGCTGTGAGGATGAAGAAGAGTCAGTACCCAGAGGAGCTGCCTCTGGGAAATAGCAAGGCGGTATCAAACTCTAGTAATGTGGAATCTTTGCAATGGAAGGACAATAGAACTCTTGTAATATAATAACAACATCTGTGTCCTTAAACTTCTTCCTGTTAGGTGCATAGCTGATAGTAGACTGGCTGTTCCTGTTACCTCCTGGCATGTGTTCAGGTTCCCTTATTCCATTCCAGTTGGCTCTTTCTCCAACTGCTCCATTTTTCCATCCTTCCTCCATATCTGGAGCAATTTTCTGCAGTTCTCTCTGCCTCATGAACTGTGTTATTTCACTGTCTCAAATTTCCACAGTTCTTCCCCTTTTCCTTTACAGCATCCCTTCTGAATAGCTTTTTTGTTGACACTTCTCACTTTCAATTATTTTTTCTTTCTCTGGCTGTATCCCGATCTAATTCTTTCCCCCTACACCTCCAACAAAAATAGTTAAGTGGTAAAATTTCCTTGTAATGTTTTCCCTGTTCTGTACTTATTTTTACTTAGGCACCTGCTACCTAGACAAAATATCAAGCTAGAGGGGCTTCACATCTGATTCAGTGTGGCCATTACTAGGTATGGTTTTTGTGAAGGGTGAAAGCACCATCCTAGCTTTGCCTTTCTCTCTTAAGCTCAGCTACTGTAGATGTTATAAACACACAGAACTTCCTGAGTGGAGCTTCAAACACAGGCTCTTAAAGCAGGAGCCATGCTAGATAGAAATCAGCAAGAGCAAAGAAGCAAATAGTTATTCTATTTCTTGAGGGCCATTGAACACAAAGTGCTTCCTCAGAGGAAGAAGGTAAGATTATTACCCAGGTGGCTATCAGGTAACAATTATGGGAGTCAAGCAATACTGCAGGTTAGCAATCAGGATTTGTCCTCTTATGGACCTGAATCCATCACATCAGCAGGACCATAAGTCCTGGATGAGGCGATGGAACCAGCTGGCATGAAAACGTGGGCTATGTATGTTGGACTATCTGAAACAGCTAAGGATTTGGCTTCTGGCTTTGAAATAAGGAGTCCTGATACTGCTGTGACTGTGAAGCACCTCCACCAAAAAATCAAATCTTTTGCTATGCCATGTTTGGATTTGTGCAAAAGCTTTTCTCCAAATAATCAATGTTTGAAAGAATCAAGTATTTCCCTAATTCCCCCCAGACATCCTGATTCTGGATGAGTAATGGGAAATTAATCATCCTGTCAAAATAGATGCTGTGAGACCTTTTAGTCATGCTCACCCCTCTCACCATAATAGATTTTTGTCAGTCATTCAACTAGGTGTCCCAAAAGACAGCACTGCATCTCAGCTCCTGCCTTTTGTATGGTCTTTTTTTTTCTGCCTAGGACTAATTCTGACATTCCTTGATATGTCAGGAGTTGATCACATATCACAGGAGCCCAACCCATCACACCCTCCTTGCCTCCACTGACTGCCACAGCACCACACTGCACCAGCTCTTCATTAAGTCAGGGTTGATTCCAGCCTTCCTGCAGCTGATACCCAGGATCTTCCTGACACAAGCAGACACAGCTGGTGCATCTGTGGGGTTTTAACTTCTTAGATGGATAAACACAAGGCTAGCAGAATATAATAAGTTCAGGGAATTGCCAAACAAGAGTTCTCACAGTCATATGAGTTCATTTACACCACATATATTTCTGCTAAAGTTGGTGCACCAGTATAATTAGAAATGTGAGAAAGAAAAAGGAAGATGTAACTTGGGTTTACTCTTCCTCTGAGTCATGATAACTAAAAGAATTTTCTGTAAATACAAAATTGAGATGATGGGTTTTATCTCCAGAGAACACATCCGTTTTATATTTTTGATGTCTTAGATTTTAATTCTTTTTTTAACAGCCAGTACCTCAACAGAAGTTTTTTTTTTATCTTTGTATTACTTGGTCTTCATTTCTTGATAGCCTGCATGCTATTTTCCATTAATGTACAAACACTTTCATTAACATGAACCATCATTTATCTTTAATTATAAGTTTATATTTGAAGTGAATCTGGGAAGACTGCTGAGGGGTACAGACCTTGGCTGCAGAAAGAAAGACAGATCTGAGAGTTAACCTCTGCACCTCTGGTAGGGAGAAGACATGAGAAAAATGAGTTACAAAGAAAATAACTTTCAAATTTAAAAAATACCATATGTGCAAATCACTGATGCTTTTTAACCCTGGAAGTGTTGGTAGGGGGATGGAGGATGTTTTCTTTCCTTCCAGGCATCTGTAGACTTTCACATCTCACCCACTTCAACTGAGTATGCAATATAGGAGTGTTATGGAAGTGGAAAGGGGCTGCACACATGAGATAATCCAAGCTATGACACCAACTCTGATCTAGACCTGGGTCATACCTAGCCCAGAAATAGCCTCATTGACAGCACCTTGGCATTTGACAGCATCCTGATTTTTGTTGTCATTTGAGGTTGTGACATTCAGAAGACAGTTTTAAGTCTATAACTCTGGTTTTTAAGTATCCAAGAAAGGCTCTATCTCACCTTAGTGGACCAGGGACATTTCTATGCTCCCAGATTCTGTGCACGTAAATTCTCCAGCTGTGTCACAACCTCTTGCCAGAGTAGAATTTGGGGGGTCCAGTTAGTTATCATTGCAGTAACTCTTGTGGTAAGAACAGCAGTCACACAGCCTGGAAGGCAGCTATTGCTGATGTCAACCAAAACCTTGATTCGGATGTTTGAGAGAACAGGAGTCCAAAGTGACTTGTGATTCATGAAACCCACCCACCTTTCCATCTAACAAGCCTCTGCAATCCTGCTAGTGATTTGAGACAGGTCAAATCATGTCCTCAGAATTCAAGACTCTGATTTGGAATAAAGAGTCAAGGTTTGATCTAAAGCTAACACAATGATGAATTACCTTATTTTGGATTAATCAAATATTAGGCCAATTCCTCTTTCACTCAAGCCCAGTTGAAGACCAGGCAGAAAATTAATGCATCTCTGTCTCTGAAAACTATCATTGGTTCAGACTGGTTGGCTGAAGTGTCAGAAGTATTCTGAGGAGATGTGCTGTAATGAATAATTTTTCCTTTTTCCAGAAGATATAAAGAGCTAACTCTTTCTAGTGATGCCAGTCAATAGGTTTATGAGGCAATCTGTAGTCTACCTTTCCATTAGCAGATAATGGAAAGACATGGTGTTGGACATTCCCTGTCTTCTTACAATAAAAAAATCACCTCTCTTACAGCTGCAAAAAACAAACCAAAGGAAGCTTCATCAGCTCTAGCCTAGGCAAAATGCCCTGCCTTCAGTGAAGGGTTCATGGGTTTTGTGTTACAAGCTTTTAACAAAATCCCATTTCACATAAATGAGCTCTTTTACTTTCAGAAAAAGATAGTCCTCTATGGACGTTTTCAATGAGAGTTTTTAAACTCTAAAGTCCCTATTTCATGGATGTTTTCTCCCTTAGTCACTGCTATGCTGAACTACCCACCACCTGTCTACCATAATTGTAGGAGGGATCATTGGAAGTGGCACATTTTTGAAGTAAGAGCAAGAGAGATGCTAAAGATTCTTGTAAATTAGATAAGGAATATGAAATGGAAGATCCTATCAATGAGATCAAAGAAAACTGTAGCAGTGGGACATATATATCTCCGTGTTCAGCATAGTAATTCAATCTTAATCCTCATGAATAGAAATTTTTATACATAATTAATTTAATAAAAAAAGTAGGTAAAATTTTGAGGGCACTTTGTACAAAGCATGCAGATAAACCTTTTTTATGCTAGAAGATTTCACAACTTCCAAAGTAAACTAAATATGAACACCGTCTCACTCCTAAGTGAGGTGCATGTGAGTGACTGTTCATGGATGCCAGACCAATGATGCTGGGGGCTTTCAGAGCTCCAAAAAGTAAAGGTAGAACACCATATTATCTTCATTTTGCCCCTGCCTGAAGTACAAATAGAAAAATGTGTCTTCTTACACTGCAAACTGAAAATATTCAGTGCTGCTCTTTTAATATTTTCTCATCTAACCTGCGTTCCAACAGTCTCCACAGTTCCCCTGAGACATAGCACCCCTAAAACATTGCTGCAATTGTCAGTCAAAGATGTGGCCTCTAAAGTACTAATTCTGATAGCTGTTTAAAGACATATTACTCTGATAACATGTCATAGCTGCTTGTCACACATGTTGGTTTATATGCTAAAATAAAAAACATAAGGAAATTTTGCATTATTTACTTATGTTCCCTCAAGGAGTGGCAGACACCTCATACTCATGGCATTGCAGATCCATTGGAAATTGTCATACAGAGATAGCAGCAGTATATGTGGTCCCTCCCTATTTGCATTTAATGTAATCATATTAAAAGTTTTCTATAGCAAGATCTTATTATAGCAAAAAACAAACCAAAAAAGAAACACATTGAGCAGGAGTATATACTATTTTTTGTCAGTGTGCTGCTCAACTTAATTTTCAAGATTTTAATTTCATGAGGAAGAAAGTTAAAGCTTCCTTATTTCATCAGGTTTTTACTGCTAGAATAAACAAGAAAAAGAGAGGTCTTGCACAATCGTTCTTGACAGCAGAGCACTGTAAAAATGATAATAATATTTAGAAACTGGTAATGCCGGTATCATTTTTATTTCATTTTACAACAGGGACACTACAAATGCATCTGCCTCTGTCAATTGCAATGCTAGTGAACCAAAGCAAGTGACTGAAGTGTAGATTCTGAAGCTCACTAAAGTGAGCTAAGCATTATAAATCCAATTCTGTTTTGCTTCTGTTCTTTTCTCTATCAAAAGTATTTTTTCAAGTTTTTGAAGGGCTAACCCAGCAGTTTAGTTAATTTTATTTTCCTTTTTACTTGCAGAACTAGCTCTTCTAGATTGCACTGCCTAACCAATGCCATCAGCAAATTATCTCAAGTACATCTTGAGCAGTTCTGCATATTTCAGCACAAGTTTTCTTTGAGAAGATGACTTACGTAGATCCATCTGCAAGAAGAAGCTAATTTGATTTCAACAGACACTTAAATGTCTTGCAAAATAGAGGCAGACTCTGAACCTGAAGTAATTTCCTTTTTGAATGCTGCTAGATGATTGTTATTGAGGAGAGAAGGAAGGAGGGGTAACGCATGCCTGGAAAACATTGCTGGTCGCTAGCCTGTACTTCTTTGAGAATTGTTCACTCACTTCAGCAGATATTTTTCTCCAAGTATTCCAGAGATCATACAAATTTAAAGCACTTTCAGATCAAGTTTTTGGCTTTGTTTAGCCATCTTCATTTTTTCAATGCAACACTCAGATTACTACAGAGACCGCAAATAATTATTCATAGTTTTGCGCAGTTGAATAGTAATTACTTGAGATTTAATTCCTTCAGTAAAATGCCTACTATTCTTTGCTTCTCTAGCAACCATTGTGTTTTCAATCCAGGATATTCAGAAATCATGAATTACGTCTCACATTTGATGCCGTTCATATGATTTTTCATGACAGCTGTTTTTTTGCAGGGGCAGCTTAGAGTGCAGAAGAGTGCCTTTTCTTTCCTTTATTTTTTTAAGAAAGAAAGATAAAATTTTCACAAAATCACTTGCTTTGGTGATTTGGAGTTTTATTAAATTTTAGTAAACTTTGCATGGCCAGCAGTACAGGTGGCATCTCAGCAAAGCAGAGTAGAGAGGCAGAATCACGTACCTCAACCTCTTGAAGCACCCCAGGTTACAGTTTGCATTCTATTATTGTAGTCACTGCCAACAGTAATATATGATATATTAGCCATTGCTTCTGACTTCATTGCTCCCCATTTGAATGCCAGAATAAATACCCAGAGATCCCAAATAACTGCAGGAGTGAAAATCTGATGGATCCCGCCCATGGTCTTGACAGGCTGTGCTAAGTCAAGGCCACCATGTGGCTTCACCCCATGGGTGCTCAGCACAGACAAGGGGCTCTGTCTGTGTAGCTGTTCCTGGGAAAGGATAGAAATAAACATTACTGCTCCCCTGCCTTCCCTCCACCACAAACAGCCTGACAGTCATCTGTGTAACAGGGACTTGTCATGCCTGCCTTCATCAATAACGAAATTAAAATCTTGATTGCCATTAAAGAAGCTTTTTTTTTTTTTCATTTTTGCTAGGCTGTAACAAGCATTTCAACTGTTCATTTGTGTTAATGTTGCAAGATAGGGTGTAACCTGTAGACTAACTAATTAATTGCTCTTTGATTTTGAGTGAAGTGTTTGGTACAGTCTAGACAACAGAGTCTAATTAGCGCTGGATGTTTAATGGAACTAAAGACCCATGAAAAGCAAAAGGTGCTGTGAAATAAAGTCAGTGAGAGAAATGGGAAGATAAATGAGAGAAATAAGGAAAACAAAATAACCTTTTGCTATGCTAGAAATACCATTCCCTCAGAAAAAAAACCCACTATATTAATTATGAAAATTTAAAAAAATCCAGTGAACTCCAATGTCCAGCTGTTTAGGGTAATATAATGGAAAGCTATCCAAAACACATCATGTCAGCAAGGAACAAATTAAGGCATTTTGCACTATCTCACTGCATTTCATTTCTTCCAGGCAACAAATTCACCTCAGTATTTTTACAATAGAATAAAAACTCTATGTGTATTGCTTTGTGAGCCTCTCAGCAGGAAATTGAATGTTTGCCTTAACAGTACCTTCCTCTGTCTGTAAATGTAGTCAATTTGTGGTTTTCCTCAGCTGACAAAAATGTGGATGCAACTTTTGATTAATATGTATTTAAGTCCATAAAAAAAACCCCAACACAATATAACCAAAAAAAAAAAAAAACAAAAAGAAACGCCAAAACCCCCTCAATAGATTGGTCAGCTTTAAACCAATAAAGTTTTATTCAATGCATGTTTTCTCTCTAAGAAAGGATTAAGCTGGATGGGTTAGGAATAACAAAACTAGATTCCCCCCCCCCCCCCCCCCCCCCAGCTCTGCACTAATTCCCTGGTACTATCATCTGCTGAAGAGCTGGGAGCAAGCTATACCAAATCAGTGCCAAAAGCTATGGACCATTTAGTTCTTCAGCACCTCTCATTCCCAGGAACCACCTTGTTTTGCAAAGGGAAGTTAGTTTTAGGTTTAGGTTTGGTGGCACACTTGGTTTTTCCCTGTTTTCTTTTAGGGCTTTTCAGTGTATTTTCAGTTTATTTATTCTGAAGGAAAGAAAGTGAACGAAGGATTCAGGAAGCCAGTGATACACTGTACAGATACTACTAACACTAGTTCCTGAATAGGATGGTTTAGAAAAAAACCCAAACTAAAAAACTCCACCAAAACACAAACAAACAAACTAAAAGAAAACAAACACCCACAACAAGTGCAGTACAAAACCAGATCCCTTAATCCTGCAGCAGCACAGCAGTAGATTTGTAATCCAGCCCTTGCTTTCTAAGAAGTAACATTTGCCTAATGATGTACAGCATCCCTGCCTGGGGGATGCAGTAGGGCAAGGACCCCTCCAAGGGCAAAGCTTCCTGAGGAGGGATGTGTGTGTGCTCTGTGGCAGACTGCTGGGGAGCAGAGCTGTGCTATGGGTCAGTGCAATGCAGAAGTGGCACCTGACCCCTGTCAGACATGAGGAACAGGAGCATGAGCAGCTCAGACTTTGCTTAGCTGTCATGGGGCAGGAATAAAAATGGCTCAGTGGTTCTGGAAGCCCCTTCTGCCTCTGAG
This sequence comes from Agelaius tricolor, assembly GCF_023055355.1. Lineage (NCBI taxonomy): Eukaryota > Metazoa > Chordata > Aves > Passeriformes > Icteridae > Agelaius > Agelaius tricolor. The sequence continues at coordinate 48,630,154 of NW_027269261.1, forward strand.
CTCTGTGGCTTTTCTCCTCACACCTCACTGCCCACATACAGTGTCAGATAATGTTTGCCTTCTACATAAAGCCACCATACCCTCTTCCATCTCTTCAAAACATACAAACCAGGATAATGTATTCCTGAGCTGGGCTCCTGTGTGCCACTGAGACATGCTTTGTGGGAGAGGCCCCAGTAACTCATAGCCAGGATAAACTTTGATAGTCTTGGTAGAGATTAGCAAATGCTTGGTGAGCACCACAGTGCAGCCTTGGAGCACTGGAGTTGTTTTCCTTCTGGTCAAAAATAAACAACATTAAATGAATTTGAAAAGAAAGAAAAGTGTTCCAGAAATACATAAATGTACTTCATCTGCATATCGGAGTTCATGCCCGGGGACTAGAATCAACCTATTTAAAAGCAGCCTTCCTGACATGGCTATAGCCTGAAAAGCAGATATTTAACAATGAGTGTTTCTCACTACCAGCATCTTTATATTACTATTTTGCAGCTATTACTATTATGCAGCTGCAACCACATTGCTCAGACTATGGGTAAAATGCTTTCACCTTCTCTACTTGTCAGTCCTGAAGCTACTGCTATTGCTGAGAAAAGGAAAGAACTGACTCAGCAGTCACAGCAGCAGGGTTTCATCAGAAACAGCACACAAGGTGGCACCATATGTTCCTGCCCTTCAGCATCTAACAAATATCAATTAATTCCAGCAGGCACCAACACAGAAGCAAATACTAATTAGAGATTTGGAGAAAGTGGTATTAGCAGTCTAAATATTGGGGGAAATTCATGCTATGCTTAGAGGCATTTGAAGAAGGACAAACTGAAGGTCATTTGCATATTTGCATTTAGAAAGCTGTGATAGCAGTCAGCCATCCCCCACTCCCCACAACATGCTAAACCAGCGTTAGCTTGGTCCGAAGAGATTTGGAAAACAGGCTTAGAAGTTCATATTGGGTACAAGGAAGAACAGGCTCTTGTGTGAATGGCTAAGAGGAAGAAAATACTGAGTTAAAAGAAAGATACCTTACTCAGGAGTTTTGAGAGTGTCACAGAGTGCTGTGGTGCTGCTGATTCATAACTAAGTAACAGAATAAGAAACAATCATTTCTTCAAAAGTACAGATTTATGTAATTAAAATTACTTTTGGGGATCTACCCCTGGTTATATACAATACATTTTACTCAAACTTACTGCAGTCTTTGTAAGGCATTTATTCTCTATGACTGCGAAGCTTTCATGATGACAAGGAAGAGGGGACTTAAGAGCTCTTATTCCATAGACAGTGACAAAGCAGAGATAGATTTTTTTTTTATGGGATATTTACTATATCTACTTAAGTACTGTGACTTGATCACAGGAGTCTACTGCCAATAAGGGAGTGGAAGTTGCGGGTAGGGGCTCTGTTTAAGTGAGCCCTAGAAGTGATTTGAAATACTGTAAGGTCAAAATTCAGCCTTAAGAGTTTGTGCACCCCAGCTCTTTCAAAGATTCCAGTCCAGAGGATTAAAATATCAGAAGCAGTGACACAATCTTCAATCTGTGCAGTTGATTAAAAACAACAAAAAAAAACCCAACAAGAACAACAACCCCCCCCCCCAAAACCAAAACCAACCAAACAAAAAAACTGACCCCCCCAAAAAATTAACAAAACCAGGAAAAAGAATCTAACCTAATACAGACTTACATGCAGGTCTGTATTTTGAAAGGCAGCGAGAAGAGGCAGGGCCAGAGTGCCTAAAGCTGTGGAAAAGTACTTTCATAACACTGACTACAACTTAACAAAGCCATTGACTCTTGTGAAATCCCACCCCACCACCTGTAAAGATGATTTCTACTGCAATGTATGCTGGCAACCAGAACTATTTGCACAGAAACAAATAGAGCAAGAAATAATTATTGAGTTTCCAGGTGTATTTCCGTAGAATTTAGAGGTTTTCTTTTCCTCCAGTGCCAGGGCAAACTAAGTCTCTGGAGATCAATATCCCAAGTATTTCTTTTGGTGCAGAGGAAAATCATACCACTGTTGGCTTCTCCTTGTCCATCAACTATTCTTTGTTCTTCAAGGTAGGTTAGTGCAGTCCTTAATTTTTCTGCTTTGTTTGGGTTTCAGTTTCTTTCTCTGTAGAAACTTTGTTATTGCTGGAGGTAAAATGACAAAGTGCTAGTTCAAACTTAGAAGGTGAGAAATGTGGAAAATTTTACCCCAAGGCTGTTTTTTATGACTGATATATAGAAACAAGTGGACCAACAAGACTACTGCAAGGTCTGCATGTCATCTGCTATTCACATGGATTAATGCTGAGAATGAAGAAATTAAATGGATGGAGCTCAGAAAGGTAGAAAGTATCCTGGCACACTGCTCATGGAATTTTTTGAAATGAAACTCCTCAAATGTGAATTAATATCTAATGTTGGGTGTTTTCTGTAGTCACAGCTGTTTCTTTATGAGAAGGAAGGCAAGGGGAGGGAGACTTCAGCATTGCTGCTTGTGCTTAACTCACCGCAGCAATACGAGATCTCCAAAATTAAGTCATGGCCCCAAAGCATGGCCTTTTCACTGTCATCAGTTCACATTCCTTTGAAGACTGTGCATGGCACAAGGTCACTCAACTTCAAAAAGCATACAAAAAGCCCATTAAATGCTTACAAGAGAGAAAGCACTGAGATTTGTGAGAGAAACTTTTACACCAAGGACATTCACAAGAGCAAGCCACTTTCTAATCCTGAAAAATTGAAAGGCATGTGAGACAAAACTTCAGGACAGTTTAGTGGTTAAACAAAAATGCAGACAAAATAATGAAACAAATTTTCATTATACCTATAATTGACTATAGTTTCCAGTGCATTTTTTTCCTCTCTCCTTGTCTTTTTCAGCCAAGTGGATAATTTACATATCAAATAATCATAAAGGCAGCTATGGCCTGACTTTTTGCCTTTGTCACCATCAGTAGTTTTCCTATTCACCCTAACAGCCCCATACTGATTTTCTTCTAGCTAAGGTCTTTCCTTTAATCCAAGGGCTCTAAAATTTCTTGCACTAAGCTTTGCTGGACTTTTGAAAGAGCAGGTAACAGTCAGATAATTTACTGACCACAGTCTTAAAGTCTGAAAGAAAAGACAATATTCAGAGGATGGCCAAGAGCCTGCTTTACATTCCTAAGACCATTTTATTCATGACCCAGACCAAAGAAAAATCTGGATCCCTTTTGGAAGGTTAAGTGCATAGACAGAGAGATCTGAGAGGCTCTGTGTGTCACGGAAAAAAAAGATCCCCAAAACTAGAAAACAGTGATGGATGCTACCCCTCACTGGGTTTTTAAAAAACATCCTAGCCTCTAAGCCTGGCCTTCAGATATGTTTCATCCCTGGTGGAAGACAATGGAGAAGTGTGAACAGTCAAAGGACTTTTAAACAATGAAGGAAAAAAATCCATTTATGTGGTTATCCTGCTGTCAGGAATGTGAAATTCAATAGCAGACTGTGAATAGTTTTTGGGTTTTTTCTGAAAAAACTTATAATTTGTGATAGAAACACTAAAATGCATAACCCTTATAAGATATGACTCTATGATATTTGGTAAATATATGATATGGAAAGAAATTACGTTAGTGCTTTACTTGTCCATCAAAATTCTGAAGATACTCTTCAGGCTTTGAAAGAGTCTCATGGGAGAGCTTGGTAGAAAGGAGGATGACACTTTTGTGATCCAACTGACAGCTGGAAAGGCAGCAGCAATTTTCCTGTTGAATTCAGGCTGCTGTATGATAAACATTGTTTTACATTGAAACCTTGATGTATGAATGTAAATTGTTTGCAAAAAGAAAAGCAGTTCTGACCAAAGGACACATGCGAGGCAGCACAGGTTATCAAAGCAGTATCACCCCAGTTCTGTCTTTAGCAATTCTGTATGTAACTGCAAATCAAAGGAAAGGTTTTGTGTCTGTAGAGTCCAAATTTGGATTTTGGAATGGGGATCTGTAGCTGGATCAGAATGGTGGGCACTCAGCTCTGTGCAGTGGCCCTGAGGCACCACCGTTGTTTTGTTTCCTCTCAGCTGGTCCAGGGTTTTGAGGTTTGTAGCTCATTACAAAAAGACACTGAGATGACTAAAATATTTGCCATATTCAGAAGTAAATACACAGGCCAATGTTTTGACTTCTTGTCTGAAGAAATAACAGAATACTCTGTGTAGTTCTTGGAGTTGCTGGGAATTTAGTTGCCTGTGTAATGACCTCAACTAAAAAATTGCAAGACAAAGGCAAAAGGAGAGGAAAAAACAAAAAACCCATCTAGCACAGTGAGCCCAAAAAGCCCGACTGAGGCACTACTCAAAAAGATTTACAATATAAATAACAAAGGCAATTTCACACCTTAGTGACTGAAGTGACATACCTGCATCGAAAAAAAGCCTAGGCCCTAACATTAACCCTAGGCGGAACCCTAACCCTAGGCAGAGGAGTAAAAGCACCACTGAGCTAAGGATGGTTGAAAGGAGAAGGCTGTGGAGGAAGCCATGTTGTGGCAGTTCTGTGTTCCGCTTGGCATGCCTTATGCAGCTGCAGTGTCCTTGGAGCTCTGGGCTCTGTGGTTTGCAGAACCCAAAGCACAGGCAGAACCATAGGTACAGGTGAGTAAAGGATGCATGAAGGCGAGGCTGCTGCGAAACAGAAAGGTGGAGATCAAGCAATATTGTGGCAGTTTTGCATTCCCCTTGGGATGCCTTTGGCAGCCGCGGTGTGCCTGGAGCCATGGGCTCTGTGGTTTTGGAGACGCTAACCCTAGGCTTAACCCTTACCCTAACTCTAGGCAGGAAAAGCAGCCTTGGGCTAAGGCTGGTCCCAACTTTAAGACGTAAGAGAATAATGCAGAAGAGAATCTCACCCCTGAGTAGTGTCAGCTGTTCTGATCCCTCAGCACGCCTTTGGCAGTGTTTCCTTCAGCATGACTTTGGCAGCTGCAGTGTGCCTGGAGCTCTGGGCTTCGCGGTTTTCGGAATTCTAACCCTAGGCATAACCCTCATCCTACACTCATCACTGGGTCTGGGCAAAGTTGTGGGGTGGAGGTGGGAAAGGAGCACTTTTTACCTGGCAGCAGGTTCTTTAAAAGAATGGCTCCTGATTTCTAAGTGAGCCTCTTCATGGTATTTAATGTTAGAGAACACTGAGGGTATTAGGGAAAATAAAATAGTTTTCTAAACCTTTTCTATTCAATTCTGCAAATGCTTATCAAGGATTGTTTATTTTTAGGCAGAAAAGTATTGATTCGGGAGGATTTGTTGAGGCTGGGAATTCAATGCCAAACTATGGAATGGGAGACAAATCCTGAATATGGGAGGATTTGAAGAAAGTCAGATTGGCAGAAACTATAAAAGAGTGACAGGGTAGGAAACTAGAGAGGGAGCAGATTGCCCAAGAGGAGAGGGCAAAATCTGGCAAAGATACAGATGCTGGGAATTTGGGGACAATCAGCAAAGCAGAGTTGATACGATCCCATCTGGACCTTTTAGGCTTCTCCTAGCATAGAGAGAGGAGTGCATAGCTGAGAGGGGTGAGGTGCTGTAGGGCAAAAGGAGCAGCAGGAGAAGAGTGATGGGGACAGGCTGCTCTGCCCAGGGTCTGCAGTCCCCAGCAGCCCTCAGAGGCCAGCCCAGGACACTGGGATGAGCTGGGGAGCAGTGATGGGGATGCACACTGGCTGGAAACCTGTTGTGTCAGAGCAGGGACAAGGAGAAAAGGTCTGCCTTGCAACCAGATCTGCTCCTATAATACTCATATAAAGCAAAGCTGTTTTGCCTTAAGTGGCTTACATTTTCACTTTTCAAGCTAGGAATCTAATATATTCTGACCTGTTTGTCATGTTTCAGGTTAGCATAAAATATACAAATCTTATACACATATAATATAAAGGACTAGCATAATTTAACACCTAAAATACATCTTCCTATCATAGCTCTCTGTATTTCTGTTCAACATTTGAAAGGGAAAAAAAATCACATCTTTGCTTTAAGCTGGTATTTTTACCCACTAAGGATTTCCTTCAGAATAAGCCATGCTGACCCATCTGCTCACAGATCTCTGTAGCCTGAACTGGATTTTCCACATGTCATTATGCCATCATTTACTTAATTTGCTATAAATTTTTAAAAGCAGAGAAAAGGGAAATGGTAAATAAAAAACCTGCAAGTTCTTTTTCTGGATTAACAGATAGTGGGGAAAGTTTGATAGAAAATGGACAGCGGTCATTGTTGTTCTATCAACAGTTTCTGTTCCATGCAAACTCTGTTAAATTTGTTCTATTTAGAACAAATAAGGTCCAAGCTGCAGATGTATGCTCCTAAAAGAGTATATTAGAACAAATAAAGGTCCAAGCTACAGATGTATAGTCCTAAAAGCTGAATGAGTAATTATAAGCAAAATAAATAGTATGCAAGCTTGGGAATGGCAACCAGGTGATAGGAACAGAAATTGATCAGAAGGACTTCAAACCCTTCAGCCTGGCACAAAAGAGACTTCTCTGATGAGTGTGAGAAGAAGGGTCCTGGATGAAGTAAATTGGATCCAGGCTGCCTGTCTCCCTTTTGCAGAAATGTGAAGTAGCTTTACAGATGGAAAGCAAGAGGAAACAGTAACCACCACACTACTTTGAAGACAACTCTAAGGAAGAAACCTCTCCTCATACAACCAACAAATTCAGCTCTTGGCTTATGCATACGAAGTACAAAGCAGCTGTCTAAGACCCCACATACCACTTTGGGTTGACAAATTTTACTTACACTGGGGGAAACTACATTTTTCAGGGTTGCTCCTAGCAGGGGTGTAAGCTCCGGGAGAGTACAGCAGTTATAGCACCACACCACAGAGATCTTGCTCTGAAACACAGGGAAAGCATTTATTGAAATATAAAGTGCTTGTACAGTCATTTTTCCGGGGTCACAAACAATTGCTTTGCTTGACATGAAGACTTAATGTAATGAATCAAAACCAGAGAAACAAAAGAACTGGAGGCTACAAAGCATCAGTGTTGGAATTTGTTTATGAAAAAGTTCTAACTTTACTTTTGCTTAATTCATTGCAGTTTAATTTTTTTTTTCTTTGCTTATAATGACAGTAATTTACCACAACAAGGAGGAAATCCAGACAGGTGTGGCATGGGCTGTGTTGTCCTTGACTGGTGTGGGAGGAGCTGAGCTGAGCTGACAGTGGTCCTGCCATTGCTGCCTGAGTGGGGTCCAGCCCTGCTCCCCTGCTCCCCTCCTCCATGCCTGCCCTTCTCCCCTCAGCCTCACCAAACCATCTTCATCTACCATTTCAAATAGCAGCTGTGCTGGCACTGCAGCTTAGGCTTGCAATTAAATTTCAGGCTGAGATGTTTCATGAAAAATGCCATGGGATTATGAATGATCCCAAGCAATGAAAACAGGACATCTCTAGCACAAGAGGGCTGCTGCTGCTTATTGGTGCATCAGGGAGATTGTTCAAGTAGTCATTACCTGTGATACCATTTACCTGTTGTGATTCAATGAGGTCATACCTCCACAGACAGGAATCTTAGTGATATGTCGATAGCCAAGCACATGCATAGGTCCCCAAAAGCCATGCTCAATGCCACAGGTTCACAGCTTTCTCAGGAAAAAAAATGGTGCTTCAGTGCTTCTGGAAATGCCCAAAGAAGCAAAGTTTTAAAGGTAAGCATGGCCTGATTTCCACTTATTTCAGAGCTTATTGAGGATCTGCTTACAACTGCTCTATAACTGCAAACTCCAGCATAAGATGGAGCCATACCCTAGGTTTGCACTGCTCTGGGTTTTCTTTAGCATTGACTAGTTCTTTTACTGGTGTGTAGAGGAATGCTAGCAAGCAAACTCCAGAATGATTCCCATATGCCCAAATGTTTCAAAGACCACACTAGAATTGACTGGCACACTGCTCTCATTGTCCTCACAATTTGTTGTCATTTAACTTGAAGAGTTTGAAATAATCACACTTTGTCACATCTGCACTTGAGGGGAAACATCTAAAACTTTTTTTAATGTTCTAAATGAATTGAAACTAACAAGTCACTACTTCACAGCTGGCATTAATGAATCTACACCCTGCACATCTTCTGCTGGCCAAGGAGCTCCACCATAATGGACAAAATATGGAAGTAAGGCTGGGGTTGCATAGGGTCACTGGAATAATAGCACAAGCAGCTTTGTGAGAACACGATCTGTTAATAAATGAGATCTGCAACCCAAATAAAATATCTGAGAAGACTAAAGCAAGAATGAAATATAATACATAACACTTTTGAAACATAAAACTCCACTTTTGTCCCAGGGGACAAAATGTGATTTGTTAACACCCACAGTAGCTGCTTGTGGCAGAAATACATCAATGAGTATTGCTCGTATGGAAAGGCAGCAGAACACCTGTTTCAGCAAAATCTTTTGAGAAGAGGGTTTGTCATAAGCTGCTGATGTTACTCAGTATCATATCCAAGGTGCTGAAAGACATCAATTTTTTTTTCTTTGGAACAACTGCCAGAGAAATACCTGATGGGTCAATGGCCTCACTATGTGGGGGGAAAAATTCATGGGCATCTTTTGTCAGGAATGCATAAGTAATTATTTGCACTTGTTCATTCTGCATGAGAGAAATTGTTTGCATGTGAGCAATAATAAATTAGGCATTTTAAGCAGTTGATCCTCTGCTGTCAGAAAAATGTCAATACAAAGACAGTTTACAGAAGCTAAGATTTGCAATAGAAATTCAAGCCCTTTGTGCAAAGGGCATTGGATTTAAGGATCTCATCTTTTTCTGTAGTGGAAAAATAAGTAAGAACCTTGTCTATTTAGGTGAATCTATACGCTTGATAAAAACTTTATAGGATTTTCAACTGACTGTTAGATTTAGAATGAACCCATTTACACATTGTTATTCTTACTCTTATTCTTAGCTGAAGTGCTGGATTTTTCTTATGGATGTGGCTGGTTAATGAGGTCACTGCAGTATTGAAAGAATAATTGTCAGAAACAGGGTAAGTTGTTTTCTCTGCAGTTTATTGTTACCATTACTATTTTGAGATGCATATCAAACAATGTTACCTAAATTGCCTCAGAGAACCTCATTGCAAAGTGATAGATTCCAACAATTTAGCTGGAAGGATGAGTTGCCTCATGGTTTTAATACACTGCTCTGCAAGCTGCCCCCTTCCCAGTTCAAGAGGCATTATGGTTTAGTCTCTGAAAAAAGTGTTACAGTTGTGCTACTTCACCTTCATTACATCACTGTGACTATCACTACTTCAACCAGACTTCCTATGTATTTCTTAAAATTTCCCAGGGCAAGAATAATTATGCAGATTATAATCACGGTTTCTACAAAATGCATTATAGCAACCCTTATGAAGAAGGCACAATGTGAAATGGAATGAAAAGACATATAGAGGACTTGATTGAGTCCTGCAGTAAAAACGTAGAGAATATTTTTTCTGGAATGCAGTTATATAAAAATTACTTCTGATTTCCGACTGAATGGCTTCTTACAATATCCAGTCATATCTGCTTAGTTGTTTGACAGAAATTACTTTTATTGCCTCTTCCCCTTGAGATACAGTATGTACCAAAGCCATTTTTAAAGTCTCCTTTCAGTACAGAACCACCTCTTGCAGCCAGAAAGAGACAAAGACTCCAGCAAGGCCTTTCAGCTCTCCTCTCCCCCTGCCTGGGCTCATGCACTCTAAGGATGGCCTTTCTCTAACATTTTTTGTTGTTGCTGTCATACAATTTATTGCAAACATCCGGGGAGGTAAATTGACAGGCAGGTGCATGTTAGGGTGATATTTCTCTCCTGACAACACTAGATGGACCCAGACATAGGAAACAATGTGGTATCATGAGATATTTTTGCTGAATATGACACTTTCAATTGAGCATCTTCAAGACTGCTTCAGCTTTAAATCTGAATTTGCCTGATATAACAAGGATTTGACATTGACCCTTCACCTGACAGTAATACATTTTTTATCTTTTAATAACATACAGTAATGCTGCTTTGTGATTTCAGGGAGCTCTTTGAGTAAACAAATTCTATTCATTGCCTGGAGGCTAACATGCCTTTCCAGAGTCTATAAAGATGAGAGATAAGCTGAAAGGCAGGCTTGAAAAAGTTTTTAGCCATCTAACAGAATATTTTTAGGAGCACACTGCTGCACCATTTAGAAACTACTACTTACTCCTATTTTTTTAAGGGACCGTTGTTTTTATGATTTCTCAAATTGATTTCTCAGTACTGTTTGATTCAAATGTACTGAGGGTTTCAAAGTGGGTCTTTAGGCCAGTTTCTCAGAAAAACAAATGTTATGTGCATATCCTGTCTATCTGCCTATGCTGAGCAAATTATTTTTGAACTCAAACTTCAATTTACAATTTCTCTTAAATTTCACATCACACTAGAAGCAATCACCTCCAAATTCTGATTTGCTCACTGGTCATCAACTGTTAGAATGAGAAAAGCAGTCCCACTTGTACCATCACGCCCACACCCCACGGCAGAAATGCTGAGGCCTGGAGAGTGTTTGGTCTGGCAGAAATGAGTCAGCATGGGGAAGATCAGTATTACAGTGAAATACAGCTTTTAGACATTGATGCTTTAAAACAGAAAATGAAGACACTACCAATACAATTGAGGACATTTGTTTAAAAGGCATTCTTGCAATGGCCAGGGGATATCAGCATTGCAGTGTGAAACCAACACAGCATCACGTGCTGCATGCACCCCTGGGTCCTCCCAGCAGAGCACAGCACAGACTTTCCTCCAGACCCAATTTTGCGTGACAGCTGCCACTTACAGGGAACTTCATTTGGCAGCTGGTGGTAGGAATGAAATGTGTCCAGAACAGTAGGATGACAAAAAATTAATTAACTGTGGTTTAGCTTGGAAAATTGGCTGGATGAGGGGAAGCAGCAAGATTTGTTTGAAGTTTAAGGAATAGCCTCAGCAAAGTATTTCAGAATATATAGGGGACACATGATACTTGCAAACCAAGAGGAATTTCCAAATATGTGTTTGGAAGGTAAAGGCAGAAAGACACAAACACACACACAGATGATGGAACATCACCAACATATATGTTTCAAGGTTCCTAATGAGGCTTTTGAAACTGTGTTCAAACTGGAAGGGAATATTTTTGTGTAGCACAGTGGAGAATAATTACTGACAGAGTTAAGTGAATAGCACATGCATTGTACCATTTATTTTATCGAATGAATTCTATTTGTTCCTTATCCTATAGTCTTGTAATGGCGTTAAGTGATAATTCTGTGCTACCATGGGTAATCAGAACGAAAATTAGCCTTTTCCAGTTGAATTAATTGTCTCTATTTATTCTGCTTCCAATTCAGTTTTCAGCCATTATTTGTGGTCTATTTAAAAAAAGATTGCATCTCTTCTGCAAAACCACTGTCTTCAGCAAAACCAGTGTCAGAAATAAGAGCAGTTTTACAAAAACTGAAATAATGCAATGTTTCTCATTTCAGTTGGCTGTGCCTTCCATAGTTAGCTTTTGGCTTGAAAAGAAAGCCATTATATTCAGATAATAGTTTTCCCAGCCAAAAGCATGCACTCATATGGAAAAGATTGACTGTTAGACTACAGCAAAATCTGTAATCTACACACAATGACATTTTATAATAGCAGCCTAAGCTAAGTAAAGGCATTTTGTTTTTATTTAAAAAAAAACTCCTGAGAAACCACAGGGCTGATGTCTCTGAATCCAGACCAGCAAGCAGCCTAGTACCCCACTGTGCTTTTGACAAAAGCTGATTTGTTCAGTTTGAGAAAAGACTAGGATGGTTTTATCAGTGTTTTTACAATATAGCAAAGGTTGTTATCTGATACAGCTTTGTCCTGCACAGGAACTGAGTCCCATAATTTGTCAAGTGCTATTGATCAACCATTATTATTGCTAAATGACCCAAGGTTCACTTTGCCATCAGACTTATGTAAAAAATCCACACTGTTGCTTTCATTATGTATTTTGGGGTAAATTTTTCCTCTTTCTCTGCCTCTTGGCCCCCTCCAGGCAGGCAGTAATCACAAGTCTGTGTAAAGCATTCTCTGAGAAACAAGATTTTCCTGGCAAACACAGAGTTGAGGTGGATTATACAGGGTGAGCATACCCAAGTGTTTGATTCGGTCAGACTTTGGGTGGTGCTACTCTTCCTGTCCCTGGGGGGATTTTCTCAGAACTTAAGAGAGGTGAAAGGCTCTGTGCATAGCAGGTCCTCTGTTGTACTCTGCTGGTTAGAGAACAAATTTAAATTGAAGGGTAATAGCATGAGGCGGAAGAGTCAGAGAAGCCAGACCATATCTCACAGGTATGCAGGGATGCCCAGTGTTTGGTAAACATGACACTGGATCCCAGCAAGCCATTGGAGCAGCAACTCTCCCTACACAGAGCTTTTTCTTCCTGCCATTCTTGGCCCATCCCCTCTGTCTTTGAACTCACCAGCTGCACACAAAACTCCTGTGGTGGCAAGGCTTTTCTTCTTCCTATCCCTCACTTGTCCAAAATACAGCTGCACCCTGCCTGGGCTCCAGCAGATGTGGCTGGGACCCTGCCCAGCCCCTCCAGCACTGGAAATTCTGTTCCTTTGCCCAGGTCCCTCCAAATATTCCCTTCCTGTGTACTCCAGTCCCTTGTTCCCATAAGTGCAACCTGCCCAGTCCCAGGGGTCACCTCACCTGGGAGGGGGCACAGAGCAGGGGCAACAGCCCTGGAAAACCCCAAACTCAACACATCCCACCCTGCTGCCTCTCATTTCTCCTCCATGTGGTATAACAGCATCTTCTTCATGCACCTGATGGGAAAACAGTGGCTACTAATGAAAAGACAAAGTCTTGGAGAAACCTTCCTCTTCCACAACATACCTCCACTCCTGTGGCCCAGTGGCATTTGTTTCCCTGGCACAGAAAGCAGGAAAACCCTCCCAGTGAGCTGCCATGCCGATGTAAAAAAAAAAAAAAAAAAAAAAAAAAAAAAAGTGGAGCACAGGTTTTGGGAAAGGTTTTCTTGTACTTTACACAGTGATAGGAAGAGTTAACATAAAAAGTAGCTGAGTGTGTGAATCTTTTGAGTGACTCGATCAAAGTAGAAGTTTGAGACTCATATTTTAGTTATCCAGGAGCTTTTAATGGGAAGTTTTACTACAGCATATACTAGTTACTGCATTACTCCCATGTGCAGAGGAGCAAAGGATAATGCTGTCGGGAAGATATACAACTTCCCATTTCCTATGCAGTAAATCATCCCATGTAGGAGAAGAGGTGTCTGCAATTTCAGTCATTCTTGATGCCCTATAACATACCAGCACAGCTTTTAATTAAAACTATAGAGCAGGAAGGGCTTTTATTTCACTCCAGAGCAGGATGGGTGGTAATGATGAGAAGGGGATGACTCTTTGCTTATTAACTTGCAATATTACCAGTACTCCTCCCATGAACAGCCATCTGGTGCCTGAGAACAACCCGACTTATTATTACAGGGCACGTTCATTGCCGAGTCTGTGAGGCTGTTGCACATCCCACTCACAGAGACATGGCAGTGAGGCTTAGAAACCTAGCATGCCCATGAAATCCCTGTCCCACGAGTCTTTAGCCAAAATGTGACATTCCACTGAAAACTCTGAGAATGAAAAAATCTGCTCCTGTGTCACATGCATTGCTTGCAGGGAGCAAATGTCCCAAGGCACAGCAGAGCTACAGAACAGCAACTGTGAGGCCAAAAGAAAGTGTGCTCTGCAAGTCAATTTCTTTGCACCAGAGGGTGTTTGCATCTGCAGTGCTCTTTGGACAGATGTGGCCACATATCAGTTCACTGAAGTAAGCTGCATTAAGAAACATTGCTTGCCAGTTATTTTGGCCTTGAGCAGTGGAGGGTGGGGTCTTTTCTTAAAGAAAAAGAACTGTAAAAATCAAAGGCTGTATCTTCATATTCAGTTCACAGCTACCTCGGGAAATCTCGGGCATCCTTGGGGTCAGAACCCCAGTGTCAGAGTCAGACAAGCCAGCAGGACCACACACCTCTCACCATCCACAAGGGACAAGAACCCCACTGGCATCCCTTTGAGGAGGACAGAGATTCTGGTCTGCAGTCAGGGTCTGCCAGGACTTCGGTGTCAGACTCTGGCTCTCAGTTTCTCGCCACCAACAGAAGAGCCTTGGGGTCAGTGTACTCCTCATCCTGGCTGCCAGACCAATTTGAAGCCAGTCACTCTTGGGCTGTCACAAGCCACAGGTCGGCCCCAGGTGTGACTGCAAACATGTGGCCCATGTCTGATGGTGTCCATATGTGAAGTGATACCTGGGATAACATGGGTCCTCTGGTCAAGCAGGTGTCTCCTCGGGCATTTTTTCCAGCTGCTCTCTCCAGGTGCTGACAATGGGGCTGCCTGCTGCCTTGTGGGACCTTTTTTGGGCCCCTCTTCCAAAGCAAATCCTGTTGTACACATCTCCAGGGCAAAACTTCACGCCAGCACTCACTTAGATGCTCTCCTCCAGTTCTGACAAACCATCCTACACAACACAGCCACAGAGGTAATTTCAGAGCTGGCTGTCAGGCTTTTGCTGCCTTCCCTCTTCTTGAGAGCAGCAAATGCATGCAGCTTGTCTCCATGTCCATTGCCTTCTCAGCACCCTGTCCCCTCCAGAGCTATCACTGAACTTTCAGTGGGATGCCAGGTCTCTCATGATCAGTGAATTATGCCAGACATTACCACTTCAGGTTGGGTTTTTCAAACAGTCCAACTTCTCTTTTTCCATGCTGTTTATGTTAGGGAGCAGCTCCCTGTAAATGCACAAACTGTCACTTTTTCTCATTTAAAATGCATTCTTAAAAGACTTTCTTTGGAACAATAGCTGCAAAAATGTGTCAAGAAGAGAATGGGTGCTGTGCCAACCAGCTCAAGCCTCTTGTTTCTGCCTCCTTGCCTCTTTGAGCTATGCTGCAAATTCTTTTGCCAGGCTGAAGCCTATGGGACCACAGGCTCAGATCCACATACTTCCCATGTTTTTCCATTGCCTGGAACAATCAGATAGTAGACCAACGATAGTAGCTCAATGATAAAGCAAGACATTCAACTCACACTCTTGACTGAGAGCAAATTATCGTTTATTAATGCAAATATAAAGAAATTCCTTTACCACCTACAGGAAAAAAATTTAGGTAATTTCTTCCCATCAGTCCAGTGGGGGAATACAGCAAACCACCATTACTCACATAGGCTTTGCCTTTTCCCCAGCTGAAATTGAAAGGAGTGGGGTTTTCAGGCTTGAAATTTGCTCTCCAGGATGTGGTCAATGTCTCCAAGACATAGTGAATCCCTGTCACCTTATGCTTTGAAAGACATCCTGATGGTCTGAGTTACAACCTTCACTAAACTCTGCATTCACTTCAGCCATGCCCACTCCTACTGTTGAAATACTCTGAAATAGTGAAAGGCCTCAGATGCAATACTCCCCAGGTCCAACATGATGCAAATCCCAAGAGTTGCACTGTTCCCTGCAGAGGGCACACTAAGAGATTTCCTATTGCTCCTTAGGCCATAATCTGCTAAATACTTTGAAGTAGTTGTAATACTGGTGTTAGAGCCTCATAGTCCCAGCCATATTTAGATATTCTTCAGTTTTCTTCACCTGGAGAAAGTTTGCATGGGTGACTACAATCCACAGGCTACTTGCCAAAACTGGTTCATGCAGCATAACTAGACTACTGGAGACAAAGAAGCTGCATACGGAAGAATCCTATAAAGAGTAAGGAGTTGCCTGTCAGACATAGACCCAAACCAACTACTGGCCTTTTAAAAATGAGGGAATGCGGTAGACATCAATGCAACTTTTATGGATCCTACTCTGACTACAAATTATATTTTAAAATGTGTAAAAACAAGTTTTCTAAAGGGGTTTAACTGAAACAGTAGAATAAGGAGCTAATTTCGAGAATGTCTTGAAAAAAATATGTTAAGTGGTTGGGAACTCTCAATCCCAACCAATAACTGCTCCGGTAAAGACAAAATGGGAGGTAAAGGGCCTCTAAGTTCACAGCTAGAATTGACTTTGGATTCGGGCATATGAAAAAGAAAACATGATTCCATGACCTTGATAGTCCTTTTCTAACCCTTTCATATTTAAAAAAGAAAAACACAGCAGTTCTTCCTCCTATAAATTTATATTAAGTTCTGACATATATCTTGAACAACAGATGTTCATACTCAGTCTGAAGACAGCAACTCTAAGGAAGACAAGTCTCATGAGACCTTGGACCACTGTGCTGAGTCCTTGGAGATCCTGGAAGAAAAAGCACCACAGTGGGTAGGTGATGCTAACACTCAGGTAAAAAGTACTTAAGTGGTGCTAAGAGAGTTGCAGGTGCACAGGAGAATTAGGGGATACCAGCTTGAAATTGTTTTCTGTTCACTCTCTTATGGGAGACTGCATTCCACATTATCCTTTCCAGGAGTGTCTTGCACCACAGAAACCAGAATTATATAAAATTTCTCATTATGTCTGCTTAATTAGGCAGAGGAGTTCCTAAATTTGTCAAAACATAAGCACAGTCTGACATTTGATTGCAAACCCCTTGAAACACTCAACTCTCAAACAAGTCCTGTTTGCACTGAGACTGCAGCAAGATATAAAAATGCAGTTACCTCCTCCGAAACACCTCAACCTTTCCATTTTTGTCTTGACTGTGGCTTTGCTAGAGTCCTCCATCAGCCCTTCTGAGCAGTGTTGGAATCAATGAGCTCTAAAGGAGTGTTTGAGGCTTAATGAGTGTTCCCCAGGTCTCAGCAGGGTGGTACAGCAGGGGTGGGTACAAATTCCTCCTTCTGAGCAGCCTGTGCACAAAGCCTTAGCCCACATTGTCTCCTGTGACTGGCAAATACAGAAAGCTACAGCAAGTTTGTCTGCTACAGCAAGTGAGCAGAGGTCTGCTACTATAATGAGTTGCATGTGCAAGCCCCCAAGCCCTCACTGAAGGAACATTAATTACACATTGTGAAAAATCAGCCAGCAAACTAGATGAGAAACTGGGGCTTGCTGCCATCCTGCTCTTGTGGGTTCACCTCCGTGCAGGATTGTTGGGGAAAACATCCCACTGGGATGCCTCCTGCAAGAGGAAGCAGTGTCTCTTGCTCGGCTGACCCAAGGCCAAGTGAGCAGTGCAGGTGCACAAGGCAGGAGGAGGGAGCAGGCAAGATCAGGGATACCACTGAGCACCCACAGGCCAGTGGGCAACAAGGAGGGGCTGCTTCAGTGACCCTGCCTGGATGAAAATTCCCAATTTAAAAAATCAGGGTAAGAAAAGTGCTGATGGGCATATAATCATATGTCTGTAGGTATTAAATGCATTTAATTTACAGTACATTGACACCAAAACTGTTGAAGCACATGATGTGCAAAGGATCCACGTTCTTAATATAGGTCTCATCAAATCCTGAGTTTCACTGAATGAAAATGCTTCACTTTGCAACCTCACTCTGGTACTCCCCTCTTGTCAGTCATTGGTCTGTGCAGTCCTACAGTACCCATAGGAAGGAGCTACTTCTACTGTAGCCTTTTTACGTTTATTGGACACTACCAGACCTAGTGAGTAGCTGGAGGCAGTGTGACAGCTCCAAATATCTTGAATCCAATTTAACTGAAGATTAAACAATTTTTTTCATTCCAATGCATTATCCTTTTTATAACTCCATGCACTGCAGAGCATCTAGTTCATTATGTGTAACCATCAGATATGAAAGAAAAAACAAGTCTGGAACTAGCAGACTTTTCCCACAGATGAAACTGTATTCTCACATACTAAAACAACCAACAGTGAAATATTTTGCTATTTGTCATCAAGAGATCCAAAAATTTCTCCAAGGTACAGCAATTTCACTTCTCAGATTTACTGCCCGAGCCTCTCTTCGGATTCATTATTTCCCCGCCATTGAGAGTATGTTTACAAAGCCAGGTTGTTTGTATTTCCCTCTCTCCCCAACAGCAAAAGACAGCAAATTTAATAACACTGCAAGCTAGAAACTGCTCTGTGGCAAAGCTGAGCCTCAATCCAAGAGACCAATCAATCTGCTGTACTGTAAACATGGCAAAGAAAAGAATACCAGTTTCATCTCTTCTCCCCTTACACACTGGATTTTTCATTTAATAGACAAAATGCAGGTACAGAAAATAATTTGCTTTACTGAGTCTGTACAATGAACGACCTTAACTTTTCTGGTAACTTAAAAAGATAGCAGGACTCCACATTGTCACCATCAGTATGCACATTTCAGAATGTTTTTAGACATGCTTGGGGACATCACTGCAGATGAAGCATTTCACACCTCTCGGGGTCCTTCAGGGCTACTCCTCACCAGCCAGGCTGGCTGCTCTGCTTGCTGTAAAGCACAACTCACACCTTCCTGCTGCTCCAGCCAGCAGAAAAACAACTGGTCAGGAAGAAAAGGAGTAAGCTACACTCATTTCAGGAGAGATTTGAATAGTTTATTTTGCCCAATCAAGAGCCCTTCAGCATAATGACACATTCATATACACATATATGAACATTTTTTTCTGAAACATTAATGTATAATACATTTTAAATTTAAAATACCAGCTGCACAGGTATTTTTATTTACAAAAATATTCCATACTTAATTTTTTAACTTCATTATGATGACATAGTTCAGTCCAAGTACATGTAAGTAAAATAACTCTATGCAATCTAACATAGTTGAGTTTGTAACAGTACAGTTTGCAGTTCATATGAAACTATATTTGTAGACAGATGGATTTGCAACCCTACCTAAAAATGCATATTCCAGTAATCATCCTCAGAAGAGCTAGTGGGGCTCAGCAAGACTTAACTGAAGAATAAGTTGCAATGAACATAAGGGAAAAAGAAAACACACATGTACACACTAACAAATACAGAAACGAGAACTGCTACACATCAAGCATGCTTACCCAGGAGTGGGCAATGTTAGAAAAATTTACGGATGTATCTTTTCCCCCATGGTGCTGGTACAATGAAACAGCAGCATAACTAGAAAGCAGCATGTTTTCCTAGTTCTAACCACTACAGATAGCAGAGCTCAGGTCTAAAATAACACAGTACTGCTTATTTACAATTCTGTTTTAAAAGGGAATATTTAAAACATGTTCCCACCCCTCTCCCTTTCCATCACCTATGACTGAATGGTAGTGGTAATCCACATACAACTTCTTACATGTTTTCAACTGAAACAGTTTAACTTCTAGTTATTTGCCTGGTAATATGGAACTTAGGTACTAACAGAAAAACACAAGCGTCAAAGTAACCTACAGCTGTAGGTTAGCTTAAATGTTTCTAGGTGCACATGGAACTACTAAAAGAAATACTGATTGACATCTTCCATTTGATTGTTTGGTGTTTCTGCCTCATTTCTCTTCTCCCTTTTTTTCCACTTCTAAAAAATTAATGCCTACATCTTTAAGTCTAAACTTTATAAGGTGGAAAAGAACCCAGAAACAGTACACTCATTGGATTTGAAACAGTAATAAGGTAGATATTTAGCACATCTTTATAATGGGCTTAAGAAGAAGAAATTGGCCCAGGTCAGCTTTTCAATGAAAACGGAAGTAAAATTTGTTTAACTGATTCACCCATGTGACAC
Source organism: Agelaius tricolor (assembly GCF_023055355.1). Taxonomy (NCBI): domain Eukaryota; kingdom Metazoa; phylum Chordata; class Aves; order Passeriformes; family Icteridae; genus Agelaius; species Agelaius tricolor. Next base: position 48,649,828 of record NW_027269261.1, read on the forward strand.
CCTTTTTTCCCCTGATTCTGTTCACTTCCACCCCTCAAGCATCATTAATTTCTGTCTACAGAGTATTTGAAGATTTTGTGGTAGTAGCAAAGTTATCAACATCCACCCAAAAAGACTCAAATCAAGTACCCAGGAAATTGGCTGGCACAAGGGAAGATTGAAGTGACAAGCTGTCCTACCTGGAAAGGGAGGCAAGGCACTGCAGTTCCTCCCTCCCACACCAGACTGTCTGCAGTCAGTGCCTGCCTAGACATGTTAAACTACAAGCAGAAAATAGTGGGCACTTCAGCCACAGACTCTTTAATTTTTCCAACACGTTTCAGACACAAAAAACCCCCAACAAAACAAACCCACATAAAAACCAACCCTGATTTACATGTAAAGAGCTGATGTATAATCAAAATACGCAGATTACTCAAAGAAAATGTTTATTCGACAAACCTCACTTCAGTTTTGGAGAATTTTAAAAGTCCAAGAAATAGAGCTGAAAAAAGTCTCTCATGTGTACCAGAAAAAAACCCAAACCATAGAAAACCAGTCAGCCATGGACTGCAGCTATTGAGAAAACTTGAATATTAGGCTAGTTCCCTATCTTCTTGCTCCATACTTGGAGAATTATTCAAGGATGTTCATAATGGGAGGTAAAAATAACTGATTATTTTCTGCAAAGCAAAATGGGCTATTTGTTTTAATTGCTTAGTAATTGTATCATCTCGATATGAGATATGAATGTATTCATAAGCTTAAAACAACTTCTATGGATAATATACATACTTTAAGTACTTTGACTTAAAACTTGAACGTAAGTCTTTTTAAAATTAAAGGTAGAAGTGTACATATAAAAATTATTTAAAACTAAAAGTATATTCTTAAGCAGTATGTATAAATATAACAGATTTCCTTTGTATTATCTAGTAACAAATGCGAAAGTGTTGCAGTAATTTATAAACTGAATGCTGACACAGAATACGTGCCTTTCATTAGATTCTATATCGTATATACATCTTTTGCTAAGAAAACACACATTCTAAATAAATCACATAATTAGCAAAGGTGCCTGAAAGTAATCTGTTCTAAAGTCTTTATTGAACATGTGTGTTTATATACAAATAATGAACCTGAACTGCACAAATGCAGAAACAAAATTAAGGAATAAAATACCATGATTGAATTAAAGTGCAGGAAAAATTCAAGTTTAAAAGTTCAGGTAAGATCAGTGCCATTAATTAAGCAAAAATGAAAAATAAAAGAAACAAAAACAACCAAACAAAAATTCCCACCCCTCAAAAAAACCCAAACAAACCAAAACACCACCAAAACAAACAAAATTAAAAAAACCAAAAACAAAACATCAAAAGGAAAATAAAAGGAAAACTAAAAGGAAAAAAAAGCAAATGAACTTGCTTCCAAAAATCCTCCTTTGGATGTAGCTTTCCAATCACCTGCCATGCAAGTACCACCTCAGGCACAAAAACTTTGCATAAAGACAGACAACACAGCTATATATTACTCTACTTTATAACTGACTGTTTGCTGAAGAACAAATCACTGGAGATGCCTGTGGTGTAACATTATCAGACTGATTTGGAATACACACATATTTACACATACCAAGATTCAAAAGTTACGATTTGGCAGGACTAAGGTGAAGAAAAGCTTCTTCAGTTTACAGTTTTTAATGAGACACTCTACATATAAACAGATAGGTAGCAGCAGGTAGTTTCTTACTTTCATTTAAAAAAAAGCATTGTAGCTCAATTGTATTTTTTAGTTTTCCAGATACTCTAAAAAATGTCACACAACTAAAATGCTAGTGAAAAAACCAGGGGTGCTTCCCTGCAAGGATTTCAATACACTTTGCTGTACAAAAGGTGCACCACCAATAGCACAATAAGATGCAATGATGGGTGTGTGATTGCCTTCCTTCCACTGGGAAGGAAAAAGTAACATTTTAGACTAAAATTGTACATAGCCCCTTTTATTGACCAAGAACCATTTGTGTATTTATCTCAAGAGCAACCATGTCATTATTCTTCCTATCTAGAAGCATGCCCTGAACACAAGCACCAGAAGAGATTCAACTACAAGAGATTCTGTAACACCAAATAAGCCGCTACTCCTCTGGTACTGCCAGATGGTCTCTCATTGCCTCTGATTATTTTGCTTGCTGGTGGTTGTCAAATACATCTTGATGAGAAAGTTAAGTAGGCTTTCCTTTCAAGCCAAGGTCATCTTCCATTGATTGATACCATAATTTGTTGAAGAATACTTTTGCAATCCTCTCCCCCAGAGCCTGACCAGATTAATTCCCCAGGATTCTGTTGCCCTGAAATGTACTTTATTTTCAGCAGGTGAAATAATAATGATTCAACTCAATTTATAAATGTGAGACAAGGAAGGGGACAAGTGTCAGCTAGGGTGGGTTTTTTTGGATGTGGTACAGATAGTGGTTTATCTCATTTTCTTCTACCTGGATGTCTCACAAAATGGTGTTAAATAGGCATTAATTAGACACTAAAAAATAAATTAACATGCAGAGGCAAATATTGCATGGCAAACTGAGTTAAGTAACTCAAGCAAACATTGCCTCAGTAGCTATGGAACAGACCTATCAAGAAATCATAATACTGCTTGTTTGAATTGTTACATTCTTATTTTTTAAGTCCTTTGAGCAGTGGGCATAGTAGAGCATGCCCTTTTACTGGCAACACAATTCAACTGTCTTTTTAAAATGTTGCTCTACCTAAAGTGAGAAAATTTATCAGTTTGTGCTTCAAAGCCCGAACATATTTTCCTCTCATTTGAAAAGTGATTTAAGGAACCATAAGTAACTTCAATATTTTGCATCCTTGAGGTGTTTTGTAAGGTTGCCTTATCTGTGTACCTGCAACATCACTTCACAATACAAATATAACCAAAGTTTTGCTTTGGGAACATTGGGGAAGTTTGTGAAAAAAGTACACAAAATGCAATGCTTGGAGAAGCAAACCTAAGTGATTAATTTCAGACAATGTAGACCTATTAGCTTCTAAGTACTCCCTTTTATAAAACAAAACGAGTCAATGACTATTCCTGATTTGAGGAAAAAGGTCTTAAGGAATTTTTGAAATGCAAGCATTTATTTTAAGGAATACTCTCTTTTAAAAAGAGCCCTGGTTATTCACACTGATATAGCTTTAGCGCAGTAGCCATTAACAAGTTAGCTCAGCTGTATTATTTACCTCACCCAAACGGAACATTATTTCAGCAATTCCTAAAGTTTTTATGCACACTTTACCACTGCTTACAATGAAAATACTGCTTTAGAGATTAAATCCAAACTTTAGGACAAGTGCCTTTAGTGCTGCATGGGGCTGAGACAGGTACTTGTAAAGTAGCACTACTGGCAGAACTTAGAGATTGGCTAAACAACATACTGACAATTATCAAGTATTAGATGCTTGCTTGCCATTATTCATGCATCAGCACCTCCATGGTGTGTAAAAGTTTGAAAACCTGAGTCCAAGGTTATCTGATTTCATAGTAAAGGACTAAAGGGGCATCTAGAACTCAAGTCTTGAACAAAACTATCTCAGCTATTTCAATTAATGGCTGTAAAGATACATTCTGTTAAACATTCATAAAAACTCACAGCATGAATGGAACCCACAGCCAATTCTAAATGTTACACAACCTGAACCAATAACTATTTTTGGCAAAAATAATATTTAACTGAACAGAAGTTGAAGAATTCTTACCACAAGGAAGATGTTACCACATTTCACATTGCACGGCCATAACACAAACGAAAACTCCCAGCATGACACATTCCAGTCATATTATTCACTTGACTTTTTAATGCAAAAATTACGTATTCTTTTGTTTTGCACGTCACAGAATATGATGTGAATACAAGAATACTAGATCAGGGGTCCAAGAAAAGACTATGCACAGGTCAACTATGTATACAATTTTCAATAAGAAATCTTCCAAGCTTCCAGCTTTTTAAATGAAAGAAGTGACAGGAAACTTCAACTCTTCTTCAGCAATAATGGTAAATATAGCGAGTCCTAGAGAGGGTAGTTGTAAGTCAGCTACTGTCCAGCAAGACAAACAGCTCGATTCCAGCTCTTGGACCCCTGATTTATTGCCTCTCCTTAAAGGAGGGTATAACACTGGCAGCAATTACAATAGCACAAAAACTTTTGGTATATGAAATATTAACACAGGATTGACCCTGCATTGCCCCTGCCCATCTCACCACGATTTCCCTTTACTCTCTTTCTCACATGTTCCAGCTACCTTCTCTGTTCCAACTTTATGCTAACCAACAGCTAAGAAACACTCAAGTTTCCTTTTTTGTGTGTGTTTCTTAGATATAAAGCTCCTCAGTTAAAGCCAGGACTGAGGTAAAACAGTGTGTCATTTGTGCTAGGAAACAACAGTATCCGATGGTGAATACTCCTTTAAATTTTAGTGGTCCTGCCAAAATTAATGAAAAAACAAGATTTTTTCATCAGGACAAAATTAAACAGATGTGATTGATGAGAGTCATCAGAACTGGTACCACTTCTTGTCTTTGTACTTCAACATCATCTAAAAAAAACCAAAAAAAAATTCTAATTACTTTTTCTGTAATGTATCAAAATATATACAATGACACAAACAAATAATATGCTTTACAAAGCAGCATGAGAAAGAAGGATTTTAGCAAGGATTCTTGAAGTTGCAAACACATCGCTGAACACTGAGTGTTTAGCATGATGAATTTTCTAATGGTAGCATTATTGCTGGTGAGCCAGCCGCAGAAAAAGACATTTTTGAGAGAATGGGGAGGTTGCACAGGAGTTTAGGGTGTGGAAAGAAGTTGGCATGAAAATGAATGAGAACAGCCATTCTCTGGAAGTCACTGAGATAAAAAACGAAGTGGCACTCAGAGGGTTTGCATACAAGAGGATCTTTCTTAAGGACAGCAGGAATCTGACATAAAACATTACTCTTCTTATTAATTCAGTGACAATAAATAATTTTTTTAAGTAATGGGGATTGAGTTGTACATTTAGAAGCTTACATGCTTCTCCAGCAGACTGCATGCTCTAGAGCAATGTGTCAGGAGACAAGGCTGTTTCCAGTGAGTACTTAATTGTTAGGAGTGACAAGTGATGGATGAAAAGGAAGTGTCCTTTATCAATGATACTGCATGCCCTTCAGATACCTCTAACATGCCTTTGGCAGAACTCAGTCACCTTGCAGAACTGGCATTTATTTGACAATCGGTTTAATGTTCAGTTTAACATACTCACCTCATGAGCATGTTTTGAGAAAGAATCAGCACTGTAAAGCATAGCTGCAGTTTTCTCTTCCAGTTCTCCCAGTTTCTGTCCTCTTTCATCCAGTGCCAGCCGGGCTCGTGCCAGTTCACCAACTACACCAGATGCTGCTCCTTTGACACCTTCAATGCCCCCAGGTCCTGGAATATGCTGGGCAAGACTCCTTGATGCCTTCCCAGATGCTGATTCTCCAACTGGAGGCATTTGCAAAAGCAGCAAATACAGACTAGTAAGTTTTTCTATCATTGCAACATAAATATCACTGAAACTAGTTTATCTAGTGGTGTAATTTCTTTGCATGGAGACCAAACAGCTTATTTTAAGTATGACTGAGCAACACTCACTATTCTATGTCAGTAGATGTTTCTACATTAGAACTGAGGCATTCAAACATATTTTCAAGTTTCCAGGTAGGTTAAAAAACTGTAAGCTCTTCACAGCTCAAGAGTGAAATTAAAATTCTGATGTTCATCAATAGAATTGTTAAAAAAACCACTTCACCAGCACAATATAGCTTATTTAATGAGGAATGTGTTTTGAGTTCAACAGACAAAGCAGGGTATTGAAATATTGATAAGTTGTGGTTAGTTCTGGAAGAGCTTTGCTGGTATGTAAGCCAGCCAGTGTGATTCCACCAGCAGAAGTTTTTTTTGATGGAAGCAAGCAGACACCTGAAGATTAGGTGTCAATGCTACCATTATTGTACAAACCTTGCAAAAAAAAAAAAAAAAAAAAAAAGAAAAGGAATGTAAAACCACAGTATGGCCATAAGAACAAATCGGCACAAAAGGTCAGCTGAACAGCTCCAGACTCCAGTGACAGCACTGACTACATTGACTTGGCTCTTAATGGCACATCAGTCACCCAGTTCAATCTATACACTTGATGTGCCAATCTCAAGCAGAACTGTACAGACCACAGAAATATGAGTATTTGTTTTAAACAGTGAAATATTGTTTGAATATTTTCTTTTTTTTACCTCTAGGAAAAATAGTACTAACTGGTTAAATACATTTTGATGCACTATTTCAAGACTCTCTGATTTGATTTTATGCTTCTATTAAGAATAATTTACACTTAAATTACTACCATAAACATCTTTCTGGGAATTTCCAAAATAAGAGAAATAATTTCACTTATTACAGATTCTGCTGTGACCCTTATGGTAAATATGACTACTTTAAAGATATTCTCAAATGTCTTTTGAATTGTCATTGAAGTCTCTGTCAGGCTTTTTTTCATTCATTAGGATTTTTTTTTCTTCCATTCAATACTATTTTCTTTCTAAAGATCCAAGCCAAAACTTAATGGTGGAAATTTGACATGATATAAAGAGATCACTTCTAAAGTTACATGGTATTTTTCCTCTGTTTTATTTATATTAAGTTATAATTTGTGCACATAAATTTCTCGAATGGAATACTTCACCAACCTTCCACAGTATTACATATACATATATGTATATAAAAGCACACAAAAAGAAACCGTTGACACAAAAAGTGACCTCTAAATAGCTGATAGCTGCTCAAAATGTACAGGCACAAGAGATGAAGTCTAATTTTTATTCTGTAGAGATCAAAAGAACCACCATAAAAGAAAGGATTGGCAGGGCACCTTGTCCATTTTGACAGATACATTTCACATTAATCAGAAAAAATTTCTTAAAAAGAAGCTTGCATAATATGGCGTTGCATCTAGCAAATATCTAAATAAATAAATGGAAGCTATTTTCCTTAAATATATTAAAGTGCTTAATGCCACCACAGTAAAGAAAAAATGTAATCAAAAAAACAATGAGAAAATTATAAAGCAATGAAAATTTTGCCAAATCTGAATTTTACTGTCCTATAAACAGAGGACTGAATTGAAATATCATACAGTTCTGCCCTTGCTGTCATTTCTAAGTCATCTCTGCATAAGCAAAACAAGGAAAATCTGGCAAATAACTGAAGTAGAGGGAAATTTTAATTTTCTCATTGTCCAGAATAGAATTCTCCAAAAGCAGCATAGATAGAATTATGGTCAGTACTACATGCTTCATAAAGATGAATAAAAATAAGGTTATAAAACAAGAAATGGTTATAAAACAAAACCAAAATGTTACTAAACAAAACTCATCTACTGCTGAATAAATGAGCTAAAAGAACCTGTGAAAAAAAACCACCCAAGCTTTTCTGATCTTGTTGGTAGGTTGTACAACACAAAATCTATGAAAAAAAAATATTTGTCACTCCCTATTTTACTCTCCTCTTCACAAAGGTAATGTTCTATGAACACAGGTAATACATTCACCAAGGATCACTAGGCTTCTTGGGAAGAAATACCAGAAAAATAACAATTAACAATAACTTACAGAGTTCTTCTCTGTCAAGTGACTGTGCCCCACCTCCGAACAGGCCTTTGAAGAACCCCCTGTTTGGTGCTTCTGGTGTTTCTACAAGAGTGAAGAGTTCACCCAACATTTCCTTTGCAATGAAAAAGAGACAGAACAAGGCATAAATTATTAAAAATAATGGAATATTCTTTCACTTTCAGGATTTGTTTAATGGATTTGACTTTCAAAAGAAATATGCTTTAATGAGCATCTGTCTTTGCAAGATGATGTAGGAAATAGAAAAATAAAAACATATTAAGAAATTTGTCCAAACTATCTGCTTCTGATGGTTACAAGCTTAGAGCTCATGGAATTCAGAAGCAAAGAAATGCATTCAAGTAAAGCTTATTTGCCCCTCTACAACTTGGGCAAGACTCCTGACTTTGTTCTATTGAAACTGCATCTAAAAATACTTATATCCACATAGCAGTATGAAAGTAGAGCTTGCAACTCTGCTGTTTCATTATTCTATACAACTACCAACCCGAAGCATGACTGAGAATTTTTCAAGCTGTTAATACCCCTGAAACATAATAGCTTCCTTCAAATATCCTGAGTTGGCATTCCCCACTTGTGTCAGCCCACACCTCCCCCAGTGTCAACTGATCAAGGGAATTTTAACTGCATATTAAAGGAGGAAATTTCCTGTTGATCAAAATGAAATTAAGCAAGAAACTGATTCAGCTACAATAGGATGGATGAAACAAAAACTTAAGGTAAAAATGATTAATTCAGAATCAGACTCTACAGTGAAGGAAAACAAAAGGGGAAAACAAAAAGGAAAAACAAAAATCAAAGCACAAAAGCCTAAATGCTCAGCTCAGAACATATCTAAGAAAAAAGTGATTTTTAAAGAGAGTTCATTACCTGAAGATTTTCACATGTTTCTTGGCTGTAGGTGAGCCTCTGTATTTCAGTTGGTGAGACAAGATAGAGTGCTTGTCCATTATCAGTGAAGCAGAACGTTCTGGCTATCCGCATATTGGTGAGTGGCAGGTAATACACATCCAACAATGGCCTTAAACTTGGCAAACTTAAAGAGAAGAATTAAACCCCATTAAGTATAGGAGAAATGTATCTTACTGATCAAATGGCTGATTTTTAAACTGCAATACATAATTTTTTATCTTCACCATCTGCATGATACCACATAAACAGGTATCATTTAATGACGTTACAGAATCTCAAAACATCAGATTTTTCAAGGCAGCACCTCAAAAGTGAAATTTAAACATCTGCATCCCAGATGCATTTAAAAGCATTTTTTAAAATTATAGTCTGAGCATGTAAATGACAAATTCAGTATTTAATGAATTATATATTACTTAATAATTACCAAGGTATTTTGATAAGTATGTACGAAGAGTTTACAATTAAACCTCCTGTCTCTTCTCCCAGGTTAATAATTTCTCCCTGACTAAAAATACAAGAGTGAATTTTGTCCTCAAGAAAATTTAGAAATATAATGAGTGTGCTGTCAAAGGAAAGCAAGATACAGTAGCTTCAAGCAATCTTATGAATTAAGTCCCCCTTTTTTCTCTGATTAGATGTTGAAGAGAAAGTCCTCTTAGAGCAAAGTTTGCTTTCTTTATATTTTCTGATTCTATACATGTAACTGCAGAACTTACTGTATCAATCTACTGAAGAAGAGACAGCACACTTGGGCTAGAGCAATATTCCCCTACCAAACATTCCTCTCCCTCAAAGTGATAATAAATGCAAGGGACAAAACACCTAATTTCTTGTCAAGTAGAAGCCAAAATAAACCACTGTCTCAAACATCCCCTACAAAGTTCTTCTAAAGAAAAATTACAAAAATTGTTAGCTGCCAATGTCCCAATAATACAATAAACAGCTTCTGCTGCAGACACCATCCACATAAGGTTATTAATTCTAGACACTAAAAAAGCAGCCAGTGGGGAAAACTGAAGTTAAAACCAAAAAAAGATGTAGTAACCACAGCAGTATCAGGATGCCTTGTTTTGCTTTTTTCTTTTTCTTTTTTTTTGGTGTGATGCTGAGATTGCCTTTGGAAGCAAGTCTCAAAAGTGAGAAATAAAAAGCAATATTGTCTTGTAAGCATATCACCCAGTTATGACACCTCTGCCATGCATGTCTAAAATAAGAATATTCCTGAGAGTCAGTAACAGGGAAGTGTTTTGCTTCAGATCAATGGGAGCATAAAATGTTCTTACAGCTTCAATACACGAAAACATCAGATCAGATAGGACAAGCATGATATCCATGAGAGCACTTTCATAATTTCTGTTACAGATTTGTTTGCTACTAAGTCCTATCTGAATTTATATCAGTAGTTAAGTATTGGGCATCTTGGGTATGATACAGTGCTCTGACAACTTTACATGAACTGCAGATAAGGTCCATCTCCAGCAGCAATTCATGCTTACGAAATGGAGCTCAGCATTGGAATCCAACTTCCCCACACAAGGAAACAATTCAGCATTTATAATTTACCACTTATGTAGAGTTCATTAGAGAACAATGTGAATCCTGAAGAAGACAGGATTTGTTTCACTATATGGTATCTGAACATAAGTTTAGTTTTAGTTAGGAAAAACAATACTGGTTTGCCCTGCAAGGTGAGCAGCATTTTTTAGAGATGTTTAGAATACGTAAAACATGGGATATTCACCAATGGAGTTACAGACTTACATACTACAATTAAAAAACAAGTTTTGATTGTATCAGCTTTAGTTTTATTCCTAACAACTTCCTAAAAAGTATTTTTTTACAGAGTTTTCCAAGCTGAAAACTTCTTTTGGCAACCTTAAAATATTCTTTTAGGAACTTTACTGGCATAATTTTATAGGGCCATGTTCTACATTCATCTTATCATCAGGCCACAACTAAACTGCAGGTGCAAGGGTTTAACTATATACACACTGCTGGTTCAGAATAAAATAGCACTTAGAAACATTTAAGATAAAGGACATGAAAATTACACAGGTGACCTGTAAGTATATTTAAACACTATTACTACTACTACTACAACACGTGTGTAAACTCCTTACTTTAGATGACTTATTACTATACAACTGGCAGTTAATCTTGCCTTCGTAGCCTTGGTTTAAGATTTTAAGGCACAAGCAAGCTACACAAGAAAATATTGAGGCATGAGTGTGATGCAAACAGCAGCACAAATATAGGCAGAGTTCTGGTCAGGTGCAAGCTAAAGGTCTGACTGAAGGCTTTTTTCGCCATCAGGAAGTAAATTCAACTTCTAGACAAACCTAAAGTCATGGACCTATATCACCTATTTGGAACTATGTGTTGAATCAGTGTAGCTTGAGCTAAAGTGTTAAAGCCATAACTAACAGGAATGTGCAATCAAAATTATTCAGGCTCAAGTATTAAAGAATCATCAACACTGAGTGAATGTAATTTTTTTTTTAATTCACCATCCTGTGGAAAAGGAACCTTTCTGTGTAGCAGAGGACTATTTCTTTTTGTATTTAAGTTACTATCAAACAGGTCTTACCTAAAAGTCATAATATGTCCATTGGCACAAAAACATGCAAGGCAGATACTGTTACTCAACGACACTATGTCTCCACGAAGAACAAAAGAAGTCTCTGTTATATTTTGCTTATAAATACAGTTCTGGGATGGCAGTGAGATAACTTTTGCTTGCTTTTCTGAACATATCACTGCATATTGGTTTTCACTGATTTCCTGAGAGGAAGAAGGGGACACTGAGACAGGTCGTCGCTTTTTTGCTTTTTCTTTTTCATCTTTATCTTCATGGTGTTCTCTCCAGGTTTCATGTGCTGGTGGGACCAAAGATCCTGTGGTGTCCAAAAAAGCCATTCTCAAGATTGCCCCTTTTAGCCTCAGGATGGTTCCTAGAAAAGAGTAGTTGAGCACATTTCTAAAACAGTTCTCCTAAATTGCTTTCCAAACTACAAAATATTCCTTTAAGAAGCTAGGAGAATGAAAAGAAAAGAAGAACTTCAGTTTGCCTCCCTAGCAAAACAGATGTACACAAACCTTGGGCATTTATCTAAAAACTAATGAAGCACAAATGTAATCAGGAAAATGTTAAACCAGTTTTCAAGGGTAAAGTGGGTGCATACTCTTTCATTAACTTCAAGGGAAATGTATTTGTATTTAAGTTCAGTGTCACAAATGCAACTCATTTAATTCTCTCCTGATGAGTACACAGTATATTTAATATCAACAATAAATGTTATTAGTCTAAGCTAAGCACCATCTTTTCCTTCAATTGGTTCAGAGACAAGCATGTGCAGTTTTTTTTTATTTCTCCCCTGCAGTTCACATTTGAATCCACTTCTCTAGCTTGAAATGAAAAAGTTTTCCCTCCTTACAGTTCAAATCACTGTCTCTGTAGGCCAGACCTTTAGCAAATCAATTTTATTTTACCTTAATTCATTTACATGTAAGTAACAACATGAACATCTGCTAAGTCCAAAATATAAAGCAATATCTTTTAAGGATTATGCTGCAGATCCAAAGGGGAAACACACTGCCTAGCCTGCAGCATTGCTTTTATGACCAAATGTTACCAAATCTGACCACTGCTGCCAATCCCTCACTCGATGGGCACAAATCCCATATATGGTCTAGATGTCCACTCCTCATCATTCCTAAAATCAAATGGCATTGCAATTTGTATGTTTGATACTATCTGTGTAGCAAAATGGACTAGAGCAGCATGTTCTGCATGAGACAGTGGTAGCAGGAAAGCTAAATCTATGACTAACAGTCTATCCAATAAACCATGAAACATAATTACAACAAAATTAGTGGCTGTGCATCAGAAAAACAAGATCCAAGACCTTTCACAGCAATCCAAAGGAATATAATTATCGCTAATATTTCAAGCTAGTTGTTCAATTTACAGCCTTTGTTTGCACTCCCTTTTTTTGCTGCAGGAAAACTGATTGACTCTTACCTCATGACTAAAAAACAATGATAAACTGAGCATTTGATACTATTCATCTCTTCTGCTATCTCTGTTTAACAACTACAAATGGTTTCTCAGCAAGTAAACACTAAAGTTGTATTTTTTTTTTATTTTATGAAATTGTACTTACCATTTTTCCAATTTGAGAAACTCTGGTAACAAAGTAACCAGTCTAGCTTGTTAAACTTACCAGCTAAATCAATGCAATATATATTTTAAATTAATCAATCATTGAAAAGCAAACCCCAAACAGTTTCTTAAAAAATAGGAAGAACGACAACAATACTTTATCAAAGCGTCCTTTAGCCTGTCTGCTTTGTACATACCACTGGGAGAAACAATTACTGGCTGAAGAAGTCTTTGCTCTCCTCCTGGGGGTAAGTTCAGTACAATGACAAGCACTGTACCCAGCGTGGTCCCAACCCACAGGCATGGGGAAGGTGATGTATCAGCCTTTCTTGTGAAAGTCTCACAAAAATGAAGAGCTGAAATTGCCTCACGTGACTCTTTATCAATGCTAGTTACACTAGAACTCCGGGATCGACTGAAAGAGTTGTCTTTGACATCTGAAAATAAACCGGTATTAATTAAAAAGAATGGCAAATTGGAGGGATTAAGAGAATTTAAAATTCAAATTTTTTTTTTGTTCTTTAGCATCAACTGTATACTAACTATAATGATATTGATTTTTGTACTCCTATCCTTCATAAGTCATATCTCCTCATTCCCCAATTTCCAGCTGTTTCTTGAGCAAAGCGCCCAATATTTGTTGCAGAGGTTGCCATTAGGAAATTATAATGAAAAATTTGAAGGCATATTTTTGTCTTCTAGAGCCAGAGAATAATAGTTATCAAGTGGTACTCCTTTAAAAAGCTGAATGACAAACCTCTCTGCCAATTAGTTCATTGAGCAGATGAAAAAATACTGTTTTTTTCAACACAGTTAACTAATCTTAAGAAGATACAACTATTTTACTTTAGGAAATGCAGTGACATCTGCACAGCATGATAGCATGGGTCCTGTAATGACCCACAATATTGTTCCACTTTAGGAAACTGTGTGCAGGAGATCTAACAAGCTACTTACACACCCCCAAACTTTAGTGAGGGGAAAACAAATACTACCAAATGCCACCTGGTACTGTTCTGCAAAGCTGGATATTTCCACTGGGAATGCTGTAGCATAGTGCCAGTAATAGCACTAAAGCCCTTCTGGATGTCTTGCTCACCGTTTAGCAACAAGTGAATTCTAATGTTAACAAAAGTAAATTGCAGCTCCACTCTTGCTGTATGCTGTCTGTAGGTGTGGCAATACCTGATACATCAGCAGACACTGAATTTATCTATGCATTCACATATTAATGCTGTACTTTCTTATTTCATAATTGCAAAGTTTTAACACAAGACAGCCCTCACCAGCAAAAGTTGGATGCAATTTATATTATGCTTTTAAAAAAGTAACTCAAAAAATCTTTTGAGTAGGGTATAGATGCAATTGACATTTTAAAGCAGGATTAAGAGCTAAAGAACAACATTCAACCATGTACTATTTGGAACTACTACTATGTTAGTTTCATTAAATTATTGAAAAATTTTCTACAAAGAATATCTAACATGCATTTGGAAAACATACATACTAGATTTCAACTGACTAAATACACACATCCACTTAGCACAGTGAATCTTCTGAGGAATTTCCTCATTCCAACAAGGATAGAAAAAAACCATTGTCCTGTTGAATTTTAGCTGTCAAATATAAAACATGGATTATAGGAACTAACTCAATCAGATATTGACATACTAAGTTTTCACATTAAACCAGTGTAAAACAATGAAAACAATAATTTGTTTTTATAAGTCTTCTAATGACCACCACCTCTTATGATGCGTGTTTTTTTCAGGCTTGAGTATTTACTAATTTAATGGGTTTTTTCAATTTTAATATGGATTAATCAGTCTGAATATAATCAATCATACAGTAACTGCAATAAGCATAGATTTATATGTGCATTTGTGTGCTCTAGCTATTTGATTTGAAGAACATGTGTACAAATTCCAGAAGCATTGGAATGGACAGGAGAAAACCAAGGAAAATTAACTTGTCAGACACATGGGCATTTTTGAGAGTGGATAATCCATTCGGAAGAGAGAACAGAGGGTTAAAAGTTTAACTGCTTTAAGTCATCCTACTTATCCTGAAGTCAAGGAAGAAGTTTGGAAATGGATTAGATTTAGATGAAGAGGAAAGAACAGCAGTGTGATGAATAACTACACACCACCAGAAGGATGGAAAGATGAGGTTCTTTTGAGGAAGCAAAGCAAGGAATAGCACCTATGGCAGTAGCATCTTAATCACTGGATTAGAACATTGAAAAGCAATGGTACAATGCAGACAAGGGTATGATCAAGATAAGTTCTGTTTTAGAAAGCTGAGAATAAATACAGAAACACATAGTTTAGATTTTATTTGTTCAGACAGGAAGAGGAGCTGGTTAAAGATCCAAAGACAGAAAATTAATTTGAAAGAACAAGATCATGAAAGAGTAGGTTTCAAGAAGCCATGGAAAGAAACGAGAGACAATGATAAGGATAATGAATTTAGGAGAAAGGCATTTCAGTTGTCTCCTACAGCCCATAGATATGGACACATAAGTGACAAAAATATAAGCAAGCCAACACTGAAGAACACTATGCAAAAAAATATATCACTACAAGAAAAGATAGAAGCAAAATTAAATGTAACTGCTTAAGAAAGTGATTTACAGACCTGAAAACCTAGAATAATTTTACACAGAACAAAATGAGGTTTCTAAGCACAGATATTCACATACATGCAAAGTCAAAACCAGCCAAAGGCTATTGCAATTCAGAAGGTACAAACCATTTTATGGGTTTATCAGAAATGATGTGACAAAAAACTCTTCCATTATTTCAGTAGAAGGAACAGCAAATATTAAGTGATGTAGAAAACACTGTAACTCTTTCAAGATTGGAAAGTGCTGAAAAAAAATTCAGCATTCACTTTTCACCAGTCTTCATTAGGAAAAAGTAACACTTCCAAGTAATTATTGCCATCAAAGAAATGTGAGTAAAACAACAGAATTACAATTGGTTGATACTTAAGTATAAATGTGTTCCAGTTTGCCAAGTATGAAATTCACCCTATACCAAAATTATTCCTAAACCATTAGTGAACATGGAACAACTGAAACATATTGAAAAGAGTCATCAAATTCTTCAGCTCTTCTGCGCCAACATGGCCACAGTCAAATTGCTCTAGTTCCAGACACTGAGCTTAGAAAGATGAGGACAACAGAAGCCACCTCAGGTTTAGATAACATAACCTAAAGGAGGAACTGAATTCTGCAAAGAAAAAAATTCTGTAAAAATGAAATTAGAGATATGATGACAGATTTCAACAGCATAAAAAATGACTAGCAAAGATAAGGAGTATGTATTATTCCTGTTTATTGTGCAAAGAACAAGAAAAAGTTAATATGGAAGCAAGGAAGTTGAATTAAATAACAGGAAATCTGTCTAATTAGACTACACAACATTGAAACTTTGTCTGATATATTTCTAAAAAACTTTTTTATTGGAGGCTCATGAATAGATCAGGTTAAATTGTCAAAATAGCTGTATCCCTGCCAGAGGATCCTTGCCAATCCTTCGATAAAGAATCCCTGAGAATTGCTTCCAACTTAACATTTCTCTGAGAGGGGCAAGCTGTAACTGTAAATCAGGGTGGTCCAAGCTCAGTTTGAGAATATCCTAGTGCCACAGACTTTTCCCCTTGTTGACAGCAGCAGCACCTGGCAAACACACAGTGCTACAGCTCCCATCTGATCCTGGCTGTCTTCTGCTGGCCTGGTGGTGGCAATTCTTCTGCAGAGAGAGGAGCAAGCTGTGGCAGGCAGAAGGCAGCTGCATTTATTACTGTAGGTCTACAGTTGTCCCCCATCATCTTTAGAGAACAAGTCATAGGAGCTGGATCTGATCTAACAGCTGGCAGTCAAAGTATTTAAAAAAACTCCAACCAACTCATTTGTACATTGTTTCAGGCAGCACAATGACCTTTAATACCACAGATCTCATAAATGAACTGATCCTTATTAAAAAAGTTACGGTGCATTTTCAAGAAAAATAAATTCTCAGACTGGTCATCCATCCAAACAGCTGTATATTGCTTTACTTTAGAGAGAGTGGTCACAAGACAATTAACATTTATAAAACTATGCCCAAGTATTTGTTGAGAGTGCCTCAATATATCCAGTTAAGATATTTAATTTTTCAATTTAGAGTGTATCAGATGGTTCTAAACAGGAAGCAGCAGTTTTCCTAATGCTGTCTGCTTATTCATGGTTTTGCTATCACAGCACTACTGATAAAGTGAGTGACAGATACCTAAAAATTATGATGAAAGTGTGATAAGCCATATACAGGAATTGCAGGCTTACCTTATGATGACAGCAATGACATTTTCTGCCTGAGAGTCCCCAAAGAGAGTGGAATTAAAATTTTATTTCTACACTTCAGATAAATGCAACATAAAGTCATGATAGCTTACATAATTCAGGCCTCTTACTTTAACATACTCACATTCAGATTTAGTAAAAATAAAATCAACTATATAAACTTACCTAAATCAGGCTTTAACTCAGTTGGCAAACTTAGCTTCCTGGACATCTTTGCTGAAAAGTGAAGTATATCTTTTTTTTAAAAAGAATAAACATAATTTTGCTGGTCCTTATTTGCTTCTTTTGCAATATTTAATACATAATTATTTATTACATTCATTGAGGTACTTTAAAGGATTTCCACTAAAGCAGAGCCTCACTTCCTCAAGTGAGTGGTACAAACTAAATCATGGAAGACAGCAAAATTCCTAAATACAGCATCATATGACTTTGCTGAGCTTGATTTCTCTTCAGGCTTCAGGCAAGACTTAATGGATTGGATAAACTTGGCTTTGGCTCAACCTCAAGTTTTAAATCCTCAGGTGAGAGGTCAGAATTGCAAGGATGTACAGTGATTCTTACAAAAAGTTAAGATCCCATCCCCTTTCTTATGCCCTACTTTCTGATCAAACCTGAGACATTTAAAATAGAAAAAAAAAAAGAACTTGAAATTATACTACAATTAATGCACATGTGTAAAAAGCTAATCACCTGAGAGAAAAATCCACAGCCTGAGAACAATGAAGACATTTCAGAGAATAATCATAAAATCAGCAGTGTACAAACACTTGCAACACATTCAAAAAAACAGAAAGATTTTGATAATACTGCTCAAGTGAAAAACAGCACTTCAAATCATCCCTGACTTAGAAATTATTTTTTAAAGGATTGGAAATCTTGCAGTCCATTTAAACTGCAGTACAATACAAGCAAATGCTGCTACAAAAACCATCACAAATAAACTAGTACACATACATACCACTTTCATCTTACTTTCATTAATTACTGGAGAAGGAATTATTTTGATATAGTTTATCTGCTAGACCAGGACTACACCCTAAATTTATTTCTCAGCCACGTGCTTCTGCTTTGATGTATCATTTTTATGATCTTGCATGGGTAATACTTCTTTTCCTAAAGTAGATACTGAGTTTAGCCTCATAATTCTAGGAGTACCTTGTAATGGATACCTCTCAAAGCAGCCTGAATTCTGCTGCTTTTCTCTGTTAAAATTGGAGTTACCTCATTCTAATTATCACTTTAACAGAAATCACTCCAATTTCTTCATACCCTGAAGAACAGCATGTGACTTAAAGTTAGTTCCACTCCTCCAAAAGTGAAATACTTCACTGTATCATCAATTATGCTCATCAATATTGCAAATTCTAGTTATCTGAGTAGTTGAACAGTTTTATTCCTGTCATACATCATACAAATTTGAGAACAAGACTCCAGAAATAATCTTTTAATTTCCTTTATGTGTCAATGTTAAAAGTATGCTTGAATTAAATTGAAATTACTTACTCTCAGGCAGAAATGCTAATCACCTATTTTAGTGCAGGCTGAAACTGAAAAGGGCAGCTTGACTACGTGTTTTGTACCCTCATCCTTGCTTTAGCACTGGCAAATACCTAACCTAACCTAATGGTGAGGTCAAAACTCATCTAAATGAGGTTTCTGCCAAGGGTTGCCTCCAAACAAGATCAACTCCTATTTCAGATCAGAGCTCAGAGACAGGAACAGAAAACTAGGGTACACAACAGCAGTAGTGATGAGGAACCTGTCTTTTTGCTGTCAGCTTGAACTTAAATCAGCTTCTGGAGAGATCATGAAATCTCATCTGGAATAGTGAATTTCAAGATGGGCATTCCTCATAACACTTGTTTTCTCTGTTGGACATTTAAATAATAAGAGCTGAGGTACTGACCAAAGCCTCAAGTATGTACACACAAAATAACTGGAGCTATTTTTGGTTTTTAACAGCTTTCACCATGTGTAAATAACCTATTTAACTAATTGAAGACCAGTACAGTCACTCTTGGCTTTTCAAATAGAAACATTTGGCACAATCTTAACAACTGGGAGAAAATTGACAAAAAAAAAAAAATCCAGAGTTAAAGATAATATAACATTTAATAGCAAGTATAGACAAATGTGTTGGATTCTGAGAGCTGATCCAGTTTTAGCTTTTTGTTCCTTAGTGAAAGGCCAGCTGTGTGAGCTAGGCTGGTAAGATCAAACAAATTTGTCAGACAATTTTCAACATACACTGAACTATGCCTCATTAATAGGACAAGAGGATACAAGATTTGTTAAAAAGGATATAATTACTGGAAATTGTGAATTACTGTGCTATGCAAAAAACCCCCAACATTTCAAAACATATGTTAATGTGTCAGAAACCTCAATAATTTAAATGTAAATGAGAAATAAGAACCTATTTCAACAGCAATGGTGCCATCTTGTGTTTAGACTAAAAACTGCCTAGACATGCAGTAAGAAAATAGGAATATTTCACCAGCTAAGCCCTTTTTGACTAACATTATTCAGTATTAAAAAAAACCCCTGCTTGCATTCACATTGGCTTAAGTTTTACAATTTTTGATAAATTCAGGTTTTTTATGCCTCAGATGAAAACCAGCAACATGCTAGATACCTTGTACAAAGCAAAATATATAAATCAGAAAAATGGAAGATACAGGATGGAGATCTACAGAGACAGCATTCAATGTCAGGCTTTTCACTTCAGCTGTAAAACAGGGCAGAAGTGATGCTGACTGCTCCTGCTGCACGTGGCTGACTTCAAGTAGTAGCTGTCATATCAGAGTTCAGTACCTCCCTTGTTGCTGCAGCATTTACAGCCCAGATAGAGACCTGGGAGCAGTTGTGCTCCTCCTGGCACATTGCTGCTCAAGGCAAGAGTGACTGTTTTGCCTGGGTTTAGTCCTACATTTAATATTTCTCTATATTAGAAAACCCAGATTAATACACAGGTGCACACACACATTCTCTCAATATATATAACTAGATATCATATTAGAGAACTGTCCAAACCCAGGGATTCTTGGAGATTTCTCAGAGGTCAGGCTTGGGAAGGTAGGTGTTAAAATATGAAAGACTGCCTTTCCATAAGATATTATGTGTCAGTATAGCAGGAACAACCTTCAATTCAATGAAGAAAACATGAAGCCTGAGAAGGCTTCTCACTAGCAAGCTGTGGCTTAGAAGCAAGTCACATTTCATTTGCAGTGGGTTATCCTGAGCTGATGTTTTAAATGTATAGCACATCAGTTTGAAAGCTATACAGTGACTTCTCCTCCATTCCTCTTATTTTAAAATAAAATTCTAAAGATTATAAAAGAGACATGTGTCTTGGAGCTTTAACAACTAATAGAAAAACTTATGAAGCCTATTTCATATAACATTTCATGAGAAATAACGAAACAGCTTAGAATTTGTTAGAGACACCAAAGCTCCCTAATTATTCTATATTTGACAACTATACAAAATGAAATATTTACATTACCAATTAACTAATGTTGAAATCTCTAAAATTCACATGAGAACAATAAAAGCATTTTATAAGAAACTGTATGAAAACGTGCTTGGATACATCAAAAATTAGATCAAATTATTAAAAACACATTGAAAGAATTGGTCTTTGACATTAGGGCAAATAAGAACTTATGAACATCCTAAAATTTGATTCAATGAAAACAGCTGTAACTGTCAATTATTACAGCAATTTTTGAAAAATTTAGGTATATGCTTAGAATGTAAGAAATGTGAGAAACCTCTGTCAGTATTAACAGCAGGGATTACAAAAGTTTGGAACTAAATCTACTCTGCTTAAGTCCGTCTACTAATACTTTTTGCAATTATTTTTAAATTTGTAAAGTGCAGGAAATAAATAAGACCAATTTTCCTAAGAATTATTTGACACAGGCTACTAGTACAGTTTAAAGGTTTTAAAATCTACCATATTTTGCAGGCACCTTTACTAAAGATTTTTCCAGAAATGGTTGTTATGTCTTAACTTCCAATACAATTTGTAGCTATAATATTTAATCAATTGTGTATCTTCATGACAAATACTTAATTAACCAAATTATGAGTAAAAAAGCTGAAGGTTTTGCTTCCACTGAAGTTGGATCCCAATGTCTTTCTATAAAAATGTCATAGCCTTAGAAAATAAGTACTTCCTACCAATTATTCTTTCTGTAAATTCATTTACATTTAGTATATTCCTTCATATTACTTCACAGCATATTGTTTATTCCTTCAAATATGTGACATTTGTAAGCGAATGGGCTGGATTCAGTAATGGCCACAGTACTTTCTAAAATTTCTAGAAATGTTTAGTTAAATCAAGTATCTCAATATCTCCACGGAAACAATTAACTATGATTTTTTCAATGTTCATCTTTGATGCAAATAAAAGGGAAACATGACCCAAAAGCAACACATTCACAACAGGTCTTTAACTTGACTTACTATCCATTCCTTAACACAGAGCATTCACAGTTGTGTATTTAGAAGAAGACAACAAACCAGACCAACTGATCAAAATGTTGGTGCATGAAGCATTTGCATATTGTTTTACAGAAATCTGTAGAAATGATGATGCTTTACATCAGTTGCAATAAATAATAAATTAACAATGGCTTCATATTTATAACTGCATGTGTGATGTTACCACCTTGCAGCCCTACCACTGAAATGAAATTTCTTCACACTTTGCTAGCAGCATTCCTTTGTTTCTTGTTCCCATTGGGCAAACACAGGCATGATATTAACAGCAACTGAAGTTACCAATGGAAATTATTTTAATTCTGTTTTGCACCACATTTAGCAGGTTGTATTTTACACATTGACAAGGAATGGAAAGACCTTGAACTGACTGCTCTGTGTGCCAGTGCAGAGAGCTATGACCACGCCACATACATCAAATACATCTAATTCATCCCCAAGAATACAGTTGATGGCAAACAATTTGTTTCATACAACACAGTGATGTTGATGAGAGTGACATACTTTACAAAACTCATTGTCCATGCACATTTGGTTGTCAATTCAGTTTAAAACAATGAAAAGCAAAACCATGCAACTATTAACACAGGAAAGGTGTTTTATTTACATGAAAGAGCTTAGAAGTAAGTTCAGAAAGAGCTAGAATAAGCATGCCAGATATAGAAAACATGGTAGCAAAACAAACGCATTAGTGCACAGCAAACCACTCAAAACTATGAAAATGCAAAATAAATAATTATCTTTGGGCTTCCAATAAACTCTTCAAATTACACAAATCACAGTATAACTTACACCCTGAAGAATGCATTGCTTATAAATAAATGTTTTTCTTTTTTTAGCTGTGAAAAACATTTCAAATACTTTCAGTTGAAAGGCTTCCAGCTGAAACAGATGTGAATGGCTCTACAGAATCCTCATTAGCATACTTTATTAATGCTCTAACATAACTCTTTGAAAATAAGTGGAAAAAAATAAAAAGAGGTCACAGTCAGTCAAATTTTCTGTATGTTTTGCACAAGACAGTGTGTCTTATGTTCAAAAGAGACAAAAGGGAAACATTACCTCAAAGGACATTGATATAACACACACAAGATTAGGCCTTGTTTTTCTCATGGTTTTCTCAACCTGAACATTAGTTTCTAGTTACTCTGAAATTCCTTTAGGGGAACATATTAATGCTCATGTAAAAGACACTAATTTCTTTCTTAATTACAGATGAATTCACACAATGTATTATTGACAGCCATTTACTTTCTTGACTGATATTCAGACTTTTGCGGCCCCAAAATTAATTTTCCCTGCCACTTCTGATGTCATTGCAAGAAGATCTCAACACAGGGCAAAAATATGCCTTTTGTACAGTACTTTCTCATTCTGTACCTCAGATTTCAAGGACTAATTTGCCATACTCCTGAATTCTGAATGATTCTTTGTCTCCCTGAATTCTGAATGATTCTTTGCCTGAAATACTGAATTATGATGGAAGAGATTAATATTTTAGGATAAAATTTAAATTGCCAAACAGAAAAACAAAAGGGAGACTTCAGGAAAAGAAATCTCTTCCTCCTTGGTCTCAAGCTATGCTTCCACACAACCTGTGAAATAGTAGCTTAGCAACTAGTTTTACTTTATAATTTCAACCTAAACTGACTGAAGAGAAAAAATGAAATTATCCTACAATGATATACTAATTTGCTAAATGAAAACAAAATGAACATTACCAAAATGATTCTGCAATCAAAGTAACCATATCCCAGTTAAGGAAGAAGAGTCCCTTTCCCAAAGCCATATCATACAGCCTCTTGCTTTCATTTATTTAATGAGCCAGTTGTCAGAAGCAGAGTTATTTCCATCCCAGCCATGAAAGGGTTCAATCTACCTGCATACAATATATCCCAAGGCAATTTTGTTGCCAAATTAAGACACAAGTCTAGAGCTGGTAGGGTATTGTGTCACTGTTGGATGCAGAAAAGTAGAGAGTTCTGGAACAGCAGTGGGGAATACTTACATATATACAAGCCAGTTCTCTTCCAAATGAATAAATGAAACCATGATAGTACCTCTTTCCTGACCACAGCCATATAAAAATCTGACCATATGGCTATGAATACAACATATCAAAAAGAAATGGCATCAGCCATACGTTTCCAAAACCAGCGCATCTTCGCAAAAGTGGAAACACGCTGTGACTTGTATAGACTGAACTCTTACTATGCATTAGAATTTCACCCATCCAGAAAAAGAGAAGTGCAACTGCAAAATCAGAGAATTTAAATCAACAATATCCTTGATTTTTTTAGATTATTGTGCCCAGTGTATTTAGTACAGAAGCAGCCCACAGAATAACCAAGTAGCGCAAAGAATGAAAAAATTAATAACAGAATGCATTGAAATTTGACTGTTATTTTGCCCTTTTTTTTTTTTTTTTTTGCTGCTGGGTTAGTGCTGCATAGAGTAAGGCACTGAATTAGAAAGAGCAGATTTTTTTCTAGTTCCTACCTATGTCATTGGTTACCATCTTGGAAAACTTTCTGCTTTTGGTCCTCACTGTAAATAATATTATAATTAAAAAAAAAAAAATCAATCTAAGTGTATCAAAAAGTGAACTAAAAAATAAGACTAAAGAAAAGAAAAGAAAAATACTGTACCCTTTTCTATAAAATTATTCATTTTTTGTTCATCATCAGAATTGTTTGGTGAACCAGAACCTACAAGTGGAGACAGAATGAAATGGATATACATTTGACATGAATGAAGGGGATATAGTTTGACACAAAAATCAATGTATATTAATACACTTAAGATATACATATATTATACAATATATGTATACATTTAATATACAAAATTATATTCAATATCTGAGTTTAACAAAGATACAAAGAAAATATCAAATACTGATATTGGTATTCTCTGCAGCTGTATTAGATATTATAAAGTACTAATTACTTTGGCATGACACAATTCTGGCATATTGGAAATAGCCACAGAAATTACAATGCAAGGTAAAACGCTGCACATTGACTTTATTTCTAGAAATAATGTCCTCATTGAACAAATGTTTATGCTAAATAATGAAATGGCTCTACTAATCATTTCTCCAGACACAGAGATTAGCCTAAGTTATGATTCACAAAACACAGCTGTAACAATAAAAACAAGTTCTATAAATCTGTTTGGTTTTGTTTTTTTTTTTCCCAGTGCAGTAAATTACTTTTGGACCACAGTTCTTGAACTACTCTGCAGACAACTCTAGGCCAGTAGTGCCAACTGGATTTTTCTGTATCCCAACCCTGAAAAACTGATCTTAGCAACAGACCACAACTTCACGCTTACCATTGTCATGAAATTAAAAGATTTCCAGGAAATTAAAACAATTTGTCTAAAAATTTTAAAATTTAATTGGATTTTATATTGTGGAAGTGTGAAAAGAGAATAGAACACAAGCATTTTAGCACTTTTGAAGACAAAAACTTGACAGTTTAAATGCTGTACAATCTTTTAGGTCAGATAAATGTTCCCAGAGTCTAAGCCTATTGCTGCTTGACATCTATAGAAAAAGCAGGAGGTAAGATTATTCCTCCTGCATTTTCACAGTATTTCTGTAGTTTGTGTTACTGAATCTGTAGGATACTCTCCTAACTTGCATAGGCAGGCAGTCTCTTTTGCAGTCCTCTCATCTATATAACCACCCACTAGAGGAATCCTAATGGAAGTTACCTTCCACTTCACTTGGACATGGAAAGGTGGATTTGAGACTTCAGTCCAAACAGTGACTGGTCTCTTTTACAGATCACATTGTAGCAATAAATGCCAATAAGGCATTCAATTGCCAATCTCATCCTCAAATTTTAGAGCAAGTAGCACGCAAACATTTTGTGTTTCTGTATTTTACTCTTAACTAGAAAACCTCTAGACTGCAAAAAGTTTCCTTAAATTTAGTCTCCATCCTTCTCAAGCTTGCCAATACTCTGCAGCAAATTTCTCAAAGAGGTCTTCTCTTACCTCTGAAAGCTAAATGCCACTTTCAAGCTTGTTTTCAGTCTTGAGTTTTTGCCCAGAAACTCAAACCAAACCTAAGGAATTACAGTTCTTCTCTCTTCCCAAACATCAACAAATTATTTCTGTCCCAGGGTGGTGCATCCAAGACTTTTTTCAAAGGAAAAGTTGACAAGTCTACCATAAGCTTAATCTAATTCACTGAGAGCAGAGGACAGAATCAAGGGAAGCAAGGCACAGTCCAACTTCGCTACTAGAAGTTTCTATTTTACAGGAGAATGCAAGAACCACATTCCCCCTCTATCTTTTGTCCATTCACTATTTTTGGTACTTTAGACATTATTTTTTTAACCTTCTTCAGCTCACACCCAGCTCAAAGAAGCAGGAGGGAGGTAGGGGAAACCAATTGTTAAATTTAGGAGTTTTCCATAAACCTTAATTTTCATCTTCGCAGTTGTCTTCCTTGCACGGTTGCAGAAATTCTGAAATTAGTTTTACTCCAACAGCCAATAACGAAAGAATCCTCTTATTTAAGCAACACAGTGTTTTAAGTGGTATAAGTTAGGAGTTGTTTGGGCTAACATTTGGGTGATTCTGGAGCAGGGGAAAAAAGGATACACTTTAAAGGTTATGATCCATTAGCTGTTCATTGCAGACATTTTATAGCAATATTCCAGAACCTAGATTTAGCCCAGACTTTTCAAGTGGGTCAAATTCAAATACCATAGTGAATTGATATCTATGCTCAACCTTGACAGACAAAGGATTTACTGCAACTGCAGCAATGCATAACAAATTGTTTACAGGCATTGGTCTCAGTGTCTCTTTATTCTCAACACCACAAAAAAAGCTTTCATTATAAACTATACTGAAGTTGATGACTTCAGCATGCCAATACTTAGCAACACAGATTTGTCATGAAATGACATCTTCAGGCAAGACTTTTAGTTAAAACTCACAGCTAGGTTTTGCTTTAATTATAAATAAATCAAATTTACTCTAAGAAAGCTAGTAAAAATGAAAATGACATTGATTGATCTAGAGGAGTGTTTGGCAGAATTTATAATGAACATCAAAAGACAATTGTCAAATCAGAAATTAAAATTCATGTTAAAAATTCTACTACTGCTACAAACACAATGTTTTGGTTTGTTATATTTTCAATTTGGCTTTAAAAGATACAGGCTACAATAGAAAATGAACCTATATTAGACTCCCATCTTAATTAGCATTTTACACTACATACTACTTTATGCACTTCATTTAAATCTGCAGTTGAGTCCTTTAACCTTGAGTAGTTTTGAATGAAACAAATGATGTTTTTAAAAGTTCTCAGAGCAATAAAGACAAGTGACAATTTTTAGGTACTACAAAAACTATTCACTCTATAGTGAATGCATGCATTATTAAGTATTTACATGGTTATAGCCTCAACTAGCCAATATAAAAATAATAAATCTTGAAGGTTTCATTTAAAATATTCACATACAGCAGTGGCAACTGGAAAACTGAAAAAAAAAAAAAAAGGGTGCAGGAGGAGGAGTATTAAGTAGGGAGATCTTATTTTCTTAGCCTGCTGGTTTCTGAAGACCTCTGATTCCACAGAAAAATAGTAATTTGCCACTTATGAGGAAGCAGAAGTAAACTTGCTCAGAAATAATCTCTACCACTTTTGAGGAATACGAAACACAACCATACGAATTATTACAGGAATTTGTGCATCTCTTGTCAATGCTTCAAAATTCCATTGTGCAGTATGTTCCCTGAGGCATAAATATTTCAGCTTATTCTCTCTTCAATCATCTTTATAACATACTCCTATTGCATCTCTTAAGTCAGCTTTGTTTTAAAAATGCAGTTGTGCAAGATGGCAAAATTTATGACAGTTCCAAAAGTTTATGAGAGGACAACAGGCTTTATATAATTACTTAACTAGTAAGTGTTAACTTAATGAATGCCATCTTCTGGGAAAATAAGAAGCTGAAGATCAGGGAAAGTTATGATTACCTGACGTGGGTGACTTGCAGCGGTCCTCTGGCACCACCGTACCTTCATTTATATCACAAAGACCTGCTGAAACACAAAACCAGTGTATTATAAATACAGCTCCCATTTTATTTTTACTTCCACCGCAGTCAGGAACTTCATTTCTTATTAGAGACAAACAAGCCAGCTGTGATAGAATTTCTGTTACTACTCTTTTTGACATTACCCACAGTAACTGTAGAGTCACTTCTTCTTACTAAAGTTTTCTTTGCAAAATATACTCTCTCAATAAATTTTAGTGAAAACCATTATATTTTCAGCTAGACAGACTTATCAGAAGAGTTAATTATTTACATGTTACAGGAATATATTAAGAATAAACATAATTTGTTTTGAAAAAAATCCATCATATTAAAATATGCATCATATTAAAAATGTAATTGCAAAAGAAAATCATATAAAAGAGGGTCCTGAAGATTGCAAACATGATGTGTGAAATTACAGTGCCTTTTTCAAACTAATTTTCCACTGTTACACTGATATGCCTTGTATTTGCCAATTTGTATTGCCAAGTTAATTTTCCAGAAAAACTCCTTATTGGTGTCACTTAAAGAACTCAGGTGTTAGGGTGTTGATAGGTGTTCTCCCTTGCATGGAAGAATTTCACTAAATTTCTTACAGCATCAAATCTGATCAATTTGAATAACTGCAGTATGTTAACATCTGAAAGCTAATTCCTTTCATTCCACTGAAGGAAATAAAACCTAGTCATACACAATCAGATGCAAAAGATGGAAGCTGCCTCAAAATAGTCCTAAATATTATTCCATTGCATAAATTAAAAGTATACAAGAAATTTTCTATTTTTTTTTGACAAGAAATTGCTGTCAAGACTGCCCAAAATTAAGAGAAGTGCATTTTGTTGGTATCTTAAAGTTAGTAATGCATCTTCAGGTTTATATCAAGAAGCTCTCCTACAGAAATTTCATTATGTGATACTAAGGCAAACAAGCATGTAATACTGAATAGTAATAGCTAAGAAATATTTGCTAAAATTACAGAGTTTTGCATGCACACAAATATTCCAATGCTCAGAAAGTCTGAGTGTTAATGGTAATGGCTAAGGCAAGAAAGGAATCATGTGGAAAGCCTGTCTATACAACTGCACACTACATATTCACAAACGCATCTGTACATATCTGTTAACAAACAAAAATACAAAAGCTCTACTCCATCAAAGTTTTAAAATTTCCAAACACTTAATCAGAAGTTAATAGTTTAAAGGGAAAAAGGTTCTCCTGAAATGAAATATCAATATGGAACACATTGAACGTATGTTACATTAACAGTTCCATTTATCCAAAATAGTCTTTTTTAAGATTACTAAGAGCATGTATAGCTTAAACTCCAAAACTCAATGACTAGAATTGTCAAATGACCTTAAGGCTTTGTTAATCCTACATTTAACAGTCCTGGAACCAATTTAAATTCTAAAATGTCAAATGAAATTCCACGTGGAAGCTATCTATTTCCACTACACAGGAGAAAGAAAGAGCAATTTATTTAGTCATCTGTCAGTAAATCAATGAACACTATGGGATAATCAGAACATTACACCAGAGTTTTAAACAGGCACAGGAGACTAAATGTTTTGAACTGGACAGGATTGTGTAAAAAGATTTTTGAAAAATCCTGAAGTTGCTTTCACCACAAGCAAAATAAGTTTTAGATGATAGCTGTGCTGGGAGGATAAGTCCATATTGTGCTCTTAGAAGTAATTGCACCCTCAGGAGCCAAACCAAACAAATTCATACATGCAGTTCAGGAACACAATTTCCTACTTTCCAAAAAAGATTAACTCTTTACCTTCAAAGGAAGAGTTTAACTTCTTGTACAAGTTTTTCTATGAAAATTCATTAATTGACAGCAATAGTCTTTAGCCAAGAATGAAGATACCTGCACACTTGAATTCTTTGTAGGAACTCTCAAGGCTATAATTTGATTAATATACATCTTAATTAATAATAAGAATAAGTGTGCATTGTGGTAATCATTATGGCATGTAAATCTTGGATATCTGTTCATAGCCATTACTGCTATTACTTAGGAGAGAAAAGGAACAGGAATAGATGAAAAGTCATTTTAGCTATGATTGTATTGGTAATTAAACCAAACAGAATATAACAAGAATGATCTGAGTTTGTGAACTAGGAGGGTCTGCCTATGACCAAGCTGAGGAAACCTGCAAGATAATCTCTTGCTATTCATCTTGAAACCCCAGGTATCCTGACAGAAGCACTGGGAGCAAGGCAGCACTCCTGGAAAAATTCATTGGTTTCAGGTTTATAGTATCCATGCAAATTGCTATGAATTACAAAAGAAAATTGATCCAAGAGTTTCTGTTTCAGAAATACAAACTGTATCTTTTTATAATACCGATATATGTACAAGTGACCTTCTAATAAGCTTTTCGTTTACCTACGCAAACTCCAGAAGCAAGAAATTGGAAACTCTCCAAATTACCAAAAATTAAATAATGTCATTGAAGACATCATTACCATGCTGCATTAAAAACTCCACAGAATTACAGCTAAAATTAACTCATATATAAAGCTTCATGAGAATTAGTCAGTTTTTTGCACCGGTTTTAAGCAGACATATCTCAGAAGAACCTACAACTTGACTGAAAACAGTGCAATTAAAAATTACAACTAAAACTAACTTGATATGATGCAAAAGTTAGAATTAAAAACAACCTGAAAAACGGGGTCCAAAAAACCCCCCCAGCTCAACAATAAAACTTTCTGATACAGTTTTGGCCTTGGCTGATGTAAGCCACAGCTGATATTGGTCTCACAACATTTAAGTTAAAAATTCAAATATTTCATGAGGGAGGATGGAAAAAGAACATGACCAAGCAACTCAAGAAGAGTTCCAGGCATGTATTTTCTTCCAGTTTTCTCCACCCCACTTTTTGAATCACTCATAGATTATTGCCAAAAAACTTTTTGATATAAAATAAAAATTTTAAAAAGTCATATGCATGTAAGACCTGTTTCATTTTTGTCAGAAACCTAAACTGCCTCTGGTAGAACTAAGAAATCCTAACTTTTAAGGAGTTGTACTAAATTGCACTAAACAAAGAGTCACATAAAATCTTGTAACTCTCACCAACAGTAATTTGCAAAAAAAGAGTTATGATTCATGTTCTCTGTGAACTTATGGAACTATGCAGGAAAAAATAATAGCTATATAAGTTTTGGTGTTTCATCATGAAATTATGACCTTATTTAATGATTGATTTAATGACTCCTGTCTTATTTAGCAAAGAGTACATCAAGCAAAGGCCGCCTAACAGTATAAGCTCCATGATGTATAGTTTTCATCACACTATAAACTTTTACTTACACATTTCATGTCTTTGGGCACATGGCCAAAGCTGATTTTCTATACCCTCCCCCCTCACTCTTAGACTCTGAAGGCAAACTTTGATTTTGTTTTTAACCTTGACAAGCAACTGATGACACTGTCTGGCAGGCCTTAACAAAACACATATACTGCATGCTTCACAAACTATAAATTGCCACCCAAAACATGTGAGTAGTATACCTGGTACGAATCACTGATAAATTCCAAAACACGATCCCAACTGGGAGCTTGTGTCTGTAGAGCTAGCCTGAAATGACATTTTACAGTCTAGCTAGTGTAGAGAGCCTTGTCTCTAAATAGATGCTGCTTTAAGACGGGAATCTGAATTTCTTTTCTGAGTAGAAAAAATAAGATGACAGAGAAATACATCATATTCTTGCAACACAAGAGAAGGGAAAAAAAATCTCGCATTTCCATTCATATTTTAGAAGATATGCAACTCTTACTCTATAAAATTTTTTAAAAGACGCCTTTGTAAATTTTTAATTGTTTTATTAAGGACATACCATTTACTAAATTTTAAGTATGTTGGCAGATACTGATAATCTATTGAATTGACATTTTATGCTGAAACATACAAAATATCCGGGTTTTTATGAGGAAGGATCAATCCTTCCTGTGATTTCTGGGCTTGGTTGAATGTACAATAGCAATATCATGCTCTGTTACAGGCTGTCTGAATGCGTATGTAAACTAGTATGATTTTTTTTCCTTAAATACCTGTTGTTGTCTCAAAGAATAGGAATTTTCTAAACCAATGACATTAATATGAAAATACTAAAAAATACTTTTTCTAGGAAGATTTAAATATCAAGTACTAGTAGTCCTTGAAGATTATTAGTTGTATAGCCATTGAAAATATCTTATTCATAGATAAAAATAATTTTGAAGTATTAAAATAGAAATGTTTCCAAGATAGAGATTCAATGAAGGCACATCTTTCAAAGTAAAAAACAAGGAAGCATAAGATCCTTGCATTTTTGAAAACACTAAATGCAAATAGTGAATGTCCAAGAAAGTGAGAATGCAAAATCTGACTATCTCATATAGTTCCAATCCTATAAATAAATCAGAGGGTAGTACTTAGATGTAACAGACTCATTATTTGTGGAAAATTGTTGAAGCAATTATTGAAGTCTGGGCAACACATACACTGAAAGAACTACAAATAATGAAAAACGTTAAATGATAACTAAAGAAATTATTTTCAGTTTTTAAACCACTGTAGCTCCAGTTAACTGAGATACTGTCAGAATGGTAAACAGAAAGAGAATTACATGGTTATGAAATTAACTCTCAGGTACAAAACTTGTTTAAACTTATTCCGAAATAAAATAGTCCATGTAAATACAGCTTTACAATATTAACTAGTTTTGGGATTTCTACCCATCTTGTTCTTTTTTTCAAAACAATAATCAATCAGTGCCAGATCCTGGTTTTCAGTTCTGTATGATCTTAAGGTGGAGGCATTTCTTTTATGCCTAGCTCCCTTTCTGCCACAGCAGTAGAAGAGGAAAGACTAGAGAGAAAGCAGTATTTGGCAATTGAGACTATCCTCTGAGATGTATTTCTTTTTTCTTGTTGGAAGAAAAGAAATGGCAGAACTAAGACTTGGACCATAATTTCAAGTTTGTTTTGCAGTTTTGTTTGTTTGTTGTTTTATTTTTTTAACTCCATTTTTACAGTAGCCTAATCTGCTCTACTTCATTAAAAAAAGGGCTGAGATTACCTACCTCTGCCTGGGGGCCGGAGAAAACTGGCATCCTAAGAAAAGGCGCAATTCTATGCTTTTAAAAAATAAGCTTTACATTCTCCAGATCCTTGGATGCTGTGAATGATGTCCTAAGTCAGACTCTCTTGGGTAATTCATGTTCTGATCGCTTACCTTCCTCACACAGATACCTGAACTTCAAAACTGCTTGGAAACTGAACAGGGCTGTTCACAAACACCTCTTAAACCCTATAAACAACATTTTTGTAGAAGTAAATTTTCACTTTTAGAAGAAGAATCTCTCTGTAATCACAATGTTTATTCTTATCATTGCTACTAATACTCTAACTCTAGACTTAAGTTTTTCTTCCAGAAAGGGAACCATGCAAGGAAAGTTTCTAGTAAAATAACACTAAATTTTTGAGTAAGATCTTAGCACTATAAACATCAGCAAACTCTGAGATAGGATCTCCTTTTGATTTTGAGATTTATTTATTTAAAAACCCAAAATACAGAGACTATTATGGTTGCTTTATTCCTTTAAATTTCTTTTAAAGATATCACAAATGAGCAATACAATGGATGCAGGATGCGTTGAAATCAGTTTCTATAAGTAAAAGTTAAAAAGAACTAAAGAAAATAATTATGGTGAGTGAACCAAACAAAAAAAATCAAGTTCAGATGTTCAAAAAATATTTGAATGCCATGAGATGACTTACTTATATAAGAGGTGCGAAGCTTTTTCACAGACTCTGAATATAAGTTAGAAAGGCCGCACATGCAAGAAGCCACAGTCAGCATACCTTCATGAAGCAATGAGAAAAGGAAAGACGGAGACACTAACAGTACATTTGAGACAGAAAAGCCAGCTAAGTAACTCCTACAATCAGGTTATTAAAATGCCATTGCCATGCAGATTGTTAGTATCAGAAGTTAAGATGAAAAAATATGACTTCATATAACAGCTATATTAATGAGCAAAAAGGGCTTTCATCATGAACATCTTAGAGACACAGTTGAAACACAGAGTTATGTGAATCCAATTTATTGGATCAAAATAACAACAGTTAGGAAAACAAAAGCAAGTGAAGTTTAAAGCTCCAAAAGGCAGTTTATAATCTATATGCATGAGGCAGAATTTAAGCCCTTTACTCCCAGGACAAATTAACACAGTCAAACAGTAAAGCTATTTCTTTCTCTCACAGTTTATATCACACAAGAAAATATTATATCTGACAGAATACTGACTGTGTATGCTCTGCTCTGTATGAATGATTTTTACATCCAATTGCTCAGTTGAAATAAGCTGACTGATGTTAATTGGATCTTTTTCAAACCATTCATTTACTAAAATACCTCCTAGAACATCAATTTGAATAAAATATTACCTGAAGAACTTACAAGGACTTTACTCTGGATCTCTTAAAGAAATTAACAGTCAATCATGAGGA
Source organism: Agelaius tricolor (assembly GCF_023055355.1). NCBI lineage: Eukaryota > Metazoa > Chordata > Aves > Passeriformes > Icteridae > Agelaius > Agelaius tricolor. The sequence continues at coordinate 48,684,018 of NW_027269261.1, forward strand.
AGGGTTTTTTTGAACAGCTTATTATTATGTCTTGGGTTTTCTGAAAGAACTTAGGAGTATCCATGACACATCAGGGAGAAGAAAATTCTAAAATACTAAATTTTCCTTTTGGTTACAAAAAGCTTTGCATTTTGATTGAAAAGTCACTTTCCATTTTACCTGAAAAGGAACATTCTTCAGCATATTTTGAAATCAAAGTCCTTTTTTTCTATTTCAAAGAGATTTATTTTATCAGTTTGTGTGTAGAAGTTTATTTTGGTCATTTCAATCAAAGGTTTCCTCTCAAGCATAACATAACAGTATTAACAACATAACATGATTTAGCTCATCAGGGACATTTGTAGTCAAATTTTAAAATAGGAGCCAAAAGATCCCAGCAAACACTCAGGCTATCTGCAAATATTAATGGATTTATACAAACATGTAATATGGGTACTAGCTTTATCAGAAACATCAGGAGACTTCCTAATGCTGTGTAAATTCTTGTAAACTGCATAAATCCATTGTAAATTTATATTTTTTCTTAAAATACCCATTACCCTGAAAAATAAGTAATGGTATGAAGCATCAGTAGATTTCACTAAGCAACAATTTTTAAGGAAAGATGAAATAACAAAGCTGCAACAGTGACATTAGCAACAGATCAAGAAGAAAGAAAACCACAGCAAAGAAAGTGTGCATTCTTTGAATACAAACAAAGACTAGATGACCAACTGTGCCTTTCTTCTGAGCTTACAATATGTTTTGGGTTACCCACCTCCAGATGGTTGCCGAGTTTTTCGGGGAGATCGTGGCTCCCTGCGGTAGGGATCATTGGAGCCATACAGTTCAATAGTGCCTAGATTCAAGAGCACTGTCTTCTGGAGGTAATCAACCATGGCAATACCATTACAGTTTCCAAAAACTACTCTGGAAAAAGAGAAGTTAAAGGAAATACAATGCTAATTAAATGTTGGTAATGTTTCACCCAGATATTTTTTGCAGTTCAGCATTTAACACTTCCTAAATTTTTGGAATTATCCTAGATTGCACCTATTTATAAATTTTTATTGTAAAGTGCAGTATTTATTAATTGTTCTCTTGTAAAAACATGGTGCCAAGTAGAACAGATCACTGTCAGTGTCCTTGCCAACCTAAGGCTCTGACACAGAGCCTTGAGTGACACTTACTCTTGGCTGTACAGTGCCAGGTGAGGAAGAATGATGCTGATTTGCCTCTGCTGTTAGCATCATCAGTATGTGCCATGACCCAAAAGGAATTCTCTCAGAAGCACAAGAAACTGATTACCTGTGTGTTGCTGTGCAGCTCATGTGAACACACATAGAGACTCAATTTTAATGGATAGTTTCAAACTATCCATTAAATAGTGATGGAATAATGAAAGAACTGTGTAGAATATACTTACAGGCCATATGCTGAGTTGATGGCTAAGCTGGTTATCTGTTGAGGAGGTTCTCCACTCACCCACACCAGCTGAATAACGAGCTCGATTTGGTAGCCTGGAGACTGCTTGAGAGGAGAATTTTTGACTCTGCAAAGTAAACAAAACATGGCGTCCCCAGTGTCTAAATTTTTTCCTTATGGGATCAGAGTTCATTAAATTCTACACCATGCTGGACTTTAAAATGTTGGAAAATGGTAAAAACTATTATCAAAAGCAAACAAAAGCAACCAGAAGAAAAACCCACAGTGAAACTAGGAATTCACTTCTTTTGATTCACTACCTAATTGAAAATTAATTGAACAATGATCACATATTTTTAATTTTTTCCAACCTCAGAACAAGGCATAATAGTTCTATTATGCTGTATTTCCTCTAAGAGATAAAGGTACTCAGTCAGTGTCTAAAAAAGAAGGTGTTACACATTTTTTCAGAGTTTCCAAAAGAACTCTGATTTAGAGAACAGAAGGGGGTGAGAGGTGTATGTGGAATAAGCACAAAGAAAGGGAAACAGAAGCACAATGTATTGAGATAAATGCAAATAAAAAGCTTACGATATGGCAAAACCAAAATGAAAACAAGGAAATTATTGTAATGGTAGACCAATTGTATGCAATGAACCTGAGACTGGGGGAATTGAAACTCCTGTAAGGATTTTGTTTGCATGCTGACAAATTTACACAGAAAAGATTAGATCTTGCATTTTTTTACACGAAAAAAAATATGTAGAACAAGCTCTTGTCTCCTCAATTCCACTTATTTTACTCATTTATTCTCACTAATGGATATTTGAAATTGGTATTTGAAAAATTATTTGAAAATATTTTACATAAGTTTAGAATTTTCCAATTTTTCTGCTTAGGTGAGTTTCCTTCAGAAATACACCTCTCCAACTTAGTACAATCAATACAATTTGAAAACTCTTACCCAAATAAATCAACTCTATCAGAACTGTTTTCTGGATGGATACACTCAAAAAAATTAAAATCCAAGTTGGGATCTTAAACTTTAGAAAAGAAAGTATATACTTAATTTATATCTCTAGATATACATTACATATTTCTTACATTCTGTTAGAAAAAGTCATGGCTCATAAGTCACACAAGGCACTCTTGTAGGAGAGTAAAAAAAGACTTTTAAAAATCTATTTTCTCTAAATGGGTAAAAGCTCACACAAAGAAGCTTGCAGAAAAAGCTCACAATTTAAAAAGATCAAAAAACTTGTCAAAGACCTACAGTGAGAGCACTATTAGGCATCATGCAAAGTGAAGATCCATGAAAAAGGAACATTTAATTAATTCTGTTTCCAAAACACAAAGTTGTTCCCTTGCAAGACTTTCAAAAAATAAATATATTTATAAGCCTAAAGAGTTAGCACTTAGCCAGCTATCTGTAAGAATTTTCACTTCTGATTTGCTTCTAAAGATTAAGGCTCTGCAAAACTAACAGAAGAAGCATATTCAGACATACTTGGTCTAAAATTAAGGAGAGTCACAAAACATCAGCTTTCCTATTCATTTCAAGGACAATAAGATATCCAAGTGACTGAACTGCTGCTATTAAAAACTGTTTGCTCTAAGGCATGATCATCTATAATCATACTAACATCTATGCCAAATTTTCCTAAAATCAGGTAAACCAAAAAATATGGACTTTTTTCTTAAGTCAGCCTAAAAAGTAAAAAAAAAATTGAGATTGCAATATTTATTTCTTAAAGCAGAGCTCAAATTATAGATACTTGGAAAACTCTGCTTTAATAAAATATTTTCACCAGCAATGACATATCTATAACGATATCACAGTACACATACTCTGACATATTCTTGCAATGTTTCAGACTCATTTGAAAGTTGTAATAGAATAAACTTACTTTAAACATGGGACATTATCACGAAGTCCATCAGATGAACTGCTACTAGTAGATGGATGAGACTGGGGAACAATGGATTGGGGATTGGAACCTGTGCCTGGAGTTGGTACAGGTGGCACCTGGTCACCGTCTGGAGTTTCAACATCATTTATTTCATATAGGAGACGTACTTCCAGCATCTGTTAATTAAAGGAAAGAAAAACATCTGTAAAGTACTGCCTTTCAAAACACTGAATATGAAATAAATGAAGTGCAACTGAAGGTAGTAGTGATAAAAGTGACATCCAGAACTTTTCCATCTTTTGAAAGATAACCATCTAATAGACAGTGTAACAAAGACACATGTAGTATTCAGAAATACAGAGTCATACTATTACAGACTGAATATCTGAAGATTGCTAGAACTTGAATGTCTGATGTATTTCCCAGTTTTTAAAAGTTTGCTTCTTAATAGCAAAAGAAATTAAATACTGGGCCCATTCAATTATCATTCTGCTGACTACATATTTAGTTATGAAGGTGACTTGGTTTATGTACTTCAGGAATGGTAAAACAGAGCTAAAGCCACACAGACTGCTAAATTTTTACTGATGTAATACTGTACACATAGTGACTTAGTTCAGTGTTTGATGTGTTGAACTGGATCATACATTTTAAAGAACTGTAAATTCATCATGACTTTAGATTTCCTTCTCCAGCGTCTGTAACAACATCAGAATTAACTGCAGTGCAGTGTAAAGGAAGTTTTCAACTGTTTTATCATCTGCAAAATAGAACTCAACTCATAAACTACAGAACTATATAGTATTTTTTAAAATGTCAAAGAGTACTCTAGATTAACTCGATTTGGGCTGATTGATAAAAACTTAGAAAAAAACCTATTCCCTAAGAAGGGAATGCATTTGTATATAAAAACACACAAAAAAAGCCCCACACCTCAGGTCCTTAAACTACGACTTACAAGCAAGTAGAATAGCGGGGGGAGGATGTGTGTGTTAGAGGAAGGAGGTAAGAGAAAAAAAACCAACTACATTGTAATTAACACTTAGAACAGACAACACTTTATAATTAAATGTTAAGTTTTTGTTCATACATTCAAATACATAAATTTGCATGTGTGTGTTTCTGATTTAACAAGAAACTTCTTAACTCTTGTAATAGAATCATTGTATCTTATACAGAATAAAACAGTGACTCAGCAAAGTTCTTAACAGATTTCAGGGCATGTTTGGCACATTTTTATTCTTCTAGCTCTGCATACTGCAGAAGTTTTAACAGGACAGATGGTAATTATGAAGACTCAAGGGATCAACTCCCTAAAATCTTCGAAATTCTTCAACTCCATAGCTCATTCACTTCTGTTATCATTATACCTTTGGTACAGACAAGTTTTGATCCACTATTTGTTTTCATAGACAGACCAAAGAATGAATATTGGCTGCAAAGCCTCAAAATGTCACTGAAAACCATCTCTGTGTGCAATATTTACTTTTGTTGAATTTCATAATTAATTACTTTCTCTCCAAAAACCCACATCTCTGTTTTGAGTCAATTACTTTTGTCCATTTCACTAATATAATTAAAGACAAAAACAAAAAAAAAAATGAAATTGCTAGAACAGTCTTATTATAGCTAAATCCTACCAAGTTAAAAAATGGTCATAACTCTTTACCGGAATGACTTCTGTCGTCACTTCCTGCTTGCTGAACCTGTAAATAATTACATGTGCAGAAACTCCAGCTATGCACAGCATTCTACTTTCTGGACACCATGAGATGATCTGAATAGCGTATGGATCTTCATCTACTATATCTGTGTTTGGCCTCTCATCTTTATTCCGTGATTTTTCAAATACTTTGGCTGTTTTTAGCTTATAGAGTACTTGCAGCGTTACTAGAACAAAGCAAAAGAGAAAAATCAGTTTTGATCTAAATATATAGCTAGTATATTGATACAGCTAATTCTTGAATTGTATCCTTCTCAACTGGAATTTTAATTCTGTGTTAGATTTTTTGGCAACTGTCTACATGCTGATTTCAAACTTCACAAGCATATTGTCTAATTAATGGCCCAAATTACTGCTATAAATACTAATCACAACATTAGGAAAACCTAAATTATAGCATCCTTTCTCCTCTTCCGTATTTCACTGGTTTTACCTGAATCACATTTCCCTAGTTCATCTGTAAGACTGTCCTATTAGAAAGACTCTAAAGTTTTTGAATCAGTAAAGAGGATACTTGCAATTTCTCCCTTAATAGGTTTATTTATCTGTTTCAGAAAGAAACCATTATCTTTAACAGAATCTCCTTTTGACAGATCTATGCTGAATAGAATTTTTAAGTACACAATCAAGCAGGTTTGGCTTACCCCCTCCTCTCTCCCAGGTTCCACTCCCACTCCAAACCGAAATTAAAGATCTCTAACACTCAAACAGTCCTCCTCCCAGCTTTTAAACATATACATTGCATCTGCTCCCTCCCACAACCACACACGCCTTTTGGAAGCTCACCAGTTTTCCACACGTTTTTAAAGACAACTGATGACGATTCCAAGATTGCTTTAAACAGCCTTTAACTACCAAGAGTAAGCTTAGATCCAACTAGAGCAATTCAAACACCAAACTTTGTGCCATTTCTACTTTGAATTCTTGCTGCATTTTTCACTGTGAGCTGTGTAGAATATCAGAAGTAATTGGCCCTTTAACTGAAGAGGAAAAATCTCAAACTGCACAGGAAAAATCTCTACTGAAAACACTTACTTGCTGATGCATCCCAAAATTTAATTGATCCATCAGCATGCCTATGAAATATAAAAAAAATTAGATGAAGAAATGATTAGTTGGAGTGCTCGACATCTATGGGAAAGTACACCATTAACATTCTATTGTTATTAGTCTGTTTAGTGACACTTTATTTTCACAATTTATTAAAAGCTGATATTTTACCAACATGTGCTCCAATTACTTTGGACAGAAGAGACTAGAAAAACATTTGAAAGGAAATTTCCTGATGATCCCACTGTAACTTATTCATTTACCATCTTAAATACTGAGGCATACCTTACCATGCACTGTTTTTTGGAAGATGCCCTATATTAGTTGCAACACTTGTAAAGAAGATGCCTAAATATACAGTATCCCACTGTTAATGAGTCACCTAACTTGTTTATTTAGCCTTGAGTTTGAGAATCAGATGACTATATTTTTTCATGACTGTCTCAAAGTCTCTGCAATGTGTAGTACAGTGATCAGTAGGTGACAGTAATCCTGATTAGGGCTAATGAGCTGTTCTAAAACCACTTTAGTAGTCCTCTCACTTTCAGTGATACACTGCACAGTTATAAATTAACTTTCACTTATGTTCCTTACAGTAAGGAACTGTCTAGTTCTAGTAAGAAACTGTCCTTACAGTAGTAAGGAACTACAGAAAGATCAGTCTCAAAATGATCAGATTTAAGTATTTGCTTGTCCTTTTTGAGATTAAAAATTGGCTTCTCTTTGAGAACTGAGCTCAATAACTACTTAATGGACCTACCATGCTTTAAAACAGTACTCAGCTATTTTCCAAAAATCAAAGACTAAAAGGTAATTTTGATCCAAGTTACTTTGATAGTAAGCCCTGTAATCACAATAAATAAATAAATGAAATAATAATAATAAATAACTATTATTATTATTATTATTATTATTATTATTATTATTATTATTATTATTATTATTGTGCTGCCTGTGAAACACTTGCTATTATTCTGTTATTACCTTCCCTTACATTCTGCTTTACTTTCTCAGTAACACATCAAGGAGATTATGCCAAGGACATATCTGGTGATCATAGTTTCATTAATCACTCAAACCACTCACACAAAACAATATTTTACAAGAGAAACGAAACATTCCCACTTCTACTTAACGAGGTAAGAAAGTTATTAGTAGACTATGGTATCACTTACCCTGTAATAATGATCTCTGAATAGCTCTGAGTGATCACACCCCAGTTGCCTCCACTGATAGGCCATTCCTGGAAGATTAACAAATACACTGAGGAAGAAAATATCATACAGTGCAAAGTTAAGGCAATTTACTGCAGATCCTCCCCAGACATTAGCCACACATATCCTCCCCTGCTATTAGTCACTGTCAAAGGCAGGCTGAGTCAGGTGTAGCTTTGGTCTTAGTATGGCCACTCCTGTTATTCAGAGCTTCTGGCTGTCAGTATTTTAAAATAGAAACATGTGTAGTAGATGTTGTACCTTCTTACTGTAACCTTGACGTTTCTGTCGAGCACCAACTGAATAGAGTGCAGGTATGAGATCCACAGGACAATCAGCAAAATATTCACAACAGGTAACCGGAGACTCATGTATAGTCAAAGGATAGGGATTCTCAAATATAGGATACCTTTAAAAGAAGAAAGAGGCTAGCTGTTAATCTAGGGAAAACTTTTTTTAAGCACAGAACACAAGTAAAATATTAAGGATTAAGCTGCCATTCTTTTAGTATAGAGAAAAATAAATGCATATCAAATTAGATCATGAACAAATACACTAGACAGCTTTACTGCTCACCTAGTATACTATAAAGATAGTGTAGTTCTCCAGATGGAATCTAAAGTTTGTACAGTTTTTAGAGTTTTTCTAGAACATTACTATTCCCTGTCATTTTATATTTTCAAAAGCTTACTAATTTAGTGGCCTGTGGAAAAATTAATCTGCTAAGTCTCAGTTGTAGTAACATGGAGCTATGAATTTATTTCTAACTCTTCAGTCTATTCTTTTAGCATAGAAGAAGGAAGACTCCCATCTCACTTGGTATTAGCACACTGTACTAATACAGAAAGTTGTCCAGCATTTTGCATGGACAAATTTTGTTTAATCCACTTGCAACTCCAAGATCACTTCCTGAAAATTACAAATAGGAACACTCGATTACCAATTAGAAGAACATATACACACCACTACCTCCATCTGAAAAGTGACAGAGGCTTAATGAGGAAAAAGGTCAATCAAACTAACAGAGGTAAATGTATCTGTGTTCAAAGAACATTTATCTCCAGAGAAATGCATGCTATATGTTGTTTTCCCTTTTTTATCTCCCCTTTTTTGGTGGAGGTGAAAAGACACAGCTTCTCTAGCCATCTAAAGGAAAAATTAACAACAACAGATGAAAACATCCTCTGCATCAGGAACTTTATGCAGGGCTATATGGAAAGCTACAAATATATTTTAAAAATTTCATGCAGAAGAGGCTTAACTTTAACAAAATATGACAAATCCCTGAGAGAACACAAGGTAAAAGGAAGCCTCTAGATTTTTTTGGTACTAATTTTATTTCTTTTTCAGGTGTCAAAAACCTAATAGTTTTCAAGTCAATCATAACAAAGACCATTGTAAAAACATAAACTGCTGAAGATTTTTTAGTATGAAATAGAATAAGCTTTAACATAACTTCAAATTTTAGGCACTTCAAACTAAATATGAATGTTGACACTTCACGCTATTGGTAAATCAGAATCAAGTTTTGGATACAGCACATGGCCACGTAACATTTGGAAAACCTAAATGAAATTGCTAAATAGCTGCAGAGATATCAGGACAAAACTTGATCTTACAAATTCCATAGAGTCTTCATTATCTAAGGTGTCACCTTTGACTTTGAGGACAAATATTTACAGGTTTTTGTTTTGCCTTAGAAGGATGTTCTTCACAAGAATTTTTCTCCATTGACCTTTGGAGATTTTTAATCAGGAACAGTACCAAGGTCTTACCTAGCTCCTCTGCTCCTGATCCCTTAACAGTTAGTTGTTATTGTCTACACAAATTTCTATACCCTTCATAAAAAAATTTTGTAGTGTTTAGAATTTTTAATCACCACTAATAACAGCCTATGGACTACTCCATGGACAAAGCAACAAGAGACTCATAATGTTTTAGGCAGATATTATTAGTGAATACTGCAATAGAATACTCCTTTTAAGCAATTTCTTACCACAGATGTAAACCAGAGAGTAGATGTTATCATTCAAATTTTATATATATGGTATTATTGCATCAGTATGGAGTTACTTTAAGCAATACAGGTAGCAATTTATTTGGCAATAAGATCAGCAAATATTTAAGTGGTGACAACAGCCAAAATTACTTGGGTTATCTGATCAGTTCTCCCTGCTGCTTTCCTCAAAACTTCAAGATCTCCAAAACTTCAAACTTCTTCAATCTTCTGAGGTATTAGGTTAGACTAAAAAGCTACAAAGTAGAACAGTAGGTTGATCACTGGAGCCAATGATTAAAAATACTTAAAAGATTAAGAAGATTCTTACCCATTTTGTGCAAGGTCAATCAGTACTAAGTCTTTTTCTAGGAGAACAACTACAGCATATGGTTCCTGAAAGTCTGAAAACAACAACAAAAGGTTACCTATTAGTAAATGGAGACTATGCAAGTACAGCCTCAAGAATGGAATCAGGGCTTCCACTCTGGCAGCTGAGATTACAAAGTCACTTAGATTAATATAGTTTTTGAAGATATTTTATACGTGCGGACTCTTCAATCATCCAAGTTAAGTTTGGAAAACTCATGTTCTTTTATTCAATATTCTCAACAGCTCAAATAACAGAAAAAGGAGCATGCAAAGTAAATTCTATAAGCAGGTTATATGAGTGAAAGAGCCAATTTCTGAGTAACATCTTCCCACCCCTGAACTGCTTTTCCTCATATTCAGTGGAGTTTAAGTTTTACTTGCTTACAAAATGGCTCAAAAGACAGCTGACTTGACAGTAAAATAAGAAACCTGAAAAAGTTTTCAAAGTTTAAATTGCCCTCTTTCAGCCAGATCTCAAATTCCAAGCTAAGAAGTTTAATATACTCTGATGGAAGCTGACAGCTAAAACCATTGGAATCATCAGCAATATAATACTATTCATCTGAAATAACTACCTAAACTATGATAAGAAATCCCCTGCTGTAAAAGAGAGATTACAGGTTAGTTTGAAATCCATCTAAATATGGGAATAATAAAGCCACTAAAAGTTTAAAATAATACAAAAATGCTCCTCATGGTTTAGCACTGACTGGAAAGGTCTTATGTGCCCAAATATCCAGAGATGCACACATCTGCTCCACTAACCACAGCTTAAAGTTGTAATGCTTTTGGTCTGCACATGCTTTTGGGATTAAAAAGAAAAAAAAAACATGCTATGAGTAATTGGCTTTTTTCTAGACACAAAATTGGCTTTATAATGAACTATTCTATTCATGTTTTGGCAAGTAAAACACATTTCAGACAATAGGAATAACAGATGTTGCTGCTGCAGTCTGATCCGCAGAGATAAAACAGAAAGAGAATAGTAAAGAATATTCTGATGGGATAAAACTCCAATGATAAGAAGTCAAGGTACAGAGAAAAATCTTTACAGAACCTACCATTAGGATATGGAGTTTCACACAGGGTTAGAAAATCAACAATAGAATAATCCATTTCTAGCACAGCAGTACTTTTCCCATGCATGACTGTTAAACAGGGTCTTCTTCCTACAGTGTCATATGACAAGCCTCCTGAGAGAATGATAAAAGGCTCCCTGGAATAAAGCAGAAGCATTGAGGATCAAGTCAGGATAACACACTAAAAGAGACTGGGCAGGTTTTACAACCTTATGATAAAATTCAGTGAAATATCATTAAGCAGAGATGGAGTAAAAATAATGCAAACCAGCTCTCATGAAATATACAGCTTGGGTATGTATTTCAAATCTTACTCTAACTCTTGTTTAAGTCAGACATCTCTTCCAAACATTTTGTTGACTTAACCAATCTTTATAACTCCTTGGCAAGATGAGATTTTTTAAAATTGTGCTAATTTAAAGTTGTTTCCTTTCTACTGAGCTGAAGATTCAGATTTGCCAACAGTCCCATTTTTCCATAACATAAAACACCCCAGCAAAATCAGGAAGAAACAGTCCCATTTACTTGCTGTACAGTAATATGACTGTCTTGGAGATGCAACCAACTGCTGGGTAAGCTTTAAAGACATAACATCTGTTAAGTAACTTCACACATTTACTCTACATGTTTTATCTGTTTTCCCCCTACCACCATGCAAAAAATTGAAGAAACTACTTTGTCATTCTTTATTCTTACTGCAAAATCAAATAGCCAAGTAGAGCAAAGCAGAGGTATTTCTTCTAGTCTTGTGAAGAGTTTAGAAGCTTCCCTTGAAACTTTTTTGAAAAGCCTTTGCTGAAACATATGTTTAAATACATCCAAATATTTCCAATATGCACATAATTTACAGTTTACTATTTCATTAATTGAAAAACAAGATGAAGTAAATATGTTCATTTTACCAGGTATTTTCTTATTTCCTGATTGTCAAGAATCACTCATTTTAATACTGCTTATGTTTGAAATAGGACATAATCCTTTTGAGATAGTAGACTGACTGTAAGTATCCAGCTTACATAAATGTTACTCATTACTGACTATTGCCTGAAATTTCACATTATATTTCTGAAGGAAAAATAGGCACTTTGCATATCTATCAATTGCCTCTGATCTACTTTTATGCTCACTTTCAGTAGAAGTTCTACCCTTCATTTGCATCTTCCTTGGAAATAGCTAGTATATCAGTATCTGGAGAAAATTTATACAGAAAAAAAAACCCCACCCTGATATATTGTAAAAAGAGAGAAAGAGAGGAAACCTTTTTAAACCTTTTTTTTTTTTTAATCCTTTCCTATAATACTATCTTTTTCATACTGTCTAAATGGCTTTCCACAGCTGGCATTTGAAACACAAAGTGAGACTAGATATGTCAGAATTCTTGAAAGCTGTATAATTAAGGTTTGGTTTATGCTGCAGTTCGTGAGTTTAAGACTTGGCTGAGATCTACTTTGTGTTTGTAGCACTGAAGGCAAAGCAGACTGAGATAAGCCTCCAGCTTCTACAAGTATTTCACAATCTGCTTGATCTTCCAGAATGACCTATGACCCAAGATTTGATAGGATCAAGGAGCACTGCTGGCTGAGGAAGAGACCTCAAAGAAACGCCCATAAATCAGACCATGGGTCCATCAAGTTCAATATCCTGCCTCCAACAGCAGCCCAGAGTGTGTCTCTAGAAGAGGATTAATTTTTCTCTGAGTATTTATTTAATCTCAGTTTTTCATATTGAAACTTCACACAATCTCTTGTTGTTGGGTCCTTGATGAAATTTCAAGAAAATTATACACTTGAACTTAGTCTGGTATTTTTCAGGATGTCAGTGAATAGAAAAATACTGAGGTCTCATTGTGTTGGAATTATTTACTGCAGTATTTTTTTTGTCCATAGAAATCATCAGGTTTGAAACAATTTTTTGAATTTTTTTTTGAAACAATAATGCTGCCAGGACAATTTGCAGCAATTATCATATTTGCAGATTCACTGGAATCAACTGACATTAACAAAATAACAAATTTCAATTTTTAATTTTCATACATCACAGTGACAATTGTATGTCAGCTTCTCCAGGTTTTATTTCTCAAGGTAATCAAACTGCTTTGGGCAGGCTTGCCAGAGACAGTATCCTTTAGATGCAAGGAATGGAAGAGCTAAGAATAGAGCACACTGATCTGTCACACAGATTTTTCACAAATGAATCAAAGATTAAACCTGACTTGAGTCTGCCAGAAAGACCACTAAAAGTTCTTGTATGAATTCTTCATATTTTCATGAAACCATGGATTTACCACAAACTGTGCATTTTCTAAATAAAGTGTTGCCCTTCAGCTGTGTTACAAATTAAAAGATTAGTGCACATCAATTAGAAATACATAATTTAAAATAAAAATGTAGAAGATTTGTACTTTGTATAATAGATGAGACTGATTCAGCTTTGGGAATTACAGTTTACCTACCTGAAACAATGGAAGACATTTTAAAAAACTCAGGATTCAGATCTTAGAGAATTGCTTTATAGCATTTTTAATAGCAATTTATAGCAGCTGCTCATGCAGAGATTCTTTGAAACAGTTCAGCTTCAACAGGTTTGCAAGTAATCCCCTTACATGAATTTCCTCATCAGTGAAATATGTAAAATCACTTGGAGAATACTATAAGAAATTGACTATAAAAGGGGGCAACAGGTCATTAACAAAAAATTTCAGAAAACACAGGATTAGGTCTTGCAATGTATGAATACATAGTACAATTGAGAGTTGAGTGGCTCACAACCCAGGAAGGTGTTTCTGTTCAATTTTAGAAGTAAACTATCAAATGTGAGCCAGCTTCTGACAATCCAGATGTGTGAGAGAACGGTAAACAGAGAAATCAGGTCATTGGTACCATCTGGCTTTCTTTTCAAACCCTGAGTAAATCTATGGAGAAGTTAATCCTAGTATGAAGATGGAAAAGACTTCAAGAGTTAGTTTACCTTAATACTTGAAGTAGTAGTGAAGAATTTATTTTGGGAAGTGTGGTTTTAAACTAATAAGGTGACACAAGAAAATAGCACTCATTCAAACTAAATGAACAGATTATCAACTTTTACTTGGTGGGAGGCACCATCACTAATGTAACCTCAGGATCCCAATTACACACAATCATCTCACTAAGATGACAGTCAGTCATGACAGCTACCAAGACAAAACCCTTCTGAATTATGTTTTACATGGAGACTTTGGAGCTCTAATTTCTATTAGACACTGGCAATTTTACCATAATGCTAATATCAACTAGAGTATTTTACTGTAATGCTAACATCAACCAGAGTAAATACCAGGCTCTGAGCCTGCACACGTGGAAAGTGGTCTCAGGAAGGACTGAATCTGGAGGGGGAGGGAATTGCAAAAGGAAGCTTGAGAGTGCCTCTAGAAGAAAAAGTACATATAAAAGCAATATGGGAACCAGAAAGCTCAAAAGGTAAGCTGCCTTTGAAATTCAGTGCTTCTGAAAAGGATGAAGTATTTTAGATGATGAGTGGCTGCAGTACAGTGACATTATGCTCTGAGATTGCAAAATGATGTCACTTTGCACAAGGAATATATGAAGAATGTACCTTTTTTCACCCCTTATTCATCAATAGTAACCTTTCTCCCAGAAATAAAGCTACAGACATACTCTTGTTGTAGGGTAAGTTACTTTGGCTCTGGACACTTCACTTTTGGCACTATTTGCAAAAACTTAAAAACCAAACCAACCAAACAAAAAGCAACAGAAAACCCCACAAAGTTAGCAAGTAAATAGGTAGCCAACAGAACCCAGGAAAAGCCTCATGTCCTTCTTTTGTCCTGACCCCAGTTTTACAATATGAAAAATGAAATGCAGGGAAAAAAAAGTGAGAAGGAATTAAAAAGAGCTGCAACAGTAAAAAGAATAGTGCCTGTAGCCCTTAATATAGGGTACCATAGATTATGGTCCTTCCTTTTGCGTGGTTCTGAACCACTTTTCCCAAAAACAGCTTACTAGAATTAGAAGCAGTAAAAAACCCACTTCAGATCATATAAATGAAATGTTTTCCACTGGAGGAAATACTGAAACAGACGTAGATCTTTGAGCACTCTGGATAGATAAGGGAGAAACAAAAAAGGGGTGATAGAAAGATGTTCAAAATAGAGCATGGAAATAGTGAACATTTTTTCCTAATAAAGATTTGAAATAAAACTAAAATAAGCAATAAATAGTATCACTTAAATGTAAGCTTTTTTGCTTTGTTCTGATTCCTTCTGGTTTTTTATATAATTTGTTTTTTAAGAACAGCTATCATGAACTGCCACAGAAAAAAGTTTATTTTATATGTTTCTTACATTGTTTCAGTAGCCTGAAAAGTTTTGTCCTGTTCAGAAACGATTCTCCTTTGTGCTACAGAAATTAAATCACGAATAAGAAATGACAGCACTTTAGATAAAAAATTAAAATCTTGCTCATATTAAACAATTCCAAATGATAAATAGAAAAATCTATCAAAAATTTAGGTATTGAAAGGTAGTTCTGTCTTGCCTTAAAATTCTTGTAAGATTACAAGTGAAACTGAAAATTGAGTACAAACTGAAGTACACATAGCAGTAAATGAAAGCAGATTTCCAGTGCACTGCTTCTCTACCACAGTGCACACTAGTGCGGTTTTGCTTGTTGCAGTTTGTTTTTGTCCCCCTCTCTTACTTAAAGTTCAGGTAGGGTTATCAATAATTGTAGGTTTATTAGTACACTGAAGAAAAAAAAAAAAAAGATAGATTAGAGAGAAGAGTAAATTCAAATCTATCAAAACATTCAGTTTGGATAAACACCAGAAAGTGAGAGGTGCAACAGAAAAAAAAAAAGCCAAACCAGGAAAAAGTAGCTTCCCCAAACTAGGATTATTCTCCAAACTTCCCCATCAAGGATTATTAGAAATTATACTAGAATAAACTCCTCCTTATACTATGTGAAAAGTCAAGTAGTTTTCACATTGTAATACTATGTCACAGAAAAAGCTCCAAACTAATTGTCTCTTTCAGAATGACTATTCAGAATAAAAGAAGGCTTTTGATTACAGAAATTGTAACTTGCTGAAGCTGAGAATTTTTGATTATCTCTCTTTAAATCAGATGTTGATATTTCAGTTGAGAAAGGATTACACAGATAGATGTAGACTTTTGCAAGTAAAATATGGCTTTCCAGATGATGATAGATTTTTATAAAACTGGGAGCCAGCCACAGTTTTAAGTTTCTATTTACCTCATTTTTAGCAGAAAATAATAACACCTAAAGCCAGTGATATTATGAGTATATAAACACAATACTGCATTGTATCATTTAATAAACCATCTTCTACAGATCTGAATGCCTGAAAAGCAAATAAAAATGGTACACAACCCCCCCCAAATATAAAAGAAAACAAACAAACAAAAAATCAGCTTCTGCAAATAGCTGAACAGATTTCCATGAATATTTTATCATTATATTGCACTTTTTACTCAAACACTTTAGAACCACAAATAAAAGAAATTCCACACAGTTCAGGAAATCCATCCACCCTAGCTGCAGTCTGGGTAACAAAACATGCTACTTTATAGATCCTATAATTGCATCTGAGCTTCTTGTTGCAATTTCTGCTTTTTTACATTCTCAATATGCATAATTAGGCATATTTCACAGCATAAATTACTGCACTGTACTAGAAAAACTTCTGTTAATAACATTTTAGGGCAGAGGATGTATTCAAAATTAAGAATATTCAATTTGGGATACTATTTGCCAAAGTTCAATTTATCATGTCTGTGTTTTGGTGTCTTATTTGCTTCATCAGCCTTTTTCTCTTCAGAACTCTCAAAAAACTGAGCAAAAACGCAAACAAGTTTTAGTAGCATGAAAGAAGAGTGTAGATAATACATTAGCAGCATCGTTGGTTTGTATACAGTAATTCATTCACACAAATGTCTGTATTTTATTCATCAATATCTGACTTATTAAAGCTAAAACAAAGCTGTACCATCAGAATATGCAGCCCAACAACAGGGAAACAAAGTCCATTCCCAGAGTGTTGCACTGTTACATATGCTCATTTTGCATACAAAACAATTCTTACCCAGATCTAGTTGTTTTATATTCCACCTTTAGGATAGGTTTGCAGGGTTCTGGCTTCTTTCCATCCTTCAGCTGCTTTCCTAAAGTAAATTATTTTCCTGTGTTAATCTTGCAGTTCCGTAACATTATGGCAAGTAATGAAATTCAATGTGCAGCTTGAGAAGTATAAAATTCACACAACATACATTCAACAACTTTGACAGTAATAGAGTATACCTTGGAATAATATAATTAAACATTTCTTAAAGCTCTCAACACACCAACTTTGAAGGTTTAGGCAAAAGAGCAACTCTAAACCTGAGTGCTGTAGAAAATTTGTTTTCAAGCATATAATCCTCCCCCCTAAAGTAGGAGATTTAAAATTTATGTTGTGCCTACCCTTTTGCAATTAAAATTGGTCAGCTTACAAGTAAAGTGAGGTTTATCCTAAGTATTATCCTTAAGGGCTAAGACTTCAATTGAGCATGAAAAGCCCGCTCTCTCATAACTGTGTAATTGTCCTCACTGATACATCCACACTTAAAAATCTTAAGTAAATAAGTTGCAAAGACGTGAAATAGAGACATGCACACCATGTAAGCCTGGCATTTGTGTACAACTTACTAGAAGAGCAGCAGTATATTTCACAGATGAACAACATGCAATGATAATTTCCTAGATTAACATTAATGCAAGACCTCTCAGAAGTGGGAACATCTTACCAGATGCTATTCTTGTTCTGTTACAAACCCTCCCGAAAATTTATGTGGTAATCTACACATTTATACATAAAACAGATACTTGCTTATATGTATTTTAAACAATCTATGGGATTCTGATACAAACAAAAAGCAAGTCCTGCAAAATATGCATTAGTTAACTCTGAGATCAGGGCCATTGTGTCACAGACAAGCTTTAAGTTTAGAGAATTAGAGAAAGCTGTACTGATTTGGATTCTTATTTCATAAAGATTTTTCTTTTTTAAGTGAAATCTATGAGAAACTGGCATGACTGAGAAAGATTTTTACTGTATTGCAAGCACACTTTTAATACTTGTTTTTTGCAAAACACACTTCTATTAAAAACAATTATCTGTGTTTTAAGAGCTGTCAAGTGCAGTCAGTATCCATTTTTCACCTTACCATGTGGAGTGATTGTCTGGAATGGTTTGGTAGGAGATTTTACATTCCATATGGTCAAGGTACCATCTGAGTGACTACAAATGAATTGTTTGCCTTCATGATGCCAAGCCACAGAGTGGATAGCCTATGCAAGAGAAAGCAGAACAACATAAGTTATGTATCTTATTATCATTTTATTCTTGTACCTTCCTCAATGACATTAAACAGAAAATGGCAATTAGAAAAATTACTAATTAAATAATACCTATCCTATTATGTCTTAATTTACCTACGTCAAGTTTTCCAAGTTTTTTTTTTTGTACATAAGTAGTACTTTCAGACACACTTTACCCATCAAAAATACTGTCTTCTCTGTTTAGGGGGAGCCCACTCTCCTCAACATAGTACTGAAGTATTCTTCCATGAAGGGTAACATGAAGACAATAACTTCAAGCATTTATTTAAGCTTTGCTAACCATAATTTTTCAGTATTGGGAAAAACATATTGTCCAGACAAAAAATATGGGATGAGATTATTAAGTTCAAGTATTACATATTGTTTTGAGATGTTTGTGTGAATGTGCACAAGTGGCAAGCATTAGGTCAAAACTTCCATAAAACACAAATTGAAGTAACAAGACTTTTTTGAAATGATGATGATGAAAGCAAAGTATTAGCCTGGATGCTCTAATATTGCAATGGCAGCTTTGAGGTGCAGGAAAGCACAAGAATCTACTAGTAAATCTTTCCACAAATACAAAACCATCTCTAGATTCCTAAAATTAGGAATGGAACGATTACACCATGCCACATAAAAACTACAGAAAACAGCTAAATAAATGAAATCTAGTTGCTGCCTTCAGGCAAGAGGAAAGTAAACAATGATGCAAAGAATACAAATAAGGCAAAAATATTGACTAGCAAGAAAGGATTAGTGCCATTTCTGCATCCAGCACCTCTGTTAGTATATGGAAACATGATGGAACCATTAAGTGATATTCAAAGGAGTTTTAGTTATAGCATGAAAGCATCAGTAAATAATGAAACCCTAAAGTATTTCTCTACTATCCAGAGGGTGCAAAAGGAACTGTTAACTGCAAGAAATACTGAACTTGGTATTACTGAAAATCTAGATTTTATTATGAAGACATTACTCTAGGTAAACTAGAAAAACAGGTGCTGAATAAGTGAAAACTGATGGACTTTACCCTCAGTGGACACCTTCAGCAGTGATTCTGTCTGTAAGAAGGGCTTACACTCACTCCAGCTCTGCAGGGACCTTGGGATTTCCTCTGTGAGGAAACCTGGGTGTGTGAGCAGTAGAGAACTGTAACCAGCAATGACAGCTTAAGCAGCAATTACTGGGTGAAGAGCACATCTCAGGACAGATCCAAGCGAGCTTTGCTCAAACTGATTATACACAGATCAGGTCTTCATATTTCATGAAGTTATACAGAGAGACAAGACAGTTTCCAGCAAACTGAATGGGAGAATCCAGAGCTTAAATGACAGAGAAAAATGGCTATGCTACGTGAGTCTAGAGTCTCCAGTAAAAAATTCCCCAATATAAATTAATATAACATCTGGATATATGTAAACTACATATTAAGTTTAGCATTTCTTTGTGAAATTTAATATTGTTCCCTATGTATTGTGGAATCACCATCAATTTTTTTAAGACAGATTTTGTGTACCAGTATCACATCTACACATGTAGCTCAGAAACAAATCTACATGCCTCACATGATGTCTCCTACTATCAAAGTGAAATACTCTTGCTCATTCTGCCTGTCAAATAAATTTTTATATAGCAAAAACTGGTATTATAAAAGAAATCTTGCATAAATATTGAGTTTTTATTTACCAACATTATACCAAATAAAGCAAGGGGTCAAAAATTTTGAGCATGCAGACTCAGTAAAGAGAAGGCTGCATTTAAAAAAGCTCATCACTGACAAAATAAATGTCTACAGCAGGCTTAGCAATACAATGTAATCAGTACATTTTACATTATCTTCCATATGAAGTCTAACCTTGACAACAGTAGGCAGCCCATAGTGTAAATGAAACAGTTTGATCCACATTTATGTAGAAATAGATCTTAAGAACTATTTCTACAGTAAGAGAGCAAGTTTCACAAAAGGAAGCAAGAATAAATCTGAGAAATGATCACTTCTTTCCTTCCTTGAAAAAGATGTCAAGAGACAGGAAATGCAACAACTTGTTACTCTTGAAACAGCATTAATGCTTAAGAAGATAAAAAGATCTGAGCACAAAGGAGAAGATGACTGCTCTCACTTTCTGCAAGGAACATGGAGGTTAAAAAAAACCTCTGAAAGAGAACAAGGAGCCTTTTGGCTTTATGGTTATTTACTGCCTAGTTTTAGTTGTTTTAGTTTTAGAGTCACTTGTTATATTTAGTAATGCAGCTAAATATTTTTTAAAATGTAACTGAAATATATGCTTTATGTTTTTTAAAATAATCCAACTAACAACTCTGTAGGCTAGGTATGATAAACTTTTGCATACGGCAATATCCTTTGCTATCACACAATTCACAAATTCTTGTAAGCCTAAAAAATAAAAACCAACTTCATAAGTAGCTCCAGCACTATCTCAAGGTACACAACAAGCTGGCCTAGTGACAAAAAAGTTATAATGAAAAGAGTGCAGTAACCTTAAGTAGTACTAGTTAGCTGATAGCACTAGCTGTTGACTAGCAAGAATCTCAATCACCAAAACAAAACTGATATCTGAAAAATCATCTCTATACACAAGAGCAAAGAAGTTTTAATATTTTCCAGAGTTAATATTAGTGCTGGAATCTGGAGGAATGCATAAAATAGAAAAATCAAGCAGAATCCACTGAGTCTGCAAAACAAATCTTCTAAGACACTAAAGAGCCACTAGGAGTAGTATATTTTTATTCTAACATTTTACACAAAACTTACTGATGCAGAATAAAACATTCTGTTTTAATCTTAATTCTCATAATGATTAAAACTTACTGTTTTCTTTTTGGTACCATAATGCAGCAGTATGCTTATATCAGCTGGTGCAGATTTAACTGTGTCACAAATAATTTCTGGTCACATGGGACCAGAAAGTAACCCCTTATAACAAGATCATACCCAAGTATCACAGATGATTGTTGCTATATTTAGGGCATTTGTATCCATAATTGGTGTTGTCTGCACAGGTAAACCAAGTCCTTCCATTTACAAACATGAACCAAATTCAGGGAACCTTTACAGAAACTCAAACAGAAAGAACTCTAAGGAAAAAATAACCAACTTTGTCTAGATAAAACTTTATATTTAATTAATTACCACTGAAGGTTTCCTATTAGAAATATTCCTACTACCCCTTCACTTTACTTCAAATTTAAGGTACCTGTTCTGGACTCTAGGGAAGTTTGTCTCAAAACTTCTGAGACAGTTATGTATTTTCTGGGCAAGTGGGAAATTGAATCTTACTTTTTTGACTAACAACACAATTGACTTTGCTGTCCTACATATGCCTAAACTTTATTAGCAATCGTAGAATCTATCCCTGAGTTTTATGTAGAGACAGGCTGTTCTCAAACACAAAATCAATTCACCATCTGTTCCAGAAAGATGATCCCACATGGAAAAATTACTGCTATGCTGCCTGCAAAGAAGGTGAGTATACCTGAATTTAAGACAGAAACATTTTTGCAGCAACTGCAGCGTTTAACTGAAAGAGACTTCGCAATCACAAATAAACCAAAAAAAGTCTGAGGAACAAAATTAAAAGCATTTATATGCAAGACTCCTACAGAAATACCTTAAGTATATCACTAGCTTTTCAAGAGATTATTGCATACTTAAAAACATTTTGCGAAATTTATTTTCTTCTGCAATAGCTTGTAAATATCCCGGGAAATAACTATTAGTTCTTGGTACTTTTAGGAAGTACAAAAATGAATAATTTAAATGCAACCTTGCAATTTAAGAGACAAGTTCATCAATAAAGATCAAAGCTTTTATGGTATTTTTCCACCAGGGGAATTCAGCTGTTTCAATTCATTAAATACTGATACAAATAATCCCATTCTTTTAAATTCATACATACTTTAGCCACATGCATATGATTTTGGAACATTTTGAGACCACTCTTCTCATCTGTCATGATTTAACCCCAGGCAGCAACCAAGCCCCACAATGCTGCTCACTCACCAGTGGGATGCGCGGTAGAATCAAAAAAAATGGTACAACTCATGGGTTGAGGTAAGAACAGTATAATAATTTCAATAAAAAGAAGGACTCAGCACAACTAAAACATCAGTGTATTACTGAAGTTATTCATGGTGAATTTAAACACAGAACTCTTTGGTAGGTACTAGAAAGAAAATTAAACCTATTGCAGCCAAAACCAGAACAGTGCATAGAGGATTTCAATGATGTATAAACACAAAAGTTATTAATTTAAGCAGTTTACCCTGTTTTCAAGAGAATTTTTTAAATTCAGTTTTCTAACACCGAATTTAGACTACGCAAATATGAAATGCACTAGAGACATTGATAAGTCCTTTCATAATTCCTTGGATTTCTCAATGATCCTTTACTCTTGTGACATTAATTGAGCTTGAAATACGCTGTGCATGACTGGCAAAGTCCATGATTCGTTATTCTGCAAACCAGCCTGGTTATTTACCATATCTTATCCA
Organism: Agelaius tricolor; assembly: GCF_023055355.1. Taxonomy (NCBI): domain Eukaryota; kingdom Metazoa; phylum Chordata; class Aves; order Passeriformes; family Icteridae; genus Agelaius; species Agelaius tricolor. The sequence goes on from NW_027269261.1 coordinate 48,706,654, forward strand.
GATATCACAGCCTTATTATGACAGTCCTTTAATTTCCAAGAATATGGACAGTGTTTTTGCTTAAACATGAATGGATGATGATACTGACTCCTTTTCTACCAGTTCACCAAAATATACAAAGAAAGTATTTTAAAACTTGGGAGTACCTATGCTAACTCTCTTGTCAAAAACCTAAGGAAGGGAAAAAAATTCTGTGAAAGGAAGAAAACAAACAAAATGTAGCTAATGAGACTTAAATGACAATACAACATGAAGATTGTTTCAATGAAATGAAATACATTGACACACTTTGGTTTCTGGCAAGTCACATACTGGGGTTGTTTCTCTTTCTCCTGTCCTCTTAATTTCACAAGCTACTTTGACATGTTTTTAATGCTCTAAAATAATCTCTTACACTCAACCATGTACCAGAACACTGAGTCTAAAAATAGTAATCTATAATGCATTATAGTTAATGCTGTCAAAGCTTACTTGACATCAGAACAAACAAAATATTATTTGAAGAACAGACTTGATTATAAAACAAGCTTTAGTTTTCAGAAGTTACAGTTGAGGGATTTGGGTTTTTTTTTTAGGAAAAAGCAATACTTGAGAAATTTGTTTAATTTCTTTCATGAACATACAGGTTGGGAAATGACTGCAATATAAACTGCATTTCACAAAGAAATGCACAGCTTACTTTCCTTAAATCCCCAATGTCTGCAAATAAAAGGCTTAAGAACGGTGCAAAAGGAATTTAGACTTACTGTTTCATTGAACCTGCCCAAGACAAAAGGGATGTTTTGAGTAAAAGGTTTCCAAGAAATTTCCTAAACAAAAGTTCATTCACCTACAGTTCCACTATGTACAAATAATTTCCTCCAAATTCTCTGAAAAAGAATGTTACACTTTTGCATTATTCTAAGTAATTTTAAATATTCAAAGTATTGTTGTTAAAATAAAAAATATACATTACTTTAAGTTCAAGATTTAATTCATAATATAGAAAGATAAAGTACAAATTATAGCTAAATTCTCTGAATTTTCCTGTAAGTAGAATGTTCTGGAAGGAAGAACATGCCAGCAATCAGCAGTAACCCTAACCATGACCTAGAGCTGCTTCCCTCAGCCATGGTTAATGTCACCCAACTGCTCCTGTCCTTGGGGTGAGTGTCCTAGTGTCCTTGTGCTACAGCTATTGGCCCAGGGTGCTGGGAAGGTGCACGTGTTCAGAGAGGAAGAAAGTGTGCACAGTGTTCCATTAACCTGGCTTTCAGGCAACAAATGAGACTGCGCTACCACAACATGGGAATTTGCTTCAAGAAAGCCTCCTAAAGGTCAGGCCATTTGAAATGAAACCAAGCAGGAAGCTACAAACCCATATAATTGGATTCAACATCTTCCCTCAGGAAATAACAGGTATCTTTCCACAGACCTCTGGACATGCCGAGATTTTGACCCTCATTATGATCTTCCTCTGCTAAGGAAGAAAGGATGACATTTGGATCCCTGCACACATCTGAAGTTTTGAGTTAAGAAAGTTGCATCAAATGATGGTGAAAGACCTTCAAGTTACATGCTTTAAGAATAACATCAACTACAAAGCGATGAGAGAGGAGGAAACCAATGCAATGGCAAATTTTCTAGCAAATGTTCTTTATGCTATCAATGTCCTGGCCACCCTGCTCATGATGCCTGAGGAAGCCTAGCCACTCACTAAGATGGCAAATGTGACAAGATTGGACTAAGTAGCTCTCTTCTTACTGGTTGTCAACTCCTCACTCAGAGGAGCCCTCATCAAGAACAAGCAGAGAACCAAGCGCATAAATCCTGAGGCTTCATATCCTGCTCCTGCTACGAGGCAGAATGTCACATGCATTACCCTCACTGAGAGAAGAGGTGAAGCATGTTGTGACATTAGATGCTCCCTGTCCCTTGAGGGCAGGTTGGCACACATGTTCATGATGGAACACAGCCCTTACAGTCAGTGTATGAAAGAAGTTCTCCAACAACACCATGAAACCAGGAAATCAACAAGAAGCTAGCCAGAAAGATTCTCTGCACAGAAATGTCCAAATTCACACAGTTTGGTAGCAGGAAACAAAATGGCAAAGAACTTTGCTCTGTGTCACAGTAACCAGAGACAAAGGAGATCTCTTGAGACAGGGCACTGCTCCACTGCTCCATTCTGAGTCTTCTGTGTGTGCACTCCCATGAGCAAGGAAACCACTACATTACCAGATTGTCACTTTTTTCTCTTCCCTTGCTAACCATTCCCAAGTTATGATAAGCACATTTCTTTACTGGGTCTGACCTGAGATATTTCATTACTTCTGCAAAAAAAACTTAAAACTGAAGATCTAGATGCATCCACTTTTAAATCCTAAAGAAATTCAAAGATTTAACACCTGAACTAGTCACTGATCTCTGCAGCCTCTCAGGTCAGAATTGGTTCCAAAAAGTACTGAGACAAATATTAATTTTTAAATAAATGGACCACCAAAAAAAAAAAAAAAGCAGAATAAGCAGCATGGTGTCTACCTTAGGTAAGTTTCTAGAAACTGCAACAAAATTTTAATAAAGAACAGAGTTAATTGACATATGGATGAGTATAATACACCAGGATAGAAGTAGGCAACATGCTAAATACCTTTGAACATGAGAGGTAATTATAGTCAAACAAACCTCCAAGAATGGTAACAGGCATGAGGTTCATGGAAACACCACTTAAGCTGTCTACAAAATTTTCAAAGTCCTTGAACAACGTATCTCAAAGGAAGCTAAAACTAAACAGATTAGATATCTTTAAACAAATAAATAACTGGTTAAGGAAGTAAAGCAATCTGGAGTAAAGACAGGCTGGCACTAATTGCTTAGTTCATGGATGAACTTAAATGGTAGAGACCCTCAGGGATCTCATCCGCTCAGTTTATTCATAAGCAACTTGGAAAATTAGAACAACAACATTAAGACAGTAAAGTCTGCTGACAGTACCAAACCACACTCAAAGCAGAAATCAGGATTTCAGTGAAAAATTGCCAAAAAACTTCAATTTTTACTGTCCAACTATGTCAACAAAAAACAATGCCTAAATGTCAGGACTTTGACCTGACAAGTAACACCTGAAGGACGAGTCTCTGGTTTTATAGTTGGTTGTTTCAAGGAAGCATCTGCTTTATGCTTGCAGCATCAAAAGGCTAATCCAATATCAAGACCAAGAGAAAAAGAAAGCAAGACCAAAGACAATTATTCCACATGATAAATCCAGTGTGCCCACATCTTCATATATACTATGCTGCTGTGTTTCTGTTTTACAAAACAAAGATTAAATAGAATGGTTAAAAAAGTTAGAGAAGAACACAACAAGTAAAAGGTCTAGGAAGAAAAAGATGATAAAGACATGAGTAAATTTATAAAAAAAAAAAAGATAAAGGAATTAATTAGGTTCATGCAATGAAAATGGAAGGGAGAAAGATTGCTCTTTCCATAACACATTCTGGGGCTTATATGGACATTTCTGATGATCTAAGGCTTAGATTACTTCAGAGCCTCCTCCTCCAAGCAAACTCTTAATTGGTAGAATACACAGAAGTACAAGTACTGAGCCAGAACTGCCACCAAAATAACCCAACAACCCCATCCCCCTTCCCCAGCAAAAACCCTAAAGCTGGTACTGAACAATAACAAAGCCATTTTACAGTTAACAAAATGCAATCAAGACCAATTTTATATTATTTTAAATTAAATACATCAATTTGTATATTATGCTGACTCATTTTTCTTAATCTCAGTTGTTCAAAAAGTCTGTTCTCTCAAGAATCAAGTTTTAAAGAAATGAATGGCACCTAATACCATTGTTTTTTTAAACCTCCCGCAGTCTTATTTCAAAGAGAATTGATCATGATCTTATTCTACAGAGAAAAGGTGGTTAGAGAAGTGTTGTAGTGAGACTATTTATTTAGTGCTTTTTCCCCCGCCCTTTTCTCTTGCAGTTCCCAGAATATGTGAGAAATTCTAAATTACAGAAATTGATAAACCACCTTCTTTCAACTTAAGCCCTTAACACAGGTGAAAGTCACACGATTAACAGAAATAAGACCTAAAAGCTTAGTGAAGAAATCCAATCCATGCCACCATTCACTACTTTACAAACTTAAACTCAGTGAAGTTATTTGGTCTGAAGTTTATCATCCAAGCCCTACTGCTCTTTTAGAGAAAATTTCCAGTACTTGCAATTTCAAAGAGACCTACTTATTGATCCACTGGTGACAGAAGCAGGAGATTAAAAAATAAAGTCACTATTTGAGTAGTGAATTATATCCTCAGAGTAAGTAATGCAGATGAAAAATGTTACCTCATCATGTGTATATCTGTAATCTGCCTTCTTTGACTTCAGGTCCCATAAAACCACCGTCCCAGATTCAAAGCCAATCAGAAGCTGCAATAAGAAAATACATTAATTTTTTTATAAGGAAAATCAAAATGATATCATTTGCAATGCCTGAGGTTCTTGTCCAAAAAGACATGCAGCATAATAGTACATATAGTAACAGCAAGTTGTTATAAAAACAAAAATTAAAGAGGCAAAGGCCTCAACATTAGAAAGGTTTACTTTGTACTTATTGGCCTCAAGTTCCAGAAAATATAATGGACATTCATGCAATATTAAAAAAAAATCAAAGTATCCTTCTGAAGTTTCCTTGGAAATCACTTTGAGTTGCAGAAAGATCTATATTAACCCTTGCTATGTGTATTCCACCCTGAGTGAAAATAAAGGGTGTTGAAAAGGAGAAATTCATCGTGCATTTCCCTCACTGGAATTCATTCTGCTTAAATTTGCTGGAAGAATACAACACTGCCCCTGAAGTTCTCAGTAAGAATTCATTGTCTATAAAGAAACTATGTACTATGAGGTTTCTCCAGAAGTTAACCACAATTGAAATAACTGGCTGAAGGAACCTCAAAAACATTATTTGTTCATAGGAAAAAAGCTAGATAAACAAAACTAGATAATTTCCCAAATAATCTTTTTGCAAGAAGCAAGTTTAAATCTTTACTGCAGGGAGTGAAGACTCAAATTTTTGCAACTACACGGGGCTTTTTTAGTAATGTTTTCCTTACGAGAAATAAGAAAAGCATAAGGTTAAGATCTCAAAACACTTATTTATAGCCTGATGAATAAAACCAGTAATTTTTAAACTTTAATTGACAATAATTGGATGTGGGGTGGAATATATCAAAATTAATTGATCACTTGTATTTCCTGAAATTACAACAGCTTCATTGCATTCATATGCTAGAGTCCATAAGCCTGGAATGTGATTCAAACCTAATTCTACAGAGAAACCCATTAGTTATGCACTTACTGCAGTGAGCATCATACTAATGAAAAAAACTCTACTCATTAAATTCTCTGCTGGACTGAAACCTCAGGTGTTTAGGGTACAAGCTGATAACTAGCTAAAGCTTTCAAACCACTGCTAAGACAGTGGGATTATTCCCTCTCTCCAGTTTAATCTACTAGTGACATGAAAAACACAACACAGACAAAAAATATTCCTCCAGCCTATGGAGAGCACTAGTAAGCAAAATTGTTTGTCACAGGACAAGGACTCCTGTCTTGCAAGGGCTTCAAGAACATGCACTGTAAAACTTCTTTTTAAGATGAACAGATGATTATGCTAATAATATCTCATAAGAATGAAAATACAAGTCCAATACATAGATCTTTCTCACATATTTTGGTTTATTTTTCTGAAATATCTTGCTTTTCTGTAGGCCAGTTTCATCAGCAAACAGCATCTAGTGATCATAATAAATGGCCTAATATGGGAGTATGAGCCAAATTCCACAAAACCCTCAGATTAGTTAATCTAAAGACAAAGTATATGGTATTCTATAAAAATATGCTGTATAAATAAGCATATTAAAGTTGTGAAATAACACACAAGAGCATGATAAAGTGGAATTAATTTCTACCACACTTTAAGCATTCTGGTTATGATTGATTGGTTTTTTTTGTAACATCTTAATTTTTATCACCATAAGTAGAAGTCTCTGCTTTTATTTCCAAAAGTTTTGCAGCTAATCATTTTCATCTCTGTTTTCAAATGACAAGATGATTCATTCCACTCACTTGTCCTACACTCATGTCTGTACTTGGTTTTATGTTACTTTCAATGAAGTAACTTTATGTTACTTATAACAAAGGCCTAAAACCTTTGTTGTTTCATATACTTAATACTTCCTTAAATAGCAGTGGTATCTATACTTTAAAAAAGTCTTGCTGTGAAAATAATGTATTAAAGAGTCTTTAAAATATCTTACCTTTCCTTCATCCATTGGATTGTCACTAATGTGGACAACAGGTCCTGGGTGAGATTTGGATGACCTAAAAAAGAAATACTTCCATTAAAAAGAATTGTCCCCTGCCCTAAATGGCATCTCAAAATGATTTTAAGTTATAAAGATTCTGCAGATACAGACTCCACATAAGCAAGTTGTGACATTTCAAAATGGAGTTACTTTCACTTTTATCTTCAAGCCCATAAATACTGTGTCTGTTTGTAGACATTTAGTTTCTGTCTTAAGGAAAGACTAATTTATTGCCTATCAACAACAACAACATTAAAAAAAAAAACAAACAAAAAAACGACATTAACTTTAAACATTTTATCTTAATATCTGTTGTTACAGAATTGACACTGTAAGATCAAATGTTTACTTTTATACTGGAATACAGGTTTTGCCATTATTTATAAACTGCCCAAGATGGCCATTGTTACAATAACACAGAATTAACACTTTATGTGGACTTCCTGCTATTGAAGAAGATGGACTAATACAGAGCTGTGTTTGCTTCAACACCCTTTGGCAAGTGACAGACTTCACGTATTTTGGAAAGATGTACTGGGAACAAAACACCAGCACAAGAAAGAGCAGCACACAACTACATCTTTCCCCCACTATATTTGCACATACAATTTTAACACTGAAAAAAGGAGATGCAGTGACAATAGCTATAAAATGTATTTTGGTCTTGGAATAGACTTAATTAAATTTGCATTTCAGAAAGTCACTTCCAATTCAGAATATATCAGCCCTATTAAAAAATGCATTGTCTTTACACTTTGGTCTTTAATCCCCAACTGCAGAAGCAACATGTCTGTCCAAGTACCAGCCACACCATATTTTAATGTATATTATTTTTTCTTCTGCTTTATCCCAACACATGGTGATTTTTAAATCTATTTCTATACTGTCTATTTTGTCTATTTCCATGTCTATCCCAGGAGCTATGATAAAATACTGCTAAATTGTAGAAACATATATTAACATTAGCACCTCACATTCTTAAAAATAAAAATATCTACATGACTATGTACTTTGATAGTGTATGAAGTGCAGTATGATGAATATGGAGGCCTCTCTAGATAACAATGACATTCCTGCAAATGATGTTAACAACAGCTGGGACATTGCTGTTCCCTCCCCTCCACAGACAAAAATTGGTTAAACTCACAGTTCAATGGCTTTATTCCACATGATGACATAGCCTGAGAGAGTAAATGATTCCACATTGACAATGTGAATGTTTCCTCTTTCAGTGCCCACATATAGCCATTTGCTTTGGAAAGGCAGGTGACAAAATGTTATCCTGAAAGAGAAAGCCACAAAAAAGGAATTAAAGAAATGTCTTTTTGATATCCTACATTGCAAAGTCTATGCTACCAAAAGGTAAAAATAAGGCAACAGGCAAACAGCAATATATAAGACAAGTTTGAGGTAAAGTAGAAAAGCCAGTAAATGACCAAAGTAAGAGATGAACAGACAAAGTAGAACCTTAGGCTGAACAAAAAATAGAAAGCAAGCTATTCTAAAACTCATAAACCATAAAAAAAAAAAAATTACAGTCACCTTTAAAAATTATTGAAGGTATTTGATTGCTGTCATGTCAAACTTAAAATACAATACTCCTATGGTCTCTAAATCTCCCTTTGGAATCTATCTACTTTCAAGTTTTAAAGAACAAAGGATTTCAGAAGCCTTCACATGCAGATAAGGCTGATTTCAAGTAAGGAGACAGACAAAAGATATAACTCAAGAAAAGTAAGTTCACATGTCATCTAAATTAATGCCAAAAAAACAAACCTTAGAATAATCCTTAACAATTATAAAAGTAATTTTAAAAGTAGTTTAAATTTCAGGCTGCAGCTTTACTTCAATCACATTTTAATTTTCCGCCTTTTAGTCTTTTCTTCTGCTAGAAAGGTGTACCTGCACAAGACTCAACAGCTACCAACTGTAGGTACCAGCAGAGGACTCCTCTTTCACTGTAGCTCCAGCCCAAACACTAGCATTTGAAAACCTGATTATTTCTGCACCCTTGGGTCCTGATTACTGTTGACTATTTCTTCAAGATAAGGAAACAATGTCTGAACAAACTGACAGAATGCTAACTTGAAATTGGAGTCTAGAAACTTTCTGGGACCTCTAAACCATTTTAATCTGACAGGGTCTGTCATTGAAAGAAACTGCCAAATTACTTAGCTATCAAACTTGGGCTTTCAGAAATGTTTTAGTGATAAGGTAAAACAATTATTCAACAAGAATTTGTTCTGTTGGCTCTAATCCTTAGCTTCACAATTTTTTATGTTCTTGTTTTCTCCCAATTGGGTTGCTTATTGCCAAATCCATGCATCACTTCACAAGCCTGTTAAGTATTTATGCAAAGAACAGCTTTAGATCCTTTGCATTAGATGCTGCATACGCACACCAACTTCAGCTGAAAGGAAAATCTAACAGCAGCAAAGACAGAAATTGCTGTGGCTGACGAGATGTTAATTTGCACTGCAGGTTTCAAAAGAAAAAACTTCTGTAGTGATACTACCTGGATTCAGATTTAGATACCCCTGGATCGTGGGTCTTTTTTACTTATTTCTCCCTAACTAGGAAATGGACTTTGCTCAAGCAAATACTAATCTATCTGCTTTCCAACTCAATTTCTTGTCCTTGAACATTTATGCCAAAATAAAAGCCTGCATTAAAGTTTTCACTGATGTTTGACAGAAAAAGAAATACTACATACATGATTTAAAATGCCCTTCCAACTCAACTTGCAGATGTTGTAACACATTTAACAAAGAACACTAATCTGCAACCACCACAGGTTGAAAACTTGTGTTTCCCCAACATCCTTTAAAAAAAAGGATTTTGATGGAAGCCAAATCACATACATTGGTACAGATTCTTCCTAGGCAGGCAGAATGATAAGATAAACATAAACTTTCAGCACTCTGGAACACTACAGCAGCTTTTTGTGCCAGCACTCCACATGCCAGAAGTAGCTGGCAACCACATCAGTTGGATCCAAAACCATGGCCTAGCAGCCAGAAAAGATAATCAGTAGCAGGGTTGTAGGCTTGCCTTGATTACCAAGTTAATATTGTTAATTACAATTGTCCAACGCTTTCGTTATGAAAACCAATCTATTTCACATCATTTGAAGTGGGCAAAAAAAAAAAAGTTTGGCCTTCAGTTTTGACTGTTATAGCCCAAGGGCAACATTTAAAGTAGCTCCTCAATATTCTTGATACACTTGAATATGCAGGGATTTTCAATTTACTGTCTCTTTTGTGCAACTGAGATTAATTTTGTCCAGAGTCAGCAAACAATGAACTGATTCAATGCTAATAGCAAATGAAGAGAACAAATAGCTTCACAAAATATTTACAAACTCTCAAAGGCAGGAGGTTGAAAAGACTTCAAAATTGAAAGAATAGGCACATAACAGAGTTCTTAACCTTATTCAAAGTATTTTACCATTCTTCTACAGACTTTTGTGATTTTTCTATAAACTAAGAAATATTCCTAGATCTTTTATTTCACAGAAAAACTTGTTAAATCCAAAAGGAATGGCACGCTGATCCTGCTATAAGAACCAACATTTCTCCCTGAATGTAGTAAATGTTACTCATTTGCAAATAAAAAAAAATTACTATTTTATTTTCTTAATAGAAAAAATGTATGTCTTCCAACTTTCAGAAACTCCACTATATTTTGACCTAATGACTCATTTCAGATAACTGCATTTATTTTAAAAATTTACAGAATAATATTTCCAACATCAAAGTTCATGCACTGAGCTTCCCGCCTCACTAATTAAGGCTTCGCCTTAAGCTGTGTATACTTTAAAAAACTTTGGAAGTGTTACAGCCCTCTTAAAAACTAAAAATCAGTGAAGCTAGGACCATCTGAATGGCCTGAGCAGCCTTGTTAGTTCTGCTGAGAATTGGACTGATGATTGAAGGGATTCAAACTCCTTTTGGAGGATGGAAACAAAAGGTTAGAGTCTTCTTGGTAGTGATGCAATACCTGCTTATTTGACACTTGGCCACAGACAGCATTTTTTTGTTCTGAAAAATGAAGATTTTTTCTTTCAGAAATCTATCTTTTTGCCACCAGATTAGAATATAATTCATCCATAATGTATTTTAAGATCAAGAGAAGCAGAATTTGCCATATAATCCTCTAGCCATTTATACAACTCGAGCAGTCTTCCCCCTCTCTCCCTACCATTTGTGAATGGATACATTTATAAAAGTGGAAAATGCAATCAATTGTTGAGAACACATCAAAAGGACTACAGATGAAAAAATTTCGTACTTGTCTTTCTTGCGCACAAACTCCAACTGCCCGAAAACAATGCAGCAGTCAAAAGCAGACTGCCATACCTTTCTCCTGTAGCAAGCCATTCTGCCCAAAAATACTAAAATAGAAGCATCTATGATTTAAAACCGTCCAGTTCTGTAGATCTAAAGCGACAGCCTGGGATTGTTGGAGCCAGCAGTCACAGAAAGCAGGCTTTTGCAGGCAGCTCTTTCATGGCACAACAGATTCCTCATGTTGTCTCCAAGGCAATTTCAGCTCCCTCAGTAAGTGTAGTACATTTTGTGAAACAGACCAAAGTTTTAGCATAAAACAGTACAGGGCACAGCATGTCATTTCAAATATTTCACTTCCCCATATCTTCACAAAGAGAAAGATCCCTTTATAGAAAAAATATGCTTTAAGGAGATTTATCTTTTCAATGTGAAATCTACAGCAAGATTTTAGTATAAACTAACATCACCACTAAAATGAGGCACTGTTATACAACCCCAAAGCAGTCAGGGTAGCTCTAAATTCTCCTGTAGCTGTAATTTACCATAAGCACAAAATCTTCATCCTCACCACACACATATTTGCAAAGCTGCTCCCTCCCCACTGCTCAAAAAAAAATACAAACCCAAGATTTTTCTTTCTTGCAAAATGAATTTGTAAAAGTTGAACCAATAGTTCAAGAAAACAAAATTATGTACAGAAAAGTAAGTAACACACCCACAGGGAAAAACAATGATAAAATATTTACTGTTCTTACACTAATTAAAAGTAATTTAGGATATTGCTTATGGGAAAGTCTTAGAAATGATGGGAAATTCTTCAATAAGTGTTTTTTAACCTGCTGAAAGGATTCCCTTTCTTAACTGCAGACTATGTATCTTTTCTAATAATCTGTCAAAGATATTTAAAAAAATCTTAATTGCTGCTGTTTCACAACATATATCAAAACAATTAATTCAGCAAGTGATAATGTTCCCTACAGGAATTAAATTACAGAAATATTAAAGAAAACAACTTACTATATTATTACATTATTCAAAGAATTAGTTTTTCAAGAGGAAATACTAAGGAAAAATGGCAGGCTGGTAACTTGACTGTATTATTATGACAGCAGAAATCCTTCTAAATTAATCTTTACCTTTTCCTAGTCTACTGCATTATGAAGCATTATACATCAGAATTTTTCACTGCTTTAACAAAGCACAGTGACAAATACTTTGAAGAATGACAAACACTGATAACAGGTTTTATTGTTAAGTCACTAAAATATTTCTAGTGCCTTGGCCTATCATTATAGGTCTGCAGTAACTATAAGCACACAGCTGCTCAGATCATTACTGTATAGGTAAAATAAAAGCAAAAGATTAAGCTATCAAAGCTGTATTCTGCACACTTTTATCCTCAACCTTTCGTGTATGAGATAGCACCACGTAAAATTCAGAAGCTGAGAAGTTTAATTCTGATGTTAATGTAGACTCCAAATCCATGGACTCTTGTCAAAGTCCTCCACAGGCTTTGAAAGTCAAAAGGCAGTGTCAAAATTACATTCTGATGGAAGCAAGCAGTAGTTTTGATACCACCTGACTGTTGCAAAAGGGTCTTTTTCCACATCTGATAACTTCACTAAGCTTAGAACATCTACCCATACAAAAAAGGCCTCAAAGACCAGCAGGCATAAGCAGAAGAAGATGCATCCCAAAGAAGTTGCTCTTCAATGCATCCCAAAATGTCCCACCAAAAAAACACGTGGGCCAATGTGGTAGGAACTGAAGCAGGTACTTCATTTCCATTTATATCCCCCAACAGCACTCCAAATGTTGCTTCCCCAAATCCACTGACTTGAATTGCTGTCTCTTAAGGCAGTGGAGAAGCATCTGTGTTCAGTATCTGAGTTGTGGTGGACATCAGGGGTGTCAAAATGGAGTAAGCATGTGTCAGAGCAAGCTACTCAACTGTCTTGGGACGACACAAAAAGTAACAGACCATTGGCATGTCAGACACACCAAGAGGAGTTCACAAATATATAGTGCAGGGTATTTCATCAGTGGCAAGAAAGTTTCCAATTTTTTTAGTGTTTTGCGTAAGTTCTTTCAATACTGAATAATTCTCTTAGTTTTCAAATCATTTGCCTAAAAAGACACATAGGGAATCACAAACTCAAACTGCAGAAAAAAAATGGCCGTGTCAGAGATGTAGCCCTACCACACGAGGCAGAAAAAACATTCCTATTGCTGATGGAGAAGCCTGTCATTTAGGCAGAACTTAAAGACTAGAGGTCAAATTCTGCCCAAGAACGTGGCAGTTGGCCATTATATGCCTCATATCACTGTGAAAGTCAGTGTGAAAGGTATAGCTAAGAGGGCAACTGAGGCAATTTAAAAACCATTTCTCTGAAATTTGAAATTTCTGAGTGACAGGACTCAGCATTTTGGTTCCGCCTCAGTGCTAAAGGCAAAAGAAGGCAGCTGATGCAACTGCAGCTCCATCAACCATACTGACACGTGGAACTCTGCATGCATGCATGGCCTCAAGGAAACATTTTTCAAAGCAATTTGATCTTTGTGAAAGAAACATTCATATATATAACAAATCCAGACAGCCAATATGTTAATTTCCTTCTGCTAGTTTCTTGAAACAAAATCAAATTCCTTCTAATTACATGCCCTAGTGAATCACCGCTGAGTTAAAATTTTGAACTCACTAGCTAAAAGGCTTTACATGACACCATCAAGGCAAGGAGACCAGATGATCGCTGCGTCTCACTCTGAAGAAAGACACTTTAAAAAAGTGTGAAAAAAGAAAACAAACCCCACCCCAAAAATTTAGCTGTGTGTGAAAAATAAACTAAAACCCCATAAACAATGTCTATCACCACCTGCTCTCACAGGCAAGACAACCTGTATGTCCTTCTGTTATCCACAAAGTGGCAGAATTGGTCAGTTTATAAATTCAGGGTGAACGAAAACTACCAAGTCTGCTAAGGCATAGTCTGAGTACAAAGTTATAGTATCTAACAAGGTAACATATGTGCCAACAGAAGTTTAAAATCTTACTGCTAATTAGTAAATACAAGTGGGATTTTCCACTCTCTATAGACAGTGTTCCAAACACAATGCTAAAAAGCTGCTGTTTACAGCAGGATACAAAGCCAAAGATATTTTAAGCATAATTTTGTAACTCTGAATTATGCAGTTTCATGTTGAGGAAAACTATTTAAATCCCACAGCACAGAAGTTGACATATTAAAAATTAAACTGCTATCAAGGCATTCAGAGATCGATATGCAGAGCACTGGCACAAAACACTCAGTTCTATTTTTATGCCATTCTTGCTTTGTGACTTACCATAAAGACAAACTTTCTTTTGTCAACTCAGGAAGGATGTAAGTCTCAGAAAATGAACAAATTTTTCATACATGCATATAAAGCTGGTTTGCTTTGGCAAAGGGGCTGGCAAAGGGGCCTCAAATTTGCCATCCCATGCTACTTTTTCTTTTTTCAATCAAGTTAGTCTGTCACTCCACCCTCTCAAACAGGATCTGTCAAAGTCCCTGGCTGGTTAGTGATGCATGTTTGACTTTTCACACCTCAGATCAGCATCAAGTTTAACAGTTTCTGCATGGCAGGCATGAAGCCAGATCAGTTATGTATGAATGTATGTATGCATCTCACAACATGCTTTCAATATTTACTCTAATAAGATCTTTTAACTACGTTTATTTCAGAGCTAGCCTAGTGAAACATTTATATTTACTACTGAGTTAAAGCGAGTTTCACATGAATCTTGCATTACTTGTTAACACACAACAATCTTGTGTTTAGGATATTTATAAATAGATATGTAGATGGCAAAGGAAATAGATAGCGATCAACTGAAGTCATTTTAGAGATGTACAAAACCTGAGACACTGAGTTCACACACTGAATTATGCATTCTGAAAAGAGGTAGTATTTAGACACTTTTGCATGACAAGTCACACAAACAACTGTTCCATATCATTATGCATTTTTGTCCTGGCCCCTACACACTGCTTCCCACAGTCAAGGAACAGTGGCCAAGCATGACATTGGTCTACTATCTCCTAACCCTTGTTTGGTAACTAGAACATAAAGCAGCTGCAAAACCTCCACAAATGCAGCAAAGAAAAGGCTAAAAAACTTGAACTAGCTTGTTTTGCACTGAGCTTTTGTGATTTGTCAGTAACTTCAGCTAACAGATTTGTTAGACATGTAAAACCTCACCAATTCCTGCTTCAGAAGACTTGCTTCAAATTACTAACCATCACTGTTAACAAAAGGCAGTCAGGAGCTATGAACCCATTAATGGTCAGTTGTTTATCTACAGATTCTTTACTAATTTAATGATTCAAGAGAAAGCAGCATATTTCAGGCCTCTTGGATACTGTTTTTAAAAAAATGTTTTGCTCAAATCTAAGATTGATGTAAGCCACCCAAAGACATTTTCCACGCATCAGAACAGAGCCTGTAATGACAGAGAATTATATTAAAAAGAATCAGCTCTTTCACCACTCCCTGTTCTTAAAATTCACGAGTAGAAAACCAAGAATTCACATCACTTTCCTGTCATATACTGGAGACTGCATTCTGAAATAATTTACAGATTTAAAACTCATGTTTTCAGGTAAGTTTACAAAACATCTAACACACAACAGAAGCATTTATAAACAAGCTAGTTCTTGGGTTTGCATCTTAAGATGTTTAAAACATCTTAAATGAGGCAACAAAATTCAATTACCAACAGGATAAACAAATATGAAATCTAGAAATTGTGTTGTTAGACATTGGGCAGTAGTTCTTCCACATGACTAAAAGAAAGGAATTAGGCAGAGCTGTTAAAAGGCTGTGCCAGAAGATTACAGAATTAGTTAATGAAGTCATAGCCTTATCACTTGATTTTTTAATTATTTTTTTTAAATACAGTTAAAGAATAGTTTTCAAGACGAAGAAAATCCTTTCATATGAGTAGCTAACTGCTACAGTTAGCTTTCTATGCTAAAGACAATTTCTTAGATCAAATCTAAACCTTACATATCAAATAGTTATTTAGAAACAAAATCTGAATAAAAATTTGCCTGTGACAGTTTAAAGTTCAACTCCTGTTACATAGGACACAAATACTGCTTTTCTGCAATTTCAACACACTTCCAGATAAACCAAATCAGTTAAATAATTTTAAACCTTTGCCTTAACAGAGTCCTAGAGCAAATACTGATGCCACCACAATCATTGCTTCCATCATATGAGTTTCAAGATATCTAATCTCACAAACTGACAAAGTATTATTAGAGAAGACAGTTATAAGCCTGTCTTGTAGTGTACAAAATACTTCAAATAAGTCCTGTTTGAGAAGTTAGTTATCCTTATGAATAGATCTTAATCCCACAACATGAAGTACTATAAAAATTTTTATTAATTAAGTTTATAACAGCTTCATGACTTGAGAATGTAGAAGCTGAGAGGAGCTGACTTTAGTTGTGATATGTGTTGTGGTGCTGCATGCCTCTGCCACCCAGGACACTAATTTCTCTGATCTGAGAAATGTTCATTAAGCCCTGGCCTTGATGAACTGCACTTGGACTAAATTCCCCTTGAGCTTATCAGAAACCCTGTCTGTTCCCAGGAACTAACAGGTGTCTAATGAACATCTGCTTTAAACAAACAACCTTGGAATTTTATTTTTTTTTTAATAACAACACAAGTGGAATAATATTTTTGTTGTTGAACAGTCAAAGAAAGTTACCAACTCAAATTGGCCAAAATGGAAAATTACCAGAACTGAAGCCCACTCTCTTGCTACCCTATAAATAGTGGTCCAAAGTGAGACATTTTTGAGCTCCTGATTATAAGAGGCTAATGTGTATTAAAGCCCATTGTCTAACAACTCTATAAACAGCAGTCCACAGTGAGATTCCTTTGAGCTCTTGATTCCCAGAAGATAAGGGACTAATGTGTACGTCTCAAACACAGATAACTGGATGGCTGTGGAGCCAGCCAAGGACTGTTATTACTAACAGACAAGAACTGCTGGTAAATCCAAGGACTATTGGTATTAACACATCATGAGAAAGAGCAAGGTTTGGCTGGAGAAGGGGGGGTCAAGTGGAGATAGAGAGGCACTTTTCCTTTCACAGTACAATGTAGGAATGAGTGGCAGGAAGTGGACATGGACTATAGGGTGGGATTAAAACCACAAAAGACCTCCAAAGCCCCCTGACACATTTCCAGAAAGGCCTGACAGAACGGACTGTGCATCATTAATTTACATCATGAACACTCTTCTTAATAAACTTAGTTGTATATAGCATAAAACTGACCAAAGAAAAGCCCATTTACTTCAGATTCATACAGCATATTGAAACTATTAGGTATAATGAATTACAAAGAACTAAGTGTTATAAAGGCCCCTATTTACAATTATTCAACAATGAATTTTTTGCATTTCAAGTTCCAGTCAAAATATTTACCTGATAATGAAATTATATGTTATTTTATAAATTTGTGTTTAATGAAGTAGTCAAAAGAAAAGAGAATATTTGAAAACATTTAACAGTCATCCACCATGACCTAAGTGGCTATGACAAGGTACAGATCTGGCAATCTTAAGTGTTCTGGCTAACTTCATATGTTATTATAATAGATGTTTTAAAATTAAAATTGCTAGAAGAATAAGCCCTTGTCTCAAGCTATGCTTACACCACTCATGGTAACTGTGGTGCTCTCATTACCTACCTTGGCAAGACAGGATTAGTAACTAAGTCAGCCACTAAAGCAACATCAGTGACCAAGACTCCTTTCTAGCCCCACTTAACTCTCTGTGATGGATCTTGCTACTGACATCATTACATTCACAGAAAAAAGGATAGTTTAAAACTTTCACTTTGCTTAACCAAAGATACACCACATCTAAAACTCTAAGCCAGCCTACAACAGATTTTCACACAATCAGAATCAGATATCTGTTTAGAGCATTAGTTAGAAGCCCATTTTTAAGTGTGGTTTCAGGATACAAATCCTAATTTTACACTGACACTTAAGTAGACACTACAAGTAAGAGAAAAGTCACTAAAAAAGGGAAGGGAGAAGTAGAAAATTCAGTTTGGACACATTACTGTATCTCTTACATTTGGACAATCCTCATTAAATTAGCGGTTATAAATTGCATTTCCTTCCATTTGCTTTCTATACTGCATAAAGGAACACTGCCACTCCTTTGGGGCAGAGAATTTGCCCCAGTCAACAAAGCTTCCTGTTTTCTGTACAACAGTTCAGAATCACAGAATTGTCTGGGCCTGAAGGGGTTATTAAAGATCACCTAGTCCAACTCACCTCCTGTGGCCAGGGACATCTTTCAGTAGATAGTTGAGCAAAGCCCCATCCAATCTCTTCTAGATCACTTCCAGGGATAAGGCACCCACTACTTTTCTGGGCAAGCACTTACAGTGTCTCATCACACTCACAATGAAGAATTTCTTTCAATATCCCATCTAAACCTACCCTCTTTCACTTTAAAGTCATTACCCCTTGTCCTATTCCTACAGGCTCTGGTCGGACTTTTAGCACAGAGATCACAGAAACAATTTCAAAAGGGAATTAGAATCACTTAATCCTCTACACAAAGAAACCCCAGTAATCTGCATTTATGTTGTTCCTGATGAATTTGTTCATAACCTACTCTTTAAAACTACAAGGGTACCATTTCATCCACCCAACAGTTTGTTTAGCACTTGGCATGACACTACATTAGAATGTATTAGATAAGTATTTAACTTTTTCTATTGCTATCTATTACTTAAAATATATGACCTCCTGCCCTATTCAAAAGAAATACAAGGGACAGATTATTCTGGTTCTTGTTAGTATCCTCTGAGCTCCCCAAGCAGCCCATCTCTAATGCATACTGTTGCAAAGCAAACACAGCATTCCAGCTGAGACTTTTCATATACTAGAAGAGAAGGAACACCTCTTAGAAGGGAAGGAGTAGTTGTTTTTAAAACAAAGGACATGTTTTTCAGAAATTTACTCAACTGACTTTTAGAAATTTAATCTTAAATGTCTCTCTAGCTTGCTTGGAATTCTATTACTTGAGTATAAAAATTTTTAGTCAAAATACAAGTGGTTTTCAGATACTCTGATACAAACAAGAGCTCTAACACTGCAGAATCTTGCTTTGCCATCAAGGGAGAAAAAATTCCAGGTAAAAAAATTGACCAATTTTCCTGTTGTCTTTTTGGTGCACACACTTTCTCTTGTTCCAAAGTTCCTCTGAAGACATACATTCAAATTACTCTGCTCCTCCACCTTTTAAAGATATGAAAATTGATGTTCAACAATGCAACACAAAGTGATAGAAAAGGCATCTCTGTTTAGGTCACTAGTGTGTCTTATTCACAACTACTTTGGGGCCCAACAGATTGAAACTCAAACCCAGTGTAAGCGCAGTTTCAATTATGTACCAAGTTATGGCTTGGACTGCATCAATAAGATCTGATCTTACAATAGCACTTGGTGTGCTAAGGGCACTGCAATAATAACCAGTCCCTACCGTTCCCGGTTAAATTTGAGGGAATGAAGTATAGCCGGCCTCTTCTGGCGCAAGTTCCACAGGTGTAAGGTGTCATCAGCCAAGGCACTCACAAGAGCTCCCTAGGAGAACAAAAACATTTTAGTCATCCTGTTTTCAAAGCCCTAGGAACAGTGTAGCATCACAGTGGAAATACATTACATATTTATTACCAGGATGAAAAAAAAAATATAAGCATGTGCATCAGTACCATAGCACAGCTAAGTTCTAAGTAGTAGGAATGAGATAAGTGATGTGATCACATGTTCAGCTCACTCATATTTGGTTCAGTGCTATACTGAGAGGTGATGGGGAAGCTTTTTCCAGTGTGTGCTCATCAGTTTCCTCATGCCCATCTCTGCAGAGAAATCAGGCAATGATCTGCTAATATCTGTGTGCTGACAAAGATAGCGAGATCCCTCTAAAAACCTGTCCCCAGCTCAAGTACAGCACTGCTGTCAAATCTCAGCTGCTACATCCCTAGAAGCACATCTGAAACTGAGGCAACATTATTCAGTTCATGTCTAAGACAGTAACTTGACCAAAATAAAATTAGCTACATACTGAAACTGGTAGTACTGTGTAAAAAGTACTTCACCACTTCCAGAGATAACTTGAAACGTTCAAGGACATGAAAAGATATCCTAGTTCTTGCTTATACCAAAAGAGTACTCTGGTGACAAAGATATTTTCAGGAGTTAGTCAAGCATTTTCCAAAAATAAAAAACTTAATTTATTTCTAATTGTTATTGCAGTTTGTTATTTGTGCTACACCACTTTCATCAGCTAATTGTAATGCTTGCCTAATGAAAAATTAAAGAAAATGTGCTCCATTTCTTCTCTGAATTACACATAAATCATTTTACTAACCTCATTAATCAGGAACTGAAGTTGGATTACTGCAGCTCCACTGTCATGTTGACAGTAGCATTCAACTCCTGGCCGACCAAAGCTGGAATTAGTACCATTAAGGAATAATTGTTGCATGTAACAAACAAAACACACAGCATAACCAACATTTTCACTTTCACTAATACCACATTCACACAGGCTAACATCCTGCTTCTAGCTAGTGCACTCAACATATCTAACCACACAGAGCTGAATAGTTACCAAAACAGTCATTTATAAATGCAACAAAGTAACACAAAAAATTCAAAAGGCCTACCTTGAAATATAAAAAATTATATATAACTGCTTAACTTACAGAGATTTAAGGGATTATTCATCACAAAGAACTTGAAGAATGATGAAGCAGTTATTTTAACAATGTTAACTATCAGGACTAGAATGAAAGGAAGTTAATCTAAAAAAGCATCATAAACAAATTATTACATTTTTCAAATGCCAAAGAATCTTTCTCTCCATTTAAACATTACTTAAGGATGAAAAGACCTGAAAAATGCAAGGCATGTTAAAAAAAATCTGCTGTGACAGAGATGAGATCAGTAGTCAAAATATGGAGGAGTCAATGGGACATTATGTATAATGTAAATTTTCAGGATCTCTGTATCAAGACTTCCTGGATTCACACCAGCCATGAGATAGAAAAAGCTTGCTCATTTTCACCCTCACACATAAATCAGTCCTATCGTTCCATAACAAATATTGCTGGAGGCTGCAGCAAAACAGATTCTTTCACTTCTCCATACTTTGCTAATTTTTTAGTTGCAAACAGGCTGTATTTTAAATGTAGTTATGCACCTGCTTCTGATACAAAATTAAGTTCTCCAATGTCTAGGAGATCGTGCAGAAATGAGAGAGGAATTAAGCAAACTGGTCAGCATTTCACCGTCATTGTATGCCCAGGTTTTCTGACTATAATTTGTCAGTGCTGAACACTTCTTGTTTTAAAGAAACACTTTAGCATTCAGAAGAAAAGAAATTATTCTGAAGCTTTATGGAAAACAGGGACTATAGGTACAATTTTTTCTCTCAGTATACGCTAAAAATTAATAAAACAGTATAATTCTCACCCATTTTGCAAGCTTTCCATTTACTGAGAAATTGCTGAACAAAACCCAAGTGGATAATATGTGCATTCTTAAAAAACATGTGCATTCACACAACTACAGACAGTTGAAAGGCTGACAAGACCATTAGGCTGCATGCAAATCAAACCTCAAACACATCTCCTGCTCAGCCTCTAAGCTGGTAAAGTAAAAAAGTACAACAGCAGGGAGAAGTCTGCTTTAACACACATTTTAACTTTTAAACTTGAACCACATTCTTCTTGACTAATAAATCTGCATAACATCCAGCTAAGTGGTGAGATACACACTGGACAGATGTTGAATAATCCACCAAACTTAATACCAGCTTTCTTCCCCAAACCGAATTAGTAATTTAATTTTGTTCTGCCATGGAAGGACTTAAAGAGTCAGCGAGCCTCACCTGGTTTTTTGGTTTTATTTTACATTTTACAAACATGAGTTTTTTTACAAAGAAGCTGTCTGTATTCTAGTCACAGTTTATGGCTTAAAAAACAAAAAGAGTGGAGGGGGGTTGTCCCCATAAACAAGGCCTTCCTACACAAACTCACAATACTTTAAATGTAAAGTCGTTGCTTTTACATTAACTATGGATTGACTGCACAAATTGCCAGACTGAAAAAACCCACAAGAAATAAGATAAGTTTCAGAGCTGATTGCCTTTGGCCTTGCTCATGCATCTGCATTAATCTGAATTAATAATTATTTGCACAAGTAGACAAAAACTATTTTCAAATGTGAAATTCAAATGCTTACAGGAATTGAATTTTAAAACTTGTTTATCTTCACTGACACAGGTAGCTTTCTAATAAAAGATTTTCCAAGCCCCTCTCTGGAACAACATTTTCCAACATAATTAAATGCAAACCTTGTTTGTAAACCCGGAGTTTATTTGGAATTAAGACTCTACAGCTACCTTTCTTCAAAATAAGAGGAATATGACCCAGAAAAACATAAGTCCATAGACTGCTCAAGTTACTTCTTCCTTCAATTTCTATTCCTCAGATGCTTTCTGCAAGCACTTCTGACGCTAATATTTCTGGAAGCACTGTTATAACTAGTCAGTAAAAATTTCAATATTAAGAATATTTCAGTGTTTCCTTAAACAAAAAATTCTTCCACATTTTCCAGGAATCAGTAAATATTCAGCACTGCGAGTAAGATTACACAAGTTTTAAATATTCAGAGCAAATCTCTCTTCGACAAATTAGTGGAAACCTCACATCCAGATGTGAAAATAGTTTGGCCTCTTCTATAGTGCTTGCCATCATTAAAAAAAAAATAGTCCTTGCAGCTAGTCTTATTTAGTTCCTTTACTCAAGGATTATGTCATCTTCACTTTTTCACCTAGTAGCTAAAATTATTCTTCTCATCTCAAATTAATATCATCCTCCTAACCAGCATTAATCTTCTTTTCTAAAGCAATGCAAAGCCTCCCCGTTTTGCAGGGTATGCTGAATTGAAAAAGCACGTCACAAAGGCTGACTGCAGAAGGATAATATATGCCTGCTTCAGTACATGAAGCATTTCTCAACCACACAAAACAGGCAGCAGCCCAGGGAATGCAGTTTGCCCAAATCCGCTGCACTTGTGTATGTGTGCTTTAGGCAAGAGAGCTCACTGTACTAAGCAGTGATCAGCTACTACATCGTTGTTCCCAAAACAGGCAAATATTATAATGAATAATGACAAGATGAGCAAAGCATTTTAATTTTGTAGACAGGAAAAACTCTCTGTCAAAGACCTTGGGTAGCTCTAGAGGAAATACTCTGCTCTGAGCAATTTTCTAATCAAAGACCCATCCCTGCTTCTTCAATTCAGAGCAGTTCATTCTACTATTCCTGCTTCATCCCCAATTCAAAATATTACAGAATTGGATAAATTAATAGCTTCTGAACTGTAATATTGCTTCCACATTCCCCACTACCATTTGGAAATTAACCCTAGAAAACACTAGCATTTCAGTGTCTTCACTGCGTATGTTTTGAGAAAACAAGAGACAACAGCTGCGCCTGAGACAAGAAAAAGAGAACATGCTCATGTCCTAGCATTAGTGCTCATTTTCATAACTGCTAGAAGCGCAGGTAATACACAAGGAAATCACAGCATGACCTTAATTTAATATCACATAAGACTAAATTCACTTTAATATATGAGAAAAAGCAACATTTCCTAAAGGTATTTTTTCAAACAAGCTTCAGACCTAAGCTTACACTTCAGGCATTTCTTTTAGCGATATGCAAGTTTTCTCCTCAAAATGCCCTTTTTAAAAGTTATTACTATTATTTATAGCTTAGCTACATAGTAGCAACTCAGTGCACATCTGCCCTTAGAAATCACATTTTAAAGTAAAAATTAATTCCAGAATGCTTATGAAAGTCAGAGAAGACCAGTTGGTTTGGTTTTTTTTAATTCTTTAGTTACTCTAAGTAGACCTAGAGACTACTAGGGACAACTTCTTCACCTGTGGTTGATCCCTCTGACATACAAGACAGTCGAAAATCGGTAGCTATCAATTCAACCCTTAGCATAAGGCAGTCACCAAAAAATCACAGAATTTAGATTTAAAAAGACCTCTAAGTTAATCAAGTCCAACCTTTGACCAATCACCACCTTATCAACTACAGTATAGAACTAAGTGCCATGTCCAGTCTTTTCCTGAACCATCCTCCAGGGATGGTGACTCCATCACATCCCTGGGAAGCCCATTCCTATGTTTAACCTTTTCCATTATAGAATTTTTCCTGGTGTCAAAACTAAACCTCTCCTGGCACATCTTGAGGCTATGTTCTCTTGTCCTGTCATCAGTTGCCTGGGAGAAGAGGCTGACCCACGCCTGGCTACAGCCTCCTTCCAGGCAGTTGTAGACAATGGCAGGGTATCCTAGGTCCCTGGGCCTCCTTTTCTCCAGGCTAAACACTCCTAGCTCCCTCAGATGCTCCTCATAGCACTTGGGGACAAGTCCTTCTCTGGACATGCTCCAGCACCTCAATTCCCTTCTTGCAGTGAGGGGCCCAGCAGTCGAGGGATGACTTCATCAGTGCTGGTACAGGGGGACAATCCCTGCCCTGGCCCTGCTGGCCACACGGCTGCTGATACAGGCCAGGGTGACATCGGCCTTCTTGGCCACCTGGGCACACACTGGCTGATGTTCAGTTGGCTGCCAAAAAGCACCCCCAGGTCCTTTTCCATTGGACAGCTTTCCAGTCATTTTTCCCCAAGCCTTCAGTGTTGCATGGGGCTGTTGTGATTGTAGTGCAAGCCCTGGCACTCGGTCTGGTTGAACCTCATAGCACAGGCCTCAGTACATCAATCCAGCCTGTCCAGATCCCTCTGCAGAGCCTTCTCACCCTCCACCAGATCAGCATTCTCATGTAATTTAGTGTCATCTGTGAACTTACTGAGAGTGCACTCAATCCCCTCATCCAGATCATTAATAAAGGTATTAAACAGAGCTGGCCCCAACACTGAGCCCTGAGCACTTGTGACTGAACACCAACTGGATATGACACCACTCACCATCACCCTCTAGTCTGGCCATCCAGGTAGTTTTTAACCCAACAAAGAGTACACCTGTCCAACCCATGGGCAGCCAGTTTCTCCAGAAGAATGCTGTGGGAAACAGTCAAAGGCTTTATTAAAGCCCAGGTAGACACTTCCACAGCTTGCCCCTCATGCATGTCACCCAGTTTCCTGACCCGACTGGCTGGGCCTGAACCCTTGGCTCTCCTGTAAGTGCCACGTGATCACACTCAAGATAACCTGTTCCAGAACCTTCCTGGACAGCTAGGTCAGGCTAACAGGCCTGTAGATCCCCAGATCCTTCTTCTGGCCCTTCTTGTGGAGGGATGCCACATTGGCCAACCTCCAGTTGACCTTCCTGGGTAGCCAGGAGTGAAGATAAATGACAGAGAGCAGCTGTGTGAGCTCTTCCACCAGCTTCCAGTCCCATAGACTTATGAGTGCCTAAAAGGCTCAGCAAGTCACTAGCTACTTCATCCTGGATTACAGGGGGTCTATTCTGCTTCCTGTCCCTGTCTTTCAGCTCAGGAAGCTGGTTATCCTGAGGTATACACACACATTTATAATTCTAAATTATTTTCCAAACTATCATCACACAGATATTGGCATCTTTACTTATTACACTGTGATAAAAAGTCTTGATAATACAGAAAAGACAGACCAGTTATCAGATTTGCTACTGTTAACAATAGCTCACGAGTCTTAAGACAAATCTGAAAAAATTGCTGCTTTTAATATTCATTCCTAGATACTTCTCAAAACTATAGCTGTAACACGTACCAGTACTTAAACATTTGAAAATTTTGACAAAAAAGATCATTGGCTAGAGAAAGACACAAACCACTGATTTGAATTGTATACAAAACACTAAAATCAGCAGATTACTCAATGTATTCTTACGTATAGCACTCTAGGAGTGCATGATATACTTGCTTATTTTACTACAGTAATGTATGTGTAGCAGTTTTCCACTTAATCAGACCCTGAATAATTTTAACAAATAAAAATACACTGCTGTATCTCATCAAATCTAATGATTACTATTACTCTATTACTTTCACATACATAATCTACAGCCATCTCAAAGAACAATCTGTCAAAACACAGTTATTTAGCCAGAGAGATTTATTCAAAAAGTCAGAAAGTACTACAGTCAAATACTGTCTAGAAAATACACTTTGACCTTTCAGATCCATGTACTACCGTACAAGATAACATATAATTTGTCCTATTGTGAGGGCAATAACAGGTACAACATTTAAAAAATGGATGTTAGATCCACTTACAAATATCATAGTAGTTTAACAGGGTATAGCAAACTACTACTGCTGTTTGCTATTGCAGCTTTAGAACTTCCAGTGAAGTGGTGACTAAACAACTGGCTGGAAGTTGAAGTTCTCAATTTCCAAATCAGCTACCAATAATGTTCATTCCTACATAAGTACAGATCATCTTCCTTAAGTATTCACTTTGTTTATAGAACAATGCTCAGCTCCTTCAAACACCAGAAGCTGAATGATTCCATGTTAGCTTGCAAAGAAAACAATCTCAGACTGACAGAGTAGAAAGGAGCTCTGTTTTGAAAAATACCGAAGTCTATAGATCTCAGCTAAAGTTTATTAAGTGGTTTTTGTATAAAGGTAGTTGCAACAATTTTAAAGCACAAACCCACCCTTTTTTGCCTCAATTTGCATGAGGTTTTTATTTTAAAAATAAACAATGCCTGAACTAGTTTCCATGTAAAATGATAAGGAATAGATAGGGAGCAGTAGCTACAATCCGCTTTCTTAACAACAACAGACAGGGGTCAAAGCACTTCTTAAACGTCAAAGTTGTTTACATAAATGTGCACAAATACATTTCCCAAGCAGCTATAAAAAGTGCCAGCAAATTTTCTGTAAAGGCTGTATTTGGTAGAGTTTTCTCAGAGCTGACAGCGAGAGGCAATCCTTCATTGGAACAAGATGTAATCGAGCAGTACAAATGCAAACAGGATTAAAAAACTCCAAAAAAACATGATTTAAAATTAAACAAGAAACCAGATTGGTTTTAATGATAAGTTTCTATATGCACAATTCACAGATGGCAAAGTATGCTATTAAATGAAGAGGTAAAAACATCAATTTAGACCAAAAAAAGAAAAAAACTAAAAAGGCTACAGGCTTTCCTTGATTTTACTCACTTTGCTTTCTGACACAGGTTGTACTCCTTTAGTGTAAGACCTCTATTTCAGCACTAACGACACTAAGATGACTAATCCAGTATTTTTTCTGGGTGGGATGGAAGAGAAGGAGAACAGAACACAAGGGTAGGAGACTCTTACAAATACTGGTTTCTACAACTACACAAGATGCAGTGAAATGGGTGGTAACTGCTAATTCAGTAAAGTTTTTCCAAAGGCTGCGTATGTAAGCATAATAATGGAAATAATGACATATCTTTGAAGAACTTCATCAAAATTCAGAGATAAAACATTTTTTTTCCATTGCATGCTTCCAAGACCTGCTCACCTGTTACCCATTTAATCCAGTTTAGTTTCTAGTCGAATTTCAACATGTTATTACATATTATATCCCAATATTAATAATTAACCAGGCTTTTCCTCTTCACATGCATAGCTTCTTGGCCAAGAATAAAGGCAGGGGCATTCTATGCTCCTAGAACTGAGGTATACTTGGAATAAGAATGATGTCTCTTGTCAGAGTCCAGATATTTTGTACAAACATTGCCAAGAGCAGCATTAACAAGTGTAATGTTCTAGAACTACATGCTAAGTGAATTACATACTTATTTAATTTAGCTTATGAAAACATAAATAACCTTGGACATTATCTAATAAAAGGACAATTTAACATTCTCAAAGAACATAGCCAAAACTTGCCCAATCAACTATTGTCTGTCATCACCTATTTCTGACTGTAAAGCATTTTGCTAGGTCCAGAAATCTCTTCATTCATACAGCATGATCTAGAATAGCTCCCTTAACTCTTGTCTGACAGGCAAAGTCTCTTCAGTTATTTCCAAATCACCAATCCCTCGATAGAAGGGACAGAAGACCAACCACAATCACCAGTTATTCCATCTCAACTTTGTTCACACACAAGCCCATTCTCTAATCCCCTCCCCACAAACTTCATAGCAGTGAGTGTAGTCTCCTGAGCCAATTTTACCTGTACCTCATTAACCCTTTACACCATTAAGAGTCATTTAGAATCAGACCACAGGTACCGTTATCACTCTTCATGCAGCTGCTTTTACTCACTTGCTTTGATAAAGGCAGCAGAAAAAGCAGGGGACCTAGGCATAGGAAGATGTCTTAAAGAAGATCTCAAATTAAAAGTTGGTCACATCTATCAATTTCTCCCCCAGACTTTGCTGTGGTTTCTCTCTCAGTACTGATATCAGCTCCTTCCTTTGGACACAGTCCTTTAACACTCAACTTGGGGATGAGGTTTAATCTACCCTTCTACTTCCCACACCACTTTGCATTGTATTAATGATGGAAAAAATTTCTTCCAAACATGCTTCTGAAGAAAGTTTAATCACTGGAAGTTTTATCAGTACAGTGACACAGGTATACCATGCTTCTGCTTACACAGCTTTTTGAAGTAGTTACCAGCAAAGTCATTTGTTGAAGCACTAAGCAGGTCAAGGATTAGAAATACCAACACTTCCCATGGCATAGGCAAGTTGGAGAAACCAAGATCCCAAATCCAGGTGGCAGATACAAGTTTACCTCTTCTGTCTGTACCAAATTGATACGACAATCTGTTCCCAGACTCATAGCAGTCTTTCAGCTATGAGTCTGGGGACAGACACGCTGAAAGACCTCCCAAATACCCCACATGATGTTCACAGGCACAGTTTCACAAAAAAGCTGCTATGGCTTTTTAAGTATTGCAGCTAGCAGTCTCTAAATCCTAGTAATTCAAATGTAATGAAATAAATGGGTCTTGGGACAAAATTTCCCTCGTCTGCTCAAAGCAGTAGAGACTTCTTAAACATTCTCATTCAAAATGACACAAAAAATTGTTAAAATCAGCCTCAAGTGTGAGCAATCACAGCCATCCTTTAATTGCTACTTTAAGTATTTTGTAATTCTAAGACAGTGTTTTTCACTTTATCTTAGCTTAAGTCTCCTCAGGTTCCACTTCAGCACAATTTTTAGTTTTGAATATCACCAAAGGACTGAGAAACTTGCTATTTCACTGCTATCAAAACAGTAGTGACCATTTTATAGATTTGCTCAAAATTACCACCACAAATGAAAACCAAGGTACAATTCCAAAAATTCAGTAGATGGCACTATTCCACAGAAATCAAGAGAGGAAACTATGTCCTTGCATAAACAAGGGGTACCATGGAGCTCAAACTCTTATTTTAAATATGCAAAAAACAATGCTCCCTCATTAGAGTGCCTTGCATTTTTTCATGTGTTTCATAGAACATGGAAAAATACATGCCAAAACATTAAAAGAAATCATTGTTTTGTGGAAATAGTTGTAATTTTACTTAGCTATTTTGATGAGGCATTTCTTTTATTATACAGAGCTCCACTTCACACCACAAAAATGGCTGCATACCAGTGTTGCAAAAAGTAATATTTTTATGGTTTGTATTTACCAGAAATCCAATTTGACAAATAATATTAAAAGGTTGACATTGTCTCTAGAAGTTGCTTATGCAACCTTAATTCATGTCTCCTCAAATCCATGATGGTAATTTATTTTTAAAATTTAATGCACTAGCTCAAGATCAATTGTAAATGTTTTGCATTATTCAGCCTGATTTTATTAGGTGTCAAAAAGATAACTGGTCACTAACAAAACTTAAATTGGCAGATTTCAAAAATTGGCATTACAACATGTGTCTTCAATATGATTAAGTTGTAAAGTGTAGCCATAAAGATAACCCTACCCATTCCATGTTAACTCTTAAAATTTGTTGCAGGTGCCAAATTAGATCCTGTAGTTTGCCTCTTTCTCAGTGTACTTGAGGACTTGAGATGGGTCCTTTTCTTAGCCCCAAGAAATGCATCACTGGGCAGTGCTCAGGAGTTCCCACAGGAGTACAAATACAGAGCTACTGTTTTGCACAGGCTGTGAGTTTCAGAAACCCAAGGGTTTTTCTTAGTGCTGGGAAGTGGATAATTCAAACAGTGTTATGGGATTTCCAAGAACCCAAGGCCCAGTTTAAGACTACAACAAGATGGAAAACAGAAAAACAGATTATCAACAGATTAAGCACAGTCCAAGGTAATTGTCCTGTACATCTTTCTTGCAGTTTTTCCTAGTAGGTGCTTTAACTACAAGATGGAGGAAGGTATTACCTTGCAACTGTAGCCTCAGTGATTTTTTTTCTGAGACTTTAGAGAATCTCCCCATCTCTTATTCACTTTACTCCAGTGCTTGTCAGATTCCAAGTGATGTCTGAAGTTCAGGCAGTGCTTATCTGCCCTGCTATTACAAGAATGATTGGTTTACTAGTAGAACAAACAAATAATCTGAGTCTGAAGAGTTATTTCAATCAACTTTGACTGAAGGAAAAAAAATCTTCAGATAATACTTAATTTCATGAAAATATGAAGCTGAAAAGAGTGGAGAAAAGAAGATGGAAAGAGGGGGGGAAAAACCAGATTAGGCCCATATCCCATCCAAAGAATTACCTCAATGTCCTAAAATACAGGCTCTGTTCAGTCACAGGAAGCACTTCAAGAGTTACAACAGACATGTAATAGTACTACAAGATTGAGTCATACAGCAGCAAGTTTCACAGTGAAAATGTCTTTCCTCTAGATAAAATATCCAAAATTATAGATGTCCATATATTGCAATTCACTTCACATAACTGAAACCATTCCAGTTCCAAAGGAACTTAAAGAAGTGCCATATTGTTGCTTCAAGCCCCTCAAAGACACAGAGGGGCTACTGATGCTGCTCAGAACTTTTAAGTTTTTTCCACAATCCTGCACCTTAACAGAACTATCTAGCAATATTTCTGCATCATAAGACAGTTTTAATAAAAATACAAACACTGAGGATCTCTGATTGAAAAGGAGAAAGGAAAGGTTCAGGGCTTTGGGTTTGTAAAGAAACTTGAGCATTTATGTACACTTCCTGCATAGTAAAGGAAAAGCTGCAGAAACTGTAGAGCTTTTCTTTTCCACAAAGCACTTCCATCTCCTTCACTACCACCCTGCTCGCCAAATGCCAAGAGAACACATTCACATTTCCAATGTTCCTCTCACTTTTTTTACCATGGTAAAGAGATGGCAATGTAAAGAGCAAGTCTGCACAGAGATGTGCTAGAAGAAGAATACAGCCAGATTCCTCAAAATTATTGCCTACAAAGTGACTGTTAAAGTACAAAACTAAGTTTCAACTCTTTTTTCAAGTAATTTGGGTCTCACTGGAATCTTCAGCAACATATTTGCACAAGAATCACTTACAAGAAAGTGAAATGGCTGCTGTTCATTTAAAATATAAAACATACCAATTATACATATTCCAAAAAAGTAACCTTGATCATCACCACTAGTCACAGTACTACCCCATACAGAAAATGAAAAAGAAAATCACTTGCTGTTTGAGGCTATCACCACAGTCCAGAGCTTTACTGAGGTTTTAATGTATAGCCTGTAGTTACAGATGTCAAACAGACAGAGTTTCCTACCTTTTCTATGGAAGTTTCCAGCTGTGAAAAAGGGCACTTCAGAAATGCCATAACATGAAAATATCCAAGGGCTCAGACAAAAGAAAAGCACTGCCTGGAACAGGACTCTTCATCCAACCTCAAGATAGTTTCTAAGCACCAAATCCAGATCATTAAAATTAATGTGGCATTGTAGCCCCATCAATTCAGACCAGCTTTGAGTCAGAACCTCCATTTATGCAATGTAGTTCAGTGTTCAGTGTTTTGAGTGTCAGATAGCTTTTTCTACTCAGCAATAGAGAAAATTAAATTAATTCATTTTGGGAGTTCACGTCTATAATACCTTCCATCAAAAATCAGAGAGGAAAACATGTAGTTGTCAGCCAGCTACAACATCCTAGAAGCTGTAAACTGAAACTGTAAACTGGAACATCTGAGCTGGTACATGTCAGACAAGTCACCTGTGGTGCTCCTCAAACATTCACTAGGAAAAAAAAAAAACAAAACCCAAAAAAACCCCAAAAAACATGGGAGAAAACTACTGTTTCCAAGATTTCACTAGAAAATTTGAAGAGAATAAATAATACCTTTACAAGGTACTGTTTAAAGTTTAACTTCTTCTTTCAAATGTCAGCATAGCAGATTGGCAATGAAACAGGAACAAATAATCCCATAGTATATTTACAGTGTCCAATAGCTCTGTGTGAATTAAAAAAAAAAATATTAAAAACAAAAAAAATCAAAAGAGCATTAGACTTCCTGATGATAAAGAACTCCACCAGAAAAAAAAAAAATTCAAGTCACATATGTATTCAGAGAAAAAGCTAAGGAACCTTTTCTAGCTAACTGCATGGAGATTTACTTTAGTTCTTTGAAGCGTTACAAATCTGAAAGTGTTTCACCTGCAAAGCATCTCTACTTCTTTTGCAACAAAGGACTGTAAAAGTTCCCAATTGATACATTAGGCACTGCAACCCAAAGTCTGAATACTACTCATTTTTCAGACACACACACTCTGTCTGCTCAACCAACACTCTAAACTTGGTGGGTCTGTAGAGAATTAGTAGTCTTCAAATTCACTGTCAGGTACAAGACTTCAGAGTCAGGATAAAAGCATTTCAATACCATCAAGCCTCACCCCTCCTCACAAACCACATCCATGCACAAACTCAATCCTCTCAAAGCAGAGAAGAGGAAAGAGTTAAATCATTCACGCCAGATCACCAGAGATGTAGGATAGTTACATTCCTAGAAACTATTCATGGACAAGGGCTACAATTAATTCTACCAGAAAAACTATAAAGAATACTTGATTCTACCAGAATTCTACCAGAAATACTATAAAGAACACTTGAAAAACTAAGATAAGTATTTTTTAAGAATTCTTTTCTGACAAAAAGAAACCAGTCACATAGAGATGCTGAAAAATTTAA
This sequence comes from Agelaius tricolor, assembly GCF_023055355.1. Lineage (NCBI taxonomy): Eukaryota > Metazoa > Chordata > Aves > Passeriformes > Icteridae > Agelaius > Agelaius tricolor. The sequence goes on from NW_027269261.1 coordinate 48,739,472, forward strand.
AGATAAGATTTTAAAGGAAAAGTAGAAATTATTTCGATTACCCAGAATTTCTAATAAGAAAAAACAGCAACTATAAAAGAAACAATATAATCTCCTTGAATAAAAATGAAGGAAAAAATATTAATAAGTGGCCTGTTGAAAAAATCCAGAATTAAACCTATTTTACTAAAAACCACTGTGACAGACTGATGCATTCCAGTATTCCAGTCAAACATCAAGAAAATTAGTACACTGAATAGCATTTATTAATAGTTATTAAAAAAAAAAAAGACAGCCAGAGATCTAATACCAAATAATAGCTGTGAGCAGCACTGAGCTAAGATACTTCAGACTACTAAATATGTTTAAAAGTTCTTGTTAGGAGCTGAAAATTACATATTTATAGCAGTTCAGTATCATTCATACAGAATTCACTTACACTGATCATCTTTACATATTGTCCATTAAAACACTAAGACAACGCTAACAAGTATGCACAACTGAGTTTAATTTCATCATACGTGAACTTCTCCCAAATTAACTACAGTTGTATAATTTACAGTTATTGTCTGTACTACAGCAAATAAAGGACAGGTAGTGAATTCTCTGGTACTCTGAAACTTTTATGGTGGTATTTTTGTAGAATGAACTGTGTGGAAAAAGCTTTCAAACTATGCTTTTAAATACTTCACCTGAATTGCACTCAAAGCCTGCATAATTCAAGTTTGACATGAAATATGTTTTCAGAAATATTTTGCAAGAATAGTCTCTTTGTATGAGTCTTTCTACAGCAAGTGAGATTACACTTCTAGAAATGCCAGTCCATTACTCGGTACATGAAAATAGCAAGCATTAGCAGTATCTTCTTTGTGAAATTGGTTACAATTACTCTGGTTGCACACTGTGACCACTTAGAAACGGCACAGAGTAGCATTTCTCCTTTAAAACTTACTCAAGGGCATTGTTTTCCTGAACTTGCCCAGCGCTGTATTCGCATTGCAACAGTAACTTCCGCTGCAGACAAAAAAGAGTTGAAGCAGAGAACATCCTCAGATGGCAGTGTGATCATCACGCTCCCGTCTGCACAACAGCTTCCTTCATAAACTCACCACTACACCACTTCAACAGTCTTGGCTTTTTACTTTTTAACATAGCATAGATACATTTTCATCAATTCAGGCATCTCAATTTTTAGCTTTTGTAGCAAAGGCGTTTCCTTATTAACAAACCAGAAAAGCTAAGCAAGTGTGTTGCGTCCAAAAAGTGATAACAATATGAAGTACTGAGTTGAAATTAAGATGTGCTTCTGGTCATATGCTATGATATAAAATTGCAGTTTCTAAATATTTTGAAATCAAACTTCACTGTCAGCATTATTTGATGTGCTCCTTCTCTCACTGGGAATTGCCAACATAAGGAACAGATCATCAAAAGTCAATAAAGTTGGCAATAAGTCAATAAGTAGCAAAAATGCCACTTCCTCCTTACCTTTTTTTTTTCTTAAATCCAGTACACCATTTATTTGATCTGGAAATTATTGGCAGAGCATTCATATGGAAAAAAAATTCTTTTAAACTGCCAGAGTTCAAATGTCATTTTTGTCCTTTGCTACTCAGGTAAGGAATAGGATTGTACAAGTTAACTCCTGCTGCTTCTCCTCTAAAATACGTATAAATCAAAATTCCCCTTTTTTTTTTTTTTTTTTTTTACTAACCCTTTGACTATTAACATAACTGAGACTATATTCACAATACTTCCATGGACCAAGTCTGTAAGAAAACAGGTATAGCTATCATATCCTAGGCAGCCATATATATTGAGGGTAATTGAAAAAAAAAATGTGGACCTATACCTTTGTTTAGGTTTTTTTTAAAGATAGAGAAGCACAAAAGTTTAAGAAAATGGTAGCATTCTTTGTCAGTGGCTACTTGAACTCTATTTCCTTTGACAAACAGCCCTTATGAAAACATGGGGACATTACTAACAAGCAATTACTAATATTGCTTTTGACATGTAGGCTACCTGATCTCTCTCCATCCCTGTTAGTAACTCACCAGGATTTTCAAAAAGGCTATATTTTCCACCTTATTATTTTAAAGAATGAGGGGATATACACCATGCCAGTTTGGGGGGGTTTCTGACTTTCCTTTTTATCTGACATTTAGGGGTGGCTGTGGAGGTAATCTTACTGCATCGGTTTACTACACAGATTTGGAACATATATAAAAGGGAACACCAGGCAAGTTATTGTTTTGCAGCCTATTCTCCATATTAATAAACATCACTAAAGCTTAGTAACTGTACCTCTAGCATCAACATTACAAAGTCCAGTTAAGAATGTTTTTCAACTGTGAAGACGAACATCTGCTCTGTTTAACAAGGTAGTATGACTGGATAGAGCATATGCTAAAAAACTAAGGCACGCTAAAACTATTAATTGAACATTAAGTGATCACAAAAAAATTAGTATTCCATCTTTTTCCCTAATGAGCAAGTTGGAAAATGCAAATAGGTCCATCTGCTGCTACTGACTAGGAATCATTGTTACTAGCTGGGAAAGAGGGAGGGCCTATAGTAGAAACTGTTATCAAAAACATTGGACACCAGCTGGATTACCTCTTTAGTTGGCTACTCTTGAAGAGCTACATTTATCATTATTATGTGAACCAAAAATCTAATAAGGTTACTTGTACACATACAGAGTACAAGCCAAACAGCAGCTTCAAGAGGCTAAAAAATACAAACCCCTACTTAAATAATATGAATCACACAAAATAAAATAATAGCTCACTAAGCAGAAGTACAAACATATTGCTTCATTTGGATCCGCATCCTCTCTTTAATTCCCTGGCTTACAAAGTTCCAAAGTTAAACTCCTGTGGAGTTTACATGAGAATATAAAGCAGGAAATAACAATTAATTCTCGGAGAATCCATGAGAGACAGCTCAGAAAAGGGCGAGTTTGATCTATTGCCTTCTTGGTGGAGAACCTAGCCTCCACTCTCCACCAGCATTGCTTGAAAGAGCACTGTGTAGTTTGACGAGGACAGGCTAAAGACTTACGGTGAACTATTATTATGTCAATCCTAAAAGAAAATTAAGCTTCGGGTTTCCTAAATATAAATCAGGTTTTGTTACTACCTTTTTAAGTTGTTTATAAAACAAAATCCTAGACATTTAGCAAAACTGGCAAATATAGTAACTTTTAATTACTACTATCAAGCTGTAAACTTCTCTCTGTACAACAGCAATCAAATAATTGATTTGGAAAACTGCAACAATTTGGACTGCCCTTTTTCAAGTATTACAAAATCTGCATCATTATTATTACAAAAACTTCTGGGTTTATGTTTTGAAGAAGCCATCTGGACACAATCCTGAGTCATGTAATCTAGCAGGGTCTGTTTGAGCAGGGGGGGGATGCATTAGGTAACTGAAAAATAAAAAATAAAAAATCTCAAAACTCTCAAGTAAAAATCTGTAAGATTAGAACTACTAATCTTAGGATTAATAATACTAAGACTATGGATGGAAGACTATGCATGACCGACTCCTGATATTCAAAAAATTTTTTTACTAATACAGTATTAAAAATCAATCTCAATTCAGCAATTGATAGAGTTGCCTCAATACAAGCACCATCAATAACTACATTTTTTGTTTAAGCAAAGCTTAGGGATTCAAAATACACTGAATCATTGCAAAAAAGTAATATAAAGTGAATAAGTTAAAATAAGTAGCACACAGACCAAGGATGTCATCCAGTTGTGCAGACCTTGACACAAAGCCAGTTTTAGAATTTCTTAAAAGGAGAGATTTTTAAGTGGAAGACAAAATGGTTCTTGTTTGCCTCAGTCTTAAACTGAACATCATTGTTCCAGAACTCAACAGAGTTGAACTCAACAGCCACAGAAAAAGTAATTTCATAAAGGCATTGTAAAAATCACAAGGAATCAGGATTCTGTATGAGTCCCCAGAGGCTGAGAGAGCTGCTACGTATTTTAGAAATTTACTAAATAAGGCATTATACCACTCTACCAGTCCTCTCTTCCGAAATATTTCTGTTTCAGCTGTTTCCAAGACCTTCATTATTTTAATGTGTCTAAATTCAGTGATACAAATACCACTGACAGAGATTTAAATTATGTCTTTAGATCTTCACCTGTATTTGCACTGAAAGTCAACAGTGGTGGTAACTTAGAGTGCTTCCTTTGATAAACACGTAAGCTGTACAATTACCAAGTGCCTATGATAGAAGCATTGACATGAATGGGGTCACTGAGTTATCAGGAATTCTAAGAGGCTACACTTGACTGGCATTAAGTACCAATTACAATACCACAACTGAAACTTACGGGTCAGCAAAACAAGGGAACTCCAAAAGCTGCTGGCAGAGAGCACACAGGCAGTGGGTAAGCAATGCAGTTTTGCCTCAAAAGTAACAAAGGCCTATTCCTCAGGCTGGCTACAAATTACAAATTACTACATGTTAGAGAACTGCATCTCTGGGAAAGCAGAGTCTTGTCTACTTAACGAGATGAACTTTGCAGGATCAAGGACCACAATTTTTCAAAAAAAAAACAATGATAAGTTTGATGGTGCAGTTTAAGATAGGCACATTGAGAACAGGAAGAGGAAGAGGGAAGACCCAACAGATTAAAGATCTACCACAGTATTAACTCTCTCAAAACTGTTAGGTGCTCCAATATTTTTCAAAATGTAAAACCACTACCAGATAGCTAAGATCAAGGGCAAAGTGAACTGTTCCCAAAAATCCATGTCCTGCAGTTCTGTTTATCTTCATATTGAATGTAATAATTTGCAGGTTTTATTCTTTTTCTCACTGAGTTTCTACATAGATAAGCCAACTTAGTCACCTTAAATTTATTGTGCAAGAACACTTACCTTTGCCTTTTGGAACCTTTGTACAACAAAAGGACCTGGACAATTAGAAGTCTAATGCAGTTACAAAATTTCTGTCAAACAAAGTTTTGTTAGCAAGGGTTTGCAACCTTGATTTGTGCCTTCATGCTTTCTTTATCACATCTCAAATCTTAAGCTGCTTCTACTCTTCCAGATGTGACTTGACTAAAAGTGCTTATGTCATCTCCTGCAGCAATAATGCTACTTCAGTTCTAAAAGCCATTCCACAGTGATCAAGAAAGCATAAATCTAGTAAAATGCCAAATTAAAATCTAAGTGAATTGAGCAGTGTATCACAAGTCTGAAAGCCTAAGCCTGGCTCCAGCCATCCAATTTCCTCTTTAGTTTAGCCTAACCTCACCAGGTCACACAATCCATATGCCACCTCAGGGTTTCACGAATAGCAAAGTGATACAAGGAAACAAACTATGCTAATGCTACAGTAACCTGCAGCCTTACAAACTTTGCTTGCTGTCCAAATATTTCTTTCCCCATGTTCACCATGACCCAGCAAGTTTGAAGCTCCAAGGCCATATCCATTAAGTTTCTGCTCTGTCAGAAAAATACCTAGAGGGAAGTTTTCATCATAAATTTTTTAATATTATAGTATGAGTTTTAATACAGTTATACTTCAAGTATTCTTGAGCAAAAGGAATTACTACTAGAAGTTGCATTAGTAGAATCAAAGTATATGTAATAATGCTCCCAGTGAAAGACCTGCTGCTTCCCCACAGCCACAGTTGCTACAGCATGGCCTTACTGACAGTCCTTTCAGGAATAAACCTGCTCTGTCATGGCTTTACCCATGGCTGCAGTCCTTCCAGGGGAGTACCTGCTCTCATGTGGGATTATCCATGGCCAAACACTTTCAGGTGCTCCAGCATGGACTTATCCACAGGCACTGATGTGTCCGTATCCACCTGCTGCAGCACAGCCTTATCCCTGGGCCTCCATCCCTTCAGGCTGCTGCATTGCCACAGCCACTTCCAGGTTGTCCTGACTGACACAGATCCAGCTCCTCCCACGTGGAGCCATCCATGGGTCCCTTGGAGTGCAGTTCCCAGCACAGTCCCAGGCAGCCCAGGCCAGCAGGACAGACACACAGCGAGTCCCTGGGCACTGCCAGCCCGGCACATCGCTGCTGCCGCTGTTATCGCAGCGCTCCCAGGCACAGCACAGCCGCTGATAAAGCAGCACAGCAGCAGGGAGAAACCAGCCACTAATGAACCCTGGACTCTCATGTACAGTCAGGCAAGCAAGGCTCCTGACAAGCACCTGCCAATTAATAGCTAATCAGCAATTACAGCTATACATTCAATCTAGCACATTGCAGTCAAACTTGTCATTATCTCAAATCCTTTGAGCTGCACATTGAGTGTCATAAAGGATTGTTGCAGTTTAACCCCATCTAGCAACTAGGCTCCACACAGATACTTGCTCACTGCCTCTGGTGAGATGGGGAAGAAAAATTGAAAAAGAGAGAAAATTCACAGTTTGAGATAAAGAATGTTTAATGGACAAAGCAAAACCCACCCTGCACGCAAGCAAGGCAAAACAAGGAATTCATTCACTGTTTCTTGTGGGTGGGCTGGAGCTGCCTCCAGGAAAGCAGGGCTCCCTCATGTGTAACACTGACTTGGGAAGACTAATGCCACCACTTCTAACACCCTTTCCCCCTTTTTCTTCCAGCTTTATATCCTGAGATTGACACCATATGGCATAGAATATCCCTTGGGTCAGCTGTCCTGGGCTGTGACCCCTCCCAGCTACTTGTGCACACCCAGGCTCCTCATTGGTAGGGTGGGGTAAGAGGCAGAAAAGGCCTTGGCTCTGTAAAAACCCTGCTCAGCAATAAGGAAAACATCCCCACATTATCACAACTGTTTACAGCAGAAATCCAAAACACAGCCTCATACCAGCTACTGTGAAGAAAACTAACTTTACTCCAGCCAAAACCAGCACACTAAGTTTCCCAACAAGTAAAACCACAGATTTAAAAACAACACCATCCTGTTTATTATAAAGAATTCAGGCAAAGCTTTGTCTGTGTAGGACCCAGTTGTTTTAATTCCATGCACTTTCAGGTGATACATGCCTCACCATGCCATTTTGGCCCTATTTCATTTCAGAATACCCAAGAGTAGCTGTTTTTCTTCATTAAGAGGATGGGAATTTTTCACTAAGATAACAATAGCCATTTGAACAAAGTGCTGGATGATATGACAAGAAATGCAGTAGTGTTAAAAGAAACAGAAATGTGACAAGATTAACATATGGTTTGAGCAAAGTAGTTTTCTTGTTTGAACTACTCTGTGTGAACTGAGTGGCAAGGTAGACAATAAACATTTTTGTAATAATAAATAATCAGTGTGTCTCTGACATGACACTACTGCAATATTTTTAATAGCTTTACAAAGTAGTCTTCCCAAAACAGGCATATTTATTCAAAGTCCAGAACACCAGTGACAAGGGCTGAGACCATTTTCTTCAGTGTACAAATGCCAAAAGACCCTGACCATCCACAAAAGAGTAGTTCAGTTCAAATTTGGTGTGTTCACAGAATCAACAGAATTACAGAGTAATTTAGGTCAGAAAGGATCACCCAGCTTCATCTGGTTCACTTGAAGGTGTGCCAACATCAGTTGGATGCTCTGTTTCAAAAACTGAAATCTTTGCATACTCTAAACAACTCCAGCCACTGTCCTACTGCCAGTGTAGAGCTACTACAGAGAAGAGCAAGTACAGAACTACTTCAGTAAAAAATACCAAAAAACAAAAACCCCAACATAAAAATATCTCACACTGATATTTCCATAAGGAACATAATCAGCCAGACTGCCTTGCAAAGTCTGAATGATCCAAAGGAGAAATAATTTTAATGGCTATAATCACATCACAACTTGGAAATGCTATTTTGTTAGAGCTTCAGAGAATTCACCAAATTGCTTGAATTTAGTAGAATATATCTACAGCAAAGCTATCCAGATGCTGCAACAAGCACTTAATCAGGAACTGACTGCATAGAACCACATACCCAGGGTTTTGAGCCATTTTGATTAAAAAAAAAAAAAGTGAGTTCTCAAAAGGGCTGGAGAATGGAAATCACAGAAAACAAGATTTATACACCCCAAACACATAAAAACTTCAGCCATTTGCTTGCATAAGTCATCTTTTAGTGCTGAAAAGACTGTGGGGAAATTAACAGATACTGACATTCAGGACAATTGGAATCTTCAGGTTTTTAATGATGGAATGATGAACAATCTAATTTTTCTCCTTCCTGTGAACTTGGTTTGCAAAAGGGAAAAAAAAGGCAAATTTTAATTAAATAACCTATTCTGCTTAGGCATAAAGAGTCAGAAGCACAATTTGATCTGTATGGAAGGTACAACACTTACTCTTACAGGTATTCATTTTCAATTATTTCTAGTGAAAATCATCTTCCTTTCTAGAACTCTCTCTATCAAGAGAGGCTGAACTTCATGCTACAAATGCATATTTTTAAGGCACAAAACACCAGCAGATATTGTATTTATGTTGGGAGATTATCACAAAACATCTAATTTGATACACTGTCCTAGTTTTGCTATAGAAAAATTAATGTGCAGAAAAATGAAGAAACTTGTTTAAGATGGAGCAGTTTAACAGCAGGGACCAGGAGAATTCCTTCAATATTTCTGCTTTAGCTTTGAAGATTACCTTATAAAAGCAAATAAAAAAGCTCAGCTGACTATTATTAATTGTACAGGGCCCTGGACTTAAAACTTCTGAGGAAGCACCATCTTCAAGGCAAAAAAAATCCTGAAAAAGCTCATTACATCTTTCTCTAGCCTCTTCAGAGTTTACACACCCCCCTGTTCAGATCACATTAGGCTTCCAGAGGGCCTTCTAAATAGAAGAGCAAAAGCAATGAAGAGCACAGGAGCAGGGCTGTGTGCTCCTGTGGTGCTGAGCACTGTCAGGACATCATAGGGTAAAGTCTAACTGATTATGCCAAGTTAAACCTTGAGTAGATAAACTGAACTCTAGCTCATTAGAAGGTTTTGATACCTGCTGGGAAAACAAAGCACAGCCAATTATGCACAAAACTTTCTTAAGACCAAGGATTGCATGTCCTACTGTAATGGTTCAGATGTGCACAGAAAAGAAGCAAAGCACAGATGAATTTTTAACTACTTGATACCTCACATGTTGTGACAGTGGATCAAGAGGTGAAAGCCACCCTGGTAACAGCAGCTAAACCCCTCCCAGTATGGAGAAAACCAAAGATGCTGACCTGCAGTGACAAAAGAGGCCACCAGCAGCTTACACTGACCAGTTGAAATCAATAGTGAGCACAAGTGTTCCCTATGGGGATCACATCCACAAAAATCCAGCACAGAGGAGAGGGAGCCTCAGGCAGAATTGCCACACAGGAAGCAGGCCACCAGCCAAGACTCACACATCTCAAACAGCTGGAACAAGTATCCTCCAGCCACAGCACAAACTCAGAGGAACAACTGGACCAGCATGTCCAGGTGAGTGCCACTACTTGTGAGGAATCATTTGTCACTCAGCACAGTGCTTCTGCCCATGTGTCTACCTCATCCCTCAATTTCCCTTGCAACAGAGAAAACAGAATCCAACAGCTTAACTGTTTTTACAGATCCTAGTGTCAGGAAGAGGGTCACATCAGGCTGCTCAAGGTTTCTGCTCTACTAAGCTACTCACTTTGTAACTTTTCCTTATACACAGTAAACCAAGCTGCTGTTCATAGGTGAGAACAGAACAGAACTTTTGTTATTAATAGCTAAAACTGTTCTTTTTGGGGTGGGGAAATACTTCTCTAATTAAGGATCTGTCTGCCTCCAAACATCTTTGTTTTAAATCTCCTAGCTAAATAAGAGTTAGAAATGTTTCTTAGTAACTAATCAAGTTTTTTTAAATGAATGCAAGGGATATACTGCTCAAGTTAAACCAGTGAATAATCCCAAACTAACTTTCATGACTCATAAGGTTAAAGTTTTACACTAAAAGCAGTCTCTTCCTAGTATTTTTATGGACTTAAAACTGCAGGATCTACAACCAACTGCTGCTTATGGGCATAGAATGGCAAAGTTGCCCCTCTGGCATACTATGTTACCAACTACACCCATCCAGCCTAGAGGGAAAAATATTAACAGAGTAGCAACTCTACTTCTAATCCCATTAGTGCAACATGACACTCATAATTTAGACACTTTCATTTTTACAATTTGTGGATTTATAGAATTCAATACAGTGTTGATGTTCAGTATATTTATCCATTAAGATAAAGAAAGACAACGTCATTTAACTGGCAATATACTTGTAACCACAGATTTTGGTTTTTCAGAAAAAGCTTCAGTTCTATTTTTACAAATAATTTTAACAGTACTGCAAACATTTAGTACTTGTGTATAAGAAGTCACTCTGTTCTTCCAGTAGTGGTTACAGAAGCCTCATAAAGAAGAATAAGATAAGAATGTGATTTAGAAAACTCCCCACATTAACCTGTTCTGAACAATACTGGTTCAGAATTTAATATACCCAATTTGAAGACTGATAAAATACAGAGGAACCTCTGTGAAGAGTCTGATAAATAGTCCAAAGACAAATCAGGACTGTGACATTATTTTCCTCACATATTAATGAAATCTCAAACAGGTTCTTGCTCCTTGATTTAAGAATATTTTGCTTTTAATACCCTTTCCAAAAAAAACCCTAAACTTGTTTCCCCCTTCCTCAGACTACTTGTAAAGGAAAGTGTGAAAAGATGTACCTGTACTTGAAGACACAAGGAAAACACTAATACCCACCTCCCATTTGCTAGTAGGCAATGAAAGAAACATTATCATTCCTTTACTTCTGTTCTCTCACAACATGAACACAGAAGAAAATTAGGACTGACTTCCATTGCACTTTTATGATTTTTCAATGAATAATACTTTACTGACACTCAGTCTTTCTAGTCCACACTTCATTTCAATTAAAAACACTTTTGCAGTAATCCAATACAACACACTTTTGCAGCTTTAAAGAGTAAGTGGATCCCACTTTAATGAACCCTTGCACATAATTTATTATTCATAAAAACCTTAGCAGCAAAGCATCCTGAGGGTTGGCTCTTATCTTTGAGCAATAGAATGAAATAAGCACTTCTTGCAAGCATCACTCTGACCCATTCTTCTCAAACCAGCAGAAAGCAAGAGGCTGTTTTTACATTGGGAATATGTCTGAGTCTATTCCTTCTGCCTGCATTCCTCCATCACAATGAGGAGGTAATCACAGGAGATGCAAATCCTGCAGTGCTGTCTGGTTACAGGGCTACTCTGTCAGCTGAGGGCTTTTAACCAGCTCCTCCAAGAATCAAGGGCTGTATCAAAGTACTAAGAATCATATTCATCTTCATCAAGTTAGAGGAGCACTAACATTTCAGCCTCTGCATGAAACTTCTTCCCTTCCTTTAGAAAACACATTTTCTGTAATTTTCTCACAGTAATGCTTTCTTCCCAAACAGTCTTGCAATACCTCTCTCAATTATTTAGAAAGCAATTCCTACTCCAAAAATTCATAGGTGTGTGTAGCCATGGATGAGTGCCCAGAAACAGGTTTTGTTGAGTCATCATTACCCAAACTGCAACATCATGTTGCCCAAAATTACAGGTGAGTAAGCTCTAAACAGGTACATTTTGATGTCTTTGCCTCCAAACCAAGTTCTAACTTCAATGTCTCTTTTTGCTTTCTCATCTCTTCTACCAATATGAGAGTAATTAACACCACCCACACAGAGTTCATTTAAGTCAACTTTATAACCTCTTTAAAAAGAAAATTTATCAAATTAAGTGTAGTTTCAAATATGGCATTGAGAACATTGCATTATTACCCCTATTCCTCATGCTCTTGAGTTAAGAAATCTGTAGAGTTCATAATAGAAATGTGGTTTTTCAACTTTTAAAAGTCAACCCTCTTATGGCAATTAACCTTATAGACAGGGTAGTGATATACCAGAGAGAAACAAAAAGGTCTACTTGGAGACTAATATAAACACCAAAGGAAATTATTAGATTTACCTACAATTTAAAGAGGATTAAGTCAATTTCTCTAGCAAGATGGCCTAAGCCTTCCCCATAATGTTTACAATTCAGTGAATTTCAGGACAACAAAGAATTCAATTCATTCTCTTATGCTAACAAGTAAAGGTTCTGACAACAGCAGTGTGGATTAAAGACTCTACAGGACACCTTCTTTTAAAAATAAAAGTTTAAACACATATGTTGTTACATGGCTTGGATAGTAGCATATGGCTGTGGTACCATATGGCTATAAACATATGGGTAGTTCACTTTTTAGTGAACAAAAAGAAGCAGGGTTACTAGTGCTTTACTTCACAAATTCATTCCACTTCTCCCCGTCACTTGGAAGCTTTTAGCAAGATACAATCCCTGTACCTTTTACTGCCCCCACTTGAATCCCTCATTTGGCAACACAGAAGTAGTAGCAGGTCACTAGAGTATTACAAAGTTTATCTTAAGCCCACCACCCCAAAAAAGCCCAACCAAAAACCCTACAAAAAAAACCCAACCAAATAAACACCACCTCACCAAGCAGCACAGAAGGTTTCAACCCCAGAGGATAGAGCAGAACAACAAAACAGAGCTCAGCCCACGTCTCTCTTTAGATTTGCAGTCAGCTGCTGTAAATTGTCAGCACATTAGTAACCCTCTACAAAATTTATCTATTACCTTGAGATAATGGCAACTGAGCAGCCGTACCTCACATGATTTACACAACTTAAACTGACACAAAGAACAACCAGAACAACCAAGCCACCCACCAACAGCAAAGAGAGCTTGCTGTTTTACTCCCCTCCTGCATACCTGGTTCCCACCAGACTTCTGAATGGCTCCAGCAGCTGAATCAAGACATGACCTGTGTGAGGTGCATTAAATCCACTTCAGAACACAAAAGGATACAGCCTTAGTGCTCCAGTCTGAGTCCCAATGGCCAGTATTTTCTGAACCGGATCAAATGCCAAGGCTGAAGGTTGGTAGGGGAAACCGTGGCGTACAGTCTAACAAGTCAGAGCAGTGCAGTAACAATGGGCCAAGCAGGATACCAAAAACAAACAGAATCAAGACTATATGTTAGAGAAGAGGATTCAATGTTAATCACAATTCAAAAAGGAACTACAAAGCAATTTAATCACAGACTGAGAAAATCACCTGCCTTACATGAACCAGCCACAAAAGATTTTATAGTCATAATTACTCATTCATCTTTGAGCATCAAGAGACAGTCAGACTTTCTGAAACTTAATTTGAATCTTACATTTCTTCTGTATAAAGACTGTATCAACTCAGCATTTCATTTTCTCATCGACCTCATTCCCTGAGTAATCTTATTTTCAGCTCTAACAAAGACATTAAACTATTAAAATCTGAGATGTTCCTAGCAAGTTTGACAACAAAGCCAGACTTTTCCTCAGAACTATTATAAACTACTAGACTTGCTTTTCTGAGAATCACTTCAATTTCAATCCAACAGACCCAACATGACAGTGCAACCTCTCTCAGCTCAGTAAAGGAAAAAAAATAGCAACTTGAGCTTGACAGAATCAATCTCTCTTCCTCTACTTCCCTCAAATAGAGGAAGCAGCCCCAGAATTGACCAAACAAAAAATACTTCATTGAACAAAGTCAAACCCCTTCAGCCATGGGATTCTTTGTTAATATGGAGCTATTGGCACATTTAGTTTTTTTGGTAAGCCGAGACTAAGTTGGTAATTGACCAAGCAATAACGCCATTAAAACTTCTCAGGCTGCAATTAATCAGAACTGAAAACATAATGCAAGTGTCACCTACTCTTACTTCCACTCTAAACGTACACATCCTAAGCCATACAAATGCCAGCTTTTCTATTTCTAAGGCTTTAGTTTAAAGCAGAGGTGTTTCATGACCTCATAAATGCACAGCGAGCTTCTGATGTACTCCTTGTACTTCACTGAAGTTGCAGGCATATCCCACAACTTTCTGTATTTCACAACTGAATAAAGTCTAACTGGCAACAGCTCTGCTCTTCTCCACATTCTTCATGACCAACTCCTGAAAGCAGCAGAAATGCCTGCAATACACAAAAAACCGAGGAGAGTCCACAAACAAGCTCATCCATGTCAAGTTAGGCCATGAGTGCACCGCAAAGATAAAAATGACTATTGATATTCCAATCAGCTTTTATTCCTCTTGATACAGCTGGTGGTTAATTCGCTGCATCATTTTCTGAACCGTGCAGACACAAACTGCAGTTATCCTATCACACACAAGCAAATAAATAAACGGGAACTTTGTTTCTAGATAGGATTTGCAATAGCAGCATCACCAACTTGGCAACACACTGCAGTGAAACCACCACGACCACAAACATCGAAAGCCTTTTTCAGGCATAAAGGAACAGGATAAATGATTTCCAAATAATGCAGAGGGACAGATAGCCTGTCCTTCGGGCCCATTAGCAGAGGCTTCCACTCAAACGCCGCGATAATCAGATCTGCACCACAGCTAAGTATCAATCCTTCCCCCATCCATCCAACTCTTTCTACGAAGCCCTAGTGAACACTGTCAGGATTACTCGCATGAAAGAGCCTAGACGACGACAAACCCCGAAACTCTCCAAGAAAGATGACTAAAGAAATCCAGCAAGACCTGTTCAGCTACACCCACCGCTTTCTTCCCGTCTTCGCCCCCGAAATAATCAATCCAAACAAGTAAACAGGAGCGGCGGGCAGGCTCGGCGAGGTCGGCACGGAGGAGCAAAGCCCGCAGCGCCCATCGCGGCGGCGCGCCCCCTTCCCCGGCCGCCCGCCGGCTCGGGGCTGCAGCATTCATTCACCTTGCAGAGCTGGAAGTGCTCGGACTGGAGCGTCTCCTGGATTTCGGTCTCTCGGTTCCCCGCCTGCTGCTGCTGCGCGGCGGACGACGCCGAGGCGACGGCAGAGACCGCCGTCAGGCCGTCCAGCACCTTCCTGATGTTAAATTTCCTCATGGTCCTCGGCGGCGGCGCTCCCGCTGCCCCGGCCTCGCCGCCGCCGCGCTGTCACGGCCGCGCCGCCCGCCCCGCAGGCGGCAGACGAGCCCCCGCCGTGGAGGGCGGTGCAGGGGCGGCCCGCGGCCGGGGGCGCCGCGCTCCTCCTCGTCCGCGGGGAGGGCGGCGAGGCGTCAGTCCGGCAGCGCAGGGGCGCTTCTCATCGGGGCCCGCGGGCTCGGAGACGGAGACTGGAGCCAAGCAAACAGGAGTCGGTCAGCCCACCGAGCGCCGCCACCGCCGGTCCCACGCTCGCCGCCCGCGGCCGCCCCGCGCCCTGCCCGCCGGGGAACGCGGCTCGCCCCGGGCCCGGCCGGCCCCGCCCCGGCCGCCCCTCCCGCCGCCGGTGCTGTGCGGGCTGCCTCGCCTCGCCTCTCCGCCCCGCGGAGCCTCCGCGCCCCCCGCACGGCCCCCTCACATCGCGGCGGCCGCCGCTGTCACCCGTCCGCGTGCGTGCGCGCGTGTGCGCGCGTGTGCCGGTGCCCTCCCGCCGCCGCAGCCTCTCCCCCCGCGGCTCGGCTCGGCTCGGCTCAGCACCCTCCGCCTCCTCCTCCTCCTCCTCCTCCTCCTCAGAGCTGCGTGTGCCGCCAGCCAGTCACCAGCGGGGCTTCTCCCGGCTGCTGCCAGCGCCTGCCGCCGCCCGCCCCCACAACCATCCTCCTCCTCCTCCTCCTCCTCCTCCTCCTCCTGCCGCGGAGGGAGCCTCGCCCGCCTCTCGGTCGCTCCCCCTTGCCTGACAACGCGGAGCGCAGCGCCCCGGGGAGGAGGAGCAGCGGCGGCGGTACCGCGGCGCCCGGCCCGGTAGCGGCGGGGCGGCCGCTCATGCGCGCTGCGAGCGGCGGCGCCCGGATGTGGCGGAGCCGCTCCCCCCGCGCCGTGCGGGGGCCGGGGCGGCGTGCGGAGCGCGGTGGGGCGGCCGGGCCGAGCGCTGTGCTCCGGCAGGGCGGAGGCGGCGGCAGGTAACAGGTGGTGGCGGCCAGAGGCTGCCGCGGGCAGCGCCGTCAGCGTCGTTCCTGCCGCCGGCGCGGCGCTGGAGGCGCTCGACGGCTGCGGCGGAGCCGGGCCCCGCGCGTGGCTTCCCGCGGGAGATCCCCCGCGGCTGCGCCCCGTCCCGGGCGGCGGGGCTGGTGCGGAGCCGGAGCCGTGCCGGCGGGTCCCGCGGCGGGGCCGTGCTGGGCAGAGGCGGCCGCCGGAGCCGGGACAGCTCGGAGCGGCGGCGGGGCTGCGGGCGAGCCCGGAGGAGGGGCGCGATCCCCCCGTACCGCTCACCCCGAGAGCCCTGCTGGCTCTGCGGGCCCGGCTCGGAGCGCTCGCTGTGCCGCTGGACAAATGCTGCGGCCGAGCCGCCCAACACCGCCCGGCGGAGTCACGGCCAGCTCTGCCATCGCAAGGCGGGCGCCGGGGTTACGAAGGTGCTTCCATTCATTTTTACGGCTGCAAAACCAATTTAAACAGGTGGTACAGAGCCAGACGTTTCGTTCTGATAGCCCCTGTTGTAGAGTATTCTGTATTTGCTTTTATTTTTCTTTTACTGCGAGCTTGCAGTTTGGGATAGTCAGTGGTCAGGCAGTAGATATTATTCCGTCTTAGTTATGTTTCGTTATTCATGAAGGTCATAATTATTTGTGACTCGTTATTGAACTTCTTTTCAGCTAAAATTAATTGATCAATTCCTTTTGGAGGGAAAACTTGTAGAGATGTGAATCAGGACGCTGGCTCACATTTCCTAGCCTCAGCATGAATGCCTTAGCAGTAGAAGGCTCTGCAGGCTGGAAAATGGTCCTTTCAGGTGGTGTTTCCAGCCTGATGGCCAGGCACTCTGTGTTAGCCCAGTGTCCAGTGCCGTAGTGCACTGAGGGTGAGCATAATCCGAATGCAGTGGAATTGCTACCATGCAGCCATCTTCATAACCTCAGAAGTAAAAAATCCCACAAACTCTTCTTAGACCTGTAAATTCTTGTTAATTTACAGCTGTATTGCCAGCAGGTATATGATATACAAGCATTTGAAAGAAACCAAGACAGTTCACATATTCTTGCAAAGTGAACTTACAGAGCTGTTCCTTGCATCCTTGCATTACTAGGACAGAAATGTTGGACATTTCCTGAAATCATCTTGGTAAAATGTGAAAGAATGCTTCCAAAGATGACAAAAGTCCTAGGAAAAAGAAAGAAGTAAACTTAAATGAGGTTCAGTAAATATCTGATGTGAAAATCAACTTAATTTTAAGAGATGAATATGATAATTATATGATAATTATCTGAAGCATATTTTAGCTAACTGTGTATAAGTTACAGAAGTAATGTCTATTTTGCCATCTATTCACATATTATAACACACTGAACTGGGAAGGAAACTGGTGGAACTTGGCCATGTTTGAATGGTGAATATAAGCTGTTACAGGTAAAGACAGGTACACGTATAACTTTAAGAATGTAAGTTATAGTCCCTTTGAGACCTTCTGTTCAGTATGTTCCAGGCCAGGCTCTGCAAACACTCCTAGATACAACTTTGATAGTACAACTACCCTGATTTTTTTATAGGAATATTAATCACAGCAACAACCCCCTCAAAACTGGGTGACAAATTAAAGGACATTAAAAGCTCACTTTGTGCATACTGCAGTCTCTTTTTCTTACTTTCTGTATATTTGGTCTATGAATGCATTCTTTATTTGGACTGTACATTTTTAGAGGAAAGATTAGATTTGATTTTCAGTTTACATTACTGCCTAAGAGGAGCACTTCATTATTGCAACCTTGTATCGATACATGAAAACATTGAGACAAGTGATACAATATACACTTGGCTGGACCAACACTAGTTCCTCTCCCTCATGCTTTCAGGTTAATGCCATTCAAGGAATCAGTGTTCTCTGGGACTTCAGCTCCTCCTGTAAAAATGCTTCCAAAATTTTCGCCAGCAAATTAGTGAAAAAATTTGTTGTTTTCAATGGGACACCAGTTGGAACAGTAAAAGGCCTTTTAAAATTATAGTTCAGTAAATATCCTCTTTATCTCTCAGAATTTAGCTGCTGTATTTGAGAGCTTCTTTGGGCCCTGCAGCACTTACACAATAACCACATCCTGTTTTACAAACAAGACCATTCTGCTTAACTTCCTTCATGCTGCCCACTCAGACCTTCCAGCCTCCAATGTCAGAAATCACTCGCTGGTTTTATACCCCAGTCCAAAGCCCAGTATCTTGCACAGCTGGACAAGAAGCAGTCAGGCCCAACTAGTGTGCAACGTTGTTGCACTCAACTATGACAGAGTCCAGCTGGGACAGAGCCAGTGTTAAATGTTCACAAGTTTCTTAGGCCCCAGCAGTGCTGTGGAAATCCCTGCCATCAAATGAATCCACAAGGCTTACGTTTTCTTTGCCTCTCATTTCTTACTGATCTTGTTATCTAAGGCTGCTAGAAAATGAGGGAGGGAGTCACTTGCTCATTTCTTGATTGATATTCTACAGATACCACATAAACAGCCACTGTTCCTAATAGGTATCTGAGACAATGGGGCATGAAGTGTTCTACCTGTCAGTGCCCACAGACCATTAGTTAGTGTAGGTCAGACTTGTTGAGTCTTTTGCCTCAAGGTACTCACAATAACTTCACAGATGACTGTAGGGTCCAGTCATCACTGTGCTTATGAGCCTTCTTGGTTGGTGTTTGAGGGGTTGGGTTGGTGGTTTTTGTGGGGTGATATATCACCAGTGTTACCTTGAAGAAGAAAGGAGTGGTTGTAGTCCCACATGAGCCAGAATGAGTAAAAGCCCACCCAATTATAGTGTATTCTAAAATTTGTTGGAATAATCAAGAGCAGTGGGTAGGTAATGAAGTAAAAGGTCCATATATGGTGTTTGTCATTAATTTGTACATAAGCCCCAAAAGTGTTACTGGTTTTTGTCCAGAGAAGGCTGCAGGGGATTTGCACACCCTGCAATTTTTTTGGTAATACTCAGCATATATGAGAAATAGATCATCAGAAGTGACCTCAAGATCCCTGCTTGGCCTCTAACAGCACTAAAGCTTTTGAAAGTCAGTCAATCCAGACTTTGAAGTCTAAGAAGCACACTTAGCTTTCCTGAGAACTTCTTAAGGTGCTTAGTCACTGCAGTCAGGATCGACTGAGCCCTAGCCAAACATTTCCTCGCCTTAAATAGAAAGAAACTTGGAAACATTTCTGGACTAATCTTATTCAGGTTGTTCTACTCAAATGTATTGGACAGGGCAGTGTAACCACAGCTCCAAGTAAGTTTTGGAATCTTTCCTGCCCGCTGGGAAACTGCTCAAGCTTTCTAGACTTAGAGCTGTTGCCAAACAAACATCTGTGATTTTTGTCCCCACAATAATCTGCACTGGTGATGAATCCTAAGGAAGACTCCCAGCTGCAGGTGAGTTTTTTTATTTTTCTGCAGCTTGGTTTGAATAAGCCATAAACAAGACAGAAACTAAGAGCATGTGTCAATTAGCTGGTCAGCTCCAGGAAACAAAAAGCTATACTAGTGCTCGCCAGAACCACAGCTGGAGGTGAACTGTCCAGTGTTTGTAAATTCACCCATTTCAGAAACATCCTGATGGACCATGCCTACACTGATGCGATGAGTTTCTGCATCTGGAAGCCTATGTGGTCTTTGGCAGGCACACAGGTTGTGGGGCATCCATAATAAAAGACCTATGGAGCAGCATGACTAGCACTTATATAAGGATGCCATCAGGCTGTAGGGACATACATGGCAGAGACAGACCTGCTGCTGCAGAGTCTGCACCAACATTCCTGCACATTCAGCTTGGGTCAGCAAATAGAATGACAGGTGCTTACATTGGTTGTTGAAATCTGAATTGGCAGGGCTCTGCAGCAGTGATCTACAGAACCAGCATAGCAATTAATATACAAGTGCCCATGTAGCTGTTGTGCAGAGCTGTAGCATGGAAGAAGAAAGGCATAGATGTCCTGGAAGAGTTCAAGGAATTGTTGCCAATTGTGCACTGTGGGTCTCAGACTGCTGGTCACTACCAGTGAGAAGAGGTGAAGAGCTGTGATGCACGAGGAGGGGAGAGTACATAAGGCAAAAGAGAGGAATGACAGCAGCACTGCACAGTGGAAACATGAGAATGAGGTTGTACAGCATTCTCCTCACCTCCTCACTCATCTGCTTCTTTGCACCTCTGTCCCACCACTGTCATGATGGACCAGACTAAGGCAGTGTCAGCTACTAAACTGTGCATTAAAATTTACTGCATCTAATGAAAATATCTCTGTTACTTATTATTGAAGTGCAGTGTTGTACTTAGGCTCATAAAATTCACATCTGATCACACTTCGAATCTGACCCTTTGTCAGTTTATTCCATTCCTTACTAATTATAGTTTTTGTGGATATTTTTTTGTGTATGAGTTGATTTCATAATATTTTTCTCAAACTGAAGGGGTTTCAGTCTCTATGTTTTTAGGAAAATCATTACTCAGGCACTGTCAGTAGATGGTCAAGATTTACAGGAGGAGCAGGTAATACATATATTCAACATTTAGGTTTGCTTTATGTGTAGGTCTTTAGATGCCAAAGCAAAATTACAAACAATGATTCTAAGGAATTTCAAATTTTTACATGATTTATGTAATCACTTCAATATGTAATTAACCTGATATTTCCTTCAATTCAATCCAGGCACCTTCTTAACAGTACCTACAAGATTAGGCTACATCACGAGAAGACATGGTTTACTCCACTGACAGAGTGACATGGTCATTACCAGTACAAAAATTGCATCCTTACTTGCCTTCTATCATATTGCTTCTGTAATTCCATCTATTCTTATGGATATTTGAGACATATTAATGCAGAGTCATGTAAGCACAGAATAACTGAGGCAAGAAGGGATCTCTGGTGATCATCTGGTCCACTGGTCTACTCAAGTCATAAATTGGATGCAACCTCCATGTCAGAACATGTTGCTTACAGTCATGTCTAATTTTTGCACGCCTCCCAAGATGGGGATTGTTTAACCTCTGGGTTTTTTTTGCTTTTTTACAAAATAAAATTACAATTTCACATTCCATATGCTGCATTTCTATTTTCTAGGTTTTACATTAATAGCAGGCCTCAGTCAGTATTAAAACGTCAGACATACAATGCTAGTCAGACCAGGTTTTTAATAGCTTAAGGCTATTATCCATCTGGAAAAATATGGACCAATATTTTACTGAATAATGAATATTGTTTCATATGGATTTATCATACACATTTTATAGTTTTCAGTCAAGTATATTACAAATGCTTCTTATTACAGTGCTACTTTATGTCCTGTATGAAGTAAATATGAATTACAATCGTTCTCCATTAAAAGAAAGCAAAGTATTAGAAGTAAAATCAACAAAAGCTTTATAAAGTAGCTAAATTAAGGTGAAGTATGAGTGTCTGCCAAGTGAGGAAGGTTCATTTTGTACTAAATGAATTAAAGCTACAATATGATGGACAAAACAAATTTATCCATTCTGAAAACAGAATTATAGTGGTGCAATGTCTTTCAAATACAGTGATCTGTTTATATGCAGTACTTTGTTTGAAGTATAGCATTTCAGACAGGATCCTTCATCAGCAAATCATTTAAAGTGATTGTCAAACACAAGAAAAAAAACTTTTTTTTTTTACTGTCATTCTAATTACAATGCATTAGTTGGAAGGTCTGTTGTACAGTAGTTTAACAAATTAGACAAGTACTCAGACTACAGAAACATTAGGCCTTTGTTAAAAATGGCTCCTATTTCACTTGTATTTTCTCTTCTTGCTTTAAATTAAAAGTGGTGAATTACATAAACCGCAAAGCTAAGCACACAAGCAAGTGGACAATCCCTTTAAAGATGCTGAAGCTGGAAGATCCAAAATGCATCAATGCTTCATTTAATTTTAGGCTTTCATTTTTTCAATACAGTTATTTTTATCCCTGTTACCATTTTTTTGTGAATGCAAACCCTTCTTCAGTATAAGAACACATACATATTTAAATTTTATTATTAGCTCCATCCTGTGAGAAAATTTCAGATATCATGACAATTAAAACATTTACCATAAAAGTATGAGCATTCTAACATGCATTCTAGCATGCCCTTAACTTCATCTGCCTCTTCCTGCATCTCCCCCCCTCCCTCCCCTTCCCTCACCACCTGGTGAGACAGGAGGTGAAATGCAAAGACAGCTGAGATATTTCAAAGAAAATGCTGGTGCACTCCAATTTAAGAACAACATAGTAATCTGAAACTAACAAGGTAAATAATTGTTTCAGAGAAAGTAAACAGGTAACAAGGCGAATGGGTAGGAGAAGCCTAGAGTATGCAGGATGGATTCCAATTTATTAAAGTCAGTCATCCTGACAATTCTCTTTTCTCCCATTCTTTAAATTTTTTTGGGATCTGTCCCAGGACACTACCAATCAGTAAGCTTCTTGAGTTGCCTTTAGATCCAACTGGTGACTTAAAAAGTCTAAGACTTTTTGAAGTCCTAATTGAGGCAATTGAACTTTGACATGAAGTAGGTGATTGAATCTACAGGAAATTGTAAGCTTTAACTAGATCAGCTCAGCAAGCTCTATAGTGCGTGGCATTGTCGTGACCAAAATTCAGACCTATTGCTGAGATTGGGTCGAGCGACTTGATGTACTATCACAGTTTTCAGCTTTACTTCAGGCAAGGTGTGTGAGAAGTCATTAATATCTGCTCCTTCAAATCTCCCTGTGAGTCAGCATCCCTGCTGCTGTAGCACTCCAGTCAGACTGGTTCCAACGTCAATTAGGAATAACCAACATTTATGAATTATGCCTTTATTTTATAGTCCATTTCCATGTAGATGCTCAGTTTGAGAAGATGTTTCCTGAGTCACAGTGGGAGAAAAACTTGGTACAGAGGCCCCCCCTCCTTAGGCAAGACTGACAGGTTAATGGGAAAAAAGAGATTGCCTTAATTTTAGCAACTGGAAGTTGAGATCTACACACACAAGGCGAGCGGTACTGGTTTAGCTGTGCAAGTCTGTGGTACAGCCTGTACTGCTGCGTTGCAGCTGTGCCTAAATTACAATCTGCACTGGGAGCCGTTTAATTTGCATTAGATTTGCATCTCTCCCCTTACATGGAGAGCAAGTAACTTCCCTGGAACAATGTTGAGGTGTGTCTGGAGGAGTCACAGAGGCTGCTGGCACAGCCTGAGGTTACCCACAACTCTGCCTCCCAGCTAGGGAGTGGAGATCCGGTTTCCCTCTCCACAGCCAGCCCCACTCCCTCAGTCATTCTCCTCAGGACACCTTCTCTTGGTGGAGCCTGAGTGACCCTTACTTACATTCTGAAGATTTTAAGGCAAAAATGGCAGCTAAACTTTTGAAAAACACTCTATCCTAACTAATATCCCTCTCTTTTTCCCATCCCTGCAAGTATCCAAGGCCAAGATGGTCAGGCCTTTGAGCAACCTGGTCTAGTGGAAGGTGTCTTGTCCATGACAGAGTGGTTGGAACTACATGATCTTTGAATTCCCTTCCAGCCCAATGTTCTTCTGTGATACTAAATACTGAACTGCACTAACTCTGGGCCATGAAGGTTTATTGTAAAGATGGTTTAACACGTAGTCAGGACATGGTGTGAGGGCTGGTGGGATTGTGGGTCATCAGTGGCTGCTTATGGGAGTCCATTGGCACAGCCTGGAAACCAGGATGTGAGACACCCACCAGCCAGGAGCAGGCAGCCATGAGGCCCCACGGCAGCCCCAAAACTGGGCACTATGAGGAACCTCCATGGGCATGTGTCAAGGCTGGGCTGGGCCATGGCAAGCTGCAGAATGGTCTTGCTGCAGCCTTTCTGGGGCAGGGGTTGATGACTCCAGGTGCTGACATGAGTCCTGTGTCACGGGAAGCCCTGGGGGCTGCCAGGGACAGTCAGAGCTGGGAGTCCCCCCAGGGCTCTGGCATTTTTATGCCTCCATCTAGAGTAGCAATTCATATCTGAAGAGCAAGCAGTCTTATGTCCCATGGAAATATTTTTCTAGGTCATGAATATTTTTGTCTAGTAGTTCAGCAAAAGCAAATTTTTTGAAGATAAAGGTGTATCCCATAAATAACCATTATATCAAGTGCTGGTGAGGTATTTTCTTGCTCTATATTTATATTTTGCTGATATATTCTCCATATATCAGCTGATATATTTGTGTCTTCTGTCTTCCTCCTGGATATGCCATTCAGGTTTGGAGACACTCCTGGACACACCGAATTTCAATAATCCCTTAGAGCTACCACATAGAAGAGAGGCTGCTCTATCTTTCAGTAAGTGCTTTGAAATACTTATTTCTGTCTTGCTGATCCCACAGTAAACACAGTTTTTTAGAATCAGGAACTTAGGCCACTGAACAGTGTTTTCAAAGAATTATTCCTGTTTAAGTGCAAATTTAGTGAAGTATGTATCTAACAGATGGATTCTTAATGCCTGTGACTTTGGAGCTTTCAGGTGTTGACAGATGTATTGAAAAGGTGTCCTCCCAGAAAAAAAAAATGCATATTAGGGTTATATCATAAAGTAACTTCAGCTGTGCTGAAATGGAACATACAAGCATTAACAAACATTGCCTTAATACAAGCATTAACAAACATTGCCAATATGAAATTGTTCACATAATGCTGAGGAGTAATGCTTTGTTCCTCACACCTTTTGAAAGCATGGTATCTTTGAGCTAAGTAAATGATTAAGTGGAATAAGAAGTTTATCTCCCTGTTGTGATCTGTAGGTTCTTATTACTGCTATCGAGTTCTGCATTCAGCACTGTAACTCTCATATGTCATATGCAGCTTGTTTTCTCTCAGTCTCTGCAGAGAATTATGTGAGCAGTATAATTCTTCCCTTTGGTAGTTTTCTTTGAGGTGGAGAGTCAGTTGCATATATCTGCTGCTGTATTTTTGTACAAGAGAAGGTATGATCAAAGAAATATGCCTTGTACTTCAGCAGAAAATGATAATATTTGTGACAATACATATTTCATGAAAACTGTAAATTTAATTTACTGAAGAAATAGGACTTTGTGTAAACAATAAAGGAAAAGCTTTCATTAAGGTGAAAGCAGAGAGAATTTTTTCTTCTGTGAATGTACATAGAGTAAGTAAATACATAAATAGCAGTGTTGTTTAAACAGATTTTCCCCATAGAACTCTTGCTGCCCAAAACCCATAGGAGAGTTCAAGCAGGGAAATTCATATCCACTAGAAGTAAAACATTCTAAAATTTAATAGGAACAAAATATGCTCATGTATTTTCATGCTGCAAAATATCAAAATTAAACAAATTAAAAGAAGAGCTTAAATAGGAGAAAGCAAGATTCTGCTTTGCTTTGCATACATTTTGAAAATGATCCTAATCTACCACGACCTAAAATTTAGTTTCTGAAGTAATTATAAGCATTGTGTAGTGTCTGTGTAATAAACATACAACTTTAAACAGAGTTTAGATACCCCACTCTCTGCAGTCAGAACAAGATGGATATTTCTCTTGGATAATACAAAGTATGCAAGTGGGTAAAAAATAGTGTGATCTGGAGGTTAGTGACTTCCAGCTCCAGTGGATTAACAGAGAAACACATCCCAAAATTGAAGAACCTTTGGTGGAGGTCTCTTCTTCCAGCTTTTTCCTGTCTGATTGTGGAATTGCGAGTACTTCAGCTGACCTCAGCTGCACAGTATTCCATGAGTGAGAACTATGCAAAGGACTGTGTAACCCTCCATGGCCCTGAATTTTAATGCATTTTTCATAGTCTTCTTTTATTCAACACTTATACCCCTCAACTCTTCATTTTATTGCTCTACTTTAGAAGTCCTTGACCTAAGATAGGCTTTTAAATGGAGAAAAAAATGGAGGAATTGTGTCTTGTATTACATATAATTATCACTTTTCTCATAGTGTATCAATTTGTTTTCCTTCCCAACATGGACCACATGCAGTAGCAAAAAAAAACCAAAAAAAAACCAACCAACCAACCAACCAAACAAAACCAAAACCAAAACCAAAAAACAACAACAACAACAACAAAAAAAAACCAACCCAAAACCAAATCACACACAAAAAAATCCCCACAACAACAAAAACCAAAAGAACCCAACCAAAACCCCCAAAACCTAACAGAAATTAAAATAATGGATCTGAATTGATATACCTTACACATGGAAAACTTAAACATCACAGGAGATTGTTTTGAAAGACAAGAAGAGCACTCTTTCTTTCTGAAGTATCTTTGTACTCATAAGAACTATTTAACATGTCTGAAGCTACTCTGAAGAATATTTGCTTTCTTGACCTTACGCTGAGAGTAGCCTCAGGGTGAAGAATTTATCTTTAACAGAGAAAAACCCTTCTACAAATAAAGTGAATAATCCTCCCCAGATTTACTGTCTGGAATAATTTAGTGAAATGTAGACTGCCAAAGATAAAGGAAAACTTGGTGTATTCTATTTAGTCACTATTGATGTCCAAATGATCAGCTACTATGTAAAAACAGTAATTAAGTAGACTTGTGTAAAAGGCAAAAAATGAAAGTAAAAAAACCCCTCAGATATAAGGAGCAACTTCAAAACAATAATGTTAGCAAAATATTTCAACATATGTTTAATATGTGCATTTACATATATTTATTAATGATCTTGAAAAGACAGCTTGTGGCATCTAGGCAAGAGAACTAGTCAGAAGACTTCACAAAACTAATAACAGCCATATGGTAAAATAAAATGCTTGTAAATTAATATTTATGGTGGGAAATTTTCAAATAAAAATATGAGTATCTATTTTCATGTTTTAAATTACTATCATCATGCCTGTAGAAAGCTCAGGGAGAAGCTATGCTTGGTAATAGCAGTCTAAATTTCTAAATTTCTAGAAAATACTAATGCATATTGGACTGAGAGTGAACTTTATAATTCTAAAGACTATTGTGAAATGAAAATAGGTAAGGAGAGTCTGACTTGTTTAGGAGAATTGTAAGGTATTGGAGAGTAAGTCTACATCACTGAGGAAAGAGATGAATCAAGGAGGCATTAGTTATATACAAATAATAATGACAAGAGAAGGTTAAAAGGGATTATGAGAAGGGGATGTGGCTATACTTGGCATAAAAATGGAAAAATAAAAAAAAATGGAAAATACTGAATTAAGAGCTAACAAAATAAAAGTCGACAACAGGCTACATCTCTTATACTATACCAAATGAAGCGGTGTAATTTAATGGAAAAAAAAATTGATCAGCCAAGAGCTGTGAAAGATTTTTAAAGATATTTGGATGAGTAATAAGCACATCCACTGATAATTAGGTGACAACTTTGAAAAATATTGCATATAGACACTCATGATCAAATTAATCAGAATTTTGCTGGGGTTGGGAAGGAATTGCTTGTACTGAGAGATGAGTTGCATTTCTTCATTTTGAAGGTCTTTTCTTGTACCCAATACTGTCTGATGCCAGACACAAGATTAAGTGGATCACAGATTTAATTCCACTTGTAAACTGCTGTTCTGCTCCCAAGTAAGGCAACATTTATTTATTTTGTCCTAGCTTTTTTACTTATGGCTGAGTTTCTTTTTGTTTACAATACTTAAAAGTATCAAGATTTCTTTATTGTTAGCTATTCCCTGATTTATGATATTTCCCTTCATATTTTGGAACAAGCATTTCCCATCCTCTAAACAATATGAATGGGACAATTCATCACTTTCTAAGTAATATAAATTAGAAAAATTCCTTGTATTGTTTATATGTGTTTGAGAACCCATGTTAAAATTATATATATTGTGCAAACATTGTATCTGACCTTTAAAAACTTCGGAATATTTAGACAAGAATCCTGGAAGACACTTGAAATTCAAGCAGCACTTACGCCTGGGTTTCTTTATGAGAAATTTTTTAGCTTGTACAAGGAAATGTCTGCTTCTGTGAAATATTTGCACTGTTTCAGGATTGAAGGGAGTCATGAAGGATGTGCACTTTTAAATCTAAAAACTGTTTACAGACCACTGAACATACATAAGGTTCTTTAAATATCCTTTACTGAATTATAGACTTAGCATGACCATTCAGATCCATAATTTTAACAGCATATGTGAGTTTTTCCCAGTGTTGAGTTTTGTGAGTGAGCACTGTAGTGGTTATTTTGCTCACAAGTTTTCAAATTATCACAATGCATTGCAAAGAAATTTACTCTTGAACTATTTGTGTCAAAGCAAGCAAACACTTATATATATATATATATATATATATATATATATATACACATACATATACGTGTATGTATGTATATAATGTATATAGTATTTTATATATACATTTATTTTGGGTCAGTGTTTTTATTGTGGGGATTAGTAATCAAAATAAGAAGGAAAAGAATAAATCAAATGCTAATCTGAAAAATCAGGGCATCATGATAGCCCTGGAGGTATGAGATTCAGGCCTTGAAGGGCTGCACTTCCCAATGGTAGGATAAGAAATTCCTGCCACTAGGTATGACTGAATTAAGCACAGATATAAAGCAAGAGTTACTCCATCATTTTTCAGATACTAGAGTGGCACAAACTATAAAATCCCTAATCAGAGAGAGAAAACTTGTTTTTTGATAGGTGTGTTGACTGAAGTCTACAATTGTCACTAATCAATTGCCTTGGAGTTTTTCTAGGTTGCCCAGGGCTTCAGTCACACTCAGAATGAACATCTTAAAAGCAACTCACTCTGCAAGTAAAACTCAGTGTTTAGGTTATGGTGCTGTCAAAGGACAGGGCCAAAAAAATATTTTCTTCAAATTCTTTTCTACCACAAACTTCTCTTTTGGACTGAACCATCCCTTGCTCTCAGATCTGGCAAAGGAATGAAAAAGTGAGAATTTGTGTTTAAAGAAAAAGCATTGAAGAGCTTAAACTCACTATGAAAGTAGGAATCCTCTTGAGTTTTTTGTGTAACACATCAAATGAGAAGGGTCAAAAGAGAGTACAGGCAGTTCTCCTGGGGAGAGTTCAAAGAACAAATCAATTCTCTAGCCATCTGGAATCCCCTATCAAAGTGAAACCCCTGAAATACACCTGTATAAGCCAGACATGCATTACAGTCAATGGTGTGAAGACCCAAAAAATCAGGACAATGACTTCTGATACTTAATGTGAGAAGACCTTCCACCGAGCCTAACATTCTGTTAGTCTGTAGAGTCTGATTAAGATAAAATAAAGTGAAGTCTCAACAGGTGTCTATACTTAGCCTTCTAACACCATTTGAGACACCTCTCTACAGGGCACGGGGACCAGGCAGGACAATGATTTGTGAACCTGTTGATACCCAAAGAGAGCTGAGAGGAAGAAATAACTATTGCATGCTTAAGCATTGTCTGTATGAAAGGAGGCATTAACAATTCTCAGCAGTAATAGCTCTCTGGTTATTAGCATGTCTTTGCTAACTTTAGTCAGCCATGAAGAACATACTTAATGATGGTGAGATGGTGCATAATGATGTAGGTCTGAAATTTTTAATAGAAACTCTCTATGTGACAAATGATGTATTAACTTTAACTTGGACTGAGTCTTTAATATCCTGCCCAGTCAAAGTATCTCAGAAGTCTTATGGGTACTACCAAATTTACAGGCAACTTTCTCATTAGTCTTTAGAGTTCCTCAGTTTGCTCTTGCAGCTGGTAAGGAAATGAGTAAATTTTGAGGGGTGAACAGCCTCCCAAATCTGTGTTTTACTTTCCTAAATATACCAAAAGACTGGTGTGGTAGTTGCAGTCTCTGCACTGGAAATTGCACTTTACTTATCTACAGTAGAGAATAATATAAAAAAGAAACATTTTTGCTTAAGAAAACTTCCTTTCCTTACATAAAATATTAGGAGTATGCACTTTTTAAAAAGATAATCTGAACTTTAGAAAACTGGTGCCTCTTGATATTCATGTAATAAATGACTTTTTACAAAAATATTGCATTTGCAAGGCTTGTTCTCAAATTTGTTGATTCTGTTCTGAAAATTAGAATTGTATGTCTATTGACCATCTGTGCTTTTTTTGTTTTAACTAAAATTTGCCAGATTTATAGATAAAAAAGACTTTCCTAATTGGCACCAAAGCAAATACTGCTTTGGAAAGTGAAAACCAAGACTGGTGTTTTGCTGTCTCACATGTCATGATAATGGACCACCCCCTTGGCACCCTAAGCAGAACAGAAATAGTTGGTTTGCCTCTAATTGCGCTGTTTTAATCACACAGTACATAAGGAAAATGGAATAAGTGTTTTGATTATTGACGATGTAAAACCTGGCTCATTTTTTTATTGTCTTTTTGGAGCTGTGACAAAGCTAAGAAATAAAATGTATATTTTACAAAGGTTGCTGTGATGTAGCTGACTAAAAGCAGAGAACACAGCTGAAGTAGTGCCCCACGATAGATAATAGAGATACCAAAATCTGACCCTAGCAAGTGTTAATATTAGGCTGTTGAAAAACAAGAAGTTTCAGTGTCTGTTCCACTTAGGAAAAAGAATACAAATATGCCTATATTTACCTCTAAAGTAGCAAAAGCCAATCTTTGACAATAATTATTTTTAATGCTACTGCATAGCAAATATTTTTTTAATTTATGCAACATAATAGACAAGATGATCTCAGTAAATATAGACACAATCTTACCACAGGCCACTGCCAAGCCTAATAAAATTCCCTAAGACATCATTCAGCATTGTATGCTTTTGATAGACACATTTTAGACACCAAACCCATTATCACTATAAAACTAATAAATTGTTTGTCTAGAGCAAATTTTAAAAGGTCATAATTTTTTTTTTTGCACACATGTCTGTAAGGAAATAGTCAAAATACTAAGGATGGAGTGTTGGCATTCATCAGGGCTTTAGAAAAACAATAGCTGTAATATGGAGCTATGACCTCCATTTCTCAAAGCTATGTCTGGTTTGCAAATACCATTATTTCAGAATGCCCACATTTTGTTAGTAGCCTCCTATTCTTATCCTAAGTGTTGGTTACCAAGGAAGTTACATACTGGTAGCCAACAGATTAAACATATTTGGCTGCTCAGTTTGGTGTTTTTCCTCTCTTAATTTTACTTAGCAAGTGCCTCCCCATTCTTGTGGGAGATGTTGAAGCAGAAAAAGTGGGGACAATAGGCACAGGGTACACCTGTGTCCTGGACAGGCTGAACAATTTTTTTGACTTTTTCCTGCTGTTGCAATGCATTTTTGAGCTCACAAACATTACACTTCTGAGGGAATGATGACTTTTGTTTCCAGCTGCCAGAAAAAGAAGTGCCCTTTGTTTGCAGCCTGTCAATGGAATGACCTTTCCCTCCTGCCAATTCATGCTCAAGAAATACACGTGATTGTTTTCCCTTTGCTGCGTGTTTTAAGATCTTCCAAATTTGTTTGATCAATAGTTCAGAAGCTTTCAAACTGACATGAGAAAATACAGATTTTTGCAGACTCATTTTCAGTTGGATCTGAAGCAGATGAAGCTGGAGATCAGCGAGAATTAATCTGTACTTAATGAAGGCAACTTGCTGAATTTCTATAAATGCTTGCCTATGACACATATCCAGAGTTATATAAGCTGTCTGCCATTTATGCAATCCGCTTTGGCAATATTTATATTTGTATTCAAATCTTCCTCGTGAAAATAAATCAAAACCTTTTAATTGCCTATCAGGCAATAACCGGTCTTTTGGAATGCTACCTCAAAGGCAGAAACAGCCTTCAAAAGCTGCTATTAGGCTTTCAGAGTTGGCATAGCCAGCAATACTTTCTTTCTGCTATGTTCAAAGACAATGCTGTCTTTCTCTTTAATGAAACCATGCAGACACACCAAATTCCATATATCTGCAACAAAAATTTATAAAGTGACTTCAGATGCATTTTTGCCTGTTTGGCTACGT
Source organism: Agelaius tricolor (assembly GCF_023055355.1). NCBI lineage: Eukaryota > Metazoa > Chordata > Aves > Passeriformes > Icteridae > Agelaius > Agelaius tricolor. The sequence continues at coordinate 48,771,377 of NW_027269261.1, forward strand.
GGCAGGTATAGATGTATTTGAATGACTTTTGCCTGTACTCCAAGTTCTCTGGCAAACACATGGCCATAACAGCATGGCATTGTATCCAAGCTACAGATCTCTGCTAAGAAGCAGCATATGTTATCCTGGGCACATGTCACATGTTAGCATTGTGATGCTGCTTCATATGAGCACTGTAATCTCCTACCAATCTCTTTCCTTTCTCTGAAGATCAATGCAAAATTGACATTAGGCCTTCTGAAATGCTCCGTACTGACAGCACACTTCCATCAGCAGTATCTGCAATCTCCTGTTGCAATGAGTAATGGCCAAGAACATCTACAGTGGAAGCTCAGGCATGTAGAGCTCTTGCCTACATGAAACCAATTATGCCAGCTGTGGGTATCTTAAGTGCTTTTACAAAACACACCTTTGAAACCACTGCTTGCACTACCACACATGTTCTTTGAGTGACAGGAAGCAGGGATCAGATTTTCAGGTGATTTTATAGAGGATTGCTTGTTTGGGTGGCACAACGCCTTTCCAGTAAGGTGTCTGACTTTTGATAGATTTTAGCAAGTAGCATGGTCCACGCTGTGCACAGGATGGATTACTTGCTTAATTTGCCAAGTCAGGAGCCATGTATTACATATTAATTGATCTATTACTTCCCTATTGATCTCAAATCCAAAAGTCTATATTATGTACATTTCCTGAAAGCTGGGACACACACAGAACTCATAAATCTCATTTTCTCACAGAGGGTAGGTTATACATCAAAGACAGAGCAGTGGCAAACAAAGGTGAAGACCCTTAGCCCCCAAAAAAAAGTTGATGAGAATTTTAACCAAACAGTACGTGCATGAAGATCAAATGTGGGAACAGTTATAGCAGTGTAAGTTGTTGTGCTGGGGTAAGTTTGGGTGGTGTCTCTGAGCCCTTAGAAACCTGTAACCAGCAGCTGAATTCCTCTTGCCTTCCATGTGGCATCTCACAGAGATGTGCTGTTCTAGCTGTGCCTCAGCCATGTTTTGATGGGAGCCATGCTGTCCTTCTACCCTCTGGCAGCTGCACCAGGACCACTTCTAAAAGCATCTTAAAATATTATCAGCTCACTCAGTAATTTAGAGGTCATGGCAGAGCTGTTTGCAGCCAAACATGTATTTAGCACAGACTAAGTGAACCTTTGCTTTCAGGCAATTACAGCTTTGATGCAGCAGCATCCAAAACTAACTCTCCATTATTTTCACTGAGTCAATGGTCTGCTGCTGCTTCTTCTGGGCAGAGTGTTCTGGTTGCCTCAGCTGCATAAACTCTTGCCTAAATTTACTTCCTGATGGCAAGCACTTAATCACATGGCTCCTCAATGTTTGCTCTGGAAGATGGCAGTAAGCACTCCCACAGGTGGGGAAAGACTTTTCCTGGAAGTTGCAGGGACCACTCTTCAGGTTTTTATTGCACCACCCTTCAGGCTTTTATTGCAGCCTTTCAAGGGAGAGTGCTGCCTGAATTGAGAATGTTTCTCCCTCACTGCATTTTGGTGCTAAGTGCCAGTGATTGAAGGCCAATGTTTGAGGGCATATCTCTCAAACAAACATGGTCTGTCACATTAAGACACAATTCAAAAAGTTGCTCAACTGTTAGTTACTGGTTCTTGGGTAAGAACTGATGAAACGCAATGCAAGGATTTCTAGTCCCTGAAGCTGACTTTGCCTTAAACAGACTGGATTACTTGGGCAGCTACATGGAGAGGTACAGTAAGCAAAGAGGCAGTAAACATCATAATCCTAAACAACTCCCAGTTGCACTTATCAGGATTACAGTCTTCCTTCCCTCCGCCTGCCCTTCGACATCCATCTATCAAGACATGCATTCTTGGAGCAAGTGTTGGTACATCTGCTTATTAATGGAATTTTCCATATTCCTACTCAGAACTACATGGCACTGGAGAGCTGCCATGCTTGTGCTTAGTGTAAGACCTCAGAATGAGATTTTGGCCAAAATAAAAGGGTAGGTGACTTACCACAGGTACCACCTATGCCCTGAAAAATGCTACTAGATGCTCTCTTTACTAACTTAAAATCCTTTAGTACCTTCAGAGCTGTGCCTTGAACTCAGGCTCTGAGCAGCTGGAATGTTAGGTGGAAGCTGATGCCAGTGGATGGAAAAAAAAGATCCATAGTGCAAAACGGAGCGTGGTCCACACTGTAGTCATATCAGCACAGTGTCATCCCAAACTCATTGGGCTTGATGAGATGTAAAGCTTAGTTCATGTCCATTGGCTTCCTTTCACAGGCAGGCTGCTTCCTGAGGCTAAACCAACGTGCTGGCACATGTGCTACACCATATTGTCATACCAGCTCATTTGGCAGAGCTCAGACACTCGTGCACTCCCCTCGTTGTGTGCTGTAGCTCCCCTCCAGGAATCTGGGAGAGTAACTAATGACTGAGCAGTGGCTCTTTATACAGTACATGCATGGTGCTGCTAAGCATCTACAGTCTTGCCCTTACTGCCTTTAAAAATCCAGTCCTCAGTGAGTGTAGGTTGCCAGAATTGATAGATATCTGATAATAGCCAGGTGACTGCAGGAGTAGGACAAGACACATTTTTTGTGGACCACTGATAGGGTGATTCTTTTACAAGGTGTGAATGATGCTTTCCCACCTTACACTGATGCTCTCAACAGAAAGGTGTGAGTACATACATCCAGACAAAATGGTCTTCCATTTACACATCACTTAATGAAAGACCCACTAGTTACTGCTAGTCTTATGACAGTGCCCATTTTTAGAACAATTTATGGACTTTCACTTTCCTTTTCTTTATAACCTCATTTATGTTTGTTCTTAATTATGCTTGGGCTGATTCATTATCTTCCATATCCCAACAGCCATGATTATAGCAGCCAACTGCTTGATTACTTTCTTAGGAGCTAGATAGAACACCTTCCTGTTCAGCAATAGGAGATTCCATGCCTACCCTGGTAAGTAGCCTAGGAGTGCATTGTCCTTCAAAGACCGCTAGCCAGGTAAACAAAACATACAGACTCCAAAATCCACATACTGAGCCATTAGATGCTCTCTCATATTTCTCAAATCCTCTTCTTCCAGTCTCCTCTGCCCCCTTGAAGAGCCTTTAATCCTGATAGGTGAATTGCACTCCTACTGCCTATTTCCCTCACTCTTCTCAAACCAGCTCTAGTAGCTCCATGCCAAGATGGCATTTTGCCACCCCAGAACTGAGCATTACTATTTCAAAATTTTACTTCTTACTGTCACTGAAAATCTGGACCAGGAATAGGGTCAAGTATGTCTAATCTTTGTGTTTGGATCCTGACAACACAGGATCATGTAAATGCTTCTCATTTATTTTGTCACTTTTTGTTTTCCTCTTTTCTACTCATTACTTGGTCTCTTTTAGCTTTCCTCCTCACGTGTAAAATTAAAATAGAGATCAGAACTTTTAGAAAAACTCCCCCCCACCAAAAAAATTCCAAAAAAACCTAAAAATCCTTCCATACTGTTAATTTCACATCTGCAAAAGCAGATACAAAAAACCCTACCACCCACTTTTGGTCAATAAATATCATTACTGCAAACAAGCATGAGTTGTTAGAGCTGAAGAAATCAAGATGCGCTTTTGACAGGTTCATTTGGCAGTGTAGGAGGTATTCTACAATTCTAAAAATATGTTCTATTTTCACAGACATTTTGAGATGTCTCTGTAAGTTCTCTTACAGAAGATGGCCTAGGGCCCATATGGTACAAGTCAATCTGACAGATGTTATATAATAATCTTTCTTGATTAAACTAGTACAAGATATTCTCTTCTCACCAACCAAATAACAAGAAAGAACCCATCCATTCTGAAATTAAACACCACCAACTACAGAGACATGATAGGGCTAGAGACCTTGCTGTAAAAATGTTCTGGTCACTTTTGGGAAATCCTTGTCCCTCTATGTCCCCTCTATAGGAGGGGTCCATTACCAGAGGAGGTAAAGTGACAAACAGGACTTGTTAGCTCAAGATCTTACATCCATGCCATAAATTCAAAAGCCAGATTAAGGAGTAGTAATATACACAAAAATAATTCATTAAAAAGAAAGCAGTAGGAAGAGAGGGACTCATTACAGAACTGATAATAAATTTGCACAGAAAAACTGAAAATAACTAATTTACTTTATAACATGTATATATAAAAAAACATATATATTATATATATAATATATTATCTATATGTAACGATGATAAAACATCATATAGATGTAGAGAAAACCTATACTGTATTTTTTGGGGGTAGAAAAGGTCATGAAAGATTTTGTATCAGATATTGCAGAAATAGGAATCAGATATTTTTAAATATATATCTCGTATATTTTGAATATGTTATCTATACATACAAGGACACATTGGAATATTTTCCCAAGGGAATTTGCTGAAGAGACCTTGGGCATGCAGGATCTTCTAGGAGTTCATTATGAATATTGCAAAATAAAAAAAAAAACTTCATGCTTTTCTTCAAGTTTCTCAAAATTGCATCTGAATCTCTAAAGCTGTTGATGAGAGGGAGAAGGATGTAATGAGACCATGCCTATACTGCCAACAAAAAAAGACAATTTAGCTCTGAAACATCTGCGCTGATCATCTAAATTAAACATTTAAAAAAACCCCAAAACTGTAACTGTCTTAATCCCTATGGCAGAAAAAGCTTCAAGCTCTTCCACATAGATATTTCATTTTCTTATACCAAATATGCTCATGAAGACTGAAGTTTCTGGTTTTCACTGAGTTTTGAGTTGGTAAAATTGCTTTAAATATTTAAATGTAATTTATGTGTGCAGAGCCTCACCATATTGTGTTGTGATTTGGAACTAATTTTGCAAGCCTGCTTTTTTTTGGTATTTTGTTTATATTAGCAGTCATGGGGATGACTGTAATTCATTATGTCATGAATAAATTTTTACGAAACTGGATCTTTAGTCTAGATCCAGTAAGACTGAATCAAAGGACATTTTATATCATAATGTTTTTCTTGATCTAAAACTTTCTTATGTTTTAGGACTTCTTTCTTTGCTTCTCTCTCTCTCAGAACAGTTAATCATCCTGTCTTGTTTAGCTGGTAAAAAATGTAGGCTTATGTGAACACAGCAACCTCAGATACTGAGGACAGGACAAAAAAATCCTCTGGTCTGGTGATACAGCTCTATATCTGTGTCAGGCTTGTCAGTCACTCTCAGTTTCATGCTATTTATTCTGATGTAAAGCCATTCAAACACGTAGGAAGACTCCCATTCATTTTATTGGTCTTGGCATGCTTGTCCAAGTCTCAGCTGAAGCAACAATCTTCTGTTCATCTTGTATGAAATTAGACTTCATCTTATTGTACCAGAACCCCTGGGAACTAATTACAAATCTATTTTTATGGTAAAACAAGCATATTAAAGGTTTACAAATTGGGTGTATGTTTGCTTGCCATAGCTCACATACTGTGCTCTGGAGTATTATTCCCACATGTAAACAATATTGCAAATATAAATTGCCTAAGTGGCTTCCCTGTTGTCAGAAACAGCTGTTCAGTGTGCTAGTTACTCCAGCTTTTTTCAAACACACATACTAACCCTCTGAACTAGCTCTCTTACAAGTGAGTAGCAAAGTGGGATACTGTAGGAATTATTTGCTTCACTAATTTTCTTTGTATTTTAGAGTAAGTGTCCATTCACAGAATGAATACACTTATGTTGATTGATCAAATCAAAAATCATGGGCCTAAACTGAAGCACTCAAGTGTATGTGTTGCTTGTGCCTAATGCTAAATCATGTGCTTTAGTGCTCTGAAAACCAGAGTTCTAACACATCAGCTTTCCCTACATCCTTGTAAATGGATGAGGATAAATTTGATTCCTTATATTCAAAGTCCATGTTTCGAACCTTGAAGTATGCTTTTGACATTCTTAGAGAAGTGGGTGGTTGGTTAGGTTTTTGGTTTTGTCTTTTTTTTTTTTTTCAAATGCAAGGACCAGGTATATCTTTGTTTGTTAAAATAAGAAAAGTTGCACGTATTATTTGGTAATACCAGATGACTAAATTTCAAAGAAACACCAGACACCATGAGAATCATGATAAAACAGTAGATTTCCAGAAGAGGGAAAGAAAGTCACTGCTAGATTGCAGATAAGGGAACAAAGCATTTGTGTGGATGCTCATTTCTGTGTGCAAACAGGGTAAGCACAATACACCAGATACACAAATGCTAAAAGGTACAACTTCCCTGATATCTTTGTATCTCTCTGGCACTCTCCAAATAATGACAACTATGTTCGCCTTCTCTAACAGTTGAGACTATAAAGATCACAGACAGTGCGCAAGAACCATCAGTAAACACCACCAGCAGAATTTTAAGATTTAAGCACACTCTAACGCTGCACTAGTACTATCAAAAATCAACTATGGATTTCTAGAAACTAATTTTGTGGTAATAGTGATTGTCTGTCTTTTTTTGGTACACTTATCTTAACCGAAGTCTCAGCAGCTACAGGAGGAGTTTTATCTAGGTGGGAATTTCAGAGATGAGACAAATGACAATTAAATGTGACACAAAGAGAAGTTTAAATTGATATTAATGAGTGCCTATATGATGATGGCATAGTCCAGTGAATATTTCAGCTACTGTGACACCAATACATTGTTCTGAGCAAAACAGAAAGTCTAAGCACTTTAGAACAAAGAGCATTATCATTGAAATATTAGAAGGATTAACCCCGATGGAGCTGGGCTTTACCCTTGATATGGAGGGTGTGGTATACTTGTTTAAACAGGCACTCCTTATAATTGTGCCAGTTGTACAAACTGTGGTGAACAAACAGGCTTGACTCAACATATTTGTCAAACTTTAAAAAACTATGTCAATAGCAGCAGGGATGGTGCATAGGACTTCGTCGGAAGAAGAAAGATTTAATACCAGACAATGTTAATTTGCTTAGCTGTTGCTTCCATAGACTTATAAAGATCACATTAAGTCTGATAAGAAAACTCAATTTTGAGTAGCATTTGCACGGCTCCAATCACTGTAGGAAAAGGAAAAACTCTCATTTTATCAGGAATTCAAAACTTTCCTACTACTAAGGATTACTGAAGCCACATGGAACTGCTATAGACACTTTTTGGATGAAGCTTTCATAACAATTCTGGCTTACCTGGCTTGCTATGGATTGGCCCAGAATACCTGAACTCTAACAAATAGCAACTGATGTTGAAATTAGATACATAATATAGAAACTACTCCCCAAACTGTTAGTGGTAAAGCAAACAAGCAACTAAAAATTAAAAAAAAAAAATTAAAAGTTCCTTTAAAATACAGTCCTTACAAGGACTTCAGCTTTGACCCTTCCACCTTTATCAACTAAGAATGTCACCACAATTCAAAAAAAGAAGCAATCAGAATTTCAATGCTATTGAAGTGAGGATGTTTGCAAAATTGTCTCTTTGAGTGATTTTTTAAATCTGTAGTTATCCCTGGTGACTCTCTGTATGCAGAAGATCCTAAATAGCTGTGCTAATATGAGTCTAAAGAACCAGTTTGCCTACAAAATGACAGAAATATTTAGGCAACTGTGATTAAAATTTCATTACTGCTTACTTTATTTCCCATTTTCGTTCAAAATTCATGTGAGCTACCTACTCTAGGCAGAATATACGTGACCAGGTGCTTTTATAAAGTATTGCTTCATGTTCAGATATCAGGTAGCACTATTAAGTAGTAATACTACAAAATAGTGTATGAAAGACAGGAATTGGCTTCCTTATCAAATGACACTAAATGTTTTTTTCTCATTAGGCAGCAGATAATGTCAAAAGTAACTCAGCAGAATCCAAGTAGTATCTTTATCCTTTTTAAAAATTGCCCATAGTGTTTATCCATCATATTCTTAGCCTAATAATTCCTCAGTTACTACTCAATCTCATTTAAACTTTGGACCAACTGTTCTGCTGTATCACCTGTTGCATTAATGCAGAACATTTACTCCAAGCTGGTAGTCTGAAATATAGAATTAGAAATAGATCCTGCACGTTCTTCTATTTAAAAACAAAAAAAAAAAAAACAGCAACAAAAAAGCAACTAAAAAATTGTTGTCAGTTGGACAGCTCTGAACTACAAATTTGAAGCATAAATAAAATGTGAACACCCCCATTTCCTCTTTATTTCAAAATTTCACACATTCACATCATATTGACCTTACTAACTTTATGAAATACTCATTGGTGAGCCAGGCTTACAGTGTGGGGGTTCTATAGTGAGAAATTAATGAGCTGGATGGGATCCCTTATATTTGGGAGGTAGAAGGAAGTTTTGTGGGGAAGTGTAAAGTCTACTCATGTCAGTGGAAATGTGTTGTGTGGGCACTGAGGTGCCTTTAAGAGGAGTTCCATAACCTGACATTTTCTTGCTTTCAAGAGTTTTCTCTGCATGGATGTCATACTCACTCAGCCTTAACTGATTCAAACAAAGTTCTTCTACACATGAATCTGCACAGTCAGTGGGGAAGTACTCAAAGTGAGGCTGGTGAAGCCAGTCATAGGTTCTGACGCCACAAAAAGCTAAATTCAGCAAGCTCACAATGTACCAACCCTAACCTAATCTGATTTTGCAGCAGAAATACTCCATTAGTCACCATTCAGGCATGATACAGTCTCTGCTACCTGGCAGTGTAGTATGAGTGGGACTAGAAATATTCAGAATCCTTTACCACCATCTGAAAGCAGGAAAGTCTTATCTGCTAAGACTGGGGGTAGTTGTGTCTGGGATATTTAGTGTGGTTTTCTTTTTGTGTCTAACATTGGAGTCTGTTTCCTTAAAATCTTGAACACCAGCTTTACTTTGCCATAAAGTTCATAACACTTCATTGTAAGTGTGGGTCTGCTAAGGGCATCTGTGTATGTATGTACATCCTACATGATGAGAAGTACATTTGTGCTCTCTGGATAGAAGTTCATGTAGAGTTCTTCTAATTTGAACTAATTTTAAAATTATTAGTCTTTGATATAGACTTTGTTTCAGGTGATTTGTGAGTTTGCCAAAGGATAGATCAGCACAAAAGTAACTAATTAGCACCACTGGAGTCAGTACATTTTTCAGCTATCACCTCTCAACTTTCACCTCCTCTTTAACCCCCAAAAGGGAATTTCAAACACAAATGCATGTTTGAAAATAAAATAGTTCTGGGTACTTATCAAGTTAATTTTGCCTTGCTAAACTTTCCACAGGAACTAAAGGAGAATTGCTGTGCTTTTATGAATTTCACAGTGTTTGCAGAGAAGTGTTGAATAGGCAGGTAGTGCAACTTTTGGAATGTTTTGTGCAGATGTCTGCAGGATGGGTAACACTCCCTGACAAGAGATTTAGCAACTTTTAACACTGTGTTACAATTATACTTTGATAATACCTTACATTTAATTCTACCTCTTTTTTTTAATGAGCACATACCTCGGCTAATCTCACTTTATCATGCTAGCTTGTTATTTGATTATACTGCCAACTAAATCTTTGATTGAGGGAACAGGATGATTTTCCTTTTTATTCAATTATTCCCAAACTCAGAAAAACAAAAAAAATCAGCTTTTGATTGGAATATTACTTGCTTGGTTTCCACCCAAAAGGAATGTTTAATATGTTTGATCAGAAATTTACTTCAGAATGTGAGCATAGGAAAATTGACATTTTCCCAAATGGGATATTTCTCATTAAAAAAACAAGGCACTGGTGTTATTTTGAACATTTGTCATGTAGAGATGTTAGATGCTGAAATTGAGTGAAAAATGGCTTCAATTTGCTTGAGTTACAGATTGTTAGATACAGAACCCTGCACTTGGTCAAAGCAAATTTTTCTTCACTAACATGGCAACCTTCATGGTTAATAAGCCTGAGAGCCAAGGGCTGGGGAAGTATTTCTGTGCATTTTCAGATACAGCTGACAAGAAAACCCCCCAAAACTTTGCAAAATGGAAAATAACTCTCAACAAAAATTATTTGCCCTTTGCTGAGAATGTTCATTGAAATAAACCAAATCCAAGTGTGCAATAATTCTTAAACTTAAAAAAAAAAAAAAGAAAGTGATTAGATTTTGATTTTTTTATTTTAGGTTTTTGGGTTTTTTTTCAGGAATCACGGAAGTAATATTGTTACCTACAATCAATTCCTTCTGTTTGCCAAAGGTGTACTGAGTGGAATTGCTCAGTAATGCTGGGTACTGTTTAGGAACCCAGTGGTACAGGAGCAGACCCGAGGTGTGTTACACACAGTTTCCCTCTGACAACCAAGGCATAAAAGCCACCAGAGTAGGCAATGAGCATCATCCAGTACAACTACTCCAGACTCAGGTAACTACAAGTAATGACCAAGGATGTGCTTCTAAAATCAGATGAAAATCAGATGTAGATTATATCATACTTTAAAAAAATAAAATATTCAAAAGAAGGTGGAGTTGGTCAGGAAAACAGAGAAAAAGCTATGAAAATTTTGATCATGCTATATGAACTGGGTAACAGAATTGTTTTACTACCTGAAATTTTAATGAGTCCAAAGTAGTGTTGATGTGAAAACAATGTTTCAAGCATGTTCTATTGCTGTAACTTGAAGTCACTAGTTTGTATAACCAAGGTTTAGACATTGCTAGCAGTATGCAAAATGGCTTAGATGTATATAGGACACAAATATGGGAAGCAGATGGAAGAACACAAAAAATAGCATATTTAAGAGAAATAATAACTTTTGGAGGAGTTAACTTTCTTTAGCATGATCTGTATTGAAGTTAGGTTGCACTCAGATAAAATAAATGAACAAGGTTTTGCATAGAGAAGGATATAACAAAATGCCAACAGATTGCTATGGAGAGTTTGGCAGGAGATAAGTGATGTTATTCACAATAAAAGAACATTAAACTTAGTAATAGCTCTCTGAACTAAACCTTAAAACTTGCAACTATTTGAAAAACATCCAGAGACTGATTAACAGGAAAAAACAGGATTCCCATGAATTTCCATGTATCATAGGGTTCAATCATGGAATAGTCTGGGTTTGAAGGAGCTTTTACAGGACTTCTAGTCCAATGATCAGGGACATATTCAGCTAGATAAGGCTGCTAAGAGGCCTTACCTTAAAAGCTTTAAAAATTTGGTTCATTATGTTCATTACACATTACATTACTTTTCCCCCTAGCTTCTGGCCTCTGTAAAACTATGGAAAGTAACTCCTTTTCCTGCATTTCATGGGGAAAAACAACAAAAAAAATACTGCAGCTGGAATGGGTCTAATTACAGGATGTTGTTAGTATACCTTTTATATAATTTTCCATTTAATTTTGAGTATGTTTTACCATTTATTTTGGTTTAAATTCATGAAGATTTCCGTTGATTAATAATGCTTTGTTGGAAATATACTGGAGCAAAAGAAGTCTTATGATTGAACTTCTGAAAATTTCTGGTTTTTTACAGATATATTCTTAATTTCAGGATATTTCTTTCCATAATAATGTATTCACTTGTTGCAACATAATTGCCTTCTTTGCAGACACAACTGTGCCATGTACTGTCGCTGCTATTTATATCTTATTTACTTTTAAATATAAATGACTGTCTAATAATAATAGAGTTATTTTGTCTCTCTGAATCATGGCACCTCTTACTTCAGTAATGAATTTTTTTTGTGACAGATGTGAGATCACTTTCTTCGTTTTAACCAAAATAGACTATTAATAATTTGTCTGAAAGACCTTTACTTCTTCAACAATATTTTTAGATACTTAATGTTCAGCACTGTAGCTCTCACTCAAGAACACCTTCCAACTCTCATCTACAAGTGCAAGAAGAAACAAAAAAGAGAAGAAAATCAAGGTCATAATTTTTAATTTAAATGTTAAATGAGAGAGGATAAAACATAATGGCTCCGCTTGTGTGTTGGTCATCTCAGGACAATCTGTAAAGTATTGCATTCTCATTTCAATATTTTGGGCTGCTTACTCCAGCTTCCTAATGTTCATAATTACACCAGCTTTGAAAATTACCCTTTCACATCTATTGTAATCACCTTAGCCTTAAAAGGTGCATACCATTCCTCACCATGCATTCTTAAGAAAATCAAAAGGTTATAGATTCTTCAACTTCACAGCACGCAGATACAATAAAGAGCTATGATTTTTTGAGCTTTCTGTTTCAGATGGCAGTTCTATATAACCATAAAAAGCCCTTATATGAGAGGATTGTGAATACTGTTCTTTTAAATACCCCATATTGCATATAAAATCCTTGAAGATTAATATTCCAAATCACATACAGAATGTGGCCATCACTTAAAGAACTATGGCTGGAGGGTCATTAACATCGTTAGATTTACAGTTATGAAATGAAATCAGGTCCCAAATCACAACTGGATGCAAGCATTCATTGAAATTCCAAAATCCCACCATCTACTTTAGAAACACACAGCTGCTTTATGAATTTTTAATTTGCTCCTTTTTATTTCAGGCTTTATTACTCTCTGACATTAGCCAAAATACTATACAAACAGGAAGACTACTGCAATATATTCAGCTTATCTTTAATTGGTTCATTTTGGAAATGGGAGATTCTCCAGGTAAACTTTTGTCATTACAACATGATGCAGTTCATGTTTACTGCAGTGACATACAGGAGAGGAAACCACAAACTTCCCTACACAATTTAAACAAACAAACAAACAAACAACAACCTCCAAGCCCTTATAGATATTGAACCACTACTAGGTCTAAGTCTCTCTTTAAAAATATGTGCCTCTGTATGGCCCTGATTCTCATGGGAGCCTTTATGCTTTATGTCTCTATCTCTGTGGGATTCTCACTGTGAATAAAGGCTGGGTGCATTATTGCTGGGTAGCTACAAGCAATAATGCACCTGGGGATAGCTGAGGGACCTGTATGCCAAGGTGACCTGCCAGTTACTGGGCAAGATCAGGAGGGAGGGCTTTGTCAGTTACCAAATGCAGAGCCCAAAAACAGTGGAGATCAGAGAGCTCCACAAGCCTCTCTAGGCTTTACTAGGACTGCCTGCTTTTAAGCAGAAACAACAGAAATTGGTATTTCCCTCAAAAACAAACCTAAAATCATTATTATTCTATATTAAATATTATTATTATGTATTCCATATACCAGCTGGCACAAGTGGCATTCCCTCATTTGAATGTGCTATGCCTAGAACTTAGATCAGGCATGGCAAGCCAGCCATTTCTCCATCCCTCTTATCCATCCATCTCCACATACAGACAGTTGAAACTATAATTAAAATGAAGCTTAATGTAAACCTGCTAGTCCCATCAAAATTTGGGATCAGATAATTGGGAGATTACCAGTGAAATGATTACTCCTGCTTGCGTGGTCTGGTGACCCCTAACCACAAATTATGGAATACGATTTAGAAACTATATGTAACAGGACACTACTTACACTCTCCAAGATTTTGCCAAGGCATAAGCAGCTTCATATAAAAACCTTTCTGATGAGAGAACACCTAAATCTGAGTAGTTTTTCTTACTGCATTACTATGGCTGGCTTGTGCCACTGCTTGTTGTTGTAAAATGGATCTGACACTGCTGAAGAGAGGCTTTGGAATGAGTTTACAAATTATGATTAATTGGTTGTGCTTTTCAGTCAAATGTGGCAAGGATTCAAGTTTGTGTGTATATAACTGTCCTGGGTTGACTGTATGATGTTTTTATCCCCAGTCGTCTCGTTCTGTTTATGCTGAATAATAAGTTTTGCACCTTTAAGGCTTGTTCCAGAGAGTGAAGGGGGGAGAGAAGAAGCAGCAGTTTGTTTTCAGACACTGCACTCCTCCTACACATTCCTGCTCCTGACTGTGTTATCTGTGGATGGACAGACAGCGGGACGGAGCTCTCCTTTGCTTTTAGTTAGCTTTAGCTAGCTGAGGCAGAGAAGTTCCCTGGACTGTGGGATTTTTTCCCCTTTTCTTTGGACCTATTAAAACCTGCTCTGGACTGAACACCCAGCAGAGCACTGGCAGCTCACTGTGGCCCACCGGGCTGGGCCTGGGCTGCGGCATTTCCAGCGCTGGAGGGACTGATCAGAGACTGAGCGAGCTGAGCTGTAACCTGGGGAGGGGACTTTCTCAGTTTGTCATCTCTTTTGGAGCAGCAAGGGGTTTTATTGTTTAATATTGTTTAGGTTTTATTGTTTAAAACACAGTTTTTTTCCACTTTTCTCCAAGGAGGTAGTTTCTCCCGGACTGGTTGGGGAGAGGGGCCGATTGGATCTGTTTTCCTGCAGGAGCCCCTTTGGGGATCCTCTCCCAAATTTGCTCTGAACCAGGACAATAACATACACCACACACAGATGAAAGGTGTGTTATTGAGCAGAGTTCCAGATCTCTTGGCATGGATCTTCACCATTGGTATGCATTGTTTTCATCATGCCATCACATATCTAATGTCTCTCAACTATTTCCTTCCTTTTTTTGTTTTAGAGAAGAGATATGCTCCAATTAGAAGTTTAGCATTTTTAAAATAAGTTAAAACAGTCATCTGTAAGGACTGACTTGTTTTTGATTAGGGGATTTTGTGTTTCTTTGAGGTTGGTTTTTTTGATTGCCTGGAAAAGAAGCACTTAAAAAATTTAATGAGTGTAAATAATTTTTCCTACTCTGAGCCCACTCTAGAAAGACCAAGTGGAATTTTATCACATTTTATAAAACATTCACTTTTCAGCAGAGGAAAGTCAGAGAAAAAAATTTCCCCTAAAATGATGAGACCTAATGACAGAGATTTTAATTAATACAACTCATCAACCATAATATCTTTTAATTGACTAATTGCTTCATGAACTCAGAAGCCACAGAACTCAGGAGCATTGCACTTAGGAAGGGTCACTAATGATTTTACAATCCTGCAAACCTCAGGTGAAGTTATGAGTTTGGTAGAGATGACCTTTGACACTTGTAAAAAGGGTTCTCAAAAGGCAGCTTGGATAATTTGCCTCTGGGAAGAGTGATAAAGATGCCGATTAAATAAAGATTTTGTCTCTTAAAGCAGACTACAGAGAACTTTACAAAGCTTCCTTTCTCTAGGAGCACACTTTTTCTGTTCACATGTTCCAGGTGGTCCCAGCAAAAATGTGGCCAATCAGAAATAAATAGTTTTCCCCATGAAGTATTAGATTGGAATGGCAAGCTAATAATGAAAAGGAATAAAACTGGGACTTGCAAGTAATCAGCTTATATTTGATTAAATATGATACCAATAATCATAACCAATAGATCAAACCAATTGATTAATTAGTTTTGTCTAGGAATAGTAGTTATTCTTTGGCAGAATAAAAGCCTCATCTCCATTTGTACATACATAATGTACTAACACTGAGAAAAGGAAGAAGGTAGTATAGTTCTCTAGGAATATAGATCACTGAAAGGTAAAAGGAACCACAAGGAGATCCTCTTAGAAATACAAAATCTAGGTATAGGTAAGAGAAGAACAGAAATAATGAGAAAAATGAGGCTGAGGAGAACACTCACACCTTATAAGAAGGCTTATGACCTTTGAAAGTGATTCACTGTCTGCAGATGAATGGTGAGGATATTTGTACTTCCTGAATGGCATTATTTCCAGAACAGATTTCCTTGGTCCTACATAAAACAAAACCTGCTCCATCGGTTTTATGCATGCTTTGCTTAATGTGCCATGAAACATTACATTAATTTAATGTTGACCAACCTAGCCTGACAATTGGCAACTCCTTTTTGCAGATTTTCCAGCAATCCTCTAAGCTGGGGCTTGAAACCTGGTAATTAAATATTTATTCAAAATACATTAAAATTAAATGTATGGCTCAGGACATTCAAATTTTGAAAACAGTTGGCTGGCTAGGATAAACTGATACATTCTGAAAACTTGTATGTCATAGCCATTTGCAAAAGCCAAAGTTTTGGCCTTTAGAAAGGAATAAACTTGTCCCGTTTATTGTGGATTGATTTATGTTGTTTTAGAAGTGATTTGGTGATGTTTCTAATTTTTTTTAATATAATTGTGTGTTCTATGAGAACAACATGGATTCTCCAGAGTAGGATTTTCAAAATTTAATTCCAAAGATTTACATAAATTCTCTGAGGGTGACTGTAATTTGAAGGAAGAGCTCTACCCAGCTGTGCTTCAGGTTTTAAGTAAATAATTTTTTTTCTGGGTTGGGAAAAAACCCAGCTCCCAAACAAGTTAGAGAATTAACACCACAGAACAAATACCATTTTTGAGTACCCTGATAAAGCCCTTGTCCTCATTACTTAAGAGTGAAATCTTAAGAGTTGTAGCTTAGACATGTTTGATGAAAAGCAGGAGAGACTTGCATGCTGAGTGAGAAAACTGCTGAATCTGGAGAGCTTGAGAATCATAACCCACTGTCGGCACCTAAGCAGATGTAATGCACCTCATGGTATTAAACAGGTGCATCAAACAATGCTGTGGAAAAAAATAAGGCAAGGAAGAGCTAAACCCTATCAAGATCTCATTTCCAAATATGACCCTCTGATGGTTTCACAGTTTATGATTAACACAGGTCATGACTCAGCAAATCCAGAAATATGTTCTTAATTATTCAAGCACTCCTTTAAAGTGGACAGTCCTTTAGTTAAAGTCAAGATTATACTCTGTTGTATCACTGCTGTTAGGGAGATTTCCTATTTTGCTCATCAGCTTGTAGGAGAGTGGGGAAAAAAAAAAGAAAGAAATTCTCCCATTTACTCTTCCTTCAGAAGAAAACTCTATTCTTCTCCCATATTCTCTTAGCATTTGCATTCTTCTCCATGCCCACAATTTTAAAAACCACTCACCTGAACAGCCAGCCTGTGTTTCTCAGCTTTCCTTAGAGTTAATAGAGGGAAAAGCTCCTTCATGGGGCAATTTGCAGCAGGAGCTGTGTCCATGTGGGATGCCTTCTAGAACAGGGCTTTCTGCCCTCTTGCTTATCCAAGTGTGTGGGATCACCAGCTAATAAAAATGGCTACACTCGAGTAGTTTAACTGTGCTCTCAGTACACCTTGAAAACTTAAGGAAAATTTAAACTACTAAAAAATAAAATAAAAAAAAGCAACACTCAGCAATAAGGGAATTTAACCCTTGTCTTTTTCTCAAGTTATATAATCTTAGGACTTTTATGTAGTGCAAATCTTATGTGAACATAATGAGACCTGAGACCTTTCCACTGAGTGAGTTTGTGTAGCCACTTTTATTTTTAAATCTGGTGAGCTTTTCTAGATTATGTTTGCTTTTAAGTGTATTTTTTTTTTTTATTTTGTGTGTGTGTGCCTGCACTGCCAGGTTGATTAATATGGGGTTTTGTACATTTGTGTAATATCTGCAGAGATCCACGATGCATTCTCATAGTTTGCAGTGCCTGACACTGTGGATATGTCAAATTCCCAAAAAGGAGGACAGACTGTGATTCTTGGATAAGTTAGGCTTTGGCTATTTGCAGTAATTTTCTACCTTTGACCCTAAGGGAAGGTTTGAAGGCTGCCTTTTCCCACATCAGCCAGGATGTGTTCGTGCATTTAGCAGTCCTCTTGACCCTTCTGCTTGCCCTCACACTGACACCAACTTTTGCTTTCTCCCTCCTTTTACTTATCATTGTGAAGAAACAGTGTAAGAGGGCAGTCTTCCCTGACCCTCAGTGACAAACACAGTTATGAGTCCTTTCCCTTCATTTCTGGCCATGGCATGAAAGGGTGACCATGACCCCCCTAGATCCCAGTGGTGCTAAACTAGATGGACAACTCACACCTTGCTCTGACAGGATGGAAGTGCATGCTTCTATCTGCTGTAATCGGCAGAAGGACTGCACCAAACATTTAGGAACGACTCAAAAATAGAGGAGTTCCCCTTGCTGTCTTGTGCTTCTAACCACAGAAAATTTAAAAATTGCTTCTCAATTGCTTCTTAATTGGTTGGACACTTCATTTTTTTTAGCTTATGCCATACTATGACAATCAGGATCTCTGCATTCCCAGCTGTTAAATTCCTAGGCAACATAAATAGCAATTCTTGGAAACTGTAGGTTGCCCTTAGAATTCCTAGGCAATTCTCCTTGGGTTCAAATTTATCCCCACAGTAATTTTTCTGCCCTGAGTGCAGCTGGCTTTACTGCAGAAGTGAACTTCCATGGACTTTCATCAATCAAAAATGTTGAAAAGAGGATCAAATCAGGGAGGTGTACCCTTTAAGGTTAATATAATCACAGATAGACACACCCCACCTCTTTCCCTTCCCTACTGTAATTCCTTCAAGTGACTTGAGGACTTAAAGCATAAGAAAATGTACTGAGAAAAGATAAACATTACTAGGGGTGTGTCACTGATATATGCTCTTCAAGAATCTCCCACTTTATTTCTTTCCCTTTTTCAACTAAACCTTTCTTTTTATTGTTTCCAGAGTTCCAGAGATCCCAGCCTGCTTGCTCAGTCTAATAACATGTACAGGGCTGGTTGAATAAATCCTCAAATCAATAAAATCACTATTTTAGAGAAGAATAAAGAAAGAAATTGTTCTGGGAAGGCAAGCAGTATTAGAGATGGTTGATTTGACTCTTTTTCAGCTGAGCTGGACCTGTTTACCCAACTGAATAGTTTTCAAAGTTTGTCAGACCATATCTCCTATGTCAAACACATGTATCTATGAATACTTTAGTCTGCAGACTGATGTACAGCCTCCAGCAGACAAAGTTGTAGAATTTTTAAGTGGCAAATGACTTGGCTCTCCAAAACCAAACCTACCTTAAGTATTTGGCTCAGTTTTCCATTTTTTTGCCGATAATATGTAAAGGGTGTTTTTAGCCACCAATAAATATTAAACTATTGGACTGGTTTTGCAAATAGCATTGATGCCAAAACAAACCTCAACGTAATTCATTTGTGAGTCAGCAAATCCGACCCGCCCGGGCCTCCTCACCCTCTGTGTGCTAACCATGGCCAAAATGGTGTGAACGACACAGTGCTCACAGCATATCCTTGGAGCTTGATTTGCTTTCTCCTGCAAAACAAAAAACAACCAGGGAAAAAAACCCACTTGCTGAGTTGGCTTGTATGGCCATTCATTACCTCCACTTCACCATGTAAAGATTATTGGAGAGACTATTTTTTCCAAAATTAAATAGGATGTGTTGCTAAAAGTTAAAGAGATACCTATTGTCTTAAATTCTTTAAAATGCTAGAAAATTCATTTCCCTATAGAAAGTTTTCAAATAACGCTGTGAAATATGGATGGATATGACCTTTTCTATTAAAAGCTCACATTTCTTTTGTGAGAATGGAGTATTCATATTTAGAATTGCTTTCATGCAGTCTCTTGCCAGGCCATGGTGCTACTGAGAGTCATACCAGAATGCCAAAAAGCCAGTATTTTGTTTCCACTATTCTGTAAGGTTATTTATGATGAAGTTAAGAAAGTGAAATGGAATTAAAACTGGTCAGGGATGTGAAAGGCAGACAGAAGGGTTTCTATAAGCAGGCAACAAAAGGAAGACTGGAGAAAATGTGGGCCCCTTACTGAATGAGATGGGGGACCTGTTTATGCAGGGTGTAGGACAAGGTTGAAATACTAAATGCTTTCCTTGCTTTAGTCATTGCTAGCAAGACTGGCCTTCAGGAATCCCAGGTCCCACAGACCAGGGAGAAAGGCTGGTGGAAGAAAGTTGTGCCCTTGGTGGAAAAGGATTGGTTCAGGGAATGTTTTTAAGCAAGCTGCATATGCATAAATCCATGGGCTCTGATAGGATGCACTCATGAACAGTGAGTGGGCTGCCAGAGTTTATTGTAAGGCAATAATCTATAATGAGATATGGTGACCAGGAGAAGTTTCTAAAAACTGGAGGAAAGAAAATTTCATCCCTATCTTCAAAAAGGGAGAGAAGGAGAAACCAAGGAACTATAGGCCAGTCAACCTCACCTCAGTCTCTTGGCAGACAATGGAGCAGCTAACTTTGGAAAGCATTTCTGGGTATATTAAGGACCAAAATGATAAGCTTCTATGAAGAAGTGGCTGGCCTGGTGGATGAGGGAAAAGCAGTGGATATTGTATACCTGGATGTCAGTAAGGCATTTAACCCTGTGTCCTATAAGATCCTCACAGACAACTGCTGATGTGTGGGCTGGATGAACAACAGTGAGCTGAAAACTGACTGATTGACCAGGCTTAGAGGAAAGTGCAAATTCTAGCTATTGATGTATCCCAGGGGTCAATACCAAGCTCAATCATGTTTAATTTCTTCATCAGTGACCTAGATAGTGGGACAGCTTGCCCTCAGAAAGTTTGTCAATGACACAAAACTGGGCATAGTGGCTGATATGCCAGCAGGTTGTTCCACCATCCAGAGGAGCCTTGACGGGCTGGGGAAGTGAGCCAACAGATTAAATTCAGATGCAAAGTCCTGCACCTGGGGAAGAACCACCCCATGCTGGAAGACAACCAGCTGGAAAGCAGCTTAGAAGAATATGGCCTAGGAATTCTGGTGAACACCAGGTTGAATGTGAACAAGCAATGCACCCTTGTAGGACTGAAGTCTAAGAGTATCCTTGATTAGACAAATTATTGCAAGTGGCAATAATAAACTTCCCATCTACTCAGCACTGGTGAGGCCACACCTGGAGCACTCTTTCCAGTTCTGGGCTCTTCAGTACAAGACAGACATGGGCATACTGGAGGAAGTCCAATATAAAGCCATGTAGATGATAAAGACACTCAATGATCTCACATATGAGGAAAAGCTGAGAGTTCTGGGACTGTTTAGGCCAAAGAAGAGAAGGACTGGAAAGTTATTACCAGAGGACATAAACACCTGAAGGAAGGATGCAAAGAGGAGCCAGGGGCTTTTCATCAGTGACAGTACTAGGGACAGTGAACATGAACTGAAATACAGGCGGTTCCCTCAGGAAACACATTTTCACTGAGAGGGGGCCTGAGTGCTGCCACAGTCAGCAATGAGGTTGTGAAGTCTCCCTTGCTAGAGACACCAAAAAGCCATGGACATGATCCTGGGCATATGGCTCCAAGTGATACTGCTTGAGCAGGAGGGGGGTTGTACCACGTGAAAAGTTCAGAAGTCCATTTCAGTCTCAACCATTCTGTGATTCTGCAAAATTAAGAGATTAGAGAATTGTATTTGAAGCAAAGTATCAATGTGCTGCTCTCAGACACCCCAACAGAAGCAGCCCTGGGCAGTTTTGAACTGGGAAATTACTGCAGGTTCCTGTGTGCTTTGGGTTCCTGCCAGCTTAGAACGGTGGAAAATGCTTAGCAGCTTCTGAAAACATGACTAATCCCAGAGGGCACAGATCTGAGTACCACATTTGATCTTTGTTTCTGGAAAAGCTTGCTGTACTCATATTTTGTAAAGGAGAAGGAAGAGATATTTTTATGTGAAGCTGTTTTAGAAAGAAAACACAGCTTGCCTTGGATAACATTCTTGGGTTTCAATTATCAAAATAATTGTAGAGTTTTCCTCTCCCTGTGGTTGGTGCAGAGAGAAGATTAAAAATTTGGTAAAAAATTAAAGATAAGATATTTTAAAGAGTCTTTGATATTCTGTTACAAATAAACTTTCCAAATTCAGTGGTTTTTTCTTCCTCCAGAGAATGGTAATTTTGCAAATTCAGCATTACCACTAATGTCACTTACGAAACTTCAACTTAGTCGCCAAAGTTAAAGTCATCCTAAATTCAGGATGCCTTTGATCCAGTCACCTATAAACTTGGATTTAATGTTCATTTGATCTCCCTTTGTATGCACATGGGTCAGGTCATGTTGTTTGCCCTTATAGTGGCGGGACATGAAAGCAGAGACAGCTGCTTTCAGCTCCTCGTATTCCCATGAGTCCTTTATTCCCATGGTTCAGGCACATCCCTTTGCCTGAGAGTTCTAAGTCAGTTTATTCTCAGTGTGACAGAATGGTGGGGGTGTTTAGCTGGAATCCTCATTGTGCATTGAATACACAGATTTTGAAAGACTTTTAATTTCTATTCAGGCAGAGTTTACCCAAGGGACAGCTTCTTTCCTCTGGAGTTCGCTCCCTCATCAAAGAACCACAAGTTTATCTGAGTTGCTTAAGTAAATGCTTGAATGTGTATTTTAAAAATGGTAGAACATAATATTTTCCTTTAGTCTCTAGGTGATAAATAGTTGATCTTTATTTTTCCCTCACACTAGAAATTCATTCAAAATCAGACACCCACACTGTAATATTACAGTTTAAAGGAAAAAAAAGTGACACAACCATAAATGCTTCAAGGCACAGTCTTATTCTGGAAAGCACTGGGCAACCATCACTTGAGATTCCTGGTACCCTTATGTAGCCTTGTTTGTTGCATCTATATCTATATCTATCTATATCTATATATAGCTATATATATATACACATACATACATACATTCATATTCATGCCAATAGCTTATTACGTAAACACATGCTTATCTCTAAAGACTGGGAACATTTAAAAATTAAATCATAACCACAGCAGTACATATTTTAGGCTTAGTGTTCTTCATTCAGTCAAAAACAGCCAAAATAATCCTGTTAAATTACTTGCATGTTTTTCTATCTAGTTTCTGCTAGCTATCATAGTCATCATTTAATTTTTGATGGTTTTTCATGTTGGCCAAAATACTGCTGCGACACAGCATTTCAGGGCCCTCCAGCTTTGCTACTGCATGAACAGACTCAGTGATTCACCTGAGCTGCTCACGAGTGCGAGGCTGCGGAAGGGCTGTATGCAAAACTGGATGTGCAGCTTATCTCCCTTCTCTCTACAGCTTCATGCTCCAGTGCCAGGAGGTGGAACGACTGCTGGATAGATTCTCTCATATGCAACGCCAGCATCCTCTAGTTCTTGTACAGAACTCCAAATCAAATGTCAGTAAATAATTAATACAAATAAAATAGCAATTGTGTTTTGGTCACAGCATGGGTTTTATGTGCCAAAGAGAGGCAAAAAGTCTGTAGGAAGAGAAGAATGCATCATTGCTTCACAATTGATGTGTTTGACAGATATCAGCAGAGTTTTATTCCTTTGCTTTTGGCATAGTGGGGGGCCAGGGAGTGGCAGGGGGGGCAGAGGCCCTCCATGGAAAGGCGGCTGTGTCTGAGGAGGTGGCGGTGTTGTGTAACCACATTGACAGAGTGCGTCACAACGTGTGACATGTGGTAGCAGAGGAGCCTTAAATAGCTCTCACCATCTTTTCTCCTCCGGAGGTTTTGAGGAAAATTTGGTCTTCTGAGTAATGTTTTATCCTTCCTAAAATCACCTGATAATATGGCTCAAGCTCCTCTAGGGAACATCCCCCTGAGTTGTCAGGGTGTTTTAGGGTAGAATCAGTGAAAATCGTGGTCTTTAAAGATGTTAAAATTGTACACCCCAGAGACTGTGGGATGAATGTATGTTCATTAATCCTGATGTTAACATTGATCAACGTCCCTTCATGACCTCATCTGTAACAGAAGCTGGGGCTGAATTAATTCCTGCTTGCACTGAAGCCATTATTAGAAGAGTGTCTGACAATGACTAAACTTTTTCCAGTGATAGAGGATCCATTGCAAAATGCAAAACTTTGTTAAACTGTTAATTAGCTTTTGTACTAAAATTTCCACTTTGTTTCTGAAGGTTCATGAACTTATCTGGATTCATCACCCGCTCAGGACTTTGTTATTCGTTTGTCTGCTAGACTTCAGAGACCTTATTACCACATTTCTGTTCTTTATTCTTGTACTTACAGGCTGTCACCAAGTCACTGTTTATCTCTGTAAGCTAAATACATTGAGTTCTTTCACTCTTTGTCTCCAGGAGCTGCTTCTGCATGTTTGCTCATTGCTCTGATCTCTCCAATTAATCTGTGTAGTGTTTGATCAGTAGCAGCAAATTTGGACTAGGCATTCTAGCAGTGCCTGTGCAAATGAGGAATACAGTGAAATCATAGTGTCAGCTGTGCTGCTTAATATTCCCCTTTTACTCCTCCCAGAATTTAGATGACCATATCAGAATGCTGAGCCCACATGTCCAGCTCACCAGTGAGCTGAGTGGTCTTCAGATTTACTGCATTCTTCCTGTAATTGTGGCCTTTATTTTTCATTTCTGGTTGAATAAGTTCTGTGGGACAGTACTAAAATACAGGCTGATACCCAGGAGTGCTGTATCCTGCTGACAGAGGCCGATTGTGCTTTACTACACCTCTGATTGTGACATGAGCTCAGTTTCTGTAAATCATCTTCAGTCTTGTTATGCCAATTAGCAAACAACCTCCCAAGATTCTGGTGGGATGCCCCAAGACCCTGGGAATCAGCCTAAAGTCACTTTTCTGCCCTCTGAGTTTCCCCCATCATCTGCCAGAAGAAAAATCCTACTTCTCCATGCACTGCTTCTCCACATCTCAGCCTGGGCCAAATTAACTTAATAGATCAGCATTATTACTGATCCTCAGCAGTAATACTTTTTACCTAAAAGTGAGATTTTGTAGTTTGCTGGCCAGGCCTTCTGAGACACAGCCCAGTGAAAGATGTTTTGCTGGTGAGACCCACTCAGAGTTCATGTTTCACAAGCACAGTTCTCCTCAAAATGGAATTTATTAAGCTGAGACTTAGCCTTTCTCAGGTATTTCAACATCCAGCGTCAGACTGTGTAATGTAATTTGGATTTTTCACCAATATTCAGCACTCATTGTCACCAGACCGAGGATGGGGCATCAGCTGGGGCTGTCAGCAGTCTCTGGGGTGGGGACTAGGGTACACCAATGGTGTTTGGGATTTAGGGTAAAAGTAGGAATGTAGGAGCCACCCAGGAGGAGTATACTGGTTTGCAAGATATGCAGGCAACAGAGTCATGTGGGATGCTGAGGCTGTGGATGGCAGCTAGGAATGTAAAGGCAACTGCTGGAGGGATGAGGTGACAACCAAAATGAAGGAAAGTCTTATAAGGGTCAGGAAATCAGGAACCAGTGAGCTGAGAGCAGAGACTGAGTCAGCTGCAGAGTGCAGATGAGCCTAGGTTCTCTTCCCTCCTTCCTATTCTATTATTTCCCTCCTCTTCTAAACTGGCATAAGCGACTTTTTCTCCAGGCGCTCCTTGCAGACAACATCAAAGCTGTGCATCCAGAAGGAAAAAGGACTGCTGGAAGCAGCCTGTAGCTAAGCTGGCCTGGGAAAATAACATGTATTCTCCTATGTATGCTCTGGCCATTCAGATAGTGAGGGATGGTATCTGTCTTTTTCTGACTCTTTCAGTTTCTCTAAGATTGTCTTCAATGCTCTTTTATAGAGAATGAGACATATAAAATGTAATAAAGGAATAAAGAAGGCATGTCCCCCAGTTTGCTTCCAATCTTTCCCACCACTGCCCCCCAGCTTCATTTGCCATGCAGCTGCAGTCTTTTGTAAAACTTCTCAGAATATACTGCTCAGTAGACAAGCATTAATTAAAAGAATAAGAAGATGGAGACCAATGTTGATTTACAGACAGAAGACAGAGAGCTAATCCTGAATAGATAAATAGCTCTGAAATTATATCTAGAAAGTGGATGGAAAGAGAAGAACAAAATATCTGTCAAGTTCTTGTAGTGGAAAAGTAAGACCCAGATTCTGCTTGGCCCCAGGATTTGCATGCCTGATAGAAAAGGGCAGGACTAGACAGCTTTCAGGATACCAGTGCCAGTGAGGAGTAGGATGGGGGAATACCAGAAACAGCTGGTTTCTTTTCTGGGCAAAGTTTTTTATTTCAGATCTAAGAAATATTTTCATCCCACTTAGGCTGTCATGCAAAATGCTCCCAGATTCCTGAGATGTGTTCCTGCAAGAGCTTTCTTCCCACCCTTGTCCCCATGTATTCTCCCTTTCAGTCACTGAGAGAACTATTATTTCCAAGATTATCTTTTTATCACAAAAATGTAATCTAATTCCTTCCAATTTCTCCACCCATTTCTTTTTCTGTCTAATCCCTCAAAGAAAATTTCAGCATATAACATATTTCCACTGTGGTATATGAATGTCATACAGAGGGCAGTGCTGCCTCTTCACAGGCTCTCCTGCTTCCAAATGTTACACCGCTCCTTGTGATATTTTTTTTAGCAGGATTTGTTACTTTTTAAACCAAAGAGGAATCCACTGCAGGAATGAATTTACGCTGGCCTCGTGCCACCTAATCTTGAGAACTGAAACACTGAGTTTAACATTTCTGAGACAAACTGTAATGTGTTACAGGCTCTGTGTAGCTTAACCTCCAAGGAGGGAAAAAAGGTGTTTGAATAGGGATGATTTAACAGAAGCAGTATTTAAAAAAATAGACCCAGGCCTGGGTCTGAAGGAAAAGAACCCCCTCTTAGAAAGCAGTAGTAAGGATTTGCTTTATGAATTTCAGGAAAGGGTTTTTCAAATGACAAACTGCCAAATTCTGCTTCTCTATCTCAAAGCTCATGATTTGCAGCATGATTTGATGCTTGGTGCATGAACATCTGTGAAATAATGACTGAGGAAGCATAGCAGTAAGTCTCTAATTCTCTTAATGTTATATAGTTCA
This sequence comes from Agelaius tricolor, assembly GCF_023055355.1. Classification (NCBI taxonomy): domain Eukaryota; kingdom Metazoa; phylum Chordata; class Aves; order Passeriformes; family Icteridae; genus Agelaius; species Agelaius tricolor. The sequence goes on from NW_027269261.1 coordinate 48,797,933, forward strand.
GTTTCTCCAAGGGAAATAAGAAATAGTAGTAGTAGATTTTGGCTACAACAGTTGGCTTACAGTCTAAGGGGTCCCCCAACCACTTAAAGTACCTGTCCCTTGAGGTCCCATTAAACTGCCATTACAGTGAGCCTGGGGCTGTTCTATTCTCTCCCCCAGCTCCTGTGTGTTTTGTGGCTCTCAGCAGGTTCCCTCATTATTTTGGAGGGAAATACAGTCAATAGATTGAAGATCAAAAAGAGTTGAAAGTGAGATGTGAAGTACAAGCCCAGTCAGAACTGAACAAGTACCATTTGATTTTCTCTGCAGAGGAAGCAGTCTAGCGATGCACATACAGCTGTGCCTACTGTTTGGCACATCCTGGGAGGTGTTTGATCACTCCTGTTTCCTGCTTAACCATCAACTGTTGGATTTGTTTTCCCTGATGTAATAGGGCAGGGGGAAGGGGAGGTCAGTGTCACTCCAAGCTGCCAGAGATGGACAGAGATGTTTCCCCATCTGCTGACTGTAATTGATTTCCTCTATTCAAAGCCAGAATCACCACCCTCCTACCCTCCTTCTCCTTCCTTATATTTCCAGCTGCTATCCCATTATGCTCCTGTGTGCTGTTCTTTTTGGTGCTTTAAAATTGATGTAATGGCCTGCAATTGGACAAGCAGTGGAGGCAAAGCCTGCCCCAGACATAGCAGGACATCGTGGGCTCTGAGCTAGTCTGCAAGTGCTGTGCAGTGGTGGTACCCAATCCCAGTCTCCAAGCTTTTGGTCCAAGTGATACCCCTGTTAGGGAAACCCTTATCTGCATTAGACATGACCCCACCACAGAGCTGCAGTGACAGGACTAGATGAGCTCCAGCCATGTCTTCCAGCCTCTGCTGTTCTGTGATTCTGTATTCCAAAAGAGAAGCCAAATTTGGTAGTGTTTTCTCAATATCCTTGAAGAGAAACCCAGCTTTGATAAGAGATTCTAGTAACCATTTTTATAGAACCAATTAAATAAAAACTAACTGCAGAATTCAACAGCCCAGGAGTTTTAACAGGCTTCCTTATTTAATAATATAAGCATTTAATTTTTCTGCTTGGCAGCTTTGTGCAAACAGGTGGAGAGGAAAGATCTGGGCTGGCTTAACTTGTGTTTTTTGACACAGCCAAATGTCAACACTGAGAAGTGTGTCATGCAAATCAAAGCTTCAGATCTGAATGGCTCCAGACTTAAGGAAGTTTGCACAGAGATACAGATTTTACAGATGGCTTCTATCTTTTCAGTCATCTGGCAAAGGCCTCAGGACTGCACTATGGAGTAGTCTGGAGCTGCATGATGCAGACTGAATTAATCTGAGAATTTATGGATGAGAAAAGAAAATGGTGTTGCCCTCCAATATAAAAATAGCCCTTCATTACACTGAAGGCTGATGTTGTCCTAGTAGCCAATTGCTCCTACAATAAAGTACACATTATGATGTCAGCCAAAGCAGAAGAAAGCAACCAGGTGTGCCCAGGACAACACACAATGAACAAAAGGGAAATTGTCATTCCAAATTCTTGCCAGTAAATATTCATTGAACACTACTGGTCGATTTTAAGGAATTTGGACAAAGTCATGAGCAGTCTAAATCAAAAGCAATTCTAGTAATAGTAAAATAATTCTCTCTGAACGGTCTCATGAGCAGCACTGAAAGCAAAACTAAGAATATCAATGACATCAGAGGTAACCCAGATGGTGAAACAAAACTGTTGTAGCCAAAATCTACTACAGTTTTCTGTGAAGTGTTCCCATTCACCCGTATGAACAATTTTTCTCAGCAGTCAATGACAAATGGAGTTCATGGAGTTCCTTGTATCATGAGGAACAGAAGAGTAACAGCAGGCTTTGCATATGTCAAAGGAAAAAAAGGTTTCTCTGTGTTACTGAACTACACTTCTGCACTAAATATTCATTCAAACACAAGGTTGGTTTCATTTCAGTTCATAGGTTTTGAAATGGAGAGAGGTAAAGTAACACAAGCAAATGCTAGGACACAAATGCCAGAAACTAATAAAAAAGATGCATTTACATACCTAGGTTAATAATACCTTTGTATAAATTCTCTCAGGCTAGGTGGTGTACTGGCTTTACAGTCAGTAAATAACTTCATCTCTACTTCTGACATTAAATACAGATTTCCTTACAAGGAGATTAAATGCTCAGATACAGGAAATAACCAACCAGACTAGATCTGTAAATAGGGCATGCAATAAGGTTCAGTTCTGATCCCATTAGCCCCTTTGGTACCCATAGATAAACTGTTTTAACAAAATCTTTGAATCTATAAAGATACCTGTATCCTACTGATTGGGTTTGTTTCCAGTGGAGTTAATTGGAATTAAGTATCTTAATATATAGATCTTAGCCTTCCAATACATCACTTTCTGCACTAATAAATAAGAGCAGCAACATTACATGTCCTCACAGCAACACTAGAGAGTAATTGCATTAAAGCTGATGAGGGTCTGAGGCAGAGGTGATGGGCACTGCTCAGATATCACACACTGAAAATATAACAGTGTATATTGCACTCACTTCCTACCCACACCCTGAGGAGACTTTTCACTGCAGCACTGAGGTGGTGTCAATTCAATCATTGCTAAAGTCTGCACAGGCAAATTAATACCTCCTGATATTTCCTCCTGGTGTCCACAAAGATTGACACAGGAATTGTTATTCTTTAAATTTTGCATGTGAGTTTCTGTGTTCTGTGATTTGCTGATTTTCATCACATCACTGAAGAGAAGGTATCTTGGCAAAATCTAGGCCCTGATGTACATTATCATTATTCTTGATGTTTTGGCAGTGGCAGGGGGAAAGGCACAATCTTCCCCCATTTCTCCAGCTCTGAAAGTCCATGTGGCTCCAAGAAAGAATTCTCTTTCCTGTCTGCTAGTCAGAAGTGGGTCATCACAGGCTTAGAGTTGGCCATCTTTTTATTTGCAATTTTTTTCAGGAGCTTAGAAGGACATAAAGTGGCCAGCTTGGCTGCATCCATTCCTGCTGGGCAATGCCCATTTAATTATTGCATTGCCCTGCCTCCAGATCATCCTGCTTCTATCCTGAGCAAGTCAGAAAGTGAACACTCCCTTGGCATCTTGGCAGAGTTTCTGGTGTTTCATCATTTAGGATCCTGTGTCGTTGATCTATTTGTTCATATAGATTTTGAGCAAACCAGGCCTAAGATATATTTGTAACCCAAATAAAAGTTTTAGAAGAGCATACATTAGCTTTTAGTCATTCTGACTACATTGGGTACAAACAATGCCAAAGGGAAAAAAATCTAGTGGCTATAAATTGTTAGGTGTGACAAGCCCTTGTATGTGTCAACAACTAAAACAATTATTTCTGAAATCAGCAAACACAGAAAGTTAAAGAAACAGAGGGATTATCCTTCTAAGCAGGTCCTAACAGGAATTTAATTTTAGACAGCATATCTGATCTCTCTTTTTTCTATCTCATTCACTCATTTGATTATTTCTTGGAAATTGGATTTATGAAAATGAAATCTTCATTGTAGTTAGAAGTGGAAGAGTGCTTTGAAAATTAGGGCAATGGTATAGAAAGCATTAGAAATCTTTGTTCCTAACCTATATACATCTGTGTGTCTTCTCTCATTCTTTATTGCTACACTTTATTTACAAGTAAACCATCAGGCAGACTGATTCTTGCTATGGGGAATAGATCCATTTTCTTTGTAACTAACCTACTTCCTCATCCTGTAATTTAAATGGATCACTATAAGTATGCTAGTGGCCTTACCTGAGGAGACATTTCAAGAGAAGATAGCTGAGCATGATGTACAGTTTAAGTTCAGAGCTTCCTGTTTCCAAGCATGCACAGATTTCTATTTTTGTAAAGCAAAGGAACAACTAATGAGCTTTAGACATAAAACATTTGGTATCACCCTGCAGCTGCTCTTTGCCAGAAATGCTGACAAACCTGTTTGTAAGTCTGCAAGAACCACATGACACAGTATGATTCACGTTCATGTTGACCTTTGTCTTGTTTGTGATTGAAAACAATTAAAATTACCAGAGTCAACAGAGTGAAAACTATGTGGAGTAATTGAGTTTGGTTATCTGTGCCTCTAACTCTGTTTCTGTGTTTCATCATTCTGGCTGTGCTGTGCACAGAAGCTGCTGAACCATTCATGCGCACTCATGTGAAGATCTAGATTCAGCGCGTTTGACAGCTCGGGGAAGTCATAAGGCAATGTTGTCAAACAACTGCAGAGAAGATGCAAGAGGCATTAACTAAACTGTCAATAAGGTACAACATTAACATTAAATTATCAAATCAAGTTTGTTGAGTATAAACATGCATTTTTCTTAATGGAACAGCATTTGGTTGTTTGATTATTAAGTTCTCTCCCAAGACAGCAGAGTAGAACAACAAATTGAATGAATGTTTCTCTTAATAACAGATTGTCTTTAAATATTTAGTCAGGAACTATTTGATTAGGACACTTTATTTTTAAGGAACACCTTGATTACACAATGATTTCCTCCTTGCTCACATGGTGTCTTTCAGTCAGGTGTTCAACACCTCCTAGTGCTGGTGGAAGGTGATGACAGCTCCTCAGTGATTCCAAGGGTGAAAGTTTTGCCACTGGGTAATGAGGATGTCTAGATGTACATCAGTGTACATGAATTAGAGCAAGTTGCTGACATTTAGTGGCCCCAGTCACCCTTGGTGCATTCTTTCCCTCTGTATTTGCAAGATACCCTCAGAAGATCCAGGGACCTATTCCTAGTAGGGTTCAGGAATGACCCTGAATTAACATATTAATAAGAAAAGCATATACCTTCAAAATAAGGGAATTTATCTTTTTCTATCAACAATGACCTTGGAGTTTGGATAATCTCTGTTTGGATAGTGTTTGTTTAAATGAGAGTTCTTAGACTTTTTTTTTTTTTAGATTGTCATTGTTATGAAAAATGCAAGAAACAGCATGTCTGAAGTCTTGTATTTCCCTGAGCAAGACCACAGTATTTTGCTGAGGTGAGTTCAGTGCCAGAGCTTGGTGTGGTAAGTGAGCAGAGAGACAGCCCAGAGACTTTTGATATCAGACATCTGAATGCCACCTTACACTGCCAGGAATCTCAAAAGCAAAATATGCTGCTATCACAAGTACCTGAAAACCAAATAACACTGGCCACATTAATTTAATGCAGGATGAAGAAGTTTTATTATCACTTCTCCACAGAGGGTTATCAGATTTTGTGATACAGTCAAAAATAAGATCTTTAGCTCAGGAATTCCCTTAGCTGGTCTTATCTCAGCGGTGTAACGCTTCCAATTTCATCATATGGGGCTAGGTACACATGTGTTAGTCAAACAAGAGAAGTAATTTAATGTTTGGAAAGCCAAAAACAAAATCAAAGAGTGGAAGATTATTGGCATGAAAAAGTTCAAGAGCTCTCAGCACTTCTGGAGGTATAGTAAAGGAAAATGGCCTAATAGATTTCTTTCTTTTTTAAGTATTTGTTTTCATTTAAATAAAATCTTTATTCTATACAAAGATGTTTCTTCATGCTTGAGTGTTTTTCAAAATGATGTAAGTTTTCACCTAATATTTTATAAGTCCATAGCTTCTATTAACTGATACTACAGTGAGTGGATTAGGACATATATTCTAGATATTATGGATAACATTTTCTTCTTGTGGAAGTGTCTTTAAATAAAGGTATTTAGCTTTGACTTAGAATATCTTTTCACAGCAAACACGTGTCTTTTATTTGTCATTTTTCATGACCTTTTCTTTCAAGAATGTCTGCACATATGCTGACATTTTGTATTTGTCATCCCTTAGACTTAGTAATTGCTGTATTTGCCTTCTAGTGCCACAGAGTTCATTCGTACAGCCATTTCTTTTTATTGCTATACTCTAAGGCTTTTCCATCATGCTCCTCCCTGTAGCATTCCATTCACTTACAGAAAAGAAAGGTAAAATCTTCATTTTTGCGAGAGTGACTAAGGCATCATTGCCTTGGGTACTTTTTTCCTTTGCTGCACAAACTAGCAACAACTCTTAATATAATGAATGCATTTTATCTTTAACTTACTGGGCTTTTTCAGCTTAATACTACTGTTTTTTGCCATTACACCTGATTCTTTGATGGTAATTAATATCCTTCTTATTTCCTAATCTCTGTTCCAAAGTCAGTGAGTATTTCTGTTAGTTGCTTTTTCCTAGTGAGAGGAAAATGGAGAAAATAAAGAAATGCATGAAAAAGATGTTTCTGGGGGTTTTTGCTTTGGTTTTTTTTTTTACATATCCCTCCCTCTAAAATACCCAGAATTATAGTCATGCACACAATAATTGTTTTTGTTTGAGAAAATTAGTGTTTTTGAACATTTGTGCTTCATCATATAAAACAGTGATCAACTGATAGGATTAAACAAACTTTCTATAATATTTTTTGCATCATTTTCTTCTACATAGTTTTTCTAATCTTAGCCTGAAGCAGTCAGCAGGTTTTACAGAACAAGAAAAACTGAAGTCTGATGTGAAAGGTTTCCTTGGGCATATAAAATAGAGAAGTACAATGGGCAATCCTAGTACAAAAGTCAGTCATGCTGCTTCCTTGAGGCTTTAACATGAAAATTACCTAGAACACATTTCTTCCTAATTCAAGCTTCTAAAATCCTGTTTATAGGTCTGTTTCACAGGTAGTGAACTAAAGTTACTATTCAGAATATTATACCATTTAGATGCCTAATTCATGGACAAAGACCCATTGTGCTTGGCACAGTAGGGACCACAAGACATCCTCTCCCTCTGTAAAAGCTTAGGCTGAGTGAAAAGGCTAATAAAGACTCAAGAAATAGTATTTATTGACCAAAGTATGTTCTAAACACACTGTTGTCCAAAGTCTATAGGTATCAGAGCAAAGGAAAATTATAGGGAAGATAGGGGGAAAAAATAATGAGGTAGCCTTGTGACTAATCATGGACCTTTCTTTCAGAGTATGAAGCGTGCCAGAAACACAAAGCCTCCGTGTTTGAAGGTTAACAAGAGAAGTGTAGGCTGGCATTTTCATAAGGAATGAGAATAAGTGCATATAACCAGGATGGGTATCAGCACTCTCACAGAAGGCAATAAAGCAGCATGGTTTGATTGGATAGGGAATACAAGGCCAGGGATGGTGAGCACGGGGACATCTCAGTGGTCAGTGTGGGTTGGATGGGAGCAAGGCTGAGACTGCATTTCTCAAAGAAATAGAGAAGGAAGTTGCAATAGCTGACATATGAAATAAGGGCCCCACTTTAGGGAGGATGAGAAATGCATTTACTTAGAAATGCAATGCAAATTTAATTTTTTTTTTAGCTCAAATATGTGTGAAAATTTCGAGGATAGGCAAAGATGAAGGTCACATGCTCTTCAAAGGTCTAGAACACAGAAACAGGGTTTTAGCCGTACTAAAAAAATTAATAAGAAGTGGCAATTTTATATCATGATCTATTAGATTAACATGTGTCTCTGTTACTTGCTAGAGCTAATTTTATTTTCTATAATGCAAGTTGTGTCAATGTAATGCAAGCTGAAGGCAAAGAATAGACAATCCATTCTTCAAGGAACACAATTCCTAGGAAGTAGTGGTCTAGGGGATTGTTAGCTATGCACAGATATAACTGCTTTGATGCATTACAGCTGACATTAGACAGATCTTCACACCAGTGCTGCCTCATTAATTATTTTACCATCAAGTATTTTTTCATTGTTGGAGTTTTATATTAAATAGCTGCCCTCCTATGAATAAACATTAATCTGTACCTCTGCCCAAACTAGGAATATGTCATATCAGCATGCACCTTAACTGCACGCTGGTAATTCTATTAATAGATGTGAAAATGTAAATAAATCTATTACCTATTTTTAAAAATATAGTAATATTATTACCAGTATCCAGGCTAAAATACATAATCACTCAATTATTAGGGATTCAAACTGTCTAGAGTACATCTATACTATCATATTTATTGAAGTTCCTGCATTAGGTCATTAAAGTTATCAAGTTATATTCAATTTTGAGCCCAGATTTATAACAAAAGTGTACCTTGAATTTTTCTGTTTGTGCAAATGCATGGGTCAATGGATTACAAATTCTGGTGACTGTGCAGATACAGAAAAGGGATCAGGAAAAGTTTTGATTAAAGAAAAGCAGATGTCTTTTGGAAATCATGCCAGTTTCATTCTTGTGAAATTAGAAAACTCTGATGAGACGATAGATTTTGTGATTCTCCCTGTTTACTTATTTTTTTAAAGAAAAACTAAGTGAGGTTCAGTTACACTATCAATCTAAAAAGGGGGGAGTGTTTTTGTAAATCTCAGAAGATCTGTCTCTTCAGAGATCAAATAACGAATCAAAATACTTAATATAGAGTGTTCTGCATAAAGTATTTTTTTACATGGAATATGCAGTATTTCCTCTTAAGCATAAATGGAAGACATAAACAAAACCCAAAAAAAGCAAACATAAAAATCAAACCAAACCAAAACACCAAATGAAAACAATCAGGGGTCTGGGCAGGGAGACTTCTTGGGCATCATTTACCAACATGACATGATTTTTGTAGACATAAAGATGTAAAACACAATAAAAAGTACAAGTTTTCAGAAGCATTGATTTGCTAACTATATCAGCATCTCAATCTAATTTTTCACCAGACAAGTTTTGTTTTTTCAAATATTTCATAAGTGAAGCAGCAGAAAGCATTGTAATTTAACTAAAACTTGTCAAGGAATATTGTGGTCTAGAGGTCCATAGAGGCAAATTTAGATGAGAAAGATAATTTTCAGCTTTGATTATGCTTTATTCTAAATAAAATAAAGGCTCCAAATTGCTTAAGAAAATATAGCCCCAAACCTGCAAATTCTTCTTTTTTTTCTAGTCTTGCAAAGCTTCAAAATCTTGCAAGGGATTGGAAGAACACTGCTTAAGGTAAAGCACAGAAAGTTTAAAGCTGTAGTTTAGGACTGGAGGAGTAAAGTAGGCTGTAAATCCTGCAAACTCTCATGTCCCCTTTTAACTCTAAAATTATGATCAATTTTAGAAAATTTGATGAGACTGTTCAGAGGAATAGCATTACGTATATGCATAAACAGCAGCAGCAGGGGAGTGAAAGAGATCACAGCATTCCCTAGAACAAAATAACACAAATGTAAGAAAATTGGAATTTGACATTTTCAGTAATGTGTTCCATCAACTTTGTTTTTTGCCATGCTTTCAGAGCATGCCAGGGAAATGCAGGCTTAAGAAATTTTGATACAGTCACTCTGCTTTACAATGCTTGGTATGCTTGTAAAGACGTATGTTTAGACATATATTTTAGCAAATTTAGGTCTTACTTTTTGAAGGATTATTTTTCTTCTGTTACTTAAAAAATCAAATTTATTTAGCTTGAACCTCTGCTCCTGATATCACATCCAGCTGCCTATTAAAAGACCACTGTGCTTTTATTGCTGCCTATATTTTACATCTGTTTATTGTAGAATAGTAGGCAGCTAATTCTTCCCTTTCAAATGAATAATGGTAATGCAGTAAAATAAAATATATACTTCTTATACTTGCATTAAGAAGCAAGAAGTTAGGGTAATCTTTAAAAATGCACATATGAAGAAGAAGGTTTTCTGACTTACTGAGTTATGTGACAAAGAATTAATAATGTCTTCAAAAAATGTATCAGCCATCTTAATTTCTCAGAGTTAATGTGTATATAAATTCATATTTCCTATGTTAGTTGCATAATTTTGTTCTGAAATTTTAAGAGGCAAAAGATTGTCTGCCTATGTTTTTCCCATGCTGTTTCTCTGACAGCACTTACAATGTTCTCAGAAAACAGGAACTCAACAAATGCTATCTTAAGTGTCCGTAAAATCTTGATAAATTCTCACTCTTTCTACAGCCCTTCATTTCCTGGAAATATAAGCCATCAGGCTCAAACATGATGGAGGTGTGTGTATTGGCGTGCCCTTGCTGACTTCAACAGGACAGTGAGCCTTGCACTGGGTAATGAGCTGGCCATCTCTAACCCTGTTGAGCTGGAAAAAAAAAAAAAAAAGAAAGAAAAAGAAAGAATGGAGAAGAAATAAGTTTTAAAAATGACCTTGTGAATGGAAAGAGGAGTACTGTAATGAGAAGAGGCACAGAGTCAAACCTTAATGGTAGATGTTCCTTTTTATTCTATATCAGTCTGGTAAATCAGCATTTCCTCAGTTCCACATTCTCGTTATGCTACCATTTTCCCTGCAGCCATTCTTCTTGTCTATTTTAACAGGATGCCCTTCAGTGCAGAGTCTTGGGTGCTGGAACAGCTTCCAGCTCGATGGGGGCTGGTGCTCTGCCAGAGACTCCAGGGACTGGTCTAATCAGCCATTTGCGTACTTGTTGCCATTCAAACTGAGCTTTGTCCAGCCCTGCCCTGAAACAGGCAGTGAATTGGACATGAGAGTTGTTATAAAACTGTAACTGAGAATTAGAGCTGACAAAACAAAGATGATTCGCCAGGTCTCTTCTCTGTCACTGGAGGATGTCAGGGGTAACTCAATTAAACATAACTGAATTCCACTGAAGTGGAGGAATGGAAAATCTGAACTGATGCATGCAGAGATGAATGTGTAGCAGAGGAGCAAGGACCCAGACTGTGTCTGAACTAGATTGCTAGCAAGGTGGCTGTAAAGTTGGTTGAGAGGGGATGTTGAGTGTGAGATGAAGGTCCAGCTGGATCAGCAAACTTTTAGGGAGAACATTAAGTAGCAGGTGGCAAGATGAGGATAACACACATCAACCTGTGGAGACAAATGGTTGTGTTGTTTTATATGACTTGCAAGGGGTATGTGTGAGATTATAACAGTGGATCAGAAGAACATAAATATGGTGTTTTTTCACACTACTCAAAAACCCAATACATCCAGGACAAATAATGTACAACTGCTGGTAGTATATTGAGTTTATAAGCTCACATTATAGACCTCATTTCTTATGAGGTCTTTCTTTAATGGCAAACACTTCTTATATAGCTATGCATATACTTTCTCCTTTCAAAATGGCTTTTGAATGGCAAGGTTTCACCTGGTTCTGAGTTTACACATTTTCATAAAAAGCTTATTTAAAAAATATATTTCTACACCTATCAATTCATGGGATGTGAAAAGCAACCAGTTCAGAAATCTTGAGTGTCTTATACCAGTCTGCCTCTGTTCAAAAGGAATTCACCAGCATTCATCAGCAGTGTCAGCCAGGACAAGCAGTGCCCACATCACAAAGTGCAGCATCTCAGACACTAAATACAGCTCCTCACATGGACCTGTTTCTTCTTAAACAACAGGGAGATGAGAATGGGTTTCTTGAAGGACCTCAGCCTTGGCTTATTTGTGTGCTCAGGGGCAAGCAGTGCTGCTGACATAAAACCTCCATGGACAGTTTCTCAATCCTAGCTCAGTTTTGGGGAACCTGTTTTGGGGAGGGACTGATGATTTCCTATCTGGTCTTACAGGCTGCACCAGGCTATGGGTAAAAGACTGCCTTTTCATTTAGGAAGGAGGTTTTTTGAACAGCAACCATCTCCCATGTAAAGTTTGTTAATTTAAGTCTCTCTTTGCCTTTCTAACTAGAAAAGCTCCTTACTGCAGAGCTGCTGTCTCAAGAGTATCCATGCAGCTCCCAAACTCCAAGATTCCTCACACTGTGTAATGCTGAACATGCTGAACACCATGAAACATTGCTTCATCAACAGCTTTCCTATGACTGTCTCCAATAGGGCTGAGCCCTCATGTCTGTGTTTGCTAGATGTTTTAATGTAAAACTGGAATTTGTTCTGGATCACCAATTTTAATGTAAATTATGGTGGCTGTTGAAGGAGCCTATTAGACTGAAAAGCCCATAAGTGCAGGTCTCACTTTCCACAACTTAAGTAGTAATGTGTCATTTCTATTATTGCATTGAGGCAGCTGTCAGAAACTAATCCAGCTTGTGGGTCTGATCCTACAAGGCAGAGTACCTACCTACCTACCTACCTACCTCATAGAGCAATTCAAATCTCAGTGTCATGTTGGTAATCAAAAATGCGCTGAGTGAGGAGGGGGAACAAGGAGATAAGGATGACTCAATACCACTTAGTCTGAAATGGAGCAATCCCAGCTTGTCTGCTGCCTGAATTTTAACAAGCACATGTTTTTTGTCTTTACTAGGACTAGAGATTGTTTTGATGGAGGGGAATTTTTGGAGGCTTCCTCTTACATGAGAGGAGAGCTGATGTTGCTGGCAGAGGTGAGGAAGCAGTCAAAAGGAGAAAGGATAGTCTAGGAAGGTATTTCACAGCAAAGAAAGATAAATGGTTTGTTGTGGATTATAGCTGAAGTGACAAGTAATGCTGCTAAAATTTCTTTTTAGATGGATAGTTCATTCTACCAGTAAATGCAAGCCCTCTGCCTTCCTCAAGACAGGACTGACAAGCCAGGAAAAGGATTGTCACAGTAGCCTTCTGGACATAGCATGGGAATAAGAAATTTATCTGTGAGGGTTGAGAGGAGAGGTAGCAAATTTTTTGAAAGATTATAGAGGAAATAAGGAGAAAACTTAATCTCTGCCATAGCTTTGGGATCAAGGAGAGAATGATTGTAAAGAGGAAATGGGCAAAGAAGATGGAATGGTTTCTGCAAAACAAAAAATACTCTTGTTGTGCAAAGATTTGGAGGTCTGTTTTGTGCCTGTGTTGACAAGACTTCCATAAGGAGATTTGGACATTCAAGCCAACATTATGACATGATGAATTAGGGAGTAATTTAAGGTAGCCAAGGTAAGCAAGAGGACATTACACTAACTACCTATTTGCCTAGTTTCAGGGCTGCAAGTGAATCAAAGTGATATAAAAAAGAATATTGCTTCAGTTAGCCTCTTCCATGCCTAATTTGTCAGCTGATGTCATTGCTCTCCATGGTGCCATCACCACCACAGCAAATGACTGCAGTGTTACAGACTGAGGTGTATGTGAGGAATAAGCAGCAGAAAAAGACCAGCCCATCATTAATAATTTTGTTTTTCAGAGGCAAGAATTCCACTCAGAATTTTTTTTCATTTCTTAAGTTTTTTATTTTCAGGAAAGTTAATTTTTTACAGATATTATTAAAGGTTTTAACTCCACCTCTCAGAGATTTCTCTTTAACTGAGTTCTGTTAGTCCAGCAAGCCTAAGCTCAAGTTGAAAGTAATTTGTGTCCTCTGCAGTAATAATGACCATCAGCTGAGGTGTAACTCTTAGCTGTGAATCATGGTATAGTTCTGATGATAGCTTTCCATTATTGCATTGGTTTTACAAATGAGAATCCTAAAATAGAGCTTTTTAGGCAGAAAAAAATGCCAATAGAGAAGACTCATTCAGGAAGAATTACATATAAATAGTAGCTATTTCTTTTAGGATCATAAACAAACTCTCTTCTGTACATATGATCAGTGCAAACACAAAACAAAGAGAAACTGCAAAACTTACATGGAGACTGCTGCCATAAAGGTCTTCAAATGCCACACTAATTCTTCCATCTAAGCAGGTACTGAAGGAAGTCTGATATTTTTCAGGAGAAATTTCAGAAGTCTGAGAAGTATCTTATGGGTTTTATAGGAAGTTTAGTTATTTGGAATTATGTCCATGGATTTTCTATGCACTTTGTTTTTCATCCAACTATCATGTTATGAAAAAAAATTATAAAAATATCTTACAATTAGCTAATAAATTATTCTAAAATACATACAAAACATTTTTTCTTCAGTATATTCTCTAGTTAATAAAAAGGACCACTTTCAAACAGGTAAATATTTCTGCAGAGGAGTTCCTGATTAAGTTGTGTGCAGCTCTCTTACTGTAAGCCAACAATTTCTATGTCCTTGAAACAAACTGGCAGCTGCTTATGATCTAGCAAGTGTATCAGCAGAAGTGACCCATATGTCAACCTTTTGCTTTGCAACCCTCTGCTCATTGTGAAAGAAGTGAGAAAAAATTCCAAAAAGCTCCAGTTCCCCCACTTAAAGTACTAAAGCATGTGGCTGTTTCAGATCTACAGGTACTTGAGCTATAAAAAAAAATAGAAAAGAGCTGAAATTTCCTAAGAACAAATGTTTGCATGGTTTCATGTACTTTTCCTTTGAGGAGACTGGGTGCTTCACTTTAGTAACCTTACCTAAAGTGCAGCAGGCATCTTTTAAAGTGTATCCCCTATTTTCTTCATTGGAGAATATTTCAGGCTCCCTTGTAGTAAAATTGTGATTTTCAAAGGGTCTCTCTATACTTCAGTGCTCAGCTCCAGCTGAAACAGGACCTGAGTGCCTAATATCTTTTTGATGTTGTACTGACATTTCTAATTCTAGTCCCAAGACTGACCAAAGGATATGGAGGAGATAAGGGAGGAAAGACAAAACCCTGTATTTTATTTCTTAAAATCCAGACCAGTTTACATAGCTACTTTTACATAATTCTTCAAAAGGAGATGGTAAATTTTTAAATTTTCTGCCCATTGACACTCACAATATAGTTATATTGTGGTGATTAGTAGGTAACATGGCTAGTGTCACACTAAACTCCATTTCTCAGAAAGACAACAATGACAAAAGTTAACAGAGATCACATAAGAGCTACTGTTCTATTGAGTAAGATAATTCCATAGTGCTAGGTCCCTTGGGTAATTACTGTGTTAACTTTCATTTTGAAGGCTGAAGTTCTGAACATTTTGAAACCCTTCAGACAATTTGAATGAAACAATTAATGTTCTGAATCCTTAAAAACCCAGTGAAATCAGTGAGAAGCTCTTCATTTCTTTGTTTCTTTGCTGGTCTGTATAAGTTTTTCTTTGCAGAAGGTATTGTGGACACTACATAATCTCTTCACAGAAAGTACATTCAGGGCACTGCATCCTGTCAGCAAAGTTTCCCTACCATCAGGTTAGATGGTAACAGGCTGGTGTATTTGGTTTGTGTGGAAAGGTTTTGGCAAATGGGGGTTACAGGAGTGACTTCTGTGAGAAGCTGCCAGAAGCTTCCTCTGTGTCCAGAGAAGTCAATGCCAGCTGGTTTAGACCTGCCACTGGCCAAGGCTGAGCCCATGGTGGCAGCACTTCTGGGATAATTTATTTAAGGAGAAAGGAGGTACTGTGAAAAGCAAGTGCAGCTGGAGAAGAGAGGGGTGAGGGACCGTGAGAGGAACAGCTGTGCAGGCACTAAAGTCAGTGCAGAAGGAGGTGCTGCAGCAGGAGGTGCTCCAGCACCAAAGCTGAGATTGCCCTGCAGCCTGTTGGGCAGACCATGGCCATGCAGCTGTCACCCTGCAGCCCGTGCAGGTCTGCAGTGAAACAGAGACACACCTGAAGTCCTTGGAGTACCCCATGCCAGAGCAGGAGGGTTCCCAAAGGAGGCTGTGGCTCCTTGGAAGCCTGTATTGGAGCAGGCCCTGGCAGGACCTGCAGCACCATGGAGAGAGGACTCTGCCCTGGAGCAGGATTTCTGACAGGACTTGTGACCCTGCAGGAGACCCACTCTGGAGCAGTTCACAAAGAACTGCAGCCTATGGTAATACTCATGTTGGAAAAGTTCATGGAAGACTGGATCCCTGTATCCTATGGGAGTGACTTCATACTGGAATGGGGAAGAGTGTAAGGAGTCTTCCTCATGAGGGGAAAAGAGCAGCAGAAACAATGTGTTATGAAGTGACTATAAATCCCATTCCCCTGTGCTGCAGTGGAGGAAGGTAGAGAGAATTGGGAGTGAATTTGAGTCTGGGAAGAGGGAGGGGTGGGAGAAAGGTGTTTTTAAGATTTGATGTTATTTTTCATTATGCTACCTTAATTTAATTGGTAATAAATTAATTTTTTTCCCTAAGTCAAGTCTGCTTGCCTGTGATGGTAACTGGTGAGTGATCTCTCCTGTCCTTATTTTGACCCATGAATGTTGTTCTATTTTTTCTTTCAGCTGAGGAGGGAGAGCACTATAATGGCTTTGGCTGATGCCTGGCATGCAGCCAGGACAAGCCCAGCACAGCTGAATTTCACACAGGACCATACTGGACCAGTATTGGCACTCAGAGAACCTCACGATAGAAAACAGACCTCTGACCTGAGAAAGAAGAGTTCACTGAAGTGGTGCATCAACAATGGTACCTCACTCCATCTGACATATAAACCCAATCCAATGAGATAACATGCTTCTTTGATATCACACCACCAGTGAACTGGCACTTGAAGGAGTCACAATAACAGGGAGAAGTGTAATTATTGTTTCTGCAGTTTTGTCAAATATCATACTGGGACAGTGTGTGTGTTTTGCTGCCTCACTTTATGTATGGCACTCCTGGGACTGCATATTATTTCTCATGGCATGAAAGGATGTGATCTTTATAATTAAATGGCAGATTATACTCTGCCAGCTCAGTGGCAAGTGTAACTTCTCCACAAACTTTGGATTCTTTCTGTGAAGGATGACAATGGATGCGACCACAAAGCTGCCCCCACAATGTATGCAAAGCTGAAAACTTAGTCCCTTTGGGGTGCTTTGTACAGCAGATAAGAGAAGCTTGATTTTTTCCAGGAGATTTTATCCTCTTTTTTTTTTTTTTTTTTCTTACCTGGAGCTCTTTTTCCCAGAGCATTTATGTTCTGTGGCTGAATGAGAGTACTCATTCTGCATGGATACTTCTGTGACCCTATGAAAAGGTGAGTGTAAAATGGACTACTATAAATTCTATTTAAGGATCAGTGGCAAGGAATAAAATGGAAGTAACGAAACTGGCCAGAAGGCACTGACATTAGATGGGAGTCTTAATATTCCCCTTCCCCATTTCACTGATGTTTTAAAGTCTTGGAAATTGTCCTTCAGGGTAAGTTTAACATGCAGAAAGTAAAGGTTTATCTACATGACCCTCATTAGCACTTATGGGGAGTTGTTTTGGATTACGGTTGGGGAACCTTGCTGCTGGAGCTTGCAAAGTATAGCAGCAGAGGACAATTTATGCATTACAAGTCCAAGGATGACAGAAGCTCCTTGTTCTCTTTCACAGGAAAGAATGTTGAAGGACAGGTATGCAGGAGAAAGCTTTCCTGGAATCACTGCTGAAGGAGACATTGTAGCTCTGACTTTATTTTTTTTTTCTAGAGAGCAGATTACTAAGCACCTGACATTCAAAAGGCAATGGATATTTCCTGGCTACTCCTGTTGAAGATGCATCTGCAGTTCATGTAAACCCTCTTTGAGATAACTACAATAAATAAATGCTAACAATAATAATGAACATAATGCAGAACATGGAGATCTACAGGGTAATGCCTCAGCAGTGAGGCTTGCTCTGAGCTCCACTCCTTCCTTCTAGGCGGTGAGTTCAGCTTGGCCTCAGGGGCAAAGGCAGGCAGAGAAAACTGCAAGGTCAGTCCAGGACAAACCCTGGACAGAAAAATCAGACAGATCTACCAGAAACAGCATTTCCTAATGGGAAGGCAGAGCTGTTAGGCCTTGGAGCTGCCTGAGTGCAACCCAGTTGCCCCTCTCCCTGGCAGGATCTGTGCAGGCACTGACTGCATTGCCAGCACCACAAAGACCTGGAAGGGAGAGCACAGCCCTGACACTGCTCCACAAGGGTCATAACCTGTGCCTGTAAACAGTCCAGGGCTCTCACCCAGCACCACTGCTCTTCATACCTTTTAACTAACTTCCTGAATTCTTAAGGATTACTTTTTATGACCTGAGCACACGATTAGGAGTATGTGTGGACTTTGAGGTCTACAAGGTTTGGTAGAGAGAAATAAGACTGCCTTCTTGATTTGCATTCTGCTGTAGCAACAGCCTCTCACTTTGCAATGAATGAGAAAAGAAGATCAAAAGTCTATTTTGAGACTGTCTGACATCCACTCTACAGATGTTGCTCTTAACATGACGCTTTTAAATTAAATAAATTTATTTTTAATTTCACACACTTACTATGTTGTTTCTAGAGCTTGCAAGTCGCAACTCCAGCTGAACATACAACCTCAAATCTACATTGAGGAAAAAAACCTTTATTTAGTTTTTAAATTTAAAAAGTAGATCCTGTACAACAGACAGTTTCTCTGACTAAACCTAGCTAACACAACTGCTTACCTAATGAGAATTTAATAGATACAGTACTGTACCTCGATTCACAATCAGTAACCAGGATAAAACTTTCCAGACTGATTCCCTGAGCTAGATAGTTCCAGATACTTTAGGAGTCTGCATGGACATCCAAAGTTATCCATGAAAACAAGTGACGCTTAGAGATTTTGATTTATTTGCTGTGCTTGCATATGTAGCTCTCAGTGGATGAAGCTTAGTTTAAATGTCATGGCATTATTAGGATTTTTTAAGAGTGTCCCTTAAAAGCTAACAAAGAGCCATCTACTTTGCAAACTCTTAATTTTCAGTGTTCCATGTGCTTGTGGCTCCTCAAAACTTCAGCAATTTTCCCCCAAGCATTTAAATATTAATTTATTTAATGCTGACTCACTCTACTTAATACACCGAATTAAGAGAATATTGCAAAGTCACCTTCACATAAAACTCAGATAAAATATTCCAAGAGACAGAATGTGCCTATCTAGCTGCCACTTTTTTCACCTGTTGGGTAGGATGTGAATCCTTGAGATGTCATGGTTTGCCATTCTGACTGAAAGAGGAATATTTGCATTTTGGTATGAGACACTGCAAGAAATGATGCATTTCTTAGCTGCAAGGTGGCAAAGGAGGGAAACTGAGGGCTCTGCAAGCGGCTGTGCAGTGAGAGCCAGCCCCACCACTGTGGATGGCAGGAGGATCTGCCCACACCCTCACATGGAATCAGCAGCAGCAGCTCCTCACAGGCAAAGGAGGTTCCTGGCTGGCTCACTGGCCAGACTGCCCTGGGCTACTGGGACAGCCTTCAAAGCCAGTGCTGCCATTTTTACCAGTTGCTGCGGGGTATATGACTGGTTGGAAAATTTCTGACAGAATAATGTTTCCACCAAAGAGACAGTTCTATTAAAATTGACACATTTCAAGGAAAGAATGACAGAGTTGATTCATTTGGACTTCTCCTATTTGAAAAATGAGGCATTTCATTTCAATTTTCTGCCATGAAAACAGTTCATCTCAACTTTTATCACTTTGCTTTACTGTGCATTTAAATAATAAATGAGTTGCTACGTACACATAATATAGATGCATCGTATCTTGACATTACAGTGACCTAGTGATTAAACCTTATGAAAAAGGTTTCACAATGCAACCCTTTTGCTAGCAGATTCACTCTGCAGATTCTACATCCTATTCATAGGAAGTTTGAAAGACGAGGCTTTAAAAAACAAAAGGAGAAATCAGATTTGCCTGTGCAATGCAGCTACTCAGGTTCCTGAGTATCTCTGCATGGGAGCCAAGCTGTCACGTTCTGCAGGGCAGATGCTTGGAGGAGGATCCTAATTTCCATGGGCTTGATCACTGTCCCCAGCTAATCCAAGAGGCCGACACGACTGCTGCTTTCTTTCCTCTCCACTTGAATCTGTCAGTATGCTCCACTCTGATGGAAAGCCAGGGCATGCAGGACTGACCACAGCTGATCATCAACCAGCCCCCTTGTCCTTCTCTCTCCCTGGCTTTCAAACCGGGATGCAGCCTTTTAGTTAGTGGCTGCCAGACACAGCTGCTAGAAATGTGATGTCACAGCAAGGCTGCAGAGCCCAGCAATGGGGGTGTAATTGAACAATTAGGAGTGAGGTGTAGGACATTTCCTGGGGAACTGATAAGCAGCTGGGAGGACTTAATGGCCCACATTGTACTTGGCTCATTAAATGCTAGCAGATATCAATCTCCAGAGAACATTCCTGATGGGAGCTGGTGTTGCTGTTTGAAATGAGATGAAGCCATATTTTGTTTTCTCTGTGCCTACCTGCTTGTTCTCATATGTGTTACGAGTTTGATGGTGATCTCTTTCTCTTTGCCAGAATGAGCCAAAAGGGTCCTAAATCTCCTCCACAGACCTGGTAAAAGTCCTGAAATCACCAGGTGGGACTAGGCTGTTCCTGCACAGCTAATTGTGCTAATTCTTGGCTCATGGGTCAATCCCAGATTCCCTTACTGAGTTCCACACCATCACAGGAGTTTTCTCCTTTCCCATACACAATGCAACAGATGACTATGGGAAAAGAAAATGGAGAGAGGGCAACTTATGATAACTTCTAAACCTATCCAGGGAAACTTCAAGGAGTTCTGCAATGTATAAACTAAAATTAATTATTCTTTACAGGGAACTGTTTCTGAGGGAAAAAAAAAAGACATAAGGCAAGCAAGCAGCTATTTTTGGAGGACATAAAAATATAGTAACAGAAGTTATTGATGGGTATACCCTTGTGAGAGAAGCTCAATAACATTATCAACTCAATCACATCCCCAGTCTTTTACAGCTTCTCAACAGTAATGGCAACCCAATAAAAAGAGATTGCATACAGTTTATGTCACTTTTTCTACATTTTAAAGCTATTTTATTTTCTACTCAGAGGGGAAATACTTTCTGGAAACATCATACTGAAAAATCAAAACTCCTCTTTCCAGCTTTTCTCCTAAAAAGTAACAGAGACATCTTTGGGAATCAGCAGCTTAATCAATGTAAGCAGCTCCTGCTGAGCTGTCCACTGGGAATTACCTGAAAATCATTTCTTATGGAACTCCATTGACAGTGATAAAATCACATCAAAGGTGAATTTGGTCCTGCCTACAAGGAGGAAGGACAGAATCACAGTAGGTACTGTGGTACTTGCATCTGAACATACTAGTGGATTTGGAATTTTTCTCTTTGTGTCTGGGCTGGGAACATGAGGGAAAATCATTAAGGACAGAAGGAATTAAGATGGCAGAGGCTAAGGGCAGCTATCCAGCGAGATGCAGTCATTATCTATGTGCCCAGAGCACTTGCCATGAACTCATTAAAAAACCTTACTGTTTTATAGCTGGTGAGAAATGCTCATTTGAATTACTTTACAGCAACAGTGCTTTTTAAATTAAAAGTTGGATAAACGTAGGTTCTGTTGTAGAAAAATTCAACTTATTAACTGGGCTGTCTCTGGAAGACAAGAGGTTTCAGAAGGTGGTTTTTGATCAGTTTCCTTGTATTGATAGTCTTGGCAAGAACAGAGAAATTAAGCAAGGCTGACCATATTCAACAAGACCAAGGTGGTTGTGGAAGGCTGAGCAGACTCAGGGCACTGGGGCTGTGTTGGACTGGAGGGCGTGAGAGCACTCAGGTAATGACTCCTTGTATAAGGAGAACAACCAGCCAGCCTGCCTGAGCCTAGCAGACTGCACAAGGAAAGCTGCAGGTGCAAAAGGAATGTTTTATTGGGTGGAGTTTTGGCCATCAATAAGCCAACCAGGTATTAAGACTGTGGACTACTCTACAGATGCAGTGGGTTTTGTACACTTTTATGTATATGACTGTATTGTATACTTTCCAAATAAAGCTGTTTGCAATATCATCTTCTAGAAGACTCTCGTGTGATTTTAAAACGTTGAAGGATACCTGAAAAACCGTTAAGAAGGTCACAGATTTTGTCTCTGAACCATGATAATAGATACATTTTTGGACAAGGAAGATTCAAAGAAAGACTGGTGAGAAAACTGAGTCTGTCTCTGGCAGTAACCGCTGACATCTGGCGCAAAGTCGCAAAATATAAAGGGAGAGAGACTGAAACATATGACCTCAATGAAACAACAGTTCCTGTGGCATGGTGGAACAGAATGAGATAAATATATTTACAGCAAGAAAAGGGAATAGATTGCCCACTCCTTTCAGGATGCTATAAAATGTAATATAGTTGTATTCCTCTGTCTTAAACTTTGTAAGTATATTACAGGTGGAACGTGGAATGAATCTGAACAAATATTAGTTTAAGAGACAAATAATAAGAAATTGGTTGCTTTATTCTTTTTGTTATGCTGTCTCATGCCACTTTTATTGCTCCTCTTCCTAAGTGCAAGAAGGCCTCAATATGTGTGTGATGCCAAAACCGCTTTGGATTTAGAAACTAAATTCTACCCATATAGCAGAACAGTCATTCAAAACTGTAATAAATTATATGCCTAATATGATAAAACAGTTCTGAAAGTGAGTAAAGTGAGGGCTTGAGACTTCTTTTATTTTATTTATTTCTTGAGTGCTTATGGGATTCTCCACTGCTGCAGAATCTAAAACTCACCACTTTAAGAATTTATTCTCCTAATTCTTAGATGGTGTTAGGGAGCTAAAGGAGCAAGTCCATGATAAATGACTAGTCACTTCTAGACTCCTAGAGTCCTGATGGTGCTCCTCAAATTCTTTTTTTAGATCTTTGAGAAATTAAAATTATTTTTTTTCATTCTCACTGATAAGTTCCCTGGAGTTCTCCTGCTTTTTAACACCATAGAAAGTTCTTTATCTCACAGGCTCAGCAAACTTATTTAAGTCCCCAAATTTGACAGTCTCCTCAATTTAAATGCTTCTTGGCCATAGTGAACCAGACCTAGCAGCCATCCTCAGCACATTCTGCAGAAAACATATAGACAAGTAGATTTGACCCCACCCCTTAAAAAAAAAAATGAAAGTTGCAGTTGTTCAAAGTTACAGAGAAAGACAGGGGAGAATGATACTGAGTATCCCTTTCTCATCATATCAACACATACATATTCACTCCATCCAGTAGCATTGAGTGTCCTAATTACCAGTTAATTCAGATATCAGATTGGAGTTGCTGTGTCTAGCCTTGGGATACACAAAACCTACACTGGATCTCAGTTAACTTAATACTCTCAATCCTGACTTTCAAACATGGCCCTGCAGCATACAGATGTGAATTCACTGGGTAGCAAGAGCACATTTAAACTTACAAAATCTCAAAGCAATAACTCAATTTTTTTGCCCTAAAGCCTGTTAATAATTATTTGTCATAAAAAAATGGATGAATAATACCTGCCTGGCAGAGGTTAGTTCATACTGGTAGGACTCTCTCAGGGATGGATCTTTTAAATGAAAAAACATTATGTCTTATGAGTCTTTTAGGCTCCCAGCTATGGGAAGTGATTTGGTACTCCAGATCACCTTGCCAAGTGGTTCAAGTAAGGCCTGGAGGGCTATATCAAATGAAGATTTATGTGCTTCAGAACATGGCAAAGATTTAAGATACAAACTTTAGTCTGAAGCATTTCCTATGTACAGCTCAATGCTGAAGCTATTGGAAACACCCCACCAGAGTGCCAGATTCCCCTTGGAAGAGAGGTGATCCAAGGTTTTTTTCAGTTTAAGCACGCGATTCAAGACTTTGATTTCAAATGGTCTTGGAAAACCAAAGGTGAGTCCTTTTGCTATATATAGTCCTTTAACCCTGTATGACTTTTCAGCTATCCTAGCTGGGTAGGAAGCTGAAGGAAAGGCTACGTGCCAGCTACTACTAAATCTACTGCTTTAAGAATGAACTTAGCTGTTCACTCTAAAGAAGAATCACCTCATTTATAGTTAGCCATGTTAAAGTTAGATATCTGATCTTGCCATGTACATATCTCCTTAGTTGTTGGGAAGAAAAAAAGGCTGAGCAAATTACTCTTAAGCAGTGCCTGAATGTTTTATGGTAAGAACCTTGGTGGATGATCTGGAATAACTTTTGGATGGCTACATCTGGATTGAACAGATCCCATTTTTTCTGTCTTTAACATTATCAAGAGGAGATGTTAAGGCAATACTGTCAAACAGCTGGTTTTCATCAGGAAGAAAACTACCCCTGACATATCAGACATATGTATGCTTATTTAGACCAAGAGCCAAATGATGCAGCCATCCAGTCAGGGATGTCTCCTTAGCAAGAAATGAGCCTTAGCTTAGAAGTGGCAATAGGTTAGATAATAGGTTTCTTTTTTTTCTTTTTCCTTACTATCAAAGAAGATAAAAATGCTTAGGGAGCTAAGAAATAAAGCTTGAAATATGTGCAATATACCTCTTTGTGCCTTCACCAGGCAAAACAGGAGGATAGGGTAGGCTCGTGTTGAGTTTTCACACATGGTTTGCTTATAATGTGAGAGTAACTGTCAGTGACAGCATTTAGCTGGTTGAAAGAATGTGTTTTTCCAGCATCTTCTCACAAAATTCTGTTTTCCAGCAAACTCCTTAGGTACTGAGTCTCTCAGAAAAGAGCAAATGGATTGCCAAAAACCATGAAAACAAAATGACTGTCACCACTGATTAATGAAAATAATATGCATGCTAGTAGGCGCACACTCGCTAATCACGTTTTCCATGTACAAGCCCTAATCTTGTATTTACATTCAAAAATACTTATTTTGCATAAAAAGGAACAACAAAAGAAGCTGAAAGTAAATACTCTGTGGGAGAACACAGTCTGCATCTCGTCTGCAACAGCCTGTGTCTGAACTGAAGATGCAACGGTAGCAGTCTCCAGCTGATAGCAGATTCCTTGTGACTGAATGGGGTTATACAGAGAAAAGATTCTGATGTTTCTTATATATCATCATAGCCTTGAATTCTCCAGACTAGGAAAATACTGCTTTGATAAAGTGACAGATAACAAATTGATGAAAGTTAAGCATGAGGAAGCAACTCTTTCTTCAATATTTTCACAACATTAAACCCTCCAACTCTCTAAAAGAAACACAGTGAGAAGGACAGGACTGTAATTCTTTGGAAGCTGTAGTTCTTTGTGTCATGCATGTTTAGACACCAAAAATTGCACTGCAGACAATTGTACTCCAGAGTTCTGCTTGCAGTACCAGGTTCTCTGTCTTTCTTCTCTCCTAGCAGCTTCAGCAATTTCAAAATGCTGGGCATGTCTCCTCTGTAGCTAGGAAAACAACCAAAGCCAAGCATACATAAATAACACTGGTCATCCTCTCCTCTTCTCCATCCTTTAGTCCTGGGCCCAGTTGGCAATTGCCACCTTTCTGTGCAGATGGTGGCCTTCTCCCTCCTCCTGCAGTCCTTTCTCTTCCTTGGTTCTGACTGCCAGCTTTCTGGTGAGAATCTAAATTAATTTATCTAGCAGAGTGATATCACCTCGTTAGCTCTATCATGAAGCCCTTCTGAAGGGAAAATAAAAGGAAAGAAGTCGAGCCTGGAGAAACATAGTGGGATTTTTCCTTCATTCTCTGATTTCTGCCACAAGACTATAGGTGTTAGAACCCAGGTAAATTGTTTAGATTTAATGAGCACCCAATCTGCAGCCAAACCTATTTTGTATGGCACAGAGCTTATTTTTTTTTGTTTGTTTTTTCAGCAGTTGGCTGAAACTCAGCGCATATGGAAACGACAAGTACTACGAGCTGAACAGTCGGTGCTTCTATAGCTGGCTGGACCACTCTTGACATTCAAAATCAGACTTCCTTTTCACAGTGCATCCAAACCAAAATGTCAGACCTCAACTTCCTCTTGAAGTTTGCAAAGCTGAAGCCTGGTGCTGAGCTCAGCAGTTTCAGACCAAGATGAGCAAATGTTGGAAAGTCTTGGCCTGGCCTGAATGGCTGAAAACCAAGCCTTATGTTGTTCATGTAACTGTCTCCAGGGAATAGCTCTAGGTCAGGAACATGGTTTTCCTGGCCATTATAAAGTAGCTTTATCTCTTAATTACATCTAGATAACTGGCTCTGTGAGTCAGAAAGGAACACAAAGCTCTGATGCAGAGGACTCACAGTATCTTCCCTCCTGTGTGCCAAGGTTTCTGCCCCCACTGCACAAGCCAGTAAGACACAGCCATGAGATCAGCTGTCTGCAGCACCACTGTGATACAACACCATAACCTCAGATTAGGGTGGGAATTTTCTCCTTTCCCCTTACTTTGCAGCATGATAAAGTGAACCATGAAATGTTAGCTATCAGGATTTTCATCACTCTTCCTATAAAGCTAAGTCCACATTTATTGAGATTTTTTTGTCTGAGATTTTTCTTTATTTTTAGCCCCTAGACCAGTGCTGTGAAGACTTCAGTTTCTACAAAATCCTGAACTTGACCTAAAAGAAACTGAGAGTACATTTTTGCCAGCAAGATTGCTGAACTCATCCTCTGCTAGTGGCCACAGCCAACCCAAGGGTGTCATGAAGAAAGAGCTGGTTGAGAGTGGAGACAATGTGAGTCTTGTGTCATAAGCTCAGATGTCTTTTGTCTATAGAGATGAGGAATGTACTCTCATTTCACATAAATACACTTATATAGTCTCTGACTTCTTCCCAACATCCAGGTTGTCTGAAATCAAGCTAGTGACGAAGACTAGTGTTTCGCTGTTGTTGAAAACCTGTCATTCATAGCCACTTACTGCAAGGAGAAAACAAGAGTCTGCTCTTTTGTACATAACTCCCTGAGGTGTGAAGCATCAGAGGAACAAGCTCGCTTACACTGCCAGCTATTCAGCCATGCAAAGAATCAGCTTTGTGAGAAATTACAGAATTAAGTCTGCTTTAAAATTGGCATTTAGAGAAGGACTTCAAATTCCTCCAGTTTTTGTTTAAAAAGAAGAATTTTACATTTTGCACGGTGGTACTTTTTTAGTAAGAAAAAAAAGTATTTTTCTTCCTTTTGGAAAAAAACCATGTTTTCTCAATTTCTTTGAGCTCTTCTAGCTTACAAGATAAATGTTCATGAATTTACATCTCAAGCAGCAATTTTTCTCTGCAATGTTTTTGACCCAGACAAAAAGAGAAGAAATATTAAAACTCTAAAGTTATTGCTGGAATTTTTCATAAGTGAATATCTCAGGGAAAGCCAATATCAAGTAAAGATTCTGTATTTCTAACACAGATTGATTTTAAAGCTGGATTCCCAATATAAATAATACTGAAGAAATAGTAAAATTGGAAAACACAGGCCAGAAGCAAGGGAAATAATTAAATTTTGAATAGGAAGATACTGGAAGAGCTAAATTCATCCAGGGACATAAGAGTAGAAAACCTGGGAAAGTGAGATGCCCCATAATCTGTAATTTTCTCTTTTAAATAGACAACAGTTTAGAAGACAACATTTATTTGGTTTGACCTTGGAAGAAACACTAGCTCTTCCTTTGTGAAAGATCACCACTATCAGTGCATTAAAAATCTCATCAACTCAAGTACCAGCCAGCAGGCACTGCTTTGACTTCACAACAAATTAAAACAAATACTGAAGGTCCATCTTCCTCTACCTTTTGGTAGAACATTATTTTCTCAGTACTTAAGGTTAATGTATTTAAATCAGAATTAGAGATGCCATATGTGCACACACCATGAGATACAGCAGGTGGGAAAGGAGTGAAAATTGGATATGGAAGACAATTGATGGCCTGGACTATGTGTGGTCCTTACTGCTTTGAAGAAGAGTAACCAGAAGTGATGTTTACCCAGGCTGGGAAGCTGGGAATGATTTTTGGGTTCACTTTTTTTTGGTGGGTGGTGTGTGTTTGGAAGTCATCAAGCATTACCATATGGCAAATATAGAAATCAAAATGTCACTTTTATTTGGTTACTACTTGAAGAGCTCCCCTCTTCCTGTACAAGAAATAAGGTGTTTTTCTTTCTCTTCTTTTTTAAATCAATAATTATTTTTTAGTTTTAGATTACATAATCCTTTAAGACTTTGATGCTCTTTTAATTAGTCTGTTATCACGATCTTTTAAATAGCATTTTTGAGCAATCCTGCATGCCCCTTAATCCTATCTGTTCAGCATCTCTTCTGTGACTTGTTTTCTATACAAGTATTTTCCAAATGAAAACCTTTCACCATCTTTTGAGTCTTAAATTAGCCCTTCTGCAGCAGAAAGAAAGCCCAAGCCAGTAAATATGTCGATTCTAACCTTCTCAGGTTTTGTACTCTGTGAAATATTGCAAGACATCAAAAGCACTTGAGCAGATATTTTAAAAGCATGCAGAGAATATAAGCTAATTTTAAAAATTTGCTGTTATTGGTACATCTAACAAGCAATACCCTACCATGACCTTTAAAAGCATCAAACACCTAGTGAAAAAATACCAAATCATTTTCTTCTTGTCTTGTGTGTGGTTTCTCTTAGTGAAGGAGGGGAGAAAGAGAAGCTGTTACCTTAAAAACACTCCCTTAAGAGGCACTCAGCACCTGCAGTTGTGCCCTAATGTCTCCATCTAAATTAAACTGCAAATTTCTGCAATTACCTGAAGTGGTAAATACTCATGTTTAAAGCTTAGCTAGGTCTTCTGTAAACTACTTTTGCTTTTCTGCTTTCAGTGAATTCTGTTTTCTCTTTAGGTGAAAAAGGGTGAATTCATTATTCTTGGCTCTAACAATGAAGCCATACTAGACCTACAGATTTTAGAGAAAAACAGATACAAGACTAAGGGTAGGATTAAGACAGGATTTTTCCCAAGAACCTGTTTCTGGTGGGGTTTTTTTGAGACTGAGAATATGTTATGTCATTTTATAGAATGACAGAATCATTGAGCTTGGATTAGACTCCTAAAATCAAGTCCAGCTGGCTGCCCAGCACTTCCAAGCTCACCACTGAACCCCATCCACGGGTGCCACTTCCACAGACCTTTTGAACACTTCCACAAACAGTGATTTTGCCACTTCCCTGACCATTCTTGAAGTGAAGAAATTTTTTCTAATATCAAATCTAAACTTTCCATGGGGTAACTTGAGGCCATTTCATGTGGTCCTCTCACTTGTTACGTGGCAGGAGACTGACTCCCACCTCACCAGAAGATCCTTTCAGGTAGCTGTAGAGAGCTACTTTGGGCTCAGTTACAACTGTTAAAAAGATCCAGACTTTCAAAAGCCATTTGCACTGGACACAAATTCTGAACAAGAAGATCCCTGTAGGAGGCACAAGTAAAGTAAGCATTGGCTGTGACACAGTACTCAGAGCAGCTGGGGGTGATAACTCTGTGGAGCAGTTTGCACATACACAGTATATAACTATGCCACAGTTCCATCTAACTAACCCTGTGCTTTACTTGGGGAAAAGTCTCTGCTCCCCTGCACACACACACACACACACTGAGCCCTGCAGGCCACACTTGCCAAAGGGGATCCATGGGTATGCAGGTTATAGGGGCTGCCCTGTAGCTGTGGCTGCCAGCAAAAGGCTGAACTCTTCTTCTGAAAAATGACCAAATCCAGAAGAGGGCATGCAAATGGGCTGTAAGACATAGGCCTTGCTTTTATGCAAGCTGGCACCCACCCTCACCAGCAAGGGTGATTTCTTCTACCCAGCTGCACTCTGATGCAGTGGCAGCAAACTGGTTCCTCTGCAGCTGCAGAAGAGAAACCTCTATTCTAAAAACAGTCATGGAGCTATACTGAGCTATATGGGTTGCACTTTGTGTACATACTTCTTTTGATTTCATTTATTTTTTAAACTTTAACACTGGAAGATTTTTCTTTTTTAAACCACTTATTGAAGTATCTTCCTGCTCTACCGCTTCCCCATCAACTGAGCAGTCACCAGCCCCTTTACCATGCAAGCCACATACACAGCAGGCTCTGAATTTGTGGCTGGGAGCTAACCTGCTTCTGATACTCTGTGGGAAGGTTCTAATAAGACTTTGACAAACTGGTGCAAAGCTCTGTGGTTTGATTTGCTCCAGGTTAGAGCATTCTACCCATTTTGAAGCCTGTAGCCTACTTGGCCTGTATTATGCATGACACGAACACCACTGGCCTCCCCTCCAGCCAGGGCATCAGCTCAGCAGGCTGCTGGCTTGGCTTACATCCTACATCACATGTTGGATTTGCTGCTTCGGGTCTGATCTGGGTTTAAAATTCAGGTCCTGTGGGTTTAAGTTTAAGGCATTTTGTTGTTGTTGTTTGTCAAGTCTGAAATATTTTCCTCCCTGATGTTCATAAACTGACTTCTTGTTATCTCTAGTTAAAAGCCCACAATCCCTTGCTAAAACCAGTGAGAACTATTTTAAAATATTGCTTATATGTTTTGAAGAATATGGTGTATTTTAATCCATGTCTTCGTATATGAGTGAAAATTTGTGAAATAAAACAATTATCTGGGATGCCAACATTTCTGCATTCATGACTTATCACATTAAGGAATCTTGGTTTTCCTCACTGTAAACACTCACCCCTTCTCAAGAATTCACGTATCCAGAAAACCTTGAAATACATTTTGAATATTTAAAACTTTTTGCATTAAGATCTCACTCCTACAGTTCTGTATCAGAGCTCTCTTTAATTTTAGCAAACTTCTGATACAAAGTCTGTTTTTTCCTCTCCTCCTTCCACTTCCTGCATCTATAACAATCTTAAGCTCTTTGGTACAGAACCTGTCTTTCCATACTGCCATGCTGTCCACAGCCCAGTCTGAGTGCTGTGGCTGCACACAGCATGCAGGAACAGAGGTGCAGATCTTGGCTGTGCCCATATCCAGTCTTCCCTGGACCACTCCCAAAAATAGCACCCTGCTGCAAGGTTCAGTGCTGAGGACACAGCTCTGACATTGCAGGTTGTACAATGATTTTGGCAGGAGAGCTACTAGCTGGAGAAAACAAAACCTTCAAGGTAAATTATTCTTTCTTCAGGTTGGTTTCCTGACCCTGCCCTACACAGATATGGCTGTATAGTATAATTTCTTATGTTAAACCCTAGTAAAGCTTTTGTCTGATTGCAGGTGGCTGACAACAACATCAGCGAGCAGCCAGCTGGCTTTTCCATGCTGCCATTCCTTTCTCTCTTGCTGCCCCTGTGAATGTGCTGTAGTTTCACTAGACACACTGGCCCTGAGTGTGTCAGGGAATATCTACAATATTATAACTCTACAGTCCCCCAAACACAGAGACACCACCCCAGCTACAGAGACAAAGCTTGTGCTGTAAGAGGTGTCAAAGGGCAGAAGACAAATCAAGTTCTTGTTAAACAGGGTTGCAAAAGTAGACCTTATGACATTTTCTTTGTGGGTGTGACAGGACTGTCCCCCTCCTCTCTACCACAGATAGCTGGTGCATAAAGAGATAACACAGGCTGGAAGGACAGCAAGGGGTCAGCTCTGGTGCCAAAAGGGCTCAGGCCTCAGCTAAGAATCGACATCTTAGTCTTGAGAGCAGATGTAGGAAGAGACAAAAGAAATATTCCTGAGACACTGTTTTATAAACTATAAAAGAGTTATCACATGAGCTATCACAGAGGCAGAAGCCTCCTACACACACACACCCTAAAAGCGTTTGAGACTTCTCCCTGGAGTTTGCATGCAAATCCATGGTTACTTCCCTGGGGACTGAGGGAAAGGATCTCAATGGGTGCCCCACCACCAATTGGATGGTAAAATACATTGAATCCTGAGTTACATTATTTCTTGGCTGGCTGTAACATTGATAGGTAACTTTAACCCTGCACTGTATGAACCTACTACTAATTTCTCTTTTTACCTTTATTCCTGTGTAGTGTTAGTTTGTTTTAAGTCTTATGACTGCATTCTGCTTATGAAATAAAAAATTCATTCTATAAGAGACTGAATCAGCCATTTTTAAAGAACTTGCAAATGAGAGTTGGTTTTGAGGTGCTGGCCACCTCAATAAAGCTACTGCCTGCTGCCAGAGGCCTGGGCAAAAGGCAAGGGATCATCAAAACCCACATATCCATTCGTAACAGTGGGATCAGCAGCCTATTTAAACTTTATTCTTCTCATAGGCATTTTGACAATGCTGACATCAAGGCTTGTTAATTTGGCTGCCTGTGCACTGAGACATGAAGAAGGTTTCTTCTTCAGCTATGCTGCCTGTACATGTGGAGGAGCAGCAGGATTTGGAAGGCATGACATTCCCTGCCAAGTGACATAAACCAGCCCTGAGGCACCACTGCTCCCAGGGCAGTGGGCTGCTGGTCACTGCCTGGAGAAGCAATTTTTTCTGCAGTCAACTCAGCAAAGCAGAGGGCAGGGAGCCAGAAGTCCAGAAATAATTGTTGCAAGGGAATTTTAAAAGCCATTAGAAACTTTTGAAGCTGGATCATTCAAAAAATAAGACAGAACAGCCTAGTACAGCATAGTTCCTAGAGAATATGACTTAGAGGAAACTCGTACCTCTCAAGAGATTTATCACTGATTCACATCTTATTAATTCTCTCCTCTTTCCTCAATATCTTCACAATTTCTCCTTTTGGCAGTTTTCTGGAGATAGGGCATGACCAATGAGCATGAGGCAGCATAAAGCCTTTCCCCTTGCTAATATTATGCAACAAATATTGGTAAGCCTTTGCTGGATATTTGTCACTGGCCAACCCTACTGCAAGTTCCAGCTGGGGAGCAGTGGGAGACCCACAATGGTATGGCATTAAATAAGACAGAGCTCATCACAAACTCCTGTCTGGCATGTGCCAGAGTAGTTAATAGCACAGCAACTCTTCCCTTCAGGCACATAAATTAACTTAAGGAAAGCAGCTCTTGAGGAGGGGAATGGGCATCTGACCCCCAGCTATGGTATATGCTTGCCTGCACTACCCCATGGGTATAGCCCAGGCAGGACAACCGTGGCCACGGTGCAGGAAAGGGCTCTGCTCATCCTCTGGCTCAGCAGGGCCACTCTCAGAGCTGCACTGGCATGACATCCTTCTCTGGACAGTCCAATGCTGTTGGCATCCATTGGCCAAAGGAGGATCACATCCCGCTGACTCCAGAGGTTCAGCAGGGACCATGTTACTGCTGGCTCCTGATCTTGGATGGGCTATAAATGGCCTCATTAGATTTAGGGACCAAAAGAGAAATCTGTACTATCCTTACCCCTACAATATTTTTTTCCAGCTGTACCTTACAATTCAGTGTCAGAGAAACCGGTGTCCTTCAGTCCCATCACAATCTTGCACAGAGAAGCATCAAAGTTACCACCAAACCACCAGGACACTGAAGGAATAGGAGGCCCCCTGCACTTGCTGAGACAAACACAGATTTCTAGATATTAGCAAGGAG
This sequence comes from Agelaius tricolor, assembly GCF_023055355.1. NCBI lineage: Eukaryota > Metazoa > Chordata > Aves > Passeriformes > Icteridae > Agelaius > Agelaius tricolor. Next base: position 48,830,862 of record NW_027269261.1, read on the forward strand.
GAAAGATGGAACACCTCCTTGAAGAGACATTTTATCTAAGTAATTTTTTTTTTTTTTTTGCAGTAAGCGCTTGTAGACTTAAGCCAACCCCAAAACTGAGTGGAATTTTCTCACTGAAGCTAGGGGAAGAAATAAAACTAATTTCCTATGAGTTAATTTTATGAAAAGCATGACCCAGTATGGGAATGGAGAGGATTATTTCAGCTGAAGTACTCTTAAGAAATATTCTCTCATTTATATTTGTGTCAGATGCAAAGTGCAGTGGTAGAAGCTCAGAGATGTGACTGGTGGGCTGCCTCAGAAACAGTCTCCTGTTATGAACAACCTGGTGAAAATAAAGTTACCCAGAATGGCTTGATGACTATTTTCCCAGTTTTATTCTGATGTTGTTGTTATCTGGAAGTATGTCCTTCTAAGAGATCAAAGAGTTTCAAGCACTCAAGATTCAAGAATTCAAGACTTTCAAGCATCAAGATTCTTTCAAGCATTAAAGCAGAACTGAATGTGAGTCAGAGCTGGGATCTAGCTGGACTGAGAAGGACAATTGAAAAAGAACACTAGAAATTTTATGGTTTTCCTATGGAATATGCTTTTTCCAAAGGTGAGAAAATCCTTGTAAGGAAATCCAGTCTTTTCAGCAGACACCGCTTGTGATTTGTCTTGAAAATGCCTGGAATATGGCACTGGATTTGGAAGAACAGCCTCTTTCCTCCACCTCACGTGAATGATGAAGTGAGGTGAGGCAGGAGCAGCCCTCATCAGGGAGCAGAGGACACAATGCTCCCAGTGCCAGACATCTGTCACCCCTTGAGCTCTGAATGCAGAACAGATTTACATCTATGACTAAAGGCTCCTCTGGGTCACAGCTTAATGATCTTTTAAGTAATTCTGGATCCACCTCAATAATGCTTTCAGTAACCATTAACCTACCATTTACCTGTTCACACTAAAATATCAGTATTTTCCAGCTGTTTAATATACACACATGCATCTCTAAATAAGGTCCAATTTAAATTCCCAGCTTCCTTTTTTTTTTCTTTTCTATTATGTCAACACACTGAATGTCTGCAGATGTCCTTAGAAAGTTTGCTAGAGAACAGTCAGTTACAGTCAAGTCTGAATATAAAATGTTTTCCCTTTTGTTTGAAATGAAAAATAACCTGAAAGCCTTTTCCTGGTAATAAACCAAGCTTTGTAACATGCATTTTTAAAGGAAAAAAAAAAAAGAAATTATGATTTGGAGTATTCACAGCTCATCATGGTATCGAAATGAATGTGTACGCCTAAGCAAGAATATAGCTATTCTCTTTGATGAATAGGAATTGCTCCATTTTTAAGAAGGAAGTGCCTAATGAGGGAAAACAGGCTGGCAAAGCAAACTCCCAGTATATTTGCATCTGAGACTCAACTTGACAGCAGGTTTTACCCACACATTTTAGTTTAATATTCAGAAGTGACTGATAATTAAATCAAATTTCTCTCCTTGACTACCCTTTTTATTTTTGTTCTACCTTATTTTTTGCCTTAATTAGTGGATCTTTGTTTTATTCTTAGACTGGAATACTTAGTAGAGGGAGGAGAGCTTTGTTTTTAACTCAATACATCAAAACAACAAATCTTGAGATAAAGTATGGCACCTTAAGGACATCAGTCTGCAGCCTTCTCCTGCACTTTTATGCATCTTATGTTTTCTCCTAGACTGGGAACATTTCACCTAAATTTTATTTTAAAAAATCCAGAAACAAACAAACAAGCAAACAAACAAACCCCAAACCAACCTCAAAACAGAAAAGACATTCTGTTGAAAAAAGGCTAAAGAAAATAGCATGTCCATTTAGAAGAGATTTCACTTGAGTGGGAGGAATTCAGGACTCCACACACCTGGAAGAGGCCAGAGGTGTCTGACAACCTGCAGATTGCTCATTTCAGCATTACCTTTTCTTTCTTTCTGGAGAACGGGTTGTTCCCTTCATGTAGCATCATTAAGTTGGCTCTGCTTTCCTTACTTGTTCTATGGAATGTTAGTCTCCCTTAGGTGACTCGGATTGTTTTGGGGAAGGGGAAGAGAGCTTTAGGAAACAAACCTAAAAATTAAACAGCTGAAAAAAAACCCGAACCAAACAACCTTTGCTACTTAAACATGTCTAGTTTTTACTTAGTTACCAAAACTGGCTAAAAAACCTCAATGCAAACAGACCTGATTTTATTGGATGGCGGAATTTTAATGAAATTGGAGGGAAATAAGTTTTCAAATCAAGGCTTACTTTCCAAAAACCTTCATTTGAAGATAGGTATATTAAACATAAATGCAAAATTTTCTCCAACTACAGACCCCAAGGTATTTCTGCTCTCACAGCACAAGCTCAAGTTCATGACATAGTACAATTACACCACATAGAAAAATCCAACATGTAGAACGTGATTCAATCAAGCACATTGTTTCTATGATTCCTTATTTTTGACATTTCTTCAGTTCCCACCTGTAACTGCTTTTAAGGCTATAGAAGTTCTGGTTCAATTTATGTGTCTTTAGAGGTTTCACTGCCACACCTTATTTACATAAATTATCAGCTCAGACCCCATGGACAGACTGTGCCACCTTGAGAGAGGGAGATCACCAGCAAATCACTGGAGGTCTGATTCACTCAGGACATTGGTAAAGGATGGAGACTATTGCTATTCTGAAAAATCTCAGTTAGATTGAATCAGAGATACAAAAGAACAAGGTAAAAATGAAAAACCTGAGCTCAAACTTACTTATATTTGAAATAATCTTGCAAGTATTTGGATACATATCCAAGATCTTTAGGTCAGGTTAAAATATGAGCCCTACAGGCCATATAAGTAAGGTAGATTAATTTCTGGACTACTGCTAAACTGTTATTTTAAGATTTCACCATATTTGGTTCACCGTGCACTTCTGATTTTCTCTCTCTGCTCTTACTACCAACAAAGATCAGAAATCTTACAGTTTCCCTGTTGTTTTAGATAGATCATGTCTTGGCTGAGGAAAATGAAGCCTTTTGTTTATTTGATTGTTTACTTGTGGACATTAACTAGGACAGCATCTCACCACCTGTCAGTAATTAATAAGAGAATTTTTCCTCCTCTTTAAATCTGCAGCTCATCACACTAACTCTTTCAATGTGCATTTTTATCAGTGTTATTTGATTTTCAAAACCTCTGGAAAGACGACCACCACAAAAAGTTCAAGTCTTATTCCAGTACAAGATCCTATCATCTTCAAGAGCATATTGCCTTTGTCAACTTTTGGAAATGAAGGTGTGTGAAATATAGGTCAATTATTATCTGGCTCTAACAACAAAGCTACACTTTTGTTTTGCTCTGAATGGAAAAGAGAGTTGCTAAACTCTTTTGAAATCCTGATAGTGTCAAGGGAAATACTTTATTTTATGAAACTTAATATTTATGAATATGTTTTATAATGCAGCTGCAGCTTTTGGAAACAGCACCACATTGGGGCAAATGCATTTTTTGCAGAATCAAGCAGGTGGAGATAAAAGAGATGTCATTTTAATGCCAGGGCTATAGACATGCTAATGACACTGAGCAACTCACAGACTCTAGAGAAAAATGACATCCCTTCTTTTAAATACAAAGTCTAATAACTAATATGTTCAAATGTGAATAACAAATAGTACCTTTCCCCTCAAGATACATTTGTATACATATTTATATTTATACATATAAATATTCCATATTTATACACAGAGTGTTCCATTGCCCCTGTGTACACCTTGCACATACGATCTGGGTTACTGCAAGTCAAGAAAAAAAATCCAGCCATAATTTTCCTGTGAATGTCAAGCCAGATGTTTCCACAGCTGTGAAAGTCTGCCTTTATAAGGCAGATATGAGAAGCACTTGCATGTACCTCCTTTCCCAACTAATCCTCAAACAGGGGCTCAGCCAACAAGGCAGCAGTTTGCCACGAATGACACTGCCCTGCCATCTCTACTTGCTCAGGGCTTTAAAACCCCTTTCCACATCTGCCTTCAAATGGGGCTGCTAGGGACAGATCTTACCAGAAATCTCTCCTGATCTTATTCATAGGAGCTGCTGACATAGCTTCCTTTAGTCTATCTGGAAATAACATTTTTCAATTAATTTTTAGACTCAATTGCAGCACATGCTCAGTAACAGATAAAACACTGCATCTCCAAAGCTGCCTTGTCTGTGCCTGGCAGTTCCAGCAGAGCTCCACAGCTCAGCTATGATTCACCAGGAGCCACAGCTTGATGAAAAGACTGGACTAAATTTCAGTGAAGCTTGACCAAGTCTGCTGCAATTTGTTTCTGGGAAGAGCTGTGGTTTATGACTGAGAAGAATTGCTGATGATAGCTGAGTTTTGATGCAAGTTTCTGAGTTGTGGTACTAGACTCTAAAAACAGCTTTTTAGTATAGACTAAAAAGCTCAGTGCTTCTTGAAAGCTGAGATAACAATATTTCTACTGGAGCTGCTGTTTGTTGTAGCACATGAAAGAGGCTTCATATTGGCAGGTTGCCTTCTGAGGTGCTATGGACCAAACAAGCCAAGTGCCCCTTTCATCACACAATGGAAAAAACATTTTCCATGTATCTCCCAACAAAATGCTTCTACCTTATTTTATTCAGAAGAAACACTGATGACAAGTTAAAAAAAGGCCACAAAAAGAATGAGCCATACAGAACATTAGGAGAAGAAATATTAATTAAATATATCAGACAGGGGAAAGTCAAGATGTTTGAGATTTTGAATACTGCAATATTATGATTTGAAACTAACAGTGAAGTAGCTCTGTTTTATCAAGGAAAACTTTCCTCTGGAAAAGTTGGACTGCCAGAGTGCATCCTGCTCACCCCTCCTGCTCTGTACTTACACGTGCATAATTGTTGTGAGACAAATCTTCTATTTACACCTAAAGTCTTACCTCTTGTGGATTATTTTACTCCCACAGTCACAACGACAAGATCTCATGGATCAAAGTGTAGATGAGGTTTTCTAGCTTGTTAAGGACTGATGTATTAAACCCTTGCAGAAGAGTAGCAAAAAATATTTCTGTATCACATCAAAGTTCAGTTTGGCCTAGAAATTTCAAGTGTACTGAATATTTTTTTCCCCCAAATTCAGAAGACCTGTAGCAATCTTATACCATTGATCACTCTTTTGCACATTTGTTATTGTGCACATATTCCATGTGGGAATGCAGTCCTTTGCCACTTTCATTAAATTTTTCATTCCAGTTTTCTCCAATGAAAGAGTGTCCAGTCTGCCCAGTGAAACAGCGTAAGCTCTCATAACCTCTGACAAAAAGGTCACTTTACTAGCATTTTGCTATTTAGCATCTATTCTAAATCTTGATTTTTTAACTCAACACTAAAATAAGTCATTTTGTGTTCTGCAGGCCTCAAAGGTGGCCAAACTGCTTTGGGAGCAATTGGAACAATTTATTTTGAAGGAGATGGCTGAGAGTCTGCATGCACTGAAAACACTGAATTCTTGCTATTCAGATGTCTGCTCAGGGAAGAATGTATATGCTTTCCTTTTCCTCTCATATTCTAGATCCAGGTTAAAAAAAATAAAATGGAAGGGGCATCTCTTATTAGTAACATCAAAACTCCTTGCAGAACCAAATTTTTCCAAACTGTAGTCTTATAAATCAGTCTCACCATGTTAGAGAAGTAAGGTGATACCCTCCACCACTTTGGTTCACTTCCTGGAGTCTGTGCTACTGTTTGGGGTTTTTTCCATTCTGTTTTTAATTCACTTTTTATAATAAAGTCAGTCTTCACTGCCCACCCTGAATTACATTTTAGTGCTGCAATTAGGCTCTTAAACAATTGCAACATGATCCCCTCAGGCAAGGGACACAGCAGACAGAGCAATCTGTGCTTATTGTCTTGTATATCATGCTACTGTGACACTGAAGCTTTTTGCTTCTGCAGAGGAGAGGTTTGCAGGAGGAGCCTAGGGGTCATTTGGTTGTGCTTGCAGTATCATGAAAAAGAATTCACACTGCTGATGATCGTTTTGATTAAAAAGGAGTCGAGTCTTGCGCTCCCAGGAGGATATCAGAGAGATATTTTGCTCCCCACATCCTTCTACCTCAAGACATTGGTCCAAAAATTCTATTTGTAGAGAGAAATTTACATTTATGATTTTAAGTAGATCACAGGTAGCCTAAAAGCTTAATTTATGTATCAGATTATTCCATCTGAAGTAAGTTTTACAGCTTCTCAAGGTACCCGGCCATATTCATATAAAGCTTTTCACTCTGAAACACTGCAGACCTTTGCTCAGAACTGGGCCTGTATTAGTGGGACTTCAGAACAGATACAGTCCCTGCTGGTTATATGCTGGAACAGATTTCAGCTTTTGTTTATGTAATTGTGAAAAGAAAATGAACTGCAGACTTATTTTTACCACCCAGATGCATCTACTGTCTCTCACTGACACTGGCACAAAGACACAGTGGCATATCCCCAAGCAGACACTATCTGTCCTGAAATGCTTTTCTTCTCTAAAACAAATTGACTTTCTTCTTCTTTATCACCTTCCTATTTTTAAAGGTGGGAAAGGTCAGCACATTATCTCTTGCTGCCTACAAATGTTTGCCACAGATACACCTCTAAAAGTGGGCAAGAGCAGCAGTTGATGCCAGGTTTTGGATTCAATGCCTTCATTCAGCTTGGAGTTGAGAAAGATAACCTCCTCCACCTGCAAAGATTTCACTGAATTTTGACTGAATTCAGTTTGCTCTGGGACTCTTTCTAGAGACATGCTATTGAAAACCACCAGCTGGGGTTCCCCCCATCTGGTGCCTCAGTGCCTGCAGGGGGGAGCTGCTGTCCTGAGCCCATCCACCCTGCCACAGAAGGACAGTCAGTGTGAAGGCATTTCAACAATGGTCCCAAAAAACTAAGAACTACTTCAAATTTGCATTAAGAAAAGGCAAGAATGGGACACTTGGTGTATACACATGAAATACCCTCAAGTCAGGTAAAAGTTTTAAATACTTGAGAAAGTGATGCACTTGAGATGAAGCCACAGGACTAATTTCATCCCAGAGTTTTGGGAAAAGCAATGGACAGTACATCTCATTTGCATGGGAAGTGAGAGTCAGCAGTGTTATCTGACTGGAGAACAGGGAACACAGTGCCTTTAATCTAATATAGGTGCCCATAAAATATGTTGGCAGCAATTTTACTGTGTTTTTAGCAAAAATGAAGTGGATTTTAAAGAAAAGAATTCTACAAACATGGAAGTAGTTAGGCAATAGCAAACAGGACAGGACACAATGTGAATTTGCCAGTGTTAGATTAGATTAGACTGATTTTCTTCTCTGCTGAGATCATTAGTATTCACACACGGAAAGATATGGTTGATCTAACATCAGAAAATATTTAAATTACTAGCAGATAGGGTAGTTATTAAACTGTAGAAGATAGGGAATACCTGTGAGAATCATAAGCTGCAGGAAATGGGCTAAAGAGAGTGGCTTGGAAAAGGGTATGAAGCTGGAAGAAAAAAAGTGTGCAGCTTGTCAGCAGTTGGTCTTTTGGTCCCATCTTACATAATGTTCTTGTTAGTGCTTGGAGCATGCTGGTGAGGTTAGGGATCCTATGAAGTTGGGAGGCATTAGGGAGATGTAATAGGGTTAGACACTTGTATTGGCAGAAATGGATGACCTTGCAGTCTGGAGTAACAGAAATTGCACAAGTGAATGTCATTCCACAGAGAAAGCTAGCTCGTTTCAGGATAGCAAAATCTTCTGCTTTAAGGCATGGATGTCAGCTAGAAGTGATGGGAGAAGAGAAAGATCTGATTGTTTCCAAGTGTGGGATAGTCACTTCTCACTGTGATGATCAGGAAAAGCATTTCTGTAACACTGCTGCAGTTGGCCATCTCTGCAGAAGGGCAGAACTGTCCCTGCCAGGCCTTTCCCATACACCAGAGAAGGAGCACATTAGGAGGCTGGCATTTATAACACTGTGACAGGGCACTGTGGTGAATGGAGCACTCATCCTTGGCAAAGCCATTCTCTCAGGTTCCCAAAAATGCCAGTGGACATAGCACCCCATTGCCACTACTATCCCAGTGACATTCAGCTTTCAGAGCTTTCTCAGTGGCCATGTCAGAGACTATTTAAAATGAAAGGAATCAGATTCTTGCGAGCAAGATGTCAGTGAGAAGGAAGTGCCACTATGTCATTCTGTGTTAGGTCAGCTGAATGTGAGCCTTCAATGAAATAATATCCAAACATTTTATGCATCTGGACAGTATGTTTACCTTGGAACTAATTCTTCCTGGGCTCCTAAGATTTTTTCATTTGTCCAGCTTAAATTTAGCTAAATAAAAGCACAGAATGTCAAAGAAAGCCAAACTGCAGGACAAGTCTTCATAAATTATTAAAGATTGGGGATGTCACAGCAGAAATTCTGTCTTTATACCTTATTAAGCTGTCACATTAAACTAATGAAGAGCCAATCTGAAAATGGGCAACACGTTTATTCTGAAATGAACTTACAAAAAAACCCCAAACAAAAGCAAACTAAAACAACAACAACAAAACAACAACAACAAAACCACCACCACAACAAAAGCCAACAAAAATCCCACAAAAAACCAAACTTGTTTCCAAGCCAAATAGCAGGTACATCTCAAACTTGGTCTTTTAGAGCACAATCACATGGTACTTAAAGTACTAATTCAAGTAAATTTAAAATACACCCATAAAATGTAAGAGAACATTTTCCTTTACTTCAGAGAAGAACAGGACCCATCCTTCTGAAATAAGAAGCTTCCTAAACACATTTGTGTCTCAAGAGAGGATGTGGGAAAAAAAAGCAGACAATCAATAGGGAAGATCACATTGCATAATACATTATTAAAAGGGTCTTCAAAGTGAAAGCTATAGAATACAAAATCTTCAGAATCCAACCAGAGAAAGTATTGCCACCTACAAGAATATTAAAAAAATGGATAAAATTGACTAAAATATCTTTTAAAGATTAGTGAGGAAAAGCTCCTAATTTCCTAACAGAAGAAAAAACCTGAATTATTAATGAAGCTGAGTTCTGACTGCTGTTGGAATTGAAAGTAGGCCTGCAGACTCAGACATCTGGCCCTGAACATGGCTCCACTCCAAGTCTGGGAGAAGACAAGAAGAGAGAAGCTTTGGCAACCAGGCAAATACACAGTTCATTGGAAATACTTCCACTACAAAGGAGGAAAAAAAGTTCTCCAGTTCTGTCTACCACAGGGACACCCTATGACAAATGTCCTGTGAATTACTTCATGTTTCAAAACACATCTGCTAAAAGGAGAGGATCTGGTGAATTGATCAATCAACAAAATGATCAATCTGGTTTGTAAGAAATACTCTTAAAAAAATAAAAATAAACAGCTGGCGAATACCACAGTGTTTAACTAAAAATGTGTTTATTTGCTAGACACATTTTTCTGAAATGGAGGTTCAAATTTTGCAACTTTAGCAGATCTGAGCAGATCAGGCATGGCTGGAGCTGAGCTCTGCTTCCTCTGCTTCACAGTGGCTCTGTCCACAGTGAGACATCACATCTGAGTGTCTGATCAGGGCAGCTCTGCAGACAACAGGCTGTTGGAGGGGCAAAGCTGCCTACCATTCACTGCCACTGCAATGTGTGGAAGGGCTGGCATCCCCCCCATTGCCAAGGAAAGGCTCAGGCCTTGTGCAACACCAGGCTGATGCTGGGGTCCGTAGCAGCAGTAAACTCCCCTTCCCACATCCTTTCCTCATGCAGCCTTGGAAGAAGAAGTAGGACTAGATTTGCCAGGACCTCTCACAGCCACCTTCCATCCCAGCCCAGCTCCTCTCTAAGCCCTGCCTCCCCACTCTTCTCCTACAGCAGCAGCAGAATGGTCCCCCTCCCACAGAATTGTGAAAGCAAAATTTAGTTTTGCCTTCTCTATCTAAAAGTCCAAACTAGTATACTGAACTTTGCAAAGGCTACAGGATTTGGTATTGAGAATGAGTGTTGGTGCAGTTTAATCACTTTTTGTATTTCAAAGGGAAGGACATGACTTTCTGAACATACTCAGCAACAGAGAGAGATTGTGTCTTAGTCAAAGGGTGCAGGATAAGTTATGGTCAGTTGTGAGTATCCCAGGTATTCCTGGGAGTGCACTTTGGGTCAGAAAATGTTTCAGAGCTCCCTGAGCTGCTCTCTGTGGGGCTACAGGGCAGGAAGGGTAAGTTTCCCCAGGTGCATTGTAGGATGGAAAAACCTCTTGTATTTTTAGGATTGAAAATAGGAGAACTTGACTTACAGCAAGATAGCAAGACCACAAAGCATTCTTTGAAGGACTGGAAAGGCTGAGGACAATTGACAAGACTTCAGTTTCCTGTGGGGAAGTTTCTCCTCTTTGAGCTTGGTGGCAGTGCTCAGTGCCAGAAGCAGAGACACTCTTCTGGAGCCCAAGTCACTGTTGCTGAGGCTTCCCAGGGTGGGGAATCAGCATGGGCAATAGTACAAAGTCACAGTCATAGAGGATTTAAGTTATTTAGCAGTAGTCCTGTGACAGATTATGTATATCTAGGCTCTGAACCACTTCTGATTTGAGCAGGACTGTTATTACTATTTTTAATGCATTGAGGCAATTTAAATAGAGAAAGAAAATACAATCAATCCCTAAGGTCACTGTAAGGTCACATGCTCAAGTTAATGGTGCTCCTTCTGCTTCTTGGTCATTCACTTACATGGTACATACCATAACTTGCAAGCTTAGGGGAAAATGACATCTGTAAGACCTGAGGTTTACAAAAATAATTTTTAAAAAATTGCAAGCTATCAATAGTCCTGCAATTATGAGAGAGTAGCTGGTCATTACACATAGTCATCAGGAGAAAAAGTCAGTGAACAATGCTGTAGGGGTAAAACACAAGAGTTGAGCATCAACAAAAATAAGGGATAATATAGAATTTCTGCCTCTAGCCCTCTTCAAGGTAAACTTGCTGAATAGATACATTTGTCATGCATGCTTTGCTACGTTGTCATTAAACTGAGCAACTAATGTCAAAGTTGGGTCCTGGAACCAACAGTTCCAGCCTCATGGCCTGGCACATGGCTGTGCAAGGCAGTACAGGTTGTAAAAACTACCAGTTGTAAAGGGTAGTGCAGAATAAAACTGAAATGGGCCAGCTCAGAGTCAAACTTCCAGTCAGAAAGATGCTAAAAACCATAATTAAAGGCAAGTTAAATCAGTGCTTAAATCACAGGGAGCACATTGAAAACAAAAACATACTGTAAAGCCCTGGTCCTCACTTGGTGAATTTATTTAAAAGAGGCTACTTTTCCCTGGGGTGATTAAAAAGTTCCCAAGAGATTAAAACCCAAACTTTACTGGCAAAATAGAAGGTTAGGAACTCGGAAAAAATTTAAAGCAAACATTCAATCAAAAGAAAGCATTTAACAAAGCATGGACTTGCAAACTCTAACCCATCCAACTTTAAATTACCTAGATTTCAAGAGGAGGAAATTAAGAGAAGAAAAAGAGAGAAAGACAGAAAAAAGAGAGAGAGAGAGTGAAGAAAGATACAGCTATTGCCTTGGATCCAGCTTCCTGTCAGCTGCCATAAAATCCAAGGACAACAGGGATGTGTGTCTCAGGGCAATGGGTGTTATCTGCTCTGGTCTCCTGTGCCCATCTCCGACCCCCTCCTCCCAGGTGAGGCTTCCAGCCATCTGGCCACTCTGAAGCTAGACTGGTTCCAGGGTGGGCTGTGGGACATTGCTGTCCCTGTGCCAGTGACTGACAGCCATTCTGGGCTGGGCTAGAGGCTCCAGTGGGGTGGGGAGTGAGCAGTGCATCATCCCCCCTTCACAGAACTTGCTCTGGCCCACTCCCCCTCACACACACTTCAGGTGTTTTGAGCCAATCATAATTTTCTCCAGTCTCTCATGGATACTGGCAGAGGTCCTTTATACCTAGAACACAGACAAGTTATACTGATTTCATATACAGACGTATAAATTATCATCGGCACACTTGCAGAACCAAGCAGCACAGTCAACAAGAGTAAACACTAATTTTAGGAAGCCAGGATTCTCAGAAATGTCTGAAAATCACCAAGTAGCATCTACTTTCCAGTCTACACGCATCATGACTGAAAATTCTGACCCCTGCCTCTCATGTGGAACTCAAGTAGTTTGCCTCTCAGCAGCACTTATCAAATTCAGACTTTTCTTCTAATCCCATTGTTGCAAGTTTCACAAAAATCCTGGTATCACTGCCATTTATGATCACATCTGGTTTGAACTGAGCTTTTGATTTTCCCTGTAGCTTAGCAGCAGAGCTCAAGCAGCAGAACAAGGACTGCAAAGTTGATACATATGAATGGATGTTTTTAGGAAAGGATAAGAATACTTTACAATTCAATAGCATACTCACCTGGATCTGAGGCTCTGATTGTACTGAGATGCCAAGTGATGCAAAACACAATTTATTTCTGTTCTTTTCCCTCAGAGACCTATACTGTATGAGTGAGGATATAACTACAGGGTTGGCGTGTAAATAACTTATTTGAAGGATATCATTAGCAACTTGCTGTGTTCTCAGTTGCCCTCCTCTTTCTATCCACCTCAGTATTTGTTAAGGATTGTATATTGGTCTCATTTTAGAATATTCCTTTGTGTAGCTGTCTATAGGAATCAAATTTGCAATGCATAGTAGCCAGATTCTTTAGCATTAACGTACATTAGTTGAAACTTCTTTTCTAAGTGGAGTGTGAAAACAGTAATTTCTTCTCCTCCACACTCTTGGAGGGGGTGGGAGGGCTAGACAGCTCCTCAGTTTAACTGGAAGTAATCTGTGCTTTATGGAAGTTCTAATGCACAAGGAAGGCTGCATACCATGCACAGCAACTAACAGGACTTTTCTTGCAGGAGTCCTCAGCATTGCTATTGCTGTTGGAAGACAGTAGTAATATCCAACCTCTTTTTGGGTTAGTTCAAACATAAACCAGTTATTTTTAAAAACAGGATTCCACCCCCCTCTTTTACTCTTCTTGAATAGATGCAGACTCCTACCACATTCAAATTTTGGTTGTCAATTCATGTCAATTGATGGTACCTGAATATAGTAGAAAGAAAATGGATAGCAACTCTTTCAACAGATTGCAATTTTTCTGTCCTGATTTTTAATTTTTTTTTTTAAATTTTAAACAGAAACCATAAAATAGACAAAATCAGTGTACAAGGGTACCAGGACTTGCATATTTGTATATAGTGTTCTTTTCTGGGTGTATCACTACAGTGAGAACTGTAACTAAAATATCACCACAAACCCTAAAAAAAGGTTTTATAAAAAAGGTGTATGCCTTCATCATGTTAGCACCCAGCTCTCTCAAGGCAGTGCACTTTTCAGAATCAGAAAAAGATCATGAAAATCTCTACATCCTGAATATACAGCTGCTTTGAAGCTACACCAGCCATTTAGGCTTATATTACTGACACAGCTATCAGCCCCTACATGGAGAGTTTACAACCAGCATACCTTAGTAATAATAAATGGCAGGAGAGATGGCAAGGGGGTTTAGCTAAGCACAATTGAAATTCTGCTGGGAATCTCACCCCACCAGGAAGTGTAGTAGTAAAACATCCTGGACTGCCTCCTAGGAATGCCTAGGAGTACTGCAAAAGTTTCTCTCTGCTGGAGGAAGTCAAATTTGTGTACAGGTATTTATGTAGCCCTTTGAATACTTGCAATACATATACATAGAGCTGTAACTTTATTGCATACCAAGAGTTATTTGAGTGTATGACAGATTTCTTAGGTGGTCTTGTACAGGTGCATATAGTCTTAGAAAGAAAATTGTTTCTGCACACACATCAGAGTTTCATGAATAGCAAAGGATTTTAGCTTGTAGGAGTGACTAACCTGACAACATCATTTAGTATCACCTCTATCAATTACAATGCACACATTACCAAAACAACACACATATTACATTATTATGTTTAACCATCTTCTTTAAGAATATTTTTCTTCTGTTTATAAAGAAAAGTAGGAGGAGAATTGGTACTTCAGAGGAAGAGAAATACAGATTTTCTGGAAATGCTTATGAAAGATTTTATAGCTCAATATATTCTCTGTAATGTTATGAGCAACAGAGGATGCACTTCACATACTTCCTGACTGAAAGAGGAGTTACTTATATTTAAACAAGTCTCTCTCTCTCTCAAAAAAAAAAGATTTACTTTTTTTTGTTGTAACATTAGCTTTTAGGAACTTATTATTTTCCTCAATTGTTATTGAATTGGACAAAAGGAAACCAAGTGGATGTGCCACCTAGTACGGAAAGAATGAAATCTCATTCTAGAGGCCTCAATTTAAGAGTCCTGGCTTTGTTTTTGATCTTCTGAAGAAGGGAGCAAGACGGCTTGTGCAGAAAAGCAGTGCTGCAGACACCCTCTCCATCAGCCTGATGTCACTGCACTGCCTCTGAGAGAAGGGAGCGTTAAAGATCAGTCTATCTCACAAAAACCTTTCTGTGGTGGGCAATTCAACTTCTGTTTCTGTTGCACAGTGGACTAGACAGAAGTTGAAGCTCTTCGGTTGCTTTTGCTTTTTAGACTGAAGGACCAAGCCTTAAAATTTCTGGCAAATAAAGAGAAACAGGAGCCCTGTATGTTTATATGGCCCTGCAAATGAGCTGTGGATCATTCATTGCGTCCTCAGTTTAATACAGCATTAGAACTTCCAAAGCTTTAAATGAATTAATTTTGTCTGTAATTGGCTTAACAAGAAAAATAAAGTGGAGACACTGAAAAATGAGGACTGGTGAGCCTGCTGTATGTACCAACTGAAGCAAAATTGGTGAAGAATTAGACTGGTTATATAAACCTAAAAACTCCTAAATAAAGAATCCCCAACTCCTCTTAACCCCCATTCTCTCTAGATAGAGAGGACAGTTGTTAGTATTGGCTGTTGGGCTGATTATATTGCTTATTTCCAGTAGATAGCACGTCTCAGCACATTTATCTGTATTCTGTCCCTTACACAGATATCCCTTCCTGTGCTAAAGCCTGGTGAAAGAAAATGTTGTCTCTTGATGTCAACAGCAAACCATCCATTATCTTCATCTGAGTCAGGATTTTACCAGCTGTCCACCTCTTGACTGTAACTAGGCAAGACAAAGTCAACTCTCAACTTCAGCTAGCCTTTGGAGAAATAAATTTATGTATGGCATTTTGCATAGAGTAAGAGTTACAAAAAAACAATGAGTAAGTGAAGGGGGAACAAAAAATCCAACCCAGGCAGATGCCTTGCACACACTCTCCAATCTTCTCTGCACGGGCTAACACAAAAACTGAAGCTGTGCTGAACCTTAGCTCCAAAACTCAGCTTGGGCACTCACAGTCCTAGTGCTAATCCCAGCAAACCCCCAGATTGCTTTCAATTAGGAAAAAAAATATTTTAGTGTGAGAACACAGGATCTAGAAGGCTCAGATATGAGAAGAGCTAAACACTGCTTCTCTTTAACTGATTAAAATCAAGGCCTTGACAGCTGAACAAAGTCTGATTCTGTACATACTGAGCCACCCAGGAAAAAACTTAAGCTACAAAAGCAGCTTTGTAGAGTTCCACATTAAAATGTTCTAATTAATCTCCACTATTTTTTTTCATATTGAGAACACATTGTTATCTACTTCAATTTTAAATTAATTTGAAATAAATTTGCTTAAGTACTTTAAAAGATTTTTAAAAATATATATATATTAAATGGGGCATAATTAATAAGTACACCCAGTAACACAACAGGGTGCTTGCACTACTTGTTTTCCAGAAGAGAAACTCAAGGATATTCAGTACCCTGACACAGTACCATAGTTATATATGCTATATCTATATTGCACCAATAAAGGAAGTTAAACTAGGAAAAATCAGAGTTCAATATGACAAAAAGAGAAAGTCGTTCTCTTCCCTAAAAGTGAGAAAGGTAGTATGCATTGTGTAATTATGATTAGTGTAAATGAGCCAACTTTAAAGCATTACTGAAAAAAGCTTACTTGATCATTTTTTTCCCTGTGCATTTCTTAAAACCAATCCTTTTGTCTTGGGCTCATCACACCCTCTAAACTGGGTACCAGAATTTTTCTGTGGTCACTTCTGAAAGTTTTTGGACACAAAAAAGAAAAATCAAAGAGAAGGCTGTTGCATTAGGCAACACAGAAACTGTTGCTTGAAATCAATTAGGTGCATTCCACCAGATCACAACTATAGCTGATGATAGAAAGAACATCTATGTGTCTCTGTACAGAGTTATTTTATGGCTTTCAGGTCCTCTTGCCTTTTTCAGAGAGCAGCTGTGCCAGGGCCTTCCAGGATTACAGAGAGATGTTATTTAATAGGGACTCTAAGCTGCTCAAAGCATGAAGACAAGTACGATGAGTTACACGTTGGAATCTACAATTCCCTGAAAAGAGGTTGTAGTGAGGAGGAGTTTGGTCTCTTCTGCCAGGTACCAAGAAATTGGACAAGAAGAAAGGGCCTCAAGTGGCACCAGACAAGGTTTAGATTGGACATTATAAGAAACTTCTTCATAGAAGGAGTAGACAAGCAGTGTGCTGCCCAGGAAAGGGGAAGATTCACTATCCCTGGAGTGTTCAAATGTTGTGAGGATGTGGATATGGTTTAGTGATGGACTTGGCAATGCTGAGTTAAGGACTAGACTAGGTGATCTTGGAGGTCTTTCCCAACCTTAATGGGTTTATGATTATAAGTTTTGCAAGAAAAGATTTTCCTAGTAAGCGAAGATTCCTGGTAGCAATCAGATTCTTTGTACAACTTCATGACATTGCCTTGGAATGAATGGCTTTGGAGCTGCTTTTACAGGCCAGGAGGCAGTTTGACTGGAGGCACTGCTGCACTGCCATGCATCACAGTGGCAACAATGCATCACTGGAGTGATCAGCCCAGGTTTCAATGCAGCAATAGAATATATTAAGTCTGTGGCAAGAAATCCCCTCATGGAGGCAAACATAGGAAACACACTCGTGTGCCAGGCTGCTTCAGTAGGTAACTGTAGGCAGAAGGAGGCTGTTTTAGTTACTAATTTAAAAGACTTTTCCTTCTGGGGGAAGGAAAAGTACCTGGCTGATGGGGATATATTTGTTCTACCACTAAACTGAAAATGTTCCCATTAGACTCCTCCAGAAAACTGTCTGTTTCTTGTTTCATTAAAGTGATCGAGAAGGAGCCCAAAACTCTATAAGTGCAATGCTTCCCTGCCTCTTAATTTCCCTCAGACTGCAAATTTCCAGTGTGCATATTAAATACAATGTGATTCTAGATGCTGATGTAAAAGTTATTTTGTGGCTGGGTGTTCTGTGAAGTTAATTAGCTGTATACTGTATCTGGACTCAGACCAGCAAATCTTGCTCACCCTTTTCAAGCAAGACCCTCTAAATAACTTGTTAAAAGTTACTAAATGGGCTAAATTTTATTCCTGTCTAATATATCAAGCTGTTTATGGAAAATTAAAGGTCTTTACTACAAAAAGTCTACTGTCTTCTCAACTGTGTTGCATCTGTGCCACTAATTATTTGGTTAAAATTGAAATTTTGAAATAAAACTCAGAATTCTATTGTTGGTTCATAAAGTCTATTCTCTTTTCAGATCTGCTTTATTCTTCACATTTAGTAATAATCTTGAAAGAGTGACTTGGGTTGCAGCTGAAATACAATTTAATTTACATGTAACTTATATTAAGTATAATTACATTTTATAATTGTCACTTGCAACTGCCTCTTTCAGAAACTCAATAGTAATAATTTGTAAGCCATATTTTCTTTGTAATTAAGAGTGACTTGGTTAAAAAAAAATTATCCTACTAGCTAGACATGCCTTGCAGACAATATTTGTGCACAAAATTACATCATCTGCTGCACAGTAATTTAACTCACAGCATTTTATATTGAGCTTTCTGCTTTTGAGGTTTCTCACCATTTAATTGATGTTTCTCACCATTTAATTTGCCTAATTTCTGAGACGGCTGTGTACAAAAGCAGACTATGGACAGGGTGTCCTGTGTTTTGGTGGTGATGGTTTTAACCTCAGTGTCAGCTCACTCAGACATTCCAGCCTTAACCCGACAGAACTACTTGGAAATGATCACTTGTTCCATAGCTGGGATGATTAAAATGAAGGAGGGGGAAACAAACAACAAACCCGAAGTAGCAAGCATTTTCTGCTAATGATTCCTTTCTTCTGTTGCCACTTCAAGCCCCAGCTAGCAATAAACTCCAAAGCTGGCAGGTGCTGGAGAATACTTTCTTCATCTTTCAGATGTTCACAGGCCTTCTTAAAGGACATATTAGTGCCAAATCAAGAGGGAAGCAGCAATCAGTTTGAGTACTGAAATCCCTACTGGGAAGAGGCTGAAAATATTTTCACATTTCTGCTTAAAGAGATGTAAGAGACAAAAAACATTTGATATACTCTGTTTCCTTCCTTTTTAACCTCAAAGCTTACTTGCTGCAATTTAACTTCAGCAACAGTCATGAAGCAATGACTTAACCATTAAATAACTTGAGAACTATAGGGAGAGGAAACAAAAACATAATTGTTAAAGCAAGCTATCAAGTACTAGCATTGCAGTGTCATTCAATACCAGAATGTGTTTGTATGGGAAGCTTATATGGCAGACAAGGTGAGACGGTGACTCCCTAAGGTGCCTTTAGTTTTTATCTCTAGAGTGACTCCAAAAAGATATAAAGTGCCTTTGACCTCTTTTCCTGAGAAGCAGCCCCCACATTTTGAAAGATTGTTCCAGTTCATACAAGGTTTGGAGTGTCTCATGTTTTCCATTTGTCTCGGAACACTTTCAGTCCTTTGCTTTGTAAGGGAGAAAAGTTTTTCTTAGGAATCCAAGTAAATGAATACTCAAACTGTAAGTTATTGCTTCAGAAATACCATTCATTTGGAGAGAGGAACTTTCAAAAGCAGTTTAGCAGTTTAGAAAGAGAAATAGGGTACAGTCATGCATCAGGAAAGCTCAGACTTGTTTAAAGAAGCCAGGCATATTAACATGGGGAGACATCTTATAATCAGCAAATAATAATTGTTTGCTAGTTGGTAAGGCTGACACAACAAGATGCAGCCTATAAGGAAGTCTATTGTGGATTACACATTGAGAGCAGTGGGTAACACTGTTTTTGCACAGGTCAAAGGTACAAAGACATAGCATTACCCCACACCTGAGCAAATAGTATTGCTTGGCTAGCAAATGAAAGTAGAAGTCTTTTGATATACCTGCATAGATTAATCCTATCAGAGGATTGCTGAAGTCCTAATCTTTCAGCCACATTTCTGATTTTATACATCAATCAAAAAGCCATTTATGAGCTGGATATGTAGCCAATGAAAAAACAAAGTCTGCTTCACAGGACAATCTGTCACATTCAAAGGAGGCAGACTCCATGCATGGGAGAGCTCATGAGTCAAAAGAACTTTCCTCTCTGCATCAGCTACATATGTCCAAGCCAACTTGCCTAGACCTGTTTCAGAGAACAACGTTCAGGCAAAATAAATCCTACTTCGCCATATGTAGGGCTTCTTATAAATAAGCAGGCAAATTTAACCTCACTAAAAGTCTTACTCAAGAGGCTGAAAATGCTATTGCAGTTTCTCACTGGTCTATCAACAGCTGCAAGCCATTAAGGCGTGCAACACAAAATTAAACAACCTCACTGAAAAATAAACTATTACTTGCAATAGCATTTATGCTGGTATTAAAATTAGAACCCAAAATAAATGTTAAGCTATGATTCTATCACCACTGAAAAAGATCAGAAAGACCTTGTAAATCAACATCTGATCAAGGAAAAGAAAATATGACAACGATTGCAAAGTTTCCTAGGAATGTCGACACACTGTATTATATAATACAGTGTATGCACATGGAAGTGCTGGTCATATTGTGTCAAGACGTATTTACAGGGAACAATCATATTCCTTCTTCTTGGATGACAGCAGTAGCTGGAGGGACTCAGGCATATTTGCTTTGGTTTGGCACTGCTCTCAGAGGGGTGCCCGCAGCGAGTGTCCTCTGCGCGACACCCTGCCTGCTATTCTGGTCACGGCGCAACACGGCATTAGAGCCTGGATCAAACGCTAAAATAGAACTTTTAACTTTGAGTGTAAGAGACGAGATTGCTAGATAAAATTGAGCTAAAATGCCTCAACCTTATCACAACCAAATTGTCTTTTGACCTTCCTCAGCTTAGGCCTTTCAACACAATCTGAATTTAAAAAAAAAAAAAAAAGAAAGGGTTTTGGCAGGTGAACCTTTTTCGATTTGTTTTGTGATGCATTCTGAGCACTTTCAGTGCACAGACAGGACTCAAAGCTCACTGCAGTGGGCCAGTAGGACCAAAGCATTAGATGTAAAACTTCTCATCTCTAGGAAGGCAGCAGCACTTCTTCCTTTAGCCATCTCATTACTAAGCATTTTTCTCATCTTTCCCAGGAACACTAGGGTAAATGTATAGTACACAAGAATGTTCCCACAAATCAATTGGACTCATAGCATCAAGAAGGCAGATATACAATGAGAAGGTTTTAATTGCTTTTATTAATAACATTTAAAACTAATATGCAACTCTCCTAGTGTTTTAATCAGCCTTAAAAATGTAATTGCACAGAACCCTTATGGTTCAAATGATGTCAATATTTCAGGATGCCCACATGCAGAGAGCTGCTACCAGCAGATAATATTGCTTGTGTTTCTTAGTAACTGATAAAAATTGTTAATTTATAAGGAGGAAGCCTCTCTGAGTCACCTTAGCTTTAAGATCCCTGTAAAGATATGCTCCAAGACATACCATATGCAACTAAAGGAAGTAAAGGGCAGGTTCAGAATGACAAACTCATATCATTTCAAAGCAAATAATGCAGTTAGGGATCAATACAATTTCTTGTGTATATTTAAATTTGCACACTTATCTTTCCCCTTCCACTGAAGGCCAGCTTGGTGCTTAGCAACTATGAGCTATCTGAACTGTTCACTACAGTCACTGCAACCCAGTGAGAGAGATTTACAGAAAAAAATATAAAAGGTTATGAAACAAGCACATTGGGACCTCTACTACATGAAATCATAAAAATGATCCAGAATTAGCCAGTTCATTTCAGATGCTGCTATGGATTCAGAAGACAACACAATTTCCCTTTCATCCTTGTGTATGTATATTTCATATATACATAAAATGCATGTATATACATATATGGGTATGCATACATGTGGTGTTTTTTTCTGGTTTTTTTTTTTTTTTTTTTGGTTGGTTGTTGGTTTTTTTACAATGTTCAATGAGCACATGGAGGTGTCACCTCTAAGGCACATCTAAGTGGCTGCATAGCTGTAGCTGATATTTAAAATAAGCTTCCAGGTAAATAAACAAGGAATCCCTGACCCAGTCGCTCAGAGCTGAAAAAAAGAAAGAAACTATTCTTCCTTATGGCAGAAAAATGACTTGCAAAAAGCCAAAATTCTTTGTAAAATTAAAGAATAAATTGTTAAAGACAAGAATCACATCCACACACTCAAAGCTGTGTAAAGCCACAATATTGAAAGCATGGGGGTATTGAAATATCATCTCAGATGATATTGAAGTGTCATCTACAGAGAAATCCTTGAGAAAGGGAGCAAAAAGAGTTTCATATTTCTACCTGATACTTTAACAGAGGAAGCCCTTAGAAAGTGGAAGATATGAATGAACAGAATAAAAGACCATGAACCCCCACAGACTAAAACCTAAATCCACAGTGAGGCAGTCATAAATGTTTCAAAGCACAATTGATAAAAATAATACATCCACAGAAATATAGATTGATTGCAAAGTCAATTGATAATAGTGTAAGAGCAGAAATGTATGAAGAGAAGATGTAATTTCTTGCACAGCTTTTCACTCTGGGAGAAGCTGGGAAGATTCCCATGTTCCCAGAACAACAACAAAAAAAAAGATGGGGGTCTTTTGAGGGAGTTTGTTTTTAAATGAGTGACTCAGAGGAGCTGTCTGAAATTGAAGTAACTGCATAATAAGTTATGAAACAAATTCAGAAAATGAACTTAACAAATTGCCAAGTCCAGATGGTATTCACCCAGGAGCTTTAAAGGAACTCAAGGATGAAATAACTGAATTACCGAGGATAGTGTGCAGCCTCTCATTGCATCAGTATGAGAGGACCATGAAAAATGTGATGTCATTTTTTAACCACCAGATTCAAGGGAACTTCAGGCTGCTTGACCTGTAGTGGGCAAGTAAATGGCATATAAATAAATATATATATTATATATATAAATGGCATATATATAAATTTAAAAAAATGCAGAAATAATAGTCATCTGAATTATCAACTTCAGGAATAGGGCTTTGAAGAAAAATTATGCCTTGCAAAACTATATTTTGAAGGGGCAAGAAATTCTGCAGAAAAGTGTCATAAAGGAGAAAATAACTACTTCAATTTCCAAAAGTATATCTAACTGAAGTGGTAAAAACAAGCAAGTACAGCATAAAGGATGAATGTGCCAGCATAGACAAATAATCAGTTGAAAGTAGAAACTGAAGTTGGAAGTAAATGGCCATTTCTTGCTGACTAATGATTCTACCTGAATTTGTGCTAATTTCCATCCTGGTGAAGTATCTGAGAGAGGGTGAGAAATGGAATGAGAAAGTTTTCTTATTTTGTTAATATTAAGTTATTAAGAATGAGGTCCAACAGTGAAACAGCAGGGCCAAAGAGCTGAGTGGATAATAAAGGAGCAGAGGAAATTCAGTGTAGGTGGTAACAAAGGATGCACAGTAGACAAAGCACAATTCCAGCTTCACATATAAATGATGGTCCTTACCATTTTGCTGACCATTACCACTCACAAGTGGTTTCTTGAGACTATAACAGAAATAGAAACATAGAATTTATCTATATAAATGTAATAGGAAGCTCCATGAAAACACCAGCTTGATTCTTTGCAGTGCTTAAAAACTTAAAGTTTAGGCACTATTGGGTGATAAACAGAAAAAAAAAATATGACCTACATGATACCATGGCTCATTTGGTTCATGAGTATTACAAGATCACGAGTGCAATCTCCACATCTCTTGTGGGAGCCTTGAACAGATTCAGAGATGGAAAGCAACAAAGATCATGAACATGAGGACTGGACAGCTCAGCCACAAAAAAAAAGATGACAAAAGTAGGTTATGGTGAAGGTGTACAAAATCATGATGTTCATGAACAGGTTAAAAATGCATCAGTAGTTTGCCCTCTTTGCTAATAAAACAAATGAAACATTAAAGAAAGCAATTTGGAGCCAGGTTGCAAGCAAACAAAAGGATACAGGTTCATTTTACAACATTCCTGAAGACAATAATAGCTGTACCTGGGAGAATATTCAGGATTACCTGTGTTCCTACTCTTTTCACTTTCCCACATGCCTCCATTTGTGACTGCTACAGTAGCTAGGATAGTTAGCCAATCCCCTAGTCTGACCTGCAGCCTTTTTTCTATTGTCATATTAAGATGCATGGCACCTCACTTCCAGATTAATTCAGATACATCTGATCTACAGATCTAGAGTAGCAGTTTATCTGGATTTGAGAATAAATACTGTTTATGACTATCAACAGCTTTGCAAGGCAGAGGTATCATGAATTTGAATACCATCTCCACAAAACCAAGCATGTAACAGATGAAGAGATTGAATCTCTTGTAATTCTTTCACTGCAGTTTCCTTTTGGCAATTGACAATTAGATTTTCTATTGCTAAATATCAGTAGAGCTTCTGTCATTTCACTGCAGCTCCCCAGGAACACCCAGCAAAGAATCTTAGAAAGTAAATAGCAGTGCTCTCTGTCCTTGTTAATTAGATAATTCTTGGGACTGTTCCTGGGAACAGGGATGTGATGGTCTATACTGTTGTTACCACTGTCCTACCAAATAGCACCATACAAAACCTCACAGAGCACAATTCTAAACCAAAGATGTTCCAGGGACCCTTGCCAGGCCAGTGTGCACATGGATACACTAGTCTGAGATCAAAGGAGAAGAAAGGACTTTTCCACAAAGAAAAGAGTGACCTGAGGGGGGAGGAAGGAAATAGATGTGGGAAGGAGATGGTTAATATTCTTTAATGCCATAAATCTGTACTGAGATTTCATTACACTGTTGCAATTTCCATCCCACAGATTTTTCTCTTAGCTTCCTGCCTTAGTATCCTGACAAGCCCTGTTGCTCAAACACTTTGGTCCTTCTCTTCAACTGGTTTAAGGGCAGAAGCCCTTCCCACATGTAATACTCCTCTTGAAATCCTCCTTTTTTCCACATTACTTCATCATCTGCAGCCTCCCAGTGGAGAAGAAGCTACAGGTATATGAAACAAGACCAATTTTTTTCATTGTCTGTGTTACCTGTGCAAATGCTAGAAAAGCTGGAAAATTTCAGGAATCTTCCAGTCTTTATAGACATGAAGTACATTGAAGGCATGAAGTACATGAAGTACATTGAAACTTTAATGTTTCTAGGATATCTATTCAAAACTATGTTTTCAGTTTCCTACTGCCCCTTGCACTTGAGGTAGCACGTATAGAACTTGACAGTAACCTATATAGATGTATGCAGCCTACTCCCCTATGCTAATGAGTGTATTTCTGTCTTGCCCTTGTCCATAATTTACAAAGGGGAAAAGGTTTTAACTGAGACTATGTGCTCCACAACACATGTGCTGTGTGTCCAAAGCCTGTGTGTCCAGGGAGGGGCTGGATGCACAGCTCCCAGCCCCCTCAGGAAACAGCTGTGAACAGTAAGTCACTGGTATGTAGTAAAAAGACAAGAGATCACCAGTCTCAGCACTCTGAAGTGCATTTCCTCTGGCTAGAGCTGAGTATTATGGGATCTAATGATTCAGAGGAGCTGCCTAGTATCCCTGTCACCCTCCTATAGAAATCCCATTCACGGAATGTGGGAATCCTTCAAAGCCAGTGAGAAGCTGGGGGTGAGTGAAGGTGTATTTTTCTGATGTACATTCTCCAGTGGTTCTGGTAACAGATTTGACCAACTGAAATCCTGACTGTGATGGAGACAGAAGTCTTTATGCTATTAATATTTCTGTTGGCTACTTTGCAATGAAACAATAACATGGGTACTTTGATAAACAGAAGAAAGAGCAGCAGGATGGGTTCAGTCCAAGCTAATCAAGTAACTTCAGGAATAACACCACACACCACCAACTCAACACTAAACGCTGAAAGAAAGAAGTACATATGGTCTCCAGATACAGAGACAAAAACCATCCCAATAAAACTTTATTTCTCCTGAAAAAAGACCTAGCTTAGATTCTGTGTGAAGATTCCACAGTTTTTTTCTATCTCATTAGTAGATGCTAGAAATCTTTCCCTTGCTTCTGACACTGTTATATCAGTGCCTATTCAAGCCACTTGGGCATTGACTCAATACTAGCTCAGCTGAGATTCTTTCCAGCTGTCCTGTTCTCTCCTCTTAGGAAACTCCATCCAATTAATATAACTCAGTTTACAAGCATATGAGGCCATTATGAGCCTTGAACTTTCTGTAATTCTTACATGATTTAGTCTGGCATTTACTTGTTCATGATGAAAGGCTCTCTTACACAGCATTGGAATACCAATATTCTAACTAAGTCACACAAAATCCACACTTTTTGAGGTTGCTCAGAAATAGCATAGTAAAATTAGTGGCTCACTTCTAAATGATAGCATTGTAGGCACTTGTACAAGTGACACTAGCCCAAAAGTGGTAAAAGTGGTTTATCCTCTTCCAACATATGTCAATATATACAAATAACATGTTCCAACCTGTAGGCAAGACCTCACCCCAGCTGCTTGTTCCAATACCACAAGCAATCTGCTCTGAGCAAATCCATTCCCTCCCTCTTCCCTGCAGCAAAGAACAGCACCAAGAGCTGTCAGTGGCTGGGGGTCCATACCTAAAATAGAGTCCAGGGACTCACATCAAGATAGCAAGACAGCTCCACAAAGCCTCTTCCTAACCTTATGAGCAGAGAATGCAAGAGAATTTTTTTTCTGCCAGAAAAAAAAAAAGATTATACCTATCATCTCAAGCATCAAATAAATATTTTTTTCTGTCAGTTTGGTGATATTAAGTAGAAATGCTGAAATGGAACTGATTCAAATAGATTTGACCACATTTTATTAGATTTGAAAATCTGCTAGTTCTGCTGAAAGAATTAGAATGTTTTTATGTACCTTTGGAGGTTTTATTTCTTTTGCAAATTAAACAACAGTTGGGTAATATAATTTCAAAGGAACTGGCATTTGTTGTTAAGGGGATTTTTAAAGTGCATTCCTGCAACAAACGGAAATTTAAAGTCAACATTTTCTTCCTGGCAAAACAGCCCTGGATAAAGATGAATAAAACCTGAGATAAAAATAAAATTGAGATATAAATGGAAAAAAATAATAACATTTCCTCTCAAAGAGCCTAAAGACTCCCAAATCAGAAGTAGTTGGTATGTAAATAAAGACTTACATAAGAGGGCCAAATATCTACTCTGTTCTGGGAAAGAACTATAAATCTCTCTTAGCCAAAGTCTTGATGCCAGGAAAAAGCACTGTCAGTGGTGAAGCTGAGGATGGAGAAGGGATGTAAGAAATTGCTTTAAGTGGAGACTAGATCTTTTCAAAATACACTCCTAAAGCAAAACAACTCACCTCCATATCAGTTGAATGAGTCTTGAAATGATTGAATGTCCCCTTCCTTTTGAGAGCAATATGGTTTGTTTTGTGGTTTTGAATATGTTTTTTTTTTAATAAAAAAAATGTTGAGAGATTCTGGCACAATGTCATTTTGTCATATTAACTTTACAGTAAACTTAATGTGAAGAGACTATAAAACCACAGAACTATGCTGAACATTAAGACAGGTCAGGGAAACCATAATTTTGGAAAAAGCAGCCCCTTCAGTAAACAAAACAATTTAAACATAAACAGGAAATAAAACCCTACTAACTTGGAGTTCTCTGTGATGAATGACATTCAGTAAATCCAAACCCTTCCTTTTCACTTGTGGAGGAAGTGTCTTAGGGTAGCATGACTTGGACCTCTGAACAATATTATAATATAAAGAGCTTCCTCATTGCACCACAGTTTTTGCAGCAGTGCACCACTTTTCTTCTTGTACATGTCAAGATTTTTTTCCTTCTAACCTCTTCTCAGCACTTCCCAAGTACTTAAAAACCACAAACCTACTGGTGGCTGGTCCATTTCCCACAGCTTGCAGCACCAGTGGGGCACTTACTGACTACCCACCTGAATCACAAGGGTTTTCACAAGGCAGTCTGAGGGTTTCCAGATGATAATTATGGGCACAGAAAAAAGCTTGAGAAACACTTAGGAGGAAGGTTAAGAATTAACCCCACTACAATGCCTTCTTAGCAAGGTGATACAAATGGGAGTGATATTCACCGATTCAAGCAAAACAACTCCCATCCTCAGTCTCAAATCTGCAATCATATCCAAGTTGCTTATCTGTGTTAGAGAGTCTGGGCTTTATCTTCCAAAAGTTTTCTGGGCACTGCAGCAGACATTTAGGTGCCTTTTCATTAAAGCAGCAAAGGTCTGTTGGTATATCTGTCCTACTGAGAATTTTTTTTTTTTTGCCAGAGAACAATTACATTCCATATCTCTGACCTGTCATCCAGCCTTACAAAAACAGCCTCCTGCGTGTGTCCCACAGCATTTTCTCAGGGAACAACTCAGAGTAGGGAGGTCAGGCCATCACTTCAGTAGAAGATCAATCCAGTAGCATAATTATTTCCAGACAAAGCATACAGTTCATATTCATGTCAGACAAAATCATTGTCAGTATTACAAAGCTCCTCCAAAGATTAGCAGTCCCACTGTATGGGATGAGGTACAAAACAAGCAATTCAGGAAGAACATGGCAAAAATGACCTGTAAGGTCCAAGAAGCAGGGAACTGAAAATTAAGAGGGCATTTTTATTTCTGCCATCTAGGAACTAACTCTAAGTTACATCTATTAATGAAGTATGTGATTTTGAAATGTCATATTATTGGGGCTATACTCACTAAAACAGAAAGCAAGAAGATACTAATGAGAGAGGTCACCTGCCTACACAAACAGGAATTCTGCCTGGTTTGGCCCAGTGCTATTAATGAAATCAAGACAGGAAAGACTGGAATGGCATATGGCTGACAGATGCAAGCATGTAATTTGATGGTGCAGTGGAAAGAATGACTCAGTACATCATTATCAATTTAGTATTTTTCAATTCCTTAGGAGAAAAAGACCTCACTTCTGGTTCAGCCATTTAGAAGTTAACCTTTCCATGAAGGCAGTATGTGTGGGGTACTTTTCCAATGTAAGCTTTATCTGAAGTTATAGCACAATACAGGCGATGGTTAGAAAGGACTCTATGAAGGGAAACAGTGTGTGCCCAGGTTCAGCTTCAGTCTTGTCATTTCTGATTAATGTTTGTCCAATCCATTCCTAAAGAGACCTTCTCGGCTTCTGAGGTCTAAGAGTATATCTCATTACCTTTACTTTTAGGTTGTTGTTTTGAGCTAGGGTTTTTTCCTAGCACCCAATCTCTACATCTGTTGCTGCAGTTAAAGCTCACTGTCCAAAATGCTCCATGAACTCAGAGGTTTTTTCTCTATTTTGGAAGTGTTGAGATCACATTTTTTTCTTTGTGCTTTGTAAAAACCAAACTGACAAAACAAGAAAACATTCTTTCATGAAAGGATCCAACTCGTATCTCCTTCAATTTTTAAGCTGTTACATTGATAACCACATCCAGAGAGCAGCTTATCTGGAGAAAATAAATTTTCCATCCAACCCAGTTTCTTAAAGACCACATTTCCCTAGCTGATTCACAAGAATTTTATGTGAAGTAATGTCAAAAAAACTGTTTCCTTTCAGGGCATCATCATGCTGTCCAGGCAGAAATCTAAAGTTCACAGATAAATACTTAATGTTCTACCTAAGTTACCTGCAGGCTATGGAAGATGGATAGTAGACCATTCAAACAATTTTTCATTATTAAAAACTGTAGGCAGTGACCCTGTGTGCCTTTTCTCTTGCTCTATCTTTGTTTTACAGTATGTATCTCTTGAAAGAAAGCTCAGAAAGACTATGGGATGGTCATGTACAACTAAACAAGTTCACCTCTGTTTTTTTGCCAAGACATTTCAGTTCAGTCCAGTCCAGTCTACTCGTTCCCATCAGTGAGGCTGGTACTTGACTTTCACTTGGCATTGCAAAGTGAGCAGCAGCTTGAATTCTGAGTCATCTGGCAGGAATACTCACTCCAAAACAGTAACCTCAAAGTTTTATCCTCTCTACTTTTCCTATCTATTTTTCCATAATTTTAAACATGGATGCTTATGGAAGAGTGAAAAAAGTATTATTCTGTTCCCAAGTGAATATACTGCATACATTTTGTTTTCAGAAGAGTATGAACTGTACCCTACATTAACAGTTAAGATATCAATAACAGGTATAGGTGTTCTTGCCTGGTAAATCACATACACCCTGGAGGATTAAATTACAACAACCTAAAAGCACAGGGAAAAGGGATTTGATACCTGGAGCCAAGGTCCACTCTTAGGTTGCTTAAATTTAAATTACTTTAATGGATTATTTTCCAAGGACAGATTTATCACAATTAGCTGCAAGTACTTGCTTCACTGGTAGCTAATATATACACCTAGCAATTAGAAGAAGAGCACTCTATTAGATGTTAATTACTTGGGAGTTTTTTCTCTTCTCCAAAATGTTGTTTTTAATCAAATACTTTGCTGTGTTTACACGAAGCATTCCGTGCATCCATCCAGAAGCTCACCTGTAGGAAGCCAAGAGGTGACTCTGCAAGACCTCTCTGCACTTGCAAATATCTAAAGTTCTAAACTCTGTACCCTTCACATCCCTGAGGGAAGCAGCTGAGTCCCTACACATTGTTCTAGAGTCCACTGAAATTCAAATAAAATCAAAGGGACACTTCTAAGGATTTTCTTTACTCTTAGCTGAACCTTTCCTAATGCAAGCAACCCACACACATGTGCACATGTACTAGCTCAGATATCCATTCTCTAAGGCAATTTACCAATCCCATGCTTTTACTGCACCCTGTTTTTAATCTGGTTTCAGAAACACAGTTTCAGTACCATAATCTCCTGTGTGACTAGAGAATCCCATGTTACTGTGTATGTTAACCCCAGGGATGAGAGACTCTTTCCTCAGTGAGCACACAGCCCTTTTCAGCCCGGATATATAGCTGTGTGACCTGTAATGAACTCCCCCTGCATGACTCACAGGCTTGATTTCCAGCCCCCCACACCCTCCCTACTCACCCTCCCTCCCCCCAACATTAACAAGCTGCCCCAGCGGGGAAATGTGCTGAGGAAGAAGTGGCGATATTTCTGCCTCACTGAATTCTGCACATGTCCCAACTCAGAAGCAATAATGGAGGAGGAGAGAGGTCTGGCAAATGCTCTGGCACTGTCCTTGTGCACTGGTTTAGACTGTGGAGGGATGGGCCAGGCATTGCTCTTGTGAGCTGTTACACTCCCCATGCTGAAGCACAATTATTTTCTGACCACTGCTGACAGTATCTCCAGAAAGAGGCTCTGACTGGAGTCTGAATTGGAGAAACAGCCTTGAAGGAATTTGCTTGTTTTGCCTTCCATAAAGCAAATCAGATTAACTCTAGCTTAAGTCTGATGATTTACATTAACATGTCATTTGCCTACATACCATTAAAAAAATGTTCCTCAGGTTAGAAAAGGGCCGTGTTTGGGGTCACTAGCTTCAAAGCATGGAAATAAATCAGCAATTCTGAAATTACACAGACAGGCTCACCAAACAAGTACTGCAGCAAAATATGGCCTGGGACAGCTCTCCTGCTTGCCTTGCCTACAAAACACACTATAAGCTAAGGCTCTTGTTTAAAATATTCCTTAAATATTTCAGTAGAAAAGAAGTGATTTAGGACCACCTGCCTTTAGGCTGAAGTTTTCAAGAATCTGATAATACAAGGCTGTGCCAAACAGAATGGCTGAGGCCAAACATTCCCTGGGAAGGGAAAGGGCTTGTTTCCCTTCTGAAATGGGAGCGAAGCCCTGTGCCTTTATCCTAAATTTACAGAATAACTCTGTGAGAGATCTGGCTGATTTAGTCAGAAAGGCTGTTCCTGAGCCATCTCCTTGGATGAGCTAGCCCTCTACTTTGCTTGGTTCCAAATAATGACATCTTTGAAATCCCAATCAGAGGTGCTGACAGAAGACAAATCCCATGCCAGTCCTGTAAAAAGGGCTACCAGTACTTAAACAGATGTCTCTGTCAGCACATCTTTGATGGAAATATTCTCTCTGGAGAGCCATAAAGGGCTCACTTTGCCCCAGCTTTTACACATCCTAGACCTAGGTCTCCACACTTTATTAAGGAGCTGCATCCTTCATTTCTGTGGTGTCCCAGAGCCTTGCCAGAAACTACTCCCTGGCCAGGAGACAACAGTCATCCTGGCAATATGTGACACTTCCACTCCTGCCAGCTGCAGTGCGCTATCCAGGGACGTTAGTGGAGAACAGTAAAACCAAGTTCCAAATCACCAGCCCTATTCAACTTGCTAACTGAGACTGCTCAGGAAACCAGGTATTGCTCAGTGTAGAGGCAACCCTTGCAGCTGAAGGACTGGATTCACATCTGTATTTTTTTGCATCAGAAAGATTTGTCTTGAGGTCTTAAATAAGCATTTTTAGATATATTATGTCTCTTCTTCCAACTAACAAGCAATAGGACAAGAGTAAATTGCATCGAGTTGCACCAGGGGGAGTTTAGATTGGATATTATGAAAAATTTCTTTACCAAAGGGTTGTCAAGCACTGGAACAACTCCCCAGGGTAGTGGTTGAGTCACCCTGGAGGTGTTTAAAGGATGTGGTTCATAGGAATATGGCTTAGTGGTAGACTTGGCAGTGATGAGTTAATAATTGGACTCGATAGTCTTAGAGGCTTTTTCCAACCTGAACAATTCTATAATTCCCTCTTTAAATGTGAGGGAGGGAGGAGAAGGCAAGATGGTTTAAGAACTCCCCTTTAAGTTGCAAGTTGGCTTTGGCCATGAAATAATCTGATACATACCCAGACAAAGCCTTGCTGATAACTTGCCCCAACTCTTTATTGCCCAGCAAACAGTACAGAAATGAGAATTTTTTTCATTGAAGTAATGCATCCATTCCTCCTGTCCTGAAAGCAGATATTCCCCAAGATACTGCTCCATAAACAGCAGCAATAGTAAAAGGCCAAGTAACTACCTGAGCTGGGTCCTATCAATGAAACCCTCACAAAGCCTAAACAATAAAGTCCAAGAAACAAACATAACAAGAAAAGTGGTCTCCAAATTCATAATATGCCATGTGACATCAGATGGCTGCTAGATAATAAGGTGATGCCTTTTCTTTTTTAAACTGGTTCCAAAACATAGATTGAAAGGTTTAAGTATCATTACCTTGCAATTTTCATCCAAATGATTACACAAGAATCATTATCTATAACAATACTTCACTATAAAAATGTCTGTTTTTACCCTACGCCTCCAGCCTCTTCTTTTATGCACTGGAGGACTGCTTTTCTTTCAACCAAAGTTATTGAACCCACCAAAATTCGATAGGAATAAAAACCCAGAATGGGACATTGACTGAATAAGATTTTAAAAGGATTTCTTTTGTGGCCCTTTGCTCATTGAAATAGAAGATAGAGATGCTGAGAGTTTAAATACATGATTGCCTAAAGGCCTATGAAGGAAGCCATGCAAGTGACTTGTTTCCAAATGATTTTAGCAGGTCTTCAATCTTGCAGTTCTTATTGAACATATGCTCAGCATGTTGTTCAGCAGTGTTCCTCATATAATTTAGTAATCTGTAAATAGCGAGCTCTCTAGAATCCAGTTCCCACTCCTTCATCACCTGGATGGAGCTTTCACTTATTAATTCAGCCAGTAGTTAAAGGAAATTTTACAGACAAGGTAAGGTAAGAAAATATTAATTTGGATGCAAAACCCAAATGAACAGAAATTGAAGTCTGTTACACACTCGTATTTTTCTTTCCTTTTGTGTATTGCAACTCAGTCCATGTTACCAGTTTTTCCTACTGTCCACTGCTGCCCTAATCAATGATGGTGCAAATATTGATCAGAGCGGGCAAATCTAGGACAGATGACACAAGCAAGCAACAGATTTTTGCAAGCAGATTGAGAATATAGCCTCTGCTCTTCCTGCAGTTTTAAAAGTAATTTTTAATCCTTTTGATTTAGTAAATTTTATAACTGAAAAACAATTTGGCCGCAGAATCTAAGAAAATCAAGAGCCTAAAGCATAACATTAGTCCAGTCAAGCATTATAGAAGTCCTTATTAACTCTTTTCTTTTTTTTAAGACCAAAAAACCCCTGTAATATGTCTTGCAAACTAGAGAAAACTAGGACCACTATGGTAGCAACACAATAGCTTATAAACAGACTATAAATAGGCTGTTATTTTTAGAACACTGTGTTTCTTAATTGCCTATAAACTTACCCAGTTGTGAGCACTTTGTGAAGACTGATGAAAGAATCCATTCTCCAAATTTCCACAGGGCATAGTGACTCTGTATTGTATCTTGTGGATGGGATGTTGACATTAACTGACAGAAGCAGGAACACTGCAAGACAGATATTTTTAAATGAGGAAGGAAAGGAAGAAGGAGCCCTGTTAACTCTCCTTCTGCCTCCACCTGGACTTCCCTGCACCTGGCACAGCTGTGGCTGCATTTCAAATGGTCTCCGGTGGGACCTGGATCACTCTGGATTTGCATGTAAAAAGAATTGAAGCCAGATGGGAACATCCCAGTGAGATTCCTATAATCCAGTTTTTGTCCTCACCAGGTACAGACCCTGCTGATGATTTATGCATCATGCTGTCTCAGTCAAATAGTAAAATCCTTTTTACCTTAGGAACAGCCATTCTGAGATGAGAAGTGTCTCTGTGTCTGTATCTGTGTGTCTGCTCATCATTAACAGTGACTGATGTCACAATTTTAATAACAGAAGCCAGAAACACCAGTGAAATATTGACAAGTGGAATTTGTTCACAGAGATTTTACAAGACTCATAGGAGAAAAAAGCAACCTTAATGAAGACAGATGCAATTATCGAGAAAATTACTGAGTGTTATGCACTTTTTCTTTCCATCCATAGCTTCAGTGTGATAAATAGTTCAGGCTGGACCAGAAATCTCCTGAGAGGTGCTGAGTCTTCCCAGGGAATGAATAATCATCACTGAGTCCCCCATGGCTTTACCTTTGGGCACACTTCCAGTCTTGCTGCCCCTGCAATGCTCTCTACCTGTGTTTCTACCTCAGGTTTTCAGGTGCTTCCACAGTTTTCTTGCTGGTGAGTCTCGTTTCCAAAGCCTTCTTGCTGTCCTTTAAAGTGCCTCAGCTCTACCACAACTAATCCCCTTCACCATCTCCATTAGTGCTCATGGCTTCCAAGAATGACTCCATATGGCCCATGCAGCAGCATCCTAGAAAGCAACAACTTCCCAGCAGACAAGTCCTGACAAGGATCACTATTTCCTTTACTTAATCCTTGTTTTTAGCAGAGGTACTCAGAGAGCACACAAACAACCTCCTTTCTTGGGAATCTGAACACTTCTCTAAGGCCAGATCTATCTCAAGTATTTTCTTTGGTTTGATAAGGTGAGGTGGGGAGTCAGTGCCTAGTTTTTTGCCAAGGACATTTTATTAGAAAATGAGAAGCAATGCAGAACTTCTCAATAGTGTAGCAAGTTTTGCACAGCTGTAAAAAGAAGTTTTATCACTATGAGTAACAGTGCCATCTGCTGACTCCCACTATAACCATATTGGGAGGATTCCATATTAGATAATTAAGCAATAAATTTTACCAAAATCCAATACCTTTTCATAGAAAACAGCTGTTGTTAGGGGTTTTTTTAGTCATTTTATAGGATTCTGGGGTAAAAACAATTTTCAAGATGACTTCTGAAGTCAGGGAATCTCAGCTGCTTTCCTATGGACCTGAGAGACAGCAGTGTTTTATTAAATATTGCTCTGACGTCTTTGGGATATTTGGATTACTTTACAATATTACACAAAGCATCAGAAAGCTTTGCATAGCTCTCCCTGATTTGCCTCCTCTTTAAGTTATTTTCTGGACCTGGTGAACTGAGAGCCTAACTTTCCAGATGGAAGCAGCACCCTTGAGGGTTACAGAAAAACTCAAAGCTGTAGTGTCTGAGCTCCAGCTATTGGGAAGAGAAGTTGCTGATTTTTAGGAAAAAAAAAAAAAAAAGTAAAAAATACCAGTTGTTACATACACTGAATCTGCTGAGTCTGCTAGTCTCAGGAGCCTAAATCCCAAACACTGGCCCCGAGGGATCCAACATATCAGTGACTAATGCCAATGGATCCATTTTAGGTACCAGTCTCCAAAATCCTGGTCCTAGTCTTCTTCACATTCAGGCATACTAGCTGCTATTACTATGATTTTTAAGATAGTGGTCAAATTTTTTTTCAATCAAAATGCACTTGAGAGAGCATTCCTTTCTAAATAAGGAAAATTACTTCTATACCTGTATCATCCTTCAGCTTTTCAAGGGAAAGCTTTTTGTCTACCACTCTCTTCACTACAGTGCTTTTCATACAAAAGATGTTAAAAATGAATGCCTAAGTAAAACACAAGATAAGGGGGCAAAAAATTAAAAAGATCCTAGTGTGAGGAAACAGTAAAACAGTATGGCTACAAGACCTGGTGAGTCAACCTAAAACCTCCTGCAAATTATGTTTTATCACATATTTCTTAGCAGTCCAGAACTTGCTTTTCAGCTGGCTATTGCTAGGCTGAAGTGGGCTGGTTGAAAACAACAAATGTGATTTGCTTCTTCCCAGATGTTCCTTTCCTGCCATCCCAGATGACTGAGTCTACAGTTTTTACACTACAAAGACCTTTGCTGTGGAGCTGATGTCACTATTTAATGCCATAGCCAATTCTAAAATATTATCATAGCATCATATTATTTACTGACCCAAACTGGCAGAAAATGCAATAAAGGCAGATTTACTTATGTAATTATTTTTTGTGTTAATATGACAAAACTTGGATGGGCTAAGCATATGTAAATTAAAATGCTGAGAAAAAAGTGCAGAAAATAAGAAGTAAAAACTTCATACAAAGTCTACCACCGAGATTAAGAAGTTTTGGGCTTGTACAGTGTTGGTTTTTTGTGATAAGTCAAATTCTGAGAGTATAAGAACCATAGCAATGCTAGAGGTCAGTGTGGGAAGGTAAATGAAACAAAATTTCTGACACTTATGTCTGCCAAGGAGGGATTTCACTGAAGGCTTTGGCAGAGGTTTTTGGAGCCCTGACTGAGATGCTGTTAGAGAGTTTATATGAACTAATTAAATAAGAGAAGACTGAAATTTATACTCCTATTGAAGAGAGGTCTTTGTAGCTGTGCACAGTATCTTCCAAATATGCTGGAAAGGATTTATGCAGTAATGTCTTCTTCTGGGTCTGCTCAAGTCAATGAGAGGTCCAGAATTTTCTTCAAGCAGGCACAGGACAAAACTGTGGGCAAAGGACAAAATCAGGCCAACATTCATATGTGTATATTGCTGCTTCCATCTGGAAACAGAAAAGAAGGCTGTCTGCTTTTCCTTTTATACTGGAAAATTGAATGTGGGAGGTAGATTGAACTGTCATAATAATTTTGCTGGTAAAGGAGTCCATAGCATGATCTTTGGCTTCACTTAGTCCCTTTTTGGTACTGTCTGCTGTTCACAGAATTCATCCCAATTTACCAGTTTTACTCAGCATCTGTCTTGCTCTTTCAAACAGGAGAGGAAGGAGGGTTTTGGTGCTTGAAGAGGCCCAGTTGAGTAAATCTTACTTGAATGTCCACTTCCAGTCCAGTCAAGAGTTACTTTTAATGTGCCTTCCAGGCTGTGCTCCAATGTACACCCCACCCTGCAATATGCTATTTTCTTTTCAGTGTGATCTTTCTGACTGCTGGTCAACTTGCTACCTTCTGAAATTGCTACCAGAATTCACCCCTGGAAAGCTGCTCTTCATGCAATTCATATACATCCCTGTGTTTCTGCATTTGTCCACCTTACTCTTTCATATTCTATGTCATTTTGAAGGAGGCCTTCAATTCACCACATTTTTCAAATTAATTCTGATTTATAATTCTGTTCTCCAGCATATCCACAGTTCTTCCTAGTCTAGTGCAACCTGTGAATTTAATACAGTTACAATTATGTCGCCTGTGACAAGATGCTGCTCAAGATGTCTTTTGTGCTGGCACTTCAAAGATCCAGGCTGGACTGCCAGGCCGGGAAATGAGTTCTGTTCAGCAGGAAGTAGTGGGTAGGATCCAGTTCTGCCCACACGACCATATGATAGATACTGGTCATGCTGGGAACTGTGGCAGGGCATCTCAGCTGATCTGTGATACATCCAGGAGAATGGTTCTGGAGTTCCTCCCAGGAATGCAGGACTTTGCTAGAATTCAGTCCAGACTTATTCATGAGACATATATACATCATTCTGCTCTTTATTATCCAGCAGTGACCCTGGGAGCATGTAGGAGTGTGTGTGGGCCAGGTGTGGGGTGGCTCTTACAGCTACATTTGTACATGTAACGTTCATGTGCCCCAGAGTCTGGCCACATACCCATAAAGGCTTCCAAGGGCTTTGTCAATGCATAGAGCCCAGTGCAACATCTTCATTTTTGTGATGAGCATATGATGCCTTTCATTCTTTATTGCATTTTCTATATATTTTGAAAGAATGAAAAACAGAATTAAACACTTGTTAATTTAACTACCCTCTTTTAATTCCTGGCAGAAAACTCTTTCCTGCTAGAGGTACTTTTATGTCAAGGAGCTTCAATGCTCTCTTAAGCACAACATTTGAGTCCTTGCAAAACCTCCTTTCTATGGTAATTTCCATAGTGGTCCACTTACTTGTTCATAGTGGTAAGATGTTTATGTCTCCTTCTGTTAATTCACCTGGTTCAAAGTTGGCTTGCAGGACATCATTGAATACTATTTATATGAGTAAGAAACTGGTGAGCACTCACAATAATTTTAGGTAATGGTAATAATTTCTACTTGTTAAAATTTTTTTTTTTTCTTTGAATGAATTATAGATGGGATTTTATCATGATGAAAACTAATCATCACTTGAAAACTAATAATCCTTTTTTAACCAGAAATAGAACCCTGTGGGCCTCCTGTTAACAGGACAGCTACTGGCTGCTGTGCACAAGGAGTGAAATCAATGTAGTTCTGGTACAATGCCATATGAAACAGGCTCTTGTGCAGATACTTATCTGCAATTAGAGTGGCAATAAATACTCAGTACTGTCTCTGCAGAGTGAGAATTTTTCTGTGGAACCTGTATAGCAGAATAACATCTATGCCAATCCATTTCTCCATGTGGAGTCAAAAAAGTGCTTAGTGAACAAGTCAGCCCTAATATCTATATAATGGATTTGGATCTTCAAACAATACATACAATCCTCACCTGGAAAGCCTCATCTGTGGATCTTGGAATTTCCTTCCAAAGTTTTGGTCACTTCACACACACTACATAAGAACACTGTGTTCTGTACTGGACAGCACAAAAAGTCACACCATGTGCCTGAGAGTATTGTCCAAATGCTTCTTAAATTTTGTTAGGCTTGGTGCCACGACCACTTCTCTGGGGAGCCTGTTCCAGTGCCCAACCATCCTCTGGGTGAAGAACATTTTCCTAACATCCAATCTAAAACTCCCCTGGCACAGTTTCAGGCCATTTCCTCTGGCCCTGTCCTTGGCCAGCACACAGAAGAGATCAGTACCTGCCCTTTCACTTCCCCTTGTGAAGAAACTGCAATGAAGTCTCCACTCAGTCTCCTCTTGTCCAGGCTGAGCAGACCAAGTGACCTCAGCTGCTCTTCATACAGCTTCCCCTACAGACCCTTCATTTTTCTTGCCCTCCTCTCAATGATCTCTGATAGCTTTATTTCCTTCTTATATTGTGGCACCCAAAAATTGTCTATTTTTTAAACAGAATATGACAGTGGAGAGATTACAAAAGACACGTCTGCAGTCAATATGCTGCAGAGGTGCTATTGCTCTGGCACAAGTTTTTTTGGGTTTTTTTGGCTGTTTGATGGATTCATCCTTTTGCACTTCACATTACACAATACAAAAAATTGCCAAACTGACATTCTTTGCTAATATCGCTGTGTGAATTTAATCTCCAAATTTCTATTTGTGAAACTGAACACAATTTATTCAAAGAGGAAAAATATGCATCTCCAATGATTAATAAATTGTGAAAAGCTATTTCAGCTACTTTGACTAAGAAACTTCTCAACATTCAAGATTAATCCAATGAATTTACTACATGCAAAAACTACTCAAGACTATAAAAACAAACTGCTTATTGTGGAGATTAAAAAAAGAAACAAAAAGAGAAAGTGAGTCACAAACATTTTCAACCCTCTGTTGGCTCATTGCAACCCACGAGTTTGGAGGTTTTTGTTTGTTCTTGTTTCTTCATGGCATCTTCTTTAGCAAAGCTTGGCTGCCCTGAAGGCAGCATGTGGTGTTTTGCAGCACTTCTCCCAGGTACAGGAGTACCACATCCCCATATCCCATGTGGCTCCATCTATTTGCCATTATAGTGACCATCCATGGAGCTAGCAATGTGCCTTTATATGTTAAACTTTCCAGCTGAGAACTATAGGCAAGATAGAAAACAATGATGGGAAGATGTGGAGGCAACTTCCATAGCTACCAAAGTGACCCTGTTCTTTCAGCACCCTTCCTGCTCTGAAGGTCAGAATTGTCCATGTGGGGCTGTTGTCCAGCTGTTCAGGTCCAGTGCTGCATGCAGAGGGGCTCATCCTTTGAGCATAGCTGCATCTGAAGTTGTCTGTAGCAAGGAACTAGCAAGAACAGCTCCTTGCTACAGGTGACTTCAGATAGAGGTGTGCTCCAAGGCAGCTTGGGCCTCTATTTTTGTCCCTTTTCATTTGCTAGCAAAGTCATGAACACAAGATTATTTTTTCAGATGTCAGCAATACCCAGTGATTATTTGCCTGCTCCCTTACAACTGTTTAGTGGCTGAATCACTTCCCAGACAGCAATTGTGAGCTCAGAGATGGAGGCATCTGTTCACACAAACTGAAGTGTGGGAACAAATTAACTCTAGGTTTGGAAAGGGGTGAGGGGGAAGGGAGAGACATTTTAAATACAAGCCTCTCAGGCCCTAAGACAGGCAAGACAGTCCAGGAAAATGCCCCACACCACCCTGCAATGCTGTTTGAAATGGACCTTTCCAGATTACACAGAAGAGGTTTTGAACTCACTAATAAAAAAAATAATGAACAGCAGTAAAGCTCCAGGGTTGCACATTATTATTGTCTGTTGCCAGTCTGTTTCAGATTAGTTTTGTAGATAGGCTGAAATAGTTTACCAGTTTATGTTGCTGCGCATGGCAGTAGGATTTGATATTTGTTCTGGTGTAAAAAAGCTTTCATCTGTGTGTGATGATTAAAGAATCAGCAGTCTGGAATTGCTTGGTATTGCTCGGTGAGGTACCCTTAAGCTTTTGAGCCATTATACAGAGAGCCCTGTTGGGTTTCTTCCATTTCTTTTGCTCCCCTATAAGGCAGTTTGCTGTATTTCCTAAATGAAACAGACTGCCTCTCAGCACCCGAGCTGGCTTCCCACCCCTCCTTTTCTGATGGAAGCCTACTCAGCAGTCGAAGAGTCTTCACAAGCTTTCCCCAAAGCTGTTATGTGGTTTGCTAACAGCTTCATGGACAAACACACAGTCAGCCACTTAAAAG
This sequence comes from Agelaius tricolor, assembly GCF_023055355.1. Classification (NCBI taxonomy): domain Eukaryota; kingdom Metazoa; phylum Chordata; class Aves; order Passeriformes; family Icteridae; genus Agelaius; species Agelaius tricolor. Next base: position 48,871,818 of record NW_027269261.1, read on the forward strand.
CAACTTTTCCAGGAGAATACTCTGCATTCCTGATGGCAATATTCCCGAGGTTAATTAGAATATACCCAATTTTCATTGTACTTCCATCATCACAGCTTCCCTGAGAGCTGATCTAAAGCTGCACAGTCCTTTAGAGCTCTTACCTCATACAGTGACAGCTTTAGTCTTGGCAAGAAATGAGCAGGGAGAAGGGAAGGGGAGAAAGGAGAATGGTCACTCCTGGCAGAAAAACCAGTAAGAGTTTGTAACCTAGCAGAATCCACCCTGGAATCTTGCCCGTGCAACCTTTCACACAAAACCACCTAGACATTTTCTATACTGTATCCAGAATTAGATAACAAAAAAGATAAAAAACCAAAATCCCTGAGGTCCAGCATGACTTCAAAATAAAAGAATGGTGCCTCAAAAACAGATTTTGCAATCCATTTCTTGCAACATGGCTGGTCTGGACAGCTTCGAGCTCTTTTGGAAAGAACTGCCACATACATATCTTCAGTATGTGATTGCCCTCACCAGTGAACATATATCAGCACTCCTGCAATCTTTTATATCTGTGTCCATTAGCCTGGAGCTCTGAGAGATGGTTAATGATTTCTTGCCTCCAAATCCACAGGAACAATAAACACAGACATTGTGCAGTGTGGTTTGGTCTTAGGTTTGCAATTGTGGTGCCTTGAATCTGGTTTGATTAGGTTTGGTGGTCCCAGGACACCTGGAGTCAGAGCAAACTGTGCTCACCAGCAGAAGCATACTGTGATGCAATTAACAGTTACCACCTTTTCCCTTTGAGGTTAACAAGAAGCAGCTGCAAATTAAATGTTGCTCCTCTGCTTCTGTTTCTAAAACCACAGGAAGACTTGCAGATGCAGCTGACTGAACCAATAGTCATAGCAGCTCATGAAAAAGGGGGAAAAAGTCTGATGGCTGTTTGTCCTGATAAAGGTCCAGGAAACACAAAAGTTAAGCAAAGGCATCAGGCCCTACACTGCTGCACTTTTTGCCACTTGGATTCAAGGGAAATACATAAATGGCATTGCAGTGAACCTCGGTATGCTGAAACCTCTGCAGAAGCCTCATTTTTAGCCTGTGCTTCAAAGCAAGATGGGAGAGCTGTAGGATTTGACTTTGGAGCGACACCCATGTGAAGGACAGGCATGTGGCATGTAATAGGACTTGAGATGAAAAGTTACTGTGACTTAATGTCTTCTTAATTAATTGGCTTATGAGTAGAATGAACTAATACAAAAGAAAACTAAACCCATTTTCCCTTGCCAGAACATTGTACCTTCATTAAGCAGTTCAAATGACTCCCTGACTGACAATTCTTGAAATCATAGGACAACGATAATTTTGTGACCTTCATGGTTCCAGAAAATTTGGCCAAAATTGGCCAGATAATGAGAAAGTGATGGCCAACCTGCAGGCCTTATTCTCCACAGAAAACTCAAGAAATGTTCTCCCCAGTGCAAGTATTTGGGTAAGCTCCAAAATGGAGTCTGAGCACTTGTGAGTTCACAACACTTTGGTTGAATACTGCAGACAGACAGACACCCAGCCATAGGATGACTCAGGAGTTTTGTGAACTAGGTGGACTTGAAATTACATCCCACAAGAAAAGGATTTTGCAAACAGGCAGCTCTAAATTCCCATCAGCTGTTGTGTGTCTGCTCAAAGGTCAGGCACCAGGGAAAATTCAACGGAGAAACACAAAACTCTTAAGGTTAAAAAACTGAAGTAGGGATTCATATAGGATTTGTAGTATTATGAGCAAAAATCATTATCTTACTGGCACCTGGACACTAAGGCATTTATTCATCTTTCAGTCTTGATAAAGTTACTTAACAGATCTTAAGATAAATGGTTTATTTATGAAAGAGCCAGCTATTTATGTGATAATCACCCCTACTACTCCTGTTTAGTTGGGTAATCTCTAGAATAATCTGAGGTCCTGTGTGAATTGATGATAGCAGGTACTCATGTTGGGTGGGGTGCTTGTCATCCCAAAATGTCAGCTACTCTCAACCCTGCCAGCAATCACCAGGTAAAAAAGTAAAAAAAAAAAAAAAAGAAAACCACCAGAAAACAGGGTTTAGAGAATGAGAAAGTCAGCACTCTGGTAGCCCTCACAAATTTCTTCCATCAGGAAAAGAAAAACTACCATCTCCCCTTGATACTGCAGGAAAGGTTAGCAGTTAATGAAAGTTGTGCCGATCAGCCGAGCTGGAACAGCACAGCACCACTACTATCAAAAGAGCAAGAAAAATGTTATCAGTTTTCAGGAAGCCTGTTTTTTGTTAGATTGCTTTAAAACAAAATTATATCAGAGAAGTGAATGGGAGAATTTAGGAGTTAATGCTAGAACAGAATATAAGACAACTTCCTGGCGCATGCTTGCTCTGCAAAAATGCTGTGGTTTCCTCTGTCCAGATACAGCACAACTGCCTCAGCTGCACCTAAACCACCACCATCAGCAACAAAGGCACACAGGAAAAGGCAGATCTGAAATGTCCTGACATTCTGAGTGTGCAGTTGGAGTTGCAGGAGATGATCACTGGGCACATTCCACTGTTTCTGGAGGAGCTGTTTAAAGGGCATTTCTCACCCAGCATCTTGGCTGTGCAGAGCTGGGCTGCAAAGATTAAAGCTGAAATATTCCAGGAGAAAGAAAAGTCTCAAATGATAATATGCTGGCAATTAAATTTCTATTGATGAAGTTCATATTGGATCCCATATACACTGCATACTGGTCTTCAGAGAAGAATAGAGATGAAATTACTTAAGTCAAATTTGTCAATTTAGTTTATTTCTTAATTCAACAACATTGTATATTTCAGTACATTGAACAAAAATATAAATGCATACCAGGAAAACTCATCAATTAAGAATTTATTTTAGTTACTTTTTACTGTCTTCACACCCTCTGGTTACTATACAATGGAACAGAGCAGTCACCATGCTAGCAAACTTTGTTAGAATGAGGAATTCCACCAGTATGAAACTAGGAAAATTTAGGTTCCCACAGACTGTTGTCAGGTAACCCCTGACCGCTCTGGCCATAATAATTCTTGCTTTCTGTATCTTTTATATATTTCCTATAGTCATATTTATTTTCCCACTGTTCTCATGCTTGGAGATAAATGTTTGCATTTGCCCATAAGACAACCCTCTCTGCTGACTTGGCATTAGATATCACTAGCCCTCAAAACTGCTCCAAGAGGAGACAGTACTCTCCTGTCCCCACTAAACCAAAAATACAAGTTGTACAGTAGCTACTGCAAGTTCACCTTATCATGGAATCACCACAGGCTGAAAAGCATCTCTTAACTTAGTCTGAGATCACCTTTCACTCTTACCAACAAAGAAAATTATGCCAATTAGTCCAATGTATGTTATCAAAGCAAATGGTTAAGTGGTTGAATAAAGGATTGAAAATTGAGATAATTTAAAATGTAGATACCTATTCTTTCCTTGGTTTTGAGCCTTAAATATTTCCCCCTCTCCTCCCTCATTTCTCTTAAAATATATTTCCATTGCACTCACTAGAAACAACTGTTTATGTGAAACATAAATTATGAAACATCTAATTAAATTAACTGCTTTTAATTCACTCCAAGTTCTAAGAGAAAAAAAGGATGAGTTAATATCATAAGCAAAGCTTTTTCTCTGGATTCCTGCTCCTTTTCACCAACTTTAGGAGCTGTACTCACACAACCTGATGTGAAGTGCTTCCAGTTCTCAGCTCCACTTCTACCCCTGCTGCAGGGCTCTACCTCCTGCACCCAGCACCCCTGTAATCCCTCCCTGCCCTTCCAGTGTCCCACTCCATCCCATTGGCAACACCGGTGTTTGGCCTCTCAATTGGGCAAAGAGCAGAAAATCATTGGACAAAAAGCAGCAAATGACTGAAGCACCTGGGAGCTGGGTATGTAATGACTGGCTGCTCCCCCGGCACGGGCTCAAACAGGGTCTCTTTCTGATTCTGGCAAAAACTGCAGGAACTTAGTATCTCTGAGATAATATCCCTCACTTCCTTTGCCAAATTTCACTGAGGTGATGCTGCTGATGGAAAAGGAGAAGGGCAAGTAGAAGGAAGGAAGGAGAAATTTAGGCAAAGACTGACAGGCAGAGCTGTCACATCATCTTTGTTTTGACAGAACAACAGACTAACACTGCCAGCCAACTCTGAAAACATTATGTCCTCAGATGTTGTTTGTCTTCTCTTGGTTTGTCTTCTCCTTTCCAAGTCTTACTGAAAATGAAATGAATACCTGGAGGAGAGACAGATCCCTCAGCCACACCACAGGATGAGAAGCCTCTCTGAAACAGGACGTATCCGTGCTCCTCCATCCACCCAACACCCATCCTAACAGTGTTTGAGCAAGATGCAAAAACAAGTGGGTCTTAAAATACCATTCATACATACAAATTATCACAGCCCAATTCCATTCACCACACAACTGTTGTATAATTTGGAAACAAGCTATTTGGGGGCATGACAAATGCAAGACGTCAAATTCTGATTGCACAGACATTCATTGTTCTGTTGCCATTAATACTCCTTATCTATGCCAGTGGAAATTATGGGCTTGTATTAACAACACATGAACCAGACAGCTGTGAGGATTACTTCTAGCAAGGCACCTGCTCCCCAGCCCTAGTGAGACTTCTGGAAAAGATGTGCTCCCAGAAGTGTCCTTCAGGTGTGTGTGGAGGAGGAGGAGGAGGAGCTCAAACTGTGAGGCAATCTGAGGCAGAGAGAGTGCTTGGAAACATGAACTATCCCAGTATCCAACCACATTACTCTGGGTTTTCTTTTCTTTATGGGAAGAATAGGTGAAGATGAAGAGAGTCACATGAAGTTCTTCACAGGCACATGGGAATGAAGGCTCTCACTGCCCTTCCCTGTTACTGCTCTAAGGGCATGGCAACACAAGCATTGTGTGGCTTTCCTCTCCTGTTATGGCTGTTTCTCTTTGCTTGTCCTCAGAACAAGCAAAGAACAGAACAGCAAAGACAGAACTTCTTCCTGTCACCCCTGGTCTGGTTCTCACTGAAATGAATCATCCACTGTGTACACTGCACATCCTTAGGCAAAATATCTCATAGAAATGCAACCACAGCTTAGTCACAGTTTGAATTATATCCACTCAGGCACACACTATGGGGGGGGGAATGTTGATTTGTTTGTTGCATATATACTGGCTGTTAATCTTTATGGCTTGTAAACTTTCTCGCTATAAAATCTGTGTAAAAGCTGGACTACCATGGTAAAGGAAAGTTACCATATGGAGAAAATATGTTTGATTAAAGTGGCTGTTTCCATGTTTGCTCAGTGTTGTGACACATCTTCACATTGGGTAAGGTGATTGGCAGAGAAACAACAGCAGTGAGCACTGATGAGTGTATGCGTCATGTATAAATGCCTGGAGCTGAGTAGGGCTTGGTTTTGCAAACTTCTCAGAGCTTCCAAGCATGATTTAGTGAAGACTTTTCTGCAATAATGAAGAAATTTTAAAAAATAAAATCAAATAAGTGTCATGCTTCCTGCTTTAGACTACTGAATGCAAAATGAAGAAAAAGCAGGGAGACTGTCTCATGCAGGGAATTAAGGTTATTTTAACACTAAAAATACTCTACGGAAGCTACAATCCCATCTTTCCTGTGTGTATTAGCTCCCTTCTTTCCATTCCATTCCAGGAAGGAAGGATGGTCTTCTTCTTAAACCTGAGTTTTCTGATCTATCACAGACAGTGAGTATGATCTGAAACTCATGTCATCTCCTCTTCCTTCAGCACCCCATCTATAAAATGTGGATAACACTTATTTTCCCTTAGTCTTCAACCTTGTATATTTTCAATACAGTTTATTCTATGTGTGTACGTAGATATATACTCAGAAATTTACAGACTCTCATTTTCCTGGCCTCCAGCTGGTATTATAAAATGAGAATAAATAGCTTTCAGTGAGGAGCAAATATGGTGGACAATTCATTAACTTATCCACTGGTCTAAAACTGGACACCAGTTAGACCTGTAAGCACTGATTCTCATGAGATGCCACAGGTAGCAGAGAAGTAATGCTCAGGATATTTAAGCATTTGAAGTTTCCTTAGAGAGGGACAAGACTATTAGCTGTCCCTAGCCACTGGGATGGAAAGCCCAAACACAACCCAGCCTGATCCATTCCCCATGTGCAGAAGCCCCTGTGCCGGCTACTGTTGGACATCTTCATTCTATGACACAGAGAATGTGATGTAGTCCCATCATCACTGCATTCTTTTTGGTAGGCTTTGCTTCAGTCCTTGTGGATGTGATACCAGCTGCTTCATGTCTCATCTCACATCCATCCTAAAAAACCATGGGGTTTTTTTCAGACTTTCAGCCTGTAGCCAGTCATTTTCTTCCTTCGTCAACGCTCTCTCATCATTCAACTCTAGTCTCAATCCCTTTATTCACAGAAGCTAACCAAGAGCTATTTTTTTAATTCAGCTCAAAATATACCCTGATGTCAAGGCAGAAGATTCTGAGGTCCATTTTGTATTTCCTGCTGGTCTGAGGCAAGTCTTATTCTCATGTGTTCCCTTCACCAGGCCTCACTTACTTTCTCCATTCAGCTTTCTCCTGCTAAGGCCCAGATTCCATGGAATGCCCTAACTTGTTCAAGAACTAAGCTTTTCTCAGGTGAGGTGAGGACAGAGGTCCTAGAGGGGTTCTCCCTCCTGGCTGGTACATCATTGCATGGGGCAGAGCAGGGATGAAGCATGTGAGAAGCAGAGCAGGGGCAGAACAGGGAACTAAGGAAGCATTTAGACAAGAGTTCCTTCTAAGCCAAAGGGTTTGTATTGTATTGAGCTTTATATTGAGGAGGGGTAAGGTCACCATAAAGCCTCAACTAACTCCTGGTATTTGGACCAGCTGCCATGAAATCCTACCCTGCAGCACCACAGCCTGCTTCATCTGTGAGCTGCTGGTTACAGCTTCTCTAGAAGCATTGGCATGTGCTGAATTCATGGAAGAGAATTAATCTGTTATATGGTGAATTAAATGTCTGGTTAATCCTGTGGGGTCTGACTGAAAACAAAGGGCCTTACTCCCTGGTCCTGCATTTGCATCCAGTTACTCCAACTGCAGAGAGCAAAGCCCTTGGGGAAAGAAGCCAGCTTCAATGAAAGAAGAAAAGTATTGGTAATCCTTGCAGGGAATACCTGCAGAGAGGGAAGATGGTGTTCAATTGCATCAAAAGCTGTGCTGCACATGTATGCACCATGCTGCACATGTATGCACCGTGCTGCAAAAAGCTCTTCCATTGGGCAGAATGGAGAAACAAGGTAAATCTGGGTGGGGATGAAATTAGGATGCATTTCAGAAGACTCCCCACAATGCAGTAATAAAGTGAAGCTCAGCTGAAAGATTATAGTAAGACTGGCTTTTGATTTTCCAAACAAAAATTGAAGTGAAAGTGTTAAGTATGTTAGTGCTAAACTGATGGGATTATTTGTAGATCTCACTGTATAATTTGAGAGACTTCTATTGTTCAAGGAGGATGGTTATCCTGGTGACAGTCTCCTGCTCACAGATCCCAGAGGCAGAGAAACACCAGACAGCAGGAGTCAAAAAGCAGGAGCTGAGAATGGCACTAGTGCAAAGTGCATTTCTGATGAGCATAACTTTCTTTCCATTTTTGACACCAATGATTTTGTTCCATAAACCCTGCCTGACAACCCAAGAGCAACACTGCATGGTGAAAAGTTTTTCAGTGCATATCAATTACAGAGGACTAACAAACAATATAAAAACCATAATCATTAATTTTATTTTTAATATTTTTACAAGTGGAATAATCAGACTTGCTCTGATCTGGTGATTTATGAGCTAGCTGACAGGTGATAGCTTATGATTTTCACTCAGGGGCCATAAGTGTTTTCTGTCAAAACTATCAGCCCTTCAGATATTTTTTTAACTTGTGTCATCTAGGTTTTTCCTCTTGGGCTTGTTAGCAATCAATGCCTGCCTAGGCTAGGTGTGTTTCAAAAGGAAAGACACAATATGGAATAACTTTTGTGTTAAATGCAATTTAACTAGGGTGCAAGCAAAAAAATAATTTTGAGGGAGACTTTGCCATCACAGCAATTGAACCTCCAAATGTAACCACTGGCCAAGAATTCAATCACCAAGATGTCTCCTTTTTGGGCTTACCTTTTGAGGCCAGATATGCAGACACCTTTCCCTTGACAATTCTCCCTTGGTCGCTCTGATAATCTTAGCTAAAGCTTTTGATTCTAGCCTCACCTTAATGGTGTTTCTCCTGGAGGCCAGTTAGCCAGAAGAAAAAGGAAAATAAAAGATTCGAGAAAGCAATTTTTTGATTGTTAAATAATAATTTACCACTGAACTTTGCAGAACCTTTGGAGATATGGAAAAATGTATGTCCAAAATTAATCACATTCACACAAAAATTAAGCAACACATGGGCATAAATTATTACAGTATTTTATTCTGGATGTGCTAGTCATGACACAACACTCATTTAAAAAAAACCCTCACTCTGCACTGTGGTTCTTGTTTCTTCTCTGGTGCCCATTAAAGGCAGCTTTCTAAGCTGAGAATTCTGGTCTGTGGCTCTGTGGTCAGCCCAGACCGGTGCCCTGGATACATGACTTTCAAGGGTCACTTCGTGGCTTTTAGGAGAACCAAATAGCTTCATGGTACACAAAACCAGACAATCCAGGGCCTGTAACTCCAGATGCCATACAGCATTTGGAGAAGGACATCACCTCAAATTTACTGCCATATACAAAGAGCAGAACCGATGGGGATGAGATACTTCACCTTTTTCCCCAAATTCAGAGCACAATCTGTTCTGTTGCCAGGTCCATTTAGGTTACACGGATAAAGATATTGCAAAACATCCTTGACCTTGCCACAGTGTTTTCAAAATGTTTACTGAATTTCAGTGGAAAGAGATACATTCTGTAGAGAAATATCCAGAAGGATAACACTGCTTTACTGCCAGCAGTGGTTAAAATGCCACAGTGTATTTAAAAAATTCAAATTAAATTTGAGTTTTACAGTACCACAGGAACTGATTAAACATATGCCTTCTTTTGACAGAGCACTCTGCTCTGTCTGCTGTTGAGGGAGATAGTGGGAACTGGACTCCAGCTGGCTGCCGTGCAGTGGATGGTGCTGCTTGCATATCCAGGACCTCCCTGGGTTTCACCAGACTGGGGCATGTTGTATTGCACTGATCCCCCACGAGGCAAAAACCGACAGCGGCATGGCCTCTTCTTATTAGTACTGTTTTCATGGGAAAAGACTGCTCCAAATCTTAGGCAGAAGCTGTGTGAGCAAAACACTTTCACTTTTCTCTGAAGAGGGAAATCCTGCACAGCGCCCGTGCAGAAGTAGCAGCATCTGTAAGCCCTCCCCTGCCTCTCCCCACATCTCATCTGTGGACAAGGGGACAACCCAGCCTCTCAGCCCACCCGTTCAGTTTTTCTGCAATTCAGCTGAACGCCAAGTGCCCTGTGGCAGCTCCCTTATTTCAGCCTTGAAGCAAACCCTGCTGAAATCCCAGGGAGACCTGCTGCTATCCCGTACCTCCCACATCTGGGACTGAAGCAGCCCCATCTCCTAAAAATACACTCCCTTCTAGCCTGAGAATAGCCTGTTTGAGGGTTGTTTTTTTCTGATCTCATTTATTTCCCATCACTGTGCCTGTGATTACTCTCCCTCAAGCCCTGTCTCTCCCTCCTACCAGCATGCCTTGCCTAATTCCTCCCGCGACATTATCAGCTGGGATGATGAGCAGCTGAGATCGGTATTAGCGCTGACGCAGGCGGGCTGACAAACGAGAGCGGGAGCGTGAGCGCCGCCGGGTGCACTTTCCCGGGAAGCGGGAGCCGAGGGGCTGGCAAGGAGAAAGAGCTGGCGGCTCTGGGCCCCTTCCCTCGGTGGCTCCGGGCGCAGAGCGATCCAGGGAAAACTCCCCTATGCTTCGCTGCCCTCGGCTTGCCAAGAGCCCCTGACTGCCTGGCTGATCCGGGCCCCGCCCAGTGCCGTGTCGCACAGCCAGCCGGCAGCTTTGCAAAGGGATTCGGTGCTTTTTATTAGGCTTTTTGTAGGTTGGTTCTTGTTTGTTTATTTTCCCCCGTGCATTCACCTTTAGGATTACAAAACCTGTGTGGCATAACTCCCCAAGGCCTACACTAGCAGGAAATTGTGGGAGATGAAGCATCCTTTGAAAAACAAGTTAATCTCCCTAGAAGAGGGACTGCATCCTCAGATTTTCACTGCCCACTGCTCCAAGGCTGGATGGCTCCACATCTTCCATCCACCAGCCACTAATCAACTGGGAAGCACTGGGGATTTTTCTTAAGCCTCAGTCCTTGGCATCAACTGTAAAAATGGTGAGTCCCCCTTTGTTCCAAAGAAAGGTGGGTTTCCAGTTCTGCACTTGAAAAGGTGTACTGAGCAATGACTGGCAGTTATTTTACATGATTCAAAGTCTGTTTTCCCTCAGAAAACCTGCACAACACCTTGAGCCGGGTTTGTTTCATTTACAGTTACTGTGATGAACTGCCAGGAAGTCACATCAGGAAAACTGTAAATAACTAGCCAAGTATTTCTCCTCTTCACTTTGTTAGCAGCTCAGCCACCTGTCCCTGCATGTTCCTCTGCTAGTGATGCTTCTGGTGAGATGTTTCTTCTTTCTTATTTGACTAACTACAAGAGAATTACAATGTTTATGCTCTGCTTTGCTAATGAATGTGGATTTATGTGTGAAAGAAGACAAAAGAGTTTGGGGAAAAAAAATTACTCTAAAACGCAAATGCCCCTTTCTTCGGTGGACGTATCACATAATACAAGTAAATAAAGCTGTAAAATTCTCAGTTCCTGAGGAGCTGGTGGTGTCACTGTTCCCAACGAGAAAGACTCTTGCTGTATCCCATCACAGGGACAGAAGAACCTCAGTTGGTGACCCATTAGTGTCTGCTGCCTGGGCTCTCACTATTTTCCATTAGCCTGCATAATAGAAATCCCACAAGGATGAAAGCTAAAAGAAGCATTACTCCATACATTCTGCATTAGGCTGTTAAAGTGTGGCAGAAACGAAATGTATCACTCAGTGCTCTGTATGGAAGGTGGCAGGTGGTGGCCCTTGGGGTGTGATCGACTGGGTTTGTTTCACCACTAGATGACACTCCTGTCTGTTAAAAAGGTTCCTGCCACCCCTATTGTGACTGCAGGTCACGGAAATTTTGAGAGCAGATTAACCTGGCTCCAGGTGGGAGCTCCCTGAGCACCTCTCAGACACAGTCACTGCCTGATTAATTGCAAGTTGTTCCACATTAGGAAGCCTCACCTTATTATTCTGCAAAAGTAAGGTAGAGAAAAAATGATGACTCGACTTTTGAAATTTCAGTTTCCCTCCCAACAGAAACAAGCTAACAAGTGCTCAGTGAGAGGGCTTCTACTGCCTTGTGGAGCATGGCTGTGCATTAGCAAGGGAACACATCGAGCTGGTTGTCAGAAGTATGGTGAGCTCAGGGCCCAGGTACTGCAAGACCCCAAACTCGCTATGAAACCATGGCCAGGGTGTGCCACACTCCTAACACCACTTTAGAAAAGCCACAGGGCCTATGTGGTGTTATGGCCAATACCCAAATTATATTCTATGCAAAACCAGGACAGCTCCTTTTGCCCCAGCCCTCTCAGGAGACAGAAATCATTTCTGTATACAAGTGCTCAAATACCACAGAGTAACATGCTGTAGCCACTGGGATGATGGAGAACTTTCTGAGTGATACTCTTCATTCTGCGTCAGCAATTGATTTTAAGTATTTGATAATGCAAATTTTGGAAAGGCAAGACAGTAAAAAAAAAAAAACAAAGCCTGAGATTAAGAGCCAGTAATACCAGAAATAAAAAGTCCAAGACTCAAATGCTAGTATGGCTTTACGTAACACAGCCTTCATGTAGCAGCTTTGCAAAGGGATTCAGTGCTTTTTATTAGGCTTTTTGTCGGTTGATTGTTTTTTTTTTCCTGTGCATTCACCCTTAGGATCACAAAACCTGAGTGGCCTGGCTGCCCAACGCCTACTCTAGCAGGAGATGGTGGGAGATGAAGCACCATTTGAAAAAGAAGGCATGCCCTTAGTTAGTCTCCCTAGAAGAGGGACTAAATCCTCAGATTTTCACTATACAGGACATGGGGAAATGTAGAACATGGTGTTTAAGGACAGCTGTAATCACATTTCTGAAAACTCTCCATGAAGAAATGTCCATAAAGTTCTGACACATGCTCTTTGATTCCCAGACAAATACCAAAGGGGTGAAGCTCCTATTTCTCCCAGAAATAAGAAAATAGAAGAACATTCAAACACAGCCTGAGATGGCAGCCCTATATCACCCTCTGATCAACTTCAACAGGCTGGTAGTGCCATGCAGAATCCCATGGGATTGTACTTCCACAGATCTGCTTGCAAGATGGGATATGTATGGGTTTTTATTGCTTAGAAAGTGATTATCAAGGTAATGGGGGCAATTTGTCTGCAAGCTAACCTTTATAGAAACTTCCTAACATGAAGCTCTTCTTCTCACATTGTGCATCTTAACATGAACAATTATAGTCTTATGAATTTTGCTGTTTTGTGTTTTCCCCAGTTTATGGTCTTTGCTTCCTCTTTTTCTACAAAAATGGAACTCTGTTTCCCAAGTACCTTTCCTTGCTTGTAGTGCTGGCCAGGCAATTAACAACTTCACCCACAATCAATATGTAGAGTTTTCCTGAGTGTGTAATAAGGTAGGAGATGAAGATAGATTTTTTCCCTGTAAGCTTCCCACATTAAACCTGAGTATTTACTCCTCTTGCATAAATCTACTTACCTCCTTTTAATCATGATGATGAAATCAATTAAATACATTTTACTTGTCTGCACAAAAACTAATGAGAATAAGATTTACAGGCAAGCAGGGTATTCTTGATAATGAATTATTGGATGGAGACTCAAGCTATCCTCTAAGATCTGTAAAAGTTAAGACTTTTACAGTGCTGTACAAGTCTGAAGACACACCAGACTGCCAGTGCCTGAGACTTGACTTTGCTCCTGTGTCAGAACAAAGCAAAAGCTGTGTGCCTGATTAGAGCTATGACCATACATAGGAGAAAACAGTCCATTTTGGGGAAGCAATTTACAGAAACAGCTTGTTTACTTTCGGACAAACAGTGCTGCCTGTGAAAGCCCCATCTCAAGCACAGCTCCTGCTGACTTCAGTGGGAATCTGCTATGAGTCAAAAGTGGAGGCTCAGTGGTGCTCTATGGAGAAGTATAATCATAATTATAGCACGGATTATAATTGGAGACTTGCAAAGTCAATCAGCCTGCTTCTGGTAATATCAATAGCAGTCTGGTGGCTAAATTGCCTAGACTAATTCTTTTTTAACACCTCAACCATAAGACTCATCATTAGACAAATGCCATATCCTAATATATACTGCAGCTTAAACACAATGAGAGCTTCAATCTGTTTTTTAATTTCTGTGATATTCTGTCTTTTTGCCCACATACAGGGAAAAAAAGTTTATTATTAAAAAGTAGGCAGAAGACTGCACGGACTGTTCCCCTTCAGAAGGTTCTTGCAGTCTTCTTGTCCCTAGGAAGTGATGAGCTCCTGCAGGCCTCTGGTGCATGATGACATTTGAAAAATAAGCAATAAACAAAAAAATTTGCTGAAAGAAATTATCTAAATAATATGTATCAGATTCATAAATGGGAGAAAAAGGCCAATCAGCTGTTCAAAAATCTAAGCAGCCCCCATTATAATCCAGCTTACTTGTACAGTTACCTACTCAGTCCATGCAAGAATACTTGGAGGAGAAAAACCAACCCCTGCTTGTCCCAATCCCCCATTTTCCTCTTATACAATAAGCAGAGTGTGGATTTGGTTCCAGCTGAAGAACCTGTCCAGAGTCAAGCATTTGCATATCCAGCAGTGATGGCACTTGTGCTGTGTCAGGCCCCTTAGTGGAGCAGGCAGGGTCAGTACCACTGAATAGCACCCTGAAGTTGTCTGGAATATTTTTATGCTTGTTCATTCCCTGGATCTGTTTCAAAAGGCAAGCGTTGTACTTGGTGACAGCAGCCCGTGTTTTCAGAGCTAGACTCCACCAGCACTTAATTCAAACTGGCCTGATTTTCAGTGCTCCAATTTGAAGCAATTTCCTCAGCTCCTCACTCAAGTAATTTTTAGTTAAAGACCTACCTTTGGGTAACTGACTGGGAACATTACGACCCGCCTTTAAATGTAATGTGTTACAAAATTAGAGGGACAATTTATGGGACAGCAGATACTTCCCTTTGCAAGTTTCTAACTTTCCAATGCATTATATCCTTATAATGAGTCAATAAAACAAGTCACAGCTGCAGCACAATCAATGTCAAGAGGCACAGTGGACAGCGGGTATTTTTGATGATTTACTCTATCAGCCTCCTGAACAAGCACTTTTACTTTCTGAAAGTTCACTGTGCTACACTGTAGGAGGTGAGTGCCTCTCGGTGCTTTGGCTGCACCTCCCGCACCGCAGTGAGATCGATACCGCACCGCTGTCAGCCTCGCTGGGGGAGGAAGGTCAGCCGAGTTAAGCCGTCAGCTGGCCCGCAGACAAACCCTGAAAACAAAAAGCGGAAAAGCCTTCAGGGGCTCTAACGCTTAAGGCCATTCAGGCTGGACAAGGCCAGCGCCTGCATTCCCGGGGGCTGGCAGCAGCACAGGGTTCAGCCGCGGGTCAGCGAGCCGGGCTCAGGTTTGCCGTGGAGCGGTGACGCACCCGGTGCTGGAACGGGCAGAGGGGCTCAGAGACACACAAAACCCTTCCAGGTCATCCAGATGCCTTCTCTTTCATGCGGAATAGGGGCACGCGGGGCACAGCCTCTGCAGGGCCCCAGAGGAAAGCACGGGGTTTTGTTACTCCGCACACCCAGTGCCTCCCAGTCATTGTTTTTTACTTTATTTATAGCGCTACTCAAAACTGAGTACACATTTTGCTATGGGGGAAATAAAAAATATCCTTGGAAATAAAAAAAAAAAACAGCTATCCTTGCCTTCTTGCCTTCAGCCTCTCGGAAATTAGCCCGGGTCAGCGAGAATTCAGCACTTCTCTATGTAGCCGGGAACTGCTGAGGGAACGTGTTTGGTCCCAGGGCAGAGCCGGGAGCAGGCGCTCCCCGCGGGCCGCCCGGGCCGTGTCCCGTCCCCGATGGCGGCGGGGCCTGCGGGCAGCGCTGGAAGCGGCCCGGGAGGGCAGGGCCGGACCAGCAGTGCCGCCATCCCGGTGGGGTGTAGGAACAGGGCTGGAAGCGGCCCGTGAGGGAAGGAGCGGCCCGGGAGGGCAGGGCCGGACCAGCAGTGCCGCCATCCCGGTGGGGTGTAGGGGCAGGGCTGGAAGCGGCCCGTGAGGGAAGGAGCGGCCCGGGAGGGCAGGGCCGGACCAGCAGTGCCGCCATCCCGGTGGGGTGTAGGGGCAGGGCTGGAAGCGGCCCGTGAGGGAAGGAGCGGCCCGGGAGGGCAGGGCCGGACCAGCAGTGCCGCCATCCCGGTGGGGTGTAGGGGCAGGGCTGGAAGCGGCCCGTGAGGGAAAGATCGGCACGTGAGGGAAGGAGCGGCCCGCGAGGGCAGGAGCGGCCCAGCAGCGCCGCGATGCCGGCGGGAGCAGGTACGGGCACAGCGCCCCCTGGCGGGCCCGGCTGGGAGAGAATGGCGGCGCCGGGACATCAGAGGGAAATCGCAAGTCCTTTCGTAAGATATTCGCAGTGTGTATTACCTGTTTTCACCGACACGATTCACAGCGAGTTTTAAAAATTCCTCTAGGCTACAATCATAATTATGAATTTTTAAAAGTGACTGAATGCCTACTGAATGACTCAGCCTCCAGATTTAGATGTCTGGAGTTAGACGTCCCTTCTATACGATCTGCACTATTTTTGATTAAATAAATAAAATAAAAAAATTAAAAAGAAAAAAAAAGACTGTGGCACAACATTTCTGTAGGTTTCTATTTAAATTAATTTCTATGTTATTCCTCATACAACTACACTGATACCAAGGTGACAGTATGAAAGCAGCAATGAGTACAGCGGAACCTGTTAAAAAGGAGGGAACAAGGAGACTGCATCGTGTTAAGTCTGAAAGCAAAGTACATAACTGGACTGCCAAGAGCGCTATCTGTGCTATCTCACAATGTTCTGCCTTGTGCATCCCACTGGTGAACTCTTGGCCTCTTGCAAATCTCCAGCTGAATGTCACTGAGCAGGGACTTCATCTGATAAAATGTCTCACACTTGATTTGCAATTGTTCTGCACTGCACGCCAACTCTGTTGTCCAGTGCTGGCTGTGTGTTGAATTATAGCAGTGATATACTCAGCACACATGTGCTGATAGGTGGGGGACAATAATAGACCTCCAGCTCATGCTAAGTTTAGTGAGAAGACTGAAAAGAGAATGATACTTGATATTGACTTGTTTGTCTCTGCATCCAATTTGTAAATGGTACCATGGGGATCTACATTCTTCTCATCTTAGCCATGTTTCCAGATTTTTTGTTGTTGTTTTGTGGTAAACAAATCAGTGTCTTTAGGAGAAAGCAGATATGGACATAGGCAGACAAACACACTAAACAGAGCTTGAATATCTCAGCATATGCATATGGTACTTCAGAGCATCAATTATCAAAACAGTTTCCATCTGCTACCTCACAGCTGCAATGTGCTAAGCCAATAATATATATGGGAGAAAAAAAAAAAAACTACTTGAAAAACCTAAGTTACCAATGAAGACTTTTAAAATCATAACACTGAATAGTTCAGGTGAAAGCCATTTAAGCAAGTCTGAGAAATGTGCTTTTAGGAAACTCACCTTTTGCACTAGAACAATAGAAAAGCATTTCCTTGCTTTTCCTAATGCATTTGGTGAAATGCTGTGAGAGTCATTCTACCAAGAATAAGGACAAGGTAAGAGGAAGTTTCTAATTTCTGAGCCTTACATTCTCTCATACCACATTTTTGTGGTGTAAGAAAGAAGAGTACAAACATAGCTTTAGGGACTTGGGGCTAATATTTAGCTCCTTATCTTTCCCCAGTTCCCAAGAGTAAAATGTTTATGGGGTATGTAAAATCCTGTGATATACAGGCTTTCATTCTTTTGTCTGCTCTGGTGGACTAGGGGTGGAGTAGTTTTAGTCTTTCCTGGGTTTTTGGATCTGTGATTCTAACCTCTGCCAACAATAGTCTCCAGAGCCAAGTCAAGGTTTCTCTGTAGTTAAAAAAAAAAACCAAAAAACCAAAAAAACCAAAACAAACAAACAAACAAAAAACCCCCCAAAAAACAACAACAACAAAAAAACCCCAAACAAAACAAAACAAAACAAAAAAACCAAGACCATAAAACCACATAATAATTGTGGCCTTAAAGATGAAGGACTGGAGTATAGAAGAGGAAGGATGGATTTTTTTCACTGCCCCTTCGTGCCCCTTTAGGCACTTTCTGTATGTCTGATGTAGTTCTGGTTGCCACAGCTGTGTCACCACTGAGTGCTTGGACTGCCTCTGTACCTGTCTGTAGCTGACATCTACTGGATTTTGCCATGAGTAGAATGTCCAGACATTGGATGAAAATCAAATCTAGCACACTACAGGCTGCAAAACAGTAATCTCCTTTTATCAAGACACTTCACTTTTATGACTTATTAGCAAGTCAAACCTTACAGAAGTCCATGGACACGCAGCTGCCCTATCCCTCCTTGTATGTTCCAGCTTTACAACGAGCTGGCTTACACACCGAGCCCTATGCTTGGTCTTGTGAGCATGGCTCTGGTGAGAATAGGTCCCCCATTGTGTCTGGGAAATATATCTGGGATGTCCTGTCTTGGACCCACACCCATGGAATGCAGCTTCCTCAGGCTGAGAGTAGACAAGCCTGGGTATTATTTTCCATGGATTGTGCTGTGCCTACAGGGCTGCCATGTGCAAGGAAGCACCTCACATGTACCCATGGAAGAGTGAGCATTTTGGGGCTTGCCCTTTGAGGGAAAGCCATGTGTTGGGCAGGGAAGCTCAGGTTTCAGAGAGAAGTGTGAACCGAGATCTGACCCAAAGTAACATATCCTGGCTGCACTTGGGCCTGTACATTATCTCATTTTCAGAATAGCCTGGCAGTCCCTGAACCACTGACCCTAACTGCATTCTTGATGCCACACAGATCAAAGTTCCTGAGTCCTATCTAACAATGTCCCCACACTCCCCCCAACAAATATTTTTTCTTATTGTGTCTACTGACATCTTCACTGCGCCTTCCTATTGTGCTGTTGTCTCACTTCATACAATGCAAATTGTTTCCTCTCTTTTCCTGGCTTCCTACTTCTCTACTTTGTCCTCTTTTGAGATGGAGGACAACATCTTGTTTTTCTGCAAACAAGAATATTTAAATCTGAATCTATTAGGACTGATTCAAAAAATGAATGAGAATTAAAAAGGGCTCTGAGAGTGAGATTTCTTCATTCTGCAAACTGCCATGTGATTATGCAAAGCTGTTCTCTTATGTTTTCTGCCAGACAAAATATGTAGACACTTTTCTTGCCTTTTGGAGGGGAAATGGTATGTATGTGCATAAATTCTGTCTTCCTTAAATTAAAATGAGACCTTACAGAGTGGGTAAATTGCACTTTGCTGGGGTGAGCAGACTGGCAGCTCAGAACCGAGCCTGGTTTCACAGCACATTGCTTGTCTCAGTATCGAGGCAACATGGAACAGGCTTGGTCTGCTTTTTGGTCTGTAACTCACTGTGTAAATGCCAGCCAAATTAAAGCAAAGCAGATGGGACAAGTAATATGAAGATTAATGAAGCTACTTGCGTTTAAAAGTAACTGTAGATACATATTTTAATGGAAAATATCCTTTCTAATTCAGAATGGCTGGTCAAAAGAAAAGGATCAAGCAGTGAAAACTGCTAAAGCTTAGCAGAACACACCTACAAAGAATTATTACAAGTGAATAAGTCTTTATGGACTTAATCCCCATTAAATTGAATTATCAGGTCAAAGACTTATTTTCTTTCTCAGCTACCTGCACCACACTGTGAATCTACCATTTCTCCTAAAATGTAGAAGAAATCCAACTCTGATAAATTCTTTAGGGATTATTCGCAATGAAATCTGATATGTTTTCATTCTCCTGTGGCTTTTGCAGTTTCCATCCAAACTTTTACAAATTTCTACTGAATAGTGACATTTTTCCTTTGTATAACTGGCTACACTTCAGTTGAAAGAGAAATGAGTGTCAGGGAAGAGTACAATAAAGACCTTCTTTTAGTCTTACCACACAAAAAATGCAGCTCAGCCTTAATGATATGCTGAAAGATGCCCTCTGCTCTAATAAAGTTCTAAATCAATATTCAAAATTCCAGCCAATCACCAAGTATATTTGTAAAACATTCCAGTATTACTCTAAACTCTGGGCTCACTAGGTATTTCCAGCTGCATAGCTGGTTCACAGGAAGAAAACCAGGCTTGTCTCTCACATGCCACTGTGCCGCTTTTTGAAGTTGCTTCTTCTTGATGTTTAGATACTAACCGACACTTCAACAGTGTTTTAAGTGTAGAGAGTGGAATCAGCTTTGTACTTTATTCATCAGTTAAAAGTACTTAAAGATGTGAGGGAATCACAAAAAAATAAAAATAAAATCTTACCATTATATTGGACACTGTCCCTAAGAAGCACACAATCTTCTACCAGACACGGTTCAGGATTTTTGAACTGCTGAGTAACCAAATTCTCTTTATCTATGTAAAGAAATGGCTGCCAGATTCTTCTTCAGGAGTAAGACTTGAAATGTCAAGGGAGAAGTATTACAGTTAAACTGCAACTTTTTGAGATCAACATAGATATATGTACTGTTTTTCATACACAGAGTCTTTCCACGAAGAAAAAAATGAGAGGCTGTGTAAATGACAAATTGTGCCAACATTCGCAGAGAGGATTTTCTGTAAGAAACAGTAGAAGGTCCCTACTCCCACTCCCTCAAACCTCTTCTGTGGTGTGATACCACCAGATATCTGGTAGAGTAGGCTTTGATGCAGCCATTCTGCTGATGCACCTCCAAAATGAGTGCCGTCTTGAAAGATCAGGCAATCAGGTCATGATCCAGAAAAGCTTGACCTATCTGTTCTGTTCTGTAAAGGGCTTGACTCAATTTGTGAGTCCTTTGCTGAAGTTCTTCGCTGAGTAAGAATGCTCATAATTTCAGGGCTGTCCTTATGCCCCTACTGAATCTGGCCCAGTATGGCTGAGCTCAGTATAAGCAGGACTCGTGACTCTCCAAATTCCAGTACTTTTGTTACAGTAAATGTTATAAAGTTATGGTGCCTAAAAGTTGTGTTACTCCTACAGGGCAAAAGAATAAATATGTTTTACCCATGTGAACACATAATTTGACTATTGAGCAGCCCGGTTTACAAACTTGAGGCAAAAATCCTATCAATTAAAACACAACATACCATTCTTGTTTTCCTTATAGTAAAGTGCTACACACAATGGCTCTTTAACTTACTGCAGATGCTGTTTTGAAATAGCTTTGGTTTAGTTTTTGTACACCTTTCCCCACTAACTTAGCTTGCAATATAGTGCACCATGTAAAAAAGTTGTTTTGTTGGTGTAAAACTGATGCATATGAAATGTCATCAGTCATCTGTTTCTGGTCCAATGTATGTAAATTCTTTGACACAATCTAAACAAGGCATTTTCTCTTCCAGGCTCCATTGAGGTAAGTGAATGTTTTGTTCTTCTGGAATATACACAGGGATTTAGTAAAACTGTTACTGTGCTTCTCTTAAAACATTACACACTCCAAAGTACATGCAATTAAACAGTGTGACAGTTATTCACACCCTCATCATATCTGCATTGTTGAAATGATAAAAGAGCCAATGAAGACATTCACAAATCATACAGCAGATTTCCATGATGCCACATTATCCATCAAAATGAGAAAATTATGAAACTTAGAATTATGTTTAACATCAGAGCAAGATTTGATAATGTAGATCTGACTATTCTGTGCCTGAGTTTAAGTCAGTTGACAGCTGATTACACACGGGGACAGGTTGTGATCATGAGAGTTATTAGCTGAATTTCTGACATTTAGATATTGATAATGCTGGCTTTTGGAGCTGGATTGATTTTCACAACAGAATGTCATTATAGCACTTACAGTGACATGAAGAACAGAACTTCAACTTGATCTTCCTCTACAGAAGCTCATTAGAGATTCACATAAGAAGACAACCAACACGTGCTATTGCCATGGAAACAAGATGGAATATTATGAAGCAGTATATCCCATATTCCAAAATAGAGGGGACAAAGACCAATTATAGCAAAAGACTGACAGGCTTTTTATTTGCAGCCTGTATGGGGCAAAGCAAAACTTAGCTCCTGCTCTTTGAAATAAAAATCACCAGTGCAGTTTTAGGCCTCTGGTTTCAATTCTTCCTTTTCAAAGACAAAACCTTAAGCTAGTTAGTTTAGTTTAGTTTAGTTTAGTTTAGTTTAGTTTAGTTTAGTTTATGATGTAGGGGAGGAAGGAGGCTGAATGGAGGCATTGGCATGGCAGCAGGTGGGTAGGTGTGATGAGGTACACAGCACACATGTCATAGAACTATCAGAAGACTGAGTCAAGTTCAAGCCAAATAGTGAGGTATGGATAAAACAGAGGTGAGCAAAAGCACCAAAAGGTGAACATTAAGTGGTCATTAAGATGCAGAGGAGGCTATTTTCAAAGACAATGGCTGACCAGTACCAGCGGCCAGAAATGCAAAGGATAAAATTTCTTGTGATTGACATTAAATTGGTGAGTCTCATAGTTTCTTACCTTGCCTAGATAATGAAATGCTTCTGGACATCCTCAACGTATTTCGGGTATACAAGACATACTTAGTCTAACTTCCCAGGCTTCTGCTTATGACTACATACATGGAAAATACTTTAAGTCATTTAAAACACCTGTCTTTTCTAGAGAGTTTTCACAATTGTAACAGTCTAGATTGTGTTCAAGTAATAGTGATAACTTCTGAGTGGTTTTTTGGGGAAAGAAAGATGCATAGGGAAGCAGCATTGTGTCATTGATGACACAATGACAAACACAGGAATTCTGTGATAATGGAAACGAGAGCTTAGAGGAAATATTTCTCCCTTTGAATAAAAAGCCTGTGATTGCTACTTCATTCACACATTGGTTTACTTTTAAGAAATATTTTTAAATTCCAGCTGGGAGTCTATTGTAATTAGTCATTTGAACAAAGTCAACATGGGCAAAATACATCTTAGAAAAGAGAAATAAAGAGAATAATAGGGCTTTAAGGAGTGTTTAACAAGCCTTGGAAGGTTGTGTCATGAGTTTGTCACTACAGAGAGTTACTGTGAGATTCCAAAACACTTTAAGAGAATGATGGAAGGGAAAAATATTACAGTACATAGAAAGCTTGTGAGCCTACTCAGTCAGGATTTGGTAAGCCTCCCAATGTTAGCATATGAAAAGTGTGGTTTGTCACTATTTAATTATGATAAACTCCACAAATTGTCATCCATTTAAGGAGCCAGGTCAAAAGACTTTCAAAACTGTCAGGTTGCATTCACTGTTTCAACTCTGATTCATTCTTGACTCGTTCTGTTTTGATTGAAAAATAAAAAGACAAAAGGCACTGGGATTTTGGGAGAAGAGTCTGAATGGAATATGAATTTTATTGCAAAGTTATTCAGCAAAGCATAAAAACTTAAATAGTGGCAAGTAGCTTTTTAGAATACTAGATAAATTTTTTCACTAGCAACAGGCAAAGAGATAAAATGTGATGTAGTTGCCCAAAAGTACTTGAAAATAAGAAACATTTTTTCTCATCTTTGCATATGAACTTTCTTTCCCAAACTGTTAAATAAAATTCACAAGTGCTAGCAACTACACTTTTTTTGCTAAACCTTTACCGTTTTTTGTTTTTCTTTCGCTCTGCTTTCAGGGCTGCTTCCTGGGCTGCCAGTTCTTCTTCTTTTCTGCGCTCGGCCTCCAGCAACTCATTTCTGTATGCTTCCCGAATGCTGTAAATTCTGCCTCGTGCTTCATCCAAGGATGCCTGGCCAAAAACAAACAGCAATACTGCCCTGCTCAACACATCAGTCTTGGTTTCACCACAAGCAACTGCATCCTTCTGTTCTGTTTCACTTTGTGACTCTCTAAGTACAAGGAGAGCATTTCTCCTTTTCTTTTTACATGGATGTTTATTGTCTTCTCAAAAGAAACAGCTATATGTCAATCTTTTCACCATGAAGAAGAGAAAGTTTAGGAAAATCCTTTTTAAACTGCTGGCATAATAAGATAGTTGTGTGAAAGAAGAATAGGGCAACAGAGTAGTTACCAACTGGACCTAGTCCCTTTTCAGTTACAGGTTTGCTTTGCAGTCTTAAACAAGTCTATTAAAAACTAGGTGTTAGAAATGCTGGAATGGCTTAGGAGTTGTGGCCTTTTAAGAAGCTAAAGGAGCCTAAATCATAATGACCTTCAATGAGACTTTGGACAAGTGGGATTTTGACACCTCTGAAAACCTTTCCCTTTCCATTTCCATCCTGAAAAATGGGGATACCTGGAAATCCGTATATAGTTCTTTGTGATCTACAGATGAAACAACTGCAAAAGTGTTTATCAGCACAGTGTGCATATTCACAAATAAATCTCATTTTAAATTCCTACTGTGAAACATTTTTAATGGAAATAGTTTCTAGAAAGAGTCGAGGTTCTACTCTTGTGAAAAATTTGCCCTTCTAATATACAATATGTTAGGCATCCAAAATCATAGCAACATCTGAACACCTGGACTGGCATCCTTATTAGGGTCAGCCACTGCTGGAGAACTGCGGCTGCTTGCTGACCTGTAGTTGAGTAATATAAATCAGGCTGTCTGGGAACTAGCTAAGATGTTTTCAAGTAAGATTTCTGTAAACAGGTTGATTTGATATAAAATTATTTTTACTGTCTCTTATACACTTTTAAGAGCTCTGAATTGAGCAGCTGATTGATAGTGGTTATTGTATCACCACTATAACAAACAATTTTTTCCTGTGGCTGCTCAACAGTTAAGCCAATTTGGTAAGATACTTGTGCCAATTTCATGTGCAGTGCATTGGCTGAGTTAATCCTCACAATGGATCCTACACTAATGCTACTACATTTATTATTTATAGACATGCTTTTTTGAGGTTTAATAATATAAATTCTTCATTTGCTGGCATTGTGCATATTCCAAGGAAACTGCATTCTCTAAATTTTCTGAGACACTTTAAGAACTTATCCCCCTGTATAATTGTTTTTTTTATTACTTTTCAAAAAGCTGTATACAAGTCTACAACCAAAAAAATAGTCAGACTGTAGATGCTTTACTTAATAAGCATTTGGTCATGTATGTCAGTTTTCAGTCTGGTTTTTTTCTGACTTATAACCATCCTTTTATGGTGATATAATAGTGTTTTTGCAGAGAGTGTATCAAGAAAGTACCAAGAATATCATATTAAAGATATCATGCAGTACTAATTTTTACTTTAGAACTTTTAGTTTTACCCTTTGCCCAAGTGAAATTTCAAGCTTGTTTGTTGCTTCTAATCTGTAGTACTGAATACAAAAGCTTTGATAATGGTCGATCAGGATATTCAGACTAGTGGTGGACGTCCCAGCAGCAGTTAACTGGAAAGTAATCTTGAAAACATACCTGCAGGTTCTCATACATTTCAAGTATGTTTTGCTTCAATAAAATCCTCTCATTTTCTTCTTTTTGTCTTTGTTCCATAGCCAGCATGCAAAGTTGTCTAAAATGATTGAATTTTTCTTCTTTACGTATCTGTTGCTGTTGAATGATAGACTCATTTCTTAGCACAGGTTCAGATATTGTTTTTCTAAAAGAAATGCAAAACAGATATTTGTCTCATATCAAATCCAGTTTTGGTTGATGTCTATTTTGCTTAACATCTATAGGCAAGTATTTGGGTTATATTTGGCAACATCACCATTATATGCTTAGATATGGTTAAGGAGTGACTTTTCCTCTGCTTCTATATAACACCAATAAGAAAATACATTCCTGAGACCGGGTCTTCTTATACTTGAATGTCTATTTTAAATCTATTTGTAAAATCATGCTCATCTTCGAGCATATGAAAAACTCCTACATGTGACACCTTTAATTTGCAAGAAATATGTTTTCAGAACTTTTTGATACTTCTGAAAATTGAGAAAAATGCAATTTATCTTCTAGGGTTCTTTTTTTGCTTTTGACATAATGGCAGGTAAGTGGATAATATACTTTTATATTTTGTCCTAAATGACTAGTGTAAAAATCAAGGAGTTGAAGACAAATGAAATGCTTACAAGATTTAAGCTTGTGGAAGATATTTTGTCATATTTTTGCCATACTGTTTTAATGCTATTCGCTTCAGTATAATGCCAATTTCTTTCTCAATTTAAAATTAAATTAGAGTATATTTTTCAGCATTTTTGAAGTCTTTTGAAGATCAATGAAATGCAAAAATGCCACGTTGAATACAAATGGACTTAAGCATGAAGTGGGTTATAGCTGCAGCACAGCAAACAAGGAGGTGCATTTAAATTAGCTCAATAAGTTCATGTCAACACTTGTAATCAAAAATATAGTTCTTTTGTATAATAAATGTAACCAGTACAATTATTTCAGCTATTAACTATTATTCACTGCATTTGTTAAATATGTTATTTTAAAACTGCATAACATCCTGACAATTTTTTTATGACCCTGGGGTTGGCTCAGTTGGTTGGAGTGTGGTGCTGATAACACCAAGCTGTGTGGTGGTGATAACACCAAGCATGTGCCCTGTATGGGCCATTCACTGAAAAGCAGGACTTGATGATCCTTGTGGGTCCTTTCCAACTCAGAATATCCAGTGATCTTGATGCTCCTTTCAAGAAGACTGAAATAAGCATATTTGCCCTAACACTCATTTTCTTCAAATGTTTATGTCAGATACTCATTACATGAAGTGCAGTGATTCAATCCCTTTGACATTTATTATGTTAGGGCAGTTTACCTTGTGTAAGGACTAAGGTCTATAAGCTCCCATTTTTTTTGCTGTGTTTTTAATCTTGAGTCAATAGCTGTTTGTGGTGATTGCTTTCCTGTGGTAAGAAAATAAAAAACAAAACAGATTAAACTGGTTATGTGGTTATCCTAGGGAGATCCACCTAAATTCTTATACCAATTTTTCTTACTTTGGCTCAGCAAAATACATTATTAAATGAGAATATAGGCTGGAGAGGTATAATATTTCTGCCCTTTTATTTCCAACACTTAGGATAGAATCGAAGATGCTATTAAAAACCCACATATACTAGGAGGAAATTAATATGTGCATTTTAGCTAAAACCCCTCTACTTATCAAAGTTAGTAAATCTAAGCAAGAACATTGACTTTGCAGTGCCTAAAAGATATAAAAACAATTTCTGGGTATCATATTCTTTTGTTTAAAAAAATCATAAAAATCTGATTCTGCAGTCCTGGCTGTAGTTTAAAAAAATTATATTCCCTCTTGGGGAGAAGATTTAATTTAAGAAATACCTGTTTAAAGAAAAATCATAACATAGTAAAACTGGTATTCTGAAATCTTAGACTATTTTTTTAACCACATGGATAATGTGGTTAAATCATGCTGTGTTTTATTGTAGCATTCTTGCAGTACAATGACACATCTGATATTAAGCATGGCAATGGGCTGAGCTGCTTTGTCATTATTTCAATGCTTCCTTCTTTTAATTTGTCTCAATGTGCTGAAAAAACCTGTAAAATTCGATGAGATTTAATGATGACTGTACTAGTTTTATCTTATAAAAACTCTTTCATTACCTTACTTATAGCAATAACTAATTGAATGATGTTAAAAATATTCCTGGACTTTTCTCATGAGAAATAGAAAGCGGTTTATGAGCATTAAAATAATTACTTTCTATATATTTACTGTCTATACATAGACAAAAATACCAGCCTTCTCTGCTGGTCCCAAAGAGTGACTTGGATCTGTGGAAATGCCTTATTCACTGCCCATTAAAACAGTATTCTCCAGAATACAAAAATCTTCATTAAGATACTGCATATTACAGAAATGTTCAATCTCATCATTGCCAAATGCTGCACTCTGTGGAACAGAACCACAACAACTTAAAGTCATTGGGGTGTCACTCTTTACTTCCTAAGACATTATATTAAACTCTAAATGCTTAGTTTAGAACAAAGCCCCTGGTGGACAACCATTAATTTTGAAGTCCTTTAGCCAGTAACTTTGAGGAAACAATATTGCTTCAAGTAACCAATATTGTATTAAAGGCATTAGGTGAGGATTAATTCTGCTTTAATTTCTGAATCTGAATCTTTCCTGTGAAGATTACTTACTGGGATGGAAAAATACTAATCTATAGTTAAGTACTGGTCACAGGTTCTAGTTCCATGCACATGAGTCATGACCAGATATTGTCACAATCAGACTGGGAAGTATTCTTTCCTTTTTGTGATGGCCTCAGTGTAATCACAGAAGGAAATATAAACCAACAAACAGGTTGAAGTCTTGCACCCAGTTCAACTTTTCATCTGAGTACAGAAATTGGCAGGAAATACATATGAAGAATCCATAGAAGTTGTAATTACTAAATAAAATTAGACAGCACATATGGAAGCTTCCAGGAAACTGATGTTACTCAATATGCACTTTTTGACACCTCACTTCCAGACCACTCTCCATGAACAGCTTCCATGGACTTTACTTTGGGTGTATTAGTCTCTTACCGGCATGCTATTTAGCTGCTAAACACTTTTTTAGCATTTCTACAGTAAAGAACTTTGGTACTTGGAATTGAGGGAGAAGGTATTTTCCACTAAACTTCCAAAAATTTCAGATTAATTAATTTAGAGTTGTACTACAGAAGGGCTACCTGAAGTTTGCTTAAGGGTAACTTGGCAGCCTCCAAGAGCTGTGAGGCTGTATCTGTGTCTGGAAATAGAGCAATGAAACAATTCAAATAAAGAGGGGATAGAGAGCAAGCCTGCCACTGCACATTTGGACACCTTAATCGGGGCTGATCTATCCATCTACTACCAGTATTTAATGCAGAACCCTTTCCTAAGGAGTGGAACATGCTGAACAGAAGACATAGAAAGCTGTACTTTTACCTTCTTCTTCTGAACCAGGTGTTAAGTCGCCAGTCTCAGCCTCAGCTATGGGTTCCTCTGAATCTCTCACAGCATACTTATTAATAAAACGCACACGTTCCTGAAAAGCCTACAGATCAAAGTTTTACAATCCAGATAAGAAAACTTTTACAGCATATTTCAAATCTCAAAGATTTTTCAAAAGTAAGATTCTATAAGTCTTCAATAAGACCTAACATGGTCTTATTGGTCACAGAGTGCAGTGTGCAAGTCTGCCTGGTTCTGGAATCAGAAAAGATGCCAGGATCCCACTGAATCAGTCATGAGACATTGCACACTTACCCTAAAGATGTCTGTCCAATGAAATGCTGGGAAATCACTGATCTCTGGGCAGTTTAAAATACTATTGAGATTAAAAATAAAATAAAAACTGTATAGCTGGATGTATGGCAAATGCATCTCCTAGGAGCTCCTATAGCCTGATGATTTACACTTCCTCTTGAAAAATGGGACCTTTGAGTGCAAACCCTTTGAGACTCAATTATCTTTGATGCCAAAACCAGACATCAGCACTTCTGTCTTTTCAGAAGGAGACTTTGACTCACTTGGAATTCTCTTAAGGGCTGTCATTGCCAGAATGGACAGAGAAGCCCTTTGGCTTTTGGTCAGCCTGGAGTCAGGAACTCAATTTCCTGAGTCAGAGGGTCTCTGACCCCTGGAATAGGCAGACATTGGGCCAAGGTTGTCAAGAAGAAAGGAGAGGAGAAGCTACTTAATCTGGATAGCATAGCCCCAATTTAGACCTTTTTTTTTAGCATATTCTATTGTTGCTGCAATTTTCTTAATGACAGCTGTTTTAAAAAAAGTCACAAACATAAGGGGATTCAAAAGTGGAATCCTGTAGTTGCAATTCAGTTGATTTTCTGATTAAAAAAGATAACAGTGATAGAACCAGATTCTGAAGAGTCTTCACACATCAAAGGGGATTCATTTCTAGCTAACTTTTAGGAGGTTGTACTTGCATTTTCAATCTCAGCACAACTAATCAAAGCTGCACAGCAGCATTTCTCCTTAGTTCAGAGTTTAACAGAGTAGTGTCAGGAAAAGTTTTGAGCTTTGAACACACTGAAAAGAACTGAGAAAATCTGAGAGTGTAACTGAGAAGGCTCGTGTTTCAGATTCATTTCTGAAAGTTAATACTAAAACACCCAAATTTCTAAGCTGGGGATTCTGGCTGTACATACCTTAAGGGTATTGGTGGTGATAGGGAATGACTGTCAGATGAGTTTGAAGACTGCACTTTGTTATTTTATTTTTCTTTGCTAATGATGCTTCCAATTCTGAATCAGCACTGCACTTTTTGCTTTGCTAGAAAGAACATGTATTATTTTTCCATTTCAAGCATATGTCACTTCAAAAGCACCCAGATGCACCTGGCAACTAGATCAGTATTGCTTCTCCAAAACTGTGAATTCATACCGAGTGTGTTACAGGCTCTTGGGTAACCTGCAATGCAGACTGAATTTGGAATGCTGGCTGAAAGGAACAATTTTGGTACGGGTATGACCAGTTGCCAGTTCTTCAGGAGAAATAATTTTTGGCATGTTATAGCAGTGTATTTCTCGATAGAATCTGTTCACGCTAAACATTAAACTTGTCACAAGTAGCAGCTTTGCAAATGTGTAGAGGTAGTGGGCTTTCTAAGGAGAAACTTATCTATGTTTTGTAAAGTAGAACCTAAAGTCTCAGTGATCTACAGAAGGCTGATGTAGACAATCTGGATTCCTACCCAGAAGTCAGGCACATAATCACTTTTAATGCTTTAAACTGTAAAATTTCCTGTCTTCCAAAGGGGTGAAGAGAACAGCCCTACGAAGGCAGGTTTCTGTTGTGGCAAGTGCTCTACCATTTACAACAACTCCTGGAACTTGTGAAGAAACATCACTGTAGAAATATCACTCTGATATTACCTTGACAGCTCTCCCTGGCTCTGCAGACTCCCATGCTTCTTTCATGGCTCTGATCGCATCTACTCGCCGGGTGTCCTTCTTCACCTCCAGAAACTCTGCCTCTTTCTGGTCACTAACTATGCGTAGAATACAGTAGGGGGCATTTGACTCTCCTGGCTGAAAGCATCATAAACATAATGTAGTCACTGGTATACATCTACTACCACTCTTTAGGATGAAGTTATGGTTTTGTGTACTGGTAATTTTTCTGACTGATACACATTGTACATTGACAGACTTTGATGTGCATTATGACATAAACAGAGGCTGCCAAAGGAAAGAAAGATTACTTTGCAATGCCTGGAAGCTCTTCGAGGCATTTTGTTCACATGTTTTCCCCCACTCCCATGCAGCATGCTTCACACTCCCAAAACTGAACAGTTTGTCTGAACAAGAGTATTTTGTGTGATTTTTCATGCAATTGTTTTATCTCCTCTCCTCTCCTCTCCTTCCACAAGCTTCTTTACTAGTAGCCTTATTATATTCAAGTGGGATTTTTGTATAGAAATAAACCTTGCTCTGTCTCGTAAGGTTCTTTTCCAAGCACTTCCCAGTCTCTCCAACACCTTAATGCATGGCTTCTCCAGAATCACAGGGTAAGTAGGGCCTGAAGTCTAGTTGACTAATCTGATGCCTGACCAAGAAAATAGATACTGTGCTGCATATTTTTCGGGAAAACATATCATTTGGAGAAGCTTTAAGCCCAAGACTTAGAACTAGGTTAGGAGTTAAGCTCTTGTTTGAGACTATAGGTGGACATCTCTTTCTGCAAGGGCTCCATCTCAAGACTTGTATCTGTTTTAGTGGTGGACTCCCAAGAACCATCATCACAGCAACTCTAGTGTAAGGCAGAATCACAGAGAAGTCTGCTGTGCAGCAAGGTTAGTCAACTAAAAAAAATCAGTAGAGATTTCTTAATGAAAAGCTCTATGGTTCTTTGCTTAAGCTACACACCATGAGGCAGAAAATTCCCAGCAAAAGCAATGCCATTAAACAAGAAGCTGTCAGTTCCTTCATTGCTTTCCATTAATCCGTTTGCAACCAGTAATGTCAATTATTCCTTTTAAGGCATAAAGGCTGGCAATAGCTTTTCAGACAGCCACAGAACACTCAGATGATCCATCCCAGAGGATAAGAACTTCCAGGTAAGTAAGTACACACCAATTTTTCTGCCACTGTATGTCTGCATGCTACTGACAATTGTGATATATGAGACACGAACTGACTACAGTGGAAAAACCTATTTCATCTCCCTAGGAACCCATGGAAGCCACTACAATGAAGGATTAATGGGACACAAATATGGTGAATTCTTGGAATTTGGTAAGCCTTCAGCAGAGACAGAAACTACAACAACAAAAGAAACAACCACCTTTTCCTTTATACATAAACAAAGAAATGAGCAAATTGTGTATCTAAATCCAGGATGCACATCTTTTACATTCAAATTTTTTAATTCAACATTTCTCAAGTGTTAAGCTAAAAAGGTGGCAAAGGAGGGTATAGAGAAATACAAGGGACATTTGAAGTCCTAGCAGTACTGATCTGCAGACCTGAGAATATCTCTATATTCAGTGCAAGGATGGCACATTCAACAAATTGAGGCTTTGGCCTTGTTCTCACCTGAGATTCAAGTGGTGCACCTTTCCAGAACTCCTCTTTTTCTATCTTCTCAGATGCTGTATCTTTTGATCCTCTGGTTGATTTAGGAATATTTGCAATCTTTTTAACTTGGAAAGAAGTGAGAATTAGGGGAAAACTGTGCTCATCATACTTTCTCCTGTGTTTTACTCAAATGTAGTTATAATGCATTAGGATTGAGAGAATGTCATTGTTATCCATTAATATAGTTCCCCACATAAAACCCAGGGTGGAATAACAGCACAAAACAACCACACAGAGAGGCAAAGGAAAGCCAGTTAATTAGTTGACACTTTCAAGTACTATCAAGAAAGAATATGAGGACCAAACAACTTTTAAAAACATACTTACAAGGTGAACACATTGTGACAGCCTTATCTGTCCTAAATAACACTTTACCCAGGGCTTAACTGAGAGTTTACCATGGTGCCTGCCAGCAGTCACTGCATTGCTGCTTTGTGTATGGGTCAGTACAAAGACTGCAATGCACAAAATCACAGCCTGGCTCTCACTTCCCTTCTACATACAATCTCTGTCAGTGTTTGTTATGCTTGTTATGCACCAGGAAAGTATAAAACTCAAACCAGGTAAAGTAAATGTTCTCATTATCTCCCATCCTAAGACTATCTAGAACAAAGATATCTAGATTCAGTAAAACAGGGGACTTCTCTCAGAAAAAAAAGTTGATATGAGTGACTGTTTCACAGTCTGATGATCATAATAAGATATCTATCTTTCATTTAATACTTTTAAGGTAGATATCTTTCACTTAGTGCTTTTCCAATTTCTTTCCACTGAGGACAAATCATTGTACTGCACAGTTAATGAGCTTTGGATGGGATCTGTATTGTCATGGCAGAGGTTATATGGATACATAAAGCTGTAAATATTAAAGACATAGAAACATATTTGTAGCTCACATATAGTTTCACATACAAATATATATTATATGGTATATAAGTGTGTTACATCATACATCGTACTTGTGTTTATCTAGAAATAGTATTATTCTTATCTCCTCATGCTACTTACAAAATGTCCAGTGACATTTTACACCAAAGTGTAAAGCTTAAATTGGTTCAGTGCTACTAAGGCACATATTAATGAATAAAAGCAAAAAATTAAAGTGGTCTCCACAAATATTGAATATAGTAAAACAACTCCACAGGAAATGCAAATATAAAACAGTGATGAGACAAGTAAAAGTTATAAAATTGCTACATAAATGGCTCTCTCTTTAATTTCACATTATCATTATATAGGAGCACCATAAATCAGTCTGGTGTACTAATAAAGCCTCTGATTTGGCCTTATTATTACACAGAGCAATATAGCCTGGGGGCCCAGTCAGCAGGGAGCCAGGATGCCCGAAGGCTAAGCTAGCTCAGGCCCGTAGCTGTGGGCCAAACCCCATAGCAAGCTTGGTGGCTATCAGCTCTATAGTGATCGCAGGCTCTTAGGATTTCAGCTCTTGCTTACTAGGTAAGTTTGCCCTTGGCTTGAGGCTGCAGCAGACAGCAGAGAGAGGAGAAGGAGAGGTGCTGACTGTTTCCACAGAGATGGCTTTATTGGGGAAGTCTGCAAAGGGTCCCAGCAACAGCTCTTCTTCTGTTGAATGGGGCACAGTATGCCCTTTTTATAGGGTTGGATAGAATCCAAACTTAATGAATGGTAAGGGTTTAGGGGTATCCCTATTTGACCAATAGTAAGGGTTAAAGTAACATTGCCTTATAGGGTTACAGAGATAGGTTATGGGGCGGAGGTCCAGGGAGACAGGAACTTCTTTGCTGCCTCAGCATTCCTATTGTTCAGATTCTCCATGGTGCTTTTCCCAAATCTATGGGGTTTACTACAGTGTACATACATTATTCAAGGCATTATTAAATTTTAGAGAGGCATTATTAAATTATTTATTGTTTACACAAACACTCAAAGACATTCAGTGTACTTAGCTAAATGATCCCAGACAAAGACTTTCTATGTCATGGGATACTACAAGCTTTGTCTGGTATCTAGAAATATTTTGTGACTCTGAATTATAACATTTTGATGCTCTGAACTTATAGCATACCCTGATAAGTTAGTAAAGAACAAACAAGCATAAGAAATTACAGGGGCTATAATGAGGTAACCTACTTTAACTCCAGATATGTAGGCTTAGGGCAAGATTAAGCTGGGCACTCCATCTTCTCCTGCTTTCCCAGTTGCATAGACAGCCCTCATCAACAGCTTACACTTCTAAGTTAATTTAAGGCAATATGTAAAATACGTGCTGCAGTTAGCATTCAGCACACAGTGATGCTTCAGCTTGGGGTTGTTACAGTTGCACAATAAAAGTGATGATCTTGCTACAAGAAAAATAAAACCAAAGAACCCAGAAACGTAATAGCCAAAAATCCTAAATACAAAATGAACCTTAAAATGATGTTGTTCACACAGTCAAGCAACTGAAAATGGTGCTAGCAGTTGCAAGATTGCCTGCTTATTGTTCCCCTTTTATACAAGAATCTTGAGCTTACATTTTAAAGTCTTTTTCCATTGAAAGCTTGCTCCATAACAGTGCTCAGAAGAAAGAGGCAAAAAACCACAAAAACCAACCAAACAAACCAAACCAAAACAAAAATCAAATAAACAAAAAAGGGAGGAAGAAAGGTGAAAGAATAAAGACACTATAAATAAACTACATGGAACTTCCTAATTTCTGTGTACTTAGGTTTTCCTGCCTAATGCCTTTTTAATGATTTTTTTGTAGAGTGGGTTCTTTAATGAAACATTTAATGGGATTTTATATATAATAAATATGACTAAGTATTATTCACAAAGTAACTTTTGCTAACACAGTTCTTTTTACAAGTACAAACATCAAGAAATACAAAATTATCATAGCATCTGTGTATCAGAGAATTTACTTTCTTCAAAAATGTTCTAAATAAGTATTAATAATACTGGTGAATAGCAAGAGTATAATAGCATGGGTCTTAATTTAAAGGGAGACTATTTTAAAAGATTTTAGTAGCTCTTAATACAGAGTTGAAATTTATCATTGTCATGATAAATTAGCTTTAATACAAAATTAACTCTAGATGGCAGTCTTGGCTTACATGAAAAAGGGATACTTGAAAAAGGCAAAACATTTTGCATAAATTTTTCACCTGGCTCACTGCAGCATTCTTAAAAATCACGTGGTGAAATAATACCTTTATGGTTATATTCAAACATTATTATTATATGAATTTTGTGTCTGACAACTTGTGTTGGCAATTTTAAATGGTAAAGGTCAGTTTTCAAACTGATTTAAGACTAACTCACAATCAGAGAAAGGAATAAACATTTGGGCTTTTCTCCAAAATACTGAACTATAGTAAGCACTTCAGATAAATATTGCTGTCAATAGGGGTACAAAGGATAAACACTAAATATCAAGTGAGTATTGATGTTTCAACTTTTTGATATAAGTTGTCTTTTCACTCTGTTGGCGGCCTAGGCAATTTGTTGGTATCCTTGTATAAGCAGAGACACTCAGTTAATAAGAACTGTGAAATGGATTTGGTTACTTTGAAAGGCAGCATTTCTGAGAGGGCACAAAAATTACACCATTTAAAAATTATTATATTTACACCATTTTAAAATAATCCCAAGAAAAAAAGTGCTCGTTGTCACTGACTGCAAATGAGCATCAATTAGCATGGAGAAGGGGAGCTATGAACTGGAGTAGTGCTACCTTGAGTTCAACGAGAGAACACGCATGACATTGCCAAGATTTAGTGATATGAGCTGAGAACTAATGAAGAAATTTAGGAGATTAAGTCACCTCCTTTGACCTGCAGTTTTACAGACCATGGAGGAACTGTATAAAAGGATATTGTCAAGTGCAAGCTGTCACAATGTAGCCAACTCAGAAGGGTAAGAGGATGTAATAGAATGTCTATTGTGAGAAGGAGTCAAACAGGGAAAACTAAGAGAATGAATGGAATAATCTAGGAAGAAAATGTGATATTGTGAAGAACACAACAAAATACAAGCAGGTGAAATCACTAAAAGAGCTGTGTACAAGTCTGTAAGCCTACATGACATAGCTCCTCAAATGCCACTAAAACTGACTACAGACTACAGCAAACCAAGAAGATATATATTTTTAAAGTTGTGTAATAATAACTGAAGAAATAATGAAAAAAATCTCAAATGCTGCATATATCCCAAACCCAAGAAATTAAATAATATCCATCAGCAATTACTGCTGTTGAATCTAAGTTCAGTCCAGAGTACTAGAAATTACTGAAAAAAAGACCTGACCAGACATTTAAAAAGAAAACTGTAATGGAATAAAAAGTGAGACATACCACTAGTAAATAAAATCAAGCCATCCTAAATAAATATTTTTGAGTATTAGCAAGTGTATGTATATGAGGAAGCAAATAATATTTTTTTATTACTTCTTTTAAAAATTGAGTTATAGAACTTTAATATTAATGGTACAGAAAATCTAATGAATGCTGGGAAGTAATATTTTAGGTTCTGCAGGAACCTAGGGGTGAGAACACAGGAGAATCAGCTGCATGTGTGTGTTGATGTCCTGCACCAGCAGCCGGAGTAGGGCTGCAGCCTCAGAGATTGTAGGGGATGCAGAGGCAAGCTATGGGGGACATTAGGTGCAGCTGGTGGAAGAATCTGCCTTTTCAGAAATATACAGTCTGTCTAGGGGACTTCCATTCTTTCCAGCCTAAGAGGGAAAATCAAGATAAGGCAGCTGGTGCTGTTTGTGTTTCTGCTGAGTGTCTGTCTGAGACCTCTGTAGCTGACAATGTGTGTGTGTTTCTGTGTATATATACACCCTTACATACACATATACATCGTGTGTATCTGTGTCTATGTGCACATGCTTGGTGGGATTTCATCTTCAGCCTCACAAACAGTTGGATCTAGGAATGTGCAGTGGCAGAGCCTTGCCTCTCTCAGGCTCTTGGGTCCAGAGTGATAAACTTTAACATAATAAAGATCTAAATAATCTTGTGTCAACCTGGTTGATAAAAGAAGAAGAAAATATGACACACTTATCTAATTTACAGAATACTGACTAGGATTCTAAGTGCTTTTAATATGTCTTGGGATTGGTTTTTACTGTCCCTTAAGAAGAAATGCTACAATAATCTGTAAAAAACCCAAAACCTTCTGTAATTTCTCTGTCCCCTTCATGACTTAAACATACAGACTGTACTTGGGAACTTTTCTAGCCTTTTCTCTGGCTAAATTCTTCTCCCAGCAGTACAGAAGGAATACATTTCCCAAACTAGGCCTTTCCCCACATCTTGTTCAGTGCATTTTCTTATATTATCAGCAGGCATGCTTCTGTTCCAGATCTACCTAAAGCTGGGCCCTAAGAAGGTGTCTTGCAGTGTAGTCTCTGATTTCCTTATATTTTGTGAACTGAAGATGTAGATTCATGCAATCAAACTTCATTTCTAAGAACTACAGAAGAAAGACTTTTCTGGCCTAGTTATTTCACTCAAACAGTGAAAAAATGTTGCTTGTAGTAATAGATATTTTTTAAAAGCAGTGACATGATACATTTGACTAAATATGTACTTAGATTAACCTACCTTTGATATCATCTTTCTGCTTCTCTTTCAGTTCCTGAACAAGCAAAGACTCACTCTCAGTAAGTGGCCAACTATCATGCAACACCAATGCCTCTATTGAATACTGGTGAGACTGCAAAGAAAATGCAACATGCTGAAGTCATAGCAATTGTAACAAGCATTCAAGTCCTG
The DNA here is from genome assembly GCF_023055355.1 of Agelaius tricolor. Taxonomy (NCBI): domain Eukaryota; kingdom Metazoa; phylum Chordata; class Aves; order Passeriformes; family Icteridae; genus Agelaius; species Agelaius tricolor. The sequence continues at coordinate 48,909,491 of NW_027269261.1, forward strand.
CAGGTTAATAAAGTGCCAGCTATTGAATTCAGCAAATAAAACACATAATTAATTTACAAGCTTGCACACAACAGCATTCACAAGAAGCTTAAAAAATTAATGTTAATTCCACAGATCTCATTTTAATTCCTGTGAAGTTAAACAATTACTCATGTGTTTATCAAGTAAAACTAAACTGGGCTACACAATAAGGAGCTACATTCCTGTAAGATTTCCATGTAACTTCCCTATGTATGCCATGTACTACAACAAAGACTTTTGTCTTTGATTTTAAGACTTACTACAGGGCTTTGAGCCCTTGTACTAGCACTCAATAATGCCTTAATTTGAGGCAGAGGTGACAGGGTCCATGGGCTGTTTCAAACGTTGTCCAAACTGAATTGGAAATGATCATATTTAGAAACTGTTTTCCAAAATTCTAATGCCAGTTCTGAGTCAAAGAAGCAACTTTGGAGTCTATTTCTCAATAATTTTTGTTTTCTTTCTTTATTTTGTTGTAATTTAATTCAACTAGCAAGAAAAAAATCACAGCAGAAAACCATGTGGAGATGTAAAACAAGAACTGTTTTAGAAAGTATACTTAATTTCTCTAAAATAGACAATACTAAATGGCATCAAGAAAAACCCATGGTTTGACATTAGCCTCTGACAAACATGAACTTGAGAAGCAGATATTATGTGTCTGTTACTAAAACTTGCAGCTGAGTGGAAATAGGTGTTTCTCTATGCAAACTATTACAGATGGTCTTCTATAATATCATATTTCAAAGAAAGCTCATATTGATGCATCAAAACTGTAGTTTTATTTCTGGCAATTTTTGATCTCTATGTGAAAGTTATGCTGTACTTGTATTTGATTTGTGAAATGAACAACACTTAGAGTAAATCACCTTGATATGAAACCCCCTACTTATTTAGTCATTCATACATGTACATTAACCTTTTTTTAGCACCTCATTCAAAAACTACCGACAATATTAATTTTAGATTCTCATTTTTACCCAAGGATAGAAGATCTCTCCACATGTACCAAAAGAATTAGCAATAATACTTCACTGTTTGCTTTTTTTTTTCTTCACAAATCCCAGTGATTAACAAACTCTTACTTGTTCTGGGCTTCCAACATTATTTTCAAAGTTTTCTGAGACTGAAGATTCATCTGTTAATATCACTGAGCATTCCTGTACAAGGTCTGTCTTGGAAGAAGCTTTGCTGTCCTTTGATGAATTACGACTTCCTTTTTTTAATCGTCCAGTTTCCAATCCCTTCACTGTACTACTTTGAATAACTTGTAGGTTTTTTACTGCAAGATGACAAAAAAAGAGGTCCTGAAATTCTATGAATTACTGGTATGAGGTAAACAGATGCTCCCAGAAAGTATCAGAAACAATTGACATAGTCCATTTTCTCATACTGGATTATACTCACAAGCTTCCAATTAAAATGATGCTTATTCCAAATACTACCCTGATTTCATTTTGAGTGCAAATCAAAAATATCTTCAAAGTAAATAATGAGAAATTGAAGACTGTGTATATATGACTGTTGTTAGTTTATAAAGCATATAATTTTTCCCCTGAAAGACCATGTTTCTTTCCTGCACTAACCATCACAGTACCATGCTATATATTAAAAAATGTAGAGAGCCTTGTGCTCTCTATGATGGAATCCCTTTGTGGCTAACCTAATTTAATAAATTGTGTAAAACTGGATAAAGGGAAGAGGTGCATTGGTCACAGTTCTGGCACTGCATACCCTTACAGAAGTCTCTTATCTCTTTGTGTCAACCTGAAACAAAATCATAGCTAACTTGAGCTACAAAAGAGCCAGTCGTGAAAGGATCACCTTATTTGTGATCCATCCTTTATCAATGTATATAATTCTCAACTAAGGAAGATGTTATGTGGTAAAACTGTGAAAACTAGACTATTCTAAATAAGGTCTGGCACAGAAATATTAAGTCAGAAAACATAAATTTGTTTTCATTTCTAATGCCATTGTGATGGGGTCTTATGCCTGCATGTCTACAGAGAAAGTAAAAAAGAATTCTAAAAGTGAACATCTCATAGAAAATTGAATAAGGACAGAGAATAACACCTCTGGGCAAGCAGCTTCACCTGGGAAAGAGATATCATTCTGACTTCATTGAGACAAGAGGCTTTACTCCTCCTGGGATTCATTGCATAAAAAAAGGATGGTACTGCATCATTGCAACACTTTGAAAGAAAAATGCACACTTTCATGCATGTTAATGAAACATCCAGAGAAATTCACAGGAGGACTATTAGACACCAGATGGAACAAAATTTAATGCTGGTGTGTCAAAGAATAAATGCTCAATTAGAGGTTAAGTTTGGCCCTAGAAACTCAATTAGAGCCAGGAAATATTGTTTCTTATGAAAGCCAAATGTCATGGATTGCTTCCTCTTGCGTCTTTTCCTCTGCATAAGCCAGTGCTTCCTTGTTCCTAAGAAAAGCAGTAGAAATCAGGAAATCAAAATCAGACCTTGCAGAGACGGTCTCTTGAAGGGGTCTCAAACTCCTAATCACAAGTTCTAAGTTGCTCTTCTGCATTGCATTCAGAACCTTTAGGACCAGAGCATCCCTCTTGTTGTCCCTGTGGCAAGGACGCCTGTGAGAGAAATGTGAAGGAAGAGAAAACTTTGCTTCTTCTAAACCATTTTTAAGGCGCTGCAACTCCGTGGCTGTTATTTTGTAAAAGGTATGCCTAAGCAAGCCTGTAACTGTGGAATAGTTTCTTGTTCAGCTGCTGCTGAGCTTTCTAGGTATCAGTTAACGTCCCATGCTGTGAAGGTGAGAGTAGATGTAATTCACAGTGGTTAGATTATTAGGTCTTTCATCAGAAGGAACCAAATCATGAGGCTTTCACTCAATAGAAGTGCATTTGGATGAATAAGAAACAATATCCACAGACCTGAATCTCGAATATTCTATATCTGCAAGAAAACCTGTTTCAAAGAAACAACCTGTATTCCAGATGGAAGAACAAAGACATTTTCTCATTGCATAAATTGCCTTTAGTTTACAATTTGCAATATTTGCATAAAGGTTTCAAGTCAGGAATGATCTTCAGTGCCTGTCTGAGCACTGTTAGTAAGGGCCAGTGGATGCAATTTACAAAAGGGTAGCTTTAAAGCAGTAAGGCTATTTAGATGTACTCCTTTGGAGTCAAGAGAGGGGTGAGCTCCACTCCAGGATGTGTTGTGTCGGGGCTTTAGGAGATGTGCGCTGCCCTCTGCAGGACCTTACCTCCACTGAGCAAGATAGGTAGAGCTCAAGGCAGGTTGTATTCTAGGCTACAACTGGTTTTCATGAATGTCTCACTATTCGCCTCTTCTCTCTCTCCTAAACCTGAAGAGCTTGAGTATTGAACAATTCTATAAAGATTTTCCCAGAGGAAGATCCTTCCTTGAAGATAAATCCTCTCAGAATGGTGGAATACCCCATAAGAGTCAATCTGCTTCCTTTGCAGGAAAGATCACCCGGAAAAGCTCCCAAAAATACATACACAGCCACTAAATTTCGCAATGGTCACCAGGTGGTGCTGTAACACCAATTTTTTTTTCTTACTATATACAAAAATATGTGTGTCACTCTTGGTTTTCCTAAGTTCTGGCTAGAAGAAACTTCCACCTACCTTACTTCCATATTCAAACAAATATCTGAAAGATATTTTTATACTTTTTAACAGGGTTGTATCAGACTGCTACTGTGGAAAATAAAAGGATTGTGAGCATTCACTTGCCTATCTGTGCTTAGGCAACTGCTGTGCTTGGATCAACAAAACAAATTGTGCTTGCAATGTGTGTGTCAATATGTAAGTCCTTTATTTTCAAACAAATGTCCAAGGTCCAAGTCATCTGCTACATCTCAGAAACGGTAAATGTATTCAAAATCAGTTGGTTTAATGTAGTTTTTGAGCTGTAAAAGACATTAATAGAACAGCTGTGACTGGAGATGAATTAACAGGCTGTGGGTGGGCAGGAAGATAATGTTTTATTGGTGATGGTTGTGCAATAATGTCACTTAAGAGAACTTCTGGCAACACAGTGTTCAATTCTATGAGAGGCAGAACATGCGTGGTAGTGAATAAGTGTCAAATCTAGGGATTGTATGTGGCTTAACTAACAAGATTGGTGCAAATGGTATAGCAGTGTTTTCTGATTATTCTTATTCTGAGAAAACACACTTTTTTAGAGAACAAAGAAATACTGCCAGAAGGGATCTTGTTGTATTGAGTGTCATTTGTATGAATCTTCACCTGAACTTGGAATCAGTATTTCTGAGAGTTTGTATATTGTTATTGCACAGGCCATAAAAACACTTTTGACAATACCAAAGAAAGATGCTTTTACAATGCCATAGATTGAACCCCTACTGAACCTAGAGACACTCAGTAGATTGGGTAATACAGGACTCTCATATTGGTTATACTGCGTATGTTTCATAATATTTTCATTTAATTTGGATGTTATGAAAGATTCCACACAAACTATCTTCTTTGTGATATACAGGATGTATATTAACAGGAAAAGAACTTCAGTGTTAAGGCCAGTTGGTCTAGCATTGCAAAAATATAACTATTGTAAAAATATAAATAATAGTAAAACAAAAGAACAAACAGTCATCAAACAGCTTCACAGTCATTCATTCCAAATTGCAACTCTCTATATACTCACACACACTTAATGAGCATCAGAATATTCATTTCAACTTCAAACATAGCCTAAAATCATAACAGGATTTTAGCAGTCCACCACTGCTAAATAGGCCCTGATTCAAAAACCTTCCTAAAACCTTCCTATTTTCAATCAGGTTAATGTAACAGATAATTCATCAAATAATTCAAAGTGAATTAAAGTAATTTTAAATTAACAGAAATTATTTGTGTGATTGCATATTAGAGCTAGAATGTTTATATCTGACTTCTGAGAGTATTTTGCAAAGTTCTCACATGTGTGTCCTGGTAGACTGGCAAAAGCAAAACACCACTTCTAGTTATTTTGCCCCATCCGCTCCCTTTCAGCCTCTGGTGGAACCCATTTCTCTTCTCTGTCACTTGATTGTGCTTTTTAACTTATTTCAGTCTTCAGACCATCACCTTTGCAAGGAGACATTCTCCTGAAGCAAAGTTTCTCCTTCACTTCACTGAGGGTATCTTGGCATCTTCCTGACACTACTGTGATGCTGATCCTAAGCTGAGCTATTTTATACATTCCTCTTTCTATTTCTACCAGTCTACCATTAAGTTTGCTAGTCCACTTCCACATTCCAAAAACATTAACCAAAAATAGCTACTGATTATCTTGGTAACTCAGAGAGAATCATGACAGGTTTTCCATGACTTCCTTTAAAAACCCAATGTTCTTATCTGATGAATGACATTTCAAGAGCATGGCCTCCATAGGACTAATTTTTTTTTTTTACATTTCCGGTAATAACAAGCTGCAGCTGAGACAGAAATCAAGATGTTTCACAAATATGATGAATTTTTTTTTTCCCATAAAACATTGGAATTTCATATTGCACATTATGCTAAAGGATCATGTTTGAAAACTCCACAGTTCAAAATAGTGGAGGTGGGCAGAAGAAATATAATGCTCTTCTGGGCTTTAGCAAAGCAATAATCTGGTATTTGAGCAATTTGTCTTTGCCTCAGGTTCTCAATAAGCTCAAATAGGCAAACTCAGATTTATAGATTTATTGTTTAGAAGTCTTCATAGAAGGACTGAAGACTTTCATATCTTACATACCTTATGTATAGTAGTGTCACTGGAGAGCACAGTAGCAGACTTGGCTTATAAACATCTGCTTTATTTAAGCAAACTTGTAATTCTTATGAAGAATTAATTTTAAAATTGAAACCCAACTATAATGAATAATTCAAAATAGCACACAAATGAAATGGAAATCATTTGATTTAGAAGTGAGGTGTATAGAAAACAGGAAAACAAATGTAGATTATCAGAGAAGATGGCATGGCAGTAGTCTCTAAAATCTATTATGTATAAGAAGTATAATGGAGGCAGGCAGATGGTACTTAATTTTTGTCTAAAATTACCTGAGCACTACAGGGTCCATTGTTGAAAATATGTCTAAGAATTATCTACCTCATTCAATTGTACTTCTTGGTTTTGAACAGTAAAATTAAAGGTTAATGAAAAGAGCAGGGAAAAATAGCATTTTCCGTGATTATCTACAGTTACTGAAAGAATGTATATCCTGCAGTGAATAAAATTATTAAATATGGGATAAAATACTTACACTGGGAGCTCAGAAGTGATTGATTACTCCAGAAATTAAAAACTGGGATGACTGCATTGCCCTTTCCAATGACACTTGTAATTTCATTCTCATTATCTAGGACTTGTAGTTTAATGAGCACATCTGAATTAGAGGTTTGTACCTGCAATGTAGCAGTATGTGGTGCTGTGACCTTTACAAAATACCTAAAGAGGAAGAAAAAATTATAGCAATATAACCAACTATACTTGATCATTCTTTTTAGGGAAGTACCTTAATGTTGTGCTGAACTGGAAGCAAACACTTAAAATTGAGTTACAAATAAACTGTTTTCCTTGAATCTGATGGGCTAAGCTTCCTGTAGTGAAGTTTAATGCAGTGAATCAACAAACAAAGCAAGTGCTGCTGCTGAAAAATTGGGTGGTCTAGCTATTTCTTTTTTTTTTATTGCCTTATCTAATGTCCAAATAGACATTTGAATGCCCACTGTACTTTTATTTGTTGAATATCATTAGCCAGATTAGGGAACTGTAGCATTATAAAAGTATGTTAACCAAAAAAAAAAAAAAAGATTATTTGCTTTCAAAAGGATAGGGATATCTCCTTTGATGGCAATAGCTACTTTGGTCAGCTTAAAAGACCGTGGCATTAAAAACCTGTTGAATTAGAGTCAGAGGAAAAAATTCAAATAATTGTTTTTATGTTGTTCAAATAGTTGTTATGTTGTAACCCATTGGTTTATGTATTATATGCTTTTTGTCCATAAATTCAAATTGTTATGACTAATCTCACCAAACAAGCAAAGAAACAAAAACACACAAAAACTCCATAACCCTGACTTCAGCACATTTGGAGCTAAAAATATATCATTATTTTTAAGGTTGGTAACATCAGAAGGATGAAAGAATGAAAATCAAGAAAGAGAGTGCTTACCAAATGTTAGTGCATTTGGGTTTTTTTCATTACATGCTTTCTTCAATTATGTTGAAACTGATTCCTTCTCTTAAAGAGACCTCTATCCCAATAATAATAATTTGTTGGTTTGAAATATTGAAAAAAAAAAATTTTCAATATTGAATATTTCAATATTCAATATTGAAAAAAATTTCAATATTGAATATTTCAATATTCAATATTGAAAAAAATATTGAAAATATTCCAGTAATTAGGGTAAAATGTTTTGGAATTAATCTTCAAAATACACACATTTAATCAACTCTAAGCACAGGGCCTGTTGTAGTGCAATGCAAAGTTCTTTGTGTAAAAACTTAAGTATAGCAATTTAGGAATGGTCAGTTCTTAACTTAGAATGGATTTTAATGAACTTTAATTAATTTAAAAAACGATTAATAAAAACTAAATCTCATGTTTGTTAAATATATTCTCCTAAAAGAATCAGCACACAAAAATAAAACAAATATTAATTTTTTTGTCAATACTGCAAGATGGAAATTGGTCTGATATATTGGGAAAAGAGTGTTTCAATACATGTTTATTTCCCAAAAGTACTATGGAATTTCAGTAATCGGCATATGGATAAGACAGAGCTTACAGAAATGCAAAACACTGAATTTTGATTTTAAAGTTATAGTCTGTGCACTTCACACCTGTTCCTCATTAAGTAGTGACAATATTTCACAAATAATATTTTCACTAATCAAATGTTAATTTGATAGCCCATAACATTCAGATATTTGAATCAATATTTTCCCCTTCTAAGAAAGTGGAAAGAACACACTTTTCTGCTAGGGATGACTGATATAAACTCCAGAATTTATTCATCCTTCTCTCAATATTTACCTAAACAGTAGAAACTCCTTGTTGGGTATGTAATACTCCTTAAATTGTAGAGTAGAGAAGGTATCGTTGACAGCCTCACGAGCGAGAAATGGAAGGGCACTCTGGGAGCTGCAGAAGCGGAGCTTCCATTTGCCACCTGGCACAGGCTGGTCACCAGTGTGTGCTTCAGCCACAAAAGTGTAACCTTTCTGAAAGGGGAAAACAAGCCATTTTTATGTGGCAAAACCACTACTCAAAAGGCACTCTGTGACTACATGCAACACACTTTTTGTCCATTACACTTTTTTATATAATAAGATGTCCTTCATCAGCAAGAATCTTATAACTCCAGTCTACTCTAACTTATGGAGCATCCCTTATTTTAGCAATTTATATTTGGCAAAAAGGTACATGACAAGTTAAATCCAATTTCATCTAACTGGAAAGCTGGCAGGTGTTTTTAGGGGCAGATACAACCAAAGTCCTGAAGTTACTTTGTTACCAAAGTATTTCATGCTTTAAAATGTGCCTTCATGCTTAGGGAGTGTGAAAGTAGGGGTGGATGAGTTTGTTGCATGGAAATTTAGAGATCAGGTTACTTCAGACTTCAGTTTTCAAATTAACATTTACCCTAATTTAATAATGCCACTGCAGATATAGCATGAAACTACAAGATATTTATCTTATTTTTATAAATATGTTAAGAAAAATATGTCTAGTATTAGAAAATTCAAAAAATAATAAAAAATGAAACACACAATTAGTAAGGCTGATGCAGATTTAGGTGCTCTTTATGAGTCCTGAGAATATGAGGAGCCAGGATATAACATAAAAAGATTCAAATTTTGATTATTTTGTATTTTTGAAAATGAAGGCAATGTGAATGTAATTACTTGAAAGGCAGGGGCAGGAAAAAAGGATATAAGGAGTGAAATGGCCACTTGTAATGTTGCAGGGGAACTCAGCATTAAATCCCTTTTTCATGTAGTCTGACTATCCCTACTATCCCCATATTTCAAATATTAAAATTTCATGTTCCACCCAAGAAATTGTCCAAATGAAAAAACTTTGAAAGGCTCTATTTCTTTCAGTCCTTTTCTAAATTCTGTTTAGAGAAATCACCATTTACCAGCAAAAAGCTTTGTTGAAAAATCCTTATAATAAATAGGGTTGTGATTTCAGGACTATCCAGTAATTCAGGGTTGTGGCTCCATGAATACTGAATATTTAGAATGAAATTGAAATAAATTATTCATTATTCCAATTTGTGCAGTTGTAGCAGTAAGATGCTTTACAACCTTTAATCACCATAAGGTAACAGCAACCACTCAGAGTAACCATTCAGGAGAGCTCACTTATTTAAACATCTAGTTAAGCTTAGAGTCACAGGTCCCTCTGTTCTTATCAAGTACACCTGCAAACGGAGAAGGATTTATCCAGATATTCAACTGCTTTCTGACAGCAGGGCATGTATGAGAAGAACAAATTCTCACCATTTCTCTTGTATACCTATCTATTAAGCTAATGTTATACAATCCTAATGTTCACTAAAAATATTCATAAAATTCAGACTTAGGACCAAAAGTTTGTTTGAGTGGGCACTTTGTGAATACTACAAGCAATTAGAAAACACAGTAACTGAATTTTGTGTCTGGTAGGAAGATCAAGTCACTACTGAGAAATAAGAAAATATATGTCAACAACCCCATTAAATTTATGTCTCTTTTGTAAATAACCTTCAAGAGGTTTTACTACTTACTTAGATACCTTGTTACAATTCACTATCTCTAGAATCAGAAAGGATTGTTTTCTAATATACCACCCAAATTAACTTTATGGCAAAGTAAGATGAATCCCTTACATCCTTCTATGTCTAGTCAAGAGAAATATCTGAGCAGTGTCCTTGCTCAGACTTCTATTTTCTAGACTAAATATGGTGGTAGTGATGATCTCTTAAACTCTTATCTATGTAGGTCAGCTGAAGCTTGAGTGCTTATCTCTATCCTTTTCTACAGTCTGTTCAAAAGACTTGTGAATAATACAGAGAGTATAATTTAAAAAAATACCAAGAACTAAAACAAATTCAACTGTATACAGCAGTAGGAAAAAAAACCACTAAAAAAACACTTTAATGCAGCACAAAAAAATCCAAATAATGCTAAGCAAGTACCCAGTTTCCATCTAGGTTGGAAAGACTGCAAAAAGAAGACAGACTTTATTGCTAGTGTACAGATTTTATCTTCATTGTCAATCATTCTGAAATGAACTTTAACGTGTTCCAGAAGTGTCTCTGCAGCAGGGTAACAGTATCTGTTGACAGAATTCCTTTTTATCTCTGTTGTAAATTGCTGAGTCATAGTTTGGAAGCAGAACTGGTAGGTGTATTTTTTTCCAAAAATGAATTTTTATGTAATAATACTGACATTTAAGAATTCAAGCATACTGAATAATTTCTTGCTTGATGTACTACATTGTTGACTATTTTTAACAAAATATTGTTACAAAAAAAAATGTAACAGATTAAAGTAATACCATTGTATCCTGTGTTTACTAACTGCAAAATGTCTTGTCAAAGCATCGATAGAACTTTCAAAAGCATGTGCAGCTCCACTGAAACAATAATCAACTATTTGGAAATAGGAAGAAACAAGCTAAATTGGAGAGCATGCGGCTATATCCTTACTGTGGAACACAAGAGCTCAGTGACTGAGAAATGCAATAAGAACAAGTAAAAAAATACAGCATGCCTGCACAATTCTGTTTTAATACTCTAAAAATCACTCTTTACTGCTACTAACCACATTTAATATTACAAAATATCAACCATTAGTTTAACAAACAATAACAAAACTGTGGATTTGAGAGGGTTTAAGAGAGGGCTTCTTCAATAGGGAAGAGGAGGAATCCAATGAAAAGGGCCATTTTCATCAGTAATTGACAGAATCACTAGGGCTACTGTGTTCTACCCTTGGGAAGAAAATATGTATCTTTATCATTTCTTATTCAAACTTTTTATGGCCACAAGTTAAACATTGGCACAAAGTTTACTGTGCTCAGTGTTATGCACGATAAACAGGAAAAACCCCCAAAACAACAGCAGCTGGAAAGAGTACAGAGGAGAAAATAATCAAAAGTTTACTAATAAATATTCAGCACAGAAGCAGATCAAGAGTGGTCTCTGTTCAAACTTGCTAATAAATAAGGGTGTGCTTTTAAGTAGAACACTACTAACACTATGACATAGCTAAAAATCTCCATAGAATTTGGGCATTGTTTATTATTTTAAAAATTGTACTTTTCACAACAACTTCTTGCATTTACCTTATTTTTGGGATAAACATGAGGTGCCACTTTGAAAAAGGCATGTGGCATTTCCTCGAGTGTGTCATTATCAAGAACATGAAGTCTACAGAAAGGGATAGTGGTAAACACCTTTGTCAATATAAACATGTCTTCTGGGACAATAAATATTTCTCTAAAAAAGAAAAATTAAATTATATTAAAGTTATTTTCCCAAATAAAAGGATATATGCAATACAAAGCAAAAAATATTGCCAGGATTTAACCCCGGCCAGCAATTAAGTACAATGCAGCTGCTCACACACTCCCCACACCCAACATACCTGAGGGAAAGAATCGGAAAGAAAACACAAATCTCATGTGCTAAGGACAGTTTAACAATATAAAAAATATATAATAATAAATATTCTAATAATATGAATATTTTTAATGATTAGGAGAGGGAGAGAGAGTAACAGAACCCAAAGAAATGAATGATGCTCAATACAATTGGTCGCCACTCACTGACCAGTGGCCAGCCTGTTCCTGCGCAGTGATCAGCCCCCTTCCAGGTAATTCTCCCCCAGTTTATATACTAAACAAGACATTCTCTGGTATGGAACATCCCTTTGGCCACTTCAGAACAGCTGTCCTGGCTGTGTTTTCTCCCAGATTTTTGTGCACCTCCTCACCGGCAGAGCGTGAGACATTGAAAAGTCCTTGACTTGGGGTATGCACTCAACAACCAAAACATCAGTGGGTTATCAATATTGTTATCACACTAAATCCAAATACACTGCACTCTACCAGCTACTAGGAAGAAAATGAAGAAATTAAGAAGAAAATGAACTTTGTTCCAGCCAAAGCCAGAACAAGTACATGCCAGAATTTAAGGAAAGCAGACAGATAAGTAAGTTTTTAAGCAGGTTAGTGAAAAACCAGAGTGTATCAATACTACTCCCCCATAAGAGTTGTATAGGACTTTGTGAAACTCACCTGAAAACTAGAAACCAGGCATTTGGTGGTTGATCAGTATATGTTACTGCATAGTCAGTGAAATACATCTTACATGATTCATCATCATAACAAGGAAACTTTTCAACTGAATTAAAGTTTCTTTTAAATATTTCTCTGGAAAGCAGAAAACAAGATAAAGACTTCAATCTAATCAGGATGGCATATATATATATATATATATATATACTCACTTAATGCTGATCATGAAGAACACTACTCTGTGCATGAATGTAAAACAACAACATAAAATGTGCTACTAATGTTTCACTAGTAGTTGTTCACTCTTAAATAAAAAAATCATGGAGGGATCAGTTCTTTCAGACCTCATGGCAAATATATACACATATTTCTATCCATCAGTTTACATGTGACTGTAGCTGCTTCTAATATCCCAAGATGTTACGGCTTCTACAAAACTTTACCTCCTTCTTTTTTTTTTAATAAATATCAGTTAGCATAACTTCACTTTCTTTATATTAAGTTGTAATCCTAAAGCTGTAGAATCATTAGGATATTAAAATCTCTTTATTTAGTTTTAAAACATTTTGGAACAATAAAGTAATAAAACAAAACTTATTGGCCAAGGTGCTAGATGGTTATGTTAAATAGAAATCTCTCAGCTGTTAAAAAAATTAAACACAAGCACCTTAGCATGATTTTAACACTCAAATGTATCCCTTAGGACAATGCCTATGAACCCCATAAGTTTTATAAGTTTGAAGGCAGACGAAAAACTGCATCTCATCTTTGCTGATGTAGAAATGCTACAAAGCTAAAATGGAAGGCTAACATTTGGAACAAGGCTGTGGTTGCAAAGTCTTGATCCTACCAATGTACACAGGTTTTACAAAATTAGAATCACTAAAAGGTGATATGAAATTATACCTGGTGTGAGTGCTGCTCAAATTGCTGGTTATAAGGAATGAGGATTTACATCCACAGGCAGTAATTATTGCCAGTTTTCACTCCTCACCCCTGGAAGAACTGATTTACTGCTAGATCAGTTGTGTGAACACTTGCAGAGAGATTTTTGGAGGACTTAATGGAAATATGTGATCCCCAGAGAGTGTTAGGCTTCAAAATGACTTAATGAACACTGTTGAAATTAGAATAGACACCTTTCCAAAAGCTCTAATAAAATATCAGGGAAAGCATAGAAATACACCTACTACATTTCTACTACCTAGAAATACATCTACTTCAAGCAAGTGAGACAAAAATGTCCCGTTGAGATAATAAACTATGGACAATTACATAGCAGAGCTATCTTCTTTCTACTGTCAATCATGATTGCTTAACAGATAGCACAAATAAAAAAAAATCCTTAAATTAACTGGTTAACTGTTTAACTAAGGAATCCGTATCAGATCTATACTTATTGAGCAGCCTACCAAATACTAAAAAAATTAAATACATGCAAAAGGTAATATTTTAGACAAAAAAAAATCAGAAAGAATCTGTGACATATCTAAAAATTAGATTTTACTCATGTAGGGTACACAGAATAAAGCATAGCATATATTTAGTAAAAAAATATTTTATCCCTTCCATCAGGGTTTTGTAATTTTGACACTAATAATGCTCTTTTTGTGAAAAAACAGTTTATGACAACTGCCTACAATAAAATAGTTTAATTTTTTGCATGATTACCTTAACAACGTTACAGCACACTCTTCAAAATTTAACTCAATCATAGTCCACAGGTTTTTCAAAGTTTCTTCAACATCAGTGTTTTCTTTAGTACCTAGAGATAATAAAATAAGTTATGAAATATAACAATTTTGTATTGTTCTAAATTTACACCTGCCAAATACTTCTGAAAAATATGACATATACAAGTAAACTGCCTTATTTATTTGGAGTTTTACAGAAGTCTCACTGAGCTCAAAACTGTTTTTTCCTTTGACAGAGTATTTTCCATTCATCACCATCTTTGTACTTTTAGGCACACCTACAGCTGCAGAAATTATGTGATCAATATTTTCTCCAATTTACAGTTTTTTCACTGTAACATGTTGCAGTGATATTTGGCAATCTCTGTCTTCAGAGAAAATTCTATTTAACTGCCAGCAACTTTCATTTGCAGATACCAGGAAGGGGTAGGGATGCATCTAAACTATTTGTGTAGCTAACAGGAAAAGAATTGGGCAGCTCTAATGGGTAATTCACCCCATCCATGTTGGATAACTCACATAACAGGATGAGATGTCATCTCAAGGTGTCGGCTTCTATACATGGAATACAGATGAAGACTAGACTGATTTGAAAGTTTTCAGTAGTACAATACAAATCTTGGTTTATTCCAATAAATACCTTATCTTTTTAAAAATAAATATCACTTTTTCTAACCTAAATGTGCGTGGATTCAAGCCACAAACTTTGAATGTCGGACTAAGGATCTTCTTGTTAACCTTTGGATATCAGCCTAAGAGACTGTTACTATGAAATTCCTTTCCTCCTGTGAGTACTTAAAAATTCTAGCAAAGTCTTTTCTTATCTGGTCTTTCTGAAATGACAAACTAACAACCTGTAAGTACAAGGCCTATATTCAATGATCTTTGCAACTTTACTCAGAATTTTGTGGTTGTTATCTTTCTATCTTTTGAATTTGTTCTTTCTTCCTGGGCCCTGGATACTGTACTTGGACACAGTATTCCAGCTGAGGTAATAGAATCGCTGAATAGGAAATATGCTACAAGTCCTAAACTGCTATGCAAGATTCCTCTACCTATATGCACAACAATGATGGATAGTATCAGTACAGTATCTTTGGAGGACAGCATCAGGCTTTGGTACTGTGTTGTTCCACTGACTGCTCATTATGATGCTTAGGTTCTTGTATGATTTCCTTTACATTTCCAGAAAAAAACCCTTAACATTTATCCCAGCTCTGACCTAAATCTACATTATTACAAATTCTCAAATTCTGGTTTGGTATCTATGCAAATCTAGGGGGGGTGTATCTTTCATATACTTTTTAGTATCATATGTGCTAACTGAGTGGTTAGGAATACTTAAGAGAACTACAAGTTCTATTTCATTAGTTTCAGTTAATTTTACCTAGATATTAATTAGTAAGAAACTCTTAACAGTGAAGATTTTAATAAGATGAAGCATGAAACATTTTTGAAAGGTATTTATAAATGACACACCTGGTTCTCTGCTCTTCAGTATTTTCCTAATATAGGTCCCTCGCCAGATGGCTTGAATTTTGAGAGCTGCTGCTTCTTCTTCAGATGTGGGAGTTTGATTCTCACAACTACTGAGAGATTTCTCCTCACTGATCTCTGAAGGATTGGAAGAATGAGTAACATCAACTAAGCTGGAAGTCCTGTTCCTGTTGCTTTCTGAAACAAATTTAAAAAATAAAAAACAAACAAATAAACACAAAACAGCAAGAGAGTGATTTCAAGCATAAATCATCTATGATGGAAATATCAGTCTTGTATTTTTTTATCATAAGTTGGAGAAAATATACTGTATAATTACACAGTCAAAATTTCAGCTACTTTGCTAGTTACAAATATCAAATAACTTAATTTTTTCTCTTCATGGACAGCTATTGTAGGGCATTTTTTAAAATCACATCTCTTGCTGTAGTTTCAAAATGTTCTTCCAATCATGAATGCAGAGGATACACTAGAGTCTGAGTCTGTACACAGCTCTAAAGGGCTTCACAAGATTTTAATTACTTTTGCCTCTCAATCTGATAATTTTATTAAGTAATAATTTCAACACCAGTGTTGTTCAAAACATTTTTTTTAACCTTCACAAAGGAGCCATGGAATAAGGGTAAGATCTATGATAAAAGGGAGAGCTCATATATCGGACTGTATGTTATCAAGGAGTTTTGAAGTGCAACAGGAATCAGTGGGTTCTGACAGGTTAGCAATGAGGTCTTTGAAGGCATTCTTGCCTAGAAATTAGCATTCTGGGAACCATCAGAACCAGGACTTAGGGAAGGGTGTGGGAGCAACACTCCAAGGGGCCAATGCCAGAGGGGTAGTTTGGAACTGCACACATAAGGGAGCAAGACAGTGTGATAGGAAGGAAACAGTGCTGTAAAAGGAAGTACCAACAAACAAAAGGAGAAGTGGAATCTGCTTGAAAAATGTAGACAACATTGCAGGCAAGCAAGCTGTCTTTAGATATTGCCTTCATCAGCCAGATCACACATTTCAATCTAATCACTTTTACTCAATATTGCTAAATCTGGCTGTGTTCTCAAACCATCATTTCTTGTCAGTATTGTATTTTCATACCCTAGAAAGCCTCTTTAATGCTTGGGGACTGGAAGATTACACAACCCCACTTCAGAAGAAACCTCATTAGAAGTCAACACTATGAATGGCACAGCCACTTTTATAAAACAGAAACATATAATCAATCACAGAATACAGACTTGAGTGTACCACTGAAGGTCATCTGGTCCAATCCCATTTACAAAGCCAGATGAATTTAGACCAGGTTGCTCCTGTTCTTGAATAAACGTCCAGTCCGTTTTTTAATACTTCCATAACAATGGAGACTCCATAATTTAAGTGGGCATTCTTTTCCAGCTTTTGACTAGTCTCATGCTGAAAAAAGTTTCCCTAATATCCAACTGGAATTTGACATGTTCTAAGATGTGTCCTGTCTGAGCATCTCCAGAAAGGTTTTGGCTCTTCCATTCATTCATCGCTGTAACACACTTCAAAGTGAATTTGTTCAATCTACAAACTCATCTATTTTACAATTAAATAACCCAGTGGCAAGATGACTTCTGACCTCACTAGTCATTCTCTTCATGGAAAGGAAATAGACTTCGATTTTCAGCTCATGCTTTGGCTCAGAAAAATGAATTCTGCTGCAGAGCATACATTCCTCATATAAGGCAAAATAATGTATTGTAAAAACAGTTGTATATATATGAGCACACATACACACAGATTGACCTAATAGGTAAGAATATTCTAACGTGGAGCAGGAATCAACAATATAGAAAAGTAAATACAAAAAGTATTGGTGTGGTGTTGCCCTGTGAACCAGCTAAAAAAGTCATCCACTAAAGATGCCAAGTAGACCCCATAACTAGAAGTAAATAACTCTAGAAATAAAACATTTCATTTGTGAGGAGAAACAATATATGAATATACAGTAAGTTAGTTAAATGTTAAACTGTTTCTGAAAACACAAATATAAAAAATTTGTATGGACTGTCACACAAAAATCAATTCTTTTTATAGAAACTTTTAGAAGTTACCACAGATCAGGTCAAAACCCAAAAATTGAGTATATATTCCTATATTCATAAGGAGGTTCTTTTTGTTCTAATTTTTTTAAACAACATCATAAGAACAAAAAAATTTTTTGCAACATTTAAGGCAAAATAATGAGGTCTTAAATATTCTCATCTTTCAAGGCTTTTTAACTTAACATTTCTTAATATTTTTTCTTGTAAGCAGAGAAATGTATATTGTGAAATATTTTTAATCAATCAGTCTTGAGCTAGTGAATGCTTTAAGTCCATCAGTATTGAACTAATGGATATTTCAAATTTGACATTATGATTGGAAACAGATTTGTCAAAAATCTCTGACACACCTTAGCTGTTAATCAGAAGACACTGTGCTAATAATAAAACTGAAACTTTCAAAGTAGCCTAGCAAGACACTGTTCCCCTTAAAATCACTGCAGTTCCTGGAGGTAATGTAGGAAAGATTTTTTGAAAAAGAAGTATTTTGCATGTACTCAAGAGGCATTTTACATATTCAACCAAATAGTGTCAAACTTTCCCTCACCCCTTATTAGAACTCCAGTTCAAATCCAAAGTGCAAGAAGAAACGAATGTTCAGAATTCTCTTTTCATTCACACAATGCAACACAACACAACCAAATAATCAATCATCTTAACCTATGTTTCTGGAGGAGAGAGAAGCTTGTTCTGAAAAAGAACTGAGCAGGACTTTCCAAATACAGTTTCACAGTCAAGATAAGCTTATAGAGAACAGCTTGACTTCTAGATAAAATTTCAGACCAGAAGGTTTTAAGAGAACTGTACACAAAGGGCACTCCACTTCCAACTTTAAAATTGGAATTTATCCACGACAAAGAAATGTAGCCCCTGAAATGTGCCTAAATGACTATTAAGTGTTTGAGACTCTTGAAAATCAGTGCCACAGACCTCCACTGACTCCACTGGTTCAATACTGGGCCCAATGAAACCTGGACAAGGTAAAAAAAGAAAATGTGCAACAGAGAGCAGGCAGGCATTCTGATATGCTTCCTTTCCCAGGAAACATCACATACCTCTGTAAATTCACTACCTCATGATTGCCCAAAGTTCTGCAGGGCCCCTTTATTCACTCTCCTCCCAGAATACAACAGAAGAACCATGCCATGGGGAAGCACTCAGCTTCAGATACTTCCATGTTTTTTTCAATGTTCACATGGCATGGTCTTCCACTTGTGTCTGGTGGCTCTTCTGCTAATTGCTCCAAGATGGATGACACTTGGCAGTCAAATAGATATGAATAGATCATTTTCAGGATGGCTTCTCAGAAACCTCTGCAGCCATGACCACTAACTGCAGTAAACCATAATATCTTTGCCCTTGCTAAATCTTGAGATTAATTAAGCACACAGTGAAAAATGAATATGCCAATATAAAATGGAGGTGCTATTTCAAAAAAAAAGCTCAGATTTGACCTGATATACTTGCAGACCCAGATGACAAAAATATTTTATTCATCTGTTATGGTAGTTTACACTGATGTCTGTCAGGTTCCAAAAGGTTACAGCCTCAGGTCTTGACAAGATTTGAGCAACCAACCTGACAATGCAGGAGAGCTAATGTGGGGGCAGGGCATTCAACTGATGCCAATCCTTCTAGGCCTTTCTACAATGTGCTTTGCAACTGGTATTTCCTGCTATCTACCTCTTTCCCCTGACAGTTCACTTGGTTTATGCTTTATTTCTTTATGTTTCTGGAAGGAACCTGAACAAAAGCATGCATTTACTCCAAAGCAATCTTTATTAAGCAGGGCAAAATGCCAATAAAGGTCAAAAAATGTCCAATATCAATAAAACCAAAGGGAAACAATTACCTTTCCAGTCCAATAGGGATCTCCTGTAATTTAATTTTAGAAAAGCAAATAGTTTAAAAGGGTATATTGGACACTGGAAGAAATAAAACTGAAACAGAACTTTCTTTCTCCATATATTTTTTCCACTTTTTTGATTCACTGCCCAACTCATAAAAAATATTCTGTCACAGTGGATCTCATACTTTAGTAATTTAAGAGATCTTTGTTACAACCTGTCAACTGTGCTAATTATTCAAATCTATTTAAAAAACGTCTTCTAATGCTGACAAGTGTTTAAGGGTTTTTTTTTGAATGCAGAAATCAGTAGCACAGTAATCTTTAAAAAATGCGACAGGTGTTGTTTACTTTAAATGGTTTGATAAATGTCGATATGCTGACCCTTGCAACATACTCTTGTCATGGGATGTAATTCTCTGAAAAATACCTGGTACCTCACAGTAAGAATAACCTTCAGATAAGAGGAGATTCAAAGGAAAGTTCCCAGTAAAGAGAGACAAATATATGTGCTTATAAGTGCTTTCTTAAAGGGACAAAATATTACAACATTGTGTCAGTAAAGATATTTGTGTAAATATCTTTAAATTTAAATTTAGTTTTTTTATACTACTTTTCCAGAATAAATGAGTAATCAAAGGAAGTTAGTATCATTTTTTTTTTGATCAAGTAGAAACACTTTATTCTGTAAGTTCACAATAGACAAAGCAAAAGCTAAGTACCCATAAAAAGCCTTCAAACGGTGATCGCGTCTCTTCCCATCAATCAGATAAATTATTTTTCTGTTCTGATATGAAATCAAGTACATAAGGCTTTTATGGTTAAACTAGATGCTAACATTAATAGATTAAAAAGTTATAGAGACTGAAAAATAAGTCCTAAAATGGAAAAGAGCCATATATTTGGTTGCCAGGCAAACTTAATTCTAACTGCGCAAAACTCCAGCCTGCATAAAAAATGAAGCAAAGAAACAGTGGGAAGAGAATGATCCCATATTTATTGTAATAAATATGTTGGCCTTCCAATGGCTTCTCTCAGAGTATGTTCAGATACACAGCACTCCCTGACACAGGCTGGAGAAGAGGCAGTTGGTGCTGTAGCCAGTTCCACACTACATGGGTATGACTAGCCAGCCAATTGGCCAGCCAACACAGTCATTTCCCAAATAACAAGCTTAAAAAACAAGCAAGCAAGCAAGCAAGACAACAAAATTTAAATACCCCTCCCCCCCAAAAAAAACCCAAACAAAAACCTCTCAACCCAACACTAAGAAATAGCTGAACTTTCAATGAAGGTACTAACTTGAGCCTTCCTTCACTCTCATTTTGTGAACAATACAGGCATTGAAGGTCTTTTCAGCTGATGATTTGAATGAAAGAGATGAGGTGCAGTACAACAGGTAAAAAATGCAGATGTTTGCTAATGTTTGTTAATACTGACAAATGCAACTCAAAGAAGACCAAGGGCAATTTTATAAATTAACAAAGGGTGAATAGACTTTCTGGAACAAAGAAAAGGATCATTTCTGTTCTGAGATGAGCCTCGGATGTCCTTTCAACAGTAAAAGTCTTAGTCTTAAAAATTAATTGCGCCTACTTAAGCAAGAAAAAACAAGAAGAGAGAAGAGTTGGCTTCCTGACAATAAGAATGGGCAGGAGTGATATTTGAAGTGATTAGCAATATCAATATATTACCTGAAAACACAATGTCATCCCCAGAAATATTAGTGATTTCAAAATCCAAAGTAAAGGACCTGAAGGCAAATTTATATTTGTAAAGATCCTTCTTCTCTGATACATATTCAATCAAAAACCAAAATGCATTGTTGAAAATCTAAAATCAGAAAGAGGAAAATAATGATTCATTTATAAAGATTTATTTACATTGCTTCTCATTATTGTTTCAAAACCTCTTCTCTTACCATGTATAAATGAAACCTTTAACTTCTCTAACAAATACTGTATCTGAAAATTGATCCCAACTGTAGGACTATAGTGCTTCAAGACAACAACAGAGACAAAACCTGTTTCATGCCTGGCTTATAAAAACAAGAAAATAGGACTTATTATATAGTGTGTTTATCACCCAGAAACATCCTGGTTTATGTGTAGAGGGTTGATGACCTCATACTAGAAGACAGAAGAACATATAATTGCTATAATGACAATGGGAGTTCTAAACATGAGGTTTCAGAATAGAGACAGGTAACTTAATGGGAATGCTTTCAGGATTAGGAAATACAACAGCATGGGAAGATTTGGCTCTATTTTTATGCTTTAACATATTGTTTCTCTTTAAAGAGCAGAAATCCAGTCTTTTCCTCCCCCACTCCTAGTAGATAGGAATTTTAGAGTGTGTTTTACAGAACTAGTTTCATAATCTGAGTTTAAGAACATAGTAACAACTTACTGGAAAAGACAAGATTTTTATGTTTCATTGCTCTTAGTTTCAGATTTTTCTGCTTTCTGGAAACATATTTTATGTATTTTAATACTAATAAATATTTTGTTTATTTTTAAATTTGTAAAACTAGGAAAGAAAGAATACAGTAGATCCTTTCTTGTATTCAGAATAATTTTTCACTGTTTGTATTAAAGACAGATAATTTCCATATTTTCATCCTAGAATCACTGCTAGCTCAATGCCTTTCATTTATCTAATTTCTTTCTTTTTTTTTTTCAGCTCTACATTGGTCTTCTGAGAGGAGGAGAAATTAAGTGATATATGTATTTATGACTACTGAATTTTTCTTAAGGTCTCAAAGTTTTGCACATACTTCACTATGAACACCTGCATTTAAAATTTGTTTATTCCATTCCTGAGTTCAAAGCAATTTTTTTTCCTGGTGGATTTGGCATGTAAATTACCTCTTTCATGAGTGGTGTACCTGTAATCATTCTTTATTAATTCTGTTATTGTGCTGAATTTTAGCTGGTGTCCAACCCATGTATAAAAGTGCTAGTGTTCTAATTTTTAATATCAGTAATTACAAAAAATATTAAACCATTTTTTCTATTCAGTCTTCTAATATATGCATAACAGTCTAAACTGCATGAGCATTCTAGTACTTTGATGAAAATAAATGAATCTAGAATATATAAAATATTGACTTTAGAAAAATCAAGTTATAGCAATATGATCAACATTTGCATACACATAAAGACTAGTGTATCTTCTATAAAAATGGATTGTTGCAATCTCTTTATAATATTGGAAAGTTATACCATAGAGATCTACAGAAAAGTGTAATGTTTTCATTATGTATCTTTAATTTATTGTGCATAGAGAGCAGAAAAGTTGAATAAGAATGGTGTAGTTTCAAGACACAGAGAAAACCAACTTGGAATACTGTGAATGAAAGAACTCATTACTGCTTCAGAAATATAAGCTGTAATAATGTTTTCCTGGTCCATCAACAATAGGCGCAGAAAGCCAACATTAGACTTTTCTGCATTTCAGGTAGTATCTTTCAAATTCAACATGAAGTTTTCATCTAAACACAGCTAATGCTTTCTGCCCCAAAGTATGCTAAACTAGATCAACAAAAAATAGACTCTATTTAGAATGTGCTACTCTGTGCACATTGAAGTTTCTCTTCTTAAAAAAAGATAATTATCATACAGTTGCAAGTTATGTAATTTGGGCTTACACTTTATAATGAATGCCATATTCACAGTATGCAGGTGGTCCTTGCCAAGTGCACAGGCATTATTTTGAAGAGGGTAATGACAACATTAAGCAGTTATCCAGCTTCTGTAGCTTTTAGATATGCACTTGTTCAAATTATTTGCTCACCTTGATGTTTTCTTCAGCTCTTTTAGCATCCTGGAGGCCAGGAGGACAATAAGCTACTTCCAATTCCTTCAAGGCTTTAGGAAGCTCATCCTTACTGCTGTAATTATTTATCACATTTCCAACAGCCCTCAGTATAGCTGTACCCTGTTCTATAAATCGAGAGCTCTCCTGAGGAAGGAGAATAAACCAACCACTGTTAGATTTTAAGATTTTCTTTGGTTTTCATTCTGGGCCATGACAGAATACAAGCATTTTTTTCTCTGATGAATTACAAAACTTTTGGAATTCATTCAGTTGTTCTTAATATTATAAACTGTAAAATCAATTATGTCTCTGATACTCAAAAGCATATCAATTTCTCACTGATTTTAGCCAGTGAAATAAATAACAGGCACCATAAGATATATCTATTCATTGTTTTGTTTTTCCTTTATCATTAGTCCTAGGAAATTTAATCAAAAATAAGACCCAAATAGAGACTTTCTACTGCAGTGATAATAGTGTCAGTTGAAGTGCTCCGCACCTTCTGTTATGGAAGGACAAATTATCATTAGTATCCTGCTGAAAGCAATGATCAAATACATGCTGCCTAAAGCATCAATAATCTTCATCAGGATTTCTGTGCAAGAATGTGAACACTCTCCTGCAAATGACAGCCTGAAAAGAAGCTGCTTCAAAAAAAAGTTCAGGAAAAACCCAAGGATAAAATTCTGCTTTATTTTCTTGATGAGAAATACCTTTTCATCCAAAAATTGAAGGCAAGGAGAGAATACAGCCATAAGATATTTTTAATGATCCAACTTCTTATAGTTCAACTTTTTTATCACAATAAATATGATAGATTTGCACAAGCTGTTTTAGGATCTATTATTAGGACCCAGAATCTATACTGCTATGTAAATTTGCTGTTACACTCACCTTTTAAAACGTTTTGGCACAAATGTTCTCTAGAAAATATATTCCCTCCCCTCAGGGTCTTCAACAAATATTTGGGCCTACTGCTTGCTAGAGAAACCTTGAAAATATGGATGACAGTGGTGTCTGGATTATGGACAATGAAGAACAAAAGCTGTAGTGATTTCTCCCCTGGGCCTCTTATCTCAGCTATGAAAAGTTGTTTGATTAAATGACTCATTTTACATATAAAAGCTGCTTTCAGACCTGGTGAGTAATATGTGATCTCATGGGACTAAACATACTTCACTGTTGTGAGGTTTTATTTAAATAGGCAGGTACTTTTTAATACTAATTAATATTTATACATGTATTTTATGACATGCCTCAAAGAGTGAGTTATACCTACCCTGACATACATATTTCAACAAAAGCATTTTTCATATTTTATGCTGCACTTCTATGTAAACCACAATACTACCCCATTTTAACTTACATATTTATGTAAAATAATTTTTGCACTATACATCTAGTACCTATTGTGCTGTAAAACACATATTTTTTTTGCCCTTACCAATTTCATATTAAAATTAATACTATACCATTGAATATAATAACTCTAAATGGAAATCCAGTACTACTTCACTTTAATTAGTAGTCAGAAAAACTGTTATCACAATGTTTGATTAGTCATTATGCACACCTTCTGAAGAGCTGGCATCACAGCATCCTCTTCTCCAAAGACACATGGCACCATGGTACACAGCTGAATGTGGTGCCCTATGGGACAAGTTACTGTGAAGAGCAGGATGTGTCGCCTAAAATCAATAAAAAACCCAAAGAAACAACTTTTTTTTTTAATTGCAACAATTCTTAAGGTTTTTCTTTCATGCATTTGGTAATATCATTGTCAGAATTGTATTTAGGTGAAGAAGCTTATCCAGGCCACACCTTCAACGTGTTAACCAGAGACTCAGCAATGAGAGCAAGAAAGGAGAGTTCATGCCCCCCAGACACACTGGTAGTTTTTAATTACATCTTCTTTTGACTGCAATTTAAAGGCTCCTTAGCCACTAAAAGACAGTGGGAAGAGAACACCTTCAATGCTTACCAAGTGACTTCTCTTTTGGAATGAAATGGGGGAGTGCTCAATAAGCCCATTTGTCTCCCACACCTTTTGTAAATTAAATCTGACTTTTGTCTCTGACTGGAATAAAGAGAATCAAAGGTGGGAAGCTTATAAATTTGAGTTGATGGTATCTCTGTTAGCTTTGAAATTTACAGGTGCAAAAAGATACACATTTTTGGCCCCCCCTACAGTACAGAGAGATGCAGCTTTTAGAACTACGCTGAGAAAATACATGTAAATCCAGAACTAGATGTGAATGTAGTCTATAAACATAATAATAACTATTCCAGTTTTAGTCTGAATCAAATCAATTAAAGACCTCTATTAAAGATCTGACTTAATTTCAGTATGCTAGAGTTGTGTATTTTTTTCTATGCCTGTTGTGTACTTTCTTTCTAGGCCTATTTATTTATTTGACATCTTACTTAATTTTTAAAAATACATTTTGTTTCATCTCTTTGAATTTTAACCGATGATTTTCTCTTTTTGGGAAAGTAGAAGGCCTCAGTTAGTTAGGCAGGAATATTATGCTTATGACAGGACATGAAGATGTCATTTTCCTGGTTTCCCTGGAAGGGTTTTCAGAAAATAACATATCAAGGGCTCTTGCTTTTTATCTATTTCTTTATTTAAACAATCAGCCAATGTCCCACACTGAATATTTAGAGTTACATGCAAAAAGAAAAAATCATATTAAGCAATATGTGAATGGGAAGTAAGATATGCAAGACTTCATGAATAATTTCCCCTGTCATGTTTCTTAAATCCTTTTTCAAGAAAACCATTGAAACCTCCTATGGTAGCATCATGCTTTTACAGTTCCACTAAGAATGCTAATTCTTACATTTTTCTTGCTACTCCAGGGAATATTTCAAATCATTCTAGTTAGAAATGCTTTTAAGTAGGAATTTGTAGGAATTTAAATATATTTTTTAGCAAGTCAGTGTGATTTTTCTTGTTAAATAGTCCTAAGTAAGAGTAAAGAACTCAGAATTGTTATAAAAAGATTGGTAAATTCACAGTAATTTGGCAGTCTTACCAAATCCTAGCTATCAACCAGTCTGATACTCCCAAAACTTATGTTTTAGAAAATAAACTTTACTGGGTTACTGTGTAAACAATCATTTCAAGCCTTAACTAAAGAGTCAGGACAGAAATGAAGTCTCATACATACCCAACAGGAAGATTTACCACAGTAGCTTTGGTTGCAGATGTCTGCATTTTTAACACAACTTCTCCAGGAGCCACAGATTTCCAAGAGAAATATTCAACCCTCAGCACACCTGTTGAACATTCTTGTTGAGTACCTAGGTTAAGAAAACAAAACAAAACAAAACAAAACACTACCCACATAATATGGAGAGGGTGAATAAAATTCAGACACGCCTGTGCAGAATCTGCACCTACTTCACAATCATTAAAATATTCATTTAGGTTTTGCTAACACAGAAAAAACCAGTCACTTAAAATGCATCAGTGGTACACAGCATGGCTTATTTGTACTATTTGATAGAAAAGAATGGTTATAAAATGTGTTACTAAGATGTTTACATCTGATGCCTTGAGAGGCTATGCAGAACAGAGGCTAGATGGTGTTAAAGAAATAAAGTAGGTATTTATTAAAAACTTAGGGTATCACATCAGGCATCTTCCAAATCACTTAAGGCTGCTGTAAAAGTCCAAACAAATCCTTTTTGTCCACATGAAAATTAAGTATATAGCCATAAAAATATGGCTATTTATTTAATATTTAATTAAATAAATATAATTATTTATATTTATTTGCATTTATAGCTTACAGTTTAATCATTTTAACAGAATGGTCAGTTTGCTTTTTTGAAGCATGCTTTTAATTCTCTCTACTCCACTCTAGATGCATTAAATTACATCCATGTCAAGTGTTTAAATATCTGATTAACCTAAGCCAACTACCATAAAATGCCATCACTCTCCTGAATTCCATTCTATGTTTTTAATGAAATACAAGGAATTATTATTTAAACCATTCAAGTTTTTAGGTTTTGAAAAATCCAACTTAAAGGTACTTGAGGGCTTATTGTGTACCAGTTTAAAAATAATTTCAGAAAATTACTTTTGTTATATTGCTGTTTTTGCTGCACTGTGATCAGCTAAGGCATAAAGTAGCTTGCAAGAATGGAATTTGTAGAAAAGAAACCACAAGAAACACAAGAAAATCCATTCCAGAAATATACAGATGAAAAGCTTCCAGCAAATTATAACAAACAGAAAAGGGATTCTTTCATGAAAATTCTCATCATCAATGAAATAATGATCAAGCATTGCTTGAATATTAGAGTATTCCTTAAAACCAATTTGACTATTTCAAACTATTGCTAAACTTTCAAACTGCCAAATTAAACAACAGATAAACACAACAGCACAAGCATATTCAAGAATGGGAAAACACAACACTGACATGTACTTCTGTGTGTTGGCCTTACCTTCAGTGACATACCAGTGTACTAACGCAGAAAAGCTAACCAGCATTTCACTGGGCATCACACTGTCCACAAGCAAATAATAGAAGACTTCCTCATCAGAAGACTGTATAGAAAAATGGACATTTGTTCATTCACTTGCACTAAATGCTGTCCAACTGGCCTTATACAAAGTAGGAGTAAGATTTTAGATATGGTGACTTAAGGTATGGTATGGGAAGTAAGCAATTAATTGTCACTACTTCCAAATTTCAGAACAAGTCATTTAAGCCCAGAGCCTCATGCTGCATGTAAAATAGTGTTCACTTAAGAAATAAAAGGAAACAGAACATTTTTGCATGAGAATATATCTAGTTTTATATTATACTGTCATATGTACCAAAATGCAGTACTTTTAACTGCCAAACAATAATTAACAGAAGACCAAAAATTTTTGGTTTTGCTGCAACTTTCTGATTCTAATTAATTACAGAAAACTTAAAAGAAATAAGTACTCTTTGAATTTGTAGATATGAGTGATCCTCCCTTACAAAGGGGTTTTTCTCCTACAAATCTCTATGAGGACAAAATCTTTCTCTCTTAACTTTAATACATTATTTCTATGCCAATATTAGAAACTATAGAATGATTCTTTTGCTCCTGGTAATTCTTCAAAATCTTATGGTGAATGAGCTTCTTTCTTCAGAACTATTACAGTACAGGTCTTCCTGGATATTCCAGAGCTATATAAATCCATTTTTTGGGTATATATATCTTCCTATCATAATATGAAAATGTTCTTTTATAAGCATGATACAGAATTTACCTAATACTGTAAACATATAATCTCTTTCAATGTTAGAAATTGAAATGGTTTTACAGCAAAGGGTGAGGGTTTTTTTTGGCACAAGAGCACACAGGCTTACACAGTCTTCATGCTGATTATGGCTTTCAAAAGTATATCGTGCAGTCATTAGGAAAATTTCTTGTGATGTGATTACAGAGAGGTGGGAAATTGCAGGTGTACTGCAATTATGGAGCATTAATCCATGTAGTTAATCTTCTCAGTACAGGATTTTACATGAACTTCACGCCTGGAGTTTACATTTTTGTACTCTACAATTACACTTCAGATACACTATAAAATAGGAGCTGGGACAGGATATTCAAGCATGTTGAATAACCTCCTGATAATATGAACTAATGGCAGGTTTAGAGAAATTCCATTATTCGAATGTAACTAGAGAGTATTTCTAAATCCCCGCAGCAGGGTGCTGTAAATAGCAAAAAGACTTAGCAT
Source organism: Agelaius tricolor (assembly GCF_023055355.1). Taxonomy (NCBI): domain Eukaryota; kingdom Metazoa; phylum Chordata; class Aves; order Passeriformes; family Icteridae; genus Agelaius; species Agelaius tricolor. The sequence continues at coordinate 48,938,465 of NW_027269261.1, forward strand.
TTACAGAGAAAATGGAGTGTTATGCTAAACATACTCACAGTTTGGATTTTAGGTAACAGGGGAAGATGAAGGAGAATTGAAGAGCAGATTGTGTAGCTGGATCATCATTAAATTCAATTTAGGCATCAAATTGTTAAGAGGTAGTTTTAAATCAAAATAAAGAGTGTTGGAGATCTGATTCACTATCATTTTTCTTCACATAAGCCATTTTTTGTTATTGTGCAGTAGCTTTCCACAGCATTTTTCCTTTTCTTAAACACATATATATAATGCTACATATTTTCTTGCAAACATACATTTGTATTGACTACAGTAATCTTAATGCATTATTATTTTTCAGTAATAGCAGTTCTGTATGCTCTACCAGTATCCTTTAGGATTATATGTGCTATCTAATTATGTAAGACTTTAAAAAGAAAAAGAAAGCACAATACAGTCATTTACCGTAAAACTTGTCTTCTGATAATTATAAGCATATATATTTGGCTTGTGGAAAACATACAGCCTCCTAAGAAGAACATAAAATTGAAATATAAGATATTTATGACTGTAAGAAAATAATCAGCAGATATTACATAGTTTAGGTAAATGCCTATTTCATAGCACAAGACATTTATTTTACTTTCACAAGTCAGACTCACGGCTATTCCTCAAAAATGGTTCAACACTTTTGGTTATAATAAAGGTGAATAAGTTTAATCTCCAGAGAAAGCAGCTGAAATTAATTCTTATATTTGCTGCATTTCTACACTTTTCCATTGGAGGTCAGCCCACTAATTAGTTTATTTTCAACCTGTAAATGGTAACATGCTAATATTACTCTAAAACTTCCATACCCACATAAAAATTACTGGAATGAAGTTTTATACAAAATATAACTGAAAGATGGACTGTTTTATATATTTTATTAATGTTTTTTTTTCAGTCCTGTGCTGTTTGCAGACCTTCAGAAAGCTATATAGTTCCTGACTACAATTTTTTCTGATTTTGATTTCACCAAGGGAGGCATAAGTGGCTTCAGCTTTAATTGAGGATGGAATCAGATCTGAATCAATGCTGTTGTTACTCAGAAACTTCACAGAAATCCTGATCTACTGCTGGCATATCAATTCCTACAATGACTGAAATATTCCTCACTTCTCAAAGTGATATGGACTATGAACATTCTTCTTATTTTCAGTGTATTAGAGTGGTAGGCATGACAGGGAAGGAAAAGCTTTCAACTGAACAGACATGTAAAATCAAAATCTTAGGTGCTTAATTTTTTCTGAGGGATAAATTCTTCAAAGGTCAATGAAGATGCTCTGTTAACAGCTACTTTATCAGTTGACTGTGAAAATAAACTCTCACTCATTTAGAGATAAGAAACTGACAAATGCTTTTTGCCTTAATTAGTATTAATATGGGTCTACAAAAGGTCAACAGTACTTTAACATTTGGCTAATAAGGTAGAAAGTTCTTATTTCACATTCTCTGTATGTGACCAAGACTTTTAAAGGAAATTAAACTGCTTGTGATACTTTTTTTTTTCTGAATGTCCTATCTTCCTGGACCTAGGACTACCTAAAAGTAGCATGGAAATCTTAACAAGGTCTAAATTGATCTATGGCTTTTTATTCCTAAATTTCCTGTACTTCTGGCTGGTATAAAAGTTATACATTCTTCTTTACAGAGTCAGTAGAATTTAAACACTTATTTATGAAAATAGAAGCTTCATAAAGAAATCTCAGTTACACATTCAAACAAGAAAAGAACTGGGTGAATTTTCTCTGATAAAATTACTTCCCTCAGCAATCCTATATTCTCTAAAGGATCTAAAGGATATGTATTGTACCAGGCTCTTTAAATCTGAAAGACAGAAGCTGAAGATATGATGCTACAAGTACACTAGCTTTTTTATGTTTTCAGAGGCATAAATGCCTTGGAACTATAGTGAAAAGGGAGTGAGACAAAACATCTAACTGATCAAGCAAAGCTATGCTGATGGCAACAGATTTCAACAACTTTTTTTTTCTTTAGAATTGCGTTGTCTTGATGCAGACTGTGCCTGTCCAGTGCCTCATGGGTGGTAAAAGCACCTAATTGCCACAACACTCCATGACCTACAATCTTCCACCCCAGCTGCAGTCTGACAGCTGCTTTATGGAGCTGGTGTTGTGCTCTCCACTGTATTCTGGAGGACACACCCAGGGCAGAGAGCAGGGCTGCAGCCACAGACCCTCAACTGTCAACAGGGACAGTACATATGGTCTGAAGAGTAGCCTTGAAGCCACCCTGAAAGGCAGGATAGCTATACAAAGAAGACCTGTTATGATGATGCAATTTTTATATAGCCATGTTTTGAATTTTACCATTGTTATACAGTATATTGTATGGAATAAAACCCAAACCCTCTATTCCTTACTGAAAACAAATACAGAAGTCTTCAAAGGTAATCCAGGTTTCCCTGGAAACGGAAATATTTTCTGATGCTGTTTCATCCTTTGATTTAGTCCCTGTCTGGCTCTTCATATCCATATCAGCTCTTTCTGACATTTGTTTTGTATCTAAACTGATATTGTCATGTTCTTCTGCAAAGATAAAAAGACACACAGATCCAATACAGTGACAATATGCAATTTAAAGTAGTATCATTCTTAAAAATTACCCTAAAATTACAAGAAAATTATGCATACATCAGTTATTATGCATACAGTTTAAAACTAAAAGCTATCCCACTAACCTAAATAACTCATATGGTGACTGAAGCAACCCTATACAGAAATTAAGGGTTTGAATCTGCAGCTGCTTAAGTAGTTTGCCTCAATAAACTACCACATATAGAACTGCACCCTAGAATCTTCAAAATCAGCTTGTTAGGTATACATACATATGATTTCAGCAAACCTAAATTCATCTGTATAAAGAAAAATACATCCCCTTGTCCAAAGATTCTATTCAGTGAAAGGCTAATGAGGCAGCATTTTACAACGCACAGAAAAAAATATAGAGAAATTTGGAGGACACAAAGGCCTAGCCTTGCCTCTGATACTTAGTACCTCTATGATGCTACTCACACAAATCAAACACTTCTAAACAGAAACAGATTTGTACTAAATCACATCAGAAAATCAGAATTAATGTCAGATTCATACCAAAATATCAACACGTAGCCAGGTTTTGCAATCACTCAATAACTTTTTGTGTTGTAATGTAACTTTCTCTACATTTATTCTCTGAGATTCATATCAGTAGTTACTGCAAATCTTTGAACTGGCCCAAAAAGAAGTTTTGAGATAGCTCAACAACTGAGAACAGAAGAACTGAACAGCTATTAATTTAGAATGCTTGCTGAGGAAAAAAGATGAGGTAATATTCAAACATAAGGTATAACAAATGAGAAAGCTATTAGAAACATACATAATTTATATTTAAATGTGCTTTGCAATATTTCATTATCACCAATACACACATAGCTAATGTGTGGCTCTAAATTAGTTTGCACCTATTTTTCAAGAACTGAAAGAAATGCACCAAAGGCCTATTTCCTTTCTTTCAACTATGGAAAAACTACCTGAAAGCTGAAAAATCGAGATTTCCTCTTCAATTTAAGTTAGCATGGGTGTTAGGCTTCTAGTAAAATGACCACAGTGCTCTTATTTTTAAGAGCCTCTTATTTTTCTGACCAAATCCTTCAAGCTTTCAAAGTAATTTAAAAAATGTGGTATTAGTTTTGAAAAAATTTTGAATACTCTTCAAATAGTGATGTAAAACATATTTCAAAGGAACACACATTAAAATGAAAGCTGGTTTTTGGTTCTTTTTTTGCAATTTTTCAGCAAAAAAAGAAGAAAATACTATAATTCACAGTTCTTTAAAAAGAGCTCTCTGTACAAAATCTACTGTATGTTTCTGGAGAGTAATTTATGAGAAGTGTTTGAATTTTTTTGAACACAAACCTAAAGATTTTAAGTAATTATATATACTATTAGCAGTTCTTTGAAATCTTTTACTGTAAAACCAACACCCATAAATAAGTAAGACTGCTGATATATGTCCATGAGGATTAGCACTGACACCAAACAACATGGGAATGGTAAAAATCTGACTATAAACTTTACACACACTTACCTTTACTGAGTACCTCTGCATTTTGTTGCAACAAGGGACTGGTCTCCTATACAGTGAAAAAACAAAACAAGGAAAAGTAATGATGGTGATTATAATCTTGCATTATTTTGTGAGAGAAAATACCTGATTTTGGGGGAGTCCTTCCAGAGACAGAGAAACAAACTGGTAAGTTATCATCATGGGTTTGGGCTGGGTTTTTAAAAGAAAAATAAAAGTAGCAAATTTCATCATAATACCTACATACATATCAGCAACAAACTGATGTTTTTCTAGAGAAGTACATGTCATTTGCAATGTGAGATAAAAGCTGTTTCATATACCACTTCACTATTAAAACAATGTTCTTTGATATTACTGTTTTATGACAATAAAGTATGTTTTATTCTAAGAACTAATATTCCTGTTCTACAACCAATTCAATTTTTTTTCAAAGGCAAATATTAAAGCCTAAAAAAGCTATTACAAACAAGTTTCCATGCTTCCTTTCATCCCAGGTCTCCCTTTACCCAGATTTGTCACCCTTCTCCCCACCCAAACTCCTCATATACACCCTCATATATCTTCACATGTGTTAAAGGTGCTGATGCTGAAGCTGGTGGCACTGACCAGGCCAGCAGCTGGACATACATAGTGATTTTCTGTTCTGCATTTCAAAGAAGAGCTGTGGGAGCTGTGCTGACTTGGAGCTTTTATGCTTTTTCAGTACAATCAAGAAATACATTTTGAGGGGCAGACAGACATAATTTAGAGTCTGAGTTAGACTGGATGGCAGGTCACAACAGTACCTAAACCTTGCACAAGGTGATTGTGCTGGAAATACAGGTCTACTTCAACCCTCCTATTACAGACTACCCTGCCTACACTATGTGAAGGGACCCATGAATGCTTCCTTAGAGGAAAACCTCATGGCTTCCTACTTTAATTTCTAGATCCAGTAAAAGGCTTCCTGCAGCATTTTACAAAATCTCTATGGGCTCAGGACATGGGAACAGGCTCAGGAATCTCACCTCTGAGAGGTGTTTCACATTCTCTGAATTAACAAAATTTGAGGTGTTTCACATTCTCTGAATTAACAAAGGAAAGAGCTGAGCAAATCAACTACGGATTTAAGAGTCTCTATCCCAAAGCCGGAAGTGACAAATAATTTAATGCACATAATTTAACTGTAATATTGTTTATTATGGAAATTTGGAAGTCCCATTTTTGCACTGCACAAATCTGAAATTCTATTCTCAGTGTGTTATGGACTTTTGTGTTTTTTGGATGTTCATGAGTCAAAGCTGGGGACAGATCTAAAATTAAGAGCAATTAAGAGAAAAATTAAGACACTGCTGAAATTGTTAACACTTGGGTTAAGAATTTATATTGTGTGGAAATATATTGTGTTTTACAGTTATTTTTAAAGATTAATTTTTTGTTTTTCTATGAGCTGAAAAGGACACATTTTGCAAATATCCATGTACTTCAGCTCCTGTTTGCAGAACTCAGTACACACAACTGTTCAGAACAAGTCAAGCTGTGATCCCTTCTCATGTCCCATTGAGAGTCATGTCTCAGCATACTGGTCTAAAAACCACATGGACTATCTCTTCCCTTTAAAATGTGTCTTCAGAAGTACACATACACAGAGCTGTCATATTTCTCCATGTGAGCCTACAACTTTCAAAATTCCAATGTTGCCAAATTTCTTGTGGGAGTCACAGGACTTACCAAACAGATACATGTCAGCTGTACAATTTATTGAGTTTCCTCTCAGAAATTCTGGGCATGTCCAAAGTATAAAAGGTACGAGATTTACAATATAAGCCTTGGGGACTGCAACATCTGTCCAACAAGTCTAGCACTTTCTGCCCAATATACTGCTCATGGACAGTACACATGACCCACACTTCTATTATGGACATGAGGCAGCTTAATATAGAGCTACTTTGTCAGTACTAACAGCTGGCAGCAGGAAAGCCTGGAAAGATAAAGAAAATCCTCAAAAATGGCATCAACAGAATTTCCAGTAAAGAAGGAGAAGGTGCCCTGGAAAATCTGGATTCTTAGTAGCTTCATGCAGTCTGAACTGTGAAACCAGTCTAACCACAGCTGTGTAGAGACTCCCATAGGCTCATTTACTCAGTTTTTGGAGCACAAGCATAACACAGTCAAAAGCTGCCTGCTTTTTCAATGGTGTAGGATGTGTTCATCTACCTAATCTTCACTGACTTGGAGACAACACGAATGTCAAGAAAGTTCTCACTCTTTTATACTATTGCTTCATGTACTGTGCCTAAGACATTGGCACAGAAATAGAAAATAAAGTCATTTTTCCTCCTTAATGAACGCGCGTTGTCTAAAAAGTCAGTTCTGCTGCCACAGTATCTTATAAAGAAATAAATCAGAAAATAGTTAGATCCAGCTGTGAACACGGAATGATGCACACAGATTCTAGGAGAAATAATTATTCTTCCTTCAATGAATGGCAAATCTGAATGAAAAATCTGTAGATGACTTAAAAATACAATTGATCATCTCTTAAATTTAATAATCATTAATGCATATTTGTAAAAAATAATGGTAATTCATAAATTTATAGCTATCTTGTAATGTTCAAGGTTTCAATTCATATTTTTCAGCCTCCTAACACTAGCCAGATTTTTATTTTATTCAAATCTAACAAAAAATAAGTTTTAAAATTTATCTGATATTCTATAAAAACAGTTGCCATTTCTATTGTACAAATTATGCATGGCAAAACTTAACACACCAGTTACTCTGTGAAAAAAGCAGCCTTCTTAAAAAAATAAGTTTTCTGACTATAAGTGCAGGTGAAGGAATAAAGATTCAGGTACACTTCTTTAAAATAAAAAATCCATTTCAATTCCTTCAAAATGACAAAGATGACCAAAAATATTTCTTAAGATCTAAACCTGTATTAAATTTCAAGGTTTGACGTTCACCTGAGAGTTATATCAAAGGGTTTTGCATCTACAGTCATTTGGGGAGTCTTTTTTTATTCCTCAGTCACTAAATGGAATATCAGTTCTCATTTTACCTGTAATGTGAGGGTAGGTAACAGAGCTGGGTTTTGAAAAAAGGAAATGTTACAAAAGAACAAACATCTGCAAAGCTGTACACAAACTGAGATATAGAAATAGCTTAAAAATACGGGATTACAAATTTGGCACCTCTTTTACTCAGTCTGTAATGTTGAAGCTGCCCAATATGCATGTGCAAGTGGATAATTGTGGGCCCATTAAAGTGTCTGTGTACTACAAATGTCTAAATTCCTCTTCTCAAGTCTCTCTTCTCATTCATGTGCCTTATATGTCATGTGTAATTTTTCCCTGAAAATAATAAGCAGGGAATTTCCATTTCATGCAGGGTGAAGTAATTTACAAAATGATAACATTTGTAAGGAAAATAGATTTGTTTTATTTCTTACCTAGCTCTCCTGGTGACTCAATACCAATTCATAACACTTATGAAATACAACACAAGAAGGATTGGAGAGAAAAGAAGTAAAAGCTTGTTATGACACAACAATCAGTAACATTTATGGGGAACATGAAAAGAGCACACAACAGAGCATGCAGATTAAATAAAATGGTATCAGTTACACACAAGAAGATAATGGACAGACTGAATCAAAAAACATGAAGGAAACATGAGCATTGAAGAACAAGTTTTTTGTATGGTGTCACTGGGAGAGATTGGAGACTCTAACACTTTTGTGCTAAAAATTAGCATTGCCAGGGAGCTTGACACTGAAGTGGCCACAAAGAGAAATATGAGTGTTCTGCTTAAGACATATGAACATAGCAATCAGGTCAGTATATTAAAATATCTAGTAGCCATTGCACATACTGATGGTAAACATATTCTGGTTTTCTTGCTTTGCATTTCCTCAAACAGAACACATAGAGCTTTATTCTCAATGGAATTGGAGATAACTTCTATCAAAAAATTCATCCCAATGAAGAATATTCAAGTAAGCTTTTGAATGGCAGATCTACAAGGAAACATCTATCTACTCCAGGATAATCTTTTTCTCTGAAGTGTTTGACAAAATTACTGTTGCAGAAATCTGCAAGACTGTGCAATTTATATATGATGACAGTTTTGTTTTTTTCCTGGCCACAAAATACTTTCACATGGATTTCAATGTGTGCTACACTTATAAATTACTTACCTTCCTATTGAACAAGAATAAAAGAGAGCCTCTCCATATAAGAATTTGGCTCTATGTTATGGAGTTTTTTAAAAAAATTGACAAAATGCATTTTCTTAAGAACAGTGATTCAAGATCAATTTAACTGCCAAAATTAGCTATTTTAAAATATTTTCCCTAGTGCAAATCCAAATGCTACCAGGACCATAAAATCAGTGAATGGCAAAGTCAGAGCAAAAAAAATTTTTTGAAAAATTCAATAATGAAGCATTTCTATATTTCAGCATGAATACTCTGAGGACATGAGGGATAATGGCATGTCTTTCAACTTCATATTTTTCAAAGAAGGTACATCCAGCTCCTAGAATTTTGTCTTTCATGTATCATTCGTCTCTGTTTCTGTGACAACAGACCTTAGGAACAGTGAATCAGATATTCAGTAAAGTTACTTCATGCAGTTTACATTAGAGCAAATTGAAATATGCCAATTTAAACTAGTTGAGCATCTGGCACAGCAGGTGACAGAATTTCAGTCAGCTTAAAGCATAGAACTGCTGTATCCCAAAGATTTACCAAATCTGTATCAAAGGTTTTAAAGCTGATGTCTCCTGACTAGTAATCACACAGTTTAAAATGGAGACAAAGCTATTCACATTCAGTATGTTGCAATACAAAATTCTAAAAATTAGTAATAATAAAGTGAATTCGGAATATCAAAGTTTCTCTTTCAGTGTTTGCTTTTTTAATCACTAATTGATTTGTTTTTAAAAAGTATATATTATTATCTCAAGTTTAAAAACTACAGAAAGCAAGCTCATCCTTTATGTATTTGCGAGAGGTATCCACATAATTTTGTTGATGAAAAGATTTAATATGTGAAAAAAAGGAGATTGCCCTCCAAGTTAAAAACCACTTTCTTTTCTAATCTGTAAAAATGAAGTTCTCCTTGCATACTCTAGCTATTAACAGACATAGAATTTTTCAACTGAGGTTTAAAATTGAGGCAAAAGTAAAGTTCATGTGCAAGTCAATTAGCTGTTCATAACTTCTTACATTCCATGTCTGAATCAGATTGCCCTGCCTACATCACATCCATGTCTTCTTCCAACCATTCCAGTTTTATCATGTATTTTCATACTTGTGCTTGTGTCTCCTTGACTGCATGTCCTACTGTAATAGATCATCCTTCTAAATCACTCTTGGACTAGGGGAGAAAATCTAAGGGATGTTTCACACTCCTTTGATGCTTCCAGCACATAAACTTCTATTAATTTGCAACTAGCCAAATCTATATTTCTACACCTAGAGACTGAAGTAATGAAAACAATAATTATTATATGCTATAAGATGCTACTTTGCTTTAATGTGATTTTATGAGACTTTTATTTCTAATCATCTGTCCTGTTTATGTTGGATATTAGATTTCGCACTTTTAAGATTGGTTCTGAGAGTGAAGAAGGGGGAGAAGAAGCACAGAATTTGCAGAAATTGCACTTGTTGGTTCACATTCTTTCTTTTGGTGTGTGTTGCTTGCAGCATGGACAGTGAGAAAGAACTTTATTTTGCTTTTAGTTAGTTTTTTTGCTAGCTGAAGCAGAGAGGTTTTTTGCACTGTAGCATGGTTTTGTTTTGATTTTTTTTGGAACTGTTCAAACTGGTTTTGGACTGCAAATTTAGAAAAGATATTGGATGCTCACACTATGTCCCACTGAGGCCTGGGACACAGCATGTTCCAGAGCAGGAGAGACTGAAAAGAGACTGAGCAAGATGAGCTACAGACAGCAAAAAGGACTTTCTTAATTTGCCATCTCTTCAGAACAGCAAGTGGTTCCATTGTTCAATATTATTAATTTTTTTCATATTTGTGAATACTTTGCTTGTTAAAATAAACAGGTTTTTCCACTTTTCTCCAAGGAAATCTTTCCCACACTGGTGGGGAGGAGGGGCCGCTTGAATTTGTTTCTAGAGGTACCTCATTTCAGAGGTTTTCTTCCAAATTTATTCCAAACCAAGACATACTTACAGCTCCTTTTTACCCTGCTGCTTTTTGTAAGGATTTTTATATGATGCCATTATTAAAAATACTTTTAAAAGTAAAATACTATTGAAATACTAATTAGGCTATTCTTTATAAAATGCACACAAAATACTGAAGAGCTAAATATACCACAGAATCACAGGTCATAGATATGTTCTATTGTAAAGCATTCTTCTTCACTGCAGAATTGCCTTATTTTAAAATCATTAAATCCACTAATGATAACCACACACGTACATTATCGAAACACACAGCATACATATAGATCTGAAATATAAAAATGGTATGAGGGTACTCTACAGAGGAAATATAAATAGACACTCCAAAAATTACATAGAAAATTACCTCCCATGAATTTAAAAATTTAAAGCCAAAAGAGAAATGCTATCAAATGGTCTTCTGAGTAGTGTTTGCTGCAGTCAGAATGAAAATGAAGAGATGTTGGCACTGTCATATTGAGTTTCTTTATTTCTCTATGTTGCCCACTATTTCCCTATATGAAATATTTTTTCATGAAATGTATTGTTCAGAAAGTCTTTGAAAGTATCATTCTTTCTGTGTTAAGCATGTAAAATTTAAATATTAGAAGGAGCATTTTCTTAAAGATTTATCTAAAAGCAGACTATGGTAGCATATACATGTCATGGTTTAACACTGGCACAATGCCAGTGCCCCCATGAAAATACCTTCTCCCTGGTTTCTGCTGTGAGATGTGACCAGGAATAAGCAAAGCAGGCTCTTACTTAGGGAAAAAAAAAGAACTAGAACTTTATTAACTACTCTACAACTATAGATAAAAGGAACACACACAGGGAAAATGAAAACCTTACAAATACATTTCCTCCTCCCCCCACCAAATTTCCAATACAATACATCTATTCCCCAAATCACCAACTCTTGGTCCAGCACCACCTTTTGGACAATCAATCCTCAGTTCATCAAGAGGAGAGGAGTCCTTCTTGTACCATGGGCTTCCCCTGGAAACACAATCAAAGCCTCATGTGTTCCTGTGTCACTTGTGGCACCGCCCGGAGTACATCTGCCGTCGTGACCTCTTCCTTTCATGTCCAGTGCTCTCACCACTGAACACGGACCAGAGCTGCTTCTAGGGTTGTCTTTTTAAGGAGGCTTTGTCCTGATCCAAAAAAGGCACAGTCTCTCCTTTGGGACACCTATCCCCACAATCTCTCCTTTGGGACACCTGTCCCCCCCATATTTTTTCACCCCCTGGGGCCGGGGGGCATCAACACTGAACCCTCTTGGTTCTGTGGCCATTGCCTCCCCCTAGAATGCAGTCTCTGTATCACAAGGAACATGGTTCTGTCCATGGCTTTACAAAAAGAGTCCAGCAAAAGCCACTCCATCATCTCTTCCCACTAGGATTCTTCTCTACTCTTCTATCTCTCACTCACCCAGACCTCTCTCACACTTGCACATTTCCTTCCTCATCTTCCACTCTATCTTCTAGGAGAGGTCAATGTTCTGTAAAGTTCTCATTTTCCAAAAAGGGGTTAAAAGCTCCTACAAGCGGCCGGCTGAACCCCCCCCTCTTCTCCGTCCCAGCCGTGCTGCCGGCACAGGCCCATGTTTATCCAGTCTCAAGGTCACAGTCTCAGGCAGCGGCTCTTTCTCTCTCTCTCTCTGTCTCTCAGGGGGGGCTGCCCGATGGCTCCCGGTGTCTCTCTCTCTCTTTCTCTCTTCCACCCTTCCACCCCCGGGCTCAGGCCTACCTCTCCCGGCCACATGGCTTTTCCCCTCCCCCTGCCCAGCCAGCAGCTGGGCCGGGGCAGAGACCCGAACTCTTTCCCGCCGGAAGCCCAAGAGGACCCTCCCAAGGGAGAGCTCTGCTTTTAACCCTGTGTTCTCAGAGGCGTGTCCATGTCCCAATGGCCAGGTTAAATGCCAATATTAAAGTCTGAATATCCATTGGCCAAAAACACAGCATCCCAAAAAACACATTTCCTGTCAAACCACCACAATACACATTCCATTTAAAAACAGAAACAACAAAAAAATATTACAAAAATCAGTTATTACAACTTTCCAAAGTGATCCTGGTAATGTTTCATTAAACTTATGTAAGATTAATCTTATCTATCTTGGAAAATTAAAGTGGAGACTTCTACCTAGTAACTAGCGTTGACTTGGGTGGTTTGAGCCAGCTTGTAGTCAGTGCTGCATCCAATGAACCTGTTTGGAGGAATGTCATTCCCTCACAGAGTTACACAGGAAGCCTAAGCTTCTGGCTTACCAAGATGTCCTTCCATTCAGTCTTAAATAGGATGCCATTCTTAGACGTGTTAATAAAGTTTACATTTTTGTAGTCACATGCCTAGGTACATCTTGCTCTGCAGTCAAAATAAACTATTCATAATATAAAGTAATATTTATTTAAAACACTGCAGATTATCTTCTTAAAATACTACTATCAGAAGGATTTTGAAGAGTGAAACCAAGACAGTGTTAGCAATAGAACTTTCATAATGTGAGGAAAAATCATAAAAAAGAAAGTTGAAGAAAAGGCACTAAGAAAGATTTCCCAATCAATACACATCAATATGACTATAAAGTGGAAAGGGAAGGGAAGTTAGTTAAATAGCAAAGGAAAAAGCTTTCTGCAACGTCTTTGAAAACATGTATTTCAGTACTAAATAGTTTTATTTTATCTTTCCCTCTCCTTTGTAATATAAAACTAGGTCAAGTTTAAAAAACAGAAATATTATTACCTGAGAATAATCTTCCGCATTTGAGTGTCTCCCATTTTGATTCATATCCCCATTACTGTCACTTTCGTTTTCATCAGTTTCAGTAACAGAAGTGAGATGGGACATAGAATGAAATCCTTTTTTGAGGGCAGACTGTGAAAAGCGGCTATATAATAAAAGAGAACGCAAACACTTTAATCCATGCATTTTCTTTCAAATGACAGTCTTCATAACTATTCTTAACAGAATTTTGTCAAAATAATTTGTGTCTCCTTTATTTTGAAAGATTCCTAGGGCAGCACAGAATCCATATCTTCATATATTTCTTGCCATTACTGGCTTGAAACTACACACAAACCTATGATAGAAAGACCTCTTAACTAACCCTCAAAAAAGCAAAACCCAAGCCAGCTGAAAACTAGATGATAATGTCAGAAGTGAATAAATTACTATGAATAAATTTAAACAGAAATGAATAAATTACTATGACCCCTAGACAAGAAAAAACACTACTTTAATGGACGTCTAAAAACACTACTTTAATGACACAAAACGTTTGTTTTGTGTCAGAATAATTTTTTTCTTTTCCCTCAAAATGGGTCTCCATAGCTACCAGACCCCTAAAACACAGGATAACCAAGGAAACCTGTGCAGGCCTATTCTGGTACTAGCAAAAGAAGGCTCTGTTGCTGACTTCACTGGAGGCAGGAGTAAAAACTGAAGGAAATATAAGTAACTCTTTACTTGTTAAGTGAAGAACGAGAAGAACAAGACCAAAACAATTTTGCAAACATGCTAATTAGACTTAAGCGTGTAATTGTGCTATTACAGCAATAAAGAACAAATTAAAATCTAAGCATGTGTTATCTAGCCCCCTTTCTAAGGACTGAGATAATGAAAGATCAAGATCTTTTGCAGTAACAGTCAAAATTATTTTCCCTTTAAGTGTTTCAAAATAATTTAATATAAGAAAAGGAAGAGATTAAAAACTTTCAGTCCCAACTGTGTTTCTAAGTCCCTTATCTTATTTACACAGCTATATTGCTTGAATGAAATATTAATACCTGCTATATATTTTTTGGCTACTACCTGTTAATTAAATTACAAAGATTAAAGTAGCAAATTGTCATGGAAAATTAGCACATTAAATAAACTATCCTTCCCCAAATGGGGTAAGTTGACCATGAAACAATCTATCAAATGTGAAAAAACAATATAAAATCTGCTAAAGTGCAAATACTTCAACATCTTCAGTATCAAATCTCTCATTACTTTGATAGCCTGTTAATTGCTTAGAGCATTATAATATATTTCTACTCCTGCTGTTTGAAAACAAGCAGTAATTTAAGTACCTTTAACTAATGAAATGCAACTGTACCAGCAAAACATTACATTCCCAGAATATTCCAAGGTCATGTCATCCATGGAAAAATGCCGCTGTTCAAATAAAAATTTAAAATATCAACTGGTTTATTATGTCTGTTGAATTATGATGATCAAAATGTAGAACCTGCCACATATGTAGTGTTTTAGTTAGACAAAACTAAACAAATTTAGTTAGTTTATTAGAGATGTACTACACAAAAGGTGTACACACCCTAAGAAAATATACAGATCTCCAACAATTTACAACCTATTGTTGGACTCAAGTCTCAAGAAAAGGCATATCCTCCATAATCCAATACACTGGGTACAAGACACGTTCAATTCTTCATGACAGAAGCTCAATCAGAATAAGAGAGACAGGATGAATAATTCTAGAACTTGTCTGAATGTTCACATCATAAGCTGAAGCCTGACAGAAGTGCATTATGCAGTGTGTCCCAGGGAAAAGCACACAGCTCTGATACATTTTATGGTAATCTTTCTTTTCTCATCAGGGAGCAAGTATTATGCTGAGCATGGAATATTGACTAGAAGTCATGTATACAACAATTTCTGAAACTTTTCTAAGACACCCTATATAAAGACTTTAGTTCTCTAGGGTTTATAGGACTTCCAAACAGTCTTTAACACAAGGCATTTATACAAAGCTGTGTTTTGACCATGAGCTTTTTCACCTGCACTCTCAGGCCTACTGTAACAATCATGAACAGAGAACAGCCTCTTTTATTCATAAACATTAAGTGTTCCATATCAAACTTGGGATGCCCAGGAAAATACTGACTGGCTAGTCAATTATTTCCTTGTTATATGTTAGAATTAAAAAAGACCAGTAGTTTGAAGAAAAATTTGAAATACTTCAAAGAATATTCTTATTTCTGGCAGAAGTAATCTAGCAAAAATTCTACATCCTTGGACCCACTGGGTAGAGAATCTGGCAATGTGTCTTTACCTGACAGCACTCCCCGTCCTCCAATGTCACAAGTCCTGAGAAGTGTCCATCTACCTAGGGGACTGTCTGTCCTGGATGTGACAAGTGTGGATGTCCACTCCCTGGGATACTTTCTCAGCAGTGCAGACATGAGCAGATTGTAGGGAGAAAAGCTAAGCCCAGAGATTTGCATCTCCAACAGGAAGTGTGTGCTGCACTCCCAAAACAGGAGTTGTTTGCAAGCCTCAAAGACTGGAGGGTGAACATAATTGTGTATGTATGCACCTGTGTGCCTGATTAGAACATCTTGGGATTAGCTACAGGAAGGTGTTCAGAAGTTCTTAGGTGTTTATTAGCACTTTGTAAGTGTCCAGTATACAAACTTAGCTGTTGTACTGCCAATATGGATCCCAAATGTACAGTTCACTGATAGCTCCTTAATTACATGACACCAATACATGAACAGAGTGCTTTGTCCTGATGTACTTCAGAAATGGTCTGAGCAGTTTTTCCCTGTGACACAGGTAAAGATAAGCCATTGCACTTTCACAGTGCACTTTCACAATGCTAATGCTGAAACTACATTATATACTTACATGTCCGTTGGTATTTTGATAATATCCAATTTGTATTTAAAAAATAGGCTAGCAATCTCAACAAATTTTTCAGGTTTCTCTACCACAGGCTCTGGGAAAAAAGCAACTTGTTAAATATTTGCATTCATAAAAGTGATTAATACTATTAATGTTGAGAAATAATTTCCAATGGGGACTTGTCACCCCTAAATAATTTTCCAGGTATCATCCCATGCACTTGAATGAAACAGAAAACACAGGGAAGGTTCTAGGTGACATATAATGAAAAAATAAATGCATTACACTCTGTTCCTCAGCCTGCAAAGTATTAAATTATGCCAACTTATATGCAAGGTTGTCCAGGGTAGCTCAAAACAACTATGGCAGCACTTTTTGCCTTTGCCAATTTCCTTTATTTCTTATCCCAGTATACTTTGCTAACCTGCCTGCAACACTTTCACACTCAAGCTATCTCATATCATGCATCTAACTCCATTTTGCAGTACAGACAACCCTAGAAAAAAATTACTCTAAACCTGTGAGTTGATGTAGCAGGACTAGTCACATAGTTTAAATTTTTAAAAGGTGTTCAGAAGCTTTCATGGCTCTGCATCAGAGAGCTTCTGTGTTATTTTGATAACATCCCCTCTTCATTTGCTCCACTAGAGTGCTTTTTTCAACATAAATTAAGACACTTCTTAAAGCATGTAGGAAATATGGCTAAGAGGAAGTAATACAAAATTGAGTTCAATTGAAATTAAGCTAACAGATCATAAGTGTGGTCCTGAACTAATTAAAATGTAATTACAGATTTATTTTGGAGTTTTTAGTAGACAAACCTGGGGGTTCACATGTCACAACAACTTCCTGTTTTGTACGGAAAAGCTTCCAAGGAGGAAGTGTTGGTGGTTCTGGAGGTGTTACCAGAGGACAGGACCTTGTTCTAGTGATCAGGACAGGATGGCTATGTATATGGGAAAGCCCATATTGCCTCATCTTCTCTGAAGAATCAGCCTACAAAACATGGAAGGATAACCTGACAGGGTCAGATCTTCTTTCTCTTCATATCTGTCTTACAAACAAGAATAGTATGCACACAAAGGAATTTAATAGCTTTTATAAAAAATGAAATTAATATAGTCCATCTGGCAAGACTATCCAAAAACATGCTGATTAGAATTTGACATTCAGCACCAAAAGTACACTTAGAAGTATTTATATGTATTTTACTTTTTATAATAGATTCATCACTTCTTTAACTTATTTATATAACCATAACCTACAAGTGAAGAGAATGAATATGTAAGAAAACAATAGGCATGATATTTTATTTTAAATAATAATCCTTTAAAACACTTTCTGGGAGAAAAAGTCCTTACTCCATACTGAGTTTATAGATTGTTAAAATTCTAAAATCAATTGTTCTTTTAGATAATTTGTAAAAACTTTGTAATGTATTGCTTTGAATCAACACAACACTAAAGCTAGGCTTTTTATTTGATGGCTCATTTATAAAACACAATAAAGACACTTCAGTTGACCTATATACCGAAGCCCTTAGGAACAGACTTAAGAGGAATTTTAGATGTGGACATCGAGTGGTGCTCTTCCCACTAAATAATAATGGTCTAGTACTTAACATCACAGCTGAAAGTTCTGTTAGAAGATTTGTACATAATTTTAATTTTAAAAGCACACTTTCTTTTACATGCTAAATAAATCACTGATAACTTATTTCTTTACCATACTAATCAGCAAGTCTCTGATTGCTTCTACTAATTTTAAAATGTTCCTTTGGTTCTGTGTTTATGAGCTCTGTAGAGAAGAATGTTGTGGTTGTCAGTTAGTTGAAGAGTGGGGAACAATTTAAATTAAAAATGCCAGTTAAAACCTCCAAGATTGCAACAGATTTTGAATATAACCAGTTAGGTGTCATAAAGGAGAATTTAGCTGCTATTGAGTACACTACAGACTTGTATGACTCAATTACTGATTTTTTTTTTCATTTTATTTGAGCAAGCTAAGACAAATTCAAGCCACAACAATCCAAGGAAATCCACACTAGAAAGTAAAGCTAAAAGGGCTACTGCAAAAATTTGTGAGGGAAATTCTGGCACAACTGCAGTCAATGACAAAATTTTCTCCAAGTTTAGGGAGCAACTCTTATCCCAGTGAATTCATTTTCTAGACTTTATTTCAATCAGTGTAGTTTTTGTCAGCCCTTGAATATGGTGGGGTTTTTATCCATAAGAAATCTTCTACACTTCTATATTTAACTTCTGTCCACTTCCATTTCTCTGTCAAGTCTTTACTAAAAAACTAGTTTAGACATATAGATTCATCTGTCTCATCCTATTTGGTCTGCCATACCTCTTTTTCAGTAATCTCTATATCCCAACAGACTGTAGTCAAGTTTGAGACTCAGGGTGTTAAGGTGGCAGGAAAGATACAAGCCCATGTCCCTGCTTCCACTTTGCTTTTTGATGACTAGCATTACTTATTATTAGCAAAGAGACAATATTGACTGAGACCTTACATTAAAATAAATTAAAACAATATCACAGATAACAAGTTAATCTACAAAGTTGCCTAAAATACACAGCACAATTTTTAAAAAGAAAATAGTGCAAGAATTAAGTGCACTAAAGCGTAACACCTGGAAAACATTTCTATACATTTCTTTACTTTATGAAGCTTACCAGTTTCCTGAGAAGGCAGCTTAAAATGTAATGATCTAACTATGATAGATGTAATTTAAAGGTACAAAAAAAAAAAGGAAGCCTAGTTAATAATCAATTCAAGAAAGCCTGTTCTGGCATTATAAAAAGCTTTCTAAGGAGTGTGAGTGACTAAATGGAAATCTAACTGTTGTTTTTACCCCAACTGCATTAAGGGCTACACTTTTTTCCAGCTGCTTTTACCAGTTACAACACTAATGACAGAAATTGATATAAACATGGTATTTCTATAACATGCTCTAACAACAAGCAACATACTGGAAAATGCATATCAGGGAATCTTAACTGCAGTCTTAAAAAAATTAAAATTCATGTTTTTCAAGTAGCCCTTAAAATAATGAGACTTTCCATTCAGAAGTATCTCATCATGATACGTATTCTAGTCCACATCTAGTGGACTCTCCCAGGAGTCTTCAGCTTCTGGGATCCTGAGGAAAGTGGAGGAAAGCTGAGTAAAATCAGCAGGCTTTGGCAGGAAAATGCATGTTCAGAACACAAAAGTACCAAAATATAAATTTAACTGACAGTCATCATCTAGTGACTGTTCCACTGTGCTAATTGTATTCTTTTAGTTACAACATTGTTGCAACAAAATGAAACACTCCGATAACAAAATAAGTAATGTTTTCCTGTCCTGAGAGCACAGATCTCACCATTCGTGTTAATGAAAAAATGTCCTCTTCAAACAAGTGCAGCGGAATGCAGCCAGCGTACGCCACCATTTCTGGCTCGGGTGGTGTGGGTGATTCTGCACAGAAAACATCAACGTGCTTTAGAAGAAGGAAAATAGTAAAAAATGTAGCTGTAGCTCACACTAAATTATTGTGCTTTCTCTGCCCTATTTTTATTACTATTTTCTTTGTCTGACTGTTATTTTATTCAAAAGAAGAGCTCATTGTAATGCACTTTGAATAGAAACCATGGACAGAAAAAACCACGTCATTTAAATCGTCAGCATTTGCATATTTTACTTCTTTTTCATAAATTAGTAACATAAAATACAATTTAAAAATATGACAGGTCAGAGGTAGCTTTCAACATTTTTTTTTATTTCAAATTTTAAAAATGGTAGATACTAGCATAAAGAAAACAATAAACAAAATCTGTGTAGATGAAGTAAAACCATTCTGATTGGTCAGTACTAGTTAAATGCTTCTCACCAGTGAAGGTAAAATTTGATCTTGCCAACAAAAGGATCCAAAGCCAGAGCTCTGGCCATTGCTGCCAAGGGAGGGATATGGAGATAGAGATAAGTAATTTCACAAACAATAACCCTAACTCTAAGCCTGTAAACCTGGGTAGCTGCTCTCACGTCTGTCAAGCAGATGAAAAAATGGAGGTAATGATGGCTGCCTCAAAAAGTATGAAGCTCTTATCCCACATACCTTATAGAATTGTTTGCCTGTAATTCTGATATAGACAAGGAATAGAAACAGGGGCACATTCACTTTGTTAACCCCAGAAATCTGTTGCACTAGGCAACCACACGATCATCTCCTACTCTTATCTGTGAAAGAAGCCACTGCTAACTCCTGAATCATGAAGAGAAAACAAAGATGTCTGATAGTCAGTTCATTCATGCTGAAGGGAAATTAAAAGTCTAAAACATAATACTTGAAATATACATTTCTGGTTTAAACAAAAAGACATCCCAAAAAGAAAGGTATCTATTTCTCTCTACTTTTCCTTAGTCATCTCAGAAAATTTGGAGACAAGGTTGTGACATCTGTTTTTCAGTAGAATGTTTTTTAGGAAAAAATTTCTTCACAGAAGGAGTTTATCATTGGAACAGGCTATCCAAGGAAGTGGTTGAGCCATCATTCCAGGAAGTATTTAAACTATATGTATATGTGGCACTGAGGAACATGGTTTAGTGGTGGGCTTTCAGTACAGGTTAACAGCTGGATTTAATGAACTTAGAAATCTTTTCAAACCTAAATGTTTCTCTGATTCTATTCTCATCTAACATTCCAGTAAAATTATCTGTATCTGTCATTGTTCCCTTCAGCTTAACCTCAAATACAGGATAATTGCTTTCTATGTCTAATAAATATTCAACTGGAAGTTGCACTGAGAATAGGTATTTTCTGTGGAATTAAATAAAACAAAGCTATCTGCATATAAATAGGCAAGTGTCTGGAAAATATGATTTATCAGACCTAAAATCTATTTATTTAGAGGGTATGCACATTTTATTCTCAAAGTATAATATCTTTGCATCTGAAATATTCTTCCAGGAATTCAATTATCCAATTAAATATAAGCTAAAGGCAAGTAAGTGTTACTTTCCAATGGACTCTTAGTTTTTCTCACTGCATGCTTGTGATTCCCATGTTAATCACAGCTCTTGTGTTAGTTGTGGGTTTCAACTTGCTCAAAAGCAAGGCTATGATTAACGTTAATCTCAATACTTACCAATATATCTGATATGTTACAAACACAGCAATATTAGCTATGTTGTCCTGCACATTTACAGAACATTATGTTTCACAAGGCATACCAATCTCATTGCATGTGGGAAGTATTTCTGAAATAAAAGTATTTAATCAAATACCAAGTGGAATGTAAAGCTGTCATATTTAGTCCAGATGGGTTGTGAAATAAAATGTCTGCAGGGCAGACAATAAAGAGCAATGAACAAATTATTAGAGCATGCAAATTATTAACCAGGCACATCATATATACTTTAATAATACTATAACAATACTAGCACATTATGCCAGTAGCTTTAAAAATTGCATATTATTTGATCTTTTTTCATTGTACAAAAAATGAGGATGAGGTATGCAAATTATTTGGCACCAAGTTTAATGATGGTTAGTGTGGATTCAGTATTTGGGGAAACTAGTTCAAACTGATAGCTTGATAAAATTGCATTATTAGATTAAAAATTTTATAATACACAGTACAACAAAACAGATTCAGCAAAGCCTATTATTTCTATCCATCAGTGTGAATATAGGAATTCTGCCCTGCTTTGTTAAAAAATTCTGAATCCGTATAGGTACTTATGTTTTGCACTTGCAGCTTTGCAAATTCACTTACAGAGAATGAGCGCTAACAACCCAAAAAAATGCTTCCGTCCCTTTGTGAAGGGAAAGTAAGATTTTAATTGATTGATGCAAAATACATATCCAATCACTTAAAAAAAAGGTCAGGAATTAAAACTGTTTCTTTTAATAGATCTTAACAATTTTTATTTGTTTATTATATGTTTTACATATGACTTGCAAAGAATTTTCTCACTCTTAATGTTTCTTTTAAATATTTATCTATCAAACAAGAGTTGATGGTGTAGTATAATTTTCCAAGGACTAATGATGGCAGATGAAGACCACAAAAGTGGGTCTGGATCTGAGGGCTGGAGAATCTCTCCTATGAAGAAGGGCTGAAAAAGTTTTTGTTGTTCAGCCTGGATTGGAGAAGGCTCCATGGAGATCTTAGAGTAGCCTTCCAGTATCTAAAGAGGAGCTTACAAGAAAGCTTAAGAGCGATTCTTGAGGCCATGGAGTGATAGAACAAGGGGCAATTGTTCTAACTGACCCCTCTGAAAGAGGGCAGGCTTAGAAAGAAAGTTCTTAATTGTGAGGATGTTGAAGCACCAGAATAGGTTGCTCAGAGAAACTGTGGATCCCCCATCCCTGGATGTGTTCCAGGCTAAGTTGCATGGGGGGCCTCTGAGAACTCTGGCTTAGTGGAAGGCATCCCTGCCCATGGCAGAGGGTTGAAACTAGATGATCTTTAAGGTTGCTTCCAACCCAGACCATTCTATGAAAACACATCAGTTGGCTTTCAATATCCTGACCATCAGGTCTGCAGCTCAGATGTTAACTCTGCATATTGGATTAGCTTTGTATATTGGAAGTTTTGAGTTTTCAGAAAAATAACCTGTGTGCTCTTCAGAATTGACATAAATATCATAGAATGATGATATGCACTTGAAAACCAAAACATTAGGCTTCAATCCATCTTGTAAATGAAAACTCTTGAATAGGTAAAAGAAAATTTATAAGAATGTTACAGTTATGTGAGATTTATCTCATTGCCTCTGATGATTACAGATCTACTTGAGTTCAAAAACTTCCAAGTATAATAATAATCTCAACACTTCTGTGACATAGAAAATATTGTCTTTAAATACAGAATTTGTATCAAGGCACAATGAGATGAGCAAAATACATGGCTGATTTTTAGAAGAAACTCCCAAATTCCCAGCTAATGACCTTTCAAATGGAATAGCATTCCCTTTCCAGCAGTTCAGAAGTTATTAGAAACTCAGTAGTTTGGAAACCGAAATACAAGCCAAGTGGTGATTCTTTATAGGAACAAGGTGATTGACTACCTTTTTGCATATAGGTAAAACCTTAAAAAGGGAAGGCCTTGTAAAATCATGGCTCAGGTCTGGTACTGCAGCTAAGCAGAAAAGGACTATGGGAAAGTGACTCAGCTGAATTAGAGGCAGAAAAGCAAGGTATGTCACCATAACGTGTTCACATCATGGTGTATGGTGGTTGGTTGAATTATGTTTGTTATGATTTAAAAGTATGTAAGTGATAAAGGCCTGACTGCACAAAAAAGGCCTGTTTTTTACCATAAAGCAGCTCTCCTTCACACCTGCCTGGGGACCTTGCATCACTCTGGACTCTTACCTCACAGTACCTTATCTCATATCATATCATATCATATCATATCATATCATATCATATCATATCATTTCTTATAATTTCAGTGTAAAAACTGCTCATAAAACAGGGGGATACCCTAAGCATGAAAGCGTTGCTACCAGAAGAAAAAGCTGCTGAGTGGATAAGTACAGATTTGTATACTAAAATGGATCAGTAGGAACACATGAATTGTCTACCAGAACTTCTCAAAGACTGGCTGACTGATAAAGTCAGATCAAAGTCATTCAGATAAGTCCTTTATCAAAGACAAAATTGGTTGCTCTCAGGAAGAGTTCAGACTGACCATTTCAAGGGTTTTTTATTCAGCTGGATCCACACAACTGGATGAATAGTGAAACAAGTTCAATGCTTCGATGATCATACTGTGTTTGTGGGGTGCAGCAGGCGTTGGTCTGACTGTGCAAGTGGTTCATAACTGCATATGTTTGTATTGGATCTGGCTGGGATTGAGCTTTCATCAGGGCAGCCCTTGTGGTGCTGTTTTAGATACATCACCAAAATGCTGGGGGAAACACACCAGTATGTCAGTGACAGCTGAGCTGAGCTCACACACCAATAAATCCTCCGTTTCTCACTCCACCACCCCAGCAAGAACACTGGGTTGAGCAAAGGGTTCAGTCCTCATTCTCTGCCCCATCCCACTGTGGAGAGTGACCAGGTGGATGGGTGGTGGCTTAGCTGCCAGACAGCATCAATCCATGACAACATTATAGCCCACACAAAATCAAAAGCCTGTAAGAGAAGTTGCCAAGTAATTAGCAGTAACTGGTACTTCAATGTGTCATGAATAAAAAGGTCATGAATATACAATGCAATGAATACAGAAGGCTTTGCCATTTTAAAATTCAAATATAAGTAACATCTGGAGCAGTTGAATATCTCTTTAGAAATAGTCCATATTTATCACAAAGAAGAAAACTTTCCTTGAAATCAACAGTCAACAGGTAGAGTGTAAGCTTGCAGCTGGAAAATAAGCACTTTTATCATGATGGGAATGAACCACTTTTCAAATCACTTAAAATGAAAAAAAAAAGAAAAGAAAAAAACAAAAAGAAAAAAATGTTGCTATATTAAGTAAAGCCACTGTTTCACTGTTACAAAACTCTACCAGAACAATTCAGGAACTTTTTACAACTACTGCCTCTGCAGTCTGACTTTGAATCAAGACCTCGTTTGTGATGTTATTTTATGCACAACAATGGTTCTACTGTCCTGGGCCAGTCTACAGAGACCATGTGTCTCATAAAGCCTGCAAAATTTCCCTCTTTTGGCTACACTCTCACAACAAAAATGCATCATAATTCAGTATTATTTCAAACTTCAATTCCTTTTTTTTTTCCTTTCAGTCTAATAATTTTAAATTTGTTCTGCTACTATAGGGATACCTAGCTCTTACTCTTCTCCAAAAGTCTTTTTTGGTTCAAACTTAGGATAAAAGATTTCTCTGATCTGTGTACTTGAGACCTGAATTAATAATCTTTCTGAATAACCTCTTCACAGGACACTATCTGTCTTTCACAAAAAAGCATAAACTGTGCAATAAGTGGCAGGATAAAGATCTAAATATCATGTCACTTTTCATATGGAAGCACTGCCTCTTTTTTTTAAATGCTCTTTCACTCCTTTTGCACACTTTCTAGAATACATATCTTAGATCCTTTTGCTTCCCCTTTGCTTTCTTTTCTCCATCACATGCTTGAGTACTAGTCAGTCACTGTACTTATATTCACATGAAACACCTTATTTTCTTATTCCACACCTGCTGCACTAAAGCAAACTACATTCCTGCAATGTATTCTAAAATTTACCGCTGTTTGACTCATTTAGTGGTATGTAAGGTAGGAGTTTAAATAAATATATTTGCTGAAGACAAACCATAATCTTGGTTTGGTGCAGTTTAAAATTATTTAAATTTCTAATTTTAATCAGGATTCAAATCAAGAAGCAGGAATACCATTTATGTAGTAAATTTCATTTTTACTTTGCAGTTATTTCCCTTAGGAAGATGTTCTACCTATTCTCACCTACTGATTTGCAACTGCAAATCATTCAAGTTAATAAGTGGTTTTTGCTGCTAGTCACATGGAAATGCCAAATGTATCCAAACATAAGCAAAGTCAAGAGCATATAAGCTTATTGTACATTTGTGAAACTCTTCTATAGTTTATGCTAATAAATTTGAAATATCTTGGTTGATTGTTTAGCTGTCTGATTAGTATTTACTTTTGATTTTTTTTAAATGTATTTTCTTGTGGTTTTTTGTTTGTTTGTTTGTTTTTAGCATTAAATATAAATGCACAAAGCAAGAATTTAATTAATTCTTAATAATTAATTTTTATGCTGTTATGAATATATCAATACAGGAATCAAGTTCACCACTATGTATTTCCTGGACAAAGATTAAAAAAAAATTTAGATTTACATCATGGAATGAATTCTAACAAACAGTTCTTCCCCCCCCCCCCCCCCCCCCCCGGCTCCCCTGCCCTTCAACAAAGAAGCATTCCTGCTTTTTCCAATTGCAGTTTTGTGTATAAAGTAGATATTGAACAAATAAACTACAAAAGAGGAAGGATTGCTGTTTTTTAAACACAGAACAACTGTAAGACAGTTGGCCACTAAAACAAAGTACTGCAATATACTATTTTTAATCTATGTTGCAGATTAGGTTAGAATGACTTCAGTGTGTAATGTGAGCTATAAATAACTACAATTTAAACAAAACCAAAAGTAAATACAAACTCCCCCCAGTTAAGTTCAAAACAAAATTAAAGCAAAGACTTTTGCTTTACATATAACTCCTGTCTGTATTTCTCTTCAAAACAAAAGGACTTACTTTCAGTTAAGTCCTGAAGGCCTTGGGCTTTTCCCAACTTGCCTGTAGATTTGCCTTTTTCTTTCTCTCCTCCTTTTATTTTCTTTCCTACTTTTTTCTGCTCTGCCTTTTCTATTAAGTAAAATAAAGATTAAATATTTTTCTTTCTAAGATAAAAACTTTGAGTCGTCAAATGTCATACAGTGCAAATGCTTCAATAAGATTTTAGATAAATTTTAAAAACAATCAACCACAAACTCTTTGAAGTCAAGAGTTGAGATACAATAAAAAACTAATGTAATTTAATTAAAATAAATAAAAATAAAAAGTAGTCCTTAAGATGTAAATGAAGATTTATTGAGAAGGAGCCAGAATGGCTTCGGTCCCACCTTTTAGTTATTGCACAATTTTTATGTCCTTACTACAGTGTAAGAAATCCTTGTATTTCTGGCACTGTGCCACATATTTTCTTCCTATCCTTGCTCTCATGCATCAGTAATTACAAAAAAAAAAACAAAACCAAAACATATAGACAATGCATAGATTCCCAATGGACATGGAAGCAGAAAGTCTTGCACAGACCCAACATTCTCTGAGGTCTTAGAACTTAGACTACAAGAAAAGGCTCCTTAAATGCATTTTAAAAAAATCATAGACTCATGGAATGGCTTGGGTTGGAAAGGACCTTAAAGATCATCTAGTTCCAACCCCCCTGCTGTGGTCAGGGACACCTTCCACTAGACCATGTTACTCAAAGTCCCAACCTGGCCTTGACCTCTTCCATGTACTGGGCAACCAGAACTTGTTTGGGGAATCTGTGTCAGGAACTCCCTATTGTCGGAAAGAATTTCCTTCTAACACTCAATCTAAGCCTGCTCTCTGTGAGTTTAAAGCTATTCACTCTTGTTCCATCACTACATGCCCTTGTAAAAAGTCCGGCTCCAGCTCTCTAAGTACTGGAAGGTGCTATAAGGTGTTCTCCCCGAAGCCTTCTCTTCTCTAGGCTGAACAATCCCAGCTCTCTGACTGCCTTCATAGGAAAGGTTCTCAAGCTCTCTGATCATCTTAGTAGCCTTCCTTTGAACTCATTCCAACAGGACCATGTCTTTCTTGTGCTGGGACCCCAGAACTGGATGCTGCACTCCAGGTTGGGGTCTCACAAGAACAGAGTAGAGGGGGAGACTCACCTTCTTCATCCTGCTGGCCACACTGCTTTGGATGCAGCCTAGGACGCAACTGCCTTTCTGGGCTGTGAGCACACACTCTTGGCTCATGTACTGCCTCTCGTCCAACAGATCCCCCATGTCCTCCACAGGCCTGCTCTCAGATTGTCTCAATCCAGGTGCAGCACCTTGCACTTGGACTTTCTGAATCTCATTAGATTCTCATGGGTCCAATTCTCAAGCTTGTCCGAGTCCTTTTGGATGGCTTTCCTTCCTTCCTTCCTTTGTGTCAACTGCACAATACAGCTTCACAGCTTCACAGAATCACAGAATGCTTCAGGAGGAAAAGGATTGCAGTGGGTCATCTGGTCTAACCTCCCTGCTCCACCAGGGTCATACTAGAGCACATGGCCCAGGATTGCATCCAGACAGTTCTTGAATATCTCCAGTTTAAAGCCATTCCCAGTGAGGGAAAATCTACAACCTCTCCAGGCAATGTGTTCCACTGCTCAGTCACTCACACAGTAAAGAAGTTCTTCCTCAGGTTCAGGAGGAGCTTCTTGTGCACCAGTTTCCACCCATTGCCTCTCTTGATATTGTTCAGCACCATGGAGCAGGGCCTGGTTTCATCTTCTTGGAACTCATCTTTTAGATACTTATACACATTGATGAGGTCCCCTCTCAGCTGTCTCTTCACAAAGCTGAATAGGCCCAGCTTCCCCAGCCTTGCCTCATCAGAGATGTTCCAGTCTCCCAGTCATCTTCATTGCCCTCCCTGCTGGACTCACTCAGGAGCTCCATGTCTGTTATGTGCTGAAGAGCCCAGGACTGGACACAGCATTCCAGATGCAGACTGAGTGAAGGGGCAGGATCAGATCCCTTGCCCTGATAAGAATGCTCTTCTTAATGTATCCCAGGACATCATTGGCCTTCTGGACCCCCAGGGAACACTGCTGACTCAGGGACAGTTTGTTGTCCACCAGGATCTCCAGGTCCTTATCTCTTATGGTGACATGGATGGCTTTGTGTCATCCAAACTTTAATCTCAAACACCAACAGAACATCTCAACAAAGCTTTTAGCCTCAGAGTTGGAGACTACAGAGCTGTATCGGACACAATGGCTCCCTGATTCTTAGCTATTTCAGTTACTAATGAATGTTTAAGTCTTAAGCAGGATTACATTTACTTAGTTTTAAGGGAAAAAAATGACAGCACCCTGTTGGATGAA
This sequence comes from Agelaius tricolor, assembly GCF_023055355.1. Lineage (NCBI taxonomy): Eukaryota > Metazoa > Chordata > Aves > Passeriformes > Icteridae > Agelaius > Agelaius tricolor. The sequence continues at coordinate 48,966,993 of NW_027269261.1, forward strand.
CAACAGTGCTGTTGCCAGTGACATGTCCATTCCAAACTCTGAAATATCTACCCCACTCATGGCTGGGTCAAAATGATAACAGGATTTCCTAAGAAGAGAGAATACTACCTCAGCCAGGTAACTTCTAAGATTCTTATAACACTTTAGACATTGGGACATAGTATTTGGGATTCAAAGCAAGGAAGTCACTGATTTTTCTGAAAATCTAGGAAGAAATAGAAATTTTAGCATGTGATTTGTACTCTCCAAAGGCATGAGAAGTGTTGTGAAATTGCACCCATGACTTCAAATTAAAAACAGCAACTAGGAAAATTCATTCTCAAATTAAAAAAAAAAAAGAAGAACAATATACTGGAACAAACTAGTTCATAAATCTAAATATTTAAATTTAAGTGTAAATATGATTAACAGCTCTTAAAGAAAATTATTGCATATACATAACAGAATAAAATAAAAATTGCAATAAATAAAAAAATGCAGGTAGAGTTAGAACATATTTGTCATAACTCTGTAGGCAATCACATTTTACAACACCCATTATGAAATATATAATTAATTGATGGTCAGAGCAGTGTTCCCTTTGGAGAAACTGTAACCTCTCTGCAAGGAACTCAATTTTAGAGAAAGGACTGTGACATGGAGCTGAAAAAATCTCTGCCAGAAAGGGAAACTATTTTTATAAAATAAAAGACTAGTACTGCTTTTCATGAGATCTATAGCTAAAACAAAAGCAACATGTTTGGTGAAACAACAAACCCACAGAGTTGTATGTGGCAATATATGCAAATTATACTTATTTGAAACAGACATGATGTTAACCTTATTTAAGCTTGGCCTACAAAGATTAGACTATGTAAAATTACAGACCTTTGCCAATGTTACTGGCTGTCTCTGCTCTCTCAGTTGAATCTGGCAGCTTACTCACAGATGAAAGTTCACTTTTTAACTCTGAGTCTCTGGTTTCTTCAGTTTTTGTATCATCCTCAGTAATCTCAAGTTCTGGAGCCTTCTTCTCTGGCAACATGAATTCTGGCACAATCTCTTTCAAAAAGGCCCAAACTTTGTCAAAGTATTCAGGCCTTTAAGAGAAAACACAAATGTATATGTCAATGGTAGGGATATTTCCAATAAGAGAGGAAATTTAGACAGCACTATACCACAAATGACAGTCCAACTCTAAAAAATGCTACTGGGTTATTTTAGTAGATACAACACCCTCTGTATCAGAAATATTTGTTGAGACAGCTTATGAAAGGCCCATAAAAAAAAGAGATGGTGGTTAGAGATGCATGCAAATAAAGCATCTTTTCTCAAGATTTTTAGCAGATACAAGTTGTGACCGAGAAACTTGCAGACTACTTTACAACTACACCTTACAATAATGTGAGTCTAACTCTGTATATTAAAAAGCATCTCAAAGGTACTTCCAAACTGGAAAGTTTTTGATATGATGTAACAGTTGCAGTCATGTTGATTTTCCACAGAAACTCAGTCATTCCAGAAATAATCTCAAACAGGGTCATGCAGAGTCTCATGCAAGCTAACTGCATTCAATTTTTTTTAAAAAAATAAGTGATATTAAAATGAGCTAAAGTCATCTTATACTACTATTCCAAAGACTCTGTAGTATTCACATTCTCATATTCCATGATATAATGTATTTGTAGGAAGTGAATACTGTTTTTTGCTGTTGAAGTTGTAAAACTAACTATAGAAAGAAATAAAATTTAGGCTACTTAGATTTTTAAGTCCATGAGCTACATACACACTACTGTAGGACACAAATATATCAAAAACCTTAATTGCAAGCATAGCTTGAGACATAAAAATTACTGAAAAATTGAATAAATATTCTTTGACTGGATTATTTATTAGCGAAATATGGTTATAAATAAACACGTATATCTAAGTAAATTATATATAAACCTAACTATTTGTTATCTAGATATTAATTTGAATTTATATATCAAAAGGCAAAAAAAGGTGTAACTCAAAAGAAAAAATCTAAATATTTAGTATCAGTATCTGGGTAATTAATTTAGTAATAAGAATATCAAGCTGAAAAGTCAGAATGTCTTTCTTTAAAAATACAAAATGAACATAAAATACGTAGGAAACAAGAAAAATGTTATTGTAGGTAGGAAATGCTATTTTTGGTTGAAGCTAGAAATCTGCCAACTGTTACAATTTGAAGGGGGGAAACACCATACTAGCTGACACTGATTACTTCCAAATTCATGACATATACTTTCTATGGTATATTCAGATATAAAATTATCATTATCAGCAGACATTTTATAACTGCATATTAAATGCAACATAGATTTCTCTAATCTTGTTTTCCTTGTGCTCTTTAATATTAGTTAAATTAATTTATAAAGAATAGGCATCAGCATGATAAATAGCTTTACAAGAAACTGTATGACTTACAAAGAAAAACACAATAAAATTGCATTTCTCAAAGGTACATTACCCAAGTGCCTGAACTATAAACCATTCACTTTCCAAAATTGATGGTGAAGGACTTTTAGGGTTCAGCTTTATTCTTAATAATGCCTTATAGAATTAAATACTAAATAACTGACACATAAATTGCTTAATGAAAGAACTTACTGGAGAGGAATAACTTCTGGTATCCATCCAGTCAGTGTTTGTAGAACTGTAAAGTCCTCCATCTCTCTCTTTCCAGTTGCATGTATACTATAAGACGAAAGCAGACTTTTTACAATTATAATGTTACCAACTACAGTAAACTCTGTAGTCTACATTGCTTTCTGTAATAAGACAATGTAATAAGGAATAAGATCATACACAGAATAGTTTGATGAAAAACAAGTCATTACTTGCAATTTTAGTTTTCCAAATCACTGCTGACTACTCCCCTACAAAGTCAATGCCTTTGCATCAGGTCCATTATTTTATGGCTCCCTCTGGTATAATGGCATTTTTTTTCACCTTTGTTAGCAAGCATACTATGTATACATGCACACAATTGCAGGGTTGGAGATGTGGGTTTGAAATTCCTTGTGCGAAAACAGGGTTACGATTCTATAACTTCCATTTCCTAGGCAGCTTCTCTAGCTCCCAGGTTATTCTGAACAAGCTGGTTCACTTCCACTCTAGCAAAGTTCACTCTTTCAAATTGACACTCTGCTACTCTCTGGAGAGGTTTCCTGAGAGGACCAAGGCCAAAGATGCCAGCACTTGCATGGCTAGCCCTTGTGCTCTGGAGAAATGCAGTATGTCAACCACATTCCTGCAGTTTCCTAACGGGCACCTCTCGAAATTCCTTAGCCTGTGTCAACATACTTTAGATGACCCTTCTGACAAACATAACTTGATATGATGAGAACAGGGAAGCTTCACTACCCAGATTTGTGTTTTGAATTATTTTCTCAAACTTATTCATTTAAACTCTTGGTCTTCATTCCTCATTTCATAGGAACCCGTAGCCATAATTGTCAATTACTGCATCATAGGCTATCTTCTACTTTTCCAGTCAGTTCTAGGGAAGTAGATCACTGTACACAACAGCACAACTGTAGCAAAGGTATCAAAAGAAGCTCACAAAACTAATTTCAACATTGGTTGAGTCAATACTGATCAAGGCTCACAATAATAATTTCTTTAACAGTTCACAGGTACTTCTGTTTGGCGGGAAGCCACATGTGAAGTTGTCAGGAATATAGTCAAACAAATGAAGCAAATAATGAAAGTACTCCAGCTTCTTTGTAAGTTTTCTGTGAATAAATTTACAAACACATCTAAAAATGAAATCCTGTGCCTTCTGTAGCTATAGAGGATTTTGTTTTACTGATTTACAGTGTCAGCTTTTGGAAGCGCATAACTGTCATTACAAAAATGTACCAAAATACATTTTCTAGTATACTAAATCAACTTTTTGCTGTTACCATGTGACTTCACAAAACAAACCAAAAGTGAGATGACAAAACATACCTAGTATTTGCTAACTTAATTATAGCTTTGGACAGCAACATTGGCCAAAGTTCATTTTGGCTCGTTGTAGCTGGTAATAACAAATTCTCCTCTTCACTGAATGGCATAGTGTCATCCACAATGATCTTCCTCCAGCACCCCTGTGACAGGGGAAGGGGAGAAAAGCAGAAAAAAAAATTAGTTTGTGGGCTGACAAGTAAAGAGTATGCAAGAGAACTTTTAATGCTTTCCCAAGAACTCAATTCTACTGTAACTCAATTTACATCACAGATGGCTTTAAAAAAATTCTCACATAATTTATGAGAAACATGGAAACAGCATTCATAGCATTTTATTACTGCTCTGACTTATTTGTTCCAGAGATTAATCTAATTGCTGCTATTTCCAAATATATTTCATCTCATGTGTAGTACATCATGTGCATGCATTCAGTACTGTTTCTTCAGCTGCCATGACAGATGCCTGAGAAACACTAATGATTAAAAAAAGGCTTAACTAAGATAGCAGCTTTTTAAATGTCTCTTTAGATATCAGTCTGGAAAATACTTGTGACATAAGCAGTCCCCCTTGCTTCCCAAAAACTACCTGGGGATACTGACTGCAGTTAGTCTCCTGTTACACATTACAACAGTATTTTGTAAAACACTATACTAAACAACACAAAATGATCAAATGTAAAAAAATAAAAAAATATAGATACATATATTTTTTAAAAATTCTGTATTTCCAGAATAAGAAACAAAGAGGTAAGACAAAGTATTGGTATCTTCAGTACCAGATACTTCATTAGTAAACTGAGCTAATATTCCACAAAATAATCTTGTCTTCCATTCTTCAAATAAAACTCTCTGTCCTAGTGATGAAGATATGATAGTAAATAGGTGGGCCTAGCAAATACTTCTGTTAATTCATCCACAAAATGATGAAGAATGACCAAATCACTAAAGTGTTCACCATGTGTTATCAGAGAGTGCAAAACTATTGTTCTCTGCTTGTAACTAAGCTATGGGTTCAAGCTGAAATGACAGCTGATTAATGCTATGAATTCTATAGGTCTAAGGAGAAAACAAATTTAGTCCAGAGGTCAAAGATATTCAAAAGCCATAAAAGAAGCTAATATTCTTAAGGATAAGAACCATTTTGTGACAACCAAAACAAAATATTTAAACTTCCCTAGTTTGAAAAGGATCTAGTCAGGGATATGATCACATATTCATCTCCTCTTCCAATAGTTGCTGAAGTTTACTAGGGAGAACAGAATAAGTTGATAAATAAAGGAAAAGAAACCAAAAAATTAAAAAAAATGTGGGGCAGGTCTACAGATGGAAAAAAGTGAGAAAAAAATAACTACAGGAACAAGTTCAATAAACCTCAGGAAGGCAAAGTGAAAGTAGAACGTGGGATGGAATTTCTATATTTTGTCAAATATGTGAAAAAGAAATATTATCCACAGGTTTGATGTTGTGTACAGCAATGTCTTCAGGACTCAGTGCAGAACATTAGTGAAATCAGTTCATTATTCTTCCAGCTTTTGCACTCATTTTAATTTATTTTTCTACTTTCTCCTATGAAACATATCTCTCCTCTATCTCTTCTGATATTTGTCTTTCCTTGTTTGTACATTTTTTTTAATCTTCCAACAGGTGACCCTCTTTTTTGCTGTTTTTCTTTCTGAATTGTACAGCTGTATACCCAGAGGAAAAAAAATTGAATAAACACACAGGCCCAAACAAAAAAAAGACAAAGAGTGTAACAAACAGTGACAAAGAAAATGAAGCACTGGTAACTCTTGGATATGCTTTAAAATGTAGTATTTTACCACATGACTTCATAATATCTGCAGCATTAAATTCACACACAGAATAATGTCTTCTGCTGAGGAACTTGGACAATACAATTTGTGCCTTCTTAAACTCATGGAACTCATTTCTATATGAAATATAAGTTATTCCACAAGTGAAGGCAGTAGTAAGGGTGAGGAAAGCACAGGCATGTAAATTAGATAACTGTTCCCCCTACAGAGAAGATCACTTTCAAGTTTTTGTTTCCAACTAACTGTGTCAGAAATATTTTCAGCTTTGGGCAACAGGAAGTTTAGTAGGGTTAGTTATAGGTCTTAGCATGCTGTGACATTTTCTGTTTCCAAAAGGCAAATATAACTGAAATAACTCCAACAACACAGATAACTTTTAGATGTCATTTATTTTATATGTTACTATTTCTCTATTAAAATGAGGTTCAATATGCAATTAAGTGTTCCCTGTTGACTGCCAAATGTGTTAAGAAATTATTATCGATTATCTTTAGAAATCCTTGGGATGTTTTAGTTTTACCAGTACCTCTTCAGAAAATGGTCTTCACACTGGAAGTATCTAACTATCTTTAAACACATTTAGAGACAAATAGGTCTGTAAAGTCAGGCAACTGAATTACTTAAATATAAAAAGAAAAAATTTAGCCTAATACACCAAAGGTGTGGGCCACGTGTCTGACTCTACTAAGCATTTGCATCAAACCTAAAAAACTACAAAAATAAAATATTGCCTTTGCAAGTAATAACACTTTTATCAGGCCACAAGTTGTACAACAATCACATGAACTATAAGAGACATTTTAATTAACAAGCATTCAAATTAACAAATTGTCAGTTTTTCTACTCCTAAAAATCTATGTATTTTCAACAATAAAATGTATGTCCAGTAACCATTAAAATTTGCCATGCTAGCTGCATCATATTTTTATATTGTTGGAGAAAACCACTCACCATCCAATAAAGTTTCAATGCATATTTTCCAAATTTATTGTACACTGTTACGCGCTCCTTGGCAGATTTACATAAGCCATAAATGTGTTCCCAAGGTTTCCAAACAAGTGTGGGTGTTTCACTATTTAAGGAATTTTCATTATATATCCTCCAGACAGCATAGATTTCACTTACAATCCATCTCATCAGCTAAAACAAGAGAAAAATAGAAAAAAAAGTTTTTTCAAGTAACAGATTTTGAAAAAAATGTGAAGTTATAATGAACAAAGAATAAACCAGACCCTGTTGTAAATAAAAAAGTGACATAAAAATATAGCTATAGTTTAATGGAAAAAATAATTTCGCTGTTAAAACTTCTCTTAAAATCATTACAATACCTATCTACACCAACACAAGATTTCATGCAACTAAGTAAAGGCACAATATAAATAAAGGTATTCATCATTTAACAAAGAAAAACTAAGAAATATGATCTTAAAATAAATTATGTTACAGGGCATGTGAGTTGTCACTTGTTTAATTGCTTTTTAAAAGCCAGCTGCTAAAAGTCAATATTGCCTTGAATAGTCATTATTTGTACTCCATAAAGGAAATCCTAAATTATTAACTGTACTTAGAAATCTTTAATTCTTAAAATAAGAACTTAAACTAATCATGTTTTATACATGAGTTTTATGATATGCAGATTTATGATGTATACCTTACTTTCACAAGTATTACCAAACTGTTATTAGGATTTATGTATACGGAAATGAAAAAAACCTTTTACTACAAGAAACATGCCCTAAAATTAATTAGTGGTTCTATGGACATTCTAAGAAACTTGTCCTAGAATAAATTAGTGGTTTTTTGGACTTAAAAATTGACATGACCTGTCTTCTGGTGTTTCTTCCCTTATATCTCTGGTGCTGAATTTTGAATTTGCATTGACATACTGAATTAAATAGAAATTATTAAGTAATATTACATTCAGTAAGGCACTCAGATGATTTGGTTCCATCTGGTTTACATTTTTCCATGACCTGCAGAAATTCAGTAAACCTTTATTAAACTCTGGAGAGACAGAAAAGATTGGATCACAGACATTTGCACACACATGCACGCCCACTAGGACTTCCAGAAAGTTTGAGTAAAAAATAGAAATCCTTTATAACATGGCCTTTATTTACTCTTTTCTTTAGACAATATTATCCAGCTGGAAAACCTCTTGCCATCACTGATTTTTCAATTTCTAAAAAAGATAAACACTAATTATAATAATCTAGATAATTTCTTGTGACTTTATCCCCCTTCATTCATTTTCCACTTAAAAAACTTCCCACAACATTTCTTTTTTGTAGGAATTTGGAGTGAAATTCAAAAAGTCAAAGAAAGATAAAAAGGAAATAATTTTTTTAAAGGGACATTAATGAATTTCCACCTACCTCACAACAAAATATGTGCTCATTTGCTGAAACAAGGTCAAATGAGGTTTCATTTTGGACTATCACAGGAACCTAGTAGAAAGTAAATCAGTTAGGTCCATAACTAAATTATCTGGAGAAAATTAAATTATCATTAGCATTTAACTGCAGTGGACATGCAAATGTTGGACATCTGGCAAGCATGCATTACACATTTGAAAACTAGAAGTGATCATCTTGTAGATGGTTTGGTATTTCTTTATAAAACTTCCTTAAATGTAGGTTCAGATTTTTAATAAATTATTATTATTATTTTTACCAGGAGATTTAAAGAGTATCAAATTGAATAATCACATAATTAAATTGAGATGCCCTCAATTTCTTAAGATATTTGCAGTTCTGCATTTAAATCATGATCATAACACTGTCTATACTTTGAGATTCCCTTAGCCACCTACCAGGGCTCACAGGGATTTATTTTCTCATGGTCAGTTACATAGTGGTAACATCTGAACAGCAACTTTATCATATCTTTGGCTGCCTTATGTTGTGTTCATGAATATTTTCTTCTTGTACAGCCCATTTCCTTTTTGTAAGCAGTTTAGTAATAACAGACTGGGATTCCAGTTTATTGAACTAAATGTATCTGTGCCTCTCATCATGTATTGGTGCTAATTGCTTGATTCTTTGCTTGCCACACTATTGGCTTGTTTATGCTTTCTTTTATAGTTAAAAATATATCAGGTAACAAATAATTCTTAATAGCCTTTCATCGCTTTAAATTTACATTAATTTTTATATAAAATCTCTGGTAACCATTGCTTGTTGATTCAAAATATATTGGACCAAAATAAGCATCAAAGTTTTAATCAGGTCCTAAAGAAAACAAATGCTTTCTTCATCATACTCCAGAGATAGATTTTAAAAGCTATTTTTAATACAGATACATGTTTCCATGACTTTCTGGGCTGCCAGCTCTCTTGCCCTCATCTTTCAGATACCTCCACTCAGTTTATGCATTTTGGCAGTGTTTCCTATCCAATCTTTTGGTCTTGTCAATTACTCCTCTGACCTCTCCCCCTCTCTCCATTAAAAATTAAACTTAGATCTGTTTAGTGTCTAGTTAATAAAAAATGGAACTGACAAGCTGACAAAAGGAAAACTGACAAGACTGAAAAAGTTGGAAGGGTGGTCCAAGTGCTTTAAAACTTCAATATATGATCTGAAGTAAATCACATAAACCCTTAGATTGCTAACAGTATTGGAGAACACTAACCTTTGAAATGTGAGGCTGTTTATTTTCTCTGCAATTAATTTTAAAGCTATGCACAATTTTAAAATGCTATGGTTACCTTGCAGACAAGTACTGTCAAAGACATGTACTCTGTGTAGCCCAGAAAAATATGATAGTTGAAGTGAAAAAAAGTAATGTAGTTCTGGTAAAGCTAGTTCATGGTTTCATGACAAATATGAGTACTTCAGACACCTGCTCAGGTGGAACATACAGAAATTTTTCTGCTGTGACAGTAATTCTTAAGTGAGAACAGAGAAATAGAAGGCATCTGTAAAAACAGAAAGGCATCTCTCTGTCCAGTTGTCTTCCAAATAATGAACATGGGAGTGAAAAAGTGAAGCAGATGAGGGGGGATACACAACCATGATGTTTTGCACCAGGAAGTGCTGATCCATGGTGGTCTTATCCCATTAACACATTGAATTAATAATTAAATCTCAGATTCTGTACAGTATCACTGAGAATGCTATTATTACGCTAACTGTAAGGAATGGGATTAGTATGGGTAATCTTATGTCCTTTTAGACACAGAGAAACCTGTGTTGTATGGCATCAAGCAGGCCTCTGATTCATCTATGCAGCATTCTGTGCAGATCCCATCCATTTTGGTTTTGCTGACCTGTGATACAATTTGAGCTACGAAAGAATATTCTTACAAGAAAATAACCCTGCTCCCAATTTCTGCTGTAAAATGAAAGGAAGAACTTGCTGCTGTGGTTAGATAAAGTCAAGGAGATGCAGGGGATATAACAGTCAGTAAGGAGCAGGAGCTGCCTGCGGGCTCCTCCATCACCATCAGCAGTGTGAGCTCAGCCTGGGCTCAGGGTTTCCAGCGCCAGGGCCCAGCCATGCAAGCAGCACAGCTGAGCTGTCACACAGGTCACCAAGCCCTCGTGTACACTGGTCTCCAGGACAGGACTGACCACATGGTCAAGTGGCTTTTACCTGTTGAAATAACTTCCTCTGCTAATTTCACTCTACTTTTCACAAGTTAGGCAATTGGGAATTTTTCATCATGACTTTGTTTGTTTCTTACCTCTTTTGTTAAAAACTCTTGTGGACGTTTCCATGAATGCACTTTTAAGGATGCTGGCAACTTTATTTTCCCTTCAGGATCATCAAATCCAGGCTACACAAAATATGTATGAACAAAAGGACCACCTTTAATAATTACAGTATTGTATCTTCCATGAGATTTAAAATAATATATTGTTCACAGGATAATTCACTTAAGGAGCAAAATAGCAAAAAAAAGAACTAATAGTATATACAACTAAATAAAAAGAGCCCAAGGCCCAAGGTGAAGATGCAGTGCAGTATTCAGAGAAGCTTATATGGTCTGCACTTTCTAAGAGTTCTATATGAAATTATTATTTTTCTTTTCCTCTTTCAGAAAGATCTTCAAAAAAAGCTTAAATTTTTAAGTCAGTCTTCTATCAAGCTATTCCTATGTACTTTTTCTAACTCATTTATTTTTATAGCTTTTAAGTTGAACACTAAAAGTAAATATCTAAAGTGATTATTAAGAAACAAAAAACTCATGTTACATGCATTTAGCACTGCCATAGAAACCAAAGAGAGCTATAATTATACAACATGAATTAGCCCATTAAAAAGAGAGGCTCATACAGCTTTCTTCAAACTTGCTTTTTTAAGTGATGCTTATCCTCCATGTGCACAGAAGGCGTCAGGATATATGATGTCTGTTTACTTACTGGCACAACGTGGGATGAGGACATGCCTCTGATACAGGTTGTGTTGACTGAGAAACTAATCAGTTACATGGATAATGCTTTTTATTAGTGCCGGGATTTTCAACAGTTTTTAGGCATATTATACACTTGTGAGTGTTTCACAGTTTACAACGCACTCTGTCTTCTACAGACCAGAGAAAGAGTTGCCAGGAACAAAAATCTGTGATACTCTGAGTCCTTAATGATTAAAGGAAGACAAAACAAAGTGCATCAGAAAGGCATAAAAACCAAACACAAACCAAAGATCCCCAAATAACTTTTTCCCCAAATTTTTGGTTTTTTTTTTTCATTGTGTAAGCTCCTTCAACATGATAATCTGCAACAACCTATTTCAGTACCTGAAGGAAAAAAGAGAAGCTGGGGAGGAGGGGAGGGATGGAATGCTTTAGGAATACTTTCTTTTTTTTTTTTTTTTTTCTGAAAGCTTAAAGAATTCCTTGGAGCCTGGACAATACAAAACTGTATTAACAGTGTTTATATTCTGCTTTCAGAGACATCCAACCCTGATTTCATGGCATAACAGGAAAGTTTAGCTCCTAAGCACTAGATAAACCACAGAAAGGAGGCAGATGGGAATGACATGACACTATGCAAAACTAAAAAAACCAAACCAAACAAACAAAAAACCCACAAAAAAGCAAAAAAACCCAAACCCACACCTGGAAAGATACAACCTTTCTTTAGCTTATTACTGCAAAAAAATGCTTTGAAGCAGAATATTATAGGTCCAGGCTGAAAAAATCAAGTTTTAACTTATCAAGTTTAAACTTATCTTTTATTTAAGGTGGCTATAAGAGACAAGTGCCAAGTTTCAGGGGTTCATGCTCTAAGGACAGGAGTCTCAACCACAAGTTCTACAGGAAGGACATGGAAGAAATGAGCACAAAAGACAAAGACAAGGTCAAATGCATAATCTCAGGAGCACAGTGCACAGCTCTAAGAGAGAGCATTGTGTTCAGGTGGTTGGTGTTACAAGGAAAGAGATCACTTCAGGTTGATTTCTTTACCCACACAAGAAAATAGGACTGCTCATATTCGTGTTCCAAGTGTACTTCAAGGTTCTGGATGACATTACTAATTTTGTTTCCAAATGAAATAACCTACATGATGTTGAATTCTGGCTACCTGCTTGGATCAAAAGAGGCCATGTTAAAAATACTTTAGATCTGTAAATTCATCTGCTGTGACTGGCATATAATTCCTTTAAACATGTAAAAGAAGCAATGTTTCATACAGCTTGTAGCTGAAGAACTGAAGAGTCCAGTAAACAACTCAGAAAACCTCTTGTGCTAAAATAGAAGGTTTTCATATATAGTTCATTTGAAGTTTATGTATGATTATAATGTCTGGTAGACCTGAAAATTAGTGCTAGATAAATGTTGAGCACAGCCCAAAGACGCCAAAAGAGCGGTAAAGGAACAGGAGGACACAAAGGCAAATTATTTACTTGACAAGTTAGGGCAGTCTTCAGTACAGAATGTATACCTCCTCTCAAAACAATACTTTGGCCCCATAGGAGTACAATATAGTCAACCTTAGGATAAGAAAAAAATAATCTAGAAATATATATGGAAATAAAAACATAGTACATAAGGACACATTCAGAAGAAATATATTAACAATGCAAAATTTGCATATAAAATATGTGATAAATAATGGCATTTAATGCATTTTAAATTTCAATTTAAGATGCTGAGTTTAAGAATTTTTTTTAAGAAATAAGTTTACTACTACTCTGTATAGAAGACCCATACACTCTGGAATGATAACCAGTGTGAAAGAGTAAAAATCCATGAGATTTTTAATTCATTCCAAGGTTGGAAAACAGGAATTTTTCAAAATCTGGCAGGTGCTTACTTTCTGCAAAATGACAATATTCCCTCAAATCATGCTGTACATACTAGAACTGGAGACAGTGTTTCACATGTCCAGAAACTGCAGCATACAAAAGAAAGTACTTCAACATCAATTTCTGCCATAAAAAATGGATGCATCAAACCTTTTGAGCCCACAGAAACTGCAGTGCCCTGAGGAGTGTGTCAGTGCCCTGACATACTACAACAGTTCAGCTGTTTCCAGATCCCCAGTTTTAGTTATGCTATGAAATAGATTTGAGGGTTGTATTTTTTAAAACCATTAATGTGCACACAGATATGTTAACAGTTCATTTTAAAAGCAGCAAATAAACAATGCACAATTGTTTCTAGTTTATTACTGTAGTTTAGTAAGGAACTACTTAAACATATTGAAAACATATGATTGAAAATAAATATATTTATCAGTAACACATTATTTTGAAGTTGTGGCAAATGCTCTATTAAATAAAAATACAAAAAATGAAGTAGAAATAATATGTGTCACACAACTTACTGAAATTTGACCTTTTCCAGGTTTTTCTTTTCCAGCTTTTCCAGCATCCCATTTTTCTGCATTGATATCTGCATCATTCCATTCTGGCCAAATAGGAAATCTCCACTTCTCATTGGAAGCAGCTTCCTTGGAAAGCATGGATGGCCTAGAAAACACACAATAGCATAAATAAAAATGAACAGCAGTATTAGACAAGGGTAGTAGAAAGTATTTTATCTTATAAAATATTCCTTGTTTAATGTAATAGGAATTTTAGTGCTTTTAACTATGTCAACATTTTGTCACTAAGTCACTAAGATACGCAAACTTATCTTAGAAAGTGCTTGATGCTGTTATAAGGTATAAACCAACAAAATATTTAATGCATTTATACTTCTGCTGAAGTAAATTGGGTGGTTGAAGCACAAAACCAGAAGGAGGACAGTTTCTTCCCTCCTCTTTTTCCCTGCTGAGCCTTCCCTGAGAGCCACATGGCTCTCTTTTCTCTCCTGTGCCAGTCCTAACATTCATCACTCAGTTCAACTCACTCACCTATCTGAAGGTGTTCTTTCATTTCTTCTGACTTATTTCTTTAGATAACCAGAAGGAGCTTACCATGGATACAGGATACAGCCCTTAGGAAAAGGACTCCCACTTCTAGGCATCTGTGAGCTGCTGGACCAGCCAGCGCTGTCTTCAGGCAGTTTCATTCTCAGGGCTCTTGTGCTACCAGTACTCTCACTACTTTCTTTTGGCTTTCACAATCCTGGCAATAATTTTGCTGAGGCTGAAAGGATTTTCACAGGACTAATAGCCAATGTGTTCATGGCCACAAAGTAGCGCTGGTGCACCTTCATCTTTCCAGTGCATACAAAGGGCTGAAAAGCTGAATTAGCTGGAATATTCATTCATTGTTCCTATATATAAATGCAACAAACTGTGTAACCATGTTCCAAAGTCAAGCACAGACTACTTAAATGACTAAGGAAACTACTTAAATGACTAAGTCTGACTAAGGAAAATGTTGTCTATGAAATGACACCTGAAAATCCTATTAAGCCGCATCACCCAGAAGGAAGCAGGGACAAGTCACTTGGGGGAACAGAGGCATTGCTCAAGTGTAGAGCAGTGAAACTACAAAAGCAAAACCTCAGCTGGAGTAGAAATAATCAAAGGATGTTAAGGACAAAGAAAAAAGCTCCTGTAAGTACACTGGCAGCAAAGGGCATATGAGGAAGCACATGTCTGCTGCTCAGTGGGATAGGGAACAGCTTAGTGTCAAAGAACATGGGAAAGGCCAAGATACTCAATGTCTTTTTGTGTCTTGGGTTTTGTTGGCAAATTTGTCGTTCCCCAGTCCAAGAGTCTATTTACCAAGTCTGTGGGAGTGAAGCATTATCCACAGTAGAGGAAGGATCTGGGCAGCACTTAAGGCAACTGGACACACACAGCTCCATGGGACTAGCTGCAATGGGAGCAAAGGTACTGTGGGAGTTGACTGGAGTCTGATTTGGATTTTGGTAAATGCAGTGCTTGGAGACACCTTAAATTCAAACAGACATGGATCTAAGCAACCTGATGTAACTGCTCCTGCTTGAGTAGGAGTTTGACTAAATGGCTCCCAGATGCACCGTTCAATCAATGTTTTTCATAATTCCATAATACTTTAGCAATAGTAAGGACAAAGACATGGGTAAAAATAAAGATTTCTCACTGTCTAGACATTAACTACGTTCATCCACACTACCAATAACTCTTAATGGAAGACAGCTGTTAAAATTCAATACCATCTGTGCCTTCTGCTGTGCAAAACCCACCCAAACATAGCTCCTACCTCTCTAACTGGAAGGAAGATGAATTCTGTAGAGCGATACTTAGCTTTATTTTTTCATCTTTTTCACCTCAGTCATCTGTAAATCGACTCTATTAGGTTTGATCTTACATTAATGGCATGATATTTTCTCCAGAGTTTTCTTGAAGACTCAAATGACACTTCATTCTGTATTCAATAATATTTAACCAGGAATTGAAAAACCCTGAGGTGTTTATCAGTTTCTTTGTATAATTTCCAGTTGTTTCAAAGAATCTTTTGCATCTGTGCTTACCACATGCATGAGGAACAATGAAAAACTAAGTGCTGGCTGTATCAACAGATTCAACATTTGTGATATTTTAAAACCTGAACGCTTCTAACACTGTTTTAAATATTACTCCTGGTAGTTTCTTACACATAGTAAAAATTTGTAAGTTAAAATTCTCTTTTTTTGTACTTTTTTCTTACTTCAGATGAAATATGAATGGTATACATATCAATTTTAAATATTTAAGAGCTACTCCTATTTTTTTGAATATTTTTTGTACTTCTAAATCTGCATTTGCTCTTCTCCAAATTTATAGAGAAGCATGAAAATTTCACTTACTGATACCAATAATAAAGATATTCTGATATCATTCACAAATAAAATTAATGATAATTGCAGTAATTCATAGAATCATAGAATGGGTTGTGTTGGAAGGGACCTTAGAGATCATCTAGTTCCACCCCTCCTGCCATGAGTAGGGACACCTTCCACTAGACCATGTTACTCAGAGCCTGTCCTCATTTCTTGCTATAAGATTTCTGAGTGATTTGGGACAATAATGGAATAATAAAAAAGCATAATTTTAAAATGCAACAATGAGATATGGAAGACTTACTTAGCTTACTACCACACCAAGACAGATAATCACTTTCTACCACACTTTGACATAACAGAATATCCTCAGCATTAACAATCTGGAATACATGGAAACAATGCTACCTATGATTGAGGTGCCTAAACTAAATTGTGGAAGTCTAATGCTACTGCATCTCAAAACGATAATTCAACAAGACCTGGAAAATTCACAAATAACAGCAATTTAATTGGTCTACAAATATAAGTAATAAGTGAAAAAGACTGCTGAATTAATTAAAATACTGCATTTGAGTAATGCTATTAAGAAGTTCTTCTATTACAAGAATTGAATAATATAACTGTGAGAATTCATTGAAATGAACTGTAAGATACAAGGACAATGCAAATTACTGGTATTTTACGCTCAGGCTGGATGGGTTCATTGTGCAACAGTATTTTTAAAACCAAATTACTGGCAGACTTTCTTTTAATCCTGTGCTAAACCCTAAAGGAGAAAAAGGAAGAATAAATTGCCAAATGAAATGCCATGAAGTTGGCACTAATTCACCTCTAACCCTTAAAGCAGCTTCTCCAAGAGTACTGGTGTAATTTATATAGTGCCAACAGAGGAAAGAGGGGATGGCAGGACGGACAAGCACAACAGGGAAATGCAGACAGATTGCAACTTAAGTTTTTCAGACACTTCAGATTTAATACAGAGACAGGAAACAAGCCCACTGGAAATGTGCTCTCAAGCAATACAGTCATTTAGTCTGTAGACATGTGCACTACCCCATTCTGCAAGCAAGATCTTGACAACTTGGTTAATGGAGTCTAGGAAGCTAGGAAGCAAATATTTTCTTCCTAAAACAGATAAATCTACCTGCAAATTATCTATGGCCATTCCTTAGAGAGGGAACCCAGCAACACTGATGAGAGTCTTCTCAAGAATTACAGAAGCATTGGTAGGTACCTTCAAACAGCACGGCTACTCCAACCTTCCTTCCCCAATACCCATGTCAATCTGGACCACCGGACAACAATAATTTTGTGATTTTTTAGAAATCATGAAGTCACCAAGAGGCAGTAAAAAAAAAGTGACACTTTCTGTGAATTGTTTGAATAGTCATAAAAAAAACTACTTCTGTCCTCAGTAAAGCTTTTATATTAGGAAAAAGAGGGCAGAGAACAAACAGATGCTTCAACTTTTTATCAAAATCTGCCCTGCAGGGAAGCTACTTAAGTTTTTCTTTAATCTCTTCCAACCTCAAAGACAAAAGACTCCTTTGAAGACCTTATTTATAGTAGAAAGTTCTTTTAAACTATAATCACTGAAATGATTTCTAAAAAGTAGGATCTGAATATCTTAGAAACCCAGAGCAGAAACCATGGTAACACTCGAGTTCATAAGAATCTCTAAATGATACAGGAAAGTTTGGCCAAGTATCAGTAACTCTGTGGCAAAATGATTTCCTCTTTTTCTTCATACCTAGTGTCATTCTTCAGAAGAGGAATGAACAGAAAGAGTCACAATCAGACAATTTAATAAGCAGCTAATAAGGCAATACAGTTTTCTTCTTATTATTAGCATAGTCAGCAGCAATTACAAAATAAAGCCAAAATATGAATGAGTGGTTTACAATACCTTGCCATTAGTCTTATCTTGGATACTGGAGCCAAAACATATGGGATTCTCTGCAGAAGCAAAATACTCTATGCACTCAGAGCTCTCATGTTTGGGGAGACCCATGCCATGGATGCAGCTCAGGTATGAGGAGCAGAACAAATAATTGTAAACCATCTATGCTGCAATCACAGCTGCTTGCAAAAGCCTATGACAATAGGTTTTATTGTCATTTCATTTTTGTGTACTGGGGTAGGATTTCTTCCCCAAAAAGTATAGAGTACCTTCTGTGTGAAGCAAGTTCAAGCCGGAAAATTAAAGTGATGATAGAAAGAAAAGATGAACACCAACTGAATATTCTTTATAGATATATAATTTTTAAAGGGGTCTGCAATTTCAATCACTGCTTCCAAGTGTGATGTTCTCATTTCTAAACATAGCTGATGTCCTTGTAGGTGTCAGACAAACTACTAATAAACCTCAGTAACTTGTGAAGGATGAGCCTCTTTTGAAGGCGCACACAAACACATTTGCTGAGAGATGGTTACCTAGCCTCACATTTAGCTTTGCCAGCTAGAAGTCTACATGTTTTCTTACTTATATTTGTCTTCACATTAATGGAAACCAAGTTATTCCTTCTTGGTTTGCTTTCCAATTTATAGGAGGTGGAAGAAAAACCCTAAATGTAAAATACTTTGCAAATTTTTTTGCAAATTTTTTTGCAAAATCCTTTTGCAAATTTTACACAGTAGCATGACTTGGACTTTACTTGAAAGAAAAATTAATAAAAAATAGTAGTTTAGAAGCCCTGTAGGTTTTAAAACTTTAATTTTTATTTGTTCTCCTTGTTTTCAGCCTGATTCAATTTGTTGCCCTAAAAATATTGTCTGAATTCTCATCCTTGTAATTTTAGAATTCCAGCTAAAATTGAGTATCTTCTGCTGTTTTGATCCATTTATCCCAACTAAACCTTTTTGCTATATAAAAACTTGAAGTCAGAAATTGAATATAAAGCACAAAATCAAGTAATAAAATTTTTCCATGTATTAAGGGAAAAACATGAAGATGTATTCAAAAAACTGGTGACAAATAGACTGATAAGCAACTGAATATTTAATATAGATCACAAAATATTTTTTTTCCTGTGTGACAAAATCTATGTAAAGCAGAAAAAAAATAATTTCTTTTTTTGGAGGAATTCATGTAAAATTCAACCTTCATGCTCATAGCAAGCTCATGTACAATGTTAGAATTTTGGACCCTGATCTTTTAATTTTTGCATTCCAGGAAGAACAAATCCCATTTCTATTGCACAAACTACCATATGTAAACTGCTCAAAGACAGAAGTAAAATCAGGTGGCATTATATACTTGAGAAACAATATCATGTATGTGCTGCTTTCAAATGGCAGACCAAGACCGTGTAGCCTGCAAGAGCAATGACAGAAAACTCAGCTTGCCATTTTCTGTGCTGAGAGGCAGCTGTAGTGAAAATTCTCTGCTCCTGATTCTATGGAGCCAAAGATCTGCTATAAAAAAGCTTTGAATACAGAATGGAGAAAAATACTTTTTACTTATTTGAAAAACATTTTTCACAATGGAAGGCATCAGATTGCCTGGATGCCATTCATTGGACAGCCTTTCACATTCTACCACACTGGAGGTCACTTAAACATTTAAAAGACATCCTTCAAATTTTTTTTTTTTTAAATTACATTCCCAAGAGTGGAACATTGAAAATTAATTCCAAGAGATGCCTGCCAAGGCAGAAACACTGTATTATCTAGCTCTTAAATGAGCCCTTGTAACGCACAGAAACAAATACAGTCTGCAGAAGTGGGCTTTCTATCCAGTACTACAGGTGGAAATACGATATACCAATACCTAGATAATGTCATAGCAAGAGGCTGGAAAGAGGAATGTCTTTTCCAGTAATTTTCAGGTGCCAATCTCAGCCAAAAGAAGTGATCTCTGATGCATTCTTCCAAGATGGTTATGGCTGACTCTGAGTTGTGCTCTAGGTGGGATTGTGAGCTGTCCAAATCTTTTGAGGTTAACTGGTTTCAAAAGGTGGTGGTGACAGGCCAAGTGAACAGACTGCCACAAACAACGGGGGCTTCCAGTTTTCCACCAAGTCACAGATTTGAAAGCAAGTAACATCTACATCCAATTTGCAGATCAAATTTCTGTCTGATCAATGTACTCTTCTTCCAACTAGCAGCAAATGAATAGGCATTATAAGGCTATAAGCTGAAGTTAGACCCAGATATAAGAATGCTAAGACTGCTTTTGACACTAAAGTTTGATACTCAAGGGTCAAGTAGAAGAATATGAACTGTGCAGCACTGCTTCTTTAAAACCTCTTGTGCCTTCTGTATGGCACCTGAACAATTAACCAAGACCTAAAAGTCTCTGCATGGCAGAGCATGACAGTGCTTCTGAGGATTTAGGCCAACCCATTTAAAAAGCATTTTGCATGCATTGTTAAGAAAATCAGGAAATCCCATTTCTTCCATGGTGGTTACAGAGAATTCACAGAAGATGAAGACCATTCTGCTTAAATAGATGAATAATCCCTGGCAAACAGAGTCTCTAACATTATACTTTAAGAATGCTTTCTCGTTTCAAAGCACACGTATTAGTATTTTTCTTTTGACAGTACATTTTCTGCTATCCAGTTCTGCTGAAAGCTGCTTTTCTCCATCACACCGTTCTTTACACTGTTCACTGCAATAGAAGTCAAAACTCCTCTTTGCACAGTCTGATTGTACAGTCTCCAACCCAGGGCTCGTGGAGTGTTTGCCTGTAAGATTCTCTGACAGTGCTTTGAGTTTCATGGAAAGAAAAACCTAAAACGAAAATCAGTAGGGCGTACAGCATTTAGTGTGATATTGCCACTAGTAAATTACTTAATATTTTCATGCCCATGAGTCCGTGAAGTTTGAAATCTACAGATCAAATAAGCTGAGCTCTCAGAGGTTCCTTGTTTTAATTAGAATTAACTAGGAAAATTAATTTGAATACATAATTTTCTAATTAACATGTAATCTAGTTAATAAAAAATTAAACTTATTGGTCAGCTTATATGCTATTCTAGTATGCTTCTCATAATTACCTGGGGAAAAAAAAATCATTATCTCAACACAAAGCACGAAACTAAAAAGAAAGTTAAAAGTAGAAGGGAGTAAAAAGTGCCCAAAAATTGACTATGTAAAGTTGTACTGCGTTTACTGAAAAAATTTTGATTAATGAAGCACAGGTACTGAAAGCAAAAGCTTCACTTTTCTGGTCAGAAATTCTAGGTCTAATTTAGAATTTTTTTTTTGTGATACTAACAATATTACTACCCTTGGAAATATGAGTTACTTACAAAAAAAATAGACAATGAAAATAAATGAAAGGTTCTTTCGAGCTTAAGAAAGACAAATCAAAAACTTCAGGAACATCTCTAGCTTTTGTCAGGTTAGAATTTAGGTATTAATACAATAGTACAGTAGTAGAGCTTGAAGATGGTCAATGATGCAATAAATAACTTCTGAAGAACAATCATGAACCTAAGATCACAACACATTTATTCACTAACACTGCTATGTCTGGGGAAAGTACTTATGTGCAGGATGGTACCACTTGCTCAGAATTTCAACTGGTTAAATTTTAAGGTACATAGAAACTTTTCCCTTCAGTTATGCAGCTGGATGTCCTGGAATCCTGGGCCATCACAGGTTTATGTTGTGCCTAAATTATTTGAGAGAGCAGGAAATGCCTTCCAAAAGACTGCAGACAGGCATTCAACCCAAAACAGTTGTTTATCTTGGGATTGCAATTAACAGCATGCTAAAGGAGACCATGATCTCAAAACATCCTCAGTTTTGTCAGGAGTAGTAACAGTACTGCAAACACAGTAGCTGCAAACTGGAGATGAACAACTGCTGTAGCTCAAGATACACCACTCACAGGGTCTCATGAAGCCTTAACTGGCTCTGGTTAGAAAGGATCTGAACTGAGCTGTTTGAGACAGAAGAGCCCCACAAGTTATCAAAAATCAGCCTTGTAGTAAGAGTTTAAAATCTTGTAATATGTTACCAGTTACAATTGTCAAGCAGATTATGAATGCAGTAAAGGTTTAAAATTTTTCATTCAAATCTTCACCTTGTGAAGTCCAGTGAGTAGCTGTACTGGGTTGGGCTAGGTTTGAAGTAAATCCTCAGAGCAGCTTGTAGGGGGGATATGTTTTAGTTTTGTGATGGAAATAGTGTCAATAACACAGTGATATTTCAGTTATTGTTGAGCAGTGACTACAAAGAGTCAATGTTGTTTCTGCTCCTCACACAGCTCCACACCAGCACCTAGGCTGGGGGTGCACGAGGAGGGACCAGAGGGGACTCAGCCCAAACACCTGACCCCAAACAACCAAAGAGAATTTCCTTACCATATGTTGTCATGCTGAGCAATAAAAGCTGGGGGAAGAAGAAGGAAGAACATGTTTGGATTGATGACATTTGTCTTCCCAAGTCAGCATTACATGTGATGAAGCCCTGCTTTCATGGGGATGCCTGCACACCTGCCTGTCCATGGGAAGCAGTGAATGAATTCCTTTTCTTACTCTGATGTTTACCTATTAAGCTGTCTTTATATGCAGGAAGTTTTTGCATTTTTATGTAGATTCCTGCCCTCATCCTGCTAGGGATGAGCTAGCAAGCAGTGTGGGTCAGAGCTGCCACATGGAGTTAAACCATGACACTTGAAACTAATTATATTTTTTAAAGGCCCAGTTTCTAATAAATTGGGCAGAATTAACCATAAAATGAGTACACCTAATAAAAAAATGCAAAATCAGGGCTAGTATGTCTTTTGTCCAAAACATTCACTCTGTTTCAAGTCTTTAGCAGAAGTTGGTTATAAACCTTCAAACCACACTCAACTCTGACTGTAGCACGTGCACAGTCAAAAACAAGCATAAGGACCTCCACAGGAATGTAACCAGTTTTTACCATAACACAGCCACCCCTTCTCTCAAATAAAACATGTTGCACCATATGTTGCAAGTCAAAGATGTACCACTGGGCTACCCTCTTGGACCACAAACAGAGAACAGGAGTGCTGAGTGGGAGAATGAGTGAACTGTAGCCCAGCGCCTTGTCCCAAACAATACTGCAACTGAAAACCTTTATGCAAAGAGCATAAAGGCATATCTAGAATATCTGTCAAATAATTTCATAGACTATAAGTATTTTTAACAATAATGCTCAAGCACTTCCCAGGCTTGATGTAGTTGCTATCTATTTATATACTTTTCAACAGGTTTCTTTTCTGCAGGCTTGTTCACTGATTCCATGTAAATTTTTAGTGCCTATTAAACTTACATTAACATGAGATGTCCACTAAAAGCTTCAAGTTCAATTGCCATGCTCTTACCCACAAGTCATGAGTTCTTACCATTCTCAATTTTCAGCCTATCTAAAAAACCCAAAACATCAAAAAATAAATCTGGTCAGTCTATATTCTCTAAACTACCAAACCTAAAGAACAGCTGCTGGCAGTGGATAAAACCTCAATCACAAGCCATGGCTGAAACCTTATTCTAGGCCTATGGGAATTGAAGAATGAACTAGCAATTCCACTATTTTTTTCTGCTCTTATTCTCCCATCCATTAATCTTAATAACAAACATTAGGTAATCCGAGGCATTGGTGCAGCAACCTGCTACTTATTGCAATCAACCAGGCATACAGCTAAAACATAATTTCTTCCAGCCAGTGCAGGCTTCAGCCTGTCTCTGCTGGTCCTTAAGGACACATCAGCAGTACATTTTAGTTAGTGATCTCTTTAAAAAGTACTCCAGCATTGCTCTGACCTTCCCCTATATACACTGGTGACCTCTGTCTGTGCCATAATTACCACAATCACTTGCCTCTCTTGGCACTGACCATTAACTCCTCATTTTTGTCCCTAATAGCCCAAACCCTAATTGTGATAGCTGCTGATGGCTTAATCAGAAGATTGGGCTTGATGGCATAGAGCTTCATCAAATTAATTTAAAAGCATTTTAATTCATTATCCATTCTTACTAGCCAGAATCTCTTCCAGTGATCAAAGACATCAATTCCTATTCACCATAGCTGTTGAAACCTGGGAAAGATCAGATTCTCAGTAGCCTTTAATGGTGCAATTCAGAAAAGCTCTAAGGGCAGCAGTTCTTTTGAGCTCTTCAGCCCATCATCTCCAGCAGCTGCCTAGCTCCTGAGGGAATTGCTTTCTAATTAGAAAGCAGTAATGATGAGAGACTCAATGGAGTATCCTGCAGAGACCCAGGGGAAGTCTGGCTAGCAAGTCCAGAGGAATTTTCCTGCCTTCTCCATATGTTTCTGAGGTCCCACTCTAACAATGCAATATATCCACCCATAATCCTGATTGATTTTCCACAGTACAGATGTACTGTCCTGACTCTTCTAAACACTTGTGGGGGAAAAAAAAGAAGCCTGATTTCACTAGAAATTGAGAAAAGTGATATTAAGGGGATCAAAATATATTGCACAGGTGTTTGTACACATTACTTTCAGAGGATTTCTGCATTAATTTTATCCACAACAGATGAAATTATAACACTAATTCTGTTTGGTAACTACTAACAGATTTCAGGATTTTTTTTAAAAATTGTTAAAAGAAAAATTAGTATTTTTCTTTGTTCTATTACTTATATTTCTATTTAGTATTTTGATCATTAGAGACATATAAAAAACAAGTCACGTTTGCTATCAGGAGGACAGTATTAGTCAAAAGACAAAGTATTTTTAACATTTTTGTCCTTGCAACTGCAAGCTTTGTTCTAAAATAAAACAGAAAATCTATCTTGCAATTACAACAGAATACTAAAGTTACAAGGCAATGTTTTCTCAGGCAGGCTCCAAATATCCATTTCTCTTTCAAATACAGGAATAGTTACATTACTTATGTTTTCATAGATTTAGACAAAATTTTTACAGTAATTATCTCTGCCTCATAAACATCCTGAACAAGCTGGGTAACAGAATGAATGAATATCAAAGAGAATCAGAGAATATTCTGAGTTGGATTCCACTAGGATCATCAAAGTCCAACTCCTGGCCCTGCACAGGACATATCCCAAGAGTCACTCCACGTGCCCAGGAATGCTGTCCAAATACTTCTTGAACTCTCTCAGGCTTGGTGCTGTGACCACTTCCCTGGCCAAAACAGGAACAACAACAGAGTTACTAAGCAAAGGGTGCAATGGGGAGAAGGAACTAGATACTGGCAGCTTGCAACAGAAAAGTTGGCAAAATGGGAATCAAGGTGTGAAACATAAAGTAGAAACATGAAAATATAAGAAACTATTGTGTAGTAAAGGCTGTGTAACTACATATGAAATAAGCACATAGGAGCATTTGAGATTGACTTCAGGAGAGAAATAAGTGATACAACTGAAATCTTCATGTATGGCAGAAAAAAAAAAGAAGCAATGGCCATAAGCACATACATGAGATACCTTTTTCATTTGAATACCAACAGCCTCATGAATTCAGGCTTACATTAGGATGAGAAACCTGCTAACACCATAGAAACAGAGCTCACAAGTCAAAACAATGAGAGTGAATGTCAATATTCTCTGTTTATTTGTCTTTTCAGGAAGAAATAGACATTTACACAGAAATATACAAATTCTTACTAAACACCCAGCAAATAGCAAATAATTTAAAAATAACTCAAGAGATGCTACTTACACAGAAATAGTTAAGAAATTAATGGGAAAAATTATTTTCCTTATCATACTTGCTTTCCTCAGATTCTTTATAACATAAAGCAAACTTTCCAGACACTAGGAATTTTCTTTCCTTTCTGTACGGGAAACTGATGTGCTATAACCGTCATTTTTTTTTGCCCCCAAAACTGCACTTAGTTTGGTTCCTCTCCCTGATGAAAGTAGAACACCCCCACTCCAAAATTATTGTCTTGGTTGACAGGTTCGAGGTTCTTTTAAACCCAAAATCATTTCAGTGAGCTCTTAACTTCTGATGGCTCCCGAGCAGCAGCTGAAGGCCTCGTTCCCCTCGCTGTGTGCAAGGTCCGAGGTCTGCGTGCCCAGCCAGGGATGCTCCAGGACACGCACGGCACCGCCGGGGCAGGACGGCGCTGCCCGGCAGGGGCGCCCCAAGGAGCGCAGAGGGAGGGAGCACAACTTCCACTCGAGCTGGGCTCCCGGTTTGAACAAACAAACAAAACCCCAGGAGCAACCAAACTCCTCCTCGGCTTTAGGAACCACTTTTACTGAAGCCTCCACGCGAGCAAGTGAACTTTCTCAGCACAAGTTGTTTGCCCGCACGGCGTTTACAGGCACGCACCCGTGTCCGGCCGGTGACAAGGCGACAGGGCCGCCTGGCACAGGTGCCCGCATGGCACAGGTGCCCGCCGGCCTCGACGGCCGCCCGGGCCGGGCCGAGACAGAGAAGCCTCGGGGATGTTCCCGGCCGGCCGCAGCAGCCCAGGCCGGGCACGGCGGTGCCTCCATCCCGTGTCGGGCCGGCCGGCGGGGGCTGCCGTCCTCCCGCGCCCACCCTCCCTCTCTCCCGGGGCTCTCACCTTCTGGAGGAGGTGCCGGCGCCGCTGGAGATCTCCTTCTTCTTGCCTGCCTTGGAGGCCATGGCCGCGGGTCGGAGCCGCCGCGTCCGCAGCGTTGCCGGGCGACCCCGCGGGCCGCGGGAGGGGCCGCGGGCGGCTCAAGGCGAGGGGCCGGGCCCAGCCCCGAGGAGCCCAAGGAACGGCGTGGAATGGCTTTACGGGCAAAGGTTTGGCTTGGAGGGTAACAGATACCGCTTTCTGCGGCAGCCTCAGGAATCCGTCCCAAGAACGGAGTTCGTCTGCTGGCCCGCGACAATCAGCTGTGAGAAGCTGTCGACTCTGCCGAAGACAGAGAGGCCCTGCAGAGAGACCTGGACAAGTGAGGGGACTGGGCGATCACCACTTGTACGAAGTCTGGCCAAGACCAGTGCTGGATTCTGCACCCAGGACAGAGCAACCCTGGATGTATGGACAGACTTGGAAACAGGCTGGACAGCAGCACTGCAGGAAGGGACCTGGGGGCCTTGGTCCATGGCAACTTGACTATGAGTCAGTTCTGCCCTGGCAGCCTAGAGAAATTTTAGAGCTAGATTATGCAAGTCTTTCTTTTTAATTTCAGATTGAGGCAATTAATTAGCTCCTGCTATGAAGCCCATGATTACCAAAGTGAATACTGTTCCACCAAGGTCAGATAAAATTAGCATTAATCTGCTGGTTTTGAATTCAGCAGATAGTTTACTACAACTTTGTTTATAAGAAGACTTTTTCAGATACATTCCAGAGACTGCACTATTGTTAACAAGCTCCTATTTCTAACACCATATTTGCTGTTTCCCAATCTGTAGTGAATGATGGAAAATTCTTGATAAAATAGAATATACTTTGCTTATTCATATTCAAGCTTTTTCAAATATAAAAATCAATGAAAATCTATTTGTCAAATTGCAGAGGGCATGAATAGATTAAAAACATGAGGAAAAATAGGCAGATGTTGCTACATCTAGAGGCTTATTTTAGACAAAATTCAGATCTTGATTTGTATCAAGATGACAGGCAGCCAGATATACACTCAGAAATTTCAAAGTGCAGAATTCTTCCACAGCTTGGCATTTCCTTCGGCGTTATGTCCAACAGCATCCATTTTAAACAAGGTACTTTGGGACACTTCTCACTTGAGAGCCAAGTAAACATTTCAATTTTATTTATTTCTTTTCAAACTGAACAGCTGGTCTTCTTTTCATACAATTATGCTATCAAATATTGATTAGGGCAATAAATAAAATAAAAATAGGAGAGAAAGAGGTGAGTTCAAACATCTGGATACACCTCTTCAGTACCAGCACAGGGCTGTTCACCTCCACACCTTGCTGGATGCTGATGCAAACTTGTAGATGGGGGACAGGATTCAGTTTGTGTCTCAGAATGCAGATGAAAACACCATGGAAATTACAGACTTTCTATTCTTCTGAATCCCCTTTCCTATACTTACTGGACAGAGAAAATACTATGGAAGAGTATCTATGAAACATATGTATAAATGTAAGAGGCAATTATGAAAGTTTTCATAGTAGGAAAACTACTTTCTTGAAAGAAGGAAAACTTCTCCTTCTTGAGGGAGAAAAGCTTCCTTCTCCTTTTCCTTCTTGAAAATTTCCATCTTGAGGTGACCAATGAAATTTGCAGCATCCCAGCAAATAAAACTTTCATATTAAACTTCTGTGAAAGACAACATAAAAGTAACTGAAGTTTGAGTGCCTGGGGTGGTGGAGGAGGAAGAGCACAAATCAGAAAAGCATAATCAAGTACAGAGGCTTTAATTCTTTGCTCTGTTAAATGATAATTACTACATAGGAAATTCAGAATGGACCTGACCTTTACCATACAATCCTACAGTAAGTTTGTTTGCTAAGTGATGGCATTAGAAGGAAAAACAAGAACTCAAGTTTAACATCCATCAAGTTACATCTCTTTATTTATGCAAGAAGTTCATTTAGAATTCCATAACCTAACAGCAATGACAAGGACAGCTTGTTTGGAAAGAGAAATTAATCTGAATTTCAAACAAGCTAGTTTTCTAACTGGCAAAGAATTTCTAAGGTCACATCGGCTGTTTCACTGCCCTAATGTCTCAAGCCATGAAGTATATCTGACAGACACTCCCTGAAGGGAAGAAATTGTTAAGGTTGAGGCAGCTGGCAGAAAATGTGGAATAAATGCACAAGACAACAAAACAAGTGTAAGGAACTCATTGAGATGTCACTAAACAAATACTAAGGCAGCACGTACTGATTAGCAATGGATGGATGACCTTCTGGTCATCATTCTTCTAAGGTACCATTCAAAAGACCAGCTTCTTTGTTTTTCCCTGAAAGCATCACAGCAACAGCTACAGCACATACAAATCACTTACAGGAAAACAGCCTTTCAATCTTAACTATTTTGTATTTTTTTTTATTGCAACACATAGTAGCTGGAGAGAGTAGAAAGAGAATAACTATGAACAGCAACACTACCAAAAGCCCTCAGGGGTTTTGGAGCTCAGACTTAAGTCTCCTCTGATTTTACAGAGGGCACAAGGACTTCAGAACTAGAGAGTAAAAGTTTTTGCCTTAAGGAGTGTGGGACTGGGGCAAAGCAGAACGTGTAGAATAAGTGATGAGTAGGCTAAAGACACTCATTCTTCTCAGACATGCCAAGTGACAGGATTAGAATCAATGTGAGAATTTAAATATGAGAAATTCCTCTTTAAAATAAAATTTTATTTTATTTTTAATTACTGTCAAGCTGGTCAAACACCAGAACAGGTTTCCCAGCAAGACTGTGGAGTTTTTTATCAAACTGGGCATGACCATGAGCAACCTGCTCAAGGTCTGAGCAGAGGTGTAGGACTACACAGTCTTTCAAGGCCACTTCTAACCTTACCCATTCTGTGGTTCTGGGAAGACTTCTGTGAAAAAATGGGTTAAGGTCAAAAGCACCTAGAGGCTTCTGTAAGAAGAGATGCTTCATTTTCAAGCATGAGGTTGCAACAGTCACAAGATTAAAGGATTTTTGTGTTGTGTTTTTGAGACTTTTTTCCCATGTATTTTTATCAAATGATAGGAAAATCTAGGTTCTGAAATTAATGCTTTTAACAGATTAAAAAAAACCCATTGCCCTTTAACTTCCAATACTCTCTTTTATCTGTTTGCCAAGTGAAAGAGTGGGTGGAAGAGTTGTTAGGAAGGTACAGGTCAGTGGGAAATAATGAACAGAGGAGGACGGCAGTGCAGACAGTGAAGGATCAGGAAAAGAGTGAAGGGTGATCAAAAAAAGAGCAATTGTGAGTGGTGAACGGTAACGCCTGAGAAAATGAAAACACTGCAGCATGTGATAAAGCCTGGGAGGAGCAGTCTGTGCACTGTGTCAGGAACAGTCAGTCACTGAGGTGACATAGGCCAGGGAACAGAATTTGAGCAAAACCATCCTCAAACAGATGGACTGAAACCATGCACAGGCAGCCCTAGTCTGTTAACTCTTAATGTGAGGCTAGGGAGTAAAGGGGATTATGAGAGTTTTCTTGGGTAAACTGATGGAATAAGACAAGATAGGAGGAAATATGCAAGATAGCCAGTTGCATAGTAGAAAATAGTGTTTGCCTAAGCACAGGACTTCACTGCCATTTCAAAAATATCTATGGTAAAACACATCTCATCTGATTTCGTCAGGGACATGATTTTTCCAACATTCCAGCCTCTCTTGAATTTGACACACTGCCAGAAAGGTGGGGGTCATCAGAGTCCTATATTACTATTTCCACTTACCCTTTTTTTTTCTTTATTTGCTAGAGCACGTTCTAGCACATTCTCATGCTATAATCTCATTTTGGAGAAAACACAGACCCAAAACACTCCACTAAGTATCAAGCAACTGTTTAAGTCCAATTTAAATACAGCAATACCATCAAGTGCCATGGGAATGCTCAGGGTACTAAATTATGTAAAAGTGTGAACTGAGGCCCACCACAACTTTGATCATCTCTCCACTCTAATATAGGGATAAAACATTATCCCAATGTATTATCCCTGTGTATGCCCCAAGAGCAGGCAGCAGAGGAAAATCAAAGTAGCTCACAGAATCATATAGAGCCATTGCCTTTCTTTTGCAAATTTACATTCAATGATACAGGAATATCTTTCTATGTCAAAAGGAAAGGCTTTCTGGGTTTGATACAGTGTGAAAACCCTATCTGAAATCTGGAGTTAAATAAGACAACTGTGATTCTCTAACTATTGGAACTGTTAAAAAATTCAGATATGGACAGAAGAAGTAGTATTACCCCTTTAAAAATTCTAGATATTTGACTAAAAAGATACAATGAAATTGTGACAGTAGCCTGAAGGACAGAAGGGTATTTTTTTAAAATTGAGAATACACAGTCTTAATGAAGTGTAAACTACAGAACTGCAGAACCTATTAAATCTCTTAGTACACTGTTTTACTTTAGTATTTTTGTTTTAACTTTTTTTTTTATAATTAAGAATATAACCTTTTTTGCAGGGGATTTAAAAAGTTAAGTCTTCTTGTTTTAAGTAAAGGCATACAGCAGATCACAGCAAATCCTTTTTAACAGTGATTAACTTTAGTGTGTTTTAATTGCGGCTGCAGTTGTATATGCAGGCTAAAAGCAAAAAGCTGTACTATCTGAAAAATGCAAAATGTAAGATTGCTGTATAAATATGTTTTAATAGAAATGTGATTAACATTCTTCATGAAAAGTTAGAAACAAGACCATAAGCTGATGTAAGATGTCTTCTAACTTGTTTTAACCAAATAAAAATTTATCGTCTTCTCTAAATAATAAAAAAATCTACAACAGTTTACATTCTCTAACTTCTGAAACTCATAAAAATTACATAAATTATTGTCACACTTATGCCATCATCCATATGCCATGTGCCACAGCTCTAGCCATTTGAGCTCCACATTGTCGGATATAATTGTGCTTAAAACAATAACCCAATGAAATGAAATAGCATCCTGGTGGACAATCTGACAGAATGTTCTTGCTCCTTAAGCTATTAAATAAAAGAAAGCAGTGATTTTGGGGATCTTGTGGCAAAGTGCCATCGAAAACAACAATTCTTTAAGTTTCAAGCAGTTTCCTTGTGTGGTGGGTTGACCCTGGCTGGATAGCAGGTGCCAACCAAAGCCACTGTATCACTCCCATCCCAGCTGGATGGAAGAAAGAAAATATAACAAAAGGCTCATGGGTTGAGGTAAGAGGCAGCGATCACTCACAATTGCTCTCATGGGTAAACAGACTTGATTGAGGTAAATTAGTTTAGTTTACCACAAATCAAATTAGATTAGGATAATGAGAAATAAAAACTAAATACTAAAAACACCTTTTCCATCCTCTGCTTTTTTCTTGAGCTTAACTTGACTCACAGTTTCCTCTACCTCCTCCACCCAGTGGGACGGGAAATGGGGGTTTGCAGCCAGTTCATCACATACTGTCTCTGCTGCTCCTTCCTTCTCAGGGGAGGACTCACATTTCTCCTGCTCCAGCATGGGGCTTAGGAGGATCATCCAGAAACTTCTTCAATGTGAGTTCTTCCCCTGGGCTCCCTGAACTGCTACTGTGTAGGTTCCTTCCATGGGGTGCAGTCCTTCAGAACTGACTTCAGCTCCAGCATAGACTCCCCCCAGGGTCCCAAGACCTGTCAGAAAACCTGCTCTATCATGGGCCCATCAGATACATCAGAATACATCAGAAAATTATATACATCAGAAAAATACATCAGAAAATTCTATACTGAAAAAGTCACTGTTTGTGTCTGTTTTCCACATATTTTTCCAGTCAAAGGTTTTGGGTTAATTAGAATAGGGTTTCATGACTAGTTTAACTAACCTATACACTTCTGCATGAACTGCAGTCCCATTTCCCTCAACCAGGGAGACACTACCATTTCCTTCCTCAGGCCAGTCTTTTCTTAGTTTTTTTGTTCTGCCTGGATCAGCTTTCCTAATGCACCTGCTCAGTTTTAAATATCACAATGCTCCCTTCTCCACAGAGGGATAGTGAGAATGTAGTTTGTAGCACAAAGCAAGACTAGCATTCTATTTAAGCACCAATTCTTTTCCTCAGACAAGTGACAGAAGATTTAAAAAAAAAGACTACATCCTGCAGGTAATTTCATACTACTGGCCTCAGTAGTAACAACCTGTATCTAAACCAGTACCATTCTACCAGTTTTAGAGTCATGTTCTTCCTACATTCATGCAGAGGTTTAGAAGATGTTATGTGCAAAATAAGGAAAGTGCTTAAATATAGCAACAGTAACTCTTCAAGAAAAAGTTTAGACATTCTTGAAAATAACCTGCAATAATATAGGATTATATTATCAGTGACAGGACCCAGATGAGATTCATGCAGTCATGAGATTCAGGCAGTCATGAGTTTGGTCTCCATTTTGCTGTTGAATCTAAACACTAAAGCAAAAAACAAAAAATCCACAATCCACTACAACTGGGGAAACTTTCTGTGGAAGTAAAGTTGGTATTAACATTTGTGCAGCTTTAATTAAAGTTGAAACAAAGACAGTACAGCAGAGATTAAACATTGGAAGTGAGTTTACAGTAAAAATGGAGTTGTTCAAGTGATTGAATAGGAAGATTGTGATAGTTTCAACTCTCAAGGAAAGTTAAGCATTGAAACAACTTTCCCAGGGCCATACAGTCTCCATGGCTTGAGGTTAAGACCACACCACATGAACACCTAAGCACTGTGCTATGACCTTGCTTGGAGAAAGACACTGCTTAGAAGACATCCTAAGATTCCTTTCATCTGAATTATTTTAGGATTCTAAGCTTAATAAACTCAGTTTTGGTTTATGCCAAGCCTTGCTGTGGTAACTTTAATTCTTTAATATAGCACACACTAGAAGATAAAGTTGTTTTCAAATGTCAATGGAAGTATTTGAGTATAGGGTGGAACATATGAGAGGATTCATGTTCTCAAAAGCATACACCAACACACAAAAGATGCCCAAATATATTTATTTGACTCTTAAAAAGTATGTTACTCTTTAGAAAAAAAGACAGCCTAAGAAATCTCAATACAGATTAAAGTATGTCAAATCCTGCATATACCTAGTTCTGATGTTTACTTAAACATCAGCACCATCAAACCCAGCAAGGTAAGACTTCTGAAGTAATGAGGTACCAGGACAGAAGAAACCCTTAAAATAAAGAGGAGGTTCAAAGCCTTTGAGCCAATCAGAGCCAGAGTTCCAGAACACATTCAAGAACCATGAAATATCTCTAACCCTTTTGAACTTCATTTGCTGCCAAAAATACATGAGTGTTATAACAAAGAAACATAAGTATCTCAGTATACAGTTACAAACTGGTAAGCCAGTTCCTTAGTTCAAAGCAGTCAAAAGAGTTCTAAAACTGACAAAGACAGAGCTTGGGACAGAAAGCTTGACAGACTAGCATGAACCAATTAAGCTATTTCCCTCAAGACCTCTCTCCTTGCTCATGGTATTCAGAACCATCTCTAGACAGAAGAAAAAGTTCATCATCACAGGCCAGTAAGATACTTTTTGTACTCTTGGAAAAGTTTTCAGTGTTAGTGCATGAAAACGTTACTAGATGCTTATTTCTGGATGCGCATGGGGTGAGGTTACTACAACTATGTGCCAGCAGTACAACTGTATTCATTAATGTGTTTCATATGTAAAGTATTAGCTGAAAATATTCAGCCTTAAATTGCTGAAGATGCATTTTTATTAGTATCTCTATAACAATGTCTTTCCCTTGTTAAACACAATAACAACCATCTTGCTTTTACTCAGTGGTAAAAGCCATCTACTTCACTCAATCTTAGTGATCACACTAGGAAAGATACCTCCCATCTGTCATTGGCCCCTTCAAGATTTCTGGGAGGTCTTGATCCAGGAGAACTAGCAAAGAAACAGATCCTCATGGTGGGGATAATAAATAGGGACAATTGTGCTGGTGAGAAGGCTCACGTGGGACATAAATGGTGACAAAGGAAAAGTTTACTTTAAAGGTGCAAGAGTCGAGTCACCTAAAAGTGAGTCCTATTTGGAATGTAGCATATGTCCTAGAAACAAACTAGACACTGAATGTTGTCTTTGTTCCTTTTAGGAGTGTAAACACTACCTTATGTTCTCAAGTAAGAAGACACTAATCAGACTTAGATGCAGACACTCAAGCAAGTGGAATGATAACTCACAAGCTACTCAGTTTCATGCTAAACAAGAATATGTAAACACCCAAATGAGTCACCAATTCAGATAGTACCAGACACCCCATATGGATTGTCACATCGCAGCACCATAGCAGCATTTTGATTTAAAGCGAAGTCCTGCTGCTCATCCCATCACATCTACTGAACGGTGGTAGCATTAGCAGCACTGTGATTTACTCTCTGCTTTCAATGGGTCTAGGTCCAGTTTTGGTTTCCCCACATCATTCTCTTCATTAGGAAAGGTTTTGTAATTGGCAAGGATGTTTTCCACCAAGAATCGAGCAGCTTCATCTATGTTGATGTTGTCCTAAAAATGTTGAAAGCAAGGAAGTCAGTGATCTTTTTGAAACAGTCACACATTCCTATTAAGAGTCACACTTTCCTAAAGCTATCCAAAAAGAAAATAATTCTTCAGTCTCATCAGTAGAACACAAACAGTTTAGGTGCAAGAAGTCATCGCTCACCCTTTTTTTTCTGAAAAAGTTAGCAGAAAGGTTGGACACAAAATTATTCATCCATATTACAAGCTGAAATCTGATTCGAACCTAGTAGGCAGTCAGGGGAATAAGTGTCACCTGCATTTGGAAGACTGACAAATGCCTAAGTGCATTTCTGCATCAGGAAAGATCCTAGGCAATTACATCATCTGCAGTATTGTCCTACCTTTTAGACCCTTTTTCTGTTTTGGATGGAATTTGGATGCACTTATCTTTTCCATGATCCTCAAAATCACAACAATTTCCTGGTGCCCTATCTAGCTACTCTACATATTCTTGTGCATACTTTGAAAAGTCCCTTGCCATACACCCTAAAGAATGTATGTGTG
Organism: Agelaius tricolor; assembly: GCF_023055355.1. NCBI lineage: Eukaryota > Metazoa > Chordata > Aves > Passeriformes > Icteridae > Agelaius > Agelaius tricolor. The sequence goes on from NW_027269261.1 coordinate 49,002,455, forward strand.
CAGGACACTTAGAGATGTACTTTGCCAGAATATCCCAGTTTCTGAGGGTCCAAGCTGGCCTAGTGCCAAGGGGCCTCTGGCCACAGGTTTACCTGGCTGGGCCATCTGGTAGCACAGGGCTGCCATGTTTGGAATTGCTCATCTTTGCTTCCAAAGGAAATACCAGCCCAGTATATTACTTCCAATTATCAGTTCCAACAGAAAGGCAAAAGCAGATTAATAGAATATCCAAGTAAGCAGGACTTAAAGCCATAAGCTATTTTGGTATACTTAGAAAACAAGATAGTTATCCTAAATTTTTGCAATTTCAACTACAATTCCTCAGAGTTCTAAACAAGTCAATTAATACCTAAGCCAGAACTTATTGCCTGGATTTTTCTCTGCAGCAAGAACCTTGTTTTACACTGTCTCATCTTAAATGCCACCTAAAATACAAGTTGCCACTAGTATTTCACATTAGATTTTTCCCCAATATTACTGGCATTTATTTTTTATGCCATAATGCAGTTTATACATAGCAGTATTACAGGCAGGTAAAGGTTTGGGGAAGACTTTTACCAAAGTAAAAACTTGATATTTTTTTTGAGTACAAAGAGCCTCAAAAAAGCTTCAAAGAGCTTTTAGCAGCAGATGGGTGAGTTTGGAAATACTTTTCCAAACGCAAACAAATGGTTAGCTAATTTAACTAATTCCTTTAACTGTGTATCCTTCTCTTAAAGTAAACAAAGAACAACTTGTTACTTTGTTTCTTAAAGTCTTCTTAGAGACTCTTTAAGAGTTGTCTAAACATCACTGTGTAACACTTCAGCAGCAGCAGCTGAAGGAAGTAGGCCAGACAAGGGAAAAGCAGGACCTTGAGACCTATCTTACTTTATAAAGGATTTATCAGCCAGACCAGTAAACTGGTCTGTCGGCCACACAGTCCTCATCTAGAGGAGTCCTTCATTTTAAGAATCAGTTGGGCTTTAAGGAAATATTGAATTTCACTTCCAACTAAGCTGCTGCCAGTTTAATCTGTGCATTGACAAAACATCTGTAGACTAAAATTGTATAACACATTAAATTACTCCAAGTTAACTGACTAAAGCAGTTGTCTTTCTTAACTTAAATTACTATACAAAACAATTTTTTTTTTCTCCAGTTCAATCTTGACATTGCCTGATAAAATAGAAAAGTGCTTTAGCAACACTGTGGGTAGGTAATAATGAGTAAACAAATAGCTTCTTCACTTCAAATCTTGCTGTTTCTTATATAAAAGAGTGACAACAGAAAATGCAATTTAAAAACCTGCACCTAAAGATGACCTGAATTTTTTGGGGAGCTTGATCAGCATTTAGTAGTGTTAACGTCTAAAAAATGACTGATCCTCAGGCATGCAAGATGAAAAAACTTATCAAACTCAGATAATCAAGGTTTCCAGATAGTTTCAAGATGTTCTGAATTTGAGATACCTTTTCATCTAAACCAAATATGCCTCATCTTCAGGAATGAAGCTAGCCAAAACATGAGTTCAAATTTTGCTGAATTTGACTGCCACTTCCTATACTTGATAATTTTATTTCCTACATGATTATATTCACCCTTCTCATGCCAATATTCAAGAGACAAAAATATTTTTCTATTAAGCTTACCTTGGCAGATGTTTCAAACCATCCAACAAAGCCACCTTCTCTACAGAACTGGTCCATTTGAGAGGGATTCTGGCTGCCATCTTTCTTCTGGTCACACTTGTTTGCAAGGAGAACAGCAGGGATGGGGCTGCCATTGGGAAGTAGTACTTTACTGTCCAAATCATGCTTCCATTTTGAAACAGCCTCAAAAGTGGAGCCTCTTGTGACATCAAAGACCACAAAAGCACCAACTGCCTCTTTGTAGTATACTCTGGTCATATTTCCAAAGCGCTCCTGGCCTGAAAGAGAGGACAGTCACAGAGTATATTTATATTGAAGCACAAACTGTATTCAGTGTAAACAGATTAGTGTATCAGCTTAATCCACAGAAGTTTGGCATTTGGGTCTAGTCACCTAGAGCATAAAACATTGCCTTCTCTATCTCACCTAAGTTCATTGTAACAGCTATTATTTACACTATACATGACAAGTCAGATGCTTAAAGTAGTTTGCAGTCCCAACTATGACTTCGAGTTTTTCTTAAAAAACCCCTCAACTTCTACACTTATATAGTCAACTTATTTGTTGAGTAGAGTTCTTTGACAAGCAGTGCCTAAAACACTACCAACACAGCTATACACAAATCATTATTTCATCAAAGAATATTAAGGCTTGTATTTTAATCTAGTTGCTTCAGCTAAAGACTTAAACTCAGCCTTTTGCTGAATGGTGAGCAACAAGGGGTTTTGCAAGCTCCTAGGCTAACAATCTTCAAAGTATCTTCTGAAGAAGTCACCTATATTATAGATTTTTCCTTAGGGACAAGTTCAAAAGAAGCTGCTAGCTTAACAGTTCTGGCTAAATCTGTTAACTTTGACTTCATTTTTTCAAGTCTAAGATTTACTCTGGATTAATTTTCAACTATAGAAGTTCTACAGCAATCCCAGGATTTAAAGCACGAACAGTTAAAGTACAATTATTCACAACAAAAATCCAAGGGGAAAAAAATCAATTGCCCATAAAGCAGAGAAAACTCAAAAAAAGCCTTTTCTTATAAAGTACAACTACTTTAGCCAGAATACTTGAAATACAGAATTAGAGTGCGCCAGTTCACTTTTTCTTCTGTTTGAAAGGCCAGACTATCATGGTGTGTTAACATTTGAGTGTGTCTAGCAGTATCAAGTCCTAGCACATTGTTTGGAAAGTCCGGGCTACTAAAATAGCTTTCTGCTTTGTTTGGAAGTCTTCACTGGGAAAAGAAGTCCCTGAACTCTATGATTTAGTTTTACAGTGTGTCATCACTTGAGCTTTTATCTTTTCATGCATATGAGGTTTAAAAACAGATAAAAGAAGAGCTGTATTTGGAAATCTAGTTGTCCTCTGTTTATAAACATTCAAGTCCACCTTTGATTAGCAAGGACAAACAGATACAAGGAGAATTGGGTGTGTTATCACCTTCTCAGAAAGAGACCAAAATTCAATAAATGAAGGTGACAAGAGATCCTGTTCAGCCGTGTTCTTTTCCAGCTCATTTGCCTCATTTTAACGTCAGTAATTCAGAGTAAGATTAGCTCATTCCCTACAGACAGTTTCAGAAAAGGTTGCCTAAGCAGCTACTAGAATGACCTGAAAACAGCAACAGCCACATTAAGGATCCAAAGAACTATAAAGAAGTGGACTTTATTTCTGGCTGTTCACTTTAAACTGTGATGCTGCAAAAAGCAGCATCACTACCCAGCACATTCTTCAGAACAGAGCTTACACATTTTTTTTTCCCCACTACATCTTGTGTAAGAACAAGCATGATCCAAGAAGAATCTCTTAACTCCATACTCAAAAGTCAAGTTTTAAAGCAGCATTAATGCCATGGACTTTAAGACCATGCAACAAGCCAGGCACCAAGCCTGCATCTCTGTGACTATGCCTCTGGAAAAGCCACACTGCTAATGGAATTCTCCTAAACAGATTACACAAGTAATTCATATTGTCTCCCTAGGCTGGACTGTTATGCCTAAAAGAGGTTTTTAGAATAACCTTACTAGAAACCATACCACTGACCACTGTTTCCACTAATCAAGTACCATTGAGGAAGAGTTAGATCAGAAGGCTTTTACTCCTTCTGCATGTCAATGATGTCACATTAAAAGAAACTCCCCCTGTAGAATGTAGGGATTTTGGTTTTGGGAGTTTTGGTTAAGTTTTTTTAATGGAGTTCCACACAGTCAAATTTAGTTACATTAAGCCAGTCACTGCCCAGGGCACCACACAAGTTTTGAGGAGCTCCTTCTCAGCTTCCTCATTTGTTGAGCTGTCAGCTTCACCACCAATTCCTGCCACCTTGGACTATGCTAAAGCACTGACCCCAGTATCCGGTACAGGGAGATATCCTTTCACACCAAAGGACAGCCCCACAAAACAAACTGTGTAATCTCAAGGTCTACAATGCCCTCCATCAACCTCAGTCTTCTACAGAAAAAGAGTTCTTCAATTCAGCCCTGAAATGGTCCAGAATTGAGCACCACTTGCTGTTATTTACATGAGACTGAGCATGAATCTGAAGCAGCAAGGAAAATGGTCCCATGAGTCCTCGCTATTCAGTTGCCGGAGAGCTGGGAGGCTTCCAGGCTTTACTTAAGGCTGTTTTTCCAAATATTTGATGAACACTTACATAACAAAATTAAGCTGTATTGATTAGTTGCAGGAAGGGTTACTAGATTGTTACCATAAGGAATAGACAGAGCATGATTACTACATAGGAAAGCTAAGTTATTTAGGAATTGCAGAAAAGATCAGTCAGTTACCCTTTCTCAGACAGCTGTGTATGCTGTACATAAACAAGGCTGCAAGTGAAGGACATTACCATTGACTGAATCCCTTCCTGCCTACTGCTCTTCCATCCTGTAGCAGTAAAGACAGAAGCAGCTGACAAGGTGGCCAGATGAGCCTCCTATAGCAATAACCATTCCTGAAACACGCACATCACATATAAGGTGTACAAAAAGGTGAAATTAGTACAATGCTACATATGGCTTCCAAAGCAACAAAGTTACAAAGCATAGCTCAGAACCAAACCTGAGGAGTCTGCCAAAGGCAGCCTTGTACAGTGGCTGCTCACAATGTAAGAAGACAGCAGTCCTGCTAGGAATGGAAGTCAGCATGGAACTGTATGTTGCTTGATATTCTATAGCAGCCACAGTATAAACCAAGGGCTTTGGCTGTCCACAAGAATCACTTAACTCTTATTTCCAACAACTCTTACCTCTCTTGTAGTATGAGTTTTGGAGAAACATCAATACAGATTGTTCTGCAGTTTTAATTTGGGTGAAAGTAGAAAACTGATGTGCCTATCAGCAAGAAAGCTTCTATTTTTACTTACTAGATTAAAGCTTTATATTAGGAAGATTTGCTATCTCTTACCCTTAACCACACACAAGCTCAACAGCCTTGGATTCTTAGAGATTAATGCCTTTTAATATGTCAAATATCACACAATGAGTGCCTCCCTTTTCTAGAGTAACCCAAACCAGGTTGTTATAGAGCTGTTTTCACTTCTAGAATTCACATCCACTAACAATAAACCTGACCTGAACACTACCTTGCAACTGCTCTTTCATCCTGTCTGGAGTCTAATGAAGATGGATATACTGTATTTCATACAAAGACAGAAGCAATAAAACATGGCCTGCCCAGGAGGTAAGAGTTTTGTTTGGTAAAAGGTATACAGCATGAGGTGGGAAAAGAATTGAGTTTAAACTGAGTGGACTTCCTTTATAATCATGTCATTACTGAAAAAACACACGCTGACCTTCCTGTCTAGGATGCAGAGCATTCTAGACAGCAATTTGAAAATTTAACAGGAATTTCAGACACAGCTTTTGCAAGGCAAAAAAAACCAACTACAAAACAAAAAAAAAAAAAACAAAAAAAAAAAAACAAAAAAAAAAAAACAAAAAAAAAACCTCAAACAAATCCACAAACTCTCATATAGAAAAATCAAACTACAAAACACTAATCCTCCAAATTCTAAAGGCTGAACATAATTCTTTGTTCTTAAAACTAAACGTCTCAGCTTCTGCCATGCACAGTTCAGAGATCTGTCATGCCCCTTCCTCTGTCCAGCAAGATATTTGCTATAATCATTTCTCCATATGTGAATAGTGTTGAGCAGTACAGAAAGTGGATCATAGCCCCAGAGAAGAAAAAGGCTAAAAAGTGATCAGATTAAACTAGACTTAAAATCCCCAGTGTGTATAATGTCAGAAAGAAAAGAGCAGGAAGATAACTAATTGCTTAGTACAGCAGAAAGGACAGCCCAAGATTAATCATTCTGGTAGGTCCAGTGACTAGGCATAAATCTGAGGCCACTAAATTACAGTTTTTAGTAGTTCAGGTGTAAATGAGGAGCTAAGATACAGGACAGTCACAGGAATCAGAAGTTTAATTTGGGGTTATGGAAGTGATTTCATGTAATGCAAACTTCTGCTTTCTCTAACGATAGTTGCCATATCAAAATGACTCAGCACCTATTGCCACCATATTTTCCAGTAATTGCAACAACCTTAAGTGAAATATTTGCACAATGACACGCATCAGGAACTAATTTACCTCCCTACAGCAGCACCACAGGAATAAAGTTGACTTTAAAACTGCATTAGAACTTGGGAGCTATTCTCACTCCCCAGTTTATATTGTAATGGGGTTGGAATGTAAGTTATAAACTACATGAAATAAATTATGGGCTGTAATTTAAGATTGAACATTAGAAGCTTTATATTTGTCCTTTACTGCAAAAGGTAAGTTATCATTGCAGCCTTGCCTTGAAGTACACTTTAAAGAGTTTCTAGAGCAGTCTTTCTCAGTATAAGGGAGAAACACTAGTGTCCTGTTTATTACAGCAGTGTGAACTACCATTGTAGCAGTTCTTGTGAATATTTAGCAAAAAAGATACCCTAGACTCCTATTATTTCACTCATAATTTCAACTTGGAACTCCTACATGATGGGAATTGGAGCCAGAAAAAGCAATTTAAATGTACAAATCACTGCTGGACATGCACAATAATGAGTTTGTCAAGCTTCCTTCCTCCAGACTACTTATTATATTAATGTGTTAATAGGCAATACCAACTAGTTAATAGTTTATATCAACTAATGAGTGAAAGCTTCTTTTTTCAGGAACACCTGAGTGACAATTCCAACTCGCAGTAAAGTTACTGTCATCCAGTGTGATAGATTTAAACTAAATCCCCATCCAAAATGGCTGGAACATAGTCCAATCCTCTAATTGAGTTAGAACTACTGTCACTTTCAAAACAAGCCCTTCAAGGGCCACAGGCAGGAAAAGACCAGACTCTGGATGCCAGCTGGATGTTGGGCAAAGTACCGCAAATACCCAGAACTGCCCTGAGGATGAATCTCCCAGTTCTCCAGACATCTAATGTACATTTTAGCATTACCAGGGTCAGGTGTGAGTTGACTGAAGTTCCTTTTTAGAGAGGTATATAAACATGTTACTGGCAAGTTACCACTGCTGACAGCTATCCCCCACCTCCCCAAACCAGCACATCTTGTCCCAGAACTGTCCTACCTAATTAGATTGGATCTGTTATTCTGCAAGAAGTAGGTTAACCGAACCACTATCAATATTACAGCTCACATTCAAGTGTGTCTGCCTGCTGTTTCCCACAGATAGTAGCCGTAGATTGAGAGGAGACAGACTCCAAGACTATTAATACCAGATGGCTCCCCAATCCCCAGTCTTAGCCATTTCAGCTAAAAGTGTAAAGTTGCCAGAAGTGAAAACCATTGAAGTGTTGAACTATGCATTTATTTAAGGACGGAAAAATTTGCAGATGACATCAAGGTGAGTGGTGCAGCTGACATATCTGAAGGATGGGATGCCATCCAGAGGGACCTGGACAAACCTGAGAAGTGAGTCCATGGGAATCTCATGAGGTTTAACCAGACAAAGTGCAAGGTGCTGCAACTGGGTTGGGGTCCCAACACAGGCAGGGGAATGAACAGACTGAGAGCAGCTGGGGCAAGAAGTACTTATGGGTGCTGATAGATGAGAAGCTGGACATGAGCCAGCAATGTGCACTAGGAGTGCAGGAAAATCACATGTATCCTGGGCTACATCCAAAGCAGCATGGCCAGCAAGGCAATGGAGGTCGATTCTGCCCCTCTGCTCTGCCTTTGTGAGACCCCAACTGGAGTGTGGTATCCAGCTCTGGGATCCCCAACGTAAGGACATGGACCTGTTGGAGTGAGTCCAGAGGCAGGCCATGAAGATCAGAGGGCTGGAGCACCTCTCTGGTGAAGACAGGCTGAGAAAGTTGGGATTGTTCAGCCTGAAGAAAAGGCTTCAGGATGACTTGAGGCCTTCCATCACCTAAAGGGAACCCTACAAGAAAGACACAGATGAGCTATTTACAAGAGCATGTACTGACAGAACACAGGGAAATGGTTTTAAATTAAGAGTAGGTTTAGAAAAGATATTAGGAAGAAATTCTTCACTGTCATGGTGGTGAGGCACCAGAACAAGTTGCCCAGAGAAACTGTGGATGCCCCATCCCTGGAAATGCTCAAAGTCCGGGTTGGGTGGAGCAACCTATGGTCAAGTCCCATGGCAGCATATTTGGACCTGGATGACCTTTAAGGCTCCTTACAGCCAAAGCCATTCTGTGATTCTATGACATTAGCAGCTCTAGCAGATGTTAGAAACCTGTAAGTGTTAAGGAAGATCCAGCTTGACTTTTACTTTCCACCACTGTGAAAAAGTGTTATTTGTGGTTCTGGTGACAAACACAGGCTAGGAAGTGAGAATTACTAGAATATTATATCTTCCTGTATGAGACAAGTACTAGAAATAACCTCACTGACTGCAGTACTTCGTTTCTGACAGACAAAAGCAGCCTCAGACAATTACAACTGCTAGTGCCCTTTCTTTCTAAGGTTGGTATGGGTAAGTTAACTGACCACTGGATAGACTCTTCCCAACACTAACCCTTTCCCAAATGCTTCAGAACAGTCTTCAGGGCAAAAGCCAGTTAATCCCTGTTCAACTGACTCACACATTATTGTAAGAGACAACCTTTGATCCCCTGGTTATGTCTATATTAGAAAGCTGCAAGATGCAGTTGAAGCCGTTCTGTTGAACAATGCAGTATCAGAGGCTTGACACTGACAATATATACTGTACAGACTCAGTATGTATGAGAGACCCTGTAGCCATTGAAAAGTTACTGATGAATATCAGCTTAAGTGCAGCAGTATTTTGATTATTTAGATCATATCACAAAGTATTTCCACATGTTCACAGAAGTCACTATTTCATTCTGAAATGTTAGGAAGCAGTTTGCTTTGAAGTTCCATTTCCCAATACAGCCAGTTTCTAAACTAACAATTTGTTAACTACATGAAACTTCAAAATCAATGACCAGTCCTTCCATTCACTGCTTGCTATCATTATACTTTAACACAGGACAGTCCTATTCACTACCCGTGAAACAGCAAGAGCACAGGGATGGCAAGTGCTGGAAGCTAGACACCAGATTTGCACCAGGAGCTATGATCACTTCTACCAACCTAATAGAAAAGGCATGCCATTCTCTCCCACAAAGACAAAGTTTTCCCTCAAATAATTGCACAGCCGTCACTGGGAATTTTACAGCAAGACTGAAACTGTTGTAGTGCGTTTTTATATTTTGTAATACTTTGAAGTAGTTTTGTTTTGTATTCCCATATTTTTCCCAAATGGTTTATCCCAGACTGTACCCCCCTCCCTTTACCTGTGTTACCCCTCTCCCAGGATGAGATCATCCCCAAACCCCCACCCTGGCTCTCTGTCAATCACTCAGCATCCCATCCCCCCCAACGAGAAGTTTCGGTCCAAGTCGTCGAGTGATTAGCCAGAGGCCAGGGGTCAGCCCCCCAAGCCCTGCCCCATACGCTGTCCTATATGTCTATCCCCCAGTACCCATCCCTCAGAGATACCTATTGGTTGGTAAAATGTTATCTACTTTTGGTTTCCACCTCCCTTTAAATGTGACCTTGGGACATCTCCCTGGGCTCTCGGCAGGAGGCCCCCTGAGGTGCAGGAGCTCCTTTGGGATCCTAATAAAACCTTGGATTAACCCCTGCTAAGAGTTGGCCCTTTCTCTTCTACCGATGTCTCTGGTGTCTCTTGTGCTGCACAGACGCCCAGCCCAGGTGCCCTCAGTACCCTCGGGGCACAGAGAGTGTCTCCCTGCCAGCCCAGGTGCCCTCAGTACCCTCGGGGCACACACAGAGAGTGTCTCCCTGCCAGCCCAGGTGCCCTCAGCACCCTCGGGGCACACACAGACAGTGTCTCCCTGCTGCCAGCCCAGGTGCCCTCAGTACCCTCGGGGCACACACAGACAGTGTCTCCCTGCTGTCAGCCCAGGTGCCCTCAGTACCCTCGGGGCACACACAGACAGTGTCTCCCTGCCAGCCCAGGTGCCCTCAGTACCCTCGGGGCACACACAGACAGTGTCTCCCTGCCAGCCCAGGTGCCCTCAGTACCCTCGGGGCACACACAGACAGTGTCTCCCTGCGGGCCCAGGTGCCCTCAGCACCCTCGGGGCACACACAGACAGTGTCTCCCTGCTGCCAGCCCAGGTGCCCTCAGCACCCTCGGGGCACACACAGACAGTGTCTCCCTGCCAGCCCAGGTGCCCTCAGTACCCTCAGGGCATACACAGAGAGTGTCTCCCTGCTGCCAGCCCAGGTGCCCTCAGCACCCTCGGGGCACACACAGACAGTGTCTCCCTGCCAGCCCAGGTGCCCTCAGTACCCTCGGGGCACACACAGACAGTGTCTCCCTGCCAGCCCAGGTGCCCTCAGCACCCTCGGGGCACACACAGACAGTGTCTCCCTGCTGCCAGCCCAGGTGCCCTCAGCACCCTCGGGGCACACACAGACAGTGTCTCCCTGCCAGCCCAGGTGCCCTCAGTACCCTCGGGGCACACACAGACAGTGTCTCCCCGCTGTCGGCCGTGTTGGGGCTGCTCCCCCCAGTGTCTGCCGGCTCGGGACTGGCCCAGGGTTCCTGAGAGGCTCCCAGAGAGACAGAGACATTAAACTTTTCGTTGCTGCCTGTAGTCTTGGGCTAATCTAATTACTTAATTGTCCAAACTGACTTCAACAGCTTACTGTTGTGTCTTTAAGAAGTTGAGAGGCAACACCTGCACCTAGAGTTCAGTGGGTTTTATCCAACATTGTGTTTATTTTATGCAGCAGTATGTCATGTTTGTATAAGAATCCATCTTTTTTTTTGCATCTTTGCTAAACAGCGAGAGACAAAGTCACTGTTCAAGCACTAGATTTCAATCCCCAGAAAATCAGAATGCAACCAAGCTAAACAATTTCTAACTAGCTGTCAAATGCAGCATGTATAGAACAATTCCCCTGCATTAGTATTCAAAGGAGTTGACATAGTCCAATTAGTGCCAGCAACAGCATGAATTGGTACTGCCTACCTTGCTTGAACAAGACTTACCCAAACAAGTAATCTGCCAGAGTTCAGCTATTTCATGCCTGCCACCCTCCGATCCACATCCTTTGGTGTGCTGCCCTGCAGCCACAGCTGCACAGTGTGCTTCACAGTGATGCTGCATGGCACTACAGCATTTCACAGCACACAGGAGAACAATTCTAAAGTCAGTTTGTCTCCAGAACAACTTTATCACGAGACTGAAAAAATGTTAATCTCTAAAATGGTCAATGTGTCATAGCACATTGTGTGTGATTGGAATTTTGTATCAAATTGCTGCCACTTTGCTCTACCCAGCACTCTTAGCCTGGAAGCACTTAAAGAACAAGTTTCCATAAGCTGTTTGCAGTGACATTCAGAGACTACCTCTCAACCTATTATTTGAAAAGCTGCTAAAATCCATACAATAAGGAATATTTGTTTTCATTACCTGCTAATGCAGAACCCACTGCTAGCGAGAGTTTGCCAGACTTCTCTAGACAGTTAAGACATTTATTTCTAAGCAAGCTCTATAAAGCCCTAAAATCCCTCCATTTCTCAAAGCATAATCACACTCCATTTATCCTCTTTTTGTGTCTCCATAGCCAGAAGAGATCTTTGAATATTGAACACTGTGCCACAGTAGCTTGAGAAGCATGCTGTGCTTTGTAGTCACTGCTTACTGCTGGTCATGCTAGCTTTAACATCTGCAGGAATTTCACAAGAGGTATCCCTATATTTCCATGCACAAACATAAACAGACATTCCCTTCCTGCAAATCACATCTTTCTAACATGGCATATCACACTTCTGAACCTCTGAAGTATTTGGAGGGAACCATTTACAGCAGACTACAAAAGCAAAGCAATGGTTACCACTGGAATTCATGGAGGATATGTCTGACAGCTGTGAGACTGAATCCAGTGGTCTCCCTCACCACTGAGAGGAAGACTTTTATTTTTTACAGAATGCTAATACCTTTTCTGGAACCAGTCAGCTAAGATTATTTTCTTTGCTTTATGACATAAGTTGAGAATTACCCCTTTATAGCAAATTACCCCTTTATAGCACTTGCCAACTCAAATTGTACTTGTGGATATGCACTTTGGTAACACCCTGTCCTAATGTGCACCTAAAGGAAACCAAACCAGTAAGAGGCAAAGTGGAGATGTAAATAAGGTTAAGCACCAAGACTCTGAAGCTGCAACTTCTGAAGATGAAAGGAGAGTTGATAAAGCTTGATTTACATTCATGTGAATGCCATACATTAAGAGAAAAGTGTATATTCAACATTGCCCTCAGAGACAAACTGGTGCAGACAACGTGCTTGACTTGTCAAACCAGCTTAATTTCTGACTACTTGAGTCAGTATTATATGAAGGGCAGGAATTTAATACTTGCCTTCAGAAAAGTGGGTGACCCACGTGAGATTATTACTTCTGCAAAGAACTCCAGTTTTATAAACTAATCCAAAAATTAGTTATGTTGAGCTCTACATACTATTCTTCCTTCTGTCTACTGTATTGCATGTAAAAATTTAGGTATTGTTTGCCTTTAAGCTAGATTTCCCCTGTTTGATGTATATCCATTCAGCCATCCCTACTCTCTGTATCAGAGTACTGGGAAAGAGTTTTTATTGTGATCTTGTAGGAAGCAAAAAGCTTCTGACCAACTGCTGTGCGACATCTGTTTGAAAATAAGGCTGAAGCACCATCTATTCCATAGTGAATAGACAATCAAGCACAAAGTGCTTTTCCATTTTTGAAATGGAAAAATTAGAAGTACCTGCAAGATAAATACACTGAGCTTTATTTTAAGCCTGTATAGATCAGGTGATCTTTTAGGATCACATCTTTAACCCCACTTCTCATAGAACACCTTGAAATGTCTTATGAGGAAATTCTAAGCTCATTTCCAAGACAATCAAAGAACATCTGTCTCAATTCTCCCATTTAACTGAACTGTCCTGTCTTGCATAATCAAAATTACCACACTAGACTATCTTACAACACCAATACCAAGACAGTAGCATTTCCCATACACTTATGGAATTAAATCAGCACAATTGGTATAGGTTTAGTCCAAAATAACATATACAGCACTTTGAGTGGCTACATAACATAGTACTAAGCAAAAGAACCTTTGCCATTATGAAAGCTTTGGTACCCCACTGGTAAGACGTGGAAATTCCTTCATTAGACCAACAAACATACCTCATACCTTAATAACATTTTATTAAAAGTGTATTTAGACAGGACTGCCAAAAAAGAAAACATGCAGAATCTATTTGTATTCAGAGATGTCTGAAAGTTGGAAAAACACCAAAACCCCAAGTTTAACACATTCAGAACTTATTTTGATATTTAGCTGTAGAGCTCCAAGCACAGCAAGTCATTCTGAAGTGAAAGCTCATAACCCAAATCCAGCTATTCCAGAAAAGTCATAAGAAAGGACACCCACACAAGATTTCCCACAGATGGATGGTTTCTAGAAGGAAACAAAATGCACCTTCAGTGCTGTTTCTTGCCTCTACGTTCAAAATCTATGTGAGCAGGCCATCTACTTCCCATCCCCAAACTTTATCTGCTAGTCTTGCATATTTCCAGTAAGCATAACCCTTAAGCAAATTTTCTCTCATGAGATTTATATTTAAACATGTGTGAGCAGGAAGCAGTCAGAAATTAAGTCTTTCACATCTCCATGAGTCTGAAGACATAATCACATAGAAGATTCCCCAGCCCTGACTGGGAGCTTTGTGACCTGCCTCAGCTATAGGCAAAATGATAGCACTCCTAATCTCTACCTGAAGGCTCCTCCTGGAACCTCCATCACTATATAAACTAGGAAACAACCTCGGAAACTTACAAGTTTCTGAAAAAACTCTGAGCTCCAAGTTCTCCATCCATTTCTGATACAGTTATTCATGTGCACATCCTTCACTCATTAAGACTATTTACAGTGGTGAGAAAAAAACCTCCACATTTGAGGGAAGGTCACACCTGGATTGTCTCGCCTCCACCTTATGCTCACTTGTACCAGGCACATAGTGAAGCAATTTTCTCATGTTTCTTTTTTTTTTCTGCAAGAGTTGCCATTTTAATCCCTTCAACACATGTTGTAGCTAAGGACAAGTTGCAACAAGAATACCTTAACTACTTTACGAGACTGCTGCCTTCAAATTCTCCATACTTGGGAGAGACTTCCCCACAAAGCAAACGAAACATACATGCCTCTGGCACAGAGCCAGGTCTGGATACAAACAGCAGAAGTTTTCTGTTTGTTTTCCTATAGACTTTCAGGGATGCAGTAGCATCACTTAACACTTGCTTTAGACCTTATTTTAAAAAAATAAAATCAGTCCATAATTCAAGACACAAGCTAATGCCCCAGTACACAGAAGCAACTTGGCAGCCTCTAAGACATGCCAATGGCACAAGTGCAGACCAGCAGGAATACAGAGCTGCTTGAAATAGGGTTTTCATATGGAAGAAAGCTATCTCGCATACTGTAACTGCCTGGATGCCTTTGAAAGTCAACCACATCCATGGTTTCCTGTACTCACTCCCATTTCTCATGGCTTCCTATAGAAAAGTCTAACAGTTACTTAAAAAGTTAACTTGCTCTTAACATCCACTCACATATCTTAACACTTACTTTGTCTTCATACAAGAGATGGGTTATTCCGACTCTTCCTCAATTTAGTATTTAACCAAAATACTTGGTCTGATATCTCCATCCTTTTGGGGTCCTGTGTATACTTATAACAATTTACAGTTCGGTTCCTCTCAAGGAGGCATGCAAGATTTTAGTAACAAATTTACATGCTACATGCTGCTTTTCATTCAGCTCTTGAAAGCCTGTAGAGCATGTTTACAGTACCAAAGTACAATGATTTCTCTTCTGTTTGGCCAACTTCATAGCCATACTCTGCCATTTAAAGCATTATTTCAGTTTCAATAAATATTTATACAAAGAATTTTTAATAAAATCCTGGAAGCAGAATGCTATTACATAAAAGTTAATTTAGAATTCCTCAAAAAAAGCTTTAAAATCAAATTCATCTAAAAGTTGCCCTTAGTGACATTCTTCACAAGAAGCCAACCTCAAGCCACTATCTATGATCTTTACCACACCTGCTCTCAGCAAACTGCACTTCATACAGGCTGATGTGAGTGACAGTGATAGTCAACATGAGCACAAAAGCAACAACTAACACAGTTGCTGGTTTTACTAGATTAGCTCAAATTTTTTTATGATACTGAAAATGCTTTAAGTGCTCTTTCAATATCACCTGACAGCTTCATCAATATGCCACACACACCTAAGCACGCTGTGGTCAGTGCAGTGCAGCACGTCTGTCAAGTAGGAATCTCTACTGTTTTGAAATAGACTATAAAAACACTTCCCTATCATTAAGATTTCTTTGGTTTGCATCTCTTGACTACAATGACTCATTCCTACATCCTATTTATTTTGCCAACCATTTATGTCCTTTGATCAATCCTTTAACACTTTCAGAATTTATCCAGAAAGATAATTTTTCATTACTTCATGCATCAAAATAAAAAAAAAAAAAAGGCAACAAAACACAAAAGCCAACTAAACAAAAGAACCCGAGAATAATGCCTAAGGGCAGCTAAAGTTCCTGCATGAACACACATATAATCTGTTCACCTCCTTTCAGATGCTTCTTTCTTTATGCTGTAACCAAGATAATTTGACAGTGACTGATCAGTCTTACTCTGAAGCTTTTTTATCACCTTTATTTAAGAAGTTACAACCTGTGTCTAAAAACTAAAGCACCTGACTATCTCTACAATACAAATGTCTAGGTACAACAGTAACCTTCCTCCCTCTTCATTATTTTACATCCCTTCCCCTTTGATGCTGCTGCAAGAGTTTGCACTACTTTGTGCCTTACAACAAGAGGGCTATTTTCAGCAGAAAAAAGAAAAAGCATAAGCAGTGTAACATGGTCATGCTCTATTTGACAGAATTATCTAATCACAAAAAAAAAAGACCCAAAACCAAAACAACCTCAGCTAGCACAAGAATTTGAAGTTATCCAGTAACCTACTGCATTGCAATAAACAGCACAACATCCATCACTTTTCCTACAATCAAATCAGAAGCCAGCATTATGATCAGTATCTGCATTATAATCTTTAGCTGATGCATGAACTACAGGGTCAGTTCTTATCATTGACTTAGGTACAAAACCTTAGCTTGCATCACCCAGCTCTTTAAAGAAAGCTTCTTACGATGAACTGTTACGCACAAGCTTTGATCTAGGGAAAATAACATCCCTTTCTATGCTTAAGGGGTAGACTTTAATTCAACAGCCTTTTTAAATGCATCAAAATAAATTCAGAATGCCAGCAGTATATTGCTTGCAGGGAAGTCACATGTAACATTACTTACCATAAGATTCAGATCTCTTCAAGAGATCTAAAGCCGTTTGTCTGCACACACCAGCAGGCAAAATTATCTACAAGCTGTTGAAAGCCAGAAGACAGCTGGGCTGATGAGTTAAAAAGGAATGACTATCACATGCTCAGACACTGCTACACTTCAATAAAGCACTTTAGAGAATGTTGTCTATGATTATAGAAGCCATCTTCAACCTGGTTCTTTAACTAATAACTTCAATATAAATCTGTTAACATCCTCAAGTATTTAGAAATATTCCTGATTGTATACATAAGGAGCTGCAGAACACAATCCCAAGTTGAGGACTACTTCAACAGCTTTAAGACCATCAAATACCCGTACAGACACTAAAATACTCTTTATTTCACTAATTAACTCTCAGATGTCAAGGGCTATAGAAGTCCAAATTGCTGCTGTCACACTGGCTCAGCACAACCCAGTCAAAAATAACCAAGATTACTTCTCTTCTTTGTCTTGTTTTTTTTTCCATTGGGCAAGCTTCCCCTAGCCCTGTGGAAACAGAATACCCTAAACTAGCAGATTAGACTAAGAGTTTGGAGTGCAAACTGAAGAACAGTTGTATCTTCCTTGTTAATTACTGCTAGGGAAAGACTAGTCAGGGGTTTCATACAAAAGTCTTATAAAACAGGAAAAATATTTCAGTGACAGGAAAAATTTTAATTCTTCAATAAATTTAATTCTTCAACTAATTTACCACAAGCTTCCAAGGATTTGTCAGCAGCTCTTAACTTAGTCTTCAGCTAGCTATGTCAAAAATACTCCAAGGGCAATAATCAAGAATGAGAAATACTGTCTTCTGGATGATGACACTAATGCATGGATGTATTGATAGAACTTCCCAAGCTGTAAATAGGTTCTGTCCAAACTTTGTGACAAGTTAAAGCTAAGTTTCTGCGTATGCTGTTGAAACAGATTGCTTTGGCAAAGCACACAGCCTACCCAAGTCTGAGCAATAAAGGGCTGAGAAGTCAAACACAAGGATGGCAGCCTGCCAAACCCCAGGATGCCAAGAGCCTCCCCTCTTCAATCTTTGGAACCCCAGGCTCGCTAAATATACCCAGAGGACTGCAATAGCTTGTGCTGATACTGATAATTGAGTCACAGAAAGTTAAAACTGACTCACAAGAGGAACACATCAGAAGAGAAAGCTTGCCAACATCTTACTCGCTCTTCAAAACAGCAATTAGAAAATATTTTCATTTGCCCTGCAGGCCAGCAACAGAAAGATCCATGGTGTATTTCAGCATATGGCAGTACGAAGGCTTTTCAGTTTGAGGAATCACATTTGAAGCATTTTAGAGCAAAAAGACCAGGAGCTGATGTACAGCTGGTCTGTCACAGGGTTACAGCAGCCACATGTCACACTTCCTCATTTTTGAGCTTCCACTGACAAGCATAAAGTTAATGGAAACAGTAACTACCAGCTTTTTTCCCCTTGTGTCTTCCAGCAGTGTAAGTTTAAACACTAGCATTTGAAATAAAGTCTGCTTTTTCAGATACAAGGAGATATTCTGAGAGTGGTAGACAGAGATGAGGGGAGCTGCAGGGTAACACCTGGGTTGCACACAAAACTAGAAATGCAGTACCAAACAAAGTGATTACAGAGGTGAGGGACAGACTTCTTATGAGACCACGGCAAAACAGAGATTATTCTGTGGCATTTGACGCCACAGCATAAGCAAAGTTAACCATGGTAGGTACACAGGAGGAGTCTTGGAAACAAGAGAGATGCTGAAGAACAGGTTTAAATCATATATAGGAAAGGAATAATGCATGTTTGGACAAGTAGACAGGACTTTTCTGCTTCCATGTGCTCATAGTATGCTTCTAACACACAAATTTGTGACTTGAATATAGAACTAAGCATAACAGAAGTTCCACTTCCTCACTCAATGCAGCAGGGATGAAAACTACTTTAAAATTAACCAGGTGACTCCAAGCATGCAAAGTTTAAGCATTCTTCCTTTGAGGACAATTTTAGCTGTTTGAATTACCTTTAACCTGTAAAGCAGGGTACATTAAATGCATTACAGAGCCAGAACCCTGAATTTATTTCAGCAGCAGCCATAATCAAGGCCACCACCACGCAGACAAGCAGTTCAGGCAGAGCAGTATGAGCAGGAACACTCCGGGAGCCCTGGATCCAGCAGTGAGTGCAAAGCAGCTGCTCGAGGACTGCTGTAAAACCCTGGGCCAAGCCAAGAGCCCCACAAAGTATGCTAACGAGAGAGAGCAAAGCCCGTAAAAAGTGAAAAACTTCACTCCCACGTCAAGACCTCCTTCTACTTACATCTCAAAGGCAAGAATGAGAGGTTGCTTATAAGGGGTAAGACAAAAAAAAAAAAAAAACCAAGAAGAGACATTTCCCAGCCAAAACACGCTTTTCTCCGCAGAGGCCGTGTGCCAGGCCCCCGACAGCCAGGCTCCCAGCGCCGCCCGGCGCACCCTGCGGGGAGCAGCCCGCCCATCCTGCCCCGTACCTGCGATATCCCAGAGCTGCAGCCGCACCAGGGTCTTGCTGTCCCAGTTGATGACTTTGAGCGCGAAATCCACGCCGATGGTGGCCCGGTAGTGCTGGGAGAAGAGCTGGTGCACGTAGCGCTTGATAATGCTGGTTTTGCCCACGCCCAGCTCCCCGATCACCAGCACCTTGAAGAGGTGCTCCCGGCACTCCGGCACGCCGCTGCCCGCTCCTTCCCCGCCGGCCATCCCTCCCTCCCTCCCTCCCGTGGAGTGCGGCGGAGAGGCCGGGCTGCCGGGGCCGCGGCTCTCCCGCTTCTGAACTTTCCCAGGCAGCAACTTTCCCCCAACTTTCCCCAGCCGGCTCCCCACAGGGCCGGCCCTCGCCGGGCGGGGGAAGACGAAGCGGGACAGAGGGTGGGAGGGAGCGGGGAGCCTCAGCTACCACCTGACTGCAGTCACAGGACGCGGAAACTCCGCGGGCTTATAGCGGCCCGGGGGAGGGCGGCGGGAGGGGCGGGGAGAGGGAGCGGCCCGCCCGCCCCGCCACTCTGGGACACCGGGTGGGAGGTGGGACCGGGAAAGGTCGGGGCGGGAGGAGTTCCCCCGCAGCCGCTTGGGGCGGGCCGGGCTGGGAGCGGCAGGGCAGCGCGGGGTGAGCCTTAGAAGAGGGCTTGGGTTGGCGACGTGTCAGCTCTCTGTTCGTACCTTTCTTTGGTACTTTGCTTCCAGCGGTGGTGGCGGTAGCGAAGTTTTCTCCTGGTGAACTCTCTGAAAGCACCCGGGTTCTCTCCCCACCGTCCGGCAAAGAGTTTTACGGCAGAGAGGTCCATGGGACAGAGGGCCTTGTCAGGATGCGTGCCGATGGCAGGCTTCCAGTGGCCCTGCTCCCTCCCAGCCTGCATTCCCAGGAGCCAGCTTGGGGAGCTATAGGTGCGGGGTGCTGCGCCCCGGCCCCCTCCCTGCCCTCGCAGGCCCTGCAGTGCGGCCTAGGGCTGCGTGTGGGCTGGGCTGGGCTGGGCTGGGCTGAGCCCGGCCGGGCAAACAGCGCCGGCAGTGCGGGCTGCGCTGAGGCACCAGGCCAAACAAACAGGGCCGGCAGTGCGGGCTGTGCTGAGACACCGGGGCAAACAGGGCCGGCAGTGCGGGCTGCGCTGAGATACCGGGGCAAACAGGGCCGGTAGTGCGGGCTGTGCTGAGACACTGGGGCAAACAGGGCCTGCAATGCGGGCCGTGCTGTGCTGAGACACCGGGGTAAATCGGCCCGTGCCCAGGCGGCAGCTGTGACACAGCGATGGCCGCTCTGAGGAAAGGCTCGGGTGAGCAGGGCAGACATCACCTCCTCATCTGCCGGATTGCTATCAAACACCTACAGCTAAATTTGGTTCCCTCCTGTTGCTAAATTGATCTAATAAAATATTTTTATTCTTTTCTGGTTGTTTTAAAAATTATCCAAGGCACTCATAGAGCATGACATGGTTTGGGTTGGAAGGAGCCTTACAGATCATCCAGTCCCAACTCCCCTGACATGGGCGGGGACACCTCCCGCTAGACCAGATTGTTCAAAGTCAGGTCCAGGGATGGGGAATTCACAGCCTCTCTGAAACAGACACCTTGTTAGAAATCAACATAAAACAAGTTTCCTGACCGTAGGACCGTGTAGTACCATGGGTGCTGATTACAGGTGCTGGGGAAAAAAAAAATCTTTGCTAACATACTCTTCAAATTAAACACACAACCCCTGGTGTCTGTGCCAGTAACAAGAGGATGAAATTGTGTGGTAGTGTCTCCATGCTGTAAGGTTTGTTTGTCATGTAAATACCTAAACAGAACTATTTTGTGCCGCAGAGCAATGGCAACCACCCCAAACAGGAAATGCTACCTGGTTGTCTGGACAGCCTGTGTGTACAGAGGCCAGTAACCCAAGGGAAGATCTAACTAGCACTGAAGGGATGCCCCCAGTGGGAAAGAAAGTAGCGCTTCAAATACATGGTAACATCTGTCAAACAATCATCAGTTGCTCCTGATACTATAACAGTTCTTTGCACATACTAATTTCTTTGCAATGCTTTAAATTAATGGCCTCAGTAAAATGATCCAGATATCCTTAGGTGGCTTTGGAGAATGTGTATTTCCATGTCACACAAAGATGGGGCATGCAGTATAGATGGGAGTAGGTGAATAGAAGAGCTGTTTGGCAAAATAAGGCAAGAAAAGACAGCATTCTTGAAGAAAAATTGTGTTTGGGGATTTTGGTTTGGTAAATTTGTTAATTTGTCATGCTATATTAACTCCATGACAATTTCTGTAATTAGTATTTTCTTGCCCAGCAATAATGATACCAGAATATAAACTGGGGGAAGAATATAACTTAGAAACAAGATTTTTTCTTTTCTTGATGGGAGGAGGCCCGGGGCAGTCCAGGTACCTGCCAATAGATGAGACAAGCAAGTAACACTGTCTTTATCCGGGAGGTTGGAGGCAGATGTGAGTCAATATTATTTCAGGTACAGGTACTTTAACCACTATGGGGTCTGGTAAACCTCTCTAGCTATATCTAGACTGAGGTCTTTTTCATCACAATGGTCCATTCAGACAGGGAATTTGGCTGGCATGCACTGAAATTTCTCCCCAGATAGGTGCCAAAGTTTTTCTTTGTCTTGCAAAAACCAAAGTGGGTTGGAAATGACTTGTCACATGCTCATGTAAGGGTGGCTGGGTTTTAGGATGGATGCAGAAGCCTTGTTCCACAGGCTTAGATGGAGTCTTGGGGCCTTTAATCCTCAGATGTGAGACAGTAATTACATTACTTTCTTACCTTCTGGGAGACTTGTATTAATTGATTACTAGGCACATTCTGTAATTATATACCAGGGTGTGGAATGCTTGCATGTTGACTGCAGGTCTTTCATGACATTAGATAAATTGTTTTCCCTTGCATAGACAGGAGCAAAATTGTATGTATTTCCTACTATTTGTTAGGCCTGCCTACTACCATTTTTGTTTTACATGTCATAAAAATTCATTGATGCCAGAGAAATTAATTCCTCCCATTACTTCCTCCATTCCTGCTACTTTTATTTTTTTCAAGCAAGGCAAGACAGATATTCTGGTTTTGGTAGGGATAGAGTTATATCAACTAAGTGAAATATTATTAACTGTACTACTAGTAGTAAACTGAATACAAGTGCTTCTGGATACTTTAGTTTCATATCAACAGTGCAAAAGAAGACTGTAATTTAATTTTTTTTCACACATACTGATTTGGAGTGATAAGAACCAATATTAAAACCAAAGAAGTCAATAAAAGTCTGTGACAGTGGTCACAGGGGTTCTTGAATGAGGGGAGAGACGAGAATGTTGACTCCAGGTTCAGAAGGCTCGATTGTTTTATGATGTACATATATTACATTATAACTATACTAAGAAGAAATAGAAAAAGAGGTTTCCTCAGCAGGCTAGCTAAGAATAGAATAGAAAAGAATGATAACAAAAGGCAGCTCTCTCGGACTCTGTCTGAGGTAGCTCTGTCTTGATTGGCCATTAATTATAAACATTCAAGATGGCCCAATCAAAAATCCACCTGTTGCATTCCACAGCAGCAGATAACTATTGCTTACATTCTTTTTCTGAGGCCTCAGCTTCTCAGAAGGGAAAATCCTAAAGAAAGGATTTTTAGTTAAAAAGATGTCTGCGACAAAAGTCATCATCTGTTCACAGAGGTGTCAGTATAAAAAAACAAGGGCAAAATGTGACTGATAATTTTCCATGATTAATAGTTTAATCAGTACTAATTACATTACATAATGCCAAACATATAGCAGTACATCTTGCCTGAACTAATAATTTGCCTTAATTTCATTAATATTAATTTCCATCAAGCTGGCTGATACCTGTGTGAAACAGCTTGGAAAAATTCAGTGATTTGTAGTCCTGTGTCTCTGGGGCAGTGCAATCAATCGTGCATGAGGTTATAGAGTAAAATATAATCAACACCCACCTAATCTTCATATTGTGAGCTTAATTTCTGTGTCACTTGGTCTTTTACATGTAATTCTACTTTTTAACTGGCTTTTCTTTGTCACTTGAATGTCAACTAAAAAGTTCTATTGAACAAGGGCTATTGACATTATGGTACAGTAATTGGGATAAAACCATTATATTTTACCTTCAGTTGCCTGCACTGGGAGACCAGGAAAGGGTTATTTTTGGCCATATTACTTAGCTTATCTGGTTGGTTGCCTTTAAATAGGATGTGTGCTTCATATTTCAAATACAAAATAAAAAGCTCTTTGGTTTTGGTGGGTTTTGTTTTTTTTCCCCTTCTCTACACTGGAGGTCTCAGGAATGAGGAAGA
The DNA here is from genome assembly GCF_023055355.1 of Agelaius tricolor. NCBI lineage: Eukaryota > Metazoa > Chordata > Aves > Passeriformes > Icteridae > Agelaius > Agelaius tricolor. The sequence goes on from NW_027269261.1 coordinate 49,025,825, forward strand.
GAAATGTGTATCTTACAAAACAGGCTTTTGGTACCCTCTCATCCTAAAGGCTGAAGTTTGGTCTGAATTTATTTTTTTTTACCGTTGCTCTTTGTTGCAACCAGTGGCTGCCCAGCCACTGGGTTCCTCTTCTAAATTATGTTTATCCACATGTCAGAACACTGGCTTCCAACAGCAGTTGGATTTAAGGAACTGTCTGGCCACTGGAAATGCTACAGAAATTTTAATAGCCTCATGATTGTTACACAATGAATTGGTGAAATAGTTTAGCTTGTAAGACAGCACTTTAGCTTCCTTTTTTTCTGATCCGTAATGGCTTTTGTATCTCTCTTCCTTCAAGACTACTTCTTCTAATCTTTCCCATGTTAGTCTCTCCTCCACTTCCTCTACACACCATTTTGCCTTATCTCCTTTCTATTTTCATCATAACAGCTGCCAATCTTGTAATTCTTTAACAACTTTTCTTTTTGCCTTCTTTTTCTTTGATTTTTTTTCTGCTCTATTTTTATTTCCTTTTCCCATGAATGTTATTTTTTCCCTGACCTCAGTTTAGGCCTTTCACTTTTTACCTTTTTTTTTATGATTGCTTTCTTTCATACTCACTTTCCTATTCTTCTGAGCTTTTTCCTCTCTGAAGTGAATGAGAGATTTTTCATGTTTCTACTTGTCAGCCAGTGCTGAGAAAGGGACCAGCAGCAGGTTCAGCCAGTTAGACCAGGAAAGATGTAGGAGGCACATTCTTGCCCGAAGCAGAGGGATGCATTTAACTTACTCTGCAGTTACATCAGAAGTCAAATTCATAGCTGAAAGGATGGTGTGAGTGGCTGAAAAAATGTATGTACAGCACACGGACAATTTCCCTGTGCATATGAGGATGCAGAGCTGCTTGGAGACTATGACTGAGCAGGTTTGCACACTGTGTTATCTGTGTGCCTCCTTGATCTGTTGGGGGATGCACAGAGCACTTCCTCTGCTTCACAGAGTGTTTCCCAGAAGTCAAGGGCAACATAAATCTGCATTCTACAGAAATACCATGGTCACAGCCAGAGTGTTCTGCTGGAGCAGCACAGGGGACTGAATGCTTTCATTTAACAGTGGGGATTGAGGGAAATGTCCCAAAGTGCTGTGATAGTAGCATACAAACAGTGGAGACCAAGGCAGGAATGGAAGGCTGGGGATATTTTGGAAAAGTGCTTCTATGGTCAAGTAAACCACTGGACAACAAAGCATATACGCAAAAGCACTGAATTAATATTAATTGAAGGTTATATGTGAGTTTACAGTCTACAAATGCATGCCTAGTTTTTGCCCACTGTATGCCATCAGCTGTATGAGAGCACCCATGACCAGAAAGCTAAGATTATGTGATAGTATTAAGCCTGCCTGGGGCTTTGCTTCCTGCCATGCACTATGACACACTCTTGTCTCCTGACCACAAATTTAACTGAGTGATGCAGGCTTGAACTTGTAAAACATTCTCAACATATAGGAGAGTTCTATTCATACTCAAACTGATATAGTTGGAGAAATACTGGTGCTGCTGTAAAATATATCTTGGGTGCATGCATACAAAACTATTATTAGACAACCATAAATATATATTGGACAATCCAGAAAAATAAATACTAGTTTTTATTAAAGCCTGTAAAATAATAGTGCAAAAAGTGTAGTAATGGAAGGATCTTTCTGTCCAGAAGAGTAAGAGAAACCAGCCATGAAGAGGTCATGTCAAACAGTGACATTTGCTGGCAAACTCCTGGAGAGGGTCCCTGATGATCACAGGCAGAAGTCTCCTTAAGGAGCCTGATGGTCCTGCACAGAGGATGGGATAGTCTTTCTCACTGTAATCTATGCAAGTAAATGATTGACTTGGAATACCATTTTCACATGGCTATCAAGCTTGCTTGTTCCCCACTTGCAGGCTTCCAAATTCTGTTACCCAAATTCTGGGCTATATCCATTTTATTTTTACTTCTGTTCTTTTGGAAAGTCTTTTGTGGCTTTTCTGTTATCCAGAGGTGAATGTACACCATACTGCTGAGGCACTGAGTGAAGTGACTGAGAGACTCTCTCATCATCTGTGACTGCAACACATAAAGCAGGAGGAAGCTGTAGCGAAAGTGCAACAGATTTGCTGATTCCTTCCCTAACTTATTTTGGTAAATCTCCATCTGCATGGACGACAGACTGAGAGAAACAGCTTTTGAATTGTCTCCATGCAAATATTTATTTTTTTCCTTTTTATGCATGAGAATGGTAAACTCTTTGCCTTCATTATGAGCACTCTGAAGAAGATAGTTCGATACTCTAGTATTGAACCAGTGCAATGAGCCCCCAGTGTGTTGTTGGCAGGCAGATTTGTGGCAACATAGGTAAATACTTATAGAACATTGTTGCAAGTGTGAAGACCGGCCAGGAGGGAGGACAGCCATTTACTGGGATTCGGATAAGCAAGATGGAATAGTTATTGAAATACTGAGGGGATTGTTATGATAAGCTTTCTTCCTTTGCTAGCTGCTCACTCTAGCTTCTGTGTGGACATTTATTCCCTCAACAATTTTTCCCACATTCAGTAGCCATGCCCTCAATTCTTCTCAGTACTCCCAAGCGATGTGCTAGGAAGGAAACAGAAGTTTTTCCATGCAAGGCCCTTACTTTCCATCCACAGTGACTCCACCTGATCTCTTCCATAAAGTCTGGGTCGTTTTGATCCCTCATCAGCATAGAAGATGAGGCAATTATCTGTGGGGTGATGATTTACTCTTAGCATCTACAGCACAAGATAGAGGCCATGAGGATCTGAAGGTGAGGAGAGATGAGAGGATTTACTCAGCAGCAAACTGTAGCATCTCCAGCTGGGCATGGGTGGGCTCTGCAGTAGGCACCACACAGACATAAGCTGCCCTAGGAAAGCATTTTTTGTGTGGTTTTTTAAATGGTTCTAAGACTGAAGTACTGAAAGGCTCTAGAAATTCCTTTTTATGTTTATGTTGATAACTCACCATAGTGTTTTGTATCCCTCTTAACTAAAAATCCTTATCATTCTTAGCTTATCTTGTTTAAAAAATGTACTTTTCATGTATCACACTGAATAATATCTGCAGCTACAGAAATATGACTGAAGATATGACTTGGAAACATAGATACCAAACTACATAGATGCTTAGAGTGATGAGTGACAACCAGACACTATTGTAAATAAATCCATGTTAATTGACCCATTTAATTTTAAATAATTAAAATTTATTTAATCTGTATCAACCCTTTAAAGCAACAGCATTTATTGCATCTTTCATGGGGAGCAAAGTAGGAAAACTGAAACAAAAGGCATTCTGTGACATTTTGTAAACTTTTGTAGTAAGTTCCCGTTCTGCTTACACACTTAAGCAAGAGAAATTCAGTCATCATGACTCATCCCATCCTCTGCACTTTCTTGAGTTCACTCCTATGCATGAACTTCATCACATGCAGCCAGCTTCTTATTTTTTGTGGTGGGACACAGAATGGAAAAGATAACTATTACAGCAGACCTGGAAATACAGCTAATATGCATGTAGACTTTAATACACATCATGGTTATTCACTCATTACACATTCAGTTGAAAACTTGAAAAAGTTGCCTTCTTTGCTGCACAATTTCACAGCAATCACAGAAGACATGGAAGTGCCCTTTTCTCTCTCTCTTCACATTCAAAAGGGCAAGCTTCTCTAACAAAATAAACTAACCATACTTATGCATTTTTTGTCAACCTCAGTGCTGCTGTGTGGCTTGAACCTGAAGCCATATAATGGAGCAAGCTGCATTATGATAAAAACATATAACAATTTCAGTCTTATTTATGTGCAGTTGTGTCGGAATTTACGTTGCAACTGAGTGTCTTTCTTACAACTGGCTTTAACTGTGAGTTGCTAAAATTAATGTTTGAACTGAGGTGTCCAAAACCTGACCAATTTGAAGGGTTTTTTATGGATGCATGAAGTTTGATGTATGCTACCCTTTGTCAGTTTTCAAGATCCTACTGCCAAGGACAGGAATTACAACCTTTCCAGTCTAGAGGCTTTTGATCTTTGATTTGGGACAGTCATTTCCCCCCTTTCCCCGCCCCACAATTAGTTTATTATGAGAAATGGTTGAACAGGTCTTGTTTACAGGTTTTAGAGCTTTTCAGCCTGAGGCAGACACCTGGCATGGATAAGGTTTCCTTGGGTTTCAAGCAGGCTAAAGAACAATAATGGAGATTCCCAGTCTTCATTACTGAGAAAGCTAGTAGCTTCTTCTGCAATACTGTATTGTCTTATCCTCATTGCTCCTCTTTTCTGTGGGTATTTGGACCATGGTTTTATAGCCCTGCTCTCAACCATACAAAAACCCAAACAAAACAAACCAAATAAACAAACAAAAACCCAAGCCAAACAAACAAACAAACAAACAAACATCACAAAAAAAATATATATCAGTCTCAGTCTGTATCAAATTGTATTTGATAAATAATAAATGAGAATGTTTTTGTCTAAACAAAATAGTGAGTTTTTTCAGTCATCATTTCTTAAGGAAAAGTATGAAAATATTTGGAAGACAGTGTGTGACAACTGTGAGCATGTGAGAATGAAGCTGGGTTTAATGCCCAATCACTTTACCTGTATTTGCAGACAAAAAAAATCTTTAGATTTATCATTCACTGAGCAAAACACTGCTTTTTAATTTTTTTTTTATTTTTTAATTGGTTTGTAAGCAGGATTAGAGTGCCATTGAAGCCATTTTCTTTCTTCCATGTGTATCCCATCACAGTGTTCCAGCTCTTAACCTGCCCCTGGCTGTATGTGCCTCTTTTGCTGGATCCTTCCTGAGGAGCAGCACCACTCAGCCCACAAAGAGCTGGCAGCCAGGGAGTGGGGTCTGAGCACTTTTGCCAGCTGGCTGATCAGCTGAGGGTCAAAGACAATAGTTTATCTATGCTTGCTCTGGTCAGCTCCCAAGACATTCTTGTCCTTCAAACTGGCATGACTCCTGGCTCAGTGCCAGTTTTCATCACTGTACTGCTGTTCTACATGCACACAGCTTCTTTTTGCTAGTTATTTATCATTTTTGCATAATTTTTACTTTTTTTTTTTTTGTTGGCCATCTAAACAACCCCTGCCTGTTTTCTGCATTGTTAGCAACAGTCAAAGGCTGCCGTCAGGTGGATCTTGTTAAGCTGCAGCTTTATTCCATCAGCCTCTATTCTATGGAGCCTACACACCTCTAAACTATCTGAATATAAAAAGAAATAAAGACCTCACTCCAGGCATAAATCCCAGCAACTGAACATCTGTGTTTAATGCTTTTAAAATACCCTTCTAAAAGGTAGCTGCAGGTGGTTTTATCAGTAAATAATTTTGCACTTGTCCATACATAATATTTCAAAAGCCCAGTTTTGCTGGTTTTTGCTTGTTTTTTGTAATCCATTAGGCTCCATAGCTAGTTAGAGAGGTGAACTAATTAAAGAAAATAATGAGACATACCCATATCAGATCAATATATTTGGAAATTTTTTTGCAAGCTGAATAACAATCAAGCTGAAAATTAGAATATAAATGTTGCTAATTCCATGAGCAAGGAAAGGGGCATCTGGTTTAATGTCTGCTATCAAGATTATTATTAGATATTTTCAAAGTACTGCCAAGAGAGTACATAAAACTGCCACTGAGTTGCATATTTAGGTTCAGTATTGTTCTTCCAACTGGAGTACTTGGAGCACAGTTACAATCCTTATCTTGCTTTCCATCTCACCATGGTAACATGAGTTATGTACCAAATCTTTCTACTTCCAAGTACCTTATTTTGTGAGCAGTCTGTTTATGTCAGAGATATATTTTCAGGCTTTCAGTACACTTTATATCATTCACAAGCAACTAATTCAGCACAGACATCTTGCAGTCCAGTCATGATGAAAATTGTTGTAGCCTAAAATTAAGTGCTGATTTTCTATCAGTACCTATTTTTGTTTCTTCAATGTCTCTTTTTTATTTTTTTTCTCCTACTTTTTCCTGGTAAGACATTCTATTGAAGAAATGTAACTTCTGTAAACATCTTTTTAAGATACCTTTTAAGTTTACAAACCAAACACTATTTGTTAGTCTGTATTTTAATTTATAGAAACAAAGAGTACCTGAATATTTTAGAAATTATATTGTCTGAAGTTTGTTCCCTTGTTTGTTTAATCTAATCCTGTAACTAATGGTGATGATATCAACAAATTTAAGGGTGTCTATTTGCTTTTGTCATAGAGATAGTTCTCAAATATTAACCCTGCCTCAAATATCTGCACAGCAAATTCAGTGGGATGAAGTATTGTGGATGACAAAAGCAAAGCCACTCCTTTTCAAAGCTGTGGCAGCTCTGAGTCAGTGATTTGTTTCTGTGAAAGACATACTAAAGTTCTTCACTCCTAACTTCCAGATGAAGGATATCTTCTTCCTAACAACAAGCTGGCTGGTCACAGAGCTCAGGACTCATATCTTCTGAGCTACTTTTACAGTTGCTTCCTGTCATAGATGCAAAACACCAAAGAATGCAGTTCTTGTCAGAAGGAAAATCACTTACAGAACAGAGAGTCACAGACTGCATATAAAGAAGTTCCATTTAGAACTGAAGGTGTTTATTTAAAATGTCCCAAAGCTACAGTTGACATTACTTCCTTTTGCTGGGCCTAGCAAACACTTTCTGTCTTACATGTGATTGCATGTGTGGTAGAGATCAGAGAGCTTTTTTATCAAAATTGGTTCTCAGATGCGTATAAAGTTTTAACAACCATAAGCAGCCTTTTCAAAAAGCAGCTTGTCACATGACATATGTGGATACCAACCGAGTTTTCTTTCTTTTTGTTCTTTTTCTCCTAAATGAAAAAATTTCTTCCAGCAGCGTCCTGTAAACTACTTCAAAGAAGTCTCAAGTCCTTTTTTTTCCCCAAGATGACCTACTATTCTGTGTCTTCTCAGAAAATTACTCAAGGTGTTTGAAATTTGAGGAGTGTGCAAAACAGCAAACTTGAATTTTTTTAAACCAACAATGTATTTCAAGAGTCCTGATTTTATTTTCAATGGTTTTTCAGTTTATATCTCTCCAATTACAGTGAAAACATCTATAAAATGGCCTGCAGAAACTTCAGTAGTTTAGGGAAACTACAAGGCTGGCAAAAAACAGACTCAATCCAACACAGTGCTTAAATTATGCTTAGTGTCAAATATATGAGTTTAGTGTAGGAAAGCTGAGAGTCATGCCTCAGAGCTAACGTGTTCCAGTGCTCTCTCAAATGACTGCTGAGAGAGCAAAGACTACAGGTTACCTGCACGGATTTGGCACATCCAAAAGTGGGAGTTTCTTCCATGCCCCTCATTTGCTGGATTTAAACATATATCAGCCAGTGGTCTCTTAACCTCTTTGTTTAATATGCCAGAAACCACTGCCCATTCTAGATAGTGTGAATTCTATTTTTAGAACAGAATATTTTCTATTTTTCAGTGGACTTTTTTGCGCAGTACAAGTGACTGAAACCATTTTTTTGCTTAGTTAGGAAATAATGTTCTATTTGAAAAGTCAAGCATTCAAAATGATGAAATTTCAGAAATGAGGCAGTCTATCCAACTTTAATTTGGCACCATATAAGTGCCAGTCCTTAGTGGCACAACTATATTCTTTCACCTGTTCCCAGCTCCATTCATTGTAGTGCAGTATGCTTAGAGAATCCAACATCTGTTCACTCTTTTTATCCTTGTTGCTTAACTGATGGCTACACCATGGAGTGCAGAATTGCTTCTTTCCTCATGATCCTTTCCAGAGCATACTAGAGTGCAACGGTGTCCAAATGAATCATGAACTTTAATGATCATATGGCTGCTATGAGATGAAATGCATGATTATCTCCATTTGATGTCCGTGAAAGTGGAACAAAATCCTCTCTGGAGGCCACACAGGGAGCTGATGGCAGAGCTGGAATTTGGGACCCAATCCAGTGCTCATTCTCCTGGATGAAACCATTTTCCTCCGGGAAGTGCTGAGCAGCCTTGGCGCTCATTGGCTCTGCAGTTTTGATCATTCATCATGCCTGTTCACCATCACAGCAGTGGTAATCTTATAAAGCTCAACCAGAAGATAAAAGCCCAAATACATAAGTGGCTCTATGCCTGAAGCAACAAAAGCAAATTCCTCATTTACACAGACTTTTCAGTGGAATGATGAAACTGAATGAAATTGTGTAATTTCACTTTCCTAATGCTTTTGTCTTCTCACTTGGAAAACCACATTTCTTCCTTGTGACTTCTTCAGTGTACCCACTGGGGAAGACACCACTCGTGCTGGGGATGGCAGGGAGCTGCACTCGGGACAACTGTCAGGCCAGAACTGGGGTGACCACTCATGAGCTGGAACACTGCTGCCCAGCTGAATGTGGGATGGACCCTTCCATCTGATTCCTGTGGTGGGATTTGGACACATAGCATAAATCTGGTTCCTTACTTCTCTGAAAGTTATGAGGACTTAATTAAGGCTGGAAGCCTCCTACATATGACTGAAATGAATGAACTTTCAATGCCTGGTATTTGAAGGATGGATGGGCAGATGAACATGAAGTCCTTGTAAACACATAGACTATCCTTGGCAAACGACGAGCAATTTCTATTTCCTACAAAAGAAAAAAAAATGTTCAATAAGAGAATATTTCTAGTTCAAGGAAGGCAAAAATACCCACAGATATATACGAGGTTTTGTGCTTTCAGTCTCTTTTAGAGGAAGGCTGCTCAGATATTTGCAGGGATAATAGCAGGAGAAAATGTTTGCAAAGGTAAATCAAAATAATTTTCTTTCAACTGTCGTGTTCTTAAACTAGACAATACAATGCTAATATATTTCAGACACAAAAAAGTACATAAATTGGTTTGAAAAATCTGGAAACTAAAAGCTGTGCACTTTCATACCAGTGCCTGAGGTCCATGCAATTTCTTTAGATTTTCTGACAAAATATGCCTCTTGGTTAACAGAATTTAGCTCAGTTAAACTTGTTTATTAATAAAGGTAGCATATCCTATGATAATTGCTGTATGATGAATGCATGCTGATTGTCCATTCTTTTGCTAAAATACCCTCCTCAGTATGTTGTGGAGGGCATATATTTTAAAGGAATTTCAGAAAATAGACCCATTTCCTGGGTTTGTCTAGAATGTGCATTTATCACTAATTATCCAAACCTTCATCTTTTTGGAAGCAGTTTATTGGGCTTGATGTGGTATATGCCCCATAGAATTTTCAGATTAGTTTTAAAACTAAATCCTGTGTGCTCTGATCTGTGGGCATTTGGGGTAATGCAGAGAAACTGGCCTTTGGTGGAGGTTGGCAAACGCCAGAACAGGTCCTTGTGAAACACATGCAGTGAAGTCTGGTGGATCTCCTCCTACTTCAGCACTGACTAGCATGTGCATTTGCTGTCTCTATGTTCATTTCAAATAGTTCATGATGATCAAAACATGCCACTGAATTGTCCAGAGAATTCATTATTTCTTGTGCCATTAGAGACTGCTCAAAGTTTGGATGACAGCTTACCTACTCTGCCTGCCCTAAGTTATCACTGTATTACACCAGGGTTTTCCATTTTGCATCCCCACTCCATGAGAACTCTGAACAGCTGTGAGAAAAATTATCTGGGAGCTTCTGGTAACTGGTACAGTCCCAAAATGAAATACTAAATAGCTGGATTTTAAGTTCATGCAGCCCATGTATAAAGACTGAAAGCAGAGATGTTAGCATATGTGTGGCATGTGATTAAACCTCTTTAATGACACACACAGTTCACAGAGTGGAGAAGCACCTCACAGCACTGGAAATATCTGCAGTCACAAAGGGAAATTACTGTAATTGTAAACCCCAAGAACTTGCAGCTCACTTGCGCATAAAGACACCAAGGAAGGCAATTCTCCTACGCTTTGAACTTCACAACTTAAACAAGGCTAATAGGCAAGCTGAACAGAATTATAAAATTATTCTAACCTGAAGAACATTGTCTATTAATCTCTTTTGTTTTGGTCTGTATTTCACAAATGAATAAAATCTCACTTCCTTGAGTGAATTGGCCTCGTGGATATAATATTAACAAGGGAAAAGACAAACTGTTCCCAAATAATTTAGGGAGCATATTGTTTCAAGAAAAATCATGCGATAGGCATGGAAGCATTTGAGAACATTTCCACACAGCATGACATGCTCCTAGGTTGTTCCAGGACAGCTCTCCCTATGTGCAGTGAAACAAATCCATTCTACAGATGATGCACAGGACATGACTGTCCTTTCTTTTTTGTTCCCCTTTCTGCTTGGAAGGACAAGCATGACTAGGAATGACTTCTCTTGTTGAGCAGCAAACATTGCTTAATGTATTCTTAGTTGCTTGACAATGAGTTTCTTGAATTGTAGGGTTGCTGTGAAATGTAATGAGCAGACTGTGCAGATAAGAAACTTCACACCAGTGGATCTGGTTTCATTATGCAATCATTCATTTCTACTCTGCAAGCTCTTGCTTGTATACCATGTTCCTCAGTTTTGACACCCTTAAATTAAAAACAGGCCTGCAAGGACCTACTTATATTTAATAATGATCCCAATAAAATGAGTCTTATGAGGCACAAGAAGTATACAGAAGTGTAAATTTTTTCTCACATTCCAGTTCTTCTCTGTAAACCAATCACATTTCCTCATTTAACTTGTTAGAAAGTCTAGTTATTAGAATGAATTCATTGCTTCCTGAAGTCCAAAGAGTGTAATCATTATTATTTTAAAACTACGTATGCTACAATTTTCACCAAACATAAGGATACCATGTCTAATTGCAGAGGCATAAATTATTACTTTTATGGCTCAAGGCCCCTGTTCTCAAGGGGGTTTTTTTCACCCTTTTTGAAGTTCACTGTAAGGCTATGGGTTATGGTATTTTCTCATTCACAATGTTACATTTCTTTCCAGTAATCTGACATCTTCTCACTATGACCTGACTCACAGAAGACTGAAGCACCAATGACATACCTAATTATCATTTGCATTATCATAGCACGTTGTCACTTCATTACTTGTGTTCGAAGTTTATGTGCACATGTCTAGCTGTTGAATTGTAGTCAAGAGACAGATGAGAAAAGCCAGATTATTACTAATTGGTTTTAATGTTAGAACTGTCAGGCAGTGATAATTTTTCAAAATTCTGAAAGAGGTGAAAGCAAACTTGTGCCCAAGAATTATGAAATATAGGAAATTGGATAGTATTTTATAAACCTCTCATTCCTGTGACTTTTTTCCCCCAGGAGCAAAATGATGTTCACATGAAAAGCAATTGTTACTGTAATCACACTCCAGTTGTCTCCTATCTTTTCCATCCTTTTCTCCTGAAAGTATTATGACAGTTTTATCTTTTTTAGACAATTTTGAGATATTTTAAGTAGAAAGTTCAGATACTTTTTCCAATTTACTGACAATTTAGACAAAGAGATATCTCCTCCACCCACACTAAAAAAGACACAAGATCTCCAGAGAGGAGGAATATTCTACTTTTATGATCAACTATAGCAAAACCAAATCATTAGCAAAATCAACACATTTATAATTTCCTACTGTACACGTCAGACAAAAAGTGTTCCTTGTCCTGTGTTTTCTTCCTATTGCTATTCTGACTCTATTTGCACAGCAGCTTTCCTGAGAAAGGGAAGACACCAACACTTCTGTTTGATTAATGGAGATCTTTCCTATTATTGTGGCTCCCTGACATTCTTGTCATTGACTAAAATGGAACAAGGATCTTCTGTTGATGCAAGGTCAGCCATTGCTGGGCTAAACAGCTCTCAGGTGGAAGTGCCTGAGCAGAGCATTTGAACACATCATTTGACTTCTTAAGGGATAAGGCCTAGTTTTATAGCTGTCAGGACAAATACTTTACAATTATTCTGAAAATGACTGATCAACTATGTTTGCTGTTTTTACAGGCTGACTTAGCTTTTATAGGGTACTACTAAGGTTAAAGCTGGATCTGAATCCTGAGGATGTGTCCAGACTGAACACTGTTCCTTTGGGGGGTAGTGTAGCATGAGCTGTGCAGGGCAGCAGTGTCAGCTGGTGCTGCAGAGCTGTGTCACCTTACTGGGTAATGCTGTGCAACCAGGCCCCCTTGGCAGGTGCAACTGTAGAGAAGGAAGGCAGCTTTTGTCAGCTCCACTTACGTTATCTGAGTGGCTGACACAACCAGACCCACAGGGAAACTATTCATATATGCTAAGTTTCCACCCAGGAATTTTGCAGAAAAAGCCTTGTTCACAATTCAAAAATTTTGGTATGACTTCTGCCATCAAAATCTGGGTGTGTGAAACAATAAGGATTGTCACATCCAATCACGTGTTCACTAAGTATTTTTGGTATGCATCAAGCCATCTGTTCTGATAAGCTTTTTCTCACCTATTTCTCAATTCTGAGCAAAGCACTGTGATTATTCTTATTTATAATATTAGCCCAGTTCTCTCTAGCCTGCTGACATCTACAATGTAAATTAGTTACAGCAGCAGAGTCTCTGTAGTGCGAGCAGGAGATCTTTGCCACACCACTCCCAAGGGTGTGCAAAGCAGCTCAGCTGACTCTGCCCTGCACGCCTGGAGGGGAGCTCTGAGGAGCCAAAGCAATGGGAATGAGGCAGGAGCTGGAGTCAGTGCAGCAGAGAGCTCTGAACCTCAGGAAAGCATTTCTCCAGTGGGGCTGTGCCACACAAGATGAGAGCCAGAGAGCTATATCAGGTCATTCATTGCCTTCGGTTTCGACTCTAGGATTACTTCAACTTTTTTAATAAAATTGCATACCACTTACAGTGAGAATAAGTATTTGGGCCTTTTTTAATTTTAAAATATCCCCTGGACTCAGAAGACACAAGAATATTTTATTAAGAGGATAAGGAGACAACGTGCCACAGGCACTTCAAAAGGGGAGCTAAGACATGACAAGAAACAAGTATCAGATAAATGAAGCTGAGATTGTATGAAAGAGAGGAGTGGCTGAAAGGATTTAATGGAGATGCAGACAATAATCTAAATCCTCTGTAGGCAGTCTTTGCACTGAGCACTGAGCTAAATAAGTTTTGGATCATGACCAAAAAAAATTGTGTACCAAGTAACCCTCATCAAAAGTTTTACACAGGCATATTGATCCACTTAATGATTAAGGTCATCCAGCAGCATCCCTTCCATTTTTGGAGTTTATTTTGCAGCACACTGTGCATACCCTACTGAGAACTCACAAAATGCATTTTAGTCTAAAAATGATCAGGAAATTGCAATGGACATCTTGAAGAGCTGGAACTCAGGAATAGTCAACAAATACAGCACTTACAGCCGAGATGTTATCAGTCTGACCCTTTCACATAGGAATGGATGAGTTTTCAAAAAACTGCAGAGATGTAAAAAAGTTTGCAGTGCAGGTCTGACGAAAATTTAGGAGCAGGACGCAGCCATGTTTGTAGCCATGGGATGATCACAATGTTCATGGGTAGGCAGCCCTCATGTATCTTCAGGTGAGTACCATGTATAAATGCATTCTAGTGCTTTTGGAATGTTGCTGGTTTTATTTTTAAGAAATTGAATGCTAAATCTGAGAAACTAGATTTTTTATCACGGGAAAGAAGTTTAAAATTATTAAATAATACAGCTCTGAGCAAAAAGAAGTCAGTTCAATATGGAAATATTTGCATGCCATTTCATTCCTCTCCCCTAACCTGAGGGAATCACAGTTTAATAAAGTGAAGACTTAATTCAGTTTAATGAAAGTGAATATGACAAAACCTTAATGTAATTATGAAAATAAGGTCAAAATAAAGTAGTTTCAATGTGGAATGACCCTCATAAGAGCAAAATTAAAACTAGACCCAGTTTTAAACGTATAGAGAAATGCTCTGAAAGTAATTGATCATGCTTGTGAATATTAGGCAAGAGAAAGACTATTTGGTTCCACTTCAGTGTTATTAAATTTTATTAAGTCCAACAGCACTTGGAGGATGGACATTCCATGGGATCCTTGAGCACAGTGGAGTCTCTCCACCCAAGAGACAGAAAGAGAAATGGGATTATGAAGGATTCTTGTTCTCATTTGATAGAAGATAAACTGAACACCAGGTGATGTTACTTGCATAAAGTCAGTTATCAACAGAGCAAACAGTACTAAACAGGATTTTCAATTCATTTCAGGTTGGATAAATTGAATTTTTTTTTCTGGAAAAATACTAATATAAAAAATACTTTTAAAATCCCATTTTGAGGGTTCTGAGTACTTAGAAAATTAATTAGAAGGAAATTTAGATAAAAGACATTTACATCAGAAAGTCAAAGGATTTAACCATCAGAATGTTCAAAAAAGTACTAGTATTTAGAGGATTTGGAGTTTCCTGAAAAAGACTACATAAAATGCTTTGGGGTTGGGTTTGTTTGGCTTTTTTTATCCCCTAAGTATTTCTGCTTGCTTTTCTCTCTTGGAACAAAAAGCAAAATAGTTAAACCTGTATGTGTGTATAACATGGATATGAACTCCAATCAAATATATTTGAAGAAAAGGCAGGCTTATTTGTAAAGAGGATATAAACTTCAGAGCTAGGAGCTAAATGTGCCATACTGACCCTGTGCTCCAAGGCTGTCTTACAACCCTGGTTTTCCTGCAAATTTTAAGACTTATACATGCATTACCTGAAACTCAGTAATATTAATTTTTAGATAGGAATGACTGAGAAGGTATTTTAGTTTTGGCTGGAAAATAATAAGTTAAAACTATAAGAAATCAATATTTCTGTTTTGATTAAACTTTCATGAGAAAGTAGTAGCACCTACAGTGTTTTTTCTGTTCATAATCAGTATAATATTGTCAGGCAATATAAGTATATGCAACATAATAGAATGGAGAACCTCTTGATTCAGAACAGCACCTTAAATGAAGGTTTCTTGTATTATTTTGTAGTGCAAGGTGAGTCACAGCCGAGGACTGATCAGGACACTGATATTTTGTATTTAAAAAAATCAAATGTTCACTTGCTGAGTGACTAGAGTTGAGAAATAGAGAGATTTCTCTACCTATTGTTATTGGTCTTCTTGAACTTGACCTGCACTGAGTCACATAGCCTGGTGCATCATATGGCTCAGGAGGAAGGAGGTAGCCAGAGTTATGCAGTGGATGCTGTGTTATTCACCCATGTACCTCATGGAGTTCATTCAACATGAAAACCTCTCTGGCAATGCTTTCTATGAGCAGCTCCTAGCACCCACTGAAGAGGAAACCTTGAATACACTGCAGTGTCTGTATTTGGTCTTCACCTTTAGGAAAAGCAATAGAGCACTATGGAAAGCAGTACTAGTAGTTACTCTGTATAAAATAAAAATACCACTGGCAGTGCTCCTTCTAGCTGAAAATTCACAGCTCCTTATGCAGGAGGGTATAAAAATCTCCAGTCTCCCCCCTAACCTCACCTGCTGGGATGCTCACAGGAACAGGGCAGGGTGTTGATGGCTCTGTTTC
This sequence comes from Agelaius tricolor, assembly GCF_023055355.1. NCBI lineage: Eukaryota > Metazoa > Chordata > Aves > Passeriformes > Icteridae > Agelaius > Agelaius tricolor. The sequence continues at coordinate 49,041,369 of NW_027269261.1, forward strand.
CCAGGAGGACAAAACAAATTCCAATCCAGCCACTTCTTGATAATGTTGCTGTGTACCTGCCTCCAAGTGCAATCCCAGGCATAGGCTAAAGTCTCACCATCACACCCAGCACAGAAGCTGGCTGTGATTTCTTGTGTGGACTGAAAACTACATTGTGCTGATAAGAACTCTGGGGAGTTAAAGGGCAGGGGTGTGGATTCTTTGCTTCTTTCTTGCCAAGGTCAGGATTAAATGAGCGAGATGGTATTTCTTTTTTGGAGTCAGATATTTATTAGTTCTTATCTATATTACAGTCTCACAAACCGTGACTTCTACAGCACTCACTCTAACAAACTAAAAATGGAGCTGTATCTCTCTCTCTACAAGGCCTTTCAAGGATAAACTGTACAATTAAGAAATGACACCTAAATTATTTTTACTTTTAATCCAGTAACCCATGGCCTGCAATGCAGACTTTTTTATCCAATTACACAATACCACCCAAACCATGAAGAAGAAAGTGAAGAGAAAGGACCAGCCACCACCCTAAAACCTCCATCTTGCTGTATATATATTACTATAGTCTAAAACCTTAAACTCTTAAGTTTTCCACAATGTGATATTACACACTTCTATTCAAACTACACACCCATAATCCCAGTTCTGTCATTCAATTTTGGAAGCCTTCTCCACGGCCTCAGGTCAAAAGCAGTGTTCTCTTGGAGGTCAATGCCTGTCAGCACAGAAAGTCTAAAATTCTCAGTAACCAGGGTTCCAAAAACAGGGGGAAAACAGACAGAGAAGCATTTTTTTCTGCACTAACCCCAAGGAGGGCCAATGATGAGCATTTCATCCAAGCCCAAGGGAAATCAGGAGTTTCTGAGAACTGGTTTTCCTCAGCAGCAGGTTGATGCAGGCTGGCCTGTGCATAGCCCATCCACAGCTGCTGGGTGCTGCTGCTCTCTCGGCACTGCCATTCTCTGTCCTTGCCACATGTGATGGATAATCTGTCATGCCAAGCTTTGTTTCCTGCACCTGCCTCCCTCTTTAATATCCAATGTCTCTTGAGCCCAGGAGCTTCATATCAAACTGGCCACAATTTCTAGGACTTCAGCCTCCTGGCAAACTTTGAAATCCTGTAGTGTCAACAAAAATAAATCAGCATAATAGGCTCCATAAAGAAAAATATTTTAAGACTCTCAGTGTAGAAGAGTGTTTCTGGTGAACAAGACTGGTCCTGTGTGGTGCAGGTACAGCACCCATTGAGTACCAAGATCAGTAACCCAATTCCTCCTGACTGAGAAAGTAATCAGCTTTGCTCTTGCCAGCAGTGGCTCAGAAGCATGGAAGTGCACTGAAATATGTACCTCCCCTGGGGAGAGAAGAGAGTTTTAAACCAGAGAGGACTGGAAATCTGGAGCTTGAGTAAGAATAATCTATAGCACTTCCAGATTCTGTCTATATTTTTCTCCAGATGTCTGCCACTATCCAAGTCATTCTGGCACCTTTGAGCTTGAAAACATTGTGAAATTTAAAGACTATTGTTTTAAATTAAAATGATGCAAATGAGACAAGGCATGGATAGTGCCTGAAACTAGGGCCAGTGCCTGAAAAGAGCAGGCAGTAGGCAAACCACCATCTGCACAGCCTGAAGGATAATAACACTGAAATGCTGATCTATGGATTGGTGTTTCTATCTGCTGTGGCTTCCAGCAAGCTTTCATTGAATTTTTCACTGCAGCTGATACCTATTGTCCTGTATGCTCTAAAAAATGCCAGTGATTGAGCAGAATAAATTTTTTATTTTTTGCGTGGCACTAAAATACACAGAAAATTAAAGGGAATCATGCTGCCACCACCATTCAAGTGCAGTTCTGTGTTTCTCTAACATATAAATTTTTGCATTTCTTAAGTTTGTCAATTTCAAACCAACCAATTTCAAGGACTAAGGAACTACATAACTGTTCATATTTTTTCTTGTAAAAGTAAAATTAAGGAAGATGCTGTCTTTTTTGGTATATGCTGTTAAGAGCTCCCCAAATATGGTGACCTCATTGTTGGTCAAACAGCATCATGGGACAGGATGTATCCCCAAATGTAATCCAAGTAAGGAATTTTAACTGCAGATGTTTGAGCTGTACTGTTCCAGTATGATTCAGGGCCAGGTGTTAAATCTGATTTATTTTCTTTAGCATCCCTGTAGCTCCTGGGGCTTCTGTGTACAGCAGCACACGTCGAGCTGGAGCTGCAGAAGCCTCACCCCTTCCTGCTGCTGCCTGGCACTTGGACCCAATAATTGTCTTTGTCACATTTGGTGCATTCTGCAAACAGCCTGATTGCAGCCTCTGTGCTCAGAACACCTCTGACCTGCTCCACATGAAGTGAATTTGAAAGGTCATGCACTACCAGGTACCCTGGAAGCAAATTCCCTGGTATTGGTAAATTGTGTGCACCTGGGAAGAAACAAGATCAAGCCCCCAGCAATGTCTCAACCTCCCATCAGAGAGGCTTATCTGCAAGGAGAGCTCTGTAATGCTGACCTGCCTTCTTACCTGCAAAAGCCTTTGTCCTTACTGGAATGTTGGTGTGATTCTGAAAAGCCAGCTTCCAAAGTCCAGAAGAAATTGTCCTTTGGGGTAACACAAATGAAACATCATTAAGAACATTAGCATGGACAAACTCGGACCGTGGATTTCTCCAAGCAGTCTTATCAAAGCAGATTGTGTGCAAAAACTAATGGCTTTCTTTTTATTAAAAAAAATCATGATTTACCACCCTGTGCTTTAAAATCATGTCTTAAATTATTCCTGGGCCTATGTTTGGAGTTGCCTTTCAAAGAATACCATTAATGATGCCATTAATAAAAATAGCGCTTCAAATGTCACTGTAATTGTATCCTTTGATCTGTGACTTTTGCTTATTAGTACTGCAGTCTGTTGAACTGACATCAGAAGGACAAAAGCTTTTGATAGCTTCTTTTTTCAGCTTAGATTTAAATGATATTGTTCTTTATAAACAACCCAGTGAGATCTCTGCCTTTGTCCATCCTTCTGTGAAGAACTGTCTATCTAACAGAAGTTAATTTCTTTTTTGTTTGTTTTGTTTTGTTTTGTGGCTTTTTTGGTTGTTTTGTTGAGGGGGTTTTTTTGCTTGTTTTAATCTAAACCAAAATAGTGGAGTGGCTAAATTAAAAACGGAATTATTTAATTATGGTCCAAATTACAGAACATAATTAAAGCACACTTGCCTTCACTTAATCTAGCATTAAAATATATAGTGGTAATATTTTTTTTCTTTTGACGAAAGGGTTTTTGTATTATTTCATCCAAATGATATAAATAATTTTAAAGTTCACTTTTTACTCTAAAAAGAGAATAAAAAATTATTTCTTTCTACTATTATGCAACCTTTAGGCTCAGTATCTCACCATCAGGTTCACATAGCAATTTGGAAATACAATGAACAGTAGCTGGGTGTTTCAGCAGTTCTAAGCTAATCTCCAAAACCAGCAACATCATCTCTCATTTTTGCAACACCCTCCTCTTCAGTCTAGGCTAGCCATTTGTCTTGTTCTCAACAGGTGTTTTAGATAATACCCTGTCAATTGTGTCATTATAAATCCCAATCGCCAAATGTTTACACAAAGATTATTAACATCCTACAGTTTCTCACGTCTCATAGTTTTTATTGGAATGTTTCCTTCTGCAAAACCCAGACAGGCACCCTGACCTCAGCACCAGCAGTGCAATCATAAATGTATAAATTGCAAACTGCTGCTGCAGATGGTGAGAGAGGTATATCAGATGCTGCCTTTGCTCTGACTGAAAATGTGGAGGAAGGAAACCCTGGCACAGTGGGAAGATACAGGGCTTGGTGCAAGGCTTTGCCTACAGATGATAAAGGAAACTCAAAGCTTTCAAACTACAGCTTTCATCAGGCACAGGCAGATGCAGATTAGCAGCCAAACCACCCTAAAATAAAGCACTCCTGTGGTTTCTTCATGCAAAATGATGGTAGCTCCTCAGTACTGAGGAATATTCCATGTGGACAATTTTAAATGTGCTGAATGCTCATCTTCCTCAGATTAAGCAAGATGCACAATTCTGAGCTGTTTTACCTGGAGAAACAAGGCTGTGTGCATTCATATTCTGGATAAATGTATGAAGCTTCACAATTAGATATTTTAATGGATCAGCCAGTGCTCTACTTGGCCTGGAGGCATGGAGAATTCTCTAGTTTAGTTATCCTCTCATGTAATTTTTCAAGTTATGATGTGTCCTGTGATATAAAAAAGTGGTGATGTATCTCTCTAGGCAAGACACTTAACTACTTATTACAGAATTCCTCCCTATCTCATGCGGAATTACAAGGGGCTGACTGGCATGGAGCTTTTAATGAAATACTTATTCAGAAGAAAAACATATTGCTTTGTCAGTTCCAGGTCCCACCTACCTTCATTAAACCCCTGTTCTTGCTCCTAGGTTCAGGAGAGAGACATTTAATAAACACTGAGGAGGTGTGAAGTTTATGGTCATGACCACGTGGCCATTTGCAAAGCTTCTGAGCTTGTTGCATGTTGCTACCAGAGACTGATTTTATTAGTTCCCACATTTACAGTCAGACTTGCTATTTAGCTTCTTGTTTATCAAGAGAAGAACCATTAGAACCATGTGCTTGATGGTGTCTTTAGAACTTTAGGACTGTGCCTTTGGACAGGATTCCTTTGCCAGAAATTTATGGTATTCATTCCCTTTTTGGGAAAAGAGGATTTTTCAGTGGTGTCATAGTAGAACGGTACTGGAAACAGGGCAGTGGTAAAAGCAGCAGTTGCCATCAAGAAAAATTTAGCAAATAAATATTTATTAATAAATGAACTCAGAGCAAGTTTCCAGAATTATTAAAAACTAATAGCTGAAAAACATTATCACCTGTGTTTGCAGTCTCCCCATTAGTATGGGAGGAAATGTGTTGCAGGGTACATTGTGCCCTAAATTTAAAAGAAGCTGCAAATCTTTTTGGAAGAGATGCCTCCTGTGCTGTGGCAGTAAGGCAGGAGATGTGCTTGGAGCTTGGATCTTTTATAGAATTTCTCTCTGGCAAAGTTTCTGTGGACAAGGCAACAGTTACTGAAGGGATTGCCATATTCTCTGCAGGCTTCATGCTTGTGCCAGTTTGAATCATTTAATATTATTTGAATAGGTTTTTAGATGCATATTGAATGTGTGTGTGTGTGTGTATGAACAGATATTTTTATCTTACTGGAGATTTAATACTTTGGCAGTCAGCTCTCAAGTGCTTGGGAGCAGAGCCAAGATAATACTTTCTGAAATCTTTTTGAAGTTTTTCTTTTTTGAACCATGAAAATGCTTCATTTTTTTCACCTCAGACTTTTTTTTTTTTTTTTAAGAGGATACTGCCAGCTTTGTCAGCTTTGTCAGCCTCACATTATGTATCACCAACCACACTTTGTGAACAACCCCAGATGAAAAGAGGTCTGGCATTCAACTGCATGTGTACATTGGCATCCTATGGAGAGAATGTGCTCAAGGACTCCCTGTGGATGTCTGGAGTCTCAGTGCATCACTGTGGAATAATAAAATCCTGCCTTCTTCCTGATGTTATGAGACCACAGGGTCTGATCAATGACCTTTTATGAATTCCACTGACTATGAGGGATTTACCTGTATATTCCACTGACCCTGTAGGTAAGATACAGCAGTCAAAATGGATTCATACAAACGAATCTGGTTTTCTGTCTTCCAATAACAGAAACATTATTTATTTATTTATTCAGAAATAATGAGCTCTGCATTCATGGAATCCTAAAATGTGCCAGATTCCCCATCTATAGGATAAAATCTGCAATTCAGAGAGAATCAGAAAATGAGAGAAAAAGGGAAGGAGCATCCAAGCAAACAGATAAAACCACATCTACTGTTTCTTCCTGATTTCCCCCAGTACTACTTGCTGCGTACTTGGAAATTACATAAAATCCCATTTGATTTATTTATCTATTTATTTAACTTTCCTATTGGCTGATATATACATTCCTTTTAAGTTCAGGTGAGTGAAAGGGGCAAGAGATGTACTCTTTTAAAGCTAATAGAATGTTTAATTAAAATTCTAAAAATCCCAATCTTTTTGACTCTTACTTCTTACGTGTTGCTAAAGCTATGAGGAAATTGCCTAAGTAATGAGAGTTTACAACATTTTCTCTTTTTTCTCTCACTGTTTTTCTTCACTGAGATGCTTGTCTATCTTAATGAACATGGGATTTCTTCTATTCCATTTTAGACACATAGTACTATTTGATTTTTCTTCCTTTTCAGATTACAGATTAGAAGGCTTTTTCCTTGCCATAGAGAAGTTTACTGAGTTTATTTTAGATGTGAGAAAAGAAGAAGTTGGCAATACCAATTACTTGTTATTTGTTAATCATCCATCAGAGACTATTATCTCATGTTACATCTATCTGCGCTAGGTATGCAGCATTCCTTCCAATACTGTAGGTTATGAAGTAAACTTTTTTGGTATTCTCATATGTCTGTCATTTATTTCACCAAAACAGAGACACCAGAGATCTTATGGCTCCTCTGTGGCTTCTTACATCATTCCCCAGCAGGTCCCTTCCACTGGAAGTGTCTGATGAAATACCAGGGCCCCACTGCACATACACAGAACTAAACCAAAGGGAAATGGATGGGAATGCTGTCAGGTGGAGCAGGCTGGATGTGCCTGCACATGGAACTAGCCATGGGGGAAAAGGAGCTTTATCAGTCTTTGCAGTATTTTTTACATCCTTCATTTTATGTCTTGCCCATTAAGCCTGAGCATGTGACACTATTAAAAGCTGCTGCAGAGTCCTTCTTGCTAAATTGATAAAAACTGGCTTTTAATGGGACTGAATACAAAAGCTAGCACTACTTAGCAAAGGAAGTTGCCAGATTTCTTAAATAAACTATAGAATAAGCAAAAAAGAAAAGAAAAGAAAAGAAAAAAGCAAACCACCAAACTGATTGCCTCTTGATTAATTGTAGTGGCAACAAAAGCTCAAAATAGCACCATTTATATTGTCAAGTGATTCCCAGATGAATAACTTTTCTTTCATCATAATAGCACACTGTCACAATAAACGTCAGGGGATAATGGATGCATCTAGATTTTCATCCAGAAAGACTGCTTGACAGTAGATTGGGACCGAAAAAGATATGCCACTGAGCAGGAATTACAGCAGGAAAGGAGCTTTCCTTTACTTCTGAATTTGGCTGATGGTCTATTCTGACATGTGTTGCTGAGGAATGCTACTTGGCATTACCTTAAAGCTTTAGAGCATCTCCTGCTGTAAGATTTTTCTTGAAGCTGCTGGAAACATCGTTAAAGTATTTGGGCTGTGATTTTCCAAGAGTTCAACCAACCCGAATTTTAAATGTTCAAATAAAAGACTTCCTTTTGTTCACTTAAAAAGAAAACAAAACATCCAACATTTCTTTAACAAGCACTGAAATTCAGTCTGAGTTTACTATGGAGATTAGGCCTGAGCTGTGTCTGCCAGAGGGATATGAGGTACTTGGCATGGAGACTGGGAACTTCTCCCTGGAGCAGAGAAGCTCTAGGAGATCAGTGGGGAAGCAGACCCATCTGACACAAAGCACTTCTCCCAGGGTGAGCCAGAGATCCCAATATATGCTGTAAACTCCCTGGCAAAAGCACCCCACCATCCTGTAAGGCTGGGCTGTGGTGGGGTGAGGATCCCTTGTCACCACTCAGGTACTGCAAGGACTGAGCAGTGAATCAACACAGCCCAAGCCATGAACAGCAGCCATGAGGCTGGACCTGCTCTGCTGGTGAGTGCAAGCCCAGGCCATGTCACAGCTTGAAAAAGATGGTCAAAAGGGTCAAAAGATGCTCCCCATATAAATAGTTTATGCTTAAAAAGCATAACCTTGTTTTGTTCCTTTTGTATAGACAAGTGAAGACAGCTTTTAAAGATGGGAGCAAACACCATTTTCCTATGGGCTATTTTTCTATTCTGTAGCAGGATTAACTTGTTTTGGGAGTGAATCACGTTCATGTAGTAAATAAAAATTATGTGGTAAGTGAAAATCATGTAGTAAATGAAGAGGGGAATTGAAAGACATTAGACAACTATCTTTCATCAAGTTAAAACATTAGGCTTTATTTCCATCTCTGGGCAGCCATATGTGGTACCAAAATAGCAAAGCTGTGATCTTATTTATGACTTCCTTATAATATTATAAGATTATGTAAATTGAAGTAGCTTAGCCAGAATGGGGACCCACAGTTAATGGTGTGACCCTTTTCTCTCTGTCTCAGTTTTATATGCATCTTTGTGTGACTAAGCCCCATGCCTCACAGGAGAGTTATGGCACAAAATTAGTTCGATTAATTTGAAAGAATTTGAATAAAGAAAGCTTGCTCCCCTTCTCATCACATGTTGGTGGAAACCAACAAAGCATTGGGAATCTGCTCACTATCTGAGCACATTCCCTGCACTGCAAGAGAGGGAGAGATCCTATAAATGGCAGATGGTTATGTGGTGACAAAATTAAAGTCTTTGACCTAAGCCATGTCAAAAAAGAAATCTGAACTACAGAATAATAATCAATCTTATTTTGGACATGCCCTGTTCCAGAATTCTAGGTCTGGAACTAGATCATACCAAGGGACATTAGTGTAGTCTTTAATGTTCAAGATGAGTATAGATAAAAAATCGTAGGGTAGAAAGAGAAGAATCTCTTCTCTTTTTGCTCAGTGCCATCAGTCCTCATTTGTGCTACAGGACTTGCCTTGAAGCAATAGTTTGAAACATTTTTAGAGAAGAGTACCTAAAACCATTAGAAGTGAGACCAACAGGTCACGTTTTATATATATGTGCTTAATATCTGTAGCTGCCATTAATTTCAGGAGAAGATAAGAACTGAAACAGGCTATTTTTTTTTCTTTAAATGTCAAAATGAGAACTTACTGCTTAGCTTTAGGAAAATATTTGCAAATGTTGGTGTTAATATACGATGTGTCAGCCTCCTCACCTGCCAAATGGGGAGGACAGTGCTACATCCCACACAAACACACTGCATTACAGACAGACTGAATCCATAACTATTTATGCTCTGTAAAGCTCTAGGAAAGGAATGCTAGTAGCCTTCCAGATGCCTTTGAAGAGTTGGAGTGTCTTGTACTGGGATGAATAAAGACATGAATATCAGAGGCAGAAAGGACCTGGGGCGTAGCTGCTCAAGTGTAAACACATATTCTGTAAGATGCCATGCCATCAGTTTAAAAAATCTCAGAGGCAATTGTGACAGAAAATGCAGAGGTTCATGAGGCTTAAATCTCTCTTGACTAACTTCAGTGTTTCAGTTCAGGCATGGGAAGGTAAATTTGTTTAGTTCCTGTTTTCAAATTAAAGTTCTCTTTATCGACAATTGAAAGGTGGATTCATGTCTCTTAATTACTGGATTAAAACCAGTAAGTACCTTTTCACCATGGCTTGATGTGATTGTCAATGATGAAGACAAATGTAGTTCAATCATTTTGCAAAGATATGGTGTAAAGTGTAATTTTTTATGGTTTTATGCAGAGCTTTCCTCTCAAAATAAAGGAAGTGCCCAGCCTTCTATTGAGGACTCTTTTTCTTTTTCTTAACCTTGGCAACTGCATGTTAGCCACTCATGGCAGGTATGAGTTCCCTGCAAGAGAGAGAGCTTTTGGAAAAGTTAGCAAAACTGGCCTGACTGGATGACTCAGCATCAGGCTTTAGCTGAACACATCGTGTATTAGGCAACATGGAAGGCCTGCATACTGAATCTTTACATGTAGTTGCTTTTGTAGAGAAGAAAACATGACCAAGTGTGTTTGGAAAAATACTCCTCCCTGGAGAATCCTCTCCCTTTTCTTCTTGAGATCAGGTAGGACATAACGTGCTCCCCAGCTGATATGATGCAATTTCTATACATACTCAATGGCTTGTAGGAGGCTAATTTTTTACATTATGGTAAACTAAAAAATAAAATTAATATTTCACTGCTTGAGTGAACCTTTCCTGGTCGGAAATAATACAGGTTTCCTTTGAATTACTCTACAGATGCAGTTATACTTTCAAATATGGATTAAAGGAGAAGATTACTTTTTATCAATATATCTCCTGTAACTTTAATATTAAGAGCTGGATCCTTATTCCTCTGTCTTGGTCATTTGACATTAATCATCCTCGTGAAACTTGGGTGTTAGAGTTCCACTTAAAAATTTTTAAAGGGTTCAGATTGTCTCAGAAAAGCAGAAGATGGAGAAATTCTTGTCATGGTGTTACTACAACAGGACTATGAGTATTTTAATTTCTTGATACTCTGCTAAGAATTACTCCTAGCCTTTGGCTGGACTGAGCCTAACACAGTGGTAGAAGAATAACTCGTAACATCTCAGCTATTAAGTCCAATATCTCTTTTAAGAATTAGCTCTTCTTGCTGACAGATGCACTTGTTGCCTAATTGGGCTCCTTCTCTTCTGTGTTTTCCTTCTGTTGTCTTTGCCACTGTGACAGTGAGTACAAACTCGGAGAGAATCCACTGCTGACAGGGATGTCTGAGCTTGGGCCATAAGGAGCAAGATATAAAGGTCTAATGGACAGCATGCACCACTTCTCTCATCCAGCCCAGTCAGAACTCTGGATTTTCATGATTTAGCCAGGATTTCATGGACATCAGAGTGAAACAACTCACAGAGGCCTTTCATGCAGCTCCTCTCCCTTTGTTTCTATCATATGCTTTGTGTGGAATACTTGCATGGTTGGGAATTGCTCTCCCTTCCCAGCCAGGACAGGGACAGCAGACCTACCCCTGCCACTTGTGCCCACAGGACAAACACTTGTTCACATTTCAGCTTGCATTTTGCTTAGAAGCCAGATGAAAATGCATCAGCAGAGGCCTCTGGAGCAAGCAAACAAAACAGCCAGAGTCTTGCAACTCCCTACAGGCGTCTTCCCCTGTGGAAGGAGAGAAACAAGTGTGAAGAGCTAGGGCTGGAATTCAGGAGGGTCTGAAGGTGAAGGGAGGCTGAGCCTTGGTGGGCTGTAGGCCATCCCAGACACAGCAGGAAGAAGTCCTACACTCACACAGACCCTGTGACCTGAGTCCCTTGAAGGAGGATGTCAAGGGGGAACTTCCCATCCTTGTCCTTTTCAAAGCTCTTTGTCCCAAACTGGTCACACATAGATCTTGATTGTCTTGGTGAACAGCACCTGTAAAATTCCCTGTGGTCTCAAGGAGCCTGAGAGGGCTCCATGTGCCCTGTCTCTCATCCTCAGCCAGTGACAGTGTGGGCACCTTGTCTCCTGTGCATGTGGGGGACTCTCCTGTGGGACATGCCTGATCTCTGTAAATCAGTGTTCCCTGCCTTTAGCACCAAGAGGCATTTGCATAGAAAGTGTTTGTCTCCCCTGTTTCTTCAGTCAGGCTTGCCCCTTTGTGTCACAGGTGACAAGCTGTTTGTGACAGCAAGATGGAGCACATAGATAAGGGAAAGTCCCAGCAACAGAGCGAGTAAATACTGCTTGCTGTGCTGTTTTTGCCAGCTGTGTGTTGTTCATGCTGCTATGAACAGAGGTGCTGGGGCTCAGAGAGCTCTAAATGCAGACAGGAAACACAAACACAAATGTCTAAAACAAGAACACTGTGCAAGAAAGCTTTTGCTACCCGGGTCCTGATCCTGCTTCCAGCACTGCCCCATGCCCAGCCTGCCATGGACAGGGTATGCCTCGCACAGAAGCTGATAACATCTACCTTAAAAAAACAGCTTTAAGGAGAGAAAGGCTTTGAATGTTTTGTAAGTGCTGGGGAAAGGTCTGTGCACAGCAGCCACTGAAGATGATGATATCTACCTTAAACAAAACAACCCAGCACTAAGGAGGAAAAGGCTCTGAGTGTTTTTCAAATGGTGGTATTGCAATCTGACGACACAGCTTTATTCTGGAGCTGAGACTCAAAGCCTGGATTTTGCTGGGAAAATTAGACCTTAGACCTGCTAGCATTTCTGTCCTCCTGAGGATTAACGGTGTTGTAGACTGTAGTCTTATTTGATGACTTTTATGGCTGCAGCATCTAAGCTTGCCCCAGCTGATGTGACTGTTGTGCCTTCTCATTTTGTGCTCTTTTTTATTCCTTAAGCTTTCACAGACATCACAAATCTTCCTTTAACACTGATCATGACGTAACTGTAAATACAGAAAATGATTCAAAATTATTGAACTGCATGGTGCCACTTCCACAGTTATGCCATGTATGCTATAAAAAGAGGCTGAGTAAGAATGAGCTGGAGTAAGCTGGCATTGAGATCAAGGTGAGAAAGAGAGTAAAAGGACTGTGAAAATTTTCTTTTATTTATACACCCTTCTCCTGAGTTGTTCAGGCCTGAGTTGAAAGGAAAGACCAGCTGAGTTTTTAAACATATCTGAAGGTTTCTAAGCTCAGTTTTCACTTGTGTCCATTGTAAGGGAACACAGTTTCCTTATGCAGCTTTGAAATACCCTTGAGTAGATGAACATGCCGAAGTCATTGAAAGAATCAAGAGCTGAACTGGGGTCAGAGCTGAGGGCCAGGCTGTGATGCACCACATTCATGCCCAGCAGTATGACATGTGCCAGATTGCCCCAGAAGAGCACAAAAAACACATTGGAGGGCATGCAGCATAGCCACCTCTCAAAAAGAGAAATCGAACTCAGAAGGAAAATCTCTTGGCACTGTTGGGGAGCTGCAGCCTGATGGGCACTTCCCCCTGTAATTGTGCCAAGGCTGGTGCAAAGGCATCGCATCAAATGACAAGAACAATGAGCAACAGCAGCCTCAAAAACAGAGATAAGAACAACATCTTCACAACTGCAAAATGGAGCTTGGGGTGGGAAATGAATATTGAAGAAACTCAAAAGTTAACAGCACAGGTACTCAGCCAGCTTCTCAAGGAAAATGACATAATTCAGGACTTAACGCTGATTCACACACATTGAGGATCTTGGCACTGAGAGGCTTCAGTTTCTAAATTAGCATCACACAGATGCCCATGAAAATCCTGGCACAGTTAATAACCTTGCTAAGTATTCTAGGCATTATTTTTAAGCAGAAAAGAAAAAACATCAATCCAATGCCCCCCCCCCCAAAAAAAAAGAAACAAACCAGCAAAAAATCAAAATAATTACCAAGGTGCCTGCCAAATTAAAATACAGTTTAATTGTTCTGTTTAAGTGTTCAAACAAAACATGTATAACACATCCCAGGAAAACACACTCATTTTTGCTTCCTTCCCTAAATAAAAATACATTGATTTGTCAGTGCATTTTCAAGTCTAAAAGATATATTAAAAAACTCCTATAGCATACATTTTTGAAAACATTGCTCAGATTCAGCTTCCATGAGAGACATCGCTCCCAGCAGTGGTATTTAAGCATTTTGCCTTGATAATTTTGCAGTTTGTCTATTATAGTATTACCTAACAAGAGTAGCTAAAGAATGAAGAGCCAACTCCATATGTCTGTTGAGATGCAAACCACAGGAGCTGTCAGGACTTTGTCAGAAGCCATAAGGGACACCCTGCTGGCTCCACAGCACAGTCCTGCTTTCCTTTCTTGCGAGGTCAAGTTGTTGCCTTTCTTTTTGCTCCATCACTTTTCCTGTGTTATTGGGAACAGTGAAGGCCACAGTGGGCCCTCAGTGCCACTCAGACCTCTGAGTGCCAGCAGCTCAGGGAGCAGCAGCGTGAAGCTCCCCCCAGGCACCTGCTCAGGGCTGTATGTACAGCACCGACAGGGCAGCACGGGCTGCTGGGCACGCGGAGAGTGATGGACCATCACAGCCTGGATTATGGCTGTGGGACTGACAGTCTGTCCAGCTGTGGGGCACACCTCACCAGGGGCTGCTGGAGGGCAGCTGGGGAAACAGCTCCTTTTAAACTATTGACTTATTTTGAGGCATTCCAAGGCACCGAACTTCCCCATCTCTAGGCGACACTTGCAAGGAAAATACACTCTTGGTGCACTGCAAAGATACCCTGTGTTAGGAAAGCAGGGACCTGACCAGAGACTGGTCTGCCCTGAGCCAGTCCTTCAGGCACACCATCTTTCCAGGAGGGAGGTCCTGCAGATCTGTTCCTGGTTCAGCCTCAGAGCAGCACGGGGAGGTAGGAGTCCCACACACCATACCGTGGCGTAGGTGGGGGAATGGATCTCATGCCACCTACACATTGAACGGTGTGCAATAAATAAAGTGGGTGGATTAAATGTCATAGATACATACCACTCCTAAACTCTTATCTGTCTGCACTGGTATCTGTGCCAGCTGCTTTTCCACCTACCTAGAGGCCTTTTGGTTATGGAAACCCACAACTCACGACGATATTTTACTTCTGTAGAGATACATTGCTTACGCCCACAGTGAAACCAAGTAGAAAACAAATGCTCTTGCTTGGTGCCAAAGAGTGACCTGCTCTCTTGGGGGAGCCGTCCTGTTTTGTGTGATTTACTGAGATCTGGAAGTTAAATTAAAGGCAAAGAATAGTTTGCTTGTTTTTTTAGTAGGATACAATTTACCTGTAGTACTGGAAATGGCAACCAGTCACTCCTGCTCTCTTCTACCATCTCTGCTTGGGAGCTTGCAGGGTTTGCCAAAATTTGAGTCCAGGTCCAGATATGGGGCCTGTGGTAGTACCACACACTTGGCAGTGTGGCATTCCTTATCTTCTTTGCTAATATCCCTGTTGGGAATCTTACACAGATAAAAATAGGCTACAGTGTCTGCTTCTCCTTCCCAATGATTTGCAGACAGATACTTGCCAAGTGTCTAGTGACTCATTTATTTGGTAAAAAAAAAACGACCACAACAATGCAATCTGCACTCTTTTCCCACTTCCATATAAGAAGCATTTTTAACAGTCACTCAGACTTGTGTAGTATAGATATTAGCAACCTGTTCCCGTTTTTGTCTAAAGAGTGATGGATACAAGCCCAGGGGCCAAATTTCCACTGCCTTTTTCTTTTGGTAGCCACTTACTCCATGCACAATGTACCTGACACCAGTCTGGAGACCCAAGTTATTGAGCAGAGGTTGGGTGGAGGGGCATGGGCTGGGCTGGTGGAGCTGCCAACACTCTGTCCTTGACAGAAGGATGGAGACTAAATCTCAAGCGTGCTTTGCTGCTCCGTGGTTCTGGTCCAGCCATCCATTTAGCCAGTGAAAAATTGCTCTAGATTTTTTTTTCACCAGCTTGTGCAGCATTGCACTGGCTGCTCTGGAGGTGAGTAAGTGCTGTGTTTCTCTGAAGATGTTTTTGTAACTGAATACACTTGGTCAGCAGAACTCTTACTAAGACATAGACAGAAAAGATTTTGAAAACAAAAAGAAAAAGGGATAAAAAAAGAGAAAACCTCTATGAACAAACAGACCAAACTTTTGGCACTTACCACAGAATGAAATGTTACTGTCTGTACTCCTACATTGCAGTAGTTGTAGGTGGACTGACTCCTCAGACATGGGCTCTTGCAAGGCCAGATCCAAACAAAGGAGCCACAGGCCTATTCACAAGTGTAAAGATAAAAAGATCTAGGTTTTCTATGTTTAGTGCCACTTGTTTCTGAAAAACCCAGCAGCCCTCCAAGAAGCATCTTGCTGAGGCACAGAGCAGTTCAGGAGACACCAAAAAGCCACAGTGCCTGTGAGTTGCAGAGCAGGAGCCAGGAGTCCCAGTACTTTGCTCTATCCAGAAGCAGTAAAGGTAGGACACAAAATGCCAGAGTGGATCAATGCCTATCATTTATAGCTGTCAAGAAAACATATTGCAATTTCCCTGATGGGAGAAGCAGACATCTCAAAGACGATTTTTAGAGAAGGGCTGGTGTTTTCCCATGTCCTTGGGAAGCAAAGTTTTCTGTCATTTCCTATTGAATTCTCTTCTACTACTTGTCTGCCTGAATGCATAGTTACAGTGCTTCTGAATTTTATTAGGAAGCCAAAACACTGAGGATTATTACCTAAGCAAAAGTCCTCCAACCCTCCACCATCTCACCTTCATGACACAATTTAATCAATACCTACCTCCATTTAAATATCCCACTGTCTCTTATTCATGATGCTGAAAAGCCCTGGAACAATGAACTACTATACATGACTACTTCCTACTCAAGAAACAAAAAATTAAAAATTGTGGCTTTCTATTTTTAAATAATAAATAGAAAATATTTATTTTACAGCATTTTCAAGATCATTTTGACAAAAAGGCAGTTTTCATCAAGCATTTGACAGACCAAAAGAAAGAACTTCTACAGAAAGCTTTGTAGCTCATACAGCTGCATACACAAGGTGAGTTCTTGCTCTTTAGATATATTTACGTATGTGTATGTTTCCAGTTTTAACAATTACAAACTAAAAGCTAATATACTGAATTTCAAGAAAACTCCTACTCATGATATAATTACATTGCAGTAATAAAATCAGTGCTTAATATGCTCAAAGCAGACAGATATGAAAACAGTATAGTACCTTGCCACATTGCCATCTCCTTGTCTATACAAATCTGCTGAATTTCTTTTTCTTATCTCTCAGATCTTCAAAGACTGGCTTCTTAGTATCTGTACTACTGACAATGTATGTTTTTGGAAACAGCACAGCAGATCTTATACTACAATTGTTAGCAGATAGAATTCATTGCCAGTGCAGTGATCAGGAAAGATGGCATTTTTCTCACTGCTTTAAGGAGTAATCAGCATTTTAAATAAAAGAAACAGCAACAGAAAATATCCCCCTAAAAGCCCCAAGCAGAGCAAAAAAATCAGCTGACTAACCCTCAGGTGTCTTCAATTCATTACAGAGACATCATTATACTGACAAAAACTTGTCTTTGGGCAAAGTCATTTCATGCTTTCCACATCAGGACAATGACAGCAATTGGCCACAAGTAATATTGAAAGGACCAAATATTGTGAAAAGAGGATGAGAAAAAAAGACTGTCTCTGGTTTTGAATATGAGCCAAACATTCCAAAACCAATACTGCATAATTAGGGAAAAACTATGAGATTTGGATCTTCAGAGATGAATTGATAACAAGAGGGACTTTTTAAAATTCAAGTGAAAAGAAAAAAAAATACTCGAATTATGATTAATTCAGAAAAGCTCTGGTAGAATATTCAAAAGAAACATGGTTAAAATCAAGGTTTGCAACTATATTAACAGGAAGACATTCCTTTAAAATATTTTTTGAAATAAAGTGTGGAACTGTGGGACAGATCGTCGTCCTCAGCTGAATTCAGCAGCACTAGCAAAGATCATAGCAGCTAAAATCCTGATCTGTGTATGTATAATAAGCACATTTATAAATAGGTAATCATCATTATAATTAAGTTCAGATCGCAGCAATTAGACCTGGACTTTTATCATGCCAGTCATTTGGGAGCTTTAGATTAGGACCATCTCTAGGAAACACATGAAAGATAGAGGAGGAAGAGGAATAAATGACAGAACTACAAATGCCCGGAAGTGACCTTTAAGCTATATTGTATATTAAACACAAGAAGTGAATGCATAAGAAAAGAACATGCAACCAAACATCATAAAGGGCTTAAAAGAACTGTCAATAGCAAAACCTGGAAATTTATGCACACATTAAGCACTGATGAAATTTCCTGTCCTGACATGATTTCATTTTAAATTATCTGAAGCAGTGAAATAGTTGGTTTACTTTTCCTGTCTCTCACCTGCAAGTTCTAAAACAGCTTTCTTTTTGTTTGTTTTTTTTTTTTTTTTTTTGTTAGCCACACTTGCTGCAAAACATGTAAAATAACAAGTTCTCAATGCACTGGTTATTAATATCATATATCTACTTCATAAAATATCTGCAAAACAAAGCACCCTATTATAAGGGTAACGACTGTCTCAGCTTGTATATGAAAAAAAGGATGTGTTAGCACAGCATACAAACCTTCAAAGATCTATCGAATATTTGTACCAACGCGATATAAAAACATGATTTAAACATAAAAATATTCATAGTATATAAGACAATCTTCCAGTGGTAGTTATTGGACGTTACTCTTCACACACACCATACCCACGCATACAGATACACAAACGTACGCTCACTCTGCTGCCTGGAGGCTCCATAACCCCCAGCGTGGAATTGCCCTTTCTCCAGACTAACAGTTGTTGCTCTAAGTAAACAGCTATTTCTCAATGCATTTTTTTCCAAAGTAACACAAAGGAATGATGCAATGGCATGGCAAAATATGTTGTTTTATGAAAAGATAGTCAATAAATATTGTTCTGCTACAGGAAATGTTGTGTAACAGTTTAGCCACGTGGTTTGCAACCTTTTACAAAAGGGCAGTTTTTCTAGTCCTTATCATGTTACAAGTACTATGGCAAGGCTTTCTTCAGAAACCTCTTGAGTCTTAACTTGATCATATTTCTTGCTCTGTTCACAATCAGCATTAAAAGAAGCCCAAATCCCCCAAAAAGCAGCCTAGTATGAAGAACAAATCGTTCAGATAGGAGTCAGTAAGATCCATGTGCTTTCACATTATCTCATCTCCTCTCCCCAAAATTAAGTTCCACAGTTATACCACCTGTAGAAAGTTCCACAGTTATACTACCTGTAGAAACCAGGAAAAAAGTATTTATGCATATATGTCTCATATACAAGTAGCTTTGTTCCCCCGCACCACACTCTGCCCATACGGCTCCTGGGGGTGTTACCCCCATAGCAGACAAACAGCAGTCATGAGGTGTGCTAATGACTTCTCCAGGTCACACTTACCAGAGTCCTTTTCAAGCATTGCCAAGAAAGGGTGTGACTAAGTGTGATTATATTTTTTTTCCTGCGTGTTTATTCTTTTTATTTTTTTTTTTTTTTTGCTATAGAAGTTGTTCCTTTAGTTTGTGCTTTGTTGTGGTTTCCTAACATTTTCCCAAAGTACTTTTATTTTTAACAGATAGATAATCTTGAGCCCTCAGAATGGATTTTTTATTATCTTTTTGCCTCATTTTAGTTATTTAAGTGCAGGATGAAATTTTTGCCCTGTCATTTGTCACTTTGTTCTCTGCTCTCTCTCCTGCAGCCCTAGGAGGCTTGTCTCCACAAGTCCTCCCAGTGGGCAGCTCCCAAAGTCCTTCCTGTCTTGTCTCTTGCAGCATCTAGAGGGTGGATGAGCTTTGCTTATAATCCCTCAGGATGACAGAGGCGTAGGTCACATCTGGGGGTGTGCACAGCACCGACTCCGACACGGGGGAGCTGGGCACGGAGCTGCCCGAAGCCACTGAATCCCGGAAAGGGGATGGGGGCGTCAGCGCGGGAGAGTCTTCGAGAGTCAGTTTGCTGGTTGCCGGCTCCTCGTCCTCCTCCTCCTCTGTGCTCTTCTCATACACATATCCCTGAATGAGCTTTACCTTCTCACTCTCGGCTTCCTCAGCCGGGGGAGACAGGGGCTCCTGGCTGAAGGCAGCCACCTGGAAAGGCTGCAGGGGCGGCTGCTGCGGTGGCGGGGGTGGGCAGGGGGGCCGCATGCCGTTCCCTGAGCCGGGAGTGGGGAGGACAGCGTTGAAGTCGGGGATGCCGGTGGCAAACTTGTTGACCACTCCTTGCAGCTGATTCATGAGAGACTGTGGCTGCAGGGGCAGGGTCTTGGGGGACTGCTCAGGCAAGAAGAGTTGAGTTTCCTCCGCTGTGGCCTGCAGCGGGGGGGTCGTTGCCACCCGCCTGTGCACTACCATGGAAGGGCTGTTGGACTGGTTGAGGTGAACGGGCTCTCTGTCTTCTTCCTCCACCACATTGTACAGAGTCTTAGTGCTGATGTCGGTAAAAGTCAGACTTTGGCCGTGGCAGTCTTTAGTGAGGGGTTTGATCACCGCTGTCTGATTGCACCCTGTCTCCTGGTTCTTCACATGCACTGAGAGTCTGTGCCATGTATGTTCCCCCTTTGGATCTTGTCTTCCACCTGGTTCAGACCATGACACAGACTTTCCATTAGAACTATGAATAAAATAAAGATGGTTTATTTGCATTTACATTACGAAGACACAGGCAGTATAACAAACAAGCCTACAAAAATACTAATTGCTTTGCCTCATTAGTAAGCCTCCCCCTCCAGTTTTTCATGTCCTCCCAGAAATACTACATGAGAAAACAACACTACGATTTTCATTCAAAAGTGATGCTGGTTATCCATCCTACAGCCAACCTGGAAAGGCTAGCCTGCGGGAAGGGCTCTGGGAGGGCCATCTGTGGTTTGAGGACTTGAGCTGTCATTTGGTATCTAGGTTTGCTCACCATTTTGCAGGGGAGAAGAAAAAAAACACAGGAAAAAGGTCACAGGAAAAGATTTAATTAAGCCTGATTTGCAGCTATTAGAAAATATTTTCAAGCTGTTGGAAGAAAAACAATCCACAGTCATAGCCTTTGGCAAACTGAGTAGAGAGATAAATTGTTTCTAACCCCCTCTTTCCCTTTTATTCCCTCTTCCCCTTAGAAACAGATTAGCTAACAGAGAAATGAAGGACTCCCAGGGCTTCTATCAGGTGGGAGGTAAATGCACTTCTTCCCGGGTGACTGTTTATTTACAATCCAGGCTAAAATTTTGGGACTGAAAACAGTTGGTTTGTGTGGGAGGAGGAACCAGCAGCAGCATGACCATGGTGAGTCAAATCCTCTTACTCCTCATAGGGGCTGTGTCCCACCAAAACGCTGGGCAGTTTGGCTGAGTGAAGATCTGAGGGTCAGGTCCCACTCTGAGGAGCTGTAGGTTTTTGCATTTCCCTGTACCCTTGAAGTGAGCAGTGCTCAAAGCTAAGTGGCAGCTTGTGAGCAGCTGGTGGGACAGGGAGCTGAGCAGTGCTTTAGAGAACCAAGCAACGGTTTAATTGCAGGTCAGGCAGTAGAGATGGTTCACAAATTCTAAAATACATCATCTGGGTGCAAACCAGAGACGGAGAGAAATTCTGACATGATTTATTTGAATCAACCTTATCTCGGGGTTTCATCCCTCAGGGCCCAGAAGCAAACAAAGAATTACATTTCAGACCCTGAGACTGTCATGCAGATGGGAGACAAAGTGAGTGGGAGGCTGGCACAGCAGCCTCACCTCCTGCTACTGCATATACTAGAGGAGATCGTTTCCCCTACAGTATTGCAGTATTGTTGTAAGCATTTTGCTTCCCTTGCTCAGACTCTCATGGTTCTCTTTTTTAAGGGGTAAATAATTGCCACTTGTATTTTATAAAAAAACCCCCCCATATTGACTGACTTTGTCATAGCTGGAAGAGACTGGTACAAGACATACAGCGTTGTAAATCTGTCAAAACAGAAAAGAAATATACATGACAATGTGTCATTTTTCTGTCAAGCAGTAAGTACTCCTGGAGGAAAAAAAAAAAGAATTTTAGGTGGATCCAAGCTGGGAAACTCATCTCCAACTCCAGACTCCAAATGCTGGACTTGTGACTCACCACCTCTGTTGGAACTGGGGCATATGAAAGGGCCAAACTAAAAAATTCATAACTCCCCAAAGCGTGTAGTTGATTGGACCTGGAGTTGTTTTGATTTAGAGCTTTAACCTAAGAGATAAGAAAGTCATGTTCACAACTGAAGAAGGAAACATCTATATTATAGTGATCAATGAAAAGATAAGAATGAAGGCTTAGAACTATTCCTGTTTTGATCAAATAAGCTATGGTATTACTTTTTTTTTTTTTTTTTAATGTGCTATAAAGATAAGCAAATGAGTGTAACTCTTGGGTGTGAAAGTTTTTTAAAGTAATGTTTAACATGCCAAGAACTGCAAACTCTTCACACAGAAACACATTTGGTCTACTTTAACTTCAAAACAAGTATCTTCTTCTAGTGAGGAAAATAAGTCAAGCGCTCTTGTATTTTGCTGATGCTGTAGCTTACAATAACTGCAAACAAAAAAAAATGTTATGATTATCTGCTGCCTTTTGTGCTAAGTCCACTTCTGCATCACTTATTTCTTCACATCTAGTTCTGGTGCATCACCTCACTTTTGAATCCTTCCTCACACCATCTGTTTTTTCTCTATCTCATTTTATTTCCAAGATTTTGTATTTTACATCAAAGGCAAGCACAGCTATTTCAAGGAGCTCACTACCTCTATCTGCAAGTCTTGCTCCTATTTACTTCATTTCCTTCTCCCTCACTCTCAAATTCTGCTCTTACTTCTTTCTTCTGTAGCACTTTCCATAGTCTCAAGTCAATGGCCATGCTTAAACTGTGCTGGGACTGCAATGTCCAAATGTGAGCTGACCATTTCATCTAAATTTGTCTGGTAGCAACTTGCTCGCCAGGGAGAGCTGGTCCTGCTTGCCTCTGCTTGCCAGACCTTACTGCTCATGGCTCCAATGGCCTCATGACAAAGAGCTTTAGGGCTGCAGTGGCTCTCTGTGGGATCCATTTGACAAGATCCATGGATTATTTGCCTCAGATTATTGTTCCAGCTCTTTCTCTCTAGTTCCTCTGTTCAGGCACTGCTAGCCTGTTAATGAGTCACATTTTGAGATGGAGTCCCAAGACTGCCATAGAAATACCTGGGCTCTGTCTTGCTGGATGGCTGGCAGGGGGACACATCGAGTTTGACACTTTCAGGAAGAATTAATCATTAAAATGCAAGAAGAGCACTTGTTATGCTGGAACAAAGAGCAGCCATCTTGAATATCATTAATTCACATTTAGACAAAAACAAAGATGGGTCTGGAGAAGCTCAGACCTGAACTGAGTCTCAGTGAGAGAAGGAGCTGTCTCACTTGTGCAAAGCAATGATGACAATCCTGACTGTGTGGTCATCACTTGCTAAGTGATTGCCATCTCCTTTTTTGAAGGAAACACCCATTGGAGAAGGCCAAGATCAAAATAATCTGCCTGGGTTAATGGTAGAAGGGATGGTTTAACACAAAAAGGCAAGAGAGGGTACCAAGCCAGGTCACTATGGGGGTATTGAAAACCTGATGTTCATTGGCACAGTGACGAGACGGCACCAAGTGGTGGTTTCTTCATTTTATCAGTAGGGTGATTACCCAGTTCGTGTCCACCATGTGTTCATTTATCTTTCCTAACTCTGTCCTTTCTCCTGTCAATTTCTCATAGGATTTAGACTTCACACTTTCTGCACAGAAGTGAACTTCTTGGAGTCTCAAGGGATCTTAAGGTTTGTACTTGAGTATACCCAGTGTAACACTCCACTTACTATTTCTCCAAATCCTCCCACCTAGTCTACATGTACAGGCAGATTCCTGGGTATCCTATCAGCACATAGGGTAGGTTTGCTTTTGCTTATAGGCAAGATCATGCTTTGAATTTAGATGCTTTTTCTCAATTTTCACCACAGCTTTATCTATGTGTTTTGTACTTTAGGGTAAATAGAAGTAAGTATATTTTTAGTGTGAGTTATTAATTTCATTAGCAGAGGTTTTGCTATTTTTGGTAATTCAAAATTTTGCTTCTAATGCATGCATTGATCTTTATAACATACTCTCTGTATGACTCTAGGGCACTTTCAGCTTTCTTTCTTTATTGTAGACACTAAACAAGATGCAAAACAACTTCAGATCCTAATAGTTACTTCCTGAAATTCTTTGAAAGAATTGATGCACCCAAGTCTGAGACTATGGTTCAAAATGGTTCAAAATGCCTGCCCAACAGGAGGACATGCCTATAACTTGTTAGACAGCTCACTGTTCATTGTTAAGTATCTCCAGATGACCAAAATCTGGTCCCTCCTTGTGACCAGGAGTTCCCCAGACCCAAGTCCAATTTCAGGCCAAGAACAGAGTCCTGCTCTTGCCAGTTCCTGGAGGATCTGACCTTTCTGGCTTTCTTGGAGCAGTGTCAAGTCTGAGTACTCCACAACAGTTGGCTTCTCTCCATACTTCAGGACTCTGAGGATGACTTATGTTAGATGTTGGATAGAAAAGGTTTCTTTACATCTCAGAGGCCGAATGCTTCTGAGATGAAAAATAATTGTCACATTGGTCTAAGGTAAGTTAGACCTCTGATCCTTTTACCAGAAAAGTTATAACCTGATATCAAGCATAGAGAATTAAATCACCTTTGAGTCCTGTGGGCCTGAAACTTTGTCTCCTTTTTTTTTTTTAGCTTGAATGTTTTATGCATAACAATCCCTAATTGATAGCACATGAAATAGTTAAGCAGGGTAGTATGTTTTCTGATGAGATTAACTCCAGGAACCCACAGGCTGGAAAATGGCTTCAGGTCTGGCTTCAGATTCAGTCAGGCAAAGTGTTTGTGAAAGAGCCCTTTCTGTTAGAACAGGAAGGGACATTCCTTGATCTGTTAAGAGTTTATACCCTGTTTTGTCCTTTCAGGATGCCAGAGTTTTGGTCTGCTACCTTCTTCAAGTGGCCATGAGCTGAGGAAGAACCTTAATTAAGATTCTTAATCTTGCTGAGATGAGTGATGCAGTCATTTGAGCCAGCTTGGTGGTGTTAGACAAGACACAGAGCACAGATTTAATATATTCGGCTGTTTGTGTTTTTTTAAACAACAATGGTAATTACCCAGAGGAAGAGGAGACTATTATGGGAGAAATAATAAACATTACCTGTCTTTCCTTGCCAGCCCAATGTTTTGGCCCAACCTACCTCCTTGTAGTCACTGTGGTAACTGAAATGCCACAGCCAGTAGGAAGCACTGGGATAACCTGGCAGTCCCTTCTATTACAATAAAATTTTAGGAATGAACATAAAATGTGAACTGAGAAGCCTATCAACTTTGTCAGGAAAAAATTAAGTCTGAAACAAATCCTGAACTGTCTTACCAGCAGCCAGAGGAGGTCAGTGTCAGGTACTGCCCAGTGACCAAATGCTGCTCCTCCCTTCAGAGAGCCCAGGTACAGCCATTGGCAGCTGGCTCTGGAGCGTAGCACATGCAGAGCTGTCCCTGAGCACTGACACAGAGGTGACCAGCATTTGGAGGCATTGGTGTGCAGAACAAAAAAGAAATGCCCCGTTCAAAAGCTGTGCATTGGACAAAACCTTTCTCATCCCTACACAGCACTTGCTGATGGATGCCATCCTAGGGAAACCAGTGGAGGAATTTCTGCCCTGCCCAGAGAGAGGCAGTCAGTAAACTACAAACTTTCTCCAGCCCTGCAGTCAGGTAAGTGGTAATGAGCTTGACTAAAGCTGTGTCCCACTGCTGCCTCACAGTTCCCAGGGCCTAAGCTAACAAGCTGAAAATTTAAGGCTAATACCTGCACTGCAGCACACTGCAGGTGCTTTGTTGGTATCCCCAAGGTCTCTTCTGTTATTGTCTCCATTTCAGTAAGGCCACTGGGGCATGAAATGTGATTAAGGGAGTGAGCAGGTTTTAATCCAGGGTAGTGATACCTCCCTGCACTGAGCAGCCACTCTCAGAGCTGCCACAGCCAGCTCTGCTGCTCATTAGCAAAGCAAGCTGTGCTGGTCTGCGTGTGCCTGCAAGTCTAACCTCTAGAGCACTGGTTCTAGGGACCCATCTCTTAAACCAGGGTTGGTAAAATTTCTCGGCACTCTCTCATCAGTGAGGGAGCCATCACCAACCTCAGTCCCTATCTGGTGTATACTCAGGATTTTTGCCTCATATAATCACATAAATGAAAAAAGAAATCACAAACCAATTTCAGCCTTAGCTCGTTTACACTATAATCTCTATCTTGGTGACAAGAGGAACTTAAAACTGTTCTCACAGCATGGCTCCAATGCTTTTGTTAGTGCTGTATAATTAGAGCAATGTTTAACCTCCCACTTGTGTTTCTGGAAATTTAAATTACTTAACTAACTTTTCCTTGTTGCTCCCCTCCTCCCTTTACCTGCCTGCCCTCGTCCCTCCCTCCCCCTTTTTTTTTTTGGACAAAATTGCCTTGAGCATTGGACACAATATTCTATGTTAATTAGAGCACTGCTTTAAATGTACGATGCAAACAGCTACAAAAAATACAGGAAAACATAATGATGTCATACTGTCTTGCCAGGGCAGAACCTGATGATACTTAGAGATGTTGTGAGTGAGCTCAAGTCCAGAGCTGCCTTTCCAACTCTCTGTCTGGCCACTGGTTTATGTAAAACTAAATGTAACCAAATAATTTCCTTCATAAGCTACTCTAATGCAGAAGTTAAGCATTACTTTATCTGAGTTGCAGATAGGCTTTCTAATGTATATTCACCCTATTGATAATTGGGATATTTTTCTCTTTTTTAAATTGAAATCTTAATATTATACAGTCTGTAATGTGGATGCAGTAGCTGTGCCTAGGCTGAGTACCCTGTGATGAGATCCTGGTTTCCATCCACGGGGTCTCCAGGTTGGGATCAGACCCTCGGGCAGGATCAGAGGTTGGCAGCCCCCCTCACCTCTCTGCTCTGGTCCCCCAGACGGGCAAAGCTGGAACCAGGGCTGGGGTCACTCACTTTACATTTGTGCTACCATAGACGTGGGTTGCTGCTAGGCTTATACCTGGCCCTAGGGGTAGGGAATTACTTCCAAATCAAACAGCTCAGATCTAGCCAAATGTCCCAAAATAAGTAGATTTATTTACTTTGAGACGTAACAATAATTTTTATGTACACAAGCTTTCGTAGAGTTGTGAATATGGGGAGAGTGGGAGGTGGTGAGAGCAATGGTCAGTGCATTGCTTCAGTGTAGTTGAAGTCCCACAAGTTCAGCATGTATCACAAATCTACCTAGCTCAACAGAGGTGTGAGACTATTACGCTGATAATGTGTATGAAGGTCTGACTACTCATGATAATTACTACTAGAAATTTGTAGTCTCATCTGAAATAAAGAAGCTGTGTCATATTTCAGTCATCCAATATTAGTGAAAAAAATTTCTTCTCCTGTGCGTTCATTAGGTGCTTTGGAAAAAAAAAATCAAATAACTACTAAAGTGCTGCTTTGAGAAAACAATCTAATAGATAATAGAGAGTTCAGGATAATAAACAATTTGTCAGAAACAGCAAGAAAATTCATCCAGTGCTCAAGAAATGAAGATGAGAAACCTGCAAATCAAAGTGAAATTAAAAAGTGCTCTTAGTAGTTAATAGCTTTTGAATCTGTTTATTTCGTTCTTATTAACAAGTAAAGCCCACTGAATATTCAGAATGAATTCATCCTACTGAATTGTTTTTGTAATTTTTTTAAGGATAATAAAGTTAATGCATGAGAAAACATGGTGTAAGTCATCATAGGTCCTCAGGAATCAACGGAGAAGCTCATTTGGGTTATCTGAAGGTGTGTTTCATGCTGCAAATTCAAATAAATGTTTATGACAGTGCAGCCAATGCCAATGCCTGACCTGAAGTATTTATTCTTACAGGCTCAGAAGGGAGCACAGTTGATAGAACCTGAAAACTGAAAAGTACAGTGTTTTGAGCAAAGGAACCTAGAAAGCTTAGGAACATACAAAGAAAATGCTACAATTAAGTTCATTTACAAAAAGTGTAGGTGGGTGCAACCAAGGCAAAATAATCTGTAGGACTGGGAGGCTGTGAAGATCAACAACCTTCAAAAAATATTACATCAAAAGAAATGCCATGGAGTTGCTGTTGAATAAGAAATACTAATTAATGAACTTGAATAGAATAAAACCACAAAAATTGCCCATGAATTCTGTATTCCCCACTGAAAAGCACCTCACCATGGTGCAGAGATCAGCAGATCTTTCCTATGAATGCAGTTTAATAGTAATTAGGACAGTTGGAGGTTTTTCCTTGCTTTCTGTAATCCTCTGTGGTTCTGATGGAAAATTATTTGGGCCACAATGTTTTTTACCAAAAAGATATTGACAAGCTGAAAGCTGTATAGTGAACAGCAATAATAAAACACTGGGGACATAAGACAGAGTGCATGAGATAAAACTAAAATATGCGAATATATTCGGGATTTTTTCAAGCATCTCGAAGGCATTAACACCAAGGCTGAAAAGTATTTCACATGGCATAGAGATGCCCAACTGAGAGCTCTAAATGAAGCTAAAAAAGGGCCAAATTATACTGCATGGCCAGAATATTTCCTAGTCTATAGCTGTATCAGAAAAGGAGCAATTCCTTATGAACAGAAAAACCTGTTTCCCTGGATATTTCCTGCCAAAAAGTGTGCAACCCTTGCAGGGGTAGTGGTCAATGATGTCATTCTTCCACAATAACTTGTCAAACTCCCTGTTATACTTGAGAATAAAATAAATTCCCAACAGTTTAAACGGGGCTTAAAGAGCCATCATAATTGCCTTAACATGCCAGCATTTGGAGTGCTTAACCCTGTGGCAAACTTAGCCAAGTTGCCACAGGAAGCTTAGTCATGAGGCCTCCTGTATGTAGTGTACAGCTCTCCCTAATATGCTGCAGTAGATAAAGCAGCCTGTAAAGCCTGTGGGTTTTTGGGTGTATCCGAAAGTTTCCATGGTAACAAATGTGCAGCTTCAAAAGAAAAAAAGCCCTGAAACTCCAAGCTGATGCTTCTGGGTTTAATATGATAATAAAATGTTATGATTCTATATTTTGATGATTCTGCATTTCTAACCATCTCCATTGCACAGAGAATGGAGATGAAGATTGGTGAAACAAATGATGCTAAGTATTATATGCATCAAAACACAGGACAGTTTCAAGAGTTTACATCTACTTGCTTGTAGGTGGGAGCTGAGGGAAACCATAGCGCATGTGGTGATTTCCAGCATGTTGGGATGATGAAGCAGGGCCTCCTAAGGAAATTCGGGACTTACAAATTGCTGGAGTTCTGGTGGATGAGACTGAGGCTTGAGACCAGGTGGTGGTGATGGGCAGCTGGTGATATGATGGACAATTGTCTACTGCTCAGACTGGGCTGTGTGGCCACAGGGAGCTCAGACTGCAGATGGAGGACGTGCCCTTCCTTGAGCCATAGTGCAGCCCTGCCAGGCCTCTGAACACATCAGTCCTGGCTGGAGGGAGGGGAAAGCCTGAGGGGCAGAGGCAGGCAGAAAAACCAAAATAGCAAGCTTCATGCTCAGCAGATCTGAAAAACTCCCCTGCTTCTTGAAGGTGTTCTTATCTGGGCAGCTACCACAAGCATTTGCAGACCCATTGACAGGTTGTAGTCCCACCAGAGGTGTTTCTCAGGAGCGGATAAGGATATTTTTTCAAAACTGAAAAAAAATATCCAAGCAAAGTGGTCATGCAAAAAGCAGGAGGTTCAGCTTTCCCTATGCTCAGGAGTTTCACAGCTTGTGTTCATGCTTTTTTGAATAGAATCTGTTGTTGCAATTGCTTTTACGTCCTAATAGTATGCCTGCGTTGGACTCCCATTTGAATTTCCAGACAGACAATTGGTGATCTGTACCCTGAGAATCTGCAGCACTTGTTCCAGTTCAGAAAAAAAGAGGCATATTGTTCTGACTAGAAGATAGAAACAAATAGTTTGTGCTGCTCCTTACACTGCCTATGTACAGTTCACTTTTCAGGGTGCCAAATCTGGTTGCTGCACAAGCCCCATAAAAGCCATCACAACTGCTCCAAATGTATGATGCATTTGTGGATTTCTTCTGATCTGCAAATCAGAGAGGCAGTTTGGATTGAATTAACATTGTTGCTACATGCCCACAGATTGCATAGACTCTCAGAGACATACACATACTCAGAGCAGTGCAACAGCATCTCTGGTTGCAGCGGGGAGCACTGCCCAAAATGCTGTGTCAGTGGATCACAAGCATCCTTCCACCGAGTCACTGCACAATCTTCCCTGGGGCAGGGAGCAAGACTGTTACACATCTGCTGCTTATCAGATGGAAAAGAGCATAGATCTGGGAGAAATGAGGTGAAGTCTTTCTGGTTTTGCAACAGCTTGCTTGTTTTCTGCACTGTGTTTGTGTTTGCTCAGAGAGGGCAGTATTTGCACTTCTTGCTTCCGAAGAGCAGAACTTCGCTATTGTTTGCTGAATGCAGAATCTGAACATCTTTCAGAAATTACAACAGAAAAAAGATTCACTGCTGTTATTTTGAGATGCTGTTTGTTTCTATACAAAATCCTGCTGGTTTTATTTACATGTGCCTTTTTGTGATTTCCCTGTTTTCTGCAAATCCCACCAAAATAAATGTTTTCTGTGCTCCCTCAGCTGGGTCTGCAGCCTCAGTTTGCTAACAAGCATGGGTTAGCAAGAGCTGTGCACAGCAGAGGTGTCTTGCCATGTAAAGCACACAGGATAATGTCATCTCTATGCAAAACTACAAAAAGGAGAAAAATGTTGGCTGAATGGAAAAAAGAAGATAAAATTAGTACAAGAAAGAGGACATATTTGCAAAGTTGTAGGCATGTAGAAATAAATGTAAAAGGTTCAAAAAAATTATTTAATGTCCTCTTCATCACATCTGGACAATGTTTAAAGTATTGTGTGAAACAAGGGGACATAAGCAAATTTCCCATATTTAATGGCATGCACCACATTTGTCCCATCATTAGACATGATAAACCAATGAGAAAAAGAAAGCAAGGGGTAAAACCACTCTTTGTCATGCAGCTTCTCTTACACATTCACTGCAGGGATTTTTCAAAGCTGCACATGTGCCGACGGACACTGGCTGGTGGGCGAGAATTCTGGCTGCCTCTTCCTGAAGATTGAAAAGAAAAACACACCCAGTGAGTGGCTATACACATGTGCACACATGGTGGCTATACCACTCAATAGGTGCCTGTCCCTGACCTATGTCTCTGGGATTTCCCATCTTTCATCCTCTTGTCACCTCAACTTCCACACAGCTATCTCCTTGGCTCCAGCACAATACTGGTTAAAACAGATTTCCATGATGTTCATTCTGCTTCCTGTGCTGAGCCTTGATGCACTTTACATACCAGATGGCAAGGGCTGCTGTGCATCTAGCTGTCAGAGGAACTTCTCCCCTGGTATTCTCAACTTAGGATGAAATGATGAAAAAAGGAGCATCTGCCCCTCACATCTTATTTACAAAAGAATTACCAGATGTTTTTGTTGGTGGAGTTTTTAATATATACTCAGCTGCTGCTTTTTCCTCTGTCTCTCTTCCCCTAATATGTTTTTCTAAATGTTTCTTTTACTTTGGAATTCTGGCTGAATAGTCACTAGCTTTCATTATATGTGATTTCACTGCTGTGCTTCTTTTTTTTTAAAGGAAGCATTGGGTTTATTGAGGTAGACACAAAATGAATAGTCTCCTAAGCACTCTATCTGCAATGGTAATTCAATACAGAATTGCAGATTGCAGTTTGGGCTGTTAATATAGGATGATTTCTATTTAATTTTTCTTTTCTTCCTTGCCCTGTCAAGCAGATGCAAATTCTCATTTGTCTTCCCCAGTATCAATAAAAATAATATACACACAAGCACGTGCTTTGACAAAAATCTCAGGTATTTTTGCAACTGAAATGTATCACTGAATTTCTGAAAAAAAAAAAAAAACCCAAAAATCATTGTATTGCAAATAAAATGCAAATAGAAATTCAGCATTTCTCCCCATCAAACAGTCATAGTGCATGCTTGCCAGACCAGACTTCTGTGTACCTCCAAATGACAGATTCATGGATGGTGTGTGCATGTAATACGTACTCAGCACATGAGCCCAACAAGCCATTCCTCTCACCATGTAGGAAAGCACAGGAGCACAGCATGATGTACACAGAACACATGCATACCCATTTGGGAGCAGTAGATGCCTTGAGATGACTTCTGAACTATTATGAATAAAACACAAATAAGACATTCTGCTGAGCAATTTTGCCAACCTGATTACTTTGAAGCCTCTAGAAAAATTTAATTCCTTACCAGGTTGTAATGGAATCACTGAGATTTGGAAATTTAAATGTGATCATGACTAGGAACATATCTAGCATGCTCTCTCCTCCACCCTATTAAAGTCGCAGGGATTATTAGGCTTCTGATTGGACAGAATATTCAGCATTTCTACAGTCTTCCAGTTTTCTTAATCAATTGAGAGAATAAGAGCTTTCTACTTCCTGTGCTTTTTGTTCAGTCACAGGAGCTGATTTTACAAAACAAGTAGTGACACACAGTTGATTATCTGAGAGAAAAACCCAGAGCTAAATGTGCTTCACACACGTTTTGCTATGCACTCAATGGAGGGCACACAGCCACAGACAGCCCTGCTAGGACCATGGAAAAGGTTTTGTTTCAGAACATGGCTTGGAACTTGGATCCCTCTGAGTCAACAGGCTTTGGCAGCCATCATTCCTCAGATGCTGCCATTTGCTGTCACTTATGGGTTACTTAGCTGCACCCCCTTTGTGCTTCTTCTTACTCATCTATATCCCTGTAGTGAGCTCAGAGCAGTTTGCTCTCCAAGCTTTGGGCATTTGTTGGTCTTTTTATGAAATCCTCCTAAAGTGAAAGGAAGAAAGAAGCCTGCTTCTTCAAGCAGTTCAAAATGCCTCAAAATATGTTCAAAATACAGCAAACTTCTCTCTTACTGGGATTGCAGTTGTGCTGCTCAGCTAAAATCAGACACAGACATTGCATCTAATAGAGTTTGCAACCCCCAGATGCCTGGCCAGGTTTGCATTCTGGAAATTGGTTTGCATTGTTGTTGTTAAAATACTGCCAAGCTCCATCAAAGCAGTGGTCTGACTTTTGATCAAGGTCAAGGGTGATCCCCACACGGTGATGCACAGCATATACCTAGCAGAAATCACCTAAATCTCAGGGTTCATGCTTCAGTAGAATTTGAATTTACAGTGAAATTTATATTTATAAAATGGGAAATGTAGTACATGTGTTGATAATATTTCAGTTAATTATTTTCCAATTATCAAATCAATTTCGAGTGTGTAAATATTAATAAACACTTTTGATGCATTGAATAAGAAATATCCTTGTAGGCTTTCTTTTATCTTCCTAGTAGTGTGTGCTAATATTACAGAGCTGTGATTCAGAATTAATGCCCACATCTCTATACCTTTATTTTTTTTTCTTTTATTTTTAATGATGGCAATGTATCCCTGCTTCTTTCTCCTAGCCTTGCAGGCAGTAACAGCACTTATACATTTCTCTGGTTATAAAACATTAGATACTCTACCCATCTTTACAATAGGAGGATTAATGAGTCATTTTGGGGGCAATCTTCTCAAGGGTAATTCCTGCTGAGTAGTTATCTGTATCCTGAGCCCAGAGGCAGGATGGATCTTCTGTGCATTTGAACAAGGAGCTGGCATACCATCATGAAAGTGTCTGAGTTGCTTTATAAGGAACCCCTGGGTGCAATAAAAGGGAGTCTGGCAGAGGAAGCAGGGTGACAGTGCAGAGGGTCCCTGAAAGAAGTGACTTAATTGCTTTACTTTATGTTCTTTGAAGCAGAAAAATGCTTCTGGCTAGTCATTCAGAACAGGGTAGGTAACAAGCCTGTTGAAATCTGCAGTGAGGAATATAAAGCATCAGAGGGAAGAGTCAGTCTTGCCACCATTTTTCCTCTTAAGTGTAAATGAATCATCCCACGAGGCAAACAGCTGTGTCAGGTCTATAGGAAGTGTAAATTCCTATCTTCAATGTTTTATATCTGTGCAGCTGTGAAACTAGAAACATTCACCTTCTGCTCTGGAATTATCCCCTCTGTTCAATCAGACTCTCGAAACAGAATGAATCTATCTGGTGCCCAAGAAAACTGAGATGCAGTACACTGTGCTACTTATCATTTGAAGTCGTGGTCAGAGATCCCCCTCCCTTGGTGTACTTCAAGCTGTAAAAAATCTTTCTCATTCCCCATGTGAAAAAAGTACAGAATAGCATATCACCAGAATTTGCACAATCTCATTTGAAACAACTGACCATCAACAACATCAGGAAAAAAAAGTAAAGTGGGGAGGATATTCAAGGGAAGTTGAGTGATAGCCCTGAATAAACTCGTTTTTAAGAACTTATATATAACCCCTAGCTTTAGTACAGGAAAGGAGAAACCTTTTACCATAAACTTTTGGCACACTGCCTCACATTCAAGAGTGGTTCCTGCTCCAACACTCAGACTGGCTGTCCTCTGCACTCCCAAGGAATATCTCAGCAGCACCAGAAACTTTCTGGCCTGCATTTCACCTCCTCAGTGCTCCAGCAGTCTGCAAGGTGACTGGGAAGGTAAGCAAACCTCACGTGATGAACCAGACCACTGAAGTGTTCAACTAAACTCTCATCCCAGAGCCTCATGCCTCTCCAGTTCTAGCATCTTCCTAGGAAGAAGCATGTTCCTCTTCAGATGTTTGTGTCTTTGAAAGGTCAGGTTTTATGTACAGTTGTCATGGCTGGATTAAAAGATATCTACAAAAAAAGAAGCAAGGTCAGGTCCTTTTCCTGTAGGATGAGAAGCTGAATTTTCAATGCCTTTCGTATGACCTAGGACCTGATAAAAGATTTCTAAGCCAATAGAAGTTGGGAAGATGGAGAGATTCTTGGTACAATTTAGTTTTTTAAACACAAGGCCTGAGTTCCAGTCTAAGTGATGTCTGGAAATAATTGCTCTGGGTTTAAAATTAATTATGCTAATCAATGGCACAGCGACAAGTTTTGGAGAGAAATGAAGAGCTGTGGAGCAAAGAGCAGTACAAGTCTATAGGGTTATTCACCCTCACCCAGCAGAGTGAGGTATATGGGTAATTATCACCCACAGAGGACTGAGAAGCAGGAGGGATTTCATGGCACATGCTCTCTGTTGAGGTGTGAACATCTGCTGAAAAGGACAGAAGGGTCAAGATCACCAAGGAGAACATAATCTCAGAAGGATGCTCAGAAAGACCTGGCACTGAGCTGGATAGTGAAGATGGAGCATAGGCTGTGTGTACTTCAGGTCACCCCAGGGCAGCAGGAGCCAGCTGTGTGCTGGGGGCATGCTCTGGCCCTCCCCAGTTGCTCCCTTCTGCTGCTCCACCTTCTCCTCTGTGTCAGCACAACCCTTGGTGCAATTATTCAATCATCTGGCAGGGAATGACAGGGACAACTAATCTAGGTCACAATCACGCCAGAAAAAGAAAGGAGAAAAAAAACCTCTCTTATTTCCCAAATTGATTTCACAGCATGGCTGTCCAGATTCTTGTCCCTGTGTTGGCAAAGTGATGGCATAGGATAAAGGAAGGCTTTGAGTGTCAGTTCTGGCTTAGGGCAGCTTAAAGCATTTGTGGATTTACAGGCTATGATAGCCCAAAGTAGCTGCATGAAAATCTCTTGGTTGTCTGGGATGGTGGCAGGAGAGATTTTTGAGATAACTTATATAACACTAAGGATTAAGAAATGTATACAGCCTTATGTTTCAGAGGATATGGGAAAGCAAAGGAGGAAGGACTGCTCCCTGGCTGGGGAGCACAGAGATGCCTGGGGCCACACTTTGTGCTCCACCAGAGCCTGTAGCGCCCAGGCACAGGAGCTGTGACTGCCCACCCACGCAGTCCCTGCTGAGCCCACAAAGGAAGCTGCCAGCTGGGCACGGGAGCCCGTGGCTCAGCGGGGCTGGTGCCACCCACACCCTCATCTGCTCGCCGGGCACCGTCTGCACGGGGCTGTGCTCCCCTGGCTGCACTTTCAGGTGTAGCTCCCTGCCAGTCTCTGTCAGCCTGCCCGAGGCAGATAATCCCTCTGTAGGGGTTTCCACAGACTGTGGGATTTGCTTTCTTTGGTTTGATTGGTTTTTTCCTGGGTGGGTTGGCTATCTGGTTAGTCAACTTGTCTGGGGGGCTTTGAGATGCAAAAAATATGAGAAATGTGAAATAAGACCCAATTTCCAGACAATCCTTTCTCTGGGAAGGCAGGGCTTGCAAGCCAGCCAAAACAGGCTGAATGGAACCATCTGAAAATTTGGGTTGTGCCAGGAAAATAAATGGCCAGAAGATAACATTAAAAAAAATCCTTTCAAGTAGAGGGGAAGACTAACAAGAACTCTAAGTAAGTGTGTGAAGATCCTGGCTTTAATACACCAAGGATGAGGAAAGATGAATAGTGTTGGTCAAGAGAAGGAGGATCTACTAACTAGAAGGTGGCTTGTAGATAGTTATTTAAACTGAACCTGGGATTCTCTGGGGCTGATCAGACTGAAATTGCAAACACCAGCAAACAATTTACTAGCAAGGAGTTGGTATAATCAGATCAAGGGGCACTTGTTTTGATAGAGTTTATGATCAGCTTTGACATCTCTGGCTGTGGTGCTGCAGCACAGCTGTGCTAAACTAATAATTTGCTGCTGAAGGGGACAACTCTCACCCTTGTTCCCCAAACCATGGGCATCAGGCACAGTTTCCCTGGTGCTGACATTAGTGTCTATCTGACCTTGAAATCTGGCTCGAGGAATCCAGCAGACAGTAATTCATTTTCTTTTCTTTTTTCCTCTTTGTAAGGATAGTTTTATAGGGTGGAAGAAAGCCACATCCTGCACACCACAAAAGAAGAACCAGAGAGAGCAGAGAAGGGGAAACAGCTTAAGAAGAGATAAACTGAAGCAGTAAGCTAGAAATGGTAAATTATCTATAATGAACTAACAAGAAACCTGGTTTTAGTTGTCAAGTGGGCTTGAAAGTGACAAATTGTGTGATTGCTTTCAGCCTGCACAATTGTTTGCTGTTTACAGTGATAATGACTTTTAACCTGTGCTTCTCAGGTGTGGGAGGCTGAATGCCAGAGCACATATATGCGCTGAAGAATTAGTTGACTTGTTATTTCAAAATTAAATAGTCTCTTAACAACTTTAGTGTGGAGGCAGATGTTATATTGATACAATATATTTTCAACCCACACTGAAGGTGGTTTCTTAGAGTCCTTTTGCACAGGAGAGAACCTAGCTTCTCATGCTGGCCATGTTTATTACTGACTCTTTGACAGTCTATTTCTTCTGTGTGGTGGAGTCTGTTCTACAGCTATATCTTGGTCTAAAAACCCTAAAAGAGATCTGACAATGAATGACAATAACATTCAGAGTCCTTGAAGCACAGAGGTAAGAACACACAGAAGAGAGGGCAATGTGCTCAGATCTCTGCTCTGGGTGTGAATAGATTTCAGTGTGTTTGGGACAGAGGAAAAACAGAAGACAAGCAAAAAAAAGCATCACTCCATACTAGCTAAAAAAAAAACAAAACCAAAAACAAAGCAAAAAAGAAGTCAAGCAGAAAGCCAAGAAAGAGATTTTTAAATTTGTCACTCTTCCCTTTACGAACTCTTAAAACCCCAAGAACAAAAATATAAGAAAGCAAGTTGCCCATTACACATGTCTGAGGGATAGATATTTAGCAAAGACTACATCCAGATTTTGGACTGAGTAGTGCACAAGAAGTTAGTCTTTGCTTTGCCTTATCCATAATATCCATACAGAGGTATTTGTAAATGAACATGTCTGAATGTGCAGATTTTATTTCTAAGAGGGTGTAGAACCATACTCATCTACATTCCCTTAACAGAGACAGACTACCTTCTCTCTCTGGGGATAGGATTCATTTGTGAATTACAGAGTCTGGCTAAAAATCAGATGCTTTTTTGGCATGTGATCATAATATCTGCAGTTTTTCTTGTGGTGTTTTGCTTTGTGAGGCATCCTTGAACAAAGGGGTGAGCACATCACAAGAAGGGATAAACTCAGTGGATAAGCCAGAATGCAAAATGCCTTTCACATCAGTGAAAGAGAAGACATGCAATTTTTTTCCCCTTCTTGGGCTCCTATGTGCCTCTTATGTGCCCCTAAGCAAGGAAAAGGATTAAATAAATAAGCAGTAGTTCTGCATTTTCCATTAGTAACTTTGCACTAATTGCTGGGATGAATCAAAAGTATTTTTCAGATGTCTTAACTTGAGGAAAAAATAAACTCCAGTATTAACTGTATATAGATGTGTATAATACTTCTGCTGTTTTACAGTCTTGTTCTTATTTATAAAGAATATCAGGGATCCACATGATACCCTTCAGTACCCAAAATTTTTCACCCCTAAACTAGTTCAATGATGTATGAAATCACAAGGCGGCTCAGAGACCCCTGCAGAATAAATGCTTGCAGAACAGCCTGCATGTTTATTCTAGCAAGTATTTTTACATGAATTATCACATGTTTGTGCAATGTCACAGCTCTCTCTCAGTTTCTGCTGAGGTGAGGTCAGCACCAGTGGCATGGGCTGAAACATCACACTTTGAGAATAGAAAGGAGGTAAATTGCATTCTTCTCTTAAAATTGTTAAATTGACCTCTAGAAGACTTGTATGTTCTTCATTCCATTTCCATTTTACATTTCAGAGCAACACTCACACACAACATGGGTGTGGAGATTGGTTTTTTCAATAAGGGTGTGCTTATGAGAGTTGGAATCTGATTTCTATATGAAATATAAAGAACTATCCAGGGGTTTAGGTGCTTAACTGGATGTAACCTTTAACACCTATTTATGTATCTGACACTCTTTAAAGGCAAAGTTTTCTTCCTTATTTCTCTCATAGAGACAATTGTAACCAAAATAATGTGTGAGTGTGGTGCTAAGCAGATAAGCAACACTTGCTTATCCCTACATGGGAACACAATTGTTTGTATCACTCACTAATGAGTTGATGCACTTTTGCAGCATCTTAACTGGATATGAATAATGTATACAAGTACCAAAATACAAGGAAATGTAATAAGTGTCAAGTCAAGCAAGAAATTAAATTACGAGTGGTGTCCTTATTCCTGTGGTTTATGCCAAGATAGATACTAGCTTTCCCCAGGATTTCTGTAGTGCTGCCTTTGCTTCCCCTCAGTCAGGAAGCAGAGATTGTGGTAGATAACTGCAAAGCTCCCCTCTGATGTGACTCTGTATCTTTCTGTCATTGTGCTTAAGTATTAAGATTCATTAAACAAAGCTGCCTGGTGCTACTGCAGTGCCCCCAAGCAGAAAAACATTTTGTGATTCAGCATCTTGAGAGCTGTAAAACAAAAGGAGGAGTAGTAAAGTGAAGTTCTCCAGCAGTCCTTTGGCAAGAACCAGGATGGATTTGGAGACTGTGCCTTAGATATATGTCCTGTCAAAATCTCCTGGGAGAACAAAGTTGTGCCCATCCCTGAAAATACTGTGGTAAAACTGCCATAGACTGGGAACTTCTGAGAAAAGGAGGAAACTGCATAGTACCTTACACAACAGCCCTCTCATTTAAAGTACCCTGGACATAAAATGTGACTCTGGTGATAAAGGAGCAGAAGTCTGGATGGGAGCTCAGGGTGTAGGCAATGTATCCTGTAAATTTATTCATTATATGGGTTTTGTCTTAGGGGGGTTTATCCCCACTCTTCTTTCTGGGAAGTCACTGCAGAACTTCATAGCTTTTTCCAAGTTATTTCTCCCAAATGTAGTCTCAGGCAGCCTCTGTTTGGCTGTGCAAGCAAGCCCAGAGGACTGAAATTAAATTGCCAGGCCTTTTGGTTTTGCAAACATCCCAATCATAGCATGTCTTTTTGTCCACTTCTTCTCCTCATTTTGTTTTAGGAATGGCATGTAATCAGCTATGCATGAGCTGGGACTCTCTTCAGCTGGTATAATTTGCAAGGAAACCTTTTACAGTGCTTTATGCAGCTATGCCCCTTATTTCTCATTAGAAGGATTAAAAAACCCACTATCACCAGATTGGTTATTTTGCACATATACACCCAGATAGACAATTTGGTGTATAATTTGATATATACATATGCCATGCCTGGTTTTTAAATAAGTATGGGTTTTAGTAGTTATTTAAATGAGAAACTCTTTTATCCCTTATTCTGTATTTTATTTTTGGTCTGTGGGCCAGAACTAGAATATATGTGTATCATAATCCAATGCGAATTCAAGGCTATGGAAGACAATATTAGATATAATTAATAGATCAAATTTAACAGAGAAACCCTGCAGCAGGGCTGGAAAAGATTGTTATTGGAATCTTAAGTTTCACACTTCCCCGTTATTTTTTCTTTCTTCCCAGTTCTTTAACGTTGGTCGTAAGAGTCTCTTTGGAACCATGTAACTGTCCTCTGGGAGTTTTAAATCAATCTGGGAGTTTCACTTAAATCAATATACTGACAAGGACAGAACAGCTTGACTGGGTTTGTTGTATTTTCTTACATGAAATTCACATCACATTCACAAGAGAACTGGGTAAGAGCTGTTACATGTCACAGTGCTATGCGTCTGCAAAATCTTTCATGGTTTAAGACCAGTAAAGAGCCCAGCATAGCCAGCAAACATACCAGCTGCTGAGAGAGAGATATTTGGCATTAAAACCTACAGCTATCCTTTGTGAGCATGCAAGAGGCTTTCCCAAAAAGGCACTGCAACCTCAGAAAAGGGTGGAGGACTACACTAAATATAGAAGCTGGGTAAATATCAGGGAGGGCTGAAATAGGAAGATGAATCAGGCCAGGACAGGGTGCCCCCTGCCTTCCCTGTGACAGCTGGGTCACCAGGAGCCCTTCTAGAGCTGCCACATCTGCAACAACCTGTGAAGGAAGCAGACTCCTCCTGAGTGTGATGCAAAGGTGAACCAAATGTTCAGTGGTTTTGGAGCCCTATGCCCTGGTTGGGAGCTGGGAGCCTCAAAGCCATGGACCAGGACAGCACCTTGTGCCCCATGGTGCCTTTGCCCCAAAAACAGGGTGTGGCTGTCAGCATTTTATTGGAGGTTAATGGAGAGATCAGATATACAGCAACAAATTGTTTAAATAAACAACCTTCTCTGTCCTGTACAATTTTGCCAATTTATTTTTTCTTTTCAATCTCTGTGTAAACTTCCCACTGGCAGAAGCTCACATCTTTTCTGCTGTTCCAAAATTCTCTTTCATAATATGCCATTTCCCTCTGGGGTAAGCTTCAGTAGGATGGCTGTGCAGGCAAAGCAGGCTTAAGGGTCTTCTTGAAAATCCCTTGGAATATGGTGTTTTCCAAGGCCTGTAATGGTAAAAATTAGGGTCTGTCTTATTGTGTCTGCAATGCTAGTGCAGGACACAAGAAGTTTACCCGCTGCATCAGGTTTCTAAATTGCAAAGCAAGGTAGTCTACCATCTCCTATCAGATTCAGCAATTGTCTCTATACTGGTTTGGCACTGTTGTAGGAAGGTAAAACTACACGAGATGCTAATTTGTGTAAGAAGCATTTAAAGATAATTCTTGTGTACTGCAGGCTAGATGACACGTTTCAGGACCAAAAAAAATACTTCTCACATTGGGCCTGTCCTGAAGCACAGGATTTAATATATCACTTTTACAAGAGAAGGTACAATGGCAACCAGTTTTTATTAATCCTGCTTGTACTTTCCACTAAACCTACTCAGAAATTTTGATACATTTTAGCCAGACTGAGTGAAAAATTACCTCTGTGGCTGTTGCCAGGTTAAAATAGATTGGTTTGTTTCCATTTCACCTACTTTAGCCTGTAGAGATCAGGACAAAAGGCATTGTTTTACTTACATTGCAAGTGCTTTCATGTATTCTGTTCACACTTTTCTCTCTCCCTCCTTGCCTCTGTAACCCCTGCTTAAAGACAGAATATTGACTGTGCAGAATAATAGCATAATAGTGAGAAGATGGAGTACTCCTGAAAACTATTTCTGTGACAGGGCTGTTAGGTTGGATTAAGTGACAGGCTGTAAAATATCTACATTTGAGCAACTGCAGCAGAGCATGCTGAATATTTTCTCTCTGTGTCTGGAAGCTACAAGCCTTGCCATGCTTCGTTGTGCACTTTCCTCCTCCCACACCATAAAAACCAGTGAAACAAAATCTTCTGGACATACTTGTGCTAAGATTCCCCTCACCACGTGTCTGTGGGAAGCTTTGAAAATGAAGGAGGTGAAGAGCCCAAAAGCCTTTATGGACTGTGGATGGCCAAGGGAAATGAGCCCAGAAAAGCATGGCTTGTAAGTACAGTTTGCTCAAGATGAAATGGCAACTCAGCAAGTTAATGTAAAGAGAAACATCAACTTCATAATACCTGGAGATAATTTTATAACTGGCAAGACAAAAAAGCAGGTGGTTCCCTAAGCCATGTTAAGGAAGAGACATGTTACTAGACGTCAGTGAGAACCATGATTCTCAGTTAAAAAACTATATGTAGGAAGCCAGCACACAGGAAGAAAGGATAAAGGGAGGCAGGAAGAAGTTACTAGGGGATGTTGGGTTGTCTGCAACTTTTTGTTGGAATAAAATAAATACATTTGGGATTTCTGTGGCCCAGGTGACTGGATGCCTGTGACAGCAGTCTAGAAGCATGGACTGCTGAAATGTGTGAAAAAGATAAATTACATGTTTAGAAGTACTTTAAATCAGCTATTCATTCCTAAAGGCAGACAGCTGGATGAAAAATAATTAAATGTAAATATACTAAAATTATAAGGTTGCAGTGTGATGTAATACCCTGTTTCAGCTATCCCAGTTCCTCCCTCAGGTGTGCCAACAACCTCTCCCTTCCCCTCTCCCTTGCCCCCTTGCTAAGTGCTGTCTGTCAATCTTAACGTTCCAGCAAGGGGCATCGTTTGATTGGCAAAGTTCTAAAGATGCCTCTTTGAGCATCTGGTAACATTGAGCTATCCAGGTGTCACTTGTCCCCTGAGACTTCCCCCCTCCCACCTGGTTGGTGGCATACCTACCCCTTCCCTCCCCCTCTCCCCGGGCTTAAAAGCCACGGCGACCACATGGTTTGTGGTTCTGTTGGAGCTGTTGCTGGATTCAGAGGCCTGTGTGCTACGAATAAAGCTCTGGATCAAAACCCTCCAGCAGGACCCGTCTCCTTTTCCTTCACTTCACCTAAAGCCTTTCCACCAGAGGTAAACCTGAGTTCCTGCTTGCCTGGACTTGTTCCAAGTGCCAGCTGAAACATCCAGCCAGCCAAAGGTGTCTCTGAGGTGAAACTACCACAGCTGCCACCTCTGGTCAAGCAGCAAGGGTCAGACGAGCCCAGGCACCTTCCATCTGCCAATATCGGGATCTAACTCCAATAATAAGGGAAAAGCAGATAGCCTATGCATTAATGGGGAGTCCTAGCCATTCAGTAAGTCTTGCTACTTGGCTTCCTTTTAACTCAGATTTTGCTACATAATGCATGTCAACAATTAAATCCTTACTAACTCTGATTCAAAATGCACTAAAATTGTGTTCAGCCCTGGGGTCTCAACCATAAATTTTAAAATAATTTAGATGTGAAGACTGAGGGAGCAGATAAGTATCACTGCCAGACCTGGAACTTATTATCCAAAGACAAAAAATGAGCTTTCTCTCTGTGGCAACCCCCTACAGCACTCCTGGAGAAGCCATTTCCTGAACCCTCAGCAGAATCAGCATCTGAAGTGTCACTGTTTTGTTTTTTTCTTCATCTAGTACAGAAGGGAGCATTCAGGCACTGTAGAAGTGTCTTTCTCTTCAAGCTCATTGACCTCCTCATAGACCAAAATAACTTTTGAGACCAAGAAGAAGGATAAAAATCACAGCAAGATCCATACACAAATGTTTCCCTCTCACATCTGGAAAAAATAAAAAATAGATGCAAAAGGCTCTCCTAACAAATGCTGCTATGCCATCATCCTATAACAGCCAGGATCTTGTAATACCTTCAAGCAGCAAACGAACAATAAATGTCCCCACAAAGCTTCTGTACAAGCAGCAGATATCCCTCTCTCTTCATCTCTCCTGATGGAGCTGCTCCATTTTTTTATACATATTTAAGTATTCATTTGACAAGAGGGAAATAATGACAGTTGCTTGGTACTGAGGACACTCACAAGGGATCCCTCAGACCCAGATTCAAACTCTCTCACAGAATTATACCAAGTATTTCCCAGGGGTCTGCACCACAATATTTTTATCTCTGTTCCAAAGTACTGCTGGACAAGAACACACAGAAAAGAGACTTGCCCTGGACAGTGCACAATCCAGTTATAAATCATCTACCTGGGAAATGAAGGAGATACTCTTAGCCTAAGTGAGCACTTTAACTATTGGGGTAAGATTCCCTCATAATTTCCCAATGTCTTCCTCTCTCCTTGGGAAAAAATGTCCCCCCAGCCCAGGGTAAATACTTATCAGCAAAGCCCAATTCTATGAAGTGTTTTGAAGGGCCAGAATTTTCTGGTAGAAAACATATATTCCACTGGAAAATTCCCAACCAGCTCTATGGAAAACAGTGCTGGTTGTAATTGCTCCTGGTTTAACTCAACCAAAGTAAGAGCAAGATCAAACCCCCAAGACTGCACGTAACATCTTGAGAGGGCAACAGATCAGTAAAGGCAGTGTGCTCTGTTATTTATGTGAACACCAGTGTTACTAAGAAATTTATTTTCACTGAAACTCTGTTGGCAATGCAGCTGGGAGAGATATTTTTCAAGATTACTTTTTTGACCACTATGTCAGCACCAGAGGCAGCTGAAGGGTTTGAATTGATTAATTGATCCTGTGTTAGGAGACTTCCCTGGGGTCTGTCTTAATTCTTTTGCTCTACTTTAGGAAAGAGAAAGTAAGAATGTCTCATCTTGCTCTAGTCTCCAAGCTATACTAGTTAAACTAACAGCACAACATTGCATGAAAATGCTTTATGAAGGCTTATATAAGTTTTATCTGTCCTTGTAAATGTAAAACAGTTTCCATTTTTAAAACTAATTAAATTTAACCCTGTATCTCCACACCAATTTAATTCAGATGGATGCCACTTTTCTGTTTAGGAATCGGAATTCAATAGATTAAGCAGAGAAGAGATTTGATACAGACAGGAAAAGAGATGAAAACTGAAAAGCAGAAAAAGAAAAACAAACTAGGAAGAGGAAGAAGGCATAACAAGAAGATAGATTAATACATCTAGAAGAGAAATCTTCTGAGTGCAGAACTGCTGGCCACTTATAGACAGAAAAATGTGGCCACAGTGAGACACTACTGAAGATTCTAGAAACAGAGCAACATACTTACAGAATTACTGAAAACATCACAAATAAATCCCAG
This sequence comes from Agelaius tricolor, assembly GCF_023055355.1. Taxonomy (NCBI): domain Eukaryota; kingdom Metazoa; phylum Chordata; class Aves; order Passeriformes; family Icteridae; genus Agelaius; species Agelaius tricolor. Next base: position 49,086,290 of record NW_027269261.1, read on the forward strand.
ATTTTGGTGTTTGACAAACAAACCAAACATAAAAGAAACCCACCCAAACTAAACAAAATCAAAACCATCAACAAACAAACCAAACCAAAACCAAACCACAAACAAAACCATTGAAAATCAGTCTGAGATCATTCCTGTGGGCATTGAGCATGTACCAGCAGCTTTAAGTCCTGTTTCAGGAAGGACCTGATTACAAATTTGAGTTACCTAAGTGCTCCCAAGGCTGCAGCAAATTCTACTTTTTCCTTCTTGATTTCCACAGCGACTCACTTTTTTATTTGTGTTGTCACAGAGTCCTCAGAAACTTTGCAGTGGACTCAGCTAGGAGCTAAAAAAACCCATCCAAAGCCCTGAAATTACTTCTTGTTTTGCCTTGTGACTTTATTTCCAAAGCTTCATGTTTATCTATTAAACTTCTTTCAGTTCTGCATGCCCATGAACAGAGCTGTCCTTTTCCATCAGCAATCCCAGGGTGCCTCTGCACCTGAGCTGGTTTAGGTGAACAACATGCAGTAACTGCACAAGAGCTTTAGGACAGAGGTGGGAATTTGGCTGTATAAAAGACACAGATGCTTAACCTGAGGGAAAAAAAGGCGTATTAGCTAGGTATTGAGCTTTTAGTTTAGAAAAGCAACTTAAAACTCTGTAGACCTTTTTTTGCTTCATAACACTCATGCAGGCTTAACATAGAGGTCAAGAAAATCTTACTAAAATGATGTAACAAATAGCTAAAAAACTCAGGTAAGCCCTGTTGAGTTTTAAAGGTGACAATGATGAGGAAGAAGCTTAACTTTTGAACAAGATATAATATTCTCTCATAATAAGATCCGTGTTCTAAGTATATCACATTTGGATCTTTTAAATTACTTTTTTTTTTTTTTAAATAAAGGTAGAAGAAGAATAAGCAGAACAGAGAATTAGTTATTAAGTCTGTCACGACCTAAAATATTCAAAAGTCCTCTTTTTTTGACAGGCATAACTTAAAGAAACCAACACTGTCAGCCAAAAACCACACTGCAGGGACACCACACTAGTTTCTTACAGATGTCTGAGTCCCTAGATAACTATAACTAAATAACTACCATAGAGTCAGAGGAAGGTGGATCAGGCTCCATCTTTCTATTTGCATGGAATTCATGCTCTTGGGCTACAGAGAGTTTTGGCCACCTCCCTGTAGGTGGTGGCTGTTAGGGCTGCTCCCTGCTCTCTCTCTGGCCAGCTCAGGAGTCAGCAGCCTTGCCTTGATGTGGCCTCTGTGGCACACTGAGCTGTGTATTTGGGTCCCTTATGTCTCCATTCCCTTCCCTTCTGACCCCCTGTCTAGCAAAAAAAAAAAAAAATTAAAAAAAATGTACTGAAGTAGCATAAAGACAAAATTGATCACAGCATGGGTTTTCTACAGCATTACCTCTATCACCAGGACAGATCAAAATGGTTCTTATGAAAACTGAATCAAAACCAACCTGAGTGACTCAGAAAACTACAGATCCCAAAAAACTGGAAATTAACTGAATTTTCGTTCCATTGGAAAGCTCAGAAATGTAGGTTTCACTGGTGCTTTTTAATTTTTTTTTTTTTTTAATTGAGACAAAAAATATCTAAGCTCATATGTACCCCTATAGTGCTTCTTTAAAGATTAAAAAACAGTAAGATAATAAAGAATGCAAATTTTCAGACGGGTCCTCACAGGGAGATGCTGTTTGAAGTAACAGTTCTACCTCCTGCTCTGCTGCATCTGGGTTGCTTTTAATTATTAGCAAGGAAAATAACGAGTTCCACAGATGTGAATGCAAGTTCATTTTCACCATCAGTTGACTTCTGCAACTTTCACACCAACGCTGAGTTTGAGAACATGGAGAGATTTACACAAATGATGAGTAAGAGTATTGCTCATAATACTGAGTATTAAATAGAGTACAGGGATAGTATGGAGGATGGTTTTGAATCACAGTCATGAGGACTGTCACAATACACTACCTTAAAAACTTATGTTCAGTCCTCAGCTTTCACACACATTCCAGTGGCCTTAGGCAAGTACATGTGATTTATAATCATTTAGACAGAGATTTCTTTTCTAAAAGGCTACAGTAGCACTTCAGTTTGAACATAGTGCAGAGAGACTGCACATCAGGGCGTGAGATCCCTGTACACAGGCACATGTGACAGGGAGATGCAAGAAGCTGCTATGGAGCTTGGTCACTCTGCCACTGCCTGACCTGCCCCAGCAGTACAGGGAGCTGAGCACAGGGCTCCTTCAGAGTAGGAGAGAAGATGAGCAACATACCAATATCCATCTGAGGCTTAGAAATAAAGGGTCATTTCCACCTTCTCTGCTACACATGAAATGAAAAACTATTACATACCTTACTATTCAGCAGACTACAGTCAACCAAGAGAGAATGGCAAAGAGAGGGACATATATAGATAGATGTGTACCTGCAGTCAATCCACTTACTTTGGATTTCCAGCCCCTGGCTTCTTTCTCCGGAATATGTTGAGGAAAGTGTTGGACTTGCAAGGTGCCTTGCCATCCCCGACATGCATACGCACCACATCTGAGGTGGTGAAGGCACTGCGGACATTCCTCTCGGGCTTGGCTATAATGATATACATCTTGGGAGTGAACATGCACCCCAGAGCCACTGTCACGCTCAGGCTCACTGCGAAACAGGTGGTGATGATCTTGTAGTTGCTCCCAAAATAGATGGGCACAAAGGCCAGCCAGATGATACAAGTGGTGTACATGGTGAATGCAATGTACTTGGCCTCGTTGAAATTGGCAGGCACGTTGCGAGTCTTGAAGGCGTAGTACGTGCAGCTCATGATGAGGAGTCCGTTGTAGCCCACAGGAGCCACGACGCCCAGGTTGCTGGTGTTGCAGATAAGGTAAACTTCCTTAATGCTGGGGTAGGAGAGGATGGGCATGGGGGGCTCCAGGATGATCAGCGTGATCACCAGTGTCAGCTGCACACTGATCAGGATGGAAGCAATGACCACCTGGGCCCAGGCGCTCATGAAGCGGGGCTTGCGGGTGCAGATCTTCTTCTTGCTGCCCGCCAGGATGCGCGCGATGCGGTTGGTTTTGGTCACCAGGGCGGAATAGCACATGGCGGAGGAGAGGCCCACCAGGAGGCGCTGGAGGTAGCAGGAGGTCGTGGTGGGTTTAGCTATAAGGGTGAAAGGGCAGACGTAACCCAGAAAGATGCCAGCCAGGATTATATAGCAGAGCTCGCGGCTGGAGGACTTGACAACAGGGGTGTCTCTGTAGAGCACAAAGATAAGGGTGACAAACATGGTGACCAGGATCCCCAGGCAGGAAAAGACCACAGCCACAATAGACTCTATATTGCTCCACTGGAGATACTTTACAGGGATGGGTTCGCAGCCTGCAGTGTACAGAAGAGAAACAGAGCGTTAGAAAGGCAGCTCCTGGAAGAACCTTTTTTTGCTGGATCTCAGTATAATCCAAGCATTAGTATATGTCTATGTGATGTGGATTATTAAAACCATTTTACAAAGGAGTGAACTGCATGAGGGAAAAGTTTGGATGAATATGTTCAAAAAACAGCCATCCATTTAAGGTGTCCCAAACATTTTCTCACAATGCTGCAACAGGAAATTAGATTTGGAATTATCTGCTTTTAGAGGTACCTGATTACAAGCACAGAAGACCAAAGGTACAGCTGGGAACAGAACACAGACAAAGTCACCATCATCTCTTCATTTCAGCAGGGAAAGCATTGTTGCAAACAGGTAGGTTTTTTTACCTTCTCAGATTAATTTATTCAATCATTACCACAATCACTATAGTTTGATCTACTCCATTTTTTTTGAGAGTGATTTTATAAATGCCATAAATTAATCAGAGGTCTGTGGATGGAAAAGTGGTAATAAAGCCAAAATTTTAACGGAACTATATCATAGATACTACACCTTAGCACACTTCTGCTTTTTTTCTCTTCACAGTATCTCATTCTTATTTTGTCATTGTTTTCCCTCTAAATAATATAATTTAATTCTCTTGGAAGAGTCAAACCCACAGAATATGCATGCCTTTAGATAAAAACTGGAAAGACTCTCCTTTCTAACTAGTACAGATGTGCAAATATATGTATCTGTTAAGACAGTACTTAACTGCTCTCTCCCACACTCAAGTTAAAGGAATCTCTGGATATCTTCCTCACTGTGCTGAAGTTATACCAGCAATAAACACTACAGAGAAAATAAAATCCTTGTGTAAGAAGATGTTATGGTTGAGAGGCTGTTATGGACATCTTTCATTACGGCATTTTCTAATTTCTGTTCTTGACTTAGTAGTTCTAAAATGCTTTAAATGTGTTCCTTTATCCCAAGGGAAGTATCCACAGCCTCTTCTACTTCTTGTTTCTGTCCTCCTCCAGTTTCCCTTTGACACAACTCAACTTTTCTGCCTTTCCCCCAACTCTCAAGTATCTTTCCTCTCAGTCCCTCACCATCCTGTCTCTGTTCACCTAACAGTTCAGGTTTTTTAGCCACCTCTCCACCCAGATATCTTCATTACAAACTGCTGCTGCTCCAGCTTTTCTGGTCCTGGACTGGCTGCTCCCAAACTCTGCCTGAGTTCTTGGACATGGCCAAAAAGAGCAGGGAATAGATGGTAATGTCAGCAAGCTTGTGAGAGAAGCATATTTTCCTCTAATTTTTGCTGCTAGATCTTAACAGGGGCCCTGATGTTGTGATGGGCAAAAGTTGTGCTCAGTCCCTTCCTCCTCAGTGTGGAGTGTATTTGGAGAAACCATCTATGAAAAAAAAGTTTCTGAGTCCCACAGTTTTGCCTAATTTATATGCATTTTCCATATGGTGACAAAAAGTACCACTAGATATTTCTACTCTAATGTAGATACCTGTATTGTAATGTAAAGTCCTTCCTTCCAAATAATTGAGAAGTAAGATAAGGTATGGATGAGGGTTGAACAGTTTTACTGTAACCTCATTTTGAGAAACAGGAGAGAATTTTTTTTTTGTTTAAATTAAAAAAAAAAAATTAGCCCAAGGCAAAGTCCTGACATGGAAAATTTCTGCTTGAACTTTTAATGTCTGCCAATGTCATGTGAACTGAAAGAAGGTTTTGTAATTCTGTCCACTGTCTTCAAGCTGACTTAACTACAGGTGCTGTTCTCACATACGCCCGTAACATGAAAAACATTAGAAATTATAGCAATGGCTACCAGAGGTCTTATTTTATAAAGAAAATATTATAAAACAAAGAGAAAATTTTATAAAGAAAATTAATTTGCTCAATATGGTCTGTTCAAGACTCAGGAAATCCGTACTTCTAACCAATACTCTTGTGGTGAAATAGGAAGGAAAACCTCTTTATTAGAAGTGTGAACCTTTGGCCATTGGCTTTAGCAGCCCTGACTGGAAGCTGGCTCCTCTATGATTTAATAAAAGACTAAGGATCAGAAGCTCCTGCTTATTGATTAGTACATGTGAATTCTTCTCATACAAGAATCTGGTCAGTCATTGTTGGAAGGGTTAAGTTTTAATATGGACTTTAAACTTAACAACATCAAGACATACTCACATTACTCCATTTTAAACTATATTTTCAGGGGCTTAACCCAGATCCAACATGGTAGTTAAGCCTATCATTTACTCTAAGCTTATCCCATGCAAGATTTGCTTAGAAATGTTTCATTAAACCAGTGTAATTCCTGTGTACCAGCAAGCCCAAGAACCACATATTGTACAAACTGCAAAAAGTTCCCTAGGCTGCTTATTACCAGCTAACAGTTGTTGGTTGTCAGCACCTGTGAAGGTGGGTCATTTCCCAGCTAGGAGAAAGTGGGCTCTGGACCCCCACTGAGACTGGGGGAGGACACTCAGGAAATTGTGCATGCATTTACAAAACAAAACAAAACAGCCCCCTCAACAATTAAACCAAACCACAAAAAAATCAGAGCAAAAGCTTCACAGTTAAAATTTTCTGGTAAAAGCTATCTGGTAGTTTTCATGTACTATTTTCCCTGCATTTTGACTGTGAATAATTTCCAAGATCAGAAGGCTAATAATTTTTTTTTTATTACTATATTCATAGCACAAGGACGATAAGAGATACTATGATCTTTTGTGAGGTCATTAACCCATCCCAGGGAACTGTTGGCTCCAAAAACTTATGATTCTTTTCATAAGACTATAAAACTTCATTTCCTATCTTGTTTTATTGCTTATTTAAGATTTATGTAAACTGAGTTTACTAGTTTGACATTCATCCATCTTATATTCTGGTACTATAAAAGATTTCTCTTGGCACAAGGTCTAAGGTACTGGCTTTAGTGACTATTTCTCAGGTCAGGTTTTCATCATCTATGGTGAGAAATCCTTTGTGTCCACTGAGTCCATTTCACTGCATTCATATTTAAGGGAAGCAATCTAAAAAAGTTGTGTACATTTAAAAATAAAATTAAAATGTCATGAAATGATTGCTGAGCCACAGAGACTGATTTCAAATGGAGAAAATGAGCACCTTGAAAAGCATGTCTTACAAAATAGGTTAGTATGTGCATCACATTTCTTAAAAGGATTAAGGATTTTAGAGCCTCCATCTGGGATGGAAAATGAGTCTAAAACCACATACATGTTTAGCATTTAAGATTTAAGGCAAAGGGAAAAACAATCTGCACTGTGATATGTTACCGCCTGTGTCTAGATGCTATGGTGACTGTCAGGGTATGAATACAACACATAAAATCAAGCTATAAAAACACATTTGATGGGAGTCCTGGCAAGAAAAGAGAATTCCAGATTAAATCATACCAATGGTGACTCCCACAAGGTTCAAGAGACAGAGTTTATCTAGATAAATCCCCTTCTTCTAAAGATTAGGATAGCTAGCATCAGCTTCCTTTCACAGCTTTGTACTTTGTAGTATAGTTCAAGTAAATCAATTTTAGGGGTTAAAAAAGAAGGTTTTTTTCTTCAATTAGACAGACTGAAGAAGCTGTGCAGGAGCAGACTGCCATTTCAGTGTTCTCTAGGAAATAAGTCGATGGCTATGCTGTCATTTGGCTGAGGTTACTGTGATTTCAGAACAGCAGCAGTCCAGTCTCCTTGCTGAGAAGAAACACAAATCAGCAGGTCATCTACTGATTTCATTAAAAGTTAATAGATTGCAACATGCCCTGGAGACTTTTTCCAGCACTGATTCTTTCCGCAGCTCTTTTCAGCAGTGCCTGTCATTTTGACATGACCCCTTTTGAGCAACTCTGAGCAGCTGGTAGCTCTGAACCATATTCTTTCAAGTGCATATTGATCTCTCACCAGGTTTTTGTTCTGGCTTCTTTTTAATCAATAAATCCCTTTTTCTTCCCTGAAGAGTTGGTACAAGCAATTCTGTGAACCTCCAAGACCAGCAAAACCTGATTGTGTATGGATATGTCCTAGGAGCAGGAATTAAATATGGGCTTTTCAAATAGTCAGGCCATGTATGAAAGGTTCTGTGGATTTTTTTGTGTCTATTAATACCAGATGTGTTTCTGTGATTTGGGCCCTTACAGAATATATTTTTCATTAACTCCTCTCCTTACAACCCACTGACCTGAAACCTGAAGAGTCTGAGAAGATTTCTGTATCCTGACAAATCTGTTTGTTTAGCTGCATACCAGAGCACGGGCAGAGCAGGGTGGTGGGAGTGGGAGTTATGGAAAATAGACATTTACACACACACATCTGGGACACAACCATAACTTATTTTCCATGGAAAACCAGGTCAGACAATGGGTCACATTTACCGGTCTCTTGTGATTAATACTGTATTTTTACCTGGAGAAGTAGATAGTTTCCCTCTCAAAATACATGCTCTGAGAGCTCATTTGGCTTCAATTACTAGCTTGAAGTATCTTATAGAAGAAAATAACTGAAGTTTGAGGATTTTGTCTATGTGCTAAAAGTTGCAGCAATATCTGTCAGCCAGTCATGGTAAAGGACAAAGACGTGTTAAGTTGCACATTTGATCTTTGGCTAGGTGTTTAGATTGTTTCTATGACTAGAAATAATGTCCTGCTGAATGCTGACATCCAAGATTTGCAGAGGTGACATGGGGCAGAGGTGACTCTAATCTTTCATAGTGATACAAAGCAAATGTTAAGGTCAGGGTGATGCTTCTCAATGTGTTGTAGCTTTTTTTGGGGGGTAGTGGCTGCTGCAAAGCCCAGAGCAGAAGTGGAGGTTGACCTTGATAGGTAAAAAATAAACAGAAGGGTGCCAAAGCACGCAACTCATTTAAGGCATATACAAAAGGGCAACTTAACTTATTCCAGACAGCTTTTCTCAGGATTTTGTTAAAATTCCTCTTGCTGATGGGTCCAGTGAAAACGATCTTTATACCAAACAAGAGTCCAGTAATCAGTTACTGAAGGTCCTGAAATCCCAGATAAAGTGCTACTAATTGCATGGTAAAATGGTCAGAAAAGAGTATCAAGTCAATATGACAAGAATGCACTGAACTCTTGCAACAGTCACTGCTAAATTGCAGCAAATGCTGCTGAGGTCACTAGAGTCTTAACAGCTTTATAAATACTTGTGCCGAATGAAGGAAAGGAACAGACTATAACATTTCTTTTTGGCAGAAATTTTGCTGTCTTTATTGTCTCTGCTGTTGCACTAAGCTGAAAGACAGTCACCCTAAACTGCAGTGGAACATGTGTCCAAATATGTACCTTTAATATCTCTGCGTGCTGCCACCTTACTGTCCAGCACACAGCACTCTCCTCTTGTCCTGCAGGAAAAGAATGTGTTTGGAGGGACACATGCCTACCTGTCAGGTCAGCATTTGGCCACCAGCCGAGCTCACAGGCTTTACAGGTGAATTCATCCTGAACAAATTCATTCTCCTTGCAAGCAGTGCAAATCCAGCAGCAGCTCACTTCTCCTTTCCTGATCACCTGCAATACAAAATACATCCTCGGTTCTGATCCTCTATCAGAAAACAAAGAGGCACACACCATCACCCCCCAGCAAACACATAACACAATACAGTGTTTAAAACAAGACAGGATTCCTGGGTATGGCACATTTCAAACAGCTAGAAAACACCAATCATGTTTTTGTATCGATCCCTGTATTAAAATCTGTGCTAAGGATTTCAAGGATAACCTCTAGGGCCAATTTTATTTTGTTTTGAGGAGAGCTGTTCTGAGTTAAAAGTACAAAACCATTTTCCCTCTCTACAGAGGCATGGTGAATGTCATATTTTCAATCAAACTTGAGGCTTAATCTGTGAGATGGCAGAGGTCAGGACAAGCAGCTCAGCCCATGCTTAATATCTATTGCATAGTAAAAAGCAGTAAACAAATTCAAAGGTTAGAATCAGGAGTAATTAATGCATATAAATACATGTCTATACATGTACACACAAGCACATTCACATAAACATACATTCCAATTGATTTGGAAGTCTCCTTGGGGTTCATTACACAAGTGAAAATAGAAATTAAAATAAGAACAAATTAAAAAACATCCTGCTAAAAGGATCTATTGGGTTTTAGCAGAAAAAAAAATAAAAAGCAAGCAGTGACCAACCTCATGCTTCACAGCAGCTCTTTTAGGGACAAATGTCCCTGAAAACTTTCTTTCTTTGCTGTGAGGGCTGCTAAATGTCATGATCCAATGCTGAAAAGATTATTTCTTTGTCTTGATTCCTAGTTTCATTACCCTGAGGCTGAAAGAAAGATTAAGGATATCTCTGGCTCCTAGGGCTCTGACAAAAACTCTGTCCTTGTTTGCCAGGAAGGAGAAATCCAGTCTTTTCTTCCAGGTCTTCCTATCCATCTATATGCAGAGATGAGTACAGTAATGAAATGCAAAATTTTGTTTTATTGAATACTAGCTTTCTGGGCTTTTTTTTTTTGTTTGTTTAACATTTCCTCATGCAGTCTGTGGAGAGAGTCCAATAGGCTTCAAGAAGAGCTGAAGCTGGCATTTTTTATGCATAGTGTTTACATATACACACATACACAAACTGCACAACCTCAAAAACAGAAAAAAGATGTTTTGGAGGGTGGTAAATACCAATAATGTTTCTCCTCCAAGATGTTGGAGATTGTCACTGTGCCTTTGCCAAATCATCAGTTGCTTATTCTTTAGAGTAGCAATATAGAAATAAAAAGCAGCAAATGTGCTTATTAAATGAAAATAGAAAGGGAAGTCTACTCTAAGGAGATTTTGCTGAATGGCTTCATGCCATTTTAAACTTAATGCATCCATACCATTCTGAGAGTGGTGAAACATGTCTTTATATCATCCAGACATGACTGGTAACAAATTATTTGTAGCCTGATGCAAGTGCTACTGTTTGGTGAAAACAGAGTTATTTCATTTGTGTTTCCATACATCCTGTTGTGAACATGAGATATAAATAGGCATGGGGCTTGTTGGAATTTTTTTTTCAACTTTTCCTTGCAGGTGTAACTGCTGGAACAAAATACTGGACTCCTGTGGGTCACAATATTTTCAAGATCAGCCCCCAGGTGAATCACAGCCACTGAATGTTGTAGGCAATGACTAAGTGAAAATCTTTCTCACATAAGGTGAAACTCAAATTCTGTCACACTAGAAGATTCTGCATCTGTACAACGGGTAATTTTAGAAAACATGGGCCTGTATATGCTGTTGTTAAAGAAAGATATTAGTCTAGGATTCTATCATTTTGGCATTCCTGAAGGAAAGGAAGTCCTACCCATTGGCTGGAAAGGAGCTTGCTTGGGTTTAGGAAAAAAACACTGACTGGATATTCCTATTTCTACAGCAGAAAGTAAGTGTCTGAGGCACACCTTGATCTGGCCCTTCAGGCAAGGCTCGCTGCACACTGACCGGACCATTCCGCTCTTATTCATCTGAATCCTGTAGTCATCAATGTTGAGCACGCCCTCGTGCCAGGTCCCAACGAGGACATAGTCGTAGCGGTTGGGCTCTATGTACTGCAGGTTCATGATGTCATATCTGCAAGGAAAAAACAATGAGTCACCGTTCTGCAACATAAAGGACATAAATTTACCTTGCTCTTCTTCTTCTGCCTCTAAATATTCAAGTTATCCCCTAATTCCAGGGACTTCTGTTTCACAAAAACCCAAAATCCTTTAGGATTTGCAGCAGAATCACAGGAAGTGTCAGCTCCGATTTGCACACAAATGCTGATTGCCTGCCTTCCTTGCATAAAATTATGGCTAAAAAGTTGCGTGTCCAGGAAGAACTGTACACCAAAGACAGTAAACTCTGCTGAAGATGCATGTGTAGGCAATGTCTGGGTGCTGCTAGTTCAAATAATTTGTGAGAACTTCTTTAACCTTCACTTTGTGTCTCCGTGCAGGTTGGTTGTAAAATATAGCCCTTGCTGGGAGCTCTTAAGCAGAAATGCTCAGACCAATCGAACTGGTTTGCCGTAAGTTAGCTGTAAGCTCTAAATTCGACCATTCATTTCATGCAGCCCAGTGATCCTGTCAGGAAAAGTTAGCACCTCAGTCTCAACATTTACTTCTCACCCTAGGCAAGGAGGAGAGCACTTCCCAAGGCTAAGGTAAGGGAAGCATAAAAAACTGCTACAATAAACATCCAGCCTGCCCCATTGCCTTCGGTGTGTTGGACCTGAGGTGTGTGCATCCCTTCTTGATATTTATTATATTCATTCTTTTACCCACAGAATGTAACTTGATTCTTAGTAGAAAATAAGCAAGAATGGAAGAATGAATGTTGGAGCATGTACAGAGAGGAAGAACCACAAAAGAGGCTAAACCCACATCCTGGTCTCTTAAGATGGGAAGGGGGAGGACTTTGTTTAATAAATGACAAGAGAAAGAGCACTGAGAACAAGAAATCAGCATTAAAGCTGAAAATAAAGCATCTTATATTTTCCAAGCCTGGGATTTACTGCCTTGCTCTTCTGTACTGGATTGTCTCAGTCTCCAGAGAAAAAAAAAATCTTTTGTTTATAATGGGCGTTGCTAATCTGTACATGCATTAAGAATGAAAGGCAAGGTAGGCAACGTACAAGCCATAAATAAAATTGAGATGTTTGGTTGTGAGCAAAGAGAGACATCCATTTGTTTCTTTTCCATTTTGAGGTTCAAATATGCAAAATTTCAACTCTCTCTGCACTTCACAGAGGGAAGAGGTGCTAGAATTATTCTCTAGAGTAGAACAGAGTAATTTTCCTAACTAAGTCTTTGTTGAAGATGATTTGAAGAAATGCTTATTTACAGCTGTAATTAGACCTCAGTTTTGCAAATACGCATGCTCAGATAATGCCAGTGCCACTGCAGAGCTCCATTGAATCACGTGTGAAAAGGAACCCTGCCACTGAGTTCAATGGAGCTCCAAGCAGGAGGCAGCTCCATTGGTTGGGAATTGGCCACTAATCAAGGCATTGCTTAGGAAACGGGTCAATTTCAAATTCATTGGAGAACAATTGCTTCTCATATCCCAGCTCTAACACTAAAGGAAGTGCCTAAAAAAAGAAATGCTGTTTCCAGGCTTGTGAAGAATCAGGATAACAAGAAGCAGTGAAAGTCAGGCATTTCATAATGGATGCTCAACAGACAGGAGTAAAGCTCAGTAGAAATGAGCATTCCTCTTCCTAGCAAGGAAAATGTACTTGGATTTCAGTTTGACCTTATATTAAACTGACACAAAATCAGTTACTCTGGGCTGGAAAATTAATTCGGGAAGGGGAATAAAAGATTGCTAAAACCTCACATTCCCTTAATGGAATTTTTGAGCCCACATACTTTTTTCATTTTTACAAAAATACATCACAAGGCACAGAGTGACAATGCAATATCAATTAAGAGGTTCTCCTGTGTTCTTGTAAACTATTCCCTTTCCTATAGGTTACCTGTCAAAGAATAAAGTATGTAGATTAAAAGCTCTTACACAGCCTTGCGTTATGACAAGTTGTAGTACAATGTTTGCAGCTTTGATATGCAGCTTGAATTTTAAGTAGAAAAATGTGGTCTAGCAAATACACTTGGTATATGGAGATGTGCTTAAGTTCTTTATCCTTTCCTTCTTTTTCTTAATGAAAAATCTGTGCTTCGAGCAAAGACAAATTCAGTGCTGGAATACCTCTCCCCATCCCCTTTCTCACATACATACAACTTGAACAACCTTCGGCTGTGTCCATGCTAATAATTATGACCCCAAAAGAAGATTTGACAAGAGTTGTGAGGCTCTCAGAGAGTGAGACTTCTTGGAGGCAGTTGTATTTCACACACATGGCAGCATTTAAAGAAGCCCTTGAAACATCCAGCAGGTAAAAAAATTAATCATTCTTTTAACATAAGAGCAAGCTCTCTGGTATATTGGGAAATAATGTGACCCAGTAGATGGTGTCTTATGAGCAAGTTACTTGTAAGGCAAGCCAGAATATAAATCAGCTGGTCACAGGCACACTCTTATTCCAGTTAATCTGAGATAGCTGAAGTTATCCTTTCCCACAGCCATAATACCTGACTGATACTGATGTTTGCTATCCTGAAGGACAGGAGGGAAAAGAGATGCTGAGCAATGCTGGGATGTAAATGGATGAAATAACCACCCATTAATCCAAACTCTGAAATAAAAATGCATATTTGAAAAAAAATTGTTTACACACAAGTTTGAAGGCCTTGCATAAGGCAAAATTTGATTATTCATTCAAAGCACTGGGGTAGGTAGCGTTGTCATGACTGAAGCCTGAACAGCTGTTGGAAATTTTGAACTAAATAGACTTACATGGTTCTAAGTCCAAGTCTAGTTAAGATGAAATGTTAGTTAGGTGAAACTTTTGTCTTAGTTTGTGAACCTCAGCAGTTCTCCACATATCAAAGGTTCATTGTTGAGGCTGAAAGTTCTCCTGCCTGTTGTCACAAAGCATTTTATGGTCAGAGGTCTATGCAAATCATTTGCTCTGGAGAGGAAAGGTTCTTCATACCAACCACAAGATAAAAGGAGGCAATTACCTAAAATAGACCAGAGCTAAAAGATATGTCTTATTCCAGAGAAGGATGTTGTGTTGACTATTGCATCCTTCACACCTTCTCCAGCCATTTCTGGAAATTTGAGTGATGTGATTGCTACAGAGGAAGTAAATGGGAGCTACTCAATGAAAGTAAAAAGTGCAGTAAATTTACCAGCATGTTCTTAATGACAGTATAGAGAGCACAGACAGCTGAGTTTCCAGAGTTATATCCATGTCATTTTTTCTCAGAGGCAGTGCAGCCAGCTAAATGACTGCATTTGTGCCCTTCCAATAAAAGTTTCCTTTGTATTTCTGCATAAGAGATATTCAAAGAAAAGATTCTTCACAGAAGAAATACACACTTTGTGTTTTCCAATCTCATTTTGATAAAAACCTTGAAACAATGAATTGAGCCCGAGATAGAAAAAGAGTTGCGTCTAAACAAATGGTTAAGGTTTCATGAAGCTGTATGGGTTTCAAAACAGAAGATTATGGGAGCGCCACACTAACATAATTATAGGCAACTCTATCTTCTCTGCTCATCATGATGACAATTAAGATTTTGTGGGAGTCAACTGCTCAAAGAACCTCACAGATTTTGAAAATTATGAGAAAGTTTGCTGCCTTCTAAGAAGAATATTATTTCACCTTGGGAAGTTGATTTGTTCACGTGATTTGAGGACAAGATGTGTAAAAACATTTTACACACTTGTGTGACATTCTTGCACTTGCATAGAGAAGCCAAAAAACAAAGAAATTTCATAGCAGACTGACTTGGCTATATTTAGGTTCTGTATGTGGTCCATTTTGCTAAGGTACAAAAACTCCTGGGAATTGACACAGTGCTATGGTCTGTTCACTGATGCATGAAGAGACTTTCCACACAAAGCTGTGGAAGCACTACAGCCGTCTGAAGCTACAGATGAGTCTGTTAAACTGCTGCTGCCATACAAGGATCTGACGGACTATGCAGGTCACAGTTCATATACACACAGCAATTCTCTGATACGATATTGCCCATGTTATAAATGCCACAGATTGATTCAAGGATTACAGAATGAATAACAAAAAGGTTAATTGAATTTCCTTGCCCAAACTTGCTAGCTACAACTGTGAAAATATAAATGAGGATCAATAACAAAAAAATTCCCTACCTAAAATAACCTATCAAATTCTAAGTAGGCCAGGGAATCAAGAAAAATGAACTTTGTTATAGACAAAAATGATGGATGGAATAAATTCTATCATTCTGGCATACTCAGAGGAATATCCTGGTATAAACTCTCTTATGTTTTAAATTCAGCAACTGTTCAATCTAATTTTATGCTTGGTACTGATGAGAGTTGTGGAAATGCTCTTGGGTGACAAAATAATAAATCAGAATTAGGCTAAAATTGGAAAATTACATCTAAACATCAAATCAAATAGCTAACAGACAGAAAACATAGCATGTGCAAAGCTAGAGTAATGCTTTTATGGACACAAATAGCATTCAAAAAGCATAAAGCTACACTAAGCAGTAATTTCTCTGTATTATCTAAATTATATGTGCAAAGACTTGATTTATGCATTTATGATGATACGTATGTGGTCAAATGTAAGGGAATTTCTTGCTTTACTTTCAAAGTCTAACCTCAACTCATCTGTATCTTCAACTAAAAAATTCTGAAGTCAATGCTCAACAAGACCAAACTGACTAGTTTTTTGTTACTAATTAAATGTAACAAACTGTTTAAATGTATATATGTTGTCATTATATTGCAAAGGTTCCATATTGTTTTCTCCTTCGTGCAAGAGTTTCATACCTCCTTGATGTTTCCTATGGGCAGCTCCTCTAAGCACTGACTCTTCCTTCTTCTCACAGTAGCCAATGGACTCCAGCTCCCCCTTAACCAACCAATCCACTCTTTTAAAGCACTCTTCTTCTTATTGGTTACAGCTGTGGCCTGTTAAAGTCAGGCCTGCTCCTAATCCTTAATAATTGGCCCAGCTACAACTCTTTAGGGGTAAGGTTACTTTATATACAACCTTTATTTTCTTATATTCTATGCCCCTACCTATATAGTGTTTAAATATGACAATAGAAAAAAACCATAACAATCTAGAAAATAGAAAAATATTGGCCAGTTTTGCTAATAAAACCTAGTAATAGAGATAAGAGTTGCTTTAAGACCACTGTGTCTTATGAATACTCATTGGAGGCATGGAAAGACATGAAAACTCTTGTTTGCTCCAGAACCCTTCCTTTGTGTGGTGCTGGCACTCAGATGCACTTATGCAATAAGCCCAAAGATGGAGTGAGAGAGCCTTTTATAGCACTTCAACAACTCAGTAGGAAAACAAACTTCAGTGAAGCAATCCCTGGGTAGGTTTCAATTAATAATGGACTTTGTACTTCAGCAGCTGAATTAAATGTATTTGTAAAAAAGAAAACAAAGAAAAAAAATCCCTGTGTTAAAATGGAACGCACAAAACTAAATGAAAGGAAAGATCTCTGCCAGTTCGCTACCATAAGAGAAACAAAGGTGACATCCAAGTCCACAAAGGTGCTGCCTTACCCACTGCTGGGGTACATCCTGTGTCTGCTGGGGGGGCTAAACAATAGCAGCTGCCACAGCTGGGACCAGACCCCAAATGAGTGAAACACAGAAACTTCTGCCAAAAGCCCCCTATTATTTGTCCTGCTCTACACAGACCTATCTTTAAATTCAAGGACTGATCTGATTCTATTTGGAGTGAAACAAATTAAGGAGATCATAAAGGATCTTACCAATCAACACTAGTCTCTGGCAAGGTTTCAGCAGAGCTCCAGTTGGAATAGATGAGCTCTAGAGCCCTCTCTTCAAAAACATGTCAGGTAAATTCTTCATTAAATTCCAATCATTTGTAATAGGCTTTATACATGCTAAAACCCTGGTACTGAGACCCAATAGTACCTTGCACACCAGAAGTCTGTGAGTTACAAGGTTTTTCATCTCCTGTAGCACCAGAAATTTATAAGCTCTACTGTAGTTCCTGTCCCAATATAAGATACCATGTGTTACCAGTGTTATTCCTGGCTTGAAAGAATGGTCCATGCTTCAGGAAAAAAAGCCAAAGAAATCTACATCTCCAAGCACAGTAACATTCCCACTTCCCACCCTCTGGTTTAATAGCTGAGATGAAACCTCTTTACCTTCCAGGGGCATCTCCCTTTTCATCAAACCAAACTTCTTCTCCAGAAACACCAATGAATGAGGATTTGAGGAGGAACTCCAGGAGCTTGCTGCCGTCAATTGGCTTCATAGCATCACACAGTCCAACGTGTCCGGGGCAAAGGGAATGATGCATGTTCTGCAGCCCATAAGCCATAGCATATATTGCATTGATGACAAATCCCATTTTACTGTCCTGCACATAATTTTCTTCTAAGCTCTCATTGCCTACAATGGTAAGAAAAAAAGGGTTGTTATAAAGAAAGATCAAATTACATGAAGATATGAAATAACAACGATATATAAAAAGGATTTCCTTCTTTCTCTTACAAAGCTTTAGAGGCATAAACAAGGTGCCAGTCGAGGATTTTTAAATAAACAAACAAACAAATAAATAAAATACATAAATACATAAATAAATAAAACACATGCCCACCACCACCCCAGAGATCTTGAATTCATTAAAAGTGAAATGCTTCATGAGAAATCAACTATTTAATCAAGTTGTCAGCTTTTGATTATCTTTTGTAATTTTTTAAAATTTTTCCTTGTCATTCCACAATATTATTTATTTTAGGAAAGGTTAATCAAGAAGATAGATTTCCACTGAAATAATTTTTAAAGTGATTTCTTTGAAAAATTGACTTTTTTTTACATTTGAAGTTTTTATTTTTTAATCTCCTGTTTTTGAGGGTCAAGACAGCAATGTCCCTTTCAGTGTTAATAACTAAACAATGTAAATCAACATCACTTCTCCAGTTACCAGAAACAATCCTTTTAGTTAAAAGTGGTACTAGATATGCCAGTATGGGGTTGCAAAAAAAAGTCAGCCAAAGTTTGAAACACTAAGGTTTTGTGCAAATGCAGCAGGAGCAGACACTGAAGTCTCCTTCCTCTGATCAGAAACAACATGGCAGCAGTGGTTTTCTCCCCACATAGGTTTTCCCTCTGATCTGCAGCTGGGCCAGCACTGTCAGAAGGTGCTGTTTTTGGGCTGCACTTCACATCAGAGACCCTGCTGGGTCCTGGGCTGCTCCCTGCTTGCCTCCTGCCAGCTGAGCTGCTGCAGGGCACTGCCAGTGCTGACCCCAAGGGACTGCAGACCTGTGCTGCGGGGCCCAAGGCAGCTTGGAAGTAAGAAACCTTCCAGTTTTGCTTGTTTCCCCTTGAGTCATTCAATGACAATATGCTCCAGACTGCAAGTTGCTTTTATCTGCAGGCCTCCCACGTTACTCGATGTTTAACAGGCAGTGGCAATCCAGCCTCTGTTATTTTGTCTCAGGAACACCTTGTGTACACCAGGGAAGTAGGATGTGTGAGAGACTAGCTGTTAACTGGCACTTCTTGAATCCAGGCTGGAGAAGATGTTTGCCATTTTAATATGATGGAAGGAGGTAAAAATCTGCAAGTTCACCAAAACTTTCAAGTTGAAAAATAGTTCCTTACCCCAATGCAGCTATTATATGGCTTTCAAATCAAACTATGAAGACTGTCCTTACATTTATCATTGGAAAAGGCTCTGATTTGGTAGGTCTTTTCAGCTTGCTTGCCCTAAAACTCAGAAATTTCAGTTGAGAATTCATAGGACAGCAGAGAGTGCAAATGCAGGCATGTCTATCTTGCTTTCCCTGGGTTGCATTGCAGCTGGGCAAGAAAATTTTGCCTCAGTAACTATTTCACAGATGAGCTTAACATAGCAAACAGACATGATGGTGAATTTAAAAAGCTTTGTGAATATAGCATAATCTGACTGAATGAGTTCATGTGCTCCTCACTACCATACATTCACCACCAGCATCACCAAGCAAGGAGCAGCTTGAAAGAAAGCAGAAAAAAATTCTTTCCAGAGGCAACGTATCTGTAACTTTCTTTGTGAGAAAAGGTTCACAGCTCCCATTCAAATCACATGAAACAAACACCACTCAGATTCATGCTGAGAAACACAGAAAAAATAAAAAATTCTTGTATGCAAGATGACAGAACATTCACCCAGGGAAGCAGAGAGCATGCCAGTGCTTGTGCACCCTCACTTATGTACAGCATGGCTTGACATTTGTATGCCTGTATATGCTAATATATAGTCTCAAAAAATTATCTGCCAGGGTGTTCTATCAGCTGATTAGTCCCATAGGACTAGCAGACAGTGAATTTATCAATGATTCTGCTTTCTTCTAGCTAGAAAATGAAATTGTTCTCAGTCCCTAAGTGAATGAGACACAGGAAGAACCTGGGCTTGGCACAGCATTCCTCTTGTGAAGCTTCTAAGCAGCGAGTTATGGAAGAGATCACAAAAATCAGATAGTGCACAGCACCCACTATATACCCTTTCCTACATGAAATTTTATCTCAGATCTTCCTCATTTTTTAAAATTAGTTTAAAAAATGAAGCATAAACATCAGTAATGCTGGCAGGAGATAATGATAGCATCCATGTGTTTCCTGAGGCAAGCCTTCATGTGGGTGATGGAGGTAGAAAATGAAATGTAAAAGGATTTGCCAATGTTTAAAAACAGGCCACTCCCTTAAGTGTGTATTGACTCAGTAAAACCTGCTTTGGATTATCATATTTCAATATGATATGCACACCTCCAAAGAGAATAATTAGTTGTTGATTGAAGAATTTCCTTTTGACTATTTTGGAATGAAAACCTAAATTAAGGTTGCAAGCATATAGTCTGACACTACAGAGGTGACTGCCTCAATGTCACCTATCTAAATAATTGTATTGTAGTGGAAAGCAACATGTAAATTGTCTGAATGAATTGTCTCCAGATCAGTAATATAAAAATCCTTATATGTAAATAAGATATTTTTCAGTAAATCCAGAATGAGAAGTCATGTTTTCCCTAAACTTAACTTCCCAGAGTCAAAATCCACTCTATTTCATTTTCATCATTATAAATTATTGATACATTTATGCATTTGAATTTGTAAAATTCACTTAGGACAATCAGTTAGAAATGTGTGGAGTTTTAAAACAAAAGAAATCATGTAATTGTGTTCAGCCAGAGATAAAACAGTGTTCAATTAAGTTTTCATAGGGCAAGTTTATATAAATGCAAAAGTATAACAATATTTGTCATTGGCCATCTCTATAAAGTTGTATTTTTCTTCAGTAAGTCTTTGAAATATAACAAAAAGCAAAGCAGAACCCTGAACAGTGAAACTTCTTTTTTTTTCTTTGTTTCTCAGCCCTTGGAAGAAAATATCATTGATCTACAGAGACTAATAGAAAAATATTTTGTTAGCTTTCTTACTTTTTTTTTTAATTTTAGAGACCTTAGCTTTCACTAAGCAAAGAAAAGCTGTAAGTCATAAGTCCTGTGAATATTGGATTAATTGAAGTCACTCAAATTAGACCATTAATTTTTGAATGACCTTGAAGAATTCAGGTGTCCTAAATATCATACTTAATTTTCTATTGGGCGTAATGCAAATCTTCCTTTAATAATTTAAGTTTAACAGCTTCTCAGTACTCTTGGTCATTTTTTTTATCACAGCTTTGATTTTAGTCTCTGTGTCTGTCAGTAAATCTTAGAGGATGAGGGCACGTACACACATACACTACTAACCAGCAAGGAAAAGAAGAAAAAAACAGCAAACAAATCCCAACAAAAAAACCAAACACCACATCCTAGCTGCACACTGCTGAAAAATCTCCCAATAGTGCTGAAAGATACTGAAGGACAGGTAGAGAAGGAAGAGAAAAGAGTCCAAATTTTCATGAAAATCACTATTAATTTTTCCATTTACTGTAATGCATCTCACAGCTAAATAATCCCAGCTTCAGCTAAGTCCTTAGAAGGATGTGACTGTGAAGCAGCCATGAAATTAATTTAGTGCCTTTATTGTGAATTCAGTGTGGAGCTAACAGTGCTCTCGAGAACAGAGAGTGTATTTTGAAAATCCCACTTGAAAAACTGAAATAAAGAAAAAATGGGCTATTGGAATTATGGCAAGCCATGAGTTAACTATCATGTAAAAGTAAAGATAGGAGGTGTCTCTTCTCTTGATATTCAATATAAAACTCAGCACCAAATATTACTTGTTTGCAGTCCTCAGAAAGGTTAGGGCAGGAGGGAATTTGTGATGGAAATAAATGTAAAAACATTTTGGTTGGGGAATCTAGCCAGTTGGCAAATTTTGAGCAAACATAGACATTTGATAAAGAACACAGTCTGTTCATAGATGACTCTTGATTAGCTTAAAAAGCCAAAATCTGTTCAGCAAAATTGTTATAAAGGACAATATTTCATCTGGAATAGGCAGACAGTTTTATCATTTGCTATGGTCATCTGCTGAATATTTAGGGTGAAATAAAAAAATTACCAGCTGTCATAAAAACTGTCTTCATTTCTGGTGACAGAGGTATGAAGGTATTAAAAATTGTATAGACTGCTTTCTCAATTTCCAGTTGTCCTTTACAGGACTGCCATGCTTCATAGGAAGGCCAAATGAGATTTTTGCTTTGTTGTAAGTTACAGCATGGGTGATGGCTGCATTGAATATGAGTGCTAATTTATGCAAAAAATAAATAAATCTGGAAGGACAATTGGGGCAAAATTTTATCGGGAAAATGAAATGAAATGAAACAAAATGAAATGAAATGAGATGAAAAAAATCTGCCATACTTGGGTTGCATAACCCAAATATGGGTTATGCAAGTATAACAAGGAGTAAAGAGGGCTCCCCTCCAAAAATACTGGGTATGAACTGGTAGAGCAGCACTCAGGCTGCTAGCAAACATCCATATCCATTGGACAAATTGTGGAGGCAGGTTTCTTATTCTCCCCTTCAGTCCCAACAAACACTGCCTTTACCATGGGGTGGCCAAACACTGGAAGAGGCTTCCTACAGAGATGGCCAATGCTTCAAGCCTGTCAGCAGTTGGAGCCATTTGAACAAAGCCCTTAACGATCTGCTTTAACTCTGGTCAGGCTCCACAGAGTTGAAATTAAAAAGCTCCATTGAAATCAAAGAACCCCCAGTGGCTCTGAGAAAATTTGCTCATCTTCCTCTGTGCAGGTTTGTGTAGAGAGGTGCTAGGGTAATAGCATGTCCTTGGAAAGCACTGGATGTCACATATGTTGCAGTGTCTCATGCTAGAGAAGACCTGACAGACTTCAACCACAACAAATTTGTGTCATAGGATCTTGCAAGGAGCAGGGCAGAAGGTCAGCATTTTGACCTGACCAGTCATTTTAAATCTGGGACTCTAAAGGTAAGAATTAAAGATTATTCTAGAAACCAAATGGCATGTTAATGGTGATGAAAAAACTTAGTTAATGGTGATTTTTGTAAAATTTTAGGGTATTTGGCTACTTAGAAAAGTTGGAACAGTTTTAGTTAGATGCTTAAATATTTAATTATGGTTTTATCTTTGTACACATAGGAAAGAAAATGTGCTCCAGATTGTGCTCCAGTTGGGCTTTGGCCCCTCTAATTTTCTCCCTGTATAACCTAATGAAATCCTTGTAGTCTTGCTGAGTTGGTTTCCCCTTTACTCAAATGCCATAAACTCTCCTTTACTATCTTGAGTTCCAGCCAAAGGTATTTGTTCAGACAGGTCAGTCTCCTTCCCTGGCTTATCTTTCTGCACATGGGAACATTCAATAATGGCTAATCCTCTAACAACCATGCCAAACTATGATTGTATAAAATATTTTTTCATTTGTTTTAACTCATTTGCCATTATTGATTCAGATGTTTTAGAAACACTGCCAGCTCACTCCCTCTTATATTCTATTTGTAACATCTTTTTACATTATCTAACTTCAAAGATAACAACAAAATTATTTAACAAATTTCACTTCAAGGCACTGCAAAATGAGTAACAGAGGTTATAATTTCTCTAGATATGATAAGTACAATGATGGTGTGCTTAAAACCTGTGCATCTTTTGTTTTTTTCTCTTTGCATCGCCTTTTTGATAAAAAATACATTCTGTTCATTATTATTGTATGGCTGAATGAAATCTGCACATCTTCAGAATAAAAATGAACTTTTGTTCCTGCTACCGTACTCACTATGTCCAAAACCAAGTCACAGGCAACAAGTCATTTATTCTATATGAAAACATCCAAACACTTTTTCCAGCCCACAGTCAAATATGGAGTAAGAAGAATTCCTGAAGTTTTATTTCCTATGTAACCGCCTGCTTTCCAAGACAGTTCAAGCTGTAGCTCACTACCTATGAGGAAGAGGCCAGGATTTGGTGACTAGAACAAGCAATTGTGAATCAGGAGCACAGGTTCCACTTGTTGTGGGCTGTCTCAATGACTTTGCTGTCTCTATGTGCAAGATATAATGTGACCACCAATAATTTGTGGAAAAATTATCTTGGGGGAGCATATTTTCCCAGCCAAAATATGTTCAGAAAAAAACAAGGCTTTGCTTTGTTCTCAATTAAAAAGAACTTTTGCAATTTTCATGAGAGAGAATTGATAGGCTGAAAAATTTCACACAGACCATAATATGTGTTTCATTCAACCTACCACAAATGATCCCATCATGGTAAGTTATTGTTTTTTTATGGTTTCTGTTCCCAGAAAAACAGTTACTATTCTGTTTTCAGACAGAACAGGATATGTGCAATGGTTGCCACTTTACTTCTCACTTTGGTGTCTGTATTCTAGCAGCAGGGAAGCAAGTCCAAGAGGCAGCTAAATACAGTGAAAGAGAGGAGAGATCCCTTACAGGGATCCTATGCACAGAGGATAGAGCTATCAGAAAGGCAGGAGATGAAACAGGTAACTCAATTTCCTTTGTATGCGAACTATTTGTTTGTCTGGACAGAGCTCCTGTATTTGTAAGGTAAGGCTGAGGAAGGATGAGTATTTTTATATACATTAAGGAAAAGATCTTTCCTTAACGTCCCCCGGAGCATCATGTTGCCACTCTAAAGGAAGCAATGCATTTCTCTAGAGCTGCAAGTTCTTCCCCCTTTTGGCAAGAGAGGAAGCAGAGCTTTCACAGGAGAAGCTAAAAGGAAAGAATATCTTACAAAATGCAGGTTCTACACCAGATTTTGAAACATGCTGATAAACATTTGACATCTTACAGTACTCATGAAGCAGTAAATGAAGTGCACGGGGTTTCAGACTTTGTTTTCAGAATGTCATTAAATCGGAAAGGTTTTGCTTCTATTCTTCAAATGGTTTTTATTTCCCCAAGCAAAGAGATTAAATTCATGCAATTACATTTGATGTATTTTTCCCTGAAAAGCTAGGATACAATTACAGTTACCAGTTGAGACACCCTGCTATTTTCTTTCTGAGCATGGTAAAATCTATGAGACTCTTAGATACTACTGCTTTGTTACATCTGGTGAATGTTGCTTTTTAATTGGGATTACTGTATTTCTATTCTTCTATATAAAACTAGAGAGAAGAGAATAGAAACACCCATTTGAAAGCTGGGTATTCAGCAAAAGCTCCTCAAAAATTTGCACTAGAATTCTCTAAGGCATTAACAAGATGGTAACTGCAGCAGTATTTGTATGGAGGGTTTTTCTTTTTATCATTAGCAAAGTTATTCAAATCACTGATGAAATGTCTTCTCTTGAAATAAAGTTGATATTGAATTTAAAAGGATTTGGGGATTTTAGATTTATTTTTACCAGCATATCTTTTACAGATGTCAACTCCATGGCTAAAAGAAACCAGAATGTGAATTCAGCCATCAAGGTGCAGGTTCTCCCTCATTTCAGATATCTAACACCTAAACCTTTGAAGATTAGTACCCGTTTTATATATAGTATACACCACCAGTGTCTTCAATTTCCTTGCTGCTTTTGTGAGTATGCCACGTTATTCCCCAGTGTTCTAGAAGTTCCTTTTGTCTCTTCCTGTGTGTCAGAAGAAGTGGGGAAAGAATTAAATTTACTTTCTTGGTTCTCCATATCATGTTATGTAAGCACATTAGGGCTTTAAGAGCTTTGTGTCAAAGACTCTGGAACAAGTCTGGCATACACAAATACAACAGTGCCACAGTGAAGCTGAAACATTGTGAGGAGAAATGACTGTACTAGTCGCTGACTCACTCATTAGTCAGATGTAGAGCAAGTGTCAGAGTCTCTAAGCACAGGGCAGGAGAAAGGGGACCCAGCAGTGCTGCCAGCCCTATGCCAAGTCTGAATTCACCACATGACTTGGGAGAAAACAGAAGGAAACTGATCTAACTCCTCCTTCATCTCCCAGTCTACAGACTTTGCTAAACAGATACAAGAGTCTGAAGTTTGCTCCCCCCTCTGCTCCTTCTGCCTCTTTGCATGGGCATTCAGACTCTCACACAACTATATGACTCCAGGAGCAGCAGCAAGTGACAATGCACATAGCTCATGCTTATACTGAGGAAAATGATGAAGATGTGTTGTAGTGTGCCTTTGTCCAGGAGAGTAGACAGTCTCCTTTCTGTGACCCAGAGAAGCCAAGCAGGGGATGAGAAGACTGTCACCTTCCTAGGGCTGTCCTGCCTGCAAAATCAAGTGAATGTGAGGCCTGGGCATGCCTGATGCCACAGGACAATGCAGGGATGAGCAGACAGGCCATGTCTGAGTGAGATATTACGTATTCACCAGCAATTACAGCTGATGTGCAATGCTGCTGCCCCTGTCTGCCTTCAGGAGAGGCTGGAGGAAGACTGGAGGCCTTTGCAGTAATTGCCAGTATGGCTTTGTCACAACTGCATCAGTGGAGTGGGAAGCTGTGTTGGAGAAAAATATTCCTCTTCCCCTTCTCCATGAATCTGCATTTCCTACTCTGTCTCTTGTGTTGTTTAGCAGTGAAAGAAAGGACTTGAAGGCAAATATAATGCACCACCTGAGGGCTATGCTAACAGCACATCTGTCTGCATGCCAGGAGCCCCAGGAGAGTGCTGTCTCTTCCTTCATTAGGCTGCCCCTGGCAAGGTGTAGCTTTCCAACACCACGGGCTTTGCAATCTACACAGATTGTTCCCGTGTGTTTATAACTCCTGTCACTGAGAGCTGAAGAAACTGATCACAGAGTTGAAAAGTTGCAAGATGTAAGTCCACAAAAGCAAGAGGGAAAGGAGAAAGAAACTAGGTAACAAGCAGAGAAATTCCACAAGTTCATGTACAGGGGGACATGCTGTTAAGTGCAGGTCTGGAGAAACTGACTTAGAGCAGATGGCTTGACAGAAGCTCATCAGCCTAATAAAGCTTCTGTAAGGGATGACATGGCCTGAAGCCTCTGAGTTTCTTCCCATTAGGATAAAGTACCTCATAAGAAATTTTCTTACCAAAAAATATAGGATTTATCACCCTATGAGGATGATATGCTGAGATTCCTTCTTCTCTAAACAAGCCTGCAAGCTGGCATTTGAAACCCCTTCTGTATACATCCATTGCTATGGACTATTAAAGGTTTGGCAGGACATTTTTGCATTGCTTCCCCTTGTTCCTAGCTTTCAGTGGAATGATCTTGATGAAATAGCTCTGCAGCAAGGACTAGTTTTTAATGAAATAGAAATAGAAGGATCTACAAAGTATAGCTCAGTGCAACGTGAAAAAACTCAGCCCACTTCAAAGAATAATAAAAAAAAAGATTCATAGTTGTGATGTTTGTGTGTGCACTTCAATGAAATCAGCTTGAGAAGTACAATTCACAGAATGTTCAACAGTGAAGCAAGATAACAAAAACCTACCAAAAATGCTAAGTTTTGAAGTTATTGTTTGCCTCATTTTGGCTATTATCTTAATTCCTGTTGTTTGGAATTAATACACTGGGAAACAACAAAAGAAAATAATTGCCCCTATTTAAAAGAAATCACTTCCTGTATCTTATACTCCCAAGTAAGCAGCAGTACAAATGGTTTGAAAAGAAGCATGACTTTGTATTGATGTGCCATCATTTCCGTGGCTGCAGTCATGTGCCAAACCAGAAGTATACTTAAAATGCCATAATGAAATAAAGTTATGGACATTCATTTTTATGCACACTCTAATAAAAATGTTTGGAATCAACTCCATCATGAAGCAAGTACGCTGTAAAAATATTTCATCTAGTTGCAGATCATAAAAATAATCAATATTCAGCATTCTAGCTTATGGAAGTTCATCCCTGATTAAAATATTGTGATCACATGTTGGAAGGCTCATGGAACTGACCAGGAAATCACATGGAAATACAGTGGCTTATGATGGTCAAATACTCAAACATGATACTCAAGGCTTTAAACTGGAAATCAATAAAATATTGATTCTGAACTTGGGATTCCATCAAGTCAGAAGCAGTTTAGGCTTAAAAGAAATCTACACTAATTCAGATAGTTAGGACATAACATTAAATTACATATACATTCTAGAAAAAAAAAAAAAAAACAACATAGAAGAGAATGTGATGTGATTACAGCATCTTTTTTTTGAAACAGAGAGCAATTACTATGAGAGCTTGACAAATAATTATTATGATTGTTTTCCTCAAATGCTGGACTGTGTACAGTCTGCCTGTAAAATGACCACAATATGTTCTTTTACTTATTTGAAATTATTATTCACCTTCTGCAGAAACATATTATTTCTCAGTTCCTATTTTAATTGGAAATTAATATCTCATCCTATAATCAGGAATAAAATATGCCAGATGATCTTTTTCTTTGATTGAATGGTTTGTATATGTAATCAACAAAGATGCTGATTTCAAATTCTAATATAGCATTTGATATCCATCTTGTTATTTCATTAACTGGCTAAAATTTAATGCCAACAAAGGCATTTGAACAGTCAGGCTCAGCCTTTGCATTTAAAGGACATAGGCAGCAGCACAGTTACTTTAATGGAAGATTCGCAAGCAGTGGAATGGAATGGAATGGAATGGCATGGCATGGCATGGAATGGAATGGAATGGAATGGAATGGAATGGAATGGAATGGAATGGAATGGAATGGCTTTTGATCTGTCTCAGCCTGTTCAGAGGCTGTATTCTCATCTGGAGTCATGGGTTTTGTTGGGTGGTTGTTTTGGGGTGGTGGTATACTTATTATTTTCTCTTATTTTCTTCTGTCCCCTTTCTTGGGAATATGAAAGCAGATGATTTAATTTGTTGCTATTACTGTGTGTCACATAGCTACCTCTGTCAGTTAGAGCTCAACAATAAACTATCTCTGAGCCTCTCTCAAACTCTGCAGGGTCCCACAAATGTCCATGGCCTCAGGCCTCAGGCACCAAGGCCCCACAAGACCACAAGGTCCCACAAATGCCCAAGGCCTCAGGCACCAATTTAATCCTAATATTATTTAATCTAGTTATTATCACAGAGACCTTGGATCTGCCTTCATCTTTTGCTTTCTTCACAGCCTTCTCCCAGTGCCATGTGGATCCTGACCAAGATTCCCTAAGAACAGGATCCCACAGACACCATTTTCTACATGACCTGAACTCCTGGGGAGAAACAATTAAAAGAAAGAAATCCCAATCATGAGTCTTCCCCTCTCCCTTAGGTAGCTATATAACCTTGCTGCCTTACTCGCATGCTCAATTAAAGACATATTTAGAACTACTATTCTTAGCAGATCAGTTATTTGGAACAAGCCTAGCAGATAATAAGTTGCTGCTATTCTTACATGAGACAGGAATGAACACACTTAAAATCAAATTCATTTACAAATGTAAAAGAATGTGTACAGATTTTTATGCTATTTGGCTAGTTTTAATCAAGTTTTCACTCTTAATAAAAAGAAAAAAAAATTGAGTCAAATACTCTTGTAGATGTTCCATTGTAACACACTACAATAGAAAAATAGAAAGTTCAGGAAATAGGACTGATTATATTTCAGGTGTCATGCTTTTTATATGAAGCCTGAGACCTTATCTGAAAGAAGGAGATGGAACTCAGTAATTGTACTGCAGCTTTCAGAACATTATCCACCATGCAATACTTAATTTAAGAACCTGAATTCAGGCACCTAATTAATTGACTTGATTAATGCCTGAACTTCTCTAGCTGCTGTTGACTTTCATAGAAATTATGGGAGAACAGTACCCCTAAAAATCAGGCCAATTTTTCTAGGTCTCAGAACATGCACTTGAGGAGCCTAATTTTGAGCATCTTCATCAGAAAATGCTGGTTCAGAGCTGAAAATAAGCAACTTTCATATGAACCACAGAATGTATTACCCCCAAATGGGGCAAAGGAATTTACAAGAAAACTATTCTCAGTATATGTTAAATATATGGCACCAGTACAAAACCCAAAACAAAAGTCAGGGTCATTAGATTGGAAAGTGGAAAAATATGATGATTGTAATAAAATACACATATTCATCTCTGCCCTATGTGGCATGGAGACAGAAAATGGAACAAATCACAAAATCTATTCCCTCCATTGATATAGATTTGTAAATGTCTAAGTAGTGCCAGTTGTGGTCAGTGTATGGGCATGAGATTCTGAGGACTTCAAAAGTGTGAGTCAAAATCTCATGTTAATAGACCAAGTACTCCCCTTATGGTAGGACACAGACTAGCTGGCATAATTGATCTTTTCCTATCTTAAATTCCAGTGGTTCTGCATAAGTACAAAGAGTAGCCAGGAAAGATACCCTCTATTTACTGTGGATATCTTTAAATCACTATTGATTTTAGAAGGGCTTCAGAATTCATGTCTGTACTACCCATCAGCCAGTACTACTGGTTTTTTCTTTCTTTTAATGTTTTTTTATTATTATTCTTAGAGTACAAACCTTCTTCCTCAGTTCTGTTTTTAATGCTAAGGTGCTATTAAAACCACCAGCATTAGCTGTCAGAATACAAATGAACACAAACACCAATGTGCTTTACTTCCGCAGAAATATAGCTTACTCCAAATTTCTCCTTTGCCAAGTTTGCTGTTGCTTTTGGGTTTTGTTTTGTCTTTAATAGTCCATATCCTCACAAAGACAGCCTCTGTGTGAAGGGCTGGATCCTGGAGCCACATGAATATCCAATATGCAAGGACCAGGCTACACAGCAGTCCTGCAAACATGCAGATCCTTACAGAAAAGCCCCTGGCTTCCCAGGACCAAAGCCAGATGATGCAGCTGCTCTGGAGCTGCAAAGTGGTCTTGGCCACCCTAACCAGCTGGGCTATGTTATAAATTAGCAGAGTACACTCACAGTTTTTGGTGAAATTAAGCATCGTTTTGAAATGATTGTTAGGAGCATCCATGGGTTCCCTTTAAACCTTGCAAAATGTAATCATTTAATCACAAATACACAGATCACAAAGACCTACTTTATTTTCCCTTCACCCAGACACCTGCCCAGGGCTGTGTTCAGTAACACAGAAATGATCCTTCTTAAAGCTAAACTATGATTAGGAGTTTCTGAAAAATGTCTGCAGAAGGACAATGCATCAATGACTAGCAGCAAAGTAGAGCTAAGCAAATCAGAAGATAAAATAAGTGGCCCTAATCTGTAGTCACATGTCGAATTCAACAGAAAAACAGAAGCAGAATTCTTTCTGATTTGAAAGAATTTTAAAAGCATCCATTTTAGCCCGCCTCTTGTTTTCCTGGGTGTAGCCAAATGTGACACTGCAGAAAACACTCAGGTACTTGGGATCTCACAAGAAAACAGGCCCTGTAGTATGAATTTTTAGACAAAATAAGCCTAGAAAAAGCTGAAGATTAAGCTGGCCTCTGCAGAAAGTGAAGAGTTCACTGCCTAGCATGATATGTACAGTGCTACTGCTTCGAAGAAAACAGCTCTGCTTTCTCATTCCTACAGAGCTGAGCCTGAATCCAGAGCTAAATGGAAGCTTTGAACTTGTGGGTTCCTCCAAAGCTACTTTCTACTGTATGAATCTCAAAAATCTCAGCTGGAGGAAACATTTTGACATCATCTGGTCTAGTGCCTTGCTGTGCTACAGTGGATTTCTGGCTCAGCCAGCAATGCAGTGTCAAGGCAGTATCTTATCATTTTTCCCTAACTCTGTCCACACAAGCAGACTTCTGCACTTCCCCAGACATCCCAGGATGAATGGGAAAACAGAGATTTATTCTAGCAGCACTGCTTTTCAGACCACACACCTTCCATCAGATTATTCTCCCTGTGGATACCAACACAGCATATTCTGAATAGGAAATTCTGTGGTTTTCATGGTTTAGATTTTACCACTCAGGCTCATAATTTATTGTTCTTTATGCCACTACTTGCCCACAATCTTTTAAGAGGCACCCATTTATTTTAAGAACACTACTGACTATTTTTCAGAAAATATCCTTGTGTGCAAAGAGTATCTCTAATCTGCAGCTAGACAGGTGTGAGTATGTGGGACTGTGCCTACGTGTGTTAGCCTCCACTGCTTCTCCTTTGCACCTGTATTTATGGGGTAACGCGGCCAGTAATGACAACCTGTAAAATTGCAAGCTGAGTTTAAAACTTTCCACCTACAGGTAAATGAGAAAATGGAAGATATAATCTAATAAAAGACATGGAGGGCTGACAGAAAGCAGCTTGCTTTGTATTCAGATCAGTTACTTGTGCTATTTCATCTGACTGACTTCCTGGTTTGGTTAAAAGTTTATATCTCTGCTAATTGTTCTGATGCACAACCTGCACAAACAATTGATTTCTAGGAACAAGTCAATTTTTAATTGTGTGCTTTTGTCCTCACTGTGCTCCTGATAAAAGTTTAAATCATCTATGGCAATCTGAGCAGTCAGGAGTGGCCCTGTCTCTCTCTAGGCACAGGAGACCAAAGCCCTAAGGAGGCACAAGGGAGCATGATTCAGGTATCCTCTTCCTTAGTAGCACCATCAGTTTATCCATATAATGGAGAAGGCTCAGTGTTACACGCCCACATGAGGACTTTTTAATCCCAGAAATGCAAACTTTTACTGTTAAAATTCAGAATGGAAAATGTAGGTCTAGATTCTGAAAACTTTTGTCATATGCTGCTGTAATATGCATGGTTCTGTAAACTGTCTTCTATGCTGTTTACAAAGGCACATGTATATTGTGCCTCTCCTTTATTTCACGATGATGTCATTTTTTTGTTATGGGTCCCAAAAGAAGAAAGATATTTATTTTTATTGGATACTTGTAGACAGCCTGGTTTAAAAGTGTTTTTGGAAATAGAAAATGTAAGAAAAATATAACTGCTTTTTTTTCCAAACATGGACACAAAAATGGAGAACCAAATGAACAAAAACCTGGCCGTTATCTCTTTTCTGACTAATTCACATGATTTATCACAGTAAGCACATTATTAATCCTCCTCATCTTTAATCCTTAAAAGCTGCCTGTAACATTGGGAAACAAAATGAAACTACAACTCTCCTGTCTTATCTGTTGTAAAAAAGACTTGACTAAGAAAAGTAGCAACTAGAATATTTTCAGACAAGTTGTCCCCAGTAGGCTTTGTTCTAGGTGCCAATGAAATTGCTATCAGTTTTGATCACTCCTGGGATCACTAGGATGTTCTGCCTCATACTGAGGAAAAAAGAGTGTGATACACAACCTAAATATGTAATGAGAATGCAAAGCAGAGGTGAGCATGGACAAGTCACAGGATACTTGATGTAAAATATATTTTGAAGAAATTATGGCATGTCAATAACTTGATTCCTTCTTCAAGAGCTTAAAAATATGTCTCCTATACACAACAAAGTTGATTTACCAGCAGTGGCTGACTTGGAAGAGTGTACACCAGGCTGTTATCTTATAATTACTTTTTCTGAATTATTGTAGTGGCAGTAATTCCTACTGTAGGTGCTTCTGCTGATGAAGAATCTCATGGGAGAGGTGCTCCGTGGGGGAGCCCAGCAGATGTTGAGATAAAAAGAATGTTCTTAGAGAAACACCTGCACACTTGTCTGACACAGCAGGATGAGCCCTAATATAGTCTGCTGGATCTAATTTGTTCATCTCTGGAAACAACTCAGATCAGCTCTCACTGGAAATGCATTCTCTCCTTCAGAAAAGTGTAGAAAAATCAAGTAGACATCTGGAGTGCATTGTCCACTGAGATGAGAAAAGGAGAACCTCATGTCATCTCATATAGATTTATTAAAAGTAGGGTGGGTCTTGAGAAAAAAGTTCTTGATTAAGAGAAGCTCTGAACTCCATTACTGGTGGCCTGGATATAATCCAGATACATTGGCCAAGTACAACTGTGTCTCAGGATGGGAATAGGCAGCCATCAGTCTTCTGTCTCCCCATCTGGTGCAATAAATGCAATCAAGGAGAACATCTCAAACAAAACAGAAAAACAAACATCATGACATGAGTAGGGGTCCTGTAGATCTTCTAAAAAATGTGTTATTATCCTTGTCCTTTTTCAGCCAAAATCATTGGGAGGGGCTGTAGCCAAGACTGTAATGTTATTTGATACCATCTTACATCATTGCCAAGGTGAGGGGAAGCAACTTTCTCTTCTGTTCCCCTCCCATGGGAGAAAAGGTGGTGTGGTGGGGAAGAGTTGGTTGGTATTTGTTGCAGTTTTTCATGTAAATCATCTCTTTGTTCCTTTGTCTTATACCTTCCATTGCTATCATTGTACTGCTGTTGTTCGCTTTCTTATTTCATTTTTGTTTCCAGTAAATTTTTTCTTATCTTGAACCATGACTTTCACCTTTTGTCCTCTAATTCTCAACTCCATTCCTGGACCAAGAAGGGGAAGGGGTGAATAAGTGAGTGGCATCTGGTTTGGGAGAGTCTTGGTGGGGGCACTGAACTGGGGAGTACCATTTTTAAACCACAGATATCCTATGTCAGGAAAAAACCCAAAACTTTTCACTAAAATTATAAGAACTGTGAGTATGGATAGGATAAAACTAGTTACTTTTTAATGAGTAGGTGATAATGGTGGCAAACACTTAGGGATGCTTTTCAGAGAAATCTTAACTAGAGGCTAACAACCCCACCTGACTTCAGAACCAATTGTTGAAATGATTGGATAATATTCCACTATATAAATATTAGATATTTATATAAATATAAATATAGATATAAATACACTATTTGAGCTGGTATGTCCATGTAACACTGCACTGCTTTTTGTATTGCTGTGTGGGTCACTAATACCTAAACCACCTCTGCCCTGTGTTCCACATCTCTTTCAGATTATGGCCATACCAAATGTAGCCCAAGGTCTTTACAGTCACAAAATAATCTATATTCACTGACATTTACATCTCAAGAAGTATGACTCGGTTTTATTCGTACCAAAGCATAAATTCCTCTTCTAGAATATTTAGCCTTCTTCCCAAGCTTCTTCTGCTATCATTATGTTCTGCGCATGATTTAATATGTTATGACAATTTGTGGTGGTCTTTCAGAACTGGCCAGGTGTGGTGAAAGTTTATGTCTGCTGCAGAGAGGAGATGGGAAAAGATACACCTTCTTAGGTCCAATTTTGA
The DNA here is from genome assembly GCF_023055355.1 of Agelaius tricolor. NCBI lineage: Eukaryota > Metazoa > Chordata > Aves > Passeriformes > Icteridae > Agelaius > Agelaius tricolor. Next base: position 49,120,813 of record NW_027269261.1, read on the forward strand.
CACAAGAATAAGGTGGACATAAAGATTTGTGGCAGGAGTGATGGCAAGCAGCATCCTGTAAGCAGGATGGTAACAACAGCCAACCAGTGACTGAGGCATGTGATTATCTAACCACTACCACCATCCTTAACTTGGCACTCATCAGGCTGCACCTAGAACCCTGCATGTGGTTTGTGAATCCCTAGTACAGAAAGACACTGTTAACCTGGAGTACCTGCAGCAGAGAGCCATCAGGATGACCTGGAGCTGCAATCCTTGCCTTTGAGGGCAGGCTGAAGGGTCTGGGCTTGTTCAGCCTGAAGAAGAGATGGCTGCAGGGGAACCTTACAACAGCACCTCATACACATGGAGTGGTTGTGAAGAAGAGAGGGGCAGGTTTTTCATATTGAGGCCTGGTGGAAGAATAAGAGATGATAGGCATATCTTGAAACGAGAGAGGTTTAGACTCTTTCTTTAGATATGAGGCCAAACTTTTTCACAGTCAAGTAGTGGAACAGGTTGCCCAGACACACTGCCAACTGGAGGTTTTCAAGGCCTGATCAACCTGGTCTGTACTGATGACTTACCATGCTTTTACAGGGAGTCGGACTACAGTCTTCCTGAACTACCTTCTACACTGAGTGATCCTATGATCCTTGTGACTCTGGATGCACTCAGACTGATTGCTTGCAGTTCTCTTGGGCCAAGACAGGAATTAGCAGATAAAGAAATCCTTATGGCATGACCAAAGTATGAGTAAGCATCCTGAAGGGAACTTGGACTATGACTTCCTTTGGAACAAAAAATATCTACAATTCTTGTTCTTATCTGCAACAAATACATTCACTGACAAATAACCCTTCATCACAAAGATCAATTGAATCGATGAATGAATCATGAATTGCCCACTTTGTTCCACTTTGCTCTATTGAAAAATGTTTGTGCTGATTGCCTGCCAATGTATTTTGTTGTCCCGGCAGATGAACTGCTGTGAGCATAATCTGTTATTTGCATCAGTTCCATTACCAATTTCATAACTGTCTCTTGTGGTGCAGAGGAGGACTCAGCCCACCTGGTTTACATAAACTCCAGCCACTGTATTATCTGCCAGGAGGAGGATAAGGCATTTTGTAAAAGAGCTTTCAGACATCCCTACAAGTGTTTGCACTGCACTGAGTTTTATATCATTTCTGTGTGAGTATGACTTGTATTTAATTTTGACCTATGTGGGCTCACCACATGCAACAGAGAAAGATTAGCCAGTGTATTTTTGTATGGAAAGAAAACCCCCACCTTCGTTTGGGCTATCAGATCTGGGAAAACATCCTACAAGTCTGTTGGAAAAATATCTGAACTCTGTTGACTGGCATACACAGTCTATCATCTGTGTACAATCTACAAAATGCAGAAAAGGCTGTTTTCTAATGAACTGAGATAAGTAGGGACTGTTCTTTGGGGCAGTGCTTAAGGCTGTGTGCTAAGGGAACTTTCTGTCAGGTCCATCCTGAGTCAGATACTGTCTTAGTACCTCAAATTCAGAAACAGCCTTTTTTATTACAGTTAAAACACTCTGTTCTGTTCTGACTTCTTATCTGAAGGGCATGAAGAATGGTGTGAATTTCTGAATTCTGCTGTGTGTCAGGGGTCCATGCAGAGTTGTAAGATGTTACCTACAGAGTGTAGCACCTACATGGGATACATTACAAGTACCTTAGGGGCACAGACAATTTAAGAACAACTTTGTACTGGAAGTAGTTATGGCCTGCTAGATATCCAGAAAACTCTAGGAGAATATCCACATACAAATGTGTGTTTTCTGCTGTGGTACATTGACTTCAGCTGGCTAGCAGGTGCCCACCAAGAATTTTCTCACTCCTCCTCCTCAGCAGGACAGGGTAGAAAAATACATTAAATAAAAATTAAATTTCTCTCATCCTTTATTGCTGACCATAACATCATATGGTGTGGAAATTTCAGTCAGTTTGGGTCAACTGGTTTTTCCCCCTCCTGCTGTCTTGCTCACTCCCAGCCTACCAGACTCTAAGGGTGGGGGTGTGGGGTGGGAGAGAGCTTCAATGCTGTGTGAACGCTGCTCAGCAGTGTCCTAAAAAACTGTGTGCTACCAACACTCTTCTAGCTACCAATACAAAGTACAGCACTCTGAGGGCTGATGTGGGGAAAGTTAAGCCAACCTCAGCCAGATCCAATACATCTACATGTAATAAAATTTCTATACTTGAATCCTATTGAGGAAGAATATTTCCTATAGCAGCAGGAGAAAGAGGGAAGGAGAGAGGGATAGGGAAAGGCATTCTGTTACAAGAGGCACTTGGCTAAAATATTGCAAAGAATGAGTCAAAAAGAGCTCCCACTCATTTGGCTGCCACCCAAGTGGGAAAAGTAAGTTGTTTAATTTTTGCAAGAAGGGATGCTCTAAATGAGCAGTAACTGCAATAGTCTTGATGGATTTCTTCTCTTCCCAAGAATTTTTGCTACTATTACTTAGTTCTAGTAATCCAGATGAGCTATTGTGAAATTGTGGCAAACTGTTAGGCATCCTACAGCCTTCACGGAGTAGAGCACACTCGGACTTGCTTCTTTCCAATAGCGCTTAGAGCAGATATACTTTTTTTTCTTTTCCCCAAATATGCATGTGCACTCAGGGCTCAGTGCAATATGAGAATTTCTGAAGAACAACATCAGTCTTCTCAGAGACTGAATGAGGGAATTCCAGCAGTAATTCCTGTCATCAGAGAAGGGAGATTTCTAGGAACTAGCTTTCCCTTGCTTCATGGGGAGTATGCAATCCTGAGCTAATGCTGACTCAACAGTAATAGGGTGTGAGAAATTGCAGATGCAGCAGCTGTAATTGCTCGAGAAGTCCTTGCCTATCCATGAATGATAAAAATTGAACCTCACATGCCAGTGGCAATTTTCAATAAATTACTCAGTAAACTGATTAGATTGTATGCGAGTAAATTATAATGGGCAGGCAGTAACTGAAAAATCTCAACAGATACAAACTTTGCTATTAATCTCTTTTTCAAAACATAGGTTGAAATATTGTGAATATATTTTAATAAGGTATTCAAAGAACAACACTGTCTTTTCTATTTTTTTTCTTGCTTCTGTCTGCTCCTAGGAAACCCCTTGCTGTGTAAATACAATTACACTATGCTTGCCTATCACAAGAACTTTTGCACATAGTTCTTTTTCTCATGATATAGTTTCCTGAGATGTTAGCTCTCTAGACATGGAAAACAAACTTGAGCAGTATTGCCTTTGATAATTGCTGTCTGTGTTAAAGTATGGGTGTGTTTTGTTCTGAGTAAGGACTAACAGAGCACTTCTGTAATACAAAAGAGGTCATGACCCAGAGATAGTCAGAACACCTGTTAATAATGTGCATGGACTCCTGGGACCACAGGGGACTTAACTTTTTCCATGATGCATGGCCTTACATTCCTTTTCATAGGAATATTGAGGTTGGAGAAAAAGCTCTTAGATATACTGGAGATAAGGTGCTTGATACCAGTACTGGTTACTGATTGTTTTCCTAGAGTGATATAGGAGTGGCAGCAGTACTTAAATTTCTAGTACCACAAAAATTCACATCATCTATTGGCACTTTTAATGGGTTTCAAATAATAGTGCTTATTGTTTATTGAGCATCATGGATTTTCTCCTTCAAATTTGTGTACATAGATACTTTGTGAAGCAGGAAAGAGGCAAGAGACTCTTTTTTTTTAACAGAGAGTTTGTGAAAAGTCCTGCCTCCAAATCTGTGAGAGATGAAGAAGGCGGTTTCTTGGCACTGTCATACTAGACCTCCTTGGAGAGAGTGTCTCCACCAAACAGCTTTTAAGCTGCTAGTATTTAAAGTGACATTCTTAACCTTCCAGAAATGTCAGATAAAGATATGTTCACAGAAAGCTTTGGTGGTGCCAGACAGTCAGCAGTCAGATCTGTGTAGTTAAGTAAAAATAAGTATTGTATTGCCCACAGATTTGCTGGGGACATGGAGATCTCTTGATTCTGTAGGTATGTCATTACTGGAAAAGATACATTGTGATGCTTCCCTTTGGTGACTTGAGACATTTACGGATTATTTTAGTTGTGTGTGATAAGCCTGAGGGTTGTCTGTGGTACACGACCAAATTTAAGAGCTGATTGCTTTTCAGCAAAGCCTAAGAAGTATCGCATATTTTGAGGTTTCATGCAAAAATTGACAGCTTTCTAGAGGAGGGAAAGATATCTGAATGCCTGACTTGACACTATTAACTGTCAGAGTCTACCAATGTAGATAAATGATTTTGTGTTTCACTAGTATTGTCAGAATTTAGTGGTCCCTGACACCTTGAGAACCCAGAACACTGGGCAGGCATGTGATGATACCTCTTCAGAACTCCTCCAATGTCCAGAGACTTCAAACCTGGGATATCCTGAAAAGTTTGGAGTAAGACATTTTCTTAATAAAATTGCCTCCACTACTTTTCTTCCATGATATTCTTTTCTTTTTTTTTTGGCTTAAGTACAATTTTAAGGTCTACAGCAATCACTGTCTGAAAGCTCACCTATGCATTCTGTGCAGAAATACCCCACGCTCATAATTTTGAAGTCACCATGTGGGGAGTTCCTTTGCTTTTGATCCACCAGATAAAAGGTGACTTTTATCACCTTTTAGTGATATCAAGTTTTTAGTTTCATAACCAGAGGCTGGATAACAAACTACCCATGTTTGTAACAGCTGCTGAGATGTCTTGAAATGGAACCTTTGTTCATCAGCATGAAATTTATTTGTGTAAATGGAATGAACAAAACCATGCAATTTTAAATTTCTTTTCTTACAAAAGAAGTCTGTGCATTTGCACTGTGCATAAATCACTCAACTCTCCTTAGCAATTTTTGCCCCTGTTGGCCTATATCAACTTCTTTGTCTGAGTTGAAGCATTTCTAAAGCAGACTAAATATTTACACAAAAAAAAAAAATCAACATTTTGTAAAGTCTAAAGTTAGTAACTCATTGAGGAAAAATTATCACTATAAACTCAATATGGATTTAGCCTGTCTGGCCTGCTATTAGTCCCTCAGCACCCAGACAGGCCAGCCTGGCTGCCAGTCAGCACATCAGGCCTGTTTAAAGTCAGTTGGTGACGTGCCTCAATGGTGAATAGAACAGGGGAGAAACAAAAGGTACTGTGGAAGTCCTTATTAGGAAGTATTTCTGATGGAAAAGGGAAGAACTAGAAATTATGGGAATGCAGCTCAGAGAGCATGAGACCAACTGAAATTTCTGCTGGGCGATACAGGAGGTCAAAATGTAAAGAATATGAAAGAAATGGATGAAAAGTAAGGCTTCATTAGTTTCCTTTCTAAGGAAATAACTTCCTTACCATCAAGTATATATTTTCGACTACAAATTAAATATTTGCAAACTACAAACAAAATATTTGCAAGAATGATTCAGGAAATATTTCATCAAAATGTAATTATGATCAAAATCATCAAAATCTCTCACTTAATTTACTAATAAATTTAATCTTACTGAAATATTTTAGCTCATTTTCTCAGATTCTGAATGGAAGAGAAAAATTATCTATGCAGAGGCACACTTCTCTTGCTATGAGGTAAGACTTACTTCCATGTGTAAAACATGTTTTTTATGTGAATGCTATATAGTAGAAACAAACTGTGTATGTTTTAATAGGTTAAAAAGAAAAAAAAAAGGTAAAGCAGATGACCGGATAAATTTAAAATTAATAAATTTTCTCTAAAATTGGTTTTCTGCTGTAATATTTTCTGTGAATTTCCTGCTTCCTCAGTTATCAGAAAAGCTGATTTTGAGGAAAGAAAGTATAAATTTGTTCATATTTTTGTTGAAATTTCATGTCTCTATTTTTTACAAGCCATATTACAGACTTGGGCACTCAGACTTAGCATAGCCTAAAACATAAAATGGTAGCAAGTCGCTCTATAACAGAGCAGAACTAAATTGAGAGAAGGCTGTGCAACAAGCACCAGATATACTCCCACCAGAGCTGGGATTATTATCTGTACAATTTGAGGTCACCATCTTTCTTTTCACAAATTAAACAAAAAAAAAAACCAAACCCCCAACAACAAACATTTAATGAAAAACCAACCAACCAACCAACCAAAAAAAACAACCTCAAAAAACCAAACAAAAAGCCAATAAAACAACAAGAAGAAAAACCCAAACCAAGATCCAAGGAAATTTTTTTTGCCAGAGCACAGATTCAAAAACCAGAAAAAAATATTTGAAATGTTTGACAAGTTACCAGTGCAATTCTTCTGGAAGTTGAGATTCTCTAGCGGGTGCCCTGGGATGCGGCACTGGAATCTGTGCTGCCAGAACTCAGGAAACCAGGGGTTGCGGGTGTTGGTGTCCAGCCGCAGCTTCAGGTAGTAGTCATCGAATGCCAGCACCTCAGGAGACTGCAGCTTGATAGTGATGCCTCCATTTGCTTCGGGTTCATAGCCTTCAATGACCTCATCTCTGTCTGCCCAGCCGTCACTGAAAAGAGGCAAAAAGCTGCTTATTACACAAAGACAGAAAGCTGGTTTTGGAAAAGCTACCAGCCAAAGGCAGGCCGGCACCCTTGGAAGGAAGTGATTAATGGGGAATCTAAAGATGAAAAATCCAGGCAGAGAAAGCAGAGTGATAGCGACTTGTAATGAACAGTCTGACTGATTTCGTGCAGAGTCCTCATTAACTCATCCAGAATAATGAGGTTTTATCCTTGTCCTTCTGGAAAGGTTATTTAGGCATAGCTTGTGCTGTGATATCCCTGTGACTGAAGAGATTCTGCCTAATTTCTGCTGTCCTGTAAGAGGTGGAAACTGAGAAAATTATTGTTGTTGAAAAGGAAAACAAGCTAGAATCCTGGATTTTTTCTTCAAAATAGACCTCAGCATGCATGGATCATACAGGTGGAAGAGCAATTCAAATCAAACATGACATGAGAATTGCATTCTGTTGGAAGAGAATGAAGTAAGACTACTTGACCAAAACAGAAAGAAAACCAAATGCTATCCTCCCACTGCATGGGATTTGTGATAAAATGCCTTTTTTTTTTCCCCCACATCCTTCTTCTTTTTGTTTTTTTTTTTTTTTAATATTTTCTTTTTTATTAAGAAAAATGGCTTTCTGCTTTACTTCCCTGTTTTTCATATATGAGATGCTTTTTAAAACCTGAAGATAAAGCTCTTTCTTGACAACATTATTTCATGGAAAGTCTATCTTAACAGGTTTGAATAAAGTCCATTGGACTTAGCATCTGAGCTTCAGTTTAGTTCTTTAGTTTTTTTCTCTCCTTCTTTAAGTGCCCATTGATTTAGTGTCATTCTGCAGTTCTTATTAGCATCCCCTAAGAACAGTGCTTTTACAGTCTAATTTAAGTGCAAATATAAGTCTGACATTGCTTAATCTTAAAATGCTGGGCATGTAATGAGAGAAATAGATTATTCTGGCACCTCAGATCCAGGTCTATTGCATTCAGAATCAAATCAGCTGCACTGCTTCTGTGAATAGCAGACAGATGAAGCACTTCCAGTAGTAAAGAGCTCAAGAGAAAAAATGCAATTCACCACTGAGAGAAGTCTCAGATTCACCCAAAAGAGAGTTGCATCCTGAATTCCAGACAGACTGAAAGAACGTCTTTGTTAGAAGCCTTTTACACACAGCCTTTAGAAGAGTGTTGTGGTGCAGACCATTACCAGTTGAGGGCATTTATGAGACACTCAGCACAGGTGTGCCTGGATCGCCACAAAAGAAAATATGGAAGATTTGAAGTAGCAAGCTCTGTCACAGTCCTGGTCAAACAGTTGTAAAGTGACTGTGTACTGGACATATGTGAGCTTTTGGTCCTCAGCCACCAGACTAAACAGCTGCATGGTTTAGTTGGCATTCACATTAACTGCTGCATTTCTGCTCTAAGCACCCAGAAAGGAAATGGCAATTTTCCATGAAAATACAGGAAAACCCATGTAGTAAATTCTTTCCACATCTGAAACACAACACATGCCTCTATTATGGAAGTTATTTGAGACATGCGGCATCTGGAAGTGCAGAGTAATCAATGCATTCCTTTCAACCTAGTCTCAGTATCTCAAAATCTATATTTTGAGATGGCACTCCGTGGCATCTTCGAGGCAGGATTTCTCCTCTGTTTCCCCCTTTGCCAAAGCCTTGCAGTAGAACCACCCAAAATTTCTGAGTTTACAAACTGCTGACAAATACCTTCATACAGCATGAGATACACGTGTGTGCCTGTTGCATTTCAAACACATTATAAAAGCAAAGAGCTGGGGGAGATGCAGGGTGTGGGTCACAGGTGGGAGACAGATTTTGGAAGTGTCCCAAAGGGACTCTCTCTGTCAAGCTGAACCTGTCAGAAGCTGCTGGTCACTTCTTCCCACAGCCTGAGGTGCAGGTTACTCAGTGTCTTGTACCAATACAGCCCAAGTGACACCCACCTGGCTCAGCCTTGGCCTGACAGCTGCACTTGAATTGCCTCAGGGGTGCACAGAGTTAAAAACCTACCATTTGTCCATCCCTGCTCCCTGCCCCAGCAGACTGCCTGAAATTCTGGAGAGGGAAAGATGCCATGGTTCAGCTTCTCTGCATCACCCTACTCTCCACTTGTCCATATGCTGAGGACAAACAATAAAATGTACCATGCTCCCCTGACTACTTCATGACAGACCATGGTCTAGGTGATCCTAGTCTAGATAACCTATACAAAGGTAAAACCAAGAAAATTAATTTTCTGTATTTCACATAATTCAAGATGGAAATTTTCACCAGAGAGGAGAAAAAGGCACAATACTTATTTTTTTCTTATGTGGGGGAAAAGTAAGAAAGAGATCACTCTTACAGTATGAGTAATTAGCTCCTAATTACTTAATTAACTCACTATTTGTCACAATGTTTTTGGCTTTCAACAGTAGACTCAAGCAGAAACATTAGCAAGACATAGGAATTAAGTAAATTGAGCCGTTTTTTACAAGACCTTGTTGAAATGAGGTAGTTTTGCTACTGCTTGGATTCCTACCAGCCAAAAAATAGCTATTTATTTTCCTCTCCCCTTCCCCAATATGTTTAGCTTGGAAAATGGCCACATAAATTCTGAAGACAAAATGGAGCAAATCTCCCAAACAAGAGAAAGTGTATTTTGAGTTCTCTGAGGGCAGCTCATTGAAAAGTTCCCCTAAACTGGAACACAGATTGTCACCTAATGTTTCTTTGTCTCTTTCTGGCTCCAAATATTTTTTATTCTCTTTTCAACTTCCTCAAATTGTTAAATCTGTCTGCTAAGTCTCATCCTCAGTAAAATGTGAAGAAAAATCATTGGAATCAGAGAAAAAATGGTTCATGGGTATTGAAGCTCATATGGGAGCTTAGTTCTACTTTCAGTAAAGTCAAGGAAGCAAAGAAGAATCCTCTGGTTTCTTAGGGGATCCATGCCATCCTGGCAGCTGCAGGCTGACTGAGGTGAAATTTGCTCGAAGTGGGATGTGCAGCCCTCCCTGCAGCTGTGGGAGGATTATTAGAGATCCAAGATCCTGTTATAACACCTTTCTGGATTCCTTTTTGCTGTTTATACACATTTTAAAAAGATTGTCTGGAAGCACTGCACCCCTGGTGTCATATGAATAAATGGATAGTGGTCTAGAAGGTAGTGGGGAAAGAAATTATATTTTTTTTGCTTGGTGACAGCATGATACTGATGGTCAGATGACAGTGACAGAATCACAAGACCAATAGTTGAGTAGTTGAGTCAACAAAAAAAATGAAATTTCATTTTAAATAGGAAGCACATACTATTCTTTTGTTGTCAGAACAAGTACATTCCACCTACTATCCTCCTTTCATCCTGCTGAATAGCAAGTAGCACTACACATAGCACTTTGTGCTAGCCTGTTTTTCTGTGCCTTTGCTACAGATTTCAGGAGGTGGCCCAATATCCATTACCCAAACTGCCATCCCTGGTAAGTGTCCATGTGTGTGACAATCTAGCCTTGAAAGGTGCTGGGTGCCTTGTGCAACTGTTGATCTGAAGCTCTGTGAGGGAGTTTCAAGAGTGATGACAGAAACAGTGAGGGAGGGAAAAGCATGTGGGTGTCAAACTAGCAACCTCTTTTTGCTCTTAGGAGAGAAAGAACAGCTTTTGTTGTGGTTTTCTGGTGTTCATCACAGTAAAAACGGTCACTGATACTCTGCAAGCTGCTCTTGGTCCAAGTCCCAGTCTGGTGGCTGACATTAATAATACCAAATCCAAATTTCAATGTTCACTCACAAACAAAAATCAGGTGGAAAGGGAAAAAGCTCAAAGCTACCCCAGAGGATCAGAAGTCCTAGTTACCACTAGCACTGATGAGATTTGAAGAAAGAAAGCTTTTTTTTTTTCCAATCAGTTTACTGTTCTGTTAATATGTGACAATGGACATCACTGAATTGTGGCTTAAGCATCTTAGCCTCTCTATATTTTCTGAACTGCAGTCACATATATTCTTGTGACTGAAACACTGGGAGAAATGGAATGGATTTCCAATTTCCTCTCCTCTTCCAAACATGAATACTGTCAGCTGCTTTTCACAAGGGCTGATGAGACAACCAGCAATCAGCCTTTCTATTTTCATCTCTTCAGGGCTTAACTCTTAAGTGATGCAGCAGCAGCTCTTCTCTGCTTCTCAGCACAGTGCTCAGAGAGTTACTCATCCAGATGCTTTTTCCAAACAGGAAAACCCACAAAAGTAAACACACTGTTTATGAGGACTGCTTTCCCTGTGATTATTGTTGAGTTAGCATCCTTTCACAGGTAAAGAAAATTAAACACATTTGTTAGTCACGGATACTGACTGGCAATTTGATCCCTGCACCCTTGAATTGTTTGATCTGACTGACCAAAGCTATAGAGGACAATTGATTTAGAGTCCTCTGACTGGAGAGCTGCAACTCCCTTTTGAATTAGCTGAGGTTATGTTTTCTTAAGAAGCTTTTTTTCATTATGAGATATTTTCTTTATGGATAAGTTATAAAAGAGAAGAAATTAAGAGCAGGAAGCCCTTTTAAATGCTAAATGAATTATTTCTGCAATAATCCTTCTGCCTACAGCAGATATTCTTGTCATTATAAAACCAAATAAGTCAATCATATTAACACGATTTCTATCTCTTTAGTTTCAAGTATTCAACCTTCACAGCAGCTCCCTGCAGCTATCCCATTCAAACAGGGTGGCAGGGAACTATGTGACCGTAACTGTCACACAAAAGGCTCAGAAGCTACATTAGTGCCTTGCCTCCTTTCCACAAAACTAAAGTCCATGGCAGTACACCTCCCCTGTCATGTTGATATATGTCCCTGCAGAGCCCAGGGCTGAGTGCCTTCTTGCCATGCTCTCAAGGCTGCCAGCTGGCCTGCTGTTCTGTCAAACCTCTATTGCATTTAAGTATGAGGACAGCACCACTCAGAGAATTCAACATTCAATCAAGTGCCAAGACATTTTGTTGATATGTTAATAGCTGTATTTTTAAAAACAAATCTTATATGCTGGCTTATATACATATATTTTTAAAAGGCTGGACATTTTCATTGCAAATACTTTTTGCAAAACCATTCTTCTGTGGTGTAATCAGACACTTTTTTAGGGGCTCAGACACTGCTTATGTAGAGGTATTTCAAAATGCTACAAAACCCAAAATAGTGCTAAGGAGCATTTAAGTAATTTGTTATTTGATTCTGGCAAATACCAGTGGTCTCAATTTCTAGAGCTGGTCAGACATGGAAGCCTGCAAATTTCACTTTCTCATTTTACAGAAGTCTTTTCTGACAGCATCCCACTGGAAAAGTCTGCACACATTCTCCTGTCTGCATGCAAGCACTGTATAACTCCTTTTCTTTACTGGCAGAATGGATGGAAACAGAGCTCAGCATAAGGCCAACTCAAAAAGTAGCAGTGTGGCAAGTGGAATAATTTCATAGGAAAAAGAAAAAAAACCAGCGTTGCCACTTGCTATGATCACAGGTGGTAGAATCAGGCCCAGAGTTACTCATGAACAGCTCTGTAGCTGATTGCTCAGCTGCCTTCTTCTGGGAATAGATTTTTTTTAAAAGAATCCTTTATTTCACCAGCCTGATGCAAAGAAAAAACACAACTACCTTATTGTGAAGGAGGATGAGCCTATTTTCTGGCAATAGGAGCACTATCAAAGATACTCAGTGTCTGTGTAAAACATGCCTTAAACAGAAGATGCCATGTAAAGGAAATTGAGACTGTCCAATACTCACAAGTCAGCAACTCAAAAAGTGACTTTCCTCCTTAGGCATGTGCATTGTCAGTCAATCCCAGCAGTCAGCAATGTCAGCTAAAGGGTGCTGATCATTATTGCTAATGAGTATTGTTGCAAACATGAGAAACAAAAGGTCATTTTTTGCACTTACTCATTTAGCTAATTCACCAGAATGACACACTTGCATTGAAGAGTGTGAGAGCTTTCTTTAGTTGCCAACCAGGAATTTTTTAAAAAGCATAGTTTTACTTTCACCTGTGTTATAATCTTAGCAATATTAGGAAATTAACCCCATGGCTACAGATAAGCCTGTATGTCACTGCTGACAAGAGCAGGCTGAAAGGCTGTGTATTGTCAGTCTGTAACCTGAGCCCTGCTGGCAACTGACTGACCTCCTCAAAACCAGAAGAATCAAGATCACTAAATTTTCTCAGCTGAAAGGAAGACAAGTAGGTGATAACATACAATCATAGAACGGCTTGGATTGTAAGGGACCTTAAAAGTCATCTAGTTCCAGCCCTCCTGCCATGGGCAGGGACACCTTTCACTAGACTAGGTTATTCAAAGCCACATCCAGTCTAGCCTGAAAGATTTTGAGGAATAGGGTATCCCCAGGTTCTCTGGGAAACCTGTGTCAGTGTCTCACCACTTTCACAATAAATAACTTACTCCTAATATCCTATCTAAACCCACCCTTTTTCAGTTTAAAACCAATCCTTCCTGTCCTATCACTACAAGCCCTTGTAAAAATTTTCTCTACATTTTCTTGCAGGCCCTCTTTAGGTGCTGAAAGGTGCAATAGGCTCTGAAGTCTTCTCTTCTCCAGGTTTAATAACTCTCAACCCATCTTCCATCCCTCTGATCATCTTGGTGGCCTCCTCTGAACTTGCTCCAACAGGTCCAAAACCTTCTGGGTCCCCAGAGCTGGACACAGTACTCCAGGTGAGGTCTCACAAAAGCAGAAAGCTGGAAAGGTCTCCTCAGATGTAGGCCTCAAGATAGTCCAGTAGTTTGGCTCCTGCCTGTAGAGATGGAGATAGGTAGGAGTCATCACCTTCCCTAGCTCCCTGTCTTTCTCAACCAGTGTCATACTTTGGGATTCATATCCATTTCCTTTTTCCACAAACTCTGCTGGGCTCAAATGTATCCTGAATTCCAGCCTTTAGATTTCTCCAGTTTGCTCACCTCCATAGGTCACTCTTGACTAAAATGAGCTGAAAGCATGGGAATATCAGTTCTGCACACTAGAAGCATAAGAAGAAAAGCACTGAAGCTCCTTCTGGGAAAGCTTTAGAAAGCAAAAAGTAATCAGAAGACTGCTGCCTTGATGCCATGCACACATAAAAGAAGGTACAAGAGGAGCATTTGGTGCCAGACTGCACAGATTTTAGACTGAGACTGAAGAGCATGTCAAGGATCAGAATGACTGAAGAAGAGACTGGTATGATTTACCAGTTAACCCTGCTCCATTTGAGACAGCTCTGTGTACCCATTATGGATTCAATTCTAATGTCCTACAGGAGGCGCTATTTCTTGAGAGAAATTGAGATAAGAACTTTTAAAAGTTTAAAAGTTATTCCAAGGCCATTTCCTGGAAGTGATTTGCCACATTTCTTAGTAAAATTTCTGTCCTTGTCAGGCTCTGCTTTGTGACATTGCACACAACAGTTTTCACTTCCCATTCATGATTACTGAAAGCTCACAGTCAGAGTAGCACATTAGTTATTATATTTCACACAAACAAAAAATGTTGGTAGGGCTTGAATCTTTTATTTAATCAATCAGATTTTTTTTTTGAATGAATGACACTCTGTAAAGAACCTAAAGTTGGTAAATGATAGTTCACAATGTTTCAAATTATCATCATTCACTTTCATGTGAATGTTCAAAGTTTTTGCACTGTTCATTTAAGAATGTAGATTATAACCTTGTGGACCATGATGGATTGTATTTTGCAAATATGTATTTACAAAGGTTTTAATTATCATATGTTGTGAATATATTTGCATGCAATTTGCATAATGTAATTTCACTGCCTATCATGCAGGCAATATCTTGGAGAGTCTTTACTGTGAAGACTCTTGATACACTTGGCATTTTTAAATGTAGTTGCTGCTTTTATGCAGGAAAGGTTTTACTGTTCTCAAGGGTGCACAATGCTGTATATCTTGGAAAATCAGCAACCATTCATGCATTCCCTAAGGCAACGGCTGATTTTTCAAAAGGGATGCACATGCTTTCACCACAGACTGACAAGTGGATTAAATCCTTGCTCTGCATGTTTGAAATTCATAACATGAGGCATCACGAAAGCACGGTATCTTTTCCAAATGGAAGCATGTGTGTAGAGAAGAATATCTAATTTTAAACAAACACACACAAATTGGAAACTTTAATCTTAGCATCGTGCCTCATCTAAGGTGCTCCTGGGCTTCAATACCACAGAAATACAGAACCACAGAGTAAGCTGAATTGGAAGGGACCCAATTGGAAGGGACCCCCAAGAGTCAAAGTCCAACTCCTGATCCTTCACAGGACACCCCAAGAGTCACACCATGTGTCTGAGAGCATTGTCCAAACACTTGAATTCTGTCAGTCTGGTGCTGCAACCACTTCACCCAGAAAGTGTTTGGGCACGCACTGGAACAGGTGCCCCAGGGAAGAATCTTTTCCTGGTATCCAACCTAAACCTCCCCTGACAGAACTTCAGTCACATCCAGTGAAATCCAAGATTTTTAACATCTTATTAATACACATAAATGTAAAAACAGATTTTTTTGTGCATCTCTGTACCAGTTCCTGGTGATTTTTTTGCATCCCCTTGCTGCTGTTTTGCTTTGATATATGTGCAAGAATACTCCACCAAAAAATGAACATGGATAGTAAGGATATGATGGTCATTCCTGTTGTAAAGAGCCCAACTGTAATCCCTTTTCAGGATGGATAATTAGGAAGAAATATTCCTGCTGGTTCTTCCAACCAGCCTGAAAGTTAGAGACTGAAGTCTTTTCTGTGCAGCCATGTAAAGGCATCAAAGGGAACGGAATCATTCGTGCCTCTACTCCGGCCAACTACAGTCTTGGGGCTGGATCCAAAGGACTGGAAAAAGAGAGAACATATGGAGGGGAACAGACTGGAAGTACATGGAAATATATGTGTATATATATATATATAAATACAGGAAAGTGATCAGGTAAACACAAGTCCCTCTTTGCTCCATGTCACTCCATCAGATCTTGCTGGGTGCTTGA
This sequence comes from Agelaius tricolor, assembly GCF_023055355.1. NCBI lineage: Eukaryota > Metazoa > Chordata > Aves > Passeriformes > Icteridae > Agelaius > Agelaius tricolor. The sequence continues at coordinate 49,136,355 of NW_027269261.1, forward strand.
ATATTAATTTTTTGCACTTTTGAAAATCCTAAATCATAGATGTCTTCCCTAACCACAAGCATAAAAAGTGGAAGCATAGTTCCTTTCTTCCCTCCTTGCTTTGTTTTTTCTTGCCAAGGAACAGGAAAATAGAGAAACATCTTAGAATCCCATTTCCATACAAATCATACTTTCAAAATAGCATGAATTGCAGCCTTTAGATCTCTCCATGATAGCTGTTTACTTTCACAGGATAAAAATCCAAATTTTCCATTTAGGGTTTATATTTTTAGCTGATTCCCTCAAGCCATCACTTACTGTAACCATCTCATATTACAAGAGTTAAGAGAAATACACAGAATGTATAGGCCTTTTCTCAATATAAATCAAATTTCAAATATGAAGACCTAAAGAGTACATCACATATCTTACATTAGCTTTCTCCATGGTTTGCATGTAAACTATTTTTCATAGCTGCACAAGGTTTCTGGAATGCCTTTTCCACACTCATTCTTTGTTTAGGAATTGCTTTTTTCTTTGCTAGCCCTTTAATGAAGCTGTGTCTGCAGAGGACCTGGCAGCTGTCAGTGAGAGCCCATTATCCATTTGTACCAACATGTACTAAAATGGACTTTGAAAATCAGATTGAATAAAATGAAGAACAAAAGAAGTATGATTGAACCCATGATAAAATTCACAAAGCCCATGAAGATATTAATCAAAGTTATCACATCTCCCTAAATGACTGTTTTTACCAAAACTATTTTAAATTTATCTTCATCTTCCATTCTCTCTTTTTCACATTCTGTGCATAATTGAACATCCAGATTACTATGAATGTTTATGAATAATGTAATCTCCACTCAAATATTTATGAGTCATTCATTTGAAATAACATATTGATATGGGAAATATCAAATTCATATTATGCTAGTGAGTCTCCTAAGCACCTAAACCATTCCAGTGAGAGAATCAAGTAATACTTTAAGGCTTGAATAAATAAACACAGAATAAATAAAATTATTAGACTTCAATAACCTACTAGCACAGCATTGTACTGTGTCAGTAAAGAAAAGCTCATGAACTGCTAGGAGACCAAGAAACCAATGAATTATTTGAATAATTAATTCACCTGAAAATTAACCAATTGTTTAATGAACAATTGCTGAACATTAAACATGTGTAATAACTTGAATTTCTTTTATAATACACTTTGTTCAGACAATTCTATTATATTTGACCTGAAGCAAATGTTACAGAGCATTTAAAAATGTATAAAAATATTGTTGATTTACCTTTCTGCAATTACTGATGTCTTAAAGTTGTAAGTGTCTATTCCTGTATCTATACACTTAGAGAATAAGAAATTTAAGAACATGCCTATGCTTGTCTAAACCAAATTTAGTTCAATACTGCCTGGCTAACCTCTATGCCTTAGAGTCCCTGCTGCAGCAAGCAGAGCTAGAGTAGGACAGTAGCAGTCTTTTAGGCACTTAGGTCTCACGTATCCAGTCCCTATTAAAACCAAAAAGGTTCTAAATATAACTGGAAATTATCAGAGATCTTTCTCAGAGGAACCACTGAAACATGACATCTTGTTTAAATGCACTTATTGAAGACCAGATCACAAGTTTATCATTCAGATTGTTCAAGTGGTATTCCTTCCATGTGTTGTGCTGGCATCACTTGGAAAGCTAAGGTTGCAGATACTCACTGGCATTAGGAAAAGCTTCACACAGGCTCCTGCTAGCATGCAGAAGGATGTTATAATATATCCCACAGTAACCTCATTTTGTAGCATGTGGGACATGGAATAGCCATAGTGAGGTGCATATTTAATAGCTGAGTTTGCATGCAGCAATACCTGCCTACCCTCCTGACTATCTAGGGATAGGAAAAGGTGGCTATTAAAGCATTTGCTGTAAAAAAAAAAAAAAATTAATATGCAGACTTACTCAAGTGTAAATGTAAGTGAAGATCCACTAAAAGTGATAGGTTTCATTTTAAGTTATGCTAATCAGAAATTTATATTGAAGATTTTATTTAAAAATATTTAAAACCTACTTATTGGCTATAAGCATTAATGAAAATCATGAACAGCTGTATATTTAGAAAGAGTAGAATGATTTACCAAAATCTTGCTCACACTAGATGTATCTGCACTTTAACATGCTTAAAACTACAGGAGTAAGAGAGTTTCATATATTTTTTATATGGCCAAGCCAAAGTGAAATTAAGTAAATGTACATTGAGGAAACTACTGACATTTCATTAGACTAAATAAAATACAGAAATGCATCAAAGTCAGATCTGAGAAGGCCTCCATTCTTCAAAGTGCCTAATTTACCCAATCACCAAATTAATGCACAATATAATCAGATTCATTTCAAAATGGACAAAACAAATATTAATTCTTGTTAGTTCTGTACTGGAGATTGAGAAAGCTTTTTTTTTCCTTCTAAATCCCAAGTTGTATGTGAGTGAATTGGAAGATTTCTTCAGGGCAATATGTCTGGATATCTTTTCTGATATCAGATATTTTCCTGATGGAAACTTGTCTCAATGATCATCTGTCCCAAAAAAGATGGAGATTTTGCTTCTTATGTAGAAGCTATGTCTGTACCCTTTATTTATGCAGTCATGGAATAATTTATGTTAAAAGAGATCCCTGGAGATCTTCTAGCTTGGGAAGATCTACGGTCCACGCAATATCCCTTTAAGTAATTTGTCTCATTCCTGTCATTTTCTTTGGATCGTTAGAGTCATGTAACTTGGGAGACAACAAATCTGCTACTATAAATTAAGTTTTACACTTTTACTTATGAAGATAAAGCTTCTTTTGTATTTCATTAATCTATTGACCCCAGAGTAATCAAAGTGTTCCTAGGATCAAATTCTATTAATTAGTGATGATGTTACAACTTAGTAACAGAAAACTGAAGCAACCTTCTTAAAAATAGTACCTGACTTTGTCTGGCTTTTGAACAAAGGTGCAACTGTGAAAGATTAACCTGACTTTCCTCCTACAAGATACAATGAGAGCTCTTTCCTCTTCCTTTCATGAATCTAGCCAGAGAAGAAGAATGTGCATGGAGCAACAGAAAACACGTACTTGTCAGCTGCTTCATGCAGTATTGGAATATGCAAAGAAAATCTGAAAGGCAATGTGCAGAAACTTGTCTTGAGTAAAAAGGCTGCATTTATGGACAAGGAAAAGTGTAAGAGTAAAAGCCAAATGGAATCAAGTAAAGACTACTGTCAGGATGCTGCATGGGCCAGCTGCTCCTTGAGGGCTGGGGAGATGGGAGCTGAGGGGGAGCCCTAGGCAGGGCCATGCCAGCCAGGGCTCAGTCCAGCTGTGCCAAGGCCAGGAGAGCCAGGGACACCCAGGTGCCATGGCCAGGTTCAGCATCCATTCAGCTTTCACCCTTTTGAATGATTTTTAAAATCTCTTAAATAGAGATAGGAAACAATGCCTGCTTAATGTTTCTGTCCCACAAGTACAACTGCTACAATCATCACAAACACGCAACATGTCCAGGCAGAAGAGTGAATGACCCTCAAGACAACAAACTGGACCATTGCCATTTCCTGAAGGTAAGAAAGAAAAGGAAATTCAAAACCATGGAGAAGGTGACAAGTCCCCAGTGCTGTTATTTCCTTTTACTCTATGGCTGAATGATATGCAAAAGGTTTAGAATCGATCTCAAAGAAACCACTCACAGAAATCTACTCTACCGCTATCAACAAGCTCTGAAAGCAAAATTTTAAATCCATGTTTATATGAAAATAAGAAAAAAAACAGTTACTTCTAGGGAAGCATTCAAAATAAAAAATATTTGCTGGTATTCATCCATTGAAATACCAACAAAACCTACAGAATTTAAGGTTAAGTCACATGCAAGTTAAGAGAAAAGAAACAAAAAAAACCCCAAGCAGAACAATAACAATAAGAAAAACAAAATCCCTAACAGAATAATGTGAGGGGGAGAAGGAAAATAGCCTTTTCAATAAAATTACTCCTGCGGGACTCTGTTGTAAGAATAGCAGTCTGAAACTTTGAATACAAGGACTGTTCCTCACAAAAAGGTAGAAGGGATAAAGAAGGAAAAATTGATTAAAGCAGAGAGCCAGATAAAGAGCTCTAGATTTTCTGTATTTTGTCCTATGAGTCGTAAGTAAGGGAAGACTGCACAGTTGGTACTACCTCAGGAGGAACCTGGGATGTGATTAAAAGCTAGACAGGCAGAGTATTTTCATCTGCTCCCTGCTGTCTTAGAAAGGACAAATGTTTGAGTTTCCCAAGACCCCTTTGACCTTTTACTGGTGGCCACCTGTGCTTAGTTCTATACCTTCCTCTCTATTTGATTTCAGGTGCATTAAAACTCCTTCTTTCCCATCTCAGTGAGAACTAAAGCATGGGGAATTTTAATGGGCCCAGTCAGGAAGAATGGGCACAAAGGACAGTTCTATAGAAGCCTGAGCCTTGATAGACCAGCAATTCTACATGGAGCTAATTACTTATCCCTTGTGAATACCATGGGGTTGATTCTGGATCCTCTAACTATGGTCTGGCAACACCTACTTATCTGAGGGATACAAAAGGAATAATAAATGAGATTGCTCAGGATTAGTAAACTTCAGTCAGTTAGAGAAATGAAGGAATATGAGGGCAATATCAGGATCACTTCAATCATGGTGCTTTTCAGAAAGTCCATGGCAGGCGGAGCACACAACAGTAAGGAAAGAATGCAGGTACATCAGTATTTTGAGGGTTTTAAAGAAGAGTGTATAAATACAGAAGTATAAAGCCATTGGCAAGAAAATAATTTTCTGAGTGAATTAAAAGAGAGAAGTCAGAGAGGGAAGGAAATGTAGCAAATTCCTACATTGCGTCAATGTAATTTGAAATATAAATACTTCATAACCTACCCAATACATATTAATCATATTTCCAGTTGTAGGAAAGGGAAAATATTTAACCTAATGATCCATTTGACAATACTAATGGAAACAATACTAATGGAAAGTATTGATACTGTATTTTTATGAAATAACATGTTGTTTTTACTTAAGAGGGAATAAAAATATAAATACTCACCACATTAACCATTACTGAAAATCAAAAACTGTTTATTAATTAATTAGAGTAATTTTTTTTTAAATTGTGCAGTGAAATCCCCTCTGCAGTTGTTATTGGGGGAAGAAGGAGGAGATGAGACAACTCTGCAGATGTGAAACCTATGTATCATCTATATAGCAACCACAGATAAAAGCTAAAAGGGAATTTACATGAATGGGAATGAACTCTGTTTGCCAATGAGTTTTCACCTGTTCTCTAAGTCTTCTTTGTTGTGATATAGGGCCACACACTCTGTCCTGGACATTGACACCCCCTATGACCAAGCAATTCTTTACAACCCCACCCTTTTCTCTTTCTCATTTGCTTGTCTGTTATTTCCCCAGTTATTCTTCCTTTCTACACTACACAACCTTCACCCTTTCACACTAGATATGGAAGTCTTCCATGAAAGCCTCTAGATATTGCTATGATTTAAGTGACAGAGGAACAGCCACTATTTTGTGCACGAGAGACAGTATCTCTGTGTGGACAGCCAGTGATCGCACACTGAAAACTACATTTTAATCGCTACTGAAATGCCACTAAGTAGAAGGATGCTGCATCAGTTGAAAGAATTAGCTGTAAAAGACTGGCATTGTATTAGTGGGAACTATTCAGTTTTGGCAGAGGAAAAACAGAACTATCCCTGGAAGTCTGAACTAGTACAAGAAGTGAAATTACTATAAAAATGTTATTTAGTTCCATCAGACATTCCATAATCAAGTTTAACTGTGCTACAAGACACAGAAATACCACTAAAATATAAATTCATGTTTGTATTCTGAGTAGCAATTTCAAAAAATAAATCTGTTTTACAAAATTAGAGCTTGAGCCAGTATTTGTCACAGAGCTGCTTGAACTGTCTAAAATGTAAGTAGTAGAACACAATAACACTCTTACTGTGAATTCAATTATGACTTGGAAACTATAATTTTGCATAGAAAACAGAAGGGAAACAGAAACTCTATCTTGATTATAGAAGTAAAATATCACTCCCAAAAAATGATAACATTCTGTCACATTCTAGTCAGGTACATATACGTTATATATGTTATTTATGTGCACCACATAATTCTGCTAGTCAAGAAAACAGGAAGGCAATAAACAATTCTGGGGAAAAATAATGTAATTAACAGACAATTAAAGTAATATTTACTAGGTCAGGTTTTACTACCATATCAGGGAAATCTCTACCTTAGGACTCAAAACCTGTGGACATAAATGGATTCCAGCTTAGGTCTGTGTTGTCTGATATCCAAAGAGATCAGAGGAATGACTTTTTTATGCATCTGTCTAATCAATGTCCAGAAATAGCAAAGATTATTTTTCAGGGCAGTTTTTGCAGAGAAGTAGGTGGTGGGAATTGGTTTGATAAGACAACATTCTATAATGCTGTATTCAGGAAATCCTTAGAGAAGCTCATACCAGCATTCATTTGACAGCCTTCTCTGTAAAAAAATCTTTTTTCTCTTTAAAGAAAATAGAAGACATAAAGCTTAGTAAGCACAGATTTGATGTCCTCCTTCTTTTTTTCTATTTTTTTTCCTTGAAATCAAAAGTCTAATTTACCGAGCCTAGGGTTTTTTTATATTGAAACAGAAGCTCATTCAAAACCAACGAGCCCATTCAACAATAATGGAAATAGATACTACTGCTCCATTGTCCTCTCTGACACCACCTTTACTACATACCATCTCATCACCATAAACCAACTAACACTAGCCCACATTGGTTATTAGCTGCTTTGCAAAGAACCTTCTGTTTAATCAGTTACAAACAGAATAAACAATACCGAGAAAAATTAATTCTTTTCACTACCTCAGAAAAAGAGGTGAGGAAAACTACCTATCATACAATGTTGTCATTATATTACAAGAGTTCTAATATCATTATGCTGCAAGGGTTCCATATTACTAGTTTTGTACCTCCTTGATGTTTGTTGCACACAGCTCTTCTAGGCACTGACTCTTCCTTATCATCACAGTAGCCAACTAACTCCATTCCTACCAATCCACTCTTTTATAACACTCTTCTTATTGGCTACAGGTGTGGCCTGTTAACATCAGGCCTGCTCCTAATCTTTAGTAATTATCTCAGCTGCAATTCTTTAGGGGGTAAGATTACATTCTGCACCACCTTCGTTTACCCATACTGTATCCCCCTACAATACAACAGTAATTTATTCTGTGTCCCAACTTAAACACAGTACCCAAAACCAAGATGCTTTACCCTCAGAAGTGTTGCCGTGTTGAAGTATTTATTATTGACTGTTCACATCTTCTTCAAATAGGTTGTTGTAGGGGGATACAGTATGTGCAAATGAAGGTGGTATAGAATATAATCTTACCCCCTAAAGAGTTGCAGCTGAGCCAATTACTAAAGATTAGGAGCAGGCCTGATGTTAACAGGCCACACCTGTAGCCAATAAGAAGAGTGTTATAAAAGAGTAGATTGGTAGGCATGGGAGTCAGTTGGCTACTGCAAGGATGAGGTAGTGCCTAGAGGAGCTACCTGCAAGAAGCATCAAGGAGGTACAAAACTCTAGTAATACGGAACCCTTGCAATGTAATGGTACTGGAACTTTTGTAATATAATGACAACAAGTTGTCCCTGTGATTTTTACATTACAAATAAACCAAACACCTGATGATTGCAGGCTATACAATTGTAAGACATGTAAAAATTGTGATATATTAATATACATAGTGTTTTCAGAGACTATTTAGAACCTTTATTGTTTATGCATTTTCTTCATTGAGGCATTCTTTGAAATCATGAGAGTTAAGCAATTGCTTTAAATTAAATGAAATTGAAGATTCTTGTGTTAATGTATACCTTCAGTAACTAAAATAGAGCAGTAATACTAGAGAATTCAAAAAATTTAAAAAAAAAAGGCTGCTCTGTCACACCCCTCCAAGCACAGTGATGCATAGTTAGTAACCGAAGTGCACATGTAACTCTAGGGCTAGGAGAAACCATTGTGTTTCATTCCACAGTTTGCTCAAGTTAATTTCCCAGAAAATCTATTAACTAATATCAGAAAGTACTTATGCAAGATATACCTGCTGCATGGTACTCCACTGACAATATTAAGTAATTCAAAATCCATCTTAACTTTGCGTCTTCATAGTACAAAACTCCTTGAGTCCTTTGACTGATCCTACAGACAGGTTTGTAGCCCAGAAAGATGGACACCAGCTACTCCTTTGTGTGATACTAAATTCTTAGCTATTTAACTTCTTAATGTCTTCTCTTCTGGGTTCTGAAACAGCCACTGCTATCCTGGCATTACAGAAAAAAACCAGTTTACAGCATCCTGAGAATGTCTGGGATAATTATGGGTATAATGTCTGAGTTAAAAAAGAGTAAAGAGTAATTTTTTTTTTCCCAAGTTGAAAAGAAAACAAAGGGTTTATGTTCTCTTGATTCAAAAATTCTTTGGAACAAAGAGTGCATCTGAGATCTGATATCTAAAATAAGATGGAACAAAATAAAAGGAGATGGAAATATTATTAGCGATTGGGTTCACGCTTCAGACTACTGGGACTTGCTCACTGCTGTATGATGGAAAGTTTGAAAATTTACTTCTAGTTTCAAAATTCACATCTACATAGCAATACACCCAGAATTCATCTCCCCCTTTTACATGTACTTGTCAGAATTTTATACATATAACAGTCTTCTTCAGCATGATTTTACACTAATTTCTTTACATGCAAAACATAAATTTTAATCCTTCTTCTGCCTGTTTACATCCTTGGCATTATTTGCCTCATTTCTTTCTCTTATCTCAGCAGCTATATGTGCAATGTCCTTTAATACTTTTGCCTGTGTGTCTCATCTTCATTTGTCTTGAGAAAGATTAAAGCAGGAGCTAATTTAGTCATTTTAAGCTCATTTCCTATCTTTATTTATGAGTTTACTTCCTTCCTGCTATTTATTTTTTCTCGCTGTATTTGTGTAAGTCTCTCCAACTTTTCTTAACAAACCAGCTATCTCCTTTTATATAGGTTGCAATTTCTTTTCTTCACATATGGTTCTTGTTTGGTTTACTATTATATCCCTCCACTTGGCAGAAAACAGGAATGCTCAAATAGCCAGGCTGAAAAAATCATATTCTTCTTTATTGATACATATTGCTTATATAGCTTTTTCAAACGTTGTTCTTGTAATTTATACTGCAAGTTCCTTGAAGAAAAAGAAAAATGATCTGCCTTTGGAAATTCATTATATAATTTGAAATAATGCAAATCAGAAGCAGGGCTTTTAATACATATCTGATATAATCTTAAGGCATATGTATATTACTTACTACTTGAGGGGGATAAGAACCCTTTCTTTTGGTAAGCAATCTTTCAAATCCCTTTTAGCCTTTAGAGAATCTAACAATTTTAATGTTGCTATTTCTCTATATGGTTATGTATGTGTTTGAATACATATTCCTGTGTGCCTGTACTTAATGAAAAATATCAAAAACTGGTTACCTATTTACTGTAGTAATTTCTTTACAGACCCTCTGCTCCCCAGCTACACAGAGATCTCACTGCTCAGCTCTGTTCCTGTTAGCTTTCCCAAAATCTGTCTTGGACTTGGCAGGAAAATCACCATGCCTCAGCATGTGCCGCCACACATGCCTCTCCTGTGTTCAAATGGATTTGCTCTCAAATGAGAGGTGGCTAAAGGACATTACCTCTGTTAGTGCATCTCCAAAACACCACATGCCACAGCCAAAGCTGCAGACTTTAACCCAGCTCAGTTCCCATCTCTGTCAACTCAAAATGTATATTAAACTCTCATCATGAGTGCAGAAAGGTCTGGGCTCATAGGGGAATGGGTAGGGGAAGGTGGAAAAGACCTGAACATTTGCATCTTAGAACTTTTGCATACCTGGTTGAAGAAGAATTGCACATGGGAACTGGAAGATCACTACCTTAAATGCCTGGGGTTTGTGAATCCAGGTCTTTGCCAGTGTTAATGGCCTCAAAAAATGATTTGGAATATTTCTGCTTCAGAACTTTGATCGAAGAGATGAAAAGAACCCATTAGGATAGTGCTGTGCTCAGGAGGAAGCCCAAAGCCTCTCACTCACAGTCAATTTCTCTTTCCTAAGAGAGACAGAAAGCAAGCTTGTGGGGCTTTGTGGAGTTGTTGGCTACTTGGCATTTTCACAGCACTTAGGCAGTGTGATTCAGAGATTAAGAGAAATTGGGAGGTCAGAAGGTAGTGGCAAGGGAGACAATCTTGGGTGAAGTGATGACCCAAATAAAGTCCATTTCTGTTTACCTTATCTCTAACTAAGAGTTTGTGCCCTTGTGTATGCCTAGTTGTGGACAACACAGTCCCTTTATAAATGACAACAAAAATGGAGTACATCTGGCTGTTCTGGCTTCTGCCACGAAGCTGACAAGGTGTGTGAGACCAAGTAAGCAGCAGCCATCAGTGACAGTTACCAAGATTATTATTATTAGGACCTGGAAGCACAGGGTATTGGTTACATTGGCCTCCTACAACTGAGGACTGGCATCTCCAGCTCTGATGAGGTTGGCTGCTGGGCAGATGTGTGTATAGCACAAAGTTAAATCAGTGGAACTACGATATATTATAGGACTAACAGCGTCTTGTCAGTGTGTCCAATGGAACATGTGTTGCTTATCTGATACGACTTTTGTCTGGGTTATTCTTACATGTGTGTTTCCAAGCCTTCCCTGTGCATAAGAAGTCCTGTTGCTTTCCAAATTTGCATCTGTTCCCAAGGTCTGGGTATATAACTTTGAAGATGCTTGTATGGACTTTGAAGTGGGACAGAATCTTTGGGTCAGTTTGTAACAGCAGAATATGAGGGGCACTCCAAACAATGGAATCAGAAACAAAAATACCTAATGGAAAATTCAGTACAATTGAGATCTTATCATGTGAAGCTGAAGACTTCAATTGAAAACAAAAATTGAAACAATTCACTTAAAATAAGTAGGAAGAAATAATTTTGCCCAAACTCTATTTAAAACCTGCTGTAGCCAACATGAGATGCAGAGGTTGTATGTCATGAAAGAGTCCAGAAAGGGTAATGTAGAAGACCAGCTATCCTTAATGGTATGTGTATACAGGCCATAGATCCTGTTGGTTCACAGATCTCTAAGCTAGAAACAGAAACTCAACCATTTAGTTAGCAACTGACAAGAGATATTAGAAATGGATTCTCAATAGGTGCTATTAACACAGAAAGAAAATCTGCCTTATCTGTTTGTGTTTAGATCTAAGAGAACTAAATAGATTGAAAAAAAGTTTCATGAATTGAGGCATTATTCTTTCACTAATTTAAATGTATATCTGCTTTGCTTTTACAAATCTTCCCCAATAAGAGGAATTCAAGGCAAGCCACATTCAATGCACTACACAGGAGGAAGTAGTTTCATGGGCTTCCTTTGGCTTAAAATGTATTCCTGAGAATTTTCACTAAGTGCTACATATTTCTTGAAGGAACTGAATCTATTGAAATGCACAGAGATGATGTTCTGACTTTTGAGAGTACAGCAACAGAACATCACAAAAGACTAAGAAGTGTGTTTGACAGGGCTATGAAATAGGACCCAAATTATACAATAAATGTAAAGCTTCAAGCTCCAGAGATATTTGAAAGAAGCCCTAAAGAAGGCAGTCAATTCCTAGGTATTCTAGACTTCAAAGAAGAAAAGACAAATGAGTGCAAAGTGGGAGGGATGGTAAAATCTGTGGGAAAATTCATTCCAAGCTTGACAGTCTTTATTAGTAGTTGTCAAGCACTTAGAAAGAAGAGCACAATAGCATTCAAGCTTGGACAGAGACTTTCGAAGTTATAGGGTTAATAAAGTTCCTGTTTTGAATTATTTTGATAACAGTACACAGACCTAGGTATTTTCAGATGTTTTGGAAAATTGAAGGATAGGATGCTTACAGAACAGGCTGAATACAGGGCACCTATGATATCAGAATGCCCCTATGCTTTAGCAGAGGAAGAGGATATGTGAAAGAAATTTTACATATTCACTTACAGAAAGCTGCCAATAGCAAGAACTAGTCACATGACATTGGTGTTCAGCGAAGGTGTCACTGGTTAAATATAACTGCAAAATAGAATGGGGTTTTACTGACTGCAATTATACTGTTTGAAAATATATAATGAATCTGGAATAATGCAGATAGAGACAAGATGAATTCTCACAAATAAAGGTGTATTGTTGCACATTGGAATAGTAAAAAAAACCCAAACACTATTTCAGGAGCTATATTGCTGAACTATTATTTGTGTTACTATAAGGCTACATGAAGAAATTTGTTGCAATTTTTTCATGGGAAGAATTAAATCTGCATTTTCCAGATATGTCCTAGAAACTGCTAGATCTTGTCCTGGTCTACCACCTGATAGGCAGAAATCTCCCCAGCACCCATGTACAGCAAAGCTGCATTGGTTACATTGACCAAGCTTTGTGGATGTGTTGTAATTGACAGGGATCAGGCAGCTGTGGAAATGTGAATCTGGTTGGATTCAAACAACTCTGCAATTATTATACAGTCAGTTCTCATTCAAAAATACTGGGAGATGAAAAATTCCCATAATCTGTGCAATCATTTTAACTTTTTACCCAACATATAAGCTGATTTCTCATGTTGCTGGGACTAGAGTCAATCAGAACCAACTGAAACTAATAGAGTTATAGTACCATGTACTAGAAAAAATTGTATCAGAACTTATATTTATGTCCAAAATTGGATTTTTTTTAAATTTAGAGTTCCAAACGCTTCTTGACATGAGGCTTTACACGAAACAATGCACCAGGATGGTATTAGCTCCCAGCACACAGCTGCACTCAGCATTAACCTGCTGTCTAGTCTGTCTCAGCTCAGGTTAACCCAGATCCAAGGGGTGTAGTGGGATAGAATATAAGAAAGTAAAGATAGTGTAGAAAGTAATCTTACCCCTAAGGAGTTGCAGCTGGGCCAATTATCAAAGATTAGGAGCAGACCTGACTTTAACAGGCCACAGCTGTAACCAATGAGAAGAAGAGTGCTATAAAGGAGTGGGGTGGCTGCATGAGAAGGGAACTGGAGTCAGTTGGCTGCTTTGTGAAGAAGAAAGAGTCAGTGCTCTGAGGAGCTGCCTCTGAGAAAACACCAAGAAGGTATGAAACTTCTGTAATAGGAGACAACAGTATGGAACCCCTGCAATAAGATGACAAGAAAAGGGTAGCACAATGCAGGACACTTTGGGCCCTATCAAGCTTTTAAAAGTCCTTTCTTTCCCATATGCATAAAATTTCCTTTGTGGAGAATATATGCTTAGGTAACCCGGAGGATACTGTGGCAATGCAAATATGTGTAGAAGAGGTGAGATATAATGATGTATTTTGAGAAAATGTATATCCCTATCCTAAGAACTACATCATTTCTTGAAGTAGAAAGCAATAAAACTGAGGTGATAAAACCAGCAAGAACTCATAATTTAAAAGAATGTGTTGTCTTTAAAAACCAAGAGAAGAATCTAGGTCAGTGTTACTTGCAGCATAATGGAAAATAGCAGCCAGACACACAAAAAAGGAAAGAGGGGAATAAAGGTTTATTGGGCAGTGTCAGGACAATTAAATGTCGAAAAACACCCAGTCTTCATAAAAGATCAGTGATAAAAATACCACCCCATAAAAGTTGAAAATAGCAGAATAACCTTACAGGAATAAGTGTCCCATTTTTATGAATGTGACCTATAGGATGAATTACTAAAATCTTAGCATGGGTAACAGAAGATTAGAAGGACAGCATGTAGATATAAGTTGAGTATGTACTGGACTAATAACCTTAAAATATGTGACTGAGGAAACTCACAGAATAAGCCATAATCCATTTAAAAAGCTTTAGATGTAAAAGGACAGTAGTAACAGGTAGAATATCCATAGTGATGCTATATTTAAAGACAGATGACATATACAGCAAATTAAGAGAAGGTAACTCTTCCAACAGTTTTTACCCTTCTGAAATAAAATTCAAAGGCAGTTTGTGACACTTGAAGATATCCAGTGAAGGTTGTAATGAAGCATGCAAAAAGAAGCATACTAAAAAAAAGTCAACTGAGGTAGTGGATCAAAACCAAATTAACTTCATTTCATGAATTCATCATTTGAGCCATTCCATAGCTGTACTTCCATACCTTTCGGAGATGTGCATATTTCTTCTAATCCAAGGCTTTTATACTCCTCTAGAGTGAGACAACCTAATCATTTCCATTCTCTATTTCAGCTGAATCTTTGAAAGCTTTTTTATACATGAAAGACTCTGCCTAATTTACTTCTGCTGCTTTTCAGGGGATGGTGCTGAGTTCACTGTCTTAGAGGTGTCTGTGGTCCTATCAGAAAACCAAAAGTTTTTCCTGCAAACTGTCAGGAGTTTGAAAAGACTAATCAAACTTCCAGTTGTTGTGATGAGGAGGCAAAGCCTTGTACTTTTAAACTGAAGATGAACACAGATTACCGAGACTAAATCCAGAATTAAGGAATTTAAACCTCGGTTTATTTATGTTTTCTCAACAGAGACAGGAAGATAAAACACCCTCTGAGAAAAGAAAAAATTACAGTGTGTAAGGATCTACTGTGCTTTGACCCGAACTAAGAAGCATTACCTTAGGTTAAAAGGTACTGCATAGGTACCTAAATCTAGTCAATGAAATGTGAAATTGAAGAGAAAACATGCTTCAGATGAAGAGATTCCTGAAAGACACATTAGAACAGTCTGGAGTAAGTACAGAGTGTGTGCATGTTAACAGTTACATATGTCTAGGGAAATGAATTTAAAACACATAGATCACCCACACAAGTTTATCCAAGATGCTGGGGCACCATATGATTATTCATTTACTCATCTTTAAATGGAACTAAGTTCCCAGAAAGCAAAAGTGTGAGGTCTTGTTGGAGACAGCTTTAGAGTTCCTTCTATCCCCTTCTTTCATTTATTGCCAGATAAAGTCTTATGCTGAACCCTCTTCTGAACTGTAGTAATCACTTTGCTGAGGGGCGCAGGGAATCAAGAGTTTTCAAGACTGCACTAATTTGCTGTCAAGGCTAAAGCCCTGTCTGACACATCAAGGACCAAGCAGCAAATAGCTGACATACATGGCAGTTCACTAAAACCTCTGTTAGCTCTATGAAAGAAAGCCCCCAAATTTTGGAAAGATGCTGGCAGTAGAGTTTGAGGGTACAGGTATACAGTACTTCCTTGGATTAAAGTCTACCAAAATAATGTAAACATTATTATTATTAATGTAAATATTATTAAAGCCCTACTGAAGGAAAAGAGACGTCCCAGAATCTATTCGCATGTTTGTTTGAAAATATAGCAAAAGGAGTGCTCTTTTCTTACAAATTATAAGCAGATTTGCAGAGACATGCAAATAATACTTCAGTTAAACTTACTAACCACTTCCATTTGAGAATGATTAAAATATGTAACAGTCATTTAAACTGAACTACTTTACCAGCTACTACTCAAAAATCAACTGCAAATGCATCTTTGAACTGCTTGTGTAGAAAAAAACCCTGTCTGTATCTAAGATGGTAGCACAGCACAGCTGAGAAACTGTTATTTTGCAAAAAAAAAAAGACCATATAGAAAACATATACTGGTCTAAGGTGATGAAGGCCAGTCAGCAACTTGGAGCAGAACCATGCAAGACCTGTTTCTTATGCCTGGAAGTTTTTAAGGGGAATATGACATTCATATCAAGCCAAGGTGAAGATTTTAAAATTGTGCTAATGTGTTGAGACAGTCAAGTATCACTGAGATTTTTCTGACATTGCCATTTTGTATAAAGAGGGTTTTGTAAACAAAATGACCACAAAGACCACATCAAGACAAATTTGCCTGGATCTTTCCTTGAAAAAAACAGTGGTGTTAACTGACTCAGGGTGCCATTTTAAACCACCAGGAATCTTGCATTCAACTCTACATATCACAGAGATTAGTAAAATAGGACTGGTAGACCCAAGTCTACCAAGATTAGACTAATAATATGTGAAGAAGAAATCTTGCATAGACAGAGATTCTGGAGGAAAAGCCTCACATATACTTAGAAATTAGTTAGGTTATTTCTGTTTTAATATTATAAAACTATGGGACACCCACAACTTAACAAAATGAAAGCTTGCCATCTGAAACCATCATAATAAACACAGGATGTGACAGAGTTAGAGAAATTGTGACATTAATGCTAATTTTAATGCTGCATAACTCAACCTGATAGCATCATCAAGGAGCAAAGGAGAGAGACATAACATATTATAGTGTTCTTGGCAAGCTGCAAATTAGAGCAGGGATCTCAGAACCTGAGACTCATCCAACCTATTTCAATACACAAAACACAAAGGATGCAAATAAACCATAATAATAGTGGATTATAAAAATAATGGTCTATAGATATATCAAAAAGATACAACCTGTGAACAGGGAAAACAGGTGATTTAAGTAATTTTTCATCACATTAAGTACTCAAGGAAAAAAGGATCCAAAGAAAAACCATATTGTCCTTTCCAGACCATAAAAATGCATTTTCAATTTACAGAAAAAAAACCCAACATCCTTTATGCTTTGACACTTTTGTTTGTCTTTGATGGTCATTTCAACAAGGGTTTATGAAAAAATGTATTTTCTGTTCACCATGCTTGCCTGGGTATGAGTGCCTGGGGATTTCATGCACTGTGGTGCATGCATAGATATGCAGTAGCCACTATGTATGAAGATATTTATTGAGTGGAACATTATATAAAACATTTGTAAAAGCATTTACTGAATTTATCAAGCTGTAATCACAGCAAAGTTCCTGTGATTACACATTTCAAATGGCTTCCTGTCTGCACCAACTTAAAAATTCACCAGATCACATGTGCATTAGTACTAAGAACCACACTTTATTTAACCCTTTGCTTTTTATTCAGACTGATTTCTGACACTTAAAAACCAATTTTGCTTTCTCTCTGAATCAGCCACTGGTAATCTCCCCAGTCATCAAGGTGTCACTTTGAGCAAGTTTAAATCAAAAATATGGCAAATTGTACAGATAAATAAATGGAATAAAATGAATAAATTGAATAAATTGAATAAAAAATGAGTAAATAAACTAAACACAAGAGACCAGGCTTGAGATAAGAAAACCCTACTGAATTGGTCACCACTGAAGAATACAGATTGTTTGAATTATCTCACACTTTTGAAACCCACTGGTAACAGCTTCCAATGAACATTTTTGCCTAGCTGGCACATCCCAAACATTTACTAAAACTTGGGCTGATATTGCTGTTTATTACTAAAATTGCCTGTGACTTCCTAGGGTAGGATTTTGTTCACAGTAATTTCTAACTTGGAAAAATACCTGTCTCTTTGCCTACTGTTTACCTCAGGCTCTCTTTTTCTATTGATATTTTTTTTAAATATCCAGAACAATTTTGTAATTCCTATTATCACAGCTGCAGCAAAAGATTGTTTTGCCTTTGTAAAAATTCTCTTGTGATCTTCCTTTGAAAAGTTCATGCAGACTCCATCTTGAAATTTGTGAGGGCATACAGAATTTTTATTAGACTCTCTTTTGAAAATACACATTTAGTCAATGCTCATCCCCCTTTTAAGTGTTCAGGGCCCAGGGAAGGGCAATGATCAACCTTCTGCTCAAAAGAGGATAAGCTCAGAGGTTAGACCAGGCTGAGATCCATGATAAAAAGTGTTGGAATCAGGGTCAGAGCAAAGAGATCAAACAGGAGAGTCCTGTGCCAGCTTGAAAATCTCCTTTGCCCCAACAGTCACTTCTAAAAGTTTTTACCTAGATGGTATTGTTGCTTGTAGAGATTGCTGGTATAGGTACCTAAGACCTACACTTCATTTTCCCAGAAAACTAATTATTATAAGAACAGCAAAATCAAGACATCTAAAGACAAAATGGTGGCTTTTCCAATGGTTAGGCACAGGCAAAAATATTCATTTTTCATTTATGTCTAAAATTTAAAACTATACAATCCTCCCCTCTCAGACCTCTGATTTTTTAGGCTGCCAAAAAGACCAAAATTCTTATATCAAATAAGCTTAAAATACTGTTAAAATTGAAATAATTTGTTTCAGTATTGGGTTAACATCTTCATTCTTTTTCTTTTCTAACATGGTTCATTTTTTAAATGCAAATTCCTCTCAGATAGAAGACAGAATTTTCATTTATAAGAATCTGAATTAAAATATTTCAGTTTTTCATAGAGAAAATATTTCAGCTAGGAAAGTAAAAAAAAAATACTTTTATGTCTTCAAAACAAACATCTAATATTGTTCACTCTCAAATTTCTGTATATTTTTGGTTCCTTCAAAATGTCAGTTACATTATTAAAAATTAGAAAAAACTTTTCACCACCACTTATGCATTTTCTTGCACAGCTTCAGAATATGGATTTCTTTACAATGAACTTAACTTCAGAACACACTTGCAAGATGGGAGAAGAGGGTTAGTTATTTCTTTTTCACAGAAACTGAACTGAGACATGAGAGAAAACTAGTAAGTATAAACTAATTTGGGAATCTAATAAGGACACCTACTAACCCGTCTTTCAGACTACTACTCCAGAAATATTTTATTTAATCAATTCTGTATGTGTTTTACATTAATTTTTATGACAGATTAATACACTCAGCAGTTTTGCAAATCATACCTCAATGCTCTAAAGCCTGGCCACCATCTAAAACCTTGTGCTACATGACTTTGTCAGCATTACACAGAAATGTGATGTAAGCAGGGTGTTGTGGCAGAGACAGGTTTTTTTAAAAAAAAAATATCATAAATGGGGACGTTAAACTGTTTTATAATAGACACTTTCTCCTTAGGAAGGGACCCATCAGGATCATGAAGCCAAATTCCTGGCCCCACACAGTGCCATCTCCAGGAGTGACACCATGTGTCCGAGTCCATTCTTGAACTCAGGTTCAAGAACTAAGGACAGGCTGGTGCTGTGACCACTTCCCTGGGGAGCCTGTTCCAGTGCCCAAACACCTTCTTCACCAAAGGTGAAGAACTTTTCCTGATATTCATCCTAAACCTCCTTCCCCTGACACAACTTCAGGCCATTCCCTCAGGTCACTGGTCCCCACAGAGAAGAGATCAGTGCCTGTCCCTCCTCTTCCCTGCACGAGGAGATTGCAGGCTGCAGTCAGGTCTCCCCTTAGTCTCCTCTTCTCCAGGCTAGGCAGACCAAGTCACCTCAGGTGCTCCTAACATGGCTTCAATTCCAATCCTTCAACATCTTTGTTGCCCTCCTTTGACACTCTCTAATAGTTTAATGTCTTCTTTATGTTGTGGCACCCAAAACTGCCCCCAGCACTCAAGGTGAGGCTGCCCCAGTGCAGAGCAGAGCAGGACAATCCCCTCCCTTGCCTGGCTGTGATGCTGTGCCTGATGTGCCCCAGGACAAGTTTGACCCTCCTGGCTGCCAGGGCAGAGCTGACTCAGATTCAACTTGCCATAGACCAGGACCCCTGGGTTCCTTTATGAGGTGTTGCTCTTCAGTCTTTCATTCTCCAGTTTGTACACACAACCAGGGTTGCTCCATCCCAGGTGCAGAATCTGACACCTGCCCTTGTTAAACTACATATAGCTGGTGATTGCCCAGCCTTTCAATTTTTTGAGGTCTCTGCCTTTAAGAGAGTAAACAACTTCCAATTTAGTGTCATTGGCAAGCTTAGTATTCCTTCAAGTCCTGCATCCAAGTCATGAAAAGAACTGAAAAAACCTAAGAGATTTTGAAGCACACAGGGCCAATGATGGAGCCCTGTATAACCCTACTGGTGACAGGTCACCAGTCTGATGTCACCTCACTCACTGTAACCCTTTACACCTGACACATGAGCCAGTTGTTCACCCACTGTGTAACTTGGTTTTCCAGGTGTGTGCTGGGCATTTTGCCCAGAAGGAGAGATATTGAGAGATTGTATCAAAAGCTTTACTGAAATCCAAATTATATCAACTGGCTTCCCTGGATCAACCAGGCGGGTTACACTTATTGTAGGAAGAAATCAGGTTCAACAAGCAGGACTTTCTCCTCACGAAGCCATGCTGGTTATGACCCTTGGCTGAGCTGTTTTCCTCCAGGTGTTTTTCAGTACTTCCCACAATAATCCTTTCCATGATTTTAACAGACGTGACTGAAGTGAGACTGACAGGCCTGTAGTTTCTGGGATCCTCCTTCTTGAAAACTGGGACAACATTCACAAGCTTCCAGTCAATTAGAACCTCTCTGGGTTCCCAAGATCACTCAAAAATCATTGACAGAGTCTCTGTGATGGCATTACCTAGGTTCTTGAGGATTGTCTGATGAATCTTATGAGACCCCATTGATTTGTAGGGATCCAGCTGGAGTAGCAGATCCCAAAAAAATTGAGAGTTGCCTGCAACTTGATCATTCTTGCAGTCTTGGTCCTTCAGCTTGATCCTCCTTGTCTTCTTGCCCTGTGATTTGTTTATTATACGTGTGATATTTCAGTATTCCCTGAGGCAGAGTTACTCCAAATGGCAGTTGCCTTCTGACACAGCCTTGCCTGTACCCAGAGGAGGTCTGCAGCACGTACTGAATAAAGCAGTGTCTTATGGAGAAGGAACCTTACAGTTAATTAATTAAGGAGTGCTTCATGACATTCTTAAATGCCAAGTGATTTACTTCATAACTTTAGGAATAAAGTCAAGAAGCAGTTCTCTGTGTGTGAATGCATATCCTCATCACAAATGTCTTCTTCCTCCAATTATTTATTCTCTTTTTAAGAATGTATTTTCCCAGCAATCTCTTGCAAAAGAATATAAGCTGTATGTTATCTCCTCTCGTGAAATGATATCAGGCAAGAAATAAATTAAGGATCTGAACACAAGTTTGATGATACATGCATCATTCTATTTCTCCACAGTTATGTTCCAGATCTTTTCCATGCTATCATTATTTTTATACCAACAAGGGTCCTCCTAACAAGAAATTAGGCCAAGTACATGTAGACTGGCATAAATAAGTATACAACATTGAACATGTAGATTTTGTCCCATATTTCACGATGAAAGCATTTGATCTGTACATATAAAAATTTGGTGAACAACATGAATTTTGAGAGATCAGAAAAATAAATGGAAAGCCTGTGTTCAATTAAAATGTCTATCAGGACAAAATAATGATGATATCTGTTCTTTTCTCAAGTTTTCTCTTCAATGAAATGTCTCCAGAAAGTGCCAACAGGTACTGACATGCTTGGGAAAAGGTGAAGGGCATAGCTAATCCCTACCCTAGACAGATAGCATCTGCCCACTGACTAGCAAGCAGTCTTGGGTTTGGTTTCAATTTATTTTGGTATTTATTGGGCAGAGAGATGGCTCCATGCCAGCATTTTTAACTGAGTATTCTTACATATAAGTGTATTGATTCGGTCTTGTGTAATGTTGTCATATGCTGCCTTATAAAGGTTCTTTCCAGCCTTGAACACATAGACAGCCTCCAGGTCCCCACAGGAAGAGAGGTTCTACCTAAATACATGTTCCCTTAGTGCCCTCTTCAGTGTTTCACCTCACTGAAGGACATCTATTACTTTCAGTTCTATTCATATTTTTTAATTCTTTCGTTGTACATGAGACATTTTCAAATCATTCAACACTGCAGTGTGGAATAAAAGTTCAGTGCTGACTGCCACAGTTGACAAGAATAAGCTTGAAAGTATAAGTGAAATTAAATGGGAAAACAGTACTGTGCAAAACCAAAATGCTGGTCTTAAGCTCAGGAGTTTTAGTTTTGTGTTCTGAGTTAGACATCAAAATTCTCAAGAAATCTTTTTTTTCCTGAAAATCCACCTAGTTTAGGAAAATGTTGGTTCTTATAATCCATATGAGAAATGCATTATAAAGAAATTATTGCTTAGTGTAGAGCAATTACAAAAAGAATTGCATTGGGTTTTATTTGTTTTCCTCTTTTGACTTCCTTTTTCATGGTTGAGATTTGATTATCATTTAAAAAATAAGCAAATGTTTTGTTCAAAGTGCAGTAAGGGAGAAAAAAGGAAACACTATTTTAATCTTTATGTCGCTTACAGGGTTTTTTAATCACCTTAGAGCTGACGGTGCAATTGGGGCCTATCTCATTCAGATCAAATCTGACTACTGTAGATGTTAATGAACAGATTCTTTTTTTTTAATAGGACATATCTATTGGAATAGTCCATGAGATTAGGAAGTTTGCTTTCAGATTTTTCTGTACAGCATCTGCTGACACCCTACCCCCTACCCCTATTTTCTGCTGCTTTGTTTGTCCTTAATTTTTTCAATGAACGAGTAAAATATTTGCTGTAGTAAATGACAGCAAAACTGATGTCATGCCTCAGCTGAAAAGTTTGTATGATAATTTGGGAAACTCATACCAAATAATTAATAATTAGCAATGTCCAGAAATAAAATCCTGATTCTTGTATTGACTGCTACAGGCTGTTAGTATGACATTGTTGCTATGTACTTCCACCTCCTCAGCACAAATTTAAAGTTGCTAGGCTTGACTCAGTCATATTGTGAAAAGAATATTGAATTCCACAGCTCCTTTCCTCAATAGAGGGATATTTAGGGAAAGGATCTAGCAGGAAATTACAACTGATAAATACACACCTCGGACTTGCTTTTGGGTATGATAAAGAAACAGATTCTCAGGTGAGATGTGTAAGTGAAATAATTAAAAACCCACAGAATTTATTGTGCTTTTTTTCTGTTTGTTATCAGTCAAAAAAAATCCAAGGAGTTTCTGCAAGTTAAATGGTGACTGTGCCAGTTTCCAGACATGATATTCAGCTTCAGAACTTTTTCCTAAGCAAAAATATTGACCCTATCCAACAGTACATTCAATGCCTAGCACTGAAAATATTCACATATTTTTTATATATTTAGGAAACACTTGAAGTGGATAAAAGTCAGGCAAGGATATGATTATGAGGCTAAAATGCTTATGTTTCACTCAGAACAGAGTTTAAGTTTTTGTTCTTTCACAGTGACCTTTTCTTTTTTACATGGTAATGACCACAAACCCATTCCTGCTAACAAGAGTAACAATATCCAGTACTTTGAGTAGCCTATTATCTGGCAAATAGGGTTCATCCTACATTTACCATTCAGTCTACAGGGGCAGATTTTCAAAAGCCACATAGAAAATAAAGAGAAATTAAACAATTGTACTTCAATTAAATTCAGCAGGAGTCAAGGAGCTAATGCCTTGGACACAGCTTTAAAAATGTTGAGATGAGCACCAATTGACTGGGCAGCACTGGTATCTGGCAAAGGATCTGGATTTCAAGGTTTTTTAGACAGCATGAGTTCTCACAACACTAAATTAGAATGGGCAAAACTGGAGTTAAGCCACTGCAATGGCCATCCCACAAAATTTGCTCTCAGGATGACCGCCACTACGGGAACTCTTTCCTCTATGAACTGCCCTTGCCACTCAGCAATCAAATGACTAAATCATGTTACACTGCTGTAGTCTTTGCAGTGGTCTTTGTAAGCCAGAATCATTTGATGAATGTGATAAATGTACAGAATTTTCTAGCACATTGAAATGATTTCTGGATAATACCAGTACAGAGAAACTTATTGCTAGCCATTCTTTCTTTATCTGGGAAAAGAATAAACTGAAGTCCCAGCAACAGAGTGATTTCCAGGGAGGACTTAGCCTTGAGATCTGTTGTTACGTGAAAAACTGGAGATCACTTCTTTTTGTGCAGGAGAGAGAAGCCTGAAGCATCTGCTTCTGCTTGGACACATCAAAAACTGATCTGGTCCTACAGCTGTAGGGATATTGCTCCTCCCTTGGAATACTCTCACTGTATATGCTGGCAAACACTATAATGCACAAAGAACAAAAAATAGCGAGCAATGATGAAATTCTAGAGCAGGACCAAAATACACCTTACACAAGGTTTGAAAATGCCATATACCAAAATTAAATCATTCATCTGGGTGAAGTCCTGCAATATAATTATATTATAGAGAATAAGTTTGCCTAACCTATCTGCAGCACAAAGAACTTAATCTATTAGCTGTTTTAAAACATTCATCATAGAAATGCTAGAAGTATTCTATTTCAATTATGAAATATTTGGCTTAAATAGCCAGTTCCTAGACAAATCTCATGGATAGAATATCTAATTAGATATCTCTTTTGGACAGATGTTCTCCCCTACTTTATACAAATCATGATTTTTTAAAATTGATTAGCAATAACCCACAGTAGAGGAAATCTGAACTGGACAGTAACATATAATCATGAGCAAATGTTAAAGAGCATGACGATATTGGATTGGATTCAAATTTTGCATGACTTTCTCTATTCACTTGAGAGAGGTTTGGATCAGCCTGAGCAGCAACCTAGAACTGATGAATAGAAAGTGATATTCAGATTACATAGCTACTGGTAAAGTGCAGGGAATGAAGTAAAAGAAAACAAAACCAAGCAAAGTTGGAAATTAGGATAAAAATATCTACCAAAAACTGTAGCTTAAAAAAAGATGTATTTATGTCACATTCCATCTTTTGAGAACTGTTGAATGCAAAAAAATAAAAGCTGAATAGTAAACCTGAGAGGAGATCTGCTGAATGATCGTGTACCACAGCTGCAACTGGAATCTGACCCTGTATCAACGAATTTAAGAGTTAAAAAAATTAGAATATGTGTATATTTCTAAGAAACCCAGTTGCAGAATTTTCTCCAAGTCTAGTTTGTATTATTACAGGAAATTTTCAACATATTGCAAACTATGAATATTAAAACATCTTTGAATTTAATTTGAGGCTGAATACTTGTATTGGTACCTGGTATTGGTCTAATCTCACAAATAACCTCCTCAGAGACAGGCTTTTACAGCCCTTCAGGAACTCGCTGATTTCAGTGGTTTCTCTGCTACCTATTCAATAGATCACTATTGCGTTACAAGCTCAAGTCTGTGCTCAGCAGAATATTTAAGAGCACACTTAAATCCATACTTACTCATCGGAGCACTCAACTATAAGCACATACTCAAACCCCTCCAGTATCAATATCACTTAAATATTTTACAGACTATGGGTAGATATTTCAACTGGGACACTGGCTGGGTGTGCCAGCACATATACACTTCCTTTCTCTTCTCCAGCAAGGAATATGGAATATTTGTTGTGACTTACACTACTATTAAATTGCTGGATGTGGTTAAAAAATTGTCAAATTGCATTTGACCTGACACATTGATATTTTTACCTTTAAAAACATTTGTTGGAAACATAAGTCTTATACACCATTTCTGTGATATTTTTCAAAAGACTCAAGTTTGATAAAGTTTATTGTTGCATTGCTGTGTTGGACAAATTTGATAGAAACAGATGGAAAGATAACCCACCTATTTTCACTGCCCACTTCAAAACAAACACCAACTCTCAAAAATTTTTGAGACAAATGTACATGGAAATATTTTATAATTAATAAAAACCTGGATGTTTTAAGCTGATTTAATAGTAATTTACACTTTTTTAAGCTAGAGTAATTGTTTTGAAACTGCAGAATATCTGGACCTGTAAATAAAGTACAGTTAGGATTGTTAGCCTGAAAGTGTTTCCTATGTCTTGATAGTTACTAAATTAAAAAAAGGTGAAATATTGCATTTTAGGTTTGCATGTGACCTCTTTTAAATAGACTGCTAAATAAAAAATTACCCAGAAATTGTCTTTAAAACAAGCTTTGTGCCTCAAATCTAGAGGTTGAAAGAGGACTGCATTATTTCTACTTGTAAGGGAAGTGGAAGACACATAGCATACTGCAAAATTTTCAAAACAAATAATCCACAAATCACTAAAAATGAAAGATATTATAATTCTGTTATAAATTAAACCAACTGTTGAAGAAAGTAAAATAACTATCCTTTGTGCATAATAAATGTCAAAAGTAATTATCCTCTTGTATGCAACCAGCTGAAGTCTCTAGAAAAATTAGTTGTGTCAGTCACAGCCCAAAACAAATGCCAATTTTACCTCTCTTTGATCTAAAACCTTTCCCATTAAAGAGCTGGCATTCCTAAAATCCAGTTTGGCATTTCAATGTCTCTTTTAAATTCTGTACATTTAGAATTGTTAGTGTTTGGATTGTGTTTTGATAATCTGACAGCTGCAATAGTATTTGGAGTAGTAAATTGTACACACAGAACTACAAGTTGCCTGATACTACTACAACCCCCTAACACAAATATCTGGGACAGTTGAAATAGCTAGGAAGAAAACCATTTTGAAACAACTAAGGCCCATAACTAGTTAAAATAGGTTGAAGTTCTCATATTCTTGTGTATACTGCTAGTGCTGTAGCAAGCTGGTGTGACAGTCTCATCTGAGTGAGACATATGGGGTCTGTACTGAAGGCACTTAGCAGCAGCCAGAAGAAAACCCCACCACCATCTCAATGCATGTTCCTCTGTGGGTATCTCCAAATGCTGTTTCACATTCCACAGAACAAAAGGGTAACTTTGGGTGAAATATTTACAAAATATTTTGATGATGGAAAAACCTTTTCCATTTTATTTTTTTTTAGGTTAGTAGATTGCATTTACACATATGGGCAGCAGACTTTGCACAGTGTTTTCAAAACAATAAGCATTATGCAGACTGTGAAGAATAAAATGCCTATGATTAGCCTCTTACCTCTGCAAGCTTAAATGGAGTTAATAATCAGCTTTGCAGTCTGCAGGTATAGTTGAAAAGGCATGAAGAAATCTGTATTCTAGCCAATATTGTACTTACAGAAGAACAGAAAACCTGAGTTTACCTTAAATAATGTTAATAGCAAAAGCAGTTTGAAGTTCAGGCTCTGTTCTCTGAAGCAGTAGCCAGGTGTTTATGAAGGCCACCAAAGCTAACAGTAATACTCCAGTCCTTATGGTACCTTACCAGAACTGTAGAAAAACTAATCACTATTACAAATAGTTTCGGTGGTTGAGTAATTTGATAATAACATTTGGTTTAATGTCAAAAAGACAGACCCTATCTTCATGTTATTTTTAATGTAGAACTGGCAACACTGAAGGCCTTTTAAAAAACCAAAACACTATTTAAATTTATTTTCAGCTTTCTATAAATGCATCATTTTAGAAAAGTAATGTTACAGGAACAAAGGAAACACATTTTTATAAAATTAATACTAATCTATTTGTCTTAACTATGTCACGTAACTTCCCAGAAGACATTTCTTATATTTTTGTAAATATTGTTATAAAATATAGGAAGAAAATAAATATTTCATGAAGGAAATTCTTAGAGGCTGTCCTTAATTCCAAGCCTTTGCATTAGCAAGACTATATAGTTGGTCAAGGTGCCATTCAAAAGTTTTTAATCACTGAGTTGTCCTCTTCACCACTGAGTTCAGCCAGCCCTAACACAGGTTGCCTGGAGTTTCCATCATTGCAGATACTCAAAAGCCATCTGGATGGTCCTGGGCAATCAACTTTAGGTGGCACTGCTTGAGCAAGGGATTTGGACCAATTGACCTCCAGTGGTCAGACCTTCCAACCTCAGGCACTCTGCAATTCTGTGCCAACTATAAATTTATCATCTTTCCTATTCTCTTCCTTAACTGTGAATATTCCACTAAGCTTTCCTGAAAAGTTCTTGGACAAAACCCTAGTCATATAATACAAATTCATTTTTTGGGTACTACTTTATGTCCCCCTTCTTCCCCTGAGCAGAAGGCAGGGGAAGCCTACAGACACTACGAAGAACGTGGGACACTCAAACCCTTAAATGGCTTTTGTGCTGCTGACACTGGCAGGCAAGCAAGCACAGCGCTTTTGGGTGCTCGAAGGGAACTCACTGACAGATTGCCAGGTAAGCTCAAATATTTTATCAGGCCAATGTCTTGATCCATCCCATTGTTATTTGCTGTGCATAGAAAAAGTCATTTGGAGAAGGCATCAAAGACATTGCAAGGCTTTAAAATTCTGTGCAAAATGCAGTTCAACTGGAAGTGACTGCAAAAACAAAAATCTTCATGGTTGCTGACACAAACACAAGGAGACACCAATACAGAAATGTGCTTTTGCTTCTTGTATTCTACAGACCAAAACCTGTCTCAAAAAAAAAAAAAAAAAGAGTTCAATGAGCTATGTCCATCTGGTCCCTCCTGCCCAAGGTATTGTTAATCTTAAAATATGCCAAATGGAGGCCATGAGCCTCTCGGCTCCAATGCTGAGCCACATGGCAAAAGTGATCCAACAAAGCACTAAAATCTGTGTAGTTCTGTGTGCCTTTCTCTCGTGGAAAAGGGAGCAAAGTGAAGTGAATAAAATGAAATTAAGGGATTAGCACTCAGCAGCCAAGGACCCCTACAATCTTTGTATTTAATTGTCTTTTTCCTGGTAGTATGAACGCACTCAAAAGGCATTCAAAACCATTATCTTTAGAGAGCTCACTTCTCAGTAAGCCCTGCATGGCTAAGAATCCGTCAGGAGCCGTAATAAACTCCCTCCCAACTCAAATGTACCTCTAGAATGCAACAGACAGGTTTGTACACAAAAGCACTATACAGCACTATACAGTTTGAAAGAGAAAACTAAGAAGGAAACTTACAATTAATGACAAAATTCCAAAGGAGGATAATAGAGCTATGCAAAATGTTGTGATTCACACAGAGGCTCGAAGAAGAGTTTGTGGGCTCTGTACAGGCTTATTCCACTCTGCATAGGATAGCAGAGACATGGAAAATTTGGTTTATAAATCTATGAAACTTAAAATTCTACCTGAACCTAAAGCTCTATCCTGAAACATCTTCACATTCCAGGGCTCAGGTGAGTGCTCTCCTTGTGGTTGACTCTGAAGCGGTGGCAATGCCTAGAATTGACCTTAACAACTCTCCTTAGTCCTTCTGATTTGACTCTTGGAAAAGAAAAATCCCACATAATAACATTTGTTGCTCATATTGTGATGTCTCAGTGATGCACAGATTTGAATCACTAGAATTACAGGACTGGATACAGCAATTTTGTACATGCACCTCTATCTTAACAATTTCTGTGTTAGAGCACAGGGGTTCTTTGGCAGTTCCACAGTCTGACACTCTTCTCACGTAATTCACATATCTGTTTGTATTTCCATTGAAAACTTCACCAAAAAATTTTCACATACCAAAAAAGTACGTGAAGCAGTGGGAGAAGCCACTCCCTACCACAGGTTGCCCCCAGCCATCTCCCTGGTAGCAGCCTAGAACATGAAAGGTGTTTAGATTCTCTCTTGGGGAAAAATGTGTGCACCTATACCCATAGAAACAGTTGTGATTCACACCATTCCTTGAGGATCAGGGTGAAATTTTCTTCTCAGTGTTTGATTGGAAAATTATCAACAATTCTTCTGCATTCCTTCTCAAACTTGTGGTAAACAAGTGCATTTCAGAAGAAAAAAATAATCCTCCTTCGTTTACCTGAATGTAAGGTTACCTACCTAACCTAGTAGATTGCTCCATTCTCAATATCACTGTAAAAAAGACATTTTGTGGTACCAAAAACATTTTGAGCACTAGAATAGTGGGTCTTCTGTATGTCTGTTATTTCAATTTTATTTTATTTTGGGGGCTGGAAAGGGAAGGTTCTTTGCTGTTCAGAGTTTAGTGCAAAACTGTAAATGTAGGTTGCCTGGCAACTGCTTTTAAAGAGTGTTATTTGCTCTCCAAGAGACAAGCTGTTATTTCTTGCCTTTTAAAACAAAAACATAAAAGAAGAAAAAAATTGAATAAAAGAAAAAAAAAGGAAAAAGGTAATTTCTTCACCAGCCATTAATATAAATGGCTCCTTTATATGCATACAGTGGCGACATGCAAGGTCTTCGTCCTCCCCACCACATGATTTCCAACATGTAGCAAAGAAGAACCTGTAGCAAAGAAGTGGTTTTCTACAAGTGCAGCCAAGTGGAACTGACATCTCATACTAACTCAGAAAAATAAATTACATGCAAGACAATGCATCTCACAGTGGGGGAAAAAGCTATTAGATGCCAAGGTCAAAGCAGCTCAAAATTTTCTTTTTTAGAAGTTCCTGCCAGCAGCCTCTTGGGGAAAAACTGTACAGACCCCTGTGCATATCCCCCCATCCAGCTGTTTAATCCTCTGTTTAGAAGAGGCTGTGACGGGGCAGAGGCTCAGCAACACCAAGCCCACAGAACTCACAGAGCAGAATTAGGGAAAGCCAGCTGAAAGAGACAGGATCACTGGGCTCACTGGGGATACCCCCCATCTAGAAAGCTTTCACACCTTTTCAAGAGTTGATGCCCAGAAAAACAAACTAGCAATGGCTGCTCAAGAAAAAAATGCAATGGGTCCATAAATTCCACTGCTTCCATCAGCCTCCCTTTTCTTCCTTATTGAGTATGCAAATCTTAAAACTGCTTTTGCTGAATTTTGCATGTTTTGGTTTTGTGAATGTTATGTCACGTCATTAATATCAGCTATTATTTAGCTGCAAAAAGACAGCTTCCAAAAACACATTGAAGAACACAGAAAGTGATTCAAATTTATTTGGTATGTGCAGTTAGGGTTGCAACTTCACATGACAGAATGTGTGGCTTATAAAACAAGCATACTTATCTTGGAGGAAAATTTATACAGGGCAGAGATCCAATTCAGACTACAGAGGCTAAACACTTCAAAAGAGAGCATTTAAGGTACACATATGTCCTCAACAGTCCTTTAGCTCAAGGAATATATATATATATATATATTTTTTTTTTTTTTTTTTTCCACTCTAAGCAAGTAAGTCAGCTATCTTAGGGGTAAGAGTCAACTATATGAATGTCTCTGCAGGACAAATAGAAAGGAGAAGAATTGGTAATAAAAATTAATCTGAGTAAATACAGTAGAAAACTTTAAAATTGCAGGCCACAAATCAAATATACTATCAAGATGGACTATGCAGCAGTTTAATATTTTTCTAATACTGACAGATGAATAGAGGCTAATAATAATCTGGTTTCTGTCAAGAGTACCTTGCAGATGGTGAAAGTTCCCAAGTCAAAACAACAGCTAGGTAGTCTTCAGAAATATTAATTCTCCTGAAAGCATTATATGACTGGAGTTAGCAGGTTTCATTTCATTGGCCTGGAAGCCTTTGTGCCCAGTGCATTTCAATACCTGCTAGCTGGCAAAAAAAAAAAAAAAAAAAAAAAAAAAAAAAAAAAAAAAAAAAAAAAAAAAAAAAAAAGAGACTTATGTATGAATTGATTAAGAGGCCAAAACTCACCAATTAGGCCTGATTAGTTTTCTTCTTCTTCAAGCATGCCAATTGTGTTGCACCAGAAAAAATTTGTATTCAAGTGATGGACCTATATCTCTTTCAAGTCCAAGCCTGAGCTACAGCAGCACAACTCTTTGACTGCATGTGGATTTAACTTTTCTTACCTTTTTTTAAAGTAATTTTCGTGTGTAAAAATACAGTTCTAGCTATAATTGCTTAAGAATTTTGCAGTTTCTTTGATGGTCACCAAAACAGTTTCTGATTTCAATATCTTATATTCTCATTTTCAGATGACGTTTTAGGATAAAATTTGCTTCTGCAGAGGGGAACTAAGATACATTCACCTCAGAAAATGGATTAAGTGAAATCCCTTTCCTGGTGTGGTTCCAACACTAAAAGAAGAAACATCTTTTCTGATATAAAAGCTGTTCTTAAATGAATGGCCCTAGGAATCTGTATCTAGATTCTGTTTGAAAAAAATATAAAGAATGCTTAACAGCACTATGAAAATGAAACACATGTAGAAAATGCAACTTTATTCTGAAAGGGTGGAAATTATTTTTTCTTTTGCTTTTCATTCAGAAATTACTTTTAGTAACTCGCTGTACAGACAAATGTGACTCGTGACTTCAAGAGAGAGCAGAGAAGGTAAATTCCTGGAGTTATACAGCTGTGATCCTATTCAATTTTGTCATTGCCCCAGCAGTGGAACCAGCAGTAGCAGCACTACAAAACACTTTTCATGGATACTGTTAATAGAGCAGATCCTGTAATCATCATGGCCAACTTTTAATTTGTTGGGTGTTGTGCAAGACCTTAATGATTGTAGCAGACATTAGGAAAATGGGGTGCCAGATACATTTTAGATGGGCAACTGAGGAGCTTGGCTCTGCCAGACCTCTCAACACAGCAATGGAAAAGTTGTAACCATGTCTCAATTCAATTTTCATTTAATCTAAAACAATATACAGGGGAATATGGTGAGAAGTAATGAGCTTTTTTTGCTTCTGTAGAAGTCATAATTGACTGCAATAAAGCCCGAAATGTTTCTCCAGTGTGGTCCTAGTGCCAGTCAACCGGGTACCAAGCACCTTAGTCCCCAGATATGCATTTTCCCCAAGAAACTTTCAATATCATTCAGAAGCCTGTAAAATGTACAGTGGTTACTTTTTCAAGGAGCAATCTATTGACTCATTTCAGGCTGCAATTATTGTCAGAGTCAGCTTGAACAAGTTAGTTTTTTTTCCCAGAGCTGGAATTAGAGTAAATATGCATCTCTTTAGACTGCTCAGCCCTTTATAGCCCATGTGCAATATAATAAGGGCGAGATTCAGAGTAATGATAGTGGTCATTCAAATTCTGTACTGCAGAAGAACAGAAAAAAGGAATGAAAACCATCAAAAGACTGATTTTGAGTTCTAAATTTAGTATCTGAGCATTGTCAACTGTGGTGTAACCATCTCTATTGGGTGGTTGAAGGTCCTTGATTCCCAAGCCATTAGACTAGGAATGGACAATCTGGTCTTCTCAGAGGACACCTACTTTGGGCCTCTCAAGGCAGGCAGCAGCAACGTGGTTGGCAGAATCTGATTAAGTAGGGGCATTGCTCACTTTGCACATTAACTCAGTGCTAAAGCTGTTAACACAGACAGAAACTTGGGTTCACATTCTTTGTCTAAGCAATTTGAAAGGCTCATATTTCTTCCCAGGTGTCTCAAGGCATTGGTCAATCTAAAGGGAACTCTTAATTTTTTTTGCAGCAATTAGGCTGAAGTGTAGAAAAGAAGCTAAAAGAAGAACATGCAATGGAGTCCATTTCTGTAGCTTGGAAGCAGGCTACAAGGTCAGGGGGAAGATTGTAGCTTTCACTCACTGTTTCCTGGATTGTTTACACATTGGCACATCTTTTTTCTTTCTTTTTCTATTTTTTTTCCCAAAAAAAGACTGAAACAAGCCAGAAAATTCTTAGAACTATTCAGCATGGTACATTCCAATTGCATATTCACTAAAGTGGAACAAGAAAATCAGGAAAATGATGGAACTCTCTGAGACACCTTTTCAGGAGGTAGAAAATATATCTGGATATAAGATTTATTTTTTGTCAGAACTTTAACCAAAAAGTATTACAGAATGGTGGTCACTTGATGTTCCATAACATAGGTATGAACTCTGGTTTGGTGCTTTTTGCATTCTCATTGAGGGAGTGTTTTTTGTCTGCTTAAAAAAACTGCAATCACCTCTCAAACAGCATCCCAAATCAACATTTGGGGCTTCCATTGATCTAAGCATTGCAGCTAAATTGTAGCAATAAAATTACAAAAGACCATTTTTGACATTATAATGTGACATTATAATGTGACATCAATACACACTACATGTGGAAACATTAACATTTACATAAAAATATTAATTACTTTCATTTAACTTAGCCTTCTTTCAATCAGAGGCACATCTATTAGCAAACAGACTCTGCATTAGCTCAGCAATTCCATCTGAGGTTTAAATAAAGAACTTGAATTTTGATACTCTTTTGATATTTGGATAACATTCAGACTTTATATTAGATTTTTTAGTGAAGTGCGATCCTTGCCTGTAAACTGGCTGTAAAATTTATCCTTCCAGTAACAGCCAATACTGAACACAGGTTTGTACTTCAGTAAAAACTGAAAGGTAGGAATTAGCATTCTCTCTTGATTATGAAAAAACACATGTGCTGAAAAAAGATGCTTGAGCCA
This sequence comes from Agelaius tricolor, assembly GCF_023055355.1. Taxonomy (NCBI): domain Eukaryota; kingdom Metazoa; phylum Chordata; class Aves; order Passeriformes; family Icteridae; genus Agelaius; species Agelaius tricolor. The sequence continues at coordinate 49,170,471 of NW_027269261.1, forward strand.
ACAAAATGAATGAGTAATGCAGTGGGGAGGGAGAGGCCTGAGCTGATCTGACCCATTGAAATGGGCCAGCTCTGTTTGTCTTGTCAAATTAAGCTGTTTCCAGTCTCCCAGGCTAGTGTTTCATCAGACCACAGAAAGATACTGGCACAGGGACACTTCCTCCACAACAGATAAGACGTCTAAGGGATAGACCAGACTGGGCAGCAGCCCTAGAGGAAATTTTTCCTTCTCCCTCTCTCTTTCATGAATGTTTTTTTCTTTTCTGCAGTCCTCCTTTCTACATCAGAAACTTCCACTGGTTTTCTAACATGAAATGAGCTGTGTGAACCCTCTCCAGCCTTCCTATAGTAAAGTGAATAACAGTGTGATTGAGTAAAAGCACCTAGGTTTGGAAAGTGTATTTAAAGAAATTTAAATCAAAATTAAAAACTCAGCAAACTACAAGCCACTGATCAGCCTGAAGCGTCCTTCACAAAAAAACAGTTAATGCAATTTTTCTGTCCCTGCCTGGAAAAGGTAGTTGCTGAAGTGCTCAGAGAAAGAGAATTTCTCCTGTTTCAGGCCCCCACTGTAAAGCTAATTGCTTGAAATACTGTTAGATGATACAGCAAAAGGACCATATTAGTTTTTCTTTACTGTACTTTTTGCCTTTTCAGGATGAGCCATTAGAAAACATTCTACTTCTCTCTCTCTTTTCAAGGATTTCTCCTGATGACAGGAACATTTACATGAAAATACAGAACACGCACTGACTGACACTGTGTTGAAGCTCATAAAACTATCAAATTATGTTAGGTTAGAAAAAATGTCATTGGCATACAGGAACATAGCATGCTCACTAAAGCTTCTGCATTATTAAGTTTGAATATTTACTTAAAACTAATTAAAGATAGTGTAACAGTCTGTTCAAAAATAGGGAGTTCAGTTTGGGTTTTTTTAGAGAAAGAGAAACTACAATTTAATTAAACTACTATGACAGGTGATAGCTGATTAGTTTTGCCACACCTCACATTTCTAATGGAGACAGGTTTGAGATTAAGCTGAAAAATGTATTCCAGTAATGAGTTATTTCCCATTCTGTGTTATTACATCATGTAAACAAATACATCTATATATATGGACATTATAATGTGAGTCAAATTTAAAAATAATGGATCAAATTCTAATAAAAGTCTCAACTTTTTTGAACTACTTATAGTTAAGATGTAGGATGGCTGAATCTCAAAACTTGTTACAGGAATGATTTGCAAATCTCACAGCAACAAACAATTCCTATTTCAGGAAGGCTGAGAATGGTATGTAAAATGCAGGATGCAATGAGAGAAAGGCTTGTCCAATATTTTGCATAGATGTAAAAGGAACTGGAGCAATACAGATACAGCCTACTGACCACAAACAATTTGAACCAGATAGAGTGGCTGAGGCACTCTTGGAGGGTGAAGGCACAGGTACCAGTAGTATTCTTTCCTTGGGAAGGTGGATGAAGTCACCTTTAAATGACATTTTAAAGTTGCTTCCAGCTAAAAATGAAGAATTTTTTTGAGAATTCAGGGATATAAATTTGGGACCAAGCATTCATGAACTGATACAGAGCACTCTAATAACATAAAGAAAGAATGAGAGCTGCCTCTCTCATCCAGTGAGCCCCATTCAATTCAGGGAGCAGGTGGGTATATCAGTAAGGGGATGTAATGCACAGATGTGTGTGAAAAGTGTCATTTACTGAGAGACGCAGCATCAAACACTGAATGGCACTACCTCCTGGCACTGTGGAAACTGGTAAAAACCAGACAAATGGCAGGTGTCTTATATGGAAATATAAAGAGGAGTGCAGATATGAAGGGGAAAAAAAAGATATTTTAAAAAATAATTTGGGAACTTTTGGGAAATGTCATATATTATGAACATTTGATGTGCATGGTTTTTCCTTACTTTAGATCATTACAAGAGAGAAAAATAAGAACATTTACCTGAAAAAACAAAATCTTCATGCAATACAGACCATAAGAATAAAATAACATATCAATGTTGCTGTAAGTGTTTTAACTCAAAATTCTGAAACACTCATAAGCTGAAGCAATTTACATTGGTATAATGATTAATTTACCAACTGGGTTAGCTCTGCTCTAAGTTACAACAACACTGATGTATCTGACTGCACAGAGAAAATTGTGGCACAGGTCAAAAAGTCCAATCTCTAGATGATCCATTTTTCTTCAGAGCAGGGCAGACTTGTAAGATATTAATGTGCCAATGAACATTTCCAACTACAGAAAACTTACTTAATTTGAATTTTTGCTCCAATTCATTAAATCTTTGAACTGGAATTTCTAGGATAACATGCCACTTGAAGAAAGACAAAGGTTCAGCATCCTAAGAATAGATATTCACAGTGAGGGAGAATATATATCAGTATCTCCCCTTGTATCTCATGGAGACAAATGCATAAAGCCTCTGCTAAAAGACAAGCAATATCTTTAGCTGAAACTGTTAAAATTATACAGATAATTCATGCTTTGGCTATCTAATACTAAAGACACATTTAGCTCTAGCCTCAAAATCACAGTTCACTTAACAGTTGGCTGTGGTGCTTAGGCAGAAAAATGTTTGTTTAACTCACTGAAGCAATTATGAGGACTAAATTAAAATATCAGTACTAGGAATAATATGCTTCTTACCTATTTTCTTCTTAAGGTAAGAGCAGCTGCACTGGATTTTATCCAGGGAAAACACCCAGTTTCAAATAAAAACTATGTGGAAGAAAGTAGAAAGCATGAAATGAACTGTAAGGGGTGAAATACTAATGGCATTTGAGCTGCCTGGTCTAGTGGAAGGTGTTGGGAGAAAGTAGCAGGAGAGACTGGATGAGATAATCTTTAGGGTTCCCTTTTAGCCCAAACCTTTCTATGATTTTATGATTACATGTTATTCTGTGTCTTGCTCAGGGACACGCTGTACGAAGCAGTTCTTGGGACTTTGAGAGGCCAAAGCAATGTTATAATTCAGACTTTGAGAACAAAATGTATTTACAATTTCAACAGTTCTTTGCTGCCCTAGTCCCCAGTCTATGTTTATTTCCTACCCTCACTTTTATTTTTCTACTCACACACCATTCCAAAGGATTCATTTCGCATCTGCTCACAAAGCTGAAGTCCTGATCCACCTGCTTAACTTTTTTATTTAGGTCTGTTTTCACAAAAGCCCTTGGCTTGGCAATTGCACAGGTCAAATCACAGCATTCTCAGGATACAGAAAATAAGGCAGCTCTCTCCCTATGCTGTGAGTTAGATAAACAAAATAATTTTGCAGATATCTCTGTAATTTTACAGAACATTTTCTCTGTGTGTCATCCCCTTTCTTTTAGGTACCTGTGAAATAATTTCTGGGGTTTTTATAATAAGACCTTTATACTGAAGATCATGTCATTATATTTGAACTTTGCCATTCCTGCTTGTGTTTTTTTCCTCAGACTTATGCAATAATGGGAGTGCTGAGATAATAATAAAGAAAAGTTCTGAATCGTAATGGCAGGTGTAGAGGGCATTAGTTCCTGCATTCAATATTAAGAGAAAAAAACCAATGCAGAACTAGACAAAGCAGCTGGAGAGCCAAGGCAGGGCTAGGGAAAGGTACTGAAAAGCCAAGCTGGAGGAAACTGCTGACTTAGACCCTGGATTAAAGCAGAAGACCTGTGGAAATGAGGCACGTGCAAAGCAGAGACCAAAGGCAGAACAGGCAATATCAGGAAGTTAAGGCTGAAACTGGAAGCAAGGAAGGAGGGCAGATATACTGCAGCGGACAGAGGAAGGTTTGTGTACCACCTCGCATCAGAGGCGCTCAGATCTCCTGCTTTGTGAGAGTCAACAGAAATACAAAAACACCAGTGAAGATCTCACACTTCTCTTCCCACCATGAAAGAAAACAGAGTTCTTTGAATAAAGACAGAAAATCTGTTCAAATAGGGGCCAAACATCACTTACAGTAACCAAGAAAGCTAAGAGTACCACTGATTAATTAGCAAATTAATTTTCTAGAAATGAGTATACAAATAAAGGGTGGATCTTGAAGGGTCAAACAGACTTAGATCATAAACACCAAGATTTTTCATAATAGATTTATGGAAAGGTCTGATAAAAAGATACTAATTTTTCAGATCCAGAAGTGTAGGGATACAACAGTGAGCAACTCCTACCAGAAGGACTGAAACTTTGTCTTAGTCTCTGCTTGAAAATGAGGGCTTGCAGATCCAGTCCAGCAGAAACCATATCAGGCAGCAAGGTCAAATGGGGAAACCCATGACTTGGGGAGAGAAGGTAGAATTTCTACCAGAAATATTACTCAACTCTTCTATACAAATTCAGCAGAAAAATATTCAATCAACTTGATGATAAATTGATAAAGCAAGATAAAATTTCCTTGAAATTTTGATTGGCTCATTTCATTTGTCCATTGACTTTTGGAGAAAAATTATAGCTCCTTCCATAATTTAGAGATGCACCAAGTCCTTTCTTTCAAGCCTAGCCAGCTGAGAAGAATATTAAGCAGTAACTATTGCATCCTGTGTTTGGCTTGTACATAATTCAAGAATTCCACTCTATAGTGTCAGACAGGTACAGGTATGCCAATGATTCAGTTTAATTAATTATTTTTAGCAAAAGATGTACCAGTATCTCCCAAAGTTCACAACTAATATCACAAAGTTTTACAAGTTGACTACAAAAAAAAAATATTTTCAGTCATTTTCTACACTGTACATTCTTGAAAAGAACAGAGTTTGGCAACAAAGTCTTTTCTTTATTCCTTCCTCCTCTTTCAAATTATTGAGTGTGGTTCCTGTTTTGACCAGTCAGGTATGAGTTCTTTTCTTCTTTGTAGCAAATTGTTAAAGAAGGTGGCAAAATTATTCATACTAGCAATTAGATGACTCAATGTTTATCTTTACCCAGTATTTGCAATAAGGTAATATGCATTTTAGCTGGTTGCTGGGTGATGACATCATTGCTGTCCCATTGCAGTTGCTATAGAAACACAACTGGGCCTTTTACAGGCCAGGCAACAGAAAAGCTGTGGAGATTTGCTTGTTTCTAGTTTTGATACATGACTTGTCAGCCAAACTATAAGAACCTATCACTATGTACCTGATGGAAAACAGAAGTATCCAAGGGTCATCTATGTCCTAAGAAGAGTGGATTTAGTAAGGTCACTACTAAGTGATCAGTTTTTCCTGCAATTCAATACATATAAAACAGATCATGATGCCAGCTAAGGAAGGCTGTACTCTGAAGAGAGCTGAGTACATGTGGGTACCCTCACACTGACATAAAACAGCAAATCCAAGTTGTAGTGTTTATACCTCTCCATCACCTGTACATTTGGATGATACCAGCTACATGCATATTTTCCAATTGCTTAGAAAAGGCTAAGCGAGCATTAAAGGCAGATAGACTCCTGTTTAAATCTCACACAAAAGTGAAAATACTGAAGAGATCTTTGTGGATTTTAGTCTGCACTAGATCCTGCATTTCTATAAAACTCACATTGCATAATCTCTGGGGTTATAATCTCTAAGCATGCCTCATTTTCTGAGTGTGCAAAGTTTGGTATTTGCAGTTCAGAGAGAAGACTCAAAGATACTACAAGACCAGGGTCGACCCCTTCCAAAATATGATCATAAATTAAATCACATTTTATACTTTCATGGTTTCATCACAGTTGTAAAAGACAATTGTACAGATTTCAGAATTCAGTTTTAACTTATGTAGGTTTCAAATTTAGAAACACAGAAGTTCTCTTTCAAGGAAAACAATGCTCTACAAAATTAGTAGTGTGGTTTTTGATTTGGTATTTCATAGGAAGCAGTTATTTCAAAGTTGTTTTGAAAGGAGAAACTAAGACTCCATGTTTTCCTAGAAGGTCTGAAAATGTGACTTCACCATTGCAAGTCTCAAAAAAATCTTTCAGAAACACTTTTATTCAAATCAATGCAACCTATATTCCATGCATCATACAAGATGCTCCACAATATTAAAAGAGATGCACTGGTTGTGATTCAGTCTCACAGCACAAAACCTTGATATATGTCTATATGGAGGTGTGTTTACTTACATGCCTATAAGCAAGTTAGGTGCCAAAGTTGCAATTATAAAGAAAATTTAATCAAATGCAGGCGACAGAGACTAGATGATGTTTCAGGTAGCATGTGTCTGTTTTAGGGGACTGGACTGGTTTAAAGATTGTCTTGACTTGCTCTGAAGTAGCTGTAGTGAGATCTCAGTCACATAATACACTTGGACATCTAACTGAGACACTTCCATTTAGGTGTCTTAATTTGTAGATAAATCTCAACTATGTATCCAAAAAAAGGGTATAATCATTACAGATTAGAATAACACAATAAAGGGGGCAGTTGTAAAGGCAGAGAGCAAACACGGGTGCTTAGGAGCAAACACTCCTACAGTAAACACAGGTGTTGTGTTTGGGTGCTATTCCTCTCTTCCATAGTAATAGCATACTGTTATGCTTTCATCTGGAAACCCAAAACTTGGCTTTGAGTACATGAAACTCCAGGCTCATACAGAAAAGGAGGTAAAAGAGTCTTGGTGTGGTCTCCTACAAAGGCATGAACATTTTCTCAGGAGTAGCTTTACTTGGCAAAGTATCTAACTTAATTATGCCATTAAAAATTTTTTCTCATGTGATAAATGAGCTAGGAGAGACTTCCTGTCCTTACAGCACTTTCCTCTCTAACAGCACTGACCAGCTTAGTTCAGCCTCAAGGGTATTTATAGAAACATAGGATCATAAAGTATGGTGATTTGGAAGGAACCCATCAGGGTCATGGAGTCCAACTCCTGGCCCTATGTAAGACACCCCAAGAATCACACCCGATGCCCAAGAATGGTGTCCAAATGTTTCTTGAACTCTGTCAGGCTTGGAGTTGTGACCACTTCACTGGGGAGCCTGTTCCAGTGCCCAAACACCCTTTGGGTTAAAAGCCTCTTCCTGATAGCCAACCTAAACCCACTCTGACAGCTTCATGCCATTTCCTTGGGTCCTGTCACTGGTCCCCACAGAGAAGAGATCAATGCCTGCCCCTCTTCTTCCCTTCACAAGGAAGTTGCAGACTGCAGTGAGCTCTCCCCTCAGTCTCCTCCAGGCTGAACAGACCAAGTGACCCCAGCTGCTCCTCACATGGCTTCACCTCCAACCCTTCACCATCCTCATGGCCCTCCTTTGGATGCTCTCTAATAGTTTAATGTCTTCTATATATTGTGGCACCCAAAATTGCCCCCAGCATCCAAGGTGAGGCTTCCCCAGTGCAGAGCAGAGCAGAGCAGGACAATCCCCTTCCTTGCCCAGCTGTGATGCTGTGCCTGATGTGCCCCAGGACAAGTTTGGCTCTGCTGGCTGCCAGGGCAGAGCTGACTCAGGTTCAACTTGCCCTAGACCAGGACCCCTGGGTCCCTTTCCACAGTGCTCTCTCCAGCCTCTCATTCCCTGTTCTACACATACAACCAGGGCTGCTCCATCCCAGGTGCAGAATCAGGCACTTTCCCTTGTTAAATTTCATACACTTCCACAGTTAATTCAGTTTAAAAAGAAGCAACAGTGGAAAACCAAGCACAGTGAATTTTAAATTTTACCATAACTATATTCAAATCCACTTTTTCCTAGAATAAATATTAAGCATATTTTCCAAGAGAATTTTTTTGGTTTTGAGGAAGAAACACGGTTCCAAAGCAGACACTGCTTTTTATCTGCGTTTTTATCTCTTTTTATCAGAAATGGATCAAAAACCCATAGGAATTATTCATTAATTACAAACAACAACCAGCCTAGCACATCTGTACTATCTTTTTTTAGTTCAGCAGTGTTGAAAGGCTACGTTTCCTTTTATAGTACTTTTTAGCCACCCCACTTTGAGACAGAATTTTTTATAATTTAATTTTCCTTTCTTTTTTACATTAATACAAGTAACACCTGTTGGCTAATTGTCTAGCAAACACTTCTATGGTGAAAATTAACAATATAAGCAGTTTTGGTTAGACACCAAAAGTGATACATTTTGTCAAATTAAAACATTTTTGGAAATCCCAAGTGACTACCTAAGGAAGATTTAGAGAAAATGCCAACTCACATGTAATTGCAGTGGTAGCATCTCTGTGCAACCATGCATTTATTATGGCATTTAAGCAATGCTATCTCCCAAAATTAATAACACCGAATGGCTTACAGGCAACAGTGAAAAATAATTCGTTCTCCTTTAAAAAACCTCTTGCAAAACATATTTCCTCTCTGGTTTAATTAAAGCCATATGAATGTCAGTCTTTCCTTTTTATTTGTTCACATCATTTATTTAATGCTGAAATCTTTTATTTATATGAGGTTGTGCAGGTAATTTATTTATAGCAGACATCATTTAACTGGACTAGCAGTGAATTGTGCATGAGAACACCTGTGTCCCTAGAGAACTCATCTGCTGTGATTCAGATCCCATCAAAATGCAATCAGCCTTTGAGCTGTGACCTTAGTCATGGCACTTAGATTTTCCTTTTTATAAAGGGTTAAGAGGGTTCCAATACAGAGGGTGCCACCAGTTATACCATGTTTCCTAGATGAGTGTTGCCCATTTGCTGTTTGAAAGTTATAGGTGTTAATGCTCATCTCTTACACTAAAAATTTTGTCAAGGAGAAAAGGAACACAACTTATATGCAAATGCAAGAATTTATTGGCAGCTAATTATTCTTAAAAACCTGACCCATTATTTTTAACCTAGTTGCAAAGATACTAAAATTTTATTACATATATATATATGGTATAAAATGTAGGATGATGTATTGCATACATATAATTATACACAATTAAAATTATATATATCCAAACTTTCATGTCTTTGATGTTTTGTTGACCTTCTTAAGGTCAAAATTTGGTGGGGGCAGGGGCGGGGAAATGAAGGGATGCAGGAGAGAGAAGAAAAGAAGGGGAATCTGCAGCATCCAGAGAATTTTTTCCAGGAGGATAGCAATTTGGATAGTTCCTTCTCCCTCACTTGGAGTAATTTTTAGGTTTGATAACACATTCTGCAGACATTGTTTTTTCTTCACTGTTCAGCAAGACCACAGAGCAAGTCAATTTGCTGTTTGTTTGGTTTTGATTTTTTTTTTCTTTTAACTACTCTTGGTAAATCTGTTTCTTGTATAACAAACTTGCCGATGTTTCATTCCTCTGCTGGTCACTGGAGAGCTGCTTACAGCCCAGAGTCTCCAGTATAAATCTACCAGTGTTTTTAAGCCCTGAGTGTCACACTGTGTTTTTACTTCTCTGTGCTGCAGTTCACTGTAGCCTTACAGGTCATTCATTCCACACAGAATTAACACTATTTATTGTGTACTACTTGCAGAAAAGCAATAATCATCACAACTACACAATATAGAGAGCTAAACAAACACCGAAAAAAGTAGGTGATAGTCACCTGGTCATTAGACAAGTAGCGCTGCAAGCTAAAACAAATCTCCAGATAGGCCAAAATAGAGCCTAAGGGAAAATCTGTGGCCTATTACAAGCAAAAATGTCCTCAAATTTACTGGCTACAAGGTTACATATGTCATTTGAAAAGATAAAAATAAACTTAGCTGGTGGTTTCTAGGACAGAAAAAAAAATCAGTGACAGATTTCTACAGCAAAAGTGCATCTGGAATCTACCTCTGAACACCATATGCGAGAGAAAGCTGACAGTAACATGCTTGAAGTTAAGTCCATTGTGGTTGAATTATGCATCCATGTAAGATCCAGGAAATTTTGTAAGTCACCTACATACTGATACACATAAGGATGCATTTTTATGTCTAGTTGACTGTATTGTACTTTAGAGTAACAAGATGCACATGTATAATATTTTCAAGCCCATCCCAGTCTTTCCCTAGCCCTTTTGACCCACCTGTTTAGCTGAAAAATACAACAGACCAAATCCCAAAGGAAAAACCTGGAAAAGGATTTTGAACCTTGGCTTCAGAAATCTCAAAGACAACTTGCCCTTCTAGTCTTCTATTTGGTCCCATACAGTCATCACAAACCCAGAGCTTTTAATTTCACTGCCGCTTGAATGACATACAAGAGTCCATTGGGATGGTGCTGTGCAGGCCCAGAATTCAGACTCAATGATCCTTGTGGGTCCTTTCCAGCTCAGTTGAGTCTGTGATTTTGGGATTCTACTGTGTGACAGGCAAAATTTTTCATGCAAAGCTTATCTTGATTGCTGCACATTGACACCATCCTGTGATTTCTTCCATATACGAGTACTTCCTTCCTGCCCTTTTAACTACCTTCCATCTACATCCAGATCTATTTTCATTGTTTACTTATAAAATTTTAACACAAGCCCACACTCTGCTAGGTCTGTGATTAAAATATTTATGGATGTTGCACAGGTGTCCTGGGAACCAAAAAAGGAAGCTGTGATTTGTATATCCACCAGGTTGCTAAGCAAAGAAGCATCTTTTCCTTTACAGACTGGATGACTACAGGAGATTTAGGGAAGATGCAATCTTTATGGAAAGGAAACCCACAGGTCATCAAGTAAAAATAACTTAAAATAAGTTTAATGAAAGCTTACTGTTTGAAAACAAGGAGGGCCTGGGAAAAAAAAAAAGATTAAAAAAAGTGTCCACTGCAAACCCTCCAGCTCATTAGATCTAAAACCCCCAACTCATTAGACCATATTGTTCCTTACTTTATTCACACCACATGAAATGATCAGTTTATTTTCACATGTGGTATTGCCCTTCATAATACAGGATTTCACAAGATTTGATCTTATAAAAAGTGAATAGGAAGCCAAAATTACTGAAAGGAAAAGTCCTTCATATCCAAGACAGACATGTCTAGCAGGTTTCAGCTTCCAACCAGACTGTTGGTATGGCAACAAAAGACATTCATAGTTCAAAGACAGAATTGATAATGTGAGATATATTGCATATTCACTTTCAAAAATACATTTTGAAGCCTGTTATTTGATTAGTTTTAAAGACAGATCCTCTTTGGGATATATATCCCAAGTCAAATAGATCTGATAAAATTCTTCCAAAAATTACTATAAATAATTACCACTCCCTCAAAAGCAGTAGGAAAAGACATAGTTTACTGATCAGTCCCACATAATTTAAGTTGCTCATATTTGTGAACAGAATTTATATCTTTTTCTTCTTCTCTGTCTGGCACAGTTTCTGAAATTTCACTGCGGGGGATTCTGACATTAAAGTAACAACATATCAGGTACAACAAAAACACTGATACCTTATAAGTGCAAGTATATAATTTCAAGTAAGTTCAAGTATATAATTTTCAATAATTTCAAAAACAAGAATGGTATTAATGAAAACCAGCCCTTAACTCAAAATAGTATCTGTTGTAGTATAGTATCCATCATAGTATCTGCAAAATCCTTTTTATATAATAAAGCAAGAAGCTCATCTATATGTTCTGAGAGAAATGATACATAGGGCAGTCATCTTCAGGCTCCATTCATCTGTCTAGATTAGTCACTCTGTCTTAAACATGCTGAACAAGAAGATGCCAAAAATGTCATCAAGGCATCATTTAGGCCTCTGACACTGAAGAACATTGAGGATTTTATTGTACCAAGAGTACATACTGATAGATGCTAGGAAGTTGGGCTCATTTTCATAATACAAAATTAAAAGACACATCTCTGATGTGCTCCACATGTAGATCTTAGCCCACAGCACCCATCAGTCCTGAGCAAAGGACATCCATCACCCTGATTGGCTGGAACTATAGTGTCCCATCTTTAATAATTTTCCAAAAGGCTAGTATGACAAAGGTCCCTAACTTTTCTTGTTAATATATGAGAGCAGTTGGAAATATAAAACACCAAATACAACATCTGAGTTCTGCTGACAGAATGGCCAGACATTTAAATCTATGAGGTGTATTTATCACGTATGCTAGTTAAAAAGAATCCCAGAATTTTTGACTACACTCTTTACTGAAGCAACTAAATACTCATACATGGTTGTTTTTTGGGTTTTTTTTCTTTACTGCAAGCTACTTTTACTTTTTACATTTGTATTATTAGAGCCATAAAAGGTAACTTCGTGCAAATCACACATCACACTATGTCCTCTCCAGCTTGTATTTGTGCAATGTGAAGATGTCTTCACAGATAAGTCACTAAAGCATATTGGATCAAATTCACAGGCAGTGTGAATTTTCTTCCTAGGTTACTCTACTAATGGAAACACTCCAAGAAAACTGGCAAAAGATGTTGTTTGTTGGCAAGATAACCCAGTGTGTGAAGGCAATGCATCTTCAGAGAAAATAAACAAATCAACAACAGCCATTTCATCACTTTCAGAATTCATTAGCTCATAGGAATTTAATTTCAATTCCTGTACAGGCTCAGTATAGCAGAATGTGTGCATGAATGTATGTGTTACACCAGCTTTCTGGTAGATTCACTTGGCACTACTCTCTGCAATTCAGCCAAAAGCTTAACTAAAATTCTCTGATACAAAATCCCTTTCTTAAATAACATTTTAACTTCTTTTATGCCATAGTGTGTGGATAAATTTTCTGAGCAGCCAACAAAGGTAATATTTTTTATTTTGAACCAAATTTACTTTGGCCAAGACTATTATTGTATTTGACTTCACTTTGTATCAGTCTGTATATAAAGCAATCAATCTTCTTCAGATTTCAGAAGGTCTTACTAAGGTCTTTAAATACTAACAATAAAAAAGAAATAGCTAACTTTTTGTAAGAGTTAAAAGTGTTTTCAACAGTGTTTATTTGTTTGAGTGCAAATACAAAGCTGGAAAGCTGAAGAAATAGTAAACTCCATGTGAAATGCAAATTGTTTAACATTAAAGGACAATATAACTTTAATCTTTTCTTATATCCTCCTTTTACACCAGAACTCACTGTATTTTTCAGGTCACTGAAATGAATAATTTTCCTAATGATTATTCAGCACTAAGTTATTTATACCAATTTGTTTCAGTAACAAATGAATTCCAAAGCACCACAACTAACAAAGCACTTATGCACTGTCTATCTGGTTTCTGCATTTCTACCCAGACCCCCAGTGAATAACCACTGACCCCCAACTTGGCGCTTCCTTTCTTTGACCTCAGACTCAGCAGGAGTCCCTCTGGCCGCATCCGTGCTGGCTGCCTGGCCAAGAAGCAGAAGGGGTAACTTGAGTTCCTGTGGAGTTAAAGAGCTCTGCTTTGGGGTTTCCCCTCTGCACAGATGTCAGCTGTGGTAAGACTGACACAAATTTTAATTCTGAAGAACTTTACTTGTCTACCAAATCTGTTTGAAATTGGCCAAGATTCTTAATATTTATTCTTTTTTATACTTATTTTTTCCTGTAGAAGTCAAGATAAGTGAAAGTGAAAGAATTTTGACCAGATTCCTTCCCTTTCACATTCATTTTCAGAACTAAAATTTTAATAGCTAAGAATTCAGATGTTCAGCCCTTCCAGATTTAGCCTTGCCAGTAGAAAGTGTGATTGTCCATAAAGTAAAAGTTATATTACATTATTAAAGAGTGCACTCAGAAGTTTTCTTCTCTTCCCCCCTCTTTTTTTTCCCTTGTGAAAGAGAATCGTGTGTTAAATTTAAAAGCATTCCAGCAAGACTGTGAAATAAGAAATTCAGCAAGCTTAAAAATGAAATCATTCTTGCTAATGAAATGTCCCAGATTCCTAAGCTTCCCTAGGACACAGCCAATTCCTATTAATATTATTATTAGTAATAATATTTAATGACCGCTGGATGATAGACATCTTTTCTTTTTGCATCTTTCACCATTGTAGCCTTTATGAGAAATTTTTTACATGGTATTTCTTATTACTGACTGATGGTACATTTCTTGCCAATACCAGATACTTCAATTCAGAACCAAGTTTTATATCTATACTTTTTTCTTCAAAGCCACAAGTTCTTCCTTTGATGAGAGGGAGTTTTTAATTAAAATAATCAAACAAAAAATACCCATATAATGGTTGAGAAACACTTAAACATGTATGTTAGAGACAGTCATCTCAGTGCTTTTAAATAACTGCTTTTTAAAAAATCAATATCCAGAAGAACTGGATAGTTTATGGAAAAAAAAAATAATGAGATGTGAAGATTTCTACCAGTATTTAGTTCCATCCAAACAACTTAAAATAAAAAATTACTGAGATCACCATATCAATGAGTGTCTGTTATTGAATGTTTACTGATGAGAATCCAGTTTCTCAGTGAAAAAAGCAGTCCCATTGGAATACAAATGTAGCTGACATATCGTTTGGTATCACTATTCAGGAGACAAAGGCAGTTGTCCTCTTTCATTTGTAACATTGTGGTTTTGGGTGTTGCACTAGATCTGCTCAGCCTGTAAAGGATGTAGATTTCTGCTGATTTCCCTCTAGTATATTATAAAGAAACTAAAGCCCCTTTTTTCCTCTGAAATAATTTTAAAACTTAGTAATACATTCCAATTAGATAGCACACATTTGTCCCTTGTGATCTTCCTTATGTAACCAAAGTACCGTTTGACTTTCAGCATATTTTTACTTCAGGACAATGGAGGAAACATACAGTCACAATCAGTATTCCTAGATAATACCTGGATATGTAGATCTAATCTATAGAACAACAGTAAAGCATCAACACATTAATTCTCAAAACCCTCCTGCAGAGAAACAAAGACAAGAAAGCATTAGACTGTCCATTTCACAGACTACAAAAAGACCAGCTATTTGCAATTTGCTATATGTTCAGGGCAACAAAATAGAAATAATAGTGATAAACCAGCATTTTCTTGCTATCAAGCTTTTGATAAAGATTGCACTTTCCCTTCTTCAAGCTGAAAACAACATACACTCCCCAGTTTGCACTCAGAAAAATTAGTCAAAGAGAAGTAGCAGCACAATCTGTACAACTCTGAGTTTTAAATAGGTCAATAATGTAGCCCGTGGCCTGATACAACTACAGATATTGAACAGTATTGTTTCAAAGAACAGGTATTTGTGCTGATGGGAATAGGGATGAAATACAACACTTGTTTCTGTTCTCATAATAACTCCTACTTCATGATTTTGGTCATCAATCTTAAATGACTCTAGATCTTCCAAAATTCAGCTCTATTAGAAATGTCAAGCAGTGATTCAAAAACTTTCAGTGCTAATTCAGCAGCAGCTGCCCACAAACACAAAATTCAGGATTCAGATAGTTTGTCTCAGTTCTCAGTCTGATCTGAAATAATAGAAATCATGGTTGCCACAGACTTTTAACCTTTTAAACAAATACAAGCCACAGAGTGGGAACATACCCCCAAAAAAATCTCTAAAGAATATGTATTCTGATACATTAAAAGGTTAAAAAAAAGCCATTTGATTGCATATGTTGTCCACAAGTGCTCTACCTTGCCATAAACAAAACACTTGCCAGACTGCAAGGCATAAATATACTTTCTTATGAATCTAACATTCTTTTCGCCAGGCCTGATCACTGTCAGCAGCTGTTCCAGAAATTTGGTTTGCAAAGCATGCTAAATATTCATTACTTCACTATAGCCTATTTTGGTGAGTCTGTGTCTGTATCTCCAGCACAGTATTGCAATCCCTCCCTCACCACATACACTGAGACACCAAACAGATTCTCTAGGCTCAGCAAGCCTTGCATCAGATCCTGCTTCTACCTGATGGTCTGGTGAAAAGGGAAAGCAAGGGAACTGATGCAGAATAATTGCAGCTGCAAAAGAAACCAATAGTTATGTAAACCTCTGTGCTTGAGACTCTGACAGACTCACTCCATTATTAGAACATGTTAATTAGCATATGCTCTCTGATTTTCTCTCTGCTCCTCTTCTTGGCACACAGGAAAAAGAACATGAAAATAAGTGTTAATTCACCTAATAAATTAACATGTACCCAGTGGGAAAGGCATTGTTCGGATATTTTTGGATAGAGTAACTTTATATTACATAAACTTTAGTCTAGCCTCATAGCTATGTTAAATAACCAACCAATGAGGATGTTGTATCAATATCAATTGTAATATGTTGATGAACAGAGTTTTTAATTTTGATATAACTGTGGAGCATGTCAGTTGGTAATTAAGAAAGTGCTTGGCAAGATTTTCTTATTTGCCTTGAATTCCAAGAAAGACAGAAGGTGTCTGATGAGAGACCAAGAAGGAAGAAGATGGAAGAAAGGAAATTTAGTAGATGAGAACCTAGAGAAAAAACTTGTCCCTAGGGATGTTAAGCAGTTGAGAAAACTCTCCTGCACCACTAAAATCCAGGCTAGAGTGACACTGATTAATGGCAAAAGAAGGAATGAGAAGTGCTGGCTTCCCTTCTCAAGAATTATTCAGAAGTATTTGTAAGCCAGCCATAAGTACCCATCAAATATATCTTTTGGCTCTAGCAGTACAAAGGGGACTGTGCATTTTATCCTGCAGAGAAACC
This sequence comes from Agelaius tricolor, assembly GCF_023055355.1. Classification (NCBI taxonomy): domain Eukaryota; kingdom Metazoa; phylum Chordata; class Aves; order Passeriformes; family Icteridae; genus Agelaius; species Agelaius tricolor. The sequence goes on from NW_027269261.1 coordinate 49,186,952, forward strand.
CAAAGCAGGGACAGGAGACCTTGCCTGAGAGATGTGGGACCTGGAAAGACTCTACCTGGAACCTCAGCCACTGACACTTGAAATGGCATTAGCAGATTTTATGCAGATGGCAGCCTGGAATATACAATTGACCATTGAGAGAATTTTTCTATTAAAAATAGTGGAAAAAAGCCCAATGTTCAGTGTTCTACAGATCTTAAATGGCAAAACTGGTAGCATTGAGGGACCCTTCAGAAACAGGTGCTGTTAACTACAGAGAGATGATGACGATAACATGCTGTCTTTGTTGGAAATATCAGCCTTTGTTCCTCAAAACACAGGGCTGCTATTTAAATGTTAGTTGCAGCCAAGGTTCCGTTTCTGCCATAGTTCAGAGCAGAAGATTACTTAATTACATACTTCTATGAAAGAAAATCACTGATTCACATCTGTCTTTGTTTTAAAATATATCCCCCTTTCAGCCAGCTGTATCAATTGCATTAAGTATGCCTAGTCTGAGTGCTGGTGTAAATTAAATGTACATAATCTAATTTTGCAAAAAAACAATAGATTCAGGAAAATTAGTCTTATTTGAAGATGAAAAGTTAAAATTCTCTTCTTAATTTGCAATATGTATTTATACCAAACTGATTGTGGATGTAAAGACAAATTGCTGTTCTATTATCACAAATATAATACAGTCCTTAACTTCAGCATAGATAAAAACCCAATCATAAATCTAAGTCCTGTTTTCTCTCTAAAATAGCCCAAAAATTCCCTCTGACATTCATTCCCTTTGAGAAACTTCAACTACTAATTTGTAGAAGAATTTTTTTATTATTTTTCCATATAAAATACCTAGCACTTAAAATTACATAATTTTTAGTTGAAGAAAAGCTCAATACAGTGCATCAGTGACAGGTTCTATGTCTACCGGGTGTCAAGATTCAGGAGAAATCTGGTTTACAACAAAAGAGAAACCAGAGGTTTTTTGCCTCTCAACCAAAACCACAATCCAAAAAGGAGTCCAGATGTATCAAGGCAGTTGCCCAAGGATCCAGAGATTGACCAAGCTCTCAAGAGATTCACTCTCTTGAGGCTCTGTGACAACAAAAGAGCCTCCAGCACTGCTGGCCCCAGCTATGAACCAGCTTCCTGAATCACCACCCTGAGGTCAAGTGGTTCCCACACCAACAGTACCACAAAAGACTGGAGACAGCTTCAGGCCTTTCTCTCTCTAAAAAGGGAAGCCACAAGGACTCTTCAGGTTTAGTTGAAGAGCCCCAGTTTCAACTAGTTTTCCAGGGATTGTCAAGTACAGCTCCACGTCCTACCAATGTTAGTCCCATCTCACAACTGAATGTAAAGTTAACCAAAACAAAAATGCCTCAACATCACAAATCTACCTTCTTGTTATGTACAAGCGAGGAGTCCGGATGTTACTTCTAACAAAGAAATGCATGTAAATTATATAAACACATATTTCCCAAACTTAAATTCATTTTGCGAAGGGGTATAAAATAGGAAGCATACAACTTGAGAAATGGCAAGGAAGCACCTAACTAAATGGACCTTTTTCACTTCTGAATGTTTGGTTGGGTATTTTATTGACACAAATTTATCTGCTGGTTAACAAATATTTTGGTGTACAGACATGCCTTTGTCTTCTCAAAACATCATGAGCTTTTTTGGCTAACAGATATGCTCCAGAAATTATAGGAGAAACTGTGGAGGTTCAATTAAAGATTAGCTCTTTGAGCATGAGACAAAACAAAGAAAGAATTTAAAGAAAACATTAAATATAGCATAGAGTGAGTAAATGAATAATAAGATGCAACAGACTCTTGCAACAAGGAAATCACGCATGCCAGCTGTATGAAGTATATGGCTATAAAGACAATATAAAAATAAAGATTAGACCAAAACCATATTCTGTCTTTAAAAATCCCAAATAGGTCGCCTATTTATTAGAACAAACTGTTATCTCAATTATACTGAATTTAGAAACAAAATTACAAATAACCTCTTACTGCACACCTAGAAAAGGACCAAGGCACTAATGCAGGTAAAAGAAGCACAAAAATTGCTGGTTTTCAATTTCTTCAACACTTTGTCACTACTATAAAATTATATCACTTTCTTCCATGACTACAGCTAACATTTTATTCTATACAAACTTATAAATACATCCATTGGCTTTTTTAATCAAGTAACTTCTTTGACCTTTATGAGTGCAAGTCGCAGCTCGTTTCTGAATCTTCTTCCCTTTTGTGCTGTAGGCATCTTAATTAGCATGATTAGAGTCAAGCTAAAGATATATTGACAATAACTTTGCTCATTCTTTGCTACCCTACTATATGCTACTCTGTGCCACTTTTTAAACTGTAATATAATCTTACTGCTTACATTTTATACTAGTAAATTGCTAGTTAGTAGTCCAGAATAAAATGTTAAATCATAAGCGCATACTGTAGGAATAATAATTTAAAACCAGAGCCTAATTCATATTTGCTGCCTTTTTTAAGCAAATCCATCCAGAACAAGAATGTTGTCCCTGCCCTTGCCCACATAACCTCAGTAAGAAATTTGAGGACAAAAGTGGGAAGCCTACATGGGAGGAACCTCTACATATCCCAGAGGACCAAAGTGTCCAAGATACAAAAATTCCTACACCAGAAGGTGACCTACAGCTCTCATTTACTTTAACAGTGATCCCTCTATTAACCAGGGTAAGAGAAATGAGATTATTGTCTCTTTACTGAAAAAATTCCCTCCTTTCTCAGCAACAGAAGGCATGGTGCCAGAACAGGATCATTTTCTGTCCTGAAAGGCAGAAGTATTTAATGAAAAAATGATTTGTTTCTTTCTGTATAGATGCTTTCTAACCTCCTTATCTGATGCTGGAGTTCCTGGACTTTTGAATGACTTTGCACATGTCTTATCCCTGTAGCAAATGGAGTAGGGAAGCAGGGAGACGGGGGATGGACAGGCAGGAAGGTGCCTTTAGAGGACAATTTGGCCACGTGTAGAGAGCTCAGCATGACTGCTCTCCTTGCTCTGGTACTGCAGGAAGATCCTAACCTTTAAAAGGAGGACTGTGAAGCTGGGCAAGCTCCTCTTTGGGTGTCTCCTCCTTTTGCTGGAGGAGACACAATACATCATGGAGTTTCTGTGCTGCAGCGCATGTTTGCAGCTATTTCCTAGGGACATGTTTAGGGAGTGTTCATTCTGTGCTCTCATGCACATATTTTTATGAGTGTTGATAAGAGAAGCCAGAAGCTAAGCTGCATACCTTATACCCTATCTCCTAAGGCCAATCTCAGACAGAAGCTTTGTATTTTCACAGCACTGCTCCATGTTATTACAGAACACTCCCTTTCGGCATTTTGGACAAGGACATCTTCTAGATAGCTTTGCCAAAGATCAACACTTTCCTTAACGATAAAAGGAAAGCTGACATTACATAAGGATCTTGAAGCTAAGTAATTCTATGGGGAGCCAAAAAACCAGATGATGGTTATCAGGAGCAGCATATTCCATGATGCTGTGAATGCATGTAGCACTCTCCCATGCTCCTGAGAACTTCCGTCCACATAACTTACATTGCATTTGTGTAGGTCACAGAAGAAAAAAATGGAGGATTGTATTATTATCATTATCCATAGGAGCAGGATGGAGTCTCAGACTAGTGAAAACAGCAATAGATTTTGATCTGTGGAGCCACTATCAGCCAGGATTTCAAAAGCATAAGTAAAACTAAAAAAATGGATGAATAATACATCTGCTGGAAATTACACTTGTGAGGAGATCAAAATTGCTTACCAATTTGGAAATGATGGAGGGTTAAATGTTATGACAATTTATTTTGACATTTTCTAGAAGAAATCGTTTCAGCATTTTCAAAATAGGAGCCTTCTGACTTTCTATTTTGAAATAGCATATTTGTTTTGAAATTGACACAAGATTGCTCTGGATTTAGGAAGAAATGTTTGGGTTGGCAAAGAATAAAATTCTTCTTCCTGCTGAAAAAAGGCAACACACTATTAAAGTCATTAAAAATTGTTTCAGGTTGCTATAAGCATTGCCTCCAGAATGCTTAGTTCAGCCACTAAACTTTCAAAAAGATGATAAAATCAATCATTTGTACAGATCTTTGAAAATCCAGCAGGGAGAAAAGCAACTGGAGATGCATACCTTTCAAAGACCAAGGAAGGCCCTGAGGTTTGTTTTTCCTGGGCTACCACCTACTGCAACATAAATGGGTTTTGTTATGTAATAAAGCCAAGAAAACAGATACATATAATTTGGAACACTGCATATCTGCTTTTCTGTCTGTACATCTGCCCCTATCATTTAACTCTTCATATACTCCATAATGATCAGTAGACCTGACTCCTTCAAGAGGGATGCAAATCACTCCCTGCCTCAAGGGGAGACTTCAGTTACACAGCAAGGCTCCTTCTGCTTCTCAGTCTGAAAATTTCTGGCAGTTTCATTTAATGGATCCCAAAGCTCCATATTACGTTACATACAACATGTAATAACACAGAAAATACAAGAGTTGATGTCTCATTTTTATGTTAAATTCAATTTATCCTTGGAGTGTCTCCACTATTTCAGCTTTTACTGTGCTGCAGATTTAGGCATTAACAATGTATGAAGTTTATTTTAGAGGCTGCCAGGAGCAGAGAGTTGGAGAATTTGGATAGGTAAGGAGCAGGTATATGAAGATCTGTTTGTCTAGGGACTCAAATGGATTTGAGGTTAACAGGAAAAGTAAATTTTAATCTGGTAGAAGACCTTGCAAGGAAACAGCAACATTCTTTAGTGGAAAATGCAATCTCAAAATCATTGATTACAAGGAACTCTGAATATTACAAAGGGATCACAAATCCAGTTTTCTCTAATCCAAGGACTCTGGCTTAAGGAAAGCTTCAATTTTTAAAAGATGAAGAACTAGATTTGATAGCACAACTTTCATTGCCTTAAGCCAGGAAAAGGAGACTTTAGGTATGTCTCCATCTCCTTGCAGAATCTGTTTCTGGAGCTCTGTCGGAGAAATGGAAGCTTTTATCAGTGTGCCTATACAGTCTGAAAGAACCACAGCACGTTAATAAACACTTTCTTCTCCAGGCTCCAAGTCAACCTATTTCCATGGTTATCAGGACTTGAGGAACAGCTGCTCCTGCTGATATTGAGCACCTCCACTTTAGCAGTGGGCCATGCCCTCATGCAACATCAAAATAACATTTTTGGAAGCACACATAATTTATCTTCCTCTTCTGCTTGGTGTTTGGTCTTTCCTGCACATTCTTTGCTCAAATATTTTTATTCAGCTTTAAATATTATTACTGTTTGCATGAGTAGCAGGAGTATTTAGCAAACTCAGTTATGAGCCAAGGTTACCCCTCTTTGTATGGCATTTCACTGACCTAAAATATTGTCCTTTCCCCAGAGTGTTTGCATCATGCAGTACTTTAAAAGCAGTGCATTTAGTTAGAAAATGACATGAGGACAAACATGATGCTATGCCTAACATAAATTTTGAAAATTAGTCAAGGTAGACTCATATTCCCTGATCCATTAGAAAGACTTGATTTAATTAAAAGCCAGCAGGTGTAAAGTACAAAGACATTCTCTTATATTCATACTAATATTGGGAACTCATGGGCACCACTTAGTTTTTCTCAAAGTTAATAGGAAGTTCTAAACAAGAACAACATCTGGAATTTCTATACCAAGGATGAAAATTACAAGAAATATCAATCACCTGGTTTGAAAACAAAATAGCCAGACAACATTCTAGGAGATATATTGCTTCACAAAGGAAAAAAGAAAGAGTAGAAGTAAAAGATCTTAATTTGAATCACAGGCACTGAATGCTTACCACTGACAAACACAATCCTAGAATGTATGGATGTTTCTCTTTTTTACAGGTAAGATCTTCATATCAGGAAGATATTCTTATTTCACACTTGCTTTAGGAACCCAGAGTGTCACTCATTATTCACAGCAGCATGAAAACAGAATTCAGCCCCTGATATTTTAGTGGAGAGGTTCAGTTCAGCAAAAGCATTCTTGTATGGAAGCCTGATGGGCTAGCAGTCCACCACTTTTTCTGTTTGGAATCACGATTCTGCTTTTTCATGTATCTTAACATACCTCAGTCTAGATCAGAAAAAAAAAATCATTGCCTGTAACCAAATCTCTATCACACTCCATCGCTGTCTTATATAAAGACTTCTATAACTCATCCTCCCCCACTTCCACATTCTATTTGCCTCCCTATAATGGATGTTTTTCTTCCTTGCATTTTAGTGCTACCTCTTCTCCTTTCTTAGCCTTTTATCTTTCCTCCTTCTTAATTCTGCCTATATCTCTCTAAAACTGCAATTGTTACCCTGCTGGAATAGCTGGTTGTACAATTACTTGATTAAAGTCTCCCCATCTAAGAAGTATTCCCATAAACATAATGGCAAACAGATAAAAGAAATCAGTCATACTTGGACATAGACCTCTCAATGTGCTCTATCATCTTCTATTTTTTTTAAACTTAGAGACAATGGAGAGTGTCTTGTAAATGCTGCAAGCTCCCCATTGCCATTCAAGGTTCATTTAAAATATGGTGTAATCACCCAGTTGAGACAATTCCTTTGAGATGCAAGCAGATTAACACTTCTAGTCTTGTTCTTTAGGTATTCCACTGGAAACCAGTCTGGGCGCTGGCCTTAGCAGTGGTGCTTTCAATAGACTTCAGCATTTGGTTCTTTTGCTTACATTATGCTACCCCTTAGTGAGTCCCCACAGGCACTCAGCTTGCAACTCTGAGAATGATCAGCTGTCAACCTCCAAAGTCAGAGCACTGGCCTAGTTTCTCTCCCTTATACCTTTTCCTCTCCTCTGAACTTAGTTTTAAAATACCAGGGATAGCTTATGAGTCCAGATTCAAGGCAATTACAGCATTTCAGGTCTTTAAAGGCAACAGTGGTTAATATGATACCAAATCCATCTTGTATTTTTAATAGCAATAATAATACAAAGTCCCATCAAGAACAATTGAAAACAACAAAAGGAGCAGTCTTACACAGCTGCACAGATACTTTTGAGTGGGAGGGCCTCTTTTTTTTGACTGCTTGTTGCACATCTACAAACAAAAAGAGGCTACATCATTCCTAAATTGGTAGGTTTATTTAATTATGGCTTTAGGTGTAGGGTGCTCATCTGCCTAACACAAAAGAAGAGTCATGAAATTAACCTGTTCCTCAAGCATCTCCTTCATATGAGTAAGATTTTCAAGAGCAAGTTTTGCTTATCTCCATTTCTGATTAGGGAAATGCTAAAACTCTTCATGACTTAACAGAAAGGAAATTACACCAGCACTATGGACTTTTTACTACACAAAATAGCAGGTGCTTGAGGGTTCAAGAAAGTCCAGACTCGGGTAAATGGGGGAGAAAGACCAAGAAAGATGATGAAGATGCAAGGAACAAAATACAGTATGCAAGGAACTGAAGAATGCAAGTAATATATAACAATAAGGAAGCAGCTAAAAGTGTATATTCAGAGGTACACCAAAGGAAGAGTAGAGAAAATTTATACATTATAAATGGCAACTCATAATGATTCACCCTGCTGTGAGAAATAAGCAGAAATCATAACTGGAGTCACATTCACATTCTTATTTCTGCATACAGAATTGCTTAAATCTGACCTATTATGCAGCTTTCCTGATCCTCATGTTGACATGCAAGAGATGATTTTAAGCCTCATCTTAGCAATGAAAAGAAGGAATTGAGTTTGATTCTGCAAAGCAGAAGAAAGGAGATCACTCCATTTCTATTAAGCGAAACAACGGTAGTGTATTTTTCTTTCTAGCTCTGACTTGCATTACATCCTTCCAGTATTACCCTCAAAGAGGGCCAGGAAGAAAAAACCCCTTAAAACTGACTCTCCACAGAATGAATAAATAAAACCAAATCACCAGCATGTAAAATAACTGTATGAGCCCTAGGTATCAAAGCTTACCCACAAATAGCTCATAGTGAATAATGCATGCGGTTTAAAGTCGGTTAAAATAAGTGCCAGGTCACTTATCAGGCAGCAGTGAATTTGCAAGACTTTGAAGCAAAATTCTTCTTTTGATTCTCCCTCTCTGAGGTACAAATAACTGAACTAAGATGCAGATAAGTAAAGACTGGAACGATATGTGGCCAAGAGCTGGCCAGTCTTTAAGTCCACAGTCTTTTAGTCCCATAGCAGGACTATTGCCTTTTCAGCGCCACAGGCTGGTGGTGCTGAAAAGGCAATAGTGAAACATGAAAGAGCCAGCTTTGACTTTGTGAAACAAGTTCTTGACATCATTGGGTCCTAAAGCCTGACTATACCTCAGAAACTGAAAGGATTTTTCTTGGCTGAAAAATTCAGCAGAAAACCAACAGACTAAGAATCTATCAACATGGGTCAATTGCCTGTAGTCACTTTAATTTCTGCTTTTGAGACATAATGTATTTGGCTGCCAGATTACAACATTAGCATGACCTAAAATTTTCACAGTGCATGTTCATGAGGATGCTTCAGGACTAGCCTCCCTTCAGATGAATTCAGCTCCTCAGACTGCTGAAAGTTGTGCACATTTTCCAGCCTTGGAAATGTACCAGGGTTCTCCAGCAGAGGCCATTAGGGTAAGGGCATTTGTAAAAGGAAGGAAAAAAATTAATGAAAAACAGGCAGTATATAAATTATAAGGCCTTTCTCCACAGCATCATACCCTGCTCTTTATTTTGCCTTCTCTGCTTAATGAGCCAAAGGTTTAAACAAGCACTAAGTTTCTGCACTGAAAGTGCAGCCAACTGATTAGTCAAAGGAGCTCTAAAGCTGTTCATTCCCTCCTTTCCAGAATGCAGGAGAAAGGTGCTTAAATTGCAACATAAATTATTTTCCCCTTGGTGTGCTTGTGCCTGTCAAAATAAGTGTTGTTTGTATGGGTACAGCTCAGGCAATTACCATCATCTTCAATCAATAATTTAACCCTATTATCAATGTTCTTCTAGTGACCCAAAAACTGGAACTGTTACTAACAGTTGATGATATATATTCCAATATTGCAAGAGAAAAATCTATTTTTATACCAAGATATATCAAGAAACAAGAAAATAATTGTTCTTAAATAATAATTCATAAAAATTATTATGATGATTCCAGGTAAGATTAATCTTCAATTTCTGTTTTTCCTCTTTAAAAAAAGCTGATTAATTTGCTGCTTAGAATTAAGAAAATAAACCTTACAAAAAATGATAGAGTTTTATATTTTGAGCGAGGGTTTTGCTCATGTTTTTTATCAGAACTTCTATAAGTTTCACTTCTGTTTGCACACTAAAAGGAACTGAAAGTAAACTAGAAATTTGAAAGGTCACAGTATTAGGGTCTTATTTTAACTGTTGTGAGAAAAACAAACTTTGCTTTGGTTCTTAACCATTTATGAAGAACCTCAGCCTCACAGAGATGTGTCTGACAAAGTCTGGCCCTACATAAATTATGCAAAGACCCTTGAAATAACATCATTCAATATGATTCCTTCACATAAAAGTACAGCATCATTTTCCAGATGAGCAGCAGCCATCCAACTCCTGTTTTCTGCAGGGGCATGATAAAACATATACTGCCTAATAAATAAACCCTTAACACACAGCACTACTTAATAACTCAATTATCTAACATCCACACTAGTTCATAGACAACAAGCAGACCTTGAAATTTTGCACATTTTCAGGGTTGGAAACCTTTGCAGAAAACTTCAAGGTAAATTATTTCTGTCAAGGTTGGTCTTTCCTTGCATTCATTTGGACATTACTAGCTTAGATACCTCTTCCTGCAGAACCCATGCCAAGACAACTTGAAAACACTGAACTTTGCTTTCCTTTCCTAAGTAAGAAGCATAAACTGTGCTAGAATCCCAGAAGTTTTAAGAAATCTAGAAATGTGAGGGTTTTTTCCCCACAAATTTTACCATCATAAAATTCAAGCATAACATTTGGTAATTTTATTAAGACACTTAGTTGTATGTTTTTGTTTCCTCTCCTATTCCAGTGACTTAAGGAAGTAAAAGATACAATTCCTTTGCTTTGATAATCAATTCCATTACATCTTCAGAAGCAAAAAACCACTAGTCCTTTACTTTCTCTCATTTATGGAAAAGGTACGTTAATGGCTACCATTAAACAGTGTATATTGCTTTAAAACAGGTATTAACATCCTGTTTGTCAAGCCAGAAAGCTTTCATATCACTTTAAAAAACTGAGTAAGTATTTGCTTTATTAAAACATCTTAACTTATAAATTGGTATTTTAATAATCATTTGCAAAACACCAATATCTTACCTACAACTTCTGTACATTTCATCCTCATTTAAAGTGCTGAGTGCATACACAGAAATAGCTAAGGGTTACTACATGGTTTTAAAACTAATTCTGGATGCCTATATGAAAGAGGTTTAGTTACATACAAAACCTAGTTTAACTCACATCACATAGAAGCAAGAAGTAAAAAGACAAAAGAACAACCCCCATATTTTAAAAATTGCCCCCTGCAATACATAAATCCCACTTACCATAAAAAATATGCATTCTTCTTGTATTCTTTGGTCTCTAAAAGTGAGTATTGCTTCTTTTATTAAGACTCAAAATGCAGTTCTGCTCAAATATACTGCTATTTAATTGGCACTTAATATGCAATCCCATTTTAACACGGATTGATGTTATTGTAGTTTAGAGGGTAAACAAAATATGTTTGCTCAGTCTTCTTGCATCATGTAATTCTGTTTTCATCCACACAGATTATAAATTCTTGTCATAGTAAACAGGTGATAGACTGCAACTACCAAATGAACCATGAATAAGGTATAAAATTTTCTAGGGATATGCTCTGAGGTCTCAGACTTTAAAGTTAGCAGTGGATCCCATTACAAACCTGGATAATATTCAAGAAATGGTTAGATGTTGCCAGGTGGGACTATCTTAATTGACAATACTTTGCTAAAATGTCAACTTCAGTTAGACTCTGAAAGGATTTGAAAAATGATAATGACTTATTTCAGCATTTCACAGAAGTTACCTCAATTTTAATCCATGAATTTGAATCCAAACCTAGCTAAACTTCTGATTATATCTAAACATTTATTTAAACACAGTCTTCCATTAACCTGGAGTGTCAACAACAGAAACATTAAAAGTAGTCATTCTAAACATCTTTGGTCATGGAGGTACCAGGAAGAAAAAATAGTCCCCTTTTCTGCAGCAAAATGTATGGAAAGTAAACCTTTGGGTCTTAAATTACTATTTTTCTTTTTATTTTCAGCATGAAAATTGTCTTGTCATCTTTACTTTGTACTTTCAAACCTCTGAGTTTTACCACCCAGACTGCCCTTTCAAAGAACAGCACATGGAATATGAATGGTTTGGGTTCAATCATATATATTTGGCAGTGTTAAATTACTGCCAGTTTTCTTAACACGTTCCCATTCATAACAAGTTGGCATAAAACAGTATTATGAGCAACACTCTACCATATCTACTTTTTTTATTAGTTTTATAAGGTCCAAAGCTATCCTAGATAATCTGTGCTAGCACAAGGCAGGAGTTTTCCCCCATTGACAACATATTGTTGGTTCTTACTGATTTCTTTGTAATCTCTTAAGTACCTAAAAATAGCAATTTTTATTCTTAATGAATTAAACACATTGGCCCTGCAAAACATTTCAGCTCCTTTAGGAGAATGCGGACATTTGTCATTGATTTTTCAAAAATATGGGGCAGCCCAAGTGATGAAGACATGGTGCGTTGGAGAGCAGAGTACAGCATCTTTCTTTCAGCTAGTCAAATTTAAAAGAACAATCATATCCTCTGATGGTCATCCCCCTTATGAAGAATATTCCATCAACAGTTGAACATTCTCAGTCATTTGATAAGTAATGCATGAGCCAGGGACTCATCAGGGAGCAAGAGGCAGGCAGTCTTCTAAGCCACATATGTGAGGTGGTATTTGTGATACTCTTATGTTATTTGTGATGTCAGACCTGAATGAAAGAGAAATACATCATGCTTTTGGCACTGCAAGCTATGTCATCTGTAAGCTTGGTCAGCAGCCAAATGCTCACCCAGCCACTTGCCAGCCACCCTACTGAACAGAACAAAGGTAGAAAACAGAGAGAAAAAAATCTCACAAGTTAAAATACAGAAAGGGAGATTACCATCACGGGCAGAAAACTCATCTTGGGGCAAATTAAAATAATTTCTTGCCAATTAAATATATTCAAACAGAGAGAAACTTTGGTCACTTCCTTCTCCTGCTTCCTCGCAGAAAGCCCAGCTTCCTGACCAGATTCTTCCTCCTCCCTCACTAAATGATGTTATGGACCTGTCAACTTCTGCTACCACTTTTTGACAGCTGGGGTGATTATTCTGCATAGGGTTTGGGTGCCTGCCTTAGCCATGGTGTCCTCAAGAGCAGAGGCTCTCCTTCCTCTGCTGTGATGGAGCTAAAAAAGGCTCAAGAGTCTCAGTGCTAAGGAACTGAGGGGTCTGATTGGGGTAGGCAAAGCATTCCTCTGTCAAATGATGTCAAATGCTGTACTAATTCAGTGAGATTACATGTGTGTTCTGCCATAAAATCCCAGGCCTTGGAAGGTGATAACTGCCCTAGGCATCTGCCAAAATCCTCCCACACACCCTGCTGCCCAGGGATTAACCACATCAGGTCACATTTCTCTGTCAACTCACCAACAAACTGTATACTCTTGCACTTGGATGCAATCAAGTTCCACACATCCAGACATATCAGATAATAGGACCAAAGAGTTTAGAGTGATAATGCCTAGTCAATATTTTAGAAAGTATGAATTTAAATGCCAAACCCATTATTTATATTGGCTTTTGAAGGGGGAAAAGTCAGAAAAAATTTCACCACAGTAGGTACTCTGAAAGCTTCATCATCCTATGCTAAATGAGTTTTATTAGATACATAGAAAGAACAGACTTGCCCTTCAAAATGGGTTGACAGAGAATCCAACCATACCTTCACTGCTAAGCATTCAAACTTTGAGAGATTGATCTACTGACACTTAAAATTTATAGTTCTACAACAGCCCATTCAGCAGCTGTTGTAGAACATTGGAGACTGTAAAGCATCAGAAAGCCTACAGAAGTAAAGCAGTACCTAGTCCTTTACAAAGGACTGTACTGAAAACCAGCATGTGCACTAATATAACCCTTCCTTTGTAAAGTTCTTTGTACTTCTACACAGACCATTGAGTGTAGGAGTTTGAGAACAAATTGTGAAAGAGCATTTTAATTTCCAACTATTCATCTAAAAATTTCTCTTCTCCAATGAGCTCAGAGCATCTCTTAAAACTGGTTATTTCATTTGTTTATCATCTGCTTTGCATTACCCATATAGATTCTGAAAATTCAGTTACACACCTTTTCTTGACGCATAATCTCAAGGGATATTTAGGAGATTCATCAATCTTGCAAAATTCTCACAAAATCTAACTGATTCTTATAAAGTAATATAAAACCCAGTGGCCTGCATAAACCTGATTAGACACATGAAGTTGAGCATCTTCCTACATAATCTCTTCACATCAAAACTAATTTCTGCTAAAAGAACTATCACCTGAACTCCCTTAAGAGTACAGTTAATTTTTTTTGCATAATTTTTGCCTTTGCTTACTCCAATTCTATTCTATTATTTCTTTTTATACAAAAAGCCATGACCAAGTTTTGCCTTCTTTCCCTTTCATTATCAGTCTCTTTCAAAATTTATCATCATCATTTCGTAGTTTAATAAATTTTCTTACTCATTCTCTGCTGCATTTCAACACTATCAATTTCAGAATATCTGCCATTCTGCCTCAGGCAGTATTGTAACCTCATCTATTGTACTGTTTTAATTCCAGCTCCCTCCAGATTCAGAGAGAGGAATTCCCTTCTCACTAAAATAACAGACTCCCACTTCCAGTAGTAAAGGAGACTGAACTTAGGATTAAACAGAAGTCAAATTTAGTTCCCAGATCTCTTTCTCATAGCATGAATTTAGTTAAGCTAAGCTGTTCCTGTCTACTTTGACAAATAGCAGTATTGAAGATGTAGCAGGAAGAGAACTATTTAGCCAGGTGTTCCTTTGCAAAGGCTGCCTCTTTACAGTGAATCAGAGCAGAGTGTGGGGTTGATAAAATGTGGCTGATAATAAACCTGTGGGTAAACTAAAGGCTTTGTTTAGCTTATTATTGAAAAAAAAAATCTTGATTTCTCATTCACTCTCACTTCCTTCAATTAAAAGAATGTTCTTAAAAGGCTCTTAGTTTTTTGCTTAGCTGGGTACTTGAATAAAAAAGACTGAATAGCACATCAAAGTAACATTAATGTGTGCCTTGGTTCCTGTTTGTATATAGATGACCAAATTCATAGCACTGCAGTTCCACTGCAACTTACTTATTCACAAGTTTGCTAATTTGCCATTTTTTAAAATCACTTAATTAAGACAATTCAAAGAAAATTTCTTTTCTTTTAGTTCTGCAAGCACATAAGAACATGTGCAAGCCCTATAATACTTTTTATTTCAACCAGCTGTTGTGCACAATCTAGACTATGCAAAGCAATAACCAGCCTGCTTTACAACTGACAGAACCCATTCAGCCCTAAAAAGGAGTTTCCCATACTCAACTACCAGCATGAAGGAAGGTGTTGTGTTTGGGGGCTCAAAGTCAAAATTTAAAGCTTAAATATTCCACATATCCAAGGAGTAGGGGATTGAGTGGTTTAATAGGAAACCAAGGTTTGTGGCCTAATGTAGGAAGTTTAATTTATTTGGTTCTCAGTATGATCAGCATCAAGAGGGAGCAACAAAATCAGTGAACAATGAGACACTGGTTTCTTTGTGACAATACACAAAGAAAGCACAGCACTGTCCAAAGCTTCAGGGTGTTTGCTAAAAGACAAGGGATGCTGTCACTGAGACTAATTTTATTATATTCAGTTTCTTCTATTCACTGAAAACCCGTACATAAAATGTGTCACTCCCAAAGCCTTCCATTATTCATTTCAACTGATGCAAACTAAATGATGCACTTGAACTAAATGTGCACTTGCATGTGCACAATCTGGAACACACCATTTTCAATACAGTCTTTCTGTTTGTTTTATTTTAGTGCTGACAGTTGTCCAAATGTGCTACATCTTATTTTCACAACCTTCTGGAGATACTCTAGAACCTCAGCTTCAAAAAGATAGCAAACAAGGACTGCAACAAAAAATTGATGAGATTGACTTAATGCTTTCAGTCTATTCCTTAGGCCAGAGTAGGTATCTGACTTGTAGAAATCATAACTGTGGGTTTTGAGGAGCAATACAGTCAGGGGAAGACAATATCCCAGCAGAGACCAAAAGGAGAGGATCTCAGTCACAAACGCAGACACAAAGACTTTAGGGAAAGAACGGGACAAATAGAAGTCAGGATCAAATGACAGCGGAAGCTAAGTAGGCATGGAAACAACTGACAAAGGCCTTGAAATAATTAATTTAAACATTCCTTCAAGGAATGTTAAAATTACAAATAAAGAAACGAGAGTAAATAGAAGGATTAAAGCAGACATTATCAATCCAACATGGAAGACAGACAATATCCATCCTCATCATTTGAGCAATGTTCATCAAGACAGAAAAATGGTCAAAGACATTGCAGAAATCAAGGTGAAAGTCAAAGAAGCCTCAAAATAAGAAATATCACAAAAAATGAAATTGTGGGTAAAATGCATGATAGAACTAAATGTACTATATTTCAGTGATTACCTAAAAAGATAAACTCTAGTAGAGCAAAGCAACCATTCTCATTTTGATAAAAGCAGCCTTTTTCTGTCCAATACACACCTGCACTGTTACTTTGGTGATATAAAAACACACATACATACTCATTTAGCCATCAGCAATTCTGACATTTTAAAAACCAAACCAGTCTGCATAATATCAGTGCCCCAGCTTTCAATAGCAAAGATCACAGCAAAGTGTACTACTGAGAATGCAAGGTTATAATCATGAGACTGGAAAAAAGTTCCAGTAATCAAAAACACTTGGTAATTGAAGTTTCAAATTATGAGGGGTCATCGTTACTCAAACACATAAAATTTTGTCACATGCCACAGATCATATACTGAAATCAGAATTCTTCACTCCCTGCTTCAGGTCTAAAAATATGTCCATGAAACATTAATCTAGAGTGTGCAAAAGCACAAAACCAGTAATGTCATATATCCATATAAAAAGTTATTAATTAATATTTAGTTCAGCAAAAGCTATCACCACTGATCAAGCTGGCACACATCATCATATCTCCTTCCTGAGTATCTGCTCTACCATCTTGCCACTTTTCTTGCCGTAAACAATTAAATATGGAAATCACCGGTAGCCTAAGCTGCACGGCTCTGAAATCAAAGGCCTGCGTACAGGACAAGAGGGAGAGGACAGGCAGAGAAAGCATGCTCAGAGCCTTACCTTCCAATGAGCAGGAACTCCCCGAGCACCCCCAGGCGGCGCATGGCGATGAGGATGCCCCTGACGGTCATTCCCTCGCAGAAGCACACCACCACTCTGGCCTTGGGCAACCTCTCCCGCAGCTTGCGCAGCAGGCGGTCAAAGCTCTTCTCACCGGCGTTGCTGTAGATCTTGTCAGAGTGAGCAATGCAGAGACCCTCTTGGGCAGCCAACTCTTTGAAGGCTTCCATTCCACTTTCCCCATAATTTCCTATAAAAAAAAATATATCATGCATTTAACCAATTGAATTGTGATGGGAAAGGGATAGTTTCCCCCTCCAAAATCAAGCAGCATTAGCAGAAGGAAGAGCAAAAGAGATCCATCAAAGTGAACGTCCTCAGAGTTCAGTGGAGCAACAGGATATCCATGTATCAGTAGGTCTTAACAGAACTGGAGACTGCAGTTCTGGGAGGGGCTACTTACATTGACTTACAACAGAGAGTAAAGGGGATATTAAACAAGGAATGGATAGGTAGAAAAGGGGACAGAATGGACAGTAAGAGTGAAGTTTGTTGACATTTCTATGGCATAACCCACAGGCGAGCTAATTTAGCAAAACAGTAACAGCAGAAAAGGGGAAAAAGGACTTAATTCTAACATGCAGTCCATGTTCACAAAAGTGAACATGAATGGTGGATGCACATTTAAAACATACTGATCTGGTAACATTTTCAAAGTCTAATTTGACCAAGCAATTTTTATGACAGCTAAAATTTAGGCTTGATGGTGTGTCTCTTAGAATAGGAGACTTTCTAACTGAAAGAACTTCAGAAATAACCCTTTCCAAGGCAGAAATACTTAAACTGTGTGGTCCAAACTATGTATAAAACCTGATTCTCAAATTCACATCTATTTGTACATTCAGCAAGCCAAAACAACAGTTTTACAAAACTCAGAGGGCCTTCTGCTATGGAAACAGGTGAAACCCCAAGTTTTCTTTGAATATTTTATGCCTGACATGAGCACAGGACTTATGATGAACACCCATCATGTAAGAGGAACAGATGGATTAAAAAAACCCCATATCTATTAACAGTAACAAGAAATGGTTCAAAAAGAGAATAATTAATTTGATGTTATCCATATCCATAATGTTTCTTTCATCTAATGAGGGAGTAAAATCAGATATGCTGATCACTTCTAGACCCCAATCTTTTCAAGCAGGTGGTGATTGAAGAGGTCCCACTTCCCTGTTTCCAGCAACTGTTTGAAACAGCAAATTGCAAAGAGGGGGGATTCTGAATAAGGCTAAATTTCTTAAAAAAAAAAAATTAAAACTCCTCAAAAGTGTAGTCATCAGAAAGAAAATGCAGCAGGAGACAGTTCAGGCATTCTGTATAAACCCAGTAGAAATGTGTGCATTTTTCCAAAAACATGGATCATTTGCCACAGATCAACACTATGGAGACACACTAAGACAGTCATTGTCATACTAAGTTGCAGACAAACCTGACAGGTCTGTCAAACACAAAACTGAAGTTCCCCGGCCCTTTGCACTGAGCTGCCCTAGTTTCTCATAAATTCCAAGTGCAGCAGAATGGCCTCTTTTCTAGCCTGTGACTCAACATCATACTCAGCAATCAGGTCAATTCTGCTTTTTTTTCTGTGAGCCAGAGGTACTCCTGAGCAGCAGTCCTACATGGGTGTGGGGAGGAGAGGAGGATCTATGCCTGGTGGGAACACAACACCAAGCAGCCCAATCCCACAACCCTGTACTTGGGTAAACCCTGTGGCCTTGTCATATGCTGAGAACAACCCAGTTGGAGCCATTTCCAGGTATTTATAGGCCCAGACCTGCACTCACCAAAGGACTTACTCCAAGGCAGTACAGTTTGAGCCGTGCTGCTTTGATGACTTGCCTCAAGTTCCAGACTTGAGGCAGGACAACCTCACCCCTGACTTGTCATTAGCGAGAACTTTATGTTTCAGCAGAATATATTTCCCAATTTCATGTGGAACTTTGTTCAACAGAGACTCCCTTGAAACCAGTAAGGTTATTCCTAAAGTCCTATCTAAGGAGGGACAGGAGACTAAACTGAATGCTATTAGATATTTAGGCAGTGCATATTAAAAAAAAATATATGTAGCAGGTTTTTTACCCAAACTTTAAAGAAGGGTTCTATCATACATCAGTAAAGCACTAATTTTGCTGTAGTTCAAGTTAATGGTTGCAAGAAATGAAAAAATAAATCCATTTGGATTGATTTTTCTCAACTTTAATTTTGATGAAATCACAATTATCTCAAACATAGTTTAACCCATACTAACAGTACATCAGCCTACCAAAACATATGCTAAGAGAAAGATTGGTGTCTATAAATTCAGTAAGTGTGATAGAGAGTCTAGAAGGGAAAAGCTAATTAAGATCAAGAACAACATGAACACAAGATGAAATAGGCAAAAAGCAAGGCAGAAAATCTGCAGCTCTAAAGGAAAGATTTCCAATCCTTATATGAAAGTAGCATAACAGCTGTCCAGTAGCAGCACAAAGTCTGATGTTTTAGTGGAGCTTGCTCAGCTCACAAAAGCATTGTGTAAAGCAGGTTTCTGCAACAGGCCAGAGATGAGACTTGGTGACCCTGGAGGTTATCTTAAAATCTGTTTGCCATGCTCCCAGAGCAAGACAACATGCTGCACATCTTTCCCCTCCAGGGAAAAAGATCAGAGAGAAAAAGAATGTGTGACATAAGCTACATAGATTGTTCAATGCACTCAGCTACCGAGGTACGGACAATGTAAGGGTGTATATGGAATAGAAAACACCAGTTAATTCTGTGCAATAGCCAAGAACACAGCCATCTGTGCCAGCTTGGTGGGTACATCCATTTCAATACACACTCAGACAGCTGAGAGGGGAAACCGGTAATGAAAGAAATCTCTTCGTGATTGTAGTCATTGAAGAGTTACATCAGGGCCCCAGGCTAAGACCTTTCTTCCTTTGAAAGAGCCATTGAATAAAAGATCTAATCTTATCTGAAACTACCTTTTGCTACCAGGATCAGCTGTAAAAGGCAAAATAATTATTATTGTGATTTTCTTTCTGACCTCTACTCAAAACTAGGTGAGACAGTAACATATTTTGAGCCCTACAATTGGGGCTCAAACAGCCTTTGCCATTTTTTAACCTTTTTTATGGTCTGTTCAACTTGTACCCTAATCAAAAAATCACACATTTTCCCTATATGCTTCATTCAGTCTTTAGAGCAGTATAATGGTAAATTCTAAACCTGATATGACTACAATTTTACCAAGAGGATTTTTATAACACTTTTCTTTTGGGGCCAAAGGAAGCTTTGCTTCACCTCTGAGGAAATTCAAGATAAGGCCATTTCTGAGAGGGAACCGCATATCTAAAGATACTGCTGAGAGTTACATATAGTGGTAATTATTCTCACTCATTGCATTACATGCCTTAAATATCTTAATAAAAAACATTAGGATGCTGTAGTAAAAATCAGAGATGTTATCTTGATCAACAGAAGGCATACAAAAGAAGAAACTAACAAAAAATTCAGCCTCATAAATTGCTCCTGTGAGCCAGTAAGTATTACATTTGTGCCACAGCTATACTGAAACCAGCACTCTTTGGTTGTATTAACACTTTAGTAGTGTGGGGAGAAGAACCCATGAGCTCCATCTAAAAGGTTTATGTTCTTTTTCTTTATTACAGCTGTTTGGCAAATTTGTCCCCATTCTCTTTATCAAGAGAACCATTTGGTTTTCATTTATGAAATGAAGCAGAAACAGCTCAGCAGTGAGGTGCTTATGAGAATCCTGGAGACTGTTTTCTTAAGGGATGCATAGAATGTCTGTGTGGGTCTTCCCAAGCCATATAACTGTTGTGTTTTCAGGAGGCTTGAAAACAAAAAAAAAAGTATCCCACTTAATCTCTATATTTGAATGAAATCAGCCATTGATTTATTTGGGCAATAACATAAGGAAATATGAATCATTTATATTTGAACTGAAAATTTCCTTGAAATATAGGCTAATCACCATTTAAAAGAAAATCTTAAAGACCATAATGCTGAAGAGAAAGACTGTTCTTTCTTTGCTCTGCTTTAAGTGTCATTAGGAAATACCAACTACTCTTTTAAGACCCATTTAGAGAGACACCTACAAAACTGACAAAACCCTCAGCAGAGAACTCTGCCTGGAAGAATGCTCCAATGCACTTAAAATGACAAAAGGTAGGGAGCAAGAGTTACTTCACCCACCTCAGCCATGAGTGATCTCTTCAGGTGAGGTCACCTGTTGTTCACCACTAGGGACTTATTTGCTGCATTTATTCCTCTAAACCATGACAACCATCGTGGAGGTATAGAATGTAAGACAATAAAGATAGTGCAGAAGGTATTTCACACCTGAGGAGTTGCAGCTGTACTAATCACCAAAGATTATAAACATGCCTGCCCTTAACAGGCCACAGCTGTGTCTAATAAGAAGAGGAGTGCTACAAAAGAGTGGGTTAGCTGGGTGAGGGGAGAGTTGGGTGGGGTTTGCTGGCTGTGTTGAAGAAAGAGTCAGTGCTGTGAGGAGCTGCCAATGCAAAACCACCAAGAAGGTATGGGACTTTTGCAATAAGATGACAACAAATCACAACCTGGATCAAAAGTGAACACACAAAAACTCCCATATCCTCTGCAAGCACACAACAAGGGTAATGCACCAAATAATAAAACCACAAATTCCGGTTTGACTGCAGGGTGCTACAGAGGCAAGTCATATTGCAAGAAAGTTCCCCTTTTCAAATTAACAAGTGAGAAACTATTTATTGTCCTCTTCTTTCCTCTCTTAGTGTTATGATCTGGCTTTTTTCACCTCTCCCAAGCTTGTAAACACCTTGCTGGAGGTATGAAGTCTGTTTCATTTTTCAGTATTGATTTACTGCAATACATCTCTTTTACTCAACTAATTAACTACTTTTTGGCAGAGGAAAAAAGATAAGAACAAGAGGACTGCATGACATACCAGCAAGTAATAACTTTTTAAAATCTTCACTACTGCAAAGGCAAATTACTTGGGAAGAGCAAAGTAAGGACATGATCTGATTGTCAAGTTAGTCTCTGACATATTGCAGTAAGTAATTTGTAAAAACTAGTGATAATATTAGATAAGACAGTAACTATACAGAGTCAAATACAAATTTGAAAAGACAGAAAAGTTTGGGACCACTGAACAGAAAAGAAAAATAGGCAGAAAGAGCATCAGTTTTCTCTCCTGTAATATGGTATACCTCCCTACACCACAGGAGCATCTTTGAATAGGGTCAGTAAACAAGAGAAAATTGAGTTCTCTACTTTTAATGGATTTGTTACAAGTACCATATTAAATAATCATGTGTATACTGTTAGTTGATTACAAACTAAAAAATTTTCACCATCAGATTTAAGCTAGTATGTTAGTAACAAGTTGGGAGCACGTACAGAATCATCTAACTTTCAGAATCTGAAATGACAAGTAGTCACTTTATAAGCTGTAATAATTCAACCACTCACATCAATTTGTCCACACCTTTGATTGGGACAGTTACAAATAAAAGTCCGTATTTATTCCCTGAAGGTACCTAACTGACAAAAAGCTCCAAAAAATTGTGGAAATGGATCTGCCAGTGTATGTTACTGTGGTCTATCCCAAACATAAATGCTGTGTTCATAGAAAGCAGCCTTGCTGGCACACAGCTTCCTGGGCCATCAAACTGACACTATGCAGCCTCTGCCAGACTTCTTTGTCACTGGGAAAAAGGCAAGGATCCAACACTTCCATGTTTCTATCCTTGGAATATCTTTTTCAAGGCTGTCCCACTGATGTCAGGAGGGGCTGAATTTTACCAGTTATAAGTTATTCCAAGTAGGATTTGTTTTTTTCTTTTTCAGTGAACTCTTTACACCTAATGTTGACTTTGCTACCTAAAGTCCTTTACCACACAATTTCTTTTCAGAGTTCAGATAGAAAATTACATTGAGAAAGCTTCCTTTGCTCAGTAAATTTCACCTCAGGTATCTTTAAGGGACAACTTCAAAGAAAGTAGCCTATGAGGGTACATCACAAACCCTGAAGTACTGGCTATTTTACAAAAAGTAGAATTCTGTGTGGATGTGGGCTCTGATACTGTTACCAGTCAGGACAAAACAGCAGAGAAAACATCAAAATTACAAACTTCACTTGACCTAAAATCTCAGTCAAACTGCAAAGCTTAAAAGGAAAACAGCTACCACTTCCTTCATTCTAAGTGGTTTACAGAGGAAGGAACAACCCAAAAGCTGCTTTATAAAGAATGCTGAAGTGGCTATTTCAGTTTCTCTAGGTATAGTGGCTTTGAAGAGAGAAAGAAGTCCTGCAAACATTGGTCCCTAAGGACAGTTTAATACAGGTTGAACATCACTGCTACTCACTAGAGGTTTTCCCCTGTCCTGAAGACCAGCTGGATTGGTTACTGCCTCCTACCCCTTCAATTGGGTCCAGCTGCCCATCTCCTCAGTTCTGAAGTTGCTTTTAGCCTGCTACCATGCATCAGTGTCAAAGTCCTCCTTACCACCATCATCTTGCCTTCCAGACCAGCCCATGGCTCTCTGGAAGTCAGTGTTTCCCTTACATTTCCCTAGATGTTTATCTTTGACATTGTCAAAAGGACTTTGTATTGGATGGAGGCCTTACCATCTTTTAGCTAAGGAGAAGAAAACTCATTATTTGAAACTGAAACTACACTGCAAGCACTCTGTCTTCATTTAAGCTTAGGAAAGTTTTTTTATTCTTTCCAAGGAACTGCACTCTAGCCTTACAAAGGCCAGAAGGATATGTTAAATGAATGAACTGAGTCATCTTTAGTACACTACAGATCTCAGCCATCTGTGCTTACAGCCTGTTTCCTTCAGGCCCTTCTAGAAATGCAGAAAGTGAGCTGTTAAGGCCAGACTATCTTTTTTTCATTTCCTAGTTTTTCCTAACCAAAATTGAGTACAAGGGATTTTTTTTTAAAGAAAAGCTGAAATGATGAATTAGATGATTATTACATCCATTAAACAATACACTATGCCTAACATAATTAGAGAAATGAGATTATATTTCAAACAAGAAAATTTACATAATTTTATTAAATTCTAGGTTAGTTCTTGTCACTAATTACAAAGTACATTTTGCCAATAGCTCACCACAGTGATGTGTTACCTCAGTAAAGAAGACACAGAAAAAGGTACAATTCTGCCACTCAGTAAAGTGGTTATATTTAAGCCTTCATCCTGAAAGCAGCAGGTGCAATATCTTGAACAACTACTTGATATTCTTGTCAGAAATACAGCCACAGGTGAAGTCAGCCTGAAGTAATGAAACTACTAATGCTAAATGACACTTGCCTAATAAGACAAATGTCAAAATGTGGTGTCATGCCGGTTTTTCCCTAAATGTATTCAAAGCATACACCCAGTGATTATTTATTATGTATCTATCGAGGAGTTTGAGAGGTTTATATTCTAATGAAGCTATTTCAGTTCCAAACCTAGCTGACACACACTACTTTTAACAAATTTGCTTGCTGAACTTCATCTTTCTGTTTGTGACTTATCAGCAAGGGGCTTCCAGTTTTCTTCATAAAATATTAAAATTAATCTAGTAATGCCTAGCATTAACTGTTGGTTGGTTCTCTTGGTTTGAATCAGTAGAAAAAAGTCTAACACTTTTTTGTGTATGTTTCTTGATGAGTCTGGGGAAAGTAAAAGTAAGAATAAAGTTTCAACTCCTATAATAATGTCTTTTTGGTTTAAGCTTGCTGTGAATATTACACTTAGTAAAATAATTTACAAAAGTAGATATAACAAGGATACCCAAAAGTGACATCAAAGTAGGAGAACAATATTCCCTTTTTTTAATATGAGCAGAAATTTCAAGAAGAAGGAAAGAAGTAGTTCTGCTTATGCTTTGGCAGTTTTGCAATTAGATTAGCTCACATCAAGCACAAGATTTAAAACCTTGAGCAATCAAAAATCATGCATAAGAGTACCCTATGTGGGGGTTTGAACATAAAAGAATTAATGAAAATTTTAAATCATATTTCTAGTGGTTATCTGCTTTCTGAACCTGAGGACACATAGCAATCGGTTTCTGACCTTTCCTTAAAATTTTGAGAGTTAAAGATGGCTATTTTGTTTTAGTGACTCAAGATACTCACAAATTACATGTTTTTATGGGCTGGCACTTAGAAGTTCAAGCATCATGAAATGCTCCATAAAGAGTCAGCAATACTATGACCACTTCTCAATAACATGCACTATCAATGACTTCAGCAGGTATCTGGAAAGGATGCTAGAAATGTGGTTATTTTCTGAGGAGTATTTTGTACTCATTTTCTTAGGAAGGAGAAGTTAATGTTTGGACCTACTCCCACTGAAGTGAGATTTCAGTGGTAAAACTATTGGATATTTATTAATTTTTAAGAAAGACAAACAAACTATTAAATTTCATTCTTCACTGGCTGTTAACACTCATCATTGAAAAAGAAGTCCAAAAAGCTACTGAACTACAACCCCAAAGCTAAAAGTTCATGACCTTTAAGGCAATTTTAGTTTACATATAATTGTTATACACTGATACATTCTGTTCATGTGAGTCTCAGCTCTAGATGTGAATTATATTACATCTGGAATAACATATAACTGATAAATTTTAGTCTTTTGTCTAAAAAACTATACCTAATCTTATCTTATCCATCACAAGAGAAACTGTGTTATCTAATGGGAATAGAATCCTGCAGGTTTTACAAACCAGAAGATAATTTTTTTGATGTATGCTTTATCAAATCCCTGAATACTGTAGACTTATTATTCAGAAGAATATTATGCTATTTTAGAAATAATTGTGGTTTAAATTAAATATGTTTAAGAAAAACAGTGACTGCCTTGGTGTACAAGTCTATTAAAGGTTTTATGAAAATGAATATTATTTCATAACATTATGTGAAATAAATTCAAAACAAAAAACAAATCCAAATCCTGAGTTTGAAAGGTACTCTCAGTTATAAAGTTGAGGAGAGATAATCATACCAGCATTTCCAATTGAGTTCATAACTGCAAGGATTGACACAAGATAAATGTTTGAGTTACACAGTGTTAAATGTCATGTGTGCTTCTGAATGGTGAAACATTTGAAATACCTTTTCCCAAAGTCTATCGCAGTATCTGCATATGAAAAGGTGATTTAATGTTGGGAATACAGGCAGAGCTAGTACAAGAAATTAATGTAAAAGCTGAATTACCACAAGTAAAGAACAAATTAGTAGTTTACTTTACACAGCTCCCACAGAGATAGTATAAAAGAATGAACTCTGGAAGGGCAGTCTTGAGAGGTAGAAAAAAATGGCCACATGCAAGTAGGAGAAAGTGATAAGCCTGAACATGTGAGATACTGCACCTGTGCAGCTCTGCAAGGCTGCACCCCAGGGATGACACCTTGGACAGGTTGAGTCCTCCCATACCCCCACCCATGTCCACATTCAAGAATGCTCTCAGGTCACCTCCTGTGCTCCAGGACCTAATGGGGGAGGCCTCAGGATTGGCAGGAGGCCCTTGCAGCACTCCTGATGCAGTTCTGAAAGCATCCTCGAGGAGATGAGGGCAGTGCTGCTACACAGACCTGTAAAATTGCTTGATGGAGGGAAAACAAAAGGACGTTTTTCTGGGCTAAGAAATAGAAAAAAAAAAAGACAAATCATGGATAAAGGTGAAAATACTGGTTTTTTTTCCAAACATTGCAGACTCTGAAGTCTTGCCTACTCTACAGCCAGGGCTTACAGATAGATCCTGAGGAATGGCTTCTAGGTACTCACAAGTTGTGCTGCCATCCAGAAGGTCCCAGGACCCTTCTGTTCTCAGCTCAAAACAACCTGAACGCAGGCATGTCATTCCATCATGGCTTCAGCTGCTCTGTCCTCAAATAAATGCTCCTGGTAAAATGCGCTGAGGGCAAGGAGCGGCCCTCAGTCAAAGGCCCACAAAATGCCTGCAGGCCCCAGATGTACCAGGGAAGCTGGACAAGCCCTGCTCGCTCCCACCACCTTGTCTTTTCCCAAACTGTTCCTCTGAGGGCCAAAGCCCACAGAGAAACTGGGCACCAGCAAGGTGGCCAAGGGGAGCTGGCACTGGTGCTATGCCCTGGGACAGGGCAGAGCCGGCAAAGCAGCCATGCTGGCCCTGGATGGGGCTGTGGCAGCCTGGCACCTGAGCCACCCTTGCTCTCAAGGCAGGCTGATGGCAGGGCAGGCTCCTCTGCCCCACCAGGTCCTGGTTATTGGGAGGGGAAGCCAGGATGAGAAGGAGAAGGAGAGCAAGGGGAGGCATGACCACAGATGGAGCAGTGGCAGGTGTGACATGGAGGAGAGAGGCCAAGGCTGTGCCTGCACTGAGCACATCCAAAAGCAGCAGCTACTGAGGGCAAGGCAGCCGTGCTTGCACAGCTGGCTGAGTACAAGCTCTCCAGGAGCAGTGTCAGCCACTGCCAAAGCAGGCTGTGAGGTGGCAGAATGAAATGCAGATTTGGGTGGCCTGCTGGCCTCAGCTTTGGCACCCCACTGGCAGTGAAGAAGCAAAGCTTTTGGCCTTGACAGTGCCAGAGGGCAGCATTGACATGGCTGGCTCTGATCTCACATCTCAGAGCCAGGAAAAATACATCTGCAGCTGTTCAGATGTGAGCTTCATGGCAAAAACATTATGGGGGACTCCTCAGCCATTCCATGTGGTTGCTCCAGCATTGGGAAACAGCACAGCCCCCTGTGTGCCAGGAATTTTGATGAAGGTATTCATCAAAGAGTGATTTTCATTGTGTTCAATATTTCTGCTGTGACTGAATCAATAAATGATTGACATAGATGCCTCTTGATCTTATGACAGCCTGTGTGGTAGGTCTGATCTGCACACTAAAATATTCCATATATTTCTTGACAGCAACAAATTTTTTTTGACAACAAAGTATATAGCAGTTCAACAGATGTACTTCTACCACCAGGAGTGTCAGAAAATCCATCCCTAAAGCACTGACTGGGCACCATGGGCATATATAAGAGACTTAAAAATCATAATTGCCTTAAACACTATCCAAGATCAATAACAAGATTACCAAAGGACTTTGAGCAAATTGTATTAAGAGGCTGCTACCATCAATGCCCACCCTCTCACCATCACTGTCATCACCATTCCACCCCAAATATGCCTCCTGGATTTGGGGAATTTGGACTGTGAGCTTACCTGATGGGAACTCGAGAGTAAAGAAAGGTGGCACTATTGTTCAATTATCTTTGGTCTGAGGAGAAGTAAACAAGACTGAAGGAGAAGAATGTGTCCCCAAGGAAAGCCAGACCCAGCAGCTGTGCTGAAAATCAACTCTGGCTGGGTTTGGGGCAGGCAGGTCATAGTCCACAGACTCATTTACTGAGGCCAGGTTTGCACACTCTCCCTGCCAGCCAAGGGGGAGGAGAAGAGTTTTTGTGTATGACAGCAAAACCTCCCATACAGAGGGGTTGAACACCCATCACCAGATGCTACAAGCCAGATAAGAAGCAGATCCTGCAGAGTCTTCCCTCATACAAACTGGCTCAGTTGTAAAACTCCTCCAGCCACTGGGAATGTCACATTCACACAGGACATTCATATGAGGTGTCTTGTTTTAAAAAGGGTCATAAACCATCAAAGACCCCAGAAGTACTCACCAGGCTCATTCCTAAGGCCTTCAACAGGTCCAGAGTGTGTTGCAGAAGACAGTGTAAAACTCCCCAATGCAAAGAAAGTGCTTGGCATGTTCCCATGGATATCTGAATGTACTGTATATTTCGTGGGACCCCCATCATCAAGAGAACCAGAAAAGGACAAATGGGACACTGCTGGATCCACAAGGGTGGTGAATATCTTTCTAACTAATCTTCTCTCTGTCACTTTTTTTCATTCTCTCTCCCACCTTTCTTCTGCTTTTCCTATTTCTTTCTCTCTCTCTCTGATCCAAAAGCACAAGACACTACAAGTTCCATTTTGGCATTGTATAACCTGACATCACTAACCTGCCTCTGGTATGAAATAGCATGGTGTCCTGTGACAAGATGTAAGCAAGAATGAGTGAGAAGATACTGAATCTTTCAGATGTATAGAATGTTTTCAGGCCAAATATCATCAGCTTCTTGTATCTAATCCAAATATAAATGAGTGAATTGGTGCTGATAGAAAACATGTGAGATAAAAACTAAACAATTATTCAGTTTCTATTATATTGGACGCTTCATAATTTCTTTCTTTGTTCCTTTCTTTTATTTTATTTTTTCAGAAAAAAAAGTTCACTTTCTCTTCCAATTAAAGTAATTACCATTAACCTTCAGTAATACAAATTGTTGTTAAGCAGAGGTATTAGGTCGGCCAAGTGTTAAAAGAAAAGAAAACCAAAAGAGCAGAGAGGGCCCTTATGACAGCAAGCTCATAAAAGTTTCATAAAAATGTTAAATAGATGGAGAGGAAAAATAGGTCTTCTTAGAGAAAAAAAATCAGCAGTGCAAAGGCCAATGCAAATTCTGTATACCACTGAGGTTTCACACAAACTCTTTCTCTCTCCAACAAAGCATTTCTGGAACTTAAAATAAGATCTGTCTAATATAGAAGTCTCACATCATCTTCTTTCCCCCATAATATTTGTTAGATTTGATGACTGTTAGTACGGAACCAAGATTTCATCAAAATAGCCTGGAAAATACTAATGCTTCTCCTGCTATTGTGGAAAGAAAATAATGATTCTTCTTAAGATTTAACTAAGAGATATACAAGTCACATGGTACTTTGGATGGCACTGATATGTCCCTTTTATTAATTGTAAATGTTTTCCCTTTTTTTCCATGCAATTGAATCGTTTGTTTGTATGGTTTGCATGCACTTGTCCTTTGAGGAACTGATAATGACACTGTGATCTTATAGGACACCTTTAATGAAATGAGGTTTGTCTTACTCTATTCTGAAGAGCACTCTCCTGTTAGACTCTATGATTAATTGGATTAAAAGGGTGATGTTTCTATATGTAATTGAATAAAGAAACAAACCCACAGCTGCTTGGAATAGGGAATTTTGGGGCATCTGTGAGTGTGCACTACATGAGAGCAGAGATGCTCAAGGACTGGGTAGATCCCACTTACATGACAGGGATTCCCTCAGAAGGTGCAGAATGCATTTAACAGTTTCCTTTTCAGTAGTGTTTCTCTGTTTCTAAAATGCTGGTACATTTTCACCATCTATGTGTTCAAAAATAGTGAACAGTGTTTTTGTTTATAATATGGTCTGAATGCAAACTTTTCTCTGTCTCCTTTGAGACTGTTTGAGCCTCAGAAGGTAATACTGAAATTAGCCACTGCTCATTTCCTTTGGTATCGTCAGGATTCAGTTCAAGACTTCCTGATTGCACAAATAAAACATCAGTGGGGAAGGGAGAGAGAAAAGACTGTCAGTCTAAAACCATACACAAATTGTTGTCACAGATTTCAGCCTACTTCCTTCAGGGATTCAGTTAAAATCCCCCTAGGATGGTTACCCAGATAAGAAGATAAGAGACTCCTTCATGTATGCAACATGAACCAATTCCATGAGCAATGCATTGCAACTCATTCCAAGCTGTTACTCTCCCACTTGGACAGCAAAGGATGCCCCCAAAGGTGGTCTGGGCTGACTATTTGAGTAACAAAATGGCCTCTCTCCCACTGTCACTGCAGCCCTTTCCCAGGTGCAGGGCAGAGGGGAGGATGTGAATGTGCTTTGGATGTGTCTGGGAGGGTGAATACAAATGCAGAAGGCTGCTCTTGGAATGTCAGCCTGACGACAGGAATTACTGGCACAACCACGAGCAAGCCCTTTCCTGCAAAATCATTGGCAACAACAAACTTCAAAATTATGGACAGAACTTGTATTAGCTTAAAGTACATTTGTTAGACTTCTCTACAGTCCTCCCTCCTACATAACAACAATTGAGTTTCATGTTTTATGCGTACCAGATCTTGTGTCTAAGATTAGCTCTTCCTCAAAAACATATCTCACATTGCTATGGTATTTCCAAATGAACTACAATCTTACCCTATACATCTGTCCAGGTTTTAATATAATCAGAAAAGCATATGGTTATGCATATTAACATACTATGAGAAGGAGATGCGTTAGGCAGACCTCAATTTTCAGCTTTGATAACCTGACTATTTATAACCTGTTGGAAAGCACATTAAATGACAGAGTGAGGACAAAAAAACTACTGTTTTGAGGATGCAGATTTAACTTATTGAATCTGGATTTACATGCATATATAAGTGCAAAAACAGAAGAAGGAGTTGGGACTTACATTTCTGACAATTTAAAAAATGCTGTTGCAACTTGATGCAGGGGGAGGCCAAAGGATGAAGGTTGTGTAAGTTTGGAGATTTTAATAAATATAAGCAACACTCTCTTCTCATTTTTGCCTCTCATGATTCCAACATTCCTCTCTCTATTCTTTGGGTGCCTGTTGCAAGGGGACCGTATTTCCAGCAGATACAGCAGTACAGCAGGGCCATGTTTAAAAGTACAAAGGCATACTTGACAAAACCCACTCATAGACTTTTGGGCATCTAAGAGATAAACCAATTATCTTTTGAGATTAATTAAAAGAACTCTTAATGTACAGAGTGGAAAAATCTAACTGTATAAGAAATCCCCAGAAATTGTTACTGAACTTTGGAAAATCATAAAATACATCTTATTTACTAGTGAAAGAGCAAAGGCAAGGTTACCAAAGAATCAGAAAAGACAAATGGCCCTGTAAAAAAAGCTTTTAAAGTCTGCTAAAGGTCAGCTGAAGTGAAAGATATATCTTCCACTTCATCAAGATATATCTAAAAATGAAATGTGTTCATTTTTCTGACCCCTGTATGGACCATTCACTTAAGAGCTGGACACAATCCTTGTGTGTGCCTTCCAACTCTGAATATTCTGTGATTCTGTGAAAAGGCTTTACTCTACAACAATAACAAAGGCTGATGACCACTGGCTTTTTGCATAAGGATTTCCATTTTTACTTAAATAGTTTGTCTGCCCTAATCTTAGGTTAGTGCTTTCTGAGAAATTTCAAGCTCCTATTAAATTGAAAACAAATATTTCCATGGCACCTCTTTAAAAGAAATTTAAATTTATCTGATTTTTTAATATATCTACTGATTTTTTTTTCAAAAACAGAGGCTCAAGACTTTTTCAAGACTGCTGAAAAAAATGAGGGTTTCAAGCTTATACAGTGCCTCTGAGAATTCTCACAGTATAGAATGACAGTATTTCCAAACTGTCTTATTCCATCTTCTTTAGCTAACAAAGTAGACATATCAAAACTAATAAGACATGCTAAAAATAAAATTGAGAGATTAGAGAGGAAACAAAATAGGATCTGATTTAAAAAATGTAAATCACTAGACTCAACTAGGGGTAAGTTTAACTTCTTATTTAAAGATGATATTTGAAGATAGTACTTTTAATGCATTTCCTGACGCTTTACTGCAATTATAAAAAAAAGTAAAACCAGGCAAACTTTATTTACCAAATTAACATACAGAAATCTTCTGAAATAATCTATTGCATAGCAGTTTGCAGCCAAAGGAACTGAATGTGATTATCCTTTTTGTTAACAAAGATTTTTTCATTGCTCAGTTGTGAGGGGAAAGCAAATGCTCTCAGAAAGACAACTGAGTAGCAGCTAGGTTCTCAGTGGGGCTGGGACCAAGTTTGGTAGCACACTCCAAGTACACCTGCCTGAGAGAATCACCTCTCTTCATGTAAGCCTTAATTGACCTCTGAAGTAGTGCAGTGGTCTGGCAGCTTTGTGTCCTGTACTGCTTCCTAAAATAGTTGTGGCTGATGCTGTCCTTGTAACCACTTCCACTCAGTGAGCATTAGAGAAGCCTCATTGTAACATCTAAAGAAAAGCTCAGGAATGGCAGAGATTTAGCTGGACTAAAACCCTGGTGTGATGATTTTCACTTGGCACTTCTCAGCCAAAGATTAGAGTTTATCTCAATAACCAGCAAACAATCAAGAGTAAAAATGACATCTGAAAAACCTCTGCAATATCTTGTTGGAACACTCACTAGCAGCCTTGCTGTCAACCCTACAACCCAAAGAAAGCTGTAAGTGAAGTCTTATAGGAAAGTGATTTTTCAGGAGTTCCACTCCAGCACTCAGTCTTCTGTTAAGTCTCATCAGCAGCTTAATAATGTTTGCATTTCCAATTAAAAAGTCCAACCTGAGACAGAAAATGCTGTTAACAACATCATACTTGAAAGTGTTATCATGCATATTGCCTGGGAATAGAGGTTAGATGGGACAGTTTTCCTTGGCAATATTAATCAGATTAATTGCTTCATTTTTCTTACAATCTAAGAAGGTAATGATTTTGCTATTTTTGTAAGTATGTGTCTGCCTATAACAAAAAGTATTGATGATCAAAGATAAATGGATTTAAGAAAAAAGAAATCCAAATCTGAGTTATCTATTACATTGACATCATAGTGCTAGGAAAAAAAGATGAAACATTACTTCCTGAATTGCATCCACTTTATTCACATTTTGTTACAGTTGTCAGTTCTGCCAGAATATCATCTGTCTGAATGAATTAGTGCAAAATTTAGTACTTCACTTTTAACAAAAAATAAGATTGTAATGGCATTTCAATTTTCCTTCATCCTCTTGTTAGCACTTGATAAATGCAGTCTCACAGGCACTGCTGCTCATCTGACATGATGCTTGCAATTTTAATTTAACAAATCTGAAGAAAATGCAAAGGCAGAAAACTTTCAGGTTTTCTTAAAATTTCTAAATTTCTTGAGATTTTCTGCAAACTATTTTTTCCTTGACAACTTAATTTGCGTGGATTAATAGGGGCTTTTCTCCCCCCCTCCCACCCCCAAGCAATGTTTTATTCTGAGTGGGCATTCATATTAACAGAGGTTGAAGAACATAAAACACAATCTCAATGAAAAACATCTGAAGTACTTCTGTATATTCATGTGTGTATACAGAGCAAGAGACAGACAAGCTGGTTTTGTCTCTTACCAATGGAATGCTGTGAAGTAGTTTTTTTTAACCACAAATGAGCATTTTTCTTTCTTTTCTCATAGAGTTATGTCAGAACACAACACTTGGAATAGACACTTCCCCTGAGAAAACTGCTGTGCTTACCATCCTTGAGAAACAAAATACCATTGCTCCTTCAATACAAAACCCAACTGCAGGTTGTGCCAACTAAAGGTACAACAATGATTCAAGAACCAAATGTTGGCTGGACAATCTTTCTGAGTGAGACCATTAGAGATTTTCCATCTTCTGAGCACACAGCATCACCAGCCATCTGCTACACAGGGAGCTTTGTAACTGGAGCTGACTCAAAGTTAGTTAAAAGCATTAGCAGATGACAGGAGGGTCCCTGGGATTTAGGGACAGGTGAAAATTTTGGGGCAACAGGTTGGTTGCTCTCGGCAGATCCTAAAATGTGGATCCGAAAACTGGGCAGCAAAGTTGGGCCTTCCTTTGCCTCTCCCAGTAATCCCTCCCAGCCACTTTCTCTGCTTATCTCAAATTGGCCTCCTTCCTACAGAAAAAAATGAAATTATGCCGTTTGACTGGTGATATTGCAGTCCAAAAGGTAAGAGAGAAGCTTTAGAAATCAGAAACTTTGGAAAAGAAAGAAAAAAAGTGACGATGACGATGGGTCAGTGCTAGAAGGGATTCTGAAGAACAGAATCTTTTAATAAGTTTTTATTTTATGCATTTTGGGAAAGAGACAGATAATGTATACATACCGGAAGATGGTGACGGTGTTGATGGTGATGATGAATGGTAATGTCCCTTCCCAACTCAGAAGGAAATCAAGTGGCAGCTCCAAAAAGTCAGGCATTTTTAAATGGATGTGTTCAGATAACTTCTGACAGAATTTGCTGATGAGCCTCTAAACTACTAGAAACTATTTTTGATAGCTGTTGAAAGTTGTGAAGTGCCAGAGGTCTGCAACAAAGGCAGTGTTGTGCAATATTTAAAAGGATACGTGAGTTAACCTGAGTAATTGCAGGTCTGTCAGCCTGACATCCATTTTGGAAAAAATAATAGGTTATTCTGTCAGCTGACATGGAATTTGTGTACAAAGAAATTGAGGGAATGGGGCAATGTAAGGGTTGCCAATCATTTTGTGTATGTGGAAACTAGGTGTCTCCAATTCATTTATCCAAATCATCTCTTATAATTGAATTTATAATCTTGGTTATCAAGAGTAATATAGCCAATGCAATGTTATTTAATTTCCACAGGACATCTATGTTCATTTTGCATGACATTTTGGCTATGAACCTGGAATGATAAGAAATGTACTGCAGACATAAAATAGATTAAAGTCTGGCTGGTAGGTTTCAACATACACTTGCAGTAAAGGAACACTAATCAATTGGGTGTCTCTTTATTGTGTCCCATAAGGATCTGTCCTTAGATTTTACAAGTTAACATTAAGCAGTGACCTGGAAAAACAAAAAATACAAAAGCATTACCAATAATATTTGTGAATGACATCAAGATTGGGAGACAAGTTACCAATGCAGTTTGATCTAGGTTAGTCAAGAAACTGGACACAGACAAAGAAATATGCAGTTAAATACACACATATATTTGAGCTTTCAAGAACTAACAACTCTGCACTTAAGGGATATTGGAGTCCATCATGGGATGCAATTACTAGCATGGTAATTATAACAGATAATCCCTGAAGGTAATGCTGTGGCTAAAAAAAGTAGAATTGGGGTTTAGTTATGCAAATAAGTGTGGTACTGTGGTAACCGAGATTATACCACCTTACCTCTAATTCACAGTATTATGACTGCTTCTGCACTGATATCCAGCATTACAAGATAATGGAAAAATGGTGAAATCTCAAAGAGTAGTCATCAAGATCATGAAAGACAGAAAGATGTGACTTCGAGTGAGCTATACAGAGTCTCCTTCTCAGATCAAAAACAAATGAACAAACAAACAAACTCCAAAGCAACAGTAAAGTAAAGCAAAAGTAAAGTGGGTTTTAATTGTAGAAGGAATTATATTCTAGAACAACTTTTCAAGACAAGCATTGGTATTAAGGAACTTACCAGGCTGGATTTCAAAATGAGTTAACTGTACACGTACAATTATACAATGTAAGGCATCCGTCAAGAAAATGTCTGGAGAGTTGTATGATTTTTAAGTTGAATTTTGTCTTGTGAAACTTCTGCTCAAGTGGCATTAAGGCTAGACCTCTGTCTGTACTCTGTATTCCTAAAATATATCTCCTATTTCAAAACAGTTAAGGTTCTCATAGCGCCACAACTTCTACAACCCTTGGGAACATCTTAAAAATGGAAAAACTTTCCAACCTAAGTGCATGAAATGTCATTTCATGATCTGTAATATATTCCTATATCTCACAAGTACAGTTGGTCACACAGGTATCCAGGCTACTTAAGCACAAAGCATGCAACGTAGGAATTGTCCATAAGAGTGCTCTAGGCTGTAAATCAAGATTAAATACCTTTACACTTCTAAGTCCTTGCGTGGCTAGGGTTTGAAATGTTAATGCCATTATCTCTAAGGTATTAGTTGTGAAAGTTTCAGTGTGATCTTACAAACTCAATGAGGCCTCAGCAGACATGAAAGTTCAAATCAAGCAGTTCTACTTTTAGAGCACTTATCAGAGAAGTGGGCAACATAGCTTCAATTTCAACCTGAGAGAGTAAGAAAATACATCTTTCACATAGGAGAGTGGCTTAATCACTGAATAAGGTGTTTCTTGACCTGGATTCTACTGGATCTGGCTGCAATGGAGTGAACTTTCCTCATAGCAGTCTGTATGGGCCATGAGTTGGACTTGCAGCTGATTGGATTCACTGTTGTTCTATCTATTATCTCTCCTTGTCCCCTCTGTACAGAGTGGGGAGTGAGTGAGTGAGCAGCTGTGTGGGTGGCTGGCTGCTGGTTCCTTATTGCCTCCACAGGGAATTACAAACACATAAATAGTTCTTGCAAAATACAGCAGTGCCACATTTGACAGTAATGCTTCAAAAAATGGTCTTCTCCTCTTCTCAGGGAAAGGTTGATCCATAACCTCTTCAGTTAGTGTGATCAGTGAGATAACATTTATAATAACAACTCCTATCATGTGTCCTTTCTTGGCTCTTAAAGGTGCCCCAGGATAAAACATTTTCTTAATGTTGAAATAATTTCAGTTGTCCTTTTCCATAATAAATAAATTTGCATGAATGAATCACTTATCTCTAAAGCCAAGGTGCAACCAATCACCATTTCAAAGTGTGTTAGGCTAAGAGAAAACATTTCTTGTTTTGTTGTGTTCTTTTCATTTAACTGTGACATGTATTTAGATCCCTCTTTTCTACTGGGTCTTATCCTAATTGGCAGGAAGCACAACTTCTTGCTATATACAGAACTTAAATGCTCTGAATGAAGTCAAAGTTGCAGAAGTTAAGGGTAAAGCTTCTGTGCCTGCAGGTGTGCTCTGCCCCGTCCCTCTTTTATTAAAATGTATGCTTTTGCCTATTGGTGCTCCTGACTACAGTATAGAGAAAACCCTTTTCCCTTTATTCTAAATAACAATGGACTTTGTCACCACAAAGATCATTCGTAGCAGCATAAAGTTTCCCTGAGACTGAAATTCAAATTTACATTACCATGGAGCAATTCTTTATAGAGATTAACACTTTTAGAATGTATCCCTGAAATCTTCCTACACAAAAATAAGGCAAACTGAAGCAATTGTGTTTCTGTTTGTAAGATGTACAGGCTTTCCTCTTAGGTTCTGTGTTTTATAACCCTCTTTCCTCATATGCATGTACAGTTTGCTTATATGCATGTATATTTGCCTTGAAATTATAATATATAATATAAATATATTATATTATATTTTATAATTAAAACCAAACTTCTTCCTACACAAATCAGTGGCAAATCTTCAGTGGACATCAATGAAATCACATTGAAAGTTATTCGTATATTAAAATTATCTAGAGGGAAAAAAAACAATGATGATCTAATTGTAATGACTACAAAGCTTTTTTTCAAATTCTTTGCCTGTCTGAAAACTAAGCTCGCAGCTCAGCTCAGGCATTTAGTTTTTTCAGTCTAAAGAAAATGCACTTGCTATTGGTTGGGGGCATGATCATACATTTTCTGTGGTTCAGAGATGCTTATGCCTTGTTTTCCAAGTTACAAAAATCTGGTGGATTATGTTAAAAACATGAAAAGAGCAGCACTGAAGATGATTTTGCAGTACTTGTGTGCTTTTCCAGAAGGCACTACCTTCTGAAAACAATAAAAAGCCAGCTGAGCTTTTCAGAGATTGTTCTAAGTATCAATAGGGATTCTGAGATACTAGCCTGGGAGAGGGAGTCCTTGGAAAAACTAGGAGGCAGCATACAGAAAGGTACTGGCTATGATTATTATGGGATGGGATGATGAGACCTGGAGTCAGAGGCAGAGACAGTTAGAAGATTCCTGTAGCATATTTTCCTTTTTCTAAGATGCTGATTTAGCAAAAGCAACTGATTCAACAAAAACCCTATCATATCAACAAATTTCCCCCCAAAACAAGGCAGCCCAGTGCCATTTCATGGTCACTTCCAGTCACTTTCTGCATGCTGCTGTTAGAAAATGAAACCTGCATCCTAAGAAATGAAGCACAGATAGGGCTTATTCCAGATATTATCTATATCTTTTTTTAATTTCTGTTTCACAAAGCATTGTGTGTTCCAAATTTTAAATTAGTATTTGTTAGAGGCTAGACAAATTAAGATAGTATCTTTGGGAGTTAAAGTTTGTAGAAGTAGAAGAAGCCTGGCAACACCAAAAAAGCCTTTTACATCAGAAATCTTTGTATGGCAGAGACACAGAAATCGTTTCTTTCTTTTTCCGCCCTGTGTGTTATTTTCCTGCATGCATTATGATAAAAGAGCTGCCTAAGCTTGAGAATTTAAGCACATTCCAATTAGCACTCTAAGATTATTCATTATAACAGAGAGAGAGGAAAAAAATCCAGGTGACGTTTACCATAGTGTAATCCAGTATAGCAAATGAGTAATTAAAGCAAAACAAACAAAATACTTAAAAATAAATAATAGCTTTTACATGGGCAAATGCAATTAAGTTTCAACATTCAGTTAGCTGCCTAATTACCTTGATCTTCTATTCATAAAATTAGAAAATAATTAGAAATTAGAAACCCAACCTAATCAGTTACTTCAGTACTCCACTTTAAATTAAGAAAGACAGCAGCAACTAGCTTTTACTGTAATTTCAAAACAGCACATCCAAAATCCTGCCTTTTTTCTCCAGTGGGTTGCAGGCTGTCTTCATTTAACCCACTCATCAATTTTCATAATCCCTTGATATACACAGTTCTAACCCCTTTGGTTTCCCCCTTGACTAACCCACTGCAGAGTCCCTTACAAGGCTTATAAATCTCTGCTTTATCAGTAGAAAATCTGTCTTCAGTGTGAGATAAGCACACCTGGCCTCATCCTGTAAGGCACTGGGCACTGTTGTGATCCCATCTACCCCAAGAAACTGTATTGACTAGTGTATGGTTTGTTCTTACCCTCCAAAATCCAAGTGCATAAAGTTAAGAGAGCATTCACTTGACATTTGGGATCAAGCAAGAGCCTTCTGCACCTTACAGGATCATCACACAGTATCATCACAGCTAAATTTCAGTCAATAGCTCCTATTGACTTCATTACAGTCAAACACAACTCTGAATACAGATGTTTTACCAGAACTTTGAAGACAATTTTATTATTCATATGTCCTCAGGATATGAACTATAAAAAGCAGTTCTGTGACTCCGGATATGGTACCAGTGCATTCCTGTTTCTCACTTCACAGACAACAACACATCTGTGACAAAGGTGGAATGCATTATTTCACATATATTTGGACTCAGTAGAAAAGTCAGAAGTAGTTGTGACAAGGACAAAGGATTTTACAAACATGTCTATACTCTAAGTTGCCTTGGAAAAGGACATTAAGATGTTCATTGCATGAAGGGATTGTGTCATAACATGTTGGTTGGGATCTGAAACAACCAGAAAATATTGATGTTCATATTACATCTGTTAAAATTAAAACAGATAATGAGAAATTCAGCACTGAATTAATTTCTAGAAAAACTGCTGGGTAAGAATGTTAATTAACCTAGCTATCAAGTTCTAGCTTTCTTTCATAGTGTTTTTCAATTTTTTCATTTACTTTGCATGGGCTGTCACATAAATCATTTTAGGTACAAAGCAATATTATAATTGGTGAGACCTCTGGAAAATGTCATTGCATCTTTTTAGAAAACTTGCAGTTTTCTTCAGTCAAATGGGCCAACATCTGTGTCATAAGTAAGAGAATAAGTGAAATATAAATTCCACATGCAAATAGAAATTTTCCACATGCAAATAGAAATTTCCCCCAAGCAAACAAAACCAGTAGGAACTGGGGCTCTGTAGTCTAAGAGCAAAATGCATTACAGGCAGCCGCCAACTGCTGATGACAGGACAAATACTGACTTAAAATACTGCATGTAAACTGAAAGAGTGGGCTGAATTTGACTGATGGGACTATTTTGTCCTAAGTTTCTCTTCCTCTACAGTGAGTATCCACAGCACAGAACACTTTGTTAGGATACAGTTCCTAGGCAGCTGAATAAACAAAATATTAAGCTACTCTTTTCTCACCTCCTTACATAATTAAAACTATTCACAAATGAACAAGATTTAATGACAAAAGAATTGTCTGCTCTTATTATCTGTCCATACCACCTATCAAATTCCAGCCCATACATTTGCTCCGGATCCAGCTGTGCTGTCCCCAGTGACATGCATTCCAAATAAAACTGTTCTGGAATATCTGCAGCTAATTTTGATTAGACAACATCAAAAGTTTGAACTTTCCTAAGTCATTTATCTCAGTGATTAATCAGCAACACAAGTAAAAACATTGGTCTTTTTCTAATTGGAATTTGTTGGCTTACCAGCAATCAGTGCATTTAACCATTAGGATGCAGATCTTTGTTTGCTTGGGGGAAAAGAAGCATTTTTGTCACATAAAACTGCATCTCCTTTTGAAAAACCAGACAGATTAAGCTGGTTTGGATTCCTGCTATTAAGCAGTTTTTTCCAGCCCTCAAATCATTCAGAGGTTTATCCCTATCTCCTTTCAATATTTTCGTATTGACTTTTAAAGGTTGATAACAGAACTGAGCAAATACCAACATTAAAAGTAATAATCCTTAGATTGAGGTGAAGTTCCCACTTTCTCAAGGGTGACATTAGCTTTTGGGTTGGGACTTTTTTTTATACATAGTTCCTCTATAATCATAAAGTGTACTAGGACTTCTTTCAAGGACACAATTCTCCTGTGTAAGCTGCACTTGATGGTCACCCTTGACTTGCTGAGATCAGTGTGCTGAGTTTAAATTTATGGGACATCTGTTTTTCTGACATTGCCCAGTGCTTTTTCAATGAAAATATTCTATAAGACTGGTTCAGTGCCTGAAAAGAAATCTAAGATACTCGATCTGCACTTCCAATCTGTAACTACCAAGTTTGCATTTTCATCAGGGAATAAAATCAGGTTTGGCTGAGAAGAGCTATTCTTCATAGCATCACACTGATTTGTTTTAATTTAATTACAGTTTTTTGTCAGTTGAAGTCTGCATCACCATCCTACTATTATTCTGGGGATTGCTCTCTTGGTAGCCAGAACTGTCTGGCATAGCTCATTTGTCTTTTGTGTTTGGATTTTTGGTATAACTCAATACTGTCCATTTTTGGCTGCTCTATAATATATTGAAATCAATATTTGTTGACTCACTCAACTTCAGAGCATCAGTTTTGCACATTAGTGTCTCAATGCCACTTTTACTACATCCTTATCCTAGCCTTTTTCAGCATGCCAACATTGAAGGACACAACTAGGGCATGGTTAGGGGCATATGTTTAATAGAGTATTGTTTATCTCTTTCTGAGTTTGGTGACAAATCCATAAGGAACTCCTGGAGAACCTTCCTGTCGTAATGACATTTCCAGGTTGGCACTATGTGGGAATGGAAGGAATTCTGCCTCTAGGTGACACACTGGCACCATGTCACTTAGTATGCCCAGACTAAGTTGTCAGATATTGGTGTCCTGGTCTAACTTGACAGAGGACAAAGAATGGTTTGAGTTGTGCAGGTATCCACCTGAAAGAGGAAGGTTAAGCCTATTTAACTGGAAATGCAGTGACACCTGAGAGCCACAATTGTAGTGCCTTGAGGGTGGAAGGGAACAAGAAAGGACTAAGAGACACCCAGTCTGCCTGGGCTGCTGTCAGGGCTGCTGTCTGGCTTATTCTCCCTTCTCAAAATCTTCAACACTTTTGTTCCAGTGGAGCAGCTGTCCCAGCTCAGCACTTTGCTTCATATAGCTGACAGCTGTAGAGTTTTAATCCAATGCTGAATAGGTTTATCCTCCCAGGATATATGGCCTGGAAAATAAGGGCATCCTCCAAAAGAATGCTGTCAGCCTGCCACTGTAACCCTTTATGAATAGTTCAATAGGAGTGGGATTTTACTTTCTAAATAATCCTACAGTTTTCCAGTGCTTGTAACACAGAATTTCTTAATAGTACTACCAATATTCAGTTTCACATATTCGCTGTTTTGGCAAGAGACTGAGATCTACTCATGTGGAACTTGCAGTTAGGGAAATAGACTCTCAGGAGGAGGATCACCAATTTCAATATCCAGCATGAACTTCTACATGTCAAATTTTCATTTTGAAGCCTTTCCACAACACCACATGGGTAAGAAAGGCTCATAAACAAGCTTCAAAGGTTTTCTCGCTTCCTGACAATTAATTACAAATTTATCTTTTATATTCTACTCCACCTAGGAAAAGATAGTCAATGTTCAATGGAGCATGGCCAAACACTTTAAGAGAGTATTTATGAACACTTATTCAGATTCCCAATAGTTGTCATTTGAGCAATATTCATGTCTGGTTCTTATTGCTGTTTTCCAGGATGAGTTTTGTTTGAATAAATGTGTGGGAAATTACTAGCTTGTGCAAACCCATCTGTACCCCCAGATTAATAAGGATGAACATTGCTGGTTAAACAACTGCATTTAAGAAAATGAAGGCTTGTTCCTCAAACATTTTGTAAAGAGAAGCAAGTGTTAAATTCACTGGGGAACTTGAATGGGAAGAACTAGATTCAGCCTCCTTCTAGTTGAAAGGGAAAAGTTATGTTATCTGAATATCTTCTAATATCAATGCAAATCCAACAAACAGAGTTTTGTTTTCACACAATTTTGCACTACTCCCAATTAACTATGGCATACACCTAGATGTGGAATTCACCCCTGCAGATTTTTACAGCTTTCTGAGTATTGGCAGCTCAATAACCTGAAAAGACAACATCTGATGGCTGTGCTGAGCTCCATTCAGAATCCACTGGTCTCAACAGAGGGCCACCAATTAACTTCAGTGAGCATTTGATAGGTGCCTTATTGCTCTCTGCACCAGCACAGGACATGACCTTCTCTGCTTTGTCTACCAGAACTGCCAAATGCACATGCTTAAAATAATACTGTCAAATTTTCAAGGGACTTATAAATCATTGATGGCTGTTAACATAATTCAAATATCCTTTAAGAAATTCATTTGTCTATAAAAATATTCAAGAGAGATTATGAATTAAAATTGTTTGAACAAAGGACCGTGATACTACAGAACAAACAATATGACTTGTCAGTAAAATGAAATACCTGGTTTTTGATAGACACACACCACTTAGGCAGTGGCTCAGCAGAAGAGGAAACAGCTTGTGATGCACAATGCCCATGTCACAAAATGCTATTAAGACACTCTGGATCTGTAGGTAGCAGTGCCAGACTGTAGGTTAAATAATGAAGAATGAAGGCAAATCCTACATACTATGTATTGGTTTATTTTTCATGTTTCTTGTGTTACTCATTTGCTTATTGAACTCACAAAGGAAGAAGCAACTCTTGATTTAGTCTTAAGCCATATACAAATTGTTAAGACTTAACTATCCAAAAAGTGGTCTGCAATTGTGACTATACTTTAGTGATAAGACAAAAAAGAGCTGCATGTGAAATAAAAAAATCAGTAAAAGTAATGTTTGATTCAAAGCAAAATAAACTATATCAAGATGAGAAAGCTAATTTCAAGGACATTAAAAGGAGTAGCCAAAAGACTGAAATACTAAAAAATTACATAATGACTAGCCAGGAATAGTCAGAGCCAAAGTTCCAAAAGGATTTTAAAAGCTGGCATGAAAAAGCAAAAAAGTAAATTTCCTAATGCTATTAAAATAACCAAAACCAAATAAATAAAATTTAAAAAAATACTTTGAAAAGTCTAGGTTGTGCCCTAATGAGGGAAAGAAAACAGAGTATACCTTGACAATTGAAATACAAAACCTGAAAAAAGCAAGATGAAACAATTCTGAGACATAAAGGCATAGAATCTAATAACCCACCATTCTTCAAATATTCAAGAAATGGGAAACTAGCCTGATATTCAATGATAGCAAATTATATAAAGAGAGCACTCAAGGAAGATAAAACCACAACAGAAAAGTTAAATTAATTCTCTCAGTCTGCTCTGCCAGTGAAGGCAGATAGGACAGTTCTCACACAATGGTCATTCCTTATGTAGGATGGAAATGAACCATTGTCTCTGAGTATCAATAGAACATATTTTAGAACAAATCCAATTCATAAGGTGGACTTCAAAAAATTTCCAATACCAGTTGATGTTCTATTGGGGCATGTTAATACCAGTTACAGAGGCCTTAGCACAAAAGCAAGCAGCAAAGTAGAAAAAAGCAATTTTATATTTTCGCATATCAGTTTTCATTTTTAACTGAATTTATGGAGAGTAGAGAGGCATAGACGGTAATCCAGTGAACAACAGACATGATATTTCTGCAGACTTCAGATATTTCTTCACAAAGCTAATTGGTAGGAACAATGACAAAACAGTATTAAGGTACAAATAAATAAATATGTCATATCAGGGAAAAACTAACATAACTTTTCAGAAAATCCCCACATATCTCAGAAGCTAAATACCTTCTTTTTGGAGCAGGTAATCGTATGAGTAATACTATACTAAGAGTATTTATGATTTAAGAAAGCTTATGATGAGGTCTCTTATTAAAGTCTCTGACAGAAATAGAGGTAGTACAGGATACAACAGAAGGTCTTGGATTAATAATTGGTTAACAGATAGGA
The DNA here is from genome assembly GCF_023055355.1 of Agelaius tricolor. NCBI lineage: Eukaryota > Metazoa > Chordata > Aves > Passeriformes > Icteridae > Agelaius > Agelaius tricolor. The sequence continues at coordinate 49,231,835 of NW_027269261.1, forward strand.
ACCAAAGTGTAGGAAATAAAATTTGTGTTAATAAAGTAAGGGTAACACACGAGGATAACCCTGTGTATAACAGCCTCTAAAATAAGCCTTAACATTTACAAAGAAGATTTTGTGGTAATTTTAAGGTATTTTCTGACAACATTCATTCAGTGCATGGTGATAATTAAAAAAGTAATGGACAACTGGAAGTTTATCAGGAAAGGTCTGAGAGCAATACTGAAATTTTTACCTCATGAGGGAGTTTAACCATGCTGTACCTTTACCCTGAATACTGAATGTAGCTTTGCTTGCCCACATTTCATATTGGAATTAGAAGTACAGAATAATGATCAGGATTAACAAATGATGAATAGTTTTGTATGAACTTCTGAAGGTAATGCAGTTATCAAAAAATAGTTTTAAGGAAACATTTCTTCACACAAGATATAATTAATTTATAAGATTGAGGGAGAACTTCTTTATAGGGAGTGTTACTGAGCACTGGAACAGGCTGACCAGAAAGATTGTGGAATCTCCTCTCCAGGAGATATATAAATAAAAGCCATCTGGACAAAATCCTGAGTAACGTGCTTTAGTGGACCCTGCTTGAGCAGGGAGGCTGGATTAGATGATCTCTGGTGGTCTGTCCCAACCTTAACCATTTTGTGATTCTGTGAAACTCTAGAGACCAAAGTATAAATGATACAAAATGGGATTGGACAAACTCCTAAAGGAAACAGTCATGGGTGGCTGGTAGCCCTAGGACTTGGGAACTTGCTACAGACTGGAACTGTGGAGATATGCTCTGTCCTGCTCTTGTTTCTTTTCATATTCAGCCTCTCTCTCAACAGCCAACTTTTTGCTGGCAAACCAGATTTAGAAATTGTACTTTAAGATGTACATTAGTAGCAATAATAGTAATAATAGTGTTTGAGAAAACACTATTGAAAAATTAGAGCTGACCTGCTAATCTGAGCTGGTTACACACTGGAGGGCATTTGTGCCTTGCACGCCTCTCTCCAACCATGTCTGGTGATAACCCTCAGCATTCCTTAGATACCTATGGGTGAAAGGACAATTATTTCAGGTGCAATCATGTCCAATGAATTCATGGCCCTCCAGTTCAGACTGCAGGCACACATGTTAATTACTGCCATCTGTGACAGTGGTTTATGCAGCAAGCACTTCTGCCACCCAGAAGATAAAGTGAAATCCCTGTATTGCTTCATGTGGGTCAGGGAGCCACGGTTAATAATGACTTTGTTCAGCATTTTTCTGGGCTGCATGTGGCAGGTGCAATGCTTCTGGTCTCTCACTACTGTTACCAGCTCACTGATGTATCAGGCCCCTAAAGAATCTTTCTCAGTGGGTGACACTGCTTTAGTTATAATTTTACTCCATTTTACTCTATAATTTTAGCTTTTTGTTTTCTGTCTAAGAAACCTCAGTGCAAGCACCTCCATGTTACAAACCTAAGTTCCAAAGGTATATTTTAGAGGCATTTGGACATAGCTTTTTGAGAAAGCTAAGGTCATTTAACATTTTTAAAAGTCCTCAGTGAGACAAGAAACATGCAGGAGTTAACAAGGATTGTAGGACATAAAAATCTGATAGCAAGGACATAATGCAGAAAAAAATAAAGCACAAATGAACACATTGTGCTGACTGATAAATATGAACTCTAGCAGTATTGCTGAGAAGGCAGGCACAGGAGTTCGATGAACCTTTTGAGCTGATATAACTCATGCAGCTGCCAGTTGTGTAGTTGAAAAGCTTTACTATTTGTGAATTTAGGAGTAATGCAAAGCAATATATTTTCAAGAAGGAATTTCTCTTGATCTCTATGGTGTTTGTCACCAACCATAATTTTTCCAATGTTAATCTATGAAAATTATTCTCCCAGCACCTTCTAATTAATACAATTAATGGGATCCATCCAATGTAGGAATACTTGTTTTGAAACTAATTTCTGTTTTCCTTGGGATATATGTCTTTCCTTTTTTTCATGTCACAAAGCCTCTGAAGATGATTAGTGAAGCAAGTTAAACATAAAAAAAATAGATTGAAATCTGCATTTATGAACACACATCTCAGCCCAATTCATACCACTACATGAGCTTAACCTATAAGAGCATTTTTGTAATTGTTGTTATCTATAGAAATATTTGCACTCTCTAGAATTCCAAACATTTGAACTGGAACTCCTTAATCTGTTGCCTGACAATAATTTTATCAAAAAGTATTTATCATTGAGTGACACCATAGAATTAATAATAAAACATCATCAGAAACACCTTTGAGAAATTAAACACAATTTTATGAAATTCATTCCTTTGAGCTATTTGATCAATATAGCCCCACTTATCTTCAAACAGAAGTGTTATCTTCCACCATATCTAAAGCTACTTTAGTAGGTTCTACTGAATGAACTTGTAAAAAATTCACAATTTTCTTGTGAAATTTGCAATAAAGTGCAGGACTCGATCCTTTCCATCCTCTTTCCAACACATATAACCATGTTTATGATTTTCCTGTACAATGGATAGTATGCAGCAGTCAGGTTATCAAAAATCATTGTGAAGATAATATACTTACCATCTACTTTGATCTGAAAATATTTACAATTGTGCCATCTGCTTCATCATAATTCATTTTAAGCCTTATACTCAAGAAAAATGAACTGCCTGGCAATACAAATCTGACAAAATTTAATCAAGACAAGAAACATCTCACTGTTCTCTAAAATTAATTTCTAAACAGTCCAAATTTGGTGCCATTATCTTAATCATTCAATTTCCAAAGTTTCTTCTGCAAAGTCTGCATGTTAATCTGTTGGAATGGAAACCTTGTTTATAAAGGGGTATTTGTACAATAAAGCGTAAGCATGGTCCATAAATTGCAAACAGCATTCAAATGAATGCTCACATACATTTTAAAATGCTCAATATATTTTATAAGGCTAACAGGTAGGCAATGATTGAAATGTAGTCCAGGTAGAGGCACTAAGTATTTCTATTAGCTTATTCAGAAGTGGCGTACTTGGAAGATGAGGTGATAAAAGGACATTTACACCATCATCTCTCCTGCTCCCTGTACAAGAGGAACAGGAAAAGTGAGGAATTTGGTGGAGACTTCATGCTGATCACTAGCCGGGGTGCAGTTGTCTTGTGGGTTTTGGAAGTCAATGTAACCTACAGCGATCTCATAACCACGCTGTATTTTCTCATGGCAACCCCAGGAATTCATTTTCTCTGCATTCAGCATGGAAGTAGCACAGCAGTGGTGCTCGCTATCTCTTGCCTTGTTCTGGGGGCAGCCCGGGGGCTCTTCCCCAGGAAAGGAAGAAAGTGTCCCCTGTAATTCTTCACAGTGCTACCAAAGCACCAGTGGCTGCCTGGTCTAAGCTGAGAATCCCTGACTCTGAGGTTATCTTGCTAAAGATCAGAATATCTCACTTGGAAAGTTACCCTTGGCAAGTGTCACTCCTTCTGCCCTTATCACGCTAAGGATTGTGCCTAATTTTAACCAATGTACTTTTTGATGCCTTTGATTTCCATAGGAAGTTTGGGCTCAAAGTTAAGCGTCCATTTAGGTGCCTTTCAAGATAAGAATGGCTTTCAAGCCTAAAATTTCAGATGTAGACATGCCAAAACTACAATATTGAATTATCTTTGAGGAAAACTTAAAAAAAATAATAGCCTTGAAAATTCTTTGCAACTACTATATGGTCATACAGCCTTACACTGACAGATGCACAGATTTGTTACAGCATTTAACGACTGTTGCCCACTCTGGGAAAAAATTTACTCTTATATGGGCAACTATGCTTAACTGATACATAATAAAATAACTAAACCTCTTTCTTCTTTAATGTGGAGTCTTATATGCAAATTTTAATCTAAGATAAGCAATGTATTAAATGGACCTTTGAAAATAGATTTTATTGACTGAGAAGTTTTTACCCAGATAATGCTTATTCTTCTTAATAAACAACTGTGTAAAAAACCCCAACAGGTCTGGCACATTTCCATGCAGCTTCATGTACCTACCAGTGTGTGGAGACGGAGTGTAGTTAAAAGTCATCATCAGTAATTAATTATCATTTTGGCACATGAAGGATAAATTTTCATGTCAAATGCAAACTACTTAAAGACATCCTCCTATATGGATGACCTCTTTATGTTCATTCTTATGGCATGTACAGGTTTCACGTAAAGAAACTTGGGCAACAAATTGTGTGCTATTTATTTCTGATTATCATTAAAGCTATAATTGTGTACCCAGGTATTGGTTTGGGCATTCAGCCAGCTTCAGGTAGGCTGCAGAAGCAGAGGAAGGGTAAGCAGAGGAGCTGGATGGTTCAGGCTGGGAAAGGGCTCATGTGTCTGGGGAGTTTCCATGGCCCTGCCCTGGGTCAGTGAGGACTGAGGAGTGTGCCTTGCTGGCACAGGCAGTCAGTCAGCTCAGTGGTCTCACTGCATCCCCTTGTGGCTGGGCGCCTACAAGAGCTAAACATTGTCCATTCCCATGAGAGCCAGAGGTCAGGTGGGAAGAAAGCAGCATTCCTGCCCTGGAAAGGGGGACAAACTGGATCTTGGAAGGGAAAGCAATTAACTTCTTCACAATGCCAACCTGTGCATTTCCTAGAAACATGCCCTTTCCTCAGAGTCTCTGCTGAAGAGATTCTCCAACCAGTGATACCCCAGAATTCCTCCCAGCACATTTTGCAGCCCACCATAAAGACTGTGTAGAGGCCTATGAGTAATTGTGGAGGAGGAATGTTTCTGACTACACTTTATCCCCCTATTTCCAAACATAGCATGGATGGAGCAGCTCTGCTCAGACTATTATTCAGAGTGGCTTTGTGTTGTCTTTGAAGAATGATTTAACTTTTAACAATACAGTGAATGTATGGGATTTGAAACAACTGAAATGCAACCATTTACACCGATTTTCATGAATACTAACTTCACTTTAAATAGAAGGAAAAAAAGTCTTTGGAATCTACCCAACAGCAATTGGGTAGGGTAAATAACTTGTCTGTCTGGAAAGAAATGCGAAGTTAAAGCTTGTTACATAATTTCAGTGACATTTTTTGCTTTAATTTAACAATAAATTAATGGCAGACACAGATTAATAACAAAAAAGCAAATCTGAATCTCAAGCTGCATGATCTGTGAAATTGTGACCTTTCCTAAGAGAAGGGTTGCCCTGTGGGCTACCCCTATTTTCAAAAGTATCAGTTCAGAAGTCTAAAAATATCTTGCAACAATTATTTTTCCATCAGTCAGTAACATTATAAAAATAGGTATCTAATTAAAATTTCTCACAATCAGTGACTGAAGTTGCTGCTTACAATGATCTTTTTTTAAAATGAACCTTCAGAGGGTGTTGTCTGTTCCAAAAGAGATAAGGTCCACTAATGTTAACAGGAGTGAGACAGAGATGCAGCCAGTCCTTTGAGGTAACTCTTCAGGCACAGTGAGTTAGCAGAGCACCCCAGAGTGCCTTGAAGGGAGAGATGGCTATTTAGATCAACAAAGGATTTACCCCTTTCATGTTTATTTGTCATCCTGGCCTTCCACAGGATCTAATCATATCTGTCAACAATAGAAAATCTTAATAGCTCATGTTGAAGTCTTGCTAGCAGCTCATTTTCTCATCTGAACAGGGCATAAATGAACTGCAAATGTCAGGTCATTGCTTCATGCTCTCACTTGTCCCCCAGCCCCCTCAAATTGCAGCATTTTCTGGTTTTGTGTCCAGATCAATCCAGTTCCCTTCTAAATGTTGTAAATATGTAACCCTTCCTGGAGATTCCTTTTTTTTTTTTTTTTTTTTTTTGTCACAATATATGTTCTTACCTCATTTTATTTAGTCATCTCTGTGAGAATGAAAGGTGTGGAGTCCGCTTAGTAAGCGCAGGGAATCATAAAAATCAAATCCATGCAGGACATACACTCAGATAAACAGAATAGTTGCAAAGCTATAGCAATAATGTGGGCAGATTTGCAATTTTATACTTAGAAATCCCATTTTGAGGACCACAACTGGACTACAGAAATATCACAATAATATATCACAAGTTTCTTTTCTATCAAATGCAATTACTGCTGCAATTTATGTTGGTCCACCTAGCCTGGCTATAAACCAATGTCTCCTCTTTAAAAAAACTGCTATTATCGCTATTTTTCTTTTGATATTTAAAATTAAGAAGACCTGTTGACTATGAACAGATTGTGCAGAGCGATAGCTTTGACTATTGCTCAAGCTGCAGACAAGATGCATGAGCCTCTGCCTGCCCTTTCCCACAGCGCCTGGCTTTGCAGGGACTACCTGGACAGGGGAGGAATTTTCAGGTTTCTCTCCTCACTATTCGCAGAGCCAGGAAATCAGTTCACACGCAGCAAAGCCAGCAGCTAATCCTGAGGAGTCAGGATTAGTCACCTCGGAGTCCCCGCCGAGCCCCGATCCCGTTTTGTCAAACTCCCGGCGATGGTAGCGACCGGGAGCATCAGCCCCACGGGCTCACCGGCCCCACGGACCTACCCCGGCCCCGTCGGAGGGGCGAGGCCTCCCGCCCCGCATGCAGCTGCTCACATCTGTTAACTTTTATTTACAAACACGCGAACCGCCCTGTGTGCGAAGAGGGACAGCGCCGGGGAGACGCCCGATCCCTTGCGGGCGCTCCTGCGCCGCCGAGCCCCCTTCCCGCTGCCCGCAGCCGGGGCCCCTCCGCCCCCCGGAACGCACCCCCGCACCTCTCCCGCTTCTCCACGTTCGCCGCACGGTGCCCGCGGGTGGCAGCGGCCGGCGCTCCCCCGGGAAGGAGCCGCACGCCCGGGCCGGGTCCCGGCGGGTGACCCGGCACAGGCGCGTCCTTGCGGAGCCGCCGCGGAGGGCGCAGAGCCCCGGGGCCGGCCCGGGAAGGCGGGGGCTGCCCCATACCCACCTTCCGTGTGCACGGCGGAGACGTAGGTCCAGTTGTACCGCTTGACGATGTCAAGCATGGCCCTGGCCTGCAGCGTGTCGGAGGGGACCACCCTGAGGAAGTATTTGTACAGCGTTTTGTCGCTCAGGTCGATGCTGGTGGCAGAGTAGGCGATCTGGGGGATGTCGAAGAGCTGGAGCAGATTTTGGACTTGGATAGCAACTGAGCTGGAGCCGGGGCCGATGACCCCTGCGATGGGCTTTTTCACTCTGGTCTGGGGCTGGGTCTGCGAGTCGGAAATGCAGCGGGTGCCTCCATCCCTGTCATCCCTGATGGAGATGAGAGAGTCCCGAATGAACTCAATGCTCTGCTCCAGGGCCACGGAGGAGTGCCAGCAGGAGTCTCGGATCTCGCTGCCCAGGGTGATGTTAGGTAGCAGGACCGGGTCTGCGTTAATTTTATCCAAAGTGTGAAACATGGCTTCGACTCTCTGGATGCCGTATTGCTCCCGGATTTCCCCGCACTTCCTCTCGGGCACTTTCTCAGCTGGTGGCTGGTGATGGACAGAGAAGAGGGCCCCAATGATGACATCCCCGTCCATCCGAGCCACCGACCGCTGTGAGGAGGCTGCAGAGAGAAGAACCCTCCGACCCCCACTCTTGGGCAGCACGTCCATCTCCAGCAGCAGAGCAGGGAAAAAGACCAGCAGCACACCAATCATTTTGTTGCACGATGTCATCCAGACCCAGGTTACAAATTTCATGGGCTCCCCTTGCCTGCACATGGTTTAAGAACATGTAGGAAATGGCATCTGCTTCTCCCCGATGACGGCCAGGTTGCTCCAAATACCATCACAGCGAAGCCTCACAGCATCACTCTTGAAGGTGCCAAGACTGCCGTCATCCTAGTGACTTTTAACCTGGTGGCATAGAAAGAGGGGATAAAATGGGCTAACCAGGAAATTGATGTCAAACCTGAGCTCGATAAAGCAGCCCTGCACAGTTAGAGATGTCTGCTTTCTCAAAAGCCCAGGGCAATGTGCTCCGATAAGACGCTCAACAAGAAGTTTCAAGAGGGATTAAATCATGTACTTTTTGCCTTGATATGCGATCATGCATACTCACATATGTTGAGTTTCTACAATCCTTTTTGCGTCTGCATTTCAAGCCAAGGCAGCTACTTCCCACATCTCCAGCCAGCACACACACCCCCTCTGCCCCCGGGAAGTTTTAAAAGTTTCTATGGGTAGGCAGCTCATCAGAGAAGAGCCCTAGCCCGGCCCCAGCAGCCCCAGCCCTGAAAGCAGAGTGACAAGCGCTCCTTTCTTTGCATTCTGATTACCTGAAGGCATCTTTCTCAGTTTAGACATTTCCTTTCTCCATCCATAACGTGAGCAAAAAGAGAAAGCGAGTGGTCTGCCCTGCCAGCCACGGGAAATGTCATTTAAAGGTCAGGGAAGAGAGGAAGAAAAAAAAGCACTCTACAGTTTAGATTAACTTTTCCGTGTGTAGGGGGCAAAAACTGTAATCCAGTCAGGGGCACACACATGAAGGCAGGGGAAAATACATATTAGTTACTAAGGCAACCGCGGGCAAAGCCCCGATGTGCCTTACCAGCACGCCTGCCGTGCAGAGAGGCTTCGGGCGGGGAGCGGCGGCGAGCCCGGCGACAGGGCTTGGCGGCTGGGAACGCGGTGCTGGGAGGGGAGATGGAACCACCTCCCGGGAGCGCGGCCGAGCCTCGTCCCTGTTGCTCGAGGAGCCGTCAGCACCCGAGACAGCGCCCGCAGCCGGGGCAGCCGCGGACCGCGGGCCCCAGCCCCGCTGCACCCCCGTCCGCCGCCTCCCTGTCCCGGTGTCCCCTGCCCGCAGCCTCCTGTGTTGCTGTCCCGACACCCCGCTGCCCCGGCGCTCCAGTGTCCCAGTGTCCCGCTGTCCCGGGCCCGCCACCGCCGGCTCGGCCGCCCGCCAGCACTGCGGGGCGCTTCCCAAAACTTCTGCCCCCCGCCAGGCGCTGCTGCCGCGCTGTCCCCGGATGCACACGCACGGTGGCTGGCACACGCACACGCCCCGCTCGCACACACACTCACACTCACACACCCGCACACCCCTCCCGGCGCCCGGAGCCCGCCGCGGCACGCACCGCCCCGCGCTGGCCGCTGCTCCGTCCCTCCCCGCCGGGGCCAGGGGTGCCGGGGCCGGCGGGGCTGCGTGTCCGCCGAGCGGCGCGGGGGGCTGGGGACGGTCCCGAGGAAGGCGACGCTCCGAAGGGAGCCGCCGTCCTGCTGCGGGTCCGCACCCGCGGGCGAGCAGAGCCGCCCGGAGCCGGCTCCCACGGGCAGCCCCGCAGCCCCCGGGCCATCTGCCCGCCCTGCCTGCCCCGCGGGCCGGCCCGCGGCCGAGCCCCGCGCTCCGCTCGGAGGGTCACCCCTGAGACGTACCTGGCCGGGCGAGGCAGCGGCTCCCTGCCTGCTGGGAGCGGGCATTGGCGGCTCTCCGGCCGCCCCGAGCTGGCGCGCTGGCGGCGGGGCGACGGCTGTGGGCTGGGCGCGGGTGCCCTCTGTCTTCAGCACCGCTCCACCGCAAGGAAAAAAACAGGTCATCCCGGGCTCATCCATTATCTCATACAGAAGGTTCAGTCATTTTCTCCCCGTCCTTAATTTTTTCGGCTATTGTCTTGTAAACGAGTAAGAAAACATCACCCGGAGCTGCGGCTGTAGGGGAGGCGTTGGCTTTCACCTCCCGTGGCTCTTAATTCATTATCTCCCTGCCTCAATTAGCAAGAACGAGTGTTAAAGCAAGAGGCTGCTGCTAGAAGGGGACCCAGACCACGCTCGGGAGACCTGAGACAATGAAATGTGCTGTTCGGCCTCACGGGCAGGGCTTCGCTATTTAAATAAATATTTATATTTGGGAAAAAAAAAAAAAACAAAAAAAACAAACCAGAAAAAATACACTGCAACAAGGTAAATCACCTGTAAAGATAGAGGCATAAAAGGCATTGAGATTGCAGTTTTCAGGTCAAGATGAACCTAAATGAAGCACGTGAGAGGCATGCCAGATTAAAATAATACCAGATTGAATAATCATAATTCAGACGACCTGCTTGCATCCCTAACACAGGTCTCGGGTGTTTTACTTGACTGTATGAAAGTTAAAGTTAGATTACCTCCCCGCTGGGAACTCTATAGATATTTGCCCTACTTTTGAAAGAAAGAGGCAAGGACAAACATTTAACTATTGCTCATTCAGAGATGGGTTTGCAGTGAGTGCTGCCTCAGGGGTGTCTTCTCCTTGTGTCAATATCTGAGCTGATTTTATTGTCACACAGCTAGTTATCTGCACTGTGTTTATCCACAAGCTGTGTTTATTATGGAGGACCCAGCCCAGGGGGTTGCTGGTGCCCTCTTTCCCTGCAGGTGATGTTTCCCAAGTATCAGGGTCAGAAGGGCTGCCTGTCCTCTGCCTGTGGGCATGAAGCTTCCCCAAGGCCAGCCTAGGGCAGTTCTGCCAGGGCCAGATCTGGAGAGACATTCAGATGTGCACAAAAGGGGGAACAAATTCCCTTTCACCCATGTTTTAATGATTAAACTTTAGTTTCTGCCCTTGACACAACTAGCCTGCAGCACACCAACAAATTATTCCAATGGTTAATTTTGGGTTGCTTCTCTGGCTTTGGCAAGGGAAGCATTTGCAAATGCTCCCACTGGTTCTTTCTGACATACAGCACCCTGTAGCCTTCATCCCCTGTAACCTGGCACTCAGAAAGACAGCAGGTCTTTATGCTGAGGCTTGTGCAGAGCTGTCACACAGAGCTGTTTTCCCTCAGTGATGGTCTGAGTTTTGCTGAGACTGGAAAGCAGGTCACTGGGTCCTGGTGCCCAGCCATGGCTGCAAATGCTGCCTCTCCCACCCCTGCAGCAGCAGGTGGGAGTAGGTGGAAATGGGCAGAAGTCTGGGGCTCATATGAAGACATCTGGGATATTTTTAGGAAAGGCCAGGGAAAGACAGCTCTGGAATTGCAGTGGCTTTGATCTCCCCTTCCCTAATGGGGAAAGCAAAGGTTTTGCCCAAGGGGAAGTAGCCGTGGGTGGCCACCAGCACTGCTGTCTTTGTCCTACAAAGAGTCATCCCACTGCCTTTTGTCCCTGACTCCTATACCTCCTGATCCTGCTGTGTACCACAGATCCCCTCAGAAAGAGCCCATGTCCCCAGTCTACCACCTTCACAAATTTCTTAACAGATGGTCCCTTTATCATCTGGTAACCATCCTTGAGGCACTACATGGGACTGCATTTTTTGCAGAGATATGAGCTGCCATCAAGAAGGGAATCAGGACAAAACCAGAGCAAGGCTGGAGCTGTCTTGTAAGCAGCAATTCCTTTCCAAGGGAAATTGCCTGCTGTTGAATATTTTTTCTCTGTGAAATGAAGGACAAGTGAATAATTTTCATGTTCCCGTGTTACACAATTTAAAAATCACTTGGAGGTTGATTGAAATATTCTGTTTTGATGGCATCCAAAGTGTTTTGTTCTGTTTTCTTTTGAAACATTTTATACAATGCAGAACAGTTTTTTACTTCAGATAAAATCAATCATTAACATAAAATGGATGTTCCAATATTTCTTCCAAAAAAAATTTCTTTTTTTCTGCGCCTATTTCATCAGAATTATCTCTTTTAACAGAAAATGTTCTACGGGAAAAGTTCTGTACAGCTCTTATGAGACAGGCCAGTGTATTGTAGAAAATGGTTTGAAAGGAGGTTTGTTTGGAGTAGCAATGGCTGAATCCTGGAAACCTGCTTTGTTGAAATCCCACTTTTGGTTTCCCTAACAGGGCTACTCCCTCCTCTACTTCCTACCAAGAGAAACAAGCCAGATTGACTGCGTAGCTGTACAGACCCTCCAACTAAATTATTGGGGAGATTTAAAGCTATTCTGCAAGGATCAATGCTGCTAAAGTTATACATTTTATTCTGCCTTGGAAACAAGCAGAAAGCTCATGTGTTTCTGTCTGAAATAAATTGAAACATGTATATATATCAGCTATCTGATAAATTGTCTCCAGTCCTTTTTATTCTGCTCACTTACCTGCTTTCTTTTCATGATTTAGAAATGTCACCTGCTATATACAAACAGTGTGCATGCAAAACATGCATAGGTAGCCCACTGCTGTAGATACTGAATTGTTTGTTTGTGACCAAAGATTTGGAATAATCATCTAGCAGGCTTGTTCAGATAAAACAGGGATTTAATCTTACTAATATATTTGTTATTTTTTGAATTTTCTCCTTTTCTCTTAGCAAAGTAAATATTTCTCATAGGTTTTTGTTTAAAACATGTGCCAGCTACAGCATTGGTTTTTACCTCCTTTCTTGTATTTAGGCTTTCAAGTTGCCCTATCTGTAATAAATAAAGCAACAGCATTTTTAAGTTTTGATTGCTTACACTTATCTGCTGCAACAGCTAAGAAATGAACATAAATGGATCGATGTCCATATATACGGAGCTTTGTAAAGGTCTGATTGCTCAGCTGTTCCTGTACTAGTAGATTCATTAAAATTAAATAGGATTAACCCATGAAATTTAGGACTCACTTCTGAAATACTTAGAAATTCACAATAGCTTCTACACAAACCTATGACTGTATGGGCTTACTCTCCATTTCCTTTTTTTTTTTTTTTTCTTTTGGGACGGGAATAGACACCCATTGAAACCCAAGGATTCCCAGAAATTTGAAAGTTAACATTGGTAGTCATCCAACACCCTCTTGCCCACTGTCTCAAGTCACACTACTGTCAGCATATTTTACAGATTTAGGTTATTTTACATCCTTTACAAAAGTTCCTCCACTGGGGCTTTCTCAGGAGGAAAGTGTCTGTCTGGTTATGATTTCAGATGTCTTTCAAACAAATGTGAGATCCAAATCAGTGCAAAATTCAGTATTCAGAGATGTCTTGTAAATTTTTTACACTGTCTGAGGATTATAGACTCCATGAAGTGATAAATAGAGCAGATTTATTCAGACATTCAGCAGTTTTCATCTCTGGCTAGCAGAGCTAGTTAATAAGCTACAAGTAATTCTTTCTATATTTAAAAATAAGTAACTGATTGCTTTTATAACTCAATATTAAAAAACTTTCAGCAGCAGTGCTTCATGCCGGCTGCTAAGGAGAGAGACTGGAAGAACGTGGTCCAGAAAACAAAGGGCCTGATCTTTCCTGTGCAGAAATTCACCTCACAAAGGGTTCCCTTGCCACAAGCCTTGCCTTCCAAGCAGTGGCCTGCGATAGTCAAAGGCAGCTGGTTTCCATTCCTTGCAGAGAGGGCACATCTCAAATCTTGAAGGTTTCTTGGGCATTTGCTCTTGTGAAACCCAAAGACAAATTTTGGTGTCATGGCAATGGGGATGCTCCCAAATAGTGAATAAGAAGTCAGCTGAATGTCTCCTTTGCTAAACAATGTGACTGTTTAGTCCCGGATAATGTTTGAAATCATTCCTGTATTTATTTTCTATCTGCAAAAATGTACTTAGGGTGCCCCCTAGGCCAAAATGCTCCACAATGTTTACAACATCCACTTACATCAATTCTATCCAGTTAGATTAATTTTGATAAAACTCCATTGCCATGAAATCCCCTGATTTCCCTGAAATTCCCCCCTGAGAAACAACATGAGTAAATAGATAAATTTCTGCCGGGACTTGTATTCCAACAAGCTTACGCTACACCAGGCCAAAAAGAAAAGTGCATTTCAAAGTCAAAGGTCCACAGTTCCTGAGCATGAGACTGTCCATTTAAAATCCACAGACTTCTAATTTAATTTGGAAATGTCAGTCTGAATCATTCTGGCTGAACTCACCAGGCAGGGACTTATATAAGTGTGAAGGGAGAGACAGTACCTTGGATATATGGGATTTAATACAAATTAACGAGACAGGTCTACTTAATTAGATTGTAACTAACAGGACAAGTAATTTAACAAGAAGTCACCATCCCTTATGGAGACAGATTTGGTACTCTGTGGGAAATATGGCAGCTGAAGCATCCGCTAGCCAACTTTTCCAGTGATTTTCAAGGACAGCTCCTTGTAAAGCCATCTGCAGGAATTCAGTCTGGTACCAGTGAAAACTGGTAACACCTACACATGGAAAGGAAGTCCTTGCTGTGTGGATGAGGGAAAGGTGTTTCTGCTCTCTCCTGCCATCTCAGCTTTCAGGCTGCAGCCGAGGGTAAGAAAGACCTTATGCTGCAGATTGCAGTCACAAATGGCACCAGTGACTTGTGAAGATGGAAAGTTTACTCCAGCTGTACAATATAACAACACAGCTCTGCACTGCTCTGAGACAAACTGCAACCAGCTAGTAATTTCTGAAATTTTCCCCATGACTACAGTAAGCACTGAAGAAAACAGCTTTGTGTTTACTGGCTGTTGTGCCCTTCATTTCTCCACACAGAACCCTTATGAACATTCTGTAAAACAGAAAGAAGGAAAAAAATACTAAAAATCACAAATATCAGAGATGGAAAAGGCTAGCAGTCTTTTCAAAGTGAGAATCTTTTACACGTGACTAAATAATCAGGGGAAGTTTTAGAAATATCAGTTTAGCTACAATGTGTGATAAATACCTGACATACTTCAAAGAACCTTTCCAGTGCTTTAAAAAAATTTAGAAGAGGAAAAAGAGTGCAAATTAACATGTTGAATACCTCTGAATGTTAATTTTTCCGTTTGCAGTCTGTTGCTGTTTATGCAACAGTGTATACAGGATACTTTATCAGCTTCCCTAAATACCGATTTTTAAAGTCTGTAAAAGCAAATAAAATAAGGAGGGATGGAATACCTTAAAGATTAGTAGGATTTTTTGGTGACCTTTAACTGAAATGATCTCATTTTCTGCACTGCACCTCCTTTATGCATTTGCAATTGTTCAGGATGCATGGAAAGGATGCCTAAAATCACTGCCAGCAGACTGGTCAGCTTTATTCACTTTTTTCTTGCTATACCTGGTTGTAAATGAACACAGAGATGTCAGCTGGGGGAACTTCCAGCCTATTGTTCTAGTTTCACAATCATTATTTTCATTATTTTTCTAAATGCATGCAATGTGACAGAATGGCACATCACTGTGTAGTAACTCAATAAAATAACGTAAATCCGTGCTCGTTTTAGCTGGGATAGAGTTAATTTTCTTTGCAGTAGCTGATGCAGGGCTGTGGCTTGGATTTGTGCTGGAAACAATGCAGAGATAACAGAGAGGTAACACAGAGATGTCTTTGTTACTGCTGCACTCATACAGAACCAAGGCCTTTTCTGTCTCTCACCCCACTCCACCAGCAAGGACACTTGGGGGTGCACATGGATTTTGGAGGGGACACAGCTGGGACAGCCAACCCCGAGTGACCAAAGGGATAATTCAAACCATGCAACATCATGCTCAGCATATAGAGCCAGAGGAAGAGGGAGGAAGGAGGGGGCATTTGGAGCAATGCTGTTTTTCTTCCCAAGTGACTGCTACATGTCATGGAGCTCTGCTTTTCTGGGGATGCCTGGACACGTATCTGCCCATGGGAAGCAGGGAATGAATTCCTTATTTTGCTTTGCTTCTGTGAATGGCTTTTGCTCTCCTATTAAATTGTCTTCATCTTAACCCACGAGTTTTCTTATAAAATGCCCATATAATACTGTATTTATTTGCAGTTTATAGCTGTTACCTAAAGCAAGACATATACAACAAGAATCTGATACCCAGAAATAGAATGAGGATATGGTATACAAACTACACTCCTCCAACTATTTGCAAGTTACTTGATACATTTGTTCAAAATCTTGATGCAGAAAAGCACTGTTCCTACAAAATGAGAGGATAGTTCACAGCACTATAAAAAATAGTTCTCACTAATGCTTACACATTTTCTGACATCTTCTGTGCTATAACAAAAAAAAGAGAACAGTATCAGATGACATATGTTTCTTTAAGTACTTATTTATTGTCATCATAAGGAGTTGCCTTGATGACAGAAATTGCACAGACTTTATCATTTTGACTTTCCATCCAAGCAATGCATTTCTGGAAGCATTTCATTACTTCAGGATCTATTAGAATTATTGTTGTAGCTCTCTTTCCCCTCATTTCCCTGACAGTATGCTGCTGTGGCTTTGATGACACATTAATTGCTTTTTCTCTGTGACTTCCTTCTGATGAAGTGGCTGCACTGTCTCACTGGCCACCTGTCACTGCAGGGATGTCAAGACCTTGATCCTCACTGGGTTACCTGGCTCCTCAGCTTGTTGCTATGACTGATTGGTCCTTGGGGCGCTTCAAATCCCAGCATCCTGGTTCCTCCAGAATCAGACATTCTCAGTCTTGTCCACCAATGCAACTTTTTTTGACCTAACCATGGATTTATCACAAAAATTGCATTTATTAAGGCTGGAAAGCAAACATCAAGTGTAACACAACCACGGGTGATAAAATGTTTGAAGTCCAGCTGATCCAGCAGCTTGAATTCATTGCCTGTCCTCAGGAAGTACATTCAAATGCTTTTTATCTTGAATTTCTATCAGCTAGTTGCCTTTTGTCATCCTTTCTCAAAGTAGGCAACATTTCATTTATATCTCTCATCCACTTTTGATTAATGGCTCATATTTGGTTCATGGATTAGATCACAGAGCTCCAACCATCATACGTGGATGTTTGCTCTCCTGATTATCTACCTTAACCACTATTAAAATTTTTGGCTCCACCTGAGCAAAACAAGCTCACAAGGCATTAACAGATTCTGATTTTCTATAAATATTGAAGTAACAATGTTCTGAAATACCAGACCCTCTCATACACTTTGAATTGGACATTAAGAATGCACCTAAAACCATTAGTTTCTTTAAAAAAAATCTTACTTACTATTTGTAGACATGGGGCTCAATTGAAAATGATCAAAAAGGAAGGTCAGGAGCAGTGAAGAAAACTCAAAGAGAAGAGTGTCACTCAATTAAAGAAGACTTTTATCCTCATTGTCTGAGGAAATATAGCCAGCATGTTAACTGTGCCTATTGCCTCCACAGCCCTTCCTGACAAAATACCAAAAATATTCAGAAGATGATTGAGGAAAAAAAATCACTGAAATTTGGAAAGGTCTCAAAGGTTAATACATTTGTCCAAACTTTTGAATGTCAGTAGTCAAGTAAAAGAAGTAGACCAACAAAAATACCCACACTGGGAGAGAGACAGGTAAAATTCTTCACTCTGAGGGAAGTGAGGCACAGATATAGGTTGTCCAGAGAAGCTGTGGAAGCCCTATTCCAGGAAATGCTTAAGATTAAGTTGAATGGAGCTTTGAGCAACTTGGTCTAATGGAACATGTCCTGGCCTAGGGCAGGGGGCTTGAAACTAGAAGGTCTTTAAGGACCCTTCCAACCCAAACCATACAATGATTCTATGAAATAACCAGCAGTTGCAAGCAGGTGCCCAGGCAGCCCAGCTCTGGGCCAGCTGCAGGAAGGAGTGTCTCTGTCCTGGGGAGGTACAACTGAGTCCTCATGAGAGATGACTTTCAGGGGTGGAGGATGGAGGCATCATTAGGCAGGCTGATGATACATGCCTGATTACAAGGTTTGTGTAGGAAAGTGGGGTCCTCACAAAACCCCTATTCCCCTCATATAGGTAAATCATGTAGATTTACAGGTAAACCATGTCGATTATTAACTGTAACTCACAAGGTGATTCTTGAATCTTGTTTAGCAATGACCAGATGAAGGTACAGAAAGAATACATGGCTGAGTAGCTGCATTGCCATACTGTAAATAATAGTCATAGGTAATCAACTTTTGCTTCAATAAATTAGAGAACTCACTAAAGAGAAAATAAATATGTCTAAATAGCAGTTAGTTGCATTGTTTAGAGAATGTCCACATATACAGGATGATTCTATGTAAACAGTGTGTCCTTGAGGTTTTCAAGTTTTCTGTACAAGTCTGTTGCGAAAGCACATACTAATTTCATGGCATAGTCTTTATTTTTATTCTAGAGGATGTTTTCTCAATAAATATAGTATGTTCTTGTTTTCATATGCCTGGTTTTGTTTCCTCTTTTCTTAGCAACAGCTTCTAAAAAGACTCCTTTCATCACCACTGCACTTTTTATTTAGCTGCAAACCATAAGTCCCCAATAAATTAACCCAAACCAGCTCAACCAATTTGGCAGCTACTGTCACTGCAGTAATAGACAGTTATTGATTTCCAAGTCTTTATTTAAATTCAACTAATGCTTGTGCTGCAGTTTATGCTGTATCTCAGTTCCTATTGTGTTTCTGATTTCTAAATGATACCTGCACTTACTTTATCTTTTCTTCAGCTGGCTTTTATTTTTCTCTAAATTCCAACCACTGTCAACAGGGGATACAAATCTGTACCTCTCTCTTTCTTCTTGCTCTCCTTTACCAGACAATGTAATATGCACCACTCAAATAGCACATTTTCAATGAATTTTCTAAATCATCCTAAAATTTGATTCTTCAGCCCAAACCCACATGAAAAGTCTTTGTGTGCTTTCATTTTGTGACTACATGTACATAGACTGATGACACACGTATAGGACTTAATCCCAAAGAATATTTGCACATATACTTTACTCCACCCTCATTTAACATAGCTTTTAAGTTTTTGCCCTAATTTTTTCTTTTAGAAATTGAGAAGGAGGGTAAGGAGAGGAATTCAGGATTATGTGGTGAGAAGACTGCCTTCAGCTTTGGTTATGTACTCCGTTTTTAGTTTTGTTCATTCATTTCTAATATAGTAAAATTTAAAATTACAGTAAAACTAAAAAAATAAGTCTACCCAGTAAAAATTCAGAGGAAGTACTATTCTGTGAAGTGAGAACCACACCTGTTTTCAGCTATACTTTCCACCTCTGCATATACTTTCTAGTTCAAAACCCTCACAACTGATGAAAGAGAAATCTTGGCCCATTAGGTGTCAAAGGAAGACCTGATGCTGCAAGACCAGAGTTCACAGTGGCTCCTTGAGGCTGCAGGGTATGTGTGAGAGTGTGGAAGATCTCTAAGGAGTGTTAAAGAAGTCTCTTAACATTTCACGGTTGTAAATTGTACTTTTTAGAATGCTGAGATTAAACTGCTTGATCTCTTTTTCCGATTTAACTATCTTGGTTGAAGATATGAAATGTGGGTGAGAGGAAGATGTTATTCAGTTGGATGCTATTTTTAATTTCGTAGTGTAGATAATGTATTCAGAAACGTTTGCTTTGAAGGCAATCTGCATTCAGTGCTGGTAAGGAGTATCAAATCTTTACACAGTTTATGGGATGATTCTAATTAGATGCAGTTCTTACTCTGTGGACAGAAGTGTACAATACCTACAGTAATTATGGTAATTGTGTATTGGCAGTCAGCTATTCAGTAGAAAGCTATTTGTTTAGCATATAATAGTTCAGGCCTGTGAGATAGGGAAGTATCTGCAGCTGAAGGACAAACAATAAAGACTGCTTGGGAGCAGGTTGTTCTTATGTTACCTCACTTTAATATCTTGAAGCTCACTCAAATTGAAGTTTTCTTGCTCCAAACAACACTAACATCACCAGAACCCCTCAGAAATGCAAGGCATATATGGGGAACTGTCACCCTGGTTTTTTAAGATTTTCTAAGCTTTCTGATGTTGACATTCTTGTAGTAAACTTTCTCATACACTTCCTGTAAATAACTCATTGTTTTGCATTCCTTTATAGAAGAAGAGAGAGTTGATAGACTGTTGGTTTGACCAGTGTCATTGGAGAGGTGTCACTGTCACCCTCCAATCCGCTGTCACTTTTGTAAAACTATAAATATTAGAGTCAGAAAATAAACTTCCCTTTTTTACTTCACCTTGAGAACGCTGGTGTGCTTGTGTTCTTTCCTGTCCTATAGCGACAGGGAACAACTTCATCAGCTTGGCTCCTTAGGAAACCGCCTTGCCTGGGCAGAAGCAGACGTGAAAGGGGCATATTGCCTAGGAAAGGTGGCACCAAAACATCAAACCACACCAAACTTTCATCAGGCAAACCCAACCCAAAGAAAAATTTTGACTGAGTTCAATCATGCCAAACTGCACAAGCTTTCAAGTCACAAGAAGTTGAAACAAAATATCTGTGAGGATTTACTTGGTGTAGATGCTACCTCTATTTCCCTTCTCAAATGATGCTGGGTTTTGGCTTGAGAGCAAGGAGCAAAAAGTTTGAAACAAGACCAGCAGCTGCAATAATTCTTCTGGAGTTACCAGGGTAGCACAGCAAAACAAAACTTGGCATCCAGGGTTACTTTTGGTGGGTAACTCATAAATAATGGTGAGTGCCTGGTTCTCTGCAAATAAGCTAACCTTTCTGCACTACCAGAGATGTGTCTTCAGGTCTTCTGACATCACACTCTTCAACAATGCCCTGATATGTGCCCAGAGCAGGACCAACCCCAGGGCAGCAGCAAGTACAGGGAGCTCACCTGACTCTTCTCCTTTCTAGGATCCCATTAGCAGCAGCACGTGGCACTGCCATACTTCTAACCACTTGGGTTAAAACTGGAAAATGCAGGTACCTCCCACCAGGTTAATCTTTTCTGGAAGGCTTCCTGAAAAGTGTGGTTTCCAAGTAGAAGTGAAAGGAAAAGCCACCCTTGGCCTAGGTGCCCTCACTGCTCTCCCTGTGGATCAGATATTGTAGGGCTCCCAGGGAGCTGGTGGTGGTGGAAGACCTCAGCAGGTGTTTGCCAGGGCAGAGCCTGGCAGCCAGGACCCATCCCATCTCCTCAGCCCAGCAGGGATGACCAGGATGAGTCAGTCTGGGTGGCAGCAACACACCAACTTGTGCTTTGGGCAGGAGCCAGAACTGTTGCAAAATTGATCAGCCATAAACAAGATGCTTACCAAGCCAGCAGATAAGCATTCCTTGTTTTGCTGATATCTCTACACACAACATTGTAGTATTGTTATTTATATCCTATAACATCTTAATCATTTATCACTTTCCATCTGTGCTCCAGATCCAGGATTTCATCAGCTAGGAACATCTGCAGGTCCATAAGCATCCCAGGAGAGTATTTTTGCAAAATTTTTGTATTATGTTCCTGTTGCCTAGAGAAACAAACCATAGTTAATGAAAAGTAATACTTTGTTGGAAAAAAGGGAAAATATTTATTTTGTTCTGACCTCATTACTTTCTCTTGCAATCATATTTCAAATAAAAGCCTGTTCGCTCATCTCTCAATAGCTTCCAATTACCTCCTCAATTAAAAAGGTTTATTTTTACTCAAGGAGGGTCATGAGATGTAATATTTCATTGTTTCATTGTGTGACAAGGTGGGTTTTTTTTCCCCTGGGACAGTGCTCAGTGATGCACAGTAATTTCTGCTGACTCATTTCCCCAGTCAGAGAATGTGGATGCCACCAAGCCCAGCTAGGAAGCATGGACCCTCCTGTGGTACACAGATGGGGCCATGTGTAGGACAATGCCTTGGAACAAAACCAGTCAAAAAAGAAAATCCCGCAGAGCACTGAAAGCAGGAAGGAGATTGGATTGAAGCATGGTTTATTATTGACATTTGTGTACAAACTTTGGAACTGTAGGGCTACATTACAGGTTATGCATCTACCCTAGTGAAAGCACAGCAGACAGAATTATTTTTTGTTGTTTTACAGCTAGAACAAAATCCATACATCTGGGTTTGCCTGGATGTGGAAGGGCAAAGTAGAGAGTAATAACAATAAAATATCTACAGTTGCTGGAGATTATAGAAAAATATTAAAATTTGATTACGTTTCTGCAATTTGAAGCGGCAAATATGTATGGAGTACTAAAGTGTATACAGATATGTATAGAAGTACCAAAATATAAATACAAATATGTATAGAAGTACCAAAATACTTAAATTGCTTGCACCACTTGTGCTGGTGATAAAACCACAAACCAGAACTGCACATTTACATGGGCAATTCCATCAGCCCCCATTAGGTTGGGCTCCCTGGGGTACTCTGTAGGAAAACAAACTAAAATACACATTTGGTGTCCCAGACTAACTTCTTATCGCTCATTGCATTTCTAAATTTTAGGCCAAGGACAGGCAACAAAAATATAGTTTGATTAATAAGCCTCAGTGTACACACATTTAGAAATACAATGACATTTATATCCAAAGAAAACATCCTTTCTCATTAGCTAAGGTTGTTGCCTTAGTGAGTTAATGCCCAGGCCAAAGCAAAATCTCCTCTCAGGGATGATTCAGGTGCCTGTCTACAGAGACTTGTTCCAGGGACCCACATGACAGAGGGTCTAAAGGCTTCTGCTGCCTTAACATTTCTCCCTGAACAGCAGCATCAACCAAGTACCACCACACTCGGGCTTCTCCTGTTCCAGATTTACTGTACCTTCAGGGAATAGTTACAAGGGACCAGGTGCCAGTAGCAGCAGAAAGCAGCCAGCTCTGCTGCCCAGCTGAGATCTGCCTCTCTGCAATTCCCCTGTGGCTCAGTGTCACATGGTCTCCACCTCCCCAGGACACTGCAGAGAGAAACTTCCCTCTGTCTCCCACAGAAATGCTGCCTGGCACTTACAGAACCCAGGTAAGGTGCAGCTCTCCCGAGGCACCGGGCAGTTTGGTGACAGCTTTGGGGCATCTCCTCGGCTCTGCCATGCCCTGTGCATTCCATGAGTCAGCACTGCCTGCTCCTGCAGCCCAGAGCCAGAGCAAATGCACAGGCTGCCCTCTCTGAAACTGCTGCTTTTTCTGACTCAGGTAGTCACCCAAGCGGGCTCAAAGGTGAATTTTGGACAGACAATTTAATATAATACTCCTCTGAAGAGAATGATTATTAACCCCCTGCAATGAAGCCACATCAATATTTATGTGCTTGTTTTAACATCAAACCTTGTCAAACTCAAAGAAAACATCTGTGGAGGCAGATTTTCATTGGTGCTAAACAAATACAAATTGATTTCTGGCTTGAGAACTGCAGATCTTTCTGTACTTCTAAGTTGATAAATCAAAGAAATAACAACCCTGATGAAGTTCATATATTCTTTGACAGAAACTACCAAGGCTGCTTATCACTTCTTTATGAGAAAAGAGGCCAAAATAAAATAGTTCCAGAAGATTTCTGGACTAAACAGTTTCATTTTTGTTTCAAATTCGATTTTATTTGCCTTTTTTCTAAAGTATAAAATATAGGTAAGAATTCTGCAAGCAGTTTTGTTTTGCTTGTTTTTTATATTACAGAGCATGTTATGAATTCAAGTCTTCTCTTGCCAGAGTGTGAAAATCAGCATTTTTCACTGCCAAGAAATATATCTCTAATAGATAACATCTGAAATATCTCTTTGTTGTGAGCATCCTTCAGCTCTCTTTCAAACCATTGTGCCCTGTATTATGTTACAAACATCTATATTTTAATCCTAAATTTCCAAATGCTTTTACTGATTTTATTTTAACGATTTTATTTATTTAATTCCAGTTTTATTAGAAGGTTTCGTTTTTCTCAGGAACTGCAAACTTTTCCTTTATGTATTTTTGTTACATTAAAAAAGGCTTATAAAAGGAATATTAAAGCAATGAAAACACCTTATTTAGTATATATTTAAATAACTCCAAGAACTGGATTCCAAATCCTACATAGTAACTCTAGATGATGTCCTAGATGCAATGACATGGTTATTTTTTTTTTTCCTGCTCTATATTTAGATAGTCTTTTTAACTGTCCTTTTCTCTTGGAAAAAGGGAAATGGGCTTAACTCCCACCAGTAACAGATCAGCTGCTGCTGTCAGTCCTGAGGTCAGGTGTATCACCTGGTTTTCACAAAAGCAGCACGTAGCTCAGCTGAGTGGCAGATGGACCAGGGTGTACAAGAATTGTGCACACACGTGAGCTGAGACAGATGGCCTGCAGTGTGCAGTTCTGTGGGGTGCAGGTAGGTTCCCCCAGGAAATGCTGTGCTAAGAGGCAGAAGGGCACAAGTGATATGTTGAACTTCTCTGTTTTGAGGAAACAGAAAAGAGTGGAAGCCCTGAAGAAGTGAAAAAGGGGAAGTTTGCCATCATAGCTCCATGGTGTTTTTCTTATGCTGCGTTCTTAGCTTACTGGCTTACATGATGGTTTCTGGCACACGATAACATGCTGCTCTTTGTAGCTCTCCAAAAAATATTTAAATCCTCCACTCTTTTGTCCCAAGCAGCATTATGCACTGTGGATGATGGCAATTATATGATAACACTTTCCAAGTCCCACTATGACAGTTATACTATTTTCTATTATATATACACCAAACACTCTGGAAGTTAGGTAGAGCTTAACCTACGAAAAGAATTTCCTACCAGGCCACAGAATACTGCTCACAATTTTATTAATCTGAAATAGACTGGAACAATATTATGCCTCCACTGGGGTCCATCTTGCCATTTCTGTCACATGGTGATTTTTATCAAAGGAGCTGAATAGATTTCTCCTAATAGTTAACCACCAGAGTAACACATGGGTTTGCTGAGGCATAGCTTAGCGTACAGCCATTGTAGTGCAGGGAACAGAGTCTATCTGCCCTCAGGTTCATTCATTTGCTACAAACATTCACATTTCCTGCCAGAACCAATTTGGAGGCGCACAATTTTGATTTTCTTTAGATTTCTGCTTGCCTGTGCAACTAAAAGAGAACTTTTAAATACCATAACAACTAGCATGCTGTTCTCTCCAGCCTCTCTCAAAAAAGAAACCCTTTGCAAAGGAGCACCTCTCCTGATTTTATTTGCTTACTCATTCTGGGCTTTAACAGTTGCTACTGAAAGCATAGGGGAATTTTTATTCATAGGCAAGGGAGGCTATGTTCTCAAGTGTGGTCAAAAAAAATCACATGATCTTATTTTATGTCATATTCTCTTCTCTTTATACTGCTCCTCTTTATTTTGTTAGATTAAATGGCAATTATCTTCCTTAATGCACTGAAGTTCTTTAGAACAGTAGAAAAATTACTGAGTCCTAATCCCTAGGATCCTTAGTCATTAGCTGCTGAATAGAAACAGGGATTTTTCCACCTGCTCTCAACCCTTATTTCAAAAGATAGGTTTGTAAGTAGCTAGACAGAAAAGCAAAACTCCTTCAGACAAAATATGGACACAGTGGGTGGAGACCCCTTTGTATCCTCCTAAGAAATGCCTCAAACACTGCAGTGGAGCCACAACAGGCAAGATAACAGTCAAGTGTTCCATGAGATATGTCACAAGATATGTAGCCAAGAGATTTCCATGAGATATGCAAATGCTGTGCTGAGGGAGAGGATGATCCTTTTCCTTGCAGCCAAGCAGAAGAGGGAGTGCTGCTAAGGTGTCATGGCTCTGCTCTGCCCTTTCACTAGACCCACAGTCTTTGTCATCCTTCTCTTTGTTCCTTGTTGTTATCTTATTGCAGGGGTTCCATACTGTTGTCTCCTATTACAGAAGTTTCATACCTTCTTGGTGTTTTCTCAGAGGCAGCTCCTCAGAGCACTGACTCTTTCTTCTTCACAAAGCAGCCAACTGACTCCAGTTCCCTTCTCAAGCAGCCACCCCACTCCTTTATAGCACTCTTCTTCTCATTGGTCACAGCTGTGGCCTGTTAAAGTCAGGTCTGCTCCTAATCTTTGATAATTGGCCCAGCTGCAACTCCTTAGGGGTAAGATTACTTTCTACACTATCTTTACTTTCTTATATTCTATCCCACTACAGTTCCTAAGTATAAATTGTTACTTTTACATATAAATTGGTTGCCCTGCCCCCATTTATGATGGCAGCATGGTCTCACCTCCACTTCTTCCAAAAGTAAAAACTGGCATTTGAAATCCTTCATAACAGAGGCTGAGAATACAACCACCTTACAGACAAATCAACAGGCCTGCTCCTCTTTCTTCCCCAAAGCAGGGACAGGTCTTTGGTAAGACTTGTGCCTCTGACTCTGTTGGAGTGTACTTCAGAACTAGTGCTCCCGACACTCAAAGATCTCCATTGCTCTTAGAGATCTCCAAGATCTCTCTTGCTCTATGATCTGGGCTGCAGGACAGATGATCTCTCTCTCTCTTCCCCCCTCTTTTTTCTTTTCTCTCTCTACTTTTCATCCTCCTCTTTCTCATATGATACTGCAAGGTTTACCAACGTAGTGTTTTGCTAGCTGTGTGCCTTCATCGTTGCGTTAACAAATGTCAATTTTTCTTCAAATAAAATCATTACTTGTTAAAGGACCTCTAGTGTTGTTTCAGTGCACATCTACCCAAGGGTATTTTTGAATCTGAGTCACTTTTCTCTCCTTCTTGAGTTGAAAAGTTCTAAGGGGTACTGAGTCTTGACCCAATAAGTGGGCAGGGAGAGCTGGGAAGTGACTTCTCAGCTTTAAGCGAGGAGGGGTTTGAGCAGTGCCAAGACAATGGTGACCTAGGAAAGGTCAGAATGTGACTGTTACTCTGTCTGGAGTTATCTCTTCCTTCCCTCGGAAGGAGGATCATGCAAAGGTTGTTTATCCTGAGAACTAGGAAAGGTACTTCTTACCAAACAAGGGTGAGAGAAAAAGAGAGGCTCAGACAGATATTTTTAAGTACAGCAGGCACCCTCTTGGGGCCATTGTGTTTTCCCCCTCCTCTGAAAGCAGAAATGTTACTCTCTTGCTTACTAGTTTTCACGACATACAGATGAGAAAATAAAGTTCAATTTCACAAGTGCTTTATATTCTAAATCTCCAAAAACCATCATCACTACCAAAGAAAGCAAAAGTCCCAATCCAGGAGAGGAAATTGTTAATGGAAGACACGGACAATATAGAAATAGAAGAGCTAACTAAAGGGCAAGATTTATTAAGAGATCCATGGCCCTGTCAACAGCCTAGTAAATGAGTCTGTGAACAGATCTCACTGAGTCACAAATTATTGTTCACTATTCTTACAAGAGTTCTGGAAGTGTATGATTTTCTTTCCTGTTTCCCTTTGCTGGTGAGTCCAACTTCACCAAGTGGAGGAGGGTGAGCAGCAGTCACTTGTGGGACTTTCTCACAGCATCAGGTCATCAACAGCAGCTGCAGCACACTCACATGAGGAGTCACACCTTTGAGGTCCCACGTGGGGAGCATCTACATTACCACAGACTCACAGCACGCCCCCCACCTCAGTAAATGTGATGGAAGTTGTCCTTTGGCTGCCTTCACTCCTGCCATCAAGAGAGCCAGTTCACAAAGAAAAAAATTGATATTCACATCTTGCAACACAAACCTTGATGTCACACCTTTAAAAGTAGCTGCCTGCCCTACCTATCCATATGTATAGGGATGCACACCAGTAGTAGGAGTGAAACAGGATAGCTTAATGAATTCCTAGCAAAGTGCATCACTCCAGCTGCTCACTGTCCCACAGACTGGCATCCTGGCCTGTATCAGCACCGGTGTGACCAGCAGGAACAGGGAAGTGATTCTCTCCTGTACTTGTGAGGCCACACCTTGAGTTCTATGTTCTGTTTTGGGCCCCTCTCTTCAAAAAGGACATTGAGGTGCTGGAGTATGTCCAGAGGGCAATGGAGCCGGGGAAGGGTCTGGAGCACAAGTCTGATGAGGAGCAGCTGAGGGAGCTGGGGGTGTTTATACTGGAGAAAAGGAGGCTCAGGGAGGATCTTAGTGCTCTCTACAACTCCCTGAAAAAAGATTGTAGCCAGGTGGAGGTCAGCGTCTTTTCCCAACAACCAGCAACAGGATGAGAGGACATGGCCCCAAGCTGCACCAGGGGAGGTTCAGATTGGAGCAATTTCTTCACAGAAAGAGTGATCATACATTGAAATAGACTGCTCACAAGAAGGTTGTGAAGTCACTGTCCCTGGAGGTGTTTAAAGGAATGACTGGATGTGACACATAGTGCCATGATCTAGTTGACAAGGTGATCAGTCAGAGGTTGGACTTGATCTCAGAGGTCTTCTTCAACCTAAATGATTCTATGTGTCTTCCCTTTCATCTCTGTTCTGCAGCAATTTCCTGTTGTAACATAGGACCAAGTGATGCTTTTTGAGCTAATTTTAATCTAGGAATGTGAAATTAAACATTGCGAATTAAAACAGCCAAACCACATAAGGCTGGTGTAAGGGCCAACACTCCAAAGCTACTGCACACCATGGTTCCAAGCAGCTCTTCTGAGCCCACCCTTTCAGAAAGGCTGAGAATGGCAGAAAATCAACACAGGCAAGTAAGGAATTAATTTGGAAAAACTAATATGAAAAAATGGTTGAACTGTTATAAAAGAGAACCCCGCCTTGTTGCTGTAAAGGGCTCTCTATTTGCGTATTTACAGC
Organism: Agelaius tricolor; assembly: GCF_023055355.1. Classification (NCBI taxonomy): domain Eukaryota; kingdom Metazoa; phylum Chordata; class Aves; order Passeriformes; family Icteridae; genus Agelaius; species Agelaius tricolor. The sequence goes on from NW_027269261.1 coordinate 49,260,054, forward strand.
TGTCTCCAATTATCAGTCTGTGCATTTCACAGAATCACAGGATCACTTAGGTTGGAAAAGACCTCTGAGATCATAGAGTCCAACCTTGGACTGAATACCTTGTCAGCTATACCATTACACTGAGTGCCATGTCCAGTCTTTTCTTGAACGTCTCCAGGGACAGTGGCTCCACCACCTCCCTGGGCAGCACATTCCAGTGTTAAATTGTTCTTTATATGAAAAAATTCCTCCCATTGACAAACCTAACCCTCCCTTGGCACAGCTTGAGGCTATGTCCTTTCATCCTGTGGCTGGCTGGCTGATAGAAGAGGCCAAGCCCCACCTGGCTACAGGCTCCTTTCAGGGAGCTGTAGAGGGTGCTAAGGTGCCCCCTGATCCTCCTTTTCTCCTCGCTAAACACTCCCAGCCCCCTCAGCCACTCCTCCTAGGACTTGTGCTTCAGACCCTTCAGCAACTTCACCAGCTTCCTTCTGTAGTTTTTACTGCAATGATATTTGTTGTTAAAAATTAATTGGCCTGATTCTGCCTTTTCGCAGCGCTAACAGCCCAGAAATTCGCTCTTTCCATCGCTTTTGTCAGATGCCTGAACAGTCTTCTCTCTTCTGCCAAGTGTTTCATGCACAAAATCACAGAGTGGGTCACAATGGAAGGGAGCACAGGGCTCCATCTGATCCAGCCTCCCTGCTCGGGCAGGATCATCCCAGAGCGCACGGCCCGGGATTACGACCAGACGGTTCTCGGCTATCTCCAGCGAGGGAGACTCCTCAGCCTCTCCGGACAATCTGTTCCAGTGCACGGCCGCCTGCACAGTGAAATTCTTCCCCGGTTCAGGTGGAACTTCCCGCGCATTCCCAGGACCCCACCGCGTTCTCACGCACCCGCCCCCCGCAGGGCCCACCCCTCAGCACCACCCTGTATGGGCACGCCCACATGAGTGACGTCACAACACAGCGTTCACCCCACCCTTAGCCACGCCCCACTGAGGGCACCGTCGCTTAAGCCCTGCCCCCTCGACCGCGGTGCACCCAACTGCGCCTGCGCGGCTCCCCGGCCTTCCCTTCGCTGTGTTCCGCTGACATCAGGGAGGGGCGGGGCAAACGCCACGGTTCCCGAAGCCCATTGGCTGCCGCTCGGGACAGCGCGGGTGCTCGTGCTCCCCCGTACCCGCCTGCCCCTCCGCCCGCCCTGCCCGGGGGCTCTGTCCGGCACTGCCAGGGGCGGCGCGGTCTCGCGCCCCCCGGACCCGCCCCCGCGCCGCGGGGGCCCCGCCCGAGCCGGGAGGAGCTGCGGCCGCGGGGGCAGCAGCGTCACCGCTCCGGTACGTCCGCGGCTCCTCGCCCCGCTCCCCTCACCCTGCGCCCCCGGGGCTGCCCCCGTCCTCCGCTACGGCCGTGAGCGGCCGCTCCTCCTGCCGCGATAGTCCTTAGGTGCGCGGCGGCCTTGCCGCGGGCCCCTGGCGGGGCCGGGCAGCCCGAGGCCTGTGCGAGTGGCCGCGGGTGGCGGGGGATGCCGCGGGCCCGCTGCGCGGTGACCGGGGGGTGGCGGTGAGTCACCGCAGCAGCGCAGAGCCCGCCGGTGGCCGGCATCGCGGTGGTGCAGTGCCGGCTGCCGAGGGTTTCGTATTCCGCTGCTGGGCTCGCCTTCCCGAGCTTCCAGTCGCTTTCCTCGTTCGAGAGAGCGAGAGCTGTCCGCGTCCCTGCGGCGGAACGCGGTGCGGGAGGCCCCGGCCCCGGCCCTGGCCCTGAGGTCGGCGGGTGCTCGGTGCGGCGGTGGAGCCGCGGTCCGCGGGGCTCCTCTGCGGACGACCCCGGCCGCTTCCCCTGCCCCGTGCGCGGCTGCCGCTTCCCCTCGTAGACAAGTGCGTGTTGTGGCCGCTGGAGCTATGGGCCGACCCCGCTCGCACAGAGCGGTTCCCTCCCGCTTGTCCCTCAGAGTGCCATGCCCAAGCTGGCGTGGTCGTGCAGGCCGGGATGCCGCAGGGAGCTTTCTGCCTCGGGGTTAAGTGCGGTGTGTGCTCGCCGTCGGGATTTGCTTCGAGTGCTGTCAGCATCGCACCGTGTGCATGAGCATTGTTTTGAAAAACTCGCCCTTCCTTCCCTGAAGTCTGTTGTGTAATTGTGGGAGACTATAATTCTGTACAAGTGCCTGAAAGGAGGCTGTAGCCAGGTAGAAGTCGGCCTCTTCTCCCGAACAACTGTGACAAGATGAGAAGAAATGGCCTTGGGCTGCGCCAGGGAATGTTTAGATTGAACCTTTGGAAGGTTTTTTCACAGAAAGGGTGATTAGACATTGGAATGGGCTGCCCGGGGAGGTGGTAGAGTCACCATCCCTGAAGGTGTTTAAGGCAAGATTGGATGTGGCGCTGTGTGCTGCGGTCTAGTTGACAGGGCGGTGTTCAGTCACAGGTTGGACTCGATGATATCAGCGGTCTTGTCCAACCTAATTGAGTCTGTGGTTTTGTGTTTGAGTTTCAAACAGAGGAAAATTTGTATATTCCACGATATTTCCTTTGGCTTTCATGAATTATCAGTTAGGGTTCGTTTGGGGTTTTTTTTGGGTTTTTCCGAGACCCTTACAAAATTATTCAGTAACAGGAATTCTGTTCTGTTCCAGCATAAACCTCTTTAACATTAGGATATGGTGTACTGGATTTAGTAGCTTACAATGTTTTCCTCTTCCTACATTTCTTTAAAAGTTGTATGCACAAGCTGAGTTGACACAAATATCTATACTCACAAAGTGTAATATAAAGTCACAGACCTATTGCTATGTTCAGGCTCCTTGTAAAAAATCTTTTGAAAAAAGTTCCTACTTGCTTGAGTATTTAATTATGAGCATGTGGTTTTGCCTATGTAGTTATTAGTTTCCCAGATGGATCCAATATTCTATATTTTGCTTCTTGATATATACCATTTAGCAGTTGTACATTATTTTCTTGTATTTTATCCACAAAGTCTATTCTGTGCCTGGGTCAGTTAAGGAGTTGGATGTCCGTCTTGACTCAGGTTTGCAGTTAGCCAGTATCAGTAAGACTCTACATTTAGTTTGCTGATTGGTCCCCCTGAAATGCACAATAACTAACTAAGGGCTCTTCTGCAAGCAGTTTGTATATCCAGGGCCCAGGATGCACAGTTTCCTGGGAGAATTATTCAATACTAGTAGGAAGGTCATTGGGGACTTTGAAGGACAGAACTTCATAGCTTGGGCTCTAAACCATATTCTATGTAGTAGCATCTTCAGACTAGCCCTGTGTCAAGTTTAAGTTTCAGCTCTTTGTAGGCTTTGAAAGAAAAGAGGAATTTTATGTGTATTTACCCCACTCCCGCCCCCAGATCTCCTGTACTTCTACACTTTTGTTTGCGGAGGTTTGTTTTGGTTTTTTTTGCTGTCTTCCTCCACCCCCATCTTTGAAGGATTCCCCTGCTTCTTGGTTTATATCTATCCCACAAGATTCTGAGTAAGAGTTCTGAAATGAAGCAGTCTTGTTGATCTTTGTCTGTAGCTGTCTGGCAAACTTGTAAGATCTAGTATGAGACCATGCTTCATGTCCAGCTTTGTGTGATGGCACAGGAATAGGAGGCCCTCTAAAGCTAATACTTCTGAACAGTTTGAGTGCATAGTGCATATATTTGTGTCCCAGAATTTTGCACAGTGAAATTCTAGTGTGGCCATTTGATTTTGTAATGCCTGTTGTTGACTGATTTACTTCACCTTGCAGATACTGAAAGCACTGTTGAGAAAACGGCAAAATGAGCAGTCGTCGGAAACGTGCACCTCCATCCAAAGTGGATGAGGAGAAGAAGAAAAAGCTCTGCTGGAATATGCATGAAGACCGGAGAAATGAGATGGTGGCTTTAGATGATGAAGTAACTAATGAGGACCATATTCCAGTTCCAAGCACTTCTGCATCCTTCATCGTTATAAACGATGATAGCACTGATGAAGATCTTGCACAGAAAGAAGGCAGTGGCTCAAAATCTGTGAAGTTTTTGACAGTTAACGATGAAGAAGACTCTTATTCCATCTTGACTCCTGTGTCTGTACAGCTAAATATTATAGTCTTGCCATACCGTGCAGATAGGTCTTGGAAGGCTTTGTTGGGAGAATTTGCTCTTCATCTGCCTTCTGAGCAAATTCTAGCTGATGAATTCCATGACAGGAGCTTTACTCTAATGAGAGGAGACTCTGATGATGAGCTGCAGGTCTGTGTTCATGAAAGAAGTGAAGACGAGCACAGTAATGAAACAAAAGAGTACCTGGGCGCTTATGAACAACGTATTCTGGTGGAAGCAACTTTAAGTGGTGAAATATTGGAAGATTTGAGATGGTTGCAAAAGAAAAAGATAATTGGACTTTATCAAAGACCTGGAGAGGCTCAGGCTTTAAAGGTATGCATTCATTATACTTGTTTTGAATTTTGGAGGGGTTTTTTTTTGGCGTTTTTTTTGGTTTTTTGTTTTTTGTTTGAAATATAAAATAAAAATATCTGAACAAAGTCTGGCAGCTACTATGTATTTATAATGTGCTGAAAATGTATTGTTTCTACATGCTTTTGTAATGTTTTCAGTGTGGTTTTTCCTGTAAATATATTTTTATTTTTTCACCATTAGCAATGTATTACCTGAAGGAATCACAGAAGATTTTAGTTGTGTTTCCTCTACATGGTGTTTTTAGTAGATTTATTATATCTGTCTGTACCTGCTAATTTTCAAGCCACTGTTATTATTTTTTGTGCTCTTCTGTTTATAATATTCTTGTCAATTAAATTAATTGTTTTTTTAATTTAATTGTTAATTAAATTGTTAACTGTATAACCTTTTCACAGGTTGGAATTTACCTTCTTGAATCTGGGCTAAGTAAACCAGAATTTCTCAGTGATGGAGGTGGAAGACCCAAAAAAGCTAATCAGATTATTCAAAAACTCATGGAAAAGTTCTACAGTTTTTTAATTCCAGGTAATGCAATAAAGTTGATTGTTGATGAACAGAAACAGTTTTGTCTTCTGTAGTAGTTGTAAATGTAAGGGAAAATAGTAGTTATTCCTGCCATCTAGAGCAACTCCTCTTTTCTGGGCAGCATTATTAGGTAATTCACCCAATACCATTATCTGCCCATTAATCATATGCTAATACATTTATGCTGAAATCAGAGGTGATAATTCTTCTCTACAGATACTGAATCATAGAGGTGTTTTGAATCCTCACTTTTTTGGAAGTAAGTACAGTTTTCCCTGTTCCATGGGGGTAGTTTGAACAGATCTACAGTATCTTCTCCGAATCATACAGGAACAGTGTAAAACAGCCAGGAATTAAGTTTGGAAAACTTGTTCCCAGGTTGGGGCCTATCACACAACTGCGGCAATAGATTTCTGTTTGGTTTATATTGTAAAGCAGTTACAATGTAAAATACTACAAAATGCAGCTTTACAACAGTTTTGCAGACTGAGAAACATGGGCCTCCCTATCATTTTAGAATTAGAGGTATATTTGCCAGGTTACACTTACTAGTAATACAGATTTATAGGGTGATAAACAATGGCTTTATGTTGTGGTGTCTTAGGAAACTTGTGGAAAAAACAAACAAACAAATAACCCAACCAACCTTTGTCTCATTCCTGAGTGTAGAGTTGATTCAAAATTTTGACTGAAGACTGATTCAGTGACTGTGGTATACAGAGTTTGTGTTGTGGCAAAAGCCTAGCACCCTCCCCAAATAGCACTGCACCTAATTAGAAGAGGCAGAGTTGTATAAAAATCAGGCAACTCAGGCTAAAGAGAAGTTAAAAGGAAGAGGTAACAAAATAAAATCTGAACATCCTTACCTGCTGCGAAGAACAAATGTGCAGCTGTGAGGACCGACGTGAGGTGTACCAAGGGATGGACCAGTATAACTCACTAAGTGGGGAAGGTACTGCACATAAGAAATCATCCTTCCAAAAACTGAATCTGACTGACACAAATATGCCAGTTTAGGTTTGAAAGCATGACAAATCAGATCCAAGAAGAGGTCTGAAGAAAAAATATTTTAAGGTCTAGAAATGAATAGTAGTGGTTTTAAATCTGTTAGGAGAAACACATTATCATAAATACATTAGAAGCAGAACAGTTGCCAGGGAATTCATAGACTTGAGATCTCTAAGGTATATGATAGAGTGCTGAAATAAATGTAATGCTATAGCAGAAAGCACAGGGTTTTTTTCTGCATATTTTCTCATTGTGGAAGAGTTGGGGAAAGAGATTGTGAAGAAAATTACTGGTGACTTACTTTAAGGTCCAAACTAATTTTCTGCTGGAACGTGGGACATTTGTCCTCAGTACACTAAAGGATGTGTTTATAGGGACTACCTGGTTCAGTGTAGCTTACAGGTGAAGAGGTACTTTCTGAAAGGGAAGACATGCCCCTCAAAGTTTCTGGGGCAGGAATGTGGTCCTGAGAAATTGGATTGTTGTGCCTTAACTTTTCATGAGCCATGCAAGCAGCTCAGGTTTGTAAAGGAGCTGTGTTGCCAGCTGGTAAAGATTTGGACTGGTTTTGAGCATGTACGTTTTTATGTGCTGTAAAATAATAATGGAGTCTTGATTTCATGCCAGTGAATGCCGTGTAAGTGACGAAGTAAAATAGCTGGCACGGAGAACAGAAATAAATGATTGCCAATCACCAGTCAAGTCCTACAAAGGCATGTGCACCTTAATGTATTACTACCTCTTTGAGAAAAAGAATGATTGGTGAAGTGGTATCAACAGTGTTTAAATGTATTATTCAGCGTAACAGAGATGAAGAACAACTGAAAGCTTGCAAGCAGACTAGGCCATGGAGTTTCAGTAGTAATTCGGTAGATGAATAGAAAACAATGCAGAAGAAAAAAATTACGGCGTCTTTGCTAACTGTTGCAAGCAGGGTTGCAGTTCAGTAGGTAGGTGTATAGCTCAGTAAATGTATCAATTTAATGTTCAGTGTTCATGAAACCAAATCAATAGTAAAGAATTATCCTGAAAGTGTTAGAGAACAAAACATGATCACTAAACCACTAATGTAAGTCCATAGTGTGCATTATGCTCTACTCTGAATTCAGAAAAAGCATGTCACAGAAATGAAAAATATTTGTGAAGGAGGACCCCAGGTGATTATGCAATGGGAAAGTAGTTTCATTTCCTAACAGTTTTTGAACATGAACTTACTGATGTGGCATAAAATAATATAGCCTTGATTCTGTCCTGATAAATGCATTTCTCTTAAATGTTTCTAACAACTTAGTTTAAATTCCACCCGTTTTTAAACAGAATTAGTTGAGGTTTTGTAAAATTACACCTAAGTATATATTTTAACATTTATCAATATCCATCTAAAGTGAAATCTATACAATAACATTCCAAGATGAAGCTTCTTGTTCCCCCCACTGATGAGCAAATTCTCATGCTGATGGTGTTGTGCTCAAGGATTTACACAAATAACGCATATGACCTCTCTACTGCTACTTTTAATTTTAATATATTTTTCTCACTGTACTCAGTGAGGATATCACCATTCATTCTGGTGATATCCTTCTGGTTTTGAGACTTTGTGGCAGGAAGTTCATCTGTGTTGTTATGGCAAGCATAGCCATAGGTGCATTAAATAATCTGAAAAAAACATGATAAAATGTTTAATATGGAATCCTTGAATCATTTAGGTTTTAACCCAGCACTGCCAAGTCAATCACTCTACCATGTTCCTAAGTGCCACATTTACAAGTCTTTTAAATATTTCCAGTGATGGTGACTCAACCACCTCCCTGGCCAGCCCGGTCTTGTGCTTGACAGCCCTCTATGGGAAGAAATTTTTCCCTGTTACCCAATCTAACCTTCCCCTCATGCAACTTGAGGCCATTTGTTCTTGTTCAGTTACTTGGGAGAAGAGACCAGTGCCCATCTCACTATGACCTCCTTTCAGGTAGTTGTAGAGAGGACTAAGGTCTCCCCCTCATCTATTTTTGTCCAAATGACCCCAACTCCCTCAGCTGCTCCTCATAAGAGTTGTGTTCCAGATCCATTACCAGCTTTATTGCTCTGCTCTGGATGTCCTCCAGCACTTCCATGTCTTTCTTGTCATGTAGTGAGGGACCCAAAATTTAATACAGTAATCTCACAACATCCTTGTAGTCGTCCTGAACTGCCAGCCCTTTCTTCCAAAGGTCATAAACTGTGTTTTCCCCGAGTCTCAGCCAAATCTGCCTGCTCAGGCAGATGTTCTCTGCCATCTTACCTTTTCATCATTTACCATTTACCCTCAGTTTTCTTAAGAATAAATTCTTTGTACAAATATGGTTTTGGTATTTGTTTATTTACTACCATATGTGAGGCAACAAGTTTTCCATTAATCTAGGCTGTTTCATTAGTGCAGACATTGTTATACTGCAGTCTGGAGAAGGAAAGATCCTACTGCAGATGCGGTAGCAGAACTGTAGTTCAGTCATTGAAGGAATTAAATAGAGTACTTGAAAAGCATCAGAGAAACTGAATTTTTAGATAGTACAATGCCATCTGTTTCCCAAATGTAAAAAAGATTAAGATGAGACCTCTGTAACTGAATTACATTTTGAAATGGTTGAAAGCATAATTAAATATTCACTGTTTAATAAGTAACTGAGAGGGATAAACTTCCCTGGCATCCTTTTCAAAATCCCCGTGGTACGTAGAACCATTTAATATTGAAAAAAATCTCTGGAAGAATCAACAAAACAAGAAAGGTGTGTACAAAAAAAATCCAATTGCATTAAAAAAAAATTTGCTTTAAATTATATTGCAGTCTTTGCTCTCCTGTACAATTCTGGATAGACTTAGTTTTTGTAGAAGTCAATTTAGGACTCTTAAAAATGTGAGATTTGAAGACTGTTATTTTAGCACGTATAATGATAGGTGTCATTATATATCAAATTCTTTGATCAAAGTTATACTTTGCATATACTCTAATTTTCTGTTCTTTCCTAAAGTGAGGGGTATGTGTTAAAGGATCCCTTCGAATGGTTTCTTTAATATATAATGCTGATTGCTTTCTAATATATAAAGCTGAATGCTTTCTTGGTGCTTTTTATTTGGCTGGATCATTAATAACTCCACATGTGCACTCTGATTGCCTTCTTTACGTTATAAGTCATATGTATAGTTTTCATGAATATGTAGAAACTTAATGTCTTTCAGTATTCTCATTTCCCTTGACAAGCTCTGGGATTGTTCCTTTGATTTAAAAGAATTAGGGGAAGGCACTGATGGCTGCCATATATAGGCGTATAATTTCCTCCTTTTGTTTTGGAAATCATTCTTCACCTTCATCATCCATTTGAATGAAGGAAAGCTTTTGCTTTTCAAGAAAGAGCATCCTAATACCAGCTTCTGAGCCTTATGATAAGATTAAACTTTCTGGTTTCTGCCAGGTACATCTCTTCCTTGTTAGCCCAAGGCATCAGAATTAAAATCTGATTTAAGTGTGTCAGCCATTTGCTGCTTTATTAAAATGTTAAATATACTTTAAGGTTACTTTGTGCTGCAAATGATAGCGTTGACTTGCTTCCAGTTTTGATGGTGGCTTTTTTTGTTGTTTTTGTTGTTGTTTGTTTGTTTGTTTTTAACACAAAAATTCTGCAGAGTGAGTTTATCTCCAGTGCTAGCTAAGGTTAGAACCCGTCTGTATTTTTTTGATACTGATGTTTTAATTTTAGGCCTAAAACACTGTTGAAACTTGGCCTGCAAGTCTTTCATTCTCTCATACCTGTTTTCTAGAACTCCAGCCCTTGAAGTTTTCATGAATTTTTGTTCTACATTGTTTAAGTTCTGTGTATGCCCATATATCCAAATTATGTGAAAAATACATAAGCACAAGGCCTTCTTTCTTATAGGGTAGAAAAGAAGGGTAGGCCTTCTGTCCCAAAGGGTGATTACTTCTCTTGAGGTGGGTTTTTAATTCTGAAAGCATGCCTTGTCTGAATTTTTGCAGTGATCCAAGTGGTGAGAGTTATATTTTGTCCTGCTGCTACAATTTTCTTAACCAGATGAATAGGTTAAGGTTAACTTTTTTCATTTCAATAAGGTCATTTATTAATATTTAAATCAGAAGCATGAGATAATTGTGATTCTGTAACAATTGGAATTTTTTAGTGGAAAGTCTATATTAAATAAATAAGTTCTGGTCATTCTATACCTATATTCTAAAGAAAGAGCTTTGCTGATTATGTATACATCTGTGCTCACTACAGCATGTTAACTTTTGGGTGTCCTGGTTCCAGTTTGGGCAGAGTTCATTTTCTTCTTAATAGCTGATGAGTGCCGTGTGTTTGGGTTCACTGTGACAATAATGTTTGTAATGCAATGATTTGTTACTTCTTGCTGAGTGGTGCTTGCCCCAAGTCAAGGACTTTTCAGTCCTTGCTTTACAGGTGCACAAGAAGGGAGGGAGCGTGGCCAGGACAGCCAAAGGGATATTCCACACCATAGAACAACATCCTCAGTTTATAAACTAGTGGGAGTTGGCTGGGAGCCACCAGTTGCCACTTGGGGATGGGCTGGAAATTGATCAGTGAGAGGTGAGCAATTGTATTGTGCATCACTTGTTCCTTGGGTTCTTTTAATCTCTCTCTTTTTTCCTTTTCATTGCTATTACTATTATTATTACTGTTGTCATTGTTGCAATGTTTTTCTTTATTTCAGTTATTAAACTGCTCATTGTTTGCTACTGCTGCTAGCTGAGTCAGATGCAGTCACGGGCATATGTTTAAATGACACTTTGCTTATTTTTATGTATGTAAACTAAATATGTTGCTGCAAAATTTACTGAAATGTTGTCCCAAGTTGATTGATGATGCATGTCTTGAATTATTTGTGTATGCAGACGAGCTGGAGGAAGATGAGGAAGAATCCGACACGGAACTAGAGCGACAAAATATTGAAGAGCTTTATGACTTCGTACGGCACACCCATCAGCAGGATATCCAGTTACTGAGAAAGGATGTGCAGCATCCTGCATTGATTCCCATTCTGAGGCCATACCAAAGTGAGGCTGTGAACTGGATGCTTCACCGAGAGAACCACACCAGTACTCCAAGTAGTGGCAAGTATATGGATCTGAAAAACTTGCACAATTGTGGAAAGTGGAATTGCATTGTCAGCAGTAATGTTTCCTTGCTGTTTGATTAGAAGTTTTGTGAGTTATTTCATTAGTATTTTTATAAAAGCTATTGTTTGGGTCATACACTAAATAATAAGCTAGGTTTTGCTGAGCAGCCATTGATGTATCATGTTGGTCCTGAAGCTCTGTTGAGATGGACTTCAGCTTTTTTCCTCTTAATGTCAAAAAAAGGCTGAATAATTCTAAAGAGTGTGCTGTTAATAGAGAAACTTCATCATAGTAAAGTGAACACTTTCTCCGTAGAAAACGTGCTGCACTTCTTATGGCGGGAGGTGATCACTCTGGATGGAAAAAAAATCTACTATAATCCATTTACTGGCTGGTACGTTTTTATAGTTACTCTTTCTGAGGACATCTCAGGGTTGTGCTTTGTGAAAACCGTGTTGGCAGCTCTATCCTGCAGGATATAAGATATTCCATAACTTGTTTTTCAGTTAGCAACTAAAGAATTAGAACAGTGATATCTTTAATTTGAAAAAAAGAACAAACTCAAGTATGTAACGCACAGATAAATATGTAGATCTCAAGTTGAAGATGTAATTATTAAAGCTTTTCTTAAAAAAAGACAATAATTTAATGGTTTAATATTAATTTTTTTTAATTTAGAGTATTGGAGGCTTTGATCTTCTTCAATGTTTTCAAAGTCCAAAGGAAGGCAGCAGTATAAAGCTTTTTATTAATGCTCGGTATTGCATTACTAAGCCTGTTTCTCTTTTATCATTAACTTGGTCAGAATAGAACCTCTTGATTGCTAGTTTGCTTTTTATTTTTCCCTATGTAACCTTCAGATCTTTTCCACATGTGAATAAAAAAAATAGTTCAATTTTTTTGAGGCTAATGCTATGATATGCTAAGGTTAGCAAGGCAAGGCCTTAAGAGGTGAAAAAAATCTAAAAATTCTGGCATGTGTATTTTTCTTGATCTGGTTCATACACGCAAAAAGCTTGCTAGTTTTTGTTTATCTCAGCTTAACTAATAAAAGATAATGCCTCACCTTACAAACTTTGCCTTGCTGAAGCTATGCTGTCTGTCCCTGAATGCACCCTTCTCTGTCACAACATTCTGTAGTAACTGACTTTCACTGGGAATGTACTTGAATTTTAGCATTATCCGTGAGTATCCAACTGCTGGACCCCAGTGGCCTGGAGGTATTTTGGCAGATGAGATGGGTCTTGGAAAAACAGTGGAAGTGTTGGCTCTTATTCTGAATCATACTGGACCAGAGATTAAACAAGATGATCTGACATTACCTGAGGTAAGGAAACCAGGTTGAGAGTTATTATTAAGAAAATGCTATTCAGAATGAATGCAAGTGCACTTTTCATTGCTTTAGAAGTCCATATTCAAAGCTCTATTACTGTGAAAGTTTTTCCCTTAATAGGACATGATACACGGCAGCATTAATGGTGGAACAGTTTGCATGTTGATCCTTTGCCATTGTTCAATGGTTTTATCAGGCAATTGTACTGTTAATATAGTTTGGACAGGCTCAGGAGTATATAAATAATTTAATTTAGTTTACTATGTTGGAGGCCATTCTCCTTCACTTCATTGTATTGATGGGTGTCAAACATCCATTAGTGTTCTGTGCTAAAATAGGGACAGTTTACATTCTGGGTAAAGATTTCTGCTCTCCCTCTGTTTCATATAATAAATGAGCTTATTTAGCAACAGTTTTCCATCTTTTCACTTTCCTCATCATGCATACTGTGAAAATTTGGCACATCCACTAAACCCAAAAATTTTTTCTGAAGGGAAAGGACCATTATTCTTAAGTAAACTCTTACCACTTTGTGAGTTTCACCCCTTGGAAATCATGGCAGCCAGTTTCATTGCACATTTATCATACTGATCTCCTGCCTGCTTATCATTTTATCAGTTAAAAGGACTCAATTCTCTTATTAGGAGAGAATAAGAGATATAAGGAGAGAATAAGATGATTCTTAGATATATAAGAGGGTCAGCACCAAGTAGTGCAAACAGAGGAGTAAAAGCACTAAAGTGCCTGGACACCAACTGATAACAATAGGTAGAAACCAGAGCTTTTGGAGGGCTGGAGTTACTGAAACTGTTTCATGATGTAAGTAGTTGGGACAGATGTCAGCTAATATATAAGAGTAAAATTTTGGGAGGTAATCCCTAAAAGGAGAAACATACTTTTTATACAGCTGACTAGGGGTCTTCCTCTATATTGCTTACTTCCTTTTGTTTTTCTAGCTATATATTAAATATATATTTTCCTCCCCCATCAGGAACCTAGCTCACTTACATCTATAGGTTCCTGCAACTTAATGCTAAAGCAGTGGAGGACCCAAGAGGGTTTCAGAGCTGCTTTTTGTGTTTCAGTTAGGGTGCTGAACACTGTTTGCCAAGAAACTGAAATGAATGATGTGTCACTCTGTAGATTAAAAAAGAGCTATCTGAGCAAATTGGTGAGATCAGAACATATATTTGTAGCAGCTCATGCTTACTTTCAAATATGAGGAGATTAATGAAGGTCAGAGTGACTGTGAAGAGACATGAGCTAATAACTATTTAATGTTGTCTGCATTAGGGTAAGCTTGTGAACTTCTTTGTTCCACCTCAACCTTTAGAGGGAAATAAAAAGAAAAAAACAAAGGAAATGGATCCTAAATTAAAGGAAAAAATACAGTATCCCAGTAAGTATTTCTGATGAGTTTTTAAATACGTTTTGCTTTTAGCGTTGTGTTATATTGGCCACTGACTATGAGTTCAAGGCTACTCTTGACTTCTTCAGAATGAAGTTATTCTTTTGCTGAGCTCTGTCATGTAGGATTGCATGATCCACAGTTAAAAGTAAAGCTACTAACTCAGAACTCTGCTACAGAGCTCCATGCAATTAGAGGTCTTTGTAAAGAGTTTATGCATTTAAATGAAATAAGTTGTCTTTTTTTATGCCTCAGTAAGAAAATTGGGTGATTTATTTCTATTGCTATCCAACATTGTTTTAGAATCATTGCAAAACAGCAATCTGTAGAGCTGTGTCAAGTAAAAGCTTGTCAAAACTGCTGCCTATCTGCATTTTTTAGATGAGCACTATGTTTAGAGTTACCTTAATACGCATTCTGTGAGGTAACTTAAGTTTTTGTTTTGATTCTTCATACAGGCTTACGAGTAATGATATTAGCCGCTGTAAAGGAAATTAATGTGAAGAAAGGAGCATCCATAATTGCAATATTTAAGTACATCAGTTCTATATATAGATACGATACGCAGAGAAATAGACGGCTTCTCAAAAGAACTCTAGAAAAACTAATTGCAGAACAGGTGGTAGAACAAGTTAAAGGGCATGGTCTGGCTGGGTCCTTCAAGCTGGGGAAGAATTACAAGGAACAGAAGAAGCGAGAAAGAGCCAAAGAGCAGGTAAAACATGCTGCTGTAGTTATTTCAAAGAATGTTGCAAAGGCTGGGTTTTTTTTCTGCCAATTGCATGCTACTCTCAGCTGTACTGTCTATGTACACGAGCTCAGTGACACTGATTTAGTGGTAAAAATGAAGAAAACTGCAGCAATTGCTTCGACACTTATAAATAAAGAAGCAGAAATCATAAGTAGATAAAATTTGGGGCTAAAATATTAACTACATCTGTCACAAGTCTTCTAAAATAGTGTTACTGGAAGTTGTATTGTTCTTACTGTTAAGTTGTTTTTTAAACACTGGTAAACATTAACCAAATCCTCAAACTGGAAATTAATATAAATCCTTAATATCTATGTACTGATGTGTTTATATGTCATTAAAAAAAAAGGGTGAGGAGAAACTTGTTTGGGTTGGAAGGGACTTTAAAACTCATCTAATTCCAAACCCCCTTGCTGTGGGGACACCTTCCACTAGACTAGGTTTCTCAAAGCCCCATCCAACCTGGCCTTGAACACTTCAGGGTTGGGGCATCATTGTCTCTGGGCAACCTCTTCCAGTGTCTCACCACCCCACAGTGAAGAATTTCTTCCTAGTATCTAAACCTATTATCTTTCATTAAAAACTATTCCCCCCTTGTCCTGTCACTATGTGCTCTTGTAAATAGTCCTGTTAAAGCTTCTCATAGCTTTTGGTTAGGTACTGGAAGGCCGTAATTTAGCCTGAAGCCTTCTCTTCTCCAGGCTGGACAATTCCAACTCTCTTAGCCTTTTCTCACAGGGGAGGTGCTCTAGCCCTCTGATCATCTTCGTGGCCCTCCTCTAGACGTACTCCAACAGTTCCACATCCTCCTTATATTGGGTGTCCCAAAGCTGGATTGCAGTACTCCAGCTGGGGTCTCACAAGAATGAATAGCTAGGCAGGATCCCTTCCTGGCCCTGCTGCCCACGCTGCTTTGGATACCGTCCAGGATACGATTGTCTTTCTGGGCTGCAAGTGCACATTGCTGCATCGTGTCCAGCCTCTCACCCACTCACCACTCCCAAATCCTTCTCAGCAGGGCTGCTCTCAATCTGTTCATCCAAGCCATGTGCAGCACCTTGCACTTGGTCTTGTTAAACTGCATGAGATTCCCATGGGCCCACTCCTCAAGTTTGCCGAGGTCCCTTTGGACGGCATCCCGTCCTTCAGGTGTGTCAGCTGTACTGCTCAACTTGGTGTTATTTGCAAATCCCTCTGGCTATGTCATTAATGAAGACATTAGGTAGCACTGGTAACTGTTAAATGTCACTGGACAAGCCAGAATGTAAAGTCTGACATTTTTGGTTAATTTTACTTTGTAGGTAGCAAGGACTTCAGAAAACACTCAGAAGAAGCAATTGATTGATGCTAAAACTCAAACCAAAGAATCAAGAAACAGTGATGAAACATCTGAAAATGTCTTTGAAACTGCTTCACATGAGAATATCGCCATGGAAGAACATGATTACTGTACAAGTAGTAAAAATAACAGGAAATCTGAAGCAGATCATGAGAACTCTGTAGAAGAGAAAAATGTTAAGCAAGAAACTGTGGTCCCAAAATCTCCTGATTTTCATGGCAACCTCTTTGTCTCCAGTGACATGAGCAGTCGTCCTGATGTTGATGTTTCTAAAACTACAGCTGTTATCCAGCAGGAAGTCCCAAAGGTCCAGTCCTCACATTCCCAAGAACGTGCTGGCAGTAACGTACAACATACCAGTTCCATATTTCCATTTAATACTTCTGAATATCGTTTTGAATGCATCTGTGGTGAGCTTGGATTGGCTGACTACAAAGCTCGTGTGCAGTGCCTGAAATGTTACCTGTGGCAGCATGCAGAATGCGTAAACTACAAAGAGGAGAACCTGAAGAGCAGGCCCTTCTACTGTCCCCATTGCCTTGTGGCAATGAAACCAGTTCCTACAAGAGCGACTCTGATAATTTCTCCAAGTTCTATTTGCCACCAGTGGGTAGATGAGATCAATAGGCATGTAAGATCATCATCTCTTCGAGTTCTGGTAAGATTATAGAGCTTCATATTCTGGAGAGTTATTTTATCAAGGCTTGGGGCTTGCATCACTCAAAGTTCAGAGGTCTTTGTCCTCTCTGCCAGAGCTCTATGCTTCTTGCTGCTAGACCAATGCTTTGGCATTATGTGGTGCATTGCTGTCCCAGAAAGACAGTCTGCAATTAGTCCTTTCTCTGTTTTAGCTGGTCACCGGGAGATAAACCAGTGGAGTAGATTGTATAGCGGCTGAAAGCAAATTTCTGTGTGGTTGCAGCAACATGTAGTTTCTGAGAGGGAAGGCTGTTTGAAAGACTACCAAGGAACTTAAGAAGGCCTATGGGTGTTTTGAGTGTTGTCTCACTGTACACGTGCACTTAAGCAATTCTCAGACTGTTTCTCCTCCTTTTGTTCTAGATAAAAAATGTTTCCATAGGTAAAGCCTGTAGCTTTGCATTTCTGGTTCTCAGGCTTTATAGAAGAAGTCTTCGGCATTGGTATTTACTGAAAACAATACTGGTACAACCTGGCTGTTGTGTCGATAACATCTACCAAATTTATTAGGATGTTGCTTATTTGGAGACCATGTATTGTCCTTTTACTTGATTTCTAATAACCCTGCCACTAGAATCTAATTATACTTAGGGTAACAATCACCATGCAGGTTTTTAAAAAATACTGATATCACAGTATTCAAAAGTCTTTTATTACCGATGCAGCCAAGTTTTTTCCTTCATATTTTTAGCAGTCAGGAGCCTTTGTAATGATCAAGAGCTTTGAAAACCATCAATCACTTGTATTTTGAACAAAGTAGTAGCAGATATGATATAACTTGGTATTCAGAGATATATCTGGTACCTTTGACTATTACACATAGTTGCCCAACATATAAATGAATTCTAGGCCTCCAGTGCTATTTGTGTGAGTAGTCCAATTAGATTTAATGCAGGAATTAACAAATGTGTAAAACTCACATGGTTTTCCTAGGGCCCAGTCCACGTTTAATACCAGCTTTAATGAAAATTAGCAGAAATAGATGTACATGGTGACAACAAAATAGTTTAAATATTGATTGTCAGTACTTTAAACTGTGTGGCATCTTCCATTCTGCAAGATTGTTTTCATTTTCTTCTAACTGCCAACTGTGAGGCTTGTTTTCAGTGTTGCTTCAAAATGAAAATTTGGTGTTTTATTTCCTGTTGAGGTAAAATGAAAGTAATGGACATGTTTCAAAGAATCAGTTTCCCATGTTAACAACTTTTGCATTGCATGTGACATGTGTTTTTTACTCTTCAACTGCTTACAACCCATGGGAAATTCTAATGGTTTTATGTAATAGAACGAGAAATTAAAATTTATCAGTAAGTCTTGCTTTGTGGTAGATTGTCTTCCTGCTGCTGTGAAAACAATCAAAACTTGGCCAAGTTATAAATCTGCACAAAATCTATTCATAAGTACTTGAAGAAATCATTAGACTTTGGCAGTTTGTTTCTTCGTGGGTGCTTCAGAGAGCGTGCTCTTTTTGGTTAATTTGTTTCTTTTTTTCTTCCCCTTCCAAGCTCCCCTTCTCTCCTTTGTTTCATGTGCAGTGAGCTGAGTTACTCAGCTGTCCCGCTCTGGGGCTCAATAGAAAGAAATTATCTGCAGGTGTTTCTTTCAGTTGACAGAAACACTGTTGCCATATGCACCAAGGTAGAGGAAGATTATTACTGGGAGAAAAAGTAGGGTTAAGACTGAAATTAACAGTGAAATCATGTGCTGATCATAAAGGGGTAAAGAGCAGTTATTTTAACTTTGTATGTTTCTAAAGGGATTTGGCTTAACATTATGAGGGAGATAAGAAAAGTACTTCTGATAATAGAACAAATGTCAATATGAAGGGTTTCTGCTAGTGCACAGGGACTGTGTTTTACCTAGGGTATTTTTTTTCATCTCTTAAATCTCTGTAGGTAAAACTTTACTCAGAGTGTAATTTCTGGTTTTTTTATATTTTGATGCATATTTCTGTCTTTGCCTAATCATCCATTAGATTTTATTGAGTAAAGTTTTCGGAAGAAAGGTAATGATCTACAATAAAGGAGAGAAGACTGAACATGTAACAGTAACTTGTATAATGTTGTTCCATACAACATTACGGAATACTTAATCTTCACACAACTGTTATAACAAATAACTGTTGTAGAAAATAATGAAGTCCTCTCTCCTTCAAAGGAGGAAATAAATGTTTTGCAAAGTCATAAAAATTTGACAAATTTTGCATCCATGACTCTATTGTATTTATTATTAGGTTACTTAGATGAATTTCCCACCATACCATTAGATGATTACACATTTTATGAATAGTTTCTTTTTATATGAGCAACACTGCTAAAAGCTTGCACATATTAAGCTGTACTGATATATTAGCATTTTTATCATTCTTACCTCCCTTCTTTGCTCTTGTGCTGTTGCCTGTGAATCCCTGTAGGTGTACCAAGGCGTGAAGAAGCACGGCTTTTTGCAGCCGCACATGCTGGCGGAGCAGGAGGTGGTTATCACCACCTACGACGTCCTGCGCTCCGAGCTGAACTACGTGGACATTCCCCACAGCAACAGCAAGGACGGGCGCCGCTTCAGGAACCAGAAGCGCTACATGGCCATCCCCAGCCCCTTGGTGGCAGTGGAGTGGTGGAGGATCTGCCTCGATGAGGCACAGATGGTTGAATGCACCACTGCAAAGGTATGACATTCCTGGTCATGCATTCATTTAACTTGAAAAAATAAGAGAGTCTCTCCTTCCCCCCTCTTAATGTTCAGAGTACACTCATGTAGTTTGTCCTTGTCCCTTGTTCTTCAGAAGTGAATTTTCTGTTGGAGATACTTACCATTGAATCGTTCTCCTGTTGGAATTTTGGAAGATTGTGAAGTATATCCAGCTTGAAAAATACTTAGCATAATCTATACTGACAGTTTAAAGAACTAGGTCATCATGTTGTATATGGTGTTTGATAGTTTTCAACAAGACACTAGCCTTGTTCAGTGATGTGGCTCAGAGGCATAGATATGTCCTTTGGGTCTAGAAGCTAAAATAGTCAGCAGTCTGTCTGCAAACTCAAGGGATACAGTCTGCAGGAGGGATTATTTTAATTAGTCTTTGTCCAGTTTTTTAGCCCAACACAGGAAGACAGAAATGATACTTACATAATGCCTTACAGGCTTTAATGTTCAGAATTTTTTAAACATACAGTTTATTTTGCTATTTGTTTGCCTTCTGTGAGCCCTTAATTGCTTGGAAGAGGACCTGGCTTTTGTCAGCTTTCAGTTACCTTCTAAAAAGATCAAAAATATTATATATATTTTTATAATATATTGCACCAATGCTGCTTCTAGGTCTAAGGGTACATGCTGAAAAGATGTTCAGACTTCTCAAAAATAAGATCCACGTGTTGTCAGACTGTGTTCCACTCTGTTTTTCCTTTCCTATCATTGGCTCTGTGTTCTTTCATTAGGCTGCTGAGATGGCACTCCGTTTGAGTGGAGTCAATCGCTGGTGTGTCAGTGGCACTCCTGTGCAGCGAGGATTAGAAGGTGAGATTTTATGTAGTGGTGTAATCTCTGGGCTTTCCTTATGCTGATAACTAGGTGAGGCTTTGAAGCAGTTAAAATGTCTGCTAGTTTTGTTCTGAATTCACTAGGTACTCTAACTTTGTAAGCCATAAACTTTAAGCATAATAATAAAGCCATCAATACACGTATCAATATACAAATCGAAGAGCTGAAACCTTTTTGTCTCCCAGAGAAGCTGTGTGTCTAATAGCTGACTCAAGTGTGTTCTTCAGTTTTCACTTAGTGGAGTGGAAAAATATCAAACCTTTACAGCAGATAGTCTGCTCTGGTTACAGAATCCTGTGAACTGTCAAATACAGCAAGCAAAGCTGTATTTGCTTTTTGCATAGCTCTGTATGAACTACTGTGGGTATCTGCTGCTATGAATTTAAATTCTAAAAATCATGCTAAACCTTATGAAACCATCTCCAGTTCTTATGTAAGGACTTAATGACTTGCGATGTGTGGAGTAGGTAGCTGTATGTTAGCAGGTGACATTTATCTTGTCTTTTTTTTGTGTGGTGCTCAGTTTCTGTAGACAGGCTTCAGACAGAGATAGAATAAAAGAAAGGGAGCTGACTAACTGCTTTGTCTCCCTGTGTTCTCTGATGGATTTTGGAATATATGGTACACATTGGGGCAATGTGTTTAAAAGTGGATAAATCAGTGTAAGCATTTGTGGACTGTTGTTTGGATACTTAGTTGTAAAAATCAATAGATTAATTAATAATGGAATTTTGAATTAAATTTATAAATACATGTAATAGTTGCGAGAATACAGCATTAATAAAGCAAAGCTGCAGAAAGAAATGATTGATTTTAGTGTCGTGATGAATCTCCTTCAAGGCCCTGTGTGTGATAGTGTTGATTTAATACGTATCTGAAATATCATACAGTTCATAATACATGTTGACAGACTCTAAGGCAGCCCTCATCACTTCAGGGATGAAAACTGCTGACTCATTTCAATCTGTGCCACTGCTGCTGTAATGTGGTGGGATAGGAGCTCTGGGTAAACAATTGCTTCTTGCTCAGAAATTATTTCCAGGATTTTTCTTCTTCTGGTCTATGATGTATTTGGTCAATGTCTTGATGTTTTCAGCTGAATACTGAATTATGATAAAGCTAACAGAATAAGGAATGTAGACACCAGATTTTCAAGAACTAGAAGATATCATCACATATCTCTGTTTCTGCAGTATCCCCATGCAGCATTTAAATGTGTGCTTCTGTGTTTTTCCAGTAAAATTAAGACAGACGTTTAAAGTCAGTACATCCTTAAATTTCATTCCAAAAAGTGACAGGTTTCTGAATTAGGCAGAATTAGCAAGATGTATTCTCTCAATTAGCAAGAAAACAATTGTAGTGTCTTTTGTTAATTTCTTATGCATTAGTAGAGAAGGGAAAATTCTTCTGAATTGCAGCCCCTTCTAGGATTGTGGGCAGCAGACAGTTGGTGCACAGCAGGCTCTGGAGTAATGATGCTGAGCAATATTGGTTTAGAAAAACCTGGCAAACCCAGTTAACCATATGCAATCATGTAATTTCTGCCTCTTGTCTCTGCTCTGAATAGGCTTAAATTCTTTGCTTTCTTCTGCTAAGCTTGAAATTGGGAAAGTGTCTCACAAACAGCTAAGTTCTCTCAAGTTGTGTGGAAATCAAAAACGAGCTAAAGGAGAGAACGCCCACCTTCTACCACCCAGTCCTCTGCCTCAAATTAAATATTTTGCTGAAGGAATGACTGGAAAACATGTGCAAAAGATAAAGGCCAGAATGGAGATGGTTTATGCTTCATAGGCTTTGTATGACAGTTAAATTTTTTTGAGACGTATTGCAAAGTATTAAAACACAAACTCTTTTCCTGGCAGATTTGTATGGATTAGTCCTTTTCCTTGGAGTTGATCCTTACTGGGTCAAACATTGGTGGGACCAGCTACTATATCGACCTTATTGCAGGAAAAATCCTCGGCCTCTCTACAGTCTAATTGCCAAGATCATGTGGAGATCAGCAAAGAAGGATGTGCTTGACCAAGTAAATCAAAGTTTTGAGTTTTAGAATTCCTGAACATCATTTATCATTAGTTTTATTTGCAGATTACTTACTTTTTTTTTTTAATTTCAGATTCAAATCCCCCCTCAGACAGAAAATATACACTGGCTTCACTTC
Organism: Agelaius tricolor; assembly: GCF_023055355.1. Taxonomy (NCBI): domain Eukaryota; kingdom Metazoa; phylum Chordata; class Aves; order Passeriformes; family Icteridae; genus Agelaius; species Agelaius tricolor. The sequence goes on from NW_027269261.1 coordinate 49,282,367, forward strand.
TCTCCTGTGGAGAGACACTTCTATCATCGCCAGCACGAGGTGTGCTGCCAGGATGCATTGGCAAAACTCAGGAAGATTTCAGACTGGACTCTTAAGCTTAGCAGCCTAGATAGAAGGACTGTGACTTCTATTCTATACCCTTTGCTACGGCTCAGGCAGGCCTGCTGTCACCCACAAGCTGTTCGGGGAGAGTTCTTGCCACTACAGAAAAGGTGAATTTCTGGCATTTCTTAAATGGCCTGCTTTATCCAAAGCAGAACTCTGATTGTCTCCAGCAATGCAAGTTCTTGTACAGTTCTCAAATAAGTCTAATTTAAGCTTCTTGAGTTAAATGTGTGACTGTGGCACACCAGGGTAATCTGACCTCAGAAGTTGAACAGGCACTTTTGTGTAATTTGTGTAATTCTTGTGTTAAAGAGCATAGTACTGAAGGCATTTGATTCTCCAGTGGCATTCTAACCTTACTACGACTAGAGTGTTTCAGGTAACAGATTGAGTATGAAACAAACCAGATTCTTTTTTTGTTTATATAAATAAGCCCACTGCTTTTTTTTTTGTCTTGTACAAAGCTCACATTCATGAATGAGAACAATGAAAGAATTGAATCAACAGAATGGAATAATTCTTTAGTTCAAAGAAAATGTTAATTTGAGGTTGCAGAATTTGTAAATATAGACCCAAACTTGAAAGCTGTACAAATGCTCTTTTATTTGCATACTTTCAAGATCATCTTCCCCCATAAGTGCTCTGCAACTACCAGTTTGGTCTCAGCTTTTGTTAGACCAAAAAAACCCATATTGCCAGTCCTGTTGTGAAATGTAGCTGCTACCTTTTCAGTCAGTTAGAAGGAGATTGTGAAAGAGCAGGCTGTTTCAATTCCAACCTCTCAGACTGGTGTCTATGTTTCTTTCTTAAACTACAGATAGGGAAGAACTTCAACTTTCAGCACTGCTGGTGTTATTGATACTGTTTCCTATTCCATCCATTCTATTCAGTCTCTTTCAATCGTAGTTAGAAGTTTTGTGTTTTTCTCCTTGCTCTGTTATACAGGGCACCTGCAGTGCCTAAGCAGCTGAAGCTGACTTTGCACCTACTTGAGCAGAGACCAGTAGTTAGCCACTGTGCTGTAGCACTTACTGTGGCAGTCTGCTAATGTGGAAGCAAGGGACTCAAACGTAGGAGAAATCAATATTCCCACCCATCATACAAGATTATTTGCATTAAAATGAGCCAGTGTAGTATAAATGAAATATATGTAAACTGAGCAGAGTATGGTGGGAACAGCTTTGTACTGTGTTGATTTTGGTGGAATGGTTGCACAGTGACAGCTGCATAGTAACTGATGGAAAAGCCAGCAATGAAAATTAAATCTTTCTTAAAATCATGTGTCCAGAGAAAAGTCAATTTTCAGCACTGTTTACGTACCTTTTTTTTGTGACCCAAACTTGACTGCAGCAGTGGACATTTCCAGAATAGAGAGAAGATTTAGTTCCTGTCTTTGGTTATATGTAGGAGAATAATGAAGAAATTCTCTGTTAGGACCTTTGAATAACAGAAATTTCCTGAAATAAGAAAGTTGATGCTGGAGCTTATAGATAAGGGCCTGGATTAAAAAACTGAGTTTGGAGTATATTCTGTTCTATGATAGATGACCTTTTTCTCCCAGCTGTGTAGTGAAGGCAGTAAATGAGATCTACTCAGAAAAAAAAAAGCTCTCAAAAGAGATTTTTCTAGATTTTCCTAATTAACTTGAGTAAAAACCCCTTCTGTTTGCCTTACTTGGTAGTCTCAGGCTGTGTATCTAATTGCATATTTTATATGTACATCCTTCTGCTGTAACAATTTTTGTTGGAACTCCTGATGGAGGTAAGTAGCAATGGTGGAAGTATCAGCATATGTTATGTGTATTTACTATTTCCTTTGCAGAATTCAGTAATTATGAATAGTGATTATATTGATTTAAAGCTGATTCTGGTGTAACACTGTACTATAAAACCAAGAATCAGTTTCTGCAACTGGAATAATGTTGCAAGGAAGGTAAAATAAAGGCCTAGGGAAGGGCATCCTTCCAGCATAATTGGAGCCCAGTCTGTGCAAGAGTTCAGTACTCTGTTTACTATTTGGTGTTCATTGCTGAACACCAGATAGTAAATGCTTCTCCTGAAGGTGAATGAGGCTGAGGAGCAGGGTTTCAGTGGAGGGGAGTGGTGTCTGGTCTAACAGCAGCAATTGGTATTTGAAGCAGCCTCAGGTCATCTGTTGTAGGCTGTTGCTATTGTTTACTCTCCTGTCTCTTCATATCAGTCCTCTGATTCTTTAACCTGTGGCTTTACTCCAGAGTACCCTTCAAGCTTCCTTCTTGCATCCTCCTCATTTCTGTTCCCTCTTCACTCTATTCTCTTCATTTCTGGTATTTTTATGTGAAGCTAATTCTCTTCTAGTAGAATTCCTCTCATAATCTGCAGATATGACATATGTAGAAAAGGAAGTTTAGAATGATTTTTGCTAGTCTTCTCTGTTCTCATTTCACAGGTTTTCTTCTTTACATTGACACTTCATGTGTTTTGTGTTTAGATTGGTAGCAGAGGGTAGAAGTGTAGTCTGTCATAGCTGTTTTCATCTGAACAGCTTTTGTCAAAATGAGGTCTATGTTGCTTGTTTGCAGTTCACCACTAACAGAAGGAGAACAATATTTTGCCCCATGAAGGATTATTTTATCAAGTTCAAATTTTCTTCTTGCTCCTTATTTCTTGGTGTTCCAGGAGATGGCAACCTCTGGACGCATTCAAGTTAGGATAAAGCTCTAGCAGGAAGAAAATCTGACAGCTAGAGGTTTTTTAATAAGTAAAGAAGTCTCAAAAAAAACCGGTTGGATGCATGTAATGATCTGCTATGCTGCTCAGCATGACCCCCTTACTTTTCCAGTACTGTGATTTTGTTTCAAATTCAAGCCATTTGCTCTCCTTTTCAGCACCATGACCATGGAGGAGCTGCTGGCCTCTCTGCAAAAGAAGTGTCGAACAGAGTGTGAAGAAGCTCACCGACAGTTGGTGTGTGCTCTCAATGGCTTAGCTGGTATTCATATCATTAAAGGTAAGGCCAAAGGGCCATAGCATATTCTTTACTCCTTTCAGCACAGGAGTAAAGGATATGCTTCATCTCTGTTGGGAGATTGAAAGAAGTCATACTTGTGTAATTGTACTTAACCTGCTTTTGTTTTATCAGTACTGCTTTCTGGGCTTCCCTTGTGCCCCAGCCATGCAAACTGCTATGCTGACTGTAGGATTTCTTTTGCTGCTCCTGCTGCTAGACAGCTCTGTCAATATTGATTTTGTCTAAATTACAAGGCAAAAAAAGTTTTGAATGGAAAACAAAAATAATTTTATGAATCTTGAGTGTCCCACAAAACAAAAATTAATTACTCCATTATGAATGTGTAAAAATGCCTCTTTTCCTAGTTCTTCTAAAGTTGACAGGCTGTTTGAATTTTTCCAGCTCATGTCCAAGTCTTTCTTCAAAGAGAACAGGCAAAATGCCTTTTCTCTTACTTTCTCTTATAGTCCTCACAGAAGGACTATATTCAGATTCTTTAGTCTGTAGTTAGTGGATTTGGAATACTTTGTTACAATTGCAGCATGGAGATAAGTGTTTCTGATACAGTTAAGTGCTTAAAAAGAGTTACATACAGAGGTAATGCTTCTAAAATGCACTAGTAGCAAAAATTATGTTTGGCCTATTTTGAAAACCAGATTGATAAAAATTTCGCCTGATGAGAAACAAAAGCAGGACAAAAGAGGCAAAGTTCTGGTCTGTAACTCCTCCCCCAGTATTACTCTTACACTCAGTCTTCTTTTTCAGGAAGGGGGAAGCACACCTTACATAAAAGTGGGGCCATGAATTTAATCTTAGTATAATTGAAAACTTATAGGTCTATAATTGGTCCAAATTTATTGCCACAGGCAAAGAAAAGAGTAACAATCACTCTTACTTGTTTCTACTTGTCCTGCTTTTCTGCTTACTTTTCTACTTAGACTCATCTGGACCCTGAGGTCAATGGTTTGGTAGATGTGGTGGCAGTGCAATTGCCAGTTGTCACTGCCTTCGTCAGTAGGAATAAGATGTTTGTGTTGATGGTTTCTTCCTCACACAAGAGTCCAGTGAGGGTCATTTTTATGTTTGCTAGCATGTTTGCATCTTTCTCTTTCTTCATTGGTCTGCAGCTCCATGAAAACGCTGAATTTAGTGGACATGATACCTTTTATGAATGTTACATACTCTTTCTTTGTTCTCTTTGTTGCCCCTAAACCCAGTTTTGTCCAGCTCTAAGTCTGCATTTCTTTGACTGTGGGTGAGTTGTTTATAGCCATGGCTTTCTTATTCGCTGCCAAGCCTGTGCACCATCTCTTAGCATCCCATGGCTGTAGTGTACACTGCATCCTATATCTTTACTTGTCAATAGCCTCTGCTATTGTTGCTAGGCCTATTTCCCTACACTACATCATTGTGGTAGTTGTAAATATCTCATTCTACATGGAATAACTGCCCATTACTGCTGTCTATATAAAGCTGTGTTTGTACCACACAAAAATAAACAAAAGTTTAAAAATATACTAAAAATTAGCCATAGATACCTAGTGAATTACAGAAATTGCTATCACAGCTAAGCCAAGTAAAAGGTTCAGGCAGGGCAAGAAAAATTCAAGGGAGGCCTCACAAGGTTCCAACTAGCAAATTCAGCCCATAACTTCTGGCCGTTTCTAGTAATTGCAATCCTGTATGGTGGAACTACACCCTTACAAATGCAACTCTTTCAATGTAAGAAGCAGCAAATCTTGTTGACATAGAATTGTTACACTTCCATATAGATAGGATGATTTTTTGTTTTACTCTCTTATCTGTCTTTATGCATTTCTTTTCTCTGTGCTTCTCCATGTTTTGAGAGTTTTTAAGAGTATTACTGGCTAAGTGAATTTCCATCAGTTGAGAAAAGCAAATAAAGATGGATTTATTTTTTCACTGCTTTTCTATACACAACTTCAATTTTGTATTTCTTTTTAATTGATATAAGCTATTTTCTGAGGAATGACTGTGATGCTGGCAGCTTACATCGGTAGTTATGCTTCTTGCATGTACCTAATCATTTCTACATTTCTGAAGTATGACCCAGCTTTCATGGTTTTCACTGGGAGAGTGAATAATGCATTTGCAGTGCAAATTTAGCGATGCATCACTGCAGTGAGTTGTAAATGATTTTTTTAAGTGCAACATGAGATTTTTTTTTTATTTATGCAACCATGAATATATATTTTAAGATTAACAGATTTACAGATCTTACAGTCACAAAAGATATTTAATTTGAAAACTGTATAAGTCTTTGTAGAATATCATATTCTATTTTTTACCAATTTTTTGGGGGGAGGAATGACCAGGAAAAAATTGCTTGAAGACAGGCACTTAATATAGAGACTCTCTGAGAACATCTTAGTATGTTACAAGTAATGTAACACTTGTAAGGTCATAGCTGTTTGTATATTTAAAAACCAACACAATGTGTCTGTGTTTTTGCTACTCTTTTTTTATTCAGGAGAATATGCATTGGCTGCAGAGCTGTACAGAGAAGTACTAAGATCATCTGAAGAGCACAAAGAAAAGCTCAAAACCGATTCCTTGCAAGTGAGTGAGCATTGAAATGTAAAAAGATGTAGTTAAGAACTGGAATACTTTAGAATACTTTAATTTAACAGGTCAGTCTTTTCTTCATCCCAGTGGTATGCTGAAGTACTTTTTCAGCCTGCTGTAATGATATCAATCTTTGATCACAATCTTTAGATAGGAATCTGTCCCATGACCGTCATGTTTCCTTTTTTTTTGACAAAAAAAAAAAAAAAGCTACTGTGTTTGTAAAAACCTGCTTGTGAGTTTTCTTGATGTCCCTGAAGCAGTGTATGATCTCCACCTGCTGTTCTGCAGTACAGTTAACAAGCTGAATTCCCAGCAGTCTGGTGCATGTGACTGTGACTGCTCATGTTAAGTGTTATATTACATCCTGCAATTACACAATGCAGGGTTTGCACTGAGAGTGATATTAATGTGCCAAATGATAGAGAATAATAAAATATTTGCACTGCAGAAGATAAAAGGGCATCAAAACAGAAAAGAAATGAAGTGACTTTTCTCTTTGGGCATTTGACTTCATGTCTTTTGAATACTATTTAAAAATATGAATATATTTTCCTGGTTAAAAAGTCATAATTCTCTAAGTAACATATTTATTGTTCTTCAAGAACTATCAGTTCTTAATCGACCAAAATTTTCTTCAGCATAACAAGAGATTTTAAATGTTAGTGATACATAGATAAGTGATCAGTTGTCTGTTTCTTTACTTGCTTCTATGAGCAAATTATTATTTGATTGTGTGGCATGTGGTCACCTGATGCCTCTTGTGCTTCTTTGATTCTTCCTTTTCCTTTGTGACTTCCTGGTGGCTTTTTTGGCGCCTAGCATAGATGTGTTAGCCTAAACTTGTTAAGCTGCACATAGGTTGTTACTAAATTGTTCTACTGGATTGTACAATCCAATTAAGCTTTTTTCCCCCCTTGAAATATCTGCTGACTAATGTTGTCTTAGTGTAATAAAATTTTACTTCTGTTAAGTCTTCTCAGTTATGTAGGATTAGCTCTTTAGGATAATGGCAAATCACTGCTGGCCAGTCCTCTTGAGTGACTGAAATAGTAATAGGGCAGAGGTGAAGAGAATACAGGATGTGAGAAAGGCACAAGTTTAGGATAGTGGAGGTTATTACTATGAGTTTGTGGGAGCTGTGCAGGGAGCGTAATATTATTGGTCTGGTCTGAGGAGCAAAGGTTGAAGCCAGAGAAGAGGAGCAGAGTTTCCTTATATTAATAATCAAATTTATTTTCCCTAAAAGTGTACCAAAAGGTCATGTGTTTTTCAATATCTTTTATTTCAGTGAAATGAAAAATATGAAAAATTATTATAGCTCTTGGTATCTGGTCTTTTCCTTGCACTTTATTTTGCTTTAGATAGGCTAAATGGATACTCAGAATATTCCAAAAGGCACCAAAGAAAGTGCCCTGAGATAATTAGTTTTTCATAATAGTCAAGGGCTGTTTTAATTAGGAGGGTGAGTATGGCACAGGATCTGATGACCTGGTATCACACTTGCCTGCTGATTTGCTTTTGAGATGTTAAAGGTCTTTTTAATATTTAATTTCCTATCTCAGTGAAATGTGGAAAGGAATTTTTCTTTATACGATGCTTTCAGATTAGCAGAGAAAGCAAAACTGATTTTAAATTCATGCTAATTTCTTGCTGTAAGCTTTCATTGCTCTTTAGGTCTTTCCTGTCACGGATGTTCCAATGGATTTTTTTCATGATTGCTCTTGACTTTGTGTATATTTAGAGACTTCATTCTACACATAATTTGATGGAATTATTGGCAAAGCACCCAGGAATTCCCCCAACTTTGCGTGATAGCCGACTTGCAGAAGAGGTAAACATCTTTTGTTTTCACATAAATATGTAGAGCGTGTTTTCATTTTTTGTCCCCTCAGCATTTTCTCTAACAAAAGAAACAACAATTCATTTCAAAAGAAATAGCTTTTGAGTTAACTACATGCATAAGCCATTCTTGTTATTTTATGAGTAAATTTTATATTATGATTATATTTTATGAGTAAGTTCAATTGTCCTGTTCTCAGACTGTTCTGGGATCTTTTTATTGTTTGCTTATTCAACACAGATAAGTAGAAATACTGAGCTATATTCCAGTTCCCTTTTGTAATACATTGCATTCCTATTGTGTTGTTTGGGCTTACCCAAAAGCAAGTTGCACAGTTAGCATCTTTAGAGTGATTTGCCTTCTCACATGTTTTTTGTGGCTTACTAATAAATGCTGGATTCTAGAGGAAAAAAAAATATTGCTAAATATTGCTTCCAAATGAGGGTGGGTAGCACATAGATAGGTAACCACTTGAAAGTCCTATGGTAGTTGGGGAGTTTTTATGTTTGCAGTATTCCTCACAGATATGATTTGTGCATAGTTAAGGCTCTTACTTCCATACAGGCAGAACAACTCCGACAGCATTATATGAGTAAATCCAATGCAGAAGTTGCAGAAGCCCATCAGGCCTTACAGCCAGTTCTTCAAACCATTCGGGAACTTCAAAGAAAGGCAGGTGCCTCTTAAATGTTTTGTCTGACTTTTGGCATTTTTAAAGAATATTTTTTTCATCTTTTTGTCCATAACTCTAGCTGTTTATCTTCTTTCACCAGTTAAAATTACATGGTCACATCAGTGTTGCTCTCTTAGTTTCACGGGGAACTTTGCTTTTTCTGATTAAATGATCTCTATCTCCTTTTAAGAGAGAGAGAAGGAAGAAACTTTGAGATCATAGTAGTTCTGTGTGACTGTTCTGTATAGATAACCTTGATGAATCTGATTCTACTGAAGGAATATGAAGGTGTGGAGAATGTAGACAGTTTCTTAGTCATGTTTTTACATGTCAACAGAAGACGGGATATTTTTTAATCACACTCTCATCCTCCACTTTTCATGGAATTAACCAGTCTGTATTTGACTGTGGACTAAAGATCAGTATATGCCTCTGTTGCAATGAGTAGATTGGTTTTCTGTTGAACGTTCAAGGATAAATCTCTTGTTTTTCATACAGATACATTCAGGTTCTCCTTGGTGGTTGGATGTCATCCAGACAGCAATACAGTATGCCATTGATGAGGAGCTTGTTCAACGTGTGCAAAACGAAATTACCTGCAACTACAAACAGGAGACAAGTAAACTCTCTATGGCAGAGAAGTAAGAGAATAACTGAAATAGGCTGTTAAATACAGATAAATCTACTCAGGTCTTCTTACTAGTCTGTGCTAGCTGTTGCAATTAGATAGCAGACATTTTTGCTTCAGAGCATCTGGACTGCAATTATGTTTCAAAACCAGTCCCTGAAAAAAGCACAACTAGATAGAGGACTTGGAAAGAAAAACAGGAAAATAACTGTTTTCTCTTAGATAAGCATTCTTTGAAATGTTCTTCTGCATTATCTACTGTGGTTTTATAGTCTTCTGTACTCATGAAACTGCTGAGTAAGAAGAATTCAAAGTTTATTACATTAAAATCAAGTAACCTGTAAAAGAAGTTGGCTTGCTTAAATGGAAAGTAGACAGACAATATCAGAAAATCCTTGTGTAACACCATAAAATAGCATCACTCTTTTTCTGAGCAAAGAATTTGAAGTTGGTTTCATGTTCAAGACAACAGTATACCATTCAATTACAGAGAAATGAATTCAGAAGGGACATTCAGAGGTTGCTTAAATCAACCCCCATCTTAAGATCCAGACCCATGCTTGTTCAATCCAGTAAAGCTGCACAGCGATTTGACCTGTTTAGTATCTCCAAGGAGGGAGATTCAATAGTCTCTCTGTGAAGCCTGTTCCAGTATTTGGCCTACTTGGTGGATAAAAAGACATTAAAATTGTTTTACCTACTTAATATTTCCTGTGTTGCATCATGTGTACATTGTCTCTTTTTCTTTTGCCAGGTGCCTTTGACAAAAATTTGACTCAATCTTCTCTGTATGTTCCTGTTAGATAAATACAGAAAGCAATAAGGTCTCCCCTTAATTTTAGGATTGAATGGACCCTTTTCTCCTAAGCCCCTCTTGTACATTCTGGATGAAGGTCTGTAAGTTCATCACAGAAAAGGGAGACATAGGAAGGACAGTGCTCTGGTGGTCTAACTTCGGGCAATTTTCTCAGATACATGAACTTACGCTTTTAAATACAATCTTTCTGAATCATGTTTTAGTCAAATACATTTTTATTATATTTATGAAATATATAAATATATGTATATACATCTGTGTACAAGTTATAAAACGTGTATAAATTTAAATACTCAAGATGCACATATTTTAATTCCATATGTAAAGATGTATCCTGCATTCTGACTATTCTGCCATCACGATTCCAAAAGGTTGAAATTTCTTCCTGATTGAAGTAAATATATCTTTTATTTTCAGTACTTACCTAATTCTATTGAATAATCTAAATAAAAACACAAAACCTCTTTTTTCTTCAGCACAAGAGGCAATGCACACTGATACACAAGATGTTCCCTCTGAACATCAGGAAATGCTTTTTTCTGTGAGGGTGCCTGAGCACTGGAACAGGTAGCCCAGAGACGTTGTGGGGTCTCCATCCTTGAAATACTCAAAAGTTGTCTGGGCATGGTCTTGGGCAACCAGCTCTAGGTGACCCTGCCTGAGGAGAGCTTTTGAGCAAGACAACACCCTGAGGCCCCTTCCAACCTCAGCACTCTGTTAAGTCTGGATATGAATGTATTGCGTAAAGCCAAAGTCTTGTACATCAATGTCAGACCTTGTAGGAATGATGCACTTTCTTTCAGCAAGAGACTTCTGCTCTCAGGAAAAACACAATGTGACAAGTGTTTAACTTGTGTTTGTGGTCATTACTGCACCACCCTTCCAATAAGTGAAGACAGCTAGGTAGCTAGGTTTCAGAAGAATAGTTTACTGTTTACATAACAGTGAACTATTCTTCTGAAACCTAGCTACCTAGCTGTAGGTAGCTAGGTTTAATAAATAATAAATTTATTATTTAATAAATTTAATAAATAAATTTATTAAATAATAATAAGTTATTATTTAATAAATTTATTTAATAAATTTAACTTTAAAGCTAACTTGCTGAATGAAGTGTATTTTTGTGATGTGTGCATGTGTCTGTTGTGAATTGCACAGGTGCATTGAAAATAATTTTGTTGGCCAACAGACACAAGTAAGACTGTATGTGCAGTGGTTTCTATTTAGTACATCTGCATTGTGGACCAGAATGTTGCAGGTTGGTGTTCACTACTAGTATTTGGCCACCTCTCAAGTCTTGGAAAGAGTCTTTCTAAAGATAGCAGGCATCAGCTTTGGGGATACACTGGAGTGATTTCTGACAGCATTGCATGTAGCAGGAATAAGCATTTGCTTCTTTTTTATTAAAACTTTTTATGTTGTCCTAGATTGCTATTTAGCTACTTCTCTTCTACTTTAAAATACTGAGTCAAGTTTGGATTATGTGTCTTGGTGTACAGTAATTTCTCTTTTTCTTTAAATCAGATTCCGTGACTGCAGAGGCCTTCAATACCTACTCACAACCCAGCTGGATGAAGTGAAGAAGTTCCAGAAGATTGTAAGAGAAGCAGTGAAAAACTTAGAAGGGCCTCCTTCTAAGGAAGTTATTGAGGCTGCCACTATCTGCCATTTGCGACCTGTTAGACTGCCACTTAACAAGTAGGTCTTGAAAACAGAAAATATACTTTAGATGTGTATTACTTAATTTTCCTTTATTTGAAATAACATACTGAAGCCTTTATTATGTACTCAGGAGTTGTATGCACACAGATATCACAGATCTATTTGTTAGCATCATGACCTTTGGTTTTATTTTTATAAAATCTTCTGGTGTTAGCTATATTAGTGTACATATGACTGTTATTTTGCTCTTTTTAAAGAATTTAGTGTAGTTTTTTATGTTGGAATAGGGGCTTATGATAATTGGGTTTCTGATGAAATTGAGTGCCGCTGTTTTCAATTTTCTGTATTGCAGCTGTGTCTTTTGTAAGGCTGATGAATTGTTCACAGAATATGAGTCAAAGCTCTTTATGCATAGGTAAGTTCATAGCTTTATAAATCTCTCACTGTTAGAAAAAGTGAAAGTTGGATTGGTTTATGTTGTCTGAAATAAGTATATGACCCAATGACAGAGACTTCTTTCTGATGGCTTTGATAGTAGTTCTATTAGGTTTCATTTTCTATGTAAATTTCATTTGAAGAAATGGTGTCCAAGGAATGAATACATGCTACTTTCTCTCAAGCCACTATAATATGACCATACATCTGAAATGAAGTGGTGGCATATTCAGGAAGCATGTGTATAAATACAAGTATGCTAATTTAACACATACTCCTATTTGTGCAAATATTTATTTGCAGTCCAGCTGCAAATGGTATAATACCAACGTCATTTAGTGTTACAATGAGAGATCTCAGACAGGATAAAGCTGAAAGAAAGGTGACACCTGCACAGGGTGTCAGAGAAGTGTGCATAGTGGGCAGTACTGAAAGACATAGATTACAGCTCTCTGCATGCTTTCTTTTGGACTTCTCTCATATCCCTCACAATGTAAAAATTGGATTGAAAAGTCTTGAGGTTACTGAGAAAACATTTTAAGAAGTGTTTACCAGTGGGAGTTCTGTTGCTTCATGACTGCTGGAATCAGGAAGAATGGATTATTTTAAAATTAGCATTATTTGTCAAGGAGAGCACTGGGAAGCTGTACTGTTCTTTACAGTGTAATACACAGCAAATTTTGCATCCGAGTTTAACTGTAATTCTTGCTTATATAAAAAGTCAGAAATTATTTGTTTTTAATGAATGTGACATTAATAACTACTGAAAGATGATTTAGATGTGTAGGCCTTTACAAAAGCTATAGATGACTTGGAGCTGACAGAATGGCCTGAGGATTGGTACCGAGGTCACTGTGTTCAAAGCAAGCTTTTGACTAGGTAATAAAAGAGCTGTTTATATTTCCTTGGTTTGCATTATCCTTTAATCGTATATAAGAAGGCTGAATAAGTACAGATGGATGTGGAAGTACCAAATCAGTGCTAAGTGCTGTGCTTGGTTTGTTTTAAAGTGTTAAAGGCCAGATGGCAATATTCGAGGAGATGATAGAAGACCAAGAAGGGCTTGTCGATGACCGTTTGCCCACCACAAGCAGAGGGCTCTGGGCAACTAGTGAAACTGAGCGTGCTTTGAAAGCTCTTCTTTCCTTTGCCAAAGCTCATCGAATGGATGCTAGGGTAACTGAAGAAGGGAGCGTATTCCTGGAGCTCTTTGAAGCATGGAAAAAGGAATATAAGGTACAGTAAATTACATCGTCATCAGACAGTTGTGTGGTCCATTTAATTTATTATAAACAAATTGCAGCTGAATATTAGCACATCTAAGTTGTATTCCTGAAATTAGGGTTTGCCTACCAACCTTTTCCACAGTGCTTATTACAGGATTTGATTTTAAATGATTTATATGTGAGCTAATAGTTTCTAAAAGCTATACTGGCTACTAATCAAATTACTAAGCAATGTAATTGCATCTATTAAGACAGCATAAAGATATAATTAAATGTGTTCATCTGTTTACTTGAATCAGAATGTAACAAGACTCAGCAAATCCAGCACTGGTCCATTCTGTAATTCAGGTTACCTTCAGTCTTGTGAAGATGGAGCACAGTTTTTTCATGTGCCTGTATGTTAGGAAACAAAAGATGGGCCTAATATACCAATGAGAATGAAGACAGTGTTATGATTCCATCTATTGTAACTTGGAAATACTGATTCAGTGGTCTGTACTACTCCAATATACACTGAGCTACAAGAATGATACTCTGTGAAATAACTATTTTTTTCATTCATCAGGGTTTTTTTGTTTTTCAAGGCATTTTGTTTCTGAATTTTTAGTTGCATTAATTATTGTAACACTAGTTGTTGTAGAAGAAACGAGCAACGGCTATTTCTAGTTGTTTATCCAGAGAGGCTGGAGAAGAGAGCAGGCAAAATAATGTCTATACTGCTTGTTTTCCATTTTAATCAGTTGTTGTTATGGCTGAATGCTGTAAAGAAATATTATCTCTTCCTCCAAAAAGATTCTCACATTTCATTTTACATTGTATGGCAGAGTCATGTAAGTGTAACTCAATTCAGTTCTGCTGTTCACTTGTTTGGGGTTTTCCTACAGTTACTTCATGAGTATTGGATGGTGCTTAGGGATCACGTGTCTGCTATTGATGAGCTGGCCATGGCGACAGAGCGACTGAGAGTGCGTCACCCTGATGAGCCAAAACCAAACCCACCAGTGCTCCACATCATAGAGCCACATGAGGTAGAGTACTGGGCAGGAGAGAATGGTTTCTTTTTGAAGGATCCTACCTCCTACAAAATTAAAATCTGTATCTGGATCTATGTATAATGTCTATAATGTGTCTCTGTTTTCATTTCAGGCAGGCTTGCTGGAGTATAGAATTTTTCTAGGTTGAGTACATGGGCCATTTTAAGCTTGAAACTGTTACTCTGATATATTTTGTTAGCCTTCTGACAGAGTGGCATATTTCTAAGAGACTGCTGCCCTTTCAGGAGCAGCAACTTCGTTTCTCTGCAGTTGCCCAGCTTTCCAAGCTGGGTGGAAAATTAAGTTGACCTGATTGCTTACCCGTATTGATACTTTTCACAAATACCTATATAAAACAGAAATAAGCACATCAAAGAAAAATCTTTTTTTCAGTATTTTGAAATTTCTGAGCTAGCCCTGACTCTGTTTATGATGATAGAAAAAATGTTGGGTTGATTTAACCTTTTAATTTTTTTTGCACCAACAGAAGTGTATTTTCTATAGACACATTTTGTGCTTTTTTTCTGTGAGATTGAGTTAGATAAAGTTGCTTCTTTCTATAAGGAAATAAATTTCATCTCTGTATTAAAACAATTTTTAAAAAGGAGTACTTTGCTTAACAAATGCCTGATAAAGTCTTAAGATTTATACATGTATATGCAGCCATAAAAGAAACACCCATTTCTTTGGCCTTCATCCTTCAGGTGCCTGCCTCTTCTGCAGTATTGAACTTCTTCACTATCAGCTGTAATTAATCTAAAAAGAAGTCAGCTTGATGTTTCTGTCTGTGTATATATAGTTTAAATCAAAATTGGACATTTCTAAGAAATATAAAGAAAATAATTGTCTCTTACACATTGTTTTTTAAACCAGCAGTTAATTCTGGTATATATATACATAATTGTAAGAAAAGAGATGATACATTGAAGGAACTTCAAAAGAAACTTCTGAAAATTTGGGTTATTTTAATTTAATTTTGTTTCTCTAAAGAACTAATAATGTAAGTAAAAAAATAAAAAGCAATTTTATGTGCATTCTGCATCTCAGCCCATTCATGGTGCTGTGTTCATACTGGGTACAGGAAATGAATAGATATTCTGAATTTCACAAAAAAAATTAATTTAAGCCTTATTGTGAAATTTAACTTTTTTTACCCTTTTTAACACATATTTAATGCTTTCTTAGGTGGAGCAAAATCGAGTGAAACTTCTGAACGACAAGGCAGTTGCCAAATCACAACTTCAAAAGAAATTAGGACAACTTCTGTACCTCACTAATCTGGAAAAAGTAAGATTAATGGTTCCTTGGTCTTTATCTTCCCCTGTGGAAGGGAAAAAACCTACCATTATTTTTATTTAAAACTTCCATCTTAAAGAAATTGTATTTTCTGTGAGGATTGATCACATTTTCAAATTCAGTGTGCTGTTCTTTGTGTTACTGTGTGCTCATAAAATTATTTATTGCATTATATATTTTAGTTACTTGTTTAATTACGTACTTATTAAACTATAAACTAGTTTTAGATGTGTAAAATTTTCATTAAAACTAACTGGGCCATGTTTAGTAGAAGCCTTATAAAATTATATATGTCTCTGCATACCTTTGGTATTTTACTAAGAGCTTACCTGAAACAGAAGGATAATCACTTCTGGAGTTAAGTGAGTATTTAAAAAAAAAAAAAAAAGCAAAACAGAAAACCTCCATGTATTATATGTTATTTTAATCATAGTGTTTAAGTAAGTGCATTTATGTTAAAGTAAACATAGTTAAGCAAAATTTAAGTGGTTTTGCAACCATGTGAAGCTGATAGAAAATATGTGGAGTTTCTTGTTTGAAACTTGTATTTTACCAGGATTTTTCAGAGCTGTTATAGAGCTGCAGATGCCATCAGGACTGCAGAATGAAAAGTGCTCCTTTTGCTTACCATAGGTTACATGTTTTTTAACTCCTCAAGGTGGACTTGAGTACATGGATATGTTTTAGATTTGCTCAGACCATGTTTTGGTTTGATGTGGTTTCTTTTAAGCGTTTCATTATTAATTTTTTCTAGAAGTTTATTTTAAATATAGAATAACAAAACACAAAGTTGGTTTGTTTTTTTTTTCCTAACTTATAGTCTCAGGACAAAACGACTGGAGGAGTTAACCCAGAACCATGTCCAATCTGTGCACGCCAACTGGGAAGACAGGTAAGATACTTATTCAGCGGGTTTTACTTTTAGAACATCTTTAGCTGGAGCTGAGCCAGTTGTGTGTCAAATTGTCAAGATCTGTTTTTAAATGGATGTTGTATTGAAACAGGGAAAATGAGCTGTTTCTGTAATGTACCAACCAGCCTCTCCCCTGAAATAACAACTTTCTCAGATGCAAGCACATCTCCTTCTTTTAGCTTTTGACATCTGCTTAAGAGTTCCAAAAATGTGAGTTCATGATTGTTTTATAAATCTGAAGTAATACTTCTGGCAGAAAGATTTATTTCCCATTTATAAGCTAACAGAAAGAGGAAGTAGGTAAACTTCTATTGTGTACTATTGTACTTTATTGTAATTGTTCTTATTGGTAGTATTTTTTTCTTCTAAAGAAAAGGATGTTACATATGCAAACATTAGCAAAATCCAACAGAATAAATACTGGCAATGTGGATTTCTTTCCCTGCTGAAGTGCAGAAGTTGAAATTCAAGTGAGACTTAATCTATATCATAAAGTACAAAGCCATAGTTTAAACTTGACTTACCATGCATTAGGGAAGAACATAAAAGGACTCATTATGGTAAAACCAAATTGTCTCTTCCTTTTAGGGCAGCTATTTTAAGGAGGTTTAGCTTCTCTTTGCATTATAGATATGTGTAAGCATGAACTGCTGTCCTGCCATGTTTCCAAAGTCCCCTCTGTGTTCTTCTGCCAAGGGTACTACAGATTTTTACAGAGAACAACTGTTAGTCCTGTTAACTGCCATTATTCTTTATCTCACAGCTGGAAGAGCTCACTGAAAGGGAAAATAATCTCTTAACTTTCTTTATCTTTTCTTAACAGCAAGACTGTTTCTTTAGGTGATAGCAGTTTTCATGTTGCAAAGAACTTTTAAAATACTTCTCATTCTGTTTCTGCACAACTGAAAAAACCTAACAAAGCCTAAAAGACCTGCTTAAAATCAGTGGTTTAGTCAATCCCTTTGCTACTTGGTCCCATGAAAACTTCTAGTTATTCCTCTTGGAATGGCCTAAAGAACAGGCTAGTACAGCAAAAGATATTATTTTGAATTTCAAAACTACTGGTCTACAAATTGTTTCTCTGTTATGGAAGGTTCCAGCTGACACGTAGATGCTCTAGGTTCATAAGGGGAGAACCACTTCTGCAATGCAATCCTGTTTCACATACATTCTGTAAAAAAGAGATTAAGATACTGTATAAAATCTTTTTTCTTAAGTCCAAAGATGCTACCTTGGACTTACCAGTAGGGAAGAATTAAAGCATTTTTTCTATCACTTATTAAATAAGACCAATCTAGTATGAATGCACAGATAAAGAATTGTAGAAAAGGGAAATGAAAACATTTTCGTAATTTTTAAAAAGTATGTAAATGCCTAATCTGTGTTTATATATAAGGCATTAAGAATCATCTTTCATAGAAATGGAAGATTGTAATGTCTTTCCTGGAGTTCAAAACTGAGAAAATGCGAACAATGAACAATAAATTCAGAGACTTCTTTTAGATCATGAATGTCTCTGTGCTGGAAAACTTTAAAATTCAGGCTTTTTAGCAGCTGGAGTGCAACAATTGTAAAATCGTCCTTTAATCTGATGAATATCATGAAAGTAACATAATTTCTCTATGAAAATATAATTTATCATAGATTGGTACACTGTTTTTCCTTTGCCCTGGCCCAAAACTGAAGCTGTGTTGTGTTTGGGTTTGTTTCCTGCACAGTGGGCAGTGCTGACGTGTGGACACTGTTTCTGTAATGAGTGCATTGCAATCATCATCCAGCAGTACAGCGTTGGCACCCGCCGCAGCTCCATTAAATGTGCCATTTGCAGGCAGACCACGTCTCATAAAGAAATATCTTATGTCTTCACTGCAGAAGCTGCAAATCAGGAGGATGATATTCCTGTAAAGGTGAGTTGTTTGTGCAGGAGCTCTGTGGCCCAAACCTCCAGCAGTGCATACTTCTTGTGTTTTGTAGCATACTACATCTAGGCAGACAAGTGTGCTATATAGTTTTATAAATAGTTTGTCCTAATGACAAAACCTCTAGACACAAACATGTAGGAATTCAATCCTGATTGCACTGTTGTATCTACTTTTTTTACTGAAGGAGAGTTTTCATTGGGTTGAAGAGACAGCA
Organism: Agelaius tricolor; assembly: GCF_023055355.1. Classification (NCBI taxonomy): domain Eukaryota; kingdom Metazoa; phylum Chordata; class Aves; order Passeriformes; family Icteridae; genus Agelaius; species Agelaius tricolor. The sequence goes on from NW_027269261.1 coordinate 49,300,709, forward strand.
TCTTCATGAGTCTTTAGCAATACTGACATACATGTAGTGCATAGGTACATGTTTGTACTGCATGAATGTCTTGTAGAATTGTCTTGTAGAAACCAAAAACCTGTTTTTAGTGCAATTGTGAAAAAAATAGAGGATTCTGGGCTAAAATGCAAAGATAAAATACATTGATAATACTTTGATTTAGATGGTACTGCTGTCTTTTAATAAAAATATTATTATGATACAGCTGGATAAAAAAATGATTGTAATGCTTGTCATTATTTTAATCTGATTAGTGTAGTTAAAAATAATAACTAGTTGTGCTGACAGACTTCCATGATACCTGTGCAAGTCTCCTTGAACCTTGCACAATTTCTAGGGTTGCTACCCTGTATTGAAGACAATGCTACCACATTCACAATAGTTATTTCAACCTCCCTGGACAAATGGAATTCCATTGTATGAGTAGATGATTCCTAACTCGAATTATTAAAGTAGTTGACAGTATGTGGCACCAGGGGGAGTAAATAGGCTGTATTTTTCAAGTGCTACTTCTTAGAACACAACTTCATGCAGGGCTTTTTACATATTAATTCCATATATAGTTTAGAGACATCACCCTATTTCTAACAAAATTTCAAATATGTTTCATAAATTACATTAAAAAATAACCAGAATAACCAAATTTCATGAATAAGACACTGAAAGAACATATCATCTGCTATTCTGTGTAAAGAGTTGTAGTGTGTTCTTGAAGTATTTCTGCATCAAAAACTTTGAACAAACCAAAAATATGAATTCTGTGTGAATTTTCTTGCTCATTCTTAGTTAATGAAAAATTAAAAATTTACACTGTAGCTTCACTGTATTTACTATGTACACAAGCAACATTGTTAAAAATAAAAAATTCTACCTCATATTCCTTTAAAGGACAATTTACAAAGAATAACAAGCTTACTATGGTTTCTACAGAATACTGAGGTTAAGATCAGTATCACTCAGAATAGATATGAAAATTGTGTGATTTTTTTCAGTGTTCATATTTTAATTAGATCTTTCTCAATCCCTCTTAAAGTATTCACTACCTCTCTTTCTTTCTAACACTTTATTTTACTGATACTAACCATTTTAAGGTAATGCCTTAGATGCAAAGGACTACTGTAAATGGAAGCTTTTTATACTGAGAGAGAGATTACTGGCATCCCTGCATGTTTTGGTTTTGTAAAAGCTTCCTGTGTCTGGTCAGTATAACAGTGGGTGTTGCCAGCCTGTCATCTGAGACAGAAATTGTTAGAGGGTAGTTTTGGTTCTAATGTTTACTGTTCCATAATTCGTTTGATCTAGCCAATTTCTTTATAAATAGTCATCTGAATATTTAACAAAATGACAGACTCGTGGTGTAGGGGTAATGAATAGGATACCATTTTTTAAGACAGACTGAAAAACAAGAGTGTTTCTGTCAGTTTCATCTCTCCATAGAGAAAAAATTGAGATCTTTGTGTATGCTGTGAGCCAAAGTTTTAGTCACTTGTAAGTTCAATATAATATAGTTTAACATAATGTAGACAAAGGGATGAAGAACTTTATACAGTTATTTTGTTTAAAAAATAGAGCAGAAAGACTGTGCCCACTTTGAGCATTGTGCTGTTCTTTTCTGCACCACAGTTCCCCTTACTGATCTTGTATGAAGTCACCCTTGTGACACCTGAGTCACAGGAATCTGAAGGGTGGAAAAATCAACAGCAGAGGCTAATGCTGCTATCTGTTATAGCAGGGAAAAAAAGAATCTGTGATAAGGTCTCAAAACAGTTTCTGAGAAAAAGACAGCTAGAACATATGAGCCAGGATTGTCATCACTGAATCAGAGATGAACAGTATTGGAAAAGCCATAAATGACCCTGGAATTCTGTAGGAAGTCCTAAAGGCTAGGCTCAGATCTCCTTACTGTAGGTGTTTATGATTAGCAGGCAGTAGCTGTGGGGCTGCAAATGTGTCATCCTTTCAGACCTGCCAACATAAGCATTTTTTAATTGTCCATCTGACTTTGCAAACAGTCAGATGGACAGTCAGTGTCTACCAGGTGCAACAGAAATGATGTGGAAGAAAGCTGCTTAGTTTCTGTCTGTGACATAGAGTTGGAATCACTGTGGAGGACCCTGGGCAATAAAACAGCACAGCTTACTGCAGCCTTTGGTAAAACAGTCTGCAGAAAGTCTTTCACATGTTAGCTGCCTAATGTGTGAGTGATCAAGGAGCCCAGCATTGGTTCCCAGCTTGTGCTGAGACTGCTGACATCCTTCCCAGCCAATTCTGCACACAGCATGACTTCAGTAAATTTGATCTGTCATTGTAGTGAGCCAACATAGTTAATTCAATGTTCAAAAGACAGGTGCAGACAGAAATAAAACAGTATTTGTCCTGCTGAATCTAGCACAGTTTGAAATGACAATGTGTGTAGTAAGAAAGTAAAGGCTACTTTAAAAAAGACATGAGGTAAAATTGCTGTAATAGAAAGTACATATTGAAGGAGATGGAAAAAGAATTCCATCTCATTGTATCCTCTTGCTGACCTAAGGGGACAGGGAAGAGTACATAAATCAAAATAGACAAGATGTAGAATAAAGTATTGGATTCATTAAGCACTGAAATACTTCTGAATGCAGACTAGAAAGATGTTTTCATTGCAGCTCACCATCATTCAATAATCAATTATATTTACAATTTTCATACTGTTTTAAATATAATTAACAAGCTTCATAGTACTGAATGTAAGTTTGGTGTTGCCAGAATGACAAACAAAAGCAACATAAATAGCATTCAGATAGGTTTTTTTTCTTGGTCCATTTTCAAAAGGTGTGAAGGTAGGGAAATTTTAATGTGCATTTGAAAGATTCACTAAAGACTGTGCCACAAAGTTAAACTGCAGGAGGCCTAATGGGCACATTTGGTGCCACTGCACTGCTTGGGCTGTCTGCTTTGCCTCAGACAGAACCAGAGGGTGTGTGTGCATGGCACTTCATTCTCCATGTGCTGCTCATGCTGGTACACTCTGCTGACCCTAATGCAGTGCATTATAAGGGAGAGGTAAAAGTAATTCAGTGCTACTTCACCTGCCCCTCCTCAAGGCTGATCATTGTTAACTTTGTGTAAGATGTGTAAGAGACCTAATATAACATCATTTAATAAAGCAATGAATGTGGAAGACGTTTTTTACTATCCTAATTTACTAATGTGCTTCTTTGACTTTTCAAAGGGAAGTCACTCCACCAAAGTGGAAGCTGTGGTCCGAACACTGAAGAAAATTCAATTTAAAGATCCAGGGGCTAAGTCCTTAGTTTTCTCAACGGTATTAATCACCATTTTCTGTCTTGTCTTTGCATGTGTCTTTTGAGTTTAAAGCGTTCATAATCTTTTCAGGAGCTAGTTTAGCTACCAAAATGTTGAATCACTCTGTACAACCACTTGATTGTTTTGAGGATTTGTAGGGCAAGTCTCGTAACTGGAACAAGAATAATGATCATAGTCAGCAGATGTGAAAGCTTGTTTCTTTAAAGGGCAAACACTTAGGTTTGTATGGAAGCAGTAGAAATTCTGGATAATTCTAAATGTGATGTCCAGATGTTTTTGATACATTGTAAAACTGTTTTTTCAATGGCTACCAATTTCTTTTATTCAAGTTATCTTTCTAATTACCTGTCTTGCTTAGTTTTATGAATGATTTGGTTTCTAGCCCAATTTTTTTTAAAAGAATTGCAAATCCTAGCAGTTTGAAAAATTTTTAAATCTAATCTTTGTTAGGGAAGCTAATTATTATTTTTTAGTTGTCATTGCTGTTTGTAATGTTGAGTTACTTTTATTGTGTTGTGTGGTTTTGTTTTTGTTTTTTTTTACAGTGGCAAGATGTGTTGGATATAATTTCAAAAGCTTTGTATGACAACAACATGGTTTTTTCTCAGATCAATGGAATTAGTAAATTTCAGGTACATAAAGGATATTTTTCTTAAATTATTTTCAGTGGGAAAATCATAGTTCATAGAAGTTAATCTGATCCTTTTTACTTCGTTGCTTCATCTCAGAAACTAAAAAAGCAGCAAATTTGTATGGCAGAAATTTTGATCTCCAGTTTATTAATTCTAAAAATTATAATCTCAAAAAGTCCTAGTTTAAAGCATTTGGAGATAAACAGTACATTCACTTTTGAGAAAGATGCATTGGCATGGAAGTTAAGGATGTGACACACTGATCAGTGTTGCAAGAAGTTCATGCCTTCCAGAGACTGTCATGTATCTGTTTTGGGATGACAGACCTGCAAAGATTGTTGATCTGGAGCCTGTATTAGCTGCCATAATTTGTTGAAAATATAGTGTTGAAAATATAGTCTTGTCCCCCATGCACTGCATTGGAGCTTCTGTCACACTGCTGTGATGTTTGCCTTTTAGGAAAACCTGTCTGCATTTAAATATGATCCCAACATCAATATTTTGCTGCTGCCTCTTCACACTGGTTCCAATGGACTGAACATCATTGAAGCAACTCATGTTCTGCTCGTGGAGCCCATTCTGAATCCAGCACATGAGCTACAGGCTATTGGCAGAGTACATCGTATTGGCCAAACCAAGTAAGATTTACAGTTGTGTTCAAGGCTTTAGATATGGTCCAGAATAGATCTGAAAATACCTTGTTCAGCTGCTGCCCTATTTTATGTGTTTCTGAGTTTCCTTGAGAGGTTCTTTCTAACTGGCCATTCTCAGCTCCAGATTAGGAGCTGCCCAAATTGTTGGGGCTTTTTTGTTTCCTTGTTCCGGGGCTTTTTTTGGTTGGGTTTTTTTTCCTAAAAAAAAGTTATAGCACATTCTCATTAGAACTGATAAGTTTGTAAACCACAGTTCTGCCCTCACCCTGTCTTTTTGAAGAAATTATTGACTTTGTATGTCTCTTGTTTGTTTCAGTGTGGTTGCTCTGACATAGGTAGTACTAAACACTTGAAAGAGGTTTTATAAAGTTTGTCCTGAACGTATTAGATGCATGTGTTTTTCCTAAGGTCTTGTGACTTTATAAAAAAAAAAAAATTAAAGCCCAGAACATGAAGAAGAAAAATAGCTGCAGTCAATTCTGGAATAACAATAGTGTAGAATAGTGGGGGTTGTGTTCTGGAAATGAAAGCAAAGAGAGAGGAGGACTGAAGGAGCATGTATGTGAAAGAATGTTTATGAACAGGTGGATATTTATGTGTTTTGGTAAAGATTTTGAATTAACTGTGAGGGCATAGAATTATAACTGTGAGGGAAAGATTGATTGCAACAGCCCACACTGCAATTCTACATGATGCTGGCACGAAAGGTGCAGCAAAAACCTTGCAATAAAACCACCAAGAATACATTGTACTTTTTAAGAATTAAGATTTCAGCTAGGCTTATTTTTAAAAAGGGCTGTGTTCCAAGTGCACTGAGCATTAGGGAATACTCTCATTTAGTGTGACTGGTGCAACTATTACCAGTTCAGTTATTTATTTCTCTTTTTTGGGGGTAGACCTTGGCCTGTGAATCCAAAAGCATTTTCCCTGCATTCTTCTGTGAAATGTTGCCTGCCAAATTTTCAACCTAAAACCTGAAAACCATCTAAGCATTTTCAAGGGTTCTTACCTTGAAAAATGTTTATACTGGGGAGCAAGGGGTTCTTTTTCATTTTTGTCTTTGGATCTGACTTTTTTCCATTTCACTTTCTGGTGCCGGTCACTTTTCTAAATTACTGCTTTCGTTTTTGAAATTTTATTTCATAAATAGAATGAAAATTTATTTCATAAATGGAATTTTCTTTTTTTAGTGTGTTTATTGACATTTTGGGTTTTATATTTTACCAGGGTTTATTGACTACAGTTACTGACTTCTTTAAAAAAAAACTGTTATGTTTTGCTGTCTTCAAAAATAATATTATTAAAACTCTGGGTATTAGGTTTAATTTTCCATCACATTGAGCTCTTGTCTCTTGGAATAATTTGTGACAATGAAGTATAAACATTGTATATAACCAGAGGGCAAAACTCTTTTTTCCTTTGGGCTCTGGAGGAATGTTTCTAGTAAGGACACAGAAAGCAGAACTTTGACCTGCATCTACATTAGGATTTTAGCTAATACAGCTTACATTCATTTAGTGTGTGATCAGTAAAGTGAAAGTGTGTTTACAGGAAGCACTGAGCACTCTGAAATGTCAATGGAATTTGCTAATTGCTTCTAACATTTATTTCTTAAAAACTAGAGGCATATTTTCAACACTTTTAATAGAATTAGGATGAGACAAAATATAGTTATAAACTTTGGCAGTAACAATAAAACTTCTGCTCACTTACGGTGGCATTTTCTTTTTTTTTAAACACATTCAGATCTACGATTGTTCATAGGTTCCTGATAAAAGCAACAATAGAAGAGAGAATGCAGACTATGCTGAAAACTGTAGATAGAAGGTACGTGTTGAAATTTTTTTAAATGTCATTATTGCACTGAAAATGAAAAGGTGGTTCTCCACCATACTTTTATTATGGTTAGGAATGTACATCTTATGTATAAATTTTAACTGTTCTTCAAACTGTTTTGATTGGCAAAACAGTTTTAAGACTTCAAAAGTTTTAACTTGCCTCCAGCAACTTGCAGCTTAAGGTATTTTAATTCTCTGGGAAATATGTTGGTTATGTTTTGTGTATTTTATTTCATAAAAGCCCAAGTAATAAATTATGTATTATGGTATGATTTATCTTTTCAGTTTACCTATGTTCATTGGTATAAAAACATTGCAGTTGATGGAGTAGCACTAAGCCTGCCACTACAGCAACAATATGTTATAAACTCTAACACAGGACATGGGTTTTTTCTTCTGTTATTTTATTTTTTTAACCCTACCAACCTCATCTGACGGTGCTGTGTCACACTTCTTGGTTTCACAGTCCATGCAAACATTGCCCAGATGCTAAGTCATACATGAGGCTGGTGTGCAGACACAGAAAGCAGTTCTTACTGTGGTTTATCTTTCCAAAATCTATAAGCAGTGATGGATTGGAGCAGGACCAAAAATGCTATTTACATTCCTTATGCAGACAGTGTAAGAGGTTTGTACCTTTTAACCAGATGGTATGCACATGACAGATCTAGGAGGAGGCCTTTGTTTAAGGAAATATTCCCTGTTACAGATCATGAAACTAAAAATTACATGCACATCTTTGGCTGTAGTTATGGAAGATTTCAGTTTTAGCTCTTCAAGAATGATTTATTCTCCTTATCTGTGAAATAGCACTACTTATACACATAAAATTTGGATAAATGTACAGTGGTTGAATGATCCCATGAGGGCTAATTTTTTTGAAAGTAATATTAAACCTCATGCTTGGAAGCTCAGGCAAATCCCTTAAATGTTAAGAGGTCAAAGTGAATTATCCCATGTTCTGTTGCCTTTGCAGTGTTTGGTGTTGACCACATTGGGGACAGTAGATGGACTTTTTATCTTACTTAGAATGTGCAGGAGCAGTAGCTGATGAGTGTTCCTGGACAGAAGGTGTGCTTTCCTGCTGAGCTTCAAAGCTGAGCAGTATTGACTCTGAACTGTGTGCTCTGTCTTCAGTGCACACAGCTCATTTCTTACACTGATTCTTTCTCTGATGCTCACATGCAATTTTTTCCTACAGCCACACGAGCTCTTCCATGAAACAGTCAGAAGCCTCAGTGTTGACAGTGGCAGATTTGGCTGACCTTTTTACAGAGGAAACTGAAGAACTTGAGTAAAAACATTGGTTTGACCTAATGAAATTGGAAAGTACCTGACCCAGTGAGCACCAGGATAAAATCCACTTGATCTGTTATTCCTGTAGACATCATCTAACATTTGTCCATAAGAGAGCAATCGGAAATTGAGAAGTCTTAATTTTTACTGATTTCTTCTTTGGTGATGTTCATAGCAGCATACACTTCTGATGGCACTGGATAAAAGTTGCACTTTGCACATTATACAAAAACATGGATTTTTTTTTTCCCAAAGAGAATTTGAGCTGGATGCTGAAACCGAGATCTTGGACCCTTGGTTGAGAGGATTTTTACCATCAGGCTTGATCGGCTATTAGCTCAGTCTGAGAACAAAACTAGGGAGGTGGTTGGGTGGGAAAAGGAAGCAAAAAAATACAAATCTAATTTTTTTTATTGTAAAAAGAGTTGTTAGAAAGAATGACTGTAAATTAATATTCTTCTAGAAAAGACTTGTTAGATTTGATGCAGAGTTATTAAATGTCTTATTGTTAACATTTCAAATTACAAATGTTTACTAATAGTTTGGATATTTGTATTAGGCCTTTAGATATTCATAAAGACTTTTGACAGTTAAATATTTCATTGCTAATGCTTACTCACGGCAAAAAGATAATAATTAAATTATGCTTTTTGTATGTGTGTTGGTCTGGTGATCAGTTAAAGACTCGAACTTGCTGTACATTTTTTCACTTGAAGCTGTGACTAAGTTAATGCTCTGTTTGAAAAAACAAGAAAAGCATTTGCTACGGAATTTTCAAAACTTAATTGGTTACACTACTGATCACTTCGTAATTATTTGGTGTCTCTATGCATTGTCTCACCGTGATCTTTTTTCTAGTTCTTCTCCTTAAAGATGCAGCAATTTTAATATACAAAATACATTAAATTATGGTAGGCAGGCTAGTTATTAGGTTCCTGGTCTGAGTTAGAAAAAGTGTGGAGAGAAATGGAACTTTTGTGAAGCTTCATCTTTAGATATGCAAGAACACTCTACCCCACCTTTTTGACAGTAGATAGTTCGGAAAAGCAATCTAGGCTAACTTTCAGACTGCTGAAGGTAGGCACGATAAATTTTAAGCCTTTTGTCATTGGGTATGGATGTGCATTTATATAACATTAATTTCTGAAGGTATTACAAAAGCAAGCTCATTTGTGCAGTTGGTGTTAAACACAATTTTGTGTTTAGCAAGTGGGCAAATGTGTATGCATAAGCAACAGGCTACTTCCCTCAGTTTGCAGCAAGAGAAATGGAATGGATGGTGGGGTCTTTAGATAAGATTGATCAAGCAGTTTACACAGAAACTGTGACATCTCCATCCTTGAACATACTGGGAACTCAAATAACCCTAAGCAACCTGATCCACCTTCGAAGCTGGTCCTGCTATGTGTGGTGTGTTGGACCAGATGACCTCCATGGATCCCTTCCAGCCCAAATTATTTTACAGTGTACTGGAGATCATGCTGTACAGACAGTCCAGGAACTCTGAGGACAGCAACATTCCAATTTCCTCATCAGCTTCAGATAATTTTGATATTATATGACACAATGTGACTGCACAAGGAGCTGCTATTCACTCTGAGAAAGGATGTATCTGTGCTACAAACTGTGGAAGCACATAGTGTTTACATTCATAGCTCCCATTTTAATTAAATAGATGTGGGAAAAATAGTTGTCAGTGAATGTGAAGACAGAAAAGCAAACTGAAAAATGTCAGTTATGAGAGGTTTCCCAGCCTCTTCATGTTTTTGGCTTGATGCCTTTTTCAGGCTTACTTAGAAAAAGAGGCCATACAAAGTTAAAAGGATAAAAGTGGATATATTTAATGAAGGGCCTTCAGGTACATTAAGGGTAGAAGAAGCCTCCCCAAGGCTAGGGATGATGGTCACGAATTTTCCAGACAGATACAAGTTTGATCTACTTGCATATCAGGAGGTTAATGCTCCAATTCCAGCTTCAGGTAATGAAGTCATATTCCCCCAGTCCACACACCCCCAATTCACTTTTCTTTATACTTTTCAGGCCCAAGGCTGTGGGGTGTCCTTGAGTTTTAGGCCTAGAAGAACTGCTTTGTCTGACCAAATGTGAAGACAGTAGTTAACACTTTATATGGAGTTTAGAGTTATGCACTAATGCAGTACAGGATTTGAAAAATAGAAAGATTAAAATCTTAAGGCATCAGGCTTATTTATATAAATATGATGATTTCATTGTTTATGTATAAATATGTGGCTTTTGAATTCCTAACCAAAAGCATAGCTTCTTATCAAGCACTGCGTGAGTCTTTAGTCTTGGCTTACCTTGTTTTATACTCATATAACAGCATAGGATGTTATATGAAACATAAAATCTGGTTCTAGGTGCTCTCCTGACTGCCCTGGAGCAACAGCAGCTACAGTTCTGGATATATTACATTAAAATCTGGCATGAGTCGTGTTAAAGAACCTCTTGAAATTGGAGGGTTGAACTGTCAGAGTATATAGTCAGTGTCAGTAGTAAAATGAATTCTTCAAGTTTTACATAATATCAAATACAGAGACCAAATTTAATGCTTTTTTCCATTTTTTGTAGTATTTAGTATCTTTGACAAAGGTTTTTCTTTCAGACATCTTAAGAGACTTCTCATGAAATGAATTTTTTTTTCTTTTTCTTTCCTGCTAAGGGTGTAGCTTGTACATCTGCAGTGCTTTTCTCTTATCAAAGCACAATAAGCTTGTTTTCATGGTACTGTCATGGTTTTGCCTTCTATCAAAACACTTTTGAAAGACAGTATCTTAGCTGAGAACAAAGTCTGCCCTTTCCTAGGACTTCCAGTATACTCATAGAAATTAGATTTTCCAGAGAAGATACAAACCTATAAATACTGACTGCAGTGTTTGCATAACATTTGTGTGGACCTACCAGAGGCATGTACCAGATTCTCATGTGTTCTCCTGCTAAAACATGTAAATATGATCCAGGTTAACAGTATTATTTACCTGGTGAAGTCAGTCCCTTGAAAAATGAGGCTTCACCTGTTTCCAAAGACCTCAGTGCTGACTTTTCATCTCTTTCATTTCCATAACAAAGAATGTTAAGAGTTTTTTAAATTGTAGTTGGTGAGGATTTTGGGACAGGTTTTCTCACTGTATATAAAGTTCAGTGCCTTGTAGAACAGAGCTGTCATTTTGGTATCTGTAAAAGCTTGATGCAAATAGTGAACTTCCTTGAACCACACAAGATGATCATCTTGGAAACTGAGGTGTTAAACTTGTGTTGTTAAATTGAGCTCTGTGAATGTCACTGTGGATCTTTAAGAGAATTTGTAATTTAAGGTTCCTCCTTGCTCTCTAAATCAGCCTGTGCCAGGAATAGGTTCACATCTTAACCTGTTAAGTAACTTTTTAACATACTAATGAAAGTCCAGGATATATGACAATTTTCATTGTAGCGTATTTCAGGTCAGGTACCACAGAAGAATATTTACCTCAGTCTTCTCTTGCATATTCAAGTTTCATATTTAGAACTGGACAGAGTTGATGCTTTTTGCGAGACAGGCCGTCCAAACCACACATCTGCCAGTGTGTGCAGGTGTATTAGAGTTATCTGTGAGTGGGATCCTACAGAGATAAAAAATAATTGTGTCTGATTAAACTCATAATTAGACATAAATCCTCTTGTAAAATTCTGTCTGGACTCTAGCTGGGGATCAGCTAACAGCTCCCTACCATTGTCTCTTCTGACACAGTGCTGTCCTCTTTCCATCCATTTTTGCAGTCCTTATGACTACATTACCTCTTTCAGGAATCACAGATTTATTTGTTCAGTTGAAACTGTGCTTCAGTTAATTTGGAGGGAAAAAGGTCTCTATTGGTCAATCTTGCATTGACTGGTATAAGAAAAAAATAACCTTGAAATTTATTGCTCTCCCAAGGTAAGCAATCAGATGAGTTTCTAAGGAAAACCTAGAAATCTAGGGGTTTGTCTAGCTGTAAATAAAGCCTGTTTCTGAAGTGTAATCTAAAGACTTAATGCTTAAAATCTTTATGCTATGCTTTTCTCTAGACTGAAAGGCGAGCTACAAAGACACTGTGCCTGTGCTTTTTTCTTCCTTTCTTGGTTGCCTGAAACAAGTGAGATCTTTACAAGATTATACGCTATAAATGTAGATTAAATGGATTTCTTAATGGAGGAAAAAATAAGGTGCAAGACATCTGTCTCTCCCTCTGCCTGTGTTTTTCTCTTTTAGTGTGTTGGTCATCTCATCCCACCCTCCACCCACTCCCAGCTTGATCAGTTTGTTACAAAGAATTGTTTGTGTTTGGTCAGTGGAAGTAGAGTAAAAGAGTTATAATCCATAAAATGGCTACAGTCAAACTAGCTTACTGTATTACAGGAAAAGTACCTGAGGTAAAGAGAATTGTAGCCTGCAGGCACAGAGTTTGTGGTGATTGGGAGTGGGGCTGTGGCAGAGCCTCATCCCCAATGGGCCCCAGCTGTGAGAAGCAGGTGAGCAGCATTGAAGGCAATGAGACCTGGAGTGCCCAGGGGCACTGACCAATCACCAAAGGGAATAGAGGGCACACAGGTGCAATGCATCAACATGAGGGGTATAAGAGGTTGGGCTAAACAACAAGAAGGGACAATGCTTGCAGCCTTCTCAAGTGATGTGGTGTTAGTCTGTAAGAGCAGGTGCTTGAAGGCTTCTGAAGTGGTAAGGCGTTACTCTGTATGGGTTGAAGCTTTCTGAAATAGTCTGATGATACTCTCTGTATTGTGGCGATCTCAATAGCAGTATATGGTGCAATAGTGGCCTGGTATAAACTCTTTTTTGTACTGATAATATTTTTGTTCACCCCATTCTTCACCACTGTAGAATCAGATACTGAATTTCAGTCTTTTAACTTTTGTATATCTGATTTTATATTGTACAACTGGCACACAAAAAGGACCCCAGTAATCTACTTACTGAGTAGGATATGAGGCTTACTAGTTTTTACTTGCTGAGTCTCTAGTTTTGGCGTTCATAAAGTGCACTTGAGCCACTGTCACAAATCACAGTGAATCCACTGACTTCCCTTCTTTAGAGAAGGAGCAAGGAATAGGCAACTACTGATTCACTGTAGTATTGGATTTAAGCCCCAAGTAGGCACTCTGTATTCTATAGTCATACAAAGTGTAAAGAGGACAGGTAGTTGAATTTGTAGCTTTCAAATATTGGTAAGGAATTAAGTCACCTGGTGTAGATGATATAGGGTTTCTAAATATTACAGTAATTCTTGGACAATTGGATTGTGAGATACCTGTAAACCTCTGCTTTGGCTTGCTTCTGTGTACAAGATATCAGCCTTACAGGGCTCCCTTCCAAGTTCCTTTGCTTTGTGTATTTATAGAGCTTACACAAGCAAGTGCCCAGCCCCATTCATTGAACTGGACACCAACCAAATTTTATCAGTTGAGGAACAGGTGTCATTGTTTCCATGATATAACATCTCTTGGTTTGATAGTAACCTTCACATTGGGTAGAAACTACCTTTCCAAATTCTACCAAGTGTAAGGTCTGACTGTTTGTAGGCTGTCTCAAAATGTAAATTGTTGGTGTAGGCTGGCTTAGATAGTTGTGGGGAGTTTTATGCTGCTTTTCCTTCTATCCTGTGGGAGCAAGTGAGCTAATGGGATTCATATTATGTTGCTATGAATTGTCACTTCTTTATGCTAACAGATGATCTTCATTTGTCAGACTTTCTCTTGACTATGTCATTTGTTTAAGGAAGAAAATCTAGACTGCCTTTTCTTGTTACCTTGATGGAATTTTGGCTCGTCACTCTTGGAGTCTCCTGAGATGGAGGCTCACAAGTATGAGAACATTGACTTTCTGTTTGTGAATGCTGAAATTGTAAGGGACTACCTGTACTGGCTGACTGTTCACAAGTCTGTGGAGCCTGATGGGATTCGTCCCAGCATTCTGAAGAAGCTGGTGTATGATATGAAAGAACCCTTCTTGATCATCTACCAAGGGTCGGGGGAGGTCCCTGCTGACTGGAAGTCAGCTAATGTTCTTCCAGTTTACAAGAAGGACATGAGGGAAGACCCAGGAAACTACAGACTTCTAGACTAACCTCAATTATATTTATTATACCTAGTATTATTTAAATGTGTTGTTTCTCTTCTAGCCTACAAAATCTTAATGCACTAACGTAGGAGTTGTGGACATGATTATACCAGGTAACTGCTGCCCCTGTTGTTAGATCTTGTAAGCAGATCTGGTTAAAAGACATTCCATCCTACAATTCCTGCCACAGAGGTAGAAAGCTTGGAGCACTTCACCACCAACCAGAAAAGTGATGGAGAGGATATCTCTTAGACCAGGTGATCCATTCATATTTGCTGCTGTGCACGTGCTGCAGGGGAGGTGGAATCTATACTAGATGGAGTTGGAGGAGATGGGAGGAGGTTGAGGGGGAAAAATGAGGAATAGTTGTAAAATGTTCCTCTGAGTGCCCTTCTGCTGATTTTTCTGTGGGAGGAATGAGTCACTGATACAAGCAATGAATAAACAAAGGGTGAAAGATTGCAAGTATAGCCTATTCATTGGAGCTAAATGTTCATCTAAATGCAGTGGCACATTTCTATGTTCCTGATTTGAGATATTAGTCACTTTCTTACTGAAAGTTCATGGGCTCTGAACACAAAGTGCTTTGCAGTGCTTGAACAAATGTTAATACTGAAAAGTTTTAGCCATTGGGATGTGTTTTAATTGCACCTAAGTCATAAGATTCCCTAGTCAAAAGTTTGCTGTGGATTTGTGAAGGATAGTGGTTTAAACTTGTAATATATACTTTTATAGATTAGCCTCCCTGAACCAAACAGGCAAGTTTTGCTCAATAGAGGCAAGGTAATTAATCACTTCTGCTGTAAATTAACAAGTGTCTCTGAAGGGGCAAGACAGTGAACTTTGTTATTGCCACTTGGGAAATTCTGCATCTTGAGAATGTTTGCAGTGGGGACGAGAGGCAGTAAGCCCAGCCCAGTCCTCTTGTGCAGGGAAACAAGTGCTGAGAAATCTTGCTGAAGGTTTGAGCCAGCTGTGTCAAATGAAGGACATGCCATGGATTTTTCTGGGGATTCTCTCCTTTTGTGTATTGTAATCTTCAAACATCTTGTAAGCATAGATTTCCTCTAAAGTTTCTAGAATTCTTAACATGTGCTTCATTCATCAACAAGCTACTACTATTCGGTAGGGCTTTTCTTTTTTCCCCGTGGGGCGTGTATTTCTTTTGTGTTACTTGTTCTTAACAAAGGTGACCCTGAATAATTTACAGCTCTTATTAAAAGCCTCTAGAATAGAATTAGAGGACATGAAGCACCAAAGCAAATGAGGTGGGGGAGGTTGTACCTCTGCTTACTCCACAGTTGCTGCTGCTGTAACACAGAGGACAAATGTGAGAGTAGGGGAATGGTAGAGAGGGGTGTCCAGCCCTGTCCTGGGGGATTTGATTCTAAAATAGAGAGGAAAGGTTTTCTGAAGAGTATTTAAGTTTCCACTCACTCCACACTTCAGGAAACCTGTTGTTGGGCACAGGACACCTTATGGCCATTTTTTGGGGCCCTTGATTCTATGGAGAGGTTTTAAAGTCCAAAGTCGCAACCCTGGACTTAAATCTATAATTACACACGTTTTGATAGAAAATGTTTTCTTTCATATAACTACATATTAACAGATATTTTGTCAGGAATTTGCAAGCAATTTCATGTCCTGTAATTTAATTGCTCAAGTAACAGAACACGGACACTTATCAGCTTTTGCAGCAGCAAGTTAGTGACTTTCAGAAACCAGCCCACAGGAGAGAAAAGAACAGTGTTCAGTTATGTTCCAAAAGTGAAATTCCTGGATGATAAGCCAAGAAAAGAGTATTTTGATTACCTCTGTGTTTTGTTGCTTTATACAGCTACTGTAATTTCAATGAAATTATTTATTTAGAAAGTAGCAAAGCTAAATTGTTATTTGAAAATTATCAGATATGGATAAATGTACAACTTTGTGTTCTCTTGGTCTCTGAGTTAACGTTTCCGTCAATAGCCTTTCTTTTGCGCTCAGAGTTTGCTCTCAAAATTGCATCATAGTGTCTCTTGAGCTTTGCAGCTATTTCAAAGCCTTTTTGAACATAAATTTGTCTTAAATTAACCTGCTACTGAAATAATAACCTGCTACCGACTGATGTAACATTCATTACCTTTTCTTTCCATCTTCCTGGTTTGTGGAAGAATAGCTGGTGCCCCTTCTGAGAGACAGGGCTTAATAATTTGTGTTCCTATTCCTCACTACGTGACTAGAGTTGTCTGATAGATGTTACCTGTTAAATATCAGTTGATAGAAATGCTCTGCAAATATGTAAATAATTGTTATTCAAAACTGCAATTACAATATGTGTAGAAGCACAGGGGTCCATAATTATTCTTTCCAGTGTGGTTGGTTGAAGCCAGCTCCAAAACTGCTGACTTCTGGAAACAGCTCACTGTTCCCTACAGCAGTTCTTCGTTACAGTCTCCTGCTCCATGGAGAGCAAGCCTGTGACATCTCCTCGATGAAGTTATCTGTTGGATCAGTTGTATCATATTTTCCTTCCTAGAACTGTAAATCAGTCCTGGTCAATCCCAATATATACAAACTATTTTTAAGAGAGTGGTATAATTAGGAGACCTCTTTGGCCCTTTGGTATATTGCAGTTCATGTGTTACTGTTTATAATTCCTTTTGAGATTTTTCAAAATTTAATAAAATATTAAAAAATGTGCACTTACTTATACCTAGATAGAACCTAAAGAATGAAGAAAATAGCTGATACGTTTCATAAAACCAAACTTCTTGACAAAGCATGAGAAACTATATTGAAAAAGGTATCTTAACTGAGTTCTAAGACAGCACTGCAGCAAGGCCTTATTTTTCTGGCACTGCACAAGTGGGATCTAATCCAAAGTACAAATGATGATAGGATATTTTGTGTGGAGTTAAATGGTCTGTGGAGCAGTTATACAGGGAGGGACAACCTGCCACCACACTGCACAGAAGCTGCAAAGGACATGAGGGTGGTGAAGGGACGTGTGCCCAAAGCCAGATGGCAGCGGAGTGGAGATGGAGCCACAGCCTCCCCCATTCCATGGGGGGAGCAGGCTCGCCCACCTGGGCCAGGGGCAGCCAGCACTGGCACAGTGCTGCTCCTGGGCTGCCTGCATGCCCAGGGCTGCTGGCACGCTGCTCCTGGAGCCATGCAGCACAAGCTGTCACGCACGGTGCCTGCTGGCACACAAGGGGATCCTGTTCCTGCTCTTACTGTGGTATTTATTGTCTATTGAGGCAGCTCCACAGAGGCTCTTGTGAATTGCTGGGTTCCTTTCAGCACTCCCCGCTACTGAGCGCTGTGTGCAGGCAGAGCAGGGTTGTCTTCCATGTCCCCCACACTTGGCTGACAGCTTTAGACAGCTGTCCTGCACTGAGCAGCCAGGCAGTCTTCCTCAAGAGGTGTCAGTTCTATAATGTAGAAAAAAGTGTGACCTTGGGAAAAACACCACAGCTATTAACAGACCAGAGCATATTATGACCTGATATACTGAAGTACTCAGGTGTAAACAGGCAGGTGATAAATTTTTCCTATCAAAAAAGCAGTACATCCGTCAAAACCACTGCAGCCTTTGATCAGGGCTTTTATACATCTGTTACACTTTGGAACAACCAAACAGCAAAGCGTGAAGAGTGTAAGAGGAAGGCACCAAGGCTCTTTGGGGTGCAGTTGTTAAAAGATGATTGCACAGAAAGTCCACAGTGGAGTCTGGTTGATTCAGTAGCTGGTGTGGGTGAGATGCAGGCTTCCATTACAGCGTGTTATGGGGGAGCTCCTTATGGCATCACCTGTACCAGCACTCACACTAATGAAGTACACTTACACCTTGCTGGAGAGAGAGACATCCCTTCTGCTCCAAATACTGTCATGTGATGTACAGGGTCGGAAAGGAAAGGTGGGATTTCAGTGGAATCACCCTGAAAACATCCATTTCATACTGAGGTTTGGCTGGGAAGGAGTTGGAAAGCCCCTCTGGATTTGGGCAGGTGGGGATCTATTACCCATGGCATATGACTGAAGGCTGAGTCTGAATCTGGCTCCTGAATCCCTCCAGGCTGATATTGCACAGGATGGTCCCTGTGTCAATTCCACAAGCCCCTGCTGAGATCCCCTGTCTTAAGGAACTGTGAGTGGATGACTGGGACCTGTAATCCTCATCCAGGAAGGATGGGAACGGGGATGTGTGAAGTAGAACTGCAATAAGCAAAGTGGGAGTGCATGGGTAATGCCTGGAGGGAGAAACTTTCTTTCTAGCACACACAATAAGAAATTATTGCTACATCTAGTTTTCCTGTGCTTAACTATACATGGTATTCTGAATAAGGAAGACGGTGTGTTAATAGGACAAAAATTTTTAGGCATGCATATGGAAAAGGGAAAGGGGAAATCTGGACCTCCAACAGTTAAAAGCCAAACAGAAGTGACAGCTGGAGTGAAAGATCAGAAGGCAAGGTGTGCCACTGGCCATTTCCAATGAGATGTTCAAACAGGTTGGTTCCTTTGGATATGTTTCAGTATCTAGGGACATGTCTTGCTGTCAGTCAGTCCGCTGTAAATCTGAAGCTTTATGCAGTTTTGTCGTGCTCGTGCCAGTGCAACTGAGAGTAAACTTTGGCTCTGGTTACATCCATCTAGAGCAAGCTGCAGCTTGCCTTTTCCAGAGATGAATTCCTGTTGCCTTCATAGAAGTTTTTCATGACTTGGGACATGTGGATTTGGTACAGTAATATTTAACATTGTGATGTTGCTGTAAACACTAGGATGTTTACAGAAAGGAGAGACAGATCAGACCCCTGCTAACTATTTCACAGGAGCATAGGGTTTCTTCCAAGAAAAATATTTGAGCTCTCTAGGGCAGCATCTGCTCCCCACTTTCTGTTCTGCAGGAAAACCTACATTCAAGAAGATTAAAATTAGCGTCCATGGATTCCTGGAGCCAGCTTGAGAATTTCCTGTGTCTTGCAATTTCTAATTGCACTAATTCTTCTAAGTGTCAGTGAAATTGTAATGGGTGCTGAGCAATTGCCTCCCATCCCTTGGCAGTTCCAGCCTCAGTCTACCATGAGCCAGGGTATGCATCATTTGATAATTACAGGCTCAGCCTCTGCTCCAAGAGAACAGTAAGTGAACTACTTTGAAAATTGAGGATGAAGATGATGAATATTTAGAATGGAAAAGCTGTATTTTAGATGCACTTCCCTTGTGCATCAGACTTTCTGAGTTAGATACAACATATGGTTGCATTTTTGTTTCTCAGTTGAACCCCTTCTTAACTACAAATCATCCATTCAAAGCAGAAATTGATTTAGCCTTTTTTTCTACATCCTGCAGCTCACAAGCCACTCCAGCATGTAAAGTTAAAACAGACAGCCACTGAGGCAATTTGGATGACAATTAGTACATAAAAACCATCATAAGCTGCTTCAGTTACAGTAAGAACTGGTCCTAAACCAGCAGGAACTTCCTGTCTGCAGTGTGGGAGGAGCATTTGCAGAGCTCTGTGCCAGGGGTTAGCTGGCAGTGAGAGGGAACTGCTGCTGCCACCGAGGTGGAAGTAACTGGCTGCAGCTTCACATGCCTTGGTCAAGTTGATGTTAAGCTGGTGACTCAGTGGTAAACAGAGAGCTGGAGCTCTCCCTGTGCAAACTCTGCAAACACAAGAAATAATCTTCTCTTCATTGTGCAAAATACCAGAGGTTGTAACAAATAATTGGAAAGGCTGGATTGAAGGTATCATGGTTTTTTCACTGTGAAAGTGTTCCCTGGCATGATCACCTTCTTGGGATCTTAGCCCCAGCCTTGAACCAGAGATGTTGCTGGATTTCTGTCCCTCATTTACCAGAGGGGGAAGTTCAGGACTTCTTTTTGGTGCTGTTTTCAGCAACTCTACCAGCACAGCTTCACTTGGTCAGGAGCTGAGCCCCAGAGGATGTCACACTCAAATTAACAGCTCTTGTGGCTGGAGATCATCTCTTCCACATCACCAACTGGGTTTGCTGTTATGGCAAAGTGAGGCTGAATATTGCCTGTCTACTATTATTGCAATAGCCAGGATTTCCTTGTTACTTTTCCCAGAGAGTTCATATATACACTAAAGAAAGGGGAAGACACATCTGGACCTTCCTCTATCAGATCATTTTTCAGCTTGAGGTCTGCCCTCTCCACTGCCAGCAGGAGGAGATTGCTACAGTCTTTTGTGGGAGTGTCTGTGGGTCACTGCTCTGGTGCTTCAGGTGTTTTTCAGATCAGCTCCTCTGGCACTCAGCTGTGGTTGCTCTGCTGCCAGTGCAGCTGTAAATCAGAGTGAGCTGTGCATGGAAAAAGGGAATGTTCAGGCCTGATGCACACTGGTGTGGAGTCCTGTCAAGCCATCATTTGGTGTCAGAGTAGGCACCTCCAAAGCCACCTGGTTCCAGCAGCCTTACTGGGCAGCTCATCAAAATTCCCTTTTCACACTAAGGGGCAGGAAAGCCTCTTGGTACACAGTCTGTGATAAACATTTCACTCTTCCCTACCCCATCCAAAGGTGTCAGTACCTCCCAGTCTCTCAGTGTCTATAATTGTACCCAGGTCAGCCTTTGGAAGCTGCTGTGTAAGCAGCACCAAGAGGGTCATTGCAAACAGGAACCTGAAAAGCGAGCTACACATGCTCTAATACAAACTCCACATTAGGCTTTGTTCCTTGCACTGATTGCTGAGGTCTGAGCATCTGAGAAGAAAAATAAAGGATGTTCTTTTCCATTCCTGCCTGTTTTTTCGGGAGACACAGTGTGCTAGGCACAGAGGTGAGGGAAGAGGTGCTTCAGTTCTTGCACACAACACATAAATATTCTGGATCTCCACCAGCCAATCCCCAGTTCTCCAGAATCTATGTTTAGCAGCACTAATGAAATTTAAAATAAACACCTTGGATTGCATTTATGAAATTCAGGTGGGGTTTTTTTGTTGTTTTTTTTTTGTTGTTGTTTGTTTGTTTGTTTTGTTCCCCTAATCTCTTAACCATCCTCCAGGTTGCTGTACTGGTTCCCAAATTGGAATTCCAGAGCCACTGACAACTGAGCCATGCCTTGATCCGCTGCTGGTCTCAACCTTAACTCTATGTTGTGGCTATAAGGCCCCTTGGTAAAACTCCAAAAGGGGAACCTGTGGTATTACTAATACTGGAGCATAGGGTAGGCTTGGTTTCTTGTTCAGTTTTTACTCAGAAGACTCTTGTTGCTCTTTTTAAGAAGACACTAGCATAAGAAATGTTTGCATTTCTATGAATTAATGCGCTGTCCTCTATTAAAGAAATTGTGGGTGGGTGGCTTGTGTAAGAAAAAAGAAGGTGTCAGGCCCCAATAGTTGTTTAAATTATTTCCCAAAGGAAGTTTTTCAAGATTGCAATGTATTTCACAACTGAAGAATTGGCCTATGAAAAAGAAAAAAGAGTAACAGAATTGTTTTAATGATGGAGGTTGTTTGCTCTCATACATAAAAGATTTATTGAGTCTCTATTGCTACCAGTGGAAAAGGTGCTGGGCTGGTTCCTAATTTCAGTGATCATTAACCACCCTGTGTGACAAGGTGTGGGGCAGTAATTACTGTTTTTCTGAAATATTGTTCCAGCAATCTCTGAGTCAGGGAACTGCTAAATTCGATTAGAGCATGATAACGTTTCATGAAGGGGCTCTGAGTCATCCCCTCACACAGCCAGGGATGAGAGTTTCCAGACTAAGTTTTATCTCCTGAGATGCCCATCCCCACTGCATTAGTTCCTAAAGGAAAGGGCTGCCAAGCAGGCAGGCCAGCAGACCCAGGGAATGTCCCTAAGAGCTGCTGGCTGCTCTCCTCCAGGGGTGCCTGTGGCTCTGAGAGCCAGGGACACACAGACTTTATCTCTGGCCTCTGCAGAACAATGCATTCATTAAAGCCCATGCTTGGGGGAAAAGACTGATCTGAACACGAGTCAAAGAAAAGAAATGTCTTCCTAAAACTTAGATCTGTTCATGAGCTGGACTAGCTCTGTGCTACAGACAGCATCACACGCAATTAGGGGCTCACCAGGCAATACCAGTAGGTGAAGTGCAAAGTTGTTACTCTGCTCAGGTTACTCTGCTGACTTGGGATTTCTAGGCAAAATACACCTTAAATACAATATTCAGCTCCTGTAAGAGTTTTCCCTGAGTCATGTTCCTTTGAGACTGCTAGTCTAAATGCCTCACATATCCCAGGGGCCAAGGTGCACTATGGGATTTATGGGAAAGCTGCAGTGAGTGGCAAGGGGTAGGTCACAGGGAAGAAAACAGCCTACAGGATGGAGTGGAAACATGAAGGGTTTGAGCAAGAATTTCACAATTCTTTGTCCTATTGACTTAAAATAAGAATTATTCATTCTTAAATGTCAAAATATTTAATTTTTTAAAATTTTTTATCAGCGTTGTCAAAAATCTATTTCATGGAGAATATATTTTCTATTCAGGATGTATAAAATGCTCCAAGTAATAGGAAATTAATAGACATAGACATTAATTAAATAGACATTCTGACTTTTCTGCCTTTGCTGTACTTATTTCATTGTACTTTTTGTGACTGAGCCTCAGAACAGCTGTATTTCCACATAAATTTCAATCCAGCAATCTTTTGTAGAACTTTAGGTAAGAAGGTTATGGTAAATCTGAATTAGGATGAAGAATCAAACTGGCCTCAGTTGTATGAACTCAAATGGTTAATTTTAATGTTTATACAGAAATCATTGAAACTCTTGTCTATGCCAAGGACCTGAATGAGGTGGAGATTCCAAGTACCTTTCTTTTGAAAAGAATCCTCAAATTCTAGGAAGTATTCATCCACATGAAATAAATAGGGTATTTTTATGTCTTCATCTGATGGGCTTTTTCCCTTGTAATCTGTGTAATTTCATTTCATCTCAGTGACAATTAAATATTCCTGTAGTCAGACTCACTGAATAAGGTAAAACTTACCAAATTTGGACAGCCAGATAATGTTAGACTTTGAATGCCATGGAGAAATAGCTCCTGCAGTACAGTGGGCTCTCTAGACTTTAATCTGAATTTAGATGACTCACTAGACATCCTTGTGTCAGAGGTAAGAGCAGAAGTTTCAAACCATTTTCTCTTTATTTCTTCATAATTCTTTCAGTATTAAAGAAAATAGAATTTTTCTTTTTGGAAATTAGAAATAGTAGCAGTAGCTCAAGGAGACAACTCCAGGCCATCAGTGTAGTGAAAGACCAGAATGCTAGGAAAAAAAAAAAAGACAAAACAACATCTATCCCATTCCTTTTGTAAATCCAGCTGCAAATCTCTTCTGATCATTGCAAGGACTTCACATGACACAAGACCTGTTTCCCATCAGGCATAAATCAGCAGAGCCTCAGGGAAGTCAGATGAGGAAGATCTTTCCTAAAGGCTCTTTCCTGAAGTGATGAGAGGTTATTCCTGTCACTCAGTCATGGGCTTCTGAAGCATTGACAAGGAATCATCAGGCCTCTGTCACTGTCCCCTCCAGCAGTAGCTGGGAATCTTGCCTCATTCACTGTGAATTTTGATGGATAGCATGTAAAAAGAATATCAGGAGTCTTTAAGTACAAGAGAGTTTGCAATGAAACCTTGGTCTTATCATATTAATATTCTATTAATATTTCTACAAGAGTAAAGGTTTGCTTGCAATTCCCAGCCTGGAACGTTTTATCTGTCTCTTTTCTCTTACTTTCACATGAACAGATTACAGTCTTTACATCCTGTATCACAAGTGACATAAAATTACATTTGGCTCGGTTTATCATGTGAAAATCCTTTTTTTGTCCTATTTGAGTCAAATGAAAATGTGTTGATGGTTAAAAATCTTCTATTTTCTCACTTTACCATGCATTTTGCTGAGCTGTGAGAGACTTGCATTCCTATTTGTTGCCTGCCTACAGTCAGTGGTGCACAGTGACTTGCATTTCAGTGTGCAAGGACAGATAATGTGGAAAATAGCATGAACACAAGAGAATCCAGCTTTTCTTTGCATTCATCTGCTGGAAATGCATATGAAGCACCTACACGGTGCTTACTGTTGTGCTTTGACTTCTTACATGATGCTGAGCAATTTATTATTCTCTCAGACCATTAATCAAACCTAGTTGAAAAATTAATTTTTGTATGGTAAGAAGGCAGGTTTGGGGGCAGAAACATAGAATTTGAAGGTGAATTTGGCAATATGATCCAGTTAAACCAAAAAGGACCGGATTATAAGAATACTGAAATATTTGATATTTTAATTAATTGTTTCATGTTGGAAAAGAAATTATTTCAATGCCTTCAGAAAGAAATACATTTATATGGCTTTTAAATAATTTCTCATTTTGCAATTAACCTCTGGGAAAAGCTGAACATTTGAATTGGTTCAAAATGTTCCTGTTTGTTGGTCTGCTTGTTTTATCAGAGATAAACACCCATTTGATTTCCATCCAGACAATTTTTTGTTGTTGCTTTCTTTCTTAAGTTTGGCAGCTGATCCATAAAACGTGCTGAGACTGCAGCCCTGGGAAATGTCACCTGTTGTGTGTGTGGTTTAACCTCAGGTGCCACGCAGCCTCAGGCACACTGGCTTCCTCCTCAGTGGGACAGGGGACAGAATCAGCACAGTGACAAAACTCCTGGCTTGGGATACACCCAGCTGAAGGGGAAAACAAAAACTGCGTGCATGAGCAAAGCAAAACAAGGAATCCTTTCCCTGCTTCCCATGGACAAGCAGGTGTTCAGCCATCCCCAGGAAAGCAGGGCTCCATCACACGGGTAGATTACTTCAGAAAACAAAAACCATCACTTCAGATGTCCCCTCCTTGCTCCTTCTTCCTCCAGCTCTATATGCTGAGCATGATCCCATATGGTTTGGAACATCCCTGTGGTCAGCTGGGGTTAGCTGTCCCAGCTGTGTCCCCTCCTGACTCCATGTGCACTCCCAGCCCCTGGCTGGTGAAGTGGGGTGAGAGGCAGAAAAGGCCTTGGCTCTGTGTAAGCCCTGCTCAGCAGCAATGAAAACATCTCTGAGATACCAACACCGTTTACAGCAGAAATCCAAACCCTGCACCAGCTACTGTGAAGAAAGTTCATTCTCTCCAAGCCAAAACCATCACAGTAAGAAAATGTTTTGCAGCAAAAATCAAACAGTAAAAGTGGAACAAGACTTATACTGGAACTCCCTAAATCAAACTCAGAGGATTTTATAATAGCTGCCTTCCAATTCAGATGTCCAGGCAGATGATCAGACACAGGAGATTGGCCCCTTCCAATTTAACAGCAAAACTCTGCAAGAAAAAGCCCAGTGCTTCTGCCTGCATTATTTCAGGGCTGTCTGTGGAGCCAAAATGGGAGCTCTACTCAGCTACCAAAGAAATTCTGGGTAAATGAGGATATAAATCTCCTCAACTCAGTATCCTCTATCAGTGTAGCTCCTAGATATCCACTGGGCATCCTGTGGGAGTACAGTTCACAGTTCCCCATGCCATGGCTGAAAGCTCGATTCTAAGAAAATACCCAAGCCCCTATTTCACTATTTTGAACCTATGGTCTTTCTGCTGTATAGCACAGCTGTAATTAATAGCTCCTTGTTTATTCTTTAGAAATTAAATGTTTCTCTTTCAGAGCCTGAGTATATGTACATAAAATTACCTGATGTTAATACATAACAAGTTGCTAAAAGTTATTATTTCATTCCAGATCCAGATTATACCTGAATTACAAATGTCAAATGTCATGGTTTTGAAAAGGGAAATGTTTATGTTCAGCATTAAAAACAATTTGGCCAAATGAGGAAGAAGAGTGGCAATATGTGCCATGGCCTGCTCTCAGAAAGAAACCTATTTTTCTCTAAATGTTGTGTTTATTTCTTCTGGTGCTGCAGATGGGAGGGCTTGAACTGCAGAATAGCACATGTTTGAGTATTAGGCACACAGTTCTATGCCTTCTCTGTCTTTTCTTCACACTATTGACCTGTCCTAGTTTCTTTTTACTCATTTGAACATCTGTGAAGCCTCCTGATGTTTCCAGAAAATTTTATGACCATGAAGAATTTGTGTAAATTTAATGCACCATTTGAATAACTAATATCAGTAGTAAGATCTGAGTAACATGAGGCAATGAGAGCAAGTATGCCTATTCTGCAAAACTGTAAATTTTCTTTAAAAGACTGACAGACACTAAGCAAGAAGCTGATGTTGCTCAAAGTCCATGGGAATAGATCTTTAGATAGACAAGAACAAAAACCTGCTATGTGTGCAGTTTCAGAACATACATTAAAGAAAGGATCTTACAACTATAAAGAAGGGTCAAATTCAGAAGATTTACTATTTACTACTTAAGATTTCCTATTTACTATTCCAGAAGGTTTTTTAAATATCTATTATAATTTGAGAAGAAAAATCCAGCAATGCACAACAGCTTTCTACACTTAGATTCCTTGGCTTGATAGCCATAATTCGCAGTGTGAATTATTAAAATGTGCAAAAAATCATGACAAGTAGCTGTGCAGTTTGGGGAATTGAGAAGAACAACAGTTTCCCAGAAGCCAGGGTACTCTGCATGTGGAAGGAGGGGACATGTGAGTGAGACTGCCCGAATTCTAGGTTTTGAACACCTATTGCAGAAAATGTGTACTTTTGGCTTCAGTGCCTTACACAGTGTGAGTTTAATCATGTCTGGCACCAGCTGTTAGTTTGAAATTAGACTAATGAATGTTCATTTTCTCCTCTTAAGCTGCTCTGCTTTGAGAGCTAACAAAGGCTGTCTCCTTAGGAATTTGCATGTCACCTTCCACCTCCACCCCGCTGCCATGGCACCAGCCTCTGTCAACCCCTCCACCACAAAGTTTTGCTTCCTCTCAGGTTTTCTAGAGCATCTACGTTCTGCCAAGCATTCAAAGAATCTGTTCCAGAGCCCCTGGGCTGGAAGGGACCCAGGGACCATGTGGTCCCAGCTTCTGCTGAAAGCTGGTGTTCATCCAGGACCTCATGAGCCCAAGCCTGGAGTGTTCCTTCCCCTAGACATTTGCACACTAATGCCTCTAGCTCTCCTTCACCTCCCTTTTAGGCCTTCACCAGCACTTCCAAGTGCTCACCACCCACCCCACAGTGGTCTGTGGCTGGGTGGAAGGCAGCCTGGGGCTAGTGAGCAATGTGTTCATTGTGCCAATGGGTCAGTGGGGCTGCCACCAGCTTACTTCCCAGGAAAGGGAAGAAGGGATGTGGCCCTTCTCCCTCTCAGCACTGACAAAGTCTCCCCTCTCACCTGGGCATTCCTTTACACGTGACACATGGGGCACTTTATTGTCCCTGTAACTGCACCTCTATCCAATGTGGTTGTATGTGGGCTGTAGGCTCAGAAGCTGCCAGGACCATGCTGGCAAACAGAAGGTGTGGTGCTTCAGGGGACTCCCTGAAATGCACTGCAGTGCCCCCTCAGAGACACTAGAATGATATGAGGGCAGTATTAGGGTGCCAGCAAAAGCAAGCCTGCAGCATGTGCCTAAGGCTCCCCTCAAACCACCCCATTCTGAAAGGCAGACTCTGGAGCAGAGCAATCTCATGCCTCAGTGCTAATGAAATAAACATAATTGCTTTTAACAGTGATTGCTTCTAATGGAGCTGTGCGTGCATGAAGATGGAAATGTTCCCTTTATGAAGGTTTGTACAAACAGCAGCTGCTGACAAGCCTCCTTGTCTCCTGATATTTCTTCATTAACCTTCAGACTTCTGCTGGTGCACATACTGTCTTCACAAATACAATACAGAGCAACATCTCCAGTATAACTACAAGAACTTTTATCAGTATTGTGTTTGCTTGCCAACACCCATCCTATTAGTTATATGTCACAATGGCCTGACAGGTAGAATAAAACTGCTGTTGACATCAGGTAATTCTATTTTTCCCTTTAACTGAAGCTAATAAACTGTCCTGTTTAAAGATGCAGTAAGAGAAAAATTAAAGTCTAGGAATGTTCTTCACCTTAAAAGAGTGCCTTTTCACATGGTCTCTGTCATAAAGAATGAGGTTGACAGAATGGGTTCTGGTCTGCTTCAAACTGTAAGATCTCATTATTAACTTACATACATACAATGACTAACTGCAGCTGTGGCCTCTCCCCAGGCCACAGAGCCCTGCAAATTTTCAGTACACTTACTGGGATCCTACAGATAAAAGTCTCAGAGTCAGAAAGCTCTTGAGCTAATGCCTTAGTTTGCCACAGGGGTTGTGACCAACACCTGAAAACAGCTTCTCCCCTGAGGGGAGAACATTCATGGGACTGGCCAATTCTCCTTTTTGTGGGAACCTAGTGTCCTGTGGTTTTGAGTGAGGAATTTCTGGTTCACACTGGATTAATGTCAGAACCACCCTGCACCAACAATGTGGAGGGGACACGCTCCTCCATGGACCAAGGGCTGATCTGACAGTATGGGCAGCTCTGGGCCACCTTGAGCATTCCTGAAAAGTTCAGTGTAGCCTTTCACACCATGGATCCCAACTCAGCACAGCACTGAGCTCATGCTCCAGTGCCTGTGCCCTAGTGACTTGAGCAGGATTTGAGTTTTAACTTCTGGCTTTGCTGAACTCAGTTTCATCTATCATCTGGCAGAGAGTGGCATCAGAAGCACGATGTGTCTGGCACCACCAAAGTTAGGAAAATACACTGGCTTATGTTATTTCAAAAGCAGTAATTTTGTTTCTTAAAATAAGAGGCTATTTATTCAAAGACACAAGAAGGCAAATAAAAACAAGACCACCAAAATATGGATAGATGTAAAGCATGCAAGAGTGATTTTTCAGTTCAGATGTGCTTTTTATGAACTGTTCATGGACTGTTTCACTGTAACTATTGATCTGAATAGCTCACAGAACAATTACACCAAATATAGAAGATGGTAATTTCTCTATAGATGCAAATTTGAGGATATATGAACTGTTACAGCATTTTTAACTCTGAAGGACAGCGTTTTTGTTAAAATCAGTTTGGTAAGTTATATGCTTCTATTTTGGTTGTGTGATAAGCTTTTGATTATGTGGGGGGCCACAGAGGTGGCTTCTGTGAGAAGATGCCAGAAGCTTCCTCGATGTCTGACAGAGCCAATGCCAGCTGGCTCCAGGACAAACCCACCAGCAGCCAAGACCAAGCCCATTGGTCACTGTGCCTCTGCTGATCTGGAATCACGTATTTAAGAAAGGGGAAAAAGCCCTGCTGCACAGCACACCTGGAGAGGGGCGTGCAAATGGAGAGGAGCAGCTCTGCAGACACCAAAGTCAGTGCAGAAAGTGGGGGCAGGAGGTGCTCCAGGCACCAGAGCTGACATTCCCCTGCAGCCTGTGGTGCAGACCATGGGCAAGCAGCTGTGTCCCTGCAGCCCATGGAGGTCCACGGTGGAGCAGAGATCCACCCACAGCCCATGGAGGACCCCATGCCGGAGCAGGTGGATGCCCAAAGGAGGCTGTGACCCTGTGGGAAGCCCATGCTGGAACAGGATTTTGGCTGTGTGGCTGTGTGCAGAAACAGAGTGGGACCTATGCTGGAACAGTTTCTGAAGGACTGCAGCCCAAGGGAAGGACTCAGGCTGGAGAAGTCCATGGAAGACTCACTCTCATGGGAATGGCCTCCCAGTCCCATGAAGTAGGAGAAGAGCAGAAAGGAGAGGCAGAGACAATGTGTGATGAACTGACTGCAAACCCCCATTCCACTGCTCCCTGCACAACTCAGGGGAGGAAGTAAAGAAATCAGAAGTGAAGTTGAACATGGAGGGGTCGGGGAAAGGTGATTTTAAGAATTGGGTTTATTTATCACTATTCCATTCTGATTTTAATCAGTAATGAATTCAATTAATTTCCCCCACATTGAGTCTGTTTTGCTTGTGATGGTAATGAGTGAGTGAGCTCTGCCTGTCCTTATCTCAACCCATGAGCTTTGTGCTCCATTTTCTCTTCCTGTCCATCTGAGTAGGGGAGTAACAGAGTGGTTTTGTTGGGCACCTGATGTCAGCTAGGGTCAATCCATCAAAGTGATTTTATTTTTCTGAATACTTCTGAGGTGAAGGCTAGAAGACAGACTGATGCCAAAAAGCTGCTACCACTATTGTGCTTCACAAGCACAGAATCACAGAATCATTTAAGTTGGAAAAGACATTTAAGATCATCAAGTCCAACTGTGAACAGAAGAGAGCTCTCATGGCACTTCATAAACATCAACATTTAATCCAGGGAAGAGGCTTAATGATGTAACAAAGGAATCATTTCAGTTGTTAAGCACAGGGGGTTTTAATACAAATATTCTCATTAGGAGTTAATTAAATAAAAAAACTTTTGAAGGACAATGACTACCATATTTCCTCTGAGGCCACAGTGGTGAAATGGCAATAGATAGCAGAGAAGGTAATGACTCACAAAGCTCTGCCATGGGGTTCTGTGCCCTTTCTGTCACAGTGACAATCACCACTATGACCACCCCAAGATATAAGCCCCAGGTCCTTCTCCTCACTCCTGTTTATGCTTCTCTATTCATGCTTCATTCTGGTTCCTGAAGTTTTCTCTTTTCATAGGAAAGTTCCATTACGCAGTTAGACCTTGCTTTAGATTAGCATAATGAGTGATGACTGAAGTGGCTTGCATCAGGTTTTGAGCCTTTGACTTTCCTATCCTGAGTTGGTGGAAAGGCACCCTTTGTTGTTTCCCCACAGTGACAGAGGCAGTCAGATGGGGATGGAAAGTAAACAACTCACAAGAAAAATGCATTTCATGGGTATTACACACAAAGGATGCCGTCAGAAAGGTTGAGTCCTCACCTAGCTGGTAGGTAATGCATGGCTTTTGGTCAAGAGAGGAGATCACAGAGAATGGGAGGCTTGAGCAACACAAAGCCTCATCTGACACACCTGCTGTAGCTGACCAAGGGAACAGGCATCCTTGCTGCCATGAGTCAGTCGAAGAGTCAGGCCAAACAGCACCTTTAGTACTTTTGTGGTTAATTTTCTTCTGGGTTGTCTTTTCTCTTGTCTCTGGAGCTCTCTGCCTGGCTCTCCTACTTTTGAGAAGGCGATTGCACAGAATACCTCACCTTTTCTCTGCTGGTGTCCATACCTGGTACTTTCTCACTGTGTATTTGCTCTGGTCCACTCATCCACCCTCCCTGGACATGGACTGCCAACACTGCCCCTGCGCTCCTATAGCTTTTCTGTCCTCAGCTGTCCAGTGCTCCTCTATAGAAGAAAGGCTTGTATTCCTATATGATAATTAAACATTAATCTGAATCTAGGGCTGACTGAAATTTTTTTTGAATTGAATAGTTTTCCACAGGAATATATTGACTTTTATAAGAAAATAATGAAAACAATCAATGCTTTGAAGAAAATCAGTGTGCTTCATTTGGACGTAATAGTTTATGAATGAAGTTGAAGCTGTTCCAAACAAAGATCTTTACTTTATGAGATTAAATAATTGAAAAACAGCTGCTTGAAATTTTAAAATAATAATTTATTGAATTCTTACTTCATGGGCAACAACAAAAAAAATTGAGTCATCCTTTGAATTCAGGTCAAAAGGAAAAGTCAAAGCAGAAATCTACCACAGAGGATAAATTCTCTATATTGACCAATTCTATTGCATTATTTTTAGCTGAACAACATGTACAGTCTAACCATAAAGTCATACATATTTTCATATTTACATATTTTCATAATTTCATAATTACACATTCCCATATAATTTTACTCAAGAATTTAAGAAAGCATTAAAATAGTCACTAGCTAATGTAGGTGGAAAAGAAAATTTGTTAAGTAAATGTAGATTTGCATTGTGGTACCTCTGTAAACCTGCATAAAACATCCTTCTGCGACAAGTTTGCAGTCCATCTCTGTGCATTACTAAAATGAAGACAGACAATAATTTAAATACATTACCTTTTTGCTGATGATGATCTGAGCAGAAACACCAAGCTAATGTGCTTAACTGCCAGTAATAAATGGAATGACAAGCCAGGGATGAGCAATAGCTGGTGCTGCAGACTGCAGGGACAGGTACCTGGGCTTTGGTCTGACCAAGCATCAGCTGCTCTTGACCCAGGTTAAGACACCAATAAACTGCTCTCTCCCAGCTGCCCATCACATCTTCCTCTCTAAACCCTCATCTCTGCTGGTTTACCAGCTCAGCCGAGAGCTCTGGCTTACCAAGGGAAGCAAGTATTTCTTGTAGCATCAGGTTTTAATCTGGACCACTGTGCAAGGCAGGTTACTGACTATGAGCCAAATGGGCAAGTTAGTAGGAGCTGCCCCCCCAGCAGGATTCCTTACAATGTGTGCCCCTTCCCTCAGGGCCTGCAGCTGGGTGCATGTAACTCTTCATGCAATTTTTGGTGGAAGCACTCAAATATTTCTGGAATGAATCCACAACAGGCATGCCAGTAATTTTAGGGTAGTCTGTCTTGCAATTTCAAGTTAAATCTTTCAATAAAATGATCATCATAGTTTTCACTTTAAGGGACAATTTTGAATTTTACAGTGTGCAAACTTATGTGTGTAAAGGCTTGAAATAAATAAAATAAATGTCACTGAACATTTCACCCCGTGAAAAACTTCATTGAGGCAAATTTTTTTGAGGGGGTTATATGACATCCAACACAGTGGCCAACACTTGTTTAGACATCGCCTTGTTTTAGAAAACGATATTTTGACTCCACCCCAGGAATTTTTTGCTTTTGATTTTTGATTTTGTTCAGACTCTCACAGAAGAAAGTGCAGACAAAAGAACAATTTTTTTTTCCTGCAGTCTTTCACTTTTTCTATCCTCTGGCAAATCTGGAAAAATTAAAAATGTTTAAAAAGTAGTGTGAAAATTTAAAATTTTTATTTGAAAATGAAGTGGAAATTGGGATTTCTAATAGGGAAATGGAGTTAGTACCTTTTTCTAAAGAGTCTTCTGAATAAGTAACCACTTTATTATTGAAATTTCGCAAATTCTCACTGCTTTTCTCAATCTGATTTTGATTCCTCCAGTTCACAGTTAGGTTATTTTGTGGGATGCATGAATATCAAATCTAGTCACTGGATTCTGCTGTTTAGTTAAATCACTTCTGATAAAACCCATTCCATGGTCTAAAAGTTTAGTGGATCAAACTGCATCATAGCTTTTATGTTATATACTTACCCAAAAGTTACCAAAGACAAAACCCTGTGTGTACTGAAGAATGGAGTGTTTACAATCCAGCTGTTCAGATTTTTGCAGAATTCAGGTGTGTCCCAGCAGCTGCTTGCAAGCCCGTAAGTTCTGCATGTGTGATGTGAGGATAAAGATGAAGTTACATTATCTCTGGGCCAAGTTTCTTAGATGGCAGTTTCTGAATCCCAGCTGCCATAATTTAGCTGATACATAGCCCAGAGCAGTGCTCAACCACGGGGTTTTAGCATCCCCTTTACAAGAATAATAATTCTTGCAGCAAGCCTGTGCAGTGACTTGGCAGAAATTAAAGTAAGGAGCAATCAGCACACGTTTTTACTTTAGCTTTACAATTACAGCTAGATGGCAAACTATTTAACCATGATTAAAGAGGCAAAAATCCCATTAAAATCAATTTGTGTTCTGTCTACATTATTTGGACTGATACTTTTTATTATTTCTAGAGCAGCCTGTCCAGTGATGTGCACAGAAAAAGAAAAGTTCCATAGTGATGGTAGTTTATAGCTTAAATGACACACTTGTAGTCCCAAAGGAAAACAAGCAGCAAAGAATCTGTCTCTGTCTCATCAGACAAGGTATGCAGTGCCAGAAGCACACAACAGTACTTGCTCCTACAGGAGTTATAACCAGGTGACATTTACAAGCATTCAGCTGATGAATTATGGGGTCCTGAAACAGGAGTTGTCTAATGGGAGCACTATAATATCCCAGAAGAACAGATTGTTTTATGCTGGGGCATCCTATAGTGATGATAATAGCAAGAAGATTTATTATTCAAAGCCCAGAGGGAGAATAGCTTGTAGATCAGAGGAGAAAATATTATATCATATTCCTAGTGCTTATGAGATACCATGACACAAAATACAATATCTACTTGATAGGTGTCAGGTGGTAGAGGTTTAGTCATTAATGGCAGCTCCTTCATGGCAACAAGGTTTTATAAACTAGTTTATCTCTTTAAAGATATATCTGAAAGTCACCACACTGACATTAAACAAGTGAAGAAATCAAAGCAGAAGACACTGTGACATTTGGAAACAGATTCCAAAACAGATGCTAAGTCTGAAAGTCACAAGATTGTAAATGCACTCAACAAACAAAGTCTGAGAAAAACAGTACTAGGGTTTGCTTCTGCTTCCAGAGATAAATGTCAGGTATTGCTTCAGACCTTGTTATGTAAGTTGTCCACACAACAGCATGACTTCCTTTAAAAAGACAAAACCCCCAAAACTTTAGGAACATGTGATCCTGTTAAACCAGTCCTTAGTTCACCTTGTGATTCAAAACCTTGGCAAACCAATGTCATCATAAAATATTTTTGAAGGGCATAAATAAGTAATTTACCATTGCATCTGATTTATTTCATTTTTCCTATGAGGACCTAATATAGCCTCATCTAATTATGAAGAAAAGGGGATCACGGTACCATAAGGGGTAAACCATATTCAACATTGATTACTGTTCATGTAAGAAACAGACTCCTCAAAATGTAGCTGGAGAGTGAGTTTTGATTTCATCACAGGGGGTTATCCAGTAGTGGTTGTCTTAAAGGGACCTGAATTTCCTTTTGTGTCTACTATTATAAACTATAGCTGTTTTACATTTACTCATCCATATGAATAAAACTGATGGGGGAGGATAAGAAACCCTTAAAAATGTATTGCTGACCTTTTATCTTCTTCAAAATGTGCAGCCTTATAACATCAGCATCTATTTGCAGTAGCTGACTTCATCTTCCCTTTGTGGAATAGGGTACATCTTTGCCATGCAATTTTTCGGGTTTTGGAACAAAGTGACAATGATTTCTTAGCCTGTCATACAGCAAGTGGCCTTCCTCAGCCTTTTGCAGTTGTTAGCTGTTATGAGGTCTAAGGTTCATAAACCTGACAAGATTTAGTCTCCAGCTTCTAGACAAGAAACTGAAATTCTGCCTAATTAATCCTTCTGCAGACCTCTTTCTTTGGTATTGTAAAAGCTCTTTAAGTGGGACATTGCAAGCCTCCAGCACGTGTGTTTATGAAGCAGGAGAGATAGCTACAGCCCCAGTAACTTCTATGCACAGCTGTGATGGGAGGGAGTTATGGGCTGAGAGCCCAATCAGTGAAGCAAGTTTTTATTTTCGTCTGTGCAGCTGACCTGGATGTTCAGTTCTGGGTATGTTGCAAGGGTGTGAAAGGGGTAGAATTTCTGAATCCCGATCTGTTTTATTATGGATGGTGAAAGTTCTTCCTTAATTTGCAGTCTTGTTTTTGAAATTCACTATTTTTGCAGAACTGAATCAAGACAATGACATGCATATCAAGATCTTTCCCCGGGTGACTGAGCACTTGGGGAATTCCCTTTGCAATTCCAACCACGATGCTGAGAGATTCACTAGCATTGCTCACTGGAGTTCCCCAGCATCATTCCCTAGAACTTGATCTCTATATATAGGGCCCAGGGAGAGGGAAGGCTTTGTCCTTGGAAAAAGGGAGTGTGCAGGATGCCAGATTTAACCTGTCATTGCAGGCACAGGCAATTAATATGAAGGAATAACCTATCTTCTCTGTGCAGAGAGTCTCAGCTGAATCAGCCTGCTTAGAAAAAAAAATGGAATTGAGGACATTACTGTAAAAGGCAAATTGTACAAATAACATAAAAATAAACTGCTTCTGTGCATCATTTTGCTCATATACTTCCCAATATGAGAATTCATTGTAATATTGCTCTCTTGGTTAAATCCTACTAGAATTCTTCCTTTTAGGATCACATTGACAGCCCTCTGTCTTTCATTGTCATGCCAAAAATGCCTCTGATTTATTTCTTGTGATACATCTGTCAGTTTTGTCATGAAGAGGTAAACAGTGTATTAGCTATTCTTTGAAACAGCCACAGTGGTTTGCATCTGGTCACCAAAACTTAGACTTTCTGCCATAAACAGAATTTTGTTCCATGTAAGAGTAGGAAAATAATTTCTTATTGGCAGGAAAATAATTAATTTTTATATAATATATAGAAATTACCTATAATTATATATAATATAGAAATATAATGTTTAAAGGTATTCTATGTGAATATATACTATTCTATATATTATAGACAGAAATATAAGCAAATATGGGTATTTCTTCTTGTCGAATGGGCAAATACTAGGGACAAAGAAACAGAAATCTTTCAAGCTCACTAAGTAAAAATATATCTTTCAACCTGAGCTCAAATCCTAACATATGTTTCAGTATGTCCTTTACCATCCTAGTAATTCACACTAATATGTACAAATAAACTTCCCCAGCCTGGATGTGAACAGCATTGCTGATAACAGCTCTGAACCATAAGTACAATTGGGAGAGTCAATAAAGCCCCACTGACTTACTTGCATTGTTCTTGTTGCTGGGTGTATCCCTTGTATGACTAAAATCATATTTGATTAGGAATCAATTCTCAGAGACTGTTAGTACATCTTTGTGAACAATACTTCTGCAAAAAACCCCCACAGCTTTTGCAAGAAGTGCATTAATTTGCAGTGGTGGAAAATGAGGTCAGTACAGCCACACTTGTACAAGCTGCCCTGGGCCATCTGTAGTTCCATGTCTGTGTGCAGGTTCAGGCCACTGCTCACCTCAAATTACTTCAAATGAGTGTCTGCAAAAAAAGTTAGTGTTCCACAACAAGTCCTCTAAGTAGCAGATAGTCCTGCTTTGGCTGCAAGACAAGCTGTCCTGTGCCTCTGGAATACATGACATATTGGTTTGTATATATAGGTGTCAGAGCCCTCTCTTGAAAGGAGATAGCTCCTATACACGGCCTCATAGAGCTGATAGAGCTGTTCCTTCCTCTCCTTGTTCAGCTTTTGCTCCTGAGCAAGCAGTTTTGAGCATTAAATGACTTTTCATTTTAGAGAAGCATACACACACCTTATAATTTGCCATTTTTTATCAGAATTGTACTAATTATGGCAGAATGACCAGAAATAATAAATTCAACTTAATTTTCCACTCACACAGTCTCTTATGGTCCTATTAAGCAGCAGCTAACAGCCAACAGGGAAGCAACTCCAACTAAGTGGTTCACTAGAAAAAAGAAAATTCTATGTAGCCTACTGAAAATCATCATCATGCTTTTAAAGTAAAAAATGTGACACTGGTTTGAAGTGGAATTCTTACGACTGTCTTGAGATTAACACTGAAGTCTACTGTAATCCAAAAAAACTGAAATATCTTCATGCACACATCATGATGTAGCTTGCTTTCCTTGCCACTGTACTCTTTTGGATTAGCACATGTGTGCACAGCCCAGCCAGCTGTTCCTGTATGACTAATGAGCACACTGCTTCCTGATCAGTCCGAAGGGCTGGGAGCTACCATGCCTCCCTGGCAGTAAGCTTTGGTAAAAACTAAAGCCAGACATTTTGAGGCACAAATGGTTTCAAGTTTGCTGGCTGATGAATGAGCTCTAAGTGCACTCCTGTTAGTCCTGACTCTTCTTCTCACCTATCATGATACTGCCAAAGTCAGAAATAAGCCTTGGTGTTGTGCAGAAGGCAGTAGCATGGATATGATATTTTCACCCTTGCTTCCCCTTGCAGCCCTGCATGACAAGTTCAAACATTTCGGTGGTTCCATGACTTGACCTTCAGCTCCTTTCCCCCTCAGATAAAAACTGAAGTGACATTTGTCACACCACCAGTTCAGTTTTGTAAGGGAAAAATGAAAAGAAATGAAAAGCACTAGTGAGTGACTGAATCTTTCTAAGTCTTCTGAATTAATCACCCCTGACAATGCTAGCCAGCTTTTTGCTTTTACTTCCAAAACAAATGATGTAGCTTGGAATTACTAAAACTAGGTCACACAGTGTGGCAAGGTTGGCTAGAAAGAACATTCCCAAACATATGGAAAAAATAAAAATACTAACAGATAAAAATTGCTGAAGTATAGCTATACAAAGAACTTACTAGTGCCAAAGAGAATTATGTCCAGTGAAGACGTTATGTCACTGTTTTTTATTTGTTTAATGGGGCACTCTAGTTCTGCTAAAACCCAGTTTTGGGCTATTAAGTTCAGGAGATGCAGTGATCCTCCTGAGCACTGCAGCTTCCAAGTCAAACCTGCCATGAGCTCAGAGAGGTCTCCTGATGCTGCTATGTAAAACTAAGCCATTCACACAGCTCCTCTCAAATGTGATGTCAGAGGCCCTCTTTCCCTCTTTCCACTACTCCAAATCAGACACAGCTCCATCAGGTTCCCTATGCCTATGTGTACTTAGACAACTTTAGGAACAATTCAGTCCTAAAGTCCTGTAGAGCCTAGCTGTCATCCATAATGGAAGATGTAACTCCACATCATGGACAGTTGTCCCTTTAGACTGGAGTCCGATTCATCCTCTCATAAAGGATGGATCATACAGGATGAAGCCCCTGTGAAACCACAGGAGAGACCCACATGGCTGAAAACAGCTCTTCCCCATGAAAGCAACTCCTGAGTTGAAGAGGCAACATCATATCCCAGAAAATCGTATCCTGCACATGTGTATGGCACTGGATCATTCTGAGTTCCTTTTGTTTAGAAGACCACCACTGTGATGCTTAGTATCACACTCTTCCTCCTGGGTCTACAATCAACCAAAGGAGTCCAATTTGGCAGGATTAAAATTTCATTGACTTTTTTAGGTTGTGGAACCTCCTTCGCTGGAAATACTCAAAACCTGCTTGGATGCAATCCGGTGTAACCTACTCTGGGTGAATCTGCTTTGGCAGGGGGCTGGACCAGATGGCCTCCAGAGGACCCTTCCAACCCCAACCATTCTGTGATTATGAAGGTATTTATATCCCAGAACCTGAGCCAGAGGACCAAGAATTCCCACAAAACAACTGGAGCAACCACCCACTGCAGCTTTAATGGTTGTAACTAGGTACGTGGGCAATTATGCTGACATTCAAACATCTGACCCCACAGGACAGATCTTCCTGCCAAAAAACCCTTCTTATGCTAAAGACAGAGCAGGATGAAACAACAGAAAATCCCAAAATTCATTAGCTTATCAGGCAGCTTCTTTTATAATCAATGTTCCAGATGTTTTAAAATATCGACTCAAAAAGCTTTAAAAAAGTTAAGTATTACTATGATTACAATGCTACTTCAAGTCTCTAGGCTACTTAATAGCTTTTTTTTTTTTAATGACAAAACACCTTGTTAAAGAGGAGAGGCTTTGCTTGAAAAGGTATAACCATAAAGGCATTAAAGTAAGTATCAGACCTTTTAATGGGCTTAGGTTGAAAATACAAGCTCAAGAGCTGCAAAAAACTTCTTTTGAGGTCTCTGTTGTTTGGAAACATCCTGCTGTCAAAGCTGTGCAGTGCAAATTGCATGTGTGGCTTTGTGGGCAGATCTCAGCTGTTTATTTTTACACACTGCTAAATATGAACGCTCGCGCATTAGTAAACCTACTTGCAAATGCATTTCGGAAACACTTGAAATTTGTTTTCCCGCTCTGTATCTCCATGTTGAAAGAATCTCCAGACATTAATACCCATCAGAGAAAAGCGACTGTGATAGTTCAAATTTGAAATTAGAAGTGCTTAAATAACTCACATTTTGTAGAAAGTGACAGCAAACAAATTGGACTACCCACAACCTTAGGAATAAATGTGGTTTATTGCACATACAGCCACTCGCTTACAGGAGATTGTTTGCACATCTCAGCAAGTGCCCTGGCATTTGATGCAGACTTTACTTCAGATGAAGGGAGAGACACAAATCACACTGCCTCAAGAATTTACACTTCACTCTCCTGTTGACTTCAGTGACGGTGTCATGTACAGAACAAGAGTGGACCAGACACGGATATTCATTTTCCATTTATGAGTAACCAGAATGAAGTTTCAGTCATTTTGGATTTAAGCCAGTAGAAAATAACCCCTCCAGTGGTTCACTCAGTGAATCCTCAAAGACCTCTGGTTTGTAGGTCAGTGGTACTAGCCAAAATTTATGATTAAAACTCACCGGTTTACCTTAAAAGCAGGTCATGAGAATGATGATGACTGTCAGGTGGGGCACTATGGGCTATGGGACTATGAGCAAGTATATGCACCAAAGCATTAGAGAAGAAACGGGTTGTTCCCTGAGTGACTGAATGAGCAGACAAGTCCCAGCTGAAGTATGAGAAAGGAAGTCCAAGCCAGAGAAATTCATTCTCCTCACTCAAAAGAAGCAATTAAAATAAAAAGCCCTGCTCCTGTCGTAGAAGCTCAGCTCCAGCACAGAGCCAGCCAGCCACAAAAGCCCTGCCACAGCCCGTGTAATGAACACCTCAGCCAGGCAGCGAGCACACTCCACTGAGGTGAGAGTGAGCAGCTCAGTAACCTCACCTGTCCCACAGCAGGCATTGCCAGCAAGAGGCAGTTGGGAAAACCAGTGACTGTCTGCATGGATTCTGCCCAGCAATTTATATAATTGTCTGATGAGCAGATGAAATGATTCTGCTTGGCTTCTCTGAGTCATGATGCCAATCCCTAACATCTTCTGGAGCTCACTTGGCTAGATTAATATATACAGATCCTATAATCAAACCTATGAGGGGAAAAAAGGGCCTGTCCTCAGGATCAAGGAAGATCAAGGCTGTCATATAAGGGTGGGGCAACCCTGAGAGTACTTATTATAGGAAGTGTTAGCAATGAAGCCTCAATATTAAGGTCATCTTACATTTTGTCTTACATAGCTAATGTGGAAATGATTTCTTATTGAAATGAGCCTTTCCTTCGTGCTCTCTAAGTAAGACTCTTCTAAGATGATAAATGTCAAACTTGAAACAGTCACATTTTTACTTACTCCCCACACCTGGGTTAGCTGCTGAGAGATTGAGAGGATACATTTGGCCAGCTCTTCAACATGTATAACCTCTCTCCAACAAAAATCTACACAAATAGCATGGAAATAAGGTCTTCAAAAGCTGGGTGCAGACCAACAAGGTTTTCCTGGAAGTTACAGAATATTTTTCTTGTCAATTAACTAATCTCCTTGCTCTGTATCTTCTGTGGCCACACATATCTAGCTGTACATTTAATATTCTCCCTCTGAAAAAAGGGTATGGTCCAAATTAAACTGCTTTTTTTTTTCCTCATGACTCTTAAGACACACTGCAGCCCCTTAAAACATGGCATGCATAAGAGGAATCAGAACCCTCACAGGGATAACACTCCGTATAATTCCTACCTAGCTACAGCCTCTTAAAGGACTGGCTTCCATAGGCCGAAGGGCAGGACCTGCCAAGGAAGGCTCAGTAATCAGCACCTGTGGGTGCATGGCCAAGTTTCTGGGAATAAAGTTCTGGACCAGAAGTCTAACACACTCCAAGAAAGGTGTTAGAGAAGCACTGTCGGTAACACCGAAAGGCATACTGCAGTGTTACTGATGGCTGCCAGGAAAGATTTTGTTGAAGTGACAGCTTTAGCAAGGCCCAGTGCCTGCAGAGGCCCCGAAAAGGTGACTTTGGTTAACGGGATGGATTGTGGTGGTGGTGGTGGATCTACGCTGGAACCAAGGCTGGTGATCTGGCCCCAGGAGAGCGGAGAGGGGCTGTCTGGACTCAAGGCAGCAGCCGTGCTGGCCGTGCCCTCACCCTGCGCCACCGCCTGCACAGGAGGGCCCGGGAGAGCTGCCGGGGCAGTGACTCCAGGGGCGGGGCAGGTCAGGGCAGGGGCTCCTGGCGAGGCCGGGCCGGACCCACAAGCGGCGCGCTCCCGGCCCCTCACGCCGCTCCCGGCCCCTCACGCCGCTCCCGGCCGCGGCCGCCTCCGCGCACGCGCGCGGGGGGAAGGGGGGAGCGCGCGCGCGATATCCGGGCACCCTGCCCCCTCCTCCG
Source organism: Agelaius tricolor (assembly GCF_023055355.1). Lineage (NCBI taxonomy): Eukaryota > Metazoa > Chordata > Aves > Passeriformes > Icteridae > Agelaius > Agelaius tricolor. Next base: position 49,342,598 of record NW_027269261.1, read on the forward strand.
AGGGCGAACGGGGCCGCGCCGGCGCGCGCGCTCCCGGGCCTCGGCCCCGCCCCCAGCGGCCCCGCCCCGCCCCGCGCGCTCCCTGGCCCTGTGCCTGGCACTCGCGCGCGCGGCCGGCGGGGGCGCGGCCGGAGCGGGGCCGCGCCGGGAGCCCCGCAGGCGGCGAGGCCGGGCCGGGAGAGGCGGAGCGAAGCGAAGCGAAGCGAAGCAAGAAGAGAAGAGAAGCGGAGCGAGTGCGGCGGCGGCCGGAGCCCGGCGGGGGGAAAGCGCGAGGCGCAGCGCAGGCTCCCGCGCCTGCTCGCCTGCCTGCGGAGCGACGGGGACGGGTGAGCCGCTGCTGCTGCTGCTGCTGTCCGCGAGTGGCGGGGAGAGCCGGGCCCTGCGCCCGCCTGGGGCCGCGCCCGCTGCCCGGCAGCCGGGCGGTAAACAAATGGCGGCCCGGCGGGGGCCCGAGCGCCCGGGGGCGCCTCCCCACCGCCAGCCCTGACAGGTCGCCGTTGGCAGAGGCCGCGAGGGGCTCCGTGTGCGGCTCCGCCGGCGTCGCCTCCTCCTCGCGCCCCCCTGCCCCGCGGGGCCCGGAGCGCCGGCTCTGTGCCGGCCGGGCCGGGCCGGGCCGTGTAGAGTGGCCGCTGCCGCCGGGCCCACGGGTGGCGGCGGACCGAGCTGTGCCGCGGCCGCTCCCTCTGACCCCGCAGTGCTGCCAGCGCTGTCGGGGTGTCGCGATTGCACGTGGGGAAGGCGTAGGGCCGGGGTCTGCCTGGGGCTGTGAGACCGCAGTCGGAGAGTCGCCTTTCGGCGTGAAAGGAGGGAGAAGAGAGCAAATAGTGCAGAGGTATTGCTGAAATCCCTGTCTAATCCCCCGTGTGTGTGTTATTTCGAGTAGATGTGCTCAGAACGTGCAAGAGGTGGTGTTTTCTCTCTTCTCTCGATCCCTTTCTTTAATGGCAGTTTTTTGACGTGCGGTGGAGCCTTTGTTTCCCTCCTTGAAGAAGGTTACGGGGGTTATGTGGTTGTACTCCTGTAACCCCACGGGTCGGCCATCAGAAGCATACAGGGAGATGACAGCGGCTTGTTGAACGGCTCGCGTCTTGGAACGGTTGTGTGGCCTCACTTCCAAAAGTTCTAGCGTCGCTGTTGTTCGCAGCAGGTCTTCAAAATTCTTAAGGGAAATAACCCGTGGGCTGAGAGGTGGCTTTCTTTTGTTCTGTAAAACTCTACTGGATTTGGCTGAGAAGCTTTTCATAATCCTTGTTTCCCTTTTGCCGATTGTGTTGTTAATAATGCCAGAGAAGTGTTTGTTAACATACTAGTCCAAACCCAGTGCCCCTGAAGTAACAGCCTCACCTTGCTTGTGCTAGCACTTAAGACAAGATATCTCCTCTGCTTTCTCTAGAATTGGTGTGGATGGTTAAGTCCTTCACCTGCTGCCTTCTGCTTCACGTTGATGTGATACACCTTAACTGGTGCTGTGGTTTGGGGGGTTAAGGTGCACGCATCCGGTTTGAGGAGGATGTCAGTTATCTATGGCATTCCCCCCTGCACCCTTCTCCCAGAAGTACAGAAAGTATTAGAAGAACTTTGTTGGTAAGCAAGTCAAGTACCTGGAATACTGAAAAATGCACTGGCAGCTTTACTCTGTATGCATGTAAATATCTATGTGGAATTTCTCCATAGTGGTCAAATTGCATCGAGAGAAGAAATAGATTAGAGAGAGTGAATTGGGATTGTATTGCAAGCTGAGACTTTTTGTGGGGTCTCTTCTCTCATTTGCTTCCAAAGTTGGAAGGTGTTAGAGAACAGGAGAATCCCAGCAGAATGGGTAAAAGCTATGCAAAAGCAGTGTTTTTACTCTGCTGCCTGAATATTCTTTCTTTTGCACTAAATTCTGCATTTACGCAATTAACTTCTTAAATTCAGGTTATATTTCCCTTGCTTCCTACTTCAAAGTTAGAAGTCTAATGGGCAAAATAAGTGTTGTGTTTAACAAGCAATATCTGGTTGGAAAGCTTCTGGACAAGATTTCTGCTTGTTTTTGTACAGCCAGGTTTTTAGGTCGTGAGGAGTGTCTACAGCAGAGGGTGTAGTCTACAACTTTGTGAAGAAGAAAGCATATGGTTATTAGTCTTCAGATGAGTTCCTGTGGCTGCTGCAGGTTTCAGCTGTGTAAGAAACCCCTGGTTTGCCTTCAGTCCAATTGAGCTAAAAGGAGCAAAATTTTCCTCATATCCATAGACCTATTTCATTGGTGGGCTCTGTCTAAAAGGAGGCAAATGCTGTTTGCCTCTGGCAATGAGATCCAGTAGAATAAAGATGGGAGCAGGGAATCACGTATAGTCATCATTGTACTGGTGACAATTTCCCTTCAGTTTCCTTATCTGCATAATGAGAATAAAGATAATGTATCTATTGGTGAGATGGTTAGATTGTATAAGGGGAGGTAAGTATTCCTGAACAGACCACAAAGAAATGAATATTTACATTATCGATAGTTACAGAGAAATCTGTGTAAGGTCCTAAGTGTCAGGGCACTGTCTAGTCTCAATATTGAATGAAGGAAAAAGACTGAAGAGTCTTGTAATATAAACTGGTCTGAAACAGGCCAAGAGAGTTAAAATGGCAGGGGAGCTCTAGATTCTGACTTACTTTGCAAGCTACTGTTTTTAATAGTTTCTGATGCGACACCTGGTGTCTTACTATAATCTTTTAGTAATCTTTTAATGCTGTTTGAAGCTTCAGGACCCTGCAAACCCTTACAGTCAATGCGACATCCAGTTGAGTAGATTGTGCTGTTTCTTACCAAATGTCTAACATTGATCTGAGCTCTTAATGTGAGATACAATGAAAAAATGATAGGTCTAAACTTAAGACTTGAGAATAAGAGGCATAGTGAGATAAGCTTCTGATATAATTACAGCTGTTCGTGTAAAACTTTAGGTAGTGGTTCAGGCTGAGTGTGATACCTGGTTCAGACTTTGCTGCAGAGATGCTGGAAGGTGGGTGGTGATTTGTTGAAGTTCAGGCTTTTATTTATCTATTTAGGAACGTCTCTAGTACAAACTGTAGTTTTCCAGAAGTCCTGTTTGACAGAGAAATTTGCTGGTGTGATAGATTCATTGCAAATAGGATCTTTATAGGAGTGTGCTTTATTGGCAAAGCTTTAATGCTCTTACAAAACCTTGTTTTGTCTGAGTCACTGTTGTCACCAGATAAGGAATGTGTTTGGATAGGATCGTTCAGCTGGAGTCCTTGGGCAAAAAGAAATAGCATCAAGCCTGTTGACATTTGGAAAAGGTGGTCTAAATGATATTAGAGATAACAAATTGATGAATAATCAGATGTCCTAAAACCCTGTATGAACTTGTAGTGAAGATGTTTGTGTTTTCCAGTTCTTCATTCATGTTAGAAACATATTGAAAGAGCTGGTATGACATGCTGACTATGAGATATATTCCCAGCTTTCTGTCATCAGCTGTTTGAGATAGGTGAGGTTTGGTTTAGACAATGGTTTTATTTAAAACTATCTTTTTTTTTTACTGTTTTATTGGTTTTTAAACCAAGCAGCTTGGAAGGAGGAAAAGCCTAACAGTTGCTGAAAAAAGTGTCTTTCATTTGATAAGAAATACCCGAAAATAGAATAAAGTTATTAAAACTTTGTCTTATAATATTGAATATTTTTGTTTTACTTCAAATTCTTCAAAATATTTTGAGACAAACTCCCATCATTTCTACTTCAGTGTAATCTGATAAGGTATCCTTGTGAGTATGTCTGTTAAATTTTTTTGTGTACTGTTTGTTTTGCTACATATTAGCCAGGCCATTGTCTACAACCAAGGGTATATTTTTAACAGAAAACATAATATGGACAGAATACATGACATTGCACTTCAGTGTAGGATGTTGGAGAGAACTTGCTTTCATAGTCTATTTACTTAGAGTTGTTTTCTCATTTTGCTATGGGACCTGGTTAAACTTGTGTAGTAAGACCTGAAACAGTACAATAATGAGATGTTTGGCCTGATTTCTCTAAGTATGCAGAGGTCAGGAATTCTTCGGCAGCAGCATGTATGAATTAAAATCTTACGTAAGAAGGATTTATTTTTGGTTTCTTTTGGATGGTTAAAACTACCTACTGTAATACAGAATGCATTATTTTTTCCAGTAGTTCTGTTTCTGGTTACTGAGAAATGGCTTGTTTTCTTTCCTGCTTTTCTGGAGGATTTGTGAGTTGGTATTGGGATAAGAATATCATTGTTCCTTTGGGCATATCACCTCGGTTTCACCTCTCTCAAGTTTTAGTGGTAATCCTTGGGAATGAAGGAATGGAAGAAGCATTTTGTTACATTAAAAACTTTTTTAATAGTAAGCAACTTGCTCAATAAGTTCCCATGTATGAAGACTGAAGATGGACAAATTTTAACTAGACTAAAATGCAGTTTGTAAAAGAATCTAACTTTATTTATTTCTTTTAGTTCTCTAGCTGTTGCAGTCTTTCATATGAGTTTGGGGTTTTTCTTCCTGAAATGATCAGAGCAGTGAATTAAGTGGAGTAGCTCAGAATAATAACTTTTAATAATCTCTTACAGCCTTAAATATAATTAGGTTACCATCCAGTGTGACTAACAGCTAGCAATAAGCTAAAATGACAGAACTTAGGTTGTACTTGGGAAGTCTATTAAAAACTTGTTTATATTCTCATAAAATCTACAAAAAATTTAAGTGTTTGTAGCCCCAGACAGTGTAAGCGCATACCTTTTCAGGGGATTGTACATACATAAAGTAATGTCTACACCTGAAATGAAACCTTACTTCTGATCTCATTTCTTGCAGAATCTGCAGCAATCGAGGAGTCACTCTGTGTTCAAGTTCAGAAGTGCTTTACACATGAAATCTACTGGCTCTCTAGGTGATTCTGCCCTGTCACCATCTCAACAGGTAGAGTGCTTTTGTGCCTGAGCCATGCAGGAAGTGTAGCTGTTCCTCGTGCAGTTGTCCTGTGTCCATGTGTGCCCAAAGGCACATTGAGGTCTTTGGGTTTCTTCTCAGGGAAATCTGTCAAGGAAGCGAGAATGCATGGCAGATCTGTCACAAAAGTACTCTAAAGAAAAGCCTAGTAGCTTTGCTTTTGATTTTTAGCACTCTTTTAACTGAGTTTAACAAGGATAGAAGAAAGTGTTCTATCATTTCATTAGAGCTTCTATTCTAAAATAATGTAACAAAGCCAGACAGGTAGGGCGTCAGTGGAGGGTCCACTTCTCTGTATTCTCTGAATGGTAGGAAGCTGGTTTGCCACTAGGAAGAGAGGATATTTGGGGCAGGGGCAGACAGGGAAAAGTCTTCTTTATAAGGTTGGCATAAAAAAGGTTGCAATTCCCTATAATTCTAGTGCTCATTGTTTCTGCTGTAGTTAGAGATTTCTCTTTTTTTGGTCTGGTTTGTTTGTGAGGTGGATAGGTAACTTTGATTTATGCTTAAAGAAGCAGCTAGTATATATTCCTTCGATGTTAGACCACTGATAAAACTAGAATCTTTCCAGAAGTATGTGTCCCCCTGAGGGTTTTTTTCTTGCAGTAGAAAGCCATGTTTTAGTGTAACCTTTTTCTGTCTCTTTTGTGTAATACATAATAATAGCTGTAGACTATGATAGTAATGGTTGAAGTAGCATCCTGCTTAGATAGTAGTTTGGGCTTTAGTAATAGGAGCTCTTTTCATGTTTTCAGTGATTAACAATAAATTAATGTAAACCCGTTCTAGTACGTTCAGTATGCGCAGTCACTACCAGCCAGGGAAGATGCTCTTGTCTTTGTTGTGGATGAATTTATGTTTGAGAATGCAATGAACACTCATCCATCCAGCTGTTTTGAATATAGTTTTAGCTTCCCTGGTCTACCTTGTTGTAACAGAAATCAGGGCTGTCCTGATGAACTTAGGGGTAGGGGGTGGTAATTAGTATTGTGTAAGATTGAGAATTTAAGTTCAGCATCTGAAAGAGAAGCTCCTAACAAACCTGGGAAAAAGATGGAAGATATACAGCTGTCTCTTCTGATGCCTTTGACTGGCTGCCTTGAACAGAGGCTAGATAGAGTTAGAGAATAAAGTGAGCATTTATTAAAGGCTTTCAACAGATACACCTTGGGCTGTGCAGGAGCCTCACAGAGGCTGTACCTAAGATGGATGACAGTCATGAGTTTTTTGGGCAGATACAAGTGTAGTCTATTTGCATATCACGGGTTAATTGTCCAGTTACAGCTTCAGGTAATGAAGCCACACTCCCCAAGCTTGCTCCCCCCCAATTTACTTTTGTTTATGGGCCTGAGGCTGTGATGATCACCTTGGTTCTCAGGCCTGGAAGGATTGTTTTCTCAGGACAAACTGTGATGAGGACTGACTAACACTCTGTGTGGAGTTCAGAGTTATACACTAATGCAGTACAGGATATGAAAAATATAAAAACTAAAACTTAAGGCATCACTTCTGCAGTGTCCAAAACAAAAGGGAATTTTTTAGTATGGTTTGCATGTATTTGATTGTGGGTGGATTTGGATGCTCCTGGGAGTTTAAACCTGTAGTACAGCTTGTGTGTCTCCAGTCTTCTACTTCCTTGAAGCAGTAATTTAAGAACCTGTTGGTCTATTCAGTTGAATTTGATAGAAGAGTCTAAAAGTAGTTGAGCTTTATAGGTTTGATGAATAATAGGGGGCTGTGTAATGGAGGGCTTCAATAGCAGTAATGGTTGCTGTGATTTCCTGTCTTATTGGCCCCAAAGTATTCATATAGGAGTGAGTGAGCAAGCAGGCTTTGGGTTTGATAATACTAAGTATTACTAAGTTTTTGTGGTATAAAAGAAAGTGAGAGCTCACACTTGCAGCTGAAGCATTGTGCATGTCTGAAACCCTTATTATGCTATTTTAATGTTTGTGTTACAACAGCAACTGGAAATCACGTGGCTGTAGCAGCTGGAATTTTAATCCTTTTAATTATGATAGATTTTCAAAGCATGTTCTGGCTGATTTAGTCAGCTGACTGTATAGTATGTACAATAACATCAAGTGATGGCACAAATTCTGAGAGCAGTGGTCACCTCACTGGAACGGGATGTATTTTTAGGTTTCTCTGCTAGTAACAGTCAAGTGTATGTACTTCAGCACCCTGAACTGAAGGAACTGAAGCTGGTTGCTGACACTACACTATCAGAAAAGGACAGCTGTTTGTTCTTGCTGTAGTCATTGATCTGACAGTCTTCTGACCATATTGTGACAAGGAACACAGTGGGATATAAACTCTGTCAATATTATTGGTGTTTTAACAACAGGTATTTTTCTTTATGTCAGCAATGACATTCTTTGTTAGCCCTTTCAATTTGCTGTATTAAAGGAAATAAAAGGACTTGTTACCTCCAGCGAGAATTTTCTTTATCTCCCCTTTACCCAACAGGTCTTTTCTTTACAAAGCAGTATTTGGGAAGAGGGTGGTTCTTGTTCTCAGTATAGTACTAATGATATATTGGTCCTGGTTCTTTAATGGGAAATTATTCATATGTGAATGCTCTTAATCTATGAATGAAAGAGGTGCTAAGTTCTGCGATTTACAAAGTTAGCTTACAAAATAGAGTGAGTCATGGCCATTTGCTGATTAATCAATGTGCTAATTCTTGAGGTCTTATCTATTTATTTTACCAGTTTGATAGGGTAATTTGTTTTTTTTCCTTTGGACTTAATTTGCAATTTAAGAATTGAATTATATCAGAAGTCTAAAGTAGTTCAAGCAGTCCAGGAACTCATGACTGCCCAAAACAGCTGTTGAGTTTGAAGCTCAAGTATTAAAATTAAAAATGCATAAAAGGACATCTAATATATTTAAAGAGACTTCGTAGTAACTTATAAATAAAATGCAACATTCTGACTAAATTGAAGTTTTGCAGGAGGTACTTAGGAGTTAAGGCTTGTAAGCAGAACACAGAATTTTAGTGAATGTTCTGCTGATGGTCTACTGATGTCTGAAGATATTTTAAATTATATGTTTAGAAAATGAGCCAAAGGATTTGGATTTTAAGATAAATGGCAATTAATATCACGCTTCTTGATACTAGTGACCAGTAAAATTCTTACGTATAAAAACTGAGAGAATAAGTTACTTCAGCTATTTAATCGATTTTGTGCATAACTGTTTCTTGATAAAACCAATCTGAAGCATCTGTAATAGAACAAATTAGCATCTAGCTATTGATAGGACTTGGGATTTTAGTGTCAGCTTTGGCTTTCACACACTGTCTGTTAGTGATATTTGATGTTTTCACCAGATTTTGTTTCCTTCTTGCTTTGAAAGGTCATTTGCTTATATGAAATAGTTAAGTTTTGATGAATATTAGCTTATGAGTGAAAGGAGTTCAGGAGCCTGAGAAAAGCCAGTATCATTGTGCAACTCAAGTTTCACAATCTGACTTGTAAAGACCAGTGTGATAGTGTGCTGGGGAGGAGGATGTTTTTCTGTCTTAATAGAATGTTCTGTGTAAGCTCAGGCTATTTAAAGATACTATTTAATGATGGTTGACTAATTTAGGGTATGTCTCCAGAAACGGTGCAGGCAAACACCAGCTCAGTTTGACTGTTCTGAGCTGCTGCATGTGGGCCAGCTTTGGCTTAGAAGCAGTAGAATAGTGCTGGCTTTGCAGTGTGTGCTGTTTTTCCAACATAATTCACATATGTCCCCTTTCTGGGTTGAGTGAAAGTGGATCATCCGCCTTGCCCAAAAGTTGTAAAATTTTGGCCCACATTGCTGTCATGCGACACATCTTGACATGATCTGATGGTGTTGATGTGAAATTCCCACTGAAGTGTCACAGTCAGTATGGAATGGGCTACAGGCAGCCATGAGGCTCTGGAAAGGACATGTGTCCTCTCCTGCTCCACACGCCGGGATGTGCCCAGCATGGAGCCATGCGGCAGCAGCACCCAGGGCAGCCCCTTGCCGCTGTGGAGGAACACGCCTGCTCCTGTGGGTGTCCTGTGAGTCTTGACAGCACTACCCCTGGGCTGCTGTCAGACTGTACCCAGCTTTTCCACCCCGTGGGAAAGGGCATTGGCAGCTCATGACACGAGTGCCCTCTTTTCGCCTGGAGTTCTGGTGAAGCTGCTCAATAGGGTGAGAGCATCCATAACCCCCACAATGAGGCAGAGGTCATCTTGGGTGCCCTCATGGGCAGGTGAGACCTGTGCAGCCGAGCCCAGTTAGCAATACACTGTCCCATCCTAAGAGTCATTGGTACTCCTGCCTGAACACACCCACAGGCTGCTCTCCCAGGGGCTCACTTCTGGCCAGCTTTGTGGGAGCAGGACTCTGTTTAGATAGATGAAGTAGGGGCTGGGCTCTCTAAAGGCCCTGGCATTATAAACTAGCAATTGTCTTTTTCAGTGCTATTTCCATTTTGTCTTATTCACTTTAAAATACACACATAACCTGAGAGCTTCCTTTTGATCTCTGGTCACCTGTTGACTTGAGGAGAAGTAGTTTGGTTTCAGTATTGATAGACATTTCTGAGATTTTCTTTGGTCTAGCAGCAGGCCACAGTATTTGGCAAAATTACTCAGAGCGGGCTTTGCTGGAAGAACTAAAATTATCTTCAGAGAAGTCAAATAATTTTTTCATTCTTTACTGAACCTGTTTAATGTCTTTGTAGTAGATGCTGTCTGATTTAATTTGCAAGTCAAAAGCAGATTGTGTACCAGAGATGTTTGCAAAAATGTTGAACAAGTCAGTCACTGAGTCCAGCAACTGATACACTTGACAATTTATTTGAAACTTACTGTTACTCTATATAAATGCTAAGGTATGGTGGGGGAAATTCAGCTGTGTTTTGCCTGCTAAGTGTAGCACATATGCCTTTTTGTTAAAAGTGTTCAGGAGAGTGGGTGGCTAAAATATTTAAGTTATCCAAATTACGAAGCATGGGGGGTTGAGGACTGATTGCTACTTAAAGTTGGCATGAATTTCAAAGCATTATAAAAGAATACAAGTGAGTGAGGTGTCAAATATATTTCTGTTTAAATGCTTTAAATTATTTAAGGTGGAGTGTCTAAAAGGCACTTTTGTTTCCTTTTGCCTTCAGTTTCAAGGGAAGCAGTTTTCCTTTTATAGTTTAGAGTAATTTTAATTTAAGAAGGTTTAATGCATTAAACCTGAAGTGTTTAGTCTAAAGACAATGCATGAGAGTACTTGTTAGCAGAATAAGGAACCATTTTTATTAATCTTAAATTCTTTGAGCATTTTATTTCTCAAGAAAATTGTTAGAGGGAGAGGAGTAAGGAAAAGATGGAATGAACAATGTATTTTTGAGATTTGGCTCTGTACAAGTCATTCACTGATACCTCTGAACTTTAATCCCTACTGATATCACTTCTGAGAGGGAGTTTGTAAGAGCATAGGGAAGCTCTTGGTAACTTGTGTGGGCCTGCACTCCAGCTGGAGAGCAGTTCCAGACTTTCTCAAAGTATGATACAAAGACACAAAGTTTACTCTTCTTTTTTTTTTTTTTTCTTTCTTTTTGTTTATTTTTCCACAACTAAGAATTTAATTTTTTGTTGGTGTCAATATCTTGTTGTAGATTGCACCATCAAGATATATATATTTTGGTTTTTATTGCTGTTTGGCCTTGTTATGCAGAGTTGTTGATATCCTTACACTTTGAATTGCTGGTATTGTGATCAGGGTGGCCATGGGATGCATTAAAAAATTACTTTTTGTGGGTTGAAGTGGACATGTAGATAGGACCATGTAGGCAACTACAGTTTTATGTAAATGTTTGCAGAGAGATAAAAGGACTTATTTAATATGTAGTGTAATTATGTAGTATTATTTGCTACCCTTGTACAACAACTACTCTAGAAAATAAAGGGAGGGGCTATAGGCTTTAGATGAAGAAAAAGAGTGAAGAGCTGTTGTAAAGGACGGCAGTCTGTCAGAAGCAGGGAGTGGGGAGAGAATGGGACATGGCATGGAATTAAGATGCTCACTGAAGGCTGCAGATTGCCTTAAACAGAACTGCAAGAAGAGGGTGTCCACGGCTTAGGTGACAGGCAGCCTGGGGAACAGGTTGCCTCTGTTTAATTTAGAGAATTGGACATGATGATGAATCTGGTTTCCTTTATTTTGTCACTGTACTCTGTGCAATTGTATCATTTATAATTGTTGTTGGCTATATAGTCCAAGGTCATGCTTTGTTTTTCATGGAATGATCTTTTTGCAATGAGTGGGGAAAAGGGGCTATTCCACAGGGAAGGATTATACATCTTTACTGAAGCTGCATATATTAGACTTAGTAAATAAATGCATAGACTATGTTCTGGGCTCTGATACAAATGTGTATTTTTAATTTTCAGCTTAACTTTTAAGCACTAGTTCTTTGAAATAAGATGTTACATACTTGTTTTTTTAAAATGTCTACTGATCAAGCATGCAAAACTGCAAATTGTAGCTAGTAAATATTAACAATGTTGAGTTAACATTATATGCTCTTGTCTCCTTTCTCTTTACTCAGAATTGGATTTACAGTCATGGAGGAACATCAGCAGCACTTACACTGTGTGAACTGTGTCAGCCGTCGTTGTATGACCAGACCAGAGCCGGGCATTTCCTGTGATCTGATTGGCTGCCCCTTGGTTTGTGGAGCAGTTTTTCACTCATGTAAAGCTGAGGAACACCGCATGTTATGTCCCCTTGAAAGAGTGCCTTGTTTGAATAGTGGCTTTGGATGTCCCTTCATAGTAGCCCGAAACAAAATTGCTGATCATCTAGAAGTTTGTCCTGCAAGTGTGGTATGTTGTACCATGGAGTGGAATAGATGGCCAGTCAGTTATGCTGACCGAAAATCTTATGAAAACCTGAGTAAAGATGTCGATGAGGTGGAGCAGCTAGATATGGCTTTAGCTCTTCAAGACCAGCGCATGTTATTAGAATCACTTAAAGTAGCAACTATGATGTCAAAAGCAGGTGATCAAATACCAGAATCCAGAGAGCAAACCTCTGTCAAATCAAGTGCCCCCGATACAGTGCATACCAACTGTTTGATGCCTGTAGATGGAGAGTCCTATGGTGCACTTTATCAAGCTACTGTAGAAACAACAAGAAGTTTAGCTGCTGCTCTGGATATCCTGAACACTGCTACAAGGGACATTGGTATGTTAAGTTCAAACCTCTGCATTTCACCACATGAAATGAAAGAAGATCCCAAGATTAAAGAACAAGCTTCTAGTGGCATTATTCAGGATAAAAAGTCTGACTCTGAAAATCCAGATGAAGATAATGTAGGAGCAGTTGGGGGAATTAACTTTGATAGCCTGAGTCAAAATTCACAAATGGAGCAAAATGGTTCTTGTGATATTTGTTATGATGTAGTGCAAAACCATGACTTAAATCTAAACCTCAGTAACTCCTCACTTTTGTGTAATGGTTTTCATGTAGAAAATGTAGAAAATGAATGTTCAAAGGTGTTGGACCACAGTGAAGATCTTGGTGTATCTAACTCAAAACCGTCCAGTGTAGCAAATGGTGAATGTACTGCATCTCATGATGATGAAGCATTAGAGTCTTGCAGCTCCTGCCCTATAACAGCACAAGTTGAAGTAATACCAGCTGATCACTTAGTTAATGGCAATGCTAATCATGTGCTACTTCCCCATAATGCTAATGAAGAAGAAATGTTAGAGAGACAAGTGGAGCAAGAAAGATTGAGAAACATAGATGCATTTTCGCTTTTACGGCATCGATCATACAGATTCCTTGTTAACCATTATTGGTCAACACCCAAAGAAGACAAAGCTGTTGATACATCAGATTTGGAGATAACAGAAGATCCTATGGGTCTTCAGGGAATTGATCTAATCACTGCAGCTCTGTTGTTTTGCCTAGGAGATTCTCCCGGAGGTAGGGGGATATCAGAAAGTCGCGCTGTCGATGTGTATCACGTTGACTTTGGGACCCAGACGTTTTCTCTCCCATCTGCTATATTGGCCACAAATACAATGGTGGGGGAAATAGCTTCAGCTTCTGCATGTGATCATGCCAACCCACAGCTCTCAAATCCAAGTCCATTCCAGACCCTTGGATTGGATTTGGTATTGGAATATGTGGCTAGATACCAAACGAAACAGCGTTCAATGTTTACATTTGTTTGTGGACAGTTGTTTAGAAGGAACGAATTTTCGTCGCATTTTAAGAATGTGCATGGAGACATTCATGCTGGCCTCAATGGCTGGATGGAGCAGAGGTGCCCTTTGGCATATTATGGGTGCACATATTCTCAACGAAGGTTTTGCCCTTCAACACAAGGGGCAAAAATTATTCATGACCGCCATTTAAGGTCATTTGGAGTTCAGCCTTGTATATCCACAGTATTAGTAGAACCAGCAAAAAGCTGTTTAATTGGACTACACAACGACCATCTGAGTAGTCTACCTTTTGAGGTGCTGCAGCACATTGCTAGTTTTCTAGATGGCTTTAGTTTATGTCAGCTTTCAAGAGTGTCACGTTTAATGAGAGACGTGTGTGGAAGCTTGCTTCAAGCACGTGGAATGGTGATACTGCTTTGGGAGAAGAGAAAGTGCCCAGAAGGAAGTTCTTGGCAGGTAAAAGAAAAGGTAAGTTACTATTTTTTTTATTTTGAAGGTGAAAGGGAAAGTATTATATTGGTCCTGTTTCTGTTTTTTTTCTTAATATTATGTCTGTTACTACTGGATTATGGTGTAATAACCTTTTGAGAAAGAGATTGTTGTATAGAAAAAGTGAAAATTGCTGCAAGTTGTCCCAGTCTTTTCCACACTTGGAGAAATAGAAGTAGGGTCTGTATAGTTTGTGCTGGATGTAAGTAAATTAGCTTCTGTTTTTTCCAATATTTTAAAATGTTGAAAGATTACTTCATGATTTGCTTTAAGATCAGTATTTCATAGAAGTGGGAAAGCTGCCTACAAAAGTTTGCTTTTCTTGCCTGTGTAGTGTTTACAGCAATTTTTATTTTCAAGCCTGTTGAGATCATATCTATTGCCTTGGTACCAAATGCCTTAAATATTGAAATAATTTAAAACCTTTGGATGACCTTTGTGTAATGCAGTTTTTACCATTCTCCCCACTCCAAACTGCAGAGTATTTGCAGCACTCATTTGGAGTTGCACAAGTTGATAAGAAACAAACTATTGTGGCTGGTCTTAAAATACCTTGTCATTTAACTTCCAATTGTATCTATTTTTTGTGGACACAAAAAATATTGCCTTTGTTTCTTCCCAGTGTTCAGAGTTGTCTTGGAGTCTGGATCAGCCTGGGACAAACAGTACTAAGTTCTGTATAGTGTATTTTTGTCATGTTGATTTTTAGTATGAGTTATTAACATTACCTGAAAGTTCTATAGCACAAGCATGTGATTTCCTGCTCTGAGTTCAGGTATCTTGAAACACTGTGAGCCTAAGTGCAGCTTATTTCCTAGGTCTGGCGCTTCAGTACAGCCTTTTGTACTGTGAATGAGTGGAAGTTTGCTGACATTGTGAGCATGGCTGACCACTTGAAGAAGTGTAGCTACAACGCCGTGGAGAGAAGAGAGGAGGCTGTGCCGCTGCCATGCATGTGTGTGACGCGAGAGCTCACCAAGGAGGGACGCTCGCTGCGCTCTGTTTTGAAGCCAGTACTTTAGGTACTGCAGCCACTCCAATTGCACATACACTCAAGCACCTGATATAACCTCGGTAATATTACGAGACACTTTATTAATGTACTAAAGATACTTTCTAGCTAAATCTACTCTGTCACTGTGTATATAAGGTTTGAAGTGACATTTATTTTTTATAATACTGTTTAGCTGGAAAGTAATGAAAGTTGCCTTAACGTTTGAAAAATTCGGAACTTGCTGGACAGGGTAGTTTTATCTAACTTATGTAATTTAAGAACAAAATCCTAAGGTGTGTTTTCTGATTCACTGGTGCCCATGTAGCTGTTGACTGATAACATTTCAAAAATGGCCTCTAAATGGTATCCACATTTGGATAGGAAACACTGAATTGTAGTGAGAGAAAAGTCCTGTCCAAATCCTGTACCTTCAGTGTCTGGTCTTTTTTTTTTTTTAAACAAATTATAATCCAAATATTTGAAAGATAAGGAAGAATTCAAAACTTTATAATAGAAGTCTCAAACACAGCTTTTAAGCACATATTTTCTCATTAAATTGGTGTTCTAATGCTCTTCCTAGTTAACAGGTGATCTAGGATCAGCTTTTTTTTTAAAAGAAAGGTTTTTTTAGGAATGATATAAGTGAACTCAGATTTACAGCAGCTTAATTTTTAGTACAACTTTGTTTTGACATGTCAACAATTGCTATTCTTCTTCTGAACTCTTAACAAGTTGTTTTACTTCTGGGAGCAAAACTTTTAGAGCTAAAACCATGGAATACTAGTTTTTACTCTCACACCTACAATGATATCAATGTCAAATGTTCAGAAAATTTTTCCTTGTCCTGCAGTTGGCTGAGGGTTAAATTGCTTGAGCAGTCAGAAACTCAAAGTATGTGATGAACAGTTATGAATTTATAGAGCAGCTAATGAAAGGGCTTTACTTGTTCTGTGGTATTGTGACATGTATTGTCTCCTTTTCTGTTAATTTGTCTATAAAAATGCTGCTTTTATAAGGAGCATTTTAAATTACTGGTATGTATAGCAAATGTATCATCTTCATAAGATGAGACATAATTTGTTAATTGTATAAGGCATATCAGAAATGTTATGTTAATCCACATTTGTTAAACCAATAACTCCAATTTGCTTCCAGTCTTCCATAAGGAAAGATCTTACGAAGTGTTTGTGAACAGAGAATACATGCTATGAAAAATGGCCTGGTATAGCAAAACTTTAATAACTTGAACTGACTTTCCAACTTGTTTGTATTACTGTCGGTGTCTCTAGCCTGTTGCACTTAGCAACTGTGCCACAAAACTAAAACAGAAACAGACCAGAGCTCGAAACAATGAAATACAGTGTGTATTTCCATTATAGGAAAAAAAAAAGAGATTAGTAAGGAGGAGATGTTTACAAAAATGGCTAAATTTATTACTTGCAATTTCTGTACCGGACACTTGTTTATGGCTAATCTGGCTGCAGTTCACAGCTTTGGGATCTCTGCATTTCCCATTCTGGATTCAGTCCAGCTAAACATTCACTGCCTTTTTTTCTGTTCAGAGTGCTACAGGTGCTCAGAAAAAACCCCCAAAAAACAGTGCCATGAGTTGAAATTATAAGAACTCAAATAGAAGCTTTGCCTGGATCTTCAAACTGCATGTTCTCATTCCACAACTTCTCTTCTTTGTTGTGTAAAGAGAAGAAAGGAGTAAACCCTCTACAGAAGTTAGCAACATTTGTAGTAATTCTTAGCTGTTACCACAGTTATCTGGAAAGGAGAATCTAGATTCAAGTAGAGATCTGACTATACCAACTAGGTTTTAGGTAGGAATCTTACACCCCCAGCCTGGTTCCTTGAATACATTGAAATGCTCATTACCCACAGATTCTTCAGTACAAGACAGGAGATGACTTTCATCAGTTCTTGTCTTTCAGCTCTAATAGCTCCTTGCTGCTGCTCTCCAGTGTTTAAAAGTAGTTGTGTGACTGGAAGGATCCTGAAAGTTGAGGAGATAATGCTCGCATTTATGGCTAAATCTACTTCAAAACATCTGTCTTGGGTTACTGGTATTTTTTAGTGAGCAATGTGGTGGTTTTGGTACTCTGCATTCTTTGTAACTCTCCAGAGCCCTGATAAGTACAGTAGGCAGGCACATGTCTTGGTGCTTTTGGAGAGGAGTTAGAGGAACTGGTGTTAGAACCTTGCTTGTAGCACAGTGCAGAACTGCATTTAAAGTATCATCAGTTGTTGATCTATTAAAATGAACTTTTAAAGTACTCTTTTTAAGAAATAACACTATTTCTCAATACATGCACTTTTATTTTCAAATGTAGATACAGGCTTTTTTGTTAAATTAGTTTATTTTTTATGAGAATCCAGAGCTATTAAAATATCAATGTTGTAAACAACATATCTGCCTTGTAAACTGCTCCAAATGCAGAAATACAGTATACTTAGGATAAAACTTTTTTTTACACTGCTATGCAGTTTGTAAAACATCTATGGTGTATAGTCAGTCTATCAAAATGTGACCTGTTCACATTTGCCCTTGAATTTTAAAAATGTCATATCCCTTTCCTGGTACATGTTGTGTACAGCATATATAGACAGCTGTTCCAGTCTTTCTTTTACTTGATACCACATTGCTACTTTGTTTAAGATGTTATGTTTTCAATCATTATGCAATGTTTTTTTTCAATGTCTGTTGAAATCTTAATAAAACTTTTGGAGTTTCTCTTTTAGTATGAGTGTATTTTCTTTAAAGCTCATCCCCAGCCTTTGGGTGTTCAAGCATGGTGCTCAGTGTCTGCTTATAGGATTCCGGTAAGTACTCCAAAACTAAAGTTGCATACGGGAAACTATTTGCAAACATTCAAACATTGCATAATTTTGAAATTATTAATATTTATACACATTTCAGTATGAAGATTGGTCATTAATTTTCAGATTATCTGCCCATTTCTATTGCTTTGGTCTATTATGCAGCATAGATTCCCTTCCATAATGAAAGATATGAGTACATAACACCGAAGACACATATTGTAGCTTGTAGGTTTGTTCTAACTGATTTTTCTGAATAAAGTGGAAAGATTATCTGATCAATATGATATACTGCTGGTTTGCAAAGAACATTTTTCAGTATGTTGTTTTGTGAGTAAAGCTTCTTCTAGAAAGTTGTTGGTTAGAATAGTACAGAAACAAAATTTAGGGTGTTTAGATAATGGTTGTATTTCAGAATGCTTATGGAATGGCAAAATATAAAACATCATTAAAATAGAAGACTACTCAGAAATTTATGTTTTGCCCTGACACTTGCTAGTACTGGCATACTAATAGTCCTTGCAAATAAAAATGGTACCCAAACCGCACTGAGATCAATCTTAAAAACTTGTGCCTATTTAACTTTTTACACAGAACCACATTTTGGTTTTCTCTCTCCATAACTGGATTAGATATTCTGCTGTGTAAGAAATATTTTTCTTTAACTTTCTTGATGCTTAAAGTATTGTAGGGTGGTTGCCTGTATGTTTTAGGTTGCTTTTCTGGCATTACTACTGCTAAACTTCTGTGCTGCGTGTAATTTTCTAAAATGAGATTTAAGTTCAGTGGACAGTTCAATGCCTGCTGTAATATCAGATTTAAATTTCTTTCATCAGAATGTCTGTTCATACAGCTTTGATCATCTTCAGATGAGCAGAACCTTTTTGTTTACAGCACGGAGAAAAAAGTAGTAATCAGATAGGATTAATAAAAAGTTATGGCATGTAAAGCAGAGCTTGAAGAATGGGTGTCTCACACTGTGACTTTTTGGCATGTAGTGAATATTTAAGCAATAATCCAAACTGGAGAGGGAAACTGAATGAAGAGATAGAATAACTTGGGCATTGAGTCCCAGCATATACAGACTCTTCTGAGAGATTGTGTGAGAATGCTGGGAGTTTGACTTGTACATGCTGCAGCTGTGTTTCAGTGGCCATTTATCAGTTTTTCCACAACAGCAGGAGTTATTCTGCTGCTACTTGTGCTTTAATGTGCTTTAGTTGTAAACTGTCTCCAAGCACTGCTTGCATTCCTGAATCAAATATTAGCTAAGTTGAATGCAGTCCTCACTACTGAATGCTAGGTATGTATTTGATGTGGATTCTACATGCTGGTGGTATCAAAGGCAGTATTTGGTAAGAATAATAGAGAAGTAAGGTCCTTCAGAGGCAGAGGATCCATCTACTTGGTTTTTATTGATATTTGCCAGAAAAAGAGACCTAAAATGTGTTAGGGAATGCAAGGAGTAAGACTGATGGCATTCAGTATATCTTGCTAATAATAACCTGGTGGTCAAGACAACATTATTAATCATCATTAGATGCAGTATGATGGCAAAAATTCACACCTCTGCCATTTTGACAGACTAAATTCTGTGATACATGCAGCAGTAGATATACAGCCTCCTTAACAGTCTCAAGTAGTAGGAAAAAAAAACATATACAGAGTTTTACTGCAAAATACAGGAAAGCTAGAATTTCATTAGGGCTAGATTTGTACAGTGGATCAGGAAAATGTGATTTTTGTCTTGAGGATATTTCAGTGTTCTGGTTCTTAGTTTTGTCGTAAACTGGGCTGACATTTAGATATTTACCTAAATCATAAAATGAACGAGCTGCAGGAAAACCATAGTAGGAAAAGATGAAATGACTTCACAAAATTGTTTCAGTTTCATAATATCATAATGTCATATTGAGCAAAGAATTTTACAAGATGTTAAAGAAAGGAACAGAAAAAATAGATTGCTATATGCTTTTCATTTAACATTTGACTTTTTTCTCAACCTAATCTGTTTTCAAGTATGTAACAGGAGAGCTACTTTCAAGTTTATTGTGATTTAAATGGAGGCAATTGTGCTAGCAAAATGAAAGTTGGGTTGGCATTAGTATTCATAGCACAGGGGTAGGCTGCAGGACAAAACTAATCTGATTATGTGACTGGTTAACAAATGAACAATCAATGACCTGGTATGAACCTACACTGGACTTTGTTCAGGAGTGTTAATGTTTGATTGTTATGTGTTGTGTAATCTTCTGAATATTGTTTTCTCTGTAGTATTTTAATTCTATAGTTGTGTTCCACCTGTGATTCCGGAGGCCTTTGCAGCAAACAGGAAATGGTGTGCTGCTTAGAGAGATTTGAACCTTGGTTAAGGTAAAGCACTAGTGCTATGAACTGTGACAGCTGTTTATGAGCATCAGCTGTCCGGAGTCTCACGTCATTGTGTATTTGAAGAGGAAGGGATGACTGGATGCTGTGTTGCCTAAGCAAGGTGGCTTTACTTACAAGCAAGATGTTTATAAGGTACAGCACTGGGCATGGGTTTTTTAATATACAGATGGGTAGGATATTCTTGAATTAACAATGCAGTAAGACTACTGAGTAGATGGGATTGCATACAACAATAATTCCTTCCATATTTTGTGATAAAACAGACTCTATCCAAGTGATCTGCATCTTTGACATCAGTTAAATGGAGTTGTAATCATCGTTTTCAGCAGATGGCCTCTTGGGTATACACAGAAGTCTTTATATTAAAGGTTAGAACCAAACCAACCAAGAAAAAGACCCCACACCAAAAAGAAACCTACCCCAAGAACTGCAAAAATCCTCAGTGATATATTTTTTTTTAATGTATAAACAGTGTTGATTAATGGTTGTTAGGAGAACCTGGGAAGTAAATAGAAAACTCAGTTTCCATATTTCGTTCAAATGAAATCTCCTGCATGTAGATAAGCAAGTGCTTCTTTTTAATGAAAACCAAAGCCAAAACAAAACACATTTACAAAAGCTGTATGATTGGCAATGTGACTTTTCTACTGTCCTTTTGATCTTCAGGTGAAACTTTAATGATCCCAGATTTGCTAATTTTACTATCCAAAGGGAGGAAGCTCTGTGAGAAGAGACTGAACATTTAAGAGACTGTGAAAAACACTTATGTAGCAGCTGTGAGAGAAGAATGACAAAAAAGTGAGAGAAACAGCCCTGCGGACACAAAGGGTTAGGGGCAGGAGGTCCCAGATGTGGGAACAGAGATTCCCCTGCAACCTATGGAAAAGACCATGGTAACTCAGCTCATTCCTCTAGCCCATGGAGGACTGCAGAGGAACAGGTATCAGCTCTGCAGCCAGTGAAGGACCCCATGTAGGGTGCAGGTGGATCTACTTTGAGGGAAGCTGTGGGCTGTGGAAGGCTCCCAGAGGAGCAGGCTTCTGGTAGGAGATTCCACCCATGGAAGGGAGTCTTTGCAGGAGCAGGCTTGTGGCTACTACATTAACTAGACTAGTCCCAGAATAACAACAGAAACCTGTGTGAATTAGTTACCTTGTGTAGAGGTGTGGTAAATAAGGTTGGCCAGAACATCCATAGATGAAATAAACTCTAAGTAAGAAATCATTGAAATAGGTGGAGAATATGGAGTCATTTATGGTTTTGACAGTTAAGGTAAATTGTAACTCTTTAATTTTGCTCTGACCATGCATGTGCTCTCAGCAAAAATGGTTTAAAATCCACTTCTCTAAAGGTAGGGCACAGCCTGCCTTTGGAACATTCTATTTGAACTTGAAGCCACTCTTGGTTTACAGCAATTGAACAATTTACTGTTAACTATGGTACTTGGTGAGAACAACTCATGGAGTAAATGAATATTCCCTGGCAGCTGTGGTGACCTAGCAGAGCTTGGGGAAAAGTTAACAAGTGGCCAACTGATGCATGCCATGTGACTTCAGATCTCAAGCAAAGTACCTCATGGTTGCATGAAGATCATATGAGCATGTTTTTTGTCCATATTTTGACCAGGTTAGAGTGACTGCTTGCATCCATGGTGGTAAAGTGTTAGTTGTGCTCAAGCTGAAACTATCATGAGGATCATTATCTAGGGACTCACCCACAGTAAGGGTAAGCAGCCCCCAGACACCACACAGCTTGTAATTGCAATGCTTCTCATGAACTTACCCATAATGCAACTTCTAAGGAAAAAAAAAAAGTCACTATTTATTGCTATATGGATCATATAGATCTAGTCACATTTAAATGAAGTGAGATGCTAAAGCTATGACTATAGTAATTCTTTGAAATCCATGTAGAGTTAATTTTATGCTTAGTTGGATCAATACATCAAATGAATTGGTTTGTCTCCTGGAATTTATGCAGGTAGTAATGTTTGAAAAAAGATGTGCTACAGCAAAGCAAATATTAATAAATGCAGAATAATAAATGCAGAATAAAACCACTCATTCTCTAGTGGTATAGACATAAACCTTACCAGAACTTAGGAAAGACTGCTAGTAACTACCAGATGGATTTATTATGTGCATAACAACTTTTCACAGATTTTGAGTGGTTTTGGTCTCAATAGAACAAGTTTGTTAGCTTATGTGTTACACAAATTCATAGCATAGACATTTGTACATGTTCACATTCTGTCATATGCCAACACTATTGCTAAATTTACATAAAGAGGTGTTTGTGGGGAAATGAGTGGATCCATTTGACTTCCATACAATTTTCAAGCTGTTCTAATCCGAGTCACTTGGGTTGCTGCTTAAAATACGTCTCAGTTCTAAACCAAAGACTCTCCAGGTCTGAAATAACCCCTTCTAGGTAATAGTGTGCCATTCATCCATCACTCTAGGCAATTGCCATGAAACATTTCAGTAGCTTTCCCTTTTATAGGTCTCTAGTCGATGACTTGTCCCTAAAGAAAAGGCTGTTACATTTGCAAGCATTTCTGAATGGCAGAGAATTGCAGTTTTCAAAAAATGTATATAGTACCTAAATCAGTTGCTGAAGTTTAATAGTCCCCTTTACATTTTGAGCTGATTGTTTGTGAGCTTTAATGAAATCCACAGAACTTTGCAAAAAACACGTCTGAGGGAAGCAGTAGAAAAAGGATCAGTCTCTCTTGGTGTCTGCATAGTTCAGACAGGGAAGAGCTTCTTTTCAATATTTCCTTTTTCCTTAATTTCTGTAGTTTTCTTGGCATTGTTCAAAAAATAATAATATCCCACTGTCTGTTCCTACTGAGACACTTACTCCCCAGTCATACTAGTGTAAATTATGTATGTAAAAGACCATTTTTTTGCATAGCTTTATAAACTGCAGTTGTATTTTCATAAAGTTTTAAGTTAAAACTTCCACCTCTGTTAAATACCCGTGGCTTAAAATAGATGGTCTGAAAGCACAGAAAATGAAATATGTGTTTCCAGAGGTACATAATCCTTTATGTGGTAATAAAGTCAAAGGAGGGTGTGGATTTTTCTGTTACTTCTCATGAAGTCTTAGCTTTCAACTTCCAAAAAAGAATGGAGTCACTCTGAATCTTTCTACTAGCAAGTGAAGGCACTGACAGTGCTTTTTATTTCATGCTTTTTAAATACGAAGAGAGAAAAACCTGCTTTGTGAGGTTTAGTGTTTAACACTTTGCAGAAAACGTAGCTGAACCTCATTTGAGTAAGATTGGTTTAACTTTCCCTACAAAGACATGGAGCCAAAATGATATGAATACTGGTTTGTATTCATAAATATAAAAATATAAAAAGGAAAAGCATTAGAAGGTAGATATAATTGAGTTATTACAACACAAAATGCCACCTTGGCTCAGTTACTTTTGGAGGCAAATAATTATGGGCTCAGCTCTTGCAGTGTTAGATCTAAAAAAGTCTAAGTCTCATGCTTGTTCAGCATAGGGTCCTTCTGGAATCAAACAGTGATGTTGCTGTGCTGCAGATGGTTGTTTTGTACAGATGTGGATAGTCTGTGATTGCCACCTCTCCTGCAGAACTTGGCTTTGAGCATGCTGTAGCAAGGATTGTTCCACTGGTCACACATGGCAACAGGCTTGATTTTTTTTTTTATTGATGCTGATAAGTTGCCAGACTAAGCTTCCAACCCACAGGAGGATGGCTGATGGAGACAAACAAGTATGTGCAGTGACTGAAGGAGCATGGAGATAAACGTGCAAATATTAAATGTGTCTTTTGTGTGCATAATCATTCTTAAGGAATAGCATTGAAGGAAACCCTGTCAATTAGTTTAGCTTATTATTTTATATTGATAGAATTTATGTCATTTGAAAACAGTGTGTGTACAGCTGAAAGTGAGGTAGTTCAGAAAGCAAAGGTAAGACAAGTGCTCTGTTATTCTTGGAACCCACAGTCAGTACCTCCTCAGGTAATACACTTGTTTTCTGGTGAGGAGGAACTGTGCAGTAATGCTGGTCAAATTCACAATGCCAGAAATGGTACTGTCAGAATTTCTGATTGTGGAAGCAACAGATTGAGTTAGCACACCACAGTCTTTGCAAAATGCTGAAGGATAGTTTGTTTGATGTGTCATTTAATACAGTTCAGGGCAGTGAACACTAACAATATCATTGATTATAAAGGTAAAGTTATTTTTTTTGCATATTTATACTTACAGTCAAAGTGAAAATGCAGAGCTTAATAGTTGCTTTCAGTTTAAATCACTTAAAATGTGGATGCTTCCAAAGGAAATCTAATAGTGGCATATCAAGTGCTTCACTGTGCTGCCCCTGTCAATCCAGACTGGCCATTGTGCCAGTCTAACAGCTCTATCAGCTTTGCCTTTTCCTCCTTTGAAATATTTTAGCCACTGGGATAACTGTATTTGGTAATAAATTTAAATTACTCATAAATGTGTGCAGTGTAAAAAAACTGTTCTTTAAATAAGTTTATGTTCTTGAGAACTTGGAACATGATATTCTACTACATGCTACAAAGAATTGTTAGTTGGTTGACAGGAACTCAAGAGTGCTTGAAATTTGCATGGAACTAGTTCCGACAATTCCTATATAAATATATATTTAAAACTTCCCATTTCATTGTTTTATGGGCAGGAACCTAAAAAGTGAGAGATCAGATCAGGATTTATTCTACATGCTTCACAGACAAGGAATTTGCTATCAAGCAAAAACTAATTCTGATAATTTAAGAAAATAATTCCACTTACCTGGAATTTGAGGTAAACTTGAGAATGCCAAATTAATGCCTGGTATTAATATATGAATCCGTTACCTTTTCTGTTTAGATTTATCTCAGAATAGGAAAAGCATTTGGCAACAATATTTTATATAGCACTAAGCCATAATGATCTTAGCTTGAGAATTTATGCTTATGGAAAAGTGCAGATTAGTGAATGTGTAAAAGTAAACCAAGAAGGAATCTCTAAAAATTAGAGCTCAATGCTATTTTTCAGTAAAATTAAAGCCACTTTAGAGGGC
The DNA here is from genome assembly GCF_023055355.1 of Agelaius tricolor. Taxonomy (NCBI): domain Eukaryota; kingdom Metazoa; phylum Chordata; class Aves; order Passeriformes; family Icteridae; genus Agelaius; species Agelaius tricolor. The sequence continues at coordinate 49,367,523 of NW_027269261.1, forward strand.
ACAGGTGTAAGAAGTTTCAGACAGCTTGCATTATAGTTTCATGCAGTAAGAATAAAAAGTAAGCACTGAGGAAGATAATGTCATGTGAAAATTCAAGTGTTCTTATAGCTGTTCAAGACAATGTATGTGTAATTCAAGTGTAACTCTACACAGAGAATATTTGAAGTGTGTGCTGTGCTTCCACATGACAGATCTGGTTTTGGGCTGATCTTCATTATTCTTTCAAAGAGGTGAAGATAAACCAAGTGATCAGCTGCTGACTTAGGGGCCAGGTACAGCTCAGCTGAGGTTTCTGTGGCATTACCTTGAGGGATGGCTGTGCTAATGGGGAGGCATCTGTGTGAGAACTTGAGCTCAAGTGGAAACGGGTTACTATGGTACACAGCAACATACACATACCAAATTAAGTAGCAGGAGTCCCCTGTCAATGATCTAGTCTGCAAAGTATGTCATACACATCTCCTGGTTCTTGGCTGCAAGCTGTTGCCATGGCCTGTGGAAGGTTGCTAAGTTGCAGGCTGTTTACACTCTCATTCTAGACTGCAATTCCTATTTCCCAGAGTTTCTTTATAACTGGATGAAAGTAGTGCTTGTTTCTTTGCAAGGATTATTTGTATGCCAGGTAAGTGAATTTAGGAAAGCTTGCCAAAGCAGTCAAAATAAAGTTTCTTTAAAATAAGGAGATTTGCAGTGGAAAATTAGGTAAATACGTGAAACCAGAAAGATAAGCAGCAGCAATGTGTTGTATTCATGCAGTGATACAGCAATAGATTCATATATGGAAAGAAGATAAGAGAGTAAGATACTCTGTATGCAGTTATATACACTTGAGCACTAAATCTGTTTTATTAGATTTAGCTGGTGATATAACTTCTTATTTTTTGTATGTGGCGGGACTGTTGGGTAGGAAGCAGGGTGCTTTCTGATTTTTTTTTATATTTCTGCTGCCACTTTTAGTAGACCTTAAAAATCATGAGTTGATCCAAAGATAACTTCTGGATTTGTTTTTTGATCCAATTTCAGTCTAAGAAGAAGGCTTTAATTTGTTTTTACTTTTTTAATATAACTGGAAAAATAAATTGATTGGTAGGGCCAGTCACCGGTAAGTTTGATTTCTTTTACTATGAGGAGCATATAATAACCACTGAGAATTGTATACTTAAATGAATAATTGTTTCTGTTCCCTTTTCTGATATAGGGCCATGGCTTGAAGGATAATATCCTTCAATTTTGTTTGCTTAAATTTTTGAAAAACATTAAAGGTTTCCCTTTACTGTTCCAAACAACTTTTGTTACAAAGCTTTCAATCATTATGCAGTAAAATGGTTCTATTTCTGACTTACCTAAAATATAGTTGGACTTGTCAGCAAGACTTCCATTTTTTAGGCTGTTTATTAAATTCCAGTCAGCTTTGGAGCTAGAAACCTATTGCTTAAGCATATATTGAGAAGGAAGTTCTCTTGTCAAACAGGCTTGGGTTAAAGAACAGTTAAAGTTCCTTTCCCATGGTTGCTTTTTTCACCTTTTTCTCCACATGTAATGCTGGGTGTGACTTCCTGAAATGTTGCTGGTCATACATAAAACAATTCCAATTAAAAGGTCTGCATAATGAAAAGTAAGCAATTAAGTTTTTCTTTAAATGACCCCAGGAGTATAATATACAGGAGTTTTCTATCAATCAGTAATTTGTTGGGGATCCCATGAACACTGAAACCCTGCACAGGTACAGAGGGTGCATTAGACTGGGGCACAGTTATTAGGATCTGTGAGCATTGGCTTTTGAAAGGGGAAGGATTATTTAAGTGTCCCCAGAAAAAAGGCAGGCACATTGTTCTACTTAAAAATTAATATCATATTATAGCACATAAGTTTTGGGTCAGATCGCATTCTCCTAACTAATGAAATAAAGTTTTGCTATTCTATACAGTCACATATTTGTTTTTACACTGTCTTGTTTCTAAACAAGCCTGAACACTTCTTTTTTCCCTTAAGTAGACATTTTAATTAGAAACTTGATATAACATTGGTGGTAACAGGCTTACAAAACGAAGCTTACAATGAGTTAATACTGTAATGATTACTGCTACATACTGTATTTCTCTCAAGAAGCTCCATGTACTTTGATCTCCAAGTTAGCCCTTGGCCTCTCTCATCCCTCTGTGCCTGGCAGAAGAGCCATGTTCCTGCTAGGGCTGCCAGAACTCTGGGTTGGATTGGGTCACAGCATCCCAGTGCAAATGCACCACAGATGACATGGAGCATCCCTCCAAAAACTGTGTGGCTCACTCTGGGCAGGAAAGAAGCCATGTGCAGGACTAGTCTGCAATATTCATTAATTTCTGGACATTGGTGAGGCTGATAGGACATCCTGAAAGGGCCCTGTGCTGAAATATGTTGGGACTTTTTCCAGCTCCCAAGGCATATGAGGCTGGGGAGGATGCAGAGGGCTTAACTGGATGTTGAAAAAAGAAACCTACCAGATCAATTATTCCTGTATGTATTTCTGTAGTGTTTACTGTAATGTTATTGCATATTTATACTGCCAAGTTGCTTCTAAAAACAACAAACTTTTTTTTAAAAAATGCTACACAAACCCCCAAGCAAAAGTGGAAACCATCTCCTGTCGTGTCCTATCTATTGTTGCAGAATAATTTTCCAATGCAGTTCCTGAAATGGCCAGTCCTGACAGAACTTCTGTAGCTTAGTCTGCGTAAAAGGTTGCTTCTAGCAATAAGCAGCTAAAATGGTTCTTGCAGTTATCACTGCTCTGACACAGCTCAACGCTAAAAATTAGGGCTAGCAGTGCTTATCTAACAAGTTAACAAGTTCTTTAATTCTTAGTCTTCTTTCAGTCTTCAGTCTAAAAAAGTATTTCTTAGCTGCTGTATTGCCAAATTAGAAGTATTGGTGAGAGTGTTAGTTCTATCAGAATTAATATGAGAGGGACAGTTAGAATTCCATTAGAAGGTCTGGGTCCATAGATTGATTAGTTTAGATTAATCAACATAATGAATTTTCACTTAAAACATGGTCTTAAATTATTTGCACTAGAATAGGGTTTCTTTTATATTTAGCTCAATCTCTTTGAAGAAATACAGGCTGTCTAAATTTTACAGGAATGAATATTTTACCCAAATCACTAATACATCTAAATCAGCTTATCACATAATATAAATGTTTGCCTTTTTACAAGCAAGACTGTGTACCACATGCTGCCTTTCTCTTTTCTATAATTAGCAGAAACATTTGGGAATTGCAATAACACTTTCTCTGTATCTTTACAAGAAAGAAAATGACCTAAAAAGGGAAGAAAGGCAAGTCTAGGAAGGAGCACTGCTAATCTAAACATCATCCACGACTTGCAATCAGGGACACTCCCTCCCTTCTCCAACCAGATCTTTCTGTATTTGTGTTTTGTTTTTGTTATTCAAACTCTCTCTCCTCACTACAGATTTCCCTACTTGGAAATATTATCATCTGAGAGCACTGTACAGCAATAACAGATAAAGCTGTTCCAAGCTGCAAACTGGGCTATGGGGTAAAAGTTTGGAATCACTAAAGAACACATATACTGCAGACACAGGCTACTCCAACGTGGAACTAATAAGTTCAACTGTCATTTTAGTTGTGTTCACATAGATCAGATAACTCTGTGCTCTCTCTATACCTAGTAGACACTTTTCAAATAAGAAAATTGTGAAGAAAAATCTGACTTTGCACTTGGAAAGCTGAATTTTGTACTGCTCTATACTGTCAAACTTCTCAGCTACTGTCTACTAAAATTTCAGCCAGCAATACTTTGCCCAAGTTTTCTTGGGCTGGAACAAATGGTTTAAAACTCTTGGGTTCACAAAAATACCAGGACAATTTTATCCCTGAAAGAGACACTGTAAGAAATTAGAATTCTGCAGAATGTTAGAACTGTGATTCTGCAAAATTTTAGTGCACAGCAAGTGAAAATGCCTTTAAATGTGTTTTACATGTCTGCAAATAAAGTCACAGCTCCAGTTTCTGGACATGCAGACTTTTCCCTAGAATCCTTTCAGATACAGCCATTAGGCAGAAACCTGAATGAATAACTAATGGTTGGTTGATGTTAAGTTGGTACATAGCCTCAGTGAGTTCTCCTGTGAGATCCCCACCACCTGCACAAATTTTGGATAATAAACCAGCTAATTAGCTAGAAATTACATAAGGCTACTAGGTATTGGTACAATTTAGGTGAAATCCATGAAGCAACTGATTCTTGCAGAAACTGTGATCTCTCGAGTCCCTTCTTGCACACTAATGCTGTGTAAAAATAAGCTGGCTTTTTTTTTCATACAATTCTTCCCTTTTTGCCAGTTAGAAACAGCTTTAGCAAATGCCTGGGATGGTAGTAGAAACAATAAACTGAAGGCTTTAAAATAAACTTGGCACTAAGCCTCACTGTGTTGCTAGTTCACTGTTCGATTTGAGGTCAGTCGAGGCTTCCACTCAGCAAGTAGCTGCTCTAAGTATACTGAGAGATCCTAAACAGCTGTGAGGGGCACAGATGCACAGCATTTATTATTACAATGCAGACAGACCACTAAGATGGGAGTTTGTTCCCACAGGAATCAACAATTGACAGTAGTTTTTGTGACAGTTAAAAACAACTTGACTATTAGTGTTTTGCCCCTTGTAGCCAAAGCTTTTTAATGGGAACTGTAAGGCTTGCCAAGTTGGAATGAGGACTTACTATAGTGGGGAAAAAAAAAAGGAAATAGTCATGTTTAATTTGTGGTTGTAAAAGATGACTGGATTATAGAGAAAGCTTTTAGGTTTCAGAATAGTGTTGAGGACTGTAGGGGAAGAGCACTGGCCAGGCAGGACTAGAATAACAGGTCATTTTGGCAAAGGAAACTATTGTTAATTCCTTAAGAGGCTTAGGGTGACACTTAAAACTAAATTTAGGGTTATGGCAATGGCTCAGCTGTGGAAGTACTTCTTCAACTCCTTCAATCCCAAACACTAACAATAAATGGAACTCCTCCCCACCTTCCCTGCCTTTACTCCAGCTGAAATTCCAGTTTAGAAGATGATAAATCATAGACTATGCAAATCTAATAGGGGGAAAAAAACATATATTTGCCTTTGTTTATTGACCATAAAAACAAACCTTACAGTACCTTTAGCTCCTCAGTGTCAGATCTAATGCTTATAAATTTTATCCTGTCCACAACCCCCATTCAGCCTGCAATTTCACCAATATAAACTGCTCTTGTGTTCCCACTATACCCAGCCATGGGACATCCTAAGCCAGTCTGCATTTCTGTTTTTATCTTAGTCTTGCAGGATCCATCAGTAGATGCAGGTTTTCAGCCCTTCCTGTTGATCTCTCAACCTAACCCTAATCTGCACTAGGGCTTTTGAGGAAATCACAGGAAATCAAGCTGGCCACTTTCTGTCATCTTTAACCTTAATCTAGCACACAATATTGAGTGGCACAAAATGGATTAAGGCTGATCCTGGAGAAGAAATGGACTGAATTATTTTTAAAGAAACTACTTGGCACATCAGAGTCTACAGAACAATTTTTTCTTGTTCCACAAGGCCTATGGGTCTAAGATGAGGACTCAATATTTACAGGCATCAAGCAGTTCAAATTTGTCCAAAGATGGATATTGCTGGTTTCTTTACGCTTGGACTTAGACAACAGCCAGGAACTAAACTGCCAGTCAGATGTCCTATTGGATCCTGCAGTTTTTAAGCTGAGACTGTGACTGGAATGAGCAGAAGCATATGGTTTTATGCAGACAGAATATGCTGGGGTGGTTTGAGGACTCCTGTCATGCTTGAGCTTTAGGATAAAACTCCAAAGTTGTTACATTCTGTCTCGTCTATAATGTTAAAATGAAGGTGTATGGTAAAGAGATAGATATTTGAAAGACAATAATGAGACAGGGTATGGGTAGCTTGACTGTAAGGTTGAGAAAAAAAAATTAAAATGTTCCACAAAAGCAGCAGTGCTACAGTAAAGCCAGCAGAAATGAAGGACAGTGAGAATTTCATTTGCTTTGGTTATGTCTGGAAAAGATACTCTGGTAGAATATCACCCAAATTCAGTGAGTATCAGTGAAAATTGGCTAAAGCACTCTTAAAAATAAATTTGGCAGCACATACACTTCAGGGTCATCACCCCTGAATAAAGGAAACAAACAGGCAGGATTGAGGCAGGATTTCTTTTGACTCATTGAAAGGCCTTCATCCTGTTCCCAGAACTTGACCTAAATAAAGTTACCACTCTGTTTCTGTCCTTAAAAGCTTCTGAAATGGGTGTATTCAAGCGGGGACCGCCCATTAAATGGTTGGATTGCATCCTCTTCCTCAGTCTTTTTAAGTCCTGAGTATTGCTACACGTAGGAGTTGCCAAATTTTCCCCTTCTGGCTGTAAACAGAACGCGTTCAGCGAACTCCAGATTTCTTTTAAAAGCTTTCTAACCCCCCTCAGCATTTCACATTTCTTTTCTCACCACGACTGGCTGGCTGTCAGCGGGGAAGACATAAACATCATGAACACTAAAGCTTTATTTGCAGCCAGTCCTTGTTTGTAGCTGCAAATATGGCAATTTTCAATGATGTTTTTGCTGCGCTAAATTAAGCCTGGGCTCTTGGGAGTAATTGCAATGGCTTCCTTTAACGCAGCAATAATCCTTGTTAAAGTCACCATACGTGACGCATAGCCTTTGGCAACCAGGAGAGCCAGCGTTTAGCTGCGGACAGGATTTTCCCTCCCCGCTTTAGGAGGCGATCGAGGGTCGGCGTTGTTTGAACTCCCAGCCGCTACTTTCGGAGGGGAAGCTCCCTCGGCTACGTGCGGGCGGCAGCCAAGCGCTGGGAACAACCGCACCGACGGAGCCGCCGCTCGGGACCCGCAAGGGGCAGGGCCGGTGTCCGGGGCAGTGCCCGGGGCAGGGCCGGTGTCCGGGGCAGGGACAGGGGCAGGGCCGGTGTTCGAGGCAGGGGCGGTGTCCGGGCCGGTGTCCGGGGCAGTGTTCGAGGCAAGGGCGGTGTCCGGCCCCGGGCCGGTGTCGGGGCAGTGCCCGGGGCAGGAGCAGGGGCAGGGCCGGTGTCCGGGGCAGGGGCGGTGGCAGGGGCAGGGCCGGTGTCCGGCCCCCAGCCCCGGCGGAAGGGCGGGCCCGGGCGGCCTCCCAGCGGCGGTTCTGCTGCGGGCCGTGCCGCAGCGATAGCAGAGCTCCTCTATAAAGCCCGTTCTTTGTGCGGCAGTAAAATGCTGTTCCGCTTCGGCGTGGTGCTGCCCGCCCGGGTGACGGAGGGCGGCGCGGAGCTGCTGGTGGCCGGGTCGCGGCCGGAGCTGGGCGAGTGGGACCCGCGGCGCGCCGTGCCCATGAGGCGGGCGCGGCCGAGCGCCCCGCTGCCCGCCCAGGAGCCCGCTCTGTGGCTGGCGGAGGTGGCGCTGCCGGACGAGGACGCCGCCAGCCCCTTCTGGTACAAGTTCCTGCGGCGGGAGGGCGGCCACTTCCTCTGGGAAGGTAACGGAGGGGACCCCGCGCCGTCCCTCGCATGCCCGGCCGCAAGGACGTGCCGGCCTGCCCGGAGGGGCGGTGCGAGGCTCTCCCGAGGGTTGGCTCTGGCTCTGGCTCTGGCTCTGGCTGCTGCCCGCCCCTGGCGCCGCCGGGGGCTGTCCCGGCCGGGCCGTGCCTGAGCCCGATCTGCTGGTGCTCCGGCACGGCGGTGGCCGGAGCTGTGCTTGCAGGTAGAGCCGCCCAGGCTGCCGTGGCTTGACGCGGGTTCTCGCAAACAAAAATGGTTTTTAACCGTGTGATGGAGGCGGGTGAATGCAGAAGGAGGCTGCCATTCTAGGTTGGTAAAAGTTATTTGAAAGAGTTTCATTTTCCTCCCCTTACTTTAGGCATCCATTGTCATGATGTTTTGGTTTTTTTTGTTTGTTTGTTGGTTTTTTTTTTTTTCTTTCCCCAGAAGTAAAGAAATTTGGATCTCCTAGTATGCACTATGCTGTGGGTTATTTTATTTCGCTAGGGTGAAATGTCATGATGGCGTTTTCAGGCTCATAAATTTTACTAGTGTGATTTCTTAAAGAAAAACACAGGGAGAAGTTCAATTACAGCTTTTCCAGTCTTCTTGCTATTTCAGTAGTACTTCCAGCGTGGTTTCCTCCTGCTGTGTGTTTTCAAATGTTGAATAATTAGTCAGTTTCCATGTGCTGTTCTAGTACATTGAAGTATCTTAAATACAAGAAAACACTCAGACAATCGTCTGTTGAGTCAAATAGAACTCTAAATATACCTCCTGAGGAATGATCTGACCTAGTGAAAGGAAGACAGCTTGCTTGGTAATTTGTGAGGGCATTTTTTAACTCATAGCATAATAATCCATGTACCAAAATAACACGTTGTAGAGCAGTTGCTCTTCACCCGTTTTAAGAATACATACCACACTTTTGAACTGCCTTTCTGTCATGTAGACTAAAACATGCATGTTGTCATAACTGTTGCATTTGTTTGTTCTTCTTTATGCTAAGAAAAGACTTTGTGTTAATGCTACATTCACAGAAGTTTACATCATAAAGGACTATGTACATCATACAATAGTAATTGTTTTGTTTAGCAGCTAAAAACAAATAGTATATTCTGCCTGTTTTAACCATGTTTTTCTTTTCCAGAATTGCAGGAAAAGTGAATTTATGGAATAAAAATCTTTACATCTGTCCAAGGAAGCAGAATTGGGTCTCTTTGAAGGTGCCAAGTTGTACATAATATGACAATGATACTGGTATATAAAGCAGTCCCCACCCTGCAATTATAGAAATAATAGTAGAATTAGAAATAATTAGAATTTTATAGAAATAATGGAGAATAACTACAGAGAGTCAGCACTTGTAAGGTTGATGGTTATTCTCTGGTTTAGGAGTAGTGGTAGCTCAAATTACTGTCTGTTCTAGGGAGCACGTTTAGGAAATGTAGTCAGAGTAGTAAACATACTGTGTTTTAGCAGATTTGCAGTTTTAGGATTAACCTGGCTGGCATTTTGTTCTTGTCATTGTGAATGCTCAGGAGTTTGAGCTCAGTTTCAGCCTTGCAGGAATGATAGAAAGCAAGTGGGCATATCATCTAAATGCAGAAGAGTTTTTTAATTAGTCCTTCATATCAACAATTTTTTCCTCAGTTGATATTTACAGGAAGGCACAAATTTGCTTAAACCTTTAAATTTATTGTTCATCATGTATTACATGAAGAGAGCCTAAGGATGTTTTCTTATCCAATAACTAAGCAATCTTGCAGTTCTTTTTAATCTAATTTGTTTTAATGTTTTTTCTTTTTTTTGGTTTTTTATAACTGTTGATCAATGACAGTTTGGCTGTCATCTGTTTATTATTGTAAAAATCACAACTTGAAAAGACAACTCCCTTCTCAAAGAAAAGAACAGGGTTTTTTTGTGCTAAACAAATGCTGTGCATTGTCTCTTTAGTATTCTGCATGTTTAGAATTAAAATGGGCTTTGGGAAACACTTAGCACTTGCAGAACATCTGCAATTTTGAAGACATGTTTATGAGGGATAGAGGAAAGTGCAGAATGATACTTGCTCTAAGTTTATGAGTTGAGGCATCCATCTGTAACCAGAGAAACTGTAGTCCATGGATATCAGTCTAGTTATGGATGTCAGATGTTTACATATATGGGATGTTGAAATCATGTGCTGTATTTAAGAAAATTACTTCAGCTTTTTTCTTAAGACATGTATGTGTGTGAGAATTCCACTGGCAGTGCATATTGTTTTTATGATGTATTTTGAGTACAAATTGCAGCCATTCCAATACAGTGAGAAGACTGAAAGAGAAAAGTGGGGGTAGTTATTTCTGTGGGCTAGAGGAGTCAAAGTCACAGACCAGTGCTCTGTGGCTTTTGGTAGGAAGCTTTCAGGCAAGGCTTGGCCTGTGCAGGATTTGCTGGGTTGCTGCATGTGCCTTGAGGGAACAATCCCCCTCCCTAGGAGGATGAAGTGGGAGATGAGACTCCCCTGTGCCCCTGAAGGATCAGAGACTTGACCCTGCTGTCCCAGGGAGATGTTGCTGGTCTGCACCCAGGACCTGTCACTTAAAGCCATTGAGTGTTTCTGGCTCAGGTCACATGAGCTGTGTGGGGTTTCTTCAGGGTTGGTACTTGCTTACCTACTGTGAAAGCTGAAGCCTCCTATCCAGGAGGGTTTGTGATATGCTGAGGTATCTATGGAAACAGGTTGGTTGTGCTGAGCTTTAGAATCTGGGAATAGGTTTAGAAAAAAGCCTAAATTAATGTATGTACCTTTTTTACTCCCAGCTGCACCTGTGTCTGTCTGTGTACTTTGTTTCTGATGTTGATTCTTCAGAACTGGACTTCACATCTCTCAGCTTGGAAACTAAAAGTATTTGTGCATACTGTCAAAACTAAATAAATACAAGATGAAACTTACGCTTGAGTTTGTTTTTGTGAGTTTATGATGAAACACTCATCTGTACCTTTATGCCCTTACTTTCATCTAAATAAACTGTAGGTGCTAATCAAGAAACATGCTGCATAAAAGGACAGGGAATTTACTGGAGGTATGCCCCAAACTGTATTTGGAGATGATGGAATACAGTCAGCTGATATGATGTATTTTTGGGAAGGGGAAAAATAAATTTTATTCAAAACCTACATAAGCTTGTAGTACCTACAAAAGCTTGTGTTGTAGTATTGATCCTTTGTTTCCCAGAGACGCTGTGGATGCCCCTTCCTTGAAGGGTTGAAGGCCAGGTTGGATGGAGCCTTGAGCAACCTGGTCTACTGAAACTTGTCTCTGCCTGGGGAAGAGGTGGGAAGCTTGGAACTGGATGCTCTTGAAGGCTACTTCCAGCCCAAACCATTCTGCTATTCTGTGATTTTCATGTAGCTCTTAATTTGGTGTAGAAGGAGCTTGCTCGAAGCTTGCCAGATACAGTATGACCAGTGAAAGCTCCAAAGCAGGGTCAGCCTATATTCTAGTAATTTGTTCAGGTGAGCAGAGCCTTAATCCTTCCAAAAAACCCCCATCTCTAGTTTTGGGAGAAGGAGGGAGAAGGAGAGAAAAGGAGGTGTCTTGTTTGCAAAACAAAACGAATGATACAATACAGTGCATTTTGGAAACAATTACATTGTTCAGCCTGTGGTATGTTGACCTTGCAACATTTTCAGTTCACCCTCCTGTGAGCCTGTTTGTAATAAACCAAAAGATCAGTAAATTTATGGAGTAATAAAGGTTTTCACATAATTGTAATACAATCAGTGAAAATATCAGAAGTAAATTCTAATAATATGTTTCAATGGTTGAACACCTGATTGATTGAAAACATTGGTGATAATTAAGCACATTAAAATTTCATTTTTAAAGTGTGTTGAAACTTAAAGCAATCTGACTTTTGGCCTCAGCTCTTTGAATAAAAAAGGTGTAACTTCTTAATTAAAAGGAGGGGATTCTTCTAAGGCTGTATGAGAAGGTAAGATCTAGTTGTCATTTGTAATGGAGAGATTGTAACAGAATGAAAAATGCTTGGGGCTAAGCCTTAGCAGGATATGCAAAATAAAAATTCTTTTGAGGCCATTCTAGGAAGTACAGTTGGATACAATGTTTCTGTAACTGAGATCCATGGTTTCTTTTCTTTTTTTTTCCTCCAAAAGTAATTCCATTATTAGAAGAAACAAACAAAACGAAGCCCAACAAAAAACCCCCAGTGAACCCTGAAGAGTTACGTTTCTTCATGGCTCTTTTAGTGCAGATGTTTCATGTGGCGCTCTTCCCACTGGGTGGTGCCATATTCCCTGTGTATAGCCAGCGGCTGCCCAGCGTCTTGCAGCTACTTGCATGTTGCATTAGGATTTAGTGTAATCTGTTCTGCTTTTGAAAATAATCCCAAATTTTACTTGTTTTCCCAGTCCCAGTTCTGAAGTAGGTGGTGACTAGAAATGGACATAAAGCACAAGCTATGTGATAGTTGAATAATTGTGCATCATAGGCATTGTATTCCTGCAAGGCTGTTGCTTTCTGGACCGTGCTAGATACCTTAGCACCTTTCAGATGTGACAAAACTTAACGAGTGGATAACTTTGAATTCTTCAACCCAATACTTCCTTAAGGAATGGAGGAAAACTTTGATTACAAAGTGCAGTAACTCCTTGTGTTTTGTTCTTCAACCCCCTCAAGACTTAAACATAGCATGCATTTTTGTATAATTAAATGGCATCAAGATTCTCATTACTTTCTGTCTGCTTATCAGCATTAACCAGCTTATACTGAGCAGACAACCAGACATCAGTAAAACAACACAGAGTGGCCAATGTGAAACTGCAAAATTACAAGAATAAAAATAAATACATCTACTTGCGAATACATATTCTCTGGTTTGGCAGGCATGTATATTCTCCTACCCACAGAGATAATCAGGGTCCAGTTCTGATTTCTGTGAGAGTCTAATTAAAGCCTTTGCGGTTATAATAGCAAATTTACAATAAATGCATTGTTCATGCAAATCCTGTATTTACCATTTTTCCTGTCCCTCACTTCCAAGTGGTGGTAGCATGCAGTAGGGCTCAGCAACTTATTTTGAATGGCAAGAATGAGAAGTGATAAGTAACTGGGATGATCCTTCGTTTAAAGTATTGCTGTGGTTGCTATTTTGATGCAGCTCATTTCCTGCCTATGCTTCTGGTATGACAGAAAGTAGCAATCAGTAGTAGACAGTACAGTAAACAGTGTCAAAGCAAATGGGAAAATAGTATTAGATTATACATTTTGTTGCTATCAGCCATTATTCTCTGATCTGTATTTCCTGTAGTGCTATTTCTACCATCTGTCAGAAAAGAAACTGTCTTATACATGAGAAAGATTTGCTTTTAGTTGCTTTTCTCTGACTTCATTATTAAGTCTAGCATTTGGTTAAAATCTCTTACTACAATAGAAGTTCCCACTGAAAAACACCTGGGCCTGAGCAGAACTACAGAGAGAAATAAAACATATTTTTGACAGTTGCTTTTGAAAATTCTGATTTTCTTATATCTGATGAAAAAAAGAAAAAGAAAGAAAAGCCTTGGTGATGAATAGCATTAAGTGTTGAGAATGGCTTTCTTGTAAACCATTTAGTTTTAATTCAGGCATAATTTCAAAATGAAATTCCATCAAAGAATTTTCTTAGGATAAATAAATAGACTAAAAAGTCTTAAATTCAGCCTGGATTTTAATAGAATTAGAACTTGTTTCCATGGTTTTATATAGCAACTCTACCAAAAGGGAAATTGAAAAGTCTGCTTTAAGTCTGATAGAATAGAAACATGTGGTGCATGATGCACATGGTTTTCTTCTTTTTGGGTATCCCTTCTCGGCTTGCAAATGCAAGGAAACATTTCTGAAAATCAGACCAGTTAAGAAGGAGTTACTTAATTAGGTGTGACAAATTAACAATTTTGTCTTACATTAATACTAGGTATTTAAATAATACAATAAATTCATCTGCCACTTACAGAATCTAAGGGGAAGATGGTTTGCTGACAGCAGAAAAAAATAGCATTAAAAATCAAAGTATGCTTTTCTTAGGCATAAGGGTAAGGCTTCGTACATGGCATACAGAATTGGAGATATTTGTCAGAGCTATTAAAACAAGGGGCTGCTGCTGAGGGCTTTGCTGAGACTTGAGGAAGGTGGGACTCCAGAGCCTGTGGCAGACTTCAACTCTCAAAAGCTTGACCTCGCTCAGTTTCAATGAGGGGAACCGCCCCCACCTCTGGTTTTTAACAATCAATAACAATTCAGTCTTGGCAAGATTGAGACAGATCCTATTTCAAAACATCAGAGATTGAATTTTGTTCACAGGCAGCAGGGAGACTTTTGTGACAGAATCTGGTGTGAAGGGTAAGTAAATTTGAATATTGTGAGTGTACTGAAGGAAGTTCAGTTTGAGTGATGTGTGATAACAAGACTGCAGTAGCACATTCAGATAACTGAAACTTGTATCCAAAATACAATTTGAGACTTTTCTTCATTGTAATTTTGGTATAAAAGGTAAGGAAGCTAGCAAAAACTTATTTTTTTAAATGCTTTATTTTTGAGATTTTTTAAAAAAAATGTTTTCTTTACTTTCTGTTCTACTACTATTTTTTTTATAAAAGTCTTTTATTCCTTGACGCCTCCCTGTTTATCTGCCCCCAGAGTGCTTATAATATTAAACTCTTCTAGGGGAATTTCTAAGCATGAACTTAAGATACTCATTTACCTTGTTAAAGGACCTAATTTAATACAAATGGAATTACTTAAAATATTTAGACCTAGTTAAAATTTTGAATTGACACTCAAAGTGTGCTGGTTCATGCAAAACTTATGACAAAGATTATAGGAGTTAGTCTGTCCTCTGAGTGATTTGTAAGTAGGTGATCTCAAAATTGTCCGGCTGCTTGTGGTTTGGGTTGGTTAGTTAGTTAATATGTTTCTCTAAGGTTATCTAGGTAGCCCTGTGGTTTTTAAAGAGGTAGCAGTGAACTGAGAAACACCCTTACCTTACTTGGGTTTGGAGGTTTGGAAGTTGCATATCTGTGTTTTAGGGTCAGGCTGAGGCAGGGATGAGATACACAGTACCTTTATGGCTGCAGTTGTGCCCTGTAGTTCCTGCATACCTCCCCTTACATAACACAGAATAGAAAAAATTTAAACTTGGAGCAAGATGTGCAACAAGCTGGTAAGTGGGAGAGCAGTGGCTGAGCAGAGATTTGGAGCAAAGAGCTCTGCAGAGACGGTGGGAGAGGCAATCTCATCTTTTTCATTTATTGATGTGTTTTTTGTTCACCACTCTTTAATGGTGATAAGAAATTTCATTGACCCATATTCTGTTTATCTTTTAAGATCAAGCTGGTAATTTCTCCACTCTGTGCAATCTGTGTGCAGTTCTTTTCTGTGTCAAGATGGGTCTGTGCTGTTGGCAGACTGTTGAATTATACTTCTTTCATGCCTGCAGTACAGCTGTAATAAAATAGTAACTGCAGGCTTTTGTGTTTCATGGCTGTGCCTCATTAGATTGAATTTCAGAACATCCTCTTCTAGTCTCTGCTTACCTTTTTTCAGTCCTAGATCTTTGCACATCTTGTGTCACTTCCTATACCTGCTTCTGGTTTTCACAGAATCACAGAATTAATCAGGTTGCAAAGGACCACAGTGGGTCGTCTGGCCCAACTTCCCTGCCCAAGGAGGATCAAACCCAAAGTTTTCCTTTGCTTCATTCAGGTCTCCTCCTTTTACCAGTGCCATTTATCAGTTATATGGAGATCGTTGGTTTTATTCTTTTGTTTAGTTATTTGTACAGCCACTTCTTATGCTCCTTTGATCATCCTTCATATGCATTAAACAAGGAGCCATAAACTGCAGTCCTGCAGATTTTCAAGCACCCCTCTCTGAGGCTTGAGCTGTAAGTGGGGCTACTTGGTTGCTTTGCTCTCTGGCAATTCCCTATGTCAGTGGATTCTGCACAAAACCATCTGCAGTACAGATCAACCAGTGCAAAAGCAATTAAAAACTTTATAATTTAATGCCTAGAAACTTATTTTAATCTTTCTCTTTCAGATGAGCACTTTTGCTGTGAAGATTCACAAAGATGGGTTTTAAATTAAAAAAAATGGACCTTATTAAAGGAAATAAAATGCTATCCTAGAATAGGATAGGACCTTATATTCTAATAAACTCTACCAAAATGCTTTTCTTCTTTAATTAGGAAAGCCAGCATGATCAATTAATGGGAAGATCAGTACTATCCAAATATTTAACTTACCTCTTTTTATGGTTGAATTTTACATGTTTTCAGATGACTGTGTATTTATCATTGCTTCCCAATGATAAATAATTAAACCTGTGTTTTTCCACTTGGAATACGAATAAAAACAAGATGAAGGAAAATACTGATGTAGAAATGGGTTTAGCTGTAAAACCATGTGTTTGCTGTTGTGTGAGCCCTTTCTCAAAGGACATTTGTGTTTCTTTTCCTTTTTTTCAAAGATGAATGGAACATTTGATGTTCTAGGCCTTACTATTGTCCCTAGAAACAGAAAAGTTGAAATAGTATAAAAATTGCGTTGTTGTCTTATGGCATCCAAAATACGGTGAAATTCCTGAGACAGATTGTGCTAGCAGAAACACGATGTGGACTGAGAAAATAATTTTTTCTCATTTTGAAACTTCCTTGTTAAATGCATATTGAAGCAAACTCTGTTGAGAAGCACTTGTGTAATCATGTGGATATTACCTGCGTAGTGAAACCTGATCTTTTTTGGTAATTGCAGATTTCCATAATTCCCTTAAGAAGTCTTTCTGAAGACAGTCCACTTTGATCATACTGTTCCCCAAATTAGTATTTATTGAAGATGGCAGCACTCTTTCCTTCCTGTATGAAGCTATATCACGTGTGAATATTTATGTATATGTTGAAAATATGTTGATATACATTCTGTTGCACAGATGTCTTACTTCAGTAGGAAAGTTGTTTAATTCATAGATCAATATCTAACATAAGGAGTAGTAAAGAACTAGGCATTTCTCATGAAATCTGATATGAATGCAAGCTGCTACTGTTTACCTGATTATTAAAGGCAAATCAGAACCATACCTTTTGAGATTCAGGTTTGTCTGAAAGCCACAGTGGGAAGGCTGAGGCTCAGTGGTGCACAAAAATCAACAGTGATAAATATTTATTACAGAAGAAAGTGTTTCAGAATGAGATTTGACCAAACCTGTTTGAGGGAACAAATAAAATAAACATCTTGTGGCAACTTACTCTTGGCCCTGTTTCCATATGTGGTTTTAGGCTATTTAGGGGAATTAATGATGGTGAAGGTGGTAAGGTTACACGGCAAGGAGGTTGCAGCACTTAAAAAGGCAGGGAGGAGGAAGGTCATAGAGAAGGAAGGAAGGCAAAAAAGGGACAAGAATTAAAGCTGGAGAAGGAGAAGGATGAGGAACTGTAAAACTGGCAGGTGGCAGAAGTGCATTCACCTCAAGCAGCAGCAATTGGAAATGGGGCAGTAAGAAGCACATGGTGGGTACCTGTGTACAAGGAAACACAGGGCTGGGAGTAGCAAAAAGCCATGGTTCAAAACTGGCAGGGCACAGTGAGGGCTGGCAGCTCCCTGGGGACTGCAGGGACACCCCATGGGACTGGCAGTCAGGAGCAGGCAGCCAGGAGAATGAGGGCAGCCCCAGCCCTGAGCATCAGGCATCTCCCTGGGGACAGGCTGAGGCTGGGGCAGGACATGGGCCTGTGGGCGTGTGGGGGTCAGGATCAGACACAGCCTTGAGATGGCAGGACATGGCCACAGTGATGAGCATGGCTACAAACAGTTGTTGGAGACTAGAATGGGGAAGGCAAGGTGTGCTGTTTGTGGCTGCATGCATGAAGTCATTAATTAAATGTCATAAGCATCCATTAATTTTGTTACACTGTTGTATTTGTTGATGTATGCTGTTGTCTTCTTGTATTGGTTAAAAGTGGTAAGAATATATAAACAATCAGAAATGTGAAATAAAAATATAGTGGTGAGATTTGTAGCTTCTGAAACTATACTGATCTTGCTTACCTTATTTATAATCAAAATAATAAAAAACTATGTGATGCATGATTGCTCAGCAATGTGAAAGAGAAAATAGTTTTCCGCCTCATATTTTATTTTTCATTTTGGTAAATAATAATATTTCACAATTATGATAAAATGGCCTGCATGTCATCTGGAAATAAGGAGATGGTTTGAGCTTTCCTCTTAAATGTTATTCTTACTCTCTAATCATTGTATTAGTACATCTCCCAAAATGCTCTTGCTCTAGCAAATTTCCCTAACTGTAGTGATTGAAAATTGGTCATGCATTTACGTGCAGTGGGAAATTGAAGATATTCCTTTGGGCGTAATTTTTCTCAGAAATATTTTAACATCATTAATAATGTATAAGTGTAACAGGCTTAAGCAAGCCATAGACTAAGTCACTTCTGATCTGCACGATAATTATTCCTACATGGCAATTAGTATTACAATAAGTATGTAAAGATGGTTCTGGGGGGAGAATGTACATGTACTGTATTTTTGGAGGCTAGATAACCTTTGATTGATGATGTGACCCATTTCAATTCAAGTTGCTTACTCTGGTAAGCAACTGGGATTAAAAACATGTTTTCTGATTAAAGCTCACACTATTGCTGTAGAAGAAGAAGAAGAGGTAATAAATATTGGTGGAAAATCATAAGAAAAAGAATCTTGCTTTAAACTAGGCCATTCAAGGTAGTTGTGGTCATTCACCATTGCAATTGTGACTCCATGGGTCACGTTGAGCAGCTTCTACTGGGTATGAACAGACTCTCAAAGTGAGACATGCATTTGAAGATAACAAAGTGAGTGTCTATTGGTCCACAAACATAAAAGACAGAGAAGGTTTAATGAACTCCTTGGCTAGATATCTAAATGTGTCTGGTCTGCAGCAGGAATCTGATGAGTCTTTGCTGGCCAGGCAGCTGTGAATGAGGTGGAAGAGGAAATCTTTCCCCCTTTAAACAAGTCTGCCTTGTTTCTACATTGCTGTTTCTACATTGCTGCCACCTTCTTTGGGCTTTGATACCTTTCCACCTTTTTATGTTTCTACATTGCTGCCACCTTCTTTGGGCTTTGATGCCTTTCCACCTTGATGTTTTTCCTCCTGAATCCTTAAGCTGGTAACAAATCCTGTGTCACCAGTCCTACCTTTTTTGGTGGTTTTTCCTTTCTGAGCATGCATGGCTGTCCTCTGAACTTTCTCTGAGGTCTTTCCCATATCTGCACAACTTTCTTAGAAGTCAGCCTGAACCAAGGTCAGGCTGCCATGGCATGTGTGAGACACAGCAAGATTGATACCCTTGGGAGAGGTCACTGAGCAAGAATATTAAACACTGAGGTCACATACTGTGAGACATCAAATGAGGAACTTAAGTGAAATTAATTATTCTTACATTGTAAGTGATTTAGGAGTTTTTAATATTGTGGCGGTTTTAAAATAACCAATAAATTAAAATATATTTTTAAAATAATCTACAAAATTTTATTTTAATGCTAAATATTTGCTTTGTGGCAGTGCTTCTGTTGCCACTACTTCAGTTGCTAATAATGCAGTTTGAAGAAGCAGGAAACGCCGCTCCTGGCCTTGAATGCTCAGTTCAAGTCTCCCTACAGTTTTGTTTTTTTTGAAGATTATCCAGACACACAACCTGCACCTGTCCTTTCTTCTGTTCTAGGCAGTGGGCCCCATCATGATCGAAGTTGTGTTTACAACCAGAGCAACATAGTAGATGGAGTTTACTGCCTCCCAATAGCACACTGGATTGAAGTCTCTGGACATACTGATGAGATGAAACACACAACCGATTTCTATTTCAATATTGCAGGACATCAAGCTATCCATTACTCCAGGTAAAAGAAATGTGCAGATCTTGGCTGGTGTCAAATGTTACAGAAACAAAAAATCTGAACTGGCATATCTGAAAGCTGCATTTGAAGTAAGGAGTGTTTGTATGTATGTAACAGTAAACTTTAACAAAGATTCGGCATGTCTTTGCAATTAAATGTCAGTTTAGCAGATCCTAAGTTCAAGGATACCTCTACCCTGTATATGTCTGTTACATTGCATCACATCTGAAAAAGTTTTGTGCCAATTTCTGGATAATCAGTTTCAAATGCTTGTCTATATACATGTGTAAAATTGCATGTATCTTATGTGTTTGGTTTGGGATATTTTTACTGAAGAACTTGTCCTGAGAAACAAAAATAATATAATCCAGCACTGGAGTTTACTGGTGACATGTTGTCACTCTTGTGTGGCAGCCACTACAATTACTGACAGCAACTTTTGATGACTTCTGCTTCTGGGCATGTATTTAACAAAATATTAAAACTTAGACAAGCCTTAAAATGTTTGTATTCCATAGTGCTCACTTGAGTCCGCTGTCCCACTGGTGAAGCATCCTGGCTTGCATTAGGAGACAGTAAAGGTTTGAGGAGGGCACCCAGCCTTTAGGGCTGCAGATGAAGCACAGGATGTATTTGGAGCAACAGGGTGAGCACTGGAGGTTAGCAAAGTGCACTGAGGAATTTGGGACCCTGTGTAGCTTTTTCCCCTATCTATCTCCAGCCAATTGATACAGCAGGAAGTTTTGATAATAGTTGTGTGAATGCTGGCAGTCCTGATATGCCACATGCATTACAGAACAGTTAGTTATCCCAAAGGGATGTGTATTTTTTTTTAAGAAATCAAACTAATCAAAGAAATCAAACTTGTACTCTCATTAGGCTGTAGCATTGTTTTGTGTGAATTTCTCCAGACCACTTTATCAGCTACACCAACCTCACCATGGTGTCTCCTCTTTGTGCTCTTTATCTCCACCCTCTCACAGAGTAGGAAGGAGAATTGTCTTTTCCTCATTAGACTTGCAGTGTAAGAGGGAAAGATTTCTTCCCCTTGGTATCTTTTGGAATAGCAGGGATTCATAAACACTGTCAGGCACATGTAGGTATTAGAGGGACCTTTTCCCTGAGACCCCCTCAAGTTATATAGTATGCCTGATAGTCTAAAGTGTTATGTGGATCTTAAACATCTGTTTCCAACATCCTATCAGAGTAAAGAACTTGTTTATTCCAAAGCACAGACTTGTCAATCCCAAGTAATCTTTGCTTGGCAGAGACAAGCTCTCTCTTTCTTGAGAAAGAAGAACAGCTGTCAGAAAGTGAATATCTAAGTACCAAAGGCTAACTTCTCTTCCTTTCCAGAGGCAGCAGTGATCCATTTAATGCTGCCTTATCTACATGACTATGTGTTTCAAAGATTAGGTAAAGAGCTGCAGATTCTGCTAGAGGATATCTGAAGAAAAATTTCTGGGCTGTGTAGTCTTTTGCAGATGAAGGCCTTCTCCTTCATTCCCTTCTCTCACACACATACCTTCATTGAAAGGCAACCTTATATGTACATCTTAGTAACTCTTATCTCATTTCTTTGAGCTATATTAAGCAAGCGTACTCTGTAAAGTCCTGTCACATAATTTTTTCTAATACTTTGAAGATATGCAGCCTTAAATGTTTTTTTTAATTACTAACAGTTGGGGGCAGATTCACCATTCTGCTGGTTATAACAAAGCAGCCCAAAAATAAAAATCTATTTTAGATTTTTTTGTTGTTGTTGGCAGAGCAGCTGAAGTGAGTTGATGAAAATGCCTTTATTTTGCAATGGATTTATTAATTCAGAAGAGTACTATGAAGATTAATACATTTTTTTTAAATACCCATATACCCCCCATTCTCCCCAAAGAAAAACCAAACTCAAACAGAAGCAAAAAGTCAATCCTTCTGACTTTTCTGACTCTCATCAGAGTATGATCAGATCATGGTTTTCCAGCTAAGATTGCCTTTTTCCATGCTGTACTAAAGGCAGCAGTGCTGCAAGGAGCATTATGACCACAAATTCTGAGTCCTGTCACCCCTTGTATGATCCTCACAGTGGTGGAGGCTGGAAAGAAGTGATTTATCAATGAAAACTTTTGATGTGAGCCCATCCTCTATGTTGCTCCACTTAACAGGGCTGCCATGTGTGAATTAATGAGAAAAGAAGGTTTTCCTCTGTCAAAGGAGGTTCCCACATGAGCCTTGTGACTGATTTTATTTATCCTCTGTTGAATCACAATTAGAAACAATTGCTCTGAGCTTTGTTGCCATCTTGCTTCTTCATAAAACATGAGCTTCTGCTTTAACTGGATTGCAGCAGGATGAGAAGAGCCTGCCTCTGGCTGGAGCCAAAACCAATTTTGCACTATGCAGAGGCAGACAACAGTGCTCTGAGGAATCAGATTTTTCTTATTTGATGTAGATGCATCTCTCATAATTTAGTGAACTTACATTTAAACTTATGTTTAGAGAACTCATTTTGTGTTGGTCATTCAGGTAGGAGAATATATAATGTGGTTTTTAAGCACAGCAGGAGTTGAACTAATTTCTTGTAAATGTGAAATGGAGCTTTCCCACAGCTAGGAGTCATGACTGATACCTTTATGGCATTAATATTCACTTTGGAGATGTAATGACACCTTTAACCAAAATCTGATTCAGGAAAAAAAAAAAGCCAAACCAAAACAATCAGTTTCTCTTTTGTGTTCTAACACAATTACTGCAATAAGATTATTACTGCAATAAGATGGCTTCAAATTGTAGGAGAGTTCACTTAGGATGAAGAGTTCACTTAGGATGAAGTAATTTTCCAAAGTAAATTAGAATTATTGTAATATTTTCTGAGGGTAGATGACTTCAGAAAATTTGTGAATCTAGGCCATATTATCTCTGTTTCAGTTCCATCTGTGAAAGGCAGAAGTTCCTAATTTGTAGATGTAGTATACCTTATTATTTATGTAAAAACATCTGCATTTCTCAGAAGAAAGGCATTACATAAGAGCAAGAGAGGGAATGACACCTGAAATTACAAAATCCTTAAATAATATGTTGAAGACAATGATGCTTGATGACAGAATTAGGTGCTATGGAAATTAATATCTCTGATAGGAAAAGCCATCTAGTTAGTTTCCTGTTTCTAGACTAATTTTAGGTGTGTGCTTTTTGTGAGTCATACTTTTTAAATCTGACAAAGAAAAATAATTTTTACATGCTTTGCATGTAAAATGCAGATAAACTGGAATGTGTAAGTGAATTCCCCAGACAACAACCTCTGTAACTGTGGTATTGTATGGCTGTTAAACATTTTGGCAGAAAATACCCAATTAGCAATCCACAGTCAGGGGAGTCACTACATGAGAGTAGCCATGGGTCCTGACAACATTTTTTTGAGGCATGGGTTTCTTTAGTACCTTTTTTGCATTTCAAATATATACATATACATATATGCTATTAAATACCAATATTTCATGTTTATGGAGTGATTGGGAATTTGACAAATGTGTTGCTATCATCAATGGTTTTTTTCCCTAAGACAAAATTAAGGTAACGATAAAATAAAATTTACTCCCATGCTTGGAAATACTATTTTTGTTTCTCAGTGGTTGCAAATGAAACACAATTTATGATGTAGTATGTACAAATGCTTTGTGGCTTGTTGGTGAGACAGTTTCCTACAACACTGCCAGTAATATAGGTTATAACCTAAGTTAGGTGTTGAATGGGAATGATCAGGAGAGTCACATAAGATGTGTGTCCCTGCTTCATTGTAAATGTTAATGTGGATAGGTAAGTGAATGAAGAATGATCCAGGGCAAAATAGAAATGCTTCATTTTTACCTTTTGGAGGCGCTAGAGCAGTATTTTGCTGATGAAGCACAGAATTTCTTTCTATGGGAAAAATGAGCATTTACTTGATTGATATGCATCTTTAATTAGGTGGTAAAAAAGAACTTGGTTGAGTATATTTGGTTCAGTATGAAATTAGAATTGCCTTTGAAAAAGATACAAGAGAGAGCACTTTTTTTTTTAGTCTTTAATTCCTCTTTTTACTGGTTGTAACTCATTCACAAAATAAAATGCCTTTCTGTTTTAAATATAATTCTTAGCTATTTTTTATTACTGATTTGTAAAAAAGGCTTCAAATAGTAAGCTGTCACAAAAACCCCCTAGAGTGCAGTGACATGTGCTACCATAATAGAAAGCTGCACTGATATTTTATGCCTACATCATGAATTAAGAGAAAACGTGATGATGTCTACAGAGATTACCATAATTAACATTAAAGGCTGAGAGCTAACTGTCCCCTGTGCCTAAAGAATACTTGTGATATTACAGAAAAGAATAAGAAATAATGAGCTCTGGAACAAAATTCATTGATTGTATTCTAGTAAAATAGTCCTGATCAAAAGGACTTAACATCAATAAGAGTTCATCCTTTGATTTCTGTACTTGGGGTTCTAACTGTGAAGTTATCTGCTCATTTTGTACATTAAGTAATGAAAATATTCGAAGGCACATTTTTTTGATATGTTTATCCCATAAACTAGGGTATCTGACTACTGCTTTGAATTGTTTTATTGTACTGAGCTATAGTCTGACACTAATATGAATTGGAACCATTGTTTCCTTACCAATGGGAATCACCTTTTATAGAATGGTTCAAAGGTTAATTCTATTTTTTGTCCTTTGTGTGTCTTCATTTTTTCTACATCACCCCCAGCTAGAGCTGGGAAATGCTTTTACTAGCCTCTGTTGTGAAGAAAATGGATTTCAAATCAGTGTAAGAAGTGACACTCAATCAATTTTTTATTTAAGTTCTTGAAAATGAAGAGGGAGTGTAAGGCAACAGGACCAGCAGTGAGAAGACAAATTATGAGGCTAGAATTTGATCCATTTTTAGTCCTTATTTGTTTTCATGTATGTAATTTGGGTGATCTCTGTGTTGGCTAACAAATGCATTTTTCTTCCTCATTTGTTGTCCATGCAAACAAAAAGCTTCTCCTTTCGTGAACTCCCCACACTGTGCCCTACATAATAATGTAAAACCAGGAAAAAATTATTCTATTTTTCTAATTTTTGTGATCTTGCTTAGGCAGGATGGCACTCAGCTGGGATAGCTCAAGCCAGGCTATTATTGAGTTAGCTACAAATCTCAGTCTCGTGAACTGTGAACAGAAATAGAGTTAGGATGTGCCAGCAATGCAATCACATGCCATGAAGTGGAATACTGTGGATGAACTAGATGGCAGGAACTCTCTTTTCAATTATTTTGATTTTTTGAGCATTAGCAAATAGCTGTTGCCAGCACAGCTCTGGTTCTCTTGCTGTGACCTACTGCCTGAGCACCCAAAAGGAGCTTGACATGGAAACTCCTGGATGTCACTCATTTCTAATTGCATTTCTTGTGAGTGCCATGGTAGCAAGGGAAATCTACTTTTAGAAAAGGTGATTTTTCCAGGAGAAAAAAAAGTCACCGAGCTTCTAGATGAAAGATTTTTACATGACTGTCACCAGCATTTGAAGCCCCAATATTACTTCCACCTACCGTGACTGGTCTGTCAAACCTGATGAATGGCCATTAGCCAGCAGGCTGCCAGGTTTGTTGCTTTCTTCAGTGACTGAGGGACACAAATTTTTGGCTAGGATTTGGGATGAAGTTGAAGTAATGTCCGATGAACAGTACACTCCCTATGTGAATAAGCTAAAGAAAATCTTAGCATGGTGTCTGGTTAGTCTTGTGAGTTTTTTCTGGAGGTTTTTTCCTGTAGTTTTCTTTACCATTCTGCCATTCTTATGTGGTTTTGGCATTGGGTGTTTGAGAATTCTTTATTTAAAAAGATGATTTTCTGGAATGAGTATTTCGTTAGTAAAATGGCAGCAAGCACAGTCTGGCTGTTGATGAGAAGATGAGGCCTTTAATCAATTGGCTGGTAATAGGTAATATTTACTTAAAACCTGTTGATCTTTAAAATGGATCTTTTCATAGATGTGCCTCTGCACAAAATGATTTCCTTACTTCTTAAGAAAAACTTAAAATTCTGTGTCATTCTGGGAGAAAAAAACAGAAGGAAGATTGGGAAGCCTCCGTGGAAAAAGCTGGAGGAGTAAACGTAGTTCTGTTTTTCTCTGTGGGATATAACAGAAAAATGTTGATAGTCCAGTAAGTATGAATTTTTTGTGGGGTATCACTGTTAGGGAGCAGAAACTATTGTTGCTTCTAATTTCTCTGTGTGTTTTACTGTGTCTCCCTGCTGCTTGTTCATATTTATTCTGGAGATTTTCAGCCCTTTTTCCTGCCTCTTTACTCTTTGAAATTCAGGTTGTCAGTGAGGGAGTAAAGTTCTGTCTCCATTGGAAAGCAATTTGCTGGTGTTGCTGGCTGTGAATGAAATTGACTGAGATTGTGAAATCCTGGGCAATTTAGCTCACAGCTGGGATGACAAGGAAGGGGCAGCATCACTCTCTCACTGAAGATGATGTTCCAGTTGTCTTGCAGATATTTATTTCCTCCTAGCTTTTACATCCATTTATTAGGTGCTGGTAATTGCTGGCATTTCTTAATGCATTTTATCCAGAGATAGCAGAACTCTTTCTGAAAAGCAGAGATTGTGTACACATCCTGACTGGTATTTTGCTTACCAGGAGGGAGTAAATTCAGATTTCTGGTTGTTGTTGGAAAACCTTCACTAATGTAAGTTACACCTGATGAACCTGTTGAACCAGAGATGTGTGTTAGCAGAGTAAACCCACTCTGCCTCACCTTCCTGTGATTTTTTTGCAGGCACAGCTCCTAGGGCAGATTGGCCCAGCCACCCTGAGCTGACTCTTACAGAAAAACAGCCTCAGAACAATTGAGTTGTTACTCCCCAAATGTGGAAAGTGATACCATCAGATGTTTTATTACTACCAGATGGTTTGGTGTTTACTTACCTGCCCAGTGTATACTATATTTCTGAAAGAGGTGATCTGAAAGTCAAAAAAATCTGAAATAAACAACTGCATAGTTATTTTAAATGAAATGGGAAAAACATTTAAGATACTTCATTTGAAACAGTAGCAACCTGTAGCTATCAAGTTATGAATGCTACCTCCATCATGAATAATTTTTGTAAATGCTGAGAGATATGAATGCAAGTTTTCATGCTTAAATGCTCCAGATATTTACAAGATGATTTAAAAAATGAAGCTCCATGTGAAAATATGAAGAGTCCTACTTAAAGGATAAAATTTTTTTATTAGAAAGGAAACTGGAATATAGCTCTAGTTCCTTTGAAGGGTGTCTCAGAAACATAAATATTTTATTTCTCAAGAGTAAATAGAGATTATCAAATGGTTGCTGTATTTTCCCATATATAATTTTCTCTCTGTAAGGAAAAAAAAACCAACAAAGAAATGAACTACATTTGTCTTCCCAGGGAACATATTAAGAGGCTGAGCTGAAAATCTCTTGCTCCTTCCTTTAATGCTTGTACTTTGGGAAATTTAATTTCAGGGAGTCAGGTACATAATCCCTGCTGTTCAGAAGTTTAATGTGTGTCCTCCCATGAACTGTGATAAAAATTGAGTCAAATGTCATAGACATTGCCAAGCTTTAAGAAATGCGTATTTCTTTATTGGTTCAGTAGACAGCATGGTTTATAAGTTTAAATGAAATGTCTTTTTTCTTTGATGTGAAAAACCTAGTAATAGAATATATGATTTTAAGCATCAAGAAAAGTATAAAGGCAAAATATGCATTTCAGTTCATACAGACACAAGAAAATGTGGAATATATAAAAAGTAATATTTGAATAGGTGGTTGCTTACTTTCTCCCTTTCTCCCCTTTCCTTCCCTCCTCTTCCCTCCCATCCATCAGCTGTGGGTCAGCAATGAGGCTCTCTGTGACTATCATTCAGTTCAGGGCTGGATGCTGGGCACTACTACAAGGGGATTGATGTTGGTGGGCTTCTGGAGCCTTTTCTTTTTTAATTATTATTTTTTGGTTTAAGTAACTTCTCCAGGACTGCCTTTTTAAAGCACTTCAGAACAGTTCTATCCAGTGCCTTCATTTTGCCATGATGATCTGATAAGGAGGATATGCAGCTTCCCTAACAAAATAATTTCTCTAATGCTCCTTCTTTCTGTGGTCCAGCTGCCAGCTTGGAGGGTTGGCTGTGTGCAGACCAGTCCTAAAGAATGTTAGATACTGCTTTCACTGCAGAAGACTGAATTTCTCAGCTTCCTTGTAACAATGAGTTGCTTCAATCTGGTGAGATAAAAGGGAAAAAGCTTCTCAAATATATCTTTAGTCTTGGTAATAAGGCTATCCAGTATGTTTAACAAATGTACAAAGTCAAGCTTCAGCTGATAATGTAAACACATTTAAACAAACTTTAGTAACAGTAGGTCACTTTAGAATATTTGTTCAAATGCTTGGAAATTTCAATTTCCAAACAGGCTCAATGATACTGCTAGGAAAAGAAAGAAGTCTGAAAGGAAAAGAAAGAGACATTTTCAAAAAATAGAGAACCCCTGGTAATTCATGTCAGTCTTTGCGCTCCAATAAAAACTGCAGCATTGATTGTCCATAAATTAAACTCTCATGATTTTTTCCCATTTTGTCATCCAAGACTTCTTCAAGACATTCCACTATACTTTGTAGTTTTGTGTTAAAAAGATACACATAGGTTCTTCTGGAACATCTTAGTAGCTCCATTACCATCCCAGCCTCAACATTTGATGTTGGCTACTCATCCACCAGGGTTATTAATCTTATGTTTAGAATCTAGAAACCAGGTACATTATCTAAAATGAAGTTTTCTGACAATTTTTTGTGGTAGCCCTATACACATGTTATTCCTCCGATTTGACTTTCCTGTGAGAACACCTTATTTTAGATGTTTATGTAACTGATGTGGTGAGGTTAACCCCATTTTTCTCCATATTTCTAAGATGTTTCCCCCAGCCTTTGCTGTTCAAGTACATATCTGTCCCTCTTTAAAATTCAAATAAATGAACTGATGTGGGTTTAGAAATTCTGGATAAATTCTGGAATGAACACAGATACAGAGCTCATCAAGGCTGCTTGCAGATGGTACCACCAGGGATAAATGTACATCTTTCTCTGGCTGTTGGAGTTCTGAGAGATTCCATTATTTTGTACACGTGCATATGGTGCCATGTGGATCACAAGGCCACCTAGCAATAATCTGTGCTTTGCAATTATGCAATTTTCATTAATATGCACTTGTTTCTGAAGCATTGCAATGTATTTCCATTGGATCTGAAATGCTACGTTTTGAAAACTGGATTTATCTTTTATTGTTTTCCCACTCTAGATTACTAAGCAGCTGCTAATAGGTAAACTCGGAAAGAACACAAAATATATTTTTATTAATGATTCCCAAATCTTCTTGGGCATTAACCTAAAGTTCATTTGTAGCAGTTTGAGTCAATTTTGTTGAGATGATTTAACTTACAGGTGCCAGCAGTGGCATCATTCCCATTGCTAAGCATTGATGTTAGAAATTCTCGTTCCTAATGCCAAGACATTCATGGTTTATTGCTGTCTGGCTGAGTTTAGCAGCCTGTTGTTCTTGTGTTTCCGGGTATTCGTTCTAATTCAAAACAAGTGGGAATGCTGGCAATCTAACGGAGACATATGTAGGAAGTAACCATTGGCAACTATGGCTGCATCAGACAAGATTCTTTAATTGGAGCATTTGGGCATTAATGCTCACAAGCCAATGGAGGAGTCCTTTCCTTTCCAGGTTGTTCAGTACAAGCCTTGGAACCTGATTCTCTTCTCAGGCTGTATTTCTGTAATTGGCACACTGTCTGCTTTCAGAGAATGTTTATAAAATGAAAGTGCAAGAAGAGTCGTTCCTTACAAAAGCAAATTTTGCTTTCTGCTGCATACAGTGTGCTCCTTAGGCATCCATTGAAACTTGTGTGTAAGTTTGAAAATAAATTCTGGCAAAGTCCTGTAAGGCTAGATCTGGACACCCTGTCCTACAAGGCATTGGTGTGCTTGTGAATCATTACTTTCTTATCTTCACAGTAGAAATACATAGAAAAATGTGACATAAAATATTTCGCTTTGAATACACGGAGAATAACATTTAATCTTCCACATTTCAGTTCTGGCTGTGTGGGTAAAGTTTTGTGTGACCACATTACTTTAGATCATATCTAGACTAGAGACAAAATAGATTATAAAAAAGTATAAGAGATAAATAATTTGCTTTAAGCTTTCTAATGGAATGAAGTGAAGAAGGGAGAAGAGTTTATGCTATGGGTCTTTTCACTGTATAAGTTTGAATGTACTGCAAGGTTGATTACAGCAATTCCACTGAACTTACTGGAGTATGTGAGCTTAGTTGAGAGACAAAATTCGATAAATTTAATCTATTATTGTGTCTGGAGAACAAATATGCAATGAATGAGAGTGGTTTCCACAGGATGTGCAACTTTTATGCCACTGGAGTTGAAACTAAATAAATTGGTTTGAAAGGAATTCCGCTACCATAGTTTGACTACTCCTGGGATAGACAGCATAGTTTAATGAAGACTAAGAGAGAGGATCTATTACTATTTGTAAAAGACGTTCAGGAATTGCTACAAAGGAGGAAGAAGAATTATTGAAATTGAACCTTCTTTAAGATCAAATGGATATTAATTGCTTCTGAATGAATTTAGAGTGTAACTTAGTACAAGGTTTCTGTCATCAAAGGAATGATGTCTGAATTCTGGCATGACCTTTCAAATAGGGCAGGAAGGAAAAGGAACCTAAATTATTTCAAGATGAAACTTGATAAATGACTATAGGTAGTGCTTCCAGAAATGGAAATTAAAGTTTATGATTATAGTATCATAGATCTTAGGCTCAAAGAGACCTCAGAAAGTATCCAGTTCATTTCCTTGCCCCAACTTAATCTCAATTACATTTAAATCATTTCAAGTTTATCCAGCCTGATCTAAAATATGATCTCATCTTAGTGATGAGACTCTATAGGCCAGTTATTCTCCCATCCAATTACCTCACTATTCCAACCATTAAAAAGCTTTACTAATGTCAATTTAAGTCTTCCTAGTGCAATTCAAGTTAATTTCTTCTTGTTCTCTCCACAGAAGACTTGGAGAACAAATTAGTATTCTGCTCCTCTATGGCGCTTTAATATATGCTTGGAAACTCCTTTTTTCCCAGAATCAGAGTGGTTGACTTTGGAATATCTCACTATATTCATTCTGATATTAGTCTTTGCTCTGAAAACTTGTCTTCTAGAACTCTGATTGTTCTGGCACTCTCTGCTGGGCTCTCCAGGTGTTTCTCTTCCTTCATCCCATTTTTCCTGATGATGGTCTATGAGTACTGAATGCAACAGAAGGATTATTTTGTGACTTTTAAGCATAGTGCTACTACTTATCCAAATACTATTGTCATTTTTGCAGTGTGGGATGTGATTTATTTCCCAGTTGTCTACGTGTTTTCATCAAATAAGTTCCCTGTTTTGGCAGGGTATAGGATGTTAGGAATGCTATCAATCTCTGCATCTCTTATTATGAGATGTTTTTTGTTAGTTTCTTCTAATAAAGCTCTTATGTTCCTTGTAAGGGAATGTTTGGGACGAAGGGGAAAATGGGCCATAAAGAGAAAATTTTGTGGATGTGTAGACTAAAGTCTTATGTGACTTTAATTCTTCTCATGTGGATCTTTTTGTCCTGTACCCCTGGTGACTTCAAAGCCAGGACAATCCTGAAGCACACACAGAATGCACCAGAAGGTTGTGAATGAGAAGAGCTGGACTTTGCTTAGGATGGACACATTTGCTCAGTGTCTCTGTCTGCACCTCAAGGCACCATGGTGCCTGCTGTAAGAGCACTTTGGTGGGTAAAGGGAGCACAATCAAACCCTTTTGCACCATCAAGCTGATGCTATGCAAATCCTTTCCTAAGACAGCAGAACCTGAGGGCAGTGCAACACTGGAACCACTTTGTAGCTGAATGTCTGGGTAATACTGTATTCCAGTTACAGGTTTGATATTATTCTTACCTGCTTTACTTTTAGCACATTGTCAGCTTGAGGTCAAACCTTAATGACTTATTTGCTTGGCAAATCAGTAAATGAGGTAGTTTTATGCCACAGATTTGTGAACATGGAATAAGTAAGATACTATTAAGCATAAGACTCAGAATTCAAGGGCTTGAGAAATTTTGCATATTGCTAAGCTGACAAAGTGTTGTTCTAAAGTGATAAAAGCAGGTGTTTCTTTCTACATTCCAAGTCTGCTCCCATGTGAGAGACTAGATAAGTAGTTCAAATTACATCTAAGTAGAAAATTTGCCAGACCTTAATTGCTTTTCATCAGAGTTCCAAATAAGAAGGAGAAGTATAAAAACCACCTTGGAACGACACTGTAGCCTCTTTAATTCTCCTCATTTAAAGCCCTGAGGTAGAAATCTTAACTTTACAATAAACTGCACTCTTTCAGTGGTAAAGCAGAACAAATTTATAAGCAATGACTTGTGCTCCTTCTACATTTGACATTTAGGTAAGAGCAATTTTTTGTTCAAGAATATAAGTAGTTTCTACAAGGTCTGCAGCTGTGTCATTTCAGTGGGATATAGTTTTATCATGAATCAGTGCTTTTCTTTGGTGTCTTCTGCTAAGGTTATGGCCATTTATTCCATCTTTATTGATAAGAGTGGTCTTATTAAGCCTGTTTATTCTATCTTGGAGTCAGACCATAGCATCATCAAACCTTGCTCTCCTGCTCTGGCTACTACTTCTTGACTCTGTGCTGGGAAATGAAGTGTGTCTGACTGTTCCTAGTCAATCCTGCTTAAGTCAGGCCTCTCATCAGGAAAGGTCCATCAGTTTGTCTTCTGCAAGGAGACTTTATCAGTAAATGAACAGGAGAAGGGATTAAGATCACACCATTTACCGTTGTACCCTATGCAATATGCAATGAAATGTCAGTGTCATAACCTCCCAGTCCTACATTATTATTTCATTGGCAAGGAGGCATTTTGCTGAGAGATCTTTCTGTCCTTTGTTTAAGCAGACTATAGTAAAACCAGAATTCCTGTGCAAGACAAACAAGGGACTCCTCTGTTTTGGTATCTGTCCATGCTGTCCATATTTTGGAGGAAGACACAAGATTAAAAAATTATTTTAAAAATGTTGCCATTTTTCTCATATCTTGGCAGTTACTTTATAGGTGAAGCTATATGGAATTTGATATTCTTTATGTCTTTTATTTAGATAAAGCCAGTTGGTTTGCCCTTTTCATACATATGATCTTTAAACAGTTGTTAAATTCCCTCCTAAGAATGCTAAATCCTTAGTCTGTCCTCATTTGAAAGCATTTTCACAAGAAATTGCTGGAATCTACTGAATTGATTTTTAATATTTTCATTTTTCTGTATCTTTCTTGATACAACAAAATATTAGTAAAAAGTTCAAAGTTTGAGTGCATAGAGTAGGACCAGTGATTTTTGGACCATTACTATACATTTTTTATTACTTTCAGTTCACTTCTTGGTACAGGCTCATATTTCCACTTTGATCTCTTTATTAAGCTATGCTTTCACCAAGTGTCACTACAAGTAGGTACTGTTTCCCATTCTATTTGATTATAGTTAGCTTAACACACAGTGATATGCATGTGAGATTATTTATTCCAAGACATACTGCAGAGATGCATTCATCAACTGTGAATCTCATCTGCTCTTCTGCTGCATATTCATTTAGTTTAATTTGACACCACTGGCAATTGAAACTAATAATGGTTTGGGCAAACTTTGGTCTCTCCTTGTTGAGTAGGTTCATCTGTTTGGAAAGATCTTAACCTGAAAAAGGAATCCCATGTTGAATATAGGTCAGCAATGACATGCTGTAGAAGAACTGCCAGGGAACTTGAAAGAGGGATAAAGCCTTTGAAGCACAAGAAGTAAGTAATCTTTGGCTCTTCTCAGAAATGAACTCTTTTCAGTACTGGGCATAGCATTCAAAAAGAGAGAGAGTCCAAAGGCAAACAAGAGTGATCAGATGCTTTGAATATTTGACAAGTGCATCTGTGTGTGTGTGTGTGTGTGTATGTGAAGAATGCAAAGCTGTGTGGAAGTGTGTTAGTAACTTAGAGAGAAGTAAAAGGGTATTACAGAGTGGAAGGAAATAATCTGTTCTTTGTGTCCATTGTGGAGACAAGAGGGTGTGTCTGTAAATTGTTTTCAGAGGTGAGGATAGTAATCAGTGTGTTTTCTACATATCAAAGAAAATTTGAACATGCTCAGATCTTCCAATGGAGAACAGAATTTGGTAATTTGAAAATTCTTCTCTGTCTATGAATGCATTTCAGGGCATTAGACAGCAATCTAAGTAGTGTTTCCAGATTGCTCTGACAAAAGTACAGGAACCTCATCTGATTTCTAGGAAGTGCTCACTGTCACAGGTTCAGAGAAAAGAACAAGGAAGGCTTGGAAGAGAGATGTCTAATTTGGTACTTCAGGGAAGGCACACACAGACCTATGAATAAGCTGCTATATGTTGTTAGAAGGATGCCACAGGCAAAAGAAGGAGCACATAGAGGATGATAGTTCTGGGTCATCATAATCCAGTGGTATTGCCATTTAAAGTGATGTGCCTTGTCACAGGGCAGAGAATACAGAAAAGATGAAAGAGCATCTCAGCTATAGCTGAGGGTTTCCTTTATTCTCACTTTGAATGTGCCCAAAGCAATACTTCTGGAAATCTCTTTTTTGTGTCATGTGAGACAGGGAACAGACATCTGGTCTCTGAACTAGTTTAAATTTGGCTGAAAGTTGAAAATTTCTATGAAGCTTTTGGTTCAGACAGATCATAATTTTTGATTAAAAATCCACCTTATAGAAATTCTGAATGAGTTCCTACTGCAATGCCATCAGGGGAGGAAATAGGAATGCAGTGTAATTGAAAACAGTCTCTAGCAGTTCAAGTGCTGCAAAAATCGTCTGTAATGGAGTTGTACTTCAGGCCTATATTCCCTTTGGGCTGCTTGCTTGTAGTGGTACCAGGGTAATAGCAATACATTGGTGCAAAAACACCACTCTGTATGCCTAGAAGCAACACAAAATTCTGGGGGTAAATTCACTGAATTATATATGTTGCTCTTCTGGGAATGCAGAAGTTTTACTGCAAGTTCCATGTAGCTGAGGTTGCACACTATACCTTACTAGGAAATAAGAGTCTTGAGGGAGGACAGAGTCAATTTAATCATTATTTTGTTTGTTGTTTCAGCTAAATGGCTTTGTTTTGTTGTATGTGTATTTTAGTACTTATCTCACTGTCATCAGATGCTTAATGGGATCTAAGGAAGTCTGGTGTAGAAAAGTGGAGTGCAAGCTTTAACACAGGCTACCCCTTCACCTGGCACTGAGGGATGATTCAATCCATCACTTTTCATTTAAAATAATAGACTGGACCTTGGTCAAAAATATCACTGGTATAAACAAATGGAATCATTGATAGATCATTGTTGCCAATAAC
Source organism: Agelaius tricolor (assembly GCF_023055355.1). NCBI lineage: Eukaryota > Metazoa > Chordata > Aves > Passeriformes > Icteridae > Agelaius > Agelaius tricolor. The sequence continues at coordinate 49,402,502 of NW_027269261.1, forward strand.
CAATGACAAATACCCTGCTATTTTTTCTTAGTTTTGCAAAGTTCTCTCTTTTGATTAAAGCTGGCAACTATCAAGATAAAAGGACACTGTCAGTACTTGATAGATATTCTTATGAAATGTGTTCCTAAAGTGCCAAATCCTATCCTTTTCTATAAGAACTGTAACTCTTAGAGGGTTGATTAATTTTAGGGTGCATTCTAAGATGCCTTCTCCTAGCACAATGATGATCGCTCAGATCTGGATGCAGTACCTAAGTCATCCCAACTTGCAACTCAGCATTTTAAGGAAATTTCAATTTAGGATCTGTTTGTCTCAAAGCATTATTAGCAAAAGTAAAACTGGAGTTGCTGAAGAGGCAGAGTAGACACTGGTGTCATGGAGGAAGAGCTGACTGCCTGATGCAGTAGCCTGCTGTCTTCCCCTAGGTCAGGTCAGCTTCCCTGGAAATCACATCCCTACAAATACAGTTGCTGGCCTGGTTTGGTACTGTACCAAGTCTGAGAGGTATGGTGTGTGATGCTTTGTGAACCAGCCTGAAAATTAGTCTTCACCATTAAAAAAAAATTCACAATGCTAATTTTTCACTGCCTCAGACTCATTTTCTCCTTAGGGATGGGGAAGAACATTTGCAAACACATTGATTAAATGGAATGCATTTGGTATTTTAGATATATTCACTCTGAATTGTTGTATATAATATAAAAATGTTATATATAATTCACTCTGAATTGTCATTTTAATCCAGACTGCAGGGTCCTGGGGGGAAGCCAACAAACACAATATATGTCTACATCATTAAAAATAATTTACCTGTGCTGGAAAAGAAGTGTACAAGCGTTTGCAGCATGTTCCATATTTACTCAGGGGTAATGATAAATAATTGTTGGTTTTCTCAGTTTATAAGTCAAAAAGCAGGATTTAAATATGTCAGCCTTCAGTCTGGATTCTGTAAAAATAAACTGAATAACATTTCCCTAACATTTAGTCCTTGTTACCACAACCTCAAGCTTCTCACATTAATTCATCCATTGGACCCCTAAAAGTCCCTTTAAGGTAGGTAAATATTGTATCCATACTGCTGGTGGGGAACTGAAGTGTAGGTAGGGCAGGCTGAAAGTAGCTGACAGAAATTACCTATAAAAAAGGGCTTATAGACAATCTTCAAGTCTTAATCTCAGAAGATCACTAAATAGTGTTGATGTATAAATCACTCTTGGTGATTTCTTCATTGATAAACTGTCTCTGAATTGACCATGTCTTCTGGAGCCAAACGTGGTTTATTATCCTTGATGCAGAGAGTAAAGATGTACAATGACAAAGTGCCATTTTTATATGAAAGCAAAGTTTCAAGCAGAATTTTGCTAAAACACCATCCTGTTTTGATATTTTTGGAACATCAAAGGGGTTCAGCTGAAAAAATTAAAGGTCTATTGATCACTAATAATTTCCTAATATTTTTTTATGTGCTTAGGGATCACATAATCTGCTGCTGGAATACACCCACATGTGAGCTGGAAAGCAGTGGCTGTCAGAGACCTCAGAGCACTATAACTTGACAGTTTAGAGGGGAACATAAAAAAACTTTCTTTCCCATGCCAAATGGTCTTGTGGCTAAAGTCTAGCTACCTACTGAAATTTAATGGCAACTTAAAGAAGGACATTAATGATTAACCTAATGATATAACTAAAAGTTATATCATCATATGACTAAAAGTTATATCATTAAGGAAAGAGATGTAAAAATGAAATTACTACATTCTTGCTTGGTTCAGTATGTATGTTTTCCTGATCCTCAGCATAATGAAACCCTTAGTAGGGGTATGAAAAAAATTTCTATATAAAATATAGCTGCTAAACTCTCCATTAGTCTCTGTACTCACACATGCACCAACCCCTTTATTACTTCCTTCTGGTGTCAGAAAAAGGTAAGGTTTGAACTAGATAAAGCCAAATAGGAATATAGGTACTGTGCAGTAGGATTATCCTAGAAGTTTTACATAAATTGGCTGATAGGAAAGCTCTGCAGTATTGTTTTCTGCATGGTAAAAGGGTGGTTAAGCCTTAGCCAATAAGACCAAGAATTACAGTTTATTGTAGGTGGGTAGATAAGGGGCTTGTAGACCAAAGTCAAGGCCACATCTTGATCCTCTCAAAGGCTAAAATTTAGGACCTGATCATAAAATAAATTCACAAGAATTGCCTGTCCTAAATACATCTCTTAGGTCATTTTCTGAATGCCTCCATTAGTTTAGTTAATTGTGGGGAAAGACAATGATAAAAATTTGGTAAATTCTTCAGATTGTTCAGCAAATGCAATTAGTGTTCTGCAATACAGGAGGTCTTGTCATGTACAAGACCTGTTAGGCTGCAAGAACAAAATAAACAAATGGTCTGTATCGCAGGGGTCTTGCAGATAGCACAGCTGTGATGTTCATCCATTAGAAAATCATTAGGGAAAAAATGATATGGCATTGGTTTACCAGTAAGCAAAAGTACTACTCAGAATTTTATTTATCTCAAGAATGCTTTAGTCACTTTTAATTTAATCAAATCCTAGAAAACACACATTTTTTCCTCCCATCAAGGTAATTTAGTGCATTAGATGTTTCACAAAGTATCAAGTGAATTACATATGTATGAGTCTCCAGGAAAGCCTTTGAAGGAAGGGTACTAATGTTCTTGCTCTTGAAATAATATCCTCATATTGTCACAAGTTATTAGTGATATTGCCATTTCTCTGTCCCAGGAATGGAGTTTTGTGGCCATTGCTCATCTCCAGCCATTTGTCAGCATCTGTTAGGGCACTGTAGCTCACGCTCAGCATCTTGAAATGCCCTAATCATGGTGGCAGGTTCCTGTGGCAGTCCTTGCTCAGGTTGGGATGGGGGTTGCTGTGGGCTGGCATGTGGGAAGGGAGGCACTGAAGGAGTTGTTGCAGTGGAGCTTCACCTCTGATCAGTGGGAATGCTTGAGCTGGTTATGTTGGATTTTGGGCAATTCTTGAAAATGTATGTGAAACAAAAGTTAAGTCAAATCTTTTCACGTGATCTCACTGTTGGAACATGGTTTAAATGGTTATTTGCTATGTAATATATTTGTTTAAATTGGTCTCAGTTACCACATATTGAGATCAAGTGTTTTGTCCCATTGAAACAGTGGCTGTTAAGGCCAAAGGCTGTGTTTGTGTGGCTAGTATGCAACTCACCATGGAAACAATAATAACAGTTATTGTTATAGCAATAACAATAATTACAAACAGGAAACAATAATAATTAGTTCTTCTTGGATCTGAATTTTTATTTTTGATAATATTGCAGTACTAATATAGCAGGAATTAATAATGACAGTCAATTACAGGTCTTAATTAAATGCTAGTACCTATTACTGTGAACAGTAAAATGGAAATAGCTACCTGATGATTTAAGAGTGGTTTATAGGCTCCTGAAAAAAACATTAAAAATTTCCTATTTGTTGCTGAGGTTAAAATTGGGAAAGAACATAAGGCATGCATGGCAGACATTTTATTTCTGATGATCTTGCTTTTGTTGTAGATTTGCATTTAATAGTGTTTGCTCAGTTTGTAGTTAGTAGTGCTACAGATTTGTTGCAGTTAATAAGGTTTGCAAAGTTTTATACTAAATGCAGGGATATTTTGTTTAGCTTGTAGATTACATGTTCAAAATTGAAGTCAATGGAAGCATAAAGAAATGAAAGTATATCACTAATAATTTGAGCATCTGAATAATCCATTGTAGATGCCATCAGTTTAATTGCATATGCATATTAAAACCGCTCATTTGAAAACAAGTTTCTAAATATTCAGTTTATAATGTCAACATCTGTTGAAATATACAATAGTTTTATCATAATTAGCAATGGGACAACCATAGAAGTCTTAGATAAACAACCATATTTCTGCTACTTTCCCATCTTACATAAACCTTGTTTTCCTGAAAAATTTCTCATCCTTCAGGCCTTGAGGGAAGCTATACATGTGTTGTAATTCTGTATTTGATTCCCACTAGCCTCCAAGAGATCAGAGAAAAATTAGAAGAAAATGACTCATTAATTTTCAAGTTTCATCACAGAAGGGCTGTTCAAAATGCTTTTTTCCCTACTTCCCTCATTATAGTGGTAGCTAAAGAGTTGGATTACTTCTTTCAGTTTGACTTATTAGTAAGAAATGCAGATTTGGATAATGTGAATTCTTTAGGTTGTTTTGTTGTTGTTGTTGTTTTTGTTTTTGGTGGTTTTTTTTTGTTTGTTTGGGTTTTTTGTTGTTGTTGGGTTTTTTTCTCGTGTGTGTGCAAACTGCATGAATCTTCAGAGTTTTTTCATTTGAATTCCTAATGTTAGTAAGCTTCTACTTCAAGCTTAGTGATTAATGATGCATTGGAGACCTGTGCTATAACTGTGCTCTGAAATTTTTTCTCAGTACATCTGGCTCTTTGGTGTAGTCTAGGAGCTTGATCCCCAGTGTCAGACATCACCAACTCAACTGTAACAAAATAAGTTGTAATGAAACGAGAAGTTTCTTACTGCCTGACATGAAAAGTCTGTGCTTAGCAGTGTTTGTGTGATGTTGTCAAGCAGGTTTGGAACAGGAACACTGCTGAACTTGGCAGTTTCCTTAAGATACTGTAATCAACCCCACTCTTGTCTCAATGCTAGGATTCTGCCAAACATCTGGCTGGGAAGTTGCCCTCGGCAGCTGGAGCACGTGACCATCAAGCTGAAGCATGAGCTGGGTGTTACAGCTGTGATGAACTTCCAGACTGAATCTGACATTGTTCAAAATTCCTGGGGCTGCAACCGCTACCCAGAACCCATGAGCCCCGAAATCCTCATGAAACTGTATAAGGAAGAAGGTCTTGCCTATGTCTGGCTGCCAACTGCAGACATGAGCACTGAAGGTAATGCTCATGTCTGTCATGTCACTCTTGCAGTAAATTAATAGCAACAAACACTTGGAGATAATAATCTGTCACTTTCATGACAGCTGGAGGAGGGGAGAGGAGTTCTGTGCACATTTTGCATGAAAATATAGCTGGAATATGGGGTATAGTTTCTTTTTGTGCTTTCTTTAACAAATTATTCATATTTTCTTGTAGGCAGAGAGGCCATCTGAAGTACTTTGTGTCTGGCAGTATTATTTGTGTTTGTGTTTAAAGCCATCTGACATCAATAACTGCTTGACTGTTTTTACTTTCTGCTTGAGTTCAGCCTATATAATAAAAATATAGGTGGAAGACTGCAAGTTTGCAGAGCAGGGCAGCTTGCCACCTTTGCTGTTTAAAAAGGGAGAGACAGTGCTGTGTGACTGGTGTTCCCTTCCCAAAACCCACTTTTTCTTTAACTGTAGTATCCCAGTCTGATGAAACTCCATAGCTTCATTTGTATAATAGTTTGCAATTAATTGAAAATACTCATAGCACCTGAGCTGTAACGTCAGTTACTAGTACTTTTAAGTCCTTGGTTGGAATGCTCAGTTCAAAGTCTTGTTTCCAACCAGAAGGTTAGAAAGTGAGTGTGTTTTCAAGTGAGCAGCCTGCCAGCAGAAGCGACTGCTTTCAACACAGGGAAATACCACTGCCCAAATAGGTAACTGTCATATCAGCAACAGGACATCAGGGAAGACAGGAGACCTTAAAACAGGGATCTGAAAGGGCTTAATGTCAGTGCTCATACGTGCCATGAGGAGCAGTTGGGCCCTGCTGCTTGCAGCCCTGTTTCCCAGGATAGCCAGAAGAAAAGTGTCAGAAAATATGGTATGTTCATCCCTTTGAGAGTGAGAAGCCTATTCTGTGTTGTTTGACTGTATGCTTAGTGCACAGTGAAATCACAACACTTTTAAGTTGTACAGTAAAATGTTCTTCTGCTCTCCCTCCCTCACTTACTGAATTGATGGCCTTCATTAAAATGCTTTGGAAATCAACAGTCTGTAGGTACCTTCACAAACTTCTGGCATTAAAAAAAAATCATTTTTGGCTCGCTAACTTTAATGCTATGTAAGTTGTGCTGTTCTCTATAATATGCTTCCTTGTCTCAGTTCCTTTGAAAATGAATGTGCCACACACATCTGATGTTATCAGAATGTATATTTAGAAAAGACTTGGGGCATTTTACAGTTTTATGTGATCTGATTCTATATTGCAAGGAAAAAAACAACAAGTTAGCCTAGAAAGTCATTTGAGAAAAGAAAGAAAAAAGTGCAATATGCCAGGTCTGCCATTATATTTCACAATTCATCAGGCTGTGCAGGGAGATTCTCAGCCACGAACTGACTTTGTGCAGTGCAAATGAACGTGCCTTGTTTTTAACCTTAGGAAGAGTGCAGATGTTGCCACAAGCTGTCTGCCTGCTGCACGGGCTGCTGCAGAACGGACACACTGTCTATGTCCATTGCAATGCTGGTGTGGGCAGGTCTACAGCTGCTGTCAGTGGCTGGCTGAGGTATGTGCTGGGATGGAGCCTGAGGAAGGTGCAGTACTTCTTGGCTTCCCGGAGACCAGCGGTCTACATCGACGAGGAAGCTCTGAATCGTGCTGAAGAAGATTTCTACCAGAAATTTGGGCATCTTCGGTCCTCATATCAAATACATGAGTAGAAAAGCAGAAGAAGAAAAGGAAGGTGAAGAGGAATCCTTACACTTGAACCTCAAGGACTTAGAAATTTCTGTGACTCAGGCACCCACCTCACCTCTTCAGATTAAAAGCTTCTTGTAAAAGTGATGAGAATTTTGTTTAAAAAGTGCCTTAGAGTTTTTTATTTGCTTTCTTTAAGCTGACATGTTTCCTGTTTTCAAGCCTTTTGGTGCAATTATGAGACCTAGAAACTGCAAAGGGAAACAAGATTTTCTTTTAACTACTTGCCTATAGGAACTGAGGTTTTAGGGTAGACGCTTAACAAGATGTGAGGTGAAACAGAGTTGGCAATAAAAAGTGAGAAGAAAAAATTACAAAGATTGACTGGATTAAGATTCAGGTTAGGATGGAGCAGATCATCATCCTAATTTCTATAGGTTTATTCTTCAGTGAAATCTCATTTTTTCCAACTTGTTCCTCTAAAGATGCAGTCAGTGACAGAGTGGTTTAAGTAATAAATATTGATTTTCTGAATACTTAATGGAGAAACTATTGGATATGAGCTGTTTATGGAGAATGTCCAAAATAATATATTTTATTTATCCTATGCTTCAATCATCTTGAAAAGAAAAATGTTTATTTAAGTTATTATATGTGTGGTTTTGACCATGACTTCATTTCTGTTTTTTTTGAAATAACACTGCCTGTTTAGAAAATGGATGAGAAAATAAAGACAAAATGACTATTCCAGCAGCCCATTTTGTCATGTGTCTTTGTCTCCCAATTTCACAAATAGCAAAAAGAGTCATAACCCATATTTCTATATAGAAGTGGAACCAGCCACTTTAATGGTGACAGCCCATGTCTTGTCTTGCACTGTGTCGGTTTGACAGGAAATCTCAAAAAACAGCGCAGCAAAGGTGTGTGGACCATATGGCACCTCTGGTACCTTCAAAGACTAAAAGAGGTGTTTCTTCTCCTAGCCCAGAGCAGAGAGAAGAGGGAGTGTGTGAGTGCTCCTGTCTGGCTGTTGGGCTCACATGAAAATGTGCAGAGCTACTGCTGCCTGCCTAGGAGGTACCTCATTTTGACTGAGTTTAAAGTAAAATTGGTGAGCTTTTGTGACCATATTCTCCTTAAAATCAAGCACTGAGAGAAGGAAAATGGCCTGAGAAACAGAGAGTACAAGTTGCTTAAGTTCTACATTTCTGCTGAGATTTATTTGAAACCGCAAGCTTAAAATGTGTTTCCAAGCATCCCTGACAGAAGCCCTTTCCTCCAGATGCAACTTGTAATACATGCTGGGGCAAATACTTGCAGATTTGATTCTTGTTCCACAGGTAATGTGTATATATATATGGATATATATATATAGTTTTAAGGCTCTTGGGACTGAGCAGTGCATATCATGGCACAAACAAATAAGTATATGACTAAGTACAGCCACTCTCTATTGGCTACTTCCTAATTCTGATTATATTGGCAATGGAAGCAGACTGATGTTTCATTTGTAGGGCAGGAATCCATAAGACACAGGAGTCACAGATTCAAGGATGCCCTAGCAGGCTGTTAATTCATTGTTTACTGTCAATTCAGCAAGGGGTTGTTGATTCATTGCTTATTGCCACTTCAGCTTGCTTTTCTGCTGAACTGCTTGGGAGCACACATCATAGAGATTTCATTAGCTCATGAACTGCATGAAAGCAACTTGCCAACATCACACTAACAAACAATGCAAAGAGATCCCAGGAGGATCCCAGGGGTTTGCAGTCCCTTTGCTCCTATTTGTAGCATCCTTTTTTCCCCTCATTGCTACCTTCCTGCATGTGTCAGTGAAGACCTCTCTGTCAAGCAACATTCATTCAAAACCTTTTCTGTGGAATGCAACTAGGAACTTAAATGCTAAAGGAATCATTGCAAGAGACTACAGCAACAGAAAAATCAAACCTATAAGAATATTCAATTTCTTCAAATGTATAATTACATAATAAATCTGCATCTAGAGATAATGTATTGGATTTCAAATTTGTAATGTGTTCTTATGCTGATTGGATCATTAGCTCTTTCCACAGGCTAACCTCTTGATGTAATCTGGATGAAAGGGTCAAGACAGGCTCTTGTTTATGTACTTGTATATTTCCCTGCTACTTTAGTCCTACAGCACTACAAAATTTAGAGAAAAAGAGCTCCTATAAAAAGAATTAGAATCAGATAGACAGTAATGATTATTTTGGAGGGGGCCCAAGAAGCCCATAATAATGGGAACCAGGTTAAAATGTTTTGATAACTCATCACAGAAGAGCATCAGTTGGGGAAAACAGCTATGATGCTGTGAGCATCAGTATTCTCTGCCCTGTTAGAGCCATGTTTTTACCTCCATGAAATTAAAGAATTTGCTGCTTGAATTGGAAACATGTATAACTCCAGATAGTTAGTGTCTCAGTGTCATTATAAGGCCAAACAATACTATATATTCTTTCCCAGGGCTATGCACATGAAGGAGCTAAGCAATTCTCTTACAAGTGATTTTGTAACAAGCACAGCTCCTTGAGGGATGGGTTTGGCTTTGAGGGGTATAGTTTTGTGAATATTTTTCCTTTGGACATCACAAAAGTACTAGTGACAATCTTCTGCAGGACATTTTTAGATTGGTGAGGCAAGCTGATGAAAGGGAACTGGTGTGTCTGGTGTGACTATTGAAAACCTTCCTTTCTCCGTTACTCCTTACTTGCTGTTTTGCACTTTGAGCTTTGATATCACTTAGTTTATGTTGTAAATTTATGATTTTCCCTCCCAGTACAGCAGCAAGCACAACAAAGCTCTGGCTGCAGGTGTGATACCAGGATGTTCTCCATGGCTGAAAAGTCTCAAACCCGGCAGCTGAGCTGTATGTGCTGCACAAAATCATGTGCAAAACAGTCTCTCTGTTCTGGAGTGAAACTAAAATTTGAGACTGCCAGTCAAGCCCACGTGGGTAAAGGAAAGGAAAAAGGCTGTAGATTGTGCTGGATCAGGTAATAAACATCCCTATTTAAAACAAGAATGCAAAAAGTCAGAGTTATTCCATTACCTATCATGACGGCCTTTTTGAGCTCTAATCTATAAAACCCACTGAATTTACTGGTCTGTAATTGAGGAAAAAAAATCTAAAGTAGCCAAAGACATTTGCTGTAAGTGTATTAGCCTGTTACTCCTCTTATTCTTCATAATTAAATTGCAGTGAGATGTTTCAAACCAATGATGAAGTTACAAAAAAAATTATTCTTAAAAAAAACATATTGTGCAGCAGAAAACAATGAGAAAATACTTAGAAGCATAATAACTACTGGAAAAAGCATATATTTGGCAAGCAAGAATTACCTTCTGGAAGGATAATGAACATCAGGCTGCTGTTAGCTAAAATGGAATTGGATTAATGCAGCAAAAGTTAGCTGAATGTCTCCAGCTCTGTTTATATTCTCAGTGGTAAATCACCTCTGCAGATATTTCTTAAAAAGTATTCTGCAGGAAAAAAACCCTGTGGTTTATTTTCCATTTGAATCTAATGTAAAGGGTAATGGGCTGCTCTAATGGAGCAGACTGGGAATGGTAGAAGTAGAAAGGAATTAACAATTTTTATGTCTTTCAGCAGCAGAACGACATCACCAACAGCAAGACCAAACCACATGATTTCATAATTGATCTGCTTCTTAAATTATTACAGGAAAGCAGTATTTTCAAAGGCAATGACATTACCATATATTAGGATAATTGCAGGATTTTGATACAAGTAACCAAAATACATATTGTTGGCACTTCAGTTGTGCTAACAGTCAACCTATGGGGTGCTCATTCTTAATTAGATGTATTTGCTCTTCCTTTCACCAGAGTCCTAAATAGTTTACTTTTTAATTTTGTGGCTAAAAAACTTCCATGTTTGTAAGAATGAGTAATGAGTATTTTATCAAACCCTTTTTACATACTGAGACTTGTCTTATGAAGTAACAACTGTTATATTGTGTAAACTAAAGATGTTAACTAACTTAACCTGACATGATTCAATCTTTTTGTGCTTAAATGTTTTGTCTTATTTGGGAGATTGAATTTATAAAGATTGCAGGATAATGTCTGTGATTTGATAATTACTTCATCGCTGATGCTGTTATATTTACAGCAAGGAAAATAAAAGGCCTGTTTATTCATAAACTGGTAAAATATTAAATGATATCTCATTCTTGATTTAGATAATGTGAAGAAAAAGCATAAAAAAAGCTTCCAAGAAGAAATTTCTAATGCTGGACAGGTTTCTGTGGCCTTTACTTAATGTCATTATAACAAAATTTATTTTGTGGTAATGCAGTTTCAGCAGGGAAATAATTAATGGTCAGGCCATCATCCAAGACTAGCAGCCATGGTTAAGTTGGGCAGCCAGCCCAAAGTCACTGCAACAAATCAGATGCTGAAAATTAATCCAATCTTCAAAAATTCAATAAAATGCATAAACACAGAGGTTAAGAAATAAAGACTGTGTTTAGGCTTAAAATGCAGTTTGCAATATTTAGCTGTATAAAAAAAAAAGAAACATGGAAGGGTAAGCTTTCAAGAACACAGACCATTTGGATACCTTCTCCTGGGCAATTAACTCATGCAGTGCACTCAAACTGGTGAAGCTTCATGAGCACAAAGATGGTTACTGGTGGCCTGTGGTTTGGCAGTCACATAAATCCTTTGTGTAGAGATGTGTGGTTCAGAAATAGGATCCATGTGGCTGTGCTTTGGAAGAGCTAATGGGAAGGGCACCACCTAAAGCATGCTTAAATTATAGCTGCAGGTGGAAGTCTAAACAAAACCACATCTTGATGGAGTCTTTCTCTTCACATGTGTCTTGCTGAAACAGGCAAGCCTCTCAGATGTCTCCCACCCTGAAACACCTGTGCTTATAGCCAGAGAGCCAGAGTGGGAAATCCTCACTAGCAGCAGTGGCCCTGGCACCAGCCAGACTACAGGTGAAATGGATTATTGGATCTCTCTACTTGAGTTGTTCTGTTTCTTAACATGTAGCTAAATGGAGAAGTGCTGTTCCCAGTGCCTCCAGTCACAGTGGCTGTGGGGGTGCTGTGAGCACTTGATCAGACAGTGTTTCAGGTACTGTGGGACTCCATGTTAATGTGGTCTAAATAACCATCTTAAATTTCACTGAGAGTTACTTGTCCATGACCCCCCACATACTTTCCTGCCACATGTGTATTGCAGCTTGATGGCACTCACAGGCAGCTCAGGGTCTAGCAATGAGAGCCAGGACTCTGATCTGCCTTCTTCCCACCTGGGATGTCTTACTCACCAACAAGGAACAAGGATGAATAAACAGATGCTGGCATCGTTAGCCAGACTTGATGTAGGTTTTTTGTTGTTGTTGTTGTTGTTGTCGTTGTTGTTGTCTTCTGGCACTTTCCATCCAAGTTCCCTCTTCAAAAATAATGTAAACAATCACGATATTGTATTCTCACCACAACTGAAAATCTCAATTATTTGTTTGGTCTTAGTTTTTTTTTAATTAAGCCTAATTTACCTATTCAGCCATGGGCAACTAAAGCAGAAAGTGCTGCTCTTAATTTCTGAAGTCTTCTACTCTCCTTATATGGTAAAATAAATTCATTTTTTGCAGAAATTTTCATGTAAAGGACTGCAAAATGTCTTGTAAGGCAATAACTAGATATACTAGTCACCAGTTATCTTCCTCTGTACTAGAGGAAGATGGAGAAACAGGAGAAGGAAAATGTGTGAACTGAAGAAATGAGCAGCCTGCTGGGATAAGGCAGGGGAGGTGGCCAGGTGACCTTCCTTCCTGAGCTCTCATGTCACCTGAGAAGAAGGAGGGGAGCAAGTGCTGCTGGAAGGGCAGGGGGGGAGACGGGGAGAGCTGTGTGAACCGAGAGTGGCTGGGAAGCACCTGAACTCCAGGGCTGAGGTGTGAGCAGCGCCCGTGCCCTGGGGGCAGCAGAGCCACAGCCTCCCATCTGCACTTGGGGTTCAGAGCACTGGAAATACCTCCCTAGGCTGTTAGCAGACACAGACACAGGGGCTGAGGGCACACAGCAGTGAGGCACAAACACATCTCAGCACCCAGCAATCACCGTAAGCACACAACACCCTTGGGAACAGCAAAGCCTGGCAAGCTATTTAACAAAATCTGCCAAGATCATTATTTTTGAGAGCAAAAAATCTGATTAGGTCTCTCTTGATTGCTGAGAACATGACTCGAGTACACTTTAGAAAATGCTGAGCTCTCCATTTGTGTATTTCTGCTTATGGAGCTAAAATCAGTAACTTAATTTTAGCTATAAACATGGTTTTATTCTGCTTTCCTGAATAGCTGTAATTTCAAGGTATCCTTCGGTGGCACTCTGATTTAAAAAGAAAAAAAACCACAAACCCTCCAAAGAATTGCATCAGAAATTGATGGAAATTTTATCAATAGGATAATTTCTGTGCTTCTATGTCTGGTTTATTGGGGTATTACTAAACATAGAACTGTTATCTTTTTTTACTCAAATGTCTATATTATATACTTATAACTGTATTCCTGATTAAAATATATTCTTGGATAGCACAGACAGTATAAAACTATGTTTGAAACCATTATGTTTTTGTGTTGCCATGAAAATCCAAGGTTCATTGTGTTAAAATTTTTGTTAAAACCCCCACATCTGTAAAACAAACATTGATGAGAAGTGCAGTAGTTACCAGAATGTGCTGTTATCCTGCTGAACCTGCTTTTCACTTGGCAAGGCATGAGAAAAAATGATTTAGAAAAACTTGTTAAAGTCAAAGAGAAAACATACCTTATACAGATCAATGTACCTTTCCTCCCTTTTTTCAGCAGTAGACTTGGGCAGGTGATGGGCTGATTCTCCTCCTGTGCTCTGAAAGGCTCTGCTCAGCTCACACATCCTTTAGATACAAATCGATCTAACAAAATACACACAGCTTGTGGAAATTTAAGTGCCAGTACAGTCATTTCAAGTTGAATACTTTACACTTGGTGCCCAAGTGCTTGTTTGCATTTTCCACTGTGATGTTTGATGAAACAAATGAAAAATTGGTTCATTGCTGCAACTAAAGTGCCCCAGAAAATGCCATGAATTTGAGGATAAGGACACTCTCGTTACATGGCTCAGTGACTCAAACAAGATGTGTAAGGTGGCAAAGTGAAATCACTTCATTTTTCAAGACATTGGGTGGTAATAAGTGTTGGAACTTCTTTATGCAAACCATATCTGACATTATCTGTTGTGCACACCAACAGACAGACCTTTCTGAGCATCTGTGTTCATGTGCCACATGCCTCCCTGGAACAGTACAGAAGCCCATGGAGCTCACAAATAAAATGAAGAGCAAACCTACCCAAGATCAGGGTTTTCAAGACTGCAAATTAAAAGGATGGAGGTGTACATGAGTAGCTGGAAATCCAACTAAGCTCTGCAGTGTTTTGGTGAGAGTCTGCATTTTTCAGCAATATTGCTGTTGTATTTTGTCTGAGCATCATTTTTCTCTAGTCTGTATCCATTTACTCCTGTACTTTTCTGTGTAATTTCTGCCCTTGCTACTCCTCCCATTTGAAATGACTCATACCACAGAAACTTTGAGGAAAATTCTTTGACTTGTGGAATTTTTTTTCTCCATGGGCTTCTGTACTCTATCTTGATAACTGTTCATTACAGACTTGCCAAAAAAACAGAGCAATACTATACATAGTTTGGTGCCACAGCTGCTTCTTTTCACCTGTGTTTCTTCATAATGCTTTTATTCAGTGGAAACACAAAACCATGTGAGAATTCTGCATGGCTTTGAATCACTTACAAGAGATGTGCAGAAATCATAGCAATTAGATATAAATATCCCTACTGGATCCTACACCTGAGCAGGATTTTTCCATCAGTCCCTCTAAAGTGAGGCTAATGAAGTTGTTCTCCCACAGGGCACAGAGCAGTGACATGAGGTGATGCTGAGGGCTGCCCCAGCCCAACACCCCACTCAGATGGTGGATGAAAGCAGAAGCCAAGGGCAGGGTGACACCAGGGCAAACATCAAAGGCACTTTGCTGCCCCCAGGCTCTGAGTGTCTGTAGCTCAGGATATTTCCAGAGCTGATGTAATTTCTCTGTTCAGTAATCTAGAATATATCTCTATTCAAGTCCTGCTGCTCTCTTCAGTGTGCATAAGCTTCAAGTGTTCACAGCGGCCTCTGGGATGAAACTCCATGAGTCTGCTACATGCTGGAGGAATAACCACATTATTTTGTTTGTTTTGCAGTGCATTTCCTATCCCAAAGTTTTCATATGGGAAGAGTCAGAGCATAATTAATCTGTTCTCCACCTTTTCCATTGGAGAACATGTGCTCTGTTAAGCACACACATAACAGAATATTAAGCAGGTGATGAACTCCACTGGGAATTAACAAAACCTTAGCCCAAACCATAATCTCAGGTGTTTCAGAAAAGATGAGAGAAGTGGAGGCATATGTTCACATCAGCATCAAGAGATTAAATGTAAATGATATTTGTGTAGATGATATTTGTGCTCTGAAGCCTTAACTCACTAAGGAATCTGCAATGTTGTAAATCCCAGCCCTGGAAGGTGATGTATACAAGGTCTGGAAATGCTCCATGCTGGCACCACCATCATCACCCCAGAATCTAAGGGGGCCTTTGGATGTCAGCTCCTTCTGCAGCTGCCATTCATTGTAAGTGACAAAAAAAAGTGTGTATGTACAATCACTGTTTCATTCAACTACTTCCAACATTTTCTAGTGAAAACAAAGAAGAGGACAGTTTGTGTGCTGCCTTACCAAAGGAGAAATGTTTCCTTTCTTTCCATTCTTAGCCCATATAAGACACCCTTGTACTGCCAGGAAAAGCTGTACTTGGAATGCAGAAATACTATAGGCTTATAATGTAAAGAGTTTGGTTTTCCTGTTGTCTTTTCCTTCATTTGAAAATAATTTAAAGGGAAAAACAGTCTGTTGAGAGAGAGCAGTCATGGAAAACACCAGTTTACTGGTGATTTTCTAACAAGGGTAGCTGTGTAGGGGAAAAAGACAGGGAAAGGGAAAGGACATGTGCCTTTGCAGCCATTCCAACAGCCTTCACCTGCCACTCTCAAACAGCTTGTGCCACAGTGGAGGAATTTTGAACTAGGCTGAATTCCCTCAGGAAATATATTCCTGAAAAATGGGATATACAAAATCATGACCTGAAAGTGGGTGTCAAGGTGAGGGATGGCTTTTTGGTTGCTGTGGGAGCTCAGTGCAATCTGGGAGAGCTCTGCTGTGCACAGACAGGTCATACCCTCCTGCAGGGACGTGTCTGTGTGCCAGAGGATGGGATTTGAGGGCAGCCTTACAGCAGAGACTGACCTCTACCTCTGAGTTATGGACAATTTTTAGGTGCTTTGGGCCCAGGCTGGTGGGTGTCCATTGCAGTGGTGCTGTGGACTCTGGCAGTCCAGATCCTGGCCAGGGGCACTGCAGGGGGAAGGGAAGGGAGGAAAACAGAGCAAAGCCATGGTAGGGAGGCCCTGGCTCAGCATGGCAGCATGGCATGTGGGGATTAGCCTTCAGCAGAGCTTGTAGCAATGCCAGCTCCTGCAGCTGGGCACAAAACCAGAGACAGACTCATGCTTAAAAAACCCACACAAAAGCCTCTTTATATGAGCAGTGTTTTGAAAGTCATCACAAAATGTGTTTGGGGCATTGTGAAATCCTGCTCAGCCACCTGGCAGCATGTTTGAGAGGGCAGAGGAGAGCCCAGGCCTCCTGCCTGCCAGCCCCACTGCCCCACCACCTATCTGGGCAGGCAGGCAGAGCAAAACACAAAGATGAACTGCTGTTAAATTGTATAAAAACAGGGTAGCTGGAGAAACCAGGTTAGAAAGGAAATGAGAGACCTGGAAAGCGAGACAAAATACACCAGAAGAAGAAACTATGAGAGAACATCCAAGTGTGTGGGCGTGTGTGGTTTAGCAATTCTGACAAGATATTCCCATCATGCCCAAAAAAGTAAGAGGAAAAAAAGGGTCTAGATTTACAGCCCCTGATGTTTATAGAATACTACTGAAAAGTCCCTCACATTCTCATCAAAATCTCCTGTTCACACATGGGCCCAAACAGAGATTGCTGTTTCTTGGAGTTTTATTTTCTTCTGTGTCTTGCTGACTGGAAGACATACGTGAAATATGTATGGAAATATAGGAACCCTCAGAAGATCCTTTAATACCACGTTCTCTGGTGATTAATTTGCCTTTGCCATGAGCCTGTCCTTCTATCCTGCATGATAATGCTTTTGCACTTGGTAAAAAGCAGGCATTTACCCTGCATGTAGCCATATTGTGACAGGAAATTTTCTTAAACTGTATTTTCTTCTACTTTTCCACAAGATACTCCAAGGGAAAAACACATTCTCTTATGCTAGTATTTCACATGATAATATCTCTAAGTTTCTGTGAAATGGAGGCAGGACAAACCTTCCCTACAGTTTACCCCATATATCCCATGATTTCTGTGATTAACCCTCTAATGGGGACATCCTGACAAGAGACCTCAGGGAACTCCAATTACACTTTGCAGGGAGAACACTTTGCTGTGGAGGATGCAGGATCCTGAGAGAGCCCTCTAGAAGTGCCTTTGTCCTGATCTCACTTGGCAGTGCAATAGACTGTGCCAGTGCTCCGTGTCCTCAGGGCACCTCGTGGTGTGAGAACCAGCTCCCTCCATCCTTGCTCATCCTCTCTCCTGGGAGATTTCAGATCCCTGACCTCATCAACACAGGATTTATTTCCATTGTTTCTTTTACTTCTCTGTAGTTTGGTAAAAGCATGTACCTGTAGAAACAATTTTTTTTTAATTATTTTGGGCAGGTTCCATTTTTTCAATTCTCTAGCAACAGAGCAGACAGTGTTATGAGCTTCTCTTGCTGCTGGGTGTGCAGGCATGGCTGTAAAGCAGGTGGAAATTCTGAGAATACAAATGCTGATTATATTTGAGGTGCTTATGGAAAAATCCAAGTGAGTACCTCATACTCTGAAATATTCTGTTTCAGTCAATATTTGCCATGCTTGAATTGGTCATTCCTTGGCATACTGCTCTTTAGCTGTATCATTTAATTGTCATTTCATAGAAAAATGTCAAGCTGGCTGACTGGAAATCTTTGCTGTAATATAAACACAAAGGGAAGATCAGTAGACAACAGGGGAGCAGATACCAAATTCATTGCTTCTGGCTGGGCTAGAACTGGTGAGGTGAAGAGTTACTTCCACTGGGATTGGGAAATTCCTACCCTGCCACAGATGATTGCTTTGCTCATGATCACAAAGATTAACCCATGAAAACAAACTGATATCCTGCTTTCTGGTTAAGGTGAAAAGTTTCATTGATCTCATGGGACTTGGCACTGCTTCAGATGTGCAACATCTGGTCTATAAGAAATTGGGACAAGTGCATGTGAAACAGATACAATGTGAACAACAATAAATACAGAATAAAGCTAAAACCAGCACTTTGTTTAAAGTATTACAGGTTTAAGTGTTGATCCATATTGTAAATGCAGGGCGCTCCATCAAAGGCAGCAATGATGCATCTGACTCCATGTTCTCAGAAGGCTAATTTATTACTTTATTATGCTATATTATATTAAAGAATACTATACTATACTATAGAATACATAAAAGATACTTACTCAATGCTAAAAAGACAATAATGAAAATTCGTGACTCTTTCCAGAGTCCCGACACAGCTTGGCCCTGATTGGCCAATGAGTGAAAACAACTCACACCAGAATCCAATGGAACAATCACCTGTGGGTAAACAATCTCCAAACACATTTCACATGAGCACAACACAGGAGAAGCAAATGAGATAAGAATTGTTTTCCTTTTCTCTGAGGCCTCTCTCGCTGCCTTTCAGCTTCCCAGGAGAAAAAGCCTGGGTGAAGGAATCTTTTTGGAGAATGTGAATGCCACAGATCCATGCATCAGCATCTTCTTTTGTTACTGACTGTTGTGCAGAACTGGGAGCTCCAGAACAGTGTTCATATTCTTTTCTGAAAGTGTCTTCCAAACTAACTTGAATTCAGCTCTGTCTTCCCTCTCCTTCCTTCCTCAAGCGTTCCCTTGCCATGCATTTATTGAATTTTTAAGTCACTACAGTTTCTATTGGTCTTTGAGGGAAAAAAAAATGCAGCACCCACATATGGGTTTGAACATTCTGTTTTGTAGGGCTTCATTTTTTAGGGATGTGAGTGACAGTTTTAAAGTTTCTCTTGTGGGGCTGTTGAAGTCTTTTTCTACCTTCATGAGAATATTCCTCTTTTCATGTTTTTGAAATGGAATTTTCATTTTCATTTCTATTGCTTGAGGAAAATTAAATGGAGCACCAGGGAAGGTGACTTTCCTCATTCAGATTGGATTGGTCTGGTTTCTCATTAAAAAAAAAAAAAAAAAAAAAAAAGATGAAAAAGGATAAAAAGATGAAGCACTTGACAGTGCAGCCATATCAATCTTAGCTGATCTTAACTTTTGGGGGAATTAGGGTTTCTGAGTTAGTCTTTCATCAGGCTGTCAGGACATTTATTTTCTTTATAAACTATAGGTCCTCTTTGCATTTTTGTGGCATCTTCAATCCCGACGGACTGACAGCACTCACCTTCTATCCATCTGCTCTGGCTTCGCCCTCTGTTGAGGTACAGCTGCCACAGTCTCTGGAGCACAAATTGGATATGTGTTTAATTGTCTATAACAACCCTGTCCCAGAGTGAAGGACAGAAGCAAAGCAGAATCCAGCAGAAACAGCAGGGGACCTTCACATAAAAGTGTAGCTAAAAAATGAATATTCAACTGAAATAATTTTCTGACAATAAATTTCACTTCATCTCATTGCTTACCTGGTTCAAACCTGTTTGTATTACAGGCATAATGTGGAAGGTATCTGATTTGCCTGTCATACCCTATAGCTAGTATATTGATCAAAACCCACAAATTTCCAGTTTTTTCTGAATTTATCTAGGTAGTACATGCTTTCTAACTCTCAGAGGTGCTCAATGTCCTTGCAAAAAAATCAGTGGCTATTGATGGAGCCTCATTCACATACTCATCCTGCTGAAGCCCAGGCTCCCTAGACAGCCCAAGTCAGGAGCATGGAATGAATTCCTTCTCCAGGAAAGTTTGATCATAACAGTAGTACCCTACTAATGCACAATGAATACGAAGTCAGGAAATTGGACAGGATCACAACAGCCTCCTCTAGCTAAAAAGGCAGTTCAGCACCTGAGATAAGCACAGGCATTCAGGGTTTACAGCTGCTATAAACAGTGGCATTTCTAATGGTGGAATAGCAACAGTGCTTTAATTCAGCAACTGGATGGTCAGTGATATAATTTTATGTGGCTTCCACATTGTTGTCTGCAAGAAAACAGGACAGCCAGCACAGCAGCCCAGAAGCAACGCTTCAATGTCCCTACTTCTGTTGGGAAGAGGCTATTTTGGTGGTGAAGGGAAGAAAGCAGAGCAGCAGCATGCTGGCAAGCATGAGCAGGGGTCCTTGGTGAGCAGCCCCAGAGGAAATACCTTGTTACATGGGAGATTTTCAGCCCCAGTTTGCTGAAATTTTAGGGAAGGATATTTAGCTAGTGAAAAAGAGTTTGAAGACAGAAATTTGTTGAAGTCAGTGAAATGCTGTTTAAGGCAGATGAAACTAGTGAGGTACACAGCTTTTCAAGAGTCCTGCTTTCACCAAAGTTTTTCTGATTTAATGATCTGCTGCATCTCTAAGCTGAGACCGTGTGTGGCAGTGCATGGTCTAGAGTTATCTTTAGCAAGGGCCATTTTCCTAATCATCCCTGGGCATCATTTATAGGTGAGTCAGTCTGCCAAGGAGATTTGGTATTCATGGTAGCAATCCCCCTTTCTACCTTGCAGCGGTCTCAAAGGACTCATTTGAGCATGTCTATCACATACAATTATGTAGTAACCCTGTTAATTAATTAATATTAACTTCTAACTGTTATGGAATTAATTGCATTTGGAAGAATATAAAAAATTAGTAAATAACCTCAAAATGTTGAGTCCTATTTGGCAAGATAATACAGCTCATCCTGCCCAATTACAATGATAAGATTTTAAACTAATTGAACTCACACTGTGCCTCCATTACCTGACATTCAGCAGCACACAGAGAAGATTAAAGGGATTCAGGGGATGGTGTGTTTATAAAACCAGGAATAGTCACTTCTGATTCTTATTTAAGCATAAATGAATTTTAATTCACAACTTAACATTACTTTTAATGGAGTTTGCTATAGAAATTAGCATGTTGAGAAGTTTGGGGCTTTTGCTAGTGTTTCAGGTTAAAATTAGTGACCTGGGATGCTCAGGACCTCATTACACAATGGCAGGTGCATACCCTGCAATCAGCTGCTCACCACAGCACCATAGGAGCAGAGGGCTTGCCAAACTGTATTAAATCCTTTGTTCATCTAACTTGACATTTTGCCTTCTGCACTGATATTCTTGAGGAAGGTGGAAGGCTCCCATAATGCCAATTACCTATCCAATAATGCTGTGTGGTGTACAGGGATGAAACATCCTTCCAGAGCCCTGCAGGCAATTAGCATACATCCAGAAGAGTGATATTCAATTACCCTTATTATTTCAGCATACCAAGTAGCAAGAGGTGGTTAATGATTGCACAAAATTATCTAGCCTTTTAGGAAACTATATTCAAAGTTACTGGAACACTGCATATCAGCAAGACCCATATGAGGCCCACTAACAGCAGTAAAGCTGATGAAAGGCCAGTGATAGATTATTCACTTGCATGGTAAAATTGGTATTTTTAAGCCTCTTATTGATACCCACAGAATTAGCCCTGGGGGACATTTTACAGGATGAAAATTTTCACCCAGAAGCAAATCTATTACTCTCCCCAGCTGAAGCTCAAGGCTTTTTGTTCACTATGCAGAACTGGCTATTTCTCAGAGAAAGTTTTGGGCTGCTGAGCTCTCAGATTCTCTTGCAGCACTTTGGACTCAGAAGTTGATGGTGACCATATCCATGGTACCCTGACATCTTCTGCCACAGCAAAACAAAAGATTGAAAACTGAGTTATCTTTCAACCACTCATTCTAAAAACTTTGCAGTAGAGTTTGCACTTGAATGGGTATTTCTGTTGTCATGCAAAAATGGGGTCAAAGACACCAAGGTCTATGTAAGTTGTGTAGGAAGACAGTATAAACCCATTCCCATACCATAACAGACCATGCAAGAAGAGGGGTGGTAAATAACAACTGCTGTGAGAAATTATACATCTGATACCTATTTTTACCAGAAAGGTCTGGGCTGGTGACTTTATGTCCTTCAGAGAAAGCACAAGTGAGATGACGATGAAATGCATCTGCATTTTTTATAGTACCAAACAAGTGTGGAACTTTGTCAAACTGGTGTTATAAGTGGGCTGCAGGTGAAATTTCCCAAGAACTTCAGTCTCTGAGGGATGTGTACTCTGATTAAGATGTATTGAATCATTACTTATTCAGTAAGAGGCAGTTAAGTTCTTCCTGCTAAAAATTCAAGCAAAAAGCATTGTCTTTAAGGCTTAAAGAAATTATCTTCCTTTTAAGTGAAAAGCTGTCTGCTAAAACCAAGGGTGGGTTGATGGGTGCCTCTTACAGCTTCAAACCATCATCCAAGTTCATAGAGAGTCAGGATCCCAGTTAAAATGCAGTCTCATGCCTTTTACCAGTACTGATTGGATCAAATGCATATTCTGTAAATACATATCTGTCCACTGATGCTCATGGCTTTGCCTCAGTGAATATCAGGACTGATTCTGACCTGTTTCACACTTAACTAAGAAACGATTTAATTCCAAAGCCTTTATAGAAAAAGACTATTTGTCTAAATATACTTTTTAAATGGACTTGTTAGGAAATGGGAATTTTAGTCTCTGTTTTGGGCATAGTCTTGGGATTCACAAAGAGGACATCAGGATTTATATTCCCCAATGACAGACCTACTGCTTATGGCAGATAAAACCCAGCTGCCTCCTCATGGGTCACAGTGAGCACATGGAAACAAAATACTGCTTTGCCAAGCTTACTTGATTATTTGAAAATTCGTTTCCCTAATATCTCTGTTTCCTGTAGCAGATGATAGGAAAAAGTGAGACTAATCAGCTAAAATGTTTTCTTTTCCACATGAGGATTAAAATTTCATGGTGTGCTTTCAATTCAAATATTCTTGGACAACTACAACTGTATCTTATTGAATAAAATGGGTGTAAACTAGAAAAACGTATGGGTTTACTTCTCTCGTTAATCAGAAGAATAAATTGCATTAAGATGTTGATGTTTTCCTAGAACAGAAAACAAATGATTCTGTGAATGACAAATAGGAAGTAACACCAAACTGCTGCAAGTTTTTTAGCAGAGGCTGCCAAGAGCTGCAAACATGGGAGGTAAATGAATAATCACCGACAGAGCAGAACAGCCATCAGACATAATGATGGAAAACCTCCTTTCACACTCACAGACGTCAAGATTTCTGTGCAATTAAAACTTGGCAGAAGCAAACAATTGGCTGTAAAACAAGACAAAGAGCTATGAAAAGAACCAGGCTTTTTGCTTCAAGTGAGTGGACTGTGAATGAATTCAGTTGCTCGGCTTGAAAAAGGGAGCAAACCAAAGCATATGCTTTTACACCCTTCAAAAAAACTCAGTGTAAGGAAAAAAATCAACTATTTGATAAATCAAACAATAGCTACCCAAAACATTAATTTCCTTCATTTCTTTTGAAACAGAGCAAATAATGCCTCTCAAAAGTGTCTTTAGATTTGTGTCCCTCTTGAAGACTGCAGAGGAGTGAGGGCCAGGGTTTGTATTCCTAACTGATGAAGAGCCAGAGCAGGATAAAGGGGGATCACCAAGTGTCTCCTTCAGTGGCACCTACTTTGTTCTGGTGGAGTGCTATTGATTTCTTAAGCATCTCTCACACAAGTGAGATGAGAGTTGTTTCGTGTCCTTTGTGGCTCAAAATTCTTTAAGCACTATTTGACTATTTTATTGTGAGCTGCTTCTACTTCCTGAAGGAAGCTGCCAAAGAAGATGGAGGATGTTATGTGGGTGGCACCTGGTAGGAGACACTGACTGAAGAAAGGGCAATGTAGAAAGAGAGGAAGGGTGCTGGAAACAGAGAGCAAATGATTTTCTCAGTCTCACAGAGTAAAACCAAGGTAATGGGACTTGGCATGGTGATTTCCTTGTGAATGCTTTTCTTTCTGTCTGGGCTTGTGAGTTTGAGATACAAAACTTGAAATTTGTCTGGCTTTGTTTTTGTTCCCATTCTAAATTTCTGGTAAATTCTATCATCTGGTAAATTCTAATTTCCATGTCCTAATTCCCTCCACCAAGTGGATAACAGTATTTCATTGATCATCATCTTTAAATGACTTCAGCCAATCATGCTGAGAATGTTAGGCAAATAAAATACATCTATCTCACCACTGAGCAAGAGGGTTCAGGGCTGTATTTTTCTGTGCTCTTGATAGTTTTATTTTTATTATTAGGAAAGAAGATAGACTTTTAATTGAAGTCCTTTGCATAGAAATGAGAATACCTAGAATTTTAGAAGAGAAGAAAATAAATTAAATAGTACCTTTCAGAAAAATTTTCTGATTTTGGCCATTCCAAGTGAAAAGACAGTACTGTCAGTCTTCTAACTTTTAATGAAAAATTTCAGGTTACTTGAAATTTCAGAGTTAAAACTTATCAGCATAAATCTCCTGAAATACTATGGAAAATGTAATTTTTTTACCATTCTTCACCACTGCTTTTTAGCTGTATTTTAATAGCAAGGTGAAAAGCAATTTATTGCCTTAGCAAAAATTACTTTTCTGGGTTGGTTGGTTTGGCTACTAGTGTTCAGTGAAGGAATTTCTAACATGAGTGGCTGGCCATTAGCACATTAAGGTATTGCTGTGTGGGAAAGCAGTTCAACACTTGAGGGTTTTATTGAACTGGAACCACAATTAAAAATGGTATTGCAAGTTCACCTAGTTAAGTACATCATGCTGGAGCAGATAGGAGCACCTAGAAAGAAGGAAATTTGTCAGGAATGTGAAAAGATTAGATTATATTCTTTGCAGCAGAAAATTTGGGAAGTGAAAAAAAGAAAATAGAACACAAAATAAAATCCTGTCCCCTTACCTCAAGAGGGGGCCAATTTGATCAGTGCAGGATCAGATCCAAAGGCTCTCATGGATCTGGGCATCCTGCCACAGGGACATCAATCACCTTCCATCCTCCTCTGTTGCCAGAGACTTATATAAATACTGGTGAAAGTTAAACAGACAAATTAAAAAAGTAAGATTTCTTTGGAAAAAGTTTCTCTCTAGTTTCAGATTCTGTGAAGATTTTCAAAAGATAGGCTTTTAATTCATCACACCTTTTCTATCAGGCTACAGCAGGATCTTTCCAAGTGAATGCTTGGATTAATCAGGTATCATGAATAATTGGCCTGTCTTTGTTAAGTTTAAAATAGAAAAAAGAAAAACACAAAAGGGAAAGGCTAAGGCAGAAAAAACCCCTTAAATTCAGTAGAAATAAAATTCAAGAGGTATTGATGAGATTTTAAAGACTACCTGAATGTTAATAGTTTGGGCATCCTTGCAGCCAGATTGCTTTGTGGGTGCATTGAGGGATTATGCCAGGATTCATGAGAAGGACAACTAATTGTCCAAGCTCCCTGGCTCCCAGTACCTGTCCTACAAATGATCACCCTGCCTTTTGCCAGTGCAATGACAGAGAAGGACCTGGTCCTTCCTCTCTCCCAGCTCACCAGAGTGACAGCTATGTCCGTCACCCTGGTATCCAGACAACATTTTAGGTGCTTCAAACACAGTTTGAAATTCAAATATTTTCTCTTGCTGCTTTTGTGCTAATTTAGGACCCCAAGTAAATACAAGTTCAGTTTCACTTGTTGAATTCTGCCTAAACCAGGCAGAAACATTTTTCTTCAGCTTTGCCAGAAAATGGCTTTTATCAACAAGCTTATGGGAAACATTTGCAGGTTGACCTTGATTTTCTGCAGCTTTTTTCATTTTCATTCAGAAAGGCATTTAAAACTTTAGCAATTTTTTATAGCATTTGCATGCCCCAACTACAGAGACTTAGTGTCAACACACAAGCAACCTGCTGTCTTGGTCCCTTCCTGTGAAATGTGATTGTTCTTCTATTTTCACAGTATGTTTAACAGTATGAAAACTCTACACAAAATAAACTTCTTGTAGGCTCTGAGCTTCATTCTCTTATTGGAAAAATAATAGTGCAATTTCCCTGCTACATTTATAACACTTTCCTTGTTAAATATAAATATGTATGTATATTCAAACCCATATTTTCTATATATTTACATCGAATTTTTTACTTGTTGCTAATGGATCATGTAATTCCTTATTCTAGGTAATAATTCTATTAGTAAAAGTACTTTGCAACTACTTTTTCTCTATCCATTTGTTCAAAGAAGCACAATAACTTGTCCTGCATCACTAGGTTACTAAACTACACTCACTAGAACCATAGGTGCTAGGGCACAGGGCTCCTGGAGATAAAAGGTTCCTCTGGTCTCCTCTGGTCTCCCTTCTAACAGGGAAACCTGAGAAGACAAAAATCAAGGAGGAGCTTCCTACTGTTATTTGCTATTTTGTCAATGATACCTGGCATGAACAAACAAACAACAACATAAAAAAAAATACAACACAAAAATACGAACGTAGCAATGTCTTTAAACATATCTTGGAACAGATCCTTCCTGATTGCTGTGGCAGATATCCCCAGTGACATCCCAAGAGAGAACAAATATTGCACAAGTAGTTTTTAAAGTTTTAGACTTCTTACAAATTTTAATCTTGTACAAGGCAATTCCTAGAATTAAGAGAAATTTGCCTGTGTCAGAGTTACCTCTGTGTGTCCTAGGAATGAAAGCAAAAATGCTGGGGCCAGAAACAAGGCTTGTGTTCATTAAAACTGAAAGCTACATCTCTTGTTTTCCTATGTGTTCTCACTTTCATGTGTGCTTATTCTTTTTCTTTTCTTAATCTCAGCCTCAGGTTTTCAGAGCTGTAGCAGCACCTGGTCTCACCTATGTTACCTGGTGCTCTCTCTCTGTCAGGCTTTTACATCATCCAGAAATCAAACAGTAGAAAAGTAATTTGGTATTTGAAGTTAAAATTGTTATTCATATCAATGGCTCAGAGACATTTGCTAATGAGATGTTGGTGCAAAGGATTTAAAAATTTTAGCTTCTGGCTTTTAACTCCAGAGGAACTGAGCAGCAGGTGATTTGGTGTTGTTTTTATCTCCTCTTGCTTTTGTGCATGCCAAAGTTTTTGAAACAAAGATCTCTTTAGCATTAATATACTCAAGAACTATGATGGCAGTCAGTTTGTCTCTCCCTAGTTGCTGGCTCACCACCATGGAGAGCTCATGTCTAATCCAAGCAACATCAAGTGTCAGCACCATCAGTATCCCTGTTAAAGTCATCTTGCCCTCGTCATCTCTCGGATTCTGCATGACCTAAATGTGCACTTGGCACTGTTGACTAGGTGGGCTATGCTGACACCCTGGGAGCCGGTCTGTGCAAAGGGTGACACTTTGTCCTGGTTACAGGGGTAGGGTGCCAGTTTAGCACTCTGTGGGTGTAACCAAACTGTGTATTGGACCCCCCTCCACACCATTTCTGAGGAACTGGAAATGATGCAGGAGCTGCCCAGTGCACACCCAGCACCTCAGGCTACAAACTGGATGTTAAATGAGATAAACAGAAAGAGGCAAACCCTGCAAGGCAGGCTAATGTTTCTTTTTCTTCACAAATAACTCAGCTGTGATAACCCCCCAGTGGGGGAGCACCAGCACAGTCACACCCAGCCTGAGCGGCCACCTCTGCTAATGGGCTGTGGTGGACTCGGTGGCACCAGCAGAACAGGCAGCTGCAATGACTTAGAACATCAAGGACTCCCAAAATATCTCATGATTCAGGGTTACATTGTCCATTGTGATACTCCCTGCCCTGGGGGAGGTACTGAGCATTCCCACCTGAACCTTAGCATGTATAAATCTTTGTCTTGGGGACTCTGGACAGCACCATTTGATAGATCCAGAGGAGGAACAGAATTTCCCCAGGACTGTACCATGACTCTGACCAACAGATGCCAGATGTACTCTGACACTGGGGATTAAAAACAGTTTTCTCTGTGTTGTTATATTTGTTGTAGTCTCTTCAGCAAGTTGTAACTCTGAAGTGTGATCTGTCTTGGTGTGATCTCTCTTGGGGTTCAGTTCTCTGACCAGTTTACTTTTAGACAAGCCTAGTTCCCAAGTTCTGAGAGCAGTCCTTAGCTGACATTTTTAGGTGTTTTCTGACAGCCATGGTGTAATGGTTCCTGTGAAGATCAGTTTCCCTGTGGCATACACAACATTCTCCTGCATTCCTGTCTCTGACTCCGTTTTTCAAAGGAAAGGTCTAAGTATTTTTCTGGTTTTTCCTTCACCCCACTTAAGTGCTGGACTAAAGGGAGAAGTGTTGTTTTCCTTATGGACTTCTTGGGTTGCTTATCTTATTATTTGAATGCATCTTTCATTTGATGTCATGACAACCAGGTAAAATGGACTGCTGTTGTCATGTTTGATTTACAGCCCGGATACTGAAGCAAAATGTAGCTGAAGTGACCAGAATAACTGGTGATCATTAAAGCCTGAGTGATGAGGGGCCCAAGGAGACAGCTGAAGGCTAGTTTCCAAGGGTCTCTAGCTCTCTCATGCTTTCTGCCCCTCCTCCTGCTGCAGTGCCACCCAGCAGCACCACTTTCCCCTCTTGTCTTTTACCTCTTGCTTTCCTCTGTCTGCTGCTAAAATCTCTCTCTTAAATTTAGTCTGGTCACAAAAGTGCACCATGTAACCTCATGTAAATGAAAGCATTCCTTAGCCCATTCCTAATCCCACTGACTTCAGTAAGAGTAATAGCATTTGGCTTTATATATCAATAAACAGGGGGGAAAATGGTGGAGTTGGAAATATATTTTGTATTTCATCTTGGCTGTGAAACAAATATGCATTTTCTGGTAGTCAATTCATATTATATGGACTACTAAAACAAGTGTATCAGATGACAAGACCTGTACACAGGCTCATATTTGTGGGCAATAAATCAGGCAGAGAGTGAAGAACTGTGTGTTGCTGTTTCAAGGGAACAATGATCATGCAGCCTCAGAGCTTGCTGTAGGATTAAATCCATAAGTTCTGGGAAAATAGACACTTTTTTTGTCCCAGAATTCATCTTTTTGTCTCATTATTTATTTGCAGTTTGCGTATGGGCAGACAATAAGGGAATAATGAACAGCACTGAGTTGCAAAGAGGAGCCTTCCAAACTGGGCTGTGTTACTGTGTGGATGTGACACATCAAGAAAAGCAAAACTTTGGTGTCTTGCTTGACCAGCTGTATCCCAAACAGAGGCCTGGATACAAACTCTGCAAGAGAGGTTTGGAAGAGCTGCAAGGGGAAGGTTCTTGCCTCATTTGCCCTTTCACTGCAAGAGCTGGGATAGTGCACTAAGTGAACCCTGCATTTATACAGTGTTTAAAGGGAGAGTCAATGGTTACTTTTTAGTCCAACCTAAACTCAAAAGCTACTTCAATCTTTTGATAGTTACATTAAAAATATTAATGCAAAATTTTCTATATCCCTTAGTTAATATAAGTTTTTTAATAATTTACCAAACCTGTTAAATTCCCATGTTAGAGCCTCGACTTCTCATAGGAAGTGTGAAAAGGCACGACCAAGGTAGGGGCAGAACTGTAGGCCATGATGTCGTTAATCATCAAAAGGGATTTTGCTCCCCTTCAGTCTTGCATGATTAAAATTTAATAGGAAGTATCTGTTCCCTAAATACATATTTTTCTTAAACAACTTTGGATAATGATCACAGTGACCAAGGCAAACTTCAATATTGGATATCTGTCTATTCTGGTGTTCTCCAGTACAGAAAAGGAAAACCTCTCCTTCTGAAATGTTCAGTACCAGTCACTTGGATATCTCAACACCAGCTGAAAATGCTTTGCTGGTGTTGCTTTCCCATCAGGTAGCCCTATAAAAATGTGGTTTGGCTGCATTTTGAGAATACTTATCAGGCATCCTAACACTTTCTTCCCACACTTACAACTCCAAAAAGACCTACTGTTTTCATGTTTTATTGCCCATGTAAAAAGAGCACTGTATGTAATCAGTGGTATTGCATACAGCATAGATATACAGCCTGGGAATTTGCACTCCATTCAAACATAGGAATTCTCCATTTTAAAAAACAAATGTAGGTAGGTAAACAGCTCAACATGCAACTCAGAAAAGAGAATCTACTGCTTTGAGAAAGTGATTGGCAAGAGTAAATAAGAAGAGGGACGTGAGCAGAAGAAAAGCTATTTTATTAGGGCTTGAAGGCAACATAAAGCAGGGATGTTGCTGAGCTTTATAGTGTTTAGTAGTTTATAATGAGACTGCATCCCTGAGTATTTCCAGGTGACTCACCTCCCTTAACTTCCTTGGGATGTATTTGACCCCCACATGGAAGCCCTGGTGCTGTCTCTCCAAGTTCAACATGTTTCTTCTGTATGCCAAGGAAGATATCTTGTGCTTTCCTTTGCAGACCAACATTATTATCCATCCAAAGTCAACACCAGCCTCCGACAAGCAGTAGTGCAGCAAGATGGTCATTTTTCTTGATACTGTTTAAATCTATAGAAATATTTTTCACTCCAGGAATTAAGCATTTGGCTATACTTTCAAGAAAGGGGAATGCTGGGCCAGATATTTGGTGGAAACTGATTTAGGGAAGATGTGGATGAACTTAGCATCTTTGTAACTCAGATGCTTTCAGATAAGCTTTGATCTAGGCACTCAATCATGAAGTTCATTTTCCTGAGAGACTTCACAGAAATGAGTGTTATCTGCTTTTCTAAGGTCACATGGATGACTAGCATCAAACTTTAAAACATATTATCTTTACAACTCTAATTAAGAAAAAACACCTTAGGTTAATTGCTTACTTCCAGATATATTAACTGCTGTATCTATTTATATTTGAAAGATGATGATAGCAACAGGAAGGTCTAGAAGTAAAAGAAAAATTATAGAGGAAGTTTATACCAAAAATATTTGTATTCCTCTCATTCCCTCAGGAAGAAAGCTTAGATTGCAAATATAGGTACTAGATAAACTGACACAACTATTTATCATTTAAATGTGCTGTTCTCATAATTCTAAACCCCCAGTTATTAATACAAAGGCACCTTAACATCTGTTAAAAATAATGACAAATGTGTAATAAATATTATTGAAAGTGTAGCTAAGTTTGTTTTTAAACATTGCATCACTTATTTAAAAGTCCTGTTGCACCACAAAAACACTTCATGTCCTGAATTGCACAAGCTTAGTTTTGAATACATGACAACAACACTGAATACCACTAAGGCTGCTGAAGATGCCCATGCTGGAAGCCCATACATAAAAAGAAGGGGTCACATTTTAGTGGTAAACCAAGATGATCAGGAAGAAAAAAGCTTGCATAGAGACACCCACAAGAAGTACTATGATTTCATTAGAATGAGACATAAGACCATGTCTTTTACCTTTTAATCATACAATTTTTAGTTCAGTCATTTAGTGACTTGATCAATCTGCTTTCAGTTATTGGAGGATCTCTGTCTAAAGATGTTTTAACATCCCAAGGGCTTGCCTTAAATATGTACTTAATACTTAATAAATTGAATCAGACTACCTGCAATCCTTCATTTCCATACTTAACGTGTACAAGGCATCACTTAAGTAAAAGGAAGCAAAGTGCTGAAGGATGGTAATGAGTCTATTTGCTGCTGTTCCATTCTGGTTTGCACATATACTGTCAGCATTATGCTTGCTCACTCTGCATTGTGTCATAAAGCCATTTCAAAAAGCTTGGAAAGAGCATGTTTTTGCTGTAACATCAGGACAGGAGGCTGCTAAATGCAGAAAGGTAAGAGTGTTTTCAAAACAGGGATGCAGAAACTAATATTTCTGGGTATGTCCTCTAAACAAACAGCACTTGCTCATGTAGAGAGGTTGACAAACTGGTCCTGCAGAAAAAAAACTATGTTGATGTGCCTGATGTACTGTATTTTGGTCCTTTCCATTATGATTCTCTCCAAGATGTAAAGCAATGCTTTCTACAGTCTCATCCACATTGTTTACCATCTGCAAAATCACAGCTGAACTGCAAACTGAGGCATCCTTTAGTTCAAGGATAATGCACACCAAAACCAGGAGTGGGAGACCAATCTGCTTGCATGTCTGCCAGGTCAGCAGGGGAGGAAATCTTTGGGCCAGTTAAAAGGCATCACTTAGAAAGCCATTGGCAGAGCAGGCCAGAGCACACGAATGATTTAGTGAGCTTTCATCCCTTGAAGCATTGTCCCTTCTGCTTAAACAAAAGGTAGCTTTTCAGGACACGATTGAGAGAAATTGTACTTTTTCTACTTTTCTGCTAAACAAGACTTCATGTCATTACCTTAAATGCTGTAGTTTTCTGACAACAAAACAAGAACTTTGGGAAAATGGACCCATTACTTCTTTGTTGGAAGTAATGGAAGAATCTGAAAAATGCCCAGATCTGCTCTGCTAAGTGGAGTAAGGAGAGTGGGCCTGGTGAAGAGCTTTAAAGATTAAAATCCTGCTCATGGTGTGCTGTACCAGTTTGACACTAGTGGAGCATGGCCTTCCCAGGTTAACTCTGGTTCCACGACAATCACCTCAGGCTTTTTCTCCAAGAGTTTCTGTGGGTTTTGCCCCATCCAGAGATTTTTTTCTGTGAGTTTCTCCCATCCACAGTTTTATCCTCTTAGCTAAATTTCTTTCAAATCAGAATCACCACTTGCCACAGTCTTTACTGCATGACTCTGCCAAAATTCTTGTTAAGCAATCTTATGATCTTTCCTGAATGTAACCTTCCTATATTTTGAAAGAGACTGCCACTGTATTTGAATAATCTCTTTACATAAACCAGTATTATCTCAGAAAGCATGCCTTCCTGCAGCTATGAAATAATTTTATATGTTTCAAATTCTGCCAAGAAACCCTAAAGGGAATATTTTTATATTAAGTCAAGCCTGTAAATTTTAAAAAGAAATAAGGCTTGGATTTAGAATATAATTGCCCAATGCTCTCTCTAAATCTCTTAGCTTGAGACAATTAGGGGCTGTAGGAGGACAATGGTAGTGAGGAGATGTGACAGTGTTTTAAAATTTATTGTGAATTCAACTGAACTGTGCAGAGAGGTAAATCCACCATTTCTGCAGGCATATGTGTTGTCTGCTTTTCAGAACAACAAAGGATCAAGGTGCTGCCCAACTTCAATAACTAAAGGTCTGATGACATTTCCTATGGGCTTAGTTTTAGCCTTTGTGTTATGGCTGGGCTCCACTTCAACTGCTCCAGCCTGACCTACAATTTCAGCCCCTTTCCTGGTCCCCATGGCTCTGTGATATAGTGAGACTGCCCTCAGCACTGCTGTGCCTTCCAATGCCAGCCTCAAAATCAGGGTGTTTGCTGGCTGGAGAGAGTGTGGGGGTATGTCAAGGGTCAGAAGTGTACCGATAATTAAATTTCTTGTAATTTTTCACCAACAAAACTCTCCTGCATGTGAGAGTAGCCATGGTACACTCAGTGAGAGGTACAGGCTACAGAGGATGTCCAGGACACATTAAGAGCCCAACTGGCTCCTGATGAATAGAGGCATAAATAGGAATAACCCTCTGTGGAAATCAGTGGGATTGATTTACCCTGCTGTTGACAAGAGGGGAATGATTCTCGTAGCCAGGGTGTTGTTGGTAACACAGGCATCATCTGTTTTATAGCCGGGCTCCTGGATCAGGTCTGTGAGCACTGTGGAGCTATTGATTGAAAAAGAGAGTTTGTGCCTTTGGTCTCACCTGCTCTAGCTTTGTGATTTTGCTTCTTTGTTTGTTTTGCAGACAGCTAAATCCTTTCCTCCCAGTGTCACTGAGCCCTAGACAAACACGATGGCATTGGGACACCACAGAAAATATGTATTGACAGTTTAATCAAAAGGGGTAGGGATGAGCTCTGGCCTGCTGGCATGGTGCCAAGCTATTTCTTTTCTTTATGGGGTTTTTTCCTTGATACTTCTTTTTTATACAGCTTGTTTGCTTTCAGACTTCCCAAGAGCTGCCACCAGTCATGGCTAACCCTGCTGTCCTGAGGGTGCTGCTTGACAGGGTAATGAGAAGCCCCACTGAGGAATAGAACCTGAAGAGTCCTGTGTTGTTCTACAGTGTCTCACACAGAAGAATAAAATAAACTCAAAATGAGCATGATTTCAATCCTGCCTTTGTGCCAAAGCAAGAGATATTTTCATTTTCTGTTTATCCAACTAAAAATAGAGATGATGGGAAAATGGATTTTTTTACCTGGAAAGAATTTCCAGTATTTTGGTGTTTGGTATTTACCTTTGGGAATATTAAAAGGTGAAATAGAAACTTTTATCACAAAGGTCATATGAAATCAAATAAACTGAACATTTTGGAGCAAGGAGGCCTATCACTGCCATCAGATATATAGTCTGAGCAGTATGTCCAGACACCATGGGAATCTCAAGTAGATGACAACAGCAACCACAAAGCACAGAACAGCCGAAAAAACCCCAAGAAATTAATGCTGAAGCCATGCAGACAAATTATTTAGTTTGGAACTTCTGGTATAGGAAGAATAAAATGTACTATTTTTATTTTTAATTCAAATAGTAAATCAAACCCAGAATTTTCCTAAAGAAGTTTTCAACTCAGTGAAAGCCAGGTGACATTGGAAAAGCAATTGGCTTGAATCTTTTTTCCTGTTCAGTTAAGAAGCAGGTTACCCTTTTCTTTGTCATGCTCCAGGAGAACAAATTCTCACTCATGCCTCAGCCCACCCTCAAAAGGCAAACAAGCACTTGCTGTGCCAGGACTCAGATCCCATAACAGACAGTCAGGGACGTTATCAGAAAGTTCTTAGTCTTTGTTTTTTTCCTGATTCCTTGGACACAGCCTTGGGACTTCTAAATCTTTGACATCACCCAACTCTTGGAAATACAGCCAAGAGAGCTCTTGTTGAATGCATGCACTGAAGGCTTTCTAAGGAACGAGGCAGAATTTACTGTCTCTTTCGGAATACAGGTTTTTTAAACCTTTTGAGTGTATTGTAATATTTCTTCAGCTTTCTTTCATCATCCAAGGGTAAATTTTTAGAGGATGCTTCAGATGTAGGGTTACTCACTGGAGGGGAGTTGCACAGGTTTCCTCTTATCATTGTCTCATGAGGTCACTTGCAGCCAACCTAGAAAAGCAGCAGGCAAGGATGGCTGCAGTCCTTGCAGGTTTGTTTGCCAGGGGTCAATAAGATTTTGATCTGAAGTTGGTTTGATTCCTTTTCTTTTCTTGGTTTCTAAAGCAGGGCCAGCAAGGCAGTTTCAGGCAGGAGACAGGCTGTATACTGTTCATCATCATCCTTTCTGTGCTAGGGTGGGAGCACATATCTGCAGTGAGAATGACTGCAAGTTGCTTTTACATGTCTATTTTTTGGCCTGCCAGGGGGCAGCATAGCAGTCAGAATAGCCTGAAGGTAGCTTTTCCTGGGGCACTGTGCTCTACTCAAAGGGCAGGAGTGTGATGGATGTTGGCTTTGTTTGGTGCCATGGCTCTTGCTGCTCACTCTGTGTAATTTAAGGCCCCACAGAGCATTATGGTTGGGTCTCACAGGGCTGTGATGGAGCTCCTTCAAAACCTGCTAGGCATCCTTCCCTGGAGAGGTGGAAAGTAGACAGGAGTGCCTGAGACACTTTGTGCCCTTGAGCAGCCAGCACAACCCTGCTGTACAAGCTCAGCCTTTCTGCTTGTGCTACAGGGCTGCAGAGAGGCAACTTGGCCTCACTGGATCATCAGATAATTCAGATCGGAAGAGGCATCAGAGGAGTTCACATGCTTAAAGCAGGGTCAGCCAAGCTCAGACCAGGATGCTCAGGCCTCTATCCAGGCATATTGCCAGAGAGACTCTTCCACATAACTCTTCTCCAGGCACTTGTGGTTTTGGTTTTTTGGTTTTTTTTTTCCTGAAAGCAGTAATATTTTCAGGAAACTGGGACGTAAAAAGCAACAGAAAAATAGTGAAAAGCCCTGCATTTCTTCCTATTCTTTACATGCTTGCCTGCATATGGTATATTTCTGCAGCCTTTACTAAGGTGTACTGCTCTTTAGGTAGAAGATTTCCTTTACAAAACAGCCAGGTATCTCTGTTTTAAACATCTTCCTTATTCCCCTTTCAGCGTGACAACACATTTTATGATGACATTCCCCTTCTGATGGTGACAACACTATTAGTTTACATGACAGATGTTTCATGTGGGCTGGAAACAGATAAAGAGACAAATCCTGATAAAGGCTACAATTCATCTGATAGTTTCAATGGAGTTTAGATACTCCATATCTCTTTTGATTGCTATTCATTTTAGATTTGAGTACCACAGCCTGTTTCAGATATGGAAGTTTCTATAGGCACCTAGAGCACACCCAGGAATCCACTGCACAGGAAACAGTCAGCTTTAAAGATGAGGTAGTTGGATGTTCCTAGAAGATCTGAGCCTGTTCATTTCCATCAATGACTTTCACACAAACAGGATGACTGCAGCATCGACAGATTTGAGAAGCATCATCTTGCAGAACAGAATGAGTATACCAGCACAGGAGAAGGATGATGGATGTGGCTGAAAAATGTTTGAGTACAGGACATTAAAAGAGACCTTTAGGACAAGAAGGTCTCCATTAAAAACTTCCACTGTAATCTGATCAGGGAGAAGTGACTAAGGTAGACCTGAACGTGCTTGTCAATGACAGGTGTCTTACCATTTGTCACATATAAGAGAGACAGACATACCCCTAGAATTCTTTAGGAAAGGTATTTTTAAGTTCAGGAAGTTTAAATATCACTGGGCAATGTCCTGACAAGCCCTCCTCCAAAATACGTCAGTCGAGAGTTTTGTCATCAGTTCAAGAAAAATGAACGGAAACCAGAAGACGTTAAAAAATTCTGGCCAGCTAGCCAAAGAGCAAGATAATCTTTAGGAGAACAGAAAATGATTAATGAAATGGAGAAAAAAAAGCTGATTGTGGTGTGTGTTTTTATGGTATAAATACAATAGAAAATGTGTATTTTACATGATTAAATGCTTTAGCTTCCTGTGCTCTCCTTGTTTTTGGGTTTCTCACTGAGTTAGCTGGACTTGAGCAGAGCCAGGAGCAGCAAGAAGACCAGTGGGAGAAATTCATATTTAGTAGGTATTCCCTTTTGAGATTAGGGTATGGGCAAGACACTTTGTGCTTATCTCCATGTCTGTGTTCTGCTTTCCTTCCAAAGGTGTTTTAAAGCCATATTACTGAAGTCAAAGAAAGATAATTGCTTGGATCTCTTGTGGAGAAGTTTTCTCATCTTATGTCCCACTTCTCTTTTTCTTTTTTTTTTTTGTAAGTAGATTCAATGTAGAAAGTACCAGATTTGGGGATTTGGAGTATTTCCTAAAAGCAGCTCACAAACACACCTACATAATGTACAAGACCTTATTTCTGGTGTGGAGACTACTCCCACTTCTTCCCCTCCTACACTCATTTGTGATCCTCCTTAAATTTTCTCTCTTCTCCTGGGAACTAAGTTTAATTACCCTATTGCCATTCCCAGTCTATATACTGCCTTTGCTGTCTGTGCATCCTTGGTTATTGGAAATCTGGGTAAATTGTTTATTTGTTTTGGGATCATACCTAACTGATCTATAATCTACAGGTTACCCAATCTTCAGGACCCACAGGCAATTTTATTTTCCTTGTTTCCTTCTGCTACAGATTTCCAAATGGCAATTTTTTTTGGTTCAGATTTTTACCCCTTACAGGATCCAGCTCAGGTTACTTTTTGCCATTTACTGTTCTATATCCTTGTATGTCTTAACCAGTGAAATTTGGCTTTATTTACATATCTGTCTTTTTTGCCTTTCTAGGTCTTGTAAGATTTTTGCTTTTGTCCTTATAGTAGGTAGTATATTATATTTTTAAATATCTTATCAAAGGTGGATATTTAGTGTGTGGAATACATTTCCATAAATTTTATTTTGGCTGAGGTTAAAGATTTCTCTTACTTTCAGCTCTTTAGGCAGCAATCAATTCCTTTCTCCTTCCACTGTCAAGCTGCTGTATCATCTCAGTCCAATAGATTTTGCTAATCAGTTTCCTTAACTTCTCTAAATTTGCTTTTCTGAAGTCCAAATCTTTAGCTAAAGACCTACTCCTATTTGTTCTTTGATTTTAAATGTAAAATGAATCAATTCTTGATCATTCTACAGTTACTTTCTATTATTCTGTCCATTAGCTGTCTCTCTTTTAATGTCCTTTACACTTGCAGAAATCCAACAGTGTTACATCTCATTGACTGCTTGTAACTGTGATGAAGAAATGTGCTGGGTAATATATCCATTGTGCTGGTATTGATAGTGTCATTTTTTAGCCAGTATTTAGGAAATTCAGCTATCTCATAATGCAACAAAAGGCTGCAGTGTTTCTCTCTGAAATGGAATCAGACCTCTCTGTCACAGTCACACCAGTCTGAAAGTGCAGCTCCTCCACTAAGGTGCAAATTCACCCAAAACCACCAAACATCTGCCCTTGACTGTTGCAGCACCATGTCCCCAGAAATTCCTGTCCCTCTTCCAGTGACCCTACCTACATGTCACCCAGCTGTACCAAATATTGTACAACCTCACCCCTCCTGGTACTGAAACTATGACATTCTCCTGCCTTAAAAACCTGTGGAGAGAAGGAGAAATGAAACCTTTCCAGAGGATCTTTTGGGAGATTGGGTCCAGGCAGAGGCCACAGCTGAGCCATGACTGTGGTGCTCAGGGCTGGAGGATTGCCATGGACGTGTGCCACCACAAAATAAAGTCAAGTACATGGCTTGTGCCCTGCATGGTTTATCTTCCCCATAGGTATTTCACTGTGGAACTGGAGATTGTATTGTCAAGTTAAGGTACAGCAGAACAGCAAATGATGATTGTTCAGGAAATGCTTGTTCAGTTGATTGGATCAGTGTTTAGAAAATATAACTATTGAAATAGGGCAGAGACAAAGATTACTTCAAAGCCTGATGCATATGGATTTAAGACAATTCTGGCTTGATATATTTTAGGATTGTACACAGTCATAAGGAAACTTAAGGAGTTTTGAGAAACCCTTTAAACTTAAAATTCAGAGTTCTTGGGGGGGATTTTAAACTGACAAATTAGGATCGCTGACATTGCGAAGCCTGGTCAAGTATGTTTAGGCTTATGAAGACAGCCTGATTTTTCTATGCAAAAAATAGATTTTTAAATAGGCTTCATGATTTTTAAGGTAGGAGACCTGACATAAACTGTGAAACTTCAGAACAGAACGACAGAAACCCAGTAAAACTCTAGGGTTGTGGTCCAGGGAGAATTTGATAATTATCTTCAAAGAAAATGCTATAAAAAAGTATCAGATAAGCAAACCAAAACCCAAGACATCATTTTACAGTTTCCAAGGTGTTTTCAAAAATGTGCCATTCTAATGGGGGGAAAAGATTAGAACCCCACTGTGGCCAGGAGGATGAGAGAGACATGCTCTTTGCAGGGAGCTATATGGTGGCTAACATAATCTGTCACAAGCATTTTGCAGCACAGAGCCTGTGATCATTAAAGCCTAAAATTGCATTCTTTGGATAGTCTAATTCCTGTCTATCTTTGCTGTAATCACTTTGCTCAGAGCTGAAATTTCATTTCCCTTATAATTTTTGCTATAAGGATGTATTTCACAAAGTGAAAAAGCACGTCCAAGACTACACTCTGTAGTAAAGCAACTGTCAAGTAGAAGTATTATTGTTAAAATACAACGAAAGATATATTCCCACTAGAGACAGACAGGAAATACAGATTCACTGCCTGAAAATATTTGTCATTTGGATCTTATTGTGGCCAGGTGTTGCTAGCTGGCCTGTTCACAAATTCTGGTTGAGCACAACCTCCTCCATTGTGTCACAGCCTCTCAAGAGTACTCTGACATCTCAGGCAAAATCTCCACCTCTCCTAATCTCACATCTCAGAAGCATCTGCAAGGGCTTTTGTGTCAAGAAAAGCTGGAAAAGTTCCTGTGTTGTAACTTTTCTTGCTTTGAGTTTTACATGCTTTCAAGATGATGAGGAATAAGCGCCGTTCAACTTCTTTAAGGTTAAATTTCCAATAGCCATTGAAGGACAGATTGAGAGCTGAAAGTAATTACTGAGAGTAGTTCACATCTGCTCTTCTGGACACCTGCTTGAAGCCCCTAGTGATGACTTCAAATATGTTAATCCTTTTTCCAGAGACCAGTGAGCTGCTAGAGGGCTGGATTTTTTCAAATGAGAAAACAAGTCAGTTCTGCAATGAAAGACAGGGGCAATGGAGGGAAGAGACTAATTAAAACCCATACTGTAAATTGCTGCAATAGCAGGGAAAGGACTCCTCTCTCATCAGCATTTTCCAGTTGGCTTATAACATTAAAAAAAAATTATAGCTTTCATTAGGTCATAGAATGGTCTGATGTGTCACTTATTGTTTACATAATGGGTACCTAGTTTGCTTCAGCATTAGCAATGTAAATTGAATACTCACATAGACTGATATCAAGCTTTGCCTGAGCCTTCACAGGCATCTTTCTTCCCCTTTGCCCAGTCATACAACTAGTAGAGCACCACTAACCAGAGCAGCAGTGAATGGTGGTGTGGACAGGAAGCTTAGTGGTCAAACTGGTGCCTTGTTTTGCCCTTTCTGCATGAGCATCTACGTTCAGTGGAGAAGAAACTTGCAAGGGAACTTTGCATCAACATAAGAAGCTCTGGGATAAAGTTCCTATGATTTAGCTACATATCTGTTGTGCTGTTCCCACACCTCCTCATTTTGAATCTTCTGATTTTTGTGGGGAGTAATTTTACATTCCAAAATAAGTGTTACCTTGTGTTTTGAAATATTTTAAATTTAGACAAGTATCATCCCAGATAATGATTTCATAGTAGAAAAATGGAAATGTATAAGAGAATTTCCAATTGAAGCTGCTTAGCACAGGAGGGCTGTAGTGACATCTTGACCAAGACACTTCTGGTTGGGATATTTGTGGTACAGGAACAGAGAACAAGTAAAGGCATTCAAGGGTATTAGGTGAAATTATGGAAAGGGACAAACATAAAATTGCCTGAAGCTTGTACTTCTCCAAAGAAAAAAGAGGCCAAAAATTCTTTCTTTAGCTTTCTGTAGTCTAAACTTTCTGTGGAGTTTATGTCATACTTTTGTTGCAACACTAAATCTGGGTTTCCAGTAATGTCTGAAGAAGATTAATAATCAAGAAATTAGAGCAGTTATTGAATGCAATTAAATAGAAAAGTTTCTATAAGTGCTTTTTTTCTCATTGTGATAACTGAACACATGATGTTTAAACTGAGAACAAAGAGGCTGACCAAAGTTTTTCTGCCTCCAGGCTGCTCACATGTAAAATATACCAGAAAAATCTAGCACATTTTTATGGGCAGTGTGGAATACCTTCTCTTTCTAGTATGTGAGACATACTAAATGACCATGTGAAGGAAAAAAATACTGACATAATTATGAGAATTAGTGGCAAAAAGGGTTTTATCTCTGATAAAATGAAGAAGCTGATCTGAGCCAGACAAGAGCAAATCTACTGGCCTACATAGCTGGAATCAACATTGAACCTGAAATTTGCTGTCTTTCTCAGCAGCATGGTAATTGAAAGGGTTTGTTGTGTGTTTGGAACATGTTTTAAAATTGTCAAAATCAATCTAGTCTAGGCATAAGCTTGAAACTGCATGGGAAACTTCAAATGGTCTTGAAGTCACAGTTATCAAGTGATCTGGAAGCGTAACCATAGCAGCCAGCAGAGCACATGCTCCTAAGCACCTCAACAATTTGCAAAGTCCTGGACTGGTGCTCTCACAAGGGTTTATGACATTGTTCACACAGTGTTTAGTAGAAACAGGAGCAAAACTTGGTGGAATGCACTTAATCTTATTTTAGCTGCACAAAATAAAGCACATAAAATAGGCTATGTGTTTACACTCACAACGTTAGTGTAAAATCACTAATAGAAAGGGGAGAAAAAGCAATGAAGCAGCACATGAGTTTTTTGATTTTTTTTCAAATGAAGTTACTTAGGTCTTTATTTCCTATTTCTCCAGATGCAGAACTAGGAAACCAGAGAGAGTTCTGTTCACCTGGAAAAAATCATAACATAGATCTATTCATAACATCATAATTAGATCTATTCAATTTTTATTGTTCATTTTGCACTAGAAGAGCTGAGCAACAAGCTCACTGTGAATTGGGCTCAGTAAAATCAAACTGTACTGTCAGAGAGCTCTGCCTGGTGTTTTCAAAGCCTTGCTATGGAGTATGGGCAGGCTATTCCAAGGACACCAACAATGCATAATTTCTTTGGGGGGAAAAAAAGAAGAGTGTGATTTTGGTAGTGGTCCTTGACAATAGGCTGCAAAAAGACATCTTAGAGTCAGCACTGATAAAAATTGTCTGCCATGTGAATGATGTGCAGTAAGACAATCCTTGTTAAGTCATAGAGGTCAAGAATTAACATTGAGCCAGTTGTTTCTTTTTTTTTAGAGAAAATAGCTGTCTTCTGATTGCCAGGGAGAGAGACAAGAGTGTCACAGTTTGTCCAAATGACTCAATTTCTAGTTTTAGGAACATAATTGTCACTTTTTTTAGCTGCTTTTTTCACTTTAGCTAAAATGAAGTGTGTTAAGATACTTTTGTCTCTGAGTTTACGAAGTCAATTGATCCTTTGAAATAAGTGGGAGCCTAAGGTTGTAGTATCAATGCTGTATCATACTGCCTTTCAAAAAAAGCACTGACACTTAACCTTCTTTTAAGAGATGATTCTGTGCTGTTGCAAATATGTAAAACTCATAGCTGTGTACCTTCAAAGATAAACAGCTGCTATCATCTTTACCTAATCAGGGTTGTTTTGCAGACCAAGACAAGAGAAGTAGGCTCTTGTAAATGCTGTCTGCATATTCCCTCACAATACATCCCTTCAAAACCTGAACTTGTCACCAGCTGCCAATTTTCATCAA
Organism: Agelaius tricolor; assembly: GCF_023055355.1. Taxonomy (NCBI): domain Eukaryota; kingdom Metazoa; phylum Chordata; class Aves; order Passeriformes; family Icteridae; genus Agelaius; species Agelaius tricolor. Next base: position 49,445,377 of record NW_027269261.1, read on the forward strand.
GGAAAGCCTCTCATTAAGTTCACTGAGTGCTCACAGAACTGGCTCTGAGTTCCTCAGTCTCTGGCTGGATCAACCCCTGCTTTGCAGTGTCTGTAATGCATCTGCATTGCTTCAAGGCTTGTGCTGCTCACCTGGAGGAAGGCAGGGAGGGAGGCAGAGTCCTTAGATGCATAGCTTGTTTTTACAAATGGAAACGGGGAAGGTGATTTGATTTCCTATGACCCACTCTCCTGGTAGCCTCTGATCTCTCCTTGCAATTCCAAAGCTTGTGGAGATTTTTTTGAGGTGCCCAGGGTGATAAATGTAGGACAGGGATAATTGTGGATAATTGTTAGGCTGAAACTCTCGTGCACTTGCTAGAATGGCAAAGAGCTGGTCTTATGTTCTTAATGTCTCCCTTTGAACAAGTTGAAAACACACTGTTGCCTTATACTTGCTATTTTAATAACCACTTTTTACTCACTGTCTATAGGATAGGAGGCAGTCTCTGAGTCAAGTTATGCTGCTATAGCCCTGTTTTTTACTGCCACAAGGGAGCATGAAGGATGGATCACTGAAAACAGTGATCAGTTTTTCTTGACACAAAAACCTGCTAGCTTTCAAGTTACAGGCTACTTGCTAACAACATGGAAATTCTGAAAAAGTTGCATGAAAATAGTTTACTTGCACGAAACTTTAATTTATACCAGCTGTTTTACTATTGTAGAAGTCTGCTTTGTGAATGCTCCAGGCTGAGGGGATCCCCGAATGTATTTGAGGGTCTAATAATCTGTCAGAGAAGGTAAACCTTGGGTAGAGTTTTTTCTGTGTTGACTGGCAAATAGAAATTTCAAAAGACTTTCACCCTGGCCTGCCACTTAAGTCAGTGCTGATAAAACTAGATCAGTCTGTCTAAAGGATTTTTTTTTTTTTTTTCATTTTGAAGCACAGGATGACACTTTGCTTTTATTCATTTACAGGCTGAACTAAACGCCACTCACATCCTTGCTTCAGTGCACTGTGTTGCTGGAGAGCTTGGAGACTGAACACACACTACACCACCACCCACCCCTGTAGCTGCCCAGAGTCATTTCCTCTGACATGCACAAGCTGACACATGAGCCAAAGGTACCAGTCAAGAGCTGATCTTTGTTGAGATATTGATAAGAGGTGCTAAGGTCACTTTCTCCTAGCATAAAGGATGCCTTGTCAGCTCTGAGAAATTAATTGAGTAAAGACTCAGGAAGTTCAATGTATCAGGCAGAAAATGTGCTCCTCTGTCCTTTCAGGAACTTAAATACTGCTGCAGTTTGCTTTTGTATGGGTTACCACTCTATTTCAAGACAGCAAGCAAGGTGGCTGACAACACAACAACTCAAATCTGCGTGAGGATCCCTTGAAGGCAAGAAGATATTCACAGAATATTGAATATTCCATTTTAAGCATCCCATGGGTGCCTGCTAGGCTTTAGTGACTCCTGTTCACCTATAATCCAGAAGGATGTCTTTGGTACTACAATGACATTCAGCGTTTACTTTATCCTTGCTCAATAAAAAAAAGTAACACTTAAGAAATACGTTGAGAGTTCCTGAATTAGATGAGTGCTTAGATTTTAGCTGTAATCAAAGAAAATGTGTTTCAATGCAGTGAGATGACAAAGTAGCTCTTCAGAGATTTCCCCTTGAACAATTCACTTGAATGCAGCTGCCTCATTGTGAGATGATTATAATGAAGGTTTGCCCATATCCGTCTGGTCTTCTGGATTTTGGGGATCTTTCAGTCTCTTCAGAATCACTAAAAGGTAAGAAACAGTTTAATCTTAAATGTTTGAAGCTTACAGCAGAATGGAGTCCGTGAACATATGATAAATATATACCCTAATTGGCAGCAGTTTTAGGCACTTCAACAAGATGATCATTCTTCTACTAACTTCCCTGGAAAAGAATTTTTTTTTGTTTTTCTACTCACTTGTTCTATACCAAAGCTTACATTTGCTGACTGTTAAATAGAGTCAGTTTTCTTAAATGTTAAGAAATCCAGGTACTATAAAAGCTGTGAATGTAAAACAGGATTTTCTTTCAAGCATGATCTTAACTCCAAGTTTACTATTCTTAGAGTCTCGTAGCTGGAGGAGGACCCAGCAAGACTGGTGGGTGCTGGGTGAGGACTTTTCCCCTTGCCTCGGTCAACTCTGTAGCTGCTCCATCCCACCAACCAGTGCCACTGAGGAAGTACAGTTGAATCTTTCAGTCAGCTTTCTTTGTGCTGACTTGATTTCCCATCAGATGAACAGAAAAGGATCATCTAAAATCCTTTCTTAGGAAAGAGGATTTAATGCTTTGTCTTGACAAAATGCTGCAGACTCTTCAGTGTGGTTAGATTGACCAAGGGAGTCTGCCTTGTTTCTCGAGTCAGTGGGACTGACTGCCTGGGAACCTTGATTTGCTGATACAGGTTGCTTGCTTTGTCCGTGATGTGTTCAGCCTGGAGGTCAGAAATGTGGCTTAAACCCCAGGGAAGATTGGCAGATGCTTTTTTTTTTTTACTTTCCCCAGTGATGAGGGCACTATTTTCCAGGAATGTCCTGCACCTAATCAATTCTTTGCCATTCACTCACTGCTCCTCTGGCAGCAGCTTGGTCTCTCTGCTATTCTGCTGCAACAAGCAGCTTAATCTCCTCAAAAGATGTGAGTGCCTGAAAATCTTTAGTTTTTCTAAAGCCTTTGGATTTAATATAAGATACCATCATGAAATTTAATGGCCTATGATGTTTCAGAAGCCTGACTGGATGATCTAATGACTCCTTCTGGCTTTAAACACTGAACCTCTTGGATCCTCACTTTTTTGATGACTTCTTCATATAAAATACAATTTAGAATAAAAATAACCTGATCATTTATCATATATATCTTCTTCATGGGAGAAAATTATTCCACTGCAGCAAAATCACAGAAAAGGAATTTTACTGGGACATCTGTGGGTTCGGTCAAGTGTTCCTTAACCCAAAGCCTCATCTTGTATGGAGGATTGGAGCCATTTCTCTGTGCTGAATCAGGACTTCAGGCCTGTATTACCAGTGAAGTATGGAATGCCCTTATCAGTAATAAAAATAAAAGAACAGAGCTCATTTGCTCAATAAGAAAAACAAAACTATTCCCCTGCCAAAAGGGGTTCAAAGATTGAGTGATGTGCAAGTCTCTGGGAGAATAGTGAGGAGCAAATTAATTCTTCTAAATAATTACAACAAAAATTAAAATGTTGGTTTAAAAATTATTGAAAAGGACAGCTGAACTAAGAGTGAGAAAATCTGGGCTCAGAACAGTGTATCAGACAGAGGAGCCTGCAATGAGATGTCAGTACTCTTTGGCTGTTTAGATCCAAGTTTGTGACCAAGCTCGTCTAAAGCTGTCCTGAGCATGGCAGGAGCTCTGCAGTGGGGACTGCAGGGTGCTGGGCTGGCTTCTGCCAAATCCTCTGTGCAGTCAGGACCACAGCACAGGGCATGGAACCTGGGACACAGGACTCCCGTGAGCATCCAGCTCAGGGGGTGGCTCAAAACGTGTCCCTGGATGGGACCAGCTCCTGCAGGAAACACAGCTGGTGCCTTGTTTCCATCCCTGCTCATCACACAGCTTAGCCATCAAAGGGAGCCCTCAGAGAGCAATTCTTCCTCCCTCCAGGACATCTGCTTTTCCTTGCAGAGGAGCTTAAACTTGAATTAGAGCCAAGAGTCCAGAAAATGTCCCTACCACTGCAAGCAGCATGCTGTCTGTGCTGGGATACTGTGAGAAGCAGAGCCCCTGTGGAAAGTGCCTGGCAGAGAGATAGAATCCCAGCATGGGCACCTCCCCACAAGCCCATTTTGAAAAGATATATAGATATATATCTAAAATTAGATTATTGAGTGAAAAGGCATATAGTGAAAAGCCTATTAACTGCCTTTTGTCTCACTGTTTATGCCACTGCCTGAGAGGTGATTGTTTTCCTTCCCCCCACCCAGCATGAAACCAGCAGGAATTAAGGAGCAGTGCTTTTTCAGGTACAAGTCACTGTTTCCCCTCCCTGCTCCCTTGGCTTTGACAAACACTTGTATGAGGCACAGGTAGTGCAACCAGCTCTGTGTCCTCTCAAACTTGTGTGAGGTTTAGTGCCCAAATGCCCGACACAGTTACTTTTGAGAAGAACTTTGAATTGCTTCTGAACAATCTCCAGTGTAGTCTCCATTTGTGATTGAGTTCATTAAACAAATTATTGAGCTTGCTCACCAGTGTCATAAGGAACTTCATTCTGCAATGAATTTGAAGGATGATTTTGTTTTTATTTGCGAACTTCTGAGTCACTCTTACAATTGGTAACAAAATGCATAAAAGAATTTTTTATTCTTGTCTTATATATTTTTTATGTCCTTAGATACTGTGTACAAAGTCACTGGAGTCACTAAATAACCCAAAATGCAGTAAGATTTAATTTTTAAGAGGACAGTCACTCAAAGCTGTACCAACAGTTACTGCCCTTATTTTTCTGGTGCATCCATGGTAAGTAATAAACATTAATAGCAAGAGGAAGTAAGTAAGTAAGTAAGTAAGTAAGTAAGTAAGTAAGTAATAATAATAATAATAATAATAATAATAATAACAAGTTTGGAGAAGAAGAAGAAGAAGGAGAAGGAGAAGAAGAAGAAGAAGAAGAAGAAGAAGAAGAAGAAGGGATGTGGTGAATAGTATCACCAGTTGTACTACCTGAGGTCCCTCTTGACTATGAGTTTACATAAATTACCTGAATAAAACTATAACAATATGAAAAGTAAAGACAAATCCATTATTTTTACTTGTCTACTTTGTAATAGACTAACTTACCACACAACTGTTGGCTACTACTTTCCAGTATCTGCTGATGGTATTTGTATCTTTGAAGTGTCTTGGACACTGAGTTTAATTGTTTATTTAATTTGGTGGTACTTATTCCAATTTTCCACAAATTTGCTTTAACCTTTGCATGAACTTTTCTTCCCTCTTCCCTCTACCATTTGGGAAAGAGCAGAAAATCAGCCCTTTTTGTTTCCTTATGTTGGGATTTGTGTCTCATCTTCTTGCAAGATATTATATAACATATTTTGCCTGTCATCCTCTTGATGATACTTGATAAAGAACATTTATACTGTAAGTGTGCACATTACTTCACAGTTTAAATACCATCCTGCTCATTTTCCTGCTGTGCCATGACATTCAAAGGATGATTTTTTTCCTTTTCATAGTGTGTTCCTGCATTTTATCAATTATGGTGATTATAAACAGCTTTCTAAAAAATAGCATGAATTGCTCAGCTGAAGAATTTTGAGAATATATGGCATTTGGATATTCTTGAATCACAGCACTGATGCAGCTCAGCTTGCACACTGAGTTGGTGTCAAAGCGACTTCCATGGACTTCCTTGTGCAGTGTGAGCCCAGTGCTTTAATTTCTGAGCTTTGCTCAATTAAAATGCACAGTATACATAGTTTGCTGGTTTACCTGAAAATTAAGTCTCTGTCACATCAGCTGGCATATAATTTTGCTGGATCTGTTAAAAAGTTGGGAACAGGGCAACAGCCCCAGCATGGAGGTGAGGTGACAGCCCCTTTCCCCTGCAGCCACTGCATGTGCCAGGACTGAGCTGTTCAGCACTGCAAGAGCAGCAGAAACAAACATTTGGGTAAGAACACTTCTTCCTTCTTAAAAATCTGGCACTCTGGCAGGATGATAATAGCCTGATACTGGTATCATGCATATTTGGAAAGCCACCTTAGGATGGCATAATTCAGTGCTGCTCCCAAAGAGATTGTACTACTCAGTCTCTTCCCTCTGGGACTGGCAAATAGTTTGTGCCATCATTCAGTGAAGTACATATGGGACTGAAGTGGCTGAAAAATGACTTGAGAAATTACTTGCTCCTGGCCATGTTAGTTTTCTGAGCAACTTCACAGCTTAACTGCAAATTGCTGCAAGGGGTGAGTAGTGTGGGTATGAGAAAGAGGTGCTGGGAATGGGAAGTGAGCAGGAGGCTAAAAAAACAAGAACATTGAAGCCAGTCCATGTGGTGAGTGGAATTTGGGGATCCTTGTGTATAGAAAAAGCAGCCTTCAAAACAGAGAAAGACAAGGGGGATGAGAATTCTTAGTCTTCACACACCTATGAGCTTAAGTTTCAGCCAGGTCATGAGGCTTGCTCAGAGCACAGAACATTAAGAACATACATGGTATTTTCTGTGTAGGAACAATGTTTGAAATGTTCCTGCTTAACTATAAAGTGAAAAAGAAAAAAAAAGGGAGGAAAATACAATTTTCTGTTTTTCCACTGAGAATACAAGAATATAAAAAGTCTTTAGAGACAATTAACACAATTTGCTCTGGTTTGTTTTTTTTGATTGGTTGGTTAGTTTTTTCAATGCAAGTAGGCTTAGAACTTCCAGGATGTCTTTCTGCTGGTAAGTTGGGCATAATTCACAAAATATGCTTCTAATTATTTATGACCTCTCAGCATGCAAGAACATGACAAAAATTATTTCCATCACTTTTTCACATTAAGAGGCAGTTAGAGATCAGGGAACTGACTCTACAGTTAGGATCTAGAATTTTCAACTCACTGCAAGAACAAGGGCTGCCTACAATGATTATTTCAGTGCGACAAGAGTAAAACCATTTTATCCAATACTACCTCATTCTGCTAAAAAATCTATGCCTCAGCTTTAATCTACTCAGGTCAGTTTGCCTCATCTCTTTAAAACTTCTCTCCTCCACAATGTATGATGTGGATATTCTTTTTATAGAAAAAGTAATTATGGCATTTTTCCAAACGATCACAATGCCACTGTGCCCTCAATTCCCAAGGGCCATTTCAAGAATTTCTTTCAATTCAGAAATAGATTACAAACATGACATAATCTTTGTGACTGAAATTGAGTATGTAATTTTGTCTGGGGAACCCCAGTCCTCCAGCAGCTCCATCTCTGAGCCCCAGTGCCCAAATGTCCCAGCAGGTGAGGAAAATTGGTCATTTTGATCATTCCAAGCAAAATGGGCCCAGCTATGCAGTGGTGTAAACTGACTCAGCAGTCACAGGAGTGATACTGATTTTTGCCAGCTAAGGAGACTATTATATTATGTTTTGCTTATCTGTGAAGACCTTTTCTGAAATAGTGTGTGCTGATTGTCTCTCCAAGGCAGAAACATGCCAGCAATTGAAATTAGCCATGCATAATGCATTTGAGGTAACACTTGGGTTTATTGCCTCTTGGTAAGTTATTAAGCTTTTATTGAAGCATATTTTGTATGGGTATCAGTATTATCCATGTGCTTTGTACCTAATGTGTTTCACTTCTTTAGCACATCTCAGTTAAGGGCTCTAAAGCAGGCTGCAAATGCTAATGAGCTGAGATTTGCAGAGTTCCAGTGGGGAAGGCAAGCAGCATCATTGCAGGTCTGCAGGTCAGGATTCTGAGGGATGGAGAGGCCTCCTAAAGACAACACAATAAAATTCAGATGATGGCTCCTGCCCTTTCTGTCAGCACCTTGAGCCCTTTTGCCCTTTCTGCCCAGCAGTATGGAAGAAATGAAGCTTGCCCGTGGTTGCTGGCTGCATCCCCAAGAGCAGCAGGATGCTGGATGCACCCAGGACTGGACATCCTGTTTGGTGCCCCCCTATTCCTGGGCAGAGTTGGCCCCTCTGACCTCACAATCCTGCCTATGCCCATGTTCTCTCCTTTTCCTTTTCTGCCAAACTCTGTGATTCCTTGTCTGTGGTCTCAAGCATGCTCTTGCCAAAGTCCTCATCACAGTGCATCTTTCCAGCTCCTGGCTCTTGGCTTCAGCCCTCCCTGCTCTGATCCTGCTGTTCTCCCCCTAACAGCAGCACTTGGGGGCTCCCTCACACCCTGGTATGCACCCTTGCACACTAAATAATTGCAGCTGTAGTACAGAATTAAAGCCACAAGTGGGAAATCTTTTCAAAGCTCTTTTTCAAGACACATTACCTCAGAGGACAGCTCACTGAGACCTCCATGCTAGCATACTTTAGGCACGAGGGCTTAGTGTAGCTGGAAATCTTGGTCCTTTATCACATGCTCTGCTCTTGGGAACTCATTAGGAGTCAAGCAGGAGAGGAACTATGCCACCAAAGAGCAGAGGGACAATGCTGTGAGGCACTGAGATGGCCCCTGCCTTCCATGTCCTTGCTGGAGTCCTGGGACTGCTCCTGCTGCTGGTGCAGCTGCCACTCAGGCACACATCTGAGAGGAAACCCCAAACCCAGCAGGCAGGATGAATTCCAGGTGGTCCCAGGAGGCTGCTGTGCCTTCTCCTCCAGGGCTGCCTGCTGCTTTGCAGGGATGCTGGTGATGCAGAGGTGGCAAACACGCCCCTGCAGCTACACTGTCCCTCCTTCTGTCTCCTGCCCTCCCCAGTGAGAGCAGGGCCACGGCAGCTCCCAGGGCAGTGTCACGGGTGTGCACTTGTAATGCAGCTTGAATCAGCCCCTGGCTGCACAGGGCTGAGCATCTTCACTGAGCCCAGTGCAAAGTGCCAGAACAGATGGAACAAATTAGCAGCCATTCCTCTTGTATGGAAACAGAGGAGGAATTTCCATTTGGAAACTTACTGGTGTCACCACATTTCTCTTCACAGAGAAAAGCAAAGCAAAATTCTTCCCAAGAATATTTCTGGGTTTCACATTCTCTGAACCTCAGAGAAAGGAAAAACAATTCTAATCACTTGCTGTGCCTGTGTTTGTGCAAAAGTAGAATGCAATATGGAGATTGTTTACCCAAAGTGATGGTGTTTTGTTTACTTTCCTATCAGGGCCAAGTGTGTGTGTGTGTGTGTCAGGACTGTTGGCTGTCACAAGATGCTGGGCAGTTGTGTGCAGAGTTGAGTGCTTGGCAGATTCAGTTTAGATGTAATGTAATATAATGTAATATAGTATAGAATAATATATCATAATAAAGTAATTAAGTACCCTTCTGATAAGATGGAGTCAATGCATCGTTCTCTCCCCTCTCGGGCGTTCCCTGCGAATTCAATATACTGGTGTTTTCATAAAAATTTTTTTCTCCTCTGACATTATTTTTTCTCCTTCAACATTGTGCCTGCTTGCTATTAACTTTAGAAGTTTCTTTCTTTTCTGTACTGGGTACTTCCCCTACCTCCCCCAGCCCAGATCTGCCTCATGTCAGATCTCAGACGTGCAGGTGAAATATCAGGTCCATTGGAAGAAGTTTCTTTTAACAAAACTAGAGTTGCTTTGAGGATACATTAATACAAGCTTTAAAAGGATCTCTTCTCTCATTTTTGCTCTCACACACATTTAAATGTTTATACTAATTCTTCCCTGGATCCCTGAGATCTTTCTTAATTTCTTAAGAGAATGAGTTTCAGTGTGTACCACCATTATAACAAGTCAAACATTTTTCACTTCTGGAGCTTTCAGAAAACCTCTAACTTTTTATTTTTTATTTTCTTTTCCTGAATGCAATGATCTGTAGAAGCTTTTAAATGTTTTCTATCAACTCTTATGCAGTCAATTCCATTTTTACCTCTGTGGTTAGTATTTCTCTCTAGTGTAGTTACTGCTTTCAGTGCCCTGCTGGGTTCCTCAATCCTCAAAATTGAGAACTGTCACTTCTCAGCACCTCTGATTGGCTACTCAGTAAGAGATTCTCTCCTTTTCAGGCTGAATGCGATCTTCTCAATCTTTTTTATCAAGATTTAAAAATACGAGTGGTAAAAGAACACAAGCCAACCCTTCTCTCCTGAAACACGAAGTGCATGTATGTAGATATTTCTAAATTTTTCTTCCTCTTACAGAAATTCCACCACATTTGTGGATTCCAGGTTCACCCACTCATCCTTGATGTACCCCAAAGTTCCACGCCAGAGTTTAGTGGCTCATTTATCTATGTAATATTCCTGGATGAGCTGTTTGTACAAGTCCTTGTAACAGGGACAGAGAAAGCACTGTTGGATTTCCAAGCCTTAGTTTTGGTTCTGTGAGATGGGATAGTGAGTGGTCAGGGTCTTGCTTGACTGATTTTCACAGTGTAATCTCAATAAGAGCTAAATGTAAAGATGCTTGTTCTACCTAGACAAAAAAAAGAACCCTTTTATTTTTTGTCCTTTTCCTTATTCCTTTTTCCTTTTCCCTTGTCATTTCCATTCTATTTATTTTTCTCTTTTTCTTTCAACTGCCATATTACACGACAGTGGTGCAGAGAGGGGACTTTCAGAAATTTATTAATGATGTTTGCTCATTAGAAGTTTCCAGAGTTACATTGGGAAAATTTTGCCAGTCCACAAAAACTTTCCTCTCACCCCAGGACCAAAGAATTTTTGCACTAATTGGTCAGCACAGATCAGCTCTGTCTGGACACTCAATTTTTTAGTAGACTAAGTATTTCAATCACCTGATACAATGAACTCTGGCAGATAAGAAAGAGGATGAATTCATCCAATGGAAAAAAGTTTTATAAAGAAAGCAATAGCCATGTTAGAATTGTGGAAAAGAAAACACAAAGAATGAATTTGAAAGAAAAGGTAGCACATTGGAAATGAAGCTTGTTAAAAAGAAAGAGAGAGAGAGAATTAATCTTTTTTAAAGTGTCCCTGTAGAACAAAATGGTACTTTCCTTGGGTTGATACTGCCTAATAATGTTTCACGGTGTACAGTGTGCCAGTTCTTCTGTGCCTCTTGTCCTTTGTCCCCACATATCCATGGTGATTTGAAACTGGTAGAATTTAAAAGAAAGTGCTTTATGTAATTAACTGGTTTTCAGAAGCCTAAGTGTCTGTGCCAGAACAGTGAAAAAGAAATCAAATTTGTTCTTCATACATCTTGGCAAAAAATGGAAAGCATCCAAAGAAAAATAACTGAGGCTGCATATGGGCTGATATTAAAGTTCAGGAAGTCCCTGAGCTGTTTGCCCATCTATAGATGAAAGTAGATCTTCCTCTAGTGGTCCACTTCAGATTTCAAACTGGAAATATGCATGGAAAGAAGCCTACAGAGAACTAGAGAGAACATAGACATATATAAAGGTATATATACATGTATACATGTATATATACACACACAATAATTTATTTATTTATTTATTTATTTACTATATTTTGTGAATCCTTTATGTTTCCATGCTCTGTATAAGAATTATTACACAGATGATCCATAACTATAATGTTAAAATAAGAAAGATGAGCTAAGTGTTCCATCTTTGATGTTTTGAGATGCAACCATAGGACTCTCCTTCTCAACAGCGGTGTAGCAAGAACAAAATGTTTGATTTCCAGTCAGTCTTGGGGATTATATCCTTTTTCATAAATAAAACACGTAGGGACCCTAGTGTTTAGGTGGCAATTTCCAGGTCCAGACAGCAGCAAGTCTGCCTTGCCTGTCTGGCACACAGCTCACAATAAAAGATTCTGTCAGCTGTTTGTCAGAGACTGGAATTGCAGGGAATGCTTTCTGCAAACCTTTTAGAAGCTGAGCTTTCTCAAAGCAGCTGGGGAGGGCAACAAGCATAGATATTTAATGATGCCACAAGTTGCAGCTTCCAGTTCTGTACTTCCCAAAGTGCCTGTGAACTAATCCATGGGAATACAACAGATCTCAACTCTAACTTCCATCCAAAAATTGTAACCATTTACAGTTATGTATTGCAGTAGTTCCTTGTCTTTGTTTCCTCTCTGCTGAGGCACCCTCTTTACAAAGTCAATAAAAAGTTGATATATTCAGTGGTGGTATATTTAGGAGCCTTAGAGAGGATGGTGAAAATGCCAGTCCCAGACCAATATAGAATTCTCTCCTCTGCATTTCAGACTGTAAGTGTTATCCAATCCTGTCCCTCACATCTTCAAATGAGCAGCTGCTTAGTCCAGCTAAGTCCACAGAGTATTGAGTCCTTACTCTCAGGAATTCAGCCAGACAGTAATTTTTGCACTCTATTATAAACCTCAATTCAGCCATGAAAAGATTTTGTGTCACATTAGAAAAGAGCAGGTTAGTTCAAGAATGAATTGACAACATTCTAGCTCATTTTAGTAGCAAGTAAATGTTTTAAGTGGAAATGCTCAAAGTGATTCTAAAAAATTGATGGCTCCACCTGCTGCAGAAAAGGCTTTCCTACCTATCACCAGCACCTGCCAGTCTGAGATACAAACGTGCACTCGGGCCACTTTAGATTTTAATCTATTGCTACCTTAATAGGAGTTCATGAGGCAGCTTCTGACAAGTGACTGTCTCTGAAGATGATTTTCTTTAATATTTTTTTCCCTTTGAAAAAATATTAACAGCCATTTCCTTGATGTAGGTTACAACTTTAGGTCTGCTGGTTTGACAGATTTATAGATTTTACTTCCTTTACTTGTTTGCAAACCACGTGTTTTATCCTTTCTTCAGTCTGATTGTATCTGCAACTTCTGCAGAAACATTCACTGTTTAGAAGTTTCATAACTTTTCTTGCCTGCCCTGGTTTAATTTCACCTGGTTGCTGGTGTGTGGGTGTTTGGGATTTTAAGGGTAGCATTTGCCACATGCTGAATTCTTGCTTGTTGGGAATTTTGGGGTAAGTAATCAGAGGTAAAGGAAGAATTGAAATGTAAGTAGGAGAGAAATGTGTCAGGGAAGGACAAAGGAGATTAAAAAAAAATTATTTTTCTTCTGTGTACATGCATTTTGTAATAAATAAACAGCTGACATGGACAAGAAGCAAAAGGGCCCTTCTTGAGGTGGATGTTTGAGGGCATGAGAAATACGAAATACTGGTAAATGTACTCTGAGGAGGCTGGTGCCAGAGCAATTTTGCTCAGCCAATGCCTCCCCAGGCACTGCTCTGTGCTGATGTGTGATGGTTTCTCACCACAATGGGCCCAAGGAGCATTGTGACAGAACCCATTTCTGCAGTCAGTACCAGAGGTTTGCCTTGTGTTCCCAGCTTACCAGAGACCTTGGCAAAGGAAGATACAGTCAGCATCTAGGCATTTATTCTCTTACAGAATCCTTCTCCAGATGATTTCTATGAATTTCTTAGATGAGGTTCTGTTTTTTGGTAAGGGACAATTTCTTTTCATATTGGATATATTTTCTGTCAATAGCTTATGTTTACTGCAAGCCAGGCACCAAGAAACATATCCTGCTGAGACTATCTGGCACAACTCTGAAGAGTTCAGACATTTTCCATCCCTTTCAAACTATGAGAAATCTATAGCAAAAGCTTATGGGAGAGAACAGTGCAATTATCTAAAAGTATTTTGCTATCTACAATTTCCCCCAACCAGCTGTGGTATTTAAAAAACACTAGTCTCTTGCTGAGTTTCCCCTGCCCTCTCCAGATCCTCTGCTCCATGTCCTCTGCCCAGCCCCTCCACCTCTCCAGCCTTTCAGCTGGGAGTCTTCAGCAAAAACTTTGCAGTTAATTTGTGTCTTGAAAGCTGCAGCTACAAACATCATCTGAGCCTGACAGCAGATGAGTGCAGGAGCCAGAAGCAGATAAATCACACCTCCTGGATGCTAACCTTTTCTTTGTGCTCTGAGTTTTTTTAACTTCCTGCACAAGCATAAGAAGGCAGAGGAATTGCCAGCTGTAAAGGACTGAAGTGGCTTTTGTCTTCAAACTTTACTGCTCCTTGTCATTAGTTATGTCAATTCAGAAGGAGAAAAAAAAGGAAACCTTTAGACTGATGAGAATACATTGACAGTCAAAACCTTTCCTGGAATATTAATAGAGGATTATATGAGATTCCTCTCCAAACAGCCAAGAGATCCTGTTTTCCATGCAATAAGCCAAAAGACATTCCATCCATAACGATCCAAAAATCCTTGTGATAAGATTTAAAATATTTAAGTATTTAAAATATGAAGTACTAAATAGAAAAAAAAAATCAAACCTATTATGAGCTTTCTTGGTAAGAGATTTTGTTGATAGTTATTAAAATGAAAGCGCAAGGAAGTGCTGCACATCCCATACAAAGGCCCTTGGAGCAGGGAAGACTTAAGGAAACAAAACCATTTTTGTCTTGGTGCTGTCAGATGCTCTCTGCAGAATCAGACTCTGCATAACCTTTGTTATGATTATTACAGGCATTTCATCATCTCCTTAAGTGCCCCAGTAAAGAAAGAAACACAGTCTGCTCTGGATGGTCTTCATCCTGCAGAGACCGAGGGTTTGGAGGGGAAAGGAGTCCAAGCAAAGTCTCCGTGTAGACACAATGATTTATATGTTCAAGTCCAGTTTTCAAACTCTCTTTTTTTTAAAATTCTATTAATAATTTCTTTTAATGTGTGCATATTTAAGTGCAAGTTCTTTTTTTGGGTGAGAGACCTTTCTTCTATCCTTGATGTAAAATTATGTAACTCTTCTGCAGACGCCAGAACTGAATGGTTCCATGCTATAATAAAATCAGTTCACAAGCAAAGTCAGTATCAGAATAGATGTTATAAGTTTAGCCCAGAAAGTCTAAGAGGTCTCATGGTTTTGTCACAACACTATGATGGAAAATGGTAGCAGAAATGTTACTCATACTTTTTGTCTGACACTCTCTATGTGGTTTCCAAAAACCTCATTATGGAAATATGTATTCAGCACCAAGACTTGTATGAAAAAAGAAAACCCATTAACACATCTTAACAATAAGCCATCAATAATAGTACTAAAGTTCCCAAGGAAAGGCACACTATACAATGTTTCTTTTTTTCTTTGTGCAAAAGGACTGAGCAGAGAATAATGTACTACTGAGCAGGAAATGGAATGATAAATGCCTGCAGAGTTGTTCTGTCACTTTATGCTGGCTAACACTGATTGAAAGGCAGCTTCCAATGACAGCTGTAATATTTTAAACATGGGTAGTAGCTATGTGTATTGAGTACACAGGCTTCCAAAGACACCTTCACTTTGAAATTGCCTAAAATCCTAAAAGCAATGAGAAATTTTTAAACTGAGCAGGTGTTTACTGCAAGAAAAGACACTCTGAAAAGAGATTAAACCCTCTCAGAAAAGTTATCTTAAGCGCAAAGTGTAGACTGTGCAAAATCTTTCCCCTATGACAGAGAAAACATTGTCTTCTTCTTAGGAAGGAAACACTTTGCAGTCCAGGGTAGAAAAAGTGAGAGCTGTGATGTGTAAAGCACTGAATCAAATAGACCTCTGATTGATGGTACTTAAGGCACATCCAAGTCTTTTATTTATCTCCCATGAAATGGAGACAACTGGTTGTGCTCTGGTGATTGAGAAGTCACATAAATCATCCTAGAAAAATCCCATTTATTTTCTTTCCTGGAGGAATGGAAAAAGAGTAAAGCTGCATAGAGGCAGGGGTTTACAGGGATTTAGGACTTTAAAATGAGGATGATTTTAATGAAAAAGCATTATGTCTACACATTCATGTACTTTTTTGCAAATATTTGCAATAGAACTGTTTATATGGCATAAGAATACTAATTTTCAATCATAATTCCTTAGACTGTGATATCTCTGACACAGATGTCTTCCTCAAACTGTAATTTTTCTACTTTTTTTTGCCAACAGCCCATCTCATTGGTGTGCTGTGTGTGGGAGGAGGCCATTGATAATACACCTGAATATACAGAATTGCTGGAGAGGCTCACAATTCAATTCCAGATTGTATGTGCTGCTGCAAGTAAGGAAACATCCCATTGAAATGTTTCCCATGTCTCCATGTCTCCAGCTTGAATAAGTATGGAAAGCCCTAACCAACCTAAGAGGGGATTAAAAGAATTACTGAGCATGGTTTTCTGTCAACCCAGAGCAAGCGCTTGAACAGCAAAGTGAGTTCATATATTCCCCCAACTTTTACTGACCCCAAGGGTGATGTGAAGTCTCACCCTGCTTGCCCTGTAGCAGAGCACACAATAAGGAGCTCCTAGAGGCCATTTAAGTCCAGCTGGGGATGCTCTCTTTATATAAACAGCAATAAATCAGCACTTATGCAACCAATGAATTCACACCACGAATCCACATTTACGAATTTGCATTAATGTGGGATAATGTCGGTGAGAAGTAGCACAGACATTAGGTCACTTAAGGTTATGTATACCCTTGGGGCTACCCAATTTTATGTATTTCTATTGGCCATGGGAAGGTCTCTGGGATTTCTTCTGAGAATAGTCCCAACCAATTCCATCCTATAAATCATTTTATATAAAACTCTGAGCTAGGCTTGACATTCTTGTTTATGTTCTAGCAAATACAACAGAGGAGCTTAATGTATAATGAAGGAAAGGAGTGTCTGAATCCTCCAGTTAGAGCTAGAAAATGACTTACTGAATCTTGCTTTCTCACATATTTAGAATCTAGGAGTTTTTCACATGAGGGGAGGATAGTTTGTTCTAAAGTGGCTGCCATTTGAAAATTATTTAAGATTAGGAATAATATAAGGTAATAAGTCTGGCAGAGTTCCCTGCCAAAGATTTTGATTTATCTCATTCTCACGACTCACTTGCAGTTTATGTCATGTTTCCCTGATTCCAATTTTTCCCTGTCAGTATCCTATATTTCCAGACTCCTCTTGGCTACAGGAATGATATCAAAAATGGGAATAAAAATTGTTTAGCAGAATAAATGCTTCACTATGAGCGCTTGGACTAACATCCAGATAGAAGCTGTGGTAGATATTCCTTGGTGTGATTTTTTTTATCAGTTTGGCACAGATTGTAGCCTAGTTATCAAAATCCCAGTTTTCATCCTACCCTGCACCATTCCAAAATAGTGTTTCCTCAGAAAGTCTTGCTGAGCAGTGCCTTCCAAACCTTTCTGACTGGACTTTGCAATAATTGAAAAGCAGTGTACAGCTTAGCTGATAGCCAAAACTGCAGGTGATGCTTCCGAAGCCCTCATCCCTAATTTACAGAGTCAGGGATCTGGATTTACATAAGGACAGCTTTGCAACTTCACCTTTCCCTTTTCTAATTAACCCCTGCTTGCATTATACTTCACATGGGGATTCATCACCTGCTTTATTGATAAATTTTGATAAGCTTCTTATGTTGATTAGAAACAAAAGGCGATGGTAGTCTAGGGAATCTTTAATGTGGCAAAGTGTTTGCTCTGTGTATCTCTGCTTTGAAAGCCATGTAGGCAATGCTCGGGTTTAGCAAATGCAGAGGCTATAAAACCTTAATTGCTCCTTCCAACACTTTAAAAAATAAATTCTTTTACTATTGTGCTCTTTTCAACCAATTATATTCATGGTATAAATGAAAAACATACTTTAAAAGAGTATTTCCCTTTACTCATTTTCATCTTCAGAATGATGCTTAGGTGCATTCCCAAAAAATAATCAGAATATACATTAAAAGAATTCTTCAAAGGCTTTTTGTCCAGCACATGCTCAAAATAGGTCCAAATTCAATGTCAGAGCAGGTAGCATAAAGATATTCCCAGCTGAAATTTGGAAAGAATAGAGATACCCAGATTCTCTGGGCAATCTGTTCTTGCATTGAACCACCCTCATGGTGATTTTTTCCTTATATCCAGTTGAAATTTCCTTGCAACTTGTGACTGCCACCTCTTTTCTTCATTGTGCCCTTCTGTGAAGAGTCAAAATTTTTGTTTTCCCCCCTTTGGGAAGGGGAGGTGAGCAATTAAATCTCCCTTTGTCTTCTCTTCTCTGGAGTAAGCAAACCCAGTTGTCCCAGTCTGTGATCCTACTGCTCCAATCTCTACTCCCTCTTTGTGATCCTCACAACATTTTTCACAAGTGATACAGTAAGTAAGTAATGCAAATCAAATTATTTTTAAATTCCAGCTGGAGTAAGATAAAGAGGTAATAGCTTTTTGCTGCGTTTTTATGCAAGTCTGAATATAAAATACCACAGATAATGGAATTGGGCATGAAAACAAAAGAAGGGAGCAGAGGTGTCACTGTGTCCCACTAGCCTCTAAGTCCTCATTCCCTGCACTATCCCTGAGAAGCCATAAACACAATATGGCACTGTAGATCCATTGCACCTTGCATTTTGAATACCCTAAACACAGCAGTTTAGGGAGGAAGTACAGCCCTGCCTCCAGCTCAGTGGGAGATATGGCATGACCCCAGTGGGATCCAGTCCCTCAAAAAGCACCATCTAGCCTTACAGGAGACTGCACACTGGAATGTCTTAAAACCAATGGAAGTCACTTACTGGACTTATCAGAGCTGCACAAGTCGCTTGCAGTTTCCAGAAGTGGTGCCTTGTTTAAAACACCAGGCCTGATTCATCAGTTTGTTATAGAGGTTTATGGGGTGGTGAATCACATTTGTCATTTTCTGAAACTTAGAAGCACTGGTAGAACTACTCTCAATTCATAAACTTAAATAAATATTTTAGGATAAGATTTTACTTTTAAATTTAAGAAGATAATAACACCCAGTAATCGTAATTAAGGGTATAATAGCAAAACAATAATTTTCTGGAAACATTGTATAGCAAGAAAAAGAAAACTTGTAACATTACTGATTTATATTTTCATCTTGAGATTCATATAGCCTGAAACTTTTTGCCATTTTCAAGTATGAATACAATGAAAAACATTATTTCAAGACATTAATTCCTGTAATATTTCATTTCTGGAAGGTTTTTTTTTCCTGATCTGTTGATACAATGCTCAAAATCCCATATCCCCTTTTTTTTTTTCCAAATCCTGTTAATTTTCTTCTTCCTCACTTCATCCATTTTACCTTATCTAGCTTTCAAGTAGAAAGGGGAGAGAGGAGCAAGGAGAAAAACAGTACATCCACTTTAATTCTCTATTCAGGTATAAAAATATTCTGCAAACATTTTCAATTTTGTTATGGAAAACATTTCAACCAGCTCTAGAAGTTTAGGTAAAAATTGCCTAAGGTAATTCTTTCACAAATAGAAGGCAGATATCCTCATCTTCCCTTACTGTGATGTTTGGCAAATAAAAAGAAAAATTGTGGCAGATTAAAGTGACATGTACTTTCCCAATTCTTGGTGTTATTTATTAGCTGCAAGAGGACTGCTTGATGTTTTTTTCTTTTTTTTTTTTTTTCTGATCTTTCTCACTTATTTAAAAGGAATAAAAAGAACTGGGCTGGAAACTCTCTCACAATCTCATAAAATACCTCTGCATGATACTGCACATTTTCTTCTCCATTCTGTCAGTTGTTATAGTATATTTTATACAGGAAAGCCTTGGGAAATGTAAACCATGATTGCAGTATATGTCCTCTTGTTCTTGAAAGGCACTGTATTTAAGGAAGACTCATACCATGATTCCTGAGACCTATTTTTAATCCTGTCAATATCTCATTTTATGACCTTGGGCAAAACTTCCCTCTGCCCTTCAGGCTACTCATCTGTTATATAGGAACAGAAATCTGAGATACTTTAGGGCATTATGAAGTTTAATCAATATCTGTAGATTCCTCAGAGATGCTCAAAGGAAATTTGTCAGCAAAATGGACAGTTCATACCAGTGTACATATACTCTATCAACCAAAACCTTCTGGAACCTTCTTATCTTGAGGCAGGGAGTAGAGATCATAAGCTATGTATCTGTTTCATTTACTCTCATCTGCCTACTGCCAGCTGCATCCACAAGTAGAGAAAACCACTGCCCAATTTTTCCCATTTGTTTTTTTATAAGCAAATGCAAACAGTGAAGAGAGCATGGTCTGACATTTACCCCTGGGACATTACCGGGCTGCCCACTTCACCAAAACTGGGGTTCTCTGGTTGTTTGCTGAGCTGCCAGCAACCCAGTAGAGTGATCTGTCTTCTCTCTCACTGGTTTTATATAAGACAGCAGTAAGAGGAAACAGAAACTCCAAACTAGGATGCCCTTGCTGTGGGTGGGATCCCATTGTGAGTGCAAGGTAAAGGAGAGGTGAAGAAGCAGAATAAATTCATCCAACTGAGGGATATTTTATGCTGTGTGTGCATTATCAGCTATAATGAACCTAGGCCAGTGGGGTGGCCAATGACAGGCACTTTTCAAGCTTTTTGAAGATCACCAGGCATCTGATGGTACTACTGCGGAACATGCATTAAAAATATTTAGTTATTGATAAACTTCATATGATGATACTGCTACTCAAAAAAAGAAAAGGCTTATTCAGGGCCACACACACAGTTGATGTCTCTGTTTATAGTTCTCTCTTTCTTGCAATCATGGGCATTAAATTTATCAATGCATTGACACTGGGTCAGAGGAAAGCAGGTATTTGGTTGGGAAATTGTTATATAACAGTTTAGCTTGAAGAGCATTTTCCAGAGTAAAATGCTCATAATTGACCATAATTAACTGTGAAGTCTATGATTTTCTTTAATTTTTAACAGGTTTGCATCATGTGCAGAAGATAGGCATTTCATAGCTCAAGGCTTTCATAGGTTCCTCTAATTAAGTCAATGTAATAAAATAGCTTACTAAAACATGCCTTGAGATATATAGAATATGTATATATTGATCAACAGGTATTCATCTCCTGGCAGAAGTTTGTAGTTACATGATTAGATGCTATATTAGGTGCCAAATGTAGATACTTTTCCTTTTTTGTTGAAAATGCTCCAAGACAGACCCAGCTAAACTGAAAGTGCAAAACCCACAAATTTTTGCCACCTACTGTTGTTTTCCTTCAGGAAAAGTTACTGGAGTATTGTTTACAGCACATCAGCACTTGTTAAGACAGGTGTCTGAGGGTTGGAATTCTTCCAATCCAGGTGAGCTTTCAGTACTCTTTCCTGAAGTATCCACCTGCAAACAAGAGTGTCACAGAGAGGGATGACTGCTGGGCTTTCTGCAGGGGGATTGTGAAGATCATAACTGCTCTGTTGTACAGCCAGCTTCCCCAGAAATTCTTATTTTACATCTGCAGGCTGCAAAAGCCTCTTCCAGTTATTCACATTGTCAGCCTCCATTCTCCTCCAGACATAGAAGCTGCACTTATTCCTGTGTTATAATTACAGGATCATACAGGGTCGTGAATTGTTTTCACAATTTGGGATTAACACTCCTGTGCCAGTCCCCCAGGCTGTCAGTCTGTCCCTGGGATTAATACTGTCCAACCTTCTTCAGCACTGATCAAGTGCACTTGCTCCATCCTTTGCCTTGTTGCCACCTGTCCCTTCAGTTGTTGATAAGGTTAATTCAAGTTACGCATCCAAGCCAGTCTACAGTGGGAAATCCTTCCTAGAAATAGGAGCTGCAAGAGGTGCAAAATCTCCAGAAATACTGATATAGGCTACCCCTTAAAGGCAAAGACTTTCACTTAAATCAAACTAAGAAAATTAAATAATAATGAAGTTTTAGTTTCGACAGCCAAGTTACAAACTGAGAAGACCTGATATGTGGCAGCCTGATGTTTAATTTTCCCCTGCTTTTTAAAAACATAATAGAACATGTCAGATCTAAAGTATTTAATTGCAATATTATTATTTATATTATTATAATATAATATAAACAATTATTATTTATATTATTATAATATATTATTATTATATTATTATTATACTATCATTTATATTGCATAAATACTTGGATTTGCAAAAATCCAAGTATTTATGCAATATAGTCCTATGCTGCTCCATCTCTTTCAGCCATCCCTCATTCAGCCTGAGATGCAGGTCTAAACGTGGATCTTTGTTCAAACAAATTTCGTCAATTGAATAATGCACACAGCTGTTAACTGAATAGTGATTGCAGCTGCTAGTCACACACTACTTACTTCTTTCAATAGCTCAGGTGATTTAGTTGGGTTCATAATGCACTTCATGTAGGTGTTTTAATTATCTAACACTCCTGAAGTCAGGAAAATTCAAATGGGAAAGATTTTTAAGACGAAGAGATAAAGCAAAAACATATAAATGGAGGACCTAGGGTTTTATCTGAAGAAAACATCAATTGCTGTGCACAAAGTCTTTAATCTTAAAGATTACAAGTCAATTCAAGCCCTTACTTCATTTTTACTCACAGCATAATAATTACTGCTCATTTCTTGAAGAGAACAATTACTACCTTGTCGTTCTGAGGGTCACATTACAGAGACCTGTGTACTTCATATATTTCCTTCATCTCTGTGTCCTCTGCAGAAGCACAGTGAGTGGAAAAGGGGCAAGAAATCAGAAAGAGGGAGTCTTCTGGCAGAGTGACATGCAAATGAGCAAGAAGAAAGGCAATGAATGGGGAAGAGAAGAAAGAAGAGTAGATGATAGTGGTGAATAGACTAAATAGCCAGACTTGTGGTACCTGGCAAGCTGCTAAGAGGACAGTGTTGCCTTTTGTAAACAGGATCTTTGATGTGGGATCTGAAAAAGCTGGAGCTCCTACCCCAGTACGTCTCCAAAGGATTGCTATTTTTCTCAACTTGTTATGGATGTTTTTAACCTGCTGCCTGCAATGGCCAAGGACTTAATCTCACTGGACCCCACAGTCCAGTGGGGATGAAGACCCTCTGAAGACCCTCCCTCATAGTGTATTTTCCTGTCATCTGAAGCCTGTTCACATGATGTGCTGTCAATGATCTCCATAAAAACAGAAAGGGTCTTGGTGTCACTAGTACCACAGAAGGAGGTGTGTAGCGGAGTTCTGGAGATGATGGGGACATTTGATTCAGAATTGCACTCCAGGCCTGGAACAAAACATCAGACCACATAATAACAACTGAATTCAGGTTTGCAGAAGGAAGAGGTTACTACAAGCAGTGGACCTTACTGAAGGGCAAGGAGCAGTGGAGTCACTCTGACTTCTAAATTGTACAGACCATGTTTGATTTTACATACATCCTGTTTTTTTCCCTTTTCTTACATATAGCATGACATTCTGATTAATGTAATGGAACTTAAAGGCCCTAGCTAACTACAAAAGCCCAATTCACTTATCTGAATCCTAACTAGTTCTTTGTATATTATGATGAAGAAGTTTCACAGCTTAAGAAGTGTATTTACAAAGTAAGTCAACAACGTTTTCTGCATTGTGTGTCATTTCTAGCTTTCTAATTTCATAAGCCTTTGTTTCTGTTTTATGAGACAGCTTTAATGGAGATTTCTGGAAGAACTTCTCTATGTTGCTACTGATTTTGAACATTTCATCCAGTATGTTCCATAAGACAATAATGAAGGAAAGTTTGGAATGCTTAATATTTATAATGGATTTGCTATGAACTTAGTTCTCATTTGAATAAATGGATCATGCCACATTTTCATTGATCTTTTTAATGAAATTGCATTTAGGACATTTTTTTTAATACCTCCACAACTTGGAAATCTTTATTCTCCAAAAGTCTTTGCTCGTAATTCCTACAGAACCTTTATTGAGGCTGGATGACAAGTACAAGGTACAGCACTGAAGGTATAAATGACCCTTTGAAATTACTCACTTTGTTTTCAGTCTTATTTATTACTGAGCTGATATTTGCTCTCCTAGCAAAGGAAGATAGAGTTCCTTAAATCATGCCTATTGCAGTAGTGGAGCTTTACAGTAAATGCTATTGGACTGCCAGAATTTTCTAGGTAACAGAGGACAGTGGCACAAATTCTATCTGCTCCGTGCCTCAACTTTTGCAGACAGGCTGACTTTAAAACTTTCTGACAGTCAAATGTTACATTATAAATTGTAATATGCATGTGCATTTCTAAAGGGTGAGTGACTAGCCATGTACTTGAAATGATGAGGTTATGGTGTGGTTTCCCTTTTGAAAAATAAGGTTTCTTTTTCTTACCATTTCAGTGTCATTCAGAAGTATCTATCTAACACGGTCACGGAAAAATTGCTCTCCTTCCTTTTTTTCTTTTGAGTTCAAAAGAATCTGACCTTTTACTTCCTTAGGTCTCTAGGAAGATAGAGGAAGGACAGCACCCTACATATGAAATCAAAATGGGTAGGATACTCTTTCTCATATAAGGTTTTAGTTCTGCTGGAATTTTGATTGTTTATGAGATGTATTTGTAACCTTTACCCTTCTTGCCATTAGAATTCATCTAACCTTCTTGTCTATACATGCCGTGACAAACAAGACTTTTAAATCAGACCAATTCCCTATTAGCCCTGTAATCAGGGAGAGGCTGTCACAGCAGATGCAGCAGCCCACCACTGGGCTCAGGTCACAGTCTGGAGAGCTGCCAGTGAATACCCATGTGCCTGACATGTGAATCAAATTACCCTCCTACAAGCGGTGTCCAGAGAAAGACTTATCTCATTAATTATACATGGAAATTGAGACCCAGCAACATCTGATGAGGTTCTGTATTTCAAGCCTTGGTTTTTTGATGCTGTCAGCAGCAGATCAACAATCTAATTAAAATGGCCATCAAAGCAGATCTGAAATACATTAAATGGTTCCCATTAATGTCATATTTAATTTAGTGGTTCAGTGTTGAAGATGTTCATTACTGTCCTTTGCTTGATTTTGAACTTCTGGACAAGTTTTATAAATGATATTTACATCTCTAGAAACATAAACCCACTGTTTATGTATCTGATACCTCTTCTGTCTTCACTCCCAGCTTTATTGCATCTGGGTTCCCAGCTACCTCTTGGTTATTTCTTCAGAACACCCTGGGAAACAGAAAGTGTGGGGGAATTGCAACCAGGGGGAATGGCACTAGCTTTTTTGTGCTGTTTGTTCTCCCTGTCCTTCACAGCAGGTTTTTTGTCTAACTGTACAACTGAGTTGAGTCTAGTGATAAGACCTGAAGGATTGGCCTGAAGTTGTGTCAGGAGGTGTTTAGACTGGATATTAGGAAAAGGTTCTTCACCCAGAGGGTGTTTGGGCACTGGAACAGGCTCCCCAGGGAAGCGGTCACAGCACCAAGCCTGACAGTGTCCAAGAAGTGTTTGGACGATGCTCTCAGGCACCTGGTGTGACTCTTGGGGATGGTGCTGTGCAGGGCTGGAGGCTGGACTCCATGATTCTTGAGGGTCCCTTCCAACTCAGCATATTCAGTAATTCTGTGATTGATTGACACAATGGGTTGGTCAGATGTTCCCATTGACCATCAGTGTTCTTTCTGACTGCTGTGCACCAGAACTCACTGGGTGCTGTGAGTAAGGAAGACTGAGTTGCAGTCTTTGCTAGAAATAGTCCGTTAGAGGTCAGATGAGATGTGAAAGTCTCAACATCAAGCTCTGTAGAATGACTTTGCTATTCTTCATTGTGGGATAGTCAGGAATGTAAAAGGCATCTGTCACTAAACCCTCCCCATACACAGAAGAAGAAGGAAAAAAGGTATTCTGAGAGGATGTCTTTATCTCTATTTTGTCTTTTACAGATGGTTGTGGTTTTATTTTTAAAGCAGGTTTGTGTAATGGAATGGAGGATAAAATATACCTAGTTATGAAAAAAATTTATCCAAACCACAATTGTGCAATCAGCATATATATGTTTTCTGTGTATACATTGCCTTACTCTAAAATAGCATCTTCCACTTGATCTTAGTGTGATAAGAAGTCACACTATTTTTTTGTCTTATAAAACTGTGACAGAGTTAGAAAAACACCTTTGCTAAATACTTTAAGACACTATGAAAACATCAAATTCAAAAGAATGCAAATATTTGGTATCTTTGGTGATCCAGGAAAGATTTAAAATAGTGTAGGAGAATTGCTGCCAAGGAGAAATTTATGACTTTCCCAGAAATATTTCTTCATTACCCGTGTAAATTAACTTTTTTTTTTTCCACATGTCTAACTGTGGTCACCACCTAAAGAACAATGCCAATTAGGAAAACACCAGAAATACTTAAATATTTTGGAGGCATTTCAATTTTGGAGAGAAGCAACAAAATCAGTCCTTTATAGTGTCACAATAAGGGACTCTTACATAAGCAGACACCAAAAAGTCAGTTACCAGAAGGAGTAAAGACCAAATTTTTGAAGATTATAAACACCTTTTTACAGGAAGAGTGATTCAAGCAGTGCCTGTCTGAAATAAATGAGATGAAATTCAGCAAGACTCAGATGAATGCTAGCATGTAATATCTTATAGTTTTAGGGTATTAGAATGTCAGAATCTGTTACTCTGGAAAAATCACCCACAGCAAATCTCATCTCACTATCTAAAAGAAGATTGGGAAAAAATCATGACATTTTAGAACTACATATATATCTCTGAAAGGGAGTAAGCCCTTAATTTTAAGCAAGTCAAAGTTTTTTGCCATGAGTGGGATTATATGGCATTAGTAGTTTACTGAGACTGTCTACAAAGAGAAACAGAAATGTGTTAAATTAATCATTTCCCTGTAATATGCTAGCAGAGCAAGTTAGCCTTGTAATAACTGATGCCTGCCTTTGCATAACATTGCCCTTAGATGTGACCAAGCCCTGGACATTTTGGCTATATCTGTACCAGTAATTGAGAAGGGAAGGCTCCTATAGGCTGTAATTCAGCCATCCCTACCATAACATTGTTACAATGATACGCTTTATACACATTTATACAATGATACACAATATTGTTACCTGATACACTTTTGGAACAATGCCCAAGCCCTGTCACTTTTCTGGGTTTTAGAGGGGGCAGAAACTATAGTTCCTACAACCTTGATTTTTTCCATGTGATTGTGTCATTTCAGCTGAACCAGTGACAAGTATTTTGCTAGCAAAGCAAAAAAATTGTTGCTTTCTGGTTGAATTGAATTGAATTATATTTTTGGCGGCTCTCGGGAATTTCCTGTCAAAATTCTACAGTCAGTTAAAGGCGATTTTCTTCTTTTCTGATTTGAGCCTCCTTCTGTGTACAGCACTTTAAAAAAAATATTTTAATGCCAGTCTGCCTTTCTCTCTGAACTCATTGATAAATCCTGACGAATTGAGTTTTTTATTTGGAGTATAAAAAGTTTGCACAAGATTACCTGGAGAAATTATAATTTCAGGCTCCCTAGAAAGACATCCTTCTATTGCTGGTAACTGTGATATAGTCATTCTGGAGAAATATTAATCATACAGACTGACTAAAATATAATATATTGGTCTCCAGTGGTTAAGCAGTAATATTGGTTTATTTACAGTTTGATAATCTTAATTGCAGTAGGAAAAAAAAAAACCCAAGTATTTTCTCCTGTTTTCAATCACAAACAACTTTAGCTCTTTGTATTTCAGAAAGAGAAGCAAAATCTTTCCTCCATGGTTTCTTTGCTTCCTGCTGCTTTTGAGTTTGCTATATTGTCAAACCTGTGAATTTTATGTGTATGTCAAAGACAGACATTGTGTAGAATTCTCTAAAACGTGCTTGATTTCAAGCAATAATGTGGCTTTATTATTTTTCTTTTTTTCTTTGTTTTTTTTCCCCAAGTATTTTCCTATCTTTTGGGGGTAGGAGGGAGCAAAAATAAGTTCTGTGGCTCCAGAGAAAAGACTGAGATCTGGTCATCTGGAGAGGAAGGAGTTGCCTCTAATGCTTTCCCACTTAAATAGATATGCCAGGGAAACCATGGGGTTTGTTTTTTTTTTCCCTCAGGAAACATAATCTGAATTGGATGGCAAAGAAAACCAGGTTGGAATTAGAATTAAATTACACTTAGTGATTATGCTATTGCAGAAGCACTTCCAGCACATTTTGGGGTAACTATATTACTTCTGCCTTTCCTAGAGGCAGTGAGAAATGCACTTAAGCAGTGATCAGGTCCTGTCCCCCAAGGCTTATATTTCCCACTGCAGGTAAGCAGGGAGCAAGGATTAGTGAGTGCAATAAGATTCAGAAGTTCTGATGTTTTTTCTGTAGGTATTACAGGCACAAAATCAAGTTCCAATTTATCACTACCTACCAACATCCTATTTAGTGTCTCCCAGAATAAGATAGCTGCTCCAGTAGGTGATTTATTCCATACTTTTAATATAATTTTATTTTTAACAAAAGGGTCTTTGAATCAAGTGCTTACTGCATGGATAAATCTAACATCTCTCTGCCCTTTGAAGACTTTCTTAGACATATCTGGGTTAGTGAAGTTAATGTGTTAAAAATGCAGCAAGGTTTCCTTTCAGAGATAGAAAACTACACATTGAATTTAAGTCTGCTGAAATGTGTCTAGGTGTACACTCAGGGGGAAAAAAAGATTAAGTATTCCGAGTGTTATGCTTTTACAATACAACACAGAACTAAGTGTGAATAATTAGACTAAGTCAGAATATTCTGATGTGTGAACTGACAGAAACCAGGGTAATGTGACTCCCCTTCCTCCACTGATGCTTACAAGAATTATCTTGCACTGCCTCTTACATTTTTTCTCGGAGGATTTCCAGATTCTTCATAAACACAGACAAATCAAGACTCCTAAGGGAATAGCTCTCTGTACTCCAAGCATGCATATAATCTAAATTTCTTTACATATGCTGTAACAAATCTCACAGAAACAGGTCTCTGGAGAGAGCTCTTGTGGGCAGGAGCTCTCACAGCCCACACAGGTGGCAGGGGATGCTGGGCTCCCGAAGGGGACAGCAAATGTGCATGTGACAGTGCATCCTCTGCTTCTGTACAGTGCAGAGTTTCATACATTTTTAAATTTGGCTCTGTCAGCTTATCTTTGCTTTCTGTGGTCAAATGCTTTTGAGGCAGGATCCAGGTAGCCTGATACTCAATTGGTTCAATGCCTGGGTCTCTTGAATCTTTTCCATTCCAATAAAGAGGAAAAAGAATTTATTGCAGTCAACCTTGTTGAAGTGTCACTTGAAAAAAAAAAGAAGCCAACTATGCATTTAAACTCCAATACTTTGTTAGACTCACATCTTTTATAGTCCTATGCAATTAACCTCACATGGCTGAGTCAAGACTTTTACCACAGCACTATCCAGTTACTTCAGCCAAGGCTGTGATGTAATTGAGCATTAAAGACCTTATCACTAGGACCAGCATGATTTTGGAGCATTTCTTAGAATGACTGCATGGTATGAAACCTAATAATCTACTTCTAGACATAGTTTATTAATGGCACATTTATGGAAAACAGCTTTGGGAGACAGTTTTTCCCTATGAGCACAATTAGTTGAATAAAACATGTACAGATAATTCAACACTGTTGTCATGAACATGTAGTTGCAGAAGCTAGTTGCAGAGTGTTAAGATGTTTCATACCACAAACATGTGATGAAAACCACTGTGAGTGATGCTCACCAAAACTCCTGCTATCAGTTTCCTCTGAGTAGTGAGTTTCCTGCTCTGTGACTGTGGATGTGTTTTCCTATTGATTGGAAATAAATACAATTAACTGTTTCTCTGGAGAATCCTCAGCTGGGTGCCTACAGCCCCCCTAGGTGGGTGATAGTGCAGCTGCAGTAATGAAGGTGGCAAAATATTTCCTCAGTTTAGAAAAAAGGAATAAAAATGTATTTTGCTTATTTAATCTTCTCAGTCATCTCAAAAATCCTGAGTCGGGTATTTGAAGCTTTTATTGATTCTACAGCAGAAGTGAACTTTCCACACTGACATGGAGACAGCTGCAAGCAGGTGGGTGTTTTGCTGTTTTCATAATGCATAAAATGGTCTAGAGAGCTAGACACCTAGCTCAGCATTTCTGAAGGTTTCAGATGAATGCAAAACTTACTGCTCAGCCTATTACTAAATCATGAAAATGTGCTTATTTTGCTTGTTCAGTATGGAGTACTTTCACACAGATTTTTTTTTCCTTCTTGCTTATCTACAAAGCCAGGTAGCCATCTATCCATATGGATGGGCAATGAAGACTTAAAGGATATAGCTCTGGTAGCATATTTAGAGAACTAGGAAAACGATTCATATCTGAATATGAACATGGAGGCCTGCAAGTGCATTGCATAATCCATGCACAAAGAGCTCAAATTAGTGCCTTATGTCATCATAATGCTCTGATGAGTCAGAGAACCTCTATTCTCTAGGACCTGATAATGGAGGAATCTTCATTTTGGTCACTGGAAGAAGCTCAGCTTTGATCCTGAAGAGCTACAGCCTGGGTTCTGTGCGTGTGGGTACTTACTCTTCAGTAACTCTTTGGCCCCCTGGCATTTCTTCTGCTGTATTAACCATAGCAGAGGATTCAGTGTGACAGAAACTGATTAAAATCAGCCTTTGTCATGTGTGGTACCAAGATCCCACAGCCATCTGACAATGAAAATTTTCCATCACATTTTTTGAGACCAACTTCCAAGAGGCTGAGAAATACATTCCCTTCATCAATCCCCTGAGTAACCACTACTGTCATCATTAAATTATGTTAGAGGTGATGTCTGGTGTCAGAGCAAATTTTGAGGTTTCTCCCACTCTAGAGTGTCTTGTTGTATAATATTAAATACACAGCCTGTACTTGTGGCTCAGAGAGTTTTCACCACAAGAAAGGGTAGTGGAGTGATAAAATGAGTGGCTGCATGAAAAAGACTCTCTGGTTCTTTTCAATTAAGGGACACAAAGACTGACTCTGCTCAATTTTCATGTACAGCATGATAAAGACAATTTATAGTCAAGTGGAACAGAATTTGAAGACAGATTTCATGGAGTAGTTATTCTGAAAAAAATAGATTTTGCTTTAAATATGTAGGATTTCAATAACAGGTGTAATGCATTTATAAATGGTGGTGTTTTTGTAACTAGTGCTGCTGGAGCAGCTTTGTTGCAGCTGTATTCATGTGATTTCAGCTTCTCATTCAGTTGTGAATGGCAGAAAGAGGATCACACACTGAAAAATATCTTGGGCATCCATATAAGTTTCTCTAATATTTTTATGACCTTGGTATTGCTAATACCAGATTTTTTTTTCCTTTAGGGCACTTATGAAGGTCACTTTTTTGTATTAGCCTTTTTCTAAGTAACCTCAGGGTGTTTCATCTACATTTAAATCACTGGAGTTTTGAGTCCAGGTTTTATTCTTTTTCCCTTTAAATTTGTTCAGTGCAGAGCTCCCTGCTTCAGCTCTTCAGGACATCTCAAACTTGTTGGGTCAAGGAAAATTGAAACTGAGTTTTAGGCATTTGAGCATTTGGGCATTTCTGAGGCGCTCTGTGCTCTTAGACCAAAAGAGTAAGTTAGCAGCCTCATCCTTGTTCTAAGGACATGCTTTCAACTGAATTACCTTAAGCTATCATATCTTCACACAACTTTTGCCATTATATTAAATTGATGGACTTTTCAGGAACTTTCCCTCAAGATTCTTCCTTCAAAATGTTTGATGCTTCCCATGACTCAGATGAGATTTAAAGCAGCAGACCTAATTTCAGTAGCGAAGTTTCATCGTATAAAATTTCATGGAGCTGTGTGTCTCTCATTTGAGAGCTCTTACTCTTTTAGATTAGAGACAGAAATATTTAGAGGTGTTATGAATATTTAGAGCTATTTATGTTTTTCATAACAGTAATGCAAGTCTTGTTTTGTGCACACAGGAATGAAAGCAGGAGAAAAAGGGTGCACAGGCTAAGGAGATGGTTTTGGGCAGAAAGAAACAGACTTACTGTTTTATGCACTCCTGCCTAAGCTGCCCTCTGGGAAAATCACCATGGAGTAATCTATCTCTAGAATCACCTATAAATTTGTCTTGAATACTTTTATTTGATACAGATGAGGAAAGAGTTAACAAGTCTCTGGTAAGTTTAGGGACCAATGCTTGAGTTCACTCACTTGTCATCTTTAATTTAGTAGTCAGTCAAGATGCATAGGAAATCAAATAATGCAATAGTAAAAAAATATTATTGATGGTTTTGAGCTTTCTTTCCCATGCCAAAGGCCTTAACTAACCCAGCAACAGGTACAGCTTTTTATGCTCTATTCTCTGAAGCATGAACCCTGACTCTTGCCCAGAATTTACACTACAGACACTCCATGTAAATGCATGGGATTAAGGGCTTGGCCTTAATCTTGTACCTATTTTCTTTCTGTCTTTTCAGAACGGGCAGAATAGATAGTTGTTTTCTGTTTTACAACCCCCAGCCCTAATTGCATCCTTGGCACTAATGTTACTATTTTTTGTGTATCATTAACATCCTGCTGTAAAACAGAAAATAATGCCTTATCCAAATTTGTTCTTTTCCTGATTTTTGGACCTTTATGGAATTCTTGAATTGCTGAAATATAAGCACAATCCTTGTAACCTTGGGTAAAAATCTGCTAGAAGATTGCAATAACTAAGAATTCTTCTATTTATCTCTGGAAAATCTAAAGAATCTTATAGCATAATAGCCTTTTGTGTATTTAGAATTTTCCAATATTAACTATATTCCCACCCATAATCCCTACCCTAGCCTTGCCAGAGGATGACTAATGCAAAATGCAAACACAGTAAGGGTCTCTATCAGAGTGAGCACTTTTCCTTACACTGCATTCTGGGAACAACTCAATAAAATAAGATTTTTAGACTTTATATTTCATAACTGAAGCCCATAAACCTAAACATATTTAGAGAAAATGAATCAGTTTTGGTATAAAATTGAACATAAGGCTTCAAGCTACAGTTCTGATTTTAACCATTGACCCAAATCCTATACCAAGAATTTACAGCAGACATTGGTAACTAATCACAAACACTTCTCCTGTCTAATGGAGAATCAAACAATGAGGGAAATCATGACCTAAAAGAGAATATAATTGAGTGTCCTGGATATGCACAAGCCTTCTTATAATCATCTGAGGTGTTATGGAATTCAGAAATAAACAAAACACCCAAAAATTTGGATTTCCCAACCTTAATCCCTAAGTAATGCTAACTGCAATCATACCCAAAGTCAGAAGTATTTTTTTTTAAATATATGTACATTCGACCTTACAAGCACAAGCCTCTTCTCCAATTTCCTTAGACCAGCTTCCTTTGTTCACTTTCTTTGGGTAGGGAATTCTGCCTCAAAAGATTTGGTAGCATCTCATTTTCTTTGACAAATGCTCTTGCATTGACTTTTTCATGTCAAAGAGTGTGTTGAACAGAAACTTCATTATTGCCTGACAGCAATGATCGTGCGTGTTATTCTGAGCAATGGGGATAAAAAGCATTTAAAATGAGAGAGAAATCAATAATTGCAAGGCTGAGGGTTGCCTCCCTATTTGGCAAGACCTGACTCCATTAAATACCCCTTTTTAAACACCCATTTGTGGGTTGCAGTTTAAATTACTGTTACTTTTGCAGTGTAAAGTCATATTCAACCATTGGTTGTTCCTTGTTTCCTTTCAATCAATAATTTAAAAGCACTTTGAAAACCTTAATTGAGTCTCAGGGTTAAGCAGTTGTGATAATGAATGTTGTCACTCGTAAGAAAGAAACCTGTTATGCCACGAGATCTTATAGCTGCCTCAAATTCTTGTCTCTTTCATTTATATTTACTGCTTATCTGTCTGTTTTTTGAGGTTTCAAGGGTCACAGGAGAGAAAACTCTGATTATTTGAAAAATAGCCTTCCGATGGACATGAAGGAAGTCTTTAAAAAGAGTGAGATAATATTAAGCAGTTTATAGCATGCAGATAGGTTGTGCAAAGATTTTAAAGGAAGCTTCTTGCAAAAAACCTGAAACATTCCATATTGCCAGGTCAGATTGACCTTCTCTCATTTTTCACATTTTTGTTATGAATATTACTGCAAAAACCCCAAACAAAATCCAGAACTCCAATGCCACCTTTTGTTTACACTGATAATTAAAACTAAGCATACTTACAGAAGACCTGTGAAGCTAGAGAAACTTCCACGTTAAGCATCAGTAAAAACATAATAGCAAAACAATTCATAAACTGACATGAAACGTCTAAGGGTCTCTTAGGTTGCTTTCACCTCAGTGAAGTTATTACATGGATATCACACAGCGAGTTACTGGGAGAAAAAGAAATAATTGCATGTTCCCCAGTGAAAGGATAAATGCCAAGTATGGGTATAAATAATATTGAACATTAGTAGTATATTGATAAATCTTCTTTTATCTCCATAACCTACTATTCTTTTGACCATACATTTTTTTCTTAAAGAGATACTGATTTGTGCCATCCTGATTTCTCAAAGTTTTCACATGTTGGTGTGTTAGAAAACATTCTTCTCTTCAGATTGAGAAGAGTTGAAATAATGAGTTTTTTCATTCTTTTGATACAAGATTCCAGGTTTAGAAATGAACTTGAAGATTATGTGCTCTCAGCCATAGAAAGTAATTTGTCTTTTTGTGGAGCTCTATATGACAGAACTGTTTTTTCAATTAGGCAGACATAGAGAAGTCTGATTTCAAATATATGACAGCATAAATGCAGGCTGTGGGAATATCAGGCTGACCAGCTGACAATTCATCTATTCAATTTTTCAAAGCATATTCCAAACCACTTGTAGGTGGTTTTTTGACACTATACCTCATGTCAGCTTCTAAACTAAGAGTTAGAAAGGTTGAGGTTGCAAGAGGCCTCTAGATATTGCCTAATCCAATCTCCCCTGTTCAAGTAGAGCCACTGAGGACAGGTTGCCCAAGACCATGTCCAGTCGGGTTTTGAGTATCTCTACAGATACCACTGGATATGAATGCCTAAAAATACTTTACCTATTGCACCTACTCCAGAGAAGGTTACTCCAAGTATGGTGGCAACCACCACACTGGGTGTCTGGCTTGTGGGATGTGTGCGTTTATGGATCAGAGGAAATGCAAACACTGTCCCTTTCAAATGAAAGCCTCATGTGGGACACTTTTCCCCTTATCCTCCTGCCTTCAAGCGGAAGTGTTTTTTCCTTCAGGGGTACTGCAGTTTCTATCAGAGTCAGGCAGGACTCCAGAAAGTTTCTCTGTGGTGTCTGCTCTGAGTGTGGTCTGATCCATGGGACACCTTCAAATCTGAGACTGCTGACTGTCTGCACTCCTAGCAGGAAGGGTGTCATGAGGGCCAGCACTGCACCAACCTTCCTTCATTTTTCTACTCCTGAGAAGGCTTTTTGTCCCCCTTTGTTGAGGTTACTTCAAGCAGTCACAAGGACCCATGACTGTCCTTTGAAGGTTTCCTCATCCTCTTGGTGCAGGCTGTAGGAGGGACAGAAGGGGGCCAGAGGGTTTTGTAGGCAGTCTGAGCCCAGGCTGAATTCAGGCAGACTGTAAGATGAAATGCAGGTACCAGGGGTCCTGGCATGAAGGCTCAGCCTCCCCAGCACAGCATCTTTGCAGCTCTTACCATCTGGACTTTCTTGCACAAGCAGTTTCATCTGCCACCTGCGTCATGCCCCAGTTTCTCTTCTGAGGTTGATCCCATCTGGTTTTAGCTCCTTTTTCTGCACTGTAGAACACCACAACTCTCTAACCAGACACTATGCACATTTCTACATAGACACCATCCATTCCCTTAGGAAGAGTAATATTATTTACAGTTAAAATGTTTTCTAATTCATTGAATCACCAAGGAATAGCAAATGTGGAAAATAATGAGCATAATTACTCTCCCACTAAAACCACACCTCCCTTTACCAGCTCTCATTTACAGCCTTGGAAATATTAAAGTTTAAGTTGACCCTGCAGAGATAAGTGCATGGTAGTATTGCACTTATGCCGATATCAGTGTTATGTTAATGCCCCAGTACAACAAAAAGCTGATTGACATTTTCATTGCTGTATTCATGGCTGTTTATTAGCATGGAACGAGGCAGTCCAGGAGCAATGAACAACATCCTTTTCTCACAGCCACTCTTTCTGAGCACTCAGCCATCTGCTGGCTTGTCTACCTGTGATAATCACTCTTTCTCCCTGCCAAATTTTGTGCTGCACCATGCATGACGTTTCAAATTATTTGATGGACTAATTTGCATTTTCAAATAATTTCACATGCCAATTAATTTCAGTCTATGGTTAATCTGCCCTTCCACAAGCAGCATTATGGAAATACACCCATAAATGCAAACTTTGCTTGTTCTGAGTACATCAGAGAGGGAGGCCAGGGCTGCTGGGGTAAGTTTGTGGGTAAGGGGGTTGGAGAGGCATGCATGAGGGGGGTCTGAACTAGACTGTGATAGTAGCAGGGTACTCAGGAGTGTTATGCTTTGTGTGCATGGCTGTCAGGCAGCAGGGCAGGACAGGAGCCTGCTGTAACTGTGATGTGCTCTTTTCTGTGGTGCTGGTGTGCCTGGGAGAGCTGAGATAGCAGCCCAGCTTTTCAGGCAGTAGAAACCAGGAGGTTTGCTTTCCCCCCCAGCCAAGCCTTTGTCAAACCCACCACTTTTGCCTGCCCACCTCTCACCTGCTGCCCTGACTGGGTGCCTGAGTCCCATCAAAGGCAGCAAAGGGCAGATGGGGGATCAGCAGGCGGGTGCCCAGATGTAGCAGCTTCTGTCAGGAGCTGAACAAAAAATAAAGGGCATAAAGCCTGAAGCATAACATTCCTGTCCCTAGACCTAACTTCAAATTAAACAAATAGTAAGTGAGAAAGGCAGAAAGACATCCCTCCCCCATTTTTCAATGTCATTTATACGATGGAACTGTAGATAGTCAAATCTGTATGAACTGAACAACTCTGAGGTAAGCCGTTATGAAGATATGTCTCCTTCATAAAGACTACTTCCAAATGATGCAATTAAACCTTCTTATTATGAGTTTTCAACAGATTGAAATAGTAAATTGCACATCCAGGGGCAACCTCACCAGACAAAATTCTCCAGCTTCAGACTCTATGGATGCTCCAAAAGATTTCTTTTTCTCAGCAGCAACTCTGACCAACACCGTGTCTTCCACAGCACAGACATCACATCCTCTTCTGATGCCGTGGGACAAGTAGCAGGCTGTAGGAAAAACTTCCCAAAAATGTTACAAGGGATTTGCAATGGGAAATACAATAATTAATGCACAAAATATTGCATGTCTCCAGCATCTACAGTCTTTGGGGAAGTTGTTGCTGTCTTTATTTTCTGTGATTATAAACCTGCTCTCTGCAGAGCTAATTTTCCAGGTTACCTAAATGCCTATTTTTATCCACTGTGTTAAAATGTCTGGCTAAAAATTAAGGACATATTCTCAAGGTTGGCAGATTCAAAGTATGACGTGTTTTCCTTGTGGAATGCACTTCAAAGTCATTGCACATGCTATACTGATTGATTTTTATCAAGAACAATCAATTAGTTTTTTTATTTCATCAGTCTATCTGAAAAACAAGAAATGTTTGTTTGTGTGATGGAAAAGGAACTGTTTTACGAAAAAATTTTAGTTTATTAGTAGTTTTCCACATGTTCACTAGAGAAAAATGCCATAAACACAATCTACCATAAAGTTCTGAGAAAGTATCGACCTTGTCCTCTTTCATTTTTCTTACTTTTAAAAAAGAATTCAGCTGCACTTATTGCCATCTCTACACTGAGAGAAGTGGATATGTGAGGGTCCTTTATTCACACTGGGGTTTTTTGTCAGATACCCTATGCAAATAGTTAGTGGTTCTGACCACTTGCAATATCTAACAACTTCCATACATCAGAAGAGTGCCTGGAATCTTGAGCAATCATATCTGTAGCAATTTATAGCAATCTCCCACAGTGAATTAAATCATGATAAAAATTTTTATTAGCTTAATTTAGAGAAAAGCTGGAATCCCTCAATTTTTTTCCTTAAGGGGAAACATACATGGTACTGCAGGTTAGAAAAAGGATTTAAACATTATGCATTGGGTTTTAGGATTTCAGGAGTGAGGCAAGGAGAAACCCGACTGTTTATAAATTGATCTGCTTCTATGAGACTAGTTTATCTCTCATAAAAATGTGAAGCTAAATGAGAAATCTCTTAAGGTATTGGACTAAGGCCAGTAGCCTCTAAGTAACATTTACAAGAAGCTGTCACCAAAATGTGACCTCCACCAATATCCTGAAGCCCCTTTAATTCATATGAAGTCCCAACAGCAATTGCAAAAATTAATGTTCATATAAAATATACAAGGACTTGGAGTGATGCCCATGGTATTTTTCTGGATTTCACACTCTTCATGTTTTTTTTGAGAGGAAGGAAAGTCACGAGATTCAAATGTATGATACATATACTCATTTGGAATATGAATGATGTTTACAAAATGTTCTTCTTACTAACAGAATAAACAGCCCTATTTAATGCCAAAGGAAATCTAAATCACTCTAATGACCTTTCCTGAGCTGCAGGAACCTGGGTCTTCTCCATCCCATCAGATATTGTAGCATTTTTCTGTAATTATGCATGAGGAATATGCAAATGCAACTACTGTATGAAAGAAAAGGGAATATATGTTAAAAAAAGCTATTGAAAACATTTCTGCTTAATGCTACCAGAAAACTGTTAGGCTTTGGGGATAAGAGTAATAAATTGTGTTTGTTTCCTAGGCACTCACAGTGCCACACTGTTGTAGTCACGGAGCCCTTTAAAACCTGTAATGTATTCATCCTTGCAACAATTCAGTGAGGAAAGAAAACCATCTCCCTCATTTCATACTGAATGGAAGTACAGAGAAATGCCATTATTTACACAGAGTCACGTGAGAATCTTATTACACAGAGTCACGTTTTGATTGTGCCTCAAAAAGACTCAAAGAGCAGTCTGGTTGCTGTGCCATCTTCCCTCCCTTATCAAGAAAACCACACTTCTTTTTCCAGTCAGTAATAGATTAATAGACTGCAAGCACTGACAGTGAACCTTACACGGAGAACATACCAATGAAATTGAGGGATTGGAATTTTTAGAAATTCTTCCTAAGGCTTCTTAAGGATTTTTGGGACCTTATGCAATCTCTGGGATTGCCCACTAGCATTGCTAAAACCACTGTCCCTCTGGTGTTTTGCAAATTATATGATGAAGCTATCTGTACAACAGCAATCAGCCTCTCCTATTAGGGACTCATATTTTCCAAATGCAGCTGAAACTGTGGCAGGAGCTGAGAGGGTGCAAAGGAATGAGGCTCAAAGACAGAAACACAAATGTGGGTGGAAGACTTGAAGACTGGAGTACTGGGCAAAACTGGGAACAAACAGACCAATTATAGGAGAGTTAAAAATCAGAATAGCTAGGGACAAAGCAGCAGAAAAAATGAAGCAGCAGAGGAATGGTTCAGTGCAGAGGAAACCCTTGAGACAGCAAGACCCTTCTGCCAGGAGCAGGGAAAGATCCCAAGGAAGTAGGGAAAAAAAACAGGCAAGAAAATGGGCTAAGTCCAGGCTATTAATGGACAGAAGAGCCC
Organism: Agelaius tricolor; assembly: GCF_023055355.1. Classification (NCBI taxonomy): domain Eukaryota; kingdom Metazoa; phylum Chordata; class Aves; order Passeriformes; family Icteridae; genus Agelaius; species Agelaius tricolor. Next base: position 49,484,399 of record NW_027269261.1, read on the forward strand.
TCATTGAATAGGAATGGAGAAAAGGAGGTTAGTATTGAAAACTTCTTTGATGACAGGAGGTTGGTTAGATAAAGGAGCCTTCCAGAAGGCAGGAATGTCCTCTTGTCCTGTTGCTGGTTGCCTGTGAGGAAAAACTCACCCGCACCTGGCCACACTCTCCTTTCAGGCAGATGTAGAGAGTGATAAGGTTACCCCTGAGCCTCCTTTCCTCCAGGTTAAACATACCCAGTTCCCACAGCCACGCCTCACAAGACTTGTGCTCCAAGTCTTCCCCGGTTCTGTTGCCCTTCTCTGGACCTGCTCCAGCACCTCCATGTCCTTCTTGCAGTGCAGGGGCCCAGAACTGGACAGGACTCAAGGTGTGCCCTCACCAGTGCTGAGTACAGGGAGACAATCTCTTCCCTGGTCCTGTTGGCCATGCTATTCTTGATACAGGCCAGGATACCACAGGCCTTCTTTTCCCTGCTTTTAAGCAGTTCTCTTAATTTGCCATTCTTATTCCTCTTTTTTTTTCTGTACTGTAAGATACCTTCTCAATGACTTGGAGACTTCTCAGCTTTCTTAAGCTTATCCTAAGCCACTGCACACATCATTTATTCTGCTCTTCTCATAATTCAAGCTCTATATTAAAGACATCTGTAGAATACCTTTGTAGAATGGCAAATATCATTGGTACCTCTGTGTTTACATTTATTTGCATTTAATATATGAAGGATGGTAGAAGTAAAGTTAATCCTTAATATACATGTACCTATATCTTTTTTAATAACTTACCACAAGTGCTGCCCTTCCTCCAGTACCTCTTCCCAATTTGCATATATTATGATTAGGTTTAATTTAAACCCGACAGAATCATCTTGCTGAGGTTCATATCCCTACTTTGGAGACAGAATACAACTTTTACTGATTTTAAAGTATCACACTTCTAGACAGCCTCAGAGTTGTATGGACTTTTCAGATCTCCTGCCAATATTATTAGTGTATGTTCAACATGCACCTAATGGAACATTTTTAGTGCAATTGTCTTACCATGAGCAGTTGTCGGAATGGCACTGCACTTCTGGAAACTGGATATGTGTATTTTCTACCCTTGTTCATCACCGTCCATACCAAGACTGTATCTCTCTTCTGATTTTTTTTTGGGGTCTTCCACAGTTTTTTTCAGGAATATGACATGAATTTTCAGCCCTTTCTCTGAAAAAAACCCTAATCTGATGTATCTGTTTCCTAGAAATAGCTGTATACACAGTGCTGAACTTTATACTTAATTGATGTAAATAAGTGAATGCTGTAGCCTTATTTCTACAAAACTTTAATATCTTGAGCAAAATAGTTGCAAACAAACAGATCTAACTAGAAATCTGTTATTTCTAACCTTGTTTTCTTAACAGCACATGGGGATGTATCCACAAGAGCTAGGTAGATAGTTGCCTGTGTGGGTGAGAAGTGAGATACTTATCAGGGAGGTACCTGATATTTCAAGTTTTCCCTCTTCTTTTACTATGGGGCAAGAATAAAGAGATTAACTTTTTATATGACTATAGCCTTAAGAATAATTTCTTATATGGCTATAGCTAATATCTGAGGGTTAGGATTTTTATCTCTTGGTAGAACTCTACTTTCTCACCCTTTAATGATGCAATAAATTGATTTGAAGGAGGTTCTTACCTCAACAAGTTTCCCATTCTCTCTATGAACAGCAGCAAACCAGAGCTTGAGTGCACTGATCATCAGCAGTGATTGTGAAACAGCCCAGGAGCCTTTAGAAATACGGATCTAAGGAGCAAATTCCTCTGTTCTGTGCTTCCACTGCAGTTGGTGATTATTATAAAAAAAGTTATTTGATCTTTGATTCCAACACAAGCTGTACCTAGGCATGAGGATTTTTGGAGAAATACTATTACACTTCTTCACCCTGCTGTTTCCTTACTGATTGAAGAATACTTTTGGAAAGCTAACACTTTCCCAATATATTGTGTCTTCAACAAACCCTATGCAATCATTGCAGAAGTTTAGTATTTTAGCTAGTGAGACATGAATGCCTAAATGGAAAAAAAAAAACCCAACAAAACCACAAACAAAGCAAAGCAAATACAACATTGAAAATTTGAGTCCTGTGTGCAGGTTTGGGCACCACAATATAGAAAAGACCTTAAGATATTGGGAAACATGCAAAGGAGGGCCACAAGGACGGTAAACCATCTTGAGGGGAAGCTGTATGGCTGAGGTCACTTGGCCTGTTGGCCCTGGAGGAGACTGAGAGGAGACCTCATCACAGTCTTCAACTTCCTTGTGAGGCAAAGAGGAGGGGCAGGCACTGATCTCTTCAGTCTGGGGACCGGTGATAGGACCTGAGACAGTGGCCCGAAGGTGTGTCAGAGGAGGGTTAGGCTGGGTATTAGAAAGATGTTCTTTACCCCGAGGATGGCTGGGCACTGGAACAGGCTCCCCAGGGAAATACTCACAGCACCAAGCCTGACAGAATCCAAACAAGTGTTTGAACAATGCTCCCAGCACATGATGTGACATGAGTGTCCCAGCACACTGTGATGGGTGTTGTACACGGGGTCAGGAGTTGGACTCGATGATCCTTGAGGGTCCCTTCCAATTCAGCTTATTTTCTGAGTCTCTGACTCTGTTATGAATGTCTCTCATGTCTTTGTCAGTGCCTTTAATGAACTCATATTGCTGGACTCACCCTGTGCGCACAGAGCTAAGCCTTGGAGTGCCATTAAGTGATAAACTGGGATTGCAGCCCTGCTCCATGCAGGCCTGTGCTGTGTTCACATAAGTCCCTCTGAAAACAGGACATTTCTGCCAGCTTGCTCATGGTCAATTGCAGGACTTGTAATAGCCCCGATCTTTCCAGATCTTAATTTCTGTTCTGAGGAGTAAAAAACATATAAAGGTATTTCTTGCCTTGATAACTGACACCAGAACAATTCAGGTACGATTATGTTTTGGAGAGTGTGCATGATCACGTATTCAATCACTGCTTGAGACGTCTCCAAGCATCTGGGTGCTACCAGCCTGGAAGTCAATAACAATTAAATAATTCAGTAAGACAAAATAGCAAGTGCATAATGGTAGGCAATGTTCTCAAGTGGAAAAAAACTTGTGATTTTTTTTTTTGGCTTATTACACTGCAAAACAGTTCTGCATTTGCTACTTTCTGATTGACATGGAATTATTTACTGAGTGCAAATTGAAATTAATTGTTTAAGTCCTACTTACAAAAAGCACACTGGAACATGTCTTGCAAGGGCCTTTGCCTACACTTTATCATGTGCAAATATTTAGAAAACTGATCACCATTTTCGAGCATCTGGTAACCTCTGTCTCAGCCTCTTAAGTATATCCTTTTTCCTGCCCTTTAGAACAACTGTGGAAACATAGAATTGAGTCATAAGGGTTGGAAACGGCCTCTAAGATCATTGAGGCCAGCCACTAACCCAGCCCCACCATATTTACCACTAAAATATGTCCCCAGGTGCCACATCTACATGCCTTTTGAACAGTTCCAGGGTGATAGACCCATCAACAAATACCAGGTTAAATAACCATACAATTTAAATTTGATTTTTTTTCCATAATCTTGCCATCTCCATGGAGCTAGTGGCAGCTGACAGCATGATTAGTAGGTTTTACACAGTTTTAATTAGCACCAAGTATATTTTAATAGATAAGTCAGAAGCAATCTGGAAATGTTTGTTGATAAAGATAATTGGGAATATAAATTCAAGCATGAATAGAGAGAACATGTGATTAGCAAAAGTATGTTTCACGTACTCAATTTTAAATTATTCCATGCACTCTTGTAAAACTAATCACAAACAAACATTGCCCAGACTGAAGCTGCTCAAATGATCTGTGACTCCAGAGTATTTATGATACAGCTCACCTTCTAGCTGAGGAAATGTCATTGAAAATAGCAAGTGAAGCTGAAAGCTTAATAGTTTTGATATACCGGTAGTATTAATTTCCAGTGTTTTCCCACTATTGTCTTTTCAAGTGATACAATCCCTCCTTCATCCTTTTTAGTCTTCCAGTGCATTTTCAGTTCTTGCAGGGAAGAGCAGTTATGACTCCTTGTTTTTCTATGATGCTGGTTTTGGCTCACAGAGCTTGGCAGCATTTGCAGTGCACTGCTTCTGAGGGCACTGTTAGTCCTGAGAGCGTTATTTTGGTTGGGATGTGACAGGGCAGGATGCTGATTCCCTTCTCAGTCCTGAATTTCACAAAACACAGGATCCTTCTTCTGCAATCTTTCACATCTGCTATCTGCCAATAGACATCTCTAAACAGCTTCCTTCTGCAGGCAAGGACACCAGTAAGTTCCACTTCCAAGACTACTTCCAGATCAATGACTTACTGTCACAGACACAGCTAGCATTATTCTCACAAATGCAGTAATTGTTTTACTGAGTGACTGGACAGAAATGGCAAACAAAAAATATATTGCTAAACCAGCCCTCAGCAAACCCTGAGCCAATTTGTTTGAAAAAGTGGAAGAAAACTGAGTCCTGACTGGAATTTCCCCCCAGTTTGAGCAAGGGGTTAAACTAGATGACAAAGTTATTTTCATTGCTACTTATTTTGTGTTCCTCTATTTTAGCAGCTAGATAACTTCAGCTCCCAAAGGCAATGTGTGCCCAGCAGCCTTACTTTCATTTGGCTGTGCAACAATCTCTGGTCACCTCAGAGGCACAATCATGTTTATACCAAAATAAGTAGTTAAGCCTTCTAATAAAGATTCTGGATTAGGTTTAGAGAGTTAGTATGTGCCACTTTTGGGGACTCTATCCGAACTTTTGATGGACTGATGCCTTAAGCAATTTATTCCCTTTTACTTGTTTTAATCTTTTGAATGACACAATCTTTTTCAATGCTGATTATCTCATACCCTCTAATTTGAATACAATATAAAAAAGATATTTGGGCAGATTTCCCCTCCCTGAATTAAAACAACTCACAAAACAAATCTGATTTTGGAGCAATACATCAATGGTTGCAACCAAGCTCAGAACACAAGGAATGATTGATATAAATTTTGCAACTTGCTTGTTTTCTTCTGGTTTGCTTTTTGTTTATTTTAATTTATTCAGAATTCTTAAATGTCAAGTAGAAGAAACTGAATTTACATGGGTGCCAAAAAAAGAAGGGAAAAGTCTTACGGTTACGATGTGGTTTTTGTCATTGTCTAATAAGTTGACTAATGGTCCCTTCAATAACACTATTTCCAGATGATCTTTCAGACCTGCTTCCATGTGTGGACTCTGGCTTGATGCTTCTCTCACTTACACGACTGCAAAGCAGCACAGATATCTGTAAAGTCAATGAAAATTTGAAAGTCTCAAAGTGAGAGTAAAAGTAAAATCATTCCCTTATTCTTAGCAGTGTATTTGTTTAAATACCCTGGAGAAAAGCCACGAGACATTTCACACTCTAACAAGCCTGTTATTAATACAGATCCTGAGGCTGTTGATACCTCAGTAAAGTATTTTCAGCTGTTAATAGCACCAGCATCATTTCATTTGCGAAGAAAGAATGTTCTAGTCTCAGTAAATATATTGGTTTATTGTGATCTCTGTTTTCATATATTTATAGGAGCTGCATGATGGAAAACCTTCCTAGAGGAAAAATAGAAAACTAAGAAATGAGCTTTTTAAAATCACCAATCAAAATGAAAAACAGCTTCAGTGAAGGAGGATGAGAGCAGGTATTTATTATATAACATTTTTGTCTGACTTATGAAATGATATTGCAGATCTATAATATTTTTTCAATTTCTTTTCCAGTCAGAGCTCAAGTTTGCTGGGGACATAGATCTTCCTTTCCCTCTCATAAAATACAAAAGAGGGTGGACTTAAATGTCCATCTTTGTAATTGCAACTGGACAGGAATTTTTTTAGGATCACTCAGCTGGTGGGTGACCATTTTCAGCAGTTTAGCAGGCAGAACAGTGATGGGGTGGGAAGGATAGGAAAAAAGGCAGACTGTCCCAAAAAGATCTTCCTCATTTTCTCTTTGTGGCACTGGGTGGCAAAGGACCCAGTGCTCTTGCCAGGGAGCCTCTGGGACAATCCAAGTTTGTGCCCTGAGCCAGAGACCGGCAGCTGATGGAAGCCAGAGCAGAGGCAGCAGGGACACAAACAGCATAAGGGATGCATTCGTACATAAATTAATGTATTTTAGTGAGGATTTCATTACCAGGGATATTTGCTCTGAATAGAAGCCTCAAAATGGATAGAAGGTCATTTTAACCAGTGAAATGGTAAAAAAATTAAGTGAAACTATTAATCAGAACACCTTTGACTTTTCGTGGGAGCAGCTACCTAGGATTTTTGAAAAATAGGGACATTTTGAAAAATGTTCACTTGGTGATCATTTGCATCTGACTTAAATTTCACCCATAGATAAATAGCTGCAGGGTTTCGTTCCTCTGTGGCTGATGTCAATAAAGATCAATAGAGATATCTGGAGATGTCAACTGAGGCGTTTACATACAAGCAATTCCAGCACCTTCCAGCACCTAAAGGGGAGTTATGAGAGGGCTGGAGAGGGACTTTTTACAATGTCATGCAGTGATAGGACAAGGGGTAGTGGCTTCAAACTGAAAGAGAGTAGATTGGATATTAGGAAGAAATACTTTACGTGATGTGATGGTGGTGTGTTGAAGGAACAGGTTGTCCAGAGAAGTTGGATGCCCAATCCTTGGAAGTGTCCAAAGCCAAGCTGGATGGGTCTTTGAGTAACCTGGTCCAGTGGAAGGTGTCCCTGTCCATGGCAGGGGAGTTGGAACTAGAAGATCTTAAAGTTCTCTTCTTACCTAAACCATTGTATGATTCTATAAATGCATAGTCAGTGCACCTGTTAACAGTAAGGCAGTGGCATGGCTCCCATTTTGCCCTTTCCATCATTTTATGCTGCTGACTTTTAATATGTACTCTTTATTCATGTTTGTGGGGTTTTTTTCATTTTTCAATGTGGGACTGCCATGCACGGTTAGGGCCTCATCCATGGTTTGGATGACACAGTTATGATAAGGAGTCAGTAACCAGTCTGTCCTATATAACAACATGGCATTTTAAAGCCTTTCCCATTTTCTAATATTGTAGTTATTCACAGGCCAGTTTCAGCAGGATCTTTGTTGAAATCCATTAAGTCAAACATGATTTAAATAACTTTCTTAGCTCTCTCCATGGCTGTGATTGCTTTTGTCACCATAATACTATTCAAAATGTGAGCAATAATGGCCAAAGCAAAATCCTGGAGAGAGAAGCTTAGTAGAAAGGGAAATTGAGGGTAAAGGGTACTGCCTAGATCAGTGATTCTACTTATTAGTAATCACAGGAAACCCAGAAAATACAAATGTGGCATACATAAGTAAGCTGAAGCCTGACATGAGAGCTGTCTCACTTCAGATCTGGCAGCTCTGTGTCCTGGTTCTGAGCCTACCATGTGACTAACTTCACATATTCAGGATATGTCAAACAAGATCCACATCTCTAAAAGCAGAAAGTGATAGGCTACATCACTGGATACAGGGATAATATTAGGTACTGATTTAAGGTGCTTTGAGTCCACCAGAAGTTCTTCACAGAATTCTTTGTGTTCTTCTCCTTCTCTGTTAGTGCAGGGCTGAAAACAATTTTCTCTGGACCATTTAATTCTCCTGTCAGGGTATGCTTGCAGGTCTGCTAATTCATAAACCAGCAAGTCTGATTTATAGTGCATGATATTACCAGTGCAAGATGGAAGAATGAAGTGGAGAGGTTCTTTATCTTATACTAGGATTAAAAATCTTAAAGCAGAGTCAACACTGTTCCTCTGCAGTTTTTGTCCTCTCTTACATTGTTAAGTTTAGCTGATGTTTAAACAGCACATAAAGTTGCCTGAAAAATGGATCAAAAGTAGAATACTCATAATAAAATATTTTATTTCTTTTGCATAAGGTTCATGTAGAATTAACAACTATGACAAAATAACACAGCCTTTTGTTTTTTAGGTATAATGAGATCGCTCTCACTGCTGATATTTGGGTCACTGAATATTGCATTGTTCATACAATGAAAAAATCCCAGAAGTTCTTAGTAAACAACCAGTCTGACATCCTGCTTTATACAGATCACAGAATTTAAAGCAAAAATTTCTGTCTCAAGCATCCAGCTTCTCACTGAGTTACAAGGCATTGTCTGGAAAAGATCTGCATATTTTAGCCACCTTCTTCTAGTGCCATATTAGAAAGTGTCCAGTGCTCAAAAGTACTTAATAAATAATTTTACTGAAGAAATTTTAGATCTTTTTTGAAAAGCTCTGAATTTTAGAAGTCTGAGGCAGACTTAACTTCTGAATAAACTGCAGACAGCTGGCAGAACCAGAAAAACAACATTTCTAAAGTGAATTAGACACTAAATACTAACTGCTCACTGTAGCTCCAATTTACTGTGGGAATATGGAAATTCTTTGCCTGGAGTGCAGAAACAGTGAGAACTAGTTTTGCTTGTGGCACCTTGAAGGTCAGTGAGACATGTACCCAAAAAGTCATAATTGCTTCTGATAAAAAGAGAATTTTTAAATAGTAATGTCTAGTGAATAATGGATTTTCGATGCAGAGGGGTGAGGAACCAGATTCACATCAAGATTGAGGTGGATCTGCTTGTATGTCAGTTATAAACCTATATGAAAATCCTTCTAAGGATCTTGTAAGAGTAAAGAAAACTTAAAATTTGACTAATATACCATTGATAAAAAAAAATAATCTACTGCTATTACACTAAAGAAGATAGAGGATTAAGCTGCAGGCAGTGGAAATCCAAATCACTCATGGTTTCTAATGTACATCTGAGAAAGGAGCTGCCCCTCTACTGAAGCCAGAAGTCTTAGTTAAATCCAACTGAAAAAACTGTGGAGTTTAATTCAAAAAGTGCACAGGAGTGTAAACACAGGAGTGTAAACAAAGCCAACCAGAGAAGTAAAATACCACTTGTGCCAAACTGAAGAGGGAATAATTGTAAAGCACTATGAGTAATAGCATCATTAATATTTCCAATATTGAAGGAATGAAACAGAGAAGAGAGGTGATTAAAAAGATGCAGATTGATAATTCCTGAAAACTTGGGGATAATAAGTAGTATTGTTGCAAAAAAGCTAAATACTTTGCCTGTAAATTTTGGAATTTTGAATGATGTTTGTCAAAGGTGAGGAGTTTGAAGAATTAATCTTTATGGTTTAAAATAGATATGGTGGTGGTAATAATAATAATAATAATAATAAATTGAATTGTTAATCTGCAGTGCTGACCAACAGATTTTTCTATCCAATGAACATTTCTTTCATAGAGAATTTAACCATGAACTTCATTTAGCAATGAACTTATTTAGCCATGAATCTCATTGAGAGGCATCGTACTTCAGAAAATATCTCTTATATCACTTGTCAGTTTTGATGACTTTTATTTTTTCCAGTGTATGAAAAAAACCCAGGAGAATCTACAGTCCTATATCCAAGCTATAGCTGTGGGAAGCAGAAGAACTTGTTTTTCTTGTATCTTTCTCCTACTGGTACCACACGTGACATTACTGACAGCCAAAGCCTACTTGACTATATTTAATGTCTTGGATTTATATTTATTTCCAGCTATCATAGAAAGGTAAAGGTAGGGTAAAGGTTTTTTTACCCTAAAGGTAAAAAAAAGTTCCTTATTGTTTCCAACCTAGTTCCAGCTGGACATGGAGATTCCTGTCGTACCTTCAAGCTGTCCTTCCAGCTGATGAAATTGTTTTGCTTACCAGTAATAACATTCAATGGACACAAACCAGTTCTACATTTGAGGTATCACCTCAAACCTTGCTTCAACTCATTCCTCCTTCCTATTTCTCTTTTCACATTCTGAGCAGCAATCAAACAGAAAACCACATAAACTGAAATCCCAATTCCTTTCTAATAGTCTTATCCCTATGGAGAGCTGTTGGAGTCAGAGAGGGATAGGAAGAAATGATCATTAATCAGAATATAAAATTTCAGCATTTTCCTTTGGCAGCACTCTAGGGATATGTTCCAAGGCTTATAAGTAGTATGAAAAACACCTCCCAATTTTATTTCCATTTTTCTAGAAATGAACTAGAAAAAATGTATAAGAATGTCACTTTATTTTCTATGTGCTTCTCTCTTCTATGTCAATTTAATTCCTATTTATTCCCCATTGCAGATGATCTTGAATCGAAGTGCACCTCATCTGTTGCTCTTGAGGTTACTGCTTCATAGTTATTATATAAGCCTGATATAAACCAAGATGTTATAGATTATATCATCTGGGGAGAAGAAAAAGAAGACGTAGTAGGTTGTTCTAGAGAATATTTGAATATAATAAACAAATCTTGCTGAAAAATTCTAATGACTAAATTCCCAGAATGAAAAACTGGGATCCTATGTCACTTTATGGTTAAACATATTCCAGATTATTTTTTGATAACTATTGTGTATTTTGTTCAGATATCACAGTTTAACAAAATTGAAAAACACAGCATTTTCATCTGGCACCAGATGTTCACTGCTTCTGAAAAATCTCATTTAATCTGCTTATGCAAAAGCCTGTCTCATAAAATATGTATGTCCTTTCAATGTTAACTTGATGTGTACAGTCTCCAGTGAAGGCTTCAAATCAATTCTGAGTGTTCCTGTGTGCTGGACAGGTTGCTTTCCCAGTAAGGATGGTCACCTGAGAAGGGAATAAGTGACTACAAGACTTTCACAGTGAAACACATCACTAAGCTGAACAGCAGGAGAAAATATAGCTAAGGCAAATGCTTCAGCAGAAGGAACTCCAATCATACTCTCCCGAGGTGATTTTAGAGGTGACCCATACCATAACTTACAAATAAAATTCAGAGTTTACACAGAATAGCTACCCATTTAATAAAATAAAAGTCTCTCCATTGCTATCAGAAAAAACAAAGCTCTCTGGAGGAACATGACCCTTGGGGAGCAAGAGCTCCAGACACAGTAATGGAGCAATCCTTCATTACATCACCTGAGGACTTGGTTCCTGAGTTCTCATGGTGTTTTAGATATTGGGGAATCACTTAATTCCATCAGAATGGCTCAGCCTTTCCTGTGGGCAGAACGTTACAGCTGAGATGCACAGCTGTACAGATCAACAAAAGGGAATTATGCCAGTCATGGCATACTATGCCAGTCATGTTGTGAGTGACCAGTGTGCCTCAACAACTTCTTTTGCCAAGTGCTGGTTTTCCCTGACAACTGTGTCCTCACAGACAGGTGGTATCATAGTACATCACATATTTCTCAAGTGTGTGAACATGAGATTCCTCTGACCCTAGAAAACATCTCACAAATGTTGTCACATAGCCATAAACTATACTCTGGACTTGATCTGCTTGTAAGAGAAGAAGGATTTTTTCATATCCAGAAGTTTATTAAAAGCACTTTGCCTCCTCTCTGGTAGGTGAAGCAGCCCTCTGACCCTTCCCTTTAGAGGGAGAAGCAGTGTTACCAACTCTCCAAGTCTTTCAGCAATAGAGTTACTCTGTGCGTTATGTTGGTGACAGGTGGAAGAGGAATTTTTCTTATCAGGTAGCAATTTACTTCTAATTATGAAACATCTTTTTGGATAATTTGATTTCTTTCAGTTTGTCTAGGTTTGCAAACTAATTTCCTTCAGATTTCCAGCACTTTTTGTTACACAGGCAATAAATCTTAAAAACTGTTAATTTAATGGGGCTTTGAAGTAAACAAATAATTACAAGGGTGACACATTCTGCAGAGATAGATAAATCCTAATATAAATTCTAACTCTGCATTCACACAAAGTTTGTCCCAAATTCTAAGGTAAATTTTCATTGCATGATTACCCATTTTTATAGAACCATAGAATGTGCTGAGCTGGAAAGGACTCATCAGTATCATTGAGTCCAATTCAGCATCCTGATGCAAAAGCCTGACCTTGCCTATAATTATACCAGTGAAATTTAAACCAAGATAAATTATTCGATGTTCTGTGGTCTCCTAATATCCAACTGTTTCAAGGCTTGGAATTGCCCATCCCACTATTCACACAATTGTTTTGCGACTTTAGCAGCAGAGTGGTTTTAAACACCCTTTCCCTACCTGGAATTTATTCCATTTAAGCTCCTCCATTTCACACTCTCCAGCTCACCTCACCTAAATGATACTGGATGCCATAACATCACCATAACAGTGATCCCAAAGGATTTAATCAGATTACAGAAAAGAAATATGAATTTGGGAACCACATCAGAAGGAGGACCAGTATGGAGGTATCAGACAGCACTCTGAGAAACAGGATCCACTGGGTGGCTGGCTAGAATTGGGCACATGTGAAAAGTTTTAAGGTGGGCTTAACTGCAGCATCTGCCAGACATACATTCTGTTTTGTACAGCAAAAGAGATTAATTTTCTTGTTATCTATTCTCCTAATTTTTCCAGTTCATTAAGCAAACCCCACATTTAAGGATCTCCTAGAGATTAATAAGAGTGTGTTCAGTGAAATACTAGCTCTGGCCTAGGGGTACCATAGCTATACTACCATCAAGTTCCACCAGGGCTTGTTATTTTCTTAACAGTCCAATTTATTCTGGGCACAGCACAACTCTGCTTTTACTCCTGCTTTTAGCTCCATGACTAACTTGGCTATCTTTCAGCATTACTGGACTGCAAAGTGCAAACAGACCTTAAGCTCTTTCCACAATTCTGCTGCCTTGTTAATAAGATGTGTGAGCAGAGAAATCCACCTTTTCCTTCCCTCACAACTCCTCCTTCACTGCAGAAAAATGATTCTATGGGTTTCTCTTAATGTGTCTCCACCTTCTCCACTTCCCTTCATCTGCTGAATTCTGCATTGTGCTCACTCTGTGCACAAAGCAGACCATCACAGTTTGAGAAACATCACAGATCCTTCCTGGGCACAGAATAAGGAAGCCATAATGAGGCAGGATGGAATGAATGCAATAGCTGGAGATGCTTCAAGAGGACAGATATCAAAGTATAATTTAACTGCTCCAAATCACCTACATTTGTAGCCAATTTCTATGCACTGAACATACTGGGCCCGTTAGGAAGCTGGTGTCATTAGACTAGAATTTAGCCTTTGTCAATACCCCTTCATTAAGGCAATGCATCACCTTTTGCCTTGTCTACCTGTATTTTATATGAGTACCTTTCTTAACAGAATTCTGTTCTAATTCTTGCATGGTCAACCATGAAACAGGACTACTGTTGACAGACCTCAAATCTCCTTGGCACCTCATTCAGAACCCTTGGACATGGTTTTGTAATCAGCTGGGGTGGAAGCCAGCTCTAACTAAATAAAAGATTAGCTGTTGGCAATTGTCCCTCTAATTTGAAATCTCTTGCTAAATTTCAGTCAGTTGTGCTTTTGTTTTGCTGAGCTGTTCAGCCCTGCTGCTACAATTCTCAGACTATGAGGCAGAGAGAACTTCTTTTGATCTGTTGTGCAAAAGTTAATCTTGAAATTAAAAAAAAAACCAGCAAATAACAAAAGACAAAAAGTGGAGTTTTATTTCATTTTTTTTCTGGAGCATGGAGAAAGCACCTCATAAATATTTTAATTTATGTTTTCACATGTCAGCAAATCTAGCAGTAGGAAATTTCTCCCCACATGGCTGCAGCAATGCAAGGCACCAGCTATGTAAACTCAAAGTCTTATTTAGATAATTGGCAAAAAGGAGTAGTTACAGAATCCCCTAGCAAATACTTCTTCACTGGAAAGTCTAGAATAACCCAGTTTAAATTCCATATACTTTCTTTCAGAGGGCATCTTCTGAGCTGTTGGCCCCTCAGCGTTCTGTTCAGTTCAGAGGAAAAATGGAGGCAAATACACAAAATGCAGTAGCACTGCAGATGTCAGGGTGATGGCCACACAATCTCTAGCAATTGTTACCAGGGCTTATCTCATCTTCAGTCAAATCACAATACCAGCCAGCATGTGCGTCTCTCAGTCTCCCTGCCACCCTGACTGCACCTTAAATGCATGACCTTACAGCACCTTTTCCACGAGCTAAGCAAACACTTTTCATCTGGCAGCAGGCTCAATATAATGATGTCTGCAGGTCCTGTGACTGCAGAGGTAGCTTGCTGCACCCTCTCAGTCACTCCATGGTCACTTGTCTGTATCAAATGGCTTATCTGCACAGTAAATACTTTCTGGAGCAGTGGTTTCTCATTGACTTTCTGCATGAAAACCTTTGTAAAGATTGTCTATATATTTGATCTAATTTAAAATTAACTCAGGTTACAGCAATATGGATTATGTTGTATGAATTATACCAGATCAACCTAATTTTTAAAAAGGTACTCCTAGCTTAAAAACATTGAAACATAGATTCAGAAACGATTCTTCTTAAAATTCTGCTCACAGAATGACTGTCATCACTGGTCACCTTCCACTGCTCATCTGTAAAATAAAGGTACACGTTATGTCAGTGAGAAAACTGATACTTTAAAAAAAGCAACTAAGTTTTTTCATTAATATAAGTCATGCTAGTGAGAAAAACTTATTCTCCTTATAATAACCTTATTACAAGAATTTTTCTATATTGAAAAAAATGAACAGAGAAATCACACCTTGTTTGCCAATAAGGGCCATACCATAATAAGGATTTTTCTTGGGAGTCTAGCTTGAAAATGAAGAGCATGATGTTCCCATGGAACTGTTTCTGCAGAGGAAACATGAAGCTACTGTCCCTCCCTCATATCATCATATATATTGTATATATCAGTTTATGTCCTTCTTTTAAGTGACATGAGAGTTTTTGAAGTATAGTCAGCACAGCAATGGGTACAGAGATGTTTATGCACACTCCTGCCTTGCAGGTGTGAATTACAGGTCAGTGGCTTTTGCTATGATGGACCATTTACAGCTGTTCCTTGTGGTATTAGTAGTTGAGGCCAGATTCCCTGCAGAAACCATGATAAACAACAACAACAAGAAGTCTCAGTAGGACCATCAATGTAATATTTAGGTAAGAGGGAGACTTGAGTGGTGCCATATCCTGGCATATTTTCCAATAGCAAATATTAGGCACGAGAAAACTATTTAATCAAACTATTTCTGAAGATCAAAGGTTGCTCAAACAGACAAGGGAGGAGTAGAAAACACACGCAGAGACTCTGACTTTTCTTTCTTCATGCCATGCCTCATAATCTGTCCTATGCCTTCAGTGAAATTTAGTAGAACCTTTCTTTTCTGGGAGAGGTTTGTGAGTTGTAACAATAAAGTCCTTGGGACTTTGGCACTGTAATTTGCTGCTTGACAGTCACGGGGATGTTATAAAATAAGCTCCTACAAGGTCTCCATGCCTCTACACAAGAGGCAGTGAAAGAAAGGGGAGAAGAAATTATGTATGAAACAGGAGAAAAAAATTATTTTTCTTTTAAATTATCAGTAAAATAGGTTTTGATGCTGTTCCAGCTAAAACCCGTGGGAGTTTTGTCACTGATATCAACAGGGGCAGAATCAAGCACAGTTTGTTATGGAGGTTATTATGCAAAAACAAGAGATGTGAGCAGCAAAACAACTCTATAATCCCTTATGAAAAATCCTTTCCTGTCTCTTGAATGCATTGGCTGTTGTTGCCACTTTCCTGCATGAAAAAGAGAAGGGCTAAACATCAGAAAGATGATATTGTTTGTAATCTCTAAAGGATATCATCTGCTTTCAGTAAGACAGATTTGACTGCTCTCCTCAACTGAGGAAGCTGGATGGTCCCAGAAAGGCTTTGCTTGCAATTACGCTCTTGGCTAAGACAAAGGTAAAACAGCTGAGTGCCAAGGCAGATAAACTGTTTCAAAGGGCTGGAGACAAGATCCTCAGGCTCTCACTCACATAGGCAAGTCTGGGGAAGGACTTTTCTCATGCTTAAAACTGAAGGATTAGGCTGTAAAAGAATGAAACTAATCCCAGGGGTCAGCAATTGTTTTCCAGTGGTTTTAAGTTAATAATTAAAAAGAAATTTGAGTCTTACTCATTGCATGGCACAGCCAACTTCAAGTCAGTCAGTCAGGGGATGATAGAACACTTATGATATTTATCCTTTACAGCAAGGGATTAATAACCTGGAAATAGAGGAGTTCTTATAAAACCATTCATGAAAACTGGCCTGTATTATTACACTCATGCTACCGGAAGGGAAAGGAAGGCACAGAGATATAAACAAGGTTTTCAACATTAAACAATAGGGGATTGACTCAGTTACAGTACCATGGATACCAAAGCATATCTTTGAACATCCAGTCAATCATGTATGAGCAAGAATTGGATGCAGCACACCCTGCTCATTATACATACTTTTGACGTATCCAGTGCTTTGGAAGAAAAATCCCAGAACTAGAGGAAACAAAAGTTGACAAAGTATTTCATTTCAGGAAGAAGGGAAGCTTGGGTTTGTGTATATGTGTACTTCCAAAGGAGTCATCATTACTGTACAGATGAACATGCCGTCTTCTTCCTCACAAAGAAAGCCATCAGAACCCTTGAGTTTGATGTGCACCCCTCAAAGTGAGGGTCTTGCACTGATGCCAGTGGAAAGGTTGTTCTGCAATGAGCACACACCAACATAAAGGAAATCATTGTTCAGCTATGAGAGCCGATTTTTGCCATCAGTGTTTTAATCAAGTTACAAGTAAAGATATATGTCTTATGGCTTTGGCTGTTTCCCAGGTCAGTGGCAGATATCCTGTACAGATTTACAGGGCACTTTGCTATTGCTCTGTCCATTTCTTGCATTTTATATTTCTGTACATCATCTTGATTTCAGTAAAGCTTCTGCTGTCTGTATATGATGCTTCTTGCATTCTCAGAAAGAAAATAATAAACTTCCATTTCAAACCAAAAGAGAGAGAACAAACAGGAAGATAAATGTTTGCAAGGAAAATAGACCCAATCTTAAAGAGAAAGAAAGAATAATTATAATGGCTCATGTTTGGAAATCAGTAAAACGTTCTCTACATTTCGCAATTTTCTACAATAATGAAATAAATCTAAGATCAGAAATCTCTGCAAAACATGTGAGACCAAGTACCTAATGTGGAGGAATCCTTGTTACCATTAGTCTTAAAATGGCTATTTTTTCACCATTTTGCAGAAACACAGTACATTATTTTAAATTAGGTCTTTCTAACCTAATTAATGGACTTCTTTTTTTTTTTTCCTTATCACAATGATCATACAGCACTTTTGAGTTGTTTGAAAACCAAAGAAAAGTGTCTAAGTATCAGTTAAGTCCATTACTTTGTTTTCCAGGTTGAAAGTTGGTGTTTATTGTTCTTCCACCCTCAGGGCTTTCATCTGTAGGGTGTCCCAATGCTCCACAGTTCCTTCATACTGGGAACAAACACAAATATTTTCAGTAATGCTACTAGTTATTAACAGTAAGCCACTGATGATGATGATAATGATAATCAGTATTATTATTTCTACTCATTATTTTTAAAAACTGCAACCTGATATTCTTAGTCTTATTATCTCCAAATACGAAAGAGCAGATACTAAATATTTAGAATGCTCCACCTCACAAAAGTCCATAAAAAATCTAATGAGTCTGAGGCACAATGGTAATCTCTTTCTGTGTACCTTTATTTCCATAGCGTTGACATCTTAAGAGTAATGCAAGTTCTGTGGTCAATTGAGATTTTGAAAGTTAACATACAAGTGCAGGCCAAGATTTCCAATGCTATACATTGTAAGCTTTTCTCACTGTATTCACCTAGAGAAAAACACTTCTTTTAAATTTTAAATTTCCAAATTTAAAGTTATTTTATCAGTTAATTCCCTGAGTTTCTTCCATACCAAAAATTCATTATTTCTACTATTTACAAGATGATAATTAGGAATGAAGGCTAAGCCTTTCCTTTGGGTTTGAATTCAGCATAAATAAGAACATTTTCCTCCCAAAAAATAAAAAGAAAAAACAAGCAAACCCAGAGAAAAGTAAACATCAGGATGACTCATCTTGCTGAGGATAAATGTTCTCCTGCTAGAAATACTGTGTGGGTGGATCTGATCTGCTGTAGTGGGTCTGTGGTGCATTGAATAAAAAACCAGCCAAACAAAAACTCCCCACTTTTGGCTCCTGATTCACAATGCTATAAGAAAAGATTCAACAGTAGTCATGTAGCACAATGAAAGAAAACAAAGTCAAGACTATTGAAAATTTTGGAAAAAAATGGATTAAGAAAGTGGCCCATGACTGGTGTTCTTCACAGAGCAGTAACCATAACTCTCCAACTGACCCCTCCTGAGGTCTGGCACTGACAATACAGAGAATAAAATCTAGACAGGCACAAACTGTTCACAAAGAAACTTTTAGTTTGAGAGAAACTTTTAGTCTTAAGGAGAAAAATGGAAGACTGACAATAAGGTACAAAACATCAGTTAAAATGAACTTTAACTAAAGTTGCCCTAAATAAGCTCTAAGTTATTTCTCACTCAGCTTCTCTCAGATATCAATATGTGAAGGAGACTTTTAAAATTTCTAAATTTCTAAAGCCATGTTTTGGGGATATGAGAGATTCTCTCCACTTCTGATCTTTCAAGGGAAGGAGTCTTGTGGAGAAGGTAGGGAAAGAATCAGCTGTATAAGTGTCCTGGTTCAGAGCAAATTTGGGAGAGGATCCCCAAAGGGGCTCCGGTAGGAAAGCAGATCCAATCGGCCCCTCCCCCCAGCCGGTCCGGGAGAAGCTACTTCCTTGGAGAAAAGTGGAAAAACCTTTTATTAAACAATAAAACCTAAACAATATTATACAAAAAAACCCCTTGCTGCTCCAAAAGAGATGACAAACTGAGAAAGTCCCCTCCCCGGGTTACAGCTCAGCTCGCTCAGTCTCTGATCGGTCCCTCCAGCGCTGGAAATGCCGCAGCCCAGGCCCAGCCCGGTGGGCCACAGGTGTGAGCTGCCAGTGCTCTGCTGGGTGTTCAGGCCAGAGCAGGTTTGAACAGGTCCAAAGAAAAGGGGAAAAAATCCCACAGTCCAGGGAACTTCTCTGCCTCAGCTAGCTAAAGCTAACTAAAAGCAAAGGAGAGCTCCGTCCCGCTGTCTGTCCATCCACAGATAACACAGTCAGGAGCAGGAATGTGTAGGAGGAGTGCAGTGTCTGAAAACAAACTGCTGCTTCTTCTCTCCCCCCTTCACTCTCTGGAACAAGTCTTAAAGGTGCAAAACTTATTATTCAGCATAAACAGAACAGACAGGTGGGGATACAAGCATCATATAGCCAACGCAGGACAATAAGCAGCCGTGAAAACAAGGTGAAGAGTTGCTTAATGCCACTCCAGTGCTTGAAATGGAAATGGTAATCCAAACTTTTTCCCTTTCAGCTGTATTGTTTGCACTTCCTGTTACAAACTGCCGATCATGAATGGGTTGGGGTTTTATTATTCCATGGAAATAATGAACAGTGGAAGCATTCTCTATCTTAAAATAACTCCTTTTATCATTCAAGATCATCAGCTCCAATAAGAATCAAATAATCTGTCTGATTGTCAAATTCTGCCACCTTCCATGCTGCCTCTCTTTATCAGAAGCTTTTCTTACCCCATAAAAACCTCTTTACATCTAGCAAACAACAACTGTTAAATATTTTATGGGGTTTCCATAATAAAAAATATTCTTCATCTGCATTAAAATTGTTTTTTAAGGGCTCATAATCAATCAGACTCAGGTAGCTGTGAGCTCAGAGACTGCCATCCATGGCAGAACACCTTATATATGTACTGGGTTTCATAATAGACCTCTAAATATATTTAACAATGCATTAAGTTGTTTAAATATTCACACCTGTCCCCAACAAACAAGATTCAATATATTTAATTTGAAGGGATAGTGAAATTTATAAACTGCACCCCAACCTCAAGCAACAGGCCATTACCATGTCCTCCTAAAGTAATGTTTGCAGCTCCATGCTATGGTTCTGCAAGATGTATTAGCCAGATGTAAGTTAATTATTGGCTTGGAGAAAATTTATTATGTGCTATAAAGCTTTGCATGAATTGCTGTTTGGAGAAGTGAAAAATGAAAGAAAGAAGAAAGAAGAGATAGAATAAGCAAAATGTTCAGCCTTGGGCATTGAATTTACATTTATGAGATTCTCTACGATTTACTGCTCCAGCTTGTTTTCCTAGAAATGCCTTGGGTTTGTTTCAGATAAAATACACTATAATGCTTACAACATTAATTTGTTTAAGGTCCCCCTTGCTCTGTGAGTATTCAAGTACAAAAGTGAGTGCCCCACAGCAAAACTCAAGTCATAGAGGCTTAGATACATCCCAAGGCAGCTAGAAAACCCATATGTGTACAATCCCTTATCCATCCCCATTCATCAAAATCTGCCCTAAGTCCCCATCATAACCAGAACTGCCTGGTTTTCTCACAGTATCTGGATTTCCAGTCAGGCTTGCATCATGCCCTTGCAAGAAGGAGGAAGCTAGCCCTGGCACTTTCAGCCCTGGACACTCTACTGGAGCAGCCACATGGTCCCCTGGGTGGTGGCTCAGGGGCAGAAAGTTCTGGGTCACATTGATCATTTATTCCTGGTTTTTGGGCACCTCTGATGTCAGTAATTGGGTGTTAATAAGATTGCTAATAAATCAGAAGTAAAGGTAATGAATCAGTAGCTGACTGAGACTGAGATCTCCTGCCTGCCAACACAACAGTCCTTCCCATCTTTCACCACTTCAGTATTCCCTGGCAATTAGGAGCTGCTGGTGAGTGTTGGCTCCTGTAGACCATATTAGTGTGATATGGGGGAATAATTCCACTATTCCTGTGCTATTTATAGCTTCAGAGGTCCTGTCTGCTTGGTTCAGTGCCAACTCATGACCCATAAGAGGCCGCAATTTTTAATGTAATTTCTTGTCATTCATATGCTCTCTCTTCAGAATAAGAAGAAATGGAACAGATTAAGCAGTGATACTTGTAGAAAAGATGAATAAATAAAATGAAAAATACTTTGTCAGAAAAAGTTACATTCATGTGTTAAGTTGACAGGAAAGCACTGACTTAGAGAATTACTGCAAAGCATTCTATAAACAAATATCAAAGAAACAAGAATTGTTCACATTTTCATATTATTTTAAATTTTAAAGGGAGTGGATCTAACCAAAGAGAGTAGAAACTCCAAATGGCAATCAAATACAAAAAAATTAATCAGCAAAGATAAGCATTAATTTCTATAACATTCCCATCAACTTCACTGAGTTACACTTTTGGTACAATTTGTTTTTTACCAGTTCTCATAAATATATATGAAAACTAGGTTTAGAACTTTAAAAAAATATTTGTATAAACAGGAAAAAAAAGTGTTTCATTCAAGTGAATGGAGAGGGACAAGCTAGTTTTAGAAACCAGCACGTGAACACAGAGAAATGAAATGGAAAGCACTTTGAAAAAGGATGACAGAGATTATTAGAAGGTGGATAGCTCTCTTCTGAGACAGTTATTTTAAAAAGACCTTAAAGTGACAAAGCACTACTGATATTCCCAAAAGACTTTTTTTCCTGTGAGTAGTACTTATAAACAGTGAACTGATGTTGCTAGAGTAAAATCATAAGGAGAACAATTTTGAAAGTGGTATCATGGGAACTATATACGTAAATCCTGTTGTTTGCTTATAGGATTTGTGAGCAGAAGTCCCCATACACTGCATTACAGATTGAGCTCTGAGAGCATTAAAACAGGCCAAATTTTTCTTTTTTCAAACCTTTTTATTTTTATTGCTTTTCTTCCTTGTCAGTATTCTAGAGGACACCCTCTTCACAGCTAGAGGGAGCTGGATTGTAACAGGGTCCCTGTCAGCTGCAGTTTGTAGATTGCAGGAAATCAGAGAGTTTTTCTGGAGCTCTGTTGATTCAATAAAGAAAAACAGAAGGATCCATGATTATCAATTACCAAGTTAAAAAGGACAATCTAGAACAAGGTGAAACCAGCACGAGAAAAGGAATTTATTTGGAACTCCACCTGAGTGCTTGGTGGAGCAAAGCTGTCCTCCCTCCTCTGGAGCACAGTGACAGAAGGAGGAAGGAAGGCATGTGAAAAGTGTTCCTTCCAACAAATGCCCCAGCACCAAGTGGGTGCAGATGGGTAGGGATGGCTTCAGCCACACCTGATTGCAAAAATATGCCTGTTCACAGCCTTGCAAAAAAATACAAACCATTGGGTAGTTATTTAGCAATACTTCAGTGACCTATCTGGTTTTAAAGAAAATATAACACATCCATTATTAGGCCTGAGTGCTCACAACATTTGAAAAACGTTTTATAAATCAAGAGTTGGGGGAGAAGGTAGAATTGGCCCATCTGCCAAAGGCCAGTGCAAAGTCAACATACCATTTACTCTCTCAAAATGAGTTTAAGATACCCCTACAGTTCCATGCTGGCCTTTCCTGAAAAGATGACCTCAGGAGCATTCAAATGGAAAATAATCACCTTAAAAATAAATACTCTGACAGAGGAAAAGGAGAGGTTTCTTGATGGGGTGAAATATATAAAACCCCCAGCTCATATTACAGAAATAAATGTCTGCAGAGAGTTAGAAAGAGAGGCAGCATATTTTTGTGACACCACATCCAGGAAATTGAACCACATTAGCTTGAAAGAGATGCTATATTCTAAGCAGAAAGAGTCCTGTATATTTTAAAATATAAGGCAATCTAAACATCATAAACCCCTTTGAAATGTAATTTAATATTTCTTCAGTAATTCCAGGGGAAATAAAAGATTTATTTTAAATTCTCTTTCTAAATACCATCTAGCTGTTTCCATGATAGTTACTTAAAGGGGAAGGAGGAAGAAATAAGGCTGGAATGCTTCTGAATAGTTTTTATTCTTGAATGCGGCCCAGCCTTTGGGCGATTTGCCCTTGCCCTTGTCCTCATGTATTTATTTCCATGAAAGAAAAATATCATTGCTCCAAACCAGAAACATCTTTTGTCAATTTAGCATCTTTGTAAAGGACTGTTTCACAAGGCATCAGGTTGACAAAGGATCCCACACAGCAAAAACCAATCAAGACTACGAAGTGCAGCAGAAGCAGATAAGTTATTTTAATTGCATGGGGTTAAATGCTAATGCACTATCTTCATTATTGTCTTTTCATGTATATATACATATATAAATATGTATACATATTTCAGGAAGCTTTTTATGTTAGACCGACAGCTTGAAAGGGGCGTTAAGTGTGTTTGGCAGATTCTTCATCTGCATAGTGTCATCTATTTAATTAGTATATTTTGAAGGATGATTGTTGGTTTTAGTCTGTTTTTACTGACTGTATTTTCAAATAATTATCATGGGCACATCTATAAAGTTTTTATAGAAATACATCAAGCATATAAATAATAGATCTTTCACTTGATTCCAAACAGTAACACATTACCCACCAGGGTCTTGTCTTTTTTAGAACTTATGAGAAAGCTGATAGGAAACTAACTTTCCAGAAAGCTATGAAAGTACAGATGTGGTTCTACACAAGGATGCACTTCTAGGCTCTGACACAGACTCACAACCCCTTGCTATGCCGTGGAGCCATCACAGCATTTAACTGCATAATATAGCAGAAGAGGGAAAACAGTGGAAAAGAAACCAGAGTTTCAGAGCCAAGCTGTAGCTGCATGAATGTTTGCTAGCAATGGAAAATATCGAGAGCTGAAAACCTTTGAAGTAATTTCTAAATGGTGTCAAGACATTTAAAACTGGACTGGAGACCTTATACTAGGCCAGTCAACAGCTTTCAAGATATCAAGATTTCATACTTAGAAAACTATTGTGAACGAGTTACAACAATAAACACTTGCAAGACAAAATAAAAAAATTTAAATTATACATGTAAGATGACCTCCTTTTATCTCAAGTTTGGAACTTCTACATAGCTTAAATATTTGGGTGTCTGCATTCTCTTTTTTTCTCTATTATTTTGCTAGTAATACAAAAGAAAGGAAAATAAAAGATGAAGATAAACTCTAGAATGCATGATAAATATCATGATAAATATCATAGTATTAATTCCAGTTTAGAAGCTAATGGTTTTGCTGTTATGAACAGCACTGACCTCGTACCTGACAAGACTAGGCAGAGCCACAATACAAAAATGATTATAAAGCAGTCCATGAACCTTGTTAGATATAATAGCTGAAACAAAATTGAAACTCACAAATATCTATTTGAAATTTACCCAAACATTTTTATCTTTGACATGATCACTGGCCACGTAATTAATAAAAGCTTTATTTTTTTGATTTTGGATATTACCTAGTGCCTTCCTGATCAGAAAACCGTAAGAACAGCCCTTTTCACACAATATTTTCACACATTTTTTTTTTTCCAGTCTGGCAGATAATAGGAATCTGAAAGTGGAAAATATAAATAAGTCAGTATTATCTGTCTTCAAAATAAGTTGTGTGTGTTTGTGTGATTCAAGTTATTTCCTGTGTTTCTGTACCTGTTTGACTCTCTACATCACTGTCTTGACATCTAGTGAAAAGAAACTCCTTTTTCAAATTTTATTTTGCACATTTTCATTTGATTATACATTTGTATCTGGTATATATATCTATCACTTAAAGCTATGGTGGCACAGCTCTAAGTACAGCTCTATATTCTGCACATGCACAAGGAACCCAAGGCCATAGGTACACACAGAGGCTCTCTGCTTTTAGAGGCTCTCTCATAGCTTTAAAAGAAAAGGAGTGGCAAATGCCAAGAAGTGTTTGCTATGGCTGGTTGACAACACCAGGGCCCAGTGTTCCATGATTTGCTGCCAATATCCTAGGGAAGCAAAGCTCCTCTTTCCACTCCCTGACTCAGCAAGCTGCATATTACTTTCAGAAATAGGAGAGACAAGAGTCCGTAGGTCTGATGAAGCAAATATATAAATAGAAGAAAAGTCACCTTGAAAAAGTCAGTGGAAGAGCTCATGTTCTTATAGCAAAACAAGCTGCTGACAATTTGTTTTAAAATACATCATGCTTAAAGTATGGTCTTGTGGAAAATGCTTCACTACTTGAAATAAAAGTCAGTACAAGACAGTTTAAGGACAGCAGCCATGGTCAACATGGGATGCAGGCAGTGTTACTGCACACAGAACTTAGAAGAAACAAGAGCCTTGTTTTTAAGACCATTTTCTGAAAGACTTGCCATGGTGAACCATCACAGATGCAACTCCAGCTCTTGTGGCTAAACAGAAGTATCTCCCACTAGAAATTTTCAAAAACAGTGCAAAAGTGAAATATGATTTGGAGCTCAAATATTCTTATAAAAGAAAAAATCCTGACAGGAGTTCCACTCACAAAACAATCCTTATCCTTTGTGGTGAGGGGAAGGGTTCAGCAGATGAGTTGTGGGGGTACTCCCTTCCCTCAACAAACTGCCAAGCATAGGCAGCAGGTGATACTCCATGACTTTTTATATCTACACTGTCAGAGAAGCACTCCTGAAGTCACTCTTACAAAACACCCCCTGTGTAGTCTTTCTTTTCTCCAAGGTGTTTAATCTGTTTATTTTGTCCCAAGCTGCAACATCATCTACCGTTACATTTGGGAAACTACTCCATGATCTTATGGATCTCATCTTCAGGCATCTAACCATTCATACTCTGGCAGTAGTGCAAACATTCAATAGTAAATTCCTATCAGATTTGAGATTAGGAAAGAAAACAGCTTATGGTTCTATCCATTTAATAATAATAGTGTTTACCTCAATAATCCCCTCACACAGCAACAGAAGATGGAGCCGTCAGAGAAAGATTGTCTTCATTAAGCTCTCTGTAAATGTTCCAGCAATATACAAAATCACAGATACAGTCTTTCTATTTAATTTCACCTTGGAAAACAATTTAAACATGCACAGATGCATTTAAAGGTGGCTAAATATCCCTGGGCACAGGATGAGAACGTAGAATCTGAGCACACCTCAAAACCACCTGGATTTGAGCCACTCAGTGGGTGAGGTATGTGTAGAGCTGCTTTATTGTGAAATGAAACCCTCACTCACACAGTGATGACTTCTTCCAGGTGCAGCATGTCTGAGTGTGTCCCACACTTTTGCAGGTGACATTGCAGCCCAGCACCCTGTGCTTAAAACAGACAACCTGATGTACTATGCCTGCTCCAGTTCATTCCTCTCTCACTTTGGGATTGAAGCCATTCCAGGGAGACAGATGATCTGTGAAGTCTAACACATTTGTAAAGTGTGGACTTCTCTCAGCAGAGCTTAGACTTTAATCATTAGATGCTATCAGCTGTCTTCTAGGGCTGCTGCTGCATTTCAACAAGCACAGCTTCAGCTGCAACCCTGAAGGTGCATGAGGTAAAATCCTGAGGTCCAAAGGAAGGCCTCTTTCAAAAAAGGGTGAAGTTTGACCTTGATGATAACTCTCATCCAGCTGGAACATTATCAGGTTGCAGTTTGGATGGTGCAGCACCACTCTCTTCACTCGTATTTTGTTCTCACCCATCTGACAGTGACACTAATTCCAAGAGAATTGTTGTAAGATGTAACTATTAATACACTGTATATTTAAATACTGGTTTGCATCCAAGAGCAGCTTTTGACTCTCTTTGACAGGCACGTCCTGGCATGTATTGCTATACTACAAGAGACACGGTCTGCAAATATTAATACATGCACATTTTCTTATCAATAAAAGCTAACACAAATTGAGCTAAATAAAAACACTGACTTCCCAGTGAGGCAGAGAGGTCATTATTAATTAGGGTATGCAAATTAATATTAGCCCTAAACGATGCAGAAATTTGCCCTTTAATATTTGAATAAATTAAAAATTAATTATACAAATGTACTACATAAAATAAGGTCATTCTTTCCAAAGAAGAAAAGAGGAAAACTTTCCTGTTTAAAAAAATCATACAAACCATTTGTTGTATACAAGGTAACTACTTTGCTTTCATTTGTTGCACAGACAAACTGAGAAGGTTTTCTTGCAGAAATATCAATTACCATTTTATTTGTTTACATCTTATTTAGCAACACCTGGTATGCAGCATGCAGGAAGTAAGCATCTTGTTTATAAAAAATCAGATTCCATGTCACAACACTTATGTAGGAGGTATACAAGGGATCATCATTTGACATGCAGAGTCCCCCATCTTTCCATTTATAGGAGACCTGAGACTGGCAAAAGGCAAGAGAATCATTCAGGGTAAGAGGGGAGGTAATGATAGAGGTGAAGTTTGGATTTAGGAGCTACTGTTTAGTGATCTATTCCTAATTTTTTCCCCACACAATAAATAATGTAAATAACTAAATTCTGAAACTACTTCTTTTTTTCTTTTTTTTTTTTTTTAATGGGTACATATGTTAAATCCTTGAACACTAGAGATTTAAAGTAATGAAGAAAGTTTTTCTAAGAGACATTCTTGCCGAGAGAGGTAGAATTTTATTTAAAAGTTCCTTCCTCTAGGAGACACTCTTCAAATTCTTTTTATTAACTCAACATTTTTGTCCTTATATGATTAAGTAATACATTAAAATAAACTTTTTATCATCTCAAAGTTCCTCATAGAGTTTCCTACCTTTCCATTTCAACATTTACAGATTTCTTAATTTGCATGAGAGTAGACATTACCAGTGGACTGGCCTGGAGAAAGAATTATGATGGAGAGGGCCTACCTGCCTATCTCCACACTTGCTAGCACTGTGGTCCTGACCTTGCTTCAAGGGCCAGTCTTAAATGTTAAAAACAGATTTGCTGAATTAATAGGATGCTTTGACTTTGTTAATAATCTTCCTTAGGTAGGCTCCACTAAAGGACAAGTCACTTGCCCTAAATCATGGCCTGGACCATATGTGCAAGGACCTTCCACTGCATGTTTTTTTCAGAGTGAGCACTCTATATGAAGATTATATATTCAACCAATAGTTAAAAATGGCAGATTTATTTTTGTACCCAAGCTAAGGGTGCCAATACCTAATTATGTCTGATTTTGATGGAGAGGTACTCAATAAAATGTATTAAGAGATAACTTCTAAGAATGCCAAGTGCAGAACTATTCAAAGCCTGTGCTGATGTTGCAACACAGAATGATGTGATAGCAGAATGAGTCCAAACCAAGTCTGTAGAGGGAGTACTGTGAGCAAACCACAGGAAACTGAAATCACACAATATTCACAAGATGTGCTAGCTGTTAAATAAAGGCATCATACCCAACAGCTCCCATCTGGACATCTGAATCCTAGGCACAAAAGGTTCAAATTGCACATATTCACCAAGGATTGTCATAGAGTTTGTCTTCAATAAAAATAACCAATAGTTTGAAATAAGAAGAGTTTAATCTACAGCTGTCTTTAAGACTTCTTACTTTTGAAAAAATAGCTGTGTTCTTTTCTATTTTCTCTACCAGTCAGTTTGCTTTTCTCTTTCCTACTTCTTCCAACTCATGCCTTCTTTGCTCCACTTCCCTGAACATTTCCTTCATCAATGTTGCTCCTTCTTGTCTTCTTGAACTTAAAAGGATGATGTTGTAGAGACTTTGTTGGTTATCCCTTTCCCCACAGCATTCCCTTTAGGCTGCTTCTGTTTTTCTTCCTCCTCTGTAAATAGGGCAGAAACAAACGAGAAGTATTCCTAGTAGCCACGTGTGGGTTTCTAGATACTTCTTTGCATTCCAGAGCTAAGATGTAGCTGGAAGCACTAACTAAAGCGCCATCTGACCCTGTAGGCTATCAAAACCTTAGACATTAAAATCTTAAAACCAAAAATAATAATGTGCCATGGATGTATGACAATAATTAAGAGCAGTATGAATAGGAAAAAAATCTCTGTTCCTTATTTCTTCTGAATTCTGTACCAGTGTGACTCTAACTGAGACAGCAAAAGGTGTTCTGTCCCTAGGTATTCCTCAATCTCACAGCTAAATTGAGGAGCTGGGTGAGTGTGGGTGCCAGCTCCTCTTCCTGGTTTAGTTGCCAACACTTTTTGTTGCAGCTCGTTGACTTTCTTGTCTGGTGTGTTTAAACCCAGGCAAAGCAAAGATGCTTCATGCACAGGGACTAAGGGGAAACCACAGAAAATCTGGAGCAGCCAAAGTGCTACTGTGTCCTGCATTCCCTGAGAAGGGGGGGCAGCGTTACAATCAGCTGTAATTGCTCGGAATGTGGGGGAAATGGTCTCAGCCCCCAGAGCTGGGGTTCCTTTTGTCCAGGTGCTGGATCTCAGTTCCCTACAAACACCTCACAGAGCTGCTCTGGTGCAGTAAAGGCTCTGTTATCTTCTGCACTTTTGTGCAGATCTAGTTTCTTTTAATGTCTTGCAAATTAGTTAATTCAAATGCAATTGCCATGTCTCTCCAGAGTATTGAATCATGCTAATAAGAAAATATTCTTGTTTTTATAGTGCTTTATTCAGGATATAAACTAGAAATTCAAATCTTCCTCCTGATTTGATTTATTTATCAGTGAGGTTATTTTAGTAATTGCAAATTTTATACTGTAAGCTATAATAATATTTTAACCTCTTTTAAAGCTTCCCAATGAACTAGAATTCACCTATAAGGACAAAACTACAAAAGGAAGTGCAGATTACAGTGGTGGTTTCTAGTAACCATAAGAAGTTTCAGCTGGAATCAGTGTGAAATCAACTACAGGACTGTAAAAAATGAAGTACTTTGGTGCAAGAGCATATTGATTTCCCACAGTATTTAGTAATGTATATTGATATCAAATAATGAAATTCATGCTTGTAACAGAGTCAACTTCCTAGATATATTCGGAAAGTTGATTCTAAAGAGAGAAATAATGATAACTGAGTACTAAGGTGGAAAAATGTCATACTTGATGTTTTTTAAAATTCCTTTAATGAATATTTTACTGAAGTATTCAATTTGACAAAAAATTCAAAACTAATTATGGTAAAGCTGTTGCTGAGTATCACAATGTAAAAACAAAGAACCAAACAAACTAATCCTACAGATATATTCAGGACTAAGCACCAAAATAATTTCATTAACTTCCAGTTCTATGATTCTGGTTCTCTTATGGGAGATGTTAGGATTCATTTTCAAGCAGATCTTTCTGAGATAAATACCCAAGAACATGAATTGGTTACAAACCATAACCTGTTGCTCCTTACTGACTGAACAAACCCGTCTCCTTATGGTACAAAAACTTCTCCTTCACCCCAACTTAGCAATTCTCATTTCAATCTCTGAGGTTTTTTGTCTGAATAGCAGATTTTTTCATCAAACATCTCTAAATGCATGTTTTGCCACAATACCTGCTGAGGTTACTTTTCTTTTCCAGGTCAAAGCAGTTCCTCATATTTTTATGACAAGAAATAAACCAAATGAAATTTTAAAAGCTCTAAGATCTGTAGAAAAAGATGTGCACATCCTTAGGACAAGCTTCCCTGGAAATCTGAAATTTGTGAGAGCTGACTTGTGGCATGCACTAATAATATGTGTGGAGACTTTGGCTCACAGGAACACATGGATTGGTCTGAGTGTCACGGAGCAAAAGATCACAAGGCCACTTTTGTCAGAGAAAGGTGCTGACAAGAAGGCTGTATTCATTAGTCCTTCCCAGAGGCTTTGTAAAACGTGGGATGTCTCCTTGCTGAGCTTCATTCAAATATAAACCTGAAATCCTATTTCCAAATCTCTGTGTGTGATGGCAGTACTAGTTACTTCTGCTATATTTTTGCTCCCTATAAACAGAGGACTTTATGCATATCAGGTGAAAGTAGAACTTTAAATATTCATCTCTGATTATTTTGTTCATTTCTGACATCCCAGCCGGCTATGGAAAACCTCATTGGTAGAGGCAGAAGAAAACAGCAAACAAAGCTATCTATAATCTTTTCCTCTGAAAAATACAGCAAACATTATATGTGGGAACAGTTATTTATGCTAGTCAAAAAGAGCAAAGGGACAATAGCCATTTTATCCTTGACTCTCACAGACACCCTAAATTCATAGACAAACAACACACACAAGATGAATGAGGCTCAGACATCAAAGCATGCAAATTAATGCCAATTAATGCCCACATTCTTTTCCAAATAGGTTGATAAACCTATCTGTCTGCCAGGCATAAGTACTGAAGTTTGCTTGCTGTATATATGCTGCTATTGCTTGGGCATACAGAATTTGAGAAATAGAGAAAATAAATCAAGAATTTATGACATAAACTCATAGTGCATACCCTACTGAAACACTGCTGCTGAACTGTCACTGAAAGGCTGCTATTGCAGTTGATATTAAGCAGGATGCAGAATGGAAAGATATGAAATTCATCAATGCATAGCCATGAGAAACTACTGTAGAGTGAAGCCATTTGAATGCCTAGTAAGAAAAGAAGGCTGTAACAGTAAACACAGTAAGACGTCTGATATTCTTTTCCATGAACTAACCTCCAGGCTTTTATCAGCAGTAATGAATTAGACATCCAGATAAGGTATCAGATAAGGTATTAAATCAGAGTGGGGTACCAAGGCACAGGCAGCTTTAAACCTTCCTCCTTCATTAACAGTGAAAGTGTTGGCATTTTCATGCTGTGTACCACAACTTCTTTTGCCTGAAAAGTAAACTGTGATTTTAATTTACAAAACAGTGACTTTAATTTACAAACTACCCTAATTTCACGGAGTTCTAGCTCTCTTTTGCTTATTATGTCTAAACCTTCAGCTGTACTAATCTATTTGGAAAAGCCTTGCAATAAATGGTTTGTTTCACAACTTCCTTCATTGAACCCCTCAGGTACCACTTGACCAAAACCCAATTGGGAATGAGTGAAAAGAACAGGGGAAAGAAAATTACAGAAGACACTAGTTGCTATATCAGTGCTAAGAAACCTTAGCTCATTTGTATTCCCTACCCTCAACAGACAGTTTTGGAGACTGATAACATAATTTTCCTAAAAGAAGATGGCAGATGTGGAAAATCAACATTCTTTGAATCACGAAGGACACAACAGTATCCAGGATCTTGCCAGAAATTCTAATGCTGTGGTTTCACAAGAAAACTCTAAAACTGCTCTGTGATGTGAGTCTAAGGAAACAAAAATATCTTCAATTATGGCTGAAACTGGGCAGTGACAGAAGCCATAGCTGTGACTACCAAGAAGTATTACAGGGAGGATGCTGCACTAATGGGTGACCACTGTCCACAAGCTCAAGTGCAGAGTGGCATTTACCCACAGACAAGCTTCCATGTAAAATGAGATCTGATTACTATGTTTCTAAAGTCTGCCAGTTTGTCTGTATACTATAGGTGGGAAGTGTTTCACTCACTCCTTTTACAGGAGTGTTAGGAGCGTGCCAGACCTTGATTTGCAGGAATTATCTGAAGAATAAGTCAATACTGATATCACAGTTAGTCTTTGGCCTCGCACATGAAAAAGCCTCAACAGAAACAAATCCCAAAACAAAACAATGTGCTGATAGTTTTAAGGTGGGAGTGCCTAGGAATTATTATCCATAACCTGGAATTTCTT
Source organism: Agelaius tricolor (assembly GCF_023055355.1). Classification (NCBI taxonomy): domain Eukaryota; kingdom Metazoa; phylum Chordata; class Aves; order Passeriformes; family Icteridae; genus Agelaius; species Agelaius tricolor. Next base: position 49,516,896 of record NW_027269261.1, read on the forward strand.
AGTTCTGCATGTGGGCAGTCAATATGTCAGAATAATCTCGATGTTCTTGTATTCACTTCACCTTACCCGTACACTTCATTGTAAGTCACTTGTGAGAGCTCTCACACTTCACTTTCCTGTTCAGCCTTGCCTTAAGCAGAAGGGAATTTGTGTCTCTGTACTATCTCTAGCAGAGATCTTGTATCAAACATCAGCTTTGGTTCACTGGCTTAATTTTTAGGAGGTAATTTCTTCTTCTCCTACAACTACAACTGCAGTTTCAGATTAGCCACAGCTCTAAACCCTCCCCTCCAAGGAGTCTGGGAACAACCAGACAGGCCAGTTTGGAAAGAAACCCTAATCCATTCTTTGTTCAACAGGAAGGAAACCAAAGTCTGCATACCAAAGCTTTATTTCAGAAGACCAAACATCAGCAGTTTTACAGTGATCTTTAATTTCCCATTTGGTTCAAGGGAAAAAAAAAATACTATCCAAAACAATTATTGCCCAGAACAAAGCTCTCAAAGGGCTTTCCATCTCTGAAACAGCCTTGCTAATGTTCCATTCTCAGTGGTCTGTCCTCCTTTTCTTTATGACTTTCCTCCACACTCATTTTCAATTAAATTAAACCTTCCTACTTAGTTTTTTTTTTATTGTCATTTTGTATGAGAAATACCAGGACAATTTTTTTAAGAGACTCAGAAAGCCTTACTTTTCATCTGAGTCACCATTCTTCATGGGGCACCCTGAGCTGCATTCTCAGGAGCTGGCTGCAGGCATCCAGGCTCCCTCCCCTCCTTCCTGAGTTATTAGCTACGTTATTCCAGCTTTGCAGTGCTTGTGATGCTGCTGGTCACAGGTATCTCAGACCTTTCCAAGTCCTTTAATTCCATTTGCAGAAGACTGGCCTAGACCTTGCAGAGTACAGGAAAGTGTCAGGGAAATGTAACATATTTATAGCCAAGCTCCCATGTTGCTTATAATGCCTCAGCAAATATTTCATTGTTTATTGCTTTAAGGCCCACTGGTACATTTAAAATGAGATCCCATGGGCAGCTGAAGCAATGAAGACTGATTTCCTACAGCTTCATCCCTTCTTTAAATTCGCTGGTACCCTCTAGCAGTGAAGGCTCAAAGGGATCCCATGGTCGTATTTCTCTCTTGTTGCATGAAATTTGTTAAAAGGTGTTATTTTTGAGACAGTTGCTGAACAAACTTGGGTACAACTGGCTAAAGGATTTGTAAGTTTAGGGGTAGAGGTGTGGTATATAGATGGATAGCATGATACAGATTTTATCTCCTTAAAACAGAGATTAAAATAGTTCTCTGGTACTTCAGATATCCATCCTAGGGCAACCAAAGGGTGAAGAAGCTAAGCTGTTACCAGTATGCCATTCAGTGCCAGAGATGGAATACAGTAAAAGAAAATATCCCAGGCTGAAAAGAAAAATAGAGAGGACCAGGCCACACTTGCTAAGAGAATATGTCAATGTTTAACACTGAGGATGAATCATAAGTTGTAAACTGCTTACTGTCAATAGATGAAGCTGGGAAATTGGGTGTTCAGTGGAGCATAGCAGGACCTCTGTAATCAGAGTGCATAATCTAAAACACATCACTGCAAAGTGGGGAGGGGGAAGTGACTAACCCAAGAAGATGGACATTGTTCATTTCAGCTGTCAGGGTGAGTAAGTAAAGATAAAATAGGCTTTTAGATTCACAACAAGCTCTTTCAATTTCCTGACTAAAGGAAGCAGCATTTGCTACCTGGATTCTGCCTTTTCAGGGTCTTGCCTCATTTTCACTTGCATGAGCAGGCTGAAGAAGAATTTCAAAAGCTTTGGGCAATTTTTTATATCTTTTATAAGCATTGCCCATCAATTTTTTTCAGAAAAAAGCTGAAGGGTCCTTACCTTGCTCCTTGATTAAACATTTACTGACTGCTAATTTGGTAATGCATTACTGCTATTAATGATTGCTTGCAAAGCTGTGGAGAGATGGGTCTGAAATGTCTGCCTATTCCTGTAGCCTTCACATCCTGTATGCTCATACAGGATTATTAATCTTTGTCAGGAAGGTCAGGAAGCATCAAATAGTGATTAATGGTAAGTTTCAGGGGTTTCTGATAACTGAGCTCCAGGGATTGTGGTTGAAACCTGTTAGATGGCTATTAATACCTCCTTTGCCCTTCCTGTAATTCGCTGTGACTGCAGATGACTGTTGAAGAATTGCTGGCTTTTCATCTTGCAAGGACACTCACCACCCATCTCTCTCCTCAACAGGGTCAACATTTGTAGACCTTTTGTATTGCCAGTTGGGCACTAATGAGAGAGCATCAATGGGTCAGGAACAGCTGCATCCACATTTCTTTCCCTATCCACAGTTCATCATGGTAGGCACTGCCCTCTGAAACAAGCTCACAAATAGCAGGCAGGAGCATGTAAAAGGGTGAGATACAACATTCCGTGTCAAAGGAGTACAAAAAGAACTAAGGCTGTTGCTTACTGAAATCTGTGCAGGATGTTTTTCTGTGCTCAGATAATTTTAATCACACTGTTAGAGACTTCATCCAAGGCTGCCTACTTGGAAAAAAAAAAAGCCAAGAAAAAACATGCAAAAATTCCCCCTAAAACCTCACCAAAAAACCCCTAAGCTTAGAGAATACACATCCTGCTCAAGTGTAAGACACTACGTCAAAACAGAGTCAGGAAAAGTCTGGCAAGCAAACTTGTAGAACCCCAGTGTGGATGCTTATCTTGCTAGGATAGGAAAGAAACAAAGCCATATTTTCTGTCTTTGGGAAATGTTCCCAGTGATTCTGAACCTTTGTTCTTTACACTAGAGTGCTGACTCTCTGCTGCTTCCAAACCACAGGTAGGGTTTCAGGGTAGGAATGCATGGCAAGGTCAGTTAATCTCTCTATCCTCTCTGGTCAGAATGTCCAAGCTAGTGGTAGAGAGAGTCTCACAGGTTGTGTTGGGTGTGTGGAATTTAGAAATTCTCCAAAATACAGTCAGGGGAGAGATAGTGGCTAGACATTGGGGAGATACCTTGCATGGATATTTGAAGATGCTTCAGTGTCTTTCTTATCTGTTCATTATGGTGTAATTTAAGTACAGAAGTGCCTTAAAATTCTTTCATGGCTATGTCATTTTTCAGATACCTAAATATATTCTAAAATTTAGCTCTGACAGGCTACTTGAAAAAAAGACCTTTCAGCTATGTGTTTATATGATTGTGCCTCTAGTTAATTACTCTCTATTTCCACAGTAAATTGAAATCATAAATTCATAGTGCAAACAAAAGTGTGTGCTTGCATAATCCATAATGGTATCCAATTTTGAAATAGGAAATGCAGAGAAGCAAGTGTATGGAAATCTAAATATTTGAAAATTGCCATTTTTAAATTTTTAGGATGCCTCTTCCTGTGTCCTCTAAACTGCAATGAATGCTGTCCTGGAAAACCACTGTATCTTCACATAAATAGTTCTTACAGAAGGATGCTGTAAGCAGTATCAAATTAGCTGCCATAGAATTTGGCCACTTAATGCTTTTGCTGTCAATGTCACACCCCATGCTGAGTCACTGTGAAGTGATTGAGCTGATATAAGCAAATGCATTGACTAAGTCATTCATTTACATCTTGCTGCCATGAGTCTAAGAAACAGCTAAATGTATTAAATAATCAATCCACTCAACAGCTGATGATGCAGTGGTAGAAATGAAGTCCTACTAGGTTTTTATTATTGCTGTCAGAGAGGCTCTTTGGATGCTCTGAACGTGTGCAAAAGAATAACAATTCAACAAATATATCTCACATTTAGAAAAGTATGAATGACTTTTGAAAGAAAAGACATCGTAATACAAAGAAACTGGAAAGATAATAACATATGGTAGTTTGTTAGGGGATGCAGCATTCTGTAAGTCCACTGTACAGATTTGAAAGGTGTGGACTACAGTATGTGTCTGGCTGTTTAATGCTTAATGCATTAATGATACAGAATTGTCTGTAGGTTACAAATTATTCACTGACAGGGATATATGGACAGCATCATTCTGTATTATTTTTTACTGTCATGTCATTATGCAATATAATTCTAAAATGTCAAAAAAATTCATTCATTAGGAAGAAGGCAATGCAAGGATCATAGAGAGCTGCTAAAGACCAAAGGAATCAAAAACATTTCATGCCCCATGGAGCTTTGTTATTTGCATATTTCAATTCTGTGACTCTTGTAAACTTCACCAGAGGTAAGAACATTGAGATCATAAATGCTAGTTATAACCACCATAATTTAATTTTTATGTTAGTTTTACTTCTCTGGTGTAGGGCTTAGGTCAATGTCACATGCAGAATTATTCTCTACGTTAATTCTGAACTGGACCTTGTAAAAGCAAAGACAAAGTTGTTTTGGGAATAACAACGCAACATGTGTCTGATTTTCTGTCTACTCATATCCAGAGGACCAAATTGTGAAGATTCATTATTGTGCTTCTGGTCCACTTACACACAGACATAGACAGTTATATAAAATAATAGAGAATATATGCTCAGTGTTTTCTGAACAGTGGGCCTTATTGACATCACACACTGACATCAAAACTTGACTTTACAGAGGTCACAGCAAAACTCCCATTGATGAAAAAGGGCACAAATTTCACTTCTAGAGCTTTATTCTGCTTTCTCCTCTTTCATGGTAAGAATGAGTGTAATGAGAAACCCACACTGAAAAAAAAAGTTTTAAAGATTGGGCTGATATTTTGCTTTGGAGTAATATTTATGAAATGAACATTATCATAAACAGCCTGGTTAGAAGGAAAATTTATTGTTATACAGAGAGCTGATAAATAATACCAGAAAACAAAGCAAAAAAAATTCTCAAGTATTCAATATAATTGCTTTTATTTGTGAGAAAATTAGTCCATTCTCTTTAAAGTATGTCATTTGGAAGTAGCAGCAACAGTAGCTCCTGTTTCTAATAAAGTGTAGGCGGTGGAATGGAAACATCTGCAAAACAGCACTTCTACAGTAAATGTAAAGGGTTTGCCAAAGACATGAATATTTGATCCTATGATTTAAACAAGAGAAATATCAAACCAAGAGTGTTACTGAGACTTGCATAAAGGCTAAAAATAACTTGATACAGGAAATATTAAACATATAGTTCAGAAGGAATTGAAAAATAAATCATTCCACTTTAGGAAGGCCTATAAAAAAAGAGAATGAAACAGTTAGAAATGTAAGAAGACATAAAAGAAAGCAAATGAGGTGAAAACATGGGTCATAATTTTAAAAATAGAAGGAAATCAGAAAAAATGATTAATCAACTTAAACTGAATATCAAACACAATAATAAAAGCATACCAAGAGAAAGAGAAGGACTATTTAGGGCACTACAGCATGAACAACTCAGCAGGGATGGTCTAGAGAGGTGGTCTTTACTGTAGCTATATTCCTGTACTAGATTTGTTTACAAAAATAGTTTCACAAATTGCTTTCATAGAGGACAAGATAAAAATCATTCTTCACATGGTATTAGCTCCTCCTGGGTTTGGATGCTATACATTGATGAAAGACATGCAAAACTTGTATCAGTATTTGTTATTTTTCCAGACAGACAGCTACTGCATGGGATTCCCATTGCCAAAAGGTATTCCATGGCATTCATCCCAAAGGGCAGAATGAGCTGGCCTCACAAATGTGAAAGTTTAAAAGCAGTGCATGTATTGCAAATGAGACAAGATAAAGGTCAACAGAGTAATTTCCTTAACAAAGTTACTTACTCCGGAAGAAAGTTCGAGATTTTTTTTCAGCATTGCACTAATCAATGAGAATTAGAACTTTTATGAGATCTCCTTTTCCCCTTGGTTGAAAACACCAAGATAAATACAGCGAAATTTGTCCAATAAGAATTAAGATCTCCAAGACACAACCATTCATCCCCATTACATTAAATCCCCAGCTGCCAGAAGGTGCTTTTTTGTACAGTAGATAGCTCCCATTGCTCTCAAATTGCTTTACTGCACTGCTTTAGTCTGTTGATTCACTACACATTTAAAGGTAATGAGTCTGGCACTGTCCAAAGCACCTTGTGATGCTTCCTCATACTCAGCTAAACACAATTAGGCTGGAGAAACCCAGTGCCATTGAGTTCTCATGGTGATTAGTGGCAGCCTGAAAGAGTCAAGAATGAAAAGAGAGCCTCAAAGGGGGTCTTTGCTAAGCCAAATAGGTGGTTGCAAAGAATTAGTTCCTTAATACCAGAGTCAAAATTCAATCACACTAAGAGACTGCTTAAAGCACAGTTGCTGAGAAAGCTTCCCACAAGAATGCTACAAAGAATTGACTAAAACTCACCAGTCATAGGAAACAAATGATAAGGAATAGGGAAAGGGAGGGAAAACAAATGCTAATGAGAAAATAACAGATTGTGAATGCAAAGAAAAATTTTAGAATTATAGTTGAACATATAGTTACGTAACTATATAAATAAACTGTAAATAGTTTCTAAATGTAGTTTACTATATATATAAAATATAAGTTTGCTTGAGTTGGCTTTACTATTACCAGTGTTACTGATGCTCTTCTCTTGCCTGTTATTGCCTGGGACCCTGATTTGTTGCCTCTGTTGATTTTGGCTGTCGGTTCCCAGAGTTTGATTTATTATTGTGAGCAGCAAGAGAATTCTCTGGTGAAAAACTGCCACATCCTAGAATTTATCAAAACAAATAATTGGCAGAATTGTGAATTTACACTTTCTGTGTACAGTGTAGGAATCTAAAATGAATATGAAACATAGCTTTATAGGCTGTTTCTTTAAACTGGGTCAAGGAAAGATTATGATTACATCATTCAGTTTACTGCACAGTTGAGCAGCTGAGGAAATTTCCCATTTATTTGATAATTTTTACGGACTATGGAAATCTCAACATCAGGCCATGCTTACTGTCAAAGCCTCCAGGTCTTCAGAATGGAGATTATACTGCAGTGATGTCATTTGTGGGCTGAATATAAACACTATAGGTGTAGACATAAGGGGGATAGTTACATAAAATTAATAGCAAAAAAATGTCTCTGTATTCCCTGAAGCAAGCAACAAAAGTGTCTTTGTGAGTGCAGTTCTACACAGATTGCTGTTGCCAGCCAATTGGACTATGACCTAGAACTTAGCCAACTATAAAACCAAAAATAAACTACAGAGAGAGCAACTCTTCACATTGATGGTAAGTACTCAGAGGCTAGATCTTAAAAAGAATGAAGTTTTTGGTTTAACAAAATGGAATTATCTCACCATTTCTGATTTTGCTAATACAGACAAAGTGAAGGACTGTAAAAAGAAATCAATCTGCTTTTATCTAAAGCCTTTATACCACGAACAATACAAGAACAGCAGGGTTTGTGAATTCTGGAGCAAGACTGATATAGAAGATCTGTTTTAATGGTAAAATCACAGCTGCATTGCCTTCATGAGCACAGCAGGTTTACAAGGTGGATCTGAGTACATAGTTAGTTTTTATATGCCAGTGTGATGGGATATGAGAAGCTGTTGTAGGTCTGTCCTTTCCAATTACTGAATTAATCTGCTTATGTTTGAGCTCAGACTTTTAGCATAAGCACCATAAAAGGTGGGGCTCAGCCCTGGAAACTGCATAATTTCTTGCTGTTATACCTGATGATCAAGTACTGCCTAGCGCATTTCCTGCATTTATGTCAGCTTTTTCTTCATTTTGCTGCTAATCTCTAGTTGAGAGCTTACACAGCCCGGGAGCAGTGTCATACTGCTCATCCTTTGAAACTCATCTTTTGTTGTTCCTTACAGCTGTGCAAAATGGATCTCATGGAACTGTTCAGAGCAAGATGATTTTTAAAGCTCCTTTTCTGCACAAGAGGAGATGACCCCACTGACAGCTAACTTCCCACAGAAGGTTCCTAATCCTGAAGTGCTATCCCAGTGAGATATTAAAGGAGATATGGGAGCAATGGGTATCAGATGCATAACTTTCTGAGGAATGTTAAACCCCTAGTAGAACAAGGTTAAATCCAGAAAAGCCAGTTGCAACTCTGTGTCTTGAAGACAGAGTTACTCTTTGGGGCTACCTGTGACTGCTCATAAATTTGGAAATCACAGCCAGGAGATGTTAAGCACTTCCCTAATATTCACTCTCAGTGAGAGATGGTGTCAGGCTTTTTGGAGCCTATCCATGGGTTAAAGTAAAAAGCCTTCCCTTTTTCTGTCCAACGTTACTGTGACTTGCACAACTACATAACAGTCCTAGGGATGCCCATCAAGCCCTGATTGCTCACCCCTAACACCAACTCTGCAACCAGCCACTATTGCTTGTCTGGCTGTCTCTCTTAAGAACCCGGGGCAGAGAAAGGTGCTCTTGTTCATTGTGATATAGCTTAAAGAAAAAAAAAATTCCAACAGCTTTTGTATTACCAAAATGTTTTGCTGTTTGCAGAAAGCCCTGAGAAGCATACCAACAAAAGCATGACCTTCCTGCACAAATAATGACATATGGCAAGGCAGCTGCTTCTGCAGGGCAGTGGAACTGTAGGTTATGAGTGATGAAAATCTTCAAGGGCACTTTGTTTGAAATGGTGCTGTGTACTTTCTCTGCCCTAGTGCAGACACACCACTTATCACTCTAATTGAATCAGTGACTTATTCTTATAGACAAACGCACGCATTGGCATTCCTGGAAGGCTGTGGAAGATGCAGGGATAAAGACAAGTAGGTCCTCACTGTCTGGAGCACTATGTCAGTGTCACTTAATCCACGTGTAGTGCTAACATCCATGCTATGGTAGCACTCTGAGACAAAGTGACATTCTTATAGATCTAGATGTGTTGCCTCCCACATGAAAGGACCTTTTTCTTCTTTATGGGACATAACTTCAGCATGTACAATAATGCTTTTCTCATTGGGCTCAGAGACCCATAGTATTTCCCAAAACCTGAACATCTGACCACCATTGTATAATTTTTATGGTTTTTACAGTTTTGTATAAATGGCCTGCATATCTCAATGTCTCAGTTCATTACAATGACCAAGGGATGATTCCCTTTTAGTTTAGGATACCTGAAGCTCACCATGCAGAATGGCTCAAACTTCAGCAGGAAAAGAGACTGGTGCCCACCCTCTGCCAGCACACCCAGCAAGGACAGCACTTGGTCATTCAGCCCCTTCTGGGCTGAGAAAAACTTGACTCCTACTTCCTCCTCTAGAAGTATTAAGGTATTTTCAATGATGACTAGGTGCAGAGTACCAGAATTTCATCTTCTTTTGGGTCCCTCAGTGCCAGGAGGGGAAAAAGTCCAACCATACTTCGCCAAGTATCCTTTCTCACTGGTAAGCAGCTCAGTTTGTCACCAGCTGTGTCTCTGCCAAGAGGCACCCAATGCTCTGCAGCTGCATACAGCACTCCTGTGTGGAAAGCTGAGTGCCTGACCTTCTGCTCCAGATCATCACACAGGGACAGCTGCCACACTGTTAGGTAGTGCAACATTTCATGTCAGTGCCTAAATAGGAGACTGGCCACAGCCTCTCTGCTCCTCCCAGCCAAAAGGATAATTTATTGGTAACTCAGTGTCTTGCTTTTCTTAGATTGCATGTATTTTGGGGTCCTAAGTTTTGAAAATTTGAGGCCAACAGCACTCTGAATATTTAATGACTTAAATATGAGCTTTGTGTATAAAACACAGTGGTTTATTTCAGATCCTAATCAAACTGGTGTGGGGTCTTATTCTTTGTAGGTGGCCTGCAGTCATCTAAAATCTATCCAGATGTGCTGCTCAGTGAATTTTTTTGGTAGAATACTGACAGCAAATGAAACTCCAAGACATAGGTGAGCCCAACTCATGCTAAAAATGTGAGAAATATTAGAGGAATTTTACTCATCCATTTTTCACTGGGGATGTGAGTGTTTGGCACAAAAAATTATAAGTTGATATCATATTTGGCCCTGTGATTGATGGTCATATCTCTGCTACTGAGGTCCAAATTATGGAATTACTTTTGTCATCTTGGAGCACCCTCTGAAGATCACCTCAGATGCAAAAACTCAAGAACTAGCTCTTCTCCAGAAGCAGAATAACTCTAAGTAGTTGCACAGAAACAGACTCACTTTAATCCCAGAAATAAAAAAGGAACAGAGTTGGCAGGAGAAAAAGAGACATGTTGTGAAACAAATATTCTCCATGTCATCTCCAGTCCAGATGGGAGGAATTCCCTGGGCATTTTAGCAACAGAGTACTTATAGTGAAAATAAATAAAGCAATCTATGCAAGTTTGAGATACAGATACAATTAATTTTAAAAACCCAAACAACAAACCACCAAACAACCCAATGCCCAGAAACCCACATCCCAATCCAATCAGTAAGAGTCAAAAAATCAGCTTCAGAAAATAACCCTTCTTGGATCATTGTGTATGTGTGTGTGTGTCTGTGGGTGTATCTGTGCATGCACTTCTGGGTCAGATATAAGTAGTCAAGGAAAGCAGATTATTGAGGCTGAAAAAGAAAGCTCTAATAAAAAACACAACCATCAGTTCTGTGCTACTTATGGCATCTCTGGGTTTTGCTTGGGTTTTCTGTTGGTTTTGTTTGTTTTTCTTTTAATTTAATTTTATATTATCTAGAAAAATATATTTAGAAAAAAAGTGTCAGTGAAAATCTGTTTAACTTCATAACCATAGATCCTTTGGACTTTTCATCTTCTACACAGAATAAAAACTGATGTGGAATGGAGGAGTGGAAGGGTGTCTATTTGTAAGGAAAATAAAGTAAATGAGCAAAATTACAAACAAGTGGAAAAAACCATTTATTTTGACATGAATGAAAAGTCTCACTGGGATAAGATGAAAAATATTCAATTTTAATTCATAAAAACTTCTCCATGCAAAGAATGATAAGTTGCAAAACCAACTTCTTGTATAATGCTTGGTGATTTTAAGCCACTATTTTTTGGCAGTCACCCTAATCTGATTTTCCAATGCATTGTTTCCCTCTTAGCCCATTATCATTTATTACAGACACATATAAACCCAGCGATTTTATAGCGGTGTTTTTATTAGTCCATTTCAATTATGTTGTTTGTTTTGCAGACTGTAATGACTTTAATCCTCATTTAAATACATAAAAATGCATTATCCAATAGCTAATTATTAGAATATGTGGGAAATTATGATTAATTACCCCCCAAAAAAGCCATTTGTCTCATGTAGATATCTGTTGTGTATCTACTAAGTATTTTAAAGATAGTGAAGAAAAAGCTTTTTGAGAGAATAAGGACAATGCAAATGAGAATTCCTCATTATTGCAGCTTTGACACCATAATTAGTTCACTTTCCTCCCAAAACGATGATGAGAGGGGCATGTGGGAAAAACATGTTATCTAAGTAACAATGACTAATAAAAAGAATAATGAAATAGTGACAGCTTTTCCAAATTCAGATAGAAAAATTAGTAAAAAAGTCCTGCTGCTGCACTCACAGCACCAGGACTCCAATATTTTTCACTTGCATGTAATCAGAATGTGACTAATGCTGCAAAACAAAAAGTTTTCATTATAATTCTATAGCATATTTTCATAAATTGCCACCAACTCCTTTCAGACTGGAATTGTACCACTATACCATAAAATTGCACCATAAAAAAATTCAGAACAATGTTTGAAATAATTAGATATGGGAGAACTTGGAATTCTAACAGGAATATTTTTCTTTTCTTTCATCCCCAAAAGTTGCATTTATTTTTCTAGCATCTAAAATACCACCAAAGAAATAAAAATGAGATTGCCTTCACAGATTAGCAAAATCTTTTGTAAGTCAAACAAATATTTCAGTAGTAATTTCAGTGTGTTTTTATACCTGAAAAAAAGGGGAGCCCTTAGGTTTCCCAATCCAGAGTGAGGAAATGGAAAAGCTACACTTGTTCACCTAGAAGTAGTTAAACACTTAAAAAGCACACCAAGACACATGCCAGAGCCTCTTTCCCAGATATTTTTCTTTTTCACTGTGAAATATTACTTCTAATGAGCAACAAGGAAGTAAGCCAGCAAGGTATGGCAAGGCAGTCAAAACATTTGGAATGCAAACTCTTATAATTGTGTTTATACATTAACAGGCAAGAAAATATTCTGGGCTTAGCTGTCTGTATGAATCCTACTATTCCCGCTTGAAATTTTAAATTGCTTACAAATACTTACCCCTGTGAAAACCTGAATTATAACATCTTTCCACTATGGGGAAATTCCAGCAAGCCCTTCTGAGAAAAATAGCATGCTTTCTGGTGTCAAAGCTTGTACCACAGGGCCAACACATGTATCTCATATTCACTCTGAATGCTTTTGTTTCTGTTGGATATTATCATGTCTGTGGGAATTGCTCTACTCCTGAACCTAGAGGCTGCAGGGAGAGAATGCAAATAGCATCTCTCTACACTATGCTCTTAAGTAAGACCATGGATCACTGGTAAGATGGAGAGGGAATTGAAAACCTTCTACAGCAAAGCAAAAAATTATTTTAACGCTTGAATGTTCCTTTATTCCACCCCTTCCAAAATATATTTTTCTGGGGAAATTATCCTGGACACTCTGTAGGTCTTGTTTGTCTGGACAGCCCAGAGACTAGCCAGCCACAAAATGATCCTTTCTTCTCTACTCCTCCCTATGTATGTTCCTTATTCAGCCTCCTGGCCTCAGCTCTCTAGAAGGGCAAGAGAGGATGCTCCTGCCTCCACAGGCAGGTGCTTTCAGAAACCCCCTGTCAACGACAGCAGGACTGCTTTGCATTGAATTTGTTGTGTCCTTTGAGAGACACTTAAAATAAGATGGAAGATTTACCTGAAGACCTCCCAGGAGTTTCAAAATTGGTTTGGTGATACAGTCAACCATGCAAGTTTATAAAGCAGCTGATGGAGCAGGCTGAGTGCTTTGGAGACATGGCTGCAAGGCTTTGAGTGATTTCTCATCCAATTACCTACAAAGCAGCAACAGAGTTTTTATTCAATTCTCTCCAACAAGACTGAAACACCCTTGATTTTCAGGTGAGTTGTGGCAAGGTTGCAAATATTTGAGCAATACATAATGAGATAAAGAAGCAAATAATTATGGCCAATTAAAGACCAATATGAAAGACAAGGGAATTCTACTGCTTTACCCACCACATCATATTCTATTCTTCAGCAGATCATATAGAGAAGTTTTATTTAAACTCATTTAGCTATATGTCACACCTGCATCACTTATTCTTTGGGGTTTATGTAATCTTCCTCTAGTTATTTTTTTAATCTACAGTCAGACACTATGTAATTACATTACAGTGTTAAATGTGACTGTCTCTTAGAAGGTCAATAATTAACTTTAACATTACTGTGGAAGAAGACACCTGGAGACACAGAGAATGAAACATCAAATTCAAAGACATTAGGTTTTAATTTGCATGTTTTTAACTATGTAAATCCACTAACACAAATCTTTAGTTTGAAAGGGAGAAGGTTTTAAGATCACTAAGAGGGTCTACAAGTATTTAAGTGAACCCTAAAACCGGAAGATTTTTAGGTACTATTCATTTAGGACTCCCAATATACTTAAAAATAGGTTGTACCTTCCAGTGTACTAAGTTACCATTCTCAGTTCTGTCTCAGAAATAGATGCCATAATTACTCGGGCTGTAATCCTGACCAAAAAAATGCTTCAGATCCCTGAAAAGTGTTGGTGTTAATTGCTGCTGTTCTACCAGGGCATCCTGTATAACTACTGGGTTTTTCATCAAAGACCACTGTAGACCTCTTACACTACCAATTCCAGCTCTATAACTTCAAGCTCTGATTTTTTAGAGCTAGCACTTCTGTGCAAATAGGGGACTATTGCATTAAAGTTGTTTAGACACAGCCACTGTATGGTTGATTTTCTGGTCAGATTTAATTAACTTATGCTTGTCTCATCCACTTCTAAAAGAATGCAATCAATGCAAATGTTATTAGTGCTACTAGCACTAATATTCTTTCCAACTTAGAAATATAAATAATTATACAAATACACCTCTAAGTAAGCCCTTAAAAGCAAAATATGATATTGTCCCCATAAGACTTTGTCCATAGTACACTTCTTATGGAAATTTATCAGTAGTACTACTGTTCACTCAGCTGTATCCTTGTCAAGTAAATAGTAGTAATATAGAAAATTTTATGGTCAGTTTTAAAAAACAATTTCAAATAAGCAATGTTCAAAAGTAAACTGAGAGCAAACTAGCACACATGGATTGAACATGCTGGAATGACTTCCATCCCTCCTCCCTTCCATCCCTCTATGTCTACTCCTAGTTTCTATTCTTACAGCAAGGAGAGCTGAGTGGGACAGAGGGTGATTCTGGAATCATTACAGCATTTTTCTCAGTATATCCAAGCCAATCCAAGCATCATTCAGAGGCATCTTCATATGTCAGGCTGCAGACAGCATTGGTACAGAAACTGGTTGTACTGTGCAGCTTCCAGAAGGTCAGGTTGGACAGCTTGAAATTGTCACATTTTCAGATGTTCTTGTTTAATCCAGCTGTGTCCAGGAGATGACACCTGCGCTCACACTAAATTTTAGGAAATGTTCAGTCCAGTAAATTAAGATATTCATGTAATGAACACTGGGAAGAGAGACAAGAATAAAGGAAGATCAACTGCTTCAAAGTCACCCTTGAGGCAGAGACATTAAAGAAAAAATATCAAGTATGCTTAACTTACATGCTCAAGTGAGAGAGAGTTATGCACACACTGTACCCTCTGATGAAAAAAAATCATGTCATGATTGCAGGTACCTGAAGTAAAGACACAAATTGTAGGAGGAATCTAAGGATATCTAAGTATCTTAAATGTCAGACAACTGCATGATTGAGCCAGAGGGGGAAAAAATTATAATGAATAAATGATGATAATAATGATGAGTGCGCAAACACACAAGAAGAAATCACATGCTAAGTGTATCTCGAGATTAAGAAAGGGGCAGCAGTGCTACACCTATGTAAAATTTCAATAATGTAAAAACAATCTGAGCTTTTTCCCAGCACATGCAAGGTTTACAGTGCAAACTTATTTGGTTACATACTGGAGGACTGGGGGAAAAAAGTGATATTTGTAAAAATTCCTTGGGTGGCCTAACAGGCTGGAATAACACTACAACAAACAAACCAACCACTTCCCCTTCCCAGACCCCAAGGCAACAGCTGTGGGCACCAAGCATGAAAATAGCCAGAGCTAAAAGCTAACAATAGATCAGCTACAAGTTCAGATTGCCTAGAATAGAGCTCCGTGGCTCAGAGTGCTTCATCGCAGAGCGTCAGAGAGAGGAGAAAAGCCATTCTGCAACACTCTGCAGAGCAAACCTCCACCACAGCAGTGAGATTTGGCTCTTTCATGGACAGACAAAGCCTAACTATAAGCAAATAAACCAGGCAATATTTCATACCACTTGTGGGTCATAAACCCAAAGTTAAGGTACAACCAGTGTCTGAAAAAGCTGGGATATAGAAGACAGATCTAGCAAAAGTGCAGGAGCTGAATGCAAAAGAGCTCGAACAGAGCATAGAAAAACATGCAAAACAGTATCATAAAGTATGCTTTAGGCTTTCCACAGTAGCTTCATTTCAATTGGTATTTCTTTCTCCCTATCCTTCTTGCATCAGGTTGCAGGAGCAGAAGGCCATCAAAGGGACAGGATTTTCATCTCCACCCCACAGTTATAGGGTTCTGTTTCTTAGGGGACAAAAACAATCTCCATGAAGGATTTTCCCATGCATGGAATGGGTTTGAAAACAAATAGTATCACAAGAGTAGCTGTTTAGAAGACTGTGTCCCCCTGATGGGATCTTCCTATGTTATCACACTTTTATTTCTTTGCAGCTCCAAGTAGTAAAATATAGAAAATTATATATATATAATCCCTATATATTTTTTTAGCATTGTTCATACTGTTCAAGGTACTCTTAGTCACTCCACACATCTTGGCAAAATATGCTGGAATATAGAGATAGTCATCTTTTACTGCTTGGTTGTGACCATTAGCCAAGTGCATTAGGCAGGCTACCTGAAGTAATTTTCTTTCACTGCTGCATTATTAAAAGCAAAGAGTGTTACACTGAGTGATAAAATTAGTTTAGGAGCATAACTTCACCCAGATAAGAATTTTGCAAAGCTCTAAAGAGCCTTGACTCCTATATTTTTAGTGATACATTTAATTTATCACTCTCCATGCTTCATGAACTACCAGTATTGCCTTCAGAGTCCTTCTGAGAAACAACATCCCATGAGCAGTAAAACAGTAAAATGCATTGCATCTCCCCCTGGGCTCCAGGGGAAGCAGATTGCTTGCATCAGAATTATTTCAGAGATGTTATACTTTCCATTCATGTACAACGTTATTCACATGAACTACCTAAAACCAACTTTTCTTTGGTGACATTTTTCTCTTGTATCACAGGCAGAAGAATATAAATTTATGCAGGAATAAAATGAATGCAGCTCATTTACATCAGTAAATTGGGGTTGGTGGATTACATTTTGTGTTCACATGAAAAAGTATTACTAGATATATTACAAATTTTCCACACACTAATGGTGATGATCTTCAAAAGGTTTGTTTTTTTTTTAAACAAGGAATATTTCTGAAGGAAGCCATTGGCATTTACATTGACAAAGCAATTTTTAAATTATCATTAATAGGACGATATTTTAAAGAAAGTTTAAAGGATGTTTTTAATAAGGGAATTATAGTTTTAAAGAAGACTAATCTTAGTTCTTTGAAAACTATTTAGATGTTAATTTAAAATGCTGGTTTGTCTGTTTTGGGACAAGATTAACATATTTGAAGTGTTGATTTACAACACTTTAGGCACAAATCAAAATAAAATATTGTCGTACTGTATTCAACTAAACCCAAATCTTCATTATTTAATTGCTGTTTAAAAAGTTGAAAAAGTTAGACAATCCTTTCTGAATAGAGAAAGACAATGTTCAAGAAGTTATGCAGGAAAAGATGACTGCTGTTAATTCTCAGACAGAAACCTGTTTTGACATGACATCTGGTGGAATAGAGTTTCTAATTAGAAGAAGTCCAAGTGAATGTCAGAGTCAACTAATTATTTCATCAGCCAATTAGGGGAACCAGTGATTTCACCAAGATTACAAAATCAATGAAGGGGGAGTGAAAACATTTTGATTTAAAGTGCTTCTAACATTAATTGAAAGGCACATTTGTCACTGGCTCCGTATTGTTAAGCAGCCCTTTGTGGTTCCCTTCACTCTCTGTATCAGCAGAGTCCAGCCCCAGTTGGGCTTCTCTGAATGAGCAGGTACCAGAGGCTTTCTGCTACTCACAGTCTTCCTGTCCTCCTTGGCATTAACTGCATATGCTAAACTCCAGGGTTTTTCTTGCCAGATGCTCATCTAGCACAACAAAAGAGAAATAGAGGGATTTTTTTTGTCTGAGCTGAAAATTGAGGGAAAGAAAAATTAGCAAGGCTGCCTTTTGCCTTGAATTCCCACTTCAGTGAGCACGACAAGAAGATGAACACAGAGGAGGAAGTCAGAAGCCACATCTTCTTTTGGACCAAGACTGCTGCTTTGCAGCACTGCTACAAGGCTCAATACAGCTTTATTTGCGCAGGGTTAATTCTCTATGCACAAGCAAATCCTCTGATGTGTTGAACTCATGGTCCTTAGATACAAGTTCCCCATCTCCCCTCTCTATCAGCTTTTGATTCCTTGAATACTAGCACTCTTTATTACAATAAATCAAGTTACTGAAGCAGGAAATCAGATGGCAACCACACACCTTCTATTAGCTTTAGAGTCCAGCAATTAAAAATGTCCATCCCAGATGTCCCAGACAAGCATCTCTCTAAGCTCTCACTGCCCTTAGCCCCCCTGCTCCTATGACAGCATGCAGTTACACAACTCCTGTGGGTTAGCTCAGTGCTATATATAGAGGCTTCACCAGACTGCCAAGACTTGAGCTTATGTCCAGGCTCCTCAGAGGTGGGTCCATTTGTCATGTGACCTTTTTTCCCAACATTCCAATAGCAGCTCCCAGCTACCAGCAGAATATTCACATATCTTCCCACAGCGGGGACATGTGCAGTAGGGCTGATGCACAACCACCCCCTGTGTTCATCTATTTTGATACACTGGAAGGGTCATGATCCAATGGGAGTGATAATGCCTGAAAATATAACAGCAGGCTGTGAATGTCAAGCACATGTCCCCCAAACTCCCTTATGCCAGTTCTGAGACTTGTGACTCAAATCCACTCACAATTCAGAAGAGCATGTAATATCAAGATTTGTAAATTTGTAGATAGTCAGTTTTAAAAAGTCTGTAATTTCTTTTGAATAAGGCCAAAAGTTTGGGCACTTATCTAGGACTTTACCAAATTTCTCCAAGGGTAGGCATACCTTCTGCTTTGACTCATTTGACTTGTAATTTCCAGGATTTTCCGTAACTTCATTTTCACTTAGAATGTGAGCTTTATTCTCATCTAGTTTTGATATTATGAATTCAAAATAAACTCTTAGAAGCAAAGTTTGAGTTAGGGATAAAGACTATAAAATAGAGAAATAGAAATTAAATTGGAAAAATTGATCACTAAAAAGTAAAAAAAAAACCAGCTGTGAAATTCTATCATACATTTTCCGTTAAAATAAATTTTTATTTAAACTAATCCTATTTCCCATTAATAGAAGTGGTTTTTTTATCAACCACCTTGTATTGGAGATAGCATCCAGACAATAAAAGTATTTCTTCCTATTGGAAAGCAAGTGCAGCCCTAGAGAGCATCACAAGCCTGTAACTGCTAGAGAGTGCACTGTTGGGATCCTCTGCACTACTCTGGGTCTGCTGTGCCATGCATGTAAAGTTTAGGTGATGTTGCCAGGCTAACATCATTAAGAGGCTAGACAAAAAAACAAAAAAAACAACAACAAAAAAAAACCCAAACAAAAAAACCCAAACAAAACAAAACAAAACAAAACAAAACAAAAAACCAACCAACCAACCGACCAACCAAAAAAGACCCACAAACAGACAAAAAAATAAAACCAAAACCAAAAAAACCACCCATCTCTAGGAGCTGACTTGTGTACCTTTTGCATGTGTAAAGGATAAATGGACCCCTGGTGCTGCTTCTCTCTTCACTGATGAGACCTCTTAAGTACACTATTACAGCTTGGATCTCTAAGTTACACTGAATTAGCATCCACCTCATACAGGTGGGTAAATATTCTAATTTATGTTTGCATGTTGACTCCACATGAATGAGTGACAAAAATCTGCTGAATCCGAGTGACAAAAATGATAATATTTTCAATGTGAGGAGCAAATGTTTAGTTACAGAAAAGTTGTTTTCTTATCTTGCAGAATGTGTGCTCCCATCTCCCTGTTGCAAATCTTCTTACCCACTCAAGAAAAAAGAAGGATACCATGACAAGGAGCAAGACCTTCACCTTTGACTTATGAACAAATGGCAAATGCAGACACAGACATTTTTCCAGATGGATGCCAGTGGTAGAATTTGACTGATGCATTGCTCATGACTGCCCCACCATTGACTGAAGGCTCAGAGAGCAGGCACTCAAAGTACAGAGGGACTTTTAAAGTGGATTCTGAACTCTGCCCTTTCAAAATTGCTCAGTTTATTTTCTAAAATGTCTATAAAGCTCATGATAAGTGACTCATATTAAAATCTGGTGCTGGTGTTTTTTTGCTACTGCAGTACATATTAGAACCTCAATCATTGCCATTGGCAAGTCTTTATTGCTTTTTTTTTTTATTAAAGAGAGGACAAAACTGTGAATGATTTTAAGTGAATCCTTTTTAATGGTAAGACTTCTTACATATCACATAATAAAATGCTTAGGTATGCCCTACTGAAGAGAGGAAAGCTGTAACAAAGTTAATTTTATTGGCTTACACTTGGCTGCATCATCACATAGACTGGTGGATTTCAATCTACACCCAAGGGACCCCTGGGAGCTTCATGACCTTCTTTCACAAGAACCATATGGTTTCGGCACAGCATTCCATAAATCTAATGGAAATATATTGACAGCTGTAAATTAAGTCTCATTGCATTAGGCAGTGCTGCAAAAGCAGTAGTTTAAAGCATCAAATGATTGTAATCAATGATCCTAACATTGAACACTGAGTACAACCCAGTTTGCTGTGCTGTGGGGATCAGTGCTGCACAAGTCACTTTGTATTTTTCTGACAAAACAATCAATATTGACACAGCTTAATGAAAATAAAGGGAGTGGATACATCTGTCGTTTGCCTCTTTTCCACAAATGAATGCCTTGCGATTCTGGGCTGGGCTGGTATGGTCTTCTGCCTAAGAGATAAAAAAATAAATTTTAAAAATATGGATGAATTCAAGGAAGGGCAGACCAGGTTATCATCACCAGAGTACTGAGCACTAATAAATAAAAATTGTGGTATACACAGAAAACCTTCCCATCACTCTCCAGTATCCACCATCTTTTTAGTATTTTTACAGCTCTACTTGTACTTTTTTCATTTTGGTTTTGCTCAGAAAACGCACAAAACAAATTTAAAATAAGAATTTTATTTTTTTTTTGCATCGATGCTCAACTCTCAGTAAATTAAGAAAATAAAAGATTTTTGCAACTCTGGATGTAATTTTCTGTGTATTTTCATAGCTTGCCACAGTCTTATTTCACTGAGCTTAAGGCCAGAAGGGGTCTTATATCTAGGATTGCTTCTTATGGACCACTAAATTTCATCCATTTCTTCCTCCATTGAACATTTCACTTTGTGTCTTTAAGTGTGTATTTTATGTATTTCAGAAAGGCAATCAAAAAAGGTTGATTTAAAGACATAAAAGCGACCATCCAGCAGGGGATTTTTTTCTAATTCTTAAGCATCTTCACCATTAAGTTATGGTGAAGATGCTTAAGAATTTTCTCCTCCCTAAATTTCTGAACAGGAGCCAAGGAGCAGCTCTTAGCTATTCTGTTTCTTTATAGACACTAAAGAACCTTTTGATACTCAGTGTCCACTTAATCAAATTACTTTGGCTTTATTGATAAGCTAAGCAAATTCACACGGTCCAGTCTTTTCCCTCTCCTGCCTTAGCCTTCCACACACCCTCCCCAGGGCTGCAAAGCCAGCACAGGCAACCAGACCAGCTCTTCTTGTCGCCTTCTGTCCCTCAGCTGCTTTCTCTTTTCTGCCCACACGGTATTTATGCACCTGAGTCGTGAATTAGTCTAAAATACCCTGGTCCAAAAGAAAGAAAAGAGTCAAGGGAGGAAACAATGCAGATCTGGACAGGGTAGGCTTGCCCTTTTTAGGCAGTGCTCTGCTTGTGCCAGCTTCATGTGCTTGTGCAATGGTGAGATAAAGCACTCTGTTCAGCTCATCAGTCTTTTTTTTTTTCAAAATTCTCATCTCAGATATTTCAAAATCACTCTTCAAGTACGGACTCAGGAGGTAAAGGTCATCTAAGAGTATCAATCCTGCTGGTGGCACTTGCCAAAGCAAAACCACCTGCCAACTGGTATTCATTATTCTCATATTCATTATTTTCCTTGTTTCATGGCCACAGTTCTCATTCACCTTTTCCACAGTACTGGACAAGGACTCAGGTGGAACAGCTTTCACATTATAATGCTTAAATAGTTTTCAAGGTTATCTGTCTTCCAAGATACTGTTCCCTCCAGCAATGGCATCCTAAATTACTTAGAAAACATGAGCACATCTCCTATAAAGTGAAATGTATGTTCATAATTCTCAAATAGCATGATTTCATATGTGTGTACGTGTACAAAGATTAGCCCCACTTTCACAGATGCTGTTTAATGCAATTGACAAAGGGAATAGTTTCTTGCCTGGATATATATTTTTTGAAATATTCCATCTTCCTTTTAATCATTTTCATGTGCAGAAATGAAAGATTAAATGTTAGGAAAATTAAATTAAATGTTAGAAAGCTAGATTTCTTTCATGGAGAAATCATTGCATCACATGTGAATATGAAAAATATTTCTTTCCCCTCACATTTTATTGCTTCTCTGCTTTTTGAAAGCTATTTTTCATGTGTTTGAATGATGAATTTTCCCTACTGCACATGGAAAGCAATCTGCAGATAATATTTTCACAGCAAATATCCATACCATCCTTGAAACTGTATATACTGCATTTTTAGAAATGAAGAGTACAACTGTTGTGGACAGACTTGGAAAGAAACTGCC
The DNA here is from genome assembly GCF_023055355.1 of Agelaius tricolor. Lineage (NCBI taxonomy): Eukaryota > Metazoa > Chordata > Aves > Passeriformes > Icteridae > Agelaius > Agelaius tricolor. The sequence continues at coordinate 49,539,131 of NW_027269261.1, forward strand.
AAGAAGCCTTATGGACCAGCACAGCACCACCACAACAGCACGGGTGGAGATAAAGGGCAGTGTGTCCCACTTCTGCAGCTGTATCAGGCACTCAAACACACTGATGAAGAAACCAAAGTGTCTGCTTTGTGCTCCACTTCCACAGAGAATGAAAGGAAACAAAAAGAGCAGTGTCATTACATGAGAAATGACAACTCTTCCTCTTTTAATTAATATTGAAATACCATTGAATCAAGGTAATTATAGATCTCTAGAGTTTATGATTTGGCTTTTTAGTGGGATTGTGTTTCATTTCTTCCTCACACTACTCTATAACAAGTGAAATTTCTTATTAATCTCTCTTATTATTCAGGTTTATAGGACTCCTAAGTAGACATTAGCTGATTAAAAGGTCTTTTGGTGGTCCTAATTTCTATACATGGAAGCTTTTTAAAAAGCAAACTTGTGCCTAAAGGTTATGTAAAATAATCTAGTATGTTATGTAAAATAATCTAGTATAAGTCACTGAAAGTAACATTTTTATGGGGGTTTGCAATGATTTTTTTTAGTCTTACAATAAAGCTCAGAGAGGCAATCAAGTGTTATGCATGATTTACATGAAAAGGTGATGTCTGTTGGTGTTACTTGCAACAATGTTTAAAAAAAACCCCACAAATGAAGCCAGGATAGGAAAAGTTTCATTAAAGCACCGGGGTTGTCTGAGCAAAAGGAAAATGCTCCATGAAGAAGAACTGAACTAGTACTGGTAAGAACTGAAATATTCCTCCTATTGCACTCTACAAAGGTGTCGCCAGCAAGAGAATTGGCTTTTCTTGGAAGTGACATCAGAACCATCTTACCATTCCGTCCAAATAAGGATACCCTTTTTGTACACAGGAGTAGAAACTGCTTCTTCTTGATAAGAGAAATCTTTCCCTCTTCAGGGCTAAAAGGAAATTTTATCAGTATGGGATTTAAGACAAAAAGCAGATGAAAAGCACTGGTACAACTATGTGAGGATTTCATACTGCTTCCTATAGAAGTAATGAAACAGGATTTGTAGAGAGAAAGTATCTTTTCTTTAGGCAAATCAATAACAAGCAGGAAAAAAGATAAGAATGAGACCTTTCTTATCTAAAGAGTTTATTAAACTCTAGAGTTTATTATCTAGTGCCTCTCTGCAAATTTTCCTTGTTTCTTTTTTTCCTCCAACATCCTCCAACATCCCATCCACATGGAAGCAAATTCCGCAGAGCCTCAAAATCAATGATGAAATCATGAAGAGATACACTGAAGTCTCTCATAGTAACACACTGTCAACACCAAACTTTTTCAGGGATTAACATTTTGTGGCTCATTGGCTTCAGAATAGAGGGGTGGATGAATGTTCTGTTGTGGTAAAAAGACTTCCCAAAGCTTTATCATATTCTGTAAACATAGTTTCACATTGCTCCTTCTCATATAATGACAGGAGACAGAGAAAAAAGAAATGAGGTCCAGTTGTTTTCTTATGGATCATAGCATTAATTTGAAATTAGGAAACAATTTTCATAAAAGACAGTTATATACTAAATGGAGCAAATAATGACTAGCCCGAAGACTGGAAATGTATCTATGCAGAGTAGGGCTTGCTGTCTCCATTAACCACCATTATATGAAAACAAATTCCTGTAATACTTTCAGTGTAGCCGTGCAGTTTCAAAACAATGTGCATAAAAAAGATTGCTTTTATGTGAAGCAACTCTGCCAATCTCCCAGACTGCAGATACATCAATAATGTGCCTTGCCTCCTGGCATGCTCTGCAGTTTGCAGCCTGGGATAGAAGTTACCACATTCTCACACAACTCTTCTCATTTGGGACATGAAGCAAGACATGCAATTAACTTCCAGGAGAAGGATTTTCAACTAAAGATTAATTACTGGGAGTACTGAAGTCCACTCTTCTAATTGCCATTAGGCATTAGGAATGTTCTGAACATAAGAATGTTAGACCAACAGTGTCTTTTCAATGGAAGTTTTATATTTGAATGTCTTTGACTTGGATTAGCTGGATAATTCTGCAAACATTTTACATATAACAGGTTTTATACACATAATCCCAACCTAGTGTGATGTATACACGCATCTCAGGCTATAGGTTTCTTTGTAAGAAAATCATTGTATCAAAATACCCAATCAAATGTCATTTCAGCACTTCATGAATTATGCATTTCTCTGTTTCATAGGTAGATACACAGATAAATACTAGAATTAAGCCAGTCAAGGGAGGCGATTGTCCCACTCTGTTCTGCAATGCTGCGGGCACCACAAAGTAAGAAAGACATGAAGCCATTAGAGAGCATCCAAAGGAGGTCAGTGAAAATCGGGAAGGGGTGGAGGTGAAGCCACATGAGGAGCAGTTGAGGTCACTTGGTCTGTTCAGCCTGGAGGAGACTGAGGGGAGACCTCATCAAAGTCTGCAACTGAGGGGAAGAGCTGGGGCAGGTACAGATTTCTTCCCTTTGGTGACCAGTGACAGGACCTGAGGGAATGGCCTGAAGTTGTGTCAGGGGAGGTTTAGGTTGGATATCAGGAAAGGGCTCTTCACCCAGAGGATGCTTGGGCAGTGGAACAGGCTCCCCAGGTCACAGCACCAGCCTGACAGAACTCAAGGAGAGTTTGGAAAATGCTCCCAAGACACTTGCTCTTGGTGCTACCCTGTACAGGTCCAGGAGTTGGACTTTGGTGATCCTGATGGATCGGAGCCTTCTAGCTCAAAATATTCTGTAATTCTATGATTCTAAGTATTTTTGACACAACACAACTCTGCTCATATAAATTTTTTTTTTCAAAGCCACATTGAACTACTGGGAGATCAACAGCACATCTGCAGAAAGAAGTTATGGTTGCACAGATGAAAACAAAAATGTGAGTGTCAATTAGAAAACTCTGAAATGGAATATGAAAGTTATCAGTCATCTAAAATGTATCCAAAATTTGCCAACTAGTCTGTAATTCTGTAATCACAATTTAGAAGGTAAGAAAATAAACTTTGCATATTAAAAAAGAGGGAAAGAGAATGAAAAGGTTTTAACTGCAAAATAACAAAGAATCAGCTAGAGGAAGTAATTATTCACCTTTCACAAAGATGACTTTACAGAGCTACTAGGTGTCTGGTACAAGTAAATACAGAATTGCTGAATTTTGTTTCAATGACTGCTTGTGCCCTCTGCTTTTGCTTTCTGCCATTTTCAGTACAGGAGGTAAAAATCCATGGAAGGTGTCCCTTAGCACAGCCTATACACTATGAAGCAACATGAAGCAAACTATTGCCATAAAATCAAATAAGAATGGAAAGCAACAGCTAAAAGCCAGCGAAAGGGGAAGCTCTGTGGTACACTGTGTTTCACTGAACATTTCAATATATACTCTGAAAGCATTGGACTTTTTCAGCAGCACTTGTGAAACCAAGTGCTCTTTTCAGGTGAATTATTTTATATGATAAGAAATGCTCTAATAACTTGTGTGCTTAAACAAGGTTGGAAGCGTGACCTGCTGTGTGCATAGAGCTGGATAATGTCACTGACAGAGACAGATGTGGATAAAACTCTGCCAAAAGTCATCCTGAAGAAACTGGGACACACAAGAAAATTTTTGATAAGGAGAATTATTTCAGAAAAAAAGAATATATATAATATATATATATATAGATAGATAGATAGATAGATAGATAGATAGATATGCTATGATGCAAATAACACATGAATTTCTATCCTCCCACAGGCTTGGATAGGGTTAGTAACGAGTACCCAAGCATTTCAGTCAGTTTCTGGCATTACATGGTGCTAGCTGATGCTAGGGGAGGGATGTTGTAACTGAAGGGTTTGAGTTTCTAAGTTACACAGTTAAAGCCCAAAATTCAGGGACTGAAATCAGAATTGGACCCCTCTGTCCTACAAGTATACACTACTGTAATTCCAAATACCAGTTCATGCATGACTTCTTAACACTTTGTTCAGCAGTGTAACAATTCTGTATTTACTTGCTAACAACCTACGATCTCAGAGGACTGTGCCTGCCATTTTTCATGCTTGCAGTAGTTCCATTGTCACTGTAATCACATACATGTTTTTAGTTGCTATCAAAACTTTTGCTACTGGAAATTATCTCTTCACTAAAGTATGTGCTTTATCCACTTGCCCTCCTTGCAAGTGCCAAATATACATAAATTGGGCCAATATACATAAATTGTTGGGCCAATATACATAAATTCAAATCTTAAAAAAACCCCTGAAAAATGAAAAACCAGCACAGCTTTCTTAAAAGCCAGAGATAGAACCTGAGAGAAAGAAAAGTGCCACACTTCTCTCTGCTCCCTTGCAAAGCTTTTCTCTAGAACATAATCTAGCATAGAGCAGCTTGAGTTTGCACCTTGATAAAGACTTGCTGTACCCATTTCAGCTGCAGGCACTGCAGCCCTCCCTAGCAGAGCTCCACAGCTTCCTTTGGGCAGTAACAGCCTGGCACATGGTCTTGGTACTGGGGTACGAAGGTCTGCAAATGGGAATGGATAAAAAGATGAATTCTAAGGCATTCAGCAGTAAATAGTGAATTACTAGGTTAAGGTAGTGATGTAAATGGACTTTGGATTAAATTTCAGATTTTTATGCAGGATGAACCTAAAAGTGACACAGATTTTTAAAAATTACAATTTCTTAAGTTGTTTTGAAAGTGGTCGTAATGGAGATTTCCCATGGTTACTTCTGCCAGCAGGATTGCAGTCTGCTTAGAGTAGGAGGCCTAAACAGAGGGAAGTTAGAAATAACATAATCAGTTGTTTATCAGAACTAGGAACCAGTGTAAGTCTGATAGGACTACTGTCAGAATTGCTATGCTTGGGAATTCAACAGCAGTTTTGTGCCTATGAATGATTACTGTAAAGAATTATTCAAACAGCTCTTCACTCTCACTTGGCTTTGATACGATAAACCACAGTCTGAATATGAACAGGGATTAGATTTCAAATAAAACCAAAATGAAGACAAAAAGCTGACACACTGGGATGAGGCAGTTTCCAATAACCAAGACCTGGACAAAAGAGACACACCCTTTGCTGCTGCAACAGTCCCTCAGCTCCCTGCAAACATCTGACAAGAAACAAATAGACACCTCTGGGTGGCCTCACCAGAAAACAGTGTGGAATCAATATGCCATGAGTTAGACACAACTGCTAAAATGAGCAAGCTTCCTGACAAGAACCATTTCTTTTCAGCAGACCCTGAGTCCCTGAGGTAGCTAGGAGCTATGGGGAGGCTGTGGCAGCCACGCTAAACCACATTTCTTTTCCTCTGTTATAGCCTGATTCCCTGGGTTGCTGGAGCATGTCCCACTGAGGGGTAGGAGCAAAACTTGCAATTGGATTCTGTATTTGGCAGGTTGCCAAGGCAGAGAGCTGTGAACTACTCACAGGGAGCCTTGCTTCCTGAGAGATATTCAAATACTCTTGAATTTTCCTTTTTCTCCATCCCCTTATGGTATTTGAGAACATCAATGTTCTACAGGATTAGTACTGGTAATCTTACCTGAAGTCTTATCAGGCTTCTACAAGACCTATTGGGATTTTAAAAGTGTCAATTTTTGTTCCAAAGGTAACTTAATCTTTGACATATTTAGATGGTGAAAATAATTAATTATTTTTAATACCTATGGATAAATAGATAAATCCCATTCAGTCACAAGCAGATCTTTCTTGTTTCTTCTTTTTTTTTTTTTAATTTTCACAAGCATTTAAAGTGACAGGTGATTAACCAGTGACCAAAGTTATAATACACCATGAACCCTCTGCAACTAAACAGAAATTCTTTGCCTTAAGTTCTAAAAAAGTCTGTTTTTTTATTTAAATCAGATGGCAAGAAGACAGGGTCCAGTGGGACCTATAATTTGTCAAATATCTTAACAGCAATGAATACTGCCTCTTACAGAAATAGCCTTTTAACACAAATAAATGTGTCACAGAAAAGCTCAGAGATGAAGCTTCCCAGCAAACCTCTTTGACCTTAGACCCCTGATCTACAAAGGTACTACTGCTGTGAACAAAAGCTAATGCCCAAGGGCTGCCCCAGGAGTGGCCACTTCAGTAGGAGGAAAAGAAAAGGCACTAGAGGCGGGCTGTACCCTTTAGAGAAGAAAGCCCAGCAGCTGCTGCTCTGCCACCAGCACGGTGATGATGACGTGCCCGCAGTCTGACATGACTCCTCACCCTCACACAGGGGTCATGCCAGCAGAGAAGAGCACACTCAGCTTGTTTCTGCCAGCCCACCACTATGGTGGGTCACTCTGGAGCCTCTGACAAGAGTTGTTTGGTAGCTTGTTTACAAAATGAAGGAAAACCTCTGCCTTGTCTGCTGTTTCTGAAGGCAACACCTCTGAGCAGTCTCCAAGTAACACAGAGAGGAGATGACTTGGTCCCTTTACTGCTCTTTCCCTTTTTCTCTGACCACTGTCATCTTGCTACATTATTTCTAGTTTCTAGGGCTTGAGTTCTTCCACACTCTTCCATTTCTTACCTTTCCCCAAATAAACTGGGTTATATTTCATGCTCCCATTAAACCACTGGATATGCTTAGCATGGACACAGTCAGCCACAGTCATAGCTGAATTTCTTCAAGGCAAGAAAGATTAATTCTTGCCTCAAGGACTTTGTATTTATAAGTGTAAACTTTAGTGAAAGCACTAATTCAAATAAGGCCTGATTATTTTATTTCCATGGTTTGGATAAATTTCTGATCTAAAGAAAAGACACCGAGGCACACACAGTATTCCTTTTTATCATCAACTATCATTGTGATCTAGCCCTTATTTTTGGAGTTGGGATTTTTTGGAGTTTTGGGCTTTTTTCTTTGCTTGCTTTTTTACAGTGAGTAATCATGCCCATCAATTCACTAGTGTAGTCAAGACTAAATGGCACTGGAGAGCATAATCACTGGCTTTTGTTGATAGTCTATTCAAAAAAAACCCCTCCTGTCAGGTAAACTATATTCACACAAGTGAGAGTGCTCCAGTTCTGTTGCTGCAATGTTGAGTACAACTATATTAACTATCCTGTATTTCCCTTGGTTGAATTAACTACAGGAATATTTACCACATTTCTGATGCCCAGAAACAGTTGGGATGCTGTGGGCAGTGTCATACCTCTTCTTTCTCTGGATTCACCACTTTAGATGGTAAATAAATGGAACTGCAAGTTCCATTAAGACAGGGATTGCTGTTGGGGACCATCAGACAAACACAAAACATGAACTGAGGTTCAATAAGTGGCAATGACACGAACAAAAGAACAAAAAAAAAGAAAAAACCCAAAACAACAACAAAAAAACCCACAATGAAAGCCACCATAAATATTAGAAGAGTATTCAGCTTGCAAAACCAGAAGGAGGAAGTTTAGGAGTTAAGCTAGACTGTGCAGGACTCTTTGTCCCTTGTGCATTTGCACTGTGATGTAGCTTTAATTAAATTACCATATTTTATTGTTTCCTGTCTCATTCAATGAGCAAGGAGTTAGTCTGCACATATCATTGCTATTCATAGTATAGCCTCTGGACTTATTCTCCATACATCAGTTAAGTCTAGACTGACTAGAGAAATTATTAATTTCTGTATGGACGCCTTTTGCAGTTTAAACAGGCTGTTTAAAATGTATCACAATCATGGATAAATATTATGTTTGTGAGAGTAGGCATCACATCTATTCTACAGGTAGGTAAAGGAGCCATAAAGAAATTAACACTAATTCTATTTTATTTTAATCCATTCAAATTATTTTATCTACATGTATCAGAAAATTTATTTCTAATTCTACATAGCTTGCAATTTTTTTTAATATTAAAAACCCATTAGCAATGCATTTCTTGTACACATTTTTCCAGATTGAAGATTGTGAGAAAAAACCAGAACTGTTATCACATTGCATCATACTGACACCTGTGTATGTCATCAGCAAGGTAGGACACATCAGATGTCCTTCACAGACCTGTGTCTCTGCACCTGGCAGAGTACCTTACATGAACAGCAAGTTATCTTTCTCTGCTTGGGCCTGCATTAGAGGAGACTGGCAAACTTCATCATCAGGGCTTTCCACATGAAACTGTCTGAAGTGCTTTATAAATATGGATGAGTTTCTCTTGTGAAATTAGGCAGTGTGAGTCACCCCATTCCTTAGCCAAGTAACTGAAATGCAGAGACATGGATTTTAAACTCCCCAAATTATTGGAAGTGCCCTTTAAGTTTGCAAGCCCAGACTTAATTTTCCAGAGCACTTAAGTTTTTTTGTTTTTTGTTTTTTCCATTATTTCTTGGTATGAAATGTACTCACACTGAAGTCAGCTGTCAGCATGTTCACTCGATCTGCTCTCAGAAATGCCCCTTAGGGCACTTGAAAAATTGGGGGGTACCTCACCAGAAACCACTAATGCCATAGATGTCACACACAAGGTCCATGGCCAAGGACATTAAAGAGACCAGTTCTGTGATGTGACATTTGGCATCTTTGGTCATGAAGCCGTATCTTATTTTCTACAAAGATAAGCCCCTGTCATAGACATTTGTTCCACCTCTACATCAACCACTGACAATAGGAATCTCCCCTGGATGCTCTATGAATAATTTTTAATTTTTGGTATGGGTGCACTTCTGCCCTTCTGAACATTAATTTCATTGGACACAAACTGGGGGAGGAGTGCCTCTGTATCAGCACCCACTGTCTACTTTGTACTGTGTCTTCCTTTGAAAAGCTAAAAATGTGCCACAGCCAGAAATGTGCCACAAGATATTCTAGTCAGGTGCCCTGCCTGGACAAGAGGATCCCTCCCTCTCAGACCAGGCGGGGACAGCATTAGCCCTTTAGTTAGGAAGTTATGGAAGTTATGGAGGAAATGAGAAGCTACAGACTCCAGTCTCCTCACAGATATGTTAGGGTACCTGATGTTAAGCCCCAGCAAGATGCTGCATTTCATCCTCGTGAAACTAGAGCGGGGCTGCATAGAAGTGAGCAGAAGTGGCCAAGCCTGGACCTACCATGAAACAACAGTGCTGCTGGAAACAAGAGTAGAAACAGCTATGAAGAGGAGACTGTACTGGCTCATTCCCAAAGAATTTCCTCCAACAGCCAGTGTAGATTGGGTGAAGCTCCTGAAACCTTTCAGAGGAAGAGAGGTAAATGGCACATTTGCATAGCCATACGTACAGAGACACAATTTGATTCTTCAGTACACTCATAGGGGGGTTATATATCTCTGGCACTACAGGAATTTTTATCTAATCATTTTAAATTTATTTATTCATGTGGTCTCTGTTGCTGATTCTCACTTGGATATTATTAAATGGTGAAAGCTGACAGACGTTGCCAGCCAGTGCTATCACATTAGTTGTCACACAGGGTCTCTAAAAGGGAGCCCTTTTTAGCTTTGAAGATCATCAAAGAGGATGAATGCCATGAACATATAAGCATCATGTTACAACCTTCTTGGCCAAGTCAGAGTCATCTCAGGGATTTAATTCCAATAGGGCTGGTGAGAGCACTCTGGCTGCTGACATCTCCCAAAGGTCTCTCTGATGGCTTCTGGCTTCTGTTCCCAGATATAGTCTCCTTGCTAGCAGGAATAAGCTGTCCTGAAGGTCTGTACTTCTTCTTTCAGTCAACCCCCCACCCTGAATGCCAGCATTTAGTCTAGAGATATCTTCATCATTTAGAAATATCTTCCATTTTGGTTTTGACAAAGGCTTGAGTTCATTACAGGGTGAATTACCAGTTTGGTGTGAGTATGATCTTTTACTTTAAAAACATACTAGTATCTTTCCTATGACTTTTAAGTTCTGGCTTTGAAAAGGATGCAAGATTGATCTTCACAATATTTTAAAAAGAACAGTGACAAAGAAAGGTTGAAAGTCCTCTTTGAGAATTAATTATATATTTTAAATAAATCATATTAGAGATGAAAGGCTTTCTTAATGCACACATTTGAGGGAAAATTCTCACTCCTTTTAAGCACCAATTGAGTAAAAGGACTTATTGGAAAATGGACAGAACAAAAGAAAAAGATAGAAAATTTAACATTAATGATATTTTGAGATCTTTTTGGAAAAAAAATCAAGTCATATACTTAACAAAGTTACAGAGAAATACTATCTTCCTGTATATAAGCTTGAATAATACAATAAAACAAAATAATTAATTGAAATAAGTTGATAAAAATGAAGCTAATTATTCTGACTAGATTCTAATTTAATCACACCTTCTAATAATAAACTCATGAAAAAATGAGTCGACTCAGCCTTATCAGAGAAAGTAAATGCATACTCAACTTATTCCCTTGATCAGTCAACATTCATCATAGCTCTTTATGCTCATCTCTGCACACAACAGCAGCAATAAAGAATAAGAAAAAAAACAGCAGCAAAAATAAGCACCCATCTCACCCAGAACTGGTTTTTAATCGCCCAGTGCCTGAAGAAATTGGCTGAAGCACTGCTAAAGGATTGCAATTTTATTTTTATTTTTATTTGAAAAGAGACTGACAGGCTGATGTAGCCTCACACATTGATGGTTTGTCCTGGAATGTGATGGGTTATGTGCTGCAGAAGGTTAGACAGCCTGCATAAACAGGGAAGCACTGGAATATGAGCATCACTGAAAGTTTACCCTTACTGAATATTTGCTGTTTTGCTGTCTCAAGAGATCTGCCTGAATTACATCTAGACAATCTTTTTTTTTTTTCAGTTTCACAGAACCCTGGTAAGACCATATCCTTATGGTAACCATTTAGGGCATTTTTTATTTTTTAGCAACAGAGCTGGGACCCTCTTTGCTACTATTTTGCCCAGTTACAGTTCTTCAGCTAGGTTTTTATTGACTAAGACAGGACTTTCTGTATGTGTGAATACTGATTTGGGAACTCAGAAATTTTATCCCACTTACAAGCAAACGATATTCCCAAAAGTGCAGCCTGACTGCGAAATTTTCCATGCCTTAAGAGAAAATAATTTTTTTTAAACTTTTATTTTCTGGAGTCCCTAGTATCTTCAGGGTTGTGCTTCTTGCAGGAAGACCTGCTGCTGTAGACCTTGAAGGCACACTCAGCAGAGCAGACCTCGGAAAATCTGGCAGAGGTCTTTGGCTGTGTCACCACCAGAGTTTCTCAGAGCTGAGATATTTACCAAACATTTCTGTTTCAACAGACTGCAGGATTTCCCTGTAGCTCTGGAAAGCTTCCAGTTTCCTTTGATATGGGTTCCATTTTGCTGGATGGAAACCCTTGGCTTGTGCCCAAGAAGTTCATGCACTTACTAGTCTGAATTCAATTCAGGTCTTTAAACTAGAAATATTTCTTTCTCAAGTTTTATCAGACTGGGCCCCTCATCCCATTATAATAGGAGGCAGTGGAATTGATCCTTGTCATTGTTACAACAAGTGCACAAAAATCTGGGGAATGCTATGTGCAAGCTACCTGGAAGCTTGTGTTACAATGATCAGGGTCATTTTCTTCTCTTCTCTCCCATTCCCAGCATCATTACCATTAGGACTTGGTTTTGGCTGAGATGCAAGGGAGTCTTTTAGACCATTTTCTTCCTTTCCTCAGGCCTTCTGCTGATTTTTTTCTGCAAGACTCTTCCTTAGAAATAAAAAAAATTTTTTCCTTTTAATTAAAAAGTACCGACAAAGGTTAGCTTCAGTTCTTGCCAGGCATCAGTCTGATGATTTGTACTGGCAATTTATCATCTGAGTCACTTGCCAGCAGGGACAAGAGTCCCTGAAACTAACTTCTCCACATCAGGCTGAATTTCATTACATTATTTTTCCAGTAAAGATTTGCTTCTTAAGAGGAGAAGAAAAGGTTATAAATAGGTTAGACACATCTCAAGCCCTTGGGGGTCATTGTCACAAAATTAGTTATTTCTTTAATCCTGCCTCACAAATAGCATTTATCATTCTTTATATTCTGCATATTTTAACTGAGTACCTGACTTCAAAATTATTTAATCACATTTCATCACCATGAGCATTAATATCACTCCTAATTAACTACAAAATAACTGAAATATTCTCACACTAAAACCTTGGGAAATCTTAGTGAAAAATTTTATTTAACACAAAATATTTTTAAATTTTCTAGGTCTGAAAAACTGGCCTAGAAGACTCAGATGCAAAGATTTTTATGTAATAATTTATTTCCTCCTTCTCAAACAGAAATAGCTACTCTCCTGATGCTCACTTGTTTGTGTCCTATGTCCTCAGCAGGTTTAGAGAATTCTGCAGAAAAAAAATAACTAGAAAGGACAAAAAATTGATACATTTTTCCAAATATCTTAGAGCACTGGCTTGGTATTCAGTCAGACCAGGTGGATGACAATACAAGCACATTCTTGCTTGCAGAGGTAAGTAAGCAAGAGGCAGCTCTCTCTTAATTTAGTAAATTAGCTATTGAACAGAGGGGCCCAGTTCTTCAACTCAGATGGAAATATCCCAGAGAACTGAAGCAGGGATATGGTACAGCTTTCTACAGAGAGGAGATAAAATAGATGACCTGCACTTGTGTTTTTGCTTTCTTGTGTCATATCAGGGAAGTATCAACAAAATAGGAATGACAAAATATATGATCAAAAGCCTGGACTGTTGTACTCTGTAGAGGTCTAGCCTGCATCCTCAAAGCCTTCATTTAGGGAGTGAGTTGTCTTCTCACTATATTTTTCTCAAGAGGGATTGCTCATGTTTTTAAGGTAAGGATTATACCATTTCCTTGGAAAATGTAATCTGAAGTCACTTTTATGAAATAAAAGCTGCCATGAAGACTTACTGTTTTCTGTAATTCTTCTCAGTCAAAGGAAACCCCTCCTCCCCAATGTAAATTTTGAAACTAATGGAATTTTCATATTAGTTCTAACACAACTTAAAAACTCATATACAGCTGCTATCATGCATAGCATTATGATGTTCTCAGAATTATCTGCAAAGAGTGAAATAGAAAATTACACATATTTTCACCTGTAAGCACTGTTGAAGATTAAATCCATTAAATTTCTTTATCATTAACTTCCTGTCATCATGCACACAATTGCTCACAGCTGCTGAGGACCACAGCTCAATGCCAGCTGGGTCAGCTGGCCTGTGGCACATCCTCATGCCACACAGCCTTGGGTGTCTGTCATGCAGATATTGAAGTACCTGAGGCTCATGTTAAAATCACTTCTGTGATTTTTTTATTCACTGATAAAAGAGGATTTTTAGCACCTAAATCCTCTTTGGTTGTGTAAAAAATATGTGCTAAATTTTGCAAATTTTCAAAGCAACTGTCCCATTTAAGACAATGTCTGTTTTGGTATGATAAGCATTTAAATTTGTATAACTATTCAGTGATTAATTATTACTATAGAATTAGGTAGTCTTTTATTATGTTTGGTAAGCATCAACAGCCTGATGTAAAATGGAACTGTAGCATCTGTGTGTTGCAACAGATAGCTCTGCAAAAAAGCAAATTTTTTTTCATATGCAGCTGTGGGACACTGACATATGACCAGCAAGTGTCCCATTATGCTACTGTCATGCAGTATATTTTTTCTGCATGTCTAAAGCAATCTGGAAGTATATTTACTTAGCTCTAGGCTCTGACTGTCTCCTTCACCACAGAGAAGTTCATGCTGCTGTTGGTCCCCTGCTCTTGGCAACATCACATTTTTGTGCAAACATACTAATATGATGTGAGAGATCAAACCTTTCCAAAACCTGCTTTCAGTGACACAGAGCTGAAGGTATCCGCAGGTAGTGTCCTGAAAAGAACAGCTACAACAAAAATATCCACCATGGGAGCACTTAACTTCAGAAACTAGAGCTAGGTAAGGCTGAGAAAGCTGGTTAGAAGAATATTAAGAGGCAGTAGTCAAATTGGAAAAATGCTCCAAGGGCATTTAGTTTTATGTTGTCTTTTACAACATATGTATTACAACTACTAAAAAAGACCACTATGGAAAGGATTCCATTCCCCTGTTCTTCAACATCAGTATGTTTAAACAGAGGAATGAGTGAGACTTAGGAAAGAAAAAGTAGCATCTGAACAGGGAAAGCTGAAAGTAAGTTACTTGTTCCACAGTTTGGCTGATGGATATGTTTTGAATCTGGAAAAAGGAAAACAAAATGCAATTGCCAGTGGTCTACCAAAATGATGATGGGGTGATAGATGACCAGTTTTTAGAAAAAGTAAGGTAAATTGACAGCAATAGAGAGAGGGAAAATAGCTTGCAGCTGTGCTAACATCTGGGTTTTTTTACCCAAAGTCTGAGGAAATGAAAATCTATGATTGCTAAACTAATTGCTGTGCATGGTGTATCTTTTCAGTTAACCTCGGAGCTGAAAGGATGGAATGTGCCACATTTGACAATTTTTAAAGAGGGGGCTCAGAAGGGATCCACGAATTACAGACCAGTAAATTTGATGATGCAGATGGGCAAAATGACAGCAGGAAAAGCTGAGAAGGGCAGCAGTGGACACAGGAACACCCCCTGTAAGGAGGAAAGACTCTCATATAGTGAAGAGGGATGCCTGCCCATCTATGCCAGCTCTCTCTCAGTGCATGATTATGTTATTTTTTTGTATCCCATTCTAGGTCTCAGTGTTGGTAAAATTCATCTGCTTCTGGTTCTCAATTGTAACTAATGTCATTCACATTTTGACAGTTTGGTGGTCTATTCATGTTTTCTCTATTCCCTCTAGGTGTAAATGACAAAAATCCAGATGATAAATTCATTTTCCCTCTAAGAGGAAATAAATACATTCTCTTGCACCCAAGAGACCACATCTGCATGTTTTTCATTCTAATAATTAAAATATTTTCTATGTTCCTCAGCCAAGGAAAAAAAACTATTCTTTCTGAGCTTAAACTGCTCCAACTAGCTAATTTAGGAACATTTGACTTCAACAGCTTTTTCAGTTGCCCTCAGAGAGCAGCTGGAAAAGAATAGTTTAGATACATTAGAGAGATGTAGTACTTAGGGGAATACAATCACACATTTTCTTTAGTCAGAAAAAAAAATGGAAGTAATTTTAAATTATTTTTTTAGTATGTATCAAATTCTTCTGAAAGTGAAATCCTGTCTTCAACCGAAGAAAAACCAAAAAAGAAATCTGAGAAGATTTTTTTTTTAAATTTAAAATTTCAGACTACCAGTCTTCTGACACAAGAATTTCACAGAAGGTTTCTTTTCTTCTAAAGAAAAGTGCTTTGTCTTGAAATTGTTAAGCATTTTAATTATGTTTGGAATTTTTACCGTGATTTTCTTCCATCTATTTAGTGAAAATATTAACATCTTCATAAATAAAATTTACATGGAGATTTTCTGAGTCACTTTCCACTTGTTTTTCACATCTATTATTACTGTCATCTCAACAGTAAAATAAAAATAAAAAGCTTATTTTTTATAATGCTTATGTAAATATGTTTTGCACTGCTGGCACTTAATTCTTTATTCAGTTGATGAATAGTAGAAGAGAATTGCTCTCTCTGTGAATGTTGAAATGAAAAGATTTTGAAAAGCCAAACAGGTGGTGAGATACTGTAACTTCTTCACTTTGAATTTGTCTAAATATCCCAAGCCTTGTTTCATTCTCTGTATAATAAATTAGCATGATTTACTTCTTATAACTTCAAGAAAATAGAATCTCACAACACAGCATTTCTATTCATAGTGTGCAGGATGTATGTACCAAAACTGCTAGAGACAGTGAAATCAATGTGGGAGAGGAATAGAATGGAAAAAAAAAACAAAAAAACCAAAAAACCAACATATCTGTAGGATATATGCATAATCTGCATATATCCTACAGAACTCTTGCACTGCCAGTCTGAATTGTTTCGAATGGCCAGAGAGCTGCCTTTGTAATCCTATTCTGTGCTTTGGCCCTGTGCCTAAGCTTGGTGATCTTGGCCATTTGCACCGACACAGAAGTCTACTGTGAAGGAAAAAGAGGGGACAAAACTTCCCTGAATTAATTTTTACTGTGCCACAGATACTAAGGAGTTTCTCAGCCTGACTGAAGAAACAGTGCATATATTCCAAAATGAGAGGAATTGCAGGTTCTTTGTTTTGAAAATGTCTTCCAGACTAAAGAAAGAAGGGGAGCTTACCACAAAAGACTGCATGGAATTAAATTCATCTGCTACAGAAGGATGGAGAATTCAGCAGCACCTTCTGAGGTTTGAGTAAATGACAAGTGGTATCAAACTTGATCCTTTAATATGAAGTTGTAGCAGCAGGAAAAATTATAGAGAATCAGTAACGTACCAAATTAAGTACATCAAATTAAATGTGACCTCTCATCACACAATCAACTCAGATTACCTAATTAATGATGAGAATATTGAAAAAGTCTTAGGCTGCAGTTAGAGAAAGACATTTTCTGCATCAGTAAATACAATCCTTCTGCAAAGACAGGAACAGAGCAGCTCTGTGTACCAGTCCCCAGCCAGAGAGCACCTCTGCTCCTGAAACCATGAAGAGGCCAAAGGGCTGCAACCATGCAGCTAAGAGAGAGCAGAATGGTTTTCAAGCACTGAAACACTGTGAAAGATAGTGGAAGAAATAATAATAATAATAATCATCATAATCATAAATTGTAAGAAAGATTGATCTGGCTTGCAAAGCATAAGCATATATGGCAGTGTGTGTACTTCACTGAAACTAAGTAGTGGTATCAAGGATAAAGTCCAGTGATTTGTCTCCGTGGGCAAGTTAATTGTTATATAAGCAACATAGACTGTAAAACTGAAGGAAAGATTGGCACATCTTTTGGAGACAAGCTAAATAGGCCTCTACTCAGGGGCTCAATGATCAATAAATGCCTTTCCTGTGTAATGCTACTTGCATCTTACTGAGCCTTCAAAAATTGTTTTTGCAAAATCTTTCTCAAAGACATAATGGGATGCAACTTCTTTTATAAGAAGAGTTTCTGTAAGGCAGATGCACCCGACAATACTTCCCATTAGTTCTCAAACAGCTTTCATTTTAAGTACTTCACCTATATATGAACACAGTGTGCTCATTTGTAAATGATGAAGGAAATTCTTGTTTCAGAATGTTTCATACCAATCTTTCCCAGGTAAAAATGATCAGAGAGGTTTCTAATCAATTAAAAAGCAGCCTCAATGTATTCTGTTTTAAAATGTCCCCAGGGACATTTTCAGTCACTGCTTTTAACACTAGTTGCCCTGCTCTGTCTGCTTCTCCATAATTCTGTCTTTTTAATAAACATCTTTGTTATCAAAATTAGCTTAGCCTGAAAAAATGCAAGTTTTCCTTGGGGACCAAGGAGGATTTTTCTGCAGAGTATAAAGCACATTGCCTAAACTGTTTCAGAGTTACAGATCATTAAAAATAAATTACCCATTTTGAATATTTTAGAAGCCATTGCTATAAAGATTAGAGGTAGCTATCTGGCTTGCTAGAACTTGGAAATCACCACTAAAAAGGAGAACTAGAAATAATTGAAAGCAAATGAAGACTTGATAATAGTTCATGAAAGATTACTTGGACACACATAAGTTAACATGCCATTTGCATAACATGTTAGTAAGTATTTTGTATGGAGTTTTTTTATTCGTCTTTTGAGAGTTTTTCTTTATTTGTTTTAACAGAAAAAAAAAGGAAAAAACCCCAGGATTTAATTTTTGGCATACTTGAGCAAAAGTCTGTTTTTCCTGGTGAAGTCAATTTATGAGACAGAATGGGAGGAAAGCATTTTCACTTGAAAAGTGACCCTCCATCACTGTTTCATTGCACTCAGGGTCATAACTAACTCGTGAAAATAACAGAAATATTCACACCAGTCATAAACCTTCCCTTGGTCATTTCCTGCCCATGCCTGCCCACTTGGGTAAGTTCCCAAAAAGCTAATGGCATCTCTCTCCAAATTATTTTGGAGAAATGAATTGACTCAGTGCTCCTTGGGATAGTTTTAATGAGCGAGCATCACCTACTGGAAAGAATTTGAGAAACGCACAAAAAAAGTCATGACTGCCTCCTTCATCTTTCTCTCAATCATGGAATGGGTAAGAGCATGTCAAGAGTCTGCAGAGGCACTGATCCTGCTGGACAGAGACATCTCAGCCTCCCCCAGCCTGACCCTACAGCTGGGACTGGGCAGGCAGCTGGGAGAGACACACCATGCCTGTCCATGTGTGTTGGAGCAGACACAAGAAGGAAAATGTTAGCTTGGTTTGCAACTCGATTGTTTGCCAAGGAAGCAAGTCTTGTCAGAAACATAAAAGAGATGTTGAGAGACAAATAAGGGATCAAAATTCTTCCCTGCTTTCTTGCCTGCTTTTGGATGGAAATAAAATGCAGAAAGTCCATTTTGTTCCTTTGGGCATTTGAAGATAATAACCAAGCTGCAAATAGTGAGCTGAATGATAAAACTTCTGACCTTCTAACCTTTTTTTCCTGCAGTCTTACACAAGCTCACTGCCTTTGAACAGTTTGTGGTGAGAAGGCTCCAGCCTTGAGCCTTTAAACACACTAATGATAGCATCCCAAAAATAAAAATACTTATTTCCCAGTTCAACTGAACCTCAGGGGCTCTATTACTTTTCTTCAAAGAATACACTGGTAATGTATAAATCAGACTTTTGCTTACTACTTTTCTTGTGTAAACCTTCTTTCTCATTGAGAAAACAAACACAAAGGAGAGAGTTGAAGGCCATTTTCTATTTTTTCAGGGACAAAGTGATGCTTAGACTCATGGTTTATGTAGAATTAAAAGTCACAGAATCTAAATCACAGCAGCAGTCCTCATGAGAGCTGTGTAAACTTGTGCTCTGATATGAATGAAGAACCAAACTTCCTTACTTTAGAAAATGTAGCCAGCTAGACTGACAGGACAAGTTTCCTCACTACCCATGGAAGGAAGGATCATTTTCTGGTAATTGTGGGATTCAGGACTCCAAACAACACCTGTTGACAGCTAGAAGGTGGACACAGCTGCCCAGATCTGCCTCATTCTCTCTCTACCTGCACTCATAATAAGACTTCAGATATTCAGCTTTGTGATACTACTGTTGGGCATCTCTATCATAGAAAAAAAAAAAGGCACTAATGCTCCCAGCTTTCTTTTTAGCTTGGCCTTATCCATCAAAGGAAGCCCTTTTAAGCTCATGCCAAATTTGCTGGTATAGCTTCTTTTTTCTTTTCTTCTCTGTCCAATGCTCTCCTCCTCTTAGACTGAACAATGAGTGAACAATATGAAAAAGGTGGCCCTAGCACCCTTTGTTTCCAATATGATATTGTTTCCCTATGTGAGTTTTCTTTTTCTAAATTGGAAAGTTTGACAATGCAAGTGACCAACATCTGAATGTATGTTTTCTCCCTCAAAATTTGAGTTTGATAAGCTTACTTGAGGTCAAAAGGGCAAAGGAGAAATTCAGGTGCAGTTGTATAACTGCTGCATATAGAAACACAAATATATAAATGGGGAAATGCATAGTTGTGGAAAACACAGTACAAAACCTGATAACGGGCAAAATATTTCTGCAAGTTTATGCATTTTTAGCTGTAAGCATCCATTTAACTTTATGGAATAGAATCTCCAGTTTGCACTACAGCTCTAGTGATTAGTAGAAAAATGTTATTTCACATGCCACTTGTTATTAATGATTATAGTATTTGTTTAATGACTAGTCTATTTTTTCCCATGTTCCCATGACAGCAATTATCACATTGTTTTAGGTATTGTGATTAAGGATGGTAATTTTAAAGGGTGTCATTTACTACTGATTACTATATTGTGTCCCATGAATAGCTATACCTCATTATGGTGCACACTATTGTGGCAAAAAAGAAGAAAAGAGAGCCTTGCCTGAGGCTTGGTGAAGGGGAAGGAAATTAAATGTTAACTTGAAAGAAAGCTTCGGTGTAAACACACAATTGCTTGCTTGGAATACAGCACTCTCAGATGGTCACTGTGTAGTGAAGATAAAGACAAACGGAAGGGAGTGTGGAATTTTGTGTCTTCATAAAAATTTTCCTTTAATCCTCAAAAATTATTCAAATCCTAACAGAATTCCAGTTGCTAAAGTTGCCTACCTACAGAAGTAACAAGGATAATATATGTTTATTTGCATAAAGGAATACAGGCAATACAGCTTGATGACAGTGAATTGTTACAGCCTTGTGTGAGGCATCTGAATTACTCTTATATGTGAAGTTTTTTCTATTTCCTAACATAAAGTATATAACATCCTAGGCTAAGAAGAACTACATTGTTTTATACCCTCTTATATGATATAGGCTATGTTACTGATGGCTACATTGTGTACTCCATTGTCCTAAAACATGAATTACAAAAGTTGAGAGATTTCTGAAACAGCTATTTCCCTTGTACAACACAGTATCCTTAGCAAAACGTATTTTAGATTTCTGCCAGTCGTACATGCAGAATTTTTTGTCATTATATTTACTCCAGTAGTGAATACGAAAGAAGGAGCAAACTTGCAACCTTGTCACCTTTCTCTCTTCCAGCTGTATACTGGAACAGTAAAAAAACCCCTCAAAATATTATAGATATCCTACAGCCTTGGGGAACAGCATAGTGACCCTTTCTGTTCAAGTAGTGGAACAGTCACAACAGTAATGACACACTTCCTTTGTTATTACTGGAGCACTTCCTTTGTTGGCAGCCTGGAGCAGTCTGCCATGAAAATATCACCTGATTTAGCAAGGCACTTATTATCCCAGGACATTTTGTACATACAACTTTCAGCAGATTGCTTCAGCACTAGAGCAAAATGAAAAAAATAACTTGGATCTTAGTGCTTTCCAAAAAAGTTTCAAAATCCTTTTCACCAAGCCCAATCCTTCAAGCTGATGAGCTGTTGGCTAAAAATGTCTAAGATGAAAGATCAAATTCCAGTGAAGATCACAGACAAAGTAGCTAGATCTTTTGGAACATTAAGAGGTAATGAAGAAATACACTGAAGAGTAAAATAGGGCCAAAAATTTTATGTTTTGCTCTTCCTTTTTAGACTTGTACAGCTCTTTGACATGCAGTTGTGTATGTGGCTGCCTGCTACCTCCATGTTATGAAATGTTGTGTCTCCCAAAAGGCCCTTCATCAGGCAAAACTGCTAACTTCCATGTAGAGACAGCAAGAAGTACCACCATGTCACTTGAGGGCCTTTGAAAATACAAGTACCACAAACATCTGACTTGCTCAGTGTTAGAATTAAAGAAACATCCTGTGGATGGGAACATAGGAACCACCTATTTTTTGCTATTTCAAGTTCAAGATGGATATGAAATCAGGTGGATTCCCATAATCACCAGAGCATAAAATAACATCAGGGCAACCTGGCAATGAGAAGAGAATCAGACTTGCTCATTTCTTAAAATTTTTCCCCTTCAAGTTTCCCACACATGCATTTCAGGCATTTATCACAGAAGAGAAATTATGGCAAAGAACAAAGTCTCAGAGAAGAAAGGCAGAAAAATATAAGAGATCGATTAAGCAGCTTGAAAAGCATGGCTGAAGGAAAAGGGTGAATCATAAACCCAAAATTCCATACTTGTTCTGTGAGGTACTGCCAAACACTTTGACATACAGGCAGGCAAAGCAGCTACTGCCAAACTACTCTATAGAAATTCCCTTTCCTAATGCAATTGTGGGATGGGATATTTACCCACATCTCAATAAAGTCTGTAGAGTACAGTTATGGTGTGTACACAGGATATATATGGAGGTCATTTTCGTAGTACTAGAACTTTCTAACAAGAGGGCAGCAATATAACTTTTGAAAGTTGACCAAATTAGACAATTATTGCCAAGCTATGTGCCTATGCTTTAGTATAGGATTTTATTTGCTTTATATTTTTCATGGAAAACTGAGATTACTGAATCAGGGCTTTTGGGCTTTTGTCTTCTTTTATAGAAAAACATCTGGTTCCTAATGACTAAAGCTTAGCAAATGGAAATGGCTGGGCACTTTGGATGGCATTTTTTCAAGAATAGGACACTAAATTCATCTCCATGTTCAAGCTCCCCTTACAATTCATAAAGATATAGGGCTTAGCTCAGATGCCTAAATGTGGACCTCTAGTACTCTTTGAATTACATTGTGACATCCAAAACTCCAGGGCTGCACATATGAATAGAGTTAATGGAGTTTAGCAAAAAATTCATGTTTCTCTAAAACTCAGAACTAAGACTGAGGCTAGCTGCTTGAACAAAGACACACAAAGTGCCATTTCAGAAGACCCAGGTCACTCCTCCCAGCCTTCATGAAGCTTTGCGGAGGGACACTGGTCTTCCCTAGTTCTTCCATCATATCTGACTATGTGACTGTCTTGGAAACTCTAGAATAACTCAAAAAGTACACAGCACCTCTGTCAGGGCAACTATCTTGAATGCAAGATCTCCGTTGACTACAGCAGGAACATAGATAGGTCCCTTGCATGTAGACCCCCAAATAATAGGGACCTTTTTTAGGCATCATAGTCACAAACAGATTCCCATCCTTTGAAGATGTGAGTGGAAAAATCCTTAATCACACAAGTCCAAGACTCCTCAAGCACAGTGCTGGTGGTGTGGTCACACTTGCTCAAATTTGGTTTCCTCTTTTTCCTCTTGCTTTGTTTTCTGGAACACAAAATAGTTGGTAAGTGGTGGTGGTGTTCTCAGCACTATTTTTCAGTTAAGCTCAAAAGTGGTTTTGGGCTTTTTTTGCTGACTTACCCAAACTGGATATATAAAGAAATAACAACATTATTCACCTGGTGTCTCTCTGTGTCAGCCTTTGCATGATTTCTGGAACAGCTTAACTGATGTATGTCTTGGGGTTTTTTGTTTTGTTTTTGGGGTGGTTTTTTTTGTTTTGTTTTGTTTTGTTTTGGTGTTTTTGTTGGGTTTTTTGCTAATGAATAAAAAATTGTGACAATCCTAGGGTTTACTCTTCTGCAGTAAGCAAATCTGTCCTTGGAAGACTTATCGGCATCCAGAAAACAGCCATTTGTGTCCAAGCAACAGCCTCAACCATTCTGCTCTTTGCCCTCTTCCTCTTAAGTGACTGGAAATGTTCAAACAATGACAAATAGAAAACTTGTAAATCCCTGAAAAAGGTTGACACTGGCAAGGATGAAGCTCACAGTGTGAAGGTCACAGAGCATGTGAGACTAAAAGTACCTCAGGCAATAATTCTGGCTCTCACAGAGCTGACATCAACCATGACATTAATGAGACAGCTGCAAAAAAACCCCTTATATCCAGCAACCAACGATAACACAAATACCTAAGGACAGGTTGTGGGAGCCTCTTTTCTATGATGATTGCAGAGGCTTCAGTACCCCACATACCCTTATCTAGTGCCTGCTACTGCTGCTCTCTTCAGTGAAGATCTACCTGACCTGCAAGTGTCAGTAAGAGCTGATGTCTTTTACACTATTCAGATGAAATATCAAGGCTTCAAGTACATTACAGGGGTTTCCTTTGTGGATTTCTCACCCTTCCTGGCTATTTTTCTTTCCTTGAATAATAGGGAAACAAGATTTTAGAATGATACCTTATCAATGACTTCTAATCTTACAGTCACCAAGCCCATCCACCTCAATCCACTTCAAATTGCAATTTAGGATGGTTTGGAACTGTGTAAGCAGCTGCTCAGTTTCATTTGATGTTGTACTAAACATTCCAGGAGCACACAGACTAGGGTTTAGCAGATGGAGCAGTGTTAGGCAGATGATGGTACAACAAGCATGTGTGGTACCTCGGATAATCACAGGATAGCAGTGCTCTAAGCCAGTTGGTCAGCTGGCCTCTTCCCCACTGCAGGAAAACACAACATTGCTAGCAAGTGTTCAGCTTCTTCCTACAAACCCTTATTTCCCTCTTCACCATTTTCATTCTTTGCACTTCTCCTGTTTCTCTCAGGATGAAATTACTTTCATGCCAGCTTCATCTCAAAAATCTTGAGTTCTGCTCCTTCCGTATCACATATTCAGGGAAAGGAAAAAATATCTAGTAGCAGAGTTATCATTTGAGCAAACTTCTTCTTGCACAAACTAAAAATGGGGAAGTAGAGGGCTTAACTTTGGAAATCCATCAATGGAACTGAACCCATTAAGAAACAGGGTTGAATTAGCACAATTCATGTCATACATCTAAACAATTTTCAGTATTTCCATACATGAAGAGTGGCAAGTCCCAAGAAATTTAATGGTGTGTACAATCAATGGCTTCCATTAGTTGTTTTTCCCTTCAGGTTGTGCTAAATGCCTTTACTAACAAAAGATTACAGTTATTGCATTTTTACAGTTCCTATAAGGCCTGTTGCTAATTAACATGTTGTCTTAGTCATATTTTTAATTTGTTTGTTTATTTTATTTCTAGGTTTCAGTCAAATTATGGAAGAGAAAAAGCATCATATATAATGTTTGTAAAACTGTTAAAATAAAGATTTGATGAATGACTTACCCATACTACCCAATAGAAATAAAATCATGTGCAGAATGAAAAATTCTACATGAGCTATTTGCTAACAGAAAAAAAGGGAATTCTGCCAGCCCCAGATGTTAGAAGATAATACCATTTAATTTGGCATTGATGAGACACACTTCATTTAAGATACTCCTATTTATAGAAATGGGGTGACTTATCATAGAATCATAGAGTATCTATTTTCAAATACATGAATATTCTTGTCTGTATCACTGTGCTGTTTTTTAGAATTTAAATCATTTTGTATAATCTGACCATCAAGACTATTCTTGCAATTCACCAGTGTGTCATTCTCCTTTTTGGGCTTCTAAAAAAAATCAAATACTTGCAGGTACTTTTTCTCAGGACAGATTTATTTTCTAATTAAAAAAAAAAATATCTCCAACATTACCTTCTCTCTCTTTCTGGAGCCACTATAAGATTTAAAAAGAATTTTTTCATAAAGCCTAATATTTAACCAGAGGATAGCTCTTTCCCAACAAATTCCTTCCTTTCCTCAACAGCATAGCACTTCAAAGTCTTTGGTTTGATTACATAGATCCTGAAGCTGGTTTTCCATCATACAATATATCCTAACCATTAGATAAGAATTGCACAAAAAAAAATCTTTCAAAAGAAATAGAAGCAAAGGAAAAGAAGAAGCTGTTTCTCAAAAGGTAATTTGTCAATTGATGCAAGAAAGGAATCATAATATAAAAATGTTTGCAATAACCTGAAAAGCTACTGCAAAATATCTGTCCTTTCTCCTCCAGAATATCCCAAGTAAAAGTAAATTATCATTTTGGCTAATAATGCCAAATCAAACTTTGAATTCTGTACTTGCAACAATGCTCTTCTGACATATAAAACAGGTGAGGCTTGTAGGGAGAAATAGTAAGGATCTCTTATGGAAACTGAGATAATAATTTGGGAAGCTGGACAAGGTTTTTATCACTCAGAAAGCACATGAAGTGGATAACAGATTTTACCTTCCTTAACAGAGACTGCCTTTGCCTTCTATAATGTGTCATTTTCCTGATAGTCTCTTGGTGATTTTCCACTCAGCTTGAGCACCGCAGACAATTAAATCCAGAAACTGTTAGACTTCAAAAAAAGTTTTTCAAATTCTTATTTTTTACTAGTTGGAGCTGGTTCAAGGAAGTACATCACTATAGCAGTATGAAAAAAATTTCTGAGTTAATTAATGTACCTTTAATTAATACACAGGGACACAAAGGGAAAGAGGAAAGCTATAAATACTGAAATGCCACATCATGTTATCTTTAAGTGACTAAACAAGACATGTGAAGGAATAAAGGTCTTTTTAAGTCATGTTTCTGAGTTGTCTCCTGGGGTCTGTCACAAAAAGGTGCTGCTTACTTCAAGAAATCCTGTGGCTAAGAAATAAAACTGAATTCCGGATTCCAGCATACAGAAATATTTGTACCACAACTAGATCAAAAAATGTCAATGGGCAAAACCACCAACAGCAGAATAAATTAGAACAAACAAGAAAAACTAGGTGGTAATTCACTTTACAATCACTTTCTCTCTAGCAGAGAACTGCTTCAGGAGTTACTTCCTCTATCAAAGCATAAATCTCTTTTGATTTATGCTGCCTGCTCAGCCTTTTCAATTCCTGGCTTCTTTCCATTCTCTAAAGGATCCAGGAACATCCAAAGCTTTTCAGAAAATACCAAAGGCCATCCTATGTGCAGTTGTTGTAAGAGCAGTTGGGTGAAATTTCACATATGTTTAATATTTTTATATATCCCTCCCCCTTTTGTTAGTAATGTTGCAAGTACAGGAAATAAGGGATTGTGCACAATGTAGCTCTTTGTTTTGCTTGGAATCATTTTTGACCTATCACCTGAAGAATTATGACACCTTAAAGTAACAGCTCACGGTCTACAAAGAACTGTTTCAGTCACGCAGAAAACCCTCACCTCCACTGACTTGTCCTACTGGTGCATCACCAGTTTAACTTTTGCTGCCTGCAACCAGAATCAGAAGGTCTCATATGCAAACACTGCCCTTGCATGAGGCTTATCCTTTAGCTTTATGCTTGATCCTGTAGTGTCAACAATCGCCCAAGTAACAGCCCCACCTTGCACAATGCAGTCAACATATGAAACCCATTGTATTTTCCAGCCATCATACCACTCACATTGGTCTGGAGGCATTGAATGAATTAAAAAGGACTTCACCTTTATTAAGGGAAAATCTTAATAGTCACTTATTCACTTAATAGCTGAGATTATGCAATCAATGTCTTGAACCCATACAATTGTTTAAAACTTAGTATGCAAGAGGTTTATCTAAAATTGAGAGTCAGATCCAATTTAAAAACAGCACAATACTTCTCTTTGAAACAGAAAACTCTTCAGCTTGACCATTCAATGTAGCCCAGGAGATATCAAGGAATAGTGAATTTTTGCTTATATCCAATTTCCCTAAGAAGATACTAATAACACGAAGTCAGTAAAATCTCTACCCAAAGAATTTTGGGAAGTTGTTTGCTGCTGTGCATAAGCAGTGTAGGAAGTGGCCCTCCTGAACTGGTAAATTTACAAGCGTGGGTGTTTTTGCAAAAATGAAAGACAGCAGAGAATGAGAGCCTCGTAAATCTCCAAGGCCATGAGATACCACAGCTTCATAATTCTTGTTCGGATATGCAATCGTAACAAAGGAACTTTTCTCATCACATCTCAGCAAGCACAGAAAAAGGAATCTCTTCAGAAATGTTTCTTTCAGACTTTCAGAAATATCTCTCAACTGGGGACATATTTCTTGAGTTTTTTCTTCATTAGCTGATCTTACCTGCATTTTCAGTTGACTATGTAGAGTGAATATTTTACTGTTAAGAAAGATGTTTTCACCTTTACTTCAAGAACAAATTATTCTCAATACATTGTCTTTACAGTTTTGTCATTAGATTGTTCTATTCAGTTTCTGCAAGATCATTCAAGCTCCACGGCTTTAGTTTAAAAAGGCTGACCTGAAAATGAATATAAAGATTTTTAAATGACTTTTACATTAAGGACTCTAGAATTTCCTCTTTTCAAGAAATGGCCTTAGCTGGGAAGCATCCCACTGCAGAAACTGCCCCGTCACATCTGGAGTAGGCAGCAAGCACTCAAGAGTGATGCCTTGCAAAACTTCTTCATCCTAGGCAAAATGTAACATACTGCTTCTCAAAGCACATGAGAGAAATCCAACAACGCAGGCTGGATTTTTTGCAGCTCTACTTGGGTACTCCTCTTCTTCCCACTAGGAAGCTTGAAAGCAGGGAGAAGAGCAAACACAAGGGATGGCCAAGGACTTCAGTCAATGGTAACAATGAAGGAGCATGAATCATGCCTGTTTAGCAGGTTCATATAAATTTTTTCCTGTTGGCTTGAAACTCTTCTCCATTAAATAATTTCCTTATAAGAAAAAAAAGGGTGGAGAAATACAGTTGCCTTATGAGGCATTAGTAAGAGTTCATTCCTAGGCCAATGGGTGATGTTGCTCGACAGTGCCATCCTAAAAATAAATCTATAGGGAAGTAGCCTTCATTCCAATTTGAAGATACATTTGTAAATAAATGTTAGACTTTGAATTCCCTCAAATTCTTCTTAAGTTGTTGAGTCTAGTGCCAGTTCCTATCTTTCCTTTCTAATGCCCACAGAAGTAAATAAAGTTCAGTTTAAAAGAATGTAGGATCTGAAGAAAGTTGTAATTAGAAGATGTGTGAAGCAGTTTTAAAATGACCTTTCCATGTCAGGCACTACTAACAGAAACTGCTAGCAGTAATTTAAAGCAATGATGAAGAATGTGCTGTAACTGGTGGACAGAGTCAGCTCCAGTTCTTCACTATCTCCTCTGCAGTCCCACCAGCAGATGCAGAGGCAGCTGCACCCCTGAGGAAAGTGAAATTCACTGTATGGGCCATTCACTGCTGCCCCAATGGAAGATGTTGGAGCCAGCCACAACATGAAGCAATCCCAGGGTGCCTCCATCTGACCAAAGGTTAAATCAAGAATCTGGGAGCACAAATATGACTTATAGCACTTTGTTCTTGGTTGCACTGCATGATGAGAAAATTTACCTCAGATTCACTCATGGGTTTGGTGTTAACATAATCAGGTAATCACAGTTCTACCAATTGAAAGGAGGAAAATGACATTTACATTCAAGAACTCTGTTTTATCTACCTCTGCACACAAATAACTGCAAGCTAAAAATATTAGAAAAATACCAAAAGAAATATCATTTTTCAGCAAAAACATGTTCCTTATTGTTGAGTGACTGATTGATTTTTTTTTCCCCTGCAGCATAATACAATTATTGGAAATTACAAAGCAATAACAAAGACTCTCTCAGCATAAAATGGTTAGAGGATCAGAAATCAAAGTCAGGAAAAGAACAACTCCTTGAGGCATAGATCATCTGTTGTGCTGTAGAATGTTCTAACTATATTAACTTCATTGTAAACCTGAAACTTCTTATTGCAAATAAGGCCGGATGTTAGTTTCCTTGAACTTAGGTGAATTCAGAGCATTGGCAAAGAAATTTAAAGAATAAAAAAGGATGTGAGAAGAGATAAATTCCACAATTCTACTAAGAAATTATTTTCCAGTTTTTATTATCTATTTTCCATGGTCATTTTTCACAGTAGAGCACAAATGCTGTCATGATAGGCAGCACCTGAATCCCTGGGCAGTCATCCTTGGGTGGTTTCTGCTGTGATCCTCTCTTCTACCAAACAGCTACTGTTTAATTCAGTGCTGCCCTGCATTTCAATGGCCATTTATGTCTGTGCAGTCTGGCTGGAAAGTACTGAAAAAACCATGAGGGAATGAATGCAGCATTATCATTTGGCAATGATTTGCCTACCTTTGTGCCTAATGTAGCTCATGGAGGAGAGAGAAGAAAGGGACTGTGGCAGTGCTCCGTTAGTTTTTGGATGCTGCTACTGCTGCATCCCTGGACTTCACAGAAATGATGACCATGCAAACAACATTGAACATTGAACATAAGTCAAGAACCATATAATACAAGGAATTAAATTATCTGTTGGGAAGTACTGAGATGTTAAATTAGTCAGACTGGAATACAGTTTCTGTGTTTGAAATACCTGTCTGTTGATGTTCAGACTTACTGCCTTTGGCAAGAGAACTAACAAAAATACAAGTATACTTAGCTGCAAAATGAATGTTCCTGTAGGTTTGGGGTTTTGTTTTTACCCAGTAAACTGTTATATTTGCCTTCAGCCATTAACAATCCAGACTTAACAAACTGCTGTTTGTGAAGTGCCTGACAAAGCTCACCATTATTAGCATGCATGATATTAGCAATCCTTTTGATGCCATTTCTCATTTTGTCTTCAAGTTTACTGAGTAACAAAAAAAGACACATCAACAAGGCAACCATGAAGAAGGAAAGGGTGAGGCAGTGAAAAAGTGAAGGAGCGAGTGAACAAAAAAAGGCAGATACTGGGGAAGTAGATCTCAGCTTTTTGAATTGCAACAGTTTATTTGCGCTTGCTTTCACACACAGATGCAAAATTTATGTTGCAGAAGGAATGAGCAAAAAACACCATAAAGAAAAGACAACATTGGATTGTAATCCATTAAAAAGTTGTTCTTGGCTGAGTTTCAAACAGATCTTTTGCAAAGATATTAAGCTTAGTAGCTCCTAAGAGCTACTTAAAATCACCCTAATCAATGAGATGTTGTTCAGACATTTCAGCCAAAGCTGAAAAATTTAATTGCCTAAATTTCTTCACTTTATGTAACCTCATAGAGCACTCGGCCATTCTTAATGCCATTTCTAAGCAAAAGTGTGATCAGTGCAGCATGCTTTGGGCATAGGTCTGTTTGCACACCTTGCCCATCACTCCCTATGAAAAACACATGGGTGTCCCTTGCCCTCATGATGCCTTTTTGTCCAGCAATTCTGCGTGTCTCTAGCTTTAATTAGTTCTTCAGAACTTAGGACTTTGAATCACTAGAGTAATTCAAGGTATTGTCAAGGAGCTGTTTCAATCCATTGATAAAAACCAAGTGAGATAGCAGTTTCTAATCTCTCGCACTCCTGTGAGAGCTCTGCCTTCCTACTGGAGCCTGCTCTGGTTGGAGCTGCCAACCCTGCACTGCTGCAGATCAAAGGTGCACATTATCAGAGTATTTTACATTGAATACTTAATCTACTTAGCCTATACTTTTAACTCCCTCAATGCATCGCACAAAGTCCTTCTGTGAGAATATTAGAAGCTTTCATTTCCACCAGCTCTTCTTAACTGATTCTTGGGTTAAAGGCAACTAAAGAAACTAGCAACAGACTGTATGAGAGTATACAAACTCACAGGCATTGCTTTAATTAAATAATAAAAGGCAGAATAGCAGCTTATCTTTTCTACACAACACAATCAGTGTTTTAACTGTGCAAGCAGGAGCTCACATTAGCATATGCTCCAGTAAGTGGCTGTGTTACCAATTCAACTAAAACAATAGTAGCAGTCAAAGGTAACACAGGTTTTCACCTTTCAGTAATGTTTTCAAATACCTCAGGATTTACTCTGGACAAGCTTATTCCCTGAGCAGTGGAGCATACTGTTCTTTTTCTAAAATTTGGACCGCATTCTGCAGTCATTTCAAAAGATAATTTTCATTTACTTCTCTTATGTTTTACAAATATATATCTTTAAATTGTATATTCCTAACAATTTATAGACCCTGAGAGTGCTCGGACTAGCCTGGTTTGTTTTGTATACTGGACTGACAATTAAGAAATTTTTGCAGGCTACACTGAAAATGTGGAAAATTACACAGAGGGTTTCAAAAAATGTAAATGCCAAAGCATGTTTCATGGCTATCCAGGAGGTTCTGCCAGTTGTGGTTGTGCATCATTAGTTTTGTATTGGATATTCCTTTGATGCTGTTTTTCAGGCATATATATTCAAGGAGTTACATACCTGAAAGGCTCTGCTGGGCAAAATGTTTTCTCATAACCATTGATCCAAAACAGCCCCAGAGACAAACCTGTCTTTGCTCTCTTTTAGAGTCCTGACCTGACTCCAGAAACACCCTCAAAGGGATTCACTCCTTACAGATCTGGGTAAGATTGTCCAAATCTCCAGAAGAAACTGATTGCATAAGGGTTAAAACTAATGCTCTATCCAAGGCTTTAGTGCTTAACAAAGTCCTGAGTTGCTTTTCAGGATTTTAAGCAGCAACTTACCAGCACAAGTTTGCTTTAATCTTCTAATCATTCAATAAAGCATTTCCTGTCATTCTTATGTATCATTATTGGCTTTTGTTTGCTGAAAGCTTATTTTTACAGCTTCCCTTCTCAAATGGTCTTCCAGGGAGGAGAAGATTCTGAACAAGTTCCTGGGATCTGCATTCATGGCACTGAGGTGACAGCAATATGTTCTCTGAAATAGATAGTTGCCATTTGCAAGCCTCTCTCAAGCTCATCCTCTAACAGAAAAATGAAGTTATCAGAAAATATAATCTTTGAACTGATCAGTCATTGTGTTAAGATTTCTCTTTTATTGCACTCATAACGTTATCAGTTTTATTCAAAACAAACATTTACATGTATTCATGCACAGAAGTGAATGTGTTTCTGAAAGAAGTCTTAAAGGAGGCTGGAAGTTTATTGCACTTTCTTCTTTTTATACTTAACATAGGAGGGAATGTTTACCAAATAAATACTCTATAAATAATTCAAAATTAGAATTAGTGTCAAAAGATACGGAGTTGAATAACACATAAAAAGGGGATTAATTTCTGGATTACTCTGACACTGACCCTTGGTGGAGTTGCTAAAAATTAGAATACTGCAATCTTTAGAAAAGTTGGAATAGGATATTCTGTATTTTAACAGATTGTGTCTTTCTAGTTGGTTAACCCAAAATAATCTGCCCTTCATTAGCAGAATCTATTTTGGCATAAATGCTTAATATGGGAAGCCTTAAAAACACTCACTTTTTGGTTTTGGGTTTAGATCCCATTTAGAAAGACTTACATGTAAGAGAATTGAGACAAGATGATAAAGCTGAAAAGCAAACTGTATATGGGAGATCAGAAACTGACTTTCCCAAGACTCAAGCCATTTGTTTGCAAAAGTGAAAGGGAGAATGTGTTGCGTTTTCCCATTTTGTAGATCGTATTTGTAGGTAATGACACTCCAGTGAGCTGATCACAGAAAATGTAGATGCTAACATGTTTGTAGCACACTACTGTGAGTGACATATGCAGAGGCAACCTTCATGCCCTACTCACCTTCCTTTTGATAGGATCATGCCCCTCACTGCTCTCAAACTCTTTTTCACTGGAAAATAACTAGCAAAGTTGCAAAAGGAAGAAGAAAAAATCTATAGACCTCTAAAATAGAGCAGGCCAGGGAACCATCAGAGCCCCTTTGCTGCTGTTTAAAATTAATGTTTCTCTCATAGAGGAGATAAGAGTTGGAGCTTATCAACCCAGGGATAACTTTAAAGACCTTCCCTTCTTTGATCTTAACAAGAACGCATTTATGCTTCTGTGCATCAGCAGTACATTTCCTGGAAGGTCCATAGCTACTGTCATTGAAGGAATGACTGATGTTTAAAATCCAAAGTTCATCTTCATTGCTAAGTGTCACTGCAGCAAATATACTGAACTTAAGGAAACACTTCTTGGATACATCAGTTGGTTGCTGGAGGTATGTTATAATACGGATTTGTAATTCAGAACAGAAATGTTTCCAGCACTGTGTGGTAGCAGCAGTGTCAGTAGACTTCAAAAATGTAGGGAGTTTTTTCTCATCAGCTGCACAAGTTTGAATCATTACCTTGTAGAGGTGGTCTGAAGTTTGAACTGAGAAGTTTTCTCAAGATACACTGCAAAAGGTATGCTCAGCCACCAGCATGCTGGGGTTTTTAAAATCGATTTATCTTTATATGGCGCAAAACAATGAATAAAGTGAATATGAAAAGAATAGAAAGAGGAAAAGAAAAAAATACCAAGCAAAAAACCTGTGGTGGGTAGGAGGGGGGACAGAACCCCAAAATAACCAAAATCAAACACTTCCCAGAAGATTTAGCAGCTTATTAGAAGAATTTTTAAGGGAAATGGGTATGTGCCTGAGAAGGCATGTAACTGTCCTCTCATAAATATATCTAAAATAAGGATCCCTGATTCAGAGCAAAAAGGAATTTTTGCAAAAAGCAACTGTGCCATGTAGGTTATCATGATTTCTTGACTTCAATGCAGTGATTTGCATCAGTGACAAATTGATTCCAGACAGGAGACATGCATGGTTATTGTGCCCTAAGGTTGTTACAAGAGTCAAGTTAATTATTAAAGAATTTGAGTTTAACTGATAGTTAAGCATTCCAAATGCCATGCGAAATATTTGTGGATAAATTTGTTCATCTGATAATTGGGTTCATCTGATAACTGGGTTCTACCAGCGTAACTAAGGCCAAATTCTCTAGCACTAACTCCAAAATAGCACTACATTTTACATGTAGTGCTGCCAAAAAAAAATTAAGTACAAACATAAAAAGGATAAAAAATTGCTGGGAAGATTTTCTTTTTGGTTTTCTTCTTTGAATTAACTAAGAGCATTAACTGTGGTTCTTCATTTCTTCTTAAATAAGTATGTTACTTCTTGTTATAAGCTGACTATACCTGCTCAGTTTTGAACCTAATAAAAATAACATATAAATGAAACCTACTTTAATCATGTTCTACCAGATAGCTGACAGACATGAAATTAAGAGAGCAGGGCAATGATTTCACAGTTTCCAACAGATCCCACTATTGGTTAAGTATGTTGTGAATTTTAATGAGTATTGAATTTTTCCCAGTTTTCTAGAGAAATTCAATACTCAGTACTGGGAGTTTTCATCTCCCAGTGCCTTTTGCGATGTTGTCCTTTCACTGTGGAAGCTAGAATAAAAACCAAAAAGCCAAGAGCCTAGGAAACACTTCAAACTAGTTTAGCAAACCAAGTTTTGGAAATGTCTTGCACTGGTCCCTTGACAATTATTTCCAGATGAACTAATACGCAACATGTCTTGGTCTGACATGTTTTTAGTTGATTTTTCATCAGAAGAGCTCCACTGAGAGAACTTATTCAATATTACTACAAGTGAGATAAGACTTAGTGGACCTTAGTCAACCACCAAGAGCAGCAAGATGTCTGCAATTGGATTACACCTATATTGTTTTCATAATTGATTTTATTAATTGAATTAATTTTTTGTCTAAGCAGGATTTAACTAGGGTCATATTATCATCCAAGATCATAAATTATTAACTATGGTCAACTATCATTCAATTTAGTAACCATCAACCAATTTTGAAGTGCAGTATTTCACAGAATCATACAGTCATGGATTGGTTTGTGTTGGAGGGGATATTCCCATCTAGTTCCAACTCCTTGCTGTGGGCAGGGACACCTTCCACTAACCAAGTTGTTCAAAGGCCCATGCAACCTGGGCTGGAATACATCTAGAGATGTGGCATCCACAAGTGCTCTGATTCAGAGCCTCACCACCCTCACAAGAAAGAATTTCTTCCTAATGCCTAGTCTAAACCAGCCTTCTTTCTGTTTAAAGCCATTGCCCATTTTCCTATCTCTGCATGCCTTTGTGTTTCCTGTATTTTAAGTGACAGACTTTAGATGAAAAAATGCAAAAGTCATTTATTAATTTTGTTTGAATGACAAAGATAATCTCTCAGTCTCTTTTTTTCCACCCCAGACAAAGGTTATGGTTACAATATTTATATATATTGACATTGAGTACCTACCCATATGTTTTGTATTCTCTGGAAAGTAATCATTCATATAAAAACTTTTATATATTTGCTCAGCATAAACAAAAATCTCCCACTGTAGCTGAGAGGTACATTTTTATTCTCAGCAGAAGTATCACAGACTTTACTAGCTTATACTGTGAGCAATAGACTCTCCAAAATCATGGATCATTAATTTTTACCATAATAGGTAATTTTTCTGTTGTTCTGTTGGTGGGATTGGTTGGAAGTCTTTGAAATATATTACACTTTCTCTAGCAACTATGTCTTTTTTTAGAGCTGCAAGACTCCAGCTTTCACAGGTAAACACAATATCCCAAAATATTTCATAATTAAAGTAAATACAGGTAAATACAATTCTCAAAATATTTTACAATTAAGAAATTTTCTAAATTTTTTTTTTACCTGAAAGTCTGGGAAAACAACTTACCAGCCATTCCTTGACTTGTTTTTATTGTAGTATCACACAAAACTGCTTTTGTATAGAAGGCAAAGCCTTCCTAAAGGCCTCGGAGAATCTTTGGACATGGTCCACTAGAGTAATCAGAGGGCTGAAAGTGATTAAAGATATAAACCTAGGTAAAGGAGAAAGAAAGGTTCGTGAGAGTCATTTTTGCTTGTCTGAAAGGGAAAGACCTAACAAACACAAAAGTAGTGCTAAGTTATACACTGGAAAGAAAACCTAGCCACACTGTGAGGAGTGCAATTAAATGTCTGAGTATGCTCCAAGATTATACCTTGCCAATTATCATTCAAGCTGATAATACACAGAACACCTGCTCATCAGAGGTCCTATTCACCTCAATATCTTATTTTCCTTATCTCTAGGCCAAGAAGGACAAAGATTTCCAAAAATATACATGCTAACAAGGTCACAGGACAATCAGTGACAAGGGGGATAATCATTAACTTGCAAAATTGGATTTGAAGAAGAAAGGAGCTGAAATTACTGTAGAAAGGCAAATCCTTCTGTATCACCTCTTCTGGTTTCATTCATTGAAAACCAGAAATTAAGTTTTTCAATTTCTTTAGTACAATCAGATTTTAAAATTCTTGCAGTAATCACCCAGGTTATGAGGACAAGACAATTCTGTACCTGTCTGAGAAAGTAACAGATTAGAACGTCTACAAGTAAACATCCTACAATGATTTGCTGCTTCCAGTTGTGACATAATGTATTAACCTGGATATCCAGTAAAATAATCTAATTTAAAATATGTGTATTTTATTATGCAAAAACTCGGAAAAAATACTGCAGATAAAGTGAATAAAACAGATTGTTTAGTCCTTCATAATTCAGTATATTAATTTGACAAGAAAACGTTCCTATTGCTTTAAGAACTAAGGCATCCTTATTCTGAAGATGTATAAAGCATTTCCATAATGATTTCGTGTGTATGTATTTATATCCAACAATACTTTTAAACTACTTGAGGCATTTGAATAATTCTTAGAGGAAGGAAAAAAAAAGTCAAAAAAGAAAAGTCCTTGAGTTGAATGTAACCAGAAATAGACAATGGTGGACCAGACTGTAGGTATAGGAACAAGTCAGGTAGAGAAGGGGTATTTAATGTAGATATCATGAAAGATGTCTCTGCTGCAAGCATATCTTGAACTGTTTTTTTTTAAAGGATGTCTTTGTGAAAGAAAAGACCTGATTGGGTGTTAGCCTTGTTAATGAGCATGTGATTAGAAAGCCACACAGAAAACAAGGAAGAATCACTTGGCCCTTTCCATAGTCAGAAAGTCAGTTCAAGCAGAATGAGCAGTAACTTAAATGTATTTTCCCCAATCACAGTAACACAGAAAAAATGTAGTTCTGACAATTAAATACTTTGTGTTTTCAAATGCATTTTGTCCTGTTTGTTTGGAGGCGTGTACGTGTGTAAAATACAAAAGAAACTGCCAAGAGAATCATGCTATGACTTGCTCCTGCTGAGCTGCAGAACTATCCTAAGGTCAGCCACCAGAGCAAGCTGAGCTGAACTTCTCATGGGTGGATTGGTAAGAAATCACTGTCAGTCTCACAGGTAAAACTTCCTTCTCAGTGACTTTAAGAAAGAGCAATTCAATTGCCTGAGGACATTAGTATGGGGGACATAAGAAATATGAAGTTGTAAGAACACTGGTTTTCTCCTTGAGCCTTAGAATTCAGGTTTAAGCCAGCTAAAGTCTAACTCCAAGTTCTACCCAAGGCTAAGATGAATGGCAAGCAAGTACTAAGAACTAACCAGCATCATGAGATATTGATGTATCAAGAGTTCTTTGCACAGTCATATTGATCATGGCATCCAATACAAAAGAAAACACTCAATTTTTTTGACAGCTTCAGATCCAGGTTATTAAGAGTGAGACCATACTGATAAGCAAATTCATAGGAAAGGTTGAAGACAAATAAAGCTTAGTGAAAAGGAAGCTTTCCATGAAAGAAGGAGCTCAGAACACTAACAATCACTTGTGGATAAAGCAGACAAAACTATATTCAACAGCCAAATGACCATAATCAGGTTCAAAATCAAAGATCCGTCTGCATCTATTATTTAATATTTTCAAACATTCAGTAGAAAAAGCATATGATGCAGATGACAAAGTTAAAGTTGATGGGATGACTATTTCATTTATTTTTTTAATGTAGTGTCATG
Source organism: Agelaius tricolor (assembly GCF_023055355.1). NCBI lineage: Eukaryota > Metazoa > Chordata > Aves > Passeriformes > Icteridae > Agelaius > Agelaius tricolor. The sequence goes on from NW_027269261.1 coordinate 49,577,027, forward strand.
AAGAGTTTATGTCAGAGAAAAAGGTAGACAAGGAGAGTTTTTCCATTTCTAAGAATGGAAACACAAGGTAGCTACTGTAATTTTAAATGCTGAGCTTACTTAGAATTCTCTATGCCTCTCCAATTTCTAATATTAAATAAAATATTTATAATATTAAATAAAAAATCTTCTGCCTTCTAAGTCAATTGCTATATGGCTAATTTTTCCACCACACACAAAGAATATAAATCATATTAATTTCCATTGAAAATTTTTATTAAGTCATTACAGATATAAAAAGATAATAACACCAGTTCTATGGCCTTCTCATTCACAGATTTGTATTGTTCTCACAATTCTTACTGCATTAGGGAACAATATAAGATCTTTCCTGTAATTAAATTATCCAGTGGATAATTTAACATTCCTATATCTCCACACATTTTCTTATTGGATACTTTTTCATTTATTAAATAAAATAACATTATAGTAGGAACTAATAGACTTTTATGACCCGCAATTATACAAAATATTTGGCAGATAATTTTTATAAGTTTTTTGTATATTCACATGTCTTATATTTTAAAAAATAGGTAAGGAATTTAGCTCATTTCTGCTTGATATTCTGAAGACATTATTTGAAGTAAAAAGACACATTGAATATTCATTTGGTAGTACACAGGCCTTTTAAAAATGTTGTATTAAAATCTTGACAAAGTTAGTGCAATATCTTAAAACAGATCCTTTGCTTACTTGGAATTTATCTTCCAGACAGGTCACCTTAATAGATCAAAAATATAAATTAGTATTTATGATCATTTGCTTTGGCCTATAAAATTCATACAGCTTTGCAACACAAAACTCTCTGAAACAAAGAGTTTCAAATTAATGAACTTAGTAGGTTTAAAAATGAAGTATCTATAATTAGTTTTAAACTCCTATCTCCTAGATGTGCCCTTGTTTCCTCAGAAATAAAGGAAGCCATGCTTCAGAAAGAGTTGCAAGAAAATGCCCTGTGCAAAAAGCTTTTGAGTTGGTAACACCCATGTTTCAACAACAGCGCCCTCTCCAACCTGCCAGGTAACCTGACAGATTTTCTGAGCATTTATGAAACCTGATAAAGTAGGAAAAAATATCAAAGCCTCAGAAGGCTTTCATTTTCAAGTTTTCCAGTACACTGTAATAAGGGCAGACTATATTTTATATGCTGCATAGGAGTAACTTTTGCGCATTTTTTGTCTCTACGTGGTTTGGGGATGATCTCCATGTTTAACTTTCTGCTCATTTCTTTCCTCCATTAACACAGGAGAGTGTGTTTTCATTTACAAACAGAACTATTTTTATAGATATTATATCATACAATATTATTATATTATATTATATATATTGAATATAATATATTATACTATAATATATAATATATATTATAATATATATTATATATATAGAATATATATAATATATTATACTATATTATATAATATATTATATATTGTATATAATATATTATATCATACAATATTAGACTCCATATCTCTACAACTGATAACTGTTACAGATCCCAACATTTCTAGTGCATAAATGTAAATACAAGAATAAACTTTGGAGTTAATATTAACAAATAAATCTCTGTGAAAGGTAGTGTTTGCTTCAAAGTTTGGGAGTAATATCATAACTCAAAGGAAGCTGGCATCTGAACAAAACATAATCCAACACCTGAGCAATACATAATTCTGGAAAAAGAAGCATTTGACAATGTAATGAAATTGATACAGCCAGAACAAACAAGGTTGTCCTCAAAGCACTTCCACAGGGAAATAGGAGAAGTGTTGTAAAAACATTGGTAAAAAGTCTTTTAGGATTTCTTTCTTGACTTTTGCAAATCTTAGATAATAGAAAAATTTCAAAAGCATCCTGAGCAGTAGGAGGTTCTTTATCCTTAGTCACAATTGTGACTTCTGCAGACAATTTTAAGCTGGGTAATTTAAGAAATATATGAAAAATTACATAGAATGGAAAGGTCAAGAAATAATTTCCCACCAGGCAAAATACAAGAGTAAAGAGGAAAGGAGGTTGATCTAAATAACTAGATAAACCATTCAGGAGGGAGCATCACATACCATATCCTCTGAGTTTACATAACAACAGAAGAATAAGGTGAAGAAAAAGGAAGGAGAAGGAGCAGCAAATGGAAAATACATAATATCATATACAAGGGACAAATCATTTGAGATTTCAAATACTGTTAGAGAGGCTTGATCCTGCAGAGTACTGTGTGAGAGGCCATCAGGATGCATGACTTTAATTATTTTTCCTGTTTTATTCCTATCCATGAATTGACTTTGCTCTACTTGTCAGGGTCCTGAGGATGCTGCCAGCCCCCATGGCTTCCCTGGGTGTCTCCACAAGCTCTGCCCCCATGCCCTGCAGGAAGGGGATGGGGGCCTGTGCTGGGGTCACCTCAGCTGGCCTGCCCTACTCCAGCAGCTGGCCCTTGCCATGCCCTGGTACCTGTCTGCCCTCAGACCTGGTCCTCAAACAGGGCCAGGCTTCCTTCAGGGACACAAGTCAGGCGCAGTGCAGCCGAGCCGTGACGCAACCCAGCTCTGTTCCTATCAATGGAGTTCTACCTTTGGGCTCCAAAGAGCTAGGTTTTAATATTCCATATATACCTGAAAGAAGATGATGTTCTCACAGCTGGGTGCACCTTCCCCACATCCCTGCACCCCAAAAAAAAAAGAGCTGCCACTCCCACACTGCTTTTGGGAGCTCCTTGTGAGTTCATGCAAGCAGGACACTTCAATTTTATCACACATTTCTGTTGTAGACTAGTCATAGCTTTCCTAGAAAGATGAAAACAAGAAAGAGAATATCACTATCAACATATGCACACTGGATCAAAAATATGCAGGATCAGAAATGTGTCTCTGGCTTCCCACCCAGAGGGCTGCAAAGCATGCAATGTATCAATAAGTTTCCTGACACCTTAAAATTGAAACACCTAGACTTCCCTCCTAGTTTATTTTTTTCTTTTTTCTTTTTTTTATTTCCTCAAGTTATGATATGATAATTAGATTTTTTTTTTGCCTCAAAACCCATGACTAAATCTCTTTAATTTTAATGATGTTATTGGAGCTCTTCAATCATAGGGTTAAGCCTTTCCTCTAGCCCAAGGCATCTCATAATTACCTTCACAGAATGGCAATCTGAACATTCATAAAACATCAAACATTAAAATGTTGCAGTATTGAAATGTTGCAGGACTCAAATCTCTACAAAAATATCTCAATACAATATATATTCCTAAGTGGGGTCTCTCCTGGGACCTACAAGCTAACACTTCACTTCTCAGAATCAGCACAACCCAGGGCAGCTCTGATCTGTCCCAAGATGTTAAAGAGATCGTGTGATTCCATCACAGTAACAGTGAGGACTATGCAAATGAAGGATTTTCAAATGAATGCGATATTGAGGCCATTATGTTCTGACAATTAAGGCAATGTTGGAATTTTTTTAAAGCTGGCATATAAATGAAACAGGCACATTTTGCTGTGCTTTCCTTAAACCAGAAAAAGCACAAGAGCAAAACCAAATAGCTTTTATGTTTTACTCTGAGATGCAGGACTCTCTTTAGAATATAGGATTTAGACCCCTAGAACCCCATCTTTACCAAATTCTGAAGTCTATTGCCACTGAAACATTTGTCAAAAAAGATCTGGACAGAAGATTTTTTTGCAACAGGAATCTGTGTCTTCCTGAAATTTACTTTATAAAAAAACATGACTAGCTCTACACAACCTACCCATACACAGAGTAGCAAATATGCCCAAAACATAACAGTGAGGTTCTTACCTTAGGTATGCAGGTATCTGTGGAAAAATGATAAAAAACTCCATATCTCTCAGGGGCAGCATGTTTTTCAAATTACATGTACAAGTTTTAAGATCAAGAGAAAAGCATCCTAGTCTCTCCTTACTCTTCTGCGTGATGATGAGACAATCACTTTCCACATTTAAAGTAAGGACAATAACTGCATCTCTTTGCAAACAGCTGCAAGATCTATTATTACAACAGACAATATTTGACATAGGTATTAAGTATTACTTAATATTTGACTTAAGTAAGAGCACTTTACTCCAGATACACATCTCCAGAAACCACAGTTCACACTGGGAATAACTTCGACATTAAAAAAGTTGTCAGCACAGGTTGTGGGACAACGGCAGCTCTGAAGACCTTAGGCCTCCCAGGGGTTTTATGATACCAAGGGACACAGAAAGGGGGTCAGTGTGCTCTTGCCTGACACTCAGAGTGAGGTGGTGATTTACAGCATCTTATACATAGACACGGACTGAGTTTGTAGGTTACATTTTGCTGTGTCTGGTGGGCAGAACAAGGTTGGAGTATCCCTTAATAAAATCTGGGACACTCCCACTGTTACTATTGAGTCAGAGATGATAAATAGTCAGATCACAAAACTAATTCCCTTTACTAAGAAACCCATTCCTTTTTATACTCTAGTTTGCTACAGGTGGACCTGATTGGTCCTTTAATGAAAACACCATCACCATTGGCTAATTAAGAAACCGCCCTTTGGTAAACATATTTCCATAACACATTCCACATGTTCACAAACACCAGGTGCAGCCATTTAAGGTAAGAAGTGGTTGTAATTCTTTTCTCTGAGCTTCTCACAGCCTTTCCCAGAATGATGCCTGGGAAAGTTGTCTGTTCTCTCTATGACCAGAAAGCTACCACCACATTCCACCTCTCAATGGTGATCAGTACAACACAGGGCTAGGGTGAGTACAGACAAGAAAATAGCACTGGGAGTCACGACTGACTTGGAAGTTGCTGCTTCTGACATGGTTCCTGGGAGGCTGTTGTCATCTTATTGCAGGGGTTCCTACTGTTGTCTCCTTATCCTCTGCTGGGTGTCTGTGAGACAGCAGCCAGCTGGGGGAGAATGCCTTGATGTCGTGTCCAGCACCTTGGGAGGGGAGAGCATGTTACCTGGAGAAGGGCAGCTCTCTCCAGAGACTCCCAGCAAACCTAGCTGGGCTCCAACTTGTGGCTGTGCAAAGACAGCTCTTGGCCACTGCTCCTCTGCAAGCCAGATAGAAAAGGAGCCATGGTCTCTGCAGGGCCCATAATTGTCTATTTCTGACAGTGCATTAAGGCAGACAGCTGTGTAGTGGTTTGGAATCCCTCTCTATGTTTGGGTGCCGTGTTTCCTGAGTACTTTAAGGCTGCTTGCTGTAGTAGACAGCTTCCAAGCTCTTGGTGCAGTCCACATGTCCTTTGCTCCCTCTGTCTATACTGAGATTGGCACAGGTACCTGTCCTCAAGACATTTGCTAAAACTGGATTTCTGAGTCATGCCACATAGCTGCCCTTGTGTTGCTGATCCTTCTTGGACTTTGTTCAGATAAAACAGAGGGAAAACATGACGTTATAGTCCATGGAGAGGGCATTGGCCTCATCAGAGCCATTAACTCTCTCTACACACATCTCATCTCCTTACAGCATCCTTCTGGGGACAGCACCAACCTAAGCCCAGCAGGGCCCAGTTTCTGTGGTGTGAGGCCAAGGCTGAGGCACAGTGACAGCTGGGGCATTGTGTGGGGCACAGGAGACCTTGGACATCTTTGAAGGACTGGGAACATCAGGGCACAGTCAGACCTGGCAGAAGTTGAATCTATAATGTATTCATATTCTGGACCCCAGCATGCCTTATGTGCTGGTCCTCACTGAGATTTCCTGTGATGAAGAAGCACCTCCTTATCACAAGGCTAGAACCCAGACATGGACCAATGTGTCAGCAGCACAGCATGGGATGATCCAACAAGCCCACCAGCACACAGCTGCTCAGCCAGGGGCTGAGCCCTCTGTCAGCACCTGGGCTGCTGTGAGAGGGGACAGCATCTGCAGCTGCCTCTCTGGCAGAACCCTGCAGAGAGGAGACTGTACTAAGATTCCAATGGCTGTGCAAGGAAGAGAAGAGGAGAAGCTGAGCAAAAGTCTTTGTGATCTTTAAAGTGTAATTTTGGAAAGATCTTCATGGTTTCTCTGAGCTCATCTCAACTATTAGGAAGCTTATTGCAAGAAAAGAACCCTGGAGGCTGTAAAGCAGATGTTCACATTTACTGTTGTTTTTACAAAATAAAGCATTGTCATTTAATGCCACTGATTGGATCAGATGGAGGATTTATTACCCCCACTTTGAATATAGTTCTAATGTCAAAGGACTCTTGGTTTCCATGAAAAACAGTCAGGTGGTAGACTGAGAATGAAGTGCTGGGAATTGGATTAGAAAAAGAATATTTCAAATCATCCAGGTTTTCACAGATAAAAAAACTCCATTAATTGCAAAAGAATTCTTTCGAAGAGTAGCAAAGGAATTTTCATTCATAAAAAAGTTCACAGGATCACTCTTTCATCATCTGCATAGGTCAGTCTAGTGCTTGCTTTGAATTCCTTGGGGCAGTTTTAATTTTCAATGCAGAGAGTCATTACCACACCAGTCACGCAGTGGAGGACTGAATCCTGTATATTGAGCAGAATCAGCTAAACTGGAGGAGGAGTTTTTCCATTGATTTTTAGAATCTGAGGGTAAGTTGTGGAATGAAATGACTTTTACTTTATTTCTCTCTTGCAATGTGGGTGCTCCCTTGGCTTCAGTAATTAAATTGCTGGAGAAAATCTAATTGCGAATTTAAAATTAACTAGATGAAAATTGTGGCAGCATAAAAGTGAGTAGCTCATAATTGCAGTTACACCTGTTTGGTAATAAATATTAATGAGTTTTCAGCTTGGAAGAGACAAAAGCCCGTAGAACTGGTTTTTTCACTAACTAGGAAATGCTGGTTCTGCAGCACTACAGAGTTTTGTAAAACCAAAACAGCATGCAGATTCATGGCTTCTATGGTGGGAGAGAATTTTATATAGATTTTATTTTTTTATGTGAGGATAGTTTTACATATTTGGACAATAATTTTTTGAGAGATAAAACCTTAAACCATTCCTACTACAGACAATGGAAAGACCCCCATCTGGCTCCTGTAGGCCCAGCACAGAGTGCAAGCATTGGCAGAGCCCTGACCTTAAGGGAAATGGCAAAGTCTCACCTGATGAAATGAATGAAGATCACTCCTGAGCCATCCAGGAGTGCTTCTGTTGGAGCAATGTTTGTTCACCAAGGCAACTGCTCTCTCTTCTGATATTTAATATCTTTTTTTTTTCCCAATTCCAATCCCAGGAAAGCCATTAAGAGGCAATTCCTGGGCACCATAAGAAATCTAAATTACTGGGTGATTTTATGTCTCTCACCATTAGCAAGGCTCACTCTGGTTTTGCATGAGCTAAGACAAATTGGAAAAACACCCCCAGAGGGAAGAAATCATGCCAGTGAAAGACACATCCCAGTGGCACCAGGACTAACTTGTGTAAACTTTCCCACCTATAGATTAGAGCAGGTAGTCTATCCTCAGTGCTTCTCTCCATTTGCTATTCTTATTTGTGAACAATGTTGCTTCTGGGCTCTGTAAAATACCAAAGTGAAATCAGGTGCATCTCAGTCAAAGTGACAAAGGAATCTTGTCACACAAACAGCAGTAGCCTGCGGTATCACATGTATTTGTCACAAAAAACCAAAAAAACAACAAAAAAACAAAAAAACAAACCTGAAATGGAAAACAGAATTAGGCTATTTTTTTAATGAAGACTATTGTTTCACCCACCAAAAAATAGTACCCAGAAAATACTAACAAGTATTAACAAAATATTTTCCAATACTTTAGTGTAAAAATTATGGAATGTCATAACCCATGGAATTAATCTTGCAGAAATTAAACATTTCTACTTTTTGATTCAAAATAGGTATAAATCAATTTTTATTTTTCTTTGAGATAACATCTCCAAAGCTTGTCCCTGATCATTTTTGCTTGGTAAAATTTGACAAACAGATTTATTATCAAAATTGCTTATGCATCTTTATTCAATTTGGATCTGGAATACTACAAAAAATAATCTTTTAAGGATTTAATTGTTTTCTAAAAGAAGCCCTATAATTCAGAATCATATAAATTTTTTCTTTTTTTAGAGTTCAACAAATTTCACTTAAGAATTGTTTGAGGTCAGTAAGGAAATCCATTCTCATTTTATCTGAGTTGTTTTAGGCAAAGATGTCTAAAGGTAAGTAGGTCATTTTGAATTAAAAGGGTCTCTGGGAACAGTTCATGTATCAGTAGGGCCCAGAAGAAGAGGTGACATCACAGATGTACACCTCTGCCTTGTGTTTGCAATTACACAAGCTGCCTTTCATCCCCAGTGTACCATTCTGATGTTACATTGAGGAACCACTCTGTAACACAGCTGGGCAGATTCATTACTGGGCCAAGGCTACTTGTGAGAAAGGGGCACACCTGTGTTTATGCATATTACAATTAATAATGAATTCAATTTTCATGGAATCTTGCAGCTTGGTTATGATGATCAGGCCCTCATGAACTCATAAGTATCTTCAACAGAGCTGCATGGTGACCTTTGTATAACAGCCAAGAAAATGCAATCAAATGCTGCTTTTTACGTATGGCTGGTGGAGTGTGAGTAGCAGTGGCAATCCCTGAGTGGGTCACCGTGCTTCTTCCCACTTCCCTGTTTTCCTCAGCTCTGATTTTAAATTATTCTAAATGGCAGCTTCTTCCTCCCAACCCTATGGACTGGGCTGGCTAAAGATGCCCTGCAGGCCTTAAAGGGTATTTTGTTACCAGGAGGCAGAGGACAGCAAGAAAAGTCAGTGATGGCCTGCTGAAAACCTGATCCAGAATGTGTCCCTCACTGCACAGGTCAAGGTGGAGTGAGGGACACATTCACAAGGGTGCTTGTCCTACATGAGGGGATGAAACAAATAAATGGCTGTGGTCAGCCAGGGACTACTCGAGGCAAAGTGCAAAGGGCTGCATGGAGTGGGGCAATTTATACTTTTCATTCAGTGGCTTTGTCATGGATGGAAGTTACTGAAACTTTTTCATTTTATTTTTCACTCATACATCAGCTTAAAGGATGCAGGTACAATTGTCTGTGGGCAGTTTGACATGTGCCTTGCCAGCTTACATAGGAACTCTGTGAAGGAGAAGAGAGAACAAATTTTTCTCATGGTTATTAACCACTGCACCTGTCTCCTCTCTTACCTCATTTCTATGCCAGTTTTCTCCCTAAAGATACAATTAATTGATTAATCTCTAAGGTGACCTGTAGCTACAGGACAGCTTATTTACCTGAGAGTGAAGGCTATCTGAAAAATAAGGTTCCTTATCAGAAACTGGGGATGAGATGAAGAAAATATGATACTGAAAAAGAAAAATTAACATACTTGGGGCAACAGGCGCTTACAATTAAAGTTCTATTTGCTATAAATATCTACTTGTTTGGAAAGTTTCTTTTAAATTTGACTAAAAAAGCCCAACTGTGTTGAAAGTATGCTGACCTATTTGCTGCAGCTTTAGTTCACATAGTAAGTCCCATGATGAGTTTCAGTCTTCAGGCTAAACACTTTCTCATTTATTGTCTCTTGTTCTACCAGCTGGACTTCCACATTCACAAGTACGTGACATGCAAGTAATTAATGACACTTTAAGTATTCAGAAGCCACTTGCTGCACCTACTATCCTGTACAAGGTCATAAGAAATGTCTAAAAATATTTTATTATGTATTTTGGTAGTAAAGAAAGAGCTGCACTTTGCTATTTGAAATCTCAGGTTTTTTATCCTGAGTTTTGAGGCTGGGAAGGTGTCTTCCTAGCAAATGGAAGCTGCAATACTCCATCTGAAGATTTAAGAGCTATATTGAAAAAAAAATCTCACTCTAGGTGGCATTATGGTTACAGACCTAACTGCAGTTCTGTCTGCAGGGTCTGGTACCCTGAACTGCAAGCACTGCCATGGAAGACAGCACAGTAACTGCATGAAGAAAGGCTCTTCTCCCCTGCTACAGGGGAAAAGGAGCACTATTTTAAAAGGTAGCAAAAAAACTTGTGAATGATTTTAAGGCAAGTAGAGCTCCAGTCTCCCAGCAAAAGAACCACGTGTTTTGTCAGTGACTTGCTGGAGCTGGGTGAACAACCAGGAGTGCAGCAGAGCAGAGGCTCAGTGTCCTGTATCCTTCACTATAAATGTAAGCTCTCACCAGGAGGGGTGCAGGGGTGCTTTCAGGTGAGTGTCAGGACATGGGCTTTATTCTTCTCTGCACTGCCTGGGGCTGCTACAGGTATCAGTCACTTAGGTTCCCATCTCACCTGCTTTAGGGAGCCACCAGCCCTCCTTGCACCCTGACACAGCTCAGCAGCAGAACAAAAAGTGTGAGGTGCTTGGCCACAAGAAAATAGGGGATGTTGGCTTCTAGGGTGAAGGAGATCAGATCTCTGGTTCCAGGCTCACAGCAGTACTCATCCATGAGGCAGGCAGCCCAGCAAGGCTTCAGCCATGTGTGTCTCCCCTACATCTGCTCTGCAGGGCTGCTTGGGCACCCAGTATGCCCCCCACACCATGTACTCTATGTACATGGTGTACACGTGTATACCATGTACATGTGTGTCCATGTACACACCATGTGCTGCCATGTGCTCTTTCCCTGGCGGCCATGTACTCCTTCCCTGCATCCATGTACTCCTTCCTGAGTGCCTGCCCGTGTCCACAGAAGCCAATCCACCCAGGACACATTCATGAGTTCTGCTGCAAAACCCACATGCTCCAAAAGCTGCTGTGGTGTGACACTCAGCACAGAAATGCCAAAATGGCTTTGAGCATCTGGCATTTAGGTGATAGTGGAAATGAGAATATGACTTAATTTGGAAGAGGGATCAAGAAGAAAATTATTGACATACAAAGACTTATTACTGCTAGTGATGAAACATTCATGAAAAAAGACTTAAACATCAATGTGTCAAGCTTTTCTGCTAATCTAGGACACACCATTAGGATTTGCTGTAAACAGCTGTCAGCTTTTCCATCAATGATTTTCCTTTGCAATTATTGGTAGCACATCCATGATCAAATATTAACACCCCAGACACCAGGACAAAATTAAAGTTCAGTTATAACTGGGTAGGAATTTTCCTACAGCCTTCCAAAAAGGAAACCAAGAGGCAGTATGTGCCCAGAATCAACAGGGGGTCTCGTTAAAATAGTTGAGATTCCCTGAAACCCTGTGTTAATGATTTCTTAATTAACAGTTAGCAGTTTCATATTGCTATCATATCAGGCTCACTAGAGGCCCCATTAGAAAAAAGCAAAATCCAAAATTATTCAATATGTTGAGGAGTGAACTAGAAAAGACAGAGGAGTCTAAAAAAATCTCCATTTGTCCTGCAGAAAAGCTTCCTTCAGCAAAGAAACTGGAAAAAAAAAAAAATTTTCCTAAAAAGTTTTTCCATAACCTTTGGTGGCAAACATTGGTTTTGTCCAGAATAAATTAACAGTAACTCATTAGAGGTAATTTAGATCAATTGCTAACAACATCAGTTCAAATAACTTTTTAAACTCACCTGAAATTTCTCCACTTGTACTCTGAATCTGAATTCCCCAGCATGTCTGCATGTTTAATATGAAGTCAGGTATCACACAGAATTTTTATGTCTGCATAAAAATGTCTTGGATTTTTGGTAGTTTTCTCAGCATATAAATCACTGTCTACTTGCTGCTTAATCCCCTCAGTGAAACAGAAGTCAGCTGCGAGATTGAGCAGCACTTTTGTTTTGGGGTAATCCAATGAATTAACAGCACAGGGCCATCTCAGAGGGGCTGCCACTCAGTTTAACATTAGGAAGCACCACCTAACCCAATTCCATGTAATACAGCAGTTTCCATTTCAGAACTTCAGCAAACAGAGAATCTGCTGCTGTAGTTTATTTCAGTGATCAATCAGATCTGGTAAAAATAGCAGTGCATCCTAGGCTCAACACAGGCCACAGAGAGCCACTCCAAGAAAGGTGTGTTGGTGTGTCACACCGTGCATCCTTTGTGATATCCATTTGTGAAAGCATTTTGATATGGTCCAGCATTGCTAAGAGATTGTTATACAGAGTACTACACTAAAAATAATTAAATCCTTAAAATTCCAAGAGCTATAGAACATTTTGAGAGAAAAATAAAACACTTGCTTAACAGATGGAGTGGATAGAACAAACTGGACAGCTACAAAATAATTTTACTGCAAACTTTAAATCTATGGCAAGTGTTGCCAGTGTTGAGAAAGATTTTCAGAGTAAGGAAAGAAATGAAATCAGGTCTAGAGTTTGAGAGATTTTTAAGGCAGTGCGAAAATTTTGCACCAAGTTTCTGGAACAAACAACTCTTCACTGAACATATTCTATATAACTCATAAGAGTATCAATAAAAGTCTTTTTTGTAATCCTAGCAATTAATGATGTGAACTGGACAAAATGCACTCCCAGCTCCTTCATGTTAATACTTGTGTGCTTGCAGTTAAATATGGATATAAAAATTCAGGGCGATTTGAAAAACATCAAGATGAATCTCTGGTGAGACTTTTCATGTGCAAGAGTCACTAAGAGTAGCCAGGTCAGCATGTGGTGATCCAAATCTTTGTTTTTCTAGATAATTACAGGAAATACAGCTATCAGCTGTTGTAATGGTACTGGATTCAGGAATACTTTTTTTACTGTACTTATTAAAGACCTGTTATACAAACAGAAAAGCACACTTCACATAATAGAGGGAAAAAAACTTATTTTGATGGCTGTTAAGAGACAAAAAATTCATCCCTAAATTATATATATTGCTTATATATATATATATTTATAAAGTAGGCTTACAGATGAACACTGTGGGGAATGAACTGCAGAAGAAAGTGTTTCAGAAGTTAAAGGTTATAAATTGAGTTGGTGATCAGAATTAATTCATAAGCCAAGGAAAGAACTACAACTTCAAGTAATTCTGAACAATTCAAAACTGCAGCCTTCTGGAAATTCTCCAGGAACAGAGCAATGGGAGAAGATTCCTGCATGAAAATCTGTTGCAAGACCATGCAGTGACATGTGATTATGAATAATTCACTGTAAATACTTGCACTGCCTCTTTAGATTAAAACAAATATAATTTCCCCCCTTCATCACAGTATTCTTGTTGTAAAGATTCAAAGACACTTGATTGCCTTAGATCTGCATTCCCACATCTTGTTCCTTCCCGTCATTGCAGTGGCCTGGGTCTCTTGCAGGGATGTTCTGCATTATTAATGCCTGTGGTGTTTCAGGTGCCCTGTGTGCTGGCAGTGCACTGAGCTGGTGGTGTGGGAAGAGCCTGGCTGTGCTGCCAAACAGGACTGACAGAACGGAGCATTGCCCTGTCTCACTGGAGATTGGCACTCCTCGCTGCTGGCATTAGAGATGATTGTTTCTCTTGAATGGCTGCCTGCATTAACACCCTGAGTATACACGAGGCACTTCCCTCTCCCCTTGCACCAAATGTGCCATTGGAAAGCAAAAGGATTTTATGACTTTATTTAGAAAATGTCCTAGAGTAGAAGTGCACTCTTTGCTCACAGACAAGTGCCTGTAAGTCATGGAGTACTGAGTGTACTGGGCAAGTGCCCCTGCATTTCTCAGCATCCTTGACATACAAATACTGAGGAGCAGCACTGGGGTTTACTAAGCACATTCAGCAACAGAAGACCTGGCCCTGAAGGTCTTCTCCAGTGGCCTTCTTGATAGAGACCACCAGTTCCACTGACCCAGAACTCCATCCCCCTCCTCTTCCCTTCCACAAAGACAGCTGGCTGACTAGGGAGCCACTTCTCTGCATGTTGCAATAAGCAATTCACACTGAACTAATAAATTTTTGGGGTTTTTTCCCCTCTGGATTCCTCTAGTTGTATTTTTTACCCTACTCCATAACTGGCTTTCTGAAGTTGGGTAGGTGGATTATACCTTGAGACACAGGCATAAGCTGTTGTGTGCAAGGCTGTCAAAGTCCTGTCAGAAGCAAACCAACAAGTAGGCAGGCCTTTTTTCAGGAGAAAAGAAAGGAAAGCAAAAGCAGGGCTTTGGTGTGAGGCTTGGACCACCTTTTGCTGGTAAAAAAAAAAAAAAAATACCTAATCTCTGGGAACACAACCAAGTCTTAAGCGTCTCTCCAGACTTAACTCTGATGGCTGTTTTTTTGTAGTAAGCAAAGCCCAGCAGAGCACTGCTGCTAACACCAAGACATGCAGGGACACCTTTTGTGGTACTTTCACAGCCAAGCAGGTTTCAGACCAGTTATACAGCTGAGGTAGTTTTGATGCACAGCTGTAACTTGATTTCAAGGAGCTAACTTGCTGCACTGATATTTAGTGTTTAATCACCACCACCTGCTCAGTGCCGCTGCAAAAGCCAGAGCATCCAAACCCACATCAATGACTGATCACCTTTGAGAAAGGAACCTCCCTCATTTACTCTCTGCCTGGGAAGAGGTACTACAGCTGAAATCTCACTGTTGCATACATCCCATTTACAAAGGTAAGAGGAAGATTTTCAGCTAGGACTAGTTTTACTAAACTGCTGAAGACAGTTTAGTAGAAGACAGGATAAGACTGAGTTTGGATTTCTTCCACAGTGCCATGGCAGCAACCATGTTCTCATAAGGAGCAGAAGCTGGGAGCTGTTTCCTGGACACCTCTGACAAATATAATGTCAAGTAAACAGAAACTAAAAACAACTGTTAGAAGTTTCATATCCAATGTATCTACTGGCTGAAAGATCATACTGTGGTTGGAAGTGCAATTGTCTCTAAGTCACAGAAATATTCAGCAATGTAAGGCACTGTAATAAGAATGAATATAAAACTGTACCAGTCCATATGAATGTTAATGATAGAAGAAATTACAGGAGAATAAGAGAAATAAGTCAAGCTTCAAAATTCAGTAAACCTAGCATCTTTGCTCTAAATGTTCAATTCCCCCGATTTCATTGCCTTGCAACATTATCTCACAGCTTGCAATAATTTGCCAATCAATTAAAATATGAAGTGAAGCTATCATGGAAAATGTTTTGGAATTGAACTGAGAGGCTAAAGCAATTCTAATTTGAGGAGATATTTTCTAAATACATACCAGTAATTGGAACAAAATTGCCTGAAATTAAACTTATGTTGGATATTCTTCACAAATTTGACTTGCTTTAAGAACAATTACCTTTTTTTTTTACTTTTAATGATAATTATACAACTCTTCTGTAGCTATCATTTCAGCCAAAATAATCACTACATGAACATTGTTTAAAGAAGAAACACTTATAGTTATATTAACCTGTAAATCTAATTTGCAGTCTCTGCTTTAGGAAACCTGGAAGGTAGAGCCTTATCATATGCAAGTGGTAATTTGCATTAACCCTGTGGGTCATCAGACTCTTTAACACTTCAGTTCACCAGACATGCCAACAAGAGTGGCTTGAACAGCCTACCAATTTTTATAGCTCCCTCCCCATGGTTGTTGCCCTTACATACAGCAGTGACTCCTGCAGATTTACTTAAATTAAGTAATTGACAATCAATACAACCTTCAGCTTTATCTGGTTTTAAAGGTATTTTCTCGCAACTCCTTCTGTATAGGCAGTGTCACTAGCTGGGCCCGCCAAAGAGTGACTTCATTTATTGTATACATTCTGTCCTTCCATCAGTAAGAAAATACATAGAAGAGGGAAGTGACTGGCATGCACAGCAGCTCTCTAACAATCCTGTCAGCATCAGCAGAGCTGTCACTGCTGATTTATAAGTGTTGGTAGTTTCACAGCACAGGGTTCCTAGGAAATGGCAAAATGCTGTCCAAAGCAGAGATGAAAACTCTCAACTATCCAACCACATCATCCTGAAACTAAAAACCAGGAGTAATGAGAGTCCTTGCTCTGTAGTTATTGCATACAAATAGTGGTTCCAAAAGTGGTTCCTGTGTTAGTTCTTTGAATGCAGAGGGAGTGAAACCCTTATCCTAGTTAAAAAGCTTATTGGCAGGGATCATCAGCATCTCGAGGGAGCAGAGTATGTGTAACACATCAGCAGGGAGCCAAATGAACACAGTTTCTCCAAAAAGGATATGGCTTAACTCTGATGCCCACTGAGCAAGCAGGACTCCTATCATAAACATTGCCAATATTTACCAGTCCTATGACTTCTATTACTAAGTAGAGCTAGCACTAACCAGACAGTGAAAACAAGAACTTTGCTCCAGGCTGTTTATTCACTTGTATCTGTGAAGATGATATATGTGTATGATGAAACCATATGAAAATCTTGGGACATCTAGCTAATGTTTGGGCTTTACCAGAAAGTATCACATCTGGCTTCCTGGTGAAGGCACTGTGAACAGTACAACAGGAGCACCTGAGGACTCCAGGTGTTGTGCAGCTCTTGCTTTTCCTGGTACTTCAATTTGGCCTTGTAACATTTTCTGACACCTGCTAGCTGAGGGTGCATGAGATTTGCAGACTTCAAAATAATTTTTAAAAATCACATGGGATTCTTGTCTGTACTTATAATGGTAAAAAAACCTCTCTAAAAATTAAAAATGCAATGCATTTTGTATTGAAACACAGATGACTTCTACTGGCAGTGTGACTAATTGCCACTCTCCGGCAGTTTTGCACTGCTGAGCCAAGGGAATACAAGAGGTGACTTTCTTCCCACTTTCCTCCCTGAGTTTGCAGAGAAGTAGTACATCTGTCTGTGCAGAGAAAGCACTGTGAAAGCAAGGAGCAACAGTGCTGGGGCCACCTAACCAGAATGAGACTGGCAAGCTGCTCTGCTGAAGGCAGGTACTGCTGTCATGGGTAATATTGGCACACTGCAGATCTGGCTGCAGCAGGTCTCTGTTTGAGAACCTCCCTTGCACAGCCTCTGCTGCCCTTTGGCTGCTTGGGGTTTGACTCCTGAGATGTCAGTACCTGCCAGGCTAAGGTGTTGGAACCCTGGATCTCTGCTTTCCACAGACCAACCCTGCTGTGCCCTGCTGGGTACGGGCCTGGGCACACAGACCTTGTGGCACAACCATCACTGCATGTCCCCAGAGCCATGCTGAGTGCTGAAGAGCCAAGCATTACCTTGGTCTCAGCAAGGAAGAAGTAAACTCCTTTCAAGCACACAGCTGTCTCCTTGCTGTCTGCTATTGTGTAGAGTACTGGTCCACATTCATCATCCAGCAGTTTCTCATTTTAACTACAAAGCCTACATATAATTCTTTGACCAACCTGATTGCAAAATGTAATATTTCTGGACTAAAGCATTTTGGCATCAGCAGGGTCCCAGTTTTAGGCATCTAGGACAAAACACAGGTAAGAACACATTGCTCATACACAGTAAATAATCAAGAGAAGAAGGTAATGAATGTTCACCAAATACAACCTGGCAACTCAGCCATTCTTCCTCTTTGTTCTCTTTTAACTAATCAAAAAATTTCTTCTACCCACATTTGAGCACATATCTAATACAAAATCTAGCATAATATCTATGTGAGAAATCCTTGAATAACAGGTTTTATAAATTAAGAGGCTGACCTAGCCTTACCTGCATCTGTCCCACAAGAGCAGGTGGGGAATGCAGAATAATAATTAATAATATTAATAATATTAATAATAATTAATGCAGAATAATAATTCCAGCCCTAAATTTTAAACTGAGGAGGTTTTTTAAGCTACAGAGAAAATAATTCACATAAAATGAGAAGTCTTTACTTATACAATGGAGCATGCAGTGATACTCCTTTTAAACCCTATTGCTTTTGAAAAAAACACATACAAAAGTGCATTGGCATCCATTAATCCTGCAGGGCAGCTAGTTTGAACAGCATGGAACAACTGGTTAAACCTAATAGGAGGATCTACTGCTCTGGAAAAGACTGAGATGTTTTTTTCCCAAGCTCTAGTACATACTTCCAGCTCCAGAGTGACCAGAATAGTGTGCTTCAAGTTCTCAGACCAGTGGGGTCTGCTGGGCCTCATCTGGTTCCTTGCATGTACTTCTGGCTCCTGAGCTCCTGCACAGCATGAAACAGACACAGCAAACAAACTCATCCCAGAGCTTTTGAAAATATTAAACCAGCACTTTATTCCAGCTTTAGAATAGATCACAAGATCAGTCTTTCCCAGTTTAGAGTATTTCTGTAGCATTTTTGATACATCTGAGGCTTTGCTGGTCTCTACCCTAGGAGGAGTGAAGAAACACTAAAAAGCCCCTGGGATGTTTTACATCCTCATGGATGTGAAAACACTACAATGCAAATATTTTTCTGCAATGTATGTCAGATGTAGTTTACATGATGATAGGGGTGACACGTTTTCTTGGAGCTTTTTTCAGATTAACTCTGTAATTTTTATTCATCTCTTCACCAACAGAAATATGCAATTTACATTTATGGACTTCAAGTGCAAAATGAAATGGTATCTTTATGTTATACACATGTCATTTGTATCTTCCAGCTAACAAGTTTTACTTGATTAGGCTATATTCAATGAATCTAGATCAGTGGAATTTAAACTTGTCAAATTAAAATTATAATCCATGAAGGTCTTTCTCTTCAGTGCTGTCTTGTAACCTCATCTTTAGGAGCATGTTTAAGCAACCCTCAGGAGAATAACAATTAAAGATAAAAGATAACCAAATCCATCACCAAACTTCTCAAAATTAAGGGCCAGCTTTAAGCAGCTGAAGCCATGTTACAGTGAGCATTGCTGGTGGGAAACCCTTGGCACACAGGGGACTGCAGGGCCAGCATGGTGGAAAAATCATCTGACATTTGCTGAGAAAGGCAGAAGGTTTGCCATCTCTGAGGTGTGCTCTAATAGGAGTTTTGAACCAAGGTGTGCTTTCCCAGACATCAAAACTAGGATGTTTATACACCTCTCCTCTGCCTCAGTCACTGCAGGGATTCAGCTTTACTCTACAGCTCAGCCAGCAGCTCTCCCTTCCCTCAGAAAACAACAAAGTTGTGCCAGGAGCACACAGGTGTCATGGTTTAGGAATTGTATTCTCCAATTCAGTACCCCCACTAGCCCCACTGCTTGTTCCAGTTGGTAGTACAAAAGGTCATGGGTTGAGCTAGGACAATGTTCTGGGAGCACCAATGAGAAAAGAAAATGGACAGTATCAATATTAATAAGAGAAGGAACACCCTTCTCCCTGGAAGCTACAGTGAGTCCCCTTCCCCTTGCATAGCAATGGGTGAGATCATACCAAAAAAACTCTGGGTCCTGGCCACACCCCCAATGTCAGGTCCTCTCCTGGCTACTGCAAAAAAATTTAACCCTTTGTTACAAAAAAAAATAAAATTGTTAGAGAAGAGCAAAGACAGGAGCAGTACTGCAAGCAGAGAAGAGCTATTGAGGTTCAAACAAGCCCTGAGTGAGGGCAGCTGAGCTGAGCCCAGCTGGGATGGCTCAGCTATTGCCCAGCTGTGTCTGCTGGAGCAGCAATCAGGCTTCACTTTGCTCTTTCTCTGCTCTGGTTCCTACAGAAGCATCCCCTCTG
This sequence comes from Agelaius tricolor, assembly GCF_023055355.1. Lineage (NCBI taxonomy): Eukaryota > Metazoa > Chordata > Aves > Passeriformes > Icteridae > Agelaius > Agelaius tricolor. The sequence goes on from NW_027269261.1 coordinate 49,596,514, forward strand.
AGGGGGGGGTTGATAGGGGCTGTAAGGTGGGCCTCTGCCCTACTGTGGGATGGGGAGGGTGATGGCCATGGAGTCTGAAGGACTCTGGGGGAAGATTGAGGGAACAGCCCAGTCTGGAATGGGATCAGGAGGGATTGCAAGAGAAGAGAGAGGTTGTGTCCCTGTGGCAGTGATTCTTCCCTTCACCTTCAAGAGAGAGAAGGTAAGTACTGCCTGCTACTATGGCCCTTATTTAAAACATTCAAGTTAAAGCTGAAAAATAATCTTCTCTGGCTGCAGTAAATTCGTGTTGTTTGTCACTATGGCTGTTGGTACTTTGTACTTTTGGATGCCAGCACTAACGATTTGCAAGGTTCATTAATGTAGAAGAGGGCTCTGTTTTTGATAGCTGCCTGATCTCTCACAGGATGAAGTTACAAAAGTAGATAATAAACTGTTGGGGGATCCAGAGATTTTCTGCTGCTGCAGGGCAAAAACTGATTCCTTTCAGGCTTTACTAGCAATAGAGATAGACTAAATAGGCTGTACTCAGATCAAATCATGTTAGATTTATAGCTAGGAGTTGGGATTTGATAACAAATCAAGTGTTTTAGGAATATTGTATTTTTCTCAAAAACTTCCCAGCAGACCCAAATCAAAAACCCTCTGGCTTGAAATAAAGAGGTGGTAAGAGCTGCTCCTCTGAGTCTGACGTTCTTGAAAACAAAGCCACACTGGGAGCACTCATAGCTGTGAACTTTTAATGGTGTGAAAGCCAAGAGACAGTCTCTAATTTACAGTACTGTAGCAATCAGGTCTGAACCCTCTTAAAATTCCCGTGACAGTCAAAGAGTGCTGGGTTTTGGCTCCTTTCCATTGTGAATGTGGATATTTGCAGTGCAGATACTTCAGTGACAGTTCTCAGTTTGCACTAGAGCGGCTGGGGAGTAGCCTTTTCAGTGGACACTTAGTGGTTTTATTATCTTTATTTAAAAGAGCTGCAGCTCACAACTGGCAAATCTGGCAATGCCTGAGGCTTAACCTGATACTAATTTTCCCAGTAGCACAGCAGGAGTGCAACTTAAAGAACCTTTTCTTACAGTTTTTTACTGAGCGGTCTTCTGGGGTTTGGCTTGTTTTTGGACAACCAGGGAGAAGAGTAGGAGGAACTCAGGGTTGCTTGTGACTTAAAATGGAATAATTTTTAAGGTGCTTTACAACACCTTTGGAAAGCAACAATTCTGTGTGCATGGTGCTGTTATTTCCCCCTAGCCATTTCAATAGAATTCATTGAGCTGTATCTGAGGCAGGGTGCTTAGACAGGGCCCAGATGAGCCTTTGCAAAGGAAGATTTTCTGCTGAAGAGTTGTCTGATGCTGTGGGGCCCAGGTGAAAAGGAGACCCTCAAGCTACTCAGTTTTGTCCAGCTGAGCTGGGCATTGCACGAGGCTGCTGACATCCCCAGGCTTTGGTCTGGTACTGCCTTGAGATGCCTCCCTCCCTCCTGGGAGTGAGTGTCCATATGGCAGTGATCTGGCTTCCTGGAAGAGAAACTGCTTGACTGAACAGTAAACCAGTAAACTGGCAATGTAGAGGTTGGAGTAGGAATTGAGGCTTTTATTCAGATTTTATACTTTCATATCTTGCTTATAGAGACTCTCAAAAACTGAAAGCATTTTAGTTTGGTTGGTGGTTTTTTGGGGTTTTTTTTTGTGGTTTTTTTTTGTTTGTTTGTTTGGTTGGTTTTTTTTGGTTTTTGTACTGCCATCCCTCTTATGTAGTCCTGAATCATTTCCAGAGGAGTGACTGGGCCCAGGAGCTCTGCCTGCACCTGGAATGGCTAATGGAAAAGTGGCTGGAAGAGTGTGCCTCACTGTCACTAGTGGTGAATTATGTCTGTGTGACATAGTGAGCCACCAGCTGGGTGGCTGTGCAGTACAAAGGGAAAAATAAATCTGAATTAAGCTCTCCATGCCAAATACAAATGGGTCTATGAAAATTATACCAGCAATTTTGTAACTTTGGCAACTGGCACTCTTGGATACTGCTTCCTTCCCAGCAGACACTGATGTTCAGGATCTGCTCTAGTGAAAAGGAAGGCAAAGACTTTCCATGAGTAAAGAGTAAGAAAGATAAGGGCTGAAAAGCTGTTGTTTCTGGCTCTGTGAAGTCAGGAAGGTAAGGTGAAGGAGACTTATTAGAAAGCTGGTGCAGTAATTTAAATAGCTGGAGAAAGGGCTTCCTGCCTCTTTCTAGGAAGCACTTCATTGACCAATGTGATTTTTTTCATACTTCACTATTTTTTAACTGTGTACAAAGGCTTATTTGTAGCATAAAGCCTTCCATAGTCTAAACAGAAGAGCTTTTAATCTTGAGACACTTTCACAGACTTGTGGAGTGGTTGAGGTTGGACTTCTGGAGGTCATCTTATCCAACACCCCCTGCCCACACAAGCAGTCCCACCCAGATCGTGTACAGCTTTTAATATCTCCAGGGATGGAGACATCACAACCTTTTTGGGCAGCCTCTGCCAGCACTTGGAGACTCTCATAATAAGGAAATTTTTCCTGATCTTCTGAGGGAATTGCCTGTGTTTCAGCTTGTGCCCATTGATCTTTGTGTTGCCAGAGCATCAGTGAAAACAACCTGGCTCTGTCCTTTTGGACCCTCCCATCAGGTATTTATATACATTGGTGCCTTTCTCCTCAAGGCTGAACAATTCCAGCCTCTCTCAGGGTTTCCTTGTAGGAGAGATGTTTCAGTCCTTTAATTATCTTGGTGTTTCTCAGTAATGCGCAGTTAGAAAAGCCACCATGGATGGCAACCCCAGCATCTGAATCAGTTTATGTGTGTGAGACACACAAACTAGTGAACAGTTATAAGAGCTTTAAATCAATGCAGACAAGAAGAGATTGTTTAGTGGATAGTAGCAGACTCTTGACTGAAGTGGGATTCATTTTTTGCTATGAATATCTGAACTCTTCATACTTTGCATTTGATAAATTTTTGGTTTAGATTTTGTTTTTTGAACGAAGTGACTTTTCCCAGAAGTTGTTTCTATTAAAAAAGAATGTCTGATGGTTGTTGATGTTTAGAGTGATGATTGTTTTGTCATATAAATGTAGTTTGTATTTATATATTTTAATGGCATAAGGAACCTTATGAAAATGGGCTGTAGGAAAATAGCTAGTAGAAAATTTTGCTAAATTTAGCAAAGTCTTAAATCATTATCATTCATTTCTTTAAGTTGCTTGGTTAAGCCTTTACCCAGTTACCCTTTATGATTAAATGCTTACCCTTGAAATATTCTGTAAATGCTTTGACACAGATTGCTAACCCTGGACAACAGGGTCCATTGTCATTGGGATAAGAATAAAAATCTCTCAGAAAGACAGAGGTCATAATTACTGTTAAACATCCTTCTGCAGGTGCAGCCTAAGAAAAAAAAAGTGGAAATATAAAGTTTCTGAGATTAATTCCTTAAGAAAATCTTTTAAGTGTCACCAATTTTGGAGAAAACTACCACTGAGAAGGGGATCATTAACAGGTATAAACAGAACTTTTACAAAAGATAGGGCAAGGTGTCTAAAAAGCTGAGGGCTAAAGCATTCCACAAGCAGGATTAGTACTGCATTCTTTAGATTTTTCTTTGTTCAACCTTTTTCTTTTCCTGACATGAACATATCTATACTGCGATATGAATCTTAAATTCTATATGCTGGCTGCCTTCTGGCAAAGGTAGCGTGTTTGAGAACCACAGTTTTAGAGTCTGGGCCCTACATTTCTGATTATTTAATCTTGTAGGTATAGTTCTTGGTGTGGGTTTTTTGTATGTTTGGTTGTTTTGGGTTTTTTTTTAATATTACTTCCTTACAAAGGGTTTAAGTTGAGAAATTCAATACCGAAGAAATTAATTTGCCATTTGGAAGTGCCCTTACAGAAAACCTGTAGCCACAGAAGGCAAGTTCTTAGTGCCAAAGCAGCCAGGACCCATAGCTAGACTGTAGGTCTGCTTTTAGAGTCCTTGCAGAAAAAGCATCTCTGAGAAGTCTGTCCCTCTAATGCCATATCAATGCCATTGAGTTATCTTAAATTCAACTCGACTTTTTTTTCTCTTGGAGATCCTAGTTTTTTTCTTATCTGCTGACAACAAGGCAAATTTCTGGCCTAGAATGTATTTAACTACTCACTGGCAATCTTGCTTCTTGAAATTTGGCTTTTGCTGACACCTTTGCAGATACATTCATTTTAAATCTGCTTAAGCCTATTGCAAATGTCATAGGAAGACAGTGGGTTGGCAAATCTATTCCTTGGCTCTGTCTAAAGGTATGTGCAGTATAATATAGTGCTGGTGAAATACCAGAGGGAAGGAGCGGGGGTCGTTCCAAGGCACACACTTGGACTGACACAGAGTGAATGTGTTCTGCCCTTTGTGCACTGCAGGAGAGATGAAGTGGAAAGAGCTGCCCACATTTTTTGGTCTTGGGAGAGAAGCATAGCAGTAAGAAAATGTCTAGAAAACTCATTATATCAGTGCATATTGAAATGCCTTGCTGTAATTCTAAAATGAGTAGTTTATCAGCTGTACAAACATGTTTATTAAATTTGCCTCCACCGTGCCAAATCAAGGTGTTTGGGGAACTGAAAGGGCAATTAATTCCATTATAGACCCTGTGCTTGTATGTATGGTTTGTGATAACACAGAAGTGTTTTTTACAAGTCCATGCTCACAGAGACATAAATACTGATTGTACTGACTTTTTTCTATTTGTATTGCAGTAACTCGGGGATAAATTTTTAATGCAGATTCAGTTCCTATATGGCACTCTAAATACTAAGCTGAAGGCTAAACATAAACATTTGCAATCTTCAATCAAGAAACCTCAGTGGTGATGTGGGAATAGGTAATTGGCCAAATTATTTACTGACTTTGATATGAATGCTCATTCGATGCTTGCTTCCCTGGAGCTAAAGCAGGAGATAATAGCCCCAGCCTCCAGTCTCTGCTCTTTCTCAAGCTCTGAGATAAGAGCACATTTTTAAGGTGATTATGACTTAATTACCGCCATTATGCTGCTAATACCCACCAGATAAACACAGCTTTCCTTTTTGAGTGCTGCTGAAACAGAATATTAAGTGGCCCCAGGTTGGGGATGGGGAGCCTAAATTGGGAAATCTTCATTCTTGCCTTGCTCCTTGGTGGGGAAGACAAGACCTTGGAGTACCTGATGGGGTGGGAGCCTTCAGGAGTCAGGAACACCTCTCCTGGGAGGGGAGACTGCCCTTGATAGGGAGGAGTGGGGCCCAGGGAGATGCCAAGCCAGATGGTGTGGGAGCCAGCTCTGATTTCTTTTTCTTTGCATTTTATTTTTCATAAATGTTTTTTTAAATTTTCATCGGTATAATCCTGTTCTTTTATCCACAGTTGTCTCCAGTGTGTGTATATATAAAAAAGTATAATATACCATATGTATGTATTTATATAACTAAAATAATGCCATGTTATCTTTGGTGTTGCTACTTGAGGCACTTCTCATTGGAAGGGCAGTCCTCAGGACTGACTTTACATCTGCTTCATTACAGCATTAATTGTAGGGGGATAAAATATAAGTAAATAAAGCTAGTATAGAAAGTAATTTTACCCCCTAAGGAGTTGCAGCTGGGTTAATTACTAAAGATTAGGAGCAGGCCCGATGTTAACAGGCCACAGCTGTAGCCAATGAGAAGAAGAGTGCTAGAAAAGAGTGGATTGGTTGGCTGAGAGGAACTGGAGTCAATTGGCTGCTGTGAGGACCTGGAAGAGTCAGAGCTTAGAGGAGCTCCCTATGGGAAATAAAGGAGGTACAAAACTCGAGTAATATGGAACCTTTGCAATGGAAGGACAATAGAACCTTTGTAATGAAATGACAACAATATTTTTGATTTTTGCCTTGTCATTTCTGCCAGTCTAGGAAAGTAGATGGGTGTGGAATATCTTGGTTTTAATCACATCATGTGATTTAACTCTTTGTTAGGTACATTTTGTTTGAGATGGGCGTAATACCACTACTAGAAACTAGGGAAAAAACTCCTCTTTTTCTTAATCATCTATTTATATGAGCTATCCAAGCAAAAACAGATTAAGAAAGAATACTCTGATTAACTAAACTGCCATATTTTATTCAATCTCTCTGGAAACAGATGTGCTATAACCTTCTCTTTCCTTTGCAAATGGGCTAAAAGCTAATAAATAAATGCTGAGACTGCAGATAAGACTGACAGGCTTAAGGTTCTGTATGCACAATGATGTTTTTTTCAAAGATCCTCGAAAGGTGTGATGGATTTTTTTTTCTGGATTAGTTTATATTAACCTTAAAGAGCCCTAAAATCAGCAGTGTGAAGAAGAGGTGACATTTGAGGGTGTTTGTAATCAGCCTTTAAGAAGTGTAACTTGGTTGTGTGTAATGACATTGTTCCATTCATCAAGTTGTTATTTTAAGTCAAACTTTCCAAGAAGCTTTCAGTGGGAGCCTTGCTGATTTTGTTTACTCATCAGTAATTTCTAAGGTACAGGAGATGTCATAAGTAACAAAGTGTGCAGCAACATTGACAAGCTTATATAATTTTTAATTAAAACACTAGGTGTGGTTTGTTTTTTGGCTTTTTCATGCTCCAAGGTTGACTGTCTCTGGACATGTGAAGGAAAGAAGTCAATCAAACCCACATATGAGTCAAGGCCTGGGAAAGCAAGGCATTCTTCTGCAAGAAGAGCAGCTAAACAAAAGCGGCATGTTAGGAAATATTTATCTCCTAATCCCATTTTTCTAAGTAGTGTTACAAGTGCTGTGATTTGCAGGAAAAGAGAACCAAACTTTCTGCAGTAACAAGAATGTGAATAGTTATCAGAAGAATTTGCCAAATGCTACCAAGCTCTGAGTTATGTGGGTTAACCTGGAAGTCTGCAGCCTCATCTATCACCTATTGCCTTTTCCATGGATGGTTGTGTGTTGTCCCAAGGCAGAGTACTCTGGCAGCAAAGGGAGGGTGTCCTAACAAAACTAATCAAAGGGAGTGGCTATTCCCCTTTATCTGGGGACACTGGGATGCTGGATCCAGCTTTGGACACATAGTTCAGCCCCTTGCCATCAAATGCATAGCACAATCTGCACTTTGAGAAATCAGATGAGTTTGAAAGTCAGAATAATCCTCTTCTGCTAAAGCTATCACTAATTTTCCTGTCACAGCAAGCAAGCAGACATTTTAGGGAGGAAGAAATTACAAGTCTAGGCAGCAGACTGACAAATACTGTGGTATATCTTTGTTTGTGTATAAAGCCTGGCTCGTACTTCATAATAAACTCAACTGTTATTCTGATAGTTTACTGTCATTTCACTGGTTTTACTTTTCAGCCTACAAGCATCATCTTTGCAGCAACTGGGATTTAGGGGATGAAATAACATTGTTATTCTGCTCATGTTTCAGCCACTTGGGTTTTCTATTTGTTCATGTCTGTATTTTTATAGAAAATTGATAAGTGCTGTAATTATAGTCTGTTGAAAGCAAGTAGGTCAGAGCTACACTTTCCATTCCAGAGGGGCTGCTGGCACTGGAGAGACAGAAATACAGCTGGATGTTTTCACTTGTCTGGGTATTGCTGCCATTCATTAGACTTCTTACAACTGCTCACCAAAATACTTTCAGAGGTACTAAACAAAATCAACCAAAGCATCTGTGTTTAAAAGGTCCTCTACTCATGTACTGCAATTCTCTGGCAAAAGATTTTTTTGGGACATCATGCAAGAACTATAGTAACCGTTGAGGGAAAATTTCTTAGAGTGTACTGGTGACAATTTTTTCATGTAAATGACAGAATCTGGTGAGAGGAGGGATCTTGCTGGACCTTCTATTCACACAGGAAGAATGGGTAAGGGATGTGAAGTTTAAGGGTTGCTGTAGCTACAGTGGCCATGAGATGATAGTGCTCAGGCTTCCAATGGGATTAAGGCAATAAAGCGGGATTGCATCCTGGGCCTCAGGAGAGAAGGCTTCAGCCTGTTGGGGACCAAGAAGAAAACAGATATACTGCCCAGTTCTGCAGGGATAGGGTTAGGAAAGCCAAGGCCTGAGGGGATACAAAAGATGTAAAGAATGACTTTGAGTACAGCAGCAGAAAACAGCAGGCTGGGGAAAACATGAGCCCACTGGTGAAGAGGATCTGGTGACAAAGGGCACAGGAATGTCTGAGATACTGAATCCCATTTTTATCTCAGTCTTTAGTAGTAAGACTAGCCAGAAGTCTGGAGCAAGGGAAGATCTCCTTGATGGAGAAGAATTGGGTTAGGGAATGATTAAGCAAACTGGATGTACTGAACAAACTGGCCATGGGATGTGTTGGGCCATACCCAGGAGTGCTGTGAGACGTGCCTGATATCATTGCAAGACAGCTTTTAATTACCTTTGGAAGGTCATGGGAAACAGAGGAAGATCCTGAGGACTGGAAGAAGGTAAATGTTGCTTCAATCTTCAAAAATGAGGATCTAGGTAACCCTTAACATTCTTTACTCCTGTTTGCAGTTAAATCAGTTATGTGGATTGTCAGTGGCAGTTACTATTGTATCTTCTGTCTGTTCTCTTATTTATTCAGGTGTACAACTTCATTTGTGGGTTAGGTGAGTGATCTCTGCTGTCCTTATCTCAACTCATGAGCTTTTCTTATATTTTCTCTCCCATGTCCAGCTGAGAAAGGGAGTGATAGAGAGGCTTTGGTGGGCATCAGGTATCCAGTCAGGGTCAGCCCACCTCAGTCAGAAAAACACTGAAAATGTCTGGTTATCTGACTGCATAAAGAAAGTGACTAACAAGAGCATGAATAGTTAATCTGTAAATAGAGATTCAGAGATGACATGAGAGAGGACGGATAGCAGAGCATAGATGCTCAAGTGATGTGTGATGTTTTTTCATTTTCTTCTCCTCTCCAATATACTCAAGACTAGCACAGCTAGTAATTCTGTGCAGCTCTCCTGGATTCTCACTTTTAATAAGCAGGCTTCAATTTAAATGATACCTTTGTGTTGGCTGCAGCAGTTGCTGCAGTGCTGAGAGGCTTGGGAAAATGAGCTGAGCCAGCTCATTCCTGGTGTCTGAGGTGTTTAGAAAAGCAGCTGATGAAAACACCACCTACCCCTTCTGAAGGTGGCTGCTGCACTCACAAACAGCTGTTCTTTCTTAGGTATAAATTTAAGTTGTAAGGACTGAAATTTTTGCTGGTACATCATGAAAGTGCCACTAAAGACAGAAGATACATTCCCCAAGCTATGTGAACCAAGAATGATTTCACCTTTTCCAGCCTCAAGAACACTGTTTGAGGAACATGACAGCTGATGACTACTGAGAGCTTTTTTGCTTCTAAGGTACAAGAGATCTCTTCCTGCTCAAATATTCTCTTCCCCTCTAAAAGTTGTTTTTTGGTTTTTTTTTTTTCATACCCCACTGTTATTAATTTACACCTTGCCAGGATTTGTAAGACTGATTTTACTGCTGTTGTTGTGGGAACAGAATTCTCAGCCATATGGCATGACATCTTCATTTCTACACGACAGGAGACAGGATCCATTTTACAGTTTTGCAGTGCTGCAAAGAAAAAAAAGCCCTCATGAATAATTTTCTTAGGGAAACTCCATATCAAAGTAAGAGAACAAAAAAATATATATCTAATGAACAATTTCTTTCCCAAGGGGTAATTTGTACTGGAAATGCTTAAAACACTATTCTGGTTCTCCGCATAAATCCAAAACTTGCCTATTACAATAATACATTTTTAATTTGGCTGAATTTAGGTTTGTTTAGCTTTTAAATTTTGTGATTTGGTGGGCTTTTTGCGGTTGTTTCTTGGTTGGGTTGTGTTGTTGGTTTTTCTCCAACTGTAGAAATAACAGAAGAGAGGACAGAACCCCTGACCTAGGACAAGGAAGTGCCACAAATTGTCATGTGTATACTGATGGTCTGTGTCCAGTATTTCTGACCTAGCAGGGCTGGTGTCTCATCATCTAACTATCTTGGTTTTGAATATGTGAAGAACCTTCTCTTGGTCTAAAAAGAAATAATACCACCCATATTAAGATGATTGTTTCCCTGTGAAAGTTCCCCTGAAGATGAAGCCCCAATAATAGAAGGATTTCTACCCTCTGATTCTAATTAGATGCATCAATCTTGCATCTTCTTTGAAAAAAAGGAACTGACATGTTAATAATACAGCTTAAGGGTGTTTTCTAATGAGAATTTAAACTGATATGCTATCAACCAATGCCATCCATTCTGGGCTGTGCAGGGTGGTGTCCCTCCTGATGTTTTGCATAGATGTGTACTTAAGACTCAGACATAATCCTTCTCATGAAAAGTATCAGGTTGGCTTTATTGGGCCTGACACAATAGCAGCACAAGAGGCTGGTTAGTGCTTAAAGGTAAAGGTTGGGTGGAGAAGGGAGGGAGTGCTCACCTTTGCATTCTGCATGGAGGGACCAGAGGTGGCCACGCACTGACACACTGTCCCCAGCACTCTTGAGAAAAGCCCTGTGGCTGGTGAGAAGTGGGTGCCATTCTGCTCCCCATGTCAAGGGCCAGGACCTCTGTGGCACAGCACTGAAGGATGACTTTTTAAGCTGAGTACCTTCCTTACAGGTGCCAGCATCACAGAACTCTGGTGCCTGCTACCTTGGCAATCGAGGTACGCAGGGTGCAACTTGTAGATAGGAGCACTTGCATAAATTATTCCCAAAGTCAGCCCCTGGTACACCTCTCTCTTCTGCTGCCTCCTACTCTACAAACATATAACTGTTTTGTTTTTTTAAATCGAGTAGTCTCTTCATTTTAAGACACATTTACTGTTTTAAATACAGGACTTAATTTGACTTTATATATAATTTTTCTGTAGTTAAATTCCTTGCTAACTGCTGAATCACTTAAATAATATTTCCCTACAACTTATTTGTTAACCATCCTTTCACAAACTGAGGGAAAAGGTCATCACTTTGACACTTATGTTTGACATTTGTTAGAGTTTAAAAATAAAACCCAAACAAAACCCAACAACTAAACATTAAAGCAGTGCCAACTGTTATGATAAGGAAACAGAGTTGTTAGGACTTTGCACTTTTTTTCTCCTTTAAGTGTAGCAATTCTAACACAGTCATTAAAATAACTTGCATTAAGGCAAATACCTGAAAGTTAGAAAGTATATTTTCTACCTTGTGCTGCAGAATACCTAAGGCTGTGGTTCAGCTGAGTGTGTTGACTGAAAGGCACCAAAAAGCTGAAGACTAATTCACAGTTGTCCTATTTGACAGGGCTTCATGCATTATTGCTGTTCTGTAATACATATACAGAACATTTAAAATAAAAAAAAAGGCAGTCTGCTTCTCAGCTATCAGATTTACTACCTGTCATGAAACTGAGGAGGATTCTAGACTAAAATCATTCAAGATGGAAAACTAGAGAAAATATGCAAGATTTATGAAGAAAAACATTACTGCTTCATCTCATTTATATAAACTCAAACCACACAGAGAAATAACTAGGACATAGAAATTGACTACCACAGCTTGCTCATGTTAATCTTCAGAATGAAATTTCAGCATTTAGCAATGAGATGTGCCATCCTTGAAGCCCAAAAAACTTGGAAGAACTCCATACTTTTTCTCATGTTACTGCAATATATATTCCTTTTATTTATTATAGTCTCAGAGGAAGAATGTTACAATGTAGTGTTTGAAGCAGCATTTACTTGGCAGCAGAGGACAAAGGATGCATACAAACACAGGCAGAAAAACAACTTTATACATAACCTCATATTCAGAACAAAAATAAAATCCACCAAATTCACTACTGATTTCTTTTTATACTTATGTTGGGAGTATTTTAAAAGATTCTTTGCCTAGAGAATTATGATAAAAGCCAAGTACTTTGCAGAGAACAGAATGTAAAGCTATTTCCAATACTACTTATGAAGATAGGTCTGAGGTAGAAAGGTGGTCATGGTTTTCCTCTTCTGTAAAATGTGGGGTTTTTTTCTTCTCAGAATAACTACATTACATTTAATAGGAGCCAGCATCTTCTCTTCTCTTCTTGATAGCTTTGCTCCACTTGCTCAAGACTAATACTTAGTTAGCATCTGAAAAGCTCTGTAAAAATGCCAAGTCTACATCACCTTTGAGAGGTAAGCACTATCATCCCCATTTTACAGATGGGAAAACAGAGGCAGAGTGGTTAAATAACTTGCCAAAGGGTTCAGAAAGAACTGGCACTGGTGCCAACAGTAGAAGGTGGTCAACACTGTGCCTGAATCGCTCCTTGAGCAGCAGCAGTTCAGGAGTAAATACTGTGGGTGCAGGACAGTCTGGCTGCCAAAACTTCACAAAGCCACTAAAAATTCCTGACCTGCTCTTTTAATGTCCGCTAGCATTTTTTTAGTAGCAGAAGAGAATTTTACACCTCTTTCAATACCATTTTAAGATAAGGGTTTTTTTCCTTCAGTAATAATTAAGAACAACACAGCTTTGTTTCTCTTTACTATACATGAAAGGTATTGCATGCAGTTTTACCAATTCAAGGTATATCCTAGAATTAAAGCAAGTGTCCATGCAGCATTGTAAACTCTGTGAAGGCATTAAAATCTCTGATGATAATCCTTAAACTGGAGATCAGATGATCAGTAACATACTTTCCCACAATTATCCTTATCAAAAGTAATAAAATAAATAAATTATCTTAAAGATAAGGATGATCTGCAAGATTACAATGCCAAATGATAATATCTACGTGCACTGCAGTTCTGGAGAAAGTTCTGTTGCTAATAGTATTGGAAAGGGCTTTCTAATTGTCTCTTCACTCCCAAGAGGCAGACAAAAGAAATGGATCTCACAGAAATGAGCTTCACTTCATAGGCTGTAAATTCCAAAACTTGAAGCAAGTTTGGCCCAGCAGGGAAAAGCAAAGCTTTGTCTCTGAACAAAGTTGGGAAGGATTACACTAACTTAGTTCTTACTAAAACCAACTTAAGCTATCATCTAAGTCCTCTTTTTAGCTATCTCCCGATTCAAAGTAAAGTAAAGCTTAAAAAAATAATCCTCCAAATGGAGTGTTGTCTGGAAATAACAAAAAGGAAGTTAAAAATACCACTTAGGTACATGAGGATGCTAATTATTACTTGAAATGAGAGTTTACCTTGTTTAATTGAATTAAAATGTTGTATCTTGCACCTAATGACAATTGTTGTTAACCAGTAACAATAATGCAGGTTATGGGAACTTCATATGCCAATGCTGAAAACGATGCAAAGATATTCTGAAATCTGTGTGTTCATATGGTTAACATACAAATAATCAGTACAGGATATTACATGTGTGAGAATACAACTAAAGGTACTTTACAATGCAAAAGCAAAGAGCTGAAAGGAATGTATGAACGTAACGTTTTGCTCCAAACTCCTTATGCAGTTCTCTTTATGATTATCAAAAAGAACGTATATAAAGCCCCTGCCCCTTTTCCCCTGGCTGTATATTTATACAAATCAGTGACAAATATTCCACTGCTCATTAATTTACAGTTGCATAGAAAGGGAAGAAGGAAAAAAAAAAAGATACTATAAAAACAACATCCTTTTCTTTGGGTATTCAGTGTTGTACTGTTTCAAGCGGAACACGCGGTGGGAGCACACGGCGTGTCCAGGGTCCCGTGCAGGTTTGTGATGAGCGGAACGCGCGGCCGGCAGAGGCAGAACAGGGCTGTGCTGTGTGCCACAAGCACTGGCTGACATCCCAAGGAACACCTCACATGGCCTGTCAGGATGAGAAACAGCATCAGTACCAGGAGTCAGCACACACAGAAACTTCTACCTGCTCTGGGCTCAGTCAGCCCAGGACTGTGATGGCATCTTACAAAACCCCCCTGTCTTAAAATTTAAGTGTATTGGCCTGAGACTAAGCAAATAACTGAGGCAAATAGTTAAAAGAAATCTAAACTGACAATACTGCAATGTTTAAAGTCCGTGTTGGAGTGGTTGCCTATTCAGTGCAGACAGTTTAATGCCTAAGGTGCTGTGTGGCTCCTGATCTTTGTGCTCTGGTGCCCACAGCTCCTGAAAGTGCACCAGGACATATGGACATCTTTGCAAGAACCAGCTTTGATATTGCAAGCTGCTGCTGGCTTTAAACCAATTGGCTCAAATAAATGCAAGCTGGTTCCATCTGGATAGCAACACAGACCTGCAGAACAATTACACCTGTGGCAGTGCCTGACCTAGTAAAAATTTTCTATTACCTCTGATATTTTGGAATCTGGCCTTCCTGTTGTATCAGTCTAGCTCCCAAACAGACCTCTATAGAAAAATGTAGACAAAACCCACCCCCGCCCCTTTGTTTTAATGGAACTTTTCACTTGCTCTACTTTGTTTCCAATGCCTATGCAAGTATGTAAATATGTCTCATACCTGTGGTCTGCCAGTGAAACTTGCTGCAAATAGAAAAAAAAAATGGTTAGAAATTTACATGATTTTGCATCTTGACAGTTTAAAAACAGTTATTATCAGGAAAACACATACTACAGAAGAAAAAAAATACTTATCTTTAAAAGATTAAACATTTAACAAGAAATGTGTTGCAGTGGTTTAATTCTTCATAAACTTACTTTCAACAAATTTATAGCATTATAATGATATAGTTAAAACTAATTGTTTCATTTTCACCATCTGTAGCCATATCTAAACCCCTGAGTGATGTATTACAGTATCATCTGTTCAAAATTCTTTGCTATGGACATCACTCAGATGTACAGACAAGACTTCTGCACAGTGTAGTACACCTGCCTTCTTCTGAGGACCAATGACATAAATAAGGAAAAAAGGGCATTATATCCATGATCAGTGGATCTGAAGGATCTTCCTTAGGAAAACTCAGAGTCTAATGCACTTTGTTGGGAAGGTCAGACTAATAATCCTCATTCCAGGCTTCTAAAACATTTAAGATATGAATCTAAAAGTTAAAAAAATTTACTTCAAAGTAAAAGACATTCTAGAATGACTGAATGAGAGCAAACATAAGTAGTACCTACTAATTGGGGCAAGGTGGTTTAAGCTGACAATGGGGAGAAATCACATGAAATCTGGAAATGTGCTTTCTTTTAATCTTAAATGCTCAGATAGACTTCACAATATGAAGGGGCCATGGTTTTCACTCGCAGTATTCTCCTATCTCATGGTGTTTGCTTATGGAATCAAAATTTCTTTCTGTTTTCCAGTCCTGGAGAACAGCCATATTACCAAGCTTGTACTAACACAATGTAATTTGCATGTAGCTGTATAGTCACCTAGCAAGACAGTAACTTTCAAAACCAAGAACAAATGCTTGAGTTGCATTTTATACCAATTATACTGATTTGTATACACACACATCCTCCAGGAGTGCTGAGCAGCTCCACTAGTTGTTGACCTCAAATGAGATGCTCCTTAGAATCAAAACTTTAATTTGCAGAACAAGGGGCTCTGAATTGTTGAACTCATCAAAATCAAAAAGGATAGCTGAAACAAGACCTTTTTTGCTGGAACCTCATTTGCTTTTTCAAAACATGCAAGTTCCATCTTCTGTGATGCAGCAATGTGTGTTCAAGACATAAAAGGGGTGTTTTAACAGGTCCATAGAGTTTATGAAATAGCATGGAGTTGAGTCTTGGTGCTTCCAAAAGGACTTGGCATAAACAGTCACTCTCTGACTTCTGCCTTTTAAAACTGATCATTAATTTTACATTTCATTTGAAGCTTCCAACAGTTTTGAAAATATATCAAAGTTTTCACTACTGTTTTTCTTACGCAAAAGAGCTGAAATACCATGTCTTTCTCTATATATATGTATAAATGTATTTTACAAAACCTACCATAATACATGAGACAGATTCTCACTTTTTCAAGTGCAGTGACACAGTAAGCAGGATCAGGGGAAATGAATGTCAGCTGATACAGGACATGCATAGGAACAAGCTGGTTTTCCTTTTGATCTCTCTTTAATAGACACTGAATAAAATATCAACTTCCGAAGCATTTAAGCAGGGAAAGGTGTTAAATGCTGCATTCACAGATTTCCTCTGGTCTATTTAATAACTAGCTCAGTAATTAGTCTAAGGACTTTTTTTTTCAAGCTTTATTACAAAAACTGCATTCAGAAATTCTGAATCTGCATTCACTTAACTTCTACAAAAGGTTTTCATCAGCAGCTAGTGAGATTCTAGATGTCTTTCCTCTTATTTGGGCACTGCTGAAAATTCCACATTGAGCTACAGGCTTTTCTTATAATGAATTGCTTCCACTTAAACAAGAACATTTATCTACCTTCAAAAGTAGTGTATATTGAGGAATTTTAAGGGACAGAATTATACAGCTTGCATATATTACACAAGAAATCTTCTCAGAGATATTTATTCTCCTAGTCAATACCACAAGAATTATTTTTTTTTCCAAAAGACCACCTCAAATTCAATATGATTCTCAAGACATATTTTGTTAAACTTACAGCAGCAAGCTGGAAATGTGTTGTTGATTTGCTCCATAACATCTGTTAGATCTGTGTTGGTATCATGAGGTGGAACTAACAAGTCATCTGTAGATATGACAACAGAAAAATCATTTTTGTAACAAGGGGAGAAAAAAAGGACAACGACATTCTAAAAGGCATTCTTAGCCAACTTTCCAGTTAATTACTCCTTTACATTTCACAGGAAAACAGTACCTGAAACCTTTGTAATGTGCAGGAACTATCATCGATAATTGCCAGCCTTGGGAGAGGACATGAAAGTTACATTATTGATTTGCAGTCAAACTCATTTCTCTTTCATTAAAACTTAACCATTGCATCCAGGATTTAACTAGAAGTTGCCAGCCAGGAACAGTATATAAACATTTACAGTTAAATAAAATTACAAGATGAAGTAATTAAACTCAGTAGGTACTCTATTAAAATTCAGTTCCAGTTGCAGATGATTTCTCATGTAACTTTCAGAGTGAATACACCATTTTTTCTCTGAAAAAATCGCAACATTTATCTTTTAGGTGGTCTTTAATCAATATGTGCCAGCCATTTCAATACTGCTAAAATCCCCCTTGGCATATCTTTGAAAAATGATGCTTAAAATTAGCCAAGAGAATAGTTAGGGAACATAACTGGCTATGTTGTTGGCAGTTTTATTGGACAGCATCTTTCATACTGCATGAAATCAGACTCAAGTTCCATGTTTTTCCAGATAAAGTAAAAACATAGGTTAATGCTGAATGAAAAATGTTCAGTACACAAAAGAATATTTTTTCTGTTTTCTACAGAAATAAAATAATATTTAATCTATAACACAAGGCTTAAAAACAGAAACAGGAAGAATTCGTACATAAGATAATTTGAGAGAAATATTCTCTCTTTTCCCCTACTTTTGTCCATGCAATGGTCTAGAGTTATTTCTGCTAACTCATGGTGAAATTAGTGAGTTCTGATATGGAGAATTTAAAATAATCTTTCAAGAGAGAAAGAAATCCCTTAATGTGCAGAGCCTGTACCCATAAATATTGAATTTTTCCTAAAGATGTGAACCTTTTGGGAGTGGGAACATCAAAATACCAGGATAAGCAGAGGTTACACAAGAATTTTTAAAGAAGACAGCAAGTGTAGATTACATTATTTGGACATTTGATCCTTTATCTGACAGATTACTTGGGTCCATGTGTACTGTAGGACAAACAGCTCTTGGCCACTTGAAGTCTGGTTCCCCTTTCAGTGAGGATGGACTTGCCCAGTAAATTCACTTGGTAAGAATAGCTGGAACCAAGGAGTCTATTGAGAAAAGTCTGTAATTCAGAGTCACATGGATTCTTAGGATACCACAGCTCTTCACAAGTGCGAGGAAGCAACACCTCCAGCTGCACTGAGCAGCATCGCAAAGATCCGCTCCTTTTGATTTACAAATCTGTCCAGAAGGTGCCAACAAACCCTTCCAGTAGTCACCTATGGCCTCATGAGCACATTATCTGATGAGAACACTCACCTGTCTGATGGAACTGCGAGCTTGTGTCCTGCTCCAGTGGGAAGCCCAGGGCAGAGTGCTGGGGCGAAGCACAGGGGGAGGCGCCATTCACCCGGGAGTCCGACTCGGGCTACATTAAAGACAAGAAGACACAAATTTAGGTTACTTGTATTCACATAATTTAATTGTAGCCTAGTATGTAGCCATTTTGTTCCTTTCCTTTTTTATGTGCTCTTTGTTGTTTGTTCTCCAAACTATTCAAAGTTGGCTTAAGTCTATACAACTGATGAGCAGTAAAAAAAAGCCAAACCAAGAACTTGTTAAAAGAAAATCTAGACTTAAGAACAGCTCTTACAAGACTCCAGTTGATGGTCTTGTTAAAAACGATGTTCTGTTGCATCACAAAAACACAAGGTAACATACAACACATACAGTATGCCGAGGTTCCCCGTCCAGCTCTGCAGAAAGACTACACAATGGGATCATTTAGGTTGTGTTTTTCTGCATGGGTATATGCACACATATACACACACAAACAGGACATTCATCTAGAGGCCCATAAAAACTTTACAAGGATGACTAGGCATCCTTAAAAACAACTGTTCAATTATGAACAGATTTGTAGAACTCCAGAATCAAATGAACACTCAAGACAGATTCAAAACAACTTCATTAAACCCAAAAAGTGGTAGCCAGCCATCACTCCTGCTGATGCTGCTTCTCAGCCTTGTGGAAGACACTAAATTTGCAGGAATTTGTACTACATAAACTCCTGAAAATTATGAGAATTAGCTTGCATACTTTGAAAAGAAGCTTTTCTGGCCTCATAAATTCACTTGAAGAATCACAGAAATCAATATTACATTCAGCTGTAACCATGTGTGTGTTTGAGATTACATTTAAATATACATATATGAACAGAAAATAAGAAAAGGCTCAGAAATATTGGAAGGGACCTTATTCAGGCATTTTCCCCTTCTTTTCCTTCCTTTCTTATTTTAAAAATTCCTTCAAGGAAGAAACTGGTAATACAGTATTTGAACTCCAGAAGTGATCTGAAAAAAACATAAGTGAAATAATATTTACATCTGAGGTAGATTTAACTAAAATTGTTGCTGCTATCACTTATCTTTTTGATTGCAAATCATGAGATTACTCCTAAACAGCTTAAGAAGCAGGTTATTTAAGTAAATCTATCACAAGCAGATACTGAAGTATTACAAAAGAGCATTGCTTTTAAGATCTTTTTGAAACTGAGCAAGTACCTAGAGCAGCTATGAGACTTGATGCAGAGTTAGAATACAGAATGGCTGTTAATTTGTGCATAAGTTTGCTCCTTTGAACTTCACAGCCTTTACTGAAACACTCAGTTTCTTGAGATAGCCTCCAACTTAACAAAAACAATCTTCAGTAAAACTCCTCTAAATCTTATTTCTTTCAGCATGATAATACTAAAGGCCAGCTTAAAGACTAAATCAAAAAAATTTAGTCTGCATAGGAGACAAAGAAAAATTGAAATGTTTTCAAGCCAGAGAAGGATTTCACTGTCAAGACACTTCTGTGAACAGTGAATTACTATCAGGTAGTTAAGTAATTTGCTGCTCAGTACCAGGCTTCAATCCAGCTAAAGAGTCTAAGTAAAATGAGTGTGGTGATTTTGAATCAGAGAAGCATGGGATTGCTTAACCCAGGCAATTCTGTATTGCCAGGAACCACTGTCTGAAACGTTAGAGCTGTAGTGGTAAAGAGAGGAAGCAAATTCTCCACAGGTGAAGAGTCTTTTCAATACAGAGCAACAAAACTAACTCCAGCAGCAGTCACTGCTTGCCCACCCCACAAACAGGTGAACAGAGAGAATGTGAATCATCCAAAATGCAAACTTGCACCCGGAGTAAATCTCTGCCTCTGGCCCTGTTCAAGCAGCAACTATGAATAAATTGTGCACTGATGAATAAGGGTGAATGAGATCTGTGCTGGACATACAAAACTGCAGCACAGCAACACATAGGCTCAGTCAAGGAGACTGAGGCACTGCAAAGTCAACAGCTCATGTTGATAGACAGAAACTAAATGCCTACAA
Source organism: Agelaius tricolor (assembly GCF_023055355.1). Taxonomy (NCBI): domain Eukaryota; kingdom Metazoa; phylum Chordata; class Aves; order Passeriformes; family Icteridae; genus Agelaius; species Agelaius tricolor. The sequence goes on from NW_027269261.1 coordinate 49,616,600, forward strand.
ACTCAGGTGAGGAGTTAGTCAAGGTACCACTTAGTAGTTCTATTCTAAGTGATAGAAGAGCACCACAGAGCACCAGGACTGTCAGTGGATAATCTGAGAGAAAACAAAATATACTTGGAGTACCTTACATTGATGTACCATATGTTGCTGTAGCAATATTTCAGAATGAAATATTGCAGCTGGATTTAAAAACAAGTCAAAACCCACAACACCATCCTCTTCTAATCAGATGGCAATGCCTGATTACATAATTTTCATTTAAATATACTGATAAATGATACACTGCATAGTTTAAGTCACTGCAATAAAAAGAAAAGCCTAAACAAACAAAAATTCTTCCAAATTAAGGACAGTATTGTTATGCAGTTGAAGAGTGGGGTTTGGAGCAGAAAGTGAAGGTTTGTCATAGTGGTATAATTGCCTTAATATAACAGTCAGATACTGGAAAATGTTAAATGCAAACCAGTTGAAGATATGGCATGATTTAACAATTTTATTGTTGGAGAACTTGAGAAAAATAACAGTAGAAAATCACATTGTATTTGACTCCAATTATATAACACCTACAAAATATAAGCACTTCCATCCTAACCCACTTCAGGCATAATGAAGTTCATGTATTCTTATTCAAAACAACTCAGCAGACAGCCCATAAGCCAGAAACCAAAAGCAAATAGCTCTAGATGCTATTATACACCTGCTGCTTCTTCTTGAAAGAAATAAAAGCAGGGATACTGAGCATGCTTCTATGGGAATGAGGGAGAGGTTTCCAACTCCAGTCTTAGGGAGTTTTCCAACTTCTTTTCTAGGAAAAACCAAGCAAAGATGTGAAGGGACAAATAAGTCCTTCTCCAGAAAACATAAGTCTTAGTTTTATTTCGGTATTACAGCAGTTTTTAAAGCATTTCAAAGGAGATATTTATTTCAACCAGTTTTAATCTACAGTGCCTTATGCCTCCTGCATACACTATGCCTCCTGCTGGTGTCCTTCCCAAAGAAGAGCCTGAAGTGCTCTGTGGCTTAATGGACAGCTAAGACATACCTGCTCTTTCCTTGACTTCTGCTGCTTTTGGTAAAAACCAAACTAAACCTCAGTGTCCCCAGTCTGAATCACAAAAAACCTCAAAAATGCCAATTTTACTACCACATTCATTACAGATGTTTCTTTGCTCCAGAGTTTTTCTCCCAGCTACAAAAGAAACAAACTCTCCTGTGCTCTTCTGATAAAGCTCTTCTGCTTTCAGCTGGAGAGAGAGTTGCAGGCCCTATTTACTCTCTGTCTGATCATACAGCTGTTGACAGATTATTTTAGCTCCCACTAACTTCAATATCACATCCAATATGAAACCTCTATTCAGTAGCTCAGAGAAAACAGAGAAAAATTCAAGCAGACTTTAAATGCCCTTCATTATAGGTCTCACTTTGACTTTGCAAATGCAGCATCTATAAAGGCTGAAAAAAGAAAAATGAGAATGGATTATTTGTGTTTTCTCAGTCTGATTAACATGTTGGTATCAAAGCTGTCACATGCCAGTTCTGTTTCACCTTCCTCTTTGGCACCCTAATCAATCAGGCAGACAAAAATGACAACATTCTGTGACAGTTACCAATCCTCTGGGCTTGCTAAAATAAAAATAGTATGGTAACCTCAGAATTGTGACCTGAAGTAGACAAATGTGCAGTGAGGATGCATGCATATTTCTGCTGAAGGTGCTCTCTAAAGAATGTCCTAGAATGCTCTCATCTAGATTAAGCAGCTACTACATGAAAGTTTCTAAATTTCATTAACTCTCTACCCCCATATCTGTGTGTAGACAGACTCACTCCAATCTTTTGGAGAAAAAAAAAAGTCCCAGTATTTTATACTCAGTGGTATAAAACACTGTTCAGGAGAATAGGAATTGGGAGAGTTGCTGTTGATAGAATAGACAAACAGATGGCATGAAATGCCAGCCATGGCAAAGATATTGCTGTAAGACAGTTGTGTCCTTTAATACTAGTAATTATATTGTTGTTATATATTTGGAGATTGAGACTTATGAGTACCTTTCTTGCAAATCATCCTTCTCATTAATAAGAAAAGGTATTCCTTTCATCCCCTAAAAATAACTGGCACAGCCGGTAAAAGCAAAAGAAACAAATAAATATAAATAGGCTTCCAATAAAGTCCTTCCCCAAGCAGTGAAAGAGATAAAGGCTGTCCTAAAAGGTAGTGGCCAAGCTGACAGAACAACAACCATGCTGAAAAGTGGTCATTTTTTCAGAAAGGGGGCAGTAATAGAAATCAGCGTTGCTTCGTAATTCTATCAATGTCAAAAGAAATTTCAAAGAACATTACTAAAAATTTAAATTATTTATAATTTCTGAATCCCCATCAGGGGAGTAGCCATAACATTCTGGAAATAGTTTGTGAAACATCTGGTAAATTAAGTAATGATATGTATAGAGAGGCACATTGAAAAGTCACAGACAGGTTATAAAAGAAATAATGCAGATCTTCTCATATACTTGACTCTGTATGAGCCACTTTATTAAATGACAGAGTAGAAACAAAGACCTTAGGAAATTATACTTGGAACAATCAGAAGCATGGCATGACTCCCACAGAGACAGGACAATGCAGACAGAAAGCAAAAGAGCAACAGTATACAGTAAATGAGTTGTAAACAGAAATACTGAAAAATGTCACCTCTATTCTGCTTTACCCTATCTGAGCCCAAAAGCTGCAGAATGCCTAGAAAATTCCAAAGGCAGAAATGGTAAGAATTACTGTCCCTTCTCCCACCCATTTTTTCACAACAAAAATGTATACCCTAAAGGTGTTACTAGAATGGTGTAAAGATTCCAAAAAGATTACAAAATTGTGAGATCATCCTCAGCTACATTAGGGAAAAAAAAAAGGGGTTTTAAGGGGTGAACAAATTTCTGCTCTAAGCACTAAGCTGCAAGGGACTATGGGTTTGGCAGAACTTCTGTGTTCTATTCAACCATGTTTCTTTGCAGATTTTAAACACTTCTCTGAAAGACCAAGTATTGGCCACATATCCCAAGATCATTACTTTATAAATTATTATTAACAATGCACCAGTTGCTATCTTCCCTATGAAATATTACAGCTACTCAAATACTGATTAAAATGCTAGAATAAGAGTATCAACAAAAAAATTTACTCTGCCAGAGGGGTAGGGAAATCATTGGAACAGATGCATCTAAATCTTATTGAGCCAAACCTGCCTAGAAAATTGACAAAGTCAGCCAGCAAAACAAACAGCAAATACCTTAATCCCTGTAATGAGAGTATGATCTACAGCAGGAACTTAGGCCATTTTAATACCTGGTTTATGTAGCCTGTTTCTTGGCTTAGTTAAATCCCCTACTACATCTGACCCATAGAAGGCAGGAAATACTTGCCTTACCGTACTCTGACCCAAACATAATGATAAATTAGAAGAAAACATTCATACAAATTTATCTTCATTACTCAAGCTTCCACACATGATGGTACAAACAACCATCTCTAACAACACCTACGTTGCTCCTCTTATTGTGGTATTATGGTATAGGTTGCTCCTGTTATTTCTATAAGCCAGGTGTGCACATGCTGACTTCCAGAGCAATCAGTGTTCCTTCTGCCAACAAAGAAATCTGATGATCTCCAGCTACCAGCACCTGCTAAAAGTCTCTTACCTTTTCACTTGTGTGAAAAACCACTTTGCTGTAGTTTAATGGTCTAAATAAGCCACTCAAGAGGAACTGGATTTTTAATGTAATTAATTGCTCCTTTGTATTTCAGACATATTTTTGGCCATCTGTCTCTGGCATGCTAAGAGAGGTCTGAGTGACTAACTGTGGTAAACATAAACATATTATTTAAGGAAAGCATCTGGTAAAACTTAAGTCAAACATGGAATGTGGCTGGCATCATTACTTGGAGTGGGGTCTATATTTTCTTCCCATGCTTTTTAATTAATGAAAAGCTATTGCTCTTGCTTGTGTTATTCTCAGTGTTCCCTAAGTTCCCATGATCACTCCAGCACATGCAATCATTTTCTGCTCATTTGACATTAAACATGTCAAAAATAAGAAATCAGCAAGAAAAACAAGAATCAGCAATCAAAGATGACTGATTTGAAATGCCTTAAATAAAACAAGCATCTTCTAGATCCATTTTTTAACAATACTCAGAGTGTAAGAAAAAATATCTCATTAGAAATGACTGCAACAGACCAAGAGTACATGGTGAAAATATCTGCAGTAAAATGTCAATGCCTTGGCTCCACCAAGAAATCCATTGTGCAGAAACCATATGGGGCAAAGTGTACAAGTACCTGCTCGAGTAGCTGCCGTAGCCTGTGAAGCTGAGACTCCAATTGTTTATTGTGATCTTCCAATATTTGCATCCTTGCTTCCAGGCGACCTTTATGCTGCCTCAGGAGTTTAGCTTCAGCAATGAGCTCGGCATCTTCAGAAGCATGTTGAGGTGACACAACAGAGTCAGGAGGTGATGCAAGAGGGTTTATTCCTCTCTGAAGATGTTGCTCCTTTAGTTGCTCGTATTCTATCTGCAGACTCCTGGGATATTGAAAAGTGGAGAAGAATGATGACTTGATCAAGTAAATGAAAATAAAAGACTTCCTAGATCAAACAATGTTAGTATCTCCAACTAAGAACACAAATAGCTCAAACAAAGACAATGTCTTGACTTGTGTTTTATGGGGGATTGAAAAAAAGGCAGTGAAGTAAAAGTGAAACTAATTTATTTCTTCACAGACATCTCCCTCTTCTAAAAGAGCCAGCCTATGCACAATATCTGCCTTGATTGTGGATTGTTGTTTGGGGTTTTTTTGCTAAAATCATAACTTCTAGGTCTTTCTCATCTTCAACATAGTACATGCATAGCTCAAACAACAACAAAATGACAATTCAGACACCAGTATGATGATTATGAGACCTTTGCTCTTCCTCAAGGTCAGCAATGATACGCTCCAACTCTCCCCGCTCTTCCTTCTCCACTGACTTGAGTATCTGAGCAGGACTCTGTGGCTGACTCACGGGTGACTCTCCTCCCAGTGTCTGACAATACTGCTGGATAAGGGCATGCTCATCCTCTCTGAAACAATAAAACAACACAGATAAAGACAGAGCAGTAAAACATTTCTTATGTGAGCAAATATCTCTATCAAGCTGAGGGATTTTGTTTGTTTATGGAAAAAGACTAAGCAAGAAGAAGAAATTGAGCCTGAAAAACATACTGAAAGGGAACCATAAAAACATACAACGCACAGGAAAAAAAAAAAGATTAATCTGTAGTAAAGGATCAGTTTAATCTATGCATAAAGAATAAATGCTGCAAGTGGTTTAAAAAGAAAGAATGAAAACAAGAATCAGTGGTTTGAAAAGAAATAATGAAAACAAGAATCAGCAATCAAAGACGACTGATTTGAAATGCCTTAAATAAAACAAGCATCTTCTAGATTCATTTTTTAACAATATGTGACATTTTTTAAATTTTTAGGAGATAATTTTGGTTTGCTCAATTTACCTGATAAGATTAGAGAACAAAAAGTCCCATTAAAATTGGAGAAAAAGTTCCATTTTTATTCCCCCATTTTGATATACACATACAAGACCTTGAAATTCTGCATTTGTAGTAGATTTCCTTCTTAGAGGTTCAGGGACAGAAATAAACTATAGCACTGTCCTCCTCCTGACTCACATGAAATTACCTTCTGGTAAGGAGATACAGAAGTCCTGACACTTTCAATTATGCTTTAATACTCAAATGAATTTGGTTTTGCACAGATGTGCCTTACTTTCCAAGTTGCTGGCTTTTCTCCATAAATAAAGTCAGATGGATAGAAAGTGAAAGACACCACATCCTACAACCAGTTTACTTGCTTGGTCCCTCAAGAAGGATGAATCAACAACAGAAAAACATATACTGTTCATTTTTAAGAGAGAGGTTGCTGCAGCAGTAAAAATGATGAAAAAATCCCTCCTTAAATTATTTCCCTTGACTGACTACAAACCAGATACTGCACACATTATGATATCAGGAAGTATTGGCACAAACTTTACCTTAAAGATCTCCTACAGTTAAAGCATGGTCAGAGCAGAGTGGCACACACATTGGCAGTATATACACACATATTCAGATATTATTTAGAAAAGAGACTTTTTCACATTAAAAATATTTTACATGCTAACATTTTACCTCCTATTGTTGGAAACTAGCAGTTGCAAATTGTGCTATCCACTGGTTATAAAATGAAAAGCATCCGCAAAATCAGAAGTTCACTATATGCAAAGAATTTATTTTCCAAATAAAAGTGTAATGGAGATTTTCAGGAGCCTTTTAAAAATTTCCTGACAGTCAATTTAACATCTTTCATCACAGAATTTCCAAATGTTCTGTCTCATTTGAATGAATAGTAAAACCAGTTATTAAGAAAAGTATACTCTGGAAGAAACAGCAGTTATTTCTGTAGCGAGAAATAGTTTATAAATAAATGCATGTAAAAGTGAAAATCATGAGGTGTCTTATGGGAGATGCATATGGATTGGGGTGTACATCAGAAATAAGTTCGAACTCTTGGGACAAAAGTAGAAAATGTTCGTGACAGGAACAGATGAGAGTTGCATAAATACTGTTTGCGAAATGAAAAACCTTACTTTATCCTGTTAAAGTACCATTAGCTCAGTATATCAATTTAAAAGCATCATCAGTATTAGAAACAAGACAGAAAGGCCAAAGATTTAATAAATCCTGATTCCTGGTGTGTCTCTCTTGGAAAAGTACTTCTATCATTTAGCAAAATGATTGGGTTCTCTGTAGTACTGCCTAAGACAAAAGTTGTACTGAAGACTAATCTCATGGTAGAACAGCACCAAATTATTTCTTCCCAAGGATAACTATTCACTATCTACCCAAAGCTATCATGTGGCCTTCTACTTCCCAACCCATCATCAAGACTTGAAAATTTAGACTTGTGCAATCCAAGAAATATACATCAAGTAAGACTGTGCCTGCTGAAAAAAAAATCCAAACAAGAAAATATATAGCCTGTGGCAGTTCTGTCCACTGGATGAAAAATCTAATTATTGAGTTTTGCTCTTAAAAATGAGTAGAAAGTTTAAAGAAAATAATGTACATTCACTTATTTCTTAGCTGTCTTGGCTGTTGTCAGTACAGACATGACAACATGGATCTTCCCTGCAAATGAATAAATTTAATGAATTTTTTATTAAATACATATATATAGAGAGAATTAAATGTAATTGGTGTTGCATGTACATTTAAGTCCTTAAAAAAATAGTGACATCCAAGAGTGCTAGCTGAAAAAGAAACAGAAACAAACAGATCAGTGTTTCTTTCCCCCTGTTATCTACAAAACAAAACAAACAAACAAAAAAAGGCTTTTACTGCTTTATCTTCTTCACTACTTGAGTGATCTCAGGGAAATTCATAATCACTATTGTTTTTCATTAATACTTCAATGTCTACTTGAAATTAAAACAAAGGCTAGTGCAGTTAATGGAGTTTGGATCAGGTCCCAATGTGATAATTAAAACCTCATTGTACTTCTATACCCTTTAGTCATCCTGACAAAAATACCCTACTCCTTTTACCCTACTCCTTTTAAAAATTTTTGCCAAAGTGATGTAACCCCTCTGGAGGCTTCAAACAGCCCTGCAAAATGTGCAGAGTACCCTGGGACTGAAATGGCCACAGCGAGCCAAGAGTGACGGCAACTCAATGTCACCCCTTGGGCGAGCACAGAAGCAGAGTTAAGGCGGGCAGGTGAGAGAACACATCTTTATCAGCTGGGCTTCAAAACTCTGTTTACATGTGAATTTCAGTGATACTGTGTGACCACACATACAGCCTTCTTTTGTGCAAGGGTGTTGATGATGTTAGGAAATGTTTACTTGATCTAGTTTAGTCTGGTTGTTTTCATTAGGCATCAAAAAGTTGCTGTTTATGCTTTGAAATGGTGAAATAGTTTATAAACAAAATTTAGAACACCTAAACAGAATCTTTTTAAAAATAAGGCTCCGTACAGCTGGATTTATTATATTTATTGTCAGTTGTTAAACCTGAGAATCTGTCAAGATTTTGCATTAGGTGTAACCTCAATTTTTAATGAAACTTATAAAGGCTTTTAAAAAAGAGTTTGCACAATGAGTTTACAATACAATAAATGCTTATATACTATATTGTGGTCCAGTAGATGAGATCAACACAGCCAAATACAGCTAATTTTATATTTTAGTCTCAAAGTTATTCAGTCTAGAAAAAGCTTCATTTCCCTTCTCTCCCACTGGTTCAGAGCCTCAGAAAGCCTACTGGAGAGGCTGTGAATATTGATTGCTCTTTTTTTAGGCATCACACGTTGCAACTGACAGCATGCTTTCTTCACAGGCACTTGATAAAGGAAGTCTTCTGAAGCAAAACTGTATTTTCACCATGTTTTCTACCTTTGGTCTGTCTTGCAAAATTACTAGTTTGAAAAAACACAACCTTGAACCTGAACCAACAAACCTCATGACTTTAATTAGGATAGATTCATTAGTAGCACAGGAGTCCCAGGACAGGGCTTCAAATGACCTGCAACATAAGGTCATTGTTCTATGCCAGGCAAATACTTTCATTTGGAGAATCTGGGACATAGTTCTGTTGAAGTGGTAGGAGATGGTGATCAGCAATCAAAATAAAAGCATCATGTAAAATTTAATTGCTCATTCTTCCTGGTTGTTTTATTGAACACCCTGTGTGCTTTGAGGAACAACTAGAAGTACACAAAGTCCTTTGACAGTAGAGGCTGCAGTTTCTATTCTGCATTTCACCATAGTACAAAGCAGCAAACAAGACATCTCAGAAGGTCAGACTTGAAAGATGTACATCTCAGAGGAAAAGAACACCCCAACAAAGACACCCAGGGAAAACAGCCTTTGAAGGATCCTATTCTCTTTATGGACATATATTTTCAAGATGTCTTTTCCAAAACATGCATTGTGCATAGAGGAAGCAAGAGGCAAATAAAGCTGCATATAACCTCTCTTTTATTTGACTATGTTGTAGGAAGAAAATATAGATTTCTTGACCATCACTTTTCATCAGTGCATTATTTTATCTGATTTAGAAAACTGCTAAATTTGATTTAAGATAGGAAGATGTGGCTATTTGTGAACTTGCCTCATTGACAATTGTAATTTTTGCTGCAGCTCCCATACTAAGCACCATGTGTTCTAATCCAAATAAAGTGTACATCGACCTACTGATGCTATGAGACATACTAGAATAAGGATGCAAAAGGTACTCAAAAATACTTTATCTAATTTACTTGGTCTTCTCCTAATTTTACCATCTCATGAAATGAGTTTCTCCTTGTGACAAGGTACCCTTTAACCCCTTACATCATGTCACAGTATTCAGTTATTATATACTGGGGCTCCAGTTTGACTTACACCACATTAAGTAGCAGTGCCAGGTAAAAGTATCAATGACCTTCACTTGTGAACCTGTTCCTGCTATTGAAACTGAGTGCAGAGTCCCCTAACAAATAAAATTTCAGATATGTTCCAACTCTGCCTTAAGATGAGTGTGAAATAGCATCAACAATGTTGTGGACATGAAAATAACTACTAGTAAAGGCACAAACCAGAAACAGCTATTAAGTCTCTGCATTTTTTCTGAAAGTATTTATATTATGCCCACTGCAATTCACTTCAGTATGGGCTGGTTAGGATAGTTCATACATTACAGGAATAGGAGAGTTACACTCTTGTCCTATTTCTCTAACAATTTTTATTTTAATTCTAATACAATTTGATAATGATTTATCAAATTGTGAGGCATAGTTTTCTGTTAGGAACACTATTTATAATTCCATGTTGTAAAGACTTAATTTTCTCCCTTACGCTCATCCTAATTTGTGGATAGGTAAGTCTGCTTTAAAGATAGAGATGCTTTTGTATGAATTAAAGCCAAATAAAATTCATCACAACATTCTAGCCTAAACATTTAGAACTGTCTAATGTCAGGAGAAGATGAAATGAAGGGAAAACATTTATATTCAGTGCATTTGTACCAGAAAATTCATGCATGAGAGCATTAGAATGGTTTTGAAGAAGCTGGGCACACTACAGTAGAGACCGTGCCTTTTTTTTTTTTTTTTTTGCTATTTACAACTATTTTTCTGATTAAGGAAAAAGCATTTTTTAATGGACTTCACATATCTTTTGAAAAGGGAAGTATTGGAAAGGCTTAGTCAGAGAGATAAGTCACAATGACACTCAAGAAAACAGGTTAGTTAAAACCCAAGAATTATCTTTGATGAGTGCTTTCTTAATCAAATGGCATATTGCAAAATGTTCTTGAAAATAAACTCATTATGTTTAACTAAGAGCAGAAGTTCTCTTATTCAAATGTAGATGACTTCTTACACATAATCTCTGAAGCATGAAGGATGTTAAAAGTATTGTGAACTTGATAAGACCAAAGAAGTAACTTTCAAAATCAAGTGCAACACTGCCTCTGTTCTATTTTCACATTAAACTGAGGGACTCTTCAGGACTGATAAAAATAAGATCATGAAGCAGAAATCCAATTATGAGAAGCAAAGAATTTGATTTCCAAATTAATAATTGTTTCCTGAATGTTTGAAATAATACTGTAAAAAAAAAAAAAAAAAAGCAGCTTGGCTCAGAGCTCTACATCTAAACTGAAAAAACATGTATTCACATTTTAAATTGCTCCTTTGAATTCTATCCATATAAGAATGGTTAAACCATCCCCATTTCTATATTAAGAGGCATTTAAAAATATAAGTTTGAACTATAATCCTAAACTCCCAATGTTTCAGCAATTTCTGATCCAAACTGGGATACAAACTTCATAGCTCTGTAGTTCCCTGGAAAAACCTCTCCATCAAGAAGGGCTGTCAAGCACTGGAACAGGTAGCCCAGGGCAGTGGTTTGAGTCACCATCACTGGAGGCATTTAAGGGAGGTAGATGTGGCACTCGGGAACATGGTTTAGTGGTGGACTTGGACAGTTGGATTAGTGGTCTTAAAGGTCTTTTCCAACCTAAATGATTCTATGAATATAGTTTAAACTTTAAACCACAGGTCTTCAGAATTTTGAGTACTTCAGTACTTAATGAGAGCATGCATTGTAATCTGCAAGTAAAACAGAAGGTGCCATTGTGTACAGGGTTACTTTCTTGCCCATATTTTGTTTGTGTAACAGTCCCCTGACTGAGACCCAAATTCAGAGGTCCCTCTCACTTGTTGGTACACAAGCTTTCCATCTTGATTTTTTTTTCTAAGGAAAAGGAATGCAGGGAAATTGCTTTAAAATCAACAGCTGATTTACGAGTAAAAATCAAGCGTGCACCCTGCTTTCCACCATTGGGATGGATGGTTGTTTTGTCTTTGTATATGAGTAGACTCATTAATCTCAAAATACACAACTCAAGTGTATGAGCATTTAGCTGCCTTCAAGTTTGCAGCTTTCCTGCCAAATGACAGTATGTTTGCTCTTCTTTTTTTGTGGAAGGGAAATCAAAAGGGAATATTTTGGCTGCATTTCTCTCACTGGTGAGTGTGCCAGTGACAGAAACACATTAAAACAGTTCGCCTGAAAAAGTTTTATTTGGTATGTAAATAGAGTTAATTAATCAGGAAAGAGGCAACATTTAAAGGGGGTCACATGTGCTTCTTTCAAGCAAAGTATTTTAAATTTCAAATTGTTAATAGTGTACTACCTACCTACAGATAGAATAATTTCATTATTAAATTTTAAAACAGGAAATGAAAGTATTATTGAGGCCTACAGTATTTTTAAACTAAAGCTGAACAAGAACAATTTCAGTTTTCCTCTTTAAAAAAGGCTGACGGTATTTGTTAATAACTTAGAAGGGGCAGAGTCCTACAATGCTGATTTAATCAACTGAACTGATGATAAAGTGAGGTTAAAAAATTTGTTTCTACATTAAAAAAAATTATTTAATCCATCAGCAATTCAAGGGGTTCTATGTTTTCCAAGCATAGAAACAATGCATTTTAATTAGTTTTTACAATAAAGATGACACATAATTAAAAAAAAAAGAGAAAATTGGTAAAATTAATGTAGGACTATGTTTATTACAGGACAATTCCAGGTACAAACAGATGCTGTTTCAGCAGCCAGAAAATTGAAATATAAACAAGAAGCAGCAATACTGTTCTCGCTTAGAAGAATCTTCAAAGTATAGATGATTTTTTATTTTAATAAGAAAGTTGTCTAGGGTCTAGCAAAAGCCTAGAAAAGGATTATTTTATTTTATACTATGATAAAAGCAGAAAAGGAATACAAAGTAGAAGGCACAGAGCTGTGGCCTTTTAGGAGTGACATGAAATATGGCCCCTTTTGAAGCAGAATGGCTGACAAACACAGAGTTCCCACACACCATCAAGTGAACATCACCAATTTCTACAACTGGTGCTTGGGATAATTAAACTTATGGAGACATCCTTGGGCTCATACATATTAGCTGCTCTCACTGGCACTAAATCCTGTGTTAGAACTGCTGAAGATTTTAGCATGAACCTATAACCAAAGCTCCTGAGAGGCACAGTGAGTCTGAGTTACTTACACGCTTCCTGTGGTGGAGCTGCTGTCCATGAGGAAGGAGCCATTGGTCCTTTCCATCTGTGCAAGCCTGAAAGGGAAAGACCACAGCTTTCAGACAACATGCTGCACAATTTAAACAGTGGCAGTAGGAAAATCAATTCTACTTAGAAACAGCTCAGATATGGCAATCTTTCTATACATGATTAGGAATAAGCTCCTAGATTTTGTGATGAAAACCTATAATTCAGAGGACTTTTATGAGAAACTTGTGCTATCATTAATTAATTCTACTTGCCAAACAGCAACAAAAAAGTGTATTTTCTCCCTCTATCATAATTATCATTAGCATCACCACAACTCGCATGGCAAAATTAGTTAAAGAGATGTTTTCACAGATGGTTTTCTTTTTGAATTTTCTAAAGCTGGACTAACAAAAGAGGATGAATCCTTTTTAAATATAGAACATGCAACATCTGAAATTATACTCGGCAAATAATACCACACTGTGGACAGACAAGTCCTGTGAAACACCACAAAAAGCAGTATAATTGCAGGGAATCATTGCCTACACTTCCTCATTTTGGAAGCAATTAATCTAAAAAGACCAGATTATTTGACTGTATATACAAGGTCACACAGTTCTTTAAAATCAAAGCAGAAACTTTCTATCTGTTCAGGTATCCAGGAAAGATGTACCTTATGTACACAAGAGATGTACATAAAAATTTAGGAACACTTAATGCTCTACACATATATTCAACTGTACCAAACAAGGCTATTTCCTTTACTATAAAGATATCTTAATTTCACCTATATTTTTGCAAGTGCATTATGCATTACTATAGACATCTTCAAACTTCCTTTTGAAAGGAGTGTGCAAGGCTCTAAAGAACAGGGAACTCTGGTGCCTTCTTTTAGAATGGAGCAACTTTGCCCTTCTCTACATTTGTTACTATTCCTGAGGTCAAAGACGAGGAATAAATGAAGGCACACACTGAATGTCAACTTGATTGTCTATTCCACCTTGGCTGGATTGGGACATTGTGCTCCCACATCTCCCCTAAAGGGAAGAGAATCTCTGAAGTGACTCAGGACAAATCAGATCATCTCTGCTCTAGGACATCTCAAACAAATCTAGTTCACAGTGAGCAACAAGTCACCTTTATAAAGCTGCTAAGCTCAGCATCTTTAAATCTTTTGATGAAACATAATTCTAGAAATTAATCTTCACAGTCCCTTTGTCACATAGGGGAGTAGTACAATCCCCATTACTTTCAAGAGAGAAGGGCCTGCCCTGAATCCCTTAGTGAGTAACAGATATTTCAACTCACAAATGCAGATTACACCAATATCATCACATTTAGGATTCCCATCAGTAATGAGGATTTGCTTGGGATACTATATGGAACCAGCAGATGGCCCTAATCAGGGAGCACAGAGAGACAGGGAAGGGACCCTAGAGTAGCAAAAAGCCTTCAGGGTATGATAGAAACTGAAAGCTGAGGAAGGAAATTAGAAGCAACTCAGAGGTGACACAGTACAAGAACAGGGAGATGGTACCTCATTCCAGGCAGGGGATTTTGTGAACAGAAAAGTGGAGTTGAATGTTCTCCAACCAGAGACAGTGAAGGCTTTAAGCCCTCTGTTTCTGCTGGGCACTGTCTTATTAGGGAAGCCCTGATATTTCTTTAAAGATGCTTAGCTGAAAAGACTAGGACAATAAAAACGATTTACTATTTTATATGTAACATATAAATAACAGATTCAACTAGAAAGGACACAATAAAAATTATATGAAAGACACAGAATTATGTCTTTTTCTAGATTTTATTACTAGAAGAAAAATAATCCTGAGTAGTTTTAGACAGATTCCCTATGAGGCAATTAGTAGTAAATTATCAATTTTGCTAAGCAATGTTGGCACATAACAGGAACAGATTTAGGTTTGTATCCTGAATGATAATTCAGAGCTGCACAGTCCATCTTCAGCTAATCTCATCCTAAGCAGAACTGCTAAGAGGTGAGGGGGAGGAGAAGGAAAGCAGGTATTGGACCTAGTATCTCCACTGATCCTTAATGACAGTCCAGATTTTGAGCTTCATCTGGGCACAAAAAGCCACAGCATTGTGGCACCACAGGCTGAAAAGAGGACACAGCTAGACAGAAAATTCTTCCATCTCTCTAGAGAAATTTGTCTGTTCAGGGGTTTTAATTGATTACAACATGGCGTAAGTTATAGATTCAAAGAAATGTTGGGTGATTAATATGAATGACATGTTTTAAATAACCGAAAGCGCTGTAATAACTTTGTAAGTCATTTTGCTATACTACTAATGAAGCATGAAAATATTTGCTGTTGGGGGACAAAAAAAAAAATAGGCTGACTGTGGGCAGCCCTTCACCTTGATTTCCTGCCCTATTTTCTCTGGCTGCATAGATCAAGTGCAGCATATCCTAGGCATTTTAAAAAAACTGGTCTGAAGAATTTTAAGTTGCCCATAAATTAGAATGCTATTAATTTAAACATGCACTCTGAATTTTTATTCAAAGAAATAAAAAAAGTTAAAATGGCTTTTCAGTTGTGGAGATCAGATACAAGAACAAAACCACCCAAAGAAAAACCTAGTCAGTTCCCATGGTAGTTATTTTTGAGAGGGTGTCTCTGGTTAATATTTCACCATCATCATGCCCTTAACTCCAGATGAGAGGAAATGGCCTCAAGTGGTGCCAGGGGAGGTTTAGGTTAGATATTACAAAAAGTTTCTTCTGTGAAAAGCTGGTCTGGTATTGGAATAGGCTGCCCAAGGAAGAGCTGGAACCACCTTCCCTGCAAGTGCTCAAAAGGCATGTGGGGACATGGTTTAGTGGTGAATGCAGTCATGCTAAGTTAATGGCTGGGCTTGATGATTTTAGAGGTCTGTTCCTGCCTTAATGATTCTGTGATCACCAGCTCTGAATGTACAGAAGTTAGTTAGCAAAACACAGACATTGAGATGGACTTGGCATAACAGACATTTTATCATAGCAGGACTAGGGTGACCCCACAAAAGCCACAACATAAAACATTTGTAATTGCAACCTATTCTGCTAAAAGCCAACAGTAATGCAGAGTGTCAGCCTATCACAGAAGAAAACAAAACCCTGGTCTAATATCTTCCTGGGAAAACCTATAATATAGAACATGTTCTGTTTATTTCAAAGGTTAAAAATTAAGAAAAAAGCCAATAATGACACATTTTAGAAATAACGCAATTTTGCAGCAGCTTCCATTCTGTATGAGAGATGATAGATTCAACACATATATTTTACTTTTAATATGATCATAATAAGAACCTGATGATTTAAGAAGCAAATCTTGTAAGCACAGAGAAAGATATATATTTTAAAAAATAATATCTAACCAGTAGTGTGCATTAAAAACTGCAGGAATCAACCACAAAATGCAATGGACTAGTGAGAAACCACGTCTCTCTTACCTAGTAGCATACTGTTCTATCCTGGAGTGTGTGTCATCATGAAACAGCTGTGGAGACTGGGAAGGACTAGTTTAAAAATAATAATAAAAAAAATTAGTGGTGTCTAAAGCAATTCATGATATAGACAGCATTATTTTTAAATCAAGTTAGACTGATGACAAATAAATACATGCACTATATTCCCGAGGGCGTTATTGCTTTGGGTCAGCCGTGCCCTATAGTCTATTCAGGGACATCAGATTAGCTGCAACTGAGCTAAAAGAAATCAACTGGAAAATGAGGCTTTCCAGATAAAGGGGTTCTGCATACTCACTCATATTGCTCTGGCCACATACTGATGAGAGTGATAGGACTGTAAGGAAGACACAAAAAAAAAGAAGAAAAAAGAGAGAGAGAAAGAATTAAACTATGAAGCAAAAACTTAAGTACTATTTAAGCAAGAAAAAGCTGGAGAAACACAAAATACTTTAAACAGCAACCCACCCTGAACAAGTAACAATTGATGTAGAAAAGTGACAGCAACAAATACTGCCAGTTGTCACGGAGAGGCAGAAGACTGACCTACATACTTAATTTTGTTACATAAAAATCAATTTAAAGAAAAATCCAAATCATGTTATTGATTGAACTGTAGTTCATAAACCATAATCAATTCATTTAAACTCTGCTCAAGTACTGGAACTTCATTTTAAAGCAAACAAAATGTATTAAAAAAAAGTGGGGTGCAAAACCCCACCAATAAACCTCCCCCATAAGTCACAGTTATCAATGCTTCTTTTCCTTAGGCATGAAAATAATGAGGTCAATACATATTGTATTACATTCTCACACTTCAATGACTATAAGAGTTTTTTATTTTCTTTAATTTTTTTTTATTGGCAGGAATGTATTACTGAGTTTTGCCACCTGCAGGGCAGAGAGCCAATACCAAGAGTTTTCTCAGCATGGTGCTGACAATTTATCTGTATATTTCCCACATGACTGGACCAACAGAATTTTATTCTGACCTGTGATTATAGTTTTATCATTCCATTTTCTGGCAGCATTGGCAAACTTCCACCACATTAAAGCAGCTTTGCTTTCCTGCGTTGGTGGTAGCTGAAGACTGCCCTGGTAGGTAACATTTGAATGTTCATTGCTTCCTTAGAAGCCAGACTATCAATCAGACAGTTTTCAGATTACTTCCTCCTGTCTCTTAAACTGCTAATGAGAAGGTTTTGTTTACTTATTGCAAATGAAAGGCACAGCCCTACAGTCATGAAAGCCCTCAGACTGCGGGCACTGGCACTGAGCTGCTGCATGGATGCAGAGCGTCTTTGCTGAAGCCTCGCATGGGCTGTTGCTATGTTGTGTTCAGACAGTGCAGCAGTGCCGCAGACTCCAGGATGTGAGGGACAGTCAAGCCACGATACTAATTCTAGCACCCTGTCAACACATCTTAATTTTTGCTCTTGTAAGAGTGTCTTTTGCTGACAACTGCCAAGTGAGTAAATAAAGTGGAGCACTTCTGTCAGCGCCATAAACAATACCATGGAGACACTAAGAGTGCTCTCTCTGATTAGGCCACCAATATTTCTGAAGCCTGTAGGACCCTAATTAACTCAAAAATTTCTAATTCCAGGAATTTTGGCATATTCAAATAAGCAGTGCAGTTCCAAAAACCCAGTCTCCTCAAAAGTATTCTCTGTAAAACAGCTATTCAGCCCCCGCCAAAATTACCTGTTTTGTCCATTACCATGGACATTGTAAAGACCATGACTTTATAATACAATGCTGATAAAAATCTAAGCATAAAATATGTTACTTTAAAAATAATAGAGAAATCTGCAAATAATGTGAAACAGCACAGAATAATATAGCACAAGGCTCTGCAATTGTTGTTGGCTTTTTTTTGAGTTGCAGCTTTTTGTTTCTGATGGAACAGGCCAGTGACCCCAGGAGGCACTGCTCTATAAACCAAGCTTACGTCTCCAGGTTGTCACCCTCCAACACTGTTTGCACAGGTAAGTAGCCAAGCCGGGGATGCTTTGCAAAATACTTCTTGGACCGGAATTTATTCTTCAGCACCTTCGTGAAGTCCCGCACATCTTCTCCAGATGTTGTCTTTAAAAAACAAATAAATTCAACATTGCTAAATAGTACTGATTTAATGTCAATATTATTGATTATTATTGATTAATATTGCTGGTGCTGTTCTGAAAAGAATACAAGGAAGAACCTTAAAATTTCAGTTACGCTGGAATTGCCTTTTTAGTGTCCTGAGATATGGTACAATAATAATGCTAAGGCACCATTTTCTACTGGAAAATAATAGCGAGACTTCAAATTCCCAGCAATAAATGCATCTACCATTTACTTTATAAATCAGAAAAAAACTGACATATGTTCAAGTCTTAAGCTAAACATTTATATCTAGTCTTGAAAACCACAAAAATTTAATTTTTGAGAAAAATTTAAAAAGAGAAAAAATAAATTGGTAAGACATAGCCCTCACTGCTTCCGATTCTAGACCTACAATGGAAAATTTTACCACAAGATGGGAATGGTATGTGCTAAACCATTCTCTGCTGCAATAGCCAGGATTTTCATAAACATTTTCTCCAGTTCTCTTCCAAATCTCTTCCTATAGGATTCTGCCACTACCTGTAGTATTTCAGAGTCAAAAATGATGAAGTGGTGGCCAGTGTACAGGCACTGTTCAAAAGCACAAGCAGGCCTGATAAGAACAATTAGTGCCTGAGTAACAAACTCAGACTGATTCAGTGGTCTCCTTACTACCACAGAGTAAGATTAGGATATAAATTAGCTACAAGATTCTACAAGTCTAAATTTACAAGTTAAAATCAACATCTTCCATCCCTCTCAGCAGCTTTTTTACTGGTTCTGACTGATGCAGCCTCTTCCAAAACTGGTAAGTGCTTAACCCCATCCCTCTTTGCTCCCTCCCTGCCCACCACCCTATCCTGGGAACAAAATTAAAATTTATTCAACTGCTTTTAAAAATCCCTTTAACTGGTGATAATCACAGCAATAGTGGCAGCACAACTTTGGTAATACTATTCAGCTAACTTCTACTACAAAAGCAGGGATACATACAGGCATAAAATACAAGGCAAAAATGGCAATAAAGAGATCTGAAGAAGGAAACAATAGGATACAGTCTGCCTTTAAAGTGTATGTGCTCAGACTGGGCTAAGTATTTCAACAGAACATCCCCTTCCAGCTGGTACTATTGAGCATTTTCTCTTGCAACTGCAGTAAAGAAAACATGGCCATTCACCTCCAGAAATACCTGAAGATTTGCAACAGCTTTTACAGACATCCAGGCCAGTCTGTAACAAACTACAAATTGCATTCCTGTACCCTCTGCTTTGGGAGAAGCCTGTCAGCATCAAAGGATGCCAAAGCCAATGGACAACCACGTGGAAAATGGACAGGAAGGCTTCAGTTTTGTCATCTTTTTCCTGAAGTACTACCAAGAGGCCTAGAGGCAGGTCAGGCAAACTATTCTCTGCTGTCAAAACCTAAAAATATTTCTGTATTCATCTATATATCTTAATGTATGTATAATATATGCAGTTACAGACTCTGTAATGCATTTCAGATGAGCAATAGAAATAGTAAAACAAACTGGCGTTGATAGGAACTTCTCATATGTGGCATTAAAAAGTACACAACAGAGTAAATTTGTGACCAAGGGCTGTTTGAACCCCTGAATTTTAATAAAAAAAAGTGAATCCAGGGAGGGTTCACAAAATCATTCACAAAAAGCATCTCTCCAACCACTGCACCATCCAAAGAAGGAACATGAGGCTGTGCAAAGGGCTGCTCACTCTCATGCAACAGTAACTCCAACAGATGGAACTCTGCCCCAAGGCCAAGGAATGAAAATTTTAATACCTACACATTGTAGAAATAAATGTCTACTGAGCTGCCAAAATTTTTCCTCTGGTGTATTCTTTATTTGGTATGACAACCTGATTCTCAGAAAGAGGACTAATATGACTGTGTAGTGACTGAGCACTGCAAATACTAACCAGTAAAATTTGAGCAGATTTGAAAGAACTATTTTAACTTACATACAAATAAGGTGCAATTCTAAAACATGGGTCTTTTTTTCCTTTTGGACATATAACCACAAAATACAATCCAATCCAAAATCAATGCCAAGGGAGATGTACCAAAACACTTTCCTTTAAAAAAAGAATAGCCAGGAACTGTTGTGTAGAATCTATCTTCTAAATTAAAGCTAGCAGGTACCTTGTACGCTTGCTTACATGGTAAAAAATCATGACATCTTGGCTATTTCCACACAAATCAATAGTACAAATAGCACTATTGCTTCAGACCTACTTCAAAAGCAAAGAAAAAATACTTTCCTTCACTGAAAATTCAGTCCAAAGACCATGCCGTCAAACTGAATTTAAAATCTCAGTTCTTAGAGCAAGACAAAGTTCAGGAAGAAATATTTTATATCCATGGCTGCCACACCCAACTAAAAACATCATAACAATTGACAAACTGGCATCAGTGCTCTTCAATACACCAGCCAGGCACAAATAGAGTTATAAGCAACAAACTAAGATACAATTATTTGTAATCCAATAAAAATTGAAGAAACCAGGAAAGCAGTGGAAAAAAAAAATGAGCATGGTGAAATACATTTTCTATACATATCTTAAAAACCCAGTTGGTGTCTGCTTTCAGTATATTGGAAATAGAACAAGTATTCATTGGTAAAAGAGTAGTACCAAGATTGTAATAAACTAATTGTACAGCTCTAAATTACATAACATATAATATAAAAATTACAATAAATATGTGAAAATGAATAAATAGTATAGAATATTTATAATACATATATATTTAATTTTATTTATTTCTCAGTAATGTCTTTTTCAAATGGAAGCCCACATTCTTATTCCTTTCACTGCATCTAGCTATGTAAAAGGACTAGTCTAAACCTAAGTCATCATTCTCTTAATTACATTTATTATAGCTAACACAAAACCAATTAGCTGTTTTAATACACACAGAGAAACTGATTCCCAGGAGAGATGTGAACCTCCCTAAAGTATGCTGTCATTATGCACAACCACATTAATATAACACAAGTGCCACTACTGAGAGGATTTCCAATTCAAAAAAATCTAAAAATAAACTGTGTAGGTAGTTATATAGGACTACTCTCAAATTAGATGCTAGGAAAATCTGACAATATTTTTACACATCCGTGTAAAATTTTACATTAAAAATCTTATTTCCCCATCTTTTCTGACAAAGATTATGTAAAGGTGAAAAATAAATGAGAATAATTTTGCATTTCTACTTCCTAAGAGAGAATTATGTTTTCAGATGCTTCTCACACCTATCACTAAATCCTGGATGAAAGAAGAGACATAACTGAATCATTATTAAAATGATTTTTTTTCCCCCCAGCATCAAGAAAACTAAATTGCAAGCTAGGACAAATGCAAAATGGCATTACAGATTAGAATGCAGTAACTACATATAACTATGAGGAGTAAATGGTCCTAATCTGAAATTATGAAGCAATTCTTACCTAAAGAAAATATCACAAAAGTCATTACAATAGAGAACATATTCCTAAACCCATCCTCCAAATTATTTTAAATTTGGTAAGAACCTACTGTGCTTCTGAGAAATCCCTTTACACCCTACACTGAACCATTCACATGAAGACAATTAAATGGTCTTCCATCCATCTGTGACTAAGCTCCAGTTCTAAATGTCAGCTTAAGTAATGGAAGCATTTTTTTACCTATTTATTGCTAGTATTCTTGATAAAAATGTATTAATATGCATTAGCAGTAAAAAAGGGAAGCTAGATTTTATTAATGCAGTTTGGTGAGTGCATGCATTTGTACTCTGCTTTTCAACACTGGCAAAGAAAGCACCATTTTAACATCAACAGCCTTTGAATTTAGTTGAAAAGGCAGAGAAGATGCACCCTTCCTGTTCAAGCTATTTGTACTGTAATATAATGGATTCTAAGGAACAATTCAGTGGTCTTTGGTGCTTTTATTTTATTTCACAGACCCAGGACTATGCTATTTTTCAAGCATTATTCCATTTAAACATATAAGTTATTCTACTAACTGCAGAAAATTTTACAATTCTTGACTACTGCATCGCATTTAATGAGTTCAATATGTAGAGAGGTTTAGCAACAAATTAGTATACCAACCACAGAGCATTATTACAAATAGCAAGACTAAATAATACAGGATTCTTTTCATGAAATCAAGTCTTTATTCCAGACCTAGACTGGATAAGGCTAGTTAAAATAATTTGCATGTGGGTACTGATTATGGAAGTCTAACAGCATCTAGGTCTGTTTGTATAATGGGTCATTTCTTTTTACAGACATGGAGGTAGCTGAGTACACTTACATCAGGACCCAAATAAAATTCCAGCTCTCATATTCCACTTTCAAATTAACCGGGGTCACTCTGGACCTCTAATTTTATGCATCACCTGAATTATATGCCATTTCTTTTCTTCTTTAAAACTTCCTCAAGTTCCTTCCTTTTCCCCTTTTTAGACTGGCTTTCCTTCCTTCACTCTGATCAAGAATGTCATTTTACTCCCCTTGTTATCCCATAGAGGAGTCACCTCATCCCTCCTATATTTCATGGAAAGAAGGGGCTTTTGCCTTACACTACACCTTATTTTACACCCAATATTGCCTTAAAACCAGATTTTTTTCTGCAGCAGTAACAGAAATTTTCATTATAATGTAAGCCATCCCTATTTCCAGGAACAGAGAGGATTCCAGCCATTTCCAGAATATATTTTCAGTTTGTCAGCCTTCACTTGTAAATGAGATGGCTCACGGTTACATAACGTGAACTTGTTTAACAAGACCTGAAAATTCATCTTAGATATCAAATCTGCTGCTTCAGACAAAACCTGGAATTCATGAGAAAGATAACATAATATTCTAGGGAAAGTACAATATACCTCACGAGATGTAATCTGTATTTGACTAACTCAACAGGAAGGATATCTTATCCTGCAGACCAGCAGCATAATCTGTTTCAACACTCCTGACACCTCAATTTCTGAATTTCCTGCATATTATAGACAGTAAAAAAGAGTATTTCTGTTCCACTAGATGAGGTTTATAAGCAGAAAAAAAAGTGAATTTTTAATGATGTTTAATCATAGACCTCCAAATCCTGAGGTTAGAATAGTCATGTAATAAAATATAATAAACATTAAAACTAGCTGAAAAAAACCAACAAATCTACTTAAAAAATGTTCTTCAGAGTATTCCCTGACATGCAGATTTACCAATAAAATATTAACATTTGGTTATAGATTTAATGAAAATACATTAACATTACTTATTTTTATTTTCTGACCATAATGAAGTAAAACCACTACTTTATAGGATTTGAATTCCATTACAGAAGACACACTAGACAAAAAAGAGAGGGAAAACACAGGTAGTAAGTCCAACAACTACATCAAAAGGGACAAATAACTCAATGAATTTTTGCTACTAGAAGAACAAACAGAATTTCGTAACACTATTGAAAATTGGCACTGTTGAATCAGCTCTAGTTACTTTCTGGTCTGAATTTTTCTGAGCATGCAGACCTTTCACACTGTTGTGTAGAGCACATATAAATTATCCTATTAATTTATTTCTAAGGTAAAATTCTTGACTGCAAACAGCTATCTGATAAAAAAGCATGAGTGGTATTTGTGTGTAGCAACCCAGCCACTCCTTCAGTAAAGAAAGACTCCTAGGAATCTTTTTTAAAAATTCTGTTTGAAATATCATTAGGAAAATACAGTGTTATAAAATTAATTTTTGTCAGGTACTGCTGGTAAACATCTCACACCATTTCTGGTTAGAAACTATTAATTCTGGGCTTTGGATTTTTTTCAGCTATACATTAACTTTTATATATCCCAGTAAATAGCAATTACACAACAGAATGAAACACAATCTATTTCTAGCCACATTTTCACAAAGCAAGGAAATGCTGGACCCGAAAACATAGCCCCCTAAAAATATTAATGTGCATTACTAGAATATTAAATACTCTTTGCCATTGGTACAGCAATAGTAAAGCAAGTCCTTTTTCTCTGCCATGTTTTTACCCTTATCGTGTGTGTATATATGTTAGTATACAAGAACAGCAGTTACATTTAATATTCAAGCTTTGTTTTACCAATCAGAAGTGAAGTTTAAGTTCTCTCAGAGGTGGATACTGCTGCCCATTTCTATAGAATCCAAACACTCCCTACATACAATCAGCAAAACCTGAAAAGTTCTTGATACCTCCCAAAGAGAAAGGTAGGAAGACAAATTATATTAAACATATGTAAAATAAATCCTGGCTAGGTAACAAAGACTATGAAAAAATATTTAGACCTCCAATCTGGGTTGTTATCGATTAGAAACACTGAGCAAACTGGTACTCACAGGTATGCAATACTCCACCATTGGATAATGCAATTTATGCCCCTTGGCTGTGCGGCCAGAAAAGAAACAGCTCTGACAGACATCATAGTTGAAATGCTTTAAGCTCCGGTACCTGTGGGGACATTAAACAAAGTGATTAGAGGTTTACTTCTAATTAAGCCTCACAAAGCAAATGACTCTCTGAAATGGGTCACCTGCTTTTCAGCGGCAGCAACACAAGGACACAGTGAGTTTGTTGGGATTAGCTGAGAGAGAACTTTGAAGTGTGTGAGTGTGCACAACCAGAACGTGGCACGGCCAGCGCTCATCACGGCTACAGGCCCAGGGACAGCAGTGCCACTGCAGCAGCTGCAGGGGACACAGCAAACCTGCAGCCCTCTTAGTCCACAGAACCTTCCTACACTACACACCTCACTGGGTATTTAGAAGTTCCTGTCTCCATATCAATATAGAGAGCCATCTGAAATGCATTACAGAGTCTGTAACTGCATATATCAATCACCTGCTGCCCAAGCAGCTTTGATGCAGAAAATCATACAGGCATCAGCTTCACTGATGGACTGGAAAGAATTTATAATTTTAAAGTTTTTACTGACTTTAAACTCCATTGCTTTAGTTTTTCTTTTCCTCTATTTACTATTCATGTGTTATCTCAAAAAAAAAAAAAAAAACCTTCTATAAACCAGACTGGTTTATTTCAGTTTTTATACTCATCAGTTAAAGGTTGGTAAATAATTTTAGTGCTCAGAAACTCAACAGACATTTCAGAAAATTAAATTCTCAAGCATTCATGAATTGTAAGAATAATTTAAAATTCAGTTAAGAAAATACAATGATTTGTTTACTTTTAGTTGATTTTTAAGAGAGTGTATGTATAAATAGGCTAACAAACTTCTACAGTATCCCTTGTACTAAATGTAATCACCAGGAACATGATTTATTAATTTATTTAGACTAAATCAACAGTTCAATTCCAGATTGCACCCACTGTTTCTATGCTATGGTTGTTCTGACTGGATGAGGTGATATCATTTGTATGAAACTAAAATGAGCTAACTGAACCAAATTGAATAGCTACTGAATAGTTAAAGTTTAAATTAAATTGCTTCCTGAGAGCAGTTTTCAGTACCCCACATTTTTCCCCTGTTGAGTTTTATGTTTTGTTTTGCAAGAGAATATGTGTCTATAAATGTAAAAGTTCACTTTAAAAGATGCTGATCCAACTTGTTTATAATCTTTTCTCAGAGACAGTGCATTAAATGGCTACATTTACCTTCTGCTAAGATGCTAGATGCTTTTGTTGTTGCAGATCTCTAGCTTCATTGTAGAAATTATTTAGAATGACCCATTCTAAATGGGTCTTTGTCTTCTTTTCCATCTCTCTGCCCTCCTACACATAGTGCAACTTAGACAACTATAATATAGCTGTGCCAGAGCTTTGTCACCTTATGCTTCCTCAAACAATAACAAAGACTGGAACACTTAGAAAGCGTCATCTCCTTTTAAGACAGGCAACAAAGTTTGATCAGATTATTACTTTTGCAAATAATCACATACATATATTTACAATAAAAAAAGAAAAAGAGGGTTACTAGCTCAATCCCATTAGATTGACTAAAGCCAGCATTCCTAAAACTAGGCAAGATGAATCTGACCTCAAGATTCATATTATTATCCTCTAAAACGGTGAACAAAAATTCCTCATCTGCCTAGATACCTAAAGAAAAATCTTAGAAGTGTTTACATGATTGACAGCTTTATATTTCTCCTAGATAATACATTAGACTTCATGACCACAGTAGAGGAAAAAGCCAGTTATGCTCACCTCTGGCCTCTAATGCAGATTTTGGAGATGAGGTTTGCATCACTTTATACACTGGAGCAATCAATTTACAAATGCATGTTAGTCATAGCATGACTTACTAAGGGTACCAACTACAGCTTAGGAGAATAACATGGACAATATTCCCCATGTAACATTTTCTTTTAGAATTCACACCTTTCTTTGAAAAGAGAAAAGTTAGGTTATGTTCAGGGACATGGGGACATTGCAAGTCTCATCACAGCAACATATCAGTGTTTGTTTTAAGCAAGGAAAGATTGATGTTGAAGGCTGTTTTATACTGCCTGGCATAAGTGAGTTTCCCAAGCCTTATGCAGGAGAGCAGACAGACAATCGTTTTTTCTTACTGATCACCTCCTGTTGATCTTTCTGCTTACAGAACACATGGGGTGCATTTACACTTCATTTGCTGTCTCTTGAATCCACCAATCCAAAACCATCTGATGACAGCCCACCCTGTTCCTCTGTCAGGCACAGGACTACTGGGTGTCTAACAGTGGCACTGCACGAGCCAGAACTGCACTGGCTCAGGCCACACTGTGGCCTCACCATGGGTGACAGATCCCATCTTAAAGAAGGAAAACAGTGGAAGGAAAACAGACAGGAAAAAACTTCACTTGTTGGAAGGCTTAAAAATGTGGATATTTTCAGAGAAATATTGTACCTAACACCTTTCCTCTTACCTAAATCCAACAATTGGACACTCCTTACAGATGTTGCACTTGGCCTGATGTTTTGCTGTTTCTGCAGCTGCCACACGGTGCAGAACTGGTAACCACACCATAGACTGTGGTTCTAAGCGCATCCAATCTATGAACTGCTTTACAGTTATTTCTGGCTTATTGTGGTTCTGTGGAGAGAAAAAACCCACATCCAAATTAAAAAAAAAAACCAACAACACCACAAAACAACAGACTAGATTTTCCTTAGAAAATCTATGGAAAAAAGACCCTAACAACCTGCATGAATTCTTTCCATGACAGTTTAATCCAAAACCAAAGGATACAAGAAATAACCTCAATGAAAATTAAAATAAAGAAAATAAGTGAAATCATTAAGAGTTTAGAAGACTAAACAGCTGTGATAGAGTGGACAGATGGTAAGAAAGATGGAAGACATAGTACAGAAGTAACAGGCTGTGAAGTAAAGCTGTCTTTCAACTGAACTGACTCGAAAAGTGAGCACACTCTGCAGTTCAGACATATTGAAGACATGGTTATCTTCTGAGTTAAGATTGATGACAAAATACTAAGTCAGTAGTGTTTGCATGTGTGTACTGATTGCCCCAAGACTCATCAATTTTTTATTGTGTTCTAAGCCCATGGTGCTCTTTCTAGTTAGCACATTAAATATAACACGCACACACAATAAACAAACAAACAGGCAAAGAACAAGAAAGGAATCTGCCATTTATAGCCAGTCACCGCAAGAATATATTCGAGCTAATGTATTAACATGATTCTTTTAAGAAGCAAGCAAACACACTTCCACATTTTCTTTAAGAGGAGCCTAGCTACAAAGGTACTGTATTCATCAACTTTGTCAGCAATAACAACAGAGCTCAATATTTCTGAGCGCAATGGAAGCAATAAAATAAAGCTTAAAATGAAAGTTATTCTTAAATGGTAACACATGATGGAAAGCTTCTTAACCTATTCATGGTCCAAGTTCATTTTTGGCAACAAGAGGGAGAAGCATGGAAACAAAAGAGTGTTTCTTCCTCACCAACAAAATACTTGTTTTCACTGGGCTGAGATAACTGACATGCAGCTGCATATTTTCTCTACGCTCTCCTAACCAGGGACTAAACTTGAACTACTCCTGTGAGCTGAGGGATTGCAACCTCGTTATCAGTATAATTGTAATAATACATCAAGTATTTAAACAGTATCTTGCTAGTACCCCCCACCCATAGCTGAATAGCATGGGAGATGGAGTAGATATTTGAGGGACATAAAGGGTCCCTTTGTGAATAATAAATGAAAAATTTATTTCACTATGACTCAAACCACTCAAGGCCAGCGATAGATAAGTCAAGCATCATCCCTTATTGTCCGAAGCAGCAATGTTAAGACATCAGGGGGAGCTTTACATGGTTAATTGGTGAAACCAACTTCTGTAAGTATCTATCAAATTATTCATGACCTGGACAAACACTCTTCCAATCCTAATCACCTGAATCCATTAATGAATCTAATGGTTCAGGAAAAAAGTCAGCACAATTCCATTTTTTAAAGAACTGGACAAAAAAGTAGAAATCTCTATGAAAGAATGGTAAAAGAAAATCCTCTGAAAGTTCACTAAAATCTTTAATGTTCAATTCAATAAAATCAGAAATATCCAAGTCAGTAATTTTATATAAGCCATGGTGTATTTTTAATCCATATAAAATTTCTGACAATGCTCAAATCAGCTGCTTTCATAAAAATAATGCACTGAAGCAGAATGGCTATCACTACCTAACATCAAGGAGCCTTAGGCATCCTTGAAAAAGTCTGAGTTAGTTGTGGTCCATCACAACATTCTGTTTTTAATTCTCATCTTCTTTAAACAGACAGACACTCCTTGCAGCCTCATTAACCCCCTGCATGTATTGTGGAGCTTCACAGCAGGCTGCAAGAGCTTTATTCCATGTTCTGCTTGCAATATAAAAAAGACTACGCTTGAAGTTTCATGCAACTGCAAAGTCTTTTGTCAGTAACATAATGCTAAATAATTTCCTCATGCACAAGGTGAAAAATTACTATCAACATCATTTTCTTGTTCTGTTGAGATCATGCCTTATTCCAGCTGGAAAAAGCATGTTGTTCTCACAGCATCGGGTTGCTTTGAACAATGCAAAGCAGGATAATTGGCCAATACAAAATTTTTTAACAGTTTTTAGAGCCACAAACACTGTCAGAATCATGAAGATTTATACATTCTTTTGGCTAAACAAAATCTGTTTGATCCTCTCCTAAACCATAAACCATCTTTCCCAGCTGCATTTTCACATGAATTTCCCATACTGCAGGAGCATATTCATTTCTGTTCAAAATCCAGCGGATGTTTTTATATTCCTCTCTTCTTTTTACATCAGCATGTATAAGTGAATCTGTAAACTTAAGAGAGAGTTTGGTTTTATTTTGTTCTTCACATGAAGGTCTTTATCTTACCTGCTGGAAGCAGCTGCGCACACTGGGTTCAATGTTGCTGCCACCAAAGGCTGCCACTTCCCCAAGCTGTCGCGGGATCTGGATAGCATCGTGAAGCAGAAGGCCCAGCTGTCTCTGGTCACACATTTCTGTAGGGCCTGCCACCTCCTTGAAGAGGTCTGCAACATCAACAAAAGACATCATCTCATTCCATTTCCATGTACACCACCTTCAGTAATGCTGCAGCTCAAGCTTTTAAATTCTGTATTATTGTTGTGGTTACAAACGGCCACTGTCCCAAAACCTTCATGTAATCTTGATTCATCACCATACAACTGAGAAAAATAAGGCCAAAAAAATAAAGCTATATAGCTTCTTATGGCACATAGTGGACAGGAAGGAGATTTGAGGAAGCACAGCTTCACCAGTAAAAATTCCTGCCTGACACACCTAATGACCTTCCATGATAGTGTGACTACATTATTGGACGGGGCATGATTATAGATGTCACCTCTCTGGACTTCTGAAAGGCTTTTGATACAGTCCCCCACAACATCCTTGTCTCTAAATTCAAGAGGGATGGATTCTATGGGTGGGCTGTTAGATGGGTAAGGAATTGGTTGGATGTGGCCAACAGCTCGGAGTCCTGATGGACAACAATGACGAGTGATGTCCCTAAAGGGCCCATACTGGGACCAGTTATTTAATATCTTCATTAATAAAAACAGATGAAGGGATCGAGTGCACCCTCAGCATCTGCAAGTGACTCTAAGCCAAGTGGTGTGGCTGACACACCTGGAGGATGGGATACCATCCACACCTGGACAACCTGGGAACCTCATGGGGTTCAACAAGGCCAAGTTCAAGGTGCTGCACCTGGGTCAGGGCAACCCCCAGTAACAGTTCAGGCTGGGGGATAAAGGGACTGAAGGTAGCCCTGTGGCAAAGGACTTGGGAGTGCTGGCAGATGAAAAGCTGGACATCCCAGAACAACAACTGTATCCTGGGCTGTATCAGAAGCAGTATGGCCAGAAGATTGAGGGGGGTGATTCTGCCCACTCTGCTCTTATGAGACTGCACCTGGAGTACCAAGTCCAGCTCTGGGGTCCCCAGCACAGGAAGGACTGTTAGAGCAGACCCAGAAAAAAGCTAAAAACTCATCATAGGAGAGATGTTCCATCACTCTGAAGAAAGACAGAGAGTTGGGGTTGTTAAACCTGAAGACCCCAGGGAGACCTTATTGTGGCTTTTTGGTACTCAAAGGGGCCTTACAGGAAAGCTAGGAGCACAGCTTTTAGCAGGGCCTGTTGCAATAGGACAAGCAGTAATGGTCTGAAAACTAAAAAAGGTAGATTTAGACTAGTTATTAAGAATAATTTTTTTTTACAATGAGGGTAGCAAAACACTGGAACAAGTTGCCCAGAGAGGTGGTAGATGTTCTATCCCTGGATTCAAAGCCAGACTGGACATGGCTCTGAGCAACCTGATCCAGCTGAAGATGACCCTGCTCATTGCCAGGCGGTTGGTCTAGATAACCTTTTAAAGCCGCTTCCAAACCAAACTATTTTATATTTCTATGAAGAATGAAATAATATTTCAGATATCCACTTCTTGTGGTAAAAAAATATGTCATGCTTCAGTTGGTTAGGGACAGAAGCACAATCACTCTGAATTGAGACTGGAAGTTACCACAAGTCACATCTGGCCATGTGAAATAGCTTAAAGCAAGAACAGCAGCCAGAAAGACCTGAGCTAAACAATAATCACATTTTCTTCCTGGATAACCATGTCTGCTTCCATGTACTTTTCCTTCACTGATTCCATTTTCCTAAGGCAGGTGTCAAGCCCTGCAGTATAAATGGATGAACCAGGATGACTGCAACAATGGAAAAAATTGATGCTTTAAGGGATGAAGAAAATTTTTCCAGATACAGGCACTGGGAAGGAAGATAGTGCTTGTACCTAAACTCACAGTAAAGCACTGAGTTAATAGGTCTGTCAGCAGTACAGTTATTATTTCTCATGTGCTTTCTTAGCATGTTTCTTTGATTGGACATTTTTAATTGTTAAAATGCTCAAATGGTAATGTTTCTGCTAACAATTTTGATTTATGAACTCTGTAGCTGTGTACATTAGCACTCAGTCAAGAGATTAATCTTTTCTGAAAACACCTTAAATGCTGAGTTTATCTAAGAAATATTTTTTAATTCTGTGATTTGTACAAATTACAGAAGAAGTGGAATCAAATTATTATATTCATTCCAGCTGGTTTTTACAATCCCCTTTTGCATGCAATGGCTGGCTTGGATTAAAGCTCCAAGTAATCTTAAAAGAAAAAGAATCCATCTATATTATGCCCTTACTTTTTCATGTTTCCCATCAGAACAACCACCAATAAATTAGAAATAAATGACATTTGAAAATTCAGTCTGACTGCACTTCTGATCAAGAAAAAGACAACCTTTGTTCAGAAACACTCATGAGTAACTCTTATTACATGGTGTAAATTGTTTTGCCCTTCATTTGGAGCAACTGGCAAGCTTTGTCAGTGTGCTTCAGACAGTCCGGGCACAGTTTTTTTCTTCTCAAAGGAAGTGGAAGCAGAAGAAAGGTCCTTCACAAAAAAGAAAAAAATCCAAATGACTGAACTAATTTATAGATTTTATTGTATTTTTCTCGCCCTTTCTTGCCTAGTCAAACAGCAGCTACAGCACCTTGTTCACTCAGTGTTGAGAAAAAAAAACCAACACAGACAGAATTAGGGGACAGAATTAGTACTGTCCAGCTGCAGGCTCCTCTTGGCAAGCCCAGATCCTGGCTATCTTCAGCCGAAGATAGCAAAGTTTTTCAATTTCTAAGAGTCAGTTTAAAAAAAATGATAGTATATTAAAAAAAAGAAAAAAATTGTCTTATTCTTTCTGTTTGCATCAGTCTGCAATGGAAACAGGCCATTAAAGAAGAACAATTCATTAGCTGCTGGAGCTGGGAGGCAGTAATTTCTTAAGCCCTAAAACTTCAGTTGACTGTGAGCTGGTAAATAGAGGAAAACAATGCCACAGGAGAGGGAAAAGTGATTAGCTAGGAGGAAACCAGCAAATACCTTTGAAGAGCTCAAACTCCTCCAAATTATTTGTTTCTTAACACTGCCAGCTGTGCCACAACCAAAGGCTGTCCAGGTGCAAGGAGTTCATGGATGGCACCCCTCTTTTCCCAAACCCCTCAATGCCATCAATGTGGCACACAGGAGGAGAAGCTCCAAGACTGAAGGCATGGAAAGTGAGAATGCTCTCGTTATCTGGCCTACCTACTCCAAATAACCCATGAGCCATTCCCTGGCAAAGGAGGCATGGCAGGAACATCTCTCAAGTGGGAGATGGAGGAGAGCCTGTTTTAGCTCTGACAGGGAGCACCCAGCACCCTACTCCCCACTAGTGGGAAAGACACTCCACACATCACACATCAGACATCTCAAAAGCCACAACTTCTTTTAAATTGAATTTGTTAACATGTACATACACACTAAAGGAGTTTCAACATAAAATACATTGACATAAAGGTTAAACTGTATAAGGGACTCTACCAAAGTACAAGAAGAATGACTGAGGAAGCAGAGAAAAGATTATTCAGATCTGAGTTGTGTGAAAAAAACAGAAACCAGGAAAGAGAAATCAGTTAAAGAAATTCAGCCTCACACTAGTATTTTGAGGATTACAGCCAGTGGGACTCTGTAACTTAGCTAGACAACCTGAAAAAAAAGTACTTAATGGTTGATAAAGAAAGGGATACTTGAAAATATTGAAAAGTTTATTGAATTCCTATCAAGAGGATAATCAGATAGTTAGTAGAAAGATGTTCACAACCCACATTTTATGTGCCTTGTCACAAACAGAATGCACGTTCTAATGTCTTCTTTTTTAAGTTAGTTCCGAATTATTTGAAAATTTACAACATAAACATAACAGTAAAAAAAACCCACCACATTTCAAGGATGTTGTACATCACTTGAAAACTGAACTGTTTAGAAGATGGGATTTACTAAGTAGCCCTTCTTTTTCATCTCAAATCCTAAAGATTTTACACATTACCCAAAAGCTACACACTGTAAAAAACTCCATGTGGGTTTTTTTCTGTTTCTGCTGCCAGTTTGGGCTGTGGGTGTTAGAAACAAGTGCGGAGTGAAGTACATACAAATGCATTCTTCTGTAGCTCACAAGTGACCCTCCTTGTCAGAAGAGAAAGCAGAGAATAGCACGGTTATGGCCAGACCAGGACATTAGCCTCAACAACAGAAAAGAAGCCTGAGACTCCTCACCCCAAAGCATAGATGTAAGCAGCCCACAACTACTGAATTACTTTTGCAGGTCGATTTTTTTTCTCAGGACTACTCAGGCATGTGCTTGAAGTTAAGCATGTCTTAAACATTTTCAAGAATAGGCATTCTTTAATTGAGGCTTCAATGTTTCCTCTAAAGCAATTGAGACTTTAATTAAAGACCCATTCTCATGTCAACCCAGAAGTCTAGAATCTTAAAAAGAAGCTTAATTAAATGAAAAAAAATCTCAAAAATTTCTCTGTCAAGACATTTTTTAAAAATGTGTCAAGTGAAAAGATCCTCCCTGTACTGGAAATGAACATACAGTCTATAGGAAGGTGGAACACTTGAGCAGCAAACATTCTGGTCAAGAGTTTTACAAAAGAATTAAGGGTTCAGCCAAAAGTTTTTAAAACAAGAAAACTTGCTTATTTTACCACCAACTACTGTAAGAAGAGTTTGCCTCTCCAAGGCTAGTGCATTTTTGACGCAGTCTGTGCTCTGCTGAGGGCTCTTACCACAACCATCTGATGGCTGTCACTATCAGAGCAGCCTGTGGTTGCCAACACCTCAAAAACTCTTAGAACAGCCAAAAAGGAGAAGCAAATGCCAGGAGCTGGTGGAAGAAAGGGAAAAGTCAAAAGGCAGGTAATTAGCATTAAGCATCCATCTTTGGAGGTCCTGGTTTTTTTCCAAGTGACTGACTTTCTTGAAAACACTCAGGAATTGCATTACAATTTTTACTCAAGGACTGAAAACTCAGTAGATGTGACAAAATTTCTCTCAACAAGAGATGATTAGTAGGGTATGACAAAAATCAAAAGAACCAAAAGAGCTCATATTAAAGATGAGTCTGTGACAGCTTGTGCCAGAGGACCCCAAAACACTGACTTCAAAAGCCACTGCAAATCAAGAACAGTACCTGACACTTCCTTTGTTAGCAAAATTTCTTTTGGACTGAAGGGTTCTTCTGTGACAATTTTAAGGTTCATAGGGACAATAAAGCTAACAAAGATATCAAAGCCTGGCACATTGATCAGAGCTGAAGTTACAACAAAAAGGATGCATTATCTAACTATTAATTCTATACTTCAAGAATGCAAGCAACTACTTTAATTTCAGATGCATTTCAGGTTGAAGTTACAATCACTAGGTACAAAAGTCTTCTGAGACTCATTCTCTACTCATTTTTTAGGACTTCTCAGCACATCCTTCAGAGTAAAAGTCCATCTTGTTGATATAAATTATGTAAAATCTGTAGCCACCATGAGCTGTCATTTTAATGCTACTATTAAACACAAAGCAACAACATATATATGAAGCTGACCTAGTAATTTCCTTGTTCTGCTTCAGTGCCTTTATTTGGCCACTGTATACTAATGTATTACCAATATCAATTTAATGAGAGTATTCTCAGGTTTTAGAGTTTCTCTAAAACCATCTTTTCCTAGGGTTATCAGTTTATCACCCACAGCCTAACTCCTACACTTTATGAAAACTTTTTATTTATTTCATGCAGAACAACAGATTGCCTCCTGAATTGTCAACATGGAACAAAGGTATGGCCATCAAGCCCTTTTTTAGTTATGGAATACTTCACACACATGTCAAATGACAGAAGGAAACTAAACACCCCAAAGTCTCAGTATGTCATTCAGATGTCAAAATATGTCCCAATGCATAAAACACCTCTTTTGTTCAATGTTAATAACTAAATTTACAAGACTGCTTACAAATGCTCTTAAGGAAAGCAGAAATGTTTTTGCAAGCTCCAAAGGTACATCGAGCAATTTCAGTCCCTCTGTAACTTTTTTCATGGGTTTCCAAAATGAGTCAAGGAACTACTGTAAAGAACAGCATATTTAAGATTATGTGCGTGATATGTAAATGTCCATCATCTAGAATGCTGTAATATAGTGCTCCATCTTCTTTTCTGTATTTGTCAGGGCTTTTTTCTCCACAAAGTTACTAAATTCTCTTCTGGTCCTGCATTTCTTTTTGTGAAATATTTTTATATTACTCGGTATATCTCAAGCTTATGAGATTACTAAAATCAACGTATTTTAAACTTTCATTGTGCAATTCTGGCAGAACGCAGATACACTAGAAAACCCTTTTTAGAGTTCAGATAGTCTTTCTCGTAGACCACTAAATACAATTGCAGGACATTGATGTATTTCCTTGCTTTATCAGCCATATCAATCTGATGCAATCAGCACTAACTTGCTTTTTTCCCCTAAACAAAACATATACACATATAAGAGATAACAGAATCAATATCATACTTCTCTATCTTCCACAAAGCTATATTCTCCTTTTCATTTGGGGACCTCAGTACTGTGACTTCTGATGATTTAGAATGGACAGCAATACTTTCCAGCCAAGATATAAATCCTATTTCAACCATTGTCACTGGTGATAATGGAAAGAATTCTCTTTTACTTACTCAAAAGAAAAGTGCCTTGCATCAAGCATGAGAAATGTTTTACTACAAATTTTGCTAGGTGTTTTGTCATTGTACATGACTTAATTATATAGAGTATTTTGTAAAAGAAATTCTTCCTTACATCTGTACTTCTCTTCCAGAAGGCCCTTAGAAAGAGACATCAAGCCAATTTTCAGAGACTGCACTCGAATTTTTCCAGTTCGGCCACTGAAATTATAAAGACAAGACAATTTAATACAGTTTCATTTTATTTCATTCCCACTCTAGTCTATTATATAATACAAAGACACTGGAGAGCTACATTTCAAATATACTTCAGATCTCAAAAAAACCATTAACACTAAAAATCACATTAAGAATTCTTCCCTCATAAAAGCTCATCTTGCCTTCCAAGTGGTTTTACATGTCAAAACAGCCTGTATTAATACAAAAGAACAGACATTTAGCTCTGCAAAGTTCTGAAAATAATTTATCAATGTGATACACACAGAAAAAATACATGAGCACACAGCAGGAAGGCCTATTACTCAGTGTGAAACACAATGACTGTAAGATGAAACAAAGTTTTGACATCACAATAATTAAATCTCTTTTTCTTTTTTTTGTTTTGTTTTGTTTTATGTTTTAAATGTTTTGACATACACAATTTTGGGACATAAAGAGGCAATCACATGCACTAATTCAATGATTTGGAGCTGTCATTCTTTTTAAGCAATGTCACTTCATGCTCATCTTGTCCAGCCTGACAAAAAAGTATGTCCAAACCTAAAAAGCAACTTGATAACAGAGTAGTACGTACCAAACCAAGTAATGTTAAGTCTGCAGGGCAAATGCTGTTCAGAAAGATACTAAAACAACAAACCCAGCTTACAGGAAAAAGGACAATTTTAAAGTTAAGAAGATTAATGCAGAAACACAATCTTAAGAATTCTTTCTTTTTTCAAACATGAAAAAACCATGACACAATTTGTTTTAAATGAGACGTGCAAAAAAAAATCTGTAGAATAGTTAAACTCTATATATTACACACATAGGGTTAGCCAGGTCTTTCACCAACAAGTAAGATAACACTAAATAGATTATCACCTAAAAACCTTAGTTTGGTCCTTTCTGCCACACAGAAGTTATATATACTTTAATTACTTTTGAAGTGGTCATTACATATCTCTTTCTATCCTATCCATTCAGCATAAGGTCTACTGTCTGATTTACTTCACAAATGTTGTGCTGAATACAAAATTATTAATTTACTCCTGGGTTCTTGATAAATTAGCTAAGCAACTTACAAACAGTAATGCATTTGTCTTCACAACATCATCTAATCTAGTAACACTAGA
The DNA here is from genome assembly GCF_023055355.1 of Agelaius tricolor. Lineage (NCBI taxonomy): Eukaryota > Metazoa > Chordata > Aves > Passeriformes > Icteridae > Agelaius > Agelaius tricolor. The sequence continues at coordinate 49,654,224 of NW_027269261.1, forward strand.
CATCAGTATCTTCATTCCATAAGACAGAACAGAGGTATACAGAAATTATTGCCAAGTTAATCAAAAACATCTATTACTTTTACTGCCTAGTTGGAAAATCAGGACCCAATTTTCCAGAATGCTATAAAAGTGCCACCTTTTTCTATATCCAAGCTTAGCTTCAAATTACCTCTTTCAATCACAGACACTACATCATTCTGGCATACCTTGCCATCTAAATGGCTCATTTTTACACCCTGATAAAGTTATTTCTCTATTCCTTCCTGTGTGTGGTTGTTTGTGCTTTAAATTTATATTCGACAGAAAAAAGTGAACATTCATTTGGATTTGATTTAACTCGGAACTGACCATATTATTTGTCTATTAAAGACAGAGAGTGAGACTTTGCAGCTAAAAAATCAGGGCACAAAGGTTTCAAGCTTCTCTTCATTTCAGGAGATTTCTGTAGGATCTTTGAAAAACTTCCTTCACACAAAAAATATTTTCTCAATAAATTACATGAATAATTACAAAGCCTGCAACATGACATTTTTTGAAAGAGTAACATATTTATCCCTAGACTCTTTCTTGGAAACAGATACAACACTGCAATGTCATATATACAGTAAAAAAACCAACACACCAAAAGCAACTTCCACACACACTCCTTCTCTCCCCCTAAACTCATAGACATTGCAGTCCTGACATTTCCAAGCCAATGCTTGGAAATTTCTAAGCCAATGGTTGAAGTTTTCCCATCTTAGTGAGTCACAAAACCACTGAGATCAGAAGGGGCCTCCAGAGACCAATGCCCCTGCTCAGCCAGGTAGAGCAGGTTTCCTTGGATCATATCCCACTTCAGTATCTTCAAGGATGGAGACTGAAAAGCTTCTCTGAGTAACCTGTGGCACTGTTTGATCACTCTTATGTTAAAAGCATCTTCTTTTCATATATTTAAGCAAAATTTCTTGTGTTCCAAGTTGTGCCTGCTGCCTCTTGTCCTGTCACTGCACACCACTGAGAAAAGCCTGGCTCCATCTTCTCTTCTGCTCCTATTGGGTATTTATGTACATTAATAAGATCCCCCTAAAACTTCTCTTCCCTCAGCCTTTACTGATACATCAGTTACTCCAAGTCCTTAGTTGTCTTCATGGTACTTCACTAGACCCATGCCAATTTGTCCACTTTTTTTTTCCCCTGAGGGAGCCCAGAACCCAGGACTCCAGATGTGTCTCACCAATGCTGAGCAGAAGTGCAGGATCACCTCCCTCAATCTGCTGGTCGACTATTAGGCTACTTTGCCAGAAGCCTGTCATGCAAGGTGCTTCTGAATGGCAGCATAACCATCTAATTGTCCTATGTGTACAAAACCTAAGAATCAAGATTTTATAGTGGGAAGATTCAAGAAACTTTTTAATTTCTGAATTCATAAAAATTTATGCCACATGTGTGATATATGCCACAAATGTCAGCACACTATACAGACTCATTATAGCAATACAAGCATGCTTGTCATTACAAAATCAATTGATAAGGCCACTTTGGGCAGCTCAGGTATTTTTTTGCTCTGATCCTGCTGAAGGGGAGCCTGAATCTATTCCTTTCTCTAAATAACTTTCTAACACAGAGTTAGGATCCAAAACTTCTTGACAAGCAAACACTGTCTATACAGTCAAAACAGAGGCCTGTGAAACCTGTGAAACCTGTAAATTATAAAAGTACTAACCAGGATATAATTAATACTAAATTGTTGAATGTAAGTGTAAAAACTACTGTTTACCAACAGTGGTATGCAAATATTCTGGAGCATTGTGATGACATAGACACAGTATATATAAGCATTTTATCTAAGCATGTGAATGCCAAAGGGACAACCAGTGATAGGCACAGCTGCATACAGGAGTTAGCCAGATTAAAAAAAAGTTGTCAGACAGGCAACACAATTAAATATAAGAGATTGCAAACAGGAATATACAATAAAGAATTTTAGAAAACAGAATTATAACATGAAGTCTAGAGGAACCCTATGTCCCTGGGGGAGCAGGGACAATAGCATAGAATCATCAGGTGCTAGCAAGGAAAACTAGAGAATGAAGATGAGCCCAGAGCCATTCAGCCTTCTCTTGTCAAAGAGCTCTCAGGCCTAGACAACACTGGCACTGCAGCTGAGGACTACCAGGGACTGCAGCCATGAGTTATCTGCATAGCCCAGCAACACAAGGCAGCCTGGTAGATCAGTGAAGGTCAGCACAGACATCTCCCCTAGATCACCCACAGACAAGTCAGACAAAGGAGCTCATTTTCCTGTCTTACAGAGGGCCAGAACCTTCCCAGAGCCTTCTTACAGCCTGCTAAGCTGCTCCCACTAAGTGCTCTATGAATCCAAAGAGCCATCATAAACACAGGGGATGCAAGTGGAGAGCATGCAGAAAACTTCCATTAGCTACTGTCAAAACCAGGGCATACATAAAGTTAAGGCTGACTGAGCAGGTATCTCATCCTCATTCCTCAAAAGTTCAGATTTTACTGAAATGGACATGCTGGTAAGGCCTGGGATATTAATTCAGGCTGGTGTTAGAATCTGCCAGGTGTATGAATGCAATGAAAACAAAGTTGCGATTCTTCAGGGGAAGATTGTGCTGCAGAGAATGAGCATGAAAGACAGCTTTGATCATATGGAAAATGTCAGCATAGATACCACAGATACCCTTCTCAGACTAATGTACCAAAGAAATTCAATTTAAAAGAAGGCATTATCAAAAGTATCCTAGCATTAAAAAAACCCTAAGAAAAATTAAAAGTTGAAATACAGGAAGTCAGATAAACATTGCAAAATATTTAAACAGTGCACAAAAAGGTTTCTTTATGGGTAATTCTAATTGAAATGAGTCATCACCCTGAATCAGTACATATAGAAGCAACTCATTTCAAGGGGTGTTAAGCTACTCCATTACTACTGAAAGCTATCAGTCCTTTTTATATAAATGTCTAGAGATTTCAGCAAATGTGACAGTATATAGTTGAAAAGAAAAACCACCAGCTATTGCCTTTGGATGCTTTAAACACTAGCCAAAGTATTTTACAGAGCAAAACTTCCTTCACAGTTCTCACTGTAAGTGTCAAGATATTTATTTCTAATTTCACCAAAAAGAAAATAATCTTTGGACTAGCTAAAACAAAGAACTTTAAGTATGGAAAATGTTTATAAGGGCAGATGATGTCTGGAACAACCTTTGAGTCCTTGATGTAGTAAAAGTCACTGAGTAATTTTAGTGTTTCTCTCCTCTGCTCAGAATGAATCATTCCTAATGTGTCAGAAAAAACCAGAACATAACAGACCTTTTCTAAAAATAAATAGGTTCTTTTTAAGGGCCAAAGACATCTGCAGGTTAAGTCTGGAGAACTATTCAGTTTGCCATTAATCTGTGAATCTGTAATTAAATCTCAGGTTAGCAGCATGTGACTAACAGATGCTTTTTGTTGGCAGTTTAACGACTTGACACATTTTATATGCATAACACCAATGCACTATATACAATGGAAATGCCAAGACACAAATTAGCTCTTTTGTAAAGGCCAGTTTAGAAAACAAAACCAAATATTCCAGCTTAGAATTGCTGCCTGGTCTTCTAGCTTTTCTTTTTCTTCCTGGAGTGAATTTGAAAGGGGAACAAGGAAACAGACTGTAAAATGTAATTTATGTAATTTTCTCTCAGTAAACCTTCATCCTTGATTTTTCAAAGTTTAAATAAAGTCTCAATGGGCTTAAAGAATTATCTACATTAAGTTTTCAATATAATAGTCAAAGGGGAATGGGAGAAACTGGAAACATTATTGAAAGAAAGATTTGCTGCTTACCAAGTGCATTTTAAATATGAACAGATTAAACAACTGACTTCTATCTGAAGTTAAGACGCAAAGGTAAGCTAAAGAAAACACAGTAGATTTGTGTTCAATCTGAAAGAAAACAAAACCCAGCCAGTAACTACAAAAAATTTTCTGAAATCACTACATCTATTATTCCAAATTGACAATAACATTTAAGTCCAGCAACTCACTTGATCTGCTGCTCTATTTGCAAGCGTTGTGTTTGTTTATTCACAATACAGAACTCTCCAAAATAAAAATAAATACAGGAAGAAATCTCAGTCAATATTTTATGGACCCTCTCTTTTTTCAGCAGTAATGGGGAGAAGTCAGACTAACAGAAACGTCCCAATATTTAACAGCAATGTTTGAATGCCAGTAGCCAGGAGATAAATAGCAAATGGTTCTATGTACTCTGTTCCCTCCTTCCCTCTCCCCTAAAACCAAAATAAAGTAAAATATCTATGAAGTATAGGAGAACTGGTATGTAATCCTCTGAGAGGAAAAAAGCAAAAAGCTATGAACTGTTAGAATTTGGTATTGAGTGAACATATTGAAGATAATGCATACATCTACAAGTAAAAACTCCCATTTGCAAAGCCAGGTATAAGAATTTTTATCGCTATTCAAGAAATACTTTTGCTCGTTTCGACTTCAAATGGGGAGGAAGAAAATAAATTTTGTAACCACCCTCATGGAGCTTAGCAATTCTGATCTGTAATTTTGTTTATATCTCTGAACTATTTTCAATCAGACACACTGAAGCAACCACAACCTGTACTGCACTACTGAGTCTTTAGTCAGCTCCAAAAGTCCTGAAAGGCCTTTGCTGACACAATGTAAGGAGACACATTTTAGGGCACGGAGAAGCTGATGGAAACCAAGCTTTTCCTCAGTTTTTACTACACAAGGGAGATAAGAATAGGGAATGCCACTAAGAAAAATAGGCAACAAACTCATGACTCAAAAGCGCAACTAAATAAAAGTAGATTGCTGGCAGGTCATGCAGGCTGACATAGGGCAGGACAGAGAGGACAGAGTTCAATTTCCAGCAGAAGAAAGAACTGACAAAGGGCTCAGAAAGAACTGGCCAAAATCACAAAGGGCTGTGGGAGTGGATGTTTTCATATTTTTTGAGACTTAGCTCTCTTTCTGGAAACGGCAAATGTGTATTTAAATAAACCCATAAGTTCTTACTGTAAGCATCCCAAAAAATTCTTTAGGCAAACTCAATGTCCTTAGGAAATACAGCCTTGCTGCCAGGACAAGGGCAGGTGGACCATGTAACACCAGCCCTCAGAACTGATCCATGGCAGGAGCTGTACGTGCTGGAATGGAGCCACAATTAGGACACTGCTGACCCTCCAGAATCAGACAGGCTTTAGTGGTGAGATCACAACAACCTCCATTTGACAGAGGACTCAGGGCAGGGAGCTCAGCCAGGATTATGAGTGCAAGTAACTAAGTGTAAAATACATGAAAAAAACTGTCTCCACCTAGGGCAGAAATAGAATCTGGTCTGAATGGCCATCAATCTGGTAGACTTGGAATATTTACAGTAGAAGTGCAGCTAAAGCATTGGCCTAGCTCTCTACTCACATACATATTTTCTTAAATCCTTTCAATGTTTCTTTGGTAGTAGTACAAAAGCAGTGTAATCTTAGTTCAGTGCTGAGCAGGACAGCATAAGAAACACCTTATTGCATGCAATTGTACTTTCATTATGGAGCTAAAAACATCAGAAGATAATTTTTTAATAAAGAAATTTTTAAGGCTTTATAATTTATAATTCCTGGAGGTACACACTGTGACAAAAACCCCATTTTTCTTACCTATCGTACACGTTGAGTAGCCAGTTAAGACACATGTCTACACAGAGAGGAACATTCACCATATCTTTGTGTTTCTCTTCCAGTCCACTGTAGATGGTAGTGAGACAGCTGATCACATCTTGGACACCAATCAGCTGATCATTTTGACTCAACTTGTGCTGTTTGAAAACTTCACTTGTCGTGTTCAGGTCCAACAGGTCCACTAATAATAGATCAAAAAAAAATAGGATTAAAAAAAAAGTGTGAATACACATTGACAATAATTGTTTATGTGCAAATTTTAGCAAACACTGCAAACAACTAGCCCAGTGGCTTTCATTTAGTAACTTTATAGTGACAAACCATTCTCTGTGACAAGTCAACAGTATTTGGTCACTATTTATTAAAAAAAAAAAAAAAAACAAACTAGAATAAAAACATTATAATGGCACTGCACAGCCCAGAACAACATTAAAATAGCTGCTAAAATAGTCTGTGTAATTAGGGGATCCTACCTTTGGATGCACACATAGAGAATTCATGAGGCTTACAGGATTCTTCATATTTACCATAAAGCAGAATCCTATAAAATGACTATCACTTTTGATCAAATGTAAAGCAAAGCAAGTTCTTAAGCAAGAATTCTTTCTAAAAGCCCTAATTAACTGAATAGCAGTTGCTAAATTAGGGCTTAAAAGAAAGAGGGAGATTATTTATTGTACTTTCCAGAACACTAAATACTATGCTTTCTTGAAAAATGTTTTTATCTCCTTTATTACAGAATTCTTCCTATAAGCAGTTGGTGATCCAATGGTATTTTACAGGGGAAAAAGGGTTTTTCTCTCAAAACCATTCAAATGTGAAAATTAATGTGAAAAGATTGTGAAAATCTGAGGTTTGCATGGTGAAAAGGCCCTCAATGAGCTCTTCTACCTCCTTTTGCAAAAGAAAGTGGAAAAGATGAAATGCAAATGGTATAATCCTCAGTGACTCTTTTTTTTACGGAAGCAAGGACTTTAACTTAAAAATATAATTGCAATGTATTAGTATGCTTGCTACAATATACATAACATGCAGTTGGAGTATATTAAAAGCTCATACTGAGCTGTTTGTGAAGAGTCAGTAACAGATTTGCACTATAAATGTCATCTCTCAAGTGAAAAAAAATCCATTTGACAATCTCTGGCATGTTGTGAACTGCTCTTCACCAATCATCACAATGAATCATAGAATCAGAAAATTATTTTTGTTGGACGAGACCTTAAAGATTTTCTTTTCTAGTTCCAACCTAGAAACTTGCCATGGCAGGAACACCTCCCACTAGACCAGGTTGCTCAAAGCCCCATCCAGCCCAGCTTTGAACACTATCAGGGATGGAGCATCCACAACTTCTCTGGGCAATCTGTGCCAGAGTCTCACCATCCTCACAATAAACAACTTCTTCCTAATACCTAATCTAAATGTGTCCTCCTCTGCTTTAGAACTGTTTCTCCTTGTCCTATCACAATCTGTCCTTTTAAAAAAGTTACTCTCCCTATTTTTTATAAGCCTCCCTTAGGTACTGAAAGGCTGCTCTAAGGTCTCCCTGGAGCCTTCTCTTCTCCAGGATGAACAACCTCAGCTCTTGGAGCCTTTCCTCATAGGACAGATGCTCCATCCCCCAACCACCCTCATTGCTTGCCTCTTGACCTGCTCCAACAGGTCTACATCTTTCCTGTGCTGACCATCCCAGATCTGGATGCATTATCCCAGGTGGGGTCTCACAAGAGCAGAGGGGAAGAATAACAGTGTTAAATCAGGAGCCCAGATTTCATCCTGTGCAAATTGGATAATTCTATCTGGGCTGGAAAGCAAGTTCAACAGACAAAGAAGCAAGAGCAAGAAAACATTAACCACTATGAGCAACTCTGTCAAGAACTCAGGGATCATCTACCAAAAGAAGGGTGCATTCCCAACCCCTTTTCCCCTATCTACCCTTCCTCACATCTTTGCCAAGTGACAAACAGTACCTCACAGCCCTTGCCTTTCCTCTCCTGCACTAAAATCGGTACATTCCGTTCTCACCTCACAGCATCAGATTTGCAGGGGTTTACATTTGTTTGTTTTTAATTTTCTTTCTTGTTTGTTTGGGGATATTTTAAGCCCTTCTCTTGGGCTTGCAAACAAATGCCAGCCATGCATTTATCAAAGAGGCAGACTGGTAATTGCAGCAAAACACCTTGCCCCTGGTTTGATCCGAGGTAGCCGAAGTGTTTGGCAATACACTCACTGCAGCATAATCTTCTACAATAGTTATAAAGGATGTGATACACTGCAAAAGGCTTACAGGCATATCTAAAACCAACATGAATCTAAAACCAGTTCACAGGGTAATCCTGACTACTTTTTGAGATGTGGAGGGAAGCCAAGTGAGGGTAACCTACTATCCCCATGACATACATGTGGAACTGAGGAGATGGCCACTTATCACATTTCCCCTTCATTACTTCAAAAACCCTAATGACAAAGAAAACATGGTAAAAAATTAATGCAATCAGTTTGCTGGTTTTGTTTTGGTATTAGCTTTTATTTTATGTTTGAGTTGTAGGAGTTTTTTGTTTGTTTGCCTGGGGTTTTTATATTTTCTGGTTATTTTGCAACCTGTTTCTGTAAGGTACTTAATAGCTGGCTTAAAAGAGGGTAATTAGCTTCATAAAACAGACTGACAGCACACAAAACCTGCCCTTTTTAAAGCTTGTGAAAATTCAGAAAGCTTTGGAATGCCAGGAAGTTATAGCCTTTGTCTTAACATTAGCATCCTTGCACTGAAAAGAAGCAATTCAACAGACACTAAGCCTGCTAACTTCACATCTTGATCTGCTAGCATTAAGATCTCTCACTCACATTTCTGCCTGAGCATTTCAGAAGGACCTTGGAGAGGTACTTCCAGTATTTTTGTATTAAAAAATACAGCAAGTCCGATGCTATACTAATGCAATTTAAGCTAAACTTACACTTTTGGATGGCACTATCCATGCAGAACAACCAGAGTAAATTACTTCCATTCCTGCTTACTTCAGCACTTACCTGGCTGAATAAAATTTGGGACAAGCAGTTACACTGTCATGCTATTTCTGGCAAGATGCCTACACAGGTTTCAGTGCATTTTTGCAGTACCATTCTGCATCTGCTTAAACATGCTGAATGACCAATCCTGCTTTTAAGCGACCCATGGGCACAAGGCCCATATTTTCCCCTTCTCTTTTTCTCAAAGAAAGAGAGAAATAATATCATTCAGCACTGTTAAAGCAGGTGTGAGTGACTGAATGATGAGCAAGTAACTACATACAGCTGCTAATGGCAAATCTGAGGCTGCTGTAACCCCATGGAAAACAGCAGGGCACTACTGTGGAGTTTTTATTAAAAAGACCTTGCAAATGATAGCAGTTCCAGCAAAGAGATTGCACTCTTCCCTCAAAGAGCAAAGTGCTCACAGCTCTCTTAGTCCCTGATGTCTAAATGTTCCATTTTTCCCCTTGTGTGGTTGACAGTCCTATTAACATTCTTAAATTTTAAATCACCTAGAGGAACTCAGCAACAGAATTCTGAATATACAGGGTGATTTTGTTCCCTTTTTACCTTTCAGTACTATACTTCAGCATGTGGGGCATTATAATTTCTTGAAAATGAGCTAAAGAATGCTGCACAAGAATAAAATATCATCAGGACGTGGTGCTACACAGTTGCCCAATACATCTGCAACACACCATAGTCTCTCTGTCCCTATTCTTCTGCTACAGTGAGAAAGCACTCTCCCTACATCTTCCCCACATAATCTGAGACAGAAAGGCTAAGAATTTGTTATTTCAAATTTGCAGCCTTTCTTACATTCCTGCAAAATACACACACATATATATGAAAAGGTACATCTCTGCAGGAATCTACCTGTCAAAAACAAAACAAGAAGAAACCCAACACTAATTTCTCTTTTAAAGAGAATGAGGAAAATGGGAGTAACCTCCCTAGAGCTGAGGTTTTTTTGACATTTACCAAGAAGAGATAGGGCATCAGCAAAGTTTTCTAAAGTTCTCAAATGAACATTCTAAAGTGCAATTGGTCCTGAATCTGCTTGTGAAGCACTTACACTCCAAAGTCAAAATCTATCAGGTGCAAGTGGAACTGTGCATCCAGCTCCAGCTGTGCTCTTGGGAGTTCCCACCAAAAACACCTTTGACATTATACACACACCATGCCTGTGACATCAATTTGTCACATTTTACAGTGATCTCCATTTTTGGTGATTTGTTTGGTGTTTTCTTTGCCTTAGCACATACGCCTTTCTGAAGCATTCTGCATCCAAACACTTTTAAAATACATCTGCAATTAATATTATAGGCAATAGAATGGAAGACTAAAGTAACTCAGACCCAAAAAAGAATGGCAGTAGCACAGAAGATTACTCTTTCCCCACCTAAAAATAAAACCAATTCTTTATTAAGTACACATGTATAACAAAGATTTTTTTGGCTGTTGTCTCTTCCCATGAAGCACAGAGATGGAGTAAACAAACAGCTTCACAGATAATAAGGCAGATTGGACCTGTAGAGATGAAAGTTTTACTCCTAGCTCTTTGAAAGTGGAGTATTGTCTTTACTTCTTGTTATTTCCTTCCATCCTCCCTTCCAACTCCCTCCCCTGAAACTAGAGACAATAGGAGGGTACTTCTGAAATCTGTGAATGAGGAGAGCTAGCCCTGGCTGTTATTACAGAAATTTATTTATTCTGCAGTAACAGCAAGAGCAGAAAGTATGTCCCTCTCCAAAGTTTATTAGAAATAATATAAGTGAAGCTTGATCTACACAGGTCACTAGAAAAGCTGGATGTCTGTCAGAAATAGGCAACATGAAAAGCATCTGTCATATGCAGTCTGTTTATTCCCACTCTTCCCCGAGGAGCAGCTCATACAAGGAGAATTTTACTCTGCTTTCTGATCTCTTGCTTTGCTTTTTGCTTTTAGGTACATGTTGATGAATACTTTATACTCTGCACACTGACAAGCAAAAAGCTCATAATGTTCTTTGGTCTTGCTGGGAGATGAAGCTGTAGTCCTTGGTGGGACCACATCTTATGAAGAACTGGCGATAGGTACTGATAAGAGCCTGTGCTGTGCACAGACACAGTCCAGCCTTCTGGAGTAGCTAGCTACCAGCACAGCTTCATTCAGTATGATGTATATCTGAAGGCCAGCTAAGATCAGACTGCTGTCTTCTAGATTGGAAAGAAAACTAACCACCTGCACTTCTTGTGTTCCTACTCTGCCTGCATCACTGTGCGCCCTCCAGGGCTGAAAAATCCTTCCATGCCAAGGACTCCTAATTTGTAAGAGGAAATTTTGGTAATATCACACATCTTTCTACTGTTGCCAAGACGTTTCAAAAGGTCCAAAATCTGCAACCTTTATCACATTCACATACCACATCTCCTTCCAAAATTGCCTAGTTTCCTTTTGCTTTTTTCTACTTCACCTTGTTTTTTTTTTTCTGTTAGGTGTATATTCTTATGTATTTCATTTTCCATAGTTTTTAAAATTCAGTTTGCTTTACACAGGAGACTCAACAAGAGCACAGATCCTCAGTGTGGTAATTGCTGTGTGACTTGGAGAAATCCCAAGTCCAGAACAAGATCTCCTGATCTATCACTTCTGAGGCTGCTAAACTTTGAGTGTACATGGTAATCATGCAACATGCTGCTGAATTAAATCACAGCTGTGATATAAAAGGAAATGCTTTTTAAATACTTAGCAACATAAATAAATGTAAAAGTAAATAAATTTACCTGTAGAAAAAATTTTGAGATGAAAACGATTCTTAGTGAGTTTACCATTTCAACTTACCTGCTGCACCTCTTCTTTTATCAATTTATTTTATTTATTTGCAATAACGACACCTACTGTTGGCAATTCTTGCCATTTTGTTGGTTGACACTGGGTCAAGTATGACTCTGGTCCACCCTTAATGTTGTTAGACTGAAGCTGACCCTCCCTTCCCCAAGTACTGTAGAGAAACCATTTCCCCCAGAGGCCCAACTCACAGCACAGCGCTTTCTGCAGTCTGCGGATTTTGATGGCTGTGCGGTAGGCGGAGAAGCGCACGTTGTTCAAATCAGCTGAAACAGCAGAACAGAAACATGAGCGGCCCTAAAAGTACAGCCCATAACTTTCTTTTACATATAAATATTCATATTTTTGAAGAAGTCTGATACCCCTCCTCTTCTCTGCAATGAATTAATAGGATATATCAGAACAAATTAAAAAACCTAACAAGTTGGGACCTTAGTGCCATTCACCTTCAGGGAAAGCCTCCTGGCTCTGACAGTCCAGGACCTTAAAGAGAGTGGTCCTCCAGAAATGCCAACACTATCTTTGCACATATTATATATATGTATGTATATATGTACATATGTACATATATATGTGTATATATATATAGGAGAGTTTCACATACATATTATGCACTGGTACATAGTTCCCAGAAAATTGCTCAAATACAGCAAGTTTCTCAAATAATTTACAGCTCCATCAGATAATACACAGGAAACAGAGGGCAGCAAATGTCAGTAACAGAAAAAATGGCTTAAGCTCTAATTTATGTGCCATGACTTTGCAAACTGTGCCTTAAAAGGGACAGTCACATAGCTGTAAGCTGTTTTAGAAACCAATTGATACAGTAACATTTTTTCTCTCACTTAACAGTATTTTTTACCCTTCCTCTCCTTAGAATGTGAGATTTCACAGTAAATGTTGATGCTATCAGGGCATGTTGAACTAGTTGTACCATAATACAGTTTAGCTTTTACTGAAAAGGTAGCTGCTCCATTTTATTACCAAAATTAGTTATTTGCAGACCAGAGCCCTGGTTTAAACATGCCGAGAGCCTGTATCACTGGACACTTCCTTGTGAAGTTAAAAGAAAAAACCCAAGGTACTGCATTAAAGCATACATTCAGAGTATATGGTTCAGAATTAATATTGCCAAAATACAATACAATGACCAAGGCATCAGGTTTTTGGCAAAGTGTGCCTCATCACAAAGTGGGAAATCCTGTTACACTCAGGTCATGAGAACTCAAACATGGTCAGTATCCAAATGTAGCTTTTATTCATGGAACAAAAATCACAATGTTTTAATGAATGCACTCACCTAAGGACTGGAAGAGATCAGTCATTTTAGGATGATCCCAACAAGTTGTCTGTGTCTCATGACTACAAAGGAACAAAATAATTAAAATTTCAGGAAACACACATATGCACTTCCAAAGAATAAAATCTTAAAGATATTCTGATTTTCTGCATTCAAGTGGCAAGAAATCTCTCAGCTCTAATTAAAATGCATGATCTGTACCACTCAGCTCCTTGATTTTATAATCACAAAGTTAGTCAGACATCAGCCCACCCATATTTAACAATATTTACTTTTGATTCTAACTGTGATGGTAAGAGCTGGACTCTGTCCCTACAGCTAAGAGGTACACTAATAAGGTAAAAGTACAAAATTTCCTGTGCTGTAAAATTAAAAATATAATTGTAAAAACAATTTAGAAATAAAAATCTTGAGATTTTATTTCAATCTTCATTGCATATCTGAGCATATGTATCAGAACACAGACAATGATGTTAAGCTTTACCAGTAACATTTATTTAACATGTAACATGATAATTTAAGTTGGAAAGGACCTTTAAGATCATGAAGTCCAATGGGAAACCTGATCACCATTCACACAATCAATAAATATCTTGATTTAGGGGACATGCTCTTCACTACTGTTCACAGAATAGAGATTCAATAGGCAGCATCCCTTAACCTACTGATTAGTGTTGCTGCTTCAATTTATCAGGGTTTCAAGTAGGCAGCCATAGAGGTCAAAACATGTATTATGTCAGGTCCACTGAAATCTCCAATTCCCTTCTACAAGCCACACTTTACTTGTATTAATCAATATTAACTGCTGGAATGATTGCACATTCTTGTCTTACAAAGTATTTACATTTGAACTAGATTTGCAAGGTAAGTAATCAGAGAAGTCATGTTAAAAAGATCATAGGATTCCCTTTAAAAGTTAATGAAAACAAAATTATGCTATGTTAGCAAATTTAACAGTAATGCTCAGAGAACACTAAATAGTTCACCTTTGTTTCTATTTAAAAATTGTTAATATACCCTTTTTTTCCTGCACAGAGGGATACTTGGTTGTAAATAATGACTTTAAAAAGACCACTTTGGTATTAAATGTAGTGAACTGTATAATCATTTGCTACATATAAATGGCTGTACCTCAGTGAAGGCACAATAATTTATCATCAAGGTTTATTTTTTAATCAAGAAACCAACCAAGAATGAACCCTTTTATGCTATGTGGTACAAAAAAATTGTATAGGAAATCCTTGCTCCAAAGAGCTGCAGAGACAGGACACATACCATAAGGGAAGGCCAGCTCCTAACAAAATGCTAAGGACCCTTTTGTGTATGCATTAGCTTCAAACATACATCAGTGGAAAGTGCTTGAAATGGGTCTCTTTACATGGGACATGATCCTCATTTTACAGTCCTTTCCAGCTTTGAGTCCAGCCTAGGTATTCAGAGACAGCTTCTCCCCATCATGCTTCGCACTCTGCCATGGATCTCATTTGTCTATCTGGCACCATCACAACTTGGGGAAAGGTTTTTCATGGAAGTTCATAGGCAAAGTATGTATTTCCTATTAATGCAATAAATAAAAATCTTCCTTTTCCTCTTTGTGATTACTCTCTAGTCACTGACTGAACATGACTACATTTAAACAAGAGAGATTTAAACAATAATCAAGACTTCTATCAGACCTTGATTGACTCAAAAATACTATAGTAAACTCTCCTCAATTCAAAACAAAGTATTTAAATACATCTTTACATCTGAATACATTTTCCTCAATAGAAGCTTTTATTTTATTTCATGCTAATATCATTATCACATCAATTCCTATCATGTTTCAAATTCCCAATAAGGTGGTCAAGGCTCTGGTAATGCTAAACTCTAAAGCTAATGCATGCCAGTAAATCAGTGGGTTTGCACTTTTTGAAAAGACAGTTCTAAAACAGTACCATGCTTATCTTTGTCCAGAAAAGTAATTTCAAAAACAAGTTGATTGACAATCCTTTTCCTGTAAAAGGTACACCAATAAAAATCAATCATGAAGCTAGCAACAAGAAAGAATATATTTGGATTTTATGGTTTGCCATGGTAAAGGCTGGTGACTGTCCAGCATTCTCACCCTTGTGTCAAAACACTACAGTATAGCAGAAAAAAGAACATATACCGCTTCAGAAAATACTGAAGTAAACAGGAACAGGAAATACAATATAATATTTCATACTGCTCAACTTATTTAATAATCTCAAAACTACTCTGGAAGCTGCCAAATGTCTACATTATCATGTTAACAGGATGCCATAAATATGTTGCCCATTTAGAATTGTTGACTAAATCCACTGCAACTGCCCATAGAAATGAATACAATATGCGATCAGTCTAATAAAGCTTGTTTTAAAGACTTGACTTCAACTCAAGTTCCCTAAGAAGCCACCTCTAAAAGTCAAGCCCCAAAACAAAACAAAAAACCCCAAAACAACTGGTGATTTTACTGTCAACGTTCTAAGTGAAAAGGATTTCTTAGGATATTCTGAGAAAAATAAAGATTTAACTAAAACACCTTCAATATTTTATGTTAAAAGTAAAGGTAGTTGGCAGTACTGTGACAGAAGCTATAAATAAATGTATACTCAGAAATACATTTCCCTCTATTTTAAATGCTGAAACATCAATGCAAATACTGCATGTAAACTACACGCAATTTAGGTGAGACAAATCCTGTTTACTGCCTTAGAAACTATGATGGCAAAACCAGCCATGATCATAGGGACTTTGCTGAATTGCAGCCATTATTTCCCAGTTCCCTGTTTTCTGGCATTAAACATATGGTTTCATGAACAAATATATTTCTGACTAGTGGGATGCTGTGAAAATACTCCTGAGAGCTGCAGCAGAAATGCAAAGTTTATTTAGCTAAGTCCAGAGACCTTTTCTCTTTTTCCTTTCTTTATTCCTTTTAAAATTGTTAAAAATATAGAAGAAAAAAATACTTAAATGCTTGGATAAATCCTTGCCTTTTTTTTTATTCCCTCTATGGAAATATACTTCATTACGCATTTGCAGTACTTAATTAGGACGTGGGTACAGTTAATTGCAATTTAGATTCTGGCTTGTAAGTAATTTATAAACCCATATGCAATGAATAAGAGCTGATTTTACTAATCAAACTTTATCCTTTAAATCAAGTTTCCAAGAATTAAGAGCGCATAACAGTTTCATTATTGAAATCGTATACTTTAAATACAGAGTTTCAGTACAGTTTTATCTGAAAGACTAAAATCACTTTAATACTGCAAACATGCCATAAAAAATATGCTTTTCTTTTCTATTTTGTGTTTACTTAACATGAAGCGGAAAAAGTGAATGAGATATCAAAAACTTCTGTATCCTGCACTGTAATAGTGTTTCTCCATTTGATGCAGTAAATACCTGAACAGCTAAACTTTTTCTTTACAGAAAAACACAGAACATGAAATTTATGCCTAATAAAATAATGACCATAAAATATTTTTCTATTTTATTTGCAAAAGAAATTTGTGCCAGACTGCATAAAGACCAATGGACTTTTAAAACTTATCACTCAGTTTTTTTCTGTGCCACACAGAATTTGTGAGAAAGGAAGCCAAGTGAACATCATCTGGTGCAACTGAAAAAAGGCAAGAGAGAATCCTTTCCAATTCCTTAAAGTCAATACTACCTGACAGCTGCTAAGTGACTATAGAGGGTGACTGTGCCAGCCCAATCCCAAAACACCCAGCAGGAAACCAGTGGTAACAGCCGAGCAATTCTGTACAAGGATCCCGCAGAGAAGAGGAATGGGCTCCAAGTGAATGAATCACCAGCTCAACAGTCTGTTCAGGTCAAGGGAGGCAGCAGCTTCACTGTCACAGGCAGTGCTGCCAGCACCACCAAATATATTCCATGGGTAGGTTTCTTTTAGGCACCAAAGCCAGACTTCTCTGGACAGAGCCACGGAAAAAAACCACATGATTGAAAATTTAATAAGAGCGATAAAAAAATCATCTCACTGAACTTCCAAAAATATTCCAACCAAGCATTTAACCAAGAACAGAGAAACCTGCAGAGTCTTCCCTCTCTGTTACAACTACCATGGCACTTCTGTCCCGGGTCACAGTGATGACTGTGCAAGGAGCACCTTCTCTTGTAAGCACCCTGCTAATGTCAATAACTACTCATGGAGTGAGGTGATAGTAACTTTGATCGAAGGTGAACAACAGTTGGGCCCATTATTCACCTCGCTTGTAGATGGCACCAAAAAAAAAAAGAAATTTTCAAGGTGTACAGGAGCCCAAGGTACAAGATTTCATTCTGTTCAGTGGGTGGCATAAGGAGGGATTTTGCCTGTTACAAAAGCGAGCTGTCCTACAGGGCTTAACACATGGGGTATGAACATATTACATCTTTCCTCATGGTTTAGTCAGGGAAGACTTAAAAGCATCTCACTGAAAAGAGATTTTTTTTTTCTTGCTCCTATCAAAAGTATGAGTTATTCAGAGTAAGAGTCTTCTAAATCTCTTCTTATGCAAACTTATGGACTCAATACGGGTCACACAGCAAAACATGCATCCATGAATATATTACCTGACAAACCAGTGTAATTTAAAAAGTCTAAATGCATTTGTGTAAATTTCACTAACAAAAAAACATGATAACCATAAAATACTCCAAACTACAAACCACCCACATATTAATGAAGTGCTCTAAAGCTTACATGACAAACATTTGCCCTTACAATTTATTTCTTATCCATTATGTTTGCTGGAAGCTTTCTAATTATAATTGGCAAAGATAATCCATTTTAAACCACTTTCTGATTGTAAATAAAAAGCTGAGAAACAGTTAGCATGTCATTTAATTTATGCTCTAGAAAGAAAAGAACAGTCCTATTGAAATGAATGGATTAAGTTCAACATCTCTAGGTGTTTCAAGGTGCTCATGGGGTTGTGAACAAAAAATTGTTCTTTTTGTACAAGAAAAAAAATACCCACAACCTGTTTCTAGTTTTCTTTCTTATCATGGACAAGGCCTCTGTTGATAATCACTGGCAAACACCACAAGAAACAGCACTCTGGCATGATGTTAAGTACCTTTCTGTTCCTGTAGTCATTTGCACAAAACATTACCCAAAATCAGAATCTTTACTGATCACTAATGAATCAACAGCACTCAGAACTCTGACTTTGCTACCCTTGCCAAATTTCAAATGGCATAACATCTCCACTTTATGTCAAGGTGTTTTGGCTAGATACTGCATATTTTCATTTCTTTCTTCTTTTTTTTTAAGCCCATTAGAAAATACTGTTTTGTGGTGAGAAGAGTAGGCATAATGCATCACAAGGGTATTGCACCTTAGAGGTTGGTAGAACCATTTATATGCAGATATTTTGAAATCACTCCAGAGAAATGTGCTACTGCATTTCTTTAATTGAAAATGAAGATGAGCACAGGAACTGGTAATTGAAGAAACTTTCAAACCTTCAAACTTGTATTACCTCTTTCGGTAAATTAGATTTTTTTTCCCTTCTAAGGGAAATATCTAATACTTATAAGAATGAGATTATGGATATAATTATAATAAGAAAAAAATTTTTTTTCTCTGCTCCTTTACTTCTCCCCCTCTTCCTCATACAGGCATAAACCAAACATCAGCAAAGAGTTTCTGAAGACTCTTAAAAAATGGAGAAGCAGAAAACATTTTACTCCTGTCCCCATAAAGCTGAACAAAATATAGAAGGTGATAAAATAGGTTTTCTAAGATGCTGGTGATGCCAGCCACTTTGCAGGATTACAGAAAAGGCAACTATGGCGCTTGATATCGATCAATTTAATGGTTGCAACAAGAAATTGCTCTCCCTATGTAATGCCCTGCATGAGATTAAACTCACTGCAACCTCTTCTGTATTGCCCTTTTGTTTCTTCTGCACAGCACAAATACCTAATAATTTATGGCATTGAAAGGTAGATGGCCAAAGAACACTTAAATTATAGTTAAAAACAGTGAGAAATGCTAGGGTAATTATGCTTTCTGCATATTTGTCATGTTTCCCTCATGGATGCTTAAGGATCATAGTGTTTAATTTATTATTCTATTTATTTTTAGAATATTTTTTAATTGAAATGCTATATAATATAGGCTTTTTTTTTAATTTACTGTTACAAAGGTAAAGGATGTCTTATTTGTATGATCCAAATAATTATAAATGAACAACAACAGAAATTTTTCCCTATTAAATCTCAAATCTTTACCAACCAACCTATGAAAAATGTATTCAATGGCAAGTTTGCCAAACCTTTTGCCCAAACCTCTCACTTTTATTACATAAAATGCACTGGTAAATACTCTGCCTTCTGTGTTGCATTCCTTTCCATACGCTTATTAGTTCAATTGAAAAAGGATAAAAGACTATGCTTTTTTTGCAGCAGCAGCATCAAGATTTTACAGATTAAGGTTTTCATTGAATTTTACTGTGTCTACAGACTACAGAAATACAAAATATTCTCTAATTGGTAATAAGAAAAAAATCAAATAGGAGGCAAAAAGGATTAAATTAAAATCAGATCAACAGAAGCAGCAACATTTCACAAATCTGGCTTAGATAGTAAGACAATTCAAGAGAAGAAAAGTGACAGGGTGGATCATGTGTGTAAGTTCAGTTCAAATATCCACCATAGCCCAGGAAACACACACCTTGAAAAGCCTGGGCCAAATGAATTACAAATCCTTCTTCCAGCTAAGCAAAATAGTTGATTCTTTCCAAAACACCCCAAACTGCCTCTGTCTGAACTTATAGGGCAGAGGAGGTTGTACACTGTTTTTTTGACTGCTCCTATGATTCATTACCTGATTAAATACAACCCCAGAAAGGGCAGAAGTGCCAACCATTAGCAAATGGGGTTGGGAGAAGAAACTAAACTCCAAAGTCACTACACCAAAGACCTTCCACTGAGCCACTTCTGTCTACCCATGTAAATGCAAGCTACCTCTGGTGTCAGGAACCAAACAAAGTGTTTCTTACCTGAAAATACAACATCTTGTACCATTTTGACATCCTCCTTACAGATTAATTGCTACCTAAAGTACTTTCTCCTGCCTTCTCAGGTGCAGTTCTCTAATATTTTTAAACTACATCCTGTGTGCAATAAAACTGCAGACTGCAGTTGGTTCTTTTTTCTTCTTTTTCCCAAATACTCAACACAGGTACAACTACATCATCATCTCCAGCTATGTGACTTTCTGAATATTTAACATTTCTCATTCAAGGACACAGACAAAAAGCCATCAAAATGAAGTAGAGATATAAATTCATGGTTGCCTAAAAAAAAGCCTTGGTATTCAGAATTTAAGTAACCTGATTTCAATTAGCATTTATTTCCCTTTCAAAATTAATTTTTAAAACTTCTCATTTTTCAGCCCCCAATCATTGGATCATACTTTTATTATCCTTGTTCTGCTATACCATAAAATGAACAACTGGCATCTTAAATCTTCCCTCTGAACATAGAATTCTTCTTGTAAATACAGTCAGCTGCTCTCAAATGATAAAGTTTTTGAGACTTATTGCAGCTGTTCCTTCTACTCATGCTGTGGTTTACATCAAAGGCAATTCATTGAAAGGTGTTAGTATAATTTAAAAAAAAAGAGAATTAAATCAAGTTTCTCCCTTTTTCCTAGCTTTTCTTTCTATATAAAAAAAAATCATAAAATCTTATTGACTGTTCTCTTGAATTGTCTTACTCCATGTAATCATTCCAAAGTAGTAAGTTTTTCGTGTCAGTATTGTTTTTCTCTCTTCTTTAAACTGTGTCTGAAATTAAGCAACAGACAAAGATTTAAAAGGGTATTTAAACCCAAGAGTACTCCCCAGCCTCATCATAACAAAGCAAATGAAGTTCAGAATCAGTTATTTTCTCCTTTATCTTCCCCAATTCTCTGATTTATCTAGATGCTGCTGAAAACAATGATGTTTAGATCAGTAAGAACTAAAAAATCTAGGAAACTGCCAAGGCAGTCTGCTTTCCAGGCTGTGAAGCTAAAGAAACCCTCAAGGTTTTTTTAAAAAGCAAATCCTACTAGTTACATGTACCAAGAATCCTTTTCAAGAATCAAGACATTACTTTAGCAGCACATATGATGTTGAAAGTAGGGAAGGATTACTAGAAAAGTCTCATTTGAGATGCAATAGTTAATTCTGTTGACTCTATTAAAGCCATCCTGAAAATAAAACAGTAGTCTCTACCTCTATAAAGACCTCAACCCTCAAAGAACTTGCCCTACACTTCTGCATTCCTACCAAACTTCCTGTGAAAGACCATTCAAAACAATTTCTAAGAGATGCTGGATTTTGTTTCCAAGTCCCAGCTGGCTTCATTCCGCAATCAAGCTCTAGGGCCACCAGCTCACTACTGTGGGAGCAAGGCCTGTATTCCCAGGGAATACTTTACTGCCAACTGGGGTGCTTGAGGGATTGTACCTAGTGCACATAGTGGAAAGGTTTTCTTCTGAACCAGCAATGAAAAGAAAGAAAAAAAAAAGATTTCTCAAAAATGGAACTTTTGCTGAGGTAGGGTAAGAGAGCATCAGAAACTCAGAAGAATGTATTAGATAAGAAAAAAAAAAAGATATACATATGAAATATTCAAGTTTAAAATCTTTGCTTTGCTCAGCACAGATCAGAGGTATATCTTAATTTGTTCCATCTGTTCCTATCTCTGAATGAACTGGTGAGCTCCACAGAACCCTCTGAGGCCAAATCATGCCCCCAAATCCAGCTACTGACTCTGATAAGGTAGAACAGGAACATAAATCTTTCCATGTCCATTAAGGACATACCCACAAGAAAAAACAAGAGGTTTAGGGTAGTTTTCCTCTTGCTTTCTGTAGTTTGCCACTTCAGCATTTTCCTTGAATTACTGTTGCAGGTGTGATCATTTTAGCAGCACTTCTGCCTGAGTCTGAGCAGAGAATGTGCCTCCACATCCAACTTCTGCCCTCTTCTTCCATTGGGAGGGAGCCAGGAACCTCTTCTCTAGTGTGTCACAGTTTTTGCTGCCTCTTGCAAAATTTTGAGCAGAAGCACAAATGCTTTTATAGAGAATTCAAGGATGTTCATAGCAGGTTTCTGCTTTTTCTGGTTACCTATTCAGACCCTTTAAAGAAATTAATCTTCAGATGACAGTTTAAAAACAACTGTCACATCTCAAGAATGCTAACAAGTTTGATCAACAGATTTATTGCTACCTGCTTTTCAAAGCTCTCAAGTACTTGTAAATTGCTTGAAGCAGAAAACGTGGCTCTCAGAGTTATGAGCAATATGCAATAGTAAAATATCCTCATGTTCTTTTAAAATTAACTATCTTCAGGTCCATTTCATGGTCATCCTACAGACTTAAAAACCCTACTCTTTTCCCAAACCCTAACTGATAACATTTTAAACACAGATTTTCTTCAGCCTAAAATGGACTACTCTGGGTCTCACTTATACTCTGGATCTCACTTGTACTCTTCTTAAAATTTAATTTACCTTTCCAGCAAAGACCTATCCTCCTCTCAAAGCTGCAATATTTGACCTTAAAAGTACAGGCAAACAAAATAAACACTGGTAGAGTAAAAAAATCAAAGTTAGGGATTGGTCTTTGTAGAGCACATCAAGATATCCACACCTCTCTAACTTAGTTAATCTTTAATATTTTCAAAATAAATATCTCAACCATTTCTCTTGGTAATCGAGGCATTTGTAAAATTTTTGTAAATATCTTTTTGTATATCTATTTTTGTAAAATATCTATTTTTGTAAAAATCTGAGTAAAATTTACCTTAATATCAATTACTATAAAAAACTACCGTAAAGAAGATGACAAAAGAACAGTTAAGGCATGACTATTTACAAAGCAATTTTGCACAAAATTATGAATGGCCTCAATAGATACTAGTCACCACTGTCCTGCTCTAGGTTATGAATTTTGTGATTTTAAATACATTATTTATTCTGTTTTTTTTTCTCCTCTACAGTTTAAACTCTGAATGAGCCACACACACAAGAACAAGTCCAGTTTGAACACTGACAGTGTATTACACTGGAGTTGCCTCTGCTGTTTCTTATATAAGTGAGGCTCTTAATTAGGGTTTTTCAGTGACTTGTTTTTATGTATTTCTAAATTATGCAGCACACAAAGCAATAAACATTACAATACAGGCAGCATAACACTACATAGAGAAAATCTCAATAGCATTTCTAGCAACTAATTAATACCTATGTTTTTCTGCTAGGTTATGGTGATAGGACTCCGTTATACTGAAGAAAAAAAGAAAAATAGAATCAAGGCAAACTTACTTGATATAATAGGGCACTTTGTTATGTGAAACAGATCTCTGCCATGGAAACTGCACTGAGGCTGAGGAAATAAAGAAAAGGTTGTTATTAGGAAGCACCTGTCATACTGAAAAAAAAATCTAAATGTCTTTTATTTATTTTAGAAGTAATATGGTTATAATAAATTAAATGGAAACAATTAATATTTCCCAGAATACTTTCAGTAATTAGAAAAGCAGCAGAAGAAAATGATGGCAATCTATCATGATGATTACAGGCATCTATTTGATGCCATGCTGGAAATAAAACCAATGTGATGATTCTACTTCAAAGAAGGATTATAAATTCTGAGAAAGCAAATTACCCATTTAGGAAAACTGCAGACACTTGTTTTCTACCTCTGTAGGATTATTATCAGTTTATACTTTTAAAATAAATAATTCCACTAGTATAAATGGTACTCTGCAACAGAACACGAAGAAAAAATAGCAACCTTGTTTTTATTAGTTACAACTCCTAGCTCCCATTTGCAACTCAAATTAATATTGATTAACATTGTATGGCCAAGAAAAAAAAAACAATTAAAACTTGTCTTAGCACTCCTTGACAAAGAACTGCAATCTTTGCAGAATTCATGCAAATCAGGTATCATCCACAATATCAGGAAGGTTTCTGCACACTGACTTGAAAAAAGCATGAAGTCATACGTGACACTGCAACTCTGCTGACCTAAAGATCCCAAGAAATAAAAGGTAAAAAGTGTTCAGGCCAACAGGACTGTTGGTGCTCAACTTAAAAATAGCTATTTATTGAAGGGTCATAGGTACACATTTCAGAAATTACCAGACTAGTGCCTGGGTAATTAGAGCTCCAGCATGAAAAAAACTCCTTGCATGAGATGCCCTGTGGAAGCACAGAGGGAAAGAACAGGCAGGAACAAGTGATGACTGCAAGGAGATGAATTTACACTGCACACACATGGCAGCCACAGAGCACCTGCTCTTGGGTCCTAACAGTCCCCACTTAAAGCTTGGGTAAAATGAGACACAGCTTTGATCCACACTGGATCTCAAGTAATTAAATTCTCAATTAATGTAATTTTCTGCAAGCTCGGCCCACTATAGGATTCATCCCCCTCTGGGGAAAAAAAAAAAATATCCACTTGAAAGTAACTCTCTCCTCTTCCCTAAAGACCCCTCTAAACTGCAGTGAAGCCTTACAAGCTGTAAAAGTCCCACAGGTTGTTGCAGCTACACAGACCAGAGGGCTGGTGCTCAAGGGTTTCACGGCTGCCACCTCTTCCTAAACCACACAAAATACCACGGTTTATAATTTAAGAAATAGTCATGTACTGAAAGGCAGATTAACTGGGAATAATATGTGGGAAATTACAGGACTAAAAAAACCACTTCCTTCACTGGAAAAAACAAAAATTCCATCTTTATTTGAAGAAGGTAACATTTGCGGTGAAGACGTAGGTAAAGAAAAAACATAGTAGAGGCTAAATGCTCAAACAGATGTAGCTTGCTAAAAAATAATCCTTAGGCCTTCATAAATCTGAGGGAAAAAAAAAGTAAAATCAACCTGATAGGTGAAAGTGGCCATCAGCTTTAAAGTTTCATTCTCTAGTGTTGCAATTTGGCACCTATGGTGGGGCTCTTGTTCTAGTACATTAATTATGTCAGCTAAGTAAGAATTTGCTTAACTACAATTTATGTGCTATGACAGATATAGATATTCTGCACTGACATAAGTATGAACTAAACAACGTAATCAATTAAATTACTAATTATTATGGAACAAGTCATATTCTATTTATTTGGGAACAACCTTTGTAAAACGTTGCCAGCTCTCTGCTGTAAGAAAGTCTGGAAAATGAGATTATCATTCTCTCTTAAAAATCACTGATGAAAACTGAGCATAGCAGTTCTCAACTTGGCATTCACTAGCAGGCCTGCAGATATTAGTATGGCTGAGAGATGCTTTGAGCAGGCCACTGGAGACATAAGCTATTTGTTAGGGAACATGTGGAGCCAGTGCTCTGTGGATGTTCATGGATTTGTCATAGAAAGCATACAAGAAACCTAACAGAGTAGTGGATTGTCAGGCTTGGAAAATAAAATAAAATTATTACAGAAAAATCAAGTTACTATTTCTAGAGGCAGCAAAAAGCAATCTTTTTGCAAGGAATAATGGATTATAAGGATTCTTCACCTTTATCTGTGCTAGGGATGCATAAAATTTACTGATCAGTAACTAACTTGAAAAGTGCTTACCTTCCATCTCAAAAGCACTGAAAAACAAATCAACTAAATTCTGCCTCCCAATGACGGGAAGGGACAAATAGCTCAGCAAAAAGAGAGATTGTAGATTGCAGTGGCCTACTAATACAGCTTTACCTCAGGCTCCTAACACAGAACATTTTATGAAGGGTTAATATACTGTTTGGTAGTCTTTAAAAAGACTTTGAAGCCCTTTCATAATGATGGTCTTCAGGAATCCATGCAATTGGTGTTCCAAGAAGTCAAACAGTAGTATCAAATGCTGCACTGTGTTGTTTTAGTACAGAAACATTTCTAGCCACTGCAGAGATTAAACCACTGGACTAACAGGGCTGGAACCAAGGCGCTGGATAATCTTATCTAGGCTTCCTTTCCCATAGAAGGTTGGCCTGCATGATCTTTTGAGATCAGTCCCTTTCAAACAGGGCTACTCCATCATTCTATGATGAACAGGCAGAAACAGGTGTCTTGCTAGCAAAAACTCCTGATTAAATGATAACTGGGGTCTAGTCAGTTGAAAATGGTGTGATGGCAAGTTATGGCTCCTTCTTAGTATTTGGAGGAAGAGTAACAGGTAAGTGAGGTAAACTGAAAATAGCTGCTGTCAGATAAGCACAGATAAAAACCTGCCCTCTAATTCAGAAGTGCAACTTTGGAAATGAAGACTTGCAGAAGACATACATATATAATCAATCTCAGACTTAGGAGTTTGAGATTGTTCTATTCAGACCACTACTCTATTTGTTCCTCACAGCTAGAAGTCTCTTATTGCTGCTAAAAAGGTTTGAAATTTTTGATTTAGAATACAGTCTTTCAACCTGTCAGGATAAAGCCTTCAAATTTCCAGATTTAATTTTTTTCTATTATTATTTTACTTCTGAATTTACTGTCCCTTACTTACATTTACCAGACACTATATGAAGTTGTAGGTGTAAGTTCTTTAACTCTGTCTTGCTAAAGCTCTAGAAAATGTTTGGTTGTTGTTTTTTTTTTGTGGTTGGTGGTTTTTTTAAGACACTTTAGTTGTAGTTGGTGTGGGGAAAGAGGTTGTTTTTAACAAATGGTTTAAATGAATAACTACGTATTATTTCTTTTTCCAAAACTGTGTTACTTAGCTGTAATTCTTTGTGGTATCTACCAACATGGAAACCATCCTGGAAACTTCCCCTTTTTTACTTTGGTATGTGACAACCTGAATGTCCCCTTAAGCCTGAAGAATATTCCCTGAACATGGCTGAGAAATGATGATAAGGCACTGCATAGTCTCTGAGGACATAATTCTATGAATGTTTTAGCCAGCAACAAAGCCAGTTCACCACTCAGACTTGTGAACAAGGTGTTTTATTGTGGCATGTTGTAAGCCAACTCAAGGAAAGGATCCAGGCCAAGACAAACAAAACCAGCAAACCTTTCCTGGCAAGTTTTACATGCGGACTCTTCCACCGAGTCTCCCTCAACTAGAATAAGAGAGCTAGATTCTGAGAAACAACTTCTACATTGCTTCCTAATCTGTTTTATTTACACAGACTAGACTGACTAGTCTTACAAACAGTTCATCTGGCATTCTTCAGCAGTGCCAAAGGGAGCACACTATCTGTAATCTTTTTAACAAGGTATTACATAGATGTATGATCAGTTTACACGTTTGAGACTACAAGAGCTACAAAACCACTGTGTCAACAGTATGCAATATTTCTAATAGGGCTGTCAATTCAAAATAAGAAGATGGTTGTAACATAAGTCAAGAAAAAAAATCAAGATTTATTTAGTGATTTAAATTATATTAGCTATACAGTGACATACACTACTTCAGAATCTCTGGGAAAGACCTGCCCGTTTTCATGTTGACTTCTCAATTCCTGCAATAATGTTATCTTTTTTATAGAAGCAATCAGTTAAAAACTGGACAGGTGATTGTGTTAAAATTCTGTCTCATTAGCTCTGATGATGGCAGGTAGGCTGGAATATCAGGAAACCAACATGGACCTCGATACCACAACCTATCGATGCATAACAATTATATCAACTCAGCTTTTGCCCTCTTAGTAGATGTGAGATTATAGGCTTATGCCTCTAAAGTGTTTATTAAAAAGATGCAAGGATAGGTCCTGAGGAAGAAATGCATGTTTGCTTTTCCCAGCCCTTTACTTGAAGTTCCAGGAATGTATGACACAGAGCCTTTAAAGAAAAAGAAAAACACAGGGAGCTCTTCCTTTGTGCAATCCCAGCAAGTGTGGAAGCAAAAGAAAATGGAAGAAAGTTGGCAAAGGTGTGAAAATATGTGGTCACAAGCATGCAAAGATTCTGGAACAGTGACTGGTCAGACACTGCAGCAGAGGACAAAGAATAAAGCAATGAGGGCACACTCATCTCAGAAAGACAGAGTGGGAAGCACAATAGTCAAAATGTCAATGAAGTTGTGCAGATGAAACACCCCTACAAAAACAAGGAGATAGATAGTATCATGGAAGAGGAACTTGCTCAAGCCATAGGGAAACATGGAGTAAAGATCAGTCAGCATTTGAGAAAGCCATCATATCTTACATGCATCCATTAATTCAAGGAACTTACTGGAAAGAAAATGCTGTGATGCAGGTCCAAAATCTCGGTGTGCCTCCTGTAACTGTTTAAGGCGATCCTCTACAGACACCTACATATAAACGCATACACTCAGAATCTACATTGCAACACCATGATCATGATAAGAAAATCACTTGTTTACATTTCTTCTATTGAAATCAATTTGTTTGTGTGTCACAGCAATTATTTGATACCCACCTATTTAAGGCAACATATTTTTCTTTCATCTGCTTAATGAGAATCATGTTTCTAACTTGCAGTGTTCTGGTGTGAGAACTATAGATCAATAACAGTAGTTTCACGGTGACTACAGCCAGCTGCTGAAATTTCTGACCTCCTCCCAACCCTTCTGTCGTCCAAATTCCCATTGTCAGCAGGTCTCAGTTTGATTGCATTGATCTCATGCTGCCTTTCCAGCACAGAACCATTTTGGAAGACAGTGTTTCACCAGCTGACATGATGCCCCTCAGTCTAATTGAAACTGCAGTAGCAGTACTTGGGTTGCTTGGTTACCTAAGTTTGAGAGGACACACACAGTACTCCTCCATCCAAAAACAAAAAAAGAAAACCAACAAAATAAGAAAAGAAACCCCACTACAAAATGATATTAGGAAAGGAAAGGTCTGATATGACACAATAAGAGCTTTGACTCTCAGGAATGACTCATTCAAAACTACTGGCCAACAAACATGTGCCTAGGTTTTGAAAATTCATTCCCACCACCCTCACTAGAGATGTGATAAGTATTTCCTACAAAAAAGATCACAAAAAAAGGAGAAACCTCAAAAATAAATAAATGAACTTTAGCTGATGTAAGAAACTTCACTAAATCATTCACTGTGAAACTAAGGATGGGTTTCAGCTGTAATCAGGCACAGGGATTTACCTTTGTCAGACCATTTAAGCACAATAATCGTAACTAAGCAATATGAATCTCTAAGCATATCCTCTTCTGCTTTTTATGCTAAATTGCTATAGCATATATCTTGTTATAGCTCTACTAATACTTAAATCACTTTAAGTGAAATTTCCTACAGAAACTGAACATTCAAAGATACAATAAAACAGCTTTCACACAAGCTGGAAATACAACAGAAATTTTTACACTAGTTTTTGGTGACACAGATTTATGCAGTAAAATCTACTGCTACAAGACATACAAAAAAACAATGCAGCAATAGCTCCCACTATTTTCCCAGAATTTATTGCAGTTTCCTGTTCAAATAAACTTCTGAAATAGATTGAAAGGAAAAGCTTTTGGCCAAACTACAGCAGGAAAGGCAGCTCCTTTTGTTGCATTGGTACTAACCGAATAACACCTTAGTGACAGAAGTAATGAACAAATGGTAATAAGTGAATGTTTTAAGAAAACAGAGGAGAGTGAGAAATATCCCTCCCCACACACCTACTGTATGTAATCAGAAGAATACCTGTAAAAGTTTCCAGCGCATATTAAGATCATCCAGTTGACGAGACATCTTTAAAGATGGATAAAGGTCAAGTGGAGACAGCTGGCTGGACAAATCATTCACTGTTTTAACTTTTAAGTTGATGGGAGCAATTTCTTCTCTAAAAGCCTAGAAGGGTAAGAAACACACTTATGTTCAGTTGACATCTGAGCAGCATAAAAGTGTAAACTCCACATGGTGCTGACCTCCCAATGTGGCAGTTTATGCTAAACAACCACGCACAAGTCAGTTCTCAGCAAAGAAATTTCACTCATTCAATATTCTTGCTGTATCACTCATATCCACCTTTGAGGAAAAACAGTATGAAACTTAGTGAAATGCCCACAAGCAAACTGCACCCCTAAAAGAATTTATTTTATTGTTTTTTTGTGGTGCTGTATGGCTTTAGCGCTCTTCTTCACAAAAGGAAATACACAATGCTATATTAGGAGCTTTAGCAGTATAGAGCCTGCCAACTGCTCTTAAGACAAAACATTGCTCAGCAGCTATAGTTTTCAAGTATTAAGCAGCTGACAAAAATTCGATTTAAAAACTATTATTGAACTAGCAAAGCATGAAGGAATGTATCTTCTAAGGAAAAGGAGTACAATGTTTTACCTGATTAGAACCAGAGAGTAAAGCTATTACAATGACTAAAAAGAAGTAACAGGTTTATTGAATCAAATCAAACTAAATACAGTATTAAGACAAAATTGATGCAAGTTTAGTTACAGTTTAAAAAATGCTTCAAATGCCTTGCTTGCTGTGAGTAGTTAAGTGTTCAATCCTGTAAACAGCTTGATTAAACATCATTAAACAAGCCCAAAACAGCTGTAAAGGAAGTATTTTCTTTGGATAATTTAATTATTTATCTCTCTTCAATAATCACTCTCATTAGGCCAAGGAACAGAAAGAACATACTGTTAAGAAAGAAACACTGGGTTTCTGGACAGGCAGTAGGCCCCTATTGCTTTAGCAAATGTTACAGTTTTTCCACAGCAATGAAAATCTGAAAGACTTTGCTTTCATCTACTTTAAAGAAAAAGTCATTAACATGACAAATCACTTCTTAGCATAAGAACAAGGAGCTATGTAGCATTAGCATCTTATTTCTTGCTTTAGCATCTACATTAAAATATAAGAGAAGAAGGAAGAGCTCCATTACTCTTTTCAAATCAACAGCAGTCTGGATATTAACTCACCTTTGACTGCCTTTGTTTTAAAGATTTCAATTCCATTAACCTTGAAAGTAACAATATAATTTGGAGAATGAGGATGCTTACATTGCCATATGTGAAATAATGTAGCCCTGTGAATTCACAGACACTGTATACATAGAGAGAATATCTACAGAAACCCAGTTGCAGCCCATTTTATTCTTCTAATACCAGCATCCTATGCTGAAGACATGGATGGTCAGGTACACAACCCCAGGGTCTTCTAATGCTTTGCTATACTTATTCTTAAGCTTAAAAACTGAAAATTTGTGTTTTTGAAACAGAAGCTTAGCGGTAAATGCTGAATTTGCCTGAAACAGCAATCTTCTCTACCTATATGTGCATACCCACATGTTCTCCTGGAATCTATGATATTCATTGCACTGTACTATTTCCAGTCAGCTTTTCTGGACAATGCTATCAAAAGATATTTCTTCTTGGGGAGCTTTGCATTACCAGGTCACTACCCAAGCCATGAAGTTAGGCAGGGGATAACTACCCATCAAAAGCAGCCATGCCTTGGGATGCTGAGCCCTGCATGGAACCCAGGCAGCAAGAATAACAACATTATAGGTATGTAGTATGTGTTCTTCAGTTTGAAATAATCCAGGTGAGAAGCCAGGCTAAAGTAAAAGCAAATGCAAATTTGCTCATACAAACAAAAATAGACAATAGGCATGTTTAGTTTGTGAAAGTTAAGGAACATCAATTTAAACTATGTATTTATTTCTGTATGATTAAGAAAGCTCTAAATGTTTTTCTAAAAAGAGAGTTACACTTGATGGCCAAACAGATCTGTGTGTGTAGGTAATCCCAGCCAACACTGGGAATGTAGCCCAGCTCTGGACTTTATTTGAGACTTCAGATACCATCTTTAAAGACTTTATACTGCACATGAGAATTTCAGCATGCAGTATATAAATATGTAATATGACTAGAGGGACT
Source organism: Agelaius tricolor (assembly GCF_023055355.1). Classification (NCBI taxonomy): domain Eukaryota; kingdom Metazoa; phylum Chordata; class Aves; order Passeriformes; family Icteridae; genus Agelaius; species Agelaius tricolor. The sequence goes on from NW_027269261.1 coordinate 49,685,847, forward strand.
AGAATGGAGAGATCTGACACACAAACAAACAAAATATTCCCAGGAATTCCACACTTACCATAGTTTTCTCAATGTGATCTGGTAATGAATCTATGAGCAAGTCTCCTACAGGTTTCCAGCCATTCCTCACATTTTCAGCCTCCTTCAAATCAGCATCAAGGTCATCCATGGCACACTGAAGGTCTTTCAGTTTTTCTAATGCTTTGTCTACTTGCTTCTGCCAGATACTGGCACTGGCATTTAGGTTCTCCCATTTCTCTTTTACCTCCGATGACTGTTTACGCATGGCTTTGGCAATCTTCAAGGCTTTCTCCTCAGGGGTCAATTCTGCAGAGGGGAATAAGAGTAATACTGTTTATTTCTTATTTTTGTCCAGTTAAACCGATAGTGCTCCTGAAATACACACTCAAGACAGTCAGTAAGTCCGTCTTAAGTAAGTGTCGACTGATAATTTATTTCAGCAGGTAAAAGGTAGAAGAAAGTCCACCTTGCTGTAACTGAAATAAACCTCAATCACTCCTACTGACAACACAATTCTTGATCAGAAGACAGGAGACTATTCCTGACTTCCATATATTATGATACCCCAAAGTAAAAGCAGCTTACTGCTGATTTGTTACTTTTGGAGGGACAAGGAAAGGAAATAGAAGATAGTTCTTCCTTCCTGGGAACTTCATTAGGTAATCTTTGCATCATTTCACATAGAAAGAGCAAGGACAGTGCTTTGCTTCTGGATCTCTTACCACCACCTTTCACTGTGGCACCAGGATGTCTCTTCATATTCAGTAGCAAAACCCAAGGTACACTAAGTACCGTGGGGGGTGCGGTTCTGCAGCACTATATCAGTTTTTCTGTGTAAACACCGAAATCCAAAAAGGCTGATTTAAATAGTTTTTCCAAAGCTACAAATATTCTATGAAGCTGTTGACTGAAAAAGAATCAAGCTTATGGTGTACTATTTCTCACAAATTTCAGGCTTGTGTCTAGATCTCACACAACCCAGAAACCCTTCAGTTTGAGACTGAGCAAGACCCAGACAGCTTGAAAGCTAAAAAGAAAATCCTAAAACATCCCCAGCAGGTCCTGCTGTCTGCTGCCTGGGGGTCCTTGCTGAAAAACACTCATGGGAAGCTTCCCTCATCAGGGAAGAGTTGCTTCAGTAATGACAAACAAACATAGCCAGTCTCAGAGGATTCCCCTTCTACATAAAAGCAAGCAGAGGAAACTATAATGCAAAAAACTGAGAGCAAAAAAAGTAGCAGAGACGTGACATACACTGAAACTAAGCCAATTGGCCTTCTATTCAGTCCTAAATAAAAGCTCTGGAAAAGGTTTATCAGAGTACTCTTGTGATTAAAATTCAAGTGTTGCCTATGAATAAATTATACACAATCATGCAGAGATGAAAGTACCATTTTTGTCAGAAGTCAGATGAGACATACCAACTTTCATTTACTGATAGACTGTCTTTAAAATCATTACAATTGACTGAGTTTGGAGTTGCTGCTGTGGTTGGAGGAAGGTGAGGGGGCAACAGACAGAAATTGTGTGGGAGGGATGTTTTTGCTTTACCAAGGTCAGATGAATGTCAAAGTAAAGGCACAGTTATGGTTGCAAAAGTTACCCAACTGTGCCTCCTATATGCAACTGTTGTCCCATAGTACCAATACAGAAAAGCATATTCTAAGTAATTAACACAAAATAAAACATTGAAATACACTCCAATTAGTTGTTGAGAAGTCACTTTTTTCCAGATAAAAAAGTAACAGGGAGTTATTTGGATCACAACCAGAATTTCTGCCCACCAGTTCCACATATTTGTTCTGTTTATTCTCTTAAAGTTTTTTTCAAATCTTGTCAGCCCATATAGGTATTGATATATGCTAGACTATGATGACTAAAAGAGTATTCTGGTCATCACTAGAAGAGATTCAAGACAATCCAGATGCCATCTGGGGGAAAAAAGCCCTACCAACAAAATGAAGAAAAATCAACCCACAATGCAACTACAATTTGTATTACAACTGTTGATATAGGGAGGAGAGAGTTGCCCAAAAGAACAAGGACCTTGCTGGGAAGTGGTTATGTAGGAGAAACAACAAACAAGGAATGGTAACCAGAGCACATTGAAAGGCAAGAGTAATCAACAAGAGCCAACAGCATCAAGGGAAGGGGGACACATACCCAGCCTATGGGTTGTGGTGCATGTTTTGACCTCAGAAGAGAGAGACATTTAAAGAAAGAGTGCAACTGAGTGTTACAATACATATTTTGAACTTACCAAGTGTCTTAAGTTAATATTTCAGTGACTTGTTGGGTGTCATAAGCTATTACATGAAAGCACTGCCTATGGGCCCTCTGCCTCTAAAAGCAGAGATTGTACCCAGGCTTAGGGACACTGCAGTGGCAAGAAGGGATTGCAGAGGAGAAACTTGGAATGAAATGACTGTGAAAAAATCCCACAATGCTTAACTAGATGCAAAGAGATATGAACTACATATGTAGCTCTGGGATCCAGAGACATGGCAGTAACCTACAATTTGCAATACTGACACACCAGAACAAAGATGAAGACCAAAGCTGCGCTGTGATAAATTGAACCTTGTCTCTGAATTTACAGCATTTCACAGTAGAATAAACTGCATTATAGCACAACACAGTTTTGGAATGATCTTTACCCCAAGTTCTGCAAAGAAAATATTTCTTTATTTCTTTTGAAAAGAAATAAAGCTCATGCTCTAAGTAAAACCCAATTTAAGGAAAATTCTTTTACACAAAAAAGAACAGCTACAAAATGCCTATGTAAAGACATCAAAGAAGTTGTTAGCATAAGTACTTTTGGAATAATTCACATTTGAGAATAATAATATTGATGAATGAATGGGAATTCACTACAATGACAAAGGGACTGTGAACAATCTAGAAGTCAGGCTGCACCTAAGGACCAGCATTTAATATTACAGTTCTCTCACAGGCTGAAGTTTCCTATCATACAGCTGTAGGTTGTGGGCAACCAAACCTCAGCAGTGAAAACTTATAAATTAGGATTAAGGGAACACCCAGAGGTAGAACACCTTACATAAGGTAAGGCAATACTAAGCTTCATTGAGAGGGGAGAGAAAATTGCAGACCAATTGGATAAAGCCTCCTCTGTTGGTACCTTGAACATGTGAATACAGGGGACACAATACCCAGAAACTGGACTAAGGCAACGTTCCATATATGCAGAGCTGCAGTCTACCCCTGTGATCCAACATCATGCAGTCGCATCATTCTTTATCTGTTGTCAGAGCCAAAGCCTACCAACACTTCATGAGAGAGTAGGATGCTGCAAGACCCATGCAGGTCTAAGCTAGGTTAGTAGTCAGTTAAAATGATCAGTCACTTGACAAAGAACATGTGGAAAGCTTTATAGTAAGAGCTGAAAATCTTGCAAAACTCTTTGGCTTTCCTTAAAGGCATATAGACACAGGAGATCCAATGAGTGCTTCTTGCTCTAACAGAGGCAATAAGAAGAAAAGTGCCTGTAGCACCTGGGGATAGGTTCATGGGTGGTTATGTTGGTCCTCAGTTAACAAGTGGATTAGATGATCCTGAAAGTCTCTTCCAAGCTTGATGATTCAATGATTAGAAGTGGGGAACAATAGCTTGACTTTGTCTGGCCAGATAAAATAAGTCAGCTTTACTCACAAAAGAGCTAGTCCCTTATTTGGGAATGGGAAAAAGATTCCAGGATGATTGGGGTGATACAAATATCCCAACAGAACTGAAACCCAAAACATATTTGAAGACCATTTGTCAAATCAATCTTATAGTGCAAGGATATTTACTACATATTGTATTTGAAAAGTATTAATTCATTGCAAGACTGCTTTATTTTACAAAAGCTTTGGAAGTGCTTGTAAACCTTGCACTAAAAAGACATTTACTAGAGAAATAGAGCAAAATATGTGCTTTTATGAGCTATAAACCATTCAGCATATATTCATTTAACAGAAATACATCTTGTATAACTTTATGTTTTCCATCACAAAAGCCCAAGTTATTAATGAGCAACACATTACTTTCTTTCAAGCAGAGATCACATTCTTCAAGATACTGGTTGCATAGCATAAAATTGTAAATCTCAAAGAAAGTGTCTTAACAGTAAGATTTTTCTTTTAGTTTGGAATTCATTTAACCAGCCTGTCATTACACAAACCGGCAGACAGGGTTCCTTTTTGCTGTGAAAAAATTTTACACAGTAGTCGTTGCTCTTTTTTCCTACTTTATATTAAGTCTTCTCAATCACCAGTTTGATCAGTGTCTTCCCACCCCTTTTTTTTTAATGGTACTTATTACATTATCACTTCAGCAGTTGCTTAGAGAATAAGAACAGACTATATTCACTGGACCATCTGTTTACAGGAGGGGACAGATATTAACTGACCTTGCAGTCAGGGAAAAGAACTCCTCTTCTGTAATGAAAAAAAAAATCTTGATTTTAATATACATTTTTTTGTCACAAACAAAGCACTGAAAGCTCCAACAGCTTTGCTATGTCTCTAGCACAGACTGAAGGAAGACTTTCAGGCCTGAATTTTCAGCATGTAGGTTCCTTGCATGCTTACATATATGGATAATAGCAGTGAAGAAAATTCTTCTTGCTTAAGAATTTATTTTAGCTATTGGCTGTAGCAGTTTTCATTCTAATCAACCAATTAATCCTTATTATGTAGCCTTGAACTAGTGATTTCTTTCCATCTTGCTGAAATTGCAATAACTTCCTTTCACTTCTGCTAAATTCTTAACCAAATATACTGGAACTGGAGATGATTTCATATTGCCTTCTTCTCACATGACATCAAACATTGTCTCTTCCTTGGTTCAATCAATCTTTGCAGCAAAAACAATGTATGACATAGCACTGTGCTCATTATGAAAACTTTCAGAGCATTTGAATAGGCACAATGGCCCATGATCAAACTCCTATGCAGAAGATCCAAAAGCAGTGCTATCATTGCATCATGAAGCCTTTAGCATTGCTGAAGAGAAAGCATTGTCTGAGTTTCTAACAACCTTGACAGAAAACTTAGTCCTGATGTGATGGGAACAGGAAGTTTAAGAACAAGCAGTAGTTGGTTAAATGTTAAATGTAAACATGTTTCCACCCAGAGAACAACCCGTATTTCAGATAAAACTGGGACACAACAGAGCCTACAAGTCAGGAGTGAATATGACTAGGTTTATATCCCAAGGTCCTCATGAATGAAAAAAACCCCAAACAATCATCCAATAATAAAATTAACCATTTTGAACTTCAGCCAGCCTGTTTCCATTAAAATCCTCTAAGTTTGCACTCCACACCACTCAGCAAGTGGAAACAATTTCCTTGAACTTTACTAATATGGCTCCAAGCAGACAACCACATAGACCCTACAGGACGAATTTCAAAGCTTTACCAAAGCAGACTAAACTTGTAAGGGTGACTAAAAGAGCTAATTTTGAAAATGAGAGAGAGAAGTATTTTGTGATTCTCTCATGGGTAAATGCACATTTCTCTTATCATAGGAAGAAACTTTTAGAAGACATGAGTGAATGAGCTCCAACTAAAACAAAAGCAGCAATGTTGAAAATAGTGTAATTAGTTTCTGGATATGATTCCACTGACTTCCAGTGGGCTACATCCTCTTCATTCTCCTAAGCACTTCTAATTCACAGTCAAGGCTTCATACTCAGTCCAACGGCACAGCAGAGGGAAAAAAAATCCCAGTAGTGTATGATAGCTAGAGAACAAACCCAAATGATTTGGAATAGAAATGCTGCTTGCTATATAGTAGAAATGCTGCTTGCTATATACCTGTTATATATTAGAAAAGAATAAATTTTTCTATCTGCCTATTTTCAGTGAGATCTTCCTTGCAAAAGGAAAAATTACGGCAGAGAAATTTACCTAAATGTGAGTGACGGTAAGCAAAAAAATCAGCATTTGTTTATGCCTGAAACAGGTAAAGATATTGTCCCTCTACAAGTTTATTTAAAGCATCTACATACAATTCACTGATGCCTATAACATATTTCTTTTATAACACAGATGTGATTTATGGGGCTTTCTATTCAATTAATAGAAGATAACAGATGGTAAATACTTATTTTTAAATGTTGTGTTTATCACAACAACCTTTGCTACCAAATAGTAGCTTTCAAAGCTAAAAATCTAATTGTCTTAAAAAATTAAGTTACTAAAGTAGTTGGACAACACTGCAGACTCCTGGAACCATTCACTATTACAATGACAATCAGTGTAGTGGCCTGTGATGATCTGCTAGGATGAGGATGTTTCACTGCTTCAGTGGAAATGTAAGGACAGAATTTCAGCAAAGTTTTATCATCAGTTCATAGGACCCTGGGGACATAAAATATGAAATCTACTTTCCTTTGTCTTTCCAATGGCCTGTAACCTTACAGTACATGGAATTAAAAAGCCAGCTGTAACTATGCCATAGAGAAATATAATTAACTTTTTTAGATCAAAGTTTTCTCCTATACTATGGACAAGTGCAAAAAATGCTACAAACATAAGCATTTTCAATTTCTTTAACCTGTCCATCCATGAAATTCAGCAGCTAGCCTGCTGGCTCATTAATCAGCTCCATTCAGATGCTGAGGCAGCTCAAATACAGGAAGACTGTGAAGCTTGCCTTTTTGCGATGGGGCCTCTGTACAGAAACATGGCAAAACAAAAGCAGAAGACACATGGGAGATGCAATTGGCTAAGAAAGTAGTTTCCTGGAAGATCGAGAACTCTGACTGAATGTGCCAGTTACTCTCTGGTACAGTAGAAGGCCAGCACAAGAAGCATAAGGTTAAGAAGGGGAAAGAAGAAACCAAGGCTTACTCATAACCTGAAACTACATTCTTGTCATATGTTTGAAATTAACAGGACCATTACAGAAAATAATGGGTGATCATAAGGGATGCTGTAACAAATGTTCTCTTTGGATGGAACAATAAATGTGTGTGTGTGTGTATATATATATGCACAAGTCCTTCAAAGAGGTCTCAGTCAGACAAGTTCAAAACTGATTCTGATCAGTTTTCTCCTAAATCTGTCTTATTCTATGCCCTTGCAACAATGCCCTCCGTGGCATGAAAAGACCTGTGGTGAAAGAGAAAGCTACCAAAAATATTGATTAAAAAAAAAATAAATTCAGAGGTTGAAGAAAATAGAAAACAATGTCACAACTTTTATCATCTTCAGATTAGCTAATCATTCCCTCAAAATGACCCCTTCCCTTATACAAGGTAAGAAATAACCTCAAGAAACTGTGATTTCCAATTAATGCAAGTTTGAGTTAGTAAAATAGTTTTGCTATTTCTATTATAGAACCAGCCAAAGTAATTTTCAAATCAAGACTGTGCAGTGTTGACTGTCAATATTTTTAGAAAACAGACTGTCAGTTTAGAATCCATAACCACACTCCATGTTTATCGACATGAAGTGGACTTCATTGAAGTCAACAAGTTAACTTTAATCAACTACAGAGAACACCAGTGACCAAGAGGCTGACAGAAAATTAAAAAAAAATAACATCTTAAAAGCAAACTAAAGCCCACATCCTTCACTGATAATGGTTAATCTGAAGAAAAATTGTATGCCTCTGGCTGTCCTCTAGTTCAGAGATTAAGTTTTCTGGAGACTCGTGGCATCAGTTGTCAGAAAAAATTTACTAGACTCACTCCTAGGTGAAAATTAACAGCTTATTACATATATATGAGCTCAGACAGAATGATTTAAAGACAGCTTTTGGCCAGAAGGTCTATTAATCTACAGAAAGTGCAGGCCTGTTCTGCACAGGGTGCGAGTGCCCACTGCCGGCAGCGGGAGCTTCATTGGGGTTTCTGGGAGAAGAGGCTGGAGCTGCCCAGTGCCAGGGACAGCAGACTCCAGTCAACTCACCATGGGGCACACCTGAGGCCCTTAGTCACACTGGTGGCACCTCAGGGAAAGTGTATTTAAGAAACATAAAACACCAGAGAGGAGGAGGGAACCAACAGGAGAAACAGCAGAGGGAATACCGAAGTCAGAGAAGGAGGAGCAACCCCATGGCAAGGCAGGTTTTCCCCACAGAGGAAAGGTGTGAGAGGAAAGAATTAGGAGAAAGAAACTACTAGGCTAACCACGAAGTCACCACCTTCCCACCCTCTCGTGCCACTTGTTGCCTCTCTGAGCATGACCGACATCACAAGGCAGGGTAGGGACAGGAATGAGGGAGTCAAGCTGAGTCTGTGAAAGGTGGGAAGAAAGCCGTGGTTTTAATGTTTGTGAGGCTTTTTCCCCACTACAAACCAACTTAGTATTTAATTATTTATTTAAAATGGCAATAAATAGTTTGTTTTCCCCAAGCTAAACCTGTTTGGTCCACAGCAGTAGTTTGTACAGGATCTGCATCTGTGACCCATCTGATCCTCATCCTGACTCCTGAGCTTTCTCTCTCATGTTCTTCCCATCTCCTGCTTCCTTTCCACTGCAGTGGAAGACATAAGTGGATGGGTGAGAGTTTGGCTGGTAGTCAAGACTAACCCATCACATGCTCAGAAAAGAAAGTCCATGGAAGTACTGAGTGTGAAGAAGAAAGAGGAAAAGAAGTTCAGTGCACATGTATGAGGCTCCTCAGTCTGAACATATTAAATACAATTGTTGTTAAATTGTTGTTAATTGTTGTTACATACAATGGCTTGACCAGAGACATACACACACCACCTGCAGACCATGGATGTCATTGCAATGCAGTTTACCATGGTCATCAAATTCCCTGTTATACTGTTCTCACTGCCATTGGTATAACACAAAATAATAACAATTTTCATCATAATAGACTGGATAGCAAGAATTTATGATGCATCTTATCTGAAGTTTGTGTTTGCAGTTTTCATCCTGTCAATCAACACTGACTAGATCATTGATATCAAACCCTGTTAGAAAATGAACATTTTGCATTGGCAAGGTTTTATGTGCTAGCATCATTTGCATTGAGAGGTTCTATGATTTTGAGAAGAGAATCTGCAATTTCAAACTTCTGTATGAAAGAATGAACAGATATACAGAGAGCATCCTTACTTTTCAGCTGCAAGGTTGCTTGTGATTTAGACCAACCAAAACATTAGAAATGGCATAAAGCAAATGGGTTTGAGAGGAAAGAGAAACAGAATATCTTCAGGAGTCAGGAGCTCAAAACAGAAGTCAAGTGAGGGCACCAGCAGCACTAATCAATGAGATAAATGGCTCATTGGCTTTAATCACCAGCTATTCAAGACTTTGTGATAAAGTTGAACTAGGGAATACGAAACCACATAAAAATTTGTACAGAAATAACGCAAAGTATGGATGCAGGAGATTAGCTGTTTCCACTGAATAAACTTAAGAAGTTTGCAATGGAGATGTATAAGATGATGTATGGAAATAAAAAACTAACTCCTGATAAAAGCAGATATACTGTAATTTTGTAAATTACACAGAACAGTAAATTGTTCACACCTTACAGCAACTGACAGTTCTGCAAAAGCAGATTGTTACCTTTTCTGAGAACAGCTCTTGTGTGACTAAAAGTAAGACTTCATAATGCTGTAGCTTATATCAGACATGTAACTGTAGTACTTACAGAGAATTTCCTATTTTGTGGTTGTGGGGGAGTGGAGAAAAATTATTACCTTTTTGCAGGTCTCTGATATTTAGAGTAATATCTCAACAAATACTGTGCAAAAACAGTTTCTAACATAGCTGTAGTTCCATTCCTTAGCAAGGATTCACCCAATATTCAAATCCTAAGGATTCTGTAATGACTGCCTTCCTAAAGTGGATTTATTTTACTTCTAATGAGATACACCACTAAACATGCTTATTTCTGTTTGGGGAGTAAAACTTTGCAATAGACATATGGATGTTTGAATGGGAATCCTTGAAGTACTATTCTGACTACATTTAAGGTGCATATGTTATCATGTTAAGAAAAAAGAACTATCATTAGTGTTTTGAACCAAAAATTGGAAAAAGCAGAAGAGATGTTTCTACTTCTTCCATGAAAATGTTATAAATTTCCATTAAAATCTTACAAAGCAGAGAAGTAACCCTTGAGTCTAAAACAGAAATAAAAGCCATCAGGATGCCATTCAGAAGATTCTGAGGTCTGAGCAAGTAACTGGGATATAAAATATGTACTAGAGACATGCAAGTCTTTTCTCTCTTTTTTTGACCCTCCCCAGCAGTGAGTATTTTCTGACCTGTTTTTGAATGCAAGCTCCTCCTTGGTTCCTCAGGCCCCTCAATGGGTTGGTCAGCAAGGAAAACTCGTGCCTGGTCCACAGCATTGAGAACGGTTTGCTCTTTTTCCTTCAGTTCACGCCTCAGAGCCTTTTGGGAATGGAAAGAAGAATTCACTTGTTACTTGACTTTGTGAACAATATCATTTTCTCTGTTTTCATCTCTCCAACCACACCTGCCTAGTGAGTGCGTAATAGCCAACATTAATCAGACTGCAGATAAAAATGCAAATTTTACAAAATAGAAGGAGCAAGAAATTGAGGCTGAAAGGGTAATTTTTAGGAAGTTGATTTGAAGAAAGGAATACAAGAAAGGTGATGATGGTAAGTTTAAAAAAAGCCTAACAAATTACTACATTAAAATTCCATTAGAAAGTAAATTTAATGGGGTTCTTGCTTTCAACAGGATTGCTAATATATAGTAGATTGCTACAACAGACTGTTTACTTTTTTGATAGCTGGAATAACAGCAAATTGCATCTACTACGACTTCAGGAAATTACTTTACAAATGCTAAGGTGAATAACAAAAATTATTAACATTCCTTAGAAAACAAAACATCTTGTTTCTGTCCACTATTTACTAAAATTTTTAAAATTTAGAAAACATGTATCAAATTTTATTGTGATAACACATTCTGAAAAAGCAATTTTTTAAACTAATCAAAAAATATTCTGATTTTAATTATGCAAAAATCCTTTGAAACATATACAGAAAGAAAAAAAATCAATTTTGATGTAAGATTTTTTTCATGGTGGTAGAAATAATTTCAAGATATTTTGCTCTCATGTACCTATGACTTTATTAAAGGTTTAAGTGTAACCAACCTTTAAAAACATAAGAAGTTTATAAGTAGTCAGCTGTTATGTTTCTTATGAAGCATTTTCTTCCAGCATAAAGCATAAATATGTCCCACCTAGAAGGAAACTACTTTTCCTGTTTTATTTCTATTATTTTCTACACACACAAAAGAAGATACTTTAAACATTATTAAAATGCTATGTTTATTTTTTACAGTATATTTTTTAGTTCTTATTTAAAAGTCAAGGCTTATTTTGCTGTCACAATTTGCTAAGGCCCCATTCCAGATCAAAATGCAGTTAGCCAGTGCTGACAAAATTATATAATAAAATGAGTGTTCTACTACAGAAAAGTTTGAAAAACAGATATCATAAAAGCATCACAAATGCTGTCTTATCTTTTCATTACTTAGTCTCTTGATGCCACAATCACAAAAAACACCCTCATCTCAACTTTAGCTTAGCAGGAGGCAAGATGTTACTTTTCCTCCCTCCTTCCCCACTTCATTCCTTTATCTTCCTCATCTTTCCAAATCCTTCCATTCTATTGCTTCAAATAAAATAAATAAATAAACAAACATGTAAATAAATACATAACCCCAAGAAAAACTAAGCACTGATAGCACAGTAACCTTGATTACATTTAGGAACCTGCATTATACTGTCCAGTAAGCATTAACTCCTGCATTTATACAAGCACTCTTCAGAACAGTGTTCTCTGTATACTTCTGTATGGCAATGATATTCTTTGTAGGATTCAGTACATACTAGATGTAGTAAGTAATGAAAATTGCCATTTAAAAAACAAACCTTCTTTATTAAAAAAAATAAATACAGAAATGGAAGTATTGTAAAAGCAACATTCCTGAAGAATCACTTCAGTTCTTCACAGTATGTATAAATATTTTAGTTTCACATTACACACACTAGAATAAGATACTTTGAATCATCCACAGGTTACAAATCATTAAGGCATTCTCTACGTAGGAATTTGTTTCAAGAAAGAAAGAAGGCAGTTTGTATGGCTAGAAAAATTCCCCATTTAAAAGACTTTTGGTTAGTAGAACCTGTGTGGATGCATCAGTAAAATATAACACATTTTAATTTCAAAAACATGTCAGAAACAGAGGGCTGATTACTACACTTTGAAGTAGGGAATATTTCTAGATTTACTTTTCTCCCCTCCATTTAACTTCCAAAATATTGCCAAAGCATACAAGAAAAGGAAGGCTATGTCACATTTTGAGTATGCTAAGAAATTCCACCAGTTACAAACAATCTAGAGAAGGATCTCTTTTACTCTGTCTCCTGTTTACCCTCACATAATGCCTTTCATCAATTTCTCCTGACCCTCAATAAAACTTCAATCAAGTTTGACCTAAGAGACCTTGGATTTAATTCACCAACATCCCTGCCATTGAAGTAGTTCAAATTGAAGTTGACAACAAAAGATTTTAAGAGTTTGGCCCACACAGCTCATCAACTACAAGTCATCCATAGCAATCCTTATCAATATTTTTATAGAGAACTCACTTAACATAAAATAAACCATACACTGAAATAATACTACTAAAATCATTTAGCAGTAGAGTACCTTGAGCACACCCCAGACTTCCTAGATTATGTTTTGCTTTGGTTTTTTCTTATACCACAGGTGCAAAAATAATGCACTCAGACTTGCATAACCTTTTCTTAGCAATACTGAATATATTTTTCTGTCTCTCTCTGCCAGTAAACAAGAAGAGCAATGAGACTACACAATGCAAGGATAACCAAGCATACCAATAATACTATCTTTTGTCCCAGCAAACCTCTCTGCAATAGAACAAAAAAAGAAACCCACTTATAAATCTGATCTTGAGCTGAAATTTCATCTCTCTTGAAAAGACAACATAAAGATTTCATTGGAAAAATCATATCTAGAGGAACACTACAGAGTGAAAGGAAGTCATAAAAAGCCCAGCAAGGAACATAAAACCCACAATACTGAATTTGCTGATTTTAAATGTTTTTATATAATAAGAAGTACAATCACATATTTTAGTGGTTTATTTAGTTTTTCAAGAGATGGCTACTCAGAACAGATGCGCCTCCTTCAGTAGACAAGGATATTACTTCTTTCTCCTTTTGTCAAAAGAACTAAAGCAGCGAAAGCATTTGTAAGCTTTAGTGGAGCACAGGTTTTAGTAGAGGGTGAATTCTGCTCCTGTTGTTGACTATGCGTTTCAGGGAGAAAACTAGGAGAAAATTGATACTAGAGTTCTGATATAGGTTCAGAAGGTGAAAGTATGGAAAAAAAACCTTGAGAAGCATCTCAAAACTTGTCAGTGAAAATTGCCTACTAATAAGCTAAAAACATGGATGCAAGTATTTTTTGAGTCCTGTTGAGCATGCAGATGTGAATACAAAATGAAAAAGTGAACACTGAGCACAGAGATAATGCCTTTATTTTGCCCACACTATGCTTTTTTATGTTTACAAAAGCAAAACAATATTTTAAAGTTATATTGGTCATACAAAAAGGGGCTGTACACAAATTGGTCAGTAATTCATACCACAATATTTCATACAACAATTATAAATTGCAAAATTACTGTATACTTTAGGTAATGGTTTAAAATGAAAGCATCACTTCCCTCAGTAATCTGACAGGTGACAGGCCATTAAATCCAATGTCTACGGTTTACACAGTTCTGTTGCATTTGCAAATCCACTGTTACTTCCTACATAAACCAGGACATGCAAGAGTCCTGGAAAAACCAACACTAATTTTAGACATTCTTGATTCTTATAATAGAGAGGAAAAAAGCCCTGAAAACCTAAGATCTGGTGTGCTGATGCAGTGTCAACACGAACAGTTTTCATAGCTGACCCTAAACAATACTAGCCAAAAATACCTTAAAAAAACCTGCTTTGAAAAAAGTCTTCCACTAGTAGGTGGACATGTGCTTACAAAACTACACTCTTGAAATATCTTATGCAGCATGAAACAAAGCAATGACTACAATCAGCAGGGCAGCATTCATTTTGTAGGTATGAGGTCTCAAGTTAGCCAACTACAGTGGAGTAACCCAGGACCCAACTAACACAATCCTCCTCTCAGGAAAGAGAAGGGCCTCCATGATTTTCAACCATGAGCCAGTGATTTACTCTCCATGTTGATTTGTTCCTCTTTCAGTGACTGCAAAACATATGTTACTCCCTTTATAACTCTGGAAATGCAGACAGATAGACCATTTCCTCTGTTACACCAAGATAATCAAACCTATTTCCCCTCTCTTCATTAAAGATACATCTGATTTCTAATACGAAACCAAACTCTTCTTGTAAGATAAGATTTTTAAAAGAAGTTGCCTAAACCAGGGCATTACAAAATTTCTGTTGGTAATGCTTTGCAGCTGAGTCTTTCCCTCTCTTGGAAAATTTAAAAGCTATAAAACTTTTCCTATTGTGATTTTTGCACTGTTTAGCGTATCCTGAAAACACCTATTTCCTTCAGCTGCACCTTAAAATTGTTTTTGAGCATAGTAAGTGGACTTCCAAAATTACTCACTGTTAATTTGCAGTCTCTTTTTCTCTTTTGAATTGTACAGACTTGTACAGAATAATTCAAGGAGCAGATCTACTTAATAGTTCCAACAGATGAAGGCAAAGCTAATTTCAAAGAAAACACATGGGGTGTTTCTTAAAAACAGAACATATTTAAATCAGGTCTCATTATGCACTCTTTCAAGGAAGTAAAGATGCATGTTACTGTAACTCATATCAGTTCAGCACACTGTAGCCTTATGTGCCAATCAGCAGCTCCTGTAGCATTTAATTACTTATTCATCTTCATTCTGCACCCGGTGCTTGAAAATTCCTGTTACTTTTATACACTAAAATGAAACGGGAAAAAATAATCTGTGGCATTTAACAGGATGGGAAGAATAAGCAGGATGATTGAGCAAACTCAGAGTGAGATGAGGAATTGTTTATAAAGATCATACAGAGATAAAGGTTGTGACTGAGTCTCTGCCAGCTGTCTCCATCACTAAAGAATGAACTAGAAAGAAAATAAGCATAGCATGTTTAAAAGCTGTTCCTTCCTGTCAGATTCTATTTAATGGAACATGTACACACAAAATTTCAAAAGTGTTTTTGTCTCTGTACACATCTCTCTGTAAAAGTCAATTTTATGTGTCTACCCCATCTGATAAGGAAAACAGTCAATAAAGAGCAATATGTGAGACTGCGCAGCCCACCATGCATTTGCCTTTTACTACTTCATACAAAATCTATGTGGCAAGAGAAATAATGAAGGAGAAAAATGGTGCCTAATACACAACCATTAATACCTAGAGATAAAAAGACACATGTAGCACATGAGACATTAAAGATCAGACAGTAACCTACATGTTCCGATAAATGAGTGACAGTGACCAACACCAGAATAGGGGAAGAAAAGGAAATATGAGAGTGAGGGGAACAAAAGAAAAAAAAAAGAGGAAGCTGTTTGCCTTCATAACAAATATATATTGAGTATTTTAGATTTATTTTTAAATAGAGGAATCTAGATAACTCAAAAAGGATTGAAGAGAAGTGCCAAAGGCTGCATTTTTCTAAATTGTCTCTCAGTTTACCATTTGCCACTTTCTCTCTCTTTTGCTGTAGTGTCAATAAAGAGTGTGCAAATAGGGTGTCAGCTACAAGGGTTCAATGTGAGTGTAGACCTGGAAGTCACATCGACAGCAAATTCCTCCTTTTTGCTTGCATGCACAAGGAAACTAAACTGACAGGAATTTAAAAGCATAGAAGTGGGCAAAAGAGAATTAGACTATGCATGCTGGTGATCTCTTACCAGAGGCAAATAAATGTTAGCTTACTTAAGAATTTTCCTTTGATTTATCAAAATAAATGCTTCAGGCCAGAAATATGGGTAATTTTCACTGCGACTGTCTTGTCTCTTGATAATTTCCCTTCTCTCTCTGGAGAAGTGCATGTGATCATAACTACTTACTGAAAACACCAGCTACCTCTGAATATGCACCAATAAACACCCATTACATAAAATAAGCATCTAAAACATCTCTCAAACAAAGTACCTTGCAATAGTGCAGCCAAAGAGACAGAGGAAAGAAAGTTTGCTGTGTCACTACTGCTCAGGCTTACAGACAAGAAACACAAAGCTGTCGCTGACATTGTCAGTTTACTGGTTATCAGTTTTTACAATCTCAAACTGCATCTGTACATTCCTGCAAGACACTTCAATACAAGGAAGGATAACTGACTTTCTTCTGAACTTGTTACAGCTCAAACCCAGTAAGGCTATTGCCTCCATTTTCATCCAACAGCATTTTAAAATCACAAAAAGATGTTTTGAAGCCTGTTTGGAAAAGCCACACTTAAAATAACCTCATGAGGACTTTGAAAGGCCTCCTTTGTGTACTAGAAAAGAATCCAGTACTACAGCACAAAGGCAGAAGTAAGCTTCATTGTCACACAGATTGCATCAAAAAAGACATTAAAAAGCTATTCTTAAAGATAAGAGAGCTATGCTTTTTCTTAAAAATTAAACTATTTTTTTTTCACAGTTAGTTTTCCAAGAAAGAACTTTAGTCTTTTCTGAAGCAAGAACTGCAAGTCCTACATTTCCTAGAGATGCTACAGAATCTAAATCCAACTAGATAGGAAGACCCCTGCTTAATTGAGCAAAGGTTGCAAAATAGGAGGCATAATGATGTTCATTAATATGTCTTCCAGCACCAATAATCTTATGTAACTTGATTTCTCATTTCCTAGTCCACTGAAATGAAACTTTATTTGTGTTTCTAGGTCAATGATAACCAAGACTTGGTTGCCCAGAGAAGCTTGGAAGCTCAACAGAGCATAGTCTTTAGGAATGGAAAACATGGAATGCCTAAAGACTTTTCTATTTTTCCTTAAAATTTATTTATTTTTGTTGGGGGGTGGGGTATAGCTTAAATATGACTAAGAACTACATTGGGAGAAAAAAACCCACACCGTGTATCCTTGAGCAAATTGCCAAAGACATTATCATCAAAAAGCTTTTTTAAAAATATATAATTTTTTCCTAACAAAAGTGAAAAGACAGGCTTCAGTGTGCTAATGTGAATTCTCTACTGAATCCACTACTGAAATCCCCAGAGATATAACTACTCTGCCAGTGGAACCCTTTTGTGATGGGTTTGCTGCTCAGCGCATATCCACTGAATTTGCTTTGTTGGCTCTTTTTCTCTTCTTCAATAAGCAATTTTTCATATTCAGTCCTTGCTTTGTATTTCACTGTACCATGAATACTACAAAAGTATCATCTAAACAGCAGAACAAAATCTGATAGAATATGCCTATTTTGCTCATCCAGCAAGTTTCTAATAAAAAGTGAGCATATTTTGATTTAAATCCTTTGTAATATGACAGCTAAAAAAGGGTATGAGAATCATTAAATTTGATGGCTTGCATAAACTACACAAAAGCAGATTAAAACAGGCTTGGTTTACAATGCTATCCATAGGAAAAAATGTTTTTAATGAAGCTTTTAGAAAAAAATCTGTTTAACATATCTAATCAGAATTTAGTACAAGAATCCATACAGATTGTACCCCAGGGATAGCAATTGGAGATTGGAGACTGAAAGAGGAATAGAGAGTGAAGCTGTTGCAACTTTCTCCTCTTCATGTGGTGGAGCAAAAGTATTTACTTTTACACAACAGCAGTCATCACCCTGCTAGCAGTGGAACCAATTTTCAAATAGCAAACTCCAGTAAAAACACATTCAGGTTTACATCAAAAGGACTATAGTGTGCTTTTGGTGAAGGAAAACTAATCCCACCAAACCCTACTATGGAAGCATGACAGCTATCAGATATCAACAACCTTGGAAGACTTGACCTCTTTTTATTCCCATATTTATTAGTTTTATAGTAAACCAGTAGTGTCATCAGAGGCATTTTCATACATCTCTGATTGACAGAAGGCAGGAAGAGAACTAACCCACTCTACTTGCTCCATTTGTCTTTTGCCTGTGTCCCCAGACTCTGCTCCTGGCTCCTGTCAGAAACAGGACAACTACTTTTATGTAACTTAGGGACAATCCAGAACCTTTAATCTAAAGTATACAAGAACCAGTGTCCAGACACGAGGGACTGAGAGAAAAAAAATCAGCAAAGATAAAATAATATTTTAAACTGTCTGCCAAAACACCCTTGAAAAAGCCCACAGGAAAAGATCACTGTACAATGCCAAGTAAAGCATTGCACTGAGTCTATTTCAAAGACATTTAAAAACATTATATCCTCTAAAAAGCAACCTTAAAGACAAGGTAATATACCATCAAAAAAAGGATCCATTTCAGATGAAACTGTTTTGTAAAGCTGTCTGCAGAACAGAAGTTACATTTCTTCCACACTCTTCAAAGTTTTACCTCCTTTGAAGAAGCAAAGGAAATTTGTGTCCTCAATGCTAACTCTAATTAGCTTCAAACTGTGTAACTGTGCACAGGACAGTATATAACTGGGTAGCTTTGGATAACAGTTAATACTCAGTTGCATAAAACCCAACAAATGAGTTTGTGGTAGAAACACTGTCAGCATCGAACTCCATCTTTTCTTTATGGGTTTCAACTGGTATAACTTCTGGTTTTTATGTCAGAAAATACTCACAGAAAAAGGGGGAGGGATAAAGAACACACACACAAAAAAAACCCATTATTCTGTTTATGCATCCAAAACATGTACCGCCTCCAGCCTGACACAAGACACACAAAACATCTGCTGCATATTAAATGGTTTATTACTTGAGCAAGAGCCCTCAAATATCCTGTTAGCACTGCCTATTTTCCTGTACCCTTAGCAGTAAGCATCTATCTCTTCAACATAAGAGAGACACATTCCTCTTTCTTTGTCTGCTTTCTTGCAACAAACTGGCTTGGGTTTGCTCAGGCTGTGTGATTGCTGAGCACTGATTAAATACCACTAGTTTCTTGCTTCAAACTGAACTGATGCCACCATTAACAAGTTGGATGCTGCATTGTTGTTGAGAGTAGTTAAACTCAGGCCACCTTTTGTTTATTTTGTATTATTAAGATTCCTCTTAATTTCTTCAAAAAAGCACCAATGGGACAAGTCAAATATATTTGGCATTATAAGCTACCTCACAGTTAAATGGTACCTACCGTATTAATGCAGAGAAAGTCTCGAGAAAGACTTTTAGTAATTACAGTTCAAACTGAATGCATTTGAGAGAAACTTTGTGATATGCAGCACTATGAATATTCATTCAGTATATAAAGATAGGATGCACTTTGTGAGCAAACCCACATCTCCTGAGAGGTTTCCTCTACATCAGCCTCCTTACTGCAAGAGTACATCAGCATCCCTGACAATGAATCGTGATCACCAAGAAAAATATGTACTACACAGCATCACCTATAAACTATAAATAATCAGATCACTGCAAGAAGTCTCGAGGGAGCCTCTCTTGTATGAAAACTGTGTAAGGGGAGGAATATTTCCTTCAGGGAAGAGGAAGCACAGGCAACAGTGCCCAACTGAATATTGAAGCAGAAAAAAATGCTAGGGACCAGTTGCAATTTGAGCTGACTCTTGTGTTCCTGTTCTGCATGCATGCATGCATACAACATGGGAGAGGACTGCTACTGGAAATCCTTTCAGAAGCAGAAACCCTGTCAATGTTAATTACTCCTCTTTCTTAGAAACAGTCACTTTGGTTTCTCTTTGGAAGGAAATGGTCCAGACAGACAACTGAATAATCACCAAACAGTCAAACTGTTTTGCTCACCACAGTCTACTTCAATCTCCCTCATAGATTTTGCTCTCAACTCTTCACTATGGCTTCCCATTTTCAAAACTATCTAAAATGACAGCAACTTTGTAAAGCTGTTACCACACAGTTTGTTACTATGACATGCCAGATTACACTGGATCTCTGCTTTGGGTCACTTCTCCAAAATTTCCTGTCTCTGGATTGTGTGCTAGTATATCCAACATCAGCTCAGTACAGAAAGATTACTGTAAAACCATTACTGAAAAAAATAAGTAGTGTTTGAAAGAGGAAATACTCTACTTCAGACAATTTTTCAGGCATTTATGAGAGAGTCATGAGGAAGGAATGCCCTAAGAACAACATGACTTTCCCTTCTGCTTAAGTCACCTCCTTCAGCTCATTCTAGCTGCCATCAGAAATCAGAGGAACACGAAAACACAGAACCTGGCACCTAGGCCATATCTGTAAAAGCCAATGGCATTTAAGAAGAAAAAAAGGCAAGCCAAGTATAATATTTTATATATTCCATGGCACAGCAGCAATGCAGCAGGTATCACAACACAGTTGTGGTGGGGTAGGATTTTTTTTTTTTTTGGAGGGGGTGGTATGACTTTGTTTCAAATAGCAGAGAATTTTCCCTCACCATGAGCCACACAGAACATAAATAACAAATAGATTTCTGCTGGGAGTTAAGCTCCTTGTCAAACAGGAGACACCCAAACTTGTCCCAACATGCAATAGTGTGTGTTGCTTTATTAGTTCCATTTATGCCTCTGCAAACTGAACTTGCCCAACACAACAGCCTTGATCAGTCTTAGCATTTTCAAATAGATGATTTAACAAAATCTCAAAAGCAACAGGAAATCCAGCTGAAAATTCAACTAAGAGGATAAGAAAAAAAAGGCTGATTTCAGACAATTCCACCAATGAGAAATTAGAATTAAAATACTGCTGTGCATTCAGTATATGTATATTAATACAAAACACTGAGCAAACCCACTTGAAAATTGTCAGTGTTTCCAAATAGTGCTGCATCACCCAGTTACAGGGTTGTGCCCTCCTCCTTTCCAACTGAGTTTGCTATTTGATTTTAAAAATCTGCTTGGGATTTTATTCAGTAGAAAAAGATTGAAATTAAAATAATCCAGGCAAACTTCTGCAAAATATCCAGGGACAATAAAGACAGAACTTTGCCTTATTTTTACCCACAGTAAGTTCTTTTCATATCTGTTCACGTAAACCATATTCCTTGATTAAAAATAATTCTATAAGAATGACGGTTAACCTGGAAAAAAAGAAAAAAGGCTCTACTGAAACTTATTGCAAAAGTTGTCATAAACCATTTTTTTTGGGATGACTACAAAGCGGCTTTCTGCCCCTGAGAAAAAAGTCATTGAAGTGATTAGGAGTCAATTAGAGAAAGATACCAGGACTTAAAAGAATACTTCTGTGAAGCAGGGCTATTTAACTCAGCTCCACAAATACTTTCCAATATAGGGTGGACACATCAGAGAGATCAGAAGACAGACTTATTACTCATATTCTCTCACTTCATTTCCTTTGTCCGCTTTGTTTCTCCATATGACAAGCTTTTTTATTTGTAGCTCTTCAGGCAAAGAATTGCAATATTTTATATAAAGTAGAACCAACATGTATTAAACAGGATTTCTTTCTTTAGAAACAGAATTTGAAACCACAAACAACTTCTCATTAAGGAAAGAAATAAAAACAAAAACAACACAAAAAAAGCCCCAAAAAACCCCCAACCATATAATCCAATTGTTATTTTTAGTCCTCAATACTTAGAAACAAACTCTATGACATGGCAAAGTTACCTAGTAAAGATATGGAGAAAAGTAAAAGCAGTAAGTAAAATACTGAAGGTATAAACAATAACACTGAGAACACAGGGGACGTCTCAAAACCAAAAACTAGAATTGGTTTTAGTGACTGAATGCCAAAGAATACTTGAACACATCTGCAACAATTTCCCAGAAATTTAAATTTTCTATTTAAAGCCATTTAAATAAAGTTGAAAACATGCTAATGCAGCAAGACACCTATATACTGCTCTCTTTCCCCAGAAACCTTAGAGAAAAGAGTACACCATGAATATAGATTTTTTAAAAAGTAAAGGAATTTCACTTATTTCTTGTATTTAGTTAATTTACATTGTATTTAGCAATCGGGTGCACTAGCTGCAGTGCTTTTAGCTCTGAAGTCATTGCTTTCTTAGAAATCTCTTCACATTTTTCTGCAAGTATAAAAAAATGCAGTATGCATGCTTACTTGCAGTATGCTGAGATTATTTTTAGGCCACACATATCATCTTGGTACTCAAGTTGTTTTTCCAGAACAGCATTAATAATGAGATTCACATCTGACCTGTGTCTGTTTAGTTTTCTCTCTAGAAATAAAAGTACTTCTGTTTTTACAACACCCATGGGGTTTTTGTTTATTTGTTTGTTTTATAAACTCTGCTGTGCTTACTACTAGCCACTCCTTCATGGACCTAGCATTAAGATAATAACTTCTTCCTTCTCTTCTAATGCTGCTGCACCAGGATCAAGCAAAGCATAAGCAGGAAGACACAGGTGAAAAAACAGTTTGAGAAACTGCAGCCAAGCACCCATGCTCACTGGACTAAGAAACTTGTAGCAGCCAGGAATGTCAGAAGGCATTATCTGCATGATCATACAGAAGAATACAAGATCATCAGACAATCATCCCAAATGAGGCTGACCTATTGAAAAGGAATCATTTCAACCAAGCGTGGCTGCTTTGCAGCAGTCTGTATTTTAGTCAAAGCCTGGGGACTTCTTTCAGTATCAAGGACTGAGGCTCCTGAAAGCCTCCCTGCCCAGGGATGTGATGGCAGGCGCTGACCACAGCACTGATGTCAGCATCAGGTACTGCTCAGTATCTCTCTGCTACAACACTTGAGATGGAAAAATCACATGCACAGGATAAAATCAGCAGATACCATTGAAATTTACCTAAAAATCACACCCTCCCCCTCCCTTGCATTTATTTGATGATAAAAATATTTTCACAATTAGTCTTCCCTCTCCTTTCAGGGCATCAAAATGTTACCCAGTCAGCATTTTGTTCTGTTGGAGGGTTTCTTCCCTGGCTTGAACCTTATCCCTTCAAGGTAGTGAATGCTTACATAAAATTCTAGCATCTCTCTTCTGAGGCAGATCCATCACTCAAAAAGAAGATGGAACCAAAAAAGAGAAAGTGTACAAATAGCTGTTATTTTAAAAATAGAAAGAAACAAGAAAGACTTCATATCAGATCGATTCCAAGGTA
The DNA here is from genome assembly GCF_023055355.1 of Agelaius tricolor. Taxonomy (NCBI): domain Eukaryota; kingdom Metazoa; phylum Chordata; class Aves; order Passeriformes; family Icteridae; genus Agelaius; species Agelaius tricolor. Next base: position 49,709,042 of record NW_027269261.1, read on the forward strand.
AATAAATACAGACTGTATAAAATCTAGAACAAGGTGAAAAAAAATTTTAGATGGCATGCAGTAATATATAACAGAAAAATGATGCATTTGTTCCAGTAATTTCTTTAAAACTATCTCATTTACCATTCTCTCTTCTATTACTGCTAATATTAAATTCTTGCTGACCTGCTTAATGAAAAATATACTAATAAAAGTAATGATTGGATTCAATCATTCAAGCCTCTGTGGGTACTGAAAATTTTAATTTAGACCCAAGTAAATCACACAGTTATAAAGTATGCATTTTTAAATGACTGCTTATAAAATGATCAGCATAGCCCTTTCATTAATCACAATATTTTACTTTATATTTTAAAAATTCTTCAAGCATGTAAGTTGCAAACCAGCTGTTTCAAGGGAGAGGAAGTCTGCAGGTTTTTTAAAAAATCTATTCTGTTGCCAATATTAGGACTTTTAGACTAAAAATTCCTTAGTAACATAGATAGAACACATAAAATTCAGTCTGACTTCAAACAAAAAGGAAAATAAATGTATCAGAACATTTTAATGATTTATGGCTTTGGTTTACTCTCTCTTAAGCTTCTAAATATTGCTTGCAAACACAAAATTGCTGACAACAATATTATAAAACTGACTGTGAAATATCATTGGCATATTGTGTTATACCATCAAACATTGGCATAGAGATTTTTTTCTCTAGATTTACACACTAATTTAACAAGGTCTAAAACATTAAAATCTTATAATAAAATACATGAATTACCATTAGCAGCAACTAATGTTCTCAAAGAACATCTTTGAAATGTTCTCTCTCACTACAGGCTATGCCTGTTCATTTAAGGAACAGCCCCCAGTGGCTAGAAATTCAAAAGAACTACTCAGCTTCCCACACCCCCTCAAAATCGGTCCTACAGAGAAACAGGATATAGGTGATGCCTTGTGAAGGCTGACCTAGAACAGAGGCTAGACTGAGTTAAAGGATAAAGTAGGTATTTATTAGAAGGCCTCAATGGATACACCTTGGGCAGTACAAGAGCCCAGCCATAGCTACATCCAAGATGAACCCAAAATGGTCACAAAATGGATGACCGGTCATGAGGGTTCTCACTTTTATAAGTTCTGGGCCATTAGCATATTGGAGTTAATTGTCCAATTATAACTTTAGCTGATGAAATCACATCCTTCCTGTTTTTTCTCTCTTCAGTCCACATGGTTTATGCTTTTGGGCCTGAAATTTGGATCAGTTGTCCTTGGTCCCCAGCTAGAGAAGGAATTTTCTAGCTACTCTGTGAAGAGAGCTTACCATCCCTTAATATGAAGCTCAGAACTACACACTAAAGCAGTACAGAATCTGAAAAATATAAAAGCTAAAACCTGAAGTATCACAGGAATAACCAACAGCAGCCACCTAACAGCACAGTCATGTGTCAGTAATAGCATAGCATCTCAGACTATGAAAAACTAGAGTTAATGCTGGTCTTCATTCACTGCAGAACCAGAAAAGGCTGCTCATGTCACAGAAGTTGCTGCATTTGTATTGTCTATTTAGGAGAGCAGGCTACAAAGTTTGACATCCAGTTAATATATAGTGCTTGAAACCACTTTAGGACACAGTAGCTTCGCTACTAGCACTGACATAATGCTCCATTGTCATTAAGCAACAAGATAGAAAGGACCCTTGAGAAAACTTAGGTTTTGTACAGGATGCTTTTAAAGTGTTCTCACACATTATAGGGGAATAAATTCAAGATGACCAACCAAGCACGTAAAATAACTCAGTAGTAAAATAACTCAGTAGTAAAAGTGTGAGGACAACACAGCATTCCTTCCAGAAAGAGGTGCCTAAAGAGCCACCCCAAAGCCAAGACATAAACCAAAAGGAACACAACCCACACAATCAACAGCCACTTTGTCAAGCAAATGTTCTCTTTCTTAATTACACCATGCTCATAAAATTCTGTAATCTACTGACTAAAACAAAGTAATCCCAGTAACTCTAAGGAATAACTGCAGACACTGCATACCTACCAGGCACAGCACTACATGGAGGAATTGTACCTTAATACTGAAGCTCAGGGTAGCCCAAGTCTTCTGATGTGGATAACTACTGATGATACTTTAAATGGCATGAGGAAAGGAATCATGTTCCAAGCCTCACAAGATGAGATTCCAAAAAGGCTCTATTCAGGTTCCAAATCTGATTAAAAGAAAAAACCTCAATCTCCCAAAACAACTAACGCTGGATGAGTCTCTAAGTGATAAGGACCTCTAGCAGCTCAAGGTGTGGGAGTGGGAACCCTAGACCCAATATAACACCTTTCTGAAGCACAGCACTGAAATCACTTTGCAGGAAACACATGCTAGCAAAAATATAACCTCCAGCAGCTTTCCTAAAAAGAAAGATTCAAATCTTTAAGTATCATTTTCGGTTTAGCACCCTTTGGCATCCAAGCTGAAAGACCAAAACTTCAGAGAAGAAAACCACTTCTAGAAACACTCCTAGGAATTTCCCAGCCCCACAGACTAACCACCCTGGAGGAGAGAAATTCACTGAAACCCAGGTCAGAAGATACAGATGTGTGGTAACTGTCTAGGAACAACTACTAGCTATGGTTAAGAGTTCTTGGAAAGAAAACAAAACAGAACAAAATACCTCCTGTGACATTACCTTGCCCATTAAACCAATACCTACCCTTGCATTCTAAAAGTGCAACAAAACCGAAATGGGAAAACTAAGAGAAAAGTGTAAGAAAAAGCAGAATCCCATCCCCTCCCCTATTTTGAAACCTAGCCTTCAGTCTCTAGAATCTGCATGAAAACAGAAGAGGATGGCTGCCATGGAAACACAATTTTTCCAATTTATTGCTGATCTTCCTAGGGTGGATTACGACAGTAATAACAAGGGATTGAGGATCCTTGAGTTCAGGAGTTAACTGGAGTTAAATATTCTTCTTCCCTAAAGAGCCTGCCTCCAGCAGCAAGAAGCAGGATCTAGATTAAGATGCTCTTAACAGAAAATAAAGATTCTTCACCAGTCTCTGTCTGCAAATGCAGTAAGTTTCAGGAGAATTTAAAAGTGGTAACTGCCTCTCTCTTACTGCATATTTAAGAAGTGCATCATAAACTAATGTATCTGTTCAGTTTTTCCAAAACAGAGAGGCATGGGGGACTCTGCCCACTAAGAACACAAGATGAAAGAAAATAAATCTCTCTAGTGCTTGCACAAATTTCACATGGAAAAGTGACAGTTATATAAAAAGGGTCTTAAGATTTGCATTAATCCCTACAAGCTCCACTCCACCCCTTGAATGACAAGTGAACAGCCTTGTTAAATAGAGTAAGTTTCTTCTTAGTGGCCCACTTTATCAAAACAGACCACAGAGAAATCAAGGAAAGCTGAGCTGGTTTTATTGACTATACAGAAAGAACCTCAAATTGGTGTCAAAATGAGAAAGGTATGAGCAGGACAAACAGTTTTCATCTCTAATACAGGCTATGAAAGCACCTGAAAAAAATATGGCCGTGGACTCTGTATTATTGTGGCCCTCTAGCAGCACTCTCCAGTTGAAAAAACAGATTCACTGTGACTGTACCAGTGTTTTTTCCTGGCTCTCTGCCTTTGGAAAAACAGACCTCAGCAAAAAACAATATTTGCATTTAGAGAAATGTCCTGTCTCATTTCCTTATACCATCCCATCTCTGGGATCCAGTGAAGCAGCTCATCTGGTGACATATCATCCCTAGATTTCAGGAGGTACCCAGCATTTTTAAATGCAATTGAAATACCAACTGATCTTAGGAAAAAACATACACGAATTTAATTCCATGAGCATTTTTCTGAGCAGTTACAGCTTAGGAAAAAAGGTTTTGGAGTTTCATTGCCAGGTCCCAGAAATAATTTGTTTAATATGCCACTTACCAAAAATAGCCAACAAAATATTGAGCATCCTCAGAAATGACAAAAAACACCACGGTTGTATTACAGTGTCAAACATTGCATTGGTGCAACTTCATCCTAAGTATCACGTGCAATAGGAGTCACTTTAGTTCCCTAGGGATATAGCACAGTCAGAAGAACACAGCAAGATGAACAACACATGCAGCTAAGAGAATAGAGTGGCTGTCTTATGGGTGGAGATTAAAAATCAGTCACTAATGTGCTTGTGCTCCATCACCTTCCCTGGCTGTGCTCATGGCTCACCCCTGAAGGTCAGGCCACAGCCAGTCACAAGACACAGGAGTGAAACATGTCTGCTACATTCCAGTGCATCAAGATGTTACAAGATGTCATTAGTTGTAGATGGGCTACTCCTAACAGTGATGGAGCTAGAGTGGTCTTTTGTGAGGTGAAATAAAAAGATACCACAGAAACAGGAGGCCTCTTAAGGACAAAGAGAAAGGCTGATTGCTGTGCTGTTTCTGCAATGTAAGCCTAATTTATGGCACAAGCATTCTCCTCCACAGCAATGTCAGAATGACCTCTTAGGTATTATTTGAGGATATCTACAAATCTTCCTTTATTCAGTGGTTTGAAAAGGACCCAGTGAGGTCCTAAAAATTTATGTGGGAGTCTTTGATTAAAACAAATGAGACAATGATTCCTCAGGAAATAGCAGCATGAGCTGTGTACATAAAAATGATATTATGAAAAAGGCAACCCCACAGAAATGTTTCACTTATTGTACTGGAAAAGTGTCTATGAATTGTTTTTTTCCACAGTAAGATAACCTCCTTTACTCTGCATTAGTGACAGAATAATTTGTTCTTTTATTATCCAGGTTATTTATTATTTTAAGTACTGATCTGTTGCAACTTCCCTGACTTATCGCAAGACAACCACACTTCTGGGAACAAGATGAAATACAGCCAGGAGAAACTATTTTTTGTCAAAGTTAAAAATACACTGAACTGGCATCCTAATTTAACACTTCATTCTTTGTCCCATGCTTTTGTTTACACATCATTCTTCTGGAGAAAAAGCCCAGGAGAGCAGTGACACACACCTGAATCAGCCATGTAATGCACAAATCAGTTTAAGTAAATCCTTAGGAAGCAATGGATATAAGTCTGTCCACTTGAGAATCCTCATTTAACTTCAAACATTAACTACACTCTTCCTCTCCTGTAACAAAATATTCCCACCCACAATTTCCATTTCTTCCTCCTAAACACACCACAAAGAAAAGTCTCAGTTAAAGATTAATGAGTTGTACTGTCCTTTAGCAATACATACTTTTAGTGTAGTACAATAGATTTTTTTTCACCAATAATCAACATTCAGGACTCTCAAATATGCAAAATTTCAAGAGTTCTTAAAAAACTCTTATCCCCTACAAGTTTACTTAAGGAGTTTTCATACCCCTTGGTAATGCTGATAGACTATTGGGAAGGCTATTCCTCTTCTTGCTAGAGCATGTAGTTTTTGAAATCACATCCTGACTTTAAAGAGCCACTTCAGAGCAGCATGGTACATCTTGCTCAAGGTCCTGCTTCCATCACATCCTTCTCCATCACACCAAGTTGCAGCTCTTCCTCTACAGCAAGAGGCTGTATTGCTTTTCCACTTCCAACCATGGACCACTTAATTCTCCCTTCATAGCTCACACTGTAGTCAAAATTAATGTTTTAGCTACCACCCATTAACTGACCAACCAATTTAGCTGACCACCTCTAAGCAGCAGAGATTTTGTGTACTTTGTGTCTTATGTGATGAAATGAGTAACAATTAATAAAGCTTTTTCTTTACTTAAGAGTATATTAAGGGAATAGCCTAAAGCAGCACCAATACTTTAATGCTTCTGTTTTCATTCTTAGATTTAGTAATTCCCAACATGGAAGCAGATTTTAATACAGAAAATATACCAGAAAAACAAATCTAGAATAATTAAGTAGGAAGTAATTTAAGAAGAAGCCCATTGCCCAAAGTCAGGCAGGCAAACTGAAAGAGCAAAGAAAAGTTTAAGGCTAGAAATAGATTTTTTCCTCACAGGCTTTTCCCACTGTGAGGGAATAAGAGAATAACAGAATTACAGGCACCCTGAAGGGATAACAACACGTAGAAAGTAGTTTCCAGTTGGCTATGCTAACACCTTTGATTAAGTGAAAACAGCTGAGTAAAACAGACTGAAACACTACAACTTTCATTATTTGATTACTTTAACAAAACAAGTCTGAGACAGCAACCCAAAAAGTTTGAAGAGTATCTAAAATATTAATGACCTATCCATAGATATAAAATTATCAATCAAACATTCACAGGTCCTTTGCCAATTCATTCTGAGCTCAAATGAAGCTAAGTGAAGCATCTCTTTGATCCAAGAGGTATGCATTATTTAGCATTAGCTAGACATTTGTTCATTTATGCAGACACATGCCAACAGGATTTATGCGAGAGGGTACCCATTTCTGCTTAATTTGAAACGTCTTGGTTCTCTCTCTTTGTATTTTAGCAAAAGCATACTTTCAAAAAGCTACAGTCAGAAACTCTTCCAGTAGAAAAATGAGATACATAAAGGTCTCAGGGCATCTCCAAAGAACAAAGTGTCAGTATCTGTGCTGCCTCCTCTTGTACACACGTGTGACTCTAGGTACTTGCACATGCACAAAACCAGCAATTCCACTGATTTTTCATGGTAATTCTGCAGATTTTCTTTTCTGGCATACTATAATATGCATGTAGGGGTGGATTTTCAAGGGATAGAGTCTGGGAGGAACAGGCTTGGGATGGTGATTCTGGTTTTTCAGTTTTGATGAGCTGGTGTGGGGTTTTGTTCTTGGTCTATGCAGCTGACCAAAATTTGCATCACACACATTAAAACCCTAAATAAATATTTATATGGAAGACTGGTAAAGAACAGAATGAAAGGGAAGCATGAGCTGCTAAGAACTAGCAACAGTGAGAAAAAAAAAAAAAATTGGGGGAAAAAAAAGGCAATAAACTCTGAAAAGGTAAGTGCCTTCAGTTTCTTTTCCCTATAAACCCTGATCCCCTGTGTCCCACACTTCTGGAGTGTGAATATAGACTCAGCTGTAAGTACACTCCATATGAACAACTTTTCAGCTCAGGTACTTTTAAACTTCTTCTCAGTGCCCAAAATTTTCCAGCATTCTTAGAATTTCTTGCTCCACTACCTCTCTTCTAAAGACTAAGAACTTTTGAGAATAATCAAAATAGGAAATTCTTGCACTATTGTTTAAGTTTCCTTTTGCCTTGCCCCCTGCAACACACAGAGCAACACTCAACACCCAGAATGGATGTGCTCCTGGATAGACTGAGCATTTAGTATGAGATAAACTTCCAGCTGATGGAAGTTTGGCTGAACAACACAAAAAAAGAGTCAAAAAATTATAAATATTTGCCACATTCTGAAAGATTTCTGTTAAGCTGGCAAATATAGGCTAAATCTGTAGCCCTAATTCAACCTACCAACGGTGCTCTGTGCAATGTTTGCTTTTAAAACACAGGAGAATGAGAGATATCTAAAACAAAAACAAGTTTAAAAATCAAACAACAAACCATTTATTTCCTCCTGTCCAAACAGACCTCAGTAGTATCCAAACAATGTGAGCCAACCCAAACTGCCACATAATACTGTACTTATCTATCTAGCAGTGCTGAAGCCAAGCACTGAAGGAGGGAGATACTAACAGAGGTCTATAGAATTAGTGCCATTAAGTTGAAGCAAAGAATTCATTCCCCGTACCTGAGGAGGAAAAAAGTAGGTTAATAAAAACAACAATTATTGAGTAACTAGAGGCAAAAAATAATGCTAATATAACAGAACTCAGAAAAACAAAGCAAAGGAGATGGGACTATCATGAGGGCACATCTTACAGAGCCGAGCCACTATTTTACCACTTAGATTTTGAAGTGCCAGCAACGACAAGATCAGGCAAGCAAGTTGAAAATCAGAGGAAATGGGTCACAGAGTAGTGGAGACAAAGTGAGGTATTGAACTGCTCAATTTGCGTGAAGACAATTTCAAATCTACATTTAGGTATGAAACTAAAGGAAAGAGGAGAGCAGAGGCACACAAACAGACCTGGAAGAACCTTTTCAAGGTTAGCTGATGTGCTGCTGCAGAAACTCAACGAGGGATCATAAAAAAAGCCCTTTGATCAAAAGTAAATCTTAAAAATGAAATGTTCAGGAGGTTTAATGCTTGAAGAAGCATGGGCAAAGAAACATTTTAAAAAGTACCAGGACAGCTGGTGATGAGAAGTGGAATCAAGGGAGTATCCTTAGGAGCTAGAGAAATCAAGTCATATCTCTGCAATATTCATCTGACACAGTTACACCTTAAACCTGAAACACTGAAAACTCCCAGCTTAAGAGGCAATTCCAAATGGAACACCTTAACAGCAAAGCGAATGAAACCAGCCAGCAATACCCACGCTACAAGGCACAGAGCAACTGACAACATGGGATTATATAACGTTTACAAAAAATCCACTGAAAGGGCAGTTTTGGCATAATCTTTTGAAAAGAAAAAATTATTATGGGAATAAAACTTGTGCTCCTCAGCCAAGTGTCCTCCTGGACACTTCATCCAGCATCCTAACCACATCAACTAATCACGTAACCTTGCTGAGGAAGGAGAAGGACTTCTAGACACTTTGGGTTTCATTTTGTCAGGTTTTGGTTGGGGTTTTTTTCCCCCCCTTCATTTTTCACTTTATTTCTGAAAAACCCCACAACTTTATCAAGTTTATTAGTAAACTGCAGCTTCAGCAAGGAGTGAACAGCTCCTGCTAAGAACCAGCAGTGAAGCATTGCCATGAGAATCAAACCAATAGACAGCTGTGGTTCAGCTCCCCTCCTCTGGCAGTAGTAATAAGCAACACTTCCACAGAATGTGAAATGCTGTCTGCTAATAATTGGTATCTGGTATACACAAGTATCATTACAAGATATATGGGAATCTCCTGATTCCCCTAACAAAATAACTGTTTGGAAATAGTCATCCAAACATCATCTAAGAAGTATCTGCAAGTGTATACAGTGCTTTTGCTGGCGTAGGTATATAAAAAATAAAGTGATACTCAGGATGGCTTTAACTTAATGCTGTTGCAGACCATTAATGCAGCTTATATTAAATACTTGACTCAGGCAACTATATCCAATACTCACTGTGACATTGCACAAAAATTGCCTTTTTGAAAAATGAAAGAATAATCTCCAAAAGCACCTGAATTAACTCACTAGAGTCTTAACCTTGACACCTAACAAAATATCAGTTACTCTTTAAGCATAAGGGCAAGGATTAAACAGCCCAGAGGTGCTTTCTCCTTCATACTGCTGCAGTTCATTAGTGGTCCAAATAAGCCATCCAGCACCATTACTACTAAACTTTTCCACTTCAGAATAAAGCCCCAGTTTTATTAATCAATTTGAGTTCTTCAGATGAAAGGCACTTACTAGTACTATTTGCTACTATCATGCACATACTGTAATCTACACAAGACACAAACAAGCCTTTAGAAAACAACCTGTAGAGGTCTACCACCTTCCACTGACCTCCTTCAAAATCATATTTGGCTCTGTTTCAGCCTTTTATTGCTCTTTGGCACTAGTAATACACCATTTGATCATTATAAAAAGAATCACAGCAGATGTGCCTACAAAGAGAGCCTGATGCTTTAAGTGGATTAGGAAGAGATGACTCTCAAGAAACAAAGTTCCTGAGTTTATGCTAATAAATTTACTTTAAAAGACTAAATTAAGAAGAAACGTATGCAGATTTCCTTAAGCACTTCTATTTTGGAGTGAAGATGCAAAAGTGCTGCTCACGACAGACTACGTTTTCTGTACTTCCCCACAGTATTCCAAGTATTTCTGTATTAGTAAGTTTTTCCAAACTTAAATTTTGCCCTTACCAAACACCACAGCAGAAAAGACACCAGTGTAGCTGGCAGAGGGGAACGTATTGATCATGCAATTAGCTATATAATGCTGCATTGTTCTCTTTCTCTCTTTACACCATCAACAAATGAGATGGAACCAGATTTACTGGATTGAATTTTTCCAATGGCAAAACCATCTTCACTTGATTACTGATCAGAGTTGGCAAAATAGACTCCACATGCTACATGAATGAAGAAATGCAGATGTAAGTGACTAGTTTACCATCGAGAACTATTCAGGATTAATAGTCTGTCACATACAAACCAGAACAGGACAAGCAAAACCAGAAAGCTAGAACAGCATGCTATAGTTACAACAGTACAACACACAGAGAAAATTTTAGCTCTCTAAAATAGTTTTGAGACATCTTTGCAGTGTAAATGTGCATGGGTAAGGGGCTGCTATCACTGCTGAGTTTAATAACACGTAGAAAGGCACTGTTCACAGCTTTACTGAATTTACATTCATCTTTGCTTTCATGACTCTTGGTCACTTCTTACTTTTGCATGCCTTTCTTAACTTTTAGAGTAAAATAACAGCTTCACCTATCAGAATTCCAAAAATATCAAGGAACAGTAAAGAAAAAGTGTTTAGACTGAACATATGCCTCAAAAATTGTTTACATGAAATTTTATAGTGTATCTTAGTTGTGCTTTAATAGGCAAGGAGGGAAGCAAAATGGGTGGAGAGCTAGAGCTTTTTTATAGAAATAAGTCACTAGGAAGCATTCATCATTTCTCCCATACAAAAATTTGCTTCATTCTATAATTCGCAGTAGCATATCCATAAAACTTAAGCAACTTACTTTGCAGTGGTCATACTGCTGCTGTAAGGTTGGAACATCCCCTCCAACAGGCATTTGTTTTTTCAGTTCTTCATCTTTTGCATTCAGCCATTTGATTAACTCTTCCAGGGATGTCAGTAATCTGTTCCATTTCTCTGCACTGGCCTCCAAGTGAGCCCTGTGATACAGCATAACAGCATCTTTAAGAATGGCAAAACCAGCTTGGGAAAACAAACAAAATTACTCCATCACTAAGATGAGAATGTTTCAAGTGCTTAATTGCAAAGCAACTTTGTGTTAAAAAAAAAACCAAACCCTTATTTCAGAACACTTTGCACACCAAATCAAAATAAGCAAAGGAGAAACAGGCAAACACAGACAAATAAGTCCCTGGTGCTGAAACTTATCCAAAACCTTGAACATTGCATGTCTAAGCAACATAAAAAAATTCCTGTGTTTTTTGGTGACTCCCCCACTGTTGTGCAACACGCACAAATATCATTTTGTGAGCTAAAGCACTGCAAACCTGAACTCTTTCACGCCAGGACCTTGACTCTCCAGAAGCATAATCCAGTGTGTTCTACCAGTAGTTATCAATAGCAAATTGCCTGTGCTGCTGAACATATTAGTCAGTGACACACAGTTACTTAATAAATTATCTCTCATCAATGTTGAGTTGTTAGACTATTAATACAGTGAATCTTTTCCTCACTTTAATTGACAAATAATTCAAACTCTCCACAATACCTTTTTCTATAATTTTCAGAAATACCTTGACTCAGTGTCTTCTCCCTGCAGTGCCAAAAAGATGCATAGAAATCTTCAAAAGGGAGCAGCTACCCCTCGTTTACTGCAGTCATTCTTTATTATGCTATCATTCAAGATCAGCACCTATCTAATTTATATCAGCAAAAAAAAAGTTTGTTTCTTCACACAGATGGGGGAGTAGAGCTGAATGATTCTCAGTATAGTCTGACAGCAGTTCTGCAAGTTTCTCCCTGCTTCTGAATGATGAATGAAGTAAACTCTATTCCCTTTCATATTTTGCACATTGTTGGCTATCTTTTTTTTTTCTGATTCCCTGTGACTCACACCTAGAAACTTTCACCTAGCTTGTATTATCATTTCAAATGACATTAGAGTGAATGTTTGGGGCTGATACAAGAACATTTGGATTGAAGGGATGATGTGCTACAAGGCTAAATCCAACACAAGCTTAAGTTTGGCCACACTGAGATCTCCCATCAATACTAGGATAGATGAATCAAGAAGGCAGTCAAGTAAGAGTATATAAGGAGGGAAATACAAAGAAAAAAATATCCATATTTCTGAAAAGGATAAACCAAGTACCTTTAGGAAGAGGAACCTATTCTCCTTCACTCCTGTGAAGGAAAGCACTTAGGTAACTACTTGGGAAAAAATATGAAACGAAAGTAGTTGCTAGAAGTGACATTTCATTGCCTACAGTTTTGTGTGTTATGGTTTCTATTGTCCCTTATTGCTCTCACTGATACCTTTATCTCAACACTGAATTGCAGTAAGCTCCTAGGAGGTCAGGCCTAAATGCAGAGTCAGTGTCCCATCATGCACTGAAGCACAAGCAAGTTGTGCTGGCCTTGGTGTGCAGGCCAGCAGCTTCTGAGTGGAATGTATTGTCTCCACTCTCCTGATATTTTTTCAGGTACTCAGAACTGGCCCTTCTTTCTTGAAATGAAAAGAGTTATACTTTTTACTTATCAGGCAGAGGAGACACATTGCCCTCTCATCTAAGCCAAGGCAGCCCACATTTGAACTCAACAGTGTTGCTACTAGACTCTGTTTCCTAAAAAAAAATATATATATATATCTTTGAGAATTTCTAGTAGCAACTACAATTAAAATGTTCAGATTTATAGCTTTCTGTACATTTGATAGTGAAATCGCTATTCATGATGACATATTACTGTTTCTAGCACATATAAGCAGCTCTCACCTCTCAAAACTGCCACTCTCTGAGGCTTCAAGATTCTGCTCTAATTATTTAGTGAAATTCTTGTATGCAAAATAAATTGGAGCTTTGTAAGGAAGGGAAAATCTCCTGTAACTAGATAAAGGACAATTTAAGGGTGATTCACCACTTTGTAACATACAATGCAATAATATTCATAGTAAAACAACAAATCTGATATAAATAGGAATGATATTGCATATATTACAGGATAAAATGCATTGTAATTTACCACTAAGTACTTGTGTACATGCCAAATTAATGTCAATACCAAAAATAACACTAGCAAGCACATGGTTTCAAAGTCCAGTGCAAGTTAATCCAGCAGAGGTAGAGCAGTAAGGGGTGGAGAGGAAATGGACTACACCAGCAGGGACTTCAAAATTTTTCACTGAGCACAAAGTGACTTAACCTCCCAAAGAAAGATATTAAAAAGGGAAAAAATAAACAGGGAAAAACTCATCACATCAGCCTGGATTTTTCCAGAATACTATCCTCTTAATCTTATCAAAAGCAATACTGAAAATGAAAGTAAGATGCAGCAGCTGAAAAGCAGACACAAGCATTCAATTCTCCTGGGGAGCAAAGAAACACATTCAGTAAATCCCAGTCAAAGCAAATGCTGCACAGGAGCAAGAGAGTGAAGATATGCTTTGAATTGCAATTCAGTGTAAAGTTTTAGTATCATGTTTATATTTGTCATACAGACATTATCAGAAACAGGAGATAAACTATGCAGAAGTTCTGAAATGTTTCTTGGGCTTCACTGTTCTCTCTCTCTCAGGATTACTGGCCTTTGCTTTGGAATTGGTACTTTACTGATAAACAACCTCCAAACAAAGCTTCAGGTGTTTGTGTTCATGTGACAAGTGAATTGGCAAACTCAGGGATTTACTAGGTCAAGTCATGGCTTAAGAATCTGCTCTGATCAAAATAGAGGTCAGTTATAGATGATTGTGTCTGGGCATGAGTTGGAGCACAAATATTCACCAGCAGCAACCACCGGGTACAAAAAAGCACTCCTAAGGGAATCCTGGATGAACCTGAAGAACACAGATGCTCCCATCCAACTGACCAGACTGAGAGGAACCCTTCCCTCCCCACCATGCTGAATAAAATCATCCAGAAAACAGCAACTCTGACACAACTCCCCTTCTGTTGACCCTGAGAGGCTCTCTTCACAGCTGGAGACCTCCTCAGCTTTTGATTCTGCTATGGAGGTAGCACTTTTCCTGCTGAGTGACAAGGGAACACACGGAATAAAAAAAGATTGGTGGGTGGTCTAAATATAGAGAAACAGAGAGAAACTCCTTTTCCATTTGTCGCATACTTTTACCTCTACCCTCCCCCAAACACCAACATCCTCACACCTCCTGCCCCAGGAGAAAAGAATCTCCCCTAAACATTTGGCTTTAAAAAGCAGACCGCCACAAGCCTGCAGCTTTGTTTTCTTCCTGGGAATAAGATAAAGAGAGAAAAAGAAAGAAGCTAAGTCAACAATTTCAAGGAGAGAGGTGCAGCATCATAGAAACTCCAAGTACAGATTTAAGCAGCTTCTGTGCATTTAAAAATATGTCAGAACAACATTGCTTTTCCAGTTTGGAACTCCCTTTAGTTACAGTAGCAAAGAAGTAAACCCAACACAATAACTAGCAACACTGTCTAACACTAGCTCTAAGGACTGAAGTAAGGAGAAAAACTCATGCTGTCTCTCTTCAGGAGAGCAGTACTTTCAGCAATTAAAAATCAGAATAATTGGAATGTATGCCTACCTGAAAATATTCTAAAAAGCTTACAGAAACTTTAATTTGGAAGCACTATGCCAAGCTAAAACCCATTACGAAACAATCAGCTTTTTCATTCTTCAGTCCTAGCATCTAAAAGTTACATGTTCTCACTAAGAGTCATCCATATAATTTTGCTTTCCAATTCATCCTTGTAAAAAGATACACCAAGAAAGCAAAACCTGAAGGCAAACAGACTTCTGTGCTTTGTTACTCCCCTATGAAGGCTTTCAGGACTCTTGCACAAGTTAGAAAAGTGAACTGCAATCAAAGAGCAGAGCAAAATACATTAACTCACAAATACTATGCTCTTTTCAGTAGTGACTGAGATTGAAAGGTTAATTTCCTTTTCTTTGATTTGCACCAGTATTCTCTGTCTTGCCTATCTTACACTTTGATCTCCAGTGACATGCGGCTCCGCAGCACAGCAGGTACCAGCAGGGCAACATTAATGCTGCCCAATGGATACACATGCCATAAATATGAAGAACAGAAAAGATGGGTCTGTATTCAGAAAATGTATTCCCAATTTCTGAGCACAATCAGTCTTTCTGTACTACAGCCTTGGAACTCACAGTTGTACAGGATAAGTGGTTTGAAGGCCCTTTTTCATGGCCATCCATTTCTCCCAAATTATGACCAGGCCCAGGAATGGCCAAGCAACCCAATGGTTCTTGCTAGGACTCCACAACTGATAAGCTACTATTTTAGGAGCATGCTTTTGTCTTTCTCTCACATGGACTTGTGAATAGAACTTTTAACAACCCAAGTCCAACAGCTCTTGCATTAAACTGTGCATGTGGTGGAGCCACTCACTGCAAGCTTCCACACCAAACTGCTTGGTTCTTTGGGTTCAAGTCCATCAAGGGCTTTCAAGGAGCTGATTTAATAGTTTCATTTAACTGTTCACCAGCTGGAGGTTGGTGATGGGATAAGTGAACATGAAAAGTAAATATGAAATTTTCCCCTCTATTTCAGTCATTCAAACTCTTGTCCCTGAATTTCAAGGTTGGCTCATTTTCCTGGCCTTTGGAATATTCATATGAATGTTTAACATTGTTTTAAAAGAACAGTTTTCTCAAACCAACAAGCAAGTTGTTGCAATTAAAAGCTCTAGAAATTATTCTCTATGTAATTCATTTTCATATAGAATTTAATTCAATACTGAATATGCAGTATCCATTTCAAAAGTGGCATCACTGAGATTTAACAATTACCACACTTGAGCTTGGCACAGAAAGGGTCAAAAAACTGTAAAAATGTATTCCTTGATTAATATAAGTACTTTAAAAAAATTTCAATTGAATAGCAGCAACTGAATTATTAATTTGAATTAATAATTCAAAAGCAATTAAATGGATCAAGATACTTAAGATGCAAGTTTTAGTAACTTGGTAATCTCAAAACAAAAATTTTTGAAAAACAAAACCATCAACAAACCTCTGATTTCTTCTCAAAGTCATGGCAGATTTGCAGAATTATTTCACTGACACTGCCATTGATTTGCAATAAGGAAAGACTCAATGCACTTTCTGGAAATTTTGGTACAAGGTCAGCAAGCTACAACTGTGAAGCTCTGAAGAGAAAACAAGTAGTTAAGCCTACCTGGTGAAAAAGTTCACCAAGTTTTTATATTTCCACTCAGAGGTCCTTCATGAAAGAGAGTACATAGATAATTTCAATGCTGTGGTCATATTTGTCAAGCCTCTAAGAAGAAAGGAACTGTTCCCCACCACACCTTGATGTTTTCATTACTCACCTGATGTTAGCTGACTTTGCCTTCAGGTCGTTCCAGCGCTGGTTCATGTCATCAAGCCGGTGCTGGAGCAGAGCAGCTTCCTCAGAGTTCCCCAAGGCTTTCACCATTTTCTGTCTGTTTCCATCAATGCTTTTAAAGATGTCATTGTGGGCATCAATCTCAGCTTGGATGTCCTGAAATACCAGCAAGAAAAGTTCAAACATAGTTCTGTAAGTAGAGGAGAGGAAAGCTGACTCTCATGAGTGCTTCTAAACACTAGGGCAGAGCACGTATTCCAGCTTCCTTGGGTGTCTCTGATAAAAGATGCACGGGAGAAAACCTGCAGTCCTATTAACATCACTACAAAAGGTCTAGCTTTCTTAAGTGTGAGAAAAGGAGTCTGAAAGTCATCCAAGGCTGTGAAAAAGGAAATAGATTTATAAACACCAAGCTCTGTGATGTTGTGTTTTGTAGCACTGAAGGTAACTGTCTCCTGTTCACCCACGCATTTCACACAGTGTGGTATTTGCAAATGCACTAGAACTCATTTCCTCTCCAGAAATTACACTGATTCAGCCTTAGCTATGTCATCTCTTTCTTCTTTGGAACAAAACATTCCAGAGACTTTAAACAGTCTAGTGAAATGCAGCCTTTATCTAATATTTTAGGTCACACATAATGAAAGCATTTAACTAAAATCTTAACTTTAAACCCTAAACTGCAGCTAAATGGTTACAGCAACCAAAAGTCCATTTTTACAATTAAACTACTTTACATAATGGCCTGAATATATGGAGAGGTAGACATAAAATGGCAGGATATATTATAATCTGAATTTCATAGTAAATACTGAAAAGAAAAACAAAAGCTTGTGATTTCCATTCTGTTGATTCATTTCTCCTCCCCTTAGAAATTAAACACATTTTATTCTCTCATCTACCATCTGCCTCAAGAAACACATTACAGATATTGTCTTCATCTAATTGAGCACAGTATTATTTTTAAAACACATAAAAAGAGCAAACAAAACTTCCTGCACCACTGCCAATGGTTTCTAGCATCCATACATCACATCTATCTATACTCCAATAAAGCAATGTAAATGTGTTGAAAGCCAGGAGGTGTACTCGCAGTCTCAATAGGATTAATCAACGAAGATTATGACAGGAACTTGATACAGATGTAAATAAAGTTCTTTTGCAAAGGAGGAAATCAAATATCTGAAATTCCTTAAAGGTTTTTATTCTTCTAATCAACTCCTCAGTAATCACCATCTGTTCCCAGAAGCAGAAAAGGAGGGGGCTTTTGTACCTCCCCATCCTAAAGATGTATTCCTGCTAGCACATATACAAACAGAAGTGGAAAAGTAGCCATGAATTTGAGATAGAATGAGAGCTTTCTAGAGTTAGGAAAGAAAACAAAAAAGTCAGAATACAGGTGAAGAAGAGGAGAGAGGAGAGATGGGGCAGTGGGAAAGGGGGTGAGAGAGGGAGGGAGGCACTGGTGAAGCTCTGTATGGCCAGAGGAGCTACTATGTGACTTTGGACAACCACCTTTATTTGCACTGAGATTCACTCCTTTAAAGCAGGGAAAAAAACACTTTTTCTGTCTTTGAAACAACCTGATAAAAATCACCATTCTAAACACAGAAACAAAATTGACATTTAAAAGGAAAAAACAAAATGGAATTGTCTGATGATCAGCCAACCCAAACAAGATGGCAGAGTCACTACCTGAATTAGATGCTTATCTGAAAATATTTGTAGCTCCTGTCCTTACAGTTCCAACATGCATGCAGGTGCAGTGAAACCCAGCTCAATCCCACAGAGCAGGAGGTACAGCCACTGCACAGCAGTTACAATTCCAAGTGCAATGAATCAGTGCTACAAAAGCCAGGTCATGCAAAACATTTCTCTTGGCCTCTTCAAAGTCACAAATGACAACTTCATTGAAAAAAACCTGATCTCTAACCTTCCTTCTACAATCACAATATTAACTGTAAATCCATTCATTCTAGAACCTTCATAAAGCATTCTTTGCTTTTACTTGAGAGGACAATTCAGCATGCCTGCTCAAAAATGTTTCATTCACAATGGGTTTGATTCTTACATTTTCCAGTCATCAAGTTACATTAAGGTACAATAAATCTGCTGTTCACATTCTTGATCCCCATCTGTAATAACCATGTTGAGACAAATCAGTTCAAAGAATAAAGTTTCATAATTAACTTCTCTCTCATTTCTGCTTTCCATTTTCCAGGTGAAAAAAAACCAACCAACCACTGCCAGCTGATAGATAACCCAACGGGATTGATAAAGTTATTGAATGTGAGTTTGTCACAGCCCTCAAAGAAAAGATGGAGAGAAAATCAAATAACATACCCCACATCAGTGTGCACATGGAAGAAGTAGAGCAGGAAAGTGGAATGTGAAAAACAACTAACAGCAAGAAATGGGCACAATAAGTTAGTTATTCTCCAACAATGATATAAAACATCTGGATTTTTATTCAGGCACTGTCTTCTGGATGATGGGCTCCCACTTTATCCTAAGACTGCTGTAATTGCTAGCAATTGGTAATACGCTCCATTATTCACAGTGTTATCAAAGTCTTTCAAGTCTTATTTGTAAATATGTGGTTGCCCTACCTTCAAATTTCTTTCTTCAAAGTGGAAAGGACTCTCATTCTGTAAACCCCCCCATTTATGTTCCTCCTAAACCTATTATTTGTCTTTCTCCTGCCTTTTTCTTGGTTTTCGATTCTCCATTGTCCTCTACGTGGGAAAAAATGGGATGGAAAAAGTTGAATATGCCTTCTTGGGTCCCAGTGAGGATTAACTCTAGTAAGAGTTAATCTACTTTCAATTCTGCAATATTTTATAAGAAACTCTAAATATTCCCCTATTATGACATGGAAGTTCCCATATTCAGAGTCACAGGGACAATGCACTAGAGAACGCAGGAGAAGAGGGAAAAATTCTGTTGCTTTTGCCACATAAAAAGAGAGATACAACTGTGAAACACCATCACTGCTCTCAGCCCAGTGCTTAAGGGATATGGACCAGAGTGGTCTCCCAGTACGTGTGAAACAAATCAAAGGGCAGAGAAGAGAAAAACAAAACAAAAACACAACAGAAAAAAAATCCAAAATCCTAAAGAATTACACTATAAACAGAAAATGTCTTCTTGCTTTACCAACTTTTTTTTTGAAGACACTACTATACAAATGCCATATTTTGCTAATTTTGCAAATATTTATGTGCACTTGGCTGCTAAACTGAATGGATAATTTATTGTATGAGGTCAACATATTTGTTCACATGCAAGGTCTTGCAGGATTAATGCCCTAAATTAAAAGAAAGCTTTTTGAGGAAAAAATGAACCTATATATAAATCAAGGTGAAAGCTCCAAAGTTTGAAAGGTAGAAAGGAGAAGAAATAACTAGCTTGGCATTTAGATACGTACTTAACCCTAGCCAGACTATTAAAACATTGCCACTTCCCTAAATTCCTTTTAAGTGTTAAGTATTAAGACCAAACTGCTGCCTTTTCCCACTTTGATGTGGTGATTTCAAAATTTTATTTCCATTCTGAGTCTTCTCTGCCTTCTTTGCTTCTCTCCCTCTTTAGCTTTCTTCCTGCAGAATTCAAGTTTTCATTTTATGTTTGAATTTGATTTTAAACCTTGTCTCCATAATAAAAAACCTTCTTGCTTTAATTCCTACCAGATAAAATCTAAATGATCATGCAATGACAACTGAAGAGCATGTGTCTTTAAAGAATGCATAAATATGTGCCACTCAGCAAGGCTGCAGATGGAAATACTGAAAAGGACCCAAAACCAAGTTGCTACTAGAACAGCCCAATGGCAGACTGGAGTGACACACCCAGGGTAAATGAAGTATATGAGAAAGATCAGAACAGAACCCAACTTAGGAACCCAACTCAATCAGCTATTAAACTTTTGTCTTTTCTTTCCCCTTTATAAATTGCAATATGTTAAAAGCAGTTACAGCATTAGGCATAATTGTTCTTTGGAAATTATCAATACTTTAAAAAAGGCAAGAAACTTCCAAGCCAAACCCCTACATGATGCATCTTTTTTCTAAATTATGAGTCCAGAGGGTCTCTAATTCACTCTGCAACTCTCTAAGCTATTAACAGATTCACTTCTACTCACATTTTTTCAGGTTTTGTCTGTATTGGCAATATACCAGTAAGGACAGTAACACAGTCAAAGTATTTCCCTTTTTATAGGGCTCAAATACTTCTGTTGAAAATAGAAACACAACTAAAGAAAATAAAAACACAACTAATGGAAGAAAACTCTATGGCCAAATTAAAGCAGAAGAAACTATGCATTCTGAAATATACAAAGTGTTACTGTATTGAATTCTCACTATTAAAAATTCTGGGGTAATAATACAAGGATCTAAAACAGGGAAGTTATTTTAGTTTGTAAGGGAAATATGTTCCCATAGCATTGAAGATTCTTTTATCAAGAAACCCTAATCAAATTTTTTTTACATACAGGGCACAAAACTCAACTTAGTCTCTCAAGAAAAAAGTCAACAACATTCTGTACCAAATCATAGCTTCACAGAGGGTTTAAAGGCAGGACTCATCAATGTTTTACTACAAAGTTTTTTGAACCCACTATATACAGCAAAATTCTGGATTACACTCCAATTATTTTTATGTTTATTAGGAAACAGAATTCCACTGTATTTTTGTAAGCATCTGACCACATATCAGGGATGGCAAGTTATGCCATGCAAACCACATATGGCTTGCAAGAAATGAACATGCAGGTACAATGCTGATGCTGTGCAACAAGCCTGGCAGCATTTTGTGCTGGCACATGGAGTGCTACATCCTCTGAATCCCCAAGTACAAGCCATCTCTTGTATGTGGCTTTTGAACCACATGCTTATCTCAAAAGGAATTAGTGGGCTTGAAGTTGCTTCTTCATAAATGAAAATCAGCTTGAAAAATTGCATTTTCCCTAGCAAAAGTTACTCCCAGGCTGTTTTGCCAGAACAGTTTTGTACTTCCTGCACCCAATACAGATGATGCCTGTGAGTGGAACAGTGTACGGAATTGCAAGTCTCATGAAAATGATTGTCCATTGCCTTCATTGACAGCACTCAAATAAGCAAAAGACACGGTTACAGAAATGCTGCACTTGCATCTTTCAAAGGTCATGAATAAATGTGATGGCTGCACATCAAAGTACCTGCAGAAAAATCTTCAAGCTGGAATAGGTGGAGGAAAAATGTCAGTGCCAATCAAAGGACATAACTGCACACCACAGACATAACACCACACCACAGCCAGAGCATCGCTCTTTGAGGTCTCACAGCAGGTAGCAACGGAATGGACCTTTTTTTTTTAATAGCACATTGTTTAGTTTATCTTGAACCAAGTACATTTTACCTGCTTCTGCCAACTGCCTCTGGGAACACTGCTGTGGCAGATATTCCTGTTAGCCTCTGCTTTACTTGGAGCTTTTCACTTTCTGATGACTCTTAAGGAAGGGCAGGATAGAGGTGTATCAAAGTAGCCATTGTGATAGGGAAACTGGACTTCTATTGGTCTCAGCCTTAAAATGCTGGGAGTAGTTAGGAAAAAGGGATGCCCATGTAAAAAGAATGCTATAAAAATCTCATCTCATCCAGGAAGTCTCTCCTCTGATGTCAGAGAACAGTCATGCCTTTAGAAAGGCTAATCCCATCTGCTGTTGCAGAGGCCTGCCTGCAGTGGCCTCTGAAAAGGCTGTTTGTTTGCTGCTGTTAAGCAATCCATTCACAATGAATTCACATTCACAAGTAGCTGTACACATTGAAAACTTTTAGGTGGAACTGCCATTATCTTAAATCCACCAGTGCCAGAAGTGCATAAAGATGGACATCAAACCTCTCTCAAGTGTCATACACAGACCATACTGAATATCACTACAGCCATTGCAACTTAAGTGTAAGATCAAAGCAATTTGCTGTAGATATCACAAAAATGTATTTACTACTTAAACTCTCAGATATTTCATGAAGAAAAAACAGAACTTGTTTAGGACTTGAACTTGTCCCACTTTGGGACATTTTTCGCTTCTAATTTTCAAAGGCTTTTATTACCAAGAGCCTTGTACTAACACATCAAGTTTCTAAAAAGTTGATTTGACTTGTACTTAAGCCTCTTGGATAAGAGGCGACATATGGTGTAGTTAAAGATTCATTTTATCACAAGAATGATGATACACTTACAGGAAGGCTGAGAACACCACACTGCCTTCAACAACCTCTGTGGCTCCATTGCATGGCACAGACTCAGCATCTGAGGGGCACCATAAATGTGTTAATAGTAATTCCAGCAGTCACATATTTATGACTGAACAAAGCCAAAGCAGCCCTGCCTACTGCAGTGTAATGTGACTCTGGTTTTGCATAGGAAGGGAGTGCCGTGCAAGCTTCTGCAAATGCCATCTGGCTTCTGCATTACGACCACAGTAACAGCACTCATCATTCTCTCTGTAGAACATATATTAATGAATCCAGAGAGCTGAAAGTAGCTTACAAGCCAGGATTGCTGTCATGGCACTGTTTCTCCTGGCAACGAACACCTCAGGAAGGACAGGATGGGTGTGTGGGGAATCATAAGAGGGACAGATGAAGCAGGGGAGGAAGGGAGCTTGTTTAAAAAAAGAAAAAGAAAACTTGATAAATAAGCATAGACTAGAAGTCTATGATCAAAGTCTACCAAATAAAACCTTAACCTTCTCCAGCACCAAAGTAGCCTTTTATGTTGCATTACAAATTTCAGCACAGTAGACAACAAAACTTCACAGCAAGCTTCAAGCTAAAAAATACAGCAGAGCTGTGAGACCTCTAAGTTTTAATGAGAATTGCTATGATCAATTTCTTTAAGATAAACACTGGAATATTCAAAGTCACAGGGGACGGCTTGGAGTTTGCAAATACCAGAGCTTGTATGATTCATAAAATATTAGAAACACTGGTTAAAAATTTCTTTCTTAATGAAGTCATGAAGCATCTCAGGGTCTGGCACGTGTCCTTATCTTTACAGGCTACCACAGCAGCAGCCACAAGAGAAGAGTGAAGGCCAGATGACAGACTGGGAGCAAGAGAGGAGCCAGTGACCTACACACTGAAGAAGTCAGATCACAAATCCTTTTACTGTTACTCTTAGCTACTTTTGAAAGAGTCATGCTGGTGGGATCCTAATAGTGGGATCCTAAATAGTGACTATCTCAAGCATAGTTATCCCTGATAAACATAACTGGTAACTACTGAGGACAACAACACTGGTTTACACTTCAAAAGAAGAACATCCTGGAGTTTAGAAAAACACAGAATCAGGCTTTGCAAACTGCTCTCCTACTGTGAGACCACATTTTTAAGGTGTTATATCTTGATTCATAAATAAACTACTTTGTATTTTGTTACGTACTGTGGTTTTGCAGTATACAGGAAGTTCATATGGTGAAAAAAAAAAGACAAAGCAAATCTAACAGTGTTACAACATGCAAGTGAGGTTTCCCTAGAATTGCTGACAAACAGATGAAAACAATCTGTTCTTTAACATTCTCATGTCTCTTGCTCATCAGCACAATCACTTCAAAGCCAAACATCCTGCCTCTAAGCATTACTGCTATCAAACAACCTGGAAAGAGAAAGAGTAACTAGTTGGAATAAAAGAAGTACAGATGAAACAATGGGAAAGTTGCATATTCATTGGAAATAATTCTACCTTTAAATGCCATCATGAGATCTTCCAATTCAACTAAAGTAACATTCAACTACATTAAATAGCAAACTCCAGAGCACTTGCTTTATGCCAACAGTGTAACAAGGTCACAGGCAGCCTGTAATGTTCCCTTATACCCTTGACTGAGCAAAGCCCAAGCTGCTCTTCATTTTCTTTGGAACTTAAAATTAAATAAATAAGTCAATTAAAATGCCCACAATCAGAGGAGATGCTCTAAAAGTAATCTTGTAGGACCTGAAATGAGGAAGATAAGCAACATTAGATTTCCATAAACAGAGTGCACACGAGGACATAAACAGCAACACAGAAAAGCTAAGTTAAACATCAACCTGCCTTTTTTATTTACTGTGTAATTTCCAAAGGAATACACAGCCTTTTCAAAAGGCATGCATGCAAGTGCCTATCATACCTTTTCAAATTTTGTCAGCAACTCACGTAAGCTGAAGTTCAGGCCAATCATCATTAAGCGTCTCCCGAAGCCTACATTTTCCTGGTATGTCCGCCAAGCCAAGTCTATAGCCTTCAAAAAGTTTCTCTCCTTTCCACCTATACAGTCTCAAAATACTCCAGGCACTCCAGCGTGCGTCCCTCTCCTGGGCTGTGTTCCCCTGGGAACAGTTCACACAGCGCCATCGTCACAGTCTCCGTGTCCCTGCTCCTTCCCATGGGCTGGGCACCCAGGGGTGAGCCGCTGACACTGGGTGCTGCTCCTTGCAGGGCTGACCTGACATCATGGCACTGCGGGGATCTCCTTGGCTCCACACCTCCCCAGGACTGCCTCCAGCTCTCCTCAGCAATGGCCTGCAGGACCCAAGTGCTTCTGGCAGGCCTCAAGCTCTTGGTCTCAGTGACCCTGAGTGAGAGAAGCTATAACCTGCTGGTCTGCGACAGGTGGAGAGAAGGAACACATCCTTCCATGTTGCTCCATTCAAGGGAAAAAAATCCCCAGAGAAATTTCTGTCTATAGAAAGCACCAAAAACCAGCTTCTCAGACAAGTTAAAATGGAATGAGACACACTTCATTGCAGGGAATGTGATGGTGGGACCAGACAGGAGGCCATCTCTCTTCTGATTTCCTCAGAGCCAGCACCATGGGCTGGGTGCTGCTATGGCAGTAATCAGGCACCTCCAGCCCTCTTCGCTTCGCCCAGGAGATGCTGCGCCACAGAAAAGCCAAGGCCCATTAGAAGTCGTCTAAAAAGTAACTTCCTTTGTGCAAGCAAAAAAAAGTCCAGCAAAGGATCCTGCTGCAACCTCCAGAGCCTTCGCTGGGGATCTCCTCCTTTGGTGCCGCCTGCTCTGACAGCCGTGTGGTAATCTATCCCCAGCATTTGTTTATTATTGTAATCAGCATCCTCCCTTCCAGCAGCCCTGGTGCTGCTCCGAAGCCAAGCACACTCCCCCTTCCGGGAGGCCTCCCGCTGGAAAACCACCACCACCCCTGAGGCTGCAGAAACCCCAGACCAAAAGCCCTCACTTTTCCTTCTCCTGGAACAGAGAGGTAGCTGTTCAGTCACGGAGCAAGCTTTGGAGCTGTAAAAGCAACCAGCGCTGCACAAAGCCACCACGGGCTGGGGCTGCTCAGGAGGGCACGCTAAGCCAGCCAGATTGTTTTCCATATGAGCCTTTGCTCACCCGCAGGAAACCTGACACCCCATGGGTGGCTGTGAGGAAATCAGTCCATTTCCAAGCATTCCCACTGGAAACCCGTGTGCATGTGAAGGTCTATTTAAGCTGCTATTAATGCCTTCCGCACAAACACGCATTACTCAACCACCAAAACCAGATTGGGTAATAGCTGCCAGCAAGTCAGTAAACGTATAATTAAAACCAAACCAGCAACCCATCACTTGCAAAACCCGTTACAACTAAGTCTCCTATGAACACGTTGGGTATCACATTGCTTTTATTTTTATTTTATTTCACCCAACCATCATATGAAGTACCAATGAATCCACCAGTAGAAAAACTGCCTCTAAAGTTATTCTGAGTTAGTGGATTATACTGGTATAGGTCGGGATTTTAAAAAGAACTCTGAAGGGGAGAAAAAAATATTGGCATTAGCAGGATTTTTACTTGATTTATTTGTACTTTGCCTCCTCTCTGTATCTTTTATGTGGGCTTATTACACAAACTGCAGAAGTGCTTGCAAAATAAACTCAGGAAAGTTTTCCAAAGGTGACAGAACTAAACTAGCTTTATAGCCCATATAACAGATCAGCTTAAACAGTCTGAATTTATTTCACTGCTTCTGCAAGCAAAAAGCCTATTTATCATGTTCACATACTATTCACTTCCAAATTAACTACTTACAGAAAGAAAAATTACACATTAGAGTGAAAAAGTAAAACCATTCTGTAAGAGATATAACTAGAATCACTATTTGAGAATTTCATTTCTTCTCCTCAAGACAAAGTTTGGATCCTATTTCCCTGCACACTAAGGCCCTTCTGCTGCTCTTGGAGAAAAAAAAACCCTTGCAAACCAGAAACAAACAGACTTTAGATCCACCTCAGAGATGTTAGTGCATATAAATAAAGATGGGTGTCAGGCTGGATTATAATGAAGCTTCATAACTCCAGGACTGAATCCAAATACACAACATTAATTTTAGGTTTGGTATCAGGCTTCATACTTAGATAAGTTGTTTTCCAATTTTAATTTGTCATTTAAAAACATAATACATTCTAGATCTTTCAGCACTATTAGATGCAAATTAAATACCCTCTAAGGTGAATAGGTACCATTTTGCATAATTTCATAAAGGATTATCAAATATTTATGTATATACACGATGTTGGACCAAGGCTTCCAGCAAAACAACTTTGAAAATTATACTGAATAATGACTTTTTCAGTTGCTTTCTCACATGAAA
This sequence comes from Agelaius tricolor, assembly GCF_023055355.1. Taxonomy (NCBI): domain Eukaryota; kingdom Metazoa; phylum Chordata; class Aves; order Passeriformes; family Icteridae; genus Agelaius; species Agelaius tricolor. Next base: position 49,735,895 of record NW_027269261.1, read on the forward strand.
GCACACTGCAGTATTTGAGAAATTCTGAATATGTAGAAGTCAAAGTAACTGAAACGAGCTCTACATTGACATGTATTTAATATAGTCTCTGCACAGCCAGCAATTCTGTAGATATAACAATATTAGATCATAAGCTCCAAAAGTACAACATACATTAAGACAGCTTTACATTACTTTTTGCTACCAAAGTTTAAATTTTCTTGATCAGCGTCATCATAATTTTCTTTAAAAATAGCTCTGCATACACTATTGGCAACAAAAATGCATATTGTGTACTGAATACTACAGTCATTACACAGATGAAATATTTGAATTCTAGAGGCCAAAGAAATTCACATTCTGAGAGTTTAAGCTCTCATGGAAGTACATAATCTACAGCTGAAAACAAGCACACCATCAACTGTAACAAAGCATCTTTTCAAAGCACTCTTGTAGATACCAAGAGCCACAACTGGGAATTTAAGACACTGGAAACAATGTACAGCTGCAGAAGACTAGGTGCAGTGAAGTTTTTTGTTACTTTTGGTATTAGAGTAGTTTGGTGCATTTTCTAATGTATCTTAAATAAGAACATAAAATTGGATAAAATTAAAACAGCCAGCAAACAGCCTTTTATAGCCATTGGTAATGTTACTAATGGCAGCCTGCAACATGCAAGGGCGACTGAAAGAAAATCACTTCTATCAGTGGTAGGAAAAGGATGCTCAGCACAGCAGCCTGTGACACAACTACAATCACATCTGCTGGAAACTAGTTTTAGGTGTGGGTTCTGCAGTGCACACCCCACAAATCCAGGCTTAAGAGTGTCATCATTTATCAAGGCACAATGCAGAGATTATAAAACTAATTACAGACTTTTACATCAAAAACCTTATTACTGCAAAGAATAAACTACAAGCCCCCTACTTTTATCAAGTACAAATCCAGAAGCAACTGAATGTTAAGATACTGCAAATGAACCAACAAAATCAATGAGATCAAAACTAGATAAGGAGAAAAAAAGTTACTCCATTTCTACTTGAAATAAAAATACCTGATCAACTTGGAGATGATCTTATACACACCTCTAAAGTTCAATATCAAGCAAGATAAAAGTCTCTTAGACTTTACTGTGTGAAACAACATTAAATATGCATGCAATAAAGAATTTGCTTCACACTTGAGATGATGTGCAAAATATGCAAGAAAACTGTCATTCTAAACACAACTTGATTTTTGAAGGCAAAGAAAGGGGAATGTTTTTTTCTTTTTGTAGAAATAAAATGGAAATATAAAGAGCAGTAAGAACTTTAAATGTAAATAAATGAGGGTGTTTATACTAGGAGCATACATACATCTTATATGACTCAACAGCAAATAATGACAACAGAACGATGAAAAGAATAGTGTTGCCTTGTGTGACTCAGATGTAAAGGGCACAGAGGTCAATAGGTGGTTACAGAAAGTCAATGCATCCTGTTTTCACTCAAGACATGCAGCTGCAGGCAGGAACACAAAAAATCCACCAGTTCAAAAGCACTGTGCTATATTCACCTGCCTTGAAAAATATCTGATGTCAATCTGATCAGACCAGGAGGGGGAGATGCCCTCTCTCCCTTCCTACAGCAGATCAGCATTTACAATACAGAGTTAACACACTGCTCCAGCAAGGTCAGTTCTACACTGAGGCTTATTATCAATTGAACCCAACATACAGGTTCAATTAAGCAGAGGCTCGCTGATAACCTCTGTCAAAAGTCAAATCACTCAAGCAACACAGTACCCCAAGGACTAGCAATTCATCAGGACAAATGGACAGATCAAATTCCTACAATAAAGGGCTACAAGAGGCAGGATAAGACACAAGTAACACAAATATGATTGCCAACATTATCAGTTAGGTAGCTATGATAGGGGTGATTGCAATGTAGATCATGAATTACATGAAAGTTCCTAGAGCTTGGAGCAAGGCACTGCAACAATTAGATTTGTCTTCTTTTTTTTTTCCTCTATAAATAAAGGTATTGGTTTGCCGTCACAGATATTTTTACAAGGATCAACCAGTCACATTCAGTGATTTGTCCTGTGCAGTACACACCATATTCAATGACAGAGTTCTGAATTAGGTAAGCAGAGATAGACTGTGGCCTTCCTGAAACAAATGAGAAGACTTTAAATCTCAATAATAAAATTTGCTAGAAATCCAGATGTAGTCTTGATGACAGACAGTGCTATACTGCTACCAAAGTTTTGTGGAGGATGGGGTGGTTTGGTGGTGGGCTTTTATGCTCTCTTAACTTGTTTGGACAACATGGCTTTCAAGCTTTATCAACCAGCCATGATTTTACAACACTTTAGATTTAAATATAAACTGCTCTGTATGCTCCCAGTATGTATGCTCCGAGTATAAACACCCTCATTTGAACTTCCCAGAAGAACCCAGCCCTAAAACCAGGATATTTCAAATATACTCAAAAAAAAGAAGTATCTATCTCATACTTGGAGTATATCAAAAAGAAATTAGATCTCAAAGGGAAGTATAGAGGAAAAGCACCAGCATGACATCTATTTCATGCCTAACTTTACTGAATAAGAGACCAAGATTTAAATTCAATTTATAGGACTGACCAGAAAATGAAGATTTCAATGACACTAAATGACAGAATGAAGCAGGCAGCAGACAGTGCGGATGAAATCTGGCTTTTATGCCAAGCAGAAGTTTCATCATCGGGTGTCATTTTTCAGTTAGAACTAATGACTAAATAAAATTTTCCTATTTATCAGCTGTCTATAAAGACTTCACTGGGGAATTCTCCTTCTAAAACTGTAAGTTGCCTTTCCTCCTTGTTTCCCTTCTTCAGGTATAAGATACTGGTGCTTGCTTGCAATAATCACACTGGAAATCAGAAAGCATCAGGGCACCTTGTGGTCTCTTAAATAGCCTTTTTAATGCTGTTCCCTTTGCACAAAAATGAAATAAATAATCTTAGATGTACTTATTCACATTTTTATTTAAAAGGGTAAAACTAAAAAGAGGGTAACTGCCTATAGATGACATAGCATGACAGACTGCCAAAGCAATACATCCAAAAAAAGATTCTAAACCCTGCATTAACCCACACTCAAAGTAAATATCCAGTTTCCCAAGTTTTAGAAATGGGAATTCCTGTATTTTGGCCCAACCTAAAAAATCTTTGACTTAAAAATTTTCTTGACTGCAATGAAAACAGTATTATAGCTTTCTGACAGCTCAGCACAATAAAAGCCACATCAAATCCATGCATATTCTACATCTTTAAAAGAATTTTCTACAAGCACGGCTTATTTATATACTTATTACTTTGTATAGGGTACCCATCTCTCACGATACTAAAACTGATCAATGAAAAGATGATTAATTTAGTAGTTTTCAGACAAGTACTCAATCCAAGGAGTGAAAAGACCACAAAAATGTATTTTCATTTGAGCTTATAATAAATAATTGATAGAGCATCTTAAATTCTGGAGCACTTAATCAGTATATGTGGATTAAAATATCATTCAAATAATGCATTGCAGTTTCCTCTTACTTCACTTCTTAACAGTAGCATTAGACTCAAGTGTCTAACATGGATTCAGAATCATTTCAGTTATCCTGTGTAATTTATCATTTATCCTGTGTAATTTATCATATTACTCCAAGGTTAAGTACCTTCTGACTCAGTCTGCCCATATATTATGCCCTACCTTGTCTAATATTCTCAGTTGACTAAGTGGCATTATTTTGCAGAAGAAGTATTACCTGGACCTAGTTGATCTGGGGGTTTTATGGTCTTTTTGAAAGCCACTGGGAATGGGATTCTCCTTATCCAATGAAAACTCTATTCACAGCAATAAAAATATGCTTCAGCTGTAAGCTTTTCAATCAATCAACTTTTCTGTATTTGAATATTAGCTAGGCATTTTAGGAGTTAAAAGTAATGTAATTGGTACGATTTCAAGCAACTTCTTGTCTACGAGCGTCCTTAAAACACTCACCAAGAAGTGTGCCTCTAGATCAACTTTAACATTGCACAAGAGAAGAAGAGTTAGAAAGTTACTCTTGGGAGTTTAGCAAGTGGCCATCTACTCAGAGGTTCTATCAAACCACAGAAGGTCTATTTCCTAATCAAGCAAAAAATACCAAAGTATACCATTGCAATTTACCAAAAAGGTGAAGGTTTTGTTTGTTATCAAAGTTCACTAAAAACGATCAATGACCCTGGGCTACAGGGACATTCCACTAACACTTACTTTAAAACTTTTCATGCTGTTGAAATTGCATCAAAGCAGCAACCCACAATGCTTCACCACCAAACTGAGCTTTTGCTGTGAGTGGAGAAAGATGAGTATCTGATGGGGGCTTACTTTAAAGGCCTTAAGACTGATACCATAGATCAACCTTGTCTTGATCTAAATTAATTTTCAAACCACAGAAAAACCTTAAAAACTGGTTTTAACATCAGGGTCTAAGTGTTGTAGTGCAGAAAGAGAATTCATTCTTCTCATTAACTGTGTAATGATCCTCCAAATCCGCAGTTAGATAAATTAAAAGAATAAATGATACTACTATATCTCCACTGAACATATGAAGAGAACAGAGTTTTTAATTATTTTTTTTTTACTGAACAAGTCAGTATTTATTAAACCAGTAAGTGTCACAGGTAATATAAAAAGTCCACGTTTCAATCAAAGTCAACAAATACTCAATACTGTTAGGAGATGAAATGATTCTATTTTGTAGCCAACACAAGTGGGAAGAATCATATTCACATTCATTGTCTAGAACTCAAGCACATGCAAGTACATATGAGAGATATCTGTGTGCAGGAGTGACAGTTCTGCTATTCATATATTTTTATATGCACGTGCAATCAGAAACTAATTAATATTACTTTAATCAGTGAGGTAAAATCAAAAACTGTAGTGAAACACTGTGATAAAGAATAAAGTTAAAGTAGAAATTGCAAAGATTCTTTCAAAGCACCTTTGTTTCTGACCAAAAAAAAGTTTCCAAGGCACCACAGAAAGAGGGGACAACCCTGCTCTGAACACGTTTAGAGTTTAAAAACAGTAAATAAAAGACTTGACTTATCAGAAGGCATCAAGGGAGCCAAATTATATTAATTTAACTAACATTAATTAACATTAAAGCTTCCAACAACCATTATCTAAGGGCTTCCAAGGGAATACCATGTGTTCTTAAGTAATAAGATGGCTGAGAGCAGTTTTTCTTGTAATGCTGCTGATCTTTCTGGCATCTCCAACAGCAAGAAGTGCTCTCCACTGCAGTGCCTGAATAATTGGCCTACAGTCTTTGCTTCACACAGATTATTTTGGTCTCTTACCACCTTCATTTTTTTTGCCCTAAATTCAGTCTGTGAAATTATTCCTAGCATTTACCAGAGTAAGAAATTAATGTAAAGTCTCAGTAAGAACTAAACACGTAGATGTACCTCCCAAAACCACACCATGCAGCTCCTATCTTGTTTCTTTTAAGGCAGTTATACATGCTTGCTAGGAACAAATTCATACTTGCTTAGTGAAGTGTCAAACTAGCAAAAAATAATAATAACAAAAAAAAAATCCTTTCTTGTGTGCTTATGTACTGTCACCCCTTAGCATAAGGTAAGTTAAGCTCAAAAAACAGGGGGAACAGACACTGTGCAGACAGGAGGTTGTCCCCACACTCATGCAGAGAGACTCACAACTTGCTCCCAGTGCTGCTAATGTAAGCATGCTTTTCTTTCAAAATACCCCATCTGATTTGAGTTATTAAGCACTAAACTCAATTTCCACACAGATTTTTAATATTTATGCATTCTGTGTCATTTTGCTAACGGAAAGCTCTCACAGAGATCTTATCACTGGCCTATTGACAAAAGTAAAGAGCATTTACAATTGAAATTATGATAATATAATATTTATTCTTGAAATAAAATGCAGCTTAAGCTGCATTATCCATAACTGCAGCTTTTGCTCTGGTTTGAACAAGAAGCTTATGTAAATACAATGTGCCTAAGGCTTCTCTAGCCCCACTTTATTAGAGACTGCTATCCAGGAAACAAATAGGTTTTCCAAATTTATTCAGACAGAACTTTCATTGTCTAATGTTAGTCAGGAGCTCCATTTCCATTGAATTATTGAATGCTTTTACTCTCATTTAACTATCATTTAATTCAGTAGTCAAGGACTCCATCTACTTTTGAGAAGCACCCAAGTTTGTGTTGGAGGAAGGAAGTTGAAGATCTGCACGCAAAAGCCTAAAATGAAGGTTAGAGTCAGCTTCACAAGGACACAAGAGCATGGGATCACCTTACAGTATTTGCAATTCAACGATCCTTGGCTTTTCATTAGGTAGTGACTTCTTGAAAGGAGGCTTTGGGTTTTCTTGGTATTTTTGTGTCACAAAAAATGATTAGCACTGAAAAAGTCTGGTCAGCATAACGGAAAATTTGAGGAAATTAATTTTAAAACGTTCACTGTTTACCTTCATTCATACTGAGTTTTTAAAAAAAATTTAACACTGGAAACTTAGAGAAAGAGTAGCAATTCCTGAGAATTCGTAACATAAAAACTGTTTAGCTCGTGGCATGAAAGACAAAAAGTACACTTGGCAGTCATACTGCTGAAGAAATAGAAGAGTTCATTATATGTGTACTAGCACTTCATCCATATTGAGTCCATGTAGATTCAAATCCTGTTGGTCTAAAGTCCCAACAAGGGCAGAAGTAGGAGACAAAATGCATACAATAAAACATGCATACAACGCATACAATAAAACATGAAACAAGAATTCCTAATAAGTTGTGAAAAACCCAAGGCATACTCACGTCTGTGTTGAATAAATAATCCCTAAAATGGCCTTTCTTACAAAGGAGCCAGGACAGAAGAGTAGGAGTAAGTGCCCTAGCAAGGCATGGCAGGTGAGCACACCCATTTTAAACACACTGATTCAAATAGCTATGAAGGGCAGAGGCACTGGCCCCTTGCTTTCCCCCACCTGTGGAACACAGCTGGATGAAGGCTAGGAAGTGACCAGTCCAGAGCAATATGTATTCCCAGAACAGGTCCCTTCTGCTGCTATGTTTTCCATTCAAGAAGCTTGTGCCTAGTCAGCCATTTAGTGATAATGTGAAAAAGGTTCAACATGGCAAAAGGTAACTCACTGTAAAATATGCAAAATTAAGAAACACAGAAAGAAAAAAATATATATATTTAAAAATAATTAGAGTAAAATAAAATAAAATGTTAAAGCACACCTAAAGCCTATTCAGCTAAAAAGTCCTGTGTCTTTGGTTTATTTAGTAAAATCAAACTATAAAAACTTCAGGGCAGAAAGGCACAAGCAAATGTGCAAGCTGCCTCTCTCTAAAACCCTTCTTCATCACATGTTGCTTGTGTTGCAAATACACTGTTAAATATGACTGGTTCAGCATATTGACCTATGTTACAATTCTAGAGCTACTTTAAAAACAGCAGCAAAAAATCCCCCAAACAGACTGTATACTACTCAATTATGAAACCTATACCCTTTTCACTCTTAGCCATTGTTTCCTTGAAGAGCAAACTAGGACTATCCTGAGATACCAGCCTGAAATGGGTTCTTCAGGTCACTGGCACTTCCCATTGGTGCCATCATCACAGACCAACTCTGAAACTACCCTGAGACTTATCAATAACTACCAAGGAATAAAAAATATCCACATTTGTGCATACATAGCTTCCTCTTCCCTCTCTGCTTTTCATTCATACATTGTAGTAGGGCATGCAAGGAGGAAACAGATTTGTAAAAGAGCAGATTTTTTAAAAAACAACATTGGATCATCTGTCAATGATGCCAAGTACTTGCAGCAACCCTTGAGACTATGGAACCTTAAAGGCACTATGCTTCTCAGCAAAGCCTAGTATTTATACAACTAAAGCTAAAGCAAACATGAGTGAAAGCTTGCCTGCAAGGAAATGAAGCCCATCAAAGAATAGTATTCTATAGCTCCAAAAAGCCACTGTAAATGACATATGCTTCTTTTTATAGTGTCAAACACTTCCAAAAACAAAGAATCCTCAACTGCAACTTAACACCTGCTAAAGGAATCTCTCACCTGTAACAACCTTGTGCATTTTCCTCCAGCACTTGATAAAAGCCATTTTCTGAACTCACATCTCCCTTAAGAAATAAACCTTGTGGTGTCTTTGGCCAGTCCACACTAAGGAACACATGAATTTGAAACTGAATGAAGTAGTTCTGAGATCAAATTGGGATTCTACTGAAATTACAACAACACAGGTTAATTCAAACCCTGCTACATAGAAGAAGTAGTTAGCACTGTGGTCAGCTATTTTTAAATACAACTTGAAGTAGTACCTAGGCCACGCTGTCAGACATGATCACAAATACTCTTTCATTCTATGCTTTCATTCAGCTACATTATATGCTGACAGTTGGTGAACCGCAATTTTCGTGTACATTAATAAAATTACATATACAAAAGCTTCCTCAATAACACCAGAACACCTCTGCCTATAAAGACAGCCCTTTTGCCTATAATGTTTAAAATGTACATCAGAGTTTAACAGAGTAGCAGAAAAGATCAGTGATAGAAATACAAAAACCAGGCATTTCTCAGAACAGGGACTCAAAAGGGACAATGAATTTAAAACTCTTAACACTTGTGCAGAGATGGAGCTATCTTACAGAGGGCAGGAAATAACAAAAGGCATTCACAAGTAGTGAATTTTTTAAGTTAGTTCTCTCTCTATGACTGTTTACTGCCTGTCTAGAACAGCAGAGAGGAGAGCAGCATTAGCAATTTGGTCCAAGGTCTTCAGGGAAAGAGTCTCTGCCCTACTTTAACAATAGAAGTTGCTGAGGCAAATTAGGTCTCTGACAGGGATAAAATGAAGTTCCACTGTAAGCACAAAAGAGCTCCCATTGATTTTGGCCTTTTTCAGCTGATGTAAATAATCAAGTAACCATAAATTTGACAAGGAATAATTGCTGCTTTGTCCATTACAGAATGTACTCAAAAAGGCATTTAAAATCACCTTGAGCAGAGGGGAAAAGGAGAAAGGAAAGCTGAGCTTGGACAGCTCTTCTCCTTCATTAAGCTCTATTCTACAGTGTCACCTGCAACAACACAATCATCTTTTAGTGAAAGTGTAGAAAGGGGTCTAAATATTAGGTTTGAAATTCCATGCTATGACAGAGTCAATGGGCTCTTAATTCTGCCAAATAAGGAATTTATGAAGTTTCATTTAACCTGCAGACTAACTCATTTGAAACAAAGGTGACCTGTGAGCAGTGGACCCAGTGATGCATGGCTCACAATAAATTCTTCTGCAACTTCCACATGGCTTCCCTTAGCCTTACTGGAATATCAGCTCATGTGCTTGCAGCATCAACACAAGATTTCTTTCACTGATTTCCTTTCACCTCTTGACCGGTATGCACAGGACTTTTTCCAGCAGTCATCTCCACTTCAGCCAGTACTCCAGTTACATTACAATGTTCCAACAGGACTTTTATCGAGACACAGTTGTTACATGCTAAGGCAGCAAACACCTTTCCCTAAGTGATATGCCACAGGCATCCTCAAAGACCAAAAGGACTCACTAGTCAATTTGAGCTGACATCCATGCCTGGGTGGTATAGAAAGCAAATACATCTTCTCTGGACAGACTCTCACTATCACCACACAGAAATAATTTTGGCTTCAGAAGCTGCTATAAAATTCTTCCAGCTTCAGAAAAGTTGACAGAGCAGCCTTGCACAAAGGGTGGGTGTTACCTTTCTATTTCATGCAAACAAGAATCAGGAAGGCATACCCCAAATAAAGGGAGTATAATGATTACCTTTGTTATGTCAGGCTCTTACAGACTTGCAATCACCTTTTCAATAAAACCTGGTATCTCAAGTTTTTTTACAATGATACACTAGCATTGAAATTTGCTTAAAACAGTTGTTGCAAAAAAAAATGGAAATTGACAGTTGCATTTCCTATGAGTCTAAGCATGAGGATTATTAGCAAACCTGCATGGGTCATTGCATCAAAAATGGGCTACATTTACTAAATAAAAATCATTTCCCCTCAACCACCTTATTTCTTTTTTGTAAGTAACTTTTTGGTCATCTCAACATAAGTTTAAAGCATTTTCTTTCCTCTTTCAGTATATAATTTTGCTAGTGAAGAAAATGGCAAGACATGTATTCACACCTAAAATCAGTTCGGATTTGTTTTTAATTACTATAACAGTATTAGTGAAACTTCTGAAAGGAAAGAAGGAGAATAAGAAAAAAAAAAAGGACCATCATTATTTCCCAAAGAACATTAAGCACACTTAGGAATGATAGGTGACTTCAGAGAATTCTATGTCCATTTTAGCTGTTGACTCAATATCTCTCAAAATAAAAAAAAAAGTGGAGAAAAATTGCACTGATCTCAGAAGAGATCAGGTAGTAATATTAAAAAAAGCACTTTAAGTTGTCAGGAAAAGAAACACAGTGTTTATACCAGCCTTTATGTTAGAAAGCAATAATGCCTGAAAAACATGTACTATGGCATCTGTGGATAGAAGAATTACTATTAATTCCTACTTTCATTAAGTCAGGAGATTAGGGAATAAGATGCTCATGAAGACTTAGGTACCCAATTTTGGTTTATTTGCAATGTTTTCAGTATGTCTGAAGAGGCTGCTGTTATGGCAGAGCACCTACTAAAGAAAGCAAAATTAGTCCAGAAGATTTTTGTAATATCAAGAACAAAGGAAGAGACCAGCAAAACCTAAGAAAATCCCAATGTAATTAAATTTTATATTTCAAAAATGACATTCTGAAAAAAAAAAGAAACAAAAAATTTAGTGCCCTGACTCCTAGGAAACAGAATATTTAAAGAGTTTTTAGCTCTTTCCTCTTGCATTTAATTTACATTGCAGTACTTTAGCAAGTATTGCATGACATTGCATTGACTGTTAATTTGCTAGAAGTCGATACCCACTGAAGGTACATGAACTTTTCACTGTTGCTTTCCTTTTTTTCCACAACAGAAATTATAGTTATGCTGATATGCAGCTGTTCTGGAACAATCAAAACAAAGCATCCAAACATCACACCCATGCTGCATAAACCTCAGTCAGTGTTCCTCACATTACCATCTGTTGGTGTTCCGAATGCCTAGATAAGCACCTGGCCTTGTTTAAAACACCACTAAGATTTTTTTTTTCAATTTTTATTTTAATGATTCTCAAAATACCCATTTCCAAAAAGCCCCATAGGAACACCAGCAACACCAAAAGAAAATTCTTCAGAAAAAGCACAAAATGCGTGCAAAATTGGTACTGCTTTCTAAATGAAAGCTCATGCAGACCAAGGTACGAACATGTTTGGAAACACCAAAAAAATACCCAGAAGCACCAAAAATTCACCAACACTATTCTTCATCTTTAACAGATTTACCTAAAATACAGCATGGCAGCTTTACTAGAAATGGAGGTTCTGAGGAAAAAGCTATTGAAACAAACGACAGAAGAAAATTCTCATTTGCCACTGCATTGCAGGAACTGAGATGCTGCAAATTAATGACTAAAAGAAATCTACACTGAACCCCCAAAAAAATCAGATTTGTGGTTTTTTAAGGTATCAAAGATGAGTACAGAACACAAGGACTGGAAATACAGATCAGATCCACCATCAGAAAATAAAGCACCAAAACTTAGCTAGCAGACCTTCACAGCCTATAAACAAAATCATTGATAGCTTCTGTCTCCATAACAAGAGTGACCAAACCACCTCTGCTGGGCATGGTCTGCAGGCTAACTTGACTTTCAGTATTTCAAGTTGAAAAGCTAATTCTTGTTGACAAGTATCTCAATCTAACAAATTTCTGCAGTGAATTGAAGGCAGAAACCAATGACAATATTGACATGTGATCAGCACAAGTTTGAGGATTCATTTATATGCAATACACTTGAATGCAAAATTTCAAGTAATTATTGCTATTTTGAAATAAGAAACACACTTTCAGTCTATTGTAACAACATAGAGATTCTGAAGAGGATTAAAGGGATAGCTCTTACAAAGTCCTTTATATATTTCAAATGCTACATCTCAAAAACTTATATGAGGTTAAATTACCATCTTGTTTATGCAAAATCCTTTCACTCACCCGAGACTTTCTCAGTACTGTTTTCATTATTTATCTCTGCTTAAAGGTACCTTAGTTTAGCTGAGGTTAATTCTGCTGATTATTAACAGCCTAACCAGATTAATCTTAGCTTAACTATTTTTAAAGTATTTTGAATTATTATACATTTTTCAATGATACTTACTTCAAAATTACAAGTGAAAACAGTGCAGTTTTCCAGACAGATGAGAAAAAAAATATAATATCAATTTGCTACAGGAGCTAAGAATTGAACTTTTAATTTTTAAAACTACTGTGTCCCTAAGAAGTATTTATGCTCATTTGGAAAATTAAATAATCGAACATATGATGCAGAAACTGTGATCAGCTGCACCATAACTGTCTTCTACTACTCTAAAGAGAAATAGGATATCCTTTAAGGAATGCTAGCAATCAAAGAAAAGTGGCATGTACTGATATGGAGCAGCATTAGTGGATGATACAAGCAGTCACTGAAATGTATACTTGGCATTATAAGAATCTCTCTCTAAATGTCTCCAGATTATTTGCATCTGTTTAAAAATACAAATAATTATTACTACATCTGGGGACATTTTAGTGTAGCCACAGTAGATCTTTATTAGTCTTACTGAAATGCAATAACACTTGCAGGAAAGATGCATTCTGTGTACACAATTCTTCATTGCTGTAAATTGCTTGATATTTTACGTCATAAATCTCAAATATAGAGGATACTCCTAATCTAAAAAGGGTACCCAATTGTGACATCCAAAACTTTAAAACTGTGTTGGAGTTAATCATGTCAAACAGGTGGGGGGATTTTTGTAACCTACATCATCTTGGTACCATTTTCATCATTTTGTACTTAGAATTTCTACTGACTTGAGTTATGGTCTTATACCAGCACAGAAGCAGGGACCTCCAGAACTACTGTTGAACTCACACTTCAAATGAGGAAGGTTTGTTTTTTAATTTTTTTTCATATATTTAAATTGGGAAAGGAGTCTTCCCTTCTCTGCAGCCTCTTTTTTTAAACAACCGCTTTTCTATTTTTGGCAAATGTACCACTTCCATCTGGAAGTGCTAAGGTTTCATAATAAATGAAAGGAAGAAATGAAAGAATACAAATTGTGCCTTCCAAATTACTTGCAGCAGGCTTCACAATGTTCTCTCTCCCCATCGCACCTGTTAATGAGACTTTTTTCAGTGATTCACAGACTTAATAAATCACATAGGGTACCTGCTCCTATAGGGTTCAAGCCAGTAACATGGTGAATACTAGAAGATCACAACTTTTAATAAAAAGATGCCTATTTGATCTTATTGATAAAAAAAAAAATCTACTTGAAAATCCATATAAAGTAAACATTATGGATGCTAAAACCAACCCAAATTAAAGTATTTTATTTTTATTCATCTTTTTCCTTCCAGAGTGTCACCACACTTGTCTCAGATATCCTTATCTGTGCATTTGGATTAAATAAACCTGTTTGGATCAAATTTTAACTACACCTTATAATACAGTTTAAATTTTCTCTTTCTGAGATATGCAAAAATTTCCTTTTAATACTGTAATTCCCAAAACATACCCAATCCAATTCTGTTCATTTAATATTATAGAAATGTCTGAGGAAGCCACTAATTCCCATCATTTCCAGCAGAGAAGGAAGGACAAAGACTGACTCATACTATCAGAAAGCACAAACGATGGGTGAATCCCAGTAGATATGGAAAACATGCTCTTTTTACAGTGATCACTTCGAGCAGCCTCCTGTAAACATTCCCTTCTGAGAAAACAGAAGCTGCCAGACACACTGGAAGAAGGAAGTTCTTACTGGAAATCTCTGTAGAAATTCTCTAGAGTGAAAAATTACTGGAATAGTATAAGAAACATTAAACCTAATTAAAAAAAGATTCTTTCAAATACAGTAAACACAACTATAATTAAGTAAATGTATTAGTTTATCAAAATTATTTGGAATTAAAATTTTTTTAAGCCATGCCAGATGCTGCATTTGACTTGCTTTTCAAATATTTATTTCCCAACTTGAAGTATTAACTGAACACATGGGCATTCAAAGCTCTAAAACAACACAAAAATGTGTCTTTTAGGGAGAAGAAATTTATAGCTATTTAAGGAAAAAGTTATATTTGAGATCCACTCTAGTCTTCAAACAGCATTTTTATTGCAAATATACTTACCAGAGCTGGTTTCAATTTTATAGGAGTTTTTAAGGTGCTGTAGGTTTTTCCTGCAGTCTTTCATTTATTAGTCCAACTTTTTGGAAGTGAATATTGGAAAATACTCATGTCTAAAACATATTACAATTGAAAAAATAAGAAAATATTTATACAAACTGCAGGATGTTTTCTAATCTCTTTGAGAAATGGGCAAATTTTTCCTCTTTTTAGCATAGTGAGGATACTGTAGGCCAAGCAGCACATCAAATCTGAGCTTAATTTGAGGATGAAGCAAGTGAGAGAAAGTTCAGGAAGTGTCTTTCTGACAAAAGAATGGATATTGACAGAAGGACATAGAGATAACTGAATGGCATGTTCAAATTAGTGCTCTTAAGCTCTGATTTACTGATGAAATGAGAAGCATCTGTCTCCTTTAGCAGCTACTGCTTAAGCTTTTTCAAAGTCCCAATTGCCCCACATAATTGTTATGTGCAATGTCCACTAAGCAGAGTTTTCTTGACTGTCCTTTTCCTTGCTTAGCCACAGTGATGAATGACCCTGTGAGACAGACCCTGCAGAATTTGGGGAACTTTACAAACCTCTAACTGGAATACAAATGCCTCTTTAGGAACTAATGATGTACAGCATGATTGGACTGAAAGTGGGAAGAGTGCACTGAACACACCCACGGTGATCCCTTGCAGTGCCATCTGGCAAGCACAGGCCAAGAGAGAACCTAAAAGCTTCAGCACTCAAGAGTTGATGGGAGCAAGACAATGGAGATGAAGGGAGATCAATTAATAAGAAGATGCAGCTGAGTTTATGCCAAGGGCCTGGGATCACTAAAAGAAAAACTATTTCTGGAGGATCTTGTTCCACTTATATTCAGAAAAAGCAGTGCAATCTGACATTTAAGGACCAGCCACAATGGGAAAGGAAAATTACCAGATGGCAGGAGCCCAAGGCCTCAGCCAACAGCTCCAGTTGGAAATTAAGGAAAGAAATCCTGCAGTGCTGAAACAAGGAGAAGGAATTACTCATGCAACAAAGTAACCAATTTTTCAAAGGAGTTTAGACAAGCAGGTTACTCCTCCAATCACAACGTAAAAAAGATATTTGCCTACTTTTTTGATCGCTGCAGATTTGAGATATGCAGCAGCCTTAGACATAGGAATCTTTCTCACTGCTACATGCTACAAGAAAAGTACTGGCATGAAAGCTGGGCTAGATGGGGCACTGACATCTCAGGGACCTGTGTGTCACAGCTAGAGGGGAAACCATCCTTTTCACATATCAACAAGCTATTTCCTGAAGTACCAGTAGTACACCCTAACAAGTAAATGACAAAGAAGCAAAACCAAAGTAACACAAAAGAAAGATGCAAAAACTATGAAACAGTAGCAACAGTTAGCATGCATCTTTATGGATTAAAGACAAATGGCAAAGAAGGAAAAAAAGAGAGAAAAGGCAAGAAGTGGTAGATGAACTAGGTTTTTTTATTCTTTTCTACTGGGTTAAAATTTAAATAAAATTCAAGCCTTTACAAAATGTTGCACTGCAAAACATTATAAACCAAGTTATTCTGCTGGAGGAGGTTATAAAAATGAATTATAGAAATGATTGAAGACACAAAGAAGAAATATATTCCTGCTCCAGTATGGTTTTTTTACTGCACTTACTGCTGAAAAATTTTGTTACATAGCCTGGCAAGAAGCAGTGGATTTACCTATGCCATAAGCCTACTGTCAAATCAACTGATCATGTATCAGCATTTTTAAGAAATGGATGAATTTACAACAAGATCTACAAAGGTGATTCACTGCAGCAAGACAAGCTCATGCATTAAGTAATTTCTATACTCTGCACACATTAGATGCTTGCTGGAATAAGCACTTTCAACAAAACTCAAAACAGCACACAGCACCATCAAAGAAACAGCTGTGGGTTTTGTCTCAGGAGGAACAATATTAATTACAGCAGCTTAAAAAAAATAGCCTCCCTCTTCATTTTGAACATCATTAAACTTAACATGCCCAGAGCTGAACTGTGGTTTGGCCACTTCCTTGCCACCAACACTTGGGTACTTCCACACCAGGGGCACTGCCAGCCTGGGAACACAACCACCCCACTGCAGACAACTTTTCCTTCCCTTCACTGCCCTCAGTAAAGGATGGAGGAGAGCAGTGAAGCTAATATTTGCAAGGAGTTGAACGACCCTATTGAGTGGTTTCCACTGTGAAAATGTTGCCAACAATCAAAGCATAAATGAATTGTTAGGAGTAAATATTTTGCACTCCTACATATCATTGAGGGAATGCCATTTGGAGTTGCAAGCAGTTTTTCAATCAAGAGAGAAAAACATTATTGCTAACATGAGATGTAGAGGGGAGGAACGAGCATCTGCAAAGGCAGCCCAGACAGTCATACCAGGACTGAGCAAAGTCAAGAGCCAGAGCAAATGACAACAGTTGCGAAACACAGTTCACATTGCAGATGAGAAGGTAAAAAAGAGTATTTTGAATGCTCCTAATGCATTTAAAATAAATCTGCAAGTGAATAGAAACAGTTGTTCCTTGTCACTGAGGAAATGCCATGCATGAGCTTATGAATTATATTAAAAAGAAAATACCTGGCTTAGAACATAAAAATACAGTCTTCACCACCAGTGATACATTAAAAAATTTCTCTGCTTTAGAAGATTATTCCACAAAATAAAAATTGTTTGAAATGCAATCATAGCTTCTGAAGCTAATAAGCTACTTACAGAGTACCATCCCCAAAACTCACCTTACAGATATGAGCATGTAGCTAAATCAACAGAATATTTAAACTGTTCATGTTTTTGTCCATTTATGTAATACACGCTCTATGTATTAAATATAAAGTTTCGTATTTTTGCTGCTTCTCCTACAACTTACCTTTTATGAAAAAATATTCTCTTATTTTAGATCATTATATATATACACCAATGAGGGGTTGAAATTAGTGTATTATTACAGCCACACATTTTGATTATAAAATCCTCTTAATCCATGGAATTGCCAAACTGCCAATAGGAGGCTTGCAAATTTGAAACACTGTCCTTATTGCATCATGTATCTGATGTTTCCTGATCAATGTGGTGCCATCAGTGTCAGATAGGTGCTTTGTGCTGTTTTGAGTCTGTGGTATTTTGTATGCTTCAAAAATGTTACTTTAACACACCCCCACAAGCAGGGCAGAGACTGAAAAATGCATTTATTACATCAGAAACGTGTCATAACCTCAAACAGAAACTAGTTTCAATAATTAGAATTTTAAATCATCTCTTTCCCCTTTAAAATTTAATAAGAATTTATGTATATCATGAGAAGGAAAGAATGCCTTACATGCATCTGAACAGATCAAGACAATTTTTTTCTGAGCTATTAAACACAACTGTCTAATAAGCACTGCCTGATTATTTTCTCCAGAAAAATAATTTCTCTACAGTGAATTATCAAAAAAGGAAGCTGCAGAAACTTCAGGATAGTTATATATTGGCTCTTATTTTTGTTCAAGCTTTCCCTGTGAGCATTCAGTGTCTTCTAATAGTTGGATGCCACATAAGAAAAAGGTTCTTTTCCCTCATGGGATGGTCCCAAATCTTATTCCATTACTACAGAGACTTGTTCCACTCTTCTGCAGTGAAATTTGCATCTGTATTATATATTACACAAAAGCAACAACAAAAAAATCTATAGATCATACATTTTTTAAAGTGTGATGGGTTATTGGTTCACCCACAAGCAGCAGAAGAGTAAATTAGTGTTTCTGCTGCATATCTATTGTCTCCTTCAGAAGGACCAAAAATTCACACTGCAGTGACTGCTGCCACTGCCTTGTGTGGCAGCACTGATGGTCCCACTAGACAATTGCTGCTCGGCTGGACAGAAGAATTCTACAGTGGACACTGGACTTCAAAACAACTTTCTTTGACAGATCCAAGCATCAAGCAAGGCAGCCAGCTTTGCAATCTATAGCAGGGCTTTTGCTAATGGCAGCACTCCCAAGGGAGGAGGGCAAACTGCAGCTTTCAGAGCACTTTCTGGGCTCAGCTTTCCCCGTACCACAAGCACTGTGACAGAAGGGGGATTGGGCCCAATAAACCAGCCTGGCCCCTTGAGAGACAAGATTCTCTCCTGTTGTAAAAACGGATTCAGCCCTGACAAAATGTGGCCATTACATTAACATTATTGTTTGATGCATTTCACATATTCTTACTGCAGAAGAAACCTCAGTTTCTCTAAGGTTAATGCAACAGAGTTTGTGGTTTCATAATTGGTTTCACATCAGCATAGAACCTAGACTTAAAAAACATCTTATGATGTACTTCCTTCTTAGAGGAGGTTGTCTAAAGTGACATTTCAATCATACTAAATCATTTATTTAGTCTAAAAATACATTTTCAGAATATTTTCAAATTAATATAAATTTTATTGGTTTGCAAACTTTTTCTGTTTATAGTTCAACAATTTCACACCCTTTTTCAGAAGAACATTTCTCCCACCACTGCTCCTAAGAAACCTGGTAGCAATGAAAGGATATGATTCTGCAATAAATAACTAAGTAAACATAGGAATGAGTCTAATGTGGAGTCCATGCTCACATTAAAAGTCAGAATTTGATCTTCAACAGATGAAGTAAGAGCACACCTTCCACCTGAAACACCCATTAGAACTTCAACATCACATGCATTTCTTTGGTTAGTCTTGGATTACAATCTCTTGAGGCAGACTGATCACATTTATTTATTTATTAGATTCAATTTTTGTTTGGGTTTTTTGTTTGATAGCTTGAAGGACAAACAAAAAAAAAAATCCAAGGCCCCTCAATAGCTTGCCCTCACTAATATCCCTAATATTTTTATGTCAATTTGTTCCTGTTTACAACATTCCATAAAAACAGGGGTTTTAAGGCCATTTGGCTTTCATTCACTCAGTAACCCTTCTCTATATTATTACTAGTATGATTATTTTTCTTAAACACAAAACATGAAAATTATCCATATAACAAAATCATACCAGTACTTTGATATTTTCACAGCTGTATTTAAGTCTATGTGGTGAAAAGCTACCACTACCATCTAAAAAAAATTAATCTTGTCTGATGAAACCATGCAATGGCCGTAAATTTGTTTGGGCTAGAACAAGAGGATTTACACGGAATACCTGAACCAGTCACCATTTATTTCATCAATGGAAACACAATCTTTTCAAAGGCAACTCAGAAAAATTAAGTTCTCTTCCTAAAGACCGAATATGAATTATCCTCTCATGGAGCTTGCTCCTTTCCATTAACTACATAGAAGAAACAAGGCATTCTATACATCAGAACGAGATTCTAGCACAATTTTCTGATGGGAGTGATAGGAACAAACAACCAAGAAAACTGTTAAAGAAAAGTGATACTATTTCACCAAGAACCTATTTGATCAAGTACAAAGAAATCCTCTACTATACAGGATATGTCAGTATACTTATTTCCTTAGTAGCTCAAATCTCAACAAAATAGGAACAAAACTCAATAAAATATTATTACTTAGTTTCAGAGGTTTCAGCAAGTTTCAGAATTTGGCAAACTTTTGCGATGCAGACTCTGACTTCAGTCTACAGTTGAGGAAACATTAAAACTGTTGCTGTGTTTCATCAGAAAGGGAAAACAAAACTGACTTTGTTTTCATTTACATGCAAACACTTGCCAGGGGAAAATTTCTGTTTAGATTATCTACTTAATTTGCATTATTCCTTTCCTAAGCTGTATCTTAGCCAAATACTAAACTGCTGTCATTTAGAAAAATGAGGAGTTTGAAAATCTACATTCTCCATTCAGTGAATTGTAATGGGATGATTATCAGAAAGAAATTTGTTCATTTAAACTGCATCCTGGGTCTGAACCACAAAGAAAGCAACAGCTACAAAATTCCCATGCAGGTAATCAATGCTTTGCCTTTATCAAAGAAGTCAGTAGATATCCTACTCAAAACATGGAACATAGGGAATCCTTGTAAGGCTGAATCACGCATAAGAGAGCACTGGGTCTCAGACAGTTTCAGAAATGAGTCTTAAATACCCTATCTACCAGCCACAATTTCAGTTTCGATTTCCAGGAATTCTGTGGAAGAGGTTATTCTATCAGGTTGCAAATGTCAAGTACTGCTAAAGATTCAAAACCCATGAGTCAGACATAAAAGCCTAATAGTTGTCTGTTTCAAGGGCTTTTAGGATACATTTTGTTCCCTTTACAATTTTTTTAACACTTTCTAAATACAAAAAAGAAGAGAGATTACCACCTCTAATAACAAGCTCCCAGAGGAAAAGTAAAAATGTTTGGAAATTTGCAATGGTGCTGGCAGTACTGAGCTCAGCAGTAACCCAATTAGGAAGGGATTAACTGAAAATATCTGTACATGCATCCACACTTTCTCCCTCCCTTCTGTACTGAGTATGTACTCTGAGATGTACAGACACCAGGCTGACTTCCACCTAGCAATTGAGGGCTTAAAAAGTTCTTTGCTTTATATGATGCAGAGGGGACAGAAAGAGATAGAAATAAACATTTAAGCTAAAGCAAACAACTGAGTGAGTTTGAACAGTTTTTGTTAGCTTTTCTGTTTAACTTTAGAGTATAAGTCAGTGTGTAAGGAACAAATGGAGCAGCTCTAGCAAGTGAACAATTCATTTATATGTGTGAGCCTGTGCCAGCATTTTATACACCTAACCTGCAAATGCATGTCTAGATCCTTGCAAATCCTTTTTCTCCTCTTCTTGTCACAAACTGTTTCTCAGGGGTTGGCTCACTGATGTCAATCAAAATACCTTTTATCTGCAGAGGACAAAAAATCACTCCCCAGCCTAAAGCACAGCAAAAAAAAATTCCAAATATTAAAAGACTTCAACTTGACCAATTACTATTCCAAGACAGAATGTAGTTTTGAACCAAAACCACAGCTTGCATTTCAGAGGATCAAAACAGGGCAACTAACAATAGTGCTATTCTACCAAATAAAAGCACTTAATACAAACAATGTGAAACCCAAAAAGGTCTTCAGCTTCTTTGCAAGGAAGGAATCTACATTTTACTTCTGCTTCTAAATAAAGGCAGAACAGGTGAATGGATTCCCTTCTGGTTTAAGACAAAGAACAGGATTCACAGTCATGAATGTAACCTGAAAGCAGCAAGAGGTCAGACTAAAGAGTACAACACTACAATAGCAGGAATCCCTCCTTTGATACACTCTCCTTGTCTTCAATTATCAGTAAGCCAGGGGTCATAATGAATCAGAGACAATCTAATGACAATCTAATCAATCAGAGACATGCTTAATAACCTGATGAACTTTTTTTTGCCATGATTTTGTCCAAACACTCCAAGTTCATTTTTATATCTGGCCACTACACCATCTCTCAGAAGTAAGTCCTCCATTTTAATTATCTGTCATATGACAAGGTATTTCCTTTTATTTAATAACTTACTGCATCATTAAATACCTCCTCATTCTCATGTTAGGAGACATAAGGAACAAATTATCCCCTCTTCATCTTCTCCCTGCTCTTCAAAGGGTTTATAGACTTCAATGACGTGAGTATGGGCCCATGGCTTTCCATACCAAGAATCATAATTTACTTACTTTCATCCCATTCTAAGCTTTCCAGGGCAGCCATTTGCTCTCCTTACTTCTCTATCTTTTGTAGTTGAACCGTACTACACTATACTGAATGCCTGAGGATAAGGCAAATCCAAAAATCATAGTATTCAGTAACACCATTTACCAAGGACATGCAGTAGTATAAATAATGCTTTCATTCTGTTCTCTCTTCTTTTATTAGAAACTATTAATTACTTTCAATTCCTGAAACCGTCTTTGCTTGTTTTTGTTTAGAATATTCTGTGTCTAAAACAACACTAAACTCAAACCCAGAATTACCCTGAAGATCCTTTTTTGAAGTGTAGCCAATTAAGAACCAATTACTGTTCATATGTAATTAGGACTGTTTTTTCTGGCACAGTCTCTCATATGCCATTTTAATCACCTTAGAAAGCACTGCTACTCTTCACAGTACATTTTAGTTTTTCTGTCTTTAATAAATATGTGCTGGCAGTACACTTCAGCAAACCATTACTCATCCTTTTTTCAAAATTATTCACTAATATATTGAACTGTAAAAGTTCATCAAGGAACCTAATCCAAAAAAAGACTCCTTCTTACACCATGACAGCACAAAGGGATTTGGGTTTTTTAGCCACAAAAACATCAACCACAGTAGCTTCCTCTCCCTTTAATATATACATTTGGGATCCATCAATACATTTTGGTAATATAAGTATACTGTGCCGACTGACTGACTCTCTGTGGCCTTTTTACTCTAAATTTTTACTCTAAATTTAAAGAATTCTGAAATATTTTTGTGGTGTAGCATCTTGTCAAAAGCTGGTAGCTGTTTCTCAATATGTAACAGTTATTTAATAGCTACCAATTCTATTTCTATAATTTTTAGCTGTACTATTGGTACCAAATACAGATTTGCTGGTCTGTGATTTCCTGGACTGGAGATTTTTTTTGTTCTTTTTTTGGTTGTGTTTTTGGTTGTTTTTTTTTAAAGCAACCGTAACATTTCCCACCTTTTCACAAATGTATACACAGACCAGTGAAGGACAAATGTTGTGCAACAGAAACATCAGTTCAGCAATGCCCTACAAGGTTTGCATGAAAACACCTCAGCATAGTAGCTTGGTTATTACTCATTTTAATGCACGGCACCAACTTACTAGCACTGCTTCTTCTGGAGTTCTGTTTGGGAGAGACCCTCAGGCTTGCTCAGAATGCAAGACATAACCCAATTACACACACCTCATTCTATGCACATACAATTTACTTGCTCCAAAATAAAATTCAAATACTCAAATAGACTGGCTTTTTGCTTTTGTGGGTTTTTTTAGTCAGAGGTCTAATTTTTGTCTAACTTATGGAATAATTATTTTAAAAATTATTTCCCAAATCCCTTATCAGAGCAAAAATGCACAAATCCATTTTCCTTCAAACTTATTTACCCCAGGGTCTCAGTCTATACCTGGGTCTTGTACATACCCTGAGGACTAAATAAGAACCTACATAGCAATAATAAAAATAAATACTGTACAATAAAAATTATTAGTGAAATAACCATACTATCTCTCCTTGAGAGAGCATATTTTCATTTCATATAGATTTTGGAATAAAGCCCTCAGCTCTAGAAGCCTGACACAGAACAACTAATTCCAGATTTACATTCAGTTATGTTCTCTGAGGAGTTCAATAACAATATTTTAATGTAACAGAGGTGGCCATAAAGCCAGCAGTCTTTAATGTTACCTGCATTAGCTATAAACTCTTTGCTTTTGCTCGTCATTTCAGCAAAATTTCAACATTCAAGCTAGAATTATGCATTATTATAGTCAGGGTTTTTTTTTTCATTTTGTTCCTAATAAAGAAACAAGAAAAAAGCAATATTTAAAATAACTATTGCAGCATACTTCAGAAGCAGGGGCTGGTTTCTCTATCACCTAATTAAAATATAAATCAACATCAAAATACATCAAAATTTGACTATTTCTCTGAGGATTTAAATTAATAATAGATGTGCATATAAATTAATGACTAAGTAAAAGCCAGCATGTCCACAGACAGGAGAACATAAAGCTTTAGGAGCCCAAATGCCCCAGATTTATGCCCAATCTGCACGTGTTTCAAACCTGGGCACAGGCTTTCCATGTGGAGTCAAGAATGCCAAAACAAACATAACTGGCAAAGAAGGGAACAACAAGAATATAAGCTGAACCACACTGTGGAAACATCTCTAACAGAAAACCAGAAAGAGCAAGTGGGGAGAATGGAAACTGGATAAGGACACTGGAGGGAACCTGGAACTTTAATCCAGTTAACCTTAACCCTTTACCAGAGGGTAAAGAGAAATAGAGAAAGGTATGACTGGCAGAAAAGCAGACCGAGTTAGGAAGCCACAGCGATAACACCTGGACATGCTGAGGAAGGTGACCAGGATGGGAACAAGCCACCATGGAGAGAAGACAGGAGGAGCAAGAGAATAGGTCTGTGAGGGTAC
Source organism: Agelaius tricolor (assembly GCF_023055355.1). Taxonomy (NCBI): domain Eukaryota; kingdom Metazoa; phylum Chordata; class Aves; order Passeriformes; family Icteridae; genus Agelaius; species Agelaius tricolor. The sequence continues at coordinate 49,760,331 of NW_027269261.1, forward strand.
AGTTGGAAGGATCAACATTTGCAGAAGCAACTGAACAAGAAATGCTGCACAAAGCCCGCAGCAAAAGACCAGCATGGGAACCCATCCTTCAGTCACCTTCCTGTCAGCAACAGAAAGGAAGGTTATTCTAAAACAACTGGAGTAGATATTTAAAATAACAGGATTCCTTGTCTATACCTAGTTTCACCTCTGTCACAAAAATCCGGCAGGATGTTTGCCAAAATCACCTTGTACAAAGTCCCACAGTTGCCAAAAGAAGCAAAACCCCTTTCGTTGTGTTCAGATGCTGGACTGCAGACCCCAAGCACCAGTCTGAAGGCTCTGCCAAGAGCCTGCAGTCTCAGATAAAGAGAGTGAAAGGTGTTCCATGAGCAACAAAAGGTTTAAAAAGTGCATTCACTTACAACACAAATAAGCAAGAAAAAGCATCTTCAAGGATCCAGAAGCTGCTGCATGGCTTATCTACTTTGTTTCTAATTGCAAAACTGAGTAAAAGGTACACTGCTCAGCTTAGCAGACAACTTCACTGTATTTGGAACACCTGAGTACCACAGGGCCACAAATAATGTTTTACAGCATTCTAAAAAATGTGTCTAACAAAAAATACTGCTCACAAAAGATTTCAAACAGCATGATCTAAAAAAGAATTGAGCCCCATATAAAACTACAAGACGGGAAAAAAAAATCTGAGCAGGTATTTCATTAGTAAGTATTGGCTTTTGCCCACTAAACAAAGCAAGAGGAGAGTGGAAAGACAGCAAAAACATGTAATTAAGGACTGAATCATAACACATATATACAAGGGTGGCAAATTAAAATTATATGATATACCTTAACCAGCATGTCCTAACTTTATTATTTAACAAGACAGTATTAATAATGCTTTCCTAATATTTTGTGTACACTAAAAATTCATGATCAGAAAGAAAAACATTGACTCAGTCTTCTGGCCTCTACAGTCCTCCAGCTTACCTTTCAAATATAAAGCCACAAGAAGTGAAGCTGATGCTCAGGCTTAACCTACGAAGCTTATTCTGCTCATTAACACAAACCTTGAACAAAGGGGCACACAACAGGGAGAGATGGCAAGTCAGGGAGCACCAGTATTTCTACAGAGAATACACAGACAGATGTTCTCAGCCGATTTCTGAGTTCCCCCAAGTGATCAAGGAAGCACACTTCATATTCAAATCTGAGGAACAGTGCTGTACCACTGTAGTACTAGGAAAAGTGGCATCCTATTGTATGACAATGACATCATTAAATGGTGTAAATCATACTCAGCTTCTTAGACAAGGAGGATGGTGGCCCTGTCCCCTACTACTCTGATTACATACCTAGGTCTATCCACCCACCTCCTTAATTAATTTGGATTAATCAATGCATGAAAAATATTTTTAATCTCTTTGTACAGCACCTGCTTCAGTAAGACTGAAGGAGGATCCTCAAAAGCTGTCCTGATTAAGAGCACTGTAAAAGCAGTGCTTCTCCTGTTCAACTATAATATTGCTCTTGCACATGAATGTAGCAGAGAGGCTGTGATACAGGCCACATCTGTATCAGGAAGCACAGAAATGCAACAGGAACAGACCTGGAGCATGCATACACTTGCTATGTGTCCTCTGTCAGTGCTCAGGGCTTCAGGCTAATTCTTAAATGACCCTACAGACTGTATGCCTACCAGTGCCTTTGGACCATGCTTTGGTGTGCCTTGGGACTTATCTTCTAGTGCAGTTTCACAACCAGCTCACCCACTCTTTTGTAGCACTCCTCTTCTTATTGGACACAGCTGTGGCTTATTAAGGGCAGGCCTGTTCCTAATCTTTGGTGATTGGAACAGCTGCAACTCCTCAGGTGTGAGACTACCTTCTGCACTATCTTTATTTTCTTACATTCTACCCCTCCATACAGTTTCATCCATAACAATTTCTGTACTCTAAGTTCTGCACTTGATGATACAACCCAAATAGGAGGGACAAGCCTTTTACAAGAGATTGCCCTCAAGAAACCATTTCTGACTTGAATAGAGGGCCACATCACACTGGCACTGAACAGCAGCTACCAGCTTCAGCACTGTCTTGCTCCAACCTCCTACAGTTTTCAAGACCATTCCTTTCTTTAGTGGAAGGATCATTCCCTTCCTTCTAAAGCTTCCCTTTAGAAACCTTTCAGATTCTGCTGCTCTGCTGATAAAGCAGGTAAAATGTGAAGTCCTTTGCACAGTATATGAAACTCATTAAACTTCTGTTGCTAAATTTAAATGTTGTACAATCAGAAGAAAAAACCCCACATGCAGCTGAACACTCATTCTATGCATATGCAGCACTTGTATACAACTGATTCATTTCCATGTGGAATTTGCAGTACATGTAAAATTAGCCATTTGAATGTCAGAGTCATTTTTGTACGGGGGAAAATGTGTTGAGTTAATAATAAATAAAACTGCATAAATAATAGCTCTTGCTATCTTTATATCTGCCTATATTCCAAATTTCTTCATGGATGTTAACATGCAATCCTCCTTTCTTTTTCTTTTTTTTTTCCCCAGCTGAATAGATGGCACTTTGCTATCAAAAGGGGAAACAAAACCAGAGATAATGTTGAAAGAGTTCTGAGTTTACTTGCAGAAACTGACAGAAGCTAAAACAACTAAAAAACCCACCCTATTTCAGTGGAACAAAAATGGAGACATTAACTCTGTGGGTATATTTAAAGGCAAAGATTTTACTTCTACAGCAATTATACCATTCTAAATTTTAAGAAGATGGTTACTCCCAGAGCAGATCTGAATTCAATATTTAGCTGACCAGGACTGAAAGTAATTACTTCTAGACACTTGGAGGGAGATAAATAAAATGCTTTCATTCATAGCACAGCACAGTTCCTTTGTACATGCAGTATTAGAATTATTTAGGTAACAGATAATAGCCTATAATTTACTCTTCACATAAAATGAGTGAAAAATAGCAATACCACATGAGGCTGCAAGATGTAGAATACTTGCAATAGGACTAAGAAAGCAGGGTACCACTAACTTGAATTTTTTTTCTCAAGCACAAATGGCTTGAGAACTATATACCATAACACACAGTATTTGCCAAGACTTGTGTTGTTACCCTTAATAAGTGCTGTAGTTCAAGCAGTTACTACTTTTGAATTTCTGAGTTACAAGAGGTTGTGGCTAAAGGCTATTTCAGTAACACTGCACAGGCAAACTACCTTATTTCCATCCAGCAGCTCTATAAACAACAATCTCATTATCCTCTCAGTTATCTGTGACTACACCATGAATTGTTTTAAATCAATATTGTTTCATCCCTCTAGGATATTTATGAAGTGAATATATTTCTCATGAGCTGCTAGGAAAAAATCCTACATTACCTTTCTTTCCTATCAGCTACAGAACCTCTTCCTTTCTGACCATCATATTTAAATTCAATCTACTCAATATATCTGGCACAAAACAGTTTCTTCCAGTGCTCCAAGTAGCATGACCACTGATTGTCTCAATTTTCTTTTCAAAGCACTTTCACATTCTGTTTGGAGACTCCCTTCAATCCCCAGTTTATGCCTTACACCTGCTTCCTACATGGATATGTGGGAAGGATTCCACTTCCAGCATGCTAAGCTCTCCTACTTACAGCTGCTTGCTTTCTACTGCTGGCATCACCTATTTTGGTTCTCTTGCTAAGAGCATAATTGAAGAAGTCTGCCAACAATGTGTTTGTAACCAAGTGTAGAAACAGACACTGCTTGTTTAGAACAGATTCTCTCTGGTCATGTTTCACAGTATTTATCACTTGCTTTGTTTAAGACTGCAAATTCTTCAGGTTTTAATTTCTATTTCTGTAAAGTGTCATTCTTATAATGCACTATAAGTGCTAAATAATGATTAAACCCATTAATCTACTGCCAACAGAAAAATGCAACTGGATTAAAGTTGATTAATTTGTTCTAAACCTCAGTCTGATTTGGTGGGAAATAATATCTAGGAAGGCTGCTGTCTTTCTAGGTTGGTTTGTTTTGTTTTCTCCTTATCCCACGGACTAGCTTCCATAGTAGTACTTTGTTTTTTCTTGTAAAGAATCAACAAGAACTCAATTTTATGATAAATTAGCTTTTTCAGCAGATTAAGCGCTACATCTTCAGCAATACTGATCTGTGTCGCTTTCCACAGACATATGGTGTAATAAGCCAAAATACACAAGGATCTTTTGGTATAGCTGTCCAGCACTTACACATCCCCATGTGCATATTATTCACAAGTGTCTGCATCTAAAATGTCATTAACATTCTTGAGCAGAGATGTATTTTTGCAAGTGCCTGTTTCAAAAGCATCATTACAATACTGATGAAAGAACACAATGCAAAGCTTCTAAGCTGATTTTAAATCAGGTCATGCTCAGGTTCAAAAAGCTGACAAAGTCTCAGCCAAAACTGGTGTCAGCATGGAAGGCACCAAAGCACACTGAAGTGCCTCTGCTAAATCTCAGGAAAAAGTAAATCAGCAGTCGAATCCACAAGCAGACATCGCTGCTGACAGCTTATTACACCTCTTACATCCAACTTCAAGGCAGTCTCCAGTCCTCTCCAGCTTTCCTTTAAACTCTATCACTTTTTGCAAATAATTCTTCCAAGCTATTAAGTGACAAGCTATTAAAGTCTAATTAAGCAGAGAAGGATTTTAATAACCAGCTGGACAGCTTGAGAACTAAATTTTGTAGTTCTCAAGTGTGCTTGAAACACCTTGATGCTGTTCATCTTTTTTTCCAACACGAACGCTAGGTTGACAATCTTGTCTTACAGAGACGTGCACAGAACTGCACATACAGATCTGTATTCAAATTTTGTATTTACTTGGACTTGTCACCAAGGTCTGAAAGGAGAGATTTGTCAGTAAAATAAGCTCATTGACTCTGCAAAAATACTTAACAGTGATAAAATAATTAGGCTGTTTATAGTCATTCAAGAGCTCACCATAATCAGATCTCCCAATCTCTGGAATCTCAGCACAGATGACCTGCTGACTAAGGTTAAACCACAGACTGTCTTGGGTGGCACAAAATGTGCCTCCCTCCACTCCAGGAACACCAAAATGTGATGCAAGAATCCATAGCACACACTCACTGCCGGGCAGCACACTGCTCAAGCCTTCCTGCCTCCTGGGCAGCAGCACACATCAGGACACACATCTGCCTGAGGCTGTGGCATAGCAAACTCTGGTGTTATATCAGTGAGAGAGATTGTATCAAAGCACTGGGCTAAAGCAGGTGAGAGTGGGTGCCTTGCATGCAAAGTCAATTTCCCCCACACTTAAGAAAAATATATGCTCACACACACATCTTCTCAAAAGCTGTTTTGCCTTTAGGTAAACACAGTAATTTAAAACAGCCATTTTATTTTTGTGAGCCAGTTCAAATTTTCTTGAAGGGTGTCATGATTTCTTTCATATATCTGCTTCCCAGAGAGATCAGGACTCTTTGGAGAACAGTCTATGCATGTCTGTTGCACTTGAACTTACTGCGGAAACTCTAATATTGTGGTTTGTCAGTGACCTTTTTGTCAGCTGATCTGTAATGACACAGCAAGATACTCAGCCACCCTGTACTGACAGAGAAAATTGTGAGAAAGAGGGTGTCTACAATCACTTCACATTCCAGGTCACTGGGATGCTGTGAAAAACATACAGGATTCTTATGCCAGTCTCACCCTCCAAAGGAAGCTGAAGTAGCAGCAGAGTAAGAATGAAGAAACACAATGACAAAAGGACTCAGTAAATTGGGGTGCTAACACTAGGTAGGAAGAAGGACACTCAAGGAGTAAGCTTTCTGAATACAGTAATAAAAAAAGGTTAAAAAAAACCCCACCTAAATGCTAACAACTCCTTACTTCCAGCCACTCATAGGAGTGGTAACTTCACAGTTAAAATGGTTGCTATCCAAACCCAGAATCTGTGGTTGCAATTTAAATATTGGGCAGTAGGGAATAGGAAAAACAGATTTGGCAACTCTTCCCTTTAAAAATGTAATACTAACACATTGAAAGTGAACACCATTTTGAAGACATCTCTGCTAGTGAGAACTTCAGGAACAGGGAACAGACTAAAGCTTTATGGAGACTTTAAACAAAAACAAGCTCATTGGCTGAGAGGGCAACTTTTTTTTTTTTTTTTTAACACTGATATGTAATAGGCAAAGTATAAACACAAAAAGATGACAAGTTATTCTTACTTCCTTGGAAGAGAACAGGATATGTGAACTGATGTTGCCTGCCTGGCAACACTAAGATCTACTTTGCCTTGCAGATGGAAGCACTTAATCTAGTGCTGAACATTTTGGTCATCATCACAGGACATACTCTGTCATTTAGATACAGCTCTTGCCTTTAATGACTCTATGCTCTCCTATTTTAGGATAGACAGTACTCAATTTTGCATGGTCTTTTCAACTTCCAACAACACTATGCAAAAAAGGGTCAAAGATCAAACTTGCTTAACTGACAGCAGGCTACAAACTTTCAGCCCAAAGTGAGCACAAGCATCAAGACCTGACATTTCTGTAAGCTAAGACACAGTGATGACCTACAGTTTAACTTGGGTCACAGCCACAAAAATATTTCCTGAACAACAGCTCTGTGTTAAAAACACAAGTAACACTTATATGTTGCTGAACCTAAGAAATAGACAAAGAAATCAATTCTTACTATTTAGTTAGTGATTAAACTTATGATAAAACCAGGGAAAGTTTCCTTTGGAAGGTGGCAGAATCTCACCAATCTTCATTCAACCATATGAGATGGAGGGCATTTCCTCTATTATCTTCCTAGAAGTAAATATTGTGATTCAAATGATTATTGTACTTCTTTATTGATTTTCAACAGGGGGCCAGGGAAGAAAAAAAATCTATTCTTTTTATTTCAAAAGGTATAATTCACTTAATAAAGACCTCTAGGCAGAAACTAGCATCTTGCATTAAGCTGCCTGCACACTTTTTCTAAAGGCCAAGTATTTTCTAAACAAATACATATGTCGACTATAAAAACTATGTTTTTAAAATCTTACATCTTCATTTACTTTAGAGGAGCCACTGATCACTGCCCAGAGATTGGTCCACAGCTGGTAAACAATTGTGCTGTGCATCACTTGTGCTTCATTTTTACTTGTGGTCTCTTTTTACCATTACTAGTATTTTTATGGTTAGTAATAATAGTAGTAGTGTTGTCATCGTATTGCAAAGGCTCCCATACCTTCTCGGTGATTTCTCATGGGCAGCTCCTCCCAGCACTGACTCCTTCTTCTTCACAGCACAGCCAACAAACTCCAGCTCTCTTCACAGCATAACCAACCAATTCCAACTTTCTTCACAGCACAACCAACAAGCTCCAACTCCCTCTTCACCCAGCTAACCCACTCTTTTGTAGCACTCCTCTTCTTACTGGACAGAGCTGTGGCCTATTAAGGGCAGGTCTGTTCCTAATCTTTGGTGATTAGTACAGCTGCAACTCCTCAGGTGTGAGACTACCTTCTGCACTACTCTTTATTTTCTTACATTCTATCTCTCAACATAGTAGTAGTACACTTTATTATCATTACCATTGTTATATTTTACTTTTTTTCAGTTATTAAAGTGTTCTCAAATGTTTGGGTTTTTTCCCTGATTCTCCTCCCCTTCCCACCAGAGTGGGAGAGAGCAAGTGGCGGCATGATGCTTAGTTGCCAGCTGAGATGTTAAACCACAACTGCAATCGTGAAGTGGAATTAACACAACCTTGGGTCTACAGCAATACATTAAAAAAAATTATTTGCTATTAGAATATAAAGAACAAGCAGAGAGAAGACTAAAAATTCCCTCTTTTCAATGTATTACACAATCTGAAACAAAGTTAAACTATAGGACAAAATCATTGCACATTAATGCCCATGACAAGTAAGGGAATACTTCAGGGGCCCTTTCACTGTTCTGGTCCTCACATGATGTAAAAACATCCTGAATCAAGTTGACTTCCAGGCATTAAGCTGGTTGTCATTTATAAGTGTCAGTCTCGTTTTCTGCTTATTTGCTTCTACCCACACCCAGCCTTCCTGGGCAATACACTTTCACATCTGATCTTTCTCATTTCAATCTCCCACCCACAGGTTTTCCTGCATTCAAGGGTCCCAAAGAATCAAGCAGACCATGAGATAAAAGGCAACATTAATCAAGATAAACTGGTATTGATATTATTTTTCTTTTGTCTTATTGTTTATTAAATATTGCAGAGACTGTTCCTCTCAAACCTTCTAAATGTAGGAAAAAATGAGAGTACTTAAATACCAAAGCCAGAGTTCAGCGAGTCTCCAGAACTGTTTAATCATTGCGTAAAGTTATACCTGGAACAATACAGAATAGAGGGCCTGTAGGAAAGAGTCGGGCATTAGGTCACCTTTCTTTCGTTCCTTACTGTTTTATCTAACTAAACTAAGTTTTCTACATTAAGACACATGCTGCATGCCTACACATTTCTTTAAAAAAACATTAAATTGGTCTAAACTTTAATTAAGGACATTAATGGAAAATTTAGGAAAAATAACATCTATCAAAAGTCCTTCACTTCAGCATCTCCTTTCATCCAATATAAGTGTCACTATTACTATTTTAAGACTGGGAATGAATTACCAGAAAATCCAGGACTTGAAGTGGCTGATCATCAACTCCATATGGGCTGGCAGGTTACCCACTATGGAATGACTGCCATCCAACTCCTGCTTTTTTGCAGATGACCTATCACACATCAAACCATACAACAGACCAAGGATGAGTTTTAAAAAGGAGAAATATGCTTACATAGGTCAGGAATCATAAAAAAGCATGGATAATTGAGAATCTGAAAGTGGATGTATCGGCAATTCATATCCTTTAACAACAGATGTGAGTATTTTTGTCACACATGGACAGGAATTGTACAGATATAGTTCTAAATGATAAAAAAGTAATTTTTTACTTAAAATTGACAAGTTTCCCCTATTTACACATTTTCAATACCTTAGGGAGTGGTTTTGCTTTTCAGATTTTTTTTTTAGGATGTACAACTTAATCCACAGCAGTATCACAGCTCTGTGTATTTAATCACCATCTTTCATAGCACAGTAGGGAAGAAAACCCTAACCTGCACAGCCATCACAGACATTTGGCAAGGCCATTCCATCTTCATAAAAATCTTTTCTTTATTACATTTAAAATTTATAGAAGTGGAAAAATGGAGACAAACAGTTAGTTTATATTAATGATGTTAAGTGACTTGCTTATTTTTTTGAAAAAGCTTTTCATTTACAGATTACCACTACCCTAAATTATGAAACACTTAAGTAATTTATTATTCTTTATTGAAGCTGCAAAAATATAAATCCCTATTCCCAAACAAGTCAGAATGATTATAAAATAGGTAAATTTCATTTACCAGATGCTAAAAAGTGACCTCCAGTGACACCTCACACAGAAGTAATCTACATTTTTTTAGATGGCAAACACCCCATGCATTCATCATAGATCTACTTTAAGATAGACAAGTTTAAGCCTTGTTTTTATTGGTTTTATTTTCAATAAATTCTGACATAATTACCAACTATAAATAGTGTTATTTCAAAACAGAAAAACAGTAATTAGTAATTAATTCTTAGTACATAAACTGAGGAGCCTAAAGTTAGAGGAGAGCTAAATGGTTCTTTAGCTGCCCATAGTGGAATCTTACTGCTGCATGCAGAGCTTTTTAATCGTGCATTCACAGATCACAATTGAAAAACAATGTCAAGAGACACCAAAAATTCAGCAAGGCCAATTAATAAGATAGGCAGAAAATGATGACCATGCTAAGCTGGAAAAAGATGGCATTTGTTTCAAGTCTGCAAAATGTCATCTCCTGTTGAGAATACAGAAAATACAAATGAGCATTCTATAAATGGATACATGAATACATGGGAGGAAAAGCACAGAAAAAACTCCACAACACCACTGCCTTAAACCTGCTCAGACACTAAGCATCCACACACATCTATCCACTTTTAGAAGGGGGAAAAAAAAAAGACCACAGAGAGGCATGAGCCAGGAATTCCAACTGAAGGACTCTGACAGTTTTTCCCATTGGTACCACCTCATGGTTTAAACCTAAGACTTTAGTGAAGCATGATCAACTTCCTCTGATTAATTACTTGTGTTACCCTGACAGCCAGGAGCTTGGAGCCAAGAATATCAAGAAGCAGAGCACTGAGCAAGCACAGGCTGTGCAGTGGTGGAAGGAGTGCAGAGGATGAAGGCAGTCTCAAAGTGAAACACAGACAACTGGGAGGCTAAAGAGAGACCCTCAATACAAGGCAGCACGAGAGGCAGCAGTAACAAGCAGCAAGCTTCTTTTAGCAGAAAAAGCTCTTCTGAGGCATTTTAATCCTATATAAAACAGATACATGTTGGAAACAAAACCAAAGACTATCCTCCTCTGAGATGCACCAAAAATTCCAGCTTGTGAAGCAGAAAATGTATGACAATCAAAAATAACTAACAGGAAGGTATAAAACAGCAAAGCATTTTCAGGTTAGCACAGTCAGGTTAATTACTTAAATCTTTTGGATCTTCTTGCTGTTCATTGTTTATAAATATATTATCCATTCATTTACCCTTATTTTCACTGCTGGACCTAATTTAAACAAAGATTCCATACAGTTAACAAGTCCCAAACCAAAGATACATTGCCAATCCCAGAAGAAGCAAGTATTCTCTGCGCACATACAAGTATTCTTCTTATCAAAAAGCTCATTAAACTAGCCTTAAATATTCCTCATTATTATTTGGTTTCCTTATTGAAAGGTCATTTGCCTTAGTTTTTCATATTATAATTTCTTAAATAGCTGTACATGTCTAATCTGTATTGTGTATTCCAGAAAAACTCAGTTTGTGAGCCACCATGGAGCTTTTTGGAATTTCTCTAAGCAGACCTAAAAGATGATACAGTGCCTTCAAACAGTCACCATCTGCTTAAAAAATTTGCTACTTACTACTAAGTCTTTCACAGTCTTTAAAGGTAAAAATGCACAATTTCATAATCCTTTTTAATTCCCTCCACCTAAATTATCCATGCTTAAAGTGATCAGAAAAGAGGTTTTTTTGTGGTTTTAGTCTTCTTTATGCCTGTTTCCCACACACCATTCACTGTCAAAACATGTTCCATTATATACTCAGTTTCTAAGTTCCAAAAAAAGGTTCCATTTTCCAAAAAAAGGTTCCAAAAATGCCATCTTTTCCATTGTGAATGTAACTGAGGCAAAATCCCTGCCTTCTTTTCAGTGCCAACTGGACACGTTATCATTTCAACAAGATCTACACAGACACCCTTATGTAACCAACCTTCCTTGGAAGAGTGACAGGTAGGTCTCATTACTACCAGATATCATTCATTTCCACACTTGCCTTCAAGTATGAAGGCACTGCCAAATCCTTGACCTAAGATATAGGTGGTGTTTGTTCAAAATAGGCCCCTGCTTCCTAGTATCATAAAATCAGTTATTTTTTACCTAGATATTCAGAAACTGGCAAAGGTGTCTGATATACACACTAGTTCAAGCATTCATGTAATAACACACAGCTGAGGTTTAAGGTTGGGATCAGACTGTTTGCATAGTTATTTCCAAACTCACTTCTATACTGTCCTGCCAAAGTTTGCTTCACTGCCTGCAGACCCAACTTCTTAATACAAAGACAATCTGTTATTTTTATCATCAACGACAACAAAATTACTATATTATTTTAAAATTAAACATCCTACTAAGAAAATAGTTAATTTCCTTTATAGAGAGACAAATTCAATAAATGAGACCTTAATTCCTGTATATATCTATGACGTTAGTTTTTGAAAACAGCACATTTTTATTCAAGCCAGTAACAAGACCACAAAGGGAAGTTATTAAGTAATTATGCTGAGAAGGAAGGAATGTTCAATACTTTCCTCTGCTTCCAATCTCACTAATGAGGAATATTGTGTTTCAGATAATTATTTAACCACCCAGATGAAGTAGCAAAAATTTGAGTTTCAACAGGAGAAAAGGCCAAAAGTAGTAAGTGTGGCTTTCTCAAATTATGTATAACTTATTAAATCTGACAAATAATACTTAGATAATAGGCCATTAGTGTCTAAGAGCTATTAGTAGTTATCTCCAAGCACCAACAGAAGATGGCAGAAAAATGCAGATATAACTCTTCTCTTTAAATTAGTGATTAAAGAAAGAGCAAAGAATTTTCTGTCCATAAGCTTTACTTCAATTTCTGTAAAGAGAAAGTAGTATGCACTTCACATATAAGATGAAAATTAGCACCAGCCAACACGATTTGTCAAAATCAATCATGTCAGGCTAACTTAATATCCTTAAGTGACAGGATAGCAAACCTTGGGAATATAGGAATGGTAGTAAGTGTCATTTACCTTTACTTCACTATTTCTCAGAAACAGTTAAATAAGCTGAAAATTAGCCAATGAGTAAATGAGAAAGGAGAAAGCACAATGGTCTTTCAATATATATTGAAATATGTGCAAACTACTGTGGGAATATATTCTTGAACTATAAATTCAGGTTTCTGGTCAGTTGAAGGACCTTATACTTCTTTCAATTATAAGGAATAAAATTTAATTTGCACATCAGAATAAAATACTAAAAAAATGCTTTAATATCTTAAAAAAGGTGACTCGATTTGTCTTAAAAGGAGCTGTAAAAAACTTTTCTAAACAGAGCAGACAAATATTCTTAAGTAACACAGGAAGAGATGATCTCAGCATTGAACTAAAACTAGGTGACAAGCAAGCCTCTGTGCTTTTATCTACACTGTTTCTCACCACTCAGATTATTTCTTTATGTACTAGAAACATGAAGATAACGTCACCTCAAATGCCTACTAGATCTTTCTGTTCTGAATTCATATGTACATCTCTGAATTCCCTGAATACAAGGCAAGTGTCTTCAAATACAAGGGAAGTATCTTCCAGAATCACACATTTATCTGAAACAAAGTTTATCCATCTCCAATGCTATCTATAGCATCACACAACCCTTGGATACATAGCTCATCTTTCCACATGCAAGCCAAAAAATCTGGGGCTTCTATTTCAAAAAAAAATATTTTTGACACATTAAAATTTCAAAAGGAAATACTGGGGCAGAACCACAAGTACCCAACTTATATCTCTCTAAACTCCAGTAGCAAATTTGGCATGTATTTGCCTATCATCAGGAACAGATGTTCTTAGGAAGGTTGCTTGCTAAATTCTATTTGCAATTTCAAAGGCCCTTTTGGGTGTAGTCATATCATATACCTCCACAGCACTATGTGTCTCATTTTAAATCAAATCCATTTTATCACTCAGGCTGAATTACATAGCTCACTTCATTCACACATCTGTGACAGCCAAGATGAGTAAGGGAGCAGCTTTCCATGCACAGCTTCACTGTGATCACAGACACAGTGCAATTTTATACTTTCTAGACAGTCTAACCCTTAAAGAACTTACAAAACAATGGTGCCACAGGAAAACCTTTTGCAGTATTCTCTTTGCCAAATCTCAAACTTATTATTAGTGAAACCAGATGGCAGTAGCAAATATAACAAGTGGACAATATATAGAATAACACTACTTTGAAGCCACGGCCTTTCTTCATTAGAAAAATCAGAAATATGTTTCTCCAAAACTCACAGCAACAAAATGTTTAATTCTACTTTATGTTTACAATTACATCTCCACCTACATTGCATCAGCTGAGAAAGTGCTCATGGAGAAGAGGAAAGAGGGCTTCCTCCTCCCTCAAAAAGTAAACACCAAGTATTTGTGGTGCCTCCTGCAGAGGAATCAGTAGGTGGCCTTTCAATGCACTGAATTTTAAGTGACAGGTGACCATTTTGCAGAACTTCACAAAAAAGTTGGGAAGAGGAAGTAATCATTTTCCTCAGGAGCATGTATGAAAATTAATGCCAAATGATAATGCAAAGGAAGTTGCCAAAAGCAGCTACAGTAACAGGAGATATCAGCATGGTATCAGAATTCCCATGGCTGTGATCAAATTATAAAGAATAAAATTAGCCACAAGATATCAAAAGGAACAGCACCTTATTTACTTCCCTTTGTTCTGCTTTCTTCCACTGAGAAAAATTAAAATGTACTCTCTTTTACTAAAAGAAAGCCACAGGCAGTGATGGCCTGTGCATCTGCATAGATTTACAGCTCAAGAGCAAACAAAAAGAAGGTGTAGCTTCTTTTATCTCTTAGCACTTTGTGCAAACCCTGACAGTCCTGCTGCTTGAAGCAGTCAAATCACAGAAATAATGCAAAGTTTTAGAAGGGGCTGTATCAGAGGCAAGGAGCATTCATTTTCTGTTGGTGAAATCTTTAGGGGTCTAGGGAAGGGGGAAAAGGTTAAAAAAAACCAAAAAACAAACAACAGAAGTGTCAGCACTTGCCTGGGGATCATGGCTCATTTGCCTCCTGCACTGAGAAATTCTGCAGAGCACTTATTTCATGTCACCCAGTCTCTCACTCTTCTGCAGCAACAGGAATTCATTCTACTTTCACCTTAGAGCATCTACTAAAATGTTGCAACTGGGGAGATGACTGTTTTCTGTAGCTCAGTGCCTAGTTGTGCTATTTTATGTCTTTTTAACAGGTTCATTAATTCTGACCACCCTGCCTGTGCAAGTTTCAGGCTCCCTTACAAACTGAAGCCACAATACTCTAAAGTGCAGCCATGACTGACTGCCAGCTCTCCTTTTCAGTGTGTTGACTGACTTCAAAAACCATCCCAGTAAATCACTATTAGGTGAAACAAGACCACGAAATTCATACCATCATTACAAACTGTAAGCCAGCTGTTTCTCTTTCTAAAGTGTCTTTAATCTCATTTTATTTTTCCCTAAGTCACTACACAAATGCCACTGCCAAAGACTTATCTCTTGAAAGATGCTGGGACAATACCATAACAGTCATAAAATCTAAACATATTTTACAATCAAATTAAACAATGCTAAACAAGACAAATTATTATACTTAGCTTTATGCCCTGGGCTTTCTAAGATGATCTAAATCACAGCTCTCTTTCAACTTGTCCTATGCAATTGGACTAAAGCCTAGAAAATATATTGTGGAGCTTTCCTACACCTTCTCATTTCTATTCTAAAATGCATTGCATGCTGTTCTCGATCTGCTATTTAGAAAGTATCAAAACAACTGAAATGAACCAGGTAAGTTCCTTTCCCTTGATTTCCTACAAGAAAAAGATAGGTATATTCTATGCATATATGGTTTCTTTGTCCTTGACTCAAAAATGGTATAGGTTGTTTGCACACAGATTGACATAACTTCTAGCAGCACTCACCTGGCACAAGAAACTAACAGTGGGCATGCTGACAGCCAAGTTAATGAAATATGCAAAAGTAACACCATTAGATGACTTAATTTCTTCTCCCTTACAGCTGTGAATTTTTTTGCTCAGCCTAAATGTCTCTTTTTTTCTAAAATCATGTTCATTACATTTCAACACCACCAACATAATCCTCCAGGGAATATACACCTCCTCAATAATGTACTGGACCTCAGTAATATTAAAGCCTCTATTTGCTCACTAACAAAATCTTCATTATTCCTCAAATTTTGAATTGGAACACTGAGTTTTAAATATTAACATACTTTTAACCCAGTGAATCATACAGTCTTGGACCAAAGCATACCCTTGGCTTATTCCTAAATTCAATATCCAGCAAGACCTGGACAAACTTGAGATATGGGACCACAAGAACGTTAAAAAGATAAAAGATTCCAAGTGCAAAGTGCTGCACCTGGTCAGGGCAATCCCAGACATGACTACAGAGTGGGAGAAGAGCTGACTGACAGCAGCCCTGTGGAGCTTGGAGGACCCAGTGGATGAAAAGCTGGAGAGGACATAGCAATGTGAGCTTGCAGGCCTGAAGACCAATAACATCCTGGGCTGCATCAAAAGAAGTGTGGCCAGTGGGTCAAGGGAGGATTCTCCCTTTCTTCTCTGCCTTCATGAAACTCATCTCGAGTTCTGAATCCAGGTCTGGAGCCCTCAGCACACAAACCTGTTGGAGCAGGTCCAGAGGAAGAGGAACACAAAGACAGTCAGGGAGCTGGACCACTTCTCCTTTGAAGATAGACTAAGAAACTGTGGTTGTTCAGCCTGGAAAATACTCCAGAGACAGCTCTTTGCAGCCTTCCAGAAATTAAAGGAGGATAACAAAAAAAGAGGAAAAGTGACATTTTACATGGGCAGACAGCAATAGAACATGGGGAATGGTTTTAAAGTGAAAGAGAAGACAGTAAGCTTAGTTAAGAAAAAAATTTACATTATGAGGGTGGTGAGGCACTGGAACAGGCTGCCCAGAGATGATGTAGATGCCCTATCCCTGAAAATAGTCAAGGCTGGATGGTGAGCAGCCTGGTCTAGTGGAAGATGTCCCTGACCATGGCAAGTGGGGGTGGAACTAGATGATCTTTAAGGTCCTTTCCAATCCAGGCCATTCTATGATCCTACGATGCCTACCACACATTGGCTATCTTTCCTTTGGTTTTCATATTTTCTCTGCTTTACTTTTTACTCCATACAACTGTTCTTTCATGTTTCTTCTTGTATGAAGATTATCTGTTAACCTAAAACCAAAGGTTCATTATAAATGCATGGAAAAAATTGGTTGCTCTTCAGCCACACAGGATCATTGCAGTGAAACACCCTTCTGATCACTGGTACCATTAGCATGTATACCAACAACTACTTGTGCTCCCAAGTGCACATCACCTTCTATGCCACAGGAACAGGTGAGTAGCTTTAGACAACCTCAACAGGTTGTCATTTTACCCAAGCCAATAAAAGAAGCTACCCTCCTCTTGCAGTCACTTACTAGCAATGTCAAAATTAAACTATGTTGCAAGTTCCAGCAATGCTATTCCCTCTGACACTTTTCCTACCTTGAATTGACTTTAATCCATAGTGGGAAACTTTTATCTAGCACTGTCAATCTATGAGACTGCTTTAGCCAACAAAAAGCACTCCTTAAATGCCTTAAGTGCAGAAAGCTAGGCTATATTTTGGACTGCTGTGGAGTGATAGTTTAAACAAGAGGTTTTTCCAATGGATAAAAAGCCTGCTTTAGTCCTTAGAACCCATTCACAACTTCCAAAAATTTCTCCACAATCTCAAAGTCCACAGGCTAGTTTGGGGTTGTTTCGCACCCTTCCAGTTAAAACAATAGTTGACACCATAATTAAAAGGCAACCCATACTTTCAGTGCTTTTTGAAAGAACATCCCTCTCCTCCATCCCCATTTCAGTCACAACCAAACACTTGCAAAATGTGTATTCAGGTTCTGCTGGCAGAGTGACAGTTTCTCCTTATGGAAGAGATCATTACCATACTTCTGCCACTGAAAAAAAGGAGAGGAAATACACTTGTTTTCAACTAAAACAAAACTGTGGTCTCCTCATCCTATGGAGTCTGAGATGCAATGATAAATTTCAAGATTTCATGTAAAAGTAAGACAAACTCAGATATCCAGTAAAAAGGAAGTTTAGACAAAATTAGTATTAATCAAAATACTAGCCTAGTGCAAAAAATTCTAGAATCCACTTGTTTTCTAAATCCAAATAATTTTAACTAATCAAGTGTAAGTGCCTTATCGCATCAGCTCACTTAGAGACAATGCTCATGGAAGGTCATGTCCAGATCCAAATTCTTCAACTGAACCTTCTTAATTATCTCCCTTATTTGCATTTTGAACCTTAATATAGAGGGAACAATGTTATAAGGGATGAAAGTCTCCCACAGCTGGGCTAAATTATCTGCTTACGGATAAAAGCTGAATCGTTTAAGACCGTATTCTTCGTACTGAGAACTATTGAAAGAAATTCAGAGTTAATTTATCATTACACTGCTGAGCTAATATGAAGTGAAAGATAATGGCCTACAAATTGATATGTAGCTATTTCACTGAAATAGCTGGGGGACTGCTTTTAACTCCTGATGCAAACACGTAGCAAAGAAGTGAAACATCATTGGCAGGCTTCCCTCTTTTCTTTCTGAAAGCATTTCCTCCTCTTCCAAAAGAGAAAATTGCCCTGCTTACTAATAAAGAAAAAAGAGGGAAAGGAGATTCTTGTGTAATCTGTGACTTTTATTATGCTTCCATCCTTCTCAGAGGTGCCCAAGAATCCCAAATATTGAGTAACTTTAAAGTTTAATTTTAGTAACAGAAAGAGGAGAAAGACATTTGTTTCAAATAGCTTGCTGTGTTGGAACTTGCAGCAAAAGAATACTCCTCTTTGTAGCAAAAAAATAAGAGAGAATAATAACCAAGAGACTTCCAATATTTGATATGGAACATCCAAAATTGAATGTGAAGGGTGAGTGATTATTTCAGGGCTAATAATGCATCCCTTCTTAAAAGAAAAAAAAAATAGGAAAGCAAAAAATCATAGTTCACAAACTGAGTCCAAAAACGGCAGGTGACAGAAAGCAGCGACCTCAGATGACTGTTCTAGGACCATATCCCAAAACCCAGCACAATTAGCACTAATTGATCAGCAGTCTCAGCAAAAATGCCAAGAATTGAGCAAGCACTGAAAATCAAGTCTCCACCTCTCCCCAGAAAGGATGCTTTCTTCAGGTCAGAAATCTGGAACACCAGTGCAGCAAAACCAGCTCTTGCCCTATTAGCACAACACCGTGCTCATAAATACAGGGCTCATCAGCAAATGAGGAGCATCTACAGATTCATAGAATCATTAAGGTTGGAAGAGACCTCTAAGATCTTCAATTCCAATCATTCACCCAGCACTGCCAAGTCCAGCACTAACCCATGTCCCTACACAGCCCATCTACACATTTTTTTCAACACTTCCAGGAATTTTAATTCCACCACTTCTCTGGGCAGCTTATTCCAATGCCTGACCACCCTTTCATGAAGAACTTTTTCCTAATGTCCAATTTCAACCTCCCCTGGCACAACTTGAGTTGAGAAGCATTTCACTTTGTTACTTCACTTGCAGCACCTACCATATTTACCATGTACCATAAACCACAAGTAAATAGAATTACTCTGCAACTATGAAAAACTGCTCTCTTAGTGCAACACCGGATATCAAAAACACTACTGACATCTTCCACCCACATTCAATTACCCAACTATGCAGGGCTGAGGAAGTTACTTTTGCTTTGAAGTAAAATCCTTTGCACTGAAGTATATCAAAAGTGCCCAGCATGAAAACATCACAGAGCAGCCAGAATCCAACACAGGTCTGCAAGCAGTGGATATGAAATAGAAAACTCTAAGGGCAACTTTGGAACATGATGTCTCTTACAGTTTGTCTTGATTAAAAACAGAGGGGAAGGCAAAAAGGAGGCCAGAACTCTTCCAGAGTCCCTGATGACTAACAGTGACAGGACATCTTCAAACAGCATTATTTTCCCAGCTACCTAGTGAGAGCAGCTTTTCTTAAAAATAAGCTCAAATGATCTGTCGGAAGAAGACAAGAAAAAACTGTCAGTTCTCTAGACACAAACTGGTGAAGCACTATGCTGTTCTAGGCAGCTACTGCTTCACAACTCCATGAATTTGGGATGGGTAATTAAGCCCTAAGGGAAAGAGGGGGGGAAATTTGCTTCCTGAAAAATAGCACTAATCAAAAAGCACTGTGGCAAAATGATATGGCAAGAGGGTCTCGTATCAAATATTGATTCAGCTCCTGTAAACATGTGAAGTTCATGGAAGTCAAGTTTTCTATTAATGCTACATTCATGCTTTAATAGAACTACCTTATATTTTAGATTTATTTTTGCTGCAATAGCAAAATATTTTCAGCTTAAAAAATCAGAGTTGCCTTTCAATAAATGTAAGAGGATTCTAGAAGCATGTCCTGAAATATTTCTCTCATCTCCTCTCTCCTTTCCTCCCTTCAACATTAGTACAAAATGCTATTAAAAAAAGCAATATATCCTAGAACCTATCTTAACTTTTGTTAAGCTGCATTTTGTTTCCAAATAGGAATGACTCCTGCAGCACTTAAGAATACTGAAATTCTGAAGCTTTATGTCCTCTCCCATTTTGTTTTTCCTTCTTATTTCACCTTAAAGAAATCATTCTATTTCTAGAGAAGTTCCCTGATATATAAAGGACTAGAGAGCACAAGGGTTTACAATAATGTACCCATTTATTATACAGTTTTATTTGGCACTGATCCTAATTAGACAAATGGCAAAACAAAGTGGTTTCATTTAGGTCAGCCCCATCACTCAAGATGTGCAAAACCTTTCTGTCTTCTGCTTTAGTTCTGAAAACATTATCTGAAAATGTAGAAGCAGGGGGAAGGTTAGATGACAAAGTTTTATGCTATATTAAAATGCCTTCTAATCATAGGCACATAATTCAGATATGCACCAAGTGCCTGACTGTACTGCATTACCACCATTGAGGTTAGACTAGAGCAAAAGGATTTGCAAATGAGTACATGCTGTGGCTGTTCAGCAGACTCATAGCAGGCCCCAATTTAGATCAAAATTCAGCAGAGAAGTAAGAATTTTTTCACATGGAGTAAAATCATGAAGCTCCTTTTCATAGGAAGTGAGCAACCCACAGCTGAAAACTGCTGCACTATCGTTTTGACTATTTTAGTCTTCACTTATAAGCTAATAGGGCACTAGCACGGAGAATCATAGAAAATCACAAGTTGGAAGACCTCTGGAGGTCAAACCTCCTGCCAATTCCAAGAACTAATTTCAAAGCAGGGTCTGCTGCTAAGGGCCTTATCCACTACAAGTGTTAATACCGCCAGAGATGGAAATATAACAGCCTGGTTTTTCGGGCAGCTCACTCCAGTGAGCAGTTACATCTCCTCTGCAGAATTGCTCTCCTTACACCCAACTCCCTTGCTGCAGCATATTCCCACTGCCTCTTTTCCTTCCACAGGGCCCCTACAAGAAGAGCCTGCTCCATCTTTTATAGTAACAACTCACCAGGTATGCAGTGACAACAGCTGGAAATTCCTGGAGCCTTCTCTCTTCCAAATTAAATGAAGTCAGCTCCCCTGCTGCTCTGCTCATGTCCTGTGCTCCAAGCACTGCACTCACCCCCCAGTCTCTCACTATCTGTCAAACCGGGGGCCTGAAACCAACTGTGGTATTCCAGACATGACCTCATGAGCGCTAAGTAGAAAAACAAACACTTCTTCCTCTCTGCCTATAATCCTTCTCACACTTGTACCAATGCATTGAATCACTCCTCAGGTGCAAAAACTGGCTTTGGGGTTTTTGGGGGCTTTTTAAAAAACTCATGGGGTTCCTGTCAGCCCATCCCTCCCTCTTGAGGCCCCAAGGAATGGGAACAGAACTGTTCCTCCACTGTGTTCCTCCACAGTCTAGTATCCTTCACAAACCTGCTGAGAGTGTACTCTGTCCCACTCTGGATTCATAACAGTACCAGCCTGTTTCATAAACTGTACCAGTCTCTGTTCCATCCCTTGAGGAACACAAATGCTCCAGACATTTGCTTCCCGCGTTTTGGGTTATCTGTCTTGTCCATATCTCTGATTTGGCTGTGAAAGACTGCATTCAAAGTCTTTCTAAAAATCATGATCAGGGAACAGTACTGCTTTCCCTACATCCAAAGACACATCAACAACTTTCTCACAGAAAGCAAACAGCTTGGGCACCCTTCTCAAAATCCATGATGGCTCTTCACAGTCACCATCTTGTCTTTTGTGCTTGGAACTGCCTTACTGAAGTAAAGCACTGCATTGGGAAATGTTGTCTTTAAGCGCTGAAGACACAGAAGTCCTTGGGGAAAGACAATAAGCTCCTAAGTCTCACTATCAAAAGGTCTTCCCAGTAACTTTACCTACAAGTTTCTCTTTGAAATTCTGCTCATTCTTCTACACTCCAACGCCAATCACAACCAGAATCCACATCTTTCTTCATGAACCAACTTACACTATCCCAGAATGTCTGTGGAAGTTCAGAGGATCTCATATCTCTCTGACTTATCAAAGCATAAAAATATCTCTCCAATATCCCACTGGTTTTGGTTTTTTTAACCAGACCCCTCTGAAAGTCCAAAGGAAATCAATCAGTAAATAACATGCTAACAGTTAACAGCATCTTGCCTACACACCAAAGCCCCTAATAGTGCTTGTCCATCACTGACAGAGTATACACAAAGGTGCAATTTGATACCAATGGAGAACTGAATTCCATTATAGTTATTACATTTCCAACTGGAATTTAATTTCTTGCCCATATTTCTTGTTTTCACATCTTTTGACTCACTGGATAGTCATTTCCAACCTTCACTTACCTCATTTTTTTAAAAGTTATTAAAAATTTTCTCCCTTCAGCCTTCCATTATTTCTCTAGCTGCTGTGATCATTGTATAATAAAGGCCAGAAGCAAATCAACTGTCACCTCCCAAGACTTCAAGATGCTTATCATTTCAAGTATTCTCCACCAGTCTTCAGCTTTACAACTTTTAATCCAATTCCACAAAGAAATTATGTCCATCTCATTCATTTTAAATCACCAGTGACTGACACTCGTTCCTAGCCTATTCACGTTCCTTGCAAATAAGGTTTATATTCTGTCTCTAAACACCATCAAGGTACCTTGTTGCCCTTGATTAGCTGTATGTCAGCCCTATTCTGCTCATCAAGAACCCACGCCATGTTTTGTCCCAGCCCTGTACATACTCTGTCTCAAGAAATCACACTGAAAACCACTTCTACAATCACTCCCCCTGCAAACAAGCTGTGGGTGTTCTGAGGTGGGGTGGTTTCCAGTTACACTGCTAAGTTGTTTTCTAAAATGGTAAATCCTAAACTCCTGAGAGGCTGATCATTAGATATTATTTAATACATCTCCTTTTTCAAAACAGCCATCTTGTTCTTATCAGTTCACTCCTAGCCCTATTATATTAGCATAGATAATAGTCATTATTATCCAAGGCTCCCTTTAATTCTCACCTTCTCCCTTCAAGAAGGCTTTTTTGTAGATCTAAATCTAATTAGAATGTCCTTTATACAACTAGAACCATATCAAGCAGTCTGGAGTTAACTTGCTCATCTAAAAAAAGAAACTGTCTGCATAATTTAGCAATGCTTTTGACGACACTGCTTCATTTTCCAATCAACAACCTGCTTAATACAGTAGCCTACTTCAGAACATGTTTCCAAAATTAACTTTAGTTCTCACTTCTGCTGTCCAATGAATGTACTACATTGCTCCTCCTCATCCACATTTGGTTATCTGTATTTTGTACCTGAATATGTCAAGTGTGAATGATTTATTTTCTAAATCAACTTGAAGTCATGTAAACATTTAAAACCTTACATCTTTGTTGAATTCATTGGAACCAGAATTAGCCTACACATTTATCAACACAGCCTCCTAGGCTTTTTTTTTCTTGCCCTGCCTCCATGAACTTCATATTTTTTTTCAAAATTTCATAGGAAGAGAGGCTTTGCTGCTACTCTCAAAATTCAACATGATGTAAATGTATTTTGGAATGCATCACCAGTATCACAGCAAAAAAAGGTTTTGGCTGACCCCAGCATTCACTGTGCTTGTAACTTCCTGCAGTTTTACAAATTTAACACTGGTCATTAAAAAAACAGCATAAAATTAGAGGACTGCATTTGAAGTTATGTATTCTTAAAAAAAATACCTCAGGAGACATGTTTCTGATACATTTCATAGCTGAGGAAGTCAGGAACTCACCTAAGTTGCCACATGAAGACTCATGTTGGATCAGGTTTGAGAATTGAGTATTTTACATGAAGGCAGTAGAATTTGTTTTTTTTTAAAGCAGGTTCTTCTCAAGAATTTATCAAAAAAGTGAGAGACAAAAAATGAGAAAAAACCCTCTCAGCACTCAGCAACTAGGTTTGTTCCTCAGCCTGTTTTCCAGGGGATGAATGCTCCAGTTCCTGAATGCTAGCAGTGTGTTTTAAAAATACACAGTCAAATTACACAAGCAGGATACATATTTCAAGGTAATCATTAGGCTGTCCTGCAGAGATGCACTATTCTTTACCTTCCGTCAGGGAAGTTAGAGAAAGTTTCACAATTCTCTAGTTTATTTTTGTAAGTAATGTTGTAGCTCTGGTCTCTCAGAAAAGATGTATCAATTTGTACGTCAAAATGATTTTTTTCTGTTATTAATTCATTCTAGCCTGAGCTAGTTGGATATTACTTATAAAAGTCTTTCTTTAAGGAACAATCACATTAGCAAGAACATAGAGCAGACGACAGCCCTACAATAGTTTTCTAATTGTTCATTATCAGCATCAAAGCCTTACACAAGAGTTTTGAAACAAAGCTGCTAGCAACAATAAAGCAAAACTTATTACATACTGACAACAAAATGGCAAGTGCAGACATTTTGCCCGCTTATGCCATTAATTTCAAAGTAAAAGAATCAAATAGCAACAAGTGAAAAGGTCTATCTGGCAAAATTCACCTTGGTAAGAAAAAAATTTGTGAAAGAAAAAGCAGCAACAGAAGAAATATCCTAAACTTTGGATTTTGTGGTTTTCGGCCATGCTCTAGTATGTCAACAAAGTGTTTATTTTTGTTTTTGCTATAAAGAAATTTGAAAAATGTGGACTATGAATGCTGATTGCTACTATTATATGAGGCTGTTAAAAGGAACAATCATGACTTTTCCCAGTACAGTTAAATGATAAAGCCTTACTACTTCTTTCATAACCAGTGCAGTTAAAGAAAAAAACCTCTAAACTTCAAGAATTTGTCTTAAATACTTTATTGGCCCTCTGTTGCAATTCAGGGGACACTTCACATGAAATATTTAGATGTAGTTCATGAAACACCTACTTATACAATGCAATAATTCATACACTACAGTAAATAGTTTCTCTTCTGCAGATCTGAACTATACCAGTGTATCTAGAGAATGCACAAGACATGTACAAATGTCTGGCATTCCAAAGACAGGAGTATACAGGGCACTACAAGAAATCCTTCCTGACTTGCTGTCATGGTTGCTCTTAGTAATTTCCATACATTTTCTCATCTAAGTATTAACATTTCGATCACCAGACTTCCATCTATCATTGCCTTACATTGACACCTGCTGGAAGTGACTGGGATCGTAAACCATTTCTTTTTTTCTGCCTCAATTAGTGCCTGATTTAACTCTACAAGAAGACTAACAATTCTACCTTCAGTAAACTGAACACAGACATCTGAAAAACTAAGCCACATGACTTTTTAAAAGCAAAAAAAACCCATACACTGTAATTTTAAGCAATGTGTAATTCCCAAGGCTATTACTGCATGGGTTCTCAATCAGAAAATGTATTTTAATAACAGCCTTTTACAAGATTTTTTTCACCACCCCTTGGGCAGATTTAAACTCAACAAATTAAGTATACATCCATTAACTAGGCTCTCAGGATAATTAGCAAATAATTATAACTCCAGGAGTCACTAAATAGTGGCTTGACAAACATTTTATAAACAAGTTTATACAAATAATATAACTAAACAGGCAATTATAACCTATATCTTTACATTATTAAAAAAGTCTGCCTTATTCACAAAAGCAAACAGGCTGTTTATTGACAACTGATAAACAAGAACAACTGAGAAACGTTTGTTAAAGCAGCTTGTATGCACACAAACTACTGTCTCACATTCTTTATAATGAAGATGCATCTATTAGTACAGCTTGGTAAACTGAAGCATGCTGAAACAGCCATCTGAAGAAAATGTTCTTCCCTATATGCCAGAACTTCATCTACAAGCTTCACTGAACAACATACTGCACGATACTTTTTCCTTACTTTTAAACCCTACTCTAAGGATGGGATCTCTCTCACTTGATGTCATTTTTAAATTCCTCACAACAGAAAGCACATCTCAGATTGAAGCAGGAAGGATGAGTTAAGGTGGCTTTGCTCTATCATCAGAACAAGACTTTGGTTCTCGCACACCTTGTATGCAAAACACAGATGTATTTTCATCAAAAAACACAGACACTTTTAAAGTATCGTAAGCAGCAAGAAAAAAAAACAATTTCAAAGGCAGCCAAATAGAATTTATGTAATGTATATATTACATACAGCTGAAGACTTACCAAATTTTAAAATTTTGCAAAGTTTCAAGACAGAATCCTTATATTAGAAGTTCAATAATATTAGCACAAGTATGACCACCTCACACAGGCATCAACACTGCAGCAGTATTAACTCATGGACTTTACAGATCAGTTAGAAGTTTATTAATTTTATTTACTTATTTTAATCTGGTGAGTGATCAAAACTACTTTTAAAAGTGAATTTTACTAGGTATCCGAGATCATCACCACAGTATTAAGGTTCAGAACTACTGAGCCCATGAAAAAAACAAAAATGTAAACACCATCTTTGGAAACAGAAACAATCAGCAACCAAAACAGGTACCATCAAAACCAGCAATAAGTGGTAGCCTATGTCAACATGCTTTTCCTCAAACTTTTCTTGATTTTCTTAACTGAAAGAGCTCAGTCAGTGAAGGCAGAATTAATGGCTGTGTATTAAGTCTGCCGAACTCATTCCTAATTAAAAGCTTCATAAAGCTCAAAAGAAAAATAACACTGGGCATGGAAAAACACAGTTATTCTACATAATGGGTACACAGGAGTTAAAGAATTACATATACCAAGAAGTAACTAACTCCCTAGGAAAAGAACTGGTTGTATTTTACAAAAAAAAAAATCTCAGTGAACATAACAGTTTTCCTCCCAGACACCTAAATGGTGGGCAAGAGAGCACTTTTCTAAAAAAAATGTATCACTCTGACAAGCACAGGGTTGTTTTGTTTTGGGTTGTTTTTTTTCTTATTGTATTTTTTAACAAAACACACATGGAAAGCATTACAGACTTAAAAACACTAGATAGCCAAGATGATTTTGACACTCATCCCATGCTCACTTTCTTTTCTTTTTATCTCAGAAAGACAACAGAGTTAGCAATACACACACTCGACATTTAGGGCTTACATTTCCTACCTTACAAAGCTTCTGGTAACGGGGAGAAGAAACTGCCATCCTCTGTAAACGATGCAACAACACCACAACTTTCTGAAGAGAGGTTCTCACCACAGCCATCATTTTAAGTTTGCCACACTTCTGAAGATACCTCAGAATTTGCATTATAAATGAAGAGCAACTATCATTTCCTCCCGGTCACTGGACAATGATTTGCCAGCTTTCTGAGCATGCTCTCTTCCACGACTGCTTTTGCAAGCTACAGGCTTTATACGTTTCAAAGGCAAAGAAGATTGATACAGCATAAGTTTTTCTCCCAAAATAACCCCACAAAACAAATGCAAAAAGATAACAGTTTTCACAGATTCCTCTAATCGGTACTGCTCAGCTCTGCTTCTGCAGAGGGCAAATGAAGTTGAGCAGCCGATCGTATGCCTCCGTTCAGGAGTGCACTAAATAGCCAGAAAAAGGTTATTAATTTAAGCCTGAAAGCTGCAGGAACAAAAAAGGAATTCCTTCAGGAAGACGGCTCCACTGTATCACAACAGTTGTTCCTCCCTAGTAGCTGCTTTCTATCAGCAGACAGAGTGTTTGCTTCCTCACTCTGGGAAAAGATGCTCTCGTTCTCAGACTGAACGCAGCTCTGGCAGAGCTGTAGAGTGAGTGAATAACAGATTGTGTTATAAATCTTGAGAGATGAGCACAGGGATACCTGCCCTAATTATATCAGCCATACGTTAAAGGCTAATAAATCACACAGGCGTTTCTCAAAACTAGATTACCCAACACAAAAGGGAAAATTGCAGGGGGTAAACCTCTTTCTATAAAAACTCTTTTAAAGCAAAATTAGTCAAGGGGATCTAAAGGATCCCACTTGCACCAGAAAGTAGCAATGTTTTTCACAAGTCATTTCCAATTAAATATTTTCCAGAATGACTTTAGACAAGAAAAAGATAGGGTTTTGACAAAGTAAAAGCATACAGTTGCATCATCAACCCCTTCTCTAAGTCATTCTTGAATCCAAAGAGCGACCATAATTTTGATTCATTTCCCATGACAAAGCAGAATTATTTAAGCCATCTAAGGATGATGATAGGATGTTCACGAGCATGGAAGTGGTTTCCTACCAGCAAGGCACTCCCAGTGCAATACAGCCAACATACCCCTACGTGTAGCAAAACTGCAGCATAGCCAAAGCCAGCTACTCATTGCTTCCAAAGGTGCTTTGATGAATCTACTTAAATCTGTAGCAGAAGGGCTGCTGTAGCAAAGGTTCAGGGAGGCCTGAACACAGTAGGTGAAGTACCAATCATATGATTTAAAGTGCATATTTCCACATGAAAAGGTCCCTACACATTTCAAGCACATCAATCAGCACAATATGCAGGCAACAGCTATCCTGACAAGTTTGTATGATCCAAAATAATGCACAGCTTAGATGTCAGTGCATTATACACTGCTTTGCTTCTTCTAAGGCACTTTCCTAGGAAGGAGATGAATGCAAGGTTCAGGTTCTTCATACAGGACATTTAAAAACTCTTCCCATCTAATTCTGTGAAGACAACCTTTTCATCTTTATTTTTAGGACTGAATCAATGTTTCTACCACTCTTCCACATAAACCCCATTTCCCTTTGACACTTTTTTGATGTGTCCACAACAATAACAATATCATTTTGAACAGATAAACAGATACACAGATTCCATGCTATATATAGAAATCTTACCATCTGTATTCACCTTGCCAGACACACTGTCTTTTCTCATCTTCATGACTTATTTGAACTATTCCTCTGCATGCCACTGCTCCTGGCTTACATCCCTTCCACTAGAAGCCTGCTTCTTTAACTTTCCAGATTGAGTGTACCATTATTAGCTGACACGCTTTTACCAAATATCTTTTAAGGAAACCTGTGAAGCAGCAGAACTCTGAAACCATGGAAGCATTCAGAAATGACTGTGCAAAAGCCCAAACTTCTTCTGTGCAAGAAAGACCCCACAGTCCACACCCTCCTTACTTCCTTCTACTTTTTATCTTCCCAGATCTTTCCATTTACGAGTTTGAATCAAGCAGTGAGACAAAATAGCCAGACACTACTTATGGTAACTTCTTTTAAAATACAACAAAATTTTTTAATTATTTTGAACACCTTTACAAGTATAGGCCCAGGATTTCATATACCTTGCATTACTTCTTACTATTTCCTAGCTTATTTTCTGCATCTTTTTTCAAATTAGGTTTTAATCTCTTCCAAGTCACTGCTAAAAATTTTCCAAAACAGACTGTAGTGTTTTGGCACTAACCTGAATGGAAAAACTTCTAGAAGTTTTAGATACTGAGAGAATTAATTGAACTGACTGATGATATAATTTAGATGTCTCCTTTTTAAAAAGACATTGCAACCACACTCAAAGTCTTCATTATTTGCATAGCACTGTTGCTGGCGTCAGGTATCACAATGAAAGACAAAACAAAGCCTCAGATCATTGATTCCACTGTAGAGTGACTTGAGCTGCAGCCAAATAAGGTAGGCCCAAAATGTAATGGAGGATAGTCCTCCCATGCATGCACAGATGCCAGTTTAACAGATGATCCTATTTTGAAAATGCATGACATGTAACAGCAGCAAAAATAACAAATTCATCACCTTTTGTCTAGGTTCAGCTCTCTTCACCTAGAATTTATCACACATTGAACTCATAGAAAAGTTTTACTTAATGCACAGGTCTTGGGAGCAGAGGCATCTTCACACACAGCAGAGAAGGTTATAAACCCTGCATTCTTAAAACCATTTAACCACTAACCATAAAACCAATACTTTACATATTCAACAAGGCACCAAGAGAACAACACTCATTTTACACCACTTAAGGGGGGAAGAAAAGGAAATTATCTTTGTCTAATCAGATAATAAGCTTAAGAACTCGCAAAGGAGTGGGCTTGATCTTTTGAGGTACAGCAAGATGTTGGAACTTCATTTTGTTTTCAGAAGTGCAACAAATACTTGAAAACAAATACTTGAAAACTTAAACAGCGATTTTGGAGTCATGATATTAATGTCTTCATTTACATTTAAAGACGGTAAGATGGTAGGGGACAGGGTCCATTCTGGAAGTCATTATGCTATGACAGTCTTGGATATGCTCCACTTCCTAGGGTAGCCAGAAAAGGCTTACCATGTTATGTGAGGTCATGGGTGAGTTAAGTGATGATACTTCATGTGCACAATATCAAAGATATGGACAATATCAGGTACCAGATGCTGAACCAGGGAAGATCAGCACCTCCACCTGCCTTTTCAGCCAGCATGCAAAGTCAGGAGTTGGTCATAGACCTTCTCTCACAGCAGTCTTGCACAACAGTTCTCCCCTCACGCAGCACAACTCAGGCAATTTTAATCAGATTGCAGCACAACAAAGAATGGCAAACAACCTTCCACACACACAGTGCTTCACAGCCACACAGAGCCAACAAACAAATTGTGAAATAACAGCTGTATCTTGGTGTTAACTACACAGAATGCAAGGTAATGCAGAAATAAGTCTATTTACACAAAGCACTACTTCCTGTGGTTCACTGCCTGTGCCGTTTTAGCTCTTCCACCTCCAATACATCGCAGTAGTCGGAAGCAGCACCAATAGAAAGCATAACATTAAGCTCTAGGTGTCACCACTACATACTAGGCTCAGCATTTCACAAAAAGCCACATCTCTACAGATGAGTTACCTGACTGACTAGAATAATTCGGTGAGTGACATACCATCTTCAAAAGATACAAGCTTCCACAAAACATTGTGCTCTTACTATGACTAGCAAGAATAACTTGCTATCAGATATTTTCAACAGTCTTGTTTCATTTCAATTCTGAGTAGACTTGTTCAGATTAAGAGTACTACTAAAAGCAACATCTTTTTTTCATTATAAGCTGCTCAAACCCACTTAGATCACAGGTGACATTAATCCAAACACAGAGTGCAGGATTCAATAAGTGGTGTCAGTTAAACTCCTCAGTCATTTCCAAGGTTTCCAGTCTGGGGCCTGAACAAGAAAGAAGGCCACCTGGGGAGCTGCTGGGCAATAGGAGAGGGAGAAAAGGTAACCCAAGCACAACAACTTCTTGGATTGCTAAAAAAGCAGGAGGAAGGTGGCAGACAGAAATAGGAGAGAGTGCAGCCCAGGAGGGCTTTACTTGGAGGGAAGTAGATTAAATTGTTTGGTTGAAACAATCACACAACATGACTTGGTTTAATGAAGCGTACACTTCCTGAATACAGTCACCCTCCAAGGACATTTAAGAGCCCTCAGTGCCAAAGACATACACAAAAATATGTGCTTCAAACCTTAGGAAGACAAATCTGCTTCTTTCATACACCTGACTTCTAAAACACTGTGTTTTAGGAAACACCTTTCAATACGCTGCAGCTTTCTCCAAGCAAGTAGATAGCTTTTCTTTATAACATTCGCCATTGAGAGAAAACCTGAATATCAGCAATATTATTTAGTTTCTCACCTGCATTTGCTTTCTGAGCTCCCTTATGTAGACACTGTCCTGAGCAGTGTTCTCACGCTCGGATGCATCTGCCAGAACATTTACCGTTGTCTCTGCCTCTTGAATCCACTTGAGGAAGCTCTCCAGATCCTTCTGTGAGGCCTGTACTGTCTTCATCTCTGTCTCCAAGAAATTCTGCCTATCAACAGCTCTGAAAACAAGACAAGTGTCAGAATATTCCCCCATAAGATACAACATTATATACATCATAATGAAACTGCTAAAAGGAAATCTGAAATGCATCTCTAGTAAGAACAGAGATACAGCTTGTTTTATCATACTTTATATCACTGTTTTTAGTGCATCTATAGTCACCCACAGATGTCCTGAACTGGTTATACATTTGACAGACCCTTTTCTAAAAGGCATGCAGTAAAAACTCAGTTACTAGGTTTTCTTTTTAGAGTGTTACCATCATCAACTTATGCTAGTCCAAAGGGTAGAAGTGTTATTGCCATGTGTGATAAATGGGCTTTTCCACATCAACAAAAAACATATGGAGTAGAAGCACTGAGTGCTTGGGGTATTTTTGTTCCTCTTTTACAGTGAGCAGAAACACTGCCATAAATTCTTAAGAGTTAAAGTGCTAAGGGATGAAAACTCAGATACCTGGTTCTTTCTGCTAGAAGACTTTTGACACAATCACTCAAACAAATAGAATAATAGACTGCCATCAAAAACATGCTCAACTGACTTAAAAAAAGACTGGTAGAATATGGTCCAAATAATTTTCAATAATCCAAAAGACTTCTAACTGATACAAACACTAAAGTTTGTGTCTGTAAGGGGATTTTTTTCATGTAATAACAATATAATATGAACATTTTATCAGCAACTTCAAATAATTTCCTAGGAAAAAAATCACCTTATAGTTCTGCATAACAGTTCTGTCTTCTAGTGATTGAAATGAAACTATCCCACACCAGAACACTGTAAAGAAATCTCTAACAGAGCTAACAGCTAGAATGCTTCTGCTGAGTAAGTAGTTAAATTTTATTTTCACATCAAGCACTAGCTGTATTATAATATTTTAGGAGTAAAGTGATACTTAATTTCAAGATAGACAAGGCCAAAACACTCAGCATTTGGTATTTCCATGTTTCTCCAGACAGGTCCAAATTTGTGTCTTCTGCATCCTCCCATCTACTTCAGCTTTCTTTCCTCCTTTTCATGCTGTGCTGCTCAGCAGTATGAAGGAATAACTATGTTTCGAATTGTGAATTTCAAAAGTAGTTAAAATATTCCTTTTAGAAAAGAAGCAGTGGGTGTTCAGTACCATTCAGGATGACATTTCAAAGCAAGTAGCCTGGTTTACTAGCACATCAGATGAGACAGCTACAAGTAAAAGCTGTCCTCTTTCAAGGACTGTGAGGAAATCTCATGCAACCCCAATTCCACCAGGCTCACATTTCTAAGTTTTAGCATAACCAACTAAACTTTTTAGAAACAATTTGCTCCAAGATAGTGTTGCAACCCCTATTTTAGAAGCTTTGGTCTTACACCACTTGCTAATTGCTTTAGCCAAAATAAGACGCTAAGAATTGCTCCTGACTTTGTGCTTGCCCAAGTTTTGGTGACTAGCAAATGACTAGGAGAGCAAGAAGTTTTCATTCTTGTTTCTCACTTGCAGCTGGAATGCTTCACCCAGTCTTGAGAAAAAATACATAGCATGATAGGGATAACAAGTAGTTTGATAGATATTGTCCAGGAAAGATAATAGGCACCAGCTAAAAAATTAGAGGACACCAAGGAACTGTGAGAAAAATGTAAAGTAAAAGCAGTTATGAGCTCTAACTTCAAAATCCTCTCCCTCTGCAGGGATTTTCTTTCCTAGCAGGGGGTTAAGGCCAAAGGTGGAAGAACAGGAGTGACAGCAGGAAGAACAGACTGGTAATAAAGGTGACCTTCAAAGGAAAAGAACAGCCCCAAAGGATGAAACACTAAGTGACCCAGATCTCTAAGTAGTGATGTATTAGATAGGAATTGAGACAACTTGAACTTTGAAGTTAACAACATTCATTGAAGAATATTGTCTTCATCCTAAAGTTTTAATTTCTCGAGCCTTCTGCTTGGTCGAGCTTTAAGGAAAGAATGAAATCCTATTACTGATCCACTGCTGCCATACTAAATTAAAGCTGAAAAACAATCCTGCTGCTACATACATACAAATTTACAACTAATGTCCTAAGATTACATAGGTGTTTTTAAAGATGACATGTATAGCAAGCAGTAGTGAGCAACACTTTAAAAGAGCAGATGGAAATATTTTCCTCCCCTGCTAGTAAAGACCTCAAACATAAAATACAAAATAGAAAATTTTTTTACAGGAGAATTCTGTACTGCAGCTTAAAAACTAACCCATGCTATAAAAACATAACTCAGATTTTCAAATAATTCTGACACAATTAGAGCAGCCTCAAAAGACAGAGGATCTGTATATCTTCCAGGCTGCAAGAACTAAATGTGAGGAGAAGCTGGAGAATTATTTTCAAATGTAGCTAACCTATACAGTGATAGTGGAGAAAGTCTACATAGATTCTATTGGCAAACATGCACCCAAGAAAAAATTGTTACTCTATTATTTAAGTTTTCATGGCTCTGTTTCAGGTTTCTGTTCCACCCAATTATTTTTCCAGATTTATACTAAAAATCTGCAATGCATACATGTGTGTGATCAAAAGAAATTCAGAAACTAACATCTGAGACAGTACAGAAAGCAACTATAACCCATTACCAAGGCAGCACAAACACCTAGAATGACTATGGTTTCACCCTAAAGTATAAAAGTAGAACATAAATAGCCACTGGGCAAAGTATCCAATTTACACAATGTCAAACTGGGGACCTTCAATCTCTTAATGCCATCAGTTTAAAATAAGCTTCTTCACTTTACATGCCCTGGCTACAGTTTTCCTGGTGGCGTTCTTATGGTGACCAGAACCATAATCCTTCCAGGATTATGATGATCCTATGAAGGACCCTTTCCACAGGGTCCTTCAAGTGTGAGTGGGGGGAACAAACTGGTATTTTAAAGCATTATGCTATAAATACAGATTTATTCTTATAGAAGCCATAGGGCTATATGTCCACTCTATGTATAAGCCTTACATGTCTGAACATCTGTCACAAAAAGTAAGCCTCATCACTGGTATTTCTATTTATTGCATTTAAAGCAAGTATAAAAACCTTCATCCTGTTGAAACAGTGCTTTCACTGCACATTCTCCCCTTTTAATTCTACTGTGCTGCTCAGATGGGGTTACACTGAGCAGCTCCACATTGGCTACCCGCTGGCTCTCAGAGTTGTCCCTTACATTCTGCCACTAGTTAATAAACAAAGCAGATATTCACCTTCCTTAGGCTGCAGACTTCAAACAGTAGCCCCAGTGATAATTAAGGAGCTTCAGTTATACACAACAAAATGCAGTAGCTTATTATTTTAGACTTTAAGCAGATTCAAAACTAATTAGAGGCTTCCAGGCAGGAGCTCTTCTTTCTGGTCACCTTCTCTGAATAGTGGGCAGTTTTATGCCAGCTCTAGCCATAGCACTGCAAAGTCTGAATGTGAATGAGACTAATGCAGAGTTTTAGTCTACTGTCAATGCTAATCCAACAAGGAGCTGTTTTCCCTCATCCTCTAATTAACCGGGAAACAAGCTGCCACATCCAAAGCACAAAATGACAGAAGAACAATTTTCCTCCAAGGAAGGATAGGATGACATTCTACTCTGCTTCCTTCATTACCTGCTTACTGAGAATAGTCCTGCTGAGGAGGCCTTGGGGGTGCTGGTGGGTAGGAGGCTGGACATGACCCAGTAATGTGTGCCTGCAGCCCAGAAAGCCAGTCATGTTCTGGGCTGCATCCAGAGCAGGGTGGGCAGCAGGGCAAGGGAGGGGATTCTGCACCTCTACCACACTCTGGTGAGATCCCACCTGGAGTGCTGCATCCAGCTCTGGGACCCCAACATAAGAAGGATGTGGACATGTTGAAGTAGATCCAGAGGAAAAACTAAAACATTCTGAGAGCTGGAGAACCTCTCCTATGAGGAAAGGTTGAGAGAGTTGGAGCCTGGAGAAGCAAAGGCTCCCAGGGGACCTTACAGCCTTCAGGGACCTTCAGGCCTTGCAGAGCCTGAAGGGGGCCTACATGAAACATGGAGAGGGACTTTTTGCAAAGGTATATAAGGACAGGACAAGAATAATGGCTCTAAACTGAAAGAGGGCACATTTAGTTTAGCTATTAGGAAAAAATTCTTCACTGTGAGGGTGGTGAAGCACTGGAACAGGAGAAGCTGTGAATGCCCCATCCCTGGCAGTGTCCAAGGCCAGACTGAATGGGGCTTTGAGCAATCTGATCTAGTGGATTGTGGTCTACCCATGGCAGGGGGGTTGGAACTGGATTATCTTTAAGGCCCCTTCCAGTTCAAACCATTCTCTAATTTCACAAGTTCTGTGATGCTCTCCTCCTCTCACTCCTCAAGAGATAACATCTCCTTAAGCTTTAATAAGTAGGCTTATCATTCCTTTAACTGATATCCCATTCCAAAAGCAGCTGCTTCTTTCACATGCACATGTATACATACAGACTTTAGTTGTCATCTTCCCCACTTCCACATAAAGAGGATCAATTTTTCCTTCTCTCCATCTAACCACAATGCATATAGACTTTTAGATTTCAGAGTCAGACACTATTCTAAATCTTAATCGTCTATCAATACCAAACACGCAAAAGAATTTCTGCAGAAATTAGATTATCCTGCAGGAAAAAAAAATTATGCATAGGAAAATATCACATTTTCATTGAGACATATCTTCAGATACATCTTAAATAGAGGATTAATAAAAAGAAGTTTCAATTAAGTCTCAATTCCTATAGCACAAGTATTTTCCAGATGAGAGTACTGGAAGGATTGCACTTGAGAACCCAAAGCACAGCCCCATTCTGGGGAAGTTTCCATTAGATGAAAGGCCATAAGCAATTCATGCATGGGAAGATGAAGCTGAACACTTACAGCCTTACAAAAAGGAAGGACAATAACAAATCACAAATACATAAATCATACCAGCAATAAAGAATAAGAGAGGAACTTTGAAAGACAGAGAATAATAGCCACAGGAAAACCTGAAACCAAACACGAGAAGTTTCTTCTTTTTCTGCTTAAAAATATAGCACATAAATGGGAAGTCATACAGAAGCTTTCCATTGAGAACTGTGGGAATTTCAATCATGAAAAGAGCTTGACTGCAATTGACTAATTATCTCCAGCAGCACTAAATGCTGCACTAAAGCACACAGAGAAGAGACTACAATACACATGTATACAGAGAATGCAAGTTTAAGGCACAAGCTGCTACATATAGAGTGAAACCTTGTAGTTACCTTTGGTTGAGATTAACCCAGCAAGTGTTCATTTGGTCAGTAGTTTCCTTCACCTTCCTTGAGTCATCATCACGATACTCTCGAAGTAGTTTATTAGAAAGATCATTGAATGCTGCTACTGTGATGTCACCTCTATGCAAATCCTGTACCAACAGCTAAAAAGCAGTGCCAAATGAGACAGATTAAAATGAGACTATTTCTCATATTATGCATTTTATCACACATTATAAACCTCTCATTTTTTCCTCTTTTCTAAAAAGAAAAATGTGCACATTTTTCATCTAGGGGTAAAACCTTACAGAGAAAATCTACAGATATTAAATGTCCTGATAATGAACTAATCAAAGCATAAATAGGTGAGAAAAAGCTGCATTTGCCAGAACTGCCAAAGGCTAGAGAAATCCTCTTTTATAGTCTACTGGCAACAGAAATAAAAATACTTCTGTATTTTGAGTAGCAGGAATAAGTTTGAATTATTATAATAGCAATAAAAGCAGCATTTAAAAGCAGCATAAATTAAATGTGCAGTATGAGAATTTGATTTCATTCTTTGGGGTTTTTGGTTTTGGTTTTTTGTTTGTTTAAAATTAAGGAAATACATTAGAAAGGTTTCTTTATTGTGGCAAGATATTTACAACGTGCCTTGACTTCAGAGAACTTAAACTCATTTCAAAATGAAAAAGAGTATTTGCATATATATATATATCCAGTTGCACATTATGGCCTCTGTTTGGGCATGGACCTGCTTTCACTTAAGAAAACAAAGTAGACCTAATAGTCCATTTCTATTTCCTGCTTATGCAGAGATAGACACTAGTCAGATAGCTGTGCAAAGCACACAGCTTTACTGTCTACTTAAACAGCTATGGATTGGTAAGCAATTCTCACAATCATACTCCATGCCTCTTTCACTACTCAGCTGCATCCCTACATTGCCCCTTCATGAATACATATGTGCATATATATATATATATATGTATATATATGCACATATATATTTTAAACTCTAGTATATCCCTGTTCTAAATACTGCAATGGCAAGAGCCTCTACTCACTGCTTTGTGTCTTTAGTTCTCATACTGTGCCACCTACAGCCCACCCTTTTTCTGACAGCCACCAGGACAAAGGACACTAGACTTACAGATTTATCACAGCATGCTTGATATGATATAAAAAGCATCAAAGATTGCATGAAATAAAAAAATAATTTAAAAAAAGCATTGGATATGCCTGGCACCCACCAGATGTGAAACTCAGGAGAATTTTAAATATCTTAGTCCATTCCTTGACTTACTAAGCTACTGTTAAATATTTCTATGCAGTCAATTCTGTAGCAGTATCATTACATTTTAATTGGTCTGGGGTTCAAGCTTTTTGCATAATATCATTTCTTTGATGCTAAATTATACTAATTTCAACTAAGCTTTAAAAGGCACACATGCCACCTGTTTACTTCCCAAAATGGGATTCTTGGGTAGTCTGATATATTGAAAAACATAGACAATTAAAATATCATGTCCAAAAAAAACCAGAAAATAGTACAACAACTAAATTGCAAATCCACTCATCAATTGACTGTAGTAGCATTACACGGACTCAGGAACCTGGTATGGGAAAAAAGTAAGCATAAGTGGTCTTACTTTGCTCTCTGCAATCTGTTTGGCAAGCATCTCTTTTGGGGCCTGCAGGAGCACTCGCAGGCGGATCTCGCACTGCTCCATGAGGTGCTCCATCTCCTGCCTCTGCTCGTGCCACTGCAGGCTGTCTGCCAGCATGTGCTTCAGCTGCTGCTGCCGCACCTCCACGCTGTGCTGGGTGCTGTCCCACTGGCTCTTCAGCTTCTCCACTGCAGAGGACAACACACAACATGAAAAGTATGAGGCAAGTGAAAAAGTAGCCATAACTACCTCCCACTTTTCAGGGCAAAAAGCAATAATATAACAAATTCTCAAATACAATAGTCTCAATATTCAGTATTTTAGTTCCCCGTCTAGTTGACATAGTCACAGAAGCAAATGAAAAAACCAGTTGTTTGGCTTCCTCTTGTTTGAGTAGGACATCGTACAAGTAACAACTATTATTTCTGATACATTTCAAAGTCATTATTCACTTTCAAAGTACACACATATAGGAAACTTTACAGAGATATGCCAGCAGCAGGGCTCCAAGGAGCACAATTTTAGGGTGATTTTAGGATAATAGTACCAATAAGTCATCTTTGTGCATCTATAACTTAAACCAGTACAAACAAGTAAATAAATACTGTTTTGACAGCTTGTACAAAGCAAACTGAGCATTTGTGACCACTGTCTCAAGGCACCTGTATTGCAATTTTGGCAAATGTAAAAACATTCTACAAGGTAGTAACAAACTACTTTGGCAATTTAACTCCACCACAGGTTTCTACAGAATTTAGTAGATTACACAGCAGAAGAGAAGTTATTGGTTACACCCTACTCTCTTCAGGTGGAAGGAATTCCATTTCTCTCTCAATAAATAATGTATAAACACACTTAACCTCTAATAAACAAGGAGTGAAAAACACAACATAAGAGCCTAGAACAAAAATAGTGCATCACAAAAAGCGGTGAATCTGTCTTTGGAGAGAAATGCATGGCATCATACTTTTTCCTAGATACTTAAAGACCATTAAAACAAGTGTATTACTTGAAAGTCTATAGCAGTGGAAACAGGTTTTTCTACTACCTGTTGTGACAGTTACAGGGAACAAATTATATCACTAAAGAATGTGATAAAAAAGAATGTTGTAAAAAAGTTAATGGGAAAAAGCAGAACCAAAAAAGACTAAGATGGATTTCTTGAGCATCTCACTACTCTGATCAGAAACAGGTACACAGTATGTAAGACTAAGACCAATGTATTTATTTTAACAGTAAGTACACAATTTTATTAAAAAATTAACAATCTTGACGCTCAAGTCACTTCAATTTTCCATGAAGAAAAATGCTAACAGTTGCACTTAAATTGAAACCATTTAAGTGGTATACATTTTTTTAACCTTTTGCAATTATACAAAGCCATTGTGCTTCATCTGCTTGAAAAAATCTCTTAACTTTAATACATTCAACAATATTCTGTTTAGTTCCACAAAGCCCTCAAAGACTGGGGCAGCAAAGTCCACCTGTCAGAGTAAATATCACTACACCGGACTGGTAGACAAATCTAATAATTTGTGCAATATAGATTCATCCATTTCAACCCACAGGCAGCTTGTGGATTAATTTTCAAGCACAGATATTTGATTTTTACATAGTAGTATTGCTATTATAGAATGAATATTATTTATATATTTGTCTTATTAATGGACAGATTAACCTTACTCTCTACACTGATGACATATCTACCCTTTTTTCTACCTCTTGCAAAACAGAACAGAAAAATAGTGACATTCCTGGTAGCCTCAGAACTTGGTGGGTTTAAGAGGTAAGTTCCTAGAAAAAGTTGTTCTGAAAAACATAATTGAAAAAGTATGGGCACCAGCCTGATGTCACAGACAAAAAAACTAGAAAGAATTTCTGATGAGACTTTTTTCAATTCTAAGTGTCAATAAAGTTTCAATTCCAAGTGTCCCAAAAAATTGGGAGCAAAGTTCCAGAGAAGGAAGCTTTGTTATTTCTCTGCTCCTATCAATTTGAGCAATTATGCTTCATCTGATGACACACAGCAGACTCCCAGAAGGTTGTAGGACATTGGTACATTCTGATATATATTCAGTGTCTATACATACTCAGTGTTTAAACAAAGAGGGTGCTTAAGCAGCCCAGAGCTTCACTTTTCTTCAAAGAGCAAACTTTTCTTAACAAATATCAGTGGTAACAAAACCTTTAATTTTCATGTTTCATGACAGGCAGAAAATCTTCACACACATCTAAAGTATCTACTGGAAGCCTAATCCATGGCACCACATACAACTTCTCTTTTCCCACCCTGGATACACACAACTATAGGGGAACTCAAACTTCCAACACAGTTCTTTACTTCTTGTTCAGCTTTTCTGAAGAATCCAGAACATTTTGTGACTGACCCCATGTCCCCTTGTTGACTGACTCCCATGGTTATTGTCCTGCCCTGAGTTTCCACCTCACCCTTAGTTCTGAGTGACTGCAAAACTAAGTTTCTTCTTTGAATCTTACTGCCCCTACCAGTCTATAGTCTGTGAACCTCAGACAGAAGATGTCATCTCATCAGACCCCCAGAAAAACCACCCATCTCTGGGCTTCCCATCTGACCACATCATCTCCATCAAGTCTTATGGACACCAAAGAAACTAATGCAGATGGAGTAAAGGAAAAATACATTACAGAGGAGAACATTAAAAAAAATCTTTCCATTTTTACTTCTAACTATGGTATTCCCTGCTGCATGAATTTTCTAATCTTAGCAACCAGCAAAGATTAAGACTTCAAAAAACAGACTGTCCATTAGTTTCAAATTGAGACAATTGTACATTTCTAAGGTACCAGTAAAATAAATTTTCAAAGGGAGTGGAGACCTTTTAATTGGAAATTAAATTTTCAAGTACAGTTCAGTTAATTAAAATCTCTAGTCTCAGTGAACAATTTTCAAAGTACACACACAAAGTCATTGTCCTAAAGTCAACACATTCATGTTTTCAATTGTCCAGTGTCTCAGAGTTCAACAAAAAAAGAAACATTATTAGCTCCATTTCTCAATAAATAAAATCCTCATCCCTGGGTCTGCAGCTGTGAAGCAACCCAAATGCTTCATAAAATATTTCAAAATCCCAGCAAAACTATTGACCTTCATACTTGAAAAAACAGCCAAGCAAAAAAACAAAAGGCAATTCTTGTTCCAGGAATTTTCATTAGACTGTTTAAGTGAAATGAAAGCCACATAATTGCCAAGTTTTCTTTTCTTTTTCAAGGAAGGCAACTTCAGCTATGCTCAATCAATTTTAGAAAAAGATATGAAGATTTTTTTGGTGCCATGAAAACAATGTATTTGCAAACACAGGATGGATAAACTTACTTTTTTCTGTGATCTCTGTCCTAATGTCTGAACTGGAAGTTTTATTTTTCAAATTCTGAGCCAATGTAAAAACAGAATCAAGCTGAGGGTGCCGATGGTCCATATCTGCATTGGTTATCTGTTTTTAAGTCCAAAATGTAGAAAATAGTTAAATTCATCTGTATTATTTAGGTAAAAAAATATACATGCCCCCACAACTATACAGCTGGTCCCATCATTATGGTGACCCTTGAACTGTCACAGAATTATAGCACTGCTTTAAAAAGCTAATATATTGTAAATTGCAGTTACTGAAAATCCAGAGGTGAAGGTTAACCTATACAAACCACATCATTACCACAGCTGTTGCACAATGTTTTCCAATATCTATTTTTCATAGACTTATATGAAAATAAGTTTCCATAACTTATTTTTCTCCTAACCAAGCTGGCACCATTTATATATATCAGAAGCAACAGTGGGTGCAGGGAGAAAGTGAAGAACAACAACTGGAAGGAACAATCAGACTATATAATATTGCTCTATAAACCTTTGTTCTCTGTATGTACCAGAATATTACAAGTATTATGCAGTTAAAAGAAAGTGTTTCCAAAGCTACATCACATTATTATTCCAAATTCCAGACTATGTGAGATACTCACAGAAACACTTTAGCACTTGTTTAGCCTACAGCTCTTACTCTACACTTAGTTAATTGACATTAAGTCAAATAAAATTAACCTTAACAGCCACATACATCTCACTTATACTGCCCTTAGTCATGGTTCAACATGGCATGAGCTATCAACAGAAATAAACATTTACATCATAAGCATTTATGTTACAACTTTTAATCCTCTTAGCATGTCTCTGGAAATCAGTTTAGTGTAACTACAGCAAACAAAACTCATTAGAAACCAGTAAAGAGTGAATCAAAGATCACCCACTAAGCAGACATGAAGCTGCTCTGAATTCTTCCATGTAAGTCAACTATTACAAACCCCAAAAGATGTCAGGAGGTGTTCTCCAATTTCTTTGTTTTAAACAAAACAACAACTATGAGCTTAGCTCACATAGAGACACAAGAATAAACAGAAAATGGCTCTGAAGGAGAAAGGAGTATAATAGGAGCATTTAAAGTGTAACTTTCATGTTATGCATTTAGTTGCAGTCAGGGATTTTTTCCCCTTAAGCATGTTATTGCTTTCAGTTTCTTTAGTGAATGTAAGAACTATTAAAATGTGAAACAATTTTCTACTAGCCTTCACAAAAGCACATACTTTCATTCGTGTAATAGTCCGATTGATCTCTTCAGTATTTCCCACAGTGACTATGTTTGACTTGAGCATCTGGTCAATCAGTACCAGCCAGTCAGCCAGCTCAG
This sequence comes from Agelaius tricolor, assembly GCF_023055355.1. NCBI lineage: Eukaryota > Metazoa > Chordata > Aves > Passeriformes > Icteridae > Agelaius > Agelaius tricolor. The sequence continues at coordinate 49,803,679 of NW_027269261.1, forward strand.
TTCTAGTTTTGTCCAGATCAGCAGGTGCAGAAAGTTCCAAAGCCTGCTGAGTCTGAACAGGAATTTCCAATGAAGAAGATGCTAGCACCACCTTTTGGATATCTGAAACAGAGTGTGGGGGTTCTGTTAAAGAAAAAGTAGTCATGGCCACAGGAGCAGTTCTCAGAATCACAAGGGGCATTTTGTAATTCCTATAAATGTGCAACAGCATCTACAGAGAAACCACAGCAAAAATTGTATTTTAGCAACTAGAAATTAGGTAATGAGACCTATGCACCTTTAAGGCAGTTATTTGCTTACTGCATGCCAAAAAGACTCACCCAAATGATTCAGTCTAAATTCAAAATAAACAACAACAAAACTTGCAAAGACAAAATTACATTAAACCTAATGGAAAGAAGCTAAACACCCATTGACATTTATTAAGCATAAAACCCAATATTTTTGTTTAAGATAAACATCTAAAACTGTCTTCCTCAGTTTTGTCTTATGTAGCAAAAAGGTTTTCTCCACTCTTGGCTCAGAATTCACTTAAGTGCAAGTGAAGTTTCTGGACCAGATGCTTCATGGACTTGGCATTACATAAGTGTCTGAGGAAGGGACAGATGCCCACTAGTTCAGTCACATCTTTCTCTCTTTTTAACCTGACACAAGAAAGCAGTGAGAAATGAGCTGAATGAATAGTAAGATTCACTCCAGAAGTTGCATTCTAGTTCCAAGAAACACTAAGCTACATCAAGTTGGAGCATGAATATTTCACACTTCCCTCAAACAATGAAATATGGGAGTTTTGTTTAACAAGCACATTGTATGAAAGGAGAACAAGCTGAATTCAAGGTTTTAAAAGGATTAAAAAGAAGTTGGTTTGCCTCAAATTTTGTTTACTGATTCTGAAATTAAAAAAAAAAATAGAGATAATTCACTGAGGTTTGAGTTGCAAATTTTTTCAGGCAAGGGCTGTCATCTTTGCCTAAATTTCTGAAAGAGAGACCTGGGCATTTTATTTACAATCTGTATTTGCTGAATTGCCTCCAATAGCTTGAAAAAATGACCAGTGTCAGCATCTGATAAAAGAACACATATTTAGACAGCTTTCCCTAAAACATTCAGAAAGGTAAGTATCTAGCAGATAAGGGAAACCCATCTGCCCCCCTAACCAAGCCAAAAGAAGCAGAATGGCCTTCATTTATATGACTTCAAAAAATCCACATGCAAGAGATACCTTACAAATAATTAGCTGTATGGAAAGCTTCTAGCGGATCTTAATTAGTAAAAGGAATGACCACAAATCCACAGGAAACAAAACACAGAAAACGGTCTGTCACTGATTAGGAGGCCTAAGCTTTATAAAAATTTCTCCATTTCAAAACTCTTAGAGAACCTCCAAAAGACTCCCCCAGTCCTGAAGAGTAGAGTGACTTCTTCCCTACCCAAATATTCCCTCTCCCCCCAGCAATGAGAAGGCAGCCTCAAGCTCAGCACAATGCTTCAAAATTCCTTATTTGTCTAAGTTCATAGTTTTTTTTTTCTTTTTTAATTACTTTTGACTGCAAACAGGATTACACTCAAGACAATTAAGCAGAACAGAAAGAACAATCACTCACCAGGAGGCTTTGTTTTTGTAACAAAACAGGACTGCCCAACAAATGCCTCCAATTCTCTCACTTTGTCAGGCACTTCTCTGAACACCTACAGCCCAGCAAAGAGAAATAAAAATAGTAACACACTATATTAATGGCAATTATTGAAAGACAAAATATTCTACACCATGCCTCAGATATATTTTAATTATTTTTGGAAGGTATCCTCTAAAAAACAATAAAAACTTCAAGAGGTGCTAAAGTGTTTTTTCAATACATCCTAGAGTAACACCTAAATATTGAAAAGAAATAAATTGTTGTAGACAGGCTGCTTACATGGTTTTTACAGTCTAAGCACCAAAACTATAACTCATTATTTGAATATACTTTGAAGAAAAGATGATGCAAAGCATGATTTGTTGTCAGTCACACAAAGTAAAGAAATAGGGAACTGACAAAAGAAAAAGTGTTACAACTCCACTGTAGTGAAAACAAATGTGCCTATATGCTTTCTAAGTTTTTTAAAATCATTGATGAGAATGTAGTGCTCAAAGCAGTGGAGGAATCCTTATTTTCATGGCTGAGTTGGTTAAAACACATTTTTCTTTTTCTGAACTATCAAAAGCCCCTTTCCTCAATAATTCCTTACATCTGTCATCCATAAAATAATCTAAAATAATTTAATTTTTTCATTTGGATCTCCAGGCTTTGCTTGAAAAAAATCTTGCTTTACTCCAACCAGCCTTGCAAATGAGATTGAACACATGAGTTTCTAATTTACAGTAATGTTTAAGAAGAGTCCCAGACACACTTGGTAAGATTTTCTAAGTTCTACCACAGCTTCATTTCTTTTCCTCTTAACTGCTCCAAGCATTCAACTTTCCTACATGGCAAAGATTTACTCTAACTCTTAATTTCAAGTTAACACTTACTGTTTGACTCAAATAAACAAAATATTTTTGATCTAGCTGATACTTGTGATCCTTCTTTCAAAAAAAAGAAAAAAGCCAATACAAGAAAAAAGGAAACAGAAAAACCTAAGCTAACCAAATTAACTCAATCTGATGGAAAAATGTCCATCAGTATTTTCATGAGTAAGTGGTTTGGGGTTCATTTCCTGATCATGCCTCTATGGTTCCCTAATCATTTTATGTATATGCCACATGTCACAGATGCTTGAACAGGAAAACAACCATTCCAAGTATAGCATTCTGTTTTCAACCTCAGGTACCCAATGCTGAAGAAATGCACACCTTATTCCACCTCACATTGAGGGACCGCAGGCAATCAGAAAGTTTGTTTTTTTCCTGAAGATCAATATTTTTATCCAACAGTACTTCAGATTCAGTTCTGTTCAGCCATTCCAGTTTGTCACCCAGAACTTCCATCTCTTCACTTAAGACCTAAAATGGACAGAAGAGTTATAGACTGGAATAAAATGCATACATGCTTAATTAAAGGAGGAGGATCCAATATTAGGCATTTCCCTGAACATACACAGAGAAGTTTCTATTTTGGTTTCTGTGCTTGATCTAGAAATTATTGAAACATTTATTACCTTTATCACTTCCAGCATTTATATTAAGGTAGATGACAAGAAAAATTACACTTTGATGACAAGCAGGAAATATTCAACTGACATGAAGGAATTTATTTAGGCAAACACAACTGCAACTATTTTACATCATTTATAAACACTTATTCAGAACTTCCATCTTAGATTTGGTCTAAAAGACGTTGGTTGGTGTTTCATTGGGTTTTTTTGTTGCCTTTTTTAAAATTAGTGATTTTTAAGAAACAAGCAAGCAGGTTAGCTGGACTGACTGCTCTTCTCATTCTTTTAGGATTTCAGAAACTTTTTCTTTCACACATTCTATAAACCAAAGATGTTTTGTTGTCAAAGTGAGACACAAAACAGGAAAAATACATACATATGCACACAACTTACTTAAAATGGCCAAAACCCTTACAGTTTAAAAAACAGGTTAGATAAAATCTTACACATATAAAAGATTATTACAACTGCCCAGTAAATGGGACAATGATGTTATTTACCATTTAAGGTTACCAGTTTTTTTCTCTAGAGGTTTTAGCAATTAAAAAGTTGACAAATACACATCAACTCCAGTGAAATTCTACTTACTAAATTTTATCAGCAGTATATCTATTTCTCACTGTCTCATACACAGACACCATCTTCTGGCTACATACCAGTTACCAACTCAACCCAACTTCCCTTCAAGGTGCATCTTGCCTGTGTAAGAAATCTCACAAAATTGTCTCACACAACAGATTTCTTTGGCTGTTCACAATGTGAAAACTCCCCTCCTCAAAAGCCATGTCCTGATGCTTTACACAAGATGTACAGATGTATACATATTTAAACACTAATCAGTCTTGCCTGTAATTCTTGCAAGTTTTCTTCATGGTTGAATGTAAATCTTGTATCCAGAGCATTTTCTACATTTTCCAACCAACAACGCAGCTCATCAAGCTTCTTTCTGTACTCTATCAGCTGCTGGTTCTCTCCTTTTAGCCTTAAAAAGTGAAACAAGAAGTCAAGCACATCAGTCCTAAATTACTTCTGATGTCATGGTCAACTTTTTTTCAGCACTTGCAGAATTTTAAAGGATTCATATTATCATCAAAAGAGTCTACCACCATCATTAAAATACAAGATATTTACAAATAAATACTACTGCCTTAAAACCAGACAAATTTTAGTTCCAAAGTCATAAAATAGACTTTTAAAAGACTACAGAAAACATTCAACGTAAGTGATAGTAATGACAATACCTTCAGGCCTAATCATTCTAAGGTCACCGAATTTTTCCCCTGGAGGTTTTAGGGACATATATAACACTTCCACTAAATCACATAAAACTTTAATGAAATTTCTCAAAGTAAATAATTAAGCAAGATCCTATTTTATTCCTAAATGTAACAGGAGATGTTAAAAACACGTAATTACATAAAGTTCTTACTTTACAATATTGTGGAAATCTAAGAACTATATTGGTTCAATTAGTGTACCTCTGTCAGTGATAAAACTTAGTGTAAGGTACTTACAAGTTCAGCTTCAGCCAGAGAAAGTACCTGAGAAATTATTCCTAAAAGAGTCTGGTGTTATAAGGATATTATTTTTAAAACAAAGGAAAACTGTATAAAAAGTAGCTTTGTGGTTGCCATTTTGTGAGTTGTTCTAAACAAAGACTTACTAAGCAGTCAATTGTAGGTGTATTTATGAGAAATTTGTTCTAGAAGACAGTTCAAAACAGAGCTCCAAACATTAGGAAAATTCAGATTAATGACAGCATGCAATAGAATGCACTCTCTCTCCCAGTGTCTGCTCAATGAAATTCTCCTTATTGCATCTGTTCAGACATCCAAATTTTTGATTAACTTATTACCTTAGTTGTCTGTCCATGATCTCTGTTGTGATTGCTTTCCAGCGTCTATTCAATCCTGCCAGTTTCTCCTGCAGGAAGCTCCCATCTGTAGCAGACAGTTTCTGTATGATCCCCTCCCCGGTCCTGTTCAATGCTGCAATACTGGTCTGATGGCTGGTGACTCCCTCTTCAAGTTCCTGTCAGAAACATAAAAGCCACACAGAATTTTATTACTGACCTGAAGCGACTTTGATCTGGCTCATGATATGCAGGATGAATCCTGGGTGCATATTATTTTACTAAAAGAGGCACTTAAAACCATCTTATTTAGAAATGGATGCTGTTGACAAAGTTATTAATGTTTTTTTATTGAATGCAATTCAATTTTCTAGGTGTCATAAGAAGATAGTGACAGAGAATAGGCTATGAATATTACAAAGAATCACAAGAATTCACTTAGGACACCAGTTCTAAAATCAACACTCAACTTTGATTCATTTGATTCCTTTTCTTTTTATGTACAGCACTTCCTAGTGGTTTTAACAGATGGCTTGACTTTTAACTAGGTCTTTTCATAATCTATACCCCAAATATTTCTTTACCTTCAGTGTATTTTAGCTAGGATAATTATGGCATTGCTGCCATGGTCCCAGAAACCATGGAAAATCCATGAAGCTAAAGAAAGTCAGAAGATGTCAGGATTAAATCTTCGAACATCCCTAATGACTATAAAAGTCCTACACCGTTAGCAAAAATTTTGTTGCAACTAGATTAGGAATACGATTTTACTTCTCTTCAAAAAAGAGAAAACTTCAAGCAGCAACAAGGATAAAACAGAAGATGTGTCTTAGACAGAACTTACTTTTCCTTCACAACACACATCTGACACTTGGACACCTAATATTCCCAAAAGAAAAAAAAAAAATCTGATCCTTAAAGTTATGCTTTCTTCTTCTTATTTTAAAGGAAGCAAAATAAAAAAATATCAGGATACTAAATTCCAGAAGCAAAATCTGAAAAAAATCACACATAAGACCCCTGTAATTGGAATCTTCTTTTTTTCTAGATTTTTTGTACAAGGCAGTATCTCCAAAAGACATTTGTTTAAATAAATAATTTGCTAAGTTATAAATGACCTTTATTGGGGTCCATTTTTTTAAATTATGAGTCAAAGGTAAGTGAAATATTATACTGGATCTTTTATCTGATTAAGATATTTTTGAAGCTGTAACAAAACTTATAAACTGAAAATCATGCCAACATTTGAATTATCAAATTATCTCAAATCAATCCACACTAAGAGTGATCATATAACCCCATACTATAAGTAGGAGTTGAGTTCTTCCCCAAGAATAAATTTTAAACTGCAGCCAAAATAGAAATGTTAAGAGTTACTGCTTTTTGAAGTGTAATTGCACAGCCTCTCTGCAAATCCATATGTCTATCTACAAAACTACAATTTTAGATGAAAATCTAGACTGCTTCCAGCTTGCTCATTTTCTGCCCCAGTCCCACGTACCTGCTGATGCAGCCCGGCTGCCTGCAGCTCCAGGCTGCCATCCGGCCCGCGCGCGTCGGCCAGTAGCGCTTCAGCCTCCGCGATCCAGTGGGAGAGATCGTTGAGATCGCAGTGGAACTGCCTCCACGCCTCAATTGCTCTGTCAAAGCAACTGTGGGAAAACAGAGCAGTGAAAAATGACCCAAAATTTCAGCTAGAAGGCTAGGAATCCCACCCCAGTGAGTAGAAATTTGCCTTGCAGAACAGAAAGACTAACACACAGCCTGGGTAACCAAGTCCTAGTACTGAAGGCTTCCTGGCACAGTAGCAGCTGGTGAAAGCCAACAGCGCAGACTGTCATTAACTTCCAGGTGAAGGAAGAAAGGGCAGTCCTCAGCAAACTTGTTCTATCACTCAAAAAATAAAGATTGATTAGCTACATCAAACTGGTCTGCAGAACCCTTTCCTTCTTTATCATGAAACAATTCAGCTATCAGTGTGTAATATGAAATATGATTAATTGCTCAGATTTTTTTTTCTCCTTCATAAGGAGAAAATGGGGTGCTGGTGCCCAGAATTTATTAAGTGAAGGTGATTTTGATTATATATTTGATGATATAATATTACTAGTGAGCACACATAAGTAGGTCTTATAGTATTTAATCACACAATAATTTACCAGGTACTTCATTGTCATCATCTTTGCAGCCTCAAAATAATGTGTTGCTTAATTTGACGGGCAACATGTTCTTGCATGGAACAGACAGAATAACCACAGTCAGAAATTTTTTTTTGATAAAACGAGAGTTTTGTTATGCTAACAAGCTAACAAAGTAAGAGCATGAGAAAAACATGTCAGAAAGGAATGGAGTGGCTTGTTTTCTATTTATTGATTATTAACTATTCCAAACTAATAAAAATGGTCATCTTTAAAGACCTAAGAGGCCAAGACTACTGTTAATCAGAGGACCCTCTATTTTGACTGAGGAACTATGTCATTTGCAGCCCTTTACTGCAAACAATTGCAAATAATTGCAACAGTAAAGACTCCAGGGTTATTGCACATACATAGAAACAATCCGAAATGATCAGCATAATAAAGATATCTAAAACCAAACTTTAAAGAGCTACCATTGCAACTTTTTTTTTAACTGAGATTAATTAATTTCATCAAAATTAAATCTCATTTTACATAAGATCTGTATTTCTTGACATATACAGGGCTTATTTGTTATTATTAGCCAATTAAAAAGTCTTAAAAGAAGTCATAAAAATCTAAGATTTAAAGAAGTCTTAAAAATCTCCACTTTAATTTTTCTAACCTTATCTCCTAGTTCTACCATTTCAGTTTCAGCACATACCTTGATTTAATACCCTGGACCAACCTGTACACTGACCACAAATTTCAATGTCCCTTTATTTCTCACGTATGTTTCAGTCCAAGGATATTGTCTCATGACAGTAACTCATCTCACATTTTAAAAGATACATTCTAAGCACTTAAAATAGATTAAAAGAAAGTTTTATATGCTTCCTTAAAAATTACAGTTTTTCAGGGAGTTTTGGCCACATGACGTTTTCAGAATACAAAATTTAAAACTTCAGAAAACACTGAGGTACAAAGTTTGAACTTGCACCATTTCTGTTTTGAGACTACAGCTCCATCAGTATTTTGAGCAATGAGCAAAGTTTCACTCCAGTTTTGAGTCACATGCATGTGCTGCTGTTTCCCTACAGACTGCCTCATCTGAAAGCTAAAAGTACCAAATTCCTGTGACTGTTGCACCAAAACTTGGCTATCATTTGCCTCCTCTGCAGGAATCCATTGTTTCCAAACCTCATCTTATTCCCAAGTCATCAACACTTAGCACTGGGAGAAAACCCACAGCAAAATGAGCAGACCTAGCAAACCAGCACAGTTACAAACATTAAGTCTATATATACATACAAAAAACCCATTTTTACTCTACACACGTTCAAATGCAAATGTAGTCAGCAGGATTTAGTTGACTACTTAGAAGCTTTGATAAGTAAAGTTGAATTAAACTTGTGCTTGGCTTCATCAGAGCATTTACCAAAGGTTTAACTACTTAGCTGGCATTCAATCACAAAATCTTTACTACCTCTGAAAACTAAATCAATCTTTTGCCGGAGGCTCCAGATGCTGCTTCTTCTAATTTTGTCAAAATTTCCACCACTCCAGACATAGAAAAAAGCCAAATATGATTAAGGAGATAGTTATCCAGCTTATACTTAGTGCAACATTGGGAAAAGCAAGATTAAATTTGACTAAGAATTCTTTGTAGCAGAAAGGGTTTAAAAATACTAATGCCATTTTAATATTGCAATTAATAATGTCTTCAGTGATCAAAGAGCATGCTTCTATTAAAATTGCAGCATTTTATATATTCAAGAAGCTACATACCATTTATTTAAATTAGTAGCCCAGTAGTCCCTTTTTGTATGAAAATGAAGACGAGGTTTCTGGCTAACCCTGGCTACTTAATCAAAGTAAATTTGAGTAGATTCAACTGTACACACACTTACAAAATGTAAACATTAGTTAAAGCTTTCCAAGTAAGTTTCAAGTGGGAAAAAAGGGACAACTGAATCTTAGCACATAAAGCATCTATGAGGACAAAAAAATAGCTACCGGCATATAACTATGGACAGGCACCAGATTCAGCACCAAATTCAGCAGGTGACCACGAGCACCCAGCAAGAGCACAAAACTCTACAGAGCTGGCATCACTGTTTACTGATTTAAGAACCCACAGTAAAACAACATTGCCTGCTGAGTTATTAGAAATCTTGATCCTTCACTTATCCAGGGGTCCAGAATTTCTGGAAGTCTCTATTTGGATGATACCACAATCTGATTTTTATATCCCCACACAATTATCAGTGCTCTGAGAAAGAGTTGGAAACATCTGCTTATGTAATAACACATTCTTCCTAAAAACATCTCTTCAAAATACACTACCACATGTGTTTGATATCAGATTTCTGGTGCTACAAAGCAAGTAAACATAGTTTGGCATACCTCATGCCCTACAAAACTTCTGCATCATCCATTACCTTACATCATCATTAAAAAGGAAATACTGTAAAAGCAAATGAACTACAGTATAAGCCTTTGCATTTAATTTTAAATTTTATTAAATAATTTTCAGTCATTAAAGGGTTTTTTGCATAGCAGCAATCTCAGTGTACACTGCTGCTTGCAGTGTGAGCACCTTCAGCTTAGTGGTAACTTCCCAAATATGCGCTTTGACACTTTTACAAATTCCAATTTAAAATATTCCTCTAATACACTTTCCCAAGAATTACTAAGTGGTATTGAGTTTGTTTTTAAAGATTTAAAACTGATTCAGATAACGTAAAAAGTTTATTGTCTCTTCTATAAGGGGTGGGGAGAAATCAAACTTTTTGCCCAAGTGAAATTACACCTATTTGTGGCAAGGAAATTAGAAATACATATTTCCTAAGCACTTATTTTAGTATTCTCTTGTTTTCCTAACAACAGGAAAACCTAATCAGGTCATCTCTCATCTTCAGATACTTACAACAAATACTATTGACAACTGTCATAGGTGCTGTATTTTAAAAACCCTATTCTTTCAAACTGCATACTTCCTTCAAAAAACAAAAAAAATCAGCCTTGAATTCTTCATTAAAAGATGTCCTACTCAACATTATTCTACTAGAACTTTGCTTTGTGATGCTTTTACAAAAACAAAATTTTACATTCCATAAACAAAACCTTCTATTTCATAAACTAGAAAAAATGAGCCTCATGAAAGCACCCAAACTTCAATTTCCATGTTAACAGTTTCAACATTCAATAATTCTGGAAATTATTTTGTAATACCAACAAATAAAAGCTGATAACTCCCAAACTCATCTTCATCATTAAGGTACATTTGAAAAACACTTATATAAACATGTACATAAAATATTTACATGGCCACAGAGACCAATCATGCTTGACTTACCATTTACGATCATTGTACATTCTATTAATTCTGTCCCATTCTGCATTCAGCTGTGTTAGTGCATCTCCTATTTGTATTGCCTCAGGTCCAGATGCTTCCAATATAACATCAGGCTGCTTTTCATGTATTACTGCAATTTGATCCCCAAGTTTATCCAAAATATCTTTTATGTTCTGCAAGTACAGTAATAGCACAAGTCATTAGTAAAGTTAACACCAGCAGGAAATAAAAGAAAAATACCAAAAGATAATATTTTCAAAATTCTTTTCCAAAAATCAGCATCTACAGTAAGACCATGACCACCAGTAACATTTACAGTTTAAATCAGTTTTAGCAAATGAACTAAATAGTTTATCATACCCTTTAAGTGTGTATCCTTTTCAGGTATTTATGAAAAGGATGGAATAATTAATATATATCTAATTTGTTCCTAAGGTAAAGGGCACACCATACTTCTCAAAAGGACACTATCTTCACTATTAAACAAATCTACCCATGTCACTATACATACTCTTTCCTCATGTAAAAAAATGGACCACAAAATGCAACTTCATCATGCTTCACGTAACCTCCCATATGCACAGAACTGCAAAAGCATAAGGCTGCATAAAGGCTTTACATTTAAATGACAAAGTTAAAGTAATCAATTTCAAATACCACTGAACTATGATGTGAAAATTCCTTTAAACCAGATATTGTTGTAAGATAGCCTTGGTATTCAGAAGACAAACAGTCCATGCAGACAGTGGAATTTACTTATCTTTTTGAATTTAAAAGAGTAATGCTTCTAAAAATTTTATGCTCTGCTATTTGCTTTTTCTGAAAGCTATACCAAAACTTCAAAATCAGATGAGACACCTGCACCAAAAATGAAGTATTTTAAACCTGTCTTAACATAACCACTCCTAACTGCACTCAAGGCAGCACAGAAGCAGAGTAAGCAGGGTTAAGAGAATTTCATCAACAAAACAAAAGGCTTCCCCCTTTGTCAAAGGCTGGCACCATTCCCATATTTGCTTTTATAAAATATATAAAAAAACCAAAACATGAAAAATGGAAGCATGTGCACAGCAGAAAGGAAAGCATGTCAGAAAAGTGGACTGGAATTCTGCAAAGGTTCTAAGGACCTACATAGCAGCTGCAGAAACAGACAATCTAGCTCTTGGTGAGCTACTACACCTCAGATATGGCACATGGATCCTGCTATGATTCCCAGTCCAGAGAGGTACACCTACACTGCACCATGGCATGTGTAATTCCCTCAGAAAACATCCAATGGATGTTTTCTGAGGGAATCTATTTCACACTCTTTAGTATGGTAAGAATTAACCAGGGCTCATACTTCTCCATACTCAGCTCATATTTGACAGCAGGATTCAGTATTTTCAAGCATAATTTCTTCATCTCCTTTTGAAGAAGTTGAGGTCCTCAACTATTTCCTAACTATAAATCACACAGGCAAATCCAGTGGCTGACAATAAGAAGGGGGAGCTTAAAACTGAAAGAATATTGCTGTTTTGCTCATCACAACAGGTACCATCATCTTGTGGCCTCATACACAGCTCCATAAAAAGTCAAAAATCACCCTTTCTCCTGTTCCTATTTGAGCAATTGTTTTCACATGACCTAAGAACAGCAGCTGTATTATGGCTATCAAGTAGGAATGTAAGGAGATTTGCTTTAACATTTCTTTAAGTATTATGTAGACTATGATGGCAAATACAAGTGTCTACAACAAACTAAACCTTGCTCCCTCAATCTCCCACCCAGTTTTCATGCTGCTCCACTTTGTATCCAGATTATGCATAGAAAAAAATTAGCCAACAGAACTGTCATTTTTTAGTTTTCAGTGCATATTGATCCTGTATATACCAAGCAAAACCATAAATGTAGTAATAGAGTGGTTAAGGTGGTGGCCTTTCTTCTGCTGTTTCCCTTCTCCACTCTGAATATAATGCTTAGGCATGCAGTACCTTCAGTGCATCTTCCTGAGCTGAAAAATCCTCATAGATGCCCGTATTCAGCTCTGGTGCATTCAGAAGCAGTTCAACATCAGCCATGGCCAGCAAAACTTTGTTGATTTCAACCAAGTACTCAGCTGAGAAAGGCAAGGTCCTAACTCCTGTAGCAAATTGGCCTTTTAACCTCTGCTGGACAGGAATTGCCTGAAAACATGAAAATTCATTTTATAATTCAAGCAACAATCAATTTTATTAAAAAATCCTAAATCAATAAACTATACTCAGAATAATTACTTTTCTACATTAGAAAAGAAAACAAAGGCCTTTCTAGCAAGATTACATTAATTCAGAAAGGTGCCAGTCCTGCACAAGACAGTTTGTTTATTTTAAAAGTTAGGAAGAAGTTGATATCATGCTTCAAAATGACTCTGTATTATTCTAGATTAAAACTCCAAGCAATGGGAAGGGTACCACTGTTTCTATTAACTTGATCTTTACAATTTCCAGAAATAACACTTCTTGATTGAGCCTGTATCTAGTGTTACAACCCACTCTGCTTCCTTCTTTGCCAAGATACCAATTTACTGAAACACTTATTTCCCATCCATATTCTTTTCAATAAGCATCCCCACCCACATTTTCTAACCATTTTTTAAAAATAAATTAGTGCTCCACCAGTAGTCCAATATTTTGCAGCAATAAAAGGCAGTAACTCCTCCAGAGCTTGCCAATTGTTTTCTGCTCTGGCTGCAAGACTAGGCTATCTAGCCAAGTACCATGTTAGCAGATAAGAGACTAAGAACAGTAATTTAATGCAGCTTTTTCTTGGCTCACTAATAGAGGGCTGGATCTGAAACACTGGGAAGATTGCTACAGAAAACCATCCCTCTGCCATGCCTGGCAAAAATTTAGCAGAGGCAGGTAAAGCAGACTGAAAGAAAACATTTTTAGTAGAAAATGTTTCTTGTCAAACAGGATTCTGTTACCATCTCTGAAAACAGCCTAGTTCTTTCAAATTATCAAAAAATAAAGCCCACTTCCAAATATTGAAGAACTCAAGCAACTTTAAATCACCATATCGTACTTGGTGAGTGAATCAAGCAAGACAGAGGCACGGGACTGTGGGATTTACTAACAGCTAAGAACACTCTAAAGAGTGAAGAATAAATGTATGCTCCTAGCAATTTCAGCCAGTGAATTTTACTTTGCAATTTGTCTGGGCTGGGTGCACACATGAAAATCTCTAGCAGAGCTGACAACCAATAAAATATTAAAACCAAGTGGCTTTCAAACACCTGTCTGTATCTTCCTCCTTCACATGCTTCGGACAATTTCAAATATGTCACTCAAATTAACAGGAACCTAACATAACCAGCATATGTAGTGCAAATTAAGCAAGGACTGCAGCAGAAAAGATATGTTCACATATTCACAATTCAGGACTTCACATGCACTAAATGTTCCTAGGGATTTTCATTGTTTTGTGTTAGTTTGGTTTTTTTTCTTTTGTAAAATAGACAGTCATCCTGTTCTGAAACTGGGGACACAGCTTTGCTTCCACAAGACCTTTACCACTAAATATGAATTGCTCTCAGTCACTCATTGCACCCCAAAGAAACAGGGTACAAGGACATAGTCTACACGTCTAGAAACAAGAACTACAGAAAAGCATCACAAACTATTCAGTACTGCTTTTGATTCAGTACAGCAAGCAAGCACCACAGTTAAAAACAAGGCTTACTCCATTTGCTTTAGCTACAAACCCAGCTTCTTGGTCCCTGATGCTCCCCAAATGCATTTTCTTGAGGCTCTGCATATATTTTATCAGCTTCCATCAATGAAATTCAGAGCAGAAGCCCAAGGCTTAGACAGTGGCATGATTTCCTGTGGAAGGAGAGGCCCCAGTTCCTAAGAAATCAGTCGGTGCAACTCAAGGTACGTTTTCCCTAATATTAAACTCATCAAGGTAAGAAAAAGCACCAGGATGCCTTCTACAGCACAGCCATCTGCAACATCTTCACAAGGCATTTTCTCTAGCTCCCAATCACTCCAGAAGTCCCATTCTCACACAGGCAGCAAGACTTCACCCACTTGAATAGGTCACTGGGCTTTACTATTTTTCTACTTCCCACACACTGCTTTGTCTCCCATTGGAAAAAACTCTGAAAAGATTTAAAACAGCACATGTTGTCATGCAGCAAACTTGTTCTGTACTTGTGCATTGACATGTTCTGAAACTTTCTGCTTTCCCAGTAACACCATCCTGGGCCAGATTACTCTTCTTGGCTAAGCAGTGAATTCCTCCTGATGCTGCTCCTTCAGAGTATACCCTCCTTGCTAATCTCCTCCAGCTGCCTCCCATCACTGAGATGATGCTTCCTCCTCTCACAATCCTCATTCTTAAAGGTGAACATAAGTGCTATAAACACATTAGTGCTTCAGTACAGCAGAGTTTTTAATTGGTCAGCTGTTCTTTACCTTTCACTGCAGAATGGAAGCTTCTAAAATGCAGCATAATATGCTAAAAAATAGAAGTGGAGTTTTATGTAACTCTCTCACAGTTACCTGATAAATACCTAAATATCACAGATGTTGGTTTTGGTTGCTTGGCTCTTTTTTCTTTTTTTAATGAAGGGAAAAAAAAACCCTCAGGTAAGCAATCTTTTCACAGAATCAGAATGGTTTCATTTGGAAAGGGACATTAAAGATCATCTCATTCCAGCACCCTGCCATGGGCAGAGACATCCTCCACTGTATCAGGTTGCACAAAGTCTCATCAAACCCATACTAGAACACTTCCAGGGATACGGAATCCACAGCTTCTCTGGGCAACCTGTTCCAGTGCCTCACCACCCTCACAGTGAATAATTCCTTCCTGATGTCCATCTAAACCTGCCCTCTTACAGATTAAATCCATTGCCCCTTGTTTTACTCCTCCATGCCTTTGTAAAAAGTCCCTTTCCAGCTTTCCTGTAGGTACTGGGAGGCTCCTATAAGACTCTCTCCAGAGCTCTCTTCTCCAATTTAAAGAGAGACAGAGGTCTTTTACAGGAGCAGTGCTTCAGTCCTCCCACAATTTTTCTTCAGCATACACAAATAAAATGTCAATCTAGAGTTATTTAAAAGGAAATCTGACTGGAGGACTTAATAGTCCTTTTCTACTTTAATTACATTGTTGATAGAGCATGCTTAATAAATTTGCTCTCTCTTTAAATACTAGCGAAAACAAAGGATTGGAGGAATAAAGAGAATATTTGGTTATTACTGAAGATTCTATAAATAAGGCCACTCAATAAGAATGGTTAAAAATGCTTTTAATCTGGAGGTCAAAAAAAATTTATTTCCCCCTATACTCAGCATACAGTTTAACCTGCAATTCAGAATTCAGTTTCACTTTTTTTTTCCCATCTCCCCTTTTACACTTCAATATATTTTGAACAAAATCTGCTAATGATTCTACTCAATAAGATTTTCTGACTTGCTTCCAAGTGGATTTTGGAAACTACTGCCCTAGATGTTGAAATAAAATTAAACAATTTACCTCCTTGGATGTTTAACTATATAAGCCAGTTTTTAAATCTCAAGATATTTCAGAGCCAGTTTTCTAAAAATGGTTTCCCAAAGCTCATGTCCATTTAATTAATGCATTCAGAAAAAAATTGTTCATGTTTAAGTAATCCAGAACCTTTCCTATAAAAATCATACTAGAAAAACAAATACATTTTCTTTATTGCAGAAATAATACTTCAAGAGCCTTCAAGACAATGCTTCGGTTTATAGGAAAAAATGCACTGTGCCTTTAACTGCATATTCACTGCAGTTGCAAAAATACCAATATTCACCATCTGCAAAATTACCTTTTTCACTTCAAAACAACTTCCTAAAACCTGGAAAAATCTCTCAGGAATTTAGGCAACAAATTTCCTCTGCAATTTAAGGTTTAATTCTTTCCTTTCCCTCATTTGGAACAAAGGCACAATAGTCCAATTTAAATAAATACTAAAACACTGTTAGAAAAGAAGGACCTCTAGGAGAGATGTAAACTTCCAGGGCACACTTTTCTTGCTAATGGATCTGTGGCAAAACAAGGCTTACTCAAAAGTACCTACAATGCAGAAGGATTACCAATATTTCAAAGATATTTTAACTCCATAATCCCTAGGAGCATAAATTATGAGGAATATTTATGATCCAGCTACTTCCAGCAAATCAATATATAGATATGACCTTCAAGCACCATAAATAAGTCCTCTCCTCCACACTTGCTTACAAAAGCATAAATAATGTATTTCATAAAAGCCCAATTGAAGTCTACTCCCCAGCTCAGCAGCTGAAATCTTCCTTTCCCTCCCTGTTTTGCTCATATCAATTAGCAGTTTGTCTTTCTCTTACTGCAGCTTCCTTACATCAAGGTGAGTGCTTCAGCCACCTGCACTCCAGCAGGTCAAGAATTCATTTAGTGCTTCTCAGTCCTAGGCTGAGATGAGCAACAAGCACTGCAATTTTCAAGTCTGGTGGCTCCAAGAAAATTCTGGAGCAAGACTGATTATCTAAAATGATGACATTTGGGAAGACTATTTCTCCCTTTAGCAATGTTATGGTCTCACACCATTTTCAGTGTTCAAGATTGATTAGTAGAGCCAGTGAAAGAACAAGCCATAAAAGTAAAATAATGCTACTTGAGACAAGCTGCCTCAGCACTCAAATATCAGAAATCCACAGGCACAGGCACATGAAGCAAAAGCAGCAGTTTGAATTTCCACATTTCACACCAGTAATGAAAACTTCTGTGGTCCTTTTGTGACAGTCTAGCTGACCTGAGCAAGGATAATGTTTCTCCATTAAGAGTCTATTTTAATTGCTACGGTAATCCATATTGACATGACATTCTGCATTCAGCAACCAGATTCACTTATCCAGGAATGGATCTAGCAGTAGCAGGGATTAGCTGAAGTATATCCCTTTAAGAAAAGGGCTTTACAGGAATGAAAGTATCTTCCTTAGAGAAGATCAGTCAAGCTGAAGTGAGACCAACAGTGACAAGGACCCGTCTGAAGCATGACTGGACTGCCCCCATTAGCAAAGAGCCCTGCAGGTGCACCATTTTTCCATTTCTGTCCAGTAATTGATTCATTCAATGCATCTGATGGTCAAACAGAAAAACGGAATAATGTTGTTTCACTTTAAATACACATGGATCCCCATTCCTTTCAAAAAAATTCCAGAGCATCAGTCAGGTCCCCAAGCTTACGTCACCAGAAGAGACTACTGGAGACCCAACAGAGCAGTCAGATGTCAGACTGTTCCACAAACCCGGGCCCTCTTTGCTGCCCAGCTCTTCATGGGAGCCTTACAATGTGAAACAGTCTTTCTAAAAAGCAGCAGATCTAAAAGTTGATACTGAATGGCCTGTGTGACAGAGGACAGCAGACCATCTATAACCTGCAGCTGAAGCCACACAGCACTAGCTGTGAACGCAGAGCACCACATTATGATTTCGTGGTGCAAGTCTCACAGGGTGCCAGAGCATGCTACCAAGTGTGCTGGTTCTGGGTTAAAAAATTACAAAGCAGTCAAAAAGATTTATAGATGTTAATTACGGAACCCTCATATGCAGAAATTGAAAAGTCCTTGACAGATGACCTAGCCCTCAAGCTTGTTCAAGACATTAATTACTGCTTCACAAGGTTCTTCACTGTTATTGCCTAAAATATTAATGTAATTACCACAAAAACAAGTGTTTTTAAGGATGGAGAGGAGAAATAAAAGAGATTTAAAGCACCACCAAAAAATTATCCACAAAGTCACAACAAAAGCAATCAAAAAATATCTGTATCCTCAAAAATTAAGACATACAACTTTCTGGGCAGTCAGTTTTATCAAACCCTGACATCATATCAGTTGCAAAATTGTTTGTCAAGATACACACACACACATTATCAGAAATACCTCAACCTTTGTCTATTTTATTAATATTCATTGGGTAGAGTAATATCCATTACATGAGGGCAGTTATCCCTCTCTAAGCACTTGAGGCAGGAAAAGACAGCAGAGGTGTTACAATACCCTGACAACAGGATGCAGAGGCACTGGATTAAAGCCTCAAACAAGGCTTTTATCATACCTGCACCAAACTGATATTAAATCTAGCTGTTTGAGTTAAGAGTTTTTAAAAAACGTTACGTGTAATCCTCATGGATCAAGACTGGCAAGACAAACTTTCCTGAAACAGGCTCACTGTCCAGATCACAGCCTAAGATTTGGGTCGGAAGGATGAGATCTTTTGGACCTATGATGACTATGTAGAAATCCCAAACTAGCATATGTTGATAATTTCCTAACAAAAAATGAATGCTGTCATTTTGAAACACTTCTTTCCACAGAGGTGTCCAAAGAAGATCACTAGACTAGATTAAACTCTAGTGCATGAATCTCTAAAGTTCATACACACCATTAACTGTTGTTCTAAGAAACAGAAGCCTCATTTACCTGTAGTTTTTGTTCATCCTCCACACCTTGCAGCCCTGACAGACGGTCCTCAGCCTCATTCAGCCACTTCATTAGACTATCATGTTCCTTCTTATACTGGGAAAACACTGGAGAGAGTTCCACCGCCTGCCTCCTTTGAAATGACCTGCACTCCTATAATCCAGTGTATTGGAAAATATGGCGTAAAAAGAGGGAAGTAGTGAACAGCATAGGTCTTATTTATTTGAAAAACAAAAATACTTGAGGGATTCATTTGAAGGAGCAAATTCCAAAATATGCAATACTACTAATTTATTTTTGTAATAGCTATATTCTCTTTATCTGCATAGACATGTAATCAAAGACTGCCTGATGGTCTTGCCCTGCACCTTTGAACTACACCTCAGCTTGTCAACTCTAGCATGATTCAAACAGGTGAGCTAAAAGGAGCATCTTTGCTCTAGACAAAGCCATTTTTAACACAGAATGTGTATGCAAGCACCACAACATGCTGCAGTGACTGCTAATACCCTCTATAGGAGGAAAGAGGAATTTGGGAGCAGGCTCAATCACAAAAAGGGCTTCTGCTGAGAGGTTGGTATGTTTGTGTACATGTGTATCCATAGTCACTCTTCACACACCCTGGTGGTGGGGTTAAACCTCTGTTCAAGGGCCAGCAAAGACAGGTGAAGCAAATGACCAACTTGATGCACCCACCTATTTGGGTCAATACATAGGGTGGCCCTCTGTGAAGCTGTGAAAAGGGACCTTAAAAATCAAAACTATTCCCCCAAAACCTAGAAATGGGAAAATTCATATTTTGGAATTGCAAAGATTCAGAGAGTCAGATTGTGTGCACACACATTTAACTCTTCCCCAGAGAATCACATATGCTGAAAAAATCATAAGGTATAAAATACGGATTACAGGTTGCAAGTGGGATACCAAAGGGAAATTTGATAAATGAGCTGTAGTAACTACCATAACTGTACCTGCAAACTGTTGTACTTTTTCTGCAGAAGCAACAATTGTAGGCGGATCTTCTCTCTCCTATGGTCCTCCATAGGCTGCTGGAGCAACTGCCCTCCTCTTTGTAAAACTTCTTCAATCTGAGCTCTTTCTTGATCCAGCTAAAATTACACAAATCTCTATTATCTACAGAAATTAATTTTAGAAACATTAGCCACTCAGATAGTAACAGCGATTGTACCAAACTTTTGTCTTAATCCAAATGGGAGCCAAACAAATTCAAGCAGATATTCTCCTCAACAACTACCAAATCATAAAATCCAACTTTCCATAAACTTTAAAAAGAGATGTACTAAAAGAAATTTAATGAACCAGCAGTGTGCATTCACATCAATAGGGTATTATGACTTTAGCTCCATTTCTATTCTAGATATTCCTTGACAATAATAAGCAAGCTCAGGGCAGAACAGCACAAAATTAAAAATTCAATAAATATAAAAACAGTATAAAAGGAAGGCTATGTTCTATAACCATAGGCCCTTCTATAGAAATAGTTTAAAATTTGTGTTCTGTAATGTACATGGCGTTTTCCATAGACTTATATCCAGCTTTCCAGCTCAGTTTATAGTATTGGAGCTGCTTAAAAGGAAGGCAGATAGAGTGGACTGACATGAATTTACCTGATTTTGCAGGCAACGAGGCCATAGTGGACAAGATGCTAAAAAACCTATGGCAGTTTTATATGGGTGAATAGCAGAGTCTAGATAAGAATCTAGAAGATAAATTTTGTTCAAAGCTTTTATTTGGACTTCCCAAGATACAGCCACATTACAAGACTCTTACTTGCACCCTACCTCAAGCATCCTCTGAGCTGGCCTATGCACTGTGATTCATTTTATCATACCAGTTTAAATTTGAACCTCATTCAAACATCATTCAAATGCAGGAGGGATTTCTTACAAAAAGCTACTTTGAGTAGGAGATAGACGATAGATAAACAAAAATCACATTTCACTACTTGTATTCTATAAAATTGTGATGAAAATACCAACTCAAGTATGATTAGTTACACTCAGACCAGCATCCAAGAGGAAATAGCTATGGGAAAAGTATTGGAAAATTGTGCAGGGTATCCAACAACTTAATAGTTCTCTTCCTTTTCTACCCTTAATTTAAAGGCATTTAATCAGAATTCCCCCTCAAAGTCTGGAGCAATGCAACATAGGGACAAAATAGGAAGTTATTTATTTAATTAATTATTTGTTCTATTGCTCACAAACCTTCTCCTCTTCCCCACTCAATTCTGGATGCTTTTCCAGAACTTTTAACATATTCTGTATGTCACTTTCAAATTCATCCAGGTCTAGAAAAGCCACTCTAGCTTCACGGGGCTCTGACATGACAGGAAGTCGTTCTTGTCCAACAAGCATCTGCAAAGCAAAATAAAATCTTGGTCAAGCTGAACCTTTAGTCTAAGCAGTCCCATACAATCCCCCATGAACAGGTATATCAGTCTGCAGGACCATTAGATAGCAGTACAAATCAAAAATTTAAGAGTTATATGAACTGAGAGATGGCTTGAACACACTTGGTAGTTATTATCAAGTTTCCGCATTCAAACTTCAATCTGAGTATTTTGTCCTCAAAATAAATGAAACATCTCCAGTCACATCAGCTTATGGTATTGTTTCGTAGCTCACAAATATGTACTGAAATATATACAATTTTCTGAACAGTTCTTTGTAAATTTTCCCATGAAGCACAAGTCATCACCTGCTACTCAGGTGAAAAAAAAAGCAGCTGGTCTAAAAATCAGTCTATTTTTCACATATAAATACCTACACTTAAAGGAGCACTCAAAAGCAGCAGAGCGCTGTTCTAATAAACAATGGCCTATCCACTACAGCCAGTTGCCATCTTCTTGGCACAGATTCCCCAAGCAAGTTCTGGGGCTCGTTCATCCTCACCTTGGCACTTTTGATGTGCTGAGAGACCTTCTCAAAATTACGGTTGAGTTCTGCCAGTTTGGGCTCAACAAGTTCCCGGCAGGACACGCCCCGACCGTTCATTAAGATGACAGCCTGGTCACGGACGTTATCCACTCGGAGACTGACGTCATCTAGCTCAGATGTTAAACGCTGAGAAGTGAAAGAAAATAAAGAAAATTAAAATGGTCACCTCCTAGGCAAGGAGAGAGACATCTAAAAGTAAACAGGAAACAAATCTGACATCATTCAGAATCCATGAGTTGACAGATGACACAACATTTCCTACCTTCACAGTTTCCTCCTTTTGGCTAGCTGACTTCTTCTCAATTTCATCCAGTAAGGCTTCAGCCTGATACAACCAAGTACTTATGTGAGCAACGTTTTCATCAAAAATTTCCAGCTGGCCCTGGTGATTCTGGAAAAAGATGAAAAAAATGTATGAATATGAGAAACTTCTAAAAATCCAACAAAAAATCCTAACAACAACAACAAAAAATGCACAAACTCAAAAAAATTATCAAATA
Organism: Agelaius tricolor; assembly: GCF_023055355.1. Taxonomy (NCBI): domain Eukaryota; kingdom Metazoa; phylum Chordata; class Aves; order Passeriformes; family Icteridae; genus Agelaius; species Agelaius tricolor. The sequence goes on from NW_027269261.1 coordinate 49,826,051, forward strand.
AATCAACCGTGCCAAAATATTATGAGTAGATAGATAAAATAGTGTTTTGGACATACTTTGGAATGAAACACTGAAAATTAGACCATACCTTTCATCTTCACTAATATTTACAAAAATTCAATTTTCATTCTAGACCCTTTGATAATATAATTTCTAATTCACAGAAAGATAAATAGAAGTAGCTGAGGTAGTTTGTACAATTAAAGATAGACAATGTATTACAACAACCAAAAACTCCACAATTTTTTCTACCAGCACTAGCAGGTACAACAGTATCCACTGTGTGTGGTTATTCAGGTCTTTAAATTGGAAAGGGACTATGCCAAATTTACAAATTAATCATGTGTTGATATTTTACTGATTGCATAAAAATATTCCTTCCTCTTAAGAAAAGTAACAAAATTGTAGACATGTTAATTAGGTCTGTTTTCACATGCAGTCAGAAATTGTAACATTAGGTGCCCCAGACAGATGTAATGTTATTTTGTGTATCAGATTCAGAGAAGTAACAATCTGTTTAAGCCTTTCACCAAAACAAAAAGGTAGACAAAATTTGCTCTTTCAGAATAACAAAACAAAGGGAGGAGAGAAAAGAGAGAAGGCCTATGATTGTGCTTTGTAAGGTTAAATTGTTCTTTTGCTACATGGAGCTATAAATTTCTTGATGTTGATTTAGAGAGCACAGACTATACTTGTCACCAGATATGAACATAATCTAGAAGTATTTAGTTATGGATCATCCTTATGGCATTTACACATAAAGGTAAACTACCTGACTACTCCTAAAATGGAATTGGACTACAAAATTAACACTATCACCTGCAACAGGAACTGGACAGCAGGCACAGGGCTCACCATCCATTCATACACTAAAGTTTCCACAACTCCTGCCTTCAGAAGTCCCTGATATGGGTTGATTGTAATAACTAGCTAAACAACACCAAAATACCTTATTTATATAAAAGCATCAGTCTGATACTAGTATCAGTTGTAGACTGTTTCATGTCCATTTAGCTTAATTAGCAGCTTTAGGTGTATAATATGCTTGGGCTTTCATTTAATCAGCCAAATAGATGTTGTTGCCATACTTGAACACTTGCAGCTGTGGTCTGTCCAAAAGAGCAATAGACTGACAGAGTCACAAGTGCTTTGCTGAACACCACCACAAAGTTATCCATTGTCCACTAAATAGCCATCATTCAGGTCTCAAGGAATTTATCAACACAAAACAAATGTTCGTGTTGGTGCTGGCACAGAGGCTGAATATTCAGGCTGAATAAAGAGCAGGACATGCAGCAGGTCAGTTTCCAACTTCCTCATGACTTACCTCTCCATCTACAGCATAAACAGATATCTATTCCACATTTTTTAAATGCATAAGGTGTCATGGAAGCTTCACTTTACAGTAAAGTGAGACAAGTCAAAACTCCAGCTGCTCCAAAGAGGTGGAAGGAGAGCTACCCTGAATATTTCTCATGCATGCAACTTACCAACAAGGTGTCACACCAGTCCTCAGTCCAGGTTCGAACTCTGCTCCAGCCAGCATTAAGGACACACAGCTTCTCCTCCAGGACAGCCTCACTCCCTTCCACCAGGGACTGGAGTGCAGTGCAACTTTCTGTGATGCTCTTCAGATCAGCCTTCCTCCTCTCCAGCTCTCTTAGCACATTCTGAAACAAGTTCAGCCATTAAAACTGCACTGGTCCCAAACACAAGGGAAGGTAATTTTTACATCCACAGGAAACAAATATATTGTAGGTGATCTTCACTTGTGGAAAGAATTACACCACGTGTAATTGCCTTCTGTTTACAGTAACTCTCCGTAGATCATGATCTCATTTTTTAAGAGAGAGTGAGAGCACAATGCATGTAAAGTGTCCTGAACAACTTAGGGACTCTTTTGGTTTGTTGTCTTAGATCATCTTCAACATTTCTTTTCATTATGTAGGTAAAGCAAATGCATCACACTACGTTGCAAGTCCATTTTTAAAAGGTTTTTTTCTGCACTGCAAAGCACAAAACACTAATTTCAAGAGACACTCTGCATTCCTCTGTATCTTTTCCTATTAAAGTACTTTTACAGTTGGCAATAATGAGAAACATGGTAGGCCAGTGCTAAATATTTTTTTGAGAACCATCACAACTCATTACTGCAGATGTTCAATTCAGTTGCTACATATTACAGAATCCCTACTGCTATATTATCTATATAGAGATATGTAAATACATGTATCTTTAGCTCTACCCTTTTTTCCAAGCCATCTCTGCTTTTAAATAGTTTTTTTAATCCATAAACCCCACCTTTTTTGAAAGTATGCATAGTGTAAATTGTAAATTAAGCAATATGTCATCTCTTAAATATCAGGACAGTTTCCATGTGGAAAACAGATCTCTTGCCATATAAGATCACCAATTATTACTGATGATATCTCCCTACTTAGAAAGTTCTTTGCTGCCAGTGTACAGTGTGGTGAAGAATCCACTTAATCACAGCCAGCGTCTGGAGCTCCTTGAACATACTATCTGTGAAGTAACTTATTCCTTTATCATAACTTATTATCTTAGAAACAGAAATAAATACTCAAGTTTCTACATTTTAAAATTGCCTCCAGAAAACTTGAAAACAGAAAGGACAACTTTGTATGCAACATATAGGACTTGTCCTCCTGCTGGTGAAGTATAACAGTCTTTACATGCATGGCTTACAAATCTATGGTATACTTCCAATAAGGATTCAAAAGTTTGTTTGGAGAGGAATCTTGGGCATGCTGCCACAGCAAAATCCTAGCACTAATAATTGCTAGTCCTGATTGAAATGCCTGAGAACAGGTTACATTAGACAAGTTTGCAATTTGGTGAGTTTTCAAGTTTTAAGACTGCAGACAGACCCACTCCAGAAGTAAAAGGTGACAGAAAACAAAAACTGGAAAGGTCAGTACTGCTGAATTATATCATCTGGCACTTGCTGCTAACCCTTAGTAATATCCAAATTTCTACAGTGGGAGAAAATATGATTACTCTGAAGAAAGTAACTAACACATTTGCCTGTTTCCATTACAAGCTTTAACTTGTAGGCAAAAGAAAATAAGGAATTACAGTGGCCTCTTATTTTGCAAAGTCACAATTTTGAAGACAAAGCTGTTTCAATGAAAAGTTACAAACTCAAATTTTCATTGAATGCACTTTTCATTCAATGCAATTTCAGTTTGTTCTACTAGTAAAATATTTGATCCAGTCCACAATTATATTTGCTGATAATTTTAAGAATCTTATGATTGTGAAATGTGTAAGAGATACAGTAACTTTTTAGTTACAATTAGTACCAAATATGTAGTAGTATCGTAAATATTTTACTGGCATTTAAGATTGATGCAAAATGCCTAAGATAAAACAGATCAGACTCAGTAAGGTACTGAACATGAACTACTGATTCTACTAAAATTTCAGGATGTGGGAGATTTAGGAACAAGTTATAGGGATTTAAATTCACAGCCACTTCTACATAGTATTGCCATAATGTCAGAAACTTTTTCTACCAATATTTAGTAAGCATTCTTACTTTGGCCCAGGCAATTTCTGAATCTAGATCAGAAAGCAAGCTCTCTGAAGTAGACTTCTGTACAAGGTCAGCTTCAGTGGTAGCCAGCCACTCTGACAGAGAGGCAGACTCCTTCCTCATTTTGTGTGCCAGCTGAGTTGCTCTTTCCAGGTCTTGTTTTCCTTCTGTCACCTACAAAAAAAAAAAAAAAAAAAAAAAAAAAAAAAAAAAAAAAAAAAAAAAAAAAAAAAAAATTAGATTTTAAAAGATAGCAAACGCAAAAGTGGTAGCCAGCTAAAATAAATATCCACCTAAATCCTAAATATATAAAATCCTTGCATCTTAAAACTGTCTTGCTTTTGCTTTAAGGAAGGACCCTAAAAGGAAAGATTATAAGCATCTGTATCTTACTATACAACAGAGAATATATACAAATAATTTTAAATTGAGATGCATCTAAAGGAGATAAAGAAACCTGCATACCATTTTATTTATAGCTAGCAATTACCAAACTGATGTTTATCACTTTATTTTGGTCCTTTAGCTGAAACTCCAAGGACTGTAGAGTAGTCACTCACATAGGTAAAATTCAATTCCTCCTAGTAATTTGTAAGGGCTGCTAGAAGAAAATTGTAAAGAAAAATTTCACTGAAAATCTAGTCTGCCCTTAAAAACATGTCAGTAACATTAATATGAAATTTGATGTTTGTCACAGTAAAATAATTTGTATTTCACATCAGTTACACAACTAGTCTGGTGAGATTTTAACACAGACTTGAGAAGAATTCCAAGCATCATAGTCAGAATCAATTTTACAATATTGTGCTCTGTTCTCTACTCAGAAATAAAAATCATAACATTATACGGCAAGTAATTCTGCCTTTCTACCTTTTCTTAATTTCTTATCTACATGCCTTCTAGAATCCACAGCTTCCTGGATATTCTCAAATTCACAACTGCAAAATTTCCTAGGACCCATTCTGAGATATTCCAAGACTAATCTGATCGTTTACCCCGAGCTTAATTCATGGAGCACTGAACAAACACAAATCCATTTGGGATTCCACCTTAATTTAGGTAGAGAGTCCTATCTGCCCAGTAAGGGTTTAACCACTTTTAAACACTTCTCTTGGATACGTAAATATTCAACTAATAAGAAAATTATGCAATATTTAACACAGTTCATGGGAAATACAGGTTTGCCTGCATTTTCTATTTCACACTGAGAGCAACCATTTAGATGGACTACAATTCAAAACTATCACGACACCCAAAAAACCTCAGGTGGACTTATATTTCTCACATGATAATCTGACCATAAATAATCTTAAAAGACTTTAATGGATGGTAGGTCAGATTTTCAAGGGCAATCAAAAGTCTGTGAACCTTCCTTTCTTCAAAGCTACCTCTCCTCCAGGGAGATGTGTAATATTTAATCTCTCAAATGATTGCTCCGGGATGCAGCAACTAACCGACAAATTATCAGCTTTAGAATCAAACTTAAAACACCATCTAACAGCAGAAAAATGACATGCAGACAAATATTCATATATTTATTTATTTTTCTTACCTGTGCCCCCAAGTCATTGTAAAGAAATTTCAGTGCTGTCAGTTGTTCATCCATCCCTTTAGGATTATCCGTCTGCTGTTTCTGTACAATTTGCCTTCCTGTCTTGATGACAGTTTCAACTTCCAATTTCACCTCACTGAGGATCTTATAGAGTTTCTAAAAGCACAAATATGTACATTGGTGATCAATTTGTAGTGCAGGTTTTCTGACTCTGCTTCCTTTGAGGACCTTAACTTCAAATTGCACTTCAATTCTGATTTATGAATCAATAGCAATATCTGACAAGAAGATTCCAAACTATCGATGATATTTTATTCTGATAAATATTCTGATAACATTTTATTCTAGTTTTTTATTTTCAAAAATTAATAAGATCAATAATTTAACAATGTTTACTCCAAGGCTAATATTGTGATCTGTACTTCATCTTAGTATTTTGTTTTGTTCAAATACTAATGACTGTGATGCTTCTCCAGAATATAAGGATAAACCAGGGAAGGGAGTTCATAAAAACTCAGCTGTTCCACTATATCTATGATCGACAGCCCACTGCTTTTATGTCCTGCAAGAATATGAGGTTTTTAGTTATCAAGTGCTCTGTTAGCACTTTCCAATGAGCTGCAATAGTTCCATGATAACGTTAAGCAAAATTTTCTCAAGAGAGAGTTTAAGCAACAAGAGCTAGAAGAAAAAGAAGCACCCCCTAGGATGAGTCATGAACATTGGATACATACCATGCACTTCTCCAAGTGAGTTTGGATTACATCTGGGTCAATATCCTTCACATCCAAGACATGAAGTTCTGCTTTTACACCATCCAACACCCGCTTGCAATCTAACATGCGCTGCTCAAAATTGGCTGGTTTCTGGAAAAGCTGATACTTTGTACATACTTCACGGAGCTTTCTCTGTTTTATGAATATTATGTTGAAAGATTGTTTTAAATTAGTACCTGCACTTCAAAAAAATAACCTTTAAAGCATCTCACACCACAGATTATAACCCATCATGTCACCACAGATCAATATATATGGAATTTTGGCTTGTCAAATAATGGTGCCATCACCTAATGCTAATCTCTACCTGAGGTGCAAGAGAGATGTCTTTCTGTATCATACACTTTAAAAATACCCATTCTACTCACATACAGAGACTTGCTGACTTTGTGCACTTATCCCATGACACTTGTGAAATTCAAGCTTTCTTGTTCAATTCATCTAGGGCTGTTTGTTTCCTTATGAAAGCACACAAAAGCACACACTATTTTCTTCTGAGGTTCATCTGACTGCACTAAACAATTTACAGGCTGACACGGCAGGGTGTAAGGGTGACTCTCATGTCTTTACCTGCAAAGCATCCAGCTGAGTTCCACCACGGGGAGACCTGCATTCAGGAGAAGCAGGAGGGAAAGAGCGAGCACTTTTCTTCAGCTCCTCTAAGGTGGATTCATGAGCTGCAATCTCAGCTTGAATTTTCTGCCATATCACACAAGCAGGAAAGAAATACATTTCAAAATTGCTTGCAGAGAGAGGAAAGGGAACTTTCTTACCACCCACCAGAAGAAAATCTACTCTGTAAAACTAAAACACCACCAGGTTTATTTTAAGTATTCTGCCTTTGGTGACAGATTGCTAAATTGAAAACTGCTGTTATTCAATACAACCTTAAAAAAAATAAAACCTTCCAGATTACAGAAGATAACACCTAGTGCATCAGCACAGGACTGAAATTTATAAATAAGTCCTGACTGAGCACTATCATCAAATATTTCCAAAAGTTTTGTAGTGAAGGGCTATACAGAAATACCTGTGCCTCCTGGGGCATCTGAAAGGCATCTATCCTGTCAGTCAGGTAAGATGTCAGCTGTCTATCCAGATCTCCTAAACTTTCCTGCAAGACCTGCAGCATGTGGTCAGTTTCTCGCATGGTCTGAAGCTGTTGTTCCAGGGCGATCTGTCGGCTCACCGCCTGAGCAGGACAGAAAGGTGAGACAAAATGCAGCAATAATTCAACACAAATCATAGAAGACTTCCTCAAAACAAGGAGGAGAGATCAGAAAAGATCCTACGCCTGGAGACTGGCTAAAAAGAATCCTAGAAAGCAGCAATTTTTGGAGCTTTCTGTGGCTTCTGAACCAGTAACTGACAAGCAGTGGAAGAGAAAGAGTTCTGCTGCTAGATACATGTGAGACAGCAAAAACACACCTCTCCTACTACCTCAGGAAGGAAGTATTCTGTTAAAACCACACCAGTTTCAATGGGAAACAGGAACTTCGCAATAGACCACAGATCACTGTTGTTTGATATTCACACTGTCAATATTCACATTTCCTTTCAAAACAATAAACTCATTTGGTTATACTGTCAAAACAGAAGTTCAGTTTTTTCCCTTTATTGCTTCTTCCTTCAACAGCATCTGAAATGTCACTACCTGCACAGGAGCACAAATTCCCCACTATCAGTATGTGCATGCACAGACCTGTGCATGTGCATACACACAGTTGTGGAGAGCTGTCAAAAGCCCAGTGTGCCAGTGCTGCAGCTGCCAAAGCAAACAGGTTTTTATTGGCCAAACCTGTTGTAACTGGAAAAACACCAGTCAATGCTAACTTAAATGCCAGCACATAGCCCCCAACTGAGGGCACTGCATTCATTTGTTCATTGTAATGAAGATGAACTCAAATACCCTCTATGATTACATTTTTTCGTCAGTGGCAGAAAACTCCCATCCTACAATTTGGCAGGGGCCTGTATTACCAGGATACAGAACACAAATTACAAACCTGTGCTACCTGAAATACAGCTAGTCTTCCTCTACTTATTAAATCTATGAAAGACTAGACTGAAGCAGGACAAGAGAAAGAGGACAACCTAATGGATGAGTAATGAGAAGAATGTTTTCCTTCTGTTCTTCGTTTCAGCATGACTTCTTCCTAGCTATTTCTGAGAGTGAAAATGTCACTTACACTCCTCATTTTTACAGTTAGTGAGAAAATCACCAGTATTTATGGCAGTAGCAAGGCGATATTAAGTTGTTAATATTGAGCTGTTCCTTGATTTTGGAATTGCCTTTTTGTCAAAATTATTTTAAAAATAAAAGGGCATCCCTGCAGTGCAAGCTTGCAAAAAAACTTCGCTCATGTAATGAAAAACAGAAAAACATCTTGCTCTTTGGACATTTTTACAAATTGAAAACAGCTGACACCACTGATGCTATTTATTCTTTTCCTGTATTGCAGTCTGGTATCTTTGAATTCAGCTTACAAGAATCATTTCAGACTTGAGCTGAAAAATCCAGTCTACTTCAACCCTCACCCCAAATTCTTACCAAGTGACTCAACTCCTCATAGCGGGCATTGAAAGCTTCCAGTTTTTCACTGATGATGTCATCAAGAATCCCTCCATCAATCAATGTCTGCCCAAGTTCCCGAATCTGGGTTCGGTTATCAGCTGGGTGACGCAGGACTGATTCCAGGGACTAATCAGAAAAAGTTTTAAAGGTCAAGACACTGAATATTACTGCATTTTCAGACCTGGAAACCTGGTTGTATACTGAAGTTTAACACTTCAACTGTCTTGAGAGTGCTCTAAAAGCATAAATCAGTTATGGCTTAATTCATAATGGCACCAAGGTGATTTTACTTTAGATTATCAAACTTCATAGCACTTTTTGCCTATTCTCATCATTTCATACCACTATAGCCCTGGAAGGAATTAACCAATTTACACAGGCCAGGAGAGAGCACACAATTTTATCACAGTACCAAGTATGGCACTATCACATACTGTAAAAGTCCACTTTTGGTGGAGAATCTTACAAATCTCCATTTTCAATTCAGATTAACATGTCCATTTAATGTGAAGAATCAGAATATTCAGCACATTTCAGTGTGCTACTGAAGTGCAGAATTTTTTTTTAAACAGAGCTATCTGTAAAATTACTTATCTGATAGAACCATTATAATACCTCAAGAGCATCATTGACAGCATCCAATTTATCAGGCAGATTTCCAGTCATTTGCACTCTTTCTTCCAGATTGTTTAGCCAAGCTGTTTCTAAATCAAGATACTGAAGCAGCTCAATCCAACAGGACCACACTTCCTAGGAGCAACAGAAAAGAAAAGAATTAGCCTAGAATTCCAGGCATAGGTCATATACCCTATGAACAACTTAAAGACATGTGTCTGAGAAATCACCTAAAAGAGACAAGTAGAAAATATTAAGAAACATGTCACAGTACACTATGTTATAGATAGAAAAACATGCAGCTCTATCAGGAAGATACAGAGAAAGGAGCATAGCAGTCACTAACTAAACTTGTCTTAAAACTATCACTTCATATAACTATGCAAGGTTCATACAACTATGCAAGAATGTAACAAAATGCATCCAATCCTCTTTGAAAGACAGGACACACACACTCTACCCCAGACCATAATCTCTTGTCCTAATTATTACTGGATTTCAACCTTTAATTTTTGGTAAATTCCTTTTTGCCTTTTTGGAAGACACGTGGATCAGTAACAGGTCTGTGAGACAAGTTTACTTATTTGCAGAGGCACCAAATACAATTATAAAAACAAAGCTAGATGGTGTCTCATGGATTCCAAATACATCATTTCAAAGGAAAGTAATCTTGGAAAGGAGTAAAATGCATTTATGCTGAAGCTACTATATTCAGACATTATCAGTGTCCTTCTCCATTCCCTTCTTGTGCCACCTGCCTTCATTTTAAGAATCAAGTTGGAAAAGATCTGAGAGATCATCCAACTCCAATCTGTGACTAAGCACCACCTTGTCAACAAGACCATGGCATTAAATGCCATATCCATTCTTGCCTTAAACACCTTCAGGGATAGTGACTCCACCACCTCTCTGGGCAGCCCATTCCAATATTTAATCATTCTTTCTGTGAAGAAATTCTTCCCAATGTACAACATAAACCTCCTCAGGAACAGCTTGAAGCCATTTTCTCTCATTCTGTCACTGGCCTCAGAGAAGAGGCCAAACCTCTTCTTCTGGCTACACTCTCCTTTCAAGCAGTTGTAGAGAGCAATAAGATCACCCCTCAGCCTCCTTTTCTCCACACTAAACACCCCATCCCTCTGGAGCTCCTCGTAGCACTTGTGCTCCAAACCTCCTAACGTGCTTTGCTGCCCTTCTCAGCACCCCAATGCCCCCGTTTTAGTGAGAGGCCTAGAACTGGACAAAGCACTCAAGGTGTGCCCCACCAGCAGCAAGTACATACAGAGGGACAATCACTTCCCCAGCCCTGCTGGCCACACTACTTCTAACATATGCCAAAATGCCATTCTGAGCCACCAGGGCACACTGCTGGCCCACATTCCCTGGGTGTGTGTCAGCATCCTTGGGCCCTTTTTTCATTGAACATCTTCCAGCCATTCTTCCCCCAGGCTGTAGCACTACATGGGGTTGTTGTGACCCAAGTGAAGCACCTGGCACTTGGTCTTGTTGAATCTCATACCTTTGGCTTCAGCCCATCAAATCAGCCTGTCCAGATTCCTCTGCAGAGCCTTCCTACCCTCCAGCAGATCAGTACTCCCACCCAGCTTGGTGTCATCTGCAAATTTCCTAAGGGTAGACATTATAACCTCATCCAGAACATCAATAAAGGAATTGAACAGATATTTCTAAGCAGAGGGCTATCATTCTTGCCTCCAAAGTGTGGCATTTCCCCCGGATACGATTGCACAGTAGCTGGTAGTTCTCCAGCACAACATTCAACTCAGTCGCCAGGTCCTGACCACTGGATGGCACTTTGGTGGCCAACATCTTGATGTTGTCCTTGAGAATCTTCACCCTCACCTCCTTCTGCAACACATCCTCCTTCGCTCTCTGTCAAAAAAAACATGTTATACTATCAACCTTCAATTGCCTTACACTCAGCTACTCACCACTCAAATCACAGATAAGCAGTTTCACATTGGAGGTCTCGCTGCCAATGTATTTCTTGGGCCTGGACGTAACAAAATACAGCACTAACTTGCATGGAATTCAGGTCATGTTAGCAAGTAGTGAAAGATCCTGTTTTATTAAGCATACAGATATATTTATCATTCATGGTTTGTTCATTAAGAAAACTCATTACTAAAAGCAAAAAAAAAGAAAAAGATCAAGTTCAGTGCTACTTCTATCACGCAAATACGAGAAACAAATTTACCAGAAAAATAAAATAGACGTTTGCTAAAAAACAAATATATCAGGAAGAAAAAGGTAGGGTGAATTTACAGAAATGATGTGTCTCAGAGCTCAGTAACTATCTCCCAAACTTATCCAGGAAAGATGATGTAATTACCCAGGACGTGCAATTACAAAGCTGGGACCTCCCCCACAGCTGTTGGGTATGCTCAAGGAACACACACAAAGGACAGCTAGAAGAATTCCTTCAATCTAACTACACTCAGAGGAGCCTGGCAACACATTTACAGGGTAAGTACAGTACAACTCCCAACGCACAGGTCTGGAGAAACTGTATTGTCACTTGTCAAATTTTGCCTTAGCCAGAACTGAGAAAGGATAGCTGGAAGACAGATCAGGCAGACCAGTCTGAGTCTCCCCGCTGAGACAAATAAAAGGCTCCAGAAACTGAGACTGCTCCGTATCTTTCTTTTCAGGTTTCAAGAACAATTTTATGAAATTGAAATACCTCTGATAAATAAGGCATTGCACTATATAGTAGAATTTAGCACAATTTTTGTATATATATTTCAAGACGTCTTCTAGATATAAGGCAATAAAAAAGTCAGTTCATAGAATGGCAAAGAATATAAAATTTTGGAAATATATTTTATGGCAGGATTTTCAAAACCCACCCAGCCTTATCTTAAACTTATTCCTCCTTAAACTTATTCCTCCTGTCAGCAGGAGTTCCACTCTCTGTTCAAATGAGAGCATATGCAAAAGTGAGCCAAATCCCAGTCCTACAAGTAGTCCCAGGATAATGTTGTTACTGCAAATGGAAGGGAATTTTAAGTGTTACAATAAGCTTACAGGCTCACTGACATAACTGTCATAATATACACAATATAATCTGGATTTGACAAAGGTAAATGTGCTAAAAGTCTCACAGAATTGCCAATGAAAAGAAGGCTCTTTCTTTCCTTGGCTTGTGTTCAGCCAGCTGTCAGACTATGTGATCTCAAGTGGCTTCAAAGGACATGAATATATTAAAACTCTTGTTAAGGACTGCTTCAAAACCCCTTCAAAAGGGACAATTCAAAACTTCAAATGGCTTCATTAAAGCACTTGTAAGGGAGAATTATTTTTTTTAATTGTCCATCAAGTAACAGTATAGTGGATACTCGCTTACAAAGTGTACACAAATAAAACCATTTATGAAGCCATGACTGAACTCTTAGATTAAAAAGCAGGGAATTATTTACTCTGTATATGTATCCAAGAAAATTATCTGTTCAACTGACAATATTATAATGAGACAAAAATATCTCCTTCCTCTCCATTTACTTGGTCACCCAACTCAAAAATGAGAGGCAGCAACCAGTATCACTCATTGATCTTTGTGGAACTCTTCCAACTAATGATATTAAAAAAAAAAATCTCTGTTTGCAACAGATGATGAACACATTACAACACACCTGTTTTAAAGTGATTTTCTAAATGTGGAGTTAGAATATTTAGGGGACAAGAAACTGAGATCCAAGTGATAGAAGCAGAAGAATGTTTTTACAACCACTAATTTAGATAGAAATACAATATGACACTATACCTTTATCAAAATTTGTCTCCTGCAAAGTTTTCCCATATTCCTAATGTTTAATATGCTATACATAAAAATGCCTGTCTCAACAGCTGAGCAAGCTGTTATTTATTATGAACTCCCCATCCCTCATGGCCAAAAAGAACATCTGGTTTTATAGTTTATGCTTTAAAAATCAAAAATTCCACACAGCAAAGATGAAAAATACCACTAATCTTGTCATGACCTGAGCTTCTTTCCACAAATATAATTCCATAAAAGGTCAACCCCCAAAGCTTTAAGGTTCTGTTTCTCTTTAATCAGGACTCTACAATGAGCTGGCATTGCTGACCTTCATTTCCTCTACTGCATTCTCTAGCTCTTCAGGGGACTTGTATTCAAAATCTTTCTCCAAATATTCTTCTTCAGCTTGGGTCATCCATTCTTGCATCTCTGCCAAATCCTTCTTCAGATTTACAGCTTTTTCCTGACTTTCAGACAGGCGATTTTTCTGACTAATGATCTAGAATCCAAGGTAGAGACAGAAAGAGCAGTTTTGTTACTTAAATGTCCTTGTACATGTGAAAAAACACAAGTCTTTGTTAAAATATTTTAGTACCAAAACATTTTCAGGCCTTTTTAATTAACAGAGCACTTTCACATGCACACACAAACTTATGAACCCTTTTTAGCAGATCAACAAAATCTAAAAGTGAGGGAAGGAGAAATATGACCTTTTTTTCCTCCTTCATTGAACATAAACTGGTAACAATCCTTGGAAAAAGTCAGACAGAATAAAATCTTCTTCTATTACAAGTATAATATAGTTAGATATATCATTATCCTGAGCAATAAAACACTCTTCAGGCCTCACTTCTTTCCACAACCCAGATACTCTGGATTCTATATCAACAGCAAGGCTCTCTAACACAGATTTTCATCAGCAATTGCAACAAAATAAATGTTTCTACTGACAGCAGAAAGCTTCCACCCAAAAGAAACAACCAAATACACCAAATTGGAGTGGTAGTCTATTTATAGCTTTTTATTTTTCAAAGCTGCTTGGAAACCAATAAAAATTATACAGGGACAGCATAATATTCCAGTCTTCCGAAACAAGAAAAAAAGGTCAGATCTTCCTCCCACTCTCTAGAAAGATTAGCATAAAGCCAAGTAAACAAATTAATTTTTAATTACAAACAATTATAGAGTTTATTTTGCTCTTTCCAGTCAGGTACCAAGAAACACATGCATTCAAGTTGGGCTTCAGCCCTTTGACAGTGAAACAAGTAAAACATTCCCATCCCACTGTTTCACTGCTTCACCTCTCAACAATCCTCACAATGCCACACAACCACGCAGCTGCAGCAACAACCAAGCACCAGCAACATGTGGAGAACTCACCTGTTTGCTCAGCTTCTCCCACTGAGTCTGGCAGTCTACTAGCCTAGACTTTGTCCAAGTATTTATGCTCGCAATAGGCTGAGCTCTTAAAGCAGCCTCTACTTCTTTCATCTCTTTCAGTGATGGTTCAATTGTCTCCATTTCATTGATAAACATCTAAACACGCATCAGAGAAAAGGAATGTTGTTCTTCAGCAAGATTTTACATTAATTTATAACAGTATCAATAATTTTGAGACTTTTAATCATTCGAGAAAAAGTTTTTGGAGCAGATCAATGCTGTGATCAGATCAATACCAGACTGCTTAAAAAAATCCTTCAGTGATTCAAAATATCAGAACTATGCAACTAAAGAACAAAGTACAGCTTGCCATACACAGCATAAACTTTTTCATATGTCAACTGTCAACATCAAAACAATACAAGTTTGAAGATTACATGCACTAAATATTCTATTTCTGGTGTACCTCAATTTATAGTCTTCTCCTGGAAAAAAGCATTTGAAGGTACATTGTAATTACTTACTATAAGACAAAATTCTACCTAAATGTGATCATTATGTGACACTGACTAGCCAGGAATCTTCCTTGCAAAATTCTAAACTCTAGGACTTTGATCAGTTATTTGCTTCTTACTTTTAAGCTACACTTGGAAATTTAATGCAGAAGGCACTTTTCACCCACAGATTCAATTCCCTAATCACAAAAAATTGGGAAAAATATATCAGCCTTTTATAGAGGAAATAATGCCAACTTGTAGATAGGTATTTATAACTACAGTGAAGACCTTAAAAAAAGCACAAAATATTATAGCTGCAAAAAAAAAGAAACCAACTCAAACATGCCCTGAAGAAATATAAAACATTTTTTTCTGGTGGGCTTAATGTGCTATGAACAGTACTTAATAAAAGCAAAATAATAAAGAAGAGATGCTACTTGTTATTTCAAAAGATTGCTTATAAGAGCAAAACTCACTGTGCACTGGTCAAGTTGCCTTTGAAGTCCTTCAGTATCCCCTTGAACAGCCTTTTCTGTCATCAAGAAGTCTTTCACTCCATCCATCCACTTCTGAACAACTTTAGAGTCAGTCTAAATCAAATATAGTAAAGAACATTGATACATTGCTGCGATGAAGAATGTATGGCTGTTGCATTTCAACTTCTAGCAGCTTGCAAAGGGTGCTCTACAAGCTGCTGGCATAGTCTTAGTTTTGACTCAGACCAACTTTTGTTTAATTTTTGGGTTTGTTTTGTTGGGCTTTTTGGGGGGAAGAAGGGCATCCCAAATTTCTGTTCTCAAATTTATATGAATATTAAATTCATAATAGTGATATTCTTCCATCCACCAGAGCATGGTTTAAGTGCCACTGAACTGTTCCAGGCTATCTCTCACACCAAAGCACAGGATCAGTTAAGGAGGAGAGCATGGTTTCAAGAATTATGTGGTTACTCTTCACATGAAGGACCTGGCTGAAGGCTGGAAATATGCCTAAAAACTATGATAAAAGAAATGCATGACTGTTTCCACACTTGTTTGAAAACTGCATGCCAAAGGAAAAGAGAGGGCCCTATAAAAATATATATCTGGAAAAGAGGAGTGGATAATGCTAAACATACTTTTCAGGTAGAAACCATGCTGGGAAAGCCATTTGCATAAGCAAGACACACATAAAAGGAAAAAAAATACAGAGGAACAGACTAACCACTAAAATTTAAAAAAATCCTAGCTGTTTGAGGCCAATAGTACAATACTGTACTCACTAGAGCAAGTCTTGGGGAAAAAAATAAACATACCCAATTTCAGAATTATGTGATCTAACAATTGGCAGTTCCTTGTACCCTGCAATGAGGTAGGAAGGGAGGAAGAGAAGAAAGGAGACAGAGGCATTGCCATCTCCTTCCCATGCAGTCATGGATGTTCGAAATCATCCTTACAAACAAAACCAATACAAAGAGGGATCTTATTTCCCCTGGTTCAACCAACTTATATGGCTGACATTTTTCATTAATATAGCTGGACTTTTACTCAATATTTTTGGACTATTTGGTTGGAGTTTTTAATAGATGTCATCTATCCTGACACAATCATCATCACAGAACAGCTCATCAGCTTCACCTTCTACTCCGCATGTCACAGAGGAGGAAAGCATACACTTCATTTTCTTAAAAACCTTACACTAACAGTGTTTTCAAAATCAATATGTTACACACTGTTTCTCAAAAAATGTCTGCATTAATGAAAACCCATTAGACTAAGTCCATGTTTATTTTTAGATCACTGCTACCATTAGAGGTCAAAGTCATGACATTTTCTTCATTCCTTTTCCATTTTGATGGAATTTCCTGCAGATGATTAGCCTGAAAATAATTTTCTAAAAAACAGACCCTATGATGCTTAACAATGAACCATAGCTTAATGTAAAAAAATACGTATTTATAAAGGCTGCCTTTTTGACAAGGCACTATAGCACACAACTAATTTAGCATTTTTTACATATTTAAATATTTATTTACATAAATAGCTGAAGATAATTAAGTGGGGTTACTCAAAGTTAGACACACATTTAAATAACTTGCTGAATCACAAACCAAGCCTACAAAGTTTAATTAAGTAAATGTTCCTACATTGCACAGGTAAATAATTATCAGTGGTCAAATAACCAGTGTAGGCTGTTGAGGTACAAGAGTTCACAATTTTTAGACATGAACATCCTCGTCATAGAATGGTCTGGGTTGGAATAGACCTTAAAGATCATTCAGTTCCAACCCACCAGCCATGGGTAGGGTCATCTTCCACTAGACGCCATCCAAATGGGCCTTGAACACTTCCATGAATGAAGCACCCACAGCTTCTCTGGACAACAAGTTCAAGTGTCTCACTGCCCTCACAGTAAAGAATTTCTCCCTAAAGTCTAATGTAAACCTACCCTCTTTCAGTTAAGAGCCCATTATCCCTTGTCCTGTCCCCACAAGCCCATGTTACATGTTCTCCATCTCTCAAAGGTTCCCTTTAGGTACTGGAATGCTGCTATAAGGTCTTCCTTATAGACCTTCACTTCTTCAGGATCAGTTTTTGACATTTATTCCAGGCACAAACAAAGGTCAAATGTGCTGAATCTTAACTTGTTCGCTCCTAGAAAAACCACATGATGTACAGCCATGCAGCAGATTTAAAAGATCTGAGAGTGATACATAATCAAAGACACAGCAAGCCATACATTACTAGAGGTATGATAACAGAATACAAGATAAAGAAAACTTTTTCAAGGAAAAACAAGATGCAAAACTGATAAAATGAGCCTTGTCTATTCCTCCCATCACATGAGTATTACAGTCTACCAGTAAAACATTACTCCCAGTTCATGTCACTAATGCACGCACTGTCAGCTTGGGGGAGCCTCTATCACATCACAAATAACAGAAGAACCACCTAATAGCAGGACTCACAGGCAGATCTGCCACTTACATGCTCATCAGGCTAACAAAGGTATCTTAGTCACTGTTCACCTGTCTGCTCACTGTTAAAATGAAAATATTTACACTGTTTCTTTTCAAAAACCTAAATGTGAGGAATGTTGTTTTGGGAAATGTCAATTTTTAAAGGTGCTTTAGGGAGAAAAAAAAAGAAACATTAAAAATAAAGTAATACTTGTGTGTAGTTGAATATAAACCACATGTCGCCCAAGCACTGACATGAACTTTTTTTTTCTCCGCCATGTAAACTTTTTTCCCCTTTAATAGCCAGGTGCTTCAACTCCTTCTTAGCCAAGGAGATCCTGCCTAGCCATTCTCCAAACTAATCTTGTGCTTGGAGTCTGCACCAGGACCATACACCAAGGCTGCCATACCAATCTTTCCTGCAGTACAAGTTATATCCTGGTGTGCCCAGTGTTGTCCACAGCATTTTTATTCAACTTGTTCCAGACTATCATTTTTAATTTATACAGTATTAGACTACAAAAATCTCCATCTAGATAAGTACCAAAGGAAAAAATCAGGGAATATGACACAACAGTCCATCCACTAACAGTTTTACAAACCATTTAGAAAACAGAGAAATTGCATACTCAAAAATACAGTTCATAAGACAACACAATGTAAGCCCCATATTTCAACAGATAGCACCAGTAGGTATTTCTTTCATTTTCAGTTACTTAATAATTATAATAATGGTTTAATATTAATAAAGCAACTATAGAATAATTGCTTCCATTGTTTCTTCTGCTATAATTTCTTTTTGGCTTCTGTACTTCCTTTTAAGGTAACAGGAAAGTTTCTAGCATCTTGCTCAGGACATAATTCTGTTCTCAGAACAGTGGGATTTTCTGTCTTGCAGAATTTTATAGGCATGTGTATATATTTATAAAATAGGTAGGAGGGCTGAGTAACCTTAATTTTTTAACTGTCCTTCCTGTCATTTCAGAGGCCATGGTTGGAAGTGGAAAAGTCACTACACCCAAGCATTTTCCTTACTCACTTTTCTAACTTCCTTGTAATAATTCTTCATGACTGCTCACCAAAACCTTACTTGAAGGAGCAAATTTTCTGTAGCAGGCATGGAATTACACTTTAAGACTAGTGGGCATCTGACACCAATCACACTGAAGATCATCAGCCCCTACTGGGATTAACAGCACAGCTGGCATGCCCTTGACCTTAGCAAAACCTTTGCTTATAAAAAGAGAGGGACGCTAATTTTAAGTGAAAAGTATTTCTGTTAGAAGGCAAAATAATATCCTGGGCACATTAGAATTCCACTTCTATGCTGCTACAAATATACTATATATGCTTTCAGCCTCTGCCGGACTAGTGGATCATCAAAATTCCCCTTCTCAATCAGTTTCATCTGGACTCCTGCAGGAACACAGAGAAAGAAAGGTCTATAAAGCAACTGAGTTATGCAAGCGAAAAAAAAAAAAATCCTTTCATTTTACCTCAAACATTCTCAACTTGGGCATAATTTCCTCCAGTAGTTTAACATCTTTGGAAATCTTGACCTTTAACTTGTCCCAGCGTCCCTGCACATCCTTGAACTCTTGCATGTAGGTGTTTTTTATATCCGAAGATGCATGCTTCTCCAAAGCCTTTGTTTCTTCAGCAAGTTTATCTACCCTGGGCTTCTGGGCTTCCAGTGTCTCACAAACTGTCTATAACAAAAGGAAAAAAGGCCTCCTTCCAGTATTAGCCATACAATAGGTACACACTTACATATAAATCCAAGTGCATTAAAAGTTTCATTGTGCAGATGGTCAAAAGTGATACTTGTGCAGACTCAATGAAGAGTGATACTCCAGTTACAGCAGTTATTGCAGCAGAGATGTCCAAACAACCTTTTAAACAGCAAAACCTTCAGCTGCTGTACTGGTGCAGCAGCAGAGACTACAGAAGGGGTAGGAGAGCTTGGCCACAAGCTCAACATGCGCAGGCATCTACGCCTCCCATGTGCCATGCCGTACTGGCACTCGAGTCAACAAAGCAACAGCTGTGCCACACTGCACTCTCAGAGCAAACTGCAATGCAGACAGACTAGGGCCTCAGTATGTTCATATCCCCACAAGTTTGCTTTTTAAAAGCATATACAAACCAGCTGAGAGTGTTCTGTGAAAGTGAAATATAATTTCTTAGTTGCAAAAAAAAGCTCTGGATACTCAAGTTTTGAAAACTACTTTCCCAGACGGGATACAGGGAAGATGCATTCTGAGTATATTCACTATGACATTGGTGATATAAAGAGTCACTTGATTTGAAAGAACTAATTTACTAATATGAAAAATAACAGCTGAAGGTATAAGCCAAAACATGAAAAATGCTGCCACTTCATTGAACTCATCATTCTGATTACAGTGCTTCAAATTTGCTTAAGAGAAATGCACAATGAATGCATTAAATGATTATTAATTTAATGGATTTAATTTTCTAGTATATATACTTAATATGTACAAGCAGGATGTGTGCATACATATTTTGCTGTATTTTTACTGAGGAAGACTTTTTTTAAAATGTTCATGTTCTCAAATCTATTTTACATTTATCATGGTTTCTTTTCCTGGAAAATGTAGCAATTCCTCTAAGACAGGTAGAGAGGTAGCAATGAGACTGGGAAGAGGAATGTATGTTTCAGAAAACAAGAGCATTCTGTGCAGGAGACCACAGATGAAGCACTCAGCAGTGCTGCTACAGGGCAGAGAGAGCTGAACAAACCCCAGGTCCACAAGCAGCTCCTCATATACAGTTTGTTCCCCTCTCCTGTCATACTCTAACGTTAGTGCACCTACACTAGCATAGTGTGTCCTTTCAGGGTAATTAGTCTCTGAAGAAAACTGGGCAGAGGCAGGAAAAGACAAGCCTCCAAAGGCTAAATGCCATTTCAATTCATGTAGCATATGGACCAGAAAACCTCCACCACGTTTAAACAATACAGAAGCAACACTAAAGAGACAGCCAAAGAATCAAAGCTTGTTTTAATCTCTTAGTTCAAAAAAACCACAAAGCACTAACAACTCTGTTTACTGGACTTCCAAAAATCATCGCTCTGCTGAATAGAGAAGGATATTGCACCCAGCAACCAGAGATCCAGAGCTCCTCCAGCTCCTGCAGCCTTATTAGGCCACCACACAGGGAAAAACACATGCTTCTGAATGTGGACGGTGGTAGAGCAGGCAGGGAAGAATTTGATTTTTTTTCAAACAAACAAACAAAAAAGGGGAGAAAATACTGGAGATGCAGAATTCTCTCCCTGGAGAGAGGTACATCCCTGCCTCAGTACCTGGTATTTGCAAAGCTGCTGTCATCTATAAATTTTTGTCTACTTTATAAGCACGGCTGCCCTTTGATAGGCAGTCTGGAGGTCAGAGCAGTACAGTTACTCTCTCCAAACACCTGAGCAGGATGGGTTCGTTAACCAGCTGACGCTCAGACAGCTTAAAGCCAGCAGACCCCTCACACCTGGGTGAATATACTTACCCAGTGCTTGGAGGGGAGGGTGGAAAGCCTGCAAACCACAGGCCCTCCAGAAGGGCAGAGGCAGGGTCAGAGGAGGTCACCCTGCCCCAGGACAGAATCAGGCCAGGCACAGGCATGACTGTGGTATGGCTCAGGCAGGTGCAGCTCCCAGCTCCTCGTTTTCCTTACAAATGCACTCAGCAACAGAGGAGCAGACCTTGGATCAGGTCACTAAACTGATCCAACCCAGCCTCTAGAGGGGAGATGCTCTTGGAGCCCTAACAATTGTTTTGCAACTCCTGAGCACAGGAAGAACATGCAGACCAGAGAGGGCCTTTTAGGTCCTTTTCCCCTGGCTGAGCAGCCCCAGCTCTCAGCCCCATCTCCTGTCACAGGCAGCATGAGATGCTGTGAAGTCTTGCAGGCTCAGAGATACCCAGCCCTCGCCTGGACATGTCCCTCAGCAACCTGATAACTCAGCAAGCCACCTCCAAAAGTGAGTTGCACACCCACATCCCTGACACCCCTCTGAGCAGTGTTAGCTACCCACTGAAAGCAAGGCAGGAGAACAGAGGGTGACAGCAGTGGGGTAACCTCCTTCCTCAGTGCAAAGGGGAGAGTTACCTTGGCCTGCTGCAGGGCGCTCTCCACCTTGCTGGGCTCGCTCAGGCCACTGGCAATGCAGTGCTGCTTGCCCTCCAGCTCGCTCAGCACGTCCTTCAGCCGCTGCAGGGACTCCACGTACTCCCGGCTCGGCTGCCTTTCTGTCTCTGGGACCATGGCAAAGAGAAAGGGAACAAAATACTAAGTAAGGAAATGCACTTGAACCCAAATCATAGGAGATGTGAACAACTTTCCAAGAGTTAAAAAACTCTTCAACAGATAGCATTGTTTTTCCTCTAAAAATATTATATATAACATACAAGTATATAGAATATAATAATAAATATGCAATTACAACCTTCCAAAAATTTTACAAACTCAATCCCATTTTCAGAAATTCTTTTTATACACTTAAGCACCTAATTTGTTTGGGTGGGTGGGGTGGTAGAATTGGTAGCATTTAAATTATATGTTATCATACCAAGAATAATCCATAGTATTTAGAATATATAAACCACCCAAATTTAGTATTTTGCATTTTTAAGCTTTAGACATATCTACTTTTTAATCTACAAATACACACACACTGATATCTACTATATATAGAAAACACAGTATAGCAAATACAATAGCCATACATTACATATTAAATTAAAAACACACTCTATATATAGGAATTATATAAGCTAGTATTTATAAATATGTGGGTGTATTTATATAAAAAACATATTAGCATGGGCTTGTGTTTTGCTTGCATTTTTACATTTTTTAATATATTTACCCACACAAATATATAAAAATAGCAGCTTTCAGCCTGTTGCCAGAACAGAGACACCATCTAGGAAGAGTTAAAAGGGAATTAAAGTTTGGATGGAGTATCTGCTTGCCATTTTCAACCACATGTCAAAATTTGTTCAATCCAGCCCCATGTGGAATCCCAGGCAGGAGGCAGCACCTCACTGGCATTTCAGAAGGAAAACAGCCAATTGGAATAACTGCAGCAAACAGGATTTTACCTATAAGTCCTGTACTGTGGTATGCACATTCTCTGGCCCTGGATTCCTAAGCAATTTTGTTACTGCCCCAGGTGAAAATTAATCTAAGCTTTGTTCTGACTCAGCAGGTAGCTTTTCAACAGCTTACTGTCAGAACTGTCCTACCTTTTATAAAAATGAGTCAACATTTTTGAGAGAATCAGAGTTATCCAGCTCTCTATTCTCAAAAGGCCAGCTCAATTTAAAGAGGGGGGGGAAATTAATAAGAAGCCTATAGGTGCATTGTCACTAAATGACAGAAAATCCTGAAGAAGAAAATAGTTAAAGTAATTTCCCAATGACAAAAATATTGAGTCAATTCCCATCTAAAAAATGCCTATAGAGTTGAGACTGAGTAGCTTTCCATGGGGGAATTTCCAGAGGCTCAAAGAAGAGCTATAAGAGGAGCTGGCCTTCTGTCAATCAAGGCCTGCCAAGTTCACAAATGCCTAAGTCACACCACCAGTTGTTTCCACCAGTAACATAGCTCTGGAAGTTTTTACCTTGCAGAAATTCAACTATGCTGTAAATAAACAGCTAAAACTCTGAACTGACATTTCCCTCTGTTCGTCAGCAGTGTATCTTCTCAGCAGGTTGTCTCATTCAAAAGACACACAAACACAAATTTAATGTGTTAGAATATATGTGGTGTTTCTACCAAGCAATAACTGGTTCAAGTAGATCAATAACACCTCAAGCGATGCGTGACACAAAAAAAAGTATTTTTCTCACAAGATACATAGTTACCAAAATACAAAACACTAATGAAATTACTCACAAGTACATGAAGTCAAAACAGCTAAAAAATAATAACTAGTCACAGTAAGAATGAAAACATCCCCTTGTAATTAGAACATGGCTGACAGATACTTCATTCATACAGTTTCCTGCATGGATATAATTGAAGCATGCAGGCCTGGTGCAACACATTGTATAGATGTCCTAACAGCTTAGTAATTGAGCCTATTTTTACTACATACAGAATGTATGTAATGCTCTTCCATTTGGAACTGTTAATAAAACACTTCCTCAAATTACTCTGAAACAAAAACTAAGGGAAAAAAATCTCTTACAAGTCTGTGCTGCTGCTATTCAGCTGTAAAGTATTACCAGAACTACATATTCCATGCACTACATTTAAAATCCTTTAAAAACCAGCATGACTGGTTTGAATGCTCATAATGAAATTTATAATGCAACAACAACCCAAGTAGAAACTGCCTGAAAAGCAAGCCAGATTCCAAATCACTTCAAAGATGAAATTTCAAAAAGGAATTATGTATGAATAATATGCTCAAAGCTATGAAAAAGAATAAATTTCACATGTGCACTTTCATTTTACAAGGTTCTCCTAATAGTCTACTTTTCATTTCTAGAATTTCATTACAGAACATTTATTTCTGTAAGTGCCAGAGAGAGACAGATTTCTGAGCTATATTATCCACCTTAAATATGTCTTGCTAAGTAGCTAAATGAGGTTTCAGGAATGTTGCATCCTTGTATAATCATTTTAAACACCATGGAATGATAGATTCTTGAATTGTGCACAGAGGAGGCCACATCTTTCCAGGTGAATAAAATAATTTGGTCAGTTTGGCACAAAGCCTAGCATAAACACTAGAAAAACTGTACCAGAATTCGATGAGTTTTCAGTCAGCTCAAAACAAACAAGCAACAAAAAAAAAATCAAAACAAAAGTAAGCAGGAGGCTTTATGCTAATATATGTATTTATGTTTATTTACCTTTCTTCAGCTGTTGGTGACATTCCTCTAGTTTCTGATGAGTCAATTTGAAGTGATCAAAAAAACCACTCAAGTTCTCCTGAATGAAATTTGGAGGCATGGGCTGAGAGGTGAGTGTCTTGCAGGTGGCTTTCAGATGTTCCAGCTGTGGACTCAGGCTTACAAGATGACTTAACTCCTGCTGTAAAAGAAAAACCAAAACCAAAATTCACACTTACCCTGTAAACACAAAGATTTTAGTACGCTACTGCAGCACAGTTCATCCACATTACTAGAGTGACAACACTGAAGTACTTCTGTGACAGATTCTAAAATCTTCCAGTCAAGTCGGGTGTCCTGCATAGATTTAGAAACTAGGCCAAGCTCTACTGGAGCATCCTGTGCTTCTGACAGCTTCCATTCAAAATCAGCAAGTTTGACCAGACTTACCTGACATAAGTCTTTTAGGACTGCTGAGGACTGGGATGCTGAAGAAGAGGCTTTTTTAAGCCAGTCATCCTTCTCATTTAAAGTCTTCTCAAGCTCATTAACTTCCTTTAAATAAGCATTTATGTCTTCCTGGTACTTTATCTTTCTAGCCACTTCTTCTAGATTTTGAACCACATCTTTCCACCCCGACAAAATTTTCTCCATCACAGATTTTATATCCACTGTAGGAAGTCCTTCTACAAAGAGTATACAAATTACTGTTGTATTAACTGCAACACATTTCATTAACAGGCATTTAACCTTTCCTTTCTTCAAATAAAAGTGCACTTTCACTTTAATACACAAAACACTTTGATCCCAAGTCCAATATCTATAAATCTATACTTATTACTAGCACCATTTCAGCTTTATATTGCTAGTAAAACATAGAGTGAGATACTCTAATTTTGAGGAAAGACAGAGAGGGATTTTTTTGCTGAACCACTCTAGCACAAGTAGAGCCCAAAGCTCTGGTCAGGGCAGCCAGCCAGCTTTCACAAGAGCACTTGATGACCCTGCTCCACGGATGTCCCTGTGCTCACATGTTGGCCATAGGCTTGGCACACCAACACCACAGAAGCCACAGGGGAGCAGCATGCAGAAAAGAGCAGTCACTGCCCTTATGGCACAGCCTGTACCTGCCTCAGGATAAAAATGGATGTAGGCACAAATATGCCAGTACTGTGCATTATTCCACACAGGTATAGTAGGGCCTAGGTCTGGAAAAAGGCTGCAAGCCTGAGCTGGACAGAACATACTATCAGACCCTAACAAAACCAGGGGCTGTAGATAGGTTACTTTCTAGAGATCCCAACCTTTTAGATGACAATCAATTAGAAAGCAAATTGTTGACCTTACTCTTTGCTGATACAAAGCAGCTTTTCAACTATGCATTTCTTGTTATGGTTAACACATGCTGGTTTCATACCATGACCTATCATATCACAGCTAAATGGGTTTGTAGAAGAAAGAGGAAGGGAGGATTACGTGCTGTTCAGGTTTGAAAACAAGCAACATCTAAAAATTTTTATAAACCAAACTCCAGGTCAAATCAGTGGCTTTCAGCCATCAACTTAAGGGCAATAGCACCCACTGTAAAAAGCTTCAGCAGCAGCAGGCAAGGAGGGGAGGACTAGACATGCTTAGTAAATTGGGGTATACGAGCAAAGCATTGGATTGCAAAAAAATCTGATTGCTGAGAAATCAGATGGAATTCATAATTTTCCAAAAGGGATGCTGGTCATTATGCAGGACAGTTGATACCATCTTCTCCCCTGTCTGAATGCTACCAGTGATGACAACTTCACCAGAAGTCAAGCGCACAGCAGATCTAAAAGATTGCTTCTAGATGATATGAACATCTCTTATAGAGATCTCATTCCACTGATGGATTTTTTCAATATGAAACAAGATTTTGGCAAGGTTTAAAGATTCAACTTTCATGGATGTCAATTATAAGATCCCATGGATAAGGGTTTTAATTGGCAATCAATCATTTTCCCAATCATATAGACTTCTCTCTTGCCTTTGAGCCATAGATTGTGACTACATCATTAAAAACACAAATAGTTTTTACAAAAATAGATAAAAATACGAAAAAAGAGATAGACACATATGTATCAAATTTAAATTTGGCTTTAAAACTTTCACTTCTCTCTAGCAGTTGTTTTAAAACTTTTACTTAAAATCAAACCACTTCCTTGAAAGCATGTAACTAGCATTGTTACTGAAAGAGAAATCATTTCTTAATTACCCCTTAAAAGACTGCAAATGAACACATGCACATTAATGAATAATAATATTGCTTTTCTAAAAGCTTTAATTAAAAAAAACCACATAACTAACTAGTAACAGTAACAATGACCAATGAAGGAAAGAAAATGGAGGGAGAGGGAAGGAGATAAGTATTTCAATATTATTTCCCAGTAACTCAACTGATTAAATCACAAAAGAGAAAAACCTCCAAGTCGCTTACCCTTTCCCATTTGATCCAAAAGAATGTGTCCACTTCGTTTCAGTTCATCTAACTTCTGGCTTTTTTCAGCTTTTTCCTTTTCAATCACCTTCAAAGTGAATCCCAAAAGAATATAGCGGCAGCAAGGGTTATTTTCATTGACTTCCCTCTTTCACCCAGTAATATCTATTTTCCCACTACTACCCAAAACACATCATTGTCTTGGATACACCACCTTCTGAGCTGCATGTTAGTTCTGCTTGTGCAGAAAACAAATGCAAAAGGAGTCACCTCTCACAAGTAGCAGGCATGTGAGAGATTAGTACTACAGCACCAGGAATAAAATATTAATGGCTTGATGATCCCACAGTATGAAATAAGATATTGGGACAACAGTTAAAACAAGACACTTGTGATCAAAAACTCAGCTGTAATTCTCAATGTGAACCAGTGGAGAAAAGACTCTTCTTAATAGCCCCTTCATTTCTACAGTTTCTACTGTGATTTCCAGTAGAAGGCACCAACAGACCTGTTCCCTAGAAGTCCAAACAGCAAGAACTATAGCCCATCAGTAATCCACTTTCATAAGCTCTAGTGCTTTACTCTCACAAAGATTTGGAGAGGGACATTCTCCATGACTACCAAGATTTTTAAAGGAAAAAGCTCCTCCCACAAGTTATGCATATTGGTGAATATCCCTTTGTGAGTCAATCGGTAGAAGACATCCACAGAGGAAAGACGAGCTCCTTGGCCACAAAACCACAACTTCAATATCCTCTGTGATTACAACACAGTATCTCCAAACTAAAATCCTTTTGAACCTAATGTCAAAGGTCATTACTCTGGTTTAGGCTTCCTACAGTACATTCAGAAGCACGCACTTATTTGCACAGCTGGGAAGAACAAACTCTGTCCTATCCACTTACAGTCCAGTCACTTAAAAACAGTGCTGTTCATGGGAACCTGGTGTTCATCTCAGGACCTCTTTTTTAAAGAGCTATAAACATTCTTAAAGATCTATAAATAAAATATTGGGATAGTTGCTTTGGTTTTTATTTCCAACAGTACTGCCATTCCAAACATTCCTACTGACACCATTTTCCCCCAGAGCACTATGGAGGAGCCTCTTTATAGAGATTTTTAAATATTGTTTTTGATTTCAAAAGCAGATTCAGGTCTGTTAAAGCTCCAGCAAGTCTTCATTAACAAAGAATGCTCAAGAACCAGAAAAAGGCAAGAATACATTCCTGACAAGGAATAGAAAATAAAATGGTTATTTCACAGCTCCCACAAGATTCTATAAAATTATATAGTCTGTCTTGCCGGTCAGCAATACTGTACACAAGATGTAACAATCAGGTTTTCTCCAAAATTAATAGAGCAAACAACATGTCCAAGCATTATAACAACAAACCACTTTGGACCCTGGGTGGTACAGTGTTTGAGGAGTGTCACAGCATGATTCAAGGGGTCTCTGAGCCCCCCACTGGCCTATCTCTACCAAAATGATATAAGTGGCATCAATCAAGGCCATTTCCAACTGTGAAACATTAAACCAAAATATGCTACTTAGTGTAAAAGATAATAATCCTGAAGACAGACATTTTTCAGACCTCCAAGGGAGACATCAGTAATTTATGTTTTTAAAATTTCCCATGGATTATGCAACACCACCAGCAAAAAATGTGTCCAGCTGGTCAGAGATTTCCATGTATGCTGAGTTCTGAACCTATTTAACTGAGGGACTTAATCCCCTCAAAGCATGTGGATCAGCTCACACCTCCAGCTGACAGCCAGCTTAGATACAAAGTAGAGTATTCACTGAAACATGCTCTATCTCCCCATTTTACCTTCAGTTTTTCTTTCATGCTTGAAGTCTCTCTCATCTTCTTATATTCTTTGATGTCTGTGGCCTGAATGGCAGATTTTGATTTTGAAATCCAGTTCAAGAACTCAGTACTTTCAGCATCAAACCTAGTTTAAAAGGTCAGACAGTGGTTTGTTTTTTGGTTTCAGTCACTCTGTCTTAAAAATCAAAAGTCTTAAAGTTCAGCACATTATTCAATCCCAAACCAGCAAGGCTTTACACAAAATTCATGCTCCTCATATTACTACTCACAGGAAGTAGAGACAGACTTTTAAAAGCCGACTATAATAAAAATTATACCCACAGTATCAGCTTTCAGGAACAAATTGAGAATCATTGTGCAATTTATTTTACACATAGCTTCACACAAATTATAACCATATCTTTTAATATGTTACAAAACAGATTTCTCAATGCCAAGTATTTTGAAAGTAATAACTAGACCTCAGGAACAAAACAAATAAGAATTGCAGTTCTAAGTTTCAAACTTTTGTCTGAAGGAAAAGCTAACAGTGGCAGTGACAGCTGACAAACATTTTTGCACACTTAGCTGACAGAAGATTAACTTCTGTCTTACTAGTTTTGTCTACAGTGCACACACATCTATTCTAACAACTTTCTTACCCTCATGACCTCTAAACTACAACCTACCACCACCAAAAAAAAGACCCAATCAACTCCCAAATTAACCAGTACTGTACAGAACTTGGACAGATACACTGTACAGACCACAAGTCAGGTTGTATTACAATTACATTACTTAACAAATCCTAACATGGACTAACAGCACCCCAATAAATCCAATTGTCAATCCAAGTTTCCATGGGGAAACTGGCAAAATTCCACTTACTGGTCATTTGTTGGTTTCAAAAGAAGTAAATGGAAACACACAAAAGCACCAGAAACTTTATGACCTATATTTACTACCCCTGGTTTTAATACAGTTTCAACTCTAGGAAAACAGATGACAGATAAATCACTTTTGCTTTCAAAACCTATAATAGTTTCTACAACTCAGGAGACAGAGAAAGGACAGATGGCTGCTGACTACTTAACTGCCTTTTACATTACCACCCCTACCAGAGCTCAAAAGGTCTGACCAGAGTCCTCAAGAGGGTTTGGGCAGGGTTTTTACCCCTTCAAACCTTCCTTCCTCCTCCAGAAAAAAAATTAATTAAAAAACTCTTCTTCATTGTTCAAACACACAGTGACTCCCTAGTCTTGATGCAGCCTCTATTTTATCTCTGAATGATCTGACAAAGATTTAAACCAGTGATACTTCAAGGAAATACTCATTTCCTCAGCCAAGCACAAAAAGCAAAATGTTGAGCACATAGCATTTAATTTTCTAATTTATATTGAAACAATTCCTTCCTTGCTATTTAATAACAAGAATTCAACACAAGTTATAAAACACTCTTTGGCTTAAGAGGAGAGAAGTTTCCAGGAAAACTTGATAGCAGCCTTCCAATACCTAAAGGGGGAGGCTACAAGAAAAATGGAGAGGGACTCAAAGGGAAGTGTATTGATAGGACAAAGAGTAACTTTTAAAGTGAAAGAGAATATATTTAGATCACATATAAAAAAGAAATTCTTCAGTATGAGGGTGGTGAGATACTGGAACAGGCTGCCCAGAGAAGCTGTGGATGCTCCATCACTGGAAGCCTAGCATACCAGACTAGATAAGGCTCCAAACAATGTCCATTAGTGGAAGGTGTCCCTGTCCATAGCAGGGAGGATGGAATGAGATGATCTTTGAGGTCCCTTCCAGCCCAAATGATTCTTTGAGTCTATATATGCAAATGAGCACCACCCACCCCAAAAATACTTGTCAAAGGAGACATCAGTGCAATATTCTTATTACTAAACACAAGATAAATGGAAAATGTTTCTGGGCATCTTTTTTTGTGTGGTTTCTCCCATTTTCCGATATGTTTTATGAAAATTAGAAATAAATAATAATCAAAATGCTTGACACTTTCACACCATCTCTTTAGCAAAGATGAGATGTTTTGCTTAAAGGAAGTAAATATAAATATGTCTTTTCAGCAAAGGAGCTGAGGTACAAAGGACTGAAGACCTGCCTCTATGAGAAACAAAACACTCCTGTTTTCCTTTGAAATTAATGGAACCTACAGGTTTTCTGCTGCTCCGAAAACAAGGCTGTACACAACATTCCATTCCCATTCAAAGAATCACAGAATTGTTAGGGTTGGAAGGGATGACTGGAGATAACCTAGACAAGCCCCCAAGCCCAACCTCACTCTGCAACTTCATTATTGCTCACTTGCATAAAAAAAGGATCAAAAGTCAAGACAGTCTCTGTAGTATCCAATGAGCAAGGGGAAATTGCAGCGACATGTACTTACTTTTTCTTTGCTTCACTGTCCCCTGGAATTTGCCTTTTCTTTGGGAGTGGTGGTGGGGGCAATTCCTGTCTGGACTGTTTAACCACTACCTGTTCCTTCAATGGTGTTTCTGCAGCAGTCTTCTGTGAAACGTGTGACATTCCTACGCTTCCTACAGCTTGAGTTACCTATACAAAATAATTTAGGGCAAGGATTATGTGCCATTTTTACACAAGCTGAGTTGCTTTTTCTTATTTTCTTTTATTCTGTCATAAAAGCCTGTTCATTCGCTCCCACAAATGACCACATTGAGCTGTCATGAAGCACATTTATCATATTTACACTCCAGAGAAAAAGATCATGGCTCTCATTTTACAGATGGGAACCAAGCATCAAAATTCTCAGTTCAACTAGAATCGTGCCAGTCCAAGTGAACTAAAATTAACAAAAGAAGCATTATATGTATTTTCTTTCATCATTTCTTCACAAAAAGAACAAAGGTACTTGGAGTTTATTACTAGCAATTCTACATTTTGTACTCTTACTCTATAAAACAAAGCCTAGATCTCACGAAGAGCTGATACACAGTGAATTTGTCCTAGCTCGCTCAAGTCAATAGAAACCTCCCATGCTCTTTATCAGGTTATAAGGTAAGTCCCTGGAGACTCAACCTATAAGTTCCAAGTATGTGCTTGATATTTAAGGGGAGTGAAAGGATAGAGACAGGAATTGGCATTCTCTAGTGCTTTGACTCAAACATAAGAACAAATTAAAACCACATGGCTGAAATGAGCCCCTACCCAGACTGCACAACTCATTCACTATACATTAAATGGATCATGAATTGGTGCCATGGTTTTTACCATAACAACATATTAATATCACCAGAAAAAGCACATATGAGTTATAAAGCTGTCAAATAAAACCCTCACAGAATCCAGTAGGAGTTCTGTCTAAATAAAAACATTACCAAGCACTCAAAACACTAAAATAAACATTGAACAATCCAGCTTGGCTATCATCATTACATGTCAAACAAACAACTACTCTATTTTCAACAGATGAGAAATCATACTCACAGAGCATAAATACTTGTATGACTCCCATTTATTTATCTATTCTGGGGTTTGGGTTCTGCCTTTGTTTTCTTTTAGCATCAGATTTAAATCCAGTCCCAGGACTCTTAAAATGTTTAAAGGCATTTGCATTGACTGATAATACATGGCAAGCCTGCTTTACTCATCAGAAAAATGAAGCTTAATCTGTGTGAGAAAGGAGTAATAGTACTGGTCAGGTTAACAACTTGGGCTTTTGGAGACCAAAAATGCAGGCAGCTTTGTCGGCCCCATGTGAAAAAGCACTCACCTACCTCTCTAGCCTGATACCTGGCCAATTTTGCTTACACAGTGAAGTTTGCATACATTCAAGTCATACAAAAAGCTAAAAAGTAATAAAGCCTTGTAAATACCTGGTTAGAATAATCCTCTAGCTTCTGAACCAAACAGTCCCACCTCTGAGTTAGCTCTTCTTGATCCTGATCAATTCTACTGGATGCTTTGCCATTCCCAAGGATTTGGGCCACATCCTGACCGAGTTCATTCAGCTGGTCTAGTGTTTGTCGTTTCATACCCAAGTCCTCTTTTAAAATCTGTAGTTAAAAGAAAAGATTAAAATAGAGCATCAATTATTCTACTTCCCCTAAGCTTTAATTCCATGGCTAAAAGGCAAAGGGGATTGAAAGGGTGCTGACAGGGTGAAAAATGTACTACCTGAGCCAGATGAACAGTTCTTTTGTGTAAAAAAGCACTAACAGACACTCTTTTTCAAGAACACATCCTTTAACCATCTCCTAGAGGAACCAGCAGTATCTCTTCAGTAACAGTTACAAATGATTAGTTCAGGTACAAGCTGCTCCAATGAAATAAAGGAAACTCCATACCACAAAGCTATACCTTGGAAAGCACAGCTGACTGGTGGCCTGCAATAACATCCAAACCTCTCAAAAATCTGGGATAGCTGTTTCAGAGTTTGGCACACCAACAAAGAACAGCCATGGAGTAAATAGTACCTATGTTTTAAATTCAAGTGCAAGAATCTGCATTCACAGCTCCTACTAGGGTCAAACTAGTTATTTGCCACTCATCTAGGCTATGAGATTTGATGGGATAGGGCAGGA
Source organism: Agelaius tricolor (assembly GCF_023055355.1). Lineage (NCBI taxonomy): Eukaryota > Metazoa > Chordata > Aves > Passeriformes > Icteridae > Agelaius > Agelaius tricolor. The sequence continues at coordinate 49,859,412 of NW_027269261.1, forward strand.
TATCAATACTCACTGCTAGTTTTCGAACATTCACACTCAGGTCTGTTTGATCTCTAAAGTTGCTTGTCTGGACCTTACTCAAAGCCTCTTCTTTCTCTGTTAACCAAGCTTTCAATAAGCACTGTAGATCATAAGAAAAATAACACAAGAAAATACCAAGATTGTCAAACAGCTATTGACAATTGCTTCTTTAAAATCTTTGCATTCAAAGCACAGTTTTGCAGTCTTTATATGCTGGAATTTCAATTGACTTTAACAAAAATAGTACAGAAAAGAGTACAAAACTATCAGATTAGGGAAGCAAGTAATACTTCCAGCAAAACAATTTCAACAAAACCATTTCTCAATATATCAGAGTACATCTCCCCCAAGTTATTTATATAGCAAACAGATATCCACCATAAAGCTAACATAGGATTTATAAATCATAATAGAATATATCAAAATGGCATGCATGTGTTCTTTTGTTTTCCACCCTTCTTCCTCTGTGACTCACATGCTGTTACAAACATTTTCTCACAGAAGTGATACCACTGGTAATCCATATTCCTTTTAGTCGAGACAGTTGATGAGAGACTCAGATACTAATTAGTGACCTCCCTGTTTATGATACCTACTTTCAATTGCAAAACAACTTCAGCAAATCCTATTTCAGTAACTACTGGAAACTGGAGTGGTCTGCTCTAAATAGACCTAACTTAGGGATCTTTAGTTTTTTCCTTTTCTTTTGCTGCAAGACCTGCCCGGTCTCACTTCTCTTCAGTCACAGAGCACTGTTGTAGTAACACCAGCAATAACTGGCATCAAGTACCAGGAAGGATTTTATGTACTCCACATTATGTTCCCACATAATGCTGCTGCTGGACAGCAACCTCCATGGACAAGAATGCCCACCTCTCTATCAACTTCAGCTGCCCAGCCATTGGTGCACTGCTGTTCCTCTCTGTTTAAAAATAAATCACGTAGCAAGACAGACCTTTTTGTTCTTTGAACAACACACTTTACAACAGCCACCAGGTTCCCCATCCTAGCTGTATATTTTTGGCATTGTCCCAGAACTTACTATAGCAACTTTGGGCCACAGAGCTAAGGCAATTTAGATTTCCAACATAAACCAATATGCAAAATCTACACACAGAAAATATGATGGTGGTTGAAATGCCATAAGGCTGTGAGAAAAAAATTATAACACCACACACTCTCTGGAAAAATCATGCTGGCATCCCAGCCAACATATTTTATGCGTAAGAGGAGCTCAAAAACCCTTCATGCGTTAGCTAATTTCTGCTAAATCAGCAGTCAAAGATAACTCTCCCTAGAAAACTGAAACATAATTACCACAGTGCTAAGAAGTCTCTGGCACTGATTGAGGAATTTGTTTCCTGAGTGGTAAGGATTGCGTTGACTTGAAAATATGGTGTACAAGAGCTTTCTAGGCAGCCACAAAAAGGCTGATGCATCACTGTTGCTCATCTCTCCGTGTGGTTGGACAAAATGGAAAATGCTTGTTAGAAAGTGTTTTAGTTACTTTTGTGTTATGAAAGTGTTTGTATTCACTTTTTAAGTAGTTTCAGACTTTAATTTTTGTAAGTCACGTGATCATTATTGTGCATTTGTAATTCAAGCCCACTAGTAATAAATGAATTGTTCAGGTGAACAATGAGTACAAAAGGCTCATCTAAACCAGCTAAAACAAACTTCTATTTATCTAGAAGTTCCTCTTTATTTGCTATCTGAGATTATCTATTTCCTCTTTATTTGCTATCTGACATTCTACATTAAGCACACTGATTGCTTCAATTTACAGAGCAACATAGCTACACATGAATTAAAATAAGCTGAGTTCAAATGTTCAACTCCAACAGAACATGGCACTTCTATCAGTTTTGTAATAGTCAAAGAGCAGTCCCCAAACAAATGTAAGAGTGGAAAAGGATGTTGACATGATGACAGAGTCATCAAAACTAAGAGCACTTGAAGTCCAAATCTTGAACATATACAGCAAGGATTTTGAGGGAATCCTTTTTTTTTCCAATTCCGAGTTATCATGCCCAAGAGTTACCAGAAAACATTAGCACACAATTTTCTGGATACACATACATAGATGACAAGGCATTATTTTAAGGAAACATATATAAACAGATACTTGACAAGGGATAAACCAGAATCTTAACCTTGGGTCTGTATTAACAACAAGGTCACATGAGCTACAAATCAGGGTTTCAATATACTACAAACAGATATGGGAGAGGTAAGGGAGAAACACACAAGGAGCCCCAAAGAATGCAGATAAAACATCATTGTCAAAGAAACCAGGCTGCAGCTGATACCAGTAGCTATACCAGCACTGTTCTACTTCTTTCAAATGTCTAAACAATCTCTGAGAACTGCCTTGTTTAAACAATAGCTTACAGTGATAAATATCATGTTTAAGAAAAAAACAATTTCAGTAAAACCTTCAAAGTAAAAACATAAAATATTTTCATCTGAGAAATGAAACAACCTCTAGTTCTAGGCATACAAACAGCATATGTAGCTGTGTTACCATATTTTTAATGCCATCAGTTACTTGTGTTTGAGCAGTATTTTTTATGTAAAATACATTATATCAAAGCAAGAAAACACTTCAGTATTGCACAATTGTGTACATGTGTTCATGCTCGAAGTACATATACGTTTATTAGGAAGATTTCTGTAATTACAAAACCACCCGAGGAAATGGAAAATGGCAATGAATTTTCTAAGTATCGCTGATATTCCCACTTCTTGACCATTTTACAAGATACCTTGGAAATTACTTTACAAGGAGTATATAAACTATAAACTTCTATTCTTAAACTTTGGAAAAATACTTCTATTGCACTTCAGAACTATTCCTGTCCTCAAAGAACACAGGGAACCCAAACAATAATAAATTCTAGGCTTTCAAGGTTTTTTCCCATGAAAAGAAATCAATCCTAGTAAGAGCTTTGATTCTTTTTCAGTTTGTTTTTTCCCTTCCACAATCAACCAGTCACTCTGAAAAGCTGAACAGCTACTCACCTGTTCTTCCAGCAGCTCCTGCCATAAAAGCTGAATTTCTTGCAGCTTGACCCGCCGATCCTCAGTCCAACGACAAACTGCTGTCCACCGCTCACCCAGCCTCTACAAAAGCACAAAACACTCAGAAATGATCACAAACCTCACAAAGAAACTCCAAAACCAGATAGTCAAAAGTGTGATTTCTGCTTCACAGTAACTCCTTTCTATATTTTATGAACTTCCCTGTCCATTATTTATATTGCTGTATTGCACAGAGATGGAGATTAACACTTTCAAAAACATTGACATATGGCCTGAACTCTGATTTTGCTCAAGTCTTTGCGCTATTTGATTGACATAAAAATGAATGAACAAAGTAGCACAAATTTTGTTTGAAAAAAAATCTGTCTCATGTACTCACTGTACTTCAGGTTATAGTCCTAAGTGACAGGAAAACACTTCATATGATATTCCCTAGATAAATTGTGTTCATGTCTTCCAAGTATTTCTCCTATGAGATTTTAACTTTCTTAGGAAAACAACTTACATGAAATAAGAGTTGTACTATGAATCTTCCCATTTAATGAAACTGCTGAAAGGATATACTACCAAATTACTCAAGTCATTGGGAATGCAAACAGCTTGACTAATCAGTAATAGAGCTTGAAAGTCACCAAAGCACTTTTGCAGGTTTTAGCTTGAGCTGATTTAATAATTCTTTAAGTCATTATTGCTCCTAAAGGAAATGTTATTTTAAATTACTAAGATAAATTGTCTTTAAACACAAAAATGTTGATTAACAAATGTTAATTAATGTTGATTTGATACAAATTTTTCAAGTGCCTAATAATACAGTTTTAAAAAAAAGGCTCTAAGATTTTACCTGCAATTGTTCCTCCAGAATAGCTGTTGCACTTTCCCCACTGCTTTCATCAACAATGACCACCATGTGTGTTAGAGAGTTGACCTTCACCTGTTCTGCCTCTAGGTCACTCTGCAGGCTCTACAAGAACAATTCAGAGGTTACCAACTTTGAATGCATTTAGTAATCTGCTATTTTGGCCACAGTTACTACCACAGCAGCTGTGGCTAAAGAACTTTGGTATTTCAGATTCAACAGCTAAGCACAGATTTTACCACTGGCAATCACTGCACAGTTTAAAATCTGTAAGCAAAAGGCTGCTAGAAAAGAACCCAAACCCATTCTGTTAAAATGCTGTAAAAGATGGAGTGCTTTCAGTTGGATGCCCCATACTTGACTAGGAGAATCACATGACAACTGCAATGACTTTCCATATGTTTGATGTTATACATAGGAGAGCTTAAGTGTTTCTACACATGGCTGCTACTGTTAATAAGCAAGCAACATAGGGCATCATTAAGAACACTCATTTTTCAAGAGTTGACAATATAACTTCAAAAGTATCAACAGTGCAATAACTGACCATAATGCTCCTAAGATAATAGTTGAAAACTGCAGAAAACATACAGCTCAGATTAGTTTAAGGCAATCTGTAGATTTAAATATTCATACAACTTCTAAAATAACAGATTCAATTGTTAAAGCCTACTAAAAATATCTCTGTAAAATCCACACACCTTTACAGTACTGTAAATGTCACTTTTTATACCAGCATATCCTAACCTACTGTATGAAACACATGCCTCAAACTCTCCAGACTTTGAAAACAAAGGACAGGAAACTACACAGACTAAAAATACTCCAGTGTTCTTGTTCTGTGAGGTATGTCCCATGCTGGGGAGAAGGTCAAACCTCAGTACTGAGCATGAAAACTAAAGCTGCACCACAACAAATATCAAAAGGACATCTTTCTCCTTCACAAAAACATTGCAAGGTAGAAAGGCTGGATTTGCACCCAAAAACTCAGAGAGAAAAAACACTTCCAAAATACTGCACACATGAGAAAGCAGTGTCTAAGCTCTCCCTTAGGATGTGATCCCTGCAAAAGCAGGGACTGGAATTGGTGACTTGGAAGGCCCTGATGATTTTGACCCCCACATTATTTTAATGTGCAGGTCTCAAGCAAGCTTTAGTAATGCCTGCCAGTAATTAAGGGCAAGTCTGCCCACAGTCCCTTTCATACTGTTCCTCACATCAACAGTTTACCAGGAGAGGCCCTATTCTCTCCACAAAGTAAGGGTAACAATTTTCCCTAAAGGTTTCATTTCCTGCATGAAGCAAATAGAACAGCTCCTGCTAGACACAGTGCTTGGGTGTTAAGTTAAAGCTTCTAATTCCTTTCTACAACATCATCCTTTTCCAAACACCAAATACAGCCATATATGACTCTTGACAATCAAGTTTCTCAGTCAAGGAATCCACCAACATACACATATTTCAAATATTTCTCTTATACATACTACATAACAGCAAAAGGTTTACCTTATGTTCTTCCAGCTGTTTTTGAAGGGACTCCAAATCTTCTGCTAGGAGCTGAGATTCCATCTTCTGAATGCGCTCCTCTGTGACCGTCAGCCAGTCAGACAGCTGCTGCAGCTGCTGCTTCTGGAGCTCCATCAGCATGTCGTGCAGGCTGCAGGGGGAAGCAGAGTTACTTCAGACACTAAGTAACTCTGCTTGTGTCTAGAGGAACTAAATTCTAGTTCATATAGGAAAGAAGCAAGGCCATACATAAAGCTGTTACCTATCACCAAATAAAATTTTCACCATTTAGCTAAGGAACACAGATAAGTATTCTTGTTTCTTTCTCAAAAAATGTTCATTAATTATGCAATTTATATCAGAGATTGTTTCTTCCAATGTGCTGCTAATAAAGCCACTGCTGAAAGTCACAACAAACACAGTTTTGCCATTGATGTCCAGCTCTTACCTTGGTAACCCATATGTAGGGAAAAATTCTTCTAAAAGCTTTTTAATTATGTAAATACCCATAGATATCCACATCCACTATATGCTTTATTGAGAAACTTAAATGTGTTTCTCATATTGTTTCAGTAGTTTAAGCAACCACTGCATTTAAATACCATATAATTAGTCTGGCACATCTACATAACAATTCACAGAATACTTTACGTAATGACCAAAAAAAAAACCCCCGTCAGTTATACATTTCTTTTGTTTCACCCTAAAGTATGAAGGAGGGTTTTGTGTCACAAACTGAAATGTTAATTCTAAAAAAAGTCTTAGAAAGGGATGCAAACCAAATTCTCCAATACACAGCAAGCACCAGAGGTCAGTCCTGAACCTCTAGAAGCAGCTGTGTGTCATGAACTCACCGGGACTGCCTGTCCATGCTCTCCACCCTGAGTTCCTCCCAGCGGGAGTTCAGCAGCAGCATTTGCTCCTGGATCTCAAACTCTTCTTCAGGTGACAGATTTCCCTGGGCCACCAATTGGTTTCCAGCCTGCAGAACATTGCCCACACTGCTCTGGTGTGCAGTCAATTCCATCATAAAACCCTGGAAATGGTACAAGCAGACACGACTGTGAGGTCCTATCAGAGTTTATGACTTGGTAAATATCCTAAAAACCTATATTGTTTGAATCAGTGCTCTAGAAGGAGCTGGCACCATCACATGAATGACCATGGCAGACCCATTCCTTTCCTTAACACAAGATTTCCCATGCACTACAAAAATTCTGGATCCAGTAAAACAGAGAAAAAAAAGCTGACCACCTCAATGAAAGCTCTGTTGGGGAGAAGAAAGCCTTCAAGCAAAAACACCAAAAATATAAAACAGGAATTTACCTATGGCCAACAGAACATAAAACAACATCTGAAATATATTGTAGGAAAGCAATTAGAACCCTATGAGTTAGCAACATATATTTACTGTAAATCCAGAATATCTCTTCTTTTGCTTCATGGCTTTAAAACTGTAGCACAAGGAAAAAATTCCTCCTATTGATCAGCATTCAAACTCTATATTCGATTTTATATAGTAAGCTGGCATGGGAAAAAACTAAAATATCTAACATGTCAATCACCTTCTAGCAACATCAGGACATTTTTTCAGATTTAGAACAAAGTCAAACCAAAATTTGTAAAAAACAATAATTTGGAAGCATCAACACATGTTTCTGAAACAAACTATCCTAGCCATCACAGGAGGACCACTGAATAAATTGACATCATTGTCAATTTCAGCATTACCCTTATTTAACAGCAAGTGGCATAAGGCTGACCAGGGTTTTTTTTAATTGCCAGCAGGGAAGTACACCTTCGTCTGAGATCAAACTGCCTTTGTATTATGCACACCTGTAAACCAGTCACCAAAGGCTGATTTAAAAAAAATTACATTAAGGTTTCAAAGCATGCTTCAATCTAGGTTCTTCTAAAAAGAAGAATTTCACCTTGAATAAAGGCTAGGAAATGGAAGTGCTGCAGCTTATTTACACACACAAAAAAAAAGAAGCCAAGTCACAACAAGAAGAATTTATAAGAGAAGCTTACTTCATGGGTGGAAAATTGTTCTTTGACTTCCTCAACATCACCAGATATTTCCTCCTGTTCCCGAAATGCATCCTCAGCTGACAGCAACCACGTAAGAACTTCTTCCAGAGCAACTTGGTAGCTATCCAAGTCCATATCCACCTCTGTCACTGTGCTGGGAGTCTCTGCTCTAGAACTGTCCTGGTCTTCTTCAAGTGCCACAGTCTAGGCAGCCAAGAGAAAAGAGATGTCTTAGAAGTGCACAGAAGATGCCCTCCCAAATGGTATCAAAAACAGAACAACTAAGATCTCTTTCAAGCTTTCATAAAATGTTAAAAAAAATTGTTGGATAAATTTTAATGAGAAAGGCCTAAGTCACTATACTAAAATTCAAGTTCATTAGTAAAGAACCTGAATAGAAAGTACAACTTTAATCTTGCTCTGTCAACAGTGAATCTCAAAACCAACCAAAACCTCATCACTACCACTAACCACCACAAATTCCATGGAAAATTCAGTTAAAGACTGTGGACTACCCTCTTTAGCTGATCAAGACGTATGAAACAGAGGAGAAGAAAAAAAAAAAAAAGGCAGCATAATACAAATGGAATTTTATATCTCAATACACAAGATTTTTGTACATGTTTCAGAAAAGAAAAAGGAAGGAAAGCAGAAAGACTGAAGTTAAAGACAAAGAAGTTGCTATGATTTTTTGTATTTTCCCAGTAGTGTTGCCCAGGACAGAAGGTATAATCCAGAGAAACTGACAATCATGAAGATCAGCTAAAATTACAGCTCCAAAAAAGAAAGGCTGGCTTTGATGACAAACACACCTGCTGCACGCTGAATTCTCCATCCTCACATTCCTGCTTGTATCTCCTTGGAAGGGTTTCCACCTCTCGAATGTCTTCCATTGTAACTTGCTTAGGAAGGACCTCAAACAAAGAAGTCAAATACATAATAATGGACTTTTTGTCTGGAAGCTGTACAGCAACATCTGCATCAAAAAGATAAAACATGGGGAAAATTTTTTAAATCATTACATAGAACACAGGTAACAATTCACATATCGTCCTGTCAAACAGCCTTTCATAAACTTTTAACTTAGAGACCAGTTGGGATACACATTGAAAGTACCATGAAGGAGGAAAAAAAAAAGAAAAAAATAAATTTTCTACATTTGGAAGTGAATCCACATTAAAGTCTTGATCTTTTTGAAGTAAGAACCTAGACATGAAGTTGCTAAGGAATAAAATCCATTTGAGGAAAATTATTCTGAAGCATCTCCCAAGCAGAAATGTATCAAGGACAGTATCCTACATAAACAAACATTTCCACTTAGGCTCTATCCCCCTTCCCATTGCCAGTCAGGTGATTTTCTCATTTTCCACACTGGAAAGAGTTTCACTGAGCCAGGTTGACTTCTCTTGGGTTATGAACAGTACCCATTCAGTGAATTTATTTTTTTTTTCATAAGAAGATGGTGCTTGTCTCACAGAATGAACCTTTAGAGGCTCACTTAAAGCAGAGCAACAGGTCAGTATTTTTAAAAGGAGCCATAAAGGTTTCCTGGTAGGCATTCCTAGGCAGCTACTGCTACTCAGTGTGTGTGTAAAGAACAACAAATTCTGAGCTCTTAAACTGCCCCATTCTACTGCACTACTGCACCTGAAAAGAACACACCCTTGCAGCACAGCTCCTACCTAAAAGGAAACAAAGTCAGCATACCAACTTCACCTTCCTTACACAGTCCCTGAATGGAAAGTCAACCCAAACCTTAATATTCAAAACACCAAAGCCTACACATGTACATCTGTACTCTTACCCTAACAAATGGCATTTGCTTAAATCCAAATTTTAAAGTTTGAAATTAAATAGCACTGCACAAAGCTGATAGAATTGTTATTCATACTTAGTGTCAATAGAAGAAATTTCTTTTACGAGAGCTCAAAAAAAGCTTCTAGTCAAGTAAAATAACTGTATCCCACCTTCAGGATCCAATAGTTTCTCTATTCCTAAATGGTTCTTGGCTATGTTGAAAGCATTTTCCAGTCTCTCAACTGGAGACATCTTTGTAACTTTATCCCAGCTGAACAGCTCAGGTCTAAAAGTGAAAGCAAAACAAGAATGAAAGCAAATTTATACATAAGAAAAGCCCATACCATGCAGAATATCAAGTTAGGCATATGATAATAGCTACCCAAATAATATGTTCATACACATATATACCAAATACCAACATAAGTGCATGTACACAAATGCAAAACAAAAAGCACAATTCTCACTTATTAGTGACAATCTCATGACCACAAATTAATTGACTGCATGCTCACAGCAACATCCACTTTCCATTCCACATCCTAAACAAAGTCATTGACTAAACATGAGATCAAATACCACTAGCAAGAACACATAAGCTTTGTTTAAAATGTATGCCAGAATCAGTTTTCCTCAGCTGTTTCTTTTACAGCACTACTATTACTACACATTTTCTGCATCAAGCACTGCTGGGTAATCAAGAGTCACTCTGTTCCTGGAAAACCTCATTCCAAAATTGTGATGTGGCTCAGTGACCACCCCAGGCCATCACAGCCAGGAGAAACAGCAGTCTCCACCCCACTTGCTCACTCTTCCCCATAGTCTTGTTCCCCTCATAACAAACAACAAACAACAGCCTACAAGAAAACACCCCACCCCAAGTGCTCATGAGGCCCAGTGCAAACCAGGCCAAGGAGCTGGTCAATTTGCAGTTTCAGCAGCCTTCATCTAAGATCAGTTTTAACCCAAGGGCATCTCCAGTCCAGCTGCGCGCCCAAAACACGCTGGTGGGTCTCAAGGGGAAAGAGCAGAGCACACAACAGGAAGCAGAGGGAGCAAACAGGGCCCATTCCTAGCAGTGCCTACACCCGTGGGGCATGGTCAGCCAAGTGCTGCAGCAGCACAGCTGCAGAGCCATTTAAACACCTTCTATTCTCCTGCAACTGTGGCTTCTCATCAAGACACTGCTATCGATTCTGTACTTTATAACTTGGGGAGGAAGAGATGGGCTTGTCTTTAATTCTTTTAATATTTGATTCAGTTGTAAATTGACTTAGAGTATGCTTTATCATCTGTCAAGTCATTACATTTGTGAAACAGGAAGTCCCTAAGCCAACAGAGCCTAAAAAGCAAAAAGACAGAAGAAAGCAGGGTGAGCGGGAACAAAGATATGCATAGAAACTCATGGAAAAGTACATCTATGCAAAAGCAGCAAGGAGAACCACAGATTCATGTAAATCTTTAGTAGATAATGACTTTGAAAACAAAATAATAGATCACAACTAGGTACTTACCTAAGAGTAAGAAAATCAAACCAAAAAGCAGAATTCAATTCAAAGAGGAGCTAAGCTAATATTAGTAAATGAAAGAGAGCAGTAACCGGCTAATAAAATTATATGAGGCAATAAGTTACTTACATGCTGTAAGTGTTACAAAGTTATTAGATATTGTAGCCAAGAGGTAGTACAACTAACAATTGCTGATAGATACATAATGGGAAAAGATATTAAATATCTAATTGGAATCCAAGATTCTCCTCTTTTAAGTGTCATATTAAACTAAAATATAAAAGCAATATTGAAAAATGCCCCTTAGGTAGGGAAGCACTACTGTCTGGGTAAGTTAAATAGCTTTGTTGTCCTACAGCTTCTGCAACCTGCCCCAGTCTCCTTGTTCCTTGCAAGTGCTTTTAAAGTCTCTCCTTCAAAGCTGAAAAGAGAAACCCAGCTCAAGATTTCTTAAAAGTATGGGGGAAATGGTGCTTCTCTGACTAAAGGACTTGTGCCCAGGGACAACAAAGCTGAATTCTGACATGCCAGCAGCTGTCAAGCTCCAAGAGATATGGAATAAAAGGCTTAGACCCAAATTTTAGGAAATCACAGGAAAGCACAGTTACTGAGTCAAAAGCTTTCAGCTGAGGCTTTTGCTGCTTAACAAGTGCTCTGAAAAGGGCAGAGACTTCAGATCCTGCAAAGCCAAAACAAAAGGACAACAAACAGCCTAAAACTAATTTTTCTGCTTCTCTCAAGTCACCTAGGTTTCATTTGTGTCTAAAGCTGGCACACTCTCCATCATAAAGCTTCACACATTTAGCAGCAGAGCAAGGCCACTACAGGCAGTTGTGCTGGTAGGAAAACTTCACCGTGACTGCTCACACAATCCAGGGGAGGGACTTCGTAATACTTGCGATAAATTCCAGTGAGAGGTTTGGCAGTATTGCTCTGTCCTTGCACAGCAGCCCTGCCAAACTTGCAGAAGCCCTCAGCGTGGTGCTGGCCCTCCTTAGATAGCCATGAAGGCTGAACATAAGCCAGCCCTGGTCCACAAGACACAGAGGTATGTCAGGGCAGACCTGTCTCGAAGCCAGCGAGCCTGTGACAGAGCCTACTGCAGTTACACAGGCCAAATGGGCACTTTAGAGCAGGCTCAAAGTGAGTGTATGTTCTGCAAACACTTGGCATCTGCTGGGTGTAAATCTGAGTGTTTGTAAAGCATTTGCTGTGTCAAATACCTGGTGACCAGGAGGTCTAGTTAAATTCTAGAAATTATTATACCATTTCCACATTAAAATGGTTATTTATGGGTTAGAACAGTCAGACCTTGCAAAGCAATGAGCTGACTTCATTTAAGAGACACTGGATTAGAATGGATTGCCCAGTAGATCTCAAAGAGATTTTTAAAAAGGAAGTAAAAAAAGTATGTAACTTTAATAGAATCTGTAATGATGATTTATTTAAACTTCTGAAGATTCTTGCAAAAATCAGAAAGAAGACAAAAGATCTGTGCAAAGAAACTTTAACTCTATTCCTTATAAAGTATAATGAACAAAGTAAAGAATATTCTACAGATACCTAAAGAGTTTGATGTTCTGCCCCACAGTTCTCCTGAAAGAACTGCATACATCATCCTTCATGCACATTAAATTAAAAAACACCAGAAAAACTAAAAAGCATCTCATTTCTTCATTTTGAAGTTCTGTATCTTCTTTTTGAAACTAATACAGCAATCTCCAAGGGAAAAAACGTTTCTTTTTGCAAAGGAGGGCAGGTAGGAGAGAAATTCAGGTGAAGAAGATGGTCAACTCCTCCTTCCCCCTCAGAGACCCTTTCAATATATTCACTTTAAAATGCATACCAAGTGGGATGTAAACCCACTCCAATTAGCAAATGTTTGTGCATGTGCAGGAACTCTGTTACACTCCTGCCTTGGCTACAGCCTTTGCAATATGCTGGCAATGTCCCACCACTGCTATTGTTACCACAAAAAAAGACAAGCAAACAAGAATCCTGGAAAATGCATCACGGAAATAGGCCAGAAGCTGTCAAATGTTCAAGCACAAAGACACAGAAAAAAAGCTATTTACTTCACTAGGTCAAACACAAGCTGTTTGTCACTTACTTATGTCTGTGAATCACAGCATTAAAGGCGAGTCCATCAGCCCAGCTCGTGGTGAAGTTCAAAACATTGACCTGACTGTAAGGTCTGGTGGACTGGCGAACCCAGCTCAGCAGTATCTTCTCACTGTTGGTCTGCTGCAAATCTGACATGATGTTCTTCATTACATCCTTCACCTGCAAGACAGCAACAACTACACCTTACAAACATATGCCCCACTTTTTCTCCTTGCAAAACCAAACTACTGCACAAATCATCGAAAGGGTTTCCCCATGAAAAGCTATGAATCAAACTCCAATTCCTCACATGAAATTTGGGACTAGCAGTCTTCAGGCCATCTTTGCCCTCTACTGCTTACAAATGCCAGTGATGCTTTGTGTAATAATGGCACATTACTCGTACGTTACGATCCTCTCATTCTCCTTGGTGCTGTCTGTTCTAAGCATAGTGAATAATACTCCTCACTGCCTTGAGCTGTGGTTCCACCAGTAAACAAACTCCAAAAATACAGCTTGTATAAGTTTTCTGCAAGAAGAGGATATCTGCTCATCCTGCAAAAATAGTTTGTTATTTGGGTGCTAGTTATACACATCTACCAAAGTCCCTCCAAATTAATTCAATGATCTTCCCAGATACTTAGATAAACCAGGAACAATTCAACCTATAAGACTAACAAACCTACAAAGGAGCTGTAAGATGCAAGACAAACACAGCTACCTAAACAGTAAAACACTACCTGCCTCAAGCCCTTGAGGAAGGAATAGAAATACAATGCTTCAGCCTGAAAAGCCTCTCTGCAATTCACACCAGCAGGAAGTAAACTGAGCAGCTGAGCACAACTGGGCACATACGAGAATACAGATGATGGGAGGCAGCCAATAGACTTCAAGTAGAAACCAAATACTGGCCTGCCTTTATTTACCAGCCCAAAATAGAAGCAGTATTTTCTGCCCCCAAAAGCCTGGGAAGGTTTGAGAAACTCACAGCAGAACAATGTACGTGATTCCTGGAAAGGAAGAGATCTCACAGTAGCCTCTCACCTGCCAGTGCAAGATAATGCTCCACAGCAGCCCCAGCGTCAGCTTGTGATTCCCATCAACAATGTCAGTTCCTCCAATATTCACCAACTCCACCTGGAGAGATTGAATCAACTCTCTATTAAACACTTATCACAGCTCCAAGTAACAGCCCCACCCCACATCCTAGGCTGCCCTGCCAAGTATTACCAAGTGCTCTGAAATAAAAAGTAGTTGAAGAGAAAAGCAGAGTTGACAGAAAATTGTTCATCTGAATTTGTCATGACAACTGCTTAAATAAACTTAACATTAACTTCTTAAACTGCATGACAAATGATGACACCAAAGAAGATTTTCCAGAGAAAAAGTTTTATTCTCTCCTCTATATGTACAGGTGCATACTCTCAGTCAAAACTGAAAAACAGAAATTCAAGCATAAATAACCTGAAAGGAAAATAAAAGTTAAGCATGTTTTGTCCTCAGTTATTTTTATATTTTAATTTGATTTACAAATCAAACAAGTTGACTTTCCTTACTTGGAACTATTCTGCTTAAAGGATGAGGTGAACAGGATTACTTGATCATCTACACCCTAGGTTTGTCCAATCCTTGCAACATATATTTAAACACTTTTATAAATTATTTCACAAGTTATGAATATTGCAGAGCCCACAAACTCTCAAACAACAGAACGCAACTGCTTCTCAGTGGATGCCTTTTCCCTCCATCGTAACAGACAACACACTTTTTAATGAAGCAAAGCAGTAGGCATAAATCAACTACATGACCCTAACAACCTTCAGCTAACTAAGACCATCTGTTTACTTCCAAAAACCCAGATGCTGTCAGCCTCAGGAAAAAATAATTATTGCAATTCAGTATTGTTTCATTTATTGTCATAATAAAATAAATCAATTTCAAGCTGAAAAACTCATTATTTAGCCTTTAAAAAGTTAATCAATATTTACAGTACCTCAAAGAACAAAAAGAACCCACTGCCAGCTTTGTCTGCTTCCAAGAAATATGACACTAGTCCACCAACACAGAGGGGAAATTGCAGTATAATACAGCATGTTGTATCACTATTCAATAAGCAGTTTATATAAATACACCCATGCTTTCTTGTATTTGATGTATTTTATTTCCAAAATGATCTTATTACGTTATTTTAGTGACCTGACATTCACAAATAGAAACTCTAAGTATAGGCAGCACACTTATCAGGAATTGTTCGTCAAAAAAGGAAGAAAAACTAAAACCACTTTACTATAGCACTACTGTCTTCCAGGCATTAAAAACAAATATTAAGCTAAATAATTATTACTTTTATTTTTCTTAAAGTATGATTTGATTTAGTTTGCTTGTTTGCTATTCTGACCAGTCACCAAAGCTGCAAATTAGAAACACTATACATTTGACACAGAGATGACAGAAGTCAATGAAAAGATCCTCCTGGGAATCCTCCTGGAGAGCAGGATAGAGCCACAAAACCTGCCATCCCCTCACAGATTCATGCACAAATTATGCAGCATTATTTGAAATTATTGTTTTGTCCTTCGGTTTGCTTGAAGCAAAGCTTCAAGGCACCTTTTTCTTAGGAGCTGCACACATCTGAACAAACCACAGTTTTGTGAGTAGTAGTTTAATAACATTATTAAGTTTGCATTTTAAGATCTCACAAAATTGCTGGACAGTGAAATTCTACATCATAGAAGAAACTATGAACAGTTTACCCATCTCAATGAGGTCTCATTTTAGATACAAAAAACCTTTACTCCCTGCATTCTGAACTCATTTACATACAACAATAAACTAAAGAATCTCTCAAAAAGCTGTGGAAAAACATGCTCACATTGTTCTGATGCAAGACTTGCAGTACTCGGTTGACGTTATTTAAAGCATGTACTCGGGTGGAACCTCGTTCTTTAGGCTGAAAATAAAAAGTTACAATCTGTTCAACATCAGAAATAATGGACATATCAAACAAGATTAGAGAAATAAATCTCCAAATTTTCACTTCTTTCTTTTAGTAGTATTAAGAAAACCCAAACAAGATCATCCACAACAATTTCAGAATGAAAACTGGTCAGAACAATATTCCCTAACCAAAGGCACAGGACAGGCCTTGGATTCAAAATGTGTTTCAGCTCATCTTCCGTAAGGCCAAAATTTTTATTCCCAGCATCTACAGAATTATAAACCAGCAATGCAAAGGCAAAGGAAGAGTTCCTGGAGAAAATCTGAGGCTTTTGAACATTTGCCAGAGTACTTGAAATTTTCTGGCTCCCATGAGAGAACAAGCAGCAATTTGTTTTTCTGGCACCAAAAGCCTGCTAAATCTTTGCATACTGGGAAGAAGTCATGCTTCCTGACTTTCCCTTCCCTTTAATATCAGGGGGAATAAAAAAAAAAAAAAAACAAAAAAACCCTCCACAACCAAAAAAAAATCCCACCAATAAAAACAAACCTTCAACTCGACAATTCCTGCCACTCCATTTTGTTTTAATCACCATAATTTAATTCCTATGGCAGAAAGCGATCATACTACAAGAGCATGGAACTGAACTTGGAACACAGTAATCAACTTAGAAACAAAAAACTCATGTTGTTTTCATCATAGTTCAAATCACACCACAAATTATTAAAAGTAGTAGTAAAACACATCTGCTCAAAAAATAAAGTAAGCTCACAATGTGAAATTTTGTCTGACTGAAGGTTCCTCATAAGGGCCATAAACAAATTTGAGACAGTATAAATAGTGAAATCAAGAATAAGTAATGGCACAGGTTTCACTATATTTTATGCATCTTTCTGAAGAGCCATTAATGTTAGCAGGGGAATAGTTTTCAGCCACATCCACTTTCCCAAACACATTTTGAGCAGTTTTCAGCCTTTTCCTGTCTCTAGACAGTACAATTTTTCAATGGAGGTACATATTTTTACCTACTAGCTGTTGTCTTTTTACTTTCTTTTTGTTCTTTAAGGGATCTTTCACGGGCTTACTAGAAGCCCACAGGGATCCAGCTGAACACAGGTCAATCTGATCATCCAGAAACAGACCTTTAAAAGATCTCTACTAAAAACATACACTATGTGAACACCACCACTGATTTTACATGCTTTGCTAGACAGTATGTAAACCCTCAAGCGAGGGTCAGGCAGGTCAGCCTGACCCTGTATCTCATGAGTGGAGTTCATGGGAATTCCACTGGAACTGTAAAGAACAAGTACACATTACAAGCAAATTAAGGTTTTATATAAATTAAAATTAAAAAAAAGCACATGCCTCGGTTTGTGTTTTGTTTATTCATCGGTCTGGGTTTTTTTAATAAATGGAAATATGACTCAGATGTTTCTCTTACCAGAGGTTTCCCTGTCAGACCCTCCAAAAGGTCCAAAAGCTTCCTTCCATCTTTGAGATCTGTGAACATGTCCTTCACTGGGGCCTTCCCACTCTGCAGAAGAAAAAAAAGAGTAGTAAAAACAATATTTAAGCAGAACTTCCCTGAAAATAGATACTTTTTCCTTTGCATCTTTTAATTAATTCTTAATTGGCACTAAAAGTAGTAAACGCAAGCTAGGGGACTGCTACAATGATCAAGAAGGAACCCTTCCCTTTTTAAGTGTTATTTTCTTTCCTCCCTATCACTGTGGTTCTGTGCATCAGCAGCCTTATAATAAGGAACCAAATCAGTGCATCCTGGCTCAGATTAGGGTGGATGCATGAACATGCAAAGATGGCAAAGAAAGAAAACTTGGCAAGTTTGAGGAGTCATTTGAGAAGGAATGCTTTTTTTTGGCTACATCTAAAGGAAGAAGAAACAGAGGCTTTTCAGAAAGCTATTGGGACAAGTTCTGTCAGATTTTAAAAAAGGACAAAAAAATTACTTGGAATTGAGCCCTGTGTAAGGAGCCACTGTTCTACAAAGACCAGTAGATCAAAAGGTATGATATTTATTGAAACAAATTAATCACTTTCTCTACCATGGCAAAGAATCATAATGCGAAACCCAGAGGTACTCTAAATTATAAATTTCTAATTTTTACTTTCTTTGGGAGTGAAGGGACTCTGTACAAAAATCATGGCAGATCAGAGTGGAATCATGTTAATCTTTTCTATGCTTCCTTTTTATATTATCTCTTCTTGGACCATAAGGAAGTTACCATGGGACAGTTCTACAGGGCAGGGGGAGAAGACACAGCCACCAACACCCAAGTGCATTTGCTTAGTAATATTCACCTGCTGGCTGCCAAGAAATCAATTAAACTACTGCTTTCAGTGTCCCTTCCAAGTGCCAGTTTGAGGAGAAGAAAAATATTTTCTAAGTACCACAAAAAGCTCCAATATTGCTCTTTCCTGTCACCTTGACTTTTTAACATTGCTCTTCAGAAAGAAGGCTGTCAAAGACCCACCTTACATGACATAAATTAGCTGGCATAGATCTCTCCTGTCTTCACTTATCTCCTCCTGCCCTACAGCTGCTGGTAATTGCCAAATACTGGCTAACAAATCAGGAAAAAAAGAACTGAACAGCTCAGTGAACCCTGTTTTTGGTAAATATCTGGTTTTCTCCAAAATTCATATGGGTTTTTCTTAGGTGCCCCATTTAGTTAGATTTGATACTACAAAAACTACCAACACAAAAAAAAAAGTCAGAGTTGAACAGCTGCAAAGAAATATTTTAGCTTCCTGTACAAAAACATTACTAAACGTAACAATTTCAACCAGCTAAACAGTGGTAACTATGATCTTCTCAGAGCACGTACTTTTCATTCAGATGCTTCACAGCAGCATAGCAACTCAACCAAATTTTTAAAGCATGCTGGAGCCTACGACAGGACAACTGGCTGGAGAGATGAGGACACCAATGGCTGCTGTCTACCTGGACTTCAGCAAATCTTTTGACACTGTCTCCCATCATATTCACATAGGCAAACCCAGGTGTGTGAACTGGACAGATGAAAGGTGATTGAGAACTGGCTGAATGGCAAATCCCAGAGGGTCCCAATAATTGGCACAGGGTCTAGTTGGAGGCCTGTCACTTGTGGTGTCCCCTAAGGTTCAATAGTGGGTCCAGATTGTTTAACTTCTCCATCCATGCCTTGGATGGAGGGACAGATTCCTCCTTAGCATAGATGACACAAATTCCTCCTTAGTTCATAGATGACACAAAGCTGGAGGAGTGGCCAATACCCCAGAGGGCTGTGCAGCCACTCAGAGGGACCTTGACAGGTCAGAGAGATGAGCAGAGGGGAACTGTGTGGAATTCAACAAAGGCAAGTGCAGGGTCCTGAACCTAGGGAGGAATAATCTCATGCACTGGTACAGGCTTGGGCTGATCTGCTGGGAAGCAGCTCTGTGGAGAAGGACCTGGGAGTCCTGGTGGACAACAAGCTGTCCACAAACTAGCAGTGTGCCCATGTGGCTAAGGAGGCCAATGGTATCCCAGGGACATTGGGAAGAACACTGCCAGTAGGTCAAGGGAGGTAATCCTGTCTCTCTTCTAGTCCCTAGTGAGGCCACATGTCACTAGGTGTGTGTGTGTGACTCAGGCGTGCTGTGTCCAGTTCTGGGCTCCTCAGTACCAGAGCGATGTGGAACTCCTGGAGTAGCTCCAGCAAAGGGCAACAAAGTTGATCAAGGGGCTGGAGCATCTCTTACACTTGAAAGTCTCAGGGAACTGCACCTGTTCAGCCTCGAGAAGAGACAACTGAGACATGATCAGTGTCTGTAGGTACCTGAAGGGAATGTTCCAAGAAGATGGAGCCAAGCTCTTCTCAATAGAGCAACAGGACAAGAGGCAACAGGCAGAAACTGACAGAAGTTTCACCTGAACATAAGGAATACCTTCCCTGTGCACAACAGAACAGATTACCCAGAGAGGTTGTGGAATTTCCCTCACTGGAGATGTTCAAAAAAGCATCTGGATGCAATCCTGAGTAACACGCTCTAGGGCTACCTGCTCGAGCATGGTGTAATAGAGGAGGAAATCAGCCACAGAGCAATCAACCCAGTAAAATTTAGTTTACATTTGGTTTGCATCACCACACTGAAGACAGTAAAAATAGGTTGCTAAGGGCACAAGGAAATTGTTCATATGACCAGACAAGCAAGCAGTAGGAGCTAACAGAGGTCTCTGGATGCAGTAATAGTCAAACACTCATGGTGAAAGCACAAAACTAACAAAAAAAACTCAAAAACCAAGCTTCTTAGTCATTGAAGTGTGGGCCTCTCCAGAGCAGGGTACAGGGGAATAATCACTTACACTGACCTGCTAGCCACACTTCTTTTTATGAAGCCCAGGGTATGGTTGGCTTTCTGAGCTGAAGCACACATTGCTGTCTCATGTCCAGTTTTTTACCCCTAAGTCCTTCTCCACCGGGCTGCTCCTAATCTATTAATCTCCCAGTCTGAACAGATACTGGGGAAGGCCATGATGCAGGTGCAGGCCAGGACCATATACTTGGCCTCAACAAACTTTACAAGATTCATATGGGCCCACTTCACTAGGCTGAAGTCTTTCTGGGTGACCTCCATTCCCACTTGCACATCACTTGCTCAGTGTGGTGTCATCTGCAAACTTCCTGAGGGCATACTCAAATCCACTGCACATCATTGGTGATATTGAACCCTTAAGATCACATTATGGACCCCTGAGGGACAGCACTTATTTCTGATCTCCATTTGGACATTGAGTAGTTGACTGCAAATCTTTGGATGCAGCTGCCTAGGCAATTCTTCATTTATTTAACAGTCCATTCATCAAACCCCTATCTCTCCAATTAAGTGACAAATGATGTTGTGGGAGACACCATCAAAGGCCCTACAGAAGGAAAGCCTTTATAATTATACAATTAATTATAATTATATATAATTAGAACAGCATACACATATGTAACACCAAAACTGAGAATGTTACAGCCATATATCCTCAATGAATTTGATGCCTTAGGTACAGAAGTTAAAAAGGATTTGGAACTACTGAAAAAGCAGAAAGATACCTCATCTAATGCAGTGCAACAAGAGTTTTAAGAGGATACAGCCTTCTTTCTTTGCTTCCATACCCTCACTTCACATGCATGAAAATAAGCTGAATGACTTCCTGCTTTCAGTCGTTCATTTCAACAGGTCATAGTATGTTCCAGCCCTATGCAATGCTCCCTGCTGTGATGGTGGAAATAATTTAATCTGCTTTCTCAGGAGAATGACTTTTCCATTTTGATGGCCAGCAGAGCACCATGTTTTGCTGTCAGTTCAAGGAGTCAACAGAAGAGTATTAAATTATTTTTGCACACTAAGCTACTCATTCCTTGTTTGTTCAAGTACCCACTATCCTCAAAACGGACAATGCAATACACAAAGCCTCTGTACTTAGTCAAGTCTAGTAAATGCTCTCTGAGGGAAAGAAGTCAGCTCACAGGATGTATTTTCCCACATGCAAGGTGACTCAAGTTTGCTAAGAAAGGGTTGCAACACCCACCCCACCAAGCCTATCACCACCTCCACAGAAGCACACCCACCAGGAAAGCTGGAAACCTGCTTCTTCAGCTTTCCACACCCACCTGAATCCCATGCACACACCTGGTGGCAGCTGCCACCCAGGCAGCCTCAGCTGTCCCATCAATGCATAAAGCCAGCCCTAACAGTCAGCTGATGTCCCAATGGAGCAGAGACTGCACAGGCACTGCATCCTGCTCTGCTCACACTGCCTCCTCCCAGTCATGCATTTTCCTCATACCTGAATGCACATTTCCATGCAGGATCTGCTATGTGAGCCATAAAGTCTGCAGTCAGAAACATCACTGCTTTGTCCTACAGTGCAGCTGGATACTGGATGGCTTTCTTGGGATGCATTTCAATAGCAACCCACTGTGCTTCAGGAAGTCTTCTGCTTTCTTTATGCAAACAGAACAGCTACAGATCCCAGCTTCTGACAGCCACATGACTCATGAAGTTTATTAAGCATAGAAGGGTGCAGGAAAATAATTTCTTTAAATGACAGCCCAAAGTGATAGTCCCATACCTTTATTTCCCAAGAGATGACAAGTTAAAACTCTGGGGCAAAGCTGACCAAGCAGCCATGCATGCCCTCTTGGGCCAGGTACGAGCCAGTCCTGAGCCAGGCCAGGCTGCTGCCATCACCCTCTCTTTGTGATAAAACCCACACAGAGCCCCGTCACCTCACAAGCAATGCCCACCACCAAGCCTACTGGGGCAGGCTGCTGTGGCAGTGCAAGGGCAATCTGGGAGCTGCACTACATGGCCCCTAAGGCTGGACCTGTACTTCTACTACTCCAGGAGCCATGAGCACACTTAAAGCCTGGCTCTAACCCAGCAGTCTGACCACCATCAGGGCACCTGCTCCATGCAGACTGCACTGGGGTGAAGCAGGCAGCCCTGAGACCAGCTGGGGCAGGCTGGTGGGCTGCTGCAAAGAGCCTGGGCTCTGGGGGAGGACAAAAGGTAAGGCACAGGGCTCTGCAGCTTACTTCCTTCACCATACCTACCCACATCCATACTGCCCACTCCTAACTCCCAAAAAATAATCTGGCCTTCTGAAAAATGAAGTCTGTAGCTACAGATACACACACAAATAAATACACAATCTGCAGTATTCAAAAAGCGCATGCATTTCTCTCTCTGTAGATTCTTGTCTGGCTTACAGTATACTAAGGCAATCTAAATTTCTCTTCTTCAGAACTAACATTTTACTCACTTTCTAAATACTTAAAGACTACACAAGTACAAAGTAGTTCAGCCCCTGCCAGCGTCCTGTAAGGAGAAGCAGTCCATCACTGAGCATAATGGATGGAGAAATTTAAGTATTTGTCTTATAAGAAAGAGTGACATTGACAAACCATACCGAGCCCTTCACAAGGGCAAATGGCTAGTCACAGTCGTGTTGGTAAGTACTTAAAGAGCAGCTTACATTGTGCTGAGCACTGTACAAATACCAGGCAGCTAATGGGTCCTTTCTCAAAGACAAAATAGAGTCCAGTTTACACTACAAAGACAGCATAAAGGACAGGCAGGGACACACTTCGTACCAGAAGATCTGTGCCGGTTTGGGGTGTAAAGCATTCACATCCCACTCACTGAACACTTATCATTTAACAGAAGGTAGTTTTTCTCAGCTTTGCTTATGTTTGCCGCAAGAGCAGAAAAAACAAACCAAAAAAATCCTGGCAGAAATCTCTTTCCCTCAGCCTGCTCAAGAAGGCTTTGCCAGCATCGCTGTACACAGTTACTGTAACAGACACAAGGGCTTGATAAAACAGACAAAAGAACATAATTAACAGACTCAGAAAGAAGCAGTGTTGGTTCCCCAGTGCTTTAAATTAGCACTGATAGCAGGAAAGGAGTTGATTCACCTAACAGGGCTGGTGTAAGGGAAAGAGGAAGAGGAAAAAGGAAAGGGAAAGGGAGGCAGAGCAAGAGAAAGGAAAGTTAAAGAAAAAAAGCTAGAGACTGTACATAAGCTGAGGGCTAGGCTTGCTTGTGTTCTCATGAACTTTGCATGGTGACAACATTTGTTATGCACCACTAGGCACATACACAAGGATCAGAACCAGATCCAATCCATCACATTACATTTATTCCAACAAACATTTTCGTGCCAGCCTTTGTGTGAACACAAGTAACAGAGACAAAGAGACAAAGAATTTTTGCTAGTTATCCACAGCAGAAACAACTTTTTCTGTTGATTTACCTCACAAGGAAGCAGCAGTTTATTAATGATCTCTGAGCTGGAGACCAGCTGGCTACCATACGTACACAAGACCAGGCATCTCAGGCATCAGTTTTACACTTTCCAGCAAGACACCGGCACTATTTGGGAAGGAGATACCACACACAGTGTTCTCCTCACACCAGCTGCCCTCATATGCCCCTTTGGCCATCTTTCAAGTCCCTCTACCTGGATCAGGTTTAAGAGGGTGACTCACACTTCCTTGTGTGCATCTAGAATTACTCACAACGAAGGCCAGCCAACATGACTGTGCAGTAATCATTCCTCCTCTTTGCCAGCAAGCATTCCCAAGAAGTGGAAGAAGATATAAACAAAATCCAGATCAGATTTTTTTTAAGTCATACAATGCTGCTGACAGTCGAAAGCCCAGCCATCAACACTTACAGTTTGTTCTACTAAAGCCACCACAGCTACAAGGCAGTGATCATTCTTGAGTATGTTCTACAGCAGAACATTCTTCATTGTCCCTTTATTACCAGTGAGGAATGGTATCAAACTGAGTCTAGTTAGAGAAAAAACTGGAGTCGCAAATTCTCAGTAGGACAAAACCTCCTTTTTTTCAAACACCAGCTATTATTTATCATTTTATCATGACTACTTAAGTTCTTTATTCTTGAACATGAAATTACATGGAAAGGCAATCATTAAAGAAGGTTAAATGTTTACCTAGTTGCTTAACTAGAAACATGAAATTCTCATTTCAATTATCTGTAGCAGACAATTTACCTGTGCTTTAAATCAATAATTATTGATTTAAATAATTACGTTATTTAAATTATTAAACCTAACTTTTTCAATTAATGAATGCCAAAGAGATTGGAGAATAAGAGAAGCCACCTCTATTTCACATCCTCCTCAGTGATACTGATTCAGACCTTGTAGCCACAACATTAAAACCAGGATGAAAGGTCCTCTCAGTTTCACAGTTAATGCACACTGGCTGTCACCAGGAAAGTAACACATTTCATAAAATCATACAAATGACCTTCACCACTAAGGGAATGCAGCAGACAAGTTCCAGCTGCTCAGAGCAGGGCTGGGAAAAGCCCTGGTTGCCATTTACATTATCTGCCACTTCAGGAACACCAAGAAAGCAGTACATACTGATTTTCAATCAGATTCTTTTATCTTCAAATGTCACTTTTATGAAGTTAAGAGTTGTTTTAATTAATTCTTTTTAACCAATATATGACAATTTTTAACATCTAATGTGCTCAATACATAGATCAAAGCAGTAGTAGAACTGTAAAGACCAATTTCCTTTGAGAAGGGGCAAGTATTGGAGAGGTTGGGCTCTTAAATGATAGCATGAACCATTCATAATGTTCAAGTACATTCCCAGGGAACTCATGGTAACCAGTTTAAACTCAAACAACACAGGAGCAAGAACTACACTTTATCATGACCAAGACCAAGTAAAAAACATGTCAAGTGCTGCTACATTATAAGGCCAGCACATGGGAACTCAATGTGGGAAACAAATCAGAAAGCAAAAAGGTCATTGCATAAAGTAAACAACTGTGTCAACAAATAATCTCACCAGTTTCTAATTTAAGACCATAGACAATGTTTACAGAAGTATTTTTATGAAAATGTGGTACTTTTTTCCATTCTCCTTCCACTAACATGCAGGAGTTACAGGACATCATACACAGATAGTAGCTATACTGTGACAGATATATTTTCACTGGGTATACTGTACTCCATGCTGAATATTGCCAAGGAGTTGTGGCATCTCAACACGACACTAGTACCAAAACGATGATTTCAAATACCAAGTAAAGCAAATAAATAAAAAGTTATTATCATAAGAAGACACCTTATAGAGCAAATTATTTTTAACTATTGGTGCTCAATAATAAAATAGTTACAAGCAACTGAACAGCTATTTAAAACCCCAGACTAACAGGGGGTGGCAGGCGAAACTAAGACTCATCACTGAGAGATGCTGGAAATTTTGATTCTACTAGATGACAGACATGAGTTTAAGAAGCAGCAAAAGCTGAACAGCTAAAGATAGTTCAATTCACCTAACACCTAAAATACTCGACTGACAACATGACCGAAGGAGGGAAGATCTATCAGAGCAAATAGCACAGCAAGGCACCAGTAACTGTAGGTCTTTCTCTCTCCATGTAATGCATTATGTAAATGCATTAATAAATGCATTTATTAATGCATTTACATAAGCCTATGTTACAATAACATGTTTAATGTAACAGTAATAACCTGAGCTTGCAATTAAGCCTCATTGCACAACAGTACCAGCAGGGGCAGCTGGGACCCCGCTTACCACTGTCAGTTATTGCTCTTGTAGGACCAAAAGTTTATCCTTTTATTTATAGTTTTTCAAGCAACATAACTTCAACTGGACCCTTAAAAAAAAATTTAAAATCCTGCTAACCAGGTTGACTAGTCTCATTAGCAGCTAAAGGAACAGATTTGCTTTGGTGCCTCAACCAGGTTCAGCTCTAGTACTTGAGAAGGTCCCACAAACCCTCCAACAACTGGGGTGAAAACCAAGCCTAAGAATCAGACCCAAACCCAGAGCATTAACCAAGTCAGCAATACTTACAGCCCATATTACTATACCAAGTTTTCAAGTCCAGCAAGGGAGATGCTGCTCACACCTTGTTCTTAGAGCAGAAAGCAGCAGGAATTGAAAGGAAGGCAGAAAACTCACAATTTTTTTGCTGTGACGATATCTGGGAGATATCAACTGCTATATATTATTGCTTTTATGCTAGAAAGTAGTCATCCTTACCATAACTCACAACCTACTATAGAAGAAAAATTTACTTTTGTGCTTCTTGGCTAAAAGATGCTAGGCCTAGAAAGGTTTGTTTGGTCTTCTCATAAAAAGAGGCTAAGAAAAAAGTAGACTAAAATTGACCTTTTTAAGGCCAGCTCGTGCAAACACTAATTCCTTTCCACCCAGATTATTCCTTTTTTCTACCAAGGCTGTTGCTTTTTAAGCTTTGGCTGTTTTTGAGTGAAGTTACATTTTACATTTTAATTCAGCATAGAAAAATATCAGAAGCAACTAGACTGTAGAATATTTCACCAGTCATCAAGTATTTCCTTGCTTGCACCACAAAAACTGCACTGCAAAAAGGACTAGACACCATCTTAGGTGATGTCACCTTGGACAGACAAAATTGCCTAATCAATCTTTTTGATCTCTTTTCTTGTATGACTAATACACTGAACTCCGTAATTCTCCTTTCCCCCCCCAAAAAAAACCACTTCTGAAATGTCTTTTACCTCAGGTTTCTTAGGTCATGTGAAATTAATTATCATGAATAGGTATAATTTTGCCTTTAAAAAGATTTATCACAGTTGCTAAGGGTCAGCAATGGAGATGCAAAGTATCTTCACAATGTAGGGCCTGACATTTACTATTATGACAAAACAGAGGAAAGAAAATTAAGAAGCAGAATTGGAGGAAAACATCTATTCAGCACAACACACAAAAAGCTAAAAGAAGACTTTGCAGTTACCATATCAATTAATGCCTGGTATAATGAGGAATTAACTGTTTCAATTTTAAGATGCATATAAAGCCACAACACCCCAAAGCACTCCAAGAACAACTCATCAGTTCTCCTACTGGCCTGTCTACTCTCATTTTCCCTTGGTGCCCTTCCAGGGGAGGGGACACATCTGAGCCCAGGAGAGGAAATGTGCAGGGGCCCCACACTGAGCACTTGCCTTCTCAAAGGCTAACTAGGAGCTCAGCCCTGAAGGATGCATTCTGCTCTCAAGCTACACCTCCTCCTCTTCTTTACTCTAACCCTAAAGTCAAACGTATTTTTGGAAGACCACAGAGTAGGAAAAAGAGCTTAAGATGCTGTAAAACTGTGGGATGTCTGGTTTTATTCACACTGGCATATCCTGGCCTGGCTCCAAGCACTGTCAATGCTGGCCAATGCAGATGTCAAGGCACTAGCACAGGACCTGGAGAAGCAGAATCACAAATACATGCAGCAAGAACACTGCAAATGCACAAGTAAGACTGTATAAGGCTTCTGTACATAAAAAAAAGAAATTGAGCTTGTATTGGAAAGCGATGGGAACACATGATGGAAAGGAAAGGGAGGCCCAGCGCTCAGGCATGCAAGGGCTTTGAATGCAGGTCCTGACACCTTGGAACAATGCCCCAGCTGACTCCATTCAACACCCTGCCATATCCAAGACTTATAACTGAGGGGCAGGGGAATCTAGTGTCATTTTCACTGAATACCACAAATCTCTGGGCTTTTATGCTCTTTTTGCAGAGCACAACCTTCCTACCAATAAAACTTTTTTTTACCATCCCTGTGGGAAAATTTCCCAAATGCAGTGAAGAAACAAGGTTTTGGTAAAAAGACACTGCTTCAGTTTGCCAATGCTGGATCTGTAAGCTTCCTCTAGTGAGTGAGTGACAGCACTAAGTTCCGACAGGCTGTGACAGACCTGACTCCATGGGTCTAAATTAAGTTAGGGAATCATGTTTCTTGTGCTGACTCTGTGTTCCACCTGCCAAGCTCAGGAACAGCAGAGGAGGAGAGGAACCAATCTGAAAGCAAACTTGGAAAAGTACCACCTTGGAAAATGAGAAAACTAAAGCCAACAAAGACAGAATCCTGCAAGAAGGTGAAGGGAGGGCAAGGCTAGTGCCATTGAGACAAAGGGAAATGCAAAAATAGGACTGACCACACAAGCATCAAATCCTGTAAAGGCAGGAGAGGGGAAATGAAGGGCAGATGGAGCAGATATGGAGCTTTAAAAAGAAAAACTGGGTCTTGATGGGAAAAAAGTATAATGACAAAGGCAAAAGTGGATATGAAATAAGCAGGGCAGCCAAACTCCAGATTTGCAAGGATTTGCCAGGCAGGCAAGGCTTCTGACATGAGAGGGTGTAATAATAAGTGAGGGGGAAAAAAACCAAACAAACATACCAACCAAAAACAGGGTCAGAGAGTAGGAGTAAAGGAAGAAAATAGGGCAGAAAGAATTGTACTTGCAGGGTTCTAAAGTGGGACACAAGACTCCTGAATTTCTTAACATGCCTATCAAGTTTCTAGAAACCTTCTGGAGTTGCAAGTGTGAGTATCCAACTACTTTGGTCTGTAATTATAAGCTGAAGCACCAGATATCTGCAAGATGCAGTTAAAAATCCCAGGCCTGCTAATAAAACACCTAAGTAGATAAAGACTGAAGCTATTCAGATATTTGGACAAACTAGAGTTGATTACAAAAACTTTGTTCACTTTCTCTTTAACTGTGTGAAACAAGCAACATAGGGGTACTGGAGCACTACATTATCCTGCAGACTTGAATTCAAGCTCCACTGTTAGCCAGAAGTTCCCCTGTAACTCATCAGAATCATTTAAAACACAATTTTACATGCAATTACTAACTGTGTGCCAGACTAAGAGACTTCCTTAGATCACTAAAGCCAGTTCTTGCTGACACAGGCATAATCATCTTCAAGTCCCTTTTCTATGCTGATTGAGCTCCATCTGAAAACCAACTAAATATTTTGGATGGTTTGATTGAGTTTGCAGAAGATATGAACCCTCAAAATTCTGTTATAAGGATCAATAAGCTCTGTTTTATAACAAGAAACATCAAAGAAATGTTAAATCCTCTGTAACAATTTAGCTAAAGTCTCAGATTGGGCAATCAAAATTAGTAGCCAGTTCTGATGTTTACCTTTATTTGCAGTGGCTAAAAACCACTGTGACAAGATAGCACTTCTGCATTGCAGAAAGGTGTTCTGAAAATAACCTACTGGAAAGTATTAATGAAGATTAATATAGAAGGGGATAAAAGGATAGAAAACAATCCTACATGGTGTAAAGAACATATATGAACTATCCATAGAACTAGATGCTTTAATTGGTAAGGCTACACGACAGGAAAACAGCTAAATCAGACTCTCGAAATTAGACTGGACAGAGCAATGGAAAAAATACGGTAAGTAAAAACATCACATGGCTTTATAAACACATGCTGAAATGCTCTGCCTCAGTATTTATTTGAGCATAAACTTCCCTATTGGTTAAAGCTTGGTACCAGACTATTCCTCTAACAATTTTTATTCCCTCTAATTTTAACAAAATATCCTTACTACACAGCCATCATAGGCTTGTGAGCTGTAGTGTGTACAGCTCTCCTAAGGTATGTCTAAGAGAGCATTGAGTCTTGGCTCAGTACATTTATTGACCTTAAAACAAACCACTTTAAATGTTTGTGCCTTGATTTTCAAACAACACATACAAATAAAAGGCATTGTTCTAGCGCAGTTTAAACCAAGAGCACAAAACCAAGTTACTGTACTGGAACTACACCAAGAACTCTTATCTCAGCCATCAGGGTACTGAAGCAAGCACCTCACAGCACACTTGTGATACTTGAAGTGTTTTACTCACCTACCTATTCTCTGATGAGAGAAGGGAAAGACACAGCTCTCTCTCTCTAGATCCTTTGTAAAACCTTATTGAATTGACTTAAATCAAACTCAGCATTATGCGATTTCACAATTTTTGTATGCTAAGCTACAAGAGCTCAACCGATTACTTTTTATTTGCTTAAATGAAGGGCAAGTACAATATAATTAACATGGAAGGACGAGTAAAATTTTTGGAATGAAATTTGCAATTACATACAAAATACCTAAGTTACCATTTTGTTTTCTGCAATGTAAGTCAGATTACATTTAACTAACCTCTAAAATCCCTCTACCCTACTAAGCAGCTAAATCAATCTAGTTGACAGAAAAGGAATTTTAAACAATCCAAATGACTTGGTACATAAAAAAACTTTGACACAACAGGACTGAAATCAGTCCCTTTCTATTTTTAAGGTACAGTTGAAGCTAGACTTCCTTACATGAAGTGATTTCTACTTAACACCATCATTTTCCTTGCAATTTGAACATGCCAGTCTTAATAAATCTGTGTGTTGTCATGCCAAAATAGCCATGCTTAAGTTTGAATTGGACATGCAGCAGTTGGGAGTATGTCCTTTTATAGGAGTCTCTTTAATCATTAGCAAGGCTTTCATAGCTTCAGGTGTTTAATGGGCCATGAAGTTACAGAGTTACAAAGCTACAGTTACTTCGAATCCTGTGAGTATCTGCCCATACCCTGCGCCTGGGAAATCCAGGAGTTTAGCAAGATCTGTCTGATTGTGCAGTACAGAAGGAAAGATGCTGTATAAGGTACATCCATGTGACTACAAGCAGAATGACTGAAAATAATTCTACCTTCTTCAATACACTGTCTACAGCACTCACAGATGAGTCACCCGGCACATTCTCAGTATGACTGTCATTCATTCTCAGAATCACTGTCATTTCCATGCCCATGCCATCTCTATGCCAGCTACATGACTACAGTCAGTCCTTTCTTTCTCACCACATTTTCTTTCCTTACATGATCCTGCCCTGCCTACTACTCCTTCTCCAGAACCACCACTCCTCTGGGCAGCAGTCGAAAGCTGAGCGTAGAGCAACCAGCTACCCACACACATTCCTCCTCTAAAGAGCAAACTAGCCAAGAATGCATTGGATGAAGAGTGCAGGATATCAGCTTTCAACCAAAACAAACCCAGGCCAGAATGATTCAACCAAGGCCACAAGCCTTGCATTGCCCAGTGTCCTGTTGCACAGGAAGGAAAGGAAGGTAAAAATTCCTTACATTACTGATCAAGAACTTCAGAAGGACAGCACTCCAGAAGCAGCCATTCATTGCTAAAGCATTGTTGCAGCTTTATTTTAAAAAAACCAAAAAACAAACCCAAAAACCAACAACACCACCAAACCTTTATATCTGCTTTCAGGATTTCACACGTATGCCACTTTTCAGTAAGAGCATGCAAAATAGTAGTTGCCCCATTTGCAGCACCACACTAGGCAGAAAAAAACATGAGTTTTCCCTGATAATACTCCAGATTCTTTCACACATTTGAACTATGAAGCAGGAAAAATTTCCACAGACACTTATATTCCTGGGCAAACGGTCATTTTTCCCTATCAGTAGAACAGTGTAAAAAGCAGGCTTTAAATAGCATTCCAAAGCAAACGTCACTTCCTTTATCATCCCAAACCATGGAAGATCCTCAGTAAGTTTCAAGCCAGTAAAGAGAATTTAAATGAGAACTATATACCATGAGAGCCAAGGAAAATTCAAAATGAGCAAGTAATTATATAAAATTTCAGTCAAGGCTCAAGTAGCAACACCAGGTGGCTTCAACTAGAGGTTTGCAGAGTGAGTAAAGCTGACTCAGCAACAGAATAAACACAGTGATGAAGGTTCAAAATCTGCTGCAATGCACTCTGAAAACTGCATATAAACTAAACCAAAACTAAACAAAACCAAACAGATATGCTCATGCAAATAACTATTTGATATATTAACAAATAGAATCTTCATTTTTTCTTAAAATATAGTATCAAATAAACATTTGATACAGATGTGCAGGAGGAAATTGAGGGAACAAACACTGCACTCTATCTGTTTTCACTGACATTTTACTAGGAGTATTCAACAAGAGAAAAACCAAAGTATATTTAACCAAAATTATTCTAAACAGTGAACCAAACAAAATTAAGTAGTACATCCAAACCAACATTACCTTGGAAAACCGAGCATTTATCCATTTTGTAAAGGTTTTTTTCTGTACATCATTGTGTTCATCTGGAGAAAGAGAATAAGAAAACAATGAGTGAAGTCGCATTCTTCTTAATCCTAGATTGTTCAATACAGGTCACATTAAACACTGTCCTGAGACATGGGAGAATTTTTTGTCTTCTCTATCAATAAAGCTGTACAACCATCCACAACACTTCAGTACTTGCAGAGCACACAAATGCTTTGCCTTTGCTAGTAACCACAGCAGCTCCTTTGCATTAGAATCAGCCTCACAGCACCTCCCAAGCGGGTTCCTGATGCATAAAATTCACAAGCTTCCCATCTGGTGAAAAACAACCTACGAAACCATGGGCTTTTAATTAACAGACTTTGTCAACACCTTTTTGCCTGAATGCATTACTCCAAAAGGTGCTGAGGCCCTTACTCAAGCTTCTGATGCAGATAATAGCCTCTGTGGTAGCAAAGCTGCTGGGACAACCCTTGAAGCACTGGCAGCCTTACCCACCCTCAGCCTACTTTTGCACCTGAGTTCAGAAGAATGTTAGTGATCAGTCACAGACAAGTTCAGCTAAGGTGTGGCAAGGGCTCAGCAGCCCTTCCCTTCAGATGCCTGCTGGTGTGACACCAAAGTACCACCACCTAGGGTCTGTGAGACAGACAGAAGGAGCCAGCGGGACAAGGAAGAAGGGCAGGGAAGTGCCTGTAAGTCAGAGCAGAGGGAGGAGCAGTGGCCTCCAGCTGGGCAGAGAGAAGGCAGCTTCCCAGGATGCCTAAGGAAGACATTTAGGAGTCACCTGCAATTTTACAGAGCCTATCCCACTAAACCAGGGTGAGTCACTTCCAGCACAGGACAGACACTCCTGCCTGTATCACAGGACACATCTTGGGTAAATTGCACTGAGCACTGCTAAAGGTGAGCCTGTGCTTCATCACCTGTACTTAAATGACAGTGAAATAACTGCTGACAACCAGACTAGACTAGGGAGATTCAGTGCTGTGAGGAGATGTCCATGAGAAATCTTCAAGAAGGTATGGGAGCTTTGCAATAAGATGACAACAAAAACCCACATTTTTGATAATTACAAACTACTTAGTCTTGATAAAAGATTTGGTGAATGAAAGAATATGAATGTATGTACCCCTACTATCCCCTAAGGAGCAGTGCATCCTTTCTATTTCTTAAGCAAGGAATAAGAACCCCCACAAATCCCATCTTCCTAAAACATCCTGGTCAGTTGTACAATCCATAGACAACCTTTGCCAGTCAGACTCTACTCTTATGCTTGCTTTATAAAAGCCTCTGTAACTAGCATCTTTGGAACTAGTTGTTACAGCTACAGTTTTGTCAAGCTTTCACCTATAAACTCCTGAAAAAAAAAATAAAAGAAAAACTGAAATGCTGGTACTTGGATAACAACATTGACAAGTTATTTTATCCTTCAAAGTAATTTTCTATAGATGCCTACAAATTTGTAAGGCTAACCCCTGGAGGCTGACATTATAATTCGGATAACAAATTAGCCACATTCAGTAAAAAAACAATATCACCATTCAGCAAAGCATACAGTAATCCAGCCAGTCAACTTCTCACACAAGACATTAAAAATGTCAGCAAGTTACAGCCCAGCGAGAAACAAATTCACCAAGCTGCTAAAACATTTGTTTCCTTTCACACTGCTGCAGCCTGACAATATAAGCCAAGGACTGACTCAGGGCCAAATTCTGCTTCATTACCTACTGACTGTTTCCTCTCTCTGCCTGCCCTCCAGTCACTTAATGGACTAGTAATGGACAATGTCAGAACAGTTTGTTCCTTTAAGAGGAAATAAAAACAAACCTAAACACACACAAAATTAAACTCTTGTGATGACAAAAGAGAGAAAAGCTTCCTATCCCAGATGCCTGCTTCTGTTACACAAGATGATGTATGTCCACCCAACTGGAGTGTGCTCGGAACAGCTGGCTCCTGTGAGATCAGATGCCCAGGCTGTGTCCTGGCACTCAGTTGCCCCCAGCAGCCACTTCTGTAGCCTCACACACCTCCTCCACCCACAACACTGTGCTTTAACTTTGTTTGGGGCACCTTGAAAACACAGCTCAACTCCAATCTATTACCTTGTGAATATCATGTTGGAGAACAAAAAGGAAAGCAAAAATTATCTAAAAATAGAGGTAAAAACAAAAGCCTCACTGGATTGTGGTTTGTCCTCTACTCAACCTCTGTTTCATGCTGAAAGAGAGTTTTCTTATTTCTCCAAAACATGTTACATGCTTGCATGACAGAACTGCATTATTTAGCTTTTCAAAGACAGAAGTTATCACACCCAAAACAGCTGGCAGAACAGCACTAAAATGAAAATGCCCTGGAGAAGCATAGACTTGATTGGCAAATAAAGTACAGAAATTGCCCAACCACTCCAGCATACATTACTAAGGGTCATCTCACATTTGAAGACTTAAATTTGCCTTCACCACCTCGTTATTTAGGTTCTCAGCAAAGGAATTTAGAAATAAAAGAAGGAATTAGCCTGTGGGTTTCAATTAAGACACTTGGAATGTAACGAAGTTAGAAACATCCCTTTGCCTAAGCCTTTAGGCAATGGAGAGTATCTATGGTAGATACCGCCCATCTCAAGACTTGCACACCTATGAAACCCTGACAACAGTAACAAAAGGAGGGATAAGGTTTGTATTCCTGGACAGAAAAAGCCTTTTGAAAACAACTATCTTTTTGTCAAATTCAGACTAATTCATATAGCAAAAGACACAAAATAAGCATCTAAAATTTGAGCGCCAAAACCAGCACAGTTTTTATCCCTGTTAGCAAGAAGCAAAAAGCCAGGAAGCACCAGTTTGTGACCACCAAGCTCACAGAAGAACCCCCGAGTTCATTGTGAGTCCTGGCTCCTGACTTTATCAACACAGAATAATCTTTATCAGCAGGTTTTGGGTTGGGCCTTTTTTAAGGATTGGGGGGAAAAGGGGAAGGTAAGATGTTTCATTTTTTTAAAGGAATGAAAAGCAAAAGTTGAGATTGTACTGCCCATTCTCTTTTCTCTTGCAACACCAGGGTAGAAAAAAATAGCTCCAGCAACACATAATTTGCTTGTAAACTTTCACCTTTGTGCTGCAATTTTAATTTCTGCAATCAGTGGTATGCACAAAGCTTTCCCTCATTCCTTTTCCTTCTCTCTCCAAACTTCAGTAGTTGGGCAAAAGTAGAGTAATATTAATAGTGTATCTAACATTAAAAAAAAAAAAGTAACAACTATAGAATATAAGCATTAGCCCAAAAAAAAAATTATGCAAAAAGAAAAGTCATGCACCTTTCACTACCTGCTGTTTCCCAACAGCAGACACCACCAAAAACAAGACACCATAGACAAGTAATGAGGACCACCCTCTGGTCCTCACCAAAGTGTACTGTAATTGTAAGCTAAATTGTGTTTACTTCACAACAAAAAATCCCCCAGCAACTGATAACCTAGAGGAAGGCATCCTCACAGCTGAAGGAACATTAAAATAGCTGTTTCCATACCTCCCAACAAAAGCAACCTAACACGCCACGCTGTGGTCTCAGCACATTGGAATGATGATTAAAAGGGAGGTATAGATAACCAAGCTCTCAGGAGACAGAAATAATGCTCAGCACGGAGCCTGACAGCCCACGCTGCTCAGCCAGTGACCCTGCTGCTTTCATGGGATGACAGTGCAAACCCAAGAGCTGTAAGCAATGTCCTGAGGCTGCTCCAGAACTGCAGGCAGTACACAAGGCTGCTCCAGAGGATCACCAGAGCCAGAAACCCCACATGTCACTCCAACAGCTTGCCATGGGTCCCTAACAGCAGGTCAAACCAAGCAGCTTCAGCTTCCACTGCAAGACAGCCCTGTGAAGCTTTCACATATAATACAAATACATTTGAGCACATATTTCACAAACTGCCCAGCACATGGAAAGAGAAAAGAAAGGCAGGTAATTCTTGCCAAAGAAGACGTTTCTAAGCAACAAACAGGAAAGCACTTAAAGAAAAAAGGACAAGGTAAATTTATGAGTACAAATAAAATCACAAACTAGATTTACTACAGCTGGTTTTGTTATGAGCACATATTAGGTCTTTGAATTTCTAAGTGGTTATAAAGAAAATAGAATCCACAAGTTGGTGTTAGCCATCTGCTCCTTTTTCTCTGCCCAAATTAGAACTGTTATTAGGCTCACTTGCACTTGTGAAGGTGATTCACAGGATATAAGGTCAGAGGGATCACTGTGCTCAACTAGCTTAATCTTCTCCATAACAGAAGAGCCATCCCCACAAGCCCCTCTGCATATCAGAAAGGAAGCAGAGACAACAGATGTCAGACACCCTGCACAGGCACAAGTAAACAAGATTGCTCGGACAGAGAAGGAAGCCAAGCCATAAACTGTATATATGCAAGTAGCTCTCTTCTAGTTATGGCAGAGTTTCAAATCAGGCAGACATCACAAACAACCTTGTTTGAACACCTTCAGGAAACAATGCTCACAGTACAAAAGGAAATGTTATTTTGTTCTCTGTGACAGGCAGGTAAAGACAGTAGCCTGAAAAGTTATTCACAACACTAAATTTTTCATATTCCAGTGTCCCTTCTATCCCAACTCTTTCAGTCAGAAGTTTTCCTATTTTTCTTTTCCAACAACCCAAAGGCTGCAATCCTAAACTTTCCTCACTCCCTGTCTTTTTGCTCCAAATAGTAAAGCCCTTCCTGATCCACCCCTCAAAGCTGCCTCTGTTTTACCCACATTCCTAGATTCTATCATCATTTCTCTCTAAAACTCTCTAGGCCAACAGCTAATCACAAACAGAAGCCAATTCCTGAGATTTAAATAGTAATAGCTGGCTCCCACATATAACTACATGCTCCAATTTCCTAAATTGAAGACTAAGAATGCTTGGCCTCTCACATATCAGTGGATGCCCCATTAGTGCCAGCTGCTGCCCACATCTTATCTAGCCTCTCACTGCATCTCCCACCCCATCCCAGCACACAGGCACAGGCTACAGGTAGCTGGGTATGCCCCACGTTGTCCCTTCACATGCACATGCTGGCTGGCATATTTGACTGATATGTTCACACAACCTCTAGCTGCTTTCTTAGCTCTATAACACACAATTAGGTTTACGAATACTGGATTAAACTTCCACTAGTTACTAAAAGTTGAACTAGTTGTGCAGGAAAAAAAAAAGGACAGGAAGACAAGTCTAATAAGAGTATCCCACTTTCCTTGTGAAAATCAATTTAATCAACAGACTTCAAAAAATTGTATGCTGTTAACATTTTCAAGTTTACACAAGGGCTATTCAGATGTTTCTGAAAGGAAATTAACCAAGCATCTCTGGATACCGACCGTGTAGGACCCATTTCAGTGACAGCAGTGGGCAGACTACAGTTTTTTAAAAAGAAATGGAATTCATAACCCCATGGAGTTTAAATATTCCGTCCAGTGTAGAAAACAATCATAACATAACACCTTGAGAAGCTGAGTTATGCAAAGGCAAGGTGTTTTTTTGCAAAATCAATCAGTTTGATTGCTTCAAACCTCTGACAGTATTTAGAAATCCAGCCTTAAGACAAAGAAATCGCATATGTGTCCTGAGGAAAAAAAATAACACTTGTTTGCGCAGTTGTATTTCATCTATGGAAGGCAAAAAATAAACTTTCCAATTATAATTAACTCAGAAATTAATAAAAAAGGTACAGAAGCATCCTTACAAAGCCCTAACACACTATCACTTGGAACAAGATTTCTACACCAAAAACAATGAGCATGTATAGTTTACACACCCAGGGCAATTTTGTGACTCTTATAATCACTGTAATATCAATGTACATTTTCTGGCAATTTCATGTGGATGTCTCAAGGATTAAGCAAGCTTTCACCTCTATGAATCCCATAGCTTTTTGCATTGTTCCTGGAAAGCTTAGTAAAATTCTGAGTGAAGTGTTTTTGTAGAAAGTACAGTATGGTAGAGGCCAGGAGGCATCTTTGGAGATCATTTGTCTAATCCAACTCCCCAGTGAAATCAGGTTGCCCCAGGCCATGTCCAGTCAGATTTTTAACATCTGCAGTGACAGAGACTTCACAATCTCTCTGAAAACCCAAAACAGGGTTTCAACAAAAATGGAGTTTCCTGTGTTTCAGTTTGCACCCCTTCCCTCTTGTCCTTTCAATGGAGTCAGAGGAGCATAACAACCTTCTTTGCACAATCCTTTCAAATATTTATAAATTTCAGTAGCATCCCTTGGATTCTGATCCTTTTCTTCTGGCTGAACAGTCCCAGCTCTCTGTCTTTCCCCACAGGAGAAATGCTCTAGTCCCTTCATCATATCGTGGCCCTCACTCCAGTATATTCTCATCTCTCCTGTCCTGGGGAGTCCAGAACTGGACCAAGTACTCCAGGGGTGGGATCAGCAGCACTGAGTAAATGAGAACACATCCAAGAACAGGCAGCAAGTTCATGTCTAAAGGAATTACAGAGAAAGGAAGCAAGCTTTTTCACAAACTTGCCAGCAGCATCCCCAGGTAGCCAAGAAGGTAATGGCACCCTGGCCTGTCAGAAAGTGTGGCCAGCAGGTCCAGGGCAGTGATCATCTCCCAGTACTTGGCACTGATGACACCACACCTCAAATCCTGTATCCAATTTTTGGCCCAACACTACCAGAAGAACATTGAGATGCAGGACTGAGTCCAGAGAATGGCAACAGTGAAGTGTTTAGAGCTCAAGTCTTATTAAGGAGCAGCTGAGGGAGCTGGAGGTGTTTAGCCTGGAGAAAAGGAGGGTCGGGGAGACCTGCCTGAAAGGAGGGTGTAGGCAGGTAGGGTTCAGTCTCTTCTCCCAGGTAGGAAGTGACAGGGTAAGAGGCAATGGCCTCCAGTTGCACCAGGGGAGGTTTAGGTTAGACATTAGGAAAAACTTCTTCACTGGAAGGGTAGTCAAGCATTAGAACATGCTGCCCAGGGAGGTGCTAGAATCACCATCCCTAGAAGCATTCAAAGGGCACATGAGCATAGCACTTAGCAATATGGTTTAGTAAAAAGCTAAATAATTTAAACTACATAACAAAGCTTCTACACACTTCTGTCCAGCTTATAACAATTGACTAGCACATTTCAATTCTTCACAACTAAGACTCATACCAAGTGATGGTACCCTTACAAATTCCTGGGCAGGCAATACTTGGAAGATAGAACTGGGGGAAACTGTTGCATACCAATCTTGACAACCAAGTTAAGCTCAGTCTTCACAGAAATCAAATAGACAAAGGAAGTTTAAAAAAACAGAAATTGTTTATTTTGTTTCTAGAAAGGCCAAGTCTGAGCTTCTTTGGCTATTCCATTATTTTGTCAAGGATCATTCACTGATGCCTATAAATTATTTACCTTAGCCTATTAACCTCTCTTATTACTAAGATGAAACCTGAAACACAGAAGATTTAAAGGAAGCTCCTAACAGTCACATAGTGTAGTAGTGCTCTAAAGATGAAGGAGAAGCAAGCAAAAAGAATAAACAGGATAACTAGAAGCAAGCAAAAAGAATAAACAGGATAACTACAGAATTTAAATCCACAATATTTGTCAGTGCAAGCTATACCAAATACTCTCATTTCTATCCCTAAAATAATCCAGAAAGTTCACTACAGAAATGGTGACTGTAAGTTCGCCTGCTTTTAGCTTCACATGACCAACACAAAGAATGCTAAATGCCTAATACTGCCATCCAGCCCTAGTGAGGAAGATTAGGTGAAGGGCAAGTCCAATTCTTGAGATAAATTATTTCCTTTCCCAGTTACATTCCTTTGCTGGCCAAGGAATATTGCACCACTGGGGAAGGTTCTACACCTTTGTGCAGAACCAAAATGCTAAGCAAATCTTTGAGAATTTTGCTCATGACAAAATTACAGTTCCTCCTCTAGAGGTAAGAAGAAAGAGTCATAAAGGTGTCTTAGCCACTTGGTGTTTTTAGTGAGACATCTTAATGGAGAAAAAATAAAAGAGAAATTGGGGTAAAGTATTATGAATGGTCCCTTCTTATGGCTTCTGGCAAACATAAGATTTTCTTTTGTCATTTGATCAGAGCAGCAGTAAGTTGAGGCACTGCTAATCCTATATCCTAATTAAACTCTCATTTCCTTCCCTGGCTTAGTCATTAATTAGTCCCCAAAGCTGAACCCCCTCCTGATTAACTGCTCTGAAAGTACATAAATTCTGCTTGGCAATTGCAGGACAAATATCTGGAACACATTAAACCAGGTATTTATGCAATCGAGCAAGCACTGACGACCAGTGTGAGCCCACAGAGTATTTCCCACTTCAATATACCCTTAAGGATATACCATTCTCAATAGTGTGAGAAAAATTGGAGAAGATAGTCTGCTCTCTTAAGACTCCACCTGGAGTACTGCTTCCAGCTCTGGGGCCCCCAGCACAGGGAGGACAAGGACCTGTTGGAGCAGATCCAGAGGAGGCCTCAAAGATGATCTGAGGGCTGGAACAGCTCTCCCATGAAGACAGGCTGAGAGCGCCAGGGTTGTTCAGTGGGAGAATTGCAGCC
The DNA here is from genome assembly GCF_023055355.1 of Agelaius tricolor. Classification (NCBI taxonomy): domain Eukaryota; kingdom Metazoa; phylum Chordata; class Aves; order Passeriformes; family Icteridae; genus Agelaius; species Agelaius tricolor. The sequence continues at coordinate 49,900,272 of NW_027269261.1, forward strand.
TTCCAGTACTTAAAGGGGAGCTACAAGAAAAATGGGGAGGGAGACTATCAGGAAGTACATTGATAGGGCAAGGAGTAAATGTTTGAAAGGGAAAGAATATATGTAGGTTGCATATAAGGAAGCAATTCTTTGCTATAAGGGTGGTGAGGCACTGGAACATGTTACCCGGAGAAGCTGTGCATGCCCCATCCCTGAAAATGGTCCAAGCCAGATTAGATGGGGCTTTGAGCAACCTCATCTAGCGGAAGATGTCCCTGCCCATGACAGGGAGTTTGGAACTAGAAGGTCTTTAAGACCCCTTCCAACCCAAACTGTTGTACAATTCAATGAAAATACATCAACAGAGCAGTCAAAAGGAGACCAAGCGAAGTTCAAAGCCTACCAAGCCTTTGGCAGAACCTGAGCCATAGGCTTTCAGCTGCCCCTTGTTTAGGCAAAGGATTAGATGCACACATCCCTTCCCCATGTTTTTATTATTTAATGACAAGCTTTGAAGAGAACTGTGGTAGAGCCTGTGCAAATGTAGAGTTTGATTTCTATCACTCTAACATCTCAAGTGGTTTTGTGTACAATTTGGAATTGACACATCACCTTTACCTTTGTAGAAACTGGCTAAACAACAAAAAAAATCACCTAATGAAAACAGATAATTACATGCCATATTAGTACTGCTGCCTCTGGCAACTATTCCAGTAGATCAGTCACACTCACAGGTATAATCCTGTCCTGGGTGCTTTTTCAGAGAGCGTTCTTTTGCATGCCTTCCCAGTGCTAAAGTCAGGCAAGAAGCAGGCTCAGGATTCATATTTTTTTTGCCCTCTGCCAAAGGTCATTGTCCCTGAAGCAGACAGGTGGTGTCTATGCCTCAGCAAGGACAGAGCTTGCAGCCTGAATGTTGCTAGCCTGAGGACCAAAATGATAACCACCAGTGAAACAAGAAAAATGAGGGCACTAGTATAAACTGGCTAAAAAAGCCAAGACAAGCTTATGGAATTAAGAGTCCACAAAAAGATGGATATAATTTATGGCTGAAGAGATCCCTGAACTGTAAACCAGAATGTGAAAACAAGGTATTTTAGAGGACTCACCATTAAAGATGTGCTTAAGGAAGAAGTATTAGCTCATGGTATCTACCTGTGGACACCCATACATACAATGATGAGGAAATGATGAGAACTGCATGGGAGATCAACTCTTTGCCAGCAAGAAAGACAAGCTATATAGCAAACCAAAATACCAAGTACAGCCTCTGCAGCAGACAAAAGCGTTTGATGCAATGCAAAATACTCTTTTCCTCAGTTCAGTGGTTTATCTTGAAACAACTCAGGACACTTTTAATCAACAAAAATACTTATAACTTTCCAGTGTCATAGTAGACTAAGATCAGTCCTTAACCCCCATCCCAGAAAAAGCCAGGATAAGATCACCATTGCTGGGTCACATAAAGCAAGGAGGAAATTCTTCTAATGCTTTGACACCCCCACTCTCACCCCACCCCAGAAGAAAAGCTATTTGCAAGTAGTGTCAAATATTATTTCTAGCTACAAACAGTTTTACTGAACAAGTAATCTCCCAAGATGCATGCTATAATCATAACTAGAACAAGAACTGTGCTTAAAACTGGGGTTCAGCACAACATCCCAGTCTGACATTACCTCTCAGCACCTTCTCTGCACATGCCCAGCTCTCCAAAGAGCCAGGCACACATTAGTTCTGTCAGACCTACCCATGCAAACACTCCCAAGTACCAGACAGCTCTGGTGAAGCAAAGCCCAACTGCTCCAACACATTTGAGCAACTTGTGAAGGGTCTATATTGATTTGCTATTGCTCAGAGTAAAGGGTCAAATGAGGGAGAGAAAAGAGATGGGGTAAGGAAAAGATGTACTCAAAGCATACAAAGAGACTAGCTCTCTATGAAAGAGTCTAGCTCTCTATGAAAGAAAAGAAAAACTCATGTGGTTCCCCAAAGGGGTTCAGAGAAGTCAGTTTTCTATTTTTTGTGAGTGAGAAAGCTACTACAACAACTTCTGAGTGAGAAAGCTACAACAAATTGACTCCGTGCACATTTACAAGAATTTCAAAGTCTCAATAAAATTATGCATTTAATTTACCACAAACTATAAAGCTCAGTGTCAAAAAAACCTCAGCAACATACTCCACACTCTTCAAGTTATGCAGATAAATTTAACACGTCAATGAAGGTAATAAAAGACAGATTCTTATTTCTGAAACTAAAACATAACCTTTCACAGAAAGAACAGGTGGTATGGACAGGGTCAAATAAACAGAACAAAATCACAAGGTCATCTCCTAAAGATGCTGCTGTCGTCAGATGACTTGCCTTTGAATCTTTAGCTTTGTGTACTATAAACTTGATATGGGGGAAAAGTGGGGAACGTATCTAGAGAGTACTTTTAACTCAATTTTTAAAATTCATTTCTACAAATTAAAAAGCAAAAAAAGTTTACCTTCAACACTCTGCATTGCTAACTATTGCAAATAATTTCAGTATTTCTCACAGTTTTACCTGCATCATACAAGGTAAAACCAAAAGTAATGTGATTGATGAAATTTGCTACAACTTTTAAGTTGTCCCAGTTTAACATACCATCTTAAACCACTGTAATATAAATACAGTCGAAAAGCTTTAATAGCTTTAATACTAAAGTTATTACAAGATTTTTCTACAGTTGTTTGTTCCTTTGGACAACAGTCCTAAAAACTAAATCACAAAACCACTTATTATTTTTAAGAAACACCCCAAACACCATTTTCATCCCTGACACAATGACATAAGAAGTTTAATTTGCCTAATACAGATTAGACCTCCATACCTGAAGATCTCTAATTTCACTGTGTCAACTACCACTTCCAATTTTCCACAGGACTGCTACACTAAGGCAACTCTTACAATTACAGTATTTTCTTGTCTAGAACACAATAGCAAAGCAGCAGCACAAAAAAAGAAATAAAACTTTTTAAGCTGGAAAGAAGCAAGGAAGTGGGACGCAGTAGTAAGGATGTACAGAAGGGCACATGAACTCATGCACACTGCTGTCTGAAGATCATGGAATAAGCTGCAATACAGATTTCATATTTCAGGCTGTCCACCACTGACACACAAGCAGAAGAATGATCCCTCACAAAAGCCAAGTGCTCATGAAGCCTACCACAAAAGGAGAAAGGAAAGAATTCCTGCAGCTGTACAGACATCTGCAAGCTGGTGTAGCAGAACCAAATGCATCCTAAATGTCAATCCCCTACCTACCTGCTACTTGCCCAAACAGCACAGGAGACATCATCACTGTCCAACAGGCTTGGAAATGAAAATTCACATTGATGAGTAACTCAAGCGGCCAGAAAATGCAGTCTTCTTTTTTTCATTGAATGATTCTGCTAAATACTGCCTGTGATCCCCCATCAAAGTTACAAAGTCCAGCTAAGAGCTCTGGGAGTGCTTAAAAGGCAATACAGACATGCTTTATCCTGCAGCATCTTTTGAGTCCAACCATGAACTGGCATGACTGCCTTCACAAAATACCATTTGCAGACTTCAGTTTATTCAGAAACAGAAGGCTCAAATTTTGTAAATGACAAGTGAAAACTGAGTGAAAGGGGAAAAGTGCAAAGGAAGAGTCAGAGTGGACTTCTAAAGAGGCTAGGGAAAAAGGCAATATATGTGAAGATTTTTGCTCTCAAAAGAATTAGCATAATTAAGAGATGACTTAGCAACCTTTTATGCATATTTCAATTTTGGTGCATTTAATTATAACCTTCTACATGAGGGAAAGACTTGTCTGCAGCCCTGCAGAGATAAGTATATATTATTAACAACAACTTGCTAAAAACTGAGCAAATAAAAGCTCAGAAACTTTAGTCTTGTCACATTGTTCCACTCTTTCTATTCATGTGACAACACTTCACTGTTATTCCTCAAGTCTTTACATGGGTGCAAAAAGGAAAAGCAATTAATACTGACTACCAACCTTCTAATCCCTCAAAAGCAGAATGAAATTTGGGCTCAGTAAGGGAGCATTAGAAGATGACACACAACTCCAGCTGCTCAGTTGTAATACTGCACCTCTTAGACATGAACATTATAGAAAAAAAACATGGAAATCATCAAGAAAAACTTGAATTTCCACCTTTTGTTCTCTAATTTTAGCATATTAGAAGAGGCCCTGCAAGAAAACAGTATATGAGGATACTCATTCTTGGGAGAGAAGGAAGAATTAGGAAAGCCTAATAGTGCCCAAGGATGAAACATGCATGTTTGTATTTATTTTATCAACTATGACACAAGTTCTTAATCTGGATCATGTCAGTCTCCAAACCACAGGACAGCAGAAAAGAATTTGAGGAGGAGGAAGATGTAGACAGAAAGCAGGTATCAGTTAAGACAAAACCTGAAGAGTTAAGACACAAATGCAGAAGTGTTATAATATAAGAAGATCAAGAAAAATAAAACAAGCCTGAGAAATGGAAGATATCAAATAACTTCAAAGAGGTATTTAAGCATAACAAAAGGAGAAAAGCTGAAGGTTACACAAGAAACCACCACAGCAGCAGCAAAATCATAATTGTGCAAAGTTAAAAAACACACACCGTGTCACTTGCCTATATCAGGGAGATTTCCCCAAAAAATCAGTTTCTTTGACAACATAAGACACTGGTTTGGAACTTTAACCTTCTTAACTACACTCTTGGTTTGTTTCTTTCAAAGGTGCAGTAATTCACTTATACTGGCACAAGAACTCAACAGGAGAATGAATATGCAAAGACAGAAACAAGAAAAAAGCTTATTTGATTTATCAGACATGAGAAAGCACTCTTCCACTGCAAAGTAGTCAACAATAAAACAAGAGAATCAGAGGTTATCTATTTGTCTCAAAAGTCTTCAAGAGCTAGTGCTAAGCCAGTAGAGCATTTCCCCAAGACCTGTTACTATTTGAACCATTTTACAGGAACTTCTACCAACTCTAGCATCAATTTTGCTCTGCTCCCCCAGATTGCACTATGAAAAATAAGATGGCTAGAGATTTATTTATAGTGTTACATTCAATTTTGAATTGAACAAGGAGCAGTGGCCCTGGCAGGACTGTATGCTAAACTACTGAACTGATGAAGAACATTTATTTTTTCCTAATTCCTTCAGCCACTGATAATTTGTATACATAGATCTGTTTGGTTCTGTTTGGGTTTGTTAGGGCTGTTTTTTGTGGGGTGTTACGTTTAATGGCTAGAGTAAATTTTTTTGGCTAGTCTCCCATCTTACAGAAAAAGAGCACATTCACACTGTCAAAACAGTAGCTAATTATTTACCTGATATTACTCTGCTGTGTATAATGTTCAAGGATATTGAGCAGGACAAGGCTGATAGAATATACATGTTGTCACTGAGTTCTGACTCACCCTCTATCCCTCTGGAGGGTGACAGCTACCAAGCATGCAGAGGGGACTGGAGACAGGGCACATGCAGGAATAAGGAACACCATGCCCCAGGACTTCAGCAAAAGGGGCTAGCAAACACGCCCTGCTCCTGCTGATGCTGGCTGTGAGCCAGCCTCACTGCTCCTGCAGGCTCCTTCAGCTGATGCCATCACAAGCAGCAGAACACTGCACGTGCTTAGCAGCTGGCCAGGACCATTCCAAGATGCTGCAAGCACTCAAAGCAAGTCTGTATGCCTCAAACATTGTGGGCTTCATTTGTGTAGGTTTGAGAGTCACACACAATAAAGGCAGGCACAAGGACACACTTTCATCCAAACCCTGCTCCCACAAGCATTAATATACTTGCTAAACCAAACTTAGAATTATTTTCAGATATATTTAAGTTTGTTTCAAACCAAGAGTCCATTTCTACCCTCTGAAAATTTTTGGACCATAGGGTTTTTAAGCTCAAACTCTTGCTGAGAGTTGACTGCATGTGTCTAAGAAATTCCAGCTTTTCTCTCAAAAAACTTTGCAGTTGAAGATGCAATTTAAATAAGCCAGCTTTTTCATTCCCATTGGGAGAGGGTGGCAAGGATTTGGGAATTAAAGAGTGAAATTGAGAAGAATGGAGACAGGGAGGTAGAAAGTGTTCTCATTTTTCCTTCTTGTTTCACCCTATCCTCTACTAATTGTCAGTAAGTTAAAAAAAATTCCCCTCAATCAAGTCTGTTTTGTCCACAGTTCAAACTGGCAAGTGATATCCCTACCCCTATTTCAACCCATGAGCCTTCAATGTTATTTTTCTCCCTCTGTCCAATTGAGAGGAGAGCGAGGGCGTAGTTGGGTGGGCATTTGGCAGCTACCAAAGTCCACCCACCACAGGGGCTGAACAGCAAACTTGTTATGCAGAGAAATACAACATTAACTGCAAGAAGGCACAATTGCAGCAATTTATACAGAAAAATCTTACCCCTTAGCTCAGAGAAGAATATCAAATAAGATAGCAAGCTAGTTTACCTGGCCATAAAATAATTCCAACTCAACTCCTGAGGACAAACTCTTAAGAGTTATTTTTATTACTTTAACAAAAACAATAGAAGACACAAAAAACCCCAAACAAGCCACCAAATCAAAAAAAAAAAAGAGAAGCAAGGTGAATGCTCTATAAAGTCTTTTATAGTATTTCTCACTATAACACAAATCATTGGATTCTAATAATGAGTTAAATAGCACTGTTTTCTGATATTAATCCATTGTAAAACAAAATACCTTGGAAAGTTAACATCTTGCATTATCAGCAATACCTTGGTTTCTCTTTCAGATGCAAACCTAAAAAAACCATTTGGTTAAAATAAGCTTTCCCCCCCCCGCCCCTTAGTGACAGGCCAATAAATTACTTAAACCAAAAAGCACTTCCAACAGAAGGCTGGCACTGTGCACTGAAGTGGCAATAACCGACAGTTTGATTATTTTCAAGAATATACCACAACTATATTAGAGACAGGAATGAAACTGCATCAAAATAAACTAAAAACACAAGAAGCATCCTGTGATTGGTTTAATTCTGTCTCGGTATTAGGACTTGCAAGTCTTTCTGCTAACAATTTTTTTATAATCAGTTCTGTTCACAGATCAAAACTTGAAAGGATAAAATACTTGCTTCCATTTAACTGTACAGAACATTTACTGCTTGCTTAATACAGCAAAGTACACCATCATTTGATACTCAAATTCACCAACTACCTTTTCTCTCACTTTTATTAATGAGAAATGAGCTTGAGTATTGTGGGAGACTCTACCTGCATTCAAGACTACTAAGCAAAAGGCTGAGGCATGTTCCCACAGGAAAGTTATCTGTGTAACCCACACTTGGAACTTTTTTTCAAGCTACTGCAGTTACTGCTTACAGATAAGATAAGGAATGCTTGCATGAGATTTTATGGCAACAGATATGGAAATGACGGTAAGACATCAGGTGACAGAGTTTTATGGCTTTCTTGTACACAAGGCTAAGAATCAGCATATTATCCTTCAATCTCAATTTATCATCAGTAAGCTAAAGCCTACAACTTATTCACTGAAAGGAAAACCACAACAAGAATTAGTAGCAAATTGTTTGGTAAAAAAATACAATGCAAAACCTACATTATAGAAAACCAGAAAAACAAACTGGATGCTATTTAGTTTTACAGATTAGCTTTCAAATATTCAATTCCAAGTTCACAATTATTTACAGCAACTAAACAGATTGTATTAACTTGCTTTCTTCATTAGAAGTGAAGAAATGGCAACTAACCTTTTAGAAAGAGGTGTGCCTGAAAAATTTGGCAAAAGAACCTGCATAAGGACTTCAGGAGGAAAACAAGTAGCTTTAGAGGGGATCTATTATTCTGCTTTCAGAATGTAACAGCTTTACTATCTCTTTGCTACCTTAAAAGCAGCAGTGGAAATGTTTTCCTTGTATATAAGGCAACTCTGGTCACACAAGCCAAGTAAATATTGATTTTACTATAGCTGAGCTGGGAGCAGAAGTTAATTTCAATAGTCTGCACAGAATGTTTTACGAATTGCTTTAAAAATATTTTGCATTACAAGGTATTAAACCAGCTAAGAACCTTCTAAAATAATCTGAAGCTTAAAATGATTGAGCTGTACAATTTTATCAGGGTAGAAAGTACAGCTGAGAGAAAGAGAAACAGTATTAAAGGCTGCACATCAGCAGCTCATAAGGCCAAGCAGGATGCTTTCTCTCAATCCAGGGCAGGCAGTCCTGAAGCCGTGATGTTGGGGAACAGCTCGGGGCAACCTCACAAAAGCACTGGGCTAGAACCAGTCACCAGCACAAGAGGGAATGGGCAGAGATAGGACCTATGCACTCCAAGTTGGCATATCATATCACAGGCCTTAATTTGGAGTTAATCAGACCCAGGATAGTTAACCCTGAGCAACACTATCTCAATAAAGAGGAGCTGTGCCATAACTACAGTACAAAATCCACACTGCAGTGAAATTCAGCAAGACAGATACAACCACTCTGCTTCCATCTGCACAAAGGATCCGGAATCCTCTGTTGACTGTCAATTATTAGCGAGGGCTGCCAGTGCACACTTGTGTGACAGCTATGATTCGGGCAGACACAAGGACAAAGCTGTTGACTGTCACCCTGCACCGCACGGAACTCGGACAGCACATTGCCCGATTTCTGCAGAGAACCCTGGAGCCATTTGCTGCTTTTCTGAACGCTTCGACAGAAATCCATCTCTGCACGTAACAAGTGTCGGAGTGAAGGCATCTCCTTGCCCTGCAGCACAAGCCCGGGTTTCACCCGCTGGAAGGCTCAGCCAGGGAATTACTGCAATTCGCTTTCTCAGCTGCTAGCCCAGCGAAGATCAGGGCGCTCCACCCAGACGCCACACAAATGAGGTCACATAGCTGACCACACTGCTGCCAATTCCTGCCCTATTCATCAGGGACGAGGGCAGGAAGCAGATGGAGCCCTCAAGTTAAGGGTCGCAACATTTCGGTGCGAACATTAAAGTGAGCCAGCGGCAGACAATTCACGGGCCCGGGGAGCGCGGCTTCCCCGCACGGCAGAGCTGAGTCACGGGCACCGCTCTGTCCCACGCCGAGCGCAGGGACACAGGCTGCGGCCAGCAGAGAAACACTCCCCCCCTGCAGCTTTAAAAGGGACTCCAGTACAGGACAACAGAAAATATTTTCCACTTTTTCAGTACCTACGTGCATTTAGGAGTTTGATATACATGAGAAGAGTTTTTTAAAGTCTTTCAGATCTTGAAAATAAGTTCACTTGAAGACCCAAAAGGCAACGTGAGGTAATTACTATGCAAACCTGTTTCTATTTACAACCATGCTGTAGTTCAGAACACCTACTTCACTTGCTGCCAAAAAGGAAATATACTATTTTCAAGTGTTTAAAAGCTAGAGTTGTTTTAAATCAAACAGATTTGAGGACCAACACAGCTGTACTAAACAACTAGCAAGATCAGAGCTTACAGTAATATGAACAACACCATAAATATTAGTTTGACTATAGTAACAGCTTGTGTGTGGTCTCAATTTCAACCTATCTACAAGATATATGCACTGATAGCAGGTTGAAATTGAGACCACACACCTTCCTACCTGAAAGAAAGCTTATTGTTTATAGGCTACTGCATCTGAGATTTCCAGAGCCACAAATGGACAGAAGCTAAATGCAGAGTTTCAGAAGATATGCTCTCAAACTATCTATCTGCTTGCAAAATACCTCAGTCATGTCATTGCCATTGCCTTCTACTGCTATTGAAAAGTAACACTCATTTCAATCACTGGGATGGCAGCTGCGCAATTAATTCACACAACAAAATGCAAATTGATCTCGCTTCTGTTTATAACTGTATGAATATAATGACAAAACAATATCTAATCACGTAATGGTAAGATGCTAACATAGATTATTCGATTACTGCAGAGTGCTTTACTGGCTTCAGGAGTTGACATCTTACAGAAAAAGTTCCACAAGGCAAATCCTTTTGGAGAGTGTCATAGAACCAGCATCTTTTTTTGCCTCTCTAACACAAGTTAAGTAGCCTTCCCTCCAATAACAGGGTGAATTCCATCTGGGTAATGAGGCAATGGAGGTGAAAAAAATATTTTATTAAATAATCACATCACATAGTGCCACAACAGTAGAATATATATATGTAAACACAAAATAGCCCAATCATTTTCCTGCAATAGTCTCGGAAATTTTACTAGAACAACATAAATTATCTCCCATTGTATGGAACAGCAATGAAGAAAGCCCTTTTGTTTGAACAGGCAAAGATCTCTTCTTTTTTCTCCACTTAGATAAAGAGTAAGCTTTGGTTCCAGTTAGGTACCAGTAGCCTACCAGTGCCACCTCACTCCCAGTGCCTGTCACCAACTTGAGAGTTTAAGAGGTTATTAAGAGATTAGGCTGTTATAAAGAGGGTGATCCCACCAGATGAGCTAAATGATTTAGAATGTTTTAGACCATAAATCAATCTCTGACAAAACTTAGTTGTGCTGTTTAGACTTCAGAGAACAGACGTTAGTCTTATCCACTTTGGTTTCACCCAAACTAATTCATTTACAATTGGATACTTTATCAGGTATGAGCTCCAACCTCCCTTCCTCCAGTCCCTGCCAACTCTCACAGCAAGCACACAACCAAAAAAGCCATAGCCACACCTCTGCTGACTGAAAAGCATCCCTGTTATTTATATTCTAGATTTCTGTGGAAAGCAAAGGACATGAAGAAACAATTACATACACACTCTTTCCAACTTCTCCACCCATTTTTATCCTGAGTATTTCCAGTACTGCATCATTAAAAATCCTGTCCTCTCAGAGAATGGCCTCTCCACCATAGTGCATACACACACCTCAATTTATTTTACCTTCAGGTTTTTTCCTCCTTTTCCCTTCCATGCCTCTTACCTTCTAGGTTTTTTCAGATTTCTTTTCCCTCCTATGTGCATTTCCAACAACTAAGAAGTGTCCAAAGCCACAATTCTCTCACAGTCTCCAAATACAGGTTTTAAAAAGTGAGAAGATCACAATGAATGTGAGACTAGACTCTCTTGAAAAGCAAATGTACAGTGCTACACTTTATGAACAATTGCAAAGATTAGAATTAAACAAATTTCCTGAAAAATATCCTGCTTGATTAAGAAAAATTATAACTGCAATTTATCAGACATGATCTATGTTCTTTTAAAAACCGAGGTTTCAACTCAGATTTAAACAGGCTTTAAGAAACAATCAGTAAACACTGTGCTTAATCATATAAAGCACCTGAGCAGCATGTAGCTGCTACTCACCCAGGAGGTTTACACCTTAGCCTAGCCACCTGGAGCGAGCTCCAGAGAAATCATCTGTAGACACACAAACATCACCAAATATTAAGTGTGTGCACTTACACGTTAAAAAGACCTGAAGGGCTGAGGTATAAAACCTCAGAGAGATTGACCCTTCTATTATCCCACAGAAGAACATTTCAGAGGTTTCACAACTGAAGTGTTCATCAGTTAACTACATGGCTGGTTATAGCTCCTGTCCCAAGTTTATGCTCTTCTAAAAATACGACAAAAAAAGAAGAAAGGAAAAAACCCCAAGAAATAGTCCAAAAAAACCTACACCAATACATGCAGAGCCAGAACAAACAACTTCTATGAACAGCAGCCGAGGTTAAAACCAAGCAGATTGATTTTCTCCTACTGCTAACCTTCCAAGAATGATCAACTGCAGATGTCCCACATTTGAGGGCTGAATACGTGCAGATTTTCAAGAACACTAGATCTCTCCAAACTATAATTTACTGAGCTCTTCAGAGTCAGTCAAAAGCAACTCCACTCATATTACCGGGTTTTCTTAACATTTTCGTCAGTTTCTTAAGGAAGCTTGGAGTGAGCCACAAAGGAAAAGTTTCTGCTCTCAGCTAAACTGGCATACATCCAAATCCAACTCATTGTTCTAGAAGCAAACATACATGAAATCAGAGTCCCAGCCCATCATTTTATTCTAAATTTAGCCATTACATGGATAGATCTTCAGAGGATTTTAGCTTTTCTTTCTAAAAACCTATCTTCAGACTCCAGCTTTGTAACAAAAAACCCACATCAAAAGTCAAGTGGATCAAATTCTTTATTGATCAATACGTTGCTTCCTCAAAGCTCTGACACCAATTCACAAAATAAACTGTTTCTATCTGCCAATTACTGTATCTACATAGCATATTCACAGGTAATAGGAATAATCAAATTGTCTCTTCCTTGCCAATCTGTGTTATTTGGCCCCAGTCAAAAAACAGATGAGACAACCTATGAAATTTCAATCAGAATACATATGAAAGATGGCAAAAGGAAGAGGAAAGCATAATATCCCAAATTTCTTCTTTTCCAAAGCATTCCTCCACAAAACATGCTTTCCAAATTACAGGAAATACGGCTTTCTTGAGATACCACCAAAATGAGGAGAAAAACTTGTGGGGTGTCAAGGAGATGCTGTAAGTTTATACATTCAAAAGTACCAAAAGGCACACTAGGCAGAACTGTAAAGAATCAAGATTAGTAAAGGCTGAAATCGCCAAAATGTAACGCATAGTTTAAGAAAATTAGGGACATGCAGACTTTCAATCAGACAGAATGCTAAAATTTCTGCCATGAACAAGTTACTGTTCTAGGTGAAAGGGAAGCCCACAACACACGCATTACCAAGAGGATCTTATGTCAGCAGGTGTGACACAGCCAGAGCTCGCACAACACTTGCAACGGAGCAGCACCACAGAAAACAGCCTTTCCCCACTGTTTCCTGCCATGCCTTCCACAACCTGCTCTGTTAGTGCAAATTAACTTTTGCAAAGTTAAGAAAAGCAGCTCTCATCATGTGTAGAAGATAAAAACAGACCCACATGCCAGGATCCTTGAATCTACCACAGCCTTCAGAGCACAGGGAAGCACTCACCCAGCGGAGTGTAACAGGTCTGCCGGTCAGTATGCCGAGGAGCAGCAACCTTGTACTTTTTCCACACAACTTTTTTGGCTGTTTGAATGTTCATGATCAAGCTCGGTTTTTGAATAACAGGAAAGTGAAGATGGAGAGGAAGTACACACTAGTACCCACACAAGAACTGCATGCTGGGATTCAAGGGGGAGGGAAGCACTGGTTTTCCTCTGAGGGTTTGACACATTGAGCCACACAGGGACTGACAGGAACCAGTCAGGAAACCAACCTTTAAAAAGGCTGCACGTTAGCAAGTAACAGACTTCAAGCTAATTGAGATTTCTCTTTAAAATCAGAGATATATGCTGTTTTGCTACTTCTTATGAAAACAGGAGGACACTCCAGCCTTCAGAGAACTGGCAAGGTGAATTCTACAAACTGAAAATAGGAAAGCTGATGGTAATTTTCCTTTTCTGTTCAAATCAAAATTTCTGGTCAAACACCATACTAATTTTAAAAATCCTAAATATTTTTAGTATTCATTCTGTAAAAAGTTTGCACTATCACTATAACACTTTTTCACACATTCAAAAGAACATAAAACCAGAACAACTCTTCAAAGTAAGCATCCACATCTTCTAATGGCCTTTCAAAAAAGCACAAGAAATTTTAAACATAAGATTATAGCACATAAAGGAAGTTGTACAAATAAACCTCAAGTCAAAAATTACAAACTCTGATTAGGCATGCCCTCTCCACTGTGCAGTAATTCCAAACAAGACAGAGCAAGGAACAGTAAAGCAGAAAATTGGTAATGCAGGGCTATGATAAGATCAGAGTTATTTTCAAGTGGGCCTTTAAACTGTGCTTACCACCAGTACAAAAAGCAAATTGAATCCCTCTGTCTTCAAAAGCCTGTCACCAAATTTATAACCAAATGAAGAGGACTCCAAATACTGTAGTTACGAAAGATGTTCCATAAGCCACACTTTTGGATACTGAACTGTACAGAATTCCAATAGTCACACAACAAAGTAGTGCAAGAGGAGATTAGCTAGAGCACCTAAGTACAAGCACTATGACCAGAGAGGAGCATTCTAAACCACAGAATTGGTTTCAAAAGCAGAAAGACAGAGGCTGTTTGATTTGTCTGCCTGCCTCATTGTATCATGCTATAAGACAAATGTTCTAGATACAGCTCTCCTCTCTTCATTAATGTCCAGTCAGGACAGTTTACCGTATCACACCCCAGACACTATTCAGAGAAGGGAAGGAGGGAGAAATCAAGATCAGATTTTTCTTTAAATTTTTGTGGGCCAGGAGTTGGTCTTACTTAAATTTGTGGGTTGGATGTTTTTTTCCCCAAATTCAAGAATTCCTCAAAGTTGAAGGCTGAAAGGCTTCACACAAAAGGAGTTTTGTTTCCATTAATAAAGACAACCATACATTCAGGGGGCTAAATCAGACATTTGTATCCAAACATTTCTGTGAACCATACAAACAGGACCAAAGTGGAAAGGTAATAAAAGTTTTAAAGCTAGGATTTCTATTTTAGAAACAAACAAGGATGTACTTTGTAATACATATAAATACAAACCTTACCGTGCCAAGCACTTCCCAAGCACAAAACAAAAAGACACTGCCAACTTCACCAAACAAATGATGAGAATTAGCAGTCAGACCTGCACATATGCCAGAAGTCTTACCAACAGCACCATATGTTCCTTTTTTCAAGTTTTGATGAGACTGGTCTGAATTCCCTAAGAATGCTCTCCTTGTGTATCCAATACCTCACCTCAGTCCCTGCTGCTCCAAGGCCCACCCACACTTGGCAAGACTGAGGAATAAGCACAAGTTTCACAAGTCAGCTAGTTTGTGACAACATTTCTGAGTTTACCACTTCTCAAATGCGGAAGTGATTGCAGTCAGTGAGAGCAGTTATAGAAACACCACTCTGACTCCATCAGTCCCCTGAACTTCATTCAATGTGAAGGTATTAGCAAAGCTGAGTAAATCATTCATGCACCAGAGCTTCCAGAGAAGCTCAGCCCTCAAGCTCTGCCTGACATCAGCAGCTGCCCCATGAATATCAAAGAAACCACTTTTATCTAACATCAGGTTTTACCTCAAAAATCCAACATTTTAACAAGAATATACACTGAGAATATGTATTAACTTAAGGGGGGGAGAGGGTAGGTTGTTACACTATGTTTAACTTAAAAAACAAAAATTTCTTGCCTAAATGGAAATAGAATTACTAGCATGAAATAGTTTCATATCTGAACCCATCTGCAAAGAAGTTAGCTTTAGGATGGCAGGAATATTTTTAAGCTAAATTTTAAAAGTGAAACCATGGCCTCTTTGAATATCTGAAGTATTGGGTGTGAAATCCATACATTAACTGCAAGAGCAGATAAACAGAAGAGAAATGGAAATTTCTGGTCAAAGTAGTCTTTGAAGGTGGCAAAGGAAGACTTTTTAAAAAAGTTTTTAACCTAACTCCAGAGCTCAATGTACTAGTATATTCTCTACCCATAAACCACTTCATTCATTAGGAGCAAGATGGTCTTCTTTCTACTACTACTGAATTCAACAGGCCATTTATTTAGTAGCTCCCTGACTGGAGTACGTGCTCTCTTCTATTCTCTCTGGTGTTGACAGCAGTAATCAAATTTTGTACATGCCACTGGCCCTATTATAGTTCCACAGCAGCTGGCTGGCTGCCTAGGCTCCTTATCATGTATGATAAAAAAGACCAGCCAAACAGACCAGCTGAAACTACTGTGGGAAGACAGAAGTAGAGGGAAGCCTAACTAGAAGCCTAGTAAGTAGAAATCATGTCTTTTTATGCTTGCCCATGTATTACAAAGCATGAAGAACAAGGCTACACTCAATACATGACAAGTTTGCTATAACAGTTTTCAGAAGGACTGGAGCTTGGATGACAATTCAGCCCTTGTTGAAGAGTAGGTCTGAATGCCACACTTCATCTGTGCAACACTACTCATCTATAGCTTAGTCCAGACAGCAGGGAATGGGAAAGCAAAAAAGCACCTAGAGGTGGCAGGGGAAAGGAAAAAAGAGGGGGAAAAAACTCAGATAACTGTACCTATTCATTTGAAGGTAAGCTCATAAATACTTAATATCACTTTTCTATCACAGCCCCAGCATATACACCGTCAGCACAGGGTTCAGAGTAAAATTCAAGTTCAGAGAGGCAAACAACAATGGGAGCAGAGGGCAACATCCTTTAATTATAAAACTCCCCTGTATGCAAGACAATCTATAATGAGATTGGTTTCCATTTCTTCTTTGCCTTCTGGGAGCTATCCAAAAGCTTTGAATACCTTGACTCTGAGAAGGGGAAACTGGCTTCTTTTTCACAGTCTGCCTCCTTCCAGCTGTGTTCCAAGTAGGCCTTGGGTAGCCCTGCTCTGAACTTCCACTCTTCCATTCAAGTCCATAAAGAAAGGCTTGGGTTTATGACAGAGGGAAAAAACAAATCTAAGGGACTTCTTATGGGAGCAGAACAAGGAGGTACAAAGTTCCTCCTTCACCCTCTTTCTCCAAGGTGAGAGCCAAGCAAGCCAATAGTTTTCCTAGAGGGGAAGCTCAGCCTTTCTCAAGGTTCCTGTGTTACCTGTCTAGTCCTACCCTTTGTAATACTGCTATAATGAGCATTTAGTTAAGAGCTTCTCATGCTGTGGGATTAACACCCCCTAATTTTGTTCAGGATGTTTTATTTCACCACAACAACCTGACAACTTTTTTTGCTGGCCTGTCACACATGATCTGAATTAGCAAGCCACACAATTCTTGTTCCAGCAAGCAAACAAGAGCTTCTAAGGAGATGCTAAGAAGGATGGTAGAGGGGCAAGAGTAACTTGAACAGAAAGTAATGTTGCAAATGCCTGTTGCATTTTGATGCAAACTAGTTATTAGTTTAACCCCTTCTTCCAGGAAACTTTCAACACCAGCAAATTCACATGGAGAACACTGAGTTTTTAGAATTTCTATTGAAACCTTGTTTCACAAAGCCAGGTTCATGTAAGCATAAATCTTTCTACTGAAAAGAACATTATCAATACAGTAAATGCCCTCACTACTGTTGAAGAGGAACAGAGTGTGTGGCAGCTAGTGGAGCACTGCAGTACAGATAACACACAGAGATATTCTCTCTGTGTTCTCACAGGCAGCTCCAACACAAACCTTTCCAGCACACAGTGCTTCAGGCACTTGACATATGGGTCTCGTAAAACTGCATGTCTGTGGCTGCCACAAATAACTGACTCATCCTGCAAAAGAAATAATAGTAGCAACTGTACATAAATTGTAATGCCTTTCAAGAATCACCATAATTTTAGTCTTTTTTGATGTTCCTCTTACAGCTTCCCTTTTCCTTTTGTAAAAGGGAATATTTTGAATGTAAATACTGAGAAAATTTGTGGAGCACATTAATCTTCCAAAAGTGTTGTTTACGTTATGATCACACCTGTAAAACCCAGCCACATCCAAAAGGCACCTGCTTTTCACAAAACATCCTGGGCCACCTGTTTACAGCAACTCACAGGGGTGACAGGAGGTCCACAGGAAAAGTAGGAGCCTTCTGCATTTTGCTTCTCATTTAAAATGTTGAGCACACCTCCCAAAACAAGGCTCCTGCCCATTCACAGGCACCTGTATAAAACAAATCCCAATGAATCCATGACAGATGCACTGCTCAACACTTGTGTGCTCATATGCTGGGGTGTAATGTGCATTTCAGCTGAAGCCCAGGTACTGAGCCCTGAGTGACAGCATGCAAGCCCAAGAACATGAGAGGAGCCATCACTTGATGTGCCCAGCTCCTCCAACAAGCAATCCTGGTGGTTCAGTGTTTTCAAACCACTTGCCCTGCTGCACTGGGACAAACTGTGTCCAAGTCAGCAGCCAAGCAGCTGTAAGAGCTGCTGGTAAGCAACTCCACCCAGGACAGGCAACTGCCCTCAGCATACCCCATAGCAGTAGGACTGCTGCAGAAAAAGGGATGGCTTCCAAAAAACATCTCGTTCCTTTCTCCTTCATTTGCCAGGACACAATCCAAAACTTTGGAAGCAATGGTTTAGGCAAGCATACGAATAATTTACTTGTAAACTTTCCTGTCACTCATTTTGTAAACATCTGTTTGTATCTCCAAGAAAATAAACATCTCAAAGCTTCCTTGTAAATCCCACAGGGTTTTTTCCTCAAAGTATCTTCTGATAGATTCTTTTCAAACTCTTCCAGCCTTCCCCATCCAGACTCCACAGGGCTGTGCATTGATGTCTGCCTCAAGCTGGGCAGAGGGGAAGCAAAACATACCACGAAGTCTGGAGAGGAGCTGTGGAGCAAGCAAATCTCTCCACTTGCGCAAATCTTCAGGCCTTCACTCTACCAGCTACAACCACAACCTTCATCCTAAAAGCTAAAACTCTTATCTCCTACCATGGTGGGGAGAAGGAGGGGACATAATCACAGTTAAATATAATCACAGGCACATTTCAAGAGTGCCGCACCCTGGCCAATGACTGCATTCACGGTCAGCAGGGTTGCACCAACACCGCAACTCCAAAGATCTGAAAGTTCGGTTTTCCATTTTTTAATGCCCGGTAACAATGCATGGGTGATCAGACAGCACCCTCTAAGACATTAACTCTTTAGCTGTACCATTTATAACAAGCTATTTATTTCCAAACTGACACAGAGTGTCACAAGCATGCACATAACCAGTCTTGTTAAAATTAGCGATCAATTTCTTCCACCCAGACAGTCTACTTCCCTTCCTGCTTGCAACAACATATTCTATTCATGCTTTCCCACAACAAAAAAACACAGAGGACAAAGAGGGACAGCATTGTGCAGAGCTGCCCTGCTTTCTGCAGGAACTATTAACAAAATTATTTGGACTTCCCAGTCTTTATGCTGGGATGTTTTGCTCACCTGGAAAAGAGGGATCTGCAGAAAGTCTGCATTAGGAGCCCCAAGTTTCCCTATTCCTTCCTTGAACAAGAATACTCAAGAGAGCTCCCCAAGTTAAACAGGCTGTCTTTTCCTAGTTCAGAGAGCTAAAACTCAGTAAGAAACTATTAGAGGCACGCTAAAACTAAGTCTGTTCCCTACGGACC
Source organism: Agelaius tricolor (assembly GCF_023055355.1). Classification (NCBI taxonomy): domain Eukaryota; kingdom Metazoa; phylum Chordata; class Aves; order Passeriformes; family Icteridae; genus Agelaius; species Agelaius tricolor. Next base: position 49,919,317 of record NW_027269261.1, read on the forward strand.
TTGGTCAGGTCCAAGACAAACACATCTGCAGTTAAACTCCCTGCTCCTCAGAGGACAAACCTGTCTCCTGCCAAGGACCCAAGGCAAACATCCTTTCTGAAATAGCACTGCTGTTATCAGAGTCAAAAAAGGAAAGGAAAAAACCCTAAAAAATTAACCCAAAACACATCTACTCAGCTCAGTGCAGGAAGGCTGCACTGGGTGTTCAGGACTTAGCACAGTGACATAGCACCCAGCTTGGGTGCAGACACCCAGCCCAGTCCTAGAGCAGCCAGCTTGGTGAGGGCAGACATCACACCATTCCTTCTGCATGATGCCAGAGCGACAATGCAAAATTTTCTAAACTACAGAAAACCACCTTAGAATTACCTCCACTGCTGCCACTGTATAAGCCTTTACTTTCATGAAAGCCTCCTTTACCAAAAGGAGGGAAAAAACCCACACAAAACATACTCCTGTTCAATCCTCTTTAAACCCTTCCGTTAATTTAATATAGATTTAATATAGCTCTTCTTAATTTGTTCCAATAGTTAAATTTACACTCACTGCTAAAAGCTTACGCAGCCTTCACAACCTTTTGCCACTGATATTTTAACAGCTACAAATTGCAAATCATTGTGTGATTAAGGTTATCAAGACTTGAACAAGGTCAGAGAGTATACTTCAACAGATAATCTAACATTCAGACATTTTGGTAGGTATAACATTCTACAAAGACTGTATTAAAAAAAAAATCATTGCATCAACTGTCAGGTACTAGAAGTGCATCATTAAAACTACTGTTAAAATTAATGGCCTTCTTTCTCTCCTCCCTCCCCAGTTAGCACAGAAGAAAAAGAATGAGATAAAACCATGTGCTTTGTTAAACATTGAACCTACCGGAACCTGCAAAATAGCAGCTTAATAAACTACTCTGAGGCTGAGGTCAGTTTACAGAGGAGCCATCACACAGCAGCTATGGCAACACAGAACCACCACACTGCACTGCCAACTAGCAAAGAGAAACATAAGAACAAAGAGCAAAGCAACAAACAGCATCAGCCTGCTTTCTTAGGGCCACAGAAGTGAGAATTAAGGCTCTCAGAGGGAGTCAAGCAGTTTAGCACACCACTTCTGTGTATCAGGGGACTCGGGAAGGAATATGGAAAAGAGACAAAGCACATGGCACAACTGAACTGTTACCTAAAGAAATAACAGACCCACACAACTAAACACCAAAAAGCCTCAAGTCTCTCTGACAGTAATGCTATGCACACACGCATAAACAGAGATCCAGCAGCAGTGAAAATGATAGTGCATTTTATTTGGGATAGAATGTGCACCTATCTTTCTCCAGCCACCTGCCCAGGTTCCCAAGCAGAGACTGGGAAGCAGCCCAGCCTGAAAAGGGTAAGCAATAGCTGTGTTAATAACCCAACTCCACACTAACTAAGGAAAGCTCACACAAGCCACGATCAGCAGAGATGTGGTAAAAAGAGGACTAGGCAGTGGTAGGCAGCTGAGGGGCAGCAACTGATTCAATTTTGCAAGCCAGCAAAAGTTTGCATGCTTACACCCTTGCTTGTTTTCAAGAAACTTTCAGCAAGCTTTCTATGTGTATAGTTTGCAGGCTTCTGCTAGGTCAAATGGAAAACACTGGGCTCAGTTATTTGAGCTCAAGTGTGCAGAGGAGTAATTACCAAAGCTCCACTGGACAGAAGGATTGCATTCTTTTATTCTTCAAATGCCACCACCCACTAAGATAGGATAATAAAACTCTCAGAAACCTTGTAAGCAAATCCAGCAAACACTGTGCAGAAGTTAGCCTGCAATGACATGGTACCCATCTCAAAAAGTCCATCTGTGCCTCTTAAAGTACTGTGGCACAATGACCAACTCTGCTACTTGCTGCCGCCACCATCGTGGCATGATGCCATGATGCCATCATCATCATATTGGCATCACCCTAACCAAATGTTAGCTGGATTTAAAGCCTAAATCATGTGAAGGTTGAGATAGAGGCCACATGTACAGTATATTCTAAAAAGTCTTTCTGTGCAAGATTGACTGGCAAATCATACTCATTCCTAAGCCAGACAAATGAAGCCCCAAAACACAACTGCTCTTTCACAATTACTGTGATGCAATAGATGCAACACAGCATTCCCACATAAATATTTAATGTCAACAATATACATGTTCACTAGCTGATTTTAAAACTATTTCAAATTTTAAAAGGGTTAACATCAGATGCACACACTATGGTAATGATATTATCAGTCACCTTACTGAAGCATCACACCTTGAACTTGATGTGTGAGCAGGCACAGTCTCATCCATGGTCTGAACAGCAGCTTTTCAGCTAGCCATTTCATACCCCCATTTTGTACTACTGCTTATGAAGCCCTCTGACATTGCCAGCAACAACTTTACAATCAGCTCAATAAAATTTCACATTACTTTAACAAAAACATTTTAAGGCTGAAGCCTTTAATAATTACCTTTATTTCCTGCTGAATTTAAGTGTTTAAATAAACAGTGTTTTCATGTATTTCAAAAATATGTACATCATGGCTATACTTACAATGAGAATGTGAGTATGCAATATTAGCACCTTTGAAGAGACATTTTTACGCCAAAGTGGACAGATTGAGATTCTGAGACACCATGCACCATCCTGCATATTTAAGACCCTTACTTCATTTAGCAGATGAGCTTTTATAACCCCCCAGTCTCCATTGCACAGGAAACCAAGTGCTCCAAATAGCACACATTTACCAGTTTGTTCCTTATGTTGTCTTGTCTTTCCTACTACCCTACTTGCTTTTGTTGCTGCTACCAAAAACAGAACAGGTTTTACCATAGGGTTATTTTCTTACTAGTTTAACTTCTCGTGCATGAGCAGCAACAAGTTGCTACTGAAAAGCAAGCCTTGTTTCTCTCTGCAGGCCTGCAAAATGCATCCAGACAAAAAACCACTTCAACTTCACAAAGTTAACACTGAAACAAGTTACATAAACTTGTTCACAGATCTCTTTAAAAAATCATTATAGGTAGGTAAAACTCCAATATAAATAAAGGAGATGGACAACAAAACACAAACAAGTTGTAATTCACTCAAACATGAGTGTGCAAGTGTCTGTGACTCTGCCTTCTACTTGCTCTAGATTTGAGCACTTCTCTATAATATCTATATTCAACCAAACATTATAATACTTTCATTACCAATCATTTAATATCTAACTGTAGTATTCTCACAATTAACACTGTCACAAACTTTTCTAGTTATGTGCAGTTCTGTCCCTTTAACTGGACTGGTTTAAGACAGCTGCATGAACAAAGCATTATAAAACTTCACTACTGCCTTGCTTTGGTTTTTTGTTTTACTTCGTAGCATAACCACAGCATTGATACTGTTTGTTTTCTTGTTAGGTGACTGTTTGTTTAATTTTAAATCACAGCATTCTGATACATTCTTCTCCATATAACAAAGTTTGCCACAAGTATTTCAGGTCAGCCACAGAAAAAAGATAAACCCCTATTACACATCTTCATAAATACCATTTGAAAGAGAGGATTCACCAAATAAAGATCTTTACAGCTTACACTGTGAGATAAGCAAGGCAGTTTAGGATATGAGTGGCAAGGTTCAGAAACAGAACTTCATAGAGGTGCAATTAAAGTGTTTGCAAAGCTAATTAAAAACAACCTGCCACAACCTACTTTGTGAGAACTTGTGCTACTAAGAGCTTGTGAGACTCTAGGTCACTGAAAAGTAGCTCTAGTGTAAATGGAGCTATATGACCACAAAGAGTCAATAAGCTGCTTTATCTAGGGGTTTTCAGAAATTTATCTTTACACTCAAGTAACTTCCCCAGCTCTGCAGTTTTCCATCACCTATCTTTCTCCTTACGTGCCTCCAAATACTCCTTTACTCATCCTGTAAATGATCAATACCTCACTACTGTTAAGAAAAAAAGATGATCAGCTCTCACAGTAAATCACAGGACAGTTCATTCAGTCTTCTCACTCCCATGTGACCATCAGGTGCTGTTATATGAACAATTTTGTACCTACCATTCCATCATAATTATCTTTATCTTCCTTTCCTTGTTCTACCCCTGATCTACACAGATGTTCATCAGTCTTATTACCCTCTGTCAGGAGGGTCAAAATCAATGAGGCAGGCCAATTCATTGCATTCCATCCAGTACAATCCCAGTGAAGTCCATATAAATCCCTACCAATACTGCATAGAAAACATGCATGTCTCCTGTTTTGTCTCTTGCACTCAAGATCAGGCAGCTGGGATGAAGGAGCAGCAGAGAACAGGACATCTTCCTGGTCAGGATCAGATGTGACCACTGAAATTCTCCCACCAGCACACAAAAGCAAGAACAAGTAGACATGGGGAGAGAGGGGAGAAATATTTTCACAAGAAATCTAACTTGCAACAGATGTATGGTATGATGGTATTTAGGCCCAGCTCAGCCAGGGAGCTTTGCTTCCTCCATCTGACAAACACGAGTGGAGAAGCTCCCAGGTCCTACCCCTTGTTGCCTTGTCCAGGAATTAGGAGGAATTGCTCCAACACATTTCAACCTCTGTATTTCAGTAACTGGTAAAGAAGTAGGACAGTACAAGGATACACATCCAGTTGCAGTCAGGAAGAACTTTGTAACTACCATGGGAAGAGCTGGAGCTCCTCTCAATTCCTACCATAACCATTCATTCAGCTTCCCCCACACTGTACAGCCCATTCTGGCCAAGAACACCAACAGGACTCCTGTGATTTAGCTGGTTTGCCATTTATTTCACTGATTCCAAAAACCAGTCTCACCAACAACCTATTTCCCAACTAAAACCAGGAATTCTGCTGGGAAGCCATGCCAGGGCAGCAGTGATGACAGGAGGGAATTTCTCATGCTTCATTTCTTAGTCATGGCATCTGGCCACAACCAATTCTACAGCCCATCTGTCCCTCAAAACCCAGGAATGGATTACAGATACAGTGATCAAAGTCTTCTTTTGGCAGGTTCTCCCTTTCCCTAAACCCCACCTCCTACAACAAAACAGAAGAGCCATGAGATTTGTTATGATTTGGAAGTATACAAAGCATGTTCAGGGTCCGTGGCTGCTGGGGAGCAAGAAGGTTCAAACAGCAGCAGCAATCCCAAAACAGTGCAGAGTCTGGGAAGTAGAAATAGAGATGGTGAGTGATTCCAACCCAGCCCACTGGTTGCAGAAATTATACAGGGCTCCTGAAGACATCAGAAGTTTCACAGCTTTAGCCAGGCTTTTCTCTGAAGATAAAATGGTCAAATTTTATAATTAAGTTTTATAGCTAATACCACTATGAAATGCAAATTTCCTTCATTATCTGTAAAAAAATTTAACATATATTACATTCCACTCTGAAGACTGCAGTATCAGCATAGGAGAAGAAGAAAAAGCCACCACAAATCAGGATAATGTTAGAAAGGCTTTGTAAACATTGCAAGTACAAAACAGCACTCTCATCTACCAGAGCTTCACAGAAATGTAGCAGAAGTGTTTCAGCACTGTCAACCTAAATGCAAGTTCCCAAAATTATTTTGGAATAAGCCACATGCCTTTTAACATAACCCAGGTTCAAAGACAGGCATTGCCAAGATCCACTTAATCTTGTAGAGGCATCACTGTTGCCCCCCCAAGTACCTCCCAGTTAAGCACTGCAGAGAGTTTAGCCCTCTATAATCAGTCCCTTCTCCTTTTCTGGCACGGTAACAGTGCAAAAATTAGTAAATGACACCTGCTGTGGCAAGGACAGATCACTACACATATAGAATCTGCTAAATTGGAAGGGACATATCAGGATCACTGATTCCAACTCCTGGCCCTGCCCAGCACACCCCAAGAATCACACCATATGATACATGCCCCTTGTGTCTGGATACAAAATTCAATATGAAAGTGGAAGCTGGGCAGAGTAGGACCATGTTTGCATTAACAAGTTATTGCCAGACCTTTGACCGTGATTTATGAACAATTCATGCAGGAAATGGAACAAAAAAAAAATCAAACAATTATCTCTAAGAAACTAATAAGTCTAAAAAGCTGGGCACATGGTGGTGAAGTCCCAACACAGTATAAAACCACAAGGAAACTATTTACATGACACTTAAAGGCTGAGTTAAGTTTTCACTTCCACAAAGCCAAGGCCACAGGAACAAGCCCAGTGCAGTCACCAGCACAGAACCACAGGAGCCTCTCCAGCTGGGTGGGGCCCTCTTGCTGAGTGAAACTAAAATTTTCCAGCAAGCTCACAAAACCACCACTATCCTTCTTCATTCAGTGGAGCTACTCAAGTGCAACTTTCACAGTTGCATACACAAGTAAGTACACAGACAAGGAAGGAGCCAAGCACACAAAGACAGTAAAATATAGCTCCAAGCTTCTAAATTCAGGCACTGACCAGCAGGAGAGCCTTAGTGTATCTTGGACCAAGGGGAAAAAAAACCAAATACCAGCTTTTCTCCAGCAGACTCATAAGGAAGCAGTGAGTCTACATGCATTTTCAGAGCCCAAATGTCAATATCCAGACTCTACATGTATAAGAGAAATTGATGGATGTCAGAAAATGAAGACACCTATGAGAAACCTTGGGAGTCAACTTTACCAAATATGCAGAGCAGCTGAGCTCAACACTCATAAACAGTCATGAGAAATGTTTGAAATTTCTTCTCATTTGAGACATCAGAGCTGACCAGGGAAGGGGGTGGGCTGGGGATGGAAGGGAAACAAAAAAGAAATAGCAATAAATTTTATCACACATAGGCTGGATTCCCTCAGTTGTTGGTCTGAGATGCACTTTTTCTGTATCCACTACATGAAGTCTTGGATCTCATGAAGCAGCAAGCATGTCCCTGTGTCTGCCACTTCTGTTTTGATGTCTCTGCCCCTTAAATACCTTTTGCTAGATGAGTCAAAAGATTTATCTTTATCTCAGTTATGGCATTTAAAAAAAAATGAATATGCAAGAATACATATTGTCCACATGACATTCGCTCATCCTGGAGAAAATCATTCCAGTTACAACCTAGAGATCTACCATTCAAAAAAATCCAAAGACTTTAGGACAACATAGATCAATTCTTATAAGAAATCCAGATAGTTTAAAAAAATTACAAATCATTATGTTTCTAGCAATTGTTATCAGTCAAGGTTTTCAAGAATTATCTTCTGTATCCCCAATGCCCAGGAGCTCCCCACACAGTCTGGATGTGACAAGGAAACAAACCCATCTCCTAAAAGTGGCCCAGTCATGTCAGTGATGCCCTCCCACATGTGCACACACACACTTGTTGCTAACTGGCTCCAAGCCACCCTTGTTGGCTGGGGAAAGCTCAGGGGTCTTCAGCATGGGTTGCAAGAATTCCCACCCCAGCATGTGATGGAAGAAATACAGATACATGCTTTAATATGAACTAAGGGTTTGCCATACTCCAAGCAACTAACTGGAAACACCTCATTAAAGACAGGCTTTTAACAATCTTGGATCAACACATTGCTGTATAATTATTCTCAACTTGAAAGGGCTGCATAATTTCCCAGGAATATCACAATCTCTAAATGCAAGTCCTAGAAGGGAAAAGTAGATGGATGTCTATGCATACATACGTGTGCACAGGCATATACAGCTACATAGTCCTCCTTCTCTCTTATCTAAGAGTATACACAACAAAGATGACAAAAACCCATCCCCATCTCTTCCATCATTTAAAAACCACTACCTCACCTTGTGGCTGTGCTTTTGTATATCAGGAGGAAACAGCCAAGCCAGAAAGTGCATAATTGCATTTCTATTTACTTTACCATTCACTTTGTGAGGGGGAGGGGGAGGAATGGGAGTTGAAAATATGTCCTTCCCTGAGGGCTGAAACTCATGAAACATGTTTTTTTCGAGATAGAGTGGGTTTTTTTTTTTCCTTGGAACTCTAACATTTCCATTCCCTAACCCTTACAATAACTTCAGTGGGTACATCTAATCGCCTTGCTAATCCCCAGTTAATGTATTTAGTATTCAGTCTTATTTGAGCCATTACTGCCACTCAGGAGAAATCTTGTTGCCTTTCTCTCAACATCAGTCACAAGTGACACTTACCTAACTAGTTATAACAAAAAAAGCAAGGTATAGGAACATACTAATCTTTGAAAGCTCTACCTTCTTTCAACTTTGAAGGCATTACTCCACATCTGCAGTGAGAAAATAGAAAGGAAAAGGAAGTCAGGGTAAGCTTTTTTGTTTGTTTTCTTTTACAATTTGTTTGTCTTCTTAAAGAAGAACAGGCTATAGTGCTAAAGATCAAGGCTGACCTTCCTGGAGGTTTTTGATATTTCCCCTGAAAAAAGCACAGATATGAATCATGGATACCCCAAATGTTAGATTCATCTGACAAGCCCAAGATCTGTAAATCAATAGTGCTGAAGAGTGACAAAGATGAGACTAATTTTACAGTTTTTCCTTATGATTAAGAAGGAAAAACTGTAAAATTAAAGGAAAAGAAATCCCACTGTTCTGCAGTATAAACAGGTCTAATACCTTAATAATTGATAGCTACTATTATAACATGGTGACCCAAAACTGTAGTATTAAGTTGTTTTTTGTTTTGTTTTTTTTACCACTTGAAATTTCATTTCCATCCTTAGGAACACCCTGCCCTAAGAGGAGAAAAGATCTCTTTGATAAGGTGGCTCTGATGTTAGCTGAATACAAGTTGAAAAACAAGAAAAATGTTAAGCCTTTGAAATACACAGCCATTCACTGAACCAACCCAAGACATAGCACTCAACCTGGTAACAGCAGAGATGAACTATTACAGGCAGTTGCCACTACAGACAAATTGCACCCAAGTGAAACAAAGATTTCTAAAGGGTTCCACTGGTCCAAGAAAAACCACCAAGTCACCAGTACTGGGAATCAAGTTCAGAAAAGCTAAACACATGGGAAGTTTGAGCTGCTTCTTTACTCTTACCATTTCTCTTCAGAAACAGCAATAAGAAATGACTAGGGAAAATGAAGGACAAAGTAGCAGAGGGACAGACGAACAGCACACCTAAGCATAAAAAAAAAACCCAAAATCTAGCCATGCTGAAATACGGTACTTAGATTTAGCTACAAGAGAAATCAAGGGCATTCTTAAATAGTAGAGGGGATCTAAATTCATTAGCAAGAATTTAAAAACACACTACAAGGACATGGTGTATATCAGACAGTTCCATCAACCAATATCTAGACATAACTGCTTATTAAATACTGTGCGTGTTATGTGCAGAAACTGCCTTTTTCTCAGCCACTGTGTTTTTACACTAAGCTGAAAGAGGTGTCTGCTGAAAGTATTTCAGCATTTCCACCTACTTACCACTTCTATGCATCAACACTGATTCTGTTGCTAGAAGTCATCTCTTGGGGTTAAATTTTAACAGATCACGTTATATTTGCATAAGTCTAGTTAATGTAGAAGTAACTGGCAGAGAGTATAATATCCTGACCTTCTGTCATGAATTTTAATTGCCTGCAGATGGTTAAGTTTAGCCTCATCTTCCCACATGAACAATTTCTCCCTCACCTTATGTAGTGCACTGGCACCTCATAGAGCCCACTGCTGTGCCCATGAGTTACCTGCAACACATCCTGTGGTGGGTGGAGCAGTGGGTCAGGTGTGACCCCTGCATGGAGGAGCTGAGGTGAATGCTAAACTGAAATTATTCTGCCCAAAACCAGTTGAAAATTCTCCCTGGTAATGCCATGGCTGCTATAAATAGAGCAATTTCTAAACCAGCCTGGTTGTTCTGATGTTTAAGGTCTCCACTGCTCTTCTAAAGTCATCAAATTTCTTCAAAGAGAACTATTCCTCATCCCCCACACAGGGTCCCCTTCCTTGTTCTTCAGGTTGCAACCAAAGAATAAGGCCATTTTAAAAGAAAAAAAAGCTTGGAAAAATTGAGGAAAGGAAGCAAGCACTCTTCCATCTCTCCATGAAATTAAGAATTTCACTTCAACTGAACAATGAGAACCTTTCCTTCTACAGCGCATCAATGCCAATAACAACTGAGAATGACCAGCAGATTCATCAAACCTGAGGTCAACACGCAATTTATGAAAAACCTTTAATAAGTTCTACATAATTCAATTACACAAATTTTAGTAAAATTTAGATATCCACTAGAGGAGGTACAAAGCTTTTCCCCTGTATAAGCAATTTTTGAAATAAAGGTTACATTGAATAAATGACAATTCAAAACAAGATGCCTTTGCAAAAATCACATATTGCCAGATACAACTCTCAGCACCCTTACTCAGCACATTTCAGAAGTGCCATTTGGTTCTTTTTCAATATGTGCTTTTGCAAAGAAACCACTAACTGTGCATGCAGCAACTTGCAAGATCCTCAAAGATTTTCTGCCAAACCTCCTCTACACTACAGTGTTAATTCACCATATAAATATTCAAAGATGTTCTTGACTACCTGCCAGAAGGGAACACACTCCTCTGTAGCTACACAGCCACTTCCATGCTTACTTAGCTCACTATAGTAATGCCCTGGGGTGGAAATGAAAGGCCAGACAACAAAGTTCTACAAAGACAGGTAAAAAAAAAAAAAAAAAAAAAAAAAACCCAAGGAAAAACAAAAACAAGCCATCTTGGTCACTCCAGGACACTTTTATCCTTTGATATTTAACTGCCTAGAGCAAAGCAGTCTGCTTCCACATTTTTCACCCCAACAGTGCAAGACAGGTCTGAAAAATTCATGGCAGGATGAGTTTCTATATCAATAGTTGCAAGGGGACAGAGAGAAAGATGACTGTGCTTTACTTCATGTATTCCTCAAATACTGGCAAAACCACTGAAAAAATTATCACAAGACCTTACCGTGTCACATCTCAGCTAAGAAGGGAAGCTAAACAAGCCTAAGGATATCCAACCCTATCCTCCACAGCTGATGACCAAATGCAAAGGTAAAATGAGTTTGGGAATGAACAGGCTTGTTTCACACTACATAGAAACAGTCTGTGAGGCAGAAGTAGGCATGAAGGGGAAAAAGCAAGGAAAATTAGATTCTGTTTTGGTCACATTTTTCATCTATTTCAAGAGGCTAATTTTGTCATTTAAGAGATCAAAGAATTCAAGGCTTAAGTGACATTTTGGACCCTTATTTAACTTAGTTTTACATTAAATAAATATATTTTCCTGAAGGATGTCATTGTAAAAGTAGTCTCTTTTGCACATATATTCTTACTTGAACAGGAATTTAAAACAATCTTCAAAATTAAATATGTGGTTATTCATATTTAATTTAGTTGTTTATTCTACAAAAGGAAACTTGAAATAGGACTTTGCAAATTGTTTAAAGCTGAGAGAACATTTAACTAGTTCTATTTATTATAAAAAGAAATTACAATTATTGAATCATCTCTTGGTAAAGTTGTAGCAAAGAAATCCTCTCACCTTGTATTAATACACTGTCCTTTGTTACTGAGATATAATTAGACCAGTTTGCAAAAAGTGCAGGGCACTCTCTTTGCACTTGACTGTTAGAGCAACAGATTACCTATTTACACTACAGAGATTTAAATAAACAGCAGATTATTATTTATAACAAGCTGGATGATTCTGGAAGACATGATCTAACTGACTCACCCACTCCTCAGCTGTACTCTCACCATACCAAGCCCTGCAGGACTGGAGGAGGGTGGGGGAAATGTGTCAAGACTGTTAAGGAAGGAATTCTTTATGTAGTAAAACTTTTATGTGGTTCCCCTTGATTAAGATACTTCAAGGATGCCTTAGTTAAAAAAAATAGTAATTTAACCAGAAATTCTCTTTTGTTCCTGTTTTTTTGCATTACTTCAATACTTAGGTCTAAAAGTAATTGTCTGCAAAATAGGATTTATAACCCTTTTAACTATACACACCATACACAGGAGGTGCAAGCTCTATATCACACAGCAATTTTCACTGCAATTAGATTTTACAATTTGTCAGTCTTTTGTGACGCCTTGCAGATTCCAAACTATAGCTGAGTTCAATTTATTCATCCAAAAAGGAGAGAGATAAAAAGAAAAGGAAAAAACACAGCCTCTATTAAGTATAGCACAATACAGATACAAAGTATTTTAAAATAAAGTCTCACACAACTGACACACATTACTTTTCCCCTACTTACACCACACTGCATCCCAGACAACAGATCCAGATCAAAATCCGACTCACAGCCACAGATTCTCACCAAGATCAAACATAATTAATTTAATTGCTTTTTAAAGACTTCCAGTAACACCAGTTATCTTAATTACCATTCATCTACTCTGTCAGATGATAACCTTTTGGCTCTGCTAAATTTGGGAGTGCCAAGAACGTAGCATTTCCTTTTTTCCATTGTATTGTAGATGAGAGTTGAGTCTCCAACTTTTACATTTTTACATTTTTTTTGGCAGCACAAGAGGCTTTTAATAGGATAGCAAGTTAAGGTCCTTTCTGAGTGCTGGAAGAATATGAAAGGAAACTTAGTACCAATGAGATTACCAGGCACACAATATCTTAGGAGGAACAAAACCCCTTTTTCTACTTTCTGCCCTCCATACTAGGATAAAAACAATTGTGTACATTTCAGTATGAAGGGAAAAAATTGTCAGATTAGAGAGCATAAGGACCCAAATCCATAAGAAAACAGATTTTTCCAACTGAAGGAAACAAGTTTAAATTCATTTCACAATTTCTCTTCTCCTTACCATACCCACACAAATTATGCAGAATACTTTCATAATCAGGTTGCACTTCTCTAGGCAACATAAAATTTGGTTTCAGATGATCACTACAGTACATTACCATCTTTCAGCATGGCAGTGTATCCCAAGTACTCATATTCTTTAACCTCTTCCTTCTTTCCCCAGGCAGCAAAATGGTGTTCAACTGAACATTACACTTTCAACAGTTCTTACTATATGGGGACAAATATAAGTTAAAGCCAGAAAATGCAGGGCCAAAATAAGAAGCTACAACAAAAGGAGGTGAGAACAAACATGGAATATAAATAAATCAGCAAAACATTTATAAGCAGTCTTCATTTTTCTTAGCACTTTATTTGAACATTATATAGACACAGTCCATTTTTACCACCTGACTAGTGGTTTCTGTTCCATCCCAGCTTCCCCTGCCCAACAGCAGCATGGAAGCACCGTGGAAGAAAAGGATACATCAGGACTTCCAGGGCAACAACCAGCAGCAAATTTAGAGATTTCATTTTCTTTCTGCCCAAATCACACTAGAACCAAGTTCTCCACTGAATACATTACACAACATGAACTAATTTTTCCTAGCCTGCTCCAAAGATTTCCAGTGTATCCCATTTCCTCTAAAGGCTATTCAACAGATCTGGGCAACTTCAGAGAGGACTCTACTGTCAATGACAGAATTAATCCTGAAACTACACTTAATCAACTACACTAAAGACACTGAATCCTTTAAGGATGAACACAGCAGTGCAAGACCTTTTCAACACTGTATTGCAAAGAGACAGAGTAAAATCAAATTTGACATGCCTACAACAGGTCGGGGCTTTTAGGACCCCCTCACTGCTTTCACACTAGTCTTCTCCATTCTAAAGGCACCCTGCCCTTTTAATAAGCAAAGAAACCTCTACTTCACATGTGATATTTTGCTGAAAACACAGAAAATAAATTAGCATTTAATTATGTTCTTATACATAAAACCACAAGCTATGGGATCCACCAGGTACTATACACTCCTCTTTTACCTTAATTCCTACTGAAGAAAATGTATCTAGCTCAGAAGGGGGCATTACATGCTAGAGCAATCCTTGACCTAACCCAGTAACCTCTATTTTAGGTGTAGCATCAAGTGAAGCAGTAAGAGCAACATTAAAGTACCTGCAAAACGCAAGAGCTCCTGCAATGTGAAAGTGCCCTGGAGCACAAGTACCACACTCAAATTCCTCTTCAGGGCAGAGCTGCACTTACTGACACAATGCACATAGCATGAAATTCCTGTGGGAATTCGGGAACACCAGGGATAGCAACCTCACCCAGGAAGTAATCAAGACCCAGACCTCAAATGGGCCAACCACAGCATGCCACATCGTTCACTTCAGGATATGAATGAACACAACACAGAGATCATAAAGCCAGAAGACATTTAACCAGGATAACCCTACATAATGCCCTTCTAAGCACACTTGTTACCTCAATGGCAGATGCCAGAGCACCACCATCCCTGAGCTAGCACAATCTGCACTGTGCATACCCAGCAGCACAGCACAGCACCCACTTTCACACCAGGCAAGTCAAGGGAATAGCTCCCCATAAATATCCCCCACATTTCCTCCAGGCAAACATGGACTCTGTCTCCTGTCAAAGGGTCCATCATTATCTATGTGGTGACATATTTCCCTTCTATATACATCCCTAAGCTCTCCTCCTTTTTAGGCATCTCATCTATTTGGACTCTGACACAAACATAAGTATCATGACTATTATCTCATTTCAGGTAAACAACTACAGTAATGACATCCCTCTTTCTCCTGCAATGGGTTTTTATTAAAAGGAATGTTTTAGGACTGTTCCTGTGTGCTGGCCAGCCCCCCTTGCAACACAATGGCTGTTTATCACGATAACACTACATCCTTGCAACCATCACCAGGGCTGGGGGCTGGATGGTTGTCAATATGGGCAATGGATGGGTTTGTTGTGGCTGCCTTAATCTGGAGAAGAAAAAGGAGAGCAACTCTCCTTTTCTCCAGCTCTTAATACCCTTACAATGTCTTTCTCCTGGAGGAGGGGTGGGAATCAAGACTCTGGTGCAAGCCTGCTCTTCCACTTAGACCAGCATCTTTTAACAGCAAGTTTTCCAGAATTATTAAATCATTTATGTTGGAAGAGACCTCTAAGGTCATCCAACCATTAAACTAGCACTGCCAAGTTCACCACTAAATTCCTCTTTTTGGCATACATCTTTGGACATAATCATTGAGCAGTGCCTATCCAGGGCAGAAAAATGTGCAAACACAAACACCCTGGCCCAGAAAGTTTTGGGACTTCCCTAATTTATTACAAAATGCCCTCAATGCTCTGGCCCCCCACTCACTTCCTGGTACACCTTCTCTCTGTGCAATACATTAGGAATGGGCCCCATCTCATCCTACACTGAAGTCAGGTGCTCAGTGGAAAGATCAGTAGTTTGAACCCTTTGAAAATTTGAACAGTGACAGAAACTTGTCAACAGTGACAACCTGGCACGAGGGCTCTAATTATGAGGCAGTGGCAGGAAACACCAGTAAAACTCCAAATATGCGCCCAGCCAGTTTTTGGAAAAGGTGATCCCTTTTGATGTGCATTTTTCACAGTGCTCAGTGGCCAGGGACCAGGCCAGGAACCAGATGCTTGCACAGCAGGCAGATGCTGACAGCCGTGCAGTCTGTCTGTGCCAGCACCCCAGCACATGGCTCCACCACAGACAGACCTCGGCAAACAATCCTGACTTCACTGGAGTTATCTTCTGTGAAGATGATCTAAAACAGCAGCTAAATCCTTGAGGATTCCTTTTTTCCCTGCAAATACCTGCCAAGGCAGGAAGGTGAAGCCAAGGAGGCAACAGAGTCCAGCAACAAAAAAGAGTATGACATTTTCCACCTGTTTCACTAGATTTTCAGACTGTCTCTAATTGCCTTCTGTTCACAGCACAGAGGAGATGCTGCCTGAAAAACAGAAGCACAGGGGGCCTCAGATGTCAGCACACAGCCCTGCCACACATCAGGACATGTCCCAGGGCAGTGGGAACCAGCACTGCCACATTCATCCCTTTACCCTTCCCTCATACCAAGATGACAGCAAGGGGTGGGGGGGTAAGATATCTCCAGCTCTTTTGCTCTTTCCCCATACACTCTGCAGCACATACAATCAATCACTGCAGTCTTCCTTCAACTGGGAGAAAAACCATGAAGTTGAACAAGGTAAAGGAAGTAACAGAACACACGCACACAGAAAAAAGAGCAACTTCTGGAAAGAACACAAATATGTTTTTCAGAAAGAAAGGCTTACGGCTTTTTAGTTTATTTTGGATAATTATTTTTAACTGCATAACATGTTCAAAAAGTATTAGCTTTATACTTGGAATTGAACAGGACATCTATTTTTAAATATTATTCATTCAGTCACAAATCATCCCCAGAGACAAGACAAATAATAATAAATCAATGTCTCCAGCAAGCACAGAGTCACCCTGGCTGTAAATCAGCCCAGCTGACTATTCTATGTTGCATTTTATGTTCATATTTTACATGCACCCCTGGATTGTATGTGCCATAAAACCTTTGTAATACAGGCTCTTCAGACTCAAGATCCCACCTTTTAAATCCAGTTAAATGCTCCAAAGCATCTTCCAACCCCAGATTCTGTCAGCAAAACCAGCTGTATACATTGAGGCAAGTTTATACACTCAGACAGATTGCAGGCTAATATATTTTATCTTTATAAAATGGAGTCTCAATTTGAGAAGTAAAATATCCCAGTCTCACAGGTGATAGGAGACCACCACTAGGGCTAGCAGGAGACAGATAAGCACAGAGTTTGCTTCAATCCAGTACACACTTTTCCAGTTTGTTCCATCTATTTTCAGGACTGTAATTTATACAGTGTGACACATGAAAAAGGCATGTTACCACCAAGACACTGTCCCATTTGATGCCTCAGACACACCTGACCATGGGATTCCACCTTTACCACTACACTCCTAGCATTAATTTCACTGTTTCTCCAAGAAGGAGAAACAAGCAAGGGTTAATCACCCTCCAAAAGCAACCCATTTTGCCAGGCCAGGTATTGTTCTTTCATTCTATTGCACACACTCTTACCTAAGGGAAGGAAAAATGCTTGAGTGAACACACTTCCTTTTCTTTAGATATGGTACCCTACAACACACAAAGAGCTGTCACACCATAACCCTGTTGTGCACCTTGCTCAAAAATAACAACTGATCTTGTAAACCAGAGAGTTTAAGGGGCTTTGATTAGACTTAGTCTGTTTGTTTTTCAAAGTCAGAAAAGGTACAGCCTGTCTGTTTTCTTCAAGGAGATGAACACACCCAATAATGTTAGTCACTATGTAAGCAAAGTAACTACTATCTTTTACCAATGATGAAATATTTAACACTGTCTGCTGAGAAGGGGAAGTTACTCACCATGTAGTGACAGAAAACCCACTCTAGCAGATTACAGGTAGAGAAGGCCTCAGGAAATTCTCAGCTCAAAGAGTTGGAAGACAACCTTAACATTCTAGCATAGAAATTATTTCTCCTCTTAAAACAAATATGAACAACAAAAGACAATTTACATGGAATTCATCAGCTTCAAGTTTCCCAAGCTTTAGCAACCACTTACTTCATTATAGGCTAAATTAAAACCTTTCTAAAGAGCTGGTTTAGATTTTAAAAAAAATCTAAAATTTGGTTTCTCAGGTCCATGCCTCACTTCTCTCCAGAGAAAAATCTACATAAAGACCCCAAGAATTCAGTCCTGAGTCTTCATGCAGGTTCTCATGCTCCCTCCTGCTATGATGTGTAAGAAAGTTGAAGACAGTGTGTTAACCCTTTAGGCATAAAAGGGCCTTTGTCCAAACTCTGCAGAGGTGTCATTCAAGGAGAGGCTCTGCAGGAGGACTGAAATAACAGACACCACTGTGGCTGATGCAGCAGTCACTCTATCCCTGCATCTCAACAGCTCTCTAAGCCTTGACTGATCTAGGTTGGGGTGTTTTGGATAAGAAAGTACAAGAACAGCATATACATGGAAACAAGTTTTCCAAGTAGTGGTATGATGTACCTGAGCATTGGAAGCTTCTTGCAAGCACTGGAGTATACTTGCAAAAACTTGACCTCCATGTTTCACATGTTGCTCTTCACCAGGGAGGGGAAAGAAGAGAGCAATGGGGATCTGGAGCAGCAGCAGTGAAGAACATCAGGTTAGGAGCCTGTATCTATGGACACTGTAAAACACTTCACTAAAATTATGAATAGCAGATTTCTTTCACTCTCCTTTCTTTCAGTACTGATTCCCCTGTAACCAAGGAACTTCCAGTTAACACTCAGAGGGCAAATAATGAACTTGAACTGGGTTTCAATAGCCTTGAAAATAAAAATAATTCCAACACAGAATGGTATGATTTCTGACAACAGACAAAACTCCATTTGACCTCTTCCCCTCCCTTTCTCCTTTTCCATTTTGAACATAGTGATTGTGTACTTAAGTATAAAACCACTTCCACATTATTACAATTGTCAACATTTAACTTGCCCTGTCAAGATAACAATGTAATCTTCTAAAAGTATGTTTCACAATTTTAATAAATCTTCAAATGTCTGGTGAAAACAGAATTGTGGTTGGCATGGGTGGGTGTTTCTTTAAAAATGTCCTTTTGTCCTGAATTAGCTCAATGCTCCCAATCTCAGTGTGCCAGTGAAACACAGCATCCTCACCAGCAAGTACCTGGGCACCGTGTATGTGACACTGACAAACAGAGTACTCCTCTGCACAGATTACAAAGTGTGTAAATGCAGGTTTTGAGTACAAAGACCAGAGTGGATACTTTCTTAACTCTCTGATTAAACTTAATAATCTCTATTAAAGTGTGTTAACTAAGTTAAGAAAATTTTTTTTTAAAAGCTCAATAAATCAAACCAACAAGTTCTTAATTGGGCACAACAGCCAGGTCCAAGAGAAAAATTCCCAAGCATAAAGGAAAAACACTCAGAGCAAAGCAATTACACATCACTGTTCCAGAGAGAACAAAACCATATTCAGAAGGACACCACCAGACTTTCTTGACAAAAGACTGTGGAAGCTGAAAGATACATGGTGTTAACACAATATGTTCCCGTGAATTTCCACAAGAAGTCTCATCCAAGAACAAGATGTACATGTGGAAACCAGGAAAATAAGGGTGATGAACTCTCTCTGGAAACGATTTATGCTGACCATAGCTGTTGTTCATTATAAAGCTGTAACAGAAGTAAAAGCCTGGAGAGAAGCAATAGAAAAGCTTTGGTCTGCTGGCATTTAACTACTACTTTATTTATTCTCTTCTGTTAATACAATCATATTTTATAATATAACTATTAAAACAACACAGAAACCAAAAGGGTTTGCTCTATTCCCAGTGTCCTCCCATAAAATGCTCAAATAAATTCCCATTGTTATTCATACACAGACTGCTGCTCTTTGCTCATCCAGGATAATGTGGTAAATTATGAATAAAAATAGCTGGCCAAACATTTCAGAATTTACCCATCATACCACTTTTCTCTCATCAATAATTTGTAACATAACATTTTAGGACCATATTCCATCTTTGGTCCTCTGCCATGATCTAAACTGGGGGATTGTGGGGGGCAAAAAACCACATTTCAATGCTAGGAAATAAAAGCAGAGTACATGGGAACTAGCTAAAGATATTTGTGGAATGAATTACATAGACCCATCAAAGCATGTTCTTTCATGGCTTAATTGCTTGTTTCTCCACAGCTAAATGCATAAGCTGTTGACTGTTCTCATGTGTTTATCTAAGTCCACTATAAAATATTTCAGTTTTTGGATGCTAGGTCCTCTTCATTTATAACAAGGTGATGTTGAAGTCCAGAAAAGACTCTCTTCATGATCAATTTATGGCTGAAAAATACTGCTGTACATTCCCTATACTGATCATCAAAATAACCTTAAGAATAGGTAACATATCTAATCTCTGTCACGTAGCCAGATCCTTTCCTCCCATCATGCATCCTGTGCTTTTGAGATAGAAGTTGGTCTTGTACTGAAACACACAGTCACCATCTCCCACCAGACAGAGATTCAACAGCTCTTCACCACTTCTTCCATATCCAGCAGAAGATCCACACACCTGAAAAGATGCTAGGCTGCTAGAGAATGCTTCCCCAGCACAGGAGTAACTACAATTAAGCTACTCTCAATTAATAACTCTCACATTATTCCTCTCCAGCATCTCGACATGTTTGATGGTGCATCAGTCCTGTGCACTCAACAGATGAATGAATATCTAAAAATGCATTTTATTAAAGAGTGAACATATTTCTGAAAGAAACCTTCACAAAGTCACTGCCACAGCTGTAGATGTATCCACTGATAACCAGCCTCCTCTGCATGGCTGCAGCTCTCATCCAGAGCTGGTCAGGCCACCAGAGGGAAGATGCAGCCCAAACCACACCCAAACTCAACCCTGCCCTTGGCTGAAGGAACTGGAACTGCCCACACCCTCTGTTAGAGCTGACCATCTTCCAGCAGCCTCCCCACTGACAACCAGCTCCCAGCCCTGGCCCAGCCTCTGCAAGCACCAGTGTCAATGTCAGTGTCCCTCAACTGCTAGGATATGCACCTGGAGTCAGGGGCAGTGACCCTGTACCAGCCCCTACCTGCTGGTCCCACAGATAAGTGACAACAAAACATAGCTCTAAGTGTTTGGATTTCAGTGAATTTCTCTTTTTGGCTTCATTCAGGGCTGAGCCCAATTGAGGGCCAATAATTGAACTTTCTCCTTTTATTCTCTCCAAGGCAGTATCAGGTGGATATCTTTTCAAAGAAAAGGCTCAGAGACGTAATATCCTAATAAATAAATGGCAGTTTGAGTCCTCCTTCTCAATGGCCCACATTTCACTGACTTTGCAGCTGGGTATATTTACAAGTAGTAGTTCCTTGCCTCATTCTCAAAACTAAAGCTTGCAACAGAGCCCTGCCATCGCTTCTGTCACACCCACAGGTTCCAATGGACTGTTCTATTTCCTTAGGCTGTCATTTCTCTTGGTACCTTTAAAACTCCCAGCTTTCTTCTGAGAATATACTGTCACTTTCTGAAATTACAGCTCAGCTGCATCCCCAGAACACACTGGGGGAGGGGAGAAAGACATAAAACAGGGCACTACAACTTTTCCTTTCATCAACACAATAAGGAGTCAGACACTGAAACTCCTCCCTCCCACCTCACAATGTTTAAACCCCGTTATTCATTCTTCAGACTGTTAGTAAGGCATCCAAATAAATGCAGTTCTCCACAACTTCATGCTAGGAGTGCCTCAGTATGCAAGATAAGTGGAATCAGTTGTGTTTTTCTAATTGTGCATTTTCCTTTGAAGGAGGGATACCATGCAACACTTGAAAAGCAGATCATGCAGGCTCCAAGCACACTAACCCATGCTGCTAGCAGAGCAGATACACTGTCCTAAAACAACATCAGTTCAGCTCAAGCCCACATGCTCTTCCCCTTCCATGCCTACATTGATGTACCCATTCCCTATTTGTATTCAGAAGATTTTAATAACAACACTTCCCTACTCTTCCCTGCTCACAAGAATCAACCCCAACACACACCATGGACAAGTGATTCTTCCCTATTTGTATTCAGAAGATTTTAATAACAACACTTCCCTACTCTTCCCTGCTCACAAGAATCAACCCCAACACACATCATGGACAAGTGATTCTGCTAGGAGAAACAGTCTAGGGGAAAACCAAAATTAGGAGCAGTTATTCAGAGGTGTTAACACAGCCCAGCTAATTCTCTGCTAAGCTACCCAATGCTGTGAGCACATGATAAATATTTTCATGCTACTGTATGAGAATCTTCCTTCTTTCCCCAGACCTGAGGGGAGAAGGGGGGACAGTGCTCCAAAGGGTGCTGGGGAAGGCATGGAAAGGAACCCCACATTGCCCCTAGTTTGCCTCTCACCTAGGCAACCCTCCTCCACAGGATCCTCACCAGTGAGGGGTTCCCACAGCAGCAGTCCCTCCCCACACCAGCTTTTAGACCTCTTTAGAAACATTTAACACACTACACACAGTGCCTCATATTGCAGCTCTTGCTCAGGGTTGCGTCCTCCTTTCCTGGCAGAGCACATGCAAATCAATGGGCTGCTTTTATGGTTTGGGTTGGTTTTTTTCCCCTCCCTGAGGAGCCTCAATTTCTATTCCAAGGCAGAGTCGTGCTTCAAACACACGGAGCAGCATATGTTATTTCTTCACCTACCAATCAAGATGCTAGAAGAAACCAGCCTGGTACTTCTATATCTGTCATTTCATAAATGCCAGGCAATACCCCAGAACTGTCTTCATTGCAGCATCCGATCTGTCCCCACCAGACAGCCCAAGAAAAGGAAGCTATACAGTTGACAGAAAGAAGCCAGGCCACAGCAACCCAAAGGCTTAGTCCTAAAGTCATTTCAGTGGCTAGAAACAAGGAGAGCAAGTTTTTCACTCGCCTTTAATACCCTATCTGCACAAATGTCCCTGAAGAGTTCACCCAGTGCAAATCTGGCTACACCAACTCTGCATCCACTTGGCAGAATCCTAAGGGTCCACACGCAACTATGACAACTCCTGACAGTTTCACACCAATAGAGCCAAAATGGAAAAGGAGAAGCAGCACATTTGGCCTGTGGTTATCTGGCAGTGAGAGACACAACTAAACGAACTGGTTCCAAAGGCAACCTGTGGCATCATGGGGCAGCGAGACCCCAGGAGCTCCCCAGAAGCAAGGGGTCTGCCAGCCAAGTAAGCGTTGCTTCAGAGGGCAAGAGGACAGACAGACAACAGCAGCAGTTCTCAGAATAAGCCTTGCCCCAAAAGTCCAAAACTAACTTACAATTTCTCAAAGCAGTCTTTCAGTCAAATATATTTGAGGAGAATTAAGTTCCCTTCAATTTAGAGAGAGTTCGTATCTTAAAATGCACCAGAGGCGCAATCTTCTAAAAATGTTTTTCCTGCTATGTCTTACTGTTTAATTATATATTACCATTCCAAGCTCCCATGACAGATTTTAAGTGAGTTTGTCTTTTTTCCATAATTAATCATAGCAAAGACTCATCTGTTTTTCAAGCCTGTGATGACAGCACTGTTTTCACCACTGTAAGGCAATCATCCCACAGCATTCCTTCCCGAAAGCTATTGCAATGAGGAAAGCTCACCGATCTGCACAAGAGGCCTTCCAAAGATATAAATCAGCTCCACATACATTACTTCATACTACAGGTAAGTTAATAAAAAGGAAAACTGCTTTTCCATAGCAAGCCATTATACAGACACACAGGCATAGTACAGGGTAACAATGCTAAATAATACAAATTATAAATATATAAACCTAGCATAACCATCCAGGAACAAGTATCCTACCCACTGAACATCACTCAGCCATCAGAATCCACCACTGGTACAGAAAGAAGGGAGGCAAACAGATCATTGGTCTTTCTGAGAAAAAAAGCAGCTTCCTTTATAAACTCAATAACCAAAAGTTATTTTTTAGACAGCTTTGGTCACCATCAAATACTATTATAAGTGCAGAAGAGGTCTCTTCAAAGATAACCTGTAGTTACATGTAGATCAGTACTAACAGACTACTTAATCAAAGAGAAGCCATATCCAAAGCAGAAAACAAATACTGATTGGACAACAGGGAAAAGTCTCTTTTCTTTCATCCCAAGTCACAGAAGTGACATTAAGGGCATAGAAAATCTCTGCTCTGGAAAAATATCAGCACTTATCACTTGTAACAGATCATAGCACATTCATTTAAAGTTTCTTTGCTGACCACTGAAGGAAAAAGCGTTTCCAACATAATCAATAACATACAGAGATGCCCATTCAAAGTGTTTTATCCTTCATCCTCTTAGTTTGAGAGCAAAGAACAAATGAGATACTTGCAAAATTACTTTTTCCCATCTGTGAAATCCTATGGCAACCTCCCCCCCTTTTTTTTCTTTTTTTTTTTTTTTGCAAAAGTGACAAATGGAAATCCTGTTAATTTATTTTGACTGGTCTATAGAGAAATCATGATTTTCTGCAGTTCTCCTAAATCCTTCATGTGGCACACTGGCAGCTTCCCAATTACAAGTCTAAGAAAAAATTACATAGCTTGTTCTAATAAAAACAAGCATAGATGGGCCCCACACAGCCCTGAGCAGGTGTAAAACTTTATGTGTCTTAATACAGTCTCATAAGAGTGATTTTAGATCAAAGCTCAATAACCAACACACTGCCTGTACTGACAGTGCCACCTTTACGGCTTTCTAGCTGCTTCACAGTTTTAGAAAGCAAGATAACTAAAGCAGCAATGACTATAAAAAAAGACAATATATTCAGTTGACAGGCTGCTAAAGACTAAAGTTTACATTTGTATCAAAATATTTAGAAACATTTTTACTAGTACCACTCTTTGTTAAGGTCTGACCCAGAAAGATTCTGGCATTTCAAATTATAATTTCCTTCCAAATTTTTACAAGACAAACAACAAAAAAGACTCAGCCATAGATCTTAAACATCACTTCTAGAACGTGAATAGTTTTAAATAACCACAATATCCTGACAGCTTGGTGATCTGTTCAGACGAGATGAAGACAAACATTGAAATAGACAAACAGAATTGCCCAGGAGAACACAGAGAAAGTGATCTTTACACGGGGCATTATACATCTATCTTCTTTTATTTACAAGAATAGAGTAAACTGTTTTCAGTATGCTTATTTAAAAATGCATAGGAATAATACACACTCAAAAAATATTATGACATATTAAATAACTTGATCACATATTAAATCATGTAGACAGTTTTTCACCCACTGTGTTTTTTGTATTTTATTTATTCAGTGAAAATATTCAGTAGACATTTGCATGTGCTCCCTGACCAAAGTGGTAAGAGACTTCGCACATCACTGGTGCTAATAACTTACAGAGCAACAAGACACAGAGCAGCCTATTTTCTGTGACAGCAAATGATTGTCTTTTTTCTCATCTCTTGAGTCTCAAAAGCCATGCAGAGGCCTTAGCTACCCCAAATATCAGTAAGTTGTAACACTTCTACTGTATTTCAAGTCATTTAGACTGAAGAGCATTTCATGCTGGAGAAATCTTCCCAGAAAAAAAACCCTCAGTTTTCCTTTCTAAGCATCAAAATTAGCATTCTTTTTCCATAATATCTAGGAAAATTAAAATATCTTCTCCTCAGTCCTGACAATTTGCTGTCACCCGGGCTTCAGGAAACTTCAGTCCTTTCATTAGGAAAACCCTCATCCAGATTTACTTGTAGTCAATGGTTCAGAACTGAACTACAGTAGTACAGTAATTTATTTGAAGAAATCACACATCCAGATCCTAACCAGCATAGTAATTAGAAAATAATTAAGATCAGTCATTGCTCACTATTTTTACATTAATGCATGAGTCTGTTAGCCTTGTATTCAAATTTAAAGCACTTTCTCATTCCACTGAAGAAATTCAACATGGTTGTAACAGGAAATTTACAATCAGCTGCCCCAACCAAAACAACAGAACTTACTGTACAATTTGTTCATTCATGAAAAACCTCCAATACATCCATGTTTCCTCACATACCTTATAAAACTTACATACATACAAACAGTCTGCAAGCTATCCCCACACTCAAAGCCCATAAAGATACTGACTATATATTTACAATCAAATGAAGTTATGTCCAGAGTAACAGCAGAAAACAAAAAAACACTACAGAATTCAAAATTAAAAACCCACAAGCATCTGCTTCATAAACTGCTCTTCCAGAAGAGGAAGACTCAGAAAGCGAAAGTCTAAGAAACACCAATGGGATCCAGATCAAACCCACATCCTATGTAATCTGACATATCAAATCACAACCAACTGAAGACCTAAAGTTTTTAGCATGTGGAAAACTTAAAAAAAAAAACAACAAACCACTGCTACATTTGCTAGATATCACAGGAGAATCTTTTGATAACAGGAGCATTTTGCATGTAAGAAATGCACAGCCTCAGACTGTGAGGCTGAGGAGTCCAGTATCCAGTCTCTGAATGGAGCACAACTTTCTACCAAGGTTTAAACTACCAAGGTTTAAACAACTCTCAGCTGTCCCTCCAACACCTCTGTTCTCCCCCTGCTAAAGTGACAGTACTTCACTGCTCATCCCAACATCCATCACAGCCTCAGGAGACCCCAACACACTACAATCAAACAAAATCCACATTTTCCTAATAACCTTCAGATCTGTTACACGAATGTTTTGCTGGAGGAAATGCCTGAGTGAGTAGCCTTAGACAACTGCTTTACATTAAGCAGGAAGCACATTAATTTACTGCATGAGCACTACCGCGATGCACTTCCAGGAGGTACAATGTTGCAGCCACAGTTGCCATTTTCAGTGCCTGAGAATAAACATGAAAGCTACCAACACTAGGTTGCATAAGAGCACTTTAAGCACACTTCTATTTACAAAAGTAGAGGTAATTATGATGCCAGAGGTGTATCCCAAATAAACAGACTTGACTAATACTGACAGAAAAACCCAAAACAAAACAAACCCTGAGTTCTACAATTACTATTACTCAGTAACAGTAGGTGAGCTGCATGAACAGCCTCAGTCACTAGCTGTATGACCAACATATGCCCAAAAAAACCGCTGGACAAAGGTGCTGTTTTAAAACGTCAGCTTATATCAGCAGCTATGGGTAGAGGAGAAAAGAGGAAAATACCGCTCCCCTCGACAGTTTACCTGATCTGGACTTGATGATGTCGCTGAACTCGCTGTGTCCCCCGCCAGGTCCTTCCTCCTGCTCGGAGACACGGGCCATGCTCGTGGGCTGCGGTGTGCCACGGGCGGAGCCTAAATCCGCTGGGAAAAGGCTCCCATGGAGGGCCACGGCTCAGCACCTACAGCACAGGAGCAGGAGATCAGGATGACTCCAGGGGCTATGCCAGGTGTGACTCCGCGCGCGATGGGAGGGATCGAGGCTTGCTGGCCATGCCCACGCGGGACAGCGACCTGCCACTCGCTGTGCCCCTGCAGCAGGACACCGTACGGTGGCATTTAGAAAGTGGGATGCCCCTAAAGGTGCAGCAGCACAGCTGAGTCCTCAGCCGCGAAAGCCAGGCTTCACTCACCTTTGGGCGACAGGGCGCCCCGTCCCCAGAGGGGCAGGACACGGCCGTCGCCGCCACACCACCTCCACCACGGGTCACCCGGCTGGCACGGAGGGGACAGCCCCGCTCGAGGGGTGGCACAGCGAGGGAGCTCCGCTCCCGCCGCGCTGGAGCGAGTGCCAGCGGCACAGGGGTACGGGCAGGCGCGCTGCCCCGGCCGGCCCAGGGCGCGACAGCCACGTGTGGGAGAAGCCACGCAGCCCCTCTCCCGGGTGGGGGAAGCGGAGCTCCGCGGGCCAGGCCCCGGGCACGGCCGCCCCCGCCCGGCCGCCCCGGCAGAGCGGCCGCCGCCCCCGCTCCCCCGGCGGGGATCTTGACCCGGCAGCCGGCCGGGCGTGCCGGCACCTCCTCCCCGCGGGATGCGCGGCCGCAGCAGCGGCGCCGCCGCCCTCGGGCACCCCTACGGAGGAGCCGCTCCTCGCCCCGGCTCCCCGCGGCCGCTCCGTCCCGCCCGCAGGTGCGCCCGCCGCGGGCGCTGCCCCCCCGCCCCGCGGCGTTACCGGAGCTGGGGAACAAACTTTTCCCGCCGAGCCCCTCCCGGTGCCGCCGCCTGCCCGCAGAGCTGCCCCGCTCCCAGAGCTGCCGGGACAGCTGCCGACAGCAACTCTCCTGGGCCGCCACTCACCCCTCGGGCACGGCAGCGGGAGGGGCCGCGCTACCCCGCGGCGCAGCCCGGCTCCTCCTCGCACCCCGTTCCCCGGCAGCGACTCCCGCGGCGCTGCGCTGGCGGACCCACAACTTTCTGTGCGAGGAGCCGCCGCCGCCGTCCGTCCTTCCCCTTCTCCTCCCCCTTCTTCCCCGCCCCTCGCGGCCCGGCCCTGCGGCGGCCCCTCCCTCGGCCCCGGCGCCCCCTTTGTTGGCCGGGCCAGCGCCGCGGGTACGGGAGGGCCGCCCCGGCCGCGGCCCCTTCGCTGATCGAGGGGCGGGGAGGGGCCGGGCCGGCGCTGAGGAGAGAGGAGGGGAAGGGAAGGGAAGGGAAGGGAAGGGAAGGGAAGGGAAGGGCGGAGCGGGTCCCGGCTGCGCCCCCGCTCCTCCCAGGACCCCGCCCGAGGTGGTGGTGAAGAGTTGTCCCGCTCCCCTCCTCCCCTGGGGCCTTCCCGTCCGCACCTGTGCGTTCCCGCCGCTCCT
This sequence comes from Agelaius tricolor, assembly GCF_023055355.1. Lineage (NCBI taxonomy): Eukaryota > Metazoa > Chordata > Aves > Passeriformes > Icteridae > Agelaius > Agelaius tricolor. The sequence continues at coordinate 49,947,438 of NW_027269261.1, forward strand.
TCTGCTCCTTCCCGTCCCCAGATAAGCGCAGTCGCGCAGCACTTGGGAGGTGAAGCGCCCCGCGGCGTCCCATGAACACCGAAGTCAGGAAGTGTGACAAAATTTGAGAAGCACTTAGGAAATTTACAAACAGCCGGAAACAACTATCCCGCAATCCGCCTGCTTTGGCCAGGTGTCTGTGCCTCATCTCGCGGGGTCACTTGGCAGTTGTCACTTGGCAGTGACAACTCCCGGGTGGTTTTCGGCTGGGCAAGAAAGGAACAGTTATGGATCAATAAAAATGTGCTGATGCTGGGTGTCTGCAATCATTTTTGATGTATGAACAGACATAAATGCTAGTAAAATATTTAGCTGACACTAATTAATTTATTGCCACATTTGCAATCTGGGAATGAACTTACTCCTGTTTGCACAGGCAAGTAATCCGTGCTCACCTGTACTGTGAGGCTGTAGAACACGTGGCTGTATTTATCTCGATAAGCATTAGTCTGAAGTTTCAGCAGTATCAGAGAGAAACTGTAGCTGAGTAATTCCCCGGTGTTACCTACCAGGCCTCAGGCCATGCAGCCCAAAATATTTTCAAGGTTAGATGCATTTCCAGCAGTGAGTACTTCACCACCTAAATAAAAAAGGCCAGCAATCTGCAGGAAAGGAGGTGCAGAATTTATTAGCCAGCAGAAAGGAGGAAGCACAGGCTTGGTAACATACTTATTCTGTATCTCCAGGTGAACAGAAATTGTTAGCAATGTGAAACAAGGAAAATTTGTCTTCAAAAGTCTTTCTTCTTACCAGTACACAGCTCATGGGTTTACTAGGCACTACAGATAACAAGAGTAAACAATGACTATGTGCACGTTAGCCTAACCTAACTTTGATATTTACCCTTACTTTACTCTTTTCCCCCCAAGGAAAAAAGAGATACCTCAAAGAAACAAAACCTGGTACCTGTAAATTATTATTATTATCATAATTCTAACTGCACGTAACATTTTTTTTCCTCAGCCTGTGATTGGTGCAATACATGTGGAACAGGGACTGAATCTTTTGCTTCTGTATTGCAGGATGGAAGGCCTTGCAGATAGTGTGCTATATTTTTGCATTTCAAAGAAGCCTAAAAACAAAGATGCCTGGTTTGGATCATTCCCTGGCTTCCCTTGGTGATTCAGTGCAAATTAGTTAATTTATCCTTGATCTGCTTAATCCAAACCACTGCATGAAGTCACTAATGGTTCTTACTTATAAAAGGATAATAATAATGTGTCGAAAAATTTGAATAACTGGAATTGTGAATCTATTGAGAATTGCAGCTCGTGGATGACTAACACTGTAAAAACATGGACATCAATACCTATCAGTGTCTAACTGTAAGGCAGCACTGAGCAGTACGCTGGATTTGTTGGAAAGGTATGGTTTGTGTTTATGCCTATTTATTTACATTACACTGAAAAAACAGTACTGCAAACATAATGTTTGTGGTTATAGGAGCATCACTTGTTCCCTGCTGCTCTTGACTGACTTCTCTGCCCCATTCCATGCATTCCCTCTGCCTGCTGGATTTTCAATGCCCAGTAACAAAAAAACACCCAAACACTGGAAACCCACAGTCCAGACCCAGATGCTTTTCAAACAGTTCAAGAGACATAAAACCCCGTGTAACCCAGTGCCCACTCAAGAGTCAGGACAGATGGAGATTGTCACTTCCCACTGCTGGATATCTAGGTATCAGGTAGCAGTAACTTTGATTGCTAAAAGCTGCAGTCAAACTGATAAGCAGGAGGGCAGAGCTGGTATATCTCATTTCAAATCCCTGTGTCTAAGTCCAAGGTCCCAATTTTTACAATCTTGTTCTAAAAGCACCCACAAATTACTTCTCAAAAAGAGACACATTTCAGTTTAACCAGAAGTATCATCATTATGTTCATTTCAACTGCAAAGTGCAAACAGAAGGGTAATGGAATAATGGGACTCCACCCTACCTCAAGGAAGCAGGTTAATTTCTTCCTGGTGTGTTTCAAACATGCCTCTCTCCAGAGCCATCCTCAGCCTACTGTTGATCAAAGCCTGGGTTTTCTGAGCTAGTGGTTCAGGCTATAGGCTTCTCATGGAATGGCTATGATTTATGTATATATAATTATTTATACATAATATATAATTTTTATAGGGTCTTTAGGCTCATCTCTATCAGGGGAAAAAATAAAAATACCCTAACCTTTAACATTCTATATATGTATATGATTTAGGTCTCTCTAATTTTTTATTCCAGTGATTGGCAGAATTAGAAATTGGTGACTAGCACAATTTTAAAGTCAAACAGCAAAGTCTCCACACAGTTGTATATATAAAACCTACATTCACCTACAAATACCTACTGACTATTAATATCATGTGGATTGTGTGGCACAGTTTACTTTTCTGAATATGCAGAATAAAATAGGAAAATAAAGGAGAAGTCCATTAACCCCTTAGATAATGTTTAAAAATATGAAGGGAATACAGAAAAGAAAGGGAGCTAATAAAATGTGAGGCCCCTAAACTTTGACCAAAATAAATACTTTATTCCTTGGTGCATGAAGACAATGCTGTTGTGAGGCTCTGAACTCATCTTACCTTGGCTCCTTCTCTTTTCTTTGTTCTTAGTATTTCTGTTTTTAGAATACACTCATAATTGACAGGATTACAATATAACTAGGAATTTTGTGTATCTCATTACCTTGAGATTGACTCTATAATAATGCATGTGCCCATTCATCAATGTTTTGTCATGATTTCAGAAAACCATTCCACATTCAGTAAGACAGGAGATATCAAATGGGTTGCTTTGTAAGTCGAGGATCTTTATTGCCCCTTTCTGCATAGCCCATCATGTTGTCAGTCTCAGTTATCAGATCAGGCAAGCTGTTACTCAGCAGACTTTTTTCCCTGCAGAACTTGCATCAAAATTCAAGTTAACAGCTCCTTGGTGCCTTGGTGCTGACTTTGGTGCACTAACCAGTTAGTACAAGTACCTTAATATTAGAGATAATTTTCATTATCTCTAGTCCAAGGAGAAAAATATATAAAAAAACCCATTAAATAAACATTCTCTCTCTGTATGTTCCTCTAGTGAGAAAAATGACCAAGTTTTTCTAAAAGCTTTGGTCAATTTTATCTTTAACTCTTTTGGCAGTATCTTTGAAAAACTTCAGAACATCAGGATAACATAGTTTGCTGATTTCTCATCCTTTCTTTTTCTGTAATTTAAAATCTTTAGAGTCATCTTTGTTTCAAGCATCTCATGCTAAAATATCCAAAGTCCGCATGATTTTTAAAGGTGGGCCATCATTTTCTACCTTTGACTTTTTAGGATGGGATCTGATTTTAATGTTAAATTGTTTATTTTTATTCCAAAGTCAGCTGCCTTTGCGTGCAAACTCCTTGTAAGCTCTTCCAATAATATAAACATGGCTTAATAAATTCAGCACTGTTTTGCTACACCAAGTTAACCATGCATCAGGAGCTACTAGGTGCAGAGAAGGGCAGCAGGTGCAGCTACTAGGACGGAGGCAGAGGGCAGCAGGAATTCTGATAAAGACACCAGCCCAGGGTGCAAGATGCCCTTTGAGCAAAATGCCTGTCACATGTGCCACCACAGGTCCACCTGCTTTAACCTAATGAGAAGGCAGTGTATTCCCCTTGTACACTTCCATTTCTACAAGTTGGAATCTGTATCTTCAGTAGATTCTTTCTATTTATATCTTATTAGATTTGATATGCCTATCAATTAGATCAGATTCAAGGGAATATTGTGTGCAAAAAACATACTAGAAACTTGTACCTTAAGTTTCAGCAATTTTTATACCTTCATTATAAAACCCCAGAAAATGGCTCCATATTAATAGAAATGCTTACATCCCTTTAGCTGCAGTGACATTAATTTGAGCTACCACAATTTATCATCATTCTGAAGACTATAACCTCTCAAAGTACATTAAATTAGAGTGCGTTCATTAACAATTATAATAATCAATTTATCCTCCCAGCATAAGTCTCTTAACTGCAGCAGAGGATTGAAAAAAGGAAACCATCAACAACAAAGACGCCTGTACAAGACAGGAACGTTTGACCAACACCGTGAGGCAATCCCCTGCAAGGGCAGGTGTGAGTTCTTAGTCAAAGTCACTCCTAACACAAATTGATGTCTGTTTGTTTATTTCCTTTTTCTGTTTATTTCTCTCACTCATGGCTATTTTTCAGTGCTGTTCCATTCCCATTTGAATAGCTTGTGCAATATATTGGCATAGGTTTGTTCAGTGGCTAGACACATAAATACTTAATGCTTGTACAATTATAGAATATGTACACTTTTTCATCAAGTTTATCAAATTTTAGAGATTAGGCAAAAAAAAAGAATTCTTGTTTTACCACAACATAGAAACTTGGGTAACTTGCTTCACTTCAGTAACTTGTTTTATTCTTTGTAGTAGGGAAAAAAATAGTGTCTTCCATCACGAGCACATTATCTATTGAGTGAAGTAACATGATAATTGGACAAACACAACTTGGAAACACTTTAAAAATTAAAGATCTCACCAGTCTGCAAAAATAATCAGTGGAAAGGATGTTTCTTTATAAGTATTTTTATTTTAAGGGTAGGCAGTGGAAGAAGAAGTTTATTCTTACTAAAATAGTAGCTCCTTACTACCCCATGAGTGCTCCCCATATGGAATGACTACACACCAAATCTGGGGAAATGAAACAAAACAAGTTTTCACAAATTATCATTATTTTTTACATTTATTACCCTCACTTTAGATCAATTATGCATGACACCTTTTCTTTGTTGTTTCCTGTTAAATTATACATGTGGATGTTTTGTACTTGACCCCTTAAGATGTTCCCTAATGAGGTTTTACATCGAAAATTGCCTTAGTGTTAATAACATATCTCTCTGCTGGAAAACACAACTCATTGAGGTCTTTAGTGAGATTACGGCACCCCCTGGGACACCAAAGGCACCAGCAAATACCTGTGCTGTGGATGTCCCATTTTCCCACCCACTAAACACTTTCCATCCAAGTAAACTCCCTCATAGCTTAGACTTAACATCCTGTGGCTTTTGCCTCCCTGAATCTCATAAGGACACAGATGGTTACTAGGACTGAGACAGATGCCAGGCTTGAAATGCTTCAGCATTGATCCCTCCAGCTGCAAGACCACTGCAGTCCAGAGGATGTGCAGCACTGCTCCCACTGCTCTGAGCAAATTCATGCACATTTGGCTTTCTGACCACAGATGATGTGGCCAGAAGGCTTGGCCACATTTTGTCATATTTGCCACTTTGAGCATACCCTGAGAACCTCTAGAAAGCCTCTCCTAACTAACTCTATATGAGCTTGCAAGACTTCCACCATCCTCCAATTTCCATAACATGCAGGTGCTAATGTGCTGAAAGCTTAAATGATTTTTAATTACTACCACTAAGTGGCTTTTTCCTTCCCTGAAATGACAAGGATGTTGGCTTTTAACTAATATAAATAGAGTCACTGTGATAACAATAGATCTGAACAGGCCAGATTTAGAGGTGTGTATAGAAATTAATTTAATTCTGAGCAAATGAATAGCCTTTTTAGTCAACAAGATAAATTATGCAAATTAAGTTTTATACCCAACAAAGACTTAAGTTACAAGTTTGTTTTTTGGCACCTGGTGTTCTGTGGCTATGTCTGTAAAACAGGAGCTGCTCTGCAAGCTGTGGCATCTGACAAAGCCCACTTATAGATCTCCACACTGCCTAGGTAAACCCTCTTTGGTCACCTTGCATTTTCATATTCACTTTACAAGTCAGCCTGAATGAAGTCACTTAGCCCATGATTCAGTCAAAGCTATTTCAGATAATGGTTTAAATCATCTTGATGAAGCCTCTCATCCCCCTCCCAAGTCCCTCTTTGACTGGACCGCAGTGGAACTGCCCCCAGTGAGGCACAGGACAGCCATCAGCTGCTTCACCGCCCTCCCTTCTCCACATACCACTATCTGGCTGGCCATGTGCTGGAATGTCTATTGTGAAATTTCCCCTACATGAGCAGGAAATCTGGGCTGCTTCATTAGGGCAGCCCTCTCTCTGCTTTGCACAGCCAGGGCCAAGGTTCCTGTCTGAACTTAGTGCTGTGGGCTTCCCAGAGGGAAGAGTACTCTAATTTTTAATATATTTTTTTTTATTCAGTGGGGGGTTTGAAATGATAAGATTTCCAGGAGTGATGGGGAGCCACAACACCCAGCCCACAGGGCAGTGTTGATGGGGGTGAGCTTCTCACCTCAGACAGGCGGGAATGCCAGTGGTGCCCTTGCTAGTACTGCTGGCACACTGGGGCTGTGCCTGCTGCCTGACTGCCACAGCAACTATGTGCCTAGTTCAAGGAAAAATGTTTGGCTCAAGGCACACAGTTCTTCAGGGAACAAGAAATTTGCCTGTACCTTAAATTATTTTGCAGCTACTTAAATAACTGCTGTGCTAGAAGCTCTGCAGGCAGTAATTATTCTTCCATTTTCTTCTATTAGGTAGCCCTGAACTGAGCCATGAAAATTGCTTTGAAATCACAGCAGACAAAGAGGAAACTTTTGGACGTAATTTATTTTGGGATGTTCCAAACCAAAGCTATCGTCCAAACCAAAAAAGAAGTCCAGCCCTGCCAAGTCCTTAATCATTGAAATGAAGAGACCACAAAACTGAATGAAAAGAGGATTGAAACAATTTTCCTACTCTGAAAAAGCCCCTTTTTTGGAGTTACTGTCAGAAGAAAATAAGGGAGCAACAAAACCCCGTAATACATCACTGATGTATCTAACTGGAGGTTACTTGCAGAGGCCAAACCTTTGAAATGGGAGCAATGCTGGAGTTTGTCCTTGCTGAGAGAGAGCTAGTATGAGGACTTTGCATTTCAGAAAATAAAGCCTTACTAGCATTTCAAGGGAAATTTCCAGCCATGTGAGAGCAAGAGTCTTCTTAAGAGCATCCACCATACTCAGCCATCTGAACATAATTGTAACATAATATCCAAACTCTTACACTTCCAGCACTAATGGACTCATCTTAAAAACATTTAGCAGGTACAGGATGACCTGTACCAGGTACAGGTATTCTTTCTAGCACAGAAGTAACAAAGAGCTCACTCTGTCAGGATGAGGTGCCATTGGGCTTGACAGAATATAAACACAGAATAACAAAGTCTCTCAACCATACAGCTTATATCTGGAAGCAGGAACAAAGGTGTATTTTAAAGCTCTGTGAATATGATCTGACAAATGGTGTAACTTCTGTTAAAAGGACCAATGTATATTTAAAATACAGATGTATCTAAGTTCTGGCAAATTAAGAGTTTAAAACTAGTCTGAAATATGATACCACAAACATGAATAAAAAAGACAACAGCAAACAAAATTGTATGACTGGGAAAGCTAGTTGGGAATGAGACTTCATTTTAGCAAATCCTGTGATACATTTGTTATGAAATACAAAATCAACTGTACTATCCCTCAAGTGGCAATCACCATCTAGCAATATTGTGTCAGCATCAAGCTGGAAAAAGTCCTGATGGGGATGCAAAGAAGCAGAGTGCAGTACATGCAGTACAAAACTGGTTTTAGCAAGAATATTTCATCTTGGGATGCAAATGTTCACAGCAGAGTTTTGCTCAAGTTACTAAATAAAAGAGCACAGTTCCTGGGAAAAAAAACCTCCGCAGGCTCACCCCTCATCCCCTCCCTTCACTGCTGTTTGCTTAAAGCATTTGTGTGTACTTAACTCCCCAAGACATGTTCCTTAGTGTCTCAGGGTGGGATTCAATGAGCACATAGACATCCCATTTGAGCCTGGGACCCTGCAGTCCCAGGCACCCCCGTGTCCTGCACCTCAGTGCATTTCTGCCCTCTCAATGCATCCAGTCCTACCTCCCAGTCTGCCCTCAGCCAAGTGGGTGGTAGAGGCCAGGGGAAATGCTTTTACAACTATTTCATCTGTTACATTTATTAACTTGTTCTTAAACAATCTTTGAAGCCCTCTTTTTTTTCTTTTTTTTTTTTTAAATGTATGCTCCCAGTCAAGTGCATGGCACTAAAGCCCACTTAGCAGTATTCAGTAGCATTTATTTCCTCAGGAACCATTAAAGTTTGCTTTTCCACAGAAAGAGCTTTGCTATTCTGAGCATGGAACGAGGTGTAGGACTACTCCTGGAGGTCCCACTTCCAAAAGAAGAGTAAAGCAAAACACCCTGGATGCTTCCCAGTGTAGTGCTGAGCCCAAAGAGCTCAGAGAAGAGCCAAAAAGGATCTTTTCCAAGAAGGATCAGCAAAGCCTCAATTAGATGTTCTTAATACAACAGAAGGAACTCTTAAAACATTGTAGGAGTATTACAGCAGGCTCTGAGAGAGATGTACAACATGCCTGCAGCCCACCACGCTGACCAATATTGAGGTAGATGTGCTGCAAGTGAGACTGCCTGGCCTCCAGGAGTGTTTTTGTGGCAAGATCTGCAGGGAGCAGGAACAGCTTTGAGATGTCCAGCTGGTACTGTAGAAAAGCAGGTGAGTTCTGAGCACACAAACACCTCTTCACATCCTGACATATTGCTGTTTCCCTCTGCTCCGCTACATAGCTCCATTTGTTATTTCTCACCAGGAAAAAGCTTTGGGCCATTTCAGTCCTATGTTTCAGCAATGCTCAGACCTGAGCAGCCAAAGAATGTGGCTCCTCCATCCTACAGTTACACCACAAGTCATGAATAATAATAACACCCAGGACGTGGGTCTCTGTTACAGCTGCAGCTCAGTGAGCCTTTTGTCCTCTTTTTTCTTTATACCTCCTTGGACATGAATTCTAACTACAGCAGGTCAAAAATACAAACCAAACATTTAAAAATCACAATTCTTAACTTAGATGCCATTAAAATATACTGCCCACCTCAAACAATAGGTGATTCATTTGTGAAAGCTGATGATTTATTTATAAAGATGCAAAGTGCAAAGCTGCACCAAGATCTCAGGGCAAGAGAGTGAACCAAGCAGTGTATTATGAAGCCTTTCACTGACCCTGCAGAAGATAAAGTATTCAGGAGAGGGAGAAACTCAACAGGGAGAACATCTTGAGCCTTAGAACAAAAGCAGGTAAGGGTTTCCTTGTAATCCTCCATTTCTGTCAGAAATAAATACTTGAATAGCAATTTTTAAAATGGTGACTGGCCTCACTTATATTATTATCAAATTTCACCCATCTTCCAAAGGGCCTTCCTCTGTTTCCCTGCTCCACATCCTTTCCCCTCAAAAGCCAAAGCCTAGATTTTTTCAGAATAGTAACCAATAAACAGAGGAATAGGAACACTAGCAACAGGAAAGAAATGTTACCAAATTTAAATATGAAAAGTGAAGAAAAACAAAACCTTTTCAACAATGCCTAAGGAAGTCTACAAGTCCTAGGACTGGTCAGAAATTCTGTTAATCCAAGGATTGATTTTCAGCTCTAGGATACACTTTCAAATTCGGCCAAATCTGTCATTAATCATTAATGTAATACTAGTTTCTGGGTGTTCTCCCCTATACATTCAAGATTATATACCTTCAAGATTAACCACTCCAGCATGAAATTTATAACTAAACAATACAACTTTATTTGTAGAGTATTTCCATGGGTGGTGAAGTAATTCAGATGCTCTATGCATTCTCCTCACAGGGCATCCTATGGAAACAGGAACCATGGCCAGTTTGGTTGCTGAGCTATGACATTTTCATGAACTTCACCTGCTGCAGAGAGAAAGGAACAACCAGAGAAAGCAGTGCAGATCCCTGACTCACCATCCCCCATCCTGACAGCAGCAGAAGCACCCCAGCATCCCTCACAGACAACAGGCACAGGGGGATGGCACCAGCCCATGCCTTGATCTTCCTAGGTTTGGCCCCAGCCCATCACTACAGTCTTTACCAGAGTTAAGCCTCTACTTTTTCTTCCTTAGCAGGAATTTTCCATCAATGGTTTCAGCTGGAAACTATCCACCTTCCTGCACCAGGAGAGGCAGAGAGCAGTCAGGGAGAGCAAGCCCCAAACACTACATATGGTTTTACATTTGCCAGGTGCCCCAGTAAGTTTGCCAGTCTCCCTTGGCTGCAGGGATGGGGTCTCAGATCCACCAGCAGAGCCAGCCACTCCCATCAGAGAGCCAAACCAGCAGAAGGAGTTGTTCCTGTCGGCATCCATAGCTCTGCTGCCTAAGAATTTTCCAGCCCTTGCAGACTGGAACAAAGAGGCTTTTCACAGAGATCCAGATTGCCTCCAGAGCTTGTCCCTTCTTTATTTACAGGAAGGCCCTTAGGTTTAGTCTGGGAAGGTCTGCAGATTGCCAGGGGCCTCTAGGGGAAGAATTCTGTCAGAGAATGTATCTTGCAATGCATGCTCAAAAGGGTCTGCTTTCTGATTCATTTAATCTTCCCTGGAAATTAACTTCACAGCCCCAGCTCCATTGACTGTGCAGGATTTATCTTCAGATTATATTTGCCTTTCTTACCTTTGTGATCTACTTTTTTCCTAAACAGCTCAATTACTTTGGATTTGTAGAGCCAAAGACTTGCAGGGCCAAGTGGGTACCTAACTAGGAAGTTCTGTGATAAGGCTGGGACAGAGGGCAGACTTCCCCTTCTGACTTCCATGTTTTTACCAGGTCTGTATCTCCAGCACTGCTGTTCAGCTGACTCCAAAGCAGGCTGCTTCAGCATTGAGGGGAGCAGTGGGAGAGTGATGCCAAGGCAGAGAAAGTAAACACACATTGCCCCTTCTGGCCACCACTATTCATATCTACTCCAGCAAAAACTGCACCACAGAAGTGTGATGAGAATGAGGGCCCAAAGCATACGTGTGTATGGATCCAGGTAACATTGGTGGTGACCTCAAACTGCGCATCGGAGCATACTGTTTGCAGACACAGGAAAAGGCTTTAGTAACACACACATTGGTATTTAATCCTATTTAGCCACCCAAGAAGGTATTACATATAGAACTGATGAGATACATGTTAAGTTCCTGAGGCAGCAAAATTCCACCTGAAGCTTCAGATATCAACTCAGATCTGTCAAACACCCAGATGGCCCAGGACTAGGCAAAGTTCCCTTGCAAACAGGGGGAAAGGCCATTGCCTCCATCCATCTGTTTGCTGCTGTATACAAGGGGAGAGAAACAGCAATATTATCAGCTGATAACAAGCTCGTATTTATCTTAGCTATCATGTACTGGTTTCCCTCAGATTACATAGAGAAGACAGATGCCTATTATTCCTGTCATCTGGCACAGGCCTTCTGCTTATGTACATGTAGGCAATGGGCCCAGCCACTCAAGGTAGTATTATCAGACCCTACTTTTATAGATTTTCTGTAGAAAAATACCTGCAGTCAGACTCCCCAAGAGGTAGAGATATCAAATAAGTAAGATAGCACTGAAGTCATGTCACCCATCTTCACCAACAACCTCAGGCACATATGTAAGGACAGGACTGTATTCAAGCTATAACAATAATGGAGTATTGGAGGCATGGAGCATAGCAAGGTATTTTTAATTAGGATGGTCTCATGATAGAAAAGGAGCAAGATTTGAAATAGATTTTGTCGGGTCACCTGATACACATAGTAGACAAGTTTTCATGCACAAAATAATCAGGAAGCAGTTACTTTAATGACAGAAGAGCATCTGGTACAAAATGCTAGCAGCAGCAGTATGGAAATGAGGTAAAAAAGCATCATGGAAGAAGATTCTCATCAAATAAAAAAATCCTGCATTAGCAGGATAGGATAATTTGGGATACTTTGGAATTTTATGATCCATGCACATGCGGGATGAAATTGATACTTTTTAAAACAGTCCTGCTATCATGCTAGGATGAATTCCTGGGATGGTTTCTTGCAAAAAAAAAAAAAAAAATACAGTGCAGCCAGAAAGAACTGCAGCACTAAGATTTCATTTTAGCGAAATTGCCATTAACGTTTTTCACCTCAGCCAATGTTTTCCTCCACTTAGGTAGCCTTTCATACCCTGTATTTAATTCTATTTCACCAACAGAATTCTATACCAGCTGCTCAGAGCCAATCAGTGATGCCCTTTCTTTTGTACAACAGACTGAAACACCTGTCTCTTTTATAATTACATGATTTTATTTTTGTTAGCAGTAAAATAAAGACAGTTAAATACTAACTTGGTTAAAAGAAATATCTTCACATATGAGGGACAGTAACAAATAGTTCTATTGCTTATCTTGTTCATGGATTAAAAGTCACCCTGATGCTGAGGTTAGTTTGGGTGGGACAGCATTACAAGTGTTCGAGCCATGAGAACAGCATTCTTCATACAACCACTCTGTTTTAGCTAACACAGTGGTTGGCCTCCCAGAGGAATCTATCAAGTAGCATCACTGTATGTTAAAGTAACTTCATCTTTAAAGCCCCCAAAGCTATAAGCATTGATGAGACTACCTGAAGAAATTAAGTGCTCAGGAAACAATTGTTCCAATGATAAAATCTTCACAGCAGCAGTCATCAAATGTTCATATGAGTACTAAAAATAAGTGCACAAGGTTTTATAACAAGTAGAAAACAAAACCAAAGGTATGTTGATGAATGCAAACTACCACCATGCAAGGTTAAGTTACATTCTGACTATCGTTTCCATTGAGATACCAGGGTTTTCCAGTATTCCTCCCTACTTATCTTTAGAGACTGAGCATGCATGGAATGCAAAATGTTTTTATCTAGAAGCACCAAATCCCTTAAAATACCAGACCTTTGTCCTCTCTGACCTGAAACACCAGTACGAGAACTTAAGAACAGCTAAACTAGCAGTCACTAGCCATGGCACACCTGCATTAAGCAAAGTAGAAATGTACTGCATTTCTGAATGACTCAAAAAATAAAGCAAGGGTCAGACTTGGTTTGAGACCAGAATCATACAGAATCAACTTTTTCACAAAAGATGGCAAACTAAATTCCTATTTTAAAAAAAGCTAGAAAGATGTGTTTATAGAACCTTTATCACTTAGTAACTATGAGGTTAAACACAGTGCTGTCTCTATTTAAAATGTCACTTATGGATATTATTTAGTCTAACCCTTCAGATTTTTTTGAGAAAATTTCTCAGCAATACAGTATTTGGCTAAGTTGTATAAGCAAAAGCACCACATGATCTTGACAGTTTTGTCACATACACTTAGGCACTGTCTGTGACAATTAGCCACACGAGGACCGGATACATGGAAGAGTCACATGCCACACCACCACCCCTCCTGCAAGCACTTCTGCAATTCCCAGTGCCACCTGACTCAGATTGCAAGGAAGGTAAACCTCCTCCATTGCTCTCTCCTTGGCAAGGTATTTCAGGATCATGGCTAGGGCTGTGCTGAAGAAACTGAAGGCATGGGGCGTCATTTGGGCAGGACCAAGTGAACCCCTATGTCTCCATCTGAGGGCAGAGAGGAGGGGTCTGGTAGCTGGCAATATTTAGGCTGCTGGTCATCTACCAGAAGCTCCCAACACTCAGTGAGTGAGGTAATCTTCAGTATGATAAAAGGAAGGCTACATGCCAGGAACAGACATTCCTCTGGGAAAACAGCAGATTTGAAAATCTGGGAAAGTCATATTTAAGTGCAAACTGATAGGGCTCAGAGCCTGGGTGAACAAGAAACAACATCCCCAAGTCACAAGAGAAAACAGACAACCTCCCATAAATAGTTCCACTTTTAGGGCTGCTCTCTGGCTCCATGTGAGGCGGGACATGCCTGAAGCTCTGCACAATTCCCAGACTTTGTGTCAGCAGTTTTCATATACGGGCAGCCTTCAGACTCCTTGACACCCTAAATCACAGGTGATTACCATCTCACACTCTGCTCCTTCCTCTCATGAAGTAACCAAGAAACAAACAGCTCAGTAAGGCTGGAAGCTAGACACTGCTTTCTGCTCATGACCAGACTCCTCTCTGGTTTTGCCTGTCCATTCCCTCCAACCCTGTTTTTGGGACTGTCCAAATTGACCATGAAGCTGCTGGACTCTCAGAAGCTCCTTTAAATTCCTGTCTATTTGCTTCCTACACCTGAGGGCTTCCACCAGCCAGAGCTAAAAAAAAAGAGAGCATCAACATGACAAAAATGAATGCAAGCCATGCCAATGAAAACACTATTTAAACGGGTGAATTGTCCCACCAACCTTGGTAAACCCAGGGGCATACAAAGAAATGAAGAACAAATACAAAGCCTACTAGGGTTTTAATTGTAACTGTCCCACCATCCTGCATCAAAGATTGTTCCCAGACATGGTAGGTAAACCATGACATTTATCTCCTGATGCAAATCCCTGACAGAATTACACTTCTGCAACCTAACAGAACAAGGGGAAAATTCAGTAATTGAATCATAGAGATGTACCTCCTAAAGCACTCAGTCATATCACCCAAAGATCCATAGCTGTCGACCCATGCTCAGTTCTGCTCTCTCCTTAGCTCTGCCCTGCTCCTTATGTAGCAATTGGCTGCACCTGTGAAGAAGGTAGGTGTGGTGGCTTCCATGCTGTCCAAATGTCCATGTACCATCTAGAATTATTTACTCCTTTCCTGCTGTGAGATAGAATTAGGAGGAAGGCAAAGCAGGCTCAAAACTTTAAAAGTGTATAAATAAAAGTTTATTAACAGTAACTAAAATAAAGAATAACAAGAATCAGAATAAAACCTTTAGAGCACTTCTCTTCCCCCTACAAATTGCTGACAGTAAGCCACTTGATTCTTTCCTAAAGCTGTCTCTGTACCTATAGACTAAAATGGATGTTTACTACAAGTCATGCACAAGCCTTTGAAACTAAAAGTAAACAAAAGGGAAGAGAAGGATTCCCTCTCAGAAGTGGTGAACATAGATTCATTTTCCCACTCAGAGCCTGACCTTTCCCACCCTTAAATAGCCTGCACCAATCCCCATTTAGCCCTGGGAGGGCATTGCCCCCACACTGTACCCACAGAATTAAATTCCCTGCTGCAATTCCTAGGTGTACACAGCAGGGTACAAGAACGAGTGGGAAGTGCTGTGATGTCACTTAGACAGACCCAGTCCAAGAAGAAATCATCCAGTTCAACCTTGTTAATGCAAACTGTGCCTTTATTTTCAAAACAGCCATGAGTTAATTAATCACTTACATAAAGTTATGACCAGGCTAGTTTTTGCAGCTCTAATATTCCCCAAAGAATAGTCTGTGGTTTAAATTACTTGATGGCATGGGAGAAGGGCTTTTCAAAGAATTTACAACCTACATCTCTTCTTCTGCAGAAGCTAATTGCTTATGCATAAATTCATTTTATCCATATAGATTTATGTCCTTTTCCATCACGTAATATTAGGATGGCTCTTACAACTTTCCTGTGAGATAGGAAAAATGTTGTAGTCCTGCCCCTACACTAGAAGCCTCACAGTACCCTGTACTCTTTACTACCCTTAATGAAATTTTTGCCTCAATGGCTTGTATTTTCAATTTCATTTTGTGCTGGTTTAAAGATCAATAGAGGAACATGATGCCAAGGCACAGTAATTTTAAGTATATAACTATTGTGCAGATGCTACAACTTTAATTATACAAGCAGGCTTCCGTGCCTGTCCAAACAAAAAGTGATAAACAATCTGCTTACACAGTGGCAGCAACAGGATCAAGATGCATGAATTTATGTCCATAAACATTGGCTGCAGCAGCAGAATTAATTGGGTATATCCTCAGAAGTGCATCCCATGTAGCTACCTTGCTGAGAGAAAGCTACCTTGTTAAGAATTAACTAAGTTATACTGTCTTACATGGATTTTTACATGGATAAAACCCAAGTTGTCAAGTTGTTTTCTCTGTCCCCTTTTTTCTTTTTCTGGCTGAACATATCTAATGCACTAAAAAATAAGATTTTAAAAAACAGCATTTTTTTATAGATCAGTTTTTACAATTGCCCAAGTAATGACCTATGGATCAGAGGGGGTCACTGTAAATACAGATGTGGTCTGGGATGATGATTCAAAAAGACAGCAGCTCAGGTACTGGTTAACAGATAAACAGCAGTTGGCAACTTCTGGGGCAGTTCCAACATCTCCCTCCAGAGATACCATCGCTGAGGTTTTGCCTGCAAAGGATGTGGAAGTGCCTTAATTATGCCAGAATGTATTTACTGCCTGGGAAGCAGTCATGCCAGGTCTGTTAAAGACAAACAGTACATAAAAGGAAACAAAGTACAATGCAAACAATGCATACTAGTTGGACAGTTAAGACTACTTTGGTATAATATTTTTTGTTAAAAATATAAAACATTCTGAGATGGTTAACATTGCAATCCAGGCCTATTCCTGGATATGGAGGAAAGTTTGCTAGGAACTTCCAGAAGAATAAGATGCATGGGCTTTAACTCTGGCTATAAAGGACCCCCAGGGGCTCCATTTGGGGGCTGTGGGCACCACCATGCTCTTGGAGATCTCCTGACAAATTCTCTGCAGAGCTCAATCTAAAATAGGGGCACTCAAACTCTACTTAAACCCATCTTGGGTTAAGTAGACACTTAACAAGAAAAGCAACAGAAACAGCCACAGAAAAAGAATCTGTAACCACAACTTCTGGTTTTACAGCATTTTAATGACAGTTCCCAATCCCACCCCATTCTCCTCTCATGTACTCATGTACTTCATAACATGCTCAAGTTTGTCAATATTTCAGCTGGACACAGTCACACTACCTCCTTTGTCATATAGGTCCTTTTTCCTGTGTTGATGGCTGACCTCCCTCCCCAACAACAACTTCATACAGAGCAGAAACCTTATCTCATCCATGATGTCTCTCTGTACTGCCCATTGGAGGGGATTAACTACTTCTGCCTCTTAAAGAAATCCAACTTATGCATTCATACCATACAATTATTATTCTACTCAGTAATTCTTTTTTGTAGAAATATATTTTTGTAGAAATATATTTTGTTCAGAGAAACTGAGCATGCAGAGACATCACAAACACTGGATCCAGTTGCTTTCAGTATTCCTTCTTTACTGATGTGTCAAATAGCTTCTGGGGTAGGTCACCCAAATGAATGCAGCACAACAGGTTGGGCATGTCTCAGTCTGTTTTCAGTCACAGAACACTATAGGGTTTGTTAAGTGGCACAGATACAGCCGGCACTATCATAATGCCATCAAAATAGGGACTGGGGAAACAATGGCTATAAAGCTTGCTACATGAACATTAAACCTACATTTAGCCAAAAAAAAAGTTATTCTCACAGCAAAGAATACTGCAAACAAATAAAAAAAATCCAACATATTATGATAAAAGATTGAAGTCACAGTAACTAAATACACAAATTATTTCTATTCTGGATCTAGCTACTAAAGGATTTGGAAAGCCTTACTTAAATCAGATTTCTAAATTATATTGATGCTTCCAAGTCCTTATTCAGAGACAGCCTCTGGATCTAGGATGAGGAGTCATTAGCCACAGTACTGGATGAAGGTGAGTGCTATCACTTGCATTACCTCCCCTCAACTCAATAGGTGGATGTCATTGGTTTGCACTACAGCAACCAGAACATTTTGAAGGAAAACTCCAATTACTTACAGTAGTCTAACCTGCAGAGAACTCTTGTTTTTAAGATACTAAGAAAAAACATTTTTCTTACTGTGAGGGTGTTCAAACACTGGCATGGGTAGTTCAGAGAGGCTGTGGTGTTTTTATCCTCAAAGATATGCAAAACCTGACTCAAGTTCACCTACCTCTGAGCTAGAAGGTGGACCAGATAACCCTCAGAGGGGCCTTCTGGCCTCTGCCATTCTGTGATGAATAAAAAGAGTGGATCTATATTGCCTATGTCAGGGAGCTCAAAACATGTAAAAAAATTGTATCCAATTCCTCATTTCTTCACAGAGAATTTCTTATGAGATAATATCAGAGATCAATTTTAGATCCAAGTAACATTAAATTAATTGGGCTTTTTGTTACATATTACTTGCAATCAAAGATGGAGGGACACAAGAGGGAAGCAGTAGGAATGTGCAGTACAGCCAGGGCAGAGGAAAGGCAGGATCTATGCCTCTTTTAGCAGCAGCTAACTGCTAGACCAGCTGGATCTGTTCCTTGGTATGCACACAAAAAGCAAAAGGTGGGAGTGTGACAGAAAATAATTACAGATATGTAAAGACAAGTGAAACTAAAATACATATGCTCATCAATCATCAAACTTGGATTAGTTGCAAAACAAAAGAGTACTCATTAATGCAGTCCATACTTCCCAAAAGGGATTCCACTCTCACATGAAGAAGTTTGCAACACATGATGAAATAGCAAGAGACGGGTGTCACAAATCCGTCAAGTCACATGGTCAGTGACTGATCTCTTGCCAAGAATTGCATGAACCACTTCAGCAAGCAGTTAGAAAGGAGGCAGATGAGGTCTGAAGGAAAGATCTTGCAGCACTTCCAAGCCAGAAAGAAGGTCACAGTTGAGCAGATGGTGAAAGAGAAGGAGCAATCCAGGAAAATTAAGGAATCTGGAAAGAGCATTCTTCTCTCAAAATATTTAGGGGAAGGAAGGCAATTTTTGTTATTGCACATTTAAGAGGACCATCTTTGGAAGAGTGTGCACATTTGCTATGGTCTTCAGACAAAAGCTCTTCCTTGGCAGCAAGAATCTATTCATTTAGGTAAGTTTAACACAGCCAAAAATATACCAGACAATGAATGCTAGCATACTTTAATCCCAGTGCTCTAAGATCCCAGAAATCCTAGCTTCAATATTCTGCATTATGCTGCCTTCATTTTGGGGCACTCAGAGCCCCTCATTAAGTAGGTGCTCTGTCAAACCTTGCTGCTGGAGTGTAAAACATGACTTGTCTGCTCTGTCTTTCTTACAGAGGCTGCTGCTGCCACAGCAAAGCCAGCACAAGGGAAAATGTTCCCCGACTGGAGGTGTTCTAGTGCACAGGCCAGTCTTTTGACACTTCCAGCAATACACTTTGGTAAATAATGCTGTGCTGGTGTAAAGTGTTACCATGTGGATGTATTCCTCCTGATGAGAGAATATGGCAAACAGGAATGCACGCCCACACCCCTTTACCCCAGGGCAAAGCTACTGCCCTTCGCTCTGCCAGTGTGGTGGCTTTGAGCTGAAATGCCAGACACCAACCTGAGCAGCTGAGTGGTGACCTGGTCACTTTTGAAGGCTGTGTTAGGCCATCCTCATGCTGGGGGTGATGATGCTCTAAGTGACCATGGAAAGACTTGCAGGGCTCATCTGTCAGTCTTAAGAGTGAACCTACCTCCACCTGCACTGTAAATAAATTGAAGGGCTTTGCACTCCAGTAAGTGAGATGTAGACCCTCGTTCCCTTCCATCAATGTTCTACCACAGCACAATTCCCCAGAGCTTGCTGCTTGGACTGAACTAACCAAGCAGAAAATCTCTTCATTTTCCTTATCGAAAGAGAGAAAAATAGTTAAGCAATAAAATGTTGCAAGGATGTGTTTGGGAGCGTGTGTTGTAATGCCCTGGAGAAGAAGGCAGAATTAGCTAACATTGCTAATGACACTTGGTGGCTGTGGCTATCAAGTCCAACAGAAATTATTTTAAGAACCTACAGATAAGATCAGAGGCAGTCTGCAGATGAAGAGCCCAGCAGCTATTGAAAATGAACCTGTATAAACACAGGTATAAACAGAGACACAACTGTCTGCATTAAATAGTGGTAAATTTGAACGAATGACAGGAATCCAGAAAAGAGTCTACCCCTCTTATTTATCACAAAGGTCACAAAATCAGAACAGTTCAAAAATTAACAAGTATTTTACATGCAGTTACTCCTGCTAATGTAAGAGACTAGTCCGACTTTACAGACTTTAAATGAATTCTGCAAAATGAGTAAGAGGGTTTATTGATCATCCTACATACAAGATCGTGCAATAGATCAAGAACTTCACAGCCCTTTTTACACCTTTTATTTCAACATGATATTGTGGTCATTGAGAGCATCTAGAGAAGAATGTTTTAACTCAAGTAAAAAATTACATGCTTCCATCACATGCTAAAATACAAAAACAAAAAAATAAGTTGCTCAAAGTTTTTTAAAAAGATTAAACTATTTTGAAATACCACCTAATTATGTCATCAATAGGTTGCCTTCTTATTGATTTGAGGCCCTTTTGTTTTGAAGAGAGACAGAATTTCGAGTTATGCTATTTTCCTGTAAGACTCCCACCTTGTTCAGCACACATGAAGTGCTTGCTGGCTAAGCAGTTGTTCAATGCTTTGTAAAGTCTTCACAGCTCAAACTACCTCTGTAGCTTGTTTCTTTCATGTTATTTTTTGAATTCACTGATAGTCCACTCATGGGCTTGTCTAACATGACCAGATTACCTAAGTGTCCATCTGGATTCTTTGCAAACAAGAATAAATTTACTTCACAGCAGCCCATTTGGCAAACAGTGTATTTTTATTCCTTCTACTTTATACAATGGGAAATTGAGGTATGGAAAGATTCATATCAAGTATCTCCAATAAATCTGACTACTCAGAGTCATATAATATTTTTTTTCAGAGACTGCTTAAAATATAGGTTGCCACATTGATTTCACCTGGTTTTGGAAAAGCTCTGCATTCCTGCAAATCAGACTGCGGTTCTCAAGACAGAGACCTCAAAATAGGGAACATGAAAATGCATGATTGCTTTTGAAAAATCTATTTTAAATGACTGGCTTCTCGTCAGACAGGAAATATGCAGAGGCATGAAAAACACCCCTGGTTCATCAGGGTGGCATTCAACTGTCTGCATATGAATCTCCTTTTTTATTCCGGTTTCTAGCACTAGTCATTATGCTTTTTCCACTTTCTTCAATAAACAAGGCAAGGTTCCTTCAGATAATGACATCTTTAGAAAAACAGCTCATCCACAGAATGGAGTCCAACAGAAAGCAATATAGTTTTAACTAAAGGCCAGAATATAAAAAGTGAAATGTAAGAATGTCAAATTGCAAGGGCAACCACCAGAAATTCATGAGGGTTTAACAAGGAAGCAAAGAAAGGAATCTGCTCAATAAAATAAAAATCTTAAAATAATGCTCAGCTCCAGGGCTGAAATACAATACCCTGTCAATTCACCTAAAATAGAAACCAATAAACCCAGCCCAGAAGCTTATACTTTCCTTTATGGAGAAGTGTGGGAAGGGATTAGGATATACTTGTTGCAAGTAGATTCTGTGGGTATTTCTTGAGACCCAGAACAGTTAAAAAAAAAAAAATTCTGTTCCATTCCAGATCAGCACATGCTCTAACAAGCTGTTTTAAGAAGCAGGGAACACAGGTTCACCAGAGGACTGAGGGAAGTTCTCTGCAAAACAACTCTTTTTAGGAAAGAGAAAGGCTGCACCTGAAACAGGAACATTTCTAACCAAGAAGTTCAGTTTTCTCTATTGCTTTATCATAAAATCTGCCTTTTTTTTTCCTGTTAAGCAATTACTCTTCTTGAAAAAAATGTGATTACTTTTACTTTCTTCTTTCTCACAGTGCAGAATAGCCACTACTAATTCATCCTTGGCTGGAGCAAGGTTTTCATCAAAATCATCCTTGGCTGGAGCAAAGTTTTCATCAAAATCATCACTGCCTCCACAATATCTACACGAGCACTTATTATATGTTCAAACATGCTTGTAAATAAGCACATAAGCAGGATTACACAATTTGTATGCAAAGATGTGGGTTTCCAAGGGCAGCATTTTACCATGACAACATTACAGGTCAAATGTGCCTTCAAACGTGCACACATGTTCACTAATTTGTACCTTAATGAAGAATAGAAATGAGTATTTACTTCAGAAAACATCTGAACCTGGCAGTACCACTTAATGAACAGCTCTAGAAACTGTGGTATGTTTTGCATTTACAATTTTATTGTGGTAACACTCAAAAAAACAACATGTGTACTTGCCTTTCCTAGAAATTCCCCACACACCAGGCTTCCCTCTGTAACTCTTGAATGTCGTATTTCTGTGTTTTCACCATGCTCACACATGATGCCAGATCATCTAATGTGAGCATTTAATAAAATATCCTGCCATATTTCACCTTCTATTTCATATTACATTGAAGGTCCACCATGAGTCGTTATCCCTTTCTTGAGTGTTTATCCTTCAATCAGTCTGTATCATGACATGATATATCCGGACTGAAAGTTTAGAATAGTTTTTCAGATCAAATTACTTGGAATGGAGTGAATGGGAACAACCACATTTACCTGAGCAAGAATTTGACCAGTATGCTCTGACAAACACTACTATTTAAAAATGTGTTGGATTTATACTTCCCATACCTTCAAACATATTAAACATAATGATACTACTCTGTCAAAAAACCCACAAAACCCAAACAACAGAACCATGTCCCATCAGATTAAACACCTCAACACGAACAGCAACTGCTCTATGTGTCCTGCCAAACGAAACAAAAGCACGAGGTCAGTTTGAAAGTCCTGCATGCTCCTTCTGCTTAACTTCTACTTTAAGCCCTGGCACAGTTTAGGGTACAGCCAGCATGAGGGACCATTCTTTCAGAAGTTGTGATCACCTTCCCACCACCCTCTAGGGTTGGCCAGGGCCACCTCAACAGGATATTCCATACCCCAGCGCATGTGGAGCTATGGAGCTACGCTGACTTTCACGCTGTAAAAAGCACTCTGACAGGCTGACATGCAGCCTCTGAAAGGTTTGGAACTGGAAAAAAAGGAAAACAAACCCACACAAAAAACAAACAACAAACAACAAGGTCGTGATCTGGGGGTGACAACACTGGAGGTGCCTATTGCCCCTGCCCAAGGCTCCAGCACCGAGGCTGTGGCTGTGTGTGTGTATGTTTGTATATGTGTATATATATATATATATATGTATATATGTATGTATGTATATATTTATTTATATATCTATAGACATATAGACACAAATATACACAATAATGTATGTATAAATGTGTGTATGTGTTTATGTATGTGTGTATACACATATATACATATATTACACATACCTATATATGCAGACGTTTATGTATATATATGTGTGTATACATATATATATGTATATATACAGAAACTATTTTTTTAAAACTACATTTAATTTCATCATTTCATTTCAGACTCCGAAGCTGACGTAACGGGGGCTGCAGGAGCCTCCCTCGGGCCCGCAGGACTTCCCCCGGCTCGCAGTGCCCCCGCCGGCCGCTTAGCGCCGGGACACCCGCGCGGGCCGCCGCCATCCGCCCGCAGCGGCGCCGCTCCCCGCCCCTCGGCCGCGTACCGGCGGCCCCGGCTCGCTGCGGCCGCGTCTCTCCCGGAGCACCGGGCCCTGCCCCGCGTCGGGAAGGTGCTCCCGATAAAAAAACGGGAATTACCAGGAGTGGGGTTCGAACCCACGCGGACATGCGTCCATTGGATCTTAAGTCCAACGCCTTAACCACTCGGCCATCCTGGTGCAGATACCGGGACGGCTCGCAGTCGCTCCTACATTCATGGCCGCACTCCCAACCGCCCCCCGGGCCGTCCGCGACCCTCGGGGGTGCCCCCTCGCACCCCCTGCCGCCGCCGCTCCCTCCCGCCCGCCTGTATTCCCAGCGCGGCGGGCGCCGAGCGCACGGGGCGAGGCGCGCGGGCGGCCTCTCCCGGCGGCGGGAGGCGGACGGGCAAGGCCCGGCGACGGGAGCGCTGCCACGGACCAGGACCAGGACCGAGCCGGGCCGAGCCGGACCGAGCCGGACCGAGCCGGACCGAGCGGGCCCGCTGCCGCCTCCTTCCCTCCGCCCGGCGCCGGGCCCGTAGCGGAAGGGGAGGCGGGGGAGGTGCGCGGCGCTGGCACGGGCCCGCCCCTGGGGCAGAGCAGGGCGGGCGGCGCTGAGCCGGGGGCGGCGGGCAGTGCGGGTCTGGGCAGAGCGGGCTCATCCCCCTCAGAGCGGGCAGGGCCGCGGGCATGAGAGGCAGTGGAGGGGTTGTGCCAATAAGGCACCGACACTTCATTATTTCCGTCCAAGTGTTTCCTGGAATGTATCTTCTCTCTCTCGTAGAAGGAGAACCAAAACCAACGAAGCTCAAAGCTATCAATTATGTTTCATTAGGAGGAACATTATCGCAGGGGAAAGATTTTTTTGCTGGTCGTCACTATATGCCGTGTCTACGGAAGTACCTATCGCAATATTCCGCGTTATTGCCTGCCCTGGGACCTCCCACTTCTTCCCTGCGTCAGAGGGGAAATGGGGAAGTGTCGCTCCGCTGACTGTACCCCGGGCACTGGCTCCCACTCTCGCTGCTATTTTCCAGCGGAGGATATGGACATCCTGCATGGCACCAAACTTTGGCACCTTTGAGGTGTGAGGACCATATTCCACACGGCACAGGCTGAGGACACGGGCCTGTGCCAGCGTCCAGCTCACGAGGAGGCAGGCGGAGGCCGTCTGCTTGTCCACAAGGAGAACAGGAGCACACCTCCTGCTCGGGTGTTGGACACCCTGGATGTCCCTGTCCCCCTGCAAGGGGTCTGGGGCTCGAATTTGCAGGTGCAGGTGGCGCCTGAGCTCCTCAGCTCTTAGTGCTCAGAGACCCTCGGGACACTAGGCATGCTTGTGAGGGAAAATACTTCCCACGTACCATACATGTTATTCACACCCGGGAGCTCATGAATAAAAGAACAGCTCTTCCAATGGAACTTGCCATGCCGTATCATTGCCTTGAAATGAGTGGCATGCCGTAGTTCTCTGCTCAGTAGGGTTGTGCCTTTCAGCAAAATATTGAGTAGAGAAACACTGTCAGTTAGGTTTTTTACTTTTCTGTTCAGATCTAACACCTTTTCTAAGAAACACAGTAAAACGTTGCTTTTTCTTGTGCAGACTTGCTGCCCTGACAATGTGTGCACAGTAGGGCATGGTGAAACTGTCTTCTGCTGGCTCTTACTTGCTTTGGCTCAACCATAATGAAGACACTACATAATATGCTAAAAACGTGGAAGAAGATGGATCTGCTGTTGCCTTCTTACATATTAGAGAAACAAACAGCATGACTTCTTGTGAAAATGCCATTGCATTGGAAATTTATTAACCAGAATCACCACATACAGTATCTATTATATTACACTGTTTCCTGCCTTCATTCTATCTGTGATACCTTCCTAGAGATAGAACCACAACCCCATGGAGCTCTTTCCTTTTTCAAATCAATTTAAATAGCTACCATGGTTCAAAAATCTAGAGAACGTTTTGTTTTCAAGAAAAAATAAAAAATACAACTTGGGCTGTGCATTCAAAACATCTTTAATACAGGTTAGATTAAAAAAAGCAGCAGTTTAGCATAGCTACTCAGTTCAGCTTCCAGAAAAAAAAAATCTGGTTCTTAAGAGCTATTTCTTTACTTCAAGAAGATTCTGCCAAGACACGTGGCAGAGATACCTGCTCATGTGTGCAAGTGTGAAGTGTGTCCACAGTCTGGTCCTTCATTTTGAGGAAGCAATTGTCCCACTGCCATTTCTGTAAAATGAAACCCATGATTCAAAAAAAAAGTCCCTCAAGATGAAATAGAAACCCATATGCATATCCATTACATGCTAAACATCGTATTTTGTAATAGGGGAATTTTTTTTCTCTTTTATATCTGTGCTGTGCTGTCTCACATATTTTAGAAGTAGCAAAGTGTCCCTGGTTGCCAGTTCCTCTTTGTCCTCCTCAGAAAGGACTGGTTGGTGACTGATTGGTGGCGTGGGTTGTGAAGCTTCAGCTTCAGTAGGAAACAAAACCAAAGTAACAGCAATCCTGCAAGCTAAAACATGCCCTGTCAGATTTTAACTTCTTTATTCCACAAACCCAGTTTAAGTGTTTGCCATATGAGGGAAGAGGAGAAAAAAAAAACCAACCTACCAACCTATAGAATGTGCTACACACATCTGCATAGGAGTTGTGCTGACTTTCAGAAGGAGGAGGCAGCTTTCCTCAGAAAATGTCCATTCTGCAGCTTCTGTTATTAGTATGCTAACATATTATCAAGCAACTTTTATCATCTTCTTCCACTCATCCTGTGTGGCATGAGTCCTTGCAGCTATAGTGTGATCAGTTTTTTTTTTTTTTTTTTCAAAAGTCTGTTCAACTGTGATTAGGCAAGTCCATGGGCTGGCTAAATTTGAGTTCTTACATAACTGAAGGGTAGAAAAAAACCCCAAAGTATTAAGCAATGGATGTGTTTGCAAGGAAGAGAATGATGGAATGATTGCTTCAGCTACTGAAAGTCATTTTTAAGTGTCTCATAACTCACAGTGCATATTAAAAATAGTTTTAAAAGGTATCAGTTTGGTTTTTGACTAATTCTCAATTTTTTCCCTACAGCAACAGCCCTAAATCAGGAGAGAAGGTCTACAATTACCTTTTCTTTCCATTCTCTTTCCCTGTGCCTCAAATCAAACTAAAGATTTGAATTCTAGTTTTGCATATCTACTAGTGAAATCATCAAGGTCTCTCAAAACTGCCAGCATAATTTTGATTGTTTTTTTAACTTGAGAATCATCTTAGAATGCATGAAACTCATTTTTCTTTGGATTTTTAGAGAAAAAACAACAGTCTATCTCAATATGCAACACATTTCATTTATCAATGCAACAAAAATTGGGATGCCTTTTTTTTTCTAGGCCTTGTTTAATCTCCTCTCACTGATTCATAATTTAGTCCAGCAACTTTTAAACTGAACTTTGACAATGCAAAATGTTATTCAGAGCTGCAGATTCAATGCACAACACTCTGCACTTTCAATTTTTTCTTATTAAATCTTTTATTCCATTTGTAGATGCAAAAAAGGAACCAGCATAAAAAAACATGTACATAATTTTAATCAAAAACATTGGCAAGTGCTAGGAATGTGCATGTGAAAGGAAATACAGTATTTCATTCTTCATTGATTTATCCTCACATGCTGACTCTTGTAGGAATGCACAGTTCCACTGACTTAATGGCAGTACCTACAGAGTAAAAAACTTTGTCTTCTTGAGTAGCACCAAGCCCCTGGCTGTGGTCCCAGCTCATCACCCTCCTTTCTCCCACTTCAAGTTTGAACACCTTACTGGAGACGTCCTCAGACAAGCATAACACTGATATCACCAGTACACCACTGAATATCAAAATATCTTATAGTTAGGAGATCAGTGTTCCTCACTCTTCCATGTGCTACAGCAAAAGGGACAGTCTCTTTCTGAGAAAAGTTATCCCTTTAGTTTCTGTTTCTGTAAAAAAGTCTGTCTGGCTAAAATTGTTTCCCAGTAAGATATGAAAGCTTGGAAGTGGATTTATTTTGCTGTTTTGTTATATTACTAAAAATAGTAAGAAATGTTTGGGGTTTTTCTTCCCACATAAAATCAGGGTGTAAAAGGTAAGAAGGGAGAAGTTTCACTGCAACTGGTGCAGGAAGGCGTGCATCTATGCACATCTGAGGAAAACTCCCAAATACAAAATATCTGAAATGTTGAAATATATTTATTAAAATTGGTACAAATAGGACGATTAATTAAAAAAAAATCTGAAAAAAATGTCCTGCATTATTTCAAAGGATAGCAATAGATCACAGTGTATCAGGAAGCCACCTAGAAATATAGTTGGAAAACCTCCAGAAGCAGGAGCTGTGATCAATCACCAGACTCTATGAATATGTTCCACTGACGATGCTCAGTGCTTACCAGGACTGCACATTTTTTATTTCCTTGCAATACTCCAAACCTACTGGTTTGCCCTTGTGTAAGGGCAGACTCCCACAAAAGGAGACTTTCCTTTTAAGCTTGAAAAGAGCATTGAAATGGCATGAAACTGTTTCCTTTTTTCTTCAGGTGTACCGAAGAAATAGTTCTGTTTGCTTTCCTGAGACCCTAAAATGTTTCCTCAACCCCACAGATGTTGTCTTCTTAAAGGTGTTTCTGCAGAAGGCCACTCCATGTTTCTCCTCTGGATGAAGTGTTAATTGGCAGAAAAAAGCATCAGAACATGAAAGCATGGCAGGTTTGAAACTGAGAGTCGAGAGTGGCTTAAGCTAAAAGTGAGTGAGATGCCTCAGTGTTGCAGTGCTTTTAGCCACCTTGAGATAGCTGGGTACTCAGAATGGAAAAAAGCAGTCACACAAATAGAGCAAAATGTGCATATTATCATTTGAGGTGCAGCCACTTCTGTTAAGATTCCAGACAGCTGAAAATAAAGTTGAAAGAGAAACTAGTTCTGTGTCCTGCTCCTGCTCCAGGCTCAGTATTTTGTCAAATTTGTTTCAAGCATGCTCCAAACTAGTTAAAACTGAAACCTCCTGATTCTGTGGTGTACTGTGTTGCCCCAGGCAATAAGGCTTCACTGCCTGCAGCCTCACTTCAACAAATAAGAATAAAGTTACTTCTTAAAAGTATTCATATTCCCTAGGAGAAGTTATTCATTCTTCTTTCTTGCCAATATGAAATGAGTATCACTGTAGAGATATTGCACCTCTAGATACAGTAACAGGACCTTTCAATAAAAATTACATTAAAAATAGTTTTATAAACATTTCTAGAAGTTCATAAATACAAACAGCCTTCAGCACATTTAGTAAACAGGCAATGAACAAAACCAACTGCAAAATATCCCCCCTGTTTATAGGGCTTGTCATTACAGAAAAGTCTCTGGAAAGAACACCTAATTTTGAAGACATTCAAGTCAGTCTGTGTTAGCTCCAGTGGGACCATCACCTTCTGCAACATGATATGCAACAGCAGAGGATTGTTCTGAGGGGATGTTTTCTCCTGTATTCCAAAGCTCTTTTCACTTGGTCTTTAGCATCTCCTACATAGTCCTCAACATTTTGCATATTTATCTCAATAACATCAAAGGTGTCTGCCTGTTCCTCCACCAGCAGGGCCACCTGCAGAAAGAGCTCGTGAACTTCTTTAATGCGACCTTCCAGCTTCACCAGCTCCTTGTGCCGTGTCTCTATCTCATTCAAGGCTGCACGAGCTCCCTTGACATCTGACAAGAGATTCTCGGAAAAGACATCCCATTTGCCTTGCTCAATCATCTCCTCAATCTGGTGGCCAGAAACGTCTTTGCCCATGATCTCCAGCTGCCGCTGAATTCGAATCTTGCAGTTCTCCCGCTGGTTCATCTCTGCTGCATTGTAATCAAACATAGCGTCCTGAAATGTGTGCATGAGGTCAACATAGTGGTTCTTCGCCACCCTGGCAATGACAGACATAGCTCCATATTTTGTTATTGCATCTTCACAGAAATCTCTCATTACCTGCAGTTTCCTGTGGATGCTTTCTCCACGGCTCTTAATGTCTCTGGCAATACAATTAGTGTCTCGTTTGATGCTGCTAAGGCGGCGCATGGAGGTGAGGAAGCGGGTGTTTTGCTTTCTGAGACGGTTGACATCCGCTTTTAGGTGGTCATTTTCTGTCCGGATGCTCTGTATGTCCTTATGAAGGATTTCCAAGGCATAATCCGTCTCATAAAGGAGAATATCCTGGGGTGAATTTTCATCATCATCACTATCAGAGAACTGTTGGTTGTGTAACCTGGCAAATTCACGCAGCTCACTTAAACGGTCTTTCATCCTGCCTGTAAAACAGGAACAGGAGGAATGAGTTTGAAGTAACTAAAATATTGGTAAAAAGAGTAAAAAATTTGTAACTAATAGCTACATCATGGTGATAACTAAATCATAGATAACAAATGTAACTCATTAAAGATAACCCAAAATACTAGATTTTAAAGTTGTTCACAGTATTTTATACAGTGATGGATATCACATCCAAAACTCTGCTAGAACATTGTTCTAGAAGGTACAAGTTTAGAAACAAAGCTGTGGGAAAGAAGACAACAAATCCTGAAGACAAATCAAAAACAAGAATAGGACAGCCCCAAACTCCCCACAAAATCCCAGTCTTTTACTTGGAGAGGAAAACCAGACTCCTGATAGTAAGCCTTCAGCTATCAGCATCTGTAGACATGTTTATTTAACTGAACACCTTCCACTACTGCTCACAAGAGAAATCTCCTCTAGCTTCTGATCCCTCATTACATCAACTGCCCAAAATGTCATGGGGCTTCTCTCATTCTAAGTTTGCTTTTCCTGGGAGAATACTAAGAAGCCTCTCAGAAACAGAAATGGCATTTACCGATACAGTTGGGAAAGAAAAGTTTCAAAAAATGCTGTAGAAAGTATCAAGATGGGAAAAAAAAAAAAGGAAAAAGGAAAGAAAAAGCAATTTTAGTGTCTCCAGATGCTATCATTGACCATAGAGTATCAGACATCAATAATTAGGGGTGTGGAGCATCTCTCTTATGAGGAGAGACTGCAGGAGCTGGGCCTATTTAGTCTAGAAAAGAGAAGACAGAGAGGATCTGATCAACACATAAATATGTCAAAGGCAGGTGCCAAGGGGATGGTGCCAGACTCTTTTCAGTGGTACCCAGCAACACAACAAAGAAAAACATCGATAAACTGAAACCCAAGAAGTTTCATCTCAACATGAGGAAAAACTTCTCTACATTGAGGGTGGCAGAGGCTGCCCAGGGAGGTCATGGAGTCTCCCTCTCTGGAGGCATTTAAAATCCACTGGACACATTTCTGTGTCACCTGATTTACATGACCCTGTCTTGGCAGGGATTTGGACTAAATGATCTCTATGGTCCCTTCCAACCCTAACAATTTTGCGATTCTGTGAACTTCATGCTTACCATTCCTTAAACTTAATAAAAATTATATATCATCAGCCTTCTACAGAGAGCATAGTAACAACTGGCTCAAGAATGACTTCACTTTCTGTTTGTGTTTTCTTTGCCAAGCAAACACTGAGAAAATCTCCTGTGTGATAAATTCATAATTTTGTACGAGTAGGTCTACCCTTTCTTCCCCAGGAAGAAATGGAGAAGCAAATACATAGTAATTCACAACATGAAAATGCTGTAGTAAATTCATGTGTATACTAATTCTGCAGCATGTCTAAAAATATTGCTTTTTTTCTTTCTTTTAATACAACAATAAAGGTTAAAAAGTCAAACATTTTAAGAAGATTAAGGAGCTGTCAAGTGTTGCCTTGGATTGCACCACAATGTTGCCTGGACACAGGAAGATCACGCAATTAAACACTGCCTGTGCACTATCACTTCCACCAAGTCTCCGCCTAGAGTCTGTATGTGCTGAATATAAGTTGTACAACATAAAATTTAATATTCATCATTCAGTTCATGCTATCTCATTGACTATGTTGTTAGTGTTCATTTCCTTGGGGATTTCCCTTGCAAAATCTGTGGAAAGTTCCATCAACTCCTACCAGTTGTTTGGGGAAAGGCAGATCTAACAGCCCCACAGTCAGGTTTCAGCCCAGAGTCATTAAGGACAATGGTGATACTCTTGGTAATTTACAATGCCCACTTGAGACACTTCAAGCACAATTCTTTGTACCTGGAATCTTCAGAAGTCAGTCCCTTCTGACTTCAGTCACTGCTGCAAGCCTCGAGCACTTTGCTGAGTCAGATCGCGAAGGAACAAGTTGGACATCAGGGAATGAGCACATGGATCAAGGCCACTTGTGAAGAGCTCCTCTCCAGTGCTATGGACAGCATCACACACAATCTCCGTGATCCAGCAGATCCAGTAGAGTCTAGTTGTAAGCAGAACAGAGGGATCAAGTTGCAGTTGCACTTACAATCTTCACCCTGGGTTTTCGCAGCTCCCAGTACTTAGTTCTAAAAGCCTACATTATTTGTATCTACATACCAAAACTTACGTTTAAGGTGGTCAACATTGCATCTTTTAGCTCTGCATTGAGGACCTGTATCTGTCTGGGATATGTCTCCACAGGTAAAGTGTTCACGCTTTTGTCCTAACAAATGGATGCCATCTATTTAAGTGTTGCCATCACTAACTGCTTAATGCAAAGCATTTTCCCTTCATGGAAATGTACAGCAATAGCACAAGATACAACAGACTAACATGGAAACAAGAGAAGAGCCAGCCAGATATGAGATGGAGGAAAGGAAAAAAATAAGAAAATCCCAAATAATTAGAAGCCATGGAAAAGGTGCTCAGAAAAGTTTTGGAATCAGCAAACTCTACTTGACGTAAAACTCTACTTGACATAGCCCTCAGCAACCTAAACTGCCTGTGTGTGTTTTGAGCAGGCCTGGATTAGACAATGTTCAAAGGTCTGGTCTAAATTGTTCTGGTAATCAGCCTTAGATAAAAAGTTTGCTAAGCTGACCATAAACATTAAGTATATTCAACTACTTGCACAAGTCTATATAAGATACATCTAACACATTAGAATATCAAGACAGCAATTACTCTGGAGTAACAACTGCAAGTGTATAACTGCCTTAATTCTCAGAGTGTGAGGTTTAACAGATTAGGTGTCAGTTTTATTTTATTTTAAAATGCTATGTATATTCAAACTGAAACATGTACTTCCATATGTATTTTTGGGCTAGATAAATCTGTCCGTGTAAATATGAAGTTCCTTCTTCCAGTCCATCATGATGTATACACCCAAACACACCCACAGGAAATACAGGCTGGGTGATGACTGCAGAGGTTACAACTTTGGAGGCAGATACCCAGCAAGTACAGTCAGCTGAGGGCATGTTCAGTGCTCATCTTTTCATGTTACTGTGCTCCTTACTGGTATTAATCACCACTGTGACAAGCTTTCCCATGATGCATGAGAAACATACAAATTGTCCTGTTGCAATAAGACTGAAGCCCCAGACAACTGTGTATGACATGAGATTTCAGACAAGAAAGAAAATCCACTCTAAAAATCAAAAACTATGCATGTGCATACACCCCCTTTCTCTTAGCCCCACATACATACAAAAGGGAGTCCTACAAACATTGCCTAACATTGCCATGCAAATGTTCTGAAGCCTGTTAACTATGTAGAAATAATCTAAGGATAAAAATTATTTCTATAGAAACAAGTGAATGACACACTTATGTTTATCTTATCTTTAATATTTGTATATCCACACTCTATCCCCATATGGGCTGTTCACCTAGGAGTTGGGCTCAATGATCCTGATCCTTCCAGCCCAGGAAGGATATTCTGTGATTCTGTGATCAGAGTCTGGGGACAAATGGTGAAATGATGAAGCAGTTTCAGCTCAGTATCCATATTTCATGGCCAGCTGCTGGGAAGGAAGGCAGTGTACATGTTTTCTTCTTGCAGCATTCATAAATTCAGCTGCTACTTAATACCATCTTGTGGCTTACCAAAAGTCTAGTCAGTAATCTTTTCAGCCTTGAGTAGGGCCTTACAAGATGAAGCTTTCACTTTAGTTGTTTGAGGAACAACAGATATTTCAAAACAAGTCAGTTAAAAATAATTCTGTCAGTAGTTCTTCTCGCCCTTGGAAGGTAAAAGGAACCCACTGGCTCAGACTGGCTCTGAATGGCATGTGATTTTATCTCATGACACACAATAGACGTGACCCAAAAAACAAGTGGTGAACAATTAGGAAATAATCTGCTCTTAGGCAAAATTACTTCATAGCTAAGTATGTGTCAGCACATTTCAGTGACTTCCATATGGCTTGGAGAGCATGTAGTATTGATGGAAATCTACTCAGATGGACTTGCTGAATTGAACACACTGCATTCCAAGGCAAATAGAGTGCTGCTGTTGCACTAGAATACAAGTCATGCATAGGTAAAAAAAGTGTTAAATAGATTTGACAATATTAATTAACTTGGGGAAAACTCTTTTTTTTTTTTTTTTAACAGTAGGTTAAAACAGTAGGTTACTCATCTTTCCAGAAGAGTAATTGGCTTATAGTAGATTACTAGCCATCTTTTCAGTCCAAATTCCCTGTCTTCCCAACCATGCCCATCACAGGTGGCACAGCAGGCTTGAATTTTTTTAAATTATTCATCTTTTTTTCTCTCTTCTCCACTGTAAGAACCTGAAACAAAAAAGTTATAATCTAATGATTAGGACAGCTTGCCTTCTCAAGCTGTTCTAAGATCACATATGTGTACTAACTCTAAGATTTACAACTATGACAGAGACCAACAGTTCAAAATCTTTTTGTGGTCTCACGGAAAGGAAGTTATCCTCTCTGGAATTTTATGGATTTCACAATGTTCAAAAATAGACAAAATGTATTCAGGAATGAAAATCCATCAGTTAACACTGAATGCCAGTTATAAAGCTACAGAAATCCATCAAGAAGTTGCAAGTGTATCTGAAGACTACACTACCCAGCTCATATGCTCATCAAAGCCTGTATACAGCAGAAGACCACCTTTATAATTTCCATCACCCTAGAGAAAAATATCTGCAGTTACAAATGTCTCAGGATATTATTTTTTCCCAAAAAATCCCTGTCCTGTGCCAGGACAAGTTATTTATTACAAGCTGATATATTCAGAGAAGTAAGGCTGACTCCATTCTTTGCAGGTTACTTCTGCATCTGGCAGAAACTCCAAGTCTCCACTAGTTCCTTTCCTACCATAAAGTCTAGGAAAAACCTAGGGGGGAAACTGATTCTGATTTTTGCCTCTAATTGAAAGAAATTAGGCAATAATTTCTAGAATATTGATAGCTTTGGAGGCTCTTCTTTGACTATCTCAGTTTCTTTACCAGTATTCAATCTCTTCAACAGAAAAGAACTCTCAGTTTTTGTATGACAACATATTGTAAATTGAAGGATCTAGGGTGCATCTCGTACTTCTCAGATGTATTGAATACAGTAACCATCCTGGTGTTTTCTGTGGACTGGTTATCAGCTTTTCCAGACATTAGTATCAAAACTAGGAGACGCTGCTGGTGTGCATTAAATGCACTATAATATGCCATTTTTCACATATTTATTATAAGACTGAGAAAAAAATCTGATGTTTTAACTTGTAATTACTCAGTAGCCATGAGAGTAAACATTATTCTTGCATTGAAAAGGTCAGCTTGTTTTACATGGGTTGACTGCTACTATTTACTAGGTTGCCTAAATTTTCACTGGAGAGATATGGATCACCACTGACAAACTTTCAATACTGGATAGATAAAATGGATTCTCAGTATCTGCTCTGGACATTTTCCTCACAAGTCACATAAATGAGCAATTTTAACTAGATTTGGTGTTGTTTGGGTGGGGTGGGGAGCAGAGGTAATGGGGCTATAGACAAAAAAAAGTTTCTCCATCTTCACTGGTTTGCAAGGTCTTCAGGTAAAATTGGCCTAGATAGAGACAAGGGGAGTCTGAACTGTACCTCCAAGGGCTTGGCAAATGGTTAAGACAGATCCATAGCACTTAATATAAGCAGTGAGACAGCCATCTGTGCATTTCTTGGCAATTACTACAGCTCAGCATCATTACAGGTCACCATGCAGGGCAATCAGCCAACACAGTCACAGGCAGTGCTGGCACTACAGCATGAGAATATGCATTAGCTAATTAATCACCTTGGCTTCCCTGGAACACATTGGCTCAGCGAAATAGCTGTGCACATGCCACATGTATATAACTACTACTGCTACCACACTGTGGTATTTACAAGTGATTAAGACATTATGTTGGTATGCAAATAGAAATATGAAGTCGCATGTGATCATCAGTCAGAAGAAACAACTTCTACTGACGTTTTTAAATGAACTCAACTGCATTATTATTTGAAAAGCACATATATTTAAGGCTTGTGATAAAGTGTTACAACCTGAGACCAAGTACTCTTGACTTTAAAAAAATTCGTTTAAGGTTAAATACAGGGTGTTTCCTTGGTATTTGGTCATGTGGGCCAGTACACATGAGGCTCAGTTTGGGATTCTATTGCAAAATCTACACAACAGTATCTGCATCAAACTAGTTCCAGCCAGGAAATAACCCCTATAGCCAGCCACACATTCGCACCCACAGCCCCAAGCCATGTCAGACTTTATGGTAGTTACACTACTTAGCAGCTCGTGGGTGTTTACAGGCCCATTCAAAGCACCAGGGAAGTTGAGACAAGATATAGATGTAATTAGGAACACACCTGATTGTGCATATCAAAAGCTCAAACAAACTTTATTCTTGCTTTCAAAAATAAGTGAGTTGTCAATACCACAAAAACAGCAGAGAGAAAAGGCATAGCAGGAAAAGATGGACTATGAAGTAATTCCTTCACTTCTGTGAATAAGAGTTTGTTGAGAATAATCTGGGCAATTAAGGGGTTAATTGCCATAACAGATTAGGCAAAAGCTGCACACATGATAAGCCTTTGAAAGTCAAGATATATGACATCATTCTCTCTCTGATAAAACTACTTGTAGTTTTATCTAGATGTAAGTGCCAAGCACTGTTTGAGAGCTCTTGCTGATTGTGTAGAGTGTCTTGATAGCTCATCTAGCCTATCGAAGCAGAGATAAAAACCAAATTGTTTCACTTCCCTCATGTAGAGCCCCCCCCACTACCCAACAGGGGGCTCCCAGGAGCCAGCCCTAGGCCAATCCCTGGGAATAATGTTCCTCACCAGAGTTGGTTCATGGTCACATCTTGGGGAATAACCCAAAATGCAAGCATAACCAAAAATGGCTTCACTGCAAAAAGTGGTAACCCCAGATTTGGCATTGAGATAGGTTTACTGGATCAAGCTAACATTGCCTCAGTAACTTCTGCACCATACTTTCTCATCCTTGAACTACAGGAATGACCAGAGTCAAAGAAAATTGATGGGCCAGATAAAAGATAATGGAAAGTGTATCTGGTCCAGCATATTTGACACAGCAGTTGCCTTCTCATCATCAGAACTGGTTTTGAACATATCAGTATTAGGATAGGCATCTGTCACAGTCAGAGATTATCCATATTTTCCATTAGTGACTTGAAGAGTGAAACCAAACACGAGTTTGTACAGTCTCCAGGCAAACGGAACTGGGAGTAGAAGCAAGCGTTTGGTGAGGGCAGGGAAGGAGAAATTATGAGAATTTAAGGTGATCTTGACAGTAAGAGAAGAATTAACAAAAAGAAAGTGAAATTCAATATAGGCAAGCCTGGTACATTTAGATAAAATTATTCCCACAAATATAAAGTAGGAAACACCTAGTTTAGCAGCAGGAAGGCATTGGTGAGGTTATAGCTGATTGCAAGCCACAAAACAAGCTCACAATATAGGATCATTGTAAAAAACCCAAAACTTAATGTCTTAAATGAGAGATGGCTTGGGAAGGACTGGTTTTACTCTGCTTGGCATAGATAAGGCCTCAGTTGGAAAAGTTACATCCTGAAACAGTTATCACATTAGGAAAGTCAAAGGGAGCATATTTGGTATATAATTGTCTCCAAACATTTTGGAAAATACACTCCTGGAGAAAGAGGAGCAGAAGGAATTATCCTCATTTAATTCAGAAGACCAGGGAGGGAGAGATAGTACTCCAAGACATAAAAGGAGATTTCTGTGGAAAGGGGGATGGTCAGTTTGATCCCTGTGTTGACACTGGAAACACACAAAGTAATCAATTTCTTTCACAAGGCCTATGTTGAACTGGCTGTCCTTGCTGAAAATTAGACCATTTCTCTGTGGAAGCACTGTGGGACCTTCTTCCTTGACAGAAAGAGAGAAGATTCAGAAAGCCCTCTCAGGCCTGCTTGAGGTGCACAGCTCCAGTGCACCAAATGGATAAAGAAATGTCTTACAGTCCCACAGTGGCCCTGCATTCCCAGGATTTGTTCCATGCCCTCATCCCCAGTAGTCACTGTGGGTCCAGCACAAAGTGTTTGTCCACAGAGAGCTGCCCATGCTGGGGAGAAATTTAGGTGACTCTTTTCATGCAGCAGATTATTTTCCTTCTTGATTATTTATGCACTAGTGGCAACTACCATTTCTCCTTCTGAAGCAGGTCTTGGTTACTGTTAGTGTTAGTATACTGTTAGTATAGTGATGTCAGACATGGAGCCTAATCCCACAGCACCCAAATTCTCCAGCACTGATAGAGCATGCAGTTGCATTCCATAGCATCATGTTTATCTGCAGTGCCCAGGAGGTACTACATTTTACTCATTTTAATGTCTCAAGAGATCTGTACCATGCTTACTTTCGTCATGGAGATGTCTTTCAACAACAGAGTGTAACTTGCAGTTTTAGCCTCAGCCAAACCACCAGATAACATATGACTGAACACGCAATTTCAGTTTCAGAGCACTGGGCATACAAGGCAGTCAGAGAAAAAAGGTCATCAGAGGAGCTGGGCACCTAAACCAACCTTTCCTAATGATGACATTTATTCTGTTCATTTGTTAGACCTCTGGTCTATTTTGAATTAAAAAAAAAAAAATTATGGTCATCTTGTAGTCTCACCACTATTTAAATAGTATCAGCAATGATAAGAAAGCATCATCATTCAAATTGTATTCTTATCCTACAAAGTCATAGTTTGCCATTTTGATACCTGACAGCTTAAAAGACAGTTGCTAAAATACACTCTAAAGAACAGGAACAAGAAGGGCAAGTGTCCGTTTTTGGCCAGTGCTGTTATTCTAGTCATTTCCTTTCTCAATATCAGAGTGACATGTAGTTATCTCAGACATTCACGAGGGCCAGTTCTTCTTGGTAGGAAGGAAATGAGTATCAATTTAATCGGAAGCAATCAAAGAACACTAACTTTTGCACCCACTTCTAGATCTGCCATGATAACACTCAAGAACGAAGGAAAAGCTATCATATTTTGCATTTAAACCAATTTTCTGTAAAATCTGCTGTGGAGCTATTCATAACCATGTATGAGCACTATGAATAAAATGTTAAAACTCGTTAAGCCAGACAAACAAGGCAGTGGGAATGCAGACATATATTTGAAAGTGCCTCTGTTTTTCTCTCATCCTGTGAAAACCCAGCCATCCCTTTTGTATTCCATGAGGACCAGGGCTAGGAACCTTCGGACCCAAAAGCCCAGTCTGCATTTCCTATCATCTCTCCTGCCTCCGGGTTTCACACTTCGCCACTCGACTCAAAAGGAGCAGTTTCCTCTACTCTACTCCTCAAAACCGAGGTGCCGAGGGCCCCGCACACCCCGACAGCCCGGGAAAGGGCGGCTAGCCCGGGCTCCCAGCACTGCCCTCCCTCCGGCAGCAGCTCCGGGCGCCTCGGCGTCCAGGAATTCCAGCTGATGCTCGGGAATACGGCTGTGACCCCGTCCCGGGAGCCAGCACCGGCTGTGCCCGGGGCGAAGAAACCAAACCCTGCGTGGTCCCCGAGGAAAGCGCTGTCTCGTCCTCCCCCGTCTCGGCAGGTACTCACCCCTGGGCAGGGCAGTCCGGCCGCTCCTGTATCGCTTCGCCCGCGCCGCTCCCCGAGGTGCCGGGATCGGAGGTGCCGCTCCCCGAGGTGCCGGTGCCGGTGTCGGAGGTGCCGCTCCCCGAGGTGCCGGTGTCGGTATCGGAGGTGCCGCTCCCCAAGGTGTCGGTGTCGGAGGTGCCGGTGCCGGAGGTGCCGGTGTCGGATGTGCCGGAGGTGCCAGAGGTGCCAGAGGTGCCGCCGCAGAGCCCGCGCCGTCGAGGCGAGCGCTCATCCCCGCGGAGCGCCCCGCCCCTCCGGTCGGCTCGCCCGCCTATTGGCTGCGAGGGCCTGATTTGCATGGCGGCGCCCCGCCCCCTCCCTTGCCCGTGGGAAGATGCGCAGTTCGCGTCGCTGCCCAGCGCGGGGAAACTCCGTCCCGTGGGTGCCGGGAAACGGGGGCGCGGTGAACTGGCCCGTCTCTTCGCCATCGTCCCCGTGGACCTCCCCTGACCTTTCTTGGCCTCGCCTCCCCGCCGGCAAGCGGGGGCTTTCCGACTCTGTGATTCTGTAATTCAAATTGCCGCTGCTTAGTGTAAGGAAGATGCGCTCTTCGCGTCATGTTTCAGTTTGGGTCAAATTAAGTCCTTTTTTGCGTTGTGACTTCCTGAGGGAAAAAAACCCAACAGCTTGCCCATCATTCTAACTGAAAAAAGCCTAACAAAACTCTGGCGTCGCAATGTTTGGTACATGGTAATCATACACATTAATTAGCTACACAAGTAGTCATAGAGATTGTTCAGGTCTTTCTGAAATGGAAAGCTTTTGCTTTTCTTGCAAATCTTGGACATTTGGTTTTTTTCTTCTTTTCATCACAAAGCTTGAATGTAATCTGAATCTGAAAATTTTTAAATATAGAAGTTACTTTTTTGTTGGTGCTGAGAAGTAGCTGAAAGAGCAGCTGTGTTTTCCCAAGCAGTCATCAGTTATAAGGCTCAAAAATTTCTTACATTGCATCAATCCCACCCTGGGTGACCAAGAATAAATTCTGTCACAATGGGGACAATTGCAGAGATGTAGGAAGCTTCTTCCCTCCTTATTTTCTATGCTGGTTTTGTGTCAGGAAAAAAATATAAGTAAAAGGAATATATTTGAGGTTTTATGGCTAAAGGTTAGTTAAAAATATACATGACAGAAAGGCTCTTTTACCTTGAAAAATCTAGCACTGCCGTGGGCACTTTGCTGGGACTTTTCTCTTAGACCTTGATGCTGGAGACAAATTTAGGTGCATGGGTCTCAGCAGTTCCCTAAAAGCACCTAAAGGCATGGAAGTGTGAGTGGGTTTTCTCTTCCGGGCTGCTGCTTTGTGAGACCAGCTGCAGCATCCCCACTGGTGGGCAGGCAGTTTTCTCCTTGCCACTGGACCGCAGAGAGCAAACGGGCCTTTAGTGTTGTTTGGTGCTGTTAATGCAGGCAGAGCTGGAAAAAGAGCTGTAATGTCATGGGTAATCAAAGGTACAGGCCACTTTGTGTGGCATGGAACAACAATTACAAACTAACCTGCTGCTGTTGCAGCACAGGCAAAGCTATGGGTGCATTGATTGATGTGTCTGATGATCCTGTCAAGAGCAAACTGCTCATGTAGAAACATCTGATAGAAACATCTGATATCTTCCCTGTAATTCAGGATATGGAGGATATGGGAAACCAAAGAGATGACTGTCAAGCCTCCCCTGCTTTGGGAGAGACTTCAGTAAAAATGTCAGTAGCTGAGTAGCAGGCAAGGAAGCAATATTGTTAAAATATTAGTCTTCTTAGAAACTAATGGAGAGTGAGAGAAATTTATTATTTCTACAGATTTTGCCACCTAGATGAGATGAGGCTAAAAAAGGTGCAAAACTCTAATAAAAATCTTTCTAATTAAGCTACAGAAATAACTAGCTAAAAAAAAAAATCACCATTGCCAAACAAGTGTCCTCAAGTTCTTGAGTGTATTATGTTGCTCGATCTTACAAAATGTGTCCATTTGCATGGTGTTATAAGAAACAAAACCAGATGAGTCATATGAAAAGATTGTTCTGTCATCATATGTACCAAAGATACTTGTTTTGGGTTATTATGCTCATTTCAATCTCTTCTGAAATAACATGAACAGTGTAGATTGATAATGGAAATGTTTAGACAGAGAAAAGTGATTTTCCAAAATAAGAGATAAAGAATTTTCAGTCTTTTAATCTTATTCTCCTGTGAGTCCTGAGCAGCATTACATACCAAGCTACAAAAGTAATTTGGTATTTTTTTTTCACTTTCTGCTATCTCTTATTATAAGAGAAACACTTTGTAGTTTACCAGTGAAAGTAAATACTCAATTTACATAGATAAAGGCAGAACTCATTAGTATTGGGATCACAGATGCCAATAAGTTTCTAAAGGAGTTTGGGCAATATAAATGTACAATACATCTGCAGACAGCAAGCCTCTCTTTCAGTTCTTTTTTCTTTTTCCTGAAGAGCTGTTGCATTTTTTTTTCCCTTAAAGACTTCTAATCCTGACCTATGTCTTGAGTGATTGCTTTGAATTAGCCAGGTTTTGCTTCCAGTTCTCTCATCTCTAGAAAGAGGACAGGCATAATTACTTTCAATTCTCATAAATGTGTAGTGAAAAGCAATATATAAATGAATTGGACTCTCATGTATGTTAAAATACCATAAGGATGTGTCTGATTTCAAGGACAATTCACTGCATGAGAGAGACCCATCATCTTTCTGCTCCGGTGTGTGATGCTTCTAAAGATATTTCCAGCCAAGAAATTGAGTTTCTTCCAAAGCCCAAGAAATTAGAAATTATGTGGACATGTAGATTTCTCTTTGCTACCATTGACCAACATCTCAGGGCATCTGGGAACTCTGGGTAATGCCAATTTTTTCACTGGGCAACTTACATACAGGTGACATACAGAGCCCTGTTTTCCTGGAGCTTATCCATCTCTAGAAAAGCAGTTTGTGCCCATAACATCTGTACTAGTTTCAGT
Source organism: Agelaius tricolor (assembly GCF_023055355.1). Taxonomy (NCBI): domain Eukaryota; kingdom Metazoa; phylum Chordata; class Aves; order Passeriformes; family Icteridae; genus Agelaius; species Agelaius tricolor. Next base: position 49,989,715 of record NW_027269261.1, read on the forward strand.
ATGAAGTTGTAGTAGTGCCAATCTATAATAATAGACACTTGTGAAACGTTTAGCTAAAACCAAAGCAAATTGCTACCAGTTCAGTTGTGTATCCTGGAGCCAGTTCTCAGACACATAAAATTCACATATACTTTTCTGCATGTGCAGTACACATAGGCCTCTTCTAAGCTAGAATCAGATCTGATGTAATCTAGCTCACACTGCTTCAATCAAAGTAATGATTCATGGTCCTGGACAATTCACTTTTTTCTTCTTAACCTCATGGATCAGTAGAGTCATTCTGACAGTACATGATTTATCAATTGCCAAGATGAGTTGAAGGGAGGCACCAAAAGATTGATGCTAGAAATTTCTTTAACTATATTCATTTACCAGAGAAACTGAGTCTTCAGCTGTGATACTTCCAGCTTGAGAAAGGTCCAACATTCCTGCTCTGTCTTTTCACATTTCATTGTAACCTCTCACAAAAGCTACTGATGTTACAGAACAACTTCATCAATGAATCTTGCTGATGTAAAGAGATTCTTCTTTGCTACATGAGGAATAGAGTGCTGAAAAGAATTCAGAAGCCAAGTATCTCCACAGATAGCTAAATCCACCTTAATTCTTTGTTGAAGCCCATGGAGATACTTGGATTTACATAGGGATAACATAGTGCTCTAGGTACTGAGCCCTGCAGATGTTTTTCTTTTTGCTTTTCTTTTTTCCCCTTCATTAGGAAGGAAGACGAGTGCTACAAAGGATGAAGTGCTGAAAGCTGTGCAGATGTAATTGCTGTGGAGTCAGAGGATGCCCTGTGCCAGGGCCTTCTCTCTTGCTTATTTAGGAAAGGATTTAACATTCTTCTCCAATTATGCCCCAAAGGCATAATTGTGAAGCCAGCCCTGGGTGTATTGCCCCTGAATTCCTTGTGAACCTCAACTTGGCACTCATGTATGGCTCTGAAAGTTCATTACCCAAACACAAGTTCTTAATCTAGTTATGGCTGTATCAAATGCCAGATTGGATGCATGGGAAATAGCCCTGGGACTTCTGTTGACTTCAGAGACGATGGCAGGTGCCAGCATGTTTTGTTAAGCTAGTGACAAATAAATGAACAAATTCAAAATGTTTTCAGAGACGGATGTAAACACACATGGTTAACTGGAGCCAATGGAGCAGTACTGATTTCTGGGAACTGAAGGCTTGGTTGATTATCAAGTAAGCCGCTGAATTTCTCTGTTGCTGTCACAGCTTTTGAATGCAAGAGCATAGCCCATAGGTCACATCAGTTCGCCTAATGAGAAGTTTTACCTAACCCTGTTCCTGTACTTCAGTAAAGGTGTGTGTTCTAACTCCTGTTATCAGACAGGGGTGAGGTATTTTTTTTCTCCTGCACATTTGCATGCCCAAAGACTGAGATCAGTTAACTTCTGGAGTACAGGGAGCATTTTGCAACCTGTCAGAGCAGAGACAGGGACATCTTTATGTGATTCAAGAGGGATACAAGGGGAGGAAGGCACATAGCAGGCACTCAGATTCGGGTATAGTCGCAGTAACAGCAGATTCTCAGGCAAGTTCATATTGACAAAAAATACATGCTCTATTTTTCCCTCATCACGACTCTCTGAGGAGAAAATGGCCAGGTTGTATATTAGGTATGATTAGGTATGAAGGCACAAGTACCTGGGCAGTAATAAAAAGGGTTGGGTTCCCCCCCCCCCCCCCCCCCAAGGTTAAAAGCCTGAGATGGCTTAGAAGGGTGAGGCAAACAGTAAATAGACCTTCACAAAGAGAGCTATTGCAAAATGAGGACATTTCCATAACTTTTTTGGAACATCCTTTTCATATTAGTCATTCATTGAAAAGGTGTTGCTTTCTAAAACTCACCAAGTTTTGATGAAATAAAACAATTCTATCCTAGAATTGTGTGAACATAAATTTTATACAGCCATGTAGATGGATCACATTATTCATGCTGCCAGTACTTTTCAACAAGCAATATAACACCCAGAAAGTGGTGGGGGAGCCTGCCCAAAGTGCACAGGGAGTTCCTGTCCCATGCAGACTACCTTCTTCTGAAGGCATGCTGCACATGTGGAAACCTTTCAGGTGGCTTTGTGGCTAGATCTAAATGTTTTGTGGTAGACCTTCCCAAGGGTAGCATGGTAGTGACATGCTACAGATCTGAGAAGAAAAAGAAAAGCTTTTTGTTTATTTGAAGGTGAGGGAAGAATTATTTGGGATAATTTAACTAAGAATACACAGCCAGGGAGCAATTCATTTCACAGCCCAGTAATGACCAGTTGCTACCTGGAATGCTCTGTGAATGGCAAGGCACATGGTATCTAAGCAAATTGTACTTGACACAGCAACAGCATGACAGATTTCCTTGGAATGAAACAAGTCACTGCTGATGTTTGCATGATTTAGCCCAAAAAAAAAAAAAAAAAGGCCCTAAAAATTAATGGCACTTGTCAAATTAGAAGGGTATTTGTCAAACACCTTAAGAAAAGTGAAGGCTTATATTTTATCTTTGAAACCTGTCTGATGGCTGTGGCAAGTATCCCAGGATTCTGAGAGGCAGCTGCTCCCAGCCACACTTCTTAACTTGCAGTTAAGAAATGCAAGGACAGGAAGTACTGGGAGCACTGAGAGCTGCACAGCAATGCCACGAGAGCCCACGGGTGCTCCCATTCACCCCAGCCAGGAAGAATCTTGGTATATGAGGAGTGAGTAAGGCAGAGGGGCAGCTGAGTACCTGCACTGCTTTTATACAGCTGCCAGCATTTGATGGATGCAGCTGCCTTGGTGGTTACTCAAAGATCAAACCTGCCCAAACCTTCTGGGCACCTGGGTGAGTCCCAGGTGCTTCCAGCTCTCCTCAACTGACCCTGTGCTCAGAGGCAGCAAGAGATGAGAGAGAGACTGTGGCAGCCAAGGAGCACAGTCATCTTTCCATGAGCAGCAACTATTACCTTCCAATCAATTTAATGTACATCCATTAGGATGGAGCTGGGCCCTGTCAAACATATCCTTTAACTTCTGGATCTCTGAAAACATGAGATTCTGACAATTGCAACAATTGTGAAATTCATAACTGAGTAAGCAAAGTCATGTGGAAGTCCCAACAGATGAACCAACACCAGAGCACACAGCCTCTCCCAATTTGTCAATGTAGAGAATTATGTGGTCTGTAAAGGGGTTTTACATATATATATATGTGTGTATATATATATATATATGTATGTATGTATGTATATACACATACGTATACACTTTATAAATTACATCTCTAAGTAGGTTGTGTACTGCTATGGCAGAGAAAGAGGACTGTACTGTGCATACAAGCTCAGTTCATATTTCTTCCTTGTAGTCTCAGCTTCAGCAATGCAACTTAGCCTGGCTGTGCCTCTTGTTAAGCTGGGTAAGTATCTACTAGGAATAATTCAAGTATGGCTGATTTTAAATTGAGGTAGGGAGTGGATTAGATGACTTCCTCAAACTTATTTTAGCCTGATTTTCTAAATCTTATTGACACATGTCAAAGGTATTCATAGAATATTTATATATTCTATGTTCTATATATATTCTATATATTTGTAGAAATAAAAATATTAAAATACACTAAAACATAAGACTACATCTTCAGGGGGATAATCAGTTCTCCAAAATTCAAGCCAAATATTGGAAGTGGGTATTTTTATTAAGATAATAAACAGTTGCAATTATATAGTAAGATTTTTACATATTACAGAAAATCTATTAATAATCATACTAAAAATATTGTAAGGAGAATCTGGTACTGTTCTCTTAATTCTGAGAAGTTAATCCACACTTTTTTTTTTTACTGGAAGAAAATTCTGGAAATACCCATCATCTACTAGGCCTTTGTACTGTGCCTAACTATATAAACCTTGCTTCTTGGCCAAGGTCAGCAGGCAGTCCTCTCCAGAAATGCAGGGGACACAGGCAGGGGACAAGCACAGAAAACAATGCTCCACACTTCTTACACTGCATGGCTTGGAACCATTGGTTTCACTGCAAACCTGGGAGGCAACACTGGTAGTGTTACACTTGTATGTTACAAGGATGTTAAACATGGTTTCCATCTTACAGAATAAATTTTTACAACCTGATAAATGAAAGAAAACCCAACTCACATTTAATTATGCAAGGGAAGATCCTACATAAATAATAATTTTAAATACTGCCCATATTTAATGTTAACTACAGCATATACAATTGCTGTTAGTACAAATTTGGGGTGAATTTAAAATTAAGTATAAATAACAAAATAATTCAATAACAGATAAACAAAATTAATAGCTGAAGCAAATTTAATATAATATTTAATATAAAAGAATTTTAAAATAGTGATTAATACACAACAGCCAATTTAAAGTTCACCAATAATCAGGACTACATCTAGAATACATCTAGAGAAGTGAATCTCTACTTCATTCCAAATAGCACTAATTACCTGAACATCAGATTTCCACATGCTCACTACCTGAAGATGACAGGAGATAGACATGTCAATTTATGACAAAGAATGTTTCTATTTTGTGACATGGCAAGAAAATTTTCCAAGTGATGCTTGAAATCTTGCCATATCTGCAGCTTTAGTGACAGTTAAATTAATTTCATCTAAGACAATCCTTCTTTAGGGACTTTTTCTGCCCCTTGATTCCTCAAAGGGATCAGGTCACCCATTCAATTGATGCCATGCAGTCCTTTTAACCCTGTAGGGAACTTGGAGGAGGAGTGGGCACAAGACGCACTAGGTTAGCAGATTCCCTAAATTTCCATCTCCACCCATCCTGGAATACACAGTTTTCTTAAGATTATTCTATTACCCACATGGCACCATTCCTCTGTCTCCCTCTGAATGGATTCTCCACATAGGATTTAGCCCCTTATGGTTCACAGGAAGAACTTAACTACTTTTGCAATTCAAAATCACAGCCAATATTGGGACTACTCTGGTCAGTCAGAATGTATGGACATGAGCTTTGGAAACCTGAGTAATGTTCTCTCTGATGCCTTGTGCTTTCCTTCCTCTTGGGAAAGAGCAAGCAGATAATGACCCTCTCTACTGCTATAGAACTGCATGGCCTGCAAATACATTTAGGAAGAGTTCTCGCTCCCTTTCCTTGATTTTTGTAAGAAAGTCAGCAGATCTGGGTTCCCAGTATAAGGAGGACGTAGATGAACTTGAGTGAGTCCAGCAAATAGTCACCAAGATGATCATAGGTTTGGAGTCTGTGACCTGAAGGGAGAGGCTGAAGGAACTGTGTTTGTTTAGCCCAGAAAAGAAGAGATTTAGTGGATCTAACAGCAGCCTTAATGTAATGAAGGGATTACTGATACAACCCAGGTTTATGGCAGGAGAATGAGAAACAATGCTCATAAATTGGGATGAAGTTCCAACAGAAAGTAAAGGAAAAATCCACATTATGAGGGCAGTGAAGCACTGGAACTATTGCCTGAAGAAGTTGGGGAATCTCTATTCTTGGAGATTTTCAAGATCCATCTGGCCAAAGCACAGAGATCAATGTTGACTCTGAGAGATTGGAGCAGGAGATTAGACGAAATTACTGCCTGATGTCTCTCCCAACCTGTGATTCCAATGTGGTTCAAAATCCACATTGGAAGAGGTCAGATCTTGGTGCTGAAAGATCCCTCTAAATATGAAGCCCTTAAATCCTACCTACCTCAGTGCAGGAGCAACCAGGCTGCCTGAGCAGTGCCTGTTAGTGCACGAACAGTGTCTCAGGTAGGGTCATTAGCTGCTCCAGCAAAGCCAGCTCTTCACAGGCAATGTTCTCACAGCAACACACCTACATTTCTTGGCTACTGATCCACTTATTTTCCCAAGATTTGTTATTTCCTATGATATGTATCTGCAGTTACAGCATTTGCAGCTTGCTTTGAAAACAACTCTGTCTTCATTCAGGTGTCTGGGCAGAGCAATCTCCCCACGCTGTCTGTCAGTGCAAGACATAAAACACACTCTCCTGGCCCCAGCTGGTGGCCTGACAGGGAGCACTGCCAAATTTTTATGGGATTAGTAGGTGCTGAGGTGTATCCAGGCTCTCTGAGACTTGGGCAAAGAACTGTAGCAGGCAGTGTCACAGTGTAACACGTGTTTGCAATATATTTCAAGTGATAAGAGGGATTGATTAGACACTGAAAAGCACACTCCAAATTCTCTTACACACCCAGTAATATGCCCATCAGTCTTCAAACCAGTACATGGAAATTTTCAGAATCTTATTCCATGAAGATGAAAGGAGATAGGTGTGCCAGTTGTTGAAGGACAACATCAGACTTGAAAGATGATTTTCCAAGTAACATTAGAAGCCCTGCCATCCATGTGGCCTTGGTGACAGTTAAATTGATGGACTAAGCTAGGTTTTTATGTGACAACAATAATAATATTGCATTACATATATAAAGTATGCTCTACTTGAGGCTCTCTAAACCAATTTGCAAGCAATTACTTTAAAATACTGCTGTGTGTATTGCTACCCATGTATTATAGATGGGAAAGAAATCACAGAAAGTGTCAAAATGCCTAGAGGTGTACAGCAAGTCTTGATCTAACTAGAAGTTTCATCCAAATCCCCTGAGTGCTAGTTCTCTCTTTTCATGAAAAGATTACATGTCTTTTCATGTCTCTGCTTTTTTCTTACAGATATTTTGTTTCTCTAAAGGCTTGTCTCTGTACAGCCATCTTTCTACTTAAATAATTCTCTCCCCTCAATAATTCTTTATGTGTGAATGTGATTCAGATAATGTGGAAAAAAGTGTGTGATATTTAATGAGTCTATACCAGTTAAAATTGCCAAATTCTGCTTTCAGTGAAGTCAGTGGAAGTTTGAACATGACATCAAATGAGACAGGCCCAATATTATAAACTACAGGAAGCATAACATGGATGATAGACAGTGGGTTGTTTTTTTTCTGGTATAGAGGAGAACCAAACATTTCATGAGGATATGTAGTGATAGGAAAAGAGGAAATGGCTTTAATCTGAAAGAGCATAGGTTTAGATTAGATATTAAGAATAAATCCTTTGCTGTGAGGGTGGTGGGGCACTGGAACAGGTTGCTCAGAGAAGTTGTAGAGGTGCCATCCCTGGAACTGTTGGATGGGTTGGATCCAGTTGAATGGGGCTTTGAGCAACCTGTTGTAGTGAAAGCTGTCCTGCTCATGGCTGGTGGGTTAGAACTGAATGATCTTTAAGGTCCCTTCCAACCCACACCATTCTATGAATCCATGATAGGGACTATGTATCCAGGTGAGTGAATAGACCAAATGTGTCCTCTAGCCAATGTCCTTCAGACAAGTACCAGAAAGCAAAATGAAATTCATTATATAAATGTTCTGGCAGCTGCCTTTGGCAGTTAAAACTTTTTTTTTTTTTTTAATAGAATGCTTCCCAGATCCTAGAGACAAGCACGAACAAGCCCCCAGAACTCAGATATTTACACAATTGCAAATCACAACCAGACTTGTTAGTGTCTTGTCTTCCTAATGAGCTGATCCAAGAATCCCAACTCTGATGCCCCAAACCTTGAGGAAGCAAGGGTTCACACCCAGATACAGGCAGAGTAATTCAAACCCAATAGTACCACACATCTTTAAGAAATGTTTTGTGCTAGTGTACCTTTATAAGAGTACTTTTCTTAGAAAAAAAACCTACCTACTACCAAAGGTCTGTCTAAACCCAAAAGCTATTTCTTTTACAAGCCATTAATACTGTTTAGGAGAAAACTAAAAAGAGGTTGAAGGTGACCTGTGTCTTCAGACAGCTCCCTCATAACCAAGAGCTGCAGGATTTCTGAGATGAAAGTTGCATTCAAGCATTCAAACAGCTGAAAAGCTATCATCAGGGTCAATGCACAAGTTGTACGGAACATATTGGTAAAAGCAATTAAAAAGTGTATTCAGATTCATCCCCACCTCCCTCCAGCTCATCCTAGGCAAACAGAATTTCACTTTGGTTTGGTAAAAAAGTGGAAATTTCCAGCTTTGCTACAAAAATGGTAGAGCTTGTTGTATTTAATAATATGACTGTGTCTGCATGTAAATCAAAATGCAGCTTTCAGAGGGGCTCCTCAGCACAGTGTGAGAAGGGTGAGAAATGTGTCAGCGTGAGTGTGGGCTCAGTTCAGACTCTACTTGAGTTCGTAGGAGGAAACAGAAACCTAACTGACAATAAAATTTTCCAAAGGGCTCATTTACCTAAATCAAACCAATACAGTCATAAACAAGTCTCACCTACAGGTGATGTGCTGTGCTCTGCTGAACTGAGCTGAGTCAGTGAAAAACCTTCATGGAGAGCTGGAGCAGAGCTGGGTGATGGGCACAGTGCAGTACCACCAAGAAGCCTGCCCTGACACCCGGTCAGTGTGGGGCTCCTGGCCCAGGATTTCATTGCCCGTCTCAACATCTTCATCTATTTGATTAGGACAGTATTTCCCTTTCTTAGTATGGTCATCAAGAGTTAGTTCTTGTAGGGTACTGTACAGTTCTCAGAAGAAAGGCTATTGCACTTTCTAATATGTTTTATAAAGGAAACAATGACATCCATAAAGCAGATGACTGCCCTCAATGTTTTGCTTTCTTTTCCCTCTAGATTTAAGGCTAGCTTTTTCTTAAATCAGACTAACGACTCTCAATGCAAAGGTTTTTTCTAATTCCTCCTGAGCATAAAATATTCTTAGCTAAAAGGCCATTTTCTTCTTCCACAAACAGCAAGTCAAAATAAGGTACCTACACATAGAGGAAGATTTTGGCTTATGATTTCTTTGCCAACATTTTGGAATTCTATACACACATAAAAGATCGACCTTATTTCCTAAACCCAACTTACTATTGAAAATAGTCTTTCAAATGGAGTAATAATAGTCCCCTTAAAAAGGTGAAAGTACAGGAGCTGTTTTTTTTGATTTAAGCTCCACTGGAAGATCTGTTAGGATCATAATGATGATGGGATTTAGTAGTGAAGGAAAATACAAATAATTTTTCCCCCCTGTGTGAAGGGAGAAGCATTTGGCCACATCCCACGGGTTATGGGAGAAGAATTGAACAGCAGAGTGTATTGGAAGGAAACATTCCATGGGTACCACTGAAATGATTCAAACTGTAATTAACGATCCCAGCAGTTTCAAAATACAGGTGCGTGTGCTTTTGGCAATGAGAGGAGGATCAAATTACAAACTGAGTCACTTGACAAGCTTGTTTTACCCTTCCAGTTATGCAAGCCAGTTTATGACTCAGCAGCTGTACAAGTCTGGTCTCCAATGACAAGACAAATCTGTTCTGCAGCTGAGTCACTCAGAGCAGCTCTTTTCACACTGATAAATTCAGCAGTCAGACATGATACGGAAAAGATTGTGGAGCCTTTTTTACCTACATGAGACAGAAAAACATATTTTATCTGAGAATAATTTGCAGCTCATCTTCACACAATGAACTTATTGAATGGGGGAGAGAAAAGCTGTCATGGGATTACACTGACCAATGTTCATGGCCCTTTAACTAAAAGAGATTAGATTTTTTTCCTGATAGTGTTTTCTGTTGTGTATTCATCCCTTACTAATAAAAATCACCTGACAACTTGCCGTAATTGCAAATGTAGTTGATAATTAATCTTTAATTGTCTTTGACATTTTTTCAAGGTTTGCAAATAATTTCCTACATGTTTGAGTGTGACAAGGTGTTATGACAGCTACAAGCAGTCACAGATTCATGCACACATTGGTATGGGAATCTCTGCCCCAACCTGTTCCTTAAATGCTGACTTTTTGCTGGCACCAACAATAAGATTTCCTTACCCTTCAAGCTTGATCCTTTTGAGGTGCCAATTATGAACGATTGCTGCCAATAGTCTTAGCACTTGAGATACCTAACATAAGCCTAAGTCCTTAAATCTACTGGCAGAACCTCTAGACTGCATTTGGAGCTTAAAATGAAGAACCCACTGGATAGACTGCTCTTCTCTTTCTCTGCCTGTTAAAAATATATCCCATTAATCCTGTTCAAAACCAGGTGTCTTTATTCACCAGAGGTGAATACCACAAATAGCCACAAGAGTTGATGTAACAATAGCACCAGGAGGCTGTGAACAAGGCCCCATTGGGTGAGTACAAACACTCTAGGAAAATGCCTTAGCCAAGAGGAGCTTGTTGTTAAGTTACAAAAGGCTGAAAAAGATTGAGAAAAGGGAACAGACAGCTATGGTTTTCAAATGCTTGTATTTCACACTGAAGGCTTTTCCACAAATGGGCTGCAATACACAGCTGTACGTGGATACCAGATCATCTGTGCTTCACAGCAGCTATTCTGAGAGACGTGAGCTATTCGTCATTGACACGATCTGCACACATCCTGTTGGGGCACTAGATTACAACCCCGCTCCCAGCACTTTGCACAGTGCTTTTCTTAAAGCCTCTTTCCCTGCAATCCAGTATGTGAACATTTCAGCTCTAATCTTCTAAAATTAGGTACCTTCAAACATCATAAAAATAAATACTTTCAAACATTTATGGAGAAGAGCAAATACAAAGTGAAATTCAGAAGCTCAAAATGCAAAAAGAAAAAAAAGAGAGCAAACAATACATGCTACTTAAAAACAACAGCAAAAGAAATCACTTCTTTGAGAGCTTACTTAAAAATGTCCAGGTTTGTGTGATTTTTAGTCAAGTTGGGTTCAAGGTTTCTTAGTCTGCATGGTGCTGAGGAGGTGGGAAGAAATATTACAGTCTAAAGAGATAACATCTTTTTGCTGTACCCCTTAAATGTTTGCTTTCCAAAATCAGCAACTCTCTTTCATGCTCTCAAGTCACATTCCAAAATGTATAGATGGGATGGTTATCATCATACATTACTAACATTGCCCAGTCCTGACTATAAATACCTTGCTCCCAGAGGCTTATTCCTTGCCAAGTCTCTACACTCTGGGTTTATTTTTTTATTTTGAGGATCTAGTAATTTAAGCAATTTTCAGCTTGAGATGAATAAGACGTTCCCAACAATGAAACCAGCAATCAAAAAAATATTTATTATGAGTTACTAAGAGTTTTGATTTGAACATATTAATTTGTCTACAGTGCTTGGTGTTATGAAAAATTATGTTCTATCTGCCTTAAAAGTAATAAACAGCAATACTTAGATAAAGCTGAAGGTGAGATATGTTGCATCATTTTATTAGTGAGAGCTTTACTTTCACAGTAAATGCAAGAGGCTTATGTAATTTTTTTATTTCAAGTGAGGAAGTTCCCAACCAAGGTTGAGAAACAGCTTGTTTATATAGCAGCCTTCCAGTACCTAAAGGGGACTTACAAGAAGGCTGGAGAGGGACTTTTTAGCAGGGTGTGTGGTGATAGGACGAGGGGAAAAGGCCTTAAACTGAAGAAGGCTGGGCTTAAACTTGATTCTATAATTCTGTGGTGAACTGGTGGTGACTGGTGTGCCATTTCCTAGAGATGTATGGAAGGGACTGTTATCTTCTTCCCCCTGCAGTGATTCTAATATTCTAAGTATTCATTGCTGCCTCTATTCTCCTTTGCTCTTTGTCCCACGAGCAATCCACTGTCTGAAATTTCACAACATGAATTAGTACAACACAACCAAATAGGCAGGCTGGTGACTCACTAATATCAACAGCTCCATGCTTCTCCTGCTCTTGTTTTTTACCTTTATGAACTGACTTGCTGTGCAGTAACAGATGAGCTGCCTTTGTGCACAAAACAGATGATGGATTTTTTGTCTAGATAAGGGTGATGACACCAATGTCCTCTGTGCTTACTGCAGAGAAGGAGGTGAAATGATGAATACCTGTGCACTATGTGTGATGGGGAAAGCTGGAGAGAGAAAAGACTGGCTACAGATGGGCTTCTCTGTTCAGAACACTTTTAAGCACTGTTCTGAAGAAATCAGTATTTTTAAAACATGAGAATTTTGTGGCAGATAAAAAAAGAAACAGCTGCATTAAGCATCTTCAAGTCAGACTTAAAAAAAAAGGAAAGTCATTTCCTCTGTCCTTACTCTTTCTTGCACAAAGAAAGCATACAGTGATACGATACACAGAGCTACTCAATGGCCAAATCAATTCCTCCTAATTTAAATTTGTGTACATTTCTAATATTCAAAATATTGGCCAATTTAAAGATGTGCTTTTCATCACTGCTACTTTTGTATACCTTATTGAACACAATTAATAGCTGTATTAGCTGTGGCAGTTTATCTGGAGTGAATGAAGAAAAGGAATGCAAAGAAAATGGGCAGAAATACAGCTACTTCTTGGAGAGTGCTGTAGTCTTCCCCAGTTTCGATGTGTTTACTCTTATTACTTCATTTGATTTCCAAATGCATGCCAAGAACAAACCTTTCCCATTACAAAAACGTATATGGACACAAGTAATTTCAACTCACCTGGCAGACTATTACTGGCTCTATTTTTAGCCTGAAGAGGTAACTAATCACATTACTGGACAGACTTTTATTTTTAAAGTGATGGCTTCGGAATAAAGAACTTCCCTCTAAACAGCAAGTGAGAGCTGCCTCTGCCAGGTTTCCACTGTGCTCCATCTCCCTCCACACCACATTCCTCAGATCACCACATTATTTCAGTGTCTCATCTGTAAACATTGTGCTAGTGACCCCTACTGCCTCTCTGCTTTTAGGGTGCTCTTGCACCTTGGCAGGAAGTGCTCAGTGGCACCTAAACTAAGCTAATTCAATTGTGCTGTGCCCCTGAGGCACACAGCTGTTATTCAGGCCCATACAGAAGGCATAGAGCACCACAGTGATGTTCACAAGCAACTGATGGAGTGTGAAGCTCCAAGGCCCAGTCTCTGTGATCCCTAAGCTGCTCTTAGGCAAGACACTGTTAGTGCAGGTCACAGGTCTCCTCAGTTTGGCAGTTCTTCAGGAGTGAATTTCTCCAGCTGCAGTCTAATTCAAGATAATATGACTGATTACATTGATACAGAGCAGCATAAAGTGTATGGCTTCAATTGTGGGATACTCAGTATTTCTTCTTTCCTGATTTTTTACTCCATATTCTTCCAATCTATAGCCTTGGCAGAGAATCAGCCATACAACCCTAAAACAGCTTTCAGATTTTGGAATATTTACACACTATAAAATCAAAGCAATAACAAAACATAGTTTCCAATAGTGGAAGAAAGCTTGAAACTTAACTATGCTTCTAAGGACTGTGTTTCCTCTGTCCCAGAAGCAGCCCAAAGGCTGTGGGTGGCTGCAGTGTGATGGCAAATTCTTACCCTGCAGCAAAATTATGATTCTGACTACAAGGCAAAGAAAGAGATCAGAGGAGTTTATATAAAACAAGGTGGAAGAAGAGGCTTGTGTGTGAAAAACATTTTTTAAAGGATCTTTGAGAAAAGCAGCAAAATTGTCTTCCACCTCTTATATCTTACAGGGCCAAAAGAAGGGCTTTCTGAGGCTGATAATGTTCATAGGTATAACAACATTTGAGAAACTGCATCGCAGTTCATGTGATAGCATGGGAAAACTGAGAAAAAAAAAAAACAAAATAGGCAATTAGAAAAATGTAACTTTTCCAGTATTAAATTACAAAGTGGCAATGTGACCTCTGCAAATAATGATCTAAGAACCCTATTTTAGAAGAAGCAACATATTTTTAATTAAATAGATACTTCAAAAAAATTACATGCCACATAGACAATGGGGTTTTATCATTATTTAAATTCCAGCCCCATTCTTGCCAGGCTAATGCTATCTCAAGTATTTGTAGGATAAATCAATATAGTGAAGAATAGACGAATTTCTGGGAAAAAAAAAAAAAGCATGCCTCCCAGTTTTGTCATCTTTCTGGGTGTGTGTTGGTTTTATCTATTATGATTGTCACATCCTCTTGCTTGCAGGATATCTATGTCTTCACAATTCCACCCAGAGAGTCATCAGGGAATTAAAAAATTTGGTACTGGGCAGCCACTGACGCTGCCTTTCTTGGTCCAGCAGCCCCCTCTACCCTTTTTCCTCTACATTTCGGAGCTGCATCCAACCATTCTGTTTTTATGGAAGAAGAATTTTTGCAGGTCCAACCCTGACACCCAGTGGCCTCTGCAGTTCCAGCTCTTACAGCCTCCCAGCGTCTCCACCTTTTGAAACCTGGCTTGAAGAGATACATTGTTACTCTGCAAACAGATAATTTCAGCACTAAAATCAACACATTTATGTAATTTCCATAAGTAAGCATCCATTATTGTATATTCTACTAATGATATTTAGTGGTATTCAGTACAAAAACCTTGACATATCTGAAAATGCTACTTTTTCAGGAATCCTAGTCATACAAGCATATTACCACTGAGCAATAATTCTCTCTATATATATCTGCATCTCCTTTCCCCTACTCATTTAGTATTCCTCTAAACTTGAAATTAAAGTGCCCTAGTGCAGGCATTCATTTTGTAAAAAATAGACCTAACAAGAAAAAGAAGGCCAACAACAGATTTTATTTTTGTATAGAACAAGAAATTAAGAGAAAGTGAATATAATTGAATATAATTCTTGAAAGCTAGCAGATGAAACTTTTTCTTTTTAGAGTGAAATTGAAGTTAAGTAATTACTTGTAAATAATTGTCGCTTGCCTTTTAGCTGGAAATTTTACTATCTATTTTTTCTTCCTTGAATTGGTAAGCTTGTCTGGCAGTCTCAGAGGTTTTTGACCAAAGCCAATAAGTTTTGGTGTGTTTTCCCAGAGTTCTGGATGTCTGAATGCAGCATTTTAATCTGGCCCAGTAACAAACTTGCTGAAAATTTCACACTTCCCAGTGAGGTTTGGGGTTTTTTGGTTGGTTGGTTTTGTTTAGTTGGTTTTGGCTAGTTGGGTTTTTATTGTTGTTGTTTCATTGTTTTGTTTGGCTGGGGGTTTGTTGTGGTTTGTTTTGGTTTTGTTGTTGTTTTTAGTTTTGTTTGTTGCTGTTGCTTTGTTGTTGTTGCTGTTGCTGTTGTTGTTTTAAAATGAGAACTATTACACCTGTTTGATTTAATGCAGTTATTACTCCTAGAAACTGCAACATCAGCAAGAGATGGATAAGCTTCTGGGAATCTTTTCTGCTCCAAAGACTATTTTAATCAATTCATCTTCTGGTTTAGAGTTTCCAAGAGGATAACTAACTTCAAAACAGCTGTGAGGGCAGCCCTGTGTGTCACTGTGTTGTCATGGAACATCTATTAAAAGCTAGCATTCTTCTTGCTATCCCACACTTTAGAAAGATGTCATTTAAAAAAGAAATGAAAGCTCTCCCTGGTTGAGAATATGTCTTTTTTTTTTTGCTCTTTCTGTATGCCAGCATACATAGAAACTCCTAAAGTATCATGTTTGTTTATTTTTCCTCTCCTGGTCTCTCTGAAAGCAACCACAGAATGCAGCTGCTGTATCCAGCTCTGTAATCTGCTTCCAGCTAAGTAAGCCTTGGTAGGAATGACTCAACAGACCCTCATAAAAATAACAAAAATAAAAAATTATAGTCCTCATTTAGCTCTTTGCACTGAAGGGTAAGGACACTTCAGAACATTGTTTTTACATTGCTTTATATGGCCTTGGTTTTATAAGATGCTCACTTTTAAACAAGGGGCATAGAATCAGCTGGGTTTTCACATAACATTTTTGTGGATTTCTTTTTGACTACAGGGCATTTACAAGGACAGGAAGAAATAGCTCAGTGTCCTATTGAAAAATTTCTGGCAATGTGTCTTTCCTATTTTAAAACAAATAATTAAAAACACTACTAGCATATGAAAGCATGAATCATTTCATGCATTTTAAACTTAACATTATGTAAGCTCTTGAACAGAGTTGGAAAAAAACTATTTTGTGTATCATAAAATTTATTTCAAGCTTGACTTTGACCAAAAGAAGATAGGCAACACAAGTTATATTTTCTGTGGGTTTTATAGCTGCTTTTGAGTTTAATATTCAGATAAAATACTAGCTGCACTGTAAAAAATATTTTGCAACATTAGTATTTAATTTTGACTTAAATCCCCTGACCCTGCTCAGCCCATTTGAGGAAGATAAATTCAGCTCTTCAACTTACAAAGGAACAGGGATGGGACATACAGGACTTTCCTCAGCTGTATGTAGCAGAAGGAACCTCACCAAACTTCTTTTTTTGGGAGGACCCGCAAATGCTGTGCCCTCTTCAGCCCTTCTCTATATGGATTTGTGAGAGTGACCACAGAAAGGGGTGCATTGCCCTCTCACCAAGCAAAGAGCTAACGAAAAGGGGCGTTGTGCTGCTCTTGGCACCTCCTGGGTGGTTTTGCGGGTTTTTTATGGTTTTTTCCGGAGCCAGGCTTCCCATGTCGCTTATTTGGGAAGCAGCACCGAGTTGCGGTTTATACAGAGCCGGTGTCAGGAGCTGGGATTAAGCTGTGCCCCGAAGCCTGAGCCCCGGGGCTTTGCCTTCCTGGCACCCCTTGGCAGGAGAGACTTTTTGATGCTGTTCCCCACGATCCACTACGTGGGTACTTCGTAGCCAGATTTGACAGTGCACGTCCCTTGGATTCCAGGTGGATTGATCACTATCAAACCGTATCTTTGTTTACAAATCGACGGGAGGCTCCAGGCTTTACACCGAGGCTCAGCTGAGCATCTGCCTTAGCCTGAGGCGCAGCCCCGCGCCCGTGCTCAGAGTACGAAATCGGAGCTGGAGCCGCTCCTCAGCCCTCACGTACGGGCTTTAAAATAACGCTGGGTTGCACATGCCGGCCTGGCCTTGTAACTACCATCTGCCTTACTATGTGCTAGCCAACTGACGTGATCGGACCGAGAGTAAACTATTTTATTACGATATCAATATTAACTTATGCTAGGGATGGCCCTCTGGGCGGGGCCGAGAGAAGACTACAGCTCCCGGCAGGCCCTTCCCGGCGCGCTCCCGTCGGGCGCTGCGGCAGGAAAAGCGGCGGGAAGCGCTGCTGCGCCCGCCGGAAAAGGTCCCGGCGCCGAGAGCTGTCCCTGCTGCCCAGGCCGGTCCCCGCCGCCCAGGCCGGTCCCCGCCGCCCAGGCCCGTCCCCGCCGCCCGCCCTCCCGCTCTCCGCCCGCCCGCCGGCCTCGCCATGACGGACCGCTACACCATCCACAGCCAGCTGGAGCACCTGCAGTCCAAGTACATCGGCACGGGGCACGCCGACACCACCAAGTGGGAGTGGCTGGTGAACCAGCACCGCGACTCGTACTGTTCCTACATGGGCCACTTCGACCTGCTCAACTACTTCGCCATCGCCGAGAACGAGAGCAAGGCGCGCGTCCGCTTCAACCTGATGGAGAAGATGCTGCAGCCCTGCGGGCCGCCCGCCGACAAGCCCGACGAGTCCTGAGCCTCCGTCCTGCTGGTCCCGGCCCTCTCTCCCGTGTGGTTCCCGCGAAGGACTGACCGGGAGAAGCCTCGCAAAATCCCTGCTTCCGGACTCTGACTGTGCAGTCGTTCTCCTTTTTTCACGTGGAATATAATAAAGCTTCCTGGGCATTCCTGATGTTTGGTTTGGTAGTTTCCTAGTGCGAGCTTTTTGTTCCCAGAGTGCTGGCCCTCGGTGTTGAGCATTCCAGTGCAATCTTCCGAGGTGAAAGCCTCGGATGCTCCTAGACAGCATTTTCCCGACCGGACGGATTGATGCTTGCTTACAAAACTCAGTTTTGGGGGGAGAGAGGGGAACTTTGTTGGTGCTCAAAGGGTTTGATTTCTTGGTAGCAATAGTATGTGGGGTGGTTTGTGGTGTAGCATAAGTCAGTTCCTCTAGTACTTAAAAATTCCAAAATGGCTTTTCTCTAAACACTGTTTTCTTGCCTCATATTCGTCTTTCCCATACCTTTGAGTTTTTTCAAACACGGGTTCTTTCTGATACATATTAGCTACTGGGTTTTTCCCCTTTTGCTTACTAGTAACCTAGCATTCAAGTTTTTTCTACCTTACATCAATCAAAGATACTAATATTGGGTTAGTCTTTTTTAATATGGAATAAGAATATAAGGGTTATTCACTACTACTTAGAAGTATAATGCTTCGAGGTGACACAGATCAGATTGCATACTGAACAGATGTTGATTCTGATTTATCACTTAAAATAGGCTTTCTATTCACTTACAGTAAAAATAAATTTTGAGTTCTAGGAAAGACCTCAGCCCAAAACTGTGAGATATATTTCTTGAAGAAATAAAATGTTCTTATTTCTGTCATGTTTGTTTGTTTTAACATTGGAGGGGAAAGTCCAGCGTTTTGTGGTCCTATTAAGACACTCTCCAAGCTTATCAGTGATTATTTTGTGAAATTGGCAATCTCGAGTCAGTACATCCATATTCTGGAGAATTCAGAGATGGCATTTTTCAAACTTTGTTGCGCATAGTAAATGAGGGCATGGGTAAAGTGATCAGAAAGACATTTTACCTGCAAGTTTTGTGGGGAACTGATTCAGTTTACAATAAATAAGGGGAATATTTAGAAAACTGATTCTTAATTTGCCTGCAAGCTGGTGCAGGTAATTTGAAGAGCATCTGTTCCTCACGTACTGGCTGAAAGTTTTCTGTAAGTTGAATTCAAGCACTTAGGCATAGGTGTGCAAGGCAGTCTTGAAATGATTGGGCAAAATTTGCATCTAAATAAAGCAAGTTTCCCGTTCAGTTTAACAGCTCCTGTTTCAAGTCTGCTCTCTTACCAAGTCTTAGAACCTTGCCTTCCATAAAGCATCTCCTTAGCTGGCAGCCATCGGGCAGTTGGTGCATGCAGCAGAGGGTGACAAAGGACCTCGAGCCCTAGTGCTGGGCCTTGGCAGCTGGAAAAGGGGGCTGAGGATAACAGGTGCTTTTGTAATGGTTTGCAAGCTGAACTTGGAATGTTTTGTGATGTCTTGAATCTCCTACAATGAGGATAAACAGAATCTATGCAGTTTAATCACTCCTGCATAAATTACAACTAGAAACTATTTCACAGGAGATTTCCCTTATGATAAACTAACAATTAGCTCTACCTGTGGATATTTTCAGTACATTTTAAAATGTGAGCAACAAATATGTGACACATAAGTAACGATTAATGCTCTTTTGCCGACCAACTCTACACTGTAAAGGCCAAACAGCCCTCAGGGACAAGTCAAGATTTACGTGGTGAATGAACTTGCTGGTTCTTCTCGTTATACTTGCTTGGATCCCAGTTAGGCACATACCTCTGTTTTGGCATGGTTGAAAGATGTTTTTAGAGTGTCTGTACTAAGTAATGATTATGAAACATTATAAACAATTCCTTAAGAAATTGAGAAAACAAAAGGAAAGTTGTAATTCCAAAGAATTCTAGATAAACTTGAAGTGAATTGGGGGACACTGAAGAGTTTGTTTCTGGACTATGGTATTTTTCCTAAATCCCAGAGCATTTTAAAAACCAACAAAGGCAATAATCTTTTACATTTTATTACTAAAACAGGTAAAGCCTACCAAGAACAGAGTTAATTGCCTGGTCTATTGGGATGCATCTGATTTTTATCTCTATCCTGATTGAGAGATGACAGATACTGTTTATAAATTGGCTTGATATTTGCATTATATTCTTTTTACATCCAAGCAATATGTCTTTTAATGAAAAAAACAGGTGGATACTTAAAAAAGCTGATAAAGCTTTCCAATAGAAAAAAGTCTTTAGCTTTTTTTAGTGAGGTAATCCTAAGGTTCCAAGTGTGTGTTACACCTTTTTTCCCAATGGGTGAATAGAACAGCATGGGAATCCTAGCACAATCCCATCACTATTGCTCGGAATACCTTGATCTTTTTGTTTATTTTATGATTTATCAGAATGGTAGCAGTACAGTAGTTAACATTGGCACAGAGCAGCAATTGCACTAGTGAGCTGTTTTCTGCAAACTGTAAAACTTGGGCCAATTCTTTCATTTTAGTCATGTTCAGCATAAAACTCAGTTGCTTTTTAAGATCATTTGTATATATTAAACTTTCATAGGTGATAACATTTGTAGTCTGTTTTAGCATCAGGATTTTACTTGAGCACATGGGATAATTCCTTTTAAAAGATGAGCTATTTTAAGCAACACTGACTTTTTCCCACTTCACCACAAATCAATTCATGCAAAACCAGCACAACCGGTTTCTGAATCCTCATTGGAGCTCCACTGGTTCTGTAATGTACCACTAACTCCTTAGATTTTTTTGTAGTAAAATGAAAAAAAACCACAAACATCATCCTTCCCCTCCCCTCACAAGACCTATTTGGTTTCATGGCACAAAAAGAGGTTTTTTGGTTGTTAAAATTTAATCATGCAGTATTTAATTTTAGCACTGTTGTTATAATACATCCACAAATGCATGCTCTATGCACTTTCTACTGCCCTGCTGCTAGCTTAATTGCCCCAAAGAACTTAGTTACTTTTAAAATGGATTAAACTGTGGC
This sequence comes from Agelaius tricolor, assembly GCF_023055355.1. Lineage (NCBI taxonomy): Eukaryota > Metazoa > Chordata > Aves > Passeriformes > Icteridae > Agelaius > Agelaius tricolor. Next base: position 50,010,153 of record NW_027269261.1, read on the forward strand.
ATGTTGCTGCAAGTTAGAGAATCTTGTTTGAAAATACTAATAATGTTCCTTTATTCCTTGTCTGTTTGCCATTTTCCTTCTATATTCACCTCTCTGTTAATTTCAATTATATATGATTTGGGAAAAAAACCCCTGGGAATGTAATACAGTTCAGTGTATTCTTTGTTGCCTTTTGAAACTGAGCCATCATTCTATGCTATCATGAAGAAATGTGTAAGGATGCTGAATACCTGAATGCTTCTGACTGCTCTAAAAATAGAACTAGAATAACATTTTTTCCTGGGTTCAGAATTTCACCATTTTTCATTCTCATTTTCATACCAACTTGGTCATCACTTTTATTGGAAAAAGCACAAAATATGTTGGACTTCCCCTTGTAACATGTACCAGAAGAGTCCCTGACACAAATAGTTCACAAGTGGAATTTAGTTTGAAATTCCCATCAAATGGCTGGAATAGTTCACCTCAGATACATCTACTTAGACTAAGTGATTTTTGTGAAAAAGACATTTAGTCTAAATAATTGGTATTCTGATCATGGATGAATTAGTTCAAACTTCTTGTAAGTTGCAAAAAAAATCCATTTTGAGATGATACATGTGAAATTAGAATTTTAAAGTGTTGGATCGGCGGGAGAAATGCGGCACGCAATATGAGTGATCAGCAAGTCTCGAACTTTATTGATAGTCACACATATTTATATTGGTGGTAATGAAGCTCATACATATTGCAAAGGAAAGTTCATTATTGGTTAGTTACTTATCGGCCAACTACGCCTACTTCTGCATTCTTGTGGTTATTCTGTTGATACTATTCTTCATATTTTTGGCAAAAGATCCTCTTCCCTATCCTATTGTTGCACCAAGGGCACAATGTCCTTGCCTTATATGGACACTGACTGCTGACTCCTAGACTTGTCTCCTTGCTTAACCAGCGGTATTATGTCGACGTGACCTTTCTCAGCTAGCCAACTGTCCACAAAGCTCTCCACATTAAAGCATGTAAATTACAACAGCATTTACTCAGATTCAAGAGAGGCATGGTTGCCCCATGGTTGTTTTTTGCTGGACAGCTGGCTTAGAAGCTCTCAGAGTCTGATGCCTCGCAGGTAATGCTGATATCGGTGCTTGTGGGGTTGCAGTGTAAATCTCATTGATGAAATGGATTTAAGATTAAACTTGCAAAGTTAAGGTTTGTAAACATCCTACAAAGTCCCGTGGTTGCATTTAATGTTTCTCTTCTCCCATCAGGTTTATAGCTTGACCACATGTGGCACTGGCATAATTGAGCAGTGAGCTGCTGTGAACATGGGGAATAAACAACTGGATGTGAAAATGTCTTAAGTTGCCTCTGCCCAGAAACTTGTATTGAGCCAGAAGTCATTACAATCTGTGCAGAAACTGTGGGCTAATAACCTGCAGGCTGCTGCATGATTTGCTGCATGCACAGCTGAGCACACATGTAAAGCCCGGAGAATCAGAATTAAACATGATCACAGTGCACAACTGAGCAGACATCAGCTGGCATAAACAAACAAGTTTTGTGTTTCCTCATGCTTGAGTAGCATGTAAGCAATGTTCTTTCCATACAGTATTAAAAGAAATTGAATCTGCTTTCTGGGTTTTTTAAAAGGGAAATCCTAATATTACTAGCCTGGCAATTTCCCCATCATGTATCATCAACTACACTCAATCCTCCGATTTTTAGTATGCATCATAGACTGAAACATTATTTTGATTAGTCTGAGTTATAGAATTAATGGGGAAGCCAGGGATATTTAGAGGAGGTTGAATGGTTTTTTTTTAAATATAGTTTTCCAGAAACAAGCAGTGAGCTTCTAATGTCATGTTCAGGACAAAGATGAAATTAGTTAAATTTGAAGCATATTTCTTCACAAACTACCTTTTCCAGTGATGGCATGGCCCCAGTGTTTAAGTATTCATCTTAACCTTACTGATCTGATAAGATTTCCTAGAGGAACAAGAAACATTAGGAAACTGGTGACTTGAACAGTTACTATCCTAATAACATTGGAATGAAAAGTCAAGGAAGAAAATTAAGCAGCCTCTTTGATCCTATGCTAGTCCATCTTTGTGGGAGAAGAGAAGTTAAAGAGGGCTTATAAGAAAGATAGGGATGGACTAAAATCAGGGTCTGTTGTGATAAAGCAGTAGTTTAAAACTGAAAGAAGGTAGATTCAGACCAGGTTTAAGGAAGAATTTTTTTTCTATGAGAATGGCAAAACATTGGAACAGGTTTCTCAGAGAGGTTGTAGATGCTCTGTCCCTGGAGGGGTTCAAGGGCAGGGTGGATGGGGCTCTGAGCAGCCTGGTGTAGGTGAAGATGTCCCTGCTCATTGCAGGAGGGTTTGACTAGATGACCTTTAAAGGTCACTTCCAACCCAAACCACTTTCTGATTCTATGATTCTAATGTGAGTGGGAAGAATCTCATCTATCAAAGTGTCGTAGTTGGTACTTTTCAAGATGAGTGAAATAAAGAGCACTCTGTTTTGCTCTGGAAAGGATCAAAGCTGTTGCTAAAGTTGTGGAAGTGCTCTCAGTATCTCTCTCATGCCTTTCCAGTGCAGGGCATGTGACAATGTTACTTTTCAAGTGCAAGACCCATGGGCTTTCATGTCATTGTGCTGAAGGATACAGCTTTTTTTCAAATGTCCTTCTGCTAGATCACTGTCAGGGCAACATTGCATCTAAAACATTCAGGCCTTTAGCTATTACTGCTCTGATTTCCACTTCATAGAACAACCATAGCGTGAAACTAATAAAACTAGTTAAAAAATACTGAGGATGAAAGAATATGTGGCACCTGCCCCTCCTTACCTCTTTTGTAGAAATGGTCTTCACATTATAAGACTCAGAAATGCAGATTCAGATCCAGTGCTTCATATTTTAAAAGCCTAAGAGTGCCTTTGGCATTATCAGCCCACTTTTTGTGATGGTTAAAGAGATGGCAATAACTGGCACAGCTAAACTCACTGCTTCACCTGCAACTGCTCCACAGTGCTTTTTTGGGGCAACTTTCTACTCATGGGACTGGACTGTACAAGGTATCACTGCGTCAGACTTGGCTGAGCAGGGCCTCCTTGGGGTATCCTGAGAGTGTGGCAGGCTGGGAAAGCGCTTTGGGCCCACACCAGAGCTTTGGGACTTTGATAGGCTTTCATACAAGTGTTGTTTAAAGAACTGTATTCTGCTTTTCATTGCTTGTTAAAATGTTTCCCTTGTAAGACACCGATTCTGAATCAGATATCTGCAAACAAATCTGTGAACACTGCAGCTGGCCTAGGGTGAGCCTGGAACATTGCAGTGAGTGAAGGCTTTGGCAAACAGTTCCCCCCATGTTCCACTTTGTGATTTTATTCCCAGTATTTTGATTGCTTGTTTATGATGAGGCATTAAAGGAAAGAGACTATCCATATGCTCATCAAACAAGTCACAGGAAGCAAGTAGTCCTGTAGGATCTCAGCAGCAGGATGACTGTCAGGGTGGAAAGTGAAGAGTTTACAGAGTAATGCAGGCCCACAGGCTGGCCCTATGGGGCATTGCTCCCCTGCAGGCTGGGATTTACCAACCTGCTGAGCAGGGCACTTGAACATTCCGTCTGTCAGTCAGCCTGGCCTGGATTGTACCCAGCTTTCACCATCTCATCTGCAGATTCTCATTGAATCACAGTGTTGAACCACTCAGTGTCTCTCTGTGTCAGGCCTATGGGTGACTTCTCTGCTGATGAAGGTTGCTACCCTGCCAGGTGCTTTGCAAGCAAGGGAGGAGCCCCAACAGGGCCTGCAATCTTGTCAGAAGAAATGTGTATGTGAAGCCCAGTGGAAAAGAGGATCCCCAGGAAACCTGATGGAATGATGTCCAGAGACATCTCTTCCTAGCTCCATGAACTTCATACCAAAGTTTTGTGGCTGTGAGCTGCAGAACATGGGCCTCATCTTTCCAGGAGTATCACTCTGAGCTGCTGCTTGGCTCTCAGAATATGAAGCATGGTGCAGATAAGACAGTGAAAAGCCAAGCTTGAAACACTGAAAACGAATTGAAGCAACATTCCTAACACATGCACGGGTGAGACTGCCAGCACCAGCAGAAAGGTGGGCTGAAGTCAGCAATGTACAAGAACTGTATTATCTGTTGGACATGATGTGTGTTGTCTAGGAAATGAAGCAGCAGCATTGAGGGATCACAGTGCTTTATAATTCTTAGAGGAAGAGATTTTATCCTTCATGCTGCCCTTATGGCAGTTAGCTGTAAGCCTTTTTCTGAAAGCTTATCTACCTCCCCACACTTCTCCAAGGACATTACCAGAAAAACTAATGTCATGAACCAGGAACAAAGCATTTTTCTTGGCAAAGCTGAGCAGGGAGCTTCAGGCATTGTCTACAGAAAGAAAATAAAGGAAGATGTGAATTCAAAGCAAAATGCCTGTTCCTGGCTATCACTCTGTGGGGATGGTCTTTTCCTGCAATAAAGATAACTTAAACTGAAGATAAGGGCTCAAGAACAAGTTACTTGTGGTAAACTAGCAATGAGGACATACCTGCTGCGCTGTAGCTAGTGGCCATTGCACATCCTTTCTTTAGGGTCAAATATGGGATCTTCTTCCTCTTTCATGGAGGAACTTTCCTTCCATCACTGAGGCACTATAAGGAAAAAACGGGGCAGAAAAAACTCCCTGAGACACTTTCCCCAAAGTAGGTAAATAGCGTGCTGAAAGTTCAAACCCTGAGTTCCCTGGCTGTAAATTCCATGCCTTTGGCATGAGCCATTAAGGCAATCAGTTGCAGTAACTCAGGATAAGTCTCTCCTGTGGAAGGGTAGAAGTGCCTTGACAGACTGGAGAGCAAAGGGCTGCAGAGAATTTACCAGAGCTCTGTGATTCTGTCTCAAAACACAGGGGATGGTAGCCAAGACACCGTGACCATGTGTGGGTCTCCCCACATCTGTGGGAACAGAAGCACTGTATAAAATCAAAAAGGTTAAATGAAAAGATCTTCTGCCAAGGGAAACCTCTTTAATCTTGTGAACAGCTTTCTTCTTTCTAATGTGTTAACTCCAACTCAAAATTACATAATGATAAGAGATGGTTTTGGCCCCTTAGATGAAATGCATATGTTCCAGATAGAAGAGCTGTTTCAGATGCTTGAGGAGGATGAAATATGAGTCTGCTCAGTCAGCTGGAGAGAATTTTACTCTGAAGTTTGAAAATGGCACAATCTCAAGTTTAGTTCTGGAAATACTCTAACACTTAGGTATTTTCAAGGCAGGACTAATCATATACATGAAAGAAAAGCATCCAGGGTTTCTGGGCGTCCCTCTTAGGATAGCAAAAATGACATCCAACTTTTACTTCAGCTGTCAAGATGGCTTTGCAGGCAAACATAGCTCAGCAGTAAGTAAACTCTAGGCTGGTTGTTGTATATATAAATCATCTCAGGATTTCTGGAACTGATCCTCATTACATGTTTGTTTTACTTTCACCTTTAAAATATAGGAATTTTATTCCTATATTTTAAAGGTACAAGCTCCTATCCTGGGCATCTCCTCCTTTGCCTCAGAAAAAGATTTTGTTCCTAGTTTGGCCAGAAAATGTATGCATTTATTTTCCATCTCTCCTTCAGAATAAAGGCATGGCAAAGCCCTGGGACTGAAGACATAATTAATTTATGTCATACTTGCATTAAGACAGTCCTCAGTCATGTTGGGGATTGTTAGAGTTGTGTTATTTCACTACAGTGAAGCAGCTAAGCTTTCTTTTAATTCTGAGGGAACGGAGGGCAGTGGGTTTGTTCTTGCCTCTAGTCTTGAGCACTGCCTGGCAATGGAAAAGAGGTAGCACCAGGGAAAGGCCAGGAGGGAGGCTTGGGGCTGCTCATGCCTTCCCTGCTCAGGTGAGTAGCAAGGCCTCAGGGCCTCCATCCTGGGCACACCTCTCCTGTTCCCACCCATCCCATTCCAAAATCCCCTGTGCCTGGACTGGGCTAGGCCAAGCCCACAGAAGCTTGGGCTGGGACAGGGAATTTGCTTTGCATTGCGTTGCATTCACATGTAGATATCTTTTACATCTGGTTGAACCTGAGCCAAAGTTTGGCAAGGGAGTCCTCTTTGAAGCTGTGACTCAACAGGAGGCTCTCCCTTATTCCCTTTAACCCTCACCCTTTCTTATCCTTACCCTTGCCCCTGTCTCTGCATAGATAAATTTTGGGTTGAGTTCACTTTTGTGGTGATTTATTTCAGATTTCAGATTTCAGTTTGCTTTTTATCTGTGTGCTTTTACCATCTAGTAAAAGAGCAAACTTTGCCAATGAACTCTATCATGCTTTCTCTTTTACCTGCTTTTACTAATGAGAACTTTTGGGGATTTTAATGTGATGCATCTGCCACCTTCTTAGTAACAGCCATACCTGATACCTGTTATTGAGAGATAGTTTATAGAAAATACCAACCTTTGATTGTGTGATACTTTAGATGTGATATGGAAATTGCTCAGATAAAGGATCAGTTAAATATCACAATTTTGGAGTTAAGAATGTTCCATATAGAAAGCTACTGTAAGTCAAGGTTTGATATGCTGATCTGAAGAAGGCTTTTTTTGCCCCATGTTACTTCTTAGGAGGGCCTATGTCTTACAATTCTTCTGATGTACTTCCTGTAGTGCATAATATGATCTGGTGATTAAGCTGTTCCTGAGCTTGATAATCACACTTCCATTGCAGCTAAAGATGTGGCAATATGTATTCCAGTCTCAGTGTCACAAATCTATTTTTTTCTGTTTCCTGACAGTAAATTATTTTTTACAATATTTGGACTTTACTCATCATTGCAAAGGCAATGGAAGTCAGGAGCAGCTAAGGAATCCAGCCTGGCAACCTGTACAGATGCAAAATAATAGGATGAGTTTTGTCTATACTTTGATGGCCATGAAACAGACCAAAGAAAAGAAAGCATACTCCAAACACAACACATCCTGCCCAAAAGCAGATGCTTGCAGTTCCTAGTCTGCTAGAAGAAGATAAGCAAGACTTTTGAAAAATAAAGAACAGTAACTATGGATGCAGGGAGTATTTCAATGGATTCAAAAGCTCATGCTCACTGTGTTCACCTCATTTTTCAGTTGCAGGGGCTTCCCTTTATCTTGCATTTGGTATGTATGGGAACTAGAAAGGGACATGAACAAAGATGGTATATTGTAGTGTACATGTAGAAAGTTTGTAGATGTCAGATGTATTCTGAAAATCTTGCAGGAATTCTAGAATCATGAACAATAGATTAACGTTTTTGTCATAGTTTAACTTTCAACAAAAGGTAAAATCTGTCACATGCAGGGACAGCCTCTAGGTGTCGCTTGAGTTTACAAAGTAGGAACAAAGTTTGGGATTGGATAACCTAAGAGTTTTCAAGACACAGCGCTATTTTGGTGGAAGTTAATTGTTTAACTGATTAGTGGGTTATTTTCTCATGATAGCAAAATATAATCAAGTTTCTGCTATTTGGTGTTCTGACCAATCTGATTGTTTTACAGAAGTTGAAGCTTGAGTAATTTATGGGGCTACAGAAAGAAGAATTTTAAATATATGAGAGTGATAAGAAAAAGAAGTGTCAAAAAGTTAAAGTCAATCATCAATTTCTTTAGTAATAAGACAGCAGTTGTGCAAGATGTTCTGCGTCCTGAGATTATTGCATTATTTGTAGTGCTTTGAAAACAAGTTATAAGGGCTAACTATGCTAGAAAGCTGGTGTGTCCCAAATATGTGGATTTTGGCAGTAGAAATGTCTGTATGTGTTTTTTTGGAAACCTAAATATCTGTGGCAGCTTCTCGGAGATCTGAAAGTCTTTGAACTGAGAAGATTTCTGTGTTAGTTCAATCCTTGACTCGTTTCCTGCTCCTTAAGTGAGTGTCCTCATTTCAGGGGGGCGTGTTAGCAGTCCTTCCTCAGAAAAGAGTTTTGCATGCATTTAAGAATGTTCTTTATCCTCATTGACTTTGTTCAGCCATGTCACCGTCTCAAAGTGTTTCCTGGAGTAGGCACAAGGCCAGTTATGACCATGGGTTTGGGTCTTCTTTTTCTTGTGTTTCATCACCTTCGTGTGAGTATTGTTCTTGATTGTTCTCACAAAACAAATTCTGTAATGCAGAAAACTTATTTCACAGTCTACTACAGTTTTTACTTATTGGCCAAATACTTATAGGCAAAAAATTCTTACATTAAAATTCAGCAAAACATTTAAAGAAACCTACTGTTTTCCCCCCTCCCCGCTATTTGAACATATTTCCAGTTTAGGGTTTTAAAATGTTTTAAGGAAATCAAGTCTTATCCATCTTATTTATGCAGATACTTGAAGCAAGGCTGGAACTGTGAAGTGACACGGTCCTAGGATCTGATATAAACAGGAAATATAAGACTCTTTTCATTTTAAATGAAGTTATTAGGAGAGCCACATGACCACTCTCTTGTATCTCAGATTGTATACCAGTATTTTCAACATACTAGAATATTTGTTTATTTTGCAACATGAGGAAAAGAAGGTAGACTCATTTTATTTCACTGCCAGAAAACTAGGTTTCAGGAGCCATAGGTTCAAATTTTCTGTCCAGACAATGAGGTCATGAACCCTCTGAAGAAAAATTTTATTGTGTTTTCATTTAAGTTAGTGCTTCTTGAGCAGCATTTCCTGAAGTATAGCTAAATCTCTACTGATGTTTCCCTGTCTTCAGGAGTAGAATGCTAAGCCTTTTTGAAAGGAGGTTATCATTTAAAAAACTCTTATGTTCACAGAAATCTTTGGGTACTTTGCCACAGGATGGCAGTGTAACAGCACATGATGTTAAGTCTAATTTTTCTGAAGTGTTCTTGAAACATAGACGATAGAATTTGTCTGTAACTAAGTGCAGCAGTGTTGCTTTTTAACTTTTCAAAGTACCATTGTTCCCCTTGTATGGTTAGTGCATCTTTGCATATGTTTTAATTAAATTGTTTTCCTTTTTTGTTATTAGCTATACAATAAGCTTTAATAAAGGGTAATGAATCTCCTGAATATTCCTATTGTATCCTATGGTAAATAGTATTTTATTTGTAGACTACTCTCCACCATACTTTTTTTCAGAAAAGTAATTTATTCTTTAAAATGTACTTGTTTTGTTTCAGAATTTAGTTGTTGATGTGATTCATCTGGTATCTTTTCTTTTTTTTTAAAGGATCGGGATTTTTTATGAAATCAGTTTGGAGACTTTAGTTTGTAGTTCTTTGGTAGGTTCTCACAACTCTTTCAGTCTTCAAGCCTATCTATTTAAACATTTTTGGTTTTGATCTTTCTGTAATATTTTATTGTTCAGTATTTTATTAATATTCAGTTCTTTCCATGCTTTCACTGCTTTGGATTCTTACTCTTACTTGAGTAAGAATCACTATTGTTAGTAAAAGAGTGGCCATTTTTAAACTTGGGGAATACTTTAATAGTTCTATTGCAAATATGATCTTGTGAATCCTTGCTGTTACCTGTTTCTAATCAATTTGTTATGGAGTCTTGCTAGATCTTCACTGAAGAAATCTGAGAGGTAAATGAACCAATGTAAATTTGTTTACCTTCACAACAAATTTTCAAGCCATATTTATAGAAAACATTATTGTTTTGTGCAATTTATTTTTGTATATCAAAACCATTAAAATTTTTCATCCTTTTTGTGATTAGCCAATTTTGAACTTGTACTGAAATCAAAGTCCATTCTAGATGGACTCTGGTGATCCACTTTAATGTGTTGCTCTTGGCCAATGCATAAGATGGAGCCGGTGTTTGTAGGGAGCACTTTGTGCTTGAGCATGTCTAAATAGCAGTCAAAGGAAAGATAGCTTGCAGCAACTTTTAAAATTTATTGTCTCCAAGAAAGATGGAATAAGTTTTGACCAGGACCAAATAACCTGAAAAATCTCATCTTAGTTTTGTACTAAAATTTTGCATTCAACCTAACATGCAGTTTATTTCTACAGTGATGGGCACTGAGTTATGTGGTAATTCTGCCTCTGCTAGGGTGCTGGTACTGTGCTATAGTCAGTTTTAGTGTCTGCCAAGCAAAAATAAAAACTTCAGCTTTAATTTGTCTTACTTAAATGTACTGTTCTGTCAAAGTTACATATGAGGTTTATCAAGATGCTTTAGAAGTCAGTGTAAGTTGACATTTAGAGTAATTTCTGAGTAAGATGAACTCAAAATGAAAGTTAGTGAATTACTAATTAAACATGTAAATAGTTTGATGATTGAAAGCAAAAGGAACAGAACACTGTTTTTCATAAAATGTTTCTCTTTAACTACTGCGCACAGCAAGAACACAAATTACTTGTAAAGATGCTTGTAATTTTAAAAAATCCTGCAATTCAGATACTCAACATAGACAACATCTAAAATTCTGTTTTACCTGTTCTGTTAAGCAGGAGATGAGGAATTGACTGAAGATACTTTTCTACTATTCAATTTTCAGTGTTAACTAACCTTACAACCTTCTACTGCCATCCCTAGAGATCTTTAAGAATCCCATCTTGTCAGGGAGTTTTAATATATCTTTACCCTGTCACGATTCACAATGAGTAACTATTTTAGCTATTGTTTCTATGTACATTTTATCAATTGTACATTTTCTAACTCCTACTTCCATGCTTGTCTTGATTCTTTTACCTTCTGAGTGCAGGCAAGATTTCATTTATAAAAAACATTATTGACAAAAAGTTTTTCTTTTCTCTGTGCCTCATTTCAGTGTACATTTATTAATCCAGGTATTTTGTTTCTGAAAGTAGAAATCTAGTAATTGTCCTTGATCAGTCTTCTTTTCCTTCTGTGTGATGTTTTACTGTCAGGGTTCTCTGTCTACTGTCTGAACACAGACAGAATTTGTACTTAACACAGTATTGCCTCTTTTTTTCCATGTTTGTAACATTTTTTCTATCCTGATACAACTTCTTATAGCCTTTCTAGATCTTCTTGCTATTTAGTCAGGTAAGCTAAAGGCAGCTACTCCTTCTTGTTGCTTAAGTTTTTCATTTCAGATTCATTTCAGAATTTAATACCCACATGTTTTGCTGCTGGCTTCTTGTCACTGCAAAAAGGCTTTTTAAAGTGAGGGCATAACGACCTGACCACATCAGGGACAAAGATCTCAGATGCAGGTACATAAATCACTCAAATGAAAAACCTATTACATAATACCAATGTATTGGAAAATAGCAGGATCAAGGTTAATTAATTTACTCCTGAAATACTTACTGGATACTGTCACTTATCTCTTTGTATTTTGATGAGCAAGGTTTCTTCCTAGGTGTTTTTATGATTTTGCAAACTGTTTCATGGCTAAGGTCATATTAGTAGCAGTCTTTTCCTAAGATCATAGGTAGTTTGGTTCTACCTATCAAATACAGTAATTTTCTATCATTCTCCATTTCAGCTCTTGATTCAGTTATTCTACTTTTACATGGTCAGTCTCTGGTCTTTTGATAATTTCTCTTATTTGGGCCTGCAGATCCTCAAAGAACTAAAGATTATTTTTGTATTACCCCAAGTCTCTCAGGCATTCATATACAGCTTATTGAATCACCTTCTCTAAATGGTTTTGTTTTTCTGTTTCCCCACTGCAGCTCACTTCTCTGCGTTATTAGATAAAATTGGAGTACATTTAAATCTTCATTCTTATATACATGTATAAGTCCAGTTACTAGTGAATGGTTATGAAATTGCTTGTAGTTCTCACTATGCTTTTTACTGTACTTGGAATTATTATGTAATTTTGATGTTTCATAGCTCTCATCTTTTGTTTACACTACCCAAATTTATTTATTTTTAAATAAGCTGGTAGAGTCTGCCTCATTGTATTAATTCTACCTACCACTTTTAGTAGTTGCAGCAATTCGTACTAATCACGAGCTGTGGAGAGAAAAGTCTATTTGATATGCTTGCCCCAGAATCATAGAACACAGGACTCTAAAGTGGTCTGCAGACTCTTTGGCCTCTCTAAGGCAAGGCAAATCATGTACATATCATCACAGACTGTTTTTAAAAATCTTCCGGAGTTGGAGTTTACACATCGTCTTCATCCATTGTGTGCTGCTGCATTTTTACTTGTCGTCTGAAAAAGTTCATAGAACAACATGTGTTGGAAAAGACCTCAAAACATAATCTGGTGCAACTTTTCATGTGAAAGGAAGCCTACCTAGATGGGCTTATTTAGCACCCTGTCCAGTGACATCTTGAAAAACTCCAGTAGTGGGGCCACTACCATGTCCCTGAGGAGGCTGTTCCAGTGATTAACTGCTTTCACAAATTCTGTTTTATGCAGAGATGAAACCTCTCCCAGTGCAACCTGTATTGATTGCCCTTTGTCTTTTCCATGTGGCTCTTTGTGAAGAGAGATCCCCTGGTCTCCTTGTAGACACCCTTTAAGTACTGTAATACTGTGATGAGGTCCCTCTGAGCCCTCTTTTCTCCAGGGAGAAAAGACCTAACTCCTTCAATCTTTGATCATGTTAGTGTGTCCCTTCTTTGGACCCTCCCTAGGCTGTCTGCATCTTTCTTTGTTGGGATCAGAATTGTCCTGCAGGTGTGGCTGCTGCCAAGTGCTGAGTAGAGTGGGACAATTGCATCAGCTAATAATGCCTTTTTTGCTGCCATGCATATGCATATTACTCCTATTACCTGCAAATAGAGAAGATTATTGCCTTCATCTATGCATTAGCCAGGAGGAGTGTTCTTCAGAATTTGAACAGTAAAACGATTTTTCCCCTTGGTCTCTTCTTCAGCCTGAAGAATCTCAGTGCTTTTGGTCTATCCTCAGAGATGATATGTTAGAGATTTCAGCCATGCCTGTTACTTTTTGTTAGGCTCAGGAATTTCTCCAAATCTCTCTTAAAATGTACCTGAATTAAACACAGTACTGCAGGTAAGCCCTTAGAGTTGAAAAAGGTAGAATAACTTTATCAATCTCCTCCATGATTGTCCTGTGTGCTTTTTACCAATGGCATTGATACTGTTGACCAAGTTTGGAGTTTCAGATCCTTTTCAGCGCAGCTGCCAGCTAAACATTCCCCAGCTTGTATGTATGCTTGTTGCTCTGCATCTACATCTTGCACATATCCTTTCTGAATTGCACTCTCCTTTTTCAGATTTATTTCCTGTTTGTCAAGATCACTTTGAATTATAGCCCTCCTGTCCCAAGTGCTTGCAGTTCCTCACAGGCTGGTGTAACTGCCAGTTTAAAAAGCTTCCTCTTTACTTTACAGCCCACTTCAAGAACTAATGCATCAAACAGTATCAGCCCCAGGGCAGGCTGCTGCAGATGTCATATTGGTAGTGAAATAATGATACTTGTAAAGCTGCTTCTACATAGGTTTTCTACCAGTTTTGTAACTTCAATGTGCATATTTCCTTCAGAGTGCGTAACATCTGCATGAGCAAACTAGGGATATGTGAAAAAGTGTCAAAAAACTCTATAAAAGATGGATATATGGCATCAGCTGCCTCTTCCTTATGCACAAAGTGTTACTCTCTCAAAGCATGTTACTCATTTCACAGAAATGACCCAATTTATTTTCAACACAACTATGATGAGTGCTACTTCAGTCATGCAGTGGTTTGATTATTCATTCCATGATTTGTTTTTCTTTTTTAATAGGAGTTGCCGCTAAACTGATGGTTAGGTAATTTCCAAATAACACTTTAATCTTTCCCCTATGCTTCTATATTTGTCCTTGCTCAGCCCTGAAGTTCCTTGAGATGGTTCAAAGGAGGATCACAAAAGCAGAACAGCAGAAGAGTTACAAGGTAGGACTAAATCTCTTTTTTAGAAGGAAAGTTGTGCTGAGGTACTTGTGCTGAGGTACTTTCAAGGCTGAGATGCTTACTAGGCTCATACTAATACTTGCAGAACTGGGAAGGAGTTTTGTCTCTAGGTAGACAAGAACTTTTGCTTCCTTCAGCAGTTGCTCGTATGGTTGCTGCTGATATCATCCATCTTGGCTTAGCTAGCATCTGTCACTACTGAGAGCCAAACCCTTGTCTATGCTTGGGATATACAGCTTGGTTATCTGAGAATGGAAACATGTTTATAAACAGGTTTATATACAGGTACCTGGGTAAAATTGAATGTAGGATCAAATTAGATGATTAAATGCTATTTCAATAGCTTCCAGCTATTAAATATTATGAAGTTTAAGAGTAATATATCTAAGAAAATTTATTCAGATTTTGTTTTTCATTTCCTGGCACTACCAAGTATGCCCCTTTTGATTATTTACTCCAAGTTTATATTAAAATGCAGTTCTGAGTTTTGTGGGAGACATCCATATTTCACAGAATAAAAACAAACATTTCTATGCAACCCCTGATATGAAGCCACATACTGGCAAATTATAGTTGTGGGTTGCTGATTTGGAAATTCTTTTCATGCACTTCAGCAACACAAGATCCATGTTAGAGGCAAATAATAATTTGGGTCAAATTCTGCTGGTTCAAGTAAATGAATAGACTTTCTTGTTTGCTTAACAGAATTAGTCTTTTACATGCTAGCTTCTTAAAAAGCATGGATTTTCACATAAAGCTGAATCACAGTCTTAATTGTAATATTAAACATTAATATTTATTTTATGCAAAAAAAAAGTCTGAATGCTGAGATATTTTCAAGGTGGCTGAATACTATTCCAATTTTTACTAATGCATAAACAGTCTAAAAATGCTGGGAAAAGAACTCCAAAGGCATACTTTGCCTTCTTGTAACCACTGCACTGCAGGTCTACAAAGCCCTTTTTGTGGAGTAAGAGAATTGGACTCATCTCTTAGAGACACCTTGAAAAGGGAAATTTTCAAGATTGGGTGCATAAAAATGGAAAAGTATATTGAATTTTGTATGTTTTAATGAATTAACAGCTGACTCAGAATGGCTAACAATTAGATACTCCAATTTCACCATCCTCTTTGCTCTTAAAAAAACTCAAAAAAACTATACTCAAAATATAACCATGTTTCTTAGACAGAGGAGTACTAAATTGTCCCCTAGTATGCACCATTGTTCCTGTGACCCCCACATGCTTCTGGAACTTCATAGTCTTTTAAGTAGTTTGAAGCTGATAGGATTTGCTTGCTTCAGTCTTAAGTTTCTCTCTGTTGATAACTGATAAAAATAGTTTTTTCAGATAAAAACAGACTTTTCAATAAATGCACTGCTTATTTTCTTTTTAGTAACTCAGAGATATAAAATTATATTAGAAATATGGGGGTGGGGGGATTGTTCACTGGAAAAATCTTGCTCTTTTAAACTTTCCTTTAGTTGTATCTTTACATATGTATCTCTTTTCAGTTAAAAGACTTTAAAGAATTTCTGGTTTTCTTATGTTTTTCTGCCCTGTTTTACTCAGCTGTGATATAGGCCAACTTGAATGACAGAAGCATGGATGTCTTGAGCCCTTGTGTCAGATTGGTTTTATTGGTAATATATTTAGTCAGACATTTCATCAGCTTTGTGCTCAATCATACAAACCTTGTGCTGGTCCAACACCAGAGAGGGATGAGAGTTTAACCTGCACTGTTTAATCTGTACTGCTGGCTGTCACAATGTTTTAATGAATTGCTGGGTTTCAGCTGAAACTGTGGTGCCTGTCCCAAGCTGCTTAGAAGAGCATCCTTAGCCCCAGGCCAGGCTTATCCTGGTCATCTCTGTGGTCTATACAGTGTCTTGGGAGACAGGCCATGCTTGCTCCTTTGAGACCTGGATTGGTCTGAAAGCTGGAAAGGGATAAGTGAAAGAGTCCATCTGCCTGAGGAGTTGGGTTTTTTTCTTAACCTGTGACTAATAGAATGATTTTCTTCATCGTTCTTTTTCATCCCGGTATAGAAGATGAAATCTTCTACATGATAGCTTAGAGAAAGTAGAGGTGAGACAGAGAAGAGTAGAATGAACTTGGGGGCAAGTTTGGTTTGGGTCCATATACTTGACAAGTAAAGAGTTACAAACTCTTGTTACAAAAACTAAAATTTTGTTTCTTGCTGAGGTCATATTTGGAATAAGACTAGCTGTGATTAAGATACTGCTAATAAAGGTGTGCCTTACCTCCATCATTTTCTCATTCATGATCACATGTACTTGTTAGAGCCAATAGAAATATTATGCAATTATACAACAGCTGAAGTAGCTTTAATAGCTCAAGTGTGTACAACTTAGAAAAATTATGTAGTGAAATGAGCTTGTGTGTGCAAATTCTAAAAAATTACCTGTCATGCTCAGTTTACATAGAAAAGCCAGTATAACCATCTGTTTCTTTGTTGATAATTGAAGTATTAAGCTTCTCTACAACAATCCAGAAACAGGCTGCTCTTTAGGGAACAAACTATATTTCATTTGCACAGAAGTCACAATTTTTCTTTATTAAAATACTACCAAGATTAAAGATTACAGGAAAGATTCAAGAGGTGTATTTGCACTCAGGTGGATTTTCTTACTATTTCTTCCATTAGTAGCACTTACTCAAGAAAGCTGTGCCTGGGAGTGCAGCTCTTTCAAGAACTGGGTCACAATTTCTATCATGGCAAAAATATTCCACTAGTTTCAGGTCTCGGTTCTGCCAGCTAACCAGAGAAGAGGCATTCTAAACAGAGCATCCAAAGAGCACTGTGTATATTTTTGTCATTTTTCTTTATGTTTTTCTCCAAATGTAGTAATGTATTCTTCATAATATAATCTTTGTAATGTATTGAAATAAATTTATTCTTAATTTTCTCTCGCATATTTTCTGGTCCCTGGTTTGGTTGCATGGTGAGAAATAATAGATTTCCCAAGGGTGAAGTCCATCAGCAAGTCCTGACTCCTCTTAGAGCATCATGCCATTAGAGAGGTTGAGAAGTCATAAAGAATCTGGTGGAAACATCTCAAGTGAACTGAAATGCCTTTGTTACTACTGGCAACTTGGGTGCCAGATTTGGAGAAAGCTTCTTAAAGAGTATAGGTAAATGTCTATCTCTAGGGAGAGAAGGTTTTATATTCTGGGATTGTCTTAGATTGTCCTGTTCATGCTCTGCATAAGACTTACAAGTTAATGAGCAGACATACATCTTCCAGAGAAAAGAAACTGAGGAAAAGCAGATTTATTAAAAAAAAAAAAAAAAAAAAAAAAAAAAAATCTCGTGTACTGTTGGACCACTTCTACTGTCCATAAGTACTCAGACATGTTATCTCACTTTTCCTTATGAAGGATGATATTGTGGAGACTGTAAAACATAAGCTTTCTACAGGAAACAGAAAAGGAGTGATTTTTTTCTGAAAAGAGAAATCAGAGTATTCATGTAGGTGTCTCTGAGGCTAGGAAAGGTCTAGAAGTGAGCCATGTGGGTGTTTTTTTAACGATGTGAAAATTGTTTATGAGAACCTTAGGACCTCCCTGAGGAGTGAAAAGATCCAAGAATGGACTAACTGGAGAAATAGTTATTTGCAGTTGATCCTGGTTTTGATGTTCACATGGCACTGGGGAGGTGAAAGGAGGTCTAACCCGAACCCTTATAACATCTCCTTATTAAAAATATCCTTCAGAGCAGTGAGAGGACATTTTGGTGGTTGTAGTTCACTCTTCTCACACAAGGATCACACAAAGGCTTTTAACTCTGTCCCTTTCAGCAGTTTTGCTGTAGCCTTGTCTTCCACATTTGGCACACAATACACACATGGGGATGTTAACTGAATTCACAAAAATCCATAAAGAACCAAGTTTCCTTTGGAGCAAGG
Organism: Agelaius tricolor; assembly: GCF_023055355.1. Taxonomy (NCBI): domain Eukaryota; kingdom Metazoa; phylum Chordata; class Aves; order Passeriformes; family Icteridae; genus Agelaius; species Agelaius tricolor. The sequence goes on from NW_027269261.1 coordinate 50,027,918, forward strand.
AGAATGCTAAGCCAGCATTTCTTGTGTTTCTGTTCAAAATTGCTAGAGTTTTTAATAGAAATGATATACAATGTGCTGAAATTTACTGTTTGTAGAGTGTTGTTGTCATCTTGGATTCTCTATGCATTTCTTTTCTCAAGGGAATGAAATGTTTGTGGTTTTTTTAATTTTTTTTTTTTACTTTATGACTGTTTTGTTCAGCTCTATCCAGTACTAAAATGGATGGTGGAAAAAAATCAACTGACCAACCAACCAAAAACAAAACAGCAAACAAAAAAACCTGCACACCACCCAAACATACCAAAAAACCAACAAAAAACTAACTCCCCTCCCCCAAAAAAACAAATCCAAAAGCGAGCTAATAGTTCTTTTGAAGCAAATAAATTTTATCTGACTTTTATATTCTGGATGGAAGTAAAAAATCATAAAAGTAATGATTCTTTTCACAAGAAGTAGGAAATGGTCTAAGTTAAGAAAACAATATTGTTGCTCTTGTGTACCTAGAGCCCTGTATGAGCAGTAATTAAAAAAGACAATGTCTTTTTGTTTAAAAAAGCAATTTATTTCCAACTTTTATGTGTGGCAGTCAAACAAAAAGAATTGTCACCTTTTTACAATTTAAAACATTGTTTCATATGCATCCAGCTTTTGTTTAAATGCCCACTCTCCTCCTCAAGTGCTGCATTATTATTTTCTGAACAAAAGTGTGTTGATAAGTTCCTGAATAAATTTTTGTCCTGTTTCCTTGTGATTATCATATTCATTTCCACTTAATCCTTTCAAAATGCACTAAATGGAAAAGTTGAATAAAAGTTTAAGTGACACTTTGTTCTTTTATAGTGTCTTATGACAGACATCTATACTGTAGTGTCGAGAGAAATTAGCAGGTATTCTATAAGGTGATTAAAGCTGTCTGATTTTCCTGTTTTTTTCTCTGGGTTTAGGTTTGTTTTTGAGTCCTTTCTTTTCTGGGGCAAACGGGAAAACGTTGCAGATTTAATGCAGAGATTAAATATTTTCAGCTTAAAAATAGTCATAATAACTTTTTCTGCAAATATTTAGTATAAAATGGGACTAGGTCTTCATTGATACTGAAGAATAATGAGCAGTGGTGAATCAATTCATTACTAACCTGCATGCTGCAGTCATTCGTTAAATTTTCCATATCAGTTTTGTCACCTTGAACTTTTTAAAAAATGGTTTACAGGTGTAAATTCATCCATTATTTGATTTTGCAAAAGCTTTGTAAAACGGGTTAATGAAGCTTTCTTCTTATCTCTTTCCTAAAGTGCGGTAGTGATGTATTTGCTCCTATGGTCTTCATATTTGGACAACTTTGCGGTCCTACTGGGTGAAGTAAAAAGACCAACTCCCACATATTTTATTAAAAGGAAATGGAAAACTGCTACAGAGGCTTAAACCTTGCACAGTGAAGCAAAGCAAACTCTTACAGCTCTTCTGCCCTACATCCTAAGCATAGCACTGATTTCAGCTATCTACAGCCTGGTGACCACCAGATACCAAATAATCTACCATGAATCTTTCATTGTTGCTGCTTGCATCAGCACCAGGTTCTTTGCAATTCCCAGGAAAGACATAGGTCTTCAATCCTTACTGTCTTTAATTCAAAACCTGGCACAATCAGACCTGAATCTTGGCCTCAGCTGCAGGCCCACAACCCAACACTGCGCCAAATGCACTGTGAGCCAAAGCCCATTTGCCAGCTCCAGCCTCCTGCCCAGGCTCTAGCAGAAAGCCTGTCTTTTCAGTCTTCTGCTTCACTGGGAACGATGCCTCCAGCTACATCCTAAACCTGACTTTCAGAGAAGATTTCAAGTAGCATTTGGGGTTCTTTGTCCTCAAGGAACTGTGTACTAATTTTGGTGAGCAAAGTTAAACTAACTTTCCACATTTCCAGAATGCAATAGAACTCTCATTTTAAATAGTGCCAGTAAAGCAGAATTATTTCCTACCACCGTAGGTGAGCTGGAGTATATTTTACTAACTGAACTCCTGTGTTGCCCATTTAAAGTAAATGGAAACAGCAGAGGATACTTACCCTTTATTTTATTAAGTTAACCAGTTGCTTCTCTGCAAAATTTCATTCTCAAATTTGACAAGCAGGTGCTAAATTTTAGCTATGTACACCCAAAACTAGATTTTATAGCTTGAAGCTAGACAGCTCATGGGAAGAATAACTGGTACAGAAGAAAAATTGAAGGCCATCCTTCTTGCTCACTGGTACTTGCAAATAGTTTCAGAACTGCAAGATTAGTCATGTCTTTCTAGCTGTAGTGATCATACAATTGCACCTAGGAACTGAAAAATAAGCAGGTACAGTAGTACTTGAATTGTGATTTTTAATTATTAGTACTTCTTATTTTCAATGATTTTGGAGAGGAAATTGAAAGTATCAGGTATTTTGCTTCATATTTTTCTTCTGCAGATAAGCTGTTTTGCTCTGTTCTCAAGATCTCAGATACAAAGTGTAACCTTAAAACTCTTTACTAAGGTTGCTTTTTTTTTAAAAAAAGGGGGTTTTTTAGGGCATTCTAAGTACTGCTATGTGCATTTACAGTTTCACTAGGTGAAAGGAAAAGCTGGTCTTTAAGTTTTTGTTATGTGCTTTAGTAACCACATACAGTAGCAATATCAAATGATGCTTTATAGTACTGATGTTGATACTCTGAGAAACTTTAGAGCCCATAAACTAAGAAAACATGGCAGGTTTTACTGAAGTCTCATGGTGCTGTGTTATTCAACTAATGTTGCTTTTAACATAACTTTATTAGCACAACTATGTCAATACACACATAAGTTGCTTCTTGACAAAATCATCCTAAATGCTCATGGTGTGATGTATTACAAGATGCCACTTTTCAAGTTTTACAGTGAATTCTTTTAGGTCTGTACAAATTAAAAGGGGACTGTGTGCCATCTGAGGAAGGAGGATCAGCCAGAGCCAGTCCAGATCACATAGCAGAGCCTGAGCTTAGATGGGGCTCCTGAGCCAATGGACAGGAGTTGTATGAGAAGTCCCCAGGTGAGGCCAATCATGGCTATTAGGCCCTCTCAGAGCACTTAGGGTGCTGGTAAAGGCATCATCTTCTCCTGAGCCAAAGCTGTGTGTTAGCACAAGTGTTTACAACAGTTCAGTTGTGTGCAGCATTGCCCCAAGAATCTCCTTAATCTCAACACACAGCTCAGCTTCCATAGATAAATATCTTTTACACACTCAGAGTTTGAGAAACCTCAAAGGTTTTCACTTTATATCATGGTAACATTGGAGATGTAGAATGGGCCTTCACAGACCTTCTTCCTTCCTACATTCTGCTGTGCAATGAACCCATAACAGGAGTGATTCCATGGATTGCATCCCAGTGCACTTTTGAGCACAGTATGTGCAAACAGTGTCCAGACCTCTTGGGCTCACTCCCTGTGACTTTGGAAATATTTGTTTGTTGTTGAAAACAACAGCTGAAGTTTACTTTAGCCCTTTGTGTTCTAAAACATGTGTTCTTGTCCCTACTTACATCAAATAGTTATATTTTCTTTTGAAATGGCTTTTGTGCTAACTAGTGCAAGCTGGCAAACCTAATGTCAGTTCCATGAAAAATTTCAAGATTTGGAAATATTTCTCATTCCACATTGGGACAAAATGTCTAGATGGAACTCATTTGTGAAGAACTAAAACCCCACTAAAATTCCCAAATATTTTGCTTTCGAGAAAGTATGTCAGAATAGTATATTCAAAACTGTTGGATGCTTAAACCCAAGTTTTTAAATCTTTAGTGGCAAGACATAGATAGCATGTCTTGCCACTAAAGATTGTAAAACTTGGGTTTTTAAATAGGTCCTGACTGCTTCTATTGTTTGGGACAACCCCCCTGTTTTAAGAAAGTAGGTTTTTTTCTTTGTACATTGAAGTTCCAGTTAAGTCTAAAATTAAATCTAAGAGGATGCTGTGGCAATGATTTTATCTGTCATGGGCAATTCATAACTCCAGATGTGCCTCCTGATGGTATGCAAAGAATATCAGTTCAGTCTCTTCACAGATTTCTAGTTCCATGTAAACTAGACAAGGCAATGCCTACCTGTAAAGTCAGAGGGCTGAAAGTATGGTGATGGTGAATCATTGCTCCTCATTTCTCTGGATCTTCTCTTGTTAGAATTCTGCTATATACAATGAACCACATTGTCTCTGATTTATGTACAAATTCTATCAATTGCAATGAGAGCTGCACATTCCCCAGTCAAACACTGTTTCTCTTTCACTGTCTTTTCATAACCTTTCATATGGCATAGTTTAGTTAATTTTAGTCCTTTCTTTATTATTAAATGTTCAGTTTATTATTCTACTTCATTTTAAACAAGATTCTTCTTGTGTTTAAAGTATTTTTTCCTCCTTATCATATGTGAGAGTCTATTTGGCATTCTGGATTAGAAATATTTTTCTTACACTATTTTCTCCATCTCATAGTAGTTTGTTACAATCTAAGAGTTTTGACATTTATTTTATTTTATGAGCAGAGCTTTGAAATGTTGAGTTTTATTTTGTTTTGACCCTTTTGCCCAGAGAATTACATGAGCACTGTAAAAAGATACAAGAAAAATATTTGGTCACATTTTTACCCTATCACTTGTGACGATATCTATTTTAGTCTAAACAGGGTGTCAGTATTTTAAGCCAAAGTCTACCCATCATTGTGCAAGCAACCTTTCCATTGCAATGGAAGAAGTGTGCATATTGAAGGGACATGGCATAACCTTATACATGTAGCTTTTATTTTATAACATAGTTTCTTTTTTGGATGGCTGAGATTATTTTTAAGTCCAAAGAAAGGAAAAGTAATATTTTAAGAAACTTACTGTCTTTAAGAAACTTTTTTTCTGAGTAGTATGATAATTATTAAAGATTAGCAATATCTGGATCCTTACACTCTCCAACAAAGGCATCAGGAATTAAAGAGTGACACACCTGAGGTGCTAACAATACCATATAGGCTCTTTAAAACCAACTGCTGATGGAAAGTAGAAAATGTGAATCTGTCATAAATATCAAGCAATGACTTCTACAGAAATGCTGTTGGTTTTCGGATTTTACAAGGGTAGCTGCAGCCATGAGCTAAGTGAGACCTGCTCAGAGAGTGTTCAAGCAGTTTCATGGTCTCATTAGCAGAGGCTCTTGGTGTAGGACCTTGGTGAGGTGCAGAAGAGTTCTTCACCAAAAGGGGTATCCAGCATTGGAGCACACTGCCCAGGGAAGTGGTTGGTTGATTCTCCATCCCCAGAGGTATTTAAGAGACCTGTAGGTGTGGTGCTCAGGGACAGGGTTAGTGGTGGAGTTGGCAGTGTTGGGTTAATGGTTGGACTCATTGATTTTAGAGGTCCTTTCCAAACCAAGGATTCTATGATTCTATGCCTGTGGTGGGTTTCCAGTTCCTGTGGATGTGATGTGGGTGTGTGGTGATGGCCTCCCCAACTGATCAATGCTCTAGGGTTGGTTTGCCAGGCTTGCTTTGCAAGAAGAGACACAGCCAATGAGTCTGTGAACAGTTCCATCATGGAGAGATTGTTGCCTGTGCTTGGATTCCAGCTGATGTGAGGGCAGTGCAGAGGGGGGATTGAGTTCATGAGCACACTGCTGTTGGGATGTCTGGCCTCATGAGGAGGTACCCCACACTGGAGCCAGGCTAGTTCTGTAACAGCAAGGTTCTTTCAGGAACACAGTAGCAAGGAGCTGCAAAGAGGGACTGGGCATTCAGAGTGGCAATGCATGGGATTGGGAACATGCCATGGAGCTGGGGTACTTCTTGGGCTCTTCCAGTGCTTGTAGCTTGGTGAGCTGCTTTGGACTTCACTTGTAGATCTCCTGGGGTGTTTTTTTCTGTTGTCCTCAGTTCCAGACTCCGTTGCTGGGAAATATTGATCGTGGTTGAAGATTCAAGTATCTATTCAGCTCGTGTTGGTGGTCCCAGGGCACAGCTCTCAGAAGCAGCACTTTGCTCAAAAAGGTGCATGGAAGGGATCCAGAAATCTGCAGAAGGCCATGTGGGACTCATTAGCAGCAGTGTTGAACCACAGGGCACAGGTCCCACCACCAAATAGAGTAAATACCCCTGGTGATGCCTCAGAGTTTAGCTTTTATATTTTTCAGATTCTGTGCTTTAGTGTGTAATTCTGAGCTTCATATTAGGGGATGGTAAGCTCTCTTCACAGAGTAGGGAGACAAAACAATTCCTTCCCCAGCTGGGGACCAAGGACAGCCAATCCAAATTTCAGGCCCAAAAGCATAAACAATGTGGACTGAAGAGAGAAAAACAGGAAGGATGGGACTTCATCAGCTAAAGCTATAACTGGACAATTAACTCCAATATGCTAATGGCCCAGAACTTATAAAAGTGAGAACCCTCATGACCGGTCATCCATTTTGTGACCATTTTGGGTTCATCTTGGATGTAGCCATGGCTGGGCTCTTGTACTGCCCAAGGTGTCTCCATTGAGGCCTTCTAATAAATACCTACTTTATCCTTTAACTCAGTCTAGCCTCTGTTCTAGGTCAGCCTTCAGAAGGCATCACTGGCACAGCAGAAACCTCTATTTGTGTCACAGCTCCAGTGGGAGAATGAAGCTTTTCAGATCTCAGACTGCAAAGCACAGCTGGTGTGTCTCCCCAAAGCTGGAGCAGGAGAAGTGTCCTTGCCTGTCCAAGGTGTGAACTAAAGGGGGACATATTTTGCCAAGACAGGGGGCTGTGGGAACAAGGGGACAAACTTCACAGCAGTATGGAGAATAAATGGCATCTTCATAGACATCCTGCAGATGCAAAATCCCGAACCTGTAGCTTCACAGAGGGATGGCAGTCAGAGACCACAGTGAGTTCTGGGAGTCAAGTGGAAAGCCCCAGCCTGGGAAAGACAGGAGTCAAGTGACTCCTGGTGAGGGGAGGATGGCCGACCTGCATTTGCAGGACTGGTTGAGTGTGCTGGTAGCAGGGAAGGGTAAAGACAGCCATCCCTGGGCAAGAAACACAGCCTCCTGGGGAGCCATGCATTAGCACCAAGGGGAAGCCACGAGTGACAGTAGTGTAGAACTCACCTCTAGGGGTGCAGAAGGCTCAATATGTTTATCCAACTTGCTGTCTAAGAAGTCTGGTGCTTGCTAACTCAGACCCAGCATGCTGCAAAGAAACCGCTAAGGCTTGTCTGACCTGAAATGTGCTATTTCTCTTGCTGCTTGAGTATATTGGCAGCACTAATATATCTGGAGCAGGGACTTTGAACATATCAGGAGTGATCAGACAGCTGTGGGAATGAGGACCAAAGTTATGGAGACCTAGGTGATGTTATGTGAGCCCTGCCAGTGCAAAGGAAAGGCTTGGAGAGGCAGGTGGATTCCACGGGTCAATGTCTGGTTGCACAGCTGATGTCATTGACAGGAATTTGGATTTTTTGAGCATAAGACCTACTTTGGACCGTAGGAACTACTAGACAGAGATGGTCAAAGCAAAAAAGGCCATGGGAATGTTTTCAGACAGCAGCTGCACATGAGCCAGCCACATGCCCTGGCAGTAAAGAAAAACAACAGCTTCCTTTGCTATGCTAACAGGATCAAGAGAAGTAACTAGCCTTCTTTGCTCAGTACTCATGAGATCTCTCATCATGAAATGAAATCTGGAAGGCTATGCCCAGTTTCAGGCCCCTCCATTTTAGGAAAGACATGAATAAACTTGAGCAAGTTCAGCAGAAGGCAACCTAGGTGGTCAGGTGGCTAAAGCTTTGCAGAGAGGTTGAAGGAGCTGGGCTTGTTCATTCTGGAAGAGAGAAAGCTTTGGGGAGACAAAACAGCCTTCCCCTTGCCGTGATCAAATTATTATGGAATAGCCGACAGATCCTTTCACAGTGCTGCATGGTGAAGGACCAAAGACAGAAGGTATAAGCTGAAAGAAGAGAGGTTCAGAATGGATATAAGAAAAAAGCTCTTTTACCGTGTGGACAATCAAACACTGGAGTAATTTGCCCAGTGGGGCTGTCTTCTCCATGGCCTGGATGGATAAAGCCCTGAGAAACCTTGTCTGACCTTACAGCTGATCCTGCATTTAACAGAAGACTGGAGTAGAAATCTCCTGAGGTCCATTCCAGCCTGGGTTATCTTGCCATAATATGAATATGCTATGAGCCAATGGAAATAAAAAATAATGAACCAGTAAACTCACTGATGAACACCAGAGTATTTATACATTGTACCTTAGCTTTCCCTTAAAATCTTGTTGCAGAGTTCACAGAGAAAGAAGGTATTGGCTGTTCAGATTCAGCCTGGAGGCTTGGCTTTAACAGCAGGGAAGGGTAATTCACTCTGAATTGATGGATTATGCACAGTAATAGTTGAAAAGTGCATGTGTCTTCCAATTTACCAAGTCTGCTAGGCTTCCATCCGGGATGAGAGAGGGATGGGTAAAAAGGCTAGCATTTTAAATAGCCTGTTGTAGCTACATCAGTATTTCTCTGCTAGAAACCCTTCCTTCTGTGTACAGGAAACTAGTTTAAATGAATATTAAATTGAGAAATACAGATGGCCTGAAAAATAGTGGTGAAGAGCAGCATACTGTGCATCATTCATGAATTTTATAAAGGTGCCAGAGAGACAACTGCGATAACTTACATGAATGTATTCATTAAATTAAGAAATTGGGTAAAAACACATATGTGTTTACACAGAAATATTAATATGCCTTATTAATATTATCATGCCAAGTGGTGCATTCAAATAAACATAAGCAACTAATAGCACTTGTACAGTTTCTAAAGCTTGGTCAGTTGATTTGAAAACACTTTGCTAAGAATTAAAAATATTACACTTTGTTTAATTTGTAGGGAAATTGTGGCACACTAAAGTGATTTGTTGAAGGTGTCTTGGCACAAGATTTTTTGAACCTCAAACCCACGTTCTGTTAAACTCTAGGGAGAAAGCAGATTGAATCTTTGACCTGAAGTGGTCACCAAGCCAGTAGTTGGATATTGTAATACATTGTGTTTTTATTGTTAAATTGTGTTTTTATTCAGTGATTCTAGCACTAGTTAAATATGGAAGTTGAGCAATAACTGCATTATGGCATTTGACACTGCGTTAAAATGAGTTATCCATTCATCTGACGAGTGTCATACTGACCTGTTTACATATTTCTCACAAAACTATTCTCTCTGATTTGCAACAGCTTAAACCCATGAAATTTTGGACTAGATATCCCAAAGGATGTCAAGTCTTTGACAGGCTGTTTAGCAAAATGGTATTTTCCTTCATATTCTCTCTCTCATCTACAGTCATAGTGTTCCTGTACATATGGCTAGACATTTCCCATGGGAGAGTTTTTTGCTTGATATGGCATGTCCACAAGTCCTCTCCCCCTTTCAACTCTTTGGAATGAAGGAAGGGACACTCATTCTTTTTCACTGTCCTCCACTGTTTTTCAATCTGGACACTTAAATCTGTGACATTCATTGTTCTGGGTGAAAATTTTCTTAGTTCTCTTTGAAGTTATAAAATTCTCTTTGTAGTGTTATTCTCAGGAGTCTCTTCTGAACAATATCAAATATTCATTTTTAGGCCATGTACTGAAGTGGGTTTTCACCTACCATCAGAGCGCCTTTCACTGGTGACAAGCAGTGACTTTCTCGGGCCAAGAATGGCTTTCCCCTACATTGCTGTAGCTGTCTCTGTCATGGCACAGTAAAGCTCCACAGTAGCTTCTCTATCACATTATGTAACTGCACTAACTCTACCTCACCCATTCTTACCATGTCAGTTACATAAAACAAGGAGTGTGAAAAACTAAATTATAAGACTCAAACAACATTATGTACACTGCAATTTACATTTGCTTATTTCAAAAGTGGTTACTTGTCTATTAAAAAAAAAAAAAAAGCAGAACATATACACCTTTTCCCTACAATAATTATTTCCCAATGCTGAAATGTCTGAAGAAATAAAATGTAAGTATTACAGCCAAATTTTAATTTTCTTATGTTCTCAGCTAGAGAGGATTGTTGGACTAAAGGATTGACTTAGCTTCTTATTTTCCAACTTTGCTACATCAAAGTGACTAATAGCCAGAATTGACAATAAGCAGATAGTCAAACCTCTGAGCTAAACAGAATTCATTTAAGCTGGCAGCAGAGCACCAAAGAGGACACATCCTTCTGTGTATCTTATTCAACTAGTATACATTTAAACAAATTGGAAAAAATTATTGTAAAGCTATAAAGACACTAAAGGCTTGTGCTTGTGACATGGTTTTTCAGTTGTCATTACAGGCAGGGCATGTTCATTTTCTATTTAATTGTGGGTTCAGTTAGAAGTTTTGGTTTCAGATTTCCCCCTTGGTCACTTAGTTCAGTTCCTATGAAGACCAGCAGAAGGGTGTTCACATAGTAAATATTTTAGCAAAACCTCCTTTCCAAATTTCTCTGACTGTCTTAGTGGCATACTTTGGGGCCCTTCTGCTGTTTTTAAGGAGGCCCGAAAGGACGGAATTTGGGAACCACAAAAGCTCTCTGGGATGGCTGAATCAAAAGAGAGTTGAAAACACGGGTAAGGCAAAACTCCTGACTTACTGTAGTGGCAAAGGCCAGAAGGACCCCCAAAGGAAGTAGCCCCCATGTGGATGAGTTGACGGTGTTCTTTGGTGCACAAATCCACTGAAGACCGCTGCTTATCCCTTATTTGTTCTTTTCCCCATCCTCCCTGTGCTGGAGTTGGGCATTCAGGGAGTTCTGCTATCTTCAGCACAGTCTTCATACACCAAACTGTGGCCAAATTACTCCTTATTGTTCCTTATTGTTCTTCCCTCCTATGCTGGAGCCAGCAGGACCAGAATTCCTTAAAGCCCAAAGTCTGTGGCACACCCCTGAAACCACAGACCTATTCCAGCTAAGTATCTGGCTCATTCCTACTCACCAGATCCTCAGTGTGCCTCTTCCAGCTGGTGTGGCAGATTTCACCAGCTCTGTTAACACTTCACAATGCTTTTGGATGCTCCCAGCTCCAGAACAGAGGAGTGCTGAAAAAGAGGAAGATGAGGAGATATTTATAAAAGCTGTTGAATGAAATCAAAACTCCTTTGCTTCTCTCAACTATGTTTTAACAAGGATGACTAATAAAGACTCAATGAAAACTTTGTCTAGCATTTGCTGTTGAATTATACTTCTGAAAGAGTAAATCATGACAAGTCTGCACAGAATCTGCTATTTACTTCAAAATGCAGGTCAAGCTCAGCAAACCAAGCTGCCATGTGATAAATTTCTCTTTGACACCATATGTTCCAGCTCTTCTTGAAAGAAGTATTTATTAAAAGTGATGACTGTAGGTTAATACCTTGTCAGTCAGGAGTCAGTATGATGCTTTGTGTCAACACACAGGAGAGGGGGATAAAGGAGAAGTTCCTCAGGATGAGAATGGGCATTGTGTGCTTGGACAGAGAGAGAGGTCAGCTTTTTCACTTCATAGGGGCAATACTGCACATGCCTCCAGGAAATTATGCTCACTACTAAATTAGTTATTCCTGCACTCTAGAATATTTTGGGAACTGTAGAGCTGCTTTAGCATCTCTTGTAATATTCACTTCCATTTTCTGTGCAGGCAGCAGCATTATTTCTGTCCGCATTCTGCTGTAGTGAGCCATACGCTTCTGAAAAATTGCTCTAGACTATACAGACTAGTAAGTGCTTTTCCCTGGATTGTTCCTGAACCCATTGTTTAAAAATTGGATTATTGCTCTTTGCAAGTTTTTTTTCCTTTGATGGGTCTTCCTGGATTCACTTGGTAGTCTCTAGATCAACAGCTCCTCAATCTAAAATATGGTATATTATTGGCACAACCTTCTGCTTCACTCAAGAATTCAAGATTTCAAAATCTGACTTCATCTCATATCAGGCAAAAGCCAAGTATTTTGAAATTTTCAGAAAGAAAAAGAGAAGTAAAGCATATGGGTTAAAATATTTTAACCGTAGTGTTTGTACTGGAAGTAATTTTAATGTCTTAAATTTGATCAAATTTGTAATTTTTAAACAGAAAACCCATTTTTTATATAAGGAACATGCTTGAGGAATATTTTGAGGCTCTTGGAACTGCTGTTTCTTCTAGGAAGTTTGCATAAAGCAAACATGTGTTTGAAAACATTTTATTTTGTATTATGAAATATGTCTGTTAAGTAGTATTCTCTTTGTTTGTTCACTAGACCTTCTATGAACTATCAGAAAAATGGAAAAAATTGTAAGGCTTTTTTCTGGAAGCTTGAACAGAAAATGTGAAGCAGAACGTCAGCTGAAGCAAAAGCTTTATTGAAGTCTGCCCTCAGAATTCCAGTAGTCCCTGATCAGTGTTTTAAACTTTGTGCATCTGCAATAGCAGGAAGGCATCATTTCTGCAGCATTCAGTTAAATAGTTCTATATGTGTGAACATGTGCCATCTAATCACGAGCACAAAGCTTAAAGTGTAACTTTGACTTCTGTGTGGGCAGCCTATGTGGTGCAGGCAGAGCATCTAAGTTATATTGTGGTCAATATTGCAAATGGTCAGAAGTTTAAGCTTAAATATTCAGGATTTACTTTTTAAAATTTCCAATCAACCAATTAAAGCCACAGCTAAAATATTATTTTACATCTGAAAATAAAAAATTTCACTGCACAACACAGTAAGTATGCAGTGGCTCAAGTGCCTCTACTAAAAGCTTAGAGGAAATGAAGACATATAAGGTATTTTGATTCCTAGAAATACAAACCCTTTAAAAATATATGTACAACTTTTGGTAGCCCTAAAAATATGTAGTATGAACTTTCTTAGTGCTACGTTTTCCTATTATCTGAATTTAAAGCTGCTTTGCATCAAACCTAGAGTTCACCTCTCCTGGCTGCCTGCAGTGACTTCTTTGTAGGGTTGTGTGTGGTGTGTGTGCTTAAGAAAACAACATTAGGCTGTGCTATCTGATCTTAACATGCTGTACTGTTGTGGTGAATTTCTTAATGCACCAGGGTGTCCATCAGGCCCCAGATACAACCACAAAGCCAAGCCAGTGACGCAAATCAGCAGCTGATATAAACAAGTTGACACAAACCAGAAACTAAGCTAGCAGCAAACCTCCGGAGATGCTTCTTTCTTCCCTTCTTTTTTTTTCCTGCTGTTTTTTCTGAGGGTTTTTTTAGTGAAGCGAAACATTTCTCAGCAACTGAAATCCTTTTGCATTTGTCTCCAACATCACAACTAACCTAAATTTGGCTCTGTAATGTGCAAGTTTATGAGAATGTGATGCAGCCTGGTTGTAATTAGTTTATAGACAGACTCTGTGTCCTAGACTTAGCATGTTTGATGATTTTTAAAAGCATTCCAATGACATCTTTTTCAATTTGTATGCCACTTAGTAATTCATAAGAATACTCACAGAAGACACCATAGTGCTTTATTTAAGTCCTATAAATTTTTCTTCATCTTCTAACTATAAGTTATTAAGAGTGTAAAATCCCATTCTTTATAGTTAGAAATATCTCTCTCAGTTTCTTTCTTTCCAAACTGTATCCTTCTTTAAAGATTATATTTAGCACTTTATTGTTACTATTTACATCTCACTTCTAAGCACAAGCATCATCTCGTCTGGATTTACACCAGGCATGCTTTGCCACTGCAGCTGTATTTACTGCAGCTATGTGTGAATACAGCTTTGAGTAGCAGAAGTGCTTTTGTTCCTTGAGGTACCTTGTCCTGCTTTCCTCCTCCATCCAGGCAAGTAGGGTCATCCAGCCCAGGTACAGGTTTGTCTGTGTAACTGCATCTGCAGCCAGGCTCTGCAGCTGCAGTGATGCAAACCCCTCACCTGGCAGACACAGCCAAGCTGGCAGGAGCACAGGGGACCGTGGTCAGAACTATCCACCTCCTCTCTTTTCCCGGAATAATTACTGTTCATTCTGCTGGGTGTTTTTATGAAGTCATTCAGCCATCTGATTCTGTATCAATAAATCATTATTAGGTGCGATTATAATACTATTCTCCACCATTTTGTGACTTGCACTAGGTAAATTCCCTCCTTCAGTTTTATTTTACACGTTTTTCTGAATGTGAAATACTCTGAATTTATTTTATTAATCTTCAAGTTCTGGTTTCTCTTAAAGGGTATGGGACAAACAAAACAGAGGATGCAACCTAATTCTAAAGGCTCACAGTATTTAAAGTCATGGCAGCATGAGATGTATCAGAATTCCCCAATTTATTTCTAATTGACACTCTTGTTTTACAGGACATCAGTTTAATTGATTAGCCTTTGTTTGCAAACTAGAATAATTGTATTTACAAAGCTTAAAGACTGTATATATATTAAATAGGTAGCATTCATTACCAAAAAGTTCTTTTCACAAATTAAAATGCTGTCTGTTAACATATAAGTTGCGGTGGAAAATAATGCTTGTCTCCTGCGAGGGAAATGCATATATGAACTTGCTAATGTGTCTCATCATGATCTGTTCCTATTAAAGGGCTAATAAAGGGATGTAAAAGGTCTGTTTCTCAGAGCTTCTGTATCATGTATCCAGGCCTGCTGGAAAATACAAGAAAAGTTGTCAGTCAGGCCTCCTGGAGGTGAATGTCTTCTTTTTCATAGTCCAGACAATACTGTAACAGGAAATTGCTCCCATGTGTGGCACACACATGTAAGGAAAAGCAGGACAGTTTTTGCATCTATTAATAGAGAGATGTCATCTCCTGGATATTACAATTTACTGAAGAGTTCCCAAGGTTAGTTAGGAAATGCTGGCTGTTGTTGCAATTATGACCTTTTGCAAAATTGCTTTTAATGCTTTCCCATAAAATTTAGGCTTCTGAGAGAGAGTGGGTTGATATACAAAAGATAAGGAAACAGCAGTTCATATGTCTTTTTTCTTATGACTTGCATCCATTAAATAAATTATAAATAATAGTGCCTGCAATTTTTTCTCTTCTGTCATTATTGTCCCTTGATCACAATGTAATACAGAAGATGATCATAAATAGGTATCTTTAGAGGCAAAAGTGAAGACTGTTTTTTTTTCCTTTCCCATCCAACTTTTTGGGTTTATTATCAGTTTAAAAAAGATCCCCAACCAAAAAAAAAAAAAAAAAAAAAAAGACGGGAAGCTAAAACTGTTCAGCTTTGGGAAAGGGTTGCAGGGACTAAAATTCAGGTCTACAGATTACGTATTTAAATTCCAAAATCTACTCTTTTCTACTTAAGCACCTATTTTGCCTACTGCTCAGTTCATTGTGGGACTTGTAATACACAGTATAGTACCATCTATTTATTTAATAAAATGATAACATTATCCTCACTCTGTTGTTGCTTTAGCTCTGGATTTTACATTTTATCTCTTCTAAGAAGTGCTCTTGCAATTTCAGGGGAACTGTGAATCAAGAATATTTTCATATGTGTGGACTCAGCTGGATGCTGTCAGCTCCTTTGCCAGACAGAGACAGCGCAGGATCATTGAGCTTCAGTCCCTCAGATGCAGATGGGAGGACATTGAAACTGTGGCTGGGTGTAAGCATGGTCAGACTAGAGCTGGTGTCTGCAGAGACAAAGAGGAGTGGCCAAATCATGTCCTTAAAGAAAGGACTGAGAGGGAGTCTCCTCTTGAGCTGCAGTTGTTGCAGTTCAACTGTGACCATGTTAATTCAATGGGGCAATAACAGCAGCAGAGCAGTTCTCCTAGACAAGGCTCTCACCGAGCAGCCCCAGCACAATCTCCATTAATGGGTGCTGGTAGCCCTGCAATGTGGGTGCTGAGCCCCATTCTGCATGGTCCTCATCTCTTCCTCTTGCAGCTGAAGGAGAGGTCGTGTTGCAGTGGACTAACAGTGGTGACAGGATGGGTATGGAGCTGAGGGCAGTCACCCTGCCTCCTCTGTGTTCAGTTTTGCCTACGGTGATGAAAAAGCTTGAATTGTCCTGGCTTACAACAATGAGATAGCCACATCCTTCATGAAGTCAGTCTTCTCCAGAAGCTCTGCTGGGGACAGTGGTTTCAATGTGGAAATCCCCCAGAAAGGGAGACAAAGAAACGATGGCCTAATGCAGAGTCTTAAAAACTGAACTGCTGGCAGGCTCCAGTGGATGGGTGGAGGGGCAGCTAAAAACTTTTATCCAGGCTGTCTTTTGACCGTTGCCCCCAGCACAGCATGTTTGGTCACTAAGGAGCACACCTCCAAATGCAATACTCAGTCAGCAGAGGTACAGCAGGATGCCAGCTACTCCCTGGGTGAGCTGCCGAGCCAAGAGGGCACCTGCAAGCAGCTGTGTGAGTAGGTGGATGGGCTGCAGAGGGTGCTGTGCTCAGGGCCAAAATTGCAGAAACCTGTCACACCCTGTATTGACTTATCCAGGGAAGCTCTCAGGCAGGAAGCTTAGGAAAGGCAGAAAAACAGAGATAATATTTTTATTATAATAGGGACTGTGGAGTCAGCCAGGAAAGAGGAAAGTATGCTGCATGGAAGGCAGATCCCATGATACGGGGGAGAAACCCTTGGCAGTATTAGGGGTGGGTTTGGACTGGATTTCTTGTCTCCCGAGAGTCCTATGATCTCACCTGAAAAAATGCCCAATATCAATCTAAAAACCATCTAGAACAAGGAAGAACATGCACAAAATGGCTTGGCTTCCCGTGTTCTTGCAGGATGAATCCTAACAGCAGAGTCCCCAGAGGCTGATGGAGGACATGTATCCTGTCAGCCCCTGCCTGGAAGTCTGGCCTGCGGGACATGCAGAAAATCAAAGTACAGGAAATATTCTAGAGTAGGCAGGGGGAAGCCAGACTGCAGTTCCACAGCCTGCAGGGATCAGGGGAATATTGACAGTATGCTGGCCTAATGTGACTGTGTCTAATACAGTCTGAGCAGTCTGCAGCTGAAAGGACCTTATCAGCACTGCCTGACAGGATTTGTTACGGGCTGGGATGCCGTCTTGCACCAGGGACATTATTCACATGAGGAATGATGCTGTTCAAATGACAATATGTAACACTATTATAAAAAGGTCTTTCGAATTGTATTTTTGTGCAGGACTAGTATAAAGCGACAGAAAAAAGTTACATTGTAAAATTCTGCATGCTTGTGGAGTGGAAACAATGTCAAATGTGAGCATGAGCAGGAGAAAAAATGAAGGAAATGGACCAGTAGGAGAGTACAGAATAGAGAAAGGTGCTGCATAGAAGCTTAGGGAAAGTGGAATATTTCCAAAGTCTAATTTGGAAGCAATCATCCAGATTCTATGTTTTTCTAAATCTGATCAAATCCATCTGAAGCAGTGGACCTTTAAAACTCGGAGGCAGAAGTATTCAGAAGCTTTTTTGTAATCTATGCTAACTCATACTCATTAGTATTTCTGGGGAATACAAATTGTCATAGAACATGTTGTATTAATATGTCTTGTTCTAAAAATCAAGCTAAAAACTAAATTCAGTAAAATTAAAATCATTAAATAATGATTGATTGAAATTTAGCATGGAAAGTCATTAGATTTAAGACATTTTAGATAAAATTGGTAAGTGAGATAGTTACATATTTGTATATCTTCTCTCAGAATATAAACCTCAGGGTATACTAATGGCATTTTAAGGTAGTACATTTTAAATAAATTAAAAAATAGTTTGAAATTTACTATGTAGGATGGGTTTCCACAAGGCAAAATAGTCTAGAATTAATAAGGATTCACAGTAGCATACATACTAAGAATACAAAACACTTCCTAAATGAGATTTAGAAAGTTAAGAAAATCAAGTTTTGCACTTTATTCTGAATCTGCAGCAGATCAGCTGAGTGCTACTGAAAGTAGAATAGTAATCACAGCTCCTACTCTGACCACCTCTTCTGATTTGGTAAGTAGGTTCCTATGTTCTGTGTTCTTCCTCCAAAACCTCTTTAGGACTGAAAATCTTTGTATCAAAGTATTTGAACATCTGTCATGATTACAAAGCTCTTAAGAATTTTAGGAGCTTCCTTTAAAGATGTATTGATCTGGTAGTTCTGTCCATCTTGAGTGGTTCTTTCAGTGGGATGAGGATAGAAGTTTTGCCTGTACTTGCTGCTCCACTGAAGCTCTCCACAGACTGTGTTAGCTTCTTTTGTCAGTGGCTAAGCCCAGCTTAGTCTTTTCTTCAAAGATACATAAGTCTCTGAAGACCTAGTCTAGCTACTTTTGTGAGAGTTTTCATCTTCATGTTTTACAATCATAGAAAATGGTTTTACTAAGCTATCCATAGCAAGTCCAGTCTCTAGTATGGGTGCCATCAAGAAGGCATGGGAAGATGCAGCCCTGTAGGAGAATAGCAAAGTTATCTATAGGATACATGGGTAGAAAACCTGTAGGGTTGTTTTGTTGGTTAGGTTTTTGTTGGTTTTATTATTATTATTTATTATTTTTTTAATGTCAGTCTATAATTGTATTTAAAATATTTTTTTTTAAATTATGGGTAAGAATAATCAGCTTACCAGAGCCACCCTGGAGTTTTAAAAGAGCTCAGGTATTAAAACAGTGAACTAAGAACTGTGTGTAACATGCCACTTGTAGCAGTTACCCTATCTGAGTAGGTTAAGGAGGAAAATATGACAGCACACTTTAGAAGTCCTTGAGTGCTCTGGCAACTGACAGACTCTGTCTTCATTACCAGCATTACCAGTCAAATCTTTATAAATCATAATTATGAATAGAACCAATACTCAACACCAAAACCCTTTTGTAGAGGGAAGCCACTCCTTCCCATGTTTTAACTTCTTAGAAAGAGTCAATAGTGGGTAAATGGTGGTGGTCTAATGAGTCAAGCATACTTGTATTTAAAAATAAGTGTTCACAAATTCCTTTACAATGGTTTGTGAAAAGGCAAAACTTCTGCAAAATAGATCCTTTCAAGCATAATGGTCAAAACATGAGTAAGCTTTCATGATGTTGAGAGATTTCCATTGGAGTCTCACAAGAGTTTGTGCTGGAAAACTGTCCAGCTAGTCATAAGGAGGCCCAAAAAAGCGGAGGAACAAGGATATGAAGAAATTTTCCAATAATCAAAAATCGTTCAGGATGGCCAGAACTAGGGCTAGTTGCCAGAGGACTTTGTGATCCTTAGCAGTGGGTAAAAAGATTAGTCATGAGTCCTAATATCTGTAATGTACGAGGGTGGGGGGAAACCTCAATTATGTTTGCAAAGCAATCAATTGTAAGTGAGCATACTTTGAAGGAACGACATCTTGGACTCCTTGGGCAGGCCTCTGAAAACATCAGCTCACATATTAGTAGCCAAAGCCAAGAAAAGAATGTGGAAAGTAGCGGTGAATAAAATAAACAGTCATTACACCACTAAATAAATCCAGGATATGCTCACATCTTGAACATTACTTGCAGTCACAGTTACTGCACTTCAGAAAGTAGATATTAGGATATAAAGTACAAAAGTAAGGGGTATGAAGCATGGTAAAGAGTATGGAACACAGGGAGTTAATAGGCTAGGAGAGATCCCTCTGGTGTGGAAAAAGACCAGAGGTGAGTTGAGAGGAAAAAGCATAATAAAATCACAGAGAAGGGGCGTAAGGAATCGTTATGCACTTTGTAACACAGGAACTCTGAAAGCAAAACAAAGGAAGCACTCTTTCACACAATGCATAGTTAAGTTGTTGGATTCATTGCCACAAGATTCTGAGGCCAAAAATATGATTGTTTTCAAAATGAAATTTAAGATTTATATTGCCAGTAAACATAATGACCCAAATACGCCTTCTGTCTCAGAAGGTCCCTTACTGGATTGCCAAAATCCTTTCTAGAGAAAGGATCACTCTGTTTGTCTTTTTTATACTCTAAGCAACTGCTGTTGGCTGTTGCCAGCATTACTTTTGGCACCCGTGTAGCCACTCTGCTCATGAATTCTCTTGTTGTTAATTGAAGCTGAATACCTTTTGAGTTTTGAAACTTTTAATCAAGGATTTGAAAACTGGAGTTCACAGAGGCCAGGCTTTTGTATACTTAATGGTAAAATTTGAAGGATTCTGCTTATCAAAAAAGGTACGAAAAGACATCTCTGAAAAATCTAGTCCCTCAAGTTATTGCAAAGACATGAACCCATCTTTTAAAATGTTTATTTTTATTTATTTCTTGAAGTATATTTTCAGTATCTGTGTTTAGACCTGAAATATTTCCATTCAATGTTAATAATTAAGGCTTGTTGTAGCCATGTCAGATAAATAGTATTGTTTCACTACGTATTTATGAATGTCTTTGAATGATAAAGCTACTGAATTCTGCTAGGATTTTTTGTGTTCCACAATTTCAAAAAGTTTTCAGGCTGAGCTGGGTTTGTGCAATAATCCCCATTTGAGCTGGGGATCTGCAGAGAACAGGAACTCTCATGAGACTGCTGGTATTTCCTGTTTCTCATCAGAGCAGAAATACAGTAGCAGAGGAAGAGCTCTTCTCGTAGCACTGTATTTGAGCTTCTGCCTGAATCTAGGAAGTGCCATAGTGCATAAAACTGAAAGAAAACAAACAAGAAAATTTAGTGTAACCTTTTCAAACCCCAGAAAACATTCCTATTTGGCTTTTGTTTGGACAGCAGTGGTTCAGCCCTCCCTACTCTTTTGTTCAGAATTAAAAACTAGTGTTGCTGATGTTTATGTTTCTGAAGTTAACTATGTGCTCTTTGTACATATGTTGTCTATAAAGCTCTGACAGAAGTATTTTATGTTGTGAAGACAGAGGTATTGTACAGTGGCACTCAACAAACTAAACATAGTGTAAAATTATCTTGTATGACTAAAAATATTTATCTAAATATATCACCTAATAAGTTATGCATTAAATGAAAATAGGGTATAACTGATTTTCATGATAGCTGTCTAGCCATGTTTTTATAAGATGTGCAGTTATGGATATAAATTGATATATATGTAGATTTTAAACCCAGAAGGTCAAACATCAATTTCAGGCAGTTTGAGAGTAGACAAGTTTGAACAAGCACAGAAGGTTTCTGTTGACATAAAGGATTATAGTGTCATAGAATGACTAAATTACATTTGAGTTCTTCCAGAACATACACATTTTAAATTACAATGATTTTTAAAATTCACATTAAAGCAATTGTAAAATTCTGGGGCTTTTTATAGTTGTTTCTTTTTATGGTATGTTTCTGTGTATAGATTATATTCTTACAATAAAATGCAATAAAAGATAACTTTTTCTAGAAAAAATAATGCTGAGGCGTAGGTTGGTTTGTCTTTTTATATTTCAAATGTATTCTAGCTGCATCAGGCTTCAGTTGTTATTTTCACCTTGCTGACCACGTGATTTAGCTGTGGTGAATATGTGCGTAAGTGAGGTTTGTCTTGTGGGTTTCCTGCAGATACTGGGGAGCTACAGATTGTGCAAAGGTAGCAAGACAGTTTATTATTCCGGATGTAAAGAGATGTAGAAGGTTTCTGAATTTTTTTAAAAAAATATCCTTCTTTTGGTATATTAGAGGAAAACCTACTGTGAGAGCCCAAAATACAGTACCTAATTATCCTATCTGTGGTGTGTTGCTATGCTTTCAAGCCATTTCCTGTGAATAAATCAGTAACAGAAGCAAATTTCTACTGCTACTGCTAAGCTGAGACATTTTATAAACTCTACTCAAGATCTTTTCTTTAAAAAACCATAAATAATATATACATTGTCAGATTCTGAATTTTCTTTTTCACTAGTTTTACAAGACTGGAAAAAAAATTTCCTCTTGCAGTTAATACTGGAAAGACTTTTAAATTTGGGTGAAACACATTGTTCTTAATCAAAATTCAGATAGCAAAAGTTTGCTATACTGTGCAGTTACTTTTGTTCTCCTCAATGATAAAATTTCTTTGGCTTGAAGAATGTAATTCAGTTCAGTAATTACAGGAAATGACTAGTGAATCTAGAGAAGATGAAGGTTCTTTACCGTCTGGAGGTGCCCTCCCATGCTTTATGCTGCTTCTCAGATGAATTCAAAATCTGGCCAAAGTTAGATCCATCTGTTACTTTATCATTTTTCAGTCCATTTCTCTTGGTGAATTCAGAACACTGAATTGGTGTCATGTCTCCCTCTGCGGTGTTTCTAGCGATGCAAGAAACAAAATTTTTTGGTTTTTGCATTGCCAGAAACAAAATTCAAAAACAAAATTCAAAACCTGCACCAGTTTAAGAATGTGATTGCCTAAAATCAAGAGGCAGATGCCTGAAACTAGCAAAGTGGTCGGAATGCTGGAAAAAGAACTGCTGAGAATAGACAGCTTTTTATCTTTTTTAATGTCTCCCCTTTCTGGAGCCCAGAGATAATCTGCTCTGGGATTTCAGAAGGATCTCCTGCTCCTCTGTAGGTCCCCTCTCTGAGTTGTGGTAGCAACTTTGCTACCACATTTGTAGAGACCCCAGTGCCCCAGGAGAGTTTCATGAATGCTTTGAGAATACCAGCCAGACTGGTTGCCTCACATATTTTTGCAGAAATAGATGTCTTCTGGATCCTGAAATTGATCTAGGCATCAAATTATCCAGTTCACTGTGACTCGGTAAAATCTCATCATCCTTAGAAAAATGCGGAGGATTCTAAGGGAAAGTATGAAGAGTGGAGCGTGTCTGGGTTTGAGAATCAGATTTAAATGCATAATCACTATCTAAATCCTAGGTCCATGCTTGGGACCTAAGTTGTCTGTTGCATCTGACCCACAAAGCCATTTTTACTTGGTGCTTTGCTTTCTTTTTTCTTCAGTCTGTTCTGCTATATGTCCGTTTCTTCCATTTATGATGGATTACTGCAAAGATTTAAAAAATCCTCAGATCTGCATGCATGTGCTTGCATGTTAAGTCATTGTATGCTCTTGCTCTTCTTTACACTGGACTGTATAGATTTGATTTCATCAGTTCAAAGTTATTAGAGAGAATACATGTGTTGTAGCTTAAACTGCTTTATCAATGTATCATGAGTGTACTGCTGGACAGTATTTTCACTCCTAGCGATTTTATGATGGCTTCATTTGTTGCAATACTACAGGAATGTGAGGCTTTTAGAGGGGGAATTCCCAGCAGGTTGGAGCCATATGAAATCATAACCAGATATTTAACCAAACTAATGTTTAAAACTCTGTAAGTTTTCTCATGTGACTCCAGGTGCTTAAAACCAGATAATATGTTGCTGCTTATCCGGCAATCCTTTGCCGACTTGTAGGTCTAAACTCAGCAGTGCTGCCTGTGGTGTCTTCTTTAAAGGGCACGATTGCAAAGTGTCTCAGTGGTGGTGCAGAAGGAAGATACAACAGGTAGGACATATGCAAGGACAATCTGTATTAATCACTATGTGATTAATTTTTCTTTTTACTAATATCTTAGATTGCCATTCCTTTATTCAAAGTTTGTCAATAAAAATGGTACTTGCAAATACCAGCCTTTGCAGAAAATTCTCTTTGCACTCAGTTACGCTTGATTCTTATTGTTCTTAATTACTCTCAAGACATCACTACATGAAATTTTCAGAGGGAATAAAGATTTCATTTATGAATTAGAAAAATTTTTCTCACCCTCCCCCCCCCCCCCACCATCCCCACAACAACTAAAATTCTCCCCCAATATTTTTAAACCAGTTCTAACGGTTATGCAGACATGAGCCTTGGAAGAGACTTTTAGCCAGTGCAGGGTATGGCAGAGGGTTGTTTGTTTTGCCATGTCAGCAGAACACTGCTTATTCAGTGGAGTCCAATAAAGGGTCTGCTTTGTAAATGGAAGTACAGCTCCCTGAGCTCTGTGTTCCCACCAGTCCCATGGTGAGCATTTGTAAATCAGTGATTTCCTGAAGTGGGAGAGAAATGAGATTCTTTTGTGAAAAAGTATGCCATAACCTATGGGAAAATTAAAACTTCCTAGTTTGTTTTATTCTCTCTGATCATGATTTCTGTTCCTGGCTAGAACTATGAGTGCAAGTAGGTGAAAAAAAACCAGAAACAAAAGATTCCAGGAGTAAAATACTGGATTGTCGATGGCAGAAGGAAGGAGAGCTGAGCTGAGATATGAGGTGAGATAATGCTCCAAGTGGAGGTGTTTGCTCATTTATGTGTTTATGTAGAGAGGGGATAGGGGAAAAAGACCAAAGCAGAGAGGGAAATAAGAATACCAAGAAGGTAAAAAGCACAAGGTAAGTGATAGTTTTAGTATTCTTAGAAGGCATTTCTCACAGATTATCAGTTTGCAGCAGAAGCAAAATCTTGGTAATATCAGCAAGCTGCACCCACACCCAGCTCATCCACCTCTTGAGACAGGGATTGAATAGAAGGATTTCCTGGAATGAAATGTGGAGAAATGTTGACCAAAACATTAATAAATGAGTGCCATGTAGTTATCAAACATA
The DNA here is from genome assembly GCF_023055355.1 of Agelaius tricolor. Lineage (NCBI taxonomy): Eukaryota > Metazoa > Chordata > Aves > Passeriformes > Icteridae > Agelaius > Agelaius tricolor. Next base: position 50,052,314 of record NW_027269261.1, read on the forward strand.
CATCAGTTGTCAAAATCATCATGCACCCTGTAAACTAATTAAAATGGTTAGTGTACATTTTCATTCTTTTTATGGTAAGAGAAGAAACAGTAATACAATGAAAGGAAGATGTGCCAGAGTAAGGTCTAGAGTTCAAGCAAAATACTTGAGTGTAGTCTGTTAGCCTCAGCTTATCTGCAGTAGTCCTGAAGATATTTCTAAATCAACAAGTCTGTTCCCAATGAGATGAAAAAAGAGAGAGAAAAAGGGGGGGTGTCTAGCATGGAGGAGAGATATGGAAGATCTGATTTTTGTTCCTCTCTCACCTCTTAGCTTTTGGTGTACAATAATGATGGAGAAGTAAAAAGGTTTTCCCACATTCCCTGCTTATGTTCTTGTCACATCTACTTGGCATCTTCTCTACCTTTCATGCTGATGTATACCACATCCATGCTGCTGTTACAGTGGCCAGCAAGTGTCTGCTGCACTGGCCCTGCTCAGCTGCAGGGATGGGTGCAGCCCCTCAAGCAGCCTTGCTCCAGGCTGACCAGGGGCTCTCTTTGCCTCCCACAACAGGCACCTTGTAGGAGAGACCCTACAGCTGTGAAGACCCTTCCCTGTGAAATGCAGAGAGGCAGTGGGGCACAGCAAGGCACGGCTCCATCCACACCTAGAACTGGGAGCCAAGGTCCTCATGAAAGGATGGCATAAACCTGATTTCCCTACTTTGGATGTGATCCCTGAAATAAACCAAGTTTTCTCAGCTGTTCATGCTAAAAATTGTGCAAGTCAGGCCTGTAAATGATAATGCACCCAGAGCTTTACTTTACCCAGAGCAGTGTAGATGTAGCCATATGGCCTGGCAGAACAAGGGTAAGTACACAGAATGACTTTCAATCTACTAAATAATAATATTTCTCTCTGTACACACATTTCTTTTCTTTTCAGGGGATAATGCAACAAATTCTGTATTCTACATTGTAATATTGCTCTTTAGATATTTATTAAAAAATTTTAAACTTCTAACTTTCCAGGAAAGAGTTACTTCATTATTAGAGTTACTAGCTGTTGCTGCACATCTTGGCCTGTTTCCACAAAAATAGGAAAATAACTTTACCAGATGCTGAGGAGTCTTTTGCACAGTGGGAGCGAGTCTATCTGAAATAGTGGAACAACATGAAGAATGATGCCATCAAAAAGTGTTTCCTTAGGAAAACACTGAGACTCTTCCTTAGGGTTCAAAATGTAAATGCATATTTTTCCACTTCAGTGCTATGAAAGAAATGCTCTGTTCAAACAAGGTGATGGTAACATTTAAAAGTACAGATACCAAGTGTTTAAATATGAACTAAATTATTTTTGCTAGTCCTGACTATGAATGGAAGGTCACCTTTCCTTCTCTGCTTTCTTCCCTTTACATCCTCAATTTTTCAGAGCAAAAGTATCTTGTAACTTCTTTCTGGAAGAGGTCAAATGGCAACGACAGTACCACTATTGGTACTGAAAAATTTTCAAAATATATACAAAGGAGTATGGCATTCAGAGGATTAAATCTTCAGTTGTCAATCAGTGGTATTTTATAACCCCATTTAAATAAATGGATAATAATAGTTATGGAAAATGAAAAAAATTGGCACACTTTGTGCAATTAATAGTTTATTCTTGCTATATAATTTTTGATAATAAATTTAAATTAAAAATGGTACATTGGGCCTTTTAAATATTGTCTCTGCAAAGGAGATTTTTTTTTTAATCTCCTCCTACCATCATTTTGAAACAGCTTTTGTTCACACATTTCCTTGCTCTCATACCAAAACTCAGTCTGGATTTTAATGCTTATGTAAAAAAATCTTTCATGTTAGTCTGTAAGATGATGATCAAAAACTGATCCGCAGAATACCACAGAATTTTGTGACAGTCTGAATGGAACCATATAAGTGAATGTCAAAATTTTATTTTGTAGGATTGAAGGACTGCTAACAGAAGTAGTAATAATGAGCAAAGCACTGTAGGTTTCCTACAGTGGGATAACTGGGAAAAAAGAGGAACAGAAAGACAGTCATGCTGGATTTACATTGCATGGATTCGTGACTTCTCTAGGTTACCTGAAGTGGTATCTGAACATCTCTTCCAAAGCTGGACAGAGTGACATTGCTATTCTGAGACTGTCCTAAGCACATGTGTGAGTGGTATGCCAGTATGTCAAGCCTGGCTTCTTGAGATAATTGGAGTCAGCTTGGAAAAAAAACTGTCAGTGGAAAAGGAAGTTATTCTAAAACACATATTAAGTGCCACTACTATTTAATACACACATAATTAGAAATACTATAAATAGACACGTTAGTCTTCTGGTTGCTTCAGCTGTAGCAGAAACATTTACAGTGAATGATTGTGTAAGTCCCTCCTTGCCCAGCCATATGATAAAGGAGAAGGTTGGACATGACCTATTCATTAGCATGCTGACATTTGTATCACGAGGTTGGAGTAATGTGAGACAGATCATACCTTACGTAATGAACTCCTGAAAACCTTTTTAGAAAGGTTGGCTTATTTATTATGGAGAATCCGAGGCTGAGCCCACTGGGGAATTTGAGCAGGGATCCTGAATATGTTCCCCAATCCTCTTGCAGAAAAGAACCTCAGGAAGAGTGTTGGAAGATCAGAGCAGGATATCTTTGAAAGATTAATTACTGAATGTGGAAAAGGAGTCTTGAAGAGTATCAGTTCTTCCCTCCTCTGAAAAGTATTTCCCATGACCACCAAGATTAATCATAAGCTATAGTTCCTCTGTGTTCTGTCAACTGAAGTCTTGGAGCTTTAATTGTAGGCTGCATTATTAGAAAATAGATTACTTTGGTTGTTTGACAGATTCCTAGTAAAAACAGAATAAAAATTATAATCAACAAAATTTTGGAGATAGCATGAAGCAGAACCCCCTTCTGTTTCACTGTAAAAGTTTTATGGGATTTTTTTTTTCTATCTTGTATTAACCCATTTTCCTTTCAATTTTTTAATCCATGGTTTATACTGTGCATAACAGAATGTACTTCTAATTACTTTAGCTGTCTGTAGTAGTCATATACAGAGTATACATTTAACATCTTCAAACCTGTTTGTTAAAGAATATTTGTTAAATCAAATTTTTAACAACGTAGTCATTAAAATACACTACATTGTTTCCTTTCTTCTAATGATGAATAGTTAAATATAGCACAGTTACAACATCAAACATCTGAATAATAAAAGATCTAAATTAGTAAACTAAATTATACAAAGACATGGAAACATCTGTCTCCCATTGTATAAAGCATACTTGCTTTGAAAAAAAGAGCTATCAAATCCTAAAGTTGTAGTTTGGGATAGAGTGTATTATTTTTTTCACAGTATGGATCAGTTAATAAAAACAACATGCATATTTTTCTGAGTCAGAATCTTTTTTGCTGTCAATTAAATCTGATTTTTAAAGTAAATTTAAATCTGAAAATATTGTCCTGTAATTATACTTAGGGCTTATTTGCCTTTGAATTACAGGATTTCCTGCAAGGAAGAAAACAGTATTCTTGAAAAACATTTTTGGTTTTGAGCAACAAGTCCAAACTTTTCCAGCACCTATAGGTCTCAGGTTAAATAATGCCACACCTGAAAAATGGTACAAAATGATTCAAGGGATGTATTAGAAGGGAAAGAAGGTCAAGAAAATTAACAGTGAACATGCACCAGGTCCATTTTTTCCCCCTTCTCATTCCCTAACTGATTAAAAAGTTGGATCTTGAACTGTTCCTACATGTTTTTAAATTCTTTAAAATCCTACTGTTCTTGTCCTTGAAAATCATCTTTTTATTGAGTTTGTATGAAAATTTCACAAACTTCTGAGTATTGAATAGTCAAATTGATGTCTTAAGGCAAGATTAAACTCAAGTTTACAATAGGATTTATCTTATTCACTTTATAAAAGGATTTAAACTTTAATTAACATGGAGTAGGAATGAGTGTAGAGCAAAGTAATGTCTCTGCAATAATAAGTCACACAAATTCTAGGACAAGGACTAGTCCTTGATCTTACGGCTCCAAAACATGGGTTTCTAACCACCCAGGTAAATGTCACATCTTGGTAAAATGCTGGTTTCAAAAGGACTCTCATGTATTCAGAAGGCTGAAGACAATCATGTGAAAAAATCCACCAGTTGTGTGCCACTAAAGTTATTTCCAAAAACAAAACCACTTTAAATTAACAGATTTAGAATTTGAACTTCAAGGTGGAGGTGTCCTGAAGAGAAAAGCTCTGTTTAATTGTTACATATTTGCTTTACACATAATGAGCAAGTAATTGTTCAAGAAATGAAGCTTTGTGGAAAGTTTGAAAGGTTAATAACTGAGTTTCAGCATTTCAAAAGAAGTCAGGGAAAGAGAAAAGAACAGAATCTTAATCTCTGAAACAATAAACCTTTGTGTTACCCAGGAAGTCTCAGTGCCTTCTTGCTAATAGCTTTAACATCTATACCCATGCAAATATAAAAGCAAGCTGAACATAATCTCTTTTCTCTAAGTACTTGAACTTATACATTATAAAATAACTTTTTATGTGGAAAGAATTAGGAAGCACAGGGGGTTTTAGATGTGGGGTTTCTCCTAAACACTCATCAGAGTAACATTTAAGCAGCAAAACAGTATTTTAATGAGTAGTCTCTCTGGAAATGTGTAAATAAGTTTGACCTTTCTTTTTTAGCTTGTAATTTTCTTTAAATAGTTCTACAAATAAATGTTTTGATTGTATTTAGTAAACTTAGCTTTTTGTAATTAATAGTCTTTGTTAGGAATAATACCATGTCTGAGCTTAGCATGTTAATTTATTAATACAGACCGAGTTTTAACCAAGAACTTTATTTGTAGGATCTCTAACAAAAGAGATCACATCTGTGATACATCATCCTATATAGAGACAATTGGGCTTTGTACATCAGGAGTGAAAAAGAAAGTGTCTTTTTATTTAAATATTTTCATTAGCTGGAGTTCACAGTAGCATCTCAACACTATGAGAGCGTGAAGGAAGGAAGATCCTATATGTATTAACTATAGGAGCCGTATCTCACTCTTCCCTATGTTATATCAATGTCCATAATTATGATAAAAGTCAGTTTCACATGAGTACCAGGTCGGTTGGTACTCAGAGATGAAATAGACTTTTTAATCTACACCCACAATGTGGTTTGCACCTGAGTCATCTTGGACTTTCTCTGCTTTTCAAGTAACCCAGCTGTATGTAGTAATCAATAATTTAATTCATAGATTTTATTGTTGTTTTTTTAGTCTCTTCATAGGGAAGAAGTTGCCATCCATTGTTTTAGGCATAGGCTTCTCCCCATCTTGCCATGATCCTGCCTTTTATTGGAACAGGATTTATATTTCATCTGAAGATGAAGCAGAAATTTTATTGATGTGTGATGTATGATGTGTGATGGTTGGCTTGCAGAAAATGTATTTTGTTTTATTAATGGCAGCTGCATACAAGGACAGCATATGACTTCATCCCCTCCACAGTATAAAACAATTTACCATAACTTAAAGATAGGTTCACTTAATAATTTTGCTTTCAGTTTTAAGGCAAAGTTTTCTCTCCCCTGTTAGCATTAGCTTCTAGCATTTTTGATACATCTGTATTTCAAATACTTCTGCCAAAAAAGTTTAAACAGCAAAGCTTCTCTTAACTTCAGAGAACATCTTTTCCCCTAGTAGAAGTTAGTAATTATGATAAATGGATGTACTTACACGTACTCTCATTTAACAGAAGGGCTTTCTAAATTCACTGTCTTCACATGAGCAATTTACTTGTCACTGTCATCTTCAGGTTTATCTAACTGGGGTTTAATCTATTCAATTGTAGGAATAGCTGCGAAACTTATTTCTGAATTTGTAGTGTGGGATTCAGAGATTCTTTTGCTAATAAAAAGCATTTTGCCTTGCAAATTAAGGGCAAATAATCTTGGGGACATAGGCCTCAAATAGATAAAGATGAATGTGACTTTGACTTTTGTTAGCAGTTGAATTTCATCCACACTGAATATTAAGACTAGCAGTAAGACAATTTAATTCTGAGGGCTTGTCAGATTTAGGAGTGTACCTCTACAGCACAGTGGAGCACAGCACAGAGATACTTCTACTTTCTTATGGATGCCCAGATTCTGGAACACAGTTTACCACTACCAGACTGTTTCAGGACCTTAGCTCTGCCTGACTCTAGGTTATGTGGATGATTTAGATCAGGTTTACACTGGCACTGAAAGGGGTCTATCACATGGTAGAGATACACTTTTAATCCTTTTGCAATTGCTGTGTCACTGAGCAAACCTTATGTAATACACAGATTCTACTGTCTTGTCCCTTTTAACCTGGAAGGCATCTGACATGTCTCTGGAGGTTGCCTGGGACATTGACCAAAACTCCCTTGCACTGAACAATTGTACTTAAACACTGAACTGCACTGTGGTTACTGCCTGATAGGATGATAGCAAACACTACTTTAAATAATAGTTTAAATTGAAAAAATTGTGGTAAGAGTGCCTGGTCTTGCACAAGAAACCTTAAGCATTAACAGTGATTATCAGTCCTCATAATGTCCTCCCCACCTGATGCACTACAGCAGTAGTTTTTAGGTTACACAATATTTCCTTTTAAAATATGGATTCCATTTATAGTCCACATGATTGTCTTTTCTACAGCTCATGCTATTGATATTTTTTATACTTTCAATAGAAATAGGCATCATCAGAAGGAAACCCTGAAGGTTAGCAAAATAACTAATCTGGCAGTATCAGTAATGATACCTTTGTTTTATATCATGGTGTATTGACCACCAAATGCCCTCCCCGCTGGAGGTAAAATTGCTGAGTATTGTGTGATATCATCCCTGTGAGGCAGCAGGAAAAAAGGCAGGGTTGATAGAAACATGCACGTGGCCAGTGGATGGTTACAAACCCTAACAGGTGCTGGGCTGTTAGCAGTGGAATAATCTGGCCAGCAGCTGATGTCCTCCTATTTTAAGGTCTCTCAGTGCTATGGGCTTTTCAGCCAAGTCCTCTTGGTGTGGTGTTTCCCAGGGAAGTTGGTCGAAAAGTTTTATAGGCTAACAAGGGCCTGAAGGGGATTATCATTTACAGGTGACTACAGGCAATATGGTTGATATGACCACAGCTCAGTGTCTCAATTAGTTAGAGATCTTTTCAACAACTGTTTGCATTTTTGGTGTGTGAATGCTTTTTTTCTTCTATTCTAGAAAGAAAAAAATATATATTTGCATGAGACATAATCATGCTGATGTGAAAATTTCTCCTTTGGAATTTGCTTTTCCTTGTATGCTAGCATCTGCTTGTTTTTCTTAGAACTGGAAAGAAAACACAGTGAAGCATCTTGCCTTACCCACTGCCTCTCTGTGTCAGCTTGCTCTTCTGACCTGCAGATAAGGTGAAGTTATGGAAATACTTCAATCTATAGCATAATTACAGTGATTTTAATATTGTATATGATTGCAGAAGAAATAAAAATATCAGTAGGTTCTTAGTGTACAATAATTGATTTTCACAGTCATCCAGAGGTATAAGTACTGTTTTGATGTATTTTCTATTTCTGTATCTGTTTTTCCAACAAAACAATAGCTACTAGATCTGCCTGGATAATTTTTTGGCTGCTTTTTGTGATATTTATTTGATAGTTCAGTTTGTAGCCAAAAAAGAGACAACCAACATCATTCATTGAAGCAAAGTGATGAAAATATTTTCCTCTTTGGCATACAAATTGATAATTCTTTCAACTTAGATGATTTATCCTTAGGGCATATTATGTTCAGAATAGTTTTTTCCTTGTAAATCTCTGGTATATACTTTGCCACACAGTCTAGAAAACTCTGTAGGAATTGATAATAACTATTATTCTTTTTCAAGTACTATATCAGAGTCTCTGTAGGGCAGTCAGTATTGCATTAAATAGCTGCCTTTGTTGAGAAGGAGGCCAACATCACATCATCCTTTCTTCCTTTCTTGCATGGGTAACTGGCACAGGGGTACCAATTCTACATCACACCTCTGAAAAGGAACACCAGAATAATAATGTGCACTTTTGAAGAGGATACTCATTGCTAGTTATGAAAAAACTACTACAGCTGCTGCTGTATTTGAGCTTTCTTCTGGGATAATGCTGGAGACTTTTTATTACTTTTTGGACTTGATGATCTTGGAGGTCTTTTCCAACTTTAATGATTATAATATTGTCTTTTTAAGGTGTCACATTTCTAGTTTTATACTGAGGAACAAATTATTAGAGTGAACAAAAGAGGAATAAAAATATGTAAATATGTGACTTGCTTTTAAAAAGCTGCACATTTTTGTAATGTGAATTTTTTCAGACTCTCAATAGGAGATGTATGACACTAGGTTTTTGTGTCATGTTCTTTTCAGCATCTCCCTTAGCCTTTCTCACTTTTCTAACTAACTCATTAATCTTACTGGACATTTCAAACAGAAGCAGTTCAGTATGAGAGGGTGCAGTGAAAACTGTCCATCCACTCTACTGCAAATTACTAGGAGTGCTGAATGCCTTTAATACATTGATGCAGAAATTTTTGTTAAAACCTTTTATAAAATTGCATGTAATTAGTGAATTACTAGTTTGAGATGACTTTGTGGCTCTACTATCAGTCACTCCTACAACTTCCATTTCATAAGCACTGACCTCACAAAGTCTACATCTGTCAGTTAAGCAAGAGTCTAAAGAAAAAAAAAAGTTGTTTTTCTTCTTTAGCTTGCTGTCTTTCATAATCTTGATTTTGTGAGATGTGTTTATCTATATTATATCCATATCTTAGTTGGGAGGACCACAAAGCCCTGGTGAAAGAGAGGCAAAACCATGTTTTTATCACTGTCATGGGATGTTTAATCCAGGTTTTCTTCACCTTTAGAGGCCAATCCCCTCCTTTTCAAATGGCAGAAAGCTTTCTGACTCTTTAAACTTTTAACTCATCCTTCTAAAGCAGCTGTTTCACTCAAAACACAGTTCTCAAGCTTGTGTTTGTGTTTTGAGGGGCTCATAGGGAATACTTGACCTTGAAGGGTGTGTGAAGGAGTAAAGGGCCAGGATTTCTAAATAACTTCTCTATATCACAGTCTTCAAAATGGAAAATTTCCATGTCTTAGGAGGCCCCTAGCCTTTCATGATTCCATACAGTTTGCATTAATGTGACAGTTCTTTAAGCTATAAGTCTCCCTGTATTTAGTCTTCCATTAAGCCTACTTCCTTGCATTCTTGCTGCTGAGATACCCTTCCCCCTTTTTGCTTAGGGAATTTTTTTACAGCATCTCATGATTGTTTCCCTGGAGCATTTATTATCTAGAAGCCAAAGCAGGTAAATTAATTTAAGCAACAATACTGCTTGATGCTACTCCTCTGTATAGAGAGACGCCCACACCGAATATTGCCTGTTTCCAAATCGATTTCAGACCTATTTCTGGGCATTTCTTTTTGAGAGAATAAACAAATCTGCTTCTTTCAGCTCTATCACCATCTGAAGGGAAACCCAGTGTGTGCCAGCACTGTGAAGCAGTGTGTTGTAACACATTAGTGAGTGCCAGGAAGAGCTAGAGGTAGCACAAGAAACGTGAAAGACTAACCCGCCCCTCTGGAGCAGAAGGCTCTGATGTTCTTTCCAAGGCCAGTTGGACACCATCTGATCATTTATAGGAGATGCATCCCATAACTGCATGGCCCTCTGAGACTCAGGGAATGGCTGGAGATTTTGGAGGATTTTAGCAGTGGGCTCAGTTTCACTGGATCATGATTGTTCTGATCAGGCATCATGGTTTTGGACAACACCACATATCCACTCCCAACATGCTGCTGATTACCAGTCATAGCTCAGTGGCTTAGTAGTTCAGTATTGCCAAGTCCATCTGAATGGCCATCTCTCCTCCCCTTTGTTTCATGATTATCCTTATTCAATATCCAAAACATGTGCATCACATTCCAGGGTCATGTCACACCATGTATCCCCACCTGGGTAGCTACAATACAATTGTGACAGGCACCATTACATCAGATATCATTGTAGGACACTTTAAGGGCCCAAATCAGTCAACACCATCAAAATGTGTGGGAAAAGGCAAGCTCCTCTTTTTGGGAACGACCTCAAATTGAGTACTTATAAGTACTTATAAGAAGGTATAAAGCCTAATGGCAGGTGTTTGGTTTATGCTCAGGAAATGTCTGGTTGTGTCTGGCTTGACACAACCAATGTCTGGGCAGTCATTAGCTTGCCTGCCAAAAAAAGGCTTTGACCTTTGCCTGTCTTATTTTCTCTGAGTTATTACCACTGCCAGTAGGATAAGGTGTACTTACAAGGCAGAATGTATACACAACTGTCATTTTTCAGAACCATTTGAAAATACTTTGACTAGCTGATGTCTCATAATAAACATTATTTACTTATGATTGCATCTTTTTACAGGAATGGATCAATTCTGACTCCATTTTGGTTAAGAAGAATTGAGTCAAGGCCAGATGAAATTACCTCGCACCTGAATAACCAATTTATTTGTATTCAATAGTAACTTGTTCTGTGGCAAGATAGAAAATGGTCCGTCTTGTCTCAGATTCTGTCAGCTGAAATAACATTTGTGGTTATTGAAATGTTTAATTGTTGTTTCTATAATGTAGACTGTAGCAGTATTTTGTACTTTAGCTAGCGTCCACAAGTGTGGATAGTGCTCTCAAGTGAAATTGTAATTGAATTGTAGATTGGTTGAATAGTCCATCCCTAATTTGCTGACAGATTTGTAAAAAAATTGTAGGACATTTTCACTCTCCTGGTAGCTAGATGTATGTCTGCATATTTATAACAGTTGTTCGTCTACTTGGACATCTCAGTTATAATTTGGGGATATTTTATCACTCCTTGTATTCTGATTACAGGCTTCTACATCAGACATAATCTTGTTTGCAATGTTCTGGGTGTTCAGTCTTTTTGCTTCTGGCTTCTTTATCTCATCTTTGTAATTTCAGCATTCTTGTGAGACCTGTGCAATACCTTTACTATTTTCTATCAACCTCAACAGGGACTATGCAGATCTCAATTTATTTGAGTATATAATTGCTTTGCAGTTCTTCCCAGTTCTTTTTTAATTTGGGTTTGTACATAACTTGGCTGATGCTTCAAAATGAGTTGAGAATCCTGTTAATCTGTTGTATTTTCATGCTTAAAGACTGGCTTTGTCTAAAATGCAACTGAGCATACTAGTGATTTGCTTAAACTGTATTTGTGTAGTTTTGGTATTAAGATCAGAGCGCCTCAGAGTTTATGAGTAATCTCAGTGGCCGTGAATCACTAATGATCTCTTTTTCCTTGAGCACAATGCTTAAACATTTAACATATGCAAACACCATTGCATACTAGTTTTTTTTATCTGAAAGGCCCTGGGAGTTTAAAAATTCTGATAGTATTTTCATTAATTAGTACCTGTAGGTCTGTACATACAGTGAAATGCCTTTGTCTTTTGCTTGCTGCTTTCTCTGAGGGGGTTGCAGGTTTCAAAATGCAGAATACTTTGTTTTTGAAAGTTGAGATTCATTTCCTTGCCTCTTAATGGCACAAATAAGAACTTTGTGCTCATATACAAGAAATTGAAAAATATACCTGAAAAAGCCTTTAGAATATGTCTAACTGTCAGAAATAAGTAGCCACACTATTTGACTGTAACATCACTAAATTAGCAGTCACAGATAATAACAGCAATAGTGCTCTTGTTCCACTGCAGATTTCTAGAATCCTCTTCTCTCTTCTGAAATGAGATGAGGAATGACTTTCTCATCCACTTCTATTTTCCATGATTTTGGAAAATATTATGTTCAACATATCTGTAAAATTTGTCACTTGTAGGCATGTAATAGGCATATCTCTTTAGTGCTTTTGCTTACACTATTTGGGCCTTGCCTTGTTTCACAGGATGGCAAGTAATCTAAATTGTTAGTCTAGACAGGAAGCTTTATTTTCATGTGCTTATCTACTAAAATTATATTCATTTACTCCTATTGCATTCACTGTATTCACTAACTGCTAATCCTATTACATATGTGTTCCAAAATTCATTAACTGAGAAAATAGTATTGAAGGCAGATGATGTTCTGTGTCAGTCAATTTATTCAGTTTGAGATACAAGATATCTGAAGATTGAGTTCTTCAGAAACGTCCTGACAAATTTTAGCTATTTTGCTGCAACTATGTCAGGCAGAATTGTTCTCTTGGATAATTTTTTGTTTGTTTGCATATCTATTACAGTAATCATTTCTCTCAGATGTAATCTTAAATTTCTATGTTTCCTTTCTTTTTTGTGGAGATATTGACTATTGTAGCTTTTGCACAATTTTCATATTTTTCATACTCGTGATTAATGTTGCTCCTATGGTCTTCTTAAATTTGATTTGCCATTACTATACATAGATATGCCATCATGTTAGAATGTCCTCTTTTGGGGAGATTTCTGCCACAATACTGTAGCTGGGAAAAAAAGTCATATGAGGTTTATTATGGCTTCAGGAGATTAAAGGGAAGGTGCTTTTTAGAACCTTATCCACGTTGATTTTATTTGCTTTTAAATATTGTTGATGACACCAGCATAAATATATACATATTTAAGTCTCAAATGCTTTATGTAAAACTGATAATCTGCATTTCTATGTCATGTCATATCACAGGCATTCAAAAGCGTTACTGATAGAGGTAATTATTGTTTGTTACCAAAATATAGATAAGAGCTATCAGAGTATTCCAGATATGTAGCTGCTGAGTTACCAAAAAGTTAGTGCAGCTTCCAATTCCAGCTAGCCTTTTAGGTGATAGCTTAAACGAACTTGTGTATCCATGATGTACATGGGTACATCATGAATTAAGCTTGTTTCAGTTGATTGAGATAGAATAACCAAGAGACATTGTTCAGAAACATTTTGGTATCTAAAATCAGAAAATATGTATTCAGTAGTAATTTTGGTATTTCATTATTGGCCATAGTGTTTTGCAAGAGAAAAAAATGCTACCATGAATACAAGAACACACCTCTAGATACTGAGAATTTCTATATGGCAGCATTTAATACGAGTTAGAAGGATTTTGTCTGTTTGAAATGTTAGTGGAGTTGATATGCATACATAGACTTTCTGTAGGAACAAACAATACTTATTTTGGGTCTGAGTTTAGCAAACTTTACCCTGGATAACACCTACGGATATGCTGCCTTGAAGAGGAAAACATTTTAACAGGTGGTTTAGTGGTTTATTTATTTGAGAATAGCTCTGGGGAGAATCAGTGTTCAAAAGCTTTGCATGTTCTCACGGACAAGAAGTGGTTAAACTGGTTAGAGAAAACAAACAAAAACAAAGAACTACAAAATTCTTTCCCAGGCACAAAAGCCTTTTAACTTTTGCAAAGAGAGCAAGGGGAGTATTTTTACCTGTTTCCAATGCAAGAATGGAAGGGTTTACATCTATGTAGCTGGGCAACACTATTAACAGCATTACTATGCAAAAGGCATTTGTTTATTTTGCTGATGTTGAGCTCCATTCTTTTGTATTTGTTTTTTTTTTTCTTTTCTAGGGTGATGGGGTTGAAGCAACAGGATGAGAGATCTCAAGCATGTTGCTAAATATTTTAGTCTGACAAAACTATATGGCTTCCTTTATCAAGACAGCTGTGTTTTTACATAAATAATCTTAATTTGGCCTGCTTAAGGATTATGCCTTGTACCCAAGTGCACAACCTTGAAAGGTCACCTTGACTTCCCCAAGGAGTTTACTTCAAGGCATTCAGGATGCCAGTCCAGAAAGCCTCACAGACTTAAGTATGTTCTTATTTCCTACTTAAAAGAATGGCACTGGAATGAAAAGGACACCTTCCAAAATAGCAAAAAAAGTCATTTGCCTCTCACAGAATCACTTTGAAACAAAGACTGCTGAATATGCTGCTTCATTTTGACAGGCATACCTGGTATGCATCACAGGGAATAGTTAAACTTTCTTAAATTCTTAAATTAGGCTCCCATTAAATAGATTTTTATCTCTGTTAACTGGCTTCCCATTGATGTCATTAGCATTGTTCACGAAGCAAGATAAGGCTGGGACAATGAGTAATTCACAGTAGTTATATATGCAACACCACAATTTGCAGCAATTAAAGAAATTGGTATTTTATTTTAATAACCATTTATTATAGATAATTTGGCCAATGCTCAGAAAAACTCATTCTAGAGAATGTCAAAGATCAGCTCAAAGATACTGCCCTGTTTATTAAAAATCAATGGCATGAATATCATTATTTTATACTTTCATACCAAACTGTATATTCATCACATAATACAAAAAGATTTTTGATATTTGTGAGAGGAATGGATCTATTGCTATTTATGGAAATATATTATTTTCTTTGTGCTTCTGTGCTGGGCAATACCTATAGATGACCCTTCATATAATGAAAATTTTGAAGATGTTCTCTAAGGTCTAAATGCTGAAAAATTAATTAAATATGGTCCTGTGCCCTGTAACTACAGACTACCATATCCTGTGAGTTGGCTAGGTAAGGTGCTCACAAATCATATGTTTTAGTGGTAGAATTCACAGCTGATCATGAGATCAGTAGTATTCAGGCTTTTATCTGATTTGGAACCTGGCTGAAGCTGAGGCTTTAACTTCACAGTGAAGGGTGCCAAAACATGTGAAAGTGGACATGTTTTTAATTTAGTGACCTTATGCAGGATGGAGAGGCTCACAGTAACCCATTCAAACTTTCTCATTTTCAAGTTGAGATTGAATATGGGTGCAGTGAATTAAACAAAGACAAGCCATGTCCCACTTTTGTTATTTCCAGTTGTTTGGCTTGGTTTTTGTATACCGCCCAAAATAGCATTTGGACACTAAAGCAGTAGTTTTGAAACCTTCTAGTCTGTTCTTTTCTCTTCTGTGTGCATACCAACTGTAAAAGACTACCCAAGTTTTTACATTCAGATGAATGCTTATTATTTGGAACAAATTGCTAGTACACTTGATGAAAGTCTTATTTTTCAGTGTTATTGTTTCACCTTTCCTTAAATATGTTGTTTGTGCAGCCAGAAGCAGAAGGCAAGATGTTTTGCAACATAACTTGTAAAGATTTCAGTATCTTATTCTTTTTTTTGTGCACAACCAAGCACAGAAAAAAATGCCCAGAAAGAACTTCATGAAGTCATGGTTAATATACCAGGCACAAAATGCTGAAATGAAGATGTCTACAGCAACTAGTATACTATTATGCAATATTTCCAAAATTTTATGCAAAATTTAGACACAGGAGGTCGTAGAAAGCTCTTAGGCACTGATTTGCTTAGTGCACTGTACCTTATGCCACCTGATGTACCTCTGCAAACCCCCTCCTTGGGGCAGGTTTCGTTTGCCTGAATCATGAAGGGCTTCTCTGTGACTGTTGTTCAGTTTTACAGTCTGCACTCAGGAATCCCTGGAAGGAAGCTTTGCTGATCTCAGCTGATGAGCATTGTGTAGAATTAGATAAATGATCACAAAACAGAAGATTATGCAATATAAACCTATCCCTAATAGTAGATGTAATGTAGCATATCCACTATTATATACTTCATTATTTTTTCTTATAATTAAATAGTCAAAGATGCAGAGTAGGGTTTTTTTTTTTTTCTGTAAAACCTGGAGACTGCCTGAAACGAAACACAGGAGCTGGAATTCAATTATCCTGGTGGATCCTCTCCAACTCAGAATATTCTATGATTTGCAGAGACCCAGAGAAGGGCTCTCCCATGAGATGACACCTTATTGTAATAAGTGTTGATTTCTAAGCAAGAGGGAGTAATTTGTGTCTCAACTGAAGTTTGTGAATAAACCTAAATAATTTAGTAAATATTATTAATATACACACTGGAGTGTGCATAGTGAGCAATCTAACCTTTTCTTCTTCAAAATGGTGTCCCAAATTTGTTAGGAGTATAATTATTGCTGCAATATCTGTCATGAAGTCTCACATCAATTTTTGAAAATTTGCAGCTAGCGGTCTGAATCCACAGGGATTTTATTCTTAAAATCAAAAGAATTACTTTATATGTAACTAGATGCTTGTCTACAAGAAAAGAAAAAAGATGAACCATTTGTTCTCAAACTTACAAGTATTTCTATTTGTCCTACAAGGAGAAATCACATTTGCATAATCTCAACTAAAGAACTGAAATTTTCAGAGTGATCTTCAGAGAATGATTGATTGACAGAATGAATTTTAAATGAAAACATTTATCTGCCTTAGTTATATCTGTCAGTAGTACTTTAGCTAGAGCTGTGTTCAGTGGTTCAGCTCAATGTATTTCTTCAGCACTCTCTACCAATGTCCACTGCCTCCATTATGTCCTAAATATTGTGTAAATTTCTATAATATGCTGAATGGTCCCTTTTAAAACAGGCATAAAATTCATCAATGTAGAGTTATAATGCAACATTTTGTTCCAAAAATATTGACTCTGTTTTTCATTCTTCATGATGCCTTCTTCCTGATGAATAAACAATCAGGAGAGACAGTAACTACATCAAGGAAAAATGAGGATTATTTTATGCACATATGCAAACTAAATTAATTTTTAAGTGTAAATTGAGTTAATTTGTAGCCAATTTAATTTTTTTTTACCAGGAAAGATACTGAACTGAGAATGAGAAGACAAAAGCTTATCATATCAGTCAAGAGGCTTTGGCTTTTTATTGAGATATATATATATACACACACACACACACACACACACACACTTGATTTTATAACAGACAAACAAGATGCAATTCCAGAATGCTTAATTTTGCTGTGAGTTGTTGGTAACTTAAAATAAAACTAATAAATTGAAAACTTTTTAGACATAGTGTAACTTCAATCACAAAATCATATTATTAAATGTCTTCACCAGAGAGAATAGAGTTCCACTGTAACTGTTCAGTAGTCATGGAAAATTAAATCTTCATTATAGCAAATACTAAAAGACAGTAAAGTGACCTGAAGTCTATTTTTCAATCTCCTAATATTACATGTACTTCCATTAGAATATAATGAAATATACATTTTTCATAATCAACCACTGGATTGTCTTGCCAATGGAAATAGAAGGGAATCTCACATAAATAAGAAAATTTTATATAGAGAAAATATAACCATACTCCAACAAATTTTCTCTATATTTTAGAGAAAATTTGTTGGAGTATGGTTATATTTCTTCCTTTCCTCGGGAAGACTGGGCTATGAAACCATAGGCCATTTAAAGTCTTGTGTATCCCTTACTTACCAGTTTTAGTCCCTGCAAGACTTAACATTGATCTTCCTCAGCTCATCAATGACCAAATGATCTGGAAAACTTTCACTTTTTATTAAGTATGGGTAGGCTGCAAATTTGGGCACCTATCTTCGCATTTGAGACAGAACTAACCGACAGCAATTTTCTGAAGCATTTTCACTGAAAAACTGAAGAACTTCTTAATGTTCTGTTTCTGTAAGGTGCATCTGCCTCACACGTTTAAATGTTGACATGGTGAGGTTTCAATCTAGGTTTCATGGGAAAACCTCTGCTTCTTCAGATGTGACTGAATCTTGTCGTACTAGAAATGAAGAACTTAGCTCAATGTAGAGTTTCTAAGAGTTGGCTAGCATACCTTTTAATTTAGGTACTTGCAGCAGAGGTATTTGAAGAGCTTTTAATGTTCTACTATCATATTAGAAGTAAAAAAATCCTAGAAATAGTCCTTACCATTTGATAAGAAATTTGATGGAATATACTTGAATGTTTTTGTTTATGACTACTATCAAGACAATTCTTTCATCTCAGTTTGCCAGAATCTGATCCAGTCAGTATCACAGATTTTACACATGCAAACTCTTAACTCTACCTGCTGGTTTCCATCATTACCTAAGAGTTTTTCTAAGCAATACTGCAGGTGACCTAATAATGGTTTGCAATCAGATCTAACACTTTTCTTCAAGTGAATTATTGCTAGGTCTGAGACCACATTACAAAAAAGCATTATAGCTAAAGCAAGAAAAACATGGCAAAACTGAAATCATAGGACCTCTGAACTGTTATATTGCTGGGCAGTATAACATTTTTTTACCCATTCTTTCAAATAGTCACAGAGTTAGTGTCACATACTGTTAAGACATTTCTTTGGCAACTAGCTGTATTTATGTTGTGAAAAGAGAAATTGGAATATGAAAAGGTAATTAATGTGTCATTATTCACTTCTCTAGTATTGGACAGATTGAAATATTTCAGATATTTATCTGAGATTTTTAAGGAGATAATTCACATCAAATCAATAGCTACTGCTTGTCAGCACCTCAGGGCATATCACTATTAATATGTTAACTTTGTTAATATGTTACCTTAGAACATGTGTAAACCACAATTTCTGAGTGCTACATTCAATGATGGACCTGAACTATATAGTTATATATATATATATATATATATATATAGTTAGTCAGGTCTAACTACTTGACTCCTTAGCAGTCATGAAATGATTTAATTTTTATCAGATGCCAAGGAATTAATTGACACTAATTGCTGATCTGTTTTTGTTAAGGGCTGTCAGTTCTGTTGAGATTTTAGTAACATGAGCAGGCAAAAATAGTTCTGATATGGCTAAGTAGAGGCTAAATTTGTTTCTCAGTACTTTCATTTAAACTCTTACATGGTCAGTAAGTTGATTCAAGATTTTTCTCTTTTTAAATTAAGGGGGGGGAAATGCTCTAAAGCTCATTTTTGTATTCTGCTATGGTTTGCATTATATTGATGAGTCTCTGCTGTTTAGTCTTCAGCAATTAAAAGGTGCATGCAAAGAGATAGGATCGTGGTACAGCATAGCTGATTTTAATGTTCTCAGAGCACCTTTCAGACCAAAAAAATTATCAGAAAATCAATGTTGTCACTAAGCTGCATAATATAGAAGTGTAAATTGGTGGTCTGGAAATAGAGCAGAAATCATGCAGAGGCACAAAGTAATCACAGTCTTCCTAAAAGACACATGGTGAGATCCAGTTAACTTAAATCACATATAGGCTTTGGCTAACAGAATTGCTTCCAGTGATGCTGAAAAGCACCTTCTTTCCTGACTGTAGAGAACGTGAAATGCTTCATTTACAACGACTGCTTCAATATACACCCAAAACATATCTATCCACACATGGGAATGGATAGCAACTTGTTTCTCAGTCTGCACAAGGCTAAGAGACCAGCTACTTAAGAGGCAAACGGATTATATATGACCTCACCAATAGTCATGAAGGCTGAAAGTAAGGCAGAATCCATCACAAAGAAACATAAAGGAGACAATACGAATGTAAAAAAATTTACAGAACCAGAAGTAGAAAAATCAGTCAAGTTTTAAAACAGAATTTTGTCAGGATCTGTGTATAGTGCTTAGACTTCTAACAGAAAACTGGACAAGGTGGATGCTCATGCAAGAGCATTTTCTCTCATTTGTAATATGCAGTGCAGAGCCTGGCAGTTGAAAAAAACCCCAAAACTAAGAACATATAATAGCAAATAAATGCACAAATAAATAGATTATGTACCTAAACCAGGTGGACTTGTGTCCATCAATATAGGGTAAAGAGGAGGAAATTTAGAATGCAAAGTGTTTCCCAATTCCTAATTAATTCAATATGCAACTATTTTTGTCTTCTGTGCTATCAAGATCAGATGTTCCTTTCAACAACATAAAATTAAGCCTGAATAAAGGAATCCCAGATGAGACTATTTAGCCTGTGATTTCTAGGATCACATGGACTCATCTAATAATTTCTGTCCTAAATCTAGAAGTGTCATATCTTTAGATATAATACATCCTGTTTTGTTTGAGTCATGGTTTGTTTCTTTATGCATTTAAATCTTAACATTTAATATATTTTTATTAGCATTATGTTTATTTACTATTGTTATTTCAGTGGTATCCAGTGAATGCACAAATGGCAGTGGGCACAAATTGAAGTGCAAGAAATTCCATTTACTCATAAGAAAAACCCTTTTTACAGTGCGTGTGATCAAACAAGGTCACTGTAAGAAGTTACCCAGAGAGACTGTTCCAATCCCATCTGGACGTGCCCCTGAGCAACGTGGTCTAGTTGTCCTTGCCTTGAGTAGTGGGCTTGTACTTTATGATCTCTAGAGATGCTTTTGATATTTAGTTGACACTATTATTAATATTATGGGAGATTTGTATTTATAGATCTATGTAGAATTAATGGCAAGGAAGGTGGAAAATAATGAAAACACAATTACATGTTAGAGTCAGAAATTTCCTTTATTGCAGTACTCACAATAGGTCATTCTGAAATTGAATGCTTTGTGGAATTATTCATTTTTGAGTCCCAGTTGGTGCGGGGGGGGGGGGGGGGGGGGGGGGGGGGGGGATTGTACCCACATGAGAAACATCTCCTCTATATTGATGTAGCAAGAAAGCAAAATTAAATTTCAAATGTAACTAGGGAGGGCTACACAATGAAAATGTGGTATGGACTTGCATCAAAAAATGCATTAGAACAAAAGAGACAGGAAGGACGTAGTCTAGAGCAAGTATGATCTTGGCACTGCGGGTATCTGGATATTATGAGCAAGTGATTTTTCTCAAGATAGATCCCCAGACTAATTAGTCCCATTTCCACCATTTGTACCTGAGGTTGACATTTCTAATCTTGAAGAATGCTCAGTTTTGGGAAGGATGGCAGAGCGTACATGCAATCCTGATGGGCCGCCAGTCGGAAGTGACTGCAGCGTCTGAGCGCCTGTCAGTTCCTGTCGTGCTCCTCCACCACAGCTCCTGGCTGGCTGCTCATGGCTGTCGAAGAGTCAAGCATTTCCTGCTTGGCAGCCGTAGGGAAAGGAAGTCCCATCTGCTTCCTGGTGCTGGAGGTGGCATGGAGAGCCAATAAAAGCAAATGTACAAAGTGAGACAGGATTTGGTGACCTCTCAGAGTGAAGCTTTGTGTCATCCTACTGGAAGGCAATCGTTGTTCCTGTGTATAATTAATTGCATGACTAAAACCATATCCATGGTCCCAAAACAAAGAGGATTAGAGGGTTTAAATATTTAGATATTCCTGATTCTTGTTTCCGTTTTCTTTCGTAAATGTATCTTATGATGCATTACTGGACTTGGATCAGTCAGGCTGTTATCACTCGCATATCACCTCGGGGGAAAAAAAAGGATTTTACTGATTGTTTAAGGTAATTTAATACTTATGAAAAGTGCCAGACAAGTTGATTGCCTTAAAGCCTTCCTCTTCTGGAATGATTATCCTCTGAATTATGTGCAGTGTCTTCAGACACTGCTTGAAACCAGTTTCCTGCATCTTAAATCTGTCTCTTTTTCTTTATTTTCTGACTGGTCTTGGACCCTATATTGATTGGTGTAAGTCATCATAACAATGCATCTTGACTTACTTACTTTCTAAGAGCAGTAGAAGTAGATTGATTTTTGGCAGTCTTAAGGTAGATAATTTACAATATTGCTCTGCATTTCTTGTTAACTTCAGTTCATTCTTTTTAAAAAGAATGGGATTTGGGGCTAGGGATTTGGGCCTGGGATTTTTGTTTGGTTTGGGGGGTTTTGTTTGTTTTGGTATGGGTTTTTTTGTTTGTTTGCTTAGTTCATTTAGTTTGATTTTTTTGTTGTTTTTTCTCTTCTTTCAGAAGACTTCTCATGGTATGCATTTGAAGATAATTTTTACCATTATCTTTGACTTCACTGTTATTCTTCTCATCAGTACAGTCAACAAAGCATACAGGAAATGCTACCAATGAGATTACCTTATGCTTACATTAGGGCACTTTTTAGCTTTTTCCAGTGAAAGGAAACAGATAAGTTGGTACTATGAATAGTTTTTCAACTAGAAATTTTAGTGTTTAATGTTTTTGCTCTTTCTCATAAAAAACAGGTCACAGACAAAACCATGGTAGTTAGCCTTTTAAAATCTAGATCACACAAACACTTTCATACCCATTAATTTTCTGTTACAAGCATTTTTTCTGTGTGTAATGTCTGTTTTATTTGGTTACATTTTATCTGACACAGATGTTTTGCTCTGCAGTATTTAGGAATATAAGACTTAAGCAGTGGGGAAGAAATTTGGACTCTAGTTGCAGCATTCTGTATTTCTGCAAATACAGGCAGCAGACTGACTTAGGAGAAAAGAAAACCTAGAAACATCTGCCAGTAAGACAAAGGTGATCATGAGCAGTATTCTAAAGTCATAAGACACCAGATAATTGCTACACCTTGGAGAGGTCTTGAAATGGAAGACCTGGTGCAATACTACTTAACTCTTCAGTTTGCATCATGGTATGATGTTCCTCAAGAAAATGTTCTCCATGAGATATTTGGAGATCAGGGATGTTAATAAAAGAAGAACAGCATCTATGTTCTTCTGGAATTCCAGCAGCCACTTTATTAACAACATTAAATAATATCAAAATATCAAAATATCAGTGGTATCATGCTTTTTTGGAATCAGTCTTATGAAAGATCAAAATGATACTACCCATCATTTGATGCAGCAGACACCAAACATGTCCAACAGCAGTTTCTGAAGCTATGTGTGGGGAGGTATAGCATGGCCAAATTGCTCATCAGATCTCCCTCAGAGTTCAAAAACTGATCCTCCTGAGATCAAGATCAGAAGAGAGAAACTATTAGAAAGATAGTATTCAAAGATATCTCTGTGAGAAGAAGCAGTGATGGACACTGGACTGACTTATAGATAACTTTATCCTCATGCTGGTGCCAGTTTGAACACTTGAACCAGTTTTGGCATAGACTTCTATGTGGTGGATAACCGAGGGCCAAACAGAAATGGAGATTTTAAATCAGAGCCATGCAGTTTTTGTTTCTTGAAGTATGGGGTATTTCTTGGTGAAGTCACTGTCTGAACTTGAATCCATTTGAATTGTGCTGTCCTAGGTTTCTTGTTCTGAAATCGCTTGCAAACATTGAAGTGTTTCTGGTTTTTAAACCTGAAGTGCTTAAGTGCTTGGGTTTAAAAGTTATTTATATAATTCACAGTACTTGCCCATTTTCAACGATTGAAATAACTAATTTACAATTATTCAGAGTGTTTGAACATTTGTGTGTAAAATAACATTTCTTGTCATTGCTGAGAGACAGAAGATTCTCTTAGATATTAACTGAAAGCTATCAATGTTTTCTTATCAAAACTTTCTTCAGTAGATAAATTAATTGAGGTTCAGGCTGAAGGAGAGTGAAACAGAGCTATGTGAAATATTGTCTCATCTCTACAAGCAATTGCATACAAAAAAGATATATTAAAAAATTAAAACTATGACATGAAACTATAAAATGTTAAAATTTAAGATAATAGGTATTATTATCTTAAATTTCTTAACTCTCTTGTCCAAGACTTTATTCTGTCAGTTATAACTATACTGACAATCTGTATCCTTGCCCTCTGAACCCTGTTTCCATAGCCTATCTAATCTCTTATTTCCACTCTACTCAGTAGTGCCCCGTGACTTACTAACTCCTATCACAAGTCATGATAACATCGTGTGCAGTCCCTTACGGATGGCACCTCTGAGGAATTAAACTGTTAAAGTCTGAATCTGTTGACAGGTGTGAACTTCCTTCTCCACACATACACATACACACACCCCACCCCCAACAGTATGAAATTTAATCAACTAGGGTCAGATTTCAGAGGGATGCCAAAAGGCACATCCTTGATATGAAGTGTGCTTACTCCTCCCTCTGTCCCAGGTTTTAATCTGAAATGTGAAACACACAGTTTAAGGTCACTGGAATCAGTTCACATGGACAAAACTTCTTTTTCCATAACCTTGTCCTTGAAAGCAGTCAAGGTATTTTTGCTGTAATATACCCAAAATAAACAAACAAAAAATTTAAAACTCATCCAGTGAAGATGGCTAAGATGGAAAATTTTATCTAAAATGATTGAAGTTTGGTAATTATACAAGTACCTGGAAAGTAGAGCCATTAAATGGGAGGTGTCAGGGAATCTAAATAGGTTTGACTATTATCTTTGGCTTTGAAGTATGTATTAAAACCACTACTTTACAGTTCCCAAGGTGTTAATCAAATGCATTAATTTTCCTTCACAATAGTCTGCAGACACAGTAACCTAGGCAGCAGCTCTATCACAGGTAATGGTGACTAAATATAAGTGCTAAAACAGTGCCTGTGCTTTGGTCTTCTGGTTCTCTGTAAGAAGCCCAGCACTATTCCTATGCTTTGATGACCCATGGGATCCATTTAAGTCTTGAGTGTAAGTGGTGAACTGAACTTTTACTGCTCAAATGCTTAGTTAGCCTGTTAAGGTGGGCAGATGATGGAGAACTAGAGGGCATAGACAGAGCAATCAAAATTGCCTGCTGTTGCTGTCACTGATGGCCACTAATAAGAAGAAGTACTTTTGATAATTATCTTGAACAGATTCATATCTATGGAGGTGGGGTTTTCAGACCACCTTTGGCCTAAGATATGGCATGAAGGGTTAAATGCCAGTAAGATCAATGGAACTGGCCAGTGCTGCTTAAACCACTGAGCTTTAACTCTTGCCCATGCTAAAAGTCACAGCTGTGCAGCTACTGCTGCCTAAGTTCAGATTTCTCAGGCTTTGAACACTTTTTGAATGGTTCTTTCCAAAAACTCCAAAAGAATAATTTTCATTCTAAAGTTTTTAAAAAAATAATGTTAACCCACCCCCCCTGCATTATTTCCAAGAAAAGAAAAGCAGTTCTAGTCTAAGTTACTTTTAAAAATTGTTTTGAGAAACTCGTGGATATGGGAAATTATCATTTACTCACAGCATGTGCTAATACAATTAAATCAGAGCATCCAAATGTAAATGAATTGGTCCTTCAGAGTTCATAGGATATTCACATTGGCTCCATTTCCTTAAGACAAGACCCATACAGTTTTTGTTTTTCCTTAGCACAGTTGATATCTCAAAAGTACTGAACAGGATTAATTTTTCTTTCTTTTTGACTATTTGGGATTTTTTTTCTTGTGGCATGGTCATCTGTAGATATGGTGGTTACATTACTTTTTTGAGAAACAAAACAAAGATACTGAATTTTAAACACCAGTCTGCTTCCTTTGTTAAGAAAACAAACAGCCCAAGTAAAAGATTTTCTAAACTCTGTAGGAACGCTTTCTGTCTCCATGAAAAATGGTTGGAAAATCAGCCCTGTAACTCAGTATTGACATTTCCTGTGTCACCTCCCTCCATGAACTGCTGGGCAGAAACAATCCCTGAAGTGTGTAAATAGCGGCTAAGATTTCTGACAGCTCTAGAGAATTTATTTTCATCCCAAGATAATTTGTTGGAACTGTAGAAGAGCGACCATACTACCCAAATGATGCCATTCTTAAACCATTTAAACCCTGTTTAATTATCTGCTAAACTAGTTTTAGTAAAAACAATTTAGTATACTTTTTATACCAAATCTGTAGGCCCTGAAGACATCAGGAGGTGGAGAAGGTCCAGTTTGCCCAATCCTTGTGGTTTTGCTTTCCACCAATGTTATATCACAGGGATCCCAAAAGCATTTGAGTAGACTGCATTCAACTCCAGTACAGACAGTGTCTCATGATCTCACTTACCACATGATCACTGAGGCCATTTCACATACCCTGTCATCATATAACATTCCTCTGGAAGGAATGATTTGTTTACATGGGAAAGATCTCATGTAGTTTAGGATTTTTTTTTTTATGTGATATAACAGAGTAAAACAAAGATAACAGTCAATTTTCAAAGAGAAATACAAACAGGCACCAAGTAGCCCTGTAGAAATACTTTTCCTAGCTTCAATACCATCAGAAGCATTTACTTTGGTTTTTGGGACATTTGAGAACAGATCTCCCCTTTGCAGCAAGAAATCTGAGAGTGGCATATACAGTCGTGCCAATAGCTGGTAGTTCAGCATGCTGTTTCTGACAGGGACCTCTATCAGCTGCCTCAGAAAATGTTACAGAATCAACTGGCCACAGTAATGTTCTTCTTAACCCATGGTAGATGTTGATCTGCCTTGAAGCCTAACTCCCCCCACAAACTCCTTTGAGCTTTTAGAAATGCTTATTTTGGATGTTCTTCCTACCCACACATGTCCAAGACTTTTTTTGAGTTCTTCTGGACTCTTGACCTAAATCATATTTCATGGCATGAATCCCAGACTGATTGCATGTTCTTGCTAATTGTTTCATTCATAGTCCATTCCCCACACCACAAGTGGGAAGCAAAGTTTAGGTTAAACAGTTAGCTATGTATGCCAGAGCTGCACTGTTGTTTTTTTCAATGCAAAAGATTGTTGCCCGTTTTGCACTAGCAGTGCAAGTATCTATTACTTAATATTTGGTTTATGTCACTTGATTTAAAAGAAAAGTTTTTTATTTATCATCCTTGCAGAATTCCCCTCTATTTTGGTAGCTTTGAAACATTCTGGAGAGAGTTCAAAATTTTGCAACCATTCTGAATCTCTTAAGTCTAAGTAATTGAAGTAATGTTATAAACTACAAATTAAATAACTACTAGTAAATATCTACAATGTGGTTAATCAATATAAATATAAGATTTTATTGTGCCTTTGGCCTGAAGATTTGTAAAAATATTAGTTATGAATCTTTCTGCTTAGCAAGTGCTGAATAAAACTGAATTGGTATGATAGTAATTTACACTACATCTGCATTCTTTAATGTAATAGAAATATGATGCAGAGCATAGGAGAGCTGTGATTACTGTAGTCATCTGTATCCACATATTTATTTCCTATTTGATTTGGAGACTGATGCTGCCTCCATATCCACAGAATGTAAACTGCTTATAATGTCACTGCTGTACTAATAGAGGTCCTGGGGACATTTGCAGTGGAGGCACCAAGACCTGTGCGGCATTTCCTTAGTGATGCACAAACAGGTAGATTTTCAGGGTGTAAAAATGCAGCTGAAACCTACCAGAGACTCAGTGTGGCCAAGCAGCTGCAGAAAATACTCATTTCTGGATTACTCATCTGACAGGGTATGTCTTCTGCAGTTTCTGACTGCTTCTTCCAGCTCCCACCTACCCTGGCTCACCCAGTTTTCAAACGGATCCCCCTCTAAAAAAGGCCCATTTAAACATTTTGTAAAACCAGAGATGACTGGGTTAACCTGAGTGTTTCAAGGAATTTGTCATAGTTTCTTATACTTGGTTCTGTTTGTTTTTCCAGTTTTCATTTTTCAAAAGGGCTTCAGGATAAAGACTGTGTTATCTTAATGCTTGCAAATTATCTAGCACAACATATTAGACTCCATATTTTTGTCAGAACTAAGAAGCAAGATATTTTTCAGACACTGCAATTCACCACCATTGTCTGGGCTACTGAAACATGGAATAATACATAATTTAAAAATTGTGTAAGGAGAGCAGTATTTATCCCTTATTTTTTGTTAATTATTCATCTGGATAGTGATTCCATTCAAAACTGTACATGAAAAATGCCATCATAGCTTAGCAAATTAGTCTTAGCCTGAGTAGATCTTCAGTGTATGGAATACTCTCCTATTCACTTGGCTGTATGTTATACCATGACATCTGTTCATGGCAGTGCAGAGCATCCTGTACCATTTCAGAGAGACAAGGAAAGGACCAGGAGACAATGCTGGCTGCATAACACTGACCCAGGGCATCCCAGGTAAATAGTCCTCAAATAGAGAGAGCACCCTTAAAGCAAAAGGGGAGAATGAATGTCCTGATGGAGACGAGAGGGCCACTGTGCTCACACCAGCACAAAGCCTGTCCTTCCTTTCACAAAACAGGATGCAACACCAGGCTGTGAATCACAGCGAATGTTGCCCATAGCCAGCTCTAGAGCTCACCTGGACTCTGCATTCACTTGGGCTCGGGTGTGGAAAGCACTAACCTGGAAGTGGTTATCCTCTCTCAAGACTACTCAGCTTGAATTTCTTGGCTGCTTCTTTTTCTCCTACAAGATCCCTGTGATCTTTTCTTCACTAAGCTTGTGTCACCTTTCATGCAGAGAGAGAAGGAAAGGGGGATGCAGGCATGACTAGATAGTTAAGGTTGAAGACACCCATCCACCTGCAAGACTGAGGACCAACAGCTGTGCTGCCAGTGTGTCTGGAAAACCACAGCTCCACGTGGACTGAGAAAAAGGAGTTTGCATCAGCATTTCAGAGATAAGAGATAGAAAGAAGCTCTTCCTCACTATAACAGGAGAGGAACCTGAGGTCCATGTGGGAAGGAAGGTGGTAAAGTTTAAAAGTTTTACAAAGTTTAAAGGTTTGTACAAGGTTTGTAAATGTTGTTGTACAAGGTTTAAAGGGAATATTGTCCTAATAAGAAAAAAGGAAAGATTCTTCCTGAGGTGTGATTCTTTTCGTCTATGTTGGGGGTTGCAATAAAGTATTTAAAGTATTGGATATGATCTTTAAAGTAGTGGATATTGTAAAACTGTCCAAGGAAAGTATTAATGCAGGCTGAGTTTCTGCCCTTCAGTTTTGCATTACTCACTACTGAAATGCAACATATTAAATCAAAAGAGATGCAATAAAGGCTCTTGGAAAGAACCAAGCTTGGAAAAAAGGGATGCTGCATCTCACAGTCTCAGATAATTCACCTTCAAAGCAACTCAGAACTATGTTAATAGTAGGCAGCTCCCTCCAAACTAGGATAATAGTGTACAAGTTTGGACAATAGAAGGAGGAGAGTGAATTTAGGGTGAGGCAAATGCTAGGCTAAATATATAGTAAGAGAATGGAAAACTGATTCAAACCACTCTATATTTTTTCCAGTTATATCAATAGTACCAAGAATTCATAGAATTTGTTTTGTTTCAATTATTTATTTTTCCTCAAAAAATGTTTGTATTAGTATAGCATTCAGGAAATATGCCTGTTTGATCTCCAGAGCACTAAAGAGGTTTACTCCCAGCAGAAATGCGTCAAGGGCAGCAAGAGATCAAAATGTTTTATAATGACATACTTATGGTCTACTTAGGATCTGTTGTCCTTTTTTTGACAAATACTCTGTTTTTCATGTAATCCTTTTGAAGTTGTGACGCTGTCCATTGTTTCAGGGATTCAAAATCTGACAACAGAAGAGTTCCTTCTAAGGGGAAAATGCTGATTATTTGTTCCACCCTTGATATTTTGGATAGAATACCTCACAGCCATGCTAACTGTGATGACTCTTGTTTTCATGATGTTGAAACTGTTGGCTAAAGCCTTCACCTGCGTAATTCAGTATTTGATTTTTCATCTGGAGGAAGAAGAGGAAGGAAGAAAGGGCAGGCTGATCTTCTTTTATTCTTTGGCTGAAGTTTTTTTTTTTTTCACAAATAATAACAAGTGTATTAGCTAAGAACTAAAAAAAAAATTAGAGATTTATGTTTGTTACTTTCAGAATTCTTTTATATTATGTGTTGTTAAAAGCAAGGAAGGCTTGATATGGCCAATGCACAAAATTAGTCTATGCTTGATGTAAACATGTGTGGTATCAGTAGGAATTCTTTTTATATACAGAAGGATAAGCAGATCTCTCCGTTTATATATTCTAGGAAAACATTTATTTGCTGAGTACATGCTGAGCATCTTTCCTGCCTTTTCTCAGAAGAGGCTCTTGTCTCCCTGTGGTTAGCCAAACTGAATACATAGTTCATGTAGTTTAAGGATTACTTAATTTAACAAACCTCTTTCCTTTGTACTTGTCATTTATGTTGCTGGCACATCACGCCAATGGCCGGATGTGCATTACTAATACAGTGTTTTTCATTTTGATTTTGCCAGCTTCAACTGAATCATATGTGCAGCACTGGATTGTTACTGAGTCTGTACATATAGAAATAAATTTTTTTACTTCCTTTCTTATTAACAAAGAGAGTACTGATGGGAATAGTGCCAAAATAGTTTAGTAGAAGAAGAGATAGGGTATAATCTGGTCAACAACCCCAAATTCTGTCTTTTCAATTTAGTTCCAGAAAGTGGAACTGGCTGGCTGACAGGAACTGCAAAACTTTACCAACAAGTTCATATCTCCTAAGGTACATGGCAAGGCTAGATCTATACAGTTAATAGTGGCAGCGGCAACAAGTGGGTGAAGGTTTTTTGACCATTTTTGTGTATCAGTAGTTACAGATTGCTGCATTAACAAATCATAAAATCATTGAGTTTGGAAGAGACTTGTAAGATGGTCATGTTCAAGTGCCAACCCAGCACTGACACTGTAATGCCCACACCACTAAAATACATCACCCAGTGCTGCATCCAGACCCCTCTTAAACACCTCCAAGGATGGCGAAGGAACAAGCAATCTGGGATAATAACAGCAAATAACCACTTCAGCTTAAAAAGCCTTATTATCAGAAAAACAATGTACCAACTCTAAACATCAAAGATTCATCTTCCTTTAATTTACTCATTACTTTTAGCTCCTCTGCCCCCCAAATAGCTAAGTTCAGTATATATCAGGACTTTAACCCAGAAAAATGTTTATGACACAACTGTTTAAGTTACCTCTCTTGTGGATGTGCTGCATACACTTCAAGTACACTTTCCTGGGTCTATCCATGTTTCAGTTATTCTTACCCGGCAAATTCATAATCCACCGCCTGGACACCTGAGGAGCCATTCTTCATAGTTTGCAGTTCCAGTTTAGTCATGGTCACAAAATTGGAAGTGAGATTTATTTAGGAATGAGAACAAAGGCTCATCCATCAATTTAAAAGCCTCAGGGTTTCCATTTATTAAAGTCTTAACTTCCTTAGTGAGGTAAGAGTGATCCAAGAGACAGACAGAGTAGCAAAATTATTTACTCAGAGCAACTGGAATTAGATTAGCTGTTGGGAGATGTTGACCTGGGACAACAGCAAGTTTAATGACAGTGGTGTGGGAACGTAACTACATTGATAGGGATGTTTGAGAGAAGTTAGAAAAGACTTTTTTAAAAGGCTGTGAAAGGGATTAGATGAGCAGGAGGACTGTAGCAGGTGTTCAGAGAGTGCCTTGTTCTGTAAATTGGGTTTGACAGTAGCCATGTCTTCATACCCTGCTTTTTGGAAAGGTAGATACAGGAAAAATCTGATAAGTCCAGGAGTTCTACCCATGAGCTGGCTTTATACATGACATTTTTAAGGCCTTTCTAAGTATTATTTCTTTCATAAAGGGACTTACCACATAATATTTGGTCAAGTTCTACTTTGAGTGTGTCGTGCTGGTGATTATATCCTGTGATCAACTCTCTGGATTCAGGGCAGTTTCAGAATGAGTCTGATGCCAGCCCTCACCCTCCAGAAACTTGAGGAAGTTGCTGGGGACGTGCTGCTTATCCATCTCCCTGGTTATCAAGTTGCTCAAGGACACAAGGGTTCAGAGAAGGACTATACATGGACTAGCATTCCTTGGGCACTAGGGAACAAGAAGAGAATATTAATATCAAGAAACCCAATACTGGTTTGCAGATCATCAGCTGCCATGTACCTATGCATGAACTCACTTGATGGCATCTGTTATGCTAATCCTAAAAGTTACAGATATCTGACCTAATTTCATCAGACTGGTCTTCATTACCACTGCCTGACTAAATCTCTGGAGAATGCTATAACCTTCAGGAAAGATAAACCACAGGGATAGGAAAGGGAATGGAAAATGGAGAGCTGCCTTGCAGAAGATGAAAGGAAAGATTACAAGGCCTTCTTCAGTAAAGGGGCAGAACACACTAGAGACCAGCCCTGGTCTGTCTAAGGAAACAAATCCAGGAATACACTGCACAAGAAACATTATAGTTGAATAGGAGGAACTATGTGATGGTTGCCTGCTATACAAGTAGATGTGAATAACTTTTCAAGAGACAGCACGAAATATCTTTCACGTGAATAAAAGCATAACAAAGTGATGACTGTTTAAAGAAGACACCCCAATTATAAAAACTAATACTGAAATCAGATGAAGACTAAGATTTAATAAGAATAACACAGTTGCCCTAAAACTGTCTCAGAGGAAGCTCTGTTAATCAAACTGAACTTTAATACTTGCTGCTTTTGCTACCTTCAGCTCTGACCAATTTACTTTGAAATTACTGACACCCATCCCACCAGATTTTTATGCTAGAACTCAAGAGGCAGAGTTCTTTATTATTAGGCTCAAAGATGTCATGCTACCAGAGGCTATGAAGGTGCAGTGATATGTGAGAGGCCAAGCTAATACAGAGAGACACGTAGTTTCCTTGGATAGCTGAGAAAAACAGACAAGCTTTACAGTTCACATGCCTTTCCCAGTCAGTGCTCCAACAGTCTAGCTGGGTGAGGGTGGTTCAAGCATTCAGTTCATATTGATGCCTGAAATTGCTAAGCAGAATTCTAGAGCCTGGTTGCTTGCAGCACTGGCTCCCTCCACCTGCTGTTTGCTTTGTCTCCTGCAATGACAAGATAAGCCACCACTGAAGTACTTGTGCACATGAGCAGGGGGCAAATGTAGCAGCCAGTGCTTGTCTTTCATTGCAAAATCCGTGAAAGAAGATCACTATAAAAGATGTTGGTATTTATTTTATGGTATTAGTCGTACAGCAGCTGCTAGACAGTATATGACATCATTTGAAATGTTCTCAGTCAAAGTTGCTATTTGTTCTGAGCACTGATTGCTTGGAAAACCTTGAGAGAAGTTTGTGTGGGCAGTATGTGTGCAGTATGATCTGGGGAAAAAATACTTGTTTCATCAAAAATGCCATTAGTCTTATCAGAGCTATAAAGTATGCCGAAAGTATTTCCTTGGAAATTTCAGGTCAAATAAACTGGCCAGGCTGTTAGTCTTGAATTTAAACCTAAGTGAATCATACACTTTGAATAATTTGACTGCTACTTCTTTTTCTCCTCACAGGATAATCAAAACATATCTCGCCTTCCTCAATTGCTTTTTGGAAGTATTCAAACAGTCTGTGATACAATTGAACTCTAAATTTTATGTGAGCATTTGGCATTTATTTCAGTATGTTATTTCATTGTTAATGTCAGATGTCATATGGATTCATTATCACTTTCAAACAGGTTAAGTATAAAAATGATTTATTGCAAAGGGTATTGTGCTCTGTGATTGTAAACCCGACAGCTGTCAGCACTAGCACATTTAATGCAATATTTAGTTTTTGATGAAGGTTTGAACCACTTCAGCCTCACTTTGATATTCATGGATTGCATCAAAAACAAGGGATACAAATATACATTTAGCTTGTAATGGGAATTACTGCAGAACCAGTGCCAGTGAATTATTACAGACTTTTTTGTAGTATTCAGTCTTCCCTGCTGGATTATTTGGTTGAATATTTTCTCCCTCCTAAAAACAAAAAAGCCACTATACTGTGTGTTCTGTGTGAAAATATCCTTGATAGCTGGAATTTAGATTTTGTACTCTTCCAGCCCTAGCTGCTCTTCTCCCAGATACTTCTACAATGTTGAAAAATTACAAAAGCAGGTCCTAACCTGAAGTGAGCAGATTAACCCAGTCAGTGTCTCCTATGTACTTTCAGATAGTAATCTGTTATTCCACAAGTCATTTCTTCTGAGTCCTTTGGAGTATTCTTTCTCAGACCTCATGAATTTGCAAGTCTGTGGATCAGGTGAGGAATTTTATTTTTCCAGTGCTTAATGAGGGTATTGTGTACACAAACTATCAGAATCTAACACCATTTACTTTGCCATTTACCAAAGGCTGTGTTAGAGCAGTGATTGCAAACCCCATTCACTGTAAAGTGCAACACGAAGTTCTGCACAGTGTCACACTTGCGGGGCAAGATCTGCCCTGGCCCATACACGCCACTGGGAGCAAAACTGTGTGTATGTTTTAATTCTTTCAGATCTCCCTGAAATGGGATCAACAGCAGGAGAGAACTGTCCATTGAGACTTAAACAGTGCAGAGTTGAGCAACCAGCACACAGAACAGTGGATATGAAGTTTTCAGACTTCTCATGAGATTGGATGGGTCAGCTTTGCCATAAGCCACTCGACAAGAACATTGCAGTTCACTGTGGAACAGAACTACATAAACTGTACACTCCATAAACTGAGGTGGAATAAAGTGAAATTATAACATCTCTAAGTTATTGTCTCTGTTCAGTACCCACTAAAATTCCCTTTTGGAAAGTGTTTTTCAGAAACCAGAGTCTGAAAAAGCACACTTGTATAACTGTGTTTTGTAAATTGATTTTATAAATCTACTGCAGGAACAGATTTATGTAAGGGCCTCCAGTAGGCTCTCTTCTTTTCCTGGTTATAGGTGTATGATTGGTTTCTGAGCTCCCCAGCTTGGCACAGGCAGGGGCCTTGGAACTTGCAGTAGGTCACACTGCTGTCAACTCAAATGCAAATGGGGGATACGGTCTCTTAATTTTTCCAAAAAAAAAAATCTGTGAATGCTTGGGGAATGATTCTGACATTTAAACAAAATCAATTATTTCTGTCTAATTAAAAATCTGGTTTTAGG
Source organism: Agelaius tricolor (assembly GCF_023055355.1). Classification (NCBI taxonomy): domain Eukaryota; kingdom Metazoa; phylum Chordata; class Aves; order Passeriformes; family Icteridae; genus Agelaius; species Agelaius tricolor. The sequence continues at coordinate 50,086,845 of NW_027269261.1, forward strand.
CAGGATCATCTACTGTGGAGTTTAAATGATCACCCCATGTTTTACAGCTGGTCTTAAAGTGGCTGAGCTGAGATGTGCAGAGATTCAAAAAAGTAAAGCATAAAAGGAAGAAGTTGTGGGACAGCTGGTTAAGAGAATAGGAGTGTTAGATCTCTGGGTGGCATCAGAAAGTGGCCTTCAGAAGAGAAGTATAAATGCAGCTATTGAATACACCATGCCAATTTATTCCTGCTCCCTGAAAAGGTAAGATGGCCTTAGAGTCAGCATTGCCTTACCACAACCCTGGCCCCAAATTAAAATTTCTGAATTTCTATAAAAATGGAATATTGGGAAGCCAGAAATGGTAGCAGATGTTGATTATTCATCAGACAAAGTTTATAAATCTTTCTCATAGTGTGAGAGATCTTTTTAGGACAACACAAAACCTTTCAAAAAGGTGCTGATGAAGTTCTGCTGGTTCATGTTAGCAGATGCAGCTCTTTAGTCCCTACAAGAGCCTGGAAAGGTGGTAGCCTTCCTCTAGAGGAAGTGAATTCCAAATAGGCTCTCCAGGGACATTACAAGGAGAGCCTGTTTTAGGCAGGCAGCATTCATAGAACCACAGAATCATTAAGGTTGGAAAAGACCTCTTAAATCATCAAGTATCACCTTGATTTAACTTGGTGTTGCCATGTTCACCACTAGACTGTGCCCCAAGATGCAATATCCACACATATTTTGAATGCTTCTAGAGCTTGTGATTTCACCATTTCCCTGGGCAGCCTGTTCCAATGTGTGACCACCCTTTCAGAGAAGAAGTTTTTCCTAATGTCCAAACTCAAACTGGCACACCTTGAAGCCTGTCGCTTGTTACCAGGGGGAAGAAGCTGATCCCCACCTGGCGACACCCTCTTTTCAGGCAGTTGCAAGGAGTTATAAGGTAACCCTTGACACTCCTTTTCTCCAGGCTAGACCACCTCAGCTCCCTCAGCTGCTCCTCACAGAACTTGTGCTCCAGACCCTTCCCCAGCTCTATTGCCCTTCTTTTAGACTTGCTCCAGCACCTCACTGTCCGTTCGGAAGGGCCAAGAACTGGACACAGGATTTAAGCCATGGCCTCACCAGGGCTGATTACAGGGGCTGGTATTGGTATGTCTTGTAGTTCTGTCCACTGTGAATCCAGCAAAATAATGAACTGAGATTTAGGGGTTTTAATGAGGGTCCGAGGGCTTTTTTGGAGGATGCCATTTCCATTTGTTGTGAGCTGTATAGCAAGGGAAGCTTTGCCTGTGTAAGCCCTGCTGAAAGCATGACAGAAACTCTACAAGCACAAAGGATGTGACCCTGAATTTCTCTCCCAAGGTGCTCTGCCAGTGGGAGGGCTTGCTGCACTGGACTCTGGCCATCACCGTCAGTTTGTGGGTGTCATCATTAATTGCTAACCTTAATAAAACTGAAAATACATTTGCACTTTACTTTTCTTAGAAACCCAGATACAAGAGGCACTGGCTTTCATAAAGTGCTTTGGCAATATGCATTCCATAGTTTATCCCATCAGATTGGACTACAGCTGTGTGGGACATGCTGTACTTCCTCAAGGGCACTCTTTTACACAAGCCAACAATATCAAAACCTCGTGAGCAGCATGAGCCAGGGCTGCACATGCTTTCAGACTGCACAACTATTTAATCAGCAAGTGCTGCAATACCTCTGATTAAAATTAGTACATATAAAGCATTTTCTGATGTTTTTTATGCATTATGGGGTCCCCTTATGAAATGCAGGCTGTCTCCCAGGGACACACATCACAGGGAGGAGTGGGTATTGGCAGTAGCTCTGACCTAATCAATACCCAAAGCAGCATAGCTGTAATGACATAAGCTGCCCTAACAGGTTAATTTATTTTGCTTCTGCCATGTTTTATGTTTGTGCTCTGAAGTTTGGAGGCAATAGAATTCATCAGTGAAACATTCTCAAGTGTTGAGTAAAACAAGAAAGCTTACATTTCTTCAACCATATTGAAAGAAACAGCTAGACTTTTTTCTTTTTCTTTTTTTCAAATGGAAAAAAAAAGGTCAAACATGAAGCAATGAGGAAAAGAAAATAAATTTGAATACCATCATTAAGGTTATAAATTCTGACTAAATTTATAAGCAACTTGATCTGTTCCATTTTGACAATTATTTGGTTCTTTGTAAGTGTCAGTCCATATAGTAAAAAAAGAAAATCCTCCGTGCACTAAACAGGGACACTGTGCTTAAGGCAACAAGGTAACTCCAGGCAATTGCCACAGATCTGTTTATCAGCAGGAGTAACCTCTAATGTGTAATTTCACATACAAGATCTTGGTTTACCTAATTGCTATCAGATGCTGCTGTCTGGTTAGAACACCTTCCCTGTTTAGGCAGCAGTCCTGTAATCTGAGCAGCCTGAGGAAAATCAAGATTACTGGTTAATCTGCTAATCTTCCTCCTTGAAGGCATCTTCTAGACAAATTCATGAAGCACAGGTATTTCCATACAAAGACAGTAAATATTAAACTAACATTGAGATTATTGCAAGGAATTTATTCTTTGTGATAGACAAACTTAAGAGGTGTTTCAGACTTGCAACTCTTGAGCACTCTCGATGGAACAGTTCCTGACCTCAGAATGAGAGTAACCCTTTGGGTTCCTGACTTTTTCACATTTACAAGTACTCTAGTCTCACTGTCTCAGCCCTCTACTTTTGTTTGGTTATTATAACATTAAAAGAAAGTAGACTTGGCACTAGAGTGACATTAATAAATTGTTTCTTTAAAAAAAAATAGAGATTTTTAATTCAGACTTCACAGCTGTTCAAACAATGTACAATGACTTGTTAATCAAAAACCTATTAAGTTCCTTTTTATATGGAAAGATGATAAAATGTCCTCACAGCAGAGAAAGAAAGTGGCAGGCTACAGATTAACTTGCTGGGAATGCGTAACACATTGCAAGTTATACAAGCAGTAAGTGTGACAATGCTGAGCTTTTATATGACATGTTCCAAGAAAAATATAGCTCACAAAGAAAGAGATGAAACATATAATTGAGTTGATATAGTACACTGAATAAATTTACCAAATTTGTCATATTCAGTAGAATAAAGAAAATGTAATATAATGGGACCCAACCATACTGAACTGGGTAAAAGTCTTCATGAAACTGATATGGAATCACTGCACCAATTCAAACTAATGAGTCAATAAGCAAAGCAATTGAATAACAATTGTAACAAGCATGTGAAAGATACTGAATCAAAAGGAACTGAGGAACTGAGGAACTGTGCAGTAAAAGATTTTGCTTTGCAAACTCTATAGGTATGTTGGTTTTGAGCTGTGTATCAGTTTCATGAACTGTTCATGCACTGGTACCCATTACCAGTATACCTTACCCTGTTCAGTATAGCTGGTACCCAGTATACTGCATTTTCTTTATTCATGTAACTCAGCTGTGGCAATAAAATATGTGTCTTTTGATACTGTTCTAAATGAGGGTTCTTACAATATCAGATGGTGAGGAGCATTTCAGCCCCATGTACTTTTGCTTGAGAAGGGTCTGAAGAGATGTGGATGCAGTGCTCATAGAACTTAGGAGTAATTCAGTAATTCACTTTATTTCTATTTTTGCTCCTTGTAGACCACTTGTCATTTCAACATTTTAATAAAAATATGTGAAAGAAAAGTTGTTGGTCACTGTTGGTATTCATGGTTTTCATTCCTTTGAAGATAGTCAAAAGATGTGCCTGTGTTGGACAAGCCATTTTTTCCCCCATTAATTTTAGTTCTACTGTTACAATACTAATTTGTCCATCTAGATCTTCTAAACAGTGTTGAAAAAACCTTATGACCATCCGGCTTTTGGCAGAAAGGCAGAGTCCTGGAGCACAGAACTTGTATCTCCACCTTCAGCACCTCTACCGCCACCAGAACAGACTGTATCTCCACCGTCAGCACTGACTCTGGTGAACGTGGGGAGAAGTTCTCTTTAATTGTTCTGTGTCTGTGTTCTCCCACCTTTAACATGGAAAAATCAAGCTACCAACAGTTTTCTTAACATCTGAAATACATGGATAAAAAATTCTGGCTAGAGACATGTTCAATTCTAATAAAACTGTACAATTTGAGTGTGTTGGGGAGATCGGCTTTTTTAGACACTCTTTAAAAATCTAAGTAGTTTTCCAGAGGGAGGCTGTGTGACTTCTGTGGAAACTGACTATTCAAACTAATTTTATTTTTTCTTTTCTTTTTGATAATTTCTTCTCTTTCATTCTTTGTTGACATAGTTCATTGTATTTGGTGTGAAGACTTAACTTCATTGTCAGTAATGTACAGTGTTCCAATATATAATCATTGTTGGGAATAATCTAGAGGAAAGACTTTGCTAAATGAATAATCTGCTTTATACCTTGGTGTGCATTTTAGCAAGATTCAGTCATAAATGGTTTCTGAAACTTAAAAAAAAATCCCAAGGGCAATACACTTCAATGGAGACTCCCAGAAATGGCTCATAATTAATGTAGCCCTTAAATCATTATGGCAAGGGCTGCTATCAAAACAAGAACACTTTGATATCACTGTCATATGACTGCTACCTGGTTTACTGCAGAAGAAACTTAGAGTGAGAAGGGTGGCTGAATGAGTGAGAAGTACTTTTGCCACAGTCACACAATTGAATTTCAGATCACAGCAGAACCAGACCTAGAATTTCTGGCACAGTGTCTTACAGGCTAGAAAGCTGCTATAAGCTTAAGACCTCCTACCATGACCTGATTGCAGACAGCTGTGTTAGTTTAACACTTCATTATTTTTTTGCTGTGGAATGTGATAGAGGCAGTGTATTGAATTTTCTCCTTACAAGAACTTTGTTACACAGAAAAATGACTCAAATTTAAGTATTTTCAGATGAAAACAATGTTTTACAGATGAAAAGATGGTTATATATTTAAGCCATTGCCTCTTGATTTTCATCTACTCTATTTGCATATAATTTTGCACTACAATATTTAAACCTTACGGAGTAATCATCTTTGCTAGGATACATATTTGAATAAATATATGAATGCTCATAACAGATAGAACTCTGTCTTGAAAAAAGATTGTTCTTTTCTCTCATGATTAAATTTAGGAAATAATTTCATAAGACAGAGAAATTTAACAAAAGAAAATTTACTTTAAAAAGAAAATTCTCTTCTCCCATGAAGAGCCCAAGCCTGAAGTGTTTGTCAAGTTTAAAACTCAGGGTCTGGAGCAGGTCAGATCTGGAGAAGATTAGGAAGAGTGTCAAAGAATGAAACCAAGCACAATTACTTCTTGTTTAAAGAGTGGTAGCCCTTTGGCTGAAGCCTCTGTGTAGTTCCTGACAACTTGTATACAAGAAGACATTTTATGAATAAACAAATTACACAACAAAATTACTTATGATTGCTCATAAGTGATTTCTGCTCTGAATGCAAAATGGGTGTGTTGCTTTTCCAAAACATTCATGCTATTATTGTAAGCCTTATTGCTTCCTTATTCATTGCTGCTTGCTTTCTCTCCTCGTTGGATTCACATATTTGGAAATGTTCAATGGCCAACAGTGAAGCAGAAGATGAATATGTTAACAGCCTAAACAACCCAGAATCATTAATTTTAAACTTGGCATTGGGATATGAGCCAACACCATATATGAAACAATGGTTTATCAAGGAAACTAAAACAACAGATTCTAGAAGTTAAAGGGTTAAAATGGAGGGCCCACAGATACAGCAGTTCTTCATTAAGGAATTATTTTAACTAAATATACAGGTAAATAGCAAACAACAGTAGGATCAGTAGATCAAGGACAAATTACAGATTTTATCAGGTTAAAATGTCTTATTTACATGAAGATTTAACTGACTCAAATTCATGCCCCTAGAAAATTCTGGTTGTGTAGGACAAAATGGTGGAAATACTGAACTTTATATGACCAAAAATTAAGTTTTTTAAAATTAAAACATTTTGTAAAAAATTTACTCCATGTAGAAAAAGAGGAATTTTTATACAGCTAGATAAGTATTCTACAGTTTATCTTCAAGAATCAGGAATGTGCCTTAAAAAGTACTAAAGAAACAAAATGCACATTTACGTACAAATAAAAACATTACATGGATATAATATTTCATCTTACTACTAATAATGAGGATAACCACTGCCTTATGGATAGGCAGTACCTTGTTATAAGTAAGTAGAAGAAAAAAATCAGCTTAGGTTAGTTAATTGGACTGCAAGTCCCGTACTTGTCGTGAAAGAAGAAAAGCCAAGATGTATCCAGAGAGGTCTCTTCTGGAAAAGATAGCCTGTGGAAGCCTTCATCTAGAAAATTGGGTGCAGTTCTGCTCCCTTATGTTTTTAGGTGCGTTAGTTCAAGTGAAATACAGACGTAAAGGAGGCCTGTAGTGACAGTCAAGGACATGGAGAGAGTGTTAGACAAAATGAGAAAAAAGGCTTGGCCTGTACACCCTAGCAAAGTGAAGACTGAGAAGAAATAACAGGTTTTCTCTATAAATGCATGGGTGGGCCAGAAAGAGAATACCTATTAAACTTGTCATAAAAAGCTTAGGCGGGAGATTAGAATAGGATTTCTAACCAGCAGAGGTACAAGACTCTAAAAGAGGATCCCAGTAGGAGTGGTGTAGGTAGGCATTGTAACCACTTTTTGATTCCTTCGTGAAAAGGACGACATGACATGCAACAGCAAGAGATTGATATGCTTTTATGCTGTCAGATATGTAAAACCAACTGTATAATTCCACCTAAATTTCAGTTACAAAAATGACTTTTTAGTGAGAGACAAGAATATTACTTGTTTCAGTAATGGAGGAAAATTCCAGAATGCTCATGGTTTTAAGGGGGGAAAAAAGTGAGAAGAACTTCATACGACTTTCTAGGTCAATCCTTTCATGGACTACTTGATATTTTCTAGAAAAATACGTCTTGGGATACATCTCAGGATTGTGTATTCAGTAGAATTTTCATTAGTTTCATAGATACTAATGCTTTGGGTTTAAAGGGACCTTAAAGATAATTTAATTTCAGCTCCCCCTGCCATGGGTGGGGTCACCTTCCACTAGTTCAGGTTGATCAAGGCCTCATGCAGCCTGGCCTTGAGCACTTCAAGGGATGGGACATTCACAAGGTCTCTGGGAAATCTGTTGCAGTGATTCACCGCCATTACGATGAAGAATTTCTTCATAATCAACTTAAATTTCTCATTTTTTAAATTTAAATCTCTCCTCTTTTGGTTAAAACCACTCCCCCTGGTCCTATCCCCCTTGTAAAAGTCCCTCCCCAGGTCTCTTGCAGGCCCCCTTGAGGCACTGAAAGTGTGTCCAGCTTTCTTGTCCTTTATTCACAGTCACAAATAATACAAAAAATACTTTCCAATGAGCTAATCTAGGTTGGGTTTTCTTCTTCATTGTTTTTTTTTTATTACCCAATGCAGCTTGTTGCTTTTTTATGCTTTCCATGATGCAATGAGCTGTCTGAAGATTATGATTACTATAATATGTGAAGAATATTCCAGAACTTCGCATTATTGGCTCCATTCATATAACTCAAAATTGTTTTATTTAGAATTTTTCTGGAATTGAATATAAAATAATAATAAACTATTTCCATGCCAATGTTTGTTTGTAGTGTTTGAGAGTGATCATATCCATCCTTGTGCATGGATGTTAGCTAATTGGCAGGCATTCAGTCCAATCAGCCTGAGGTAATCTCAGTGAGCTGTAGGAAGTAATTGTATATATGTAGTGACTCCACCTGTTCTTCTTATTCAATGTTTCTGGTTTTCATATCTTATGTTTACCAAATACTCTAGTGTTGAGGCTAGGGTGCTGTAAAATTATCACATTCCAGTATTTCTGGGGAAAGCTATTCCCATCTTTGGCTTACAAATGACTTTGGTCTACTTTGAACACAGACAGGGCTTTTTCCCTTTTGAGATAGATTGTTTGCACATATTTTGAGCCTTTGAATTTAAATCAATCCAGAACCCATAGATGGTACAGAATGTCACACCTGACACTTAATCACTGCATTTTGGCAGCATACAGGCCAAAATGAATTCTCACAAATGTCCACGTGAGTTTCCAGATGCAGTTGAAGATCTGAATTATTTTGCAAGAATGAATTGGAACCTACACATTTCAGTTTTATGCTCTCTGTCATCCTGCCACAGCTCTGCCCAGTGGAAGCATTTGAGCTGGATCAAGAAAATAGAAAAAAAGAGTAAGTGAAAAAAGAAAGAACAAGTAAAGACAAGTTGTTTTGTTTTTTTTTTTTTTTTCCTTTCAGGAACTTTCACCTTTGAATTTAGTTTTTCTGTCTCTTTTTTGGTCCTATAGTATCAAAATTTAATTTTCTTATGTGTTCATGAGAACATTAACCTCTTTACACAGACTGTGAAAAAACAAACCATAAGAAAAGGACATTTGTAAAAAATAAAAATGTTGTTGGATTTTATTTTTATTGCAGTTACTTTGTTGGTATGAGATTATAGAAGCAACATTTACACCAGGTTAAAGATTGGAATACATACTCTGCTTTTATATGTCAGATTTTACAACAGAAAAATAGAGGCTGCTTGAATTTTAGTAAGTAATGTGTGACTGAATCCCTGGAGAACCAAACTATCACTTCTGTTTTCCAGAATACAAGATTTCAGTCATAACTTATTTTCCCCAAGATCCCCGCCACTGGTACTAAAAACACCTATTTATTACACTCAGGATATGAACAATATGTATAAAAATCTAATGTCAAGGTTTCTTCTGTTTGTTTTTAATTCCAAAGAAAGGCTCTCATTCTTTCTTGTGTGGGGATTTTGAGGAAGATGACAAATAAATTACAAAGCTTGAGAAAATTGCTTCCAGACAACACTAGAAAAGAACAAAAAGCCACTGAAACCATTTGACTCAGCCCTGGTTTCTTCCAAAGTTTTAAAAAAAAATCCATCTGGTCTCAGAAACAGAGGATTAACTTTAGAATGAACTGAGATTGTGATGATTAAAATACAGGTTAAAAAAAAGCTTTGCTTGTGTTTATATGGGTGAAAAATATAGACACCTAATTGCAGCCTTCCAATACCTGAAGGGGGCCTACAAGAAAGCTGGAGAGGGACTTTTTACTGTCCCTCTGGTTATGTGGTGACAGGACAAAGGGGAATGTCTCCAAACTGAAAGAGGGTAAGTATAGGTCAGATATTAGGCAGAAGTCCTTCACTTTGAGGGGGGTGAGGCACTGGGAGAGATTGCCCAGAGAAGCTGTAGAAGGCCCATCCCTGAAAGTGTTCAAGGCCTGGTTGAATGGGGCTTTGAGCAGCCTGGTCTAGTGAAAGGTTATCCCAGTCTGTGGCTGGGGAGTTAGAACTAGATGATTTTTAAGGTCTCTTCCAACACAAGCTGTTCTATGGAACTATGATTCTAATCAAATATTGAGTATTTTGGGTGTTTTAAAAAATGTCTATAAACAGTTCTTAGAGGAAAAAAATATATAGAGAAAACCCCAACATTGAGGTGCACTTTTCTGTATGTGGAGAACTCTGTTAATCTCTCCCACAATTATCTCTTCATATGTTTTGTGTTGGCAGCTCTGCATTGCAAAACTTACAAATTGCATCAGAGCATCATTAGACCATGTAATGAAAGAGCAAAACAACTAATAGGGGAAGGATTGCACATCTCCTCGCTGCATTAATGTTCCTTGGCTTCCCCCTGTTATGACCTAAAATTCTAAATGCATCTAGTTAACAGGTTGCCAACAGTGTCTAGCAGATGGCTGTCAGAATATGCCAGAGATGCTTCAGAACTGCACAGCAAAATGGTAACAGGTAGGTCTGGTTGGGAGAGTAATCTTGGGAAACAATGAGAGTTTCATACTCCATGCATGAGACCTGACATCTAGCTTTTAGGTGAGACTTCTTCCTAAGAGGGTGATCATATCAAGAAAGATATTAATATGTTCAATATTTCAGTGATAAACTCTTCAGAGAACTGTGTTAACATTTAGTACAAAAACATCGATATGTTTTAACTAACCATGCTGAACATGGTTAGTTAAAACGTGATTTTCAAGCATAAAATTCAAAGTCTTACCATATTTAAAATAAATGAATTTTCAAATGAAAAATATATGTTGCCTCCTTACTAAACTACAAAGGCAAATGAAAAATGGAAGGTTTTCCTTTTAGCCAATTCTTCTCAAACCAGAAATAAGGCCCAAAGAGAAACAGCAGGGTTGGCTCTTTGAAAAGCAAGGGCCCGAGGCAAAGCTGGAGCCTGGTAGTGCTGCTTTCATCTGGCTCAGCTCCGGCAAACGGACACACTTCTCAGCTGAGGAATGCAAGGCCCTTGCCACGGGGTCAAGTCCTGGGAGGGGAGTGTGGGCAGTGCCCTTTCACTCCTACACTTTAACAATGCTCTGGGAAAAAAGACATGCACCCAGGGACCTGCACGCACGTGCCCGTCACACACGTGCGCTGAAGAATGAGCACGCACACGCTCTTCTCTGTGTCTGCCACGCTACCCAACCTGCTTCACTTTCCTCTTGGGCTTTTTTATGTAATCCAGCTAAGGAAGACTTCTCTGAGCCAGAAAGGAAGTGTCCATAATGAGAGTTTCTGTCTTACTGGAACAACACCTGACAGCTTTGTATGAATTGCCTCTGCTGCTGGGTAGCCACTCCTACTTCACAAGCACATTCTTCTGGCATTATTTCTATTGTTATGAATTTTTAACCATCTTTCATCACCATCTGAAGTGAACTGACATTAATTTTGGCAGAAAAAACAACAGGGCAGAAAAAACACAGTACATGTAAACCTATTTGAACCCTCAAAATTATTTGATGAATTATCAAAACACAAATAAAAAAACCCCATGTTTTTCAGGAGAGGTCCAGATTAGATATTTGAAAAAAAACCAAAAAAACACCAAAGGAGTGGTTAGGCATTGGTATTAGTTGTCTGGGGAGTTATTGTCTCTGTAAGTATTCAAGAGGTGCCTGGATGTGGTTTTTGGGTATATGGTTTAGGGGTGATTATGGTGGTTCTGGGTTGATGGTTTGGCTAGATTTGAAGGCCTCTTTCAGCCTTGATGCTTGTGTGATTCTGCAATATATAAGAAAGTGTTTTACAGTTTACTGTGTGATCATAGAGACACACATCCTATAAATCACTGGGGCTGCAATGGGGGTATGACAAGGGCAGTGCAAAATGACACTGGGATGCTGTTAATCATGATTCTCATCTAAGCCTATGGTTATATTTTGAATTGTGTGATTTACCCTGAAAGAATCCTTCAATCTGGTTATTTCTGTGGAGTGATCTGCTGCAGAAGAGCACTTAGAAACTTGGGCCTACATTTTGTTGAAAAATCTCATTGCTTTCTGGCCAAGAATTCTTAGGGGAAAACCTTGAAGTTGCAGATGAGGACTCTGTTTCTGGTTATCAGTGGCAATAAATCAGCAAATGCAAGGTCAGAAATGAGGTATTTGGATTGAGTGACTTTGATAGCTGACTCTGTGATATCTTGTTTCCCAAAACAAATATGCACACTTATTTCCTTAGGCAGAAGATCTGTATCCTCTCAGTCCCATCTCCTTTATTTCACCAGCTGTTCTCCCTGCTTGTGTGGTCCTAGCACATTATATCGTTCATTATTTTGACTCTCCCTAAAGCACAAAAACTTCTCCTTATTTTGGTTTAGTTTTCATTCAGGACTTTATTATTAACCCTCCTGGAAAGCGGCAGAGTGCAAAGCTGATGCCGTGTGACTGCTTTGTATAGTCACCCCATTCAGAGGCTGCAGCAGATCAGCTGTACTAGAATGCAAATGCTCATTCCCACCACAGCTCACTAGAGCTGGAAGCAAGCTGTTGGTCATGCTTCCCTTTGCCTTCCCTTTGCCACTCAGTGTATGGTTTGGTATCAGCACAGCACCCGTTTTGAATAAAGGAAGGATGGAGTCAAGATCATTAACATTCTCAAGAAGATTTTGTTGTGGACTTGCAAGATCTTCTAATATTTGGTATTAACTCATGTTTCTGAAGCCCTTACTCTCTTTTTCACTGTTTTTCCATTAGCTCTTACTGATTCCAAGTGAATGGATAATCACACCTAAACAGCAGCTTTAAGTCAAGGACAAAAAAATTTTTTTGTGAGGATGATGGAGAGCTGTACACATTTTTAGAAGCAGTGGGTATTTAGGTTTTGCTTCTAATCACTGGCTTATCTCACAAGACATGAGAACAAAAAACAAAGCTGGTTTTCATGTGATCACATTATAGCAGCCAGCACAGCAATTACTACCTTCTGATAAAATGCAGCCCATAGGTATTCTTTCACTTCGACCTGCATTTGACAAATTTTTTAAACCAGACAGTGCCATTAAGTTATCTTGTTTGACTTCCTGCATAGGAGTTATTATTTCATTCTCTAGCTCCAGTAACAATATGGTTCTATGGTAAAGCATATGTTCTTAAAGAGACACTCAGACATCATTTGAAGACATCAAGAGAGAAATTCAGTTACTTTCTGTTGTACATCACTGCAAAATGATTCAGTAAAATTAAATATTTATTCTTTGCAATACCTATGAAATTCTGGCCTGGGCTCAAACCTCATTATGACAGGTTTCACATGCGTGCAGTACAAAAAGCCAGACGGTGCAATTATTCAAAGAAGTGCTAGTCCCTTTCTTTTGGCTAGACTCCTATTCAAATCGACTCTGAATTCTCTTTCAGGCTGTCTTGCTGGGTTTACTTATTTCTGTTGATTTAACCCACAAATTCAAATTTTAGAAATTCATTATTTTGTTGCCAAATTGCACAGTGCTATAACATGTTTAGTCCAGAGTTACAGATTACATTTTGGGTGAACCAAACTGTAATATAGAAATAATTTTCTGTAGCTGTACTTAGCCAGCTGGGTCAGCAGAACCTGATATTTGAAAGAATTCAGTAGAATAGATATAGATGATTGTGTTTCTGGTAAATAAAAGTTAATGAATTGAGTGTACAGTTCAACCAACCAGTGCCAATCATAACACTTAAAACACTTCCAAGTTGTTAGGATAGAATATGCTTGTGTTTGGATAGGGTATAAGTGGAAAAAAAAGAGGAACTCAAACAAAGGACCAATGTATATTACCTTTGTTTACTTTTCAACACCCATACGTTGTATACTACAAGCATTTTTGCCTCTTCTTCACAAGTCACTGTATTTTGAATATATAGTCAATCACAACCCCTTCATCTGCTGTTCATATTTCTCAGGTCTGAGTTCATTGCTTCATTGTATGCGAGTTATTTCATGACTGTTACATTTTTTGCAAAGGGAGATAAGACTACAGTGAAAAGAGCAGTTTGTAGGGATGGAAATTTGTACGAATTTTTCATCAACTTAAGAAATACTGTGGAGATTTTCTTAGATCAAAAAAATTATATATAGTGAATGGCAATTGCAATGGAAAATTAAAAAAAAAACAGTTTTGATCTTTTATCTGGAACTTGGAGGTCTTCCAGCTTTACCTTTCAGCATTTGTCATATTAATTATTGGCCCCAAATGATTGAACAAGCCTGTTTCAAGACCTCTTTTTAGTTTTGAAAAACATAGATTTTGAAACCTCTGAATGTTTGCTTGAAAAATGAAATCAAGTTTCTGTGTGGTTTATTGTGAAAGAAAATTTTTGCCAAATGCCTCCTATGTTTCTCATTCAGTTACTTAATTTGTGGGTTTTGATCTATGCCACGGGCTGCCCTCAAACTTCTCCTTGCTTTGAATATTTAAAAGGAGAATGGATTTAGTTGTGTTGTAATGCCTGCTGAGTGAGAAGTATTTACTGATGGAAATCTGACCTAGCAAAGCTTTAAATCCTATCGGAGCAAGAATATGGCCAATAACATTTACATACAGAAATAACTTTTTAAAATACAAGTATCCTTTTTAGTACAGACTAGCACTTAAAAGTCTAACTTGTGCAAAAATTTAGGCTTAGATGGACAAATTTTGGAAGTTGAATTGGAAATGTTCCACAAGCCTCCTCAGCTGAAACATGCAAAGGAAGACATTTCTCTGTTGAGTGCTTTCTACATGTGTATTCACATTATTGTGTGGTTTTATTTTGCAGGTGATTAAGTCAGACCCTGTTTTGCTTTAGATATGCCTGGAAGGTGCTGTTCTTCGTTCACATGCCTGAGTCCCTTGCATCACCTAAGCTGCTCAGTTGAATCAAAACACTTAGACAGTGGAGAGAAATATTTTTGACAAAACAAAACTCTTTCTATTTTATGTATTTTTGCCAAAACAAAATGTTTTTCATATTATTTTGTTCATGGGTTTGGGGGTGGAGTTCTTTTGTTTTGTTCTGTTTCCTACTAAGTTTTTCCGCTCTGTAAAACAATATGAAGGTTGCACTCAGCTCTTACCCACCGTACCTTTTGTGCCCTTTTTGTTTATGGTCACCTGAAATATTCATTCATGTTAAGTAATATTTTACCTCTGGATTTCTATCATGACTTTGCAAGTTTCTGCAGCTAGTTTCATCTTTCATCATCACCATCTTTTAGAAAGATGTCATGAGACATAAGATGACATAGACACAAGTTTAGGTTTTGAACAGTAGTCACTGTAATTCCTGGGTGCAAACAGTGTGATCTGCCCACGCATAAGAAATTCTTGGCTAGACACTGTTTTCTTTTCAATCTGGCTGGTCAATAGACCTTCAAACTGTCAAGGGGCTTTGGCACTCCAGTTGACTACTAATCCATCTTTGTTGTCAGTTTTGGAGAAGACTGGTGACCTCAGGTCTGAGAATGTCAGGTCTTCTAAACTGACTTAGAAAAATACTCTTGCACCTTCATTCTCCTTCTATTTTCCAGGTAGGTAAGAGGGCATTTCCTTCGACCACATGAGCACCTGCAGAAGAAGCTTGGACAGAGCTCTGAAGAAAAAATGCAGAGGAACCACAGTCACTGAAAGTAAGTTTTCTTTCTCCTTCAATGCTCATCCATATGCATTAACACTGTGGGTGATCCCATGCACTTCAGATACTTGCTAATTATCTAAAGGTAAAACTCGTGTTATAGCTTCTTCTGAAAGACAGGGTGGGGGGACAGAAGTCAAAACACTCATTATTGTGGAGATTCAGAAACTGTATTCCTACATGATAACAATGCCAGAGAAGAGATGAGAAAGGGGGGATAAGGTTCTGTTCTGAGTAAAGGGAGAAAATAACTCACAAAAGAATTTGATGAACTCTAGCAGCGTGGGAACTTCTCAGGTCTTCAAACTAGTTCTAATCCATACTGAGAGCAGCAGCAAGGACGGGCATGAAGTGGTATGAGCTGAAGCTGTTCCTTGAGTAAGAATGTTTTACATAATACCTCAAGGCTTGTTGTGTAATACTGCTAGGTACAATCTATAATTGTTTCTTTTTTTTTGTTCCCTTCACTTCTGTAAGTTTCCAGTCTTGAAACCAAGAATTTTGCTTTTGCTTTCCATGATTAAACTTTAGTTTTTCTTCTAATCTTTGTGGTGAAAAGCCTGACTCTGGACAAAAATTCAAAGCAAACCAGTTCTCTAGAGAGTAACTAATCCAGTAAAACTGTTTGTGCAGGCAACAGCCTTCCTCCTGTGATAATCTGAAATATGACTTTCAGTAGGGTATAAGGACAAGTTTGAAAGTGCAATGAGCACTTCAGGTTTAGGGGCAGAGAAACAATGTATAGCTGCAGGTGCATCTCAGATCATCAGTGTGCTAGTATTTAAAATTAAAGTAGCATGTTGTTGAAAAGTTCACCTGAATCTTCATGATTTTTTGAAACCAACCTATTAAATCTCAGGGTTTTGGAAAATAGAAGAAAACTTTAGAATTAGGCAATGTTAATGAATTCCCAGAAAGATTATGTAGTCAGTCTTCTAAAAAATGCCCTGGTAACAAGATCTGGTCTTGTTTTTCAATTGTTGAGTAATTTTTTTTTTCCACGGGTCCAGTATTATCTCATTACCACTATTCCTAAAATCATCTGCCATCACAAATGTAAAATAGGTGAATTCTAATTTTTCTTAGGTCCTATGGTCCTTCAAGACAGAATTTAGTACATAGCTGGGAGTGCATTACTACTCTGATTAGGATTTGCTACTATACTCTTATTAGGATGAAAGGCTATGCTAAACTGAGGCCACAGGTGATCCGATTCCAGTGACCACCAAATTAAAGGTCAGCTTGAAGAGCAGGAATCAAATTTCTCTCCTTACATTCTACTTCAGAAATCTATGAAAGTGTTGTGCATGTTTGTTAACATCCTTGCACAGGATTTTTTAATCTGCTTGATAATGTAGATTAAATGTCTCACTTAGTTCTCTTGCTTGACACAAACAGAGTAATTTAAACTCAGAAAATCATACTGAAAATCCTTAATTTAGTATCTATGGTCTGAAACAAAAATAATTGAGTAGTTGGTGAAAGTTTAAAAGAGTTAATAGAAAACAATCAACCTTTTATAATTTCACTTTTTTCTCCTAGGATATAAATGTTTGGCATTTTTTAAGTTTAGGCAGAATAAGATACTTGTAAACCTAATTTCTCGATCATGCACAGATAATAAATATTGGGCAACAGAGAAATTCTGGTGGAAAATATTTGATTTTCAAGAACTGTATCCAAGATCCATTCAGCCACAACAGCATTGCTATTTGTGACATTGAATATAGTTTTGAGCTCTGTACAGATGAGCTAGTTGTAAGAATTTCAGATTTCAAGCCTTTTGATGGTAGCCAGTTGTCCGCAGAGTCTCTGATACCTGTTGTTTGATGCAGCTGCCTGTTGAACTGCTTAGCATCTTCATTTCCTATTCCTCTAAACATAATTCTAAAAGCAGCAATAACAAATGTGTTAGCAGAACACTGTGGATATCTGTGTCCTGATATTCCAGCCTGGGATTACTTGGTACTTATGCCTGTCTCCTGTCTCAACACTGAATTTGCTAAAATCTAGAAACAGAACCATTCTGCTGTCTTCCTGTCATACTTTCTTTTATGTAAGCTACAAAATCTCCAAATTCTAAAATTACTTGTGCCATTAGCACAAAAGTAAACACGGTTGGAGAATATGGCTCAGGAAGTAGGGAACATCAGGATACTGGATTAAGGAAGCATGAAAAAATCAACCCCAACCAATGTTTCTTACAGGATGAGAGTCCTTTCTCCAAATTCCTTCCAAAATCAGCAGCCGCCAGTGACTTTGGGGGTTGAAATAAAGGCTGAAGTCTTCTCCCCATTCCTAGGAATTGTTCTCTGATCTGTTTCCTCCAGAGCTCAGCTTTGAATCTGTAGGCAATGCTGCAGGCAAGTAGCTGTGTCCTCTCAGGAATATCCCAGTCTGTAATCATGCTGCTCACCATTTCTCTTCTTGTCTTTTCCATCTGCATTTAAAAAGGTCTGCAGAGATGAGCTTGCTCCTGAGAAAATAAGCAATTCCTCCCTTCTTCTCCTTTCCAGAAGCTTCAAATTTAGAGTACAGCAGCCAGAGTGAGGTAAACAGAGTCTTCTTGGTTACCGCCAATGCAACCTCTTTAAGATAACAGAAAATAAAACTCTAGATTCATTCAATAAGCTGGAAACAATCTATAATTTGTAGCCACAGAATTAGAGGAGCAAAGAGCTCCAAAGTTAGACAATTTTTAGCAACAACTTGGATTTAAGGAGACTTATTGCACTATATAGAAGTTGAGCTTTGTCCACTATTATTTAACCAGTTCCAGGAAATACTGGTTTGCGCCTTTCAGCATATAGGACACCTATTCTCATATCTAAATATAATTTTCTTTGGTTTCACAATGGAAAGAGCTTATTATTAAATAAAAAACATTCAGTTTAGGAATGGTTTTAAATGGTTTAAAAACCATTTAAAACCAATGGTTTAAAAACCATTGGTCCTCAACAAGGTGTTATTAGTTGTATGAGCTTATTTTACAAAGGTTGTGACCAACATTGTTTTCTGTTGTGGTCAACTCCTTTAACACAGAACTAGCAATATGCATCTGAACAATTTCTAATTATTTTAAATCACCTGAGGATTATGAAGCCCAAGGATTTCCTATTCCTGCCATTGGACAAATAACATACTAGGGAAATTGTTCTTCCGGTGTTTGTCCATGATACTCTCTGCTGGTCTGTGAATTCTTTGATTCAGATTCTGTTATTTTGAATGTGCTTCTACAGTATCTGGCTCCTGCCTTCATTAGGGTATTTAAATACCAAGAATTAATATAGTGGAAGTGTCTTATTCTGCAAATGCACAACTTGATAGAAGGACTGATTTATTTTGTTTGCAAATCTGGATTTTAGGGTGCAGAAAGTAATGTCAGTTTTTCTCAAACATAGGAAGCAGCAAAGTGTGGACATATGCTGTTACTAATTTTAGCTTTAGTAGCCAATTTTAAGAAAATTTGTGCTTCCTATAGTTAGACAGAATCTTGTGTACCTCTATAAAGAATTCAATACATATAACTGATCCCATTTATTTCTATAGTGACTTTATTAATATGACAGCCAGAACATTCTAGTATGAAATAAGTACTCACAAAAACTTTTAGACCAGCAGTTTTGTAGTCCCACAATGATAGTAATTTTTGGAACTAAATGCAAAACTAATTTCTTTGAGTAAATGTTTCAGCAAAGGTCTCAGTTTAACTACAATACTGATTAGTGGTAAAAGTGAGAGCTTTTAAATATATATTTCTGTTTGAAGTGTCAAACAAATTAGAAAAATCTGTTTCAATGTCATTGTATTACTACTTTGTGTTAAATGAAATAGAAGTTGTCACTATGCTAGGGATTTTTAAATCTATTTATCAGGAAATTAGTGAATATAATCTAAAAACTCTACAACTCCTTTCAGCCAAAAGAGAGAAGTGTAGCCTTCTAAAAACACTGTCAAAATGGGCAGTTGAAATGTAAAAAGCAAGACAAAACTCAACCAGAGCAAGAGCTAATGCTTTAGAAGAAAAATGGTTTCCTTGAAAACCCCTGGTCATCAAATACACCTGCACATTGAGGATAGGCAAGAAAACAGTTCAGCTTGTCAACACTGGGCTGCAACCATTCTGTCCCAGCCAGCCCTACCTCAGTTTACTTTCTGGGTGAGGAAGAAGGCATCTTCATGGCTCAGAATCCTCACTGGACAGATGGCGGCTGACTCTTGACTCTTGGCTGGCCACATGAATGGGTCTGGAGCAGTGTGCAACCTTCAGACACTGCTTTGTATGGGCCTGGCTGAGACTACATCAGTTCTTGTCTTCAGAACCTTTTGACTCCTTCAGTGCTACTGATTACCCAAGTCAGAACAAAAAATAAATAAATATAAATTTGAAAAAAAATTCTCTTAACAGTGTCTCAAATATTTCTTCACTTATTTTCCTGTACATGTTTTTGTTTGGTTGGTTGGTTTTTGTTTGGTTGGTTGGTTTTTGTTTGGTTTTGGTTTTGGGTTTTTTGTTGTTGTTGTTTTTGGGGTTATTTTTGTGGGAAAAACCAGCCATCTCAAATATATCCAATATATATTACTGCAGAGATCTGTACACTTGCAGCACTGAAACCTGCAACTCCTTGTTATATAAATGTACTAAACATTGCTTTCCAAAACCAGTTCCTCGTCTCCTTGGCAACACAGGCTGCAAAGAGCTCACCAGCCTGGTGTTCTGCTGCATGTATGAGCTTCCAAGTCAACTGGAAGAGTTTTGGTTTAGGATTCAGAACCTTCCTTTGACCAGTTCAAGCTACAGGTGAGGGAGACTCTTCTTTTGCATATGGTCTCATGAAAGCTATAATTTCAATGGTTATCATTGGACTATATAATCAATCAACCAAGAGGAGCTTCTGAGAAAAGAAAATTTTCATGTCAGAAGAACAATTTATTCTGTTCCCCCCCACCATGACCATAGAACAAAATATTTTAATACTGAAACAATTTTTTTTAAATATAGCTTCCCTTAATAACTTATAAGGATATAATACTATGTCTTTCCCAAAACTTCTAGAAACTAATAATTTTTCTTCTATTATGAGGCAGAAATGTGAGAAATATTACTACAGACAAACCTGTCAGTGTCACTGTTGTGAGGTGCTGTTATAAGACTAACAGTTAATGTTATTGTGCCTGGCTTTAGCCAGGGAAGATTTGAATTGGTTCTGGAAATGAAAATCTCCTTTTAAATCATTCCTCCCCCAGTGCCTTCTAGTTAGCCTGAGGTTTTGTTCATTCTCATGCTAGTTCTGTGCACACACAAGGTAGCAGTAACTTTGTTTAGAGTTAAGACCAAGTTTCATTTCAGCAGTTGTCACCAGACTCCACTGCATTCCATGATGTCAAAAAATTGATGAGGAAATCACTGATGAAGGCAACATCACATGCACTTACTTTCAACTATTATGTTAAGCAAAACATTCATGGTCTTCTTGATTATTTTTACCCTGTGTTGAGAACCAGGAGAGGAAGCCCAAGAGCCCATCAGTCTTGTAGGTCAGATGGCTTTGAGCCGCACACACCAGGATCCTGTCCTTGCCTCCAAAATAGAGTGGTGGGAGAAATGATACAAGCATGAGGTCATTCTTTACTTCTACAGAAATGACTTTTTCCAACGTATTTAAATACACAGGGAATAATCTCTCTATTAAAGTGAGGCCTGCTGCATGAAGATGGGCAAAGGTTCAGCTGAAGGGAAAGAAAAATATGTTCTTGTAGCAGGAGATGTTCCTGCCTGAACCAGTGGGGAACAGCCTGGTGGCTCATTTGCTGGAAAGCCTTGGGACCTGGAAGAACGGGTGAGCATCTGTCAAACAGATCACAAATTTCCCTCAGCAACTCAAGTCAGGACTGGTTTTGTTTTCCTCCAGGGGTTTCAATTATAGGGAAAAGACTTAAAGGTCTGTGAATGAAGCCTTCAAGTGAAGAAGTTACATTGCCTGACTGTGCTGGTGATGCCAGGTTACACATCCCCCTGCCTGAGGTCTGGGAGCCTGTTGTGTTTGTACTCTCTGTATCCTGATTTTTCAGCAGCAAAACATGGCTGGGTCTAACACAGCTTTTTTAGCATTTCTGCTCCAGAGCAGTGCAAAATCATCATCCCCAGAAAAAAAAAATCAATTTAATTAGATTTTCCCACCACGACCATTTGGATCCAAGAGAGTTGCTGAACATCGTGCTGCCTGCAGGTCATACAAGAGAAGGACTTCTCCAGTCTCTAACAGACTCTTGCCAAGAGGGATTTACTTCTGTTACTGTAATGCTCTGTAAAATAAAATTTAATCTGACAAAAAGCAGCTGCAAGAGAACAACAATACCAGTTTTTGATGAAAATTTGAATGACTGGAATGTATGCTGCGTATTATTTTAAGCAAAAATATTTCTTCTGTATAGATTGTGACTAAATTTGGCTGTCTTACAGCAAAATTTCATCTGAAATAAAAGCAAATGATTTTACAAATGGATTTTATAGCCTCATTACTTACAGGATATGTAGTACCTTAAACCTAGAAGTGCACATATAATTTTTCATTCTTAATCTGTAAGTAAATCTGAGTTAGTGAGAATAGATCAAATTGAAGCAAGTAAGATCTTTGATTCTCGTTTTTCCCTCTGTTCTTCAGATGAATTCAGAATAGGAAAAGTGGTTTGCAGATCTGTCATTGCAAACTAAATAGAAAACAGAAGAAAGAATATAGGAAGTCTTTCTGTATGCTGTTTGTTTTCCAGTCTCTTTTACCAGCTTTTGACACGAAGTAGTTTCCAGTGAGAAGCTGTACCAGTGAAAAACATGGAGAAATTTTGTAATGCAGCAGATAAATGTTAAATCAGCATTGATAAATGTTAAATCATCATACTGATTATTTTTTGCCAGTGACAGTGCATTAAAGAGATCTGCTCATTTTCATTTGAATTTTTTGTTTGAATGAGTGATCACTTCATAACAACCTAGCTGCCTGAAGTGAGGCAAGTCCTGATTCAATTGTCTTTTGCTTATGCAAAATACTAGTTTTCAATAGTTATTTGACACAGCTGTAAGTGGTACTCTAATGTGTCATTCTGCAAAGTAATTTATCACAGATTTTTCAAACAATCCAGATTGAATTTGTGTGTTCAGTTTATTTATGAATTTGGTTTGCATCTTATGTTTATAGATCAGCTGGTTTCAATAACAAAAAGCAGAAGAGCACCTGCCATTATTTTGGGGAGGTTCAGACAAATCCTTACTTATGACTAACCACACTAAAAAACGACCTAAATCTGAGAGCACCCCTAAACCATGAAGAAAAACAATTAGGTTTTCCTCCATAAAAACAAAACCTGCACTGTAAATGCATATGCACATGGCATTAGAGACACATTTCCACGTGGAACTTTACCTCTGGCACATCCTAATTTTTGGGTACTTAATTGTGCTGTCATCATGTTTTCTAAACTCGGTGTTTTTACTTTTTTGAGTGGAATGTTTATTTGTGCTAGAGACACATAATGATCTGAGTACATCTGCCTTTGGATGTACTGGCCGACTGCTAGCAGGCTTCACCCAAGAGAGGAGCATCCCGTTTTTGGGTCCAGAAACATCAGCCCTCAGTCAATCACAGATTACTTTCCCATAAATTGGCTGTAGGATATATTCTCTCCAGCAGAGGGCAGTGGAATGGTAGGTGTATGTATATAAGACAGAATTTCAATTTAATTTAGGAGAGAAAATTCAAATATTCAGTAAGAAAATTGAAATGAGATAGGCAAAAAGCAAGAGAGATCATTTACATTCCCCTTCAGGCATAATGTGGTTTTGCTTTGGCTTTATTCCAAGAAATGCAGAGGAGATCCTTTGATTAACAATGGTATGCCATTATGAAAAAGATTCTAGTGCTTAAGAACTAATAAAATGTCAATTTCTGAACTAGAAAAAAATGTGTTCTGAATTCCTAAATTACAAAAAGTCTCATTTAAAGAATATTTTTGACAAACATTTTTTCTCTGAGGAATAGATTAGATGAGTATTTCTGTCAAAAGAATAAAACCCATTGAGATATCCACAACAATATTGGTCTTTTAATAAAAAAAATATGCAGACACACAAAGGGCCCATGTCTTTAACTATTTATTGTGAGATAAGGTGTTGTTTCAGATTTCTGACCTTTGCAAAGCTGCAAATGCTCCCAAAATGTCAAGACTCTGAGGCAGGTTGGAAATGGCATGGCTTGAGCCTGCAATTGCATGGTTAGGAATAAGTAGGACTCAAAGCCTTTATTGATAGCTATGAATCACCTTTTCCCCCTGCATCTTCATGTATGGCATCTGCTATGAGGGTTTGATGCTCAGCATCTGAACTTTAGCAACTTTGGTGGCATATGGCAAGAGCTAAGTGAACCTGATTTTTACTGTGAACTTCTTTTCTCTTGGGGCTTCCTCTAGAAATCTGGTTAATGAAATTGCTCCTTCTTACGGCTACCTTCATTTAAAGCAAAAGAACAGCAGAATTTTCAGAATTTTCAGTTCAATTCGCAGCAGGATTCAAGTAAAGTAATGCCACAACTAACAGCAATTCTTTTTGACAAGAATGCATGAAAAGGAAATAAATGCAGCTGTCTGAGTCTTCATTTTCTGGTCTCTTTTTGCAGGTGCCTGGTTTAATGTCCATTTTTTCTGTAAATTTAGAGTGCTTTTCTTAAACTCTTTTTATTGACTAAATTTAATCTTGGCAGTTTGAACAGTAAAATTCTGTAAATAATACAGTTATCCTGAAACAAAAGAAACTGAAGTAGGAAAAGAGGTAATAAAAAGTGAGAACCTTCAATTTGAAATGAAAAGAAATATTGGCATGATATTGAGCTGCTTGTTTTTTCCCTTAGGTAATTATCTTGCAGAATGACTGCATTCCACATCCTCATGAGCTGAACCAGTTGCTAGGTCAGGGTGATACACAGTGTTGGTCTGTCTCTGAGGTTGAGTAACTCTGAAGACTAATTTCTGAATACCCCAAATATTGCCTTCTAAATATGCTATGATGTGATCTCATATATTCTTGAATTTACCCTCATGATACTGTTTACCATGGGTTTACATGGTTGTCTTTTGCGCTTTTTAAAAATTATCTGAGGGCATTTTATGTTTTCATAATATTTTCTAACATTTTTCTATTTCATTTGCAATTTGTGTGAGTGAGATTGATGGCAATAAATAATCAGGTTAAGGAGAAAGATAGTAAGTGAGTTCTAGATATGAATATAAAATGTTAGCTGTGTAGAAGTTAGTTTCTGAGCTAAATTCCTGAAATGCAATTCAGGTTCAAGATATTACTGGCAAGCAAAAAATCAAATTTTCAATTCCAGCTATTTACTTTATATAAACATCCTGGTTGCAAATGAACAACAAAAATGTTGGATGAAATCATGTCCTTCATCTAAACCCACAGTGAACCTACAGCCAAAAGAAGTACGATATTCTTTACAGACACATCTCAAAACTCCTGATGAGCTTCCAGTCTGTTTGGTTTTGCATGCCTTACAGTTTCAGCCATCCATAAGCATTGCCCTTTGATGTATATCAGTGCTTTCTACTAAAGTAGCTCTGGAGCAATAGATCGAGCCTCCTATTAAATAAATAAATCTGCTCTTAACTTCCAGGATTATAAATAACATGAGGAATGTCAAGGCAACCTTGGGGGTTAGCCAAGTCTTGGAACAGCTGCTATGACCTTGCATATCAGCATCTTAGCTTTTAATAGAGATCGGTTTGTGCACAACATGGAATTTCTTAGATTTTACATTAATTATTTTTTTTTTCTGCTACATATTAGGAGAACTGTAAGAAATAGCAAATATTTACAGGCTGCATAAGTCTTCGGAGGAGGTTTGCTCAGTAGATCCCTAGGTCTTTGTTATTCATTATAAAGAAAATGTTACCAATTTGCCCTGATACAAGGTAATCACTGTGGCTGTACTGTAAGATTCTATGAGCTAAAGCCACTGTCCTCACTATAAAATTTTATCCTTGTGACTGACCACAGATGACACAGGGCCAGAAGAGAAGCTTTGCTTATATAGATAGCTGTGAATTGTGGATGTTTTGTAGGAACAAATTCTCTTCCCGTTGCAGAAGGACATTAAAGTGTTCTTTAATAATGTCTAATTTTAAACTTGCAATTAGTCAGAGTGAGAACAATAGGCCTACCTGTGTTAATTTCCTTAATGTGTCAAAGCTGTACTGACTTCAACAGATGTATAATCAAGTTTCTACAGTTCAGTAGTTGCTGGATAAAAGCTAAAGTATGTGCTCAATGAAAGACTGAATTAAACTTTTCTTTTACAGTTCACTAAGGTTTTCTAAACACCTCTTACTAGGTATGCAGTAACTTACATTGCCACTAGAGTTTTCTAAAATCTGAAGCATCACCAAGGTGCTTCTCCCAGTATCTCCACTGGGCTCAATTATTCCAAGAGTACTTATTCCAAGCACACTGCCTTATTTTTATAGCTCTTGAGGTTTATCTGAACTAGAGCAGAAAATTTTGAGGCAAGTATATCAGTAGTATTTTAAAAACCACAGCTAAGTATAAAACATCATTTTCTATCTGATTTTTTACATTGTTGATTAATTTCCATCACTTCTATACTATATAAACTTTTTTGCCTGCTGTGTCTGCTGTATGGTTACAACAAAGGTACTTGTGCTGGGAATAAATATCTAGATATTGCATAAGGACTAGAAACATTGTCCAATCAGCAAATTCACATGTGTCCACAGGAATATGGATTCAAGGTGACATCCAGAGAAATTCAAGAAGGTACTCAAGAGAATCGTTTGGTTTCCATGTCAAAACTCTGTCTTGTGAAGAGAATCTTTTTTCTCCATTTGCTCTTGATATCAATACTTATTTCACCAGTCTAGACTTCACTTATTTCATTCAGTCTAGACTTCTGCTTGTACCACACTTGACAATTCACAAAATTCACAATCTGAGTCAAAAGCTCGGATTTCCAAATCCTAATAAGGATACTTAAATAATTAAACCATGTATGCCAAGAATTTATAAACACAGAAAGCTGTTTTTAATAAACTTCCCTCTTATTACTGCTGAAGGACTCATCAAACAAAGACCATAATTAAACATGGCTTACATGCCTATAACATGGTAGATCCTAAAGCACGATCTATAAACAAATTTCTAGAGACTGTTGTTTAAAGATACATTACCCTTTGAAAATGCAGCCATGCAATGAGTCTGCTGTTGTTTCGTGGGAGGGCAGAGATGTTATTTACCAAAGTATTCCTTGGCACTTTGTGCATAAGAATTTGCTCATGTTTTGAATTATACACATGTGGCTTAGCTTTACCTTTGGTTTTTCTGATTGTCATAGATCCAATTAATGGACAGGAAAATGCTGCTTATATTCTTTTGGATATATTATGCTTTCATTTTAACTCAGATGGACCAAGAGGAAATATTTCAACTTTTAATTTTATGCAAATACACTGAAGTTTAAATTGTAGGAGACTTCATTAGAGTGCAGAGTTTTCCAGTACTTTTGCAGCATTTTCTCTTCTCGGACTCTGCCTGAAGGCAAATTTGGGTAAAATCCATTCAGCTATACATGGAGGTATCACAGTGCAAAAGGCATGTTTCCTTCAGTGAGGGAATGTTTCCTTTGATTTTCTTTCTGACACTCCTTCCCCCATCCCTTATTTCTGCAACACATGTGTTCAGGGAGTAGCTAGAAATGTTTGTGTGTCCTATATACAATATTTTCTGAGAAATATGTTTTCAGCTGTGCAAAAGGGGAAAGGTGTAAAACCTTGGAATTTACCATGAATGTATCAAATGATGTTCACATCAGCGTGGGCAAGCAACCAAAATAAGATGTATTTTCTTTGAGTATTTGCACTAGTAAAACTTAAATGCACAAATGTTCGCCTAAAGGTATGCTTAAAAATGCATTACTATGAATGAAGTAAATGTACTTAACATTCCAGGCTGTACTTTTAGGCTGTTCCCCAAAGAGTATGTAACCCTCTCTTAGTCTGCACTTGGCTTCCAGCAACAGTACTTCTCGAGGAAGGTGCCAAGATAGACATAAGACCGAGTGGCAAATATTTTTACAGGTTGTCCTAGGGTCTTGGCCTCATTTAAATCCAGATGCTTGAGTTTTCCTCCTATAGAAAACAATATTCCTAAAGACACTTGAACACCTTTCTGGGACTAGGATACAACTGGGGCATACACAAAGATCTGAGACCCTCTCAGCTGTGCAGCCCAGGCTGCACTCACTAAATTCAGTCTTCCAAATATATCTCAGCATACTTGGCTTCCCAAAGCTGTGAAGGGCTCTCCTAGTCTCCAATAAGGCATGCATTGCTTTTTACTGTAGGTGGTTGTTCAGGCATAGGTAAGGAAAGAGTGAGATTTGATCAGATCAAAAATATAGTATTTTAGTCTGGTATTACCATATTTGTGTGAGATGGTCATGTCAGGCAGCAGTTTATTCATTTAATCTAGCTACTTTTTTTCACTACATGTTTTGATATTGCCACCTAGCTCAGCTGCATGGAGTAGCTCATGCAAAGACGAAAAATGACAAAGAGGAAAAAAAAGGAAAGCAGGCCAGCAAAATGTTACTTTTCCACATGCCTTTTCTCTGGTAAGATGAGAAGGTCCATTTCAGCCACTGTTTTCTGTGTGAAAGCAGAGACAGGGTGCAGAAGTTCAGTGCCAGCACATTGACAAACGGAGCAAAACATGTGGAACTGTAGGTGTCAAGCCCCAGAAGTGCAATTAATCGTGTGTGCTGTTGCTGCACACTCTGGAGAGGTGATGAGATTCATTCTTTTTCAGCTGGGCACTTGCAACAGCACAGCTAATTCAGCACAGCAGCTGGACACGAAGCCACATTAGTGCAGCATCGTGACACACTGGAGTAATTGAACAGCAAACTAGGTTATTTGCCCACCTACTTTTCCTGCATATTAAAGGAGGGATAATGAGCAAATGCTTATGGTCTGTTAGCAAAAAATTACTGTTCAGCACTTTGAAATCATAAATCAATATATGCTGCAAATGTGTTGTGCCACCTAAAAGGCTCATTCAACAGAGAGCCGCGCTGGAGAGGGGAAAAGGTGAGCGTCCCTGGCTCTTACAGGCTGCCTTCTGCAGAAAGTGGTGATGGTTCTTTCATCTTAGTTTGAGAACAAATATGTCCAAGGGGGCTTATTCACCACCTTGGCCTAAGTCAGCAAAGCCTAAATGAGGCAAAAGGAAGAAAGACATCGTGATTTGCCTGGATCACTTTGACCTCCAAAGACATGACTCTTCAGTTAGCAATCAGGTGGCACAAGAATTTTTTTTTTGGGCACTCCTAAAGCCTTTCCAGGCACATCAAGCTTATTTTTTCAGTAAAGGCTCTAAAAACAAAACTGATATCTTTATGGAGCTATATCTGAGGGCTTCTTCCAATGCTGGCTTTTGGATCTAAGGCTGAGGACTCCTGGTGAGATTAATTTCTCTAGCTCACGTTGATGGACCAAATCAGCTGGTGCATTCCCTGAAATGGCTTACATAAGCTTCCAGGGCTCCCTGCTTCAGTGGTTTTCTTGAGCTTTTTCAGAGGTACAGCATTTCTGACCTCTTTTCAGCATCACACTGCTCCCTGTTTCTAGTAGTCTCCTTTTTCTGCACCCCAGGGATCTTCCATGGGATGCTCTGGAAACAGGGAAGATTGTAGGATTGCAGGTGCTTCCAAGCAGCTGCAAAGAGCTGAATTAGATTCCATTAATTTATAACATTCCAGAACTGTTTAACTGTTCCTACCACTGTGCAACATTCTGTCAAATAACTGGCAAATCCTAATGACTTCATGCACCAGTATTTTTTTTTAATATATTCACAAAAAGCTGTAGTTGGATTTTCATTTTCAGGATTAACTCTGCCCTTTTGTTTTCTGCCTATGCCATAACCATAACTCTCCAACTCGAGGGGTTAAACCAGTCTGTACAGTGAATCTGGAGCATATACTGATCTATGTGATTTTAAAATTATAATTATGATCTATGGGTTTTTTTTCTCTTCAGCTTGCAATAAGGTAGCTGCCTGAAGAGATGGTGACTGAGATGGAAATTCACTTACATTCAGTCCACCACACCTTGTCAAAAATACATGGATGACTGTTACAATACTGCAGTTATCCATGACAGAGACAGAAAGAGGGAGAAAAAGAGAATGTTTTTTAAAACTCATAATTAATAGGCATTCTGCTTCAGAAAATTCCTTGTGAGTTCAGTAGACAAAGTTTTATTCATACTTAATTTTAGCTTTATCTTCTTTACTGTGTGACCTATGCTAAGGGGGAACCAGCAATCCTCACAGCAAAATG
Organism: Agelaius tricolor; assembly: GCF_023055355.1. Lineage (NCBI taxonomy): Eukaryota > Metazoa > Chordata > Aves > Passeriformes > Icteridae > Agelaius > Agelaius tricolor. The sequence continues at coordinate 50,116,266 of NW_027269261.1, forward strand.
GAAGGAATAAGGAGAGACTGGTTATGCAGGAACAGCTGCTTGTTTTCAGCAGCATCAGTTGAGAGTTTTTCACATTCTCCTTCTCCGCCTCTCCCCAAATGTTCAGCCTGCTGTGTGCAAGCTGGGTGTTTACAGTTCAGGACTATGGAGGAGGAGGAAATATTTTGCCTATTGTTCAGTGACGTCAATGGCTTCGCTCCCAGTCACTTGAGGGACGCTGGTGCTTAGCAAATGTCAGTGCACTGCTGCTACTGCATGTGCCTTACAGTCTGCTTGCAGGGATTTAAGGTCTCTCCTTCAAGATAGACCCAGCTGGCAGACGAGGCGGGTGTGAAAGGCAAGGAGCAGTAGCCATGGAAAGCTGCTCTGCTGCTTTTTGCATGCGAAAACCTCCGTATGAGTTTCTTGTTGAGGCATTAATATGGCGTATTTATTAGCATTAAACACAGAATTCAGCTTAAAGATGTCTTTTATTCTGCACCAATGGCTTTCTTTTCTTCTTTTCCTCTTTATTAAGAGGAATTTTCAAACCTTGCTGTTTATCAAAGACCTAAAAATCCCCCACAAAATACACCAACAATTTTACAATTAATCAGGATAAATAGTTAGTTAACTCAAAAGCTGACACAATTCAGTGTTTCTGAGGCATTCTCACACCTGTTTTGTTATCAGATACTGAAAAGTTAATGGCAACTGTATTTTGCTGAAGATTTTTTAAGCTCAGGGCTGAAGGGTTTTTTTTTTTTGAATACATGTTTTTTGAAAGTGTGCTACAGTTGATGTTCCTAACTGCAACTGGAAAGCCACTTTTCAACCCTTTTATCTTCATTAAAACATATTTGAAATCATTTTTTTAAAAACTCTGCTACAAATATTTGTGATGTAAAAAATTTATAACTGCACCCTTTGTGCATGTGTGCAGGAAAATGGGGTCCTAGAAAACACAGAAATTGCTCCTTGGTGTCAGTGTTGTTAAGTTTTTGTAGCTGAAATTAAAAAGCTTGGTTTTGAAGAAATAATTCATTATATATATGAAAAGAGATGTGATTATGGATGGGACCAGAAGATCAGCTTACTAATTATCTTGATGTGAGACTCTGGATTTATTTCACATTAATATAATAATCACCATGAAAATGTCAAGTATTTTGAGGGTTCATCAAAGCTTATAGCATAGTGTAGCATTATACTGATACCTTAAGATAAAGGGAGAACATAAATAGATGCTGCCATTTTGTAGGAAAAAAAGGAAAAGCTAAAAGCAAACACCAGTGGAAAAGAGTCTAGCATCAGGGTTGCAGTGGAAAATAAAAAGGTGAGACAAACTATTGTCAGTGCCTTTCAGGTCTTGACTTAGCCAGGGATCATCATCCATTGCTGACAGGTATATACAGACACAAAAAAGATTTCATAGGTAGTCTGGCTTTCTGTGCTGAGAAATAACTTCAGATGTTTTGAGATAATATGTACTTAAATCTGCACACTTTACTTTTTAAGTTGCTCATATACATGAAACATTCGCTGATTAACAGACAAAGGCCTTACTCCATAATTATTCCACACAGAATTTTTTTTTGTAGATGACTGAGGAATGTATGAATGGCTTTTTTAAATACACATTAAATTATAGGAGCAAATATTTTCTGGAAAAAATATATACCTGCTTTATTTGTTTGCATGGAAATCTTCTTCATCACTCTTTAGATTTTCCCAGATCCCAGGTAGGTTTTTTTGCTTGATTTTTATATACTGTGATTCTAAAGCAGCAAAGAACTGCAGAATGTGAACCTATAGAGAACTGTTGCACTTCTGGTTTGTCAAGCCACCCAGATCAGAATCCTTCTTCAGGAGAAGGATAATCAAAGAAACAAATATGATTTTTTTTTTCTGATATACTGTGCTGGGTTTGGTCAAGATGATAAATACCTGGCAAGATTTCCAAATATTCTAAGAAATCTGTTTTAAATCAGTGTTAAATGTTGGTTTCAACATCCAAATAGAGAGAAAGGAAAGCCTATTATAGTTTCACTGCTTTTATTCCAATCACTCTATAATCTTTCAAAATGAAAACAACTGTTAAAGGCAGATTTGTTACCACCACCTCTCTTTCAAAGAGAAAGATATCAAATTCAGCCTGTAGATTATTCCTGATGAAGAATGTTTGATGTGTCTTCTGCAAAGCATGGCCAATATATCTGTGAATCTTTCATCAGCTTTCCTACCAAAGGCAATAAATATTGAATTCTGCTTTATCTGCTAATTTCAGAATGCCCTCCCACTTCATTTAAGAAGCCTTTTTTGTAGTACTAACTCAAAGCAAATAATTCTTTTGTAGAGCAAAGGCACACCTTTCTTATTATCCATATAGTCATTTTACCTCATTGATAGAAATAGGAGACTAAAAGGTCTTCTGAATTTGAATCACAACTGAATTACTGTACCACAGTCCCCCAGTAATGATTTCCTGATTTTTCAAGAAGCTTCAGGAGCAGGTTAGCATAACCTAATACGAAGGAATGTAAAAATTATAAGACATAATATACTGCAGAAAATGTAATGCTTTGTTTTCTTGAGACGCTTTTGCATAGGTGCACACATATATTAAATATCAAATTAATGTAAAACAATCTATCAAACTGACATAAAATACTCTTGTGATATATATAGTTATAATTATCTTATCCTTACAGCCAGGGATTATAAGTCTCAAAAGACCAAACCCCAAACTATGCTTTACACTTAGAAATCTTTTCATAACAGAGATTTTCAAAGACACATCCAAAATTATTTGTATAAATAAGAAAAAGGTGAATGTTGAAATAGTCTTCACTCAGCTTTGTTTTCTAGTACCCCATTAACCTGTAAACAAACATCTTTTTGCCTTTCAAATTCTAGAGAAGTTTCTAAATCAGGCTTACATTTTCTCTATTTGTCTTATAGGGTTTTTTAACACCATCAAATAGCTGTTTGCCAGCTTTCAGCTGTAACAGGGGGGAGATCTGTCATCACCCATGGGAAAACAATGAATTGTGTCTAGCCAGAAAATAAAGTGAGCGCTTTCTTCACATAATAAACTAGTTCTTGACAGAGCTAGTTTTTTAAATAGACAATACAGAAGGAAGAATATGTCATGAATTCTGTTCTTATAACATTCTCCTGTATACCAGGTATTAGAGTCTTGGAAACAAAATCTACTGCAAATTTTCTGGAAGAAAAAAAAAAAAAGAAGAAAAAAGTAAACTATTACATCACTTTCTGCTTCAGTGGGGATGTGTAGGGACAGAAATTAAGAAGGAGTTTCTTTTTCTCCCTTCTTCCCTCCCTCTCTCTGCCTCCTTCAACTCCTTCCCTTTCCTTCTGCCTTCCCTCCCCTTTCAGCAAGACACATGTCTAAAGCTTTTCCTCTTTGTGCTGTGGCTCCTTCATTTTAAACTCCTGCAAAACAGTTAGGAAAATTTTCTTTAAATTAGCATACAATGGCTAGGTCCATCAGTTGTTAGGATGATATTCATATTGCTAGAAAAATAATTTTGGAGTACATGAGAAGTATGAAACATGAAAATTTCATCTGCTGACAACAGGATTAAGTTACATGGTTGTTTTGTTTCCTGTGATTGTAGTCTGTGTTTTGGAGAAAATCTGAGCTCGTGAATTTATATTCTCTACAGTATTCTGTCCACTTCTTGACCTTTTGTTGTGGCTTGGGCTTTACTCTTCAGACCTTTTGAGAGCTGCTTCAGGGTAGTTGTTTCTGAGAAATTTTTTGTGAGCTCCACTATACTACATGTAGTGATGGCTCACAAGCCAGGCTTGCCAAGAAAGCAGAGGACCATTCTAAAGTGGGCATTTCTTTCACTTGGGCTCAGAGTGAAGACAAGCTTTGCCTTTTGGGCATAAATCATATTTTTACACAACATTTTTTTCAGAGAGAGAGCAGTCACTGCGGAATAAGCAGCTAGCTGTTTTCATGAAAATCAAACCGAAATGAAATAAAAACATAGTGAACCTCTTCAAATAAAGGAGGAAAGTACAGTCCTTGTAGTGAGCAATAATGCCACTATTTAACACCATATATGATTCCTAAATAAACATTATCATAGGCTATTAACATTAAATATATTTATAATGGTGCCTCAGATCTTCTGGGAATCCCATATATTTTGCAGACTGTTTCTCAGTCACAACTGCAATGCAGTGGGTGGAACATTACAGCTTTCTGCATCCAAAAAAGTACACAGAATCTTTCAGGAGTGTGCTGTGTGCAAGAAGGATAAAAAACCAAGCCAGCAATCAAATCGGAAACTGGCAAGGAAATACAGAGGGGGGAGGGAAGAATTTATGCTTTTTAATTTCTAAACAATAAGATGTTGTTTCATTTCTCCTCTGCAAGATTACAGCATGTCAGCATGACATGCAAGTCTCATGTCAGCGTATTAGCCAGGGCATCTTCAAGTAGCTGCATATTTGAAAAGAAATGAAAGACAGGAGACTGGAAGAGGGGAAATTTGGCATGTTGTTAAACCATATAAAAGTTTGGGAGAATGGTGCATGTTGGAAAGTACCTCCTCCCCTTTCCAGGATAGCATGGGGAATGGGATAAACACCAGATGCAACACAGAATTGAGAAACTAATGCCTGGATGGAATGGTGTCACTTGACATCTGGAGGGGTAACTGGTCTGGAAGTGAGAGAGTGGGGAGGAATAAGACACAATACCACACTGAAGAGAGGAGCTGTCAAGAGTCTGGGTCTAGTGCTTGGCAACAAGAGCTGCTTAGAGCTTAGGAGGTAGGGATCTCACTCCTCAGGTAGAGAGGTTTATCACAAGAAAAGGTCTGACTCCAGACTAGAATTCAGAAATATCCAGTAATACAAAAAGGGATATTTGTGTTCAGGGTCAGTCTGGTTTGAATGATGAGCCCACTGTCAGCCTGATGAAAATTCAACTTTGGAGAGGCAAAACATTATCCCAGTTTTGTGACTCTGCTCTATAATTTGCAGCAGTCAATGTCAGGCTGCATTGCTGAATTGCTTGTAGATGCTGAAAACCCAAGAATCAGCATGAAACCATGCTGAAGAGCAGAGATCCATGCAATCCCAAAGTTGAGGCACCTTTTTCACTCAGTCCCAAGGCTGTGCTCAGGACTAAAGGGGTAGCTGTCAGGATTGCACTGGGAATTGTGAGATAGCTAGGCCTCTGTGCCAGATACAGCATGTTAGCCTGGGCTGAATGGATCACTATTGATCACAATTTAACCTCTTTCCACAATAAAATAAATTATATAGTTCTCATGAAATTTGGATCAACATCTTATGTCAACCCCCTTACCAGCCATTCTATGCCTAATTCAGCAATTATCCATAGGAGAGAGGAAACTTAAACTGCCAAGTGCTGTAATCTCAATATATCCCATGTAATTTACAGCCATTTTAATTTTTTTTCCTTTACAGAAGACTTTTATCAGTTTTCTGTTTCCTATAAATAGCATTTACTACCATAGGAATAGTACTAGAAGCAATAACATTTGTGTTGTATTAGTCCCCATAAATTCCAGTGGTGGTTGTGATATGTGTAAATACAAAAAAATCCTCATTGTGATCTTTGCCTTGAGCAATTTACATAGAGTCTTGTTGCAGCTATATTGTGTTTCATCTGTTCTCCTTCAAATCAGAATGCTTAATAGTAAAGGAGTAATCCTGTACATACAACAGGATTCCTGTAGTGCATGACTTTTTCAGCTCTATTTGTTCAGGTAATTTATTGTCTGCAGTTGAATTACTCTGCTTTTTCACTCTGTGCCAAGAACAGGTAGGATTCTCTTGCCACATATAAGCAGATCAACACAGAAAAGCTTTTTTTGTTTTCCCCCATGCAAAAGCTCTTTTCCCCGAATGATGAATGAACAAAATTCTTACACTTAAAAACACCTTTAATTTCTTTCCTATACACAAGACATGCTGTTTTATCTTGATAGGCTGACATGGGAATTGCCACTTTGTTCTGTTTTCTTTGGCAAGTAACTGTCTTTGAATATTGCCTTATTTTCCTATGGAAGGATGGTTAGGCCCAAAACAGCAGTGCTGTAACAAAAGGCTATTTCATGCAGGTTTTTGATGCAGGTGTTTTACACAGGAAGCCAGGCTGGGGTGAATAAGGCTTGCAAAGAGGATTAGCATGATCGTCACAGGGTAGAAAAGATTGTTGAACTATGTCAACATGAACAGTACATCAGCCCTGCTGCCTCCTAAATTGCCACATAATCAATATTCTCCCAGACCTCTCTTCCTTTTCTGATGGCCATTTAAGGCACCACTGTCTGCTCAGCTAGATGTCTGCTGCTTCCCTTGCCTTTAACAAGGAGCATCAGGATTGTTCTCTCTAGATCACTGAACTCTTATCTTACTGTATCTGCTTGTGGTGGGTGTGTGAATGGCACAATTTTTCTGTGCCTCCCATCAGTATTTGTGATTGAAGAAAGGAAAGGAGTGAGAGAGGGTAAAGATTCTATTTCCCAGACCTGCAATGACTACAGGACAGTGTTGCCATTTCACCTCATTTCTCTTGCTGCTCAAAGAGGAAGCACAGGTGAAAGATGCTGGCAGGCAATTGTCCATCCAAGGGCATGCAGGAATTTCTTGCATAGAATATGTCCTTTGAAACAGTGACTAAATATATTCAAACTGAAGACAGGATATGCACTATCTAAACAATATGAAAAGATGGAAGGAACAGATATTAAGGATGGAGGGCAACACAATGAAGCAAGTAGCTGCTCTGAGTTGAGGCTCAGCAAAGCAGCAAAACAGACTGGGCTTATGAGACACTTATTTTGCAAATAAATTATTTTAGTCAAACCTAAAAACAAGGAAAGGAGATGTACTGAAGACTGATCACACCTTAGCAAACATTTGAGTGCCATTAACGGCAATGATATAACTGTTGGGCTGCAAAGGTTGGGCTCAGTGTCCTCGTGAACCTGATGAACAGGTTTGGACAAACACAGGCAAAACCCAAGTGTGAACCAGGGCTGAGGAACTTTGGGTGAATATGATCTCTCTCACTGAGTAAATTCTCAGAGACATCTAACAAATAAACTTAAGCAGGGTGTTTGCAGATGGAATAAAACCAGCATTATATTAGTTTATTGTCTTCTTGTAAATGCTTTGGTTTTAATTTTAGATGTTAACCATGTTCAAGAAAGCTGAACAATAAAACTGTCAAATTTCCATGTCCATCTTTTTCATACTTCCCAAACCCAGAGGGAAAGGGCACAACCCAGCAGACTTGGTGGTTAAGTGCAGTGGACAGGTGCTGTGGACTAACCTTGAGCTGTACAGTAACTACAAATTCCAGCTCTGGTAGAGGCATAAGACTGAAGAGAAGAAAGGTTCTTGTAGCAACACTTGCCAAAGTAGGCAGGAAAAACTGTCAGTTGCTTCAGATGACCTAAATTAATGAGTTCTGTTGCTGTTATATTTTAATGAGGATCATGTACTTAAAAATTATTTAAATGTCCATACAAAAATCAGCATTCTCTTGGTGGTACACTGCAGCAGAATGTGTTTCTGAAAACACTCATAATGCCTAAGGAGCTTGATTCGACTCTGAGTTCAATGTAAATTGTCTTAGGAAAAGAAAAAGTACTTAAGAATGTTGAATAAAATTAGGATTTCCTGCACTGCTTCAGCTGGATATTTTTTTCTATATTTTTGGATTTTGCTGGTGTGCAGGTGGTATGTAGGCTTTCTGAGACCATTATTAATGACTTTCTCCAATCCTATGGGTATATAGATTACATTTCCAACACTATTTCCAAAATTATTTCTACATGTATGTGCTAGTAGGTTTTTATTTTTAATTTTCTTTCTCTGCGCATAGACTACAGCTATAGCTTTATTATTTCTAGTCTTTATTACAAATCTTTTTTGACTGTGAGAGTCTGAAGGAAGTATGACTGGACAGCACTTTGCCTTGTTAGGCATGTACCAGTTTGTTTGGTTGCTATGACAAACGCTCCAAAGCCACAGGTGATGCCGAGCTCTCATTGGATAAATGATACAGGGCAACATTGAATAAAATAAAACATTCATTGATCTCCAGTGTCTTTCCAAAGCAGCCTATCCTTACTTTGCCTGTTTTCTCCATTCTCTAAGGTTTCTTCATCTGACCACTGTGGAACAAAACTGGAAAATTTCTGGTGTGTAATAAAGAATGAGCCAATATAAATTTAAGTTAATGCATAAAACCAGGCATACTATTCTTTCCCTCCCCACAACCTGCTGCTTTTTCTTTCCACTACTGCTGGAGGAAGAATTTTTTTTCTTCTGGGGACACTTTTTTGGCCATTCTCATTTCAATTTACTGAGTGTGTCTCTTCATAGAGTCAATTGAGTCAACTTATACAGAGGGTTAACTGTTTTTATAAGCTCTAAGAAATTTTAGGAAGAGACTGAAGACCAACTTATATATACATAGTGTCAGTAAACACAAGTTTATTATATTAATAGGAGCTGGAGAAAAAAAAATCCAGTGCCTTCACTTAGAAAGGAGTTGTCCCATGATTTTAAATGACAGTAAGTTGAGCAAAATTGACTTTCCTGGAGGCAAAGTGTGCAGAAGAAATCCTTCACAGCAAGCAGACATTCATAGCGTGTAAAGAGCAGGGTGCTAAGGAAAACAAACCAAAAAATACAACCAGTCATCAGGTCTACAGGGTTTGAAAATTCCAAAACTCGCAGACAGAGTTGGCAGTTGCTGCTCATAAGGTAATTCAAGAGTGGAACATCATATGGTGTTAACTGTCAGGACTGAAGTGCTTTGGTAGCAATGTGTGTGGGAAGCCTGCAGAGCCTGCCTGCAATGTGCCTAACAACCAAAATTGTTTTGCATTACATTCACCCACAAATTGAAAATATATGCAATATTTATTCTAGTATAGTTTTTGGCATAGGTTGCACCTCTAACACTTTGAACAATTTAAGCAAGCCTGGGGATCTTATCGAGGGCAGTAAATTAGAACATTTTGTTTGTAGAAAAAGGATTTGCTGTACTCCACTGAAAAAGCCAAGTCAAAGCTGAACTATGTCCTTTAAAAAACAAAATAAAACATTTTTATAGATAAACTGTCTCCATCTAGAAAACAGTTAAATAATGACCTTATTGACAGCAGCTGAACAAACTTGCCATAGAAAAATATGTCATTTTCAACACATTTGGATTAAGGGGTTTTTGTCCCTGTTTTGCTTCATATAAATATATTTCTATAATGTATACAGACCCTCACTGGCATTTGAAAAAACAAACACAAGTCTGGGAAAGATTTTATAATGATTTCAAGTTTTTCAAAAGTTTGCTTTTACAAAATCCTGAAGTACATATGAACGTTTCTGTCCTTTTACAATAATATATGTATGGAGGTACAGACTACGTTTTAGATTATGAAAATTAAAAAAAGAAAAAGATATTTCCATGACTTCTTGTAATTTGGGTGGACATGGCCACTAAAACTACTGACAACAAGCACTGCAAGCTACATTAAGCCTCAGTGAGACTTTAAAAACAAACAAGGAAATTAGGTTCAGCCTACTTCTGAATAAATTTACTGAGGCCCTTTGGCACTATCCCAGAAACAGCTTTTTTCTCCTCTATTTTTTGTCCAAGCAGTTGTCTATCTTCTCTCTACTGTAATTTACATTACCCCCATTCTTTGGAGTGCTGAGTTTTATGAAGCTTCTGTGAGATAAATACTTTTATAATCTCATTACAAGAGAACAGAAGCATTGTAGATCCAGAGTACTTGCTGCGTTTTCACAATAAGTTTTGTAGTAGACCAGCAAGTTAACTCAGCATCAACCAAATCCCAAATGAAGTAAGTCAAACATTGCATCACTGAGGGTAATTTAATGAAAAAGCCTTGTTTTTTTCAGGAATGCAGATTTTTTTTTTTATTCAAAACCTTGTTTGGTAGAAGGTACAAAGATTTTGTAGTAGAAAAAAACAAAAAAAAAATTTTTAAAAAGAAAGAGAAAAGCACAATTTGAAACTATAGCTCAAATCTAAATCACCATTTTAGTAGTATAAACTGGTCAGCCATAATGTTAAAATTCAGAGTAAATCTGGGCAAGCGGAGTCTTTAGAGGATCTTAAAGTGGATTAGATTTGTCAGCATTTGTTCCTGGCAAGGAGACCTTCTCAAGTGGAAGCAGACACCCAACAGAAGATGTAGTCTTTAATATTTTTGTCCTGACCTAAGGCTGTGTCAAGCTTATGCTCCAGAAAGCAAAAGTTAAGTAAAGAGGAGTTTTGTATTCTATTTAAGGAACCAACATCCACAGAATTTAATTTCTATCTCTACTTCATGGTGCTCTAGATGTTAATGTAAATATTTCTATTTTCTGCATTTGCTTTCTTTAAATGCCTGGTGATAATCTGCGGCATAAATTGGGGTATGGGGTGTGGGGGGGAGGTACTCCTATATAGAACCCAGATAGAGCCCTCATTTTCTGCAGTTTTTTTTTCCTCTTTTAAAATAATTTCAGTCAGAAGAAAAAAATGACAGTGTTCTTCTCCAATAATATGAAAATCAGGCAGAGCATTTAAAATGTATTTGGATTTATAACACTGTATTTGATTTATTTGGTTAAATGGCAACTTCACATGGGAAACCCAGCAGGACGTCACATAGCACAAAAGTGTGGTAGTTCTTTCTAAATCTAGTTTATTCTACTGCCATTCAGCCACAGGGAAACCTAGGCAGAATGAGAAAACTGGAGAAATTGCTAGTAACAAATTAATTCCTTGTCTTACTTCGCATGTTTCAAACAAGAGTACCACAGAGAAAAAGTAACGCACATGTATTAATTTAGTTGTTCTTTTTCTATGATTTCAAGCATTTGTAAAACATTTGTTTGTCTCTATGTTGTTACTATGATTAAACATGTTGATTAAAAATATTTTTAAAGTGCATAGTAAGGAGTGACAGAGAGTTGGACACTGCTGGAGTTAGTGCATGTTATTAAACCAATGTGTTCTGAGATTTTGAATTGTTTGAATAATTTATTGTAAGTGGTTTATTTAGACAAGACAGCAGCAACTTGTAGCAACTTGAAGTACTCAAGGCAGCCTGATGTGATGCAGCTTGAAGAGCAGTGGCAGCTCAGCTGTGGCCCTACAGAACTCTACAGAACTTTGTCTTGCTCTTGGCTGCTTTTCTCATTGCCGTCTTCTGCAACCATCCAGATTTTGTTTAAATGTTCTTGATAGTCATAATTACTCAGCAAATAATTTATGCAAACAAATTTCAGTTTTTAGATAGCTTTTTCTGTGCCCACTTACATGAAATATGGTGCCACTCACTGAGTCACATTATTGTTTTTGTCCTCTGAGTTGACATATGACATTGCTACAAGAAATAGTAAGAATAATAAGGCAAAATGCAAACAATGCTCATTTGTGTAAACTTTTGAATTAGTTTTGGAACTTACAACTCTTCTACGAATAAAATACTGAGCCTCTGAATAGTACCACAGTATAAGCAAACAATAAATACTGAAAAGCAACAAAATATTCTGTTTCAATGGGACCTTGTCATGTTGAATGGTAAAATTCCCATGGATTTCACTGCATTCAGGTTTTAAAGTTATTCATAATAACATAATACAAAAAGCCCCAGGGCTTTTTGTGCCATTCTGCCAATTTATTGACATCATGATTTGTCGGATTTTTAACACTTGACTCTACAGCACTACCCTGGTTCCAGCCAGGACAGGATAAATTTTTTGCAGCAGCCAGGGGGAGCATGGCCAGAACACAGAGGTTACTCTGTAACACCCCGCTTCATTGCTGGGAGTGGGGAAAAGGAGACTTTTCCAGCAAGAAGGGACTCCTGCTTGTAGAGGAAACATGGCAGAGGGAGTCATCCAATAATTTCTATTACCAGGTTGGCTTTTTTCTGTCTGGATCCTTCCTTCTCTTCTAGCATCTCTCATTAGTATTGTTGCTGCTACTGTTCTCATCTCATTGCTGTTTCCAGTAAATTATTCTTATTTCAACCTGTGATCTTTGTCTTTTATGCCTCCAATTCTTCTCTCCAGCCACCCTCAGGAGAGAAGGGAGAGCAAGCAGCAACATGGGAGCACTAAACTGGAGAATACCATTCCTAAACCAGGACAAGCATAATCACTTCAGTTGTAATATTTTTACTTGAAATGAAAATTAAGAATATGCTGAGTCCTTGTTTTTTTTTTTAAATTACAGTTGTTAACAATAAATAGGACGGGATTCTATAAAAGGCACTCTGTATATCTGGCTTTGTGGGCTTGTTTGCTTGCTTAGTTGTCTTTTATTTACTACAATCACAAAATCTCAATGTAAAGAAAGATCTGACCTGAGACTGTTTCTTAACACCAGCAGAGCCCTGTGAGGAATGCTCAGCTGCTTTGTTTCACATTATTGCAAACATGGGGTTAACACAGCTCAACATAATTATCAGAGCTAGAAAAAACTCTCTTCTATTTGTATTCCAATTGTGTTGTAAAATCATAGGCCAAAGTGAGAACCCTTTATTTTAGCAATATAAGAGAAACAACTAAAAGACTAAGCCTTAACTAGAATTTAGGTTAAATCAAAATACTAGAGCATTTCTATTATCATTGAAAGGTTGAGGATGGAAAACTGTCTTCTCAACATCTAAAGTGTCTTTTCCAATTTCTTTCAGATAATGCTCTCAGTCATATGGTTTAGTTTTAGGTAGTCCTGCATGAAACAGGGACTTGTACTCAATGATCCTTAGGGGTTCCTTCCAACTCAATATATATTCTATGACTTCAGATGCCTAAACTGGTATTTTATCTCCTCAGCTCACTGTCAGATCTGCCCCTAATGTCTAATTTATTGCACAACAGTAGGTTCTCAACTTAAGATTGCAATATGCTTAACAGGCTGGATTGACAACTGGTCAGGAAGACATAACTTCTGTAAGAAGCTTGGGAAAAGAGAAGATAACTGAAAAAATCCCTAGGCAAGTTGGTTTCAGCATGACTTTTTGATTATAGTCAAATAAGCAAGAAATTGACTCATTACTAGTGTAATACAGTAACAAATAAGCAAGGAAGTTACAAAGGGCAAGAAATATTCTAAAATCAAGAGTGTTTGGAAACTGGAAAATCTCTGATGTTACAAACTAATTAGTCACTGCTTATTAATGTAATTAATTAATCCAAATTAAGTGTTAAAATAATTATTTTAAATCACATTAGGAACAAAACGTGAAACTACAGACAATATTCCATCCTCCCCAATGGATGAAAAATACTGAAGCAAGGTTTCTCACTGTCTAAAATGCAATTTGAGAGAAGTAGTCTGACAAGTACATGAAACTAAAATCTTAAGTCAGTTTGAAGCAGATCTATCAGATCAGTCTAGACCAAAACAAGTCCTCTCCAGCTCTGTAGACATCACTAAGTGAATCTGGCTCCTGCCAAGTCTGTGGTGCAGAAATGGTTCTTGCTGCTTGAGGACTTTCCCTTAGTAGCTGAAGACAAAAGAGACCTGGGAGCCACTGAGACCTCCAGAGTGAAGGATCTTGCCTGTGCACAGGCTTGGCCCCACAAGCTGTGAGTCAGGGGTAACTGGCTTGTAATGGCATAGCTCACATTTCAGGCACCTGTAAAAAACCTTGAAGATATCACTGTCCAGGTCAAACCTGTAAGTCTGGAACTTTTTTTTTTTTATCAGTCCAAACTGTTAGCAATAGTGATGGAATAAATACTTTTCATTGGGGAAAACATCCAGCAAGAGGTCATTTTAATGAGGGAGCTTGGGAAGAGTATTACTGCTTCTGGGGATGTGATCTAATCTTCTTACTAGGTTGCTAATAGACTAAGGAGAGCACAAATAAAGTAACTAGAAGGGTTGTGATCGATTAAATATGATGAATGTTTCTCACTCTAAATTGTGAACCCATGTAATTTAAACTTGTGGTGTTTATAAATTAGCCCAATTTATTCCCATTTGCACAGCAGAATTCCTGAATATTTATATCTTTTATTGCTTTTTCCAGTCCACTCTCCTTAACTGTGCAATGATATACCGTGAACTGGATATAGAGAGTGCTCCAGTGTAAAATAAATGAGGTTTATCATGATGTTCAACAGACACCTCCTTTCTTTAAATGTAAGCTTCATTCTCTCCTTTTATCTCTGAACAAGTCCTCTGTTGATGGGTTCTATGTCCTTCTATTGCCTTTATTAAATAATGCTTCTGAAGAGTTTGCAGTCAGCCTCATTATCTGCACTAAATTCTTTATCTTTTCTGTCTTTGTCTACAGCTTCTATTTTTTTGTCGTAGCAGACCTCGTAGTGTTCTCAACATCTAGAAAGCTTTGGATTTCAGCAATATAAATCCAGGATAACTTCACTAACAGTATGAGTAGTATAAATTCTCACCCAAGAACAGGCTAGCTGATGCACACAACAGTCTGGAATACTGATGGGGCTGAAGACATGCATCAGATACTTGCAGTTTCCTCTCTCAGCCTGTTGCGTGTGCTGTGAAATTTTACAGGGGAGTTGGCATCTGCATTCGTCCTTTGCATGTAAAAACTATATGATTTCTTTCCAAAGGGTGAAGATGGGCTGTAGACACAGCTACACATTTTCTTGTTTGGAAATTTGCTGGCTGGATATCTAATTTGACTAGCGTTTTTGTATTACAGCAAACTTGGAAGGAGAGAAAAGAATTTGCTTGGTTTTCAGAGCTAAAACATTCTTTGACTTTGTCCAGTTACATCCTGTGTTAGCCTAAGTCTTCTTTTAGCTTTTTGTACTGAAACACATGCTTTTCTTTATGTCTCACCCCAGAGCCCAGTGACATCAGTAGAATTGTTCTGGATTTACAGTGGTATAAATGAGAACAGAACTTGGATCTGTATCTAGCTCATTAGGACTTTCATTGTTACAAACTTCTAAGTTCATAAATAATCACTCTTCTGCAAATCCTCACCACTCTGCTTACTCAAGTATTCAGAACAATACTTAAAGCAAAATTAATAGAGTATTACTAGCTTTAAATAGAGCTTAATTAATTAAACTGTGTGGAGTTATACAGACACTTAAAATGAAGCACTGTTTAAGCAGCCCAGATGTATTAGATCTCTTGACTTTACATGTGTGTTTATTGTAAAGGAATTTTGAGTATTAATACTACTAAAGTTATTGCAAAATAAGATCCTCAACACTTCTATCTCTTGGACCACTGGATTCAGACATTTCATTGTATCTTTGACCCCAGTACCTAGCACATGAAGTCAAACTGGAGATTTTTGATTAAGATCAGTTTCATCTGTTGATGACTCTAGGTAATCTGTTCACCTACAATTCATAGTGGCACATAAATCTGAAGTCATACTGCTCTCATTCATTTCTATATTAATTTCTGGTTACGATTATTAGTTGTTTGGTATGATTCTTAACAGTTGTATTTCACATTTCTCTCTCTCCTATTTGTGGCAGTTTGCTTTTTCCTTCTCTAAATATTATTGTATTTCCTTCTTTGCATCTGTGTATTTCTAATTATTCTTCCCCTATATATTATTTATCTGTCCTCGTAATATTCATGGTAGTTGCATGTCCACTGTAAGAATTGTTAATCTTCTGTGTTACCAAACTTACTTTTGTCTTATTTTTGAACTAATCTTATTTGAATGACTCTTATCACTTTCAATCATCCTCATTTGAACATAAAAATTGCCCTACTGAGTCAGATCAATGATCCCTCTATCCTAATGCTCTAATGGCAGCTGGAGATACAGTTGCTAGGGAGAACAGCCAAACCTAGGGGCTTTCAGCCACACACTCTCCTTCTACTCTACCATCACTCCAGTTGGTGTATTAGAGACATCAGAACTTTGCCTCTTCCTGATGATGTTTATAGACCTGTTTTCCATGAAATTATCTAATCCTTTCTTATATCTGCTGAAAGCCTCTGCAGCCTGAATATGTGGCCTCTTGTAATAAACCTTATTTACTACTTGATCTTGTAAGAAAAGCAGAAAGCAGAATACATCTTTGATTTACTGCTGGTCTCAGTCTTGCTGATTTGATTAAAGTCCCTATTCCACTCTAAGCAAGATCTCAAAGAGGAACAAGTAATATTTGGTCCTTATATGTGAAAATTAGCCTGGCAACTGAAATAAGAGATGATATCAAAAATGCTTGATATCTGACAAAAGCAGAAAAATAGTAAGTCTGAAGAGGGATTATGTGAGCATGAGATTCTAATACCAGCATGACTAGCCAAAATACATTATTATTAATAATTATTTTGCTTTGTTTCAAGACCTGGTCCAGTGTGAAGCTTACTAGATCTTAAACCAGTAATTTTTGAAATAAGCGGCATATGTTTATTTCCTTCTCCCCTAAAAATTATCTGGCCTTTAAATTCATGTAAAGGATTCAAATAACAAAGGGAATCTAAATTTCACAGTGCACAGATCAGGAAGAGGGAAAACTATTGTGTATGCTTCCAACATTCAACTTCACTTCTGCAGTCCTCCCAGCACAGATTTTGCCATTATATGCTCATTTAGTCTGCTATTGTGTCAAAACTAATCAGAATTTCATGGCAATACAATGTCCTCTCTTGATACTTCATCAATGTGACTTTATTTACAAAGCCCAGCATTTAAACTTCATAAACCAGTTTTACAGGCATTCTGTGATTCCACACACTTTCCTAATCATTATTGTTGCGTTTTGTTTGGTGTATGTTGTAAACATAGTAGCATATAAAGCCCTTGGTAATTGCGTACTCATCACTTTCCCATTTTTACTGCAAACCGGCACTTGAAGTTTTTTGCCATATTGCTTTTTTAATAGGCTTGGAAATGTATCCTTATAATTTTCAATTGTAATGAAATCTTTGTTCCATGTTCTTTGGCCACTGTGATGAGGCTAGAATTGCATTAATTTAATAACTAATTCAATTCAAGGTAGAGTGTTAACGTCACACAAGATAAATTCAACAAAAAGAAAAACCAGTCATAGATAGAGGGGAGTAGCATGAATTCAAGTATTGCAGAAATTTCTACAGAAGAATTTTTGCTTCCTGAGTCACAATAAACAACAGCTGTAATGAAAATGAACTGCAGAATCTTCTTCCAATATTTGAAGTAATTAATTTTTATTATTTGTTTTTTTAAGCATCACTTCACAGTACATGATTCACACATATTCTGGCAGTCAGTCCTCAGAGCTAATAGGATGTTCCAGGATCTGTGCCCATTCAGAAAGGGACACTTTGGTAGATGTGGCTCAAGGGTCTATCTAAGATGAACTAGGAGTGGATCATTAGATTAATCTCTTCTTTGTCTTTGAAGTACCGTTATCATTAATGACACTGTGAGAGAGGTCTGAAGACAGGCAATAGATAACAAAGTGATCTGGTACATGTACTTTTTGTCCAGTTTTACATCAGAGATAAATGTTTCAATATTACACTGACAAAATACCACTTTCATAGTACTTTCTGACTTCCAAGAAAAGCAGCTTCTGTCTTTCCTTCCCTGAAGTGTTTACCAAATGTTCAGAATGTGTGGACCAATTCCCACTTCCTAGAATAGCCAGAGCATCTTATGTTTCCAGTTTTAGAGTGAAGAGGTAGGGACAGGAGCAGTGACTCATTCCTGTGCTCTGGGAGCTGCTATTGATGGCAGAAGAGGAAAAAGACAAAGTTTTTTAGAAAGATAGCATTTTTTTCACCAGTGAGGGAGGGAGTCTGAACCTTTCACATCACAGCTCACTGCTGATGGAATGGAAATGTTCAACTTTTTCATTACTGCTGTTGACGGCAATTTTCAGCTGTCTCTGTTGGTGTCACAGCAGAGAAGAGAATAATTGAAAAGGCTGGTTACAGGCTGCAAGAGGGCCTTGCAGACACCAGAAAAGAGGCTCTAGAACCTCAACAGGGTGGGAAGAAAAATGAAGCCAGTATTTAACAGAGTGGAAAAACTAATTCAGGCAATAATAGGTCTTGCAGATTACATAAATCCTGGAGAAAAGTGAAAATGCTGATTAAAAAATCAATTAAAAGAGGCTTATATAAATGATACTAATTTATATATAATTGTATAACATTTATTAAAACAGAATCTGGACAACAGGACATGTAAAATTATGTCTTTTAACTAGCTTTTAAGTTTTACTCATAATGCTAATACTGTTAACACAGTACCCATAGCTTTTGTGGAACATTAAAACTTGAATAGAACTTTCTGCTAACAATTTAGAATGATAAAAACGGAATGTTTAACATGTTAAACATTAAAGCTGACTAATAGGTGTGTGTTAAAATGGAGTCAGAAAACCCATGCTCTTAATACACCAGGTAAAAAAGTCTGATTCAAAGACCACACATGAATCTGAAGAGGAAAAGGACCTCATGTCAAAATCACCAGAGATATGTGGCCTGGAGATTCTGCTTTTGATTATTTGTGTATAACAGTACAACAGGCACTCTTGCAGTCAGAAGTATGTCAGATATATCCAAAACATACATCTAAAACTATGCAGCTCTTCATAGTGGGTGAAAAAGTAATGACCATATTTTAGTTAATGCACATAACATGTGCTGCAACATTGTTTGCTACAGTCCTAATGCTACTCATCCCTGGGTTTTCCTGTCTCAGAGAAAGGGGACACTACAGTTACTGCTTAAGATGGCAGCTAAATACATCTAATGAAAATATCCGAAAATGGCTTTGTCTCTTAGACCTCTTGAACTTCACTGCAATAGTATTACAGGCCAGTGAATATATTGTATGTTTTTAAGGAGATATGATTAAATAAGTTAAGGAAAGTGGACTGAAGTAAAAAATTTCCTCATAATGGTCCTTTAGTGTCAGTGAGTTCAATCTACTGAAGTGACATATTTTTCCCAAACCACAGCATAAACAGAAGATACTCCAGAAGTCAATTCTAAGAAGTACAAGCAAGATAAGAACAATAAGTGGTCTTGAAATATTTGCAAATCATCCTCTTTCAGTAGAAGGGAAATTCTGCAACTGTCTTTTAGAAGTAACAGAAATCCCAATAGATAGTAGGATATATAAAAGTAACATGAGTTTTAAGATGTCTGTGTGCAAGGGCAACAGCACAGCTGATTCAGTATTGCACCATGAGATTGATTTACATAACATAATATCCAAAAATATTCATGCATTACACACGGCAAAGAATGCAGCAAATGCAGCTATTTAGCCAGTGATGGTAATGAAGACAAAGGTAAATCATATCAGCTCTAAACAAGGCTTTGCACAACGCCTGGCTTTGCAGTAAGTCTGTTTGTAAAGCAATAAGATTGTTCTGATATTAATGCTTGGCAATTGCAGTAACTTTATGTATTACATTATGTATTGCCTTTTTCCTATATGTGCAGATGATTCCAGTGGTTTGAATGTCCCTTACCATTTAGCTAAACCAGACTCTTGCTTTAACAAACTATTTGACAAGAGCACATTTTGAAAGTTGTGTCTATCTTCTTTAAATTACTTTAAAAAAAGGAGCAAAAATGAAAAAAATCTTTTACTGTGTATTGTTAAATGCTTCTCTCAAAAGAGCAGTTCTCTGAGCAAATTGCATGAATCTTCCTATTGTACTTCCCATCTGTTTTTGCATGCTTTCTGTAACAAAATATTTAAGAGTGCTGATATTTTAAAATACTATTTACATGAGGTAACAGCTTTGCAATGAATGGGGCTGTTCACGCCTCAAACTATGGTTTCTTTTCTAATCTCTCTGTGAATTCAAAAACTAGTTATGTTGCATACACTTGAATCACATTGGAAGTATTTCATTAGAAAACCCAAGAGGTACAAACTAGACCCTTACCTTTCCCCAGGAAGGAAAGCAGAGCCAACACAGAGCTCTGATGCCCAGTCAAGTTACTTTTATTGAGACTTCATCTGGTACACAGGCAATGGAGGAATGCTCAGATGCAATCAGAAACATTTACTCAAGTTATAAGCTCGCGTTAGTGTGGCTGGTACTGCTCTTAAATAAGCAGGGGTAATTTTCAGAAATTCAGAAATCAGTTTGTTTCTCCATCAGGAGGACTTAACGCTACTGACGATATTTATAATGTACTTGCTGGACTGAACAGAAATGTAAAACAAGTACTGGGATACACTTGGAAAACCTTACCTGGTGAGACTGACCCATAAAAAGGTAAAAACTTCACATTGAAGATGTGATGTTTATAAGTAACTAGAGTTATTCTGAAATACTTGTTTGAATACATTTGAAAATAATAAAAAGCAGAAGAAAAATGCTTCAAAAATTGAGTAGTTCAGTACTTTCATTGACAGTTTGTTGTCAAAAGTATGGATGATTAGGCCACCAGTTTGGAATAAATAATTAAATCTTCAGTAAACACCTTTTTTTTAAAATATAAACTGGGAGCAAACAAATTTTGTTTCAACCTGAATCTGTGCCTGAAGTGATATACATGGCATGGAACATCATATTAGAGCTATCAGAATGTCTTCCAAAACAACAATTAACAAAATATGTATTGCCACAATATTATATCCTTTGTCATTAACAATTTGTTTACAGTACTAAATAATGGGATAAAAGTATTTTGACAGTAAAAGGGTATAAGAAGAATAAGGCAAGCTTTTTGATTGATAAGTGTTTATCAAGCACTGATGACTGAAAGTTCTGGAACTTACACAGTTATTAAAAGAAGAAATAATGGTAGAACCTGGTTTTCCTCAGAGAAATAACTGTGTCTAACATTTTAATTAATGGCAGTAGAGGGAACATGTTTAAGGGGAGAAACAGTATTATCAAGTGAGAAAGTAACATTATTATTTCTCCTATGAGATCACATATCTGGAGTGTTGATATCTGGATAGAAAGATTCAAACCAAGGAATTAAGCAAGATAAGTAATAACTTCATGATGCACAAGTCACAAATTATGCTACACAAGAGCACAATATAAAAATCAGCCTATGGAAGATTTTTTTTAAAATTTTTTGTGCCAGATTTGCAGATTAATAGAATTTAAACATTAAGCCAAATAAAGAAGTCCAACAATTCCTTGTATGTTAGAATTTCTATATAGAGTTTTATGTTTTGAATAGACCCCAGGTTTCTCAGTCTCTGTGCTAAGTAATCTATATATGTTCAATTTAGTTAGTTAACATAAAAATTGCCTAGGTTAAAGTCAGAATTAAGAGTACTGCCCCCACTTACATTGTGATTTCCCAGATATGTGACAAAATACTAAAATACATGAGCAAGAAAATCAGGTTTAATTGATGATATATTTTGTCTCTTTTAAAAGGTAAATAGCAAGTATACAGAAGAGTTTTTGATCAGAAACAGCTGTTCTAGATTAGGCCAAAGGGCCATTCATCTGAAACAGCATTTTGAAATTAGGACATACAAAATTCTCAATCACTTGAGGATTGTGTACATTTTTCCCAGTTAAAATCATTTTGTTAAAAAACCAAACTCCAATACCTAGTAGCACATATGTCATATTCCCTCTAGTATCAAGTTGCTCATAACTTTAAACTGATATCTACCAACATGCCCAAACCTCAAATTTGCAAGCTTGTAAACCCTTCACCCCAAACCAACCCTGAAATCACTTCATGAAATAGTTGCCTTGCTGGTTACCTTCCACTCTTCAGGCACCAAGCAGCTCTAAGCAGGAGGTTACACATCACCACCTGGATCTTATGATTTGACAAAAAAAATGTTAACAGTTTATTCTGAAATCTCCTTTAATGAGCTTTCAGTTTGCATTAGATAATCTGGTGTGCCTGCCATATAAAAGCTGTGCAGCATGAGGGGTCACTCAAGCTTCTCTATAATGGAAAAAGCAAAAATTTACTGAAGTTTTTTTTGTTTCAATGCCTTTATTTTCTTTGAGGACTTTAGGAAGCTTTCTAAAAAGTTTTTTTTCTTAGTAGATGTCTTTTACAAGCTAGTTTTGAAACTAATTTTTCACTTGATCATCTCTCAGCTGACTATGATATAGTTGCTTCCAAAATTATACAGGTATGTGGTCTCTTCAACAAATAATACACTTCTAAAGTTGCTTAGAAATTTATTAACATACAGAATTTAAATATCACTTTCATACCTGCTAACAGTTTCATGCATTATCAACAAGGGGATTTTTCCAGGTCATGTGGCCTTTACGAAACATTGGAAAAATTTTAGAAATTAATTGTGATGGTACAAAGAGCAATTATGTGGCTCTTAATAATTCAGTCTCTTCAGAAAATAATGTCTGGTGGAAAAAACCCCTTAATTTATAAGGTAGAGCACTTGAGTTTCAACAGAATTTCTGACTGCCCGAGGTTATTTATTCTGTGCAGGCAGAATATTACTCAGAAATACTCTCCTAACCAGTGGCCAGGCAGGATGCATTTTGTCTGACCTTGTGTCACAGCATGGCTGGATACAAGTATGGGGCCACTAACAACTCTCATTATCAAAAACCTGCCAGGAAGGCTTCTTTCTCTTCTTGGTTGTTCCTTTGTTTTGGTGTTTGGTTTTTAAGGACAAAGCTCAGCTAGTTCCTCTTCTCTAGAATGTTTCCACAGGTACCTTCCCAAAGAATAAGGATGGGCCATCCGTGTTTGAGGTCGTCAGCATTACCAAATAAGTTACACTTTAATCATACTTGTGTGTAAGAAAAAACACCACTTTTTCTCTGTGCAGAATTGTAATCTGTGGCACAGAGGGTATGTGTATATCCAGACAATGAGCCAGCATATCTGTAGGACTTTGGGGCATTTGAAGTTTGGGAAAAGGAGCATCACTAATGTTCTCCCAGTTTTAAGTCCCAGATGAAGAATTTTTAAATAATGCAAGGGTAGGAAATATTAACCTTGCAATAGTGAAGGCCAATGATATGTCACTTCAAAACAGGCATAAAGCATAAATGCCGTTTCTTACTTTTTGGTCTTCTCCATAGATAGAGACCCTCCTCTTTTTTCAGAACAGCACCTCACTAGAGAGATGTTTAACTTTTAACTGTAAAGAAGGAAATAAATATTTTCTCCTGAAATTATATGCTGGGTATTTAACAGGGCAAGGAAGGGGGAAGAGCACTGCTATTAGCAGATGCTGTGACGGCTGCCCTCAACAGAGTTGAGTGTGTTGGCATTGCTCACAGTGCAAGCATACTGCTAGCCTGGGGCCTCAATCTCAAACCTCTGCAGGTAGAATGTAAAGGTGGTTTATCAATCACAGAGTTACATTTTAGCAATGTGCTCATGACTTACTAAGAACAGCTGGAAATCAGGCAACATAACTTTAAGTAGCACTTGTGCATCACTTACCTCTGACCTACAGTATTTCACTGAGAAAACACATCTAACACCTATTTGAAGATTCCAGATGATAGACAATCTTATATGTATAACTATCTATTCCATATCTAAATTGTAAATTGTATCATCTGTAAATGATTACAGATAACCACTAAATTTAATTTTCTGTCCAAACTGAATTGTAACCCATGTAGTTTATATAGGGAAGACAGGGATTTTGAGCCATAACTTTGAGACCTGTAATAATTGTTTTAGAATTTGTCTGAATTATTTTCTACTTTTAAGAGTAGAATTAACCTTCATCTCAGTTAAAGGCTGAAAGCCTGTGGGTAATGCAACATAAAAAGAAATCATAGAGTGGTTTGGGTTAGAAGGGACCTTAAAGACCATCTATTTCCAGCCCCAGTTTGCTGAATGCCCCTCAAAGATTTGTGCTTACTCAGTTTCATCAGGTGGTCTAGAACCAGCTCTTAACTCCAGTCCAAGAGATTAAATGTGATCTCAGAATATTTGAGTAAATTAGAGTGCTTTGAAAAATATATGATACTTCAATCACTAAAAGGAATTTGAATTCCTATTCATCCACTGGTACTATTGATGAAATTGTTGAAAATTGGTAAGTTTTCTTTTATTTCCCTTGAAGTAGCTTTTCCCCAGTCTCCCCACAGACTCCAACTTGCACAGCATTTATATTGTATTATGGAATAAGCCCTGTGCTCAGATATTTTGTGGGGGAGGTGGTTTTAATTTTCACTTGTTTTGGTTTTTTTGCAGTATTTTATAGACAGATGGATTTCTTATTTCAGTAATTGTTCATGAAATGTTTCACTTTGTGCCCATGCGTGGCTGTCAACATGATTTCCTGAACAGAGCATACATCTGTATGTCTCACCTTGTCCACTGTCTCAGAGTAATCACTGGAGTGCTGTGCCTCTTTCTTACTCGGTAAATCACAAGGGCATTAAGAGAGATAGAGTTCATATACAAGCACCTCTGAATGGCTCTGAATAAAAGCAGCTTATAAAACCTAGGAAAAATGTGTGTTGGGAAAAGAGCGTAGACACATATAAAAACAGGGATCTAAAACAGGATTATGGCAGTCAAAACACTGCAGAGCATCTCAAATTTAGGTATTATCTATAAACTATCAGTGAGTTCCTAGTGGAAATGGCTTTCTTTCTATAACAATGTTGCGACTGGTGCTTTTGACTTAGGAATCCATCCTTATGTAGCTCTGTCTCAAATATTCTAGTTGTTTTTCACTAGGAGCTTTGCTGATTTAATCAAAATGGATTAAGTAGTTCTCATTGTAAAGATCAGCTTGGTTCAGCATCTGATAAATCTAATTTCTACATAAGAGCATCTCATCATTGTGAGCCATAACCTGATGAATTGCAGGCTTACAAGGAGGCTTAGGCTGTGAGATAAAGAAAGGAAATTTTTCCTCATGATTTTCCTTAGAGACAGGATAAAATCACAAGGTTTGCAGCTGTATTCTACAAGCTACGTTCAGAGTTGCTAATTACAAGGCAGGATTCTTCTGGTGCTGTGGGGACATTCACAAATGCAACTCTAAATTAAAAACACTTGTATAAAAAACTCTAGTGCTGATCCAGGGGTGACTGCTGTATCTTGGGGCAGGCAGCTGGTGCATTAGATGTAAATGGAAGGATTTATTCACTTCGCCTTCAGGTGGGTGGCATTTTTTCACTCCAGAGCTTTCTCAGTTCACTGAGAGTTTGGGTTAGTTATGCATTTTAACTCCTGGCCAGAACTTAAGCAATGCCAGTCTGCCCTGCCTGGTGAGTGATATGTATGGTGTTGTGTTCAGAGAGTGTTATAGCAAAGGCAGCAAGCTTTCTGCTGTGACATTAGAAAAAAAAAGTTAAATTCTTAGCTGCAGCCTTCCTACTTCACTGCAAATGACTAGTTGGGATGTTCACAGAAAGCAGGTTTCTGCCTCTGATATACCAATAACTGCCATGATGGCTATCAGATGTATAAGGTTTATGAGAAGACCACCCTGTGCTCTCTGGTTTGCTCACCTGTGCAAGGGAGGAATTGGTTTTGCACAAGTACAGTTATTAAATCAAATCAGATACATCAAAAGTAACCAACAGAAAGAAAATATTTGGTTATCTGCTTTGTTAATTAATCTACTTCAAGTTGTATTACTGCTGTGTGATATATACTTTTGTTAATAAAGATACCTGGCTCAGCTACAAATGACAGTGAAAAAAAATCTGTTTCTAGTTAGATTGAAAATTTCATCTTTAGTGTAGTATATAGTAAAAAAAATGTAGTTTAGGATATATATTAATTTGCAAGTTCATCTCAGAAATTTGACTGCATTTCTTAGAGAAAACCAGCTGATCTAATCAGATCAGGGGGTGGGGGAGGGGGGGAGGGAAGAAAAACAAACAAAACCAAACAAATAAACCAGCAGGAAAGAAGGTTGGTGGTCTGTATGCTTCTTCTTCCTTGTGCTATAGTCTACCAAGTGTAAATCTTTGTACCTATGAAGCTGAGTGCATTGCAGTTCATAATTAAGGTGCTGTTGGGCAAACCAAGTACTTGCTTAGTACTAACAAACTTCTGCTAAGCATTCACTTAGCACCATTTAAGACTGGAAAGTGTTTTAACACAGTAGAGAAAGTGTAACATGAGCATTTGATATGAGCTCTGCAGTCACACAGAGAAAAGGGAGCAAGAAAGGACACCATTCCACTATCAGTGTTTCTTCCCTTACAAAACATGTTTGGCATCTGCATCTTGCAGTTTCCCCTGGCAACTCTCTACTATCACAGAATAGAATGTCCCAAGGCTACACTCCATTACACTGCACCATCTTTTCCTTTTTTTTTTCTTGCTCCACAAGCTTTAATGAAGCCCATCAAATTTGCACAAGTGCCCTATTTACTGTACAGAGATTACGTCAAAAGAAACGATGTTGGCTTCCTATTAATGCTTGAAGATTGGCAAACAATCATGAAAGTCGATTGCTGTTCGGTTTGCTGAGTGGTGGCATGTATTGCTGCCTTGCCTAATTACAGCAAATCAGATGTTTCCTGTGGTGGAAAACAATACTAACAAATTACTAACTCTGTGTGTTTTAAGGGGAATAGTATATCTCAAGATTCAACTGAAGCAGAGCATCGGGACATGAAATTCTGTAGATGTTTTATCAGTTCATTTTAATGTGTATTTATGGTTAGGTAAACTAGCATTCAGGAGAAATATTACATCTTTAAAATATACATGACTGATGAACTGCATAGTAATAGTTTTTCTCAACAGATTCAGAGCTGAACTGTATTCAGAGCCAAATTTTTACTGTTGGGTTTTTGCATAAGCTTTTCCCCACAAATCTGTTGAATTAGAAGAATAAAGGAACATGTGATAAGCAGTGAGGAAAGCATTACTGCGCCGAATGATTTACAAATAATTTTCAGGATGCACAGAGATTAAAGGAATTGGCATTACCACAGGAAAAACAACAGGAATTTACCTTACCTCTAACTGAGATTTTTAGTTCTCACATCGAATGCAGTAAAGATACAACTGGCTTTGTGCATGTGCATGTTCCCCCTGTTTTTCAGTCAGAAGTTCCCCAGGGTGTGTTTTTACACTGAGAGATTATTAGAACATCATGATAACTCCTACACACAGTCTTAGCCTAACTTCAGCATGTAATTTCAATTCCTGTAGCTTTACTTCGAACAAAAGCAGTTGGTGTGACAGCCTTTGCTCTTTTTAAAGGATGACACTGATTTCCTTCACTTTTCACTTAACTAAGAGAAAGGCTGGATCAATCAATCAAATCTTTGCAGTGGAATATTAAAGAAAACAATTGTTATTTAAGCTTTACTTACAGTATAGAAGTCAGCCTGAAGAAATATCTGCTGAAAAAAATTTAACTAGAAATCTTAATGCTTTTTGTTTTCTTGAGGCTGAGCTGAGTAAGTGAAATAAAAATCATGTTTGGGAATTCTTGCTTGAGAAATTGCCTGTTAAGTCATGACATTGCCCACACACCTCTGATTTTGCTCTTGCAGCTCAGTGAAGGAAAAAGAATTCCATAAAGAAAGCTTCAAAGAAGTTTTTTTAAGACATATGCCAGCAGCAAGTCACTGCGATATATGAATGTAGTGAATACTGTTTTCAGGATTTATCAAAACATGTTTCTACTCCTGTTGGAGGTTTCTAGGCAGATGCCTCCCCTGGCCTCTCTGGAAATTTCCAGTTGGATGCAGTAGCACAGGGGATGAGGAGAATCTCAGTACACTGGGTTCAGCACTGCACTGAGTTTCTGTTGTGCTCTGCTGATCAGAAACTGTTGAGGAGCTGCAGGAGGGGGACCTTCAGGCTTGATTGGAAGAAGTGGAAAATAATTTTTTTGAGCCTAGGGGAAAGATCAAGTAATGTTTTATTGGAGCATGTTAAGGAAGATCCCTCTAACTGCTCAGCCCCTTCATTTATAGCCAGACCCATGCAAAGTCCCTTGAAGGACTGAGAGGTAAAACGTTCATATCCATTCAGAGGAATTTTTAGTAACAAAATCAGATCTCTTCACTTTCTTTTGTTCCCATCAGTTTCCCTTTTTTCTATCTTGCTCCTGATCAAGTTCTATGTGCTTGAATTCAAACATCTGTGCTTTACTCTAAAATGAAATTACTATGGTTCTCTACAATTTTCATACATAAATAATTTCAGTTCTACTGAAATGGAAAAATTCTGAAGCATCTTCCTGGCTGCTCTTGTTTAAGGCAGTTGTGACGTAAATGACACAGACTTGCTGTCTTTTCACTCTGTCTCACATTTCCTTCCTTTGAACTCCCCTTTAACATTTTCTCCCATCTCTTTCCCTGCCCTCCGTCCAGAGAAGTCAGCGTCTCATATCCTGTTCTCTGAATGTTGTTCATTTGCATGACCTTTATTACTCTTGATTACTATAATGAGTGTTTTTAGTAATTATCGTCATCCTGTTCTATTTTTCCACAGTAATACCCACTTTAATGGGTTTCAGATTTATAAAACATATGTTACATTAGCAGAAGCTTAAGTACTACCTCCCTTCCCCAGTAATGCTTATACACATGAAATAAATAGTAGCTTTCTCCAGTCCTGAATAAATTTACAGTTGGCCTTAGGGAAGTGTCTCAGCTGAATTAAGGGTATCAGCCAAAGCTAAGAGTGTCTTGCCATCAAAGTAGTTCATTCTTCCATTGAACTGACGTGCAAGGAATTTTTCTGTGCCTTGCATACTTTCACAAGCACCTCTGCTTTATTTAATAGGTATTGTTAATAAAATATTAAACAAAAAAAAAATTAATAGTGTTGAATGTCGATGCCTGTCACACTTTCAAATGCTTTCTAACTAATAATGGTCAAAGAAATCCCTGTCTTCTCAGATCACATTGCAATAAGAGAATGCAGCAGGGAAGTGCAAGAAGAAATTTCTGCTTGTTACTGATGCTTTGTGAGTCATGGACCAGGATTTTACAGTGATAGGTGCTAGGTAAACACAAGCAAAATACGTGACCCACTTTTTGAGACAGAAAACAGCTTCATGTTGTTGCTGGTAGTGCTAGTGGGATATACTTCTTAATTTTATCTGTTTTTCGGTATCTTAGTACACTATAGATAAAAAATTTTATCTCAGTTACAGCCATTTGCTATTACTAGTGCTACTGAGTGTAGTTACTGTAGTCCAACTGTTCTTTCTGGAATGCAATGTGAATGTGGATTCACTGCAATGTGAATGCATTGTCTGCAAGAACTGCAAAGAGCCACCAATTCCTCAGCTGGATTCTGTCTCTGGGGGACACAATGGCTCCTGATGAGCTGCAGCTTGTGCCATCATTCAGAAAAAACAGCCAGGAACTCTATAGGCAGCTATGTGGTGCTGTTCTAAGTGGCTTTATGACTTACCCCAGTAAGGTGTAAAGCCCTACTTTGAGGGTTTCATACAGATCCTGTGTACCTGGATGCATTTCTGTGATGCTCGTGTTTGAGCTGGCTCATTCCGCAGCAGCACACAGTATGGGCAAAGCCATAATGGGCAGCCTGAATCTGCTCTGGATTGACATAGCCTAGCACAGACCACAGTATTTCCTTTCCAAACTTGTCTGGAAACTTAAAATTCCTCTAGATTTGTAGTCAGGGAGAACCAGAAAACATTGTTTCTGTTGGAGAGGGAGGGAGCAAACGTCATGTTTGGCAAGTTTCTGATTTGGAAGCCTTTGATTCTTCAGAGCCCTTCAGAAGCTGTTTGTATTTCAGATAGGGGAGGATCTCTACTTTCAGATCTATAGAGAGACCAGAGAGACCTGACTGCCCACATTTTTCTCACGATACTTTTCTTTTTCTCTTATAATTCCTTTCTACCCAAACTAATTTCCTATGGAGCTCTTGATCTGAAGGTAGAAATGCAGAGTGGTGCAGACAAGCGTGATCAGCACTCTCCTAAGGTTTGGGAGGTGTCCCCCCATTTGTTCTACAATGCATGGGCACAGCATCCAAAGAGAGAACTAAACCATGTTATGGTTTGATATATCCAGCAGGAATAGGGGAAAAGCCACATGGTGGGATCATCCTGTAATCATGCAGTGAACAAATTCAAGTCCCAGGCAGAACCTAACCCAAGCCAGATTTTGCTTTCTCTGCTTACTGCTTGCTCTCATTTCTTCTCTCCTTTGTGCATTAACTACAAAAAACTTTTAACCTCCTGCAACAGCAACTATACAAGAGTTTCATTGTACACAGTAGAACTACAAAGTTCAAGTACAATACATGAGCACAAGTTCTCATACAGGGATGGTAGCAAACCTTGGATGAGCCCTTTTGCTCCCATAACTCTTTAGTGGGGTAGAGATGAATGACATGCAAAAACCCCTCAGCATCCAAGGTTGTTTCCCAGACACATGCTCATTATTTATAGAGCTGTATCAAAGTTCATCCAGGCAAGTCTCTTGGGCTTTTCATGTTTGGGCAGAAGACGCCTTCTCAGGAGATTTCCAGTGCTTCCACACCCAGTCACAGTGGAAAATCTTTCTCATAACTTTACAGTACCAACAAATAATAAACAAAATCTGTCTGGTTTTGCTTCATGCTGTGAGTAAAATGTAAGTCCCTGACTCCAAATTCCCATTTTTTTTACATCAACCAAATCTTCATATGTCTTCTCTCTGTGTTTCATCCAGTACCATTTCTACTCCTTAATACTACTTCAGATAACAATTGTAATTGCTTGTTGCCTCTATCCATCTTTATATGGCAATTACAAATATGTCTAAGCCAGACAGCAGTGAAAACAGGAGATTCAGAGAAAGATATTTTCATACAAGTATAACAGCATCTTGTTTTAAAGAATTGTTCCTTCATTCAATTTCCAATGTTTTTAAAGAAAGTTTTATTTTTAAAAACTTCTCTTTAAACCTTTACTAACTTTGCAAGAAATTATTCTTCTGTCCTCTGATCATGAAATCCCAGGGATGGGATGGTGTAGCAGACTGAAAGAAAGCCACAAAATTCACAAGTCTCCTTGAGAAAGGAGATTTTCAGAAAACAATGTTTCCACAGGGTGAATAAGCAATGTAAAAAGGAGTAGGTACTTCCACCGACGCTTAAAATATTGACCTTTCTTTGAAATACGATACAGATCATTTGAGCTTTATAATGGTAAATAATGACTTTGTGTAGAAGAGTAAAAAATACTTGGTTGTATGTGTTTGTGTGTCTGTGAGAATACTGCTGCAGTCCAATGTGGATTTCGTGTGTAGGCAAGTCTACATTGGGATTTCAGAAATGAAAATCATTGTTCATGTTAAGAGATCAAGCAGACTGATTAGAGAGATGTGTTTCACAGCCCTGATCAGACAACTAGGGTCTCAGTTTGTGAGAGTGGTCTGCAGGGCTGCTGCTGTTTTAACAAGGCTTTGGCTGTCAAATCTCTCCTATCCTCAATGTGTAGCCGAGTTAATCTCTGAACATCACAGAGCCCATCTTCTTCTGTGTCAGTGCAGGCCCATGTTTGCTTTTGTCCTTAACCTGGTCATGTTTAGTCTGTTTACGTATCTCATGGGTGTGATGGGTGTGACATTTTGCCTTTAGGATTAAAAGCTAAGCACATTGGAAAGATTTAGGACCAGGTAAAAATATGTTTTCCTTCTCACAAGCCTTGTTGTTAATAATATTTTCTCTCTTTTCTGCTCATTTTTGTTCTTTAGTAGTTTCCATTTGTCATGTTTGCCCTTATTAGAGATTGGTTTGTCTCATGGTACTTAGTGAGCTTAGTTGTCACAGAAAAATATCTTAAAGGGCAATTGAACTTCAGAGTGAGTGGCTGGGCTTCTTTGAGCATTACAGACGCAATTCCTAGTAATTTGATTCTGTGTTATCTCTTTACTACACAATAACCTGGAGTTTCAGGTATGAGCTAAACTGTAGAAGCATGTGATATGTAGCCATACCTGAAAATTGCATAGAAAATAAATTAATTTTGGTAGTCTTTACCTAGCTATTATTTTAATATTTATTGAGTTTTGCAAGACGGATTAAATGTCCTAGTTTGGCTTGACTTTGATTCCTAATAGTTACTGCTGGGTAATAATTATAAAAACTTATTTCCATGCATTTAGCAAAACTTGTGACTCTGAAAGTGACATTCAACAGAAGGCCCATGAAAGACAGCTATACTTTATGTACCTTGCATTGCAAGTATCTGGGAATGGGTTTGCATATTTTAAGAGTGCAATGCAGGGACAGCAAGTGCCTGGTTTACAGGCTAAATCTAGAGACCTTACAGGGAAAGTGCCTTGCTCATAAAACAAGCGGGTGTGCAGGAGGAGGGTGGGTCAGCCGCAGTAGCAGGGAGCATTACTTGAAGTCCTTTTTAATGCCATTAAAAAGTAATCTTCAATTTCTCTAAAGGAGAAACCTGGACTCCAAAATCTAGGGGACCTTGGTAGCTATGTCCTATCTTTAAATGTAGTCAAGTGGCTGAATGCCAGAACAACTTTGCATTTAGTGCTGTGTGAATACAGTCTTCTGATGCACGTAAACAAATATTCATATTGTCAGATCCGTGTGTTACTGTTGTAATTTTTATTCTCCCCATCTGGGACCACACTTTTTGTTCTCAAAAGTTTTTACTGAATGCATAATGAGTCCTCAAAAATGTATATTTGTAATTTCTTACATTTAATGTCACTGCGCATTACTCTTCCAGTGCCCTGCAAGAATTCCAACTGAAAAATTTCTAGATTTAAAAAAAATTGGAAAAGATGGATTTATAGCATTTCATAGAAATGGAGCCATCTTTTCAAATCATCATTTACATTTGTTTGCAAGTCTGGAGTATATGTATAAATAGGATAGTATAAAACAAAACTTAAATCTAAGATTTAGGTAAAATAATCTGTGCCTTCAAAGGACACATTGAAACAAGTAACCTAGGTTCTTATACACCCTGAGTTTTAAACCAACACAACAGATTGATGGGTGGAGTAGGCCAAGTCAGATTGCCAGAGGAGATACCTCTCACAGAAGTCACTGTCCTCACAAGAGAAACTGAATTGTGCATGAAGCAGCTCCAGAAAGCACATCAGTGCATAGGAGGCATCCTCCAAGTGATACATAGGCTGAGGAATGGAGGGAGTATTAACTTCCATCACCCAGGTTCATCTACTGCCTAGAAACCCAGTGGAAAGTCATGGTCTTGGTTAAGGACTGTGAAGATGTGGATTGGAGATTTTTGGAAGTAGAGAACTGAAAAAGGAGGAAGAAAGCAGCTGACAGAAAAATCAATGGTTTGTCATCTGTCAGTGTTGCTGCCAAGACAAGTTGTCTCAAAATGTTACTGTATTCTGTAATTTACAAAATTACAGATGTTTGGCGCAACAACAAAGCAACCTGTATTTGTCCTTAATGAGTCTGCCTTCCCAACAGGAGCTGGGCATTTACATGCTTTGTGTCTTACTTAAATATTTAGCCTGTCCATCCAGATTCTGAATGTACGTGAAAATGTGAAGATTAGCATCTT
Source organism: Agelaius tricolor (assembly GCF_023055355.1). Classification (NCBI taxonomy): domain Eukaryota; kingdom Metazoa; phylum Chordata; class Aves; order Passeriformes; family Icteridae; genus Agelaius; species Agelaius tricolor. Next base: position 50,149,658 of record NW_027269261.1, read on the forward strand.
GAAGTACCACTACACTGTTAACACTGAATATATTCTTCCTAAGTATATAATATAAAGTATAGCAGGTGTAATCCATTGAAGTAAATGGTGAAGTCCTATTGACTTCAAAGATTTTATCCATTATGTATCTTCAATACATTTCCACTATTTTCCCGAGTTACCTACCATATCTAGTGTTCCCATCTTTAGCATTTGAGTGAATTCATACTAGTTTTAACTTCCTCTTTTAAAAAGTTTTTAATTATTCATTTAAAGGCTCAAACTGCATGGAAAACCGCTGCAAATCTTCACTGTTCTTTGAAAGTAACAGATCTATTGCTGCATAAATGTAACTGATTGTACACTGCTACATATATATACATACTGTATATGTATATGTATATATATATGTATATGTATATACATATATATACATACTGTAACTTTGTAGACTGTTTGACATGTACCGTGAAGTTAATGAGGGGTGGTTTTTTGTATGAGATGCTAAGAGAATCAAGTTTTGACACTAAAAATGTCCTTTTTCTGGGGCAGTTACATTTTGGCTTGAATTTCAGGCAACATGGCACAGAGGCTATTTTAATAAGAGATTAAAAAAGATGCAAAAAAATTAGGACTCAAACCTTGCACTCTGGAGGAGATCCCCATTGAGGTCTGCTGAGAATTTGACTCTCATTTATAAGAGAACTTGTCCCTTTTGCTTGGCTTGGGAATTTTTTTCTCTCCCTTCTGATTATACTGGTTTTATCCCTAGTTTTATCATTGACCAACATCATGTGATGAAATAAAATTATGAAATGCTTCAGGGACTTCTGGTTACTGCTCAGTCTGTGCAGTTACCATGCTGGGGAGGGCACCAGCCAGGGGGCTGTACACTTACTCTTCTTTCCCCCTTTCTCATAAGGACATCATAAACCAGAACAGTAATTTGGGCTCAGCTCTGTCTATCAAAGACAAAACTCAGCATGAAATAAGTACAAGTTTGTAGACTTCACATAACGCTCATTTAATGCCTGTAGACCGTATGGGAATCGCAAAACACAGGGGTATTGCACACTGAGGAATGAGGAGGTGCGGGGAGAAAACAATAAGTGGGTACTTATAAAACTGGCCAAAGCATGATTCATGTGCAAGTACTATTTGCTGGGCAAAATAAAATTATTTTCACTTGCCTATCTCAATATGCTTTTCATCCTCAAGGCCTATGCCTGCTGGATCATACTACCACGTTTCAATTCAATAGGATAAGAAAGCTACTCATTATTACCTTCATGTGAAAACGAAAATTGTCTTTGATAGACTAATCAATCCTTTTTAAAAGACGTTGGCCTCAACTTCATTTCAAGTAATGACTATGTCACAGAAAACACAATGGAAAAAAAGAAAAAGATCTTAAAATTCTGAAAAATTAGTAAAATGCCCAAGTAGTAAAATTAATTGAAAGTTGTAAAAATAGGTCTCCTGCACCTAAATTTTATAGGTGTCAGAAAAAAAAATCCCAGAAAAAGCAAGAATGAAGCTCATTGTTGTTCATATATGTTGAAATGAAAACCTAGGAATTGTGTGTTATATTCCTCAGCATTTTTTAAGAAAGCATCTACTTGTGTGTTTATCTGTCTAAAATAGTGATGCAATACAAATTCTTTAATATTAAAATGAGGCTTTGAATTGGAAAATACTTCATTATTATTTTTCTTCTTTTTTCATATTTATTGATCATAGAATTTAAGATACTCAATTGAACAAAAAAGGATTCTTTTTTCTTTCAATACTTTCTTATTTTTAGTCATAGTTGTTGATATACTAGCCATTCTGACACTGCTTGTAACCCTTTGATGCAGAATTGCATCTGGTTTGTTTTTCTATTGTTTCAACTACCTCTGTGGCATGTAAAAACATTATTTCTGGTTTATTTCTTTTTTTTCAACTGTTTTAAACACCAAGAGCCACATAAAAATAATCCACTGACTGAAAAGGAGATAAACAAAAAAAATACCTGCACAGATTAGAGCTGGACGAACTTGGAGAATTATCATTAACAGTGGTATTAAGAAGATGAAGTTTTGGATTTGCTGATCTTGCTGCTCTTTAAGACTTCAAATTTTTTCTGAATATGTTTGTTTTTTAGGGGGAAGTTTTGCCACCCACCTATGAGTGATATAGTGAAGACAAAAGTATTCAGCATTGGCCAAAATAAAAGTTTGTTCTCTTTCAGGTAAGGAAAAATACTCACCTGTCTCTTCTCTGTTTTCCTGGGTTTGAAATCAAATGTCAAATATTATCATATCGGGTCTGAGAAAACAAAATGGTTTTGCATATGGTCTGATCACTAAAACAAATATGAGCCATTGACAGCAATGTTTTCTCACCTTTCTTTTTCAATGCCTGGGAACTGCACGTCAGCTGCTTTGTCCCGTGTGATGAAGTCCTTTGTGCCTGTATACAGCATCTGTGGGAGCTGTGGGAGCTGCACCTTTGCTGGGATGGCTTTGGCTGACTTGGGGACTTTACACTGCTCTGTGGCCAGGAGATCTCCCTGTGAGGGCAGAATGTGCTGTGCTCCTCTGAAACTGAAACCCTCTGGAAGTCATTTAAATGCTGCAAAACAGAAACCAGACTATGACTGGACCCAAAATAAGTTCATAACATTAATGTATTCAGTTATTTTTTTTATTAATTCAAGGGTCACATCTGCTGAAAATAGAGGTCCACACAATATTCTAGATCAGTGCCTCAAGGTAATGGACATTTGAAATTCTCTTCCTGATGTGTTCATCAGCCTATATAATGCTTGTTGAGCTCATCCAGTATTATTTACATGAAGTATCTAGTCCATAGATGAGAAATTATTTGTATTCTCATTTGATTTTTAAAAAATTCCATTTTACTGGGCATATTTCCCATTACTTAAATCTATGAATAAGTGTATAGAAGTAAAAAGGAAAAGTAAAAAGAAAACTACAAGGAAAAGAATGGCATAAAAACAGGTTCTTTTTTTCAACTCAGCAGTTCATGGGTAGAAGACTGGTACTCTGATAGGACATAGGGGACAGTTAGAGGGAAATTTTTGCCAGAAAAAAAAAAAAACATTAATTTCTAGTTCATATTGGAAAAGATATCTAACAAGAGGTAGGTGGCATCAAGGCTGGAAATCCAGACAAAATATTTCATGCATAAGTTTGAGAAAGCTGGAGAACATTCCCTTTTGGAGACACCTTTCTTGGAAGCAGTGTAATCTTCTTATGACAGCACTTGGAAGCACAAACCATATACCAACACAGCAGCTTTTAGGTCAAATAAATGAGGACTAAAGTCATGTCAGCAATCTGTGTCCTCCTGTGGGGACCAGCTCATTCTGTACACCATGAACTTACCAACCTCCATTCTTGTCTGAGCCACATGGCCCCGGGTCATTCCAAACAGCCCTGAACCTCAGCTGGGATCAGCCACCAGCAGCTTCTGACAGCTCACACAGGCTCTCTGTAAACACACCAAAAACATCACACAGATCCCAGGAGAAGAAAAGAACTGTAAGGGAGACTGTTCCACAAAATGTGCGCCAAGGATGCTTCCAGCCATTCATTGCAACTATAACAAGATTAATCTGAGGGCATTGATTTGTAAATAAACAGGCACAGAACATTCACATCTAGTCACTACAAGCAATTTCACATAATTCAGCCTGGAGAAATTTGCCTTTAGAAGTTTCCCAACAGCAATTACAGTGTAAGATATGAACTCACCTCCAACAGTAGTGTGTGTCTATATTTATAGGGTGGGATAAGCATAAACTTCCTTAAAACTATACTTTGACTGGAATTGTTGACCCTTTCCTTCCATTGTTTTCATAAATGCAGGCCACTGTCACTCTGCACTTGTCCGCCTTTATTGTGCCATGACAAGAGAAAGCTGCAGCAGCCATGACAGGGAGCTACTTTGATCACAGAGTTTTCAGCATCCTCAGATTTTCATGTCTATGCCCTAAGGAATAGTGGAAATACTTTGGGGAATCACTGTAACACCTATAACCTTGCAATTTTGAGCAATTTTGTGGGGAATGGAGGAAAGTGGAAAGGAAGAGTCCAGCATGAAGTCATTCCTCTGTGGTAGCAACTCGAATGTGACGCCTCATTTTCCACTCCTTGTTCCCAGCTCCCATTCAGATGTCATTGAGAGCAGTATGAAGAGCAGTGTTTGGTCCAGTTCTGCAGTCCATCCTGAACATGGTCAGGGTACAAATAAAGCAGTGGGAAGAAAGTGGAAGGTATCTTAGGAAGGAGCCATCTTTTTGCCTCTCCATATACAGTGCCTGCCATTCTATCATGTGCAAACAAATTCTACTGGCACTGAGATGAATTTTACTGAGATGATTTTTTTTTTAAGTTTCAGGGGTTATATCTGGTTTATAAGGAGTGTGGTTTGGGTGAGGCCAATTAAGCAACCTCTCTAATATCCAACTTCCTTTCCAAAGACCACAATGGAAATTGTAGATTTGTGAAGACGAATGCCATTCCATGGTAAGAGAGAACATTTCTTGGTCTGCCACCTATATCGAGAAAGGAGAATAGCTAAAAAAAAAATAAAAAAATTAAAGCACCTCCAGTGCTGAGCCAGGACTGTAAAAAGAATTCAAATTATTTAATCAAGGAGGATTTCTCAAAAAGACAGGTTCATAAATTTGAGGGGTCCCCAAATATACTCTGTTGCTTATTCCAGAGAGAAAGAATCACAGTGTCTGAGGAAAACTCAGCTCTTTTTTCAAGAGATGCATGGTTAAACTCTCCCATTTTGGCCAAGTTCTATGCTTTGGACAGTCCTGCTAATTGCTAACAAAAAGAGTTATCTACTTTATCTGCCTGGATCTGCAGCAGATTCCTCAACAATGCCTATATACCTGTCCTTTGTACTATTGCTCAAACTTTCAATGCATGTTTCCTCCGGCATTCTGAACATGTCAGTGAGACATGAGGCATAATCTCTTTCACCCTTTTTCCTCTTTTGTATCCTCCTCTTGCTTCTGAACAAGCTGTGCTCTTTGGCATTAGTATTCCAGTCATATACTCACATGACTCTACCCTACCACGTTTCGGTTATGTCAATTAAGTTGTGATTTTGATCTTGCTTTAAGTGTTCTGGCTCCATTGTATTTATTTAGATACAGTTTATATCAGTCTAGGCTGAACATCAGTTATTTTGTTTTCTTTTTTCTTCCTTCAGTGACTTTTTTTAAAGAGTCACAGTTCTCTTTTTTCAGCTTTTTTGTTAGGCCAGTGTGGGTCACATTTATCTGGACATGCATGTCACCAGTCTGACAGGATATTTTAGCATACATGAAATCACATTAGCAAATCTATGCTGAAGTTTTTTCTTTGCTAGGTGGAGCCCATTTTTTTCTCATCAGTCCTTCCCAGTCATCATGGAAATGCATGGCTGTGCAAAGGTAACCAAGATATTCCTTCTCATTCCCACCCTTACTTGCATCTCCTCATGCAGGCATTAAGATTCTTTGTCCAAGTAGAAACTTCAATCAGAAGTGCTTCCAGACCTCTTTGTCTTTTCACCAAAGAAACCTCCACATCACAAAACCTGTAGTGACCACTCACTGTCATAGGGCCACTTGGCTGCAGGAGGCTGAAGTAACCTCTAATTTATTTAGGAGAGATACAAGACCTAAAACTTTGTGCAAAACTGGAATGTACCTGGACCTTAATTAACGAAATACAATGTAATGTTGTTAATAAGATTGATCCTAAAATGCAAAACCAAGAAAATAATCGAACTGAAATAGACATTTGAAAATCTCCTACTCCACAGTACGATCACCTGTATCAAACCTGTTCATGAATAATAGTTGGCTAACCATACTTATAAAAATAGCCAGTAACAAGACACTGTAGACTGTCACAGCCCATCTGTTTCAGTATTTTACTCTCCTACCTTTAGTTTTTCCAAAGTCAAACAACTTTCCTCTGTTGCAGTTTACTTGTTCTAACCACAAATCATATGGAGAAATATTAATCCTTCCTTCTTTGCAAATTGTCTGGATCTATTCTAGTTAAATAAACAGAGCCAGAATGCATCTTGAAACAGTGGACCTTGATTACCTGCTATGTCATGTTTCTAGAACAGACCTTCATGAATTTTGGACACTGCCCTGATTGCTTTCCAAACACAGTCTGAGACTTATCATCAGCTTAGAAGAAGCTATGTTGCCATAAAGGGTGAAGAAGTTTAAAGGCCACACAATGTCTCCAGGAGCAAGAATAAACTCCATCTAGTATTGTTCATGTTCTTGCAGAGAAATATACCCTTTGTATACTTAAGAATTGTTATCAACTCTGCTGTCTTTGGACTAAACAATGCCAATATCAGTCTTTCTTCACAGACTCCAGATCAGTCCCACTGAAATTCATTCAATTTTCAGCTGACATTCCCAGGACTGGTTCCTGAAGTGCAATTCCCAAAGTGCACTATTCAGTTGCCTACTCACCAACACTGAGTGAAGATGAAATGATGATTTTCTGTGCACTACGAATAATGTTTCTATTTGTGCACTTCAAATTGCTTCATACAGTTCTCTAAGTACAGTCAGTGAACTTAACATGCTCTAATTGATTTTGTAAATCTGTAACTTATTTAATACTTTTTAATATGTTATTCTAGCATTTACATCCCCATAACACTTAGCATTTGTTTGTGAAGACAATTGCATTAGCAGTGATAGCACAGACACACTTTTTGGTAAGCAAAAAATCATTAAATATTTTGGCCACTCTGGAGCTGCATTTTGGTAGAATCAATTGGTGGTCATGGGGAAGTTCCTATGACTTCTACTGTATTTGAACATGTTCTGTGAAGCACTAAGAAATTTCTTTCTCAAGAGCTTTCTGTCTACTCATTTTTAAAAGCACTTCTCTGTGTTTTAAAATTAAATGCAAGACTGTTAAGACTTTTTAGAAATTAATTGTGTCTCACAGACTGAGATCTTTGAAAGGATTCCCTAGAAGAACAAAGTGATAAAATTAGAATGATGCAAATAACAAAACACTTACTGTTGTCAACTGACTTCCTATCAATTATCTTGTGCTGTTTTGGCCTTTTTTGCCCATGCTAATTGACCTTGATGAATGTTATTTGTTTCTTGAAGCTTCAGCAGCGTGGTTTCTCCACTGCCAGTGGTGTGGTTATATTAAAAGCCAAGGTCTACCTTCCTCTGCCTTTTGATGTGGACTTTGGTACTAAATAAAATGCTGTCTGGTGGCTCACAGCAGAGCTCACAGGCGAGCACAGCTGGGCTGCTGGTGGAAGGAGCAGTTGTTTGCCCAGATCAGCCCTCCAGGGCGACTGCATCCGTGACTCGGATGGGGCAAGGAAAGCAGTTTGCTAATCTGCAGCGTAGCTCCTGCTGACTGATAGAAGGATGTGTACAGTAGTCACAGCCTTATCTCGTTAGCCAGGTTTACACTGGTGTGACACTGCTGAACTTAGACAAGCAGTTCCTGATTTACTGTAGGGCGAGGGCAGAATCAGGTCTGATTTTGCACCACGACCCATAGACATTACCCAGCTCGCCCTGGAAAACATCTTGTGTATATTTAAGAATACTTCAGTATATGTAAGCATATTTATAGCCTTTCCCCATGTCGTGAGGATATTTTGGATCTTTCTAGTACCTCTGGATATAAAATCTTTCTGAGCTGAATCCAGGATAGATAAATCATGACTCCGGCTTCTTTCGCCTAGGGTAGCCTGCCTCAATCACTGCCACATTCCTCCCATAGTAGTCGTTTAAAATTAATAGCACATGCAGAGGAAAAACTAAACCCTTTGACGTCACTCCCGAAATGAGGAAACATAAACAGAAAAGGCTTCTCGGCGGCGCTGGCAGCAGGGCGGGGATTGGTCTGTGCTCTGCGCTCTGCGCTCCGCGCCCGGCGCTGGCAGCGCCTCCCCGCCCGCCCGCCCGGCCTGACACGGGCGGCCAGACTGCAGCAGCCTCAGCGCTACCCAGCCCTGCCCTGGCACACAAGTGCGCTCTCTTCCCGAGCCTCTTTGCTTCTTAAGGTGGTTTTACTGGCTGGGTTGGGGGACTTGGGGAGGTTTTCTTTTCCTTTTTCTTTCTTTTCCTTTTTTTTTTCTCTCTTAAAAAAAAAAATCCTTTTTTTCTTTTTTTTTCTTTTTTTTTCTTTTTTTTTTTTTTTTAGTTACTATTATTTTAGTTTGCTGTCGTTACTTATTTCTATTCCCAATCCTGGATGCAGTTACTGGACTCTGCAGTACAAGTCTTCATGAACAAGCAGCACCGCTTAGAGATTTCACGGCATTCAAAGGTCACAGAACTGCCACTATGGTTAAATGTCTTGTTTAATGGTTGAGGTATGTACAGCAAATCTAAAAGAAGCAGCATGATTATTTTTTTGAAGGGGAACTAAAATTGTGAGGGGGAGAGGGAGATAATAGTATTATTTGGTGGAAAAGATTTTTACTGGTGATTGTTACTACAGCAACCGTATTTTGAATTTCGTCCCTTTTTCTCTTTATTCAAACTAGATGAAAATTTTAACTTATGTTGATTTAACCATTTGATGGTTACAGAAGATTGCAAAAAGAATCTCTTGTAGAAGTCCTTTCTGACGCTGCTGGGGAAAATGTGGTTGATTTTTTTCTGTATGTTTTCCTATTGCTCTGTGGCAGGAGAGGAGACCTGGGACTTGTCTGGCTTAGATGAAGGAAGAAGAAAACAGAAACTTGTTCCTATCCTGAGGGGGCTGTGAGTTTTTCTGAGAGTTAGAGCAGAGGGAGGAAGAGTTGGAAATAAACAGGTCAAGCAGAAAAGAATATTGGCTTCATTTTTAGGAGTACATGTACTGCTTTTTTTTTTTTTTTTTTTTTTTTTTTAATACATGCTTAGATTAGTTTACTTGGTTTGGGTTCAGAAGTTCAAAATTAAGAAGCAGCCTGAGCTTTGACTAAGAAACAGATCCCCACTGGGAAGGGAGAGAGCTGCTTGTCTTATATTTACACCAGTTTTCATACAGCTTTTGCTACCTAAGCAGAGAAAAGTGGGAATTTGCTCAGGAGTTGAAGTGATGTAACCTGGCATCTGTTTGATAGCATATAGCTTCAATTCATATTTGAGCCAGTGATCTGCCTTGAATGAGTATTGCAGCATCACAGTGGGCAGTGTGTGCTGCAGTAAATGAAAGCAACTGCTACCATCAAACTAACATTGTTTTCAAGAGTGTGATTCTAGATTACAAGAGGAAGAGCCACTTGTCAGAGCTTGTGTGTGTGTGTCTGTGTGTCTGTGTGTCTGTGTGTACAAGTGGTCTTGAAAATAACTCCAGCCAAGACAGGAGATTTCTGTTGTTAATTGGATTAATATACAGGTATGTTCAATAACCAGCAATCTTCATATTTTTCTGATTTGTGGAAAGAGACTTTTCATAGCTCTGTTTGAAATGTTGCTGTAGATATAAATCCTTGGCAATTTGAAAATTTCAGTTTAACTTTAAAAATTATACCTAAAAAACCAATTCCTTTAACAAGGAACAGAACATGAGCACACCTATCTCCTGCAGTGTACCCCATAGGGTTAAAAACATTAACTACACTAGGCTGAAGCATGCTAGCTTAAGGACTGCAAAAATATTAGCTCTGAAATGCAGAGGATGTGCTATGTGCTGTGAATGGACAATTGCTATTCTGCAGTGCCTAGTGGGAAAACAAGGACTTTGTGTATTGCAAATGCATAACTGCAGCTCCTCCATTTCCTTTGCTGTATCTTCACTGATGACTGCAGAAACAAAGAGGTTTGTCACAGATAAGCTCTGTAGTGCCCCATCTCTTTGAAGATGCAGGAAGATCTTTTCTCATATCCAAAAAGCTGAAGTCAAGCTTAGTTGGGTGAACTGTTATTCTGTAATCTCTGTGTCATTCTTTCTTCCTCAGCCCTCCCCAAATTCTTACTATGTGAACTGCCAGCTGTTTCCAAAAACTAAAGTAATACTTCTCTAGGCTCAAGTTCAGAAAGGCTAACAGAGTGTTGGTTAGATGATTAATTTGTAAATTTCACTGAGCATGTTTCAGCCTATAGAGACTATAACCTGGTCTGTAGGGAAAAACCCTGTAAACATAAATATATTCAAGTTTCCAAAAGACAATCTGTAAGATATTTGTTTATAATAATTTCTGAGAATTAAATTATTCACTTCTTTTGATAAACAGTTTTTAGAGAAGCTTTGGTTTAAGCTCTGTGTCTACATGTTGGTGCATCTGTGTTCCATAGCAGCTACTAGTGGTGGTACTAATAGAAAATCTGGTAAGTGGACTTCAGCTGAGGAAATGAGTTTTGCTGGTTTTGTAAGAAAAGTTTATTTGCAGTGTTTCCTCTGAACAATCTCAATTCAGCATCTAGAAAAAATACAATTTATGGTTGGCCTCTCTGCAGTGGACAAAACACTTACTGACATTTGCACTCACACTGTCTCCAAAAAATTGTGTATTGCAGAAGTTTCATGGGCTATGAATGGCTGCTTCTTCTGAGTTAATTGCCATAGGGTGGACAGGAGTTTTCACCAGTGAAGTTCCAGTGATTCCATCAGACCAAGGCACATCCAATATACTACAGATCACTTTTTAAAATTGTAAAATCTTTAATTGTGTAAAATAGTATATAAATATATCATTATAACAGCTGCTCCTGTTTATGTCTTTTTCTCACTGTTTTTGTCCTTTTCCCTTCTGAAAATGGGCAAATGAGCCCTCTGCTTGCTCTTACCAGACTTCTAGGTAAGTCATGGTAGCAGACTGATTTTCCAGGGTCTTCATTGCAAGTATGATGTATGTTTGAGATATTTGATCATATGTAATTCCTTTTCACTCATCACATGGTTCTTCTACCAATAGCTAAAGCATACTTTAATGAGAAATGGTCTGAAAATTGGTATTCTATGACACATGTATGGCTTTCTTGTAATTTTTCAATCTCAGGCAAAAAACTGCTCTTGTACTGGTAGTTTCATTATAGGAACTACATGAAGCAAAAATGCCAGCTATTAACCAAGCCATTAGTGTCAACAGAGTAAAACCTGACACATCTCTATTTAATCATAAAAAAATATTTGAGACTTAATTTCTCCTCATATTGAGGTAGATACATGCTCTTGATGAGATTGGTTCTGGTTTCCAGGCTAACAGAAAACAAGTCATTTGGTGCAGCCAGGAAGATATCCCATGTAAATAGGAATTCTTAGCTACTCAGTGTTGTTTATCATCGCGTTGTTACTCCATTTTCATGCTTGAAATTATTACAGCATTCCATGTGCTTGTCACAGGGTGAAAGTGAAAGGGACAGCTGCGGTCCTACTAGCTGCCAGAACAAAATTAAGTCTTTTGTAATCAAATGATGGTTCAGTATTCCTCCTCTCAGATCCATATTGGGTAGAAGATGTCGGAAGTATGAAATTCATCGTTCTTGTTCTTCAGCCAGCAAGCTGGCTTACTCTTGCAGGGACATCAGTTCTTACACTTCCAGTAAGCTTTACCTCTAGTGTGGAATTTGCACTTTTCAGTCACATGCTTCAGGGTGTAGAATTGATGTTCTTTAGAGTTTGTACCCTGATGACACTGAGACACAGATAAAGCCTAAGTGTACAAAAGTAGTTCAGGAGTTCTGATGTTTTTTCTTTCCCTGGCTACTGCAGGGTGCATCAATTTTGGCACCTAAAGATGAATAATTCTGAGAAGATGGGTCACAGTGCCAGATACCACATAAGCAATCAGATAAGGATTGCTAGAAACCTTTTGTGCTTCACAGTAAATGAGTGGAAACCAAATAACATGCCTTCTGACAGTAGTGGTGGTTTTTCAGATCTGAAGTATTAGCTTTGAATAAATACTAGAAATATAGAATGCATTTGTTGTATTTAAGACAATGTGTTTAAATAATTCATAGAATTTGAAAATGCAAAGACAACTTCTGCAAAGATTTTTCTGCAAAAAGAATTCTTCTGTATCATCCTAGAAACTGTGGAGAACTGTTAAATTTAATTTTTACTATTATTCTTACTACAGTGCCATTCCAAAAAAATTGCATTAGAAAACAGTATTTGAAGCTCTGAACCCTGTCATTTCTGTTATCCTGTAATAGACTGTGGGATTCAGAAGATGTATTGCAAGGGTTCACATTGCTCAGGTCTGGGGAAATGATGGCTGTTTTAAAGCCTCCAGTTTTAAAGTATAAAATTAACAAATCAGAAGCAGATCACAAAGAACAGTATATTTCCAGAGGCCAGGCTTCAGTGACAAAACTGTGAGTGAAAGTCTGTGGCAAAGACAATTCTCGAAATCCAGCAGTCGAGTGAATTAAGCATTTCCTCTGCACACATTGAGTGGTGTGATATAATCAGTCCACTGATGCAGTAATTTTGATATACATTTGACCCTTGTTCTGTTCTTTGAAAAGTGAAAAGTCCAGGGCTATCATTTAAGTGTGTAAACAGTGTCAAATGAGAGAAATAAACTAATGGAAGGGTACCATTGAGTTGTATTTTTTTGTTCTGTTCTTTCTCCCAGTAGGAGCTATGAGTGAGGATGGATAAGAATTCAGTTCAGCTACTTATTTAAGTCACATAGTCTTGTGGTGGCATATGATATTCTTCTGCCAGCTCGCTGTCCAGCCAAATAAGACGCCCAGGTTGCCTGGATGGATAAACATAGCTGATGACCTCTTCCTCTTAATAGGTGGACATGAACAGTTAGGATTCTTCCAGTCACAGGCAGACAAATTTGCTACATTTTAGCTAAAGAAGAATTGCCCTCAGACACAAGCAGCAAGATTTACTTCCCTTTGAGTAAGTTATTTTTAAAAAAGTAGAAACAAATATTTTGAAGGAAACAGTTGCAGAGGCATTTTTTTCTGTGGCTGGTGGGTTTGTATTAGTTACCCACAAAAATTTCTGGTATGAGAAAACTCACCAACTAATATCTCACTACGGTGTGTGTTAATGCTGGCAGTGTAAGGTTTTGAAAAGAAGAGCAGAGAATCTCCTGTCAAATTAAGTTTAGCTAATTGTTGCGGTGGCATAAAAACACATTTGTGGGGCAGCTGCTGTCAGGACCTGTATACAATTTTCTGCATGGTTGTTCATGGCAAAGTTTATGATACTAACTCCTCTGTATGTAGGAAAGGTGTTTTGGGAAGGATGGTCATTACCTTTCAAAGAATAAAGCAGGAGGGAGGCATGTTTAGACTGAATATGCAGCAACTCGGGAATGTCTTAGAGAAATATACATCTGTATAAATGAAATTAAGAAACATCAACTTAACTAGAAAATTCCCAGAGGATGGTATTGATCTACTGTGTGATCAGTTCTGCTCCCATTGGCAGCAGCCCTTTATTACTTCTGCAAGAAAGGATATGTGTGCTCACGTTCTTATTCCTTCTCTTTCCCCCTGCACAACTTAACACACTGCCTAGAGGGCATGTAAAGACTGGCCAGGTTCTGGGGCTTGTTTTAATATGAGGAGGCAGAGTTACCATCAAATGTGCAAGGATTGGTAAAAGAGGTGTGGATCCCCAGGTGGTTGCTGTGCAAACAAACATGTATTGACATGAAATGCCTCAGTACTTTCTCAAAAATTCAGCTGTCATCCACAGGGTGCAGCTATTTTCCCCTTTATGTACAGTGATCCAGGTATAGAGTAACAACTGGGACCTCTGCTTGCACAGCCCCAGAGGAGAGAATCTGCTTTGTATTTCTGTAGAGGAACACGTGTGCAGCTGCATGCTGAAGTACACTAAAGATGGGCAACACCTGATGTTTGGTTTTGCCTTTTCCTTAAATTACCACTTGGCTTTGAACCTCTGAGAAGGTTAGACAGAATGAGGGCTTGGTGCATACGAGGCTGCTGGGATGGAGGAGAAGACCTCACATGGACACCCAGAGAGATGAAAACAGATGCATGACACCTCCATGGAGAAAGAACACTTCTGGCTTTGTGTGAACTGAAAACCATGTTGAAACAGAGTATTTTCTAGAGCTCTTTCTGTTTCAAGTGTTGAAATGTGACTTGGCTCTGTCTGACTTATGCTATGACTTAGTCATTTTTGTTTTACACACTGCCATAACATCTGAGTATCTATTAATAACAATGTTGACGTAGCATCAGAATGGCCATCATAAATGTAATTAGGCAGTGTATCTCCATTTAATCAATATGGTCCTTAGAAGACCATCAGACAGCCAGAAAAATAATAATTATTAATAATAATCTGCTTATAAATAAAGAAGAACTTGCACAGATCAAGGAAGGAAAGAGAGAAACATTGTGTGTTCAGGGCTTGGGAGGACAGCAAGTTGCTTTCTGCTTCAGCAGATCTGAGAACACATTAAAAAGCACTTGAAAATGCTCTTACAATACTAAATAAAATTCTCTCATTAAAAAAAAATAATTTTCCTGAGCAAACTGTAAGTATCAGCTAGAAAGATACAACTGGAATGTATTTCTTCACCAAGCAAATTCCTCCAGTGTACAGTTAGTTTGTTTTACTAGGACTGCTTTGAAAAGCAGAACAACTAAAAGATAAAAACAAGACTCTAATTGGAGTGCTGTGAGTGTGTGTAAAATGTCATGATTCCACCAAGTTTAATAGGACTCCATCCATTTATACCTGTGAAAGATCAGACACACTGAGCTTTCAGGACTAAAATGAATTCCTTCTCTTCAATGGTTAGATCAAATTTTTTAGGCTCATTAACCTTGCATCATACCTGTCTCATACCAGTTTTCCACAACTTCCTCAGCAGTGTGGTACCACAGGGCTGCTTTTCTGGTTCCACAGAAGCTGTGATGCATTCTTTTCCTTCCATGACACTCTAACCTCCCTTTCCTTCCCTTTCTCACAGAAGATAAATGTTTACCAGATTTTATTTGAAATCAGATCCCTACATTTAATTTTTAGCTTATGTTCTAGCATCTGCAAAACTTTATATATTTGTAATACAGAAGGGGCTGATGTTGCTCATTTTGAGAACAGACCATGATCTGTTTTAAGAACACAGCTATGTAAGTAATATTTTTAAAAGCTGAGGAATAACAGGAAAACAGTAATTTTGTTTAGGACCCAACATGTACTGTGCTGTATCATAAGAAAATTTTCATGCAGTAGGATTGTAACATCCTGTCTCTTTGAACCATGAAACTATAACTATAGCAATCCTATCCACTACCAAAGTATAACCTCTGTAATAGTATGGTAACAAATACCAGTGCAACATGAGAGCATCGAATGAAGTTCATCCTATATATCATCATCAGAGCTGATAGAAATGGCCAGGCTTTCTAAAAAGCTAAAATTCACTTTAGTCTCTAAATGAAATGGCTGGATCTGAAAAATTGCTCTGTGTTAGAGGTTGCCTGGGAAATGTTTTCCCTCTCTACCTCAGACAGACAGAAGTAGCCAGTAGCCTCTTAGTGGTTTCAAGAAGGTGTGGAAGAAAATATTCCAGTTCCTTCTCTGCTTCTGTCATGCTTTCCTGAGGTGGATTACCACTGCAGTGTCCCCTGAGAGTTGAGCTGGGTCTTCATGGGGCCTCATAGAGACAATCCACATACCACTGCCCCATCTTTAGCCCCAGTGTGGATATTAAGCTTCTACACTGCTGAAGGGGCACATTAATTAAGGTGGTTTGAGGCAGACATTTATCTGCAGCTCCAGGAGTTCTGTCCTGAACCCAAGAAACTTTTCTGATGGGTGTTTCCTTCAAATGAGCACCTCCTTCTGAACACCTTTTGTACCAATAACCAGTTGTTTTTAAAAAGAAAGCTCAGATGTATTTTACAGAGGGGGAAAAAGCATTGCACCACTACTGCAGCATGTCCATCTTGCTTGTGAGGAGGACTGAGGGCTACAGGGACATTGTTTGGTTTGGGTGCTTGCTCGTGGGCAGAGGTCAGTGATAGGTGGTTGGACAACATGATTGACAAGGTCTCTTCCAACTTCACAGATGATTCTGTGAAGTTCTGGTGACCATCCAGTGACCATTTTGAAGAGTCTGCTTAGTTTTTTATTTTATAGCACCTGAATTGAAAGCTCAGAGACCACTGAAACCTTTAATTTCCAAATGTTTCAGCAATCCTCTTCTCACTCTCCTACCAACAGACTTAGTTCTACTTCTGCTTCTTATATTCAAAGTAAGTGGGGGAAAAATCATCAACACATACTTTATTTATAGGAACCCTATAATGCTGAATAGATTATTTCTGCACGAAGATCTGCATGTAGAATGCATTTTTTTTAAAATGTGAAACACATTTGCTTTAAAAAGGGGTTTTCATATGCACTACAGGTATATTATTATTATTCTCATCCCTCCCCAAATTCAGCCCTTCAGGGCTTCTCTACCAGAGCAAAGGAGTGTGGAATTCAGCTTGGGTTTTTATTTTTTGCTTAAGTACCATAGCAAACATTGTTTCATTGTTTCAAATCCCATAATATGACCAAGGGAGAATTATAATGTTTTAATATGTCAGCTGATCAGAAATTATCTTTGGGGACAATGTCACAGCTATCTGGACCACGTAATACGCCACAACCTCTTGGTCTCACTACCTTAGATTTGTTAAATTGGTATTCATGGTTTTAGAGCACCACTTGGATAATAATTTTTTAAAATTTTAATCATGTTTACTACTAATGTGAACCAGCTGGAGCTGACTTTTGTTATTTCTAAGTATTAGTGAAAACTATTTCACATTTCACATAACAATAAAGCTACAATCATTCAATTTCAATTTATACTTGGCATTGCACCTTTTTATGATAGCTGATGAAAATTAGTTTGCCAACAAGCAAACCAATTTCTAAAATGTCTGAAAAGGTCCTGATGTTTATGATGTAGAAAATAATTAGCAGAGAAGTCTCAGTGCTTTCTAGTCACACTTTAATTGTCACCTGTTGACAATACTTCAACAGTTGAACTTCTTCAGCTCTGACTTTACAAGAATTTCAGAAGCCTCTGAACTAATTCATCAATTTCTAGCCTCTCAACTAATTCATCATTTTCTAAAGTACTATATTAAAAGGGCCTTTCTCCTTTGTGAATCTGCAACCCTTATTTTCTCCTGAGAACACTTGTCTTAAAATGATATTTTCACCACAGTGATTTATAGGTTCTGGCATGGGAAATAATGCTCTTACTCCTAGTAGCAGACAGAAAATTAGTCACAATCTGATGTTAACAACTTCTTCATTACCTAAACTGTTTTACACTTTATTAAATTTCACACAAGCAAATCTATTGCCTTTGAACCAGGGAGTTCTTGTCCACATTGCAAGTAGAGAAGACATGAATTAATTTATAAAGTAACAATAGGAAGTCAGTCTCTGTAGCAAACAGGGATCCAAACTGTGATACAACTGAGTTCTGCAGAGAAGTGCCACTTGAGTGCAGCAGAGAGAAAAAAATTGGTTTAGCTAATTTACATTAAAACCTCAAATATGAATAACACTGTCAATAGAGTTGCTCCAGTGGTTCTTCTTGGGACATGAGATTCGACATATTTTACCCTGATATTTGACGCATTTCATATTTTTCTGTGCTGGCAACAAATAAAATGCAACGTAGAGAACGATAGGGTGTTTCTGAGATATAGGATACTGCAGATTTCAGTGACAAGCAGAACAGAAAAGCTTTTATGGAGAGTCAGCCCACCACCAGATGTTTCTACTAAGTCACCAGGGGTGCTATAATTTTGGTGCCTTAAATTGTCCTCACTGCTTTTCAGAATCAAGTACTTGCTGAGCACACAGGTTGTTTACTAATTAATGTCCCTCTGCATTTTTCCCGTGAACCTCAGGCAGTTCCTGCAGTTCCTTGCAGCTGGAAGAGGAGCTCATGGAATCATAGAATGGGTCAGATTGGAAGGGACCCCAGTGGGTTGTCTGGTCCAGCCTCCTGGCTCAAGCAGGGAGCTCTCATTCTAGAGTGCATGACACAGGATTGCATCCAGACAATTCTTGAATATCTCTGGTGTGGGAGACTCCACAATTTCTCTGGGCAATCTGTTCTGGTGTGCATTGGAAAGTCAGTTGTGTAAAGGAAATGGCCTTAGTTTTAGTCCAGGCATATATGAAATTGTGTCAGCCTAAATTGTGATATTAAAAATTATAAGGCATTTTTTCATGTTTCATGCATGCAATGGCATTCACTCTTCTCAGAGCCTAGTATAAAAAGCTGTGTTAATGAAAACCCTCATATAGACAGAGGATGTTTCTGAACACACTGATGAATAAAGCAAAAATTGAGGGTTTTAAGAGAGGCTTTACCATTATTAGTTTTACAAATAGAGGCATAAAAAGAGTTTTAGCTTGACTTGGTCACCCTAGTACTTTGACTTTAAATGAAGATTCTTTTATAGGCCAGTTTCAGAACTTTCAAGCTTACTCTCTTCTTTAAAATGTTTTGGGGAGCTCATTTTGAAAAGTGTGACCCTCCTGTCCATATTTTATATTACACTCACAGCAGCTGCTTACTACTTCTAAAAATTATCTTCTTACTACATTTAGGGATAAAGAGTCTTTTATTTAACTGATTTTTAAAAATTGAAATATCAAAGGAGAAATAATCTTTTTTACTCTGATTGTGAACCATTGCAAGTACACTGTCCTTCTGATCTGCGGGCAGAGTTACAGGCAGTCAATGCATTGTGCTGCAGGCTGGCTTCAGAAGAAGGTATAGCCTTATCTATCAGATGTCAGAGGCATTTCTGATTGTGACTGATAAGAGAGTGAAAGCAGATATGGTCTCAGAGACTCTGTATCCCAAATAGGAACATGATATCATGTTCAGACTCATACCAAATGAAATGCTAGCCTAGGAAAAATTGTATTGAGCTAAGAGATTATTTAAGGCTCTTGCTCTGCATTGCAAAGTGTGTTGCAGCAGCAGCAGAGTATGAAAATATTGTATGTAAAATGTAAATCAGATCAGTAACAGTCTGTAAGACACATGTATTCCCCACAGGTAGAAATGCAGATGTATTAAAGGCTGCTTTCTGGAAATGGCTTCCCTCTCTGTGCACAAATCTTTTAAAAGTTGGAGATTCCAATTTTTGTCATTCCATATTTTCAAACTCAGAATTTTTTTTATTAAGTCAGAGATCATTTGGTGTTTAAATACAATACTTACGCTTTCTATTCTTTGTGAATCTAGTTATTTGCCTGCAGAACAATCAAACATTTGTTTAAGCAGTTTATGTTGACAGAGTTTTCTACTATGGAAATTTGCCATTTCATAAATAATTTGTTATGGCAAATTGGTCTGTGTAGTAGGGATTGGGAATTCTTGAAGTGAGGGTAGAATGAATTCATGTATCTATTTGAATTTTACTATTTAAAAAAATAAAAATGAGGTGTTTAGTTCACCTACCATATGCACCCTGAGTACAAACTGTACCCATCTCCCTCTGAACCTGGAGCACAGACTTGTTCCAGCAGAGGAGTGGAAACATACCCTGGAGCTTTGTTTCCTATGGGCACCCCCAGAGCAGAGAATGCCAATTGGGGTGATCCCATAGCTCTGCTAAGAGTGCAGCTTTGCTCAGTATCACTGGGCACAGCTCAGGCTGGGAGCAGAATCTCCCACAGAGAATTTGTCATCTCTGACCCAAAAGCCCCGGCTCTGCTTCCCACTGGGCAGGCACGGTGGGGCAGACAGGGATGAAAGAGTCAAGGAGAAAGAAATGGGAAAGGGTGGATCCAGAGAATGATGGGGGGGAAATTGCACTGTATCTTGCTATCTGAAACATCTGTAGTAATGCACCTTTCTCTATCCCATACTGACTCTAAAATTGCTGATATCAAGTCCATATCAGCCCTGTTTCTCCTTGTTTCTATCAAGTCTTGATATTTTGACCCCCCAGTATTTTTACACAAGTTGTTCTTAAAAAAATTTAATCTGTTAAACATCAGCTGTACTCAGGGGCTTGGTCCCAGCTTTACACAGATTTCTTTATGGTGGTGGGCTGCATGTCTGTGGTGACATAAAGGCTGTCTCCAGCATCAGGATAAAGATTTTATACAAGACATTTCTATGAAATTTCAAAATGAGCTGCTAAGAAACTGAGGATTATCATATTCCTCAACACTTCCCTTTCCAAATGCAAGAAATATTTCTCCCAATTTTTCAAAGAAATCATCACATGTTTAAAAGAGAGTAATTGAGACTACAAATCAAATGTAACAGATACCACAATCCTAGTTTATAGAGTACTGGAAAGTATTCGCCCTTGAGAATGAGGGACAAAACAGAACAAAACCTAAGACTGTTGGAAAGGTAAAGATTTGCCCTTTAAGAAAAAGAAACAATGAAAGTCACTATTTATTTACTCCAGAATGTTTCTTAACCTCAGTGGTTCACCCTGTGACTTCCCATTGCATGCAATTATCTGGACTGTTCACACAGTCTTTGAGAATTTGTTGTGGCAATTCTATTTGATACGTGAAATAAAAGTCATTGTGGCATTACCTGCCAATAATGTGTTTCATAAGAGCAAGAATATGCTCATTCTTTTTTTTCCTATAGGGAGAACTGTGATTTTAAATACTTTGAATGTTTTAGATCTTTAACAATGTATTTAATTATGTGAATAGCTTTGCTTCTAGGAGTGTTTAAATACCGAGGAAGTGCCAATGTCTCTGAAGGTCTTGACAATACCACTGCACAGTACCAACAATTGATTTCTCAATCACTGAATCATTTTTAGAAAGTCTGTATGATATTTAGGCAATTGTTGCTTTGGAAAATTGGCAAAATATATCTATGTATTTGAAGAGTTTCTATATCCTTCTATATTTTATATCAGTATGAAAGATTTCACCTATTAATTGACATTAAATACAGATATGAAAAAGAAATTAGGATCTAACACAAACTCATAAGGTGAAGCATCATATCTGTGACTGGATACTTAAGCTGTCAGAGTATCCTGAAAAACTGCACAGTACAGAAAACTTGGTAGATATAAATAAAATTGTCTTTTTATACATAAAAATTGTCTTTTTATACATGTTTGGCTTCATGGCAATCTTCCATGTATGGAAGAGGGCTATATTACATAAAGAAATTAGTATTGTTTCCAATTTTAGGATTCAGCTTATATCTGAGTCTAATAAGAAGAAAAATCCTGCTCTCCTGTTTTATCAACCAGGCCTTTCTGGTTTACATGTTTTAAGTAAGTTCTGTGTTAATATTCTGACAGCTAATCTCTACTGCATTTTACTTTGAAGAGACAAATATCTAACAGTTTCTGGGATTACAAAGCCTTTGCCACATCTCCAAACAAGTATTTGTGCATAAATAAATGAATTTGGCAGAATTATGAATTTGGCAGACATCTTCTTGTCGCTAGCACATCAGCAAATCAGGCTATGCCTTTGTCTAGATTCCAAATTCCTAATCATTCTGAAGAAATCAGTACAAATTTAAAATAAACTTGCCTACAGGCACCTGAAATTATTGTAACTAATGAAATAAGCCCTAGGAACTGTAGTAGTTGTTCTGAAATTGTAATTTGTTTCTTACTTTAAAGACATATATTCCTCTCTCTCTCTGCTGTAGTTGTTTTTTGCTTAATCCTCTGATGGCATCTTTCCCTTTAAGTGATTACCCTTTGCATCTTCTTGGCACCAGGTTTATTTTCAGCAAGCTGTACTCAGAGTGCTGGCAGCCATCCCAGGGAAGCTGCTCTGCCTCAGTGGCATTTGGTACATGGGAATTCCAGAGTAAGGAATGGGCAAAGGTTACCACGTGTTTTACATCACTCTGAGAAACATCAAACTAGACTATTAGTGTTTGACAACAAACAATGCACGAGGCCTTTAGGCATTGTGGTCTGCCTAATTCTTTATTTTCCCTTTCCTTGTAGCTCCACTCATACCAGCCACGTTGGAATATTACCTGTGCATTTTTCTTGTAATAGCACTCCATGATGTAGGAAGTCCTAAAAAAAGATGCAGTTTGACACAGAATAATTTAAATGCTAGGAAATAGTTTAACTATTCTGAAACAAACAAATGCTTAATAAGATTTGCATAGTTGTACTCTCAGACTTCTCCTGGACTTTGCTGTTTTAATATTCTAAGAGTCTGATTTCTGCCTGGAAGTTACTTTCACTGAATGTTCCAAAGGCAGATGAAAAAATGCACAGATTAAATATACATACATATATATGTTGCTGAAAAGAAGTGGCAGATCAGTTTCCACAGTTCTGTTTCATAGTGAAGTTCTAGTTGTACTGCCTGATGGAAGTTGAGCCTACAGACCTGTTTAGTTGTCTTCTGCAGGCTCCTGAAAGCTGATGGTGAATCAAGTGTGCTGCCTGATTTGCCTGCCTCCAGACCATTTCTTGAGGCATGGTCTGCCTGGCTGTGCCTCCTGATGTGGGTGGCAAGTCACCAGGATCACCAAATGGTGCCATTGGTGCCTTTGTTGTTCCTAGCTGATGGCTCCTGGGAACTGCTCTGCCCATCACACACGTGGCTGAGGTCTGATGTGCCAGGCTGTGTCACTGCTCTTCATCAGCGGTGTCTGCCTAGTGTTATTGAGAGTTTTTTTGGGGTTTTCCTGATGTGGCAGGTCCTGTACTAGTGAGTTAGAGTGGTCAGGTGAAGACCATTGTTTGCTGAGTAATGTCAGAGATTAACATTCACTAAAATAAGAATGGAGAAAGGAATAAATAAATTAAATGGCAGGGGTGAACACAGAAAAAAATGAAGTGGCCTATTAACTCAGAGTGTACTGATGATTGATCTTAGATTAAACTCACTAGGATTTGACTCATACTTAATCCTTCGGTATTGATCCTTAATATTTGTAGAAAATCACAGGCCCCAATCTTAATTTTCTTTGGTTTAAGTAAGGAAAAAAGTTATATGCTCTTTCATTTAATGATAACACTTTGAAACTATTTTCTTCCCTAAAACATAAGGTTTTCTAAAAATTGTATGAAGCTATCTGTAGGAAGATTTATAGCAATATAAAAATACCATAATTTAAAAGGTATGTTTATTCAAGTCAATGTTATGATTAACTAGGCTAGCCTTCCAGACCTACTTACCTCCAGATCCTCTTATTAAATCTTTATAAATGGATTTGTTACTTACAGCAGAAGATAATTTAAAATGCAAATAGGAATTTTTACATGAATGAACTGAGAATAAGTCTTGTAAAAACAAAAACCACTAGGCATAGGTTCAATACAACAAAAGAAAAAGTTACTGATCCATAATATCTTTCTCTAGTACAACATGTAGGAAGTCCAAAGTGCTGATTTTCAAGAACAGAGTATAAACAACTTACAAAAAATCAGATGTAATAATAACATAACAACTTGTTACCTCTGATTTTCTGTATGCATCATAGCCACGTCCAATTAGTATTTCTGTAGCTATTTAGGAGCACTCTCTTAATTTGAATACAAGTGTCAAATGACCATGTGACAGTGTGTTAAAGGACCAGTCCACAGGAGCCATCTATTGCAAAGCCACAGGGCTTCCCTGTGCTATTCAGATTCTGCAGAGAGTGTTTTCTTGCTTCATTTGAGTCATTATTTTCAAGGTGTGGAAGCTTTTCTTATTGTGAACAAACTTTTGGGTTTTTTAAAATATAGTCTTGTTTTAAGTGAAGGATGGACTTGAAAGCTAGCAGAAGAGAGCATAAATTCCAAGTAATTAATATCTGAAGGCATGTTTGCTACCAGAAAGGAGTGAGAAGGAAACTGTAACAATGTGTGATGTTTGGAAAATATAAGGGTAGTATATCCATATTTGAAGGTATGAATTTGTATTCCACAGGATCAGGAAGAAGTTTTAAACCACCAGCACAAAGATGCGTGGTATCAAGATGTAAATAGATATTTTCTATGTTTATGTGAATAAAAAAATATTGCCCATTCCTAGAAATTTGTTATCTGATTAAACACTGGACTGCTTAATTCTGACATACAGAACCATTTGACAGC
Source organism: Agelaius tricolor (assembly GCF_023055355.1). NCBI lineage: Eukaryota > Metazoa > Chordata > Aves > Passeriformes > Icteridae > Agelaius > Agelaius tricolor. The sequence continues at coordinate 50,173,680 of NW_027269261.1, forward strand.
TAAACTGACTCTATTCCTATTTCAATATGTGAAATACAATAACAGATCAATGCTTTTTTAGACCAGTGAATTTTTCTATTGTGACAAAGCAGATTTTTCTTTTTCAACACCAAATTTTGTCAAAGATTTATGAATTATTTCACAGTATCATAGCAAAGTCTAGCTTTCCTTTAAAATGCAAAGCCAAAGACAGACCTGAATGAAAATAAGGGAATACTGGTTTTTACTTTTCCCATGTTTTTGCTTCCTATGTATTTACTTGCATTGCATCTGTCCTGTGTCCCTCTGCCATGTCCATTGCTCTAGCTGCTGTGTAATCAAGGTGACACAGAGAGAAAGGCACTGCTTCAGCCATTTAATTGGCAACAAAAGCCAAGTGTAGCAAATGAAAGACAAGAAGCAATATAAGTATATAAAAGTAAGATTTGATACTTGCATGGCTTAATTGTAGCATAAACTGGTACCTAAATTTTTGTATGTTAAAATGATCTAATGAAGTATGGAACCTTTTCAGATATAAAAAATTTTTCAGTGATGTAGATGTTACCCTTTATATTTACTTCACAGCAGAAGCAGTTTTATTATTTTTGGGGAATTCAAACAATACTTTCACTAGAAGTTATTGTTTTTTGATGCATTCTGGCTAAGTTAAATGGTTAGCCTACCTTCAAATCAGTCTTGATTTGATCTAAAAAAAGCTTCATAGTCCTTCTTAACTCATGGTCCTTAATGGCAACTTCTACTGAGATCCTTAGAGGTTCACAGTTTATTAAAATCCATGCTGTGGACCCACATCTGGAGCAGTGCATCCAGTTCTGGGCTCCTCAGTGTAAGAAAGACATGAAGTTACCGGAGTGAGTTCAGTGGGGCACCACAAAGATGAATAAGGGCTGGGACGATCTGTCATGCATGCAGAGGATGGGAGGTGAGGAGACTGTTCAGCCTGGAGAAGAGAAGATCTTGGAAAAAGTCTTGTCACTGTGTATAGATAGCTGTGTCACTGAGTTTAGATGGATACCTGTGTCACTGGATGGAGTGTGTTAGAGAGAGACAGGCCATGGACCAGGCTATCTCTGGAGGTCCTTCCAACCCCAACCATTTGGGGACTCCAGGAATGACACACACAAGGCTGGCAGAGTGCCAAGCCCCACAGCTGTGGTAGCACTGCCAGCAGGCACCAGCTGGAAGAGTAAATGCCAGTAATATCATTTAGGGAGAAGACAGAAGGAACAACCCTCCATTAACAATTTTTCTGTAGCAGGGAGGTCCAAGCCAACAAATGATTTCAAGTAAGTGTTGAAATTAGTACCTTTGCTTCTTTATCAAAGCAATGCAGATAATTTATGTTTCCATTATCTTTCAGAATATTTTGAGGATATTCTGGATTTTGTCTGTTCCCGCTTTTATTAATCAGATCAAATGGTCTTTCAGAACATTTTATCCATTAATTCACATTCAATAATGTACCCTTTTGCCACTGGGCATTCTAGGTCATCTATGCTTTGATATTTTTCTGGCACATCCATTAGTATACTCTTAGAGTTCAAAAGGAACACAATAGTAAATGTTTCAAATATAACATATGCTTTCAGTCTGTATTTATGCTTTCAGAAGATGAATAAGAGTCCCATTTCTTATGATGTTCCAAATAATTGCTACTACAGGTAATTTGAAGGCCTGATTTTGTTTATGTGTATGTATGTGTGTGTACATGCCCAGGCATTGGTACTTGTATCTCTTCCAAAGACTCTGAAATCCACAGGGAAGCCACATTGTAATTTGCACATAATTTACCTTTACAACTTCTAATTTTTTTGTGCATATCTGCTGCCTGTGTTTGCTAGATTTACTCAGAAGGGAGAATATTTCTGATCCCACTGATTAATAGCTTGTATTAGAGGGACAGGGTTATGTAAAAGCATCAGCTGCATGTTCTCTGCTCTAAAAGCCTACTACCGCAAAGGTTTTTATAGCTATTAATGAATCATAATTTATAATTCAGATATTTACAACCCTGAAAATTTCTGGGACTCTCAATCAAAACAAATGGAAATTTACTACAAGTAAAGGATAAATCCCAAACAGTTCTCAGTTTAAGAACGACCTTGAAAAACCCAGTACGTTGTCCCTATCATCAGCAGATAAAGTAGGAAGCCTGCTTCTGTGTGGCAGCCCTGCTTCAGAGTCTGCATTTGAAGATGAGAAGCAACATGTAATTCTGTGAATCTGATCTCACAATATATCCCAGGTCCCTTGTTAGAGTTATCTTTAATTAATATTTTAATTAAAGTGTATCAAATGAATGTAATGAGCTCCGTAATAAATCTCTTGTGAACTACAGCAGAGCCAGAATATCACAATAACCATGAGGAACTAGCACAACAGTAGGAACCAAAACTCTGCAGAACTTATTAAATATCCTGACATGTCCCAGTCTGCCCTGCTTGATTAATACAATCATCCATGTGGTTCATCTTGATCAAGAAATGGCATAGAATCTTTCAACAAAATTATTTTTCACTCTATTAATGTGGAGCTCTTTATCTATTATCTCAGTGTAACTGAGTTGGATTTGTTCTGTTCTCAAGTAAGAATTATTTGTCTTTTAAAACAGTCTCTTTCTAAAGCTGATTGCTACACTGTGCTTATTCCCATTGTTAGGAACCTCTTTAACTTCAGCATAACTAGTCAGCCAAGAAACTTCTTACCAACTAAAAAATTGAGGATCTGAATGCAGAACAAATAGGCCTGTGGAATTTTTCAGAAGGTGGCATTTCAGCACTGTGGTCATTAGTCATTTTGGCAGCAATACACTAGAAATATACCTACCTGAAACCTCTGAAAGAAATCACGCACCTAGGGGATGGACTGACTGCTTAGCTTACTTCTTAAACTTCATTGCAAGGTGTGGATAAATTGCATTTGCCAATTCTTTGCTGCCTGCTGGCAATAATTACCTTGGTTTTGGTGTTGAACTTCAGGGGTATCTTTTGTTTGTAACGCTGTTGGAGGACACAGCCAGTTGGAATGTGTAAACATGGTTCTTCCTGCCTAGCAACCAAAGTTGCATTCAATACAGTGGAATTGAATGTGTTTCGATTTGTACTGTGTCTGTATGAAGAATTTGCTGAAATTTTAATTTCACATGGGCATACATTGTAACCTCATACATTGAAACCTGATGATGTAATTATCAGCATCAATTGAGATTTTATTAAAATGTTACATAGCTTGCTTACATTTCCTATCCCCGTTTTTACAGTGTGTTTTTAGCAATAGACTGCTTGAACCTTCCAAGTGCAACTCCATTTTCTAGGTACAGAATAATTAATAAATCAAAAGGCTGTGTTGTTTGTACAAGGATCTGTGTAAATAGGGTTTTCTGAAACAGTCAACATATTAGTTGGATGCTAGTTTTGTGAAGACTTTGTTTGACAAACTCATAATGTTCTAAATGTGTTTTTTGATCAAGGCTGTTCACACATATATATGACAGAATTTGCTTTTCTTCGTTTTTCTTCTGCAAATATTAGTTGTAATAACTCAGTAGCAGCAGGCCTGGAGTTAAGTTAGGTTGGGAAAAGTGAATTCAGTGAATATTTGATGTCATACTTGACAATAACAGTAAGAGGATTACTAGTTCTTAATGAGCCAGACTTTTAATACCAGAGCTGTAAAAAGCTTTTAAGTCCTACATATCATATTTGTGGTCCTTCCATAACTGTGTTTGTCATATTGAAGAATTTTTAATTATAATATATTTGTAGACTCTTATTTGACTCCTGGTCAGTCATTGACATGGAGAAATCTGTGTGTGATAAATATATAGTGCAACCGTGTCTCCTTTGTTTGCCAAAGACAGAAGAAGGAGAGAGTAATGCTGCAAAATAGACCCAATCATTCCATAACAAGTAAATGCATTTTGTAGTTTCCAGGTTAATAATTTTTAGTTCATTATTTATTATCTTGTTTCTTTAGTATAATGTTCTTGTTCTCATCTACAAAGCTATTTGTGATTTAGGTGCAGATCCAAAGCCCAATAAAATACATGGGAAGCCTCTGACTGCAGTAAACTTTGAATCAATTCTCTTGTCTGAGCATTTCTTATAGGTTCCTGGTAGGAAAAAAGTGCCTGCTAAGTGTTTATATTGCTTCTTCCTAATAGCTGTAATTTGTAAATGGCATGTAAATATTGTTCTTTATCATATTTGCACAACCTAGTAATAGCATTTTATGCAAGGCACACCCTCTTCATTTGCCACATGGGACTGCATTAACAGTGATGGTGGCCATGGAGCATTTTTGTATTTCCATGTAAAAAGAAGTGCCCATGCATAAACAAATGAGCCCTTTACCTCCTGTTTGGGCCCATAAGATCTTACCAGCTTTGTTGTGCATTCTTCCATTGCTTGTGTTTCAATATCACTGTTTGTTTAAAATAAGACCTGCAGAAGGGCAGTAGAAAGGATCTCTGTGGCAATGTCTTGAGTACTTGACAGTGTCTGAAGTTTTGCATTATGTGCCTTGTAGTTTGTACAGTTACACATCTTGGACTTTGATGATCCTCACGGGTCCCTTCCGACTCAGGATATCCTGTGACCAACTAAGCTGTGATCAGCCTTAAACAGAAACAAGAACTTTGTAAGACAGGGGGTCATGGTCTCACATTGTCAAAATTAATTATTTCAGCCTCTTGTACCTTTGTTTCTCTGTGCTTGAGAGTTCTTTGAGCATGTGGATGTTTTATACACAGTTTATAGTTTACTAGCTACTTAAGGGCTACAGGTCTGATACCCTTATATTATTTCTTTTACCCTAGACACTTCAAATGTGAGCAAGTACTGTGGATTCTCTTTCTGTATGACAAATACTCATACAAGGTAATCAGTACATGCTAGGTGCCCATGCCTCCATCTCCTTGGTGTCTCTAGTAGTTATAAATTTAATAATTTATCCTCTTTTTGCACTGTGTGAAAGTATTCTCCTATATTTAAAATTCAAATTTATTGTTCAGTCCTTTTACCTTCATATTTTGTTCACTAGGCAGACAAAAATCCTTTGTCTTCCTGGGTGAAATTGTTGTTCTCCTACTTCCTCTTCCATTTAGTAACTATGTAAGTATGTAAGCAGTCAATTTTTACTTGCATAACCTGGCTCGTTGCTTCCTGAGATAGGTTATGTTCAAGAGTTCCATCAGTAGTATAAATTTGTAAAATGTGAATCAGAGCTGAATCCTTCTAAAGTTCTAGAGGCATAATCTTCACAGATGACCAATAATCCTTTTACCCAAATCTGAGCCTACTCTTGTCTGATTTTCCCAGGCTATTTTTAATGCCTGGAATTTAGATTTCCAAATTACTTGTATTATTTTCGTATTTATATGTTAAAGCACAATTCCCATTGAGTTCATACTTGGGCCCTGAGAAAGTAACAAATAGAAATTCATAACCCATTTTAAAAAATATGTTTGAGCCATTTGTAAAGCTGATGTTTCTCATCTTGAAATCCCTATTGGCACATATTTGCATCTTTATGAAGCAAAGTAACAATCTGTCCCTTAATTAGAAGAAATAACCCAGGAACTCCATGAGAGCAGCAAATGATGGTTAATCCTCAGCCCTGTCACTGACCTGATAAACCAGGCAGAGGTTCAGTGGCAGAAAGTCAGCAGGTTGTGAAGTTAGATTTTTTTTTCTCAAATACAGACTCAGAAGAGAGTGTGGGGATTTTTTGTTTTAACTGAAGTAAATTGACAATTAGGGTTTTTTCCTTTTAAATGCTTTATAGAGTCTTAGTTTTTTTTTTAAGTAGATAAAGGACGAGAGGTTCCTGCATTTTTAAAGGAAATAACCCAAACTTAAAAAAAGTGATTCTGTCTATTATGGATGTAATACAATAAGGTTGCAGTATCAAGGTTTCCACTGTAGCCAACAGAATAACTCCTCATCTTGCATGGAAATGACATTCAGACAAAGCCAAAAGTAATTTTCAGAAGGCTGCAAAGATATTTGTTGATAGCAGGATCAAAAATGTAGGGGGGCCTCATAATGCCACAAGGGGAACCTGAAAGTGGACACCTTCAGCTCATAATTCTAGTTTTACTAGCTGCAGCTCACAAAGCAACAGCTGCATCTACATTGCAAAATACCTCCCACACATACATACACACACTGTGTTTGCACACAATACTTATTTTTTTTCCTTTAATGTGTGGGAATAAATTAGAATCTAAGGTCTTACTGAAAGTGTGTGCTGTTTAGTTTAAAGGGCTAAAGATAATACAGCTCCCATACTTTGATCATGCATGCTGCAAATGGAAGAGGGGATCCTGCAAAAAGAACTATTCCAGCAAATCCAGGTAGAGTTTTACTGAAATCTTCCATCTTCATGATTATCTTCTTCCTATGTTGCCTAGTTGTATGCATTAATTAGGAAAAAGACTGCATAATCAGAATTGTGTGCTTTGAATGAGTACTAAAGTTTGCATATTATCGTTTAAAAATTGTACCAAAAAAAAAAAAATCTGAAAATTCTTGCACCCAAGCTTCGTTCTGAACTTGGAAGTCACAACAATGGGGGCCTTGTTTGCTGTCTTTGCCCTGTGAAGAACTGGTCTAGAAACTTCTCAAGGGAATAGGATTTTCTATTAGTACCTTATTGTATAATCTGGAAACACGTTGAAAATGTATGTTGACATTTTCTTTTCAAAGTCATTAGCCAAGTATTTTTCCAAGAAGGGCTCCAGTCTAATTCACTTTTATTTAATTAGTTCATCCACTGCTGCAGCCTAAGCACCTAATGACTCTAGGGGATGGTTGGACTTTTCACCCTTTCTAGCTATTATACTCAGTGCTGTACTGTACTTACAAGTCAAGTGCAGAATCATATCTCACAGGCTACTGTGCTTTTATTTCAAGTACAGAAATTGTTCTTTTCCTCAAATCTGACAGGTTTATTTCTTTAAAAAAAATGTTGTATCAAGGGGACAGAGTACATGTGGTCTGCAATAGTTGTTGATAATAATACGTTCTTAAAATATTTTCAGTGCTAGTAGGATGTTCCCTCAAGTTCTTCCAGTTTGCTATTTCTAAAGAAGAAAAGAAACCCTTCAGAAAGAGTGGTAGACAATGTTTCTTCAGATGCCAAGGAAAAGGTCTCCTTCTTGATTTTGTTAATGTATGGCTGGTTAAGGTAATGCAGTGTGGCTGGTTAAGGTAACCTCCAAAAAATATCCATTGTGGATTTGCACTGAGTACAGCTTTATGAACTCACCTAGCTCAAAGCAGCAGATCACAGAAGGTTACTATTGATTTGCAAGGTCCTGACAAGCATAAAGGATTCATGTTCTGTGGTGCTTGCCCCACTAAAGATTAAACAAACAGAATAAATGTGCACCTTTTGACGTGTGAGTTAATGCTTCTGACAGCCACTGTGTCAATCAATGTGACTGGCAACCTCAAATATACATTAAAGGTACTTTGCTCTTCTCAGTTGACGGAAATGTCAACTTCATTGTTTGTGGCAGAGTAAAGAGACATGGACCTCAGACACAGGAACAGAAAGTCAGGTACTGCACATCTCTAAGTGACACAGAGTCTTAGTAATGATGTAGGCATAGCTCTGTGGAAACAAGAAAAGTTCCTGCACTTTTACACAGGTAAAGAAATTACACAGAACAAGGTGGAATAATCTAGGAACACGTGTTTGTTTGACCAGAACATCTTTTCTACTGAAAATCAAGCAGAGAGCTGAAAACAAATTTCTCTGAAAAAGATCTTTGTTATACATCACCACATTCTAAATTGGAGGGCAAATTTAATTGGAAGAGGTGTTGCAGAATTTGTTTTGTTTCAGGATATCTCAGGATATAAGACATGCTGCAGCCAAGGGTGACTCTTTCCTGCCAGCACACCCTCAGCCCTGCTGGTTGCCATTAACTGTGCAGGAGAGTGTCTGCTCAACAACAGAGCCTCTGTACTGCCCTTCATGGTGGCCTCAGCAGCCTGTGCCATTGACAGGTACTCAACATATTTTGGCCAAAAGCTTGGAGCTGTTCACAACTTCAAAGAACCATAGAATCATTTAAGTTGGTAAAGACCTTTAGGATTGAGTCCAGCCGTTTACCCAGCACTGCCAAGTCCACCACTGAACCATGTCCCTAAGCATTACATCAGAAAAGATTGGTAGCAACATCAACAAATTATTTCATTGCCCTGCTCTTCTCCATTTATCCACTGAGATCCTAATGCACTATTACAGAACAGTCAGTCTGTAACTAGGAGGAAACAGTGTTTTACAAGCCACTCAGTCAGTTCAAAATAGGATTATAACATGGCATAACTCTTACTTACTTTAAGACTTAAGTAACATGGTGGGAAATAGAGTAGTATGAAGGTTTTGAAGAGCCTATTTGTTCAATGTAATTTTGCATCTCCATCATTTAGAAATGGTCTGTCATTGAATGAGGCAGAAAAGATGATAGCAAGTAAACAAGTAGCTTAAACATCAATTTCTTGCAGCACTCAGGTTTTGCACTCATATTTGGAATTGTACAGCATTGGTACATTGACAGGTAAGCTTCTAGAAATAATGAAAACTGAGTCCCATTTCCTAAACTGAATTTGCTTAAGTTTTAATTGTCTTTAATCATGACCAGTTTCTCTGTTAGAGATGGAATGTTTTCTCCTGCTGACATACCTTCTGCAGAGGGATGAGGTCCATCTTGTTACCCTTTCTGTTCAGCACATGCTGGGATCCTAAAGGGCCTGTTTGAAAGGTAGTTTAAAGAATGAGTGATACACAGCACTGTACTCCCATTTACAGCTCAACTGCCCAGCCCAGTGCCCAAGGTCTCCCTGAGTACCAGCTGATGGAACAACAGCTGAGTGAAGTGCTGGAAGGGATGCTGGTACATTATGTTACACAGGGGACAAAAGCAGGTGATAGGATGAAGCATTTTCTGACTCAGGCAGTGCATTTAGCTCTTACATGTTCAAAAAACAGGGATCTCAAGTCCTTATTTACTGATGTGGGTTGAAAGAAATCTTTTTGACATCTGTGTATGACCATATATTTCTGACTTCACTCTTGATGTGTTGATCTGATTCCTTTGAATGATATTTTGGCTACAATCCAAGGCAAATTTAAGTAGGGAAAGTAGCATAGAAGGGTGCAAATTTATGCTTTGCCATATTTGTTTGTTTAGAATGGATGAAACTTCAAATTATTTTGGCAGATTGTATTCCTAGTCTTTGTTTTTTATATTTTTTTTCATATAAAGATTGCCTCCACTGTGGACAGTATTTAAGGGTGAAAACAACTCTAATCTGCACTAAGGAAATATTTTGATTCTGCATAAGTATGTAGGTATTCCTATGGCTGCACTGAAGATTGCCTAAGGTCTGCTGTGCTTCTTCCCTGATTCATCATAATTTTCTACTTTCAGCTACAGGTGACTGCCAGTCAGATTTTCAGAGAAATCCAGGGTGTTCCTCTTTTCTGATTTCTCTTTTCCAATTCCTTTCTAAGAACTACCTCCCCTTTTACTTCCTTTCTTGTAGAATTTATGATGATTCTTCTGCACCCTGAAATTTACCCCCATCCCTGTTTCCCATTTTCTGTGTCAAATATCAACCTCATCCTTTGTTATTGTCAGTACATGTTCTTCTACAGCATTGGGTTTTCCTCTTTGTTAGACTGGTATTCTCAAACTCAGTCAGCCAATTTACACAGATAGTGTGCCTAAGCTTCTGACACAACATCATTTCCCATTCACACTTGTTCACATTCCATATCTCTGCTTCTTGTACCAGATTTTTTTAATGATCACTGTGTCTCTTCCTTTCTCTTCTTTTTCTGCATTCTGCATCAGTGAGAGGTCATATCCATGTATTTTGCAGTGAAATAAGCTGATGATGCTGCTGTTCCAGTATTAATATCCCAGTTTTAGTATCCCAGCAGAAAGTTCCTAAAACTTGGTTTATGCCAGCTTGTCTCTCAACTCTGAGTAGTGCTACAGTTAGTTCCAGGAGCACAGTTAGTTTCTGCATCCATACTTTAGTGCAGCTTTCTTTAAAGTTGATGATAGAAACAGTTGATAATTGCTCAGCCCGGGCCTTTTTTGCAACCAGAAAGAAATTGCTTCAAGATTTGTACTTGTTGACAATTTCACACTTTTTCCTAAAAACACATTTCCCAAGAACATTTCAGAGGCGTCAGTAGTGTAAGTGAAAGATGGCCTGTAGCAGAGAAAGTGGTTAAGAAGTCAGTTGTACCTTTTCATATCAGGCTTAGTGATTAATGCATTTCTCTCAAAAGCCCACAAACAGTGTATTTTTCTGCTTTCTGTTCCATTCCAGCTGTGTGTTGACAGGGAGGTTGAAAGTTCTGGAAATAAACGAGTTTTATGGTGCAATTATGGAGCTGATGCCAGAAATGTCATGAAAATTCAGAGACGAATATTTTATAGAAAATTGTTTCAAGCCTAAATAAATGAACTGCAATGGTAATTCCAAACAGTCAAAGCTAAAATAGTGACTTACCAGGAACATTTCCCCAGAATAAAAAGGGAAGAATCTCCCTCTCCCCCAGACACCAAATTAGGCACTGACTAGGAGTTTGTAATTCTGTACACATCAAAAAGATATTATTGAAGTACAACTGAGGATGGAATTTTTCCATTTTTTTAAGAGCTTGTCTTCCTTATCTTAGAATTTGGTAACATGTTAAAGAAATGAGGTAAAGGTTATGCTCAGTTTCCCCCCAAACTGTAGCAAAAAGTCAAAGGTGAAGTAATTTCCACCGACCAAAGTGCACTCCATTACTGAAATGTAAAATACCACCTAAGTGGACTCTCCTTCATGGAGATAAAATGGTGATAGACCATGGCATCTCAGATCCTCAGAAAAAAGCTTACTAAATAAAACATCCATCCTAGCTACGTTCCATATTGCCATGACAAGGTCAGGCTGCCAGTTCAGCCAGAATGCCACCACCTTGCTCTGGCTGCAGCAGGGTTTGTTGAGTATTACTGCAAAAATGGATTTGGCTTCCAGGTGGAGCCAGGCGATGGAGTGGAAGAGGTGGGATCACCAAAAAAGGGAAGGATTTAACAGAGGGCTAGATGTTTTGAAGGGCATGGAATTTCACTGGTTTTTGTAAGGCAGGAATGAGGAAACACTCAATGAGAATGTAGGAGAACAGAGTTGGGTGAAAAGGAAGTACTTTTGCACACAATGCATAATTAAATCATGGAACTCCTTCCCGCAGGATGTTGAAGAGGCCAAAAATACAAATAAATTCAAAGATGAAAGATGCAAATTCATGCTGAATAGATCTATTAAATGCAGCTAAACAAAATGGCCCAGTTGCAACCTGCTTAGGAAATCAGTCTTGCCAAATTCTAGAAAGAGGACAGCTACTGTCCTGGTTCCTGCCAGGACAGGGTTAATTCTTTTCAACATCCAGGAGACAGCATGGCCAGGACCTTGAGGTTATTCTATAACACTTGGTTATTCTGTAACACTTGTGCCAGAGGCAGAAGGAGGAGAGACTCTCTTCTGAGAAGGGGTTTGGCTGAGCAAAGGTGTCAGAGGGAGCCAGCTGGTATTTCCTGTTGCTGGGGGATTTTGTGTGAATTGTTTCTTTCTTGTACGCCTCTGTCATTAGTATTGTGGCTATTACTGTTCATTTTCTTATCTCATTGCTGTTTCCAGTAAGTTGTTCTTATCTCAACCTGTGATATTTGGGGTTTTTTGCCTCCAGTTCCCTCTCCGGAGTGCTGCAGGGGGTGGGGAACCGGGGAGTGGGTGGCGCATGGTTTTAGTGGGAGTGCTAATTTGGAGAACACCACTCCCAAACCATGACAGCTACTTACCAGAGGAGGTTTGATCTCTCAGTTCTATTTCTTAGGGTCTTTACCTCAATATCTCTCCCTTGTCTTTAATAAAATTATTTAAAAAGCAGAAGGATCTCAATGTGACGCCATTTGTTTGGGGTTTTTTTTTGCTAATTGTGAACAGAATAAGAACAATTGTAAACTTCAGGGACCCCAACCACAGCAGCCCTGAACAGCTGTCCAGGGCAGCCCTTGGTAGTGTCATGTTCTGCCCTCAGCTAAGCACTCCTTGGCTGAGGAAAAACTTGATTTCCTTTCTTAAAGCTTTTTCTGGCTTTAGTTTTTTTCGAGCCAGCCCAGAAGAATATGATCCTATGACTATTTACATATCTGCTTGGGTTGACGTTTTACCTACATGGCATTATTTCAAGAATTTTCCATTACTTTCTTTTAACAAAAGCCAAACTCTTTTTAAAAAATCACCTTCTTCTTGTTATTTTTTGTGTGGTTTACAGGAAGAAGGTGGACAGAAGTAGAAAAAGGGAAAGGATCCTTTTTGTGATCCTGCATAGCATGGCAATCAATCATAGAAATATACCATTTTCACAGCACAACTACTCAGTGCTATATTTTGGTAAAAGCTGTTACTGGAAAGGGTCTGTTTTCTTTGAACATATTTTTTTCTTCATCAGAAAACTGAAAAAAAAACCCCCATTTTCTGTCACAGGTGGGGACCAGAGTAGTTTTGGCTCTTCTCAAGGAGAGCTCAGAGGAGTTCTGTAATTAAACTCTGCAGACACAAAAATCATGACAAACCCCTACCTTCGTTTGAAATAGGATTATTTTACTTAATAGAAACTCTTCAGATGCAGATATATTTAGATCTGCTGTAAGTGGTTGCAATTCCTTGGAAACTCCATGAAGCCCCAGCTGTTTGGGGCAGTTTTGAGCCGGTCAGTGCCCTTCACCCCCACTCACCACCATGCCTTCCCAAAATCTGTTAACTCCTTTGTCACCAGACTTACAAAGGAAAGATCAACTAAATAATATATCTGCAATAGATTATGTATAGTCATTATTTCCAAACGAGAAATGGAGAGATTTTTAGTAAGAGTGGATGATATTTTGCAAAATATTCCTTTCAAAATCACAATTTTGGCCAATGAATTTTTACCTAATCCTTGCTCTTGGAAAAAAAAATCTTTATTTTGGAAAAAAATAAAATTTCTTGTAAAGATGTTTTTGAATTTTCAGTTCTGTGGGCTTTTTTTCCTAATCTTTCCCCTTAATCAGTTTGTTACCTGTAAAGGACAGGAGAGGAAAAAAGCAAAATGGGACAAACCAAGGAATTACTGGAATAATGGTCTCACATGCGTTGTTCTGTTTCAAAGAAGATGCAAAAAATTAGTTTTTCTGCTTGATTAAATTTGTGAAAGAAATACCAATATCGCTTCTTGAAAAAAAATTATTAATAAAAAACATGAAACAAGTCAGGTGATAGATTAAAAAAATTATTTTCCTCAAGAAAATAATTTCAAAACTTTTGCCTGAGATATTTTGTTTGACAAGAATTGCATGTTAGTTGTTAAGACAGCTTGTTTTTCTGTTCATAACTTAACTGGAAATACTACATTTTATTTAATCATTTTGGGTTTTAACAATTCTGCAGGTTTGTACACTAATGACACCAGGCATAACACTTTGTGCTACTGGAGCAGAACCAGAAATTCAAAGATGCAAAATAGAATCCAGAATCATTTTATTACACTTGTTTAACTATAAAAACTCATCGTGGCACTTTCTGTAATATCAAAAAAACCCTGGAGGTTGAAGTAATCCCAATTATTTACATATTAAACTGAAGAGCAGTGTTGATTGTGGTTTTATTCAGCTGTATTACTTAAATATGTACTTTTTTGTAAGGATTTGCCATATGTTCTTACACTCAAACTCACAATGGGATGTTGTCTATCTCTATAAAAAAGTAATATGGACATGGGCAAACAGATGGCTGTGCAACATATGCAAATGTCGCCATAAAAACTAGATTCCTTTGTTTAGAGGCCTGACTAGATAGCTGTCAGCTCAATGGTGTTTCCACCCTCTTCTGGAGTGAAGCTAAGTGGGGTCACTTTGCTATTTTCCTGATTAACAAAGGAATAGAGACACCAAAGAATACTGCTGTGTCATACAAGGGCTCCAATTGTTTCCCTTTTTTGTTTTCCCCCCCCCATTGTATTTTATAGATTTTATTTTGCATTGGTTTTTCTACCACTGGCCTGGAGCCTATAAACTCCAGTGTTTTTAATTAGAGAAAGTTCTCCATGTATAGATAAATGTGGCAGAATTGTTTTCACACAGATTTATAAACAAGTAGTCACATGAAAGCTCACTTGGCCTGTTACAATCTGGATGATTTTCTTGCATTCCTACTTAACCTGTCCTTGAATGTCTGGTAACAGCACCTACAACTCCCTTCCTGGAAATTCTGTTTGACAGACAGGACTTTGACTCAAAGCACTTCTGCCTTTACCCTGCTCTTCTCAGCTGCTGTGGGCAGTGGGTTTCTGCTGGGATCCAGTTTCCCCTGCCTTCAGGGATTCAGCTGAGATCTGGTGCTGTGAAGTGTTTCTCCTGTTGTAGATTATCATTCCTTTACTCTTTTATCCATCACACCAAGTTAATGTCAGAAAAATAGGATAGGGATTACTTTATGCCTCTGATAAATACCTATACTCTGGAGCATTATTTTGGTACACCCAAGAAAATATTTTGCTGAAATTTTCATGCTGGGGAGGCACACAGTTTTGGATACCTCACCTCTAAGAAATATGTCAGACAGATCTACTTCCATCCAACATGTCTGTGTTGGAATAGTGAGAAAAACAGGCAGTCATACTTGGCTGAAAAATGTTAACATCGGAAATATCTAAAATACACATAATTTTGTTGCCACCAATTCTTTGTCAGAACACTCTTCACTAAGAAGGAAAGTCTATTGCATCAGATGTTTTAAATGGGAAATGAACATGTCTTGTAGAAAACAATGTAAAGTGAAAAATAAACAGGTTTTTACTATTTCTCAATTAACATATTTCAAAATTAACCACAAAGTTAACTTATTTTTTTCCACCATACCAGTTATACTGCTAGAGGACTTCTGCTATATAGTGACATTTGTTTATTAAGGTTCCTTAAAGAAATGCTTAATAACTCTTTACCAAAGTTTAATACTTAGTGGTTGTCTTCTGCATGGACAGGGCTCTTTTTGCTTGATGTTTTACAAGTTTTCATTTAATCTGTCTTTGTACAAGTTAGAAAGATTCTTCATCAATATTCTATTTTTCTATTAAGACTATGCTTCATGGTAACAATCAGTTTCCATGTGTAAAATGTACATATTACACTCTTATCAAGTGCTCCCCATGTTTTATCTCTAACATGGGAACACTGGCTCTCTAGCATGCTGTTTCTGCTACTAGAAGGATAAAATCATAAAATAAAATAATTTAGGTTGGAAAATACCTTTAATTCTATGTCAAGGTTCACAGTCCATAAAAAATGACAGATCAGATTTGAAATTGTATGCTATGATTGCTTCTTCCCAAAACTAGATGGAGTATGTCCAAGCTGTGCTATGCTCAGGTGGGAAGTGGACATGTTGAAATGTTGAATAATTTTTCTGTCAGGCTTCATACCTTGTTCTCCAAATATTTACCATAGAAAATTTTTAGAGCTGAAAAAGCAGCACCAGCCAATTTATAAAAAAACAGACGTATTCCTCTGACAGCAGGGCTAAACTAGAATTAGAAAGCATTAAGGATGGGCAGTAGTGGGAGTAGTCCTTGTAAGGCTAGACTGGGAAGAGTCTTTTTTGTTAAGTTCTTGGAAACTTTGTAGGAAAAGTCTTCTAAAAAGATTGGGATGAAGGGCTTTAGATCACTTTTCAGCCCATGTCATATTTTAGCTATCCCATATCTTCATTTTAAGGGGCAGAAGAATTATTTGTTCTTTTACCAAAATGAAACTGTGACAAATAAGGGGGTAACCTGGTACTGATAAGCATAATATCCCACTTACAAGTTTGCCCTATTTGTTTTACTGTTAGGCTCTATAAACTTTTGAGATTATCTAAATTTAGAAAAAGCAAATTGTACTATATATATCTATTTGTATTAAAAATGTATGCAAGAAATGTAAGTTGTTTCTGTTGAGGCACAATGTTACAGAATGGATTAGTTTGCAAATGCCGTGTGGACAAAATCTAGAAATTTTTATGTGCTGAATATTCAGATTCTCAGGTATCAACATTATTTTTAATTTAATGAATAGGATTTTCTTTCTATTTGATTGACAGTTTTCAATGCTTCCTTCTCCACAAAGCAAGGAGAGCTTTATTAGGGACCGTGGGGAAGGTATAATTATCGGAGCACAAGTCAAGATTAGAACTGCTATTTTAAAGAGAAGGTGTGCCAGATAAGGCGTGCGGTGGTAATTAAGTCCACAGCCACATGCTGTGCAATATCCTGATGATTCTTTTACAAAGCATCACTCTGGCATCTTGGCCAGCCAGATAAGGAAATCTCTGGTTCTCCTAGACGAGTGATCTCTAGCAAGAAGGAATCTGGAGGCTCTGCTAGAGATAGAACACAAGTATCAGATGTACAGGGCATATTACTTTATCTGGTGTAGTGTGTTTAAAGATAACACCCGTCTTTTTACCTTCACTGTGATAAAGTAAATTAGTTGTTTATCTCATAGCTTTGACTAATAATCAGTGTGGTCATGATCTGAAGCTGTTACACCACAGTACAATTTGTTCTGACAAGTTATAAACAAGGCAGAGAAATATACAGCCTAGACATACTTTGAAGTGGTGTCATGGGTCTCATGCTGCAGTGTAAAACCCAATTTGGAGAATGGTGATGACACTATCACAGCTGAGGAGATCAGTTAATTTTAGAAGATGATGACAAGTATCTCACTGAGGTGCATTTTGGAGGACAGGGGTGAATAGTTTGTGACTTACCATAATCATGCCTTCTTGGTATCTACACTGTCTACTGTCAAGGAAGAATTCTTTCTGATTAAATCAAGTTTCAGGTGATCAAGAGCAAACTAAAACACAAGCAAAAAATGTTTTCAGAAATCTAGGTGTGATTTCAATGAGTTGCCACACTTTTTTTTTTTCCCCCGAGAGTTCCATTTTGATTTTGGATTTTCAAAATTCCATTTTTGCTTCCATTTAGACAGAAAAAAAAAAAAGGTAGAAAACCTGATGTCTGCTTCTTCTTCTTCTATCTGTTTTTGGTTTTTTCTTTTTTGTTTTTTTCATCTATAAGTAAAGGACAGATATGTGCTAGCAGACATAATCCCATATGCAGATGATTCTATGAAGCACAGGTCCTAGCTAGGTCTTGTTTTTTGTGAAAGCTCAGGGGTGACCAAATGCAGCTGATTTTTCCAGCACATCCTTCTTGGAACTCCACAGCTTTAACTTGACTTCGCTTGTGCTCATTTCTTTTATTAATAAATCAGGTCAACTGTTTTGGTAAGAATGAGGAAACACCACTACTATGGAAACTAAATTGTTAACTAAAAGTGCAGAAAAATTGCATAGCAGAAGCTTGCGAAGTCTTTTTGGTGTATCTCAACAACATAAGTGCCTCATGATTATTGGCATATCTCCCAACTTCCAAGATGTTGTTAGTGGCAAACAAAAGTACAGTACAGCTTTATTTTGTGGAGCATCTGCCATGCAAACATACTCTCACAGGCTTTACACAGTAACACATATGCAGTATTGGAAATGCAAGTAAAACAATGTTTTAGCAGTAACATTTTAGTTTTGGTGACGAGAGCTTTTTACAGAGTCTTTCCAGAGAACAACAGCTTTGACTTGAACAGGGTCAGCTGCTGAATACTTCAGAATAGCAGTAGTCACCTTTACTCCTCGGTGGGTTTTACAAAATTTCGTTTCATAGGGATTGTGTTCCTTATATTAACTGATTGCCTGGGTACTGTGTAACCTCTCTTTCCCATTATTAGTAAACAAACATTCAGGAATTTTATATTCTAGTGACCCCTAATTTATTTCTTTCTAAATTATGTATCTCTCTGCCTGACTCCTAAAATCTTAAACCATTTCCATAAATGCAGCTCCTTAAAAATTGCTAAGGAACTGTTCAAATGGCTGTGTTGCTCACAGCTGTAATGAGTACTTTTGCCTTCCTTTGATGCTGTACTATTGTTTTGCATCTGAATCTTCCCAAAGTATGGATTTCTAGCAGAAGAATATCTGAAATCATTAAATATACAAGTAAAAAGGCCTGATTCTCTTAAATTTTTTTTCGAGGCTTACAAAATCAAGCCAGTTATAAACTGAGCCAAATGAGACAACAGCACTTTCAGACAGCAAAAAGGATAAATAACAATAAAAGTGTCTGTTGATCATCATCCTTTTCACAGGCTCGTGTACCTACCTCTGTCCTTTTACTTTTTAATTGACCCTGCCTCTGTTGAGATACAGAAAAACTACTTTTATATAAGCAGGCCACTGACATTAGAAGAGCATCACTGCTCTAGTGAAGCCAGTTCTATATGATACTGTGCTAAGAACAGTGATTTGGTCTGTGACAGACTGACATCTCCCACCTCCCCAACCTCCAGACCACATGCACTCTGGGGTATGGATATGCTCCATATGACCATGAATGTGTTCTTCTTTGCCTGGTGCCTTTAAAGATTGAGTGGACCAGGGCCAGGAGTGAGAGTAAGCACAGATCTCATTCTTTATGATTTGGGCAATGGTGTTAGGAGGCAAAGGGATCTGTAGTCTTTGCTTTCTGTATTACTTATATTTATTGGCCAACATCAATTTATTGCAAAATACAGAGCAGAGTCAGGAATCTGAATTGCAGCCTTTCCTTTGGACAGTACCCTTAGTGACAATACCCTTAGTGAAAAATGCTGCAAATATTTTCTTTCCTCATTGCAAGCCAGTCCTTGACTTGTTACTTCAAAATCAGTGCACTCCAGTAGCTTAACAGTGTTTAATGTCCTAAGCTGGACATTAGCTGCAGTAAAAGAGGGGGCACTCACTATTTTCATGCCTTTTGTGGCACATTAGGCAGCCACATTGCTTTTGGATGCTTATTATTAAATTATCTTTATTATATTATTATATTAAACATTAATATTAAATTAAATATTTATATTAAAATATTAAATATATTACTATATTAAATTATTCTATTATTAAAATACCTTTATTATGTCAGTGCCTTAAGGACAGACCTTTAGGGCATGTGGGCCCTAAGGCGCATTCCAATTCTCAAATGAGATATTCCCACATGAGACAGGCAGGGATTTTCTGGAGGTAACTCCATATAGTCCAGTAAGACCAGCTCTTAAAATCACAGTAATGAACAAAGCTCTAAAAAGTCATTTTCATCAAGTTTTTTATTTTTTCACCACAGAGAATACCTCTGTTCAAAGCTGGCCCAGAAGATAACTCCCCTTTGCCTTCCTTTCCATGCTCAGACCTAGAAATTTTTTCTTCTTTGAGGATGATCCAAGTTCATATCAGGTTGATTGCACTTGTTAGCACACCCTTGAAGACAGGCAGCAAACAGTTTAGTGATGATAAATATACCCAGAAGTCCATCTTTAAGGAGAGGAGAAAAGTTGCTGTCAGAAACTTATGGAGCAGGGATTTTGATGATGGCATAATCAAATATCTGAATTTCAGGTGTCCTACCTTAGCAACTTCTTTATATCTGTGGTCTGGTGCAATTTCATTAAACTAAATTAAAGGACATAAGTTTCTGGAGCAATTTATGTTAGTTTATGTTGATGTTCATAAAAGATAAATATGAGAATCAGGTAGAGGAGATAGAATAAAAACATCTAGGAATGGATGGAGGATAACAGTATTGGGAGAAAGTATAGCAGTCAATAGAAAAGGGAAACTAAAGGGAAATAATTCAACAGAGAGAGCTGGGAAATGACTGCAAAGCTGTGGAACAATGGGAGAAGAAATGCGGCCTATACAAGAATGAATGTGTAACATTATACCAAATAGCAGCAGTATTTTGAAAAAAAAATCCAACCAAACCATTAAATTCCTAGATAAAGTATTATAAAAATGAAGGACCTGATTTGCCTCTTCTGCATATGAAATTCAACAGACCTTTAAAATCAAAGACAAATAGCAAATTGGGTCTAAGAAAGAAAATAATAACAGAGGAGAAATACTAAAAATGAAAATGTTTGGGGAGAAAAGTCTGGACACTTTCAAAATAAAATATCTATTTTTCCCAGATTTTTCTAAGGCCTGTTATGGTAAAATTAAGAAACACTGAAAATACTTTTTAGCAATGTGTTGTCAACATGCACATTCACAACCCATTAATTCATTCCACTGTGTCACCAATCTATACTATTTTCTGGAAGTATTATAGTCCAAAGAAGGAGAGACAAAGACTGGTGCATGGCATTATCTGCAAAGTAAGGACATCTTTCTCCATGGATATAGTTATTTTTATTTGTGCTTGTGAGCAACTATTACAAGAATATGCTTATGGAGGATATTCCTCAGAGGACAGCAGCTGTGGGCAAGCAACCTCTCTTAGCTATTGTACTTTCAGTAACAGTGAGACCTTGCCGAGGTGCCAGATTGCTAGATTATTTCTGATCCCTGCACATACAACTTCCTTTGGTTGCATACCAAGATTTCTATTTTAAAGAATTTAAATTTTCCCAAATTATCTACAAATCAACAAGCAAACATCTATTTGAGCATGACTCTACTTCTGAAATTATGTTTTGTTACTCAAGAGTAAAAATTTTACTACTTTTCTAAAGGCTCTCTACAGCAATTCTTTCTATATGCCAGATGTATTCTTCAAAATTCTTTTCTTATTCTTAGAAGAAAACCCAGTTTTGGAAAGAAAAAAGTATATCTTCTGTGTATTTTAATTTTTAAGAGTTTATGTTTCCTAGGAACAAGATATTCTTTCACAATTTCAAGCTTTCCACGATTATTTTGTCTTTATTTATATTCTTTTTGCCTTCCTTTCACATCATGTTCATTTTATCACGTCAATATCCCCACCTTCATTAATGGACAGATCATTCCAACTGTAAATATGAAATAGCAACAGACGTCTTTACAGATTTAAATAGCTGAATTAAAACAAAAGCTTTTCTAAATATTTCATCATCTTAACTTTAGAAACTGTGATGCCCATAACTAGTAAAAATAATGTTAATTCTAGCAGCACTGATATTCTTTCAGGGTAGAAGGATTATGTAAATGCCAAGTGTAATGATTAACACTATACGAACAGATATGGAGAAAGCAAGCTGGGTAAATGAAATGTTTCCTAGAGTATGGATCAAATTTTACACACACTATTCAGAGCAAGTCAAACTAAATTCATATTTCTGCAATTCTGTTAATTCTGTGGTGTTAAATCCAGTGTAAATTTAGCCTCTCTTTTGTGCCATATTAGCTGCCATCAACAGCTGGCATTGTCCTAAACTCTCAGAGTAATAAATCCTTCTTCCAAGCACTTGGCCATAAGGGAAAGCTTCTCCCTCTTGTTCTTTGCTGTAACTCTGAGTGTAATTCTATAGTGATTTCCACCTTGAAACTTGGCTATGAGGTACCACTCTCCCACCAGCTAAAATCACTTGGGCTTTCATGAGTCCCTGCTTAATGGGAATGGTACAGTGGATTTAAATGCGAGGAGTTGGTAATTTCCTGGAGAGTAACCTGGCCGTGCTTACTGGTTTTAAAGCACAGGAGTTATACATCACAGCATCTGTAACAAGAAATAACAGAGAAGGCTGCCTAGTGTGAGTAGTAATGAAACTGGGGGGACAGCTCACACCTTCTGCACTGCATACTTTCAAATTGGATTTAGACCAGTCTTTGCTCCTGTGCTGAGAGCATTTTGCAAGGGCACAGATGCCAGCAACAGGCAAGCTTATTCTGAGAGTAATTGAGCCAAATGGCCTGAACAGGAGATACATGGAGATTGCAGCTACGTGTCTGACTACTTAGACTCCCAGGATTCAGAAACCACAGGGCAGCTTTCTGCAATTTCAGCTCTTTAAATGCATTTGAGCCAATATGGGCAAGGTAAAATGGAACTTTAAATTGTAGGATATTTTTGTTTTCTGGAGGAAATGATTAAGGCAACTGAATTTTTGTCTCCCGGCTCTCATGGTTACCCAGGGAGGAGCAGGGTTTGCCACTGTTTAATAGGCAGAGATTTTTCTTGCTGGTCTCTTTGAGAGCTGTCAGACAGAAGTGTGCAGTCAGTAGACTATGATGCCTCTCTAAGACTTCCTCCCAGCTGTCTGCAACAGTAGCAATATTGTGTCCTGCTTGAACAGCCACCATTCACGCTAGAGGGGTCTGGCTTTCCCCAGTTGCTGGGAGCCTGCAGTGAATTCCCCCACACACGTGCATAAATACCACTGTAGTAATCACTGGCAGGGACTGGTACAATTCAGTAACAATATTTGCCTTAACAATGCTGTTTTCACATATATTTCCTAACCAGTTTCCTTTGGAGCTTAAACTGTCCAAGGTCAGGTACCTACATGGAAAATCCATGCCACTCTGTGTACAAGGGCAGCAGCCACGCCAGGATGTAACATGAAGCAGAAAACAGCAGCCACTTGTAAGCCATCTGTAAACAGTAGTCTTACACAGGGGCCCTTAACACGCTTTACACCAAGGAAATAATTAATTAATCACGAGGCTGTGCTACCTAAACATCTGCAGCCACAGTGAAAAGCTCCCTGAGGAGTGAAGAGAGGCACAGGAGCCCAGAGCTCTATCGCCTGTTCCATCTCCAGCTCGGTGCCTGGCTCGCTTCCCTGCTTTTCATGTGCCATACACTGCTCTGCAAACATTACTTTGCAAACATTATGTAGGTGGGCCTCACAACATCTCAGTGAGGTAATTAAACAGAGAAACCTCACACTGCAAACAGGGAAAGGGAGGCTCTGAGCTTGGCTTTCTTGCCAGGCTTACCGGGATAAGAAGTTTCACAGTAATACAGACAGTTTCAGGGCATTGCAATATTTTAGCAATTGTGAGGACTCTGCTGATCTGAGGGGGTTGATTTGATTCACAGCAATTTCATCATCCCAGGGTAGACTTGGTCTCTCTCCATTTGTCACTGTGGGCTGCTTTGGAGACTACACAAAATTTAATAAGATTGATGTCAACTGCTTTGTGCCAGTAGGCCATAAAGAACTGTCCCTGGTATCACAATTTGCCAAGATAGACAACACCTTAATGTCCAAACTGTGAAGTTCAGAAAACAATTATGTTTTACTAAATATGTGCAGATAACTATTTTCCAGACAGTACTTTGTCTTTAATGGACGTACTGATCAGATCCAAAAAACTGATGTAAAAGGACTATAAAGCAAAGTATTAATTTGTAATTATATTTGAAACTACTTTCCACAAAAACATAATTTTAAATTCTTTATTCAGGTCCTTAATCTAAATTCTGTCCAAAGACTGGTCTGATCTGCTGGTCTCCACCTCTTCTGTAATCTGGAGCTGTTGCTGTCAGTTACTTGGTTTACTCTTCAGAAGACTAGGTGAACATTGTGAACTGAAAAGCTGAGACTGTAGCTTGTTCATGTTTTCACAGATAAATTCACATTTGTTCCTGTACACACTGTATTCTAGGCAAAACATTTTCCTTTCTTTTTTAAGAAGGTGTAAAGAGGTTTAAAAATATGTTAACCTCTTCTAGTTTAGAAGGAGGTCAAGATATCTGGTAATTTTAGTGTTCTGGAAGCAAAGATCACTGATGTGACTGGCCAATGACGTGTTTCTTCAAAGTCTTGATGATATTCTCTCTTTGGGAGTAAAGCTGCTTTATTGTGATGATGCATGGGATAAAGAGTGTTTCTGGCAGGCTTTGAAAGTATCAGTGTTTTGGTATAAAGGCTATTGGTGTTCTTTGTTAGTAATCTCTGCAGGAGGTGAGGTAAGATAGTTCGTTCCTTTTTGCTGAGTGACAGATATCAGGTCTTCCAGAGGTAAGATATGAGTTGCCAGGATTTGAAACAATGATTAGACAAAATTTTCAAACGTGGTTAGAAAAAGCTGTGGAGATATATACTTTTGTGACTACTGTGCTGTGCTTGGTCTACCTATGGAGGGCTGAGCACTTTTTAAAAGAAGACTTGAATTTTCATTGTGCCTTGTGCTTTTGGTAAAGATTGTTGGAGAACCCTCTAACAGCATACTTTCCCCATTATCTCTTCTCAAGCAGTCCTTGCATGCTCCTAATTTTCCCTTTTAAAATATCATATTAATCCTTTATGTAGCTGGCTGGTGGGTGGAGATACTCATGTCCTGGACACTTGTGGTGAAGGCCAACAGAGGAGACAAGGTTGCACTATCTTGTGTTTATTTTGTGAAAATGTTCAGGAACAAAATTATAAAATATTTATTTTATGTATTGTTTCAACTATTATGTAAAACCAATAAAAGTAAGTTGAAAGAAAACATCAGCATTTCTGATTTTAAAGATCAAAGGACAGGAAATTCTCCATCCTTGATTTTCCATTGGGATTATAGCAATTTACTGTTCTGAATTTCCCTGCTTCAGTGTGATATAATGTGTAAAGGATAAGCAGGATCAGGATGACATTGAATTCATCTTTGTTTAGTTTCAGTCAGACCACTCATAGCTATCACACCATTGTAAGGTGACATCCGTAAGCTTCCAAAGATATCACAACCTAAACACTTTTTGATACTGGATTAACATCCTTTCCATGGGAATGACACACTTTTAATCTTATTCCAGGCTTCTGTGTTATTACAATAGGCTTTTTTAATCCTTTCTATACAGTCAGCAGATAAAAATAAATGTGTGATCAAACAATGTTGAATCTCCATGTTGAGAAGGGAGGTGAACTCGGGATAGAGCTTTCTCTCATAAAGCAATATAACAGTGGGAAAACCACCATATTTCAAAATACTAACCATACTGCATATGTCATATTTGGAGATGTTCTTGTTAGTGAGCACCAGCAAAAGATTTCAGTACCAGCTAAGCAGAGACAGTCTAAACAGAGGTGAACGGTCAGCATTGAATGAGGGGTTAAGTTGTCGCAGTAATGTCCAGAAAGCCATGGATGTGTTATGGCTTTGATTTTTGGTGGGCATTTAGTGATGAACCAGACCTGTTATTTAACTCATATGTGGTTAAAACAATAGAAGACAGTAGTTTTGTTTAATGATGGTGGTTTAGGAGTTAGGTTTAGAGAGGAAAGCTGCCTTTCTGCTCATCAGAAAAGCAGAGTTGAGTCTTGTTTGGGATCTGAGTTGATGGCTGCTGTCTCTTTTGGCAGCTGTCTCTTCTGTCTGCACAATGGGGGATGCTGAGTGTTTTCCACATCAGTCCCTGTCTGTGAAAACTGGAATTTCTAAGCAGCATTAGCCCATATGTCAGTAGACATTCTAATTTGGCTGAAGCATGATTTCCAATGGCCAGTCTGTCATCTGTAGATCAATTTGTCAATGGCTGAAAACTGAGCTACTCAAGTAGCCAACTTCCTGTGCTAGAGAAATCTAATATTTCTGGCAAACTATCTTCTTTTTTTTCATTTATAGAATCTAATATTGCAGTGGATGTTTCCCAATGCACTGAGGAAGTAGGCCCCAGACAGTTGTGAAATATCACACTAAACACAAGAAAAACATTGAAAAACCCACACAATAACTTTCTTATTCTCTTGGATTACTGTACATCCAGATGGGAAGATTAGTTTTACTTACAGGTTTTTTCAATGTAAGTAGTTTTTGCCTGGTGATTGTTTTCAAAATTGGAATCTCTTTGGTTTCAGTTTTATGTCTTGTTACAAAATCTGATTTTTCTGGAAACAGAAATTTCATCAGGATAAACCCTTCTGTGTTTCCCCTTGAAGGGATTCCTCATACACATTTTTGTACAAATCAAATTAGTTTAGTGCAAAATGAATGTGTCAATACAAAATACAGCATAGACCATCTGATCTGCAGTGCTGGCAGTGCTCACCCTCTCCCCACAGTTCCCTTTGCTGTTGATGTGTGATGCTGGCTGATATTCAGGGACTCATCCAGTGGCTTTCAGGTGGGGAGGGAGGAGTGTGGGGTTGGTGTGTGTGGTCATCTTTAGATAAACAACCACTGCTGTACCAGCCAGGGTTTTTATTCCCTCTGCAGATCAGAGTCAAGCAGAGCCTCTCATGCTGACCAAAATGTTACCTGTATGTGCTGGATTTACTTGCTACAGGTTCATAAGGAAGAAAATGCTCAACAAGCACAGGACTGTTTTGATAATTATGCTCTTAAGTCACCCAGGTGCCTTTGAAGAATAAAGTCTTCAGAATTTCTTTCACAGTTTCTAATCTAATGTGACATTTGTTTTCAAAATATCTCCCCTCAAATCTGATTTTTCTGGCCCAGGTTGCTCAGTTGCCTTTATGAGGTGAGGGTGCTCATCAGTCAGCACTATTAGTTCCTGTATTTAGTCATCTATTACTCAACAAGATAAATGTACTCATACTGTTCATGTAAGAAAGAGCACACAGAATCACAGGCAACTGGAATGTTACTCCCTGCTCGTTGAGTGGGTTGGTGACCTTTAGCAAGTTTGTGTTAGCAGTCCTTTCCTCCTTTTCCCATCCATACACTACCTAACTGTAAAGTCTTGCCTGCCTCAAGGGTAATGTTTAATAATATTGTAAATAAAAACAGAACAAAAAATTGAAAGAACAAGAAAAAAATTATAAAAATCACAAGAGACAGCAAATGTTTTTCACTTGCAGAGACCTGTTAAAAACTCATTACATTGTTCGTGTCAGGCTCAGCATGACAACTGCTGCAGTCACTTTAGCCAGTAGGTCAGCATTTCATTGCCAGCATTCAAATAGGAGAAATGTCTCAGCATCCATAGTACAGATTTGCCTGAGCAACAAGAATTGACATCCAAATGCAAATTTCGTATGTTTCCATATCAATAGGGGGTACTTCAGAACCTCCTTTAATTGGAACCCAGCACATTTCCACTCAAAAACTTGTTTGCACTGGACAGCATTTTCACCTGGGTAATTAATTAAGATTATGTAGCATAAAATTAACAGCACCTTTAGATTTTAAAATAAAGTCAGCAAAGATAATTAGATACGACTTTATTATTTATGTATTATGTCAAATCTATTTTGAAAGAATTTTTGAAAATGCTAGGAAAATAAGTTTAAAAAAAGCTTCTAAAAGCTGTAAAGAAAAGCCATTGCTCTTCCTTGTAAAAATTATGTGGATTTACCACTTGCAATATGTGCAATTTTATCAGAGTCATGTGGCTCAGGTATATTGCAATATATGGGAAACGATGACTCATTTGTAAAGAATGACAAAGGCCTGCCATATGCAAATACTAAAGATACCATAATAATGTATAAATGTTTCCAAAAGAGAATTCTTAAAAAGAAGTGCTTTCAGATTCTGGCAAGTAAATTGCTTCTGGTCCTTGCTCTCAATGACTGCAATGCACAACTTCTAAATGTGCCCCTACTTCCCACAAAGTACAATTTACTCAGCAATCCTTACCTCCATGAAATTATAACTGTATTTTTATACTTCATTATAAGAATTGTATTTTATATACAAAGGTCTATAACAACATAAATTAGGAAAATGGGAAACATTACATTGCTTACTGCTTTATCATTTTTTAAAGCTCAGAGGAAATAACAGGATTTACCCCTAGCTTCAGAAAAGGTTTTCTCTTTACTGTGAAGAAAATGGCATATTTTCTTTCAGCTGTTAGTGGGCCTCACAGCTGTATTCTGCTATTCACCTCATACTCTTCCCAAGTGGTTAATTAGTCCTAATAATGGTGGCCATAGCAGTATTAAAAACATCTTTTTAATTCCTTCACAAAAACACAATTAATTTGGAGTTGTTAAAATGTCCATGCTGTCCTTCCTCTATGACCAGACATTCTGGATATCCCACATCCCAGTAAGACCATTAGCAGCTCCCTTAGCTCTGCTTCCCTGAAAGACACCTTACTGTCATGTGGCAACTGGGAAAACGTTTTTCCAGCTGTGCAGATCCAACCTCTAACACTCAGGATTAATGCTGATTTTAGGGTCCAAATGTGCAGCCAGTGTTTACACTAAGAATCAGCTAAATCCTTCTAACTGCATTTGATGATGAGTTAGGCTTTTCTCTGTAATCAGATGGGCTAAATAAGTCTCTAGAAATTTCTCTCTCCCTTCCTTTATGAACATCTAGAAAAACATCAAGAGCTCAGTTCCCTCAAGTGAAATTCAGAAAAAGCCCACAATAGTTTTAAATATTATGTACATGTTAAATCCTGGGAGTTTTATAAAACAGACTTCTACCAATAGAGAGACTTCATTTAAAGAAATAACTTAGTAAGACATTCAGTATCTTAGGAATTGTTTGAAAATATACAGAGAGAATGATTTTTCCTGAAGCCTATCATATAAAAATTGCGAATTAAAGGAAAAAATTCAAAACCAATTGGATTTGAATCCCATCTTTAATATAAATACAAAATAGCAGTCACACTTAAACAGCATGAGACTAAACCAAACAGATCCGAGAATAAAATCTTCTGAGAGCAAAATTATAGACAATGAACCCAGTTTTCCCTTTGGGGGACCAGTTAAAGAATAAACTATGTATGGCAGGTATTAGTCACAATGCTTGATACACCCACTGCAAGAAACTCAGCTGTGTGGTCTTAAGATTGGTAAGAGACACTGAAAAGAGATGATGCCATGTGTATTAGTCAGAATCAAATTGATTAATACTAAAAATGAAATGGGTTGTCTGGTTTTGTACAGACAGGTAGGGGATGTATGACAGAAACTCCACCAGTGAAATGTTCACCATGTTGACTTTGGCAGGTAAGAGTGGAAGGTGTGAGCAAAGCCAGGCCAAAAGGCAATCTAAGATTATTCCCATGACAACAGAGGTTAACAGGTTAACATTTCTTAATTTTACAGGTGAAGTACAGTTCTCAGTTTTCCCCCTGAAAAGCAGTATCCACTTGGATAAGGAGTAACAGCAGACATGTCTTTGCCTTTTTTGCAAAATTCTTGAGGTTTACTAGTTAGAGCAGGAAGATATCTCTTCAAGAGAATAAATCTAGATGAAGGGAGGGAACCACGCTCAACTGAGTCCTTCTCTAACCTTCATTTAGATCCCATAAATAGTAGGTGTTGTCACCTCTTAGCAAAGCCTAAAAGAATAGTAACTTCTATCTTTTTCCTGTTTCTGTTACAAAGAAAGCCATTTTAGTACAGAGGCATTTTATGACATTAATTTGTATCCTGCCTTTTTTAATAACTATTACCTTTCCTATATAATGGGCTTTACTATATGGTATAGTTAAAATGTGAGGTACAGTTTTCTACTTTTCTACTTCTTTTTTCTACTGCAAAATGCAGTTGTTAATAATCAAGTCCAAAATATTTTAATGTTTTTTATTGATGAAAACTTAGTAAGAAAACAAAGACTGGCAGGTAAAATGCTTGCAGTAGAGTGACTTTAGAGGTGTCTTATCCTTCAGTATGATCAGGATATTGTTTGGATTATACATGGAAGTGAACTCTATAATAAAATTTCAGACTTGCTTGAATACCTGCTCTCAAAACAGGATTATGACAGCAATTGCAGATAGTTATGAAGCTATGATGGCTTTATTTTCTCTAGACTAGAGATTGATGGCTCTAAAGGACCTTGAGTGCAGACCAGGGAACATTTTGTTCCCATTGAGTGTTTTTGCTGGTTTTTATTCCAGTTGTTTCTGCAGTCTAAAATAAGCCTCTTTAGAATGAAAAGCTTGTACAATTTTTGTAAAGAGACTCAACAGGAAAATCACTTGGGAAGGCCTTGGGACTACCAGAGAAGAAGGAAGATACCTGGGCAATTAATTCCTTGTGTAAACTCCTGGGCATTTCATTCCCTGTGTGAACTCCTATGATGAGTTTTACCACAGTAAAAGAAACATTTGCAGGCACTTTGTGCTTTTCTTTTACCTTCTCAAAGGTAAGCATGGATGTAGTCTTGGCTGAGATTATAGTCAGAATCTGTTCAGAAGTGAAAGAAAAAAGCAGTTTTGTGCAATACTTGCCAGCAATATACCTATTTAGAACTGATGGTTCCACACATAAAACAAAACAAAACAAAACACTCTGCTTCTGGGAATTATTTTCAGGGAGAAAATTAGTCTTTTTAGAATTACTCCAAAAGACTGCAACCTTGGAAACAGTAGCTAGTGTGTCAAAATAATGTGGATTTTTTGTGTCTGAAATATGTTCACAGGGATTACTGCAGTAGCATCTAAGTATTTCCTTATAATATAATGGCATTTGTATGGCTCCAGATGTTATTAATCCCACTTTGAAAGTTGACAAAGAGACATCAGTACCAATGACACTTTCTTTTAATACAGAAGATGTTCTTCCACTATGTCTAATATGACAATTTTTGAAATGCAAATTTTTCCTGTCAAAACAACACTTGCTGCTTTTTAGCTCCATATGTTCTGCACATAGAAACATGATGTATGCTGGCTGTACTTGAATTTACAAAAGCCATGTTTTCAGTGTTAAGGTCACTCAATTTTTTGGTTTGATTTCCTCTTCGAAAGTGCAGTGATGTAAGAGTATTACAGAACCAAAGAAGGGGTCAGGTTGGAAGGCACCACAGTGGGTCATCTGGTCCAGCCTCCCTGCTCAAGTATATCCTAGAGTACATGGCACAGAATTGAATCCAGAGTGCTCTTGAATCTCCCAGTGAGGGAGATACTCAATGAATATTACACATAAGTACAATAAGTACTTCTAATGAATAGCTATGACTGCAGAAGCAAGTGTTAACAACCTAAATAGATGCTCATTTTTACAGTAAGTGTTTGGTAACATGCTGGACATGTGCCCACAAAATTTTGTTATTGGGCCAATTTTGCAGAACTATTGAAGGTAGCACTTATATATTAATATTGTTTATAGTGGCAAAAGAGCTTAAAACTAAGTACAATGCAGGAGAGTTCAAAATGTTTGGAAAGTATAACCAGGAGCAAATTTGGGAGTAAAACTGAAAATGGTTGCCAATAAACCCAGGAGATACTGTGTGACACGAGCTATTCATGTTGTGACACATTGAAATCATGTAAACAGCTAATCAAAAGCAGGCCTGTGGCCATCCTTTGGTGGTGTCCTCCTCACACAGAAATTGGGCCCGGCTCTCCTCAGGGCATCATGGGGCCTCCAAGTGTTGCAGAAAGGACTTTGTTCATGCAAAATTTTATTTGCCCAGTTCCCTATGGATGCCAGCAAAGTTACCTTAGGGAAAGAGCGAGAGAGAGAGTGAGAAATGAGACCAGGGGAAAGGTCCCTTTTAACAAGATGGCCAATTCTGCAGTTCTTTGCCAGCTGTCCTTGAGACCCTACTACTTTCAGACCCAGGCACTGTGTGTGGTGCGCAAGCAAGGAACTAGGGAAAAGTAGTTTCCTGCTTTCTGCCTCTAAGTGCTCTGTTTTCACTTCTGCTGAAGCTGTCAACTTGACAAGACCTTCCACATGTGTTTTCAGGTTTGTTTGATGGCTTCTAACTCTCTCCTATGTGGTTTGTTTGGCCCAGTGCCAGTTCTGTTACCTAAGTATGCCAGAAAGTGAGTGAAAGTGGTGGACCCGTGAACCCATTATTTAATTGTTGGTATGCTTTTGGCATGGGTTGTTCTCACCAACCCCTACTCCTTAAAAATTAAGCCCTAAAAGGGTGAAACAGGACTGTCCCAGTACATTCCAATGTTTTAGGGAACCAGGAGTGCCCAGCTCTTGAGAAGCAGGTGGCCACTGGTGCTTGGTGCTGCTCAGGAAGCGGTCAGGGACACAGTCTTGTTAGGCAGACGCCTGTGTCAACTCACTGGCACTCAGTCCTCCTGTCCTTCCTGAGACTGTGCTTTTGTTTGCAATCCATGTGGTATGCAGTGGGCACACACAAACAAGCAGGTGCCAAAATCAATCCCACATTGCTCTGAACAGCCTGAGGAGACTCTTCAGGAGGTTCATTCTCCCACAGACGTTTGATTTGCTTATTGGAGAGAGTGGTGTGTCAGCTGGTGCTTCCAAGGCTTTGATCCAGTAGATAGATGAGAACTATGTGACAAAAATGTAGTTGAAATTGAGACCTAAATTTTCACAAATTAATCCTATATTTTCCTCCCATTACATATTTGAATAGAAAGTAAAAGTTAAAATGGCTGTGACCATGGAAAGCAACTAGGAGAACAGCCCAGCTCTACAATTCAGAGAAGGAAAGATAATTATGTGGTCCAGGAAATGTTTTAAATATAAAGAACTTTGATGTTTCACTTCAGAGCAACAATAAATAGAGAACATATTTGCCTTTTCCCTAATATTGATATTTTCCTCCCATCTTCCCTCCTACTTAGAACTCTTTCTGTTGTGGGAGGATCCATTAGGTAATCTACAGATGTTTTACATTCTTAAATGTAAACTAGAATATGAATTGTAATACAGATTCATCCCATGAGGGTAAAAAAACTAGTCTGCTTTTTAATGTTTCTTGGATGATGGCACCCCTTCGGAACATGCCTGAAAGTTGTGCCTCACCCATTAATGCATACTCGACTGTAACTTACTGCTTAATAAAACCCAACATTTTTATTGCTTAGTAATTCTGGATTTGGCTCCTGGTGTCCCTGTTATAAACACTTAAAAGTGGGGATGCCATATTGAAACGCTGACAGATTCTCATGGGGGTCAGGGCTGCTGGCGCCTCCCTAATGAAGTCACACGCCGTTAAATTTTTTTTTCCCTTGACTCAAGAAGAAAACAAAGCAGTTAAACTGCTATATCCATTTTCCAGCAACATTAATCCATTTCAAACCACTCTTAACCATATTAAATCACAGGTTTGTGATAAAATGAACTGCCTAAAGGTTCACCTCAGGCTATTTAGCCCACAAACAAGATGCTGACTACTGGCAGCAATGGGTGGTTGGCAATTATTGCTCAATTTAGTTGCAATTACTTAGTTTGCTGTGTCTTCTGTTCAGACTAGCTGAGGGTCTACAGCATAGTAGATTCCAAAGTGAAATGCAGTGCCTGGGTTCTGCTGGAGATTGACAGTGACAGTGTTGAAATGTTACTTGAGCAACATGCTTTAATTTCTTGGAGGGAAGAAAAACCTTCCCTTTCAGTGGGAAAACTTGGAAAGGGATGAACTCTCTGAACAAGTCTGCCCAGATATAGCTATTCAACTCTGCAGAAAATCATCCAGGTGTTAATAGAACCTGAATTTTCAGTTTAAGAATGCCTCAGTGCTGATACTAAATAGGGAAGCTGGAAAATTTACCCATGAAATACAGCACAGTTGCAATAGTTGCAATGTAACAATAACAATTTGAATAGCAAAAAATGTAGCATTCTGGCTTCTAATAGTATTTTAAAGGCAGTCATCAGTATGCTGTGATTACACCATAGTTGTAAAGGGATAGAGATGGACATAATACATGCCAGTCCAAGGGAAGTGTAGTTTTTTTCAGCCCAATTTAGTGAAACCCTTAACTTGCCTAATGTAGGTCTAAGTTTTCAGGTAAGTATAAGATTTTATCTATAATTATTATGGGAACTGTTACTAAGTCCTTGGGAAATAGTACATAACACCAGTCACAATTTTTTATAGATCTTGGTAATTTCATTAGCTGAAAGACTCTAGTAGTGTTTGCTACCAATGAGAAAGTTTATACATGTAATTCTCAAGCTGTATTCATTATACACATGCTTCATGTAAGAAAGGATAAGTAAAATTCTTAAATAATGCAGAGTCATCAATTCAAGATCACATGAATAGGGGAAGCTTTTGCAATTACTGTCTTCAGAAAAAATTGATCAAATATGGACCTATTAAAATTAAAATATAGTGTGATATAGAGAAAATGAGCTTTTGTCTCTAAACAAATAAAAACAATGGTTTTATTTCCTTTGCTAAGGCCAACAAAGACCATGGATAAAGATTCAGCAAAACTCAGAAGTATCTGACATTTAAGTGCATCTCAAGATTACAGAGTATCAGTAGGGAACTTCCTTGTTTAGCATAAAAATTGATTTAATCACTAACAGATATTATTACAAGGCTTTTATTTTGGGGGCGGTAATAGCAGAAAGGCTTCGGGTAAGAGACCTTACACACCAGTCTGTCTTTGTAGCTTCTGTACTTCCTTTTGTCCCTGTCAGAGAGGAGAGGCAGAAAGGGAAGCACAATGCCTTGGATATCCTACAGTTCCTACATTCTGATAGTTTATCAAGTGAATCAGCCTTAAAAGGCCTCCCATGCAGCCTGAAGATCAAAGGCATGTGGCCTGACTCTCTGAAATACTGCCTCTAGATTTCAGCTATTTGTGAGTGGCCTGTTGTTTTTATGGAAGCTTGCTAAGACTTACAAAGCAGCATTGTTTTTCCCACTATTTTATATAAATAATCCTTAGGCAAATAGAATGATGTTTTTACATATGAGAGAACATGATTTATGTACTTTTTACAGCTAATGGAGAAAGGAACGTAATAGGAAAACAGAAATAGGAATAAGACTAGCATTTTTTTGCCTCTGAGAATATCAATTTATTCATAAAAGCATAGAAGCTTTTTGCTCTGCCTTAAATTCCTTTAATTGTTGTGTCTATATCTTTTAACTCTACTTTCTAAAGGAATAAGAAATTATATGTAGTACTCTAGGAAAAAAGAAAGAAAGAAAGAAAGAAAGAAAGAAAGAAAGAAAGAAAGAAAGAAAGAAAGAAAGAAAGAAAGAAAGAAAGAAAGAAAGAAAGAAAGAAAGAAAGAAAGAAAGAAAGAAAGAAAGAAAGAAAGCTCTTTCACTACACTATATTGTCATGTGGAATCTACTTCCATCTACTATTGATAAGAGCAAAGCATACTAATTGAAGATTACTTTAAAAAAAGAAATCAATAGATCCTTTAAAAATATGCCATCAGTGTGTAGTTAACACATCTCCTCTGTTTGGCAGTACAATAATCCCTGTCACCTCCTGCAAGAAGAAAATGATCCAATATTTATTATCATGTTTGGTTGATCATGTACATCAAGTACCTCCCTGATTATTGCCATGTTTGAAGAGACATGTGTTGAACACCATACTCAGGACATGCAGAACAAAACAGATAAGAGTGAAGAAGCCTGTAAATATGGTTCCTACTCCAATAACCTTTTAAACTGGCTTTAAAGAACTTGGTTATCTGCAGCTTAAAAAGGTCAAAAATTACACATGTTCAAATTTCATGCCAGAAAAATTCCTACTATATTTTTAAAACACTATACAATCTAACAAGATTAGAATAGTTAAATGCTAGATCACTGTTAATTATATGCCTTTAATAAGTAGAAAATTAACATGCCACTTACTGCAATTTTCATGAAAAACACTTTCAGACATTTAATTGCTGAATTTTGTCATAGAAAAGAGTTTATACCCATTTATTTCAATTACTTGATTTGCATCTTCCTCCTTAAAATGAGTAATGCATTAGTTTATCATACAGATAGAAGCTGAATAGGATGACTTCAAAACCAGTTTTTCCATAGGTAAAACTAAGAGCATATTATGTCTGGGCTATGTACACCCTCTTTACTGCTACATATCTCAAATCCTCTAATGCAGCTGGTGTGAGCCCAGGCATGCTGGAAATGGAAACTCAACCTATGAATGATCACGTAACACCAGAGCAGTAACATGAGATGCGTTACTGCATTAGTACACAGCGTAGATTTTCCATCCATTCTCTGCATGAGCTTTTTCCTGCCAGTTATGCCCTGCTGTGTTGCAGTTTTACTTACACTGTTTGGGTACAGGGCTTCTTGCAGATGGCTGCCCATCTTCCTGTGTACTCCTCATAGTGTCTTGCTAAGTGAGCACCCCTCTCATCTTACCCCTGCTCCAGCAGAGCCTCTCTCTGTGGAAGATGGTGCCCGTGCCTTTTGGGGTTTCCCTTTTCTGACAAGTGGTACTGAGCCATCAGAGTCATCCAGGCTGGTTTCAAGCTCTCCAATTTACTTATCTTACTGAGTTCATGCCACATTTCTTCTTAATTCCATGTCCTTTTGTCCCTATTCTCATTTTTCATTTTGTTTTATTTTAAGCTCCACTTTCAGCTGCTCCATGATTCAGTCTCTTTTCCATGGGGACATGTAAGTTCCATTCTAGTTTACTACATTGCAGCTTGTGTAACAGGCTCAATATCATGTCACGCATCTGATCTCAAAAAAGGGAGTAGAGAGTAGGCAATTTATTAATTAATTTTCTTATATAAATATTTTTAAAAAATCACATATGTAATGAACTGCAGGCTGCAATTCTATGTGAAAATGCACCTCTATTACTGAAAATATTATTAACTGAAAGCACCTATGCTTTCCTTTGCTCCAAAAAAAGAAAAAAAAGGTCTAGTCCAGAGTTCAGTTATTCAAAATATATGAATGTACAATGACAACTTGGCGGGTTGAATTTTACTTGTATTTACCCATTTCTTGTTAAATCTGACCAATTCAAAACACAACAGTTCTTTTAAGATTTTCAGCAACAAAGGCTCTCACAGTTCAGGGAAATTGAACACTAGTGGTATTATTTTCAGCAGCGCTGCCTCTGTGAACTCACAGAGGCAACATCCAGGATTGCATATAGCAGAACCAGTCCAACCCATACTATACTGGGCCCAGCCATGAAGCCCAAACTGAGATTTAAAGTATCCCAACTCAGGTATGTCCAAGGTCATTCCTCCTTCTCTCTCTTCTGACTGGTTGAAATTAAAAAGTAGAATAACCAGCATCTAATGTCAAATTCCTATTTCTTCTCCCTGATAGATTCTTTATAGCCAACTTAGACATTTTCAGGAGGGAATGAGCAGCTGCTGTAAGATTAGTTTGGAAATGGATTGGGTCTGGAGAGACTTTTGGCCACATCTCACAGTACCAACCATGGTGTACAAGCAGGCAGAACAAACCTAAATGGAAAAAGGAAGGAAGCCAGTCCAGGAAAAGGGCAGAGGAAGCTTATCCAGCCCTGGAAGGAACGCATAGTACTTGTGGTAAAGTCTCAGTTTAATCCTAAAGATTAAATCTTGAAATCATTCCTCACTTCTTGTTCATGGAAAACATTTGCTAACAGTAAAAATGCACAAACAGCCCTATTCTGTGGATGAGCAGAAGTGAGTTCCTGCTGTATTTCTGCGCCATTTTACAAATCCAGGTTTTAACTAGGTCCTTTTTGACGCTCTGAGCAGTTTGGTAACAGTTTATTTTTCACCCCACTGACATGTACCTATGAACTTTAACTAGCAACAGAAGTGAAATTGCTGCAGAAGCTCTTTCTCCTGGTATTTCCAGCTGTAAGTGGTAGTGGTGAAAAATCTCCTAGGCTGACAGTTGTAACATGATTTTCAACCACTTCTGTGGACTGTAGGCATAAAGGGAATTCAGATAAGGCTATGAACTTGTATACAGTTATCTGAATCTTACTTGCAAAGTTTTCAAAGTTCATCCATCATTACAATGGATCCCATGGGATATTAGTTGGCTCTGGGGAATGTTAACTGTTTTCCCAATTTCATAATGCTAGGACTGGTGAGTATTGTTAGATATTGTAAGACACCATTTGCCAGCCTGAAATGTGATGTTTATATAAATATGTCTGGAACATACAGTACCTCTGAGGGACTGAATCAAAAATAACCAAAGGTTTTCACAGAGCACCATAATTCCAGGGGTGAAGTGGGCAGTGAATTTTGACATGCTTTCTACCATCTGTGTTTGTCTAAGTATGCTTGCTTGAGAAGAAGCAGCTGGGAGACTTCTGTGAAAAGATGCCTATATTTTAGCATTCTTCTCAGAAGAATAAATACCAAGTTTCTGTTTCTCCTGACAGTGAGCTGGTATCAGATCATTCGTAAAATTAACTTTGAAATACAAGATGTTGTTTTTCTTTTTCATTGTTTCTGTAGTATGTGCTCCCACCTAGGAAGGTTAATACAGGCATCTGTTTTCTCTTTTTAGATGTGATGATATTTAAAAAGACTGTGTGGGACTTTTGTTTGTTTATTTGTGTTTATTTCAGTGTGAGGGAGGTGAAAAGTTTTTAACAATAGTGAGTTCCAAATGTGTTGTTAATTTATGAAACTGCTGCTGTGTTTCATGTTCTTTGATGTTCTGAGGTTTTCTACTTACCTGATTTGTAGGTTTTAATATTTGCTGCAATGTCACCTTTTTAATGAAAAAAGCAAAAAAAACCCCCCAGTTCTAACAACTTCACCATAGGTGCTGAAAAGGAGAAAGTACATAAGAGAGAGAAAGAAAGTGGAAGGGAAATGGACAGCTCTCAGTTATTTTTCCAAACTTTACTCACTCTGCTTTTATTCCCATTTGGTCATGGATACCAAAACCTTAAGTATGTAGATAAGGAAGTATAAATCACTTTTACCTAGAAAATGTGAGGCTGTCCTTAAGCCCCTCTCATGAGCTTTGAGTGTAGTGATACAAAACTGAATTTTTTATGTAGTAGCTAAAAAAACCACCACTGAAGTTAGTGGGATCTGCCCACTGATTGTCTTTAATTGAAGCTGGATCAGACCCATAAGCCACACCAATTATGTTTGTCCTGGCAGCTAAACTGACAGGCCTGTCTACATAAACTCAAAAATCTTGTGTTTAAAAATGTAACAGTTCTGTATTCCGATCATAACACTAATGATGTTCCTTGATTGGGAATATACAGGGTGACAGTCATCCTCAATGATAGAGGCAGACATCAGTCTTAGCTTCAGACAGATCCAAAGGCAGTAAGACATTACCTGGAGTTTTCCTCAGCAAACACCCTGGAGTACAGTGTTGGCCCATGCTGACACATCTGCAACAACCATTTCTTTCTCAAACTTTGGCTACTTGCAAAGGCTTTCCCTTTTTATGTTTTTGCAATGAGTCTTGAACATCTTTAGTTCCAAAGCATAGAGGTATCAGAGGATGAGGACAGGGGTATTATCACCGAGACTAATGAAATATATCTGTTTTTTCCCCAGAGGTGCGGAGAAATCTCATTTGATAGTCCTGACCAGAATGCCAAATGTGTGCGCATGCTAGGTAAGGGTAAGAATCTCTTCCTTTTTTTATTCAAGTGTATGGATATGGAAATATGTTTAATTGGGAATTTCTTCTTAAAAGTACATGATAATGACCATGATGATCCACAATGGCACTTACACAGTGCATCCACATCTAGTCTTCATGAATATATTCTTTGCAATGAACTTTCAATTATTTAAACAAAGCACATATATTCTAGTAGTGTCCATATGCATAGATGAAAATATAGCAGTACCAACACTGTAATTGGAAGCTCTGATGAGCTGAATCCCAGAACTCATATTCAAAAGCTGAAAAGCTGTACTTCTAAAGACAGTATTAATTCCACAAGCATGTATCAAAAGTGTCTAAAGCAGACCTTCAGCTGCATCAGTCTGGGAAATTTCAGTCAATGTGATTTTACATATTTGCACTGGGGTAGCTTTGTAGAAATTCACATTAAGTAGTGCCTTTTCTTTAGAAACAATGCAGAAATATTCTGCTATGTTTCACTAATTTCTGTGACCAATTTCATTGTGGTCGTGTGTTTCACCTACAATGCTAGTACTGAAACATTAATAGCATGGCTAGTATCACAGTGAAAGGCAGGGAGCAAGTGTCTAAAAACCTAAGGGATAATGTTTACTTGGGAAAAAAAATGAAATCACAGAACACTTCCAGGATTAAGCCTTAAATTCTGAAGACCTTTGACCTGCCAGAGAAGAGATAAATATATGCTGTAAATTAGAGCATTGCATCTAATAAAGTGAAGATTGAAATAGCCACAGTTTTTAAAACTGCAACTGGCAATGTCTTAATTCCCATCTGGGTGCATAGCTGTGCTCTGTAATAACAGATTATGTGGTTTGTTGTTTAGATTCATTAAATCCTATTGTCACAACAGACTATAATTGCTGCAGAGGAAATCTGTCATGCTTGTAGCGCACAGATCCCAATAGATGAACTGACACAATGGGCCATAATGATCTGTTACATCAATGATCCATGGTTAGAAGTCCTTAATGGAACAAGCTGACAAAAAAAGATACACTTGTGATCCTTTATCATGCCAATTATAATCTACAGTGTAAATACAATTGAGTTCCTAATACTCTAGTTCTAAGGAAGTTATATCCATGGAAATGTTATTATGCATTAGGGGGAAGAATGGGGGATGGGAGAGAGGAGAACAAAAAAAACCCTTCTGCATGGTTGGTTCATCATTTCATTTGGCATTTTTAGAACAAGTGAGTCCAAAAGTGGGAGTTTGACATCCCTCTTAGTGCAAACAATTCTTTAGGAGTAGTGAGAAGAACAAGATCTTGTTTCCATTACATGTGCTCTTATCTATGTCTTGCAGTATATACATGTACAAGAATGTATGCTGTGCTGTGTAGGAAACTGCTAGGAATGTAAAAATTACTCCAAGAGCACATGCCAAAGCTGTAACTGATTCTCAGAGGTTACAGCTCTTGTGATACTTTGCTTGTATATATTTTGCCTGCTATTGTTATTTTTCAATGTTGCTAACAAATTAAGGACTGTAGTGTCATATATAACATAGAATTTTTCATTTCACCCCAAGGAATTCCAAATCATGTACAGAACTGAAACTATTCTAAGTGCAATTTGTATATTCCAGAAATGGCTCTGTAAGAGGTGTGGAAAGAAACTAACAAGTACAAACAGAGCAGAAACTGTGGTTTCTCTGAGAGTGACTGCTGGAGACAAGCTCCATTGTCTCAATTTATCATAAAAATCTCTGTGGTTCTGGTAGTGCTGTAAAGCCAGAGGGTGTCCGCTCTGGACACCTTTCCTTTCATACTGAACTTGTAAGGAAGAGCAGAAACCAGAAACTGCACAGCCAAAAAGACCTAAGACTTTGTGTTGAACATGTCATTCAGTGCCCAGTCTCATATTTTACAAGGGAGTTGAATTTCCAAGAGAATGTAACACAGTTTGCCACTGATCAATGCAAAGATGACATTATTAATGTCTGTGGGTGGAACCAGTGAACAAAGCACAGCGCGCCTTCAGAGGGGGGACATCTTTCTTGGCTGCTCTGTCTTTGAAATATGCTAAAACTGTCGTGCTGCCATGTAATGTAACAGTGACACAGTGCTGACAGAAATCTAGAGGGCAAGTCCCAGCAACTGCAAGAGGATAATTACCCCAGCAAGAGAAGAAACACAGGAGCCTGGAGTACTGACTGTATTTCTTAAGGGATCTTTGATGCAAGATCAGTCCATATTTGAAACTGCACATTATTGAGCTGTACTCTAAAATGGCAGTAGCTGGTTTTGTCAGAAAATGTCTGTATCTGCTTTATACTACTGGTTCTGGGCTAGCTTCAAATTTAGTTTTTTAGAAGTAATGCCAGGCTTGCCACTGAGTCTACATTCCTTGAGATAACATGGATTATGTGCATGAAGTTCTTTTTCTTTAATGGTTGAGGAAGAGGGGTTTGCAGTAAAAATCCTGTTTTCTGCTGGAAAACAGTAAATAATAGACTAAAAAATGCCAAAATGCTTACAATGCCTAGACTGAAGTTAGATAACTTTTCAAGGCACTGACTAGATACCACTCAACCTGAGATTAAGAGCATAGAATTGGTTTAATGCCTCATCTTTCAGTATCAGAGTGATGGATATATATAATTCAAGTGTAAAAAAATAACAAAATTAAATGGTCACTTAGCAGTGTTGCCTGAGGATATAAAAGATAATAGCTATGTGCTCTGACCAGAATATGTTTAGTGTTAGTGTAATTATCTGCACTAAAGTCATTACAGAAAATTATGGTCTCCCTCTTATTT
The DNA here is from genome assembly GCF_023055355.1 of Agelaius tricolor. Classification (NCBI taxonomy): domain Eukaryota; kingdom Metazoa; phylum Chordata; class Aves; order Passeriformes; family Icteridae; genus Agelaius; species Agelaius tricolor. Next base: position 50,215,551 of record NW_027269261.1, read on the forward strand.
TTCATATTGTGCTTGTCTCTTTACACTTTTATCTGTCATGATTTAATCCCAGCTGGCAACTAAGCAACATGCAGCCACTCACTCACTTTGCCTCACAGTAGGAGCTGAATCAGAAAAAAGTATAACTTCTGGGTTGAGACAGGAACAGTTGAATAATAGAAACAAAATACAATAATAACAATAATAATGGTGCCAATGAAAAAGAGAGAGAGGAATAAAACCCAAGAGAAACAAGTGATGCACAATACTACTGCTCACCACCTGCTGACCTAAGTGATTGGCAGCTCCCAGCCAACACCCCCCACACACACAGAGAAACACAAGTTTATTTCCTGACCATCATGATGCTGTATGATGTGGCATATCCCTTTGGCAAGTTCAGTACACCTGCTCACAGTCAGAGCACAGGAAAACAAAAAGTCCTTTACTTAGAGCAAGCTCTACTGAACAAAAACTATAGCATCAGTGTGTTATCAACAACTTTCTCATAGTAAATTAAAAGCACAGTACCACATCAGTTACAAAGAATGAAATTAACTCCATCCCAGTCAAAACCAGGACAATGTGTTATACCAGTTAAAGCAACACAACTTTGATAAGAATGTTGGTCAGTGGTCTACCTTAGCCCATCGAAGACCTGAAGTGCTCAGATCCTAAATATATCACAGCTTTCTTTAGTGTGGCATTGGATAATACTTTGAACCCTGCATATCCATTATCCTTCAAAAAATGGGAAGATAAGTGGTTCCTCACTTAGGAAAAAGAAGAATAAATTTATAAGTACAATGAGAAGCTGAAGTTCTACAGCAATATAAGTAATGAAACTATTACACTGTCAATAGAAGTGTGTTATCAGAGGTTTCCCTTGAATCTCCAAGTCTGCCGGGAGACAATGGCAGATCATCAGCAAGATCTTCCAGGGCAAGGAAGAAAATCTGAACCCTTCTGCTAAAATTGGAACTGTTATCAAGTTAGTGAGGGCACTTGGCCATGAAAAAATTGCCTGATAATGCTGAACAGGGTGTCAAAAAACGTTTGCTTTATGCTGAATTCTGGAAGTTAGAACCCTGGGATCCTCATGCTCTTTACCTTTAATGATTTTGACTTAAAAAAATTATAGCTAGCACAAAAATTGAGATTATAAAAATGTACTCACTATCAGACAGAGATTTTGACTGATAGTGAGTACATTTATCAGTTATCAGTCTAGAGGTTCATATTATGAAAGGCAGAAGGGAATTATCCCTCTCCCTAGAGCACCCACTGCTATTTTCAATGGCACAACCTGAAGTTAATTTTTCCCATATGCAGACAGACATATTCTGGGCTCAGACATGACACAGTATCATATCATGCAGAGATAATTGGGTTAGTTTGCTGGGAAAATTGCTGGTTGGATGCCTAAGCTAATTAACTCTGCTGGGAAAGATTGTATAGAAGCTTGTAAGAGTCCAAAGTTAAGGCAACTTAACCGGTTCTCACTTCCTTAACTAGTTCAGTTAACAAAGTTAACTCAGTAGCCTCTACATGGCAGAGCACTGAGTTTTAAGAATCTGTCCTGGAAAAAATAACTTCCCATTGCTGGTTCTAAGAAGCTGGACTAAGAAGCAAAAAGGTCTGCCAACTAGAAGAGAAACTTCAATTATACAGAATAGATATGGTTATCCTTATATGCTGTTTAGAAAATAGGTAGTTGCACTCATCACAACACATACAAAATTAAATTATCCCTTTGGTTTTAATCTGTTCAACATGATGGATGATAGTGTAGTAAGGGGGATGGATGATAAGTGCAAATTATTTAGTTTGTTACTTCAGCAAGAAGTCTTTCATCACGAGATTTAGTCTTTACTCCTTAATGAAATGCTGGGCAGATTTGGAAGAGGTCACATCTCTTGTTGGCAAACTCTGCCGTCTGCAGAGATCTTTCCAGGGGAAATGTGAATTTCCCACCTCAAGGAGCTGGTTAGTAAGATTAAAACACAAGCCTTCCAGATGCCCCATGGCAAAAGGCTGAGGTGCTTTCTTTTCATTACTGTAAATTCCATGCAGACAGAAATGATGTGGCTGAGTTTTATTTCCCATTTGGTGCAGACTTAATCCTTGCAAAAGCAGACTGATGAATCTTGGAATAAAAGCAGTTTCCTCACAAATAGCTGTTTAAAATTAATCAAAAACAACAACAAAAAAAGCAATTATTTTTTAAAAAAATTATGTAGTGCCACATTTTTTTTTAATTCTCCAGTCTACTAGTCCATAACTTTGTTGCTTTGAGGCAAAAAACTTTTTCATATTCCAGCACAGAGAGGTGTCTACCTCTCTCATCTCCCCCAAAATTTTTTTTTTTTTTTTGCATACTTCCACCATTTATTGCCTATGAAGAGTTATGGGTAAACGAATCGGCATTTAGCCACGAAATTAGTTTCGTGGATCCAGCTTCAGTCTTGGTGGCTCTTTGCCCACAGCAGGAAACCACCACACATTTGAACAGAGTTGGCAACAACAGCTTGAGAGAGAGACATTACTGGAATAACAACTGTGTTGAAAGCCAGGAGAGAGGGGTACTGGCAAGGCTCTGGCTGGCTGGTCCCTGCCTTATATAACCATTGAAGGCACCTTCACTCGTGGCAGGAAAAAAATCTATTGTAACTTTGCAAAACTTGACCAGGTAAATAACCAAATAACTTAATGGGTAAAAAATACTGAAGAGTAATTAAATGTGTCTGTTGCAGTGTCAACTTACCCTGCAGCAAAGGGAGAAAAAGAAATGAGGCATGTAGTCAAATGGTTCTGCACTGACAAAGAACCTGTGAGCCATTCCTGGAGCCCTCACTGACATCATTTGAAATGTGACCCTATATCTCTTGCACATTCAAAATTTCTGCTGCAACTGATAGTCATGCATGAGCAATGGTGTTCTAAATAGCCAAATATATGGACTATATATATCCCAGTCACTTGAAGACTTACACCTGCACTTGACCTTATGCAGACTTAGTATTCTATCTGTGCAAATGAGATGCAAATAAACACGTGAATTAATTTTTGTGAAATTAAGACATGTATATATATATATTGGGAAAAGGCCTACAATCTACAGTGGCTAGGAAGAAATCCATGCTTGTTGCTACACTGCCCATCAGGATTGCTCAGAAATTCATAGCTGTCGGAAGGGAGAGGCTTAGGATGCCTGCTACAAAAAGATAGCCTTCTATTCCATGAGCAGCTTGCAACACAGGATGAAGAGAAGCAGGTTTTTTCCATTTATAAAGCAATGGTGTGAATGCATACAGAAAGATAAACACCATGTCTCCTTTTGATATCCTGTTCATGTAGATAAATTCAAATTTTAACATATAAGTCAATGTTTCAGGTTTTTCACTTATATTTTATATTTCCAACTGCCACTCTCTACCAACAATTTATTCTGATGATAATATTTAATATTATGAGAACAGGATTGTATAGACAGGACCTATGGAACTGTAGTTCTTCCACCCAATTGAGTAGAGATTTTCAAATAACTTCTAATACTTTTCCCTTTTTCCTCTAAAATAGCATTCCAAAATATTAATACAATTTAAAAATAAGACTTAACTCCTGATACTGCAACTATGCTTGTAAATGCATTTTAAAAATTGCATTCTCTGTGTCCTTACCACCACTGAAACAGAGGCTTATTGCTCCTTCCCATCAACTCCTCCTGAGCTGACTGTATCTTCCTGAAATGCATTTTCGAAATCTCACCTGTTTTCTCCGAGAATTCCCGTGACTTGTTGGCCATAGTGGCACAGAGCAGACTAGACTTGGGCTATCACCAAGTGGTGATGTGGAAGGCTGAGATGCCAGGCTGCTGCTCCAATGGGAGTGTTGCTTGGAGACAGAAAGTGGCAAACCAGCAGGCATGAGGCCACAACAGCAACTCCTTTGTCAAGAACTTTGTGGTATACACACACCATCATTGTGCCACTTCATCACCATGTTACGGTCTCAGGCTAAACAAGTAGGACCTCTTTGTCTTTACTATGATAAGATTTTTGCCTAAAACCTCAAAAATGTAAATATCAAATCCAGCTTTTACTTTAATGACTATTTGATTACTTTCGGTAAGAACCCAGTAAAAAAAAAAATTAAATTTCCGATGCCCTAAGAATATTTTAAAGAGCAGCTCTCTAATAACATCTTATTATTCATGTAATTTTGATCTAATTGCTATTTTAGGTAATTATATAGGCTGGTAGTTGAGTGACAGTGACCACCTGTTTATCCTGTTCTGTCCTGTAAATCAGGTCAGACTGAAACTACTTCTCTTGCAGTATTGTACCTTTTAGAGGAGTGCTGAAGGAGACAAAAACTGGCCTTGTCCTTTTGAGCATGTGCATAAAACACTTTTCAAAATTTAATTTAGGGTTCTTCGTTTTCTGTTGCATAAACATTAACTTGAATCATATCTAGTTTTATCCTATGTCTGAACCTGGTACAGGAAAGAGATGGAAGTCAGGGCACTTGTAGAGAATGCAGTAATGAGGATTTGGCTGCATCTATATAATGTAAGCACAGCACGATGGCTTTCTGGAGAAGAGAGTGTTACTGTGTTGCCCACATCTGCAAGAGCCATTCATTTGGACCAGGAGATCCAGCTGAGATTCAAAACCTCAAGAGATGATTAAAAAAACCCTCCAGTCTCACAACTAGAGATACCCCAAACCCCTGACTCTTCAGCTTGTCTTTCTATCAGAATGGTTTTTTGACTTGCCTGAGAATTTAGGAAAAAGCTACAGGTTTCCAAGTCCCATCCAGAAGTTGCACTCAAAGCATGTCTACAAATACCTGCAAATTCTGCCAAGTGTCTCCCTTTTTGTCCAAAGCATGTTGCAAACAGAAGGGTTGCATTCTGCTGTCCATTTATGTAATAACCTAGAGAGAGATTAATTCTGAACTTTCATCATCCTAAGATAGTTAAACCTCACAGCACTCACTTTTTCCTTACCTACCAAAATAAAGGCAACACAGGTTGAGATTAAGTGCACTCTGTTCCCTCTACTGACCCTGCACAAGGACAAATGCTGGCTATGGCTCCAGGAGGATAGGAAATAGCCCCCTGCATCTGGGGGAGCACACACATGTAAGACAAGGAGAATCCTGAATTTTGTTTCACAGACATTTCCTTTTTCTTTTTTTTTAACTAAGCACTTCTTAGAAAAGCAGAGGAACAGTGGATTGATTGATTTACTTAAGATGATCTCATATGTTGTTTCATGGTATTTGTCACATGAGTTATTGCTGATCCCCTGTTGGAAAATAGATTTCAAGTGCCTATTCACTCTGCTTCCTCACAGTTTGATTTTTCCTCATGCCTAACCTCGTGCCCAAGCACGGACAGCATTCACGTAATTTCCCATCTTCTTTGTCCAAAGTGCTATGAGTGGGCTGTGTTCACCCAAAGTACTTGCTGTACAGAAAATTGCTGTGACTAACCATGCTGCTATAATAATGTTCTCTCAAAAGATGGGGAGGGGGAAAAGGATCTCCAAATTGGGGACCAAATTGAAGAAGAAAACACTTACTCATAGTTTTACATCAGCCATCCCTTCATGATAGCATACATATAATGAAATCTCCAGAGCTAAACTTTTCAAAATTGGATTTAAAATGTTCAGATTTATAATTTGTGGTTTGAGCTCATCTCCAGCAATTAATCTTTGCTTCTTTAATTATTACTTGGTGATACCTTGGAATTTCACAGTCTCTGCAATGTCCTACAGATTATTGTGTAGCTACCCTTAGTAAGAGTGATTAATGTGTGAGAAAGCCATGGAATTCCTGTGTTTTCAAGCACTCAGTTCCTGACTGTACATGCTCATAAATTTCTCAGGTTAAGAAGGCTTTTGCCTATATTCTTCTCTGCTCTGTATTATAAGAATGTCTCATGTTCTGGAGCAAAACATTTTTGATGTTTTGAATGTTGTTAATTTTCTCATTGTTACTGAGAACTGGCAGTGTAATATTTGTAGGAATTTTTTTCATTTCTAGTATAAAAAAATTAAGCTACCAAATAAAAACCCTGATGTTCTTTTGCCTGGTTATCTGGGTAAGTAGTTTTCCTTGATGGCTTTAGCTTCCTTTTCCTTTTTAATTTTTTTTAATATTAAAATATAATTTCTAATTATAATCTGCTGTCTTCTTGTACATCTCATACTTCTTAAGGCATTAAGTTGTTTTCTTAGCTCATCTGTTGATCATCATAGTACTTAAGCATGTATTTACATACTCTCACTGGAGCCAAAAAATGAGTAGATTGAAATGAGTTTGCATGCCAGGGTCAGTCACAGTGTCTAGCACTGTGCATGCTCAAGCACTGAACTGATCCAAACACTTGAGGCTCTGGGCTTATGAAATCATGGAGTGTGACTGTGAATATTGGTAGTAAATGATGGAAATTCTATTTGGCAACAAGAAATGGAATTTCTGAATCGTAGCTGGCTATGCCAAGAAATTAATGTATTTCTAACAGAAAAGTTCAGAGAGTTCTCCTACTGGAATTCTCTCACAGGGCATTCTTCTCACTCTGCAGAGGAAGTAGTGCTGAAGACAGCTGGGATGCAATTCATCTAGCAGAATGTCTGTAAACATCTATAAAAAAAATTAAAGTCTACAGCCATCATCTAATCATCCCTTTTGTAGCAGAAAAGAACAGGAAAGAGGTGCTTTCTTCAGACTTAGATGTCTGAAACTGGTCTGAGGAATCCTACTGTCCCCACTGACTCCTCAAGAAAGTGAAGTGTGGATGAGAGCAATTGGAGGGGAATAATCTTACTCCTGGAGTACAGATATTGTTTTTCACGGTGCTCAAAGCTCTCAGGTTTAAAGTGGAGGGAATAATAGAAAAATAGGCTAATCAACCTCATCTGCAATATTTTAATCTTTTTTTAACATAAAATCAAGTCTCAAGTTTTTAGGATATTTGTAGAAAAGTATTTGTGGGAAATTGTTTTTATTAACTGAATTCTTTTCCTCATTGCTTTTGGGAAGTCTTCATTTCTCTCTCTCTCCCTTTGACATAGCTGCAGGACCTTTTCTGACATCTCAATAGCTCCTGAATTTGAGTTGAATAAAGTAAATTGAAAACATGACAAAGGATTTTTCAAATGCTTAAGGGATCCAGCATGCTGTCCTATGGGAAGAAAATGTGGCTGTATGGTGAAATCTTTAGACATGAAAACTAAATTCTGCCATCAATGTGTCAAATATGGTTTTGATTTTCATAACATTGTGAATATCAACTCACAGTAATTTTTTTTTTTATGGAGAGTACTCTATAGCTTATTTTTGTAAAGAAAGTGTACACATTAGTGCTTTAGATCATCTCAGGAGCGTGTTCTTGAAATCCTATCCCAACATGCTGCAAATTCTGCTTTCCCTTATGAAGCAGTCTGGGAATAGACAAACTGGGCAACTTTCACATGTAATAGAGCAAGCCCTGTGCTCTGGAAGCACTTCTAGTGCATTCTGGCTGCTCCTAGACATCTAATCCATGGACATAGATTGGAAGTAGTGCAAATAAAATCGTCCAAAGCACACACAGTGCAGGCCTGGGGGCCTCTGCTGTGGCTGTTTAACTCAGCCAATTTGCTTTTCTTGTGCTCCTGCTTCTCTGAACCTTGCCAGAGAGTCAACACCTATTGGGACTTCAACCCAGCACTTGCTCTAACATGCAGACTTCTGTAGCCACATCCTACCTTCAGGACCATTCAGCTCAGTTAAGATTTAACTGAGGATGTTTAGGATGTATACAATTCATAATTTATGACAAGTTGTAAGCGTGCGTTTGTCATTTGCCTACTTCGAGTACACAAGCCATCAATTAGTGCATGCAACCTACAACTTTATCAGATATTTGTCTTATACACTCATATGAGGACAGGTTTATGGGGAATGGCAAATGTGATTTAGTCCAGTGAGAAATTTGTCCTTTTTGAAACATAAGGTAAAATGATTTTTAAGTCTAGATCAGGATTTCACACTGAGATTATAGATTAATACCGAGCAAATTTAATTTAACATTTCATTCAAAGGAATTATTCATATTGCAAAGCTTTGTTTATTAACATACATAAATGAGATCTTCACATTTTATTCATGCATATATAGGACAAATTATAATTGAGATATCTTTTCATTTCATAAAGGAGATTGCTAATGAAAGGACTCAGAAATACTGGGATCATACACTTTATTAGTAGACTTAGAAGAAAGCAAGGATTAGTGGACTAGAATTGATTTCTCCATCTGAAAACAGTGCAATAAACTGACAGCAGAAATGTATAACATGTTCATACCAAGAAGCATATTATCCTGCTGACAGAAGAAGGGACAGTTACTTTCAGTGTCTTTTCAGTTAGATAACAATGTGTAAAGATAGCCCATACATATATATATATATTTATATACACTATTATATCTTTTGTTAATAAATAATGTATGAACACACTCTTAAAAAGAAGCCTGTGCTTCTTTTTATGAGCTATATTTCAGATTTCTACAAAAGTAGGAAGACAAATTTATAGTTGAGATACATGACTGTTAAGTCCTAGAATGCTCTGGAACCTTGATGGTTGAGACGGGAATTTGTCAAGAGAAGGGTCATTGTCTAAGAAAGAGACAGAAATTTTACTTTTATCAGCTCTAACTTCCAAGTGAAGATTTTCTAATGGAACTTAATTTCTTTAACTATTGGTATCCGAAGTTTTTATATTTACGGACTTGGGGCAGTATCTGCAATACAGAAAAAAAAATCATTGTTAAACTAGTATTATTTGGCTTTGCTTTGTAAACCTCAAATAGGGTTGCCAAAACACTCAGCCACTCTGTAAATATTCAATTAAAATCACCATGGAACTTCTCCTATGGAAAGAGTTGTGATGATGTGAATGATGTGAATGTAAGTTAAGGAGTAGCATAAATTATTCGGGTCCCCAGCTAGCAGCTACATGATGTAACAACAATGGCAGTCACTGACAGAGTTCTGCTGGAAAGGGAAGATGAATGACAGATGCCTCATTGTGATTTCTTGTTATCAGCAGGGAGTGTAACAACAAACATTAATCCACTGGTTTATCACAGGTAATAATATGTCCAGGGAGCTACCACATTAAAGGCACAAGTGCAATTGCTGCCATTGTACATTTGTCCTAGAGGGCTCTTGAAGCAAGTGCATGTCATAATACTTAAGAAACCAGAAGAATTCAAATTTGCATTACTTTAATTATTAACATATTTCACTTTTCTTTAAAAAAAAGGATGGAATAAATCATGATGTTTGAGAAGAAGACTCAAGGCTTTTGAAATCGGTGTATTTGTTTCACGGAGGAAAATGCCATTATAATAGCCCTAAGAACAGTTTACAGAGAAAATGCTGTTGGTTTTGGATATTTTTATTTTAATCCAAACCAGTTTCTCTGCACCAGAAGGAATCTGTGTTTTGTTTAGGCAGAACCATCTCAGATACCACAGTTGCTTCAAATTGTGCAGCTCTTTGAGACAAAACAAAGTCTCTTGATAATTGATGACTGAATAAACAAAGAGGAAACTGGAGGCAGATGTTTGCTGGAAAGCTTTCTGAAATCCTAGAATGGGATGGGGGAGAGTTTGATTTTGATTTTAATCAGAAGCACCACAATTCTCTCTTCACGCTGAACATTTCCTACTTGGCATTTTTTTGTTCCTAATCTTTGTTGGGAGAGGGTGGTGCTGATGCTTAATTTTAAGTGAATTTCCAGTAGTAGATCTAGAAAGGTTTTAGGCTGGCAGCTGTGCAGCCTCAAGCCCTCCCTCTGCAAATCAGTATAAATCCCTCTAACACTGTCCTGCCAGAAATCATCTTCCTTGAAATGGAAAGATCATCTGCAGGAATTACTAAGCTACTAGCACCTTTATCCATCTGGTTTTTGTAATCTTGCTGAAGCTGCCTTGAGAGTAACAAGATGTGATGCAGGACATATTTAACTCCCTTGGTGGGAGCTACACCAGAAGTTTAGGTTTACATAGGCAGGGCCCATCATTCAGTTCCTGTCCTTATTTTTCCTGTCACTACGTTCACGTCTTTTTTACTAAAAAACTTGCCTGCTTTTGATAGCAAGCGTATACCTAAGCTGGCTGGAAGAAGAGTTACTTCAGAAATGTTTGAAAAAAATCATATTCCTGAAATTAGATCTTATAATTACATTTCAGATGAAAACTTGTGACCCAAATCCAATAGCTTTTAGTGAAATTCTTTGTCTGGTAACAAGATTTAGATTCAGAAAAGCTGATGTGGCGTTTAAAAGACAGGTTGTTAAAGGTCTGTGTGCTTCAGTCTCTTATGTGGGAGGTGCATCACTGTGTGTCTCACTGAGTTACTCCAGCATATGACTGGAGTCCCTGGTGACAGCTCACAGCAGGTTCAGCTTGCCTGAGTAACTGCAGTCACAGAAGAAAATGGGATAAAGAGACAGACATGCTAAGGTTCACCTGAGGAACTCCCATAGCATCTGTGAATCCAGCATTTACAGATGAAAACTGAAATTTCATTTGTGGAAGAAAATGAGCACTAAACCACTCTGACAAATAGGAAAAATTCCCTGTGGAATACAGGAATTTTTTGATAAAAATAATTTGTGGCAAACACTTCAGTTTCTACCATGTTTCCTAATTAAGCTTGTTCACTTAGAGCTAACAAGTAAGATCTCTAGTGAGCCAGCTTTGTGGTAGTTAACTTATCTGACAAAAAGGAAGATGAGTTGGATTAACACAGTGACATGGGTGATGTAAGGGGAGGGATGGAGCTGCTTTAGTGCCTGTGTCAGCTGTAGATTGGTGCTGTTGTGCAGTTTGTGACTGTCCTGCTCATGGAGGAGCTGTCTGCTTGAAAAGATACAAAATTCTGTTCCTAACGCCCTTTGCTCACTGATCCTGTGGCATCTCTTTTGTAAGAGCAGTTGTTATGGTACTGTAAAACAAGACTTCTTCAGTTTTAAAATAAATAAGTCAGGAGTTTTATCCTCTTTAATTGTTGGGGCAATGTGTAGCAACACATTGCTCTAAATTGGATTTAATTTGGCAAGGGATGGGAATGAAGGAGGGTTTTAGTCATCTTCCCTCTGTTTCAAGTTGGCCAGCGCAACACCTGCTCCCACGTTCCAGGGTGTTTTCTCCCATGAGTGCTGGTGCACAAACACTTGCCAGTTACCCTTTGACTATCACAAAAGCAAACAAACAAAGAAGCTGTTTTCAATCAGGTTTCTGAAGCCGGACCACTAGAATGAATGCATCTTTCTTGGTAGAAAAGCTCTTTGTCTATATTTTCCTTGTCATTATAAAGCTACCCTAAAGTGCTGGCTGGTGTGTAATGCAAGACTTCGTGGCAAGTTATTTGTAACTTTTCCAAGGCAAAACATCACAGCAATTTGAGTCTGAGTCTGCCTCAGAAGTGCAAATGTTGATTCAAATGGGGAACTCAAATATATATCCATGAAATAAAGCAGCAACACTGGAACAGGAAAACTGCAGGCTCAGTCTTTTAAAGTTATTAAGTATCAAAATAGTCACTCCTGTCCCAGAGGGACTTTGAAAGCATCTGTATATAGCTTATCAGCCAGTTAAAAAAAGAATTTGAACAAACTCATTGCAAACACTCCTTGTTCACTTGAGGACTCTCAGTCATTTCATTTGGCTCACAAGCACCTGACCAATTTTTTAACCATAAAGAGCTATTTTAAAGCTCTTTGTAAAGCTCTCAATTGTAAAGCTTTAAAATTAAAAAAAAAAATCTTAAATAAAAAGGTTGACTTTAAAAGCCAAAAATAAATTAAATTTTAAAATTAGAGCTTAATCTGCTCCAGTTAAAATCACACATTTCTGAAGAAGCATTCCTAAACTCTGGTCTCCAGACTAGATGTCCTCCATGGAAGTCATGTAATAAAATCCAAGAAGACTATGAAGTTCAAACAAGACTTCCATTCTCCCTCATCCTAGGTCCATGTCAAAACCATTACACTACAAACTCATTTCACATTTGCACACATATACACAACTAACCATGAATTCTTTATTGCATAGACAGGCTGGTCCTGCTCAGTAGACCTAACGCTGCAGGCAAGACTTCTGCTAGGAGCTACAAGTTGTGGAAAAAGCCTTCCCCCCAGCAGAGAGTGAAATTTAACCTGCTTCCCCAATTTATGGATAACCCTTATAAATGCTAAACTGATACATAAATTCCACGCTCAGTTTTATTTTTATATAGAGAAAAAGCGTCTCTTTTCTTCTTGGTCCTATTTTGTAGTGGTCACTGCTAGAGCTTGTGATGAGCTGTAGCTGGCAGGTACTGAGAGCACTAACTAGAGTGAACCCAAGGGAACTACGGAAAAAGTGTTCTTTTCTGGAGGAAAAAAAAAATCTGGATGCAAATAGGATGGAACATGAAAGCAGCAGTGGCTTCTGAGCTCTATTGCAATCTGAGGTTATTTTGAGTATGCTCTCACTTAAATGTTTCAGAAACCAACTGGGTTTTAAAGTTAGAGAGCAAGAAAGCAAAGCAAGAAATTTGCGCCAGGCAGAGTGTTGAAGCATTTTCAATGTCAAAGGGTTTTCAGGGTCTTATCCTTGGATGTAAAATCCAAGGTATCCTATTTGAAATTCTAAAATCCCAGTTCAGGAACATTTTTTGGATCTAGCCCGTAACATCTCGATGACTATGTTTTCACAATCACTAAGAAACACAGACTGATAGATCTTATCTGTGTAGCATGATATATACATGTATACATGCTATACATCTATAGCAGCTTTAGCCTGCTTCTAATCATCAACAGTCTTTAATTATTAACAAAAGTTTAATTAGCTATGAGTCTAAAAAAAAATTTATTTTTTTCTGGAAAAGGGCTGGGAAGATAATTTTTCTTCAGGACAGTAGATGTTTCTAAAGCATTAACCCAAAATTCAAACAAGACATATATAATGAGTGCAAATCCCAGGTTAATTAGAGCATTATATAGCTAAATTGATAAATAAATAATATATATCAAATAGCCATTGCTATTAATGAATATCCCAAACAATTCTGTACTGAAGTTCATGCCTTCGTTTTCCAATTTATAGTGACTTGTTATTCTAAAACAGTACAAGATGTTACTGTATGAACTACATCACCTTCTAATCTATTCTTAGGAAGCATTTTATTGGTAACACTCATTCTAATAATGCTTTTCAGTCTTTGTTGCTGGTCGGATCGCAGGTTAGTCATGGAATGCTTCTGTCTTTGTGAAGCGATTGCGCAGTGCTCCCTGTACATAAAAGCCTTTTTTTCCACAGTGTAAGATATTTCTCTCCTTGTAATTTGCAACCACTGGCCTAACAAGAATCTGGAGTAAAATAAGTGCAATGCAGAAATATGACTTGAATATTTCCAATATGCACTTGCTGCTTTGTCTCTCACAGAAGAGACTTCCCCTGGATTCCCCAGCTACCTTAACACACACTACAAAAGAGGAAGTGCAATGAATGCAGTTGGCTTATTCCCCCCAGGAGTTCCCTCTGGCAGAGTATGTCAAAGCACTCTCAGCCATCAGTCTGTCAGGTCTGCTCGGATGTTTTGGAAGACAGCATGCTCTGAATGGGAATGTAACAATAGCAGGCTGATTTTTCAGCAGCCAGCACTGATAACTCTGATAAACAGTCTTCTTGAGGTAAGAAGTGACGCATATCAGAGGTTCCTGCCTTAGATGCCAAGGTTATTCGTCATGTAATTGGATATTGTTGAAAAAAACCATAATTAACCTAGACTTAAAGGCATAAGGCCATCTAGTTGATAACATGTGGGCAAAGATAATGGTTTGCTGCTGAACCCACTTTAATCTTTCCTTCTCATTTACTTTTAAGAGATGTGACCTAACCAGGTCCTACTTAAACAAAGCTACACTTACTGGCTTCATGATTATTGTTAAATTATAGACCTGATGCTCTTGGCATTTCATTTTATGGTGAGGTAAAAACTTAAGACTCTCCCAATTCGAAGTCCAGGAAGTTATCAGATGAAAAAAGCAAGGAACACATACATCTCCCCGCGCCTCTGGGCGTCTAGTTCTAGCTCCAGCCAGCAGAGAGCAGCTGTGGTGAATACCTTCCATCACCATCCAGTTCTCTCTCCAGGCTGGCCTATTTCATCCTACAAGGCAGCAAAAATTCCAACTGATGTACTTGTGGGGTTCATTGTTAATTGTGCCTAAATTTGCCACTTTCAACTCACCCTGGGCTGTCATGAGCCCTAGGCAGTCTGCTACTTCTGTCCTCACCAAACACTCATCCCTGCTTCTGCTCTACAGCTGCTCAACCATCCATCCCTCTCCAAAAACTGTGTCAGTGCTGAGTCCCAGCAGTCTCAATGGGTCCCCTAGAATTGTAGTGGAAGTTTCTATCGCACCGCCCATTGACTGACAGGAGATTGTAGGAGGTGGGTGGTTTGGCCACCCCAGTGCTTTGAGGCTATTAGCCATGTGATGGGCTATCTGCTGCTTCCAGGAAGTCAAGGACTATCACATCATAACAAGTTTTAGCTCCTGTCCCCAGGGAAACAAACACATGGAAGCTCACAAGGTTGTAACAAACAAAGTAATTCCTCTGGCTCAGGGCAGCTGCAGCTCCCAGCAGCCTACTCCTTCTCACCTCCTACCACCACAAAATTGATATACCTCTTCTCCTTCAACACTTTGGTCAATTATGTAACAGGAAGTCAGATTCCCTACACTGCTCTCTCTCCTTCCTATGCTAAAACCCACTTTTGTGTGTCTCTTTATAAACATCCTCAATCCATCCACATATGTATTACAAAAGCTTCATCACGTACAAACCCTAGAAATCATATACGCTACCTTTTAAGATAGATTTCTGTTTGAACAGCCTCTCAGTTACCAATTCGCTTTCTCATATTCCTTACATGGCAACCATACATTATACGTTTTTCCCTAAAGGCCGCACAAATAAATGAGACTTTGGCTTTTCTCCAGATATTTTCCCATTGTTAACAGGAATATCTGTTTTTAGACCCTTTCCCGTTTGTCCGTAAAGGTAGTCTTATCTTCTTGATTCATCAGTAACAGTTTGTTACTGATGTGGAACTCAGGCTCTTTGAGGTAGCCTTTCCTGTAATTACTGTTTCTGTCATTAACTGTCCCCTAAAACTTGGCCTATCTAAATGGGATTTTTTTTATTTCCTCAGGCTTCTATAGGGGAAAAAATAATTAAAATCTAGTGGAGTTCTTTGGAGGTATTTCATTTCATTGTCTCATCATTACAGAATAGCTGTTAATATTTGTAACCTCTTTTTCCATCGTAGGCTGAATATAGAAATAGATATACCCTGGCAGAAGTTCTAGATTGTTTAGGATTAATGAAGTGAGGAAAAGTTTGTAAGAAACTGGTATTGAGCCAAAATATCAAGATTCATATATTTCCTAGGCTTGTTTAGTCATGTTTCATGCATAGATCAGACATACAAAATAAATGTACAAAAGAAATTATGGAACTTTATAACATTATAAAGAAACTCCTCATTCTGAAGTCTTTAACTATACTCTCACTCTATTAAATTACTGCTTAAGGAGTTTCATCTCAGAAAAGGAAAGAAAGCAGGAGACAATAAGGCACAGAAAGGTCTTGGTTGAAGAGTAAAAATGGGCAATCTGAGCTCTAAAGAAGGAATTGTTATTGCACAATACTGAGGGCAGTAAATTCTCTTTACAGAGAGCGCATTGAATGGCCAGGGGAGCAGTGTGCTTTCTCCTTACCTCTTTTTTTTTACCTTTATATGTCCACAGTAAGAATGTTTATATCTGAAGCTTCTTGTCAGTCAACAGAAAGACACAGGCATTTTGACAGATCTTTTCATCTCTCAAAATAAAGTGGGGCAATGTAAATACCTCCTATGAATCAAATAAGTTGTTTCTGTTGGTTAACTAGAAGGGACCCAAGGATGACTAGTTCAAGAGTTTCCTCCTCTGTGTGGAGGAACAGCAATGAGAGAGGCCAGTAAGACTTTGAGAGGGCTCACCTGTATGGCAAATCAGACATCCAGTTCATGTCATGTTTAAAAGCCAGTTCTGGTTATAGAATAATTCAGGAAATTCTAAAACACTCGGTTGCAACTGATGTCCAAACTTAATTTTTCAACAATGATCGTAGGTAATGCAGCTACAGGTGTAGAGAGGGAGTCTCACATTGCCTGATATTTATGTTTTGAATTCTAAATGTCCCAGAAGTGCATGTGTGGGAGTGTTGGCTTGCCTTGCTATGTCTGCATGCATGCCTAGTCCACATACATGGACATTAGAAGGAATACACGTTTTCTAGAAAATTACAATGCTCATTGTACAGTACTATGCAAATGCAATACAATGCGTATGTAAAAGGCATTTTACATGGTATAAAAGAGAAAAATCACTAAATTAGACATGCTCTGAGAATGCAGATAATGTTCCATGACATGGGAGGAATTAGTCCAGCCAAGAAACACGATACCACATATTTAAAAAGGCAATTTGGCTCTTTAAGGAATACCTCAGCTATTATGTCTTTTCCATCATAACTTAAAACCTCAGGCTATGATTTTATGATACCAACATGCAATATGCTGAAGAAATACCCTTTTAGTGAAATGGTACTTATTAATTAGCTCTTGAAAAATCAATTCATTTTACATGCTTCTAACTGGATTGTCCGGAATCTGGACATCCAAATCAGCAGTCTCTTTGGAAACCAGCTTCTAAGTTTAATAATCTATAGATTCATAATTAAAAGGGATTTCATACATTTAAATGCTTTTTAGTGTAGTGTAATTGAAGGAGTTTAATGTATACTCTTAGCAAAATTGAACAAAAATAGGTGTCTTCAGCAACGTGGAAAATGGCACATGTGAAAGAAATGCACAAAAACTGATTACAGATATTTAGAATAACAACTTTTCAAAGTCTATGCTCTTCTCATAAACAAGACACTGTTACTTTCAGATGGGATGGAAAGATTTTCCTCCCACCCAAGGCCACACACATCCGGAACAGAGAAATCACACACAGGAATTTCTGCCTCCCTCTCTTACTGCTTCACAGTGCTTCATCCAGGGTAGCTCATGTTGAAACACATTTAAGTGCCAGCTCCTCTCAGAGATGCACATCCCTTCACTTACTGTGTAGAGCAAATTGGCTCATCTCAACAGCAATAGCACTTTTTTGGTATTTAGGTGAGAAGGCAAGCATTTGTTGCAGCTGATTTCAGTGCTGCAGCATGCAGTGCTGGTGATAGGCCAGATAGGGAAATTTCTGAGCACATTTCACCTCCAAAGCCTCTCAGTCTCCAGCCAGGCCCACAGCTCTGCCGAGCTTGGGCCAGGCTGCACGAGCGGGCTGTGCCTGCCAGCTGCAACCCTTCAGCTGATCCGCCAGTCACGACAGGACTGGAGCAAAAGATAAATTAGGTAAGCAGCCTTCCCTGTGTGAAATTAAGGGAAATGACTCCTCACAAACCATAAAGGGGATAAAGTAACTGTGGCCTTTGTTACTTGTGACAATGATAGATGATTCTTAGTATTGGCATTTATCCCACTTTTCTGCCAAGAATTGGTCGTTATCCCACTTCTCTGACCAAAATATTGGTTTGGACACAACATTATTTTAAATTTTTCCTCATAATCTATTCAAGTTCCATAGATAGAAATTGCCCTGATATCCAGTCCTCTTCAGTATTAGTGACACTTCAGTCATAGGTGAACAGCAGAGCTAACAGCTATTCCCATAGTTTGCAACTGTACCCTCACCTAATAGCCCAGGAGTTATTGGCAAGGCAACACAAATAATCAAACACAAATAATCAAATTATTTTGAGCAACAAGAAAAAAACCAACAAACAACTCTTTTAAATATTCATAATAAAAGCAGCTAAAGATGCAAGACACTTCTTGTCAACAATAATTGCCCAACCAGAACTGGGCTGGACAAAAAGACAACAATAACACCACTTGAACACTGCGCCTGCTGAGGGCTTTAGGGGTGGTTGCAAGTACTCCCTGCCTGCACACGGCTGGCCCAGGGAAAGGCTTCTCACGTGTCCTTCACACCGAGAGGCTCAGGTCAGCTGGGGACACGGCACTTGGCAAGGTCAGGCAGGGCTGCCAGTGCTACCTGGCATGACTCACAGACATTGCAAAGTGAGGAACTCCTACTCAGCTCCCTGGGAAAAACGCCACCATATCTGAACCTGGCTAACAGGGTTACATTTCAACTTGCATTTGTTATTTGTACTGTCTTGCCAATTGCACTTGTGCCCTGAGGGTGACTAGATAGCTATAAATCTTGATAGTCCAGGTTCACAGAACCACAGAATCATTTAGATTAGAGAAGACATTTTAGATCATCAAGTCCAACTGTTAAACTATATGTATACAACTATGTTTGAGACAGACTCTTCAAAATAAATGTGTTTAGAAAGAGGTGTAAGGCCTCTGTTATTGTAGTATACTAGAGGTTTATTATTCCTAACCTTACTTTCTTCCTTTGAAAAAAGTTAACACTATTCCCATATTACCCAAAGACAAGAATTACATGTATACAGTGTGGCAGATGTTACAAAGAGCTTAGTTCTGGTTTCCTTATCAACCACTATTATCCAGTGCAGCATGGTGCTTTTTCAACTTACATCCCTGGACTTTTTCACAGAGGAACCAGGAGGCAAAAGAAAAACAAGAAATAGGCTGAAGATCTCAACCCAGATCTCAGTTGTCTCCATGCCAGCCATAGAAGGAGGAGGAGCTCCAGAGTCAAGGCAGCTTAGATGTAGCCAAAGTGATTACAACTGATTTCTTAGCAGTTCTTGTCACAGGAATTGTGACAGACCAGAGAGCTGAGTTTGTATCTGCTCTGAAAAGCATATTCAAGAAAAAGCAGTTTCAAGAATATGTGTAATTTGTGACAGATCTTTTCACAAATACTCTTCAGGTGACATCTGTAGAGATGGAAGACTATTAGGAAAGGACAGCTCGTTTTCCTTTATTTTCCCATAAGGACAGTATGTGGGAGAGGGGAAGTATTGAAATGCCACCAATACAGTGGAACTCCTTAAATAAGGATATATATTATGAGAACTGGTGAAAACAAAACTGTTTTGGTTATTGTGTTAGTTTGCAGATATTCACACAGCCATTACTATTACTGTTTCCTCAAGCTTCAGAGACTGAATTTACAAAATCAACACTTCTCAAGCAATACTGCTGATACATTTAGTAGATAACAGGCAAGCCTCAAAAGCTTTGGTGAGTGCATTTTATTTTAAAATATCAAATACTGAATGTTTTCATTTATCTTAGTATCTTGGAATTTAGGCAGAAAACCTGAGATCAGAATTTTCTCATGGGATTCTCTTCCCTGGAAGTGCCTTCTGTGCCATTCTTATTCTACTTCTGATCTCAGCAAAAACTGGGATGCACAGATGACTCCAATATTTATTTATTTCTAAAGCAATGGAACATTTTGAACATCAAAACAAAAAGAAGGAAAGTTTGTTTGCTTGGATGTATGCCAAGTTCTACTGCACAATGTTTAAACAGCAAATGTTACAATTTAGGACAGTTGGTCTGTCTCAAATGCTACTCCACTGTCCATTACTATAATTTAAGTACAATTAGCTTACCCAAATATCAACACAAAACTTGGCTGGTTAAATTGTCTAGCTGTTTTCCATGGTTCCTCTTTGAGTCAAAGGGAAGACACAGACTCTCTGATGCAGTGATTCAGAGTAGAAGGCTAAGTAAACTAGTTGGCGTTGTGAAAGCCTCCCTGTTTCTTACACTGACCTTTAAATGATAATTACAACCTGTCTGTATGACATCAAGCAAAATAAGGCTCAAATAACACAGACATCTGTTACCACATTATCTAATTTGAATGATTTGTACTCCCACATACACACTAAAATATATTGGTACTTAGTATTAAAGAAAAAAAAGCTATTAGAAAAGTTATATTTGACTATGCTGCAGTGAGACGACAAAAATAACCTAAAATTCATGTACATGTTAAATGAAACTACTATTTACCTTTAATATTTACATATATAAACTATGAGCTTAATATTTTTCATCTTATCTAGAAAACTATCACCTGTTTAATAAATGCTGGGGTTCTTTCGGTTTTGTTTTTTTTTAAATAAAATACAAGTAATTAACCATACTAAATAGCTACCAGTCACTGAAGGTGTCTATAGTTACAGGTGCATATGACCAGAGAGATGGTGGATGCCCCACCTCTGGAACCATTCAAGGCTGGCCTGCAGAGGCCTCTGAGCAACTTGATCTAGTTGAAGATGTCTCCTCATTGCAGGAACTTTGGACTAGATGACCTTTAGAGCTTCCTTCCATTCCAAATTATTCTATGATTCTCTTTTACCATTAATTTTCTCCTGTATATCTCTTCATTGTTTAACCTTGCTTCAACAGGAAAATTTCTGCCAATTCCTCTATCACAGTACACTGGTCCCAGCTACAGGAAGGACATCACCCGCAGAGCCACCAAGGGGGGGGTTTTACCACTACTGGTTCAAAGATATTTGAGTGCTACAGAGATGCTATCAGGTCATTTTGGGTTTTTTTTTCCCCAGTGGATTCATACTGCCTTAGAAAAGGCAATATTTCCCTTTTTTTTTTTTCCTAAAAAATAAATTATTAGCAATTTTTTCCTGTCAGGGAAAAGATCCTACTTGTTTCTCATTTTGTTAAGAAAACAACCAGCAATACATTCTGACCTTTTCTGGCATTCTTCCTTCACTATTGTTTTGTTAATTTATTTAGGCTTTAATATTCTAACATGTTTATTCAAATGTTATTCAAATACCAGGTTAAATGTTATTCAAATACCAGGTTATAAGATCTCTTATTATATTGCAATTTTTTGAGGTTATCTCAACAGAATACGCACTACATCAAAAGAAAAAAAATATTTTCTCAGAAGTCATTTCCTGCAAAAATTTAAATTCTGCTTGATGGACATTTGGTTTTAATTTCTAACATCTAATAAAAAAAATCTGACATTTTTGTGAAACAAATTCTGCATTCCCACTTGCTACCGCTAGCATTACTACCATTGTCTTAGGAATTGTATTCTGAACCAGGATTTTTTAAATAATACATTAATGAACCAAAAGGCAGTCCTGGATCGGCACACACTTCTGTTTCTGATATGACTGGAAAGGGAAGTTTATGTTCAGGCCAAAATGAGATTTATTTAAGTATTTCCTATTGGACTAGCTCAAGCACATGTTACAGCATAGTTGGAAATCTGATATTTAACCAATAAGAAACCAGCTGATGTAGACTGCAAATATCAGCAAAGGATATGCACTTCATTTTTCAATGCATTGGGACAGGAAGCTAGTGGTTTAACAGGGTAGTAGGCCAATTGATGCTTGACTCTGTTTTCCACACAGTCAGAAAATTTGGTAAAAGTTACATCACTTCCTTGCGCACCAGCCCTGTTAAATTGTTTCCTGTGCCAATGTTCCACCTGAAGTTGGAAATACTGAAGGATTCCTTTCCCTTTCTGAAAAGCCAGAGTTAGTGGTGGCTGAAATCAGTTTCATCTGGTATTACTTGAACATTGATATTATGCTTGAAAAAAAGCCAGCAGCAACTATGTAATGGGTTTCATTGAAGTGCATAAGAAGTTCCTGATAAAAATAATATAAAACATTTTCCTTATTTAGTGTATATACAATATTCCATTAAAAACTAGTGAAAAGATAGACTAGACTAGGCAATTGCTTGGACTTTTTTTTTTAAACTCTGATTGTGGGACACAGTAACAAACACTCTGTAACATCTCCACTATTCAAAGTGCTCAAGAGCTGTATGGACAGTGAATATGGAACAGGGAAGCAAAATTGTCTCTGGAAGTTCCGTGCTCCCTTGAGCATCAAAATTGTCTTTCCTTGGCTGATGGAAACCCACAGCAATCTCCCTCAGTCAGCTTCTCTGAGTGTGGTCAGAACTCCACAGATTCCAATAAAAGGGTGACTGTTTGACAAGCCCATGCTTATACAGAGAAAATGGCACCTGTCATTCTTAGGATCTGAGCTTGGTTTCTGAATTAAGCACCTTCAGGTTGCAACTGGCAGACACTGATTGTGGGAGCAATGACTCTTAGGTTTAGCTTTCATCTCAACCCAAGGTGGCTGAAAATGGTTTTGCTGTTTCTAGAGGAGCAGATGGCAAGCTAAAGAGTGTAACCCAAAAGTCTTAAAATTGTATCATTAAGTAGCCAGTGATACCCTTTAGTTGATTTGGCAAACGATACTACAAACCTCAGAAAAATAGATTGAAAATATTGCAAACCTCAGGAAAAAAGCACAAGCAAATGTAGTTCCTAGTACCACAGATGGTGAAAGGAAGACAGAACTTTTGACTGGCAATCCCACCTGAAAACTTATGTAATTGCACTGTTACTCATGGAAAGAGATATTTCTGGATACCAAAACCATGACCGAAGCTCACATTTCGATATGTGGCTAAGGTCTGGGGAAAAATTTGTATATAGTACAGTATTTTCATGACCATCTTTTCAAAATAACCTGAATACTTTCTTCTTTTACTAACCATTCGTGGTTTTTAAATCTTACAATTGCTGCGTATCTAAATTATTATTGGTATCATAAAAGCTGTGCAGAGCCTGGAAAAATGACGTGTGATTGCCTGGATTGGAAAAAAAAAAATGTAACAGATATCTTAGAAAACATTTATGGCTTTACACATTGTCAGGATATCTCGGAAAGCACAGTACAGCTGGAACTACATTACTGAGAGCAGCCTGACCAAACACATGTGAGAGAAACAGGTTTTCCAGAAAGCCTTCCCTCCATCTGCAGATCTAGTGGAAAGAGCTTTTCCTCCTAGGCTATCTACTCAGAGATTTTCCTTCCGCAGCTTCATCAGTATGAATAGATTTCAAGAAGAATCTGTAGTGAAGAAAAGAATCAACATGTGTTTGCATGATTATCAGTGGGTTTTGAGTGCATGGTAAAAAAATGCCAGGACAGGGGTGGCAGCATATTTCCAAAGCTGCTCATCCCAGTGGAGCTACATTTACACAAATGCATTTGTAAGAAATGCAAAGAGCTTGATTACAGTAAATATGGCCTGATTTTGCAGTCATGAGAAACTAGGTCAGAGGGAGCTTAGTTTATTACTAAGGATATTTGTGCATCATTGTTAGGGCTTTCCCATGACTTCCCAGCTGGATCTCCTGTCCATCCCCATGGCAAACTGCACCCACTGCTGTCATGCAAGATGCAAAGAGGGAAAGAAAGCCATAGGGTATCTGTGAGAGGGCAAATAATGTCAGCTTTGGGATCTGCACATCATTGGAATGCTGATGTGCAGGCAGCATAAAGAAACAAAGTGTGGATACAACCTGAGCAGAAGTGTAGGTACTCAAGTATCATAGATATTTAATCTGAAATACTCAGTGGCCTAGCTATTCAACATGACCAAAGTACCAAGCTTATTTAGTCAGAGATAATAATAAGTCTGCAACCAGAGTGGCATCAGACAAAATGCAATTCAGTTTATTATTTAACTCTTGCATTGCAAAGAAGAATAAATTTGAGAGAGGTATGCACCTATGCAATCCTAATGCTCATTATAAGGTCTAAATGGGATTATATGAAGAGCTAAATTCACCATCAATTATTAAAGTCAGAAAGATAAAGACTAAAGAATAATGAGGTGTAGATACTCTACAATATTAATATGTGCAGCCATTGAATACCTAACAAGTTAACAAAGTTAAGAAACATGTATTAATTTTATTTAAAATAGTGCTTCTTTTCCTAGTCAAATATTAATCTGCATTTTAAAAGTGAAAAGGAAAAACAAAGTTATCAGATCTTGTGATATCTGATTTACAAAAGAGGGAGCAAGTACTATTATTCATCTGTATTTCTCCTTATATTTCCATTCCATTTACACTTATAGTATTAAGCTTTCTTTGACAAAAAAGTTAAACTAGATATCACTTAATGCATATTTCTTAGCTACTCACTTTTATAATTTCAAAAGACAGAAAAAGACAAAATCATAGCCACAAGTCTTTTCTGAATACCATAAGGGGCAAGGAAACCAGAGGCCATGCAGCCACCTACACCATCTCATTACGGTAAGAGAAGAAAGACAGAAGAAACATTTAAAATGTGGCACATCTCTCATCTTTCAAACTGCTCCAATAATTTTTAGATACATAGGTCCCAATAGAGAAAATATCTATGCACATTCTTAGCTTTAAAGATGGCAGTAATCCCTTTGAATTCATTGAGACCATACAGTTACTTACTATTAGTTATGTATTTAAGGGATAGGTGTCTCTCACATGCTTAGTTCCTTTTTCTACTCAGCTTTTTTTTCATGTATTCCCTAAAGGGAATCCTGTGGGATGCAGAGGTTATTCTTTTCATAGGGTTGTTTCATAAAGATGATTACTAGCATGTCCACTGTCCCAAATAACAGGCTATTATTTTCCACCTACCTGATTTCTACCAACATTTTCAAGCTGATGCAGTGTTCTTAACCTCCCACTCCATTAGCCTAGTCCATCATTAAGCATCTGTTACAATGATCACTCTGTAAACTCAGGCAATGGGGTTTTTTTTAAAATCCCTTAACTTTGCCTTGGATCAGGTAAATTTTGTGTGTAAGAATTAAGGGAAGAAAAAAACTAACAGAGTCCATCAGATACATTTTGCAACACAATCAATTAAATTAAATAGCCTGCTAGCAATTCCCTTTCAGTTTATCATTATTATTTTCTTATTATGGTTTATTAAGATGAGATGAGTCTATTCTCTGTTATTTTCTATTTCCTTTAAAGCCGCATAGAATTTTGCTGTTTACTATGGGAAATTTGAATCAGCACATTCAGTATGCTGAACTTTTAATTTTCCTGAGCAAGCAAAGGAAATATTACACCACCTCACTGTTTCCAATTAGTTATGGACTTTTGTTTATTCCTTTACTGCAAGCATTTTTGCTTAGTTAATAGTACAAATCATTAATCCTAAAAATTTATTCTCTCACTTGCACTAAAAATGAAAAAGGCATTTTCTCCTTGCCCTACAGAACTTAAGCAATCCTTATTCTTCCATTTCCAGAACCTTTTTCCAAGGAATCTGAGTAACTGATGAAAACAACCAACAATTTATGAACCCACAGAACACTACTGCCTGTCTTCTACATTTCCCAGTAGGTGAGGCTCTCAAGGCATGATGCTGTGCAAAGTTCAGGCAATATGAACTAATTAATTAATTAATTGTACCATTGTTTTAGCAATTCATTTCACTGCTCTTGACAGTGAGTTGGTAGCAGTCAAAAATAATCTATTGCATACCTTAAGTAGGCATCAAAGAAAAGTTAGTGAATTGTTGAGAATTCATAGTAAAAATACTAAAATAATTTCAGGGTTGGGAAAAATGTTCTGAGATAAAATTTAGAGAATTTGATAAGTCCACTTCAGAGCAAAGACACAGCAACTGTCCTCAAATAAATATAAATTTTTTCATATTTAATGAAGTAATTGCAATGATAGCCATAAATAAGAGTAATTGTTCTTACTAGTAAGAATGACATTAAAAATAATAGACATCTGGAATGAGACAAATGTGGGGCAAAAAATAAGAAAATTATACTATGATTTTTAAAGTGATGAAAGAAACCTTCCAGGAGGTTATTAGAAAAAATTCTGCATAACTGTGCCTGCTTATGATTCTTCTGTCATATTCTCCAACTTTCTTAGGCACTCTGTTCCCTTGTCCCTTTTAAAAGTTACTCACTTGCATTCTTGTTTTCTCTGTTGCTCTGATTATGCTGCCCTGAAAATGAGCACTTTTTTTTTTATACTTTCTGTGTAGAGACTTGCCCCAGTGCTTGCAATCTTCTCTTCTACACTGAACTCACCCTGAAACCTCCTAAAACTTGATTCTGGTGATGGTGTAATCTCCTGGCTCTGACCCTAGGCAATGGTCTCACCTATGGTCTCTGCATGACTCCATGATCCCTGGGACAGACACAAAGGCATACTTTTCATAAGCAACTACTGATTTAAGATGATTGCACTAAGAAATGCCATCTAAAGACATGCTTTACACTTTCTAAAAATCAGTATTTGATAGTCTTTGAAACTGATCTCTACATTTGGACTTCTTAATGTTTCTGAATCACTTAAAAATTGGGAGCATTTTTCAAAAATTTTTAAATAATATACTGTAAAAATAGACTATATAAAATCTTTTTAGTTATCTCTTTGGAAATGCAAGCTCTGATACAATGCAGTGGTGTGGGTTAGCTGAAAGAATAGGCAAAGTTTCCAAAAGTAATGACTCTGCCACGCCAATAATTTATGAGCCATTTTTTAAAACATCAGCTATCAGATGGAAGTGGGAGGAATAATAGAATATAACTTCTGCTTTACAATGGCCTGTTAATACAGAAAGGCAGAGGCGCCTGTGCTCTAAGGAAGCTGTCAGCAGGGCTGCAGGCTGGAGGTCTCAGTATTGCTTACAGTACTGGCAAGGAGGAGACCACTGCTCGGGAATGGAGCTTGAGGAGAGAAGCAAAAGGAAGAGGCCGTGGGGGGCTAGAAGAGGAGAATCAAGGATCTTTCTTCACCATTCTTTTTTTACAGCTTTTGTGTATCTGGACTGATTTGTTGTGGGAGAGCTGCTGGAGACAGTATATTTGGCACAAGACAGGGTAGCTCAAAGCCAAAAGGATGGTGCTATTGCCAGTTTAAACTATGGCTTTTCTTTTTTACTTTTTTTTTTCCTTCCCCCTCCCTCCTTTTTCTTTGAAGGAAGGAAAAGAAAAAAGGGGAAGAAAGGGATTTGCAATGAAAACCAGAGCAGTGGGTTAACAAGAACCCTGCAGGCTTCAGTAGACTGGAAAGATACACGAGGCACTTCCTCTACCATCTGGCATGCAATTCTGCTGCTGCTGCTCTTAGTACATAACTTTGGAGTGAATAAGCAAACAAGCAAAACTTTTTTTAAGAGACACCAACTATGAAACACCAGCTATTAATCTGTCAGCTTACTCTCTTCACTTTTGTCCCACTACAGTATTCCTTTCCTCAAGTCGTTTCCAGTTCTCATGTCTACCTGTGGAAATATGCACTGCCTTGTCATGTTTTCAGATGACTCCATGGGCCTTTTTTTGGCATTGCTTCTCAGAATGAATGAGGGACAGAGTTAATGCATTTATATTTCTCTTGTAATCACTTAAGCTTCTTTAACTCAGAGTCAGAGAGAAATGCAGTTGATAGAAATAAAGCAATCCATCTCTGCTGAGCTACTTCCTTCAAATATGGCTGGAAGTGTGAATGCAAAAGATAACTTTTAGGTGAGCCAAGCTTGCTGAAGGACTGTTTAAAATGCAGTTACAAATGGCTGGGTACATTGCTGTGTAGGAGTATGCATGATGTTGAGGTCACATCTTCAAGTTGGGTAAATCATCACAACACAGCTGAAGTCAGAGAAACAGAGAACTTGCAAAATCTGAGCATTTTGTCAATTAGAAATCTCTGAGAGTGATGCTACAGCTGATTTTTGGTGCTAGAACTCCTCATATTCAAATATAGATCTCTCAGGCTTTCCTGTGAGCAGCTCTTGTGTGGCTGCATTCTTATAATGAAAAAGACCAAAAGAAAAGTCAGTTACAGAAAAATCTTGGATGAATTCAAGATAAGTAATACTGAATTGGAGTACAACTGTGAAGCATAAGTTTATTAAGAATAAGATTAATTAATTTACAGACATACCCATAAAAGCCAAGCAACAATTTGAATATATTTTTTTTTCATTCACAACTGCTGATCCTTAAACTGACCAGAAATCAGAGAGAAAAACAAAACCAAAAACTCCAGGCTATCTAAAACAGTTGTTTTCATTTGATAGCAATTTTACAAGAGAAAAAGTACATACATTTTGTTTGGTTTATTACATAGCTTCTTGAAATACTGATACTACAACAACAGATGTATTTCAGTTTGTTTTTTGACTGGCCTCCTCCTTTGCACCTGTAGAACTGTAAGTGAAAACAAATACAACAATTAATCCTGATCCTATGCATAAGACAGGTACCTACCCAAGTGATCCAACTACAAATGATACAAAACCTTTCACAGTTTTAAAGACACAAGAAGGTAGTGTAGATTTTGAAATATCAGTAGATTTTTATTGTTGCTTTCAAGAGGTCTAGTGGCTAAGTTCTGTTGACCACTTAAATATTTCAGATATTCATCTAAAAATTAGTCTGGACATCTGTGAATGCATTGCCTTTTATCTTTTATCATAGAATCATTATGGTTGGGAAAGACATCCATGACCATTGAGTCCAACCTTTGGCAGTACATCACCCTGCAGCTAAACCACAGCACCAAGTGCTGCCTTCAGTTATTTCTCGGTCACTTTTTGCATTCAGTGAAGCTGGAAATGGCACAAGGATAACCCTTCTTTCAGAGTGCTCTGGCACTTCTGCTCTTTGCCTCAGTGGGGACCACAGAGGTTAACAAAGAGGAAAAACAACAGCTGAAAAAAGTTACTGCAACTCCTTGTTGCACAAAACTAAAATTAAGTAGTTGGGCTGTAAGGTTTAAACTACTCAGTCGGCAAAGAGTCTTCAGAGTCTTCAAAGTCTTCCGGACTTCAGTTGCATAGTTTGTCTCTCTTTGATAGGAACAATGCTTCAAAGAGTAATTGCATGAGACTCACCAATATAAAACACCAAAAATATCACAATAAGCCATATGAAAATAAAACCAATAAAATTTGCCTTTCTAGAAAATTATAATCACAGGTTATATGAATGTTGTCCGTGCTTGTGCTACTGTACTGCCCATCATCTATTTCTTTGTTCTTAACTCCTTTGTTCAAGAGTCAGGATATCCTGATAGAAAAGACTGAAAAATATCAGCACAACAACAACATTACTACACTACTTTGGAATTGCTTAATAATTTTCAAGGCAAAGCTACCAAGTGTAGAGGGCCAATACTATGGCACTACAATCTGCAATGAAAACTTCAGCAAACCATTAGAGTTGTTTGAGGTTGGAACACCAATATATTCAAGGCAGAGATCCTGTAACAGGGGAAACAGCATGATGTTAATATGAGGAGGAGAGGCATGCACTCTGTTTTCTACATGTAAGGGTGTTAAGTTTCAGTCCAGTCTCTTGACTTCTCTTCCTGTGGGAAGGAAGGTCCTGCTTGTTTGATGGTTTATTTTTCCATCTGGAGAGAAGGCAGAACATTGAATGTAACCCAGAGAAGACAAACGTATTAACTATGCATGCGAGGAAAAGCTATAATGCCCAGTAAAATCCCATTAAATAAGTCTGCAATTTTACTGAAAAACTAAGTGCTGGTGCAAGAGCTCAACCTCCACCCCTCTGCTGTACGCTCTGCAAACTAAGGGACGGACCAGTACCACGATCAGGCTAAAAGGTGTATCTTGTATAAAGGCAACATAAATGTTGGGAACATCGCATGGTCCCTCCGGGTCTGGGATCCCCGGGAAGGGCCGGGTGCCGCTACAGGGTCTGGCCAAAGGCAGCCCTCAAGTCCGGGGAAGCCCACGCTGACAGCTGCGCAGCCCCAGCACGCCACCTCTGCTGCTGCATGAGCCGGAGCACTCCCCCGGGCGGCTTTGCCTTGTTTTTAAAGATTACCGATGAATAATTGCCTCCTCGTCCTAGTCTGGGAGCGACCGCTGCCACCAGGCACTGTCCTAAAGTGAACCCGTTCAGGTGGAGCTTTAGAGCCGCAGTGATTGCGGGAGCGGGGCAGACCCCAACACCCTCTCCTAAACCCGTCCTTTCAGCAACTCGTTCCTCTGCGACCCCTCAAGTGCCGGCCCCTCCGCTGCCCCTCTGGGTGCCCGCTCGGGCTGGCGTCCGGGAGCGGGGCGGGCGGCGGCAGCGCACTCGTGCTCCGCTCCCGGCCCTCGCAGCGTCCCGTGAATCACCGCCCATCCTCCCGCCGAAGGGCAGCCGAGGTGACGGCGGGGTTTGTCTAAAAGGCCAAAACCCCCACCGGCTCCGCAGCCAGCGGGGCGAGGAGGAAGGCGGGGCGGCGGGGGCTCCCCCATGGCATCACGGCAGGGATAAAGTCAAAGTGTTTCCGCCGCGGCGCTTAGCGGGGTGTGAGCTGCGGCTGTGCCGGCGCGGCCCCGCTGCCCCGAGTGCCGCCCGCAGCAGCGGCCCGAGCCCCCGCCCCCGGGTCCCGGCGCCGCGCCGGCATGAGCGGCGGCCCCGCGCCTGCCCGGCAGCCGCTTTGCCCCGGCTGCAGGCGCCTGGCGGCGGGCTGAGGGCGCGTAGCGGCGGGAGCCGAGCACGGCCGCGGGAGCCCGGCGCTCCTTCCTTCCGCGGGGCCGGGCGCGCCCCTGGCGAGGGGCGGCGGCGGTGGGCAGCCGGGCGCCCTCGCCCCGCTCTGGATGCCCATCGCGGCTGCTCGGGCCGGGGGGTGGCTGCCGCTCCCCGGCGGGGGGCCCGGGCCAGGATGCCGGTGCTGGAGCGCTTCTTCCCCGCGGCAGAGCCGGGCAGGCGGAGGAGGACGGGGGACGAGGCGATGCCCTTTCCCATGGGCAGCCTGCCCGGTTATCAGCAGGGGACCCTGGCCTGGGACTTGCCCGAGATGATCAAGATGGTAAAGCTCGTTTGGAAATCCAAGGGGGAGCTCCGCGGGGCGAAGCACAGAGGCGTTTTGGAGAGCGAGGATGCCCTGGGCGGTTCGGCAGGTAGGTTTCCCCCGCGCTGCTGCTCGGGGAAGCCGCGGGGCAAACGCGGCTGGGGGCCGGGGGCGGCGGGGAGCCTCGGCCGGAGCCGGACCGTCCCGTCGTGGGGCAGAGCCGCCGGGGCCGCGGAGCTGCCGGACCGAGCGCGGCCGGGCTGAGGAGCAGCCCGTGCTTCGGGCAGCTCTCTGCCGCCGCCGGGACTCGCGCACCGGAGTTTGTGCCGCGCTGGAGCCACGTCAGTTTGCCGATGGCGCTCCCCCGGTCCGGTCTGTTGCGTGGCTTTTGTACGCGGGGTGATTAAAGCTCGGCTGAAAACCAGAGCGAGTAGCTCCGCGGTCGGAGCTCCGCAGCCGCGGCCCCGCGGTCAGGGTGACGGAGAAGCGGCGCCCCGGGGCCGCCGGGCAGCCCGGCCGCTGCCGGAGCTTCCCCGGCTGTGTTCGCCGTGCCCTCCCGAGCGCATGGCCTCTCCTCTCCCACCGCCGAACCTCTCTCTCCGATCTTTGCCTGCGCTGGGCTCCCTTCACAGGACCTGCCCGCGCTTCCCTTGTGCAAATCTAAGCGACTCCCTTACGGCTTGGATTTTGATAGCCACCACTATTAAAAACTTGAGAAACGCTGCCCTATCCGACTACTTTTTCTTTAAACGTGATATATTACTGGGTAAAGAGCAAGTGCCTTTTCCTTAACTGTATAAATCTTGTCAGTTTTTTTCCGATCTCACTAACATATGGCATGTCATCACGTGCTTTACTGAAGTCCAGGTTAGACCTGCAGCATTTTCATTAGGTAGAGATGAGTTGACAGGTTAGCCGGGTACTTCTGATCAGTTGATTCTGCATCATAACCTGTGCTCCGCACTGCTTATGGTTCAAAACCTCTTGCTTTCTGTTAAAGTCAGAATCATAGGCCTCTGGTTGTCTCAGTACCAGCTGGTAATTTTTTATCCTACTCTAATTGAAATGCTGTGATTTAATAGACTTTATGAAACTGTGTGGCTTGTTTCTTCAGAACTCTAGATTATCTTCATCTCTGTGGCTGGGTCACTAAATTCTTCTGATGCATTCAGTTCTTCAGCCATTGTGCCTTCACCTTCCTTTGGTGTACCTGTTATTGAGACATATAATTGACAGTACTTTGTACCAGAATAATTTAATTTCTTAGGTAGAATCACCTCTTTGTAGGTATTTCGAAGTGCTTGTTTTGTGTATGTACGTATATATTCTCCGTAATTGTATATATAAACTTGAATATTAAGTAGGTATCAGTCTATCACTTTTGAATGCCTGCTAAGGTTGGCTGGTTGGTCATTGTATTTCTATTATTTAAAATATGTGTAGTTTAAGGTAAGAATGCTTGGTCCACTTCCATTTTGAAAAAGGGGAGATAGGTCTCGGGCTCTGAGGAAGATGTACAATCTGTCACCCTACTTTTGGGGAATCACTCCAGTTTAAAAGAATAATAAGTAAGAGTGAGTGGATAATGAAAGAGGAGGTCATATTGCTCTTTAAGAGTTGGAGCAAATCAGCTGGGAATGTACAGTAGCCAGCCAGGGAGATCGAGGCTTGTGTGGTGAATGCTGAGTGTTCAGAGATGGACCCTAATTAAGCAACTCAAGAAATGCTGCATTGCTTACACTTTATGTATGAGTAATGGTGGTTTTTCAGTGTGCTTGTGTTGTATCTGGTGAAATTACTTTCATTAGGTAACAAATGAGATTCACCTTCAGATTCCTGGAGGCAACTAAAAATGAGCGTGAATGTACAGAGACAGATTAGTCCACTAGCAGGATGTGAGTAACTTGCATTTACTCAGATGGCCATTACTCGTATCCTGTGGAGGGGACAGTCCTCTTCATGGTGCCAGATCTATTTCATAAGCTCAGCTGACTCGCAGCAGTACAAATCTGGGCAGAAGATGACTCTTAACTCTCAACACTTTAAATACGAATCATCAGACACTTTGAGGGAACCAGACCTGGGTTGCTGGTTTTTCCTCCTCAGCAACAGTCATCCTAGTAGTTTTCCCTCTTGTGGTTTCATTTTAGTCACTTTAAGTACATTGGAGTATGTGGGAAAACCAGTAAATGCTGAAATCTAGTATACTTAAATAAGTGCAGAGTCAAAGAATGCAGAAATGGAAGAAGAGATAATCATTTGGAAGGCTCAGTAGTTTGAGGTACTCAGCTTCATGTTTGTGTGATGTTTTTTACATGTTTGATTCCTGGAAAAAAAAACAGAACAAAACTTCATAACTTGTATCTTATAAAAAAAGCAGTACTTAGTCAGGAATCAAATTTTCTTCAGGTGGAGTTAAAGCAAATAACTTCTGCTTGAGGTACTGCTAGCTAGGCAAATAAAGGTTGATTGTTCAGTAGTAGAATTCACAGCACTTTCCACATCAAGGGCTTTTTCATTTGAATTTGTAAGTATTCATGTGATAACTCATGTTCTGTTATCACATCCTCATGAAACTACTTTGCTTACAGTAGAAGAGGAAATAGATATGAATTCTGGAAGGAAACAGTCGGGATTTCTGGCTTGCTTGATCATGTTAATACAGATTTAGCTAAGCAAATTTCTTTGCCTTGTCCGAGTGATTGGACTGGGTTTTGGACTGGATGGCTAGAAAAGTCACAACCCTCTTAACCACAGACAGTGTGAAGGAGGGAGAGCTATATCTGCACATGATGTCAGTTTTGTGGATGGCAACGTCTTGGGCACCCATTTAGCCGTAATTTATACCACATTCCCCATTCCTGAGGTAGGAGTAGAAAGCAAAACGATCTATGTGTCTTGGGCTCTCATATGTAAGAGCTAAATCTGGGTCTTTCACCTTGTCCAGTACTGAGAATAAGCTACTTAATCTCCCTGGAAAAAAAAGGGTTTGCAATACATCATGCAGCATGTAGTTGGGATGAATGAAGAACTCAGATTTCAGTGACTGCCTGCCTGGGGTTTCTAATGATGATTTATTTTCACTTCCAAAGCAGTAAAACTCACATCTTGAGTCTTCTCTTGTTGCACTGCTTTTTATTGTTAGTATCAATTAAGACTACAGACCTTTCTCCTGCTCCAGGCCTGCTGTTGCTTAGTAACTCTTTCCCCCCCCATTTCAATCCCTGACCAAATCAGCACAAAACTGAGATTTGTTGAAGACTCTCTCCGACTGTGACAGGAGCCATTTCTGTGGGAAATGGGTATAATTCGATGTCATTCCATACTGTGTTTCAAATAGATTATTTGCAAGCCAATGCCTTTTACTTGAATGATATAACAGCATGTGTTGATATTATTACAACTGAATTATTCAAATAATTCTGATCTGCAACTGTGTTGATCTCTAGGAGGGAACTGTGTTCTGTTTATGACCCCAACTTTCTTATCACCCTCTCCTAGAGTTCAGCAGTAGCTTTGCATATCAAACAAACCTGATCAGGGAACAGGTACAGGTTTGCCTCCAAGTCTTCGTTAGGAGCATTAGCAACCTCTTAAGCTTACAGTGATCATCCCAGATAACTCCAGAGAGACTTTCTGTACTGAGTCTTGCACATGTGCAAACATGCATGACTTTGAGAGAAGGTGCTACTAAGAATTATTAAGGTCTGTTGAGACACTGGGTTTTTTGAAAACTCTGAATGTTTTTTTCCACTAACCTCTTTCTGTTGGTGGATGTTTTCTCAGAAATGTAGATTCTGATTCATGTGTGTATCATGCTTGTTATTAACTGGTGAGTCCCTTTGCCATGAGTAGGAAAAACAAGCAAGTACCACTCCTATTACAGTTGGGAAAATCTCCATCAGTTACTGGTGTGTCTCTTTAGTCCACTTTAGTCTCCTTTACAGTTCAGTAGTCTATTCAAACTTCCTGCTTGTTCTTTCAAACCTTAGAGCTGAGCAATCTTGTGATATACCTGTTGAAGAGCTCAGAGTCAAATCATGTGTGTTTCCTCAGTGGTTGCTTGAAGGTCTTCCTTAAAGTTATTCACAAAACTCCCAAAGACTTAGTTCGTCCGTAGTATCCCAGGAATCATGCCTTCTACTTAATTTTTCTTTTGTATTTAACAATTTTTATCATGCTGTGTAATAGCTTTGCTGTTCATGTTAAAATAAACTTCCCCTTCCTATCATTGCTTATAGAGTCACAATCTGATTTGGGTTGGAAGAGTCCTTTAAAGACCATCTAGTTTCAACCTCCCGGCCATGGGCAAGGACACCTTCCTCTAGACTAGGTTGCTCAAAGTTCCATCCCACTTGAAGACTTCCAGGAATTGGCATCCACAACTCCTCTGATCAACCTGTTTAGGTGCATGTTTAGTTGTGACACCTTGAAACTCATGCTTGCGTTTGTAGTTCCCTCGCAGTAACTAATAATCATAAAATCTTAAAATTTAAATCTGCAAATTGCTGAGAACCAAATGGGGGTTTGGCCAACAGCTTAAAAGCTCATAGTTTTGAGTATTTGGTGCTGAGCATGTAGGTGCCACAAATGTAGATCCTTGTACTAAATAAAATGTGGGAGGTATCAAATGGCATTGTCTTAGCATCTAACCAGTCTCCTGTGTTATTGTTTAGATTGAAATCAGCTTTGTTTATGGCCTGCTGACAGATGCACAGCAGGTAGGAGGGCAGATTACTATATATTTCTGATGTTAGGTTTTCTTTTCTTCTTTTTTTCCCCCAAGTTTTATGTTGAGACTTGTTCAATCCATTGCACTTAGAAGGACAAAGAATGTGAATTTGATATGATCAAGACTACCTGTGGCAACTTTGATTGCTCACTGACTGTTGTGTTGAAAGTCCTGGCCCTGGGAACAAGAAATATGCTATTCAGTATTTCGTGAAGAGCTGGTTAAATCAGTGGAACTGTGTGTGATGGTCTCATTAAAAATGGTGAAATTAAACAGTGTACAGTACCACTTCTGTAGTGTGTGTATGTAGACCAAGAGAAAAAATTCAGACCACATCTATGGGTAATGCTGTTCAAACACAACTCTTCAGTTCACTGGCTGAACATAAGTTATTAATACATACAATTTGGGGCTATTTTTTTTTAAATACTATTCTAATTAGAGAAATGACTTCAAAGATTAAAAGAAATAATTTTGAGATATTAAATGGTCACCATTCAAATTCTGGTCCTTGTTTGATACCTACCTCTTTACTTTGAAGTACTTTTAAAATGTAGTGTAGAATGAATACTGAACTGATAGTAGAAGTCTTTCATTTTGAACTTGTCAAAATGAACTTATGTGAGTGTCAATTGAAGTTGTGTTTATTTTGGGAGTGAAAATTTTCTACTTAGCTACTGTGCTTAACCACTCTCTTCTGCTTCATTCTTATGTAAATTTTCTGGTGTGGATTTGTTGGGATTTTGGGATATTCAGAGTTAAGTTGGAAGTGACCTCTAAGATGACAAAGTTCAACCACTGCCATGTCCACCAAAATAGGAGCTAGATCAGGGGTAAGCCGTAGGGAAGGAATAATGTGAAAATCTCACTAAATTCTAAATGGTCTTTCAGTTCAGCCTGGCTGGCACATTTTTTGTTTGCATTATTGTGAATGTTGGAAATCAAAATTTATTTGCAGAAATATTTGGAGAAGCTCTCTGAGCAGCTGTTCAGCTATGTACAGCCACAAAAGAGAGAAAAAGATTACAATATTATAGAGCTAAGACTTCAGGATAAAGTTAGGAGATAAAGCAGAATTGCCCAGGTTGGAAGTTGGCCAGCATGAAGAAGGGAATGGGCTGGTGTGCTGGAAAATTGACTGAGGTTTATTGGTCTGTCAGCTCAGAGACAAATGAGCAGTCTGCTGAAAACTGTAAATACAAATAGAGCAAATTCCAGTGAGCTGTGTAATGGTGGCCAGATCTGTTGCTTTCAGTGAAGCTGTTCTAAATATTAGGAGCCAAAGATGTGGCTTTATATATAAAAATAATGTTTCTAAAGGAAGAGCTAAAAAAGGTACTACACTGTGTTCAAACAGAGCTTGGGGGGGTGTTGAATGCTTGTTTGCTTCATTATAGTTAAAGCTGATAGTTTTCTTTTATCTTTGGTAAATTGTCTCTAAAATTCTCTGTACTCTGTGAAGAATTAAACTGATAAGCACAATAGAAAGCAGTAGTGGTATTAGCCTGCCTAGTGGTGGTGTTTTTCTGTATTGCTTAAATGTTGTGAGAGAAATGTTTAAAATGCATTGTGGGAACCTCAATACGTCCAACTTCCTGTGGGAGGCATTCCAACTTCCAAAGGAGGAAGCACATTGTATGCAATGTGTTTGCTGTTTCAGCGCTTCTTCATAACAAACTTTGTTTGTGATCTGTCATACTTGAAAGACTTTGCTTGGAGACGTGCATCCCAGACAGCTTTCTTTAGTCCTGATTTAGGAAGTGTGAATTTGGATTTCCATCCAGGCAACAAAAAGGGTGTCCATGTCACCATTTTCTCCACTGTGACCTATTCACACCCCGTCCTCAGAGCTCTGTTTTCAGAATATGCTAAACCATGTTACTTAAGATAATAGCTCACATGCTTCCCAACCACTGCCACATTTCAGGAGGCATCATTACAAGTGGGCAAACTTGTTTGAATTGGAGTTGTCCTGCAGGAACTCCCTGGTATCACCTTCTTTAAAAAAAGTCAATTGACCTCAGGCTGATTCTTCACAGCAAGTATGCATCTGGTTCTGACCATAATTCTATAAAACTTTCTAGTTCTCTTGTCTTCCTTTTGTCTGGACTAAAAAGTGAAACACTCTTGAGATATCCAGCTTAAAATATGCTTTGACATTTGTTAATAACTTTTTGTAAGTCATCCTACCTTTTTTCAAAAAGAGCATTCAGCCTATGGGATAAATTACATTAGGTTAAGTACTTAACTGACCCATGGTGTAGACTTGCAAGACAAAAATGTCTTCACTCTTCATTTTTTTCCTCAGCTTGCAACATGTAATTTCTTCTGTCACTGTTATGGCTAACAAACAAACAAACTCTGCATGAGAGAAGCAATAAATCCTTCATGCTCACCTCCTGGATAAAGCATTCTTTTGGCTCCTCTGTGGACTGCCAGCTGTGGTTTTCCCTGAAAAAGTGGAATGTAGTATGGTCTAAGGTGTGTACAAAGAGAGAAGTCCAACACAACAAGGATTTAGTAGGCTCAAGAGTATTGCTGTCAGTAATACTGTCACCCTTATTACAGTAGCAATAGAGACAGAAACCTCTTCCATTACTCTTTGAACAGAATATTCTGAAGTTCAGGAATCCTTCAAATTTCCCTCAGAAAATAAAACTTTGCCATTGACTTTTGCTAGTTTATTTATAATCTCTGGAAATGCAACACTTTGGGAGTGCTCTCCAGTCCCAGGAACTGAGAACCTGTTTGAAATTGCAGTGAAGCCAGAGACAGTCTTTCCATGGACATGGATGGGCTTTGTTCTAAACCAGGATGTTCAGTGTTACTTTTAGGTAAAACCCTGTGGAAGGTGTACTTTTGAGTGTCTCTTTATACACACAAGAGCATTTGGAGAAATTGCTGTAAACTTCCCCAGCTCTGATCCTTTCTGAAGGGGAAGTATGCAAAACTCTGCTTCCTGTGGGAGCATATGAAATCCTTTCATCTGTAGCCAGCTCTGGCTTGTGTGGAGCTAATGCCCTTCAAATATTGCTATCTCAGTGTTCTCCTGGTATCCCTGGCCTATGGTAAGGACAAAGTATTAACACAAAGGCCTACTTAAAAGATGCTCTGTGCAGGTGCAGTTGGAAATGAAGCATTATCCTGGAGGGTTTTCGGAATGCACTGTGCTGTGGCAGGCATTGCTTCTTTCCTGCTGCTTAAGCACTGCCTTGAGATTGAATGCTTTGTTTTCAGCTGCTGGAATAACAGATCAGACAGAAGAATACTTCTAAACTAAGTACTACACAATAGTGTTTGAACACTGCTTTTGAAAGTTAAATCATAAAGTAGGTTCATCAAGTAGAAGGAATTAGTTTTAAGCTTGCTGAAACTATGTTCCACAAGAGTCAAAAACTGGTGTCTACGCAGATGTGCCAGGCAAATATTCAATTAAAAATCATACAGAATAATTGGAAAATGCAGGTGCAGAACATTTCTTAAGCCATCAAAATTTTGACAGGTGCTGAAAACACCTTCAATATTCAGTCCATTATCCTGTTTTTAATATTTGCTGGCTAAGTTCTTCCTTGTCCAATAAGAAGTGCTTCTGTGGGCGAGCTTTCCGTTAGTTAAGGTTATCAGCAGCGAGTCCTCGGGGATTTATCTCTGCACATTATCTGGGTTGTCAGGAGACTGTGTTCACTGGAACACCCAGGTGCTTATCCAAATAGCTGTGTTCCAAACTTCACTTATCCAAACATCTTCCAAACAGTTCATGTGTGCAAAACTTAAAACTGGAAATCTTGTAATTACAGGCTTTCATGGAAGATTTCTTATTTCCCGCTTCCAGCCTTGGTGGATATACTGCAGGAACATCTGCCTTCACAGTAATTGGGCAGTTGCATTTCTAATTCCAAGTGGAACTGAGAGAATAAAGGGGTGAGAGAGACTGGGCTTCTGTGAAATGCCAGAAAAAATGACTTGATCCAGCTTGGGGTCTGCATGCAGGTTTGTCTCATTGAAAGAAGTGGGGAGAAAAAAAGAATTCTGCACTCCCTGCTTGCAGATTGTTTTAGTGATACAGATTATGTTCAGGCACACTAACAGCAAGAAACAGAAAACCACATGCAAGAGATTCTGAACTTTATAGGTGCTGCACAGCTATTGCACTTACTTTCTGTTCTTCCTGGAAGCACTAGTGAACGTGCATTTCATGTTTTCATTTGGGAACTAAAGCAAGCTGAATAAATTAGTACTGGGAATATCTCAGAATTGAACTCAGTTCTGTGTGTGTACGTCTGTGTGTTGCTTTCCATGACCACTGGAAAAGAGACTAAGGAAAGAAGAATTTACTGTACAGCTGAGAGCTACCACCCAAAAATGGCAGAGGTGCAAGGCTTTTAGATCAGACACTGTCAGCATACACTTCCAAGCAAGGTCACTTTGAACATCCTGCTTAGAGTCAGCAAACTGAGAGCTCTTAAGGAAGCTGAGCAGCGAGGAGGAGAGCACACTTAGAAGAGACAAGCAATGGGTAGGAGTTGGAGGGAGAAATGGTAATTACCTCAGTGCTGTTTAGTTCACTAACATGTCCCATGTTTAATCCCAAATTCCCTCCTTGTCAGTCATGAATAAGGCAGCAGTCACTGCTTTGTATAAGTGCTAGCACAGCTTTTTCCCCATCTTCTTTCTGTCAAGTTGTCCTGCCCTCTCATTGGAAACCATAATTGCTGATGTGGAGAGGGGCATGGTGACACAGATGAGATGGGCTTGGTGCGGTCCTGCATTCACTCTTAGAGACTTTTTTTTAAGGAGCATGTTGTGAAGTATGATTTATCTGTTTCTCTAGCTTCATGCATCTCAGCCAAAGTGATGAAAATATTAAGGATAGCAACTCAAGTTACAGCAGCATGGGGGCTCATGCTGAATACATGCTGCAGGCAAGAGCATAAAGGAGCCGCTACATTACTACAGTAGTTCAGCCTAATGAGTTAAGAAGGTTTCAGTATGATATCTTCTCTTTTTTCCTGAGTACTAGTTAACTTACCCATTGTAAAAGTGAAAGGAATAGTAGGACTTGTGAGGCGAGTGCAGATAGCATACTGCAGGCAAGGTGAAGTGCAGTAAGTAATACGTAACTTAAGATGCAATTTAAGTAAGTTACGGTGTAATAAGTAGCTTAACACAGAAGTGTGCTTGAAGACCCCATTTTGCTGGGGGAGAATTAGTAAGACTCAGAAGTATGGGATTTTCCTGTCAGAACTGGACTGGAATGTGTTCACTGAGTGGTCTGTGTGGCCTACCTGTTATAAATGTATGATCCTTGACAAGATTTCAGTGATCAGATAGATAGAATGCTCAGATATTCACTAATAACTAGGTCTGAAGTTCTGCTTCAAGACAGAAGCCTAACTTAAGTGTCAAGGAAGCTACCTGATTTGTGCCAAATAAATGCTTAAGCTACCTACAGAATAGTATTCTGGTTTTTTGGAGTTAAAAGATGCAATCTGTAAAATGGGATCATCTACCGAAATCACATAGCTGTTAAATCATAATTACATTAAAGAGATGGAATTCAGAATAAAGTTATAACCCCAAACCAGGCAGACTTAGCAAGCCTATTTAATTTCCCTGTGGAATAGTAATAGAATGGATCTTCCCTTCCCCCATTTCCAGCCATGCACATCATTAAGTACCTACTAAGTAGCTGGCAAAACAGAGTAAAAGTTAAACTAACTTTGCTAATAGTGAGCTGGAATTCTCATAATGAAAATGCAAGGTACCTTATTTAAATATTGGCCCCTTGACAAAATCTGCACCACAAGCCTCACAAGATTGTCACTAATCTTTCTGTAGGTGCCCTGTAGCCAAAAATGTGCTGATGTCTGGCTTTGCACAGACTGGAGACCTGGGAGATTATATGTTTTGAATAGGATCAAATGACTAGAAGGGGAAAGCACTCTATACTTAGCTGCCTTGTCATACAGACAGAAAAACGTTTTGCATGTGACCTTGTTAACAAGCATGAGTTAAGAGCAACACTATGAATTAGAGGCAGAACTACTGAAGCTTAGATCATCATAGAGAATCTGTGTTTTTCTGGTCATCTGCTTAATTTTTTTTCCCCTGTTCTCCTATTTAGACTTCAGTTTTTATGCTGACTCTAGGTCATGTGGAGAGATGAGGGAGAAAAATCGCCAAGCCAGTACTCCTCCATTTTAGAAAAGCAGAGGAACAGTTCAATACGGGAATTTTTTTCACCATCACTGTCAAGTCCTTGATTTCTCTTAATAGTCATTTGTTCTTCCTTCATACTGCAAAGTCTGTCCTAGTATACTCCTCAGCTGCCATGCCTTTGAGCATCTTACCAAATTATTATGACCAGACTGACTACCTCACTGCACATTAATTCTCTTCTGTTGCAATCGCATCTCTTTCTTCAACTTAACTGGTTCCCACACCTGCAGTAGTAATTGCCTGTTCTCTATTTTAGATAGTCTTTGAAACCTTCCCCTCCTGTAACCTCCACCTCTATGCACAGTACATTTTCACTCATGGTTCTTTCAACAGAAAATTGGCATCCCCTGTCCCTCGCGCTCCCTCCTTGTTACATGGCAGAATTTTATTTACTGGTCCTTTTCTGTAAGGAAGGATAAGCACATGGTAGATAAGGCTGTGTCCTGTTGGAGTCTGCAGACAGTTGATGTTCTCTACAAATACAGCTTGCTATGGCACTGTAAGAATGGCTTGTGAAATGCCTCATAAATATCTGTTCCCTGACTCAAGTCAATAGAGCTCCTCTTTTTCCCCAGACAGCACCCCACACCTTATTTTAATTAGGGTAGCTG
The DNA here is from genome assembly GCF_023055355.1 of Agelaius tricolor. Classification (NCBI taxonomy): domain Eukaryota; kingdom Metazoa; phylum Chordata; class Aves; order Passeriformes; family Icteridae; genus Agelaius; species Agelaius tricolor. The sequence goes on from NW_027269261.1 coordinate 50,257,850, forward strand.
AAGCTACCTGGACGACTGTCAGGGTGCAAAGGCAGGCATGCTACTAGCCAGCTACTGTTTAAATTATGTGTCTCAGCCACATAAGCCAGGAGGTATCCTGCAGGAGCTTCTCTTTTACCTTTGTCCAGAAGGAGAGAGTAGATACTGAAACTTCATTTTCTATGAAAACCTCATTGTGCACTGGGTCATGAGCATTGCAATAACCAAAACCCTATGGCTTGTAGGAGTCAGCAGCTTTCCCAAGTGAACTAGTTGGTAAGATGCTGCCAGTAGAAACTTGTTTGGCTTTAGTATTGTTGCTCAAAATTCTGCTCCTGTTCCCAAACCCATCTCTATATCAAGAGAAGAGCCTCAGCCTCTTCTGAGTGAGCACAAACAGGGCATACAGCAGCAAAACTTTGTATCTGTCCCAAATTTTTCATATAGTTAAGAGTCTGATAAAGTAACCCAGAACCATCAGGGCCACACACAGGGGCAGAAGTGGAAGGAGAAGAGATTAAATAAAATAAAGCATCATGATAGTGAAGAGAGAAAAGCATGTAAAAATATGAATGCCAGACAGATGGCTTGGGTGGGGTGCACAACTAATCCATGGGATATCAGAGCAGTTGGATGACTGTCTTAAAATCTCTTTAAAGAGGGAATCCGGTAATTGAACTGTATTGGACAAGGATAGAGCAAAAATAAGCTGCACTGAAATGAGGAAAGACCAACTTCTTAGACATCCCTTATGTAGTGCTACATTGCATTACAAATCATAAAATGGTTTGGGTTGGAAGGGACCTCAGAGATCATGTAGTTCCAACCATGCCACCAGGGCAGGGGCACCTTCCACTAGACCAGGTTTCTCAAAGCCCCATCCAACCTGGCCTTGAACATTTCCACGAATGGGGCATCCATGGCTTCTCTGAGCAACCAGTTCCAGTGTCTCACCACCCTCACAGTTAAGAATTTCATTTTTACATCTAATCTAAACCTACCCTCTTTCAGTTTGAAACCATTTCCCCTTGTTCTGTCACTTCATGTCCTTTTATAAAGTCCCTTTCCAGGTCTCCCGTAGGCCCCCTTTAGATACCAGAAGGTGCTGTAAGGTCTCCCTGCAGCCTTTGTGTCTCCAAGACCCCCCAGCTCTCTCAGCCTGTGTTCATAGGAGAGGTGCTTTAGCCCTGTGAACATCTCCATGTCCTTCCTCTGGACTTGCTTCAACAGATCCATGTCCTTCTTATGTTGTGTGCCCCAGAGCTGGGTGCAGCACTTCAGATGAGGAAGCACCTCCCTTGCCCTGCTGGCCAGGTTGCTTTTGACGCAGCCCAGGACATGGTTGACCACTTTGGCTGTGAGCTTACACAGCTCATTCATGCCATGTTTCTCAACCACCAGCAGGTCCAAGTCCTTCTCACAAGGGCTGCTCTCAATCCTTTCTCTGCTCAGCCTGTACTTGTGCGTGGGATTGCCCCTATCCAGGTGCAGGACCTTGCCCTTGGTCTTGTTGAACTTAAGGAGGTTTGCACAGGCCCACTCTCATGCCTGTTAAGGTCCCTCTGGATGGCATCCCTTCCTTCCAGCATACTACAGAACACACCATAGGGCTTGGTGTTGTTGGCAGACTTGCTGATGGTACGTTCAGTCCCACTGTCCATGTTGCCTGCAAAAGTGTGGAATAGTGCTGGTTGCTAAGCCAGCCCCTGAGGAATGCCACTTGTCACTTGGACTTTGAGCTATTGACTGCAGCTCTTGAGTGTGACCATCCTGCCAGTTCTTTATCCACTGCATAGTCCATCTGTCAAATCCATGTCTCTCCAGTTTGGAGACATTGTGTGTGACAGCATTGACTGCTTTGCACACGTCCAGGTAGATGATGTCAGTAGCACTTCCCTTATCCACCAACACGTTAATTCTGTGGTAGAGGGCCACCAATTTGTCAGGCATGATTTGTTCTTACTGGAGCTGTTGTTTGCTGTCACCAATCACTTCCTTATTTTCCATGTAAGCATTCAGTGTAGGTTCTAGGAGGATCTGCTCCATGATTTTGCTGGTCACAGAAGTGAGACTGGCCAGCCTGACATGGCCAACTACTGACATGTAGTTCCCAATATCTTCCTTGTATCCCTTTTATAAAAATGGGGATTTTGCTTCCCCTTTTCCAGTTGGTGGGAACTTTACCGAAATGCCACAGCTACTCAAATATGATGGAGTGTGGCTTAACTGCTTCATTTGTCAGTTCCCAAAATATCTAAGTATCCTGTGAGTGCTATGTAAATCAAAAACGTTTTTGAAAGTAAGGGTGTGTATCACCTCCGCTTCAGGCTGTCATCCTTGAGGATGAAATAAGAAAATACTTTCTTTAAAGCTTGATACGCGTGCTAATGGAAGGTGGCCTGTGAACAGGAGGCACCAATTCACAAAGTAGGTGGCATTCAGTTCTGTCTGGGGACAGGAGTACTCACTCTTTGAAGGGGAAAGGAAGATGAAAATAATTAAAACTGTTTTCTCTGTTACTTCTCTCCCTTTGTTATCAAATGTAAAATCAGCAAACAGATGTTACAATGGAACCGTGGAAGATCTGGGCAAATACTTATTTTTTCCATCTCTGTTTACAAGATGTTTCTACAAGTAAAGGAACATGGGGGAAATAATGAAAAAACCCCAAACCCAAAAGGAGCTGCCTATCAGCTCCCGTTGCCTGGAGTAGTGTATCTTCCTACTTGCTTTGGGTGGAAAACCACCTGAATGCTTGACCAGCTGAGAGAGGCAGCAAGTCAAGCTGGTGGAGCCACATTGTGATTTCCCCAATCACCAGTGACAGGCTCTGAAAGTGCAGCCTGCAGACTGTTACCAAAGGAGGAGATGGCCTTCAAAGAGCTCAAAGTCTCCACTGCTTGAAAAGGAGGGGTGGGAGGAGGATGGGTGACCACGGTGTTAGCTTTTCTGTATGAGTCTGCTATACAGAGTGGAGGAAGGAACTGACTTTCTTCTATTTCCTTTTTAGCTACTGAAGGTATGAACCAATTTACAGGAAAGCTTCCAGCCTTTTTTTTTTTTTTTTTTTTTTTCTGGGGGGAGGTGTGGAGGACAAAGACTTTGTGTGTAACTTAATGCTTTCTGAGGGAGGTCAGCTAGCATTTAGAGCTAGCTCTTCGATGCCGCGGTGCAACTGATCAGAAATGAGCTTGGGGTGTCAGCCGTCAAAATACACATGGAAACCATGTTAGGAAGTGTGAATTATGCATGAGGCACTCAGAAGCTGCTCAGGGCTGTGCTGAGTGTCACAGGTGATCTGTGCATTGGATCACTGGTGGTCTGGTGGTGCCTTCTTGCTGTGTGGCACTGGGTTGCGTTTCCTGGGCTGCAGGGGAGCGTGGGGATGGGGAGCAGAGCTGATCTCTGGCTCAGGTAGCTCAGCACATCGAGAGTATGGGTGTACAGAGCTAAGCAGGGCCACAGGTGGGGAATCCAAAGGAACTGATCTTCTTCCATGCAGATGCAGCAGAGTTAAGCAGCTTCAGGCAGGAGAGGTTTTGAGCTGCTGTGGCACCTTTCCAGGAGTTAATAAGAACTTGAAATAGAGCCCAAGCCCTAAATGCACTTCATTTAGGCTCAGAGTGGCAGTTTTTCTTAATGCTGTAGTTAATTAAACAGGTAAAAGCATATAAATTTGTCATTGAGTTTCTAGCTTTGAGGCTGCATGGACTTAGAGAGTTTTCATGTTATTTGACAGGTAAGGTGAGAACCAAACCCTTGGCCTTCTGAATCTGCTTTGCTATCTGTGCTGATCGCTGGCAGAGAGACTTATGCTTGCTAGTGAGGTGAAAACTGTTTGTATCATAGGTTCCTATAGAGTTGACCTTTAAAAGCAGCCCACAGCATGTGGGTATAGAGGGATGATAACTCTGGAAACCACCCACAAGTTCATTAGTCAGGTTATTTAACATATTTAATATATCCTGCACTGAGGGAGGCTAGGGGTGCTTGCATGCTCCGCTAACATAACAGAACTAGGGGGATGATTCCTTCAGCAGCAGGGCAGTTCCTTTGATAAACCAATGCACACTTTGAGTACCATCACATAGCCTGCCTTATGCTTGAAGGCTGGTGACTGCCTGGAAGACTTCAGGTTGTTGTTGAAAGTAATGGCCTGTTAGCAAGTCCAGCTACCAAAGTGGCTGTTCTAACAGAACAGATTGGGCCCCATGTTTTGTGACTGACTCAGCCCTTCCCAATTTGCCAGAGTGAACCAAAAGGGAAAGATTTTGGCTGGCTGACCCCATTTTGTCAGCTTGAGGCTCAGTAAAACATAGAGCAAAGCCAAGGTTGTAAGAATCACTCAGCTGAAGCTCAGATCTTTCCTCTGAAACTTTTAATTTACTGGTTTATGGCTTTCATATTTTTAAATATGTATTTTCCTTTTGTGGATTTTAAAACAAGGAAGAGTAAAATGGCAGTTGATCAGCAAAACTGACTTCTCCAGAAAACAAAAACAGAAATTGATTTGTTGTGCTGTTGATGAATGACTTAAATGGTACTCAGCTGTAGAGTTCAGAAATATGTCTAATCCAATCACTGGATATTTATTTACACAATGTATTGACAGCTGATCTGTAATTTATGGTGTTTCTAGATAGGTACATTATTTTATGCCTTCAGGAAAAAATTATCACAGTTTAAGATACTCATCTTCTGATGATAATTAAAATCTTTCAAGAGTAACTTTAACAAAGCCTTGCCCCTTCTGTCCTTTTGTCCAGTAAGTCCCACTCTGCCCCACTTCATGCTAGCAAGAATGAGAGAGAGGAGCTGCTGAGCCTGCCAGGGCCTCTTGGAGTTTTATGAGGAGTTGAGGCATGATTAGAAACTGGAAAAAGGAGACCAGGAACTTTTATGTGTCAGTGAGAAAGGATGAGAGTTTTAGAAACAGTTTGTGTAGAATGTGAGCCAAGAAGAAAAAAGATTTAAACTTTTCAAGATCTTGCTTCTGTTCCCAGGCATGATAGAAATAAAGAACTAATTGAGCAATAAAACGTGCTTATTGCAGTTGGCTAGGGTAGGATCACTTGTAAAAGATTGCTAACAATAGGATGAGGGTTTTTTCCTCTGCAGGGAAGAGAAATTGAGGTATGAAATACTCAGCATAATATAGTCCTAAGTATTTGAAATGCACATATGCATGTCCTTACCTTCCTTCTGACTTTGGAGTTCATAAAATCTTTCCACGGTTCTGGTGAGGAAAGGAGGAATAAAACCCCAACCCTGTTAATGAGCAGCAACTTCAGTGTCACTTGTGTCTGTCAGTGCTGCCTTGGGTGTTTTAAATCTGTGGGGTCTTGTTTCTGCAGTGCAGGTAAGCTGTGTCACACAGCACATTCTGCTCACTGCTAGTCTTGATGTAGCCCAGGAGTGCTCCCAGAATAAACAGTGTACCCCATCTTTTCCTGTTCTTACTGTTGTAAACCCCAATCCTGAAGGTTACCCTATCGAGCAGCCTAAGTATCTGTGTCCTGTTATGCTGCACAGTGTAGGTAAAAAACCCCCACAGTTATTAGGTCCTGTAACAAATCTAAATAAACAAATATAATCAACAGATGTCTTTGGAACTGCTCTCAAATAATGAATACAATTTGTAGGACTAACCACTTTGCTCAGCAGTGAGTAGTTGTAGAACTGGATTTTAAGGAAAGACTGAAGGAAACCAAATTGCTGAGGTACCAGAAATATCCTGCTCTCTTCCTGTAAGAGAACATAAAGCAACAACAACTAATAAAAAAAAAAGTTTTATTAACTGTTGGAAGAATTATTTCTATTAGCATTTCCCAGTAAAGTTGAGGTGACTTAATTCCCAAACTTTATTTCAAAAAAGGCATTTTTTCAGGCTGTTTGAGGTTGGCCACTAAATGTGTCTGTAACACATTAGGCCCTGTTTCTCAAAACACCTTGTGGACTGCTAATTGGAGTTTGCATAATACCGCAAAATTGCAGACATTCCTTTGAAGTAAGCAGGAATGAAAACTGCTTTTCTGGCATAAAAGAGAAAGGAATTTTTTATTTTTAACAAAAAGGTTTAACAGAAATCCTTTATTGGAATATGTTGTTGTTGTTATTATTGTTATTATTATTATTATTATTATTATTATTATTATTATTATTAGCTTTTTTTTCTTGAAGAAAGTAGTTTGAGGAAAAGTTTCCGAACAGTTTTGTATTACACAAGTTCAAGGAGAGCCTTGTACATACAGTACTGCTGTTCAAGCCAAGAGGTAAACAATTATGAAATGCCTTTGAAATGCAAGGCTGGTAATGCCAAGGTTATGTATTTTGTCATTGAACACAACAGTAAGTTGTTAGGAGCAGGAGTGAGTGATAGTTATTACTTATGCACAGATGTGCAAATGAAAAACATAGGAAATTTAATATCTCAGGGTTCAAGTTCTTAGTGGTAACACTCTTGTTTCAAATCTGATATAGCCTGTAGGAACCAGTCAGGATCAGAAAGGAAAAAAAAATGTCTTTAGAGAAATACATTTGTTTGGTCAAAATTCAGACTTACTCTGTACTTTGGCTGATAAGTACATGTGCATTTCAGGCCCATCCATCCTGCAGATTTGGAGCTGTCCTGGGTTTGGGTCTGAAGATGGTTTTAGGGTAGAATAGGATCAAACCAGGGCTGACACTGAAAATTATTAGGCTGCATTCTATTTTTCTCTAATTGTCAGATCACTCTGAGCTGTCAATCCTTTTCACAGCTTTGAATTTTCAGAATAACAGTCCAAGCAAGCTGATTTTGCTTCATAAGTGTCTAACAACTCACTGTGACTGGAAACAGGTAGCAATTCTTCATGAAGGGAAGGCTGGAAAAAGCCAGTTTCAGAGCACTGAGAAAAGTGTGATTGGGTGCATGAGACAAATCCTATCCAATTAACTCTTATTTCTGCCTGAAATTCTGAAATGGTAGATATAACATCTCATCATGCTCTGCATGACATACCCTGTAATAAATTTAGTGCAATACAACAATACCCAGCATGAAAGCATGAACATTCTATTTCCAAATTTGTATCACCTCGCTGCATGATTCTTGTGTTTAATGAAATAACAGCAAAACAGAAGCTTTTAGGCAAGCAGATGAATGTTGATAGAGTTGGAAACTTACACTGTATTTATCAACAAGAGCAGTCTCTTATGGTCAGAATCTGAGTACAGCAAATAAAACAGTAGTTTGGAGAACAGAGAGATGTTGGGGAAAGGAAAATTTTTTTTGTTTCAAGTGCCAGATTTGATGGTACGTTTTGTTTATATCTAATAAAATTCCTGATGCTTGGGTCTAAGACACAGTATTTCAGTCTTGTATAAAGAAGGTTTCTATTGAAAAGAACACGTCTTTCACTTAAATCAATTACACCAAAAAGGAAAGAAAATCACCTTTTGTTATATTTTGAAGCACAGGAGGAGGTGGCAAGGGCAGATTAGCAGGGCTTTGTGCAGCAGTGCTTGTGTATGAAACAAACAACTTTTGACAGGAAGATTACAAAAACTGGAATCATGAAGAGAGAAAAGCTGTTGCTAAATGGTGAGCATGTATTTGCTTTATTTACCCACCATTTTCCTTCTGCTTTAGCAGAGGTATCTGCCAGGCTCTTGAAAATTTTAATCATCCTTGAGCTGCCAAAAACTTAGTCGTCTTTGCAGTAAAGACCCGTTTGCACAACCTGTTGGGTGGGAGGACCCCCCTGCCCTCCCATGGGCTCCACTGTGCTGCTAATGCCAGGGCACAGAGTTCATGCAGAAATTGTGGCAAATTGCAGAAAGATGGGGTGTCGGGTGCTGCGCATTTTGAACTTTATACATCTGTCTTGAAAAGACAGGCAGATGAACAAAGGAAATGCAGGAGGCCAGAGGTGGAAAAGCATCCTTGAGAGAGCAAATTCCTTCTTCTAATGAGAGGCTTTGTCACTGAGCCACGAACTTCAGAAAATAATGATGAGTGGTCATAGGTATCTACTAAGAGTAGAATTCACTTTAGATTGATAACAAGAGCAGTTAGAGTGAGGAAAAAGAATCCTCTCTAGAAGAGCACAGCATGCCCCCATCTCTCTTTGCAGCAGGAATGAGAATATCATCGTCCTTTCCATAGAGTTACAGAGTTCTTATAAGTGTAAGGTGAGAATCAGAGAAAATAGTCACATAACAACTCAAGATTCCCTTCCTTAACAGTCCTTATTTTCTCTCATTCTGATAGAGTGCTTTAAAGAGCAAAATGTGTCATAAAAATGCTCATGACTTAAGGTACTTTGATTCATTTGCTTACTAGTTCCATGGAAATGAATCTATTCAGAATAACAAATAGCAGAGATGTTAGTGATTGTAATTAATTGGAGACAACATGTCAGTGTGTCAGCACTTCACAGAAGATGAAATTCCTGTCACAAAGTTGCAGAAAAATTTTAAAAAGTTAGCAATTGTTTGCTACCACAAAAGATGCCTTTGCAAAATCTGTATTAAAATGCAGCTTCCTGTTGTAGGCACGCCCATGGTTCAAATATATTCTGTTCTGGTTCTTATTTTAGAGTCACTTCTTAGAAATTGCCGAGGGGTACTCCAAAACCCTGATAAACCACACACTAAGAACTGTGTTGTCTGAGACCATGAAAAGAGTTCTCTTTTCTTTTTGGTTTTTCTAGCATTTGAATTTTTTCCCCTACAGTTTCAGGGTTTGGCCCACATTAGTTGAAACATATGCTTACACAAAAGCCTGCAAAGAAGTCTTATCTCAATATTCTTTTGAGGACAGACATGACAACTGAGTTGTACAAGGCCTGTCTATGTGGATTTGTCTGTCTGTCTACTGGATTTGTAAGAAAATGAGTGTTCTGCCTTAGCAGTCTACCTTATGTATGTAGACTTGTCAAAGCCATGGATGTTAATTTTATGTGCTGGTAGAGAAATGTCTTAAAGTAATGTCACCTGACCTGAAGATGGTAGGCTTGTTAAAGTTCAAAGCCCATCAAAGTTCTTTGCCCAAAATCTCATGGAAACTGAACAAACATACTTTGAGATGGATTATAGTATTTCTCTTAGTATTTCCAATCCAGCCAAAATGTAACTTTCTTTGGGATTTTTTGCTAGGACCGAAAATGTTACTTTTCCATTAGCCTACTCCTCCTAAAGGCAAGAAATTACAGCAAAACTCTGTATCTCCAGCAATGAAAATTGTTCACTTTAGTACTAATTTCATTAAACAAGCAGAGCTTCATCTCTGTATGAAAATGCACTGAACATCAGCAAGGCAACCATAGCATTCCTAAGGTAGCTGAGGAAAATGGCCTATTGACTCAAACTGCACTTATTGACTCAAACTGCACACACACACACGCACACACATTTCAAATGTCATTTTTTTACTGGTGAAAATCCTTCTTTTCTCCTATTGCGTATAGCTGCTGTGCAGGTACAGTGAAGTACAAGCATTAGGTACTTCACAAGAGTGGTAGGTGTTACATTTGCATTGTGGGACAGAATTTGGAAAGGAGCCTTTAAATTAGTATTCATTAGTTTCAGATAGCAAAGATTATGCAGATTTAGGCAAGCTGACAGAGGATGTTTCCACATCTTTCAATGTGTTTGTACAGCCTGAAAGCATCTCACATCATGCTGTTCAAGAATGTATAAGATGCTAGTTAATGAACTGTGGTAAGCTAGAAGTAAATATTCAGATATGGGCACCATAGTGTGTAGCTCAATGAATTTGACCACAATTATTATATAATTATTGTGGTAATGAGTGGGTTCTGAGTTTTGACTTCACAAAGCATACTTACGTACTGCTAGTAGTTTCTTGCTAAGGGTTTAGTTTAATTAGTTGAGCTTAAACATAGCTTGCTATGAAAAGCAAGTGTTTTAGTATGTTACTGTCTTTCTGAGTTAAGACTGGGAAAGTATGAATTTACAATCAGAAAACATACTGAAAGCTAGAGTGTTCTTGAGTAATATCCACAAAATAGGTTTCTGCTGAAAACCTATCTAGATGGCGTTTTTTCACCTTCATACTGTTGAACTAATAGGCTTTAAATCCAATTTATTCTGTGTCAGATAACCGTTGAAAATACTGAATTGAAACCCCTCCACAAAAAAAACCCAAACAACCCCCCCAAAGCAAACAAACAAAACCACCAAAACAACAAAAAATCCAAACAAACAAAAAAACCAAACAACAATAAAAAACCCAAAATTAGGGGGATTCTAATGGGATTTTGCACGATATTCTAAATTACCCCCAGCATTTAAATTGGTGTCTCCTTTCTATACAGCTTGTCCTAAAATTGTAATCCTTCTAGAGAGTTTTGTTCTTGGTCACTAGGGGTCAGTGATTCAGCTCCAGGTTAAATGCTTCAAATTTGGCACATGAGTTCTTGCTGTAGCTAGTGGAAATTGAATCAACTGAATGCTTCTTTTAGCTCCACTGGCTTACAGCTTTGACTGGAGTGAGAGCTGAGACATGTAGCTCACATGCAAATGCTTACATTTAAATATTAGATATAGGGAGTTTTCTCTCAACCTTTAGGTTCTGCTAGAGTCTAGTGATGTTAGTTTGTGATGGGCCTGATCTAGATCCAGCTCAAGGTTTCTCCATGGACAAGGCAAAATCTGGCCTCTCCAAGAACAAAGGAATACATATTCTGTCCTTAGCTTTGGTTGCAGCAGAACTCAGTATTTTAGTGCCAGTAGAAGAAATTGAGGACAAGGAAGGCTGAGGAAGGCTTATAGGACTTGCCAGGCCATGCAGAGGGGCGGAAGCTCTGGGAGAAGAAGGTGGGCATGTGAAAGCTGGCAGAGCTCAGAGGAGTGTAGGGGCTTCTTCTGTTCCCCAGGCTGACCTTCCCATGTATGTTTTGTAAGGCTGGGATGGGTCCATGGGGGGGCCTCACCTCACTGGCAGTACAAGAGAAACCCACATCTTTGCCTGTAAGTCCACTCCCTTTGGCAAGCTGCCTTTATTTCTTATGTTCCCCAAACAAGAGCAGCCAGGAGGTGTGCTCGTAGGTCCAGGCCTAATATGCATGGCCAGCCTGGCTGGGCTGCCAGCACCCAGCAGCTCTGACAGCATGAACAAACCAAAGAGAGGGCAGGCAAATGTAGCTCTTGCTGCTTAACCCAATCCCTTCCCGTTCTGGTGGCAGGTTGAGGGAACAGTTCTTCCTTCATCCATCTTGTGCCTGAGTCCCAGAGGAGAAGTAAATACAGCAGGACCCAACACTGAGACCCAACACAATACACAGCTTCTCGGCCCCACTTCTGCCCAACACCTTACAAAAATATTTTGACCAAAAAAGTTTTAGTAAAGCTCAGGGGATCTGAACATTTGTTGTTTAGCTGTTTGCTGTGATGGTAAAAAATAAGAATAGGGAAAAAAAGGAAGAACAAAACTCGCTTGAGTTATGTCTGTCTGCCATTTATGTCTCATGAAGTAGTTGTCAGCAATTCAAGCATGATTTTGATATCTCTCCTAATCGCTTGACCACGATTTTGTACAGTTTCCTGATTCTGCAGAAACAGTATTCTCTTTCCATGTGCTAAAGCATTAAGGAAACTTCTCTACCATGTTGGAGGCTTATAGTTTTTGTATTATGTGGGCTGGGGGGCGGGGGGGGATTTGGTTTTTTAATCAGTAATGAATTACATCTTGAAACAGCCTTCTGCTTTTCTTTTGGTCTCCCTCCTTAGTGCAGAAGGATACTGCAGTGTTTTCCACACTTTGTTTTTTAGGGACAAACAATGTTTGATGTAGTCTGGAGCTTCCAAGAGCAGCTTCTCAAATTTTATTTGAAAAATTACTACTTGACAAATATTTCTTCCAAGTAGGATGTGATAGGTTGTTATGGACAGCATGGAGCTGTTATAGGAGGGAATTGCTTTGTTCAGTGAGAGCGTGGTCATTTGTGGCTGCAGCTGTTCCCATTTAGCTCTCTCTGAGTTGTTCTGTCCTGATTTTCCATGGGATCCTCAGGAATAACCTAGCATTATCCACTGGGACAGCAGAGCTCTCAAAACTCCCTATTAATCTCCCTGAGAAGTTCACCCAATAGTATAAATGGTAATGGTTGTTTTATGACATGAAGACTTGGCTACAGAGAAGTGGACACAAACCAACTTACTCTTAATTACTTTTTAAAGGAAAGCAGTTTTTCTCTATAGTGTTAATTAATGGGACTTGTGTTTGGAAGAAAGACAGATTATTCAGAATGAAAACAAATCTGCCCAGGGCAGATTTTCAGTGGATCTTACCCCTTTTCAAGTTTACCTATGCTTTCCTAAGTAGTTCCTGAGTAATCTTCAGTAAGTGTGAATTAAAGAGTGACCCATACTAAAAAGAAAAAAAAAATCACAGAAAAAAAAAAAGGAAAAAAAATCAACCAAGGTCTAAATTACTGTTAGGAACAGTTTTTAAAGGCAGCAGTCGAATTGTGTCAGCTAATACATTCCTTCTACCTTTTATTTTCCATGTCTGAATGGCATTATGAAGCACCCATCAGATGTATTTCTTTCTAACTCTTAACCTTCCTGGTTAGAGGTCAGTGACTACAGAATGACTTTGACTACATTTGTCAAATGTGGAAATGCAGGACATAGCTTGGGTCTGTAGGTTTTGAGCAGACACTCTTAACGAGTCTCTTGTCAACACCACCACGAGGAACCGCGTGAGTCACGCCCACGGAGAAGCTGTACTGGTAGTCTGTGTTCCTGTACCCGCCAAGTTCAGGTCAGTCTCAGTCTGGAGCAGCTCCTTTGAAGAGAGGATGCTTGTACTGCATCTCTTTTGGGTCTCACAGTGTAAAGCCAGGATGTTTCAACTCCGTGCCGCTCTGCCAGCTTTCCATGTCGTGTCCCATGCTCCTCCATCCAACACACCACTGGGGTGGGAGGCAGCCTTGTTTCCAACATCAGCTTCTCCTCCAGGCTCACAGCTGGAAATGGAGGCGACCCCAGGCCTGTCCTCTTTCTAGAAGTTTTCAGGCCTGCAGGTCCTAAGCCCAGTTTTGGCATGTAATCCTAAGAAATGGCTTTTGCGAAATCCAATTAACTTTGGATTTCTTAGCAACCGCTGAAGCTGTATGAATTGAAAACATCACGTTATCAAGTTTCCAAGTGGAGTGACAGATTGTTCCACCCTGTCCTATGCCATTGTCAGATCAGAAAATTGAATTCTTCGCTCCTCACGATGGATGCAAAAATAAATACAAAGTCTTCATAGCTAGAAATGAATAATGTCAATTTTGTAATGACAAGATACTTCAAAATCACAGTCTCATGTCCTTTAGAATTTGTTTTTCTTTAGCAGTCTCCTCTGTTAGAACATGTTTATAGTAGGTACTCTTTTAAACTAAAATTCATAAAAGGATTCAAAGAAAGAAAACAAGAAAATTACCTTGACATTCAGTGAAAGCTGTAATATCATGTAAATCATTACTAATGGAGACCAATTATGGAGGCTCAGAGTCGACTGTAATAGATTTTTCACACAAAGGAGGAAGGATGTTGGACCTACTGCAGAGCTGTGAAGAAGTAATTACATATCATCTTTCGTACCTACCAAATGAGATATTTTTGAAGAGTTCACACTAGCCATCACACGCTCAAGAACATCATGTTCTAGGCAGTGGGGTGTTTTATTTGCATTTACATCTTTCAGAGCAGCCATCTGTACGCCAGCATCTGTGTGTCTACCACATATTTTGGGTGTGCGTGTGCATTACCATTTCATTTTGCGCAGCTGTTCGGTAAGCTGCTGAGTACATTGCAGCCATTTAGCATCCATGCTCTATATTACTGACTGCTCTCTTGCTTCAACCAATGTCCAAGTTCTTTTTAAAAGTTATTTCTTTTCTACTTCTCAGTGGGACCTCCTCAGGACTAATACCTCCCATGTAGGAAAGACATCCTTTTTTTTACAGTGGTATTTATAGGGATGTCTGAGAGAATTTAATGAAATCTAGTAATTTGAGGTTCAAAAGTCTTGTAAGAGATAATTATTTGTAGGTGGTGAAGATGGAATAGATTGTATATGAATGCTCCCTTCCTTACTTCAAGGACATAATGCTGTGTGCTCCTGGCTCTTCTGTTAATTTTCATATGATTTTTCAGTTCTCTGTATCAGCATTTCCCTCAGTTATGAGTAGGTTTTAGTTAATGTCTCTTGTCTCCTGCCTCTGCCTTAAAACTGGTGATACATTACTGTAGGGCAGTGTGCATTGACCTGATAGATGGAAGGCTGCAGTTGCACTTAAAACTTGATTCACTTTTTGTTGGGACCAAGTGGAAAAATAAAGTGGCACTAGGACATGGCCTGTTTGTGAATTGGAGCCCAGACTCAGGAGCTGCCTCTCCACTAGACTGCATTAGGAGAGTCCCAAGAGTCAGGTCCAGCTCTGCACCTTAATCTCTGTGTTGTTGTGTCACAGAAACAGAGCTATGTTGTAGGATCAGTTAGTGATCTGAGTATAAATATGGAAAAATTTTCAATTTCAACATCATTTTACTTTAAAACAAGTCACTTTTGGAGATCATGACTCTTCTCATTTGTTTGTCTGTTGCAATTGTCTGGGCACACCACTTACCTGCTTTTTGCAGGGATTTCAGGTACTGAAAACCTGAGGTGCCATCCTGTTCTCCACCTTTGTTCTGAAGTACAGAAGTCTCCTGGAGACCAAAACACCTTCATGTAAACTAAATGTTCTAGTTAATAATAGGGTGAAGGATGAGCAGTGTTTGGTATGAAGGAGTTTGGGTTTAATGGGTTCTCAGAAGTCAGTTTCAGTTGCCAGCATTAGTTTCCCATGTGTGAAATGGACTTTATATTTAACATCTAGATAAGAATTAACTGAGCCTACTTTACCTTCATCTCTTTCTTGCATTAACTGGAAAAGTCTGGTGTTCTACCTGTATTTTGAACTGGTCAGGTTTGATGTGACCTCTTATAGAAGGCTTTGTGAAAGAGAGCAACCCCTAACAATAGTAGTTTAAAAACCCACATAGTTCGTGACTTTTACCACTAGTCACATACAAATTCTTTGGTGTTTCTTGAAGACATAACAGGGGCAGGGCATATATGTTTTCTTTCAGTTAATCCCCAAACATCTGTTTTCCCGGCCAGAATAAAAGTGTAAACAAGAGAATGAAAGGACAGTTTATTTTATCCCAACTTGAATCTTTTTGTCAAACTCTTTCATCTTAGGATCTTACTGGTAAATAAGGTTTTAGGAAAGGGTCATGTTTCTGAAATACTTGCAGTGTTTAAACCTTTGTTTCCCTTGATAAAATAATTTACACAAAAACCATTTTGACTACCTTAC
Organism: Agelaius tricolor; assembly: GCF_023055355.1. NCBI lineage: Eukaryota > Metazoa > Chordata > Aves > Passeriformes > Icteridae > Agelaius > Agelaius tricolor. The sequence goes on from NW_027269261.1 coordinate 50,273,188, forward strand.
TAATTCACTGCTGTGAGAGACATCACATCTTAAAAATATTTGAATTGTGTTTCAATTTACTTTTATGTACATAAACATATATTTTACATGTGTGTAAATATATATTTCTCTTTCCTCTTTCTTTGTGCTTTTTTTTTTCCATTGGGGAATTTTTCAGGAGCTTGGCTACTCAAATCCTGCACCAGTCTGATTTCATTCATGGCCACCTCTGTCACTTGTTGTTTTGTCAATATAAAGAGATATCGTGGATCCATGTATTAATAGGCTACTTCAGTGAAATTAGTCTCTGGCAAGTATAAAATTATGCTGGTCTCTCAGAGTAGTTGCCCAAAGCCATCTGAAAAGGACTGCTTGGGTGAGGAGGGGTTAGAGATACTAAAGATACCAAGCCAGGCTAAATTTTCACTGAGCATCTAACAGGGAGTATGGAGAAAATTGCATTCAGGGAAAAAAATGGAGGTAAGGTGAGACCTTGCATTTCCACCATGTTTCTAGGTTTTTCACTTTGTAAAAGGAATGTCTTTAAGCTGGTTAATTAACATGGCAGGAGTCTCCACAGCTACAGCAGGACAACATCTGTCTGCAGTAATTAGGCAGGAACTTCCACACTGAAGGGCTGCTCACAGATGGAGCCGATGGCTTGCCAGGCAGATGATGTAGAATTGTTTATACAAACCCACTTCTACTCCTAAAAACAATAGCAAGCACATATTGTTGGCAGTCTTTGGGTGTGAAACTAATTATGATAAATCTGAAATGGTAAGTGTCTGGTGTTTTGAAAAAAATTATATTGGGAAGGGAAACCCACCTCAAATTCATTCATACTGATGTGAGAGGAAAAAGACAAGGCTTTATTGATAGTTTATTGTATAATAAAAGCCTTTGAAGAATGGGTAGAGATGAAGCTTTCTTGGATGTGCAGAATAGCTTTCAATAAAATAAATATATTTCACACCTGTCCTATTTATTGCTGCTGATAAGATTAGAGAATTATGATTGCTAAAGAATTTCTTCTTGGAATCTATCAAACATTTCAGACTGTTTTGTTCAGGGAATATGCTGTCTTTCAAGGACTAGGATGTGAAATCATCTGAAGATATTTGAAGATGCCCTATGGTATAGGAGGGATTTTTCCAGTAGGTTTTTTTTTTTTACTGTATGTAATGTTAATATCCATAGAAAAATTCTCATAGTATTGCTCCAGTATAGATTAGATGATACAGGATTTCACATGAGCTAAAATTTACTTTTTTTAGCTGAAAATATTATAAGACTTAGAACATAAAATCTCTGAGAAAATAAATGAAGGAAAGACACTTGGACTAAACACTGAGGAAAAATGTAGAATAGTTGGCTTTGATCTCCTCTGGCTCCCTCCACCCTCTCATAAATGCAGTGAAAACATTTGTACTCTATGACTACTGGTCTTTTTATGATTATGCACATTTTCTGAGGATTGTAAGTAGTGCTACAAAGGTTATTGGCAAAGGTGCTTCTTTTTCCAGCGCCTCGAAGTTGTGAAAGAAAGTCAAATAACAACCTATGTACTACTCTGGTTTAGCTATGTATGCTCTTCTTTGAGAAGCTCATATTAAAGAGAAAGAAAATCTGATATCCTTTTATATCTGCTAGACAAGGAATTGCTGAAGGCAATTTAGTGATTTGCTAAAACCCAGTTCTGTTTCTCCATTCTTCACTAATGTCTCTCGATATTTGTGTGTAGTGTAGTATTTTTCCTTTTTATGTGTTAGCATGTTGAGGATGGATTACAGGGCTTACTTCTTACTTATTGTCACATATATATTCCATTTTAGAAAGTGTATATTAACTTCAATTTCTTGCACTTTCTGCCTGTTCCACTTCAGGTATTTACCTGACTACAGGAAAAAAAATTTTAAGTGAATTTTTGCATCTAGTTTTTAGAAGTGTGTTGGTGTCTGCTGAATTTCCCACAGCCTGACATGAGTGTCCTAGGAGTGCTGGGTGTCATTGCTTGTTTTTAGGAGACAGAGTTCTGAGGCTGTTAGATCAAGTTCTTGGATACATGTGATTTTTACAAGTTGTAACTTCCAACTCTGTTTCTGATCTGAATTGTCAGGACTCCTCAGTAATAATGCAAACAGAATAGCATATCCTTTTAGTAGTGGTAGGATCCTGCCTGCCTGAGTTTGTTTTCATTCTTCACCATTGCCAACAACTTTGATTTTTCACTGACCACAGTGGTTCCTGCAGTATCTGTGGACTTTGCAGTATCTGAATGCAGATGCAGTCATTCAGTTTCTGAAAATGAAAGATGTGGGAACAGAGACTGCTGCCTCTGCCCCAGGAGCCTGAGGGTGTGCTGCATCTGCTGTTCCTTCTGTGGAAGGCTCAGAACAACCTGTTCTTTTCTTCTTGTTACTCCCAACACCTCCCCAAAGCAACACATTTACTTTTCTGGTCCCCAGTGATGATGCCAGTTACTGAGATTGGGAAGTGAGGTCACAGAATCACAGAGGGGATCAAAGAATGGGAAGGTGACCAGGTCACCCCCAGAACCTTGTTCCCATTTGCATAGAGTGGAAATTACTTTCCCCTTTTATTATACAAATGGAAAGTCAGTTCACAAAAATCAGATTCCTTTTTTCAGGTGGAAAAGCAGGGCAGACTGTTCATCTCCTCTGTGGGGACTGACCACATGTAGCCACTACCTCCACTGGCCTTTGTGCACAAGATCTCTCGGTGTCCAGGGCTGGTGGGACACCTGGAGATGGGCCAGCAAATCTCAGAGCAACTGCAGGAGCCAACACAGGTACTGAAGACACCCAGTACTTGATATCTGAGATCTAGGAATAACTGTTCTTCCTATATCTAGGGGAAAAAACCCAACAAACATTTGCAGAGCTTCATCTCATAAAGACTGAGAGAATAGGAACATCTCATAGTGAAACAACTGATCTGAAGTATGAACTCACAGCTGCAGTGTACTAAACAAATAAGATGGTGATGGAAGAATTGGTTTATTTTTCTCTATACCAATCCCTTCCTACTTCAATGGACCATGTTGCGTTCTGGCGAAAGACTTACTCAGCTGCTTGGTGTTGGGGAGGAATAAACCAGGAGGCTCACTTTAAGGTAAACTGGAATGTATGTCCTTTGGTAAGACACTAGGCACACTTCTGTCATCTGGTAAAATTTTAATCAATGTTTTTCATCATATGGTTGATACAGGATCTGTGCTTGGATAGCTGTGAGTACAGTGTGCATTAATTACCTTGCTACACTTGTGTGGGAACTAATGGAGTACAGCGTTTCTCCCAGTAATTTACATCTGGTGTTAGAGCCTGCTCCAAAACATTAGTCAGTTCTACAACTACAGACAGAATTTTATTGTTTTCTTCAGTAATGTGATAATGGTAAGCTGATTCTTACAAATCTTCATGGACTTTCTCATCAGTGTAGAACCAAATTAAAATTTAACTTTTTCAAAATTTCCAAGTGTTACGTGTTTCACTGGCTCAGTCAGTCAGCCAAATATTTGAGTAAAGAAGGTGGAAGTTTTCTATCACAGTTTCAGAACTGCTCTTCTGTAATAATTTAAAATCTAATTTACAGAACCTTTATATTAGATATCATTTGGAAGTAGAGTCTAACTAGTTAAGATTATTTTCATACAGGTCTTGATTTTTCCTTGCTAATCCTTAGTTTCTGAATATCCTGTTAAGGTAGATTTTAGGAAAAACGAAACCTTTTTTCGAATATTGCTTCAAGTTACACTCAATGTTTATTCAAAACCAATCTGTTTTGAAGAAAAAGAGAGTAACCTTACTGTTTTCTCTCTTATGTCTTTCAATTCCCAGAACAACAACAAAAACCTCCCCACCAAATGCAAAATAAAAAGGAAAAAAAAACCAAAACACTTTGCTTGGTATGAATTGCACAAGAGTATGAGTCGAGAAATACTTCTTATGTGTCTTCACATGCACATGCCAAAAGGTCTCTGCCAGAGCTATTCTCTATTGGAATTTACAGGGGGTTGTGAAGAGCAAATACTGAAGCACTGTCTTGCTTTTTCTCCTTTAAAATACTATTTGAGGAGGAGCCTGAGGAGCTGGATTGCTCAGAAAAGGATCTGTTTAATATCTAAGATAGAACTCCTGGGTTGCTAAACTGTAATTGAAAGGTAAATTTTGAGAGAAAACAAAATTAAATTACTATTTGCATAGTTTATTGTTCCTTTGGGATTTATAAAAACATCCCCAGTAGTCTTTGCCTCCACCCAAAAAAACTATCTTTGTTGAATTACAAGTTTTAGATTGCAGTTTTCTCTTCTTTCTGAAAGACTTGAGCAATTATTTGAATTCCCTAAGAGTATGTTAAAACACAGGAGACAAAAGCCTCAGCTTCTGTTTTCAGTCCTGGTTGTGGAGAAAGGCAGTATTGCAGCGTATGCTGTCCATTGGAGGACCAGGCATTTCTCATGTAAAAACAACTGAAATGTTGTGAGCATTTTTGATGCTGTTTTGGTTTTATTGTTTTTCTGTATTAACTAAAAACAAGGATGAAATGCATGGGGCTTTTAGTGGAAACTTCAAATATGAAGTTAACCTTACAGTTAAAAAATTAAATATATTTACTAATGACCCTTCTTAAAGGATGAAGTAATTGGAAGACATTAAGTAGGAAGATAGTACTGTGTGTCTTGGCTTCCAGAAAGGGTATGATGCCAGCCTGCTCTGGACTGCCAACATCCCAAAAAGCTTCCTCACTGGCTCCCTTCACCGTGGGTTGCCTGTATATGTCTCCTGGTTCTTGATGCTGACGCAGTAAATAAAACTTTGGCAAGGTTTATGCCACAATGGGCCTGAATTGCAGATAGTCTCTAGGTGTAGTTCCAGTGTAGTTGTTCATAAATTGAGACTGCTGGGTTGGGCCAGTTAGCAAATGAATCATTTGTACAGTTTTTACAATGTTAATTCATGGTTTTGTCCATTCATGGTGGTTTCAGAAGCTTATTAATCAAATATGTATTGATGCAGATGTGGAGCAGTGTATCTGAAAACCAGGTTTTCTCCTGACTTCTTGTGGAAGTAGGTATAGAGTAGGAGGGAGGAGGAAAATGCTTTCTCTCCCCTGCTCTGTCTGTTCTCCTCAGCAAGGGGCCCAGCAGAATCTATTTATTTTTAGGGCAAGATAGGATTTCCCTCTCTTTGGGTATGCTTGGCCTTTTTTCACAAAGGGCAACGTTCAGTGCGGGTTCCTTATGGGACATTGTTGTTTGTCAAAGTGAAATCAACAAAGGTCCTTGAGAGGGGGTCTGGTTATGGTTATGGTAACCATCCTTTCTGCATACCTTGCTGGTTGCTCTTCCTTTCAGATGATAAAGTTTTGCAGTTTATGGAATAAAGAGCTGGAGTGGATCTCAGCTAAAGTGGAACCCATTGCTAACCCCCAAGCTAATATTTGTCTAAAGAAGTTGGGTGAAGACTCCCTGGCAGCAGCTTGGCCATTTGCTGGGCTCAGTGGAGCTCTGGTTGCCAGCACATGGCTTGGCCAAGAGGCCCAGATGCATCTTGAACCTGCTGCTGCTGCTTTGTGTCATGGTCAGGGCTCAGCCATCCCAGGAAACACAAAACCACGTTCTGGGGAAATAACCAGACTTAGCCCATGGGAAGCACCTAATTAGATGGGTTTATCAGGTGTTTTGTAATTACAGAAATACATAGATAATTGTTTTCCTTTCAGCCAGCTTGTGCTTACCTCTCTTAAGAATGTGCCATGGAGAAAAAAGGTAAACTGCTATTTAAGTGTACTTTAGACTGTAGATATTTAAGGCAACTGAGCCATAACAGTGAACAGTGCACAGAGACTACGCTAATGTTTGAGTAACATGAGATTGATCCAGAGCTTTTTCTTTTGCCACCCTTTTCTGAAGTTTTAAAATTTAAATGCATAGTAACAAGCAAGAATGATCCAGATGAGTGATCTGTTTAATTGTAAGAGGTAGCATATTTGCTAAATTATAGCCAGATTAGGATTCTGCATTTGATGATTTGGGTGTGGTGGTTTTTGGTGGGGGTTTTTTTTTTGTTTGATTTTTTTTTAGATCCAGTGAATTATTTGAAAAATACAGTGTACAAAACAGGAAGAGAAAAGTATTTTCCAAACAGTAGATCAGTTAAGCTCAGCTTCCACTTGATGCAGCTTTGTTCTTGTGTCTTTCATCAAAATGTAACAGGTTCCATCCTGAATAGTTATGTTAAATACATATGCTATCTTTTTATTTAAAAAATACTTTATGATTAAGAAGTATTGCATGATAAGACGTAGACTAGCCCAGGACTAGCTCAAGAAATAATCACCTTGAATAAACAAATAATGCTGGGTTTACCTTATCACTAAAAACCAGTGATTATTTTGGACAAAGTTCTCTTGCCTCATTGATCAATAATTCACTGAGTTATGGAGGTATTTATATGTTCCATTTGGTACTAGACCAAATTTAAAAAATAAATAAGAAGATTTACAGTTATTTACTGTAGATACTTCTTTTGAATTCAAAAGAGAAGAATTTATTGCAATATATAATGTACAAAAAGAATTCAAATTATTAACCTCAAGACATCTGTTCCTGCAGTCTCTCATATAGATAAAGCTTTTAATCAGAGCAGAGCTTCAGGTTGTGAGTAAAGTTTTCTCCTGCAATATGTACCAGGCACCTCCCAGTGCTGCCAAGCCAGTGCTCAGTGCTTCCTTTTCCTCCTTCTCCCTGACATTGCTCTCTCCAGCCATGAAGACCCTTGGGGTAGCCCTGTGGTGAAGAAAAAGTGGCCAGTGCTGCTGGGCTGGATTTTACTGGAGCACTGCACAGCACTCCAGCCTCAAGAGAGGGCAGTGAGCAGAGGGGAGGCTGAATTACTGCTGGTCAGAGGCAGGGAAGAAGGGTCACTTAAGAGTTAGGGATACGTTTATATATATATATATATTTATATTTATATTTGTGTGTGTGTGTGTGTGTGTGTGTGTGTGTGTGTGTGTACGTATAATGCAGAGCAGAGTTGGAAAAGAGGAGATGAAGAACATGCAGAGACTGACAAAGAAGGATCATCCTGTGGTCAATGCAGAAGATTGAGACAACTTGAGTTTATTGTGCCTCATTCACCTCCAGTGTTGTACTGCTGCACCTTGAAGGGTTGTGCAGGCACCACAGGTTAGATATGGTGAGACAGACTGAATCAGCAGAGACTCAGTCTCCTCGTGTGAGGGAAATGGCAGCCATGCAATTTCAGCACAAAAATCAGAGGAGAGCAAATTCAGAGGGTCTTGTGCTTTTCCTGCTTGGCTCCACAGGCTGCTGTTCTGTGAAAAGTGTTGATAGACTTGAGGTTTTGGCTAATGTTAGGTGTTTCAAAAGTAGTCAATGGCAATGGCTGTATTACTACTTATGGTTTTAAACGTGTGTCTTTTGTAGTTTAATGGGAAAGACAGGGTGGAGAAATCTTGTGGGCAAAGCTGTGGAAATAGAGGGAAATTTTCTTAAGTGTCACGTTAAAGAGTTGAAAGCATATTTTGATTTAATGGCACCAGTAAACCCCTCTGCATTCATTTTCTATTGTGTTGTCTAACTTAGCTGTTGGTTGCAAAAAAAGCAGAGATAATTAGTGTTTGAACTGTGGTAATGTAGAAACCAGGACCAGAACTGCAGGTAGAAAATGCTGTGGAACCGCTGAGGCCCTGCATTAGAGAACTCGCTGTCTACTCAGAACAAACAAAACACAGAAGTGGAAAATTGAGGCATGGAAAGAAAAGTTTGTTCCATAAGAAACCAGGAAATGAGCTCAGGGCTTATGATTATCATCCTGTGTGTTATTTCCAAGCATGCCTTCTCTTTCTCAGAAACAAAAAATACTAATACCAAATTACTGAACATTTAAAAAAATGTTCTATTCCACTTTAGAATGAGCAGCATTTTTTCATTAATATTTATGTCATTATATCAACTGTTATTTTACATAAATTAGTTATATATAATATATCAAATTTTAAGCAATGGCTCTGCTAGATTTACATGGATTGTGATATCAAATGTTTCCTGCTTGCCAACATAATAGTGCCTTAGGAGAAAATGAGACACATACCTTGTGGTTCAGTCAGTGCAACCCATTATGTGTCTATACTTTATGTGTGTATACATGTAAGTTCTTGAAGAACTTGCAGAACAAAAATAAAAAGTTATTTTAAGAGTCCCTTAACAAATATTATTGGTGGGTGAGAAATGAGAATGCAGAAATGTAAAGCAGATTTGGTTGAATAAATGATGGACAATTAGCTTTCTGCAGAAAATGACTCTGTTTTTCAACTGCAAAACCCTCACTGGTGGATTCAATGAGTCCAATTGTGTTCTCACACTAGTAGCATTTAAAGCATTAACAATGTTCAAGTCAGAAATCCATATAATAAAATAAGATGTAGATGTTTGAAATAATTCAGTTTGAAGTTACAATACATAGGCAAATACAAAAGGGTCTCTGAAAAAGTGTCTGTATCTAGAATGCTATTACAGTTAAGAAAATGTAATTTGTATTCAGGATAACTTAGGGTTTTGATGTATTCATAAGAGAAGAAAATCCTTATCTTTGGGGAATGGCAACAGAAATAGCTTCACCTATTGCACTCTGCATAGAGATTTGAATTCTATATCTCTTTTTGGCATTGGTCTTAGAAAAAACAGATCTTTTTCTTTTATACAAAATGAAAGCCTAATGACTTGGAATTGGGAGTGTAGATGTCTTAGAAGTTTGTTATTAAATACATGTTTATTTCAGTAGTTGAGAGCCTGGCTGAAGATTAGAATCACAAAATTTCAAATTGAATAAGTAATAATGTTCTTTTATTTATGCTGCAATTTACTTGGGAGAAGGATGGGAGTAGCATGACAGTAGGATTTTATGTTCAAAGTTGCCATGGTAATGCAACCTACTACCTGTTGCTAAGACTATGCTGTAGCTGTTATTACTTTTATTACAGCTTTTTATCCTTTAGTTTTTAAGGTGTTTGTTACAATTCAATTTCATTTTTAGGAAAACCAGTAAGCTTTGCCATTTGCCAGGAGGGCTCTTTAGTAAAAGCAGTGATAGCAATGCAAGAACCTGATTCTACTGACATGGCTCCTGTCCTCTAATGCAGAGACATTTACAAACCATCAAACCATGTAGGAAGACAAGATTATCAAGACAGTTCAGTGCCCTATCTATATTAACATCCACTTTTCCCTGTAAAGTCAGTGATCAATATTTGGAGACAGAAATGCCCCACCAATAACACCATACAAAACATACAAACAGGTGGTTCCTAGGATCCTTGGAGGATCCTGTCTGCTTCAGAATATCCCAGGACCTCTGTTACTGTGCCAACCCTGCTGAGCAGCAGCAGTATGGTAAGCCTGAAGTCAGCCAGAGTGCTTCCATTTGGGATCCCAGCTGTGAGACTCTCAAGATACCATTAGCCCCTCTAGATAGTAGATGGCTTGGTCTTTACAATACACTGCAAGGAAAATATATACCAAAGTCAAGATGGTTGTCTAAACCATGCCTTTCAAGTATGGAGGTGGTGATAGATGACTTCTGCTCTTGAAATGCTGTATTTATACAGCATTCTCTCTTGTTGGATTCTTGTTTTCAAGACCTGTCTCCTGGTCTTATTTCTATAACTCCCTATCCTTTCCTGCTAGACAACAACATTGTCTATCTTTTTATGTGCATGTGAAAGCCATTGGCTGAATTTTTCAAAATTTGTACTGGCAAGTACCTTCCTATATCTGAATCTCTCCTGTTTTCAAGAGGAAAAGTTCCTAATTAAGCAGGCTGTGCAAATTGCCCATTCTTATGCTCCTCTCTGTATTCGTGTCCAGTGGTTTAGCACTTAATGTAAACTTTTATATAAACTTTCGTATTTTATCTAGAAAATACTGAAAGTTAAGTAGATAGCATGCAGTAGAATCAAAGAGGTAAGTTATTGTGTTTTATCCAGAACAGTACTCCGATGGCTGTTGCATAACAGGTGCTGTTTTTTGTTTAACCTGAGCTGTGGGATAATATTACACTGTACGAGTGTACACAGTACATATGTGTTTTGAGGGTGTGCCTACATTGGTGTGAACTAAAGGTGCATGTATCTGTTCTGTTTCTTACCAAATAGTCCCAGGGATAATCACAGTTAAAGGCATACAGCTAAGGGGTTTGGTGTGGTCTCAGTTTTCTGAATACAGTCCTCAAGGGTGAGGTCTTGGATTCTTCCCTCCTCATACTCTGCTTTATAATCGTGGCACCTAATTTAGGAAAAGGGTCTTAGACTCCATCTGCATCAGTCAGAAACATTTTGGGTCTTTGAAAATCTCTTTAAGCATTAGTCACTGGGCGGAGGCACCTACTTCACTCATTTAGACCTACGAGCTTGTGAAATACGTTTGACCTTGAGGCAATAATTCATAGTCCATTATCAAACTCAAAAACAAGTGAAAGAATTGCCAGTGCAATATAACACATTGATGTTTTGGAAACCTACCTTTGTTAGCTCATGAAATGGAGGGTTGATGTCTGTCAATCGACTGTGGCCACTTTTACAGTCAGATGTTAGTGTTGCTCTACATTTGCTCATGCAAGAGCAGATAGGTCTGTGAAGGGGGAAATGTGGGTGCTGCTTCAATATCTCAGTTGCTGATGACTGCTGTTTTCTGGTTCTCGATGGCAGTTTTTGCATCCTCTTGGTTTTCACATGTCTGCAAGAACTCTTTCCAAAGTCTGCAAGTTTTAAGAGCTATCCTTCAAGATTCGTCAGTTCAGTCTTTTCACCAGTCACTGGTGTCATATGATATGGTTGAAGAGAGGATTTCTGGAGTGTCTGTAAAATACTCATTTAACTTGTTCATTTGTCAGAATGGACAGCTGTTAAAGGTTTGCCTGTGGATCCTTGGGTCTTCCTCTCTATCCAGGTAAGACATACCAGGAGAATTCCAGCATTGAGAAGGGTTTTATGAACAGATTGTCAGCTTCTCTTTCATGCATTTTACTAACTAGGAGTGATAGGGATTTACTGATAGGGAGTGGTGATGGTACTGTATGGTTGGTTAAGATACAACTGTGGTATGGATTTTGGTCAGTAAAGGAGGGCAGAAATTAGTGCTGGCAGATAGAGTAAAGCAGTCTCAGTAGTTCTTGTTTAACATAAGAACAACCATGCGCTTCAGAATACTAAGAAAACAGAACATGCGTGAAGTGTCTCATCTGCAGCTGGAAAAGGAATTTTTAATAGCTGAATGTCAAGTAATTGACTGGTAATAAATAAAAATAATTCATGCACAGGGTAGGACCACTACAAGGGAAATTAAATCATTTTCTGTGTTAAACACATTTACAAAACTGAACTACAGTTTCTACATCATCATTTTATGCTCTTTTAGTAAAAAGAAGTACCATCAATTACTTTCCTTTGCAGAGCATTTTGAAACAAAACTGCAGAATACATTGGATGAAATCAAAACTTATGAGCTCATTAGGACTACTACCAGAAATAGTAGAATCATCCAGCATACAGCATGGAAAAACTTACATTTTGGAATGTTTACATGCTTAAAAATTCAGTGCTTACAAATGAATGAAGTGAGGTGGCTGCTCCAGTTTCTCCTTCTGCAAAGGGGAGTCATCCTGAGTCTGTGACCCTTAAATCAGTCTCTTTGTGTCTGTTCAGAGGAAATGGTTTTGTTCAGAAGATCTGATGCACATGAGAAATCTCTATAAAATGCCTTCAACAAAAAAGAATTTACAGTAACACTTATAGCACTAATACAACAGAATGAAAATAATCCAAACCAGCATGAATCACCATGAACAAGTATTAGATGTCTTCAAATAAAAATATAATTCCAGTAATTCTGGTACTCACTTTTAACATAGCTTTTCATTTGAGTTTGCTACTTTTAGAGAGCAATGCTTCTCTCTTTTAGAAACCTTTCCACTAGAACCAGATTGATGCTTAAAACATCATCAAGCCTTCTTCCTTCAGGTCAGAAATCCCAAGCCTTTTCATAACTGAAATAGTGGAGGTGCCATGGGCTCCATGGAGTCCACAGGAGGCCTTACTACTGCCACTTGGTTTTCCATGAAAAGTTTTCAGCCACTGCAGTATGTACCCTGAACAGTCAACTTAAGAAATACTGGAATGAAGATTGTAAGAAAGCTTGACTGGCATAAATACTTGTAACCTCTTGTGAATTTGCTGTGGTATTCCAGATTTACCACATAGAGCTGTGTACTAAATAGAATCAATAATTTGGTGGTTGGTCCTGACTTCTGCTGGATGAAGCTACTCTGTTGTTTTGTCACAGTTATGGGCCTGTTTTCTCTCCTAATTTGTTGTGCTTGCTCAGTGAAATTGAATCGCATGCTGTTTCAGGCAAGTCTTGGAGAAGTTGTTTTCCTCGGTGCAGATGGCTCTTTCCTCCAGATGTGAAAGGCAGTTAAGAGCTGCCTCATTTTTTTCTTAACCCTTCTGAACCATCTTGAAGTGCCCTTGATGCTATAGTAGTGCAGTGGTTCTTACCCTATAGATGATTTTCTTGTGCCTGTGATCTGTCATGTGTGTCACTCACAGCACTGGCTCCATAAGCACGTTGCTTTGGTTTATTTGGTTTGTGTTCTTGTTTGTTTTAACAACGACAAAGTAAAATTCAAGAGCACAGCAGCCCCTGGGAGATCTCCCTGCTGGAAGCTCTTGTGGCAGCTCGGCACCAGTGAGGGTGCAGCCCCTGGTGTTTGCAGCTGCAGATGTTCCAGCCTTGCATCTTCAGCCCAGAGCAGTCAAGGAGAATCTGTACCCTGACCATTTCCCTTCACCCTGCCTGTTTCATTTGGGAACACAATGAGCTGTCAAAATTTCCTGCTTTGTTACCACAGAATTCCTTCCTTTCTCTCTAAAAAGTATTATTTATGTAAAACTGCTAATTGCATAAATTGTCAGAACAACTGCTTAGCTTGATTTTTAAGGTGGAGACAAAGAGATGTAAAAGTCTGGTGGACTGATGAAAGTCAGCCTCAAAGTCATCTGCCAAAGCAAAAAAAATAGCATTGAGTGTATTGCCATGAACAGCCCAAATTAATGTGGCAAGTTGTATGTCTGGTGCAATCCCTTACTAAGATGTAATTAAAAGTAACAGGGAAGAATATAAATATTTTCCAAATACGTGAGCCAAGAAAAAATGGAGGAAGGGAGGTGTGGTTGATTTAGCCCACCACCACTTCCTAACTAATCTTTCTCTAATGATGTAGAGAGAGACTAGGTGGCACCTGGTGAAGTATTTTGAAATAACAGATTCATGAGGTAGAGCTACCTGATAACATCTTTGACTCATGAGAAACTTGCCTTCCCTCAGGATAAAGTTAATAATCATATAAGAATATAAAGATTTTAGCAGCTTTTCCTAAGTCAGCAAGGATGCAGATTTATTCTGTATACAGGTTCCTGTAGTGCTAGAGACAGTCCAAAATTATATTGTCTGTAAAAAATTTAAAATTACACAAACAGCCAATTCTAATAATCACTAATTTGTCATGAGTTCCATTCCTGGGGCTTGCTAGTTCAGTAAAACTCATTCACATTTCTTACTTATTCCATCAATAGCTCCATTGCTTTCCCTCTCTTTGCTGAAATTGCTTTGAATAGTGTACATAAGCATCTAATTTGGCTAGTCTGTAGGTCTGTATGAGGCAGCAGGACCGTGGGAGGAAGCTGGGCTACCAGGAACATGAGGCATCTGGGCCACAGAGCAGCTGGGACAGAAGAGGTGACAGCAGCGGTGAACTTAATTTAAAATAGCTGTAGCTATCAATACCTGGTATCTCCCAGCATTGTGTTATCCTTAAGGATTATTAGTGCTCTTCTGTGTCAAGATCATCAAGAAAAATTCTTTAGGACCATTCCCAGCATAAATTTTCTAAATATCATGGAGATTACGGAGTAATTGTTCCCATGTAAAAGTTTTCTTTCGGTGCACTGTGTTACCTTCTTATTTTTAGTCTTCATTTGTTGCCCTCATCTCTTGCCTTCTCTTGGATGTTTAATGAGGTTCATATTGTTGAATTGCACTACAGTATTGCTTTCTTTTACTTTTGTCTAACACTTAGTTATTTTATTTGAGGTAATTAAGTGTTTCGTATGGTCTACTTCTGGTAAGCCCACCTTATCTTTTCATCGGTGTTACAGTTGTCTACCTACCTTTAGTGTTCTCTCTTTAGTGTCCTCAAAATTTGGGCTCACACTTCTGAGATCAGAGTTAAGGAATCCTTTGATACATGACTGTATATGATTTTCTTTTTGTCTAGTACTATGGTACCTCCTCTGATTTGATAGATGCATTATTTCATGCCTAGAAAGAATATCAGTCTTTCTGGTTTTATAGTATCATATGTTTTGGGTGTTTTTTCAGATTTTTGGAGTCTGAATTTATCTTTTTTTGTTTTGTTTTTAATGTCTCTGCTGATACAGTCACAAGTGACATGTTTATTAGTGTGTAATGCAGGGGATTACTTGCAGATTCCTGTTAATTCATTGGTGCCTGCAGAAAAACAAAAGCGTTGGTCAAGGCATGCTCTGAATTCACACCTGTTCTTAATTTGCTGATGCCTGTATCAGCAGCAGGCTCAAGCCTGCCTGATTTTTTTGGGTTTATATCATGCGTACCATGTGCTTGCCATTTTTACTCTTTGTGCACACGTGAGCCAATCTGATGGGGTTACCTGTGGCAGAGAGCAGTGCTTTTAAGTCTGGGTGCTGCTTCGTGATCTCTGGCTTGTGGGTGCTGGTGAATCTTGCGTCGGTGTTCTACAAACTCTCCAGCTATTTGCCTCCACCCTTCTTCTCTTTAACGTGAGGATCACGGGGGGATGGGTTCTTGTACCTTCATTGCCACAATTACATTACACATAATTTTAAGCTGCTGATGAAGGTGGACCCACGGCATCAGCATACCTTTGAAGTGGAACAGCTGAAGAGCAGGTAGAGGTTTGCACCTCCTGCCCCTGCTGTCAGGAGGGGTAATTGGGGTAAACAGCAGCTTGAGTTGCTTTGGACTGGTTCCTTAGAGTGGTTGGCAAGAAGGAGCCAAGAACGGGGAACATGTGTTCTGTCTCTGGGAACAAAAAAGCAAAGTGAAAGTAAGGGTGAGAGAACCTAGATTTATATTTATAATTAAAAGTGACTGTGTTTGAAATATTCTTAATTTGCATGCACTCTCTTGTGTCTTTCGTATCTCTAAGGACCCCTAGAGGGCACGGAAGTTTTTCTCCACCTCAGATATTTAACTTAGTAATTCTACTTGGCTTTCTTCCCTTCAACATAATTGTAAGCACATTTTAAGTGAACATTAGATAGAAAAAAAATTAACAGCATTTAACTAGGTCCTTCTTTTATGCTACAAGATGTTTTCTTGTTTTTAAACACAAGCAGTAGAAGCTAGCACTAGCAGCCAAATTCTTAAATTATTGTTTAGATTAGTCAGATGCTATATTTTTATCCAAGAGGAAATGCAATTCAAAGTAACTAAAAATTCACACTTCATTGCAAACTTTGATAGGACTACACTACTACTACTACTAGTGTGAGCTGTGTAAGGATGGGCAGTGGGTATGCTTTCAACACTGTGGTCTCTGTTTCTGTAGAAGAGGAATTAGTATGATGAAGAGCTAGAGTATTCTTAACTAGAACCTCAAGGTCTCCAGACTTCATCTTATTTAAGAATTTTTAATATTTTGGTCTTTTTGATTGCCTGTAAAGGAACAATTACATTTCACTACAAGATACTTAAAATTATGGGCACATAAAATTGACATATGCTTGCCCACTACTTCCTGTCTACTTGGAGAGGGGTTTTATAACTCTTATATATCCTGGGGAGCATTTTTCTCCTTAAATTAGTTTTGCCTATTTCATCAATATTACATGGTAAGTCAGGAACTAGTCAGTGTGAGTTGCACAGCAATGCACAGTACTAATTCTTAGTATTGTGTTGGCACTTCATCACCTTTAAATATACATGCTAACGCTCCAGAGTAATGCTTATCTGAGAACATCAGGTTTTCACTTACATAAAACAGCTGCAGTGTTTGAGGAGAAGGTTTGCGTTTTCTAGAGTGCTCAAAGAGCAGAAAGTAAAACAAAAACAAACAAACAAACATACAAACCACCCACCTAAGTGCAAAAATATCTTAATACTTTTTGGGGGGGATTTTTTCATCAACTAATGGTGTTGAGAGCAGTTCCCGCAGCTGTGGAGGTCCATTGGATTGTGGGCCTAGTCTGGGATTGGGACCTTTGTATGTAAAGCCCTGACAGTCAGAGTCCTACCTGTTCTTGCTTGAGGAAAAAAAAGGCAGATGTCTGCACTTCTTGTGAAGCAGTGAGAGTCTGCTTGCTGGGCAAGAAGTTGTTCAATAGGATAATGTTGTTTAATCCCAGCCAGCAATGAAGGGTTTTTTGTGTGTTTGTTCTGATAAGAGGATCAGCTGTACTGCTTTACCCAATTACCCAGGGATGTCATGGGAGATGAATTTTTGGACCTTAGTTTTCCCACTGGAGGAGTGTAATGTCGTCACTTTGTATTAAAAAATAGATCTAGATGAAAACAGCAGGGAAAGGCAGCTGCCCCTTCTAATGTCTCTGGGGATTTTGTGTTTTGCAGGAGATGCACGGGTGAGAGGTCAGACAGGGGTTGTCTCCGAGCGCCGCGGCTCCTACCCATTTATAGACTTCCGTCTTCTTAACAGTAAGTGCAACCCTTCTTTCAGGTCTGTATTTAAATAAAAACAAATAAAAATCTCTACTGGAAGTGTATGAACCAAACTATCTCTTCTCATACATATCTGTACCTCAGCTGTCTTCACACAGTCAGCATTAATTCCATTATTTCCACTCAATGTCTGGCTGTGAAATGTTTTGATTGTGTGAATAGTCCGTAATGCTCAATCTGTCAAATGTAAATACAGTCAAATGTAAATACAGTAGGGCCATGGGGTGTGCTAGGGAAGGAGCAGGGGCAGTTCAGAATTAAGGAGATAAACCTCTGTGTCCTTTAGCCTCTTAGACAACAGTTGGAACAGATTTATGTGAAGCTGTTATCCGGTCATATAGAATTGGCACAGAAGGGGAGCATGTGACAGCACTGACCAGTGGTTTACAATAACATTAATTTTTCCAACAATTAGAACCCAATCCAAAGCCCCATGGAGTCTTCTCATTGACGTCAATGGATTTTGGGTCAGGCCAGCAGTGAACATCTGTTAAAAATAATCTTAACCTCATTTTGATTGAAGTTATTTTGCCACTGTTGTAAATAAAGGACAGCAAATCTAAAAAGAAAAAGAAACAAATCGAGGCCCTGTTGGGTTTTTTTTCACCTGATGGACTCTCTATACTGATGCAAACCCATTAGCGAGCGTGTAAAAAAAATAAAACAAAAAGAACCACTAAGTCTTGGGTCCTGTAGCACTCAGCCTGGATGCTGTGTAAACTTCAGTGTATGGACACAGGCAGATCTTGATGTGTCCTTGTGTACTGCACAAGCAACCTTTGAAAAAACTGGTATTCACTGTCTTCATCAAAACAAACTGGAGCTCCCAACAGTTTCAGTGCTGACGCTGTTATGCTCCTAGGGATTGTGCTTTTCATCAAAGAGCAATTGTCAAACCAAAGTTTGAATTTTCCTTTTTGTACTTCCTTGTCTGGGTGCCTGGGGAAGGGAGGAGGAAGCGGGGAGGGAAGGGAGCAGAGAGGAAACGAAGCGGGAGGGCTGGCTGGGAGTCAGGAGTAAAGAGGAGCTGGGGAGGGGAGGGCTTGGGATCTGATGGGCTGCATCCACCCATGCTGGCAGAGTTACTGCCACCCAGCAACGTGCTGCTATCAGTCCTGCTGATTAAAGGTATTTTCTGGGTTGTAAGCCCATCAGAGAGCTTGCTATGGCTGAGGTAGAAAGACATAAGGGGGTAAGATGGGTCCATCAGTTTTCCCCTGACAAAGGGAATAACTTACTGATTGAGCAGAGTTTTGAGGACAGTTTAGTTCTGACTTGCCAATGAAAAGCATGAAGAAAAGTCAGGTGTAAGCTAGCTGGAAATAGTATTGGTCATGCATGCCCTTATAAAAACTGAGAGAAAATAATGCACTTTTCATTCATGAAGTAGAAGTGGATATATATTCATATTCAAACTTGAAAATTGATTCTTTCTTTTTTTATTTTGAATACATATACATTATATAAAATTCGGTTTCTTTTAAACTTCAAAAGAGTTTTCAGTTTCTTTACCCATGGAGAAGGAAGAACCCAAGAATAGTTTCAGGACTTTTTTCTGGCTATAGGGCTTTCACTTCTAGCCCCTGTATGTGAGTCCTGCCATCCTCCAGATCCTGCCAGTTTCTGGAAGATGCTGGTGCTGTCTGTGGGCTGTGTAGAGAGACATCCGTGGCGAGGGATGCTCTGGTGAATACTCAGCCTTAGATCATGCCAAGAGCAGGGCACTCCACCTAACCACTCTAAATATAACTGCTGAACCTAAAAAGTGATGCCTCCTTGTGTGTGCACCTCTGGTCTAACAGGGTAGGGAACCTGGGAGTTCTGTGCTCCTATGCTCTCTCTCACGGAGACCTCCAGCTTACTCTTTTTACTCCTTTTCCATAACCTGAAATGTGTGGCTGGCTGATCATGATCTCTGTAAGGGAAAGCAGTGATCCTGATTTTAGATTCCCCATGGCTTTCAGGTTTTTATATATTTACCATTTTCTCTCTAAGGAGTAGTGTTGCCTTAATTTTTTGGTGCAAAATGAAATGGGATTTCTAGATACTTGACTACTGATTTTGTAGCTCGCAAGTGCACACTGGGCCTGGCTCACTTGGTGACCTACAAGTAAATGAAGATGCTCCGTGTCAGAGCATGCAGATGTGTTTTGCCAGGAAATGAACAGGCTTGTAATATTTGTTCATCTACACTTTCTGTTAAATCCATTTCTGCTGTGCAGAAATAGCAAAAAACATAACCACATAAGCAGCAAAAAACATGGTGCTGCACATCCCATCAAAAAGAAATATTTATAAATGCCACCACTGCACACTTTCCTGAAAAGTATCCAATTAATACCTGCAATAAAATTTTGTCACCATGTTGCATTTGTTTGGGGGCAGTAACTGGCCGGCAGCAACTGTATACTGTTAGAGTGAGGGAAGGAAGAGGCAGATGAAATTTTATAGTAAATGTTCTCAGAGGTCATCAACAAATGCAGCATAAACATTACTGCAGCTTCTCACTAATAAACTGAGCTTAGATAGCGACTGTTCTATCTCACATCTGAAATACTGTTCCAAAAAACAGTACCGGCCTTGTTTTAAAGTAAGGGAAAACACTGAAGCTCTTGAACAAGTTGACATCCATTATGTAAATTCACATGTAAAAAAAATACAGGGCGTTGATATTTAATGTCAGACTAAAGATTACTTATATGTAACTTTTTTTAGTGTACTTGCAGATTCAGTCAAATTAGTGGATGTTTCCCTGCTTTGTCTGTTAAGGGTTAACACTGACTAGACCATGTCTTCTGTTTTTTCTGGAGTCCTACAGTAAAGTCTCTGTGTAACTTAAGACACCATGAAGTCTTTTTGGATAGGAAAACTTCCTTCACTCTGAAAATGGGATCTTCTGTAGCCCTAATCAAAGCCAACTGTACTAATGTTGGCTTCTTGCTGTTTGAGTCTGTGATGCCATCTACACGTTCCTCCAGTGACTCTGCAGTATATAGAAAGTTAGTGTTACTTCACCTTGTCTTTGCCAGGCTGTCAGGACCATGAGGATTTTTCAGAATCCTCTCTGGGAGAGATACAGAGCTTTAGTGTCTTCCTGTCTTTTCTCTGCCTAGCTGCAAGCTTTCCTAGGCATAGTTGCACTGGTGGGTTTGGGGTCTCTTAATAACTCTGGAGTACAAAATTGTGTCTAAAATACCCCTGTGTCACTGAGAACTCCTTGGTTCTGTTCTCTGAGGAGTGAAAACGTTGTGGAAACCTCTGTGACCTACCAGATTCTGTTCTCTGTTGATGGCAGCGAGTCAGAAGCTTGAGGGGAAGCCGTGTAGCAACTCCAGCAGAGGGAGGACTCCTAAAATAAGAGATACAAATTTTGCACAGCCCTATAGCTTTATGGGAAGATGGGGTGATAGTTTTGTCTTCAATTAATTCCAAAGCAAAACCTCACAAATTTTAGGAAATTTTGACTCTGAACTGGGTAGCTGAAGCTTGAGTTACAAGAATTGACTGAACCTAGTGCAGGTCGAAATTGATGTTGGCAACTCATTGACACTTCCACATTTCAGTGAATTAAATGAACCTTACTGTGTTCACAGGACAGAAAAGGAATTAAATTCAATATTTGCAGGGTAATAATTTAGAATTCAAAACACTTCTGCAGTGAAAATTAATCCAATTTTCCTTTTAGCAGAGTATATTTTGGATTTGAGGAATAAAGGAGCATAGCTATGGTAAGCAATAATTTAGTTCTCTGATTCATAAAGTTGCTCAGTGAGTCATTGAAGCAGATCTCACTAGTGACTAATATGCATTGATTTCAATGGATTTTATTATCTCATTATGAGGGTTTTTTTGGTGGCTGTGACAGTACACTTCTTCATTGCCTTAACTCAAAAGTTTGAGGGAATTCCTTGTGATAAATCTGGACTTGTAGGTAAACATGCAGCAGTAAGCAAGACCTCACCCTATTGCAATTCTATTAGATGCTTTGTTTTATTGCCGGGTTCAATCAAGTAGAGTAACAAAATAACATAGATTACAGCTGTGATAAGTTACTTATTATTTACAGCTTTGCTTGTCAAGCAAGTCAGAAGACAAGGTTCTTAAGACTTTAATTCTCCCGTTCCCATCTTGTTTATGCTATGCTTTTATCTGAATTAAATTTTGGCTTGCAAACGACAAAATTATTTAATTGACTATATTTAATTCCCTTCTTCAGTATTCACTTCAGTATTTATATATGTGACCTGCAAATTGGAGTCTCTGTACCCAAATGGTCTTACCCAGAGAGATATCTGTTTTCTTACACCTTGCACAGCAGGAACACAGAGTGGGATCTGAGAATATGCAAAATGTCAAAACATGTCTGTAGACATTCCAAAGGTATGTCTCTGTATTACTTAGGATCCTGATGTTGTCATGCAGACAGAAGCTGAGTCCCAAAGAACCCCACCTGCTTTAAGCTTAGCATGGCAAATTAATTTATTACAGATTATATACTTCTTACTCCAGATGGTGATAAATGGTAATATTAGGTAACATTCCATCTCTGTCCTTGATTTGTTGTCTGATCTGAGTCAAGCAAAATACTCTGGTTTTCAGTTTGTTTGCAAATAAAGTGAATTCATCACATACTTTGCAGGAATGTGATGAATTAGGTATTGGAGAAATAAAATATGTTGTCAGGATTAGTCAGGGAAGATATGAAGTCATGAAAATGTCTCCATCTCAAAGAACCAAAGTCTGTGGACATTTGAATCTGTGGTTTCTGCCTGTCTACAGAAGGGTCTATTGCAAAATTTACATTCATTTTTGGGTTTGAATTTTGAACACTCCAGGGCTTTCAGGTAGGGCCCATCTCCAGGGAAAATAAAACTTAACCGCAGCCACCAACCCAAAACTGAACCATCAAGTAACCTGAACCCAATCGAGTGAGGTTAAAAAGCGTTTGGTTAAGCGCCTTGTTTTGTTGCCTTTGGCTAGAAAAAGAAGTGGGAGTGAGAGATGCTTTTTTAGATATTTCTGACCTAGGTTAAATTAGGACACTAAAAGTCTTGTGAGGAAGTTTCAAGGGCTGATTGGATTACTCAGAACCCAGCCCAGCCTGTGGAGATGAGTCCAAAGTTCCAGATGGTTTTTAAATTAGAAGGGGAGAGATCTTACGAGGTCTGCATCATTTCTACATAATACTTCCCCTAGTTCCTCATGGATAAACCCATCCAAAAGATACTCATCAACATCCCTAAGACACAGAGGCTTCTTAATCACATTAGCTTGTTTGAATGGGATGAACATTTCCAGAACTGGTCAGCCTGTGGCCTTGCTATCAGTTACCTATTCAAGGAAGAGAAATTAGAATCCTCTTAATACTTCAGCACAGAGATTGTTCTCTTTTCCAGTAACCCCTCGCTATATTAAAAAAATCTTTGTATCATTGGAAGTCAATCTGGTTCATCCTTTTCATCAAATAATAGGAAGGGGGTTTTTTGGAGGAAGATTTTGCATTTCTGTATTTTTCTAAGTGATGCCATACACAAAATTTAATTTAATTTGATAAGAGTTTCTTTGAAAAGTATAATCTACTTTCTGTCATTCATGCTCCTTGTTTAACTTGAATGCCACACTTGCAGAAAAATGAAAGTCAGAATGTAAAACCAATAGATGCACATGCCATCATATGCTAATAAAATCCATCTTTTTGGGTTATGAATGCTTCAGGAGAACTCAAAACAAACAAAAAGCCTGCATGTGCTTCACACACCAAGTCTTAGCAAACACTGACGTGATACACTCATTTGTAACTTACTTTTTAGGACAGACTTGGGATTCAGTTAACTCAAGATGTCCCTTTAAAAGTTGCCAAATGATACGTGACCCATTCTGCCACCCCAGCTTCTTTTCCTTGATTAGAAAAGGGAAAGGATGTACTGAAGATAACACTGAGGATACTTTCCAAATGTCCAGAGGAAAAGAAAGAACAAGGAGAAGGGATCATTAAAATGATAAATGAAGGTTGGGTTTGCTGTTATTACAGGTTATGTTGTTTTTTCTCAAGGGGAGTGAAGGAGGAGGGGATGCACTGTTTCCTGTTGGAGAAACTGTAATCAGCTATAGAACATTAACAGTTTTAGGAAGAAAAGGTCCTGACTGCTGTACAAAGATTGAAGTGTCAAAGTAAAGGTTCATAATGAAATGATAATGAGATTGTGACAAACGAGAAAATAACATGCCATTTCCTAAGAACTTGGAGGAGTCTTTATAAAATGATGCCAAAATGTTTGTTTGCATAAAGATGAGTGATAGCCCAAATAAAGGCTTCAAGTTCTGATAAGAAACACATCTGAATTCATCTTAAAATTTGATTTAATCTATTCCTCTTCCTGTTATTATGACTAATATTCTGTTATTTAAGTGGTCTTTGAAACCCTAATTTCTCCAGAACTTGTTGTAATAGGATTATTTAGTATATAAGTGGAATTATCAGCATAATTCTTAACTTCTGTATTCTCTTTCAAACAGTATCAAAAAGAATGTATTTTGGGATGGGGAGGAAACTGCATGACTAGTCTTTTTCAAAATGCCAATAATTGTGCAGGAAGTTCATGAGTTGGAAATTCAGCTGTAATGAGGTACCATCACTTCAAGTGATGTCCAAAGAAGTGGAAACTCCAGAGCCAGGTCACCTAGAAAGGTGATTTCTCAGAACCTCTCACACTGGCCAGAGAAGCACAAGTGCCTCCTCTTTAAGCAGGGCTTTGCATTGGTTTTGTGCACTTGTGGATGTGGCTGAAGAACAAAATTTTTACTCTGAAGCAGAAAGTTTTAAACAACTTCTGCTGTACTTCTAATCTTTGCTTTTCTCAGATGTGTTCAGGGTCCCTCTCTCTTTCTCACAGCTTCTGCTGTGAGAAAAGTTTTCATTGAAAAAAAGTTTGCCCCTCTAAAGAGAAATAATGCAGTTGCAACCTATATAAACAATGGCACCTGGCAGAGAGCACTTGATCTCTAAGAATGAATTTTTCAGAAGTCAAGGAACACAGAATATTTTAGATGTTGGAGAAGCAAGTAAAAACAAAGTGTTTATAACAACTTTTTTGGCTTCCATGTAGTCTGAGGAAGTCTCAGAAGGATTTCTGCATTTACAAGATTTCAGAACAACACTTTTTTATCTGTAGCTAGGATATAGTGCAAGATCTTCATCTCAGTCTTCTTAGTTGCAGTACCCAGAGTATATTCAGATGATAAAATTGACACAATCTTACTAATTTTGAATCAATCATTTTTAGTTTCTTACACAGGTGATTGAGACTTAGAACTGGGGTATTCATCTGAACTCCTTGGTCCTTCTGCACCAGATTGAAAGCTTTTAAGTGACAGTCCTTCCACATAGGCTTCTGGTGGTTTGTGCATTTTCTCAAGCCTTTCCTCAAAACCTCAGTGTTTTCTTTCTGAAGGCTATTTGGACTACAAGGTGAAATGTATCTGGAAAGCCTAGACAGTCCAGAGAAAAGAGGTTTTCTGTTCTTCTAGTTGATAAGTGCTTTCTACAAAATTCAAATTTAAAACATTAAGTTTGTCATTAATTTTTAGATCACCAGTGTTAGTTCAACTACCCATACTAATGCTGCTGTTGTCTTTTGGACACTGATAAGTCTGTAACATAAGAAGATACTAGGAAGGCACAGCAGTTTTTTTCTATCATCAGTGCTATGCACTCTCCTGTGTAAGAAAAATTCAGCAACCAAGCATGCAATGAATATGCCAAACAAGACTTCAGTAAAGGTGATGTAAATGCATGGCATAGTTTTATGTGCAAAAAAAAGGTATGTAATTGACTTATTTGAGAGGTATGTAATTGACTGATTCCTCCTAAGTCAATTACATACCTCTCAGCCTCACAAAGAGGAATTTTCTAACCAGCTGTCAAGCCAGGAACCAGTGCGGAAAATTGTAGAACCAGAGACAAATTGTTTCCCAGAATCCTTACTGTTTGCAGGCTGTCCAGACCTTAAATTGCAGGACTCATCCTCTCACCTTATCTTCCAGTTATCCCAGCACTTTCCCACCAGTCCTGCCTGGGTCTTCAGGCATACAGTGGCTGTGTATGAAATGCCTTTGCATCCTTGGAAAAGGGGAAAGGGTATTACAAATTATATGATTCAAAGGCAGCTGCTTGAGTACCTGATTTATTCTGCATCCTTTAGGAAAGAAGAGGAAAAAAACATTTCTCTTTTCTGAATCCATTTATTTTGAAAATTAATAAACCCTTTTTTTATCCACTCATGCTGCTGGGTGACCTGTTTTTATTGTACGCTGAAGTGCAATAAAATAACAAAAGGCAGTACTGTGAAGAAAAACTCAGAGGCTTTATTTGAATGCATAACAAAGGTTGTTTACTTTGAAAGAACAGTAACAATGTAATGAATGTCTGGTGCAGAGTTAAGTACACCCTTGTCCAAATTTGATTTATGTGATCATTTCTGGATGTTAACTCAACCATTGTTAGCATAACCTTCATCATTTTTATATTCATGCTGCCTGTGGGCACATGCTAGTGCAGCAGTGTGAAAGAAATGTGAAATAAAACCGGTAGCAGTTCCCAGTGCAGGAAAACTCTTTTCCTGAAATAACAGAGGTTGGTGTGTAGTGAGGCATAGATCAATTTAAGGTGAGAAGATCTGTGTAACTGGAGGAGCTGTGTTGGGAGAAAGAAGGCCCCCATTGATTTCTGCAGCTTATTAACCTCTTGAGGGCCATGTGCAGTAATGCAGACATCATCCATGGTCTGCTGGCGGGTGCGTGCCTGCGTGATGTGGCTGTCAAATTACCTGGAGAAAAATGCAGCCACTTTGGTTGCCTGCTAAAACACGGGAGAAACACTGTGAGCTCAGGCCACCTGAGCTTTTGAAGGCAGAAGTTGAGCTTTGTGAGGAATGCTTGCACGAACACTTCTGTAAACATGTGTAATTCATACAAGATGTCTGTGTAATTCATACAGTAACTTTGTTCAGTGTACAAAGGAGGGTTTCTGCCACCCCTCTGCCAGGCAGTCGCTCCATAGCATGAGAATGGGCATCTCTTAAGAGATGGAGTTTTTTAGGTAAGCAAAACATTCAGAAGTTGCCACAATGACTAAAGTTAAACACAGTTCTGGAGGGAAGTTTTATGGGTATAAACAAAAGATATTCTTGTTTGTCTTTCACGTTCATTTCAAAATTGCCCATAATTACTAAATCCTTCCCATGTGACCTTTGCAGATCATGGTCTTTAACCAGATGCTATAGCATATGTTCTGGTATCCATAGTTCCACAGCTGAAGTTCAGGGATATCTGCAGTAATATTTTTTATTAACGTACTTTGTAATTCAGTTTCATCTGAAGGCACTGTATGACTTGTAACATGTGTCATCATCAAAATTTTATATTTACGATTTAAATTGAAATTTACAGTTGTCAATAAAGTAGTATGTTCAGCATTTTGCTGTAAGTCATTCACATAAATCCTTAATTTCACCTTAAAACTGCATCTTGATTTTCATGTCAGCTAGTAGATCCCGTATGTTGGGAATGGCTTTTTGCTTCTGGGAGGTTCAGATGCAACTGCTGAGCTGAGAGCAGAATTTAGGTGTTCACTTTTGGCTGCATTGCCTTTTGCTCTTCTGTCCTAATTAACCTTTTTCTCTCAACTTCATATAGTTGTGATTTACCTTTTTTTGTTTGACACTGATCTTGGAAGGGAAAAGAGAAAATGCTTGAGAGATTATACTTGTTTGGGGTGTGTTGTGCTCAGAGGAGGGCAGTGACAGTCCAATTTTATGCAAGACACCATCAAAGTACATTATTGTGGATGTCAGAGTAATCTGAGATGGGTCATAGCAATCAGCTGATAAGTCCTGTGATTCAAAAGCAGATCAGTTATTACTGAAATGACCCAAAGGATGTGATTTTAACATGATATTCTTTTAAGTCGACATCCAGAGTTTGCACATGGATAGCCTGCAGTGCTGGATTTGGGCTGTTCTGTCAAGAGCCCAGTTTTGAAAATACATTTGCTACAATTCTTTATCAGTATTATGAACTTCTTCCCTTATGCATGAAAATACAGAACAACAGATTATTGTGGGTAATCTTTTTTGTATAATATTTTAGAGTGCTCACCTGAAACATCAAGTCAGGTTTCAGGGGCGCTGTCTGCTGATGACTAAATTTGAATTGAGACCTATGACAACCATACAGAGCAATGGGCAGTAAGTTTGGTGGTTCAATTCAGAAAATATGTTTCATAATAAGAAGTTACTTGTTTCCATCTGACCTGTTCATGCTTTGGCAAGTATTATTTATGCTACTGAAATGATCTGGTAATCCAAAGGATAAAATAAACACTTCTTCATAATCCAATGTACAGCTGCTTGTTGGGACTCAGGCCAAACCTTCATTTTCAGATCATCCACAGCAACTCTATGTGTGAGTTTTAAAGACAGTTTAAGAGAGTGTAGGTGGTGATTTCAGTCATCTGTCTTTAACTGAAAAAGCAGATATTAACTTAGATAAAAATTAGTGGGAGCAACTTCTAATTTTTAATGTAAAAAAGTGAATTTTTTGTACTTTAAAATTTAAAATTGTTACCTGAAAGTAGTGACAGCTTGTGGCTAAGATGGAAATAGGAAAGTTGGAAAGTTGAGAAACAGCTAACAGAAGTTTAAAAAATGAATTTATTTTAAGAGTGTTTTGTTATCCAGGAATTAAACTGAATGCCAGCCATTTCATAGCAGCCCTATAAATGAAAAGAAATAAGAAAACAAGTCTACTAGTTCCTCCATGTGTTGCTGCCACTGGGTAACTGTTCACACCTATTAGTCACTCCTTCAACAGGCCGTGAAATTGTTCCAGCTTTTAAAATGTGTGAGAAAATCAAGGCAGGTGCTGGCACATCATAAATGAAAACCTGACCTTCAGGCTGGTACAGTAGTGGTGTTGTTACTGTTTTCATTCTGGAAACCACATGGCTTGTCAAGATGCAATGAAGTTGTTTCGTGCTTTTATATTATTAAAACTCAGTGAGGTCTTGGGCTGCACATGAGAACCATGAGGCTTACTTGGTGTTGGAAGTTCTATTGCTCCTCAGTATGTAAGGATGGCGTTTTTGGATGTTATTACTGACTTTGTGCCCCTCAGTGGCTGTTGGATTACTTAATAAGGAAGAAACTTGCTACAGAGGGTGCTTGCTGCTGTTAGAGAAATCAAATCCTGAACCATCCATGATCCAAAAAGCCTTAGCGACTTCTCTGGAAATCCTCTCAGAATAATACCACCCATAGAAACAGTAGACAAAGTGATATTTTAATATCACAGTAGAACAAACATTTAGTGTTTTTTCATAAAAAGAGATGGAAAAATAAAAAACAGAGAGTCAGCTTCAGTGTGTAGATACTTTTCATGAGCTCTTATTTAAACCAGTGCATTGCTACGGAGCTTCTTATCTCAAGAAATCATTACTTTTCTCTCAAAGGACTGTTTAATCTTCAGTTTCTTACAAGGTTTGTCTTACAAATAAAACTGTATTGTATCTTGCTACCTTCGACCAACTGTCCAGTTTCCGTCCTCTCTTTTTTCCAAACTTATACCAGACTGCAAAATGAAAACACCACAACTGAGTGGTGTTTTCTATTAAAAGTTCAGATGAAATTACCTAAACCATTATGAGTTTTAGAAAGCCTCCATATTTTTCTTGCTCACAATAAGGTAATTACTCTAATTAGTGATTTAATCGCTGTATAAAAACTACCTTGGTTTTTGTGTCTCATTTAGCCCTATATGAAAATCTCCTAATACAGCATTAAGGAATTAGAATTATCCTCGTACCGAGTGAAAAGAACATAATCAGTTGTGTAACCAGAAATGCCTGTATTATCTCAATATACCTGCTTTCCTCATTGCACAGCTGAAATATTTTCTTCATTTATAATTTGATTTAATATGTAGAAATGACAGCAGACAATGCCATAGGATTATGAACCTATTCTTATTTCTTTCTCTCTTTTATTCTTTTATTTTCTTTTCCAAATGTGGGTCACACATTTGTGTTTTCAAACTGTATTTTGAGTTCTCTCTTGGTGTCACTTTTTTGATTTTATACCCAAGATCACCTTGTACTTCTAGTGCTGTGCAATTTTTAATATATTCCAATGACACCTCCTGTGAGGTATCAAAGTAATGTTATTTTCAGGTGTATAGTTAGGGAATAGAGGCAGAGAGGGTGAGAGCAGCTTTCCTGTACCTAGCTCTGCCTAGTCATTTAGGCTCCCCCTAACACCTGCAGTTAGGAGATGTGTCACCCCCTTCCCCCAGTGACTGAGCTGCGTCACATTAAAGGCTGTGGCAGGCAGTGTACTGAACTCTTCCAAAACCTACAATACTATTCCCTGGAACATATTTCCTCTCTAAAATAAACAAATATGTTGAAGTGATTTGAACAAGCTCCTTCATGTGGCTTGGCCAGAAGTGTGAACTTCATTATTTTTGTATTACTATTTTAAAGTGATATTTCTTATATTAAACTGACAATGTCATCCATCACCTCGGGTTTCATGGTTTCTGTACTGATTGCTTTTCACAGATACTGCACTCTCAGGGGAAGTCGGCACCAAGAAAAAAGTGAAAAGACTGTTAAGTTTCCAGAGATATTTCCATGCATCCCGGTTACTGCGTGGAATTGTACCACAAGCCTCTCTCTACCTACTGGATGAGGACTACCTTGGGCAAGCAAGGGTAAGACAGGTCTCCAGCTCTCCATTTCTTTTAATAATACTAGAGAGAGTGTCAGTTTTGTTTTAGTCTTCAGATAACCAAATTCCTGGCTGATCTTTCTTAAATGACCCACGTTATGTGCCTATCTCTCAACAAACAGATTGTCCATTCCTCTTTTGTGGTTACAGCCTTAAAGGCTTAGGTCTCAAAGCAACAGAAAACATTGCTAAATCTACTCAGCATTTTCAGATTCCAACAACTGAAATTATAATATGGATTTATTAAAGAGTGAAGGATTTCAGGTTAAGTTACTGATTTAAGTGCAGCCCTGACACAGCATTTAGTTCATCCACTTGAAAAAAGATGGGTGTCTCTCATCTGCTATGGAATAACTATTGGGAAACCCACAAGAGCTCTCCACAGTGGCAAAGGCTAGGAAGTGTGGGGCATTGACTGCAAACTTCACAGTGATCAAAATATAATTATCTTATTTTGCAGCTCTTACACTTACTTTGAATGGTATTTTCTAGCAAAACTTTCACAATTGATGGTGTTGGGATTATATGCCTAGGCAATTTTTATTCTCTGCTGGAGGAGATTATGTGCCAGGTGTTAGAAAGAAATTAAGAATCCAGAACTGTTTGAATGTAGACTAGAGATGGGAGTGAATGTGTATTTCATTCACACATACATCACTGTAGGTCACAGAGGTAGTCCAGAGTCAGCCTCCTGACTCAACTGATGTAGCTGTAAAAACACTGCAGTTGTAGGTAATGATGGATTCTTCTGCATGCCTGAGTGGGCTTAACAGTAGCACTGTAGCTAAATTTATAAAAGCTATTCCTGTGTACTTCTTTGTTTAGCGCATTGTAACTCATATTCACCATGAGAGCTAAGATTTTAAAACACTATTAAAAACCTAAGAGAATTTGCACTGAAAATCTGGGGACATGAAGAAACAATGAAGCATTTGTGCAGTAAAAGGGAATATTTTCATAATATTTTGGCTTATATTATTCATTGTTTTGAGTTCCATTTAGAGGTATTTTTAGTGTTATGTTCAAAACCTTCTCAGTAAAAGTCCAAGTGATATTTTTTGCAGTACAGCCACATGAGCCTGATTTCTGATATTTCAAATATGACTTCTATAGGTTTCTCGAAAAAAAACTTTAAAGCTGTAATAAACAATCCTGTGGCTGATTAATGTGGAATAATAATAAAAATCTGCTTTACAGTGTGACATACCAGTCATTGGCCTTTTCACATTTGCTTTTTCCAGCATATGCTATCCAAAGTGGGAATGTGGGATTTTGACATTTTCTTGTTTGATCGCTTGACAAATGGTAAGTAATTTTTTTAAGTCTTTATTTTACTCTCTCTCGTATATGACTAGTCAAAAAATCTATAATTAATCGTTTGCTAAATGTTTCCAGTTCAGATTACTAAAGAGAAATTGGCCACATTTAACCTTTATTAAAATCACATCCTGGAGCTTTTTCAGGCTTTTCCTGAACTATAGAGCAATGTTTCAAGTGTGCTTTTGTACTAATCTAATCCTCTACATTTGTTGTTGTCACCTTTTCAAGAGATGTTTCTGTTTCATTTGCCTGTGAAACTCCCAAGCCACTTTAAATATACCTGTTAGATATAATAAATCCAGATCTCCATAATCTGTCAATTTCTATCAATACTAAAGACATTTGAGTGAAGATACCCTCGCTTCTGTTCAGCAGCAAAAATTAGGAAATTTATTTTGAGAGTAAAAATCTGTGAAATGTTTTCTCTAAACACATGTAAACCATCCCCCTTCCCCACAAATGTCCAGACATTACCCCTTGATCAGGTAACTGCTAGAGAGAGTAATGATCACACCTTTCCCCTTTCTGTACTGCTCAGAGAATTGAGATCCCTCATTCCTCACTCCAGTCTAATTAAGTTTGACTGGGGCAGAAGATGTAGAAAAAAGTTGGTTTAGAGGCTCATTCAGCTGAGTGACTGGCAGTGAAGGGTGAAAAGGATTGCAAATTGCCTGGGAAGCAAAAGCATAGTTCTTCTAAATTATCTTTCTGTGCCCCTGCTCGGTAGTCAAGACCAAGTTAGTTACCATATGTTCTTCATACAGATATTTATTTTCCTTCCTGAGTTACATTAAATAAGAAAAGACTCCCTTCAAACTTTGTTTATGTGTAGTATGGGTTGGTTGGTTTGGGGTTTTTTCTAACTTTTATGGAAACAGTGATGCTGAATTAAGCAGTGCAAACTTTTTGAAATACTGTGTTTATGTATAGCTGATCATGTAATACTAGTAAGGCTCTATTTTGCCAGTGTTCCCAGTATTGGATTTACAGTAAGGCCTGTGCAGCATTACGGTGGGACTTGAGACTGCAAATGCTGCAACTCATTTTTCCTGTCTGTGTCATTGTTATGAGATGCAGTTGTAGCTGAGCTAGGTTACCAGGGTTAATTACATGTTTATGCAGCCATATGCAAAATGAAAAAAATTCATTCCAAACTCCTGATTTTTAGTAATTAATTAATTAGTACAGTATGGCAAACCCAAGTGGCAGAAAAGCCACTCTTGTTTCTGTTGTTTCTGAAGATAGACCTGAGTTATGAAAATTATGTTGCTCTCAGACAAGCCTGTCGAAGATTTTGTTAAAACCACATCAGTTTCCCTCCTTCCAGTTAAAACCACAGTTTGCCTGTTGTTTTGAAAGAGCAAACGTGTCTTTATGGCATCTAGACACAAGAACGGCACTCCATTGGTACAACCTCTCCATCAAGTCTTGATTACATATAAGAGTAATTTGTATAAGTGACTTCTGAGTACCTGAGAGTCATCTAAGCTCACTTCATTGGAGATGAGTTGATAGGAGCTGACTAATAGGAAATTACCCAGATTTTTAGCCTTGCTTGGTTTGTAACTACCTGTAAAGGGAATCTAAGAGTTGTTCCTTTCTCCTTTTAGGAAACAGTCTGGTAACACTGCTTTGTCACCTCTTCAATGTGCATGGACTTATTCACCATTTCCAGTTAGACATGGTTACATTACACAGGTTTTTTGGTAAGTGCGCACCTCAGTGCCATCTTTGAATGAAGTTTATAGCTTAAGTAGAACATCAGAGAAGGCACTGGCTTGGTCTGTCTGTGTAAAAATGATGACGTAGTTGGAAATATTTCAGTAAAAGATACCTATGATACGTATCAGCATACAGTTTTCAGGCACTCAAGTACTTGGTTCAGTACCTAGTCAGTGGAGGGATTTCAAAAGGCTCTGCATTGGGCTGAAGCATCCCAGCACCACAGTCACACTGGTGATTTAAAATAAAATATGCCATGCAGAGATGTAGCTGGCTCAGGCCCACACAGACAGACAGACACTGCAGAACCTACGCGTGCACAGTACAATTGTGGTGCAGCCTAATTATTTTAGGGACTAAAAGACCACTGAGACCCAGGGCAGTTAAAAGCTTATGTGCAAAATTTAACAAATTATATCAAGCTGTCCTGTCTACACTGAACAGTGTTGATGAAAGCCCCTGCTGCTGTTACTGCCAACAGAAATATTAGCCCCATGCTGTTAGTGAACCAAAAGAAGAAATTGGCCAAAATCAATTACTTTTTGCATCACTTTTTGAAAGCAGCTAAATGCCAGTTTTTCAGTCTGTCAGGCAGAGTTTCCAAAACAGGGTCTCTTCTTTAAGACTGCCTAATTGTTGCTTCTGGAAAGCGTTCCTCTGGTGCGGAGACAGACAAAACCTCCCTGCTGTTTCTAACTCCTGTGGGCAGATGTGAAGCAGACAGTAGGGCAATTAGAGCTAGTGGTCTAAACTCCCAGTTTAAGGGATTACCCACTGTCCCTCCAGATGCTTGTGTGGCTGGAAACAGACAGAAGGCTCGGACTTTCTTTGGCGCTCCTCATGCTGGCAGTGAGCACCATGGGAAATCTGCCCGTTGGCTTTCCATTGGATTAATTGGATCATGTCTAGGAGAGCGCCTTAGGCACGATCCCATGCAGCTTCCAGTGCTCACGTGGTGCTGTCCCACGACCACGTAATGGTGCACACACTGCTGCAACGAACAGAGGGGTGTGAAGCACACATCTCAATAATTTTTCTGTCTGAGACAGAGCTGAGAGTTAAGAGGTTGGTGCTCCTGGTCCAACTGGACCGGTTCCAGCGCTGCAAACTGAAGCAAGAGGGACTGGCATTTTAAAATGAACACACAGATGTGACTAAAATTGTCGCAGGAGATTTTGCTGTGAATACCCCAATGCTGGTTTTTTTTGATTCTTCCCCTGGGGGTATAGGAATGCCTTTGCCTGTAGTTCATCACTCAAATAACAAATCATGGCAGCATATCAGGGTCTCACTCCCTGCTGCTGTAAAATAGGTGGTACTGCCTTAATGGCACACTACTACCCTACAACAGCAGGCTAAATAATTACACTCCGTTGTGGATAAATTTGCCTCTCTTCCTTGTTTATTTTACTCCTCAATGCGAGCCTTCACTAAGGCAAGAAAGAGGTGATTTATGCACTAGACCCAGTATATCCCCTTGGGCCTCACAAATCCTTTCATGCATTTTTTCTCTAAAGGTACCCCGATAAAAGCAGCAATTTAAATAAGCTACAGCTATTTGAAGAAACTCCTCAGGCAGCTGACTGCAAAACCTCAAATTGTATTTTAAGTCCAGTTCCCACTTGTGGCCATGGCATTCAGAGACAAAAGGATCTTTGTTTTCTGTTTTGATTCGCAGTTATGGTTCAAGAAGATTACCATAGCCAGAACCCATACCACAATGCTGTCCATGCCGCTGATGTCACACAAGCTATGCACTGCTATCTGAGGGAGCCCAAGGTAATGACAACCTTTCACACTGATGTTGCTTTCAGATAGTTCTCAGATTTTTTTTCCCAGGGTTGAAATAAAAGCCCCAGGAGATACTTCTAGACAGCAGAAAGTGATGGCATGCTGGAACTCAGCAACAAGTCAGGAGCAGCCTTGGCTACAGATGACAGATGTTTCAGTCAAGCTGTGAGAGTCACTTCTCATCACGCAGGCATCCTGTCTGAGTGCTGCCATGTAAGCTCCAGCCACCACGGCGCTGTGACCCAGCCACCCACTGGTGCCTGCAGCTCTTCTCCCATCAACTCAGAAGGAGGCAATGCATGTCTGTGCCTCAGACACCTCAGAGCATAAGCTCCCACATCACTATTTCAAAATACCAAATTGGGCACAATATCACCAGCAAAGGGGAAAACAGTCCCTTCAGATGGGTCTGTTGCAAGGGTGTCCTCTGCATGAGTATTTGACTGCTGCTGCAAGTTCTCACAGCATCAGAGTGGTGTTGCCTTGTGTTGGCAATATCACAGTGCCTTCCAGTGTGTTACTGGAAGGCACTGTGATATTGCCATGATGAGCCACAGTATAAGAACATAACTAACCTTTTCTGGCTTGGCTCAAATGAAAGGATGTTCTGCTAGAACTAGCAGTTTGTTACACAAGAATATAGCAATGGTGAGGGCAGGAGCCGCCCCACCTTTCTTGTATTTTCATCTCCTGCAAGATCTGCAAGTCCTTTCTTGCCAGGAAATGCAGAGGACAGACAACATCCAGAACCTGGACCATACTGCTCATCAGTTCTGACCTCAGAATGCTTCTTTCATTTAATATACCTGTACTCTTTAGAGACTCATTGGGCTGGTAATAACTGCCTCACTCTCACAAACAGAAAATGCTAAGACTATCTTTTTTGCTTCTAAATGAGCCCTGTAGCAGAAAAAAATCTGGACAGGTTTTCCAACTTGAATATTTGAAGTTAGAAAGGTAAATTATGTTCTCTAATAAAATACATATACTTGAATGGGGATAGATATTTAACAGCCAAAGCTGAAATTTCAGAAGTTGATAAACTCTGCATTTTATAACACAGTGCTATGCTAGAGAATTGAAGCCTGATCTTTTGTTGGCATTACTAAATACTTGGAGGGGCCGAGCTCTTACAATGGATGCTAACATATGCCAACCTGTCAGCCTACCTGTTTGCTTTTTAAACCAAATGAGACTATGCTGAAGCCCTTCTATTACAACAGTCCTTATATTGCCATGAGTAATAACGAGATAAGAAATACAAACTGTAATAAAAGATGATTATGTAGTATAATAACTTTATAGATGTATGTTCAACATTTACCTTAAAAACATTGTTCACAAAATTTATACTTGACATTTGTGTACAAATGCCAACACATCCAATTTATGCCATGATGTCAGCTGGTTTGTTTATTTACCAAAAAAGTATTTACTGTTCCTGTTCTTGTTGTGATTAATGTGTGTGATGATTCAGCTTGCCAACTTCCTCACCCCATCGGACATCATGCTCGGACTGCT
This sequence comes from Agelaius tricolor, assembly GCF_023055355.1. NCBI lineage: Eukaryota > Metazoa > Chordata > Aves > Passeriformes > Icteridae > Agelaius > Agelaius tricolor. Next base: position 50,309,140 of record NW_027269261.1, read on the forward strand.
TGCTGCTGCAGCTCATGACGTGGATCACCCAGGGGTCAACCAACCCTTTCTGATTAAAACTAAACACCACCTTGCCAGCTTGTACCAGGTAAAAACTGCTCATCAAGTTGCTAACATAAAAAAATGTAGTCAAGGAGAGTTTAAGTAATTTGCAGTGGACTTTTAATACCAAAATCTGGCAGCAGGAGGATGTGGGTCAAGTGATCCTTCACTTCGGAGTCTGGACAATTTCAGTCAAGCACCTCACTGGGTGTCACTTCTTAAAGCAAAGTTGATACAGGAAAAGAGGTGGAAATGTCAGATTTTTTTTTTGAGGACATTTAAGCCAGATCAGTTGTCTGGGTTGTTTTTGCTGTAGATATCTGGGGTGAGGAACTGTGGGTAGGACATTTAAAATCATGACAAGAAGATCTCATCTTCAGATAAGCTGCAGGCATGGTCTAAATTGGTATTGCATTAAAGGAAACCTTTGATTCATAAGGCTGTAGTAAAATTAAACACTTAATGAACACCGCATTAAAAACAAAAAATAGAAGGCAGACAGATGAAACCAAAGGAAAAGTCGTAGACATTTACAGTAACATTCCTCGAGATACAAAGAAAGAACTTCAAGAAAGCCACTAGGTCACACCACAGGCTGTCTAGACCAGTATCCTGTTTCTAAGAGCAGCCAGTAAAAGATCTCAGAGAGAAACATAAGTCTGGGATCAGTACAGAGTTGTCCTTCACCTAGTATCCATTCTTTCAGCTCTGGCAAGCAGTAGCAGAAAACTTCCTGAAACAAAAACACAGACTCACTTGTTCAATAACTAACAATGAGCCCATGCTGCCTGATTTTTGTGGTCCTTTTTGAATATTTTTGAGATTTTGTCCCATGGCAATCATTGTAGCTTTGTATTTTATCTAAAACTGTTCTATGAGTATAATCTCCACACACATGTATACATTGTTATTAATATGCACATCTCTCTATTCTTTGCATTGTACTTATATATACAATGTGCCAGAGCAAATTGCTGCCAGAGCAAATCTTAATTTTGGTTGCACTAACCATAATTCAGAGGTAATAAATGGAGTTAGTAGTGATTTCTAGCCTTTAGAATCACAGACTCGTAGAATCATAGAATCATGAAGGTTGGAAGAGACCTTTAAGATCATCATGTCCAACCCAACTGTTCACTTAGCACCAGATCCAAACTCCTCTTAAATACCTCCAGAAATGGTAACTCCACCACCTCCCTGGGCAACCTGTTTCAGTGCCTGACCACCCTAACATTGACCATTTTTTTCTACTATCTAATCTGAATCTCCCCTGTCTGAGCTTAAGGCCATTCCCTCTTGTCCTCTCACTGCAGGCACGGCAGGAGAGCCTGGCCCCACCTCCCTGCAGCCTCTTTTCAGGTAGGTGTAGGGAGCAATCAGGTCCCTCCTGAGCCAACTTTTCTCCAGGCTAAACACCCTCAGCTCCCTCAGCCACTCCTTGTAAGACACGTTCTCTGGTCCTTTCAAGAGTCTTGTTGCCCTTCTCTGGACATGCTCTAGCACCTCAGTGTCCTTTTTAAAGTGAGGGGCCAAGAACTGGACACAGCATTCGAGATGTGGCCTCACCAGTGCCAATTACAGGGGGACAGTCGCTGCCCTGGCCACACTATTCCTGATACAGGCCAGGATGCCATTGTTCTTCTTGGCCACCTGGGCACACACTGAATCATGCTCAGTCAGCTGTCAACCAGCACTCCCACTGGGCTGCTTTCCAGCCACTTCGGAAGAGTCAATTTCAGCCTTTGTGGAGGCTGTCAGAGACAGAATATCCCGTGTTAAAAATTAACCTACCTGAAGAAGACTCACTAATAGCTGCATACACATACATAGCCAATTGAGAAATTGCTGCAATGTGCTTACTGCTTGATAAGAGAGTCTCTCTTTTTCTACCCTACACTAGCAATATTTGGGTTTTCCGATAAGAAGTGGGTTGTGTAATGGTGCAACTGTCCTGCCCTCAGACATGGGAATGGGCTGGATTGTGGGAGCCCCAGCCAAGGCACAGTTATGCTCAAGCACTGAAAACTTTGTGATTGGCCTCATCATAAGCTTATGCAGCTTATTATGTCATACCCATATGTTTTTGGTCCAGTCTTTTCTAAGCGTCAGACCAGCTGAGTGAAGAGGGAAAAAAGCCAGGGGCCTAAGCCATGGTACTTTGGGAATGGTAAGGGTGCTTTGAAGAGGAGTGAGTAGAGCCAGTCCACAAAACCCCTTGTCTTTTGTAAAGGTACAAACAATTCCTTCTCAAGTTAATGGTGGCAAACAGTACTTTATAATTAGGTTGAAAAATCGGGCTAATCTGAAAGACATACAGCTAAAATACTGGTATCTTGGAGAAGTGGTTTCTGCTCAGGTATTTGGGTTTGAATATACTTAAAAATATTGGTTGGAAAAGGCAGTGACAAAGCAGAAAATGCAATCTTTCAACAGCAAATGAGATCTGAAGTACCCTACTTAAGGACATTCACTGGCAAGTTTGAGTTATTTTAACTGAAAATGATCCCACATTGTTTCCAAAGGTTTTAGTAGTATACAGTATATGGATGCCAATAAAAATAACTCCTGGAAAAAAGTTTTGGTGAAAACATTTTTAGTCAAAAACTTAGATTTAGTGAATAGTCTTTAAAACATGTACTTTAACATGTGCTTGAAACTGAAACAAAGTTCTTAGGTTTTTGGTTTTTAAGTAGCAGAGCCACAGAACTGCTGGGATTAATCAGCAAAAGGATCAAGTGAAAGTAAGTTTTAACAGAGCTGGCAGTCATCTGTCATTGAGACAGTGGACTTATCCATGTATGGCATTTCCATGCTTTTAAATGTCTCTTGACATTTAAATTCAAACTTTACATTTACATTTGGAAGAAAAGGTTTTGCAAAATGAGGTAGGTCAGTTCTTGACAAAGATGTAAAGTGTTTGACAGCTTCTGAAGTGCATATGTGAGAAGACTCATATTTCAGGAGGACATCACCAAGGACTCCGGAGCTTTCAGTATTTATTTTCAAACTAAATCTGTATTTTATGATGCAAAGAAGTTTGTTTTGTAATCTGTAGGGTAGTTTTCTAAGGTCTGTTGCACGTGATTGCACACACCATAATTTTCTACAAAGATAAAAGCAGTTCATTGAAGTCTCCAGCATTACAAGGACAGTTGAGAGCATAGAAGGTGACTCTAGTGGTCTGGAGGTCCCTTAGTTTTCCTGTGAGCGAGCACAACAACATTCCTTGTAATGTGATGCAGACTTTGCTTCTAACTTGCATTGTCTGGCTTTTAAATGAAGGGTAAAAGTTTAGAAGTGTGGATAGATCACATACAATATCTGTAGTACAAAACATTTCAGAAAACTATGAAAGGACACTTTACAACTTTAATGTAGGTAGGCTGGAGATAGGAAAGTACATTTTGGGCATCAGTAAAAACAGTACTCTTATGCAATCTTCCTTAAAAGCAACACTTCCAATAATAAGTGTCACTTTTGGCTATTTAACATTATGCAGTTAAACCAACTGCTCAATGAGTAAGAATAGATTGAAGAGATTGAAAAAAGTCAATCCTGTTTGACTTTAATTTAAAAATTGAAATTTGCTCTGCACCTAGTTAGTAGCAAGTCTCCCTCTCTTCAAGTACTTTCTTTTTCCAGTGTATATGTTGAATGCAGTGGTTTGAATAGCTCAGACTAAGTAACAGATTGGAAATATTGTGGTAGCTTAAGTAAAATAAACTGTCATAATCCTGAAGTCTCTGTTATAGCAATCTACTGCTGTGGGTAGGGCTGTAAATGTGACAGAAGCTTCCTATAGTGCAGCCTTCAAAGCTGCATTACTCAGTTTTTTAAAAAACCAGAACACCACATGAAGCAGAGCTGAGAGCCCCAGTCTGCAGGCCAGCACGGAGACTCTCCCTGCATGGGTTGTCTCCCACCAGCCCGGGTGATCAGATAGCTCATGGCAATTAGTCTTAATAAAGCAGTAGTGTGTTCTTAGGGGGAAGAGCTGACTCTACTAATTGCTGGCAGCCACTTCAGGGATTCTGGCTCCTTACATTTAAGAGGAGAATCATATGACTTCATGCTTGTTGTTGCTTGTTAACGTGACCTTTCCTTTCCCCTCCTCCCTGTAGTTTCAGTGTGGGAAGCTAAACAGTGCAGCAGAGTCAATTTGAGGTTCCCCTTATAGCAGCAGGCAAAGAGCAGAAACTTAGAGAAGTGGAAATACTCTCCGATGACACCCTGAGTGTGCTTTTTCCTATGAGTAACTACTAATTGGATGCTGGAAAGGTCTCAGATGCCTACAACACTTCTCAGCCCTATTCTGGCTGGCCTTCAGGATAGCCAAGGAGCAGCTGCATCCATGGAGTGTAATTCCCTCTTTGAGGCAGGTGCTGCTGAAGCAGCTCCTCACAGCAAGTAAGGCTGCCATGCTGGAAGGGGTGTGGGGACACAGGGTGCTCCAAGGTGGATGTCCCTGGTCGCAATGTTTCAAGGATCCAGTCAGACCAGGGTCACAGTAAACTCTGTACACAGGCACCGTCTTAAACTAGTGTAAACCTTCCCAAAAGCCAAAGGTGACATCAGATAGAGTTTGTCCAAGTTAGTAGGAAGATGGCAGCCTGTGGCCTTGGGGTGACTCTTGGGACCAGTATTCAGCTCTGCAACTTGGTAGGTGGAAAAAAAAAAAAATCGTTATTATGTCCTATTACATTCTGTTATTTTTCTTGGTCAGAGTGTAGGGTTGCAAAAGTCCATCCTGGTGTATTTAGGCAAAAGGAGAAAAGGGATATTTAAGTTGGCAAATGAACAGAACTGCTGTCAAAAGTAATTTCTCTGTTGAATAACTGATATTGTGATCTGAGTCCATCAGCTCTTCCTAAGAAAAGGAATTGGTTTTTACATAGTTTGAAAGTTTTGGATTTGGTTTTACTTTGTTTTTTCCCCCAGAATCTGTGATTTTTGTAACGGAAACAAACGGACAAAGCCAGAGAAGTACCAGAGCAACATTGTTTCTGTGAATTCAGAGGCAACAAAAAGCACTGTGGAAAATAGTGTGATAGGAAGTCAATCCAATTTGTACTCTCACCTTTGCACTAGGCAAGATGATCAAAATGCAAATTGGATCTTGCTTATGCGATGTTTAGTTATTGAACAGTCTTCAGATATGACAGGACTACAAAGGAAGATGGGGAAGACTTAGGCAGAAAATACTGTTCAGTCCCTCTTGGAAAAGTGGAAGCTGCACATCATGTCCCACAGGAAAGGCAGTACTATGGCAGCAATACCTCAGAGCTGTGGGACTGTGTGTGAGGGAGCTAGAAGTCAACAGTGGCTGGAGAGAGGGATTCTCACTCCAGTTTCTCAGCTGGCAGTGACAGGGTGGAGTTGTTGTTCTCCTGCCTGCTCAAAAGGTTTGATTGTGTTTTGTTTTGTTTTTCTTATCCAGTGCTCATCCACTGCAAAAGCTGTGAACTGCCCAAAACAGGGAACAGATGATAGAGGTTTCTGAACAAGTGACATGTCTGAGGCATTTTGTGGTACTCTGTGAAGTAAAGTACTCTGTGAACTAAACAAGTGATGATGGGAAAATGCATTGTGTGTTAGGATAGTAATTTCAAGTCATCAGACAAAAGATAACAAATTTGTTGTAATTTACTGACAACCGAGAAAGCTGGGTTTCAGCTCCCTGGCAGTTTTTTTCCCACCTAACTTTGGTTCCACTTAGTTGAAAGCAAGGAAACAAAGAGGAGTCAAAATTTGTTGCAGACTAAGTTGCTGAAGCCTGCAAATGCTCAGCAGTACTGCTGTTCCTCTTGCTTTCACTGAACAGCTGCTGGCAGTTTGCAGTTCCCTGACTCAAAGGGAAATTTGGCAGTTTAGTTTTCTTTTTCTTGTCCGCTCTGCATTCAAACTGTAGAGGCTGAAAAGTCAGCCTGGAATCAGTAGGAGGTAAAAATAAGCTTTTGCACTCCTGCTTTAATTTATTTGTTAATAAATCTGCTAGAATGCAAACTGCCTCCCACTCAGATGAGATTAGCTCCTCTGTTCGCAGCAGGATTCAAAAACTGCAGAACAACAGGCCTCTAGGGCTGACCTTAGCTAAGAAACCCAGAAGCACAAGGTCCTCAAGTGTAGAAATCTAGACCAATTACTCTAATCCAGCTGTGGCTGAAAAGCACACATTTTAGGCTCATGTTACAGCTTGTCCAACCAGCTCTGGGTGTCATGTGATCTGGCAAATCCATATGTGTACCGTGGATACCATCCTAATCCTTGCGTTTGTCGGTGTTGTTCCTCCGCAGAACGTGTCGGTGCTGGAGAACCACCACTGGCGCTCCACCATCGGCATGCTTCGGGAGTCACGGCTGCTCGCCCACCTGCCCAAGGAGGTCACGTAAGTGTCCACCAGAATCACTGAAACTAGGCCATGGCCTCCTTCTCCCTTCTTAAAAGCACACTGGCAAAGAGGCCCAGGCTTCAGAATAGGCTGAACTTCCTGCGCCTTCTTGGTGCCACTGTGAAACTGTGAGACAAAGTTACAGCAGAAGTATTTGTTAACACATACCCACTTCTGCAGCACAGGAATGGAATGGCCACTCTCAGCACCAGGAACACAGAAAGTGCCAGCAAGAGCTGAGGGATTGTTTAGATGGATTGTTGGCATTTTTCATCTTACCTAGCATCAACCAAAAGTGGAAAGATTTAGTGATTAAAAAGAGGAAATTGAAGGAGCTGGTCAAGGAGCATCAAGACTGCTCTGGACTTCCCATGTCACTGAGGGAATGTGGTTCAGTCTTTATGGAAAAAGCCAAAAAAGAGCAGCCATATGAGCACCTTGGCCAAGTTGCTGCTAGCTTTTTACTTGTGTTAGTCCCACCAAGGATGGGAGATTGAGACAGTGAAAAGACTGCAGTAATATATTTTAAATCACAGGTGACCCTACCAAGAATATAAACAAGTTACCTGGAAGCAGTAAGCTCTATATCCCTCCAGAAATTCTTTGCATCAGATCAGCAACTTTAAAGGACTTCAGTCTAGACCTTCACAACTCTGACTGCAACTTCAAAGTTGCAGTATTCACCGCTCAGCTCTGAGCAGCTGAAGTAAGACGTGAGCATTTTTCTTGATGCAACATGCTGTTGTTCCAGGGTGGGTATTTTTGTACTTTCCTAGCACTTTTCAGAAGCTTTCAGAACAACCTGTGCCAACAAGCATTTTTCTTCTACATTATCTATTCTTCTTGAACCCATTTGGGCAGGTAGAACAGTTGTACCCTGCAAAACCCAGCAGAGACTGACCAAGCAGATCAGACTGGGTCCATAAAGAAAGAGGGAGCTTTATGCCAGCTCCAGTGATCCAGAGCAGGTTGTTTTGAGCTCTTAATGTTGAATGGTTCCATGATTAAAGAGGCTTATTTACCTTCATTGCAGACAGGACATTGAGCAACAGTTGGGCTCCCTGATCTTGGCAACAGACATCAACAGGCAGAATGAGTTTTTGATCCGTCTGAAATCTCATCTTGACAATCAGGATTTGAGGCTGGAGGATGCACAGGACAGACATTTTATGCTTCAGGTAACTTCATTTTTTTTAAATTGTTTTTACTATTTTTTCAGATCACAGTATTTCCTAGTATATTTTAAGAGTAATATATTATAGCATGTCTGTACATCAGCCTCTCCTTACCTATTACCATAAACACTTCCCTTCTGCCACCTTCTGGCACATCAGGCAAGCATAAGGTGCCTCCAGTATTTCCTTTTGTAATTTCCTTGAGTTAAAAAGCTGTGAATACAACAGATACAGGAGAGTGTCAAATGCTAAGGAATGGAGATAAGCTAGATAGTTTTATTTCCAGAATACTGCTTCTCTTCCCAGGTAATGCTTCAGTTGTAGTGTCTCTCTCTTCTGGCAAATGTCACTCCTCTGGTGTTATTTTCTAGCACTGTGCAGGAGAGCTTCCTCATTGGTGTTCTTTCTAGGACAGCCTGACACTGGGTCTCCAAGTCCTGTTCCCGTGATGGATGCTCAGAAACTGCCTCTGCAGAGACAGCTGTTGCCATGGCAGCAGATGCTTCTCTAGTGCATCTGACCAGCTAATGGAAAGCCCATGCTTTATTCAAAAATCAAATAGGTTCATACTGGTTCTTCCAGCTAAGCAGCAGTAGTCATTAGCAGACTCTTCAGAGTAAACCTCCATCTATTAAAGCATTATTGTGATTAACACAGCTACATATACTTGCTTCTTTGGAGAAATTACTTTAATTTCATTCCTAAATACATAAAGAATTTGAAGTAATAGTTTTCATTTATAAAACAAGCACCTACATATTTTCCTTCCATCAAAGTCACAGAAAAGGTGACAGCTGCAAGGAAAGAAGTGCTGATCTGTTAATTCTTCCCCCTCCAGCAGCATGGGGAATGTAGTAGCTTCTCACCTGTTCTGTCTCAAACACAGTCTTCTGTCAGATTCCCACACAGACTGTGCAGGGCAGGGTGACAGGTTGACCATATTTCTGAACAGATAAGGCAAGAAAGTTGTGCAAATACCAAAAGCAGAGGAATTACAGCTCTCAGCTATGGCAAAAAAAATGTTTCTTATGCACTAGGAACTTAGGAACAAGGGAACAGATAGTAAGATTCACTTATCTGGTGGATTAGTTATGGAAGAAGAAAAGAAAAAGATCAAGAACTCTTGATTGATTGGAGTCAGCTAAAGAATGTTTGAAAGGTCCCTGCAGTAGATAGTAACATTAAGGCTAATCAGCTTAATCCAAAGAGAAGAATGACTTGGAGATTTCCCTCTGCTGGTTCACAGGTCTGAACTCTTAAGAGGAAATACTTATGTTTTCTTCCTGGGTGCCAGAATGACTTCTGACTTCTGTCAGACTGAATGACTGTGTTCAGTCTGTGAAGAAACAAGGCACATGATATTTTGTTCCAAGGCAGTAAGACAGGCAGACTATTACATGGTTTACTTTTCTGAAGTAGTTACTCGGTTTTAGAAACCTTTTCCCCTGTACTCATTCTCCTACAAAGCACTAAAAAGTACTAGTTAACTAAGTGAAACCAGGCCAGGGGCAGTGTGGAGAGCCCTGTGCTTAGCTTTATAAACAAAAATACACAGACATTAAGATGAAGTGTAATTGAAGTGAGATGCAAGGTCACTCACTGAGACCACAGAGGAATCATGCCCAAATACACCAGCTTGGCTCTTCCCTTCCTTGTCATCAGCCATGGATGCTGAGCCAAGCAGTCAGCAGGAGCCAGCCTGAGGCTTTTGTTGGCTTATTCCTTCCAAGGAATATCCAAAACACTTTGCAGCCTTGGAATTTGGCCCTGCTCTTGTTCTCACTACGGTAAAGTGGAGGGCTGAATAAAAGTTTTGTTTGCAGCTTAAATAAATGCTCTTTCCTCAAAGGGCACATTTGGGTGAGGCTGAGCCTCTGAAAGGTAATCTTAACCCTTCCTGGCATCGCTGCTGGGGCCTGGGAGCTCCATGACTGCAGATTTACTGCTGAAGTCCTGCTAAACAGTAACTTCCTTTCTCAGTACTGCTTTTCTTCTTGCTTTCAGATTGCACTCAAGTGTGCTGACATTTGCAATCCCTGCCGGGTCTGGGATCTGAGCAAGCAGTGGAGTGAACGGGTCTGCGAAGAGTTTTACCGGCAAGGTCAGCCCCTTCAGCTCACAGCAGTCCCTTCCACCTCAGCTTTCCATGGTTTCTGTGTGACAAGCCAGAGGCAGAATTGAAATGTCCCTTGAGAATGAGCTCTTCAGGGATGCGCTGCCTCACTGGAAAAGTGGGAAGGGGTAGAAGAGCAACAAGTGTTTCTCTGCTCCTCTACCAGTATCAGGCAGGAGGGAGGGCTTTGCTGTGTCTCAGCACTTGAATTCAGCTGCAAAGCCCATGGCTGAGTTCTTCTCTGAGACCCTCCAGTCATCATGACTGTTTCCGAGCTGGAATGGTGCCGGCGCCACGCTGCCCCAAAATCCTCAGACTGGGTTTTGTCTCGCTTTTCATGCTCCCACTACAACGCCGATGGGAGCCTTACTCTCGCTGTTTACCAAATATGACACATTCTTCTGCCTGCAAATGCAGAGAAAGGGTTCAAACGTGCTTCCCAGCATGCTGTTGAAAGGGCCAAAGCAGGCAAGCCAAACCTCAGCTAGAACCTACTGCAAATGTTTTCAGACCCCTGCAGAGAGCACAGTCAAGCAGGGCTTTTTTTGAAACACAGTAATTACACCATTTGGCTCTATCTGCATAGGCAAGGTCATGCTGTGCTACAATACAGGGTGCAGCAGAGTTTAATCACTGCTAAATTCTTTGTTCAGAGCATCCTGAGAGTTGAAGGCAAGTAGAAGAGCACACAATGAAGTTCTTAGTTCATTTAATATTCTGCACTACAAAATTAAGCCACATCTGAGCTGGCACCTGGTATAGTTAGTCTGTAACAAGGACAAACAGGCCAGCAAGTCAATTTTCAGCCAATGTCAGTTTAAGCTGGTGAAATGTCTTTGACTTAGATGCCTTTGAAGCAACATAAGCATCTTGCCCAGTGCAGGTTTAGTTAGTCAGATGTGTAGTGAAAGCATAATCAGCAGGCAGCTCATGAGGCGCAGTATCACCTTTCGTGTATTAGGGGACCATGCTGAGAAAGACGGTTCAACTCTTACAAATGTAAGCTTTTTCCACTCTCCTCAAGATTTGTTCATCTAACATGTAAAATACATCTCTGAAAGGGGATACCTGAGTACATGAGACCAGTTAGAAGCACCACAGGGAGAAAAGGAGCATTTTATGTGGGACAGTTTTACAGAAAATGTGGTCTGATTATCACTAGTGGCTGTATAACCCTGTTCAGTGGTACAACAGCCCCAGTATTAAATAGCATGCATTTAGATATCATTATCACTTTAAAGTGTTTTTGTAGACCTCTCTACCCCCTTACACACAGTGATGGGGCTTGAAGGTATTTTTCAGCATTATGTTTAATATTTGGAAACCATAAGGCCTCATGTTTTGATTTTTAACTATAGATGAGACAGATATTACCACAATTAGTGCTTTGTTTAATCTTCCTCCTGGAACAAAGTTTTAACATTTTTTAATAGAACATTTCTAAGGCCATTTTAATAGAGACTCAGATCCTGATCTTCCAGTGCTCTTACCATGCAAAAGCAAATCTAATTTTTGTCAATTAAGTGATTTCTGAAAGACAAGAAGACGCGGATATACTTTGAGCCAGACAGATATGGATATACTTTGAGTCAATCATTTTCTACCCAAAACACCTACAGAGGGGATATCACTGGAATTAGAAACTTTCTTTTAGTCAAACATTTTTGGACGGGTAGATGAGAAGAAGACAAATTGCACATTTGGAAACATAAGAAACTGTTATTGTGTCTCAGTTTTGCTAAATTGTTCCTTTTGATTGTTCATGAAGCTAAAAATGTTTTCCTGATGCTTTTTAAGCACTCAATTAGAACTGAAAATATTCTGTTCACATTTAAGAAGTGATTCCATGCTTCAGAGGGAAGAAAGGCAAGGCTTAGAAATGCACACAGTGTTTTATATGGGGCTATAGAACCTGAGTAGCACAATAGCAAAAACTGTTCATGGGGAGAAAAGAGCTTTTAAACAAAAACAGTGGATTTAAAGCAAAATATTTCTTTATGGGCTGAATACAGTGTTTTGTCTAAACTAGCAGGTCTGTCTTTCTTACAGGAAAGATCTTCCTAACCACCCTCACTACATCCTTATTAGTAAATCAGATGGACAAAATATTATTGTGTGAGGGGAAGTGGCACATCTTAGCTTGCACATAGTTAACTCTCACTTCCCTTCCTTACTGTAGACAGGAAAGGTCCTGTACCTCTTGAAGTAACCAGGATTGTACACTGGCAGGGAAGGCTGACAATCACAAAGGATGAACGTGTTGCACTCACAGACAGAGAGTGTTTGTTTTAAGGAAACCCCTACACCCAAAACTTAACTCAGAGCAATCTTTGCATGAAGTAATTGCAGGCATGGGGAATGCAGTCCCTTCATCAGAAAAAGTGACCATTGTCTTGGCATGGCAATGAGCAAATTACATCCTCTGAGATGTTTTTCTGCTGAATTCTTAAATCCAGCATGGTTGTTGCTATTGATTACATTCAACTCCATAAAAAACATCTCCTGCCATTACTATGTACAGAAGCCTGTCCTGTGTGACCATTTCTGCAGGAATAATTTCTACTGACTGTTTATAAGTGTCTTCTCAATGTCAAACCTGGTCAGTTCTGCATCAGGGCCAGTCTGAGGTGGCATCTGGAGCAAGCAGATCCCCCAGGCAGGTTTTTCTTCCAACAATTCAAAACAGTCCCCAGGGCTGGTCACAGCAGGAGTTGCCTGCAGGAATCTTCAGGGCAGTCCCAGATTTGGAACTGGAGACCTCCTGGTCCAGTTAGTCAAATACTCTGCTATGAAGGTGGTAGGAGTTCAGCCAACTACTTTTTTGTCTCAAGTCAGTCCTGTGGAGATGCCTCTCTGGGGACTTCCTGGATGACCCAGGAAATAAATATGCTCAGCGCAGCAGCAAAGGCATAGCTTGATACCCAGCTACTGCACAATAATAAGACAGACTTTTAATTTCATCCTTTTGCCATGTTTATAACTTGAGCTCCATAGCTCTTGACACTTGAAACATTACTGGAGTCCATGCTTTGGCCCTTACAAGTTTGTTAATGCAGCCACAGCTGTGGGAGTCCAGGCTCCAACACTCTTCCCTTTACGAGCCACTTCCACAAGAACACACTAGCAAATTCCACTGCAGTACTACTGTAAATCTAAAATTGATACACTGCAGTTTTCTGTAGGAAAGATCTGAACAAGTAGTAAATGAACTAGAATGTCTTAAAAACCTTTCACATAAGAGAGTCTATTTTAAAAATTAAGGTCCTCAGAACACTTACGTGCTCAGATTTAATGTCATCTAAAAGTCATCTTTTCTTAGATTTTTCTTTGTATGGATAATTGGTTTCTCTGATACCTAAAGAGAAAAAGTCCAGAAAATTAAGGTATTTAGACATTTACCATGGTCATCGTTGGTAGAAGATTCCAACTCCTCACACAGTTGGAGACACTGTAAAAGTGTGGCATAGGTATGGAGAAGAGATACCTATGTAAAAGTGTCAGAAAAAGATATTTTTTTCCCTTTTTTTTGCAGGTGATCTGGAACAAAAATTTGAACTGGAAATAAGCCCCCTTTGTAATCAGCAAAAGGATACAGTACCAAGCATCCAGATTGGTAAGTATTAGTTTCATTCCCTTCATGTTTATCTTACTATGGCAGAAGCTCTAAGAGAAACTTTTATTCACCACATGCCCCACTCCGATCCAGTTGTTTCAACAATAAGAGCTGTGGATACCATAAGAGTTAAAAATGTGTTCTAAATTAAAATGTTCAAAAAGAAATCTATCTAAGCCAAATGTTGAACGGAAAGACAAAGGAGTCTTTGCATAGGGGGAAAATACCCATGGGAAAAAATTGCAGTCAGTGTTAAACACTAGTTACATTCTTGTCTGAAATCTCCTCCGAGGGTTGCTGACTGTCACAGAGTTTACTGTGACACACACAGATAAAGCCATATCTTGTCATGTATGCTGGTCAAAAGCTGTGCATTTCAAAAGGAATTGATGTCTGAGAGCTTGTTGTTATTTCTCATCAGGGCTTTTGCCACTTACCTTGCTCTGTGCTTTTGAGGCACTCGGTGGGGCAGTGCACTTGTGGAATGAACTTGTTGCTCACCAGCTGTCCCTTGTGTGTTTCTCCAGGGTTCATGACATACATCGTTGAGCCACTCTTTGAGAGGTGGGCCCAGTTTACAGGCAACACTCCCCTATCTGAAAACATGCTAAACCATCTCAGGAGGAACAAGGCCAAGTGGAGAAGTTTGCTCCACAAGCAACACAGCAGTAGTAGGAGCAACGACCACTCAGGCCAAGTGACTGGCAGCCAGGAACAGACTTTAAATGAAGAAGAGACTCCTTAGTGGCAGCTTTGCACTTTTCCTTCTAGCACTGCTATCTCCGTCTTGGTCATAGCAGCAAAAAAGGTCCCGAGGAGCTGGAGCCTGTTGTCAACACCGTGCAAAGGCAAGAAATGGCAGAGCTCTAAGGGTCCTCATGAACATGCCCATGGTTCTGCTGGGTTTCTTTCTGATCTTCATGTTCCTCTCCCCTCTCTCCATTCTGCGCATGCCTGATGCCATTAATCACTCCTGATCCTGACCTGCCCCAACGCGGAGTCCCAGCCAGCAGCCAGGAAGCCAGGCCAGCTGCCATGAAGCGGGAGGATTGCTGAGAGAACAAGGCACTCTTGGTGATCTTTTCATTTACCACAAGTCATATTGTGACATATGTATATAGGCCCAGAGCGCCACACCCTCTCTAGGCTGGCAGCTGGGCTGCACATGAAACCACCAGCATCTCCAGCATCCAGAGGACATGGACTGAGCAGGACAGTGCTCACAGAGGGCAGAGAGTTGGGTTGTTTTAGTGGTTAAAAACCTTTTTAACTTTTGTATTCTGTGCACTAAACAACAGATCTCTAAACCTTGGACTGAAGTTACTCTCCGTATACACACCTTCAGTGTAACAAGGCTTGTTTTGGTAATCATTTTTATGCCACTTTGGATAAAAGACGGGCATCTTCTCATTGCAAGGAACAGTATTCCCTCGCAGCCGAAAGGGAAGGTGTAGTACAGTCTAAACCTTTGAAACACAAACAGATCTATCTTTTGAGTACTGTTTCAAGTTACCTGTTTATATTCATATGTGTACATTTTCTGTAAATAGAAAGCGCTACTGATTCCCATGCCAAAATACTGGAGTACTGTGGGATGATTGCTACCTGTAAAAACATTGGCACTGTGAACAGAATACTGTTAGTTTTAATACAAGAGAAAGCATTTGTAAATATGGTATAGAGTTTATTAATATACACCATTGTTTGTGGATAAAAGCCTTAACTTCTAGCATCCTTCATCTTCTGATAGCTGCCAAAATCATACGATTACAAGATAAGATTCTGAACTGCCTTTCCACTATCCAAGGTGTATCAAAGGTCATTAAGGAATGAAGTCTGGCAGGATAACTTCTTGAAAACTTCAAACATTCCATATGGGTCCGTGTTGTTAATCCATGGCACCTTGCACATTCGATCTAGGCAAATGTTTCACAGCGCCTGAAGTTTAAAGTTCAAAAAAACCCCCAGACCCCACAGCAACGCCACATGATTTGACAGTTCAGCATGATTACCATTTATTCAAACGTGTGAATTTTTACTAAATAGCTTAGTCATCTACAAAGCACGGCATTAGTTATGGAGTTCGGTTGTTTTCTTGAGAGATGTTGCAGTGTAGCTGATTTTTTCCCCACATGCCCTCCTTAGATAGTCAGCATCAAAATGCATTTGTATTTTTCTTTTAATTAAAAGAATACTTCAACTGACTTTTAGATTAGTCTCAGTCAATGAAGGAAAAAAAGGTGTTGTAGTCAGACTACTAATAATCCTCTTAGCTATCATAGTGGCTGAAGAATTTTCTATGATCTCATCTTTGTGAAAGATACTTGGCCTTAACTATGCCATAAACAACCTCAGTTCTGAAAGTTTTTATTAAACTTTCCTGAAGTTTCTACCATTTCAGTGAGATTGTATTCTCAGACACTAACTGCGTTGCACCAAAGGGATTGTCCCCTGCTCCTCTGCCCCCAGAAAGAATAACTGCACTCATGTGAAGTGCAGCGTTGTTGTGAACCCCCCGTACATCAAATCTGTACAGCTGCTTTCCAAAAGAACGAGTAGGTGTGGCCAGGTGGTCGCATTTGGGTAGTCATGTTGAGATGTGAAGACATTGAAGAGGCCAACAAAGAAAGAGCTTTTCAAGTTGGTGTTTGAGAAGCATGAGAAAGATGTTTACTCACAGAAGTGCAAGGGAAAATATAATACATTTTTCTCAATTACACGGGATATTGACTTGATGAGAGAAGGTTCATGCTCATAAGGTGACTAATGTGTTTAGAGGAAAATAAAAAGTATGAGTTTTAGTGAAGGATTATTTACTCCACTAATTCTTTGTAAAAAAGAGAAAAGAGGCTGAAAGCCAGTGAAGTAAAAAGGGCAGTTTGTGTGCAATGAGCACACAAAGCGCTCCAGCGATGTTTTTTCTGCCCCTCCACTGTTATGTAAGGTACAACCAATAGAAAACCTCCTTCTTCCTCCCACTAATCTAAATGAGATTCATATAATAGAAGGACCACAGCAAGCAAAGGGCACTCAAGAGAGTTGTAGTAGAATTAAATTGTTTCTAACTACAGGACATAAATGTCTTCTTAAGCACATGAGGGTGGTGGGGGTGGAAGCACCACCACTTTGCAGCTTTTTAGGTGTACCTTTCCTTCTGACAGATGTAGGACAATTATTAGGACATTATGTGAGCGATGTAATGTGCTGCTTAGAAGCACTTAAGTCCATACAAAAGAATCTAATTTCCCATGTTTTATCTTTTTAGTAAGAAATGGAAGCCCTTTGCCATCTAGCTCAAAGAATTTTTTTGAAATGTTCTGAAATTTAGTTAAACTCAGCATCTCTAGCAGCATAAAAAGTTCTCAGAAACATTGTCGAGCTGTTTCTGAAGAGCTTCCAGAAAATAGGTCCACAGGAAGGCTTGGGTACAAATCAAATTTTGTTACAGCCACATTAAATCCAAGCCCTTTTCTATAAGTGGAACCTACAGGTTCCATTACAAGTTTGCTCTTACCATGTTAAAACTTTCCAAATTTAAAAAGCTCTTCTGAAAATTATCAGGCCCTTACAAACTAGTAAGGGCCAAAATTATTACGGGGCATTTTGGTGCACTGAGCGTACCTGCTAGATTTCAATCACCTTGTGTAATGAAACAGTGCTTGAAAGAGGTTCAGGGTGGCCCCAGCAACACTTATGTACTTGTGAGCCAAACCCATTGCACAGGTTTGGGCCTGGGCCAGTTTGCTTCAGGTGCTCCAGACAGAAGTGCTGAGAAAGGGTAGGCTCTGGCAGCAGCTGCCTGGCAGCCCGATTCCCTGGGGTCTGTAATGCAAAATGCAGCCATCTGATTTCCCGTAGAAACCCTAACTGGTACAGCCAATCCCACAGCACCAGTGCTTAGCACATGCAGTTGTGACACATGTGTGGTATGCTCTGGTTTGGAGGGCATTTCTGCACTGGGGTTTCTCCCCAGTGTGCCAACAGGCTGCTGATGCACAGAATAGAAAAGCTATGCAGATAACACAGATTTTGGTGGTGTCAGCCCTATCAGCCACTTTACAGAAGGCCCTTGTAAATAATTTTTCCTTCCCACCGGGCCAGTGTAGGTGAAAGATTTTGAAGTTTTCAAACTGAGTTAAGGTTTTCATATCTAGAAAGAGGAAAAAAGCTGTTAAAAGCAGGATGTTAAAATGGTTTTATGCCCCACAAATGAGATTAAAATCTAGCTCCTCTAAATGAAGATTTCATATCATCTAAGAGGCAAAATTTTGTATAACTAACAATAATAAATTATAATAAGTGAAAGTCTTAGGCTGGTTAAACTAATGCATATGTATGCATTGTCATTAAGTAAAGATTTTACCTGCCTTCGTGTTTGTAAGTGTCAATGGTTCAGCCACCAGTCAAATGGGGAATAAAACAGCTATTGACAACGTGTACCTTTGGAATACAAGGAACAAAGACAGGAGTAGCTGAGATTAAGTAGAGCCTATGGAGGAAAAGAAAAAAAACCACATGATCTGCAGTTGTGTCTAACTTAATCTACAACACAGGTCAATTAGTTTTGTATAAACTTGGTTTTCATGAAGAAAACCAAAACCTCCCCAGCGATTAATGAGAAAGCTGTAAATGAGAGAAGGCTGTTGTTACACTGCATAGTGATCTCACCAGCTTTTGTAATCTGGAGTTTCAATTTCTGTTAAAGTTTCCATCAAATTAGACACAGAAGGCACACTTAGCCCTTCCAAATGAATTGTCCTCAGAAAGGAAAAACTCAAGTAGTCACAATTGTATTTTCAGGTACCAGACAGTGTACTAGCCATAATTTATTGCCTTATATTTTAAGTCACTAATCTGAGTTGTCCATAAAGTATGCCCATTCCCCTCCTGATGTCACCATGATCCCTGTGGCCCATAAAAATCAATAATTAAATTTTAATTAAAACCCTACAAATCCAAAAAAAAAGCCATCCCAAAACACAGAACAAAAACACAAGGCAAGCTTCATGCCATGAATATGTATTCAAATTACTTTGATTGGTGCAAACTGTTGCTCTTTGTTTCTATAATCCATCCAATATTTTAGGTACATAAACTTTTAAGTGCAGACCATAAGCTTGACACGGATGTAAAATATATTCTGCTTATCTTTGAATTCAAGATTGTATATGTCACGTTTATTGTAAAGCATTTTATATATACATAGTCGCATATCTTATACAACTCTATGGGCCAAACACTGGTCCCCCCAACTTCACTGGGACCAAGAATCAGCCCCCATATGTGCGTATATATGCCATATGCATCATTCTGAAAGGAAGCACTAGATTGTGTGAAAATGCTGTGACTGCTATGCAGTGATGCCAAGAGACTTAACTGTATCTTTTTTAACATACTGCTGTAAGTATTCATCATGTCGAAGAATGACAGCTAATAAAAAGAAAAAGTGAAGTGTTCCAAGTTCTTTGGTAAAGCCAGTTGATTGAAGGATCTCCTTTGTTTGCAGAAGACATTCTGGTTTGACAAGGCAGCAAAAATCCCACTGCCTCCATTCTCTCACTGCCTCTCCTTTCTACCAACAGAATAATCACTTTCCTAGTGTGCTGTTTCTGAGAAGAACTCTTCTCTAAATTTCCCCTTAGACTTGATGTATGAATATAAATGGAGTTCCCAGCAAGGAAAGCATTTCCATGTAATTTTCCTAAGCATGTAGTAGAAGGATTTTCAAACCCCAGGGAAAATGCTACCCTGGTTAAGTATTTGAAGGAGTTTTCCTTAAACTATTGTTTCAGTTCCAGTAATGAGTTCTCCTTAGGATCATTGGTCAGTTTTAATCTCCATTTTCTCATTTCTCTTTCAGACCATGTTCTTTATATGTGCAACATGACAAGAGCTTTTGAAGTTTAATTAAAAATACGAGAAGTATTGATGTTCTACACTGATAAGTATTTCTAAGTGAGAAATACTTGTCATCACTGATGGGTATCACTGCAGGGACTCTTCATGACTCTGACACATTTCTAAAGCCAGAATTCATTTTTATCTCAAAGTGCTCAGCAACAATACTCCCATAGTTCGTGCCATGCAAATACTACAATTGAACAAAATACAGGAGCTGGATATATATTTTGTTTCAGTGCTATTTAGCCAACATGTTAAAATTAAGCTTTTCTAAAAAAAAATCCACCCTTCAGTATCACAGTAAGTGTTTTCCTCTGTCCCCCAGATGCAAGCAGAACTGAAAAATTGATTTTAGAATGAAGCCCCTTAGAGATCTGTCCTATATAGGGTTGGAGTTGTGATGGTTTCTCCAGGAGTCTTCTACACAGTCACCATTGGAAAACCACTCTGTTTTCCATAACAGATTTAACAGTTATTTTCAAGTACAGCCAAATCAATACATCTTCCCACTCTGCACAGGCACTGTTTGGATGGATGCTGATGTTTCATGGTTCAAAACGAAAAATGCAGACCAGCAAGTTGAAATGCATCAATGAACAGCAAAAGAAAAATTAATTATATGACAATATTTTTGTCCTGGCCAAATACTTAATTATGGTTTATAGTTCAGGTGGAAAATCTTGGAAATATATCTATTCAACAAGAGAAGAAACAATGTAATATGAGTGTGACAATCAATTATGTGACAGACACTCCTTTTCGCTAAAGGTGAGGAAGGCAGGGTCTCTCCAATGTCCAATCCTCTTCTAGATAAAATGAGTGCTATTACAAAATACTCTGGTTTTACCAACAAAGCAGGTTTGTGGTGTCCCCAGTTCTACACCTCTCAATCTTTCACTGATGTTGTGTACAGTAGAGTCTCAAACAGCTGTTTAGGGACTGACAGCAAATGAATCACAGGTTAGACAAGAGTTTAAAGTCGCTCTACCAGTAAAACCAGTGGATCATTTCACTGCATCCTGGGTTAGTTGGGCTCTTAGGCAGAGTTGAACACCGTGCAACACATTAATCCATGACAACTGGATTTTGCTACCAGCAGCAGCACTTCCTAAAAGCTACCTTGGCCATGCAGACCTAAGACACAAGGAAGTATTGCAGCAGCAGATTAATTTTATGTCAGATTTTATAGTAATATAATTTAGAGAGAAGATTTGAATCCTGTACCCTACAGAGCTCTAAATATATTGTACTACTAGATTAGGAAGGGGATCTGGGTGTCTTAAGAAGTTGTAACTAAAATGGAGTATTAGAATTCATACAAACAGAGGAGTTGTCCTATTATTTCCAGCACTCCTACCACCTAAAGATAAATTCAGTTTGTATACCAATCATCCCCCTCTAGAACGTGCAAGTACAAGAGTGGGAAGTGCAAAGGGTGGCAAAATGCAATTTGAATCATGAAAAGCCTCCAGGAGGGAGAGAGAGAGGAAAAAATACTGTAGTTTCATTAGTATCACCTATAAAAAACCAGAACATTTGGGCAGACTGAGAGCTTCTGCATTCCCCAAATCAAAGCTTAGGTAAGCAAAGTGCAGCAGTACATATGGAAGTTGCTGCCATAAGAATATATTAACCTTTAACCACATAGAAAAGCTTAAAAGATTTAACATTTATATGAAACAAAAAGGGAATTCCTGGTTACAAATAAATATTACTAAAACCATAATCCTGAAGAAAATACACTTTAATACTTAAATCCACCATTAGTTTAAAATGATGCTTTCCTGACCTACTCATGCTACTCAGCAGCTGTTACATTCCAAATCCAGATTTTCCATTTGTATGTGTAGAGGATTCCTATGAGCTTAGCTCATACATAAGCATATTTATGAAAGAAATATAGCTACCAAGAACAAAAACCTGGTGCTACACTTACACATGTATTTGATGCCCAGCCTCGTTTCTATAACCAGACCTACCAACACCTGCAGATATTCTCAGGGGTTAGTCCACGTTAGGCAACCAAAATGCAAAGAAAATAGGAAGTACTGAACATATGGTAGATTCAAGGGCAGATTGAGAAACTATTGTCCCAAAGATCACTTGTTTGTATCTGCCATGCTTTGTGTTGGGTAAATATATTTCAAGTCAACTTCTAGAAGGAGGAGAAAAAATAGATACATTAGTATCCTCAGCTGAGAGACCAAAACATGAGTGGAATTACTTTGTTTAAAAAAATGTACTGTTTTGCTGGGATGAGGTTCCATGTAGATGACAACTAGTTTGAGGCATCACCATTGCCCTTTGTGGTACAACATTTATGTGGCACATTTATTTCCCTCAGCGCATCAGGAAAGTTACTGCCACCAGCTCCACCATTTCTGCATGGACCATTAAGGAGTGGCCCCTTGCACTTTGGTGCTTTGAAGTCTCTTTTATTCAGTGCTAGGGCTGAATTAATATGCACACAGATGTGCATGGTAAGTGCCCCAGTTCCCACATGAAAAGGAAATCTTCCTCAACAATGCCACTGCCTGAAGACTGCCTATATAAAGGTAGATATTAAACAAATCAAGAAACATAAATAAGATTTGGGATGGGTACATCAGCTACTCAAAATGGCTAAGTGACATTGGCACATTGGCTTTAGGTACATAAAGGTGTGTACTAAAGTTTTAACAGAGAAAACACACTTCCTTCATTTAACTCCATTGTAGTTACAAAGATAAAACAGAAATTATGTTACCTGATGGGATTCATGAATCAAAGTGAAAAAACTTGGATAAGAAGCTGTGCAGTTGATTTCCTTTTGCACTTTATCCTCACAAATCCTCTATGCTTGGTCTATCAGGAGTCCTGTTTGGAGACAAGTAAAACTGGTTATCAAGCCTCATTTTTACCTTCTTGGAGGTCTTGCCCTCATCCCCTCCCCTCCCCTCCATATCTAATTATGGTCAGCTTCTTCAAAACACCAACTAATCACAAGCAACACAAAAAATAATTTGATTTGGGAAATGATGGTATCTATTATGATTCCAAACATAATTGGAATTCATAAGTTACGTTATTTTGAAGAGCAATGTGATTTCCCCCTCCCTCTCAAGAGAAGCAGAGAAGTCTTTCTTCTCTGAGATGCTCTGGATTTAGCTGGAAGATAGAAAGATCAGAAACTGCAGGATATCTCATGCAAGAGAGCTACAGCAAGAAGCTCACAGCTCACTCAGAGAATGCAGCAAGTAAATAAAATTCTTGCGAGCCTTCGCAGTCAGCCAGACATGAGAGGGGCCCAAGAGACTTTGCTGCAACTCAGAAAGGTATTGAGTTAAGTGGAAGCAAAGACTTGCATGCAAGGTCACAACCCCTTTTTTATTTTCTGTCTTCCTTGATGATTTCTATGGTCTCCCTAGATAAAACTGTGGAGGTTTTATTGTAATAAAGCCTGTCTTTTTGATTTCAAGAGAAACAGCTTCTTGAGGCTCAGACCTGATTCAATTCCCATCCCACTTTTTATTAAGCATACTTTACAATAGTATTAAATATTTTCTCTTTTTTTAAAGAGTATTTCAGTTTTCCAGTTTTAAGAAAGAACAGTCAATGATATTACTATTAATGTTTGCTTAGGGTGAAGCATAGGAAAAGTCTGGACTTCAGCTGCCTTTTACCAAGTCCTTCACTTGCCTAAGACCTAAACATGTCACAATATAATCCTGTGTGACCAATAGCCTCCATTTTTTCTGAACAGTTTTTTCTGAACAGTTCGACTACTTAGGCCTTTATGTTGACAGGCTTTGAAATACAAACCACCAACAAAATTATCTGGCATTTTGATTATGACAACTCAAGTGATGCTGTATGAGAAATGCTAAATAGAGGTGTAGTTTATTTATTTTTACTGTGGTTACACTTTGGAGTGCTCTAGTTATGGATCAGGAACTGCACAAGGAACACCATGCTGCTCCCATGACAAGTTGTTATAATAGAAATAATTTAATAACAGAGTCATGTTAGAGGTCAAGAAGCAAATCATCACAGATCCTGAAGAGAGCAACATGTGAAAGGACAGCTTTTACTTCAATGATAAAAGAGCACAACTTCTATGGTTTTGTGGAAAAAGTGAATTGATGACCTCCAGGCACCTTAAAAAAATCTGGACATGTTGCTAGGGGTTTGGGGTCCCATTTTGTTTTGTTTTTTTCCTTTTGAGTTTATTCCTTCACCAACCCAACTGCAATTCTTTCCAATACTTCAGTGTCATTAATTTAAAGGGAGAGCTTACATCATCACTTGAGTTACTTGACAGCTTGAAGTTTTGCCTGTGGGTGTTACATTGCTCTCAGGGACATCTTATATAATAATGCAGATGTCATTTTTCAGCTGGCATGGCACATCTACAAGCTTCAATTTTACTGAGATTCGTGATGGAATGAAGTCTTCTTAAATATCTGAATATTGGCAAAGAGTTTCCACCTTCAAGAGCAGCACAAGTTACTCTGTGAAACTAAGAGGACTTTAAATGTAAAACAAATATAGTAAGAGCTGTTCTCTTTCTGAGACAACCTATGATAAATACACTAGAAAATAAACATATGAGGAAGGAAGGCACCGTTGTCAAAAAGGGACAATTGTTTCATCCTGTAGTTGGGTCACTGTCAAACCAGCACTGGGCTCTACTACAGAGAAGAAATAAAGTCACCACTTCCCACTGTGGATGTCATGCTCATTATTGAAATGCACTCTCATTTAAATTATTTTAGTTCTCACTTCCTACAACTGGCTAGTATTAAAATTTCTCTCTGACATAGAAAGAAGCTTTTAGCACTTTTTTTAATCTTCGTGCATTCACTGACAAATAAGTCACTGCAAACAGATTTTCTGTTTCTGAAATAATACAGTGTGAATGAAACAGCTTTATAGTTTTTCAACTGACTGTACTAGAATGTACTTTCCTTCTGAAGACCTAACCTGCTATGGCATTATCATTGTGGCTTTTTGCCATCATTCACATCTTCATTATTTCTCTCTATGTAATTTCTAGTTTTAATTATCCACAAATTTTATCACTTATTTCATTACTAAAAATATGAAACAGCATCAGCCCAGTACCATTCTCTGTAATCTTTAGTAGAAATACTTCCTTTCAGTGATTACTATTATCTGCCAGCTAATCAGTTCTACATCCATTTAACATCTACTTTTGTGGGTAATAAAAATGTTGTATTCTAATTTACACTCTTCTATTGCAGCTACTTTTGTTAAAGATGATTTAAAACATCTATTTTACAATAAGTCACAAGAGATCAATCCCATATTTCCAACTGTGCAAAAGGATACCATTGTACAGGGTATTTTTGCCTAGAATTGATACATGCCAATCGACCTATAGTCATATGTCTTACCCCACTTTTCTTAAAAAGAAAACTTAGATGACACAATTTTCTGAATTTCTGTATTACTGTAAAGCTCATTCAAAGTAAATATAAAGGGCCAGATATGTCTGACAGCCAGCTTCTTTAGAATTTGCAGATTTAAATTGCTTAGCCATCTGCAGTTCTAAGTTTTTTGTTCTAGTAAGCAGAGTTTAACTTATTCCTCCATCAAATAATTACTTCACTGGTAATTAGTGATCCTGAGTTTTTTCCTCAGTAAATACATTCCACTTTTCCTAAAATCTATGCAATTCCTAAGTGACACTTTTACTCATATTAAAGCAATGGAACAGCAACAACTTCCAAATAAAAGCACCAGGGCCCATTACCAGGTGTGATGTTCACCATCCTCAACCTGTATTAGGTCAGCTATTCACCGCTATTGTTCTCGGTCAAGATCTGGCCAAGTACCATTTTCATAACAGCTTCTAAGTCTTGACTGTGAGACCTGTATGCTGAAGGATGACAAAGGACTTAGTCCTGTGGTCAAGATCCCCCACAACTTTTATTATGCTAGAGAATAGGAAAAAGGGGGTACATGGAAGAAAAATACTGTGATTTGGTACAGATGTGTAGAAATAGCACAAGTGTCTCTGGGTTCCCCAGGCAACTACCAGCTTTGAGCACTGTTACCAAGCTCTTCTCCTAGCAACAGCTCCGACAGCTCACAAGGCACGAAGCAGGATCTCACAAATTCTGTTTATTTTGCTCGCCTTATGTCAATGTTTCTTCAATATATTCTTTCATTTGTGAACTAAAAAACCTAATTTAACATCAAAAATCAGTTCAGCGACGAGCTAGGTTATACTTATTTGGTATAAGTCTCACTAGCAGCTGCATTGTTCTGATATACTAAATACAAAGTATACTCTTCAAATTGCAAGAAAAGGCTATGCCACTACTGAAAAATAATAAATGGCCTGGGGATTTGCTAGAAGTCCTGAAAAAGCAGACTCCTCAGAAATGTAACTAGTAAAGCCTTAATATAATTCTTGCACATGCAGACAGTGAATATGAGAGGAATAGACAGAAGAAGCAAACACAAATGGATGAAAAATACTGGAGTGGTCAAATGAGCAGATAGGAACAGGAGGTGTTGATAAAACTCATATCTCACTTGAGTCAAACCAAAGTGCATCTTCAAACTACCTGTTTTTACTATCACAAAATACTGAGCTGAATATTATTTTCCCACTGTACATGCTGGTAAGGAACTCCCCACTTAATAAATTAACACCAAGAACATTGAGTTTGTCCTCCCTTCAGAAACACTTCCATACAAGCAAAGAAAGAGTTTAAAAAAAGCCTGGTTTATCAAGCCTGCCCCAGTAGATGACAGTCAAACATGGTATGCAAGTCAAGCAAAAACACCTGCTAGAAAATGATGACAAAAATACCAGACAGACAAAATTGAGTAAGAAACAACAGAATACACATTAAAAACCCCCAATATTCCAAAGGACAGCAGCCCCTCACTTCAGCAGTAGAACACACAACCTCTGATATTACAGTTATTCCTACAGTTCCCATTATAGAAAAAAACAGGACAAATACTTACAGCTGTAAACTGTAAGGTAAGAATGCATCTAACAGCCATGAGGCAAAAATAACACAGGGAAAAAACTAAAACTAAGCTTACTTTAAATTTCTTCCTACTGCTCCTTTATGCCAGCAGCTGTTGCTCAGTGGCAACTGCCTCCCAGCAAACACAGCTGCTGTGTTATGGCACGAGAACTATAAAGTGAAACAGAGAAGTGGGAACAATCAATCTGGTTTAACTTTTCCAACTAAACAAAATGTTGGCTACCAAAGAGAAAGCACAGACAGGAAGAATGAAGTGGACACTTCAAAGATTGACACCACTAAAGGTTAAAATTTGCCCAGCTCTGCAAACATCCCCATACCCAGCTTTATGGATACACCTAAACTGGTTCAAGTCACTTTGTACATGTGAGGAGCAAAGAATGCATATGTTTACAGAAGAGCAGTATAGTGTTTCATCTGAAAGAAAAAAAAAGTGAATCTCTATGCCCTATTGTCACTTTGACTTTTAATCAGTAAAAAGCAGCATATTTTCACTAAGCTAGAAGTTATGTATGTACTGGACCACAAAGAGCAATCTCCAATGGTCATTTTACGTGGGATAAAGAGAATATTTTTTCAGAAAAAAAATTACTGCCAGGTCAAGCTCTTCTCTAACTCACCACATAAAATTTTCAGCCTGTTCTCCCAGAAAATGAAGTAGCAGTTTTATTTTGTGAAGAGAATAAATGTGCCAGGTGTTGACTTTTTACTAATCCAAGTGCACATAAATACAGTTCATCATAATGCTAATAAGATAGAATCATCTACCCCTACAATTTAGTGTATATCACTATAAAAATAAAAAGATAAAGGGATTAAAATTTTGTTGTGAGACTTTATGCTGACAAAGCAGAATTTCTTTTAGTTGAAGACTTGCAACATAGACCCGGTGTGATACTGCTCTCTTGTGGTTAAACCCATGCAGTTTATCTGTAAAATGTAAAAACTATTTGTATCAATTATTTTAAAAGATATTCAAATGTCTTTTAATCTAAGACATTTTTAGCTGATCAGAAGTTTGAAGCAATCACTGCCAACTCCACCCCTGCAGACTTTACTGCCATGTCTCTGTTACCTAAAGAGAGAATTTAGACTGCTGCTTTTGCTTCTGTGTCCCATTGAAATCAAATGCCTAAAATTAGCCTTAAACAAAAGGTCAGAATACATCC
This sequence comes from Agelaius tricolor, assembly GCF_023055355.1. Lineage (NCBI taxonomy): Eukaryota > Metazoa > Chordata > Aves > Passeriformes > Icteridae > Agelaius > Agelaius tricolor. The sequence continues at coordinate 50,336,551 of NW_027269261.1, forward strand.
ATCCCAAAAACAATGGAAGTCTGAACACTCTTCCTAAGATACATAAATAATTTGCTTTTAAGGCCTACTTTAGCTTTCCAGGCTGGATGAAAATGTAAGCAGAAATGAAAATGTAAGGAGGTCTAGAAACACAGCTGGAACAAAAGCACCATGCTGTTGTTCTTTCAGTGTGCAAAAAAAAAAAAAATTCAAATTTACACTGCAGAAGGAAAGGTCCTGATGACAGGATTATTGGGGAAAATAATGAATACCAAAAGAAGGGCCTTTTGATTATTATAATCAAAATTTGTAAATAATCCAGCCAAATAATACTGACATGTGCCAAATTTCTCTGAAGTAGGAGGACAGCTGTCATCTTTAGCCTTTACTCACAATACAAGTTTTAGATATTGTGAAAACTAGCACCACAATTCAGGACTGAGTTCCTAAACAAAGTGTTTCAAGGCATAACTATGGAGAATGGTGTACATTGCTCTAAATCACTGAAACATCTACAAAGAGCAATCCCCACATTGAGATAGAACTGATGTGGAGGGATAGAATGTAAGAGAATAGTGCAGAAGGTAGTCTCACCCCTGAGGAGTTGCAGCTGTACTAATCACCAAAGATTAGGAACAGGCCTGCCCTTAATAGGCCACAGCTGTGTCCAATAAGGAGATGAGTGCTACAAAAGAGTGGGTTAGCTGGGTGAGGAGAGAGTTGGAGCTTGTTGGTTGTGCTGTGAAGAGAGCTGGAGTTTTTTGTCTGTACTGAGAAGAAGAGGGAGTCAGTGCTGCGAGGTGCTGCCCTTGAGAAATCACCAAGAAGGTATGGGAGCCTTTGAAATATGATGACAACAAACTGATACCTGGGAAATGCCACTAGTGACCAGCTGCTAGCTGGATGTAACTCTATGCACCAACACTCTCTTGGCCCAGCTGTCCAACCAGGTTTTCACAGTGCATCTGTACAAGGCACGACAGGCCAGTTTCTCCAGGAGAATGCTGTGGGAAACTGTCAAAGGCTTTAGTAAAAGTCCCCAATTAGCCAAGATTGATGATAAATGATGGAAAGTGACTCTGTGAGCATTTCCACCAGCTCCCTCAGTACCCTTGAGTGGATCCCATCTGGCCTCATAAACTTGTGAGTGTCCAAGTGTGGCATCAAGTCACTGGCCATTTCCCCTTCAATTATGGGGGCTTCATTTCACTCTCTGTCACTGTCTTCCAGCTTGGGGGGCTGGGTACCTGGGGAACAAGTGGTCTAGCTGTTAAAGGATGAGAGAAGGAAGGCATTAAGTACCTCGGTCTCTTTTCAGGTCCTTTGTCACTATGTTTCTCCCCATACCCAAAAAATGATGAAGCTTCTTCTTGGCCTCCCTGTCATTACTAATGTATTTAGAGAAACATTTTTTTACTGCAGTAGTCAGACTAAGTTTTAGTTGGGCTTTGACTATTGTAATTTTCTCCTGGAGTTGCCTCACAAGATTATTGTAGTCCTCCTGCATTGCCTGCCCCTTCTTCCAAAGGTCAGAGGCCAAAGCTCTTCGTCCAGCCAGACAGGTCTTCCCCACCTCCACAGAAATCACCTCCTACTCTGCCAGTAGCATTTTCTTCTTGAAGAATGTCATCTTTCCTGGACTCCTTTGCCTTCTGGGACTGTCCCCCAAGAGATTCACTCAGTCTCCTAGACAAGCCAAAATCTGTCTTGCAGAAGTCCAGGATAGCAGAACTATTGACTCCCCTTCTTACTTCTCTGAGTGCGCTGGGATTACTGTGCCCAAGATGTCTCCAACCATCCCATGACACAGCAGTCCTTCTTTGTTTGCACACAATATGCACAGCAGGGCATCTTCCTTGCTGTAAACTACTCAATTTCACACAAACATGCAACAATGCCCTAAAATACAGTACACAATTAATAAAATACTCAGATAAACCTGGAAGATAATACAGATGTAGCTGAAGTCAGCATCACGATGAAAAATGTATTGGTAAACAACATTGGGGTCTGAGAACCTGGTAGAGGAATCAGGATGATAAATATCTCCCAGGTACCTAGAACCACCAGCAAACAAATTTAAGAAAAAGGGGGAATAACATTTTGCAGCTGCCCTTCCTTAACACTGGGACATCATGTTTGGAAGTCCTTCTATTCTCTTTCTGGAATTTTAATGGATCAATTTTGGCAAGCTTTGGTCCCTGCACTTGATGGCATGCCATGCCTTTTGATGGCTTTCAGTATGGCGAAGATTGATTTTTTTTTTTATAGTATCCATGCCATGTCCCTCATATCTTCCCCTCAAAGTGCTGTCTTTCTCCTTGATTTTTTCCCCTGCTTTTGCAACATCTGTCAGGTTAGTTTTGGCATCTTTTGGTCCTTTGCACTGCACCTGATTTTCTCTCAGACCACTTTCTTGTAGCCACTAAAACTCCTGATTTTTTTTCTTTTTCCTTCAATTGTATTTCATTTGATCATATCTCTTTTTTAGTTGGTTCAATAGCCTTGCCTGCAGAACTTCCTTTCCCCAAGGTATCTGATCACTGACTCAAGGCTAACTTGTCTAGTAGGTTCCCTTTGTCATTTTGGCTTTGGCAAGAACCCTATATATAATTTTACTATTCAGGTGGAACTAAAGAACAATGTCATTAATTGCTAACAAGAATTGACTGAGTTCAGTTAATACTGTTGGATACTCTCTGCTCTATCTTCATCCAAAAACTCTGTACCTCCATGTACAGAGATAATATTGATCAATTAAATATATATTAATATAATAATTAATACACATCAAATTATATATTAATTGTCCCTCAGTGAGTATTTGGATAGGTTTGGTATATTATAGGAATATGTCAGCAGTGGTATTCTGACAATAATTGTCAGGTAATTGTATTATTAAGTCTTCCTGTAATGGGAAGCTCACTGATAGAGAACGCAAATCTTTTAGGATCTCCTAAATGTTTTTAAAGGACTGCATTTAAAGGTCTACTTTTCCTTCTAGCCCTTTTACACAAAATATGTGAAACATTTACTCATTTCAATTTTTTACCTGGAAAACTGGATACCATATACATACTTTTTAATTCTTTCAAGTAGAAAAACAAAACTGACTTTCATTCCAGCAACCACCTCAGCACCTCCTGAAGGAAGACATCCTGCCCAAAAATTCACTGGGAGTGGTAGGAGAGCAAGTTTTTCCGACGTCTTCAGTGACAAGTAGGCACAACCTTTCACAAGATCGTGCCAGCAGACCAATAGAGCACTCGTGTTCCTGAGCCTCCTCCTCCTTTCCCAGATCAATAGCAGAACTCTTGATTTGCATTGTGACTGGGCAATTCGGTCAGGGACCTTATGTAAACAAGGGCATTTGTAGGAAAAACATGGAATGGATTCTAGGTGGGCACAGGAAGCAGGAATGGTTCCCAGTTGTTGATACAGAAGTTTTAGTCAAAGAAAATAAGATGACAAAGCCACATTTCCATCAGCTCTGAAAAGGGAGAAAAATCTCTGCAACGAGTGATAGAGCTTTTCATTACTAACTTTTACTAAGCTTTCCAACTTCTTGGTATTAAAAACTGTCAGATGTTACCAGATACAACCCACAGACTTCTTTACATCTGGAATAAAGAATCTGTTCTTGTAACACATGTAGGTGGGGGGAAAAAAAAAATCACATGGTCAACTACTTATTCTTTCCCCTAAGGAAGTGGATCAGCTATAAACTATATCACTTCACAATTCCCATCAAAATGACAAAAATCAGTCAGTATCCAACAACCACAAGGGTCACGCAGCTCACTAAAATTTGCTGATGCTTCTGACACTACATTATTGTGTTAAAAGGTACTGAGAAATTTCTCAGAAGTCCCTTCTAAAATGAAAAGACACTTCCAAAGTCAAAATTCCCACCGCAAACTGCTTCTGTTGGCCTAACTTGTAATTAAATTATGAACTCTGGGGAGAACAGAAAAATTGCAAAAGGAGTCCAAAATATTGTTCTTCATGAAGAGAAGAAACTGTTGGTCACATAAAGCAACTGACATAACTACCGTATGGCTTTGCACACAATTCAGTCTCTGAAAGAAGGAATTCCATCCTGCTTGTCAGTCACAACAGCAGGGCCACAACCTCTGAAACCCCCTGGATCTAGGAACGCTGATATAGACCAGATCACTTGCACTCACTGCACTGCAGATACTGAGCAAGAGGGAGCCAATTCACAGCCCTTATGCTCACTGGGACTCACCTGCCTGCGTGTCCTCTTCAGCAGACACCGCATGGACCTCCTTCACTGTCACTGCCTGCTGGTCTTGTACAGCAGAGAGCAGAGCAGCAGACAAAAGACAATGAGGAGCTTTGATGGAAGAGGGTAAAATTATCCAGCATGGGGCTGAGCTGGATATTCTGTACAGATTTCATAGCAATTATCAAGTCTAGGTAGAGAAAGGAGCAAATGCTTATTTTGGAAGAAGCATTGGAAGAAAGTGAAGCATTGGACGAAAGTGAAGGCCAAACTGTTACGGACCAATCAAGGAATGGGAGAATATGATAAAGTCCAATAATTACTAAATCCAGAAGAATTAAATGCTTAGAGGGTTTAATTTTAGCAGCATATAATATATCAAATCAATTAAGCTCCAGTTTTACTCAAAAGATAATTTTTTTAAACCAAAATGCAAGTATGGTATTTGCACACTAATTTCTTACAACTGTACAAATAAGACTCAGCAGTAAGAGCGGATGCAGCTGTCAGTCTTCTCCATGAAAGTGAGCATGGAAATAGAAGAGACACAGGATATAAGAGACACATTCAACAGTCTGACAGGATTTGGGTTTTATACATCAGGATTGTTAGACAAAAGATCAGGTGACAGCAGCTCCTGTGAGCAGTGGATCATAATAAATTCGTAAATAAGTGGCTTCATTAAGTCATTCCTACTCTGGCAGGAAAAAATACAAATTTTTCTTTAATTTAAGATTTATGAACTCAATTTAAGAACTCGTCTAATATGATCAGTTCTTAAGATACAAAAGAGTCTGCAGTACAAAAGGCCACTACCACACACATCTACAATATAAAGAGAATTTTATTTTATAAGCTCTCATGAACAAATCTGAGTTCACATACACATGCCAAGATAGAAATTAATATTTAATTACATATGGAATTTAAACTGTATGCAAGCAGATCTCTCTGCAAGGTCTTTTTTACCTCAGACTGCAACTCCCTCATATTACAGGCATTTAATAGATGACCTGCTGTTTCCTCACAGCACAAAGTTCCACAAATATGAAAGTTCATCTCCTGACACAAAATAAATTAGAAAACTGTTTGCACATGGAATAAGGAGTTGCATCAGTAAACTGCAAAGAAAACCAAGACATGAAAAGAAAAAAGAAGAAAACCCACTCTCATGAAAAAGTATTACCATTATATACAGTAGTTATAACATACAAGAAGTTTACACTTCCTTGTTATTTACACTGGAGTGCAAACAGAGCATATACCTCAGCTCCCACAGCAATAAATCTCTGTTTTCCCCGCACACATACTGCTCTCTTGGATTCCCCAGGTTCCAAAGACACTGCTCCATAGCAATAGAAGCCTTCTCTCAGTTTTGTGCTTCTTGTAAAAGCACCACATCCACAAGTTGGGCTACTGAGAAACCAGAGAAGGAAGAGGTAATTTTACAAACCCTGCAATACTCAAACTTCAACAGCATAGGACAGACATGATCTGGAACAACACATTACAGCACCTTACAGCAGTTTCAAAGTAGGCCCACCATTTATACACACTGAACATTCCTTGGCAGCCTCCACTATATCTGAGCTCTTGCTTTCCATGCTGGTACCTGCTTAACTCCATCAGTTCTTGTAAGGCTGGGTTTTGCATTTGGCTTCAGACTGCAGCGCCCAACCTGAAGAGCAGAGATGAAGTTAAAATTATACCCAAGAAACTGAATTAGAAGATGTTTACAAGAAAAACATTTTGGAAGAGTTGTTGCACTTCTCTCAACATAGAAAGAATAAAATACTAAGTCTATGCAATTGGTTTAAGTACATTTATTCTTCAAAACACTTAACAGCTAACAGAGGCTTGGTTACAAACTCATGAGATTATTCTGCTTTAACCAGAAAAATTCCATCTTTTTGTATCTACTCCTGAACATGCTGGCCTTAAGCAGTCTCTCTTCCAAGACTTCATAATCCAGCTGTCAGATCCTGGAACAAAAGCTATTCCATATACAAGCTGTTCCAGGAGCTAGTTTTGATCTTTGTATCTAGAATCAGGAATGTCAGCTACGCAGTGCAATAGTCTGCAGCATCAAAAATACCAGCATGGTTATTTTTAGGACATTTTAATTTCTCCTTTGGGGGAAAAAAAGTCAAAGAAATTTATTAAGACTGCACCAGGTACTGCTGACACACTGCAGTCTGTAAAATATATGCTACATTTAGCCTGGAAAATCCTTGTGGCAGCTGAAATTAAAAAAAAAAATCAAATCAAATCATTACAGCTAGAAAGAGGAACACACACATTAGTTTTCCTCAAGTTTTCAGCCACACAGCTAGCCACATGTAAGAGCAGCTTCCAAAGAACATCTATGAATATCTGGATTTCCACTGTATGTTCTCCATTACGGCAACAAATGCCGCAGCCCAAATCTTTTCTCTCACTCTTACAATAAAAAGATAGAATTCCTAAGCAGAGAGACATAATTTAAATTAGTGCCACCTATTTCTATCCATCTCATCTGAGCAGTTCTGGGGTTTGTGGAAATGCCTAAAAACCAACAAAACAGCACTGCTGGACTGTATAAGCTGAGGTAACTGGCACAGGCTGATATGCAGAAATCAGTGCTCAGAACCACCTGAGTCCAATGGCTCTGTCTACCACTTCTTTGTTCCTAGGAAAATCCAGATTCTTCATGGGTTTTACAACAGAATCAAATCTCATTTTGGATAAAGATTCAAACTGTATGGAAACTACACTCAAAGGAAAATATTACAGACTATGCATTTATTTCCATTTCTGAGCAGTTAGGGTGTATTAGTGAGACCTTTCTGGACCTTCCTAATATCCTTATTTGAAAAATTAGTCAATAACTGTTTAAGCACACAGTTTCTATGCATGGATACCTGCCAGGTACCATCAAGGTACGGTCCATAGTTCACTCAAACTATGACATGAATTTTTAAAATCAGTCTTCTAAGTTGTTTTTTTCTCTGCACACCTAGAAGTGCATTTACCAGTCTAAATCCACCAAATTATTTTGAGATTTTCTGCTTTGATTATACTTTAAAGAAAGTAACTACCTAGGCTGATAGCTAAAAAAATTGTGGAGACGTTCTAGGCTTGTGAAAACTCTGCAAGTATCCATGAAAACAGCAGTCAGTTCAAGAGTACAAACACAAATTCTTATATAAAAACATACCACTGGCACCTCAGGACTAGAAAATGGAGAGCTATCAAAAGAATTATTTTCTTTGTCCAAGGAATCATCTTCATCATCATTTTTATGTGCAAATTTCTGCTTTAGAGCTTGAGTTAGTACAGCAACCGGATCCCAATCTGAACTTTGCATCTTATTGGGTCTAGAAAGAGGAGTACCTCCAGGAGACCTATGAAGGACAACAAAAAAGTTATTGTCTCCTGACCCTAATCCTGTGCTGACTAATCCAAACTTTAGAGGCAACTTCTGTAAACACCCTATTCTATAAATCCCTGATTACACAAGTAATGCTGCTGTTACATCAAAGCAATTAATCAAATACAATTGATACAATTACACCCAACAACTTGTCAGCCACATTCTTAACCTGAAAACACAAGTTGTTGCTGTTCCATGAAGAAAGCTGGCAAAAAATCAACACAAAGTGTTAAAGTATTGCAAATAACAAGCACAAAAAAAAGGCAAAATTGCAGTTTTTATACCAAGTAATTTAAAAGTTATATTTAAGTCTTTTAATGGGAATGTCCCACTAAGGTATTTCATAATCACTGTGAACATAATTTAATTTAAATTTTATTCATTTTAAGTTCATTTAAATTCAGAAATCAAAACGGCACCTACACCCCAAAATTAGCATAAATGTGGAAGCTAGTGACTAGTCCAAAATAAAAAATCCTAAGTCTTTCTAACCATTGAGAAACCTTGGGGGGGTGGTGGGTGGAAAAATCTAGAAGTGTTCAGAGTTCTGCTTGTAAAGTGCAACTTCCAGGCTGATGATTTGTACCTAATAATGCACACTGACAACACCAAGTTCTAAATCTGGCAGTTACAGTAATGGCTGCTTAACACAAAACCTGAGAGGACTGAGTTCATGGTCCCTACAAAAACAAGCCCTCACAGCACTTGCACAATGTGTAAGATGGTGTTTGGGGGGTAGAAAATGGGATCTTCAGGCTCTCAGTTTCTGAGAACAGAGGACTTCCCTTTGCAGTGCACACAATTAACTACTGTCAGAAAAATTGTAACAATTTCGATTATTACTCCTCCCAAAAATATAAATTTTTCATTACTCAGTTAAGCTCTACTTCAGAACATGCATAGATGCCTAAATCCAGAAAGTATTTTCGATGTACAAGCTACCACTTCCTGCTAATTATGCCCATGGTCAAGATGTTAAAACTGTCAACCTGAACATCTCATTTTCTTCATACATGGAACTATAGACAAAAAAACATATACACAGGAAACACACAGGTTTACCTAAGTGCATTTTATATTTGTGTTATTTACTGTGAGAATGTCATCAAAAGCATAAAGAGATGCTTTGGATTTGCATGCAAATTATTTGCCCAAGTTTTTTCCTAGTCATTTTCAGGGATAAAGCTCACAAGTTAAGAAAATGTTGACATGAGAACAAAATAAGTTTTGCCAAGTGACATTCTTCCCACATTGAGAGTTTCTAATATTCATTATAGGTTCAGTTTTTCTTACTTTTTCAGTCCAAGTTCAGAAAAGAATACTCAAGGTGTAATCTCTATTATACCTAGCATAGCAGAGACCAGAAGAGGTATTGAAGTCTTTAGTAAAACTAAAGACTTCAATTTTTTTTACAAGTCAACTGCACTTACCATCAAAACAGCTGACCACTAAAAATATTTCGAATCCTACCGAATACTGTACTATTCAATTGCACTACTGAAATACAAATTTATGAAACATTTTCAATAAATGATACATGTTTTTGTAAACACTTCAAAGCTTGAACCAGGATATTTTGAGTATGCTAGCAGTAGTTTTCTAAAATTTCACTGAGGATTTGGCCTTTCAGAGTGAATCCAGAAGGGTTATTTTTTCAGATCAGTTTCCTGTGCCTGTGCATGCAATCCTGTAAGCAACCTCTCACCTCCCCACACCAACCTGAGATTTGCATACTGAAGCAGCACAGCAGTTTAAAATGCTGCATCAGTCAGCATGTTTTAAATGCATCTAAAAGCCATGTCACAAGTATCTTACATTTCACAATGTGAACTCAGAAGCTGCCAACTTGAGTTTGTCAGGAGTAGCTGCTCTTTGAATGACTGGTGTTCTCTGGTGCTACTGAAGTGCTGCTGATGCTTAGATAGATAGCCTTGGCTTGCTGAGATGCACATCCAGTCCAACTTACCTCTCAACAGCTCGCAACTGAACTTTGTTTAGGTCTTTCAAAACATCCCTCATACTGGGAAAGTTCTTTGTCCTCTGGTGATCAGTACTGTTAGCTGCAGCTGAATCACTGTTTCTTGCAGCTCGGCGTTGTTTGATAAGTTCCAGTGCAGAATTACTAGCATCAACAGCAGATGGTGCACCAGAAGGAAGTGGAGGAGGCGAGGGAATTACAAAGTGATTGTGAGAGACGGACAATGGCGTAGAAGTCATGGCTGGGAGTGGGTAAAATCCACCTGGAGTGCTGTGTGTTTTAAAGGCTTCTGCATACAGTTAGAGAAGAAAAACAATAACATATATTATCATCTAAGATTAATCAGTTTTATGTCAAGATAAGACTGCCCTCTGAAAGCAGTCTTTTTTTTATACACCTTGCACATTGCAACACAGAAGAACTAAACTTAAAATAAAGAATATTACTTCAAACCCACAAATTCAGAATACATGAAGTAATGAATCGGAAGTGTCTTGTGCTGCTCTGATTTTCACTTCTTGTGTCTTCAATCTAGGCACTAGATAAATCAGCAAAGTAGCCTGCTGCTACATATGGTGATCAATAGTCTAGAAGTTACAATAACCTACATGAAGCAAAAGATAATCACAAAACATGCAAAACAGGTTACAATACTGAGCGCAATGGAGAAGAGACAGAGAAGACCCAACACAACAGCTGAATCACAGAAGTGCCTCACAATGCCACACAAAAGTACCAAGTACCTCACACCAGTCCAAGTATTTCAGCAACCACAGTGGGGTTGGTCTGCAAGTAAGACAATTGAGACTCAAAACTTACCAGGAAAAAAAAGAGGTCACAAGACAGAGGTACATATTAGAGACCAACTACCCAGGATACATCTGTCTGTAGCATTTGTTTTTGTTAAAGCCCCAACCAGACTGACTTAGAATTCTTCCTCTATGCATTAGTTTAATAATTTGTTAGAAACAGTGCAAAACCCCAAAGGGACAAAGTCTTTAACTTTTTAAAACAGTTATTAGTAGCCTATAGATAGCGATGTTACTAAACTCCTTCACCAACATGGAAATTAGTATAAAGAGTACTTAGGATCAATTGCATTTGAACTTAGCAAATAGACCACAAAACAGAAAAGACAAAGTGCACCAAATAGCAAAAAGAAAAACAAAATATTATATTCAGTAAATTTAGTTGGTGTATCTTCAGTTAGAGAAGCTAAGGATATTCTCTACCAATATCAGACAAGGCAAGCTCTAAAGCAAAAAAAAGGAACATTGGTTTGCTTCAAATTGGAAGGGCTTACGTGAGGGAACACTTCCCAAGGTCTGCACTGAAACAATTGCAGCAATCTGAGCACGAAGAAAGGTCAGCTCATCTTCAAGGGCAGAAATTTTCTGGAGTGCTGCTTGATCAACACCAACTTTTTGTGCACTGTTTTTTGGAATGTGCCGTATTGAATCCAGACGTGGATATGGATCAGGAGGAGCCGTACTTTTCTCTTTTCTCCTCAATTCAGTCCTACAAAGCAAAAAAAGGACAGTTTCAAAAGGCTCAGCCAACAACGGAAACCTCAAAACTACTTGGGCTGTTCAAGCAAGTTAATGTCACTCAGCAAGATGACTACACTTTTAACTACTCATAACTTCTGAAATGTTTCAAGTCTCCCTTTGCTCAAGTACAATGAAGATCCTTGCAAAGTCATCGGGAGAATCAGTCAGATAATTCACTCGGATAATTAAACATCATAAAGTCACACAGTAAGATTGTCATTATTCAATAATTATTAGACTGACACCATGAGGTGTCTCTCCCTTCCTGCCACATGAAAGGCAGGAGAGGCAAAGAATAATGATGTCTTAATTAGGCTTCAGAAATTATAGCCATTTATCAAACTCTAAGATGAACACTGCCAGCAGCAAAGTAGTTACAATCTTTCAGAAAAGGTACTTGAAAATAATAAGGTTTAATACAGACTCACAGAACTAGAATCTCACCTTCTGTAAGCTACTATAACCAAAGACAGCATTAGAAAATTGTGCTGTCTCAGGTTTTAATTTAAAAAAGTGTTTCAAGTCTGTGCCTGCAAAAATAAACTTAAAATATAAGTATAAAATCAAACTACCAGAATTTCATTATGAAACACGGAAAGAAATTAAATTTACCTGATTCATTTAAGATGCACTAAGCTTTGATGGGAAAAAAGCCCAGATTTTTCCCTTATTTTAAACATCCTTTAACTTCAAATCAGACCTGAAGCACTGTTTTCTAATTTGCCAAAACCCCCTCGCTAGAAACACTGCTTGAGAAGGAAAAGATATCAGTTAGAAGAGTTGCTCTTGAAAAACATCCCACAGAGTCAGAGGAGGAGGAGGAACAAAGAATGGAAACAACAAAAGAATGAACTGTCATAGTTCTGTGAATCTGGCCTGCACGAGCAGGACAAAACTGGCCAGAATTTTTTGGTTCTTTCAACAATGTTCTTGTTCTTCTGCTATTTTACAGCTGTTACAAACAGATTTTAATAATTTAACAATTATGCCTCAGGAAACATAGGATGAAACACACTGTATCCAACTTCTCCAAGAAAAAGTGTGTCATTTGAATTCATCAATTTCTTGTATTTTCATTACTGGCAAGTACCACAAAGGTCACAGACAAAACAAATGCCAATATGAAGCAGAATTACATTGTCCTATACAGATGCAGTACAAGACAACACAAGTGTGCACATTTTAATCTTGCTTCTGGCTCTAACTCATCCTCTGATTTTGAATACATCTTTAGAGGAACAGCAGGACAATTTTCTATTTCTTCTCCAGCAGGGAAAAAAAAGAGACAAGACTTGTATATTATTTGTGTCTGCAAATTCTAGGACAATTTGTCATTTCACACTACCTGAAATATTTTGTAATTTGTAAAAATATTTTCCTTCAGCCCTCTATAAAAGCTAGAAACATTTATATAAACTATATTGAAAATAATTTTAAAATTTTAAAATAATTATGTTTGTTTTCCCATCAAAGCAGCCATCAAGGCTTACACATGGCACTGTAAAAAATCAAAGCCAAAAGGAGACATTTAAATATTTTTTCTTGTTTCCCCATTTATAAAGTTTATCAAACAGGCTGTAAACTAGAAAGACAAAGATAGGAATAGTCTTACAGTATACTGCAACAACCAGCTCCCTCCCACACAAAATAACTTGCAAGTGAATATCATTTAAAGTACCAGTAATGCACCTGACATACTACTATGAAGAGAAAAGAGGAGACTCAATTTCAGAAAATTTTCAGAAAAGAATCCTTTACATAGTCATAATCTTCAGGTAAGGAGGAAGTGCCCTCGCTCCCCCTCAAACCCAAAAGCCCAAAATGTTTCCAAGAAAAGATTAGGAATAATGGAAAACAAAGACATAATCATGCACCATAGAGAAGGCCAAAGTTATTTTTTTATTCCTTTTGACACTTTTACTTACCTAAGTCTAGTACATACTTGTCCTTCATCATTTGCCACCCACAGGACGTCAGCAAGTGATGGAGCCACAGGAGCTGGAGCTGCACTTTGTTCATCATAACCCACTGGACTTGGGTCTTGAACAAACTAAAAACAAAGAATGCCAAAAAAAGTATGAAGGGAAACTGAATTCAACACATACTGAAGGTTCTGGCTCAGCAAAAAGGAATTTTTAAACAGTGCTATAATGAAGTTGAAAACAGTGAGTATAAGGGATGCACCACACAATTACACAAGCTAAAAAGAAGAGGAAACCTATCATCAAATCAAGAAACAAGAAAATACAAACAGGTGAAGTATACACATGACAATAAATTTCTTACTTGAAAATAAGGTCTGGGGTAGGGCTCCAAGGAAAGAATTGTCCCAAGTCTACGGACAACACTTCGAGTAGATCCATATTCCTTTTTCTGGCACACAGATGTGACCTAAAAAGCAGAAAACCTTTGAACCGGAGAAGCAAAATCAAAGCCCCCAGTTCTTAATCTCACTTTAATCAAAGTTATTTAATGATTCCATGTTACAGGTAATTAAATATAATGCAGTTTGGTTAACCTAACTTTTCAATGCTCTTCTCAAGCTGAAAGTCCAAAGAAGCCTACACTAGTATGACAGTGTCTAAAACACAGAATATTTTTAAGAGGCACAAAGGCAAATATCTTGAGATACTGTCAAAAATGCTCATTCCATTAACTACATGCAGCTGTGTAAGTCTTGGAAAAGAACAATTAGCAAAGCAGTGAAATAAATTTAACATACCTTGGCCTGATACTTCCTTATGACAGCATATAACTGCTGGAAATGCCATCCTGATGAGACTGCTGAAGGAAGGCAAGTTCCGAGAGTACGACTGATACTGCTGCCAAACACGTGAGTTTCAAAAAACGCGGCCTGTCAAAAAAACCAGCAGCTTCCAACAACGGAACCAGAAAGTAACGAGGGCAGCTCAGCCAAATCAGCACTCCTGGAGATAGTCGCTGTTTCCCCACGAACAACGCTAGGACTGTCTCAGCAGCACAAGCTGCAGCAGTGCCCCACTGCTGACAGCCGCCGGAGGAGCTGCCCATAGCCCCACGCTCCAACATCAGCCCCCGGCCCGGCACCAGCGCCTCCTCAGCTTCCCCGCCGCACCTCTCCGGCTCTCTGAGCGCACGGCATTGGCTGCTACTGGGCAAGGGCTACGGAGCCTTTTATCTGAAACAGCAGAGCACGAGCAACCAACACCACTGACTTTCTGACGTTCAGCTCAGGACAAAAAGCGCCACTTGACAGCTCAGGGCAAAAAGCGCCACTTGACCGCCTGTATCAGGGCAGTGCCTCCACGTGCGGGCAGCGTGCTCCGACAAACCCGGCTGCGGGCAAGGAGGGCGCTGAAGCCGCCCCACCGCCCGCGGAGCCGACCTTCCCTCCCTCCCTCCCTCCCTCCCTCCGCCCAGCCAAGCGGCTGCAGGCGGGACGCCCCGCCCGAGCGGCTCTCCGGGCGCAGGCAGCCGCCGCGGGGTCTCACCTGGTGCTGCGGCCAGCCGAGGTAGCGCAGCAGCCGGCGGAGAAGCTGCTGCAGCAGCAGCAGCGCCATGGCGGGCGGGGGCCGCGCCCGCCGCAGCGCCCAGAGCGAAGCCGCCTGCGCCCGCCGCGCCGCCGGCGGCCGGGGGCGGGGCACCGCGGCAGCCCCGCCAATAGAAAGCTGGCAGCGCCGCGGCAGAGCCAATGAGCGGCAGGGCGGGCCCGTCGCGGGGGGTGTCGGGAGGAGCGGTTTGAACGCCGCGCTGCCCGGACCTGCCCCGCTTCCTAGGGAGCGCTCCCGGCAGGCGGGCCACAGCGCACCGCGGCCAGCTCGCACGCCTGACTGACCAAGGGACTGCACTCACGGAAAGGTAGCTTCTGCCTCTGCCAACACAGCACGCACCAGCAGAACAAATGCACCAGAGCCTGTGAACTCACTGAATTAACAGAAAGGAGCTACACTGAGATGGTTCAGGCCTTCGATGTAGCAAACTCCTAACTACTTCATTCACACTCCTAAAACAAATAGACAAAGTATCCTCAATGCAACAACTGCCCAGTAACACCTGACTACACTGACTTCCAAAACCGGGCTTTGAAATTGTACACTTGCTCTTCCTTCATCTTTGTAAGATTTCTACTGTTTTCCTCAAGAGAATTTGAAAACTTGAAGAAAGTTAGCAGTGCTAAAAGTGCTTCTAGGAGAAGATATATCCTCTTCCTCCAGCTATGCAGTCTGTGCTTGGAGATGACCTTCCCTCATCTGTGCAGTCGGTGTTCCTGTTGTTAGTACTGGAGTTCCCACAGCAGCATTGCTGGTTACTGTTATCCATGTCAGGTGGATCCATTCTCTAAACCAAACACAGAGTAGCACTACTGGTAACACACACAGTAGTAACAGCATACAGCTGGTTCAGGGGACTAGGAAGTTTTAAGCTTGAGGAGAGAAAGGGTAAAACGTTTTAATGGATATGTGTAGAAAAACTGTACGACAATGCTTGCCTTAAAGGAACAAGAAAAAAGTACTTCTCACCTACTCCTCCAACACCTCACTAAAGAAGAGGAAGTGTCAACACAATGGGAACAACACAGCTCTATTGGAAACCAGGAAGAGACAGGATCTCTCAAGCAGCAGCAAAACCGAGGCAATTTAGTTTCACTGCAGTACCAGTAACCAGCTGCACTGAATGAGAGGTGCAGTTGGGAACTCGTACAGAAATGCTTCAAGTCAGCAGGTACAGCTCTGAACAGTACAGAAGGAACCTGCAGGATCTTCTGAACAAAAGCATCTTCTGACAAGCCAGCTTTAGAAAACAAGAAGTGACACAGGGCTCAAGGCTTAATGCTGCTGCCGTACCTCTATAGCTGAGCCAAAGCTCAGGGACAGCTCTCCTTTTAAAGCACTAGCAACTGCAGGAAAGCTTTACTCTTATGCAGCTGCCCACTGTTACAGTAATGCTGATTGTTCCTGGGAGGAAAGAGGATGTGCGATTTAATTCCAAACCAAGAAACTAAATGGACACTGTACTAACAGTACAGCTACTGGATTCCATGTTGGTTGGTGGCCTTTTTTTTGCCTAGTAAAATGTATGCCTGATTTTATCTGAACTGCAGGGATAACTTCAAACTCTATGAATGCACTTAATCTCTGCATGGTGTCCTAAAAAGTGCTTCATTGCTGGAGAGCAGAGAGTCAGAATGAGTAGCTGAATTCAAAAGATAGTTAAATATTTTATACCAGCATAATGTCTACACAATTTTTTCCCCCTGTACCAGTGGTCTTTACCTTTTAACAAGAGAAATGCAAAATGCACTGAAATTCCATTCACAGGTCATGCAATTACCTTAGTAGCACGTTTCTTAGCACAGTGAAAATTCACTCTTGTTAAAAGACAAGTGCTGAAGCACTAGACTTAGATTAAAAAAGTGAACTCCACTCCCACTTTGTTTCTTGCAGATCTCTCAGAGACAGACTGCAACTTGCATCTTTGACTACATTATCTCTTAATTCGAATTAACTTATTTAAGGAAGTGTTAGTGGCTGTAATTGTGTGTTCTGTAATCAAATTACATTTCTGATAAACTACAATGAAATTAGGGATTGCAAAAAACCCAGATTTTTATCATCTAACCTCCAGACTGGTTTGTAGGATCAAATGCCATTACCAAAGCAATCTCTACCAGATCTCCTTGGATATTCAGCTAAAATACAAAATTTAAATCTGCCTCGTCTTGCAGGAATTGTACTGCTTTGTGACACACAGACCCTAACAATCCATTTTCAACTTGACATAAATGATACAAATTACCTGTTATATGGTCATGACAGCTCAAGCATATCTTGATCCTGTTCAGTTCCAGACTGATGCTTCATTAGGACAGGCTTTGACTAGTGTTTGCAAAGTTTGCTTTGTTCCCTTTTTTGCTTATTCTAATTTAATATACACAAAGTCTGAGTTTTGCTGAGAAGTCCAAAGAATACTCTGTTTATCACTTCAAACAGCTATTAAAAGATGCACTGTACATGTAAAAGCCAATCTGGCAACAACTGTTTAGCTGGGCTAAACGTTTTAAAACATAAAGAGGGAATGACTTTATTAACTAACTACTACTGGGAGACAAGTATTGCTCCTGTTTCCCTTTCTACACAGCTGCCTGCAAATTAGCAAAACATAAAATATAGTTTCTTCAGCTACAGTGAGGATTGTTTTGTTTTCCTTCCTTCTAGTGTTTAATTTTTATATGGGAGTTAACTACTTCCTAACAGTAAAGCAAATAAGAAGGCATACATTATACAGGTATTTAATATTAACACCTCTATCAAAGTTTTCCTTTTCTTTTTTCCCCTACTTTAAAGATATTATGCCTTTTGAAAGGGTGAGTAAGAACAACTACACTTTTAACTCCACGTAACATTGAGATTTAGTTTATCGACAGCATTTTGAGAAAGACAAGCAAAGTAATCTTCTTGTATTAGAATGTCCTTGTTCTGGTAATTTAAGTATATTACTTTCATCCTTAACATTCTAGAGGTTAAGTGTGTAACTACCACTAAACCTAAGCTTGAGGGTTTGGTTGTTTTTTTTAAAAACAAACCAAAAAACAACAATAACAAAAAAAAAAACCCAACAAAAACAAACAAACAACAACAACAACAAAAAAAAATCACACAAAAAAACCCCAACCAAAATCCCTTTAATATCTGCACTTCAGCTACAAAAATTCTTGCAGCACAATTATTAGAAATCAGTTGAAGAAAATTATATTTACCAGTTCAGGTTTTAACATCTCTTCCTTTATTTTTTTCAGGGATTTTGTGGTGTTTTGTTTCTCTCCTCCCACCTGGTCCTGTCCTGCTCTCTCATTTTAACTTAAATGCTGTACATGTGAATGACTCATTCTTGCCAGATTACACACCCAGAGAGGCAAGCCCACACAGAGAAATTAAAGAGGCAATTCTAACAAACTCTAAAAAGAAACTGCTAAAAAAGAAGCTAGATTGATACTGGCACCAAATTAACTTAAGTGTTCTGCTGATGACTAAGCTATTAAAAAATACACTTGAAACTCACTGTAGTTTGTATATGCATATGTATTTCTTAGGCTACTAATGAAGAGTGACGATTTCACTGCTTAAGTGAAATTCTTGCTGCACCCTTGCAGGGTGAAATAAGAATCCAGGTTTATCACTATGTATGTTCTCATCAACTAACATACAATCAGCATTTTGCACAGCTGTTTGTACTTATACTGTGACTGGTTAACTACCCTTAAATACAGTTCTTATAAAAAGGCAACAGAGAAGTAGTGATAAGTTTATAAAAAAATGCTGCTCCAAGATTTTAGGTGTGCAGAGCTGTAAGTTTACTTCAGAATAAAACACAGACATAGGGGAGAATCAAAACTTTTAGAGTTGTACTTGACCATATATTTGGACAAAGCAGAATTACACTGCATATAACAAACAGTAAAATTTCTTAAAAGTTGTTACAAATATTTTACTTTCTACCTGTACGATCATTAACATAGTTTACTATATCATGATTTTTTTCTAAAGGCTTAAAACGAAAACAATCTCTCTAAACTACTTTCCAACAGTAAAATTTAAGTAAAATGCTTACATTCATTTGACAACAAAAAAACATATTAAAAATGTTGTGTGGGTGGTGCAAGAGCTGCTCTTTCAGCTACAACTTTCTTCTGGGTTATTCCTGTGGAAAGAAAGAAAATATTCTTGTTGTAAACTGTTAATAATCAAACTCCAAAACCTTTAACGTGATCCCTACATGCAGCCAATTACTTGGCATAGGGCAAGATGAACCACCTAATCTGCAATTCACTGAACAATTTACCTTTTCCTCTTTGCGTCTGTCCTTTTCTTCATTATTCTCAATTGTTTCTTCCTCATCTTCCACAATGCCATCCCCTTGATATTTGTCATGCGTCCACTTCGGACTGCTGCCTGACTTTTTGAAGTTAAAACGCCCTCTGCCACGCTGGAAAGTACCACGGCCTCTTCCTCTTTTGGCCCAATAATCCACACCATCATCTCTGTCATCATGCTACAATAACACCAGAAAAAGAGTAAGGTTAGACACCTCTTAAATGTACCCCATAATGTTAGTATGCTATAGCAAATGTATAAAACAAAGTTTTAAATGTTAATATGTTAAAAAGTACTCTTTTTTAACTCAATATGTTAACTCATTATGTTAAAAAGTACTCTTCAGATTGCAATTACTCTTAAAAGGCACAATGCTTTTACTAAAACCACAACACCACAGTTTGAAGAGCCCACAATTCACTGTGGGTCTACTTCAATGCGAGTAACAAATCACTTGTCTGTAACTTACACTCAGAATTAAGATTACTAGTTTTGAGGGGAAAAAATTACTAGTTTTGAGGGGAAAAAATTTAAAAGAAGCTCTAGGAAAGTGCTAGGTTACTTTAGCACAAAGGGAGTTCTTTATACTTCACAAGAGGCAACTGAAGGCAGTTTTCAGAAAATCTGCCCCACCAGCACAACATAGGGCAAATTAAGTTCAAACTGTTTAAGTCCAACATTACCAAACAATATTCGAGGTTCTCTGGTTTTGTTTGCTGTCTTGCTACCAAATACAGCCTTAGATAGTTAGGTATGTTCTCACAATCATTTTACACACTGCATGAAATCTACAAACCGTTATTCAATATAAAAAAAATGTTTCTATTTACAGTGGTGAGGTACACTTGCTTCAACATATGTTTTTTTCTTAACTTGTGATTTGGAAAGAAGTCTGAACTATTAAACATGTATCACACCCATATAATGCAGCTTAATTATACAGAAGTAGTTGAAGGGCGGCTTATTTAATTTAAAACATTTTTAGAAATTCAAGTTTAATAGCTAAAATTGATTGTTCTAATATCATGAATAGATTATCACATCTCTGTTTACAGATCAGAAAAGTTTAGATATGTCTAGGAAGACAGAACTCCTTAATGAAATATCTGAATTGTGACTGCATTATCTCTTAGTTACCCGTTAACATATTTGTGACAAGCTATAATGCTCCAGGAGAAGGTATTATCTTCATTACTTATCATCTTTTAATGAAACAATATCCTTCAAAGTTTGCGTTGTTCCAGAAATGACTGGAGCAGACACCACACATCCAGTGTACTGCACTACTTAGAGTAGTTACATCAAGGGTCCTCCTTTCATAATCCAGATGGGAGAAAGGCATCAAAACTGTGGTGATTTTCTTGTGACTATCACAGTACTCAGAGCAAAGAACTGCTCATAACAGAGTCTGTATATGAAAATCCACAAATACTGTCAGCTTTTCCTGATCTTTCACTTCTGTAGACTTCCAGACCAATCTAAGACAAATCTCAAATGTCATACAGATGTAAATCCAGGAAAACACAGCACACAAGCCTTTCTGGCTTAAAGTTGGGTTTTAATAAATTTTGTCTGAACCTGCCTTCTTCCCCACTCCCTGATGAAATTTTTGGAGATAAATTCCATGTCAGGCCTCAGTTACTGCCAGCCTGCTGTAGAAAGATGAAAGATAAGCAGAACCAACCACTACAGCCACCCTGATACTCTCACAGTTACTCTTGTCCCTGTCCATACATGCATGCTACTTCTACGCTTGTAGAAAGTTTGAAAAAAAAAAAAGCATGCATAAGACATCAATTTCTCCACACCCACCAAGAAGTATTTCTTGCTTTTTGGGGTATATTCAGGATCCCACTCCTCTTCCTTCGGTCTCTTCTGAAAAGTAGTATTTGAGTTGCTGGGACCAGTATTTGTTCCAGCAAAGACTCCTCTGGCTCTTCCTCTGCCCCTAATTCGAAACTGATTAACCAAGATGTCATTTAAACCATTTACATAACACCACAAAGTAGAGTCAAGTTCTCTGTTACTGAAAATACTTTCTGTGCTTAATTACAGTATCTGCAAGTGGAAAAACCATTTTCAAATTCACATACTACCTTAAGTAATATATTCAAGCATTCATTTTGAAATAATGATTCTATTAAACTTAATTGAAACACATTTGAGTTCTTGGCATAAGTTCACCCACAACCACTGAAAAGAAATTTGACTGCTAGTAAACCAGTGTGTTGGAACAAAAGGTCACAAGAAGCTTCTGAAGCTGTTCACACAAAAAAAAAAAACAGGAGGAAAGCTAGACTAAAACAGGGACAAAATTGTCAGGGGAAAAAGAAAGGTATTTATGGAGTCAATTGAATCATTTATGAAAAGGTGATTCTGGAATACATACTAACTGCAGTTTTCACAGGAGTATATCCACTGTGTGTTACTCAAGCATTCTTAACTGAGATTCAAGAATGCACCTCAGGCCAAATTACATTTCAAATGAGTAAATTCTTTACTCAGAAAAAAGTCAATAGCATGTACTGTGCAGAGCAGCAATGCTTAAAGTGAAAAGGAGTGTTTTAAATATTCTTTATAATGAATTACTGAGGTTTTAAAATGCTAGGCTGGTGTCCTGGGTTGGCTATATGATGCTTGTATCCCCAACTGTCTGTTCTGTTTATGCTGAATAATAAGTTTTGCACCTTTAAGACTTGTTCCAGAGAGTGAAGGGGGGAGAGAAGAAGCAGCAGTTTGTTTTCAGACACTGCACTCCTCCTACACATTCCTGCTCCTGACTGTGTTATCTGTGGATGGACAGACAGCGGGACAGAGCTCTCCTTTGCTTTTAGTTAGCTTTAGCTAGCTGAGGCAGAGAAGTTCCCTGGACTGTGGGATTTTTTCCCCTTTTCTTTGGACCTATTCAAACCTGCTCTGGACTGAACACCCAGCAGAGCACTGGCAGCTCACACCTGTGGCCCACCGGGCTGGGCCTGGGCTGCGGCATTTCCAGCGCTGGAGGGACTGATCAGAGACTGAGCGAGCTGAGCTGTAACCTGGGGAGGGGACTTTCTCAGTTTGTCATCTCTTTTGGAGCAGCAAGGGGTTTTATTGTTTAATATTGTTCGGATTTTATTGTTTAATAAAAGGTTTTTCCACTTTTCTCCAAGGAGGTTTTTTTTTTTTTCCAAACCGGTTGGGGAAGGGGCCAATTGAATCTGCTTTCTAGAGGAACCCCCTGGGGGGGGTTCAGTTCCAAATCTGCCCTGAACCAGGACAGCTAGAAAGTCTCACACCAAAAACCATCCTTAACTCAGAATTCACTGAGTAGTAATGTATAGTTATCTTAGCATGTAAATACTTAGCTTGTAGAAAACATTAAATGAGTTTATATCCTTCATTGAAGTGGAGAAGAAAGGTTAGTCGGGGAAGATAAGACTGCTAAAAACTAAGAGCACAATTTCCAAAAGTAGCCTACTTAAAAACACAGAACTGCATCTTCAGAGTAATAGTACAAAAATATAACTGGAAGCTAATTTATTTGTTAAAAATAAATTAGCGTGTTTCATAAACATAGATCAGTAATATATATAATTAATGAACTCAAAAGGTAAGTGTTACACATACTTAGTTCCACAAAGCTCTGAAACTTCTAATGCAGAATTTATGCTGGACAGATTTAAAATTACTCTGAAATCAAACCAACTGTAAAACAATCTGTAGAAGGCTCATAAGACCTATCCAATACTCTGGGAGAAAAAAAAAAACAATCAAAAAATTGTTTGGAGTGTCATTTGGAAAGCAACAGACTAACTGTACAAGGGAGGAAGTAAGGTATGCTTTCTTGATTTCCAACAGCTTTATAAAATTAGGGCACAACAAAGCGTAACCTGGGGGAAGGGGCAGGGGGCAGACAGAATAATGACAGGATTAAAAAAAGAGAAAAAAAGAGGCAGCAGTATTTCCTGGTATTCAGTCCTGGGATCAGATTCCCCTTAAGAAAAACATCTACAGTTTTCCTAACCATTTTATTAATGCTTCACTGTACCAAATCATCTTTCAGGTAAAGAACTACAGGACATAAAATCTACTATGGTGTTAACTTTATGGGCTTATTTATTAGAAAGACTACCACAAAAAAAGACAAGTGTATATTTTCTATATAGAACTCACTTTAAACAGAGCTGCTACATATAATTCATTCATAAATGGATACTAATGACATTGCCATTGAAAAATTCCAATTATCCTCATTTCTGAGTCCATATTTGAAAACTATTCATGATGCTTATGTATGGGAAGCCTAGAACCCAAGAGAATTGCGTACTAGCCGAAGTTAGAGAAAAACCATTGCTGACTTAACATTAGCTTGCTGGATAGGGAAGATGTTAGATTCTCCAAGGCTCTCTCTTAGGAGAAAGATTTAAAACCAAAGCATTTTATTTACTCCAAAAGCAAAGCAGTGATAACTGGAATGCAGCCGCTATTATTAGCCTGTATTTACAAACACATTCCTATGCTAGCTGGTCTGTGTTTTTTGATACCATCCAAGATATATCCCTAAAGAGCAGATCTGAGTCAGCAGTTGGCCTATTTAGATTCACCTGCTCAGACACTTTGTTCCAAAAGCCTGTATGTGACCATGGATGTTGTTAAGGAACATTAATTAACCTGTTATCACTGCATAGACCAAACTGGTAGTCACTAGCAATTAAATGAGTAGAAATCTATTAACTTTCCAGTTCCCATCTACCTCAATTGCATATGAAGTAGCACCTATCTCACAATACATACAATCTGGTTTTATAAAGCAGGAAGGCTTCAATGAATTACAAGTTTTCTCCCACTAAATCTCCTTGACAGGAGATGGAGTTTTAAGCTCCCTTTTGTTTAACTTCTGTTTTGTTTGTGCCATTATTTTATATAGCTAGAAATTGTGCTGATAGTCATATTTGATGCCTACACCATCCAGGGATTTATATACTTACGCCACATATTTCCATAGCATAACTATATAAAAAACAAGAAGAAAGGAGGAAATGATGCACTTCTAGTGTTAGAAATTTAGAACTTTGCATTTTCCTCTAGGTAGCTATAGTTTTTTAGATGGAGGTTTCAAGCCTCAAGTGTTGGCACATGCCACATGCATTTCAGACACTCTTATGTGTAGTTCAAAACTTTTTTTTTAGTATAAATGATTAAACATTTATACTAAACACTGCACTTCAGCATTATTTGGTCTTAATTACAGGCTACATTAAGAAATTATTGTTGAAGTATGAAATTGCTCCTACTTATTATGTAAAATGGTTTTTCCCAACCTACACAGAACTTGAACTTTTTTGTGTGTTTAGCTGTGGTCTGGAGGTCTACTTTGCCATGTTGTTCAGGGGTGGGTGAGTGGTGTCTGTTCGTGGGTTGTTTTGGGGTTTTGTTTTTTTTTTTGTTTGGGCTGTATGGTGTTTTTAAGTGCTCCGTATCTTTTTCAAGGCCTTCTTTATTGATTCCTAGTTTTTCCAAATGCATCTACATTTCCCAGTTATACATCAATAATTACATTACCATGGAATCTGAAAGTTTAAGATTTTTCTGAAGACTAGAGTGGTCAATATGCCACTTTCCAAATCACAATGCTTAAATACATTCCAGAGGTAGATCAATGAACTTTCATGCTCAGTGGCTAGTCCAAGCCAAAGAAACACAAAAAAAACAAGTATACCATCTCCTCAATACAGCTGTTTCAAGGTTGACATTTATTTTTAATTATGTGCCATTCTCTATATAAAAAGTTGCAGGCATTACACACAAAGGAGTGCAAAACCAAACCCAACATGAGAGGGAAAAACAGAAGGTGCAGGGAGTTAAGGGTTATCAGGACCCAAGACTTAAAATTTACAGAACAGTGAATTTTCAGATCCTGTTAGGAAGCAGCATTATAAAAGAAGAGCAAGGAAAAATCCTGATTCCCCAGACCCTTATGCTAGGATCTGTAATGTCATGCTAATGCGTATTTACAGATCATTCAAGTGCTACTGGTGAGTGCTGGGGGAAAAAAAAAAAAAGACTCAATATTTCAGGTTTGGTATATCGCATAAAGACCTCAAGTCTAGCCTAACACGAATCACTACAACACTCCCTCATCTACTTTGTTCCACTATTGCCACTATTGGCACTATTGGTGAATAGTTTGGGGGCAGAATAGGAGAAAAACTTACAAAGGTGCCTCTTGGCCTGTTGACTCCTGCAAAACCAGAGTATTCTTTCTGTTCATGGTGGGTTTTGAACTCTTCATCTCTTTCTTTCTTGCAATCCTTTTCTTCTCGAGAACTGGATGAGGAAGAAGATGGGGAGGAAGATGGGGAGGACCGAGCACGGTCTTGGTCTCTTTTTTGTTTACTGAAAAATAAAAAAATATACTATGTGCTATTTTAAACGTACTAGATAGTCTGTAACATGCTACACTAAACCGGGTCTCTATTTTATGAAAAACTAACCCCCTTCTGGTTATAAAGTCACACGTTACATATCTGAGATATTAAGGCGAAGGATATTTCCACTTTCCAGCCTCCTCTGACACATTTAAGTGCACTAAATGCATATTATTGCTGGTGAGTTGGAAAGCAGCAGTCTGCAAACTGTAAGATACAACTTTTCTAGATTCTGATGCCATGAAGAGATGCTGTTACTTTTAAGATCTGCCTTTCTTCTGAGGCAGAAAAACAGAAGTTAAAGGGAAAAACCCCTTAAGGTAAAGCTTTACAGTAACTTGACACAGTTCAGTTTGCACACTGTTGAGAGGTATGGTATGGGCTTCCCTACATAATTGGCTGTAGGGAAATTAGCCAGTGGAAAAAAATGTGGATACCAAAGTCAAAGTAAATGGGAAACAGGAAGTGTAATAAAAATTCACTTTATATATATATACAGTACAAAGCAGGGAAAAATTCCTACAGCAAAATTTTTAGTAACCCCATAGTGGTATTAAGTTGACCCAATTTACAAGATTTTAGCATTCTATTCAAAGAAAGGTCATACCTGAAGTAACTCTTACCACTTCTACACAGTATCCACTGAGATATGCTAACATTTCTTTCTTAAAACAGCCCACTGGCTTTAGACAAATTTAGAAATTCCCCTTCTCACCCATGTTAAAACCTAAGTATCAGTAAAATTCTCATACTCTGGGTGTTATGAGTTGAAAAAGTGCGGAATCAAGCATAACGAACCAAAGTTCTTACACAAACTGTTTATAGAAATGTACTGCATTGAAGTCCAA
The DNA here is from genome assembly GCF_023055355.1 of Agelaius tricolor. Classification (NCBI taxonomy): domain Eukaryota; kingdom Metazoa; phylum Chordata; class Aves; order Passeriformes; family Icteridae; genus Agelaius; species Agelaius tricolor. The sequence continues at coordinate 50,362,824 of NW_027269261.1, forward strand.
CCTCCTGATGTAGCCTGGATAATAGGACAGATTAATTTGTCATTTTTTTTTTCAGTGTTAGCTTGCTATTCCAAAGTTTTTGTCCTCATCCACCATAAGCCGTGTAAAAGACAGATAATACATATTTGCTGTAAAACAAATAATTTTAATTGTTTAAAATTAAATGATCCATTATACATTGAAAATTGAAAGCAATTAAGCTTACAATTACAAAAGGCTAATTAGAAGCTAAAATCCTCTATAGGGACATCAAATATTTACCTGTCATCTTTGTAAGATTTGTAATCCTTGTAATCTTTTGGAGTTTTCTCTTGCTTTCTTGACCCACTGGATTCCCTGGAACCCTTTGAGTCTCCTCGCTCCTTACTTCGTTCTTTTCTACGTCGGTCAATGTCATGCCGGAGATCAGCAGAATCACACCTTAATTTTTTATCTCCCTGTAAACAAATATATATTTTGCAACAAAATATTGAAATACAACATCAAGAGAATCTTAGTGAAAAGGCAAGCTGTGCATCAATTAAAATATAAAAAGATAGAATTTACCTATTTTTCAACAAACTTCAGCACACAAATTGACTCTGCCCTTAACATGCAATGGCTACATGTAAAAAAAGAACAACTAAGAATTTCAGTTTCAAACAATCATTCCCATCAAGCCAATTGGTGTCTAGTGTTTGATGATACAGACCACAACAATACATGGTTTGAAGAGAGAATTAAGTATTTATTTCTTCTGGTGAATTGTTTCTAAACAGAGCACAACCACCTTTGTAGTTCAACCACACTACTCACTGACCATTTTGGTATTTCCCTCTGCCCCAAACCTATTCTTTGTCCTTGGGCAGCCTACTGGTCAAAAAACATGCAAGAAGAAAGGAAGCATGGCAAAAGACTTGACCTTATGTACCATTCTATTAATACAGCAAAATTACACTACATAAACCAGCTTCTTGATAATATGTTTTACTCAAAAGGAAAAAAAAATCTAAATGCAAGTACTCTACTAGGTACAATACAATTTTGTATTTTTATACAGAAAACCAGAGATGAAGTTGAGATTTAAAATGAGACTAAGTTTAGAGGCAGACAGGACATTTACTTAGAACCTACTTTTTGACTTTCTTCCTTAAAGACTCTCTCTTCACCTGTTAAACGGGTATGCTTCCTCAGGGTACTTGGAGAGATGTCAATCCTCCTAAATGTAAAATAAAAGCAGTGTCTTGCCATACATGTACATGACTGCTAACAGCCTCAGACATTTCAACAGAAAACTGACAAACCAGGCATTTTTGCAGTAGAATAAACTTTTTGGATTATTAAACCTCACCATCAGAATACAGAAGCAGACTAAAAATGAAAAACCATAATTCTGTTCTGTGTGAAGTATGCTAAAAGACAAATACAGAAAACAGATGTTTCACATTTTAAGTATAGTTTGGAAGACGGAAAAAATGTTTAATATTTCAAAAGAATCAGTATACATAGCCAGTTGAAAGCCCACCCACTCCAAGAAACCATTAGCACTATGATAGTTTGCTGTAAAGTCAAAAGTTCTAAACAAGAAAAATTGTGAAGTTAGATACTGTATCCTCACATGCAACACAAATATAGTACACTGCATCATAAAACTAGAGCACATGATCAGACACTACATCTGCATGCCTACCTTCTTACCTTTTAGATTCTCAGATTTTTCAAAAAACTGCTGTAAATTAACACACACAAAAACTAAAGTAGTATGAGATGGAACATTTCACACTGAAGAAGAAAGATGCATGTACAGGGCTTCTTTTCATCTTCAAGACATATGCCCCTCAATATTTGAGCACTGCATGTGAGAAAAGTAAATATATCCCAAATGAGATACAGAGGTAGAGAAGACATCTGTCACAAAACCACAGATGAAGCCAGACCTGACTCAGATGAGTTCTCTTTTACAGAAGGGTTTTTATTTTGTATTTTTTAATTATACAAATTACCTCATCCAGATTAGAAAAAGTATTTTGGGTTCTCAAAATAAATATTAGAAGATATTATTTGAAACACAAAGCATCTGCATATGCAGTTAACATATACCTATGTATTTCTGGGCTCTTTTGTCGGGTGCAGTGCTCTTCACTTGCTTTTTGATAGGCAGTGAACCTCTCATTTAGGGTCATTCCAGCCGACTTGAAGTATTGCTCTGTTGGTTACAATAGAAAAAACACTTGTTTCATTAGTTTCATTCAAATGCCACGTATTTCATTCCTGACAGAAAGGCAAGTAGCAGGCAAAACCCACAGTACTTTCAATAAATTTATCAGGACAAGCAAATGTGGCGTTTTCCCTATTTTTACACACACTGTAACCCAAACAAAGTAACAGCGCACAGCATCACTGCAAGTCTACTATGTACGCCATGATTTTATCACATCTAATTCAAGCATCATTTACTGACTGGACTTGCTCATTTTCAGTGACATTTTCCTCTAATGATAAAGAGCAATTTCTTAAATTGTTATTTTATATTTTGCCCACAATAGAAAGTGAAATTACTTTTGAGTCCTGAATATTTGCAGCAAGTACACTTTACCATTCATCTCATCTCTAACTTAAAATAAGAATTAGTGCAAACATTTAAGCAATGTCCGCTTCAATAACTACATGAATGACCTAACAACTCTTTTCTTAAAGGAATACAATTTCTTGATTGGGTGATGATAAACGATACAATTAACACACCTATGCATAAATAAATTCATTTAAGCATCTGGCATCTTGGCAAACTTGACAACTTCTCTGACAGATTTTCTCCTTCCTTCAGAGACAGTTAAATTAGCCACAGCAAAACTCAGTTTTTAAACCAGCTCAACAAATGTGTTTAAATGTAATATAGAAATACATAAAAAGTCATGAGCTATGAAATGTTACATATGAAGCAAGCTATCTGCTAACAGGTCAACATACATCTGTATCAACTTACCGCCCGGCATCCAGCATTTGTCTCATAACCAACCATTAAAACTTGAAACGGCCACTACAAGGGTAGTGCCTCAATCATAATTCCATCAAACACAGGAATTTGAGCTAGTAATTCTGTTTTTATGCCATTTTTGCCAGGAAGACAGAAGGTTCAACTTTGCCTGTTTGGCATCTGTATCTTTCAACAGCTATTTTACTTTTGTAACATGGATTTTGCCATTTCAAAACACATTCCAGGACCTAGTTACAATGAAAAAGAAAACATCACTGGGCATTTTCAGCTCTACATTAATAAAGAGCTGTTCAGACTGGTCGCATCACACCAATAATGAACATAACTTCAGTTTGTCAAAAAAGTTACAAAAATTCTGATCACAGACCACAGTAAATCTGAAACTTAAAGAGATGTTCTGCTTCCAAAACAACCATAACAGTAAACATTCTAGTAACTTGACCAGACAGGCTGTTAAATTTATAAGATATTCGACATAGAAAAATTTACAGAAAATGTCTATTCTGTGATCAACATGTGAGAGTTCCGCAAGTATTATTTTTACCTACAGCTACATATGTATCATATAAGCAAAAATTTACAGAAGCTCTCAATGGATTGAGTCTTATATTAATTTACACATCAATAAATAGATATGTTCACAACAAATCATTATACACTAAACAGGTATCCCAATATTTTTTTTAACTAATACATTATCTTAGTCCATTATCATTGACTATTACTTTCTAAGCAATTCAGTATGAAGGAAATAACTTGCTTTAGTAATCTGAATTATGTCAACAAAATGGAGATTTTTAACTGAATTTAGCACATATTTCTAGCACACAAATCTCAGCAGTTTTAGAAGGTAATGCATCTTAAAAACAATGCTTACAGACAGGTTCATTGAAACTGGTACCTAATTAAGCATTTCCACTTTTCCCTTTACTGTGGTGATACGGCAAAATTACTTTCATCGGCTTTGTACTATCTCAGTTACATTTAACACAACAGCAAGACAAAAGTCCAGTGAAATAAAGCAAATGCTATAGAAAAGAAAACATTTAAAGAACACTCTAGACATCCCCAGGGAATTTTAGGAATTATCTATTGTCCCATAAAAATACTTCAGAGGATATGACCTAAATGAAACATATCTACTTTGATATGGTATCATATGGTCCAGGTTTGGATTTCAGCAGTTTTGGGGGAGGACTTCTGTTGTATTGGTTTGTTGAGGGTTCTTCTTAGTGTTTATACAAAATAGCCACTACTGTTATATTAGAAAATAATTTAGTGTATAACTCATGTAATGGAGGTTTATTTAGCCACTGCCAAGTTTGTGGAAGTGAAATTCCTGAAAATATTGTCATATAGCAATAAAACACATTATAACCATGAACTTTACTACCATTTAGAATACAATTTATCTTAAATCTTCCTGAGGGGGAAGAATACCTCTAGGATGCCCCAAAAGGAATGCCATTGTTATTTACAGTCCAAAGACATCTGTCAACCCACACCATAAAATTTAATATAAAATTGTATGGTAAACTCATTTAAAATAAAATAAGAAAAACTGACCAGTGTATGTGTAAACTACACTGCAGAAATTCAAACTTTCTATGCTACCTAGGATCAAACATTTATCTGGAAACATAGAATACCTGCTATTATACTCTACACTGCTTGTGATTCTTTTGTCCTAGTTTCTGTGGCTATTATTTTTCTAATTATTTTCATGCATACCTCAACAGGAAGAAAGTCTGGGTAAATCACAACATTAGAAGAGACCTGAAATCTTCCTGTACTAGAAACAGCAAATGGATTTAAATGAACTTGTCAGCCACGTATCTGGTACAATAAACTAAACACATACCTTTGACATGGTGAACCAAGGACACAATGTGCTGAATAAATGACTCTGATGTGCTTTTGCTGGCCTGTGGCAACTTAATGTGGTCAAAGATGGATCGGAACTCTTGCTCCTTCTTGACGGAATGGACAAGTGTGCTAGCAAGCAGCCTGTCTTTAGTCAAGGAAGCAGGTCTAAAATGCATCAACAACAAAGAGACACACAAAAGAAACCACTAGTTTAAATAAATACGAACAACATTGCAGGCAGGTGGAGAACCACACTGTAAAGTGGAATCATTTACCTATTGGAATCATCAAGAGGTACTGGTGCCATTTTGAGTTTAACTTCAGGACGATGGGAGTCACTGGCTATCATTTTGATCCTAAGTGGGCTCTCCTCTCTGAAGGTGGATTTTTCTCTCGCATCCAGATTCTTGTGTAGAGGAGGACTGTAATCAAAGAGTTCTTTGAGCTTTTCAGACTTTACCTGCTCAGGTGACTGAGTTTCTTTCTTCATCATTAGTCTCTCAGAACTCTTGTCTTCTTCCTTGTGCTTATCTTTTGTTGCACTAGGCCTTTCCACTACATAGCCAGTCTCTTTAAGCTTATAACTTTTCTCATCTCTAAATCCATCGCTCTCTCTATTGCCCTTGATTGATACTTTAGATTTGTATTTGGTTCCTTCCTCCTCAGCATTCCGGTGAGATGCAGTAGGAAAATTTTTACCCTGATCTGCCAGGACAGATTTTCTGAACTGTCTGTAATCCTCTGTCTCCTCTGTGTCCTCCCCTTCAGAGTCATTAAACTTTTCCTTCCCAGTCTCTTTATCAACGAAAAAATCTAAAGTTTCCTGTTCCTCCCATTCCCTTTCTCCCTCTGTCCTCCCTTTTTCTGATCCTCTCTCCTTCTGGGCCTCCTTCTCCCTGGTATTACCCCTATCAAGCAGGTATACTCTAGACTCTTCATCTGTGTACCTGTGGATAGCAAAGAAGAGACTGGTAACTCTGGGTTGCATTCATTCCAGTTCACTTGCATTCCCCTTTTGTGTCAATTCCACACCAAGAAGAAGACGAAAATACATTCCTTCAAGCAATTAACTTTAGCATGCAATGCTTGGCACATCATTAACACTGCATCCACTGTCATATATGCACTAATGGAGGCATCTGAAGAATATAATGCCTTTCTGTAGAACACCTAGAAATTCACTTGCTTGTTTTCTTAATCAGTACCCAGTTTCACATTCTCTCTCATTACACTAGTAATTTTTTCCATCAAATTCACATGGTTTGAAAACTCAAGACCGCAATTCATTTTGCACTTCTTTTGCTGAAAGAGTTGAAGTAGTAGCATAAAAAAAGTTAATTATTTTCAAGATCCTGCACATTACTAAGATAATTCCACAATCTGGCACAGGCTTGGTACATTCACTATATTGTGTTCAAGCAGGGAACCGTTAGAAGGCAGCTCTCCTAAACACAGAAACATACCAAGCAATTATTTCAGCCACTGCCTTATCTGTATGCTATGTTCACACAGGTTCTAATACCTTCACCAACTCCAACACATCTGATGCAAGAGAAGTTGTATTTTTGATCTCCTAAGCAGTAACTTTTTACATAATAAAGCACTGACTACACAAATTAATTTAAAAGCTTACAATCAAGCCTATATAGCATAGTTACAACTTCTCTAACTCTTTTTGTAAGAAATCCACTGAAACACCAGTCACATTCAAAAGGAACAGTCTAATGCCAGTAAGACTCTAACAACTTGCAAAAATTACTACTATGTCAAACTTTTTAAGAACAAACTGAAGAATTTTACATTCATTGGAATATATACACTGAATTTTCTTCCCATCAACAGCATTATATTCCTAGAATACCAACACATACCCTCTTTGATAAGTAATGCAATTCAAGACATCAAAGTTTTCATACTTCATGACACAATTAGCCAATTGATGCTGTTTATGTCAACATTAAAAAATTATTGCACAACATGGACGTTTCTAGACTTCCAGAATACTTGCATTTCAAACTACATGAAGCATTAAAATTCTGAAATACCTGAACAGAGTTCACTATCAAGCCAGCAAGTCTGATGCACTATTCCAATTAAGATTTTTCTTAATAGTAAAAAATTGAGTACAAGATAAACCATAGAGGAAAAGCACAAACCAATTCCTCCTCAAGGATACGTGTCCCTATCTCTATTACCCAACTTTCAAGGCCTTGAAGCATCCTAGCAGGAGAAGGCATATACATCTTTCAAGCTCAATTCCAACCAGACTAGTATTACTAGCCTTCCATAATGCATTTTCCAAGGTTACGATGATGATCTTGACGAAACTCTAACAATATTTTTAAGAGGCAACAGTAGGCTTATAACTTGGTTCTTACCTTTTCATAAACTTTCCACCTTTTGCAGTTTCCTGTTCACCACCCTCAGGATAAAATGACCGCACTCGAGCCTCCTCACGGGGGGCACTCTGTGATGGGATTGTCTTTGCAGGGCTTCTCCTCGAAGGGATATGATGCAATGGGCTATTCTGAGAAGGACTATAGCGGCTAGAACCATTTCCAAGAGAACCAGAGCCAGATCTCTCAGGACTATGCTGAATGGAATGGGAATGCTGAGGTGTGTCCTTTGCTGAGTGGGCTGTGCTAAGCAGAGGGGCATCAGAGCAAGATGAACTCTGACTAGGTGGGGTGGCAATAGAAGGACTATGGGGTGACCTTGGGCTGTTATCATACGCTGAAAGGCCAGGCCAAATGTCGCCAGAAGCTGCTGATGATTTGTTAAAATCGTCAAGAGACTCCGATGGGTCGTGTTCAAATGTATCTTTCTGTTCATCTTGTGATTTATTTTTCAAGGGACTGTCTTGCAAAGGAGCCCCTTCAGTTTTCTTTGCCTGCTTTTCCAGAGATGCACGTCTTTTGGAAGAGACGGGTGATTTGCTGTATGGGGATGAAGAACGAGATGAAGAGGACCTTGGGGACCGGGAAGATCTGTAAGATCGACGAGACCTGCTCCGGGACCTCTGGGAAGACACCGACCTTCGTTTTGGACTTCTGGAACGGGAGCGGCCACGCCGAGGGCTTCTGGAGTGTCTTCGGTTCCACACAGGCCTGTAGCCTCCACGATGGTATCTACCGCCTCCTCCTTGGTAATACCCTCTACCTCTTCCTCTGTAACCATAGGGACGTCTCATTCCTCTATTATTTCTGTAATCTCTGCGATAATCTCTAGAATAAACACGATCTCTGCTCCGAGATCGGGAATACGTCCTTGACCGAGACCTGGAGCTAAAATTAAAAAACAAACATTAACATTTTACAACTGGAAAATTTGAGGAAGAAAAAAAAGTGCCTTTGTGCAAAATGCTAGATTTCTCAAAATGCACTCTGAAGGCAAAGGATGCAGACTCCCTGGTCTTTAAGTAACTTCCGCAATCTCTCTTTATTTATTATTTCTGAAATAAATTAATTATAATAAACATGTCTATACTGCTAAGGACTGTGAAACCTGGCATCATGCGGTTAAGACACTACCAGCCTCATTGGCCTCCCCAGACATTTTATTAGAGATCAGCAACACCCTGGAACACAGCATTCAGTTTCTCAGCCACCATGGTTCACAGCCTGGAACAGGGAGTGACATGGCCCCCCAGTGTAATATGCGAGCCTGTGCATGGCAGCAGCTCAGACAGTAAAAACTCAATTGACCCACTCCTTATGGGAGATGGTAATGCCCACTAGTAAGTAAGATGAGGAAAACACTGGAGGCAACTGAGAAGACAACATACAGCAAAACTTATCTACTGAAGCCTTAAGCTACTTCAGATATGAAAAGTTTAGTAAGAAATAACAAATTACAGGGAAAGAGACTAGATGAAGAAAACATCATGTAAAGCAGAAGGGAAGAATCAAACGGGCCAGAAATCATGAAAAACCACTACCATTCTGAAGTTATCTTGAGATACAGGAAGAGGGGGAGAAAAAAATTTAAACAAAAATTACACTCAAAGCATAGTTTACCTACTGCCTAAAATGAAACAGGATTCCAGGCTCACTTCTGCCATAGCATCATGCAAATGAAAAATATATTATGGACAAAAACTAATATACCAAATCACCTTTTCACGCATTAAGACTTACCTGTATCTCTTTTTTCTTGAATGTGATCTGGATCTTGACCTAGAGCTGGACTGAGATCTGGACTTTGATCTTGATGAATGTGATCTAGAATTAGATCGACCCATTTTTGCTAGTAGATCTATTCCTTCCCAAAAGGAAAAGCAATGAGAGGAGGGAAAAAAATAGAAGCAACCATTTAGCATCCATGTAAATTATATAAATGAACAAAATTTGCATTTACTAAAACGACACTATTACAAAGTAGTATAGCATTTGCTAAACAAAAGAGCTTTGGAGACAGTGTAAGTACATTTATTAGTAAATTAAAAACTTAACCACATTTTAAAGAATTTAACACTGCTGCAGTGCACACAGTTTCTCTGAAAACATGAAGTGTAACAGTGAAAGGTTTTTTCCAGATTCAACTGCACACAGATCCTGTAGGAGAAAGGAAGCAGCAGAAAATGAAACATTTCTGCAAATTAAGGAAAGAATAACGTAATTCCAGATATCTTTAATATATTGTAACATAATTCTAGCTATTGTGTGGTTTATAGTTCTCTTCATTTCCAATGCACTGTTCTTTCTCCAGGAGGAGTTCACAGTCCTCAACAATGCACCATTCACATGAGCAAAGAAAAAGCCCTGAAGTATTTGGTCCAGCAGTTGTTAATTTGAGCCACAGGCATTATTTCTCTTAACCATATGTACTAAAGCTCATCCCTCTGATCTGAACTTCCACTGCTCAAGATGCCCATCCTGCATCTTTTTAGATTAACTTAGCTTTTTAACCTACACGTAAAATGCATGGCGGACTTAAAGATTTTAACAACTAGTTAAACAATATGGCTTGCAACAAGATTCAACACACTTCAGCACAAATTAAGCTATGAAAACTACAACTGATTGTCAATCAATGACAAATAAAAGAAAGTAATTAATAATAAACTATCATTTCTTCTTATGTACAGTCAGATACTTAGAATTAGTGCTAACCATAAAAAAATACACACCTTTTCCTTTTCTTTTCGGATCAGTGGCTAAAAATCCCCAATTTAATTAATAAAAACTTTGACCCATTACCATTTTCTTTTGAAATTGCCCAGCTTTAAAAAAAAAAAACAAAAAACAAGTGTCACATTAGACAACCTGAATAAAAGCTATGAACAAGTAACTAGACATTTTCAGGCCTTTGAATGCTCAATTATAATCATTTAATAATAAAATTAAAACAGAAACGGAAAAAATCAAACATTTACCGCTTGTATTGCAAACAGGCTTTAAAGCCTAAAATTACCATTAAAAAATACTAGCTCAACACAACAAGTACTTTCTCTTACATCATCTTTCTCATTACCTGGGGGTGGTATTTCAATTATGTAAAGACAAGAACAACATTAGAGTTTAAATTAAAGTTACCAAAATTACAGAGACTTTAGACATATCTAAGAGACCCAAAAAGAGAAAAGCAGATGACCTTTCCTCCTATCAACTGGTTCCTCCTGCCCCACATGACTTTCCCCATGGGAGTTCGCATGGCCTAAGAGATGTAACCTCATCTGAAACCAGCCCAGCAAAAACTGAATTTAAACCAGACTTCCGCGTAACTCAGAAAAAACTATTTACCTTGGCGAAGAAGAATATGTTGAATGCTCTTTTTTATTGGCTCCTTCCACTAAAGAGCAAATTTGCAGAACCTATACTCTGAAGATATTTTCTAATTCATTGAGTTCAATTAAGTTTACAGAAAACACCTTGCAATCACTCAGGATGAATACTCACAGGCAACATAAATTTAGACCTTTTAAACTGTTTAAGGCATGCCAATTTTCCAAGAGTGACAGAAAACAAAACCTGGTGGGGTTTTTTCTGTTACAAGTAATTATCCAACCAAACATCAGATACACAATGTTTATAATATAACTCAATCTCAGCTTTAAATTATTTGCATTCTATGTATGACAAGTACAGTTGATCTTTACAAGACAGTTTTATATACTGTAGCTTCTTACTGCAAGCATAAAATATAGGAAAGCAAAATAAGATGTAATTTTCAATAGCTGAGTTCAATCAGAACATTTAAAAAGGACTTAAGTTAAACTTACCTCAAACTGTTAGCTGATATCAATGAAGAAATTATTTCAAAACTCTGTGCTTTCAGCAATACTGAGTCCTATAGAACAAAAAGTGAGACTGTCAAAGACACAAACATTTGCTAAAAGGAAGCACCTTTTTGCTTAAATGGGTTCAAACATTAATACTCATGAAAATACAATACATAACAAATAGCAAATTTACTCTTGGACTCAGTGATGCTGCACACTAAGACTGGAGCAGCTCAAGAGCCAGCCACTACCAAAAGTGGCAAATCCCCTTCTATAGATGATCACTCCCTCCTCAGCCTTGGTAATAGGGCTGTGCAACAGCCTATCCTCACCTTCAGAGCAGCCCTGACAGCCTTCAGGTCCTCCAGTGACCACTCTTGATACCTAGAAACCACTTTCACTTAACTAGGTTATCCAAGTGGCTTAATGAAGGTCCAAACTGAGCTGGATTATGGAGCAAATAACAGCATGCAGCCGGAAAGAGGGAGGCAAAAAGGACAGTGGCAAACTTTTAGACCAGTTTGAACTCCAGCCCACAGCTCTGCACTTCACTAGAGCTATCTTACTGGAAAAAAAATGAGAACTCAGGCCAACGGTGAAAGCTTTATCTTTAGGTTTCTCTTGCAATGTTTACAGAAGCATTACTCTAGTATAACTTCTTGTGTAAAATGCATACATATATAATTTCACCTAAAGAACGAACATCTTCAAGAACCAGCTCTTTTACAGTTATGCAGAGAGGAAACATAACTATAAGAACAAAGCCAGTTTCTAATGTATGAATTCTTCACTGACCTCAGTTTTTAATTTCCTCCAAGCCTTAAGACTATGTACATTTGTAGTCCAACTCAACATTAAGCACACTTTTCAATTCCACTCAAGCAACAAAACAGGGATTTTACCCCAGTTTGTTACAGACAGGCTGGATCGTGAGAAATTCTGCAGCTCAACAATTCAATTCATTAAATCCAAAGGCATAATACATTGACTGCTCCTAAAGGACACTTCCACACTTGTTCATAGGTGTTTTCTTCATCTAAAAGAAGAAATGTAGCATTTGTGCTCATAAACACTGCTTTCAAAAGTCCACTTACCATTCACTAGTAGTGACCAAGATATTTCCAATTTCTACAAAATATATGCTTTATTAAGATTAAGTTTTTACTTCTCATCATCAGCAAGCATGAGTCTCCGAAGGAGCACAGTAGTGTATCGGACCATTTCAGATTTTGTCTAGACAAAAGGCGAGATGGTATTAGCCAGTAAAGGGTAACGAAGGCATTCAGAAGTCTAGTACAGAAAAAGCAACACAAACTTCAAGTTCAGGCTGAGATTTTAAATGAATACTTATATAATCTATATTTCTGACTTAAACTGGTGTTAGCTGAAATCTCAAATCCTAATTTAGACAAGTCTTTAGATCCTGGGGATAAGGAACAAGATAGTTGCTTCGCTTTTAAAACTTCTAAGTAGAAGACAGGATCTTAAATTACCATAACTCAAACTCTGGTAGTGAGTTCTTCAGTCTTAGAAATCTTTTCTAGCAACTGCCACAGGTGAAAAGTAGCCACACTTCTATTTTTAAACAACACATTAGCTATACCACATCCAACCCTGGCAGCTAAAAGATATCTGCTACACTTTTCCTATTTAAGTTTTTTAAGAAGAGTATGGATATAACGTTAAAAAACAAAAACAAAAACTTTTATTAAAAAACCTTAACTATTGAATAAAAAACATTTAACTACTTGCAGCTTTTGTTTCCATTTAGTTGTAATAGGTAAAACCTGACACACAAGACCCACTTATCCAAATAACACTGATATTTAGGAACAGAAGTGAAAAGACTACATACATAGCTGAGGTTTTTTTGGTCCATGTAAATATTCCCAAAATATGCAAGAATCTAAAACTTTATTAACCTTTATTGAAGCTCATTTAGAAAAGAACTGAGGTAGTACCAGGAGTATGTAGGAAAACAGCTGTCTGTGACAGTCAGCTGCACACCTTCACAGAAAAAGTACCCACCCTCAGAGCACCACAGCTCCAACATCCTGGTTCACAGCAGCAAAGGAAACCACCCACAGCCTCTTCCTGCTCATGGCCAGGCTGCAGTGGCTACACCACATCAAGTAAGGGCACAGTAAAGGGCAATGAGAAAGAGGTCCTAAGTATTATTTGTTGCTCTCAGAAGAGACCCACGCTCTGCCAAATGTGTGCATCAACAATGTGAAAAGGTGTTGTCACTATCACCCAGCATTTAGAGAGAACCACATCTGCTAGGAACATGGCCTGTGCCTGAATCCCCAGGGCTCTAGTCCACACTAGAGCCTTTTCCCTCTTTTTCCTTACTTTCCACCCTAAATAATTGAAAGGAGATGCCTGGCCCTCAACCACTTTCAATACAACTTTTCTTTTTTTCCTATGGTTCATTACACAGCCCACAAACACTTGGGCCAACACAGGGAAATTGAAATAGCAGCTGGGCAGAACTGCTTCTTTTGGCAGCACCACAAACTTAAAGCTTCCCTGAAACCAGCTTGGCATAGCCTTGAGAAGCAACAAACTTAGTGGTATTTAAGATTTTTAACAATACTTGCAAGCAGTTTTAAAAATAAAAACCAAAGCACCAAAAAACCCCACCAACAAACAAAAAACCTCACCAAAATAAACACACACATATAAAGTCAAAATAACGAAAACCAAACACACCCAAACAACCAAGACTTAACACAGAAACCACGACGTTTTCTGAAAATTGGCTAGTCCATGATCTGTCAGTTATTGAATCACATCCAAATAAGTTTCTTAATGAAAAAAACAACAGGATGTCTTCTTCTTTGGGTGTCTTCAATCAGTCTTGGCCAGCAAGTGCAACCATCAAGCAAAAACAAGGTATACAACACAAATGGACTTATCCCATCACAAGCAACACAATAAGAAGGAAGTAAGTGACACTGTCAGCATTTGCTATGTTTAATAAAAAATAAGGACAAGGAAAATGGTAACCAATTCCTTTTATATAGTATTTTTAGGAGTCTTCACTACACCACTGATGTTGGAGTTTTGTCAGAGTACACAGACTGCAGATACAATACATCTCTTAAGCCGTTTATACATCACATGTAAGTTTAAGACATTTTAGGACAGTTATACCCACTTACACTAGCAAAACACTGCTTCCTCTTAGATCCATTATTTTAGCTACCCTTCCTTTATAGCTATTTCGTAGTCTGCATTTCTCTTGCTTAAACATTATTTGAGAGCTGTCACGTAGATTTAAATAAAAGTCTTATTTAAGTAATTCACAAGCTATTGCCAAAATGAGTTTTCATTCAGAGATTCAGGCTTCAAAAGACGAGATGATTATACAACCATGACAACACAAAAGGGGATAGGACAGTCTTCATAAAATTCCACAGAATTTGTAGTAGTTTCTCATAATACACCCACAGAAATAAAGTCAGTCTTAATGAGACAACACTGTAAGTCATCTATTCAGTGCTTGCACATCTGCTGTGCTTTCTTATCCACTCTCTACCCCCCCCCCTTTTTTTTTAATGTCCACAACTCTAGCAGTGGCACATCATACATAAGAATAGAACGCATTTTATAGTCACTTAAACCCATCCTACTTAGATCATCGGTGACTTGGATTCCTTCAAAAACTAAAATTCCATGGCAAATATGCCCAAACTATTACATACAAACAAGAGGTGGGAAGCACTACTTCACCCACTTAATATGCTGGAAATATAATGGAAACAGTAAAACATACAAAGGCCTTCTTCTCTCCCAACTCATTAATTTCTATACAGAAAATAACACAAAATATTTCTAAATTAAGTCAAAAATCAGCATCCTAGTAACAGCAAAATCACCTCTGCAAAACCGTCATATGATTGTTAGCTGTCTTTTATGTAATACTAATGGCAAACAAAACCATGTTTCTCCTCTAACTAAAAAAACAAAGAAACCGAAGTGACTGAGAAATGGGTCCATACACAAAAAGGAATTAGCATGCTTTTGGACACATACTGTTTTGGACAGCCTTTGTTATTTTTGTGTGTGTGTTTTACACACCGTGTTTTCATACGCCCTTACACCATGGTCTCCCCAATCTCTGCTATGATGAACCACACGGATTGCTGCTGCGGTAAAGGCAATCTTCCCGCCCTCATTTGTTCCAAGACTGACACCCTCAGAGGTGCTTGGTGGGCTGCAGCAGTGATCCATAAGAAAACTACTCTGGACAAAAGCTGCCTTTTCAGGCACATCACCTCCCAGATCCCATTTACCACAAAGCTGCACGAGGCCAGTGCCAGCACAATGAACAAGCAAGCAATGTGCTTTTTCGGAATACCTTTGGGAGAAACTCTCACACTGACAAACAGAGCACTTTCTTCAGTAGCGTTCTTCACCTACCTCTGCTACCTGTAAACAAACTGCAAATGTTCTTTGGCATTCTACAAACCCTACAGCACTACCTCTCCTTGACAACCAGCCTGAATGTAATCCATCCAAATATCTGCACCCTAGCTCTAAACTAGGAGCTGATTTTTTTCTAGATTCCTACGACCACTTCAAGTTTTCTGCATTCTTAATGTGAACAGGCTCTTCTCCATGGTATGTGCGCCTACCTCCTACCCCCAGGATTCTGCCAGCCTCAGCCCTCACCTGAGAATTTGCTCCACACAGGCTTTGCACGCTAAAGCCTTGTTCAGGAAAGAGGCATTCAGCTCCAAGCACCGATGTGCGTATCACACCGAACCTCGTCTGGCCATTCAGCACAGCCTGTCACTCAACATCAACAGCGACAAGTGGGAGGATGCAATTCTTATTTTCCCTGACACAAGACAGATGCATGCCTGGAGCACACCTCAGTGCCAAAGCCATTACCCTGCCCTCATTTTCCCCACTTTTGTCCAAAACGAATGATTATCAGAGAGGAGGACGAGGAGGAGGGAGGAGAAAAGCAGCTAGACAGCATTTTCCTGCAACTCCACGCTGTTTAACTAATCCCTCCCACACCAAGAACACTTAGAACTATTCTAAGTGATATTTTTATATGTTTGCATTGCTTAAGCAGTGACTACTCTCAGAGTCAGGAGCACCTTTGTTTTGCATGCCCTCGCGTCTTTCTGTAGTAAAATTTAACTGCTCCTCTAAGGACAAAACTTTAGATAAACAAGTGATGGGTTGTACTGACTTCGTAAAGGATCTACATGACACACATAGAATTAAAGGAGAAAAGTAGGTTTACAAAGCAAAGGAGAAATAACGGGAATGATCCTGCAATGGTTCCATAGTACAGTACAATCAAGACGGGCAACACAATAGTCCCTTTCAGCGAGGGGCATAAAACCTGCTGCGTTCCCTCACGGGGCTTCGCGGGCATCTGCAATCAGGGCAGGAAAGGCGCAGGGAGGCGTGGGGCACCTCAGGCACAAGCGCCTGAACCACAGCCATGCCCGAAGGGAAGTTCCTCCACCGACCGTCAAGGCTGATCCAATACCGGGAACCATCCTTTCTCTCCGGCACCGTTTCCCTCGTCCGTGTCACACCCACACTGATAACGGGGAAATTTAACATTCCCGTAACCAGCGTTGTACAACCACATCCCCTCGGGCCTTCCTGCCTCCCCCGGGGAGGCCCAAAGCCAAATGCCGCGCACCCGGGGCGCCAGCCCAACGGGGCCGGCCGGCCGCCCATTCCCCACATACCCCTACAGCCCTATCCCGCCAGGCTTCCAGGAGCTCCCAAGTAGCTCCGCTGCCGCCTCCCGCCCCCCCTTCCCCTTCTACCTTCGCTTCCCGGGGCGCAGGGAGGAACGGCACCGGCTCGGTCCGGCTCCCGCGGGAAGCGAGGGCCCGCGTCAGGGCGGTGACGGCGACCGCCCGTTCCCGTCCCGTTCCGTCGGCTGGCGCGGGATAATCGGGATAATCGGGATAATGGCTGCGGAGCGCCGAGGTCACGCGGCGCGGGAAGGCGGGACGGCGCGGCGCGAGCATCGCGCGCTGGGGGGCGGGGCAGGGCCGGGCTGCTCCCCCTCAGGCTCCCCCCGCCATCTTCCCCCCCAACCAGGGGCCACCGCCCCGCAAAGCCTCCACGCAGCCCCTCTACCTCCGCCCTTCTCTCACCTGGCGGGCGGAACTCCCGGTGGCCCCGCTCCCTTACGGCAACAGGACGGCCATTTTCCGTCTCGTCGGAGGAAGAGACGTGAAGCCCGCGGGGAAAAGCAAAAACCACCGGGAGGGGCGCGGGGGGCTGCTGCCGCCGCCGCCGCCGCCTAATCGTCACTTCCGCTCTGGGCGGGGAAGCGCCAGCCCTGCGCTCAACGCCCGAGCGCCATCTTGGTTTCGGGTACCCGTCCGCAAGGAAGATGGCGGCTGGCGGCCGCTCGCCCCCGCCAGGCTGTATGCCTGCCCCTCGTCCCGCCCGCCGGGGCCCCGGCTCCCCCCGCACCGCTGCAGCTAAAAGCTATCGTCTTGTATGCTTTCGTTCCCGAAAGGGCGGCGAGAGCGCAGGGTGTCGCCGGCCGTTGCCTGGTTACCTGGGGGGCGGGGTGCGCATCCACGCACGGGAGTCGATCGGCCGGGGCTGTGTGCGGAGCGCGGCCCGGCGCAGACAGCGGCTCCGATCCAGCGGCATTGGCAGCCGCTGCTCCGCGCACCGGCTGGGAGATGGCGGTGCCGCGGCGCTTTACTGCAGCACCTTTTGCAGCAGGCGGGCGGGCGGCCGTGGCTTGGTTGCGATACAGCAGCGCCACGTTCGGGGAAAGCGCGCCCGAGAGGCTTCTGTAGCACCACAAAGGTGCGGCCGCCGAGGGCTGCGAGTGAGCAGCCTTTGATGCACGAAGCGGTGTGTGTACGCTGGCCAAGGGCTACAATTCACGGAATCACAGAGTATTCTAAGTTGGAAGGAACCCATTTCGAGTCTAACTCTTAGCTGTGCACAAGCACAAGGACATCCCCAAGAATCACACCATTTGCTTGAGAGCATTGATGAGTAATTCACACTTTTTGAATCTTACACAGCTGATTTATTTTTTACAAGGCTATTATCCATTATTTTTTGAGGCAAGAAACATAAAACAGCCCGCAAAAAAAAAAAAAAAAGGACATGCATTGCCATTTTAACATGACTGGGAGGCAGCCAAAAGCAACTGATGGAAGAAAAAGGTATGGAAGATGAGAAGCAGACATAATCCCCAAATGCTGGTTTGCTGTTCCATGTGTAGGCAAAGTAATGCACTGGTTAGGTCTATTTATTGTCGGTATTTAGTTTTTTGAAATGTAGCCTTCTGTGGAGGCAGCAACCGGTGAGTAGTTGGTGCTGAAATAAAAACTGGTTAACTGATGGACAGTCTGGCCTACAGAGAAACAAATCCCTCTCTCCTTTTAAGTTTTTCCTTTCTGCAGGGCTAGGCGTAATGGATGTGTACTTCAAGTGCAGCACATGTGCTACAGCTTTTGCTGTAACCAAGAGTAGGGCATTTTTAATGAAGAGACTCTGAGCTGTGATAAGAAACCTGTGAGGGAAGACAATTTGCCTTTAAGGTTTTCAGAACTGTCCTGAGACTTGGCTGCATAATACACCTATTTTTAATGGTTCTGTGAATTGCTCATGCAGGGACACCTTCCACTAGACTAGGTTGCTCAAAACCCCATCTAGGCTGGCCTTGAGCAGTTAGTTCCACAGCTGGTGCATCCACAGCTTCTCTGTGCTAGTGCCTTACTACTCTCACAGTAAGAATTTCTTCATAATATCTAAACTAAACCTACCCTCTTTCAGTTTAAAGCCATTGCCCCTTTTCCTCTCACTACATGCCCCTGTAAAAAGTCACTCTCCTGCCCTCTTGCAGCCCCCTACCCATAGGTACTGGCAGGCTGCTGTACGATCTCAGAGCTCCGTCATCTCCTGAGTGAACTGCCCCAGCTTTCTCAGCCTGTCTTCACAGGAGAAGTGCTCCAGCCCTCTGGTCCTCTGGACTTGCTTGAGCAGGACCATGTCCTTGTTGTGTTGGGACCTCAGAGCTGGACACAGAACTGCAGGTGGAGTCTCGCAGAGCAGAGGGGCAGAATTTCCTCTCTCTTCCTACTTCCATGCTGCTTGGGATGCAGCCCAGAACATGACTGGCTTTCTGTGCTGTGAGCTCTCATTGCTGGCTCATGTCTAACCTCTCATCCATCAGCACCCCACTCCAAGTTCTTCTCCCCAGGGCTGCTCTCAATCCATTCTCTGCCAGCCTGTGTTTGTGCTTGGGATTGTCCAGGTGCAGAACCTTGCACTCGACCCTGTTGAACTTCATAAGGTTCATACTGGCCCAACTCAAACCTGTCCTTGTCCCTTTGGATGGCATCCCTTCCCTCCAGTGTGCTGACCACTCCTCTCAACCTGGTGTTGTTGGAAAACTTGCTGAGGGTGCACTCAATCCCACTGGCACCAACAAAGATTTGTGGGACGTAAGCTGATATATGTGGTATCTCTCTTATTGGGCCAGAAAAACTTCTACTCTTTCAGTTCTCTATTGTGTTTAAGACAACATGCTATGTGCCCAGATGGAAAAAACAAACTATAATGTGAAAATTTTTAAAAAGATATTGTAAAGTGTTTCAAATATATTTGCGTGATGGCAAATAATGCAAGTTCTTTCAAAGTTTTATTCACTCCTTGTCTTGCCAGATGTGACATTTGAGCTATGGGCTGTGTGATTCTTCAGTGGAGCCCCTTGGTAGCAAAAGCATCAGGACAGGCATCTGTGCTTTGAAACACACCAAACCAGTGGCTTTCTAAGGGTATTCACATGAAACACAACCTGACAGGTTTCTGTCTCCTCTGGCTCCATGACTTTGTGTGGTAATTTACCTTGTAAAATTTAACTTCCTTTTTATACAATTTGTTGAAACCTCTGAAGTACATGGGCACCTCTGAGCTGCCTTTGATGTTTTAGAGATACTATCTTTTGCTACAAAGCAATAAAAAATACCAAAAATATTTCAATTTTTATATGCTTATTATTATCATAGGAGACAGTAGCTCTGGGCATGTCACAAACTGCTGCTTTATTTGAATACAGCAGCAGTCCAGAAAATTTACAATGAAACATGAAGCTCAAGGCAAATGGGAAAATACATAAGTACAAAGCATCACAATAATACTGTGTCATCACTGGCCCAAGCCAGACTCTTGGTGACTGCTATCAGGTGTTCTCACTGTTCAGTAAATTGGCTGACTAGTTGTACATCTTGTTAGCACTAACACAGGAAGGAGGAATCGGTAGGAGAGTCCATGGTTGATAGTCAGCCGTGAAATTGGATTGTCTGATCAGGGAATGCCACTCGTAAGAGTTACAAAATGGTAATGTAATCTCAGTTCCAAGAATTTATTAGGAATGAAGAAACCCCAGAGTGAAATTGTCTTTAATCTCTTCAAAAGCTGGAGCACAAGCTTGCTCAAGTCAGTGGTTGTATTTACCATCTTTGGCCTGGTTCTTTACGTGCAGCTGGTGCTTTACAACAGAGATTCACATCTAGAGCAGCTGCTTTTCCTTTTAAAACCTTGTTCAATTTTACAACCCCTTTGAATGGATTTTGTCAATCCATGAGTGGCACAAGGCTCAAGGGAGCTGTGTAAAGGAATGCTTCAGTAGATGGCACTCTCCCTCTGAAGGAGAATGGGCAAATACCTCAGCCAAGGAATTAGATGCAGTGAGAACAGCTTCCTTTATGCTCTACAGAAATCACAGTGAATGCACATAAAGCTCTGCCTAGCTATGCAATGAAGTAACCCCTGGCAGATTTCCACAAATTAGGATCTATCAAGTCCTCACATCTGGCTTCCTTGCTGCTTGAATGACTGTCATCTGTTTATGTTCAGCTGAACTCTTCCTGAATTCGTAACAGTACACACACACACACACACACACACACACACACACACACATGTACACACATGTATTTTTTATATCTATTTTGTGTATATGTATGCACCTGTACCATATACACCATATATCCATATGTGTGTATATGTATATATAAAAGAGCTCAGTGGTAATATAAGTTGCATACATTAGATTCAGAGTTTACAATTGTTCTTTCCCAATACATTTTTTTTCAAACTCTTTATTTTATTCTACTATTCTGTTAATGGTAGGTCCATTTTGAGAATTTAAGTCCTTTGATTTGTTGTTAGTTTTTTGTTGTGACTATTTTCTGTTCTATTTTATAGTCACAAAATTTTATAGATCCAGTTTAAAGAGTAGTGAATTAGTACAAGTGAGGAGGCCTCAGCTGCAGGTATGGGAACAATAAAGACCTGCTAGGCTTTAGGGGAGCTACAACCTTTTCAATCGAATCTCTTGCTAAACAAGCACCAATGTACAGCCATCGTGCATCTTTCTAAACTATACAGTGCTTTCCTCACTGATGAACAAGAGGGTGAAAGAATATGAAAGAAATGTATATAAGACAAAGTCGCAATAAAAAAAGTACATGGGACAAATTTATAAAAAGTAAATTTAATTAGTTCAATTTTAATTGAACTAATGTAAGTATATTCTTTTAATTTACTGCTTTTAAGTACCTTTTTTCTTATTTAACTGGTACACAACTACACAACTTCTCAATCACTGCCTCTCCCCTACACTCTGCAAAAATCCTTTCTCCATTGATTAAAACCACAGGGATAACAGTATTTTTAAAATCCAGCCCCAGGAGCTAAAAGTTTACTACCACAGCTCAAATAAAGTTCACCTTTTTTTCCCCAATATTTATGTAAGAGCCTGAGGGTGTTTGGGGGCCTGATAGCATGAAGAGGCCCTAGGTCATGTATGAAAGAGGAGTAGAAAGAGTATTTGTGTACATCTCTCCAGTGACAGACAACTTTTGAGCAATCAAAAGTTATGCACCATTGCCAACTGGTAAGAGAATTTCTATTAAAAGAAGCAGTTAAGCAGTGACATGCTGCAGAACCAAAATGGTAGATTAATAAGTATATTTTTTTACATTTTCTATTTTTGTGTCAAAAATAGGAAATGTGAGTGTCACATAGAAAAATAGACACTGTAAGTGTCAGGTGCTTAAGGGATTGTGCCCAAAACCAGTATTTTCTGTCATTTGCAGAGAAGCTATATGCCAGATTAAATGCTGGACCAGTGGAAGCTTTCTGTTGAAAATACTGTTTAGCTACAGAATCCATATTTTTTTTGGCAAATAGATTTAAATTCCCAAATTCATTTGTACAGAATTCCAAATAGCCTTCACACAGTAAGGTTACTTCTTGGAAGTCTCTTTTTCACACAAATTGAATGGAAATGGTTTGGAGAGGCTTTTTTAATACTGTACAAAGGAACAGATTTTTTTTTCCCTTGGAGACAAAAATCAAGATGTTGAGTGTGGGACAATTACTATTTGAAGCATGTTCTGTACAAGAATAAAAACAAAAATAGTCTAACATTATTATGGTACTACTATTTTTTTCCTCTCCTGCAATCTTGAGGTGACATTTTATTCAATTAATAAAGAAACTTATCAAGGTCATGAAACCAATCAAAACCATTTGATTTATAGTTTCAACCCTTATCTTTATAGCAGCTGTTGTGATTTCAGAGAATGTTTGAAGATCTGTAAAATCAGCCTTCCACACTGGCTTTCAAGTATTTGTTTCAAATCAAAGAACAATTGTCTGACTGAGTAATCAAACTATGCATCAGGACACCTGAGTTTTATGCCTTCAGGCAAATTATAGCCTCGTTTTCAAGTTTCATGCACTTCTTTAACTCCCACTTATCTAAAAGAGAGTTGCAAGAGCTTGGCACCTCTGAAACTTGTTTTTAAACCATTTTGGGAATATTTTCTTTACAGATGCATTGGAAAGCTGGTTTTAGTGTTCGCAGTACATTTTGAAATGTTTAGTAAGAGCTTTACAGAAATGCAGTCATTACTAGCAAATTGAAACAGTATCATTGAAGCAATCCTGTTGTTCTATCATCTCAGTGCAGTACAGTTCAAGTTACCTTTAAAGAACCTCACAATTAACCATTACAGTTTATTAGAGCAGAGCAAGAGACAAAGGAGCATGTGAAAGGTAGCAGGCTTTTAGGATGAAAGCTGATGGATGGAAAATGATGAGCAAAGGTGAAGAGCAAGTGGTGGGAGAAGTAGGACCTGGCAATCACGTAGGTTCCCTATTCTTTAGAAGACCCCTACTGAAAGGATCCAGAAAACATGATGAGAAAATAGACATACTAGCCTTGCTTTTGATGACATTAAGAAGCCAGACAGAGATCAGAACTCAATGGATTTGCAGAGCTGGTCAAGGAAGTAGCCAGAAAAATCAAAATCACAGTTCTTTGTAATGAATTGCATTATGTATTAGAAGTGTCTTAATTTTTGGTTTACCAGTGTTGGCAAACTTATTTGTGACAGGTGGAATTTGTGATTAAGAAAATTACATCAAGAGAAAAAAAAGCAGTTGTTGGACAGACCAGAGAGATTTGGGTGAGTCTGTTCATGAGTGTTTGGAGATGGGTGCAGAACAAATGGTTGACTTTTAAACATGATTTATTTAGAAAATAAAGATTAATTAAAGGACAGAGGTGAAAACTTACCAATAAATGTATCAAATGCAATCATTAGAATAAATCCACCAAATCAATGAATAAGAAGTTAATAAAAGTGATTAACTTTCAGCAGACTCGTACCTACAGGATCCCTAATTAAGGTAAGTGTGAATTAAACCAGTTTTTACTGTAATCCTCAATATTACAAAAATCACCTCATGCTGCAAGAATTAAACCAGGGTTATTTGTAAAACTCTTCAGCCAAGCGTGGGCACATGCACCAGACTGGTGAATTAAGAAAAAGGAAAACTGAACATTTTTCTTTTACTACCTCTTTCTGCATGAAAACAGCAGATAATTTTTGCATCCTCCCATTGCTAACTTATTCAGCCCACTTAGCAGGACTGGCTTGACAGGAAGAAAATGGTGCTAAATTCATTTGGCCATTCTTTTTTTTTTTTCCCCCTGTTTTCTATTCTTGCTGATTTGCAAAATCTCAGGTGACTGAGTTATGAGTTGTTTGTCCAACAGCTCCTTTGTTCTGATCTGTGCTTCAGCAAAAACTGGAAAAACCTGTCTGCTTGCTCTTTTTTTTTTTTCATCCTCCTCTCTCCAATTGGTAGCTGCAGCTTGTACACATGCAGACAAGGTGGTGCCTACCTCTCATGTGGAAAGCTGCCGTACAAAAACAGGTTGCATTTTCCATTATCCCAGAGTTTTTCTAGCCTCATACAGGCTTTGGTGGATGATCCATAACCTAAACTCCATTTGCTCTCCATGAAATGTGTTTAGGTCATTATCTTACTTCTCTTCAAGTGAAAGGAAGGTGTGTCTCCAGTGCACTCATTTTAAATAATAATTTATGAACTTCAGGAGATCTGCAGAAACCAGCCTTGTGAAATGTATTTTTTTGGACACAGAAGTCTGTCTGCCTTACAGCATCTGCGCATGGTGTAGTGTTAATATCGGTAAGACAGAACAAACAGTGAAGAGGCAAGCTAGTGCAAAAAGCGGACAAATTGAGAAGAAACTTTTGTTTCCATCTCCTTCCTTTTCTTCTTGCTTTGTGCTGCTGCTGGAACAAGAATGGGTCAGCTATGTGGACGATGCATGCAGCTCCTGCGGGACTTCATAGGCTTTGTTCAGAGGATGTCCTCTGACTTGGTGCAAGGCATCAAGGAATGCTTAACTCTGATAAGCAATTGTTCCTGCTTAAAACAGAACAGCTCTAAAAACAGGCAGCTGTACAAGCCCATCCTACAGCCTCATGAGAGAGTGACTGCACAGGAGTTTCTTCAGCATATTGAAACAGGTAGGAAGACTTTCTTTTTCTAAAGGATTGTGAAAGAGTAAGGGGATTAATTTTGTGGGTTGAAAGCAAATTGCTATCTGATCTGCTCTGGTATGGCATTGAGTAGCTCAGTGATGATGAGGAAAGGCCAGAGCTACAGAGCATTTTCTTTGTGTACAGGACACCAAGGGCTCAAGTCGTGCAACAGTTGGACCTGGGTAGAAGTGGTCAATAACTTTCTTGCTCTGCCACCACTGTTAATATATAACCCATGTAAATGTGTTTCATAAAAATAACTCCTTCTAGAAATTTAAGTTATTTTTTTGAAGTCAGTTAAAAGGAACTGACAAAACTGGACATAGGCTTTGATAGGACTGGATGCTATGTGAGTGCTGAGCTGTGAGGGAGCAGATCACAGTGTGATGTGCACAGTTGTGCACCTCTGTGTTGGCTGAACCCTGGGACTTATGCTAGGAATGTCTGGGCTATACATGAGGAAAATCAAAGTCACCCTGGGATAAGCATCATTGAGCTCTCAGGATTCCAAGCAACTGTGCTTTTGTGCAAATGTTTTAGACATCAGGCTTAATCACAATCATGGGATTCTGTTTGAATCAAAGTAGATGTATGTCTTCATCTATCTCCTTAGCTTTACAAGTTATCTGCCTATTTCCTCTGTTTTTCTGTTTGTGATATCCTCTTTGTCCTGTCCTAGGATACAATATCAATAGGAAAACTTGCGTTTTTATTTCACTTCTGCAATCATCTTGAATGAGTGTATTTTGTTGGTTGTCCAATCTAAAAATAGTCCTTATCTCAAGATAAAGGGGTCATGGTTTTGCTTTGTCTCACAACTAATTGTTGTGACTTTATGTTTAACAACTTTGGGCTAAAGCTACTAAACAAAATTGCATAGTCCCCTACTTTGGTTTGTGTGAAGGGTGTGGAACTACTATTCATTTACTTGTCTTTTTGGGAACATGAAACAATCTTGTAAGGGGAACCAGGAGAGACATTTTTCCTTGGTGTGACATGGTTAATTCTATTTGAAATTATCTGTCATGGAACAACCTTTGGAATAATTGCTGTGACTCTGGTAATTGGGAACATGTGTGGATTAGCTGATGCTTTATCCAGCAAATGTGGTGGGTCCTGTGCTGCTGCTAAGGTTCACTGTTTGTTGCACCTTTAGCACTGGTTTAAATCCTGATATTCATATCCAGAATAGGGACAAATCTTTCAGCTTGTCATACAGTGGAGATCTTCCAGGGCTGAACTTTCTCTTCCAAAGTCCAGCATGCTCCTGACTCCATAGGACACTGTCTATGTGCAGTATCCCCGCACAGCTGATGGCTGAGATGTAATGAAGGGGAGGCCAGAATGGTTCCTTGTAGCAGCCACTGGTGTTCCCTGAAAAGAATAAATGTGTGTTTTCTTGAGAGATCCTTTCCTCTCTGAGATCAGTCTTTAAAAGTCTGGTCTGTCTTGGATCCATGGGAGCTGGGGTACAGTAGCAGGATGCCTAGAGCTTCTCTGACAACAGTACACATGACAACGAGGGGTTTCAGGGAGGTCCCATTGTCCGTGACAGGACACATACAGCACCCAGGAAGCAGAACCAGTCTGGTTGTCTGGATGGCCAGATCTTACTGCCTAGACAAATGGAGGCAGGGAAACCTCACAAAGAGAACCGAGAACGCATCCCTCTTACTTTAACACTCACCTTTGTATTTTATTCCAAGAGGGAACAAGCCTATCCTCAAAACAAAATATAATAAACAAAATATAATAAACAAAATATGATAAATAGGAACAAAATATAATAAATAGGAACAAATATAATAAGCAAAAAGACAGTGTTTGGACAATTTGGCTGCAAGGAGAGACTTCATGGTTGATCATCACACTCATCTGTTAACCAGGGCAGCAAATTTTGATATTTTGAGCAGGTGAAGATTTTGAGTGGTTTCAGTTTTATCACTCTCCCAGACAAAACCACATATAGAAGAATCAGATTCAGGTTCAGATAGTAAAAGGAACACAATTAAACCACATGAAGAGTTTTTTTGGTTTTTTTTTTGTTGAAAACCTTGCACACACAGGCGAGTCCTTCCCTTTGTGTATACTACTAATTATTTTTTAAAATTATTTTTATATGAAGCAGTTCTGTGAAGCTCACTTGCCTAATCCTGAGGGTAGGAGTTTGCTAGTCTTGACATGTCAGCAGCTTCTAATGGCTTGAGATATTGGCTGTGTTTTGTAGTGAGGCATGAACACCATGCTTCTCACATCCCTCACATTTCTTTGTCTCGTGGGAGGTAATAGCTAGATATTTTTCACAGAAATATTTAAATCGTTATTGCACAGCTTTAATCTATTGCCTAAAAATATATCTTATAATTGTGTGCTCCACCTGTTGATCAATCATACATTGCCTTTTTAACTCTGTTCTTTCGTTCAGTGTCCCTTTCCTTTTCCTCTCTGCTGCTCCATTACACATATTATATTATGCAGTGACTTACAGAAGTCATGCATGACTGCTATTGCTTGATGACTGTTGTTGAACATCTGGTTTATTCATAGGGGAGCTATCATACTCGAGAACAGGTAGACTCATGCTAGAAATTTAAGCCTGAGGCAAGCCAGTTTGCATGTTGCTATTCCTTTAAATCCTGTATTTCAATACCCAAGACAGGAAACACAGTGAACTTCAGATGTGGTAACTTAGAAATATATACTCTTTCTATACTTATAAATATATATAGAAATACAAAATAAATTAGAAATATATACTCTTACTTAACTAAGAACACCATGTTCAGTATTTTAACAAAGATTCAGAAAAAGGTAAAGATTTTTGTGGAGAACAAGAGCACCTGCATTTATATTAGATAGCATAAAAGTGTCCAAAGGTTATAATTTATCTTGTTTCTAATCACTAGCTTTGTGAGCTTTACAAGAGGCATTGCCAAGGACAGGTTATTCCCAGTTCATCTATTGCTTCTGCTCATGGAAACATGAATAAAGATAGATGGGTTTATGGAGTACAGAAATCCTTATGCGTTTGGTTGGCTTTAAATTTTAATTTCTTTTTGTAAACTAACCCTTTACAGATGTAATTAAGCCTGTGCTGTCATTTTACATCTTCAGATTTTGAAATGTCTCCACTGGGAAAGGACCCTCTGGAAGCCTTGAGGACCTTATCCTTTTCGGAAAACCCAGGTTTACAGCAGTCGGCTGCCCTCTATTACTTGCATATGAGTCAGCACAGTAAGTTACCTCAGTAAGCATTAGAAAATTTTCATGTGATTATAAATAAAAATATTATTTCAAACTGTGAAACTCCTTTTGATTCATTAAGCAAGTTTTTTTTTTGCTTTCCTGCCATGTTGTTTGCTAAGGAAGATGGAAAACTATTATTGCCATATAGGCAGAGTCAGTTCTGGGTTTTGCTATAAGGAGATATCTCTTACGATTATAAAAGACTGTTACTTATGTGAAGCTCAGCAGAACCCAAAGTATTTAAAGTTAGTGTATACTGAATCTCCTGAAAGCAACACAGTCAAAATATGGTGAAAGGAAATGGACATAGTGACCAGTTAACGTTAAAAATTATATACAAAAGAGGACAATGGTCCAGAAGTTAGATTGTAGTGAAAAGCTATGAAGGACACATTCTTCTTTGTTTCAAATATTCTGTGGGAGCACTTGGCTCTTGAGGTAGTTTGTTAATGGTTAGGAGTCAGCCTAGATATCCCAAATAAAATATCAGCAAGAGTTTGAATTCTACAAAAAGGTAAAAATACTAGCAATAAGCAGGTTGCAATTTATTTATTTGTTTATTTTAATTTTACTTCAAAGACAATATTCTGTCACTTGGATTATAGCTTTATCCCATGTATTATTTGCTGGATAAAAAGTGCAGGTAGCCACAAGGCAAGGATCTGCTGTGAGGCAGAATGACTTGTTTGTTAGCAAGGCACACCTCTTCCCTTCCCATGATGTTTTTGAGGTACTTGATTATTCAAAACTTCTTCAGGAAACTTGCCCTGTTTGCTAGTGGCAGTGGAATTTTAATGAAGGTGAATACCACTCTGCCTGTGTATGGGAGCACCTCAGGCTTAAGTCCATCAAGGGAAAAATGTGACTGTGATGAACAATGGGACTCATGAATATTTCCTCTCACTCTTGCAGTGAACATCCCCCTGCCTGTGGAACATCTGGAACCCTTCTATGCCTTACTACGTTCTGCTGACCTGGAAGTGCAGCAGATGTCTTCCTTGTCCCTTGTCAACTTCCTGCTGGAAGGAAATAGTGAGTAATTAATGACACATCTCTCTTCAGGTGAAGAAGTATCTGTTCAGCCAGACTCAGACAGAAGGTGGGCACTTCTACACAAATCTAGATTCCTTTTTTGTTCCTCATAGGACACAAAGTGTGAGTCTGATTCTGACTGCAAGATACATAGCTTCTGGTGGCACCAAGATAGATCAGATTCCTCCAGCTACATTATATAATGTGACAAGAGTTCTTCGATCTGTGTGCAAAGGCTGATAAATTATTCCCAGGCCAGTGTGGGAATTCTATTCTCATTCTTGGATCTACAGACATTTTTCCTTTCAAACAACGGATACAGCTAATATAAATAAACTCTGTGTACGAGACAGTGCTCATTTTCTGGTTATTTATGAACTGGACCTTAGTCTTAAATGGCTTGTAGAGAGAAAAAAAAGTTTAAACACTTAGTGTAATTCACTTGCTTCTGTAACCAAAGGGGAAAATAGACTTGAGATAGAATCTGGGAGATGCAGAAGAATAACTTCCCAATAAAGTTTATGTTAATAGACAGGGCAAGAACATGCCACACCTCATCAGTAGAGTCCTTGTTGCATCTACTACTGCACTCCTGGTCACCTGAGCCCCAACAAGTGTTCTATCCTGCAGTCCCATGATAGCAGAAGACAGAGTCAGTCTTCAGCAAAGCTGGCTTTTTTCTTTGCTTTCTTTTTTTTAAGGATTTTGCTGCAAATAATATCATGTCATTATTTACAAAGAAAAATGATACTTAAATGGTAGACCTCAGAAGAAAAAGAAAGGGGGGAGGGGGATTGCTGAGTAAGTTGCAAATGTATTGGAAAGCTGCAGTTGCTCTTGCCAAAATTAACCTCATTTGGGACCTTCTGGCCTAAAACCTCCAAACATCTGTTACACTCTTTCATGCATCTGAAGGAGAATTAAGCAAACCCAGCTGGAGACTGTGAGTGGCTTTTTGGCTGTTTCTATCTTAGTTCTATTCTGTATAATCATAATGTAGATCTCCAAAGCAGTCAATGGATGATGTATTTCCACAAAATCACTAAATCCTTACTTTTTTATTTGTCCATTTTTTCTTGAATTTTTGAATAGTTGACAAAGAATTAGTTGTCCAAATGGGTTTACTTGAGCCAATTCTGGATCTGCTTGAATCGGAGGATCCCACTGTCCAGTGTAATTCCTGTGCCTGCATCATGACTTTGGCTGTTTCAGGTGAGTGTTTTCTTTGCCTTTATCCTCTGCTGTGAATTCATTCAACTCTTCCATCATATTTTAAGATGAAACAACCTATTTGCAATTGGTTTAAGAGTCATAAGATGCAGCAACAAGTTTCGGTATTCCCACATCATAAATTCAACCTCCTGACATTCCAGTTATTTTTCTCAGTGTTTCTGACTTTGTGCTCTTATTATTACAAACCTTTTTCTGATTTTCATCCTAAATGAAATTCATGTATTCATGACTGGTTTATCTTAATTAATGTCTGCATTGGCTTTTGCTTCAGGAGTTCTGTCCCTCTGATGTCTATGCTGATGAGGTTCCTTCATTTTACTAGACTGAGAAAGCCAAGGTCTTTTAAGACTCCTCTTGTAAGTGAGACTCTCCATTCATCTTCAGAGTCCTTCCCGGTGTAAATGATATGTTCCAGGAATGGAACCCAGCATTTGCATGTGCTGAATGGTGATACCACAAGCCTCAGGCTGTGGTGTTGTTGCAGTGCCAAGGTATAGATAAATGCTGCAGGAGTTCTGTTTTGGATTCATCTCTTCTGAAAGAGAAGTCACCAGAAATGTGCAGTACTTCAGCTGAGGTGTCACCTGTGCCTTTTGTTGTGGCACATACAGAAATATGTTTTGTGGTGCATCTCATGGTAACACTTGCAGGTTTGGTGATTGTGCCATGGTGATGTTGTCAACCTACAGCTGACTTAATCACTTAGGCTTGCTCCTCCTTTGCTGCTATTTCCAGCAGACACCAAGTAATCAAGTCTCTGTACCACAGATGTTTCCAAGTGCAGATCCCTGCATTTTGTACAGGTTTCATTCTGTTTCCATTGCTTCAGTATTCTAACTTGTCTGTTATTTGTAAAATATTCTGGTCCTCCACTGCATTGACAGTTCTACATTAGCATCTTTGTTTTAACTCTCTGGTTCAAAACAAATACAGACTAGCCCTCATGGAATTCCATTTGTAGCCTCTTCCCAGGTGGTCATTCCCATTCAGCAAAATTTTCTGCCAGTTTGCTTTCAGTCAGTTTTTTATCCATCATGTACTACTTGCATTTGTCACCATCTTCTGCCTAACTATGAATATTTCATATAATGATTTTAATATTTTCCTGGTATCCAGACAGGTAAGTTCAGACACAGTTACCAAAAGAAAGGTTATCATGTTAGTCTGTCTCACTCTACCTTGTGCAAACTCGTAGTTCTCCAGTACAAACTGTGTACAAGACTGTAGAAAAGCTGTGTTTTCACATTTGTTTCCCTTCTTGTAGCCAGCTTCCTTTTCCAGCTTGGGAAGGTGCAATCTGATGTCCCAGAAGGTTAAGGGAGGCATGATGAAAGTGTTAATTTCTCATTTAAGTATTTATGTTGCAAAGGAGGGGTGGATAAGCTGGATCCAACCACATGAAAGTGCTGATTTGCATTTTATCCCACCTTTTTGTTTTATTTTCAGGTTTTTAAACACTCTTCCCTTAGGAGCTTATTTTTAAGCACTGCATATAATGGTCAGGTTTAAAATTCTACATACTACATTACTTTGTGTGGAATGCAAATTGCCTCATTTAAATGTCTTAATTAGGCATGGCATCACTAAACTTATAGGTACTTGGCTCTAGAAGGACTTTCTTTGTGTAGGATCACTGAAGTTAAGCCCCTAAAAATTACAGAGATGTCCCTTCACCTGTTTTAAAAAGTCCACTGAGAAAGTGATTTGTTTGGGCATCTAAGGATGTTACTTAGTCCTGAAGGCACTCATACCCTTCTACATGTCTGACCTGGAATACAGGGAGGGAACCCTCAGCTACTGCAGATCCAGGCTGCCTTCATTCCCTGTGGTCCTTCTTTTGCCTTTGAACACTCCCTTAAGCGCCAATGTCCTTCTGAGCACAAGTACTCCAAATTAAGCACTCAAAGAGATTTCAGAGCTGAACACAGAGGTGGGCAGTCCTGCTTAGGCTGGGTTGCTCCCTGGTGTTTGATCAGTGTTAAGGATCTCTGTCCCAGTTTAACTAGAATTCAAATGGGCTGGATCCATTTATTTGTTTTTCAGACTATATTTAGATAACACAGCAATGAGACTAAAGCAAGAGGCAATTCTTCAGGGTTTATTTTAATTTTAACTTGCAGACTCTGATATTTTTAAGCGTTTGCTTGAGAAAAGTATCCTGTTCAGTCATATCCTTCAAGAAGACC
Organism: Agelaius tricolor; assembly: GCF_023055355.1. Classification (NCBI taxonomy): domain Eukaryota; kingdom Metazoa; phylum Chordata; class Aves; order Passeriformes; family Icteridae; genus Agelaius; species Agelaius tricolor. The sequence goes on from NW_027269261.1 coordinate 50,395,473, forward strand.
ATTTATGCAAAAAAGATAAATATGGAAGCACAACCAAATTAGGAAGATCCTTAGATGGCTTTAAGGTGACTAAAATTCTGTATCTAAGAATGGTCTAATTCTGTTGCAACAAGCATGCAAGACTATGTACAGAGTGAAACTGTTTAGCAGTGTTACTGCAGGTCATGTGTAAACTGGGTTGTCTCCCTGCTGCAATAGGGAGCTGAAAAATAAGAAGAACAAACTTCTCAAAAAATATTTGAAGCTTAGTTTGTTCCAACACCAGCATTTGTTCACACAGCAAAAGGACACATGCATAGTTGCAATTATCTGCAGCTTTTTAATCACTGAGTGAAAGTGAGTGAATCAGTTATGAGATAAGAACTCAGAGTACTTCAGAACTAAATGTTCACATGCTTGGGGTTTAGGGGGGTCTGAACATCTGCTTCAAGCTAAAACAAGGAGGATGCAATGAGCGTAAAGCACATTCAAAGTTGTTCTGATGGGAATTTTTAGGTACACAAATGTCTGAGTGTGGAAAGAAAGAATTTATAAATTAGTGAGTTATTCAAACACAGCTTGAGTAGATGTTGATTTCCCCACTTTAGAGTACTGTCTCAAACACATGGCTTCCTTCTAAAAGCCTTCCAAGGGGTGTCAGTGGTTGCAGTGGCATCAGTGGAGGGACTGCATTTTTTAAGATAAACAGGTGGTCCAGGAGAGAAACATGATCTAGCTTGCCACCTCTCATACAGAGATGGCAAGAGTTACACATCTTGGTGAGATCGATTTCCCCATCCAGTCTGTCATCATAAACTGGTAAAACAAGTGTTCAGGCACAATATCTGATAGAAGAAAGAATTTGCCTAAGTTTTGTCCAAATGGTCATAATCCCTTTTCTCAAAGGCAAGGTTCTTTTTCACATTCACAAACATTTATGGAGTATATTGTGTACAAGAATAAGGGAACCAGTGATATCTAAATTCTTCCTTAATCTTTTTACTTCTCTTTTTTATTCACCTGAGTAGTTTGCATCACACCCATTGGAGTCATACAAAAGACTTTCTGCTTCTACTGAGGGAAACAAAAGAATGGTATGTAGGCAGATTAGATTAGAGAAGGGCTTGTCTATGAAAGGGACCAGAATATTTCACCAGAATAATAGCTTCCCACATGGAAAAGCTATTTTAAATAGATTACTCTCTCCAGAACAATTATTTTTCTCATTTTTTTTCAGAATAAAAGTTATTTACTTGAGTATATACTCATAGGAAGACAGAAAATTACTTGCCCTGGAATATTAAACTGATACTCTCTGAACTATACTTGAATAAACATCCTGGCTAATCTATGTCAATTCCTCACTATATAGGTTTTAGGTATAAAACTAGCATCTTTGTTCTCATAACTCTCAAAGTTAGTTAGTTAGTTATTTATCCAAATACCTTTTTTTTAATTTGCTCTGTCTGCTTCATGTTTCTCTCAGCAAACTTCCACAGACTGGCCATTGTTCAAATGGTGTATAAATATTGTTAATTTCCTTAGAAACCTCTGCACTGTTTGTAGATGTCAAGTGAGTAATACAGGGAAATTCCAAGAAAGAACTTGGCCCTGAATATACCCTACTAAATTAATTAAACCTTACCTGCAGTTAATGAGGTAGTTTTTGGTTATCACACTGTGAATAGGTTGGTCAGACATACCAAGGGTTTGACAAGTACAACACTGTTAACCTGTTTAAAGGATCTTAAGGATATTTTAATTATCGTAGTAACAAACCAAAAGCATTGAACCAGCTGTGATTTATGGCTAATCCAGAAATAATGAAATAAGGAAACAGGTTTCCTTCCTGTTAAGCTCTTAGACTTTTTAAGAGTTTCCTTTGAGCATGCAGAGAAATCAGAGAAGGGAACACCAAGGGATAGTCCTGCTGGTTGTCCTGCTTGTGGCTCACAGTAAGATGTCAGTAAATATTTCTTTCTTTCTCTGATTCTTTTCTCCAGAGTCCAACCGAGAGGCTATTGGTGCTGCTAGAGGAGTTACACCCCTACTGTCTCTTGCCAATTCCTATGATCCCAGAGTCCAGCAAAATGCAGTTGGTGCTATTCTGAACCTCACACAATCAGGTACTTTTGGACTAATGGTTTACCTAAATTGCCAAAAGAAAACTCACTGATAGAAAAATAATCCTAAAGCTTAAGGCAAGAATAAAAGCATATCTGATCAACAAGTTATTTCCTCTGCATATGGCATTCATGTTGGTACCATAGGTTGATGATTTAAATTTTGCTGATACAGGCCCTTTTTTGCCTAGTAGCAAAACAAAAAAGCTTGATTTTTAAATCCAAGGGGCTAGTATAAGAATATTTAAACAATCAGTCAAAGAAATAGGAGAAAAATAGCTATTTGTTAAAGAAACAATTTGGCCTAAAAAATTAGCCGGACATTTGGTGTACTTTAAAGCAATCTCAGGAGCTTATCCAACAAAGTCAAGCTTTAGGAGCTTTTTGCTGACTTAACTCAGTGCTGGAATATACTAAGTATAACTATCACAAGTCAGACATTAAAGGCTCCTGGAATATCTTCAAAGAGCTTTATCAAAAGCAGTATTTGGACCTCTGCAATGATATGTAGACTACCATAATTAACTCTAAAACAAACCAGCATTAAATTTCACCTACCAAGATGATACCATTATTCCACAGAGCTAAACGTTAAAGTCATGAACAACACCTCTGAACTCTGTGTTGTGGAAGGAAACAGTTGGAAAGAACTTATACAGTTGGCTATTACATTTCTGGTATTGTTCAGGATATTTTAAATAATTTGTTTTGAAAACACAGAAATCACAGTGAAGATCATACCTGAGACTTTTCAGCATCTCCAGCAATTCAGATTCTCAGAGCAGTTTTTAGTATAAAACCATTAAAAGCTTAATCAGACAGCCTGCTAGTCTTTTTGCTAAAATATCTGCATGCTGCTGCATTACACAAGCTCTAAATTATATACTCTCCAGTCACACTGACTGGCATATATTTGGACAACATCAGCACTCTTTAGAACCCAAGAACTGTGCACATCCCTTTTGATTGGTGCCTCCAGATGAGAGGAAGGGAGGGAGGAAGACACTTTCACTTTTTCTTTTTAATGGCAGAGAAAATCCAACAAGTCCTTTGCAAGGAAGGAGCCCTACCAGTTCTTGCCTTGCTGCTGGAATCTCCTGACTCAGAAGTCCAGGTATGACTAAAATAGGTCAGATTTTAAAAGAGTAACATCGTGACTGTAAGGAGAGCACAAACCTCAGTATGCAGAAATGAAAAGGAGGAAGAGGAGGAATGTTTTCTCTAGTGAAGTGGAGAAACATGGGAGAGCATCTTGGCAAAACTCAGCTCAGTCACATAATATATATTAAAAGACCCAATTTGTCTCACTGCATAGGAGAAAGTTTGTGATCTAAAATTTCTTCTGCCAGCACACATTAATGTATGCACAGGGTTGTTATGTGGCTACCTTCTTTGTTTTTCAGATCATCAGACATGATGCAGATAGGTCTCTTCTTCTGGGTTTTGGTTTTTTGTTTCAACTGGGGCATTTTTGCATTCTAACTTTGATCATCCACTCTAAGCAATGTTATTAAGTATTCTGAGAAGACAACTTGAATAGATCTTTTTCTTGTTGTTGTAAATATCTGTAAAGCATCCTATTTTATGCCTATCACAGACACCTGTTTGTGATTCTGCACACTCATCAGAGAGCCTTAGTGCAAAAGTGTGCTGATAAATAAACTATGAATCAGAGCTGTAATCCTTACACTCTGCTAGTTTGTTTATTCAGTCCTTTGAGTAGCACAGAATTTTTTGCCCATTAGTTTAATTATCTCTACTCAGATATTTTAGATGTCTGAAGGGATGGTCCCTCTGGAGTTGCTTTCTGGAAACTGTTTCCACATTTTTAGATTTCTCTGAGATTCATCTTAAAATTTCCATCTCTGTAGCTCAACCTGTTTCTTGTAATTGTACCTCCCTAGTAATAGATACTTTTATATGTGTAGTCCTCCCTAGCGTTAATGGTTAGATGCTTTGGAAATGATGTCTTGACATGCTAGGGCAATATCTACATCCAGCTTGAGTATATCAGTGTAAACATATAATACAATAGCGCAGATGACTTAACTTAGATGCCAGCAGCAATGTCAGTGCAGCAGCAGAGCACATTCCCAAACAGCCAGGCTCCTAATAAATGTACTACACGCCCCAGCAGGATTGCTGGAGCAGCTACAGCATGTTGTTTCAACCCTATAAACACCCTTAGGATGAAAAAGCATGTTATTTTTATTGGTTTTAAATCTGAGCATTTCTCCAGTTTATTTGTATTCTCTTCAGTGTGTCACCACTCTGACCTTTCTCTCTACGTTTTTTCTTGGTTCTTTGCAGTACTACAGCTGTGCTGCCCTGAGCAACATGGCAGCCAATGTTCAGCACCACAAAGCCTTGCTGAGACCCAGTGACAGATTCCTGCTGTGGACACTGATCTCTCTCCTATCCTCTTCTGTGGACAAGGTAAAGCTGTAGCTTTCTCTTTGTGAAAAGACTTAGCATCCAAGTAGAGGTATAGACTTGGGCTTCCAGTTTCAGCCTCACATTATTCTGTTCATCTACTGTGCAGGTACTTATGCAGCATCTTTCCCATGAGAAAAGACACCTATAATAGAAAATACATGGGTTCTACAAGGTCAATGTATGAAGAAAGCCAAGGGAAATCATTAAAGTTGTTCTACAGCCCTGGACACTTCCTTTAGACTAGGATAGCCAGTATGTTATTAACTTGAAACACCATGTGAGAAGTGCCCTGTCCAGGCTCTGTCTTTGATCATTGTGTGTGTGACAGAAGTTGTCTGACACATCTGTTGTGCTACTTGTTTTTTTCTTTTTGGTATCCGGAACTTTTACTGTATGGCTTCAAGGATGACATCTTGAGAATTTTGCTTTGTTGGAAGCCACATCAAGGAAACTTCAAGAAACCACAGTTCCTGGTGGAACTTGAAATTCTGTGTAGAAGGGAGGTGAAAAAAACTGCAAAGCAAATGGGACAATTTCTTTCCCTTAATTTTCTTATAACTTATCAGATGTTCTAAAATAAAGCCAACATCTGAACCCCATTTTTCATCAACAATAGGATGACTGGTACTAGGAGGTTGAAAAAAATGTCATCAAAACTTTGAAAAAAAACATGTGCCAAAACTTACTTTTGAAGATAATGTAAGAGCTTACTAGTGTTGTCATGTTTATTTTGTGTGCAATAGGCAAGAACATGCATTACTGAAACTGCTCTTTTTCCTCCTCTCTCTCATTTTTAATTTTTGGTTTTCCTCTTTGGCACAAGCAGGTTTCAAGCCAGGCATGTGTTTGCCTAAGAAATTTGGCTACCAGTGGTAAGCAATGTCTTGGAGATAAAGAAACCACACTATTTCTATCTCTCTCTGCCTTTCAGAGTGAGCACAGTGGGCTGGGAACCTTTCCTATCAAAAGCAAAGAGACATTTTCTACATTTTAACTGGATGTTAAGGGAAGAGGAAGGTGCAGTGCATATACTAACTAAATCTGCTTTAGAGCTCCCAGGTAGCAAGGGGAGTATCTGGAGAAAGTGAGAAAGGTAGCAGAGGTGTGTTTATGTACAGAGCCTTAGTGAGTTGCTGAGCTTTCCTTCTTTCCATGTTTCTAAGCATTAAAGCCAATTAGGACAGAATGTCTTCTGAAATTACTTATTGAGTGGGAACCTGTCTTCTCCAAGGCATGATTCTGTCTATCATTAAATATAATTTTCTCCCATGCATTTGTCATCCTCCTAAAAAACGCTATTAAATGTCCAAGATTCATTTCTATGACATATTCAGGAAATAGTGGCCGAGGATTGGCACACTCAGTGCTAAAGTCCCAGACTCCAGGGTAGACTTATTCATCTAGAAAATGTAGAGGTGCTTAATTCTCAAGAAGTCACAATTATAGAGGAGTTGAGAGCAAAGGAAGTGCTGTGCCACTCCTTGACGAGTTTGAAACACCCAGTCTGCTTGACCTTTTAGATCTGCCTCTCCATCTGCTGGCTGCTCTGGCATTGCCTTTTAGTGCACTCACTGAGGTTGCAGGAGCAAGTGGGGTATAACAACTCAGTGGGATGGCTGGGCTCTCTTCTGGCTAACCAAAACTCTGCAAGATAGGTGGTGCTTGGAAGGTCTTTCTGTTTGTTCAGCAGAAGCTGCCACCTTCATACCTGGCCTTATGCCAATGATAGAGTCAGAAAATTCCCCTCACTCGTTTTCTTAAGGTTCAGACACAGACTGAGGGTGCCCAAACCTACATTCTGTCATCAAGCTTGTATTAATCCCTCAGCAAAAGGAGGCAGAACAAATGAGCGTTTCTTTTTATAACTGAACATCTGGCATTGCCCATCGCATGGAGATGGGGAGGTCCCCTCTAATTTGATACAACAGTCAACTGTTTGAGTCAGAGCCTGAATTACTCCCTGCAGTGCTCTGAACCCCCCTGACCTCCTTTGTTTTCCCACACCAGTGGACATCCAGGCTGAGATGGTTGCTGAGAACGTCCTGCCCCAGCTGTGCTCTCTCCTGGCCTCTGGAAGCGAGGACGTGCGTCGTGCCTCCATCGCTCTGCTCTGGATACTCTCCCAGCACCCGCCCAACCAGGTATGGGAGATCATTTCCCTAAAACACAGGGGAAAGACTCGTTCGGGCCACCACCAGGGGTAACACTCTGTTATGGCAAAACAGCCTATGAAATGCAATTTGAGAATGACCAAGAGACTCTGGGAGCCTTCCCAACCCTTCTCTCTCCTACCCAAAATAACCAGGCTTCATTTACTGCATCTGCACTGTCACCAACTACCTGAGGAGCCACCTGTTGTGCTGAGGGGGATCCCAAGGAGAGACCAGTGAGAGAGTAGAGGGGCAGATGGATGTCAGAGCCGTTGGATATGTGGATACTGCCTTGCACTCCTTGCAACTCCCTCTAGTCCCCTCAGTCCCCAGATAGGTGTATGAGGGGGAGGACAAACACAGCGCCATGAGAGACTGCCACCATGAGGGCAACCAAGGAAGTTATATCTTGGCTACAGAGCTTCCCCACCCACTGAAAAGCAGAGAAACTGATTTAGAGCACACATTTAAAGTGCATAAGTGCAGAACAAAGAGCAAATATCCGTTACTCCCTACATGGACAGTGTTATTCAAAAGTGCATTTGTAGAATATTGACATATTTTGAATTAGGATCAAAACAAAAAGGGGGACTAACAGCATTTGAAATCTTGTCTATCTTTAGTTAATGCATTAGGACTTTAAACAGGACTGTGTGTCCTCATATCCTAAGTAACAGAACGATTCTTTTGCCCATGTTCAGGGTAAACACCACCATTAATAGTGCAACCCTAGCAAATACACGAAGAAGTCTGGCTGCAATTAAATTACGGCAAGTACTGACAGATTATTCTCGTTTTTAAATAAACTTTTCTTTACAGTAATTACAGACATCCTTAAGAACGTAGATGTGAAAGGTTTTGGTAAGTGTTTTAAGCTAACAACAGCATTTGAAAGTAGTCAGAGGTTGGGTACATAGAGCAAAAACAGGTGAGAACCTTTCCTGCCACATTGCTTCAAGCAGTAGTGATAGGGTCTGAATAGCTTCAAGTGGCCTTAGGTGCTTCTTGTGCCTGAAATACACTTAGCCTGATTGGGAATTTACTCTGGGTTTAGAAAGCTTGGTGTGTAACAATTCAGTTGTCTGTGTGCAAACCAAAATTGCACCTCCCCTACCTCTGGGATGTGATAGGAAAATGGGTGAGCTCAATGCCTGGGAAGGCAGCAACTAGACCACAGAGCTATTCAAGGCAGAGTGGCTGCATGAGCACAGAACATCCTCAATTGCTTGTCAAACTGCCTCATAGAATCAAAACACAATTTTCTCTCAACAAGCTTACAATTGAAATGCATTAAGTTAGTTGAAGGCCGTTTGCACAGTAAATATGTTATTCAGTAGGAGACATACTGGAACATGGTCCTCACTCAGATTTGCTTTTCTTATCTCCAAATATCATTCACATTTTTTGTTCTCCCAGGAAAGAGTACCCACAAATCCTTTTCTCCCTGGTCCTCAAACTTGTCTTTACCAGTGTTTCAAATCCCTGGCCACAAAGAGACACTGTGAACTCAACCTCACTACACCAGTGGTGAAACAGCCTTCATGAGGGAAAAAGGATCAGTAGCAGGAGGCCGGAAAGCAAAGCATCTCACTTTATTCCCCAATGAGAAGTATCTACATCTCTAAATTTGTTTAAGCGAGCAAACACGGCTATCCCTGACTACTGAATGTTGCTGCTTTGTGCGAGCGAGCCCTGGGCACTCTGAGAAGAGTCTGACTTCTTTGTATTCACATCCTGCCTCCCCATCTCTCTGCCTTTTCTGGCCTGCTTTTCAAGTCTTTTCAACGTTTCTTTCTCTAACTCAGCCTGAATTCTCCGTGACTGAAAAAGGGACTTCTCCATGGGAACAACTGTTGGAAAACAAACCACTGAACAAAGCTAACCTTTACAACCAAGTCAAGTGATGCTTGAATTATTACAAATACTACCCAGGATACAATGGGGCAGAATCTGTCTGCCCTTTAGTTACCATGAAGCAAACCCCCAGGAATGCTTCACGGGAACTCCTTGCCCTGCTTCAGCCCCCTTTTTGCAATCTCCTGGTCAGGCTGTTGACAGGGATTCCCAGCAAGGGCTGGAAAACTTCGCTTTTGCAGAGGGAATTTTATTCAGTTTTCCCAAGGACAGCCCAACCCTGAAACACTAAAGAAACAGGCTTTGTGAGAAAACAGTCTTTTAAGTCAAATTCCTTTGAGCAAAAGACCTGGAAGTCAGGGTCTGTCTATTCCAGATGGTGCCACTGAATCTCCACTCCAGGTACAAAATAACTTTGCCTTGACATTTTGCTAACCGGTAAATGGGATAATATTTACCTTGTCAAGAAATCCCTGTGTAAGGAGTATGAGTGCAGCATTGCAACTGGAAGCACACTTGCTGTTGGATTTTTTTTTCCTTGCCTTTATTTTTTTTAATATTCTAGTCTTGGGAGAAGTTAGATCAATTTCCATCTGAACCACTCAATCTATTTTTACTCACAGTTTTCTCGTGATTCTCTTGCATTGTGCAGAATTGAGCCAGAAAACAAAATCTGGATCTCAGCCATATTCCAGCCAAAAAAAGAAGTTCAGCAAAATTCAAGTACTGTCACTTGCTAATGTAGGTCCTAAATAAACAAAATATCTTGGCAGGGAAGTCATTATATATTAGAAAGTTCCTTTATAATCCATAGAAAATTTCCTCCTCTCAGGTTGTAGCAAATCAAAAATGGGTATCATAGTTGATGGGATTACGTAGAAAAGAGGACATTTGGCCCCAAAAGCGTAGAAGACAGTCATCAGTGGTAATTTAATTGGATTATCTAAAACTATATTATTTCTTCCTTTAAAGAAAATCTAAGGAAAATTTACTGTCATGTCTGCATATAGGATTCTTTAAATGCCCTGTGTTTAGGCATAGAACTGCCCTTTTGACTTACTTTCCTGTCTTATTTTAGGATTGCTGGTTATGACAGTGCTTAAAATGAGCTAAGTGAAGATGTCAGCTGGTATTAAAAGAAAATAAGATACACTTTTGAAATTTAGCCTAAGCAAAAGAAAGATTAAAGTTAAACTAACTTTTAAAGACATCCACCTTTCAACACTGCTTTAGTGATCCTGATATTTCATAGGTTTCAGAATTATGTGATTTTTTGCAGCTGTGTATAGGACCAATGGTTTGTTTTATATTGAACTCCCTTGCTAATGTGTCTCAATTTCCAGGCAGTACAAATTATATAGTTCATTGTGAACAAACAGAAGAACTGCATTAAAAACTCCTAAATTCCTAAGGGAAGGAGACTGAATGAAAAAAACACTCCCAAGAGGAAATCTTTTGCTTTTAACTGTAGACCTAAAACAAACTCTGTTGAAGTCAGGTTTCTCTTACACACAGCAGTGCTCCCTTAATCCATATGGTTATTGAGGTAACTACCTGTGCAGTAATCCAGACTCCTATCTGATACTACAGGACAAGAGTAATGGCTACAAACTGAAAGAAAGTAGGTTTAGATTTGGTATTAGGAAAAAAATCCTCACTGTGAGGGTGGTGAGGCACTGGAACACATTGCCCAGCGAATTTGTGAATGCCCCATCCCTGGAAGTGTTTAAGACCAGGTTAGATGGGGCTCTGAGCAACCTCACCCAGTGGAAGGTGTTCCTGCCCATGGCAGAGGGTTTGCAACTAGATGATCTTTAAAGTCCTTTCCAAGCCAGGTCATTCTGTGATTCAAGTAATATTAGTGGTAATTGGAGGAAGGCTACATTCAGAGAGAGATACCCAGCAAAGTACCTCTAAAATATCATCAGACAGCATAGAAATGTGTGTAAATAAGATGTTGTTCAGGACATGTTTACTGAAGAGGTGCCTGATCACAAACTGATCTAAACATACAACCCATTATTGTAGCCAGGTAAATTGCTGAGCTACTCAAGGACACACTGCTGCTACTACTTAACCGTGTAGCTCTGCCTTTCACAGCAACCCTGACAACCTCTCCTTCCAGTCAGGATCACACATCCTTCCCCTGACTAGCAATGACCACGGTGAGGCATTTGATGGAAACAACAATAAACTACACAACCTTGAAGACTCCAGCCTTCCATAGCAAGTACTCAATAGTCAATGCAATCAGACCATACTTGAGAGAAGCAGCACTGGACCCAGCCATATCCTTGGTTTAAATAAGCAAATTAATGCTCTTCTTGCAGAGCTAAGTTCAATCTCTCCATAGCTCACTGCAAAGCTGCATTGTGTTGTCCACACTGGATACTGAGATACTGGTTGCTCTTCTCAGGACACTCTGGCATGTGCTGAGCTCCTGCAGAGCCTGGGGATGTTACTGGCAGCACACAAAACAGACCCTGTGATTGTTGGACATACTGCTTGCATCATCAAAAACCTGTGCCTTTCCAAAAACAGACAGGTAGGTACACAATTTTTGTCACTGAACTATACCCTGTGAGGTTGCCATTGTGTTTATGTCAAATCAGCATTAAAAAAATAATTAATTCTGTGGGTAATTAAACATATGCCAATTTGCTATATATTTTACACAGAATTGAATATATGAATAAAAGGACCATAGTGAAAGGTAGTTCTATTCATATTTTCCTAATACAATATAAAAAAGCTAATTAAAATAATAAATATCTAATTTTTGCTATGAATGATGTGGTTACCTAATTTGACTGCATCATAGGTATATAAAGTTCAAGCAAGAACATTTCATACTGACTAAAGGAACTGTTCAGGAAAATCTGAGGTCTGTTATGAACTGTATCTTTATTTCCTGGCTCTCATGCTTCAGCTGCTGTTCGTTGTGAAACAAAACCCCAGCTACTGATGTACATTTTGCCTCTTTGGCAAGATATTAGTTATGCCAAAATGCTATAAAGATCTCTCTTGCTGACTTTGCTTCAAAATCTTCCTTTCTCCTCGCCTTTTAGAGTACCCTGATCAAACAGTACCACCAGTAGCAATCAATGAGGAAAAAACCCCACCAAATCCTCACTTCTGCCTTGTTCCACTTCCTAGTACACACTTTTTAAGACTCAGTTCTTTATTTCCCCCTTTGTTCACAATACAATTACTACTAGTTCCAGAGTTTTGAACCAGCCAGAAGGAAAATTACAGGGTTTTTTACTAAGATAAGAATTATATAAATTTCTAATAGCTGTGACATCAAGTTTTGCAGGAAACTAGATTCCCTTAAACTCAAGACCCACAGTAGGAATAAAAATGGACCATCATTCAAAGTTTGACAAATATAGTCTTTTTTTAAAATACTTAAATTCTGTGACTTTATGCTGTTATCAGCTGGGACCTGCTTTACCTTCAATAAAGCTTAATAAGACAGAGAGTATCAAGCTCTTGCTGCATAAGTGAATAAACAGACATGAGTGGGAGTGCCAGGTTTCCAGGATCAATTCTAAGGAATGCTGCCTAAAACACAAGTCCTTGGCACAAGAGGAAAAAGGCAGTACTGTTTTTATGCCAGCAGGACAGAAACAGAGTGTGGGAGCTTGAAAAGCAGCAATCTCAAATCCACCTTCAACCTCTAAGCAGCAAGTTAAAAAACCACAGCAAAAAATGCAGCATAAAATGAGTATCCAAAAAAGATACTCCATTTTGCTGATAGACACTTGAGCTCAATTAGGGAGCCATGAGCAACTTCCATTGTTAGGACGTCCCAGAGAGCTGATGACTTCATGATTCAACTTCACTAGCAACCAGTCACCCCCAGCTGACTCATTCAGAACTCATTTCTTGGTCTCATTTTTTGCTTTTAGTCCAGGTCAGCACAAGTTAAGCCTCCTATCTCTTTTCAACTCAGTCTATAACATATGTATCTCGGTACATGTGATCTCTGAACAATCCAAGGTGTTTTCACCTGGTTGTGGTAGATCTAAGAGGAGACATTTCCATTATTGATGGTTTCACCTCAGTGCTTCTGAAGCCCCCAGACACCACTAAACCCTAATGGAAGTGCTAAACATGACTCTCTCTCTTGTGGCAGAGAATCACTGAGAGCCGCTGTGTCGAAGGTCTCCTCCAGACCATGCTTTTGACCGACACTCAGGAAGACTCCCTTCATTACGTGACATCCTGCCTTGCTGAGCTAGCAAAGCAAGGTATGGCAGCAACCCTCCAATTCATCAATGGCTGAATCAGAGAAGTGCACATGTCTTGTATTAATTCTAACAGGAGATGGAGCACAACTGGACACAGAGCCCAAGTCTTTCCTTTTAAATTCATTGTAAGTTTCAACAACAAAATCCAATTCACTGGATACATGGGCTCCATTGTCTGCACTTTTGTTCATCTGTTTAAAATTCTTTAATTTTTTTTTGCTGAACTTTACATGGCCTGTCTACTTCTATTTGTAACATTTCCTGTTTCTCAGGCTGAAATAATTTTATCATTGCATAAACTGATATAAAAGACTAAAATACAAAGTAGGTCTATATCTGGAAATTTTTTGCACATGGATTTTATCAGAGATACCAAATTGGCACTCATGAAAGGTACAGCACTCTTTAAAGCAGAAAGGATGAGTGTAAATTTTCCCAACATGGCGCAGCATTGGATATTGTCTGTCAAACAGGTCATCTCTTCTATCTGGTGTGATGGTCATGCAGCTGGCAACACATCACATTTAATTTTGCGAGTGGAGCGCGCTCCTGGAGTAGCTGCTGGACAGACTGAGTCCAATAGGCCAAGAGTGGATCTTGCACATAAAGTGATTCATTTTTACAGAACAAAAAGCCAACAAAATATGAACCAAATCCATGGCCTTACCTTACTGAGAGCATAACCTCAGAACATGACCCTTTTTAACAACCTAAACGTACTTATTAACCAAGTTCAGCACTTATTTTGCCTCTCCAGTTGCATGAAGGATTCACCATTTCAGCAGTTTCTGGCAGACCTCTCAGCTTCCTTTCTTTGACACGGGAGTTCCTATTTAGAGACTATTCTCTTACCTTTCTGCCTTCCAGAAGGAGCCATGTTACACATGGTCCAGTGGATGGATGAACCTTTGACAAGGTGCTTGGTGAGACTGGCTGGCCAACTGGAACATCCTGAGCCATCCTTTCATGCTGCCTCCATCATCCAGCACATGATCAGTCACGGTAACTCACACAGGATTAACTGTGCTTTGAAAGAGACTTATGGCTGTCTGGAGTGAAATTAGCCTTTTCCCAAAGGACTGTCAGGCACTGAACAACCTTAAATATTCCTCTATCATCCCCCCAACTTGGTCTCTACGAATTTTTCAGAGTACAAGTGCCTATAGTCACCCTTGAAATAAAACAGTCCTTGAGTGCACGAGAAACTCCAGGGATGAAAGTGGACCACAGATAAAGGTCTGATTTACATGGTTTTTGCCTTCTTCAAGAACTGCCATTCTGCAGAGCTGGTCCATAGCTAATTCTGAGGTCCTTGCAAACAGCTTCAGTAGGAAGGTGGGAGACCATTAACATACTCCTCACCATGGGAGAGATGAGAACGTGTTTCAGACAAGGGTCACTTCAAATAAGGTTATATCTTAGTGTTTGACCTTCTTTCTCGGAATGTAAAATCTGATGGCATCCCCCACAGACAGCAGAGGCTGTGTTCCAAAATTTTAGCATAACTCTACTCCCTGACCAGCAAGAGAAAAACTCTTACTGAACCAAATCCTGCTGATATAATTCTAGACTAAATTAGCAGGAGCAGTGAAGTAAAGTAGTTTTAAGAATGTAGCTGAAATTTTTCAAGTTTCAATGAAAGAGAATAAAAAAGCATTATTTTTACCTATAGAAAACAGTATTATGCTTAAATACTTGCCTCATGCAGCTGAGAGCCTTTAACACTTGCAAGAAAAAGCTGTTCTGATGATACTTGCCACATTCTTTAGAAAGGTATAGTTAGATTTTAGACATTAGACATAAGAAAAACTGAAATCTGTGGTGAGTCCCCATTAAGGGAAAATGCAAATCTGCTTAATTTCTAGCGTTGAGGATTTGCAACAGAGCAGACTCTCTCTCAGGTAGTGAACAGAATCCAACAGCATAATCATCTAATGGATAGCTTCACCTACTAGGCCAACCACTGTCAATCAGTAGGCCCCTTGCACAGGGATCAGATTCCCAGCAGCCCACTCATCTTTTTATTTACCGGAAGTATCAGCAGTATTACCAGAAGCTGTAGTACAGGGAAGTCACTTGTCAGTCTTTGCAGTAATGTTGGTTTTAGCTGAAGGTGGATGAGTCATTATTGAAATGTTACAAAACTCAGTTTTCAAAGTGCTTAAAGGCTTGCATTGATCTCCAGTGGTTCTCCCATTTACACAGAAAAAATGATGCTTTTGTGGAAGTATCACATTGAAGAGATTCAAGCCTACCTCAAGAATTTTCTTACCCACCAAGAGGTCCGTTTTCAGCAGCTGGGCATCTCCACACTCTGCAGACTACGAGCAGGTACGTCCTTCCTGCCGAGGCTGCCTGCACCCATCAGCAGCAAACAGGCACTGCTTAGTAACAGACATCACAGAATCATTAGGGTTGGAAAAGACCTCTAAGATGAGTCCAACCACTAACAGTGCAAACTTCTCCAGGGACTAGCTCTGCTCACTAAAGAAAACAGAATAATCTCAAGGGTAGCTGTTACCTTACATGTTTTTAAGCAGCTCTTCAAGACTATCTCCCAATAAAGGCAGGAGGATTTTGTTTGTTTGCTTTAAAACTAAAGGCATTCAGAACAGCAGGGAAATGGGACTTCAGGAAAATCTTACCCTGTATAAGAACTTTTGGCACTTACTGGAATAAAATCCCAATATTGCCGGATGGAACGTGCCTGGGTTCGTCTGACCCTTGCTGCTTGCAACCTAAAAGTTTTTCAAATGTGATTTTAGTTTATTTTGATGAAGCAAGCAAATAAGAAATTTGCATAATTAGCTGATAATAAAGCTGGGAAGTCTCACATCTTCATACTTCAAAGTCCATTAATATTACTTAATATTATGCTGGGTTAAGTTAGTCTTCTTGTCTTTGGATAAAAGTTGAGTACCTATGAGGGTTATAATGTGGTAATAACTGTATATTGCACATATCTTTATGTATGTAGAGCCAGAGCCAAAACCCCACTATATCTACATAGGCAGCTGCTGCATAAGGCTGAATTTGGCAACTGAGATTTATATGTCTGGATCAGGAGAATTTAGCAGCAATCTTGAATGGTTGTAGGGATGAAAACTGAATTTGTATGTGCTTTGTGTGGTATTTTTCTGTCTTACCTGTAATAAGAATCACCAACCAACTGTATCTAACCTGAAAAATAAGTTTTCTATGCATCTGCATTAGAACATAGCAAAAAATAGCAGGTTGCCTAACACCTGTTATTTCTCTTCAGATCCAGACTTTTCATTAGCATTCAGAAAAAGCCAAATGGCTGAACTCCTTGAGCAAATCCGTCAGCAAACAGAAGAAACTCAAGAGCTCCTTAGGGCAGCTATGTGCCACGAAGACAGTTAATATTTAAGCCAAATGGTTTATGAAAACTTACCAGATCCAATGGCCTGAACTTTCAGAGGAAACAACTCTTTTCCTTGGTTCCTGTAATTTTCCTGCTACTTGCAGTTTCGCCATACAAGAGACATGTCCCGATAACAAGAATTGGAGCAGGTCAAAACACCTGCTATGCTTGGTTAACCTTCCATGGCTTGTTTTTGGTTTCCTCACCCCCCCCCCTTCAGAAAAACTAGCACTGTATTAATGAGGTTTTATTCATGCAACAGGCTGATTCCATTGATGAGGCATTTCTCAAGTATGCAGGTCTGCATTCATCTTTATTCTGTTTCTGTTCCATGTCCTGTATTTCAGAGCACACTCCAAGGACTTTAGAAAATAATTGAATCAACCCATACTATAAAGGTAGAAAACTACAAACAGGTTACTACAGAAAGTAACTGCTGAGGGGCAATTCTCAAAGTACAAAAACTTTGTAAGAATAGGTAAAGCCTTACAGCTGATCCTTGTCCACACTATAGGCTCTACTCTCCAGCAGAAGAGCAAAGGCATGTTAAGGCAAGGAAATGTTGCACAGAGCAAGTACAGAACACAGCAGGAACCATGAATGATTTGGGTGAGATGTGTTTAAGTACAGAACTGTGTTCTGCAAATGTTAAATTCTTTCTAAAGCTACTCGCAACAAGGGATGAGTGAAAATATTTGACAAAATTAGGATTTTTTGTTATATTTTGTATTGATATTCATTTTAAATTGAGTTAAAGAACAATAAAAAGGTATTCGTGTTTAAATTCAACTTATTTTCTTACACATATACTTCCCATGGGCAAGCAGATGTTCAGCCATCTCCAGGAAAACTGGGTTCCATCATGTGTAATGGTTACTTGGGAAGACACACATGTAACTTTAAACATCCCCCTTTCCTCTTCCTTCCCCCAGCTTTATATGCCCAGCATGACAACGTAAGGTATGCAATGTCCCTATGGTCAGCTGGGGTCACCTGTCCCAGCTGTCCCCTCCCAACTTCTCATGCAACCCCAGGCAGGTGGGGTGGGGTGAGAGGCAGACTCTGTGCAAATGCTGATGAGCAGTAACTAAAACATCCCTGTGTAACCAACCTTGTGTTCAGCACAAACCCAAACATGGCCCCCTTTGAGCTACTGTGAAGAAAATTAACTCTACCCCAGCCAAAAGCAGCACACTGTCTTTCATGGCACTTCTGACCATCTCATAGCTCTTATGTGCACGTAGAGCTTTAGAGCTGACACTGGGTACAAACATGCTATAAAAGTGAGATTAAAAAAATAGTTTAAAAAAGTTATTCCATCAGTTAAGAGCTCAGTGTTCCATTTTATTGTGGCTCAAATCTCTGAATTTAACTTTGGTGCTTGAGGGAGGCATTTTTGATAATTATTTCTTTTAATATCTGCAAGTTCTTTCCAATGGTACTGTTTGGGAAAAAACAGAACACAACAATGCACCTCCCCTCCAAAAAAAAACCAACCAAAAACCCAAAAAAACAAAGCAAAAACAAACAAGCAAAAAAAGTAAAACCAACCAAAACCACACTCAGTGCAGTAAAAAGGCCTTATGAAATTGCAGGGTAGACAGAAACTTTGGATAAAGCAATATGGCATTTTCAATACTCATCCATGACAGGAATTCCATTTTGAAATCTCGTGACAAACCATGTGCTCAGCCTTGGGCAGGTGGACTTTCTAAAACAAAGGACTGGCTGAATGACACACCTGGGAACAAAAACACCTCATACTGTAAACCACCTCTGTGGGTGATTTTAGATCAGTTTCCAAAAAGAAGCAGTGTAATATTAAGTAGTGATATTAGATATTAGTGTCCTGTATCTGTATTCTTAGGTAATCTCAAACATTATTTCAGTGTCTTAGCAAGAAAGCTAACAAATAACAAAGGATTCTTCATCAGGAATGAGGAGATAAAAGACATGAAGCAAACAGAGCTAATGGTGAGCAATGGAGGTTTTGTGATGTCCTGAAATAACTCACAGAGCATCGTCCCTGTGAGCATCGATGCTGTGCTGGGGAGATGGGAGCACAGAGCTGAGCCTTCCCAGAGCACACAGCTCTCTGCTGGGGAAGGCTGCTGCTCCCAACCCTCAGAACAGCTGTCTGCACCTGCTACTTCCACCTCACAGAGCAGTTCCACCTTGCCCCTCATGGTACAAACACAACCAGTTGCAATAGCAGGCAGAGGAGCTGGCCTTCCTCCCAATATTTTATTGTCAAAACCAACACTAAACAGAAGAGAAACTGTTTTCCCTGCATTAAAAGAGGCTTAACCAAAAGATTTAAAAATTCAATATTAAATCCTTTTTTAAAATTTCATACATCTACTCTCAATTCCCTTGTTTTTATATTGTATGTCGTACCCTTGAAACAGGAAATAGTTGCTCTCATTTGAAGCAAACCTGGATTGACTGTAATGACAAACTGTTTTTAATCCAGCCCTTCTAAAAAAAAATCAAAGCAAAAAAAGTAAATGTGAGAAATAAAGCCAGCCCATTTTTCCACAAACAGTGAAGCAAATGTGCTGAAGTCTCCCCAAAAATAGACCAGCATAATTTCTAACCAATCCTAAATAGCTCAAGATCAACACAATTTAAACCCGATCCTAAATGAATCCTAAGACTTAAAACTGAAGCTAAATGTAACTGCCTATTTCATTGCTCTCCTTCTTGTTGCAAGTGACTCTGTATTGATTTCTAGTAAAGAAATTAGAGAAAATCTGAAGCAAAATTTTAAGCAGACCATGAGTAGCAAGAAGAGTTTTCTATCAGAGATTGACTTTTGCTTCAATTATGCGAGAAAATGAAAATATAAGTAGAAATAAATATTTCAAACAAGTTTTATTTGGTACTTACATGCTATATATAGTTTTAAAGAAAAACTACATATTTTGGACACTTCAAAATATTGTGGCTATGTACATGGAAAACTAAAGAAAGCAAGAAAGGAACCCAATTCATTTTACTGTGTCACAAGTTACTATTGAAAGCACTCTGACTGAATGGCTATTTTTTCCCTTCCATAAATATTCTGGCAGATGAAGTCTCTTTCATTTTATTTCCATTGCTTTTGTCCCATCTCCTCTATAAGATGAACACTCAGCAGCAGCAGAAATTTCTTCAAAACTCCTTCGGCTTTTGTCTCAGAGGATCTCTTCTGCTAGCACAGACTTTCTGCACAGCTTCCTAGAGGCCTCGCTCAGTGCTCACCAGAGGCAAGTGCAGGAATCTTAATGGAAAATTCTCTGTTAGCAGGAGCTGAGAGCCCATGAACCTCCATTTTCCCTACCCAAGGATCTTCTCACTGATTCAGAGAGCAATGCCTCAAGCCTTTGGCGATGCTGCAAACGCAAACACCCAGAGCAAGCTCTGCCTCCAACAGCATTGTTTAGCAAAGCACAAAAACGTGCAAGGTTTTACAGTTCTGCACAACAGCAACCAAAAGTGTGGGATGGAACAATGAATGACAGTAGAAATCAGCATCAAACTAAAGAGAAAGCAACCTGCATCGCTCCCCTTATCACTCAAGCTGCACTGCTTTATAAAAACCACACACTACATAAAAAAGCACAATGACCATTTTCCATTTGCTCTGAAACGAGCAAACCCCAAAAATCCCTGAACCTGCATCATCATCCAAAACTCAAATATCCCAGGTTTCACACAGTCTTCAAAAGTCTGATAAGGCAAAGGAAAAGTCTTCCATCATTGGGAACAGCAGCAATTTACAGGACTCAGAACAAGATATTTCCTTGTATGTGTGTGCATGCATGTGTGCACATATGCATACACATCTTTTATAGTATTGTGAACATGGATGTAACTAAAAAAATCAAGTTTGCAGTATCTTTTTTGCCACATTTGTCTAATTTATTCAATCAAATGATTTATTTCTGTACTGAGCAAAATTCATAAATACATAATCTAGGAGAACAATAGGTTATCCTCTTGTCTATGAAAAAATAATGCTTTCAAATTTTCACATTTTAAAACCTTTCTTGTTTTGTGTTTTTAGAGAAAATGTGAGAAGATCATAGTGACGTCTCAATTTACAGAATGTCCCTGTAGGAATTACATTTACAAGAACCTGATACAGAAGCCTATAGTTCGCCCCCATAATTAGAGTTCTCTGCAATAACATTTAAACCAACAGGTTTAAATAAAACACCCCATTAACTCTACTTGTAGAGCAATGAGGCATTTATTTTTCAAGTATTAGAACCATAAAGTGTAAAAGATTCTTTGCCAATTTTACAATTATGCCTTTTAAACCAACACCCACCTTTTTTAAAAACAAAAAAGAATCAGTCCCACCACCCAAATCAGCCCGTTACTTTCAGATTCCAGTGTCTTGTGTCTTAAGGAATGCAGAAATATTCATTTACTAACAAAAAAAGCTTGTTGGAAATAGCCATATTAAGTAACGCACATGAAGCATGATTTTTCTAGTGATGAAAGCTATTAGAATGGTGATCCAAGTCTATTCCCCTCATTTCTTCTGCTGGTTTTACTAAAGTCCTTCCAAAAAAGATATTCAATAAATCTTTAAAAAACTGGAGAGAAAAAATAAAACACTCCTTCATAGCATGGAAGAAACTCCACTGACTGCAGAGATGCTCATATCACCTTTGGTTCTTCAGAAGAAACAATCAGATCACTTCTAAAACAGAAGGTAAACATGACAGGTCAGAGTGGCAATTCTTTCTTCAAAATGTTAGGTGCTTATGCAATTATTTTAATGTGAGATGATTTTCCTTACATTTTTAGGCCAGAGAAAAATACAGTGCTATCCAATTTAATTTGCTAAATCAGTATTTGTTTACCTAGCATTCTTGCAAAGTTATGATGTAATTCAGAAAAACCCAGTGTCCTGGAAACCATCCCTTGATGCCTGCAAGAACTTGATGAGGAAAGCATATCCAGAATTTCAAAAAGTAGTTTTTAAGAAGTAGTTACTCCCCTTCTGCATCTGCATGTCAAGCACTGCAATTGCAAAACTGGAACCCAGCTGCTGATCATAAAATCAGAACAGCAGCTGTCACCTATCACTTCTGCTTGAAAACACAGGGCAAACCTTTCCAAGCAACTTCAAAGGGCACAAAGTAAAGCATATGTGAGAAGCCCTCATCCAGGAAAGGATAAGGCCTCACCACCATTGCACTGCATCTGTATGTGCCCGGCATGCATAGCTTTACAAAGAGATGTGCTCTTTGTATTGATTTGTTTAGAATTTAAACAAATTAAATTTGTTTAAAATTTAAACAGAGTTTAAATATTAAAAAAATAGAGTTCAAAAATCCCTAAATGAATAAGCTTATCAATATAAGCTGATTGATAGCTCAGAGACTTCTCTCAATTACAACAAATTACAAGTGTTAGTGAACAACAGCAAACCTACCTGCTGTTTGATGTGTTTGAACACTATCTACCTGAGGCAAAAGAGTGCCCTTATCTTCAAAGGCTAGAATTGGATTCAAAGGAATTTCGGGACTGTTGCTTCCATCATTGTTCATAGCATCCAGCCGGGATGGTTTAGAACCAATAGGCAGGTTCATGATCTCTTCAAAATTATCATTCTGCATAGACATTCCATTTTCATTTGCATTCTCCTCTGGATTGAGATTGCTGAAAGAGAAACATAGCATTTTTTCCTTAGGTACTTTATCTAGAACAGAAGTTTAGTCATCCTCAAAGCAATAGTACAAATGGAAGAGAAGTCTGCATCAATCCCAAGCATTCTTTTAGCCAGTGAAAAGAAAACTATGCTTCTACCACAGTAGGAAACAATGGTTTTGCAGCCAAGTACTTGGTATTCCTTCCCTCAAACCCGTGGGATAGTAGTTGCCTTTGGTTACATGATAGCCAGAACTACAGGGTGGACACTGCAGTCTGAGAAGCAACTGCAATGGGAATCAATAAGGAAGCAACTGCAATGGGAATCAGTAAGGAAATCTCTGCAGCACCACCACTACCTGGAACCACCCACATAATGCAATTTACAGCTCCTAACATCTTTTTCAGATCTCATAACCTTTGTTGTACCCTTCCTCTTATTGCAAATCAATGTAATCGCCCTTGGATAATCACTGTTATTTTTATTATTTCTTGGATCACCTTCTGCCACCAGTTTTGGAGCAGCTTCTTCTATATGCCACTTATCCAGAGAAAAAACTCCCTTTTCAATATAGTGCTCCTTTCATTCCCTTCTCTCATAAAAGATCTTAGAGGCCATTTCCAAGGCACTACCCAGCTCCACACTTCTCCTGTTGATCACATCCAAGCCAAAAGAGCCCTCTCCCAGAACCCCTTGTCAATCTGGACTTTTGTTTTCCATCTTCCATGTGACAAAGGTACCTTATGAGCGAGCTCCTGCACATCTCCCCCATCCAGAGCAGCACAAGCACAGACACTCTGCATTTACATGTACTGTCCCCAGATGATACTGCTCACGTCTCGCAGCCTTGGGCCTCCCCTCCCAACCCCTTTATTAGGTGCTGCATCGTCAAATCCTTCTGACTCTGCAGATGGCATGTCCTATCCTGCCAGAGAGGAGAAACTAAGGTGCTATGTCAGTGAACAGGATGACAGTAATGGGACCATAAGCTCCTCAGGCAAGAGTAAGTACTCAACAAATACTCAAAAATCTTGTGGTCTTTCACAGGTTCTTCCCAAAGCCCTCAAACAGTTAGATCCTGGCAATCCTGGATACCTATTCCCTGTTTGGGGCCCATTGCAACTATTCAGGTTGTTTAGAAATGTTTTGGCCACAAAGGCACAGATGCAATTTTCCTAGATTGAAACTTGGCTACCAATTTCCTCAGGCCATTTCTCAGAAGGCAGCTTGGCTTCACAGGCTTATTTTCTGACAGCACATTTACTAGTCTTAAAAAGAAACCTGCTTGTAATTGGCAGACAGTATATTTTCATTTGCCAGTTTCTTTGTACAACTTTGCACAAACAATTAAAGAATTGTTTTACAGTATTCCCCAAGAGACAAAAAACAATCATTGCTCTTTTGAAAGTGGCAGTGCTTTTTTATCCAAAGCTCAGATTTCCTGTGAGAATCACATGCTGGTGTTCATATGAAGCCTTCCCAGTTTTTCAAACCATCACCAGTTCTTTTTCAGAAAGGCACTCCCCTTTTTTTCATCTGTGGATATGCTGGGCAAATTTCAAAGTGAAAAATATGTTTCACTGCACTGAGTTTGAGAGCAGGCACACCTGCTTGGTGCCACCCTTTTGTGCCAGAGACCCACATGTGTAAGAGGAGGACCACAATCTGTGAAATGCTTTAGGACTATTAAAAGCTGCTCTGTCATGTATGGTCATTAGTTCATTATGCACTAGAAGGTATCCTGTTATTTACTATATCTCCATATACTGCCAATAGCCATATCAGAACTAGGATAACAAGCCAAGTTTGATGAATGGGTTAGAAAGAGGTGGAAAGAGAGCAACTGCTCATTCATACAAATTAAACAGCACAGTAGTTCAACAAGTATTAGAGCAATGAAGAACCCTTTTGCTTCTGCAAACAGAATTTTTCTACCCAATTTATCAGCTGACTTAGTGAATAAATAAGTTTATATTTCTTCATAGTTTATATTTATGTGCCATGGCACTGCCAGTATTACACATGGAGTTAGAGCATAATTCGTTCAGACTTGAATGATGTCTTTTGAGACAGAGGAGTCTACAATCACAAAGGGGGTACAAAAAAGGAAATCAGAACTATAAAGATTCTAAATTTTGTGGTATAAAATCTTCTAGAATCTATGCTGCTTGATCCACCTAAGGACTGGAGGAGCAAATTTAGACTAAACAAGGGAAATAGAAGAGTGGAATTAATTTCCAGTGGACATCTTAGAGGCCACAAGCTCCAAAGGAGATTAGATGAATTCCTAGGAGATTGGTTTGCCCTTCAGCTTCTGGTAATTAGCAGCTTAGGGAGTACTTGAGCCTACGGTTGCATTTGGACCACAATGCTTAGCAACCCTTCATTGGCCAGAGGATCTCCTGGTAATTACCTTTTTTTCCCCCCTCTACATTGTGCTACAGGCCATTAAAACAAAGAACACAAAAAAAACAGAAAAGGTTTTTGACCTGCTACAGCTGTTCTTACTGTTTTATGTTACATTCTTAATGTTGTCTAAGTGTCTAATGCAACACCAGAGATATCCTTTTCAGGCATACAATGTTGCAGAAAGAACTGGATAATTTTGGCATTCTAACATATTCCATAAGTGTGCGTGTAGCAAGACACTTATGTAATAGAGGAAAAAAAAGTTGCCTAAGTTGTTGAGAATGCATTTCCAAACATAACAGTCTTGCAAGCATCTGAAGGACATCTCCATGGCAGCTGAAAAGTATCTCTGCAGCTTCACATCTTGACCTGGACACATCATTATTAACAAGACAGACTGGAGGATGTTGGGAAAAGAGGTACCAGTTTAATTAAAGAAACTGGAACTGAAACTTTAAACAAAAATTTAAAATTACTGAAAATTATATCTGTTGTAGATAATTTTAGCCAAAACTCTATGTAGACACAGCCTGAAATTAGAATTTGAAGAGACTAAAAAATAAAGAAAGCCAGAATTCAGTATATCTGCTTCCGATCATTCATCAGAAATCAACACTGAATAGGAAAAAAAAAATACAGATTTGCAGGCCTTTGAAAAACACTATTTTCACAGCTGTTACTTCTGATATAAAAGGAAAATGTCAGTCACCCCATTTATTGAGAGGATTTTTGCAGAGGAGACATAGATAGACATTAACAGCAAAATGTATTCCAGACTTCTGGATTATTTAAATAAATGGTGCTTATTTTTAATCCACTGAGACAACAGCACTGAAACCGGCCAGTAATGAGGAGCTTTCTTTTCCAGGACAAGATATGAAGGCAATCACACAGACCAACTGTATATTTCTAAAAACTGGTTATCTAACCTGCCCAGACCCAGCTCCATGCACCCAGCATGGAGACACGTGAGGTGAACTGCACTCACTGAGGTGTTAGCACTGCATTGCAAGTGTTTGTAGAAAACAGCACAGAAAAGAAGAATTACAGAGTAAGTACCATAAGGAAAGTGCTGTCAACATAAACCACTGTAATGAAATAACTTTTTCTAAGAAGTAGCAGGCATGATCTATCTTGGGCAAAGAATTAGGGAATGGAGTATAAACAAAAAATCTGTAAGTGGGCTATGGATTAGGCTTCTGTAGGGTTCTGCATCACTCCATCCTCTCACCCACACAAGCACATGACACAAATCCCCCAGGTAACACCTTTTTAACTTCTGGTCAGAAACCTCAGCACTCTTGTCCTTAAAACATGAAGAAGTATTTTTCAGACAAAAGACAAATCTTGCTGAGGGCCAAAATGAGGTGCTCACTCAGGAGACAACCTGCACCCACTGCCCCTGTGTGTGCTACCATGTCAGGTGTATCTGGATGCCAGACAACCACAGCACACAAGACACAGTAGCAGTGGTGTTGGCACCTGTGGCTTTTACCATGTGACAAAAATCTGTGGGACACTACCAAGTGCTTCAGGCTTCACCTTCCCAGTCACTGTGGACATACCTCTGAAGAAGACACATTCCAACCTGGCATGCCAGTTTTCCCTTCCACAACCTCACATGTGCTTCCTACTTTTGTCAGTGTTCCTCAATCTCATTTATTCATTCTTCACTGTGGTCATTCTGAGGTTCCTTCCACGCCGATTATAATGGTACAGGACAGCACTCATTAGGG
Source organism: Agelaius tricolor (assembly GCF_023055355.1). Lineage (NCBI taxonomy): Eukaryota > Metazoa > Chordata > Aves > Passeriformes > Icteridae > Agelaius > Agelaius tricolor. Next base: position 50,421,445 of record NW_027269261.1, read on the forward strand.
TGGCACATTTTATATTTCAAACATCAAGGTGCTTGTAAGGCTGGGAGTGATTAACATTTTAATAGCTGCCCAAGACAATTATGAGGCAGCTCTGTGCAGCTCATCCAATGCACCTCAGTGTCACTGACAGAACTTCCTCAGCAGGAGCATCCTTGTCAGCATGACAGCAGGCTAAGATCCCCCAGGCATATGGAGGGATCGAGAAAGGGCAAATTCCTCCTTCAATTAGTGCCAATCACACCCTGAAGCATACTGTCCATTACAGACTGCACAATGGCTTCCCATATTCAAGTTTTTCCATGCATATTCTGGCACTACCTACATAAAACATGAAAGGACTGCGAGATTATTTGGCTTTCTGCATCACTAAAACTAAAATAACTGACAGCTCATGCTTATGTAACAGATGTCACTCAGTTCAATACTCAGGTTTCAAGCTTTTCAACAATTTCTCAAAGTCTGAGTGGCTTGCTTCATGGCTACAGAGAGCTCGCAATGTATAATATCTGCCTCCTCCAATACTCTGTATGAGGAACAAAGGTGTTTTTTTAAAATGCATAACCAAAGTGACTAATCTTGTATCTCACACAAAGGACATATGTACAACACCACTTGCTAATACTTCAAGCAGTTTAGAAATCAAAACATCTAGGCTGAAACCACAGTATTCATTATTTGAATTAAGAAAAGCAGTGCAAGCCCAGAGTGGGCTTTATGAAGCTTAATTCAGGGAAAGAAACAGAAAAAAATTCCCTTTCCATTAAGTTTCAATAAATGTAACAACGTGTTTGCTGCCAAACACATTGTTCCAAATGCTGCAAAGAACACGTTCTATTTTGTAAAAAATTCTTCCCTATCATTTAGCAAAAATCAGTTACTATTCCTTGAAATATGACAAAGTTCTTTCCTTAACAGAGGAAAGGATGAAAACCAGGAAACAAGGCAGACTGAACAGTTGCTTCTTTTTTAATTAACAAACTCATGGATCTGCCTATGATTTATTGTTCTAGCAGCCCTCTCCCCCAGCCAGGGCTCCCCGGTGACAGCGGGCAGCGTTTTACCTGTCCACGCTCCCGGGGGGCTGGTGCGGAGGGCTGGCGGCCGCGGTCCCGTTGTGCGGGGCTGGCACCTCTGCGTGCTGCAGCTGGGGCCCTGCTGCCGGCTCCGGGGGACATGCAGGGCTGCCTGCGACTGGGCACAGAAAACAGGGTTGCATTAAACCAAGCAGCAGCATCTACCCTGTAGACTGGGGGAAAATATTTTCTACAAAAGCCAGCACAGCCACGGCGAGTTACAGTTTTAAAAAAATAGAGGGTTCGCACACCCCTCCCCACCCCTTTACCCAATTCCATCTCCTTTGTCAGCTTTTTGGGCATACAAACACTGTTTCAGGTCCAAAGTAAATGTCAGAAAGCCAGATTTCAAAGCCATAGCATTGTGAACAAGAATAAACATTTTACAATCATATGCACAATTCCAACATATAAGCCAGTGGGCAAAAGAGGCTGATATCTGATAGAATGCTATGCTGGCACTTTTCAAGTAGCAATAGAGAATGGAATAGAGCAAAACTTGGATATTACTAATTCCATACACTGGTATTTCTTGATTCCAGTGACTGGATGGAACTGAAAAGGAAAAGGAAATGAAGAAAAAAAATCTCCATTGGGAAGGACACTTCTTTCAATAAGTACCAAATGATTACTACAAAACATTGCAGAGAGCAACATAAAATGAGATTATCCCTGTCCCTCATGCCAAGACCACGTAATACATGTTTCTGGCCTGCCTTGTGGCTTTCTTTTAAAGTACAACTACAGCCTTCTGCATTGTATTTAGAGTCCCTCTATTCATATTCAGGTCAGTAAGAGGAAGCAACTGCACCCCACCCTGCTAACATCTGCCACAGTAATTGCAAGGACAATTCAGTATTCATAGGCTTGGACACATTTATCTACATTACCCAAAACCTCGTTGGGTAAGCCCCTCCTTCAGCTGCTCAATTTCAGAGTACTCCAAATGTCTGGGTAAAGACTTTTATACTGAATGTCTTAGTGTGACCTTTGGCCAGTTTTTATATGGAAGATACTAGAAATAGAGGTTTCTGTGCTTCTACAAATTGAATAACAGGAAAATACTTTTGCTTTAACATTTAGAAGGAAAAAGCAGAAAAAACAGAAATGTGGAACAATCTCATATTTTTGAAGCAGAGGCCAAACAAATGACTAAAAGCTGATGGATTTTTTTTCATTGTGTGATTTGCCCATTCCCATGTATGTCTCCTCAGGTTTTGGCAAACAGTAAGACTTAAGAAAAAAATTTAAAAACAAATTGTTTGTGGAGAGTCAGGCAAATTCATGTGGCTGGCATATACCTTTAACTCAATGGTACATATAGAAAATGCAAAGTCAAACAGTAGAGCAGCCCTGAGGCTGAGAGCAGTTTTCTTTTTATTCAGTCATTCAAGGACTCTGGCCTTCCCTTGGGCCTGGGGAAATGGAGATCCGAAGTTTCCTCTGCCTTAGGAAACTGATAGAAGACTACTTTTTGTCTGTCTCTAGAGGGAAAGCACTAGCCAATGGTTGTGGAAGCCTTTATAGTTTCAGGAATTCTTTAAATGGTTTATAACACCTTAACAGTGCCCAAAGACAAAGATGGCATCCCAGATGAGTCCTGTATCAGTAGCTCACAAACCTTTTTCCCCTGAGATAATATGTAAACAAAGAAACACAGGTAATGAAATCTATGTAAAAAAGGCTTCCTGACAGTACTAATTAGAGTGTTCACTTTAAAAATCAAGAAAAAAAGTCATCCATTAGTCAGTGCTGCTGTCTTCCCTGTTACTCAACCCAAATACAAAGGAGAAAAAGATTAATGTCATTTAATATGTTATGCTACAATAGGACAAGCCATTTGATAGCTTGACTTCAGTATCTTTAAACACTGCTAATTCAGACCTGGTGATTGTTGAATATAAGCTACATTTTATTTTTCTTCCTTTATTATAAGTATATAATAAAGGAAAAAAAATATATTCTATGTAAGATTACCTAAAAAGAAACAGAGGGAATGGAGTAGAAGGAAAGCATAAGAGTGTGGGTGTGACAAGACTAAGCTTTTATATCAGCTCAATTTTGTCAAAAAAAGAAATAAAGACCAAGTGAATAAGGCAGCAGGTGTGGAAGAAAGAAGTCACAGGGAGATATTTAGAACAATAAATGCTTTGTTTTAATGACTAACAAGAAATAGTTTGTTTTTTTTTTTTAAGAAAGTGGAGTAAATCTGCAACAATCACATCTGAAATAATATAAAAAACAAAATGTAAAATCAGTTTATTTTGTGATTCAAACCACAAAAGAATTTCTTTTCACTATATAAGTAATTAAACTTATTAAGAAAATTCCTTTTGCTAAACACCAATGTGACAAAGTTGCTAAAACATTGGACTCATTTAGTAATGGCTAACTACCTACACAGAAAGCCTAAATAATTAATGTCTGCTAAGATTTCATCTATATTCCTCTCATAGTTTTTATTACTGCAGTTAGTGTGCCAAGTTTCAGAACTGTTTCTCAAATCATTGTGCTCAGTAGGCATTTATTCACCTGTCGTGCTCAGGGCACAGTTAAACACAATACCTGCTTCTCCAGTAATATTTGCCTTTGATATATGTCCATTTTGCTGGTCATTGGATTTCTACAAAGGAAGCACAGTTTTGTAAATTAAGAATGGCACTAGGGAAAAAAACAGAAACGTGTTCAACATTTACACATGTTAAGTAGCAGCACTGACCTTATCTACAGCTTCTACACGCCTAGTTCTCTTCATGATCTCCTCAAGCCTCTACAATGAAATGTAAAGGAGAAAAATAATGTTTGGTGGCATTAATTTGAATATCTTTCTCCCAAACCACAACTGCTTGTCATTTATCAGCTGTATCTGTTTATTGCAAAAAAATGAATTATTTATTACTGTTGGCAATATTCCCTTCATTGTCACATCAGGCCAATGAGGACTGCAGCCTTTCTGAGAGCACATTTACATCATTTACTTCCTACTGCTCAGGTGGAAACAGACTGCTAAGGCACAACCAATCACAGTTTCTCTGCATGGACTGAGTTACCTTCTTCCTTTCCAAGCGCTCTTGCTCTTCTCTTTGGAAATGCTTTTCACGTTCTAATCGAATCCTCTCAGCCTCTTCCCGCAGGCGAGCTTCCTCTTCTTTCTGTGTTGGTGGTAAAAGAAAAAGAAGCGAGGAAAAATAAGTGAGGAATGACAAGTTTTATACTCTGTATCTAATTATGTCTGTCTACAACACCCTGAAAACACACTTTTGGGGTTTACAAGTCACCAAAAATCTTTTCAGATGGAACTGCGCATTTCTTGATTAATTTCCATGTTTTGCATAGTATTAAGAGAGAATAACTAAACAATGGACATTATGTTTGGTTCTGTGCCTGTTCAAGAACACAGCAGATGACAAAAAAGGAATAAATTTTCTAGCCTTCAGCCTTAAAACAGCAGCCAGGAAAGTATTAGAGAGATCCATATTTTGTGTGGTGGATATTTCTGAGAGTAAAACAAGTGCAGCAGAATGTTTTGTTTGGCCAACAGAGTAACTGTTTAACAGGATCAAGGGCAAACAGCCACAGGCCCATTTGCACAAACTTTCCATTTCTGCTCTTTTAATGAAATGCAAAATTTGCCTGGAGTATACTGTAGAGGGGCCTTGCTCCTTGACTGGGACACTATTATATGATGGAACTACTACAATAGATAATTTTTTGCATCTCTAACATCCAAAAAAGCCTTGGCCGTGTTCTATCTTTGAGGGCTAAATTGAGTTAAACCTCAGTTTAACATTTCAAAGAAAGTAGCACAAATCTTCTGGAAAAGAAGAATGGAATTTCTCAGCCATATCCACTAACACAGTCCTTTAAACATTTATTATCAGAAGCATACATTTATACATCAGAAGAAAAACCTCGTGTCTACAAGGCAAATTGAAGTGTTGGATTGTGGAAGAATAAAGCCCATGCAAGAAGTAAGAGGACATGTGAGAAGAGAAGAATCCTATCCAGAATGCTTACCACAGCCTCTCCTGAAGTCAGTAAACCAACATTATGCCCATCAAAAATGAAAGCACTTGAAAAACTTAATTTTCATTTATTATGTCTTTTGACTGATTTCTGGAGTACTGGACAAGATAAAGGTTCTCCTTGGTTTGATTAAATCTACCCCTTCCCACCAGCCCCACACAAAAGCAGTATTTGACATAGGATTAGAATTCAACACAGTGAGTAGTTATCTTTAGAACTGGACTTGCTATAACTCGGGACAAAGAATTCTCTGGTATAACAGCATTTGTCAAAATTCCCCAACACAACTATATTGATCTTTTCATCCTAATTTATGAGGAATAAGAAAGGATTTGTTCAAAATACATTGAAAAGGAAGAGAGGGGAAAAAACCCCCAAAACTCAACTCCCTGCCACATGTTTCTGTCAAGTAGAAAGATCACTACTCTTTGAACTACTCTATGGAATGAACTCTGTCCCAACACTTTTCAGATAGCATTTAAATTGTAGATATTGCTCTAATTTAGGAAGGGAAGTGCTGCTACATCCACTTTGCTGCCAGCTAGACTGGCCCAGAAATTCCAAGAGGGAAGCATACTTGTCTCTGAACACGCTCCATCTCTTCTTTCTCCTTCTGCTCTCTCTCTTCTGCCTGGCGGCGCAGCCGTTCCTCCTTTTCCCGCTCCTCTGCATCCTTCCTTTGTTTTTCTGCTTCTTGTCTGCGAGCTTCCTCCTCCTCTCGGCGAGCTCTTTCTTCAGCTATCCTCTGTGACAACTCCTCTTTCTTTTGTCTGCAATCATTAAATAAGCATAAGAAAAACAGGTAATAAAAGTAGGGAGAAAAGCCAAATGACCAGGTTCCTGATCCAGCACTGCTGTCCCACCTTGATAAAGGGTGCACTGCTGTCCTATTCTGTTCTGCTTCCCATAGGGGCCAAACATGAAGCCCTATGGAATATAAAAAACTTTGCAATTCAACACCAATACTTTTCCTGCATATCTCTGCCTAATTGATGACTTGCATACTTTCTGAGTCAGAAATAGTATCTTTGATTAATAAATTCTGCAAAACACTCCTTTCTGCTATAATCATATTTTTAAAAGTATGCATTTTTGTCACCCATCTCACTTCATGGCAATGATTCCTTGATTTAAAAAAGTATCTAATTCTGCCAATTTTTGAAGGTTTCCTCCCAACCTTACTAATGGCTCCTCATATCCTTGTGTTATGAAGCGAGTGACTTTTCCCTTCACCTTTGACATTTCCCAAATTATTTAGGACTTTTTAGCATACCTTCCCAGCTGAAGAATCCTCACCTGCTTAGTAGATTTTTATATGGGAACTACTTTGTGCTTGTGATCTTCCTTGATGTCTGTCTGCACTTATTTTTCTAGTTTTACTAATTTTACAATTGTAAAGAAAAAATAAACTCAACATTCAAAACGTAGAATTATCTTGGGGTCATTCAGAATGACATTTTAATTTGTTCCTGAATATGTTTCACATATTCAACTCCAAACAAGATCTCTTCCCTCAGAAATAATTCACCCAGAGACCAACACCAGTAGTTAAGTTAGGATTATTTCCTATTCCTACATTCCTTTATGCTTATTAGTACAGCAATTCAGCTTCCATTTTGTAAGATATGTCTCAACCTGTTCACAACTGACTTATCTCACTGGAGACCAACATCATCTCACTGGCCTCAACTCCTTTCAAGTTCTTTTATGAAGGCACTGCACAGACACTGAAAACTCCTTTCACTGTGAAAGCTGATTATCTTTACTTTTTATTTTTGATCTTTCTGACTTAGTATTTATTCACTGTATTACTCTTACGCCACAGCAGCTTTTTTTCTTTAAAACTCTTTTTGAGAGAGTCAGTGTTGTGAGCCTTTTGGAAAGCCAGGCTATTTTAACTAGTTCTGCCTTGTTCCTATTAGCAAAGTGGTTTAAGAAATCCAACAAATTCCAGAGGCATGGCAGCCCTCCAAAAAAACACAACTTGTAGCCAGAGTCGTGAGTATTCTGATGGGCTACTCATTTGCTATTAGAAAGTGAGATGTAACATTAATTACCCTCCAAAACTTCTGGGAGGGTGTTGGGGGTGTCTTTATTTTAAACAAGAAAACAAAGAGGTCTAAGTCACACCTAAAGCACCACCCACAACAGAGATCTTACAACTCAAAGATGATCACAAAGTTGAAAACAGCCGTGCAGAGTTCTCTAGCCAGAATAAAAAAGTACAGCTTAGTTAATCTCTGAGGAAAAAAACAAATCACAACTGCAAGGATCTACTCTCTCCTCCTGACTTATTTTAAAGCTCTACTTAGAAAAAGTTTTAACCTTACACATCTGCTTAGGTACCACCACCAACTGAAAAACCCAACAGCAAAATATGGTTTTGGGGAGGAACTTGTGCCTTCTGCACTTCAGTGCTGTGCTTCACATGTAACAATGTGGCAGCAGAATACACACAACAAGCTGCTACAAACGTCTACATGCTTCTCTGCTGCAGAGGCCTAGAATTACCTTTCAAGCTCTTCTCTCTCCCTCCTTTCCTGCTCCTCCCGTTCCCGCTGCTCACGGGCAAGGCGCCTCTTTTCAGTCAGCAGCCTTGTTGCTTCTTCGGGGTCAGTTGTACCTGCAGAGGGCTTGGGCAGTGCTGGGGCTGGAGAAGGAGTTGGCGGGGCAGGAGGTAGGGATGGGCTGGCTGCTGAAACAAATGGGAAAGAAAATGAGTTTGCACAGACACAGTAGCCAAGATGTCACTCCCTTGAACAAAAAATACTTGTAAATGCACTGCAAAGTGTTTTCAAGATTATGTGTTTTTTTAAATGATTCAGAGGAGGAAGATGTTTCTAGATGCCAGAGGGTCACATACCTTCAGGGAAGTTTGGTTTTGCAGGGTATGTGAAAGCATTGCAGCTGAAAATGTAAGTCAAATTTTCCGTCAGAACGAATGCTGACAGGTGCTGAACAGGAGTTATGCTGACTTAGAAAGTCCCTACCATCGCATTACTTAAGTTTGCCCAATTCTGTTTGAAGAGCAGAAATAAAACATTGTGAAATTATATTTTCTTCTGTATGATCATCCACTTCTGAAGATCAGATCCAGAATTTTTGGTGATAGTCACTTTTGGTGACTTGGTGATCTCAAACATCAACTGCCTGATGTGATCTTCACCAATGGTAGGACACCAGCTATCATCAGTTTTGCAGCTGCTCCAATCTGAGGCAACTCATGGGACACAGCTTTTTAAATGTTGCCACTATTGGTGAACTGTGGCTTGTGTTCAAATTTCAGTAATGCCTTCATATCAACTCTTTATTCAGGGCCAGCTTTGTCCATGTGGCAGAGAAGATGTTACTTTTTCATATAGTTTTCATAGGTTTTTTTCATATTTCTGTAAGTTTGCCTGGCATTATCTAGCACAGGTACAGAGTGACTTATCACCTTTTCTCTAGACACCAGGGACCATTACCAACACACAAGCTAATGTTAGGAAGCATTCCCAGAGTAATTCCATCTGGTAATGCAGGCAAACATGGAGAGGGAAGACTTGAACTGTCAATGAAATTAGATTCTGACCCAGTAATATATATGTAAAATAAGTCATAAAGAGCAGCAAGCAGATGATTATAAATGTGCATTTCTAACCATACACTGAGATGTGGCAATTTTCCTAACCTAACAACTTCTAAAGGGGGGTCTCCTCCCCGATTCCCCCCTTCCTATACCTCATCATGTAAACAAACAAATTAATTTGTTTTCTGTGCTGAATTCCCATCTGTTGACCTCTCCTCTCCTCTTCTATCAGCTAAAAACTACAGAGGTCTTTCTATAACTGCTTCAGAGCTTTGACCATGAATTTAAATGATACTTCTACACCAGTAATTCAAAGAGTGCCAGTGCCTGTTCTCTAGCCTTGAGGTGAGCTGGCACAGTTTAGCCCTAGTGCAATGGAGCACTATTCTCTCACATTAACAAAACAGGTATTCAGCCCAACCCCAGGGAACAGTCCCGAGCTGGGCTAACCTCCAAGATGTAGCTGGGAACTTAGAAAATTCTGGGATGTTGAAATATAAAAAGGTAAGCAATTTGATCACTCTGAATCTTGGGAGCCATTTAGAGCCATGCTCTTAGTAGCCTTGGGGACAGAAGGTAAGAAAATGAGAGGCTGCAATTACAGCCTGGATCAGAAACATACCAGAGAGCCTTTGTAATTGTAAACAGTATAAATGACAGAGTTCCTGTACCTCAGCCCTTTCTAATTTACTAACATGGGCCAAAGCAGGGCTGTTGCTTTGAAGGGAGCACAGCTTTGTGCTGCTTGGAGCTCGCTTCTTGCCCCAGGCGCTGAAGTTGGCAGCATAACAAGCAGCTTAATGCACACCTGCCCTGCTGTCAGAACAGATAACACCCAAAAGACCTTTAAAGCTTCAGTGGCATTAGTAAAGTTGTGTATGAGATTTGCCTGCAAAAGCTTGAACAGCTTCATCAGCAATTGCTACCTGCTGACCTCCTGGCTCCTGTGAACACAGAGCCAGCAGGCAGCTGAGCCAGACCAGTGAAAGGCGAGTGTGTTACCTGTAGGGAATGAGCTGCACTCACCTGCAACACAGTCCCAGGAGAATCAGCAACACTCCTCTAGCCCCAAATGCTGTACTTGCACCTCTCTAGATTCTTGAATTCAACCAGTGACTCAGTTTTGGTAGCTGGGGCCTCCATTGGCAGTACAAAGCCATCCTATAACCTCACATGTAAAATGTTTTGCTTGAGGTCTTCATCTCTGGTCCCAACCACCACCTCCTCTGGCTTTGGGAAAACACATTCAATTTGAAGGGCTGCTCCCTGCTTTGACTATAGTACCCTTCTCTTTCATTTGTCTCCACTTTATATCTTTGTTTGTATTCTTTGATGTGAATACAAACTGCTTGAGTTTGAATACCTTTATCACACATAAACACATCTTGAAACACACATGTTTCAATACTAAGAGATCTTGTCACAAATTCAAATGTTGACAGACGCTGCAAAGAAGTGGAGCCTCTCTTTCTCCTGAACTAAACAGTCAAACAAGCATGATGGTTTTTCTGGTCGGCACCTTGTACTGGAGAGCTACAACTTGTAAACACTTGCAAAGTTATCTCAGTGCTATCTCTGAAATGGTCTTAAAAGGAAGTTTTCTCCTCAAAAGGAAACAGGCAAAAGATAGGGATTAAATCTCCTTTGCATGCCCGTGGCGAACAGATACATCCATTCACCCTTTTTGTGGGGTTGCACCTTCTGTAGTAGGACCTGGGTATCAGACAGGAACTACTGTAACGGGACTTAATAAAACACAAGAAATCAATTCAGGTGAGGTTTTCTTCACAGAACAACCCCAAACTATACCTGCTGCAGTTGAATGCAAGCTTACTAATACTTAAAACTGTTATCTGAAAGATAACTACAGGGAAGTCTATGAATTTTAATTTCAGAATCATAACTAACCCAACTTCTGTATCCCAGTGGCCACACTGGACTTTCTATCTCATCTGCAAGAGATTGTTTATGCCATATTTAGAATGAACTAAATTGTCTGCTAGAAGAAACCTATATTTTTTAATTTTCAGATTTACCTTTTGCCCTTTGTACACTTTACAGTCTTTTTTTTGTGTACATTCTTTTCTGCATTGCTACTTTTCAAGGCTGGTAGGGTTTGGTGTGGGTTTCTTGTTCACTGGTTAACTATTTTTAATAACTCATTTTCCCTTAAAAATTCTCCCTATTCCTTTTTACTCTTCTCCTTACTCTTCTTTGCATTCCACTATATTCTGCTAATCTCTCCTGTGATATGGTTCTTTTTCAATATTATATACAAGCTAGCAGTGTTACCAGCACAAGTGTACTGTGTCTAGCAGAGCAGGACATTCTCACTGCTCACACACCTTATGTGGTGGCTTCCTGTACCATCTTCAGACCATTATTATTCTACTTCAACAGCTTGTAAATAAGCTATGTTATGATATGGAGGACAAAATTCCTGTCCAAAAGGGCAGAGAAAAAGCTTGTGAAGCTATGCTGCGTGAGGCAACTTGGCATGTTGTTTTGACTTAGAAGAATGAGGGCTTCGACCTGCCTACAATTTTCTCATCATGAACATACATCAATAGGAGTGTTGTGAAGAATTCAGACTAACCTTTGACAGAAAAATACTGAAAGCTACATAATTTCAGAGAATGGGAAGGAAAAATATAAAACATTCCTTATCCTAAAGTAGGATGTCTCCTTACCTTGAGTTAGCTGTGCTTGGACAGTGAGCTGCTCCTGACTTGTGGGCTCTCCAGCACCTGCTGAAGTTCCTTTACTCTCTTCTGTCCTCACCTCATTGGCCTTTTCAGCCTCCTTTTCTGGTCTTTTCTTCTCACCTTCTGGTTTGATCTCTTTTTTGACTGGCCGGATGTTGCCAGGAGAGGGAGGACGTGTCTGAGCAGAGGAAACTTTGGAGGAACCAGGTGGGGAAGTTATCTGCTTGGGTGTGCCAGGCAAAAAAGGCAAAGACTTTGACGCATGCCTGTGTAATCAAAGAGTGACAATGCTGGTTTCCACTTATATATCACTTCTACAACCATAGCAGCTAAAAATAAAGCCACTTCTCTGTTTCACTATCAAGCAGGACTGCTGGCACAACTGAATGGGTTTCATGCAAAATGCCTCTCTCCAACTCTCCAGATGTGTGTGAGCACTGAGCCCAACCAGGAAGGAAGAAACCAAGGATTTTCCTGCCCCTTCCCCTTCTCCAGAACAGTAGCAAGATTTTTTTAAAAGCAGAACTGTCTTTCCCTTTCTTCACAGAGAGAAAACATCTACATCATCAAATACATTTGCCCTGTTTCACATTTGATTAATAGAACAATCAGAGCTGCCTATAGCTCATGTCCAGCTAAGCATGTACTTGACTTACCAAACTGGAGAGGGAGCTGATGATCTAGCTTTGAGGCTGGAAGTAAAATGACCTCCTTTAAAGTTGGCTGAGAAGCTGGATGACAAATGGTCCTTTTCTCTTTTGTCAGTCTATAGCTCAGCAAACAAAAAGACAAAGTCAAGCCAGAGTTCACACAGCTAAAGAAAGCAAAGCAAGCTTAGTTAAGGACAAGGAGTTGGGGGGCTGAGAAAAAGCAGTGCTGAGTCAGTGGTTTCTGCAGCTTGTTTAACAAGTTCCTTAATATAGCTCCTGTAACCTGACACCATCTTTGTCAGTAGATGTGCATTTGACAACAAGAATCCTTCCTAACTATTCTCTCCTTTCCTAAGATGTAATGGGCTAATTTGCAGAGGCTTATTTTTACACAGGCAAAAAAATTACCTTTTATAGTTTGATCTTTGCTGACTGCCACAGAGTACCTTCCACTGCTTCCCATAAACACAGAATTTCTTTTGAAGAAAACACAAAACAAACTCCCCCTCCCCTTGGCTCATACTTGGTCACAGTCTTTCTATATAGCACAATATTTTGGATTCATGCTTACAAGTGAACACCACAGATGTCCTCAAAGCTTCCAAATATGGTACACCAGTTATCCTAGTCTTTCTTTCCTTGGATGATTTTACAGCACATACTTTTTGCCATTGGTTCTTATACATGATAGTGATTTCCTTTTTCCTTCTTTATTTTTAAAAAATAAAATGCTAAGTTGAGAAACATTTCCAATAACACAAACCAGAGCTACAACAGAACAACTGCTTTAAGGCAATATATCAGAATTTAAGTATCTATATACTCCCCATATTTTAGTATAGATGAAAAACTTCGTGGTTTTGGAATAAGGAGCTCAGACCCCAGGAGTCTGAAGACTAGGAATGCTGGAAAGTACACTGAGCTGCCACTCAGCCAGCATGATGAAGAAAGAGGCCACTGCTCACCACCTTGGCTGGGGCTGAAACACAACCCCTGTAGCAGGTGCATCATGAGGCTTGAGAGCCTCACCAGCTGAAAGCTGTGCAATGCTTGTCCCCTGAACTGAAAGCCAGGTTAACAGCTGGAAAAGACAGACTGAAAGCAACTTCATGAGCACATGATCCGCTGAGTTATCAAAGTAAATACAAACAGAACAAATGCACTACAATGAACAAGAGTTTTGGCTTGCTAACAGTAACTCTCTATTGTATCTACTTTATTGGTATTGAAAGCAGAGCATCAGAAAATTTTTCCTCATATCAATAAAGTAAAAAGCTGAATGAATACAGAAGTTTGCAGAAGCATAAAAGATTCTCCACATCATACAGGCTACTGGAAACAGCTCTTAACTCATTTTATATCAACAAGAGTTTCATATTACCTCCTCCACTAAAAAGTAACAACCTTTCTTCTTTCTAATTTAGGAAAAAAAAAAGCCAAACCCCAAACCTCGTGCAATCAGAAAGACTTAAGAGGAAGCACCAACAGGCCGTGCTCTATGCACATGCTAGGAAATTTCTCTAAAGATACATACTAAGACTATGCCTTAGCTTAAACTTCAGTATACTACCCTCTGCCTGAAAGATTAAGTAGAGGCTATGACTCGTGGCACTTTGATTAACACTGCTTCCAACAAGGATGGCAATAGCAGCACTGCCTCTTCTGCTCATCAGGCCAAACAAAAATGCAAGCACCTCTTACACAATATTTTGCAGAGATTACTTCAACTCTTCTCACACTCTAACTCAGGTTGTGGAGTACAAGAAAAATATAACTGCTCAGGTTCAGCAAATGAATTTGAACTGGGTCTGACTGCATCCCATTGGCTTGGAGCACAGTGAACACGAGTTTGTTCTACTGTTTCGATTTTCCTAAAAGCTCAGATCAGCCATAGTACTGCTATTAAATCATTCAGAATGAACAGTGACCTGTGAAAAGCCTTGCTTATAAACCATGCTCCTAAACCAACTTCTTCCTTCCCAGGGAGGAAACATTTACTAGCCTTTCTTAGGTTCTGGTACCTAAGAAAGTACAGATGAAGTGAGAGTACTCTATGCACTTGTGGACAGAGACATGTGAGTGCAAGCATTCCCCGCCCCCTCTATTCTAGGGGCTCAGCTGAATTTGCTAGAGGTCTCAAAAGACATCAAATTCTGGAACCTTTGTGGAAACAGCCTGCTGGGAAAAACAAGTTCCCCACTGAGGGAAAAATGGCAACACCATCTTGGGCCTTAAAAGGCAGCAAAGAATCCACTTGAGAACAGGGCACTGTGACTGCCTCTGTGCCTTGTGAGAAGCTAAGGCATCTACTCTGCAAACACAGGTGTTTGGAAAACATCAGTGCTTTTCCACATGGATTCTTTGGCGCATAATCAGGTTGTGCCACCACATAACGTAGCATGTTTCAGTTAAAATCCAGCCAAGTATGACACAAACTGGAGAGGAGGGGATGATGCAGAGGAGAGGAAGTATCCCTGCAGCTATTCCAGTCCTAACAAGCACTGCAGTCAGGTGGTCATGGCACGGGACACCAAGGACACATTGGCTGCCAAGCTTACCCCTGAAAGGTGCGTTGTTCTCCGACGTCCAACGGCATCGGTGGAAGCATAGAGTTTTGCTCTTTCTCCTGAATTCCTGCAGTTCAGGGCCTTGTAGGACAGAGGGCTGAGGGGGCTGCAAGATGCTGAACGGGGACAAACGGGGATAACTACGGTGTTGGTTGGTTTCGTTATTTATTAGTTTTAATTACAGAGTAGCATTGGAGAATTGACAGAGGAAAGCCAGCAGGAACAGAAACGACCGAGAAAGACAGAAAAGAAAGAAGGTATTAATACACAGAGAAATGGGTAAGTATCAAATCAGAACCATCATTTGACACATTAGCTTGGCCACACATACAGTAAGGATGCAAGTTCAATAGGTGTTCATGCACTTTTCCATTTGTAAACTAATAATTTCTTTCTAAAAAATTAAGAAATATGCCATGATACTGGGTAGTAGATAGTATTTTCCCATTAAGTTTTTGTACAATTGGTGGTTCTGAAAAAGCAGTAGAAACAATGGCTGCTCTGACAGATTAGCTTAGTAGACACATTGAAATGAGTTTCAATTACATTCAGAATAGAAAGCAATCAAACGAAATCAGAATGCCTACGAACTGCATTGGAAGTGAAGAAAAATTAAAGGAGACATACACACAAAGATCAAAACCCATTAACAATACAAACCAGTTTCAACTAGGAAATCAATGAAATTGCTGTCTACAATTTGCAGCAAATGATTTTTTTTTAATTCTTTTTTTTAGGAATATTTTAGCCCATTATATTTCTGATACTTCTAGAATAACAACTTACTCAAATACATTCTCAACAGCAAACTATGTTACGCATTAAAAAAAAACAGGCTGACAACAACAAATCAGCTTGGAAATTAGTTTTTGTGTAACCAGGATGGCAGCTTGTGTTGGTCTGCACAAGCAAAAAGACTGTTATCAAAAGACCTGGCAATAGCAGGTATCAGATATACAATGCTCTGATTTAATCTTCAAAGAGAACTTTAACTGCAAAATATATCATGGGAAACTTCTTGCAGCAAAGTGTTCTTGGACTTTCTCTTGATTTAACTGAAGGAGAAGATTGGGAAAAACTACGTTATTACTGCAAAGTTTTATTTTTCAGCTCCTGTTTGTCTCTTCTGGTCATTTAATTGAGTCTTAGCACAGTTACTATCCAGCATGTCACTTGAGGATAAAATAGGGGCTCTATATAGTATCTTTCCTATTCCTTTTTTTTCCTCCATGTCGAAGAAATTTACATCCTCTGTTTCCTTAATGAAAAGCCAAACCAAATGAAACTAAACCAATATTTCTTGCCTGTATATCCCTCCCTGAGCACACTTGAAAGAATGCAGTTCCACATACAGTTAATTCTTCTAGTCTTACAAAAGTACAGCTGCTGTTACAGGAAGAGCTCATAGACTTAACAGTACTAATGCTGCAAATTCTCCTGTACCAAGAGATTAACATTATGAATAAAGAGTCTCATGTAAGCGTTACAGCAATGGCGCTAATGCTTGCCCTATAGTTCATAGGGATTTATGTTTAATGAGGAATTATGACTAACTTAAAAACAAGCAAGAAACAAGAAAACAGAGATTTTTGCTTGTGGTTTTATTTTGGTTGAGGGCATCTAAACCAGATAGGAGGCAGTGGCATAATGCTTTACACACCTTATCATTTATGTGGCTCCTGCCCTGTGATTCAATTCCCCTTCTGCATGCTGATTATCTGAAGTTACCACCAAGGAAGACAACACAAGTATTAAAAGAGAAACAGTTCATTTTCCTTTGTGAAGTTGCCAGACAATGCTTTAGGCAGCACTTCCAATGATTCACGTACTAACAGGATTACATCTATTCAGAGGAGCTTTTTGAAAGCTATTTACAAAACATTTTGGTTTCAAAGGATTTATTTAAAAAAAGATCCAGATGTATTCTTATGCTGGATGTCCCTAATACTTCCTTAAAATTTAAGGACATGAGTACATATTTAACTCAGTTTGGATTTTTTACATTGCAATTTATTTTTACAGCCAAAGGGCAGGGTAATTTTCTAGGGAATAATGGCAGGCTGGGATGAGTGGAGTGTTCAGAGTGCAGCTGTGAGCCATTGGCATCACTTGATCATTAATCTCCAGGAAGCATCCTGTATGAAGGGGCTGAAGTTACTGCTCCTAGAGAATAATACCTGGAAAAAATGAGCAGATGGATCATTTTTCTGGTGCTTTAGTTCCAGTTAGCATAGGGAAGGCATTTCAGGGAAGTGCCCTTAGACTGAACTGACAAATCAGTCTTTCCTGCTTTCTGTAGCCTTTCTCAATAGTCCACTCGGTTTAGCTGTGCAGTACAAACAAGTATAAACAGGAGCAGTCACAAAAAGCTTCATGCTTGCTCCAAGAAGGTAACACTTACATGCGGCCTTCTCAACTATTCCCTAATGAAGAGTTGAGTTTCCAATATCCCTCTTGGTAGGTGACATTAAATATTAATTTTATGAGTCATTGTTTTTGAAGAGTAAAAAAGAATGCTGTGCTTCTTAATTTTACTATTTGTAGAATATCATCCACATTTTTGCTCCTACAGCACCACCCCTGTGGAAACATACCACAGCCTAATTAGTTATAAGAGTTCTTAAGTGAAAGCTTCTTTAAAAGTAATCTTAGCAGATCTCTGTTCCTTCTTACCTTCTATGTTCTTTAATTAGAATAAAAATCCTGTCCACATCAGACAAGAAAGACTTGCCTCAACTTATAATAATATATTGCTGCACGTGCTGAGGGTGTAATGGTAAAGTTCCAAGTGGATGATTACAAAACATTCTATTATAAAACATCCTATGATAAAAGAAGAGGTAGCTGTCACCTAAAATACATGATAAGCAAGTATGCCCTGGTTGTATTTGGAATACAGTTTTGCCTGGGCCTTCAATTACCACCTAGCAATATCATCACATTTCTGCACATTAATTTTCCCTCAGTGAGTACCATCAGGGAGCTGTTCTGGGGTTGGCAGACAACTTTACAATTATTATAACCCCACTGAACCTGCACACTTAACTTCACAGGTATTAAATGCACAGTAGCCAGGGCCTATCTTTATAAAAGTCTAACTTTCTCCATGTGGGAAGTGCTCTGGTAGGGGCTGAAACTCCTTTGCAGCAAGCAGCTCACAGCTTTAGCAGTGGACGTGCTAAATCAGCTCTTTCCAATAAGGTGTGCATTTCCTTAAACAGCCATGGCCAGCATGATGTTGTTGCCCTGCATGTTTTGTATGTTATGTTTTTTATTCATTTATTGCATTGATGAAGAGGCACAAGTAAGAACGAGTTAGTAGGAGAAAGAGAAAGAGGCATAGCAAACAACTGTAGAGGGAAGCTTTCATGCTGTCATGCACACTAACCACAGACGTTCAAGTTCATTCTGGGGTGCTACCATACACCCATAATTAGATCAGTGACTTTACAGCATCCGGCAGGGAATCTGGAAAAATAAGTGTCTGAGACATGAAGCCTCTGCTGTTACAGGATTACCTGCATCTCCAGACAATGCAGCTGTGCTTTTACTCCGAGCCAGGAATGAGTGTGTGGGCATCAGGAGCCTGCTAACGATGCTGCTCTCCCATGGACTGAGCTGAAGACGGCGAGCTGAACATGCACCATACAAGCAAGATGTTAGATCAAACACTTCACAGATAACCACATGCTGCAGAGTGTTAGTACTCCTTCCTCACTACTGCATACCATGAAAATCTTGAAACTGTCCACAGTAGTTCAGTTTTGCATTTAATTATTACTCCTTTTTAGCAGAGGAATTCCTATAGAAATATGTACATCTGAACATTAAATTTATGTTACTGCCTGTGGCATTATGGCAAATTGTTACCAAATGAGTACGGATATTCTGCACATCTGCCACATTCCACATTAGGAATCACAGGATAATTTCCCTACTAGAGAAACAGTTGCCACTCCTAAATATAGACTTCAACAGAGATGTTTGTGTCCCAAAGGCTTCCTACACTAAAGATATATAGTCTTCCAGTTACACTTAAACACCTTCCAAAGTTTGCCAGCCTACTTAGAAAAACCAAAGAAGGCCGCTCACTGCTATACAGAGAATTGTGTCAATGAGGTTTTATCAAAGCACTGCAAAAGGATTGTGTGCCTCAACTGCAGATACCAAGCTCAGCAGCTGCAGTTGTCTCAGTAATAGGTGAAGCCATAGAAAACAGTTAATATATTTGATCATTAATTCTCTGTCCACAGATCCTGCTAATGAACACTTTTCACATAGTTGCTCTGTTTTGAAAATGCAATACATGTTGACCTGGCTGCAATCACACTGCTACTTTGCTTTTCCCAGTGTCGTCTAATGCAAACATAGCTTGTCAATATAATCCTTTTATCTTGTAAAGTTTCTTTACTTTTTTAAAAATACTAATTAAACATTTATCATGGCAAAGCATTAACCAGAAGAATCCTGTAAGTTACTTTCTGTATTGAATTGGGTATTTCTTTGATATTCCAATGCAACAAATTGTTTCATTATGACTATCACAAGCCAAAACATTCAACTACTTCCCAAAGTAGTTCATTATAGTAAGCTTACACTACAGCAGTAATCTTGATATTGCAAGCAAAAGCAGGTCTTTTTACACCTCAGCATTCATTTACCTTACTTTAGTGTTTGCAGCAACAAAACTGCAGCTTGAATTTATGAGGCTTAATCTCTATAACATTCATTGAAGTGACTGGCTGTAACAAACTTGACATTCATTTGCATTTTTAAAGGAAGAAATCCATCACTTTTAATAGACATAAACTCTGAATCTGTCTTTAATCTACTCCTTGCTGAGCGCCATGAAAAGAGAGGGTGATCTCAATCTCCCCCTATGAAAATATAATTGCTTAATCTGCCCTCAGTGCTGTTTTGCACTTCTCAAATTGCTCCCTTAAATTCCAGTAATGCAATAAGGGGCATTACTACAGAAATATAGGACTCTCAAACACAGCAGGCTCTTTTCCTAACTGTCCTTTTACACAATGTACTATTGCCAGAGCTTTTTGTGATTAATGGTTCCATTCTGCAATGGTAGAGATTATACAGACACACAAAATACCCTACAGAGACCTCCATTACAGCACACACATTATCATTAAGCTTGCAGTTTAACAATGTAGAAATCACAGAGCTACCATTAAACTGGATGCAGCAATGGCAAAGCCTTTGCTTCCTCTCATCTCCAGGCCCCATGCTCAGTATGATCCCTGTTTAAAGCTACTGTTGCAGGACAATAGATTCTTTTTTGTGGTCTCAGGCTTTAGTAGGTGAGGCTCACAAGTATTATTGTGGATGAGTTTGGAGAACTCTTCTACCATAGTTTAACATAAAGATCACACAACTTCAGAAAGCAATCCTTGATATTTTAGGCCAGTAAACCAGTACTATATACACTAACCATTTCTTGGCATTTATCTTTACATGATAAGTGAATGTTACCATGTAAATACAGCCCTGTGGGCCAGCTGCAGGCCTTACGTCATTATATAAGCTTATATAAGCTTCCAGAGATGAAATAATCTCAAGAGGACACAGCTAAGAGACTGATGATTTAGAACACCAATGTCTCACCTGCCATGTCTCACATATTTCATATTCCTTGCCCTAAAGATAAGTATGGTTTAATTATCTTAGGCCCTAACTCAGGGGAGCTTGTATCCACATCCCCTATTAGAAGCAATCACATGTCACAGCATCCAACTGAAGCACTCAGGCAGTGTTTGGGAGTGAGTTAGTTGACATGCACAACAGTGAATTAAAACCAAAAACTACTTTCTCCATATAAGTAATAGGCCTGGTTCGAGATGTCAAAATAGTTTTAGCCAGGAGTGAAGTACCCCTGATTCTCTGCAATGGGTGTAGATCAGAGTTTGTTCAGATGCACCTTGGCTTTGTGGGCCAGGGTCATCACATAATTAATTTTCCAAATGCACAGCTACCTGAAAGCATCACACTTCACACATCCAATACATATTAACAGATTAGCTCCACCTAGAACAGACAAACTTTCCCCCACTGGGTTCCAACTACAAGAGTATTAATATCTAAATGCATTGAACAGCTTCAGTTTGGTGTCTAAACCACACTGGAGCAAAACTGAATACCAAACAAAGAACATCCCAGAATAATAAGATCAACTTTAAGACGATGAGGTCAGGGTTTTTTTTTCCTGCTCTTTTTGTTTTTAATGCCTCAGGGTGATATTTTCAAGATTTAGTCTTTCAAACCATCTGACAGACAAGGGGAAGCAGTATTTTTTGTTCTCATGATGTGTTAAGCTATCACTCATAGAATAGGGCTATTTCATAGAATTATAGAATGGTTTGGGTTTGAAGGGATCTGAAGGATCATCAAGTTCCAACCTTCCTCTCATGGGCAGGGACACCCTCCATTAGACCAGGTTGCTCAAAGCCCCATCTAGCTAGAAATTGGGCATCTACAATTTCCATGGGCAACCTGCTCCACCTGCCTCCTCCAACCTACCTCACCAGCCTCAGAGTGAAGATTTTCTTCCTAATATCCAATCTAAACCTTTCATTTTGAAGCAATTAGCTCTTGGTCCTATTACTACATGTCCTTGTAAGAAGTCCTTCCCCAGCTCTCTTGGAGGACCCTTTTGCTGTAAAGTCTCCCTGGAGCCTTCTCTTCTCCAGCCTGAACAAGCCCAAGTCTCTCAGCTTTTATTGCTCCATTTTCACACAGGAAGCACATTTGTGATAGGCTTACTGGTACAAGGAAGTACCCTTACCCCCAGCCACAAGCAGGTTATTTTTAACAGATTAAAGATCTTTACAACCTAACTTGTAACTAAAAAACACACAAAGTTGCAGGGTGCTGGCAAAGTAAATTGGTTACAATCACCTGTACTTGTCTTCAGGATATACAACCTGAATACTGGAAAGTTGTCTTAGCAGCAGCAGAATAATTTGCAAGTAAGCAAACAGCAGCATTTGATTAGCTGTAGGAACAGATGGGAGGCAGGGATTTAACAGGCCTTCTGATGAGCACCACGAAGGAGACTCTCATTGATAAATGTGGTGTTTGCTTATACACATACACAATATGGTGAAGAGTACATAGGAGGAAACTGCTCTTTCTACAGGAAACAATACTGGAGCCCCTGAATATCTTCTACAATGGTTGCAGAAAACAGTGATGCAGTGACTGAGACAATCATCTGCTTGAAAGAAAAATCACTGCAGAGAAGGGGAGGAAAACAACTAGGGTGCAAGTTTTGCAAAAATTCAAGTATGTAACTCATACCTCATGAAAAATAGTATCCCTTTGCTAAGCTTTCCTTAAAGAGCAGAACTGCCAAAATCTATTGGTCAACAGCAGTTTTCTCCAGTTGAATGTGTGTTCATGTTCTGTTACAGTTTCAACTATTCACTAACTACAGTAACATAAAAGCATGAGAAGCATGTTCTAGCTGCCTGATTGTACAACTGTGATAAAGAGCTATACAGCAATACAATGCTTGAAATGGCATCAACCAGTCTTTTAGCCAATTAGTTAATGAAAACTTTTGTCTTTTGCTGCACCAAAAAAAAAAAAAAAAAAAAAAAAAAAAAAATTGTCCTTCAAATGATAAAAAGGTACTGCACAACAGATGACAAGTTCTTGTTGACAGCTATAAGCCACTTAGTAGGTAAGCTTATCATCCTTATCTCCAGCTCACTGTTTGGCAGGTAGGAGTCTGTATCACAGAGTGTGTTGAGTGGGTGCCCTCTGGAAGGTGAAATGGGGAGCAGGCAGTCACAGCCTTCCTTTAAGCACCTGCATTAAGAGGTTGAGGCCACTAGAGAGACTAGTGGCACTTCTCCAGATACATGGCTCAACTAGATTTAGGTATCTGACTTTGCATGAGAAAAAGCATTTATAGCATTTGCATTTACTTTCTGTCTTGGAGCCTGAAAAAATCACTAGAGACTCCTAAAGGGTTCTGTGCTGTTTTAGTAAAAATGCCAAGCAAAAATGCCTCAACATTTTGACAAATGGCCATCACTTCCATATTCCTTTTTTTTCCCTACCATTAGACTGCCTAATATTCTGTTTAAGTTCTCCTGAATTTGAAATGGGTGGCAGAAGCTAAAACACTGTGTTACAGTCCATAAGAGACTATCCTTCATACTTAATGCCTGCTGCTGTTCACCTGCCCACTTCACCAAGATCCTTCCTCAAAAAAAGCATCCGGCAAAGAACAGCAATCATTTGAAAAAATTTACACACCTGAAAAGCTAATAAAGTTAAAACTGACTGGATTTCAACATTTAGAGCAAGAAATGACTAGTGCTTAGGAATAAATTATTTCCTAAGGTAATACTGTATTTTTTACAAGTTACCAGACAGTAGAACTAGGTTTGCCCCCTAAGATGAACATGGCTCATCAAATCAACCAGATAAACATGTTCACTCAAACGTGGAACTTGGTTAAGACACACAAATAATGACATCAACCAGACAACGCAACTACAAAGTCCATTTAAAAAAATTTTTTAAAATAATTTTATGGATTGAAATGGGACAGAACTCAGTAGAGGACAAAAAAAAAAATCCCTACCAAGTACTTTACTGTAAAGCTCTTTGCACAAGTTACACAAGAGACATTCTTTTATAAAACTTTTAAGCTCAATGCTTCAATCTCATAAGTCCTCAGAACAGCAGCAGAAATTCAGCTATGTTAATTTTTAAAAGCTTGATGGTTTGTCTTTTTTCAGACTTGTAAACATCAAAAATGTACACTGAAATGAAGCAACCTTTGAGAAATAACTGGACACAAAAAGTCAATAAACAGACAATATGAAAAACATCCACACCTCTTCCATAAAAATAACCAAAATGCTAATAAAATCAGAAAATGTAATAAAATAACTGCTTGAAAGCTTCATGCAACATGTTCTTTGACATTCAAGAGCTATTACCAAAAAAGAAAGGAAAACAAAATAATGACAAAATGGTCTAATGCAAATAAAAGGTCACACATGATTGCATGCACTATGGAGTGATGTATTCTTTCAATAGTTGTACCTCATTTACTAAAAACCTGACAGAAGCACTGCTTTTATCATTTGCTAAAGTAGGATTGTTTAGGTAAGTTCTCTTGTTTTAAAAAACAAGAATTATTTGTTCTCACAGGAAAAAATGTTCAACCATTTACTTGTCACATTTGAAGTCTTTCCACTACCACTTAGATGAAGTACAGAAAATGACTTCAGAAGCTTGTTTTATGTGCAAAGTAATACATCAGTATAGAACATTCTTTCTTGCTGCTCTTTTAATGCTTTTTTCTTCAAAACTGTACCTCTGTCTGGAGAATTTAGTAATGTTGCAGATGAGGAGGAGAGCCGCTTGTTTATGACTGGATCAACATGTTTCGAAAGGTTCATTGTTGAAACAGACCGCCTGTCTCGATCTAAAACAAATGGAGATAATGCTAATTGACAGCCCACATGCAACAGTGCAAGTTCCTAGCTCACTAGTGGAAGGAGGAAAACAGGACTAAGGTCACTCCTGCTCTACCACAAGAACTTCCAAAACAGAATGGAATTCTCAGTAGACGTTGTACAGGTGACTCAAAGACTGGGCACAACACAAGTTAAGCTTCAAATGTGTAAAACATTCTGTTCATTATCACTCAATGGGTTGCAATCTAAAGACTTTCAATATTGTCAGAAAATCTCTGCTCACAACTTAGAATAGAAAGCTTCATGGAAGGACTAAGATGCTCGGAAACACAAAGTTATTCACTAAAACACCACCCTGCCATCTGAATAAAAGGTGACAGGGCACTGTTACTAGGCAGATGGTCAATATTGTGGCAATGGCATGCTGAAAGATTAAGAGAATATTAGTGCACAAAGGAAGTAAGAGTAAGCACAAAAGAAATTAAAAGATTTAGTTAAAAATCCCACAGTTATGTGTAAGTTCCAAACTACCTACCAGAATTATTTTCAGAGTGCTGAAAATCCAGCTCAGCACACACCTTAGCAGATATAAAAAAATCAGCCTCTGTGGAAAGGACTTGTAATGCACTACTTGGCATACATAACACGAAAAATTTATAATTTGATTTCAGTTTCTCTACATTTTAGAGCGGTATTGCATCGTTTGCACAACTGTTGCAGTCAGCATCTGCTTCCTGCTGAGGGGGTGATGGTTACTTCAAGAATAGAGACTGCACACTCTTTGTGCCTATGTGTGCCACAGAAAGTTTGCTGTGTCCCTTTTCTCTCTCTCAAAAAACACCCCAAACAAAAAGAGCTCCAAGCTCCGTGCTTCAACTACATATTCCCCATTACAAATTTTCATCTGCAAATCTGAGATCCAAAAGATGCTGTGAGAATCAATTCTGCTTTTGCTTACGTTTTAGCATGTACTGAACCTCAGCACGACTCAGCAAAGCACTCAACCATGCTGAAATGCAATGAGGCTTGAGTGCATGCCTAACTGCTCTGCTGATTCATAGTCTGTGTGTCCAAAAATGTGTCCCTACACTGTTTGCAAAGCAGATACAAACTCAGGACAATGACAGCATTAAGGATGCTGCTGCTGAAATATTATTTGCCACTGTTTATTTGTGACAAGTGTATTAAGATTGTATTTACCTGTTCTGTCCCAATAGATTAAACTATACTCACTGTGTACAAAAAACTTCACAGAATTTTTCATAGAGTCTATGAAAAAAAAATTAATAGAAACAGAGTCTGTGAAAAAAATTCATAGAAATAGAGTCTATGAAAAATACCTTAATTCTCCCCAGGTCTATGAACTATATAGGATCCACTATAACTTTCTGGACTGAAGAAAGATTCTCCTTACTCCATGTGATTATTTGCTAACTTTAATGTTAGAATGACTTGGTGAAGGCATAGAACTGGCAGACTGGATACTGGGAGGGGAATAAAACTCAGAAATGGGTTTTAAAAAGGAGAAAGCTAAATGTTGTAACTAAGAAAAAGACCTCTGTAGGCTGTCAAGATGATCCCAAATTGATCTATGGGGTAAACTGGAGAATGCCCTGTGCAAGTCACTACTGGACACACTATGTTCAGGCTTCCTGAGAACAGGAATATTTGTGGGAACAGGATGGGGATCTTGATCTCATGTATAATCTGCCACTGAGAAACTACACAGTGTATCAGTACAGCCATAAAGCTTCTATATTTGGTAGAAAGGATGTACTGCATAAACTGGCTTCCTGAAGATGACAAATGACAATATTGAAAATCACCTCTGTTGTTAGGCATGACAACATTTCTCGTGTCAATGAACCTTAATTAAATGAATGACATTCAGCATAAGGATTTGCATACAAGTGTTGGCAATACGAATCCTATAAATGTAGAATAGGCCAAATGCAATCCATTGCCTGGAAAATTGCTGCTTTCTTTATCCAAAAAAAAACCAAAAAAGAAAGAAAAAAAAGGAATTAAAATACCCATGAGCAACGAAACAGCCAACGCAGCTGGTTATGTGTCTGTGTTCATGTGCAAAATTGTAAATCCTACATGCCAAAAGGGTTTTAGACAATAACAAAATATTCAAATTTTCTCTCCTTGAATTCCAGCAGATAGAATATTATGCTTCATTTCAGTGAATTGTGCCAAATCTTTAGAGTCAGCCAGCAGTAACTCTCCACCAGAAAAATAAATAATAATGAAAAATCTGGTACTAACAGTTCTAATCTATCAGCATGGTGTTAAGCATGCATTGCAACTACATGAGGGTGGTTTAGTTACTGATGATCTCACTTCCTGAGAACTAGCTAGAGGTGAAGGAATAACAAACCACAGCATTATGTACCAGGTTTTCTAGCACCACCCAGAGATTTGAAGTGGTGCTCCAGGCCTGCTAAATCGAGAAAGGTGAATGATGATTCAAAATAATAACCTAGGGACAGAACGCAAGACAATGATTTTTCACAGAAAATAAAATAAAAATCAAATAAGTTATACAAAGTTAAGCAAAAAAGTAACCTTTTATGAAAAATAACTGTTTACTGAAATTATATATGACAAAGATTTCAGAGCATTCTTTTCTCAACTTTTTTTCCTCCCCTGATGAGAGGTTAGACACATAGAAATTAGAATAGGAAGAAAAGAACTTAAAGGATCACTTCCTGTTAAAAGAAGTAAAGGAAAAGTTCTCTTCTGGGAGATTTGATTCACAGTGAACAGGGCATATACACATTAATGACTGGCAGATTAAGTTAGAGAAGATATTTGGGTGGAAAAGCATATAGCTAAAATTCACTTAAACCTAATTTGCCAGTCTTTAGGGGAAGATTCTATTTCCCCAAATTTCAGTACACAGCACAGATCTCTAATTGCAAAGAACAATTTTCCTCCATTGTGTCTTGTATTTGGTCATTTCCACCAGACCTACTTATAGAGGCACAAAGCTAGCATTTGCCACAGTAGCTCATATCACAGGATTGACACAGCACAAGCACACCCACATATATATACACACAAACCAACAACAGCAAAGCAGCAGGAGCGAGAAGCTGTAGCAAGGTAGTTACAGAATAAGTCAACTCCCAAAGAAGCTGTAACTTTTGTTCAGATTTCTTTCTCCTCGTTACCTTTTTGCTACACAAGAATGTCACAAACATGCCACTGCTAGCAATAATAGGACCAAGAGAAAAGAATTCAAACTAACATACACTGAAACATCCTTCCTTTCAGAAGAAGAAATGTAAATTCCAGTTGACTGGTGGGGAAGGGAAACTGGCAAGCAAAGCAAGCCTCCCTCTTTACCTGTGTTATTAATGCGGTTGTGCAGTGCTCCTCCCCAGGACCACCTGTTTTGCCTTTGTTTTGGCTTCTGGCTTCTTTCAATTGTGCGACGTACAACAGCTTCATGTCGTTCCTTGAGTACAACAGGATAACACATTTGGATACTACTGGGTTCTTAACTTTATTTTCTTGTCAAACCCTGCTACCCTCCATCACATGGACAATACCAAGTAGGCATCTTAGGTCTTTAAGCTTATGTGCTGCCTACTTAAAACACACAGACTAAAACAAAATTAAGCAGCAAGTAAGCCATAAGTAAGTTAGACTGTTAAATGAAATTTTGAAAAGGTAAGATCTGTTTAAGTGGCCCTGCCACTACACAAACACACCCTAGTGCTACTTCCCATGTACTAAATACCAGAAGAGTGGGAGAGATAGGAAACACGACACCCACAAGGATGAGGTGGCTTAGATAGGATCACACTGCCCATACTTCCCAGTTTAACTGGGAGACAAATCAGCCAAGAGCATATTTCACTGCACACTCATTTCTGAAAAGGTTTTCTTAGGGCAACTTATATTTAACTACCCTCAAACTGAATGGCTAAGAATTAACAGATAACCATACAAACCTGACCCAAATTGTTTTTCTGCATGAGTTTGCACAGTGCCATACACAGTAATCCAGGCAGGCTCAGCTTCACTGCATTTGATTCATAACAGAAGCAGTACCTGTTCAAGTAAGGCTTAAAATCCTTCCACACACACTGTCATACTGACCATGCTCATGTTGCATTGTCTACATCAGCTCTTAGAGAAAAAGGCTGATAGTACTGTACCTTAGGGCAAGAGTAGTTGAAAAGCTGTTTCATGACATTCGTTCTTACCTTCTCTTCTTCTAGTTTCTGCCTTCGCTTTTCCTCTACGGCAGCTCGCCTTCTCTCTTCCTTTAGCCTCTGCTCTTCTAGCTTCTTTCTGCGTTCCTCTAGGTGCTTCTCATAATGTTGCCGTGCTCTCTCTTCTCTTTCTAGCCAGACGGATTCTCTTGCAGCTGTGAGAAAAATGGGAAATAAAAGTATTAACTTGCTTTATGTAATGAAGTCTTTAATACATTTTGAATAACCAAGGTAAATGGAAAGAAAGCCTTTTGAACTCTCTTTCTTCAGAGATACATAATATCCTTACCTCTCCTCATGTATGAAAACATACCCTGGTCACACACTGATTTTATGTAATCTCAATATACTTACTATGAATTACCAACAGTTATTTGAGCAGACAGTTTCTTCATGGAAGACAGGATTTTTTGCCAGCTTAAAATGCCTAAATACTGAAGTCAGATGCATGTGAACAAACTTCTGTTACATAAACCATGCTAATTCTCTGTAATATTTTACTGGAAAAAAAAAACAGTGAAAGAGAGGTGAAACTATCAGAACTTTCACCTTTATTGATCAATACAGATCTCTTATGATAGAAGTGGATGGAATAACAATTCTAGCACCCGGACCAACAGAAGAAGTTACCCACCAAAGAAGTCTAAAGGTAAACATTAATCTGTCACATAATTCCACTTATACACAGCTTCAAACAGCATGTTTCAGAAGAGCTAATCAAGATAAAACAAGAAGCCCTACACAGGACCAATTTGTTTCCCTATCAGGGTCTGAATTTTCATTAATTTTGTAGATGCAGGCTCAGACTGAAGTCCACATGAAACCACTGATGATACTCTGGATCTCTCCACACTGGTGTCTTGAAAGCTTTGGGACCCAGAGTGGACCTAGATTGTTCCCTTATGCAACATTGTATGTTTGCAGTCTAAGTCAGTGCTACCATCACACAGGAAATGCTCTAGAGACTTAAAGAATCCTTTCACTACAGTGGTACAAAAATTAATTTAAAAAACCAAAATCCAACAAAAGCAAACCAACCTACCACAAAAAAACCCCAACCCCAGTGCATAAATCCTGTTACCTAGACCCTGAACACACTAAGTAACCCAAACAATGTAGTTGTTCAAAACTGGAACTCAATCAAACCCTTTTGCAGAAGACTTGAAAAATCCATTATCTTTGAAGGAGCTAAGGGCATCTAAAAAGCATAATTGCATATATCTCATGAAAATCCAGCTTGCTGTAGCATGTCAGCTTTTAATGAATATGTCACTTATGTACAGACTCTATTGATCATATCAAGATGAGCTGCTGCCGTGAGCCACAAGACTTCCACGGATCCTGTGATGAGCTGGCTCTTTTGTGCCTGGAATATGCTTACAATGGGAACCCAGCACAAAAAAGCTCTTTGGTGGTCTACTGAAAATTAATAAATTACAAAAAGAAAAAAAAAAACCAACAAAACCTCAACAGCTTTCTTAACTGATGTCATTGGAATATTAATTTGCCTATAAAAGACATGGAGATTATTTGTTCTTGCTTTTATTAATGTAAATGGCTAAACTTTCTTGAGACACTGTTCATGGTGATTTCCATAGGATTCAGTCTGTCATGTTGTTTAGAAAAAGCAATGAAAATAGGACATTTGAACTTTTAAGACTAAATTCAAGAAGAGAGAGGCTAAAAAGATATTTAGGTACGTTCTTAGTTCTGGTACAACAACCAGAATGCTGGACCTCTGGACAGAACATTTATCTTCATCTTTCTGCTTCTCTGAGAAGGGGTGATAAAAATCACACTTCTGTGATACAGCAAGACAGCTCAATAACAGAAACAAGCATTAGTGATGGATTAATCCAGGCTGTGTTCAGAATCCAGGATGTGTTCAGCTGGAATAACTTTTAACAAAAATAATAGATCTGATTCAAAACAAATAAAAAGCTACATCTTTCCACCTTTAGACTACAGGCAAAAGACAGAAGAAAATATGTGCCCACCTGCTAACATGAGGAAGTTACTAATTTTATGCTTGGACCAAGTATTTAACAAGTACACGAAAGTATGATTTATGATACATCTGTTTGCTGAAACAAGTGTAATATCTATTTTCATTAATTTAACTTTTTTCACAGATAGAGATATAATCTTAACTACTTCTTTTTTTTTTTTCAATTTTCAATTCCTGCATTTTATCTTATTAGAGAATCAAAGGAGAACATCTGTTTGTTTACACTTCTTCCTGCATGCACTACTGACATTCTTCTATGAACTTAAGGGTTCATTTTTGGTCACCTATAAGGTAGGAATATACAGGGACATAAGTTAGTGTCCTTAGATATATAAGGATATCTTCAGGAAAAATAAGAAGTCTAGAATATTTTTCTTTCATTCTTATGTCCCCATTTATGAATTTTCAGAAACATTTTCCTGCCACCCCAAACAGATAGGAAAAAATTGTCTTGTAGAGTAAAAAGTTTACTCTTTAGACCTCTGCTCTAACATAAAAAAATATTTTAAAAAATATATTAAGCTCTATTCTGGATACAAAGGTGTGCTTCTAGAAGCACAGCATCAAATGCCTTGCTGATAGAAAGAATCAGCAGATGAGCCTACAGGAAACTGAAGATATCTCTAAAAGGT
Organism: Agelaius tricolor; assembly: GCF_023055355.1. Classification (NCBI taxonomy): domain Eukaryota; kingdom Metazoa; phylum Chordata; class Aves; order Passeriformes; family Icteridae; genus Agelaius; species Agelaius tricolor. Next base: position 50,452,355 of record NW_027269261.1, read on the forward strand.
CTCATCAACCTGAAAGAGCAGCCAATTTGAGGATGTGGCAGGGAAGAATACCAGCTTCTATGATGGGGTCTCCAGAAACTGTGCCAAGAGCTCTGCCTGGTGCTAAGCCAACACAGAACTCCACTGGGGGTATAGTCCAACAAAAAAGCATTTTCTCAGGCCTGAGCATCATTAAGGTTCATGATCTTTCTCTCCCTTGTAATACCTCATATTGTATGACAATGTGCAAGATTCATTCGAGGAAAGTCTGGTCACCATTCCAGTAGCACCTGCATGATGAAAGCTTAAATTCCATTGGAACAATTACATTAAAGCTGGAAAGTACAAATAAAAGTCACAGCCTGATCCATTTTTTATTCCATTCCTTAATACAATCAATATATTTGAACACAGTCATGTGATGCAAGAACACAAAATTAGAGCATAAAAACAGGATTTAGAAATTGAGCCCTAGACATGCTGTTGAATACCTTCTGCTTGTTTGCAAACTAGAATGCTGGATTAGATTACAAAGCAACATAATTAAGGCTGTGTTTCTGACACTTCTGAAGTGAATAACATCAAGAGAAAACAAGGTCAATCAAGAAAGAGACACTCCAATATTAAGAGACACATAAGACTTGAAACCAATAAATTTTACTCTGGAATTAACTAATGTAATGTGGAAGATGTTGGCTACAAACCTTGTATATTTCTTTCTTGGAAATAATTTTGTAGTTTCTTTCCCCAGGCACACATACTAGAATGATTCTTTGCAGGGGTTTTAGGCAGTGAGGGAAGGAGGAGCATGCTCTAGGTATCAAAGCCTTTATTTTCTATTTATCTCTGTGAAGCAAAGAATGTGCCCCCCAGATTCTCTTTTTCTGTCTCTTCCCTTCAGTCCTTTTCCTTTTGGTTTACCACCTATACAAGGGCAGATCAGTCTATCAACCATGCTTTCTCAGTCTGACTTTTGAATCCACCTCAGATGGACAGCTCACCTGAGCCAAAATCCTACAGTCTTTGTCAAGCTTTCCAGCCTTTATCTTTTCCAACTTTACAGCACTGACCTCAGCAAGAGCTTTCTCCTCTCACTGCTCTTTCACCTTTGCTCACTGCCAGCTCTGCACTGAGGCTGTGATTGCCCCCTTGCTGCATTAGTAGTAAAATGGATCAGTGATGCTTTAACCATACCTAAAAATGGGGACATTACACAGAAGTGGCTGACTGAACAAATTAGAAGGTGAACTTCAGAGCTGTAATTAAAGGTGAAGTAATGTGAGATTCTCTAAGCCAACCTTTCCCCAGTAACCACGCTCCAAGGGACATTTATCACATAAGTTTTTAAACTAGTTTTCCTTAAAAATTGTTTTCTTGTCTTATAAACCCTTTTAACATTCAAATTCTCCAAGGAGATCCCAAAATTATTCATATGCTAGGGTAAATGATTCCCAGTTTCTGTGAGGCTTCTTTCTGTTGGATAAAGTTCTGCCCCCAAGTGCTAGGGAAGAAAACAGGCCAGAAGGAATTTACTCACAGAAAAAAAATTGTAATTTTCATTAATGTTATTATTATCCCAGTGATCACTTACTGTGATGTTTAAAATACTACTTTAGTGCTTATGCATTGTAAGTATTAAGAATTTAATGAATTTAGCCAACTGAAACTCAGACATATTCTAAGAACTAAGATTAATCACTCTTTATTTAAGGAAGTGTGCTAAGTCAAAAAGCAGTATTACCATCTTTTGTTCCCAACACCAGAAACTAAATTAACCACGTGTCCTTGTCAGGATCATAATTCTGATTAAAAAAAGATCAGACTTCAAGCAGGATTACCATAGAAAAAACATGCACAGAAGTGAGACTCAAAAAAGTGAGACTCAGTTTTCTAAAGAATCAGGGACCAAGATACTGTTAAGTAATAACAAGAAAATTCTTCCTCTTTGCCAGGCCACCACCTAAGAATTACCAGAATGAAATCCATTTTAACACCCCAGTTATTTTCCCCATTGAAAAACACATTTTGATTTTTCTTTCCAGTTAAGGAGGACCAGGTCTGTGCTTTCCAGTTAGGGATGAAACAGAGACTAACTGGCAAGACTAACTTTCTCCTCTATTACTAAACTTCTACCCTCCAAAATGGTGACAGCACTTAATCTGCACATGCAGAAAAGCCCATGGACCTTCCCAGCTGATTCCCAAACCTTGTCTGGGAATCAGCAAGCAGATAGGTTGTTGGCTGGAGCCAACACCCTGAGGGATCCATCATAACAGCTTTATAGTAAGAACAATTAAGTTTTAGCATCAGGAAATGCTCTTCAACACTGTTAATTTGGCAGTACAGATACAATCATTACAGCAGATAAGGGTAAAATCCATATGATGAAAAAGCAGCAATTTTCAGTAATGTTTTCCAGTTTAAGCAAGCCATCTACCATAGCTGCATTCATAAAAAGTCAGTTCCAACATGTTTGTCTCAACATTCAGGGCCAGAACACAGCTGCTCAGCCTGACATGTGTAAGTGCCAAGCTGGAGCAAGAGTGTGATAGCTCCCTTGGCTCCAGCCTCCAGGAACAGAGCCATTTGACCTACCACTGCCTCTCCTGGGATTTCCACTTCGCACAATTCAAGAGGGTTAGTCTCGCGTAGAGATCTGATATCTTTATTTTAAAGGACAGATGTTAACTTTTATGCACAGGTGCTATGGGAAAGAGCACTACTGGAAAAAGCACAAAAATGAAATCATGGTTATTAAAGAGCAAGTGACAACTCTGGAAGCATTACTTAGAAAATCAAGATCACCCTAATAATCCTTTAAGGCCTGAATGTGATATCAGCAAAACACACATTACCAAATGGTTAGGAGATTAAAAAGATTGAAGCAGAAAACCCTCCATGAAATTGTTACAACTTTAGTCACGCAAAAGGAACTACAAAAAAAAAGTCAAAGAATTAATATTTTAGAAGTGTTGGGATGGCATTTCAAAAGCAATGCCTTTCCTACAGTAAAGAAACTAAAACAATCACTTTTTGATGGTGTGATTTGCTGATTGTGTCCCTGTGTATCTTCTAGGTTACCTAAAGAAAAGTCCAAAAGAAAACATGAATATACTAAAGGTGAAAGGGGCATTTTTTGTAGAAGCTTCTTTAATCTTTTCCATTAGGTGGCTCAACATGATCCTCAAGAAACAGCAGATACCGACAGTCCCAACACATATATGTGCTCTCTCTCTCTCTATATATATATATTCAGACAAAAATGATAGCATTTCCTACTCTCTAAGCACTCATTAAAAACAAGACTTAGAAACCCAAGTGTGCTAAGTAGTCTAAGGCTGCTAAAATACTATTTCCAGGTGCAAAGAAATCCTGAGGAGTTCAGAGCACATGCCAATCCACCACAGGAAAGCCAAATCTATTACAGCACAGTGGAACTTGAAAAAAATTAGAACTTGAGAGTAAAAAAAGGGGAAAGAAAAATGGTCTTAAATCAACTCTTCTTTAATAACTGAATATTGCCCAATAAATAAATATAATCCTTATTAAAGTGGTACTCCACAAGTTCTTAACAGAAGGGTCAACAACTTAATTTTCCTGACCTCCAGGAGTTCAAGTTGCTGAAAGTACAAAACAAAATTACTATCAGCTCTACACCTAGAGAATTGAACCCTGTCCATTCCTTTTTTTAGAACAAAGAATAATTTTATTTGATGTAGGACTGAAATTCTCAACTTCTGTATAACAAGAAGTCTTTGCTAAACCTGAAAGATCCCCTGAACCAAAAGGAAAGGAATTAAGTTTAAATCCAACATAATTCTATTGAAAAAAATTAAAATTCCTTCCTTCAGTTGCTTTACTGTTGCATGGCTGATGTCCCCGTATTAACAAAATCCAACTCTAATTTTCAGCAAGACACATTTATGTAACAATATTATACAACCTAATGTTTAAGAGAGACAGCTTAGGAATTTCTTTGCTGTGGTTCACATGACATGCGTGACTGATTATCTAGGATCTGCACTAAATGCTCTAAAAAAAAAAGGAAAAAGTTACACGTTGTTGTAAAAATCATTGCTCTGCTGTACTGGAACACAAACCTCAAGAGACAGCTCCTAAATCATACTAAATCATAGCAGACAAATATACAGATGAAAGTACAATGCAACTTTCAATTTTCTTGTTAGTTCAAAATAATCCTCCAAGCAACAACACACAATACACTCATACATCACAGGGACATGCAAAACTCTCCCATGTGGAAATGAAGGATTCCACATCAACTTACAAAAAGTCCTGATGTTGCTTTGATGTTGCTTTTAAAACACATCACACAAAATAGCACATTTATCAACAGAAGTCATGTCCTTCTGGTAATAAATACTCATTTATCAATAGCTAGAAAAATCAGAGTTGAGTTGAATTCAAGGAAAGTATCGTTCTCTTCCATTTGACTAAAGCATTGTTATTATACAATGATAAAACCAGAGAAAAAAAGAAATTCAAGACATGGAACCATCATATGTGAATAATTAATTAAAATGGGCCAGTAACATCCATTTGCTCTGAAACCTGAAGAAACTAAACCCACAAATACCATCAACCTCAACTCCAGGAGCAGCTTTTCAGGGATTATCAAACATCCTGTCATGTTACCCCTTGAGCAAGCCAAAACTAAAGCTTTCCTTTTCCTCTCCAAAACAATCCTAGTGATTCATGCATGGCCACTGCAATGTTATAAGGTGCTGTAAACAAGGGAGGATATAAATGCTATCAAGACCTAGGTGACACTTAATGATGGCTCTTCAGGTTAGAAGAAGCAGCATAATTCCGGCTGGAGTTACAATATAGTTCAATAAACTTTCAGAAGTTGGAAATGGGAAATAAAGAACTTCTGTTTCTCAAGCCCTTAGAACAATTCAGCATTGAAATAAATCAGAGTAAACAAATAAAAAAGAGGAAATAATTGTATTTCCCAACTTCCCAATTACCACAGAACTTTGTGGCAGCCAAACATTTAAACGTTGTTCAGAAAGCCACCAGTTTGGCTTCACATAATTCTTAATTCTCTCACCACCATACTCAGTACACTGCCAATCAGTAGTCACTTGTTAGACTGCCTTCACTATTCACTCAAACTGTGTTATACTTATGCAGGCATGGCTGACATAAGATATTGAGCACACCTATTTGATACCTACAAAAGGTTTGACCTGAAAAATGTACCCCAAATATACATTAAAAAATTCAAAGCATACATTGGCAAGATGTTCTTCGATTCTATTTTATGGTATTCAGCATTTTAATCTTAATTGATAAAATATCCCAAAACCTCAAAATTCCATTTACAACAGCTAAGTTGCCTTGCATGATTTCAGATTTAACACCGACTTTTCATTCACATTTATAGAACAGGTGAGAGATACAGTACTGATGAACTGAAAGATTTACTTTAAAGATATGGTAGCATATCTGCGATGACACTATTGCAAATCTAGCACTATCATTTTGCTGACTGCCCCTAAAAGTAAGCTGGCAATAATGCTGCATGCAGATGACAGTCCAGTAAAAACAAACAAACACACACCAGAGGGGGCCTTACCTAGCTGTTTTTCTCTCTCTTCTCTCCGTTCTCTGGCAAGCCGTTGCCTGTCATCAACCTTTAGTACTGTTGGATGATCTACAAATGGAGAAAGAGGAGTATTAGGCACACAGCATAAAATCAAATACCACCAAACCCAAACTTAAAGGACAATGGCTGTTAAACAGCCCTAATTATCCTGTCAAAATAGATAATGTTTTGAGAAATACATCTTATTTAAAAAAACCCAGAAAACTGGTAATTAGAATGCATTCCCATTTTTTAATAAATAAAATACTTCTAAAGAATAGACTAAGATGTGACTGCAAATACCCAGCAAGACTACTGCTTGTGAAAACCAAGGAAGAAACTTTATATTGTTTCCAAGCCTAAAACAACTTGAATTCTAGAGAGCATTTTGAAAAAATGCTGTTTATTATTCCATAATGTCTCTCCAAAATGCATCCACAGGAGAGGTTATTATAATCAAGCTTTGTCTTCCCCTTGATATTGCCTCAGAACAGCTAATAAGCCCTATATCATGACACAAGAACCTCAACATCCAAGCAAAACAGGCTGAACCAAAACACTGATTTGGCTTAGTAGTTCTAAAGCAGTTCTGGCTGAGCCTCTGGAAAAAACATGATATTGATCTCAAAAGATGTTTATGTGCACATGTGTTAAAAACTCTGGCAAATATACTAAAGGCAGTGAGGCATCACATGCATGGACTGGCATAACACGAGTCAAGTAAGATGAGAGCTTTAACTATCGTAGATTGAAATTTATCTACATGAGTACTTCACAACTATCTGCAATTGGCTGCCTGGATCACAGCAGTAAGACTGAGGATAGCATGAAGAATCTGTGTCAGAGCCCAGGTCTGACTTTAAAAATTCAGGTTTGGTTGGAAAACATCACTTGCTCAATGATGGTTCTGGAAGACAACAAAGTGCTGAACAGCTAGCATCCAACTTCCAGTCTCAGCAATGGAGCTGTTCCAGACAAAGGGAACAAAATCCAAGTTAGCAATTCATCTCAGCATGCTGCCAAAACCAATTTCCTACTCAGCCTGTCCTGTTAAACCTGGAAAGCTCTTAATTTTATGGGGTTTTTTTCAGTAGCACTGAAAAAGTCTGCTTTGCATAAGAACACAATAAACAAAAAAACCCACAGAAAAATAAAAAAAATTTCTGGATATAAATAAATGGTCTGATTTATTTTGGTATTGAAAGGAACTCAGTTTTAAAGTATTTTAAGATGAGCTTTTCGAATACTGTCATTATGAAAGAACACAAGACAACAGAGCCTTTTCACTATTCGGTGTGAATACACATGTAATCAACTTGTAAAAACGTGTAGAGTCAGCCTACTTGTGTACAGGCTGCATACCTATGAAAAAAGTTATTAGCAAACAATACAATGGGTCATATAACTGAAGTTAAAGATATTTACAAAGTAAGTCCCTGAAGTGAGGCTGTGCTAAACTAATTTTGAATAGATATTTGAATTAGATTTTAAAAAAAATTATGTGCATTTCATCCTCCAACAGAGGTTTCTGCATGAGAATGACAGGATTTCTTGGGTGAACCTGTTCACCAACAGCTACCACACTTTAATTACTCTTGAACTCTAATCAGTGAAAAACTATTATCTCAACTACTGTCAGACTAGAGCCCCAATTAAGAGTGCTAATAGCAATACAAAGTAAGAGCTGCAAGGAGCAAACCCATTGCACAGTTGGCAGGGAGAACCTTCAAACACGACAGCCCCCATGAAGGGCACAACAAGTGAAAAAGTCACCAGCAAAGGCAAAGGTAATCTGTCACCCAGCTGCAGGTCAAAACTTCAATGTTGGCTGGCTAGCCCAGAGTGCTGCCATTAATGACACTGTGCTCAGCCATGGCTTGGCAGAGATTTGCCCACTGCAGGGTGTACATCTGCATTTGGCTGATGTTCAGCAGCGCGCTGACTCACACGCAGTCCCTTCAGCATGCAGACACAGGTCAAAAGGGTAATGATATTCCTTCTCTCTGGTGACTGGCACACCAGGTTCACAAAACATGAATTTCTGTGGCATGAGTAATTAGTGCTTGTGGAATAATGCACATTTTCCCTGGAAAACAAGGATTCCCTTCAAGGGCTGTCAGCAAAGTCAATGTAACATTGAGTTGACAGAAAATGATGAGGCACTGGGGAAAAATGTAGAAGCCTGCTTATTTCAGAATATCCTTCCACTTGGGGGTTTTTTTCCTTTTCTTGAGAAGAGAGATTTCCCTATCGGAGGGAAGCAACAATTCTTCAAAGAGGCAGGAGGGTTACATGGAGAGGCAAACTGAAAAGGTCTCCCTTAAGAATTCCTAATTATAAGCAATGAAGGTATAAAATAAATTTTTAAAGTTGCCCTCTGCCACTCTGTTTGAAGATATCCAATTATTTTTTTCATATCACACACCTGATATTGTTCACACAAGAGCAGCCCCTCTCCCAACACCCCAGGATGTCAGAACAATCCTAAAGAATTCGCATTAAGTTGCGGGCTATGCAGAGTGTGTGTCTTCAGTAACAAGCAATTCTGCATACATTTGGGATCACAAAGAGCTAAATCAATATTAGTACAAAGATGAGGGTAACACCTTTGTAGCAGACCATCATTGCATTTGCTCTGCTAGAAGCTGGAGCACATATTATCAGTGCAAGACTCACACTGACAATTGAAATGTCTTCTCTAAGTCTTCAAAATTATCCTTCATGGTTTGGCTACAACCCCAACCTCCAACATTTGCATTCTGAATCCAGATGTTCTGCTGGCACCCCCAGTGCACACCACCATAGATGAAGGGAACATAGGAACAGGTAGGACACCCTCCTGAGAAATGAAAACTGGATTAAACTATTGTAGAATAAGGCAAGTACTGAACACTGTCCATCACAAAGAGCTGTGGAAAAAGGTAATATTATCTTTGTTTTCTCCTCCTTTTCCAACACTGTATATCTGATTGAGAGCAGCCATGATTCCTGCACTCTGTGCAGGACCCAGCATGCCTGGCAGAGCATGCCAGGTGTGATCTGAACACAGACAATGCTGGGATTCCTTCCCTCTGGGGACACAGGCCAAGGCACCCCTTTTGGTGATAGAGAAAAATCTGTCAGTACAAAACAGTCACTGAGCTGCCAAGCTGTCAAGGAGCTGAAAGGGGGATGTTACAGTGAGCCTGGTCCTCAGCACCACAAGCACCTCTCCTTTCCCAGGCATCTAAGCACAAGCATTACTAATTGCATTCTTTAACCTTGGGTACCTGAATTACAACATAAGCAGAATTTAGATATCTGAGTCCTCTTCTGGATCTTGGTCTGAGCATGCAAGTGGAACAGACCCATGACACCAAGGACTACAGTAAGGTTTTAAGCACATACATTTTCAACTGTGTAAGCAAACAGTGAATTAATTCCACACAATGTACCCGTGAGGTATGGTGAAGTAATGAGAAACATCTGCCCACTGCATAGAGCATGTTACAGAATGTGGCATGCTTTGTGGTAAGTGAGGAAATGCCTGAACAGAGGCACATGTATACAAAGCTGCAAATCTTTGCCTACAGCACATAATTCTCGTCCAAGCACAGATGCAAATACGGTGGCTTCTGTTGTCTTTTCTCACTTCCCAGCCCTCATTCCTAAGCTATTCTAAAATATAACTAGATTTTTCCAGTTTTGCTTCGTTGCAAACAATCACATATTCCAACCTACCTAAACATGAAGAGTCACTATACCAGTTTTGTCTGAAACAGTAAGTGAGGTACAAAAGCAACAAACTTCAGAACTAGTTTCTGCGACAACAGCTGTTTTCCATGCACCATTGAGGCAAACAGCCTTAAAACATGGAGCATGTGGAATGGTGTACCTGGTTTAGTTCCAGCGTTGCTTTGTCCTGAAGTGACTTTCTTATCTTGTGTTTCAGAACCTTCAGTTGCTAAAATAAGGAAGAAGATATTAATTAACCATTTTACTTAGTAGGAGATCGCTCACCTTATTATATTGAAACTAAAATATTGCTGTATTCCCTTTAAAATCAGACTGTTCCAAGATTTCACCTAAATGCCATTCTACATCATTTTGCATTAAAAAAAACCCCAAAGGCAGAAAGCATTTAAGCCACAATACAAGTTCCCAATTCAAGTTGAGGAAAGAGCCACAAGAAGATTTCATTTTAGCAATGTGTTTTAATAAGACTTATAAGATGACTTGCAGATCCCAGGTTTCTAAAGGTATGGTATGAGATACTGGTAAAAACTTCTTTACAAATTACACATCCATAATGCAGGACTGGAGAGAGGATTATTAGGGACCTGAATGAAATATAACTGAGGAAATATTCCCATTATTTGCAACAGACTTTTGATTGGCTCCTACCAGCCTAGAACAAGATCTAATTTCGGAGTTCTGAATGCCCTTTCAACAACCCTTTATAAAGAAAAAAACCCCAGAAGATTCATTACTATTATTCAAATCAAAACCATATCCTTGGTTCAGCATCTATCTCTAACTAAAAAAAAAAAAAACAACAAACCAAGAAATTAGATGCCAGGATTTTTTCATCTTACTACTCATCTTTGTACCCAGCAGTCCCACTATAGGGGTGCTGGAGTCCAGAACACACCAATCTGGGAGCAGCCTAAAGGCAGACTGTAAGAATTCTAAGAAGCCCTCCAAAAACAGCTTGAAAGCATTTGCAAGCAAGGATAAAGAGGCAGTTATAAATAAAGCCTAGGGGATGAAAGACACCAATTCATTTGAACAAAAATATCACTAGAAATGAAAGTTGGAAAAAACCCCTGATTACTCCAGATTTAAAAGCTAAACAGGCATTACTGTATTAGATCCACTTTAGAAAACATAATTAAAACAAATTTTCCTCAGAAGGCTCCAAGCAATTTCTTATGCATGTCAACTTTAACAATACATACTCAGCATTTAGTACCTCAGTGAGTTCATTCCCTTCGTGCCTCACAGAAATCTTTGTTTCCCTGCTTACCTCTTTCCACAGGCATGTTTCAGGATTAACACAGAGGGTAAAAGGTAGCAGGAAGAACCTGTATGCTACACATACTGTACCTTTTTTGCAGGGGAAAGTTGGGTGAGGGAAATAGAAAAATGCTGTTATCAAATGTTTCATGTTCAAGAGCAATGTTTTGCCAAGAACAGTGTTCAAAAATCACATCGTCTCACCAAAAAAAATTGTGTGAAACCTTAAATAATTGTCAGACACTGCTCTTCTTGACACCTGTATTAAGTCTCTTGCAAATAACCGCTGTTCAACTTAAAAAATACTGATTCCAAATGACCTTAAAGACAGCCCGGCATAAGATTTTAGTATTTGCCATTTTAAAGACTCATACAAAACATTAGTTTGACCTATGGGTAGATGGATTGATTTTTGGCAAGATAATTTGAGCACCACTGAACTTGGTAGGATCTACCATTATAAAAGTCCATACCTGGTGCTGGAACAAGTCCAGAGAAAGCCAAGAGAGTTGGTGGAGTGACTGGAGCACAAGTGCTGTGAGGAGCAGGGGAGGGAGCTGGGGGTATTTAGCCTGAAGAAAGGGAGGCTCAAGGGGAATCATATCACTTTCTACAACTGCCTGAAAGGAGCTTGTAGCCAGGTGGGGGTCAGCTGCTTCTCACAGAACAAGAAGAAGCACTGTGAGAAGGAAATGGCCTCAAGTTGCACAAGGGGAGTTTTAGACTGGATATCAGGAAAAAAAATCTTCCCAAAAGAGTCATCAGGCTGCCCAGAGAAGTGGCGAAACCACCATCTCTGGAAGTGTTAAAAAACTTGGGGATGTGGCACTCAGGGCCATGGTTTAGTGGTGAACATGGCAGCGTTAGTTTAACTGTTGGACTTCATTTTTAGAGGTCTTTTCCAACCTTAACATTTCAGTGATTCTAAACTCTTTATATCTTACCTCTCCCTCAAAGTTAAGGTACTTGTAAAACAAGTTTTTCTCCTGCATGTATCAACTATTTAGAACATTCTCAGAAAAAGTCCTACTATAACTCAGTGGGACTACATCACAATTCCCATCAGCCTGGCCTAGGGCATCATCTAGAAGAGCAAACTGTCATAAAAAAGTAAAAATACTGTTTCTAAGAGCTAGTGAGTACACTGATGCTCTAATAGTGTCAGCACAAATTTCTCTGCATCTTTCATACCGAGTATGTGCATTATTTTCTACAAGGACTGCACCATGGGATTATGCAACACTCCATTAACTTCAAAACTGTGGTTTAAATGCCATCCAGAAAATACACTTGCAAAAAAGGCCTAGGTACACGAAGTAATACTTTTTTCCCATATTTCCTTGTCTAACATTTCCTTGGAATATTTTTTGACATGGTTTGAATACGCATTCATGTGACCACTTATATGACAAGTGATGAAAAGAACAGATGGCACACCATGAATTTTAACGATGCTGGAGATCAAATAGGAATTGGCACATTTAGTGCATTTAGTAACCAGTGTAGGTGTGCTCCCACACAAAATACCTCCTGCTCTAGGATACAAACAGATTAATCAGACAACCAAACATCTAAAATCTACAACTAAATATTGACAGCACTGGTTTCAATACCTAGCAGATGCCGGAAGAGATATAATTTAACTACCTAATATTTGCTCTGCTGTTTATCTTGGACCACTACCTTTCCATAAGGGAATAAAAGTTGCATAAAGAAGTGTTAGAGATGGATAATTTTCTGTGAAGCACAGCTGTCTCTCTCAGCTCTGCCATTACTGCATAGCACAGCTTTACACAGAAAGCTGTACCTCAGCTTCTTTTTGTGGAAAGAGGGGAAAAATAGGGGGGGAAAGGCAAGAAAAGATATATGTATTGCTACTAAATAATATGCATTTGTAAATGCTGAGCTTTCAAGTAACACCAGTTGCAACACAGAATTCAGCATCTATACCAGGGGCAGAGCTGAAAGGGATCCATAAGGCTCAGCTTTTAGCTTTGCTTTGAACCAAGACAAGTTCAAAACTGGCAGATTATTCCTACAAGAACATTTTGTAATGGAAATGAAATCTATTTAGAAGTTTCTGATCAGCTTCAATATATCTATGTGTTCACGATCAGACAGGTTTAATCAATACTTCTGGTACCAAGATAAGTACAAGCTCTAGAAGGACTGACAAGCAATTTCATAGGATGTCAGCTCACCCCACGTCTCACACACAGCCATTATAATTATAGTAAATTCCTACAGCAGTTAATAATCTCTGTGCCAAATACCAGTACCAAAGTTTACTTGCTAAAATGGAAAAAAAAAAAAACACTTTATGATGGCCAGAACTACTTTGAAAGAGGCTGTTCCATGATCAGCATCTGTCAGAGAAAAACGCCTTTAATAACCTTCCAGTCTAAGGTGTTCCTCTTGAACTAACAAAACCAGTTATCTCCAGCTTGTCCAAAGGAGGCCTGTGTGAGGAGAAGTAGAAATTGCCAGCAGTGGGAAGTAAAACACGCACAAAGAGAAAATTTATATTAAAATATTCAAAGTTGAGAAAAAGGCTCATGAAAAACACTGAGAAAGAAGGAAAACTGCAAGTTTTTAGTGCTTCTCTACGTGCCAGATAAGCTCTGGCCAAAGAAGATTGGCGAGAGACAATGTAACATACTCGAGGGGAAAAACTTTGTTGAGAATTAGAGCCTCTGGGAGGATGCACTGGAAAGCAAGAAGGAACATTCACCCAGATCGTGGAAAACACTGAATGCACATTGAGAGACAAAGCATCACACTGGCATTTTGACAGGCTTTTTTTAAAAACACAAGGGTTGTGCAGAATACGAACACTTGTTTTTCAGACTGTGGCACATCAAGCACATGTTTGCACAGCGTGAACCAGCTATTCCCAGTGAGGTGAATGGCAAACCAAAGGCCCCACAGCAAGGCTGAGGAGCTGGAAAGAAGACACTTAAGCTCTGTTCCATGGAAGAAGGGAATCAGCCACAAGACAGAGGCAGTTCTATTTCCAGAAGGTCTCTACCTCCAGAAGTGTAAGCCTCAAGAGATTAAACGCAGTGTGAAGAGGCACTTGGGGAACACAAGCAAGAAGTGCTGCTGAGACCTGTGCCAAGGTCAGGATGGGCACAGCAGCCCCCCCAGAACTGCATCCTAGCCCGGGTCTGGAAAGGGGAGCTGTACCAGGGCTGCACAGCTGTGGATGAGAGCACAAGCACAGGAGAGCCCCAGGCCTGCAGACAGCCATGGCAGTGCAGGTACACCTCTGGGCACAGGGTGCTCTGAGCACCAAAGGGGAAAGACCACCCTCCAGCTCCCTGCTCTATTTCTGCTAGTGTGAGAGAAGTTACTGAGAAGCAGTCATGAGAAAAAAGAAACAGCTAAATCAGAGGAGGAGGGATTACAGGGAAAAAAAAGAAGAAAATCTAGCTATTCTGTACCTGCCACTTGTCATCCAATGCCCCTGGTATGACTGAACAGCTACTTTTTTTAGCTGTCAGAGAGTGCTGGGGGTGTGTGGGATGGGGAAGGCTTCAGAAATGACAGCTGGAACAAACTCATGCCTCAGTAAAAAAGCGCGGCCAATACACAGCAGAGGAAATTCAGCATTAAACTGGGAAATTTAAAGCAGAGCTAACTGGGAACTGATATAGTCTTTACTCCTTAGCATCTAATCCTGCTACCTCCAACTACTTCCTTATGAACACTGCTCAAAAAGAAAAATAAAACAAAATAAAAGCCCTACTCTTAAATTCCCTCGTGTATTTTATATAGCATATCGCACCTGACATGCACAATGTAAAAAATGCATCATTTGAATTACCCAGAATTAAGCAGAGAACAGAGTAGTCTAAATTTGTATATGTAATAATAAAGAATTGGGGATAGTCTAGGCACTTTTGTCTAGACACTGGGAACAGTGGCTAGCTAGCATGTCAGTCAAGTCAGAGGCATTGCTGTGCTAGGTAGAGCATGTTGAAAGTACAGATACAGGTCAGAGCTGACAGAATTTATTATTTATTAATTCAGAAACACATTAAGACCAAAATCCTGAGTACCTGGCTCAGAATAAGCATCTGAGCATTCAGCAACTGGCTATTCTGTTCTAAGGCAGCATCACTGAAATTTAATACTAAAGAGTCTCTTTAATGGCAAAACTGGGTTGTTTATCCTAAAAGCAAATTCCTGTGAGCCATGATCCAGGGGCTGAATACATGGGAAAGCAGAAGTCAACACAAATTAAAGTTTTTCCAGTACTTGTGACTTTTGCCTCTTCTTACATCCATAGTTTATGAATAAGACATGCAAAAACTACTCTCCATATTTACAGTAAAAATATATTTTGCAAGTCCTTAGAATTTCACATTCTTTGTGTTATCAATATCTATATATATTTAGACAAACGATATACTAAGTTATATTTAATGCAATTTATTGGTTTAGAGTTAAATAATGTGTTCATTCCATACTTGCACACCATGCTTACTTCTTACTTGCATTTTAAAATTGCAATCTGAGGAACAAAGGACAGCAATCTTTCCAGAGATAAATAGGTCTCAAAGCTCTATGGCTGGCCAAAAATTACCAAGATGCATGCAGTACAGCTGACAGATAAAAAGGTAAAAAAACCAAGTACCTGGATGTTTAATACTAAAATCCTCAGAGTAAGTCTGGACAAAATTATGATCTGCTCTCTTCTTTAGAGTTGTTGGAGAGGATAAGTTGTAAAGAGCCTCATTTAAAAACTCACTTGTCAGATGCTAGTTTTCAAAACCTGCTTGTCAATAATGACTCTGAAACTTCCCCTCAAGAAGAGAGTAGGGTGAGTGTTGGCCTGGAAGCCTGTTCCGGCACTGCTGGAGACAATATTTTCCAGTGCTTCTGTACTATACTGAACATTGGACAGACCAAATTTCTTATGCTGCTGCTTCTACTATCTCTGAGCTGAACACTAAGTCAATGCTACTCCTTGCTGTCACAGCATAAGCACATTGCAGCCCTAATCTTGTTCAGGGCCTGTTACACTTTTCAGAAGATTATTATAAAACAGTGCCTTGAGTGAACCCAAATTGCACTGCCACCAGCACTGCTTTGCTTCTGTAAACGCCTATGCACGCAAACATAACCATTACCAAAGCCAAGTCCTTCAAAACAAGATAAGAGGGAAATTCTCACCTTAAATTAACACATGCTACAATGAGACCCTGCTGAGAGGCTTGAAAATGGATTAGTGACCCAAACACAACAGTTGGTACACAAAGCCCAACCATCTCCTCTCATCACCGAAATCCATTTGTACAGACTGCACAGAAGAGCTGTGTTCAAGACAGTTACTCTAACACTTCAACTGTACAGGAGCACAGCACTAAGCATTGGCATTTTATCAGTATAAAACAGCTCCTCCTTTTCTCCCTTTCTGTAACAACTTAAAACTTCCCTTCTGTACAGGAGGTAATAAATGGTGCCTTGCATGTTGTTGCTGACGTCCAAGGCGCGAGCAGCCTGGCAGCAGCCAGCTCCTATCCACAGACCATTCTGAAGCAACCTTCATCCTTTAAAGCCCTGCCTGCTGAGCCCTTCCTGCGTAGCAGATGTGCTGTCCTGGTAGTTGGCAGATGCTCCCTGAGCAGTAGCTTAGGACAGGAGCAAAAGGGCACACTAAGAAAACTTTGCTAACACTTACTATGGACAAGGAGCTTCCTGGTGCTTCTGGGAAGGTTCAGTGACCAGTTCAAGAGACAGGCTCAGAGCAGCACTGGGGGTGAGCTCAGATCCTACAATTCTTTTCGTGCAACAGGATGGGAAACAAGGGAAGTACCTCTGGAGACTGGAGGACTGTGAGACTCAGCAATAGGTTGCAGGAGGGACAAGGAGAGCACAGCATGAATGTGCCTTTTGCGGAAGCTTGCTCACAAGAGATGTCAGCTTTCTAGGGAATGGGGAAACCAAGACACTGATGGTGCACTGACTGCCCTTATTTCAGGTTAATCATTTAGGGAAGGGCATACAAATAGGAATAGAACTGAAGCATCAGCTTGGAAATTTTACACATGTATTGTCCATTCTATTCCACCCAAAAAACCCAAGCCCTCTTGAATGCACTGAATAGCAGGTTCAAAAGAGACACTAGAAATATTTCTCTAGCAGAGCTACCATTTCAGAAGAAAAACAGAAACACACCAAAAACAACTCTATCAGGCTTCTTAATTTAAATTCTTCAGAAAACTCTTGGCAGGATGGGTAGGGCTATACCATCAAATCAAAATATTTTTGTAACAAATTTTTGTTCTAACTAACAACACAGATAAAATTATTTCAAGAGATTTTCAAGGTTTTGCCAACTATTATAGCAGTGAGGGAGAAAGAACTGCAGGAATTCTGCAGAAGTCCTGGATCTAATGCACTCCAGTGTGTTAAAACAAAAATCTAGATTTCTGTTTTGAAACGATAGAGACATGTACCTAATTCTTGTTATGTCAACACTCAGATCATCTTGTTAAGGGAAGTAAGTTTAAGTGATTTCTAAATGAACTAAGGTGAAGAAAGAGTATTTCCAGACTATAGACAAGTTTGCTATTTTTATTTAAGGTAATACAACTCTTCACAACTTCAGATAAAAACTTTTTGAAACTTCCATCATTAGCAAATGGAAAATGCCTGTTCTTCTACAGTCTAAACAGCAGTACTTACAAAGTACATTTGCGAGGTGGAGTTTGAGTCAGGAAAGTGACAGAATATCTGTGTTTCATTTGTATTCACTGAAACATGAAAGCCAAGTTCATGCCTTATTTAAACATGCCTATTAATTAAGTTCATATTAAAATATTTTCAATTCTTAAAAGGTCAATGCTTTAGTACATCTTTTTGTACTTCCAACAGTGTGGAACTTACCAGTCTGGTTTGCAAATATAAATAAATTATATGACACCAAGCTGCAGTGACCATCCCAGTTCTTTTTGCTCTGGCACTTATCACAGAAGTCTACAATCACAGTTGCCAAACAAAGCACTGTTACCAATGCTCCTCATCTCTAATATCCTGGCTGAGCAAAGCAGAGTGAAAACTCACCAGCATTAGTGCTTACTACTCCTGGAATGGTATAAAACTTGCCATTGTTTTCATCATATAGACTAGAGAGATAAACACAGCTAATTCAGCACTCAACTGTAAAACATTAAAGACAGAAGCACAACTAGATTTATTTGGAAACAATCCACAGACATAAATCTGGATGATGCAACTGGCTATAGGGAAAGGGACAGCTTTTTTTTTTCTTTTAAAGATTAAACTTGTATAACTGCTCCATTGGGAGATGCATATTTATAAAAGATTACTTTTGGCTGACCACGTCAGCTTTAAAAAGCATTGTATCCTAAAATATTAAATAACGTAGAAGATACCAAACCAAATGACTTTGTAGGGAGAGTTAGATTCTCTTAAGGATCATAAAAGAAACACAGTGTCTGTAACAGCATTTTTTAAAAAGCTGACACTCATATTCTCTGGATAATGAAATTTCATTATCTCACTGCAATATAAAACAAGGATACTAACATGAAAGGAGCCCTGGAAAAAAGGTTTTCTGCTGAAAAAGCCTGTGCTATGAAGTCAGTTCTGCAGTTGGCCAGAAGGCTAGCAAGCTCACCCAAACACAGATGAGACACGTGAATGGAAGCTTTTTAATTACACATCACCAAAATGAAATCTGAAATGCCACTGCCTGAGGGTATGCAGGACAGCTTCAGTTCCAGACAGCCAGCAATTTGTGCTGTGCAGCCTGTCTTAGGGCATGAGCTCTCCGAACACCAAAAGCAGGCAATGTGCAAGATGCAGTGATTTATCTGTGAGACTGTTACACAAGGGCAAACACCTTCAGCCAAGGTACAAGAGTACCAGCTGCTTCTCCTCAGATTTCTCACTGCTGCAGGCAGCATTTGCTACCACGATGTCAGAGAGATTCCCATACCCAGGTTGAGTGTCAGTGTACTGCTGCAGTAGCTGTACATGGAAGGTCACCTCAGACATTATGAAATGAAGCACCTGTACAATTTTCTAGATGAAAAGCTCTTCTGGACTTAAACCAGAGATCATTCTCCAAACTATGAGGTAATTCCTGTGAGTAATTCCAAGGTACAATGAAGCTTACACCTACTGCTGAGAAATGGAGAATCGGGCACAGACCAGCCTGCTTTCTGTATCACACCGATTCCAAGGTGAGATTGCTTGAATTGCAGAAAGAAACTTGAGTGTCCCATTATTTGATACCCTCGCTCAGAGGGCACAGTGACCAAAGCATATTGCAGCCTGTGAGTGTTAGTGAGATAGCAACTGCAGCAAAGTGAGTGTGGGCATGGAGAGGGGGGAAATGGATACTTTGCTATACATTGCTCTATTGAGCAATTTGATCTTGAGATATAGTTATTTTTGAAAACAATGCAATCTCTTTAGTCTCAAAGAAAAGAGGACATAATCACTTCTCCCCACTGAAGTAAAATAAAATGAAACATTCTTTTGATGCGATACATATTTTTAATTTAAATGACTATGCTACAAAATGAACAATATCTAGTGATTAATTTAGGATACTCCTGCCAACACAGAGCTTTTCAGACAACATAGTGCTTTCTTTTTGCCACCCCACTGACATACACAAGTCACCATACCCATGCTTTCCTCTATGCTTTCAACTCTTCTGACTTAGCTCCATGTGCACTGAAGTTCATAGTTACCATCCCAGTGACTTAATGTTTTAGACAGAGTAGGCCCATAATAGTTGTTCTTCTGCCACCACAGAATCACAGGATGAATCACAGAATGGTCTGGGCTGGAAGGGACCTTAATGATCATCTAGTTTCATCCCTTCTACTATGGACAGAAACATAGTCCATTGGAGATCAAGTTGCTCAAAGCCCCATCCAACCTGGCCTTGGACATTTCCAAGAATGGGGCATCCACAACTTCCTAGGCCACCTGTTCCAGTGCTTTACCATCCTCATGTGAAGAATTCCTTCATACATGGCAGTATACTGATCATTCAAAAGCAAGGCACTACTCTTTTTCTATGTCACAGTAATTAATTCCTATCTACAGCACCAAGTGATTCAGTTGCCCTGTGGGGACACCCCCACACACACACACCCCCTTTTCAGGCGCCGTCTCAGTGTGCCCTGTGTAAGAACAAACAAGTGTTATCTTCACCAACATCCAAATGCTAAGCCTTGCTCTTGCCAGGTGAGGTTTAAACCAAGGAAACAAATGAGGTTTTAGAACTGCTTTTTTCCATAGGTAGGAAATTCAGATTTTTGCTTTAATAATCTCTCTCTGCTGCATGTGCAGCTGCAGGCACACTCTAAAACTAGGGCACTTTAGCATTTTACACACACACACAAGCAGCTGCAAGATGCATAGGACAATTAGCAAATGAAATGATATTAACTTTTTAAGCATAAGAAAGTTCAAAAATAGAACTATTCTCCTTCAAAGCCTTCTTCTTTGGTTACTCTGCATTGCCACCTTACACAACTATACAAGTGAGACTAGAACAGAACTCTCCCACTGCGTTACTTTTAGAATACACTTAACATCTCCCTGACCTTCTGGGTAGCTCGAATCACTTTCTTTCTACAGAGCTTCAGCCAAAAGTACAGCAGCTCTCACTGGATTCCAGGTTACTGGCCTGCCACACAAATGACAATTCCCTCACTACCCATCCCCATTAAAAGACATCTACAATAAAGCTTAAGAGAAATCCATTATCCAAGTTCTCCCATCCTCTGCTTTCAATTACTTTAAACTCAGAATCACTGTATCTGCTGAACTAAGTGAAGTCCTGGCCTTCATCCCATAATTGCTTTAAAGCATCTTCAGTCTCATCCTTTTGCGTCTAGGAAGAAGATGGGGTTGCAAGAGTAACGTTGTTCAATTACCTCATTTGGGAGAGAATAAATGGGCACTCATCATAATAAGAGAAACAGGACAATTTCAACCCAGCCTATTGATTTAGTGGCTATTTTCCTCAGTCATAATAGAAGTACATTTGCACAAACAGACAAGTGGCTTTAGACTGAAACTGTTTCATGCCCATTGTGGTTTAGTTTCACAGGACAACTCCCAAGAAACTGCTCTGCACAAGCCCTGACAACTACCTTTGGTGAGATCTTATCAAACCTTTCACCAGAGAATGAGTTAAAATAAAGATGCTCAAAACACAAGAAGAGAGAATAGGGGGAAAAAAAAAGAAGTATTATTTAATGCTAACAGTCTAAGGCATTAGTACTCCATGTAAAGGAACATGGGGTAAAATTTACTATAATTGGCTATAAAGCTGCAGAGTTTTCTGTAAGATTCAGCTTGTAAATAAAATAATGAAGTAGCACAACCTTTTTTACCAAGAAAAAGTTCATTGCCACATGGGTTTCATCTCCTGACTTGGCACCCTGAACTGAATGTGGGAGAGCTGTGTCAACACCAGAATCCGCCTCAGGAGCTTGACTTGGCTGAAAAGCCAAGTTAGGCATTACACTGAGATAGCTACACTGCTCCTGGTACCTAATTATCTTCACACAACAACACTTTAGGCCACTTAGATTTATTCCTGGCACATTTGCTGAGATTTCTCTTCCAGACAGATAAAATCTAGACTATCTACAAATTAGTGGGATCAATACAAGTAACATAGGTAATCACTGCTGCAGGTTTTCTTGGGCAAAGCTCCCTATAGGTTAAATTTTGTGGAGATGTTCAAAGTCCTCCTTCAAGCCTCAGGAAAATAAAACATGAATAATGCCTGCAAATTGCTATAGCAACAACCACCTCTCAACTAAAGATAGCAGGAAGATTCACAGAAGCTGGGCTTTGTTTATATAGCCTACTCTGTAGAGATATTTATTTCCAAAACAGAACTACAAAGGCTCCATGCTGTTATTTAGCAGTTGAGCTCCTGGATGCACACGTTCAAGCCATTACTCTAATTCAGAGTTCTCTTGCCTGAGGAAAACAGGCAGTTTTCTGGTAGCCTGCCTCTGCCTCGCTGGAAGGGATGCTGTAACTACTTAGAGCAAGTGCAACACTCCATTTGCTGCTTCTTCTCCTGTTCTTTTTATATAAAAGATCTGTGCTATGACTGCAAGCCAAATAAAACAAGCATTTAGTGTGGTGCAAAATGCATGTACACAGAAACAGCGCAGCAAAAAGGAATGTTTCCTACCATTGCTGAGCAGGGAACAGAGCTGAAACACTGACTTAAGAAAATATATTTCTGTTGCATGACTTATCCTTAATCACTTCAATCACTGTCAAAAACAAAAGCTGTGCCAGGCCCACACTATCATATTTAAGGAGGCAGAAGACAAATATAGCTAATAGCAGCCAAGAGCTCAACAAGATTCTCAAGACACCACTTTCTGGAAAACTTGTGTTTCAAAGTAAACAGCATAGGAAATTGGAAAATTTATTTTCAATTCAGGGAGCATTTCTTTTCTGCTGTCCAGCTGTCGGGAAGTAGGGCTTCCTGAGGAGCTATGTACTGCTTGGCAGAAAGGCAGCAGATTCTAATTGCTAATTACAACACCCCATGCACAGAACTGAGTCTGCACAAACAATCTTAATAATTCCTGAGCTCCATGCATTTGAAAAATTATAACAAATGAATATGTGTTTAGGAAGCTAAAGGTATATATTTCAATCAGAAGGTATTACATGCAGTCTTTAAATAACACCAACAGTTACTTTTAAAAAGTCTTTATAAGGAAGACATCAAATGGTTACAAGAGCTCTTTGGCCTTTGTTTAAGAATAACTCACCACAAAAACCAAAGTATATTTTTTACCCAGGTTATCTCTCAAACCTGAGGCCAAGTGGCACACCAGTAAAAAGTACATCTTGTCTTTATACACTGCCACCCCACACTCTCCATACAAATCCACAGCCTGCAGAAGTCTTTTAAAAAACCAAAACTTGTTTCTCTATAGGATCTCCATGGGTAGGTGATTTCTCTTAGACACAGACCACTCTATTGGCAGCACAAACATTTGCCCTAAGTCGAGTACTACAACAGCTCTTTGTATCTCATGAAAGCATAAAACATTCCAAGTCCATAAAGGTTCTCTTTTAGTTACTTAAGCATTGGTGTCATTGGCTTTCCAAGCAATTGCTTGTTAGCTCTCTTGGTGATTCCATTGCTGGACTGCCATAAATTGCAGTTCTTAGGCCTTTGGGGACATAAATTTCATTTTTTGCCCCTCTACAGTCTTCAGAGAAACCTTTTGTCTCTGACTGACTCACTTTTATTTTAAGCATGTTCCACAATTTCAAAACCAGACTGAAAGGACTCAGCCATATTCAGGTTATAACAACCACTGAAAATTCATTCTTCTGAGAAAAAACCACATGGATGGTTGCTACGGAAAATAAATCCAAACATAAAAAATAAAACCAAACATTTCTGGTTTTTTAACAGAAGTAAGAAAAATCTTTCCTTACCCCCTTCACTGCTTTTAGTTCAATATACATTTATAGGTAGTGTGTACATCCAACAAATCAAATAGGATGTTTAAAAAAAGTGTTACTGTCATTGTATTTGATGCCTTATTTAACTTGGAGAAAATCCACCATGGTGCTGTTTGGATTGTGTCTAAGAGACTAAACACAGAATAAGTGTTAAAGTTGTTGCCTTGCCTTTGTGCTCTAATTTTTAATTGGTTTATAATGATGACATGACAGAATATGCAATGTAAAATATCTGACTAAGCACAGCAACAAGCTGTAATCAGAAGAACTCTATTTACCAACAAGTTTCAAGAATAAAAACCAAACCCAGATACTATTTCAAACTTAAACCCTCCAGTGTTCAGTATTTTGCTACAAAGGCCTCTCATTCTTAATACAAAGATGTGCACAAATCTTTGCTTTTGGACTGTTTCTAGTAACTCAACTACAAACTTTCAGAAGATATTTGAAGTTTCCATTAAGCTGTATCATCACAACCTCAGGTATGCAGGGCTACCGAGATTGATCAAAGTCTGACTTCCTCCACAGTTATTTAGCCTTACTGATGGGAGGGCTAATAATTTCCAATAACACAGTCACATGCTTAATTATTTGATAGTATGTCATGTATTAGTTGTATTAAACAAGCTGCAGGGTCAAATTTCACACTGAGATTTCCTAACTTTTCAGTTCTTGAACTTGAAACCCTAAAAGTTAACCAAAAGCTTGCATAATGCACTGACATATATCAGTCATCAAAATTTATGAATATACAATCATTACAAACAGGTAACTTTACATACCAGCAAGATTCCTTTCCACTAGATGCCCTCCTGTTCCTCTTATCCTATTGAACAACATCTTTGGCCCCTTTCCTCATCTTACATCCCCCCTCTATGCCTTCTCAACCTCCATCTCTTGTTCTTGAAGCTGCTACACTGCAACTCTCTTCTATGGCCATTCTCCCTTTTACCCCTGTAGTTCTCTGGGCAGAGAGAATTGCTTGGATTGCTCTAACACAAATATCTCCTCATGCCCACCTCTCCCTAAAGGCATCACATTATGTTTCCTGCAAACCCAAGCAGCAGGCATCTGGGCAGCATGGGAGAAAAACAAGCCTCTACACTCCTAGCTGGTGCACCTGGTGCCAAAGCTGCCAGCAGAGACTGGGACTTTTTTCTCTGGCTGCTTCCCCTCAGACCCCAGAGCTCCAGGGAGGACCATGCTCAACTCATTCCATGGGGACTGGGAATAAGTTGAACACTGATTAGACCAAAGCATTTGAGAGGCAAGGCTGCTGCCTCAGTTCAGCCAAAAATCCTGGACAGAAATATAACACTCAAATGCTGAATTCATCCCTGACAGGCATGAGCTGTGACTCTTTATGCCGCTAATTTGAATAGATTCGCATAAGGTCAAGAGGAGACGTAGCTCTAAAACCAAATTTATACTGTTCCCAGTTTCAAATCTTTTCATTAAAGCCTTGTTCCCTTAAGCCATCCCTTGAGACTGATACTAAGATTTTTTTTTTCAAACAGCAGAATTTCCCTATTTCTTTCCTATGTCTCATTCTTTAGAAATTGGTCCATTTGCTGAAGATGAAGAAAACAAGAATTAGGGAGAGAATCTGGCAAAAGAGAAATAGAGACCAAACCATTTAAATCTATCAAAGTTGTAAAGAGACTGAAACAAGACTCTTTAAATGGGAAATGTTATGCAACCTTTATTATTTGCCATCTGCCTTGTAAAATTCAAATTAAGCATGAGAACGATAAAATTCTCACTTGGGGTTATTTTATCATGCAAAGCATCTTGATTTTACAACATCACTGAAACGCTTCACGGAATTACAGCTCTTTAATACAATAAAGTGGCCTCCTCTTTATCATGGATTGAGAAAACAAAGAATTTAGACCTCTAAGCCACATACTTCATGGCAGCAGCCCAGCCTTCACAGACCTACTAACAAAGATGAAGGATTCCAATCACTCTGATAGCAATGCTAAAAATAGAATTTCATGAAAAGTCTTTAAATGTTATAAATGAAACAATGAGGCCTTGTTAACAATTTATATAATGTTTTAAACATTAATAACAAGTTTTATATATTTCATATATTTTGAGTCCCTGCCTTTAAAGAGTTTTACAAGAATTGCTAGACTAAACAACAGTGTACCAAGCGTACCTCTAGAGTTATTTTGTTTAAGACCATGTTCTTGGTTCTGATTCTTTTGTTTAGTCAACCAAAAGAGGAAAAAATGGACTGTCTCATTGGGGTGTTTATTGCAAGTGACTTACATCAGTGTAACACTTCAAAGTCAACCTATTGTTCTATAATGCACATCAAATATTCCACTTCAGCACAAAAAATGAAGCCTCGCAAAAATTATGCATTACATAAATAGTGAAAAAGGAGAAAATGGATGCTGCAATCACAGTATTTGACTCTATGCAGAAATGCATTGCTCAGCATATTAGAGTTATATATCTGAAAGCCCAGGCAGCCTGTGTTGGATGCCTGAGATAGCAGGTCCACTAATTTCAGACCAGCTGACCACACCTCCCTTCTCTCCCTTGAACAAGTGAAACAGGGATGGAAAAGTGCTCAACACTTCTTCATCTTCAGGCAGGTCACTCAGGCACTGTCCTCCAGCCCTTCCCTTCGCTCACAGACACCGTGGTTTGGAGGCTGGTTGCCAGAGCCATTAAGTCTTCTTGTGCACAAACACCAAACAGAACTGGCTCCATATCAACAATGCAATGGTTCCCACAAATTGCCTGCAGGATCCACACACTCCCCTTCCTGGCTAGACTCAAGTATAACTACAAAACTTTGGCTTATATGGGAGACACACATTGAGTTTTGTTGCACAAAACTTGGGACCACATAGATCGGTTACTGGTACTAAGTGCTTCCTGGGCTCCCTGTATTGCACTGTGGAAATTATTTTTAGGATGCAAATGGACTTATCTAAAAGGTTGTTCATTAAGCCTTGCCCAGGTGGATTGCCATTCCACAGGGAGACAAAACTCATCAAACCTGCTTCAATCTTTCATAAAAGTATTTTTGTGGGTAGCGAGTAGCTTACTACCAGTGAGGTTCCAGGCTACAAGATTATTAAAGCTCTATGGAATGTGACTAAAATAACATAATTCATGTCCACCTTACTGGTTTATCTTCATTCAACACAATGACTATTTCAAAGTCAATCACTTTGAAGCATGATGCTGCTGTGTAAGAGATCACCTTGCTTTACAGCCCCTTGTTCAGCACAGCCAAGCAGAACATCGCTGACCAGGCTCTGAACAATTAGGACTCATATCACAACTATACAACAGAGGACACAATAATAAGATGCACTCTGTATCTTTTCACAACACTCTAAAACATTGCTTCCAGCAGCTGGAGTGCCAACTAACTTATTTTCATTAGTGCTTACCTATTGCTGTGCCAGCTTTGTAATTAAAACAAACAAAACCAAAATAAATTTGGCAGCACTTTTTGCTTCCAACAAGGACTTCTCCTGCTTTTAACAGAAGATCAATGCCAAAAGCTGATGCAACTAGAGACAAACACTCTGCAAAACTAAGGTTTGCCAGACAGCATTTTAAAGATGCCCTCAACCTTTTCATCACCTACCAGTTCTTGTCTGTGAGCAGCAGGTTTAGCAAAGCATGAGTCCTAGTCAGTTCATTGATCACCTGCATCAAGAATTGTTTTGGAACGTGTTAAACTCATCTCCTGGTTTCTAGCACCCAGCTGCATTTCCCTTCCAGAACAGTGTTTAAGGGACACCCGTGAGTACTACAGCCTGAGGCTCTCTCCATCTACCTAAAGGCAGCACCACCAACATTTCTGCTGGCCTGCCCCAGTCCAAGCTCCAATCATTCAAATATTCCTTTATAGAGAGCACAATCCCTCCTCTTTTACATCCTGAGACTAGCTCAGTTGGTGAGAACATGGTGCTAAAAACACCAAGGCCTAGGGTTTAATCCCTGTATGGGCCACTCACTTAAAAGTTGGACTTGATGATCCTTGTGCATCCTTTCCAACTCAGAATATTCTGTGATCTGTGACCTGCCACTCTCCTTTATCTCTTTCCACCCAGTAAAGGGCCTGAAATACCTCTTGCAGCTCTTCAGCTGACAAGTCCCATGCTATGCATGGCCTGACAACAAGCCTGGGGGTGGATTCTCTCACAGTTGAGTGTTTACTCTGCTGTCCATAGTCTGCTTTGCAGCACAGATCACAACAGATAAATGGGAAAAATGGTACCATACCTTTTAAATAACTTTGTTTGGGAGTATGTTTGAAGGGGAACAAGAGCAGTTTTATTCTGACGCCCAGAAAGCAGAAAAATAGATTCAGAAAAAAAAAAAATGTAGCAACAAATATACAAGTTCGTCCATCTAACAACACCATAAAGCTGAATATGATTTTTTTTTTTTAATGTTAAAAACAGACATGTGATCTTCAGAGAGGTCTTAGAAACAGAGTGATTGGGAACTGATTGCAGCCTTCATAATAAGACAAATTATTATTCTTCTCAGTGTTCTTACACAATACAGACTATTTTGGATGGGAATTAGGCTGCCTGTAAAGCATACAAAGCATCCTAACTACCACAGCTTTTCAACAGCCTGCTTTTTTAAACTATTTATCAAGAGAATCACTATTCTTTGCCAATTTTTGTATATTCACACAGCTTTATAAATCTGTCAGATTTTTGGACAGATTTTTGCTTGGCATTTCTACACCACCTTGAACGACAGCACCTGATTCAAGGCAGCACTACATCAGTGCCACTATGCAAAGCCAGAGAGAAAGAGAACTACCCTCTATTTTTAAAGTCCCAAAATTCACTAACAAAACCTAATGCCAAACCCACACATTTTCAAACTACACAAATGAACAGTAATTAGTGTCACAGTGAACTGATACTCATACCTGCATAATTACCAGTAGGTAGTCCTAGCTGTCATCTCCTCCTACCCTTCTGCAAATTAGGAGCAGTCTAAATTTAGCTATACAAGTTAAACCTCCTGCTATTGCTACATATAGACTGGGAATTATAAGTATGTATTAATTATAAGCAATTATAAGTATGCATATACTTAAATATATTTAAGTTAGTTTGAGATAGCAGCAAGAAAATAAATTAATTTGCACCCTATATAGAGGTTTATTTTGTCTACATTTCATTTTATTTTGATGACACAAACAGTCTCACAAACCAAGAAGAGTTGATCTTGAATTCAAAATTTTTTTTCCTAAAATTCTGTTGGTAAATAATGTGAAAAAATAATATGAATTAAGGAGTTCCAGCTTTTATTATTTTCTGGTAATCCAGGAAAAGATTATTTTTATTTTAGTAGAAGACTAGACCTATGCAATTAGATTGTGCTAAATGAGTAATTTGTTTTCATTTGCAGAATGTTTATCACTTCATTCTTCCCCTCATAGCTGTGCTCAATGTATACTGAATAAAGTAGCGTGGTTCGAAAACCAAAACAACTATCATTCTACCTCAAAAGAATAGAAGTTCTATTGAAGAGGACAGAACACTTGTCAATTCCCTATTTGGACAAAATTCAGATAACTTGCCGAATTACATGATTATCTGGGAAGATCATTCTGATAATATTGTAAAATTTATTTTAAAATAGGTCTGTAAATTATCTTCCCCTTGGAAGAATTAATGTTATATTTAGATAACATGAATTGGTCTGTGATGCTCTCAGATCTCCGCTAGAACAATAATCTTCTACGGACGTTCCAAGGAAATCTCTTAAAGACATGCTAGTGAGTCATCTGGTCAGGAGCTAAAGAACACTCACTGGCTTTGGAAACTGTTCTTCCTCAACATCTAATCTGGGATTAGATATTGTAATGATTAAGAAGAGACTGTAAGCAACCTGGGAGAAGGACACTGTACTCCAAGTAGTTCATGCATCACGTGGTGCTACTGTGAGTCAGGCTGTACAACTTCAGTGGGAAGCTAAATAACATATTTGCATATGTTGAAAACTTCTCTGCACAGTAGCAGAACTCAAAGCTCCCACCCTATAAGCACCTCCTCCTATGCAGAAGATTTGCAACACTTCCTTAAGACATGAGACCATAATGCATATATTTAAGCCCATTCAGGCTCTTCATCAGAGATCTGGACTGACAAATCAATCCCCAGCTGCTACAGAACAAGGTTTACAAGGTTTACTCTGTTTGATTCCTCTGAGGTAAGTACAAATCAGAAGGAACCATGCCAGCTGAGTGGAAAGAAAATATCTCTCCAATTCCAATATTATAACCCAGAAAGTCTGAAATATGTCCCAGATTCGCCAGTGGCTAATTGCTACTATAGGACAAGTCACCACTTCCCCCCCAGAAAAGCTCTCAAAACAAGTCTTATGAAAGCTTAGTTTCCTAAGCATAAGAAACACTGGGCAAAGAATAAACTACACTGTTACATGTAGATTTTTTTGTATTTTTTCATAAATATGAAATTCATTAATTCAAAATTTCCGAGGTATCCTGTATTTTAACAGATACTTTGTGTGCCCAATGAGGTCTGAAGCTTACCGTGTCCCACAGACCACTAGCTATTAACGATTCTGGCCTCAAAACATTCTGAATACAAAAAAGTGCTCAAGATATTCCTCCTCTACCTCACAAAGCCCTTAATCCTTCCAATGTAGATATGACAGCCCCTTCCCCTACAGCTAAGCAGCCTAAGGCAGCTCTTCCTGTTTAAGAAGTGGCCACCCAGCCAACTGCATCCAGTTAATTCTCCACCACCAAAGGCAGCACACCACCTAAACCTCACAGTAACAAACCAGAAAGCCCACACTGTTGTGCTCCACCCTGCCCTTAAAAGCAAATGGTGGAAAATATTTTGCATTTGTATTCCTCTTCTTCCATTTGACTAAACCATGCAAGTGACCTGAAATAATAAGCATGGGCTGATTAATTACTGCATGTGTTCCCTTCTGCAGAGCTGAAAGGTCAGCTGGGGTAAAAGGAAAGGGTGACTTGATGAATAAGACTAAACACTCCTGTTTTTAAGCAGCCACCTTGTTCGATGAACCACACACAAACCAAGAAAGGGCTCTTTTCACTACATGCACTCAGGCTTAAACAGACCAGCTGAGAAATAGTTACTGAACTACCAGCTCTGAAGATGGAGAAAAAGCCTTATGTGGGCCTCCTTCCCAAGGCTAAGCGCTTAATGGTGTATTAAATATGTAGACATCTTAGTGCAGATTTCTAAGGATTTCTCTATATTTACATAACAGTTGGCAGCTCTCTCATCTGTGGTTGGAGTTTTTTGTTTGGGTTGATTTTTTCTTCATAAAACCATCTGCAACAGTGTACTTATTTTTACAGCTTTGTTTGTGTAGAAGAGGTGCTCACAACTGCATTTTCTCTTACTAAGTGCCACAGACATCATTAGTACTCTTCTGGGTATGAGAACACAGATGTACCAAACAGCAGCAACCATCCCAAAGTGCATTCATCTGAGACTGCATCTTAGAGTTGATTTTAACACTTTCTCTGACATGACTTTGTTACATTATTGCTGTATTTAAGTGTTGAAACGCAGGGAATCATACAGTGTATGATTTTCAGAAGCCCTTCATGTTATACTGATTGAGGACTGAAGAGGAAATCCAGAGAGATCAGAGCAAGGCAACGCTGAGTTAGTCAGAAAATTTAGATACTTCAACAAACAAGAAATATTTCACTCTCCTACTCAAAAGTGGTCCTCCTGTTTTAACCATGAAGTGGAGAAAATTTACTGTGAAGAAGTTTCAGCAATCCCCAGTTCTCAAAGTCACAAAAGTTAACACCGAGTCCATTCCTAATTTTGCCATTAATAATATCAGTCTTTCCACAGAGAAAAAGCAACTAGAGAGCAAGCAGGTGTTTTGAATCTAGCAAGATGATTACACAAATTAGTTTTTCAAGGTATATAATTATTAAATTCTTAAATCACTTACTTCAGAGACTGTAACAAGAGAAGGCAAGCTGACAAGCTGAGCCTTGTAGATTAAGCAATGAAAATGTTAATTAAGAAAGTTATAGAAGGGAAAGGAAATAATCCAGTTCCTCTGCATTAGCATGTGGAGCCGTGGGCTCAGTTGCTATGTGGTGAGGAAGACTTTTATAAAGCAAAACCAAGTGGAAAGTAGAGTTCAGGCTTCAGAAGGGGAAAAGAGAGGGTCAAATTTTTTAGTGCTGTCTCCTGCCATCACTCTTTACACATCCTTCTGCATGCCCAGGGGACAGAAGTAGCAGTCTAATAAAAAAAGGGGCAGATGTTGATGCTAATACACACTCTACACTACACCAACTCCCAAGGGGCTCCATGGACAGTGTGTCAGCCAGCTTCAAGGCTGAAGCAGTGAGCAAAGACCCTTATAAATCTAATCTCTATTTGACAGGTGCTTCTGTTATTGCAAATGTACATATTTCACCAGGACCAGACTGAATACGTAGAATTATTTTTTCCAGGAGAGATGAACAAGGTTCATAAATCATGGGCACATCACCCACTCCAGGCTGACAAACTAGTGCACAGAGGGCACTAAATCATGCATAAGTTTGCAGGCCCCTGGCAGTCTGGGGACACAGCTTCATTAAGCAAAAAGAGCTTACTAACAGTGACTGCAAGGCTTGGGGGACCAAGTCTCACTGGGCCACTGTGAAAACTACAGCAAGTACAGAAAGAGGCTAAGGACTCATTGACTGCTTCGAATGTCACAGCCTCCTTTAGAGGTCATGTTTAGATCTGCTGTAGTCCTATGGAATATCACCTTTGCTTCCATATATGCATTCAGGCCTTTAAAGTGTGCATCATTAAGAGCTACCTTTGCATTTCATACAGCTGAGAGAAGGACTTGGCTATGATCTAATTAAACAAAGTCACTGGAGTGCCTCCTCCAAATCTGTCCTCCTAAGATTACCATACCCCTCTGCCATTGTACAAGTATAGATCAAAGCAGCAGGGATGTATTTATCATGGCATAAAACATGCTTTAGCACAAAACCACCATATTTGCCTCAGCCAAAAGCACACAAATAATCTGTGACTGCAACAGTAGCAAGTTATTTCACAATAACCTAGTTTCTGAACTAACAACTTATCTGGCAGACCCAGCAGCAGTACTTCTTGTTCAGGACATTCCTAATGGATGTAACACATTCAAACCACCTACTCCCTGTCCCAATATCCCTCTTCATACACTCTTTGCTTGCTCTGCAGTTTGATGCAAGTCTAGCTAAAGCAGCATGAAGAAATTGAGAATAGGGGCATGTCAAGATGAAAAGCTCTCTCAGTAAAGTGAGTAGAGTAGGGGGAAAAAAATAAATCTGACTGTGCCCCATCAACAGCTTTTTAAAGACTAAATCTAGCATGTGCCAACAGGCCTAACAGCAACCTGTCACTGAAGTCCAGAGACACAGCTTGAGTGATTGCATCTACAACAGGAGCTCTCACCTCCTATATGCCTTCTTAAGAATCACCCAGAGTCATCCTAAAATTTACCAGGAAGCAGAAACAGTCCCAGAATACCAAGATATTTTCATATGTGTATGGTCTTGCCAAGATGCCAAAGTTGCTCTTTTCCAAGCACTACTTGCCTGTATTAGAGCAATAAACTAAGAACACTAAAGCAGGCTTTGCAGTAAGAGCCTTAGAAAAAACAGATACAGTGAGCTACCAGCTTGAAGGACTCATTCAGCTTCCAGTAAAGAAACTTTCTGACATCTCTTGAAAAATCTTTTATAGTCTACTATAAATTTTATCCTTCAGCTTGCTAGCAATGACCTACACTGAAAACTAGGGGAGCCTAAGGAAGTTCTGAATGTATCTCAAGACATCACATTAAAATTATATGTCTGAAAACCAGGCTTCACTTCCCTACAGTTCAGGCCCTTTACTACCTGCTATCAAACTGCTTAATATTTCTCTATCTGTTAATACTCACACCCTTGCAGCCCATTGAGTGCTGCAGTTGTTAACAGAACTGATTGAGAAGGCAGGTGCAAATGCTTGAGCACTCGTGGAGACCTGAGGGCAGAGAACAAGCAGGGCACACGTGCATCCTCAGAGTTGTGGGCACTGCCCAGCTGAGGCCATAACTTGGGCTGAACTCTTCCTGCCCCTGCTGAACACAATTTATTGTCTTGT
The DNA here is from genome assembly GCF_023055355.1 of Agelaius tricolor. Taxonomy (NCBI): domain Eukaryota; kingdom Metazoa; phylum Chordata; class Aves; order Passeriformes; family Icteridae; genus Agelaius; species Agelaius tricolor. The sequence continues at coordinate 50,485,619 of NW_027269261.1, forward strand.
GTGCACTTGATAAATAGATAGTAGAACAGTCAGAACAGGGGGTTGCATTTATTAAGTTTAAATACATTTTAGTGAGATTCAGATCTTAATTCAAGGAAAGGCTGCAACTTCTCTGTCCATTGGCTCAAATTAATCTCCAGTTAACTATTGGAATGCACCAGGATAAAAATTTTAACTACTAAGTAACTTAACTGTAAAAACTTAAACGTGTGTCAACATTTTACCCTTCCATTCATTTGCCTCCTTTTACAATGAAAAGAGTGCAGAAAACAAGCACACTGAAATAATATGTGCTCCTTTTGTTAATCACCAGCTATATTATTTCCAGTTATCTGGACAAGAACACCAATCTTTTGTCTTCATCTCTAGAACACTACTGTAGTTCTATAGATAAAAAAAGCAGCTGACCTGTTAAACAAAAGAAAATACATGCATGTTTTAGTTTTAGATAAGACTAATACCAACATCCTCCTCTTCACACCTCAGTCCTCTCCCCCAAAGTGTTCCTGGGTTACCCTCATATAGAGTTACACCAAAAAATTTCAGTTGAAATCTGGTCTTTAGTTAGGCATCCCAAGTATTTACAGGATTTGAAGGCAAAGATTTTAGTTTCCTATTTTTCCTTCCTCACAGAAGGAAAGGTTGTGAAGTTAGTTGACATCTTCTTCCACATCCCAATATGGTCTGGAAAAGACAACACAAACTAAAAGAAACAAATCTAACAGCCAACTCTGCACCCAAAGGGACTCCATGGTTTCCCACAGCCTTTTTTTTTAACATCATTGAAATCAGTTTTCACCTCCAAATTCAGTGATTCATCCCTGTGTCATGACATTGGTTTCAGTACCAGGTAAAAACCCAAATCCTAGCATGGGATTTTAACTCACTGTAGCCATCTGTTTCAAGAGGATTACATGGATTTTTTTTAAAGTGCTAGACACATTAAAAATAGCAGAGAGCCATTTCAAATGCTTTTTCAGCTACCTTGTGTTAAAAATATCACTTAGGCTTGAAAGTCAAAGCTACACAGCCCTGTAAATTTGCTGTGTCTATTATGTCCTCTGACGTCATAGAAAACCCAAAACTAACATTATAAAAGTAGTAGTACAAGCATCAGCTATTTATTAGCATCTCCATTTTTATTATTCATGACTAAAGGAAGCAGATGTAGTCCCTGTCTAAGTCTCAGCTATCCTCAGGCTTTCATTTAATAGCATAATTATAATTTCAAATAGGGCAAATCTTCAAACACTGCTTCATTTTTATTTTGACAACTTAGTGTTAAAGTTTTCAAAACCAGGAAGAGAACACTTCCAAAGAACATTTGTTAACAAATGTGAAAGTCTCATTCTGCTTCATACATTGACTGCACACTTGCAGAGAACAAACAGCATATGCATTTCAGGGAGGTGGATAAATGTCTTTTTCCAAGACATTTTGTTGCTGGCCAATGTGTGTATTTCTAATGTTTTACTGCCTAGGGAAAAAAAACAACCCACAGAAATTTTGTTTGCTTTGATTCAGATAGCTGGAACTGATCTGCTTTCTGTCTGAGCTGTGATTTGTTCTGCATACACGACAAAAAATTGCTTCTATCCTATCCCCCCATGCAAGAGAAGCAAATATTCCATACATATTCTGATCTATGGATTTTTTGTTTCTTTTTTTTCCAAGAAACCTGTGCAATCTTCTTTGTAGGTAAAAAAAAAAAAGGCACCAAATGAAAGAATCATTATCATTTCTATTTGATCAAATAGGTTGTTCAGTTATTGTAGATGTGTGATGTATTGTCATCCTGGTAATATCATAGCTCCCTAACCACAAGCAGAAAGAACATAAGTGAAGCCACACTTCAATACATGACCCTAGTTTTGAAAAGTCAGGACAAACCTTTTGTTTCATAGGAATTTGTTGTCCCTACTCAATGCCAACTTTCTGTAAATACAGATCAGCTTTCCAACCAGGCCAGAGGGGTGGGAAGTCAGCTACTAAGGATGTGCACACAGAAAGGTGCCTGTGGATGTACAAGCTACTCCACGTTCCCTACCCCTCCCACTTGCATCATTTTACGCTGCCTTGGCCTCTGCTTTTGTTTCCCATACAAATGTTGGTCACTGGACATAGGTTTTAAGAACTGTAGCCACTCTGACTTTGTAGCACTACACAGAGACATAGCAAAACCCCTCACTTCATAGTATTTTCCCATTATAAGTACTGAAGAATTACATATCAACTCTTTATTCTTCTTTTCTACTAAAAAAGCCTCAAAATATAGGAATTTCTTGTTTAATTTAGTATTTTTTATTATACTGATTTTTAAAAATAGCTAAGTAAAAAATTGTATCTACCTAAGTTATAATAACCTAAAGGTTTGTCTTGTTTTCTATGAATTCATTTAGTCAAGGCCTTATAACAAAATGCTTTGTTCACATCCTCCAATGATGATTTTTATTATATTAACTATTACTATATTGTACTTCCATTTCTACTTTCCAGCATTATCTGACAGCTGCAGAATTCCTCAGCTTTGGTAACCAATATTAAGTTTTCAGATTAATTCAATTTCCAAAGATTTTGGCAATGATACAACAGATTACAGCAACAGCTTTTCGTATCTGAAGTTCCCAATTACTTTTGAAATTAAAGTGAGGTGCATGGTCTCAGCTTACTTTTACTGCTGTTCCCCCTCACAATTACTCCACAGCTCAGCATCCCCATTTTTCCCTTCCTTGAACTCTCCAGACCCTAGAGAAAAAGCCTGCAATCTAAGATCAGAAACAATAAAAAGGGAGAAAATTCTTATAACCATCAAGGAAAACAGTTAAGCATACATTAACAGTAACAAACCATCAGAGAATGCTAGCAAATCTTTATTTCCAGAAACACTAAGTTTCATTTGCCCCATTTAACTAATAAATTCAAAACCCCCCAGATTATTCATTGTCATAACTTCACAACCTTATTTGGAGATTAAAAAACCTCATACTGAATTCACTTTCAGAATAATCCCAATATGATAGCCATGATTTAAGCAAATGACAGTTGCAGATATCAAATCAGGCCACATTTACAAGGACCTCTGATTGTTCAGTGAGCACAACTGCATCCTGTGCTGGGGCTGTGCCCTTGGGAATGGTGCCATGATGGGCAAGGGCTGATTGATCACTGCTGTGTGCTAAAGGCAGGCACCACAACATAAGGCAACACCAGCAGCTGCTGACTCCTCTATTCACAGCATCTATGGTGACTTCCACCCCTCCAGGTTAGCTCTAGAGCTGACACCAATTGTAGGGGAAAAAAAACCAAACAAACTGCTGCAGCTGGCACCTGGGATACAGAGGATGAAGTAAAGGACTATCTCCATACAGGGACTGTGAGCTGTCATTCCATGAGGGGAAATAAGGGTCAGATGAAGGTGTTGCACGTAGAAAGCATGATAGCATCAAGCTGCTATTCAGTATCAGGCTACTTCCAGGTATGTTAAATAGCACTTACAGCAAAGGAAATAAAAAGCAATTAAGTGATTACTTCAGAGAAAGTTCATAGTGAACAAAAAGGATAGCCTTAAGTTCACAGAATAAACACAGGAGGCAACTACCAAAAAGTCAAACAGAAATGCTGAATGACAAAATAAGACAGCAAAAAAGCACCTTCATCACAAAATGGCTTATTGTTTGTTTTAGGTTTTTTAAAAATATTTTTGCTGTGTTTATTCACCAGAAAATAACCTAAATGGAGGTAGAAGGGAAAACACAAAATAATACTCTTGTTTTCATGCTGTGCCTGTACAAAGTTGAAAACTAAAGCGATTAAAAGTTATAAAAAGCACCACTAATTCACCCTTTGGAGAGTAACTCTGGCAGTGCTTCCATACCACAGAACATATTTTGCCAGTTGTCTGGCCTAGAGTGGATGAAGGAAAGGAAATATTCTGATAACAAAGTTGTCAGTACTTTTGGAATTGGGATGTTGCACTGCAGCTGTTTTAGCAACTGCAGGCCCTAGTTTATGTAAAAGACTTCATTACAGACTAACAAGCCCCTTCCTGTTTTTTCAGATTTGAAGTTAAAAGTAATTAGACTGAATGATGTTGTGAACAAATAGATTATTGCACCATATATCAAGAGCATGGCTACTTGTAACCAATAAGCCAACCTTAATAAGTAATCTGGTGTTTTAGAAAGTAATTAGTAATGAATTACTTAGATATTAACAACAGATACTGTAGGAAGATAAAACCTTCACTTTCATAATCTACCTTGAAAAAAAGAAAATCAAAATATCAATGTATTAGCAGATTGCTCTTCTGCAACCCTTGCATCATGTTAGACTCTTCACAGTTAATTGTAAAGTGAAAGTACAAAGGAAAACTACTACATGCATTCCACAACTAGAAATAATGTTTTCCATTTACAAATTTTAATTGGAAAGACATTTAAAAGGTCTCTTTCTGGAAAGACGAAGAGCAAGGTGCTTACCTATTTCATCCATTATATTCAGTACTGAACACTCATTTGCACTGCAGAGGTCTACTGTGCATCCATAGCATGATCCATATCACCCTGAATGCATGGCTTCAATCTCCCAGCCTATATTAAAAAAATTCAGGCTGCCAATTTTGCAAACCTGAAGTAGAAAGGAGGTGGTGTCACGGCAGAAAAAGGCGCAGGTTCAGAAAGCGTGGAGAGCGCATGCCATCAAGGTATCCTCTTGAGGTCAAAACTGACCCACTCTCACCATTTCTGGCCCCACATCTGATCAAAATGGAGTTTGTCACATCCACAGCATCATGAGATTATATTCAAGGACAGGGAGGGGGGAGAAGTCTGCGGAGCACTTCCCTGTGCTCTGCGTCAATAGATTTGGGCTTAGCCTCTGTTAAGCAGCTCAAGCCACCGGTTATTGGTGCTGGCAGCTGTCTACCACACTGCCCCACTTCCTATTTCAAAACACACTGCCTGGGAAGGAGGCCTTGGACAGCCAGCTCCAACCTGCTCCCAAATAAAATGGAGAAGTCACACAGTGGGAACCTCCATGTTTGCCTTGAACAGCCCTTCAATTGTTTAAAACACATCCTCACCTCCCTTTTCAAACAGCTTGATGCAAAGATCAGTTACAGCAATACTGAAAAATCCAACAAGCATTTCAAGAGCAAAACCTGAATTGAGATGGAGCCTTGATTTTAAAGAATTTTTGCATGTGTACATAAGCAGATTGTTTACTCAGGCATTTCCATGATTTTAGTATTATATATATTATTTGGCATTTTAACATTTCTTTGACATCAGGTAATTATTTATGTGTTTCTATTGGCTTGATAACAAACCAGCCTTTTCAACAATCATAATGAAGTCATTAATGTCGACACTTTTCTCAATATGGCAAAACAGTTGCTAGCAAAATAATAGCAATTACTATACAACTTCCCTCATCCTCAAAAAAAAAAAAGCTAATAGCATATTTAATCTAGATTTTAAGAAATACCTGTGCTCTAGAGCCACCTACTCTATGCCATGTTTAATTTACCACTAAGAAATAACACACATCTATGTAATATGACCAAAACTAATTCTCCTCTGCAATTCACTCATTATAAATTTTGTTACAAAACAATTAAAATCAGATTTGTCTCACCAACAAAATCATGGCATCGTTATACCTCCTATTTGAGTACCAGCAGTGAATAAACATGCTGGTTCTACACTGACCATTAGCTAAGCCATAATAACTCCTGTTCTCATGTGGCACAAGGGCTTCTCCCACCCACTGCGTGCTGGCCCATGCACAGGAGCTTAAAAAGGCACACAGCAAAGTCCTGTGCTGCAATGTGAAAAGCAGCCATGTGGCTGGTATAACCAGGGAGCCTGGGAGAGTGGGATTAATCATGTAGTCCTGTCAGAGCCTTCTCATACACCCTCAGCAATGAAAGTCCAAGGAGCACTAGCCAGCACTTAGCCTCTCACAGCTTGGATCTACATCTTTAGATGAAAACATTCCTATTCTCTGCTCTTTTATCATTCATTTACTCAAATTATTGGTTCTGATGCAAATACTCTCCTTCAGTCCTACAACTGAAAAAATCTGAAACCAAATTTTGCAGGAGGACTGGCTACCCTGTCATTGAACTGTAACTAAGGCTCTAGAGCAGCTCCCATGAAACTGAGCCTGATGGTTTTATGGAATAGTACAAGTAAACATTGCTAAACATTATGTAGTTTGAGTTGCAAACTCAAAATAGAGTGTAAATATTAATTACCTTAGATTAGGAATACTAAAGATTCATTATCATTAATTTTATTACTTTTGTTTGGATGATGAGCAAGTAACTTGTTCTGCAAAAGGTCCCCCTGAGGTACAGCACATGAAGTATGGAAAGCACACAAACAAATCCAGAACCCAGTTCACTCGGAGCATGTCCAAAAACACCCCACTGATAGGGACTGCAAAGCAGAATTAAAAACCTAGGGAGAGAACAGGTTAAACTAACAACACCCCTCCCAGCAATAGTTCTAAAAGGAGTGTTTGTGTATTCTGATACAGTCACACACAGTTCAGATCACATGGCCTGAGGAGGTAAAAGCTATTCCATCACTGGCATGTAGGGTAAATTAACTTGCTAATTCACTTTCGAATGCACAGTTCACTGAGCATACAATTACATAAAAAAGGAGAATAAAAACTTATGCAGCCAAGCATATTAAATTTGTATGGGTTTCTACATTATACAGAGTAGGGTTTTTTAAAATTCTGATAAATACATATTCATAAACAAAACCACATCATTCACCTTTAAATCAAGTCACATGCACAGCAGTGAACATACGCCATCCGTCTCTAGCACTGCCAGACAAAAGCTACATTGCCAAAAATAGCCACAGAGTGTGCTGGAGTAGCTGCAGAATGTCCTAGATACATTTAGGCCATAAAGACTGAACAGCACTAATGCAAGGAAAACTTAGGCAGTAAGGTTCATAACAGGCCAGGGCTGAAAGGAGAGAGGAAGATGAATTTCCATCCTTGAAGCTAATTTTTAATAGATGCTATTTTAGCTCAGTTTAAAAGGGAGACTTAAAAGGCAGAAAGCTGAGAAATGCAGAGCCAGAACACATGTATATCTACACAAAACATTACAGAAAAAGAATGTATTAAAACCCTTGGTAGAGGCTTTCTATGAAAAAGCCAGCTAAAAGAAAAAAAATGTGCTTTTCTTTGTTTTAAGAGAAGAATATATAGAGAGCTGACTTTACAAGAGCACTGTCCTGTGCTCTGGTAGATGTTTCTCCTAATCAGTTTCTGAATTGTTTTTAAAACAGGATTTCTTCCTACTCCTCTTCTGAAAGGAATAGGAAAATTTACCAGGTTTTTTCCTAGATCATGTAAAATACTATAAGCTGAAAGAGCTAAACAAGTAAAGATCAGAGAGGGTGCTAAGTGTTTAGGTCAGTTTCTATTGCACCTGGGCTGCTGGCAACAAGTAGGCCCCTGTCTGTCTGTCAGCAGGGTTCATTGAGAGAGCTTTAAACTAGACTGGAAGGGAGCTGGGGACATAGGCTCAACAGAGATTGGGTGTGGGAGAACTATAGCAACCACACTAGAAGGAAAAGGAAGCTAAAGAGAGAATACCTCAAACCAGCACAAGCAGCCAAAGATGCAACCACAACACAGGATTTATAGGGCATCCCTCTGGGGATATTGGCACAATCAAACAGTTCTGTAAGGTGCTTGTATACAGGGCACACATATGGGAGACAAACAGGAGGAACTGGAGATCTGTGGGCAGTCACAGGGTTTGACCTCATCACAGTTATGGAGACATGATGGGATGGGATTACTGGAATGCTGTCGTGCAGGGCCATGCGCTCTTTAGGAGAAACAGACCAGGAAGATGCAGTGGTTGAGTTGCCCTCTATGTCTATGAGACAACACATAGCATGTATCAAGCTCTGTCTAGGGATGGATGATGACCTAAGAGTCAGGAAAAAAGGACAGATCAGTAAGAGACACTGTTGTGGGTGTTTGCTGCAGGCGTCTGATCAGTAGAAGGAAGCAGATAAGCCCTTCTACCAGCAGCTCAAAGCAGCCTCAAAGTCACAGGCACTGGTTCTTGTGGGGGTCTTAAACCATCCTGACACCTGCTGGAGCAACACAGCAAAGAAGAGTCTAACGGTAGAGAAGGTTCCTGGAAAGCACTGGTGACAACTTCCTGTCACAGGTAGTAGAGGACCTCACAAGGAATGGTGTGCTGCTTGACTTCATGCTACCAAATGGGGAAGGCCTTCTTGGAGATGTGAAAGGTTGGGAGCAGCCTTGGCTGCAGCAACCATGAGATTGAGGAGTTCATTATTAGGTGAGGAAGAAGCAGGGCAGCAAGTGAGATTATAACCATGGACACAAGGAGAGGTGACTTTAGGCTCTTCAGGGATCTTCTTTTAAGAATCCCATAGGAATGGGCCCTGATGTTAAGAAGGATCTCTAAGAGTTGAGATCACTTCGGCCAGGGTCAAGAATGATGCATTCCAATGAGAAAGAAATCAGGCCAGCAGGGCAAGAGACCTCCATGGATGAATGAACTTACTCCATTCAAGTACGTCATGACTTTAGCACAAGCAAGTGTCATCAGAGAGTCATCTTCATAAACTTCAGCCATTTCATTTCAGCAGATTTTGGATGCACTGGCAAGTGAGTGTTTATCAGTCAAATACTGAGAGTGACCAGAGCTAATCTCTGCAGTGGAGAGAGCAGTGTTCTGTCTTTCTAATGCCATCCTCCAAGTTACCTCTGAGGAAGAAAGCTCAGTCTGAGTGAAGAGATCATTGCCTATATCAACTGACTGAGACAAAATGGATTTCCCCAGATTAGCAGAGGATTGCCTTACACTGGCAGGCAAGGCTTCACCTTTAGGAGGCAGACCAGCAGTAGAAAGACAAGAGGCATCTTCACACATGCCCTGCCTCACTTACTGAGTGACTCTCCATGTGGGCCTTCTTAAATTGTCTGTGAACCACCTATTGCTCTTCCTTTGTGTCTATAAATGTCTCCATAATAAATTAGCCTATCAGTTATTTATCATACATGTATAGATGTATTTAATTTATTTTTCCTATTCTTTATATGTCAAAGCAAAAAGTGGGTATTTGAACTACTTACTTTCTGGTAGACAGGAAACAATCACAATTATGGGGCTTAACAGTCTCCTGGCAAGACATGCTTTCACTGTAGATTCAATGTCCTCACAAAATTATTTTAGCACATTAACAGAAAAAGCTTCTGAAAATCTGAACAAGCAGCCAGTTCATTCCCCCCCACAGCCCCCCCCCCCCCCCCCCCCCAGCAGTAATAGCACAATTTTTTTTTTTCTGTACAAGTCAATAGTCACTGTGGCATAAGAATAAGCAGAAGTCAGGTGTCCTTCACTGTTCTGTTGACTTTGCTCCTGACCCACTGTGTGAGTTCTGCCCTTCCAACTGCACACAGAAGGGCAATGCCCCCATACCCAAGAGCAAGCTAGTATATAAACATCAAAAAGAACAATTAAACAGAAGCATTGGTACTGAGAGCAGATCTCATGTTGAAAACACTCCCCAAACCCCAAAGAGCATTAGCTGAAAACAGCTGAGTGCAACTAAGAACAATGTAAAGATCCCTTTTGAGAGTTCAGTCTCTTCCATGGCTGTCCTGAAAACAACCTGTGTAAGGCAAAGTATGGCTGGACAGGGGGAACATGGCTGGCAGCTGACAGATACCATAAGGGTTCTGCAATTCCCATTCCAGGAAGGGGAGAGAAACACACCTCTCTCTTGGAGTTCTCATGAGCTGTATGCCAGAAATAAGACCTGTAGGTGATCCAGGTAGTCTGAGACAAGTCATTAGATGCTGAAAAAAGCCCTCTTTCTGCCCAAAAATGTGATCCAAACATGCAGAATATTTTTTTTTTATTCTTAACCCATAATTGCACAATTGATCACACAGTTTCAGCAAAAAACCTTCTCCAACTATTTTGTATGAGCCTTAGGATGCCAATTTGATTTCAAGTTTTTTTTAAGTGTAGTTTATGTCACTATTGGACTTCAGTTAGACCTATATCCACAGATTTTTTTTTTAATCAGCTATTTTGATTAATAGTACAGTTATGAGGGAATTTACTTGAGGGTGAGATTTGCTTCCCTTGTACCAGTGTCCTAGGAGAAAACTTAAGAGTTATTCCACACATTTAAGTACCTAAGCAATGATGTCTAATACACTCTTCAGAAGGAGGCTGTCAGGAGAGTCATGGCTTCCACTGTTGAGCAAAAATAGGCAAGTTTCAGTCACAAGAAATCAGAATTAAGCAGCAGTGCATGTAGGCCTCCTTAATAAGAAGAGAGAGGTAGAATTCAGAATCTTGGAAGTGCCATAATTTGCAGCTATGGAGCATTAAAGAAAGAAAAATATTTCTGTTTATTACCATCATTATGGAGCTCCTAGAAATGCAGGCTAAAGCAGCTAAAGTTAGTTTCACTAGGATGTTATTACTGGAAAGACATAGGAACTTCAACAAACAGCTCCAGGACAGGCCATTTTCCTTAGGAAGTGCACCACCTTTTCCCAAATGCTTCAGTGTACTGTCAAAGTGTTATACATGTAACTGCTGTACAGCATCCATGGGAAGCAGGGACCCTTCAGAAACACTGTCCATTGTAAGCACATCTGTATCCAGGTGTGACTACACACCTACACATCTTTTCTGTGAGAACTGCCAGGAACTGCACCTTGCCTGATGTGCTGGTGCACCTTTCCTCCCAGCTATGTCCTTTCCTCCCAGCAGACAAAATTCTGTGGAAAGAGCAGTCTCTTCTGCATTTATTTAGGTTGTATGCTTGGCAAGTCCTTGAAGAAACTGCTCTGGACCAAGGAATTTGGTGAACAGCTTTAAAAGACAGAGCCACACTATCAAACACTGCAATTACTGAACAGTGAATAGAGCCTGAACAACCATGCAGCAGTTAAGTATTTGATTCAGTGGCAGAGTAGCCAGCCTCATTACTCCCCAAAGTGTTATTTGAGGCAGTTCATAAGCTGCAGCCAAATCCCAGTCTTAAGGCAGCAGCCTTGTTAGCTGATGTTAAAGTACTTGCAACAAAAAATGAATCCCCACAACCCAAACAAAAAACAAAAGCAAAAAGACCCCAAACAAACCAAAACTAAACTACAACAATCCAACCAAAACAACGAACTGAAAAAGCCTCCCAAGCCTCCAATAACCAATAACTTTTGGGACAGGTTTACTATTAAATAATGCAGACTTCAGAGACCACACATCAAAGAACTGAGTGGACCATTTCACTTTTTTGTGAGAGTCTCCCTGAGGCACAGGCTAACTGTATCAGTACAGTCACTTCTGTAGCTTTTGTGTTTGAAAATGCTGACTTTATACATCCTGGATGACATCCACAAGCCATCATTTTAACACCTCTCTCTTTCTGACTCATGATGCATCGTTTGCAATAAAATAAATGCAGCAAAGTCAAATTCAGTGCCAGGTTCCCCCAGCATAAGCAGTGCAGCAAATTGATGGTACGGCTGCAAAACAATCTAGACATTTACTGCCAGTAGCATGAGAACAAACCCAAGGAATCTGGACCCAGTCCAGCATAGCTTCTCTCCCATTCTTGTAAATGCAGCTTTGATCTCTGGGAAGCTCTAAAACACAAGTCAGATGAGCTACTGGCACACATATAGCCACTATTGCAGATAAACAGACAGTGCAGGCTTCTGGGAAGCCCAGGTAAGTAAACATTGCAATAAAACAACATGAAGTGTGAAAAAGCAAGATTTCAGTCACAAAATTAAAGCAGAAGTAACTCTTCTCTATAATGCCTGTCTTCCTTGTGCCAGACATTCTTGACCTGTCTTCCCATCAAATCCTATGGAGCCCTGTTCTCTGATGAGTAGTAGGCTGGGTATTTCAGGACTGAAGCCCTTTGTTTCTCCACACAAGTAATACCAGGCTGTGCTGGAGCAGCCCTGCCTGCAGTCCTGCCAGAATGCCTCAGCCCTGACTGAGGAGAGAGATGATTCAGACCATTCATTTTATAAGTCCCTTGCTCCAAACTCCCTTTCTCCAAGTTGCCTAATAGCCTAATCATTCCCCACTTGCCAGAAAAAAAAAGTTCTAAAAAGTAGCTATTCCACTGCAAAATTATCAACCTTTTTATAGTTCTACTATTTTGAGATATCACGTGACAGCAGGATGTAAAGCCCCACCAATAATTCAGAAAATAAACAGATCTGGGATTCAAAGGCTGATGAGAAACTTGCACCAATTTCTTCAAGGCAACTTGAGGTACTGTACTTGTCCTTGGGAGCAGTCTCATTCTTTGAAATGGGTATTGTATAGTTATTTTTAAAGCAAGAATTAGACCACTAATTGTTTACTTGCAAAATGCAGTTCAGTTCAATAACGCCAGAGAGATCCAGACAGGGCAATAAGTGCCTTCAGTCCATTAACAAAAGAAGAATAAAAATGTTTTAAGCATGGTCAGATTTGCTACATTTTCAATTTACTTTGCTTCAGAAGAATGACAACAGGGACAAAGTTGGCCCAGCCTTTTTAATGGTGTTGCACAAGCCTAAGCATGCATCTTCTTGCCAGACATCTTTAAAATTCCCCACACATAGCTCTTCTTAGGACAAACTGAGCTCTGCACTACTCATGAGTTAGAACTACATTGGGCAGAATTACAGTTGGGCAAAACATTTGCAGCTCTGAAAAGAGAAAACCATTCAGTTGCAACTATCCCATGCAATATTTTAAATACTTCAAGGTCAATAAGCCTTGTTTTTATTTCAACTCCTATTTAGAGAATTTATTAAAAGACCTTTGGTAAAGGTTTTTAAAACCATGGGAAAGGAGCACACATGAGCTTTTCAGTGCTCATAAACAGAAGTACCTAAGTCCTTTACTAGGTGGACTTCAAATGATACAATGGGATATCTTTCCAATTGTGACAGCTAATTCAAAATTTAGTGTCCATCTATTTGTAGAATTAACTACAGCAGGTAATAGCCTAGCTGAGCTTTTCCCCCACTCTCTTAGAAGCAAAGTACTTGACACAATAGCGCAAGAACGGGATCTAGAATTGCTGTCTACAAGCCTTGTGTTTCATTTTGCCAAAGCCTGTGACACAACCAATAGTGTAACTTCTTCCCACACCCCTCTGGCATTAATAATCTGCCTATGTCTGTATTTGTTTAAGGATTTAAAAAAAAAACCCCTCAAAACAAACCATACTGCATCTCCTCCCCATAAATAAGTGCTCCTACTTTGTTTACCTGGGGGTGAAGGAATGGCTTAGCAATATTAACTATTGTTCTTTCTCAAATAATCTATTTGAAGTACTGGAAGAGTTGTCAACGATGCCTCACAAACACCTATGTCACAGTATGTGGGTGAAGGGTAGTACCCTCCCTTGCTCAAGGGCAGATGCAGGGGCAAAGGCTTCCCTTCATGTCAAAAGCACTAAGCACGTAACCACAGCACTGCTCTGTACTTTGCCACAGCAGTCAGCAGCAATCCTTGCTTGGAAAGCTCTGACATGAAGATATCCTCCAAAAGGTACCCACAGACAGCAGAAATACAAACACCACTGATAAAAAAAGTTTAGCCAATAAGCTTCACCAAAATCACAAATCACACTATAATATGTTAGAAGGTCTTACCCAGCTGGGACAGGGAATGGAAATACTTCAAAAATTTGTTATTTCCCAGGCTGACCAGGCAGCTCTGTATGTGCAAAATTTACCAAAAGATACTCAAACTGCACAGAAGATTATATCAACTGTTGTACATATCTACATCTCAAGTCCGCGAATAGGCAATCCGATGCAGTGGCAGCAGAGCCAGCAAACCAGCCTGGCAGGCAATCTCCATTTCCATCTGCTTGGCCACCAGCACCTCAGCACGCAGAGCTCTTGGCTCCACTGGCACGTGACGGGCAGAGCTCGGAGCACCATGGCCATCGTGCCATGCAAGTGTCCATTAAAGCAGCCCCACTCTGCAAGCAGCAGGGTGTGAGCAGCTCTGACCAGATACAGGCCATGCCAGCCCAGCCCAACCAGGTCACCGAGTACAGCACCAGGAAACAGCAGAAGAGGCACAACTGCCAATTAACATAAGCCTCAACGCTCCACTTACTCAGCAGCCAGTTGCATTCAACACAAATTAGCTTCTCTTTCAGTACAAAGTCCCAATTAATCTTAAAGGCATGCAGGACACCAACAGATTCCCAGTTTTCCTCATTTTATTTTCCTCCCTTTAAAAAGCAAAGCATAAAAACATAATCCAACATTGCACTGCTTTGTAGTGCAGCACAAAATAAAGGTATTTGGAACGTGGCATTAGCATTTATAATTGCACAACAGTGTGTTATATAATAGAAAAGCCAAATCTCATTGGATTTTCCCATTTAAAGATCCAAGAGTGCAATAGAGAGCAGAGGTTTAAGGACATGCACACAGTGATTTCACATCTTTTAATATCTACAAGTAGCAAAGTCTTCTCAAAAATTTACAGGCCAAATATGTTGTTAAAAAAAGTATTTGTGATATGTACCTCACAAATATGTATGTTATGCTCCATATTAAATCAATCTGGAGGAAACAATAAATGCTGTTTTTACTTAAAGAACATTTAAGCAAACGGAAAGTCTGACAAAAAGAAAGGGAGAAAACCTTGTGCAGAGGTTTTGGAAAGGAGGTCCACTGTTGCTCTGCCAGTAAGTAATTAGAACTTCTTTGGCTGACTGTTTTTCCGCAGAGTAATATTCAATAATCCCTACACAGCATGAAATATTTGAATCAGATGGGAAAGCTCTCATATAATCACTATTGTCAGGATGTTCTGTAAAAACAAGTTCCCTCTCCCCAGAGAGGGAAACAGATACTGTTCCTGTAAATGCTACTAGACATGATATTTTTTCTGTAAGTCACAAGAATTTCCATGTGAAAAGGTCTCAGAGGGACTGTTAATCAATAACTGGTTATTTTCCAAAATAACCAGTCTCAGAAGGAAGCAGCTTTAAAACTGAAAAACAAGCTTTCCTCAAGTGAAGAGCATGCCTCAGTTTTTATAAATATATTGTTATGCCATCTGGAGAAAAAAATGTCATGAAGATAGGTAGTGATAGGACAAGGGGGAATTGATTTCAAACTGAAGGAGGGTAGGTTTAGAGTAGATGTTAGAAAGGAATTCCCCACACTGTGAGGGTGGGGAGACATTACAACAGGTTGCCCATGGAAGCTGTAGATCCCATCCCTGGAAGTGCTTAAGACCAGACTGGATGGGCCTCTGAGGAACCTGCTCTAATGGAATATGTCTCTGCCCACAGCAGGGGGGTCAGAAGTATATGAGCTTTAAAGTTCCTTCCAACCTAAACCATTCTGGGATTCTCTTGACTTGTGTCATTCTCGCTCACTCCCAGCCTCCTAGCTCGGTGTACTTCCACACTAGCTCAGTCCACCCAAGTGAGGTCAGGTTGGATATTCTGTGAAGAGAAGTTGCTAAGAATGAGGATGGCAAAAGTCCTTTAAAAGTAAGGAAATGCCTCCCCCTCTCCTCAGACACACATTACAACAGGTTTTATAACCACAGAGAAAAATTCATTATCTTACTCTTAAGGGTACTGGCTTCTCTTTAGTTCAGAACAGAAGTTACTTACAGAACATCCCATTTATAAGCATACAGTAACTCTATCAATCCACTATGTTTTAAGAAGTATCTTGGCTCATTTTAAGCATAAAACATGTTACCAACACCAGAAATGCAGAAGTGAACCTTTTCATGAAGTTGTTCCCTACCTTGTTTCCTTCTAAAGCTATGTTACTTTATATAATGTCACAAAAGTGAATGGAAGAAGGAGCATAACCTCTCTCCCTAACACAGACTCCCTTCCTTCTGAAAGCTCCTGGGAACTCATCAGGATTACAAACCCATATTGATGTTTCCCCTACTTAAAAAATAAAACAGAACTAAACCAACTACACCCCCCACAAAAAAGGCAGGAACACAGAAGAGGCCAATGACATCTTAAAAGTACCCCTGCCCAAGAACTCTACTGAAAACTGGCTGTCAGACTTTGACATCAGCAAACCTTTGTGCCTTGATCTATAGGAAAAAAAAACAAACCTCAGTTTAAGTATCTGGGACTAGATTTTAGGGGTAAGAGCTTGCTACTGGCAATTATCTAGAAATTTTTGAAAAGAAATCCTAGGACAAGTTTAAGAAAAGTCTACAATCCCAGCCTGGAGTATAAAGAAAGACTAAACAGCAGCACTTTCTCAAAGAGTAAGCTAAATCCTCATGGAGATTAGTTAAGAGTTCCCTTAAAGGAAACTGCTAGTAGCAGCAAAACACACTGAACTGTTTATAGTCAGGCAATAGCAGGGCCTGTTTGCAGAGCTAAAATGAGCAGAAATCACCTCTGCGAACCTTGGGGTCAGGAGCCTTTTCAGAACTGCAACATAATTATCATGGAGATGTTGTCTTCACTTCTCAGGAAAGGAAGATCAAACCATCCTACTATCACCTTAAATATTTCAGTCCTGGAACATTGCTCATCACGCAGATGCCACAAACATGTGAAATCTGAGAGGAATTGTAAAAAAAGTCTAAAGAAAACAGGAGGCATCCACAACCATTTCCGTGCTGTGTGTGAGCACCCCAGTCTGCACAGTACTGCTTTGCTCTGCATCAGTTACTGACTACAAAGATTTAAGTTGAACATACTGTAGGGAAAAGCCAGGCTGTGCTGCATGCAGCCTTCAGTGACACTGAGCGTGTGAGGTATGGTTTACAGCAGCATAACTCTACCTAACTCACAGGGATGGTGAGGCTCATAGAAACTCCCTGGACACAAACTATGACAATTGTGTTTCCTAAAACTGACAATAGATCTGGTAGAGAAAAATACTAGCACAGAAGCAGATCAATACATTACAGCATAATTCACAAAAAACCAAAGTGGAACTGTAAGAACATATCAAAACAGTGATAACCCAGGCACAAAAAGCACAAACTACTTGATCTGCAGCCTGGTTTTATTGCCAATACCTCTCTCAGCAGCTGGTTTTTGCTGTCCTTTTCTGGTTTACAGATGGCAACTTCCATCTGCTTTTTTCCTTACCTCTTATTTTGCAGTTCAGACTGCAAGTAAACACATCACTACCATTGTTAGGTGGCTAGTAAAGGTTGTTTGTGTTTAGAAAAACCCAACAAAACAAAACCTACTTTTTCTTCCTTTGCTGCAGAGAATGAGAGTGAGGTAAACATGTTTTCATTTTTCTAGTGAAAGGAGATGCACACCAAAAGTGAAAGTAGCATTATCTAGAATTTGTATGGACCGCATGTTCAAGATGGGATGTACATTCCTCAATGAAAGCACTGCTACAATTAAGAAGAAATGACAGGCAAGAAGGTTCATCAGATTGTTTTCCACCACACTGCCACTCCTGCACTATAAACTAGTGCAAACTCCACTGACATGACATCTCTGTCCTTAGAAACAGCTCAGATGTGTTTGGTGTGATTAGTGGTGTCTTAGCACACAAGCCAAAATTCAGTACTGTAATTTTACTAGTGCATTTAGTCAGCATGCAGGCGATGAGGCAATTGACTTTGAATAAAGGAAAAAAACCCAAAGCCAGAACTGGCTGTGTGAAAGAAGGACTTCTTATTTCAAGGGCGGGTAACTGGATAAACCTGCATTTCCAAAACAGCTTTCAGAAAAGCTTCCTGAAGCAGAATTGAGAAACAAGATAGCTTTGTACACTAAGATACAACAGTATGAATCAAGTTCTGTCAGCACTTCTATAATACGCCTTGCCTGTGCACGAGCTTAAAAAGAAGCCGAAAAAGATAGGAATTCAAGAAGGAAAAATCCCCACCCAAGCCTCCTCAGCACATTTAACAAAATGTTCTAGAGTATCATAGATTTTAGGTCAAGGATCTTTCACTGGACTTTCAACTTCTCAGACTGTCTGCCTAGGACATCAGCACTACAATCATATTCCCAGCAATCAAATCAGAACTCAGGCATCCTACAGAAAACTGAGTTTTGAAAGTGTTAGCTCCTCAATCCTTTTCCTTACTGCCTCCCAGGAGAAAGATGATAAAAACTCTTCCTAATTTTTTCTGTGTCATTGACTATCCTCAGATCTTTCAGGGAGCAACCCTTTTCTTGATTAGGAAAGAGCACATTTTTAGCATGGCATACCATGCAATGGGAGGTGGATATGGCAGTATGCTGCAGGAAAGCTCTTGTGAAGACAAAATTCACCAGCTGGAGTATTTCCTGTAAGGGTGTGCCATGGCACCAGCTTCATTTCATAACCCTTCAATGCTAAACAAAAAGCCAGTGGCAGAGCACAGAAGAGATCTGTGAGCAGTTGTGGCTGGTGTGACATTGTAGAAGGAGACTTGGTCCTATGTCAGCTTCAGATATAAGAAGACAACTCAGAAGAATGTTGACAGTGAAAATAAATCAATCAATCAACCTCTGTGTGAAGACTAGGCCAATTAGTAGGCATTACTGGAGGCTCACACTGCAGTGATGTGAAACAGAAGAAATAAAGACTGATGAGCAGGTGGCCAGCAACCAAACCACAAACTCTAAGTACATTGAGTCCCTTCTGGGAACCCCAGTACCTTGGCCATTTCTCCTGGCTTCTTGAGGGTTTTGGATAACTCTCAGAACAGAAGTCAGTTGGTCTACGAATTAAGTTGATTGTAGATCTGGCCTCCAACATGCACTATTGAAGACCCCTTGCTGCAATTAGAGACCAGTTGAAAAACCACAAATGTGACTTCTACCAGGAAACTCCTGCTTTTCCTGAAGCCATCTCTACAGACACTAGTACCAGATAAGGAGGAGTGGTTCATCTAACTGAATTTTTATTCCTGTGTGATAAGCATCAACTGTAAGACCTCTATAACTTGGAATCTCTGCTACTTGCCACATTTTACGTCTCATTAGATACCTATGCTTGATTTGTTCAAACTCTTAATTCCAAACCCAGTTTCTTCTTGTTGACAACTGCACAGATAAACTACATAAAAATGCAGAAATACAGCTAATCCCTGAGAAAAACTATGTTTCCTCCAGAGAGCTGAAGAGCAAAACTAGGCTTCAACAGATCTGAAGTAACTGGATGAAAATCTATTTGTCCAGAATAAAACAGAACAAAAACTTCAACAAACAATAAAAATCAATCTCGTACCACCATCTCATTGAAGCTACAGAAGGTATTCATCTACTTCAAAACAACTCAGAGCTCCCCAGGAGAAAAACACAGAGTACAGTTACAGGTCTGTGCCAGTACCGACAAAGCAGTTCAGTTTTTCACTGGTATAGCCTGCTCCAAACCCCTTGTCTCCTCAACTACAACAGGGACACAATTCTGCTTTCTGGAGAAACCTGCATCCAGGTTAAGCTGCAGTGACCTGCCTTCTGGAACTTCATTTACTCTAGCCATTATCAGCAAGTTAATCATTTAAAGGAGAAAGTGAAGCTAGCATTCAAGTGGTTCTCCTCTGAAACTGCCAGCATAAAAAGAAAATTTATACCATCTGCATGTTACCCCTAGTCATTCCTCCCTTGAACTTGACTAAGCTGTTAAGGCTACATCTACGCACTACGATGAGGCTTGGGACAATTCAGTCATGGGTTTCATGGTTAGACCTATAAATCAATGTGAGTTTTATGCAGAAGTTAGTAAATGTGATTCCACTCTGCTGAAAAAGAAAAATAATTTACTTCAAGCAGCAAGTTTTCAAAGTCCAAGTTTTAGAATACTCTGATTTAATTTCTGATACTTCATCTGCATTTTTGTTTATTAAACATTGGCTCTTAGTGTCTCTTACATTCATTATACAAATCTGACCTATAGACATCAGTGTCCACTCAAACCATGCTTCAACTCAATGCATCTAAAACTCATGAGTTTCAAGCAGTGCTTGGCTGCAAACACAATGCACTGTGAGATGCACCTTCAGTGACTAAAGGCAGTTCATTAAAACAGAGCAAATTGCATTAATCATTGTGGCATTTGTTCTGGAATATTACTGTTGTGGTCTGAGGTTGGGTAGACTAGATTAAATAATACCATAGCATGTCTCAGCAAACAAACAAAAAAATCCCACATCCACAAATCACTTCTGAAGAGACCTCTGATAATGCCATGAGACTCTTTTGAGATGCTGTCATTCAGAACTCCTAATTCTCAAACAACAGAAAAAAAAATGGCCTCCAGTTGTAAAGTACAGATTGAATTCAAAGAAGCCAGAAAAAATTAAAAAGGCACAAAAATTATTCTGTAGGTAGATAAGAAAGCAAAGAAGGCACACATGTGAGCTTGTGTAGGAAGAAAAATTATGTACTCCCACTGAATCAGCTGATCCTGGTAATACATAGAGCTCCATCACCACTCATGGCCACAAGCAACGCCCTAGGCCAGTGCTCATTAATTTCTCTGGAGTTCAACATGACAAGCAAAAGCTTTTCCCTTAAAAATAAATTCAGACTGCTACATACCTGGGTAAAAAGCCAGCTTAGAGGGAGTGAACAGCAGTTTCTGAGCAAGCTTTGCAAACAGCAGCAAGAGCACCAAAACCACAATCACAAAAATATCAGGTGATAGAAGTGCAGTGTATTTCTTTTAAAAACATGAGCTAAGCTATTGCCTCAATTTTTCACTGCAAAATAAAAACATGGTGTGTGTCACGCAGTACAATAGGACACAGGAATCCATTTCTTCTTGCTGTCAACTAATTCCAAAGTTGTGTTACTGTATAAAGTCCTCTAAATAGTATTATTGGCATATTTTCAGGGAAAAAAGAATGCAACAAGACCTCAGAGCATTTCAGGATTCTTGGACAGATCTATCACTCTCCAGGTTTCTCTTTTTCCCCATAAGAAATGGCCATGAACCTTATTTTCCACACAGAATCATATATCAAATTCCAGTTTTTTAAAGTCATGACTTTTACAGTGATAATAGAGAATAGGGAAAAATTCCACTGCTTGCTGTCAATCTTTCATGAGTGGTGTTTCTTGTACAAAAGCTTTCTTGAGAATTATCTCAAACTGAACACCAATCTTTTTGCAACTTCAACAAGCATCCCGTCCTGCAAGTACAGTAGCCAAATGTTGCATCCTATTCTCCCCAGTTCAGCAGTTCTGCTGAACACCATGTTATCATTTAGACCTTGGTTGAAATAACTGCATGTACTTAACAAAAGCTATTCTGCAAAATTCAGTCTTTCCTTAGAAGGGATTATCCTAGTTCACATGCCAAGTTCAACTGAATGCACCTTAACAAATAACTTAAACTTTCAAAACTATCAGCATCATATTTTTTTTTTTACTTTTGCCATCAATGCACTCAATGTCAAGTATGCTCCCTGAACACATGAATAGACCACAGGCTGTTTGCCCCCAAAAAAGTAGTCACCAAAAGAACTGAACAAAATCCTCCAGAATCAGCCGTGGAAGCCTCTTCTCATGGGGCTGAGCTAGAAGTGTAAGATGATTCTCACCCAGCACAGATAAGCACTGTCAGTAATCCCAGCTCACACTTTGATGAACAGGCTGTGTTACAATACAAGCCAAGTCCTCAGACCTTGGACTTTCACTCTGAAAGCCAGAGGGACTGAACAAATCAGATTTGCTCTACTGGTCTGTAGACACATTCCCTGCTATCCCCCAGACTTCCAGCATAGTCTCTTTCCTTTACTGCTTATAAATTTCTTCATGTTAGGATCTCTTTGTCATGGTTACAAATGGGATGCTTCCTGCTACCTAGCACCTACAGCTATGAATGGGGACTCCCTACAAACAGAGGCAGGGGTTTCCTGAAAAAAACACCAGTTCCTTTTTTCTCCCCAACAGCTACACTGTAAACAATGAACGTAGGGCTTTTAAAAGAATGTACCTCCCAGACACTTTGAGAGGCATTTCAAAAGACCTCATTGCAATCTACAACTGCTTTGTGCGGGGAAGAGGAGGGGCAGACAGTGATTTCTATGCTGACCAGTTACAGAACCTGAGGGAATGGCCTGAAGTTGTGTCAGGGGAGGTTTAGGTTGGATATCAGGAAAAGGTTCTTCACCCAGATGATGGTTGGGCACTGGAACAGGCTCCCCAGGGAAGTGGTCACAGAACCAATCCTAACGGAGTTTGAGAAATGTTTGGACAATACTCTTGGGCACATGGTGTGATTCTCAGGGATGGTCCCGTGATGGGCCAGGAGCTGGACTCAATGATCCTTGTGGATCCCTTCCAACTCAACCTTTTCTGTGATTCTGTAAATAAATGTCCAGAAGAATCAAATATACTTTTGGACCCCTCTTCTCCTGGCCTTAGCTAGCAGAAAGAAAGGAAGTGCACAGACACATCAGCAGAATTCAGTGGAAGGTGCGGGACACCAGACCACACTGTCTGGGTTCTCAACCCTGCCCCTTTATACAACCAGCATCGAAATGAGAATTGGTTCCTTTCTTTCCTTCCATCCACTCCTTTCACTCACTTTGCCTCAAATGCAGATGGGCAAATAGGGCTATATATTGTCAGAAAAACCTCCAGTACTTGATTTTGGTAAGCCAGTTCATCAGCCTTCAACAATTGGCTCACCATTTTTTGCCCCAAACAAACTGGAGGTCAGCCTCCTGACCAGCATCAAGAGGCCCCATTGAGAGCCACCATCCCAGGCAGATTTGCTGGTTTAAAGTGTGGTGAAAGCCAGAGACTCCACTGTCATTCTGGATCCTGCCTGAGGCACAGACTCTGCAGCGTGGGATAAAATTACACTTCCACGCCCCATGCAATACCTGTTTTGTAAGTATACAGTTTCAGTTTCTAGGACTATCAGTTTAATGCACCTAAGATGCCAAGTTCCCTTTTCTTTCAAGTATCTTAAGTTTGCTTTGGGTATAGACACACAGTAACAGACAACAACTGAACTAAAAGTTAGACAATCTGAGTCTAAAAAGAAATATGTTTCCCTATCACATGCAGAACATGGCAACTAAGCACCCTAACAGTCATGATATAAGAAATCTCCTCCATGTCTCTGGAAGAACAAATCTTTCATCTGAAATGAGCAGTATGCACAAACATTTCCAGCCACAGAACAGTTGCAAAATCTGCTGGTGATCACTGACATCACTGTCATTCACCAAAGGACTGAAAAAAGCCCTTCTCTTGTTTTCAAGATGACAAAGAATCAGTGCTACTGTTCAGAAAGCTAAGGCAGGTATGTCCAGCTTTGTATTGGCAATACTCACTCAGTAGATTAGAGGTACCCTCCCTTGATGAGTTTTAAATAAGCAGGATGGTGAAGGATTCCATTGCTAAATTGAGACTTTTCACTAATTTGTCACAAATGTAATAATTATTTCAGTTATTAAGTATTCAAATTCATAACCCAGAAACATAAGCATTGCTTTTCCAGCCTTGTTAAGCGATAGTTTTAGACACACATTATCAACAGTTGAGAAGGTCCTCTTCCTAAGAGGAAGGAGAGGAAGCATCACTTTAAAATTTCATAAAATTGAGTAAGGTTTTAAGACTACATCCAAGGAGCACAAAATTAACAGAGCAGAGGAGGGAAATCTTCTAAGGCAGATTGAATTGCTTGTGCCTGAATTCAAGGAATGGCTGAAGCTGAAGTTCACACACACAGGATGGATACCTGTAATTAAACACTAATCTACTCAAAGCCACGTATTTGTGATTTATGTACAGAACCACATACATACATTCTCTTCAGTCACAGAAACAATATCTGTTTAACTACACACACTTTAAGGAAACATTAAGGCTGTTAAGTGCGTGGTTCTCTTCCTGTTTTGCCTGTTTTCTTTGTGAATATAGATGCAGAACTGCAGGAAAGCTGGTAACTAAACCAAAAACCAATTTGAGTGCAGAATGAGCTTCTGTAAACCCATAGAAATTGTATTTGAAGAGTGCACTATGTAGCAAAATTCCTGAATATTATAACAGGAAAGGAGAATAAATACTGTTAATAAAGGTAAAAAAGGATATTCAAAGTAATTTTTATCTGCACTCTTCTACTACACAACAGCATCTCAAGACACCCCTGAAACAGTGGGTGACATACAGATGTATAACAAATATGCAGGCCTTGTCCCAAAGCCAAGAAGAGGAAAGGAAGTTGAAATATTTGTTGAAAAAGCAGTAAATACAGTTCACATCAAAGCAAAGGAAAGATCAGGAGCACTTGGCTATAAAGGTCACTGCATGCTTTTCATATCTCCAACACTGTCATTATTTGTTTTCACTGGAGAAACAAACTCATTTTGCCCACCAGACTCCTCCAATTACAATGCAGACAGCCAGACAAGCAGAAGAGTGGCCAGTACTAAAATCAATTTAGAGAAAACCTCACAAAGGCCAGCCACTTTAAGATCCACATAAATATTTGTTTCCAAGATGATAAAACAACTCTCATAAAAAGTCTAATCAAGGCTTAGTAGTCTAAAAAGATCTGAACTATGAAAATATTGATTATTTTAAATCTTGTGATGATATTGAAATACTCTTAATGGAGGAAGGAACTTCTTTGGAGTATCAGATCCATTAAAGGCCTCTTGGGTTTTAAACTGCTGTACAAAGACAGGTCCAGCATGATAACAGAAATTGCAGATTAAGACAACATTTAGCCCATCTCCCACAAAGACAACCCTGACTTAGGATGTGCTAGAGAGAAAAAAAAAAAATCTCAGTAGCTGCAGGTGCTTGCTGAGCAAAAACAACAGGTAAAGAACTAAGAAAGGCAAACTCTGTAAAGAAGCAAGAGAAAACAGACACTAAAGATTCACAAAAGCCCCATGTGGGTCCATCACCCAGTCAGAGCTGCACTGGAGTGACCTTTCTTGGTACCAGGTGAGAAGAACAGCATCCTGAGTACATGCATTCTTCATTACTAGGCATTCCAGGCTAACCCACCTAATGACTGATAACATTCAAATGTACAGACATAGATATTTACCAACAGGTATCACTGTGCAAATGGTGTACTGTTCTAGAGACACTATGAGCTACTTTAAATATTTAGTAAAATGAAAAGCAAATGAATATTGTTCCAGAATATTTTGTACCATTTGCTATATTATTTCTCACCAGGAGTAGTCAAGGTAAGCTGACAAATTTTTTATCTTCTTAAAACTGCATGAACTTGTTTGCTGCAGCACTTGTCTGTGCTACTGTTCACATGCATCTGCTTACATTTCACAGCAACAAGAGAAAATAAAGGAATAATCAAAAATCAAATCTCAGTTAAAACAAGAGAGACAAAGGATAAGCACATATGTGTAGCTCTTGCAAGTAGAACAGAGTAGCTAAGTCAACAAATTGCTGGGAAACTAGCAGTGCCATTGAATAAAACCAGGCAAATTATTGATTTTTAGCTTTATGGACTGTTGACTCTGGAAGCCATCCAGTGGGCGATAAAGGAAAGTAATATGCTTCTTAAAACATTAAGAACTCAATAACCTCATGCTAAGAGTTAGGATCTCCATTTTATATGGGCAGTTTCAAATACACAGAAGAGCAGTTAACTTACAGCATACACAAGACCCTAACACAACAGGCATATTAACAATGACTGGCAATATATATTTTATCATGAAACTCTAACCAGTTAAGTTTTTTACTATTCTGAGAAAAAAAGAGTACAAGCTGCAAACTCAAAAAACCTGACAAACAAGACCTGAGTTCTGAATTGGTTTGTAAAAGCTGCCAAGCTTTTACAAGAAAAACAAAATAATCAGTTAGCTGTAAATTATTCAGTTCTAATAAATACACATGCTATAAATTTGCTATTTAAATGCTTTCTAGGCTCTCCTGTTACATGGTAGAATGGTAATAACTGAAATTTAAAACAGTGTCTTGAGGCTACAAACTAACATTTGTTTTGTAAACAAAAACTGGTACAATCCACCCCTTCCCTCCGCCCCCCCAAAAGGAGTGCTCATACACATAGAACCACTCGAAGAAAAAAAAAAAAAATAGTCACAATTGTAAGTAGCAGAATCCCTGCCAGACTAAGAGTTTAAATACTAGGATCCATGTAGGAAATAGGAATTAAATAATACAAGGGAGACAGTGGCTACACAGGCTTAACAGACCTACTATCCTACTATAAATCAATGGCCATCAGTATCCCTCTGCCATCACTGCTTACCTACCCTAAGCACCATAAATAGGTTTCTTTAACAATTTTTTGGGTTTGTGTTTTCTGTCTGTTTTGTTGTCAGACAAAAAGTCAGCATATTAGAACAATGTGTATTTTTTATACTCTGCCAAAGGCACACTGCCCCTCCCGCACACGAGTGGAAGTATAGACAGTTTCACATTGTCTTTGGCAAAGCTGTCTTCTGTAACAGGCAGGCATTGCATTCTGTACTCTCCAAGCCTACCCTTCTTTTTAACAGTTTTTTACCCAGACTGTAAACAGAAGTCAAAGTAAACACACAGAAACTCACTCATATATTTCAGATGCAGGACCACTATCCCTACCAGAAGAAATGTGATTAATAACTAAAAAGTATTGTTTTCTTCACAGTCAAAGCAGCCGATTGCATAACAAGCCAGGGGATTTAAACACACCTATCATGCACAGCACATTTGTGAGTGCCAAACTGCACCAGTCACTTACAGACTCTCTGTAGCACACAGAGGAGCTAATAAAACACTGCTGTGCCTGCTATCCCTCAGGCAGCCCTGATTGCACTGCAGAACAGCAACGTACCTTTCAGTCTTGTGGAATTCCCATTTTTTTGCTGCTCATCCTCTTCATTAATGGTGAATAAACCTGGGGGATTTGGCCTGGCACTTTTCTTCAGTCTCTCTTGTCGGAGGGCAGTAGTTGAACCAGGCATGCTGCTGTTGCCTCTTGCTTATTAAAAAAAAGTAAGAAACTCCAGCCCCTAATTAGCTGCTAGCTGCAACGCTGTCTGCTCATTTGAGCACTTGTAACAGATCCCCTATGGATAAGCAGTATGCAAACAGCTGACAAATACCAACATCTAGTCGGCAGGAAAGGCTTGCAGTTGTTCCCCTCCTTGAAGAAAAGCCCTAATCAAAGGCACATTGGTTCGGATGCTGCTCTTTGCTGTCTTAACCTGTTCAATCAGATCCCAGCCCACAGCTCCAGGTTCCTTGCAGCAGCACCTTCTTCCCTGCAACCTTCTTCCAGCCACAGCACACTAAAATATTCAGCACGCAGTACAAGAGGAGAAAATATGATACGCCGCTGTTAACAGTTGCCCTGACAACACGGACACATCCTAATCAAAGGAGGGTCTATGAGTGCTGTCTCCTCAGCTGCAGCGAGCCAGCCTTGGGAACGCTGTCTCCTGCACGCTTGTGGAGAGCTGGAAGCTCCTCGGCAGCAGGGGCTGCTCCTTCCTCCTCTCCAGGCAGCGGGAGAATGGAGCTGCGGTTGCACAAGCAGATGAGCACTGAGTGAAAAGAAGCCTGGAAGGCACCAGGCATGAACCTGCTTTTTGCTCAGCTGTTCTGCTTATTCATGGTTAAAAATTTCAGCCTAACATAAAACAATGAGGATGAGTCCTCTTCTGTATTTGCATGTGCTGGGTGTCGTGTGTGCCACCGCCCCCCCACCCCCTTAATCACCTTCCTATGCAGTACATACCTTTTGCATTAGGAATGCATACACCCACAATTACAGACAGGTGTTGGAACATTCTTTTCCACATGTGAAAACGCAAAAATGAGAATTTCTAGTTTGTGTGGAAAGCATGGGGCAACAAAATTCTGAAAATTCTGTGCCACACCATTAGTTTTACAGCATCAACCTTTTAACATACACTTCACAAAATGAGCAAAGTCCAAGCAGCCCAGGTAGTTTTAGTTAATTGATTTCCCTCATATGCTGGCATTCTGGATTTTCTTAAGCCATTTACAACACAATGCTTGCTCACAAGTTTGGCAATCTGAATGTTTCATCCTTCACAGCTGCAAATGCCACTATGCAACATGCCGGATATTTCACCTGAGAGACACCTTAAACTTCATCCGCTTCCACCTCAGTTCAGGGTGTGCTCACCATTTCAAAACACTACTGAAGAAAAACTGCCAGCTGGAATCACTCTATAATTTCAAAAGTACATTATTTTTCCTCACTTCAGGGTTGTTTTGTTTTGGTTGGTTTTTTGTTTGTTTGTTTTTTTAAGAGAATCTTGATGTAACCTGATCAGCCACCACAAGATGGCACAGACATTAGCTGACAAGTCTGTAGGTGGCTCATTGACAACTGCGAGTCACACAGATCTATGTGATCACCTCAACAACAAGGGTAACAAAACCGAAGCAGGGTCAGAATTTATGACATGAACGATGCTGACTGCCACAGTGGCCTGGGATGCTCTTTACAGAGGAGTCCTGGATCATGCTCAGCTGGCAGGATAGCTCTGTCCTTGCACATCTCAGGCTCATGAGCCAGGACCACAGCAGATCGAGAAGAACACAGCACCACCTGAAGGCTCAGCTGCACCGTTCTTCCCTCTCCAGCACAGCCACAAAACACCCAACCAAAACAGAAGCATTTTGCAGGACCAAGCCCAGAGCCCATCTCTAGTATGTATTTCCTCCTGGCTACACCTTGGACTCTGGGTGTACACGGAAGCTGCACATGATGACATTTGTGTGCAGTTAGAGACGCTTTGTACTACAGGGTGTGGACAAAAGAGTAAGGAAAGAAGCTCGAACACAAGCTGCTCTTTGCCTCAGCAATTTGCCTTCTGGCATTTATACAGGCACCACTACTTTATTCCATAAAGAGAAGCAGCTTCATTCCTCAAATCCCATCCACCTAATGCCTCCCACAAACACTACATAACAGAACACACATCATCACAGAAAGTGGACAGTAGTTAGTACCATCACAGTTTTCCATACGTGCCAAGATGTGCCAAGAGAAAAAAGTAATAGAAAACAATATTTATATGGCAGCTTCATTAATTATTGCTCCACCCCATTTCACTGCTTTAAGTCACTAAGTAAGGATTTCTACCCTTTTTAAAATTATGTTTAATCGCCTTTGATTAGAAAGTCCTTAAATAGGCATTTCAAAACATGCCAGAAGTATATAACACACAAAAATACACCTGACTGGAGCAGCTCCCCACCTTACAGGTATGTTTACTGTTTCAGCATGTCCATTTCCCTATTATGCAGAACAGCTACAGGACTGAGAATTACTTCCTTGGTCCTTGCAGAATCCCCCACACCCATAAGAGTAACTTGCCCTCCATGCAAAATGTAGTAATAACCAAGTTTGATGCTTCAGGGGCTGGTGCAGATGGATTTGGGCAATGACACACAGGCAACTGATGGTACATTTTTCTTCCTGTTGACTTACTAATGCAGAGGTGACAGAGCAAAAGTATCAACAGCACATTCAGCTTACACAGCAAGATTTTATTTCAAGGTCCCTGTGGTTAAAAACTATGCCAGCTCACAAAATGTTTTCAAATGCCTAATAAAATTCAACCTACTACATATAAGAGACACCTATTAAAATAAAAAAACCCCATAAACTTTAGGCACTTGGACAATTTTTTTTTTCTGAAAAACATTCCTAAAAATACTATTGAACACATATTAAAGATACCAGCACTGCATAAGAGACTGTACTAACAACTCCCCCTTCCTCAATCCACTGGTTGAAGGAAGAAAAAGAAGTTCCTGAGGTATTCCTAGCAGGAAAGCTTTGCTTATTTCAGCCTTGTCTCATCTACGTGGGAGCTTCTATAGGAAAACTGGGATGAAAGCAACATTCTCCTGAGGGAACAAAGGGGTGGATAATTTTAGAAACAAGGCTGTTGAACACTTGAGAAAAAAAAAAGACAAAACAAACAATTTTCTTAAATAACTCCTATTATTGATATTTTTTCCCCCTCTAACCACTAGTCATCCATGTTTTTGTCATTAAAACAATCACAGCTGAGCTCTCTTACTGATGGAGTAAAACTCCCTCAAGAGAGAGATGGAGTGAGGACAACTGTGTATCTTGAGGGCACTGGGTCATTTATGGGTTTTCCTTTTTACAACACCTGCAAACTGATTATCAGTCAAACCATGACACTTAAACACACCCACTTTCACCAACTAAACTCTATAGGTGTAATTACCTGCACAAACCATCATCTGATATGCAGCAGTCTTTAACAGCAGTTTAACAAGGACTATTAGGACACTTAATATCATAACAATATGCTGAGAAATGTTTCTGCTTCATCATCAGGTACTAAGACTTGATATCTTTACCTATGAAATGCAAAGGAAGTTGAAACCAGTCACCATGGCTGAATTCTAGATTTGCTATCTTCTTTCATTAACAGGATTGCTTCATTCCCTGTAAACTATCCAAACTGTCCACGAAGTTCATTACTGGGATTTAGAGTATAATGAATTGCACGTAACTTTACATTCCACAGCCACTACCTTGTGAAAGCTTCCCCTCAACTTGCATGTATTTTGTATCGAGAAATAGATCAAGTAAATATATTATTTTAGCATACATTCCTTTACAGATTGCCACTATTCCATTGGGTTTTTTTCTGATTTTCTTACAACTGAAGAGGTTCAGGGCAAGGTAGTTATCTATCTTAGAATTTTGCTTTCATATTCATGTTTTCCCTGTGTGAAACAGAAGGGTTCCATTGGGAACTAGGTTCCAAATGTTTCTTTCTTGGGGGAAAAAAAAAAAAATCAGGAAAATTCAGTTAAAATCTCCCATCCTGTTCTGCAAAAAACATTACAACAAAAAATTTTAACATACCTAATCATCAAAACACACAAATCATACTTTGCATAGATTTTTCATATTTTCAATATTAATCATCTGTAGCAAAAGCTTTTTCTAAGAACTCATTTAAAAATACATATTATAGGCAATGCTGGATCATACAAATCTCAAATTTGAAGGGATCCATAAAGATCATCAACTCCCTCTGCCTCACAGGGCTATGTTGGAATATACATACACTAACTAAACTCCAAACTCAATCTGTTCCTAGTTTTCTTCAGGAATCATATGTCTGTTTATTTTCTACTTCACTAGGTTTTGAATCAGGAAGTCAAGCCTAAAAGATGGAGAAAGTAGGGCCTGTTTTGTTTTTTGGTTTTTTTTCCTACTCATATGAGAAAACAGCTATTTATCCAGCCTTAAAGGACTGGAAACTTCCTTTTCTCTAGCATTTAAATCTAGGACAAAACAAACCAGCCTTAAAAAGACAGACAGGATTCATCTCCGTACCTCGTTTTGGGGTTTTTTTACAGTTAACTTGGAAATAGCCAAAATAGCTACTGTATTAGAAAAAACACTTTCTTCCATTAAGTCAACCACTGTCTCAAACACCTAATGTTTTTCACTGCTGCTCTCTATTTTCTCTTCCTTCTACCTCTTGTTTTCCAAAAATGACACATAATAACCTTGTCTTTATAGACGCTTCTAAGTTTCTCTTCAAAGATATCTCTAAGGCCTCAATTTTATACACAAGATAATAAAGGACCAGCCAATTATTTTTACAGCAGTAATGTAAAATTTAATTTTACTGAATTATTTTTAAACAATTTCAGTATATAAACATCTGATATAATAATTGATTTCTTCTTTTCCCCTTCTTGGAAGGAAAAAAATTGCCTCTTGAATTAATCAGTAGGAATATAAAATGCTAGAGAATAAGAAGGGAAACCTTCCTCCCAGTTTGCTGTTGTGCTGACATGCACGGCGCCACACACTGGACCAAGGGCTGTTAGAGCTCCTCAGAAGTGACTAGGCAGAAGGTAAGTGTTAACTGTTTCCCCTTCTGCCAAAGAAATCTAAACCTGTGTGCATTTCCATGCATAGGAAAAATTTAGGAGAAGGCTGGAAGCCCTACCCTGTTTCAGTCAAACTCATTCATCAGCACAAAAAGGCACAAGAACATGAGGAGAACTTCTTCATCAAGAACTTAAGTTTCATCATTCACAAACACTTTCCACACATACACACCAATAAAACAATCACACAAGACTTACATTAACAAGTCTGTCACATGTTTTAATTAAATTGATTTGCATAGTATGACTAACTATAAACATTGCACAAGGCACACCATGATGAATCAGAAACATATTTGATCATTCTTAGTCAACACTATTTTTATATAACAGAATGATGTTGGATCAGGCCCTATAGTAGAACATATCATGTGATTTCAACCACTGGTCAGTTAAATAATGAAAGGCAGCAAGGAATTGGGAGTTCACAGGACAGTAGCAAACAGGAATTTGGTAGAAGATAGAAGTTATGAATTCTAATTGCCCTACAATTAATACCCAGGGCAATGTTGTCACTGCTTCTGTCTGGGGGAAAAAAAACTAAAACAACAACAACAAAAAGCAGCTTATTTTTTTAGAATACCTGGGTTTAACACATGTCAAGACAACCAAGCATTTGTACAGCACTCAAAATTAAGAGCACTTACATACTAAGTTTTCAGTAGAAATGAATACTTCAAAGACAAGGCTCCAAGCTTTTTTTCCCACAGAAACAGGGACATGAAAGAAAAGAAACTATGTCAAGACCAAATTAAAATTTTTTCCATTGTTGTATTACCGGCATTAGTATCTGATGGAGGGAATCCTGTGAACTGTGTTAATTACCAGTGCTTTCCTGACATCTTAGTTCCCAACATGTTTCTTAGAGGATGACCAAGATGTCTGGACTTTTGGATAAGGAAGAACAGAGTTTCAGACAGAGAGACAAGGATATATTTGAAGACATCAGTACTTTATTTCTCCCCTCATGAGTCCCACAGCGACTCTCGTCCTGGAGCACAAATCATTCCATCACCTCTCTGAAGAATCTCATTGCCAACAAGAGTCAGGGTTTCTAACTCCATTTATCTGAACAGCAAGGCAGCCTAGTCCTGCATGTCATCTTAGCAGACACCTTACAGTTGTTTCCCCTGAACTCTGACAGATCTCTTAGAATACTTATTTTCAAGCTTTGTCCCTAAAGCCTACTTGTTTTCATGAAAGCAACTATGGCACAACTCCAGAACCAACACTAAGGGAGAGATGCAGAATTAAACCTTAACCAGTTTCACAAATACACCATTTCTCATGCATGTGTAGGGTAAAAGAAGAATATAATATACACAGAACCTTTTTCTGCCATAGTTCCTCGCAGACCACTGCATTTCTCTAATAGAAGTCACATAGAGGGGATCCCCTCCCTGAAGGAAGGGCAGATACACAAAGAGTTCCCACAACAACAGCAGCAGCAGCAGCACACTGTGGCTTGTTATTGTGGATGTAGACTTACTTTCTTTTCTGCTTGAAAAAATGTGTATGTTGTTGCAAGATGATACAGTATTTACATAATTGAGGCAATTATTTCTCTGATCATTTAATTACCTTTAACACTACAAATAATTTTCAGCTCTAAAGTATTAAATTTGTTTATCTGGGATAATAATAAATCATGCAAATAAAATATTAGCCATCTCAGAGTACGCTAAATTTACAACTTTTTGCAGTTTGAAACAGCACATACACAAGTACATCTCTTTTCAAAACTAAGCCCAAGGAAAACAGCAATGCATACTACTTTAACTAAATTAGTAAAACTTCTCTTTCTGTACTGGAAGTACCACATAAGCCAGCTGTTTGACCATCACTTAACAGGCCTGATTCTTCATAAACTCTTTTTTTTTTTTTTTTAATAACAGTGTTTGGTTTTGAGGCTTTTGTGTGTGGAGAGTTACTATGGTCTTGAACTCTGGGGTGGGGGGGGAATTTTTTTGGACAGGGTTGGATTTTTGTTGTTGAGTTTGTGTTGCTTGTGGTTTGTTTCACACACACACACCCCTTATTCTTTTTTTTTTTTTTTAACTAGTAATGCTGGGTGTAGGTGGGTGGAGAAAGCCTCACTCCCATTACACAATAAGCACAGAAAAAGGCTTGTTTCAACTTTTCCAAAGTGTGTAGTCCTTGCACAGATATTACTTGACCAACAAGAGATACCCAGACACAGTATTTGAAGCTGAGGGATGGCTTCTATGAGGATTTTAACCTAAATTTAATTTAGTTGTATCATTTTCATTCTACAAGGTACTGATAAATCTGAGTCTCTGTGCATTTAGTACTGCCTCAAAAATCGTTAATGTGGGACTAAAGATATAATCACAGGCTCTGAGACACGATTTCATAGCTTGAATAGATTTTCTTTAGAGGGGAGGTGGCAATAGAAGAATTGCAGATCCACGACTTATACACCAAAAGATAGAAAGGATTTGCAATGTGCTAACGTTTAGATAATCACAGATGGAAATCAGAGCACGCCCACCACACACAAGCATCAACACCTGCAGCGTTTGTGAGCACCCACCCTCGCGGCAGTCCCTGGTTCCCCACACCTGGAAAAGGCTCCCACAGTGGCTGTTCACGGTAGGGGTGAGCGCAAGGAGCCCTGGCCGGGGCAGAGGTGACCCCCGGCGGCACCGCAGCCTGTGCCGGAGCACCGCGACATCACCACCCCGGGGCCGGTGGCCGGGCACGGGCATGGTCCATCCCCTCCTCCGGCTGCAGTGACCGCCCTGCGCCCGGCAGCTCCCCCTGGGAAGAACATGGAGCACCTGAGCTGGCCAGAGAGACAAAACCCGCGTGTCTCAACACCGTCGTGTAAACCCTCCCCAGCAAAACACGTTGGAACCGCTGGGAAAGAGCCATGGGAACCAGAGCACGCCTTCAGCTCCCAGACACTCTATGCTATCTGCACTTTTGTGTTTTCCCGAATAATTTATCTATTTGTTAGGAAACAAAAAATAAACACAGAAAGATGAAATTTGATTTCTTCTCAGATGGAGAAAATACCAGGCTAAGCAAGCAACAGATAAAAAGTCCCATCAGCAGTTAAAGAGCAAACACCTCAAGTTTTCAGCTTTCACAAGCCACCTGGCACTGACATGATTTAAAGGGCAGATTTGTTTTGCAGCAAAAAGCACAGAGTAATACTAAGCTCACTTAGAAGAAAGAGCTAACTACAACAGTACACAAAACCACGGCATTAAAGCTTCTTTGCAATGTTACAAACACATAGCTCTCTCTATTATCCCAGAGCTTAAGTAAATTGTTACCTGTGCACAGAGCTGGCCAAGGCAGCCCAGAGCACGCATGGGGAACTCTCACAGGCAGAGACATGCCTATGTTTATGGATGGGCAGCCATAAAATGAGGTGCCTCAGAAGCTTCTCCATGTGGCATTCCCCACAAGAGGGCTCCTCTCATCTCAGGAATCACTGAAGAGCTCGTTAGCGCTATTAGATGCTCGAGTAGCTATGACTGAAAAATTCTAACTGGTGTAACTTAGTAAATCCCCTGAGCACTCTACTCACTTTGCCATCTATAAATTTATGAATGGCAGAATAAAAAAAACTCCTTCACCCTGATAATTAAGCCATTTACCCAAAGAAAGCTAGTTAAGTGCAGCAGACCATTTGCCAATAAAGGGATCCACTTGTAACATCCCCCTGCAAAACCATGGTGGTGATGTTGAAGCTTTCCCCAGGATCAGCCCTGAAAGTCCATGCATGTAGCCACATGAGGCAAGGAAAGAAACAAACCAGCCAAGCACCACAACGCACACACAGAGCTTTGTTTTTATAACAGAGGCAATAGTTTGACCGGTAGCTAATTTCACCAAACGCAGATGGGACGTTGATCTTCCTGGGGAGCCGGATGCAGACACAGGTGTTCCGCCTGCGGAGCAGACTGCAGCCAAAGCCATCTGCGTGGCCCTCCCTGGGCACACACATCTGCTCACTCATGGAGGGACCAAAGAGCCACGGAGCAGATCCCTGATGTGCTTTGAGGTTGTTCCTGTTTCTGAACACCTGCAAAGCAGTCCCTGTGATATCTCAGAGACCTAAAAGGATCTCAGCAGACAACGAACTTCACAGAAAAGCTTCATAGAGGTTTAACTCTGACATTTTACTCACAGAGAAGTTTCAAATGAACTTTGACAGCACAAAGTAATTTAAATTCAAAATACTCAAGAACTTAGCAAGCAGATCCTTCAGTCTACAGATGTCCCAATGAGTAAAAGTTCAACACAGCAGCTTGAAATGAAACTATAAAGCAAACACAGAATAAATCTAGGCACATAAGTAATTTTAAAACAGAACATATGCAAAATACATGTCATCTGTTGACTCATTTCTAGTTTTGGTAGGTAATCATAAAAAGACTGATAATCCCATTTAAAAAAAAAATCTCATCAGCAAGGTAAGAAACTGGAAAAGAATTTGTTAGAAATGGCTTCAATAAACCAGTCAGTTCTTCCCGTGGAAAGGGAAGTCAATGTGGTTGCAAACTCTGAACACATAGGATGTGCATCTGCATTCCTTTCTGAAGATGAACTTTAGAGTGATACCTGGGAGTGACTTGTAAGGATTTCTGAGCTATATTCTATACTTCTAATGAAGACAGCACTTGGCTGGGTCTGCCCACAGTCATTGCTTGTGACTGCATGTCTGCATTACATAAAGTATGTATTAAAAATATTATACTGAGAAAACACAATCAGCCAACAGCCATATGGCCTATTCATATGCTGTTTTGATATAAAAACTCACTCTTTGATTTAGAGATAAACTTGGGCTTATGTTAGAGAAGGACTAGCAAAAGGTGAATGGAATGGGACTGGGGAGGAAGGTAAAAAAAGGAAAAAAGGAGAGGACAAAAAGTTGGACTCAGACTTCACAGTCCAGCAAGCAGCAAAAGCAAACAGCATCCGCGCCTACAACAGTGATACAGCGGTCGATCCGCTTGCGTAAGCCAAAATCTCCTCCCTGCACCCTCCTCGCCCTTAGGGCCAAAATAAAAGCGAGTTAAAACGGTCTCGCAGTGTACATCCCTCCTTATAGGAGACATCTGCAAGGACATCTCCGCTCTTTCCCTGTAGGAAATAAGGGCTTGCAGCAGCGCGTCGCTCGCTCGCGTTTGAGGCGCAGCCAAACCCCGCAGCGGGCCTCGCTCTGCGGGCACCGGGGCGCTGCCACCGGGTACCTTGACCCTGCCGAGCCGTCCCTCTGCCCTCGCCAGGGCTCACCCCGTCCCCGTTAGCAGCGTCTTGCGGCTGTCCACCCTCCCTTATTGCGGGAGCGCGGCGCTACCTCAAGCCCCGGTCAAAGCGCGCAGCCCGGCGGCCGCCCCCTCCAGACCCCTCCTCGCCGGGCGGCTCCGCGCCCCGCGTTAGCCCCGCCGCCGTGCGGGCCCGCCAGACTCCGAGCCCTTGGAGCGGAGGCTTCAGAAGAACCAGCGGCGACCCGGGAGCGACGGCGCGGCCCCGCCGATGCCCCTGCGCGGGGTCGGGACGGGTCTCGCTGCTACGGCGGGCACGGTTCGGGCGCGCCGCCCCCTCC
Organism: Agelaius tricolor; assembly: GCF_023055355.1. Lineage (NCBI taxonomy): Eukaryota > Metazoa > Chordata > Aves > Passeriformes > Icteridae > Agelaius > Agelaius tricolor. Next base: position 50,523,107 of record NW_027269261.1, read on the forward strand.
AGGGCAGCTCTGCCCGCCGCCCCGGCCGAACCCCCGGCTGTCCCCGGCCGGGCCGCGGCGGTGCCCGGGGAAAGGCAGCGAAGTCCCCGCACGGCCGGGCGGCCGCGGAGCGCCCCCGCACCTGTTGCGGGCGAGGCCGCCGCCGGGCCCCGCCGCGCTCCCGCTCCGCACGGCGCCCGCAGCCGCCCGGGAGCGCAGGGCCCCCGCAGCCGCGGCCCGATCCGCGCCGCTCTCCCGCCGCCCCGAGCCGCCGCAGCCCCTGCTCACCTGCGGGCCGCCGGCGCGGGCCGCTCCTGCCCGCGGCCTCCGCCATGTCTCCCTCCTGCTGCTCGCCGAGCGCGGCTGCTCCGCCCCGCGGCTCCGCGGCCCGGGGCAGGTGAGCGCCACGTCCCCCGCCCCCGCCCGCGGCTCTGCCCGGCAGCAGGTGAGGGCGAGACCGGCGCCCGCGGCCCGGGAGCAGCCGCCTCTGACGGGCTGGAGGCGTTTATGCGGCGGCAGCGGTGGTGGTAGCGGTGCGGGGGTGGCTGCCCGCACTCCCGGCCCCCGCGGCGGCCCGGGCTGCCGAGGTGCCGCCGTTCACACAGGTGTGATTAGTTTTTTCTTCAGAGCAGCTCCCGCCGCATTGGCACAGCTCGTTCGGTACCGGCGCCGAGAGAAAAAACAGGTTTGGGGATGCTCGCCATCTCGGCAGTAGGTGGGAGGAGTGGCGGCCGCCTCGCAAGCCCAGGCGATGCGCCGCATCGTGTGGGAAAGAGCTGCACTGCCGTAGACTCGTTCCTGAGGCACGTGCTCCTGAACAGCCGCTTCTAAAGCTGCGTGCAACGCCTTGCTTCCAAAAAAAAGGCTCTGTGAAGAGCTGCCGATGTATCAGTCGTTTCTGTAAAGGTCATGGTCCTGTTACCTTTCCTATGAGTTTGCCTTAACTTGTTTTATGCTGCTTTTTAGGCTCATAAGAGTGTTTCTCTTTAAAGTGTTCTAATCTGCATCAAAACATCATTTAATTTTTCATCTGCTTGTAGGTAGCACCAATCATCAGAACTACAGGTGAAGGAGGGTGGGTGAATTGGGGAACTCATAGGATGCAGCTGTAGATGCAGGCAAGCAGACGGAGAGGGGCAGCTCCCTTGGTCTGATGCACTTGGACCAAGCAAACTTCAGTCACCATGCAGAGCACCACCCTTTCAGAAACTGCTAAATTCAGAGCACAAGGTCTTCTAGGGGAAGGAGAGATTACTATTTTGCTGTTGCACCAAGAGCCATTTGTGCTCTAAACCAAGGAGTTTGGGGCTTGGGTGATAAACACGCCCTGTGGCTTGTGGGCAGGAGTGTCTGTAGTAGAAGAATAGGCTGGGCTCTATGCTGAAAGGTGCAAAAGACAGCAAAATCAGCACTGCCTTGGTCGAGTTTTTACTTCTATGCTCCCTTAAGGGAGGTGTAAAGGTGTCTCTCAGTCAGCTTGAGCCCTGGATTAAACAGCACTGATCAAGGACTAAGAGGCTATCCAAGTTCAAAGCCAGTGGTATGCCCTATGGTCAAAATGTTGCCCTCAGCAACATCCTGCACTGACATAATCTCAAAGCCCTCAGCTGTGGTCTATCCACCCACCAGGGAGCCAGGCTGAAGCATCCCAGGCTGACCTGTCTGATGCACATCGTCCCAAAGTGTTATGTCATGTTTTGTCTGAGGATGTAAAAGGTAACATCTGGTACAATCTATATGAAGTAGCCTGATGTAGGGATCTTACATAAGCTTTTGTGCACAGATCTGGTATCTGTATGGATTAGCTGTGCTGCTTAGGGAACCGCATTCAGACCAGAATTGCGTGTACATGGCCTGGCCTGGGCATGGACCAGATCCAACAGAGTCTCACCACGGAGAATACAGAACTGATGGCTGAGCAATGCTGCAGAAGCCACCTTGGGTCTCATGAAGCCAGCAGAGAACTATAGGAGTTAATTCCAGCTGGTTCCAGGCTAGGTCTCATGGAGATGTTCAGTGGAAACCTCGATCACAATTCTTTCTCCCTTACATAGCTGGCATTTCTGAGCAGCCTGAGTCATAGAGAACAGGCTGCATGCTTTCCAAGTAAACAGAGCAGTGCAATTACCTTCCAGTCATACTGCATGAAAACAGAGGTTTTCAAAGCTGGACCAATACAGGATCATGCTTCACACAAAAATCAAATGGGGGAAGTTCATTGTCTTAGGGTTACTTCTCAATGGGTGAAGTCTTAAGTTTTGGGTTTTACAAGTCAGCTTCCACCTCTGGTCCTTTTAGTGTTTAAAATGACCTTGAAAATGTATTGTTTTCTGCTGTAATAGCAGTAGAAATTAATAAACAGTAGTTGTGTTTCTAGTGAAATGCAGTGAAGTTTTTGGAATGAGTTGAATACATCCATGCCTAAAAATCAATAGAACCATCTTCAGAGTAAAAAAAAAAATTTGACTAAAATGATTTAATCAACTGTTCTGTATCTTATTTTTTTAATACATAATTGTTGCAGTGTAGCCAGCAAAAGTTACTGTATACACATTAGGACAATGTGTTTATGTTTAAAAAAAAAAATTAGTTTCTTTTGAAAATACCTGCTAGACCTGAAAAATTAAGAGCATAAGCCTTTTAATGGTTACCAAGGCTTATGAAAAAAGAAGTAGCTTCTTGTCCAGGCAAGTCTTACCCGCAATGGAATTTTTGCAGATGCCCCAGAAGAATCTGTTGATACCCAGTACTAGAATAGTGGAGTGACAATGACAGTGGATGGACAGGGAACACCCACCACCCTTTTTCATTGCACATGAGAAAAAAAAATCATTGCATAAACAAAAGCAGAAAAAGAAACAACAATCCACAATGACTATTCAGTGCATGGAGGCAGGACTTTTCATTTCTCAAGTACAGCACCCAGAGAAGAATTTTGTTTGGTCTTGGCTTGTTAGTACTGTAATTAGACTGAATAGAAAAACAAAGAAAATATTCAATGCTATGGTTATCATACTCAAATCACAGTAAATGTAAGATGCATCAAAAAGGTTCCCTTGATACTCAGTATGAATTTTTTTCTTTTTTTTTATTCCAATATTTTCCAGTTCTACACCACTGTTATTATTTTATAAGTCCAAAAATATAGGAAAAAGTAAGTCTTAGGTTATTTTTATTTTCAATTGTGTATGTCAGAGATAGCTTTAGAACAAGCTAACATTACCGTGGTTCAGGTGTATACAACTGGTACAGTTCAGTAGTACATAAACAACTCTAAAACAAATGCACCATAGAACTTAAATTACCAAAAATAAACAATATTAGACTATGTAGGGCAGTAGGTAAAAACAATTACCTTTAGATCTTGCACACTAAAAGAAAAATATCTAATTATGATTGAAATTATGAAGCTGTACTACAGATAATATTGATATATATTACAAAGAAATTGAAAGTTGTCACATTTTGTTTTTGTTCCAGTGATGTACTGTTACATGAAATCTTACATCAGCTTGTCATGAAATTAACATCTGCTTACTTTAACTACAATATTTCATGAGTTTATAACTTTTGTGTGTATGTTTTCTAAAAATTGTTGAAAAACTTGCATGTAAAAACATTGAAAGTAAAATAATGTTGCAGGTTGTTTACAGATTCCTTATGGATTATAGGAGTAAAAGCAGTCAGGAAGCTGCAGTGTTTTTAACATTGGTAAACAAATACTGGATTAAAGTGCAACAGTCCCTCTGACAGCACACCTGCTCTGGCTGAAAGGAAATCTTTTCATCTCTGCAGAGAAGCAAAGAAAAAAATATCAGTGTCAGGCGTGTTTCTCTCGAAAGTCAGTGATCGCCTTCCAGAGCGTGCACAGCATTCCTCCTCTGTAAAGAAAAATCATAAAGACACTCAGGTACAAAGAAACTCTTTAGTCTGAAAGCCTTCCAGCTGAGGTGCTTTCTGATTTTCTTGCTCTGGTTTTGATCAATGATATTCAGTGGGAAGGTTAATCAAAGGTGAAATCCAACATGCATTACTCAAATAAGGAACAGAGTCCTTTTCTGATTACAAGACAGGGCAATCTTTCCACTTGGCAGATGCCTGCTGTCTGGAATTCAGACCTCTGGTCCAAAGGACTTGCATAACCCACATTTGACTTCCAACATGATGCAAGCTGGTGACCTATACACCTGGCATGATTAGGTTAAATGTAGTGTTACTTACAGTCCATGTGTAATATTTCTGAAGTTTGATGATGATAATAAACTACTGAAAGTTTTTCTAGCTCTTCTTTTTAAAATAAAAGCAAGGCTCTAATGGGATATCTAGGGTCTCCAGATGTAAAGTAAATGCTTTACCTTAAAATTTTGCTTTCAATAGAAAAAAAGCTTATTTTGAGATTTAAATAGTATCAGCTGTTTGGCAGAAATGTATCAGCATACAAAGACATACTGGAAAGTGTTAGTTATTTTAAATGAATTGCACACAGTGCAATAAATAGAGACTTAGTATCAATTTTTCTTCTTACAAAGCACAGTTCATTTAACTCTGAAGCATTACCTCAGTCTCAAACATTTCAGATCATCTCGTGTAACATAGCAGAGAACGTCCGTTAAGGTATAGTCTTCAGCCAAGAACTGCAGAAAGAAATTTAAATGAAGCTTTTGTTAGAAATATTATTTAAATTCCTAAGCTCATCTTGCTAGAATCATCTGCCCCTAAAAATAGAAGGGTAAATTTGGGAGAAACCTAAAATTGGGCTGAAATGTAGTACATGCAACAGAAAAACATGGTTTCTACAAATACAGTGAAACTACTTAAATTTTTTACACTGTATACTCTGCATCGGCATACCAGACACAACTTGAAAGATGTAATGCTTTTACAGCTACTCAAAACCTTTGTCAACTGGCATTTCTATTGCTACCACTGGTATCACAGAATTACAGACTTCAATGAACACAAATTGGGCCATAAGTAATAGCACATTTAACCCATGAGGAAATTCAAACAGTTAAGATGTACATTTTCAAGAATGGCATCTAAATTTGATGTCATTGAACTTGGAGGAACCTTTGGTCTGATCTGTAGGAGTGATAACTACATGCAGGTATTCCTAAATTAGCTGAAATCTTTAACACCTCTGAAGTTATATAATTTGCTGCAGAGCAGACTGATCTACTTCAGGATATTTCACTGTAGCACAGCTAGCCAAGGGTGAACATGTATCCTGTATCCAGAGTATCATCAGCAGGAATGCTGCAGTGTGTAAAGACACTGAAAACCCAAGAGTGTCTATTTACCAGGATATTTTATTGCTTTATTCACAATCATATTTAGGAACTATTAACGGTACTTTATATTTATGAAGGCCTTCACATTCATGGCTTTTCCCTATCCTGTAAAAACAAAATAATCTCTAAAAATGTGCTGAAGTAATTAGAAAGGTTTGGTAATTTTTAAACTGTGTCACAAAACAGTAATGGCAACTGTGCCAGGCAGTGGATGGGATTATTGCTACCTTGTTTATTGTGGCCTCATCAGCTCCATGAACTCTCAGCCAGTTTATGAGCTCAGGGTCTTCGGTCCCTGTGCCAGTGGAATGACGATGACGGACAGACAATCCAGGAATATCTGGAACAAGCATATTTGAGACAAGGTTTTGTGTTGCCAAAGCAACCTTTTGTCATTTTTGACTTCTCAAGCACTTCAGTGAGCTTTTGCTTCAAGTGTAGAATACCAGTATACCCATAAATAAATGCCAATTCCCAAAGAACACACTTAATTACAATTTATAGACAGTTATACATTAATTTCTCTGCTTGGTTAAGGGTATAGTTAAAGTAGTGTGAACATTGACACACACAACATTTTTCTGCCCTCTTCTGAAAATGACTTTGCTAGTACAAAGCACATCAATTTCACTGTCACTCTTTCTACACTAAGGTTGTTGCATCAATTAACTGAACTGTTCAGTGTAACTCATACAATTGCTGCACAGGCAATGTCTTAGGCTGAGGATCAGCTGCTTTTGGAAGCAACACTTAGAAGCACATTACACAGAAATATCAAACTGCATTAGCACTTCCACCTTCTTCAGGGCAGACACAGCAAACTCGGCTTTTCTCAGTAACATTTAAGTTGTATTTGCATCTCACCAATTAAGTGTATTTGCATCTCACCTCTTGAACTTTCACTGTAACAATTGGAACAGTCTGTAATTCAAGGAACATATATCTAAACATACTAGATTATCCTCTTTAGGAATAATATTTATTCAGTAGGATATGAGCCTTGCTCTCTTCCATATAATCACAAACAAAAATATTCAAATCATACTCATTCCTTGTACTGTGATTAACAAATCCAGTAATTTGTTTCCACAATGCACATTCTTACTTCAGAGCAAACAATAAAGCATCTTTGCTGAGGCTACCTCAATAAAATGGACAGACATTTAGCTGGCACTTTGTCATCTGTAGCAAGTATGAAACTTTTCTTCAAAAATTCTTCTCACTTACCTATTGGCTGTGACCTGAGCTGTAGGTTCCTGATCTCTTGATCTTTTTCTTCTATAGCTTGATGCAAGAGGACTTGAAATTCTCTCTCCTTTTGAACTAACTCCTCCAATAACCTGTGAAGTAATGAGGAAAAAAAACCCATTTCCTTCAGTAGCTTCAAATTTTCAGGAAAGGAAAGATCTTACTATACCTAAACTGGAAACATTCATGGCAAAGACAAGGACAGAATTCCTCAGTTTTCACTGAAGGTATATTCTTTCACTACAAATTGATTTTGATCTATATCAAGACACAAACATTCATACAGAAGCCCCAAACACACCAGCATCCACATAAACATTCACCCACTAAACAAGTGGTATGGTAGAATATTTCAGTAAAATTTACACACCTGTGCTCTGTTTTAAACAAAACTGGAACTGAGAACAAATATCAAAGTGGTTCATAATCTAAGGGTTAAACCTTTGTAAGGAAAAATGCCAGTTCACATCTCTCCACCAGACATTTTCAAAGGTATGGAAAGGGTAGAGCAGTGATGAAAATGTGGTGAAAACATATGGTTGCACTTCATAAATATGAAAAAGCTTCTCAACCACACAAGGGCTGTCCCTTCCTCACATATAAGGTACTTTGTGCCTGCCCTCCTAGACTATATTAAGAGTGAGAAAAGAGGAGGCAAAATACTTGCCTACTTCCCTAAGCAATTATTTCTGAGAATGTAAAGCAGAAGTAAAGTGAAACTCATGTTTGACCTCCTTCATAAGACAAACCCAGAGAGAAACCTGGAGAGATTCAGTGGCTAGCACCATTTGAGCTGATCAAAAGAAAATAGAATCTAATGGAAAATTAGTATGTAAAACTGCTGCAATTTGTTCTTTTAGAAAAGTGGTTTAGAAAAATGCAGGACTTGTGAATGATATCTTATCAGGAACTTGGTCAAAATTTGGACATGGAGAGCAGATTCATAAACCTAAAATTGACTCCTGAGTCTTCAGAAGTTCTGCCTTGAAAGGACTGCAGCGTCTTCATCCCTTTCTTGAAACCTCTGTCAGCCTGAGAACTGTGCAATAACTGTTCTATTTCAGCATGTTTCCTTTTATTTATCCATGTATTATTATTTTTTTTTCATTTATACCAGTTGAGCGCTGCAACCCTTTTCTGAAAGACAGGAATTCAGTTAGAAAATATGCCACAGAAGCCCCTTACCTGCCTTTGCACAGGGGTAAACTGATTCCCACATGATTGCATTGTAAAAACATCTTGCCCTACTTTTAGCTTGCATGCAGGCCCACTAGAAAGATATTTGCACTTGAGTGCTTCCACACCTGAGCTAAGAAACCTTAACAAGTCCACCCTGCATGGGAACAGAGCTGCTTGCTGCATCTACACCCACAGCTTGGGTGAAGGGTGTATTCTCAGTGCAAACTGATACTCTGTCCAGACAGGTCACCTTTCAGTTAATTTATTCCTAGTCTATCTATTCTGGTTGGAAAAGGCCTTCAGGGCCAATAAAATAATCCATTATTTTCCCCTGATAACTGCTTGCTGCTTGTGCCAATAAAGCTTTCATAAATTTTTTTTTAATTCTCTATTATTTATTAAAAATTTCTGCATGAATGACTGGATGTGATTATTTGGCCAAAGGCTTTGCATTTGAGAAATTTACAGAAGCAAAATGCTAGCAAAAAAAAGTACCTCTACAAGCTGATCACTTTGGAGGCTATTCCCCACCATAAGCTGGGGAAGTAAAGTGAGTCAATCTAAAATATTTATGTATTTCTCTAGGTATAGCAATAAGACAATCAAAATATTTCTCAGTGGTCACAAGTAAAAAAAATTAACTGTGACATAAGGACCCCAAAATACTCATACTTCATTAAATACAGTACAGTCTAATGAATTACTCTAATTATGGCAACCTTCTCAGACACATGTAAAAGTAAAGTGTAATTTAATATTTTAATTTCAAATGAAAATATAGCTCCAACACATTTTCTACCAGGATGACAACTGTCTTATTGAAGACATGTTCTCTTTCTATCAAGGTCACATTTAAAATTTACTGAGGTCAGTGTCATAAATCACATACTGCAAAAGCGAAATATCTATTTTAACTAGACTATTTGGTATATTTTAATGAAAAGAAAACAAAATATATAGAAGATGATTTGGATTTTTCTCTGACATTGCTTAAAAAAACAACAAAACCTTAAAGAACCACTTTTCACTTGCACAAAGTGCAAGACATATTTCTGAAAAAAAATGCAATATCCAAATTTCTGGTTCATTTCTTCTCTTAAGCAAAACACCTATTTTCCCCATCTTTCTCTATTTAATAAAAAGCTAATGGTTGCTGGTAAGAACAGATTCTCCCTGCAGTGACTTCTGTGCACAAAACAAATCTGAAGTAGTTTCCTTATGGAGTTTCTGTGTAGCTGTCTATTAGCTTGAGTTCACTTGCTGAGAATAGCTATAGAAAAGAACAGCAAGTTCTGCCTTAATGGAAACAAAACATAACACCATTTATCAGCCACACAGAGCACACCAAAGAGAGAAAAAGCAGAAGTTTGGCAGCAAGTCAGTTTTTTACAGACCTTCCCTGAAAGGGCACCTGAAATCAAGTCTGACCTTAACTTGCTTCACTCTGGTTTTGTTGAAATTCATACAACTATGTAAGTGATCAGTCACAGCTAAAAAAAGGATGATCATTAAAGGGAACAACTTACACTGCAATGGAATTTTGGCACTGTCACTAGTATTCCAGCTTATATATATTTTGAAAGCTAACCAAAGCATATTGCTGTGAGCAGGCTAGTGTCCCTGCCTCCTGATATCCAGACTTACCTGTTAGTCTCTAATTTTAGCCTGCCCAGCTGGACACTCAGTGATCTGTGAGCAGCCTGGGAGTCATGGGACACCGTAGAGCTGAGTGTGCTAACACCTGAGGTAGCTACTGCATCCTCCAAAACAATGCAAGGCTGCTGGATGGTTTGATTCTGAGGCTGTTCATCTTGATCTTCAACTTCTATATCATCTTGATCAGCTGTATCACTTTCAGATGCAAGGCTAAAATGTGGCCTCAATTCTATTAAAATATAAGCAAGAGAAAAACCACCAAAGAAGTTAAACATAAGTTAAATATTAAAACAAAAGCAGACCGAAGTGACTGTTTCCAGATCATCCTATAGCTTTGGTTACAACAGACCTGAAATTTCTGTAACAGGACAAGAGATATTTTCTAGGGGTTTAAGATCACTCAAAACATAACAGCACCTTTGTTTATGCAGATTATTATTCTGCCTATCAAAGAGCTGTAAAAAACAAACATCTGTATGAACATGATTCCTGATTTGGCTGCCATTTTATGACAAATTGTGCTGAAGTATCATGTATAGCAGAGTTTCTTTTGCTTAATTTCATTCTCAGTAGTTTGCATTTTCTTATGCGTCTGACTTGAAACATTTTATTGAACAAATAACCATTATTTCTTTTCTATCCAGGTATTCCTGCTGTTGCTGCTCTGGCATATTTAGCATTCCATCCTTATAAGAATACCATGTTCACAAAAAAATTGCATTCAAACATAAAGAAATTATAAAAAGGCCCCTCTCCCAACAATTAAAAGCACACTTCCCTTCTCCTTATCAGAGAGAACGCTGCCTATTTTGTAATGATGCACATCCACACAACTACAAACACAAAGCTATACCCTGGTTTCTGTTGTTCCCTGTTTAAACTACCTGCCAGAGCCTACTAGGTATGCAAGATATGTATACTAGATCTGACACTCCTACACAACCTATTAGTGTTAACAACATCTGTTTGTTTATTCTAACTATTTAATATAAATCTTTCTTCTTTCTTTCCTTCAATTGTGGCTCCTTATTTCTAAGAACTCCCCCTAGTCTCCTCACCAAAATGTAATTTTTTTCCTGAATCCCACTTGCTTTATGCCCGTTCTGCTGAGTAACTAAACTAACAAGTATGTTTATCTTCCTTACAAAAGAAGCTTTTGTTCCTTGATCTATTTCACCTCTTCATTTCAATGCTACATACCTTCCTCAAGGTATATAGCATTGAATATAATAAGGTCAACAGAGCTGTGCTTCCTCTAAATTCAGGAAAGCAGATTTATTATGTAGCAGTTACCCAAATATTGCTAGGCAAATATGTCTGGATTTGCTTTGAACTTCTGTTCTTATTAGCAGGATGTACAAGTTCTTTGCCATTGTTCACCACCAGGCAGCATAATATTGGCTTTGTACCATTCCTTAAACATCCCATAACTTTTAGAAGTCTTAAGGGCACTGATAAATCTCCACATTATAAGAAAAATAATTAAGAAAAAAAAGTGAGAAAAAGGGAAGGGAAAGTAATCAGAAGTAGAGAAGCAGTAGATGATCAGTGCCTGAAAACCACTGGGGCACAGAGGCTTTTGTTTAAGCTTGACCACCTACAATTTATGCTGTCACTGAGCTGTATGGGGAAGAACAGACTACTAAGGAGGAATTCCACAGTTACTCCTATTACACAGCAGTGAAGTACATGCCTGTAAGAGGTGTTCAGCATTCTAATCAGAAGACAGGAATTTGTTTGTGACTTGAAAGTAACACATAAACTCTACTTATATCTTGTTGTTTGTGCTAGGGATATGGAAAGTAGGGAGAATAGGAATAGATGAAGCTTTCAAAGTAATTTTCAGATCCCCTTATTGATAATCTAAGACTCAACCCACTGCAGGAAACAGAAATGTAAGTATTCTGACTTAAAGCATTAAATGAAAATTATTTTGTGATATTTGAAAATATCACCATTAATTCCATTACCATTAATTCCAGCATTAGAAGTTAAGAAGAAGCAGAAAAACTAAACTTGGAAATAGGTAGAGAAGTAACAGAATGGGCTACAGTTTCATCTAAACAGACTCTTTCCCTCAGTGAAACCATACACTCTAAAGCCACATTTAAAATACAATGTAGAAATTGCAGGCACTGCAGACCCGTTTGTTTGGTTTTGGCAGGTTTTAAGTCAAGGTTTTGGGGTTGTTTTGGTTTGTTGTATTTTGGGATTTTCTTAAGACAGCTTCTGGCCATAAGCAATAGGCTGCATTTTGCACCTCAAAAAATTAGGTCCCAGAGCACCTTAACCTACTACTACTCACCGTGTTGCAGAATCATTTAGATTACACATTGTGGAAAGGTGCTTTCCAATGCAGCTTGAACAATACACAGATTAATTTCTGAATTGCAAAACAGACAGTGAACAGGAAAAAGGCCACTGCTGGTTTCAAAATCTTAAGTGAAGCATCATGATCACAACTCTAAAGCATGTTTAAAGAGATCAGCTGATAAACATTTGCTGAGTATTAAGAATGACTCACCTGGGACCAGAATTGTAATAGCAGTCTGCACAGCTTTTCTGATTATGCTGTCCAGTGCAAACATCCAATGTGGCTTAATATTATGATTTCGGAGAACTTTATTGACCTAGTGAGAGAAAATTCAGTTCAGATATTACATATCCCACAGCTTAAAATGAGAATATATGTCATATGAAGTGTTTAAACTTCTAGATGCTATATCCAAGCAGATGATTACAATTATTTCTTGATAGCAACATTATCAACTTCATCTATTTTAATATAAGTCATGCAATATGTTGTATTTTTCATCAAGTACTGGTTGCTGTGTTAGGTGACTGTTGATGGCTGTGATACTTAACCTTCATGGCTGTGGAGAGAAACTTCAGAAGAATGCAAGCAAGACAAATAACAAGGACTATGTTATGAAAGGCTTGCAGCTGAAGCTAATTAATCTTGTTACTTTTTTTGGCATCACTTTTCACTGCTTGCTCTGAGCACTACTTGTCTTTTCCAAAGTACAATTGTAGGAAATATAAAAGAACTAATGTAATGCTGCTCCTACTTAATTCTGAAACTAGTTAATTAATGTTAGTTTAAACAATTAGGGAACTTCATTTGTGTGCTGTACCATTTTCTCTTTCCTTCTGCTTCTTACTTTATACAGTCTAATGGTTTTCTACACTGGTTTGCTCCTAATTGCCTACAGACCTGCTTACAAACTGCTTTGAGTCATATTTTGCATACAAAACTATCAAGTTCCAGCATTATAAAAAAAGGAGCAACTACTGATAATGAAAAAAGTGGAAAAAAGATACTTCACTCTTCCTAAAAAAGGGATAAGTTCAATTCCCTCATTCTGTGATAACCTTTCTGTAAAAAATGACTGAAGTCACACAAATGGCGCCTTCAGAGGATACGTAAAAGTCACTAATCCTACTATTTTCACTGCCAAAAAGCAAGAGTATTCAGTGATGCAGTAATTTATGCAGGTACCTGCACTGGCTTTGGTTGGGATGGAGTTAATTTCTTTCACAGCAGTCCACATGGTGCTATGTTTTAGACTGTGACTAAAACAGCCTTGATAGCACACACGTTTCATCTCCTGCTGAGCAAAGCTTACATGCTGTAAAGGCTGCCTCTGATCCTTACACTGCCCCAGCAGTGAGGGGGCTGTGGGCGGATAAAGGCTGGAGGGGCACATGGCTGGCACAGCTGGAGCAGCTGACTTAGGAAATATTCCCTTTTGTATAAGGTCATGATGGGCAATAAACTAGAGGCTGCTTTTTCCAAAGGAGCTGCTGCTCAGGGACTGGCTGGGCACAAGCCTGCTGTTGGTGACTGACTGCTTTTGCAACACTTGTGAGCTTTTTTCCCCCCTTTCACTTATTTAACAATCTTTATTTTGACCCACAAATTTTCTCACTTTTGGTCCTTCGAATTCTCTCCCTCCTCCTGTTGGGAGGGAGTGAATGAGTGACTGGGTAGGGGTTTTCCTCTACCTGCCAGCCAGGGTCCACCCAGCACAGCAGTGCCTGTGTCTGCTCAATTCTATGGCCGATGGCCACGAGATGGCACCTGGACACTGTGTTTGGACTTGGAGAGCTGTGCAGTGCCAGGGGAGCCTGCCTTGGGCCTGACACCTGGGCAGCAGCTGCCCCGAAGGCTTGCCCACTGCCCTCTGAGGCAACACAGCTCCCTCTGCGAGCACTTTGCACCTTCCCAAACCAACTGCTACCAGGACAGTGACATGTTTAGCTAAGTCTAGCTTTACTGAGAACTGAAGAAACAAAATCTAACTTTGTCAAGATCACAACCATCCATAGTAATGTGATTTAGTTATTTATATGACATCACAAAATTACTTTTCCTTGGTTGGTCTGATAAGGATGTTGTGATTATTAAACACTGTAACCTAAGATCAGCTTATTAAGTACCAAAAGCAAGGGAAACACTTTCCCTCACTTTTAGCAGTACCTCAGTCTCTGCAGCATCTGAGGTCTTGATACTGTCCTGGATTTCAGTGTAGAATAGAAATCTATTGTATGGCCAAAATAATTAAGATTGCACACATATAAAGCAAAGTTTTTTTTTTTAACTTTCTGTGGGTTTAGTTAAATAACAGATAGTAATGAAAGAGACACTTATCAGTTAAAAAAAGCAACTTGTAATTATGAAGTTAACAGAAAGTAAATTTTTACTGATAAGAATACAACCCAGGAAATTACTACCAAACAACTGATGCCCAGCAACATCTTTATAAAAGAGCACAAGTATTTGTACTATTACCCCCTGCATTGTTTTCTTGACCTTGTATTCTTGTTTTTTCTCCTCCAGTATCAAAACAATATTAATATGAGATTAATAGAGAGAGCTGAAAACATACTCAAAAGAATCAAAAACTTTTGATTTGTAGAAAGATCTCTTTCACAGATTCATTTAACACTTATTTTTAATAAAAGCATCTAATCTTGTTAGTGTAGTCTATGCAACACTTTACATGCTATGCCATCCTTCCTGACTTGTCTTCTACTTGTCTGAGTGCCCCAGGTTTGAATTCTAAAAGGCTCATCCACCTCAAATACCTACCTGAATTGTCATTTCATTTTTACTACATGACTTCAGTCTGGACAAGTGATGTTCAGTACAGCTGCACCCTCCCATGTTCATTATTCATCCTAATAATTAAGCCTAACTGTTTGGGAACTAACACTTAAATACATACCTTAAGAAAACATTTGCTGTTTGTAAACTGGCTATTTAAGGGCTACCCATGCATGTGTTTGGCTGCTCAATGTAGGAAATGATAAATCTTGCATTTATTATCAGTAGAAAAGTAACAATCCTCCTTATCCTACTTATTATAAATTGAAATGATAATTTTAGTTTGGCATAAATCTGCTAATCAAAATACCAAAAATAAGAATTAATATAGTATTACAAGATAGATAGACTACTATGGGGGGCAATGCATTAATTTATAAGAGAAGTTTAAGAGATCTGCATTTATGTAGGATAAACCTGACATTTATTGTTAGTCTTATTACCCAGGAAACCTTCAAAAATGAGATTTTTTAAAAAGGCTTTCCTGCCTTACTATTATGACACAATATTCACACAATTATTCTGAACTTGCTTTATCTTTAATCAGTAAGATCTCAGTAGTGTTCAGGGTCTGTGTCCTGCCAAAGGATCACAAGGCAACCAAACCAAGTCACTGCTGTGGGTTCAGATTTTGTTATTACAGTTTCAAAGCCCTCAAATATTATTGTTTCAGCAGCTCTGGGTGGAAGTTAAACAAGTTCACTTTGGTCCTGGTTTATTTCGTTTTTTTCAGTTTAGGTGAACAAATTTCTGAGTAAAAATGCAACTTACAGCATCTTGAAAACCAAACAGCACAAGCTGCACTTGGCTGATACCATGGCTATCAAAGTCCAACTCCAGCTTCAATTTTGAAAGCGTGGTTGCGATGATTTTGCGATCAGTGGACCGTACAAACTCTCTGAGGCTGGAAACGAGTGTTGTGATATGTTCCCATTTTAGCTTGGGTTCTTCAGCTCCCTGGCAGAAGAGAGGGGAAAAAAAATAGTTTTGATAGTCATCTTTTTGAAACATACATCCAGAAAGACTTCAGTCAATAATGTCAGCTGGCACTATGGGTTTTCAGAAACTCTGCTGCTATGGTTAAGGAGAAGGTGCAGCTGCAGGTCAGGTGCTGGTGGCAGCATAACTGCAGCAGCACAGAGCTCTGGGGCTGGGCTCCCTGGGGACAGGCAGGGGGGAACTCATTGAGCAGGTAGCTGACTTCATTTTACACCATTTGCTGAAGAATGTGTGCACACTGTAGTGTGTATGTGTCTTTGTACAGCAATGAATAAAGATATGAATAAATATACTGTGCACTGGGTACTACAAATGACTCATAATTGCAAACACACACATGCTTTGCAGTGCTTCTAATTTCTGTGTGCCTCTCAGAGACAATGTGCAAAGTCCTACAGCAGCATTTAAAAGAAGAGATTAGTCAAAGTTATGCAGGAGGCTTACAAAGGTACTCCTTGTTTCTTATGTAATTTCCTAATTTCCCTTAATACAGAACTTCTACACTTGGCTGTTCTTAAAGCAAGTCTACAAAGATCTCACCTTTCTAGTATAAATATTCATATGCCTATTTTTAAAAGCTTTTGTGAGCATGAGCTACCAAAAGCAAAAAGCTCAAAAGCATTCATCAGAATAACCAGCCTAAATAACCAGGAAGCAGAACACTGTATTTGCTCTTATAATTAAAGTTATGCTAAGTGAATGCCAATTTCAAAGCCAAATCTTAAATTAAGCCAGAGTTGTAGTTCAACATGAAGTATTAGATGCTTATTCTGAAGGAAGTAAAGTAAATATTTATATAGACTAAGGATATCCAACATTGATTTCTGTAAAAGAAGGACATATGGTGTTTGGTTCTATTGCATTTGCCAGTTTTATGCCATGAATGTTACGGCTGGCCAGACACCAAGAACTCTTGTTTGCCAGTAACACTGAGCTTTTAACTACACTAAAGTAATTCTGATCAGGATGAAACAAGGATAATTTTATTGAGAAAGAAGCTTAAAAAAACTTCTAGTGCAGTCAAAAATACCACTGACTAAAACATCCACCTAAGATAAAAGGTCCTAGCCTCTGATCTTGATCTGCTTTGAAGAATTCACCTGATGATTTTCTACGCAGAAGTGGATCTCTCGCTGCTCTGCAGTAGCCAATCTTCTTTCCAGGTAAATAATTAAAAAGCCATTAGGGCAGATAGGTAAAGGCACACCATAGCCCTTGACTAGAGGATCCAAGTCCACCAAGGCACTAGGCACCATGGGGACAGGAGGAGCAGTATGACTTGCTAATTAGAAATAGTGACCTATTTTGTGAGGAGCATTCTCCTCCCCTAGCCCTCAAACCCAATGACTTTGCTGAAAGCTTTCTTGTGAAATGTGTTTGTGAAGAGAAAAACTCTATGAAATCCTAAACCCTGATGAGGCCCAACAAGCAAGCCAGGCTTGTTCTATTAGTAATTTCTTGCATTTCTCAAGGGAGAAAACAGTCTTTGGGAGTCAGAGCTCAGCATCCTTTTGAAGGGCAGCCAGTCACATGAACATGAGTTTTGAACTCTTTGGCTCTAAAATTCTGTGTCTCTGCTTCTCTCTCAAGCTGTTCCAGCCCAAGCTGAGAAAGGCATGAAACACTGAGCTCACTCTCTGGGATTTGTGATTGAGTTTCAGCCTCTCACAATCACTGATTATTACTTGCATACACATGCAAAAACTGTGTCTTTTACAACAACACTCTCACAAAGCATAGATCACAAATGTCTTTCTCACTGCCTTATCTTTTAATATTTTCTGTAGTTACTAGGATAACTGTGGGTTACTCTCTCCCCCTCCCAAGAGTTAGAAGCTGTTTTTGTTTGCATGTCACCCATTTCCATTTACATGCATAATAATCATACTGGTTTGTGTCAGTTTCTAAACACTAGTGTCTTTAGAAGATGAGTTGTCATGTTTTATACAAATGTTTTAGACCAGCAATACTTTGCCTTGAGAGTGAAGTGAATTAATTAACTACTACCACACACACAAACAAGAACAAAAAATCCTGTCATCCAATTACAGTGTTGCAACACTTAGCAGTGAGGTCATGATCTGTTATTTCTTCAGTGTTGTCCTGAACTGATACATCATCATAATGAATCATCCCCACAAAAGAGTGCCAAAAGGTCATTCTGCAATTATTTTGTTAATTGTTGTAGCTCTCACAATTACTACATCTTCCCTCCTTACGTGCTCCCAACCACACTGAAGGATAGCTGCAATTTGTTTTCTTCCCAGCCCCCTCTTTCCCCTGTTCTGGCTGTTGGCTAGGAGGCAATGGTGTATCCATCAGCCCCATTTTTTCTATACAATAGCCTAACATAAGGCCAGAGCAGGCCAAAGGACCTAAACCTCCCTCTGTCAAACCAGTCAGTCAGAACACAGAACTTTAAAAGGGGGTCAAGATAGTCCACTCCTGGAGATCATCTACCGTATATGAGTTACTCAAATTTGAAAAGCACTGGAAAAATAGAGTATCATGAAAACATGTTTTTCTGTTGTCTTGCCAGTACTAATACCCAGGTATATACATAGTAATTACAAACAAAAAAGGCCTATTTAATGCATCATGAACAATTTCAAAGCCTGTTTTTAATAGCCCAAATCAAACAGTAAAAAAAAAAGCTTACATGGTGTATGCTTTCTAGTTTAATCAAACTTCATTTCTAGTTGTTTTACTATGTTTAATTTCAAGAGTTCCAGGTAACTGCAGAGAAGTCTTAGAATTCCGTAAAATTCTTGCTGCCCTCTGAAATTACCTGAGTCAGAGCTTCCATCAGGTTCCTCACCACCTGCTCTTGGTCCTCAGTTAATATTCTGTGGAGGGTGGCTCTCCTTTCACTATCCTTCTTCAGCATGAAAAACCCAGAATCTTTCTCTTCAGGTGAAGGAGGTGCACTGTGATCCTCAAAATGTTCATCTGGGATGCTGAAAAACACAATGAAAAGAAACATTACAAAAACCATCCTGATGCACACATTCCTAATCTACTGTCTAACAAAAATGTCAGGTAGCTCTTTACCTCAGAAAAAGGGACCGGATTCCCTTCCCATCTTTTTCTCCACAGGATTTGGCTCTTGTTTTGAAAGAGAATGGATCAATTTTTAATTCTGTATCAGGTGAGACAGAACCATATTCACTGCTGCTACTTGTATCTTCCACCAGAACAGGGACAGGTAAGGATATGCTCCGAAGATACTCTATTTGTATAGGAATATTAAGAAATTAGAATTTAATAATGCCATCAGAGTTTTGAAGTGAAGATTATTTTTTCAGAGGAGACAGAAAAACTCCAGCCTTCCCTCATACAAACACAAAATATTAGAGAAAAATTGACAAAAAACACCTAAAACTTTTTTGTCTGGAATAGAGTTATCTTTCAGGTATGTTTTTATTCCTGAAAGATGGAAATGCTGGGCTTCTTGCGAGTTCATTCACAGAACTTCAACACTGAAGTGAACGTGCATCCCCTATCATGACTTCCTGCAATAGGAAAACTTTTCTACAGGGTAAGTCGTCCAAGCACCTTCCAAGATCTTAATATTATGGGTGTATATATTTATACATACACTACATATAAGTGTAGATACTAAAACAGATATTAGATACATTTCTTCATCAAATTCATTTGTACAAGTTTAATTAATTCATAACCATTGACTAATAATAATAAACATGCAGTGAAGTCATAACTTTTAGTTTTAAATCCAGAGCACACATTGCCACTGCAGGAAACTACTCATATCTATTTCACATACGCACATTTCAAAATGTACTTTAATATCAATTCAGCATGAAGGTAACTATGTGTGTGTTCAGTTCCCTCCTGCACTCTCTCAGTTAATTTCCTGAAAGAGAGGAGTATCCTGTATCCTGGTCTGACAAGGGGTCCCAAATGCATTCTGGTTTGTCACTTACAGAATTTAGTCTAATAAAAATCTATGCTATCATTCTCCATAAACCTTGGTTCTGTGGCTACTATAAAACAGCCATTGGTTTCCACCAAAAGTCCCCACAAATGACAGCACAGCCCTACAAGCCTGTATCACCCACCTGCCTGCACAATTAAGCCATAGTCTGGTAGGATTAAAAACAGTACTTCAGATATGCACAATGAGTTAGATGTTCCTAACAGAGAAGGGTCACTTATCTTCACAATTGTGACCACTTCTCTTTCCATCTCTTTAGTGTTGAGAAATTATACCAGGATAAGTGCTAACTACAGTATCTACACAGTTATGGTTTTGATGGAGAAGTAGGTTAAAACTCACCATTTTGGTTGGCTGAAAGGACTGTGTGAGAAAAGGAAAGAGAAAAAAGGAAGTTAAATATGCTGAAATTAACTGAGAAAAGTCTAAAGGGTAACTTCCCATTTTTATGGATTATCTCAATTCTCCTGGCTGCAGTCTCCAAAAGTGTAATCTATTGCAATTTAATTTTATTCTGAGGGGGTGGAAACCACAATAAAAGTGATCATCAACTATCATCTCTTTACCTGATATTTTTATTTCTTTAATATCATGCTAAAAATATTACAGAAGATATTTTCCCAAGTATATATCTACACACAATAGAATATGTTATTACTGCTCTCAAAACTCCTTCGCTACTTTCCATAATTGAGAACACTACAGGAAATGAACACTTCCTGAAATGAAATTTCATGAAACAAAAATAATGCAGTGTATGCACATTTGCTATGGGACAAAGATTAATTCTGCTTATGTAGAAAACTCCACTGAGATTTAATAGCCTGTTCTAACCTTACACAAAATATACTCTATATAAATATACTTTCAATGAAAACATATGCAAATTTAAAAAGAGGGAAAAATGAAACAAAAATGCAACAACCATAAAAGCTGCACAAAATCACAGACTTTTAAAAAATACTAGAAATATTTCTATAAATTGACTTCTGCGACAACATGGTAACAGAATTCTGATACAACAGCATTTCTGCAGTAAGCTGCTAGTAGAGAAGGCCACAACTGAGCATTCACATGGGATGGAGATCCACTGTGTTCACCTTAAAGACTAAATCGGCAGTTCCAGGAAACATGGGCAAGAGGAAACTTCCAGATTGAATTTAGCAATGCTTACCTGAGAGCTTTGAAGGAGACTTTCTTTTCTTGCTTGAAACCTTCAAGAATTCATCTATAAGTAGCTCATGAGCAAAAGCTCGTTTATCAGGATCTGGTTCAAAGCAACGCAATATGAAAGCCTTGGCTTCTGCAGACATGGATTCAGGAATTTCTGGGTGTATTTTAAACATCCCCACCTGAGACAAATAAAGGGAGAAACAATGGCCTGAACTGTTCTTCCCCCAAACACTAAACAACACCAAAAAACTGTTTAGATAGTAGAAGTGGTATATCATTTTCAGGTTTTAATATTAACCTTATACAACTAGTTTATTAATTCAGAGAAAAAAAACCAAACTATTACAAACTGCATAAACAATTGCATTTAAAAATCCCCACAGCTGCAAGTAGAGGCTCTTCACAAAGCAGAGAACTGTTTCTTTTTCTCAGTTTGGTGCTTTTTCTTAACACCCAGGCTGCTGAATATCTGCTATCTTTCTACTAATCTATTCAAAAATACACAGTGCTCCCTCTCAGGTGAATCAGATTATTGTTCTTAAGAGAATCCAAGCACTTATTTTATCTCCCTTTCTTGCAACCTTTAATTCTCCAAAACAGTCATCAGATTTCCTATGTTTAGAAATATGACTCAGCTGTACGAAAAAGATATCTGACCTTAAACATGGCTGCTTGTGGTTCTCCCAGTTCATAAAATGGGGGTTTCCCTGTAGCCATCTCAATGATTGTGCATCCCAAAGACCAGATGTCTGCAGCCTTCCCATAGCCACGTGGCCCTTTGTCTATGATCTCTGGTGCCATATACTGGAGGGTACCTGTTTAAAACACACTCTTTTTTGTTTACTTAGGTGTAATAATGCTGCAAATAGATAGCTAAAAGACAAGAGGAACAAAATGACTGAGGAGTGAGCAATATGAGAAGAGTTAAAAAAATCTCCTTTTATTATTCAAAATTCAAAAATTTTCACATGCATTCTATATAAAACTCAAAATACTGCTCAATATATTAAAGCATTTGGTATCATCCAATGATCTGGAAATCACTTTTCAATGTCAATGACAACTGCTAAATGTTTCAATGAGCTTTGGATCAAAGAGAGCTTTCTTTTTTTTTTTTAATATCTTAAGATTAAAATATGGGAAAGAACTCTGAATTGTACCCAGAGAGGAAAAGGAAGAGAAACCTGAGATCTTAACCTAAAAGAGTAGGTGAGATGAACATTTTCTTCTGAAGTAAGGGAATTAATGTGACACATCATCCTGCACTCTGTTCCTTTTTCAGAAGCAATGGAAGGGCAAAGGATGGAATTAAAGTAACAGCCACTTCTCATTTTACATAACTATTTAATGCAGTGTCACTGCATGATTTAACACCCAAATCAAATTATCAAGCAGAGGGAGGAGTAACTGAATGACAGGTTCTGCAGATATGCAATTCTGGCCATGAAGTCAGGATGTCCAAGCCAATCATGAAAGAAAAAGATCAGCAAGATGAAAAAGCTACATGCACAAAGGAGACAGACTCAAATAAAGCACAGGAGAGACACAGCTCTTCTGTTGTAGAGGACTTTGATGTCACAAGTGGAACATCCAAAACAGCACTCTCTTTGAACAGTGCATACAAGTACAGCGTGTAGCTTAAGATTATATCTCCAAAAGTTATTCTTCCAGTAACCTTTTATACTGATTTGAAGTCAATGAAAGTTCAGCATCTGTGGATTCTGACCCTACATACACAGTTCGAGTGAGGATAAGAAAAATCTCCTCTGGGAACATACCAGTGAAGGTTTCAGTACAAGGATTGATTCCTGCAAGTCTCTTTGATGTTCCAAAGTCCGAAATCTTTAACACTCCACTGTATGTGTTGATAAGCACGTTATCACCCTGAGGAAAAGAACATGCAGAGCAATTATTATTCTCTGCAGACCCTTTATCTAAGACTTTTTGCATAACCTATTTCTACAACACACTCTTTACTAAGTAAGTGACTTCTTAAGAGAGGAGATGAAAGAGAAATCAATAGTGTTCCTGCCATATGCAATCCCATTAACAAAACCTTCACCTTAGAGTGAATTTCCCCTCTTACCAGAAGGAGTTCAAGTTAAAGAATACTAAAAGAGGGAAAATGGCTTTTTTTTAAAAAACAAGACAAGCACTTTTTCATCTGCAATCTCCTTGGAAAAGAACTTGCTAATTATACGATCCACAATCTTCTTCACCTCAATCAGATTTTATGAAAGTTCAGTCATGTCTTTGAAACCAGAAAACAAAGTATCTACTTTGTCATGTATTAGGTTGCTCTATGAGAATTTTCCTAAAATAAAAAAAAAAACAACATATTTTGTTGGTGCAAATTGAAATCAACAATGGTTCACCTATGTAACCCATGG
Source organism: Agelaius tricolor (assembly GCF_023055355.1). NCBI lineage: Eukaryota > Metazoa > Chordata > Aves > Passeriformes > Icteridae > Agelaius > Agelaius tricolor. Next base: position 50,546,087 of record NW_027269261.1, read on the forward strand.
CTGAGAATAGCAGAGAGCTTTCAGAAAAAAAGGTTTTAAATTACAGGGTAAATAAATGGTTATGCAGCTACATAACACTGTCAGGCTTAATTCTCTGCAAATCCTTACCTTTATGTCTCGATGCACTATTTGATTATCGTGGAGGTATTTTAATCCTTCAAGAATCTGCTTGGTGTAAAAGCCAATTGTCTGCTCATTATTTTTTAATGGTCCCCATTTTGATCGTAGAAGAGCAGAAAGACTGCCTGTAATTTTGGAGAGCAAAAAGTGAGAATAAAAATCCAATTAAATTCTGCTTTCTCCCCCAAAGGTAAAAAAGTAACAAGAAGCATCAATCCCAATCCAAGTGTAGGCATCTTGTCTATAACCAAAGTCCTCTCCAGTCAAATGCTTTCTTGCATCACCACTGGCCTGTGCAATTAAAGAGAGAGTATCAGTATCCCCTGGGCAGTTTGCAAAAACTGAAGCCCATGGGAAGGACTTGCATTGGAGAAGATCATGGAGGACTGTCTCTCTTGGAAGGGACCCCATCCGTGCTGGAGCAGGGTAAGGAAGTGAGGAGTCCTCCTCTTGAGGAGGAAGGAGTGACAATTTCCATGAACTGACCACTTTCCCCATCCCCCTGCACCAAAGGTAGGAGAAGAGAAAATCCTAAGTGAATCTAAGTCCAGAAAGAAGGGAGGGGTAGCAGGAACGTGTTTCTAAGATTTGGCTGTATTTCTCATTACCCTACTCTGATTGGGTTGACAATGAATTAAATGAGTCTCCCCTAGTCAAGTCCATTTTGCCTGTGAGGGTAACTCATGAGTGATCTCTCCCTGCCCTTATCATGACCCATGAGCCTTGGGTTGCATTTTCTCTCCCCTATCCAGCTGAGGAGCAGAATGACAGAGTGGCTTTGGTGGGCACCTGGGATCCAGCCAAGGTCAGTCCATCACTGATTTGTAGGTAAATGGAGCTCAACTACTATAGCAATGATCTGAGATTTATTGGTAGCACACCATATCTAACTACTCAAGCAGTTTGAAGACACAGTTTTCCCAATTGATTTCAGAAAGAGACACTGTAGAATATTACATCGGTATGAAATATGTCTCATGGCCCTATTATATGTTTTTATACTTTTAAAATGCTAAAAAAACCAAAAAAACCAATCAACCACCAAACCAGTCTTCTCCCAAAACTTACCACCTGGCACCTGTTCCATGAATATTTTGATGAAGCCATTCTCACTAAGAGAACCTAAATACTGGACAATGTTCTTATGTTTGAGATGCTTATGCAAAGCTATTTCTTCATGCAGAGGTTGGGAGTACCTGGAAAGCAAAGAAGCAGTTTATTCTTCACCTTGGTAAAAAAAGCCTTGAAACAGCTTACTTTGAAAATGAGTATTTGTTAAATGAATTTAACAACACTGTTTGTGACCAGCACATACTAAAATATTATGTGTTCATATGTAAATACAAATAACATATAAAAAAATATAATATTGTGTATTCATACATACAAAATGTTACAAACATACATAGAGTGAGGAAAAATAATTCCGAAAAATAAACTACACTCCACTCTAATTCCAAGAGAACAGTTGTGAAAGTGGTTGGATTCATATTGGTGCCAAAGTGAACTAGTAAACTATAAAGCCAGTGTATAAATAAAAACAGTTCAATAATGAAAATTAATCACCATTTAAATTTTATGTTAGAAGCCTTTGCTGAAGTCTAGATGGGGCATCAGAGTAAGAAAACAGAAATAATTAATCAAGATATATTTAAAACAACAGATCGAAACAACTTTACCAAATTCAATTTAGTCCAAGGTAAAGTACTTTTAAGAGATATGCTTTTCAACAGCCTTTTTGGCAAGAAAGTTTCTGGAGTCAGGATCTGTCTCCAGTGTTGAACACCACCAGAATTCAGCAGCTGATGTGCTGAGGTAATGTATTAGTTCCATCCTGAGACTCTTCCTAACTTAGGCCTGCCCTAATCCTTCCCTTGGAGGTGGGTCAGCTGCCAGATTTTGTGTATTTTCTGTGTATTTCTGGCAAAATGTAGACAATATGCTGACAGTCCGGTAGCTATCTTCTCTAAAGCACTAACATCTGTGGCAACACTTTCAGGGTAGCTGAAATAGATGAAGGACACTGACCTCCTTCTGTCAGTCCAAATGTGAAAAGTAGTTGCAGCATTTGCAATTGAGATTGTTGTGGGAAAAGTACCTGTGACTTTCACTCCCTTTTATCACCTCTCCCTCAAAGAGCATCAAGCTACTAGTGGAGGTTGAACTCTTAATATGGTGTAGGGAAAAGAAAAAAAATGTAATCATCTGAAAATTCCACTGGAGAATAACTGTTGTAGAAAATAACTATTTGGTTAATGAAAAGTATGATTATGCAACTCTGAGTCCGTTTACTAAAAACTAATTTGAGTTTTGTCTTACCTCTCCACATGATTATAAATATTCTGACTACATTGTTAGTCATACAGAAATGCAAAATCAAAGATTGTATTCCTGAGTTCTGCTAATGAGATATTAATTCTGAGCAGCAGCAGAGAGACCATTATAATTCTTCCTCCTGCACTTTTAAACAGCACAGTTGAGACTTGAGCAACAAAATAATTTTTCAAATAAAGTAAAGCCATAAGAAAATTTTTCCCTAGGATGAAGCACTTTTTGTTTTAGAATTTAATCAATAGAAGACTTTAAATGGTATGAACAAAAATTCTTAATCATCATCATAGAATGGTTGGAGTTAGGGAGCGACTTTAAAGCTTCAACCCTCCTGACATGGGAAAGGATATCTCCCACTGGACCAAGTTGCTCAAGGCTTTTTCCGAGCTGGCCTTGTCAGTCTCTCTTCCCTTACCTGCCACTGCTGTAACCCTGTCACAGAAGGCCAACAAATTTGTTAGGTGTGATTTGTCCTTAGTGTTGCCACGTTTGCTGTCACCAATCATCTCATTATTTTCCATGTGCCTTAACACAGTTTTAAAGAGCACCTATTCCATGATCAAAATCAGCAGAGAGGTGGAACCTTTATTAAGTTCCCTGGGTCTTCCTTATTCCCTTTTTAAAAACAGGGGGGTTATTTCCCTTTTCCGGTCCATGGGAACCCATGGATGCAACTCTTCAGGCCCCATGGACATGTGCATGTTCAGATTCCTCAGATGGCCTCAGACCTGATCTTCTACAGAGTGTGGTTTTTGATTCTCCCAATCCCTACCCTTGCTTCCTGTGGCTTGGGTGGTGTGGCTGGAGCAATTGTTGAGGACTCAGCCTTCTAATATCCTGGATACCCAGGCCTCCTGTTTCTTCCTGGAGAAGGTCCACATGTTCCCTAGCCTTTCTTTATCACAATGTACTTACAGAAGCTTTTCATGATGTCCTTGACATCCCTGGCGAGATTTAATTCTGTTAGGTACTTTTGCTTTCCTAACCTGATCCCTGGCTGCTCACACAATATCCAATTTCTCTGTATTCCTCCCAGGCTACGTGTCCTTGCTTCCACCCTTTGTAGGCTTCCTTTTTATGTCTGAGTTTTCCAGGAGATGCTTTTTCCTTCAAACAGCTGTCCTGGCTTTTTTTCCTAGTTTCCTCTTTGTTGGAATGGAGAATGCGTCTCTGTAGTCTAACATTTCCTGACAAGTATATTATTCAATAGCTTTTATTCAACATATAGCAAAATTGAAGACTCACTGTTTTTTGCATAGAAATATTTTAATTTCCAGCCCTGCCTGACTCAGAACTTATATATTTTTTACAAATTCAAAAGGTGGTAATTCTTACTTATAAAATAATACAAATTAACTTCAGAGATTGTTTTCTTTCTATAGACTTCTTTCAAGGTGTGAAAAGATCAGGTTACAACTAACCAGAAATGAATTAATAAATTTTTCTTACTTTGCTATTAAAAGAATAATACTTGAAATTCTTTCTGGAAGCCTCTAAATATTTAGATGAAAGACTAACAGCTTCCTAACAATCTCTTTTTGTGGTACCCTTTGCACACTGAACCTGAAACCTTTTCTGTTAAAAATTCTTTTAAAATGTGTATTGGAGAAGAAAAATCTGAATTTTTTTTTCTTTGAAGTAGTTACTGCTGTATTCAGGCTATCTTTCTATTAATCACAGTTGTTAAAAGAAAATTTCTTCTAACATACACAAAACTTGCAACTATTTTGGGTCAACAGATTATTTTATGCAATAAGGCCATACTTTCTGGGAAATCATAACATATATTGAAGTTCAATTTGGAATAACAATATAGAGGATGGAAGGATTCCCCTCTCCATAATCTAAGTTCTAATACCTTTAAGAGATTATGAGAATGGAGAAATTATTAAACCACATATCCATTTGACCAGCCAATCTATAAATGAGTTCCAAAAGATCAAGAAGGGCTAATTTTTAAACATCAAAGAAAAAATAAGTCAGAACAGAATAACGAAAAAGATAGACCCATGAAGAAGAAACTGAGCTAAGCTTGACAGTTTAATACAATCAGTTTCCCTTGGAAACTCTTTAGATTTCATATCACTTTTATCACAATATTTGTGGAAATCTGCGTATACAAAATAGCATAAGACTATGAAGACCGGTAGACTTCATATACACAAATACTAAGGACATGAAGTGGCTGGTCCTTACATGGAAAACGTAATACAGGAGAAAGGGTTACACATACAGAGACACTCAGCATTAAAAAAAAATTAACAAAGAGATTATTCCACATGATTTATTCTAATGTTGAGGCTTCAAAATATTTGGTGCAAAAACAAGAAAGAAAAATGTCTTTATCAACAATTCAGGCCCAGAATTTTAAAGGACTGCACAAATAATGAATTTCAATAGGTCTTTTATGAGGACATGCCAGAGTATGTCTAGGTAGATAGGGCTCATGACCAGGTGTTTGAAGTAATATTCTGCACTTCAGTGGGTTTTTTTGTTTAGTTTTATTTTGTTTCAAAGAAAAAACACTAGTACCAAACCCAGCAAACATCTAAATTCTCAATTGTGATCACAATCTACTCCACAACTTGGAAACATTTAATTACAAAGAAAGGGAACACTACTATATACCGCAGACAGGTAATTTATTGGCAGCTTTGTCAAAGAGGCACTCTGATCAGCAAATTGATTGAACACATTAATGATGACATCATGTAATGCCCAAAATTTGGAATTAGCCAGAGTTACTATACCTGCTGTCTCTCTCTGGGATTTCTTTAATTGCAATTCTGACTTGATTGCTCAGATCTCGTCCTGCATACACAATGCCGTACGTTCCTTTTCCCAGAATGACTCGCTCACCATTCTCATCATACTCATAATCATACTGCAGAGCAAACAACAACAACATGAAATGGAGCAGAAGGATAACACTTATTCCATCTAACCCTGTGATCATAACTAAGGTATCCAAGATGCCAGTAGCTTTCTGCAGAACACAGAGGATGAAGGAAAAATAACACTTTAAGATGACAACTGGGATGCTGTGCAGACACACCAATGTTTCCCCAGTGGCTTCTGAGGTAGCCTTTTCAGGGAAGAGCTGAGCTGGGCTGTACCCAGTCGGTGCAGTTCCAAATCGCGTCTCAGAGAGCAGCTCCCGCAGCTCTGCCAGCAGGAGCTCTACAAGCAGAGCCGACAACAGAGGGCACTCACTGTGCACCAGACGGAGAGCCCGGCTCCTGCTCGGGCACAGGGAGCAAGGCAGGACACACTTCACTCCTCCCAGGGGCTCTCCTGACCTCCCCACGGCTTCCAAAACCAGCACAGCCTCAATTCTGACACTGCCAGGTCTGCCAGCAGACTGTGCCAATGGAGGTTAGTCAGCACTGCAGCGCATTAAGCGTGGTTTCAGCTGAGTTGGAATTTCAAACAGCCTAAGGCCAGCCCCAAAACATTTGTTAGAGAGATTACCAATGGGTCCCCTTGTGTAACGCAGACACAGAATTTCACAAGCTCACTCCTGTGCTAAACCCAGTAGCTTAGGCCTAGTTAAAGTATTTTTTTTATTTTCTTCCATATAAAGACAGCTATCTTTTTAATAAAAGAAAGAATTCACTACTTCTTTTAGTAGTTTGTTTCAACAATGAATTATTCTCATGGTTGTCATGCCTCTTAATTCATTTTTTTTGTTTTCATTATTAAATTACATTTTTATTCAACAGAGTAAAGAGACCATTAGCACATTGCTATTTTTCCTGCAAAAATACTTACCACTGTAATGAAGTCACCCACTGCTTTTTTTTTTTGCTAAAATAAACAAACAGGCACCCTAAGGTTCTCAACAGAGGCTCTTTTTCTCTGCCCCAAGTCACCCTAGTGGTTTCCCTGTGTTCAATCTCTGATTTCAGAGAGAGAATGTTATAAAATGTGTTATAAAATGCTAACATCAAAACGGGGACAGAGAGCTGTCTGTATTCATCACACAGCACTGACTCTCTCAGTTAGTTATGGATGTCTCTAGAGCTTCAAAACACCAGAATTTCATATGATAGGACAGGGGCTTAGGTATTCTATTCTGCTCCCTGCCACCTAAAAGAAGGCTTAAACACCTTAAGAACTGCAATTGCACCCAATAGTCTGGTACTCCCTCTCCAACTGTGTGTGTGTCCAGATAAAACTCCAGGTGAGAACACAGTGTAAACAGTAACTTCACTAATTAACTTCATTAATCCCTAGAAAAGGAATGAATAATTTACTTCAGTGAAGTACTAGACTAGAAGCCCATAATTTTGTATGTTGAGAGAAAAAAAAGTACAAATACCTCTAGAGAGTCTCCATCACATTCCCCTTCCTCTGTAGTCTTCCCCATTTCTTCAGTGATACTGTTCACCATGTCAAAAAATCTGTACCAAAAATTAAAAGGAGAGGAAAAAAGCAAACACACACTTGAGACAGTAACTTGAGACAGTAACTTGAGACAGTATAGGAACAAAGTAATGAAGGAATCAAGAGAGGAATTAAGTACAGTAATTATTATTTTATATGACTACATATTATGTAATAACAATGTATATATAATCTGAGAATCCATATAACTTATACAGCCAGTATAAATTCAGTATTCAAGTTTGCATTTCTTGCAGAAGAAAAATTTTGTTTACATGGTTATTTAGCCATCAAAATCTGAAGTTTTTCTACTCCTTTTGCATGTGCAAAAAAATCCATGATATCTGAAATTACTAGTGGAATTAGTATTTCAAAATCCACAGCTCAGTTGAAATGCTTATCCTACACCACATTTCTTTATGTCCATTGAAAGCACTGAAGCATCATGAGAAGTGCCAGGAAGTTTTGCTACATTTGGAAGAGATTTTGTAGTGTAGGAAGGCTAGCTTCAAGTTTTTCCTTGAATGGAAAGGATTTCATAACCTTTCATTTAAAAAAATACTACTATAAATTCTACCCTTTTGAAAGAAGGCAAGTACAAAAACCATGTCATGCTAAGGTATTGCTTACTTATCTCTTCAGAAGAGCTCAGATGTGAAGTGGAATGAACAACATCAAGAACCTATATGAACTGGAATGGATGAAGGACAAGCTAGAGATTGGGCTTTGAGGTGGATCCAGTCATTAATAGAGAGCACTGCAGTGCTTTTAGGCAAATTTGCAGCCGTTTTAGCACAAAAAGATGTGAAATTTCCTTTGGGAACGCTTCCAGGATCAATTCAACACCACAGCCTCAAGCTTATGGAGCAGAAACACAGCTTAGAGAAATGAGACACCCCTAATCTTGTGCAACAAAGCTTTGCTAATTTTCCTGCAGAGACAGAAGTACAATCTTATTTATGTAAACATATGCTAATAGAAAGGAAATCAAGTGTGTTGGTTTTTAATTGTAAGTAAAGCTGTATTTACAGTTACAGAGAAATCTTGACCAGACTTTGTTGTTACTCCAATGTTCCCACTTCAATAAGTCCTTCTGAAGTTTAGGATGCTTTGTTGAACTGGGGGCACACACTTTTAGTAAACCATAATATTGTAAGTATTACAATACAAATCCCAGAAAGGTGTGTGTAAAAAATAATTAGATTTATAATTGTATTTGCTTCTAATGTTTGCCTGAGCTTGTTCTTTGACCCTTCATACATCAGATCTCCAGTGTATTAAGGTACACAGGATGCTGTACATTAAGCTTCAACACAAAACACACTGATCACTGAGGATGCTCAGATCAACTTTCACCATAGTTCTGAAACAGTCAGTCCCTGTTGTGTGTGCAGGGATCTATCCCATCACAGGCCATGGCTTTTTTAAATAACACTGTGACCCACCTTCTACAATGAAGTTCTGTGCAGAAATAGATTTGAAAGTCATCCGAGTTGTGCAGCACATACAAGAAACAGCATCGTTCTTCAAACTTTGAAATGCTGAAAGAATGGCCAAGAAAGTTATTGAAAGATGCATTTAGACTTCTACCAGTTTTGTCAAACCATACAGATCAACCCGTTTAACATCAGAAAGCACCAGATTAAATCTGAGAATACATAGCTTTTCCTTATTGTAAAATGACTCTTTTGTATCCTCCAAAGTTCACATTCTGATGTTTGCTATCATTCAGCTTGCCCTGCTAGTCTACACATTGCTCAACAAATAGTAGGAGCAAAGAAATTCAAAGGAAGATTTCCATTGACCTGTGACATTTTTGTCTTCCGTACATTTAGGTAAGGGCCTTAATTTTAACTCCTGCAACCAGAATGAAACATCCTTTAAGCATCATATTAGAAAGTTAGACTTTGAACTGAAATGAAGAGTTCTTTGTGCTTTAGACATCAGCCACAGCTCAGTTTTGGACACAAAATTTTCTACTCAGCTCCTTGTTAATTGGTACCTTGATAGTAAGGAGGAAAAGTGTTTTTAAATTAAGTCAGGATCTAAATATGAGGTGAATTACTTTATTACACTTGCCCGCTCACGTCTTCCTTCAAGTTTTGGTTTTATCTGCTATAACTGCAGAGCAAAGATAAAAGAGGAGGCATGTATGCCATTTTCTTATGGATGCATGAATGTCTCAGTGCAAAACCAGAAGAGGTGCAAACTCTTGTACAGTTGCCAGTTTTCCACCCCAAGTAGGCGGCAGTTCGTGCAAAGATATTCATTCACCAGAACTGTTTTATATGCATGTCATTACTCCGCTCCTTATAGAAAATATTAAATGTAATTTGAAATAGCTCTTTCTGTAACTTTGTTACATATTGAGTGCCAGCTGTCAAGCTGATGCAGTATAATTGATTCTCACTGTATTGGAAAAGGACGAAGGGAAATGGCTAGAAGTGTCACAAGGGAAAATAATGCAGTATTTGAGAAACCAAGACAAATTAAGTCTCCTTATTACGCTTATTAATATACTGGAAAAAATCCATAGTCCTAGTGAAATCAATCTATTTTAGATGGATCAAGACAGCCATCATGTTACTACTTAATTTGTAGCACAATAAAGTAGAATTATGTATTATGTTCTGCCAAAGGATTGATGATTTGATTAATGTAGCAGGGTGAATTTTTTTAAGTATCAGGAAATACTTGGAATTTTGAGCCTTTAATAGGTGTTTAAGATTGTCTGATCCTTGCTCTCCTTCATGGTTGCTCTATTGTAAAACCCTCTAAGTTTTGATGAACAAATGACTCTTTAGACAAGCTGGGGTGTCTGCCCTTCATAAAGCTACTTATGAAAAGAGTGAGCTTCATTGTAAGAATATTTGTCTCTGGGTGTGGTGACTCATTTATTTTTACGTTAGGAAAATTCATAAATGCTAACTAGTGCACGCATTTAGGGAGACAGTCACCATCCTGAGCTTATAAACTAACTTTTAATTCAAGCTTTTCCAGCATATAAGTAAACTCTCTAGAATTGGAGTAACTGATATTAATAGAATTACTCATTCAATTTCCATGTGCATTGAAACATTTGACTGACTAAATTGTTAGCTGAAACCTGACATGCCCAGAAACCACTGACAAACACAGCACTGAATAAAAGGGTAAGAATGTGGAGTGTACACATAGGCCAGGGAAATTCATAAATATTTAAGACCTATAAGTGAGGGTTTACGTTGCTTATACGTTGCTTTCCTCCCTGGGGAAAAAAAAAAAAAAAAAAAGAGAAAAAAAGCTAAACTAGAAAAAGGAAGACTAAAAATCACCTGAATTATAAAAAGACACAGGATAATTTGCTCAGGAAATGCCTCACTCTGACAGTGCCCATGCAGATGTAGTACCCACTACATCTGTGACAGCAGAACTGGGGCTGAATTTGCTAAACTCCACAAACAAATAGGGAAGCAAGAGCAGCATGGCCTTGTGCCCAGCTCATGTGCATCCAGAACTCCCCTTAGTGGATAAGAAATACTGCAAATGCTGTAACTACTGATTACTAGTATTTTCAGAAGAAGCAGCAGATTCAACAGGTGAACACTGGCAGGAATCACAGAAAAGGAGCTGTGTGGAACTTCAGTGTGTTTTTGAGAAGTCTAGCAGTACAGGCACCTCTTGTTGTAATTAAGTAGTCTGATGAGATTCAAAGCTCCAAGAACTTGGGATGGAAAACAAATATCCTTGTCTCAAGCTTGTCTAAGTTCTTGAGCTACAAAAGAAACAGGATGCAGACCTCTGAAGCACACTCCCACAGAAACAACACGAGTAGTGGTTATTTCATAATCCAGAACTTCTGAACAGTGAGTAAAAGCCAACTTGTAGTCTACCAAACTTCAGACAGCCACTTAATCTTCCATTGGAAAAATAAATTTCCTACCTTCTTGCTCATATGCTGCCAGCTCTGCAGAAGAGTAGGAACTTTGCTTGATAACTTAAGATGCAAAGTACCTTGAAGAAACAGCCATGTTCCAAAAGCTCTTATAAATCCTTTAAAGAATAACAGCAGTTTCTGGGCTGATTCAATAAGAAACACTTGTATTTAAGAGGTCAAGAGGGCATATGGCAGAATCAGAGGTATTTACATTGGCACACAAACCGCTAATCGATGAGTTTCTTACTCCAAAGCCAACTCCTATGACTTCCCACATACAGAGTGTGATTTAGCACTGTTCTGCTCAGGGAGTTCCACATACATTCCAAGTTGTTTTGCAGCTCTTGAGAGCTGAATCCTACTACTTGTGAAACAAAATGCTGATTATACTGGCTGTTACACGGCATGCAGAAGAAGTGACCCTCTGTCACTGCTCTGAAGTGTTTACCAAAAATGTGAGCCATTTCAAAGCCAGGTGTCTCTTCAGACCTGCTGTCTCCTTATGGAGTACCATAAATATTTATGGAGGTCTTTGTCATAAAAGCCTCCAAGATCATGTACAAAGACCTGCTTTGTACATTAAGGCTGCATTTCTAAAGCTGACTCTTACTAGTCTAGAAGGGCTGAGAATCTTTATAAAGCTGGGAACCTCCCCTTCCTAGACTGCTTTAAGTCTAGGAGCCTCAAAGTAGCCAAAAATAGTCTTGATACAAAAATAGATTAGAAGCAGGCCTAGTTCTGCAGACTCACCCACTCCAAACAATACTTGCCTTCATAAAACTAGGAAAAAAACTCTGTAGAACACTGAAAAATTAAGTGATCAGAAATTTGCATATATTTAAAAGAAGAAGAAAAAACCTCATTCAGCTTCATGCTTGCATAAGATAAATACTTCCCCCTGCAGCTCCTCATGGAGGAAGCCAGAGAGTTCTCTAAGAATTCACAGTGACTCTTGGCTCATTATAAAGTCATCTGAGTTGTTTTGGACATCTGTTCAGATGAACAGATTGGAAAATCAATTGAAAAATTAAATTATAATTCACAGTTTAAATAACCAAAGCAGGAGGTTGCACTAGAAACTGTACTGACCACAGCATGGCTTAATAAGGGGAAGGAAAACCCAAATGACAGTAAATAAATAAATAAATTCTTTCTTTCCCTCTTTTTTTTTTAGAAGCACACAAAAACATACTGTAGCCAAAACCCAAACCAGACTGAACAAAGCATATTGTTGCAATTTTTGCCTAAAATAAGCTGAATCCCACAGGATTGAATTTTCATGCCTATTGATAGTTTGGTGTTTTAAAGTTACTTTTTGGAAGGAAAAATAATCATCCATCTGTGCAAAAACGTCCTGCAGACATAGCAACAACTCTGTGTATGGAACAGTTATTATTAGAACAGAGCAATGACTATTTTAAAAATGTAAGTTTTCTGGACCTTTTTTATCTAATTACACTAAAAGGAAAGTGGAAAGTTGCAAGATGACAAATATGGATAAATCCTAGGGAAAAGAAAAAAAGAGACCAAGGCAAAGAATAGATTGCAAGAGGTTACAGCAGTGATAAAATATCACTGTCACTCCAAGGTCCACAGCAGCAGCATAATACAAAATTCATTCAATTACTCCTTTTATTTCAAAACCAAAAAGGGAAACAACTTACCTTACTCCCCTAATAGAAGCAGCACAGAAGTTCCACTCATGGATACCTTTCTGTAACACACAGTAAAAAACAAATAAACAAACAAAATATTCCTCCTTTATATGAAGAGCCAGTAGAAATATCTTCTAGAATGAAACTCATGAGATGGAAGGGGAAACACTCAAATGACAACAGTCTATTTATTCATTATTTGTTAACACCTATTTTCAAGGTGCTTTTTTTTCACCTATAACAGAAGTTGACATAGAAGGAATTTGGGTTATTTCACTGTTTATGCTGCAAACACAATTTACTACTCTAGAAAACACTCAAAAGACCAGATCAGAAGAGATGCCAGTACACTCTTGTTCAGATGCTGAACTAGGGATCACATGTGATACTCAGGAAAGGAGGGGGGGAAATATTCCACCTCTGAGAATAATGAGAGCTTGCTCTGCACATTCAATCCCCTGGTGTAGGGGAAGGACATGTGGAGAGAACTACAAGTAGAAAGCCTAATGCAGGAGAGCAAAGTAGAAAACTCTTGAAAAGTAGAAAGAATTTCTCAAATATGAAGGCAAAGTGTCCAAGGAAACAGAAAGAACACTATTTCACTAGGAATCCAGAAAAGAGCGATAAAAATGCACCAAAACACCTAAGAGCTGCTGGAGTGAAAACATGGCTGGAAGAAAGAAGCCACCTTATGAAAACACAAAGGGCCAGGCCTCATTTATTTTCAGACCTTTTAGATTTACAGCTGTCACATTCAGCAGAACTGAGTTCTCTGTAGACAGTTATATTGCTCTATGTTTATGTTCTATTAAAACTTTACTGTAGCAAACAGAAGCCTTTTGTATCTTCTAAAGAAAACATTCTCCTTTCAGGAAAAGGTGGAATTACACCGCCTCACAGCTCTGGCAACATTGGGATCCCATCACAATGAGTCCCATATTTGAAGAACCTTTCCTTTCTGAAGCTGAAATTCATTTGTCATTTTAGTGATCTGAGCAAGGGCATACTGTCAAACAGAAACATAATCAAATGTTAACAAAATCAAATTCCAAAAGAAGACTCAAAAATGTGTAGCATATAAAATGAATAGTGAAAGATACAGAAGTCAGAACAGATACAGCACTGAAATAGTTGCACAATGTGCAGAAAATGACAGTGGAAATTACTCTCCCAGCTATAACAGCTTTCTATCATGATTCCTACATCAATTTTTTCCTCCTCTGTAATTCTTTCCTTCCTGCTCAAATCATATTAAATGTTGTGATGCTAATATGGAATGCCTAACACAATGGACCAAAAATACATCAAGCAAACATCTTTCTTGATGCACAAGTTCCATAACTATGGTAAGTGTAAAGTAAAAAGCAGTAACTTCCATATCTCTTCAATGTTAAATGGGGTAAGGGTTTCTTTCAGGGGGTAAAGGAACAGAAGAGTAGTCCAATATTAGGAAAAGCTGGATTTGCATCTTAAAGTGGAAGTACTAACTGATGCTAGTTATGGCACATTTGTGAAATGTTGTCTGGTTCTCTCACATGAAGGAAGATCAACTCAATCCCTATGCTTACAAGGAGGGGTTTCTGAATATCCTATTACAACTCCCTTCATCTACAAAATCTGCTAGTTTCCAATTTTCCATGCTTATAAACTCTCTTCAGACCTTAGCTATTGGTGTTTGTCCAATTCCCACTATTGGGAATAATCTAAAATCTAAGTAAGTTAAAATATACATCCTGAGCAGCAGAAATGCTCAAGAAACATAACAAGAAGCATTAGTATTGGTTTTTTACCTGTCATCTACGTGAAATTGATCTCTTAAATCTTAATTATCACACAAAGTTCTCAAGCAATAAAATAACATAAAAGTTATGTCCCTTCATGATCATGCCAAGGTTTGAATACATTGGAGTAAATATACAAGGCGTGCTATCCAAATTCAGCATCTGTTCTTTGGTTAGGCAAAAAAATCATCAACTACCCAAAACAAAACTCAAAATGGATTCAGAAGCCAAAGCAAAACAGAGACAGGCTGTTCTATTTCAAACTTACAAACAGCACTGCTGCATTCCTCTAACCCCATGCGGGCAGGGCTGCTAAAATTAGGGAATTGCAAGGCAAAGGTAATGTGCCTTCAACAAAATAAAATGCTGTCTGATTTTTCTTGGCAGTTGTTTATCTAAAACTCAGTATTATTAAAAACATAAATATTAAAATACATAGCAAAAAAGCAATAGAAAAGAAAGAGGCTACATTATTTATCCTGGTATTGACTGTCATTTGTCTATTTAATACAAAAGTGCCAGCTGCAGACTCCAGTGAGTTTCAGTTTGGATGTGAAATGGAAATTCAGCTTCGTTGTGCATGAAAGGAATTTCATACACTTTGTAACTCACAGATCTTATTCTTGGAGCACTGACCAAACTCTGGAAAACAAGTAGAACCATGAATTTATGGGCCAAAATGAACTGAAATCTGAAGCAGGAATTGCTAAAGCTCTGACAGACCTATGGTTGCTAGATTGAACTTGGATAGATGAAGACATTTCCAAGCCCAGCTGTCTAACACACCCTTGCAGCAGAGATAGGTGGTGCTTGCTTTTTAATCAACCCCAAAAATGCTTGTTTTCAGGCTACTAAGGACAAAAGTATGAGTCTTCCTCTGTGCAGTAGACTGACAGATAATACATCCTTTTCCTTCACAAAATATCTTAGCAAAGACAAATACTATACTGGTTATATTCAGCTGAAAAGGAAGCTGGTGTCTCCAAATTCTTCTGGTCCCTCCCCTGTGAGGTTTCTGATGGATTCTAAGGACTCTGACAATTGCAACAGCCCATAATTGTACAGCTGAAGGTGTAACAATCAAATTTCCCATTGCATTCTTTCAATGGGTATGATGGCTCACAGGGTACAGACTATCACTCAGCCTCCTGGCTACTCAAGAAGCTCACCACAGTAAGGATCCTGGCCAGAGCAAAAGTACAAGGAGTTCACTTAATGTCTAACGCCAATGATTAAGACTAGGCCAGAAAAATAGGAAAATACTATTCTGCAGAAAATACACACGCCTGACATCAGGAAGGAGAAGAGGGAAATGGAAAGAGATGTTTAACATGCTACCTATCTTCTGAACACCAAACAGGCATAGACTAATACATTCAAATCCTTCTCCCAGACAGAGGGTAACTGGGCAGTCAAATGCCACAGCTATGAAAAAATATCATTGCTGAATGTATCAAGCAAAATATCCCAGTAGCTAAATGATAAATGAATGCACATTTTGGAATATGAGTGCACATGCTCAAGGAAGGTTAACTCTAAGTAGAACATGGGAAGTCACAGCAATGAGGTGTCATGTGTGGCCAGTGCACCAAGCCTACTTGTTTTTCCTAAAAAGAAACCTACACAAAATCCCCACAGTAAGAGATATTAGGATTCTCCTTAAAAATACTGTCAGGAAAACCTCGGAGAGAGAAATGAAACCACTTAATATAAAGACTTTGTTAGCAAAAGAACAAATGTGTATGAAATGTCAACAAATTCAGACTGAAAACTAGAAGACTTAAGGTATTTTCACTTCACCAGCAATATTCTACTCTTTGTTCTTCTACAGTTGCAGTGGAGTTATCAAACCACTTCTCAGCATGATTGGTGAACTCTGAAACCTATACTAATATTCAGAAAGAGCTTGATCACTTTATGGGAAACATTATATGGGGAGAGTATCTGCAACAGAAGTGAACAGACCTCAACAGTCCAGAAAATTTCTTCTAGTCCTATGTTCCTTCTTACACTACAGTTAAGCCACTTAACAGAATGAAAAGTATTGTTTGGAGGTGAACCAAATATACACACAAAAAAGTCCACAAAAGAAAAAAAAAAAGCATGTTCAAGTAGTCTCTAAATAGAAGAAATTCTGAATACATAAATACTTTCCAAACAGGTATTTTAGAATAGCAAGATTAAGTCTGTAGTTCTGACAAATAATTACTTACGGTATGGTAAATTTTTATTTTGCCCAAGAACCGCATACATTTATTTTTTAAATTATTCTCAGAGGCTGAGCCTACTTCAAAAAACATCAGTCAGTATAAACCACAAATAAATAGAAATTTATTGGTCTAGGCAAACATTTCAGTTTGTTCTCTATATATGCTTTTTCAGCTGCCATTTACGTTTTCTCATGAACTCACAACAAAACTAAGCAGTAGAGTGTCACTGTATTTTGTGTTCAAAAACTTTTACTAGCAGGAAAGCTGATGATTGGACTTACTAGTGTTAGGTTAACAATTGGACCTGGTGATCTTGAAGGTCTTTTCCAACCTAAATGATTCTATGGTTACCTGAAAAAAAGGTCTTCATTGTCCTATCCTGCAGGCAAACAAAATGCTGCCATGGAAGAATGAACAGTGCTGGTTACAAATCACAGCATCCCCGGTGTTCTGCCTCCAGCTGACTGAGTCTCTGTTCACTCCTCATATACTCCTTCATTTTCCTTTGCTGACTTCCTTCTCTAAGGGTCTATGACATCCTCTCTGTCATCCTTCTTGCCAACATTTTGCTTCCTAAACATCTCAGAATGTAATAACCATTCTAGGTTTTCCCCACCACTTCCATCTCGAGATTTTCTAAGCTCCTTTCCAAATATCTCTGGCTATCTCGCACCTTGACGTACAGACTTAGAATTTTCAGTTTCTAGAGCATCTATCTGTCCTTCTGCCAAATACTTCTTTGGCATTTGATTGATTCTGCTCCCATTTTACCATATCAGTCTCTATTACTTTCATAGTAAAGGAATATTTATGGCAGCTGACACGTAAAACTGCAAGGGCAGGAAGAAGATAGTTCAGTAAGTATAAGTAATTTTATGCTACATTATTGATATGATGGCATTAAATTGTAAATTACTTATGAAATCTTATGCAACAGATTTGCTGTATATTATACAATGGCTTAAAACAACCTGAAGGAAAATGCAAGTTATTTTGAAAAATGATGGGAAACAAAAGATCCATTAAAAATCAGGACAATCTTAAGCACAGCAGAATATCTCAGCATCTTCCTGTGTGTTACTAAAAAACTTTTCTACTTTCCAGAACCATAATTAGATACAAGTGGTCACATGCTACATGCCTTATGTAGCATGCATACTTTTAAATTGTGAAAAAAGTTACAACTACAAACATACCTTGTCATCAGGCAGCACATGCCAGATGGATACTGTCTTCTCCTCGGCTTCACTGTTGATGGAGAGATATGAGGGCTGATAGATTTTTGTTGGTTCTAATATTAAAACCTTGCAGAAAAAAAAAAAATTCAATAATTAGTGCAAAATTGATAGAACTTCAAAAGGTATTGAAAACTGTCAAAACTATTTCTTTAGTCATACCATAGCAGGAAAAACAGGGAAATAATGAAATGCAAAATTTTAGGTACTGTGTATCTAAAATTTAGGTACTAGGTACTAGCCACACTAGTTTAGTGTGGCTGCCAATAACTTAAGATTAAAAAAGAAAAAAAAAGCCGACTTTAATTTTTTTTTACATAAGGCTATTATGTGTCCATTGGTAACATGTATCAATTTTGCAAATTTATTTTTTTTAAATGTCAGGTTTTTCTGTCACAATTCAGTCTCCTACAATGCCACTCTAGAATGTCTATCTCCCATGTGGAGAAGGTTCATGGTACACCTTTATCATCTTTTGGTAGAAGCATATTTGGGTGAAGCAGAGGAACAGATTAACCTAGAGCTAAATTGAACAGCTTTTGATTTAGGCCACCATGAACTGTAGCCACTAGAGCAAATTATTTTCTCAAAAGTAACAATACCACTGCAAGAGGTTGACAGCTGAAGAGTATAGAAAATGTTATGGAATAAGAGAACAAAAACTAGAAGCATAATTTAAAAGAGATGAGATGCAACAGTGATTGACTAGGACAAGTTGGTCTGCATCTATTTAAAAAGTATATAAACATCAAAGTAGAAAGCCTTGGAGAAATCCATGGCTTAGAGTGAAATCTAAGCCATGTCTCTTCCTTCAGAGTTGATAAGCACAGAGATACACTGGAAGCAGCACAGGGCTAAATTCTGAAAAGTACCTACACATTTAACTCTGTAAATTATAAGCAGTGGGAATTAAAATGTGTTGCTTGACATCTCCAGACACCTACAGCTTGTAAAATCTGATTTAAGCCATTTCACAAACTGTGGTCTTTATCCTTTAACAAGTTGTCCATGCACTGTCATTTCTTCCTCTAAAGGCCAAAGTGATGACACTGATGTTACTGGATAAGAGAGTAACTAACAGCTAACTTAGTGCCCATGGACAGTGGAACTCTTAAGCTCAAACTCTCAGAATACACAGAATAATGCACAATAAGGAAATATGAAAAAAGCTTCTTTTAGAATAAATTAATTGCAATCAGGAAGAAGGCAGGGAAAAAGATGTTGCTAATTTTCATTTTGTTGATTTGTTGAACTGTGTGATTTTCATTCTGAACAGGCACAAATAGAATTTTTGTATGATGAGAAATGTCATATCTCTGTCTGCAACACCAGTGTAGTCAATTCATGAAATCACAGAATAGACTGAGTTGGAAGGGACCCAGAGGGATCACTGAGTCCATACAGGGATGACCTTGGCCTTGTCAACTCCATGCTCCAACCAACTTCCTGTACAGCACCATCAAACCAGGTGGACACTGGGTTTATCTCTTGGTTCATGCTATTGCAGTGATCAGCTTTGGTTTACCTCTTAATATTAATAAAACTTCAAACAATTTTATTTGGACAGTTTTATATGTCAGAACCTATGGTAAGTATGTAATTGAACTATTCCAGCATCTAAAATCTAAAAGGATTATGCCTTGTCTTGTACAAAACCCAGAAGATGCAAAATATATTTTGTTTCCCAGCAAAACTTTCTACCTGTTCTCATCAGAAAAGGAAAACCAGGCTCTTTAGACAGTCTCATGTTGTTTTTACTTTACTGCCTCAAGCTCTTGCTGTTTAACATTGAAGTCTTCCTAACAGTTTATTAACACATCTACACATGGAAGGTAAATGAACTGTACAAAACAACCTGTATGCACTTTAACTATCTGGGAGGCAATAGCAATTCCTATTTAAGACAAAAAGCTGGTTTTCCTGATGGTTAGCTGAAAGGAATACCCATATTTCCTGGACATATACAGTTTGTATGTACAGAAAACATAGACTTATTTACAGTATACTTTCAGGATACTGTACAGCACTGGGGCATCTAATAAAAACTCTCAGCAATTTTTTTGTGGAAGAAATCAGAAATAAATATATATACACACACTTATAGTGCAATGTTGTTGAAATGCATTTTCTAGTAGCTGGAACAATAGATTTCTGACTGTTTGGGCTGATTTTTAACCTCTGAAAGGGAACAGTCTTAATTGGCAGTAGAGTATACAAAGTCTGCTGAGCTAGACAAAGACTGAAATTAATTAATTTTTTTTTTTCAAAACACCATATAGTTAATATATAATCACCTGGAGTACACTGTAAATGTTTGCTTTAGAAGTATACCCATTGGTAGCAGACAATAAATACCAAAATTCTATCTTGACTTTTTTCCTCGTTACTTTTGTATGGAACACACTGTGTAATCCTGTTGTACCCATGTGCATTCAATTAAAATCAATCTAAGATTCAGGTCAAATACATTCCTTCTGGACAAACAGTTAGTCTGGCCACCTAAAAAGAAGCAGAGCTTTGTGCTCATTTCCTTTACATCACAATATTTTTTAAAAGAGCCCAACCCTAAAAACATTACCAAAAAAAGCCTCAAAGACCCAAAAAAACCAGCCACTTACTGGAAATCGAACTACAGTCACATCTGTCTTTGTGGCTTCAACTAGGAAGTCCATCCAGAAGTCCACAAGTTCCTGTTTGGCTGTATGTTGCTCTGGGGTCAGTTTCTTAAAATGCTGATATATCAAAATAGTCTCTACAATAGACTTCAGGTACCTGTGACCATCCAAACATATACAGATAGTAAATTCAGTACAGTTTGTAAGCAGTAATGTCTCTACCTTTAAACACAACTGAAGTATTCACCATTGCAACACCAAGGCTGCCAGTAACTTTTCACTTCTCTAGGATTGCTTTTCATAATAACAATTCCCAACTAGAATTGGAAACACAGCTGCTAAATGAGGCAACTGAAATATAAAAGAGTCCTGGAACACTCCTTCCTGCCCATATACCTGATACCATACACTGTCTTCTACCCTAAACCATGAAAAATTCATGAAAGAGCTGAACCCTCTGCCTAAGGACCAAGCTGAGCCCATGTTAAACTTGTTTCAGTAGTGACCTACTTCAAAGAAAAATTAAGGTAAAAAGTCCACTAGTTTAAGTATTCTATCTCCTATATTGCCTGTGTAGGCAATTATTTAACACATTTCTAAAACATGATGCTTCTGGAACTGATTATCCTGCAAAGATGACAACAGCTCTGTTAGGCACTCTTTTGGCATTGCTAGAGAAGGACAACTGGTGTGTTGAATGTTTCCCCTAAATGCAGTTTATCCCTCTCTCTGTTGTTTTACTTTCTGGGGCTGATTTATGGGGCTTCTTGGTACCATTGCTTTCTCTTGGCATTTTTGAAAAAAAAAAGGTTGTAAACATAATCTCACACAATTTTTATTAATACTACAGCATGAGATATACACACTAAAAGAGGATTTATCACTGCTATCACTTTATCACAGTTAGGCTATTAATGAAAACTTTTGTTTCACCCTCAGAGGGTCTTTGATGAACATTTCCATAGCTGTGCAATTTCTAATTATCCTGCTTAGGCCATCAAGATAGCTGCTTATGGTACTGTGTCTACTCCTGTTTGCACCAAGTGGGCCCTGCTATAAAGCAGGCAACAGGCTGGGAAGGAATTGCTCACCAGAGAAATTCTTCACAAAGCACAAATGAGTGAGCTGTATTTTCAGAGTTTAATCCACAGACTTAAACCCCAGAGGCACTGGGGTACATAAAATCCTGACAACTAGGCATTCATAATCTCCAGAAAATTCTACCAGGAGACTTCCAGACACTGTTATCCAGCTTCTTAGAAAAATAAACACATAGTAAAAAATTGAAAACCTTGCAAATAAATACACTGCAAAAAGCATTTATGAAATATTTTGTCTGAAAATTAGAGTTTTTAATTTTGACATTTTCTATGTTATGTCAATACAGCAATTTAGCATTTCTGTATTTTAGCATCCCTCTGATCACCTTCTGGAGGTACAATTTATCCTTTATAAAAAGATAAGAATATATATGTTGTGATGTTCACTCTTAGAGTTAGCAGAGTGACAACTCTTTTAGTCAGAAAGGAGTCTTGGTTCTCCCCATCCAAGATAATCCCAGCCCTTAATGAGTAGGTGACTGGTCCTTAATTGCTGCCTATATTCACCACTGGTGCTGGGAACCTGCTGTCAGAGCACACATCTCTGGGCCTTTGCATAACAGATGTTGAGTTAACAGGGTTGCCTTTAACCCTGGATTTATGGCCTTTCTATTAATTGGACTTTGATTTGCAGTCTTCTCAATCGCTACAAGATGCAGCTTGCACCACACAGCTCATTTGCACTCAGTTCCTAAAACAACTGCTGTGTGCCATAACCTTAACAATATATAAAGGTACAGCCAGGCCTCCTTAGCTAAGCTGTCTTCATTGCCCAAAACCTTCAGGCTGTTATGATTAACTCACAAGCCACTACCACTTCTCTTCAGCAATGTAGCCACAAGCAACTCCTCCTTTCTCCTTTGCCCTCAGAAGAGTTTGAAGTCCACGATGAATCTGCCCTTCTCATACATCAAATTAAAGACCCATATCAGATCTACCCCTGAATAAGGGCAAAAGGGGAAGGAAGTCCCTTCTCTGGATAAAAGTACAGTGAAATAATACACACAGAGTAAAATCTCTTAAAAACCACAAAACGTATCTCCTGTCAGCTGAGTACAGTGCCTAATGTGAAAGCTGAGGCAGTCCAATGTTTTCAAACATAGGAATGTACATGGCCTTGTTTATCACCTTACCATGCTGGTGCCTTTAGTTTAAACAGCTTTTCTGAAGCCTGGATCACTCGTATATGATCATTAGCCAACATACTGGCCCCCAAGAAAGATCCCACTTCCCAATAGCTTTGCAGTTTCTCCAAGCTCCCCTTTTTACCAAGCAGGCTGCTGATCTTTACTCCTGTAGCAAAGAGAATAACAAGTCACAAGAATTTGTATTAATGCAATTTTAAAATAACCATTTCCCTTATTAAAAATCTTCTAATTGCTTACATGACTATACCCCCTCCATTTGGATAAAATAAGATGGAAATCATACTTACCAGTTAATGTTATATGCCTTCCAAACCTTCTAATTGGTAGAAAATTCTTTTTTCCCCACCCCCTCTTCCTACAGGCTTCTCAAGAAAGTAATGTTAAGACATCACTGTCAGGACAAGGCCACAGTCAGATTACCTATGTTCTTGCATGGACCTCATCTGTAAAGGTAAATTGGGGCCTTAGGCTACACAACATAGCTGCAAAAACTTAACAGATGCTGAATAAGGCACCTATTATGTTTTTTTCTGCTTTGTTTTTTTAACTTACAAGCCCCAAGCCCCAAACTTACCTTTATAGACAAGGTCCCATGCAGAAGGAACAGATGATCCACTGGGCTTCTTCCAGCAGTGATGTTCTTTTAACTGCCGCAAGTCCTACCCCAATGAAAGACATCTATTAATATTCACAAGCCCCTCAGCAACTCAAGACTACGGCGAGCCTCAGGTTTTATTTTGACTTGCTAAGTTTGCTGAGAACTACAGGCTCCCCTGTGGCCTTCAGGATGAGTTTTAGTTCATATGAGCTGCTACATATAGCTAACGTGAGATATGCTACACCATCCCCTGCAAAAAAACCACAATTTTCAGCTTACACAACAAGCTGCTCCATCACTGTAGTGTTTTATTCACTTTTCCCACACTACTCCACTATGACAGTTTCCCTCCCACATCATCTTCCATTGTCCTTGATATTCAGGCTGAGTATTCACAAGAAATTTCAATGCAACTGCTGATCTTGTTTTTTTCCTTAACCTTCCCTGAGTAGCTAGCAGACTAAAGTTCATGGTGGAAGCAGTAATAAATATTAAAAAAATGGGTATCATTACATAAGCTACATTTCAACCTACAAAGTTTGTTTTATCACATTGCTCACATTTTTATGACATCTATGTCAGGTAATAAAGGCTCTTAAAAATGCCATAGATGCTACAAAGTGTCTCTGATCTGCCTGAGAAATGTCACCTCCATCAGGGTACCATGGTGACCATCTCTGCAAGGCTTTCAGCCAGGGTGCTACACATGCTCACACTGTCAAAGAGACCACTTGAAGATGTACACCTCCACTAGTCAGTGCAGAATAGGGAGGGGGAATTTGTGTAGAAAGTGTTCAACTTTAGTTGGGTTGTAGAGAACAAAACCGGAATGCTATCCAGAAAACAGTAAATGGAAAAAAATTAATCTTTCCCAGGACTTTAAAGTAAGACTCCTAGCACTATCTGCACAGGCCAAAGAGCTCTACTAGAATGTCTAAAACATTTGCATGCATTTGATAGCAACACACAATAAAAGACAGACACCTACTAATTTCCACAGGCTTTTAATGTGACTTCATCACAAGAGGTGTAAAGAACTGGTATCCCAGGGATACCTGGATTGTTTCAGTTGGACATGCCCTTGTTGATAGCTGTGCATAGGGCTAAAGTGAGGTACAAATTGAGTGTGTGGGTCTGATGAAGAGTACAACTCACATGGGGAGGGACCCATGTTACTGGCTGGCAGGAAGAGGGGTTTATTAGGAGAGTAGGACTGGTGACAGCAATCATTTTGAGTCCCAGCTCAGTAAGGGAGACTTATAGGAAGATAGGGGGAGAAAGGATGGATGTGTGGCAGTACCTCAGGACACCAAATTTGGGAATCATTACTGCTACGTAGCCTGGAGAAAATGGAAGTTTTACCCAAGTATTCTGTGAAGTGGATCCTATTACCTTAGAGAAGACAAGATCACCCTCTCATCAAGTTCTTCTGAGAAAGGTGAGGTACTTGGTGCTATAACTCACTCTAGTTTGTTGACCATGCTCTGCAAAGCTCATCTGTAAAGTTACTCATCCCTGAAAGGCAAGTTACTTATTTCTGAAATGTAGTTGCTTTGTGATGACATTTGCAAGAGGTTCTAAAACCTATAACTTCAATTTAAAGAACTCAGGGAGGGGGGCAGGATTATTTGGAAACTTGCAAAGTGAACCTTCATGAATTTAATTCTGAGTTTATGGTCTCCTTCTATAATTTCTCTTTTCTAGGTTTAATTTTACTTCACCATCTTTAAAAGGTTCTTGAGAGTGTAAGAAAATCCAGGCAAAGTCAAGACATTCTCTCCTTCCAGGATAAATTTGGCATTCATAAGGGGAGGGAAAAAAAGCAGCAGGAATTCCAGTAAATTTTATCAGAAATATTTTGCCTTTAAAACAAATGAGGCAAAATAGAGGAACCATTAATGCCAGAAAAGCCTTTCTTTTCATAACACCAAGAATATATCCACAGCTTGTGATGAAAATAAGATAACAGTAAGTAGATA
Organism: Agelaius tricolor; assembly: GCF_023055355.1. Classification (NCBI taxonomy): domain Eukaryota; kingdom Metazoa; phylum Chordata; class Aves; order Passeriformes; family Icteridae; genus Agelaius; species Agelaius tricolor. The sequence goes on from NW_027269261.1 coordinate 50,571,161, forward strand.
TTACCAGTTTAATATTAATATGAAGGCTTTATAAATAAACTGCTATCCTTGCTCAAATATTGATGGAACAATTCATATTACAGGATCCTTTGTGAGTCAAAGTTGCACAGCCTGCAGAGATCATAACTGGCAATGCAGATCACAGCATTTCTGTTCTGGTCTCAAAGTTATTTGTATGGTTAAGAAAGCAATACTACTCAAAAAATAGAAGGAGGGTTTTTATTAATAGTCTGTTTTCTCATTTAGGTGCGAACTATTATCTGACAAGTACAGGTAGGAAGTTTTAGAAGGCAAATTTTCTGATCTAGTGCAGATTGGTAAAAATTCTCTTGGATTTATTCTTCTTTTACTGCAATTATTATAATATTCCCAATGTAATCAGATATGCATCTTGTAATTACAGTCTCATGTACCCTCTGAGGAACTGATAATGACTACAGCCTTACCTACACCTTTCCCAGCCTAGCAATATAATTTCCATATAACCCGGACTGAACTTGATGAGTTTGTTCTTGCATCTCTCCTGATCTCCCAGCAGAAAGCAGAACTTCTCTAATTTCTGTGTACTACAGATAATGCTGTGGGTGGACACCAAACAGAAAGCACTGCATGGAAAATCTAACTATTGCTAAAAATTGATCTTTACACACAGATCTAAACAAGAGGAGTCATCAAAAGAATTACAGTCATGTAAGAGATACTTAGGACCAGAAAAAAAATCAAAACATTTTCCCATACAATCTCTGTGATATTGTCTGATTTTGTTTAAAACATTGACCTCAGACAAAGAAAATACTAAACTATCCTCAGAATCTAACACAACTCCAGCCATCTGATAAACCTTGTACAAAGATCATTGTAAGGTCTTGCATCTGGGAAAACATAATCTGGGAGTGCAGCACAGGCTGGGATATATTGCACTGGAGAGCAGCTCTGTGGAAAGGGATCTGGGGGCCCTGAAAAACAAGCAGCTGAATATGAGTGAACAGTGTGTTTCTTCAGCTAAGAAACCCAATGGGATGTTGGGATGTATCAACAGGGGCATCATTAGGAGGGATAAAGAAGCCATTATCCCACTCTATTCAGTGCTTGCCAGGGCACTTCTGGAATAATGTGTTCTGTTTTGGTTCTCGCTATACACAAAAGATGTGGACAGGCTGGAGAGGGTCCAGAGAATGGCCACAAAGATGAACAAAGGACTGGAAGCCTGCCATATGAGGAAAAGCTGGGTTTGTTCAGCCTTGAGGAGCAGGCTTAGGGCAGGTGTTATCACCATCCAGTGAGTAAAAGGTGGCTACAAAGAAGATGGAAACTCCCTTTTAATAAGGAGTCACAAGGAAAAGACAAAGGGTGATAGGTACAAGTTACTACTGGGGACTTTCCAATTGGGCACAAGACAAAAATTTTTCAAATTTTGAAGAATCAGCTCTTGGAATCATCTCCCAGGGAAGCAGTGGATTTGCTGACATTGAACATATTTGAGGTTCAGCTGGACGGGGTGCTGGGCCATACTGCCGAGAGTGTGCTTTTCCAGAGAAAGTTTATAGCAGATGATCCTGGAGGTACTTTTCATCCTGGCATTCCATGATAGTGACCACAGTCTTATCAACAAGAAACAAATGATACACATAGGGTATACTATACTATAATGTATTTGAAAACATGTTTTGAAATAGCTGAGTCAGTCTGACTAAAAGTATTTTGACAATATTCCCTAAAGAAAAGAAAGATGGACACCAGTAGCTGACAGGAGGGGTTGCTGTATCAAGGGTTTCCAGCAGACACCAACTAAATGTTAACATAAGACAGGCAAACAAACACACAAACAAACCACCTAAGGAACAGGATACTTCTGCACTAAATAATTCATGAGCTGGGGATGGAACCTTATGTAAGAATGAACATTAATTTCTGTAATGGTCTCAATACAAACAATAGGGAAAACAACACTGGACAAATTTATAAGAATATGATACCAAAGAAACAGCATACAAATTTCATCAGTAAAATGAATTTGTACAGATCTAGTTGGCTGTAGTCTGTATGCAATTAAGAAGTTTCTTTCAAAGTAAAGGATTCATATTAAACTACACAAAAAATATAGCCCAGCTCCATTAAGCTACCTAGTTTAAAATTAGGCCAGCAAGTGAGTATTTGTAAATGCTATGCAATGTATAGAACATATCTTCTTACCTCCTACTCTGGCACAAGAATTCAAATTTCAGTATAGGATGTGGAAGTATTCTATGCCAACCAAAAAGCAAAATCTCACCCACTCACAGAAGGGCAAACACAGTAGCTGGGGCAACTCTACGCAGCCTCACACATCCAAATGAATACCGTCATTTACACCTGAGAATTTAAATTTCACTTCCACTATTTATGCGAAAGTAATCACCTCACTCTGACCTTCATACTCAAAATTACCCAGGAAATTACTTCCAGACATACAGTGCACACCTAACTTCAAAACTAGAGCAGTCACTGAATATAGATACATTCAGTGGAGTGAAAAAATTTGTTTCTTTCTCACTTGACAACCTCCTCAGGAGAAACAAAGATAAAAAAAGACTTTACAGAAAGTCAAGAATTATACAAATTCATGGAGAAGAACACCAAATGCAATGCATATTACAACATTCAGTCCTTTCTGCCAAATCTTCCCTGAACATATTACTGAATAATCTTGAGTTTTCACTCTCCTCAAATCCAGAAAACCAGAAACAAGATCTTAAACAAAATCTTCCTAATTTTTCCTTCTTCAAAAAGAAGTTTTTTATGACAAGATGGTGAGACATTGGACCAGGTTGCCCAGGGAAGTGAATGCCTCTTTGTTGGAAGTGTCCAATGTCAGTCTGAGCAACCTGATCTAGTGAAAAATCTTTGTCCACAGCAGGGGCTTGGACTAGATGGTCTTTAAAGGTCCCTCAAACCCAAACCACTGTCGTCCTATGATTCTATGAATACAGACATTCAGAAACCTCTAAGAATGTATCAGAAGAGAAATATTCTTCTCTCAACCCAACCCAAGCTCAAGTCAAGTGCATTTTCCTCAGTCTTAGGATAGACTTCTCCTCCATATTCCCTCCAGGGGTTTGTGTTTGCTTGTTTTAAAGAGTGCTAGCTGGAACTGGATTCCCATTCCAGGTGCTCCTGTTTGACACAAATGGTGCCTTTACAAAGAAGCTTATCTTTTACTGAACTCTGGTAACCATTTAAAACCTTGACACTGAAAACAAGTCCTCATGACAGCACTCACCTGCAGTCAGGTGGGATCAGCAGCGGTGTGAGAGACCAACTTAAATATTCACATGCTTTCTGTCAAAGCTTTCACATACAACCATCAGAGTTTTCCCCTATAACAGTGGGTGGTAGTGTACTTTCACTAGAATGTGATTTCCCCATGAATTTGCAAGCTATAATTACCAACTTTCCGCAGCTCAAAGGAAGTATCAAAGCAATGTCCAGCTGCCAGGAGGAGTACTGCATAATTAATTCCTGCTGGTAACGTTGGCTCTGACTCAAACGCCTTCTTGAACCTAGAAAAACAAACATTCAAGCTTACTTTGTAAATAACGCAATCTAGTTGGGGCATCATTACAGTTTTAGGTAATTTAAGAGCTTATCTTCTGTTTACACAGCAAGAATCCATAGAAGCAAAAATATTTTACTGTTTTCCACACATTCTTTGCGGTTATTTTTAGGAGTCTGGTATTTATACATCCTCCTCCCATTTCCTTTCCCCCCACACAACAAGCACAGATCCTAATCATCCATCCCAGTAAAATTATCCCAGTAAAGTTACAGTATCTTACAATATTCCTTTAAGATCAAATAAAAACAAATAATATTATCAGTCTGTAAAAGACCTGTTTCAGAGTTATATTTATTAATAAACTCATTAATTTAGTCTTTAATATATTAAATTTCATTGACCTGAAACCTTAGATTTTATTGTGGATCTGCTACAATGGCACACGCAAAAGCAAGTGATACAAGAATATACCTCACACTTAGCTATGATTTCAGCTATTCCAAATTTTATTCTTTACTGAGTGTCATATTGACACTGTCCTTATGAGTTCACATAAAAAAGGACTATCCCATATTTCATTCTCCTCAAGAGGAACTGAGCAATCAAGAGAAATGGCAGAGGCATTCACCTAGGCTCAATCTTGTCTTAAAAGAACTGGAGGTGCTTCACACCAACACAGCACACACTGTCCTCATGCTAGCAATGCAAGTAGCTGTGACAACAGCAATAGGACATCTACAGTGGTTTAAACTTATTCCTCAGAATAAGAACACCTTTGGTTGCAGGTATACATACACATATTCACACCTCCGTAGGGAGAAGGCAAAGACTACTATCGTATGTGAGTTAAGGAGCACAAGAGATTTAGTCAACATAACTCACTACCATAAAAGCAATGGCGTTTAAAATTACTTTCTAAAGGATGAAAGAAATACAGACAAACAAATGGAATACACCTAAATAATTAAAAAGGTTGTGAGATTAGAATATAAGGAAGGAAAGAAAAACAATCTGCACAAACCTTAAGTATTTAACTTCTAGACCATGCTTTGACATGCAAGCAAAGCTAAGGCATTTTTATCCCACCAGGTCAAAAATACGGCCGGTTTTTAATTTGTTTGTCCATTTTTCTGCTCTAATGATTAATGTGTTTGCATCCTTTAACATAAGCTCTGCTCTCCAAAACTGTAAGACAGGCTTCTCTTCAATCTGCTACATATATATACTTTTTATACTTCAGCTGCCCACCTCCAAAGAACTTAATCATTAAACAAGCGCCTACTGCTCTAAAGAAAAGCAAGAGAATCAGAGAGTACTAGATCTTTTTCTTTCATCATCTGCAATTTTCTCTCTCTCTGCAATTTACAAAAAAGTGAGGAAGAAAGTACATACAAAATGTTTTTGGCTCATTTAAAAAAACCCTAACCAACAAAAAAACAACAAAAAACATCCAACCTAAAAACAAAAAACAGAACATATCAACCAAACAAACAAAAACTAAGCAAAGGAGAAAAAAAACAAACCAAAAAACCCATAAAAATCTGCCAACTAAACAGGACAACACTCTCATTGATTCTAAGTATACACATCTAAGGGAAGCTTTTGAGCTGGCATTATCTGTTTGGAGACACAGCGCTGTTGGGAACTGGACCACCTTTTCTGCCCTAGAGATCTTCCATGCTTAAATTCTCATACAATACAAAAAGGAGAGAGGAAAGATTGACAGAAGAAGAAGAAAAAGCCATGGAAATTAGTATTTTTGTTCCAATATAAGAAAGACTGTACTTTTGGAAAAATGTTGCAGTTGTTGACATTTGAGAAAATGTTGCAGTGCAGACACTGAATTAGGGGGGTAGTGATGAAAGGATATGAATAAAGACTTGGTAGCTTTGGTAAGTCTGATTCACACCGTCGGTGTGAAACAAGAAAGTGACAGTTAATAATTACTCTTTTATTCATTCTCTCATATTTATATGAAAGATGTCTTTTATTCTATTTTCTAATTGTCAGAAAAGCACATTGTTGGTTTGTTTTTTTTAAATTGGAATAGACAAATTACCTTGGCATCACCAGTTGTTGCAAAACCAATGCTTTGGTTCTGCTGCCAAATTCTCTTTATCTCATGCAATTCAGTGTGCTTCCCTTACATCCTTATTTTTCTAAGACTGAGATAATAACCTTTATCTCAACATAACATAGCACTGCCATTGCTCCTGCACACACCTTGTCCTGTTGTGGCCTGCTGGAGCACTAGAGTGGACCTGCTCCTTTCTAAGAGCTTTTCACTAAGTTATGAGTCAACCTTCCAGCATGTTAGGCCTGCTGTGTGACTAACACTAGAAACTCAAATCAATGTCCAGTATAAAATATAAACCAAAAGCAATTGGACCATCCGGTAGAGCTTCCGGCCAAATTCCAGCTTGACTCAACAGAGATCTCCTTGTTCTGTGGCAGGAGGTGCACAGAGCATTCTGCATTGGGTCTCAATTGCCAGAGTCCTTTCCTAGACTGGAATGCCTGCAATCACTTCCTGTCATCAGATCCATGATTGTCATGATTGCTAAGATGCATTTATTCAAAGTGTGTTTAAATGGCTACATGAACTCACTACTGTTATACATATAATCATTCTTAGTTCAATTATGTTTGATATACCAAAGTTTATCTGTTCATAAGGCACCATGAACAAGGAGAAAGAAAGATGTACAATAGCAAGAGTAATTTGTATTTAATTAGTCTGTAATAATGCCTAAAATTTGTATGTAAAACTACACTTTTCTTCATATCTTTATATTTATGATATTAGCAAAATACAGTGTTTACAAAAAACCCCTGAAAGTTTTTTACAGACTTTGCACTTTACAGGAAATGAAACTTTTTAAAATCCAAAATTATGCTAGGAGGAATGAAAATAATATGTTGCATTCCTGTTATTTCAACATCTTTTAAAAGTGTAGTAAGAATTGCCAAGCTGTAAAGACTGACCAAAAGTTATAAACTGAATTTCTATTCTGAGGCCATAACTGGTAAACACTTTTATCTTATCTTTTATGAGAGACAGCTCTAAGCTGAAGTTTACTGAAAACAAGTGATAAATTACAAAGAAAGAAGAAAGCTTTCTATTTTAAGCATTTACTTCAACAAGCAGCTGATGATCACAAGATCAGAGCTAAGATGTGATCTGCAGGACACATAAATGCAGATTGTCTGTATCCTCATCTGAACGCAGAAAAGCAGCTCATCCTGACAGAAGTCTAGGATGACATCCCATGCCTTCATTTTCTAACCTCTTCCATGTAAGAGTGATTTACAGTGCATTTCAAAAGCATTAAAAAACCAAGATTCTTGTCTCTAAAATGCGGATAAGGATTCATCTATTATCGACTAGTTATTGTGTGTTTTTTTGACTACTGATGCTACTGTAGTCCACTGCAATGTGCCTGTACTATATGACAATGATAAAACTTTTACCACTGTACAGTGATAAAACTTTTGTCAGCAAGTTTGGAACAGCCATACTGGTTGTGAGTTAAACCTCTAAGCCTTGCTAGCTAAAATCTGTCAGATTCCAGACATGCCAATCAATTCATGACTGATTACTCTCTGGCCCAGATTCCTAAGAATAACATAGTAAACAGGAGACTTCATATTTGGGAAAAATGATGAGTTTAGTTTACACCTAAACTTCAGGTCTCTGAGGCACTTGAAGAGCTTTGCAGAATGAGATGTGTGAACAACAAAAATCTCTCATTCTCAACAAATAAGCAAGGCAAATTAGAAGATGCATTCTATCCCCTAAGGATGCCAAATATTTGCAAAGTAAAACCATTCAAATATATTCTTGTTTGAGGAATATTTTTCCAAAGCTAAAAAAAGGACGTAGACCAGGAAAATAGTACTCACCAGAAAGTTGCTTTGTCCCTGCTTTCTATATCTATGAACCCAGATTCCAAAAACATGTCCTTGTAAATTCGACCAACCAGGCAGTACATATCTGAAGCTACTTGGTCTTCCTGCTCTACAAGGGGAATCATAATTTCTAGAGCTTTCTGTCTGTCTCCAGGCAGATTTCTCCTGTTGAAAATAATAAATTTGATTAAAAAACCAACAAAGTTAACAAGAAATAATTTTTCATTACTGTTTTTAATTGGCATATGACTTCATCCATGTAAAATGATAGATAGACACAATGTACTATGTTATATACACACACTTACCCCTTCTTCCTTTTTTTTTTTTGGTCTTTTCTTTATGTCATGGGAAACCTTTATAAATGCCCCTAAACATAACTTCTCTCTCTCATGAAGCATCAGCTATAGCAAAGCACTGAAAACAGCATCAAGAACCTCCAGGGAAATTCTTAGAAGGGTCATGTGTTACTTCCTTATAAAATAGAAAAATGCAAACCTTGATTTCATGTCTAGTTTTTCTTCCAATGTAATTCATGCTCTAAAGGAAAAAAAGATTCAATCTTGTGTTTGTGATTTTACTTTTTATATACATTTTGACTGTGAAGCAAAACTTCCAAAAAGCACAAACCAGATTGAACTCCCATGATAGGGAAGGTTTAGGAGTAAAGCCAAAAAGGCAATATTAAAAGAAGTACTTCAGACAAATAAACCACGTAATTGCAAGCATTAGACACTTCCTGGTGAGTCATAGCTTTGGTACATACATCATTCAGTATCAAAAGTTTAGAATTTTAACATGTTTGTGTACTGAACAATCAAATGACTCCGTTTTCAACTTTTCCACATCTTGTATTGACTCTCACTAATCCAGATTAATGAATTTAATGAGAACAAAACCAGTAGAGCAAATAATGTTTTGCAACGTGGATTATTTACACTTAGCTGGTCTTCAGAGACAGAGGTCCCTACTTTTATTTCTGTTTACTTTTCCATCATCAATGCCCTCACATTTCTTGATTTAGGTCAGACTAATCCTGACTAATTGAGCTGCTCCATCCTTCCGTGCTAGTGACCTGGATTAGAAGCAAGAGACACATTTTTTTCACAGCAAAGATTCAGAAGTGCAGAGTATTCCAGACCTGCCTCAGCTCACTAAATATCCTCTGCAGTCTCAGTAAGGAGAAAGCTACAATTAGCCAAAGTAATTCCTTCTTGGCACACCAAAGCATGAATGTTTTCATGGCTGTCATGGCTTCTAGTTTAATGGTCAGTCTGGAAAGGAGAGGAATAGGAAAATCTCATCTGGATTCCTTTGGAGGTAGTGTGTCAATCTTCTGTCAGATACTCTCAGAGGCAATATCTTGAGTCACAGAACCAGTGAAGTATAAGGATATGCCTGAAAAGATTATGCTGCAGTTTTCCAGGTTTTTAGTGCCTCAGTGAACTAGTCCTGTTTTCAAAGACAATTTTGTTTCAGAAAACTGTGACCTTGAGGTCTAAACAACACGTTACATGTCCAAGGAATACCTCGAGACCCTTGTGAAGGCTCTGTAGAAGTGGCAGGTATAGGCTGGACTATTTAATCTGCAAAACTTCACATATTTATGTCAAAGTGGAAACAAAAAAGGCACAATATTTATACCTTCATTTACCTGGTATAAAGACAAAATTAAGGATCTGGACATTTTATTCAGACAAAAAATGCCAGACAGCTGTTCATCTGGGGTTTTTTTGCCTTTTTTTTGGCTTTCAAAACCAGGTTTATTTTTTCAAGTAATTCCTTGTGACATGTTTTGACATCACTTTCACATGATGTGCAGTTTTAAGCCTCCTCAATGAAGCTGAATTTCAAAATTCAAATCTGTGAGAAGCAGAACCACCTATCAACATTTGCTATACTTGACAATTTCAATACCTGCTGATACCTGGTCTACTCTTCTAAAAGTCAACAGCAAAATGTTCACTGCAATAACAGCAATGGAGCAGAGAACATCTGTAATTTCCTCTGAAAAAACACCCTTCTTAGTCACTTGCCTAAATGTCAGTATCCTAGAAAGAAAATCTAGGCTTGGCTTTTATTTAATCCATAGAAGCAGTGTATGTTGCTCCATGTATCACATTTTGCCCATGTTATCAGACGATGTGAAAATTATTTTATCATCATAATACAATAAAATCTTCCTATGGACATTTGATGAAAGGTCTGCTTCCGTCTCCTGACATTACCAGAACTCAGACTTGAATGAGATGATGTCCTTGCCAGCACAAATGACGCAGTGCTGTCACTCACACAGCCATGTCAAAAGTGTATTTTACAGAAGGATAATATTGTAGGGTATTTGTTTTTTCTAATTTAGGTACTGAAACAAAAAAAATAATACAAACCTATGGAAAGACAAGTCAAACATGCTAAAGAATGAAATTTACCAGTATAAGATAAAAAGAAGCTTAGAATCCCCAGAGCTGCTTCAGTCAAAATCATAGGATTGCGTATAAAGATTCCACTAGGGAACTTCAGACAGTATTACCCACCCCTTACAAAGTTTGAAGTTTTGATTTACTGTTCCATAGCAGAAGGAAGGGTAGATTCTTACCTGTTTAGGGCAAATGCATAATGCAACCTCACATGGTGGTGGGAAGCCAAGTCAAAAGTGGGCAGTTTTTCTAAAGTTTTCACCAATTTCACAATGGAATCGTAATCCTTCCAAAAGAAAGGAATAATAAAGTTTTAAGGGGCTGTACTGAGGTATGCCTCCATAAACTCCTCTTCAACCTAAGCAGCTATTGTTTCATACAAAGTATTTTCAGTCCATTGTAAGTTTTATGGATTTCAGTTTCTTCAGTCTCAAACTGTAATTGGCCTAGCACTAATCAGAGATGGGAATATGCACAGTATTTAGCAGGGAAGGCCAATTTGGTCTCCTGTGCTGCTTCAACATGGTCCTGTGGAAATTTTCATACATCTGTTTCATTATTAAAGTTAGGAACTGAACGCATCTCAGTGCTCATATTGTGCAGACATTACAAAGCTAACTGCATTTGAATTAAGGCATTTCAAATCTCTGAAGTAGGCATAAGCCACAAAAACAAGATTCTTTAATACCAGAGTTTTTAAAGTAGCTTACTCACTGACATATTTAAAAAACAAATAAAAATAAAAAATCAAACTCAAACCACTTCATAATGTTTAAGGAGTGACAGTTGAAATTATGGATAACAAAGCAGGCAATTACCAGCATCATTCCAAAACCTGAAATACGAACTATTTCTGTTTCCATAAGAAATGCCATCAGCTTTGGTGAAAAAGAATACATTTGTCTATCAATTGCAGAATGCCACCATAGCTTTTAACTACATGCTGTTCATCACACAGCAGTGCTGAGATGGAGAAGAGTTATTACATCATGTACTTTTTAGGTACTGCCATAAAACCCTTTTCTGCTATGGAAAGGCAAACAGTGAAACTACAAAACCAAATAAAAACATCAGAGAAGACACCATAAAAAATTTTTACTAGTGTGCTTTATCCACACATTTTATTAAAAAATCTGCACCAAATGCACCAAAAATTTCTGTGAGAATGTAATTTAATTTACTATTCTTAGTAGCGAACTCCTACCTGGATGTCTCTGTAGGACAGCAGCAAGTTTATGACAATGTCAGCAGACAAGACTTCAACGTTATCGACTCGCTGTCGAATCCTTGCCAGCTCTGCTGCGAGCTCTTTGCCCGTGTAAAGCGTCCGGGCCTTTCTGATGTCATTCAGAATGGATTCCCGGAAATACTGGCTGCAGGGAACAACTTCACATCAGCACAGCTCTCTCACAGTGTATGTGCAGAACATGTACGGATGGAACAGTGTCAATGCAGAGATTTGGTCAAGCTAATCCATTAAACATCAGTTTTTCTGAGCAGAAGGCAAAAGAGGCTGACATTTATCTTGTCAGCTGGAATATTTGCATTTTACACAGGTGTACAAGAAGACAACTCACCTGGAACTGGCCTGTGCCACCTTCAAGAGCTGAATAAATCGATCCACCAGAGGTAAGCATATAGGCCCAAGCAGAGACTCAAAACCAGGTGGCATCAGCTCTGTGAGTCCCTTCACGAAACTGCTATCACAGCAGTACACCTTGTTATGGGGAGTTATCATATAAGGAACAAATATGTAGTTCCCAGTGCACATCTGCAGGGAAACAAGGGACAATATTTAGGGCAGTTATGGCTTGGCAGGCCAAAGTATGAAACCATTGCATGTACCACCTGTTAAAGTCAAAGGGAGACCTGCTGCTTATTTCAGCAAGACTAAGTTTTGATGCATAAACTCAGTTTTCACATCAAATATGATATACACCTGAAATGTATTCTTTCAGATTTCTGATCTGCTTCCTGTAAAATCAGTCTTTCCAGAAGTATCAAGTTGACCTTAAAATTGTAATTGGCTCAATAGTGAAATAATTCTCAGGCCACACTCTGAAGAGGCAGATGGAATGAAAAGAAGCTGAGGTACTTGCTTTTCAAGGTGACATGATCAGAAGAAAGCAGAACAGTTTGGCTCACAGATACTGGAAACAGTAACACAATCTAGTTGCCTCACAACAGGACAACCATAGAGAAAATTAATCCTCATATGAACTGCAAAATTATTCAAATAGTTTTGCATTCAAAATCAAAATAAATTTCCTACTAATATTTCCTGTAGAAAATATTTTTAATGGGACCTAAAGTAATGCATAGTTCAGAATAATCACTTACAGAGCACCTCAGCATTGCTAAACTGCATTGATTTTTATATATCAATGTATGACAGATACTTTGCAAAAAAAAGAAACAAAGAAAGGAAAAAAATTAAGTGCCTTCCAAGGAAGAGGGAGGCAAGATGTCTGCTGACTGTGATATGTGTGTGAGTACAGATTTATGTGCAGAGAAAGTTGCCAAATAGTTGTGTTTTTATTAAAGAGTCTTAACTGAGACAGAATACCAACAAAATCAGGAAGAGTTCCTTCATTCACCTCTCAAAGCTCAGACTCCATTACTGAAGTGCCCAGCAGCCCAACAACAAAAGCCTTAATGAAGCACTTCTTGAGACCCATCATTTTTAGTATGCCTAAATTACTTCCAAGGTTAATTAGTTTCTGTTCAGCTGCTTTGACTCTCCCAGAAGTCAATACTGCAATGCAGACACTTCAGAAACTCCCTGCCTAGCTGAGCTCCACGAATTGAGGGCAGTGACTGAATAGTTTTTGAATGCACAATACCAGCTGTGTGCTTAAAACATGCATTTTAACATGCATTATTAGATTTTTAAAACATGGAAGGATTGAGGTAGTCAAGTCTGCAAATCATATGTGTATAGGCATGACAGTAAACACACATTTGTGTACAAATCAGAGGCTGGCTATGAAAAGTACAGGAATTATTTTTTAATTACATCCATCATACTATGAAATTGTAAGACCTCAATATAAAGGCAACCCCACTGCACTTCTGAGGGGCATTGACAGACTCTGTAAAATCTAAAAATAACTGCTGCGGGCATTTACATGAGATCAATTGAATTCAACTAACACAGAAGTTGTTTGGAGATTATTGTGTACTGGACCTTGCACAAGGGTTAATTTAGTCCTCTTTCTGCAACCATTGTGAACTACTGCTGCTGAAGAGCTAGGGAATATTTGTCTCTGTGTGACTGCAGCAATTCCAAAGGGAACTTGAGAACTGGGGAGTGTATGACAAATTTTTTAACAAGTAACTAAGGAGTGGGATGCCAGAACCCAAACTGGTTGTCTGTGCAACGAAGAAGTGAATGGATACTTCTATTCAAGAATATCCTAGCATGTAAGGCAATCACATGCTTTCAACAGTGAATGGATGAACTTTCTACCCTGCTAAAATCTAATGAGCCCCACAGTCAAAGGCAGAGGGAAAATTATTAATTTACTGGAACTGGTTTCAGCAATTTTAAGAGATGGGTACATTGCCACTGGCATAAGAGCCACTATTACACATAGGCAGACTGTTGTCCACCTTTCATTTTCTAGGTAAAGGAGAAAAAGGTTGAGAAGTCAGAGTCACAAAAAAGGGTGAAGTAGCTACAGATATCCGGAGACGAGCATTTTACTTCCTAATGTTTATTCAGTGCATTAAAAATAAATTCAAAACTGTTTGCAGGAAGACCTTCTCAGACCTCTGGCACACTGTTTCCAATGCTGAGGTCTTAAATAAAAATCAGCTCTGAAAAAGGATGTTCTTAACTTTTGAAATTCAGAGAACCCAAGGTTTACCCTTGTAAAATGGTTGTGCCACCTACAGAGACAGTACCAGAGCCTTAATCTTTAATTCTACCAGGAGGAAAACTGCTCTTCCTGCAGATGACAAGTGCCTGAATCCATTACTGAGCATGAGCTCTGAGAAACTCATCCTGAGAACACCTTCTGTAGGAAGTACATATCTATTTCAGTGAAACAAGAGAGCCAGCAAAAGTTAGTTTATATGCATTCCTCCTGTTAGCTGAGGGGGGAAAAGAAAAGCTGGTTATAATATAAAGCCTGGCATAGAAGACATGCAGACCCAAGAGTCATTGGAAGCAATGGACAGGAAAGACCTTAACAGTAAAAGACAGGAGAAAACACTGTGGGAAGAAAAGGGAAAAAATGAATCCATTTACAGTTGTTCAGAGGGCCCCCAGGGGTCTCAGGGAATTGTCTCAAGCTAGACTCTCACCCTGATATTCAGTAGCAAGTAGTGTGAAAACACAGTGGCCTTTCCCTCTGCCAGAGCATCACTTTGCTTCTTAACTTAACCTAGATAGGTATCTTTTGTGGGAGCTCTGTATCTATGAAACCTCTCAAATTTGGCTGAAATTCATCAGACAGACAAACAGGCAGATAAAGAACAAAAGTGGAGGATGAAAAACCAGTACAAGCTGTTAAGTTTCATTTCCTTAGGAAATGCACTTAAAATAAAAAAGTAGAAAGAGCACACATGCAATAAAGCTAAGAAACACAAGAAATACTGACCTCAATTTCACTTCCCTAGCTAAAGAGTAGAGTAGGTAGATATTTAACAGCTAAAACTAACAAAGGCAGACATGCAGTAGCTCTAGCATCAAAAGAAAAAAAAAAAGAATCAAAAGTTATATATTATTTACTAAAGGTGGTGGTTGAAGAAAGATAACAGTGACGGCAAGACTGCTTTTTTATAACAAAGTCTACAGTCCCCTCCTCTGGAGAAACTTGTGCCATCACCACAAATTCTCATTGCAAAGAGCCCAACTCCAGCTGCCTTTGGGCTATGATTAGGGTAGGAGTCCAAGAGAACCAAGCTGTGGGGGAAGCAGTTGTGGAGCTATTCTAAATGTCAGACCACTTTTCAACCATTTTCCCCAAAGTAGAGTGTGTGACTTGCTTCTTTCCTCATTCATCCAGTGATGCAACCTGTCTCAGCAACTTATACTTCTTTCTCATCTTTTTTCTGTCAGAATATAAACTATGCTAGCTTAAGTCAGAAAGGATCAGGTGATCTTTCTGAAACACACTTCCCATCTGCTCACACTTGCTTTACATTTTCACTTAGTGCATATTACTAGACTTGGAAGCTTAAATATATTTAACTTATTCTATTATATTTGCCCTGTAATGCTTCATCCCAACTCTGATCCCACCAAATTTGATAGTTACTGTTGTTCAGACTAATGCACAAGAACTCAGGACATCAGACAGGTAATCCTGGCCTAAGCTTTCAGATCAGCTGAGCTCCTTTTATCTGGGAGATATGAACATACATATCAAAGCCTTGGGCTAGCACACTCAGTACCTGGCAGCATCAGGTCATTTTCTGACAGACTGTCCATGCCAGTCCATTTCATCAAGTCAGTCAGACTAATCAGAAGGCAGAAGTGCTGGCTGGAGCCAGCTACACACATAAATGCTTACAACTAAGTGACAGATACCATAATTAATTTTTGCAAATATTTTAATTGCTCTGTATTTTTCTAATGTTACCTCCTCATTTACTGAGGACAAATTGAACAATTCCAAAGCATGAGTAATTTCAGTTAGAGATGTAAGATCATTTTTAATAGCTCTATAATTACAGAATTTAAGACAAGGCTTCTAGCTAGACCTAGTGGTCACTGGATCATTAAGCACCTCTTTCTTGTTCAACATCCTTCCTCAGCTTCTGAAAGAAATTAATATAGCACCTATTTGTATTCAAGAGATAATAAAAATCAATAACACATACTTATATTTTATTGATCACAATAAGAATATAAACCAGCCCTTCTTTCAATATTCCCCTCTTCTACAGAACTACTTGGGAAAAGGGCAGCTTTTTGGACTTGAATGGAGAGACCATGTCTTAGAAAGAACATCATGAAATAAACACTATTCTCTCTCTAAAAATAAATCTGATGTAATATAAATGATTTTTTTTTCTGAAAGTTGCATAGGTTAAAAATACATGGTACTAGACAAAGGAATATTTGAGTTCTGGCCAATTAATTCTCCTATCTTTACTTTTTCTTCACAAAGAGGGGGAAAACTGAAAAATTGTAGAGAGTCAGTGATGCACAGTTCTTCCAATACCCAAAGGTTCTTTACTAACACTGCTCTGTTGGGATGATTTAGCAGTCAAATACCCACAAACAGAGAAAAATTTCCTTCAAGGACAAGAAGTGTCAAAGAAAACAAAGATTCCCAAAACCAAAACCATGACACTTTAGCCATGAATGGGAGAATCTAGCAGAATCCCACCCACTTGCCAAAGCTTCAGGTCAGCATACAATGTAACTTTAATAAAAGAAAAAAAAACAGCTGAAGTAATAAAAATTGCCAGTATTTCTCACAGTAGGAACTGTTCTTCCTGCTGACACTCTTCTAATTAAAAGAACTTTTTTCTATTTCTCCCACTCATCCTTTTGAAAAATATCTGCTTTTATTTCATTTTTTCTGGTGAAATTTTTAAGGTAGCTCTCTGACTGCACATGTTATTATGTGTAGCAGATGGCAAAATCATAAACCAAGTTATTAAATCTATTCCCTCCATCCCCCAAATACACAGTAAATCAACATGTGCTGATGTTTTAATGAATACAGACTCAGTTTGGGTTTACTTTAAATCCCACTCACATGAATGATAGCTTACTACTGATTTGAAAAGGAACTTAAGTTAGCCACACACCTCAAATGAACTGAAGCACTGAGACTGGACCTACACTATCAAATACCTCCCCTTTTTTTTTGAGACTATATTCTTTCTTTATATACCCAGCAATATCATTCTATTGCAGCCATGCTACATCCTAAATGCTTGTTAAAAATCATCTTACAGCCTATATGGTCCTTTCATCATATTTACACAGGAAAAAAGTTACCAACTTTTTCCTAGGAAAGTATGTGTCAAATATATTAGTCAAGAATTCACAAAATTAAAAATAAGCAAGATGTAATGTTGCATCATAAATAATTAATACCACAGTTATCATTTCCAGCAAAATATTTACTGAAGGCTACATAGCATTTTTACATACTTGGATATCAAAAATAAAACTGGCCACAAATCTCCTGTTGGCTGCAGGAAGAGTATTAAAAATATTTACCCCTATTTCCATGGTGAATGAAATCAACAGTTAAACATACCCTATGCTACAGTCTTTTAACAGCAGCTATATGAAAATTCTGAGCTTGCAGATGCCTCTGGAATGCCTCATCCAGAGTCACAGAATGGGTCAGGCTGGAAAGACACCACAGTGGTCATCTAGTTCAACCTCCCCACTCAAGCAGGGTCATCCTAGAGCACATGGTACAGGATTGTGTCCAGACAGTTCTGGAATATCTCCAGTCAGGGAGAATCCACAATTTCTCTGGCCAGTTTTTCCAGTGCTTGGTCGCTTGCACAGTAAAGAAGTTCTTCCTCATAGTCAGGTGGAATTTCCTGTGCACCAGTGTCTGGCCTCTTGTTCTAGTCCTTGGCTCCATTGAAAAGAGCCTAGCTCCATCTTCTTGATACCTTCTCTTCAGATACTTATAGACATGGATGAGGTCCCCTCCCAGCTGTCTCTTCTGGAGGCTGAACAAGCCCAGCTGCCTCAATCTTTCCTCCTAAGAGATGCTCCTGTCCTTTCAACATCTTTGTTGCCCTGTGCTGGACTTGCTCCAGGAGCTCCACATCTCTCTTGCACTGGGGATCTCAGAACCAGACGAGTTCTCCCACTTACATTAAAGGAGCGCTACACCAAACTGTCTCTCAAGCTCCACCTTAAACAAGAGGCAATTAGGAAAGACTCTGGAAAACCAGTAAAAATTACAATCACAGAGCCATAGAATGGTTTGGGTTGGAAGGGACCTTAAAGGTAATCCAGTTCCAACATCTGTATTGTGGCCAGGGACACCTTCCACTAGACCAGGTGGCTCAAAGCCCCATCCAATCTGGCTCAGAACACTCCCAGGGATGGGGTATCCATAGCTCCTCTGGGCAACCTGTTCCAGGGCCTTACTACCCTCACAGTACATAATTTCTTCCTAATACTTAATCTAAACCTTCCCTCTTTGAGCCTGAAGCTATTGCCCTTTGTCCTATCACTACAATCTGATCCCTTCAAGTGTTAGAAAAGCAAAGCACTGCTAAGGGTGCCCAGCCATACAACACTAACCCTGTTGCTCAATCACTAATGCCTGCAAGTCAGCTGCCCAAGAGAACAATTCCCATTGCCTCCAAGGGCCCTTCTGGCCAGACCAGGAGCAGTACTGCAGCCTCACACCCCAGGCAGCCCCCAAAGCTATCCACTACTCCAGCCTGGTGCAAGCAAGCAGCCTGAACTGAAAGGTGTGCACTGTGTCAAGGTGTAACTTACCGCAGTGGGTTGCAAACCACATGTAGAATACATGCATATTAAACACTCAGATTCAGCAAGAAGTCAAACTTTTAAAAAAATTGAATAGCCCTGCAACTTTCCTCCAAAGGTGGTAGAATTCAAATCACTATGGAAAATTATGATGAAAAAACTGGTTAGCTAAGACTAGCAATGTACAGTCATGAACTCTAACCTTTATAGCAACATCTTATGACTGAAACTCTTCACTAGTAATTTCTAGAATGCCTCTGCTGCTTGATTGACCTCAAAAATCAGATAACAGCAAAAACTAAACTAAAGCTTTCAACCAGCAAAGTAACAGGATACCTCCTGTTAAGGTATCACTCCCTTTAAAAATGTATGGTTTTGGTATTACTGGAACATTTGAAAAAGGTCCAAATAAATAGCTATAAAACCACATATAACAGGAAATAAGCCAATGTTATCTTGTACTGCTCTGCCCAGACAGGCTCCAGGCAGCTTATCCTTGCTATGCAACATTGTATTGACTATTACTAGGAAGCATAAAAATCCAGCAGAAGAACAAAACAGTTGGCAATAGATTTTTTTTTTTTTTTTTGTTATCCCACTTATTTTTAGGAAACAAGGTTTAGGAAAAGCAAACACAAGGCATTTCAATTAGGCAGATATATATAGATACACACAGACTTGTTTTGCAACCTTTTTAATCCCCTGGTGCCAAGGATACCATGGTCCTGATATGGCTGATGTTTGCATGCTATTAAAAAACATGTTCTAGAACAGCAAGACTGAACTCCTTGTTTATCCATATGTGAATTTCATTTTATTTTTTTTTTAATATCAGTAACCTCACATGACTATTTTGGTAAGGGTGGGCATCAGAGACACGGCTTCTCTAGAACAGAACCTCTGTCATATCCATTTATCCAAGAATCTTATAATTTATGAAGAAACATAATTTTTACGAAGCAGGCATTATATTCAGTAGTTAGGCATGCAGCAACATTTTGGAAAGTCTACTTCCAGGTAATTTGGCTGAAAAAATGAGGAAAAGGGAGACAAAGGAGCCGCTAAAACCATTTCACTGACTTCCCTGTTCTAATACCAGGGAAAATACTTCCTCTCAGAAAAGATGTTATGTGGGTGTGCTTGAAAACATCTGAGACTTTCAAGGAACACATTCTTTTTCTGGCATACACTGAAACATTTCTAAAAGTGATAAATGACAGTGTCACAGTCGCCTATCCAAATTTAAATGAAAAACAGAACTATCCTTTCTGAAATAGAGGAAGGCCAAGTTATCATACCTCTCCTTGAGCTTTGGGGACTGTCATTTAAAAACAGGACATCTCCCCTTTATTCTATTTTACCAGTCATCTCCTGCTGGTTTCCTGCTAAGAGAGCTCTTCCCCCTGCCCTCCCAGGAACATTACATTAGTCACACATCATTTTCCCTAGGTCCTAGGCCACCAGAACAAAAACACAGAATGTAATACATTCATTTACAAGAATGGCCTTACTGTTCTCTTTTCATTTTATGTAAAAGGCCTAAATGATCATTTCTTCCACTTTCATTAGAGAAAGGCGAGAGATTTCTAGTCTAGCACATCTTTCACAGCCTTCTGTGAGTGTCTGAAAAGCACTTTTTGGATAAGAGCTATACAGAAACTCTATAGGGAAGCCTCTTTGCTTTTTTGGGTTTTTTAACAAAAAAAAAAAAAAATCTGTAATTTAAAATGCAGCATTAGACCAAAGCTTTTACTGGTTTTGAAGCCATCTTTAGAAACACCATGCAGAGAAAAGAAAAGACTGCATCTTTTTCATAGAGTCACATTTTAGACTGGCAAAAGTAATAACTTAATCCACTGTTAAATAAAGAAGTAAAATCAGGAATGCTGCAGTTTTCATGGCATAGAGAAAAATAAAACCTGGCCAGTTTCTGAAATTAAGTGCTTCATATCCCCCTCTAGAAAAATTTATTCAAATATATGGAATTGTACGGCATGCACATAGCACCTCAGGGTATCAGCACAGCACTGGGTAGCCTCTCTGAAATTATATCTTAGCAAATGTGGCTACCAGTAAGTCACGAAGCAAAGCCAAGAACAACTCGACATGTCAGATATATATTCTGACATGACTGGCCCTGCTGCTCCAGAAAAAACACATAGAAAAGCAGTGTTCCCCCAGCCACAAGTCTGCCTCCATTGAACTTGGGAGTGAAAAAGGGAAGGGAGATTTGGAAGGTCAACCTCAGAAATGAAAGAGACATCAAGGTGCAGAGACCTACAGTTTAATAATGACTGGCACTCAGACCACTGGGACCTGTACTACATTTTGACTAACAGCTCCAGGACACAACTTCTAGAAATAAATACTCTATAAATGTACTTTTTACATATATATATATATATATATATATATATATATATATATATATATATGCACACACATACATATATATACATACATATATATACACGTACATATATATACATAGATATACACACATTTACATACATACATATATATGCACATACATATATTTACACACATATACATATATATATATGTGTATATATGTATATACATACATATATACACACACTTTTTCTTTTCAGAGCTGTAGCCATGGGTTTCTAAAACGAGCAACAGTTTCCAAATAACTCTACTTTCTAATAGCATATTTTTAAAAACATTAAAGAATACTGAATAGAAAAAGGCAACAAAAAAAAGGATAAAATGACAAATGCAAATGGGTGTGAGATAACATGACAGACAAGTAGAGGCAGCAGAGAAAATACCACTGATAGATACAGACAAGGTAAGAAGTGAGCCTGGTACCTAGCAACCAAGTGATTTACTCAGATTTGCTGCTAGAATTTCCAGAATTCTACGTCGAACTCTGTAAAATACAGTAGGAGAGCGCTAAATGACTTGAGTGGAGAACAGAATATAAACAACATTAAATGAAACAGAAGTTTGGAATGTTTATGATTCAACCGAAATCCATGCATCGTACTTACATTATTCTTCTGGAAAATAATTTCCTGAAATAAAAAGAAAAGAAAATGTTGATGGCATTAGGAAAGATATTTGATCAGTATGACTTTCTAATACTACTGTTTGCACACATGACAAGAAAAGGTTGGTTGACAGATATTTTCTTATGCTTGTCAAATCAACATAAATGAGGTATTGTCTCAGAAGAGACAAAATTACTATGCAATCAAGTAGATACATACAACTTATGTATACATAAGAGCATACCTACTGTCTGCATGTTAATATACATATATACACCTATATACATGTCCCTCCATTTATAGATTTTTTCTAGAGGGATGATGTCCAGAAGTTGTCTATTAATAAACATCTATTCATTGGAAAAGCCAAATATAGTAAGTAACATTTTGCTACCAGGAGAAGCAATCAAAAAGAATAGTAAAAGCAGCATTCATATGAGGTTTTAAAATATTCCAAAACTGCTTGAAATTCACTTGGCTCTAATAATCAGATGCAAAGAACATATCTTCACATTTTCAATGTGAATTTTCAGAGAATTAGAAGCACATCCAGATGGAAAGAGCTGATTCCTGCACACTAATCCAGGTGGTACAGCTCAAGTATAAACCACTTCTGAACAATGATCATCTTGCTTCCAGCATGACTTGTCAGCAAGTTCTGATCCTAGGAATTGATAACAGATTTATCAGACAGTTTTTCCTGTGCCACTGGGACTGGTAAGCAGCTTCACTGGCACAACAGCATTAAAAACAAGAACAGTGTCAAACCAAGGTCCCTCCTACTTTCTGTGTTGTTTAAGTCAGGCTTTGATAAAACTGTTCTTCTCCCTGTAGAGAGGGCATGTTTCACATAGGACTGTTTCTAGCTTTCCAAGTGTGGGTCATAAAGGTCTGGTCAAATCCCCCAGCATGGACAGGGATATCTTCAACTAGATCAGGCTGATCAAAATCCTGCCCAGCCTGGCCTGAGTCTTCATGCAGAACATTTCACCAGCAAAAGTTTACTGCTTCATGCCCTGATTAAATCGTCTGCTGCAGTTCTGTATTTCTTTCATTTTCAGTTTTTTAATTCCTCCTTTCATACAGGATTAAAACTGCACATGCTCTCCTGCATTGCTTCTACTCTTTACCTGCTGGCTGTAACAAACACAGGAACAAACACTGCCTCAGAATATGTCCCAGTATGCCCACAGCTACTATTTTTTGGCAGTTACTAAATAGTATGGAAAGGGTCTCACTCTTTGACTAATTCCCTACAGGCTATCAAGAGCAGAGATACAAGCCCAGTTCAAAACTAAGGGAAACCAAAGGGAATCTTTCAATCAGCAGAGTACTGGTGGCAACTGTGACATCCAAGTCCCCCTGCACAGAACTGGGCTTCCACTGAAGCCAGTAGGAACCCAGCATGTGACCCATTTACAAAGCCCAGCTCCTAAACTAGTAAAAAGTTCTTCCAAGTGCCCAAGAAAGCCTGATGCCACACCCCAAGTGATTTCTCCTTGGGAGTTGGGTATTTGGCTCCTTGCCCAGGACAATGAAATTCTGCTCTGCTTATACTGTAGATCATTGTACTTACACAACTGGATTAAATTCCCAGATACATCTTTTATCATTAGCATTATTTTTAGGGCTTTTATCTGTATACTCTTTGTGTTGCAAGAAGAAAGGAAATAATTGGATTGCAAGCAGTCCAGTTAGCTGAGAGAATTTAGAGGGGAGAGCAGGGAGCACAAACTGAGTTACTAAGCATTTCCTTCAAAATATAGGGCCAGTCTGAAAAAAATAGGACAGAATCAAAACCAAATAGCCTGCACTTGCCAGAAGCAGTGGAAGCAAACCCTTCCTGAGTGGTGCTGGTGCCCAGACTGCAGTCTGACTCACCAAGCTGCTCATTCTAAATTCTTCTTCTCAGCAAAGCTTGGAAGAAAAGTGCAAGAGCATAAAACACCTTCTGAGTAAAGCCAATGCATCTGAGAGAGGGGAAGTAATTGAAAAGACTGCCAACCAAGTTGTCTGTCCTTTCCTATCATGGAAGTTGCTAAACTTTTAGGATAGTTGCAGTAGGAAGCAAGTACCAACTTCTTGGCTGACAAAATCCACAGCCCCCAGAGATTATCTTAAAACACCCTCTTGCCTTAAACCAAAGTACTATAACTGTGCACTGAGGCATGAGTTTTGTTCTTACTGACTTTGTTACACTGCTGCTAATCCCCAGAACAGCAGTCCTGCAGGTACCTCATGCAAACAGCTGTAACTCAGCAAGATTTAGCAGGGGGTATCAGGAGGCCCCATAAGGTTTAGCTGAAAACTGCTAATTTAGACATAATCTAAAGCCTAAGGATTATTTTACTGCCTACACACTACCACTCTCACAGGATTGTTATTACTGTAATAGTTTACCACAAACACCAGTAATACCCTTGAATGACAAAGTCTTGCATTTAGTTTCTCATCTCAAATTTGGCAAACTTCTGTTTCCATAAACAGCCATTTAACAGCTAGGTATTTAACTGACTCCAATCAGGCAATCTAAATCTTTCTCTTTAGAAAACTAAACTGAGTTTTACAGCATGGCATTATAGACATCTTTGCCAGGCCTCAGAACATTTTTTTGCTATTCTGTTCTGAACCACAAGTGGCCTTTGTATTTCTTACAGAAAGAATTTATTTCAAGGGTTAGACTAGCTGTAACTTCCCCTCCAAACCCCTTTTTCCACCCAAAGCTACCTTCAGTGACTGCAGAGACTCCGCATTTGTGTCACAGTAGAGGATAATGTTGTTAGCCATGCTGAAGCTCTCCCTGACTCCCAGATGGTAGAACAGGGAAGGTTGACGGAAGGCATCACTCATCTCTACCACAGCAATATCTGCAGAAATAAATAAATAAATAAAATGTCAATGCCACACATTTCTGACAGTCAAATACATCTAGGTCATGTTTCTTCACACAATTTATTTTGGTAAGAAGGCCTGGCTTTAAGTAGGAAATAAGAGATCTAGAGGGATTTCCCCATTTTAGCTATTATGCTTGAATTTTGAACACAGTCAGCAGGATGTGGTTTAGTTTTTTTCTATTTCACTATTACTCCTTTATTTTTTCTTTAAATGAGACCTTAAAAAGGTAAAAATGGATAAGCCACTAATCAAGAAAATAAAAAAAAAATGTAATTGCTGTCTTGAAGAATAAAATTTGCTTGGTAAATCTATACATGGTGAATGTTAACCTTAGCAAAAAATAAAAAAAAATTACATTACATGTACTTTTTACAAGTTGCAATAAAAATTCATGTAATCTATAACATACTGTATAGATTCTGTACTAGAACTTGGAAGAAAACAAACTGAAAGGTAACATTCCAATATAAATCACCATTCAGATCTATTTTGATTCATACAGAGAAATGATAGAATGAGAAAAGGTCAAGGTACAGATGCAGAGAAGCAAAGAGGGAGTGAATATATAAAGACAAAGAAACCCCATATAAGTAAAAACTTCACTGAAGAGAATTCTGTTCATAACAAAGTTTACCTGTGTGAATAATGCATGCAAGCACATACATGAATGCTTACAGAAACAGGAATGTGGTCGACAATTTCTCTCAAACCATGTGTTTATCTTGACAAGATTTGCACCAATGCCAAAGTATAACAAGAGGCAATTAGCTATTTCTGCTGACTCTTTGTAAGATTCCTGTTATACCAGGCAGCCTATTTCCATGGCAAAAGTCTTGTGGAATCAAGAGAGCAAAGCAAGAAAACTGACTCATCTCCACCTCTTATACAAACACCTTTCTGTCTTTTCATCCAATTAATTTTTTTCTTAGGTTTCAGGAAAAAATACCAGAAACCCAAACCCAAACCAGAGAAATAAGCTTCTGTTAAAGAGTAGGACAAGAAAAGCAGCCTGGGTACCAGTATCTCTCTATGCTTTCCCATTCCTTTGGAAGCTTCCATGACTGAGAAGACAGATAGCAAGACAAGCTCTGTAGGGAAAAAGCCTATACCCTCAAGTTTTTCTACTCTAATTAATCTAATCAGAGATTCTACCTCTAACCACAACTTCTCACCTCACCTATTTACTTAGATCATCAAAACTGAAATGAAGATATTCAATAAAAGATAAGCCTTGTGGTCACACTCTGAACTGGGGAAGCTGTGTCTCTACAACTTGTTGAAAAGGAATACCTTTGAGACATCTAGTCTTCAGTAATGTGTTTCTGTAACTGGCCTACAGGCTTATAAATTATTAAAAGCCTGAAGGAAGGATAGATATACACAGGGGAAAGAGCAAACCTTTGCCTATACGAGCCTTCAAGAAACAAAATTAAAATAAAGGAGACTAATATGGTATAAAAAAATATATTTTTTCACACTTAAAAATCTAATATTAAGTTACGTTTTCTAAAAGATTCATAACTTGTGTTCTAAGCATCTCCCTCTGTCCAATTCCACATAAATATTTGCAGTATGGATGCCATCAAATTTTATTGAAGCAAAAAAGGCAGAGCACTACTAAGACTACACATATACTCACTTTCATTAATTTTAGGGAACTGAAGCATCACAAAAGCCAAACAAGAATGACAATACCACTGCTATATTTTGGGTGAGATTACAGTCCATTTATTTTCTTCTGAAACTTGCCATAATACAAGTTATATTTTTAACTGCTCTTACTCACATAGAAGTTTAATCTTGAGCAACTCCAAATCTATGGTACATATCTGTTAGTGCCAAGCAGGAAGAAAACTTGCGCAATGTGCCATGACTTAATTCTGCAATCTTGCAAGATAATGTGCTCTCACTAGAGTTGCAAGACTAAGATTAAAAGAGAAATATTACTTTACATGGAACCTGATCAAAGCTAAATTACAAAAAACACTTGAGAAATCCTATGTTAAAATGGCGAGTTCCTAAGATCATGAAGAAGGAAGGAGAAACTAAAAAAAATTATGTATGCATATATATATATATTACTGTCAAGCTGGCCAAACAAACTGAACAGAGTCTGACACAGGACCACACCATAGGAAACATTCCTGGGTCCTATACCATCCCTACCATAGTAATAATAAAATAAAATAATAAAGTAAAAAAAAGTAAAATAAAATAAAATAAAATCTATACAAAAACCTTGAGTTACTTACACAGATGAGGGAAGGACCATGAGTAAAGAAACATCTGTATGACTGACACTGAGATACTGGCATAAACTCTTCTGTGATACTTGTATTTTTTATGTAACTAAAGAAGAAAAGATATGTCAAGACCTCTGTGAAATCTTTCTGGATAATCTCATGTGATAAATAAAGCAGTGTCTTCCTTGGAATAGGTCCATCTTTTGTGAGGTTTTCCTGCTCATTCTAGCAGTTATATATTTTAAGATGAAGATGCCATTCACAACAAAGAGATCAGATTTCTCAAGTTCAGGTTAGGCCTCAGGGCTGGTATTGCAATTTCCAAGGGAAACAACCCAAATCTTACCTGCAATTCCAACAAGCCAGAAAAGGGATATGCACTTTTGAGATCAGATGTCTATTCAAATAAAAAAAACCCATATATCCTAAACCAGCTCTTCTGACAGACCTATTTCTGACTATCTTCTTTCACAATATCAGGAGAGAAACTCCTCTGAGCAAAGGAGGCATCAATGTACTTGACAGAAGTCAAATACTATGTAACTGATTTGGGAGGGGGGGAAAAAAAAGATAAAAAACCCACCACAGAAACATGAGTGGTATTGGTTTCTATAAAGCACCTGAAATGTACCATCAAGTGCACTACAAAACAGCCAAACACTATATTCAGTTACATAAAATATGATTAGAAGTTTAGCAAAGATGAGCAAGACTGATGGTTTTCAAGACAAATCTAATTAAAAGTATACATACATATATCAATATTTTCATTAGTTACAAAGACCCAGGATTTAGCTAAGCCCAAAAGAACTGTTTGGTTATCAATACATAAACTGCCATGATCCTCTTTATCAGGTTCTCACTCTCATTTCCCCCAAATGAAATCAATTGAACATTCTGATGCCATAGAGGATAAGTTTTCTATTCATTGGAGAACACAATTTCATAAGTGGCAAAGTGGTATTTCAACAAAGGTGGAGGAATCAGCTCCACAGTTACACTGGAACTACTCCCTTACCAAAACACCTGTGGTTTGAGTTTCAAGGCAAGTTAAAAAATGCCTGATCAAGCACAGGAATCAGAGTAGAGCTCCCTCAACAGCTAGGACCTCAGAATGAAGCACTCTGAAGACCAGGAACATCAGTTCACTGACATCAATTCACTTCAAATGCTCTTGCACACCTTCCATGTTGCAGCAAACAAGGTCTGTTCAGGCTCCAGCAGACTAATGAGTAGGGTGGGTGTGGAAGCACACTGCATAAAACAGGAGAAAAAACAATAAAGTGCAAGAACTGCACGCTTTGCAACCTCACTGGCTGCAAGAATGTGAAATTTAATTTTGTGCCCAAGACCGAAGTAGGGGATAAAATTTACTCTATCATGAAAGTCAATCTAATGACAGATCGCTGATACTAAAGAAAACAGGTATAGAACAGTCTTTACCTTTTCTAGTTATTTTCAACATTACAGCTAGAAAGTCTTACAATAGGTCTAGCAGGAAATTATTGTCTCCTGATAGTTTATGAACAATAAAGTCTAATTACAACCTTCTCTCCCATCTCCTTAACAGCTGGCATGCCTAAATAGATAAGACTAGAGCTTCATTCACTCTGGCCTAGGCACCAAAACCAGCATATATCCAGCAGCAGGCAGTTTAGTGTCCATGTCCTAAGTCACCCCGAGCTCTGTCTGCCTGCTGACAGCAGCCAAACTGCCTCTAATGAAGCTGCCTGTGTACACATTAGCTGAGTAACCACACACTGAGCTGCAGACACGCCAACTACTGCGCAATCACAACCTAGACTGTTATTAGGCTAACTCACATCTACACCAACAATAGCTTGAAACACACTATCACACATCCAAGAGAACAAAGTATCACTGCAGTAGTAACTGGCTTCTTATTACCCTGGGAAATCAGATTCATGAGTTGGAATTGGAGGCAACCTACTTAACCTCTTTTACCTGAGAAGCACTGAAACAGTACACATCTCTGTGAAGTCTGGCATAGATTAAAACTATCTTACTAATCATTCCTAACTGTGATGTAAATCCACTTACTTTGCTTTAAGTTACCTATGCAAAGACGGACAATCCTATATGTAAAATCTCTGCTAATTAACTTGTCTTAAGAAATGGTAAAAACTCAAGAGTATACACATTAAGATGGCAAAAAAAGGGTAAGTGTCTATTAGTGGATACACAGCCCTTTGCTCTTGGCTATTAGCCATGCCTTTAGTCACCAAGACAGTGATAAATGAAATGCAGTGGTCAAAGTTCATCTCCTACTCATTGTTTTAAATGTAACAGAGCAAAGAAGAATGTTTAAACAAGTGCTCTGAGATATCTCACATGTACACCCTACTTTTTGATACTACCTGCTTGCCACAGTGCTGCCAGGAAAAGCAGTGAATACAAACAAAGCAGCTATACAACTAATGAATGTTTATGTTTGCTATTATCTTCTGATTAATTGGTATTAAACACATGACCATTGCCTTGCATTCACTGTCCCACAATTAATCAGGGGAAAAGGAAAGACGATAACGGCAACTTCTGAGACCAGAATTTTGTGTTCTTTTCCACTTGAGGGCTAAAAGAGTAAGATACCATTCTGACTGAGTTATAGAAGAAAAGAAAGGAGGGCAAAATTTATTTCAGTGCAAGTGTGAATACCAAACTTATTTCATACTGCAGTAGCAGCTCTCCATTCAGCCTCAGAATGATGATATGATGACACTTACTATTGGGCAAACTTTCAGAAACAAGCAAGGAATATCCTTATCTACTTCTTTATGACTCTCTGTGCTTGGCATAAATATTTTCCTGTTTATCAGAGACTGCCTGCATGAGGTAGGAAATCTGCTTTGGCAATCCCAACATGTCAGTACAGATTGGTATTTCTGGTTCAACCGTGGAAACCACAGTGGCACTGACTTGTCAACAGCACTGGAAACAGACATTTCCTGTCAAGAGTGTCTCATATGGCTCCAAGACCGGAAACAATTGATGGGAGCCACTGAGGTGAGAATACCCAAACACAGGTGAATGGCCAACCTCCCAGGAAACCAGTCCAGCCAAGCCAGTCTGCTGGGAGAGGCTAACAAAAAACCCAAACAAACAAACAAAAAAAATCACACCACTTTGTAAGGGTGTCTGAGGCTTGAATATGGGGAAGGAAAAGCAGGTGATGATGGCACAGGCAAGTTAAGTGTGAATACCAAACATTTCATACTGCAGTAGCAGCTCTCCATTCAGCCTTAGAATGATGATATGATGACACTTAATATTGGGCAAACTTTCAGAAACAAGCAAGGAATATCCTTATCTACTTCAACTTCTTTATGACTCTCTGTGCTTGGCATAGATATTTTCCTGTTTATCAGAGAGTCAAGCCAGTCTGTTGGGAGAGGCTATCAAAAAAACACAAACAAACAAACAAACAAAAAAATCACACCACTTTGTAAGGGTGTCTGAGGCTTGAATATGGGGAAGGAAAAGCAGATGATGATGGCACAGGCAAGTTAAGTATGCCATATACTAGAGGAAAAGGATGGCATTTGTAGAGGCTTGAACTTATGCACAAAGTAGGCTTAAGAGCATCAAGACAAAAACAAGTGATGGACATGAGCTAGTTCTTATCTACAGAAATGCACTATGACGTAGGAATCTTATCTTACTGTCTCAAGAAGTAATCCTGTCTTGAGCAGTCTCATTTTTATGCAATGGAAGTAGAGATCCACCATGAATGAAGTACAGATCAGAGCCTGTCCTGCAACCTACCCAAAAGGGAGTTTCTGAGCACAAATTCCCAGAAGATACAACACAAACCCAGCTGTCTGGTGAGTGGTCCCTTTCCAGATGCTGCATAACACAAAGTTGAGCTAGAAATAATTAGAGCACTTAGTACTTGCCCAAAAAGCACCAAGTTACCTTTGGATACAGCAGTACTATTTCTATTTTGCCCTCATGCTGCTATTAAGAGCCCACTGTTCCTTGAATAGCTAAAATGAGCTGAGATGCTCTTGAATTTCAAAGTGAACTCCTACACCTAGACTTATAAGCAAAAAGGTATGATTTCACTTCAGATAAACTCAATAAACAGCTTTTACTGTTGCGGATGGTTCTGACTCTCTTCCACATTTGTTTCAGATCTAGTGTGGTCAATACACAGTGAGACAACTCAGTCTCTCTGTTTGCTTGGAGGGGTGGGGTGAGTGTGCAGGATCAGCTGACTCCTGGATCAGTTAGATGATCTCACTTTCCACCCACACAATCACTAGGTGCTATATAAAGAAGGCACCCAACATCACAACATCTGCAAGGAAGCAACTGAATACCTACTTAGTCCTGCTTGAGAGTCACATATTGTTCCAGGTCGGTAAATTTTAATCCTCCATACAGACATGGATTCAACATCCACTTGTTTAAGAATCCTATATATAACATCACAGGAAGAAGAGTTCCTTAAGGAACAAAACAGAAAATAAACAAAAAACCATAAACACATTCTACCTCATAGCATTAGGCATCTATAGCCATACTGACAGACTCTAAATTGAGTATGTGACTCAATTTAGGTCTCTAGGAGTCTGCTCATTACTAAAAAAAAAAAACAAACAAAACAAAACCCAAACTAGCTACTCATGTAAAAGCAATCTTTCCTCCTTTTACATCATTAATAACTGTTTATTTCTTTCTAGTTAAGGTAAGAGAGAAGAACTACTTAAAGACTGACAATATGCAAATAGAAGATGTCCCTGTATAAATTTAAACTGCAAATCACAAGCAAGTTCATAATCTACAAAAGCAAATGTCCTGGAGAACTGCCCCAAATGTTTAACTGATTGGCAGTGATCTGCTGTCACAGGGGAGCATTAAAAAACTTGCACCCTGTCCCAATACATCAAGGTGCTCCTTAGTAACACTTGAGCAAATTGACTCCTGCCAACTTTTGTAGCTAACTGGCTCACATCACTCTCACAAAATCAAATGTAATACTTCACCAAGTAGAACTAACCAAGCAAGAAGGAGAGAAAAACAAGTTACTTTTCTTGTTGCAGCAACAGTATTCAAGACCAAGATCCTCCAAGTGAAACTCTGGCCTTTTTGTCTGCACTATGCTTCAAAGATGTGAAGGGAAAAGAACCTCTTGCTTCTGTAATCAAAAACTGATGAGAGATAAGCTGAACGCAATTACCAAAATAAAACAGCAGAAGCTGGCAAGGAACTGGTAACAAAAAGAAAGTTGTAACAGCTGTTAGAAAAGAAATGAGACAGAAAGATAGAGATGACAAACAATAAAGGGTTGTGCAGGAATTAACACATCAAACTACACATCAAAATCTAAATTACTGTGTCAATGATCTGAAGACAACTGAAATAATATAGAAAGGCTTTCTGATAAAGAAAAAGAAAACAGAAGAAAGCTTGAGTTTCAAAAAATCCTCTCTCTCTTGGCCCAAAACAGGATTATAATGTTATCACATGATTCCAACCCCCAACAATTCAGAAAAACCACTCTCAGCTTAATGCATGTGGGAGGAACTCAGGATCAGGCAAGAATAAAAGATGACAAGCAAACAAAGAGCCACTTATTCAAAAATAACCTCAATATGTTCAGACTCACTGCATCTGTATCATTCCTAGTGAAACAGGCCCCCTAGTACCAATAACACCAAATACTAAAGACTACCTTAACTCTGAACTTTGCATCAGAAAAAATAACTCGGATCACAATGGGGTAACTACTGAAGCTCAGCTGAAAGCTGAAGCACATTACAGGGCTAGATTTAGGATCTGTACCAAATGCTATTTAAGCAACACACAGACACAACAGCAGAAGCAGTCAATGGAAACAAGGCAGGCTGCAGGAAACCAGTACTTCCACATTGAGAAATTTTGTTCAGAAGATCTTCATCACTGCGATTTTTTTCAAAAAAGACCAAATACTCCTTTGGCCTGGACAGGATCTTAAGCGGGCAAACTCCTAGATAGATAGAGATAGAGATAGAGTGATAGAGAGACTGATAGAGAGACTGATAGAGAGACTGATAGAGAGAGAGCGTGATGGTACTTACATGATTATTTTGGTTTATGTCCCATGTTATGTGTCTTTGAGATGCAAGATGAGAGTGATTATTTATTCTCTGGAGAAGTGACTGAGCCTACCCAAGAAGAAAGAACTTGCAAGAACACAGGTGTGCCAACAGAAAAGTTCAGAGAAAAAAGGAGACTCCTATGAAAACCAAACAGCCAGGTCTCATGGGTGGTGGAAAGTTTTCCAAAAGTCTATGTGAACTGCAGAATTTGCAAGAGCTCAAAAGTTGCAGAGAACATTAAAGCCAAGGAAAGAAACAACCATCCACCTCAAGAACAGGACGGGCAGGAGAAAAACCTGATCAAAAGTTCTTTTTATTTCTGTCTTTCCTGTTCTGTTTATTTCTGACTTAATGACCTCAAGTTTTCTCCACCTAAGAAGTCTTCCAGCTTGAGTTTTTATCCTAAAATCTAACTATTTTCACTTATAACACAGTTATATATTTGGTTTCTTTGCCCAGCTCACTGTGACAAAAATGTCTACACAAATTCACCTCCAAACTTCAAAACTATGTCTGGGTTTCATTGCAGCATCTGGAGGGATCAGGTCAAAACTCTGTTTTTCTTCTCTGCCAGAAACCAGCAGGCAATGTGGCAGAGATGGTAAGAATGGTGCAAGTAGAGACTGAGCTTTTTTAAACAATCCACACACATTTAGAGTAAAATGTTGCGCTACCTAGAAAGCAGAATATCAACAAGTAATTTAGTGCTTAGTATTATGTGAACAATTAGAGCTGCTTTTCTTCCTGCATGATACTTCGCATCCACTACCACTGAACTTCAGCTGTCCTTCAGCTATTTATTTCCCTGGTACCATAAAACCTTCTGCAATTCTTTACTGCCTGTTCTCTAAAGTTTTGACAGGCCTGCACGAGAAAGAAATTTTCAGATCAGCCGTGAAACTTCTGAAAAGCCCAATTCAAAAAGAGAAAGTAAGGAACAATCCTTTTAACAGCCTGTTTTTCTAGAGGCAACCTTGCTTCATTGCAAAACTTAACTTCTTTTCCTTTTCTTTAAGAGTCCACTTAAAGGTTATATCTGTCATCTCCAGATTTTTTGTCCCTTCAAGAGTATTTGGTAAAGTATGCTATCAAAAGCTTTTTGACATTTCAATATACTGTCTTAAATGGATGACCCTTAAGTACAGGCCCATCAGAAGAGTGTGATTTCCTTCTACAAAAAACCCACTTCAACTCCTCCCTGCTGCCAGATTTTACCCATGACTCTAAATGATGTGCTCTTCATTTATATTTTTAACCCATTCGCCCTAATGCAATACCAATATAATCTCCCACTACAATGCTGCCGACATCAAATAAAGTCAGAAGTCATGCACCAAAAAAATAGCAGTCTGCAGCAAGTATTACTCCAACTCTTTTGGAAACTGTCTTACTAAGGCTTCCATGCCTTTTTACACATTTTTAACTTGTTTACTCATCTGAACAAAAGTTCTCCTTCCAAAGGACATCATTCCATTTCTTCATCTTCTTAGCAATGCCACCTGATGTAGATTACTTTAAAATTTCTGTTAATAAACAGCACACATTATCTGGAAGGAATTTTTCTTAGAACGTCTTTATGCCATCTGAAAGCTCTTCCTCTTTTTAGCTAATCCTGTCAATTTCTTGTTGAGAAGCTTGCTCATTTTTACATATGTTCTAGTAGAAATGTGGCCTGCACCAAGAGGAGCTAAATGTCTAAGACAGACCCTTCTCAAGAAGGCAAGAGCCACACCCATTAAGCCACTGAAAAGACTCTGGAAGTGTTTCTAATACAAAGATGTACAAATATTTATTACAATATTATTTTCAAGTAATGAGAGTTAATGTTTTCCAATCCAGTGATACCAAAAATGGTTTAAACTTAGAAGATTCATGAGCAGCAAGTACAGACTGAAAAACAAATACAAGCACTTCAAGATTATGATGAACAGCATCTGAAATGCCTGAAAAAAATGGGACTCTTCCTAAGCCTCTGAAAATTTGGAAGCAGAATTTTTCTAAGAGATGTAAACAAACACATTTGTTAAATGTCTTTATTTAGTCATGGAAATACTTCCATTCTAAAAAAAAAAAAAACAACCTTTTTTTCATAAATAATACAACACTTGAGAATTTTAGACCCCAAATTTCATGATAATCAAAAGAAATATGCCCACGACTCCTGCTTTTCACCACCCTCTCCACAGAAATCTCTACCTTGTAGCATTTTCACTGCTGTGTCCAATGTTTTCTCATTAACAGAAAGGCTTTGACAAAACTAACTGCCTGAAGGATTTGGAATTTCACATGTTATGTTTTCTGATAAAAAACAACACTGTCTCTTAAAAAGTGCACAAATTTTGGCAAAAAGAAAAAGAAAAAACAAGTGCAGAACCCCATGGTACATTCTAAAACATCTGGAAATTCAACAGTCTGAAGAGTTTCCAAGTCATTTCATGCATACACAATATATAACAGGTCTTAGAAAACCCATCCCTCAGGAATGTTAGTCCTTTTAAAGACTATTTAACTATGTCCTCGTATGGAAAAGTGCTTCTTTTAGCTTCTTATGAAGCTGCTTACAGATAAGAGGTAGAAAGTCAAAAATTAAAAATTAGTCATTACTCCTTAATAAATCTTTCCTTTCCATTCCTGATTATAGATTACACCACCTTTACCTTTGTTTTTCTTCTGGAAAGATCTTATCTAGTCAGTCTCCATCTGCATGGAAACAATTCCATGAATGATTCTGATAATCCACTTTTTCCCTTGTCTTTGTCTTCCACCAAGACTCAAATTCAGTTTTTCAAATGTGGTGATGCACACGGTAAAGATATAGCACATCACATTTGTACAGCAAACACCTCATAGAGTTTTTCATTTCTTTCCTTCTTTTCTTTCTTTCTTTCCTTGTGACTGCTGACA
Source organism: Agelaius tricolor (assembly GCF_023055355.1). NCBI lineage: Eukaryota > Metazoa > Chordata > Aves > Passeriformes > Icteridae > Agelaius > Agelaius tricolor. The sequence goes on from NW_027269261.1 coordinate 50,606,613, forward strand.
AACCTATGAGGTTTTCAATAATTTATTCACAACAGCTCTAACCTCTGTTACACATGCCAACACATTAAAAAATATGCATATCCTGCAGCATTTAGTTGTTTTGTGTCTCTGTCTATTCATTTGATTTTAAAATTGGTCTAATGACTGCACTGACCAGTATTTCTCAAAATAAACCTATAAAAGCACTAGTTTATCAATTGTTTCCTTGCTCACAGATTTCTGGGTGGCAATGCATGTTCCTTCCCTATGAGCACAGCAATGAATTTATCATTGCTAGCACATGAATTTATTATTATTTATTGTCTATTTGCAATGTCCTAAATATTTGTTGTTTAAATTCAAAATATTATGTCTTTTCCTAGTCATCTGCACCTTACAAGGTCTATTTATGTTCTATTTCAAAGAAATCCTTGGAAAAACATAGACACATCAGTATCTGTTTCCATACCTCATATACCTTATCCATTTCCAGCCCCTCCTTTAAAAAACAAAACAAAACAAAACAAGAAACTACCACCACTTTCTTTCAACAAAGCAAGCTGTAGAATTACAGTTAAGCTGCTTTTCCCACGTAACACTACAACTAAGGCTTCTCAAGTCAAACATGATTTGAAAGCAGGCAGGACAACCTTCACAGGGCTTGGTCAGACCTCAGTGATCTGTAAGTCACAAGTACAACATTTGCACGCAGCCTTCCTTGCAATTTAGCAGGAAAAAACCCACACACAGCACTCAACCACACAAATCAATTTACTTGAGTCAACACAGGTGAAGTACAGCGTAAACAAAACACACCTGATTAAACCTAGCTTGAAAGATCCTCTGGGCTCCACCAAAAACACTGCAAAGAAGTATCAACTTCATACGGAAAATAAAGACTTAAATTTAAAGATGAGACTGTCGTTTGCAGTATTCAGAAATTTAAAAAAGCAACCCTCCATCAAGCTGGACACACGTCACTAACACTGCACATGGCACAATAATTTTCCTCTATTGCAACAATTCACAAAAGATAGAGCTGGGATCAATGTCCTGCTTTGCAAACCACTCCACGGTACATTTTTGGGTAATCTTGCCCTGTAACACAAAAGCCTCAAATACTTATAGAAATGTAAAGGACCCTGTTAGAAGGTAACAAGGACGAGGAGTTTATCTCCAGCAGAAAGAAGCAAAGTTGCAGCCTTGTCTACAGTTGCAGACACACAAGTTACAAGATTACACTATTGTTGCCAAGTACAAGAAAGTGCAGAACGGCTGTCGTTTCATAAACTTCATCCCTCACCAGTTCCCAAGGACAGCAATTACACAAGTCTAGGATAAAAGTTCAGACAGACACAGATCCATCCAGCCTGCTTTATTTAGCTTAAGCTCATCTCCCTTTTGCACAGACCAAGCTTGAAATGAATTTCACAATTTGAGCTATGACTTTTTGCTTTAGCTTACTGGAACACAGATCACAGAACTATCCCTTGCCCTTCAAGACTGTCAGAGTAACAGTGAAAGTATCAATAAAGAAAGGGGAGACAAGATGATACACAAATTATTCTTATTAACGAGGACAAAATCTCCCACACTAGTTTTCTACCAAAATAACCACACATGTGCACAAGTAGTAACTTGGTATTTAAGTTACTGGAAAAATCACACTCAAAATTCCTGAGAAGCAACTACTAATTTGCAAATTAATACAGAAAATATGACTGCTCACACCACCACCGTCTGCCTGTAAGGCAGCACAGACTGCCCAGCCTCACAAGTAACTGCACTATTGCATTCCCCAACAGAAAACGGATATGACTCATCTGAGTTAAATTCTTTAACGCTTGACATGATTGCTGCTAATTGTTGCAAAACGAGATTAAACAGAGCTGATAAGAGTTTGGCTTTGACAATGGTAACTCCAGGTGGCCTGTGATACCTATGAATCCATTCTCATTCAATTCAGTTTTACAGCAAAAAGAACAGCCTTGGATTATTGTGGCTCGTCCCTCTATTAATACAAGATGCTCAAACTTTACTTCCAAAGGCAGCCCATCTCTGCATATGATTCAAGTACCAAAATCGACTTTTATATGGCTATGGCACTAATTTAGAATTACTGCAGTACAATTTAATATCCAACCACTGTGTAAGAATGTTTCAAATTTCAGATTTTATGTTAACTATCATGGAGGTTCTTGTCTTCATAATAGAAATGAGTCATATCTAAATCACCAGTGATCACAACAGCAGTGCATCTGATCTAGCCAGCAGCTCACAAACTCAGGAAAGCTGAGTTCTCTCCTCACCTTTAGCTACAGTCTACTGCCAAACCTCAGGCAAGTCATTCACTCTCCATTCTTTTGGTTTCATTCTCCTTAAAATTATGAGATGGCTATCTGTTCCCTCCATAAAGTGCTTTAGTCTCTCTGGATGAAATCCTTAAGTAAGTACATTACCCATGAAGGAGAACGGCCAGCATCAGAGCTGGCAGAAGCAAGATAAAAGACTTCAAGATAAAGCACTTGGAGCATTGTAGAAATTGAATTCAATTCTGAAGTATTTATATATGGACATTCACCAAGCTAGGACAATGCTGAACTCCAGGTACAGAAAAAAAGGTATATATTGTATCAGCAGCACTTATGAAGCAGAATTAGCACTACAAAGGAGGTTTTAAGTGTCTTGCATTGCATCTTATTTTTGAGTAAGAACAAGGACTACAAAATAGAAACACAAGCAAATATTTTACTTGAGAAAATAGTCTACAAAAGTCTACAAAGAATATAGTCTTTAAATTTTTTTTAAATCACAGTAGACAGTAAAACCTCATGCTAGTTAGCCCACAACTGAACCAAGGAAATAATACTAAAAGAACTTTATGAATTCTTCAATTCCAAGTGCCTAAATCAGTGGAGCAAGAGAAAGTTTGATGACTGGCATAGGTTAATTGAGTCAAAGTGGCAAGAATTACCATTTACATATGAAACTGGTGATTTGCTTAATCTAATCTAATCTATTTCTTTCTGCACTCTATGTACAGGTAAAAATGTTTTCATTCCAAGTAACTTCTGGAATTCAGTTAGTATTCCAAGTGTTCGAGTACCAATTAACTAAAACAACTCAGTAAACATGACCTCACTGCAATATTCAACACAGGCTTCAACCTCCATTCAACCTGCAGTGCTGAAATGGTAAAGATAACAGTAATTTATGCTAAAAACAGAATTCTTTTTTTTTTGCCCCTACAGCAATTATTGATGTGAACAGGAAAGCTACACAGATGTAAATCTGAATAATTGCCATCAAAATAGATATTCAGCTTTACACAAACTAAATAACCCACACAACTGGTAGGAAACCTAGCTCAGTTTGCATTTGTATCATATAAGCATTTAAATTCTCGTGCTTCAGGCTCTTCATCTTCTATAGAAGAGAAAAAGAAATATTTAGGATGAAGAAACACTTGAGACACTGAAGAAAAAAGGGTGACAACTCCCACCACCTACTCACACATTCATTTTTAGCAGAGTAACCACTCTTTCACAGAGATTTATCCAAAAATACCTGGATATAAAGGCCAGCAAATTAAACCACAAACTCTAGGAAACAAGTTTGCCAGCACAGACCGAGTAATTTACAACAGCATAAGCCAAAAATTAAGCTCCTGAAATTTAATTTGTTTCTTTTGCAGTTAACCTTCTTCATTTGCCACACTGAAGGCTTTTCAATATAAATGCAGGGCAGTTACATTTAAGCAGAACTTAATAACTGAAAATATTATATCTTTTATAAAAAAAATAACAGATGTGCTCTCTGAGTTATCAGTTTGACTAAAAAATCAAATGTATTAAAATGGAAAGTGAATTTTTTACATCACATTCAGTCATGACATTTTGTACATTTCCTGCAGAAACAAACTGATGATCTATGCTGGAAAAGATGCACAAATGTTATGCTAGCAATCTAGTTCTATATGGTGGATCTGAAAGATTCTTATTCAACCAACAGCATGTATTAGCAGGTTATTTGCTGAGTGACCATTGAGGCCAGAGATTTGCAATAGCTGCACACTGCCCTTCATTCCGTTTAAGGGCCTCAAGAAAGACTGTGAATTTGGAAGCTAAGATAGCTGGTGGAACTGTGCATTCACAAATGCAGTATCTTTAACCCATCTTCCTGAATAGACATGGCACTGCAACTGCGCTTCCCCAGCTCTGAACCAAAGCTTCAGAGAAGCACACTTGTTACACCTAAACTAGGAAGCCAGTGTAGCCATGGTCACCAATTAAACATGCCCCAGGTCCCACCTCTGCATCAGGACTGAGTGGCTTGGAATGGTTTACATCAGTCTTAAATCGTCCTAGCCTCAAGTTGCTCCCTTCAGACAGGTCACTGGGAATGCTGCTGAGGCTCTACTCATTGGCACAGCCCAAAAGCATGCCAGAACAGCATAGGCTGCTGAGCTCTGCTATCCATGTGTAGAAGCCTAGAAGATAAGGGGACTAATGTGTATGTCTCCAAACACCAATAGCCGGATAACTGTGGAGCCAACCAAGGATTGTTGTGAGAAAGAACAGGATGTGGCTGGAGAAGGGGGCCATATAGAGGTAGGGAAGCACTTTTCCAGGACAAGCGTCCTTGTTCTGGCTCCTGGAGATAAGCACAACAGAGTGCAGTGTGTGAATGAGATCAAGAAGTGGGCATGGACTATAGGGGGGATCAAGACCACCAAAGATCTCCAAAGCCCTCTGACCCATTTCCAGAAAGGTCTAAAAGAAGGGACTGAGCATGATAAGTATTTTGCATAGAAACTGAGAAACTTATCTCCAGGGCAAGAAAACTTATCTATAAAAAGGCCAGGTGCATGTGCATCCCAGGACCTCAGCCATGCATCAGCTGGATCAATGCTGGGGCCAGGACTGCTGATCTCTCTTCCTTTTTTGCTCTTTCACCCTCTTTAACCCATCTCTCTCTTTTCCTTTTCACTCTGCCCCTTTATTCAAAACCCACTACTGATACTTATACTAGGAGACAATGGGCTAAAATACCAATTTTCATGGCAAGTATATAACCTAATGAAATTTCATAAGCTTTTGCAGACCCTCTGACTTTTGTCATTCCTTTCGACCATGAGCACCTATGAATCTTGGGTGCTCCCTTTAAGAGTGGGACACCACACCACTCATTTGCTAGCTAAGATATAGTCAAAATTTCAGTTTAGGCGGCAGAATCTTTGAACTTTCAGATGATGAGAAGTCCTCAAGTTTTTGTTGTAATGCACAGCAAAACTCAGAGAATGTTTTCAAACCTTCCTGTAAACTGAAAGTATCTCAAAAACATCAGACTGAGAGCACAAACAGCTGGCACAGCAGCATGAAATACATTCCTCAGCCACCCTGACCGGAAGAGGAAAGGATATGAGGCAACCCACAAGGAGACAAGATCAAGAATAACATGAAACCACGCCTTTAGACAATCTCAACACAGGTTGCTGCAGTCCTGCTTTTGGTCTGTCCTCTGGAATGAATGCTCAGCTCACAGAACTTACTCAACAGAAAGCTAACCAGAAGGAAATAAAGGAGTGAGTTGGCAATCAGGCCAGCTCCATGACCTACCTTATCATGTCATTCTCTGAACACTGAAAGCAGCACCAGGGAGAAGCGTGTTAGTTCATTTTCTTCTCCACTTAAGTTGCCATGGGACTGCATCTCAAAGGATACAATACACTCAACTATTCCAGCAGTTCTACCTAATGAGAGTAAGTGCACAGAAAAATGGATTTTATGATCGTCTTACCCTACTTAGCACTGCAGCTAGAATGAGGCAGCAGTATACTCTTAGCAGGAGGGTAATTATCTTTTGTAATATTGATATGCATATTGCAGTAACTGTCATCTTGCTTGTATTTATTTATTGGCATTAAGGTTATTTGAAAATGTGCCATGTCAACTTTCAGTGTTAGAAATCTGGACAGTACTTGACATTACTATGGCAGTAGCTCTAAACACAGAATCATAGAATGGCTTGGGTTGGAAGGGACATCAAAGTTCACCTAATTCCAACCCTGCTGCCTTGAGCAGGGGTGCCACTCACTAGATCAGGTTGTTCAGGGCCCATCCAAAGCGGCCTTGAACACTTCCAGGGATGAGGCATCCCCAGCCTTTGGGCAATCTTTTCTAGTGCTTTGCCACCTGCTGAGTAAAGAATTTCTTCTTAACATCTACTCTAAACCTGTCCTCTTTCAGTTTGAAAATTAGTTTTAACCTTTCAGTTTAAAACTATTCCCCCTTTTCCTGTCACTATCTGGCCATATAAAAAGCCCCTCTCCCTCCTTCTTTTAAGCTCCCTTAAGGTACTGAAGGGCTGCAATGAGATCTCCCTGAAGTCTTCTCCATATTGAACAACCCCAGGTCTGTGTCTGTAAATCAATCTCTTCAATTCATAATAGATAAGGAGTATATAATTTCTTACAAACTGAACTACATATTGAAGACAAGTATCTGCCAGTTTGCAACCAGACACAGCACAAACTGAAATCCACTAAGGTTTGCCTACCAGGAAATTTTTCAGCTGAAGCTACTATTAAAGTATTGAACAGAGAGGATACATAGACAAGTATCAGGTTGTCAACACACTGATAACTCAAAGCAGAGACACTTCTGGGATGCTGCAGAACAGAGACCAAAATGCAAGCAGTTAAGCAACAAAACGGACTGGAAATTTTCCAGTTCACACCCATTTGGCAGGGCTTGCTGCAAAAGCTCTTGCTTTAGTACAGTCCATTTTCCCAGTGCTCTTATTGCATTTTGGCCTTCTCGCATCAGCTGGAAAAGGGAGGTCATGGTTTCTGGTAACAGAATTAGTGGCAAGAATCCCCATTTTCTTGTTTAATTTGTGGAATGCTTTTAGAACACATACTTTTAAGACTTTCTCCAAGTACCTCAGAATTGTGAAATGCACCCAAATGTGTTGAAGTATTTAAACCATGTTAAATCCACTTCACACTTAATGACCTCCACAAACTTCCGGTGTTATTAAGCCTCAATGAAATAAGCAGATTTGAGTAAATCTTCAATACGAGCTCTTGGAGTAGCTGCTAAATCCAGCCTGAGACACTTCTCTCCCACAAACAGAGCATTCTGCAATACACCCTGAGACTGGTCCAGCAAAAAGCTGCTAGCACAACTGGGCTGGGCTGCATCCCAGTCTCAGCTCTGGACAGTGCTGCCAGAAAGGCTTGTCCAGAACCAAGCATCCACTGTGAGTCCCCAGCTCTGTCTGAGGTGAAAGAGCTTCCTTCCTCATGCTGAGAGGTTGATGAAGTACTTTCTCTCCAGCTACAGACCTGGACTCAGCAAAGCCATGGGAAGTTCAAACTTCACTACTGGAAGCCTTCTATGGTTGTGGTGAGTCAGGGTACCCACATGCTGCCCTTTACTTGTGGCAGCAAGTAGAAGAAAGAAAAAAACCACCTCTGTTCACTCTGATGTAGGGCTAGGAAACACCATAATCCCTCGAGAACAAACCAGAATTGGGCACTGCTGCAAGACCCCAGCAACTCCTCAAAGCTAACAGCATTAGTGTCATATAATATAATAATATAGCTGTACAAGTTATTTTGGAAGGGCTACTTTTTTTTCTGGCTTGCCCTGCAATGTCTGCCATGCTTCAGATTTGCCACATTCACTATACACAGAGCTGTTATTTCTGGCTAATAAATCAGGAAAATTCCCAAAATAATAAAAACCTGAAAGACATAAAAGGAAATTAGAACAACAAAGCACAGTATTAAAAAAAATCAACAAACAAACAAACAAACCAAAACAAAAAACCAAATTAAAAAAAACACCCAACAAAAAAAGCCAAACCTAAACCCAAACCAAAAAAACCTCTTTAAGAAATTCTGTTCCTCTTCTAATGAACATGCAATCATAAAAACAGTTTTGGAAATAAGAGTCATCACAGTCTTCAAATGTACATAATATACAAATATTGAATGAGTTCATCAGGACACTTTACCTCCCAAAAAAAGTTTCAACATAATAAGCAAAAGAAAATAGTTTGTGCACAGCAACTTGAATGATTTGCAAGGTCACTGAAAACCCTTGTAAGAAATTATATATTGAAGGACTTCAAGTATCAAAGGAAGTATATTTATTTTCATATGAAGTAATGGTGAAGTTCAGCTCTGCAGAAAACAAAAATTGAAACTGATCTCAGGGAAACAGAACATAAATACACAGGACTTCAGCTTTTTTTACACATGTAACAATCACTTCTTGTGAAAGTGGTCAGTATGGTGTCACTGAGCCTTTTGCAATTGCACTTGACCCAGGAACGATGACAATGCTAGAACTGACAAAATTCCACTCCCAAGGAGATTTGGAGGATTCTCTGTTGTTCACACCAACTGCCTGGCAAAAAGCTCTTATTTCCAACTCTGATCTTGAAGACAAGGTTACATTCAAGAGGCAAATGGCTTCTCCCCTTCTCCACAGATGCCATATGTCACTTCCATTGATGGCAAGAGCTGACAGGAGTGAGCGAAGACAGGGTGCAGCACACAACCAAAATCCTGGTTTCACTATCATGCTACATTATTGAAAGCATAACCAGTACTCAGCATGCATCCATTCAGGTTACAGTCAATCCATTTTCACTCAAATCAGCCATAAGGTTCCTGGAGGAAGGTCAAGAAACCTTATCTGAGATATTGTACTGAAAGGCAGTAATAAACCAATAAAAACCAAAATTATGGCATACATCTAGTGTGTTTCCCTTCAGATACATTCTTCTATAGAAAAAAAACCAGTGCTGTCACGCTTTAAAAAGTGTGTGTAGCTGCAAAAATCATATTGAAGGTGGAGCAGTGGAAGTGGGAGCATTTAATCTTATGGGTGTGCCTCTATAGTGGAGTTAAATGAAGTACTTGGCTACTGTGTCAAGATAACTGAATAAATTTATCCCAAGCAGGAGGGGGCCCACTTCAGAACCATAAATTAATTCCTACAGTGGTACAACTGCTCATTGACTTCTGGTACATCATTGAGTCTTCCTTGGTCACATCCAGGGCTTCCTGTGCTACTGTCAGGTGACTTGTGCGTGCTGCAGAATAGACTTCTGCCAGAAGTTTAACCTGTCTCTTCACAGTTCAAAGACTGCAGGTCTCAGTTTATAGGTCCCTAATAAGCCAGAAAGACTGTAATGAAACCAGCATTAAAACAGTATCAGATAAGTATTATGGGAAGGGGAAGAAAACCAGATAAATTCTGCAAGAAGTGCAGATAACTCTTCTGTGGAGATATCACTGAAAAACTGTCTTCACCAGTGAAAGCACCAGCTGCTTACTCACCCAGAGTGCACTCTCTGCAAGAGACACCCACTGATACAATCAGCAAGCAAGTCCCAGAGCAACTCATTTACTTTATTACAGTAAGGGAGAAATGCAGAGCCAAATTTTTACAGGGGTGTCTAGCTCTTAAATCAAAACACACATTTCTTGTGGGATTTGAAAGAGCACCGATTCCCACTGGCTTCAAATGATTCAGACTGTGGGAAATCTTTAAGCCCCATGCTGCATCTAAACTCATCCCAATGTTTATGAATAAAGGCAGACACTATTTAGAAGAGAATTCAACTCTGGCATGCCGTTGTTAATAGTTGATCAGCAGCTTTTCATAACTGAAATATTATATCTGCATCACTCTAGGCATAAATTTGGTCTCAGAGGAAAAAAGTAATATAAACCAAAAAAGCAGCCTGTGCTGGTATGTCAAGCTCAGCCTGAGGTTCATGTTCTCTTGGAACACAAACAATTACAAACTTCTAACAGAAATCTGCCCATCAGTAATTACCAGAAAATCCCCCAATTGTCAAAACAGATTCTTCTGTCATCTCTCACTCACACACACACACACATTCTGTGGTATGAGATGACTTTGCTGACTCCTACAGATGTTTATCTCACTCTAACAACTGCTGCACTTTGAGTGTGTCTGTACTGCTGAGTATCAACCTCCAGGGAAGCCAGACTGAAAAAGCAGGAGCAGACTACTGTGGACAGTGGATGTTTGGGGAAAATCTAAAGCAGGGAGCCCACAATAAAAGATGTGAATCCCAGCAATAACTTCCATTTTATTAAATACAGACTTGCAAAGTCCCTGTCACTATAGAGCCACTGAGGTTTTAGAATTCCTTTGGGTTTAACTTACAAATAAACTTGCAGGTTACCTATATATGCAAATAGAACAATTCCAAATACAGACTGTTCCAAAGGCACTGAGGAAACAAAGGAACAAGTTTTAAATTATCAGCACCACAGAATACACTCAAAACTCAGCTGCTCTATACAGAGACAATAGAAAAACTGCCAGAAAACTGAAATTTTCCCTTGCTTAACTTAATTTTATTTAAGACATACCAGAGGGTGAAATTTACTGAGGACAATAGTGCTAAAGCATGTATACAAGGTCTTTTCTAATTTTCACTTGAACCTTAGGCTTTAATACAACTTGTTTCAGCTGTTGTCACTTGCTACATTTACAGCTTTTTGTATTGTGCTTCTTCACTTTGGAAAGCTACTAAAAAGAGAAGCCAAATTATTATCATGACTGCAGCAAATTCAAGAGTAATTTATTTATGACACATCCTCTTCAGAGCTACAGAAATGCAAACTGCAGAAAAATCAGTCACAAGCTTTCTTCTGCATTACTCAAAAAGCATTCATCTAGTTCCAGTCAGCATTTTCTGCAGTGGGGAATGAACTTATATGATGTCTGCTCATACAGATGTCTCACAAGTTTTACATCTTTACTGTATTTTAAGGGCCCTAATATTTTCATAATCTGCTTTCCTCCCACCACTTCAAATACTATGAAGTATTTCTAACTTCTAATAACATCCAGTAACTTCTAAATAATCCAACAAAAGCCTTCACGTGGACCTCTAGTCAGCTGTCTCACTGATAATACTTCAGTAAATAAACTCATCAGGAGCATACCCTTACTGTTATTTATGTTACAGACACGGCTGATAATGCACACCCAAGGCACATGCTGCATAAGCCTCTCAGCTGTGTGAGAGGCCTGAGGAAGTTCCTTCTGCACAGCAGAGCTACAAATTGCAGTGACAGGCCAGTGACAGGGTCTGAAAGAGAGCTCAGGTCTCACAGCCCACATACATGGAGTGGGTGTATCTGCTGTGCTCCTCCTGCTTCAGACAAACTAGAGGAATATTAGTTTTCCAGTCACCTATTGAGAAGCAGCCTGATGAGAGTTGTGCAATACAGCACCAATACTGGAATTTGGTTATAAAAATTGGTCCAGCAATGGAAATATTTGTGAATATGTTGTTTCAAATCCCACCATTTCTTCATAAATTCAGACATTCTCCACTAGCACTATGAACACACAAATTTTGTATCAGGATTATGGATTTTTTTCCAGACTCATATTTTTGGTTGTAGATGTAGATGACATTCAGGTGCTTTGGAATTAAATACTCTTCTGTGTCAAAGATATGCCATGCATTTGTTTTGTGTTTCTAATGCTGCTTTCTAAGAAAATCTGGACTCAATATGCAGAATCAAAAGGAGCTTTAAAACCCACCCCACTTAAACATTACAATATGTGCTTTGCATTTTGACACAAAGATTCTGTACTCCTAAAATTTTGCATCCCTGATGTGATTATGGTCATACTCTCAAGGCAGCCATCAGCTCAAGTCTGCACACCATTATTAACTTACTTGGTATCTCTTGCTCCAACTCATCACTTGCATCATTGCTGCTGAAACACAGAATTTTCCAACGTGATTTCCACTGACAGTGGGACTAAACTTCTTTTTATTTTTTTAGTAGTTGTCCTGGACTCTGAAATTGGACAAGAATAATGCATCACCTGATACACTAATAAGAACTATAACTTGATTCTCCAGTCATGATGCTATAAAAACAGTAGTGGGGTTACAGCAGCACCTGGGGAATTATGGGGGAGGGGGGGAGGTGTCAAAAAGAAGTAAAATAAGATATGAATGTAAGTGCTGCATAATCACAGAAAGTATGTGCAGTATTTCAAGTGTGTAACAAAACTGTCAGTGAAATTAAAAAATATTAATCAGGAGGCACTGAGAAAAAGGTGGTGAAAAACACCTAATTGTTCTGAGAGATAATGTGGAACAGAACAAAAGTTCTGATTACTCTCTCCACTAGTGACTGTTTTTACTCCTACAAACAGCTAAAATGGTAGGATACATTCTGCTTTTTACCACAGAAAATATTTACATCAACTTCTAGAATCGAGAACATTAGTTTTGAATAGAATATGACCCTCTTTGGGTTTAAGAGGGAAGTCTGTGTTAGGGTGCCACAATAATGAACTTCAGGAAACTTCTATAAAGGCATAAATCTCACTTGAAAAAAACAGCTTTCTAGAATTTATCATATTTAGACAAAGAAACCACAAGAATGCTGTTGAGCCCTGGCATTGCTTTACTACATTTCTGTGTCTGTAAATGTTTCTAAATGCACAATCCGCAAATGTTCTCTAGAATCTGCAGAAACAACTTAGGTGTAAAATATCTTTGAAGTAATGTTCACCTTCACACAAGTGACTGTACTTGTTCCCTGAACTTTTTGTCATTTTTATATCAATTCCCAAGAATGTTGCACACTATGTTTCTAAGCCCAGTAAGCCAACATGCCAATCTCAAGCCCAAGCCTGCATGAATCCTGAAAGCAATAATGCTGAATTCCATAAATAAAGATAAGATATTAGACCTATTTTATCATCTCTTATTTGATGAACTGTATTTTAGTTAGTCATTGCTGTTCTGAAGAATTATCTCAATAGACTCACACAACAGTGTTAGTAGAAAATGCTATCTCTCCTAAGGGCCATTGATGGATGAAACTTGAGCATAAGAAGCTAATGAAATTGAAATTCCCCGTTATAAGACAAGGTTAAAGTTAGAAAGAGAGTTTTATATGAAAAGCACATCAGTCAAGCTGTTTATCTTGAGAACTGACCTAAAACAAGTGGTTGCACAGATTAGAAAACTCATATCCTCCTCAGTAACTGTATGATCCCATATTTCACCAGTCCCTCTGAGACCGTATTTAAAAGTCAGAATGCACAGTGTTTTGCATCTAGCAAACTACCATACACATCCCTGTCTGATTCTAAAAACATTTGTGAAGAAATTACCTTGACTTAGGGCATCTCCCTCCCATGAAGAGCTGACTTCATTCAGATTACTGAATTCATGAGACCTTTTTTCCTTCTACCATACTTTTACGTATTTTGTTCTTCTCAAACACTCTGTTCAGCTAGTCCTTGAGTCACTTATGTAATACAAAGTGACTATGTAAAGATCTGCTCAGAAAGAAAATCATTCTAATTTCAATTACCAAAAACAAGAATGCTTACCTAAGCCAAACAATCTCTAAATATTTTACATCCATTTATGGCTGTTTCCAGAAGAAACTGAACAATTAAAGAAAAATCAACAGGATATGCAGATCTAGTCATTAAAATTTGAAAATACCATTGAATCACAAATATCAACAGCTTCAGTGACTTTTAAAATACCATGATAATCTACTGCACTGTAGAATAGTGTCTCAGATACATTTTGGCATATCTTTAATTGCTCAACTCTTAAAATATTCCTGAAGTGTTTAGAAATTAAATTTAGAATTTAGGATACAACTGTAATTCACCTGCACCAGCTTAAAATTACTGGAGACAAAAAAAAAACCAAAAAGCAACCAAACTAGCTATCCTCTTTACAAAGGAAAAGAGTCTTTAAGACAGCTGATTAAATCCATATACATCAAGTTTTGCAAGAAATTGAACTACATTTTCCTCTCTTTACCTTCCTCTTTAAGTGGAAGAAAATGTCATAAATATTGAAGTCTCTGTTTTTGTAAGATCTTTCTACAGCAGTTTCCAGGAGTCATTTGACATTTGCTTTGTAAGAAACAATTTTTAATTTTTTTGCTGAAATCAAGTGGAATTTAAGCCATGCAATCAAAAATGCTAGACTAGGCTCACTCTTAATATTTGGTGCATGCATGGTTCAATTATACATAGCTGACACCTACTCACTAAATATGCACTGCTAATTATGTCTCAGCATTTAAGGGCCATAGTTGACTGAAGCTGGCAGGAGATTATTAGTAGGCTAATCTACATTTAGAGCGGATGATGAGTATTTTCATCTAAGATATTTTAGTTAATACTCCTTCAAGTTCTTTTTGAAGCAGTGAAAGGCATGAAGCAAACATACATCAGAAACCACCAAGACTTCAGACTGTGTTATACAAAGCAAAAAATGTGACATTAAAAAGGGAAGCCTTAATGATGTACAGGTAGGTTATACTGTAGGTCTGTCCTCGTAAATCACAGTTCATTTACATGCATTACAGGAGGTGAGAGGTTTAATGTTTTCTTTTGTTTCATACAAACACAGTTACAAGTTTGATTTTCCAAACCTTCATGAAATTACATAATTCCTTACTCTTGCAACTTAGCTGGCCTTTACAATGAATCCAGGAGGACTTCATACCCTGAATATGACCTCTTAACTATATGTAATTTGAAAGGACTTTCACTGCTGAAATTTTATTTCATATTTACTCACACTGTGCTCTTTTAATACACTATTTTTAAATAACATACTGTGCAGATATTCATTGTTATTATTATTACTAATGTCACCTTTGATCTTTGAAAGTTCACAGCAAAAGAGGACAAGAAGGGTAAGAGAGAAGAAGTTTAGGTCACCTACAAATGCTCTGCTCTACCACTATGAGAAAGCGGGTAAAAAAAAAAATCTGTGCAAAAGCTACACCCTCCAAGGCTGTTTCAGTTTTGTTTCCTACACTACTCCCCATTTGTATTCTTCTACTACACAGCTTCTACTCTTTAATGCTGTTCCCAATCTGAGAGAGATTTTTTCACTATTTTAAAGCTTCTGGAGAACAATTAATTCCTAAAAATAGAAAGAGTGTAGAAAGTGCAGCAGGGATAAAGAAACAAGTATGAAAATCCACAGATCCCTCTAGACCTAAGACCAGCAGCATAACACAGTTTTTGAGATTGCAGCTGGTTTATCAGTGGTCATCTCAGACAGTACAGAGTATATGTAGAGCAAATTTCTACATCTAGCTCTCTTCAGTCCAGACACTGGAGGTGATCAACTCTCCTAGTTCTTTACACGTTTATGGACTTCACTACTAAAGCAGAATGACAAAATGCTTTTTCTGGTTTGCAACAGTTCCATTAAATTCCAGCCAAACAGGACAAAAGATAAAGTAATGTTTTCACATTTATAGTTTGCTGAAAAGCCATTGAAATAAGTGAATTATATTACATAAGCATACAGTTATGTAGCACTGTAAGCCAGACGCCTACTGCCAGAATTAAAAGGGGCCCACTTCAAGTCAAATCTCCCATTACAAGAAAAGCGTCCATGAACTATCAAGAACCCGCCTACTGAACAGCTCAGAGTCAAAAAATTAACCAATGTAAGAGGCACAAAAACATCCCAACTTCTTGAGCCTCACTATGCAACAGCTTCCACAACAGAACCATGAGACTCTCAGGTTTCACCTGCCCTGGAATGAAGAGATGTCAGGGTGCTTGAAATCTCTCTGAGCTGAATGCAGAGAATAAAAAGTTTATAATGAAACTCTATGGCCTTCCTATTTCCACGTGTGAGGACAGATCCTCTGACTTCTGAGAATTGTCATTTTTAAGGAAACAGCTCTGCATGGGGCAAAAGGAATAAGCTGTAAGTGCACGCTTAAGAATCACCCGCCTCACTGGACTGAAAGCAGGAGTCCATGAGGCAAAGCTTGCAAAGTTCCAAAGGGGTAACAGGCATATGCATGAAGAGTTTTTTTGTGAGAACTGGTTACAATACCGGCAGGAGGTTTTTGTTTGTTTGTTTGAGTTTTCTTTCCCTTTTTCTTCATCCCTCCCCAGGAAAGGAGGAAACTACAGTATCTGACAAAAATGCTTCTTTTTAGCATGTATTTCATATACCCCAAAGCCGATCACACAATAAGCTTAAAATTGCAGGTCAGGTCAATTTCCTGGTTCTGATTTTTTTTTTTTTAAAGCAAAAAGCCATTAATTCAGTACTATAACCTTAGTTGTATGAAGTCTTTGAAAATCTAACAAGCAGGGGTATTTTTTATTCTACATTCACACCACACATCCGTTGGTAGGATAAGTAGATGGGGAAAAGTTTTAGTTATTACTTTTACAAACGGGGCCATGTACATCATAACACAGAACCTCAGGCCACCACACCTTCAAATAAAGGTGCTGTCCTTTTGTTGCCGTGCAGCTGGCAAACTGGGATGAGAGGATGCAGCCTGGGTACTCTTGTCAACTAACCTGATCAGCATGCGCAGCTTTTTGTTCAAACGCATCCATCGTGTGTATTATGTGCAATCAATATCAAAAGCACAAACTTTCAACCACAAACACATGGAGCATCCCAGATGCCGTGTCAGCACTAAGAAATTGTCACTATGCGTCTGGTGACAAATCTGCTTTTCAAAGCTCCCACGGCCTCGCAGCTCCTCTCTGTTTCAGCCCGCACTCATGGTACTAGTACAAATTTGCATCCCTGCACTCTGTTAGGAAACCGAGAGAAAGCAGCCAGGGAGCGTTTAACCCGCCGGTAGCAGCCACCAGCACTGATTCACAGCACGCTTGCTGACCTAAGAGTTTCTTCTTTATTAGCGCGGGGGACAACAGCGGGTTCTGGCACGCTTTTGCCTCCCCACGTACCCGCCGTGGCCACCCGGGGGTGTCACTGCAGCCGGGGGCCGCGGGGGCACCGGGGGCTCGGCCCCCGGAGGAGTTGGCGGCCGGAGCTGCTCCCGCCGCCCCGCGGTGAACCCGGGGCGGTGACGGCGAGCGCCGGCCGAGCCTGTCCCGTGGCGGCGATGATCAGCCCCGGCCGGGCAGCCCTTCTCACCTGCGTTATAGAAGCGGTCCAGCACCGCCGTCTCGCCGAAGTCCAGCTTGCCGAAGTGCAGGGTCTCCAGCGCGGCCCCCACCGCCTCGCACGCCTCCCGCAGGCTCTGCAGGGCGCCGCTCTCCGCCGCCAGCAGCGGCCCCTGGCTCGCCTCGTTGATCACGTAGGTGACCGCGGTCCGCCGGCCGCCACCCTTGGCCCGCGCCGCGGTGCTCGGGCAGGCGGCGGCGGCGGCGTCCTCAGCCCAGAGAGCGGCGGGCGGCGGCGCAGCCAAGTCGGGCGGGAGGCTGCGGGCGCCCGTGTCGGCCCCGGGCGCTCTCCTGCTCAGCACCTCCTCGCAGGGCGTCCCGCCGCCGGGCGGGCCGGGCACCGGCAGGCTGACGGTCCCCTCGCTGCTGTCGTTCATCCCGGCGGTGAAAGAGCAGCCCCGGGCTCTGTTGCGCCGGCCAGGGTTAGGCGGATGCCATACTGCGCCGCCCGCCTCGGAGCGGTCCCGCTGAGCTGCTGGAGGGGAGAGGCGACCGGGCTGAAGCGAGGGACTCCCACTCGGGCGCTAGCAAAGGTTGCTGGAGACAGGGAGACGAGCACAGCCTCCCTCCGTGCCTGCCACCGGCACCATGACGCGCCGCTCCCTTCTCCTCCGCACCTGCAGGGACTACCCGGCGCGCCGACCCCCGGCAGCCCGGCCTCCTTCTCCTACCGCCCCCGACACCCCGCTCTTCCTCCGACCGCTTCACTCCATGGACGAAATTCCTCGGCCGCCAGCAGAAACCACTTGTGGGATCGCTCTCCAGCGCCCCAGCTCCAGCCGAGCGACAGCTGCGGAGCCACTGGCAGCAGCGCGGGCTGGGGCGGCCCCCGCACCGGGCACCTCCTCCGGCCCCGCCTCCGGCAGAAATAACCTTTCCGCCCCCGTGCTCTGCGTTCCGGCCGCGTCCCGAGTGGAAGCTCTCGAGGAAGGGGAGTTACATCGTGTCCTCACGGGCTTGTCAGCCTGGAAGGACGCCGCTCCCCTTGGGAAGTCCCGGCTCGGCCACCGCCGCTCCTCGGGGCGCTCCGGGAGGGGAAGGAGTGCCGCTTGTTGGAGAGGACTGAGGGCGGCCCTGCCGTCTCCTGCGGGGCTTTATTTTGTAATATCCTCCCCCCCTAACACGAGCCCACGGTCGCGCTTCAAATCTGTGGGGTCAGGCTGAGCCTCCCCGGCGCTGAAACGGCGGGGGCCGTGCCTCGCCCCGGAGCCTTCAGAGGTGCTTGGGGTTCATGTGAAGGAGCCTGTGTTTGCAAGAAGCCAGGTCCTCCCTGTGCGCTGAACCTGGTCCTGCTAAAGGGATTTTTATCATTTCCTGCTTTTCTTGTTTGTTTTTGATGGCACACATACTCTAACTAGCTTGTCAGGAGTAAATGCTTTGCGTGTTTGCAGTGAGTTGAGAGCAGTGTCAGGACTGACTAATCATTAGCCTTTGCCGCCTGCTATTATCCGCCGCCTGAACCTGCCCCGCTCTCTGTTCCCGAACGGCTTCAAGTTCACCTAAAGGTTTATGGCTGCTTTGAGCAGGACCAGCCTCCTGCCTTGCAAGTGCTGCACTTGGAAAATGGAAAACTACCTCTGTATGTTGATTAAATATGTCGATTTCTTGCTTTGAGCTGGATCAACCTCACGTTTTGCAAGTGTTGCACTCGGAAACTGGAAAACTACTCTTGTATATTGATTAAATATGTCAGTTTCTTGCATTCACCTGCAATTTACTTGTCAAGAATACTTGAAAGCTTGGTAATTACCAAAAACATTACTTCACAGAGAAGGAAACTAATAGGAATAACTAGCATATAGCCAAAAAACTGTCCTGTGTATGATATGGCACCCAGTAGAGGACAAGATCCTTTGGTGTTTGAAATAATCCTTAATTTGAAGGAAAGATGCCCTAAAATTTCAGATTATTTGCAGTCCAAGACTGAATATCCAATTCAAAATGGATTGGAAAAGGAAATAATGTTGAGACTTCTGCAGTCTGTTTTGGGGTATAAATACTGTGAAAGTGGATGATTTATCAGTGGTCTTTTTTTTTAAGGGCTTCTATTAAACAGGTACAAGAGAGAAGGAAAAATAGCATTTATTAGCTTTGTTTATATGTTATATCAATAGGTCCCATCCTGTTAAAATTGATGCTAAGACTAGTCCACTTGTTGGCACAAAGCCTCCTCCTGTATTATTGTTTTCCATTACTTCTGTAGATCAATTCTGGAATAATTAGAAAAATTACTTGCTGCAGTAGCTTCAGTAGCTCTGTTTGCTTTTGCATTGAGCAGTCCCCTTTTCAACAAGATATGCTTGGCATTTGCTTCTGCTGATAAGAAATCGGTAAATGGGGTGGGAAGATGACAAGCAAACTAAAGACTAATTTACAGGGAAAAGTTAATATTTGCTCATCTGCCAGATACAGTAGGTTATTGTTTCTTGCCACAGTCTGAATGGCAAAGTGTTTTTCTAAATTATGGTGTTTTCCACAAAATGCAGAATTGGTGTTAATTCATTCAACATTGCACTTACATCACCTTACAGGAAGCAAGAACAATATGTCTCTGTTGTTCTCAAGAACAGCCCGTGTTTGTCAAGTGCAGAAGGAAGTCATGGACTGAAAGGAGACGGAAGAAGCATGCTATTCCACTTAGCATTACTGACTTGTGAGGCTTGTTTCATTATTAGCACCATGGCTGTTCCAAGTACAAGGTAGTTTTTCTACTGATTTGGCTGACTTGAGTGAGGTTGAGCACTAAACTGGGAAAAAAATCAAAATACTGTTGAATAACAAACGCAAATTGCTGATGCTTTTATAAAGTGAAAATATATCTTTTAATCTGTTAGCTCTCTGAAACAATTAGGCATTTAGGAGCTCTTATGTTTTCATGTTTGATTAGGAGATAATTCCAAGGACTTTTTAAAAACTGAAGTAACAGCCTGTTTGTTAACAGAAGTACTCTTACCTTATTCACTTGTTTCTCAAGGGCTGTGAAATTAACATCTTTAACACCAGATGGTTTGTATATAATCATGATTCAGTACCATCCTGTTGCAGCTCTGTTTTTTCAGAGACAAAACAGACAAAAACTTGGAACAACCAGTTGGCTGTAGACTTGTTGAAATAACAACCTTCTCTTTGTTATATATTTCTACAGCTATAAATCATTTACCTCTGGTATTAACTGTAATTATAATTTTACCATCCAAGAGTTTGCCAACTTCATTAGTTGCAAATATAAATGCAATAGTTACAAAGAGCACATGCCAAGTACCACAGGCTCGATTTTGCTGATCCAACTAGTGTAAACAAGGTCCAAGACCAAAAAAGAGAATTCAAATGTGTCTTGATTTATAGAGATTAAATCTAAACATAACTCTGTCCAATTTTATTTTTCATGTATTGTGGCCATCCATGTCCAGTAGAGGGAGAAAAATTATTGTAGACAAATCTGCATTTTGAATGTTTACAGTAATGTGGATGGAATTCAGGGAATAAACTAAAATTTATTGCCACAAATACTGGGTTTAAAATAGATGTGAAATTTCATTCATCCTTTATGGCCCTCTTATTTAACTACAGGATAACATATAGGAGTGAGAGATTGGAGATTCACTTAAATTCTTCATTGATAAACAGGAAAAAGTTTCTAGCGTCCTTCAATTATGAGTGTCTAAAAAATCCCAAAAGAATTTAAAGAAACTTGGAGATGCAAAAATTTGAACCAGATACTAAAAGTACATATGTTAATACGATTTTTGTAACCTTTAGGCCAGAACTATCACAAGCACTCGAAATGATTAAACTGAAATTAAAAAACTTTGTTTCTAGAAGCTATCTAAAAAGTTAGACTATATCACTGTAGACAATGAGAAGTAACTTTTAAGTTCAATAGGCAGAAGGCAGTACTTTGAGGCAGCCAGCTGCCAGTCTTTAAGAAAAGACACACTTATGGTCATACTGAACATTTAAAACAGTATTCAGGTGGCAATGTGGGGCGTAAATAGAGACTGGTGGCCATTGTGTGGCCATGCAGCTGATCATGGAACAGGAATAACATGGGGAATCTGCTTACCAAATTACAGCATGGTGCACTTAGGTGGCAGCCAGCAAAACCTGACCAAACAATGTGGATACATCCTCAGGGATGGATATTTCACCAGTCAGGATTGTCCTTGTAGCACTTTTCTTGTGAGCATGGTGAAGACTGTGTGCTGTTCTTGCTTCATACTCTTTCCTCATAATTCTCACATTTCTTTCTGAATCTCCATGTCTAAATCTTCATTTGCTCTAGTGTCTTTCCCTCCTCTTGCTTCTTTTATTCTTTTGAACTTCCAGAAAAGCCTCCATGCTAACTGCCTCTTCCTTCCAAATGCCATAACCCTTAGTCTAGCCATATGAGGGAAGCCTTTTCCCTTTGCATTCATTACTACAACCCCCTTGGTTACTTTTATTTGTTTATTTTCAATATTGCCAGTTTTTCAATCTTAAATGAACCTTGGGATTCTAAACGCTTTTTCTAAAGCTGCAACACATTCAGCTTTATGATTATATAGGGATTTCAGCTGGAAACATCTCTATGCTTTTATCAGGCAATAAGCATTCACTTGTAGAAGAAAATCTTCATGGCATGGAGCCTAGGGAATGGTTCAGTAGTTAAAAGACAGACAAAAATTAACTGCAGTCCTTGAATATTTTTCAAGTGTTTTAAGCTACCTGCCCTTGCACATGAGGAAATAGCTCACATTATACTTTCTCTGGTAGAAAAGATCATTTTATAAGTTGTTCAAACTCTCGGACTTTGAGCCTTTCTGATTACTGTTCCTGCTGACCAGCAAGGGTTTTGGAAGGATTTGTGCACACAGCAGCGATGGTTACCATCTCAACTCACACCTTAGCTAGCTGCCGGCTAGCAAGCTGAGGAAATGAGGGACGTGTTTGTAACAGAGCAGAGCTCTTGGGTCCAAAAGCACGGAGATACTGCAGTAAGCATCCCAAATAGCTATTCTAATGCTAACGAGGGGTACGTCTGAGAGCTGAGCTAGAGAAGTGACAGCTGCATAAAGATAGCCTAAAACTGCATACTAAGCAACTTTCCCATTTTTAATTGAAATCATGTTGTGTTTTCAATTTCAGCGTAGTTGGGGATTTTTTTTCCTTCAACTGAGGGCTCTCGTTTTTTGCATGGAACATCTCTGCCACCTACTGCTGCAAGCAGGTTCTGTCTGTTTGGAAGAATCTGTCTGGATTCTTCCTCTGCACTGGTGAGGCCACACATTGGGTCTTGTGTCCAGTTCTGGGCTCCTCAGTTCAGGACAGACATTGAGGTGCTGGAGCAAGTCCGGGGAAGGACAACAAAGGTGGAGAAGTCTCTGAAACACAAGTCTGATGAGGAGCAGCTGAAGGAGCTGGGGATGTTCAGCATGGAGATGAGGAGGCTCAGGGATGACCTTATTGATCTCTGCAACGCCTTGAAAGGGGATGTAGGCAGGTAGGGGTCAGCCTCTCCTCCCCCACAACTTTTGACAGGATGGGAGGAAGTGGCTTCAAGCTGAGACAGGGGAAGTTTAAGCTGAACATTAAGACGAATTTCTTACAGAAAGGGTGATTAGACATTGGAATAGGCTGCGAGTGGAGGTGGTGGCATCACTGTCCCTGGAGGTATGTAAGGAAATCCTGGACATGGCACTGAGTGCCATGGTCTATGCACATGGTGATGTTCAGTCATAGGTTGGACTTGGTGATCTCAGAGGTCTTTTCCAACTTAACCAATTCTGTGATTCTGTATTTGGTGTTAGCTGAAAGGAGCTGGCTGGTAGATCATTTGGTTTCAGTAGCTGCATATTAGACGCTGCTATGACTGGGGGTCCTTGGTGTTTCTTGAATTTACTCAGCTGCCCAGGGGCTGAGGAGGAAATAAGAGTCATGTTTAGCAACTTCATCTTTTGGGACCTTCTCTCTTTGCCTGTAACATAGCTTTTGTTTCTTTTGTTGTTATTCTATCTTGAAACCATCCTATTCAAATACTTTCACTGACCGTATTATTTTGCTTTCTACTTCCGTGGATCTTAAAAACCAGAATTCACAAGTTTGTGGAAAAAAAAGTTTGAGAACTAGTCCTTCTCTCAGGACTTCCTTGTAACCTTTCATCCACTTCTTGATCTTTATGTCTATGAAAATTCTTTTAATGGTGTCTTTAAAATAAAGCTGGTCCACTGATAAGAACTGGTTCCTGCTTGCATAACCTCTTTGCAGAATTTCACTCATTACGAAAGATCAGCCAGCTTGGAAAAAATGCACTTGATGAAATCTTTCCAATTCAGTGATAAATTATTTATAGAGTAACCAGACTTTACACCACTAAGCATCTGACTACCTGATACCTTGCAAATGACAGTGTCCAAATTTACTTACTGTACCCCAGTGGTGGCCTTGTGTCTTTTCAAGCATTGCTATTGACATCCCAGTCACAAATGGCAATTACTTTAAAAACACTTGCTCAGAAAACTGTCCTTTAACTTGCATTTTGAAAAGATAAATTGATGTAAAAAGATTCCACTGAAGCTAAAATTGGCTGAATTTGGCCTGGAGCAGCCAATTCTGTAAGGTATTCCTTTGCCCCAGGAATAAAAAATCTGATCTTACATGATGAAGCCTATAAATTGCCAGTTATGAGGCTTTGAGAACTGCTGTGGTAATCCACAGGATACATTAAATTGAGCTTCACTTGCAGTGAACTGATTTTATTCTAAAATCCTAGAGGCTATTTAATAAGCATACTTATTTTTATTTTTATTACAAAATTGAAGAATGAGTAGAACCACCTAATTCTGCATCTGAGTGCCAGTTTCAGCAAATGGATATTTTTGTGGCTTTACAATGGATTTTGTAGTCAAGGTTTAGTTTTAAATATAAGGCCAGGTAGCAGGAATACGTAACTATGGTCCAAGTTCCATGAGGTATCTGTGATTATATTATTTAATTTGCTTTTGCTGTAAGTTCTGAAAGTGTAAAGCAATACTTTTGCATTTTTATCTTTAAAGTGATGGGTCTGTCTTTAAATATACGGGTCATTGTTACTAATTAGGGTAGTCTGTGTCCAACTGGAATAATCTCAATGTCTTTATTTGAAGGGATACAGATATGGATATATATAAGATAAAATATGGCAAAAACTGCAGCTGCTGCTCTGCTATTAATTTTCTAAACCCGAACACTCCCTGCCTACCTCTTCCTTTCAAAGGCAAAATTCCCGCTGACTTAAACAGAAGTAGTCACAGGTGTAAGAAGTTTATTCATAAAAGGACTACCATAAAGAACAATTGCATACGGAGAAGAATGATAAAATATGCAGATCTATTTAAGAAATTAGGAGAATGAAAACCTTAGAAGGTCTTTTTAAAAGGAAAAATCAGAGCTAAGGCACATACTTATGACTGAAACATTTCATGTGTTCAGGCTGATGCACGCACACCGAGCCGCTCTATGCGGCGTGTAAAAGAGCGGATTGTTTCTGCAATTTGGCAGCGATTCCCCGTGGGCAGGAGGCGATCCTGAGGGCCGGCTTTCCCTGCTCGCCGCGCTGCGAGCGCTGGGCCGCCCCCTGCCATGGCCAAAGATGGCGGTGGCGGCGCCGCGGCTCCGGCACCGCCCGGCGGGCGGGCGCTTCCGCCGGGGCTGGGGGCGCGGCGGCTCCTCCGCGGCTCCTCCGCGGCTCGGCGGAGGCCCGGGCGGGGGCCATGGGCACAGCGGCGGGCGCGGGCGCCCTGCGGCTGCCCGGGCTGCACGGGTACGCGGTGGAGTTCTCGCCATACTGCCCGGGGCGCGTGGCCTGCGCCGCCGCGCAGTACTACGGCATGGCAGGTGCGGGGGGCGGCGCGGCGGGGGTGACCGGGAACGTGGCTGAGCAGGAGGAGGCTGGAAACGTGGGTGTGCGGAAGGACAGACGGTGTCTGTCAACTGCCAAAGCATTTGGGGACGGCTTCCCTTTCCGCTGCATTTGTTCTGCCGTGAGACGGCGGCTGTGCCCCGCGGGCGGGCCGGGGCTATCGCGGGAGCTGCCCCTCGCCCTCCACAGCCCGGCGGGATCCGCCTCTTCCCAGCCCGCCGCTGCACTGGTGCTTCTCACAGCGCCCTCGGGGGGAGCGCTCGTTTGATAGGGTCGAGAATAAACGTGGTAGTAAAGACGTACACAGTGTGAATAAAATGTCTGAAGATAACTTTCTCCGGTGACAGGACCCGAAGGAATGGCCTGAAGTTGCGTCAGGGGAGGTTTAGGTTGGATATTAGGAAAAGGTTCTTCACCCCGAGGGTGGTTGGGCACTGGAACAGGCTCCCCAGGGAAGCGGTCACAGCACCAAGCCTGACAAGCTCAAGAAGTGTTTGGACGATGCTCTCTTTGGGATGGTGCTGGGCAGGGCCGGGAGTTGGACTGGATCCTGGTGGGTTCTTTCCAGCTCAACTCATGCTGTGATTCTGCACCTTCTTGAGCTGTTCTTGTTTTAGTCCCTGAGCGTCCAGGCAGGCCCTGGTGACCCCGTGGTCTCTTGGAAGAGCCAAGCTGGGCACTCTTCAATACTGGCATCTTTTTCATTTCCAATGGGAATATTGCTCCCCAAAACATTAATTAGAAAAAAAAAAATCCAAGTGTAGAATTACTTTAACCGTATCCCCATCAGATGAGGAAGCAGAACTGATGTGTGTTTTTTCAGAACTGAATTATTCATTTAGTTTCTGGTGAGCTGTGTTTGTATTACTATATTCAGAAAGGGATGAAAAAAGTGTTTGGTTGCCTGTGTTATCAAAAAGACAAAGAGGAACTCCTTGTTGGTATGTCTGTCATGTGAGGCCCATGGGGAAAATGCACTTTTATGCTTTATAAGCAAGTCTTTTTCAACCTCACCGACAGATACACTGGAGTAAAATAAAAACAAAAAACCAACAACAAAAAAGCCAAAAAAAAAACCCCACCACCAAAAAACCAAAATCAAACCAGAACAATGTGATGTAAATTAATTACTGTTTTAGAGAACATGAGAGCACAAGATGTTTAATTATGCAAGTAATTGTTAGGCTTCTTAAAGTTCATGTGCCCTTTGTGTTTGCACTCTGAAGCTACTTCAGAACCACTCCAGTTTCCTTTGGCACTGGGGAATTAGTTGTGATGTTTTGTTTCATTTTGCTGGTTTAGGTTGTGGAACTCTGGCAGTGCTGGAACAAAATGAAGCTGGGATTGTTCTGCTCAGGAGGTAATACAGGTTTATCTTCTATTTTTGTAAGATAAAAACTTACTTTGTACTTGTGAGTACCAGGCACAATTGAAATATTTTTGGTTATTTTTAATGATATAAAGTATTTTTTCAACTCTGAAGTAACTACTGAATGCAGGTCTTTTTATTTACCTAGAAACTGGTGTATTTGTATTTACATACAGTACAAAAGATATGTTTATATTGCATTGATTTTGTTATGGGAAATCATCTGGTTTACACCATTTCCATAGTGCAAACCATTTTGTAGAAAACTGACAATGTGAATTAAGAGCAGCTTCTCTGCCCTAGCTTGAAATTATAAGTTCTACCTTTTTAGGAACAGTGCCTTGATGCCTAGATTTATGCCCTTATGATTGATTTATACTGAAAATAGAGCAGGAAGCTATGTCATGGAGGTCCTTCCTAGGAGATACAGATTTCTAGAGGTTTTAAGGAGATTGATTTTGTTGTGGATAGAAGAGGGAGAAAGATCAGAAAGGAGGGTGCTTAATACTTGTCTGTTATTAACTTAAAATGTTTTAAGGAAAGTTTTGAAACAGTGATTGTTTAGATTAAGGTGGCTGATGTGGAAATGCTTAAAAATAATTGATCATATTCCGAGAAACCCTTTTTGATTCATAATTGTAAAACAAGACTCTTTGAAGATGTTCAACACTCTGTTACTTCTGGCAAGTACTCTGGTTTAGTACCGTTAATTTCTGTTTTCAGTGACTCCACTTATTTTGTGGTAGAAAGTCCTCTTAAGTTCCTGACCCACAGACTGTGTTGTTTATCAGAGTGTTCCATGTGCACCTGATCATTACTGCAGAGTGCCATCAAATTACCTGAGCTTAGCTAAACCTTCAGTGAAAAGGAGGTAAAGAAATTCTTTTTTCTCATCAGATAATATTACAGTAATTGGTAGCTGTCGCAGAGTAACTAATGTATGCCATCAGATACCATATGGTGAATTGTTGGTGTGTTGGAAGCATTTTCAAGGGAGTGTAGAGTTCTTCAGTAAATTCGTGACTGTCTTTCTGTTGAGTTTTCATTGTGACTCAGATTCATAGTGGTGTGAATTCGATAAGGCTCTCCCAACACAGTTTTATTTCTTTCTTTACCACAGTTGTTAGAAACAAACTGCCTCTTGCATTCTGGAGAAACCATAAATCAGACTGAGCCATGTTGTACCTCTGTTTGTGTGGCAAGTTTTAGACTGGAATCAGAGTTCCTTCTTTGTGTGCTGAAGGTCCTTGGCTCATTTATGCTTTAACTTAATCAATCTATTCTGGCATAGGGTTGTAGAAATTGACATTCAAACAAGTAAATTAATAGGAAATTCACTTGAAACTCAAATATGTCAAAATTCTGTTTAGAATGGTAAAAAGGGTGATTTAAAGACATTCTTTGCAAGGAACTAGTCCAGACTTTTATGTCATGCTTTCTCACAGACAAATATCTTCATTTTTCCAATTTAGTTTTGACTGGAATGATGGCCTGTTTGATGTGACCTGGAGTGAGAGCAATGAAAACATGTTAATCACTTGTAGTGGAGATGGATCTCTGCAAATCTGGGATATGACTAAAACCAAAGGTCCACTGCAAGTCTATAAGGAGCACACTCTGGAGGTAAATCAGGCAAATTTAGAAAATGTAATGGATGCTCTTATGTTTGAATAATTAAAATATTTATTTGTAATCTTATAATCAAAAGCAGCTTGTTATTTTCTAACTTTTTTGGGTCCGTGGTTTGAATTAGTAACTTGAATATAAAGTGGATGTACATATTCTTGTGCATGTTCATACACTGTAGTAGGTGCTGCTTGATTACACAAATCTAATATGTGCAGAAAATAGCATTTGTAATTCCTTACAGCCTAAGTAATCATTGTGATGTATGAAATTACTACAGTTATGCTGTGATTTTTAGAGAGCCTTATTAGATAGGTCCAAATCAGACAGCTGATATATCAGTCTTATTCTTGAGGTTGTGGAGTGATACACATTATGCAGATCCTTAGCAAGTGGGTTGCACTCAGATCTGCTTATCTTTTTCCCTCCTAGCATCTGTGAGATCCCACTCAAATAACAGCAGTCAAATGTTGGGACAGTGTGTATGTTTTTTAGCCTTGGTTTGATACTGTTGCATTTGATTTTCTTAACATCTCACTTTCTTTGTGCAGTGGTGTATGGGTAGAGAAGAATATTATATTCAGGTTCATAAATATATTTGCATAGTTTTAAGGATATCTATTCTATAGTACATATATTTTCTCTAAAGTGATTTTTCTTCCTTTTTTTTTAAGCTTTCCTTCTAACCCTCCACTCACTTAATGAGTTTCAGCCTGCATTTTACTGACTTTACTGATACTTTATCTAAAGGACATCGATCTCAATAAAATAATTTAGTAGATATGAAGTCAAAAAACTGCTTGAGGGAATTCAATTTCATTCCCGAAAACCTCATGATTTTTTCAGATACGAAGCACTAATCTAAAAGCTGAGTGACTGTAGTTACACAAGAGCCCAGCTTCTGTAGCTTACTTCTTTGTAGTTTTTCTACTTTGGTTTAATACACTTACTGGATAAACTGAGAATTTTGAGAGAGGAGTTTCTAGTTGTGATCAGGATTTTGATAATCAAAGGCTGATAGTAGTTAGAGAAAGATGTAGGTGAAACATAGTACCAGGTTTTTGTTGTTTGTTTCTGCCATTTTCTCATTGAAATTGCGTCAGTAAGTTTATTTGGTTCTGTTACACCATCTGTTGTTTGTGAAATAAACATTTCTGTGTCTATGTCTTAGCTGAGCTGGTAGCA
Source organism: Agelaius tricolor (assembly GCF_023055355.1). NCBI lineage: Eukaryota > Metazoa > Chordata > Aves > Passeriformes > Icteridae > Agelaius > Agelaius tricolor. The sequence goes on from NW_027269261.1 coordinate 50,635,672, forward strand.
TGGGAGGTGGGCATATTCAGCTGTGCTCAGAAAGACAGTATAGGAAACATGGGCTGAGTGAGAGTTTATTGTGAGATATGAAAAGTTTGTATTGATTCTTTATGAACTTGTGTTAAGAGGATAGATTTCAGGAGGAATTTACCTTGCAATTTCTGGCAAACACTGGCGCAGACAGTGTTCTCACTGCCTTCCTAATCCTTAGTCCCTATCTGACATTTTTAATGACAGTTTTGTCACTGCATTTTATACTATTTCTAATGCACGATTGACAGGGATCTGTTTCTTTTTTTTTCTAAATGAGGTCATTGTTCCTTCTCAAAAAGAATGTGCATTTTTAATTTAAAAGTGAATTTGCATTATCAAAGGACGATGAGTTTTATTCCAGCACTAGCCAATTGCTGAATTTTATGAATAAATTAGTCTAATTTACTTTGGTTTTGATGAAATCTCACTGGATTGTGAGATAATAGAATTCTTGAATTAAATTTGTCCTGTAAAGTGAACCTGAACATTTATTTTAAGCTATTTTTTATGGTTTTACATCTTTTTTCCTTCATTTTTTCATCTTGCCTGAGGCATTTCTTGCTGCTGTTTAGGAATAAGCTAGGGTTCATTTATTTTATGATTGAAGATAAAGCACTAAAAGATTAACAGCTAAGGTATATGCTGTGTTATTAGTCTTTCCCAGTTTCTTAACACAGCTTCCATTGAAGTGTCTTTACGTTTATGTTGGAGGATGGCATGAGAAAGAAAGAAGAGTAAAAGTGAACCTTACTGGGTTATTCACACTGTCTTCTTTTCATCCTCTCCCTATTACCTAGACCTGTCACATGCCAAATGGACAGGATCTCTTGTTTTTCCTGAGCCTGTTGTCTGTTCTGTTGGTAATTCTTGCCCGAAGCAGAGTTTTCCCAGGTGCTGCTGCCTCTGCTGCAGCTGCAGAGCGCTGAGCAGTGCCAGCCCTGTGTGCCATATGTGCCAGGCCTGTATGACAGCACCTGCTCTGCAGATCTACGTGCTGATAGCTTGGGAGTGAGCTGGGAGCCCGTGTGTGCTTTGCCTTATCCCTGCAGCAGATCTGATACATCATCCCACATACGATGTATTGAATGCCAGCTACGTGGATTGTGTAACACAGGTGCATGTTTCCCAAAGATCTGTTTCTCTCTGGAAAATCTTGAATATGAATATGAGAACCAAATACTTACTGAGCTGTTGTGTGAAAGAGGCATACTGTGTAGTGATACAATTAGGGGCATTTCCAAACAGCAGCAGCTTAGGAGTTGAGCTCAGGCCATCACGTAGATTCAAAGGCAAAGAGAGAAATATTTGTGAGGAGCTTGGGAACCACTTTGGAGAAGTGTCATGTCTTCTGTTCTTAGAATCTATGGAGAGGTACTGGTGTGTTTCCTTTGTTGCTATTTTAGTGGAAGAGTTAGTGGAAAGGAGCATGTTTTAATGAACTGTAGGATAATTAGTTAGCTAACAAAAGTAGAAAAGTCAAAGAGTATGATGGGTAAAAAAACCCGAAATAATTACCTCTCAATTGGTTATATGGCTTTTGTTAAGTACTGTCCCAGAATCTTGTACATTTGGGCTGTAAGCTCCTCAAGGAAGTGAGTTTAGTACAAAATGATTCTAGAGCAGTATGGCTTTCAGTGTATGGAAAGTAGCACTTTGTCAAATAAAAAAGGAGAGTTGCAGATAAAGCAGCTTGTTTTTCTCTGGGTAGTGGTTGTGTTTGACTTATGGAAGATAACCAAATAGATGAAAACCAGTTCATCTAAGCTGGATCTAGCATAGACTGAAATATTTCTTGGAAAGGAAAATGCTCAGAAATAGCTAAATATTGCCTCAATTTCCATTCTCACACAGGACACTTTCCATAGAAGACTTCCAGACGGTCGCTGGATTTCTTTCCCTTTCAGCTACTCTGCTTTTTTAATTTGGTGATGCAGATCCAAGCACTTCACCTTCAAAACAGGGTTACTGTTATTAAATGCACAATTCCATCTGTCCAAGACAAGCCCAACATTTGTTGACTTGCAGACCATATCCAGTGCTGTGCTAGAACTAGATTATCCCAAGTGAAGTACAAATCCTTGGTGGTTACTGGCCCAGCTGTTGAGAGCAGTGCCACCTGCTACTCATAGGTAGCAACCACATTTCTGAGAAGTGTCCTGGGAGCTCTGATTGGGTCAAGAGGTGAAGTGGATGAACTGTTTTATCTAATATTTATCCACCTTACACTGAAATGGTTCATGTCCCACTGCAGCTTATTGAATCATTTGAATCATTATTATTTGTTGTGAGGTAAAACCAGACAAAACAGAATGCACCTTCCATCCAGTAATGATGTGAATTTGAATATGGAAGTTGTAAATGTACTTGAGACTTGAGGATTTTAAATAATTTGAAGAACTACCTTAGTGCATTTATTTTTGTGAGTCAGCAGAGCTGAAAAATCAGCAGCAAAGGGTGGAGTTAAGTTATCCTCTGTGAAAGCAGGGGCCAGCATTAGAATATGCTGTCAGGGAAGCTTGTTCCAACTACACCGTGGAAAGTAATTGCTTAATAGCCGAAATGAGTAGTTATGAGAGAAAGTGAGTTTTTAGTTTATTTAATTTTACTTGTTTGAAGATTTGGATGGTAAAAAAGAGTGCCATAGAACCTAGAAAAGATGGTAACCAGGAGTATTTTATGACATATATTTCTTAGGAGAGCTAGATATAATAAAAAAACATTTATTGTTAGTCAAAATCTCAAAGTCACCTGTGAAGAGAGATGGCATTTACAATGAGAAATGGCTAGCAATTGGAAACTGTAGATCTTTGAATAAAATTGGATTAGCAATAAGAAATCAAGTCTGAATTATGGCTTTTAAAGTGGTAGACTCCTAGTGATGGTAGATGTATGTGGATGTTGTTACAACTTTTCTTTTTCCTCCATTTTGGCCCATCTTTGCTTTTTCAGATACTTTTCTTAGCCTGTATGTACCTTTAATGTCTGACTGAGAGGCTACATTTAGTTTTTATTCTGGTAAATGGTATTGTTGGGAGGTTTTGCTGTGCTTCAGTGGTACAGTTTTTCAGCTGACTAGGATACAATCTGCAAATCCAAGTCTATTCTGTGAAATTTTGGCTAACTACAGCCTGAAACTTGTATTCTAATGCTCCTTCTAAACTATGCTCTTATGTCATTTACAGGCATATAGTGTTGACTGGAGCCAAACTAGAGGAGAGCAGCTAGTGGTGTCTGGCTCATGGGATCAAACAGCCAAGCTGGTATGTTGGTTTTCTGTTGAAGGTGAAAAGTGTGATTTCTTTTGGATCTCATAGTCCTTTGTGTTAAGAAACAACATGGATTCTCTTTTCCTGTTTATTTTTACGCTGCAGCTGAAATTCTGCTTTAATTGAGAGGTTGCTTAAACTCTGAGATGATAGCAGTTTAAGCTTACAAATGCCTTTTTTTAAAAACATTCATCTAATCCTTTCTGTTTGTATAAAGCAGGGGTTTTTTCAATGTATGAAACCTTTCATTTCTTATTGAATGTATATCTCAATAGTCTTCTTTTTTTCCTTTATTCAGTGGGATCCAGCTATGGGGAAGTCATTATGCACTTTTAAAGGCCATGAAGCAGTCATTTACAGCACTATATGGTCTCCACACATCCCAGGTTGTTTTGCATCTGCCTCAGGTAAGCATGATGGTAAAGAGGTTCTCACAACAAAAAACCCAAAAGCTGCCTTCTCTGTTAGTGGATCAGTTCAGCACTTTTTCCAGCAGATGGTAGTGTGTGTCATATACACTTGTTCTATAAAAATGGAACAAGGAAAGGTAAATGTATTGCTGCAGCTGGATTTGTAGGTTCTGTTACAGTCAGTAGATCATCCTCTTGGCCATTTAAATGGGGCTCAGGAGTTTTCTAGCAGTGACCTTGTGGCAGTTTTTTCTGTTATTTTATGTGTCTCTCTTCCATTCCTCTCACTCTTGTTATTGACCACTAAATCATGTTATATACTTTATTTTGTGTTTTGGCTTATGTTTTTGTTCAAATTATCTCAAGTGTTGGTAGACTATTAACTCTGTGAGAAATGTAGTCAGTTCCCACTGAGCTTTTTTAAGCAATTCTGTAGATCTCTGTGCCTTGTTCAATCAATTTTTGTTCTCTGCTTTGGCAAGGGCTGTGGGTCTTGCTGGTAAATACAATCAAAATTGAGTTGGGTGTACACAGTGGCAGAGAGAGGTGAGGTGGTAGTGTTTTCCAAACACTGCTCCTGCTTCAGAGGCACAAGGAGAGCTCTGCAGTGAAACCTGGGGCCCAGCTGATGATTAACTGGGAGAGAGGTGCTGTGAGCCACAGAGTTTGCCTGGGAATTAAAAGGGCCATAAGGAACTGTCTTAATACAAATATTGATAGATTAACTCTGTGGCCTAAATTTCTCAGATTTCATATCTGTTGTACTTCTGTACTGATTTTAATAGAAATTCTTTGGCTCTAATATTGAGAGGGTAAACATAACTATGTTTCCCTGTTACTGAAGTTGGAGAGACAGTATGTACACACAGATACTAGTTTTTCCTAGTCTGTGGGAAGTCAGATGAAAAAGTACATGTGGCTTTCATAAAATTTCTGTCTGGCTGTTTCCATCTGATTCTGCCTGCAGAGTTTAGCTAGAATGATGAATGAGTAACATTTATTTGTTCTATATAGTAGTACTTGAAAGCCAAATGTTTGAGCATGGGTTTTTCCACATTATGTGATGATACCTGTCTAGCATGATGTGCAGAAACTTATGGATTGAGCCCTGTACACTGTATGAACAGTTCTACTGAAATGCAACTATCTATATACTACAAACAAAATAAGTACCATTTGGTCAAGGTTAAGTGCTTAAGTGTTTTTTGCAAGTTCTAAGGCATCTTCTCTTTTAGAACCCTCCTGTCCATGGTAGTCTTAGCCATACAAAATTTCTGGCATTCTAGATGAACAAAAGGGCTTTGCTGATACAACTAATTGCTTCATATTTGAACCTCTAGGATATGTAGCCAAACTTTCTTCTAATAGATTGGCCCTTGAACAATTTTGGGAAACATTGTTTGTTAGATGCCGTATGTTGTGGTACCTAAATTTGGTACAACAATTGATCTGATCTTTGAGTGACTCAGTGGGTGCAGCTGTTGGAAGTTTTGACTAGAACACTACAGAGTTCCTACTCTTTTGTGAATTTTTACTTTGATGCTTGAAAGGGACTAATATGCTATTGGAGCCTAAAGCTAATTGCAGTCAGTTTTCACTCATTGATGGAAAAACAACATGCACAAAAGATACATTATGTTTGTTCTCTAAGTGTGAAGTTCTCACTCGGGTGTGAAGTAAAAATCTGCTATTGGGGGTACACTGATAGTGTAATTCTGGGTATAAAATTATTCAATTTTAGAAGAAGAAGTCTTCAAAATGATGATGAACTTTCTTACAGTTTCCAAAATAAAATGTCTGGTGTATTTCTAGATGAAATAACATAGAAATAGTGACATGCTGATGTGGAAAGGGTTTTGTGTTTGCATTGTAATTTTCCTGTGGTTTGATTGGATTGTTTTACTACATAAAATACATATTGGCAGTCATTTCTTTGGTCAGAAGGATTGTGGACAGTAGAAGGACTCATGACCCTCTAGCTCTGTGTGTAAAGGCCAGTTCTTTGTAAGAAAGGTACATCACACAGTTGGTGTTCAGAGAGTTTATTGTTCAGTGCTTAATGACATTCTACTCTGTCAGTCAAGGTATGTGATGAAAGTAAAGTGGAACTGTTCAAGGAGGCTGGTTGTCCTCATTTAAAACTTGCTATGATCTGCATACTCTATGAGGATGACAGAAAATCATGGGACAGAAAGCTAAATTTCACTGATGATTCATCTTCTATTGAGCTAAAGTTGGAGCTGGAGAGAAACTTGAATCTCAATGTGATAGTACTGTGTCAAATTTAGAGCTGTTCCCTTCTTTGGGATGTGCTTGCTGGAAAGGTTGACCTGCGGTTCTGTGGTCTCTTATTTTGCAACTTTTTGTTGTCTTGAAAATTAGTAACTGAAATGCATCTGGAGGGAAAGTTTATGTACTTTTTTTTTCATCTCACTTGTGTTTCTTCACTTTTAAAAACAATAGCTTTTTTTGGATGTTGTTAAAGATTATTGAACCATTCTTTTCTTGAAGGAGTCTGTACTGCTTTGGGATTGTAGGGTGTCTGTGTCTTTTTTTTTCTCTCTTTTGCCCCACCTGTCTCCTTTCTCATTCCACCCCACGCATACCTACTCACAACCATGTACTTACTGCTATCTTAATAATGTAGTTGCAATGCTTGAGGAACGAACTGTTTCATGTGGCAGAATCTTCAATTCTGCATGTACGAGTAAGGTAAGTTAGGTATGTTGTAAACCACAGATTGGAAAAAATGTTGCTTTTTAAATACTTTAGATTAAACTAAATGTAAGTAAAACAATGCACTCTTTTTTTTTTTTAAGTAAGCAAGGGGAAAGAAGATCAAAAAATATGTTGCATGCCACAAGCCTGCCATTTTTTGCCTTTATTTGAATCCCCATAGAATCCCGCAGAAGTTTAATTTCCATGTAACTAATTAGTTTGTGAACACTGAAAACAGAAAACCATACAGAATTGCAAACCACAGTAAAATAGCTGTTCAAAAGGATCAACCTATGCCTGAAGCTTATATTTGATTTTGAAATATGGCTTTTTCTCAAGCTATTATGAGACTAGAAAAGGAATACAAGTGAAGAAAATGAGAAATCCAAGATGGCAATAAAAAGCAATTGAGAAAGAATTTGATACTGGGTATAGCTTTTTTTGCTTCATTAAGTCTCCATTCTGAATACATACAAGAAAACTGAGCTTGTCTGCAGTGGACAATAAAATGCAATTGAATTGCAGAAGATATATATGTCTCATGCTTCAGTCAAATTAGGTTTTATTCAGCATCTAATAAACTTCCATTTAACATTTACAGGGACGTGTGAGGTACTTTACCATGCTGTTGTCTTCATTCACAATCATTTGTACTACAAAACCTGAAAGTAAATGGCTTATCTTTTTTTTTTTATTGTTATTTTTTATATTGGGAGTTCATAGTAACAGAGCAAACTGTTAATTCTGGATGTGTAAATAAGTGCTGTTGTGATGTCAGTAACAATTTCTGAGCAGATAAGCAGGATGTTCAGGTGTACATGTGGCACCAAACCAGAGCCCTGGTAAATGTCTGCCTTACGCTGGAAACACACTGATGTGGAAAATGTCATTAAAGAAGTGACATGAAGCCACTAACAGCATTAACAGCAGCCTCATGGCTAAAGGGGTTTAATGAGTCATTATGTCATTTGCCTAGTTTTTTTTTATTTTTTAACCCACAGAGCAAATTGGTAAGAATCTCATAAAAAACATTAGAAATGCACACAACAGTAGTATTTAGCCAAATGTTAATCAGTTCTGCTAAATGATTCTCCATGACTGCAGAGCAATAGGCCTTGCTTAGTCCTGCGGTTTATAAAGAAAGCATCCTTTTTAGTATCAATTGGGTTTATTGTCCTTTAACAGTATAAAGTACCTAATAAATACCATTTTAACTTTATCTGCAAGTATTCTTTGATACAGATACAACACTGACAAATGAAAATACGGATGTTTTGGATTTAACAAAGCCCAGATTTAGAATGACTGACAGCTATTTTATTAAATACTGGGGCCTTAGTTTTAATACTGCTTTCCTTTTTAAATCAGTCTTTAAGTTTACTGATCAGGGCAGGTACATAATTTTAATAATACCTTAATTCATTAATGAGGGAAAGAAATTTTTTTGAAATCTGCCTGACAATTCTGTATTCATCAGAATAGATCAATTAATTGTATTTGTTGCTCAAAGACTTGTTTTTCAGAATCACAGCCCAGGGCAAAAAATTTTCTTGTATCACAACAGGACATGATAATTTCTACACAGTTTTATTATGTTGACAAAAGTGTTGGATGACTGCTTTGCTGCTTTACAAATGAGTAGCTTTGCTACTTTACAAATGAATCTGTAAATCCAGATCCCACTCTTGTAAGTCCTTGCATTGAGTGCTAGACTTTAACGTTGAAACTAAAACCCATTTTTTATCTCATATTCTGTTTTACTGCCCTGAGTTACTGAGTTGCTTTTTAAGAAGTCTCTTCTTGCTTACTGGTCTCTTGGTGATAAATGTGTGTAGTAAGGGGATTGCCAAGCTGTAGTTTCATAGATCAGGCTGGCATGTAGTCTTGGTGCACCTTTCTGTGTTCGGTATTCAAATTGTAAAAACATCTATGATTGAACAAATTGTATTGCATGAAATAATGAGCTGGTGAAGGTGTACACTAGGTGTTCTAGTGAGAGAACATTTACTGAATTAGTGCAGCTTCTTAGTAGAGGTGTTTTTTGTGTTTCTGGATCAAAATTTAGGGTTGTCAGGTTTTTGACATCAGTTTTCTAAAGTTTCAGCTCACATTCCTGCCTCAGAAGTAGCACTGAGCAAAAGAAGGAGCCATTGGAGAGTAGGACTTGCAGACAAGTAATTCCAAAAATGCTTATGTTTGTTGAGGTTCCATAAGAATGGAAGAAATAATCTTCTGTTTGACTATGACATTGGTTTCTCATGAGTTCCAAGCACTTTTTTCTAGAGGCTTATATTCAATCCATTTGAATGCAGTGTGGGTCCACTTTTTGCTTCTTATGACTCCTGGTTATTTTCCTGTTCAATGTGTTAGGAGAAATGCCATAGTGAAAAAGGTTCAAGGCTTTGCAAAAAAATGGTCATTTTTGAAACCAAACCCTAAAGGGATAAAAGAATAAGATGCTTCAATTTGTACAAGTGCTTGTACAAATCAAGCATCTAGAGAGCAAGCTGACTGTGGAGTTACTGTGGCTTGGTGCAGTTCAGCCAAACTGCTGTTTATGCTAGAAGTGTTTGAAGTACAATTTACTTGCTTAGTTTGTTATGTCAGATTTATGTAGTGATGTGAGGGGAGCGTTTTCATTTGTAATCTGTTATTTCATGACTTACCAGTACATTATTGAATTCCTCCACGTCTTGTGCTCCAGTGCTGGAGTTTGACCCCAGCCAGCCACCAAGCCCCACCAGAGAGAATAGGCAGGGTAAAAATGAGAAAACTCGTGGATTGAGATAAAGACAGTTTAATAGGGAAAGCAAAAGCTGTGCATACAAGTAAACTAAAACAAGGGACTAATTCACTGCTTGACATGGGCAGGCAGGTGTTCAGCCATCTCCAGGAGAGCAGGGCCCCATCATGTGTGATGGTGACTTGTGAAGACAAACACCATCTCTCCAAATGTCCTCCCACTTCCTCCTTCCTTCCCCTACTTTATATACTAAGAATGATGTCATAGGTCTGGAATATGCCTTTGGTCAGTTTGGGGTCACCTGTGCCAGCTGTGTCTCCTCCCAATCTCCTGTGCATCCCCAGCCCCCTCATCAGCAGGGCAGTATGAAAAGCAGAAAAGGCCTTGGCTCTGTGTAAGCCCTGCTCAGCAATAACAAAAACTTCTCAATGTTAACCCTGTGCTCAACACAAATCCAGAACATAGCCCCATACCAGCCACTGTGAAGAAAATTAAACCTACCCTAGCCAAAACCAGTGCATCAAATAAGCTTTACTAAGTCATTCCCTAATGTACAGGCTGAAGTGTTTCTCAGGAAATGAGTTTATCCCTCAGTTTATACTATATGCTAATGGTAAAGTACTGTATGTAGCACATGCTATAATATAAAGCACTTTCAGGTGGTAGTATTTCATATTAAAATCTCATGTTATAAAATGGTTTAGTGTTCAGAAGAAATAATCAGTCACTTTTTTTTACAGTAAATTAATCTGGGTTGTGTCATTTGGGTTACAGGTAGGCATCTAACCAATATTGCCATGTGCTGAAGAATGGCTTAATCATAAGTCCTAACTTTGGTCAATTTTGAAAAAAAAAATTGTCCCAGGATTTATGTATAATCCTCTTGGGCAACCCTGAAATAAAGATATCACTAGCTTTTAAAAAATAATTATTTTATTTTATTTTATTTTATTTTATTTTATTTTTTTATTCTTTTTAGAAAAATAATTAGTTGGGCTCTTTCCTAAAATAATTTAATACTCTTGTAATTTTTAGCTTGACAGCATTTTGTATATCAGACTAGAATTGACCAGTTGGAGAGTATGTTTCCACTGGTAATTATGTGTACTTGCTAGGTAAGTTGTGCTACGTGGTGATAGATTTTGTGTATTCAGTAGTACTGCTGGATGATTTAACTGAAGCTGTTATTTGTGTCACTGTTATTTCTGTCACTTCGTGTGGAATTCCACGAGCTTTATTATTCCTGTTCTAAGTTTTCTTGTACTGTTGTATTGGTTTAACCCCCATTGACAGCTCAGCCTCACACAGCCACTCAGTCACGCACAGCCACACATCCCACAGTGGGATGAAGGGAGAATCAGAAGGGTCAAAGCTGGAAAACTCAAGGCTTGTGGTAAAGACAATTTAATAGGTGAAGCAAAAGCTGTGAATGTCAGAGCAAAACAAGGAATTCATTCACCACTTTCCATGGGCAGGCATGTGTTCTGGCGTGTCTTGGAAAGCATGATTCCATCATGCATAATGGTTACTTGGGAAGACAGGTGCCATCATTCCAAACATCTCTTTCTTCCTTTTTCTTCTCCCAGCTTTGTAGGTTAAGCATGATGCCTTGTGTTATGGGGTATCCCTTTGGTCAGCTGTTCTGGCTGTGTCCCTTTCCAACTTCTTGTGCAACGCCAGCCCCGCTGCTCACAGGGCACCATGAGGAGCTGAAAAGTCCTTGTCTTAGTGTAAGCACTCCTCAGTGACAACCAAAACATCAGTGTGTTATCGACATCATTCTCATCTTAAATCCAAATCACAGCACTGTACCAGCTACTTGGAAGAAAAATATCTCTCTTTCAGCCAAAATCAGAACAATTATCTGTGATAGAAACAATCAGCACAATCGTTTTAACACACATAAAAAGATTGGTTTTGAGAGTCATGAGATTTGGGTTCTGCTTTTAATTTTCCCACAGATTTTCTGTTTTATTCAGGCTAAATAATTTAATCTGGTTCAGTATTTAAAAATACATGTAAGTCAGCAAGTAATGTAAACTTGTAATCATTCAGTGGCACTGCTTTAATTGTGATGGTTTTATCTTTTTACAAATGAATGTAGTGAAGTAGGGATAATGCTTTAAACTGAAAGAGGGTAGGTTTAGGTTAAGTATTAGGAAGAAATTCTATACTTGGAGGGTAATGAGGCACCAGAACAGGTTGCCCAGAGAAGCTGTGGATGCCTCATCCATAGAAGTGTTCAACACCAGGTTGGATGGGGCTTTGAACAACCTGGTCTGTTTCCTGAAAAACATTGTACCTGTCCTAGTTAGAATTTTTTCCCCCTTCAGATAGTGTTTAAGGTTTCATGGGGTTTTATTAACCTCCCAAATACCTAGCTATTTTTTGTAGTTACTGTTATACCTCTGCAATGTTTAGAAATGATTGCTTAGCTGGTTGTTCTCACAGGACTTTGGAGATGATGATTTATGAATTTGGGTAAAATACATCAGTGAAAATAAAAGATAGTATTAAGCCTACATGAAATTTAAATCTTGAAAATACTTTATCTTTTCACTATTAGACATTGTCATTCACATTAGCAATCTTTATCTTCTGTATAAGAATGATGTACTTGTAGATTAGCATCAATTGAAAAGTTTTGAATAGATGAGTGTATATTGTGTAGTTTTATTGATTCGTCCAAGATTTCACAAATATTCATTAGAAAGAAAGAAAACAAGGACAATGTATAAACAATTCTGAAATCATAATAAATTATCTAATGGACCAGTAAAAATCTGTTGCCATAGAGAAACTGCTTCTTACAAAAATAGAAATATTTTAGGGGGGAAATGTTGGGTACTTTTCTGGTTGCTTACTTTGGTATGTCAGCTGGAAGTGTCTTAATAAATATGATTGTACTAGGTGCGCTTTCCTTGTACTTTCTATTATTATTATCCTGCTTTTGCTTTATCTTGTAGAAGAAATGCATCCTCAGTATTTGAAGTTCTCATGGAAATGTGGAAATGGCAAAATTTTTAACTGCAGCTTTTGTTGAAATTAAATGTAAATATATATGTATGGATGGAAATAAGTTTGAGGTAAAAAAAAGTTTGTTAAAATGTACACTGTGTCAGGATTGCACTGGTTTTTATCAGATTTTTCCACTTAAATGGAAAAACTGGATTTTTGTTTGGCTTCAAATCAGTCTTTTCTATTCACAGAAAGGTTCACTTGCATGATGTGTTACTGTGTTGAAAACATTTCACTGATAGTGCCAGTCAGAATTAATAACTGCTAAGTCTAGCATTTTCATATAAAAAAAAAAACCAAAACCAACAGCAACAACAACAAAAAAAACCCCCGGAAAATAACAATTTTTTCCTTTTCTCATGCATCAGCGTTTTCTATTAAAAAAGAAGTAATTGGGGCAATTTTACATTTAGAATCAAAATTGATATTGGCTGAATAACTTACTTTTCCAAATGCATTTGGCCCTCATAATGCTACTGTAGCATCTCTGTAGCAGTTCTTTCTAGTTCACCTGGATTTATATATTTATTTGCTTGGGGAAAATGATCCTGTCTGTTGTGAAATATGTGTTTCCCCTTCAAATCTATGTTATCTGATGAAATTAAAATAAAAGCCTTTTAAGAAGTCCATTATAATATCTCAGAAAGACTTAAAACTCAAACTGAACTGTCCTCTGCAGGCAAGCAGATTAGCAAGGCTAATGGAGAGTGGATCCAGGGCATGCTACCTGTTCTTTTGCCAAAACCCTGCTGCTTGTGTTTCTTCCTCTCCATATGTTGCCCTGTTTTTATAAGCTCTGCAGCGATGTTTGAGGCTTCAGCTGGCTGCAGGGTGCCATTGTCAGGAGTGCTCTCCCTGTACTGAGCAGCAGTCTTCCTCTTGGCAGTAGGGGAGGGGAGTGAAAACAGGGAGAATTTGGGTGTTGTTCCCACCTTACAGATGGGGGATTTATCCACCAAGAGTGCAGCATCTCTCCCAGTCCTGAGGACTGAGGACAAGCCAGACAACACCAGAGCAAGCTCCCCATGGTCTCTGTGGTCAGAAGGCTGGACTTGTCACATGTAGTGAACCAAGCTCTCCCTGCCTTATTTATTGAAACTTCCCAAATGTTTCATGGGATTTTTTTTGGGAAGTCTGCAAGGTCTGGTGGTTCATGCAATTAGGAGTATTGCTGTGACTCTAGGGATGGTTTTATTTGATCTCTAGCCAGTTTCTTGAAAAGAGCTATGATTTTTCTTGTGCCCAGCTGTATACTTTACAGCCAGTGACCAACAGGGCACTAAAACCATCAAAGTGATTGTATATAAAGGGCATGAATACATAATTATAAGGAATTATCAATAATTTCTTCAGTAGCAGCATAAAACAATGTTGTTTTTTTTTAATTTAGGTATAGATTCCTATAGAAAGTGTTTTAATCACCTTTTAATGATGAAATTTGTCTCTTGAATGAACACAAGCATAATAATAATAAATTCTAATTAATTTTCTCTCTCTGGAAGCTAGAGAGCGAGAGAATCCATTTTTGCTGACCCAAAGCTAAATATTCAGGGCTAATGGGAAAATCCCAATTTTAAAAATTGAAAAGCTTAGTTGTCCCGTCAGTTGATGCAGCTTTCAATATCTTTACAAACAGTTAGGAACTGAATTTTTAAGAAGGTATATACAAATGCTATAGGTCTTTAGGGGTAGATGAGAAAGCTAAGAAACACTTGTCCGCTAAGTACTAATGGATTAACTGAAACTTGTAACTGATGCAACAACACTGGATCAATTTCTCTTTGTTTCAGGTGATCAGACTTTAAGAATTTGGGATGTGAAAACCCCAGGAGTCAAACTTGTGATACCAGCCCACCAGGCTGAGGTCTTGAGCTGTGACTGGTGCAAATATGATGAGGTATAAAACCATTCATCCCACTGTTTTGCTAATTGAACCACTCTCATTAAATAGCAGGGGGTTTTACTGCAACATTATTGCATCTTCTCTTTATGAAAACATGCCTAGTTGCTTTGTTGCTGTCATTCACTATTACATCTCCAGAAGAGCTTTGTTCTAAGAGCTGGTCAGCCCAAGCAGATCAGAGATTTTGCTTAACTCTAGTGGGCAGAGTAGTCAAAAGTGGAAGATCAGTTTGTGTTTGTCTGTGCTCTTTAATTTACATACTGGGGATGTCACTTTATTTATGATTTATAAATCTGTATTTTTTGATTTATCTAACTTTTGTATCCAAGATATACATTGCTACAATTTAGTAATTAAATTGTCATGATATTTCTGTGTTTTATGAAATCATCAGAACTTGCTGGTAACCGGTGCAGTTGACTGTAGCTTAAAAGGCTGGGATTTGAGGAACATCCGGCAACCAGTGTTTGTCTTGCTTGGTCACACCTATGCCATCAGAAGAGTAAAAGTAAGTTGTGTTTTATTTCCCAGTGACCATCACTGAATTATTACACAAATTTTTCTGGAAGCCAGTAATATTTTCTGTTATCTAATAGCTAAGGAAAAAACCAACAGGATGTTAGAGGGCTTGGGAGAGGGTTTGAAGGTTACTTTCAGCTAAATTATAAGGGAAATTTGAGATGAGGAAAACACTTCCCCTTACTCATTTTTAAATGATGCTTTTCTCTTTTTACACAAAGGGCCAATATTCACAGAAGACAAGATAGAAAACACATTGTGAATATATACTTTTGTGTGTACAAAGAAAATATTAATGCATTCAAAGGGATTTTGAAACTTTATGCATGAAAGGCTAGAGATGACTTTATTGGATCTGTGTACAGCTAGAATACCCACCAATAAGAATTTGCTTTCAATGCACAATGACATTTTTATCATGTTGTATGAAAATATGTATCCAAATATCTTTTTAGGTAAGCTCAAAAACTAAAACTGTGTTTCAGTGTGAAATATTGAAACTAGCAAAGAGTGTGAGAGTCAAATACATCACTATCAAAGTCTCCTGGAAAAGGAGATAGTACCTAATTCTTTTAAAGCCTTTCTGAAACAGGTATGTTTATTAATGTTTTCTAGGAAAGAAACTTTTTCTGGCAGAAGAAGTTATCCTTGGTTGGTTTTTTGCTTCACATGGCCTTGATTTGTTTCTAACATTTTTAGAAGTTACTGTGCTTAGTTTGTAATTTGTCAGAAAAGGGTGTGATTCAGGTAGTCATTCTGTATCACAAATCCTTTTCATGGTCAGACAACATGAGAAGCACCTGCTCTCCTTATCCCAGCTACCCCTGTCTGCTCTCCCCACTGGTGATTGATGCTGAGTCTTTTTTTCTAATTTAATGCCTGCATCGCTATTTTCTAACCTGGCTCTGTGAAATATTTTTCATATGAGAAGATGCATCCATGTGCAAAGGAGGTGTACTGAGAGTACATGACTTCTATTCCATCTTACCAGGCTTTCATTGCTTCCATTTCAAGACAGCCATGGTCCCTGAGCACATAAGATATGACAGTGTGGGCCAGCACTTCGAGGTGGTGCAATATCTCCACTTGTGTGGTGTAACTCAGCAGTCACACTGAATTGAGAGAGAGACCTGGATGTTGCCTCTAGAGAGGCAGCTGCCCCTACTGATATCCCTTCCTCTGTGCTGTGCTGACACAAGTGATTGTAAAGCTGCAGCTGATGGCTCTGACTGAAAACCCTGTCCCTGGAAGTGACTAGTTTCTGTCTGGATCATTAAGCTGTTTCAATTTGTTGCTCAACACAGTTGCAAGCCTTGACACAAAGGAGGGGGACAGGAGCCCACAGTTTGAAGTGGCAAAGAAAGTGGAAACCACAAGTCTTGGCAGCAGATCTGAGGCTGGCAAGGAATTCTACCCAACACAATACTGTCAGGATTCCTGCAGATTTCTTATGGTCTTTCACTGCAGTACAGGGCATTATCAGTGCACTGAGGTCATCTGGAGTCCTTTTTGGGTGATTTTGATGTTGGTGCATTTGATCCTCACGTTCTCAGCTGGCTTCAGTATCTTACACTGAAACACAGTTATAGTTTTCAAATTTACCTAAAAAGATATTTGGATATGTTGGAATCAGGATGGATGATGTGGTGGTACCTTTTGCCTGTATAGCAGGCAGATGATAGAATTGTAGTATCTTACAGTTAAATTGAACAGAATTTTCTTTTGTAGCAGAAAGATATTATGCAATTTTTTTCAACTTACACGTGTAGCACTCTGCTAACTATTTTGATAGAGTTTGCTTAAGTAAGTTTCTAGGATACGTCAGGTTAATGACAAAACTTTTTCAGGATGGTTTTGCTTTATCTTAAACTCTGAGGACATGCAAAGGGGGCTTATGGAAAGTGTACCATTGTTTTTTGTTGCCCATCAGACTTCTTCCCCTCTAGTATTCTTTTTCCTGAGGTGCAGAACCCATTTTGTTTTGGGGTTTTTTTCCTCTCAAAAAAAATTGCAGGAAGTCTGCAGAGGTTCAAGTTCCAGCATGCACATTCCTCAATTCTGCTGTAATAAAGAGAGCTCTGTCAGCAGACTTCAGCAGCCATCAACATACACTGCTCTCTTGACAGCCTGGGCAATTGTGGCAATAGCTTAGACTTAACTTTTAACTTTGTAGTCACTGTGAATAATATTAGAAGTCTTGCAGGAAGACTTAACTGCAGTGTGGGGGACCTGCATTTCAAACTCAAGTTATGTCAGTGGCTTGTTGTATTTCCTGCTGAGAAGTACAGATTTTAAAATAGTTGGAAACTGAAGGTTGCAAAAAAACCTTCTTTTGCTGCAGTTGTTAGACCAGTCTGCAAGAGTCCATGGAAGAGTGTACCCTGAAAAATGCCCTGCAGGAGAGGGGGAAATCATGAAGTGATGTTATATTGCCTTCAGTTTTTCCACTTATCTCCAATTTTCCCATTTGTATAAATAATTTCAAAATTGTGGGATATAGAATTGATGACAGTAATATATATTCTCTGCAGTATGGCACAGATTTTGTCTCCCTGAAAATAATTAACTGGTCACATAGCTGGTTTGAAATTTGATTTATATAACAAGATGAAACTTAGTCTGTTAGCCAAAAGCAGAACTTAATGACTGATTATATGACTGTTCCAGAACTTCTTAACTTTACAGCAGAGTTATTTGGTACTGCTGTAATGAAATCTAAGCAAAACAGGATCCCACAGACCATTCCTTGTGATTATTAATTCTATGATTCCTTGTAATTAGAAGCATGGGGGAGAAATACATTGATGTAGTCTGTTTTGTTGCAGCATGATGTGGTATGAACCAAAACCATTTAATTAATTAAACTTTGATAACTTGCTGCTTACAGTGAGCCTGTATATGTACACAATGTTTTAACTTTAAAGTTGTTTTGTTTTCTTGCAGTTTTCACCATTCCATGCAACTATATTGGCCTCTTGCTCCTATGATTTTACTGTAAGGTACGGTATTTTCTCTAACTGGATAAAAACAGAAAGGTGATCTATTTTAATATGGCTTGCAATAGAAAACAGTTCCAGAGTGGATATACTGGAGGGCAGTTAATGTTGCTGTCAGATGCTTCATAAGCTATGTTGAAAAACACATGGGTTTGTCACTTAAAGCCCAGCTCAGTCACTCTGCTGAGCAATATCTGCTCTGTCAGATGCTTTCTGCAATCCTTTTCACATCACTCTGCTGAGCATATTTGCATCCAGCTGGGATAATGTCTGATAAGAAGGTAATACACTCTTAAATTAAATTAGTTTGGTGAGTTCATATGTTTCTGTGGCACATTTTTATTTAGGCTTTTTATGAACAAAGTTTTTGTCCTACCAGTATCTGAGGAAGCTTTAGTAGTGTTCCATAGTGTGTATGCTGAATTTAGACAGCACTTCTGCAAGTTCCCCTGGTTGCTCAGTATATCTGATACTGCTGAGGATCTCATAGTACTGTTGTTTTAAAGCTAATTTAAAGTCCTAAATAAGTTTGATTTGATACTGGGATTTCTCTAAGACACATGGTATCACAAATCAATGCACTATGAAATATTCCTGAATACCTCAACCAAATTGTTTGATATACATTTTAATTTTCTAACATGGACTGAATGTAGTAGGCAGTACATTAAGAAATGGGAGAAGCCCTCTTGCCTCCATCAAGGACTGCAAAGTTATCCCACTTGTCCACATCATCTCAAGTAATGTCACTTCTGGTGGTGTCCTAATTGGTCTGACACGAGACGTAGAGAGGTTCTGCTGCCAAAGGGTTCTGTTGCTAATTCTCAGTGCCTCTATGTGTTGCTAAATCATAAATCTATCCAGTCTTCTGCTATAGCATCATATAAAGTTGCATCATGAAGTTAACCCATTGAGCATTGAAGTGACTTGATTGTGCTGTCATGCTCTTCCCCTTTTTGGCACCAGTTATATATCCTTCAGGTTTGGTGCTAATGTGCTTCATGCAGTACTGAAATCTAGTGCAATTTCAGCTCTGACATTTTCCTATGTGGAAATTGTCAGAAAAGGTGGAGAGAGCTACTAGCTCACAAAGCATCATGTCTATAAATGTAGAGCTTGGGGACCTCTTCACAAAATTCACTCTAGGCATAATTTTTCTGTTCAAAGATTTACTTGTCATTACTAAGAGGAGACAGCAGACTTGAAGCGATCAAATAAAGATTTTTAACAGTTTTCTAAAACTGTTGGATTTAGTATGAGTGAACAAACAACAGAGAAGGCCAGGTGAAAGTCTTTGGAAAAGGTGTCACAAGCAGAATATTCTGTATAATGGAGGAAGATTGTTGCTGTAAGAATTTGGGAACATATCTTTTAAAGACTATGTTGTACCTCTACCACATAGGGTTATTTTACTGGGTGCACCATAGACTCCACATGTACATACATGCACACATCCTGTCATATGTGCACATACATGTACCCCCCACACACATGAATGTGAATATATGCACACATACACGTACATTTCAATTTAAGAATAAAAATCCTTGATCAATGTATAAAAGGTGGAAGAGAAGTAGGGATTCTAGTACATGGAATTAATTATGGATCTTGTTGAATCTACTCAAGGCCTGTGACATTTTAGCCCCATTTGGTGGGGAGTCGCTGAATTTTGATTCCTAGAACAGCATGGTATGGCAACCCCTTAAAAACAGATTCATTGCAGTGTTATTTTAATAGCAGTTTATGATATTGTTAATTTATATTCTTTGGTGGGTCTATTTGAAGCTCAGAATTACCTGCAAGCATTAGTTTATAGCAGATAACAGAATAGAGCATACTGTTGGAGCAATCCTTTACTGTCGGAGTTCTGTAATCTTAAAAGTTACTGAAGCTTTATGGTTTAACCAAAAACTGCAAGTATTAGTTCACATTATCAAACTGCCATGTACGAAGCAGGGGCTTTGTTTATTTTAGGTCATACAGCTAGTTTGGCACATAATCACAACTGAATATCTAAAAGAAAAAATAGCAGGTTGAAAACAAAGTTAACAGTGCTTACTTTGCTTACTCCTTTGCAAATAGTATAATCATTGAATGTGAGCACTGTAGTCAAGTTACTGAGAAGAAACCTAGTTCACAACTTGATACTGGGAGCTGAGAAAAAGAGGATGAGTATGTTGATTTGAACTTGAGTTTTTACATACCTTGGTATAATGATTTATAATCCCTGTCCAGTAAATGCTTCATTCAGACAAGTGTTTTCTGTACCATTTCCTTACTCTTTGGAAGAGCTCAGAAAAAAAATGTAGGCTAATTAAAGAGCAGATTGAACACAAATGAATCATTTAAAATGCCAGGAAATACACAGGGTACTGTAATATTTCCAGAACTACTTTAGGTCTGCATGCATATTCTTAACTGCTATCTCTGTCAAAATTCAGTTTGGAAGAACACCAGTGTCATCTTTTACTGGAATCACCATTTTGTATTTTTGGACTCTTCAGTATAAAAAAGAAATCTTGGTCCATTAGTCACAGACAGTGCTCACCAAAATCTAAACAGAAGAGCTGATAAATTATAGAGCTTCATTAAGCTGGTATCAGGCCAGATCTTGGATCATATTCACAGAAGCTTATCCCTAAGGCAGAAAGGCAATTTTTGTTAAAAGTTGTACTATATTGGAAATCATCTCTGTGACACACTGTAAGGTAAACCACTTTCTCCAGCTCTCCCTCACTATGTACAAGTTCAGTAACTCAAATCACAAAGAAATCTTACAGAATAAGGCTGATCATAAAAGAAACCGTGTTTCATTTCAGCTAGGTATCCTTACTATCCTTGTATTCTTTTTCTGGTATTTTCCTTGAAGGTGAAAAAGTGGATGTTTGCTCATTTGCTCTTTTTTTCGTATTTTCCTCAAATGGAAAATGTCCTTCTATACGCAAATTGCTTCATAATGTTGATACTTCACTGGAACTATAATGAAATAATCTCTTCAGAATATTAGTGTGTAAATAGTTAGATGTTCCCAGTTAATGTCTGAAGTAACATCATTGCCCTGATTAGCCTGTATCCAAAAGTAGTTGACACTAAGCTCTCCTCTTGACAGTTTCTCTAGTTTGCAGGAAGAACTTTTACAAGTCAGAGCAGGAATTAGAGAATAGGAACAGGGGAATGAATTGTGATAATTATGATACACATGTAGTAAACTGGCACTGAGTTCTGTGTTGCCCTTGAAAGGTTCTTGGCTTTATACATCCACATGCTACTGTGACTTGTGCCTGGTGTGGTTGTGTGTGAATGCTAGCATTAGTTGTTGAGTGGGCTTTTATGGAAAGCACCCTCTAAACATCTGCTTCACACCCACCTGAAAATATTATGTATGAAGACATCATGTAGCCTAAGAACATTAGTAAAGCTTTCATGAATAAATATTTATCATAAATATTTTTTTCTTACCCAGAAGGATGTAGACTTGATGAGTTGTTCCATGTACTTCCATCTGTGCATTTTCATAGAATCATTTCCTGGAGTAACTTTTGAACCTATTGAAAACTTAACTAGATTTAGCAGGAAACTTGTAGTCTAAATTTACAAAGCTTTAAGCTTTTACAAATTTAATGGAAACTCATGAGCATGGAAGAGAGGGAAACCCCAAGTACTGCCTTAAGGAAGGTAAGAGACGTAACATGAATTCACCACCACAAGTAATCTTCTTCTCATCTACTAGCACCTCATCATGCAGCAACAGGATGCCACAACACAGGCATTGTACAGACACTGGACCTGGAATGATACTTGCTACCTCTTTTTTCCCAGCCAGTAGTGAAGGTGCAGGGACACTTGGTAAGGGTAAAGTGAGGGTGAGGACAAGGTAGAAGATATTCAGGACAGACTATATTTGGGTTGGTAAAAGTGAATTGGTCAGGGAGCACGGGTCTTTGTGACACTGCTGTGGGTGGTACAAAGTACAAAATCCATAATTTGACAGGCTTTTTCTCTTCTCATAATGTCTTGTTCAGAATAAGCAGTCTGCTTGCAATACATGTGCAGCTTATGAATTGCATGCCAGGTACATGTAAAACAAAGAAACTGTAGAGAAATGAGGGAAGAAGTTATATTTTTAACAATTCCAGCCTTAAAAAGTTTAAGAAGATGCACTCATACAGGTTTTGGGGTTTTGTGATCAGTGCAGATGTAACTGAAGTGGTGGCTCCATACATAATATAGGTAAAAATAACAATTTAAGTGACACACCTATGATTGTACAGGCTGTACAAACCTGTAAGGGACCCTAAAAGCCTCTGTGGTTGTCTGGTCTGTGTTTTAAGTCCATGCTGCTAACTCTGTAGATACACTTACAACTGAAATAACAAAGCCCACCTACTTGTGCTGTGAGTGCATCTTCAGTTTGCTGTACAGCCGTCCTGCTGTGGTAAGCAGTGTCTTAGAAAAATTGATTGCCCTCTCAGTTTGCAGAATGTGGTGGAAGTTGACTCTGAGGAAAGCATTGCTGTCACCATGGTGGTTTTGGAAGCTGTGCAATAGACCAGTGTTTCTCACTTTGGAGTGCAAAGTTGTTATGAGAATCATCATTAATTTGTCATCAATGGTTCTCAGTCCCGAGAATGAACATTTTTTTGAGCTTTCACTAGTAATTATTTATATATTAAAAAAGGTATCAAAGCTTTCAGTCAGTCTGTTGAACTTGAACTAAGTTGCAGTACTCTTAATCTCTAAACTGCTTCTTTACAACATGACTTCACATAATAAACCCTATATTGTCCTGCTATTTTTTAAATTGATCAAAAGGTCTTTTTAGGTTCTTTATTCATGTAGAGCTAAAGTTATCTCCTTTAATTGTAGTTTTCAGTTATGAGCATCTGTCTTTCAAGAATTATTAGACAGCTCATGTGGCAAGGAATGATAACACTATTACCTTGAAACAAAAAGATTTGTTTCCTTACCTTCTTATGAACAAATGTGGGAGGATGAAAATGCTGAAATGGTCTTTTGCTCCTCTCTCCTGCAAAATAAGTTGTTTATTTTAGATCTCAGGTACTAGGAAAAAATTAAGAGGGTTGTTGCTATGGCATAGCCATTGTGCTGATACCACTCTCTTTGTTTATGAAGGAGATAACATCTACATATTAAACAAACTGACCCTGCTGGCTCCAGTGTTTGCTATTTTCCCTGAATTGGTTTGAACTTACAGTACTTCCACTGCAGTTGGTCTGATAATGAGCTGTTCTTGTTAAGTATTGTCACTTTTCCCAATAAAGGCAAGGCAAAGAGATCTCTATGATTGTCACAGAAGTAGTAAAGCATATAATTGACCCCTTTTGGAAAATGTGGGCTGTAGAAAATTTGATTACAGCTGACAGCCCACAAAATGTGCTTTGCTGTGCAGCCGGTGGACTTTTCTCAGTGGTGTATACAACACAAGAAAGAGAAAAAAATCTTCATTCTGTGCTGGCATACAGGGTTTTGTCAGTGTGTTATTATCTGAAAGTTCTGTGTTTGAATCCTTTTTCTCATGGCTGAGGTGCCTTTTACCTCTATTTTAATCCCATCTACTCTTACATCTCTCATATTTCCTGTTAGTTGCATTGATGGACACTGCATCTATTGGGACAGTAGCTGGGAGAAGTAGAGGACCTCAGAATTGTTATTTTCTAGGTATTTTTTAATAACCAAGACTTGAAAGAAAAATTTATTTTGAAGTATGAACTAGTGGAATTAACTGTGTAAGGCAGCTGATCTGCGTAGTACAAATTTGTTACTATATTATAATACTAAATTCTGTTTTGCAGGAACACAGTCTCAGATTTGACAAGGTGCATGACTGAGATCTTTAAATGATTGTGTAATTTTTATATAAATAAAGACCCCATAGTTAATGATGCCAAAAACTGAGAAAATTCACAAATTGTGCTAGTATCTTTCAGGGATAAAATTCCCCAGCCATCAAGAAATATAACAAGAATATTCTAGCTTAGTTTTTTCTTCTCTTTTAATGATGTTCCAATGACTGCTCCATGGTGCCAAATTTGATCTCAGTTTCTGCAACAGGACACAAAGATGGCTTTGCCCAGTGGGGTTTAATTTATGCAAATCAGCAGATGGCTTTACCAGGTGTATGATTTTTTATGTTTCTTAAGTGGATGAGTTTGCTCTTTTAAATACCCTGGCAGCAACAGATTCGTCAATATCTTGCATTATATTTTTGAAATGGCCTTTCAATTACTTTAATTGTGGTTTGTTTTGATTTTTTTCCCTTTCTCTCTCCCTCCTTTATTCTAACTATAGATTCTGGGACTTTTCCAAGCCTAATCCTTTGCTGGAAACAGTTGAGCATCACACTGAATTTACATGTGGTCTCGATTTAAGTCTTCACAACCGTGGCCAGGTAAGAGCTGGGATGCATTTACTTTTCACTTGCCTGTTACAGGCTCTGTGGTCATGGCTGGGCTGCAGGACTCAGATCCTGAATAAGTCACCAGATTGCAGTAAGCTTCTGGAAGTGAGTCTGGCTGAATGCTTATCAAATAAACCTCATTTCAGGTCCATTTTTATTTGTGAAGCAGTTCCTTGCATTGGGTAGGAGAGGAGGGCAGAACAGACAAGATTGCAAAATCAGATAGCAGAAAGCCATGGTGAGCTCTGGGAAAATGAAGTATTTTGTTTCAGAAGGAAGAATAGCAGAGAAGAGTCTAGAATGCTGAGCTGAGATACAGAGCTTTCTTCCATCTACCTAAATTGTCAAGTTAAATGTTGGTAGTGCCACACATGATGCCTAGACCTGGTTTGGCATACTGTTTAGAGGACTAGGAGAGGCTTAATATGTGGCTGAAATTCAAAAACCCTCAGCTATTAAAGTGAAGAAGTAGAACCTATTTTATCGGTAGCCCTTATTTATGTACTGATTCTGTAAGGATTCCCCTCTCCTTCTGTTGCTACAGTTGTTTCTGTTTTGTAAACAGAGGGGATTCCTTCTTTGTAGTATGAAATCATTTTTAGACAAGAAACTTTGAAAAACAGAAGTTAATTTTTTACTTTAAAATGAGAAAGCCTTTAGTTTTCCACACAAAAATTACTGTCAATATATTAACTGTTCCTAATGCACTATTTAACATGCCAGAGATATAATCTACATCTAGATTCTTCTCAAATTCACAGTCAAATGATTTTTTTTACCCCAGATAAAAATTGTGACATCTGCATTCACATTCTGTTTGGACAAAGCAAATTAAAACCATTGTAATTTCTGCTGGTAAAAGGACACGGGAGAAAGGTGTAAGTTTGGCCAAATACTTAGCTTACTACACATGGAACCATTCTAGCTAAATGATAGCTTGATGGGTTTTCTGTGTGGTTGGTTGTTCCTTAAATTCTGTTGCTTCATTGGTGCTGCAGTTACTGTACACAAGGCCGTGCTGTGAACATGGGGGAATTTGAAAGGCTCAAAAAAGCTTTCAAGGTTGAGGTTATTTTTCATCAGTGCAAGGCAAGAATACTTAAAGGCCAGTTGCTGGGGATTGAAACTTCATCCCGAGTGACTGCACAGATGTGATTGGGCTGCACTGGGTCCAGAGGGAGTAGCAAGCATAGCATAGTGCAGTTAGGCTTCACAGTCCCACAGCAGTGCATATGCTGAGACCAGCTCAGTTTTCCATGAAGTTGGTGTGGATTTGCATTTGGTCTGAATGAAGAAAGAAGATTTTTTCTTTCATTTTGTATTGAGGATATGATTATTTTGACTACATGAAGCCCATTGCTTCATGGTAGATAATGAATTGAAAGAAAAGTGCACATGCACTTTTACATTGAAAAAAGGAAAATGTTGGTGTGCGTACCCATCAACACTAGGACATTTGTGCATTCAGGTATCTTCTTTTCCCACAGAGAAATTCTGCAAGTCTGATGTTGGACTTAGTGCACAAAATCTATAAATCTGGGGTACATATCCATATTTACTGAGTGCCAATGTGCGTTCCAGACAGAAGTTTGGCATTTGCAACAGCTTTGATATTCCTCTGTTTTTTTCCATTGAGTTGATTTAATGTATTCAAAGGGTTGGATATCACAGCAATGCAAATTGTGAATGGGTTTTTTTTAAAAGAAGTTTAAAAATCTGTGATAAAATTAAACTCTCACTAAGTTTAGGAGTGAACACAAGGGAAACATAACCCCCATTTTTATAGGAAGACTCATGAGATATCACCTTAAGTATACTTTGTTCAGCTCTGAGTAGAACATGGACCCGTTGGAATGAGTCCAGAGAAAGGCCATGAAGAAGATCAGAGGGCTGAAGCATCTCTCATACAAAGACAGGCTGAGAGAGTTGGGGTTGTTCAGCCTGGAAGACAAGGCTCCAGGGAGACCTTGTAGAAGCCTTCCAGTACCTAAAGGGATCCTCTGAGAGAACTGGAAAGGAACTTTTTAGAAGGACATTTAGTGATAGGGCAAGGGGTAATGGCTTCAAACTGAGAGATCATTGGTAGGTATAAGGAAGAAATTCTTTACTGTGAGGTTGATGAGACACTGGAACAGGTTACCCAGAGTTGTGGATGGAAGTGTTCAAGGCCAGGCTGAAAGGGACTTGGAATAACCTGGTTTAGTGAAAGGTATCCTTGTGCATGTTGGGGGGAGGTTTGAACTAGATGATCTTTAAGGTCCCTTCCAGCCCAAACCATTCTATGATTCTATGAGTACCTGCTGAATAGTTGCTTCCAGTATGAGCCCTTGGAGTCTTTCCCTGGCTTCTGCATCCATCCAACAAAGATTATTTGCTTAAATTTTATGCTGCTGTTCCCAATAAGTAGGTTGTCTTTATGTGTGTTCTTTATAAATCTGATGATGACCTCCTTTATTTGTTTCTTCATTTATTTGCATGATTTGTGATTTTCACTGTTTGCTTTATAAGGAGTTATGACTTCAGATTTGAACTGCTTCTCTCCTCCAGGGAGAAAGAGAAGGATCCAGGGAGAATGCAGAGTATTTTATTTATAATGGAGAAGCTATTCATTTATGCTCAAATTAAGTACCATTCTGGTCATTAACCTTTGCTTTCATTCTTAATGATATCTTTTGTTGTCTAGACAGAATATGTTTTGTTTGGCTTTGCACAATGAACTTCAGCATTTTTGAAGCATTTTTTTTACACATCAAGGAAAAAATTATATGCATTATTGAAAGTGTTCAGAATAGATATTGTGATTAAGTAGCTAGTAATCTAGGAATTACAAGACATTCCTGTGGAACTGATTGAGCTTTGAACAGAACCCTCAGGCAGAGAGGTACAAGCTGGTTCTTGTGCTCAGGGAGGCAACGTGGAAAAAAATCTGGTCATAAGGAATGTGAAGAGACCCACTAATATTAGCTAGCTGAAACAGTAAACTCCTTTGTGCTTAATTAAATATTCTAGTATCTATTTTGGATTATCTGCCTCTATGTAAAGTAGGTGTTTTTTGAAAGCTTTGAATTTTAAAAATCAGATGTTGTTTGGTTTGGGGTTTTTTTCCCCCACCATAATGTTAGTATCAGATTCATAGAAATTTGAGACAACAAACAAACTTTCAGGTGCATAGAAAAATGTGCATTTTGCAGTGCAAAGCATTAACAGAAACAATCCTTATGATATTCAGTGTATTCCTCTGTTAAACTGCAAGTGCTGATGTGAGAGTTTGCCAGGCATGTTTTCCAGGAGAAAATATTCCCAACTCCAGCTTTCAGCCTAGGCACACATGAGAACAGTGACAAGACCCTAAGCACCAAAAATCTGTTAAATTTGGGATGTTGTATAGTATTAAGAACTGAGAAAGTCTGTTTATCCTGTCAGCAACATTAAGAGTATGCAGTTTTTAAAACCAGATAGTTCTTTCCAAAGTTTAGGGATAAGAAAAACAACTGAACTTTGCTTCCTTGTATATGCACTAGACAGACATAGCATGTATGTAGGGACTAAAAATTGGTAATCAGCCATAAACTACTCCTTGTTTGGGGCTGGTAAAACTAGACCATGTAGTGGAGTTGTGCTCTGTAGCTCACTGGATTTCTTACTTCTCTCCTTATATTTACTTTTCCTGTATGTGATCTGTGAATGGTCTGATGAATAAAAATATCATATTCCTTTAAGCCATCTCTTCCTGGAGTTTTGCTGTGTTACATTCATGTTTACATGCTGTAGGTTGCTTCCTTTGGTGTTACTTGTGCAGCTTTATTTAAAAGCAGCCTTTTACTTCTGCTGTAGGTTAAATGCCATATGGGAGTAATGAATGCTTTTTAAATATCTTCAGGCAATCCATTAATGACACAGATAAAAGTACAGATCCTTTAAACATTCCCTTCTTGTCTCGATTCTGAAATTATTTCCGTAAGTATGTAAAGAATGGAAAATACACATGTATAATGAATTTCTTTAAATAATGGACAAAAGATACCCAGCCCTTTTTATTGCAGTTCTAAAACAATTTTGCCTAACACAAATGTAAAAAAACCTGATACTCTAATTTTGTCTGAAAATCTTCTTTAGCTACACCTCACATCTGTTCTGAACTCTGTAACACAGGCAGTAGAAAGTATAAATTAATGATTTCCATTGAGTCAGAGTTTCTGTTGTGCTGCTGAGAACCGATTAAGTATCTAATGGGAACAAGAGAGGAATCTTTCAATTTCTCTATACTTCTGTGCTATGAACAATGACATTCCTAAACTACAAGGATACGTAATTTTCAGTGGGAGTGATGGCAAGTGGTGGAGGGAGCACTTGGTATGTGAGAAGCACATTCGACATCTGTGACATGCCAGATCAGAACAGGACTCCACAATGTACCATGCTAAGGTGCTCCTTTTGGAAATTAAAAATGTTCACCTCCAAATGAGAATGAACCAGGTGTCAGTTCTCTAGTTCAAAAATCATCTGTTACCTGAATGCTTGCTGAAGTCTAGGTTTTAGAATAACTTGTGTACAACACAAATAATGATCACTTAGGATTTGCTTCTCCTGTGATTCTACTATGTTTTTGGATCATAACTGCACTACAAAAGGGCAGCTGTCTGTGTAAATAGCTATTGCTGTCAACAAGTTTGGGAGGAAGTTTGGTTTCTCTAACATTCTGGCCACAGTTCTCCTCCCCATCCAGCCTGGTGG
Organism: Agelaius tricolor; assembly: GCF_023055355.1. Lineage (NCBI taxonomy): Eukaryota > Metazoa > Chordata > Aves > Passeriformes > Icteridae > Agelaius > Agelaius tricolor. Next base: position 50,664,424 of record NW_027269261.1, read on the forward strand.
GGTCGGGGTGAGTGAGCAGCAGTGTGGCACTCAGTTGCTGGTGGGGATTAAGCCATGACACACACACAGCACCCCATATTATGGAGACAGTGATGGTACCAGTGTGGTACCACCGTGGCTCTTGTGCTCTGTGTTACACTGGCTTTGTGATTTGGCCTTCCTGAACTTCCACTCTCTTCTTCCTAAAGCTGTGGGGTGTCACCAGCATGTTCTGCCCAACCACTGTCTGCTCCTTCCCTGCACCTGGCCAGTGGTACTTAGAGCTGAGAAGAGGTGCCTGCATTGGTCTGCTGATCCAGTGAAACTGATGGTATCCTGAGTCACTAAAATTTTAAAGCTGTAATTTCTTACTAGCTGGAGGGAGGCCATGACCAAACTACTACACTTGACCTGCATGCCCTGAAGGTAGCTTGAAATCTAGTTCTAAATTCATCCAGCTTTATGGGGAAATTTTTGATCATTATCAAGTTTTGGTGTGCAGGTTTGTTCCGCTCGTTTTCTTTGTGCAGCTTTTGCAGTGTGCTGCATTTGCTGTGCCAACACAGGAAACAGAAGGGACAGGAGGGGCTGCAGAAGCTGGCTTAACCAGTATAGCCAAATATAAATGCAGATGATGTCTTTAGTAAGGCTGTTTGGCTATGTGTTTTGCTGTTCATTTAAAGTAATTGTGGATGCTCAAGAGGCCCAGAAATGTTGATTGTTCCCTATAAAAGTGGAGTTACATCTTGTGGAAATGTACAGAAGAACAGATACTCTCTGCTTTTTTTCTTTTGATCACTTGCTCTTATCTTTTACACTTAATTACTAAGGACCTGATAGCTTCCACCCAGCTGTTGTGGCTATGCCACTGCTATAATTATAACATTATCTGTACTTCATTTTAATCTCTCCTTATGGTCCTTCTCTAGGATGCTACTGAAGTTATGCAGTTTCTTTGATTCTTTGAGATAAAAAGAACCTGTTTACCAAATTTCAGAGTGGATTTTTCCATAAAATATGAGATTTCACCAGCTACAAGTGTTAAACCAATCTGAACACCTTACTGAGTTGGAGGGGCTAAAAGGAGGAGATATTTCTTAGTGGTGCTTACTGTATGTCTTTCCCAAACTGTGAAAATTAAACTTTCACTGTGTAAGTCAAAGCCAGGCTCTCATGAGTAAATGGTCACTATTTGCCATTATCAGCAAGAGTTTCTTGGTGTTTGGAAAGGTTTCTGTCAGGCATCACAATTTTGTAAAAGCTGCAAGTGTTTGGAGAGGAAAATAAATTTTGATACTGAAGTACTGGGGAGGATGGGAGACAGTACTTTCTTACTCAATAAATGTATTGCTTGTGCATTTTATTTGGTGCAATGGCTTACAAATACTTGCTACTTCTGTGAGCCCCATCTTTTACTCAGTGTAGTGGATTCTGTTACTCTCCTGCATGACCAGTAAACATTTGAGAAGTCCCAGTGAATTGCACAAGTGAAACTCAGGGGAAGAGAGCAGAATGTTGCAGCTGTTACTGAAAATACTGTTTGGCTTATGATTATTTGTGATTATATCCCAAAAGGAAGGAACTGAACTTAATTCTGAGCTGAAGGATGAATTTGAAGGTCTGATAGGGTCATTAGAAAACAGTTTGACTGGTGGAAATTGACTGCATTTGGGGTCACCAAGGTCAGTATCAGCACAGAAAGGCATTTTGCAGTTCCAGTGTACCTTCTACAGAACTTAAAATTGACTTATCAATTAAACCAGTTCTTGTAAGACTGAGTCTTTCTCCTAATTTTTAGAGTACAAAGGAATTGCTACCAAATCTGTGGAGATTTCAAGGATTTTTTTCTAACCTGCAACTCACATCTCCATTTCCTTTACAACTTACTGATGAAAGCCCACTTGGGAGACCTGGATTCAGGAGTGTGTGGCATAACTTCCAAGTCATCTTCCCATTACCCATGTCAGAGCAACAGAACAAATGATGAGTCAGCTCTTGGCTTCTTAGATCAGTTGTTTATGATGTATCTTTGCAATGTGAAAAATAATGCCCCTCAAGTTTCTTATCTCTTTTTTTTCCTTAAGAAATAAATGGATTTTTTAAGCAGCATTTGGAGCATCTGCTTCTGATAACTCTAATTTTAACCTAGATCTTTATAAGAAGTTCTGTTCTGGGTTTGTTTCATTTTGTCTTTACTGGAAGTAATAATTAAGTCAAGGTGTATTTTCTCAAAAGTAAATTTTAAAAAATATTGGTGTTACTGAACATTGAAAATAAAAAGTTTTATTTGCAAACTCTCATCATTTTCAGTCTCATGTAAAGGTTGGCATCATGCAGTTCACTCTGGCAACTGCTAACCAAACAGGCCACAGTAATGGTCCAGATTTTCTAGAAGAAAATAGGTATTGAATGAGTTTAAACTCATGCATGATCCATTATGGACTTGACCAATTAGTTTTAATGTTCACCTGTGAAAATAATTTGATGAGTAGCAAACCTAATAGCTTGCTTTATCTTCAATTAATCTCCATCCCACAAGCTTAGAGGATGTTCAGGATCCCTCAAAAACATGTAATAATGATATAAATAGACCATTAAGTTATGTTTGAGAAGATAGGAAACTAAAAGAGGAAAGGAAACACAATTAATGAGAGTCAAGAACTGAATTTTTTTTCTGCTGGCTCTTCTACAGAAAAAAGAAAAGACAGATCTTATTTGAAAATGGGATGGGGGGAAGCTGAGAAATGGGTCTCTCTCAGGCACATTTACATATTATCACATGATTCATTATGAGCACTCTGGAAACTTAGTGGCACCAAGATAGTTCTGGAGATAGTAATCTAGAGAGGGCTGTACTTTGTTCTGATTAAACCCTTTCATAAAGGGTAATTGAACTCTTTAGTTTTTAGTTGTTCTTTTGAATATATTTCATCTTGATTATGCTAGCAGATTTATTGTGCCTTTAAGTACTGAATAAAAAAGTTAGTGGCTAACTTGGGAGTTTTCTCTTGTTCTCTTGCTTCTTCTGAAGAGTAAAGAGGCAGAATGTCATGCAGGTAATTGCACTAGACTGAGTGGATTGCCCTGGGGTGCTGGAAAAGGTCTAAGTCTATTGCAAGGCAAGATGATTGGGATGAATAGGAAACAGAGGGCCTGTCAAGGGAGTAAATCAGTTAGTGAGTCAATGGAAATGGCTCTGATAAATGAATGGATGTCACTATTAAATCAGTTGGTGGAAAACATTGTTATACTCTGGGACAAGGATAAACATTTCAATAAAATACAGGATAGCTGTTTTAGCTGAGTTGAACTATGATTTTATAGTCAAGCAATTAGCTTTCTTGGATGACTGCAGGTTTTTTGTTTCTTTGCTTCTTTTCTGGCTTTACTTGAAAAAAAATTCAGTGATCCCCATTTTTTGTACTTGTTTTTGTATTTTTGCTGGCAGATAAATTAGCAAGATATTTATTCTGCAGTAACAACAGTATAATACCCTTAGTGTATATGCTGGTGCCATAACTTTGCTACTGAAATAAAAGCAATAAAGACAATTAATAAATGTCATTTTGTTAGACTGCCTTTGTTCCATGTAGCTTTAGTTACAATGAAAATTACCAGGCTTAGAATGCTTCTTCTATTTGTGCTATTTCTTGATATAGTTTACCAGTCAGTGAAACAAAGAATATTCTTGTTTTACGATTAAGCTCTAATTATTCTGCTTTTTCCTGCTATTCAATAGTTAAAAGTTTCTATAGTAAAACTGCATTCTATAGTTACAAGGCTATTCATAAATGATAATGGAAGTTGCATGATATACAAAATATGCCATGCAAAATAGTCAGTATTATAAGGATATTGCAATTTCTACAGTTCTTAGGAACTGAAATAAACTGTCCTCTACTCTGTTGGCATGTCAGTTAAAAAAAAAAAAAAAAACAACAACCCAAAAAACCATGCACCCTCTAAAAACTGAAATCAGTGAGATTTGTTTGAATACCAGAGTAAATTTTGTCCACAAGACAGCAGATGTTTTTTACAGGACGACAAACTTCCATCCCTTCATGCTCCTAATGGAGGGATTTTTATCAGGTGTGCAAATCAAGTGTGAGTCCATTTTCAGTTTTCCTTTGTCTTCATGCCACCACAGGAGGACTTTCTTCACCTGTCAGTAACATCATCTCATTGATCAAGATATAAACTCCAGGAACTTGCCCCTTTTTGTATGTTATATTTATTTACTGTGGTGTGCTGGATGAGCCTTCATCCCAATGAAATTTCTACCTCTATTTTAATATTTAAATGAAGTACCATTTAGTTTATTTTTTAAAAAAGACTGAAGTGCTTTGAAGTATACATTAAAAATGGTCATATGTCACAGTAGAACTGACATCTCTAAATACTTTTAAAGCACTTACATTCAATATCCCACATTGTTCTCTTCTGGGGAAAGGCACACAACTGTTGTACAGGTGTTGTAAGACCACTGTATAAGAAGGTCACAAGATAAAATACAAAATGCAGGGAGAAGACATTTTCTAAACTAATGCATTTGCTGTATGAAAAAGTCCTGTTCTTCATCTTAGGATTCATCTTAGTCATTTGTATTTGAGGCAGTGACAATCTCTGATCTACAGCAAAGGGTCACATGGCACTCTCCATCAAAAAATGCTGGCTGCAGCACTCCTAGCTTACAGTTGCCCCTTTCTCTGACAGTCTTGCCTGTATTTTGGGGGAAGTAAGGAGAAATGGAAATGTCTTTTTTTTTTAAATGTTCTGCCATGCTGCAGTGTCCCAGTTTCCCATAGATACCTGTGTTCTGTACTTCACGTGTGTATTTTCATCAAGGTTTCTGGTATTGGCATTTCATTATACACTTCCTGCTGCACAGGAGAACTTGATTCACTGTTACTTACTGTAGCTTTTGTTTTCCTCTTGCTGGCTGGCTGTGTTTTCTCCTTTCACGTGGTATCATTAAGTCAATGAGTTGGGCAACTTATCGCATGTGATCCTTTTCAAACTCTTTTAATATCCCCTGTTTATTTTTAGTGTTGCTAGATTAAATGGTTTTATAACTATATTTGTTCAGAGGCGATTTCAGGGATGTTAATTACATTGATAACAGGTGGGAATTCCCATGGGATTTTTTCCAAATGTTATTTTTGTTTCTTGTTTCTTTACAAAAATAGAAAGTATTGCCTATAGAACATTGATCTGTAGCTGTGGAGAATAGTAAAAAACCTGCAGTTTATGTGATTGCCAGCTTCTACACAGCATTTAGTGGAAAACTCAAATTTTCTTTTTGGTATGATTTGAGAGACTGCAATGCAGCAGAAAGAACATTATGCTACAGAAAGCTCTATTATGTTGTATGAATAGACAGACATATTGTCAAGAGTTTTTTTGACCCATTTAGATGTATATGGAAAGCACTTCAAATAACTAAGTAGAACCAGCTAAGGAAGCAATGAAAATGAATAATAGTGCAGTATAGTAAACACAAAATGGGCTAATTATAGTCTGAAATCAAATACTGTAGTTGGATTTCCAAATTTTTAGTGTGCAGCTGTTCATTCTGGCTCTAGGAGAGAACAGGAATTGCAGGCTGCAGCAGAAGGAAGCTTGTTGTGCAGAGGATCCAATACTGTATCTTTTGTAATCCCAACTGGAAATGACATTGTAAAGATAATGCAATATGGTTTCAGCCAGATTTGCTGGCATTTATTTGTGGACCTCCTCAGGTTTTTCTCTTTAGCTCTTCTCTTTGTTCTATTTGCCTTAATTCTTGTCTCCTACAATATTTTGTGAATATATATCATACCTAGGTCATCTTCTTGAGTCATTGTCAGTGTGGTTAACTGTTTCACTTTGTTACAGACTCTGAAGTGCATTTTCAATTAATTTTCAAACCTAAAGCATTCTGTAGTCTTTTTCCTTGGAGTCTTGTTATTTATTAAGATCTTTAAACACTACAGACTTAGGTTAACCTTCTGGGTTTCTGGTTTTAAGTTCAAGCCTTCATCTAGGATAGAACCTGGGATGATGAATTCAGAGAAGTTGTGGTTATACTCAAACCAGTCACTGTGTTTATAAGATGCCTTTGTCACAAGTGGCACCACTTTTTATTAGACTAGTGGGGGTCTCGGTAATGCTTGAAGCAACACTATGGCCCCCAAATCCCAATGATGAGCAAGTACACATCTCTCTTCTCAACAATTGGCAGTGACCTCATGGCTTATCAAGCGTGAGACTGAAATTCTGGGTTAATTCTTCAGGAAACTTCCTGTATAATTTTGTTGAACTCTTTTGGTCTTCCATTCCTCAGCATTAGACATTAGGAAAATGTCTATAACAATTTTTTTTATCTGCAAGTATAAGAAGGTTGTTCAGATTTGGTCTTGAAATATTTAGATATATGGTGAAAGGATCCTAAGACTGCAAAGAGAAGAAACATGGCAGGGTTGGGATTTTTGTGTGTATCTGCAAGTATAAGAAGGTTGTTCGGATTTGGTCTTGAAATATTTAGATATTATGGTGAAAGGATCCTAAGACTGCAAAGAGAAGAAACATGGCAGGGTTGGGATTTTTGTGTGTATCTGCAAGTATAAGAAGGTTGTTCGGATTTGGTCTTGAAATATTTAGATATTATGGTGAAAGGATCCTAAGACTGCAAAGAGAAGAAACATGGCAGGGTTGGGATTTTTGTGTGTCCTTCCTTAATTTAATTTTCAGTTACATTTTTTTGCCTATTTGGAACAATCAATTGAAACCCAAAGGTTTCCCTGCTTTCCTCAGGAGGAGTGTGAAAAATAGGAGTTTGTTAATTTTCATGTGTTTCAGTGAAGTTTAAAAAAAAACCCAAACCAAAACCAACTTAGTTATTTTATAATTTTGAAGCATGGTAAGTCAGAGTACCAACTGATACTAAATCCACAATATGCATTAAGTTCCCTGTGGTTTTTGTAAAAATGACAATTGTGAAGGACCTGAATAGATTTTTGTTTGCTTTGTAGGTGGTGGACTGTGCTTGGGATGAACTAGTCAAGATCTATACTCCATCGTGTCTGGCAGTTCCTGTTTAGGAAGAGAAGATGATCTGACACGCCGGGAACCTTTCTCTCTCCCCCCACAACCAGACTTGTGCTAAAGTGTCAACAGTGTCACTAATCTCAGTGTCTCTTTATAAGTAGAACTTCTTGAATGGAGTGTTGTGCACTTGAACATGTGGAGACTTCAGGGCTTGGTTGGCTGTGCAGGTAGTACTTGAGTAGCAAAATGTTCCACAGCTCCTCAGAGGCTGAAGAGTGGCCATAGCAGATATCAGTGGTGTCTTCAGAACAGAATAACCAACATGAGTTTGTGATCTATCTGGCTAATGATGAGAGCAGAGGCCTGAATCTTCTTGTTCCTTATAAAGATAAAAAAAAAAACTGGCAGTGTGTTTTGAGATGTCACTGTAGAAAAGAAAGGAAAGGAAAAGAAAATAAAAGCTTTTTACTGTAAAGTACTGTAATGTCAACTGAAGTTTGTATCACCCAGATGCATTTATGTTTTGCTGTGAGTCATGTTGCATTATTTTCTTTTGCAATATGATGCATTTACTCTTGATCGACAGTAAATGTCATAGTTTGTAGCCAGCTGATTTGTTTGACCTTTTTGATTGCTGCTTCACAAAGATGGTAAAGATTATTTTCATATCTTTTTCCTTTATATCTCTTAGAGTAAAACAGTTGATGAAGTTATGTAGGAAGATACTCTGATAATAGAGAAAATGGTTATGAAAAAATGAAATATATACAAAACTAATTGGATCACAATCCTCAAGATTTAGAGATAGGGCAACCATCTCTTCTATTAGACTTGTCTTGTGTTTTCACTTAGAAAGTTCTTCCAAGAAATAGAAGTGGAAAGTGGCCATAAATCCAGTGTTTCAGGACCTCTGACAGCCTGGCCAAAGTGAGAAGTGATGTCCAGACCAGTTGACCCATATACATGCAGATTAGTTGCATGATATAAGCATAACAGATCCAGCATGGCCAAACTATTGCAGTCACTACAATATGTACAACATGTTCTAGGGATGTTGAATACTTTGTCTTCCCAGTTTGACCCCTCAGCCCACATGCTGGTACTTCCATCTAAGTTTTCTGGGGCAAGTAGAGATGTTCAGATGTTATGTTTATCCGAACATCTCTGAATAGTGTTTTAGTATTGCAGCACTCATTGGTATGTGTTAGCCTTCTTTCCTCGTTTCCTGCTAGCCATTTTTTTTTTACCTTCTTTAAACTGTCTCCTTTCTGCTGTTAGCCCATCTCAACTACCACTACCATCAAAAGACTCTTTGCAGGTTGGGTCTTTGCAGATCTCTGGCCAGGTTTTCATAGTGGTGTTAATAAATGCTCTACCCTTCTGGGTTGCAGCACTCATAGATCAACCAATAGCAGACACTGCCAGATCTGCTGGGTGCTTTGAAGCAATGAAGGAAAGAATTCAGCTGAGCTAAGACCCACAAATTGCAAGGAAAGAATGGTTATTCTATCTTGGAGAAAGAGCCAGGAAACTAACAGGTAGCCACAGGGAGACATGCATATATTGATGGGGTATATAGGGCTGGACAGGAAGAAACTTTCTTCTACAACATGACAGTTTGGATCCCATTTGGATCCTATATTTTTCTTGGTCAAATGCAAACTGTCCCCAGACTGACACCTTTTTGAGTTGAATTAATAACAAAAATAGATTTTATCTTTTTTTTATGACAGCGGGCTGTACCAAATCCGAACCTTTTACTGCACTTTAATTCTGTGTGCTGAGGAGTAATGCAAAATAAAGCTGTGCTGCATGCAGCTTTCAGCAGTACCATGGGCCATAAAATCTAATTTTAGGCATTAAAATTGATTATTTCAACTTCAATAGTTCCTCCACTCTTCTGTTTTATCTCCCTTTTCTGCTTTGATTACTAGTTGCTTGTCTGAGTGGAACATTTTGGTGGCAGGTGTGTATTTTATATGCATGTTTCTGGGGGGACAGGGAGAGTGGGTTATCCTAGAATGCTGCCATAGCCTATCAGTTGGAAGGGAAAATGTAGAAAACCTAGTGCAGGGGAAAAAATTAGGAATTCTGAACATGCGCACTCAGCACATGGATTAAATCTTTCCTCAACTGCCTTCTCTCCCTTCATGTCCTGGTTAGCTTCAATGCTGAGGGTTGCTGTATCCAGATTTATTTCTCTTGAAAGATGAGCACATCCAGAAGATGCACATGGTAAATAAAAACTGTGGCCTTTATTCTTGCTGTGTGATCTTTGAATGGTGAGAATGTGCTGTAACATTTCTGCACTGTAACAGAAAAAACAATTTGGCAATAGTTGTTGCTGATTCTTAATTCTCAGGGAATATTTGCTATAGTTGTTTTGAAAAGATACTTATTTTATGACCAAAATACTAGCTTCCAATCTTTTTTTTCATTTACTGAAACAGTTAACAACAACAATCTAAAACATGTAATGTGTTCTGCTTTCAAACTTGCTCCTGTGAAAGATTTTGTTTTATTAAAGTCTGGGTTTCTCTTTGGTTTAAGAAACATATGGATTGATCAAGTTCTAAAGGCATGGATTTGTTGTTCTATAATGCTATTAAATTAATTGCACACAGTATCTTTGGCTATACTTTGTGTTCACTTCCCCAAAGAAGAAATGTTGTTCAAAAAGTAAATGCCGTGAAAGATACTGAGAGTATCTTATAAGAAGAATATCACAACCATGGTTTATTTCGTGTATGAATACTGGGTGATGGTCACATTGTTCCCCTGTACTGGTAGAGACCATACTTTATGCAACTTTTCCTAGCTGTGTGCCCCATCAGATCTTCATAAAGGAAAGCTATTTTAAATCATTCTTTGTGTCTGCTTGTGCAGAGTATGTGTCAGTGATGAAGTGATCTCTTTCTTCTAGCCAAGTACAGCGCTGGCCTCAAATTTTGCTGCATAAGCAGGCTGTATTGTGCCTTTCAGTAGTACTGCTCAGCTGTGCTCAGGGTCATGGAATGGGGAATGGATACAACTCGACACAGTTCTTCCCTGATAGACCTGATGGTTGCATTAGACTCTAATTAAGGCAAATTTTCCATTAAACCTCTATAAAATTTTCCATTTTATAGAGGTCCTGAACATTTTCATCCAAGAAGCCATTATAAAAAATCTATGCCCTTAGGAAGGCACCAATTTGCTGCATTTTTTGTTTTCCTCTCACCTGTGTCATTGTAGCTAGGTGAAATGCAGAACTGAGCATAATTTCCTTTAAACAACAAGAGTTAAGGTCTCATAATCATCTCATTAGGGTAAAGAACCACAGAGCCATTCATTGCTATGAACTGCCCCACTGCCAGGCCAAAATTTAACAGAGTTGATGTATGAACTGAGCAGCCACTGTTTCCTCTGGACACATGAACAGCCAGTATGGGGAAAGTTCCTTCACTGCAGTGTCACCTCTGATGCCACCTCCCTGTTGCTTTATTCAATTGCTCCCCAGTAAAGAGCAGGAGAACATTTTGTGTGACTGTGGAGTGATGGAGAGGCAGTGGGAGACTAGTACTGAACCTGACCTCAATCCATGTTGAGAAAAGGGTGGCTTGGCAAGAGACAACAGCTTCCTCTCCACCTCCCTTTCCTGTCTATAGACAAAATTAGGAGTACCATGAGAGATACTGCAAGAGAAGCTGCCCTTATAGCACAGGTGAGTTCCAAAAGATAGGATTTGGCACTTGACTTTCCAAACTGAGCATTGGTGCAGCCGCTCTTTGAGTTCTCCATTTAGTTCTGGGCCTCACAATTTAAGGGGGATGTGAAAGTCCTTGAATGCATCCAGAAGTGTACCTCAAAGCTGGTGAAAGGGCTGGAAGGCATGTCCTGTGAGGAGAAGCTGAGGGCTTTGGGCTTGTCTAGTTTGGAGCAAAGGAGACTGAGAGGAAATATCATCACTTTCTGATGCTTCCCAAGGAGGGCAAGAGGACAGGGAACTGCTGATCTCTTCCCCTTGGGACTCAAGATGTGTGGGAATGGTTCAAAGATGCACCAGAGGAGGAGGTTTAGACTGGACATTCAGAAGCATTTCTTTACTAAGCAGGCATTCAAACACAAACAGGCTTCCTAGAGAGGTGGTCGATGTCCCAAGCTTGTCAGTGTTTAAGAGGCATTTGGAGAATGCCCTTAACAACATGATTTAATTTCTGCTCAGCCCTGAATTGGTCAGGCAGTTGGACTAGGATGATCATTCTACAGTCCATACAAATGAAATAGTCTATTAAAATTTTTGTTTCTGATACATTTGTTTTTGTGTTTCAGTCAAGGAAATATTTAGCCCCCAAAGGAGTTTTTCAGCCTGGTACTTTGCAATGTCAGAGATTCACTTCTCTAGTGATAATTTCACTGGTGAGGTGACAAAATTGTTTCTGCCAGAGGATACACTCAGGTATAGTCCAAATTACTACAGTATTTCCAGAAAGCACAGTCCAATTTTTTTTCCATCTGCTCTTACCTGGCAGAAGGAGTTGTTTTTATCCCATGTGCAAACACTGTCAAGGTGATCCACACTTTTCTTTATATTGTGTTGCATGTGGACTTGGGGTGAGTTCAAATAGAGGCTGATGTAAATGTATTGGCACTTTTCTCCAGTGGGTTCTGAAACCAGGCTTGGTCTCCAGTACCTATGATTTATTTTCCTGCATTACCAGTTTTCATCTTCAGACACTCATTCTTAATGCATACCTTGTTTCATTTTGTAGACCCTGCCCTGTCTCCTTTACCCTGCCTGTCCTGATGAGAGAAATCAATGGATGATTATAAGACAGCTCTGAATAAAAGTATAGTTTTTCCTTCCCTTGTGTTGCCTGACACTGCAGGAGAGTGGTGGAGGGGACTAGCTGCCCGAGAGAACTGCTTTTTGCTTTGCCTTTTCCTTAGAGTCGGTATGGTCTATTGCCATCTCCTGTTAAAACTTTCATCTGTAAAGTCGGGAGAAGCGATCAGCTTATTTAATCTTTACCAGGCTTTAAAACATCACATTTGAAAGCTGTGTGGCTACCAGTTTTTAGTGACTTCTCAAGGCAATTCCCTCTGCTAGAACCCGATTCTCCCTGCTTTTCTTAGCAGCGGTCCCCATCTCTGCCGTTCGCAGCCCGATAAACCGAGGAAGGAAGGGGGGCAGTGGGAGGGATGCTGCCGGCATGCTCGATAGATGCTTTTTTCCGGGAGGCCGTATACTTTTGGAGAGTAGGAAAAGCCGTACTCCCTGCTTAGGAATTCGCGGACCTGCACTGATCTCCCCGCTCCGGCAGACGTGGGGCTTCCCACGGCTCTTCCACATTATTTTCGGGCCGGTGGCACTCGGCTGCGGAGCTGCGGGCGCCCCGCGGCTTTCCCGGCAGGGGAAGCACCTGAATGCCCGCTCCCGCTGCCCGTCCTGCTGCACCCGAGCGGGGTCGGGAGGGCTTGCGGACAGCGGGGGGCTTCCCATCCCCGCTAAGCCGGGCGTGCTCCGGGGGACACCGCGGGACGAACCTGGAAACACGGGGGGCGGGGGCGGCCGGATGGGGGACACCGAGAGCGGCGACGCAGACACACCGGGGATGGCGCGGGGACACACCGGGGGCGGGGAGGGGACGCGGATAGGAGGGGAGACACGCTGGGGGCGGCGCGGGGGGGACACGTCGGGGGCGGCGGCCGCCCTGCCGGGAGCGCGTCCTGCCTCCTCCCGCCCCCTGCCTCCGCTCGTCGCCGTCCCCCCGCGCCGCCGCCGCCGCGGCGGGTGGCCGGGCGGGCGGCAGAGCCGGGGGCCCGGCGGCGGGGCCGGGCGCGGGCAGGATGCTCCGGTGGCGGGGCCGGGCGCGGGGCGTCGCGGTGGCGGTGGCGCACGGGCTGTGCTCGGGCTCGCTGAACATCCTGCTGAAGTTCCTGCTGGCCCGCTACCACTTCGCCTTCCTGACGCTGCTGCAGTGCCTCAGCAGCGCGGCGGCGGCGCTGGGGCTGGAGGCGCTGCGGCGGCGGGGGCTGGCGGCGCTGCCGCCCTTCGGGCCCCGCCTGGCGCGCCCCTTCGCCGCCGTGGCCGCCCTGGCCACCCTGCAGTCCACCCTCACCCTCTGGTCGCTGCGCGGCCTCAGCCTCCCCATGTATGTGGTCTTCAAGCGCTGCCTGCCTCTCGTCACGCTGGTCACCGGCGCCCTGGTGCTCCGCGACGGCATGCCATCGCCCGGCGTCCTCGTCGCCGTCCTCATCACCACCTGCGGCGCCGCGCTGGCCGGTGAGCGCGACCGCACCGAGGGCACGGGGCGGGACGGGACGGGACGGGACGGGACGGGACGGGACGGGACGGGACGGGACGGGACGGGCGGCCGCAGCGGTACCCGCTCCCTCCGGGCTTCGGGCGCCGGAGCGGGAGGGCAGCGCCAGCCCGGGAGAAAGACGCGAGGATACGGGGTGCGTGCAGTGCTGGGGGACAGCTGCGGCCCCACGGAGCCTCACGGGCGGGCAGGTGCAGCCTTGCAAAGGTGGATGCAGCCCCGCTCCGACTGGCACATTCTTGCAGAGCTCGGTAGAAGCTTTTGGACAGAGGTGCATCCTTGTGCGGCCCCGTGTAGGAGTAGCTGCGACCTTATTGCAACCCTACTAGGGAAGGTGCAACCTTATGGAGGGACTTGTAGTCTTATGGCGGGTGGGTGAACCTACAGGGGTAGATGTAATGTTCTGAGAGCAGCCGCAAGCCCATGGGACAACTGCTGCCTTGCTGGGGCAAGTGTGGTCTTATAAGGGCAGGTACAAACTTAGGGGTCAGCTACAGCCCTCTGGGGCCAGCAGGACCCGTGTTGCTGTCCAGCCGAGGTGTAGGTGGGGTGGGAGGCAAAGCTGGCACTTTGTGGCACGACAGCACTCCTGGGCTGGGGGCTGCCTCAGACAGCAGAGCACATGCAGTGGGTGTAATTTAATCTGCAAAGAGACTGACAGGGGGCTCGGGAGGGAGGTGTTCCTTCAGGGATCCTGTAGGGCTGTATGACTAGAGGGTGCAGAATGGCCAGTGGGTTGGAGGGCAGGCAGCCCAGGCAGCCAGAGCTGGCATGTGTATGTGCTGGCAAGAGGATGCTCAGGGTTGCTCTGTGCATGTGTGTGTCCGGTTTCAGCTACAAATATTACACAGTGTCTTCACAAAAGGGAGAAGGCAATCTGATTTTGGCTGTGGGATTTAGAGGGGGTATGAAAAACACTCAATATGTTTGCAGCATTAAAAAATGCATAAGAGATTTGTTGGGAGGCAAGACTTGGACAAGCATGACAAATCCTAGGGGTTATGGAAAGTGCAATGATGCCTATTTCCTAAATATCCCTCTAGTCCAGAATGGTGCTCTCTTTCTGTCTCCCGTGCACCACCTATGCTTATTTCTCTCTGTGACTCTCGTGACAGGAGCTGGTGACCTGACTGGGGATGCTATGGGCTATGTGACAGGCGTGCTGGCCGTGCTGATACACGCTGCCTACCTGGTGCTCATTCAGAAAACCAGTGTAGACAGTGAATATGGACCCCTGACAGCTCAGTATGCCATCGCTGTTTCGGCCACCCCTTTCCTCATCATCTGCTCCTTTGCCAGCATGGATTCCATCAACGTCTGGTCCTTCCCAGGGTGGAAGGACCCTGCTATGGTATGCATCTTTATTGCTTGTGTTCTGATTAGCTGTGCCATGAACTTTACCACCCTTCACTGCACCTACATTAACTCAGCTGTGACCACCAGCTTTGTAGGGGTGGTGAAGAGCATAGCCACCATCACGGTAGGCATGGTGGCATTCAATGATGTGGAGCCCACAAAGTTATTTATAGCTGGGGTTGTGGTCAACACCTTGGGGTCTGTCATTTACTGTGTGGCCAAGTACGTTGAGACAAGGCGGCAAAGCAACTATGAGGACCTGGAGAAAGAAGCTAGAGAAGAGGAGGGGAAAAGGCAGGCTGGAGACCAAGCTCTGTTTGCCATGGAGACAATTTCCCAGGGGAAGGGGGCCGAGGAAGCAGCGGTGGAAGGATCATCCACAGGGCAGAGACAGAGTGGAGAGGAAGAGAAGGACGTCACTGAGAAATCAGCCACGGCACTTGTGGTTCAGGGAAAATCCACCATCACACAAGAAGTGAACAGAAGCTCGCTGAAAGAAGCCTATCTTGGAGTATGGAGGTTGGTGAGGGGTGCTAATTATATAAAGAAGGATTATTTGATAGAAAATGAAGAGCTACCAAACCCTTAAAAAGCAGATTTGAAAACCTATTGTTTGAGGACAGACACCTGGTTTTCTGTACAGGGGGAAGGCAGAGCATACATTTCCACATCAATGCTTACAAATCCAAATCATTCAGGATGACTTTACCTCATTGTCAAAAAGCAAAAGATCATAGTTTGCTCATGCTTTGGGCTTGCTTTCAGCTGCTTTCAGTATGTCACCTCAGCTAAGGTGCTGACACTGCTGCAGACACAGAGAGAGCTGGGTAAGGGGAAGCCACGAGGTGCTTGCCCAGCAGCTGGGAATATGAGGGATATCAGTGCCACTGGGATACTTGGCAGTACCAGTGACACAGCGGTGGCCTATACCTTAGATTGTGTCTGGAGCCTAGTGATTTTAACACATTTGGAGGCTCTGTCAGTGTGCTTCTGTATCTGTATCCATCCAATTATAGGTATTCTGCATAACCAATTCCTACAATATAAACTCGTATTAACTGTACTTTTTTGTGCTCCTCTGTGTCAATACAATTACAACAGAGCTAGAGGTTGTGCCACTTCAGTTATATGGGTGTAAAATCACTCTCTTGTCTGATGAATTGAAGCCCTCCAGGCTAAGCCTTGGACCTGGTTTACCTTGGGTGCTTTGTGTCTTCAGTAGAAATCCTTTAGTCTTGTGATGGTGTACGTGAAAGCAGAACCAGATCTGAGCTTCTGAGAAGCTTTGACTGGCAAAAGAAGGATGTTTGTCTATGAGCTTTAACTATACATAGCATTTGGAATATTAGCTTGACTCAAATAAAAGAGTTTGGAAATGTTGGTATGTATTGATTGGATTTGGGACGGCTATAAAAATTTAGGGAGAAAGTGTGTGCCTTGTGTTATCCCTCCTTGTACCCTAAAGTCAGATGAATCAGAGCCTGGACTGGAACCCAGGTGTCCTCTCCATTCATTCTGTCACAAGCAGAGGCTGAGATCAGAGCTGGGGACAGCAGCTCTGAAGTTCCCAGGGGTGCTTTTGCAGGACAGTTGTGCTACATCCTGGCCATGTGCTGGTACGTGGCTTTGTGTGTATCCACCCTCGCTGTCCCTGTGCTGGGCTGTCCTGTGGAACAAAGGGCGGGCAGGCAGCAGGAGCTGCCCGGGGCTCCAGCAGATCCCATGGCCGAGTGCTTGGGGAGCGGGTTGCTCAGTGTGCTCGGCACAGGGACACCCATGGCTTTGGCAGAGGCAGCTCCCCAGTGCCCAGACTGTCCCTGTCCCCATGGGCTGCGAGGGGCAGAGCTGCTTTTCCCCTTGGGAACTCAAACGCTCATGTGGGAAGTGGGAAGCAGGCACTCCAGCGAGGCCTCAGCTGAATACACTAGTATTTTGTCCCACATCTATTTAACTGAGAAGACTGTGGAAACAAATGTTTGAGTGTTTCTTTGCCTGAAGATACCCGTTTGGTAGGTGGGAGTACTTGGGTGGAACTAGACAGAGAAAAGATTTGATTGTGAGTACTTCTCACCCCAAAAGGGTGCTGCAGCCATTGAGGCCACCTTGACAACAGACTGAAACAAGTTGTTACCATTTTCTGAAAAAATTAACCAAGTTTGTTGTTGTTGTTGTTTTTAATATTGTTATTGTTGTTATTAATAATTATTTATTATTATCTATTAAGCCACTGAACTGAAAATCAGCTATTCCCACAGCCCTAATTAACCAGTGCCTGGCCCAGTGCTCTCTCCAGCTGAGCAGGCAGCTTTAGCCTCACAGCGTGTTCAGTCTGAAGTGAGCAATTTGCCCAGCAGGGAATATTTGCAAAATTGCTCTCTGGGGGAGCTTTAGGTTCTTGTCAATAAATGCAGGCAGAAATATCAGGTGCTGTGGCAGTGTGTTTTCGGAATGATTGCAGAAGTTGGCTGACCTGGCATCACCCATGAATTTTGAAAGAGAAGGCTAAAAGGACATTTATGCTAAAAGCCTGGAGCTGCTGAGCTGGGGGACAGGGCAGGGAGATCTGTACATCACATGTTATGTATAGCTTGTGTTTAAGAGGTACTGGCTGTTTGCCAAAATACGTTTACCTTCTGTTTGAGCTCCATATGGGATCTTTTCAATAAAAGTACTATTTATTGTTTCTAGGCTAATATAATAGGGCTTTTGTTAGTTTTTCAAATGCATCCTCGGCTAAAGAAGTTTGTGCCTATTACTTATAGTCGCTGTGTTACTGAACTCATTGCGATATTGAAC
Source organism: Agelaius tricolor (assembly GCF_023055355.1). Classification (NCBI taxonomy): domain Eukaryota; kingdom Metazoa; phylum Chordata; class Aves; order Passeriformes; family Icteridae; genus Agelaius; species Agelaius tricolor. The sequence goes on from NW_027269261.1 coordinate 50,681,886, forward strand.
TGCATTGTAATCATACAGATGGCTGGAGAGAAACACACAATTCTGATCTGTCCTCACTGTGCTCACTGTTTTCTGTCCACAAAAAAGGTGGATCTTCTTACCACCTGGATGCCAGTCTTAGATCCTGTAGTGCACACGCCGTGTTTGACACGTGCTCTAGGAAGCTCTCCCACTGGACTCTTGTTTCAGGACTTTTTCCTGTGGGGAGGTTAAATGTTTTGCCACTTACTGTTGTTAAATTATTAGTAGAAATCTGTGGAAATTCAAACAGTTTTGACTATTAAAAAAGCTGCTGTTACAATGTTGTACATTTGCATGTATAGTCGAAATGTGATTATATTGTATTCTGTTTTTACCTGTAAATTCCCTAAATTAAAATGGGAATTTGGCAAATGCAATCCAGTTTTTCAGTAACAGACGCTGTCGCACAATAAAATGAAAATACTGCCTCGTGCTGAGGTATTTTAATAGCATCAGCGGAAGACGGTAGAATGAGATGTGGGAATAAAATGCACTGCTTTCCAAAAGCTTTCTGCTTTTCTTATTGTTGCTACTCCAGAGTGCTCATTTTTGCTTCATTTATAGTTATTCTTGTGCCTTTATACCATCCAAGTTTCCTCAACATGTGACCACACACTATAAATAATGTCACGGATAGAGGGACTTAGGACAGAAAAAGGAGCACAGGATTCTGAAGTGCTGAAACCTCGGTACAGCTCAAAATTTCAGTGGTTCTCAGTGGTGATTTTTTTGGTTACATATTTAAGATGATTTATTGTCACTGGTGTAGCTGTTATAACTCTAGAATTAATAAAAGTAAGATGAAGCTCATTATTAATAGTTCCATCATAAAATGACAGCATTATTAAAGGACTTAATATTAATTTCATTTTACAATGTTAAGTATTTGTATTATCATCTATGTCACATGGCAGCACTAGGAGATGACTTAAGCATTCATGTTTACCTGTTTGCTTTGGATGAAAGGTACATAATACGCCTGTGGCTGAAACTGGGCTGTGCCAGACCAGGCTGCGGTCAGTGGTTATTGCTGAATTCATCTTAGAGCTCCACACAAATGTGCCTGCAGGTTGATTTAGAGAAGGAGACCATCCTTGTTGTCAGATAATAAATGAACCTGATGCACAGTGACCGCTTTGAGAATAAACAGGAACTTCAGTGTCAACACATCCTTGAGTAACACCTGCTGTAGCACTCCTAGACGTGCACGTACGCGCACATGCACGCACACAAATGCACATGCAGCAGGACAACAAAAGCCAGACTGGCTATCTTTTTTGAAATGCATTCTTCTCTCTAAGAAATTAAAGAGAGGACAGTTTATTTTGAGGCAGGTACAGTTAAAATTTCTAAGGATAAATTAAAAATTTGTATACAACATTAATCTTGTATTTGCCATCGCTTCCACATGGAAAATATGCAGCAACCTACAAAGAGCCATCTGAGAATGAGAGAAATTTCACAGTTTACTAACCAACACTTCAGACCCCTGCATATGTCCAAGGATAGTTTATTGCCAGTGTTTAATAGCCTCTTGTAATTCTGTTTGCTGCAAAAATGACTGTTTGCTGCAAAGGCTTTAGTAGGCAAAAAGATGCAAGCCCTTCAGTTCTGGTCTCTAAATTAACATTTGAGCATTTTGCTGTTAATCATAGTGAAGGGTTAACACCTTAACCCTCTCTGCCTGTGTCCTGTATAATTTCATGTATTACTTCGAGGTTTCTTCTGTGTTTTTCTAACTGGAGTCTCTAAGTGCAGTGGAGGCAATCAACCCTGCTCTCAATGAGCTGCTGTATTCATGCTTCAGTTGCTTGTTGAAGGTCGTCGGGAAGCTTTTCACTTCAACTCTGTTTCTGTCAGGAATTGATGAGCATGCACATGCCCTCTTTTCTCATCCTTTGTTGCTGCTGCTTCTCCCAAATCTTTTTTCCAGTGTCCATCCTGAAAATCGCTGCAAGTGATGGAGGACTTGCCACAGAGGCTTCTGCTACTTTTGTTTTAGAAGGGAAGGGAAGGGATGGACCAGCAGGATCTTGAATGTCCAGATTGCTTCTTTCTACCTTTGTGCATGTTTCTGCCCACCAGCTCCCTGCATCCCAGATCCCTATATAGCTCAGCCCTGGCTGTGTCCCAGCTTCTTGTGGAGCTGTGCCCAGGCTGTGTCCCAGAGTCCTGTGGAGCTGGGCTGTGCATGGGACAGGTGCTGGAGTGAGGGCTTCCCCTCTGCCAGACAGCCAGCACTGAAACCTGGCTGTGCCTGCCCCTGTGGAGATTTATTATACACACAAAACCAAGAGATCTTTTTGTAGTAACAACATTTTAAGTAATAAGGCTATAAACCTGCTGTTGAGCCAGGCTCTGTTTTTTTAGAGGTTGAGACTTAAAGCCAGTCACACTGGCTTTCTTCAGTGCTGGACATTGTGTTTGAACAGAAGTGAGGCAGCCTGAGAAGAAAACCCAGGTAGAGAGCATGAGAACACTGCTCAAAGAAGTACATGAGATGGGATAAAGATGGATGGGGAAAATATGTGAGCTATTACTTAGGATGGGTGGGGAATATGCAATAGTTTGCAGAGAAGAAAAATGTTCTTGCATGAAAAAAAAAGTGACAGCATTAGAAATCAATGGCCAAAAAGTGAAGTGAATCTGCAGTGAATGCACTTCAATTTGGGCTCTGGAAGAGCAGTGCACATGAAGGAGAGAGGCAGAGTGAGCGAGCTGGCTGGGAGAAAGATGGCTGCATCTATTCTTTGTGTTTTTCTGTGCTTTTTTTTTACTGGACAGTTGTAAGAAATTTTGCTCTGGGCACATTAATCTTGTTAATAAGTTTGTCTTCTATCAAGTAAAAGCAATGTCAGTTCTGTTCTCAAAATTACAGTATTTTTTTATTAGGTGCTATTGATTTTGTTCCTGACAAAACAAGAAGATCCCAACAATTATTTAACAGAATTCAGGATTTCTCTGATAAACAGCAATAACTTCTGAAGACACAGAGCATTTCTTGCCTGACATGGGAGTCAAATGAGAGAGAATAATGATTTGGAACTGGCCATAATAGTAAACCAGGCAGGTTTACCAGCTGCTGTAAATAATGATCAGTATCATCAGTAGATGAAAACAGCTAAAGGCTGCTGTGTATATCACCATTAACTCCTCATGTCCTGAATTGTCTTAATTCTGTTAAGTGCACTTTTTGTCTTCAGAGTATCTCTGGAAATTTGTCCTTATGGTTAGTCTAATTCCAAAACATGTGTACCTGGTTAAAAGGTAGAATATGAATTTTCCCTTCTGTTTGTCAAACCACAAGCTCACCTGGGGTCTGAAGGGCAGAGAGGTTCCCTTTGTCAATGCATCTTCTTGAGTGAGTGAACATTCAGGAGAACAGATAAAATGTCCAACAACATATGCTACTACAAACATACAAAAAACAGCTAAATATTTCCTTATCACAATTTTACAGGAACAAAAGTAGGTTTTCTTAAGCATAGTGGCCAAGAGGCCACTGAGTCTGATTCTTCATTGAATATCAGAAGGCTGATGCACACAAAACACACCACAACTGAGTGCACAGCCACACAGTTTTGACCCTGGGATTTACAATATTTTCTGAAAGAAAAGAGACTGGGGAGCGTTTGCCTGGGGCTATGGGAGAAATTGCTTGACTTAGGGAAGCTGGGATGTAGGTCTCTGTGAAGAATCACTGCCAAGCCATCAGCACATTTCCAGCAGGATTCCTGAGACAGGGTTGGACTTTTAATATTGCTCAGCTTCTTTTTTTTTTTTTTTTTTTTTTTTGGGGGGGGGTGGTGGATTTTTGGGGTTTTTTTGTTAATAGATATTATGAATGAGCAGAATCATCTGTAATACCTGGTACCTTCTAAATGCTGAACTCTTCATCCAACACCTGCATGTTACAGTGGTTTGATAAAACCAGTACAATGTCATTTGTGCTATATCCAGCTCTGTCATCCAACACAAGCAGAACACTTTATTTTTCTGTCTGGGGAATCTACTTAACAGTGATTAAGTATGCTTGTATACCCATAAAGATCTTTTATAGCTGCTCCAAATATTCAATGCCACAGTTCAGGAAAGAAGCTAAGCAATAGCTAACTGATGTAGAGGAGGCAAATGACAGCTAGAGCTGCCTTTTCAGTGGAAGGTTGTGGAGGGATAGAAAGTAAGAATACAGTGCAGAAGGTATCTCACACCTGAGGAGTTGCAGCTGTACTAATCACCAAAGATTAGGAACAGGCCTGCCCTTAATAGGCCACAGCTCTGTCCAATAAGAGGAGTGCTACAAAAGAGTGGGTTAGCTGGATAAGGAGAGAGTTGGAGCTTGTTGGCTGTGCTGTGAAGGGAGATGGAGTTTGTTGGCTGTATGATAACGAAGAAGGAGTCAGTGCTGTGAGGAGATGCCCGTGAGAAATCACCAAGAAGGTATGGGAGCTTTGCAACAGGATGACAACAGAAGGTTTTGCAGAAGGAGTTTGGGTTATTTACTACCTGAGTTTTAGGCTTTCCTCATCTTTATCTACTTCAGTGCCTTTCCCCAAAATCTGCTAATTTTGGTCTTGAAAGAGATTTAGTTCTTTACTTTTCTTTCTGAAAACTTCACCTCTGCCTGTCTCCCTGTCACTGGTCGGGTGGGGCACAACACCCAGAGTCCTGTGCCTGGCACACACCAGCAGCCAGCAGACAAAAAATGTCAGATGCCACTTTCAGGGTCAAAAATAAGGACACATTGTTCTGTACTTGAGATTCATTACAGGTTCATTCAGGTCCATACTCATCATGAAAAGCACAGTGAGTAAGACCTTCACAGCCAAGAAGGCTTTGCTGCATCTCTGCATTTAAAGCATGCTGTGAAAACAGAGATTATTTTTTAGTGGGGCTCCCCTTTGTGTTTTGTATAAATCCAACATGTTGGCACATAAATTGGCAAACTTTAAAGAAAAGCTGTGATGTGAACAGATTCCTAGGTGGCAATATAGAGCAGTCACCACAGCCCCTCCTTGCCATCAGGAATGCTCTCATTCATTGCACTAAAACATTTCTGCGTTTTGTGCCTTGACCAGGCCTTCATTCAGTAGGACGTGAGCCTAAATGAAGGCATTTTGCTGCATTAGGAGCTCACTAGTGTCAAGTGTTCCACCTCCCCAAGCCAAGGAGAGTGTTAGAGGTGGATTTTAGGATTATTTTCTATCCTGCCAAGCAAAGATCTGTACTTGAAAAGCTGCCACTCAAAATTCCAGCAGTGCAAAACCAAAGAAAGAGCCCCTCTGCCCCAAATCTATTAGGTGACATTGCTGTGGCAATACAGCTGATGGTAAAAGCAGCTGCTGCAGGAGAAAGGAGTTTCTGTCAATTTGATGTGTTCCATGGCACTGTGTAGCACCATGACACCTGGGAAGGGCCACCAGCTGCCAGGGCCATGCTGGCACCCTCAAACATGCAGAGCTGTGGCTGCAGAGGCTGTTGGAGAGTTGCTCTGGACAATACAGCTGCATGGGTGAATGTTCTCCTGTGGGGTCGGGGGTTGGCCCCTTTTCCAAAGCTCCTTATAGGGAGCTGACCTGTGAAAACCCAGTCCCTCCCTGTGCAGGGTAATAGGTCAGCTCAGCTGCAAAGTGGTATTGTGGTGAGGGAAAGAAACAGCACAAATTTTACCTGTGCAGTCCAGATAGGCTATTACTGCAGCAAAATTCTTCCTTACATTTTTTTCCCAGGCCTAGTTCCCTCTGTGCTTCTGAAAGGAAATATGCAAATGCACTAATAGTTTTTATAGAAGAAAAGATTTATTTCAGAAGAGAGGTCCTGCAGGCAATACAACTCCTGCTGAGCTTGCAAAATCATTCAGTGTATGGAATGGATTAGGTTGGGGGCTGCCTTATTTTCATTGCTTTCAAAGTGGCTGAGAAAAAGAAGATGTTAAGGTAAGGACTGTAATAAAAACAAGTTCTGTAAAGCAGCTTTGCTACAGTGAATCTTCAAACCCATCTGAGAATGTCAGGGATTTGCCATTATTCTTGAAGCTGACTTGACAAACAATTCTGGCATCTTGACAGCTGAGCCTTAGAATAAAAAATGTCACAAATTCAATCTGCTGCTAGATAAGGAGTGGCCAGCTGATTCCCAGGGTGCAGGCAGGGCTGATCTGCCCTGCCATCGGTGAGCTCTGCTGCAATGGGATATCTAATTTAGGTAAGTGCATTTCCAGCATTAGGGTGCATAAAGTCTGATTGTGGGTGGCTGCCAGTAGACACACACAGGAGCAGTTTTGCAGATTCATGCAGAAAACTGCTCTCATTTTAACTAAAAATGCTAAGCTTGAGTTGCAATATTAAAGTATTATAAGCTATCTGGGAAGAAGGTAAGCCAAAGGAAGCAAAGAAACCTAGAGTCCCACAGACACATTTCCAAAGATTTACAGTGCTGTTACTCTTCAGTTTTCAATCAGGATAATGAATAAACATTTGAGCAATAACAAGAAGGACATAAATAATTTTGAATATTTTAAATCCAGTGCCACTGTCTGACCCAAATGCAGGTGCAGAGAGCCCACCAGGGTCTGAGCCATGAGCATCCCAGCATCACTTTCAAGGCTGGAGAAATCCACCACATACAGGGATCTGTGAGGCTGGAAATAAATACATCTGCTGCCTTGTTTTGTCTTTGTGTAAAATTTTAAAATTTAAAACTTCACAGCCATTTCATTGGCTTCCTATTTTCCTTCAGGAGCAAATGTCTTCCCACCCGTATTTCATTTTTGTGACAATGCCTCAACTGGCATTCACATTACAGTATTGCCAGGGGAAACAAAGAAAAAACAACAACCCCAAAACAACAACAGCAAAGAAAAAAAGTACAAAAAAAAGAAAAAAAAAACAACGAAGAAGTGTAGATTAATTTTTTACCACAGCCTCCAGGTTAATTTAGTCATCTCTTTTTTTTTTTTCTGCTAACTTGCTTTCTTAAAGGTGAAGATTTAGATGAACCACTCCATTTGTTTTTGGTCTATCTGGTATGTGAAATAAAGATTAGACAATCCATCAAATTTGGCATTTTTGTTACACCAGTTGTGACAGGAGCTGCTGTGTTGCAGTGCTGGTGTCTATGTTTAAACAGAGTCCACCAGACTTGGACTACAGCCAGGTCTTTCATTGCTGGGACCTTTTCAGCTGTAAATAGAATTGCACTCCCTCTGAAATTTTGCTGTCACTCACTTTTGTAAGAGGACACATGAGTATTTGGGAGTTTCATCCATCGATTTTGGACTGTGGGTTACTTCTGTATATTTGCAGAGATCAATGGGCTTCAAAACAAGCAAAGAGCTGGCTACCTTCTGCTACACGGACATGGTCCCACAATGCCAATGAAATTGATTGGCAAAAAGCTGTTTCAGGACAAATAGGTCCCTCATGATCTATAAGCATTTCTCCTGATCAGGAAATGTTGGACATAAAACTGCAGTTTTCTGCTGTGGCAGAAGAGAGAAGCATAAAATACTCCTATGAGGGGAGTGTGATTTTTATGTACCTGTCTTAGGGTCTGCTGCAGTGCAGCTCTGGATTTTTGCCTTGTTTACAATGTCCTATGTTCTGGAGCAGTTCCTTGTAGGAATTGTCTACCTGCATTTAGGGATGTCACAAATGGAGATATTGAACTGGCTGTTTTTTCTCTTGGTGCTACATGGCTTGCTGTGATTGTCATTAGTTTTCACTCCACTCCCTGTGTCTGCAAACACTGTGCTGAGAGATACCTGCCACTTGAGTTCAGATGCAGTCTGCAAGTCATGAATCTGCTACTTGGCAAAATTCAGGGGCAGGAATGTCCAGCACAGGAAATGGGGATTGGATGATGGGGATAGCAGTGGGTGCTAAAAACTTCCTCAGTCTGTGCCAGATCCACTTGAGGCAATAACTGCCCTTCTTCTTCTGACTGCCCATTGACAGGTTCCTCATCCCATCTTCCTAGTAGCAACATCTGAAATGATTAATCTTCAGTTTAGCTAAAAGTTACATTATTTTAATCTTCACTGTTTTGCTGCAATTCATACTATCAAATCCCAGGCTGGTCTTGCAATGCTGACCCTTCCAGCCATATTTACGCTGCAAGTGGTGCAGAATTATCATGACCACTCAGTGCCATGTAGGGCAGACTGGCCTCTTCCATGTTTGGCCCTTAGTTTTCTTTGGGTCTCATGTAAAACTATCATTCTCATTCTATATATATTTTTTCGAAGTAGAATTATCTGATATAATGGGAGGATTGTGCTGTAGCTCTGGGTTCAAAGCAAATAGACATGTCCTTGACATAGGAAGCATTAGACTGGTGTCACTTGCTGCCAAAGGATGCAGTGGAAGCTGAAATTTATGTAATAGGCACATGGAAGAGAACTCCTTATATCCATGCACTTCAGGTACCTGGGGATTAATAAATATAGAAAACCTCATATAAATCAGGAAGTTCTTTGAGATTGAAATATGTTCAGTCTGGGAGAGTATTCAGAGGATGTACCATGCACAGCCTCCTGCTCTCATCCTGAGAACCTGCTCATGTTTCTGCTGAGAATGGGATACCAGGCACAATAAACCATTGGTAATTTGTATGTTTTCTTTAATGCATTCTCGAGGAGGAGCATCTATAAAAGTTTCTTCAAGATACACTCCATATTCAAAAGTCTTATAAATCCTGTCCTTCAGCAAATTACTTACTCTGCTGTGCCAAAATAGTGACTCAACATATTTAGAAGTAGAGAAAGGTCCTTGCAAAGGCCCTTGAGTTCTGCTGAGAAAGTTCACCAGAACTGACTGCTTTTGAGTGTATGACCTGCTGGATTCCCTCACCTCTTCTGCTATAAAACACCACAGTAATCACACAGGGACACATGATATCTGTCATTATTATAGGCAATGCCAACTTACACTGTGTCCCTAAGAGTGAGCAAGTATTCCCTGTAAGTGAATGATGTACCTGGTCCAACTCTCTCAAGGAGCCACTAGACAATCTCCAGTTTACGAGCACAGCACAAAGCTGTGTCAACAGATAGTCATCAAAACCTCCATTTTACTTCTTCCATCCATCATTTCTACAAAACTTGAATGGAACTGGGCTGGTGTCTTGCTGTGCAGCACTGAGATGCTTGCAGCTATAGGAGGCAATGGTCTTAAATGCTTCCCCTTTGTTGTATCCACCATTTGCTTTCTGCTTCCACATCCTTTGCAAGCACCAGCTCTTTGCTTTGCAGGATGATAGATGTGCTTCAGGGTGTGGCACAAAAAGTACTCTGAAGTTGATGAAAATTAGGATCTGGAGGATTTGATAGCTAGGTCTTATGCATGGCAACGGAGGAGAGTTTTAAAACTGCAAAATTCTTTAGTAAATCAGGTCAGCCACATCTAATGGAAATCTGTAACTACATCTCTGAAATAATCCCAAGAGTACAATAGAAAAATACTTCTATTGATTGTATATATTTTAATTTAATGACTCATGCTTGATCTGATTTGAAATTACTAGATTCAATGACAATTTCATTCGCATGGCTGGCAGATCTGTTTAAAGCACTAACAGCTGAACAGAGACAGGGCTGAACTCTCCAAAGGCATAAAAAACCCAGTGATACAAAACCTAGTTTTAGTTATTCCTCCAGTTGCAGAGCTCTCCACCCCTATATTAAGGTGACCAGCCCCTCCCAGAAGGGAGTATCTATGTTGAGTAGCTGAGGTACAGATTTCCCTGAGCTGTGTGTAGACAACAGGGCTGTGAAAAGCAGGATGGGGGCAGTGATGTGTTGCATCTGTGGCTTGGTGTTAGGAGCTGAATCCTCCCCCGTCTGGCTACGCCAGCCAGCTCAGAGCTCAACGCTTGTCTCCTGTGCCTTGAAGAGAACTGAGACATTATGGCAAATTTCTGACTGCTGCAGTGGTTGGATGCACTGATGGAAACTGGGAGAAGGGCTGGAGTTCTATAGGTGGTTGGTGGTCTGATGATACAAGATTCAAAGACTGTGGACTTTAGAGGACAGGCAGCAGCTGAGTTTTCTCAGCTCAGTATTTCTGTAAATACCATGTCTGTGTGTTTGTGTTTCTCCTTGGACACGTAGTTTTAACTTTTTTCTTGTGCTTTTGTAGTAAAAGTACAAAGATTTAACTTTGTAAAGCAATTGGCACAACACCAAATGGATTATGCCAACTTTATGGAGTGGAAGGGCTCAGGAATAATTCAGTCTTGTGGATTGATAATATTTAGAATTTTCATCCCAGAAGTATCTGGAGGACACAGACAAAAAGAGGTCCCTAGTGCATTAGGTTCTGCTTATACAAGAGATGGTCTCAGGCCAAAGACTTGGCGATCAAAATACAATGTTGAATGATCCTCTGCAATTGTATGTGCTACTAGAAGATAAAACTGCATCAAGTGCATAATAGAATTGCTTGCAATTCTTCACAAACCTGTCAGGGCAGACAGATAGCATTGCCTCATCTAATACCAGCTTCCATCTGTGGGTAAATCCTTCTTAGTAGAAGACATTATGCAATACTCCTTAACAATTCATAATAACTCATATCTGAAGAGAGGAAGATGAAATAATGAAGAGAGATCACAGGTGTAGAAGTGTGATAAAGAAGGTGCAGCGAGTCCCCCTGTAAAGCAGCCACCAGATGTTCTTTCACTCTGTGCAGAAAAGCCCTCCCAGCCCATGGTGTATTGTTTGCAGCAAAAGGCTCAGCCGACCTATTGCTCAGGTTTTTACTGTCTGGGGTTCTGCTGCAATGAGGTGAGCAAATTTATTGCAGATGGAACATGGGGCTGGGACTTCTGACAGCTCCTTTTACTCTTTGATAGAGGAAAAAAAATAACCTGCCTCTGATTGTGAACCAAGTAAAAGAAAAAAGTGTGGGGTTTTCTTTAACATGCTTTGGAGAAACACTCCTGCTTGTGGAGTTACTGATCACATGGGCTTGAGCATGTATGAGCATGACTTACTTCAGAAGATAAGTGGAGTGTGGGTGGTAAACAGCTTTTTTTATATGCTTCATGTTTAGTTTATGGGAGTTTCATAGATTACTCCAATGGGATCAAACAGACCAACAATGAGGGGTCATTTGAAGAAATCTGGTAAATTTCATGCTTTGATAAAAAATGTTTAACTCATTTCACTGGTAAGTATTAGTCTATGCTGTACTCACATACTGTAAATCTTATGTTTTGGGGGCTGTCTAATAACTACGTTTGGAAGATAGAGTTTCTGGGGTGACTAAACACAGAAAGAGAACTACAAGATGTTGGGGACTTGGGGACATTCTCATTAGTTATGCAAAAATTACCAAATGGCAAACTTCAGACAAATTACCATGGGCGCCAAACAAACAAAAGAGCTGAAACAACAGTGTCTTCAGGTACACTGCCTTGATTAGCATTTATTATGTTAGCAGGTCATGGTGGCAGCCTGACCCTCCAGCTCCTGCCCTTTAGCATCCATTGCTCTCCTGAGCCATCTCCAGACCTGCATCCCTCCTTGGGGCAGAGGACTCCACCAGGCAGCAGGGAGCCTTGAAAACAGGTACTGCCTTGCCCAAAGTCTTCTGCAGGGCTTTGAAGTTCTTGTTCCTCCTCCACAAACTGGGTTGGTCTACTTTGGGGATTAGTGTATGAGTTACTCTCAATAGCTCCTTATTGTTTTTGGGAAGATTATCACAGGTACAGATTGCCTTAGGTGCAGAGACATCTGAGGCAGATCTGTGTGACAGCATTGGATTACTTGGATTGATTTACATGGGTGTAGCACCATGTGAACAGAGCTGCACTTCTCCTGAGCTGCCCAACTCACATGTCTGGCCTCAAAAGCCCTGGCAAGGCAGATTTCTGTGCCTCTGTAACGTGTTTATTTATTTATTTTTAAATCAGGTACCAGGAATCTACTATTCCTGATACCAGAGGGCATGCTGTGAGACCTGTAGAAGTAGCTACCCAGACACCTATTACAGTACATTTGCTGTCCTTGCCACAGACAACTGTTTCTACAGCAGGGAACAATGTATTCTCCAGAAGCAAGTGAAAATGGATGTGAGAACCATATGCTGTAGATGGAGAGTGATGGGATAGTGACCATCAGAAAGTTGCAACAAACAAATCAAGTTTACCTTCACCAGAGAACTCTCTCTGTGGTCCTCAGTCTGGGGATGTCTATGAGAGAGGAAAAGCCTGACCTCAGTGGAGTCAGGCTTAAGGTTTCTATTTCCCAGTCCTTTGAGTCAGAGGGTTTGGGAATTTAAAGATTGGAGCTGGAGCCCACATGGGAGGGCTTGCATTTTCTGAGAGGCAGCAGATGGTTGTCCTCTGCCCAGGGAAGCAGCAGTATTGCTCTGCAATGGCTGAGTGCAGCTGATTTGTTTCTTTGCGTCCTGCTGTTGTTGCTGTGTTTTGCAGCAAATGCAGCTCCCAGCTCTTCCCTTCCCTCCACCACAAGCATGGCAAAAGCATGTGGTATGATGAACAGCAGCTAGCTCTTCCACTTAATCTGATATGTGCTGCAATCTATTGCATTGCAGCATGGTACCATGCTCCAGCCTCAGCTTTTCCTACAGTCTCTACATCTTCCCCAGTCTCTGATCCTTCCTGATTTATGTGGTTTATGTGAAGCCACTTGTGATTTCTCAAACAATGTGTCTCTGCTAAAGAATAGGTTCCAACCAACAAAAAAAAGTTCTACACTCTAAAAATAAGATGAAATTTTAAAATGGCTATAAAGAACTGCGTCATTGGCTCTGGATGATCTCCATGGAAGAGAGAACAATATTCAATTTGTCTAAAACCCCAAGTTCTTCTCAAAAGGCGCTATAGAAAATTGTTCAGCAACATAATGTAAATTAGAGAGCCACAAGCACAGTTCATAGTTGAATGAAATTAATTCACACAGGATATAGCAAATATGGCATAACTACAGCACCACCCTTACTTTTTTTTTATACCACCAAAGCCTTTATTTCCTTTGAAGATGGGTAATTGTAATGAATACAGTACTTTTTCCTTCTCATGTAGAATTGCTTTCCCCAGTCTCTCTATGTTGCACAGTGTATTATCTGCAAATGATTAAAGCTGGCCTCCTGTCCCTTTGGATGTTTCCAGAGACTGTCAGTGTCTCCAGTGGGCTGAAGTTACCTAGAAGAAGACTCTGTATATGACCATAAAAGCACCTTATTTATCTTCAAAGAGAAAATCAAGAAGCCTTGACAGATGTCTTGATTATTTTGGTTTCCCTGTAAAAGGGTTTGCTTTTATTTAAACAATTTTTAAAAAGAAAATAAACTCAAAGCAAAATACAAATTTCTGGTATTATTATCCCTGCAGGATTGCTACCAGGTTCACATGGTCATTCTACCTATGATGTTCCTACCTGCTGAAATTTTATTAATCTTGAGTCATTGATTCAAGGTATTATCAGGCTGTTTACAGTGACCTGAAAATGTTCCAGGAAGCTTGGTCACTACCAGCTTTATCTTTCAGAACACTTGCCCTTCCAGGAACAAATCTGCCATTTTCTAGCAGCTCTATGGAAAAAAAAAAAGGTGGAAGCGCCATAATTCGCTTTTCCTGATGGACCAGAACAGAAATCAAGAGAACCACATTTTGGCTACGTGCCTTAGTGCTAGTGCAAGGAAAATTATGTTTCAAATGCATTTTTTTGGCATTGCTTCAGCAGAAAGGGGGAAGCACTCGCTCCAGAAAAGACATCCTTCTCATCCTTGCGTGTGAGACTTCCCTGCTTCCCTGGCTTTTCAGCCTCATGGTCTAGCACTACAGGCCTCTCCTTGTAAGAGTGGCAGGACAGGACATGGAGGATTGCTGTCAGCATCCATTTGTTAGTAAGATGTAACAAAATGTTCCCACTCATTTTGAGGACTTGTGCCTCTACGTGACCATGAAGGAAATAAGGAGATGGTCCAAAACTTGCTTGAAACATATCAATTATAGACTATAGCCAAGACTGGGAACTTCACCCATACATAATGTGAAATCTGAAGAACTGGAAGCAAAATTTGGTTTTGTCTGCCAATTTATTTGATCTGGCTGATTTTTTTTTTTTTTTTGTATTCTAACAGTATTTTTAGTTCACAGAAGGGTCACTGTGATTAGCTCAAACGGATTTTGTTGACTCTCTGTTCCATGATTTAAAAAGATGAATCTGGAACTGCTAAGGATATCTAGGATTATTTCAGTCCAGTCCTTAGTCCCCTTCAATAATTTGTGAAGCTCCAGGTTTGGGCTCTTTGCTGCTGCTGAAAAGATTTTCAGAGCTTCAGCTCTCCAATTAGGAGAAACTTTGTTCTCATTTCTAGCTTTTTTCCCCCCTTCTTCTCTCTCAGTAATTAAATTCTGTTTCCAAATCATGGATAGCAATTTACAGTTTAAAAGGTAATTCAGATTTGGCAACATCTGAGCCTTAGCAGGAGATATATCTCAATTATGTCTCAGTCTGACTAGGATTCAGAAATAATTTTTTCCCCTAAATCCCCCTAAGGGCTTTATCAAGTTGTCTACCCTGAGAATGTCTCATAGACACTGACAAGTCTGATCTCTGTACAAGTTTTATGCTGCTAGCAGCGTTCTCCTACAGGACATCAAGAGCAGGTGTCATTTTCTCCTCTGTAGGCAGCATTTACATTTGTGCATAAACTAGATAACTAGGATTGAGAGTAGAGACAAATATAAATTACTTCCTAACAAGAAAAGACACAGTTGCTTCCCCTTGTTTTCTTTAAGAGAGATAGAATGTCTTCCTTGTTGAATTGCTATATAGGCTCAAAAGCTCCTGGTGTGGGGGATATTCACATGGACATGGATTTGGATCCCACCTTGGGCAGAGGAAGAGGGTAATTTCTGTGACCCACTTCTGGGGTGGATGATCCAATCTTTCAAATGTACTGGTGATCCTGCTTGAGAGAAGACTGAGCCTTTCTTGCTGTGAATACATGTTTTCAAAAGGTATTCTTTCAGGGCTCAGGATACTGAGTGTAGGAGCTTCCTGTCTTTTCACCTAGCACAAGGTGCTGACACTGTAGAAATGCATGAGATTTCCCTCTGCACGTTCCTGTTTGGTGGCTAGGCTTGGTGACATAAGATCCATTGAACACAGAATGGTCTGGCACCTCATGGGACATCTGACTGTCCCTATTTTGTCCTTCAGTAACAAATTTGGGCACCAAATCAGAGCCTGGAGTCCACTCTGGGGTTGGTGTCATGAATGAATGTTTTTGGTCACTTTAAGAAGGGACAAGGCAGAACAGGGGAGGCGGTGATGCACCAAAACAGCAGATTCCTGCACTTGAGATCTTCCTTGAATTTTGCTTTGCTCTCACTGTTTCTTACAAAATTGGGGAATATACATTTCAGAAATAATGAGAAAATGGTGAGGATCAACTGCATATGGAACTACTAGAAGGATTTTGGGCTACAACTCCACAATCTGAAAAAAGAAAGACAGGACAACCCTCAGAGAAGAGCCTCATGGGGAGTCTCTAGACAGATAAACCAAGCTACAATACATGTTGCTTTATGGAGCCTGCCTTTCTATGTGTTCTTCAGCCAGCATTTTGGTGATTGATTACTGTGTGCAACTTTGGGCAGAGGCGATGGCTTTTAAAAGCTGCATTTAACCTATTCCCTTTCCAAAATGTTGCCAATGTGATGACATTTGTCACAGAATCCTTTCTGTGAAAAGAATAAAGAGAAAAATACCCTCTCTAAGTGTTTTTTTTTTAACCTAGACACACTCATGCAGTTAAAATACCTGCAACAGGAGTGGTGTGGTTTAACCCCAGTATACTGGGGGCACTGACAACAACTGAGTCTCATACAGCTGCTCACTCACGCCCCTGCCCCCTCAGTGGGATGGGAAGGAAAATCAGGAGGGGAAAGTAAAAATCCTGGGTTAAGACAGTTTAATAAGTGAAACAAAGTAAAACATTATAATAATGATGATGATAATGATAATAATAGTAATAAGAAGAAGACAAAGAGATACAAATCCCAAGAAACACAATACAGCTGCTCACCACCCACCAGCAAATGATTTGCCCGTCCCCAAGCAGCAGTAGGTCCCTCCCAGCCAATTCCCCACAGTTTTTATACTGGCCGTGCTGTTCCCTGGGATGGAGTGTCCCTCTGGCCAGTTTCCATCTGCTGTCCTGGCCATGGTCCCCCCCAGCTTCTTGTGCACTTCCTTACTGGCAGTCCATGGGAAACTGAGCAGTCCTTGACTTAGAGTAAGCACTGCTCAGCAACATCAGCGTGTTAGCAGCACTCTCTTCCTAAATCCAAAACACAGCACTGTACCAGTCACCTAGGAAGAAAATTACCTCTATTCCAGCTGAAATCAGGACATGGAGACTATATTTTATTTCACTTGAATGGTGCACAGCTGGTGCTGTATTTAAGAATTTTTAAAGTGAAGTGTTAAAAATTACACGAGTGCACGTAACTAAGAAACTGGGGGGAAAGGAATACCGGGTTTATCTTTTTTCTTTCACTTCTGCCTCGCAGAAAAGCCGGGCGCGCCGCGACCGCCAGGCGGCGCCAAGCCCCCCCCTTAAAATTAGGAAAGGGATCAATTGGAAACTTGATCCATGCGAAGCTCGGAAGAAAAGATGTCTTGTGCTACAGAGTTATCAATGGCAAATGCTCCAGATAGGCACCGGAGACTGTGGTTATTTGTGCCTGACAGGGCATCCCAAGCAAGCTAAATATGAATTTTGGGTACATGCTAAAATAACACCATCACTTTCCCCAATTTGGTTGAGGATAACATTCTGCACACTAAGCACTTTAAGCAAGGAAAAATGTACTCCTTCTTAAAGAAGGAAATACAAAGGAAACTTCTCATCCTTTCCCACCTGCTTGCAGGAGCTGGGGAAGCACAACACTGCTGGAGCACCAACAGGCCTTTCTGTGTGCCACAGCAGAGGTGTGGAGGGGACAAATGGGTCCCAGGAGTTTGATGGGTTCAGTGCCCTCATCTGCCCCTAAATAACTGGCACACCAAAGTACTGAAATGCAGAAAGCTGTCACCCCAGCTAAAAGCTTGCCATCAGCCTGGCTTGCAAAACTGTGGAGCCCCAGGAGAGGTCATTGAATTGTGGGTTTAGACAGGTAAGTAAGTCCAGCTGCCAACTGCTGCTTTAAAATTTCCCTTGAATGTGCTGGTGGGGAAGTTGCTGGGAAGCCTGGAGAAAGATTCTCACATAGATAACAAAAATGAGAAAGGAAAAGCTTTGCAAGGAGTTCTTGTAGTTATGTATGCCAGGTCTCAGAGGTATTTGAACTTAGGCTTAGGCTTACCATTAGGGTTGAAAAAACCCCACAAAGTCTAGAGCTCCAGGGACACTGCAACTACAGAAGGTATGCCAAGGGGAGCACAGCACTGCCACAACATTGCTCCTTCCATATCTTCCTCTTTGGCACCACCCAGGTGGTGGGAATCTCAGGAAAAGGCTGCTTTTCCTGCTCTGCTTAGGGTTAGGGCCCAGGTTTACATTAGAAATGTGTTCTTTTGAGGTTCTCAGGCATTACAAAAGCCTAATAATGTGGCAGTCACCAACTCCTTAACATTGCATTTGTTTTGACCTGTAACTCTTCATAAGCTTTTCCACCCTTAACAGATTTCTTCATATAAGAAGTCCTTGGTGACATGATTTATTTTTTGCACCATGGACAGTTTTCTGGCTGAGTCTTTACTAAACTCACAAGCAGTTCAGGGAAAAGTATAAAAACTCAGATGGAACAAAGCCCATCTTTCAGTCTCTTGGTGTTACCTACTCTGCAAGTGGACACATAATCCTTCTGGTTCTGAATTTATAGAGTGGTTGAGAAAAAAAAATCTTTGTTTTACTTTCACTTGTCCTGAAATCCAAGGGTACCCCTGTCCTGCTTGTGGCAGTGTGACCAGAGGCCTCTGACTCAGTACTGCAGCCCATCCAGCAAGAGCTCATCCCCAAGTGATCATTCCCCCCTCTTCCATAAAAGATGACTCTTCTCTCTGAATATGAAGGTGTCCTCAGACTCAGGTTTGTGCTGGCCTGCTTGCAGATGGATGAACTGCTGGGTGAACAGCTGGGTGCCTGTGTCTGAGGCTTCCCCTCAGCTTGCTAATGAGAGGTTTCCTGTAGAGGAAAATTCCCATGGATGTTGGACACATGATAGATGAAACTACCCAGGTAGATGAACCAGCTAATGCTATTTAGTGTGAGACACTAATTTTGATGAATGGAAATCAGGCAGGATTATAAGCAGTCCTTGAGACTGGATGCAAAATCATGAGATAGACTTTCCAAAGAGGTCTCATTTGGAAATAAATACAAATAGATGGATGAAAGGGAGTCTGAGCAGTGTGTGTGCTCATTTGTGGTTAGTTACAGAGTCAAGACTGCTCCAGGTTTCTCCAGTAGCCTGAGTTATGTATCACACTCATGCTTCTTCAGAACAGCCTGTCTGGTTTGGCCTTCTCAAATGATGTTGTTGTTGTTGTTATTATATTATGTTATATTATATTGCATTATATTATATATTGTAATGCATTTATCTGGGAGACATCCACTTGGTTTATGTTTTTAGATATTGAAATAACAAGTGGATGTCACCCACTGCAAGTTTTTGCCTCTGAAGATGTGCTCATTATAGACCAGAAGGTTCATGCTGAATCTGCCATTGCCATTTTTGTCCTTTTTGTGTTACTGACAAGCTGCAGAGGAAAGAAGATGGGTCTGAACTGGGCTCTGAAACTCTTAAAACCTAGACAATTAGTACAGAAATGGAGTAACTGAGAAAAAAGGCAGTGAACAGTGGGGTTCAGCATAATTCAGAGTAGCCAAATTCCCAGTTATCTGCTCTCCTTGAACTGTGACTGACTAGTATCTCGCTCTCCACTTCCTCTTGCACTGCTGGCACCACCTTTAAAATGTTAAAAAGATAAAGGAGATTTACTCTATCCATTTAGTCCATCCATTTAGTCATTTTAACTCTCTACTCAATTTGTGAAGACTTTCATATTCAATGAACAGCTTCCTTTGGTAGGCTTCCCTCTGCATGGGAAGACTCAAACATCCTTGGTTTCTGTAAGCCACAAAGGGCCTGGACTCCAACCCCTCTTCCTCTGAGGAAGCAAGAGCTTTGGAAAGTTAGGGACCTCTGATCTTGGGGTGCTCATGAACCTGCAGACAAGACACACAGTGGTGTGACACATTTCTGCCAAGCAGTTTTCATGGTTTAGAGAATGAATCAATGGATTTCCCCTGTAGCTTCCAGTGTTAGTTATAAGAAGTTGCAATTTGTCTTGGCAGCCAAAATGCTCCTGCTTCCTTCAGAGAAGGAAAACTGCCTGAGGCAGAGTCTGAGTCCCTGCATGTATTGCACCAGGCAGAGCAAAGCTGAGAGAGATTTGGGGAGCTTTCTAAATACTAAACATGGAGTAATAGAGGCAGAAATAGAAAACAGGAAGAAAAAAGATTAGTTTGCCTGAAGCCCTAGTGAAGTGTATTGCAAGCCTAAGGATTAACTGCTAAATCCCTGAGCTGAATCTGAACTACTAAGAGTTTTCCATCTCTAACTGAAGGTACATGTTGGTATTTCTACTGTGCTTGTTGCCGTGATATTTCTATTTTTAATAGATAATATTTACACTATTTATTTTAGGTGCTTAGTTTAACTGAATTTCAACCAGGTGCACTGACTTTTGATGTTTCTTTGCTGCTAAGACTGGAGAGCACACTGGATCATGGAGTAATGAGATACCCTTGGTGAGACTGTTAGGACAAGGTTCTTCCCAGCTAACTCAGTGTGGGATCTCTTGTGCTCTCTTGCAGAAGAGACAAAAAACAAGTAGTAATCAAATCAGACTGAAAGTAATCTTAGCCATCTGCCCTGTGTCATGGTGACCAGAAGTTAGAAGATGAGCAAATTTACAAACCTAGTCTCAATAAAGTTGCTTGGTTTGGTCTTTATTTGTGTTGCCCAGGAACTCTGATGGCCTCACTATAGCAGATAGCTTTCAGATAAATGTTAACAAAGTTATGTGGAACAGATCTGCCTTCTTACTAATGAAAAACAGAACAGTAAAAAGGTAGGGAAAACAAGCCACAACTGGCCCATTGACTTAATGGATTTTGATTATTGCCATTTACTGGAATATTTGGCATGGGATCAGCCACCAGCAAAATGCTAATTTTTAACGGAGCCAGTAGTAACCTGATCACTGCACAAGCTCCAGAGGATAGGTGGGATGGTTTTGCTTTTACTGGATGGACCTCGAAACAATCATAGTTATTGTGAAGAAATCTAGTAATGAGAGATTCTGCATTGCTGAATGAAAAATCAGGAAATATCAAGAAATTATCAACTGTTATAGAATGTTCCAAGCATTCTGAACAAAATCTTCAGTTCCAGTTCAGTTTATTATCTGCATTACATCAAATATAGCACTTAGATCCTGTGCCTGGGAGAAGGTGGAATTTCTATTTCAAGTGCTCCAATCCTTGGCAGGAGTGTCCAATGCTCAGTGCAACCACAGGGCTTGGGGTACTAACCACCCTGTTTTTCAGACTCCTCAGCCCTGTCAGAAGCCATGGATTTCCCTCTCACACATTTTTCATGTGGCATTGAGAAGAAAGCTGGCAATTTGGCAATGGCTTCTTTTGAATGTCCTACACGCTCAGGCAGCCAGGTTACACAATGGATCTCAGAGAAGCACTAAAACATCAGGATTATGCTGAGATTTCCTTTGAGGTTAACTAGGAAAGGAAAACTGGTGTTAACCTTAAAAAACTTGAGGAAACAGAGCATGGCACAGGGTAAAAGCAGGAGGGTAAAACACCTGCTGTAATAAGGTACCACAGCCAGGAGAATGAGAACAATAGAGCCTGTAGTATAGAGACCCAAGGTCAGCTGCAATGCAATATTGCACAGCATTCTGCTGTAGAAAAGGTTGTGGCTAAGCTGCCCTATGCCATTAATCTTGGCCAGCTTATTTCTATTAGTGGCATTGATGCAATCTTGGGAAAACAGGAGTACTTTCTGCTCCATAAGCTTACTCTGCAACTTGGAAATCAAGAGGATTTGAGAAGCATGCTTAGATTGAACTTGTGTTTCTTATGGAAAGGTTTCTATTAAAGCTAGTGGTGTAAGGGGGGTAGAACAGGTCCCTCCTGAGAGACTTGTTTATAAGAAATTTATTTGTTTGCATAATGGAAGCAAGATTCTTTTCTCTTTGTCACACAGATCAATTGTGTTTACTAATTGGGTAAAAGGTGATGTCCCTGCCACACCCAGTGTGTTGGCCCAGAATGTATTTACAGAGATGTGGGGCTGTTTTGACAAGGACTGCAAGGCTGGGTAATTCTGACATTTGTGTTTTTGATGATCTAGAAGTACAATTGTCCCAAAAGATAAAAAATCGTGATTAAATATTGTGATTGCAATGAGAAATTAAGGATATTGCAAATACAGGAAGGACATAAATGAAAGTAAATAATTGTTTAACTAGTGATGTAAGGTACACAAAGGTATTGTAAACTAGCCATCGAGAGATGAATGCCATAGATAATTTGGAAGATTTTGTAGGTTCATGCTCACATTTGTGTATTATAAGCTATCAGATCCTGTTCACTGACAAACCTTTGCTTCCTTAGTAGTACAGGAACCTACAGACCAGTTCACTGCTGGTTTCTGAGGCTCAGGAGAGAGGTTGACATTCCTGCAGGTGACATTGCTTCAGGCCCTTTCTTAGCAGCTGCAATAAAGTCTCTTTTTAAGCAAGAGACTGAGAGAAAGGATCAGAAGTCAGATTTCCTATCACTACCCCTATTATTCCCTAATAGTAATTTTTCTTACACTACATACAGAAAGAGATTGAGTGTCAGCTTCAGGCAAAGGTGAAACTTGTAGCTGTAATTAATTTGGAGCCCTTTGCCAAATGCTGTCATTACTGCATACTGAGGTTGCTAGTAGTCTATGCTGGGATGTAGGCACTCCTCTTTCCAGTAGGAAACAAATTCCCAGTAAAAAGGAGAGGGTAAAAAAACTCCTGCTGTTGCCCCAGGGTATGCACGGGGCCTCTCTGCTCATCTTAAGCATCGTTAAAGTCCTGATTCAGTAGAATAGAAAGCTTTCACTATTTTCCTTTGCCTTAAACAGCTTTCACTATTATCCATTGCTCATTGGCAATGCACACTGTCTTTACTGCAGCCAACTGCACTGCCTGAAGTTAATTTTGCTGGCTATCTGTTGACGATTGCTGACTGTCCCTTTCTGACTGATAACAGCTGCCCTACTGCCAGACTGCTTTTTGGGTACAGATTAAAAGTGTGAGCCCCAGGGAGATTGGGTGTAGGAGGAAAAGAGAGAACAGCATTGAGCAGCAGAATAGACTGCTATTCATCTTTTCCCACAGCTAAGAAATATGGAGAGGTTTAAAATTCCTGGTTGATCATGAAAGCTCTATGAATGTTTCTAAACTTTCTATTATATCCTCATATAAGTATATAATACATATCCTGGCTAAATAACAAATATTTGTTTCCAGCAGTCTGTGAGCTATGCAAGATCAGTCTTGCATGCCAGGGAAAAGTCCACACCAAGAGTTTTTAGGATTTATCTTTAAAAACTATTTAATTGTAAACATGAAATACTTTTTTAGGATGCATATAATATGTAACAACTGCTTAAAGAATAAAATGTCTCTGTGACTGCACAGGAAAACTTAAGCACATTCAGTTCAGGAGATTTATTTTGGGGTATTTGTGTTAAGTCAGTTTAGAAGGAGACAAATAGAGCACACTATGTTTTTAAGTCTAGTGGGAGAAGAATAAACATGCCTCTAAATCACATTACACAGGCTGAGTCCCTCTGATCTCAGTAGAGGTGATGGTGCTTGCATTGCAAGGGGCAAGGGGTAATCTAAAGAACATCATTCTCCCAGAGGCAGGGTGAGAAATAGATGTACAGATATATTCTAACAACCCTTTGTTTTGCACAGAGAATAATTAAGCAAACTCAGAAACACATAAAACCATTTTCCAATAAAGTATTAGTGAAAGAAATTTTATCTCTGAGAGTCTGCAGAGCAGAGGTCCTTCAGGAGCAGCGCTGGCCTAAGTGTGAAGTGGCTATTTAGAGCTTCGAATATCAGAAGCCTGGAAGGTGGGACAGGTTGGGAAGGGCATGACTGAGAAACCTGCACACTGGTGGAGAGGACCCATCTCAGCCCAGGAAAGAAGTTTACAAGAACAGAACCACTTCCTTCAACCCATTCCTTACCTGTGACCAAGAGCAAAGGAGAAGTGTAGAAACAGTCGCACCAACGTGCCCTGGGATTTTTCTGTGCTGTTTGGGTTGATGACATTTGCTGTACAAAACAGGAGTCTTTCATTTGATTCTCACCCTGCACCCTGACAAGATTGATTGTATTTAAACCACTCCAACTGATGTTTCTTTATTTTTTTTCTTTAATTCTTGAAGTCTGTCCTCTCTTCCTAAACCACCTACTCCACTGGTCCAGTGCCCTTGGAAGAAAGAAGTGTTACAAAATAAACTAGCACACAAACCACATCCAGCAAAAGTTTAATGTCAATGTTAATGAGGGTGTGGGACAGAATGGGACAGCAGAGGGGCAATTTGGAGCTCACCCCACTCAGCATAGCAGAGATTAATGCCATCTTAGATGGCTGCCTGGAATGACTTGTTAACTTTTCTTCCCTAGAGAGTGGTTTGCTTGGATCCTTTTGGCCGTCTTTGTTCTGAAGGTTGGGTTTGTCAGACTTCTGTTCTTCTTGTTGGTCTGGACTCTGCAGCTGGTTCACATACTACACTTTCACCTTAAAATTTAATATTTTTAATTTAAACCAAGCTGGAGGTGTGTCTAGTCTTGAACATCTAGCAGCTTGGAGTAACCTGCACTGTGGGGATATATTGCTGAGGGGAACTATGACTTCAGCAGTTACTACACTGGCAAGTGTCATCTGTGTTTTGTCATCTCCTGTCCTGCACCCTACACTCACTGGATGATGGTTTTCAATCCATTTTAGCCTTTCCATGTATCAGTTACCCCATCCATAAAACTGGAATAGCAACTTCTCTTCCTTTATCTTTAATTACTATAAAATGCTTAAAGGGCTTGAAATAAAAAACAAGGCAAAATTGAAGTATACAAACAATACACAGGAGTCACAGTGGAAGGGTCCAGGTATTTTTCAGTATTTTCCTGCTGTTTTCAGTACAGGGTCTTGCTGAACATTTTGCTTCACCCTCAATGACATGATGATGAGAATTTAGAAAAGCAAAGCAATTTGTTGCCCTGCTGCTGGGCCACATTGCTTGCTAACTTACTTTGGACTCCTGGAATATGTTGTTTCTTAATGGCAGTTTTTGGATGGCAGAACTGATGATGTGTGTTTATAGCACAGGCTGCTGCTAAAGCCATTACTTGGGTGAGTTACTGTGAAATGAGAATGTTCTGGTGCCATGGGAGTCACTGCAGCAATTTTGGGTGCTAGCAGACAGCATTTGCTGCAACTGCTGCCAGAGGTGAGCAGCAATGCTGGATTTCTACTTGGATGAAGAGGTCCTTGTAACTTTGACAAGGTAACAAGTAAGGTGTGAGAGATCTAGGAGGTCACCTTGCAATAATACAGAATTAGGGCAATTCCCCTTCTCCAGGTTTCTCAGCCTGCAGAGACCTTATAGTGTTGCAAAGAGCAGTGGCAAACAAGAAGCCTTCTGAGCAAGGACAATGTGACTGGAAAACATTGTAATGCAGGATATTGCTCCTACAGCCAAACAGAGGCAAAAGCAGAGAGCTGAACCAGCACTACTGGAACGTGTGTCTTCCCATAGACACTGAGGTTTTCATAGCTCTGTGATGCTAAGGAACAAGTCCTCTTCTTAAAACCTAACTTAGGCCAGAAAAATCTGTCTTAGCTAAACTGATTCTGGAGGTATTAGAAAACAGAACTGTTTGTTCCTTTTTTTTTTTCCATTTTCTTTTTTTTTTTTTTTTCTTTTTTACCAGAGAAAGAAAAATTAAACTAACAAAGTTTTGATGGTTTCTAAGAGGTGGCACTAAACATGAAAATGACTTCCTACACTTACTGCTATGTGCCCCTGCGCTGATCAAGCTTGAAACCTACATGCAAAACCAAGGCAAAAAAATCTTGACATGCTGCTGTGTCTTCCTTTTAAGGAGAACTTTGGTGTTTTGTATGGACAATGTCAAATGGCTGAAAAGGTTTAAATCTTTGAGTTTGCAAGACTGAATCACATCAGACATCAAAGCTTTAACTGTTTAAAACCACGGTGCTTGGAGTACTTGGGTTTTTTTTTAACTTCACTGTAGAGATGAGAAAACATTTTTTATTTAAAGAGGAAAGAAGATATTAATCAATTTTTAAGACTTTACAACATATGAACATCTTTGTACACTTAGCATATTCCAGGCAGGAAATGTCACCCATTTTTAGCATTATTGAAAAGCAACAAACTTGTTTGAAAGACCTACAGGCATTAGAGAATTTTCACAGGCCTTGGTAAACAGTCAATTGTCCATATTTTAAAATATTCAAACCATGCTGCTCTTCTGTTTTAAATTTCACTTATTTCACATCCCAATCATTCTGTCTGGTTAAGCCTGGTTTGCAGGTTAGACCATATGGAAGTAAAGACTGATTTTTGTTTTGGTATGCTTTGATAGATTTTGTTAGTCCCACATTCAGGAATTTGCTCTGTTTTACAGGAGACCTAGAGCATAACTTAAAATTTAACTTGAAATCATCAGAAATTGAACATGTTTCTGTGTATGTGTTAGTTATGTAATTTGAAGTATTTCTTTGTTCAGGGTGTTTTCATATTGTGCAATTTCTAGACCCAGATAATATTCCTCTGGGCCTTTGCTGGACCTTCCCTACTATCCATAGGAAGAGCTGTGCTAAGTAATAGTGTTAACTACTCTTTCCAGACCCCTGGAACCCTCTCTGGAGGGTCTCTGGAGTCCTCTTGATAATTTCCTTATCCTTCATGTAACTGGTGATCTTGCATCCTGTACTAGGGCGTTACCATGGGTCCCTCACCTGGCTAACCTCATGCCCACTGCGTGGGCACTGTGCAGTGCTCACCTCACCAGACATGGGACTCATACTGCACGTTCCCTCATGTATTTGGACTTTTCCATCTGGTCATTCTCATTCTGCAGCAGCTTCTCCAGGGCTGCTGCGTGTCAGATCACAGGTATCTTGCACTCAGCTCTGTTTCAGTCTCTCCTTCAATACCCCTGTCACTCTGCCTAAGCAGTAGGCAGCAAAACCATACTTACAATTATAGCTACTTTTCCAAAACTGTGCGTGCCCACACCTAGCTATCAGTTTCATCACCATTAGATCTCACTTTGATAGCTAGGCTTCCTGTTTTTCAACCTCTGAAGTGCATTGCTTTGGCCTTTTAGACTAGCATGTGCCTTTCATCTTCATGATTTATATTGCAAACCAGAGACAGTTTTTCCAGTAGTAGTCACATCAGGCCTGTAAACACAGCTAAAGGCCTGGTTTTATTGCCATCACAACCAAGAAATATACATCCTATTGTCCTCAACAAACAGCTTCCTCATTCTATTCCTCTCCCATAAAATTTTCAAAATTGCTGATTTCCCAGCTCCAGATAATCTTGTGTTTCAGTATAATCTGTAGTCTAGGTGTATGATTCTAGATTATGATCTTGCTTTTGGCTGCATTAAGTCTACTAAATGTGGCTAAGCAAAGTTTAATAAAGTGCAATAAGAGTAGGAACACGTCAGCTCTCTTACTGCTTGGCTCTTCACTCTAGTATTTTACAAATCTACATGGCAGTATTTTGCTCCTTGCTGATTGCTTTGCTGAAAGTACCATGTCTGATCTGCTTCATTTGATTAACATAATTAGAAGATTTTAAGGAAAAATATGTGTAACTCTGGCCCTATTAAAAAGGCCATCAACAATTTACTGGTACTATACAGATGGAAATATGCACTATTATGTCTGCTTCATCAATTCCAGAACTTGACTAGCTAACTTGAAAAATTCTTTTGCATATAAAAGAAAGTTCCTATCTTCATTAACATCTTTTCCACCAGTGCTTTTTTTTTTTTGCTGTGATCATTCTGAGAACATTTTCAAGGTTTATCATATAAATATGAAGGACTTGTTTGCATAATCTAGTATCAGTTCTGAATTTAATGCAAATTCCCATCAAAAGGAAGCAACACCGAAAGTTCTGCAAACTTCTAACACAAATATTTTAGTGCAAAAATTAACCACTACTCCTAAGCATAAATTTATCATGAAAATTATTGCAAGAATCTTGGCAAATTGTATTTTAATCACAAGTACTGTTAACTAGGAAGGTGGTGCCTTTTCAAGTACTAGAGCAAATAAATGCTATACAACCTAATTGTTACTGAAAAGTAAAAAAAACCCTAAAAAACCCCCAGCCAAACAAACAAAACCCAGCAAACCAACCAAAAAGCAAAAAGCCAAAACAAAACAGGATAAGATGCACTGAAAGATTACAACCACAAAAAAAAATTAATGAAGTGAGATTCTATGGATAACTAAGTTTTCAAATTTTAATAAACAATTACTTGATTATGGTAGGTTAAGTATCCTTACAAGTAGTTATCCTTAACTGCTGTTGCTCACCTAACAGAAAAAGCAGCAGCAGCAGACACCAGCAGCTGGCAAACAAGGCCAGGGGAAATACACACCCAAAATAAGGGATACCTTCCTGTTCAAGGAGTGTTGGTTGACCTACACCAAAATATTTGCAGAGCTGAACCATCCTTATCTGTCCATGTGTATGGACATGATGCAATCACACAAGTGATTGCTCTTAGGGCAGTAGTAACTGGGTAAAATTCAATGGGCTACTGGAAAAAACAAGTAATTGTTTCCTGCCCATAAATCAGAGGCCCCACACTGCAAAAGAAAATTACAAGATCATTCACAAAGAGGTTAGTTAAGAAATCTTTAGAAAATACTGAGAAAGATTTTGGATGACTGATTTTTTTGGGGGAGCAAAAAAAATTCACATCTCCCATCTATTTTCTTCTTTTACACTAAACTACAACTCTCCTCTGTAATCCTCCTGATGAGCAAAGGTATTTATGTAAGCTAGGTGTAACACTGCTGCATGATCTATACCTTTATTATAAAAGCAGCTGAGGAGAATTTTTTACCTCCTGATAAGGAGTCATCAGCATATTGTCATGCTGAAATTCAAAAAATTAGAAACATTTTAATGCAATTTCTGGTTTTAAAGTCTATGACTACAACTAAAAAATTCTGAGGATGAACAGTCACAGAGAATACTAAGGTCATGAAACAACAACAGCTCAGAAAAAAAACCATTTAGGTAAAGGTCTTTCTTTAAAAAAAAACAACAAACCACGTGCTAGTTTGGAAGACACAAATTTAAAAACTGGACAGAATTTGTTTGGTTTTTGCTTATCCTGTTCAAAACCAAACAAATCATTGCCGTGATGTTTTTTGGTGTACCGAAGGTGAAAAAAGAAGACTCAGTTGTTGCGGTGCGTTTTATGCTTGTTCAGTTTTCCCCCCATCGTTCTCTCAGAAGGTCCTGCCCTGTTACCAGTTTGTGTCAATCCCCAAACCCCTCCCCAGTTGTCTTGGTTACCAAATGTATCTTTCTTGCTCCCCACCCCTGGCAGCCTGCCTGTCACTCGACACCCCTGCCTCTTTTTCTAGAGAGTTCGGGCCAGGGTGTCGAGTGATTGGGTTAGGGGCCAGGGTCCCTCCCGCAACTGTGTTTGATGGGTTCTCCGATCATGCCAATCCTTAATGTATCCCTCTCTGATTTGCTATCCTTCACCCCTCCCACCCTCTGTAAAACCGAGGCTTTTCCCTGCCTCGGGGCCCTCAGCTCCTTCTACCTGAACCTGCACGTTTCCCTACCAATAAAACCACCCCCCCGAAGAAACTGAGGGTCGCCTCTTCATTTCATCCTGCGACTTCGGAGCTCTCTACTGCGGCCACACGTCCGCAAGGCCTGACATCGCCTTAGGCACAAGGCCCTGACTCCGGGTTGGGGAAGTGCCTGACTGGCTGGAGGTTGGCTGGACACTTATCTAGCCTGGGCGTTTCACTTTTCACCGGCCACCGCTCCACTCAGTAAGTGAAAAATTGACAAGTTTTGAAAAGGAAAATGCCATCTGCCCTAGTAAGTAATTTCTGTAATTTTGCTATCCTAAATATCACATGACATGAAGAAAAAGTCGACTTTCATCAGAAGTGCTGATGAGGACAGCAGGTAATAAAAGGAGCCCTCAGGAGCACTTGGTTGGTGTGGCACAGCAGTGTGCAGTGGCTGAAGCAATGGTGTGTCTGGGGCAGACCTCTCCCTCTGAGTGTTGGAATGTTGGGGGACACAAGGCAGATGATGGACTTTGGACCTGGTTAACATAAGAGATTTGATAACAGGATGCCTCAGCAAAAGCACACAGAACTTTGAAAATTAGACCTGGATTGCAAGAAGATTAAATCAAACGGGTTTACCGGAAAAAGAAAATCCCATTAAACTCTGCAAGCAAGAGATGTTGTTATATGCATAAGTTTGTGTATGTGATTTTAACCTAATTGTAGTACACATTAGTAGTCTCCCTGCAATAGTATATAAGTGCTTGTATCCCACAATAAAATCAGATTCTGATCACCAAGTCAGTCTCCCTGTCTCTTTCCATCGGCGACATCCGAGCTGCTCCTGCCACGCAGAGGAGCAGACACTTGCAGGGCATGAACCAGACAGGTGCTCAGCTGCCTGTGCCTAGGTTGGGTAAGACATGGTTCAGCCAGCATGATTACAGGCATTTCACTGAACCCCTTTGCCCTACACATTTTCCCATTTTTCGTTTGTTTGGTTGTATTTTTCCCCCAAAAGTAACTGCTTTCAAGTGCTGGTAACTCATTTTCACAGGAATTGAAAGGTGGGAGCATTCTCTGTAAAAATATTTATTTTAAAATATTTTTTCTCTTTATTTATTTAAAAAAAGAATACAACCTCACAACAATCATATTTTACACAAGAGGTTTGTGATTAATGTCATAATCATTTATATCACATCTGGAGACTTTTAAATAACATTTAATGAATAAATTGTTAAAATGTGGCGGTTCCAAAAATTTCAAAACATTAAGACATGCCTGTTCCCCTGAGTCTACCACTCTCTTTAGCAAAATAAACAAGATTTTGCACTTTTGAATATCTTAGAAAATTACTTTCAGTCTTCCATTTCTACATGAAGTCCCCACTGTTCCTTGAACTGCAGGAGATATGTTTCTTGGTCCTTAGGTGATTCACCAGATACCCCTTTGTCATAGAGTCTGAGCAAAATTCCATCTTTGTCAGGATCATCATACTTGAATAGTCTTTCACACACCTGATTTTCAACACTGGACAAAGTAGGAATATACAGTCTTCCACTGTCAGGATCCCAATCAACTAATATGGTCTGCATACCTTCTTTCTCTGTGAGGCCCTGTGTGGTTTTTTCCAGCTGATGATAGGATGCCTGCCCAGACCTTTCAGTATCCAGGTCCATGAAGTCGATGTGGGTCTCACTTGGCAATTCATCTGCTGCATCAACCACCTTCAAATCAAGTTCCTCTGTTTTCTGTCCCAAACAAAGGTGTGCCACCCGTATCTCTAGCTGGGGGGAATATGGCTGTCCTGTTCCCATATCAACCAAGTCCCCCAAAGCAACCTGTGGCTCACCCTGTAGCCCCCCAGGGGCAGAAAACATCTCTTCTAGTTTCTGACCAGGGCTGAAGTCTTCAGTCCTTACATCATGCTCATACTCCACAACCTCTGCATTTTTATCTCTCCAAGTATTCTGTGTTCCAGACCGGCCATGAGACGCCCAGTTTCCAGTTTGGTTCCCTTCCACTAAAGTATCCTCTTTGAGTGAAATCTCTTCACATGAAAAATCAAGCAAATATTTTGCTTTCAGCACCTGTTCAGAAGGCAAAGCCCTCCCTTCAGTGTCATTGTAAACAGTGTTATAATGGGGACTTTCCGACAGACATCTGGATTCCTCACAGTCATCCCCATCAACAGTGATAAGGTTGAGCACCATTTTTTCACTTGGTATGAAAACCCATTCCTTGCATTTGTCAGTGTACTGCCACACCTGCAAAGTAAGAAATATATTGAGTGAAGTTTAATAAAAATACCATCTTGATGCTTCTTATACTACCTTATATTTTTAAAATATAATGTTAGACCTTATTAGGAGGTTATTTCAACTTAGGGAAGAAGAAAGTTCATCCTATAAACATTTATGAGTGTCAATATGCTCTCCTTTTTCTATTCTATATAATGTAAAACTATATCTCTTCCCTCCTCTTCCTGATGTCAAAATAATGGTTAGAACAATTCTGTCAGATACAAGTTTTGTTTCCAGCATAAACTCTCATGACTTTGGAGAAAACATCAGTCTTTGTTCTTGGACCAAGGATTATTGAATTTATTCCACTCCTTTTAACCAGTAAAGAGAAAATGTAGTCACAACCAGTTCCCACAAGCAGTGTCAGGTAACATGTTCATGTAGAACTTACAGAGAATAAAATAATACCAGGTTTTCTTTCAGAGAGGGAGCTACACATCAGGCTGAAGCACAGTGTACAGAGCCTGCACTGTGTAGTCTACCACAGGCTGCTTTTATGAATCGGTGCAAACTCATCAAATTAAACTGTAGGGATCTTTCTGAAACGAGTAAAATTTTTGACAGGAATCAACATTGTGTGGGTGTTGGTGGAGTGAATACGAAAAACAACCAGAAGGTGCATTTCAATGCTTTCAAGCTTGAATGGAAGACTAAGAGCACTAATTGATGTACCAAGTAGTCTGAAAGGTTGCACAGGTCAGAAATGCTGGACCAAACAAACAATTTATTCCATGCCCCCCCAGCCACACAAGGTGCCCATGTGGAACAGTCTGTATGTTGGGAAAGCCAGAGAGCATCATTAAAATACCAGGTCTATATTCATTTGTTACTTTAACAATGACTGAATCCAGAGGTGGAGAAATCAAACTGAAGCTCCATGATGGTCATTAAAAAATTCCCAACATTCAAATTACATTTTTATTAGAGAAAAAAACTCCCAGAGTTAGGATTTTAGTCTACTACAGAGTGGGAATTTTTCACTAAGTAGCCCTTCATGCTCTTGGACTTTAAAGAGCTCTGTCCTCTTAGTTCCCCAAGAGACCAAGCTATCTCCCCATATCATGATCTGCATCCCAGGAACAAAACATAAAGAACAAGACAGAAACAGACTTTTTACAAAAGCCTGTAATGACAAGGGACAATAGTTTTAAAATGGAAGAGGTTCATTTAGACTGAATATAAGGAATAAATTCTTTACTGTGAGTGTGGTGAGGCACTGGAATATGTTTCCCAAGAAGCTGTGGATGCCCCATAAGGGCAAGTGCTCAAAGGCAGGTTGGATGGAGCTTTAAGCAACCAGATCTAGGGGCAGATGTCCTCGCCCATGTCAGAGTGGTTGAACTAGGTACCTTTGAAGGCCCCTACCAACCCAAACCACTCTGTGATTCCTGTAATCCAACCAGTGCCCCCTCAAGAGCAGGAGGTATTTCTGTGCACATCTGAACACAATGCAGCAGTGGCTGCTCCAATCCTTCTGAGCCCTTCTGAACTCACAGTCCCACTGTGAAGATTTCTCCTGTCACCTCTGCACTTGTCTAATCTTCCTCAGCAAGATCAGCATGTTGAAACCAACTCCCTTGTATCTCCCATCCCACGATGTCACGCAGGTTGGATTAACACTGAAGTCTGCATTCATTATTATAATTGCATGTTTATAGTTGAGCAAATTGCTTAAAGATACCTGTCAGAAAGTTCTGTTGAGCTCATGAGCTGGAAACCAGTAACATTTCATAGACTTTTAAGTATTCTTTCTAAAAATCAACAAATTTTGCAGCACTAAGAAATTTGAGAACATTTTTTTGCAAAAAGTGTATTTGGGCTGCCTACATAACAGAATGTGTTTATACATTTTTGGGTGTTAGGAGATGGTACAGTATTTCAAAGTATTCTAGAAATCCAGGTTAAATTTTCTGTATGATGCATATGTGTTAAATCCTTCACAATCACAATTAAATGGAAAAATCTTGTAATACCCAGTAATAGTCCAAGAAAACATCATGGTGTTTCTGTACTGCTTAATTGTCTTCCCTTCTTGTTTCCGAATTCAACAAATTAATAACTTCTGTTCAACTAACTTCACACAGTGCTTCATCTTAGATAAATTTACAGAGTTCTGACACCCTGACAGACCTAGTGACTTAAGTCATTGCTTATGGCAATGACTCTTCCAAAACCAATGGCTCTGTTCTGATCATTGCAAACTTGAGTTATTACTCTGTTTTTCTTGCATTTCTTTCAAGGGTCATTACCCTTGATGTGGCTTTCTTCTCTTGATCTCAGGGGCAACTAGAGCTTTTATTTGGAGTTAGCCACAGGTTCCACCAAGCCTACTTGGACCCCTGGAAAACACACAGCTCTGCTGGAGTGCCAAGGTTGGCAGTGACCTCCTGCAACAGAAGACACTCACCAGGTTTGTTGGATGTTTTTGTTTGTGGATGTGAAGATACTTGTGCACCCAATAGCATGCCAAAGAAATAAAAAGGAGAGCCAGCATGGTAGGCATAATATATCCAAATGTGATTGTTATAGTCTCATCTTCTGTTTTATCTGTTAATAAAACAAAAGTTTTCATGGTAACAAACAACTTGTTAAGGTATGTGGACAGTAATGTGTGCATTCACCCCACTGCATTTTGGATACAGAATGCAAACGTTTTAGATAAACAAGGAATTTGCAGGAAATGAAAAAAAAAAATATTTGAGTTACAGGACAATTATTATTATTGTCTAAATGATAAATTAAATTCTATAAAGAAGTAATAACATCTCCCTTAGGTTCTCCTGTTGATAACTTCAGAATGACCCAGCTCTGCTACCCCCAAACAGCATTCAAGGAGAAAAAATATTCTCCATGCACTAAAACTCAAAGAATGCAGGTAATTTTCTTCAGAGGTACTGATGTACCTTCCAGTCTGTCCCAGCTATGCTTTATTAGAGGCAAAGTTTTCATTGGTACAACTGCACAGAGAAGGAAAAAATCATGCTAATTATCACTCTCAAAATGGATACATAAAAAACTCACAAATTCAATCACCATGGTTTTTCTAACTTGCATCTTCTTTTTTTTTTTTTTTTGACTTTGCCACCTCATACATACCTTTCAGTGTAGTAATGCAATGTTCTTTGGAAAAGGCACTGTCCAAAACTGGTGTGGGGACATGTATCTGTGCACTGACACAATAAGCTGTTCCATGTTCTAACCAGGGCACAACCAAGGTGTTGTTGCTGATGGAGAAGAACCACTGGAAGACATTAAAAATATTTTTCCTCCCTTAACTCCTGAGCTACAGAAAGGTCATGGACATACACATTTGCTAGAAAGGTTGATACTCTAAGAGCTGCCAGCTGCATCCTTTTCCTCCGAATGCAATCAACATTCAAGTTACTTGTTAAGTCACATTCTCTCTGATTATTTTCTCTTCCAATCAAAGATTCTTGTACCACCACTGAACAATTTCGTGCTTCATATGCATTAGGACCATCAGCCACTACTGGCTCACATTCCTGTGGTGATGTTGCATCACTCCAGCCCTCTTCTCACACACACACCCATGACAGGCATATGGTATGGTTCCACAAAATATTTCAAACTGGGATGTTCTGGAAAGGCCAGAAGCCTTAGGGTAATAGAATTTATGTAGACCTTGGAGTCCAAAGTAAAGTTATTGCTACATTTCCTGCACCTTTGTGAAAATAATGTCAAAAAACCAGCCAAACAAACAAACACAACCAACCAAACCACATTTGTCTACTACAGGTTTGCTAATCTTGGCATTTCAAGAAGCACAGAGCACAGATTTAACAGCAGCAGTTCCACAGCCTTGTCAAAGCTTACCCGCTTCTTTGTTTTTTTGTTGAGGACAGACACATTGTACTGTAGGCCAGGATACACCTGAAGCAGAGATATGGATTCTTCCTCTGGACTTCTCTTCCACTTCTCAGGAGCAGTCAAAACAATTGAGATAGATCTGTCAGTAGAAGATACACTTACCATGGGTGGATCTATTTTAGCTGGAAAAATGAACATGTACAAAAAGCAGTCAAATTCAGCAGAGGCACACTGGTTTGACCAGTTTCATCAAATCAATCATATTACATTTTTGCAATGACTGGGGGAGTCTAAGTAGAGCATTGAAAATTTTATTTATATTGGTAGAAAAATATTGTTTAGATAACTAAGAGGATTTTTACAGTAAGAAAGTGAACACTGACTTGGAACTTTGCCAAAGAATTCCTGTGACTTTACAGGATAAACAACCTTGAAACTCAATTTGCTAAAACAGGCTGAATTACCAGTATGTTCTTAGATTATCTGGCACAGATAAGAAATATTGGGCTCTAGATTATGCTTGCTGATTGGTTTGATAAAGCCTTTTCAAAATCAGAGTCATTTATACTGAGAATGTGCCACAGATTTTATTTGCCTTGAGTAAGGCTTTACCATAGCATTAAAAAGAATTCAGTATATACCAGACTATATATATATCCAAATTCTGATTTTATTATTTCAATTACTTCTGTCAAAAGCAGAATATAAGAATAAATGTGAAACAACTGAAAAAAATGTAACTTCATGCTAAAATTAAAATATTATACACTGTGAAGGCCCATGCAGTGTGAGCACACGTTGTTAATCAAGGCCATTGAACACCTGGCTGTGTGCTTAGCTCTCCTTACTGTCTGTTAGAGGGTTGAATCGTGTTGTCTCCATCCAGTCAGAGCATGCCCCATTTAGGAATGCTTTAACACTTGCATAGTATTGTTCTTCGTAGTCAGAGGTTTCACTGGAGAGGTCACACCATGTTCTGTTTATATTCCTGCATTCTGGCTTTTTAATCCATTTGCCAACACCGTATCTATATTGAAAAGAAAGAGAAAGGAGCTGTACAAAAGCTATTTCCAATACATTAGTCACCTCATAATATAATTTTCTCTGTTTTAATATGGCTGATAAAACAGTTTCTGTGTTTAGCAGAAATCTGAAATTTCAAGGAATCCCAGCTTCATCTGAGATGAAGAGCAAGACTTCCACACGTTTTTAATGAAATATAAATTAGAATAGGCCTTTTCCAGAAGAAGCCAGATGAAACTAACAGGGATGTTAGTGACACCAACCTAAGTCAAAGTTTGCCTGTGCAGAGCACAGATCTCTCAACATCAGTCTCCACAGATTTAGCCTAAATTCTAAACACACAATAATTATTTATATGGATAATTATTTATATGGAAACAAAGAGTCCAGTCAGAATGGTCAGTGACACATCCTCAAGTATGGACACAGATGATGCTCAGAGTCTCCAAGATGAATGACAGGAGACTACTCATTCCTGCCTGACTCCTCATTTTCTAGTTTAACAGAAAGACACAACTGGAACACAATGAACTTCAAAACCCTTCTAGTTGAAAAAAAGGCCAGATATCTGTTACCAACAATGCCTTGTTGACCAGCTCTTAGACACTGGTAGACCAAACCAAGATTTCCTTGGAAAATTCCTGTTCGGATTTGCTCAGACATTCCTGCTCCTTAAATTCACATTAAGAATTCCCCCTTTGGCTGCCAATTAGTAAGGATATGTGGCAGCTTCTGCCAGATCGCTCACCAGCATTTTCCTATCTCAAGGCCTTCCTCTCCTGGATGGGCAGAGGCACCTGAGTGTTTTTGTGCTCAGTGAAAGATGGAGATGGCCATACCTATGGCGACAGACTCCTCATGGACCAGCTGGCCCTTTAGGGTCAGGGCAGCCAGTTCTCTCTGAACATTTTACCTCCCATACAAGTCCTGGTTAATTTCTTGCAGTAACCACGAGGGGGTGGAGCCTGGAGCTCTGTGGGCATGGCCAAAATCCTAATGCTATTAAGATGCCATCTTTTGTCGATTCTAGGGACACAGAAGAAGGACTCTCTCTCCATTCCAAGAAGAAAGGTGTTCCTTTCCCATGCAGGAAGCGTGGCGGATGGAGCAGTGTTGGTAAAACTGGTCCTGACCAGAGGGAACTGTTTGGGTGGCATGGGTTGAGCTCTGCACTCTCTCTTTTGTACATTTTTATCATTAATATTGCTGCTGTCACTGCTCATTGTCTTATCTCATTGCTGTTTCCAGTAAATGGTTCTTATCTCCGTGTGTGATCTTTGCCTTTTGTGCTTCCAGCTGGAGGTGGAGGGGAAGCAAGTGGCACCATGGTTTTTTTCAGCAGAACTCCTGAATTGGAGAACACCATTCCTAAACCATGACAATAATTATCATTCACTCTGTAATTGCTGAGCACTCTTAAGTTACAGGAAACTTCTAGAGATTGACATTCATTTTACTGTTCTGAAAATGTTCCTAGATTGAGGGAAGTGTAAATGTTAGAGGTAAAGATTAGAGTCTGTCACTGCCCTTAAAACTTCTGTCACTGGCCTTCAGAATGACACTGTGCTCTTTCAGTGGGAATAAAGGAAATAGAGTCTGGTTCTCATGCAAATTCCTTGATACCCTACTAAGGTGCAGACCTTGACAATGTAAGGGCGTGATTCCAACCACAATACTTGGTTTTGTACAATGTTCGGTAACATCAGTGGATTTTCTCCTAGAGAGGCTTGCTGGATCAGAATAAGTCTGGGGGAGGGGGTCTGTCAGGAAAGAGCAATGACACACTGAGTATTATTAATATCGATTGAATCATACATCTCCATATCCATTTAAGTGTGTACAGAGGATGTATGACACATACCAGTCCACAGCAGTTATTCTTCATCCTTCTCTCTCATTTTAGGAGGAATGCCTCTGAAAGCTTCCACAGTACTAGAATGTTGCTTCCTACACTTCTTTCATGGGAAGAATATCTCCTTACACACTGTTTAACTTAGGGTGAAGTAAACAGTGCCAGAAGCAGAAATTAAAAAATACACTGCTTAAGTCTAGCTCACACTTTAGTTCTTTCTTTACTTTATATCAGCAATACTTTCCATGAAGCTGGGTTTTCATGTTAAATTATTATTTAAAATGCTAAAATAAAAGTCAGTGGGAGATAAAATAAACAAGCCAACTTACACTGTATATTTCACCTTGTAGAGTACTCCATCACCTGTGCCTTCTGGTGCTGACCAGTGAAGGACATTCTTCATATTTAGAGATTCAAAACGGACATTCCTAGGGTTGGGCAAAGAACAATACAACTCTCCTGAGAAAGAAAATAAGAAAGGAACAACATGCACTAAGAATCAGCAAATGCATACACTCCCAAAGTAGCCAACACAGTTATTTTTAAAAAGTTATCTTTTTTAGCATTCAAAGCATAATGTGGTTGGCTGTGGGAAATCAATTTTTTTACAAGTGTCCCTACCTAGTGCAGTCTCAAATTCCATCTTTACAAGTGTGTTTTTTCTCTAGCAAAAATTGCTTTGCCATTTATGGCAGGCATGGAAATATTCAGGGACTGGAAGCTAAAACTAGAAAGGCTGGGCCTAGAAGAGACACACATTTTTAAAATTACAACTGTATTTGAATATCAGAAAAATTGAACACTGAAAATTTTAAAAATATCCTTAATACTTCACTAGAATCTTCTTGTAGCTGAGTGGATTTTTAAAAGGCAAACCAGACATTTTAGAAAAAGACACACAGAATGTACTGCAAATATAGCTTTACAAACTGAAGTATGACTTTGGAGAATTGGACTGGACGACCACAATAGCCCCAGTGTCATTTGACCATCCCTTTTGATTCTCTAGAAAGTCAAAAGCAAACATCTACTGTAAGGTCACACATCTAACTTGCTGTTCATTGCACCAGCTTTTGAAATTAATAAACAGGCAAATTTCGGTATCCTAAGAACACAGTTTTAGATCTTTCTGATAGCCACCTCTAATCTAATAAATGTCATGAAGGTGCCCACGTTGCTAAATTGCTTGCAAAACGAAGCCTGTGGGCCCAGGGGAAGAGTCCCAAGCTCAAAGTTATGACTCAAGCCTCAGCTATTCCTGCCGCGCTCTGGGGGGAGCAACCCTGAGCTGCCATTGCTGGGAAGGAGCTTCTCATTGCATGCAGCCACAAGAGCATGATAGGGAAGAGAAAAAGTGACCCTGTGGTTTTTCAGGACTTTTCAAAACCCTTTAATCTCCTTTTCCAGGAATGCAATTCTAGTTCTTGAGATAACAAAATGAGGCAAAGAAAATGGGAAATAAAATAAACCTGTTCAAATGAATAGTCCTTGAGCTGTTACTTCTGTAAGCAGACCTTAGGGTATTTTTGTAGTATATTTTGCTATTACTAGAGCAATAGTGTTCATCCTCCTGTATACATGAATATAGCTGCTTTTGTAAGCAAAAGTCACCACCATTTTCCTGATTAATGTGCAGACTTGTATCTGTCTTTGGGCCAAAGAGTAGATTTTTTTCTCTTCAATACATTTATTAAAACAATCTCCTTGCAGTTCTGTAGAGACCTATTACTTCAAACTGTCTCAGTGCAAACTCTTGGTTTTCCAAGCCTCTAGCTGCTCATTAAGGCTGCACTGGTATATACATTCATCTCTATCTTCAGATCACAACACTGTTCATCTAAGGTATTTCTAATGCTGCTCTCTTTTATCTTTAGCACTTAGACAGCTTCCATTCAGGCTTCCATTTTTTAGTCAGAGAACAAGTTTTGTCAGGTATAGTCCTTAGGGCAAGCTTATCTATTTACTAAAAGTAGAAAGTCCCATTTCCTTGACACTTGGATGCAGAAATGTCCCATGATAATCAGCCTGTAAGACCTCAAACTATAGGCTTGGTAGCAACATAAAAAAAGTTTCAGGATGCCAGGGGATATAAAAGCAGCAATTGGAATTCTCCAGGAGTTTGCCTTATTCTAACACTTGCGTCCAAGTGGGAGATACAGAATCTAGAAAATCAAAGGTTTTCATTTCACCTAAATAAATGTCCTCTGCAATTGCTTTAAATGAATCCAAATATAAAGATGAAGCTGACCAGGAGAGCTGAGAAAGTTGTTTGCCTGAACCTTTCCATATTTGTCCACCCTTATTTTAAAACATTTGTATTCCTCAAGCACATTTTAAAGTAGTAAGAGTCAGTAAGAGTGAGTTTGGCTGTTACATTAAAACATTTTTCAACTATTAACATGCGAAACTGGCTCTTTGACATTTTTAATATTTTTTTTAATTTTAATTTCTCTCCTCCCACTGTGGTTTCTGCTGTGGTAAATGAAATTTCAAAACACAAACACTGACTGCAGCAGAGGAGCCAATCTCAGCATGCAGAAGCCACAGATTATATCTTTACAAGATCTAAGATTACAACACTGCTGGTGTGCTCCCACCTACCCCAGCTCAGTGAGATTTGAAAGGCAAAGGGACTGAGACCGTTAACTTTCCATGAGATAGAAAAACAGAGATTTGGTTTCTATTTCTGGTTTTACCCCTTTACTAAAAGGCTCCTGCCCTTACAATAAATTGTGCAAGTTAGTTATACCACAATTCTGCATGTGTAAACAAGAATAAAGCTACCATACTCTCCTATGTCTCCAGGAAGAGTTAAGAATGAAGTCCTTCATATCTATTTGGTGATTGATAGTATCAGGAGGCATGTGTAGAGAATAGATCATACATAGAGCTT
The DNA here is from genome assembly GCF_023055355.1 of Agelaius tricolor. NCBI lineage: Eukaryota > Metazoa > Chordata > Aves > Passeriformes > Icteridae > Agelaius > Agelaius tricolor. The sequence goes on from NW_027269261.1 coordinate 50,722,755, forward strand.
GAATGTTCCACAGTTGTCAGTCAGGAAAGAATTCAAGTATATGCAACAGCTGCATGTCTCAGTCTTTTAACCTGTCTTCAGTCTTTTAGTTTCTAGTCTTTAAACACATGACTTCCTGTCATATTCTGATTTTATTTCAATTTATCGGGATTCATGGCATGGGTGTCGCATAGAGCATTTTCAGTTTGCACTGGCCTAAGAGAGGGAATCAGTCACCCATGTTGCTTTGCTAGGTTTAGTCTGTCACAGTGATTGCTAGCTATGGCTGTCATTCACTTTCCATTTCACTTTTTGTTTTTAACAGCTACATCACTTCATTAAATCATTGAATGGGAAAAAAATGAAACCCTTATTACTGTCTTTGGAAAGGCTGTAAATCAAACTTTGAGTAAAATCATTGTTTACATCTTCACGACTGACACCTGGACTGGAAATAAAGTAATAATAAAGGCTTGCAACCTTCACCACAAGGAACAGCCAAGTCCTGTTCTTAGAACAAGCTATAGTGAGACTCTCCAAAACAGACGTGACTTAGCCTGAAAACACCTTTGCACGTGAGTGAAAAACCCCACTGACGTCAGTGACATTACTCACATGAGTAAAAGTCTGCATGGCAGGTGCTTCATCTTCTCTTTATGAAATCACCAGCCAGGTTTAAAAACCTGGTCAGTTTTAATCACATAGAGCTCCCTGCCAAGTATATGCCTTGCTCAAGTCAGTACTGTTCAAAGCTCAGTTCTGGTTATAGCCACATCTATCTACACACATGCACAGACACATACATACGGACACAAGGATAAACACACACAAATTCCATGTGACAACCATTCCCCATTCAGTGCATCTGCGTTTTACCTGCTAGGAGGTCTCCCTGCCTGTCTTGCTGACAAACAGCTGTGTTTAATGGCAGTGCTGCAGAACAAATACAGCTGCAACTACACATGTCCTCTGGCTCTAAACAGATTTTTTAGTTTTGCACTTCAGTTGGGTAATCCAGCAGCTGCAAAGCATACAAATATATAAATACAGAAAAATTTAGATTATTTTTTCTGTGCAGTGGCAAAAATTTTTGGGTGGGGAGAAGGCAGAGGACCCACTGAAAGCTGACCTGTAGGTATCCAAGTGCCTCCTGTGTGACCACTGCTGTTTACTGTAGCCCTCTCAAGCAGTGTGATCATCTGCTGTTTTTACTGTGGCATGGCACAGAGGTGCAAACACCAAATTATCCAATCAAATACAGCAACAAAGAAGATCACAGAACCTTCTAGACAACTGCAGGACACAATTTAAGACACTGAGTGATGTGGAAAGCATTAAGATAGAAAGATGAGCCTTACTGCAACAGTCTTGCTACTCACAGCAGTAAAAGCCATTAACTCCTCCCCTACAGTCATCTCAGAATTCAAAAGAGGAACTGCTCTAACTGCTTTTCTGACAATGGCAGAGACTTGGGCTTCAACTGTGGTCATATTTTCTCATACAGAACTGTGGTCTTATTTTCTCATACGGTGGCCCTTGGGAGCACCTCCGATGGAAGGAAACCTTTGTGCTGGGTACCAAATTAGTGGGCACCACTGCAGCTGTGCCTCAGCATTTGCAGCTGCTGCTTCAACGCCATGGATTGAATCCTCACTTACACACCTCAGAGAGGGGACAGCATTTTAAACAGGCTGAGTCCCTGATTTTCCTTTTCCCACTGGTAGCTTAGACCCACCAGTGAAGCATCAAGCAATTAAGGATCACTCTAGGATACAATGCTTCTGGCAACAAATGCTCTAAGCCACTGGTCTTTCTTTAGTCTTTCAGTTCAACTTTGGGTGACTTCCATCATATTCCTATGACATCTTGTTTGCTCCTCCTATGCTATTGATCTTCATTTTTTGAGGCATTTTTTCTCTTTTCTTTCTCCAGCTCATCTGTTTTGATGGTTGTGTTCTTGGTGAAAAACAGTCCCTCAAACACATGGCTAAGTATACATAAAAATTAAAATGGTCATACTCAGAGCAAATGTCCATTCAGCATCATGTTCAGTGTTCTTCACAAGCAGAGTGTTGGGGCTGTCCTTTCTGGTACATCTCCAGCTCCAGGAAAGTCAGCACTGGCCATGCAGGAATGCAAGGGAGTGCACCAAGTGCTAAACAGGGGGACTGAGCCAAAACTGGAGATCATAAGTTACACAGAGAAAGGGAAACCCACCAAAGTCAGGAATACACTTTAGCCAACTTATTACTTACTCATCATCTTAGCAACAATTTAAACAAATAAGTAAACTTGTTAAAAATTAAGCGATCCTGAAAGTTTTCCTCTGTGCAGATTCTTTTTGACTCAAGCTTACCAGACCAAATAATGAGGAAGAGAAGAAAGAGCAGGAGGAGGACGAGGAGGAGGAAAGGTACAAAGGAGCCATTACAGCTCAGCTGCCTTTCTCGTGGTGGGTTGCTGGAACTCTGGTGTTGCAGGGTGTGAAGTCAGGTTAATGAAACCCTCTGACTTGAGTGGTACCGGTGGGAATGTGGGGAGGAGCACAGAGGTGATTTCCTGTTCAAGTCATAGCAGCACTCGAGAGCTAACCACAAAGCACACTCTGCTCTCCCACAGGAGGAGCCCATCGCTCCCACCACAGCCTGTTCAGAGGGGGGAGGAAAGACAGGGACAGAAAGGCAAACATTAGACTGCATGGAAACCAGGTGGTGGAGCAAATGGAAAAACTTGAAGGAAGAGGTGGGGAAAGATGGGAGAAGGATGAGACTGGGACATGTAGGGTTTGTTTTTCAAGAAATGGGCAAGCTGCCATTGGAAACAGGTGAGCCTGAGGAGGTAATTTCGTCAGAGTGTGAGTGGAAATACAACCAGAAGAACTGCAGATACAGAAGTGGGACTGAAGCTGTGGCTTGCCCTGACAGTCCATGGGAAGCCTTGCCGTTATTTATCCAAACCATGCCCTAATTAACCAAAAACACTCCTCAAGAGAATATTGGTCAAAGGACATTTCAGACTCAGTCCAGAAATACTCAGCTTCAGAAAGGAGGAGAAAGTCTTCCCAGTCCATTGAAGGCTTGTTAGGAGACAGCTGGAGAGGACCATGGCAGGTGACACCCATTCCTTTTTGCTACCATGTATGAAATAAAATAAACCAAATTTTCTTTCCATTGAGTTGAAAGTTTGCAAGTACAAGAGCAGAGCTCCCATGCCCTGCAACAAACACCTTTGCTTGATGCACTCCAGCAGGTAAAAGTTATTGTAAGGTATGTTTTCTATTAATTCTGTGTGACCAATACTGGCCTAAAACAAGCAAACAAGGTGAGTAAAATTCAAGGTGGGCTTGTCTTAAATTAGTCACAGCCCTTTCAAGGCTTTCAGAGTTGTAATCTGACTGAGGTGCTTTGTGCTTCATAGTTTGATTTGCTTCCAGTGTGGTTCTTTTTGCTTTGTTTTTTCATTTAAATGGAAAGAGGTTTTGTTAAGTTTAGCATACAGAACCATTTTTTGTCAAAAAGAACTACATTAATTTTAAAAGCCCAGTGATGACACAATGCCATGACATGATAGCTGTTTTTATTTGAAATACTAAAAATTGCCTGTTTAGTGTTTAATGTTGAGCTTTTTCTTTTCTACCTTGAACATGTTTAGCACTCCCAATTTATTACTGCTTAGATCAATCACATTGAACAGCCAAGAAAATGCAAGCTTAGTTAGAATACCTCTGATATCTTATATTTATTTTTCAAAGTATCCAAGAGTTACGCTTTCTATTTGAAATGTTGTAAAAATTATGCTCTGTGACAGTTATCAGCCAAATTTCCATACACCACATTTTGGTACGCTCCTAATCCATCTCTGCATAAAATATCTATCTTTTACATATAAACTGAACCAAAATTATGTTTGGCTTTCATCATTCAGCACTGACTAACTGCTATTAGGCAACAACAGTCCAATTACAACTAACAGCATTATATTTATTGCCTAATAGATGTTGCTCCTTGCTCTGTGACCAACTGATGGCTTTTCTAGAAAAGGGATTTTGCTTTTCTTGGGAGTCAAAACAATTTTAATTCATGAAATCCACAATTCTGAATCCACATTTTGCCTTGGACAGGAGATTGAATGCAAGATTGATGGGGGATGAGTACTTGCCTTTCTTTATGAGGGAAAGGCAATCCTAAGAAGATGAAAGTTGAACACCTTCTGCACCTGAGATCTGAGAGGAAGGACCAACACTCCCAGAAAGCTTGTAATGCCTCACCTCCCACAGGAAATGCCTCTGGGAAGGAACTATTTGCAGAGAACTCCTGGGGCACCCCTCCATTGGTGCGAGACTGAACAGAAATATGGTGCCTCTAAGCAATATCCCAAGTTACTGGCACACCAAGTACAAAGAAAAGAGCTGTATGCCATTTTAAATTCTATCTAGGGATAGTCCTGAGTTCCAAAGTTCAGGCTCATACAGAGTTGAGCTTCTTAAAATACAGGAGCTCCTGTTTGTCTCATAAAGGGTGGCTTTTCTCTCTCTTACTTGCAGATAAGCAATAAGACTTCTCGGGGAGAACTCAATCAGAAGAAATCTGTACAAGCCAAAACTACAAAACCAAACATAAACAGGAACTACACACACACACACAAATGACTTATCCTAACCACTTGCTTCTGTTGGAATTAAGATTATAAAGGTCACTAGACAACAAGAGCCACAGAAAGGAATGGTTCTGAGCTACAGTGGTGAACCTGAGTGTTTGCACAGGGAACTGCAATGCACATCTAAGTTTTGGGCTTTAATCACAAATCCCAACGGTGTTGGAAGTGCCTCTATGGAATGAACTGCCTCCTTTAACCATTTCCATCTCTAATTATCAGGCAATAAGAATTTGAGGAATCACACACAAAGCCAAGAACTAGGGCTAGATTGCAGTGTTGTCTAGAATAGCCTGGCATGAGATTGGAAGCTGGAGATGAGGAGGTAAGGATGAGCCTTTCAGCTATATCAGCTCCTTCATGTACTGCACTTCTCCTTATGCCAATATCCATTTTTATTTATTTCTATGTTACATTTACTCCTCTTCCCTTCACAGTAGCAGAGAGCAAGGAAATACTGTGCAAAAACACCAAGATCAATCCCTCCATATACTTCCACTCTTATAACTGAAGGTTTATGCTCTCTCTGGTAAACACACAGATTATCACCAACACACATGTATTTCAATCCTGCAAAGTATATAGACATGCACTATGTTTTACAAAATACTATATACACAAAATTTTCAAGCCAAGAGTTCAAAAAATCATTCTATTTTACAATTTTTTCCTCTACTGCTTTTCCTATCTCTAGCCTTTTATTCTGTATTTCCCAGAACAACTTCAAAAGAGCTGTTTTGTACATTCCAGTACAGTTCTAGTAACTGTGAAAGAAAACACATAGAAATTTGTTTAAAGGGAGGCCAGAAGCTGCTTTTTAAACTACTACTTATTCGTAAAAATATGACAAAGTGGAATATGAAGGATGTAAATTAAATCAGGTGTGTCAATGCAGAACAAGCAACTTACACTGCTATCAGAAAACATTAAAAAGGTGAAACTTTCAAGGTATATGAAATGTGGTTGATATAGCCACATATCAGTTCCAGTGGGAATCTAAGCCTGGATGTATGCTAGCAAGGACTGCAACCCAGTATAAGCAGGTCTGTTAGATTAAAATGTTTGTGCTGAGAAAACCTTGTCTACATTATATACATTTCAGGTTTTTGCATTTTAACATTGGGCCAGCTGTACTTGCACTCGATACATTGATGAAGCACATCTTCAATGGCAGCTTCATCCACAAGAAATCAAATTCCAAGACTGTGTCACAATACAGACAAAAATACAGCAAAAGAAATTATTGAGATTTGCTTCAAAATCACATACCTTACGTGAATGAAAATAGTAATATATGCCTTAAATAAATCAAAATGCTTCTAGTTTTGCAGGACAGCATTAAGGCTCATTTCCCTTTCCTCAGAATAAGGATACACTGTAGTAGCAAGTGCATTCTTTCTTCTGTATGGATCTACAAGAGAGAGACAGGACTCTACGGGCCAAGGATTTCAAGGTTTCTCTAACTGCAGAAGAATGTAGTTAGGGAAACGTCCCATAAAAGCAAGCAGAAGGATTTAAGATGAAGCTTGGTAAGTTAATAGACTAGCATTCTACCACTTAGAAAACTCAGGCTGTTCCTTCATATCCTTATCAGTTCCTCACAAAAATTGCTAAACACTTCCATGTGGTAAAGAGAAACATGCTTGAACATGCTTGAACATTTCTTGATCCCACTGATTTTAAAAAAAATCCATTTTATTTTTCATTTTCTGCACTTTTTTATTTGTTCTAGAGTACAGATTTTTAAATGGTTAAGTGAAACCGATTCATAAAAAACCCCAGTTGCAATGACAAAAGAAATTTTTATCCTTGCTCAGATAGTCTGTTAGGTACAGTTCATAGACAGCAGGGCCTGAAAACAGTTAGAGACTGCTGGAACAGTAGGTGTAATCCAGAAAGGGTAAAATCATACCCACTAACACATCACAGTGAAAACAAAAGTTGTTTTGCAAAGGTCAAGCTATAATTTATCATTTAAATGCTGCTGCTGGGGAGTTCAGAAAGTTACTTGACAAGAGATCCCAAGGAGACAGGCACAGATCCCGTAAGATGTAAGAATCTGAGTCTGCAAAGTCCTGCTGTAAAACTGCTTTATGTGGTACTTGGGTCCTGTTTTCTTCTGTTGGAACAAAGAATCCAAAGGGGACTCCTCAACCTATCACTTTACTCCAGAGACATCACACTATGTCAGTTCTACACTTCATATAATTTCTTCCATTATTAGCAAAATACTGCTAACATTTACTGACATTCATGGTCTCACACTGAAAAAGATGAAAATGGCAGCTCTAAGCCTTCAGTGAAAGGCACAGCTCTCCCTTCCCTGCTAGTATTGCTGACTGTCAACAAATCCCTGAAATCACATCCATGTAAAACCTCAGGAATGTGCAAACAGATTCCCTTCTGCCTTGAACAACCACTGGACAAAGGCAGCATAACCCCCTGGACATTTTTCTAAACTTTCCTTGAATCAAAACCAGTAGTAAACACATTTTAAAAAGTTTTTTTTTAAAGGGTAACTGAATGCCAGTTGTACAGATTTTCCACAACACTTGCACTGATGACCATCAAACTAAAATAAGATGAAAATTATGTGGTCAGTTACTTAAAAAGAAGCTGGCATTGATACCTCTGAAAGCAACTCAAAATCACTGATGCATATTGGAGTAGTTTATCAAAAGAGTTAGCAGGGACACAGTACTTAGTGGTGCTTGAAGGCATTCAGGATGTGGAGAACTCTCCTCACTACCTTCCAGCTCTCACAAGATCAGAAAGTTTTGCTGTGGAGTTAAATGGGATCAGACTCTGCATTTATGCATTGAGTTTTGGAGGCAACACTTGTAGCAGAGAACAAAAGCATTAAAGCAGAGTAGGTTTCTTAGATCTGCTAATCCCTCCAGTGCCTTGCTCCATTTTTTAACTGGGGATACACAAAAAAAAGAGAAATAACATATGATTTTAACAGCAGCAGGTGACTCCCCCTGCACACAAGGTCCAGGCTCATTCCCACTGCGTAACATCCTTGTCCATGCGAGACAGTTCGCTCTTTGAGCTGCTCCAGCTGCCACCTTTTTTGCTCCCTCTCTCTCCCTCTCGTGCTTGGATGCCACCATATGATACAGTCAGGAGGTGGGAGATGGGACTGGGAGCCACTCAGGACAGTAACCCACCAGCTGAGTATCTCTGCCAAAACCCCACTCTGACTTTTGGGTTAATCTAGCGCTTGACTGCTCAGTTAGACTTCTGAGGGTGGTGCCTGTCAAACAGAAAAGAGCCTAGAAACACCAAAGGTATTTGGGGAATTACCCAAATGGGTATAATAAGAACTATCTCAAGATCATGCTATCAACTTAGAGCTGACAGCAAAATCAATGCAGAGCTTCGTAAAACCGAATTCCAGCTTAATTACAGAGTAAAGGAAAAGAAGAAGCAACATTACAGAAATAGCCAGCTCTCCTCCTCCAGCCAAAACCACGAGCACCAAAGGCGCGGCTGTCTGGGGCGGACGGGAGCTGCGGGAGCAGAGTCCCGGCTCGCCCGCCCAGCCGGGCAGGGATGCTGGTCCCCGAGCACCCACCTGTGCGCGCCGCGGGGCTCGGCGGCAGCAGCAGCGACAGCAGCGACAGCAGCGACAGCGCCCGCAGCCCGGCGCCCATCGGGGCCGCATCTCCCGGCCCGGGGCGCCCCGCGCCGCGCAGGGGGCGGGCAGGGCCGGGCAGGACCGGGCAGGTGGGAGGAGGGAGGTGGAGCCGGGCGGTGCCGCTCCCGCGGGGCCGTGCGGGGAGGAGCTGCGGGACGCGGGGAGCGCCCGGTGCCGCCCCGACACCGCCTCCAAGCTGCGGGGTGATTTCTCCTGCATCCCTCAGTGCTTCCACTGATGAATGTCTCCCTCGAAACCACCGTAAGAGTGGGATGCTCTTGCGCACCCCCCTTTTTTTTTTTTTTTCCTTAGACGAAGCTGAAGGCTGACGTGGTACATCACTGAGTGTTCAGAGATACGAATTTCCCCACTACTTGGCATTTAATTGTGTATTTGAAGATGGAAAGAGGCTGTGGAGTCTCCATTCTTGGAGACGCTCAAAATCCATCTGACAGAGCTGAGCATCCTGTTCCACCTAACCTCAGCTGGAGTAGGGGGGCTGCAGAGGCACACTCCCACCTTAGCATCTCTGGACTCATGAGAAATAACATGTTTTTGCTGCTAACAGAGCTCCCGCTGAGGGTGGAGCTGCTCAGTGCAGCCCTCACTGAGAGCAGGAGGTGAGGGGACCTGAAAGTGTGCACACTGTGCTCGTGGGTGCTAACTAAATACTTGGGGAGGCTCTGGCAGCAGAAGGTGCTGAGACATCAGCCCTTCTTCCCTCAGATGGACCTCTGCCAGCTTCTTTCCTGCCAAATGACCTGATTTGCTGTCCTCCCACTTGTTACATTCCCTTCACATTTACCTTCTCCATCTTGGCAAACTTTTGCCAGTTTTTATTCTCTTAGTCCTTTCATCACCAGCCACTTCCCTCAGGCCTTTCTGTATAAAAGGAGTATTATGCAAACAAGAGCCAGGTATCAACAAAACTGCTACAGATCAATGCACTGAAGTGATGGTCAGCTCGGGTTGACTGGTCAAGCAAGAGGCTGTGTTTGGAAATTATTGTCTTGCTTGTTTATCTAATTCTAATTTGCAGAAGATGAGAAACTGTACATGGTACATATATAGGGTAATATATATTGTATGTATATATATCCATATAGACATTTACACTATAGTGAATCTCCTGATGGACCTCTCTCCCCAGTTGCTGTTTCTGTGTGTTCTACACTGGTTTCTCTCCTAATTAGCAGACTCTGTCACTCTGTGTCTTCCCTGCAATTCCTGCTTTTTTGCCTCTTGTGCTGTTAGGAAGGGGATACTTGGTGCCTTTTTCTGGATACAGAATCCCACTCTGAAAGTGTGGTGAGAAAATGAAGTTTCTAGCCCCAATTCTGACTCCACAGACAAAAGAGCTGTTCAAAGTTCAAAGCCATGGTCACAAGGCAAGTAATCCTTCTTGGTCATGGCCTTAACTGTACATACAGCAAGTGATGAGAGGACCCATTGTGAGTTCAGGTACTCATCTGGATGGTGTCTCTCCTCTCAGTAAATTTTCACCAGATTTTTCCCAAAGACTTTGATGACACTGCTTTCTCTAACTGGAGACGTTTCCACATTCAGCTGAAACTTCTTGCACTCTTGTGGATAAATGGCATTTTAAGCAGATGTTGGGAGAGGAGGCATTCCAGTTGTTTTTTTCTTCCTCTACCCTTGTTCTTGGAAATGTCCCAGCTGACTTAGGAAGACTGCAGCCTGGCTTTAGACTGGAAACTTTGTCACAAGTGGCTGAAGTTTCTGAGTATTATAAAGAGTAAAAGTAGCCCCTCAATTTCAGTGTCTCATTTTCCATTTTCTTTTTTATCTTGAAGAGAAAAATTAATACCCTTTTCCTGACAGAGTTTGGAACTGCCAATATGATTTGCGATCACTTCTGCTTCCATCTTCACCCATGACAGTGGAGTTTGATCTTTTTCGTCTCCATCTCTAAATTTTTTGTCTAAAATAAAAGACATATCTAAGAAATTAATGATAGAATAATCTCATTTTAGCAGGACAAGATCTCTCTCATTTACATTACAGCAAATTTGCATATAGCCCTTAACTTGCACAGATTTACTCCAGATTGATTGTACACAAGAGTGGTTAGGAGCAGAATTTAACTGCTCTACAAGGTGATTAAAAGATTGAAAAGGGTGAAGAATTTATTCTTTAGTATAAAAAAATAGTTCAATAAGTATACTCAGCTGTACAATGGAAAAACTCAGAAGAATATTTAGGATTATGTATCATAAATGTTTCAAAAAAATCCAATCCTTGACATTTTGATTTATTCTCCTTTTTAGTTGGGTGTTGAAATGGTGTTGCGATAAGCTTCTGCCTTTGTCAACTAAGTGTGAGAAAGAGATGATAATCTTTCCTGATAAGATGCTATGTTACAGGTGTTCAGGAACAGTTTACTTGTCCAAGGAATTTGCTGGCAGACATGCGGGGTTTTGTTCACCTGACATCCTTAGCCCCAGAAACCCAGCAGGAGGGAGGAAATTCTGTGTTTGTCAGGGTGGGGAGTGTTAACCAGTGTAAGACCAGCTTGATTGCATCAATCTGGGACTGCAAGCGCCCTTTTTGATTTTCTTTCTCTTTCCCTGATCACAGGAGCTGCAGTTGAAATCAAGCCATAGTTGTGCTTTTCAACAATCTCCCTCTCATCCTCAGTACTGTTCAAATTTCTGAGAAATATGTTTACTTTGCAGAACAGTCCACACACAGCTTTTGGCTCCAACACTACCTGTAATCCCAGGCTCCTTTCTCAGTCTCAGTTGCTGTTGGCAATTTCATTGGAAATTTGCCTGAGTGGGGCTGGCAGTGTCTGGCCTTGTGTTTCTGCCAATTGATGGTGATATGTTGACTATGCTTGGGTGGTGACTGAGCTGGGTGTGTTAGCAGGTGAAGAGTGAGGTAGATGGACTGCACAGATATTTCTACAGACCATATTTATTGTCTGCAAGCAATAAGAAAAGCCCTGTTTGGACAAAATAGAGTTTCAGTCAAGATCATCACATCCTAGATGCATCCCACTGGATGGGCCTGCTATCAGTGAAGACAAGAACTTTTCTGAGACTTTTCCTCCTGATAGCAAATAGAGAGATGGTCTTAGAAAATTGAAGGCCCATGCTCTACTCTGTAAATAGTTTAACTCAGGAGTGTAAATGAAAGAATCATTTCAATGCATATAGCATCAGACATTGCCAAATGTATTCAATAACAACATAAGAACTAGTAGGACCTGAAAATTTCAGACATGTGGCCACAATCCAATCTAGCCTTGCACAACTGATCTTTCTATGGAAATTTTTAACTTTTTGCAATTTAAGATGCAGGTAGGCTGCCTTGGACAATTTTTCAATTATACATGGAAAAGATAAACCTACACTGTTGCTCAGAAAATGTTTCAGAAAATTTTTGCCTTTGCGTTCTTTCAACAGAACAGTAGCAGTGTACTATTCTTCAGAGGAACTTAAAGAAAAAATGCTTGAAAGCACTAAAAGGTGCTATCAGACATATGTTTTGAAATCAGAATGTAGAAGAGATGTAGAACTGAGAAAGGTGCAGTTCGTGTTTTTTGTGCTCACTGCAGGAACAAATCTGTGTCTTGTGTAACCTGACCAACCACCTTGCAAGTCGTAAGAGGGATTTTTAGGTTTAACCAATTGGTTTAGGGTTAGATTGGGGTGTTTTTTTTCTGATACTGTACAGTTTTGTGTCTCTCATATTTGCAATATGCTTTTGCCTGCTCATCAGTTCTCTGTTGTTCAATCTGTATTCTGCCAGCCAGGTTAAAACTCAAGTGCAGGCCACTAGGCTTTTCCACTAGGTGCAATCAAGAGGCACTGATCTTGCTGTTCAGCTCAGCAGAAGATTGATGGCCAGGTGTCTCTTTTGCTAATCCTGATACTCATAGTTTTGCCAGTAAGTGCCTCTGACACTGTTCACATTGATGGGAAGACTGCCTGGCTGCTGGCTTTGCTGCCCTCTAAGCTGTTATTTAAAAACTTCCAGGGAAGTATCCAAAGGAAAATAAAACAGAGCTCATTTATTTGTGACACTTCCTTTCTGATTATGAAATTCACTCACATTTTGAAGATAAATGTATACTTAGGCAACAATAAGTTAAATAGCATTTTCCCTTTTCTGATGTACGAATTTATCAGAGTTCTCTTTCAAAGAGAAAACTGAGAGTGAAATGATATTGTTCTGAGTGTTATGGAAGAGAGTTTTCAGTGATGATTCATGTTCCTCCAGACAGAGTTTATAGTTTATTCCTCATGCTACAGTAGTTTCAGTGTAACAACAGTTACTCATCTTCCCCCATAAAGTACCTCTCATGAAAGTGATTCTTCATTCTCATTTCCTAAAATATTTCTGTCATTTACTATAAAAGTTTATATAAAATTCACACTTTTCAAGGTATGCAGAACAGCACAGCTATTTCCAGTCATAGGCTGAAAGAAAAGGATCAGATGTTTATATTTCTGTGAGACCTTGAATAAAGAGTTTAATAGATCTCATTTAAACAAAGTTCTTTTTCAGAACGTTGGAAAAATAAACAGCCCAGTAAGTCCTGCTTTTGCTCACAGTAAACTGAAACACCTTAAAAGTTGCTTCTTTGCTCATTGTAGATTGATTGACTAAACAAGTAGTCTTAACTCAGAGGTAAAACAATCGGCATCAATAAAAAGCCATTCTTATACACAGCTGTGATTAGGAACATACCCACACAGCTGTACAGGGAACTACCTAAACTTCAAGCACAAATGAATGAGAGTAGTACATATTCTAAACTGTGGAGATAGTTCATTTGGATATTTTGCAAAGGTTTTGCCTTCTATCTCTTACAAAGTCCTTCTGATAAACAAACATGACCAAGGATAAAGTTCTCATCTATAAAGAGCCAACATGTGTAGAGACACTTTGCATATAGGTTGCCTGCAGTGACTAAGTTGAATGTGGACATATACATCCTTCTGTGTTCCTGTCCCCTTCCAAAGAAGCCAGAATAAGGGAGTTTATTCAAGAGACTCCCTCAAGTGTCCCTGGAGCTCTAGGCTTTGTGGTGTTTGGAACCCTAACCCTAAGTGGAGCAGTAAAAGCAGATGTTTGCTGAGGCTGAGGTTCCTAGCACATGGGTTTTGCTACACATACACTTTTCCTTGATCTTTTTGACAGTGACATCACAAAATAAAGGTCTCCTCACAGAAAAGAAAACCCAAATTCTTCTGATACTCCATGTTTCCTTCTTTTGACAGTCCCTCAAAAATTAAAGTGCACATTATAAGGCTAACACTCCAGGAAATCACAGTAAGCCTGTCACAGACACATTTTATTAAAAATCCTTTTGCTAGGATTTTTTCTCCTGAGAAGCTAAGAGGCCTCAGAAACAAAATATAAACAATAATTATCTGCTGCTGTGGAATGCAACAGGTGCATCTTTGATTGGTCTTATGTGGTTGTTTCTAATTAATGGCAGATCACAGTCCAGCTGTTTTGGACTGTGTGGTCAGTCGCAAGATTTTATTATCATTCCATTCTTTTTCTATTCCTTGCTAGCCTTCTGATGAAATCCTTTCTTCTATTCTTTTAGTATAGTTTTAATAATATATACATATCATAAAACAATAAATTAGCCTTCTGAAACATGGAGTCAGATCCTCGTCTCTTCCCTCATCCTCGGACCCCTGTGAGCACCACCACATAAGCCTTCCAGTGATCACACTTGTTAATACCTTCGACAGAACTTTTCCTTGTCTCTAATTCAAAGAGTAGTTATGATTTTCCATCATATTACATGTAGGAGGATGTGTTCTTGATATGACTCAGTCTACTGATACTACCAAACCCAGTAAAGTTAAACCATTGCAAACATGGAAGTAAAAGTCATTCTTCCACCCTCCTAAGCCACAGGTGCAGAGCTATTTTGAGTGGTGTATTCACAAATCCTGATTTGACTAGAGCCCAGAAGAGCTAACCAAACCACTGAGCGCAGGCAAGACCACCCTTGACTTGTAAAACCAAATCCAAAGTCAGTTCACTGAGATGGAAAAACACTAACTGTGACTGAGAAGTAATAGTCATAATAATCAGCACTAAGTCCGACTGAGCTTGACCCAGGACACTCACTGAAGCAGAAAGTGCTCTGGGAAATTTTTGAGCCCAAGAGCCTGCAAGAGGATGTTTGCCTCTGACTTAAGGAAAGATTAAGTGTAATTCCCAAGAGGTCTCTCAGGAGCCTTCAGAAAGGCTAAAAAATGTGCCTGTCCTGCAAACCAGACTTCTTAAATTGCTTATCAGAAACATTAATAACCTTAAGGTACAGCCTTGCGGGACAGAAATGAGTCTAGCAAACACCTGGAACAGGATGGAAACCTATTCCTGTCTGGGTTCTAAGAGTCCAACCTGTCCTTCATACTATGGCACCTGGCCTAGAAACCACAGACAGGTGTCTCAGCTACCTCCCCTGCTGCTATATGCATCTTTCCTGACCTGAGAAGTAGGGGAATGATGCAATCTCATCTGGGTTTAGATCAGACATCTGAATTTGTGGGCTTACTCTATGTTCACAAATGATTTTTGAACACCTGCTGGTTTTTTAATGCTTGATGTTTGTGGTGCTACCACATTTGCATGGCTAACATGCCTGAGCTTCAAAAAGTCTGATTTTCAGTCATCTATTCACGTGTTTGCATTTTGAAAACAGTACCTATTTTAGGTGTCTTCCTAAAACAGAGGACCGCAATTCAGTTTGGAAGATCTTTGTGTGATTAGTGCTGCAAACAGCAAGAAAGTCAGGCATAATTATGAACTTTAGTGCCCAAAGTCAGTCATGTCTTTGAAATCAGATAAGCCTGAATCTGGATAACTCATATTGTCAGGACTCTTCATCACACGGGCAGTAAGACTGGGCAGCCACAGACAGGGCAGAGTTCCCTGCAGGCAGGTGGATGCAATGACCATAACACAGGTAGGTGTGACATGTCCCAAATTGTACTCACGGTGTGCTTGCTGTGGGGATCGCCCTTCAGACTGTGGCCTAACACAGTCTGCTAAGCCCAGGCAGCACTGCCACCTAGAAATTAGATGCGCAAAATATGGTCATACTCAAGAAACTGTGAATAAAGAAGTCAAGCATTCAAAAGTTTTGCTGTTACAGTGCTCTGTAACCTCCCCTTGGGAACAGAGTGGAAACTGTCCTTTACAAAGTGCTGCTACCATCCTGTTATGATAATGTATCAAAGAAAAGGAGAAGCATTGTAAATGCTTAATAAATCATAAGAGACAGCTGAAACAGTTACTCAAATGGATGGAGAAGGCTTTTTCCATATAAATAATGAATGGCTTCTCATGTGAAAATGGCAGATATGGCACGTACGTAAGAGGGAGTGATGTTACTCCAGCAGTGTTTTGTTAAGGAAGGAGAGATCCCTAAAGGCAGGATTTTGTCCTAATAGTAGAAAAAAAGCACTTCCAAGTGGAGCAGAGGCATGCACAGGTGATATGACATGGCACTTCCAACATCTTGGGAATGGTGCTGTGCAGGGCAGGGAGTTGGACTCAGTGAGCCTCGTGGGTCCCTTCCAACTCAGCTTATTCCCTGATTCTGTGAATAGCTGTTACTATGATGCACACAAGGCCCTTGAAGCCCATGGAAGTGGACGGGGATTTCAAAGCTCACAGAAGCAGAAACTTGGTGTGTGAATGTTGTGAGTATGGTGAAGTTTACACAGCAAAAATTTAATGAGGCTACCAACTAGAAATTATCTATAGGAATCACCTCCCTGTTTTTCAGAGGCTGGAGGATAAGTTTGCATTTATAGTAACAGCAACAACCTAAACAGAAATTTTGCTTCCATTATAGTTGTTCAGAAAATGAGCAAATCCCATCGCTTCTGAATAAAGTTTCTGTTACTTTCATCTTTCCTGCTTAACTCCAGTATCAGACTATTAAGCCTTGAAATCAAGTTTTTACAAGTATTTGTTGCTTGACAAAATGGAATGAAGAAACAAATAGCCTATAAAGAAGCCATAACGGTATATTTTTGAAAGCATTAGCTATAACTCATACTGTTAACTTCTGAAGGAAGAAAGCATTGATGCTCTCTATGCAATGGTAAAGAAATCAATATGACCACATAAATGCTTGATAGCATTAATACTTGAGTCACTATAAATTCTATTAAATTTATTTCCTAAAATGTCAACAATTCATCTCTGTAGAAAAATACAAAACACATTGGAGCATCTTAGCCTTAGAAAAATAAGGACTAAGTTTATATTTGCTGCAAGAATCTCAAAGAGTTTAAGGATAATTTTTATTTGTGTTTTCTTACTATACTAGCTCTAATTTAGAAAACCCTAATGAAAGAATACCTTTATTTTTGACTTAGAGCAGTGTTATTTAGAAAAGTTGTACTCAATGCATCAGCTTACATTTAAATTTAGGTACTAAACAAAGAGAAAATGTACAGTCAAAGCTGAAGTTGTAGGTCTGAGTAAGATTAGTCTAAAAATTAATGTCCAGTTAGCAAATTGATGAGGATGTGCAAGCCCTTTGCAGGTCTCAGCAGTGGCCTGCCAAATAGATGGTAGTATTCATCTCTCTGAAAAAGCAAGAATAACTTAAATATAGAGAATGGATATGTGTTCTAAGTTGGCCTCTCTTCTTTGCTGTTATGATGTGAAGAACTATCCATTAATTTGTTTTTCATTTTTTCTTTTCCACATATAAGATGCTTTAATTTTTGACTAATAAGCTTCCTTCTCTTAAGAGTTTAAATGTCAATTTGAGAGTTATTCTTGATTTCTGCTGGATTTGCTGAAAGCCAGTGAATGTGTTGAGTTCACATCTGCCTTACTATGTGCATTTGTCTCTATGACAAAGTGTTGTTTTCCTGTTACCCACTCTATGACCACAGGCTATTTCTAAGCTTCTCCAGCTGTTTATTACTCATAGAGAGTTCACTCACCTGGCTCTTTCTGGGTGCAAATGTTGCAATAAACCTGTCCACAAAGATGTGTTGAAACTCCTTCTAATGATCCCACATGATGCCATTTTATCAATTACTTTCATCTCATAAAATATTTATTCAGATGGTAGTGGATATGTAGTTAGAAATCATTATAAAAACACAGCAGGACTCCATCATTTATTTTTCCTTTAGAAGGCTCATGTCATGATGCTTCATACTTTTTTCTGGGATGGAATAATTTTCTCAGTCAGAAGGAGTGTTAGAGTAAAGGTTAGAGATTCTTACTTTGCTTAGATAGGTAAATCTTCCCAGGATGGACTTCCAATATGAAAGATTTTTCCCTCTATCAGTGCTCTTGCTCCTTTCCCTCTTTTTCCAAAATGTCCAAATGAATTTAAAAATTTACTAAAATAGCAACTGGATGTCAAAATTTCCTTTTTATATTTACTGCACATTTTACTGCAACATTACAACTTTTCTGGATGGGCTATGAACCCAGGCTTGAAGTCAAGGCAGATCAAGATAGTGCATCCCTACCAATGAGGTCCTTGTGGGACTCACTTTGAAATTAAACTAAAGTCATTTTCAATATGGAATCATTTTATTGTGTGGGTGCATCTGCGCATGAAGTTTACATTGGGCTCTGAGCAGCATATAAAGGCTTATATGTGAGAGAAATTAGGCTAAGTAAAGCACTCATCATTAATCAGAGCACTAAACAAGCATGAGCCCTAGAGAATGACCGCAGCTGCCACTTCATTTATCTTGCTGTCAGAAGGTAACTCTCCTACAGAGAGAAGCTCAGAAGTGGTGGCCTAGGTTCTTTTGTGTCTCTCAGCTTGCAGAGAATATATATGCTCATATATCTGAAATGCACATCTACATTACCTACATAAATGTCTTTATATTCAAAAATATACCATATATAAGCACATTTTTCTACTGCTGTGTATACACTGATGTTTGTGTTCTCAGTAGTCCTAAACTCTACTTTGGAGCTTAAAAGTGAGAGATATGGCAGTTTATTTCAATATTTATTACTGATTTTAGTATAGTCTGGGTTTAAGACTTGGTAACAGAAATCTTTTCTACAGTCTCACTTTTGAGTTACCTTCTGTGATAACTTTCATCAGTTCACCCCTCATGGAGATGTGATGTGCAAGTAACTGATATGGTAAATCAGAGTATCTTATCTTCCATTTCAGAGTGAATATGTAATGCTGGAAGGTGATAAAGCCTATTTTCTCATTTTCTTTGGGAAAAAAACCCGGAAAAGTGAATTACAAGTTAGTAGTGAAAGTCTCCAAGTGTTATTTTTATAGTGGCTGTTTGTCAAAGGATGTTCTGAAGACAAACTAACAGACAGCTTGTCGTATACTAAGTTTATAGGGCAACTGGGTGTCTGGTCTTCCTTAGTCTGACCTTTTGCATGACAGCAATAAATCAGTAGCCTTCCATGTCTCTCGTATTTTCCCAAGCTCTTGGGAAAAGGATGATTGAATAGGAAGAATTAGTGCTGCTGCATAGGATTTAGCATAATGGATAGATCATTAACCTTTTAAGTCTGGTATCCTGGCTTCCAAACTGGCCTACCATGACTGCTTCAAGGAAGCAAAAATCTCCATACAATAGCAGGGGTGGTTTGTGCAACCAGAGTCATGAGAATGGGTTGCTGTGGGGCCGGGTGGCACTGCAGCCACAGTGGGACAGCACTGTGGGTTACACAGACCTCAGGAACATAGCCAGGGACGTGTCACATGTATGGCTTTCTCCACACAGCACAGCCAGAGCTAGGCACTCACTTTGACAGGGTTATGCTATCCTGTGGTGTCATCTAGACCTATATCGGAGGTAGCTGAGATGCCTATAGCAGTGTGTCTGCTATAGAGAATAGAAACTCTGTGTGGGCTGCAAGTAGTCAGGTGGTTTGCTTTTTGGGGCATTTTCATTACTACCTTGCTAAGAGCATCCAAATTAGGTAGTTTCAAGTCAGCCAAGGAGTGGACACCTCAACATTGATGCAGGATCTGCACTCATTTTGATTGCAGTTTTTAGTTTATGTGAAAGAGCGTGTGCAATTTGCTGCTCCTCAGTCAAGAACTTTCAGGAGAAAAATACATCACCACCTAAAAGGACAGAGATATCCATACACAGCACTCTGATAGCTGATAATATCAGATACTCCAGTACCATTTCCTTGAGTGTCCAGGACACCTTCAAGAACAGGTATAGGGAGACCTATGTGTTAGAGGGAGACCTGAAATCTCTTTTGCAGTGGCAGATGAAGACTAGGCATGATATCCTCACTACCTAAAATGTACCTGCTTCCCTGATTTAGGCAACTACATCCTGTCCCAGATATATGATTACAATGGAGTCCTATTAAAGCTGGAATTCAATGTTGAAAATAAATGAAGTTTCTCATTTCATGTTGGATATTTGGTCTGAAAGAGCCTGCTCAAATTTGCAGTTTCAATTCCATTTGATTTGAAGTTACTTCAGCATGTGCTGCAATGCTTGAAAACGTATGTCAGAGGACTCATCGTGACAGGGCTTTCCATGAGAGAAAAGAGCTAGATGTAGAGAAAGCTAGATGGGTGACACATAATCAGATTAACCCCAAAAGTACCAGCTAAGACTGTTCTTAATTTCTGGTAATTTTGATAAGACCACACTGAAAATGTGCATCCATAATGCAGTACAAAATTATAAAATCTATTTTAAAAAAATATTTTATGCTCCAGGAGCTTTAATTCATGTCTTAACAAGACCCCACACTGGTCATTATAATGCTTTGTGTGTTGTCTTGCCATCTGCCTACAGAGAGAAGTTACAGTCCTATTACATTATACTGTTGGTACTGTGCTAAAGCATAGGAAAATATCTGAGAAGTTTTCAGCTTGGTTGATGCTGTGATATTTTCTAAAATAATGTCAAAGGTAGCAAGTGTGCCAGTTTGAGCTGACTTACACCTCACATTAACAATGCCATAGAAATCTAATTGTGATATTTTGTACTTGCTCATCTCTTACAGTGTGTTACTGACAAATGGCAGTAGCACAAGAGGTCAGAGCAACAATCTGACTTTAAAGGAACAGAGAAAAGGCATAAACTTGTTTCCAGTCATAGTAACACCTCCTTCCAGCAAATCACATGGGAAAGTGGGGAATTTACAGGTGGACCAAAGCTGGAGTCTGACTGCTGAGGCTGCCTGCTTCACAGATGATTGAGTATTTAGCTAGTTGCTTGGCTGCCTGGGTTGTGTGTGTGTACACGAAACTCTGTACGAAACCTCAGAGCATATATTAGGTAGAGATTTCTCTTTTAAGAATTGGCTATTCATGTTTAACCCTGCCCACAAAGTGTTTTACTATTATTGCCTTTATATGGTCCCCTGGGCTTTGCTGTCATTCCTGAGCAGGTATGCTGCCACTTGCCCACTGCCTGACTAATCTCACCTCAAGATACTTCCTATTTCTGTACTCTTCTCAATTCATGTCCTTACTGGTCTGATTTTCCTGCTGTGCAAAAGTTTTTATTAGTTTTATTTACAGAGTAAAAGCAAATTGTTTGAATAGCAGCAAGCATCACAAAGATCTGAGTTTCTACCAGTTATCTTCTGTCACTGGCATGTGTACTCACGTACACTTGTAACAGGCTTCACCCTTGGGAAATCAGATTTTCAACTTCTAGATTTGTTTTGTGCTCTACTGATTTCAGCAGATCAGGTGAGGAGTGGGGAGCTAAACTCGTCCTGTAAACACAAGTGAAAAAAGGTCAGAGTGTAGAGCTAGCTGTATGGTGTTGCAATTCGTTTGAGGGCTCCCGGGGAGTCCCGGGGGGCCCTAAGCTGTGTGTTCACTGCTAGCAGCAGCAGGCAAGGAGACTCCACACGCCTTCTGAGGGTGCTCATTAGATGAGGTTTATTGGGGGTCCCACCCCCGGGAGCAGCATGGTTTCTGAGGGAGAAGGGGGGACAGGGGAGACAGGGAGAGCCTGGGGAGAAAAGGGCCAAGAGAGGCCATAGTCTCCCCCACACAGCTTTACAGGGAGATTCCAAGTGGGCGCGGCACAAGCCTTGGGCCAATGGGATTACAGATCCATGACACTGCAGGGGAGGATCACAGGCTTGGAGTGAACCGTACATTTCCGAGGGGGTGAGACACAGCATACCGTTTAAATAAAATGTAACACCACAAAGGCTGACCACCCGCGGTTCCACCGTGCCATCAGATCACCACCTGGAGAGGAATTCTGCAGAGTTACTTGGTGCACCTTCTTTCTGGGCCATGAGAAATGTCTGAAACATGGGACATCTTTGCAGGACCATGCAGACCACAGTCATTGAAACAGCAAGGCAGCTAGAAGAGCTCATCTTTCCTAGGCAAGAATAAACATGTTCCTGTGGGGAACACATCATTCAAAAACTGTTGACTTCAGTGGGAGTTATCTTCTAAATACCCCTGCTTTCAGGGTGCCTTAAATACTTTCATGTACTTATGCTTGTGCTATCCATGTGAAACAGGGAAGGGCACTAATCCAGTTTGTAAAGGTATTCAGAGGTATTTGTAAAGATGTACAAGCAATCCCCTTTGAACTAAATGATTGCTAGGATTACACAGAAAACTTGTGGGCAATGCAGGGAACTGGATTTTGTTTTCTGTGACTTCAGGACCTCAAATACTAGACTGCTGTAACACTGCCTATCACACAAAAATAATTGTCAAAGTAATACATGAATGCCAAATTTGAACATAAGTCTTCCTTTGCAAGAAAGATAATGGCACAGTTTATATCACAGTCAACAGGTTCAGTGGTTAAAGATCAGCTGAGACTGTAAGTGCCAAGTTATTTTAAGGGGAAATATCTATTCTGGCAAGCTGTGTTTCAAAAGATGCAGGAAGTTACAGAACAGCTGGTTCAGCAACAGAAAGTCAGCCCTAGAATGACTAAAGACCACACCCCTTTTTTTTTTTTTTTTTGCTACTTGGAAGAAAACATCAAAATTAACTTAGTTGGTTGGAACATGGTGCCAATAATGCTAAGGTTGTGAGTTTGATCCCAGCATGGGCCATTCACTTGAGAGGTAGACTTGCTGATCCTTGTGGGTCCCTTCCAACTCAGAATATTCTGTGATTCTATTCTGTACTATTGGGAGAAAAAAGCAACAAGCTTTTTCAATTTTTATTTCCCAAAAAATGTATTCTGTGTTTCAGCAGAAAACATCAATTCATTTACTTCTCAGGCCTGCAAAAATGTAGACACTCATCCTACAGTTTGAGATGTACTAACCACTGCTATGTCTTGACTTTTTTACTTCTGCTGTAATTTAAAACCAGATTCCTATTAATGACACTATTACATATGAAGGCAATTGAATGAAGCAGCAGCACTTTAGACTGTGCTGAACTTTATTTTGAGGTGAAATTAGTTTTGTTTTTCCCTGTTACCTTGCACAGTACTTGGCTCCTCAGGCACAGAGAATTATACAACTAAAGAAGAGCTGTGACTCCTGTAAAAAACCTGTAGTCCACAGAAAACATATGGGAAATGCCTGCTGTGCCTACTGAGGAAATGTTTTCTGGAAGTGAATTATTTGTGTTATTATTATCTTTAGTATAAAGGATATCTATAGTAAAAGGAATAATTTTTCTCTGGCTGCTGGAACCTCATAATGTTGTTTCACATCCCTACCACTGTCTTGTGCATAATTCTCTCCATCCTGACATAAATGTTAGTTATCAGAATAAATATAGACACAAATACCAAATGGCTTGAAATGTACTCACAAGAAAAATAAAAAGCATTGTCTGCAAAACACTCATAGTACACCAGTGGTAAGAAGGTTTAAATCAGTATTTCTTTATTATACTTACAACTTCCTTGGTCAGAGACAAGAAAGTTGAAAGAAGCTACTTCACAACTCAGTGCTTCTGGTGCTCACATGGCATTGGGCTTCCTTGCACTGGTAAACTTTTTTTATGTTATTGTATATGTATTTTATGTTACTGCAGAGACAGGAGAGAGCCACTCCAGCCAACATGCTGGTTACCACGGCCCAATTTCACCCTGCCACTGTGCACATGCCACTGCCTACCTCCTGGAGAAGTGCATTGGAACACAGCAGGAGTGGCTGCTCCTGTGTGGGCACAGCCCAGCAGGGCCTGGTGCAGCCCCTGGCACACACTGCAGTGCCAGCAGCCTGATTTTGGTGACACCCAGCTTTACCTCCCAAGGAGCTGCACAGCTGTCAGCAGTGCAGAGTCCCCTCTCAGACTGTCCCAAAGGCTGCACCTGTAAGGGAGCAGCAGCATCCATGGACCCCTGATCCTGCAGACAGCAGGGATGAGATGAAAGCCCAGCCCTGTCACCTTTTCCCTTCAGTAACTCCATGCATGGACAGCTTCAGACTCCCTCCAGGCTCTCCAGCATGCCAGGAGGCAAAGGCAAGGCACAAAAGCAGCAGTCAGGGTGTGCCAGCAGTGCAAATTATAACAAGAGGCAAGACACAGAAAAATTCCAGTCTGGGATTATGGTAATAAGAAAGAGACTTCTCCCCAGCAATTCAGGCACTTCACTGAAGATTGTGCATTGCACTAAGCATAATGCCTAGAAACCACGTAGTACAATACTGAGCGCTGCAGTGCTGAATGTTGCAGGACATGAATCCCATTTGCCTCTCTGTCCCATGGAGCCCTGTCAGAAGTGCAGAATTTTGCAGCCATGTGGTGACCAGCAACTCTCTGCAGGAAGCAGACAGGAGAATAAAACAGACCACATCAGAGCATCTTGTGAGTTGCCAGAAGAATACATGTGCTTGAAAACAAGAACTTCTTTTGAAAAGCAAGTTCTTGTTCACAAGAACAAGATAAGTTGGAAAACTTGTCTTGTTTTTGAAACTTTGTTTTGTTTCTGTTGGCATTTCAAATGTGGCCATTAGATACCATATCCATGATCTTTCCAGAGAAACCTGAAGAGGCAAAAAGCCTTGCTTTCCTCTTGAACTTCTGCATCTCCACAAGGTAAAGTCATGGAGAAACAATGTGACAGTCCTCTGGTTTCCTGAAACTCACACCTTGACCATGCAAGGAAGTCTCTGTGGGTGAACTGTGAATTTTAGACCGGATGAAGTTTTCCCATACTGTGGTGTTACGTTATATTTAAACGGTATGCTCTGTCTCACCCCTCGGAAATGTACGGTTCACTCCAAGCCTGTGATCCTCCCCTGCAGTGTCATGGATCTGTAATCCCATTGGCCCAAGGCTTGTGCCGCGCCCACTTGGAATCTCCCTGTAAAGCTGTGTGGGGGAGACTATGGCCTCTCTTGGCCCTTTTCTCCCCAGGCTTTCCCTGTCTCCCCTGTCCCCCCTTCTCCCTCAGAAACCATGCTGCTCCCGGGGGTGGGACCCCCAATAAACCCTCATCTAATGAGCACCCTCAGAAGGCGTGTGGAGTCTCCTTGCCTGCTGCTGCTAGCAGTGAACACACAGCTTAGGGCCCCCCGGGACTCCCCGGGAGCCCTCAAATGAATTGCATAAGCTTTGGCTCATGTCACCTTTTATCTCCCTACCACAACTATTCACTGGTTAGGATGAGTTGGAGCTCTCTGGCACTAAGACTGATTCTTGTGACTCCATAGATGGAAAGGCTTTATAATTCCATGCTTGAGGAGTTTATTCACTGCCACAGTTCTACAGTTCTGTTAATTATTTTCTCTGCATGCCCCTTTTCCTCTGAAAATGTCATGTTTCAGGACACAGCCTGAACCTTTTTTTCCCAAAGTATCAGTGATATAGGAAAGATTATTCAACTGAATCCTTCATGGATTTTTTTTTTAACAGAGAGCTTTCCAAATGGCTGAAAGCTCAGAGGCTGGAGACCTCCAAATGCATATCTACAACTGGGTGGGATGAGGGTTTCCAGCTCTGCATTCAGACAGGGAAGCAATCTGCTTGCATCTCTCCATGCTAAGATGTGGAAATGACTTCAGTGTTCCACATACTGTGGTTGGAAACATTGGAAGGCTTCAGTGATGATATCTTGCTCATATATTTTCTCAGTTTCCTTGTCCTTGTCTTTGGTCTGGGGCTGAGGACCCCAGACTTCTCTCTGCTCCTCAAGCAGAGGAAGGAGCACAGCATAGCAGCTGATGGTCACAGCTGTGATTAAGGCATTGCATTACTCCTGTCTTGCCACAACATGTCAGTATAATCCCACATATGGTTCACCCACACTTCTTTTTATAGTTCCTTGGTTTACTTAGAAAACATTGCCTTGGGATTTGGGATTTAGCTGTTTTCTTTTCAGCTTTAATTTGTTTTCCAATCTGTGAAGTAACAGCTGCATGCACTAACTAGAAATGTATCTCTTCTGAGAAAAGTAATGCAGACTTGTTTCAGGAATAAATCCCTCCTTTTTATACTTTTCTTTTAAAAAGGAGAGTTCAAGTATTCATCAAAGGCTCAGTTCTGAAATGTACTTTTCCAGGACTGGTTCTGCCAAGCTAGGTACATTTATCAATGAAAAATGAAATTACACCCTATGACTGTGGTTTGATTTTTTTTTTACTTGGAGTTTTTAAATTGGGATTTTCTTTACAAAGTAATTCTGATTTTTATGTAGTAGTGAAATATTCACATCTGGTGTTCACATTGCCTGAAATTAAAAAATTAAATTAATAACAATTTTCCTGATGTTCTTTTGTGGGTATAACAATTAGCACAATAGCTCTTCATTGTCATCCTATTCGTGTGTTTAAAAGTAAGGATTTCTGAAGAGTCTGGTCTGGTCTTCAGACCATGGCTAAAATGCTGTACCTAATCAAGTGAATGATGATACAGTCATACATTGATGACCTGTATCATTGTGTGAAGTTAGCCTTTGGACTATGAAAGCTGGCTCTGATTTTGGCACAGCCTGTAGCAAGCAGGGAGTCTGTCCCTGCTTCTGCTTCACAGCCTCTCCAAATAGCTGTGATACCACCCCAGACCCACTATGTCCAGTACCACTCACCAGTACCTGCTCACAGCTTGCCTAAAGCCATGAGTAATTTGCTTTGTGAGGGTTAAATTGCATTTACTATCTTGAGCCATGACAGTAAATGCAAAATGGCCAAGAGGGAAGAGTAAACCTCTCACTCTTTCCTCCCACTTTGCCACTAGGAAACTGAAACTAGTTTGGGGGAATTCTGTCTTCTCCAAATCCCAAGGATGCCCTAGGACTTGAACCCACTGGACCAGCTGTGCTTCACTAGTAGGGTTTGTCCATGCTGTTCTCCAGCTAACTGAAATGCTTTAAGGCTGGAAGAACATGATCTGCAAAAGTCTAGGTAAGTGCCTCAAAACTTGCTTCTACTTAAGGAATATTGCATTAATACAGTATGTTTAATAATTTAAGCAGCTAGTTTCACTGTTCTGTTGTGCCTGCTTGTAGCTTCCTACGTGCATAACGTGGGTGTAATGTCTTCCAGTGTCCTCTTTTGGCCTGCTGTTTGTGTCACTTCAGTCTTCAGCTTGCTCAAGTCTTGAAATTCATTAGAAATACTAGCACTGGTGTTTGGATAGTAAACATCAAACAGATGTTTTTAATCTTGGCTGGTTGTGGGAGTACACCATGTTCTTCACTGCTCACCAGCTGAAATGAAGTGCAGGGTGGGAGCTAATACTCAGTTTGCTGCACCCAAACCTCAGTGAGCTCTTTGGACCCTCATGCTTACACAGCAGAAGCTTCTTGGATGTTGTTTTTTTTTTTCTTTTCTGGCCAGCACAGCAAGGAAACAAGGTGTTGTGAAGTGTAACTTGTGAAAGTTGCACATTGTGAGTAGGAGCAGAGCCTCTGGAGCAGGGAAGAGGCCTAATCCAAGGCAGAGGAGGGAGACTCCTTGTTCTGTTCTCTTGTCACTGTAATGCTGATCTGTCAGTCTCTGTTGGTGAAATCACAGGGCCTCTTGTCATTTACGAGAAGCTGAGAGTGACTGGAACAACTTCAGCTCCTGAAGTAAGGCTGATGAGTGTGCAGAGCAATGTCCTCTTTTTGCCTCCTGTCTCGGATTACGTGGGATGCTGCACTCCAGGCAGGATTGTTGAATATTATATATTGAATTATGATGCCTTCAGAGAAATAGCACCTCACTAAAGCATTCCCAAAGGTCACTGATTGCAGTATGAGCTCTGACTGGATGTGTTAGATAAAGATTGATCAGAGCTGTCAAGGACAATTTTCATTCCTGTCCTACTCCAGGAAATTTAGACATGTCATTGGAAATCTCACAGCCTGGAAAATTAAGGACACAAGGGAATTTTTCCCACAGAGAAGAGAATCTTATTTTATTTTTTCACTCAAAAAACAAAATGCTGTCAATGATGTTTTAATACGTGGTACTTTTTCCTCTCAGCAAAATTCCAGTTTTTCATTAGAAGTATTTTTCTGGAAGTGTTTTCGTTGATTCTCTCCACATGCAGGGCAGAGGCTTATAGAAAATCAGCTAAAGCTTCTATGCTCTTCAGTTGGCCCTCCCCTGTTTGGCTTATTTCCCCACCTTACACCATAACATAACTGGCTATCCTTGGACCTTGAGAGGTTGTGTTTCTTGCCACAGGTCATCAGCTGTTGGTAACACCAATGCATGGCTCTTCTGTTTGGTCAGATTGATGGCTTCACTCTGAAATATTACTTTTCCTACTTCATCTGGAAGTAGCAGAACCTTTTTTTTTTGTTGTAATGGTCAATCATGGTAAAAACATGAATAACATAATGTTCCTTTGAATGACTGATGGTAATTTGAGTTGGTTCTTTCAGTTGTCTTTAATATACAACAAGTATAATAATTAGGGAAAGTCCTAGCTGGCTTTCCTCCAAGGCATGACAAATACTGTGTTTGCACACACTGAAAGCATCACACAGCTGCAGTAGTCCTTGCTTGTTTGTGCCTCTGGTTCTTTTTTGAGGTCATAGCACAGCTTGTAGAGCAAGGAGGCCTATGACTGGAATATTCAGAATAACTGATTTAATCACATCTCCCAGATGGATTTCCTAGTTCTGGGCATGTCCTGCTCAGCTCTTCCCATTGCTTGTGCTTGACCCCAGTCTCTTGTGGTTTAAAATCTTAGGCACTCAAAGTACATTGCACTTTATGTCACTGTGTCTCCTGTT
This sequence comes from Agelaius tricolor, assembly GCF_023055355.1. Taxonomy (NCBI): domain Eukaryota; kingdom Metazoa; phylum Chordata; class Aves; order Passeriformes; family Icteridae; genus Agelaius; species Agelaius tricolor. The sequence goes on from NW_027269261.1 coordinate 50,751,144, forward strand.
ATTTCAGGGAATCTGTCTTTTTGTGGCAAACACCAGCAAGGAGCAAATTGGCAAGAAATAATGTCCTTGTGTACTCAGGGATGGCATAATGATAGATCTTGTGCAGCTGAGAGGATTTTACTATTTATTTAGTAAGTTTCTGCACTTTTCGCATAAATTTTCATGAATGGAGAAATATTTCATTGAGCTGCAAGAAAGTATTCAGAATGAATGTAATAAAAAGAAGTACCAAACTGGGAACTCAGTCAGTTTTTTTTCTCCTCATGTTAATTTTCCAGAGTTTCACTCATCCTACTCCATTTTCCACAAGATATTCTAGTTCAAATTTAAAAGTGATCATTCAAATATAAATGTAATTATTCAAAGGCAAAGAGAAGGTCCTTGGCACTAGAAATGCTACTGTGCCCAAGGTACCCTGCAACTCCAGTGTATATATCAGCATCATCTCATCTGTATTTCATCCCCATAACCAGGTCTTCTCCTCATATTTCTTAATGTAATCCTACAAATGAAATACACATGACTTCAGGGTCCAGCTTATACCTGGTAAATATCCCATTAGTACATTACAGCAGTATTTCAGTGACTGGAGTAGAGCTTCATTCACCCAAGCACAGATGTTGTGTGCATGACTTCTGCTGCCACCCCCAGGATGTGAGGATCTCATGCAAATCCCTCACTGTATCTGCCAACCACACAGGAATTTCTCTCTCTGGCTTTAGAAGTCTTCTCTGTAATGGCTTTCTCCCTCTAAGGTTGCTACTGAAATAGTTGAAATAGTCTCTCTGATCAGAAAACATCTATGTTGTGTCCTTATAGGTTTATCTTCTCCTTGACTGTGGACACATGAAAGAGCTTTGCTCCATAGAAGTATAGGTCTCCGTTGCAAAGGCAGAAACTGCTTAATGTCTGTGTAATTCATCAACTTACTTTGCTCCTATTTTGTATGCTTGTTGAAATACACATTTCTGCTCTAATGCTGCTTCACAGCCCCTGTCTAGGTGCACTTTGTCTTCTTTCCTTTTCTGTCTTTTCCAGCATTTTCTTCTTCAGAGTCTCATTCCACCCAGGACATGATTTTACAGACCCTCTGGAAGTGTTTAGGTTTGATTTAACACAGACAGCACTATTGTTTTTCTTTTTGCTGATATCTTTTAGGAGCTTTATTCTTCCAAATATAAGAATTTATATTAAGAAGTTAGCCTAGAAATAAGACCTTAGTCCTATAACAATCATGTTCTTGTCAGCTGTTCAACAAACCCACTGTCACCTAACAAGCAATGTTAAAAAATACTCCTCTGCTGTAGAAAATGAAAACCAGGAGCTTTCTTGGAAAATTGTATGATTTGTGATTTCTTGCACCCAAAAAAGAAAAAAAAAAAAGCATTAGAAAGACATTGCCTGAAATAAATAAGTTAAAATAATAACAATATTCCTGATGCTCTTTTGTGGGTTTAACAATTAGCACAATAGCTCTTTGTTGTCATCCTGTTCCTGTGTTTAAAAGTAAGGACATTTCTGAAGAGTCTGGTCCTCAGTGTGATACTTCTGGGCTGCATTTTTTCATTATTAAGGATATTTAGGCAACTGAGCATCAGGGCCCCAATGCCTTAGAAAAAAGCAAAATGTTTAAAAATTTAAAATGGTTTTCAGTATTTACTTCAGATCATGGAACTGTTTCAGGTATTTCTTTCCTCGTAAGCATCAGGGATCAAGCTTCCTATTTTTCCCCCTCCCAAGCCAAAATTCTGGTAGCAATGATTCCTTTAACTGGGTTTTCAGTGGAATAAACACATAACAGAATAAAACAACCAGTGACTTCATAATTTGGGGAATTACATTTAAAAGGCTTGGTTTTTTTTTTCCCTTTGGAAACCTTTTACAAAAGATTCTGAAAACAAGTTGCAAAGGAGCAAAGGAGACTGTAACTTTCCTGATCATGAACACCAGTGTCATTTGTTTCCCTTCCCTTCTCTCCAGAAAGTACCCTTGTTTTGTGTCCTGTGTCCTTTGTCACAAACTTTTATTCAGGAGTTTGAGATTTCTTTCTTTTTTTTTAAGACAGGTTTTACAGATTAGTATCTTTGATCCTTGTAGCAAACATTGGAATCCAGAGAAATCCCCACCTATTTATGATTAATTTCCTGCAGTCTGGAGTACTTGCTAATGTCTAACAGATCTGTGGCAAAAGCCAAATGTCATTTCACAACAGAACCCCACCCTGGGCCACAAAGTGGTTCTCAGCTGAGATCAAGCCATGCAAGTGTGTAAGCCCCAGGTCCATATCTGATTAAAGCAGATACATGGGAGGTGTGAATGGGACTGGCCAGATGCTGCACCATATGATAAACACCAAGGACCATGGCATCCTATAAAACTGGCCATTTATATGGTACAGCTGGCTGTGCATAATCTTCTCCTAATTTATAAGGCTGGAGCATCTGGTTCATTACTGTTGCTCTGTCAGCTTTTCTGGAGGCCTGTTCTTGAATTGCTGGTGGCTGAATATTGTTCTTTTGAGTGCCAGTGGAATGGGAAGTTAAATCCATTTATAGCAGGAGATCAGCTCTTATTCTCTCTGGCAGATCAGATATGTTCAAACAAAGTCATGAAAGACAGAAGGGTAGGCCCTTGTGGGATGGATTCCACTTCGCAACAAAATCCTCAACTGCAAACTCTAAAAGAATAATATCTATTTCTCATTGGCAGGACCCCCAGTGAGGGCATTGTGACAGGCTGTGGCCATCACTGCAGACATCCCTCAGCAATGTGGCCAGTGAGAGTTCACAGAATTGGACTCAAGTCCTGCTTTTGTTACTGCTTGATCTTTCCCTCCCAGTGCCATGGCCCTAGAAGTCAGCATTTCTCTCTTTCCTGAAACAGAAGCTGGCACTTGGCACTTGGTTAGAAAATACCTATTGTGTAAGTGACTAAAAAAACAAGAGATGTGTTCTCAGCTGGGTCTTGAAAACTTTTTGCAAGGAGGAGCCAAACCAACCATGTGAAAGCATCCTGAACTGAATGGTGTGCACATGCACACCCCCTGTGCAGCTGTGTGCCAGCCTGGGCAGTTCCAGAGGTGTGGACCCACAGCAGATGGTTTGCTTGTGCCAGGAGGAGAAAGAGAAAGGAGGGCTAGAACTCATCCTTCCAGGTATTTCCAAACTGATCTGTCAGCAGGGAAGTCCCAGTTACAGTTAAGAGAACTCTTTCTCCATTCCACCCTTGTGGAGTATAACCAGCAGTGCAGCATGCAGTCTAAGGCACAATAAGTTGGTTTTTGAAGTTACAGCATTACCAAATCTATCTAGAAGCTGTGAGTGCAGATCACTCAGCCTTAGGGGAGAAAAAAATACAGCACCAGTCATTCTATCAAACCCTTCTCCAGTAAAATTACATATCAGAACAGCGCTGAAAGAAAATTTGCATTTCAAATGGAAAGGGAAAATATGCTTTTGCAGAACATCATGGGGTTGGCAGTAATAAATCATGGTTCTGTCAGAATGGGAGTGGGTTCCTGCAACTCTTGCACTGCTTTCTGTAAGCCTGTGTTGTTGCTGAGGAAGTGAAATCTGGTTAGCCCACAACTTAGCACACAACTGTGTGCAAGACTTCTTCAGATCCTTTATTGCTTTTCCCAGCATTCATGCTTCACATTTTTCATAATTTTATCAAATTGAGAAAATTTCAGGTTTCAAATGTCTTCACAGACCCTTAACATGGCAGCTGCTCTATTTCTAGCTAGGTCTGAATGCTTCAGGTACGCCTATAGCTCTGCCTCTTCTTTTTTATCTCTCTCTTTCTCTTTTTTTTTTTAATGTTCTCTATAAAACAAACAACTTCTCTATAAAAGCTTTATCCTCGGCATCTGACATAGGTACAGTATCTGGAATTGTCAGAATCTGTTCTCTGATAAAGCTTTATCTTTGTTTAATGATGGTGACATGAGCTGCTCTAAGGAAATAAATTAATTTCAGAAAGAACTTCAATTACTACAGATACTGCTTTCAGGCTGTGATAACCCACTGCTGAAATACCAGATAGACTATTTCTTAATTGTTTGCCTGGACAGTTTTTCTGGCCAGTTCAAGGCAGCAGGATCTCACACTTGTCTTGGCACCAGGTGTTGCACAGAGATTTAAAGGCTTGCTTCTCAAAAAAGTCCGACCTAAGTAAAGAAACTGTGCGATATGAGTGGGCAAAGCAACTGGAAGAATTGAGAGAGCAGCAAAAAGGGAAATGTGGTGAAAGAAACCTGTGGTTTTATGGACTAGATGTGGGGATATGGCTGGATGTCTGCAAACCTAGTTGTTCAAAGATATCATGTATTATAATCAGGTGTGGAAATATTTATTATGTAACAACCTCTTTCATTCTGTTAAAGGCAGGAGTGACCAGCATTAACTTCCTTAAACACAGCCTCTTCCCAAATGCCTACTGCCATCATCCTGAAGCAGCTCTCAGCTCTGATGCCTCCAGGGGAGGTGCTAGTGACAGACCATGAGAAATGCTTTGAATTTGACTTCAGAGAACTCAATGTCTGTTACTTAAACTGAATTGATCCACCTTTGTGTACTTGAATTAAGGGAAAAGTGGATAGTGATTATGCAGCTGTGACCTCCATTTTTCCCAGGGCTTTCTTTGCCCTTTTGTGTCTGGGCCACTCTCACCTCCTCTAATTTAGTCTGCAATTACAGAACATAGTTAAGTACCAAGATTCTTATTACTTACAAACCTTGCAGATCTGCAAAAGCTATTTCACCTCTCCCTCCAGGCGTGGCTTAGTGAGTCGCTACTCAGACCTTTCCCAAACCATTTTTTCCCTTGTATGATTAAGGGCTAAAATCATCAGAAATCCCAGGTAATGGTCAGCATACAGTCGCCATTTACTATGAAATGGCTTAAATAGAGGTCACAGAATCACAGAATTCTTAGATCTGAAAGGGACCTCTGGAAATCATTAAGTCTATCCCCCCTGTCCAGGCAGGGCTACCTAGAGGTGACACAGGAACATGTCCAAGTGGGTTAGAATGTCTCCAGAGAGGAAAACTACATTACCTCCTTGGGCAGCCTGTTCCAGTGCTCTGCCACCTTCAATTAAGGAAGCTTTCCCTCCTGCTGAGGTGAAAGTTCTTGTGTTTTAGCCTATGGCCTTTGCTCCTCATCCTGTCACTGGGCACCACTGACAACAGTCTGGCACCCTCCTCATTCCCACAGCATTCTGGTTTATCAGCCACTCCCCACAGTTCTGTTTCAAACTTGCTGAGGGTCTCTTTCCTTTAACTGTCTTTCACTGAATGGAAGAGAGGATCTTTCCTGTTTTAGTTCACATTAATTCCTGGCTAATCACATACTAGTTTCACTGTCAGAAATATTATGTTGAGGGTCCTACGAAGACACTCTGAGGATGGAATTACTCCTGTATTGGACATTTCTTATTTTAAAGGAAGGACACCTTTTTAATTTTCAGTTGTAATCATGTAGAAAACATAAAATATCTGAAACTTCTATTTTATAGATAGTATTTTAATTTCAAGATGTAAAATACAAAACCCCTAGAAGCAATCTTAAGGATATTTCCACAAAGACTTTTTTAATGGTTTCATTTTTATATTACAAGTCTGTTACCTTGGAAAATGCAAATATATACCATCATGAATCGTAATATGGGACATACAAAGACTCCTTCATGTAGCATAAAAGGATTGTGATCAAATTATCAAATAATTTAATGCAGCAAAGTTTAGTTTAAAAAGTATCCAAGTATGTATTCCAGACATAGACAGCAGATGTTGATTTACAGCTGGACCTGTGATGGAAGGCATCTTCTGCCATTATCCCTGTAATGGGGAAGAGAAAGAGAATTGCTGCTGGCATGTGCATTTAAGCTCGGTGGTATTAAACTGAACTGACATTCAACACATGCCATTCACCTGCATCTGTCCTGTCCCTCTGCAAGTTGTTTGGAAGTCCAGCTCTAACCAGCTCTTTACAGTACAGGGCAGGCAAGGAAAAAATGCAGGAAAGTCCCCTAGAAAGTGACTCCCTCCTTAGCCTAAACCCACTGACCAAAACTCAAGAGACACCAATGATATGTATCATATTATGAAGCAGAAGAAAGGAGAACTTCTATGGTTTTAGGGTACAGAACTGAGAACAGAAGCCCAGGTTAAAACTGACACTTTTCTGGTTTTCCTCTGTTACCCCAAATCTGAGCTTGCTAAGGCAAATTCCAATGAAGTCAAGTTTGGGTTAGGTCTTTGTACTCTCTGTTCCTTTGTACCTGCAAGGCAGGATTGATAGCAAATCTTTTGGCTAGGCATATGACACGTGAAAATAGCCTAGCGATTGATGTAAGTAAAAAAACCAGATTTTTCATATCAGCTAGTGGAGATAATTCTTGCATTTTGGCCCATGGGAACTCATGACATTTGATAACTGATTTCTTTTTAAAAACACTCCACTGAAGAGTGTCCATGAAAAGGGGACAGGCTCATTTTAGTTATTCCATCAGATCAATTCCTAAGCAGAAAAGGCTGGCAGAGCTTGCAGGAGAATTGCATGTTAATAAAGTTGGAGGCCACTCATTTTTCTAGTTAATTATTACTTGACAGAAATGCATTTATGAAAGCCATGCTACGTATAACTATTTAACTATACTATGTACAGCTGTTTAAAGAAAGGGAAGAAGCAGATATTTCTGAGGCCAGTGCCAGCATGCAAATAATTATCTATCCCATTCCTATAATCATCTTGGCCTTATCATTCTTACCTGGTGTGCATCTGAGATTATGTAAGTATTCCAGCTAATATTGTCATGTGGGATGGCAGTTTCTATGACACACTTCTTTCTTTACTTTTGGAGAGTATCTGTCTTTGGTGAGGGGAAAGATCTTGACTTCCAGAATCATCTCCAGTTTCAGACAGTGACTTACCTGTCTCAGAGGTGCCAGCCCTGTCACTGCAGCACAGTACATTGCCTGCTGCTGTAGGCACTGCTGTGGTCCAGCATTGGCATGTACATTTTAGCCACGATGCAGTAGCTGACTCCACGCCTCAAATCTTCTATTTTAATAACCTTGTCTTTCCCTTCATACACCAGGACCCTGTGTTGCTTCGTACAGAGTGGAGAAAGAAGAGCCAGTCAAGCACATTTCCCTAGCAAGTGTGTCTGACAGTACAGTTCAATGAGAGCAGAGGATGCAGAACAGCACATGAACTTACACAAACCCAGTCACATTAATAACTTATTTATGCTTTTTAAAGAAAATTCCCTTCCCTGCCCCCCCCCCCCCCCCCCCCAGATTCCTCTCCAGTACCAATTTTTTTAACTAGGTCATGGATTATGAAGTATTAAGTTGATGGAAAATAATACAGGGAGGAAGTACAAATCAATTCAATCAAATTCAATTCCTGAAAAATAAGCCTACTTTGTTTTCAAACACTTGCACAGTCATTGCTGCTCTCACAATCCCAGAAGACTGTTTCAACAGCAAAACAAATATGGTGTGCCCACACTTTTCTGGCAATTCAATGGTAAAGGGTTCATATCTGAATATACTCTTACCTCATCTAACAAGTTGTTAATTATGAAGACTTGATACAGCAGATCATAATAGTTTGTCATTGGTATTTTGCTGCCTCTCTTCCTTCTATAAGGAGAACGTGGAGCCTGGAGCTTTACTGTTATGGATTTGTTGCTATGAACCACAGTGACCATTGGAGGTCCTATCATAGCTATGGAAAAAAACCCAAAGATATAAACACAATTATAGGTTATGAATAATATTTCCAAGAATGCAATTTGAATCCGTTCAATAAATGCTCATGTTACCAACAATATATTATGCTGTATTTATTCCTCAAGTGACACTTTGTAAATTCTTACTTCTTGGTGTTTATTGGGTTTGGTTATTGTTGTTTTGGAGGTGACATTTCCTGTGTTTGCAAATCTATCTTTGAGCCAAACTTTTTGAAATCCCTTAGAGCTGATGTTGCTATGTGCTGACTGGTCAAGAAAAATTTCAAAATTGCCCTGATTTTCTTTTTCCTCATATTTGTCTTTGTGCTTTCTGCACAAAACATCCATTTAAACCATTTCAGCCAAGGATGCAGTTTATGTCATCACTTTCAAATATTTTGCAATTGGCTTGGTTAAACAGAGCTAAGGCTTGAAGCCAGTGCCTGCATACATGTGTGTGCAGAACCAGCAGTGTGGGGACACGGGCAGCAGCTGCCACACGAATCTCTCCAGGAGGAGGAGGTGGCACAGGGCAAGATGTTCTGGTTTTGCTGCAAGATACTTCTTTATGTCAAAGCTTGTGGTTTCATCTGTGCTCAAGGTAATTTGCACTTTGGGGCTGTGGAGTGACCCACACTGGCAATTTGATTTTGCATTAGCCAGTGAGGGAAAACAGGTTAATTCATGGTGAACTTACTGGTAGGTAGACTGCTATTGTTCATTGTGGGCAGTCCTCCATTTCTAACATACTGTGGCACTGTAATGACAGTGCTAACCAAAAGCTTTGCACATGTCCTTTCTGTGTCCTTTCCTGCAGTCGGGATAACACATAAATGCGAGAATAGTGGCCACACACCACGCAGCTCTGTTCTCTCTTCTCCCCACAAAGAAAAATGCTTCCTTTTTTATTGTCTTGAGTCCTGTCATTCCTGCAGCTCCAAAAATGCCTGAAAATTTTTTGTGTACTTCCATGCCCAGAGGAAGAGCTCAAATTAAAGGGATTTTTTGATCTTCTAGTTACTGGTAAATGGCTATTTAGCCATAATCACTTGGCTTTCAAGTGTGTCGAGAATTACTCTGGCATAAAGCTTCACCTGAGAGCTATTGACTCACTTCTTTACCTACAGCTTTGTGGCTAGAAAAGGATAACTCATGTTTGCAAGTTGTGAGGAGAAATGATGTGTTCCATGCCATGGAAGACCTAATTCCTTCCAGGGGACACATGTGTTTGCACTTACTTTCTCGCCAAGGAGTGAATCTGCAGCTGAGGCTCCAGCTGGAATAGACACCAGCCAGGGCAGCTCTCACTCTGCTGTAGTAAGGCTCCTGGATGTCAGAGGTCTCATGTGTTAGGTCACAGACATGGCCTGAAATCCCCCAGCACTCGTCTTTGTTTTGCCATGTGCTCTGTCCATACCTATGGAGAAAGAGGAGGAAGGCTGTAAACTTTAAGGATCACTGCCTGTGTCCAGGCAGATTCTCAGCCATCTGTTTTACTCTCGTGGCACAGACAAGCATCCTGCCATGGAAATTAACTGCCTTCAATTCGATAACAGGGAAGGTTGATTTCATGGGTGTTTGGGAGCTACAGGTTTCTGTCTTTTCTGAAAGAAATCCAAAGCAGAGACAGGGTCACCAGCCTTGTCAGAAGCCACCTCTTGGCTGCCCCATGGGAGAGGTGGGCAAGCTGTGGCTCAGCCAGTGTGCTCACTGATGGGCAGAATGCTGGATTTCACTAAACCATTCCTCAAGGGCAATAATCATTTCAGGCACTCACCAGTGTGCCAGGGATGGGAGCAGACCCTCGAGACCAGCCCCTAATGTTGCCTCAATCTTTCCATGCAAGGCACCCTGAGACAGTGCTATGGGCAAGGTAGGCCACTGAGATACATTTAATCTTCTATTACAGAATAACTTCACCTACCCAGACCTGCTTGAGGCAGGTGGCTGGACCCAGTGACTTTCAGAGGTCCCCTGCAAACTACATTTTCCTTCAAATCCTTGGTGCAATGAGGGTGCAGAGCATAGTGCTGGAGGTGTTTACTCCTTGCCTGCCTTGTGCTGCTTGACTGCACCTTATGGGATTGGTAAGTGCAGAAACAAGTGAGAGCTGGCAGCCAAGCAGGACATGGCTGTTGCCCAGGAATGAGAACCTCCTGCCACCTGAGAAATCATTTTATCCCCAGCAGGGCTGAGCCCCAGCCCAGTGGGAGGCGCTGGTACTTACACTTTATACTGCACAAAGTAGAGCGCATCTCTGGCCTCTCTGGCCCACCCAGGCTGCCAATGCAAAGTGGTGTTGAAATTTAACGAATGGAACTCTACCTTCTGCGGCTTAATCGAATCTTGCAGGTTTTGGTTTCCCAAAACTAAAAGCGCTGCAGATAAGAAGGAATGATAACATAAAGTGTTTGTCACAGACACACTCCTCCATACTGGAATCTGAGGGTATTGCTACAGACCATCTTGCTTCATGACTAGCAGACCACAGGGAAATTAAATCTCCTGGATCTCATATTCAAAACTTTCCAAGTCATGAAGACAAGCAGTTACAAAAGAAACACATTTAGAACTATGAAAGGAATACTTTTATGTGGTCTGAGTGTTTGAGTTGGGAGTTTTTGCTGTTTGTTTTGGGCTTGTTTGTTCATTCATTGTTATTTTGTTTTTCTTTTTCTTTTTTTTTTTTTTTTCTTTTATGTTGGTTTATTGGTATATTTTTCCTTAGTAAGTTTGCTGCTGTGAAAGATGCCCCATGATCATTCCAGGAAACAAACCCTTCAGATCTCTTAACAGAGTCTGCAGTGAGCATCCCCATCAATACTTTAAAGTCAAGTGCTCTTTCCTGCTTTACTCCACAACTCAGCTTTAACCTGAAGAGATTATAGCTCTTTTAACTGTTACCACAGTCGTGTTTACAAGCTCCTGCCTAATAAACAACCACCTGAAATTCACTTCTTTTCTTGTCTGTAGCACTGGAAAAGCTGTCTGACAGTTTTCAAGATCATCTCTTTTCAAACTGCTATATTACTTATAACAGATTCAGTTAACAACCTCTCTGAATCATTCAAAGCCTAATATTTTTGTGGGTTTTGCAACCCAGATGACAGCAGCTTTTAACCTGGCATAGCACAGAATCAGATAAGACTTGTACTGGCTGAACTAAAACTGGTAATACAGCCATGAAAAAATCTAATGGGTAACATGTTCATTTTATCTGCATTTCAGAACCTGGAATGATAAAATAACAAACTAATTTGAAAGTGACTAGCTTTTGAAACCCACCAAAAGATACAGAGATTTCTTGACTCATCAAAAAAATTCAGTAACAAGCCCTGTCCTCCCACTCCCCCTTCCCTTCCCATACAGGAAAAGAGCAAAAAGCCCTTACTTACAAGTTGTCTCATCCTGAAGCAGGTGCATCAGTAAGCAGAGGAAGGAAAGCATGATCCTCCTCATGCTTAGGAGAGCAGCTCCATGACTGAAAAGCACCTCTCTTCCTCTTGGGCATGTCCTATGAGGAAGTAATTGTTAAGCATTCCAGAGTTCCCCTTTTTTTCAGGGGTTTCCAAATTCCCCGGTTTGGCTTTGGTTTAATTTAGCTGCAAAACATATGAGTAGCTCTAAATTAAACATGAGCAATTGTACTTTCTTGGCAGCTGTGGTCATGCAGAGTTTGGAACTAATTATGAACCAAGCCATTATGAAAAAGGTCATTTTTTTAAGACACTAATTCCCAGATGATGTCTGCCAAAATTGCTTTATCCCATAAATTTGTCACAGAAGCTTTCTTGCTTGCCATGCTAAGATTTTTAATATTTTAGATATTTATTTATTTATTTATTTATTTTCAGCTCACTAGTTGCTCAGAGCTGAAGAACACAAGAAATTTTACTCCAAAGATATAAAATACCTACCCATGGGATGTGCTTTGGGTTTGATGGACTGCCTCAGGGCCAAAAGCAAGAGCTGGAGTTTGCAGGTGTGCTGGTGGCAGGACATCGTCTAGGGGGCTGTCACTGGAGGAATGAGGGGCTGTGAAATCACTTCTGGCTGCTGGGCAGCACATTCATCCCATGCTGGCTGCGGGGGAGATGCTGGGATGCTGGGGAAATTGCAGGACTGACAGACAGCCTCCAGACTGGGATTAGGAAGATAAGCCCAGCCCATAGGGCAAAGTGCCACTCTGGGTTGGACTTTCAGACTGCTCGGAATCGTATGCCCCAACTGGTGCAGGTGTGCTGCACACTGCCTGCACAAATATTGGCGTTTGTCAGTGTTCTCCTCTGCATCCTGCCCACCCAGTATGTCCATCCCTACGAGCTTGACCCCAGGGCTGGGGATGCTGGGGCTCTCCGGTGAAAAAATCTCACTGTGTTCTTGCAAATGCTTTAATGCCACATGCACGTCTGCCAGGTGGGAGAGGAGTTTTGTGCTTCTGGGATGTGTGGAAAGCTCAGACAATTCTGTTGCTGGTGGTGAACGCCGTGCTACCGCCTAGGCTTGCCCCTCTCTCTACCCTCCCTGAAAGCTCCCCGATGCTGACACCCACTGGTACTTCACTGCTCATGCATTAGTGCGACTAAGCAAAAGTCAGGATGCTTTCTCTTTCTGCAAACTCATGATGATAAGCAGGAGGAGAAAAATGCTAATTTTGTAAGACTTAGCACTGCCCTCTGTGACAGCTTTCACAAAAGGAGTAATGGATGTGAAGACTACCTGTCTACTAACAAATAATTGTCATGAAATCATCTTTACTTTGGGAAAACGTGGAAACAGAAGACTTGTCAGGTCAAAAAAAGCGCAAGTTCTGGTTCAAATAAACTTATTTAGAGGCCACCAGTTATATTGAACAAACTGAACAACATCTAGTCAAGAGGCTGATTTTGGTCAGATAGATGGGCACAGGGTCTCAGTTCAGCTATATCTCATTATACTAGCACCAAACCTGCCCCATATATAGTAAAATGCTAATTGTGTAGCTTTGAATAATGAATTAGTCAAACCAATTAAGGGAATTAAAGAACTGAGAAAAAATGGAAAAAAAAACCCACCAAAATGCAGGCAGAAGTAAAAAATTCTATCTCAGGCTGCAGACTTTTTAAAAAAATTAATAGTTTATTTACTTTAAAGAGTTCCCCACGCCAAATTCAATTAGTATTTCATCATGTTATATGAGCTCAAGTACGGGAATAGGGAACTTTTACAAACCAATCACTAGACTGAAAAGTCATCAGCGTTTAGTCACAGGTCATGTATTTATTTACTTGAATTGTACACACCTTCCCATATCCCGAGAAGCAGCCCATTGCCAGGAGCTGAAGTGTGGACCTTTGTCAAAGTTCCCTTTGATGGTGGTTCCTCCTAGGAAAGCAGAGCTGAGGGCCAGCCTGCCAGCACCAGCGGGTTTTGCTCGGAAAAGGCTGCTGTGCGATGTGCTGAGAGAAATGCCTGTCACATGGGTGCTGGAAAACACCCAGGGTTTCCTGCGCACTGCACTCCGATAGGGCTTTATCTGCAGCTGAGCTGGTGTTCTGCAGTAATCGCTGACTCCTCACACACTTTCTGCTGTCATTGAAACAGCCGCGCTTGCAACAGCCGGCTATTAGCACCTGTGCTATTCATCGGCCTCAGTTGCCGCTTCAGTGCTTTGTGGGATACAAATCAGCACAGTCACAAGGAGCAGCTGCACGCACACACATATGCAGACATGTACATGTATGTCTGGAATCTCACAGAATAACTATATAGTGTATGTACAGTGTATATACAGTGTATTTACAGTGTATATAGCACATTTCAAAATGTACACTATCAAGGAACACAGGATGATGCACGCTGCAATGCTGTTTAAAATACAAGAACTTCTATGAACAATATTAAGGGTACTCTGAACAGTAATTTACGAAGAAATGGAAAGTTGAATTGTATTACTTAGCCCAGGAGAATCCACATAAGTAGTTGTGCTGCTAGCTCATCCTAGCTTACACTGCAGCATCTTTCTGATCCAAACCACTGTGAAACAGCAGAACTGATATTTTTGTGACCCAACATAAAAAGCCATGGGTATGAGAATTTTTTTCCATTGCTGGAATAGAAACCTATCTGAATGCTGTGTAAACAGCTTGCTTTCTCTTGAGGACGCATTATTGCTTCACAGAGGTAAAAGTCAAGTATTTTTGCTGAAATACTGCTTGACTCATTTCATTTGAAAGGACCAGCTCCTTGTTACTCCTTTTTATTCTTGTGCCCTTGAAAGAGTTGTTTCCCATACATAAGAGGGGGAAATGTAACCTTCAAACTGCTACTGCAGCACAACCTTTGGTTTTTCAGATGCGAGTCTGACATTTGCAGTGGATGTGAGCGTGGGTTTTGCTTACATGCCTAGATGAAGACGTGGGAGGACGAAGAAAGCATACAGGGAATACTTCTAGTAACTGCCAAAGGTAAGGCAATTCTCTCTCATGTGTGGCATTTCACACAAAAATAAAAAAATGTGAGTGGTTCATGTTACTCTAAAGACTATTTGCAATTGGAGCCACAGTTTTCGGTCTTTTCTAAACAGCCAGTGTGGACTCAGAGGAAAACCTGTCTTGGGAGTGGACTCTGGAGGTCATCCTGTCCAGCCTCAGCACAGGGATAGTGACAATTTTTTCCCACAGTTAACCAGCTTTAGCATGAATTTCCTCCTGCAAATCCTAGTGGGATTCCTCTGCTGCAATTTATGACAGATGCTTTTTGTGCTTTTACTGTGCTTTTACTTCAGATAAAAGTCTGCCATTTCTGCAGATGCTACAGTTTGCTGTAGTTGGCAATCAGATTTCTGCCGTGTGCCACCCCTCCTGGCTGAAGGGATCCAGCTCCCTCAGCTTCTTCTGGTGTGTCACATGCAACAGGACAGCCCTTTGCCAGCTCAGTGGGGACTGGAAAGTGAATCACTACACTGCATACAAAAATTAAAATGAAAGCAAAGAAAACCCCCACAGTCAGGCAGGAGGGACTTTTTGGATCTTTCTTCCCTCTGTAGGGAAGAGACATTGCATCACACAAGTTCTTACAGAGAAGTTTCTGAGGAAGCAACACAGACTTTCACTGCACACTGTGTGCCTTCCCTGCTTCCTGCACACAAACCTCATCCTCACCGTTAAACAGCTTGGGCCAACATTTTAAAGATTGCAGTTAGAAATTCCAATGCTGTAGCTGCATCTACATAGGGAGACTTTTGACCATAATAAAGATGAAGATCTCCTGAAGGCTCAAAAGTAGTGAGTCATCATTTGCACATGCAGTATTTATTTAACCATGTGCAACACACTGAACTGACCGGGAAGTTAGTAACCAACACTAACATTCACTAGGAACTGAAATTAATACAAACCCCAAGATAGCTCCAAGTCTTTCATTTAAATGACAAGTTCCCTTAAAATTGTCTGGTTTTCTCACTTGAAAAGCCATAGAATTATATTTTTTCCACCACTAAGGAGTGCTGTAGCTTGTTTAAGCCCATTAAGACATACATTTTGATTGTGGATCCCTCACCAAATCATCTGCAGACAAAATCTACCAACTTGGAGACATGTGAAATTAATATTCCAGAATTTGTTGGTTTTTCTTAGGTAATCTTCATAGCACAGTAAAGGTGCAAAGTGCTCACTCTGCCAACAGAACCCACAGATAAAACTGGAGAGGTACAGCACAAACATTGCTCATGCTTTCTTGGTCCACCTACTAAAGTAAAGAAAGGCTCAGTTCTGGTAGTGCTAATGCTCTCTGACACACTGCCACCAGAGGCAACTACTATATTGGTAGAATATGACCCACACACTGATTTTTTTATTTTTTTTTGGCAGGGAGTGGTTTGAAGCCTCTGCATTTAATCACCAAGTCCAGACCACATTGGGCTGACTCAGCACATGGCACAAGAAGGGCAAGGGGTTGGCAGGCCTGCACTTGGGAAAAGACACGCAGAACTGGGATGTCTGCCTTCACATTCGTCATCGAAAATTGGGCTGCAGAAGGAGCAAACACGTCTGGTAGCTACTTTGGACAATAAAACCTGGAAAGATGCAAGTTCCAGGAGTTTCCCTGGCCAAGGGAAAAAAGAAATACAAGGAAGAAAAAAGAGAATCTGCCTTTCACTCATCTCTTCTGCAAGGAGAAATTTGCAAGCATCACACTTTCTAGCCTGTGGCTTAGTTCTGTGATTGTTTTTTGAATTCTCAGTATCATTCTCCATCATCCAAGAAATGCAAACTCTAGACCAAGAAGTCCATTCTTACAATGATCTTTACCACCACCGTCTCCAAATACCTCCTGTATTTGTATGTAAACTGTTTTACGAGCCTTTTTGTTTTCCTTAATAAATACAGTGTTGCAGATCTTGCGTGGATAGTCCCTAAGCATTCAGGAATCAGTGTTCTGAGCTTTTCAGGACAGGACCCTTCACACTTAACTGGTTTTCACACTTCTCAGAGGTGTTAGTTTCGAGTCTACTGCAACATGACTGTTTAACCAATAAGATCACTCTGTGATTCTTGAAGACAAAAAAGCTTTGTTCCATATTCATCTTAAATGAAGTTTGGTGTATCTCTCTGTTTGCTAGTTTTGCTGCACACCCTGAAGCAATTGACAAATTAATTCTTTGTAATCTGCCATCCAAATTCACAGTAGCTTATTCCAATTTCTAGTCAGATTGGGGGGGTGAGTATGAATTAGTACTGTATTAAAAGGTGATACAAGGCCAGACTGATACTTGAGATGAAGCCACATGGAAGAAAGGACTGAGAAATGGCATAGATGCTCTCTACCTCCTTGCTACCACTGCCCTCTAGCCATTCAGACAAGCTTTTGCACCCTTCCTTCCTTGTTATAATTTATCTCACACTTGATCACATTTGCAGCAGGTTAGCACAGGCCTCAATTCTCCCAAACCTGGTAGCAGAAAGCACACAACAGTACATACAGTTCCTGTCTTCTGGAATAGAACTGCACATGCCCTCCACCCCTCCTGCTGTTAACTGAGCTGCTATAAACTTAGATGTGCCACAAAACATAACACAACACAGTCGTGCCCAGAAAGAAAACAAAGTGTATTTATTTTTGTTCTTTTCGCTCTCTATTTTCAGTCTGAAAGGATTGTATTTTCTTTTTTGAAAGGGCATTTTTGAAGGGATGTTGAGTCTTCGAGTTTGTTTTTCAAGTGATGTTGGCATAGAAAAAGAAGCTGTATCAGAGTCAATACTCTTACTGTTGTACTATGAACCTTGCACGGATGTGACAACTGCAGGATTAACTTTGCAGGACACATAGCAAGCTGGCAGGCAGAACCTCTTGGTTTGCCTGCTCATTGTTTGCTCTGCTTGTAATGCTTTTCCTCTTTCAAGCTGCAGCTAAACAGCAGAAATTAAAACATCACACAAATAAGACTTCTGTGATCTTTAAACTTCTAATGAACAGTAGTAAGTTCCAAGGAAGGCCAGCTTTCCTCTCTGTAGCAATCCATTCAAATGGTTTGACCATTTAATCCTTTTCCATAATTTTTAAATAGAACAGAAGGAAGCAGCCCCAGGCTGAAGCAATAGGGCTGGACTTAAGTTGCTGCAGGCTGCATCAACAGCATCAAAAGGCAAAAGAGAAACTGCAGTGCTGAGGATGATGATGGTCAGTAGGATCCAGGAACTGCTGCACACATCCACACACACAGATGGGCCACACACATCTCTGCCAAACAGTGTTTTGGTTCTCAATAAAGCTCAAGCATACACCATGTAAGTAACATGAACTGAGAGAGCTTCAAAAGCACATTTAGGCTTCAGAACAAAAGCTAACAGCCATAAAGAGGCAAGGACACACATTTTTCTTCTTAGATTTTTTTTTATTTATATATAAAAACATTTAAACTGTACACTATTTACAGGACTTTCATTACAGATTTCCGCCCAATGATGGCATCCATTTAGAGAATCTAGAAAGAGTATTAATAAACAAGAACTTCATAGTTAAGGGACTGAACTATAAAAAAACACACTAAAGGAATCTACACAGGTCACCTTTTTCTAAGATAAAAGGTGCTTTGTATTTGGTTTGTCATTTTGGTTGTGTGTTTTTGCTTTTTGGGTTTTCGGTGTTTTTAATATGTGCTGAAACTATTAATCTGAGCCAAGTACAACATCTCTTATTTACTCAACTGTTTACATGGAACCACTTCAGAGCAACTGGCTATTCCTAACCCTGAGAAAAACAGGTTTTCTCATGCAAGTTTCTTTTTCTGCAACCTTCTATGAAGGATGAAAAAAAATTAAAAGTATGTGCATCTGTTCCAGGCAACTGTCTTGTTTGCACAAATGTCAGTATATTTGACAATTTTTTTTAAACTACATTATTGACTTATGTGGAAAACCACACAAAAGCAGATTTGATGTTTCTGTGCCAGTGCACAGTACTGCCATAATATCGCATTGTTAACTGCAGATCTAGTAATAAAAATTACAATGTCCACTCAAGAACAAGAACTGAAGAAGTTCTTAGAAATGTTGGCAGGTATGAGGCCAAAGTTTTGTGAAGTTCTCTTTCATAGGGGAGTCTTACCTCATCACCCAAATCACCTTGAAGTGAGAGAAAGGGAGGAGTGTTATGCAGCCAGGACAAGAGTAAAAATCAGCTGAAAAAGTTTGAAATGGCAAAACCTTCAAAGTGTGTCATACTGGATAGCTGATAGCCCTATAAAAGGCATGAATATTAAATTATTTTCAATGTATAAATGTTAGGCACTTTCATATTCTGGAAGGTGCAATGTATGAATGTTCAGAAGCTCAAGCAAACTACTTAATCACAAGAATATTAATCAATTAAGCAAACTCAATTAGGTGAAAATGTATAGATAAATACAACCTGACAGGTTGCAAATGACATTGCTCAGATATTTGGCATTACAGAACTTGCAAAAGCAAGGCTAACTAGCTGTAGCTGAAAAGGCATTTCCATTCCCATCCCAAGAAATCCTCACATTGCAAGCTGCTGGATTGTATCCAGAAATTAGCACCATGACTTGCCCTACTCTTAGGCTTTCAATACCACTACTGGCAACTGCTAAAAACAGGACTGGTGGTAACAGAACTTACTGACCCAGAAACACATCTTGTCTCACTGTGGCCTCACATTTTGAGCTAGTCAAAGCAAGTAAAAGAATCCTGTGCTTTGTGCACCCTTAAACTTCTTTATTCCACAATTAGAAAAGCTCTAAGCTGGCCTGAGCAATTTAAACACCTAAACTATCCCTGTGCCACTAGGTAAGTATGAAGCACACAGAAGACAGATTGCAAGTATGGTTCTAGTTCAGTGGCTTCTATATTTACAGCTCAGAAATTTTGATTTTAAAGTATATTTAACCTTGTTTTATTTCAATAGCAGGTCTGTTGTATATATATGTGATATAGTACAAAGCACTCATACTGCTGTTATTGATTCTCAGCTTCTAAAATAACACCACCTTTCCAATACCTGTGACTATCTGCCATGACAAATTTTTCCCCTATGTTATATTTTTGTGTCATTTCTTATTGATCTTAACATTGATGTCCTTAATGATAGCCTAGCTCCTGGCTGGGTCCTTTTACTCACACTTGACTCCATGTGATTTGAAAGATTCAGAAGAATGTACAATGCAGTTGCATTGCAGGGGCAAGAGACAAGAACCTCTGATAGTCACTTGGTTTTAAAATGTGTCTGTCTGCATTCCTCTTCCATTGTGTCAGCAAAGGAAAATCTTCCGGAACAATGAAACACTTAGCTCACACAAAACTAAGATGCTAAGTCTTAGTTCTAACAGCATCAGGGTTTCCTGATGAACTGCTAAGAATGTAAACCTAATTTTTAAAAAAATAACATGCTTCTGACAGAATCTTGGTTTTGTGGCAGATACATCAAATCCAACAACTGCCAGAGCTAATTCCTGACCTTTTTTTTTTGACAAAACTGACAGAAGGAAAGCAAGATACCAAGTGCAAAGTTAAATACTCTGAGCAGTTGCAAAGAAAATACTCAGCAAATTGTCTGGTCAGAAACTTCTTCCCAAAAACAAGACTAACTTTACAGTTTCTAATGTTCTCTTTATCCCTTCAGAGGGAAGTTTAACTTAAGCACTTCTCTGACATTTATAAATTCCTGAGGTATTTACTGCAATTCATATTCATCAATAAACCTCCAAACTCAGAAAGAAATTACATCAACTCCCATCTCCATACAAGACACAGCTGCTCATCTACTTTGTAGACAGCCTGCTAGGAGCTTCAGTGATGAACACCATCACTACCTGGAAAGTCAGTTTAAATGAAGTTTCAAGTGCAATTAATGCTGATTTTCAAAAAGCCTTCTCGTAACACCAAAAGTGTTATTTTTCTGCACCGCTGCCATGGGGGAACCTACACACTAGTGCATCTGAACAGTAAGTCACTAAGCACTGCCTTCTAGGAACACAACCCAAAAGATGACATTGAAAAAGTTGCTAGGGGGTCTCATTATGTTTGAATATAATGCAGAAACAAATCACAGACAGCTAACAATTACTAATTGGGCTTTCCATGACATCATAATTACAAAATTCACCTGCTTGATTTGGCTTTTCCTAAAATTATCAAAACCCTGGTAACCCATCTGTTACCCTTCCTTTGAGTAGTGATGGGAAAAATAGCTATTGTCTTTAAATCTTTTGTACCATTGTGGTCAATATCTGATATAGACAAGAACAGAAGCACTCCTGAAACAGCTGTATAAACTAACTTCACCTTAAGAATACTCATGTCACTGAGAAATCTAAGGACAGGAGTGGTATGACACTGGTTTTCCTTTAAAACCACCTGCTGTAACAGGCTAACAATTCAGATCATCCTATAGAAATGTATTTTAAAACAAACTCACAATTTTGTGTAAATGGACCAATTTATACCCATAAAGTGTTCTTTTTTCCTGAACTAAACTTCATTAATAATTGCTATAAATATTTCCTACAAATAGAAAATACCTATCAAACTTTGATTGAAGGGAAATAAATGGATTGCATGGATTTCAATATAAAAAAAAATATAAAATTCTTATTCCTCAGTTTTCAAAACTACAGCTCTATGATACAAAATTCAGAAGGCTGTCAGATG
Source organism: Agelaius tricolor (assembly GCF_023055355.1). Lineage (NCBI taxonomy): Eukaryota > Metazoa > Chordata > Aves > Passeriformes > Icteridae > Agelaius > Agelaius tricolor. The sequence goes on from NW_027269261.1 coordinate 50,772,033, forward strand.
AAAATAAAACTTATGAAGTACAACTTAATCACACTTTTTTTCTATTGTATTGAGACATATTTTTAGAGGGTGATTTTACGTAGTTCCTGAGTTATGTTATTGAAACAGGGGAAATGGCAGTGATTTTCATCCTGCTAGAAAACATGCTTGGAAGAAGTTCTATTCATTTCTATTTAGAGAACATATTGTTCTAAAAATTAGGATGGAAGTGTCCCAGAAGAAACCAGGCTTTTGAATTTTGAGGACATTTTCTAAAGAATTTGTGAAACCACTCTTTAGACTTTTTTTTTCTCATTGATGATCAGTCAGCTTGCTAATATATTCTGCCAGAATGCGACATGGTTATTCACCCCACTAGGCGATCCAAATGGGTGCTGCTGTACTGAAGTTAACAGCAAAGACTACAAATTCACAGAATTGTTAGAGTTGGAAAGAACCTCTGGAAATCATGCAATCCACCCCTCTGGCAAGGCAGGGTCACCTAGAACAGCTGACACAGGAATGAGTTCAGGTGGGTGTTGAATGTCCTCAGAGAGGGAGACTCCATGATCTCCTTGGGCAGCCCCTTCCAGTGCTCTGGCACCCATCCTCAATGCAAAGAAGTTCTTCCTCATGTTGAGGTGAACTTCTTGTGTTCTTAGTTTATGGCCATTACTTCTTACTTCTTTGACATGGAATCAAATTCTTAAGATACACAGGAAGAGCTTATAGACATAATCTTATTTAAAAGAAATAAGAGCACTTAATATAAAAATACTCTTCAAAAGAAGAAGATAAGCAAGAGGATACCTCCAGTAATAGTAAAAACTCCCAAATATTTCTTGCACATGTCTATCATTATCAAGTGACGTATTTCTTAAGCATTATGTTCATTGAACTAATTTTGAACAAGATTTGAAGCAGAAGTGAATAATGGTACAGCTGCTGTTTTATAGTTGATGGTATGTTTTCTATAGAGTATTGTTAAAAAACAGAGGACTATTCCAAATAGGAAGTAATGAGTTATATCATATATAAAAGCGCTTAAAAAAGTGGTTATTATGAAATTTCCCCACAATTTTATGCCATTTTCAGGTACTATTTTCAATTGTGCACCGATCAGAACAAGTACAACTTGTAGATGTTCACAATTTAACCCAGACTTTCCATAAGCTTTAGTAATGCTGTTCTTTCTGAGTTTTGGTCAAGCACTCCAGCACTTCATCCTGGCTACTCAGTTGGCCTGTAAGCATTCACAGGCTGCTCTTCACCAACATCTATCATCAGCATATCCAATGGAACATGAGGCTTGTCATAGCCAGAAAACTTGAAGCAGCTGCTTGGAACGACTGTTTGCTGTGTTTCTGTGGTAGCAATCTCTGACCCTGAAGACTTACTGGAAATATCCATTTGGCTACTGTTAGAAATGAAGTAACTCTCTTTTCCTTCGCAATTCTGTTCATCAGCATCAAAAGAGACCTCCCCTGTGCTTTCCTGCACAGTCACCTCTTCTGCTTTGGCTGGTGCCTCTGGGGAAGGGACAGAAGATTGTCCATCACAGGAACTCACAGGACTAACAGTTTGTTCTTCTGGCTCTATCTCCAGCAAGGTTACTTCACCATTCACTGGCAACTCTGAGTGGCCTGATATTACAGACATATATTTTCCCTCTGATCTTGGTCCCATTAGAGGGCCTGTGTTCAGGTTTCTCATCACACTGACCTAAATGGGGAATAAAAAAAAACAACCAACTTTGAGTTTAAAAGCTGGAAAAATATGTAAGTTGATAATAACAAATTTAACATCACTATTGCCAATTCTAAAACAAAATTGCAAAATTAAAATCTGGCACAGTCACTGGCCTATGTCCATGAGTTCAACTGTTCCAGTAACACTTGTATGCAAGATCTCAAAAATGCTTACTTTGGGCAAGCATATTTGCAAGGATCAAATCCATTTCATGTCACCCACTACATTGTGAAGTTTCCAATATAGAGGAAAACAGCAAAACAGTAAGACAATGTAATACTCTTCAGCTGGGGAAACCTTTCATACTCTATAGCTAATGAGTATAACTTACAGCGCCTGGCACCTGTCCCAGCCAGGAGGGAAGTGAACAACACACCCAGTAACTGTTTCTATGCTGAAGTCTCTCAGCTTACTTCACAGAGCCACTAAGCAGTCCCTCAATGCTGCAACAAACTTTCATGTTTCACTCTGAAATCCCTCCACAAGATGATCCTATGAATTCTTTCAATGGCCAGGCCCCAGCTTGTTTTAAACAATTACAGTATGCCTTCAGGCTGCTTAGATTCTTGAGACTTTTTTTTAATGTCTTTTCAAGAGTACATACAAATGAAAAACAAAGTAGGGTAAATTTTCAGCTATTTGATGGTGTTCCCTAAAGACAGCAGAATGCCTAGGGAGAAAGAGTTAATAGTGTCCTTTCACAAATTTTGTAATTCACTATGTATGTGAATTAAAAAAGATCAAGTATTACAGATCCGTGAATTTCTTAATGAAATACACAATCACTGTTTTTTCAGATACTTTGTAAAAAATAATTTGCCTGAAAATTCAATGTAGGCAAATTTGGAAGAAAGAGATGTGTACAGGAGAAGGAAAGATGAAGTAATATAACATTAAGAAAAATTACAAACAGACACAAAGAACCTCCCCAGTCTGTATTAGTGTAAGAACTGAGAGGGCCATCAAAACCAGGTGATCCAATCTGACTCTGCTTTTTAAGAGTCTTCTCTGATTAAAAGGTTGTGAGACTGTAGCTTTACATTCCTACCTTCAGACCATGCTGAATTCCAGAGAAACTACTTTCATCTCTCACTTCAGTCTGATTATCTTACCCCTCAGCAGCCCTGATACCTGTTGATGGTACTCTGTGGCTAAGGCTGGATCAATAAAAGCATCACAATTCAGGAAAACCAACCAGCCAAACAACACCACCACAAGTCAAGCAAACACTCCCTGAAGAGCAGTTACTGGTCATCTAAGTTAGCTTTACAAACAGTTGTGTGAACATCACTAAGGTGAGGCAATCTCCCAGGGAATCAAGGGTTGCCACTGAAAAGTGCATTCAGGTGGCTCCAGACACACTACAAGTAGCTGCCACTGAACCATCAGTGTCTCTGGATCTTCATTTTCTGTTATGGAAACAGAATACTACACAAAGAATATTCAAAGTAATATCCATGAGAATTCATGGAAACCACTCACTCATAAGAAGCAGATGCTTAAAAGTTAGTTGCAAGTAACAGATTACAATCAGTAACGGGTAGATACTGAAAATGTTAAGAACACCATAAAGGATTAATACACTTTCTGAGAATCTCTTTATACAAGTATAGTGAATATATATCCAGAATATTGGGTACTTATGCTATACAACACTGATCTTGAAGGGACCAGCATCTATAGTTTTTTGGGGTGGGAGTTAGGAAGCATCTGTCTCTGACAATCACACAGCAAGTGACAACAGAAGGTAATTCTCTGTGTAAGGTGGAATACTTGAGAATGTGAATTACAACAAAGTATTACAGAAACCATAGTCAAAAGCTGCATTTTCAGCTTTCCATCTCTCCCCACACCAGTACAGGCTAAACAGAAGTTAAAAACAAAAGCCAGTGAGTTCTTGTTTCTGTCATTTTAGGATTTTCACACAGCTCTAAAAAAATCACAATCCTAAAATGTGTTAAGGGATCACCTTGCATTCTACACAGGTCCAGCATTTCAGAGTGAGCACTGGCAATACTTTGAGACTGGGGATAAAATGCATATTCTCTGAACAAGAACATCCAAGACTTCTCAAGAAAAGAAACCCATTTTTCTCTTGACAAGTTTCTGACCATGGCAAGATAGTGCAAAGACATTCCTATTCCCATTCATGAAAGAAGGAAGCGATCAGAAGAAAAAACTCCCGTGTGTTTCCCGGTATCAAAGGTTTTTTAAAGCCACTGAGTCATAACTACAAGACAATTTAGCAACTCATGCAGTTGTTTCCAGCTTGAAAGATAAGAATCAGTTTATTACAGTAACTGAATGCTTATTACAGTAACATTCAAAAGATCTTAAGTAACAAGGGTAATTATGATACGGTTGCTATTTGAAGTAAAGTATTTACTATAGGTGAGTTAATATTTTTCTTTTATTCACATTACCTAGCAAACTGACAGCCAGTGATGGGTAACAGCAGCATTTCTTGGCATGTGCAGGTACACACATAACTTCCCGTCTCCAATAACAGGACCTGAGCTTTCAGGTCTTTTGCTGTCTCAACAGACTAGTGAGACACACTGCTGAAAGGCAGGCTCAAGGACACAGATAAATAACACATCCCAAGGAATCCATAACAGCTAAGGTAATTACTAATTCTTTCTTAACTTCTTTTTCTAATGATGTGTCCACCTATGAGTTCCAAGTAATTTTCAGGTGCACATTTAATGAAGGAGAGTTTGAGAACTCCATTTCAAATCTTATTAGGATGATGGCAAAAATCTTTGTGGTCTTTGCATGGTTCCACAAAATATGAATGCTATGTAACTTTATAAAGAGAAGACTATGTTACTGCCCCCTATAGATGCTCACAGGGAAAAAAAAAGTTTTCACAAAAGCAATGAAGCAGCTTCTGTCTTCTAACATGACAATTATTTGTGGCAAGTGTCAGTCAATATTTACAGGAACAATTAGTTTCTCCACATCAAAAATATATGTTGTATAACCAAAGAGCAAAGCCTTCTCAGAACCAGAAAAACCACTAGCAGAAAACAGAAAAGCAGGCTTAAGTAAGACTCAACTTTCACTTTTCTCTTGAGAGTAAATGTTTTCTACTCCCAAAAATATCTGCCACCATTCAAATGTAAAAGACACTGAAGAAAAAGACAGGGAAGTTAAAGCACAGAGAGATGCCCACAGCACGTCAGAAAATTATGGTCAGGTTCCTTTAAAAGTGGGTATGCCCTTATCATAAATCTTAGAACAAAAAGCTAGTACAGGAATAGCCACAGGACAAATTGCAATGACTGAAGACAATGGGTGGAAAGAGACAGCCTCCTGCAATACTTTTTATGAGATAAATAAAAGGGAGTTTTAACCACAGCTGAACTGCTGAAAGATCAGATTCCTTTGATCCAGGCAGAAGACTAACATGACATCTTGTAAAGGAATCTGTCCCATTTCACATATGCATAGTCCTGGTAGGATCCTACTGTTTAAACATCCTCATAAACATCTACACAAACATGTTTTCTGATGAAGACAATCATTCATTGCCTGTATCAAATGACAGCTGCACTGTGGAAGTAGGACCAAGACATGACTGATAAGCAATTCCTGGGAGTCACAAACAGCATAGAAAATACAGTATAAAAGCTCTGGAGCTCCAACTGGCAATGGAATTTTTTTCTTTTCTCTGACTATGTAAGACTCGCAAAGGTAGCTGCTCGATGGTTACTCTTTCTCATTTTCCCTTCTGTTGGAAAACTCCAAATTGCTGGAAGTCATTCAAATTATGTTTTAGTATCTACTTAAAGGTGCCAGGAAGGAGATCACAGAAAATTAGCAGTCCTAAGATAGGAAATCTTGCCCAGCCTTTTAACTGATGGAAGAACTCCCTAGATGTTTTATTTTCAGACAAGCTCAGGGAAGGCACAGTGATGATAACCTGTACAGAAAGAAATGCCTAGTACATATTCAAAGCTCAGTGACAGGCTCCAAGTGCCACTAAGTCTATAAAGATAATGTCATATAATTAAACTTATCATTCATATTAATTAAATTGTTTGCTCATTACTTCAAATGATTAACCATAAAATAATTATGCTTGTTATTAATTGCTCATTTTACATTCCCACAGTATTCACATCACCTATATTGAAACTACTTCTATGAGCTCTGCAACTTATATTTGTCATTAGAGTCTTCATTGGAAATGGATAGAAATACAGAATACCCTGTTTTGGAAGGAACCAACAAGAATTGGTGGCTACTTCCTGACTCCAGCCAGGGCAACCTAAGAGTTTAACCACACATCTCAGAGCATGGGCCAAATGCTTCTTGAATAGGATTTGGGCAGTGACCACTTCCCAGGGGAGCTTGTCTCACTGCCTGATCACCTAGCTAACAATATTTATAAACAGTTAAAGGCTTTATTCAGCTCCTTAGCAATAAAATATGATGTAGCATGTGAACCATACTGTGGTAGTGGAACCTAGGAACCACAATGTAACATCTACCCCAGTAAAATGAGAATATGGGCACACACAAGTTTCTACAAGATGAGCTCAAGTGTGAAGTTGGACCATGCATCAGGAGGCTCACAGGTGTTAAGGAGCACACATTCTATTTGTGATATTCTGCTTCCTAATCCTTTAAATCAGGTATCACAGTGCTACTGAAAACCCAAAATAAGTATGGATCCATTGAGTACAGCACTGTAATCCTGCATGAGCCATCTTTTGCTCATGAATGGTCTTCACAGAAATTACTGTTGCATGTACATAGGACACAAAAGTTACATATTCAGAGAAGTACACAGAGAAGTGGTGTGAACGTGGCAAAAAAGTCTCCAATGTCTGCTTTGATATTGGGGCCTAGCTGGAGATGTCAGAGAGGTTTCTCTCATCTGATTTTTTAAAGCCTACAGTGTGAATGGCTACCTCCAAACTAGTCCCCTGGCTTCATCACAGTCAGTGGAAACAGGAATTTTAGAAAGCATTTTGTCTGACCAGAAGTGCATATAATTTCATAACAAGATGAATCATCTTGTGCTGCACAAGCTGGTGGACTAGATCACTGCTTTACTACAAAGGAACCACCTCTGGCTTGGCATCTCCATTTAGTCAGAGCAATCTCGCCTCCTGATATTCTATTCTAAAGAACACAAATTCCAGAGGAATCTTGGGCATTCACTATGGAGAGGTCATTTTAAAGGGTTTTGAAACTGAACACCAGACAATGGAATTGAAGATTATTGTCTACTCTCTATAAATGAGACTTCCTCCATCCATTGAGAAGATACCCTTGCTGTGATTTCTGTTTACTACTGCCTCAGGTAGCAGCTCTTTGACGTTGTGGTAGTTCATGTTGTGACTAACACGACACCAGGAGAACATTACAACAGTAGTTCTTACATACTCCACTCTGGCCTGACATGAAACCAAGGAGTGCTGCTGCTCTTTAAGGAACATCCACTCTCTTTCCTAAGGATGGCTACGAGAAGTTTTTTAAATAGAGCAGCTGTTGACTTTTCCCTGTGACTGCTCAGCATGAGAACAGACTTCCCCATGTCCTTCTCCCTTCCTACAGAACTATTACTCGCTCCCCTTACCCTGCACATTGCTAAGAATACTGTAGCAATTAGGAGAATTGCCAACACTACCGTTTAATGAAGGAATCTCACAGCTCCTATGAGAAGGACAAACGGAAATGGGCACAAACTGAAGCACACAGAATTTTTTCTGAATGTAAGAAAAACTGTGAGGGTGGTTTAACATTGGAATAGATTTCCCACAGTTGCTGTGGAGTCCCCTTTCTTGCAGGTATTCAAAAGCCATCTGGATATGCTCATGGCTAACTTGCTGTTGCGCTTGAGCAAAAGGCTCTGGGTAGATGACCTCAAAAAGTATCTTCTCACGTCAGTGATTCTGTGGCTTTGTGTCTCTGCTACTAGAGTGAACACAAAACTGCCCAGGTATGCACACATGGAGTTTTTAAGAACCAAGTTCTGAAACTAGACCAACCACTGCTACTTCAGTTAAAGACAGACTGAAGTCTAGCCCTAAAAAACTAAGAGGCATCTGGTCACAAAGGCTATCAGAATATTAGACTGGCATAAATTTTAAATAAATAAATTTATCTATGAGACCATGGTAAAAAAGCAAAAAAAAACCCAACAGAAGAAACCCAAGAGATTGGCATAAACGTACAGTAGTTACAGAACTTACCAAAGACTTAGGCAGCTGTATGTTGTTTTTCCTTAGTTTCTTGCAGCCACAATATACTGTTGGTATTACCGTCAAGATCCCAATAACAACACACAGAATGACGATATCATGTGAACCTAAGAAGTTAAAGCAAAATCTACTAAGAATTTTGGAAAAACAAGCCCCTGCTGTATTATTTAGAATAACTTCAGAAATTTTAATAGCTCAGAATGCTTAGCTGTAATGTGTGAATTTTTCAATCTACTATCTTTTTTCACTCAGAAAGACTTAATCCATAAGACTTTTATGGAGCAAATAAAAATTAGAATCATAGAAGCTTTTCAGTTTATATAAACATAATCACATTTTTATAGAAATAAAGGAATTTTGCAATTAATTTTTTGTTCCTTAGAGATGACAGATGGAGATAATGAGATTTGTACACCTTCTATGCGATAGCATATTAACTGACATAACTACACAGTTTATGTACAATAAAAGTAAAACATTTTATCTTCCAAAACACAGAATTGTTAATGACTACAGTAGGACTCCACTATCCTGACTCTCCTTAATGCCCTCCCTCATCCAGCTGCTCCTGTGTGTTCAAGAAAACTGCTTCTATCTATTTTATCTCTTTGCTGAAATTACAGGCCATGATGAAGTACAACCAAAATGCTTGTAAGATGTTTAGAGATAAAAATTTGGGTCACTATTTGCCTTTTGTTCTCTTTAATTAAGAAAAAGACAGTAATATCTTAATTTCATGACCATAAGTTTATAGTTGCTTCCAGTTAAAAGTATATATGCATTACCCTCAGTGATGAGGCTGAGCAAAAAGCCAGCTGCTAGAACAGACAATGCCTATGAAAACCATAGAGCTCAGTGAATGATCCATTTGTGAATTTTTCACTACACCAGTGTTCATGTGCAATAGAAGTAGGTTTTGTAATATCAACACAGGAAAAACCCTCAAAAAATTCAGGGTTACTTGAAAATAATACATGATTTGTAAAGGGCAGAACTGTCAAAGTGCATTTGGAAAAGATTCACTAAGCTTTCCCTATTTTTTCTGTTCTCCCAAAGGCACCCCAAGCATCAAATACTTGCTGGATCAGATCTGTCTTCAGATTCAGTATGTTCTTAATATAGCATTTGAATCCTCTTACTCAATGTCTGCCTGAGAGCAACAGGAGTGCAAATTTCCTCTGATGGAGTGCCAAACATCAGAGAATCAAAAATTGCTATTGCTGAAACACAGTAAGTGGAACTTTGAGGAAGGATTGGGATTTTGAGGCTACACTTATGCATTGTACAGTTGTCGTCTTCAAGCTCTTCAGTCTGAAAAAAAAATGGAAGACATGTTATATCATTTGACTCACTAGAACAATGTTACAGCACCTTCCACTACTTCCAAAAATGTTACAACACTATTAGATGTGTTTCCCACATCACTCATATACCTTGCAAAAGCTGTGTGACCAGTACTGACTACCTTAAGATGTTATATTTGATCAGAGCATAGTATTTTCCAGCTAAAATTTCTGCTGTTTATAGTAGAAATTCACATTTATAAAACTTGCACTTGGATGCATATGAAAAGCTAAGTGTAAGTAAACACACCTGTCATAATTTTCCTTGCCTTCACCCTCCATGATTGCTAAATAAGCTGGTATAAATACCTTGAAAGGCAATTTTCTTAAGTGAAATGTCTCTTTAGACTAATGAGAGGGGCACAAGTTAAGTTACTAATATTTGCATGTATGCAGAAACAGCAGCATGTGATCCAGTAAGACTAATCTTGTGTACAGTTAATGCAATAATCTAATTTTTGTTGTAAGCACTCATTTGGACAACTAAAATACAGACTTTTCACTCATATATCTCACTGTAATGGGCTCAACATTTTAGGTGTTCAACTACCTATTAGTTCCATGTGCCATAGGTGTAAATCCCTTGTATAGGCATTTAAGGTAAACAAGTGTTTTGAATTTTAACTTTTATTTCTGGAACCTACCTTATTTTTACTATTCCTAACAGTCACCGAGTAGGCAAGAGATGAATAAATGTCTTCAATACAAGAAAGAGGGAATACAGGATGGTGAATATCAACCATGATTTCATCACCATGTCTTGAGATATTCAGTTTTGGTGGTCCTATTTTTCCTGCAACACATTGCACCATTGCTATTAGGCCAAAACTTTTAACATAAAATACAATATTTATTGCTAGCTTTCCAAAATTCATCAGAAATTTGAAAAGAATTACATCTTTATTTCCAGGCTGTGAATATTGCAGAGCTGTGGTAAGACCTCTCTGTTGCTTAGAAGTAATGGAGGCATTTGGATACATTAACTAAGCAGCTTCTAAAATGGAAACAGATTGTCCATGATGAATTTCACTGTTAAGCTATTTCACTTTCCTACACACATAAGATCATAAAAATTCAGCTGACAACAGAAAAAACTTACAGCAATTAAACATATACATGAATGAGAACCAAACACAAGATCCTGCTGACTAGATCCCACCATAAATCACCTCAATTAAAAACAATACTGCACTGAAACAAAGGCTATATGAAAAGCTAAACAAATCTCACCATGAGCATCCAAAGTTTCCAAACTTTGGATTTCCCATGGCAATGGCCTATGTGAATTTTTTGTGTCTAACAGTCTGACTGAACACAAGTTTCTTGTTCAATGGGAAAAGGATTTTGTCTCTTTTCTCCATACACGGCTACCAATTTTCTGGAAACTGTCACACTGAGCATTACTACCATGACTTTGTGTCACTTTTGTGTCCTTTTGTCAAACTATAGAAACCAGCCACTATTTCAAGTAATAGGACTCTTGAGTGCGAACGGAATCATAGCAGAAAGCAAAGAGGGACTCCACTCCTTCAGCTCCAGCAATGCAGAAATCCAGCTCTAGTTAAAGCATAGCCCAAGTCAGATAGAATCTCATGGGCCAGCTTCTCCCTGGAAGCTGTATGTTGGGAACAGAGCAAGCATGGTAAGAAGTCTCTCGGTCCTTCCTGACTCTGTTGCATTTCCTTTGCACGGCACATGCAATGCCAGGGCCTGCGACACTGGACTGTAGACACAAAATTTACTTTTACAGTACTGATGTTAAAGTCTGATTTTTTTCCAAAGCAGCCTGAAGGATTTATATGACAAATTAGTAACTTAGTTATCCAGTTACAGCTTTTAGTATTACCTAGACACCTGAAGCTACCAGAACATGGCATTCTAGTGTCAAGCAATAAATTGCTACTTCAGTGATGCCTAAAGGTCCATGTTGTCTGGTGACAGTTTCCTACCCTAAACTGGTGTCTGGACCATGGGAAGGATTCAGAGTGTAGCATTAGCATCATCTTCTTGCCTTTAGACATTTTGAAACCTACTCAGACACTCAGTAAGAGCTAGCAAGCACCATGAAGTTCCTACTAAGCAATCATCATGCTTCCTTTCATCCTGAACTCCTGGCTTTAAGATATTCCCAAATGCAATGCAGTAACAGAGCAAAAGGAATAATTACTAACTCTCTAAATTTTTGGAAAAAATTACAAGGTTTAGTTTAGATACAACTTACCATGCCTTTGCAAAATAAACTCATTTGCCTCAACATATTCAGACTGTTGTGACCCAACAACAGCTTTAACTTTAAGCCAATGAGATGAATAAGGGTCACATATTTCCTCTGAGACATCACAAAAATGAGCTGAAGTGTTCACACAGGTTGAGACCTCCTTATATTCACCTAAACTGTAAAACAGATCAAGTGATAATTAATACAATTTCAACAATTCTGTAAAATACACTGCCTGTAACAAAAAACTGTGAGGGTGGCCAGGACCTGTGAGGGCACAAATTGCCCAGGGAGGTTGTGGAGTCTCCTCCCTAGGGATATTCAAAAGCCAACTGGACATAATCATGGATGACCTGCTCAAGCAAGGGCTTTGGACCAGATGACCTCCAGAGATGCCTGCCAATCTCAACCATTCTATAACTTGAGAAATTTTGCCCTAATTTACACTTGAGCAACCTTCACCCTACATGACTTCAACACATAGAAACAAGAGAATTTACCATGGACTGACTACTTTTATGTGCTTCTAGAGAACATCAGGTATAGGAAATAATGAAATGGTAAGAACTTACTTGTAAGGCTTGATTTCCACAATAAAATGAGGAGTTTCAGAAATAGATGGGTACTGCCATTGCAAAACTGTTTTGAAATTTTCAGATGTTACTACAAGCCCCGTTGGTGAAGGCACTAGAATGAAGAGAACAATTGCACTTTGATAAACAGACCTTTGCAAACACAAGAATAGCCAAATGTACTTCTAAATTATTTGGAAAAAGCAACATGCTAGATATAAATCTCACAAATACTTCCCCCAAATGAGCTCGTCTGTCAGCAGTAAAAACACCTATGAGCCCTGCAGCTAATTTATTACTCACCTCTCCTGCACAGACAGCTTTTGTCCTCTTTGCAACATCAGATAACCCATGCCCACTGAAAGCAAGTCCCTCAGACAGCCTGTATCAGGTCCATAAGCAGTGATGATTATACCCCTATGTTGGTCTTTTACAAATATAACAGCAAGACAGGTTCTAAGACTTTACTCAAGTTAGAGATTAGCCCAGTTCCTGGAGATTTCTCTTGCTGTTCAGAAATTGAATTGGAATGGACGGGCTGGGAGATGGTACCAGAGCTAGAGTATCAAGGCAAAAATATAACAGGCCTCCTAGGGTAAGCCTGGATTCCCTATGAATTTCTAACAGTGATACTTCTACCACTCCAGCAGTCTCTTCAGTAAGCTGTGATGCCCAAAATAAACTACAAACATTTGTAAGGAATTTGAACACTGAAGCTGTAACGTAGTTCCATTTGAAGGAACGCACTTGAATTATACTTAGCAAACAACATCAGAGGCAATGTAGTAAAGCAATCCAAAAATAAAAAGCAACACTGACAGTTTCCCATGTGAAGCAAGTGTCTGTTTCAAGCAGCAACCTCAAGAGGGCTATCAAGGGAGTAGCTGCAGGGGAAGGAATATTACAGGATCCTGTAAATGTTGAAGGCTGCCACATGACACTCAGGAAGAGAAGAGAAATTAAGATCACTCAACTGAATTTAACTGTTGCAACTCAGCTTCTGAATGTCTGGTTTGGCACCCCTAGTATTCTCAATGTGGCTTTTACAAAATGCTGAGGGAACTCAGCATTTTAGACCTGCTCTTGTTCACAAAGCAAGAATTACAACTTCACTCTGTGATATATATTTAGGGAAAGTAAACAATTTTCACATCCTGAGAACAAGACCACAAATATAACACATTACTGAAAGTGATACGTAGAGGCTGAGATATGCTATTGACAACCACAAAGGTTTGATTTAATACAGGTCATTCTGCAAGCAATACTGTGGTTTGTTTTAATAAGAGTGGTATTTCAGCTTTTGGAAGAAGAGGAACATAATCATCAAATTCACAACCACAAGGAAAAAAAAGGTGACAAGTTGACAGAAGAGGTGTCAAGCACACAGACAGGCGAAAGCACATAAACGTTACCTCAAATATGCACTTTTAAGCCAGTGTAGCTAGCCTTACAAAATTTAAATTTTACTATACTTGCACTATTACACAAAATAAACTGCTTAACATAAGGAGTTGACCCCAGAGCACTGAAGGAGGTAGCAAATGTTACAGTAGGACCCTTCCATGATCTGCCTAAGGCTTGGGGAGGTCCATGGTGACTAGCAGCTAGCAATGCACTGCCTAAAGCAAAACTTAATTCAATGAACTGGACCTTTCAAAGATGTAAAAATGAGACAGCCTTCAAAGCCTGATACTTGCATCTTGTGCAAGACTGAAATTCCTTCCCTCATTCTGGCATTACTGTATACAAAGAGGGATTTGTCACCACTGCTTACACAAGCAGAACACAGCTGAAGTGCAATAATGCACATAACAAAACAGGGCCTGATGAAACCACAACACAGAGTTTATGGTACAGCTATCTGAGACAACAGCAGCCCTAACAGCCATAAAAGTTCATTCAAGTCATATGTGACTTTTAAACATCATTTACGCACTGCAATACAGACTGAAATCACAAACTGAAAGCTTGAAAAGACAAACTGTGGAAAAAATAACAAGTAAAAGTGTCTTTTCAAAGTTTGCTCCTTTTTTAGATTTCCATTAGAAACAAACAAATCTTTATATTCCCGAAGTGACACATCATAGGCTTATAAGCCACTTTAACAGGCCAAGAAGGACAACTTGAACTTTGAACTTTGCCACAGTCATGGTTAACTCATCATTTAGACAGACAGCTGCAATAGCACCCAGTCAGTCCCTTCTGGGCCCATGACTGGGAGAAGCGTGCCTTCCTTGTGCCAGCCCTGTACTCTACCTACAGTTGAGTGTCAGCTCACAGATTCACAGAATATTCTGAGTTGGAAGGGACCCACAAGGACCACTGAATCCAAGTCTTATGTAAGTGGCCCATAGGGGCCCTGAGCTCACATATCCACTTAAACTGCAGCCAGAAAGGGTAGGAGCTCTGATGACTTCACAAATGCAAAAATGTCACTCTCCATAGCTTTTGCCACCCATGAAAATGAAGAAAAAGGAAAAAAGATCAGATACATTTGCATTACCTTTGAATGCTTCTGCAGTACTCTGCAGCCATATGCATTATAAAAAAACCCAAACAGAAAAAAAGGTGGCAAAAAGGCAACCAATACTCTGAAAGATGGATTCAGAAGGCAGCAGTCTGCATTTCCTTTTTTTTTTTTTTGTACTCAACTTGGGATTCAAAGGGTTTGAGATAACAGACTTGACTGGGGTGTACTAGACTGAATTTACAACTGTTAAGTGTTGTTTAGCTCCTGTGGCTTGCCCTGAGGCTTGCTTTCCTGACTGTATATTCCTTTCCAGACTGTATATTCGAGCCCAGTGCTCCTTGCTCTCACTGCTTGCAGTACCGCTTATCACCTCCCAGTAGTGTGTCTGGGAACATCCCAGTAACACCCATGGTGATACACATGGGCTGGCAAGTGGCCAGAGTATTGCTGCTTTCTTCGTTTTATCACACCCAGTACATAAAGTGGGGGGAAGAAGGAGGAAGCATGGGACATTTGGAGAGATGGTGTTTGTCTTCCCAAGTAACCCTTACCTGTGATGGGGCCCTGCTCTCCTGGAGATGCTGAGCACCTGCCTGCCCATGGGAAGCAGTGGATGAATTCCTTGCTTTGCTTATGTGCACAGCTTTTGCTTTCCCTAATTAACTGTCTTTATATCAATCCATGAGTTCTTCAGCTTCTACCCTTCTGATTCTCTCCCCAGTCCTGCTGGTAATAGAGCAAACAAGCAGCTACCTAGGGTTTGGTTAAACCTTGACAAAACGGTCCTCCTAATTATTTATATCCTCACTTCAATCTGTTCTAAATAAAAAAAAAAAAAAATGGCCTACACTAAAAGCAGAGTCCAGCCATCTGGAGGCTAGAGGAGAGTTAGGAGCACTGCCCAGCACTACAGCACCAAAACTGAGCAGGAAGAGGTCAGTGCTCACCACAAGATGCAGGAGCACCAAGCAGGTGCCTTGGGGAGGAACGGGAAATGTCTGTCAGAGCAGTGGTTCTGCCTTCTGCCACGCTCCCCTTCAAGGCAGCACACCTGGGTTAGCATGGCCCCCTCTCTGTGCCCTTCTGCCAGGCCAGGCACTAAACAGGTCCTGCTCCTAACAGACTGCTGGAGGGAACCTGCCTGTTGGCTGTGCTTGGTTGGGAGCCTGGGAGACTGGCAAGCACCCAGGAGCAAGGTAATGAAGAAATTTTGTACCTGCTAGCTGACTCTGGCTTTCTTTTAAGAGGCAGCAGCCACGAGGTGTATGTGAAAATGCTTGCATGTGCTTGCCTTGGCCAACTTTCATTTATTCCTCCAAAAGAAACCCAGGACATGCATTCCTCTTGTAATGCCACTCCCATACCTGGATGGTACTTCCTTAAAAACTTTACTGAAAACAAGCTTAAATTAATGCTTGTAAAACAATTTATGCAGAAGGTTCTACCAGAAGTTCTTGAAAGACCTCAAAACCACAAAGGAATTGGTTTACAAATTAAATGAGTACCATGACCCGTAAAATTGAAAGCTAATGATTTTTTAACTATTTAGTGGAATGAACTTAAGTATCGTGGATAAACATTATACACAGTAGATGGAGCATTTTTACAGCTTCTATTTACAACAGAATTTTATTTTCTAAGGACTCAGAGGTTTGACATTGTTCTATGGAGTTTTTAAAATCATTGTTTATGATAAAAATCTCCACAAGGTTGTAAGCTGTATTAAGAGGAGAGGCAGACTGAGATCACCATCTTGAGAAAAACCACAGCAAGTTGCACAAGATGGACACTTAAAAAACCACATATAATAATACAAGCTAAATATTGTTTTATCTATTTTTTGAGTGTCCATCCCTTTTGCTATAGCTGTAAAGTGTTGTATTAGATGACATCTAAAAACAGCACTTTCTACCATCTAATTTGCTTTTGTTTACAGCTTGACAGTAAATTGCTATGAATGTCAGTAATCTGAATCATAAAGAACAACTCAAGGCCACCAAGCTGACAACAGGAAGTCAGCTACCTGAATGAACTACACACATCCTTGGAAATGCGGCTTACAATGTGCAGGAAACACCTGAACTGCCGCCACAGCCTCTAAATCTTCTTCACCTTGACATGGACCTTGTTTTCCATGATACTAAAATGCAGACTGAGAGTTCCCATCAACAAGTGCCCAGCTCCACCGTGGAGTCAGAGGCCTATCAATGCAGGCATGTTGGGCACCCAGCTGCAGGAAATGCAGATGTTCCAACTGCTGCTGGGTTATCTGGCTTTGTTCCTTTTCTAAGGAAAACAGTGTCCTACAATGGAAGATGAAGATGACCGAACATTTACTCATTACACACTCAGCCTTAATATATGTATTACACTACTGGCACTTTGAAAGCCCTGTAAGATTTAAGGGAAAAAAAAATAATCATACAACTGTTGCCACGAAGTTCTGGGCTCCTCAGTACAAGAGACGTGGAGCTCGTGGAGCAGGTCCAGCAGAGAGCTACAAAACTGATCAAGGAATTGGGGCACCTCCATTATGAGGAAAGGCTGAAGGAGCTGGGCCTGTTTCATTAAGAGATGAACAAGAGGGGACTTCATCAATAACTACAAGTATCTGAAGGAGGAGTAAAAGGAGAGGGTGTCTCACTGGTGCCAAGCAACAGAACAAGAGGCAATGGGCAGAAACTAATGCACAGAAAGCTCCACCTGAATATGAGGAAGAACTTCCTTACTATGTGAGTGACCAAGCACTGGAACAGATTGCCCAGAAAGGCTGTGGAGTCTCCCTCACTGGAAATACTCAAGAGGGAGATGCTATCCTGGATGCTATCCTATGCCATGTGCCCTAGGATGACCATGATTGAGGAAAAGGCTCGACCACATGACCACTGTGCTCACTTCCAACCTGACCCATTCTGCTATTCTATATGTGACAGCATCATAAACACAGTTCAGACTTCCCTTTCCACCTTAATTCTTCCCCTGTAGTTCAGCACATCTGCTTGCATCAATATTATAACAAAGTAAGTTATTAGTCATTACAAATAAAACCATGCTACATCATAGCACTACTCTCTGTGTTTACAGAGATAACTGTTGTGCTGGACTAGGCTGGATTATAGCAGGTTTGTTTGACTAGTGATTTACTGGTATTGTGCTTTTTACCCTAAAAATGCTTAATACAATGTAGAAGTGGCATATTTTACTAGCAATTAAAGCATGCCCTTACAAAGAGACTAAGTCAGAGCAAACAAGACAATATTTAACATATCGAGCTATCTTACTGATCCAATGGGGGAAAAAGATAGTGTACCTGAAAAGTTCACCAGTCATAATCAGACACAAAATCAAATGAACTGGATATTCAAAATGCAAACTATTAAGGGACAATAATGCAGGCAGATTACTGTTTCTAGCACCACCAGTCCATATCAGACAAAGCTAAGCATGCTCAGGGGCAACCAAGTTCAGTCACTTCACCTGGGCATGGATCTGAACTCCAAGAAATCTCCATTTGCAGAATCCAAGGAGCCTGGGCACACAGCCAGCTCTCAGCAGCCTCAATAAAAACTAAATGCATGTTCCCTTTTGACTATTAAACAGGAACCTCTGTTTTTAATGAACTTTAACAGTTTAAAATGAAACTAGTAAGCCTATTTTTTTCGTAATTTACTTGCTGTGCAAACAGAGAGAACGCTGCTCTCCGCTGGCAAGCCACTCCTCCCAGGAGTGCTTGGCCAAAATGTGCGTGTCCCAGGCCACGATCCCGATACCTTCTTTACACTCCCCAGTCCTGTGCTCCCCATTTTCGACCCGAATTTCCCAGTTTCTCTACTCCCTTGGAAATACGAAGCTATAAAATACAGCGGAGCAGGCCTGTCCGACGCACACGCCGCTCCAGCTTTGCGAGCCAAAATGCGCGAACAGCCGAAACAAGGCTGATGTCACCAGCGCGCCGCCGCCGCGCCGCCAGACGGCCTCTGGGGCCAGGCTGAACCGCGCACCCACAGAGCTCGGCCGGGCCCCTCGGCAGGAGCACGGCACAGCCCCGGGCAGCGGGGGCTCCTCCCGCCGCCGCCCGGCCGCTCGCGCTGCCCCGACGGCTCCCTGCGCCCGCAGCGGCCGGATGCAGCGACGCGGGGCCGGCGGCTCCACCGGCGGCGCTCGGTCACGGAGGGTTCCGGGGCAGGAGGGCGCGGCACGGCCGGGACCGGTGCCGGTGCCACCGCCCCGCAGGTGACCCGTGCTGCCTATCAGCCGGTCGGCCTGCCCGGGCCGCCCCATCCACCCGTCCCGCCCCGCCCGTTACCTGCGGGCGGTTGCTCCCCTTGGGAAGCCGCGCTCCGGCGGGGCGCCAGCAGCGCCGCCACAGCCAGGAGGGACAGCGGCACCCGCATGGCGCCCGGCGGGGACCGAGCGGAGGCCACCGCCCCGCACACAGAGCCCCGCAGCGCTCCCACGCCTGCCCCCGCCCCGCTCCGCTGCGGCGCCTGCGCCGGGCAGGAAGGGGCGGGATGCCCGGCAGTGATAGTGCGGGGGCGGGTGGCGGCCCGGAGGTCACAGCCGGGCAGCGCCCGGGGGGCGCCGGGGGAAGGGGAGGAGGGGGAGCCGCGGGGAGCCACGGAAGCGTGGGTTGGCGGCTGCGGCGGCCCCGGCTCCGGCCCCAGCAATGAGGAGGATGTTGCGCTCCGAGATGCCCTTGCTGGCTTTGACAATGCTCTGTTTGGAGTGCTGCTGCTGGGCCATACCTGCCAGCCCCAGCCGCCTGGAAAGCACCGTCCAGCTCGACGTGTTGTGACTTGTGCTCGTTCCCCATTTCTTAAAAAACGAGGTGTTCACTCTGTGGAGTGTTCCAGAAACAGCACACTGAGCTCATACACGTAGAGGAATCCTAACTTACACTGGCAGGCTTTATTCTTTCTTGGAAATAACCTAAATGTATGTGCAAAAAATTGAAGTTTGCTGAGCGAGATGGAGACTGCAGCTTTTGCCATCTTGCTCTTCCTGTGTATCCCGTCCAGTGTCCCAATGCCAGGTGGTTCTGTGCCTTAACCTTTCAAAGTCAAGGCCACCCTGGGCCAGATGAGTAGAAGGACATGGAAGAACCCTCCTCTGCTACATGCCTCTGCAGCTGTGATGAGGATGTGGCAGCTATATAAGCTCTTGTCAGTGGTTTTGCAAATTGTGCTTTTTCAGACCTAAAATGGAGGCACCTTGGTGGATCTTTGACATCCACACGTTTTTTCAGGCTTTCAAGGAGACAGGAAGGAGGAAACAGAGCTACTTGTCAGAGCCATTTCTCTTCCTGTCCCAAGCATTAGCTCACTCCCTAGGGAAAGGTGTGGAGAAATTGATTTTCTTGCCATCTAATATCCACACTGGAAAAACTCAGGAGACAGCACAATTTGCTGTGTGAGAAGAAATGAGTAGCAAGGAGAGAAGAGGTCACAAGCTAGCAATGGATGCTGAAGAAAGCACCTCACTGTTATAGCCTCAGAAATCAGGTGTTCCCAGAGATGATGAAGTGGTGCTGTGGGGTGTAGGATCAGTGTGGGGTACAGAGCTAACATCTCCTCCCAGCTGTGCTAAGGTTGAAGAAAATGGATTGTGAAACTACACTGACTTTGTGTAGCAAACAGCCCTCATAGAATGAGCTTTGTGCTTAATGCAACAGCGAGCTTTTTACAACCAGCAAGCACTGAACTGCCTTGACTGAGGTATTGACATATCCACTGGCACATGGATTTCAACTGCCTGAATTAGGTCGTACTTGCATGGTATTTTCTGGCACATAATGACAGGATGACAAGAAAACGGCCTCACATTGTGACAGAGGAAGTTTGGATTAGATATTAGGAAAAAATTCTACATCATTGCAGTTGCCAAACATTAGAACACGGCTTCCCAGGGAAGTGGTTGAGTCACTATCCCTGGATAAAAGAAGTGCATATGTCACATTTAGAGACAGGGTTCAGTGGTGGACTTAGCAATGTTTCAATAACAGCTGAATTTGGTGATGGTGACAGTTTTCTCCAACCTACATGATTTTGTGATTGACATTATATTTTACACAAAACTAAGTAGGCATCAAGGCATCACAAGCCTGGATAGAGTTCAGGTGTTCTGACACTTGTATCAAAGGCTGACAGTGTACCTAAGGCGGCTGTCACATAAACAGAGCTTGATAAGGTTGTGGGTGTTTTATGAAAATACTTCAGAGACTGGAAAAAACATGAAAGGGGAAATCAATGAATAAAAATTAAGCCAGCTCTGTATGGAGATAGTAAATATGATTCCACTTATGAGAGCTGTTCCTGGTGTACCCACTGCCTGTGCCCCCAGAACCATGTGCACAGCTCCTGGCAGGGGGTGTTCTTAACTGTGCAGTCAATGTAGTCTGTCACCACCAAAACATTGCCAACTTGCTCAAATTTATCCTTGTCTTGAAGTGTTACACACTGGGGGGGAAAAAAAATTGGCTAATATGTAAACTGTCTTGTAACTTCCTCCTTTGCTCTTCACACTCTCAGCCCAAGTGCTAGTCATGTGCCTTTCTGCCAGTAAAGGTCCTGACAAGACAAACAAGTTCACACATCATGGGACACATTTTCACAGCCTTTTTGCATGCTTGTTTGTTTGTTTTCTTGGCTATCCCTTAGTTGTGTCACAGGGTTACTGTGCCTTCACGTGCACGTGCAGTAGCCTTCCATGTAGTTTTGCCATCCTTGAAGAAGTAGTACAGGATTTTCACCTCACTTAGACTGAAATGCCTGCTGCTTTGATTCAATATCACAGTCATAGCACCACATTTTCTTTAAATGCTATCATAAAGAGAAATCACAGAGAAGCTATGTCTAACCAGAACTTCCCCTAGTGATTAAAAGCACTAGCTGTGCTCACCCTCCAAAGGTAAAAGCAATTAAACACGTACACAGCCCCAAAAGAAATAAAATTTAAAAGTGCTCATCTGTGATCATTTCCCTTCTATACATCCCATTAATCTGTTGGCAAGTTTAGTAATCTTCTCATGTACACTTACAGTAAAAATGCTATGTACATATGTACATGTGTATTTTTACAATACAGTAAAAATACATATTTGATCTTCCAGGTGCATCATTCCTAACTCTTCAGCAGTCATTTCAAATGCATGCCCAGTTTTATTTTCCTTGGCTATTCATTCTTTCTAAATTCACAGTTCCAGGAAACACAGAACTCCATTGGAGCTCCCTTTATTTTAATTTTAAAGTATTTTAAAAAAGATTTTCCAGTTAGACAAAGGAATGCAGTACATTCTCCTTGACAACAACTACAAGATCTTGATATCTGACTAACTGTGCAATGGCTGTAGCCAAGCAGGAGGTCTATGACTCACACTGGCCACTTAAAAGTGCTGGTTTTGCATAGTGAAGATATCATGGAGCACACAGTGTGAGCATGGAGCTTGGGAATCAGCAACATCAATCCCTAGGAAAGCAGGCTTCATTAATTCTGCTGTTCGTGGAAAGTTTTTTTATGTGAAAAAGTGTTTGTTGAAGCAAGCTCTGTGATCTGGAAAGGGAGGAGGCCAAATAAATAGTAACTGGAATGAGTTGCAGAGGTTGAAGTCAAATAGATGAAGCAATATATTAAAGTGCCAGTGTGTGTACTGATACCAGCCAAGCTTTCATTCTTTTCCACAAGCTCCCAAAGAGAATTAGGCAACCATTGCAATAGGTGTCCTGCAGTTAAATAGGAACAGGAAGAGGAAAATAAGGATCTTCAGTTACTCATTTGAGCACAATGTTAAGCTGTTACCCTTGGGTGAAGTTGAGATGGAGTAGGGATCAGTTCAGGATCCTACAGGGAAAGGGATTATTCCTGACCAGGACACAGTTGGGCTTTTCCAGGAACATAAGAGATCGTCTTGGAGAAAACTCAGATGGCAGAGACTTACAGAGACACCTACCTTTCCAAATTTATCAACTTTTTTTTGTTTCCTTGGCCATTTATTAGATATCATTTGTTTGGCTTATGTTTCTGTTGTTTAAAAATAACAAAAGGATATTTAATAAATTAGTGGTGGGTCAGCAAAATGTCACTTCAGCTGAAGCCAGAACAGACAACTGGTCCTTATTCTATCTAATGATTTATTGTGTTGAGAGACTTGCTGCAATTGAACTGTGTGATAATTAATAGACTATGAAAAATGTTATTAGATGCTGTTTATTTATTAGCAGCAGGCTAATAAATTATAAATGTGTTGAATCCAGTAGAGAGAGGGAAACAGCAACTCCAGCACTTGAGGAAGCAGATATTTTCTGCAGCAGTGCATTTGAACTGTCCATGTCTGTCCCAAAAGGATGTTGCAATCAGGAAAAGGGACTGAAAGGAGCTATTCTGATCAACAGTTGAAAGTGGGTATTCTGAGGAGAGGTTAGAAGCGCTTATCTTGTCTAGTCTGGTAAAAGAAAAAGCTAAAACAGAAACATTTCTCTGCAAATACGTTCATTGTTTTTAAACCAAAAAGTAAAGTTTAAACATAATAATGAAATACAGAATGTTCCTGCCTGAATAAAGGCTAAAAATTACAGGAAAGTTTCTGATTTTCATGAGATTAGACCTTGGAACAGCTTCAGACTAAAATTAATAGGAATAAAAATCTAGTTAGGTATAATAAAGTTTGTTTATATTATAAATAATTATTAAAGAATAGTTATTAAAGACTATTTTACCAGAAAAGGGTTCTGGTAATCTCTCTGGAGACTACCTGAAGAATGTGTATAAATATTAGCTGCTGTATAAATATTAGCTGCTGAGAGTATTGTATTTTAGAGCTTGTTTTTCTTGTAAAGTGTATTATTGATAGCCTCCAAGCCTTTCATTTTTAAAGTTGTAGACAAAAAGCAAACTACATCCCCATAAAAGAGAAAAGTTCTTCTGACAATACTTTGAAATAATGCCAAAAGAGAAATAAAACCTGGTGAAAGAAAAAAAAAAGAGAGCACTTGATTTAATGAGAAGTCTTTCTGATTTCTACTGGACACGTGTAAGCATACTGAAACAAAATGCCCTGCAGAGCTGCACACAGACTGGCACAATTCTGACATAGTAAGATCAATAAAGGGATGGAATGTCTCATTACATCAAATAAGAAGTTACTTGTTAAAAAGAAAATTGTCAAGAATGGCTTAGATTGTGGAACTATGCCTGAGACTGATCTGTAACAAACTTTCATAGCGCATTGTAGAACATAAGTAGAACATAATTGCTACTCAACAAACAGGCAGCTAACCAAGCAGTTAGTAGTATTTGTGATTTTGTTTTCCTGATTTTTTCCTGAGAAAAAAACTTTCCTAAACTTTTCTACAGTTGTTTTTGGTTTTGCTGAAGAACAGCACAAAATTTGTGGTGGTTTTCTGCTATTGGGAGGAGAGCCATATAAAGAGGAGTTAAACATCACGCACGTGTCGGGAAATGGAGTGGTGTTCAGGTTTTTGAAAGATAAATTGCTTGTTGGTAGAATTGTTTCATTAAAGTTTAGGGCTTGACATGCTTCAGTGATCTCAGTCCTAGGTGGAGGGTAACAAAGCTTGGGAAGAAGGATATACAACTGATAGTGGGCACAAGGAATACAGATTTACAGGTCACAGGGACATTTGGCAGAATTCCTAAGGGTGGGTCGTTACAGTCTCACAAAACAAGGAATAAACTAACAGAACCAACTCAGCAACTGTGCTGAATCCTCTCCAGCTGGGTAAAAAGCAATTCTGGCAGGGAGAGATCATGACCACCAACTCATGAACCGCTGACCCAAGAAACCCACTGACTCAAGAGAAGAGAAAGACTGACCATACCCACTAATTAGCATAAGAAGCAAAGAAATCATTCAACCAATTAAGATAGACTATTAATTAATAAGAGAACTAGGTAACTTGTAGCCAATGAACATTAATGCCTTTGTTTGCTAAAATGCAATAAATAGTGAAAATTTTTGAAAGTCAGTGTGCTGATTTTGTGGATTTGCCACCCAGCACCACTTTCTGTGAAGAGCTGTAAATACATCAAACACCTCAGCCCTGTGTAGGGATCAGCCTCTTGCACACCAGGTGAAAGAACCCATTTTGAAACAACAAGAGGATCTCTGAAATGATGTGCAAAGATAAAATCACTCCTCTAAAATGTGTAAAGCTGGCAGGGCCATGCAGGTATGTTTTGTCCAGACTACACGGGTACAGTTTTTTTATTGATTTTTCTCTAAACTATTGATGTTCAGTCACAGAGTTAAAAATCAGTTTTACAGGAGAGAGAATAGGAACCAGACACCACAGAGGAGTGTGTGCATACTGTAGCTATAATACCACAAGGGTGTGTTAGGTGAAACTGCAACTTTTGCATTCCAATGTATTTTATTTGGAGAAAAAGCTTTTTATAAATCAAACAACAGCCTTGAACCGTGTTGGAGAGCTGCTGATCGCAGCAGTGTGTTCAGAAACATGGACCGTTTCACAATTTGGTTCCCTGACCACCCTCTGCCCGAAGGAAAACTGGACACTACATTTTTGCAAATTTGAACCTACACAGTGAATGAGTAAGAAAAAACTATCCACAATCACATCAGAAAATCATACACAGGTCTTTGTTCTCATCAAAGGCATTTTTTTTGTGGAAGTCAACCAGGAAAAAAAATACTTTTCTGGTATCTTTGATAAGAAATGTGCCTTTGAACTTCTCGTTCCAGTACAAATGTTCAGTATGCAGGTACATGCTTTTCTAGAGACACATGAAGCATACAGAATAGGTTGTAGAAAAGCAATTATTATTGGCCTGATGATCCTAATTGGAGTCATCTACTGTCTCTTATAATCATCTGCAGAGTAAAAAGGGAAGAGGAGCATGGAAAAAACACAAGATAGATGCACAAATCACTAATTCCTTCAGCTGTCTAGAATGGAAGCAAGGTGTTGAGTGATGTTGAGTGGCCCCCTCCTCCAGGTAAGGTACTGCCTTCAACAGCTGACATGGAATAGAGACAGTTAAGTCCCCTCTGCTTGGACTGGCAGAGGCAGAAAGTCACTGGTGCAGGCATACACATCACACTCCCCGATGCATAAGCACACATGGATTCATGGATCCCCTAGGCACCAGCATGACCCCTCTGATGGTCACTTGCCTGCATCCAACCCTCCCTTGCCTCCCCCACAGGTCTCCCAGTTGTTGGTTGGTCTGGATGGAGGCTCACTGCAAACACCCATGCACTCACATCTCATTCCACAGCCACCCCTTGTTCACAAGGCATTCAGGCATGGCAGCACTGACTCCCTGTCAGCGTCATGCCCCAGCCTGAGGCCCCCTTACTCACTGACTGGTCCAGCTTGAATTTTGCTGGTAAGCACACACACACCCTTCCCCAGCTCTTTGAGGAAGATACAGACACTCGCCCCCAGCAGCTGGCACAGGCTGTGACCCACAGCCCTGCTGCAGCCCCTGGTGCAGAGCCCCTCATTCAGCTCACTCACCCTGGGAAGGACAGACTGCTCATGCACAGGGCTCAGACAGATAAACACACTCATTGGACCTGTTTACATTTAACAGAACTCTTCATAGCTTTTTCTGCCTACTGCCCTCTTTGTTCCTCCATGCACCCCTTTGCCTGTGTTCCCACGGGGATTTGCACACCTTATCCCATTCCTGTAGCTATCCTTGTCCAGGTCTCCCCTGGCCTACAGTGCCAGCTGTTGCAAAACCCAGGGTCTTGGAAGTAGATCCCTTCCAACCCAAACAAAGCAAAAGGTGAGCCAATTTTCCAACACTTACATAATAAAAAAATTGTTAGCATAGATAGAATTCATCTGATTTCTCTGTGAGGTTTGTTCAGCTCAACTAGACTTCATGGTGCAAATAAACATCAGTGAAAATGAATAGAAAATTTCAAGCTGTTAGCTGGAGATATCCAGGAGAATTTAAACACAGGAAAGTATCTTACTAATTCAGTTTGGGATAAGACTTTAATAGGAACCAAAAATTATTCTGATAGAGAAAAATAAGAGGCATAACTTGAAGTCTGATTGATCTGTAGAGAATTTTGCTTTCCTGAGATATCAGATAAAAATAAAGAGATGAGATTGGACTGGGAAGAAATTAAAGTATGTGGGCATGCAGCTACCTTTGGTCCGGTGCATTTTCGTCTGTTGAAGGAGGCTGACAATGTATGCACAGGCTCAGGATTGTGTAGAAAAGAGTCAAGATCAAGAAAATTTGAAGAGTGTCCACGGGAAGATGCTGTTTCCAGATATTTTCAAGGACAAAGGGCACAGCATTGATGCTTGCTGGCCAAAAGGGGTGGCCAGCTGGGTTGCTGCTACACTGTCACCTGGTATGCTAACAAGTACATAAAAAGTGTAATATTGCTACCAGTAAGGACCATAGTCCAGAACTCCCCTTCTACTGAAGGCCTCTGATCACTGGCCTTCACAGCCAGGCTTCCTCTCTCCCTGGCCGGGTGCATCTTCAGCATGGGGAACGGGCAGTGGGGAGTGCCACCCTCTGGAATCCTGCATAGATGCCTTCATTGGAGCCCCTGGGGCAACAGCAAAGGTTTTGCTCAGCAAAAATGTATAATGAAGGCTATGTGTGGCAGGGTGTTTGTACATGAATGCTCTTCAGAGTTTTGTCTTCTCTATAATTGTTATATCTTTGCTACTTGCAATCTTTTGTTATCTCTTTTTCCTTCACTTTCTTTGGTCCATACAGAATGTCATGCCTCTGAACTTCACTGGGAAGATGGGCAGAACTGAGGGAGAAGGCATTTGAATTGCTGCGACTGCAAAGCTTCACTGCAGCTGCCAGACACAACTTGCAGTCGTGCACCAAGGGCAAGGGCACCTTTTGGGATGGAAACAGCCAAAGCTGCTGCTCCAACAAAGGCCACTGTGCAAATCAGATGAACTTTGTGAGCACGGTGGTAAGGGACACTGAGTATTGAAAACAATACTCAGAAGAGTGTGAAGAACAGGAAGGAAAAGTAGAAAACTCCCCAAAACTATGTACAGAGGAAATAATTAATAGGGAATTTAACAAAGAACAGGAACATTTTAGGAAGAGCAGTGCTTTGGAGGGAGCTTGACTGTATTAGAAAACACATTTCTTCTTGTTGTTTGCTTCTTACTATTTTCAGGTTCTGATAGAAAAGAAATGATGCTCAATCTTAACTTTTTGCTTATAAAGGAAACCAAAATCCCTGAAAGTTTCTGTAAGTTAGAATCAAAAGAAGTAACAGTGTGTTCAGTAAATAATAGCAGATTGGAGATAAACAATGAAGACCCAAGATAGCATTTCATACACTGTGAATCTTGTTAATATAAAGTAAATATGAACTTTACTTTCACTTTACAGATTGAGGATAAAATCTTCATTTTCATATTAGTCTCAAAATAGCAATAATATGCTATGAAGGAAAAAAAAGAGTTTTTTTTTAATTTTCATCCTTTTTCTCCTAATGCTATGCATTTTGAACAAAATTTAATAAATGTTAAGATATGCAATGAAACTTTACTCAGCTGTTAAGCCACGACATGAAAGTACTGCTTTTCACAGGATTGTCTGTGTCAGTGATGTTGGGCTAAGTCTGAAGTTTGCCAGCAATTTTGGGCTGCAAAACAGTCCCTGTGCTTTCGATTAACTTTTTTGGTTTCTGGGTGGAAGCCAAAAGTGCTTCTGTCATTTTTGATTTTTTTTTCCCATGGCAGCCAACCACGTCTGAGATATTTCACCACATCTTGTGCTGCAATCCAAACCTTGGTATATTAGCAATGCGCTGCATGACCCAGAGTTCTGAGGAGGGACCATGAGGCCTTTGTGCAGTTTCATGCCTCACTGTTGTGACTGTTTATACTGCCTAGATGGCTTAAAAATTTAAGTGTGTCCAGGAAAGAGTAATTTGAGATCTGGAAATTGCTCCTTGTGAAAAGAAAGCAAACAAGTTGGTTAGTACTGTTTATCTGACAAAGGGCAAATTGTGGTCTCCCTAGACATGAAGAGCTTTCTGATAGTAGATCTTCAGTCTAGGGAAAATTTTGTAAACAGATGCAATTCATAAAAGGTATTTACGTATTTATTAACAGTACATCCTGTCAGAACAAATTATGCAGAAAACAGACAGGATCTTTAGCACTTAATATTAAATCAAGATAAAGGATCTTTCTTGAAAATATGCCATAGCCTAACAGAAGTTCGAGGATTAGTCCAGAAACTAAGTGTAATGCAGGAATTAAGAAGAGGTCACACTGTACAAAGGGGGACTAGGTGATCCTTATTGTCTCTTCAATTCAATTATACAAGAGTACATGAGAATCTGCAAAAATTACCAACTGTGGTTGGTGAAGAGTTGTGCAAGAATGTTACATGATAGGGAACATTTCAATTCCCACTTCCCTTAAGAAGTTTTGAAATCCGTTTTCTGTGTTGTCTGCAGAACTGTAAAAAAATAGAAGAGAGCCTCAGTTCCTAAATAAACTGAGATTACACACCACAGGACATGCAGAAGACATGAGAACCCTTAGAGATTTCAGCCTTCTTATAGGAAGGAGAACTGATGACAGAGCATGTTATTTTCCTGACAAAAACATGTTTATTTGCAATAATGTCTCATAACTTCTTTATTTTGGTTTGGTTTGGTTTGATTTTAACTTGTTGGTGTGGGGAGAGTGGTAGTCTTCAGATGATGTTTATTAGAGAAGCCCTCTGGTTGAGTTGCGAGGTGCAGAAACCCCCTTGCTTTCTAAATGCCTTCTCAGAGAAAAGTCTAGGTGCAGCTACATCTAATCTTAGCCTTAGACTTTGTCAATGGTTTAAGTTTAAGGAATTAGAGAGGTGCAATCTTTGTACATCTTTGTCCCACAGTCTAAATGATGGCAAATCAGATATATTTCTATGAAAATGAATTATTTCTTATAATAAACGATTAGGCAAAAAGATCTTAGTCAGAATTATTTGCTAGTAAAAGTTAAAATTATTCATAGTGGATAGGATAGTGCACTATATCAAAGCAATTCTATTAAAGCTAGCAAAAAGAAACAATAATTACAGGAGAGGTTGATGTTACTCATCTGTACCAACAACCAAGGGCTTAATCTCTTTCAGTCAGCCTTGAGGGGTCTCCTTGGGAGATGTCCCCTACCCAAGGGAGGAATCCCCACCCACTCCAAGGAGGAATATGTTAGAACTGAGTCATATGAGAGTAGATTGGACTTCCATAGTATAAAGTGATTGACTTCCAGTCGCAGGTCTCCAGTTGCCTCACTATCAGTACATTGATTTGGGGTTGGAGACTCAGACTGATTTTAGCATAATCCAACACCAAAAGCAGCACATGATTCCCCCTCTCAATCCTTGCAAACAGGGCATTGTCCCTGACCACATTCCAGGCCAAAGAGTCCTGCTAGACTTGTATATAAATAAAGGGCTGGAGAAAATCTTCCTGTTTGTTCCTGGGGTCTTGTGTGTGCATGTGGCATTTTTTCTGAATTCTTAAAACCATTGCAGTTGTCTCTTGAGACAAGAGGGGTGCTGTGGTGGTGGCAAAATGGTTGATGATGCTATTTATACAGTACCAAAGGGTTTCATTTACTGCTCTGATGCAACTGACTTTCATGCAGTGTAAATATAGCTTTTGTATTTCTTTCTGCTGGGAGCTGTGCCTCATTGCCAGGACTGTGGCAATGTAGCTTGGGACACCTAGTCCTCATGCTAGCTTTGCAGAAACAGGGGAGATATCTTTACCCTTGTATGGTATGTCTTGTGTTGGCCTACAAGCTCAGTCCTACAAAGTTCAGAAGCTGGTTCCCCTCAGCTTCTTAAAGCCTGACTGACCTCCTCCATCACTTTCCTTACCACTGGCTTCTATCCCACAGAACTGAAAGGGGGTTTTGCTCACTCAGGATTAGACAGACATGAGCTGGCACTGGAGTCTGGTCAGAAGTGGCTTCAGAAAGCAGGTTTGGCAGGAATAGGTTGTGTATAATGTGCTCACCACAGCCATGCACAAGGGTTTCACTGCTCACTGCCCTGCCTGCACATCTCTAATGGACTCAAGGGTCTGGTGCTGCAGTGCTCTGTTCAACAGAGAGGGAGAAGCATCTCATACACACAAGACAGGTAATTTCATGTCTGCATACTTCTTTCCCATGTATCTTTAACCTCTGTCTTCTTTTCTCTCCAAGGCTGATCATGCTGTCTTGAACATCTTCTCTACTTCCAAATGGCAAGAGCATTTCAAATGAGCATTATTCCTGGATATCCACTTGTTTGAAGTAGTTTATCCTTCTGAATTAAACATTCAATGTGGAAACACTTCTAAGCCAAGATTTATCTGGTTTTAGAAACTAGTTTCTACGCCATAATTTCTTATTAAAAGTGTTTGCATTTACTAGTATAAAAGACAAATCTTTTCCCCCTCTCACTGATCAGGCATCCATCACAGATGCCTTCCTTAGGAACCACACCTTGTTTTCTATGGCATGATTTCCATTCTGGCGCCGACTATCCATGGCAGCAAGAAACTTAGTCTGCCTGTATAGGCCTTGGTGTTTTAGATACAGCTATTGCTTAAACTTTTCCCATCATCTTGTGCTTCTCCTTCTGGCTTAAGGAAATGAAAATACAAATGCACCAGTCACCTTTGAAAATTCTCAACCTCACAAACATGTGATAGCCCTTTAGAATTTTTTTTTTTTGAGGAAGAACAGCAGAGTTAATATTAGCAGAATAAAATTCAACAGTAGGAAAATATGGAAATTAAATTGATACAGGCTCCCAACACATTTAGCATCAAAATGGCATCACTAAAAGGCATAGGCTGCCAAGTTCATCTGCTCTGGCAACTGTGATTTGTTTTTAATCATTGCAGTACAAATGAGGCATTTCCAGACATCAGCATATCCTTTGTGAAGACCTACAGGATAATAACATGATTTATATTGAACAGGCACTGTTGTACCTGTTTTACACCTTCTTTCTTGAAAGAAGCAGATATTTCTGTTCTTGGAGAGACATTGTTACATAATTGTTTGAGAGCCAGCAGAAGCATTTGAAAAAATTGCCAGCTGTTCATTACAACTTTTCATCTGAATATTGCTTCCCACACAGCTGAGCTGCTGGAACAGATCTGAAGGGTGTTCTCTACATTAAAAACTGGACATATTAGTGCAAGTTTCAACAGTGGTTTTGGCTAAGTAAGACTAATTTTTCCAGGAGCAGATTGGGGGTGCTTGTACCATCAGTGCTCAGCTTCTAGAACTGGGTGTTACAGCTGAGCAGGGGGCAATAAAGCAACTGACCTTTAAAGTTCATTTAAAGTGTGGGTGTTGGGATTGTAGCTTTTGCATCCTTTGTCATGAGTGGGGAAATTAAATTTAAAAGCTGTTTGGTTCTGGCCCTTCTGTGGCTGAGAAAAGCCAGAGACTTCATTAACCAACAAAAAAACCTGAGGATGCAGAGAACAACTGGTGTTTATGCATAAGCTTTGATCTCTGCCCAGTCCTTCTATTCTACACCCAGTCCTGTTTTTAATGTCTTTGTTGATGATCCGGGTGAGGGGATCAAGTGTACTCCCAGTAAGTTCACAGATGACACTAAGTTCTGTAGGAGTGTTGATCTGCTGGAGGGCAAGAAGGGGATCTGGACAGGCTGGATCAATGGGCCAAAGCCAACCATGTGAGATTCAACAAGGCCCAGTGCCAGGTCCTGCCCTTGGGTCACAACAACCCCTCGCAGTGCTACAGGCTGGGGGCAGAGCAGCTGCCCAGCAGAAAAGGACCTGGGAATGCTGATTGAAGCTGTCTGAACATGAGCCAGAGTGTGCCCAGGTGGTCAAGAAGGCCAATGGCATCCTGGCCTGTAGCAGGAATAGTGTGGTCACCAAGATCAGGGCTGGCCACTGGTGAGGCCCCACCTTGAATCCCGTGCCCACTTTTGTGCCCCTCACTATAATAAAAGACATTGAGCAAGTCCAGAGCTGGTGAAAGGTCTGGAGTACAAATGATATGAGGAGCAGCTGAGGGAGTTGGGGATGTTTAACCTGGAGAAAAGGAGGCTGAGGGGAACCTGATCGTTGTCTTCAACTCCCACAAAGCAGGCTGCAGCCAGGTGGGGTTTGACCTCTTCTCCCAGGCAACAGGACAAGAGAACACAGCCTCAAGTTGCACCAGAGGAGGTTCAGGTTAGACATCAGGGAGAATTTGTGATGGAACAACTGTGGAAAGGGTTGTTAAACATTGGAACAGACTTCCCAGGAAAGTGGTAGAGGCGCCACCCCTAGAAGTGTTCAAGAAATGACTGCATGTCATGATCTAGTTGACAAGGTGGTGATCTGTTAAAGGTTAGACTTAATCTTAGAGGTCTTTTCCAACATAAATGGTGCTGTGATTCTCTGACGTGCCCATGGTCTGAGGAACAGCACAATAGGAACAGCACATTGTAGCTTGTTTAGCCATGGATCCACATCTCCTCTGGTGTCTAATAAGGTCTTCCTGCAACTGGAAGAGTCCCAGTGTGTATATGTGTTTATGTGCACATCTCTCCCTTTTATCAAGTTCCTGCTGCATAGCAAGGGGAGAGCTTTCATTGCTGCTTTCCTTCCAGCGCAAGCTACAATCTCTTTCTTCCTTCTATCTCTGGGTGGTTTTGTTGTTTTTTGTTTTTTTTTTTTTTTTAATTTTCATTATATTTGTAAGAATTCACATGGTATTTAATGAAAGTTCTCCAGTTAACTTGCAAGCTTTTGGAAGAGAGGATGACCACTTGTGCAAAAGTACACATGGCAGGGATGGGGGGACTGTCACTCCTGTGTGCACATACACAAGCACTCCTCCTCAAATGGAAATGAGGCTATAAACATTTTTTGTTTTATCTGTAAACTGTGTGTGCAGCTATCACAATATTTTTAAGACAAAAAAAAACCAACAACAAACCAAACACAAACATATGGGTAAAGATACACCAGTTTGGTTTTTTGCTGATTCCAGGTTAAGTGGGAAAACTAGAAATCAGTGCTAATACAAAAAATAAACATCCATTTAACCTTTTGTTTTTGTTGTTGCTATTCTGTTCATCTGGCATAAATTTGAAAAATAATAATAAATCTTTTGGGGGCTGTGATTGTTTTAACCTGCCAGTAACCCCCTTGAGTTCATCAGAGCAAAAGACAGCAAAAGCCTGTTTATTGTCCAGCAGGCACCTACACATGTTGTAAGTGAAGTTCCATCTGGTCACAACATCGTGGATCATCTGGGTAACAGCCAGGCTTCATTTGCTTCGTGTCCTGGACAGCATGAAGGCAGCCGAACAGGAATATTTAAATGACTGACCAACCGCAACCAAGTTTGCCCCTGAGAATTCGTTTAATAATGACTGCTCACTATGGAGCAGTAGCGGCTCTGTGAGTTGTTTTCTGTTTTAAATGAGCCAAGCTGGGCTCCATGGAATGATTTAGCCTTTTCATTAGGTACCAGCAATTTACTGGAGGCACACTCTTGCTCTTACCTTTGACGATTGGGAGATGGATATTGACTGTTCCTAAAATTCTTCATGAAACTTGTTAATAAGAAAAACCTGAAGAAACTTGGACTGCATAGCACAGCTGACAGAGCAGTTGTATGGAGTGTATTTTAGACCTGAGCAGAGGGCACTTAAAGCTCTCCCATATCAGAATTATCCAGGCCTTTGAAATTATTCATACCTACTTTACACAAGGGCAAAAGACAGAATACAGATGCACCACTTGGTTTTTTGTAACCCATGACCTGAGCATTCCTCAGAGAGACTTCTGGTGGCCAGCACTGCCATCCTGATGGCAGTGGTGGATGGGTAAGGACCCCAGGGGCATAATGCCTCTGCCTCCAGAGGTTCCCCAGCTGGGCAGGGGTAGCTCACAGCTGGCTGTGATGTCCTGCTACCAGATGTATGTTCCCCTTGGAAGACTCTGGTCTGCAGATCTGGCTTTGGGTAGGGTAGCAGACAGCAGCCTAGCACAAACACCTGCACCTTCAATGACAAATGTTGACAGAGGCAGTGCTTGCTAGGTGAGTAATACCTTTCACCTGGGGCTAGGAGGACACGCAAATCCCAGCATGCTACCTGGACACTAATGAACGCTTCCAAAAATTCATTCTCTCTATAAATACTGGGTTGGCAGTGCCCAAAGAAGCCTTTTAAATCACAGTGAATCTTGTGAAGTTCTGTAGTTTGCTCACTGCTTGTTTATCATAACAGACTTATTCATAAATTATATGGAGAAGTGCCTGAGTTTACCTCCAGAGGTGGCTGTGAAAGGTATTCCTTTCTGCTTTAAAATGTGGGCATTTTCTATAAAGATATCATTCCTGGAAGATCTTGGAGTAAAAAATATCCAAGAAAAAATGGCCTAGGTAGCACCTTGACATCTATCAGGATGGTGCGTGGGCCATTCCTTTCAGAAAATCTCAGGAAGTAATGAATGAAGATTACAGGGGCAAATCCATGACAAGTTGGTTGCTATAGAGGCCATGGAGTATTTAGGGGATATCAGTCAGCCCACAGCTGGGCATACCTGTGCCTGCCACCTCCCAAAGCCAGTCCTGGTGCACAATCTCAAAGGACAAAGATGTGCTTAAGAGTATACAAAATTAGATTTCAGAACCTCTTTGTGTCTGTATTTCTGTCTACATATAACCTGAATGTAAGGACTCAGAAGCAGGCATGCACGTAAACAAACACTTCAGATCAGTGGGGCCAATAACACCGGTGTCGCCACAGCTGGATAAAGCCGTGCAGGAGCTTAAGGAGGCAGTAAAGTGAAGTTTGGCTCGAATCAAACTGCCCCAAAGTATCCTTTCCTTTCTCGGGCACGGCAGTATCTCCCCGCATCCACTTGGAGTCACTGTAACACAGCGGCCGCGCCGGGGCCGGCCGGGGGGCGGCGGCAGAGCCGGGCTCCATCCCTGCATCCCCCGAGCAGCGGCACTGACCGCCCAGGTCCGAGCTGCCCATAAACATCGCACCCTGCCACGTACACAGCCTTACGTGATGGGCTTGAGTTTATGGTTATGAAAGCAGATATTGGCGAAGTGCATTTTCCTGGACGCTTGAGCTTCGCAAAGAAGTGTAAAAGACAAGCATTAATTTGTTAAAAAAAGCAATTATTTCATTACTGCTTGTGCACTGAAGTATGTGCTCATATGAGGTGCACAGTCCCGTGGAGGGGATGGGGTTGATCATACCGTCCTGTTTCTGCAGACCCGTGCTTCTGCGGAGCTGGAAGCTTTGGGAGAGAAGGAGACGTGGCTGGGAAAGAACCCAAATGTTCTCTTCTCAAATGAAGATTGCAAAAACGGACAGAGATTGACAGAGCACAACTACTGAGAAGAGCATTGTCTTCAGGGTTGTGAGCTGTACACAGTAAGCAGTGTATTTCACCTAAGAATTTTAATTTAAAGCTTCCTTCATTTTTTCCGCTGCTGTTATACAGTAAATCTCACAAATACGGCAAAGATTACAAGGGGTTACAACACTGCACAACACTCTAAATTGATACATTGCATTTTTAGCATGCCCTTTAAGAAAACATGCTATATAACAAATTAACATTAAAATAAATGATTTTCAATGGTTTGCTTGGCAGAGAGGTAAGAAAGCATAATAGCTGTAAGGAACAGTATTAAAAGTCTATTAAATTATTACATTACTGTTTCAGTCACTAAAAATTACTTGAATGGACAGGAATCCATTTCAGTTTTGTAAAGAAATCTCGGTGTATTTCAGAGATGGGATGATTTTCCATGGGCAGGAGCAGCATAGTCATGTTTCTCATGAAATACTCTGCTATCCTCTGACCCTTCTCCACATTACCATTGCAATCCAGATATTTAGACCATGCCAAAGTATCGAATGAGACATTTACAGTAGTTCTGCTGCCATAGTTGCTATGTGTGTTTTTGTCTCGAGCGTTATAATTTCAAAGGTATCTTCTGAACAATATCCCAAGCCACCAGACAAATACATATTGAGTTAGTTTAGCAAAGGATCAAACCAGAATACAGAACTGATGCTGAACAGGCTGTGGGCACAGGCTGCAATTCTCTGGGCAGTCCCAGAGAGGCTGTGGCAATTGGTATTTAACAGCATTCCTCAGAAGGGTAAACGTGGCGTAAAATGCTGAATAGGAAGGAAGCTACTGCCTTTAGCCTATTAAAAACAAGACATATTTTGAATCTAACTTAAAAAATACACATCAACCCTTGTTATTCTGAATAAAGAATATCTTCTATTTCTGCCTGAGTGATGAAATAATAATAGTTAAAAAGTCATTTCACTCACCAAAAACCAAAAAGCTGTTTAACAATAATCATCACATAATTATATCCTCATATATATTTACTTTATTTTGATGAACATTACAATGTTTAGGAATTATTCATTTATTTGAAGTTGTTTTCAACATTAAAGTTTAAATGATTGTTATAACGTTGATCTTGTCAGCAGAATATGCTCAAAGAAACCAGAGGATTCCATCATGAATACTTCTATAAATTTGCTTACTTACCACAGAATAGAACAGCAGTGTTCCAAGGACAGAACAGCCTGCATTGTTGTGCAGGAGGACATCAAAATGGAGACTTCCACAGTGTTTGGAGGAATCTGAATACCTTTTCCATATAACTAGTAGATCTGAGTCTTAAAGATGCAAATGGCAATATATAATTATATCATTTTTTTTCCTTCAGCTATGTACTTGACCTGAATTATGCTTTCCATCTGAAGCCTAATTTGTCTCTGCTGAATGGCATAATTTCCACTATCGGTATAATTAAAAATGAACAAATGCATACTATAGAGTTTCCTCTGTGGCAAATGACATATTTAATTTGGTTTCTTTATCTTCATTCTGTATGCTCAGTCCAGCTCCAGTTGGCATGCAATCCATTTCTACAGCAAACCCTCTTTCTATATATTACATATATGTAGGGGTTATACAGTACCTGTGACTTAGACTTCCATAAAGAGTCTGGAAGCAGAGGAATTGACAAATCTGAAATATTCCCAAGAAATACAAGTCCAAACAAATGCAGACATTTTCAATGTGAGCATTTTCAAAATGAAGATAAACTCTTCTATAAACTTCCATAAATGTGCAGTCTCTTTTCTAAGAAGTGCTGTTTCAGAAACTGTATTAGCTGCAATTTAGGATTGTATATACTATAAATGTGGTCATTTGGCTCTTTTTAGCAAGTGGTGACAGCTTAAAATTTTCCAAATGAACTGCACCACAGCATTTTTCAAGGTAATTGTTGCACTAATTTTTTATTTGCTAGATAGAAAGTACTCAATGTTCAATAAAATGCAACTTAATGAATTGCTGGATACATTAAGTACATAAAAACTTCCCTTTAACTTCATTAAATAGTATATTCTTTCTGACATGGAAGGTGAAGAGGGAGGGCAGGTACATTTTACTGTATGCTGCTGATATCTATTGAGCCATGAAGGATCTTTCAGTGCACAGCCTGGAGTTTAGTAATTGGCAGAGAAATTGCTTCAAATTCCAGGTAAATATGTTTAACTCATGCTTCTGTGATACTTTCTGGGTTAAACTGCTGACATTCTTTTGACCTGCAAATTGCACAGGATTTTAGGGGACATTTGAGATGTTAATAATCTTTCTAAGGGGAAACCAATTTCCATTTGCAGTCTTAAGTTTGGACCAGAAACTTTCTGGAGCTTTTAAAGCTAAATATGCAACTCCTGCCTAGGACACTGTCCTGGGGCACCTCTGGGGTGATCCCTGAGCTGCTCTGTAGTAATGGGCTGCTCCCTCCTCTCTGCAAGGAGAAAACTACCTCAAGTGAATCCTTCCTGGAAGCAGAAAGAGGATTAGTTAATTAAGAATTAGGAAGTGTCTCCAAAGGGTAAGGACCCTGGTTTTAGCTTCTCATGGTCATATGAAAATGGAGGAGAATTGAAATGCAGCTCAGGGAGCCCTGGAAAGGGCAGGTCTGTGGATGCTCTTGGGGGCATGGCATGGTACAACACATGGCTGCCCTCAAACCCAGTTTGTAAAATGCTGTGGATAAAACTCATTTATATGTGAAATCTCACAGTGCTTCTCAGTGTTGAACCACTCAGAAAGAACAGGCTTTAGGGTGATGGAATGAAAGCCACCTGAGCCCATCAAGGTGCAGGGCATCCCCCATTTTGCTAGGGAATGTGCCCTTGTGCCTTAGCCTTTCAACATCGGTGTTATATCACTTGCTTTGGACCAAGAGTCCAGTTTTGCACTATGCCAAAATCCCTGCAGAAAGCAGGTTGTCTGTCAAAAGACAGCTACATCTTGCCAAGACCACTGTAAATTAAAGATTCAATTTAAGGGTGTGATCTTGCATTAAATGGAGCCAGGGACAAAAATCCCACTCATCTCAGTAAGGCTGGGCAGAGCTCACCAAGTGAAGACTTGGAGGTTGATCTCCCAGGGACTAAGTCACCACCATAACCTGCAAGTGGTGCCCTGGCAGTGGTGAGAACTGTCACACTTCCCACCATCTCCCTGATGTTGCACTTTCTCCCAAAAGGCATATATTTAGCTTTGAAATTCTTAACTTTAAAAAATAATTCCTCATAGACTGGTGGCCCTTGTGGAAAAAAAAAATTAAGGAAAATGAGAAAAATGAAAAAAATTTAAAATTACCTCTAACAGACAAATCGAATTTTTTAAGTGGTAGGAAAGTATTTACGATTTCCTGATGAAAACTAAGTTGCTGGATGTTGGAATTTTTAGTGTCTGCTTTATTTGCTTTTCAGGTTTTTTAAAATTATAATAATCATCTTGATAGTCTTATGTGAAAAGATGACTCCTGCAGAGATTTTCACTTAAACAAAACCAGCAACATTAATTTTCTATTCATCTATCTGAAGCAATTGAAGCTACAATATAGATAGTTTACTTGTGGTAGCTCAAATTGTTTAAAGTGCTTAAAACCCTGGACTTGTTATCTTTACATAAAAATAATCAAGTGGTCGATAGTGTAATTTCTTTTGCCATGTGACAAAACCAAAACTCAGCAGACCAAGGCCCACTCTTGCTAGCTCTAGCATGAGAGTGTTGCTCTGACTTTATCCATGTGCATATTGACCTGCATTACAGACACCAGGCTGCCATACAGAGTCACAAACTGACATGGTGACCATGAAGTCTGTGTCCCTCCTTGGTCTCCAGCAGCCTTTCTCCTTGGCCTTCCCCAGCCAGCTGCCACTCCCTTGTCCCACAGCCCTCCTTCCCAGCCCCTAGGATGTCATTGCCTCCCTTCCAATCCCTCACTCTGCCACCATGTGAGCACCGCAAAGCTTCGGCTTCAAAACAAGACAGGATTTTCTTGTCCACAAAGTGGTGAAGAGAAGGTGGAAAAATTGGCTCCAAAGTTCTGCCCACCAAAGAAACTTCCAGATTTTTCATAGGTGTTAAGTTAAGCTCAAAATATTGTTAATTTTTTAAGCATTTAAAAACACTCATTATGACTTGTTTTGGTTTATTTTGTGGTCTGGGATTTTGTTTTTGAACAGCTAGTGGCCCAGGGTTCTTCTTCATTATTTCTCTAAAATTCTGACAACTCAAATGTTTGCTAATGAGCTATTGCTATTTTTGCTTGAGATCAGTCCAACAGTTTTGTTCACATCTGCCTGATCCCATTAACTCTTTCATTGCTTTCTGTTTTTCACCAGTTTGAGAGATGAGGCAGATCTTTTTGATTCTGTGTTTATTCATAAGTATCTGACAGGCTAGCTCCTGCATTTTTACCTGTAGGTCCCAAAAATGTTTTATGGAATCTAAACTGTAACTTGTCATAGATATAAATGAATAGAAATGTCTGACATTGTGGGGGGAGGGAGGAGGGAAAAAAAACCAACAGTGAAATCACCAGAGAATGGAGATTAAAAGCTCTGCAGACTTTTTTGTTAGCACTGTGAGCATGACTACAGTACTACATGAGTACAGTACTACAGTAACTCGCTGGCCTCCTTATTTTATATATCTTCCTGTGAGTCCTTGCATTCAAACCTGGCGGAGACCTGCAGGCAAAGCAGTTGGTTTCAATCTGGTCTTTTGGGCAGGCTGGACAAAGGCATCTGCCTGGGAGAGCACTCTTGGGAAGGTTTTTAATCAGTCTGTAACTGCATAAAGAGAAAGCACATTTCTGATAGTGATAATAAACTGTAGTGCCACCACTAAACAGTGATAGAATTGATATCCACTGCTCTGATGTTGAATGGCACTGAAGGCATGGAAAGGCAATTTTCAATACCTCCTCCATCCTAGTGATCTGAAAAGGTAG
This sequence comes from Agelaius tricolor, assembly GCF_023055355.1. Taxonomy (NCBI): domain Eukaryota; kingdom Metazoa; phylum Chordata; class Aves; order Passeriformes; family Icteridae; genus Agelaius; species Agelaius tricolor. The sequence continues at coordinate 50,812,915 of NW_027269261.1, forward strand.
CAGAAAGAGAAGAGAGGAGCATGAGGATGGATGTTTATCCTGCAGAAAAAGGAAAAATCTTTACTTCCCATCAAAATTCCAGAAGCTTGGGCTTATTTTGCTTAATGCCATTTCAGATATTTTGCTGCAGGGTAGGTTGAGCACTATTCCCATTTCATTGCCTGGGATAGGGGTTTTTAAGTATCATGCTCCACACAGCTGTGCACCAAGTCTTCACACTGAGCTGGGAGCAGATCCCATGGTGAGGGGATGACATCTCCAGGGGCTGGGAGAAAGTGAGAGCAAGCTGAGTCATTCCCTGTCTCCTTATCCTCCCTAGTGGTGTCTCTGATTTGGATTCCTTTCAGCCCTATTCATGAGCTAATAACTGAGGGAAGGGCATGGGGAAAGTTATTTGCATTCCAACATTATATTTAAAAGCAATAAATTACTGGCAACTATAAACAATCTCCCTGCTGACAGCACAGTTCATAAAAAATCTGGGTTTGCGTATTTGTTGCATTCGCATGTGTATGCGCATATTCAGCCTTGTGGGATTTCTCCCCTAGTATTTATTTTTCTGAATGCAGTGCACAATGGAATGAAGATTTTTGCTTCTTTCTCTCATTTGAGGTGGGTCTGGCTAAAAAGTATGGTTGTTAACACTGCCTTGAGTTAAGTTTCAGCTTTAAACAGAGAGAAAAGGTTGTGAAGACCTGGGTTAAACCTAGACAAATGTCCAGAATGCATTCGTTCCTGTGATTTTTACTGTAGCCAGAAGGCTGCAGTAAGACTTCAAATTGCTGCTGAAGAGGAAAGAGTCTTAGGGAGAAAAAGGGGGAGGAGGGTAAAGTCAGCATTTGCTATGTGTCCACAATCTGACTACTGAATGCTTGGGAATGGGGTTTGCAAATGAGGGGAAAGCTACTCTATTTCTGTTACTAAAGATGACCCCAGCCTAAAGATGTGAATGCGAGAGTAAACTGAGAGTGGTGATGATGTGAGGTCTGTGTCTCTGCTCTGCAAAATCTGTCAGGTACATATGATGGTGTCACAGCAATGCAGTGATCCTTCAGCCTGGTGCATTCCTGGCATCCAAGTACACTTTTCAAAGCATTCTCAGTTAGATGCATAGTGGAAAGAATGAAACTCTGCTGGAAAAAAAAATCAGTGGGTTTCATAGAAACATTCTCTTAGGTAAACGTACAATAGTAAACTGCCAGATTTTTCCTTTATGGGATTTAATTCCTAGAATTGCTTCAACTTGTACTTGTAATGTCCTCAAGCCAGCATGGTCCTCAGTCTTTGTGCTTGGGAGGTATGAAGGTTTTGTCACCATCTGTTTCTGCAGCAAGGAAGCAAAAAAATGGCAAAAAAGAAGAGATAATTCCATTGCTGCTTCAATAGACTGAATGTCATCTGTGTACATCAAGATGGGGCTGCTTTGGCTGAAGTGGCCTGACTGATGACTAGGAAAGAAGGAATGTTGCAGCCTACCATTTCATAACCAGGTGGGGAAAGGCAAGAGTGCTGCTGTAGTGCAGTGTAGGCATTCATAGCAAGAACCACAGTCTAGAGTTCTTGGCTCAGGAATAGCTGTGGTCTAAGTTCTTCATGTGGTTTCAGATGAGTGTGGCTAAAACTATCTGTAGAACCACACATAAAACCCCGTCAGAATGAGGTCACAGAGCAAGGATGAAATTCTGCTATGAGTAGCACAATTTCCAAGCTGGGCTGGTATTTTCAATCTCTAAATAAGAAGATGCTTTCTGGATCCAGCCAGTGTTAGGTCCAGTGTCACAACTCCTCTGTTTCAGTGGCATGTCCTTCATGAGAAGACCAAGTATGTGTGTCCCAAATGCTATTGAAAAGCCATCAGTTAGTGCTGATGAGGGACTGGCTGAGAATGGAATGTCCCCACCATGCCTCTGGAGCGTTGCAGAGAAGTTGAGCCCAGGCACAGAGATGGGAAAAATGAGGAGGTGGGGACAAAGGATGAAGAAGACAGGGAAAGCACGTGCTGTCAGGAGGGTGTTGGAGAAAAAGGTTTTCTTTGTACTCTCTAGAGGCAGGGCATCACCCTTCCCTTTGCCCTGGTTCCCTCTATGGATGAGCAGGAACTGCAAATGTTATCACACAGGCTGTTTGGAGTGGTGTTTTTTTCTCTGGCTCTTGCTCTCACGTGTCCCAGTAGCAACATTTTTCAGGTCACTTTCCAGATTTGTGTTGGACAATTAGCCTGGAGCAGGAGGCATGGCGGGATCATGGCTGCCTTTCACAGGGCTGGTGCTGTGTGCTGGACACCCACCAGCTTCTCTCCAGAGAAGGAGGTATTGGCTGGCTGGGCCATCACCCTGACAAAGGCAGGGCTTTCCTTAACACACAGGCTATGCTGAGGCCCAGCTGACTCACTGAGAGCTGAAATTTGGTCTGGATCAGCTCAGGGCAGTTTCATGGCCAGTAACACCGGCAAAAAAAATCTCTCTCTTTGGTTTGGGATAGCAGCATGACAGGAGCGTGAGCCTGGACACTGGGCACCTCCAGCTGGATGCTGCAGTTCACAGAGGATTTCCCCTTCATTTCCCTTCAGCTCTACAGGCTTTTGCTGGAGGAAAGCAGCAAAATGAAAGTCAAGAAGTAAGCCAGGCTTTTACTCAGGTGTTTGTCTTTTGAATGGCTGTTTGATTTTTCCTGAGCTCCTCCATTGCTCTGCTGCTGCTCTTCCCATCTACCCACAAGATCAGACTGAGACTCCAGTGGGGGTTATCAAGGTCTGATCTCCCACGCTGTGGATTAAAGAATGCAGTGCTGTGTGCATTGGCAGATAAATGTACCTACACTGATGTGTGGCTGAAGCGAGTCCTGGCAAGGAGTGTACGATGCTCAAGTGGCTCCTCTGCTGGTTGGAAGGGACAGGTTTAAAACCTAAAAAATCAGAAGCAGATCCTGGGCAGCCCTTTGTGGGCACTGAGGGGGAGAGAGCAGGCCCTATAGATCTCCATGAGAAGCGCCACTCGCTCGGCAGGGAGAGTGGAGCAGGCTATGCCTGTGGTTCACATCTCTTTGTCAATGGCATCCAGCCCCTGGCCTTGGGAACTGACTGGCGGCAGTTTGCAAATGTATGTGCTTGGCTGGGAGCCTGCCGTTCCCTTTGTCCCGGCGGCACAGGGGGGCTAATAGGGAAGCCGGAGCGTGTCATCCCTGACTGCCAGAGCCTCCAAGCAGTAACATGACGGGCAACTTTTCAGACAATATCCAACATGAACATTCAAGGCTGAGCCTATTCTTCTTCTAGACATTGGTACTGACTGATTCCACATGCTGTTTTCCAGACTCTGTTGCAGTAACAAACTCCAGTCCTGAATATGGACCATCCTCCCGGTGAAAAGTCCTATTAAATCTGAAATAGTAGGATCTGTTTGGCATAATAAAAAGTTGAATGTCTCTGAACATCGTGTATAATAAACAAGTAAAGTATTTGTAGACAGTCTCATATAATGTACACAAAATTATTTGTGTTTGCTCCACTCTGCTTTGCACATTTTGCTCCGGATTCTTATATGTCATTTTCATTAATGTGTGTGCAATTAAATTGTGCTGTGCTGGACCTTTCCTTAAGATAAAGTAATTACAAGTCAGAGAGTGTTTGAGATGGGAGTGATAATGGAGGAAATACGCTCCTCCTTTTCACTCCTGGGAAAATCAGAATCTGGTGGCTGTAGGGAAAAATCCCTTGGAGCTTCCATTGACCTTCCAGCTTAAGGCAAGAAATTTTGTTTTCCTGGAAGGCTAATTCTTTTGGGATTTGCTAATGGGCAAACCATGCACTGGTGGATTTCATGTCATGAAAGCAAGGCAAATGGAAACATCCATGAAGACACAGGTGGGCTGTGCACCTAATGGGTGAGTCATATGTAGACTTTCATTTAATCTCCTGAAGACTGGCATGATGGCCATGGCTGACCTGATCCAGGGCCAGTGATGGTCCTGCTTTGAGCACGGGACTGGAGAGCATCGCCTCCAGAGATCCCTTGCAACCAGCTTTCCTCCACTCCACGTGTGGAGTGCCTACATTCGCAATACGTTGCAATTCCCTTAAACCAGCTACTACTTGTAAATTGCTTGGAAGTCCTGATGAGTTTGATGCTTTCTTGCTGCTTGTGTCCTTATTGCCAAAAGCTAAACATAAAAGCATCCCAAACAATTTACAACTGAAAGATTCAGTCATCTGAAAGACCAGCCTGAATTTCTTCATTGCATCCCCGGAAGAAAAGCTGCAATCTCCTACCCCTGTCTGCAAATGCTGTCAGGTGGCTGTGAAAGACAGACGTTTTCCAGTACTGCAGTTACAGCTCCGTTTTCTTCTGCCAGAAATAGAGTAGCAGTGGCATGTGATTTGCAAATCTGGCATACAGGCATCAGCCTGGTTGAAAACAATCAACAGAAGCCATTTCCTCAGTGCAAGTAAATATATTGACATGTGTTGACAATAAACTGATTTTGTGCACTTTTGGAAAGGCAGACAGCAGCTCACATGTTTTAACTGCTTAGTTCCTCTAAAGCAGTATGCAGAAAAATATCTTTCATAAGCTATATTAGGCAGTTCATCTTCCACATCTCTGGAGCAGTCATGATATCATCTAATTATAAAAATATGATTTTTACAGACTATTCATGCTCCACTAATCATGACAGTAATATGTTAAAAAGTACGTGTAAAGCATATGTTTTAGGATATGTGATGGAGTTAGGGTTGTTAAATAATAATTTTATCCTGTGACTTCCACATAAAGTATTAGCAAAGGCTTAGAAACCATGTGCTATCTTTGTTGTGTCTTTAATGCATTTGTTCCTTGCTGGATAATCAGTCATCGTACAAATATCCTTCTGCCATTGTCAATAATCAAGAAATATGGGACTTTGTAATAACTGAGGCCCCAGTCCAGCAAGGCCCTAAATCTCGTGTTTAATTATACTGCTCTTGCTTTGAGACAGGCTGGCAGGCAGGCAGACTCCACAGCATGGCACAGAATTCAGCTGGCAGCCCAGAATGGTGGGAAGTGCCTATTGCACCCAGCTCTGCCAGCGGCAGGCAAGCCCTGGCAGGGCAGCTGGGCTGAGCCACTTGCCCTCAGGAGCCAGACACCCAAACCCTGGCTCATGGGACAGCACCTGAACTGCTATGCATAGTCACACACCTTCCAGAACAGGATAGCCCCTGTGTGAGCACACCCACAGCCCCAGGGACAGACCAGCAATGCCCTGGCTTCATATGATGCCAGTGAGAGGTGAGCAAGGCTGGACAACAAAATGCCCCCCCTTTCCATAGGGGTGTTTTCAGACTGCAACCTGGCAGCAGCCTTCTGAAGGGGGAGCTGCCTTGTTACAATCATGAGATGACCAGAAAAAAAAAAAAAATCCAGTCTAGTACTTATCACTAGATCTCAAACTGAGTCTGTCCAACCAAATGGTCACCTCCATAAAGGATTGTCTGTCTTCCTTGGGAATCAAAGATTTAGTGACCCATCAGGCAGATTAAAGAAGCAAATGCTGAGAGTGGCTTGTGCTTGGATTTTGTGCTAGATATCTAACCAAAAAGAAGTCTCCTGGATCCTACCCAGATCTCTGCTGGAGTCACAGGGGCACCTGCAGCCCTCCCAGGGGAAGCAGAACTTTGCTGCTCTAATTGCAACCTTTACCACCAGTATTCACCTGTTAGCACAAGGTTGTGCCAGCACATCTATATAAAGTGGAAATTGGAACAAGTCCTTAAAATGGCACTTCTGTTGGGATGCTGTGCCTGCATGCCCTTGGGTTCCCAGCTGCTAAGCTGGAGGGACCATAACAGTGATCTTTTTGAGGTGAAACTTCTGTTCTTTATGGACAGAAAATTATTCTTAAAACCAGCTGAAGCCTATAATAAAGTTGGCTAGAAGGAATCTTGATGTGGGTAAAGTGACCTGCCATGACAATGGAGAGGAGTCCTGGATCTGAGACACAGACTTCAAACAGCCCAGGATCTGGCTGCATCCCTCAGGCTCTGTGGATGTGAACATGTAGTAAACTGATGGGAAGAATTCTAAGGCTGCAACCAAAGTGCCGCAGCTCTGGGTTTGGGCAGTGTTTGAAGATAAAGGGAGCAGACTGGGCATGTAGTCATGTATTATCTGAGACAGGGAGTCCCTCTGCAAACAGGCTGTGATCTTGTCTTGATAATAATCATGGCACTGTTTGCTTATAAGCAGATATTCCAGTAAATCCCATTTTCTCCCTCCAGCTCCTACCTGCGTTCAAAGCTTTGGATCTGAAAGATACTTTTTTATATGACAGCCTGGGAGGTTTTTCCTTCTTCTCTGCCCCAAAGAATGCAAAAATTTCTTCACCATGGTAAAACAGATTTGTTTGGTCCACTTTCACTTTCCTGTTCTAAAACTTCCTTTTAGCATGGACATTATAAACCTCTCAGTGAAATTCTCACTTGCAAAAAGAAGTGATCCTATGGCAGTCCTGTGCTGCAGCTGTTCCTGCCCAGGCACAGGGCTCCCCACGCAGTGGCTGCTGCACTTGAATGCACTTGCTGAGACAAAGACCTAATGTCGGCCTCCACTTTGGAAGCCGGGGATTTGGTGGCTGCTGTGTCAGAGAGACGTGTATTTAAATAAAACAGTACCTCAAACACGAGCTTTTCCCTCCCGCATAAGCCCGATGTAATGACAGCTTATAGCACTACCGAACAGAAGGGGAGCTTAATGCTGCCCTCATCGACACCTTTAGAAGGTTTTTACCTCATCACCTCAATCAGTACTGCCACGGGCAGTCAAATCTGCACCCATTGTAATTGTATTTACTCCTCTAGCTGTTAATATTGCCTGGAGAGATCTGTGAAGGAACCAGACCCTGAGTGTGCAGACAGGCTATTTGCTAAAGGCATTAATTTAGTAATTAATGAAGTGTCAATGCAGCTATTTAGCATTACATTTAGGCTTTATTTAGCTTTGCGCTTGTGCTTCAGCCATTTGATGTCAAGGATGCTGCTAATGCCGAGCTGCCACCTAAAACTGGAGTAAGCAGCTCTGCAGTGGGTTTTCAGGCTACTCTGCACAGGCTACTGCCCTTTGAACACCAAGAAGCATTTGCAAAAAACTTGTGCAAATTTTGACCAGTAATATCTTGGGCTGTGTTTCACAAATGAGTTAAAATAGATATTTTCAGCAGAGTTGAGAGGAATATGCTAGCTATTTTTCCTTGTGGGTTTTTTCCCCCTTTTCTCATTTCTGGCAAAATTTACAGTGTTTTAGGCTTCTGTTGTCATTATAGAACTAAAACTAAAAACAGTAAATGACTAATTTTTCAAAAAAACAGCTTCAGATAAACATTTTTACTCTAGATAAAAAAAACAAATAAATTGACCAAAAAGGGAAAATCTTACAGACATTATTTAACAGTTTGCATTTTCTTCCATTAAAAACAAACCTGAAAATGTTTTTGGGCAGTAACTTTGTGACTTAGAATCAGTTCTCATTTGAATTACTCTTTGAAAAAGGAAAAATTCAGCCAGCTTTCATTTCAAGCTGCCTGAGAACAAGTTGCTCACAGAAGGGAAAAGAAGAAAAAAAGTGCCTTTGAAGCACCAAGCTGAGGGGAATAATGGCACTTCCAGTCATCTCTAAAGGTCTTCCCCAGAGATTATGCTTTAATTTAGGAGAATTTCACAGGGTGTACTCACTCTCATCTCTAAGGCCTCTCCTTAAAACTATCCAGTTTATCTCATCTAACTGCACTCTGAAAATCGTAATATCCTCACTGATGGCATCTTTTCATCAGTACAGCCCTGACCTGCCCCGATGCACCAGAGAAGTGCATGGCAGCCTGTTTAAAAACAGGGCTGGGCTCTAGCAGGCAGTTTAAAAATTATGAACCATACACTTTCGCTCACATTTAACAGAAAATAATCGTGGAAATACTTGATTTGCCTGCACATATCCGAAACATTTTTGCATTGTTTTAGCTTATATCTGCCATTAAAATAATCAGCTTAAGTGTTATAAAAAGCCTTAAAAAATCTTTTTAAAACCCACAAAAAAACTCCCAGCTTGAAACATTTAAAATATTTCACTGTGACTCTGCTTTTCTGTGGAACTAAGGGACAAAATTCCATCCAAGGTGCATGAACCTGAGCTCAACAGTCCAAGAGCTCAACAGCCATTGCAGACAAATAGAAATCCCAGTATTTTTTCCTATGTATTCTTATGGCCATGCGGTTTCATATAAATTAATCTCTGTTATCATTTTCTCAGGGCTCAACTAAGTGAAGAAAAATAACAATAACATTAGACTGAGTCAGAATTTAGCATGAACTTGTTTTTATAAACAAAAGGGAGAAAAAAAGTCCTGAATTTTTATTTTTCGTAAGCCCTTAACTCCCCCACACTACAGAGGTAGCTGTTTTCTTTCAGTTCCATTGGCAGACACATTTAGCATTACCCACACTTCGTCTCAAATGATGCAAGAGACTTTCCCCAGCTATTTGCAAAGTGCACCAAACATTGCGAGCGATGTGGTTTTACTATCAGCATGATTGAATTCTTTTGCAGCACAAGAAAGCAACTAGTTATTTTACCGTGCCAGAAGATTGGTAACTATTTATTTACACATTTATTATCTGCTCCACTCTGAGAATAAAGAATGAGCCTGAACTACAAAAGCTGAGCCTGCATGAAGGCCCATCAGTCTCTCCACACTTCTGCTGTCAACCCTATTATGGAGGAAACATTATTCAAACTGCAGGCTCCAAACTCCCAGGTAACTAGAGACAGCAGGAAGCTCTGTTTGATATCAAGTATATTCTTTATCAACCTTTTTGTTGTGATGGGAAGAAATGATCGAACTTTACTTTCATCTTGCTCTGTCCTCACATCACCCAGTAGGTGAATTGCTTTATTGGTGAGCCTTGGCCAAAAGCTCTTTGATATACGCTGCCCTTTGCAGCCATAAATTTTCCATCTTTCAGACAAGGTTTGAGACTTTCCCTATCCTGCTATTCTGCCCCTAAGTGATTAGATGCTCTTTTCAAAATGAAAGATGAGCTTTCAGGGAAACTCTTGGCCCTCTCCTAGGTACCATAAAATAGCCATAATTTGATTTTCCTAGCACTGAGGAAAGTTGCGGGTTTCAGACCAAGGCCCATCATGTGGATGCTGAGCCTCACGCCAGCACAGCTGCAACATGGAGGGACACTGAGCTCCTCCCCTGAGGCATGTCCAAACTGAGAACATGGGGTGTGCTGAATATGGCCCTGTGCTGATCACAGTGTCCTCAGGCCACTGGCCAGCCCCCCAGCTCTTGCAGTGCCTCTGTCCCATGCCAGCAGCTTGGCTCTCTAACACATCCCCTCAGGCAGAACTGATCAGAAGCCTGGATAACAACCATGCTGCATATTTGGTTGCTTTTGGAGTGACACGAGGCAGGGAACAACACCCAGCCCAAAGAAAACAGATGGAGGAGGGTCAGTGGTCCCTGCCATGGGGAATAGAAAGCAACCAAGACAAGGCTTCAAAGAGAGGGTCACCTGTCCTGGCACAGAGACGTGCCATGCTGCCTTGAGCAAGTCTCTTAAAAACCTTCATGATCCAGCAGCAGCCTCCAGATCTTCAGAGGTGTGAGCTCTGTGCATCTGGACACTTCATGCTCTTCTCTAATATACCTTTGTGACACGGGGAATATGGCAACTAACTGCACCCTCTTCTGCTGTCTGGAGGGCTCAGCTATGTGGGCAGTGTCTGTACAGGAGCAGCCCCTGCTTGTAACAGGTTCTGAGCACCAGAGAGAGTTATTTCCCAGGGACATCAAGAGGAGAACCACTGAAGAGCTGACAGGTCCTGCCTTCACAATTTAACAAAGACAACCAGGGAACTTTTATTTATTTCTCCCCTAGAAAAGATAATGAAAGCAATTTTTCTCTGCCTTGCCAAAATATTTCTTTGACAGCTTTTGAATTTTCATTGAAAATGAAAACATAAAATGTTTCATGAAAACTAAGGATACTGAGTTTCATGAAAACTGAGCCGTTCAGATGACAATAGTACTAATGTGTGAACATTTCTGCTTAGGCAGGAGGTTTTAAAGAAAGCAGAAGGCCAAGCACCAGCAGCATTATGCCCCAGACTGTCTGAGAAGAGCTGTCACAGCCAAGCCTGTCCCTCGGGCTGCCATGTTCTTTCTCTGTGGTTTCACCCTTGCTGTGACTCAGATGCTTGGTGGTGGCTGGGCACTATAGTCAAGTGAGGCAGTCCCAAGTTAGGCTGTGTACTCCTCTGCTCCAGGCCTGGCTGTGCACCATGTGGATCTCTTCTAGAGAAGCCCAAAATCTGCTCCCAATTGTGGTGCCTGCCAGTCCTCCTTGGGACTGTAAAGATGATACAGAAATAAATGTGCTCACACACCTTTCAGCAATGACATCAGAGAACTAGGTGATCTGCCTGTCTCTGTGGTACTGAAAGATCCTCCTAGTGTCGGGGACTGTGGAACTGATTCACCAGCTATTACCCAGCTGTGGTGAGGATCCTAGGCTTTTACTACTGAATACATTCTTAAGCAATAGAATTCAGTGACCTAAAATGGTATTAATTCAGTGAAATATAAACCCCACATGCTCAGGGAAGGTCAGTTATTTGGCTGACTACACCTTGAGATGAATACTCGTTTAATAAAGGGGGCCAGATTTTTTCCCTGCACAGCCTCTGACAGCCAACAACTGAAATACCTGCACAACTTGCTCAGCTAGCACCCTGTCTCCCACAATGTGCCACTTCAGCCCCTTCTTTCCCCAGTTCCTGAGCACTGTTTCAGCTTCCATGAAAATGCGGACCCTGCCCTCGGTCCCCATGACATGCCAGTGTCCTGTCAAAATTAACCTATTAGTTGATTATTCACTTTTGAATGGGAAAGGGGTAGGAATGTCATTCAGTGTTTCCAAGCCAGGGTGGCAGAAAGGGTATTTTCCAGATGAACGGAGATCATTGTGCATGATCTCTGGCATGAGGCTGAATATACACGTTGGGAACCATAAACTGATGTCCTTTGCTGTAAGAATGAGGGCCAGCCCCTTTGCTCAGGGGTGTTGATGGAGACTATCATACTTATAGCTTCTTCTGCTTTTCCTAGAAGATGTGGTTTTGATCTTTGTTCTGGCAATTTGATCCTTCGTTCCAGCTGAGTCTGGTGTTGGTGCTGGAGTAGAACAGGGTGGAGGGGACCAGAGTGAGCCCATCGATTGCCTGTGCAAAACCCAGCCTTTTTGGCAAATAAGCTGCTGCTCAGAGGATGCTGGCTGTCATCTGGCTGTGCTCAGCCGGGATGGCCGAGCTGACCCCGGGCATGCTGTGAGGACTGGGGACCAGAAGGCTGCCCAGTGCCAGTGGCAACCGGGCTCAGAGCTCTGGCCAGAGCCCTCAAGAATGGAGTGGGTCCTTCAAAAGGCAGCCAACCTTCGACCTGCAGTCATCATTTTGGCCATCAGGTCAACAGTTGTTCCACAGAACATCGGCAATTGTCTTTCTCCTTGTGTCAGGAGGCTCTTGAAACATTATACGAGGATAATTAAGTGGTGAATAAGGGTCAGCATGGACAAATAAATCAAACTGATAGTTTGAACACAGACTGATTGAGCAAAAACAAGGAATTGTGCCATGCCTGTTAGCGCTGCTCTTGATGTTAACTGACTTTGTTAACATTACATCCAAAGGCAGCAAGTGGGAAAGCTTTGTGAGGAATCAAAAGCTGAGCAAAGAGACATGGGCTTTAATTGTTCAGCTTTATTTTTGAAATAAAGACATGCAGTGCATCAATTTAGCTGACTTTAATGGACCACAAAACTGAACCTATTCTTTAAAATGCTAATTGAGTTTGAAGATTCTCGCCTCTCGCAGAAGAGGGATGCAAGAAATGCCAGTGCCACATTCAGATGTGTCGGGAGCTGTCGTACAGTTCCATTCAAAGCAAGTGGGTGAAGCGCATACCATCGAGCAAGAAGAATGTGTGCACATAACAGGAGAATCTATCCACAGAGAAGATAGCATCCAGGCAAATTACATGTCTGTAAATACAGACTCATAGAGAGGAGTATGTCTTTATATATACTATAATGCAAAATTTATTTGTGGGTCTTTAATTTGCTGTATGGAAAAACCTCCAAGGTGCATGAAAAGTTTCACTCTCAAATTCACAAAAATAAAGGTCATTAACATATTTTAAGAAGTAAAAAGGACCAGTCAGTACTTAAAAACTTTCTTAAGGGAACAATGTGTTCACAAGTTCATGTGTTTCTAAGGAAAAAATGCAGTTAGACATGGGGATACAGAATTTGCATTTTACTCTGTCTTCCCTAAAAAGAGCGCTGAGTACAAACCATACTAGTTTTGACTCCCAGGATCAAGATGATGCATTTAAAAAAGGAAGTTCATCTTTTCATACATGCTTGTAATGTTCCTACAGAAACTAATCAGTGTCTTTCCACACTGCTATATTTCCTTATCAGCACACCTAGCTATTATTTCACTGAATTATTAATACTGGTTAAAAATAAATTCTGAAATTAAAAATGAAGATTTAAACAATATGCTTTTCTATTTTATGCACACCTTAATCCTCTCTAAAGCAGAGTTTGCAGCCAACATTAATAATGCCATTATCATCTTCTTTCCTACTCATATGGTACTGTGCATGGCACACTGCAAATGCATAAAATGTGTCTGCCCTAAATACTTCACAATCTAGCTCAGACAAATTTAAAATATGGACCTCGTGTAATAAAATTCACAGCTTTCATGTGTTTGGGGTCTCTTATTTTTCCACTGCAGGTCATTATATAGCATCTTTGCATGTATTTATTTCTGTGCTGCAGAAACTTTCCTTCTGACTGGGTTCCCACAAATTTATTCTTGCTGGGTTTTCACGCTGCAAGACGCAGAATTACTTCTTAGGCAGGACGCTATGAATGCTTCAGCATGGGGAACTGACACTTCACGTCACAACTGGACCATACAAAGGCAAGTAAGTTATAAGAGATAAATTTAATGATAAGCATGTAAAAAAATTCTATGGGAAATGTATCTGCGCGGCTACATGAATTACGAGGGTTTGCCAAGAAAGGTGTAATGGATTATGGTGGAAGATGAAGGGGAGCTCCCACCATATCCAATCAGCCTTTTACTTAAAGGTCAGGACATTCTGTCTGGGTCCACTTGAGTTTTTGATTCTGCCGTTTCCCTATTCAGTGGCACAATGTAACTGTCAGTCTCAACAACGGTTCCTCGAGCCACTGGCTCCACTGCTCACAGGGCAACACACAATATTTCACAGCCACAAAACAATTCACTGTCTGCATAGGCAAACCATATGATTTCCATGGGGAGCAATATTGACACACCCTACTGAGCGCTCTTAAGGGGACTCTTAAAAGAGTTACATCTTTAAAAAAAAAAAGAAAAAGGGCCTATGGCTCTACTATTCTTCTCTATGACTAAGTTACCAAATAGCATTTTAATGTTCTGTCTCCATGAGATGAAGTTAAATGCAAATATTCCCTTTGCCTTCTACACCCTTTCTCATTTTACCAAAGGGAGACAGTTTTACTGCTCTGCAAAGTCTTTCTGGACAGTAAGTAGTGTTATGATAGATACTAGGAGAAAATGTAGCACATTAATGATATTCTGTTTGGATTTTCCCTAGTGAGTATTTACTGTGTTATATTTCTCATTTCCAGGTCCAAGATAAATCCAGAGACTGGTACAAATTTATAAAGACAGAGGACCCTGCTGATGACATATGAAGCACTATGACGCTGGGCCTCTGCCCTGCTCCTTGCCTTCTTTGGAGGAAGTTACCTGCAGGAAGATTTGTGAGCACTGTGAGGGGGGATTTACTGTGATAGAGCAGAAGGATTACCCTGAAAGTTGAGAGAGAGGAGCAAAACGTGGAAGTATAGAGTAGAGGCATGGAGAGATGAAGAATCACTGCAGAAATCTATGGGCTCAGCTGCTCTTTGGGAACTTAAGCAGACATTGTTTTAAACTCCTGTACCTTGCTTATTACAAGCATGATGTGTTAGGTAGGGTGTAGTGCCACCTGTCCCCACCCACCAGCAGACCACTACCTGGGCTGGTTTTCTGCCTGACACTCCTGACACTGCCAGATCTTTTTATAAATGAATTTTCTCTCATTGTCCCTGTAGCACTCCCAGCTCTATTCAGATCATGCAGCCAACTGCAAAATGAAAACAGCATCAGACTATTGTCAATGTCTCACTCCGGCCCCTGATTTCAGGGAAAGCAGCATCCTGGTGCTGCAGAGAAAGGAGAGGGGCGAGGGCTGCCTCACTGAGACAGAGGAGCAGAGTGCTGCATTGCCACGGGGTGAGGTCCTGGGCACTGTGCAGGCTGCAGACACTTGGCTGCCAAAGCAGTTCAAGGGGGGCAGGCTCGCCTGATGCCAGGTCTGCTACCCTTGGTGGGCCACCACTGTGGTGTCTGTGTGGGCTGCCATGCTTGTGAGCACTACAAAGAGACATTTCTTGGAAGAATTGCACTTGGGTGGTAACCCTGACTTGGCAAGTACCTTTCCAAGCCTTGCACAAGGGTGTCTGTGCCAGCACGAGGCACAGCTCAGCAGAGGCTGGCTGCCATGGTGGGAAGCGAGCTGGAGCCCAGCGATGGCCTGGGCTGCCAGGCCCATGGTGGCTGAGCACATTCCCGGTGGCCCTGAGATACCTCCCCCAGGGCGCTTCACTCGGAGCTGGGAAGTCACCCTGCCAAAAGGACAGGTAACCTAGATGACCTGGAGCTTCTTGGGCCCCCAGTCCTGGATGATTTCCCCCTGTCAGCTGCGTCCCTGACAGCTTAAACACCAGCTCAGCCACCTGGAGAGGCCCATTGTGCCGCACAGCTCCAAGAGCAGTGGCAATCCACAGCTCCTCTGAGGACATACAGCTTTGAAGCAGCATGGTTTGAGCCTTCAGCAAAACCCCGACCCACTTGAGTACCCCCCACCAACAGCACTGAGCTATCCTACGGCTGAAAAGCTTCCCACTGTTTAAAGGGGGTATGAAACAGTGTGGCAGCTGCCAAGACCCCAAGGGACCCTGATTTGTTTTTAAAACACCATGTTCTGATGCTTCCAAAGGAAAATACTGCAGGGTTGGATTTTCATTTTCTCTTGCTGATAAAGCTCTGTATGGAGTTTTAGGATTTCCTGGGTTTTAGTTTCTTTTCTTTTTTTTTTTTTTCTTTTCTCCCTTTTTTTTTTTTTTTTTTTTTTTTTTAAATTTTTACCCTGGAATATTATTATAAATCAGATTTTTTTTTCCTGATGAGCTTCACTTGCATGTCAGCCATCTGTTGCCTGGGCAGTCCCAGCCAGGGCTGGTGACGGCGTGATATAAAGGTCCCTTCTGGCCTTCAAAGCTCTGAAACCGATGTGGCAGAGTTTTGCTCAGCAGTGAGAGCAGGACAAACATATGGACCAAGCTCCACTGCTGCTTCTTTGGTCATGCTGGACTGCTGATGGCCAGCACACACCGACCTTCCTTGGCATCTCAGTTCAAGCTATATAATGTGATCATTTTGCTTCAAGCAGCAACCTGCTCCCTAATGATTGCACCAAAAATGGGACTGCAGACACTACTGCAACAAATATGATTTAATCATCTGCAGACATTTTTTTTAATGTTCCTCCCACTCGCAGGGGACACTGAAGTGCACCACAGTACCTCCTGTCCTTCACATTGGAAAGGGTTTGGCATGAAGGAAGAGAGTTCTACACTTGCTTTGCATTGTTTTTCAGGTGAGATGTACTCCGTTTATAAGAAAAAGAAAATGTTCATTTTCCTATGCAATCTATGGAGGAATGTAAAAGGCTGACTACACAGTCACCCACAGTTTTCCACCAGTAGCACAGAAATTCCCTCCAAGCCTCCCTTGCTAAACAGCTCTCTTTGATGCACAGAATTCCACCACTTCTCCCTGGGCTGTGCTAGTTCTGCACTGTGAATGGGGGTCAAGCAGAGATCTTTCTATTCAGTGAAGTCAAGAGTGTTTGCTGTTTAAAAGTGGTACTTGGTACCCTTATGATACTGTTAGATGTGGAACATACAGTCTGTGGCTGAATATAGCCCATGATTCATCTCATCCAGCCCATCATCAGCTGGAAGAACCCCTCTGCTGACCACTGCCAGAACAGTGTAAATTAGATTAACCCACAGGCTGCACTAAATTTACCTGGGAGCTGAGACTCAGCAAGTCTTGGGCATGAGCAAAAGCATCTGAGATCTGGCAGTAACTCCCTAACACCTGCCCTTTTCCACTGTGTGTAATTCTATCAGAACAAAAATCTCACTTTACTGTGCAGTCACCCAGGATTACAGTGTTTGCTATCAAGCAGTCACATGCTGCTATTGTCAGAGAAGAGATGTGATTCAATAGGCATTGAAGTCTGAGTCCTTATAAAATTTCTTACAGCAATTACAATAAACTTAGAAGTTCCCTGTGCCACTTCTGCAGTGGTAGGAAAAGGAAAAAAAAAGGATAATAAATAACACTAGAAGCCAAATACACATGTGTGTGCACTGTAGCAAGGGCTAGGTTATTTATGAAAAGAAGATAGCTGTAAATAGACTTGTTTCTTGTCAGGAAGGGTATGGTCAAAATATCTCCTACAAGATGGGAAAACTTGCATGTGCAGCAGTCCATGACAGGCACATGTTGTGCTAGACAGCTCCGTGCTGGAACAGTGCTTGCCTGATGGACGTCCAACGTTGGAGTGATTTGTGATGGTAATGGCTCTGTCTGCTGCCTTCAAGCCCAGGCAGCAAGAGACAGATAGTGTCTCCAAGTGCTCTAACTTATTTCTTGTCAGCTGCTGGGAGCTGCTCAGCCATGCTGGCTTGGCCTCAGGGCTCTCCTCCCACTCAGGTCGGTCCCACAGTTTTGCCTTGCAGAGGAGGAAGGTGATATGTGTAAATCTACATTAAAATTGCCCTAACAGATCTGAGAGGCTGCAATAGCACAGATGCTGTGAGACTTGCTTCAAATAGCAACTACCTAAGCTTTCCTTGATTAGTAGGCAGCCATCAGACCAAAAAGGGCATCAAGCCCTCCATGTATTTTTAGAGTGAATATTGCCCCACGGTCACAGTCCTGAGGCACCTCACAACCTGATGTATATTTTCATTTGCAGCTACCCTGCAGTGGTGTAGGACTTTTCTTTCTGATTCACAAGCAAGGAAACCAGGACTATGCCTACACTCCCAGCTAGACCCAGGGCTGAGCCCCAGGTTGCCTCATTGCTTGGGTCTCTGGAAGAGAGGCTCAGGGTTGTTTTTTTATCCTGAGAGCAGAACTGAGGATAAAATGCACATATCTGTTTTCAAAATAATTTTTAAATGCATGTTGACACTGTATGCTACAGGGCCCTTTCTATAGGTGTTGGCTAGGGATTTCCTGAGCACATTTGGCCTTCAGAGTGTCACAGATATGCAGGAATGGTGGAAAAGAATAAGTTAGATACATGGCAATGCTCTTTTTAAAGCCCTATTCATGCTAGTTCTTGTGATGCTTTCTTCCAGCAAAAAGACAGAAGCAAGCATGCACTGGGCAGTTTATTTCCCCCTTCATGTGCCTGTTCATTAAAACCAACCAAGTCTTTAAAAATTCTCTAAAACTTATAAATGGCAGAGGTAAGAGGAGGGGAAGAGGAAGGGTAGGAAACTCTCTGGGAGAAAAGCACCAGTTCTGCACAGCTTCACATGTTCATCCTCAGTGGCACATTAAACTCTTTCATTTATACTTCCAAGCCAGGTAAGTGAGGACCTGCCATGCAGCAGTCTAGTCACTGGGCAACACTTCAGCTGGTACTGTAACTCCAGTATTGGCTCTGGGAAGGCTGGAATGACAAATAATATCCTATTTCAAAAAGTGTTTTATCTCTCACACCTGTATTTCCCTCCCCAGAACACTCTTAACACCTCTATGGAAGTAAAATGTGGTGATGAAATATGTTGATCTGGAAAAACTGGAAGCTCTGATTTGCATTATCAGATGTATTCATTTGGTTTTTATTATTTCTGTGCTGAATTAGATATATGTTCTCTCTGTCCTTTTGATTTAAACATATGATTTTTATATACACTAAGGACACATTAGATCCCTCTGAAAACACAGAGGGGCCTTAATATGAGAGTAAATTATATTTTATACCCACTTTAAGGTCTATTTATTCAAATTGAGCAAAATCCTAACTCTACTGTGAATGAGTGGGAATTTTGCCATTGATTTCAGAGTCTCCAGGATTTTGCCCAAGCACAGTATAAAATGATTTATATAGAAGTGGCCAGCAGTCTTTTTTTCTGGAAATTGTGATCTAAAAGGGCAAAAATCCCCCAAGACTTGCACTTCATTCTTTTTATGCAGTACTGGAGCATTCACTGTTTCCTGCTCAAAAAAAAAAAAAAAAAAATCAATTAAATTTCAGAGTATTAGCACATTTTCCTTTTGCCCAGGGGGACATGGGGATGGGTGGGAGGTGAGAGAATCTTGTTTGCTGCTTGCATCAGTAGGTATTCAGTAGGTAAACTGCACAGGAGAGAATTTTAAAAAAGAAGTCAAATCTACCCCATAACATGGTAGAGAAGACAATGTCTCCCTGGGGTACCTCTCTGCCAGGCTGCAGAGTGCCATCCCTGGGCTCTAACAGATGCCCAGCAGAGAAGTTCCAGGCCCTAAACCTTACCCTAGTCTCTTGTGTTAATGAGGACTCTTGATGCAGTTTAAGGTACACTGGTGAGCGGCCCTAAATCAGAGCTCATCCTGCTCGGGAGCATCCCGGCGGCTGCGGAGGCGGCTCTGTTTGCATTCCAGATGTGGTGCCTCCAGCCTGCCTCTGACCAGCATTCATTTCTGCACTCCACAGCTGGTCCATGTAAATGTGCCATATTGCAGCCCATCTGCTCAGAGAGTGCACAGTGGCACATCTCTCTCTGACAGTGGACCATTTTATTGAACGCTATAAATATTGAAATTCATAGGCATGAAGCAGCAGATTTTTAATGTTACTTAGAGAGACATTTGAGCCACAACCTTTGGCAGCAGCACACGCTGCTAGTATCTCAGTACACTGCACGCCATTTGGTTCAGACTCATGAACAACTTTTCCAGAGATTTCATGGCTCTCCAATCCCAGGTAAAATGGAGTACAGACCCTGTGGGATGATATTTAGTGTGAATGTCACCCTGCATACAATGTGCATTTGGGATATGGACTTTCCAGCCCTGTGCTGTGTTAAACCATATGTTAATGTTTTCATACTCAGAAAAGATTAGATCAGGGACCAATAAAGTTTCAAAACTACAAATAATAGGCTAACCAAAATGAAATGTGAGGTATTCCTAAGCCTGAGTGTTGTTTTTTTTTTCTCCCAAAGTCTCCGCAGTTTTTGTTTTCAAATGGAAATGCTGTTTTTTGCAGTAAGAAATGGGCACATTCATATTTTATAAGCTAATACATGTAAATTTTGTATTAGAGAGTAAACATCTCTATTAATTTGAAATTCATGGCATCTGATCTGGAGCAGAAGCAAAACACCACTCTGCAGTTTTCTATTTGTCAAGTAGTCCCTAGTAAGTGTTCAGTGATTTGTAAAGAGACAAACCCCAAACTAAGGTAAACATATATATTTTTTTTGATGGATTTTTTTTTTCTTCTTGCCAAGCCATCCATTTCTGCAGAGCATCAGGAACCAGCCTTTTCCCTTTTGGAACCAAAATGAATTTTTTCATCTACATCAATTAGAGAAGATCAGGACCTTAATGAAAGAAACTGCATTAAAAATGGAGAACATATTTAAAATTCTCCAAAATGCTTTGAAAAAAAATGTTCATTTTTATGTGAGGTGTTGAGCCTGCCATGACATCCACAATGTTTTCCTCTCCTGGAGCTGTTTGGGCAGTAAATAACATTGTGCTGGCTGAGCCGTGGCTCAGGGAGTGAAACAGAGCATTTGCTTTAGTTAGAGGTGTGGATCCCAGCTCCTGTGACAAGCAGGCTAAAAAGTTTTCTGAGCATGTGGAGTAAAGTGAGGGCTGGGGGAAAAATAAGCAAAGCAGAAAAGACCTGCTGAGGATATTAACTTGGCACATACATTTCTCAAAACTGCACTGCTTTTTAAGTTTGGTTCAGTATCTTTTTTGCAGTTGCTCTATTGTCTTCATTATAATTTAAAAAGAGGCAGGGAAGGCAGCATCTTTAATAGCGAAGTCGTACTGTTTGGACAATGAGCTGTGTCACTGCTCAAGCCAGTCCCCCAGTTCCCAATCAGCAGTGTTATGTAAGGTGGCAGGTTAATAAATGCGACACACTGAAATCATTTGTACCAGATTATCTCTCCTTCCAAACTCTGACAGATGCTAAGTCCAGCTGGTAAAAAAAGTTTATAGGCGAGTTGGATCTGGGGCCTTCATACACTCCACAATGTTGGCTACCAATGCTTGTTTTAATGAGTCACGAATTGCCTGTTTATCTTCTGCTCCCTGCTGTTTCTGCATTTTCTCTTCCAGAACAATCCTAGAAACACATGCTGCTACAGACGCTGGAGCAATGTGTGTAGACATTTGAGCCAAATTATTATAAAGAACTCTTTCTTCTTGGATATTAAAAAAAAAAAAGGCGAGAATTGCACATTGCCTAGCAAATCGTTATCTCAGATGTTCGCTGTGACATACTCAATATGGCCTACCAGAGAAAGTTGGAGACATTTGAAACCTTAACAACTACACAAAATGACACTGTAATTGGCGGGTTTTGTTGTTCATGTTCTGGCTCTGTGAAAACTGCTCTAAACACTTTGTTTAATGATGTTACATTATGACAACACATGGCTTCTATAGAGCAAGTCATCACGTGGAACATGCAACATCACAGGAAGGGGAGTGGGGGGCCAATGGGGCTCAGTGTCCCCTCAGAAGGGGAGGGTGCCCAGGCATGCCAGCACACAGCTGTGTACATGTGGGGAATGGGGGAGGCCTAGGGAGGATGCACTCCCATAGACAGGCTCCTCAGCACACCCAGGAGAACTGCTGGCTGTGGGATGCAGGGGGGCACCAACCCCTTGTGATGCAGCAGCTTCCATCACCTTCTGACTCTTCTGCTGTTTCAGCCATAGCCCTCGTATTTGGACAGGGCAGGCTGGTTTGACAGAGCACTGCCCTGATATACAGCTGGGCTGGGAGCAGCCATGCTCCAGAGATGACTGTCTCCCAGAGACAGCCAGGCTTCAGAGCAAGAGATCACAGGACTATGTGGGTTGTGTTGCCCTGCAATATAACCTGTCACTAGATATCTAGTTGTCATGATCCTGTTTAAAAGAGATTCCTCTTGATCTCTCTGAAACAATGTGCATGCATGGTGCAGGTGCAAGACATCCCCACATCCGCAGAGATGCTCTGTGTAACTATATGGAGAGGCCCAGAATTCCTGGCCTGAGCCCCTCAGCAAGGGCACGGCTCCTCTCATGCAGTGTGGTGAGATCTTGTATCCCTTTTATCCTGAAGGACACCTTCTGTCCAAAGGGATTCAGTGGCAACGGGTATGTGCAGGAGGTAATGGCACAGAGTATGCCCAGGAGGGCTGGCTGGGCTTTGGGTACATTCTTGTGGTGCAGAAATGGACAGGTAGTGATTATTCATCACACCTTACAGCCCAGTTCTGTAGCACAGTCATTTTGTCTGTGTGTGCTGAGTACTCAGGGCAAATCACCACGTCTGATGTCTTTGCTGAAAGGGGGCCCAATGCTGTGAACCTTGACATAGTCTCAGCTTGTTTGGGCATGTTGGAAACACCTGGTTGGAGCATCTCCTCAGTGGCACAGGAAATGGTGACTAGCTCTGTCTGTTGCATTTAGCCTTGCTTTGCAAGGGGTGCAGCAGTGGCTCCTCCATTTGCAGGTTTTCCAAGGTTTCTTTGTGTGTCAGCTGCCTTACTGAATGGCCTCCGTGACACCTGCAAAAAGAAAACAGCGAGGAACCCATTTTTTTGCTAGTGCTTCTGATTATTAATAGAATGTTTCCAATTTGTCTATTCTTTGCACATGGGAAACTGTATGGTCATTTGACAGATGTTGAAACCCACTGATTTTATACCCAGCAGCTAAGAAAAACAATGGATGTCGTACTCTGACAAAATATGTGCTGGGCAGAGTCCATCTTCTGTGCTAGCAAAGTGAATCTTACTCCTCCCAGTCACTCACTGTCACCAAAGTAACCACTGTAATGCTCTAAGATGATTTGTTTGCAACAGTAGCTTTCACCTAAAATGGTCCAGCTCTCCTGTATAGCCAAGATGCAGTTATTGCCAATGCTGCCTTACATCTGCCTTCTCTTTCTATCTAGCTGCTTTAGGAATATGCTAATGACAGGAAGAAAACATACATATAAAATATTGCAAGCATCAAGACATGGAAGGAGAAGGTAAATTTGGCTCCCAACCATGAAATCTTATTCTGCAGTTGCCTTCTTAATGGCATCTCTTGAGGTCAGTGGCTTTGAATTCTCCCAATTGTATAGGGTCACTCTGGCAGCATTGACCAAGTAGAAAAGATTCAGCCAGGGGAAACAATGGCAGAAGTCACCCTTTAAATGTCCTGCCTTCTATATCATGCAATTGATTCCAAGGCTCCCCACCACGATGTCACTGTTTGACCAGTTTGCTTTAAAACAGCTTAATTAGCTGAAAGAAAAGCTATGTCTGAGCATGTTTGTGAGAAAAAAACAAAAAGCTCTCGCCTTTCAGAAAGCTCATGCTCTGTCTTGTCGGAAATCTCTGGTTCTGAAATGAAACAACATTCCTTTCATACAGAGTTAAGTCCCTGACAACAAATTTTCCCGGATCAGGGAAACACCCGATCGTGCCACATGCTGATGTTGGTAGATCTGGTTTGGTTTGGTTTGAGGGGCCTGAGAGCTCTGCACCTCTGTTAACTTCAGAGACTCTGCGGGAGGAGATCGTGAGAGGCATACACAGCTCAATGGCTCCTGCTCTGAGAGGCAGTCGAGGCTGACTGCTTCGGTATATTGGTGCCACTTGTGTGTAAACATCCAGGCTGCCACTGAGAGGGTGTGAAAACACACAAGAAGGAACAACAGAAGCCTTGCAGTGCTTGAAACCAGATTTTCTTATGGAGTTCTTTGTTTTCCCAAATCTCAGGTGCAAGCAAGTGGGTGGGAAGAGAACAGATAGGAGAGGGAAGCAAGGCTTCTGGTGTCTGCTGAGAAGAAAATGAAACCAGAGGTCCCAGTCCTGCTTCCCTTAACACAATCCATAAAAAGTGATGCTACCTCAGGATCTAGCAGCATTAAAATACCAGTGCAACAAGTGATGCAGCTTCTGAAGTAAAACACACAGAGAGATTGTGCTGCACTGCCTTTGGTTTCATCTGCTCTCTAAGGTACAGCATTCTTAGGGAGAACATCAAAACACAGCCTTTGTCCCTCTCCATGTTCTCTCCAGCAAACGAATCTCTCCTGAAGGAAAGAACATTAGCACTGAGGGTCTTTGTTTTGTGGCAGCTTGTCAGCATTACCAGGTTGCTGAGAAGCTCTGTAAGAGCTGCTGCCCCTCCTGAGGGGTAGAGAAAAGTTTGAGTAATTTGCACATGGCTTTAGGAAGAATCAGTTTCAGAGCTGGATCTACTATGCAAAAAACAAAGGCACATTCTTGTGGTTCAGCCTGTTAATCCACAGTTCTTTATCAGGCATTTTTGTGTGCGTATTTACATGGTGTTCCTAGCACCAGAACTGATGGAAAATAGGGGAACCCAACATCAGGAGTGCATGGGGAAATGAGGCACATAATGCCAGTGAAATAATATGCTAAGGTATTTATGAACAGGAATACAACTTTGCAGAACCAAGCTCTTAGTGTTATTTTGACATTAGTGTTACTACATTTTGACAGCCTCTTATCCATATAATCTATTTTCCTGGGCATTTATAAAAAAATTCAGTCTATTGTGGCTCATTTGTTCATGTCCAGAACAGGAAAAATATTTTAAAATCATTTTGCTTTCATTTCATGAAGGATTCTGACAGTAAAGGAAGTAAAGATAGCCATTGATGAATCATAAGTTTAAATTAAAATATTTTATATGTAACTGTTTTTTCAAAAAAAACCAAAAACCCAAACATCTTTTAATTCATGTGCTTATATTTGGAACAATATCCTGCTGAAGATGAGGTGTTTATCAGGGTTTTTTTTTCCCTTCTCATCTTTGCAGAAAGGTGAACGAAAGGATGATTAAACCAGAAACAAAGTCAGTAATTAGCAGTATAAATCTCTCAGTGATTTCAGTAGGTCACGAAATTAACTGGTACAGGCTTCGGACACATCTGCTCTTTTGGCAAGTGGTGCCCTCCATGAGGCTGCTCATTGGCTCTCACTAACCACACGATGGGTCTCGGGGAACTTATTTGCACTCCCTGAGCTAAACACAGCGCAGCGATGAAACCCGGCTGTTTCTGCAGTGCTGCAGCACGCACCAGGGCTGAGCACGCCCGCTAACTGAGAGGCAGTCTCACAGGTTTGGCAGTGCTGTGCCATCCTGGGATCCCTGGAGGGAGGGGGGACGGGAGAGTTTGTTCTGTGTGGCCAAATGCTGCTTTGCAAGGCTCACATTGAGGAAATTATTAGGAAGGTTATGGAAGAGGGATGTGGCTGCCCTGACACAGGCTATCAGGAAGGTGGCTATGTGAGGAAAGCCCCAGCACCAGAGTTACTGCTTGGTTTTCATCTTGACTACAGCTTCACTCTTCTGATGGCAGGACAGCAGAGGAGTAGAAGCTAAGTGCCAGAAATAGGGAAATGGAGGGCAGGAAAAGGGAGGAAACAACAGTTCTGTGTCCCTTCAGCCCCAAAATGTAAGGGAGCAATGCAGAGTTGTATTGCATCAAGTCTAGTTGGCCATAGAGTCAGGCCAGAGGCCAGGGGTCAAGGGCCCACTGCAGGCACTTCTCTGGGCTGCTTGTCTCAAGCAAAGCCTTTGCCTCTCTGGCTGTGGGCAGGCAGGTAAGCACAGCAGCAAATGCTCTCAGTGTGCTTGCCTTTCTGTAGCTATCCTTGCTGAAGGAATTCTTCAGTTCTGAGTTGACTACTCAGCCCACTTTGGAGGATGGACACTCTGACCTGCTTTTCCAAGGCACTGCTGGTGGGATTCTGGCCCCCTTTTTCCCTATTTCATTTCAACTTAGAATTATGACTGGGCTGTGTCACAGTACCCAGAAACAGCAGAACTGTCGGCAACTGTCAGAGCAGGAGGGGCTGGTTCTGTCTGGGCTGCCTCCTAATTCATAAAGCAGATTCATCTGAAAGCTTGGGCATTATCACATTTGTGTAGAAAACCCGGAATTACATAAATTATGGAATTTG
The DNA here is from genome assembly GCF_023055355.1 of Agelaius tricolor. NCBI lineage: Eukaryota > Metazoa > Chordata > Aves > Passeriformes > Icteridae > Agelaius > Agelaius tricolor. The sequence continues at coordinate 50,838,358 of NW_027269261.1, forward strand.
TAGCTATGTCTCCAAATACATGAGCTTTACATGCAGCAACCTTAGATCTAAGCTGGGCTCCTGTACTTCGGGCAGCCTTCTAGAGAAGACACTGTAGCAGTAAGGGAGCACATGAGACTCTTGGAAAATCAGCAGTGTTTACTCCCTTGCTAGTTCCACTGCAAACCTCTAAGGCCATCAATGTAAAGGCTGTCTGAGGGAAGCCTGCAGAGCCATTGTGGCACCAACATTAACCTATTCCAGAAGGAAAAGAAAATGAGAACAGAATCACAACAAGGATCTTTTTCTGAAAGCTCTCCTCATATTTTACCATTTGATTTGAGCTCACTCTTTCTTTCTTTCTTTCTTTCTTTCTTTCTTTCTTTCTTTCTTTCTTTCTTTCTATCTTTCTTTCTTTTTCTTTCTTTCTTTCTTTCTTTCTTTCTTTCTTTCTTTCTTTCTTTCTTTCTTTCTTTCTTTCTTTCTTTCTTTCTTTCTTTCTTTCTTTCTTTCTTTCTTTCTTTCTTTCTTTCTTTCTTTCTTTCTTTCTTTCCTGGAATAATGCTGTGTCCTGCTACCATTTCTTCTGCTTTAGAGTTTAGGGCATAAAAGCTGTCAATGTTACAGAACTTGATGCAAGCTTAGTGTATTTATACCTCAGTATCCATGTCATAGGATTTTTTTGCTTTATGTAAGCAGTGTTTGGTTTCATGCATATTTAAAACATGGTTTTTGACACTGCTCTTAAAAGCTTTTTGCATTCAAAATGTAGTTTCCTGGTATGGGAACTTGACAACATATTATAGCCAAAGAAGGGGAAATTATTATCCTGAGCCAAATATATTCCTCTATAACAGAAAAACTGGGCCTCCAGATCTGCTTTGTGTATTTTTTACATGTAAGTATCTCCTATTTTTGTATTTCCCTTTGAATTGTATCAGTAAAATAGCTGGTGATAGCCTTTTAATTCCTGGTTAGCATTTTATTCCATTGGATGGAGGCACTGTATGCTGTACTGTATGCCACGACAATAGTACAGAGTCCATGTGGTCACCAGACTCATCATTTTCCTAACAGTTCTGGTTGTTACTGCATCACTGAAAGGTAGTTGACAGATGTGGGTGAAGTTTATTGAATTTCAGCTTTCCACAGCACAGGGCAGCCAAGCCACAGTGATTTGGAAGGATTACTAAGCTGGAGAAGGTGAGAGCTTTCATCAACGCTGTGGTGAGGAATTATGAATGCAATATTTTGGCTCAAAGTACACTGAGATGCTCAGTTATGTTTGGGGATTGTATTGCACCATGCAGCATCACTGTTTTAACAATCCCACAATGACTCAGCAATAGGCTGCTACCTGGAGAATCATCCAGTTCCCTTTTATGGCCCTGTAATACTTTTAAGGTTCCTCCAAGGGCCTTAAAAAGTGAGAAAGCCCCAGGAAATCCTGTTTTGCTGACAAGCCATACTGCTGTATTCTTTTGGCCATGCCAGCAAGTCTCAAAAATCACTTGATCACTACAGAGACACAAGTAGATCTACTGGAAGTGGGTTAGAGAGCTCTGTAATAACATGTATTTGGGTTGTTTTTCTGTCTTGGAGCTCTGGTAAATGAGATCTTAATGGAGCCATTACACCAAAGCACAGCATTTGTTTCCCAAGGCTATTAGGCACTTTACAGATTCCATCCCCTGGGGAGCAGAGCTGGCTACTGAACCATCTGCAGAGCTGCCGAGACACCCGCCCCTGCTTCTGCTGGCCTTGGGATCTTGGGATTGGAGGCCAGAGGGCTGTGAGCTATCACTTAGGTGCCCTCTCACCAAGTTGCTCTTGACAGTGAATGTGAGTCCCTGACTGCCTCTGGAATACAGCTGTAGAGACACAGACTGCAAACTCCATCTTGTTGCGGTGCCCCTGGGAAGTTTGCACCCTCTGCTCCAGCCAGCCCCTGGCTCATGCCGGTGGAGGAGTAGGAGCCAGACTGTGTTTCACAGCACCTTGCAGTGCCCACAGCCCCCCCTGGCCTCCCACAGGGGGAAAGGTGCCCTGTCCCACTCTGCCTTTTGGTTCTCAAGACCTGGACGTGAAGTTGGCGACGGCCTGGGCCCGCCTTGGGCGGTTCAAAGGGAGGCGGTTCGCAGGGGAGCCCCTTGGCTTTCTCCTGCACCGCAGCCATTGTGCGAGTGTCACAGGAGCATCCCTCTCATCTCTCAGATTGATGGCATCGTCTAGGACTTCCAGCATAGACAAGATAAACTAAAGGCTTCTGCAGACAGGTATGTAACTGTGGAGACAGCAGCGCTGCAGAAGAGGCCTCCGATCAGGGGAGTGTTTGTCGACTCTCTGGCATAGCGGTCACCTTTGACATGACTTGCTGAATAGGAGTTTGTTTTCTAATTTCCATGGTTCAGCCACAGGCCATGCAAAATAAATACAAGTAAACGGGCAATAGTGGGTTCAAAGGAACATAAGACAAGTATTTGCCCCCTTGGAAGACAGTTTGGGTAGTGTTCACATGTGAATCAATCTGGTTTGGGTCTTTGAAGTGATTTTGTTTAAGAAGAGTAGACAGAGTACTGAAAACTGATGGGGTCAACAAAAGATTGCCTATCTTTTGGGGCATTCTCTGGAGGGGAACTGCTGGCATGCCAGTGCAGGGCTGCCAGTGATACTGGTATACAGATGCAAACTCCTGAATCATTTAATAAGAGAGGCCTCTCCTGGCTCCAGCACTGTGCCCAGACAGCCCAGGAAGGGGATGCTGTCAGGTCACTGCTTGCTGTCTTGTCCTTGTCAGGCCTTTTCCCTTATGCTGACTGGCCTTGCAGGCACATCTCTGAACATGACAGTGCTCTGTCATCAGGCATAGGTCAGATAAGTGGGTTTAAGTGACTTCAGGCTGTTCTTAATACATAAACAGCTTCACTCCCTGCTTGAATGCACTGCTACAAGTTGTCAATCTCTTCCACACAATTCAGGATCAAAATAAGCTTACCAGGCAGAAACTGAGACTTGTGGTTTTGGAAGTTGTCCTTTTGCAGGTTGCTTGAATTGCAAAGGGAAGCCTTGGCCAGCAGCTTATTCCAGCTCTACATAGCCCCCAGACTGGCTGTCCTATGAAGAAAGGCTGGTTTTCTTTATTTGTTTGTGGTTGTCCTGGTTTTACTATTATATGCAACTTTCTTCCTTCTAGTGCACTGCATATCCCCTTCAGGGAGCTATCTGGTAAGCAAAGTGTATTGTGATTGATTTGGTCACTGAAATTAAGAGTGTGTTAAACCCATAGAAAAGTAAAGACTATTAGTTAGAAGGAGTGACACGTTTGAGATGAGATAAGATGTGGGTCCCAAGAGTGACTGGTCAGTTATTATTCCACAAAAGATGTCACAGCACAACATGTGGAGTGACTTCAGCAAAGAGAACAAGTAAACTCATTTCTAACTTGTTTGTCTATAGTGTTTCTTTATTTCCTGTGCTCAGCAGCAATAGCTAAGTGGAGACTGTACATATAATTTCAGATTTTTAAAAGGTTTCAATATCTCCTAGAATAAAATCAATTGCCTGAATATAATGAATCCTTGCTTTAAAATAGGAAAACTCTTCTGAAAAGCTGCAGGTGAGAAAAATTTCCATAGCTGTCCGTCATTGTGCCTTGAAGGCTCATATAGAAAAGTAGAGGCTAGTCAAGGTGAGGATGTGCTGGTTTTGCAATGCGAGGAAACTTACTGTGCAAATGAGCAAGCAAGTGCAATTTCATAGTGGAGCCCCTGAAATCTTGCTGAAAAAGCCTCAATGTAGCCATTCAGTTGTTCATAGTCAGCCTCACTACTGAAAAGCTGCTTCTGAGATGAGGGAAATGCACTTGGTTGACTTTGATTTTTTTTCATTTGTCCATTTTAAAGATGAGCATAAAGCTGGTGATGCCAATCCTGAAACCCAGATGCCATCTGAAATTGGGGTAGTGCCTGACTGCACCTGAAGAAACAGGGCAGGAGCTGGCGTAGGCTGCCCTGTAGCTGCTGAGACCAGAGCCCTGATCTCCCCATGAATGAGCCTAACCTTCACTGTATGAGCAGAAAACCAGGCAGGGATAAGCCAGGTAGGGATAAGTAAGCATCCATGTGTTTTTTCTCAGTGAAACACAGAGCCTTCTCCAAGAGTCTGCACTCTGCAAAACTCCCAGGAAGGAAGGCTGACTCTCGAGTCTGACCTGAGCAGACCTGCTCACATGTGCCCACATGTGCAGACACACCTGTACAGAACACACTCCTCCCCAGTGCTCCTCTCACTGCCCAGCAAGTGTGAGTGTGGGATAATTAATTGACAAAGGCAGCTGCAACCAGAGGAAAAAGACAAGCAGGAACAAACCAAGCCCCTTGTGCTGGCTTCTCAGTGGCCAGGGCACAGATGTGCTCTGTCTGCTGTCTCATCCTTTGTTAGCTCCATCTCTCGTCCCTTTGAACCTCATTAATTGGTTACAGAAGAGAGGACACCAATTATTGCCCCAAGTGATAATCCAATTTCTTGGGAAAATAAAGTGCCTGTGTCTTTCTGCAGCAGAGTTTGGAGCAACTACTGCTGGTTGGAAAAGTGAAAGAAGTGGAAAAAATTGCAAAAACACCCTCAAGACTTTTTCCCCTTCCCTGACCCACAGGATTGGTTTCCAGCCAGTCCTAACCCCTGCTCATAGTGCCCATCTTAGACAACCTCCCCTGAAGCCCATCCCCTCTCCCAGCACAGCCCCCTGACATTCTTGACTGACATCAGAAAGGGCCCAAGAAAGGAAAACAATGGTGAGAGAGAGATTGAGCACACAGACTTGGGGAAGAGGACAGCAGGAGAGACCCTGCAGTTACTGCTGAGGTGAGCCTCTTGCCATGTGCTCATTCCTGCAGTGTTTTGTCTCCAGCAACTGCAGACCCCCTCCAGGTGCCCAAAGCTGAATTTACTGGGTGAAGCCTATAAATGCTATAAATGGAATTTATTCTCCAACATGGACAAGACCAATTTTAATTCAGAATGGTGAGGGAACTTATCCCATGCCTAATTGCACTGCCCACAGGCCCAGGCATTGAATGTGCCCCGGGAAGAACCCTTGCCTCTTCTCATAAAAACAAGTACTTATGTGCTGTTATGTAAGATGCCATTTCAGATACTGATGTTCTTGCAGCAAACCAGAACATCAGACTGGTTTGTCTTATAAAGCAATAATTTTTTTGCCTGTCTTCAGAAATTTTTTTGCATGTCTTCATATGAGGATGCAGAAAAAAAGCAAAGTGAGATGATTTATCCATTCCAAAACAGCTTTGCAGATACATTGCTGTGATGCTGCTGTACAGAAAAAGAAAGTCTGTATAAAATCCTGGGCTTTCCCAGTCGAAGGAGTCCAATTTCTAAGAAAGATGACTGGCACTTACTTATTTTGCTTTTTGCTTTCTCCGGAGGATGGAAAATTGTGAGGAGGGTGTAAGTTTGGTGGAAACTGGGGTTGCAGGAGTGATGGGAGGGCACAAAGGGTTCATTGTTGGGCTAGCAATCTGTCATGGGAAGGACTGTCACGGGAGTCTCCAAGGGGCTGGCAATGAAACGCCACTGCTGAGCAGAGGGAGGCTTTGCCTCACCTTGGGCTGCCCAGCTCCCCTCCCCAGGCCAGACCACCTGCCAGCAGCGCTGGGGCAGGTTGACCCAGAGCCCTAAATCACAGGCAGAGGCAGAGCAGCATGCAGGGAGAGAGATTAGATTTATAACGATACAGTGTTTCTCTCTTTGGAAAATGAAATGGCATGTTTGAGAAAATAAAAGAACGTTGATGGGAGGGGCTGAGCCCATGCACGGCCAGTTCAGCCTTCGGGGCTGATCGTACACTGGTTGGAGTACAGCAATAAGTCACTGTAGTGGAGGGGAAGAGCTACACCATGAAGGGCAATCTTGATTTCTGTGGGTCTCTGGGGAATTTTCTGTCCAGAAGATTCTGTCCTGACATGGTCATTTATGGAACAGAGTGCCAGTCATATCAGTGACTCTTCTGTTCCCTGCTACCCACAGCACAATATGGACAGGGATAACAGCTGGCATCCATCAATGCTCTGGCCCTTGGAGCAGCTTTCCCAGCTGCCTGTGGAGACACCAGCCCTTGGGCTTCATACGTGAAGAGGCTGAGCCAGGTTTTGTGTTTGCAAAAACAGTGAAAGCTTTGAGTTTTTCATCAATACCTGTGCAACTGGCTTTTTGGTTGCTTGTAAGGAAGCATTTGGTGGTGATTTACTTTGGTAAAACACACTTCATCCCTGGGATGGGAAATGGATATGTAGCCTAAAATGAAGGCAAGAAGGCCATGCTGAACCTTGGAGCCCTGCCTAAATGTTGGGGTCACTGTCAGTTGATGTAAAGCAGCATGAGTTTGTGAAAAGCAATCCTGTAGTGACCAATTTACATCAGCTGAGGATCCAGGCTTTCGTGTCATTAAAGACATAGTAGAAAAAAAATGTGTTGTAAATGAAGGAAGCTTTGGCTAAAAAGTGCCAACAAGTTCGCTCTTTATTCTTTATCAGTGAAGTCTGCACACAATGAAAACATGGACAAGGGAAATTTGCACAGCATTTAACTTAGGTCAAAAAAACAAGTAATTTGTTAAGTGGCAAGGGCACCAACGCGTGCCATGTCACGCTGGATTTTCTTTAAAAATAAAAAAAAATAACAAAGTTAAACTTTCAGTCAACCTGAAAATATCTGCTTTTTATGGGGGCAGTGCGGAACGAATGGGACAGCAAATCTTTCTTTGGTCGCTCCTTTACAGAGACTGAAAAGCTCTATAGAGACAGTGGGAAAAGAAGGAAAAAGGAGGGGTTGTAGAGAGGGAGGGAAGGAGAAAAAAGAAAGAAAGAAAGAAAGAAAGAAAGAAAGAAAGAAAGAAAGAAAGAAAGAAAGAAAGAAAGAAAGAAAGAAAGAAAGAAAGAAAGAAAGAAAGAAAGAAAGAAAGAAAGAAAGAAAGAAAGAAAGAAAGAAAAAGAGAAAGAAAAGAGAAAGAAAGAGAAAGGAGAGAAGAGAAGAGAAGAGAAGAGAAGAGAAGAGAAGAGAAGAGAAGAGAAGAGAAGAGTCGAACGATATATTCTGAGGTTGTTAATAGAGTATTATGAAAGGTAGTTAGAAAATACACCAGACTGAGAAAACAAAGCCCTTGGACTTCCTGATGCATTTCTTGAACAGAGACTACAGGAAAAGTCTGATCAGGAGATCAGATAGAAGAGGAAACATGAAATTTTCCCAGGAAAGAAAGCAGGAGCTGACTAGAGAGAGAAGAGGGAAACCCTGATGCCTGTGAAGCAACATACAGGTATAAATTCAAGCTCTGAAGTGCCAGACATTCTTCCTAATTATTTCTGTTTAGCTGATTTACTCTGGCTTGAAAAATACTACAGATGATCAACAAGTGAACTCAGAGGGACTGATGACTGGTCATTGCAAATGTGGTGTTTTATTGAACTCATCTGACCTCATGTAAAAGATAGAACCATCAAAACATATATTCTCATGTTTTGCTGTTCTTTTCGCCCCTTCTGGTACTATCCCAGAGACATTAAAAATTTATCTTTCCCTTTCAAATATGCATACTCTGATCTTCATAATTAAAAATCTTGTTTCTGAGCTTTGGATTTCTTCTATAGTTTTTCAGAATTTTTTAATCTCATCTCCCTTACTGACAACAGATTCACCCAGGAGAGATTTCTATTTATTTACATTTTTTATTTCATTGTTACCCTTCCCTTTCTGAATGCAAATTCAGACAGCCAAACAGCTCTTACTGCCTACCTATTGGAATGTGAAATCCCATTTTATCTGCACAGTTGCACAGAATCACTGTACTTTAAGATAGCAAGGGTGTATCTCTGTTTCCATGTCTGCGTCCATCCTCATCATCTCTGTTTCTGAATAAAACATACATATGCATTTTTTCATATTTGTTTCATATTATGAATTACTGTGCAAAATGAGGAAGTAAAAGAACAGTGTGGTGTAGTCCTGTGCTGCCTTCTTGTTCACCCTGTGGCACACACAGGAGCACACACAGAGAACTGTGTAGGGAAGGCAGGAATGCAGGCAAGTTTTGACCTTCGGTGTCCGCACAATGAGCCGCGGACGATGCAGAAGGTTGGCTGCTTCTATACAGACCTGCTTTTGTGCTCTTGTCCAGGGCTTGATCCTTGGAGCCCTGTGTGCTCAGTAGACGCCAGAGAGATAGATGTGATCTGTTAGCCTCATCCAGTGCCGGCAGCTGAGCCATTTTCACACAGGCAGGCAGGTATGGCAAAGCCTGGGTAACAGATGAGAACCCATGGGGAGCTCTTGACTATGGAGAATGAAAAATCAAAAGAAACCATATTGGACACAGATACAAAAGGAGTCCCCTGTTCCTTTTCTATCCCTCCTTGTTTCTTTTCTCCTCTTCCTTACCAGGCTGTAATGAATGTGGAAAAACAGCTTCCCCCCTCAAAGTATTTGAGGACGTGTAGATTCCAGATGCTATTCTATGCAAATACTTCCACCCTTCCCTGCCCACAGCATCCTGAGTTAACCCTTCTGTCTAGCTCTTTGCTGCCTGTCACTTTCCATGCTGCAATGGGAAAGAAAAATATACTTGTTAGAAAACCCTTAATCATTATTCTCAAAGGAGAGATTTACACCCTAAGTAGTGTATTTGGGCTCAGCACAGCTGGAGGCACAAAGCAGCAGTTAACACATTTCTGGCACTGAAGTTAGTTTGATGTTTTAATCATGTAACATCTTGAAAAAAGAGGTTAATTCCTAACAGCATTAACACGGAGCTCTTTTTTGAAATCACTGTTTCTAGCCTGCCCACAGTCAGACATTTGTCTCAATGAAAACAGGCTGTAGAGGACTTTTAGCATTAAATGCATGCAATTTAGAGGAAATTAAAAGAGCATACTTAAAGCACAGGAACCCTAAGGATCTGTTCCTTGGACATCTGTGAGTCTTTTGTCTCCCACAGGCAGATTTGCTTCACATCAGCCATAATGCAAAATGTTAGGACATTAGGAATTAGGATACTCCTAGTTCTGCTGCTTGTGTATGAGCCTTATGAAAAACATTTCCATACCCAAAAAGAAAAGAGATGTGAAGAGCAACAGGAAAAGCTAATCTAACTGAACTACTTTTCTTCCAAAGGAAAAGAAAAACCTCGATGAGATTTTATCTCCTGAGATTCTTCTACCATCTAAATTGCTTTCATGGGCTTCCTCTCTGTAATCCCTGAACTCATGGGCAGGTCTGTCTGGGTGCACACACCACAGGATCACCCTAACAGCAGCAGTGAGGCTTTAGATCAGTATGAACTGCAATTTGATTTAGTTCCTCCCTGAAGTTAAAAATGGATCACTTACCTCTGTTTTGACAGATTGATGGTGAGATTTGAGAGATTATGGTAAGAGAGAGAGAGGTCTCAGGTGTGAGCAGAGAAGGCTCAAACATTCAGACATTTATTGATAGAAAGACAGATGCAGTCTCTTCCACAAAATAAATATGCTTTTTGTATGGCTCTCACACACTGTGCTTCCCAGCAGTAACCCTTTGCATCTGGTCGTGTGGGAACAAGACACTTATGAGGATGTTTTGTTAGCATTTCATCAGGCTTCTCAGGTTTTCCTTAAGTTGCAGGACATATTCTGCTCCATTAAATATGCTTTATCTAATTTGCAGTTGAGATCCTACATAGAGATGATGTGGACTATCTGCATTGATTTGCACAAGATGTCAAGACCACACAATACTTCTTTATGAACTTTATTTTGATCATACAATTTAAAAGCATCTTAAAATTTGGGATGGTTACCTCTTTGGTTGAAACTCTTCCCTTTCCCCTTGCCTTGCCTTGCCCTGCCCCTTGCTTTGCCCCTTGCCTTTTGCCTCTGCCTTTCCCTCTCTTCTAAAACCCCATGCACTTGGGGGTGCGGTGGGTGGCTGTACATGTGGCTTTGCCTCTGTCTGTGGTAATATGTGCCAGAGCTTGCTAGCATTTAAATTTCCTCTAGGAACTGTGTTTTAACAGAGAGGAGTTACTTCTCTGTGTACCATTTCTCATCTCAACTTTGAATGCTGCACTGAGAGCTTATTATTTTACCTGGAAATCTGTGACTGCCATGCTGAAGCTTCTGTAACAGTCTCCATATGCTCTCCATACCTCCATTTGTTGTCAAGGCTCCCTGCCTTGGGATATATAAGTCCTTTCAGGCTGCAGCTTCTTTCCCTTCAGATAGTCTCTGTTGTGTTCTTTCTATATGGTTTTGGGATTTATCTTATGAAGGTTCTTGAACTTCTGAAAATCTCCTAAACTTCAACGTTATTCAGCCCCTAATGACTGCCTTGATTACCCAGACTGGTAGGAAAGCTGTCCTTCCAACAAGCTTCACGGTGGAGGTTATCACAGCAAGATCTTTCCTGGGTGTGCTACTTCCTAGCAACAAACCTCAGACACTGACCTTGGAACTTGGCAGATCACTAAATCACTAAAAATTCATAATTAAAAGTCACCCACCAGACTCAGCTGATGAACAAGGGGACCCCAAAATCATATGGCATGTAGACTCTGTGTTTCAGATGCTGCTACAGCAAAGATGAGTGAGTCAATAAGTAAAGTGGGACATCAGAAGGATGAATGAAAAACACTGAGAATAGCCATGTGAGAAATTTTCTATTCTCTTTGGAAAGACGTGCAGTTTCATAATAAAAGACAGAGCTTCACAGCTTTTCCAAACTGCATGAACTAGAGAGTCTCCAGCCTGAGAGTGGGGCAGTGCACAGATATTCAATGTGCCTAAAAGACAGCATTGTTCCACTGAAATAAAATCTATTGGCCATAAATATAAAGTAGTACATGTAAGAGGCAGGCTTTACTGGAAATCTGTTTAAGGAAGGAGCTTGTTGAAATCTTCTACTTTTCAAAGTGCTTCAGTTTTTAAGACTTAGCCGTTCAAAGATACAAAAAAAGTCCAGTATTTGCCATATTTGAATGTGTCAACATCATAAAAGGTCATGGAGAATTCCTCAATCTAATATAGTCAGATTTTCCACATGGCTTGGCATAAAATGCTATGAAAGAATCCAAGAATTAGGAATCAAAAATACTGTGAGGCAGAAAACAAAGAATAAATGTCATTTTGTCATTCAAGCTAATGATGGTGTGTCTCACAAGGTTACACACATTATGTTTCATGTTGCAAAGCTACTTAGACAAACACTATGTGAGAACTAAACAGCTCCCCAAAAAGTAATGTATCTCACAAGATCTGATCAATTAAATTTGGAAAAAATCTGAGAAAGATAAATTCTGTCAATATTCCATGTGAATGAACTGGAAATGTAATATACATCTTGCATTTGAAAATATTTTCTTAAAAAAAATAAAGATTTGTCATCAAATGCTATATTGTTTTATATTATGTCTTATCAGTAGAAAAAAATTGCAAAATTGAAACACAGTTTGTGTAGATAAAGTGTTTTAGGTAAGCCAAATGATTTTTCTTCTGTAATTTTTCTTTGTAGACAATTTCAAAATAAAAGCCCATGCATAATAATATATAGCAAGTGGCAAAAGAACTGTGGTGGCAAGAATTGAAAAGTTTATTAAAGGAAAAATATTAGACATATTAGAAGAAAAATAACCATGTGTTACTACAGTCAAATAAACACTATTAAGGTGCAATGTAAAATTGACAGGAATAATACTGAGACCAGTTTTGGGTCCCATTTTTATAACAAAAGAGATAACAAGGAGCTAAGAAAGTCTGGATTACCTGATTTAGAAAGGTAATTGATCCCAATCACCCATAATAGACTAGACAGATCTGGTGTGTCATCTGATAAGGTATTTCTGGAGTGGCAGAGCCAAAGCAAGTATCTCTAGTGAAACCTGCCTTAGAGAGAGCCTGCCTTAGAGAGACAGCACGACATGACCTTGACCAATGGTTGTGATTTGAGGATCAGTGTATTATAAACCCCTGGTGCTATTTTGCAAACTACTGGGATGGGGCAGGTCTGATGGAGGGAAAAACTGGTTTATGAAGAAGCGAGATTGATTCACTAAAGAAAAGCAAATCAGCCAATGGAACAGGATGTTATCAATTTGTTCAGACACTGAGATGCTTGCCCATGTGACCCAGCATTTTGATCCTTACTTGGTCTCTGGGGCCATCTCAGACCAGCTCTGCCACTGCTGCCATCCTGATGGCTTTGATAAGTGTTAAGTGCACTCCAAAACAAAATGCAGCACTGGTAGATTTAAAACACAAGATTGGTTTACTTAAATATTTTATTATTGACAGCTCGTTTCTTTTTTTCCCTTTCCTGTCTGTAATTTCTCTGCAGAATTATTTAATTATATATTGTCGCATCAACCTCTATATATCAAGTACAGGAAATGTCTCCCTTCATGATCTGGTGGCTGAAAAGAGCTGCAACTTCATGTTGGATTCACCTGCTGAGCAAATTCCCTTTCTAAATCTGCAAAACAGCAGAAACAAAAAGGTCTTGGAACTCCTCAGCGTAGGGGGCAGTTTAATTACAGGCTTGGGATTAATTATAAGTAAGAAAAAAATTTTAAATGTTCCATTTAGGAAACATGAGGCCTCCCTTTGTGCTTCACAGGAGTGTTTAGAAAGGCTTCTGATTAAACACCCAAACAAGGAGGAGTCATTGTTAGTGTTGTGCTGTCACATAAAGAGTCACTTCCTTCATTAGTCCAGCAATAGCCCAAACTGCTACGTAACCAGAGCGCATTCAGAGCTTGATATAAGCTTCATGTATGATTAGTCAAGTTTTCCTGGTTTTCCATACTTTATGTCTAGTTCAGAGCAAGCTGGAGTCCCATGCATGCAGGCTGACTTGTCCCTCAAGTAAAAGAAGAAAAACAGCAATTATGGGAGATTGTTGTTCCCAGCTCTGCAAAGTACACATGGAAAATCACATCCAGAGCAGTGCAACCCATGCCCTGCATGGTGTCATCTGTGGGCTGGGCAAAATAATTTAATTTCTCTCAGACCCCATACATTGCAGTTATTATTTATGGCTTTTTGATCTGCACTTCTCCACCGATCTATCAGCATTAAAGAAATGGTTTCTCATCATTATGGTGCCTTGTGACAAAAAGGATGGTGCTGAAGTGGCTGACATCACCTCTCCTTGCTCTGCAACATATGAGGTCATTTACTCATCATATTAATTCTCCTGGAAAGCATATAACCAACAGCTCCCATTACAGCCTGTTTTGGGAGTTCTTCCTTACCCAGGTTGTATTCTGAGCATGAACTGGATAAACTCAATCAATGCAAAAAAGGCTCATTGGTGTCAAACTGGCAGTTCCTAGTCCCAGATGTGTCATGCTCAGTTAGTGAATAACAGAGTGTCAAATAAAGCAATAAATCTTCTCACTTGCTGACTGCTATGCAGGGCTGTCATGAGAACACCCTCCCATCCTCAGTAATTCTGTGTGATGAGTGAGCCTGGCTGCATCCCCATAATTTCCAGAGGCCAGCAGAGAGGTGCAAACATATTGAGTTGGGATGAGCGCTGGATCAGTATCCCTTTCTCAGCACCTTGAGGCCACAGTTGGAAATTTGACAGCAGTATGCCATGGAAACACTGTCAATTTTAAGCTGAATTTCAGCAAGGCTGCTCATGGTGCAAGGTAGTGCCTAGAGCAAGAAGAAATTGTACAGATAGGCTGTATGTTTCCTAAATAATTTACATTGTTCTCACTTCTTAGCAAATATTCTTACTAGCAAATATTCATTCTGGAGTGCTCTGGGAAAAGGGTGGTGACAGACAGGGCTCAGAGAAGAACTCCAGTATGGACCAGACTGAGTCCCTCAACCATGTCTGGATGAATCCTACTGAAAGAAAAGGGAACTCAATATATGGGGCCTACCAGTCTTTGAGGATTATGTTGAATCCCTGGATAATAAAGCTGAGCCTACAGGACTGTTAGGCAAAAGCCACTGATTCACAACAGACAAAAGGTTGCCAAAGTCCCTGAGTAAAAGCATGAGAGCAAGGAGTCTTAAGTTCCTTAGGGACATTTCAGAAGTAAAGCAAAACCCCAAGAGTTTGCTGCACATTTGGTATCACATGGCGATGACTCCCAGTTGACAGTGGACTGCCTGATCCTGACTGATGTCTATTTCTGCTATTCAAACTCCAAAACTGGTTGTGTAGGACTGACAATTGAGAGACTTCGAAAAACTCTTACAACATGCAAGGACACTTGGCATCAGAGCTGGAACCCATCAAAAATGAGGCCATAACTTTTTCTAGTGTAATGTGTAGGCACAGGTTCATGTAGATAAATCAATGTGAACATCATCAAGATGCAAAACTTGAGTTTTAATAATTGCTGGCTTTTTAAGCCCCTTGTTGCAGTGTGTTTTTCCTGTGTCCATGCCTGTGTGTGGTAGCTGAGCAATGCTTTATGTATTTCAGTGAAGAATGTCAGACTTGCCCCATATTATACTTTGCTCCTCTGCTCAGTTTGGGTAAATTATACTGCAGATTCACTATCTCCTTTTCATCTCCTTTTTTCTGTTGTCTAAGGCCTGAGTCAATTTAACACTGTACTTGAGAAAAGAAGCAATGATGGAGGCAGAGAAAAAACATAGTTTTTAAGTTCCCTGGAGCTGGTCAATACTTAATGTCTCTGAGAATGCAGAATTACCATTGGCATGAGGTGTCAGTGCTTGAAAGTAAATACTAACAATTAACAAGATAAAATCAGGCTGCACAAGGTTTTTGCTTTCAAATAGTTACTGTAGCTTCCACTCACAAAAGTATTGATTCTATGCCTCATTTTAAAGCTTCATTTTAAAAATTAATCTAACAGGATGTCGGTAGATGCACTCAAGCTGGAACAAAAATGGGAACCCTGCTGGGCAGGGCTGGGCACAACTGCACCCTGTGGCCAACACCAGTGGGGGTTGGAGGGCTTGGGCAGCCTGATGCTCTCTTGTGATGGGCCTGGTAGATTGTGGGGGGGTTCTGCTGTTAATGATAGCACGGGAAGAAGAGAGACAACAATGCAACCCTGAAAGGCTTAGGTTTGTCCCTGGAAGCATTTACAACTTGGCTATCTCTCCTAACTGAAATATTTTGTCACTTTAAAGGAGGTGAAGGGGGAAAATAGAGGGAAAAAATGAGGAAACGCAGCAAAGGCTTTGATTTGTCAGTGGCATAAAACTGGATTATAATGTCATTTGCTAACTGACAGATCATTTAGTGTCCTGGAAGAGTCTGTTTTCACACTGCTGAAGCTCTCACAGGGGAATTCTGTGTGGGCTCCTTATTGTCAGAGCTATTTTTCACCCAATTTGTTTCCAAATGATGTCTAACCTGAGGTCTTCCCACTGAGAGGGCTTTAAGCAATGATTAATGAGAAGTGTTTTGCCAGACCCACCTGGGGAATGGCCCATCTGCGAACTCAGGTAAGATGGAGCTGCCTACAAGGCACTGGCTTGTGAATGGCAGGCAGCTTCCCACGGCTTGAGGCACAGCTCACAGCAAAGGCAAGGTGTACTCTGTTTGTGTCTCAGTGATTCATAAAAGGACTGGAGATAAATGTCACTCACTCTACCATTAACATCTCATTTGAAGAAACAATCTCCCTCTCTGGGGACTGATCCCCTTTCTGCCCCATATTCAATTATATTATGCATTCAGCATATGCACAGCACATACCTGGGGTACATTTGAAATGGCCTGAGACCTTCAGACATGCTAAGTCTATTTAGAGATGGCAAGTTAAAGCAGGCACAGCTTCACATGACTACCTGGCTTTCAAATACTTTTCTTAATTGAGCAACAAGCTCTCGCCCCTTCCTTTCAGTGGTGGCTCTGCATGTAGCTACCCATTCACCCCTACCTACCCCATGCAGCATGGTAAAGCAAGTGGGGAAACATTGATTTTTAGTCTGCATTCATTTTGTCAATTGGACAGTTCTGTTCCGCCAGAAAATCCAATTATCCCTGACCTCCAAAACAGAGATCTTTTCACACTTCACCCTCTTAGTTGGATGTAGATGGGACAACCTTATCTTTTACTTTCCTGAGAGACTTCTCTTGTGCATAACATTACTAATAGTGAACGTGGATTTCTTGGTAGCTGCCTAAAATGATCATTAAAATGCTCACATAAAAGTGAAGAAGCCCCGAAAATTTGGTTTCTCTCTGTATTTATGAGGCTGAAATCTGAACATATTTCTTACAGAATAATTTCCCTCCCCTGATTTATGTGGAAGCTCCAGGCTCAGTTATCATCTGGAAATACATTCCTATACAGTCTGTGTCATTTAAATGCAGCATCCTACTGTCCCGTCTGTCAAGACCAAAACATAATGGGTCCAACTGTCTATGAATAAAACAGATTGTTTGTAGGGAATATTTATAGCTGATAAAGAGCAAGAGTTTATATTGGCAAAAGCCGTCCTTCTTGCAAATAGCTAGAGGCTCCCAACATCCCCTGACTTTCAGCAGCATTTATTCTGTTGAATGTGGATCAAAAACATTCCTCACTCATGGCTTGGCAAGATGAGTTTGACAACGGTTTTCTAACCAACTGTTGTGACACCAGCAGTGCATTTTGCCTGAAATTTCACCTGCAAAGCAATGTCCCACTTTCTTTAACTACTTCTCATGCCAACAACATGTTTACCATGATTTAGATGTCTATTATACGCATGAACGACTTGTCTACATAATTTCATCAAAAAAATGAACCCTCATAAGTGGCACAGATGCTGGTATGATGGTAATCAAATTAGTTTTTGGACAGGTTTATGGCCACTTGCTGTCAGTTAAGCTCTCTTTGGCTATCTTCACTCCTAATACAGTTTTGATGGTGATTAATGGCTCCATTAATACACTGTTTGTGCTGTGATAGACACCACATTATGGTCTTGTTTGCTGACCACAGCTGAGCATGTATTTTTGTAAACTCAGTTCTGAAGAAAATATTAATCATATTTAATATGTCACTGTTACGTATTGCCAGGCAGAGGTCACACAGAGAGACCTTGTCCTTCTACTTTCCTCACCACAGATGAGCTTCTGGGCTGCTAAGAGAGGCAGAAGACCCATGAAGAATGTGGTTGGATTAAATGTTCATCAAGTTTCCTTATGCTGGGAAGATGCCAAGGGTCTCACTACAATGTTTTTTCTTGTCTGTGCTGCCACGCTGCTCATCCTCCTTTTCTCTCTTGCATCCTCCCAGCTTAATTTCTAAGAGATCAAGGAAGGATGGCTTGGGTTTTTCAGAGGGTTGGTTTTTTGGGGCTTTTTTTTTGGTGGTTTGCTTTTTCACCTTTTCTAGATCTGATCTCTACTCATTTTAACATTCCCTTCTCAATTCTTTCCCTTTCACCAGCTTTTCTGAGCCGTTTACAATCAACAAGTGAGTCTGGTCAAACCATTTTTAATTCATTTTGATCTATTTCCACTCTGCCACTAGGTCTGTGGAAACAGGGTAGAAAGTGATAATTCATTTGGAATATATAACACAGTAAGTTGTTTGTCACAGTAGTGATGGACAAGTTATACCCAGAAAGTGACTGTGAAAGGTAGAAACTACTACTGGATTTCCCATCATTCATTCTGGGACTGTGCAAGAGCAATGTCTGGGTGAAGTTCTGCTATTAAAAAAGCTGTAACTATCTTTTAACCTGAGTGTCATTGTGGAGCAGACATTATCTGGAAGCAGTACTGTAGACCCTGGCATTTTGCCATTCACCCTCAGATCCCTGCATACCCACAGAAGCATGCATGCATACTCTCAAACTATTTGCTTGCAAATGAAATAGTGCACAGCTCTGGAACAAACTTCATTTTTTCAGTCAGTGAGGAACAGAAAGAAATCTATGACCCTGGAAAGAGGCAAATGAACTAATTAGAATATTTGCACAATTATTTTAAGTAATTGAAGAAATATGTGTGTCTGTGTGTGCGCACTTCGGTTGTTGGTGTTTTTTTTTTGTTTTCCTCCTGTAATTAAGCCCAGTTTCTTTCCAGCCATATTTGATTTTTATGTTCATCTGTGCACTCGCCTAAACCCCACCCACTTGCTCCTCTGCAAATATTTATTATGCAAATGGTTTGTTTTGAATTGAGTGATCTGAGCAGCTGCCCAATTCTGCATAACTGTTCTTTAGGAAAATTGCAGACTAGCTGGGTAACATATTATTGAACTAGTTAAATAATTATGATTGGTGTTGAATTGCTATAAATGCTCCTTGTAGAGTTCTATTTTCCAGCAGTGGTGTTTAGATTTTTTTCTGCCTACAGTTACCTCAAACTGTATCCCACTCCTGGGCCAGCACCTGTGATTCTCCAGCTCTTTTCCTGGAAGTAATGGCTGTGCCCACTTTCTTTAAATCCAATAGATTTTCTGGAATATCCGTTTGCAGAATCAACCAGGGTCCCATTGGCCACTGAAATCTTTTGAACTTATATTGACATTATTTCTGATAATGAAAATCTTTATTAAAAGCTGTTGCTAAATGTCCCTTCCTCCACAAAGTCTAAATCCTGTCCCCCATGCTTAATTTCCTGATGAGTCCAGGAGAAAAAAACATGGAAAAACTAAGAACTTCTGTGCTTGGAAGAGGCAGAATAGAGAGCTGTGATGGGGCAGCTTTCACAGAACATTAAACTCATGTTTGCTGATGACTTTTGTCACCTCCATGTAGACAGACTGGCTGATGGGATGAAATATTCCAGTATAACCCAATATTTAAGATTTTTCTGATACTTAAAATTCAGCTAAAACTACAAATAAATATATAGCCATGTTTACAGGTAGGTATACACATACCTAAAGGAAAAAAGTCTGATTTTTTCTTGCCCCACATGCATATAATATGAGACAGGGAGGAATCTGTAACCCCTTTCTACCTTGGATGTCCAAGGAGACAGTATAAAGAATCCCTGGCACTGTTATCTTTGACAAAAGCTGTTGAAATACTTTACATGAAAGAGTTCAGAATCTGCCTAATGTCTCCACAGCTTTCTGTTTTACACATGCACATAGACATACACAAGATAGCTTTGTGGAAAGGAGGTTTTTAGCGTTATTCTAGGAGGGTTGAGATAAGAAACAAGAAAAACAGTCAACGATTCACACCAGACCAGAACTGACTCTGGGTGTTTTGAGTCCTCAGAGAAAATGTGTTTCTCCCCAATGACACCAAAATCCAGTGGTCTCCCTGTGTGTGGCTGTGCTGGAAACAGGCATTGCTGGTGGTGCACAGCCACCCCAGTGCTGGTTTTCCTGCCCAGCTCTGCAGCCCTGCATTCTGAACCCACAAGGAGCACCTCCACCTGATGCACCACATGCATCTGTGCTCTCACCAAAACAGGCCCCCAGGTTCATGCAATTGAAGATGGAATAGAGTCATTAGATGCTTCAGTTTGACCCCTGCTCCCAGGCCCTCATATTTCACCCAGTTATTCTTCTATTCAACCAACTGACTGTGTCTGGGTTGAGCACAGGTCTTGTTTGGCTACAGCTTAATCGTTATCCAATGTCATGGAGCATCACTTAAAATTTAGGAGACTAAAATCGTCTTGTCTAGGATACAGATTGAGCAATACATGGAGAAACAGGCATCCAAATTACCACTGGTAGCTGTCTCTTTAATATCTGGCCTTCCTGAGCACAGAAATAAAGGGCCAATAAAGACATACAGATAAAAACTCACAAGATCCTTGAAGGATGTATTTCAGTTCTGAAGGAAAGGGATATAACAGGTGAGCACACCATGAACTTGTCAACAAACTTCATTTAAAGACTGGTCAATTTTTCTTACAAAAAAAGCTTTTGAATGGAAGACGACTCATTTTGACTAAACATTTGTAAAAATATTTTAGTTTCCTATAATACATCCAGTTTTTAATAAAACCTTTTGCAAGAACACAGACTAATTTTTAGGCCTTAAAACTCAGTTTCCCAGAGGAAAAGAAATCAAAATGAATTCTGTAAGATTCAATAAATAAATTATTTATGCTATTTTATTAAGACTGATCTGTCCTCTACATTGAACTATGTGAACTACATGGAGTCTATTTAAAAGCAGAATAATTCAATAATCCTTTTAACATCCCATTGCCTTTGCTGTTATTCTGACACACCCTTTCATCACCTTTTTGTAGAATGGAAGAGAGAGAAAATACTGTGGTATAACTCTGTTTATCTCCCTTCTCACATCCAGACTCGTGTTTGCCAGAGCCTGTTCCAGTATGTTGGTATAATTTTAGCCCCTGAAATGCACTACTGTGCTGTGTTATTTTCTCAGTTTACTCATGCTCATTGTGCAGGAAATCCTTCATCTGGCTGAAGTTTCTAGCTGATCAGGTCAGTGTGAGATCAGCAGGCTTCATGGAACAGCAGAGCTCACCAGATTTCACAAGAGGCAGTGGGGACACATTTACCCGGTTTGCCATTCACTGCACTGTGACCTAACCCAGAGGTGGGGTGCAGCCTTACTATGGACTTCAGTGCAGGCTGGAAATAGCACACCTAGCACAGGGCACCAACTTGGCTTCTGCTTGAGAACAAGGCATGGCCAGTCTATGGCTATGAATGTTATGGAAAATATAGGTCTGCAGCCCTCTTTGCTTCAATTTTGCACATTCACGGGCTGTGGCAGGTTGTGGTTCTCCGTAGCACTAAACAAATTTTCTTGTTCTGGCAGGCGGAAAAAGTCATTATTACAATTCTTCAGAAGACAAGAATAATCTTCAGAGTTAAAGCACCATCCTACCTACTGCTCAGGGTGGTGATATTGTTTGCCTGGCGATTTCAAACAATTTTTTCAGATTGTGTCAAAGTAAAATAGTTTTCTATGATGAAACACATTGTAAATGGATGGTGGGGCTTGGGGGAGCTGGAAGAAAGAGGAATCAAATTACATTTGGAAACAAAAGCTTTAACTTCTGGCAACTAGACAATTAGTTTTTCTTTCTGTTGTTGGTCCTCGTAGTTTCATCTGTAATATGTATGGTGATTGTTTGCAGCCTGGCAACAGTGTGAAGTTGTGTGGGGGAGGGAAATCTCTAGCCCTTGTTAGCTGCAATCCAAACTTCAAAGGCTTTGGGGACATTGAGCAGACAGGTTTCAGCCGCCGTTAAGGCAGACATGGGAACAAAAGGCCTCCTTCCATTACTGTGGAGCAGAGGTGACTTTTTGGCCCATTTTTGTTGTTGTTTTAATTTTGTCAGAAGCGAGGGGGAGGAAAGCCCCTGGCACCAGGGATGATGCTTTCTGCCCATGACTGCGTGCCCTTCTCCTTTCCACGTCAGAAGCAGATATGGGCATTTATGGCCTCATAAATCACGGGCTAAACCATACATGAGCAGCTGGTACATGTGCTAATAACTATAATTATTAATCATGTCGATTTCACACCCTTCAAATTTCCGCGCGGGGCTTTCTGCCGGAGAGGCAGCCCCGGCGCCTTGAGCTGCTTATGGTATGAAAATATGATGAGCTGATGGGCTTTGATGATTGTCCTATGACAGTATTGATCTCCCTACAATTGGGTTTGTGGGGTATCGCTACCCAACAAAAGTGGCTCTCCTCGCCTCCTGGTATATATCATTGTCACACATGCCCCATTGTTATCGAGGGGAGTGAATTACTTTCAGTATTCGTCCCAGTCTTTAGCTACTAGGTCACCATTATTCTAGCCTTATGTCAGTGTGGGGACATTTACTTTGATGTTTTCTTTTGTATCTTTCTTAGGGTGAAAGCATTTGGCTATATAGAGCTACTCAAAAAAAAAAAAAAAAAAAAAAAAAAAGAAAGAATGAAGAAAAAAGTCAGCAGTTCAGGTTGGGGTGCCTGGTGGGAGCCAGGGAAATATTCCTCACAAGCACAGCCATCTGACCTCCCCAGTCCTTGGTGTGGGCTGCCTTTGCCACTGAGAACTTCACCCCAGCAGCAACATAAGCACTGTATCCAGCCGCAGCTAGGGCCCTGGCTGGTGACTCTTCAGCCACCAAGGAGGACAGAAAGTGAAATCTCCTCCCAGCCTCACTCCAATGGCAAACTCTTTCCACTGTAGGGCTTTGCCCTCACTCGTGCTTGGCTCTTTAGCAGAAGCACAGACAGTGAAATGTGGCAATGCACCAGAATTAGCTTTATGGGTGACATTGCTGTAGGACCAAAAATAGTAGAGACAACAATAACCTCCCTTGAAGCCAAATAACCCTTTCAAGGAGATGGGAGCACACCTCGGGCTAATCTGCTTGATAACGTGACACTGTGGTGGCCAATCATCTCCCACTGGCCTGAACAAGGGCATGGGACTCACCCCACTTGTTCCAAAATCTGCATGGCCCCCATCAGGCAGCTTCTAAATTGCTCCTGCTGTCTTTACAGCTGCTCCGTTCCACTGACCCCCAGAAGGGCCCAGGTATTGTCAGGAAAAATTTCTATTAATCAGGCCCAAACAGACTGTTACAATTTCACACTTTTTCTCCTGTCATTTCACACATTTAATGAATTTCAGGGTCTGCTACTTTCAGAAGAGTTACTCTCAAGGCCACAACAAAAAAATTAATTAAAATTATGTACAAAAATAATATACTGAGGAAAACAAACACACTCGCACATGCACACAAGACTGACAGCACCAGGACAGGGAGCACTGCTTCCAAAGCATTGCTTAAACAGACCTGGAAAAGTGCTGAAGGGGAATATGATGCGATCCAGGCGGCAGATTCCTGCCTCATCTGGGCCGGATCTTGCCCTGTTTTTAACAAGAGGAATTTTGCATTTCACGTCAGTGTGAGCTAAATAGGCTGGGAGTCAGTTATGGACAAAACACACAAACCTTGTTTGCTTCAGGGCTGACGCCCACTCGCAATTACCCAGGATTAAATGACAGCCCACTATGTCAAATGGTTGCATGATCCCACAGCTGGTTCATGTAAGGTCTTTTGCTCTTTTTCCTGGGGGCATAAACACATCGGGGTGATCAGGGTGCCCAGACTGGATGGCAAGTGTCACCTCCTGGACCATCACTTTCACTCCATATGGTGGTGCTGGAGTCTGCTGGGAAGGGGTGGCTGGGAAGAAGGAAAGCAATGTGAGAGCAAGTCAGGCTTCACGGACATGGAGGCTGAATTTCACTATCCTTATGTTCAGCCTTGAGCATGCTACACAGGCCGGTAACTTCCATCTTTGATCTCTAAAGCTGCTTTAAGAGTTTATCTTTGCAAAGGTTATCAGAGAGGCCAAGAAAATGTCTTGAGTTCTCATCCCTCTGGACTGAGGCTAGAAGAAGCACCTCCCCTGACTTTGACATCTTTACTAGCCATATGAGACATAATGCTCTTGAGCTCTGCCCATGACATCCTGTACATCTTTTTCCATTTCCCTCTGCAAGTCCAATGTATTGTGGGAAATAAGCAGCAGAAAGGAGTATAAGCACTTAACCACAGGAATAGTCATCAAGTATAGAGAGTGGTGTAAATCAGTCAAACCTCCAACAAATAAGATTACAATGGTTGGACATCCATTAGCAACTGCAGCCCTCCAACATCACCTTTTCTGTGCCCATGTGTTCCCCCCCATGGTCTCTGCCTGCTGCTCTCCCCTTGTTACCAGCAGCACCACAAGGCAGGCATACACTGCTCAGTGCACCCCAGACACTACAAGAGGAACAAGCACAGGGGTGAGTGCACTGAGTGTGGGACAAGCACTGAGTGTGGGACACGATATCCCTAAGCCTTCACTGAGTGCTGCGGGTTGTTGAATTTACCCTGTTATTTAGCAGGCAAATGGACTTGACAGCTAACCAGTGCCACCTAAGCAGTGAAGTCTCAGCCTGATGCACTTGGAGGGTATGAGCAGACAGACAGAGGGGCTCGGAGCCCATCTGGAACCACAGCACACATCTCATCAGTGAGACAGCTTGCAGGGGTATAGCTTAGGCCAAGGAACTCAGACCAGCAATGAGAGGAGACTTTTTGCTTCCCAAGGGTTACCAGAGACTAGCAGGATTTTATTTTGTGTCATGTTGATCAGTGTTGAGTACCTTAGGCTCAACCCAATACCTCTGGATTTCCTTTGTGGAAATACATGCTTTTTGAGATTTCTCATGTATCTAGCAGGACACCACTTCTGATTCTTCCTTGGAAAAAGTGGGCAACCCTCTAAAACATTGAACCCTTCACTAAGCAGTGTCCTATCAGGGGCTGGAGTCAACAGAGTCTTAAATCCCTGCTCTGAATCAGCCACACAACCTCATACATGGGTTATTGCCTAATTCATGTTCCAGCTCCTCCGTCCTTTGGCAATCTGACCAAGAAACTTGTATGGCCAATCTAACCCTTTCATAACAAGTTTGTCATGTGCTAAATCTGTGGTTTCCAATACTAATTCTGAGCTCACTTGTGTTTTTGCTTAACTGAATTATTTGCCGCCTCCTAATTCTTGGCATACTGGCCTGAAGGAGTCAGTCAGTCTCTGGAAAGAGTCTTTCAAATGCAGCAGATTCATCTGTAGATCCATTACATTGCTTTACAAGGAGGAAGTTTTCTCTTGGTCGGCCAGCCATCATTATCTCTTCATGCCTCTACATGGGCACTCTTTATTTTACTCCTCTGTGTGGTAGCTGTCTCTGGCAGAGGCTGGGTGGCCATGACTAAATTGGTAACTATGATCAGAGTGTGGCTCAGGCACACCCCTATGGTTACCCCCAGCCCCAGACTGCAGCTCGTACCTGCCTCAGCAAAGCTCTGTTTGAGTTAGGCAGTGCTTACCTAGGCATGCCTCCCTTCAGAGCACAGTGTGAAGCACAGATTTCCCTGGAGGGTGCTGTGGACTAGGTCCTGGGGAGAAGAGAGTTTAGTCCTAAGGACATGAGCCTCATCTGCCACCTGCAGCCCTCCTGTGAGCTCCTATGCCTGCTGCATGTGAACAACCTGGAGCTCAGTTTCAACCTGGGGAGCCATAGAAATTGTGCAGATGTCCAATATCTCAGGGAAATCATTCTGCCTTGGCTTTACCAGATTAGTCTTGTTTCCTCTCATCTACACCACCTTCTTACTGCAAATGGATGGCAAGATGGATGCTCCCCCCATAGCAATTCCAAACGACCCCCATCTCCTGACTCTCACCAGCTGGACAGAACAAAGGACCCTCTGGAAATCCCCTGGCAGACAAGGAACAAAAGAGGCCCTGGTGATGAGCTGAGAGCACAACCCAAATATCTGCCCAGCTCAAGTTACTGGAGATCAGAATCTCCCCTTAAGTGCACATCTTACTCAGCCTGATAGACATCCTTCCTAAAATTCCTGTTGCAGGCCAAGGTGTGTTTCTTTTCAAATTGCATCACTGCATTCAGCCCAGTACCCCCATCCCTGCCTTCTCAAGGTGCTCCCATTAAGAATATCCCAAGTATCCCCTGTGTTCACTGAATACTGGTTGTGCCATTACAGACACTTAGAAGGATGCTCAGTACCCTTGACTAAACTACTTCTGAGGTGTGACACTGAGGGAAGGAAGAGTTTAACTAGGTTTACAATAGCCTGACATTGATAGGCATCCTGGTCCCTATCCATTTAGGCAGTACAGAAAGCCAGAGCTCTCTGGAAGGCTAGGTAATGGTTCTGAGAGTGTCTAAAATTAGATGTAGTACATTTGGGCACTATTGAACATTTATCCAGTAAATCTCCATTTCCTGAACATAACTTTATTGCCAATGCCTATAGCAAAAATGCCCCACAGTTGGTTTCTTGAATAGAAAAGGCATATATACCTTATCCTTTCATGGATGACAGTACTCCTGGAATGTGTTAAAGATTTGCCTAGTGGTCTTTGTCTCCCAGTCTGCAGTCTGCCTCACACTCACACTACCCCAGATTTCTGATGCTGCTGTCTCTGGGCTACCTCATACAGCAAAGTGGGGATTCAGATTTCTCTGGCAGAAAACTGCAAGTACTGCATTTGCACCAGTGGTCTGCCTGGTGCCTTTCCCTGGCAGCTTCCCTTCCAGGCTGAGGGATCAAAGTGGGTTCATTTGCTGTATTCTGCCAAAGCTTCTTGATGCTGTGTTATGGAGGATTGGAATAACGGTGAGGTGCCGGTGTTAATGTGTTACACAGATCAGACTAAGTTTTTGTATCAGGAATCTTTACTTAATGGGGTTTTGCTGTTGTTTTTGTTAGGTTCTTCTGTTTTGTTTTGCTTTGGTTTTTGGTTGTGTTTTTATTTTAAGAAATCGGACAACCCATTGTCTGAAAAAGGAAATTGTTGCATGTGGTTTTGGTCTGTGTATGAGAGGGAAGTTTCTGAGTTGCAACTACATTATTTCAGGACTTGTAGTTCCTGGCTATCAGTCCTTTCCTATTCCCACACTGCTTGTTTGCTTTCTGTCTCTCTCCTCCATCCTCCTATTTTTTTCTAATACATGTGGTGTTGCAAGGACAAAAAAAAAAAAGAAAAAAAAAAAAAAGAAGGGAAGATGGAAAAGAAATAATAGAGAGAGAAATAAAGCCAAGATTTTAAAATACAATCTTTGTCAGGCTTTCTATCTAGACTTTCAAGGAAATTAAATCACCTGACTTTAGAAACTCAGTCTCTTCTTTCATTAGAAGGAAATGCTCTTTGGGGAGCTAGATCAAGATGTTTGTGCATGAGAAGGGTGCTTCATTGCCACTCTCCTCCTCCACAGTGACAAATTGTCCCAGTTCCTCAATAGCCCTCATCTGTGCACTATCCCAGCAGTGACAGTCACAGCAGCCATGCTGCTCTCCTCTCACTTCTGCCCTCCTGAATCTACTTTTCTACTTTCACCACACAAATAAACAGAGAGGGCAATTAGACAGCAGTCGTTCTCTACTTTTGGAGGTTTTCCACCCTCCCCACTAAGAAATGGACCGGCTTCTCTTGCCTGGGAGCGGGGTTTCAGAAATGCTTGCAAGGGAGCTGAGGCTGACAAACCGGGGCTGTCATTTTGATTCGCCCACCGCTTCCGTGGTGCAGGAAACAACAAAACGCCGGGAGCGGGAGCAGGAGCGGGGCCGGGTGAATGGGTTTCCCGGAGGCTGGCTGGCCCCAGGGTGCAGTAGGTGTATAAAATGCCATTCAAGCGATTCAGGCCGAGAGGGTGCGGCGGACGGGCAAGGCTGCTCCCTTTGAAGATGCTTCTGTCGGGCTGGAAATACAGGAGAAAAGCACAGCTTCTTTCAGCTGTCCCCTTTTGTGTGCTTTCCCATACGAAACTATGTTGCCACCGCTGCTCTGCACTTTGTTATTATGACAGGAAAAAATGAATTTCTAATGAGGTATCTGTGCCAGCTGCAAGCACCTTGTGGATCTCCGTGGCCCAGGAGCTTTGTCAGCCGCCCCTTGCTAAATGTGAACCAGCCTGGGGGAGGACGAGACTGTCAAAGCAGAGCCCCTGTGAAAAACCCTTTTCTGTACAAATCGGAACAAACGGAAACACCCTGGTTCCCCTAATAAGCTATGCTGTGACATGTCCTCATTTCACAGTGATCAGCTCCAGGGACAGAAGGGGCTCCGGGAGGCTTTAACAATGTGCAGGGAGCCCTGATTTTTAAAGGCAAGGAATGGTACATGTAAAATTGATTAATACCCCCTGATTCCCAGAAGGCTTTTCATATGCAATGCAGAAAATGTTTTGCTCAGCCCCTAAAATGCAGCTGCATTTCCCAAAGCCTGCGTCAGCTCTCAGGAAAGCCGCAGGAGCAGAACCACTTTGGAAAACTCTGAAGAGAGGGTACCACATCCACCATCTGCTCCAAGCTGCTGGGCAGGCTGAGGGAGCTCTTGGCTGTTTCCAAAGAGGATTTCAGCAGCCAGTTCAGAGACTGAAGTTTTAGAAGTTGTTCAGATGTTAGCACTGGCTTAGCCAAGCAGCACAGAAATGTGTTTGCTTTCTTGTGGGCTGTCCCACGCAAGTGGCTCCCCTGTCCCATACAAGAGGCTCTTCAGTGTGCCTTGGGCAGTGCAGGGCCACTGAGGCCAGCAGTGCTCTCTCCAGCAGTGATGGGGCATGTGGGCTTTGCTGGGGATCCCTGCACTTTCTGATTAGGCATGTTCAGCCAGTGGTATAGTGAGTGATTCACTGCAGGGAGGGGAAACTGAGGAGTTTTGTACAAGACCTAAGGATGAGTTTGATCCAGGTCTTCAAAAGAGACCACTGTGTTTCCCTTTGATGATAAAACTTCTTTCTCCAGCCAAAGGCACTGCATTTTGCATTGATTAATCAGTAGTAGCCTTGGGCATTTGCACGGTGAGTACAGCATTGTACCTGACCTCCTAAGGGCTTCTTTATGCTTAAACTAAGCTCAAAGTCCAACTTGCCTAAGTCATCAAATGGTCTTCAGTATCTCCACTGCCTTAAACAAGACTCAAGAATCTTACCAGTTCTGGTAGTGACTACTGACATCCTCTCCTTCTGCTCATGCTGATGGACAGAAATGAACGACCAAGTGAGTGAGTGACTGGGGGTAATGCCTCTGCAGGTGGTGGTGACATTGATGGAGTATGATGGATGAGGGTGACAGGGCCCCACCCCACCCACTTGCTCATGTGCATGACAGAAGGTCCTGCAAGCCAG
Source organism: Agelaius tricolor (assembly GCF_023055355.1). Taxonomy (NCBI): domain Eukaryota; kingdom Metazoa; phylum Chordata; class Aves; order Passeriformes; family Icteridae; genus Agelaius; species Agelaius tricolor. The sequence goes on from NW_027269261.1 coordinate 50,866,977, forward strand.
CCCCTGATCTCTGAACAATGCCTCCAAGTACGTATTTGGAAGTGTAAAAACAATGGGTTTGGCTCCAGCAGTGATTGTGCTACAAGTTTGGAACCATTTAATGAGTTGCTAATGTGAAAATAATTTTCTTTTCTGACTTCAGAATGGAAGGAGTAAAGACAGATGGCCCCAAATGCAGGGAAATGCAGCCATAGAATTGGTAATGGCTCTGCCAAGACTTGAAAGGCAGCTCATCAGGAAAAGGGGATGTTTCTGCCACTGTCAAAAGTTGACAGAAACCCTCTGACTTTTTCCTTTCTCACCTCTCTGGTTAGAGCATTCCTGCCATTCTTCACCAGACATCATCAGGCTGGTGATTGCAATTGCAAAGGCTAAGCTGCTGTTTCAAGTTGAAATGCATCCTGTAGAGGGGAGGGGAAGATGTTCCTGGCACATGCTGGAGAACACAACTGATTGCTAATCCAGATACGGAGGGAAGTATTTGGTGATTGATCACTGGATCTCAAGTGCCAAAAGAAAAAAACTGCAGCTCTTGGGGGACCACAGGAATAGCAAAAATGTCTGCAAGGAATGTCTGTGTCTTGAATAGTTTTTTTTGTTTTAGATGCAGATTGGAGTTAGGAAGAGACATTTGGCATTTAAATGGGACCTGTCAGTTCTGTCACGTTATCTAAGCTCTCTCACATCAAAAAAAAACCCAAAAAACCCACCAAAAAAGTTCCCAGACAAAAAGAAATTTCATGTTTTTTTATAAATAAACGCCATTGAAATTTTCATTCAGGGAAGAAAAGTCAGTGTAATTTAGTGTTAATGGTGACGGTAAAAGGTTGACACATTCTTGGGGAGCAGTGAGTTGTGTATCCAGATTCATCTGCAAAAACAAATCTGGTAACATCTGATTTCCATGAGATTCCAGGTCCTTGCCAGCTGTGAATGAGCAGAACCACATGACAAGTAATTTTTACAGTCAATGTCCCTTTCAGGAGAACTCTTTTTGAGCTGTCATTCCTCTTAAAATCCAGGGGCTGGATTTCAAAAGTAATGAATCATTTCCAGTTCCCAGTCTGACCTGACACAAGCAAAATATGAAGTTGTCTTTATTATCAGAGATGAAGTGCTTAATGTTTCATCTGGGTTGTCAAGATTTCAAGGTAAAATTGAGGTATCCAGAACAACTGAAGGATTGACAAACCCTGTGCATGCCAAGGACTAAAGAAACAAGCTCTGAAACCCCACTTGGAAGTATAGGAGCATTAACAGTTTGCCATTTACCCTCAAAAGCTCCAAGCTTTATTCTCTCACTCTTACTTACACAAGCTCCCAGAGAAGGAGTGACAGGTCCTTTCTGCAGGGCTGGGACAGTGGTACCTCCATTGTCTCCAGCCACACTGAAGCCCACTCAAACCCAAAAGCACAGTAGTCACACTCTCCCTGAGCATAAATAGGTGTTGATGTCTACTGAATCACACAGTATATATTTAGTCTGAAAATATCTAAGATTATTCCTACAGTTCTGTTATTGTTATACGATGTATGAGTGTATGAGTTATCATTATAGATCTTCCTTATCATAGCTTTTTTCTTCTCAGATGAAGAGGACATGAGTAAACAGAGATAGGACTGCCTGCACCTATGCTTTTGGACACCTTGATCAGGATCTAGAAGATGCTTTAGCTGAGAAGAAGATTGATATTTGCTCAATATCTTCAGAGGCCATTCATGTTACAGCCCCTCTGCAGAGATGGGTTTTGCCCATGAAATAGCCCAAGTCCTGTGCTGGGAGATTAAGAGATCATTTAGGAGAGACAGCTCCCATCTATCTGAAACTGAAACCACATCAGTCAGCATCTGAAAAGAGAAAGAGCAGGCCTGGTGTGGCAGGGCTGAAAGCAGGGCAGGAGGAGCCCTGTGCTCTGTGGCCAGCACTGGCAATGATGGGGCCCACTCTGCAGACATGACTCCCTTAGAACAAGCCACAAGCAGCATGGCTCATAGATATATTCATCTTCTTTTAAGCAGCAGTTATGTTTAATTCTCTGACCATCTTCTATTCCACTTCTGACTTACTTTAGGCAAGGTCCCTGATCCTCTTTACCCACCCACCAGGCTGATTACCTAGCCAGGTTTGATTCCTGCACAAAACCTAAACCACAGCCACATCATCCCTCCGAGCTATGGCACAGCACAGAGTGCTGCAGCTGGCAGCAGTGCTGGTGGCAGTGCTCTTAGCTGAGGCTTAGCTGCAAATCCCTGTCTTTTCAAGCAAGCTTATTATAAACAATTAGAGAGGTGTAAGATAATCCTGTAAGGCTAGATCGTGGCCAGACCCAGTCTGAGAGCACAACACATAACAGCAAGAGAAGAGTCTGCCTTGCTCCTTCTCTGAATTCCTCCTCTCTGCAGCCCGTGGACTCTGGAGAGCATTTAAGACTTTCTCTGCAAAGCTCCTGGGGGAAAACATTCCCACCCCATTCCTTCCTACCCACTTTGCCAGTTAAACCTTTGCAGCTGTAAAATTCTGCAGGGAAATAGTCAGTACTTTGCAGAGCAGCATCCCTATTAAAGATCTGTGTGGAGACAGCCACCAGAGGTTTGATCCATTGCATGACTAGCTTTCACTCACTCCTTCATGTCGGAGCAAAATGAAGGGCTGTGAATCTAAGGCATACAAGCCATGGAAATGCTCCTCTTGAATGCAGATACTCCTCAAGCTGAGGAGAGGCTGTAGCATCACCAGATAGATGTGTGGAATAGGCACTGACCAGCAGCCCCCCGTCTTATTAATGGATGAGAGCCATGCTCCTGCTCCTGGGGAGCTGGCTTGGCGGAGCTGGTCTCCAGAGAGCCAACGTCTACAAAGCGCTAACATCTGGTGCCCATTATTTCACCAGCTCTGTTGTGATTAGTCCATATGATAAGTCTGGCCAATTGCTACTGGTGAGGGATTGCTCCACTCCCTCCACCAGCCTCCTTGAGCTGTCACTTCTGGTTTGTGGCCCCTGCTAATTTGCCACTGCAATTTCCAATATTTGCTCAAATCCCATAAGGAAATCTCCCTGCCTTTCAGACAGAAGGGTAGCACTGATAATAAAAAGGGAAGGTTTATCAATTAACTCAAACTGCTCTATTGAATCAGGCTCAAATCCCCTCCTATTTCAATTATGTGAGACTCAAAAAATGTGCTAGAAAAACTTTTGCTCAGGCAAGCGTTTCATGACAGAGCTGGTGGGATTTACACAGGCTTTAACAAGTTAGAGAAGAGGTTAAAAAAAGAACTCCTCCTGCTTCCCAACGGCTTTTTCAGTCATTGTGATAGCTAGATTGAGCCCACCTGACACAAAGTCTGCTTCTCAGTGGTGTATGAGTGGGAATTGGGACCTTCAGGCCGAGGCTTCCCCATAATTTTTCTATTCCTGTCTCTTTTGTTCCTTTGCTTGTTCATTTCCTCATTTATCCTTTCTTTCTTCCCTTCTTTCTTTTGTTTTCCAAATGCTACCTGCCACACTAGAAGGCTTGTACTATTACTTGTATTAGTACTTGTACTAGAACACTTGTACTATAGGAAATTTCCATTACACACATTTCACATGAGTGGAGGTAGACTAAAATGAGTAAGTCACTAGGGAGCAGAATGGGAATTGCTGGTTTATGCAGACTTCTGCCCAAATATGTGAAACTATTCCATAAATAAATCAGAGGGCTTTGCATGTTATGAAGGTTCCTTCAGAATATATGAAAGAAAAAACCTAACACAAACAGGCCTAAATAACTCACAACAATACAAGGATTAAATTTTAAATATTGTTAATGGGCATGTAATATTTGTTTGATTAAATAATTCCTATTCTTTCACACTTTTCTTTTTCTCTAATTTTTGTATTAAGGAATTTTCTTAGGACAGAGTTCCACAAGGTGAGCTCCAGAAGTGAATTCAGCAAAAGCATTAGCTCCAGGCAGTGCTTCATGTTTGTAGCTTTATTAAACATTTTACACTTCACTCCTGAAACGTTCAATTCAGGGCATGTGTTTACCATCTTTCAGTTCCATCAGAAACTCATGCCTTTCAAGGGTGGATGATGTTTAAGCATAAGTCAGATGCCAAATGAAACAACACTCCATGCTTTTGTGGAGATGGCAGCACTCCATTTTTCTTCTGCTGAAGTCCTTGCAGTGCTGAGGTGATAAGCACCACTCAGCTGGAAGGGAAAGAAGCTAATGTGCTTCACAAATGAGTCACAAAAGCAGAGGTCACGAATTCCCTAAGATTTGCACTTCCTCTCTGGACCCTTTCAACATATGACTGGGCTGAGCTAGTCACTCCTCATTGACTAAGATTTGACCTATAGCAGGTCCTGTGCTCTGCCATCAATGGTCATGGCAAACATGGCATTTCGCTCTGATAGTGCTCTGAGGAACCAAGGATAGTCCTGTTTTGTAGGTGTAAAAGTGAGGTAGGGTTAAATGAAATGGCCAACACTGAGAGGAGAGTCACTGCTTGTGGCACAGCCTCAGACTTCTCACTCTAAGCATTCCATTTGTGGTCAAAATGTATAGCTTGTCTGAGTGAACACGTATGTGCACACATGTGCACACATATGTGCGTGGGTGTACACAGCTCTGTGTATCACACACGTACAAAAAATTCTTGTGATGTTCAGAGATCAGTGAGCTAAAAGGGAGGCTTAACCACAGAGGGTTCCATGTTCCAGATAATGATCCCCAGCAAAACTTCTATGAGCCATCTTTCAGGGATAGCAGGTCTCTTCCCTTTGCTCCTGATGACACTCAGTGTGAGACAGAGCAATCTTGAGCAGAATGCAAAAGGATGTGCTCAGAATCCCTCGTTGAACCTCTTTAAACCTCTAAATTCTATATAGATTAGAATGCAGATCTGCAGATGTGGATGCAAAACTGTAGAAGCCTAAATATAGGTCCATTAACTTAATACATACTTAGCTGTGCTTCCTTTACAAGCAGGACACTTTGCTTTCTTATATCAGTGCAACAACAGCTCCTCATGAAAGATCTGGTGAAGTCCTTAGTGAACTAACAAGTGTTGGCCACCTGTCTCACTTTGCTAAAGGGTTTGGTCCCTCATCAGACTTTAAAACATACCCAAACATTTTCATCTTCCTTTGTAGGCCTAAGTATGTGAACCTCAGGGACACACAGAGGGAGACTGTGAAGAGATATGGCTGGTTTGGAGAAGAATAGAGGAAGGATGCAGTGGAAGGACTTACCAGAAAAGGCAAAAAAAATTTGCATTTCTGTTACTTCAGGGTACAAGAAACTGGAGATCTGTATTTTCTAGGAAAGTCAGTTCCAAGTGTAGCAGAGACCCTCTGGCCCCACAAGCTGGGCCATGGCCTCAGGTTTGTCTGAGTCCTCAGCCTAGCCCTGGAGCTGGCCCATTTCGCAGGACTCGGCTGATTGCTTTGCACGGTCGTTTTAGTACGTAAAATATCAACAGTAATTCATATTTACAAAACTCCTGAGAAGCTGAGAAAGTAGCTTTGTTCTTACAAAAGAACAACCATAAAATTTTAATATGCTAAGGTGATGTAATTTGAATTTTTTTGCTTGCCTTCTTGGTTACAGAAGTGGTCCTTTTTTGGTATTGCTAATGATCCTTTTTTGCTTTTTCAGAAATGTTCCTTGCCACCTTGCAGAAAAGCATTCAGGTCCCTTTAAGAAGTCAGGAACAGAGGCCTACAAAAGGTCTATTTTACCATTTTCCTGGAGTTTGGGCAGCTCTTACCTACTCTGAGCTCAGCTGCACCAGGCTAATTTCCGTAAGCATCATGTGGTGTTACAGAAACCACATTTTGCCAAGCTGTCAACTGTACAGCCTTCTCTTTGCTAAACAGACTCCCATTAAAACTGTCTGCACAATTTGTCAGTTAAATGAGGTACAAGAGGGACGCTCTATTTGCCCCTAATTAGCTGTGCAGACTACCTTTGTCTGTTTGATTAAGTATTCACATTATCAATTTTGTTTAATCTGATTCATTTCACACACCTCCCCAGGGACTCAGCCCATACGGTTAACTAATCTCTGATATCATCTCTCATATCAGCCCGCAGTAGTCTCCCACGGCATGCTCTACCCACACACTCACTGCTCACCAAAATCTTTGCTGGGAAAGATTCTTCCCAACCCATGAAACCAACACTGTCTCCCTGGAGCTGAGGGCTTCTACCTTTAAGGGAAAACAGAAAAAGCCAGTATTGTGCTTGCTATGTTTCCTGGGGCCATCTGCAATGGCTTTTTTAATCCCAGAAGCTTTTCAGCTGCAGCCAGCTGACTCCAGCGAGGTGTGATGTGTGTCCTGCACCAGCACACCCCTTCCCACTCCCCACAGATGCCTGCAGTGCAAGCTGCTCAACTCTTCAGCAGGTCCCTGATTTTGACAGGAGGCAACACCAGTGTCCCTATCACTCTGTAAAATAACACATAATAATGGGGGGTGGACTTTAACCAGGAGGACCAGCCCAGTCCACCGTTGTTTAAGAGAGAAAAAGAACCACAGGTATTCAAGGATGATCCCTTTGCAAGCTTGCAAGTGTCCAACAAACTGCACCTTTGAGAGAGCACAACCCATTTTAAGAGACAGAAATATCCTCCTGAGGACTGAAAAAATGGACTGAAAAGATGCTCTCAAAGCCACTTTTGTGGTTTTGCTCAAGACAGGATCACAAATAGCTGAGGAGAAGCAAACAAACCTGAGCAGATACCAGACAATGGCTAGGAATGAAGTATTGCCTCAGCTTCACTGCATGGGTTATTCCACCACAAAATTTGATGCCCATCTGCATGGACACTGTGTGCATTCCCATGCACACACCTGCTACACATATATATACATTTGCATGTGCATTAGCATGAATGCCATTGAAAATATTTCCAGCAAAATTTTTAAACATTCTAAATTTGAGATACTATTATGCTGACATCTGTTAAAAATTTTCTTCAAAGATGTTATTCTAAATCTTACCACTGGTCACATTTCTGATAAAAATAAAGCTTTCATAATTTTGCAGTGACAAATTTTAAGTGAACAAAAACCAAACTTTGCAATTAGTTAACGTACAAACCTTGCCCCACATGTTTTTGGTGTATTTCAGTGTGGAAGAGTTTGCCTCCTAATACTTTACAGAACAGCAATTTTCCATTTCTCTGTTTCAAAGGAAGAGTGGGATGCAACTTCGATTTCAGTAGGTCAACTACCCCAAATTCCTTTCCTTGTGCTACTAATATTGCGTGCTGACAAGAGCAAAAGAAGTGAGGTGATGTACACAACAATCAGTGCCACCCTTCTTTGGGTCAGGTTTCCTCATGGCAGTATATGGAAAAGACCTTTCCAAGCTCTGATCTGACTTCTGCCTGGAGGTAAACACTGTCAGACAGAATACAGGTAGGCAGACATTGCTGTTGCTGTTACTCTGCCCAGAACACCCAAGGCTCCATGTACTGACATTGGCAATAGAAAATAATTTTAAATGCTAGATTGCAACATGAAAATCCATAGAATAGCGAAGATTGGAAAAGCCATGTACCGCTATATTTCACAGAGTTTCATTGGTATAATTCAAATAAGTTTATTTTACAAATCCCCTGCTGACACTGGGAGAGCGTTTTACATCTAAAAAACTCATCAAAATGCTTTGCAAAATATCTCTCCCCTTTGTTGCTCAAATTGTTATTTTCAAGAGTGTGAACTGTTTTATGGTTAATGCAAAAATTTAACACCAAGATCCAACCTTGTGAATCACTTGGAAGCTCTTCCCTGCATTAAACTTCGGTGAACAGATTCAGCTCAGGGGACTCAAAAACAGCAAAGAACATCTGGGTTTTGGTGCTAATAAAATTAGATTTAACTTTTTTTTCTTTTTTTCCTTTTTTTTTCTTTGTGGGAAAGAAAAAAGACTCATAAAATACTTTGGCTTTATTATTCTTATTTCTACAGATCTTAGAAGAAACAAAACAAAACAAACAAAAAGTTTTGAGCAATTACTGTAGAGAAAAAAATGGCATGAAATGTCAATTAAATACCAAATTGAGAAAGCATCCATATTTGGAAGACTATTTGAATATAAATGCAGGCAAAAATACTGTCCTGAACTACAATAATAATGAGCAAGTATTTAGCTGAGTGCATAAACAGGCCCAAAGGCAGGAAGCTGAAGAAATTACATGGTGAAGGAGTAATAGTTAATCTTTTAATTAATATTTAAATCAATTAGTCCCCAGCATCTACAGCAATAAATCGCGGAAGTAAAATTTCTGCTAGGATTCTGTTAGCATTTCCCCATACTCTGTTCTGTGATGTCAGTATCAATACTTATGCTCATTGGCATTGCCATAATTTTTGTACCAATCTAATGAGTCACTCTGCATAGACAGAGCTTTAATTAAAAGTGGCATTGAGTATGAGAGAGTATAGTTGCACTCCCAGTTGTACCACTCAGCTCAAGAATCACAACCAGTTAGGAAAGAGTGACTGGACTGGAGTGCTCAAGGAATCTGAGCACCAAGGAGGAAGCACCAAAAGTATTTTCACAAAAGGAAAGAAGACACCTACTCTTAGAGTGGTGGAAAATTGAGTTTGAATAGTAAGAAGTTTTAGATCTATGAAAATGGATGAATGGAAATGAAGAAAACTGATGTTTCATTCCCTTGACTATGGCCTGCCCTGTGCATACATCTTTGCATACATCTGATGCAAGACTTTCAGGTTCCTGAAGAATTAACAGTAGCATAAGAATCATTTTCACCATTGTTATTCAATAGTAATGGCAACTACACAGTAGTACTGAGGAGCCTGAATCTTTGGCATCACCTTAGAAATACAGGGCTGCAGGAGAATCAGTGCATCAAGAATACACCTCCTGCTTAGAGTCTCCCATTTGTCTCTCTCCTCATTGTCACATCAAGTGACACCTTGGGCTCATGAAGATGAGTATCAATACTGGGCTTTACTCAGGCATTATTTTGAGTTCTGCGTTTTAGCAACTCACTGAAACATGTTTGCTTTTAAATTAATGGAAAGCATAAGATCTTGGTTTATGCCAGTCAAATACTTGGATAATAATAATGTCTATATTTGGAAAATTACTGCAAAACAGAAGATCTGAAAAGCATTTATATCACTTACATCCTAATCCAAGTTGTACTGTCTGGGTGGATGCTGCAAAGGAGAGTGCTACTTTTTTTTCTCAGTTCTCTTAAACTCTGTTGTTGAGCTCTGTTCTGTTTGCTGAGGATGGTTTGCCTGCAGGAATTTTTCCCATTAAAATACTTGCAGAATGAGGCTGATGAGTTTCTAAACTTCCTTCAAGTTCCTATTCTACTGCTGTCTCAATCGTACAGATGAAAGCAGGGCAAGGTGCAATAATCTGTGGACAGGAGGTTATCCGTTCAATTACATTATGAGTCACATACACATCAGGATGCAGTGAAGGAAGAGATGTAAAATTTAAATCTCAAAGCTTCATTAGCCAGCATCCTATAACTGAACTGATGAAAACAGAGGGTAACACATCTGCACATAATGGGACATATTCCTTAGGTTTAACAATATCAGCTTTTATTTGCTGTATACAATGCAAAACTTGGCTGAACATGTGTGAGCTGGTTAGAATATAACATCAGCATCCTCCTTTTTGTAACTGGCGTCATGACTGAAAGTGACAAGCAGTTTGCATTTCTGATTCACGTCTCCTCTGCAAAGTGCCATTCTTTAGGAGGTCAGATGCTGCTGTCAACTACATCCTTTAGGCTCTTCTAAGTTTATTTTGTCTTGTTGAGAAAAAATCGTACCTTTTTTGGTGGAAACATGACACTCATCTGCTGTCCTGGAAATAGCTATAGGCTCTGGCTGGAAAATGCATTATATTGAGACTAATGGATTTTGAAGAGGTAAACTATCACTATTCTATGTTCTAGAGTACAAATTTTCACTTCAGTGTTTTTCAATACATCGAAAATTCAAATACTATTATTGCTTCACAAAGCTCCCCAAATGTTCTCATGTTCAAGGTGCAAGCATCTATACAAATTATTCCATCAAGTCTGAGGCAAAACAGGAAAATGGAGTATTTTGACCAATTGATGACTTTCAAGGGAGGGATTTGGGATCAAATTTTAGGGAGGGCAAGAAGTAGCAGACGTTGTTTGCTGGGAAATTCATGAGCTGCTAAGTTGCTTTTGCTATTTCCAAGAAACAGTGGTAACTCTGGGGGAATGCAGTCGTGGTTACTTAGCACAGCCAGAGCCTTTCACTGGCATGTCGCTGTCTCCAAAGCTTTGCCAAAAGTCTGAAGGATCCAGTGATGACCACCAAGTGTCTGACAGGCCTTGGCAAGTTCCCCTAATTAACTTGAGAGCCCTTGCAGACCTTCTGTGCCTTGTAATAAGTCCAGTCAACATTTAAAGTCATGATGTGAAGCAGATCTCTTCAGTCCCCTAAGGGGTTCCCCTTAATCTCCTCAGCCCACCAAGACCTCCAACTGGAGAAACTCTGGAAGAAGGCAAATGCTGCAAGGAATTTTTAATCCTCAGAGGGACTCTTGCAGGGATCTGAGACAGATCTGGTCAGGTTAACAAGGTTTATGAAGGTCCCATGAGTAGCTTGGGGAAAAAAAAAAAAAAAAGAGGAAAAATACAAACTTGGGGTCCAGTTGTAGCACACAGGAGCCCAAGATATGCTAATTAACACAGCTGCCATCAAGGATGTAATCTAATTTACATACTTGGTAGTGAATAAATGCTTCCATATGGCACAGTACCAGCATTTTCCTTGACAACTTTATCAAAAAGCTAATGGAATTTGCATGCAAAAGAAAACTTTTTCCAGCCTGACTAAAGACAACAAACCCAGTAAAAACAGTGACAGAAACGCAGAGGGAAAAGATGATGTTAAGCAAGGTAGATATTAGCAAGCTAAGAAACTATGTTTTAAATATTTTCTAATGGAACAGTAGGAAAACTCAGAAATGCTCTACAATGTTCCCCAATTAACTTGTTTCCTACTCTTCTTGTCCCAACCAAATCCATGAAATGGCCTTATGCTTGTTCATCCTGTACATCCACCACTGCCAACTTGAGGCAGATGCTCAAATGCTCAGGTGCCCGAAATGAGCCAGATGCTCAGATGCTGTACTACTGGACTTCCTGATGCGTGTAAGCCCACAAATCCATCCCTGCCTTCAGAGTCCTGGACTAGCACATGATTCACTGTGTGTGGCAGCAGAGCTCCCCATAGTGCACGAGAGCACTGCAGACTGCCTCAGCAGTCGTGTCATCTTCCTGGTGCAGGCCATCTCTCTTCATCAAATTGGTGACTTCCCAAACTCTGTGCATACCTCGCATTCAGTGAGAGGAACCAACTTTATTGAGCATGGCAGCTGGCTGCTGAAGATGGCTTCAGTGATGGGCCACACAACAGACCACACTGCTCTGAAGTGGCTCCATTTTTTTGGACTAAATTGGGCCTCTGGGTTGGAAGTGTTTAATGAATCACAGGCTAACCACTGAAGTGGTCACTGTGTTATCTCTGAGAGCATCAGAGGTCTTAGCCAAAGTCATCAATGTTAACATCAAAGAGTGACAGCATATTTAAATCATAAATAAGGTTTTCTGAAAGCCCTTGTGAAGAGTGAAGATACTGATTCAGGGGAGCAGTTTTCCCTAAGCATGAATGCCTTTCACACTGAAGCAGGAAGTGGTGGTTTGGGAAGATGTAAACTCACATGGCCGTATGCATTCTCCAGCCTTTCAGACAACTGTTGTGCTTTCCCAAGGGAAAGAAGAAGACATCAGTGGTATGTTCTGAAAACATCTACAAAGCAAATTCTGCCCCCGTGGACTTTCCCAAAAGGGAATGCCCTCTGTTCAGAAGATGCTGGACTCTGGGATTTTCAACAGCCTTTTCTTTTGGGCTCTTTGCCTGAAGCAGAGCTGCCTGAGAAATGGCTACTCAATTTGTTGTATAAGGCCCTTCACTATGGCCCTAAAAAAAGAAACTGAAGATATTGGGCATGTTTGTCATTAAGTTACTCATAATCTATCTGTAAGTGATCAAGAATATGATCTTCACACTCATGTGCCCAGTACATGCACAAACACAGTAACATACCTGAGCAAACCAAAGTCAGGAATAAATGACCTAGCAGGTAGTAGTGTAAGCTGGTTTAAATGTATCCTTATAAGGAGCCATACAAGTGCTCTTAGCCAAATTCTATAAATTTTCCCAAATTAAATATTGTAAGAATATTCATATATGTGCTTAACCTTAGATATTTGGCTGTCTTACTCAGACTTTGTGCTTGAACACATTGCTGGATGCCAGCCAGGGCACAAGGCCCCTACTGAGGATCAGGCTTGGTCTAGTCATCATTCTCCTTTTGCACTCATTCTGATCTGTCATGGAACAGATACTTCATAATCCTCATGGGGCACCTGAGTTAAGGTCACACTGCATTCTGCAGGTAGCCTTGCCTCCTCTATCTTCCCTCTTCACTTTTCCCAGAAAAATCTCTGTAGTCAAAGGAGAACAGAAACAGACTTATTCATATACGAAAGATCAAAATAAAAAATTAGTTTTGAAACTCAGGGAAAATGAAAAATTGCTATATCATTATAGATTTTAAGGAACAGGACCATGATTGGAGACTTTATTTTCAGCTTTCCTTGTAGATTCCACTTTCAATAGTCTTTAAAAAATCTCTTTTGTTGAAATAGTTGAAATTTAATTTTAAATATTATTCCAATAAAGCAAAATTTTTGTGGATCAAAATGTTCATTGGAAATCAATATTTGCACTTTCAACTATTGAATAATTTAGTACATTTTATTTATAACACCAATTCAGTGACAAAAATATGCAGGCTGAAGGAAAGCAATCCTGAATTTTTAGGAAATTTCACTTCAGATTCTTTGGATCATGCTGGTGTTTTCCGAAGTAGTCATAATTTCTCTTTTGCAGGACTTAAATCTTGTTTTATCTTTTTCTCACGGAGGATAGATATGTTTAGGATGAAAAGGAATATTATGCTTATTCTACAAACTATACTTTGTGAAAGGGGAATTCTGAAAATGGACTTTCTTTAAAAGTCTTCCAGCAGGTCAGAACTAGAGCAGGAAAATTGCTGTCTATAGTAACTGGCACAGATACAACCTGCCTTTCTACTGACCAATGCAGGAATTTTTTCTACATAGGATAGATACATGCAGTTCTTGACATATGTGAAAACTGGAGCACTGGAATATACCCTATCACCAGATCCCTTTGGGAGCAGTGCCATGCAGGAGTAACACACACCCCCTCTTCCAGATGCACTTGAAGGGCACCCCTACCCTGGCTAAGGCAGGTGAGGCCAGTCAACTTTACCAGCCCAGATACCACCTGGAATTTTAAACAGAAATTGCTCTACATGCAGGAGGACCCTGAGGTAGCTGCAATGGAGAGCCTTCAGCTTTGCTCCATCGACTCATCTTTAAGACTTCTGTTGAAATTAAATACTTGGGGTTGTAGCTGCAAGTGTTTAAAATGTGGATGTGCACCAGTAATGTAATGACTGCCTTTACAAGTCGCTGCAATATTTCCAAAACTGTTTTCCAATACAGATGTATTTGGTCTCCATCTCTGCTGTCTCCCTTTCTCCCATGCCTCTCATTTCTGGCTGCTGGGACAAGGCAGCAGTCACAGCAGATGCTGGGCTGCCTGGCTGCCTTCTCCTCATGCACATGCAGACAGCAGCAAACCTGGCTGGTGCACTGGGACCTTTAGCCCATCAAAAGCTTTTTTCCTGCTACAGGACCACTTCACTAAAGGTCATATTTTTCTCATTCCTAACACTGGTCAAGAGAAATCTAAACTGAGCTTAGGAAAGCTGGAAATGCCATGCAAAATCCTGGCACCAGGAGAGGGCTGTGCCTGTATCCCCCCTTTCAGCAGAGGTCAATATTTGCTGTGGTAAAAGCAGCTTCTGCTCTGTAACCAGCGCTCGCTGCCTCAAACCAGAGCTGAAGAAACATCATCTGAGCCAGCATGGCCCTTATTTCTTTCATATCCCCCTTGTCAACAGTTTGAAAATGAGATAGCTAATTTTGTGCCTGACAAGAAAGGACGGATCATTTTCTCAGATACTGCTATCAGCAGAGTCAGTGCTGGTACACTCTCCGAGGGAGTCCCCAAACTACAGGTTACTGGCAGGCAGACAAACGCTCGCTGACAGCCATTTGTGACCAACTATGAAACACCATCTGCTGTAGTTGGAGGGAAGGAACATATCCAGCAAGTGATACCACTGTGAGAAATGATTTTGTGTGTTGACACACAGCAGTCTTTAGATAGCCCCAAAGAATGAGCCTACTTTGTTTTTCCAGATTTGTGTATGGGGGAAGAAACATTTTCTCTTTTGGGGGGTCCATGGGTGAGACTTCCGGGATTTATTTGCATTGGAGCCAGAAAAAGAAAGGGTTTGATATGTCTGTATTAACAGGTGTACTAAATGCAACTGTGAACTGAGCCAAATGCATCTTTAGCAATGTCGTGTTGGGGGGTGAAGCACTATCTGACAGCTAAAACACCCACTGGAGTGTGAATCTGCCACAGACTTGCTTGTGACATTGGGCAAGCCTCATCCCTTCTTTTAGGAACTGGGTCTCAGTTTTGAGGAGCAGCAACAACACTTTTCTTCAAGTGAGTGTTGGAGGGCAAGGTGGTGTTTGTTCAGCCCTTTGAAATCCCTGGAGAAAGGAGATAAGTAAATTTTATTAAACTTATTAAACTGCTGTCTGGTTCAGAGGCTGTTAAGTGGACAAACACAAAGGCTTTACCTTCAGGATGTGGAGGGGGAAAAAAAGGCACAACGAAACAAGACACTTGCAGAGTTGTAAAGACATTCTTGAAAGTTTAAGTGGTTCAAGTGCACAAAAAGTACCCACATGTGTCCATCAAAATGCAGTCGAAAAGCAAAAGACTTCCCTTAGTAACTGACTCAGGCAGCAAATCCCAAAAGTGTCGGGAGAAGGGATGTTCTGCTCCTTCACAGGGGGAAGGAATCTTACTTGCTCATTAACGTAAATAAGGCATGCAGCCAAAGGCATATGCCAACTCTTCCCTCTATGGTCAGAGAACAAGGCTTTCATTTTTAAGAGTCTTAATAGTCCTAGGTCTCATGATTAAGTAATGAGAGCTGGCATCCAAAGTATCTGAAGTTCAGCTGATCTTGCATTATCCTTCTAGGCCCTGGCAGACTATAAACCAAAATATTTTCAAGTAAAATATGCAGATGAAAAAATAAAGAAAAGATACATCTTAAAACAGCGGATCAGTCTTAAAGCAGAGAAATATCAAATTATGGCTGATTGTCACCTTATTTCTTTGAATTCTAGCAAAATTTTTGAAAACTTATACATATATAGATGATTTTGTATTTTTATATGTGGTTTTGTTTGTATACACACACACATAGATACATGTATGCTTTTCATACGACTTCCTTCTGCTCTGGCCTGCATTTCTGTGAAATTGCAATGATAGTGATGTTCGTCATCAGATGCTTGCAAGATTAAATACTGTTTTACTGTAGAAACCCTTTAAACTCTTTCTAAAGGTTAACATAGGATGTCTGGATTCAACCTCTTTAAGCCTATATATATATATATATATATATGTCACATTAAAGCAGCTATGGCAGAGCTTGATCCAGACCCTGCTGAAGTTGGAAATGTGCTATGTGCAGTGTCACCCAGACTGGAGCAGAAGGGTCTGGATTTCCCTCTGGCTCGGGACTGGACCCAGAGGTGGCCTGTGGGTCACCAAGCCCAAACCCTGCACGTCCCCAAGGCAGATAGGGACAGGGAGCACAAGGGGGCTGTAGCAGGGGCAGTGGAGGGGAGGCAAACCCACCTCCAGGGTCCAGCAGGCAAGGAGATGGGAGCACTGCCAGCCAGCTACAGGGGACAGAGGGAGAAAGTGGGATAGACGAGGGCTTTCAGGAAACCTTATTTATGATTTAAATATGCTGTCACTTGTGCCCCTGCGATATGAAAACCAAATCTAAACATTTGTCTGTAGAATCAGGTGATGGCTGGCCCTCTACTGTCTCAAGGGGGGCAGGAAAATGGTCCATGCACCTGCCACCTAATTCAGTTTAAAACCTGACACATTTACCAAGAGTGGGCTGGCATAATGAACTTCATTCATGCTGTCAGTGGAGTCAATAACTTATCCCCAACTGCTTTTGTCTCCCTGGCGGCAGTGCCTCTGATCGGGCTGAGGTACTTATTCAAGTAAAATTTATTTTCAATTGCAGGCCATAATACTACTGGCACAAGCCTTGCTTTGACAGAAGCTTTTGCTCAAGGCTAAACTATTGTTAAAGTTTGTGCCCATTGTCCGGGGTCTTTGATCTGTCAAAGCTGCTTAACAAGCTGGTTAAAAACTGTTTCAGATAACAGGTGTGTCCTTTGAGGATGCAGGGCCATTTTTCAACTTCTTTAAAAGACTAGTCCAGTAGCTGACTAAAATTTACATGCTGGTTGGTGGTGATATATGTAAAGCACTTTTAAAGCAAGAAATTCAATTTAGGGGTTTATTTCCCTGAACTTCCTTGTGGTTTGTTGTTGGTTTTGTTCTGTTCTGTTTTGTGGTTTAGGGTTTTGGGGTTTTTTTTCTGAGGAAGTAAAAAGATTTACAAGGTGTTTCTCTGTGGCCTTGGAAGTATTTAGCAGAAAAATGATTGAGGTGCTAAATCTACCTGTGGCACTACAATGGCACCCAGGCACAGTAAAGTCATATTTGGGCAGCAAGCACCAGTGAACACAGCGAGGAGAAAGCTTATGATGGAGAGGAGCAAAAGTGGGGTCACATGGGGCAGGCTTTGCTGGGGTAGGCTCACAGGGGGGACACACTTCCCCTCCGAGCCAAAGCCTGCTACAGTGCCACTGTGCTGCTCCAGCTCACCCCTCCTCCCCAGCTGGGTCTGCTACCAACCCTGAGAGCCTGCAGCATGGTTAGCACCTACAGGATCTGCTCCTGCTACATAGAAAGCTCAGTTTCTGGGAGAAGATCCCCATCGTATCTTGGGTCCCCACTG
Source organism: Agelaius tricolor (assembly GCF_023055355.1). Taxonomy (NCBI): domain Eukaryota; kingdom Metazoa; phylum Chordata; class Aves; order Passeriformes; family Icteridae; genus Agelaius; species Agelaius tricolor. Next base: position 50,884,083 of record NW_027269261.1, read on the forward strand.
TATAAGCCCAGCCATTCATGCATGGCCAATGGCCTGAAAAAAATTTCCTTTGAATGGTCCATATGTCAGCTATATTCTTCAGGATGTGCAAAAAATGGTTCCTCCCCTTCACATATGTTTTAAAATACTACTGAGGTCCTGAGGGATTTAACCAGTTTTAACCCAACCTAGTTGTTTTTTTTCATTAAAAAAAATAAAAAAAACATGTCCACAGTAATTCTGAAATGCATGGAGCTGGCCTAAAAGTTTAGGGAGAAGGGGGAAGGGAAACTGACTGTATGAGCACTGTGTGTGTTAGGGAGGGTGTGGAAGGAAGGGAGAATGAGCATCTTCAGGGGTCATTTCCCCCCCATCTTTGGATCAATACCACCTAATTCTGGAACTGCTGCTGCTGCTGGGATTTTGGTCCAGAACAAACACCTTGGATTTTGGTCCAGACCAGGAAACACCTGCCCATCTCTGACCTGCAGGAAATAAGCACCTTCAGCAAGTGAGTTCAAGGTCATGCTCAACAGGAAGAAAAAAAAAAAAAAAACAGCTGAAAGCCCCCCTTATACAGCAGGGAAGCTCTGAGACTTGTTCTCCTCCTTCCCCTGAGCTGCACCCAGCAGCTCCCCTTGCTAGAAGCTTGCATACCTTGAGAGATGAGCACAACAAACTGAAATAACTTTGCTGAAAAAGTGAGCCTGCTTCTTAGAAATGTTTTTCTCAAGCAATCCCATCTGTACAAAAAGTCTGTCATTATCTTGTTAGTTCAAGGAAGCTGGTGAGGAAAACAAGCACTTTGTCAAATGTAGTAGTTTTATGAACATCCCTAAACTGAATCAAGAATGAGAGTGAAAAAGCAAAGTTTTTCAAATACCACTCAGCTATGTTCACCATTAGGATCATCACAACTGTTCAAAGATTACTTTGGCTTCTGTCTGTGCCATCAACTGGCTTCAGAGATATGTTTAGAGCAATTCATTTTCAGCATTAAAATGTAGCCATAAAGATGTGAGATGGAGGACAAATTCCTGTTGCAAGGCTGCCTCTGAGCAGAGCTGCCCATGACTTTACTGGATGAAGCATCAACTTCATGAACTGCTCCATCAGCTACAAAACATTTTCAGCACTCTGGTGACCAAGTCGGTGTCTGCGGGCAGGTTAAAGGCCTCAGTGAGGTAAAGACCTGTTATTGATCAAACATAATGGGGGAAGTTTTCACTTTCTCCATAATCTAGATTAAAACATTTTCTTCTCTGTGAAAAAGGATGTAGAGAAATCTACTAGTCTTACTTCTTCTCTGCACTTTTCTGAGGTAAATTATTAAATGTGATTGGTTTTAAAAGCTGAATTTCCCTTCCCTGTTACAATCAGAGGGAGCAACCATGCTGTGTTGAAGCATAGAATAAGGCCCTGTTGTGATCTCTCCAGTGGGAAGAGTATCAAAGTTGTGAACAAGGGAAATTGAATAATAGCAAACACTTATGAGGAAAATGTGAAAATTATAGAAGGTATCCCAAGGACTCCAAACCACTTTAACATTACAGCCCTCCCTAATAATACCATATAATTGTGGTTTGCAAAGTAAAATAAGAAGATGCTGTAAAGTGGTGAGTGTCCAGTGAGACCACCAGACTATTACAGGAGGTTCTTGTAGCTATTATTTGTCACTGGCTGTTATTCATACTGCACATGATTCAACAGATGGCCAGGCAGATGCAATGGCAAGGTGAGACAACCACAGCAGCGAAGGCTGGAATAGAAGATGCTGCAGCTGGAGGAAGAGAGCTGCCCATGGAGAGAGATGGATGGAGCTGGTGGTTGGGTGAGGGGATGAGCAGGAGATGTTCAAGCAACTGAACCTGACAGTGTCAAAGAAAGGGTCACCTGCTGACTGTGGGGCACTGTAAGATGTGGGGCATTCTGGGGTCTTCCTGGGGGCAGGCCAGGTAAAGGAGCCTGACCCAATATGAGGAAGAGAGAAGGAACTGAAATGCTGATACTCCGTTTACAGGAGAGCTGTCCTTCTGCTATATTGCTGGAAATAGGGTTAACCCCCGAGATATAGGGTAAAATCCACTTGGGCAGAAGTGAAGAAGCAATCAGTGCTGATCTGGTTCAGGGTATTTAGTTAGTGCTGGCTTTGTCAGTAGGCAGGATTTGGGGTAGAACCTTGGAACAAAGACATTGTAAAAAAAGTGCTGTGACTGAAAATCATGGATGGCGTGCTGCCAAACTGATTAAATGCATCAGTGGGAAGAAAAAACCCACTGCAACATTTTAGGAAACACAATAAAAAAGAGGAAAGTAAAGTTTTCTCTTTGGATTATAGCTTTGTATTAATAAATGGAAATATGCTGAAACAAGTGAAGGATGGGGCACTAAGTAGAGCTTGCCTGGTCTAAGCAGGTGGAAAGAAGAGGAAATAAGTCCCAGGGGAAAGCCCTAAGCCTCTCACTCAGCCTGTGTCTGGAACCACTTCTCCCACAAGGTATGTGATTCCTACACAGGAGAAAGCCAAAACTCTTTGCTTTCCCCAGCTGCTTACAAATTTGGGAGTGGATTCATTTTTCTTGGTGGAGATTTGATGATAGACGAGGATGGACTGTCTCTGGACATATGAAGAATTCTGATAATGAGGGCTATTTTATGTCTATGTGTCATATTTATGAACTGAAAAAGTGGCTGTCATGGGCATCTTTTGCCCCATGTTGCTGTGAAACCCAGAAAAGAGGAAGGATTTCTTGCACAAAAGTAGAAATAGACATTCTTTACAGTTTCATAGTTCAATAAACCAATCATGCACGACTGGGAAAAGCCTAAACAGAGAAAGCCAAAAAGTAATGGGAACAAATCAAATACTGGGGACCTTGATCAGTTAATAATTCTGATAAATATCTCACTTCACAAAGAAAATGTATTCTCCTGGTAATATGGAGAGAAAGAGATGACAACAAGGGCAAAATCTTTCTGTAAGGGAAAAAGACTGAAACTACATCTATACAAAGCATGCCTGTGACCATTACCTAGCTCTGAAGCCAACTGGCACAGACTGGCGTGTGTCCACATTATTAAATTCTTGCTTTCCAGGCAGTGTGGCTGAACACAAATTGCCTGCTGGGATTGGCCTTTGGCCTGTGCTATCCCCAAACCATGCCTGGGAAATGTTCAGGAGAGTGCTAGCTGCCTGGAGCCAAAACATGCCAGGAACTGTTGCAACAATTTGACTCTATAAATAATTGAGCTACGGTGCCTGAAAACATTATGTAGCACTGGTTAATTTACTAGGAGAGATTAAATCCATGATTCTGGATTGGAATGGAAATCTTGGATATCTTATAGAACCCTGAGAAATGGAAAACCCTAGAACGCCCAACAGACACAAGAGAGTCCTGGTGTGAGGCAGGCAAGCATCCACAGCTGCACTTAAGTCAAATAAGAAAAAAACTCATATCCTGGCACAAGTAATGGAAGTATGAAGTAGTGGGATGAACATCTACACCTCCAGAAGGGGCAAATGGACCATGCTGGAGTAGCATGGGAAAAGCAAACCAGGAAGATCCAGAAGCTTTGCAAACACTGTGTTCAAGTGCTTTTGCAGAGCATGCCTTGTCCTGCTTCAAAATTGAACACAACTAAACCTCCCAAAGATACTCAGTGAGAAAGAAAATGGGATACATGCCCTGCTAACAGATATGGTCTCAAGGCCACAATGAGCAGGTGGCCCAGAGGGCTGGTGTGGGCTGGAGCCTGCTCAGGAAGCACCCTCCAAAACACATGGAGCCCCTTGGACCTGACCCTGCCTGAAGGTCAGCTGGGCTATGGCCAACTCAGGAGAGCAAGGTCACAGCAGCCATTGAGAGAAACACACTGAGAGAAGGGGAGGCAGGGCAGGCGGCACACAGCAGCTCACAGGAGGTCTGCAGACTGCTCCTGCAGGGCAGCAGGGACTCAGCTAGACCCATCCAGAGGCACAGAACAGCTGCCCCACAGTGACTGCTCCTAATTCCCTGCAAAGACAGCATGGATATGCCAGGATTTCAGTGACAAAGGTCTGGAAACGACTGCATCCATCTCCCATGGAAATGAAGCCTTCAGACCCTTCTAGTTTAGGTCCTTTGTCAATTTATGAGACTCAGAGATGTTCAGACACTGGTAACAATCTGGCCCTTTGCATGGAAGTGCACACAAGGTTTCTATGGTTGCTAGCCCTGGCAGGTCTGTGTCTGAGGTACTTGTAGCCCACTATAAGTGTCAGCACTCACATGGAGTGGTGTCCAAATTCAATTCTCATTGTGCTCAAGTAAACCATCATGCCACCCATGGCCACCACTGCTGTGACTAATTACTGTCACTTGCAGTTTTAGGAGGCAAGCCAAATGCTGAAACTGGGGATAGAAGCTCTCCCAGTAAATGTTTCAAGCTGCCTCTGTCTTAGCACCTGAAAATTCATTTGCTGTGTATCAGATTCAAGGCGACCCCCGTGGCAGGGAGGAATGATTAGGAAGACTCCATTATATCAGATGGCTAATTAATTACTTTCTTATACTATATTATTCTATATTACTTCTTATTACACTACATCTGAACTGAACCTGCACAAGGACTCAACTGCACAAAATCTCATGACTGTCTCCCGACAGTCCCGACGCACACACGTGGATGCAATTGGTCACCTTGGGTAAACAATCTCCAGAATACATTCCACATGAGCACAACAAGAAGAGCAGCAAATGAGACGAGAATTGGTTTTTCTTTCTCTGAGGTTCCTTGCTGCGATTCCCAGAAAATCTCCTTGGGAAGTTGCGCTTTGCTTTTCTCTGTGAAGACAAATGCAGCCACAGCTGTGTGAAGACTTAACAGCACAGGCCACAAAATCCACCATGGCCAACTCCCCTGCAAAGCATGAGGCAGGGCAGCACAAGGGACAAACTGTGTGTTTAGTTGTCTACTTCCTTATGGCACTTGACAGGTCTTTGTTTATCAACAAAAATAAAAAAGTCAGGAAAGAGGATGTTTCATGTGGTCCTGTTATTGTTCTTCCTCTGACCCCATGGATGAGGGCTTGCAACTCCCTCAGGTTGAAGGTCAGGTTTTGTAAAAGAAATTTTTATTAGTTGTGAAACATTTTTCTGCTTTTTAAAAAAATACAAATTAAATGTCATGGTTTTTCAGAGAGACACCTAATGATTTACAGCTGAAAGACAGCAAAATAGCACCTGGTGTGTGATAGTCAGAAAGCAATTAAAAGAAAAGTAAAATAAATTAAAAAGAAAAAGCACACACACACACACACACAAGAAAAAAGCTCACAAAGAGTAAGTATGCAGAAAAGTAATTTAGCATTTCCAAAAACACAATCGATTTTTTATTACACACACATCAAATTCCTTTCATGAATAATTGTAAATATTTCCTCTGGTGGTGCAACTAAGGCACTGTTGCACCCTCATGTACATCCCTGACATGGGAGAGGGTTTTCTGGAGGTGATAAATGCATGCAGAGACCACAGTTCCATTCCTCCCCTGTTTTGTGGGGCCTCTGTTATCTGTGCCTTAAAAATTTAGTCTGACCTGCTTTTATTAGCTTACAGAGCATCAGGACCAGGCCCTGTGCAAGTCTCTTGTTTTTCAAGGGATCCATTAGTTTTTGGGTTGTAGGTCTCCACAAATCATCTTCACCCTAAACACTAAATTCTTGCATTTCTTGTTGTTTTTCCCTTGCTCATCTGGCAGCCCCTGATGCTGCTCTGTCTGCCAGGTACCTTTCAAGATGTACGTGTCAACAGCCACAACACTTTGGGAAAAAGCAAATAAACATAAAAATATTAAATTAAAATATAGTTCGACTTTTTTTTTTTACCAAGGCTATATAGAACCCTATCCTGAACCCACCACAAGTTCAGAGACTTGGGGATCTAGGCATAGATTGTAGTTGCATAGCCTCACTGATGACATTAATTTTTAAGACATTTTGCCCATCAGCCAAACTTATCTCTTCTGCAGTTGCACTATGTGCCTACTTCAATGTAATATCAAGTAAAAAGGGTTTGTTTTAACTTTGGAAGAGAGAAATGAAAGGCTTGAGATAGAAGGTTTGTTGGGGTAAGCAAGCTACAGGTACTTCCATTCAGCCTTCTGGTGTCCTCAGTTCAGTGTCTCCAACTCAGCAGGTTTTGGATGCTGAGCAGTTGTTGGTTGGGAGTACAGATATGGATACAGCTCCATCAAAGACCGTATCATCTCCCTGATGTGATGTAAGATTGGCAATTCTTTCTTGTTTTATTCATTTGACCCTAAAACCTTTTATAGTTGTAATCAAACTGATTATTTGAGAGCACAAAATTATTAACAATTAAACTACAATTAACTTTCTTTGTTTAAAAAGGGGTTAAGCTGCTGGGAGAAGATCTTTCTGTAAAAGTTGTGGTGTTTTTGTTTTGTTTTTTCTATTTCGTTTAAGTGTAGCTTTTTACTCCAAGATTCCAACATGCAGATTTATTTTTTGAGACAATTTTTTTCTTACTCTATTTCCCCTATTCAAAATACAGTAAGGTGGGGCTTAGGGACATGGTTTAGTGGTGAACTTGGCACTGTTAAAACTATGATTGGACTCAGTGGCCTAAAAGGTCTTTACAACTTATTTTTCCTACCATTCTATGATTGTAAGGCTCAATTCAGCCACTTCAACACAGGTATGTACTGCCTCTGAGATGCCCTAGGATGTCTCACCTGACCTGTCCTGCTGTCCAGTAAAATATGAGTGTTCAGCAGGTTCTGGATCAATTTTAGGCAGTACAGTGTGGATGTCTCTAGGTACCTCTAATACACTGAAAGCAAAGCAACAAACTCAAATCCTTCCATTTCACAGAACTTCGGTGAAAAATGTCTGCTTACATTTTAGTATTTATCTTCTATTTAGCTACCAGTGCTGCTTCTGTTTCAGACCTGAGAAGGGTTTTTGTGCCCCCAAAGTGCCCATTTCCGCCTCTCAATCTTGCCCTTTTGTTTTCCCTGGCAGAAGCATGATGTCATCTTGTGGCAGCACTTTCCAGCTCAAATCCATGCCTGCCTGCTTCTGCAGGAGGGAAAGTGGGGCTTCAGAGAATAACAACATTAAAAAAGTCAGACAGGAGCAAGTAGGAAAATACAAAAGAAAGTAGAAGGGAGGCAGAGCAAGACAGGCATTTTGAGACACACATCCTTACTAAACTCCTTATTAAACTCATAAGTTTTGCTTGGAGAGTAGGACCCCAATCAGGGCAGCTGGGCAGGCAGATGGGGGCTGGACCTGAGGCAAGGGGTAGCAACCTATTAAAAAAAATTACTCTTTTTTTTTCCCTCTGTGACTTCAAAGAAAAACGATTTGCTCATTTGGTAATAACTGATGGGAACTGTGAATTACTGAGCAAGGCCCCCAGCCTAGTGTTTATCTCCTCACCAATAAATCTCTAAACTGAAGCAATGAAGCTAAGTACTGCTGCTATTTCTGCATTTTATTTCCATATTAATCAAAACACGAGCCCACCCCCACCTCTTTCCTAGCCCCATGTAGCTGGAGAACGGGCATGAGGGGACTGTCAGGGGGGGTCTGGTGGGATGGGAGAGTGGGGAGAAAAGGAACTCCACAACTTAGAGAGTTGAATACCAGTGCCTGGGGTTTTAGCTTCAAATTTGTGGCAGAGGAGGAGCAAAGGCAGCAGGGTCCTCCTCCATGGGAATTAGGAAGCGCTGGGAGGGAAGGGCGGAGTTGCTGCTTTCCCCTGAGACAAGGAGCAGCACCTGCCTTCTCCACAGCACAGCTGTGCCGGGACCCAGTGGACAGCAAGGGGATGCACAAGTGAAAACCAGTGGTGCCCATCCATCTCTGATTTATATTTATATTTATATTTATATTTATATTTATATTTATATTTATATTTATATTTATATTTATATTTATATTTATATTTATATTTATATTTATATTTATATTTATGTTTTAGTGTGTGTAGACATAAATGTATTTTATAAATGTGCACACAGATATTATTTGTTTTTGTGGTGGAAGTGAAAGGAATTTCCTGGGAACACCAAGCTCCTCTCATCTGTCCCAGAAGCTGGGTTAGTCAAGCTGTGCTGTGCCATAGCAAACCATGCTGTGCCCCATCCCTACAGCTCCATCAGTGGGCAGGGACGAGCCCAAAGGGTGGACACTGCCAGGTTCTGCCACCATCAGATCTTTCCTCCTTTCCTATTTCTATCCCTCAGCCACCTTCCCCTCCTCACTTTTTAAAAATTTCTGTTTTACTCATTTCTCATGTGTGTTTGTGAAGGGAAACCCTCCCAAAGAAAACCCACAGTTCCCCCTTCTGTCCCCATGGGCAAGTCTCTGAAGTTGTTCAATTGCTGGTTGGTCAGTTGTTCTTTTTCCAGGGGAAGGGAAGGGAAGGGAAGGGAAGGGAAGGGAAGGGAAGGGAAGGGAAGGGAAGGGAAGGGAAGGGAAGGGAAGGGAAGGGAAGGGAAGGGAAGGGAAGGGAAGGGAAGGGGGTCCAGAAGCCGGAATGTCTGTGCACAAACAGAGTGGGGATCAAATGTCCCCACAGAGTCCTTTTGCTCAGGCAAGGGACCCTCCGTCCCCAGGACCGAAGGGGCCGAGCGATGGGACGCTCGGGGCGAGGCAGCACTGCCGGGGGTGGCGGCGGGCCCGGGTTCGCCACTGCGGGTGCAGGACGGGTGCAGGATTTCGCTCTCCTCCCGGCTGCCATTTACAGCCCCGCCGCGTCCGAGGGTGCCCCGCTCGCCCCGCTCCGAGGGGAGGGATGCAGGGCCGGGAAGGATGCGGAGTCGGGGAGGATGGGGGCCCGGACGGAGCCGTGCCAGCCCCGCATGGAAGTTGCGTGGGGAGGGCTGAGGAGGGGCCGCAGCCCCGCTCCCCGCGGCTCCCCGCGTTCTGCCGCGCTTCCCCTGCTCTTGCTTGCCCTCTGCTCGCTCTCCCTCAGCCAGCAGCGCCGCGGGCTGCCCCGCCAGCAGCGGGGAAGAGCGGGGAGCCTGTGTGAGAGGGCTTTGGCTGCCGGGGCCGAGCAGGGGCTCCAGCCCAGACTCTCTCCGGGACCGCGGAGCGGGTCCGCGCCCTGCGCAAAACCCCAAGCACAGCTCCGACTGCACCTGGGGGTCACCCCACAGGGACCCTCCTCGACAGCAGCCCTCAGTGGGGCACCCCATGGGCACCTCCGGGCCGTGCACCTCCTCCCCAGGGAGGGAGGGAGGGAGGGAGGAAGGAAGGAAGGAAGGAAGGAAGGAAGGAAGGAAGGAAGGAAGGAAGGAAGGAAGGAAGGAAGGAAGGAAGGAAGGAAGGAAGGAAGGCTGCAGCATCTCTTGATCATCTTGCTGAATTACTGTAAGGATTTACCTCAGGCAGGGAGTGATTTATGGCAGGGAGGTTTTTTACGTGACTTGTTAGTTCGTGTTTTCGAAATACACGCAAATACACGTTATTTTCATTTTCAAACGTTTGTGTATGCGTGCTTATGTCTTAACGCTGGTTTGGGTGCTGCAGAATTGCACAGCCCGCTCACCGGCACGGGTCGCTCACAGATGCCTTTCTGGAAGTTGTTTGGAATTTCGGTTTAAATGTCCCATCCATCCTTCCTCTGTCACCGCTCATCTTACGACTCAGGGGGAGTCGCAGTCGCCTTCTCCTGTTTCTCCAGGTCCCTCCCGGCCATCCCCTTTCCCGTGGGGCAGGGTCCGGGCTTGGCCGGGAGTGCAGGACCGCGCTCCCGAGTGCCGAGCCGCAGGGCGCTGGGAGCCGCTTCCCGGCGGGGCAGAACTGCCTTCCCAACTCTGTCCATCCTACCGTTTCCCTCCCGAAAAAAGATTGAAAACTGGTTCTCCAAAGGAAAGAAAAGTTATTGCCCATAAGCTCCCCAGCGCTGCCCGTCCTCCCGCGGCCGGCGCTGGCTGCGGGACTGGCCGTGGCCCACCCCAATTCCTGCCGGCTCCCAGCCCGCTGGAAGCTGCCGGAACCCGCCCGGCAGCTCGCACACACCTGAGGACATCGGCTTCGTGGCTGCTCCCGAGGCAGGGCACACGGAGCTGCCCTAGCCTCCTCCAGCGGGGCCCGGGAAGTCCTGGCGAAACCCAAAGCCATCAAATACGGCGCCTTTTCTCAGCTTCCAGACCCGGACAAAGGCGAAACAGGCAGCTTGGAATTAATTTTTTACTTTATTTGGAAATCTCATCCAGAAACACTGGTCAATAATAAATATATCGATAGTATTATCAAGAATATATAAAAAATAAAGACATGGTGGTGTCTTTGAGGCCCCAACCGAAAAAAAAACAAACGAATGAAATGAAGAATAACATTATTTCAGACAATGTCCCAAGAAAACACATCGAAAAGGAAATAAACAGCAACAGAGATTCAGATTTAGATATACAAATCACCGATCTGGCAAGAGCTGACCCCGCATGCAAAACCAAACCATAACATTTTTTTAAAAAGAAAACAAAACCGAAAACAAGCAAAACAACATCAACAACAACAAAAACAGCAAACACTAACAAACCCAGAGCCTGCAACAGAAATTTGTACCCCAGACGGCTAAATCAACACACTTCACCAAGAGCAGGAGATGGGAGATTTGGCAAAACCGATCTGCTGGAGGGTTGTGCCGTGTTTTGCACTGTTTTCCTCTTTTTTCTTTAAATTGTTTTTCATTTTTTCTTCACAGAGAGAAGAAGGAAAACTACCAAAAAGAAAAAAAAAAAAACAACGAAACAAAAAACAAAACCAAAAAACCCGCATCATAACTAAATCTGTAAAAACAAAACAAACAAAACAAAAACCACCAAACCACAAAAACCCATAAACCACACTGGAAAACTTCAGTGAATTCTCTCGGAAGTCCGTGTTGCCAGGGAGCCGCCTGTGGCCGGTCCCCACGGGTGACAAGCTGGGGCGGAAAGCACGCACGCACTCTCTGCTCTACCTTGGGCCGCCGCTGCGCTTCCGCAGCCAGGTTTGGAACGGGAAATTTCGGAGGTGTCGCCGTGCGAAAGGAAAGACAGGAAAAGCCCGGGAAAAAAAAAGAAGGGAAAAAAGCCCCAAACCGATTTCATCGTCTCTTGGTAGCTGCGAACACTACAATGACAACCATGTCTTTTTTTTTTTTCCTTTTACATACATTTTAAGGAATCATTTACATTTGATTACCATCAGCGGCATTATTATTATTATCATTATTATCATTATTATTATTATTATTATCATCATCATCATTCTTTTTACAACAGGGACTTTTTTTTCCAGTTTAGTATAATAAGAAAACATCGCCCGGGGAGCCGGGTGGAACATTACCTTTGCAAGGTCCTTACTACACTAATCCCGTGTTACAGGGGGCTCGGCGGGCGGGGGCGGCGGGGGCAGCTCCGGCCGCAGCCCCCTCTCCGTCCGTGGGAGCGGCCGGGGGAGCCCCGCCGAGTCACTTGAGGAGGTCCTTGGTCTCCCCCGAGATCCTGGCCATGTTGGAGGCGGTGAGGGCCGAGAGGTGGGGCGGGGGAGGCATCTGGCAGATGGTGCAGGGGCACGGCAAGCCAGCCCAGTGCTGGAAGCCGCTGCCGAGCTGCAGGGCGGGGGGTGTCGAGGGGGTCTTGAGCAGGGAGTGTGGGGGCCGGATGGTGCCGATGGCCGGCAGGGAGGCGGAGAGGGAGGAGGAGGTGTTGGCGGAGGACAGGGCACCGCCGAGGATGGGATGCACCTGGTGCACGGTGCCGGCGGCGTGGGGCGGGTGCGCGGCGGAGTGTCCCACCGTGCCGCAGTGAAAGGCCGAGTGGTGTCCCCCGTAGATTTCCCCAACTAGCCTCTTCATCTCCTCCAGGGAGCTGGTGAGCATCAGGATATAGTTTCTGGCTAGCAGGAGGGTGGCGATTTTGGAGAGTTTTCTCACAGAAGGTCCGTGAGCGTAGGGCATCACCTCCCGCAGCCCGTCCATAGCCAGGTTGAGGTCGTGCATCCTCTTACGCTCCCGGCCATTGATCTTCAGCCGCAGCTGCTGCAGGTCCTGCTCCGAAAGCTGCTTCTTGATTTTGTACTTGCCGCCTTCCCCTCCGGCCTTGGAACCGTTCCTGGTGAGGCCTTCCCCAGACATCTTCTGCACCAGATCGTTCTGAGTGGAGGAGACGGAGTTGAGCCGGCTGTCTTGGTGGTGGTGATGGTGATGGTGGTGATGATGGTCTCTCAGGTACATCTCATCCATGTCTGGCGAGGAAGCTCTGCTGGAGACAGAGCTGGAGTCAGAATTCATTGTATTCAGGCTTCTGAGCAAGAAACTCTTCCCTGCTCTGGAGGTGGCGGACAAGACAACTCTCCTTCAAAAAGCAACAAAAACAAAACGAAAAGGAAATAAACGGACGGCAGGGTCTGCCAGCGAAGGGCTGGAAATGCTGGAGGAAGAGGAAAAAAGCCCCTCAGCCCTCTCGCTCTCCAATGTCTCCCCTCTCTCTCTCTCTCTCCACCCGGTTACTCAGCCTGTTTACAGGATGGCTAGTTAGTGTATGCTTGGACTAACCTCAGCTTGAAAAAGAGGGGCTTTTATAGAGCTGCAGCAGAGAGCAGAGACAAAAGGAGCCCTCCTATGTATAATGGTCTAGTTAGGATGACGTGCCATTATTCAGGGCGGTGCGCTTTGACTGTCCCATTTAGCAAGGACCCCTATTCATATTCATTGTGGTGCCACCCGGGACACCTCAGCCACGGACCATCAGGAGTCAAGGAGACACAAAACCCCTCTGATTGACACCGCACACTCATCGCTCCGTGTGCGCGCCTTCTCCTCCCCCTGCCTCCTCATTTCCAATATAAAACCTCATCCCGTCAACAGTAGGGAGGCAGGGGGCTGCGAGGGGCTGCGTGCCTGCGAGGGGCCGGCCAGCAAACCCCGGCGGCGGGCGGCAGCGGGCAGAAGCCGCCCGGGGAAGTCCCTCAGCTAGGGCGGGAGGGCTTGGGGGACGTCGGTCGCCCCCGTCCTACAGCATGCCCGGCTCCAGCCGCGGCTCCACGCTTTGTTTGCCTTTCCCTCCCCCTTTCCCTGTCCCCCCCGGCCGGGGCGTGTGGTGCGGCACCGCCTGGCCCTCGCCTGGGAGGGCTGGCCGCAACTGCTCGTACCTGGGCAGCCGCTTTGTTTAAATGAGCGATGATGGCTCGGGCATCAGCCGCGGGAAGGTGCGGGCTGGGAAACCCGCCTCCCCCCGGGCCAGTGACTCCCTTTAAATAAACGGGGAAAGCCGGGGTGCGCGGCAGACCGGTGTGCTTGGCGGCGGGAGGGGCGGCCGGCAGCCCCTGGGGCTCCGCTGGCCCCGGGCTCCGGCGGGGGCGGCGCGGCGGGGCGGCCGGAGCCGCCGTCGGTGGGACCGAGAGGGCCGGGCCGGGCCGGAGGCAGGCGGGAAGGGAGCCGGCCCGGGGGCAGCTCTGCAAACACCCCCAGCTCTGCAAACACCCCCAGGCGTTCGCGCCAGTAAGTAGCTGGGTCCCGGGCAGCGGCCGCAGCCGGCGGTGGAGCGGGGAAGGGAGGAGGGTGCGCGGGGCCGAGCTGAGCTGGTGGGGGCTCGGCCGGGCAAGGCGGGCGGGGCACTCGGGGCGGATGTCGCCGCCTCAGCTCTCGGCCGAGCCCCGTGTCTGCCTCTGCCCCGCGTGCGGATTGAACCGGCGTGGCCGCCTGCGAGGTCTCTGGGGATGGGGAGGTGGGAATTCCCCTGCGGGCACGGCGGTGGGAGCAGCCTTCGTGCCCGGGGAAGGGCGTGTGGTCGGCCGGATCCTCCCAGCCCCGGCGGTGCGTACGCGGTGAGAGCGGGGCTGTCAGACAGGACAGGACGGGAGCCACCCGCGCCACCCGTGGAACTCCCGGAGCTGGCCCTGGTGCTCCCCCCTCTCGGGGGAAACTGAGAGACCGGCTGAGTGTCCACTTCCCAAAAGGTGCTTAGGGGCCGGAAGAAATCTTGGCAGGAATTCGTTTCTCCGTAGTGTCTATGCCCCGAGGAGGGCGAAGAGTCAGAAAGAGAGGGATATTTTCATCCGACTGAGTTTAACTGTGGTTAATCTGCTGAGCAAAATTAAAGCCTTCTGATTCTGGCACTGTAAGTGAATCCTGCGGTGAGAAGGAAAAGAAAGGAAAAGAAAGGAAAAGAAAAGAAAAGAAAAGAAAAGAAAAGAAAAGAAAAGAAAAGAAAAGAAAAGAAAAGAAAAGAAAAGAAAAGAAAAGAAAAGAAAAGAAAAGAAAAGAAAAAGAAAAATATTTAGGAGAATATATCATAAGTAACTGAACTCAATCTCGGCTTTATCACGCTTCCACCGTGAAAGCCGTAAGCCGTCCTAGATTTTTCCTCAGCGGACAGGTTTGCCGGCCATAAGGCAGGAAACTCGGCCGGGCCCGGAGTCCGCAGGGCCGTCCGAGCCCACAGAGCCGGCGCCGCCGGGCTCCGCACCCTGCAGAGCCGCTCTCCTGGCGGCTCCTGGGGGCTGCCCGCTCCTCCCTGAGTCCTTTCCTCCCGCAGAGCTGGGGTGAAGCAAATGAACAAAAATTGATACGGCGACGGCGACAGCGGCAGAAACCCGCGCAGGTTCGGGGAAAGCCCCGGCCCCGGTTTGGAGGCTGCTCGAGGGGCTGCAGCTGCCGCCCTTCGTCCCCGCGTCCGCCGCTCCGGAGCAGACGCGCATCTTGGTGTGGGAAAGTTCAAGTCCGACGGGGACAGAGAAGAGGAAGGCAAAAAGATGCCGTCGGGGACAAGCAACAGGAGGGGTCCTGTCCTCACCTTGGTCAGGGCGAGCTGCTCCTGCGAGCCCCGCTCCCCTCCGGGCTTGGGGTTCCTCGGGATGCGGCCGGGGGACGATGCCGGACGACGGAGCCGGCGGCGCACCGCGGGGCGAGAGGAGAGGGGCGGGAAGAAAAGGTGGACTTGTCACTCGAGGGAATATTAGTAGCAATTTTCTCTCCCTTTCCCCGGGGATGTCGCTGCTTCCCAGCGCCCCTGTGTCGGCTGTGCGGGCCAGTCCCGCCTGTACTGCCGCAGCATCCCCTCACGGGACGGGGCGGCTGGACACGGCTCCGCTCGGGGTCGCCTTAGGGCAAAGGAAGGAGTTGGGAAAGATACGCAAGGTTAAATCCCGAGCGCAGGGAGCCTCGCCAGGAAAGTCGTTTCGGAAATCAGCAGCCCTTCTCCAGCAGGATTGCTGGTCCTAACACTGCCTGACGCATCCAGCCTTCCTCGCTGCTTTCCTTTGCAGCTCGAAAGAAAAAGATAGATGAGTAAAGAGACACAGGAAGAGAGATAAAGGGAGAAAAATAAGGAGAAAGAAAGAGAGAGAGAGAGAGAGAAAGAAAAGAAAGAGAGAGAGAGAGAGAAAGAGAGAGAGAGGAGAAAGAGAGAGAGAGGAGAGAGAGAGAGAGAGAAAGAAAGAAAGAAAGAAAGAAAGAAAGAAAGAAAGAAAGAAAGAAAGAAAGAAAGAAAGAAAGAAAGAAAGAAAGAAAGAAAGAAAGAAAGAAAAAAAGAAAGAAAGAAAGAAAGAAAGAAAGAAAGAAAGAAAGAAGGAAAGGAAGGAAAGGAAGGAAAGGAAGGAAGGAAGGAAGGAAGGAAGGAAGGAAGGAAGGAAGGAAGGAAGGAAGGAAGGAAGGAAAGGAAGGAAGGAAGGAAAGGAAGGAAGGAAGGAAAGGAAGGAAGGAAGGAAGGAAGGAAGGAAGGAAGGAAGGAAGGAAGGAAGGAAGGAAGGAAGGAAGGAAGGAAGGAAGGAAGGAAGGAAGGAAAGGAAGGAAGGAAGGAAGGAAGGAAGGAAAGGCACGGCAGAGCAGTGCGTGGAAATTGTCACTCGTGGGCGCAGCTAAGTGGGACAAGACCATCCCGGACACTTTCGGCTGAGCCGGCGGAGAGCGGCGGGGCCGTCCCGTCCCTTCAGGGCGGCGGGCGGGGGTCGGCGCTGCCCCGGGGCGCGCTGGCTGCGCTCGCCGCTGTCGCTCCGCGCCGGACAAATGCCCGCCATCCCTCGGCCAGGGACATTCGGGACAGGGCTGCGGAGAAGTCGCGGTTCAGGCAACATCGAAACTGCCCCCGACGGCACAGCAACGAAATTAACCCCCAGGAGTCAGGAAACCAAATGTTTCACTATCTGGGGAATCGGAGAGGGTGGAAAATACGGCTAGGTCGTAGCTATATCAAATTAACGTGCTCTATCCCATCTTTTAGTTTCTATTTTCATAAAGGCGCAGAGATTTGGTGGGGAAGGGAACGTGTCTTTTCTGGAAAGACAAACTGTTCGGGGAGACTCAGAGTAGCAGTGCAGGAGCGTCCCGTCCCGCCAGCGCCGGCTCCGAGCCGGACCGTGGGGGACTCAACCCGCTACGTACCCGGCGGCGGCTCACGGGGAGGATCTTGGGTTTAGAGGCTATTCCGAATAGAAATTGTGCATTTTCAAACACTGGATTTTAGTTAATGGGTGCACTTAAAGGCAGTGTCCGATTTTGAATTATCATGGAGTTTGGTATGGAAATTGGATGCACTTTGCTCTTGCACGGTGTCACTATGACAGAATATTAAATCTTGTCTCCCCTTGACTTTATTGATCTGTCTGGCAACATAGAATCTAATTAATGATACAAAAACTGCTTACACCAGTGTTATGTATTTTTCTTTTGGGTTTATTAGAAGCCTATTCGTTTTTATGGTTTTTTGCTATTAGTTTTTGCTATCTCTCTTTGGTTTTAATTTATTTTTGACATTTGACAACTGTGCTTTCAGCATAAAAATAGTTACAACAGTTAGCACTACGAGTAGTTGAAGAAGCCAAGATCACTGCATTAAAAGAAAGCTCTCAGCTGATTCTCTGTGAGAGAAGTGCTGTTATAAAGGGGTTGTGCTGCACCGCACTGGGTGCTAAAGCTGAAATTTGGTTGTGTCTAAGCAGCGCACATTTTATTTTAGAGAGGACAGCTGAGATTACCTAACTGCTTGCTGCTTTTGCTCAAGATGTACTAATGGATTTCATTTAGATTGACAGTATAATTCAGATTGATAGCATCTTGTCATCTGACACTTCGGCATCGCCAAAGTGAATAGGCTGAAAAACTGTTTTAGTTCTTGTGTTTATCACGAATTTGCTTTCTGGTAGCAGGGCAATATGAGGGCACTGACTGGGAAGGGAAAAGAAGGCTGTCCTGGCTGCTATAGTCAAATTCTGTAGACAGATAGACCCAGAGATAAAATTCTTCTCCCAAAATAGAGAAAAATTATTTTCTATTAATATAGTTTTAAATTCGTTGGTAACGAGGGATCAGAACAAATTCTCCTCATTCTTTAATTATGAAACTGGAGCACTTACTGATATCTTCAAAGGACTCGGCAGAAGACAGCAGGATTAGGTCCATACCAGGCACTGCTTCTGGAAATAATTTAAACTTAAAGGAAAAAACTGACAGACATTCCAGTGCAGTTAGTTAAGGATGATATTTTATTTTCTGTATTTAAATACTGATTTGCAAAACTTCTGGAAAAAATATGGCACAAAACCTTAGTAATAAAATCTAAAAAGTCAAAGTCTAATTCATTAGAGATGTGCAAATTGTTAATCCTCTGATATATGGCATTTTCTACTAAAAGTATGAAATTAGTTTCCATAAATAATAAAAAACAATCAACAGTTTGCATGTAGTTCCTTTTTTTTCCCCTGTAGTGACTGCACCTGAAATCTGCAAACTACAAAGAGAAAAGATTATAGAAAATCAGTTTGAATGTTTCTTCACCTATCAGACATGCCACAGTAATAGCCAACAATTTCCAATATCTTTGGAATTCCAGAAAAAAAAAAAAGCAGAACAAACCTGTCAGTATTATCAATTATGCATCCACTAAATAAATAGTTCAATTTTAGCTGGTTGGTAAAACTTGTATTCTCTCCAAAACACAGCCACAGAGCTGAGACTGTGATACATGTTTCCCATATGTAGTGCTCAGACTGTGGTGCACACTTCAGGAATGTCGAATGGGCTAAACCTGACAGTCCTGGCAAAAAAAGACTTGTCACATTGTTTAGAATCACATCTGGCTTGACACAGTGTTGCAGGATAATAATTCTGCTCAAAGGCCTGTATTTATTTTCACCTTTATGTTCTGGCCCATATTCACACCTAAAATATTAACATTCTCAAATGAGCGAGTTTTCTTTTTATTTCTGCTCTTCCATCTAATTTGCAGTAATTTGCATTCTTATTACTGAGAACTTTCTCCATCTCTTACGCTTGATACTGAAACTCACACAATGACTTTTAACGACTCTCTTCCTCACTGCTTTAGATAGTTGATGATTACTATGTTATTCTTTAAGTCATACAGGATATTTAAATGTCAGCTGTAAACAGAGTGGGAGATGGATACAAAGTATGGGAGAGCTGCCCTCATGCTCCCCCCAAATCCTCCCCATCACAAACCCCAGATGCGCTGAGGTTAAGTAAGCTTCTCAAATATTTACAGTTATCTCAGTGTGAAAGCATTGGTGTTCTAACCAATAAAAATTAAAATTTTTGTGATTTCAGAAACAAGTGTAATGCAATTTAGTTTTCATAGCTATAGTGAAAACAAATAAAGACATAGAAATTATTGAATAATTTTTCCACTACACATTCAAAAGCTTGGAAGACTCACTAAAGAGAAAGAAAAAAAATCCTTGTCTCGTTTTGTATCTCAATTTTAAACAATACATGTTTCCAGTGAATATTTACAGGTTGATAATAGGCTAGTACAAATTCTAGAAGACACAACAAAAATTATCTGCAGTCTATTCACAAACCTTTGCCATGTCTCAGTGTTTGGGGATGGGCGTATGGACTGCCTTCAGCACCCTTGAATAGAAGTCTATTGTGTGGGCTTGTTCCATTGGGATCAATGGGACAACATGTGCAGTGAGATGCTAATGAACACCAGAAACGATGGTAAAATCTGGCCTGGCTAAGGCATAAGGCTGTTTTTATAAATCACTGCTGAGTATCTTGCTATACTTCTTTCAGCTAAGCTGCTGAAACCTCAAATATTCAGGAAGACTTTACTATATAAGTTTTTTGCATCATTTAAATCACATTTTCCCACACTTACAATGTGAATAATTCTCCATTCCTATCTTATTTAAAGTTGCAGATAAGGCAGTCCCTTTTCAGTGACAATTGCGCTGTTAATGTAAATGTGATTCCAGAAATGGAGAATAAAATACACTAGAGGAAAATAATATCAAACACAAGTATAAAAGACAAGAATGATGGTCAGAAAACAGGCCCACGGGAGAGGATAGTGTTGCTAATGTTGCTAGTGTGTAGCCTGATGGTCATTGCCCCATTGCACCTGCAGAGCTCCACATCAGAAATGTTCATGTCCCACATGGGGGGGTGACATCCCCAGCCCATCTCAGAGAAGCCCCCAGGCAGCAGTGCCACTGCAGGGACAGCTGTGCCTGGTGAGTGCTAAGAGCCAGGCGCAGGGATGCAGTGCTGGAGGAGACGGGTGCTTGTCTTGGTCCTCCCTCCAGCCTGGTCTGGGACATAGCATGTGCCATTTGAATGGAAAACCCTCAAACCCGTGGATATAACATTGGGAGCCTGTAATTCTTGTCAGCTTGGAGCAGGCTTAGAAGTGTTCAGACACAATAGTATTGAGGATCATAAAAGTCCCACCTCTGTCTCTAAAAAGAGAGAGAGGGGGAGAGAAGACAAGGTCCACCAACACCATCTTTTCTCACCAGCTTATGGCAGAGGTTAATTATTAACTATTGAAACACTGACAAACTGTGGTTGTTTGTTTGCTTATTATGAGGCCTGTCAGGGCCAGAACCAAACCTTACTGAAGCTGACTGATGCCTCCTGGTTTCAATAGACTCAGAGGTCAGGCCCCTAAAATTCAAATCACCAGTGCTGTTCCTTGCAATAAAGAACCAGTGAGCACTTTGAGGAAGCGCTTAATTACTCCAATGAGATCATTTAGTTTTTAAACAAAAATGCTTTAATTGGGGGCAGACCCTTTCATATTTGTTTCCCAAGAAGGAAATTGATTAGCAAAATGTTATTAATGAGATTTTAAGAGAGATCATGCCAAACTCAGCTAAGGGAGCTCACATTTTCTTTCCAACTGCCAATGCTAAGCAAAACTATTTTCAGGGAAGGACCCATGGATGGAATGCAGGTCATCTTCTCTAGTTTGCTAATACCACTTCTGTAATAATTTTGCCTGTTATTCTTTTGCACCCAAAACAAGACTGGGTGCCCAGTAGAAGCAATTTCATGTATCCAGATCTAGCCTGAAGCCATCATCTCTTTGTCAGGAAGACACTTCCTTGCAGAGGTTCTTAGCTGGGTCCCTGAGAAAACACAACCTTCATATGGAACTCGGTGGTTTCAGACACTGCCAGCAAATTTAATTTAGAGAAGAAATACATGGGACATGAGAGGTTCCTTGGTGGAAGTTAGTGACCCTAGTACTCTGCCTGGCTGTCAGAAATACTTCTGACTGGGAGCATGGGATGGAACAGGACCTTGGGAGCTACAGCTTCTTCTCACCCACTTTGTACACAGCAAAACAAACAGCTGGCATTGCTTTTTCTTTCAGGTATTTTGTGTACTCAGGGAGGTGGGAGTTCTAAGGTTCTTCCAGACACAAAGAATATATTTCTGGAGTGGGATGACACACATAATCCAGTCTTGCTAACTGTAGTATGGCAAGAACAACTGACCCGAAAAATATGGATACACTGAGATGTGTAAAACCTTCACTATGGGGAATACCATGTAAATAGCATAGATAGATAGATAGATAGATAGATAGATAGATAGATAAGACTATGCAGCAAAAATCAGAACTATAAAGGGTAAAAAAGCAATAAATAATATGTATTTTTAATTTTATAGCTCTGCATGACTGATGATAACAGTTGCAGTGGGAAGTAATTATTCTCATCACTTCTGAAAATAAAATTAAATTTAAAATTACTATGTATGTTTTGAGTTGTTTTCTCATCAGCTTTGTTATTAAAAGAGCCTCTTCTCCATAGCTGGCCAGCACCCATAATGGATAATCAGCATGTTGCAGCTCAAGATTTTGAAGATATCACTACCTTTTTCCTAAACTGCAGGGACCCAGTCTTGCATCATTACTGTCTGTGAGCTATTCAGAACTCCCTGAAGATTTGGGGAGCATGTACAGACCTGATAACCTCCCTGGTTTTCAATATTTTAAGGATTCCCATCTATCTGAAGTCCTCTAGAGTCCTTTGTACACTGAAAAATTTAGTGACTTTCCAAAATCACTAGAATCCACATACTTAATTCCTTTGATCTGGGTATTCATGGCACCCTTTCCCATGTATTTTTATTGAAATAAGACTTGGAGTTGCAAAAATAGCAAGCTAACAAAATATCAACTCAAACTTGGTGCATTTTACTAATGAGAAAAAAGACCCACTGGATTTTGTACTGCCTTACTCTGATATTCATAAATTCATATTAAATATATTGACTTCAATTACTATTCAGTCAGGACTCCATGCTTTTTAAAGATAAAAGTAAATGGAAATAACTAAGAGATCATCTTTGCTATTTTAGCAACATTTCAGTTTTCTTCAGCCTATTTAATATACTCTGAAATTTAATTTCTGGGCTGAAAATTGTAAAGCAAATACATACTTATTGGAAATTTAAAAAATATCACTGAAAGGACATTCTTCAGGGTATAGAAAGTTTTTTTGTCTGTTTGCATGATTTTTTAATCTGGTTGTATATGGTCCTGTCCCTCATAAGTCACAGCAAACAATATAGTATTCCACAGGAGCTTTTATCCTAGTGAGCAGAAAGTGAGCAGAAAGACCAAACAAAAGAATTCATTAATTAATTAATTGATGAATGTATTTAAATAAGGCTCCACCTGCTCTGCTTCAAAAATCTCTCACTATACTACAGAGAGGTTTGTTACACTGATTAATATCAAAGCCTTCCTCTTGATTTTTGAACAAGATGATTTGTACTTGGAATGATTGCCAAAATTCAAGATATGCAACATAAATGCTGCCTTTGCTGATGTACGCAATATCAGGAAATTGTGACCTAAAGGCAACAAGAAAGGGAGTCTATGCAAAATTAAATAGGGAAAAGTAGATTTTGCCACTGCTTTTTCAGAAATACCTAATGCACTTGTTTCATCTTAAGGATTTGCCTCACTAGCATGAGCGGTTCACTAACATGAAGAATTTAACTTAATATGAACAAAGGCACTCTTTTAGGATTTTTTTTTTTTTTGCCTTTTTATTCTCAACCCAGAGATGCTTTCTTGTCTTACATCAACAGACAAGATGTATAGTATCAAACTGCACGGGACAGGACCCTGGTTTGCCTGCCAGACACCAGCAGAATTTGCCAAAAGTTTGCAGAAGGGCTGCTCTAAAACAGAGAATGGTGAAAGCCGCCCTAGTTGTAGCTCCTTATTGGGGTTGTAGCAGAGCCCCACTGGTGGCACTGAAGAGGAGGAGTTGGTGGCTGAGGGGTGTTGGATTAAGAGGGGTGGGGGTGGGATTTGTGTGTCCCCCCCGTCCCAGACAAAGGTCCCTGTCCCCCGCAGGAAGGTGCTGAAATGCAAAGCAAGCTCCCAGCTCCTTTTCTCTCTCTTGGTGGCATTTGGAAGTGTAAAGCTTTGAATACCAATTGCTTGAACTGGACATATGTGAATCTCTTCTAATCCTACTAATCCCGTCCCCGAGTGCTTCTTTGTATGTGGAGGCAACACACATAGATCTAAGTGAAAGTGGCCGTAATCCTGGAAATGTGGAAAAATGTCCCAGTGTGGGAGTTGGGAGAGGGAAAAGCTCCCCAGCGGAGGGAACCCGCTGGAAGAGCTTTGTGTTTGTGGGGTGAGCGAGGGGCAGCAGTGGGGGCAGGGGAGACATGAAGGAGAGCTCTCACCTTCCCTGAGCCATGAGGAGGAAAGCAAACCCACCCAGCAGGAAAGCTCCCTTTGCAAACAGCCATCGCACACTTGAGCAAACCCGCAGAACTGAGACAAAGTTTCCAAACGCTGGGAAATTCACCCACCGGCAGCTTTCAGCAGTGTGAGCTCAGCAGGCAAGGCACTAATGTGCTGACTTCATTATTTCCCCACCTCGCCGCGCTGAATGGCAGATTTGTGGAGGGAACGGTGCACTATCACTCCATCCCTCCCTGGCCACAAAGACAGGGAGAGGAGCTGGGATCATGCACCCAGTCACCAGCCCAGGTCTGTCTTGGGGGCAGGGGGGGACCCTCTTAACCTGCACGGGTGTGAGAAGTGGCGAACAGTAACAGGGCACCAGAGACGAGTCAGCTTGCAAGTGACAGGATTCATTCATTCTGCCTCTCTGGAAACTGATTTCAGGCAACAAACCCTCCAACTTTGCCTAGGTGAGAGGATAAAGACAGCAGAAGCTTCTGTGTCTTTGATTCAACACTGAAGCCTCAGCATCTGACCAGGCTGCTATTTAAAATTAACATCCACCTGGATACTAACAGACCCTATGGGTTTTCCAAATATACAAGTCATATAATTCAGCCACACGAATTTCCCAAATGTCAGACAGCTAATTTACATTTTCTTGGCTAGTCACTGAATAAAACGTGTTTATACCCCACAGTAGATCGTGTACAAGGAAATTAATCTGGTTTTTGTATGCGCTTTCAAAATATTTTAAAATATGGAGCAATTGATAACATTATTTGCCAGGCAAATCTTTATTTTTCTCAATAAATCTCTAAATAAAACCATGTTAGGTAAGAAAATCTAAGGCTATATATTCTCTTGGAGTTGACTTTTTTATTACCTCACCAGACTTTGTGCTTTCATAAATAAGTGTCAACTGAAATTAACCTGCTGTTTAGAGATAGTATAAACCATCCCAAAATCAGCCTGGGGACTGCAAGTCCATTTTTTTTTTTTTCTTTTTGCACATGAACCTCCTGAATGTCATGGGGACAGAAAATGAGGCTACATCTTTAACTTTGCATGGATAAAGCAATAAGATTTCCTCTTGGAAACATGTTAAGCCAAAACCCACAATGCACTAAAATCACTTCATTAGCGGGAAACAGCCCAGGGAAGAGTTTTGCCATGTGCATCAGAGAACACATAGGATAAATGGGGTGAGAATATAACTTATCTAAGCCTAGCTCTGTGGACATGACCCCGCTGCTGGCCACAGAAACACTGCTCACATGGAGAACTAGTCCTGACATTCAAGGGACACTGCTGATGTTGCTGATGACACCAACCAGCTCCTCAAACTCCAGCAGTGCTGCCCTGCCTGCAGGCTGGTGGGGAGAGAGAGCACAGCCCTTCTGGGCAGAGACAATCCACAGACCCAGGGCACACTGGCACAGTTGTTTCCCACTTTAGGCTTCCCAGAGAGGGAAGAGAAGGAAAACAGTTTGTCTGTAGGGAAGCTAGCTTCATTTGTATGAAAGAGCCCTGTGGCCCAAGGGTGCCTGTGGTGGTGTCTCCCTCAGGACAACAAGCATTTTACCAGCAAAGCAAGGGTGCCATTTTTTCTGTCATGTGACAGATCCCAGACTGTCTCCAGGCCCTTAGCCCAGAGGCAGCAAGTGTCCCATGTCCATATTGCTGAGGTGCCCTCAAGAGGAAGCTGTCTGCAGGGACTCTTCCTGCTGGCTGGAGGCCACAGCCATGCAGTAGCCAGATGGACATTTCATGGCATGGCTGATACAGCCTTCGGCCTTACTCGTGCTCCAGCATGTGTGGTGACATGATGACCCCCAGCTGCTGTGGATGACATTGCCTCCCACTCTGTTCCATTTTGAACAGGACCCAGTGCTCTCCACAGCCTCAGCCTGCACAGGGGGGTGGCAGTGGGGTCCTTGACACTTGAGAGCAGAATTCTCGGATGATTGCCTGCAGACAAAGTTTTTGTGATGCTGTCTGTCCTCCCAGTCTTCATCTAGTCACTCTGCCCATCTAGGTGAGATGAGCCCTGGAGGAGCAGTGCAGCTCCCACCAAAGGCCTATTTGTTATGAGGTGATAGTTGGTAAAGCTGCAGGTGAGGTCAGAATGCCAAGGGGACCTGGTATTGTACAGGGCAGTGGAAATATGGCACATGGGACACAATGGATGTCAGGACAAGACATCTTGAAAGACATCCATTGTGCTTCTTCTACAAGTGCTTCAAATGCTGGTTGGCAAGGGTCATGCCTGGGGGTGGCCCTTAAGGTAGGACAGCACAGGTATGGCCAGATCAGCCTCAGCCTGTTGTGTAGCTGTGCAAGGGAGTGGGCTGATGCCAGTGGACTAATCCTCATTTGCAACCAAAATCTGTAGCACTGCAATGTGCCACAGGGAAGAATATCAAGTCTAGATGTTACTATCTGCTTATCTATTGTCATCTTGGCACATCAATTTTTGGGAACAGGCAGGTTTTTCCCCCTAATTCTACCATATATCAAGGGCATTATATCCAGGATACATAAGCTAGTATTCTCATTGTCATTCTCTTTGATGGATGCACACCAACAAGGGATCTGACCCTATTTCTATAATCTGCCCCAAATGCCAATGATTAGAGTCTGTTTCAATTTAAAGCAATGAAGCATTAATATATTTTAAAATAATTTAGTTTCAAATGATTGCAAACAAAATGAAAAGATGTGGCACCCTACAGGCCACTGAAATCAATTGGGTGAATTTGGAACTTAGTATTTACTGTTGGGATCTACACAAATTCAAGAGCCAAAGGCAAGATTAGTTGGATTAGTGCTTCAGTGGTCCTTCATTATCCATTTCTCCCTCAGTGACATGATTTGTGTCTTCAGTTAACTGTGCTTATTAAATGAGAATGAGGAAGAAATGAAGTAAAAATACTTAAGTAGAAAGGGGATGTTGAATCTTTTTAATCTTGTTTAGAATGTTATTGCATTTCATGAAATAGAAAATTTCATTGAGGTTTCCTATATGTTCTTCTGGTGTTTAGTACAAGAGCCTCACTCTGAAATTGGAAAAGAGAAAAACAGAAATGTCTTACAATTTGGTTACTTACCACACTGGAGATAGGCAGAAAACAGAATCAGGTCCACCTGAACGTGGGGTTTCTGAGCACAGACCACTCTTTCATTCCACCAGTTTATACTGCTTTCAAGGCTGTGATGACAACTGGAGAACCACTGGTGTGTTTGTTGTTCAGTCTGTCTCCTGTGGGGACAGCAGAAGGGGAAGGAGCTCCTTACTGGTGTGAATTCAGACTTGGCTCTGCTGCAGACATTCAACAGTATGCCAGTTTTACAGTCTTGCACAAGGATATCCTGATGCCCTGGAGAATCAGGCTGCTGCTCTAGAAAGTGAACTTATTGATCAGTTGGGCCAATGTTGTGCAAAAGTCAGAGACATACAAGTAACTTGACCTGAAAAATTGTCTCTTTTTACTGCAGCACCAGCTGACATGAGCTGTAAGGTTGGGTCCAGTCACAAAGTAAAAAGAGGGAAGGAGACTTGCATGTGGCACAGACAATGGAAGGGACATGAGCATAACATCTACTCAAGTCTTCCCTTAAGTCAGCAGCTGAATCTGAAATCATCCCAACTATTTACTCATCACATGGGTAGGAACTATTTCCCAAGGCACATTTCAGACAGCCTTTTAAATAACCTGTTAAATCAAAATAAATATGACCACATTACTTTTTAATTTTTCACTGTTTCAAACCAGGTTTAATTAGACATGCTGCAACCTTGAAAAAATCTAAGAAACAGGGAAGTTATATTGATTCTTTATTGTCACTTTAATTGTCTATTCTGATGTGTTAAAAGTGAAACAATCTTCCAGCTGCAATGTCTAATGAACTCCAAGATCAAACATGATCTTGCTAATTATGGAGTTAATGAGGACAAGTTCACAGGCAGAGTTAAGTTAGTAACTACATGTTTCAAAGCCTCTTGAAGCTCAATAAGATCTTCATTTGGTGTTATAATGGTATACAGTTTGCATTTCTTCTTTCTGAACATGTTACAGAAGGGCACCCTATGTATGTTATATGCTGCTAATCATGTGCAAACGACACAAAGACAACTTCAATAAATTAGGAGACTGGCTGTTTATAAATCAACTCAACATCGAAATCTCATTTACATTTCTGCTATCCCATGTAATGTGTTTACACACAAATAATGACAACATTAGCATGGGAGGGGGACAAATTTAAATTCCACAGCATGTTTCTGAAGCCAAAGCATGAAGAAAATGCAATCAACATTGTAAATGAGCATACAGGCATTTGGATTTAAAAAAAAGAAGCACTACTAAATCAGGCCTTTGAACCCAGATAGCAAAATGAACCTTACAGCTGTATCCATTTCAAGGGCATGCTTACACTGGGCACAAGTGGGATAGAATAGTGCTGTGTTTGAAGCAAGCTATTCTTCTCACTCCTCCTAGGAAAGCTTGTATATAAAAAATATTGTTTCTAGGACTGTTTGTAATGAGAGTTTATTCTCTATTTATTTCTTCCTTTCTCTGCTTTCTCTTTTTAAATTGTTGATAACCTTGGAGTTACAGCTGTTCCTTCTGCCCTTGCACAGTAGACACTCCTGAAGGGTCTGTCAGGAATGTAATTGCAAAAAAAACCAAAACACCATAGACAACCAGGTTGCTCTACCTGCATTAGTAGAAGCAGCAGGAGTTTGTCACAGTGGCAAGAGTTTGTCTGCATCCAGCAAGCAACTATGCTGGATTAAGCAATCAATTCCATGTGCATTAAGGAAGCCATGTCATACAGAAATAAAGATAATTTGACAACCCACTTGGAATTACAGAGCTCACAGATCTGGACCCAGAACAGTAAAGCAGGAGGTATCAGATAAAGGCTCAGAAATACCAACAATGACCATGAATCCATGAGAGGTTCCGGCAAGCAATGGAGCCTGGAGTAGTGCTGTGTAACATGACTACCTCTTGATTTAGAAATATATTTATTATTTCAAATTTATCTTACAAGTACATGACAGATATATCTTCATTCAAGTAAGCGGAGAAGGACAGGTGCACATCCCTGATATGCAATTTTAGTTTCTCATTAAATCTGTTTTTATACAATGTAGTTCTTCAGACTGTGGTTATGTGAGCCATTTTTTGGCATCAGTGCTGCTTTATTTTCTTCTTTTCTGTGCATCACATCCTCCTCTATGCTGCTGCATAGAGCTCTTCTCATGACCCCTTACAGCAAACCATATCAAGGAACTGATCTGGGTGAGAATAAAACAGTATTATATTTTTTCTGGATTATTTTCCAATCAGATTAGTTAATGTCTTCATTTACCACAGTGCTATAAAACTCTTTGTGCTAACACAGGAGGGGACAGATGGGAATGGAAGTAGAGGTATAAAGGAGGCAAGGAGGACAATGAGAGGTGGTTTAAACAGCACTGCCACAATATGTATCACAGCCTCAGTTTACTGATTCAAGACATAGTTTCCTTCCCCTTTTGTCTTACCCAGACAAAATTCTGTTCCTTAATAACTCTCAATATATGAATGAATTTTTCAACATCTGCTTTTATCCAAAGTGGCATCACTCAGGCACACAGCATGAGATTCAGGGAGATAGATATTACTTAGTCTGCAAACCAAGCATTACTTAGATCCATATTTAAACAGAGTGTTTAGAAAACAATTTTTCAAATACTCATAGATGAGGTGGCAACGTTAAGATGCTTTCATTTGTGGAATGACATGACCCAATAATTTCTACCCTTTTGACAAAGTTTCTTTTGGAGGTTGTTATTCATGTCAATTGGGAGCTTAGAATGAAAAACAAGAAGATCAGTCTGTGGTACTGAATCCACATATACTGAAATCAATCCTCAGAACAATTTCTTTTTTTATAACTAATTTATGTCCTCCTCTCTTACTGCACTGCATTGGATCCTTCCTTTCCCAGTACTGGCAAAGGGAGGCAGGATAGCACTCACACTTCCCTCTCCTTTTCTGCTGCTCCCATTTGCTGCCCAGTGTCCAGATCCCTGTTGTTTCTGTTAATGGGTCTAGGTAGTGTTTCTCTTGGCCATCCTCACTTCTTCAGGGAGATTGGTTTCCATTTCATAGCTCTGGGTGTGAAACTCGCTATCTGAAATATGTGTCTGTGCAGTCCCCTGTGAGCATGCAGGAGGGTGTGAGGTTCCTAGTTCAGCCTCTCTCAGCATTGAGGCAAAGCCACCTCAGCCACATTTTTGTTCAGCATGCTGCCTGTTGCTCAGCTTGGTCTGTGGCGCATAACTCTTCCCCAGGCCTGGTCTGAAGAGTTTAGACCTCTCACTGTGGAGCTATGATAGCATGGAGAGGGAAATCACCAAGCCAGCAGTGTAACAACGCCAAGGGTGAGCATCTTATTCCCTGTGCAGATAGAGCTTGCTCTGTGGCAGATACCCTGAGAAGTCAAAGTTGCTTTTTAGGAGTTGGAGCTACAAAATGGTCCTGTAGGATCTGCTAGGCCAAGGAAGGGACATAAGAGAGAAGCTATAAAATTAAGTAAATTAAGGAAAAACCTTGAGACCATTCTGGGTAGAGTGACTCTTTGATTTGCGTTACACTCGAGTAGTCTGCCTGAGCAAAAACTGGTACTGCATGACACCAGTTATTTCTAAACTGAGGAGAGTGCTGGCCATCTAATAAAAGAGAATATCTGTCCTATTATGTCTTCATGAAACAGAAAAAATCCTCTAAAATAATTTTAATCAGAATTATCGTTTTTCTTTACAACACAAATTCTAACTCATCGCTTTGCATGTTGCTGTGCAACAAGTCCTTTTAAACAGTCCCTCAATACTACCAAAGATTTTCTTATACTACTTAAAATAGGGAATGTTTTCCCATCCTACATGGCCTTTGGTTTCCATTCCTTTCAGTGTGATTTCTGCTTTGTTTCTTTTCTGTGCTAGGAGATGATAATGAGGCTCACACACCTTCTGCTTTGGTGCTTGGAAATCTACCCTGGGTTTAGCTCAGATGCAGCGAGCTGAGAGGCTTCCCCCTACACGCCGCCAATTTTCAGTGCACTCATATGTGGCTGACGCGGTAGGGGGCTAATCCCAACAGCAAACATTATACTCTTTCCATACTCACTTACACTTTGGAATCAAGGGTAAAAAGTTCTCTTTGAAGCCCGTTTTCTCTGAATGGTCTGGCAAGCTAACGTGAACTTCCCAGATTCTGGCCAGAATTCAAATGTATCGCAGTGCAGCTCGCTGACTGTTGCAATTGTTCCAGGCCCTCCCAGTACACCAGCCTTCCTGTAGCACGTGATGAGAAGGACACACTTCTTTTACAAGAAGTAAGAAGCCATTTATTTAAGCATGGCTGCAGGCAACATTCTTGAGCAAAGTTTGGCCACAGAAAATTTGCTTATTTTTGTTCATCTGCTATCTCCAATGACTTATGTTTCAGGAGGGACCATTGTGGAAACAGAAAATAAGTGGTTTAGGGAAATTATTTCTGATCACTGGACATAGGTTGAGCTGGCAAGCCTGACCAATGGAAAGATGTTCAAAAGCTCATGCCCTTTTTCATTTCAATAACAATAGAGACACATTCTGTGCTCAATCTGGAAGCAAATGTTGCCCATATTTGGATCTCAGTGGGAGCTGTGCATGTGGAACTTGGCCCAAAGTGTTGTGTTGCAAGATGCTTGTTATGCTTGCCCTGCTTTAAATCTTGATTCCTCCTCTTTGTAGGACAAATACCATCTGACTGTGACAGAGTCTGTATTAAAGTAAGTGTCAGACTGAAAACAGATTTTTGCTGTATATGTGCAAAGGGACGGAACAGAGTAAGTTTGCTGATCTCTTGGGGGATGCTCAAAACTGGACTGGCACAAGATCCTCATCTGTTGTATATCAGCCAGGATGGGTATTTTTGTACCAAATTTTTGTCACGTCCTTGAATTCATAGGCAGGTCTTCCTTCTAGCTATAGTTCCAAAGAAAAGAGACAATATTTACAGCATTATATATTTGCAACTGTTTCCTACATTAATCTTATTTTATTGGAACACTAGTAAATTTTCAGATTAAGTGTAGAGTACCAAAGTAGGTATGCTTTATACACTCAGTTTCAGCTCTTTGAAACCAGAACAATAAAAGGAATCACAGGCAGGTTTCTGGGGAGAAATCTGCTTTCATCCTTACATGCAGGAAGGAGAAAGCTTCCAATCAGACTAATTCAGAAGGGCAAAGCATTTTCAGTGTGCTCTCATTTTTGTTTCTGAACTTTGCTCATTTCCAGATACATGAATAGTGGAGACAATTTCCAATTGGGAGTGGAGTTGGACAACTAGGACATGGTCCTAAAAACTGTGAAGCACAGGTGTGTTTCCTTTCAATAGAAAGAATGGCTTGCATCTGTACCTTCCATCCTCTAGGTGGACAAAATCCTTGGACAGGAGGAAGCGCAGCCTTGCAAGAGCATCAAGAGATGTGGCAATACTGTGATTTTGCTCTGAGTTTTTTCTTCCAGGCAAATCTGCTTTCTGATTTTGGCCTGAGTTTTTAAGTAGATTGTCATGATACAACTTCATTCAGAAGTGAATTTCTTAATAAGCAAATTTTCTTTGATACTTCTCTCTCCTTGCTATATTTGCAGCTGAGCTTTTAACTCAAAATTAGATTTTTGGGACCACTTCCTGTTTAAGAACTACAGGAGGCCAGACACAGGACATTAAAGGTCACAGCTCCACAACCAAGAAAGCTTAAAAGTGATGGGTTTGCCTCCCTGTGTGGTTTACATCTCCTGAACTTCACAAATATTCTACTTTAAAGTATTGCAGGTAGGATTAACATGGGCCCACATATTTCTCCTTTTGGTCTGTTACTTGTCTTTGCCTTGTTGTGTTTTTCTATAGGAAAACTCTTTATGGCAACTTGGTCACAGTGCAATACTCTCTAGATCTGCTGCATAAATGTGTCTCTGAGAACTAACCTAAAAGCTGCTGGTGGACCATGATCCATCTGAGTCCATTTTGATCATTTAGAACCCATCCAGTGTTGCTGAGGTGCTATTAGAATTGAATAAATGCTAGAGGTACATTTCTCCATTATTCTACATAGTCATTCATGGTACACTCAACAAAGATTAAACAAAGTAATATAAAGTTTATATAAGTAAATACAATTGTGAAACATTCATCAGTCAGTGTGCAATATGTAGCCTTCGACATGACAGTACTTGGGCATTAATGTTATGTTTCTCAAGCACACTCCCAGCTCCCCAAATTCTGCAAATGGAAGAGCAAATGAAGAGGCTACTCCTGTGTAGGACAATGTAGCAGTTTTCTGACACGTTATGTGTTAGATTTCAGATGTGTTGCACTAATGAGAGCCAGAACTTCCCTATGCTTGAAGGCCCTACCCTCTAGGGCTTAGAAATCCTTCCTGTGTAACTGCCTTTTCAGCTCGCTTCACTACTTACCAAGGTCTTTATTTTTTCTTCCAGGGAAAGGAGGGAGGAGGGGACTTTTTCCCTACACCCCTTGTTCTCTCTATTTTGCTTTGAATGTTGCGGTGTGGTTGGTTCCCCCCTCCCAATGTGCTCGGATAACCCAAAAGAAAGAGAAGTTCTTTTTTTTTTCATCCCTTTTCCCTGAGGAGACAGAGAGAGAAGGAGGGGGACGGGGGAGGAAAAAGAAAGATTAAGATGTAAGCTGGCTAGATAAGCCTGGAACTGGGTTTATTACTACTGTTGAATGAGAGTACAAGGATATAAAAGCAAACCTGCTTTACTGGAGCTGGAGCGAGGTTGGTGGGAGACCTACCCTGATTGTGTGCCACTCCGAGAAGGGATGTTTCATTAATTACACATTAACTATGTGCACTGAGGAGGAGGCAGAGGATAAAAAATGCAGATGTTTCTGCTGCCCGACAGAATGAAAACCACTCTTGATCCTGTCAAAAGAACATTTTGAATCAAAGGGCTCCACAGAAGTGGAAGAATGAGTTTTGTGGCTGAGTGCAATGGTGCGGCCTTTTAATCATTAAACCCTTTTATAGCGGTAAAATGAACATCCATTGTCATGGCCACTCCAATGGGGCCATCGGAGCTGCTGAAAAGGGAATGCTTTACGAAGGGCACTAAAACAGGACACAACCAGCCCTGCTGGTAGATTTCTAAAGGTAACAACAGCAGTGCATAACAAAGAATGAAAAGATGGCCCAGGTTGGTTTGCTTAAATTACTTTCCTTCCCAAACCCTCCCAACAAGCTAAACATGCACCAGATATAATGAGCATTAGGACTTCACAAGCTGGCAGTTCCCCTCCTTTGTTTTCTCAGGGTTTTACTGTCTTGGTTTAATTTTTTTCTGTTCTTTAAGTGGAGGCTCCTTAGGAAAATGGATTGAAATGTTGTTTTATTCGTAATCACTCTCTACAGTCCTAGTAAAGCCATTAGCATTGTGAGAGGAATGATCCTCTCTTCTTGCATAGACTCCACCCCCACCTCCCCAAGTATGCAGGAGCAGTAATGTTTTAAGACTGTTTCAAATAAAACATTTCCAGCTCATTTTTAGAAAGCAGACTGAATTTTAATTTGTCAGGCCATGACCCTGGAGTTTTAGTTATACTACTTCCTTGCTCCTTTCTTCTCCTTCCCTTTAATTTCTCAGTAGGAATGATTCAATAAACTATTTCTCACATCAGCCTAGGAAGAATTAAAAGAATTATTTCCCAAAGTTCCCACAAGCCTCGGAAAACTATATTGTCGGGTTTTTTGGAGCAGAACTTGTCAGAGAAAAGTAACCTCATTTCATGGGGAGTTTCATATCTAGGTTTTGCTCCAATTGGAAGCAAAGGGTAATCAAATCTCAGCTCCTAGGAAATACATCTCTTGGACACCCTGGTACCATGAATCTTGACATTCTGGACTGTGAAAGAAGGCAGAAGAAGATGAAAGCTAAAGATAGCAAGGCTTTCTGGCTCCCAGCCAGTCATCCAAAAGAGCTGCTGAGGATCCAAGCACTTTGGGAGCTCTGGCTTTGGATGAAGCAGGACATCAGCTAGTCAGAGATTTTCATACCGTAGCAAATTCTTTTCAATTTGAATGCTGAACTCTGAACAATCTCTGGAAAAATACCAATAAAGCTGAATCAGCAGAATAGGATGAAAAATATAATTATGGACTACTTTAAACCAATTCCTTACAAATTATTTCTAGTATAGAACTAATGGTGAGAGTTTTATACTTTCTGTAGCATTTGAAATGCAAATGTTTTTCAAACTGTATATATTAATCCTTATATCAAAGATAAAATTTGGTGAATAACATGATTTCTGAGGTGTCCTTGAGACTATTTGTGTACTATTCAGTGATGAGTCCTCTTTTATTTTTAGTTCAGGAGAAAAGGCAAAAGCACTACTGTTATGATGCTTGATTACTATACAGTCTGAGCCATATGCTTATGTAAAGGGCAGGAGCCTGGAGAAAGTCATCACAAATGTCTACATGAAAATAAGAACTTTATGGCTTATTGTCCGTGAGGGGTTTGATGAGATTGTTCTCTGGGAATATTGGTGCAGGAATTGTCAGCACACTTCAGATGGTGCCAGCTCTTCAAAGCTCTGGAGGAGTTTCAAGTGTGCAGGAAAACCAAATCTGTTTATTTGCAGATTTCTCAACTTTTGTAACAACTGGAAATTTGTCTCAAAGACAGATTTTCACTTTTGGAGGAACTCAAAAGGCAATCCTTGCTTGTTTAGCTAATTTCAGAAGAGGCTGTGTTTCTGGCTCAGTGCTTTGCTAAAGAGAAAATTCAACCCCCTGCAAAAGAAAGTAGCAAAATACCAAAAAAAGCACTTTGTACAGAAGCAGCAAAGAAAACAAGTGCTATAAAAATGCTTCTTCCCTGGCAGCAGTCCAAAGGAATTGACAGATGATTCTGGGTGCAGCTCTGAGGAGCAGTGAGAATCAGATGAAAACAAGTCATTACAGAAGGCTGGCCAAGGGATGGCAGGGTAATAACCAAACTGCTGGGAGGAGCGACCTGCAGGAAGCATTAAAAAGAACAGTTCAGAGGCTTTCATTGGAGTCACAGGTAACTCAGATCTGCTGAAGAGTGGCCTCTGTGGCCTACTATGAATGGCTAATAATACAGTTCAGGGAAGGGCTCAGGCTACTGCTAAAAATTGATTCAGGATCAAATATGGGTATGAGGTGATAACAGGGCAAGAATAGATGATGCCCACCTCAATCTCTAGTCTAAATACTAAAGGCACACCTAGGTAACCTCAGCTTCTGCATAACCTAGAGAGGTTAAGGATGCTAAGGTTGACTGAACATAATAAACTCCAGCCTCTGACATGGACTTAGAGTGTTAAGCAGCAACAGCTCAGGCTGCGTATCCTGAAATTCTGCACTGATGCTGACCTAGAATCCTGCTCATAGAGATTATATACCAGTTTAAAGTATTTCCAGATTTTCTTAGTTTCCCATGGTGTGTTGCAATTATTAGCTTTTTGATTTTCCTTCTCTGTGCTATCTGTAAGCTTTTAGCTGCATTTTCAGAAAAAAATTGGAAAAAAAATGGCAGCTTCCTATTATTTTAGCATCAGTCGTTCCTTGCTTCAGAAATATCTGGGGCTCATCAATATGGAAATAGAGTTAAAACAAGCCTGGTCCATGGAGGTGAAACAAGGCTCAAATAAACTAATTCTGTGACCTGTAAAGAGGAATGATGCTTTCCCTATCCTGTCTGAGCTAATATTCCTGCCTTTGCTGAATCACACCAAGCTAGCCTTCTGCAGTGACTAACAAGCAGCAATGCACCAATCCTTTGTTTTGGCTGTGGTCCATCTATGAAGCAGACTGGTGCTTTAGTCAACTTCATCGTGACATCTCCCTGGGCAGAAGACAAATCACCTGATCCCAATGAAAGGCTCAGACAGGTGGAGCCAAAAAGAAATATGGTGTGTCCCAAATAATTACAAGTAAATTTAAAAGTAAAGAAGGCAAAGAACTACATAGCCAATTATTTCTACTCTGCATTCAGAATCCTAAAGGTATTTCCAAAAATAAGTTTTGGTGCTCAGCATACGTCGGGTTAAGGCACTCAGATTTTCAGTAGTGGTAGACTTTGAAATTTGGGTACCTCAGATTGGTCACCTAACCGGCAGAAGGCACCCCCATCTCCTGCTGGCTTTGAAAAACACCCTCCCAAGGCTTTTTCAGAGATGTAACAAATGAGGGTGTTGAGAAAGTCACTTATTTGTAAACAAAGCATTTTACAATGCCTTGAGAGATGTTTTAAGTGAGCCTATGTCGCATAAAGCTCCTCAGGGATCTGTCGCAGCAGCAGCAGCAGTGCACAAAACAAAGTCACTTCTTCTGTTGCACTTTATTCTGTTGTCATGTTAAAAGCAATGAATTTATTTCCCCCTCACAGCCCTCCCTCAACTACTGCAGCCCTGCAGTAAATCAAAAAAGTAAACTCTCATTCTCATTGTGCAGGGCTTACTTCCAGGCCTCTACAGTTTCCACAGTAACTAATTAGAAATTTGCATCTCTAAGAAAGAATTATTTAATACTGATGTAAGCCCTTTTATTCTTTGGAGCTTGGCCTTTTGCTACTCAACTTCTGGTAGATGTTGGGCCTTAAGGTCATACTGTACAAACTCTGAATGTAGGTGGCCCTAGTGTTGCTTTTTTTATTTCGGATGATTCATATCCTGTGAAGAAAATGTCTTGCCAGGTTTTTGTTGAATTGCAAAGATTTGAAAGGCAGCACCCAATTCATTTAGTAGCCATTTGTTTTAAACTGTAACATCTTCCCCATTCCTCGTTAGCTAACTCTTGTGTAATTGAGTCATGCATTTTTAGCCTTGTTAAACCAGTGGAGTTAGGTCACACTGATGCACCTTTCCCATTAGTTCCATTTGCTTCCCCTGGCTTTCTGCCTTTAGGCAGGCCTTTTATTTCACATGGCAGGAAAGAAAGCCTTGGATACCCTGAGTGCACAGATATGTGTTTTATAGCTCAGCCACAGACACTGTAAATCCAAGACACTGTCCCACAGTCTCAGAGCAGATGTAACTACTGAGACAAGAGGAAGTGGAGGCTGCAAAGTGAACAAAACCCTTCCTTCATGTTCGTGATAGAAAATGGCTTGGAGCAGTTTTTGTCCCAGACTGGCAAGTACCTCTCACAAAGCTGTGCCACCTCAAGCTTCAGCTGACCCCAACAGGATTTGCATTAGGCTTGCAGTCAGTTTGCCAGCTCAGGCTCAGCAATTTTTCAGCTTTTGAACTTTTCTACAAAAGATCTGTCAAGAAAGAAGCAATTCCACCAACATCCCTTCCTACAATCGGATGGATCTTGCCCCTCCTCTTCTGTCCAAATTCTGTGCTGCTGTACCTGAAAGGATTTCAGTAGGACTCTTTTTATAGTGTTTTAATCTTATAAATTTTTAAACTTATAATTTAATATTATATATATAATTTTTAAAACATTAAATATACAAACTGGTCCCATGTGTGTATATACATATACATATACATATGTATATATGTAATATTTAAATATATGTTATGATTATATTTTAATACATAATTAGCTCATTACATATATATGTGTACACACACACACACACACATATGGACACACACACACACACACACATATATATATATAGATATATATATGTAAGATTATATAAGCCTTTAATGGAAAAGGAACAGGTATGCTGGCTTTTTCTCCCTGCAATCATTTCCAAAGAAGGAATCACAATTGAAGTGTAGTGACTGCTTCAGCCAGTTACTTTCTGATTCTAGAGTTGCAAATGATCAGTTATTATAACTTAATGTAGCTTAAATTAATTGAGATTGAAATAAATGCAGCTTCAAGACAACCTCCATTCATAATGATGTCCTTAATAGAGGTCTTTGAGAGATATAACAGTGCTGCACATTTGTAAATGAATTGCATCACAGATCCCCTTTTTCACTTCTTTGCTCAAAGGAGCGCTGAATTTAGAAATAACCCTCAAACACTGCATACACAATATGATCTAATATGATCCAAGCATTGAGAAAGGCAGCCCAAAATCATAATTATGGGCATCCTGGGTGAGACCCCAAATCTATCTGTGTCAGAATACAGCTTCAAGAGTCACCAAGAGCTAATGCATAGAAAAAGATAAAAGAGCAGAAATGCAATACTTCCTTTGGGGCACAGTTCTGTGCTCATGTAAGAGATTTGGAACAAAAGTGACTTGCTTGTGTTTCCTAGTATAATGGTATTATAGCCTTTGATAATTTCTTCTTCCATGAATTTTTCCAGCTGGTTTCTGAGCTCAAATAAAATCCTGGTACCCACACCATCCTGTAGCAAGGTGTTCCGTAGCTAAATACAATTGAAGAAGTTTCTTTTGAAGATATTTTCCTGTGGCAAGTATTAAGAAAAAATTTTAGTCTATTATTCATTCCAATCAATATCTCCTTAAACTGGAAAAAAATGCCTAAAGCTTTTATCTTAAAGATTGTCTTCACTATGGCTGTGATTCAACCCCATTGTTTTACTGTCTATTGTCAAAGACTGAGTCTGCATTTAGTATTAATGGGTTAAGCTCAGGATTTGTAGCCCTAGTTCTCACAGTCTCGTGACTCTTGCTGTGACTAAAAGATGCAATGCTATTGCCTACACACAAGCATCTAATCCATTTAAGAGGCTTTAGGCATCCTGTCTGGTTGCCAACTGCTTCTCCAGAAGGTCCACTGTCTCTTTTAGGCCTGTGTCAATCTGCCACTCCCTTGTCAATCTACTGAAGGGCACCTTTAGGGCAGCACCTCTCTGATGACATTTTCAAGAGATATTCTGTTTCTCAGAGGGATCTGAAAAGCATTTGCCTCTTGAAGTCTGGGATTCTGTTGCCTCTTCTGCTTCTCAGTATTGAAGGAAAAAAATCACACAGACAATACGAAGGAAATGTTGAAGGAGGAAAAGAAATCCTCAAGCCTCCTCATAATAACTGTCTTCTTGGAGTCAGTTTGCAACAAAAGCAAACAAATTAGGATGTAGAGAGTTTTTCAAGGTTCCTCTGCCTCATCTTGTCATGCTAGGAAGCCACATCTGAAGAGATGTCCTGAAAATGTCTTTATTATGATTTAGATGCTATCCAGGCAAAAATTCAGCACTATATCCAGGCCGGCAGTTCACTAGGTTAAATAAGGGGTCTAAGAAACAGAGAAGCTTTAAAAAATTTTGACATTTTTAAATATCTGTGAGAAAATAGTCTTATTTTGAATAACCAGCTGCTTTCCTGGTCAAAAACACAGAGGCAGGTTTAATAAGAATGACTAAGTTCACACTAAGAACTCCTGTCACTTATTATGTAATTGTGCGAATAGGCAGAATACATTGGCGCATTCTAGTTTTGATGCCAAAAAAAATCTGACTTAATACTTTAAAATGGAAAAGAACAGTTTTAGATATATAAATAATTATGGAAGCAGACAGCTACATTCACATACAAACCCACCTATATCCACAAACTTCCTTCTGACTTGGCTTCATAATTGTTCAATAAATGTCTCTGACATTTTCAAAATCAAAGAGGGCACTTTTAGGATGAAGTAAGGCAAGTAAAAATTATTGAGGAAAATTTATGTTGAACAAATATGGCAACCATTATTTTTGAGTAGATGCTGAACAGCCTGGTCACTCCTCTTCTTTGCTTTTCTAAGAACATCCACTGAAATGCATGTTTCCACATGTGTGCATTAACAAGTATTTATTTGCATTGCCAAATAGATATAACAACACCAGAAAAAAAATACCCTTCTTTGTTTTGTCATACTTTCTAAAAATCCTCCTTTCCTTCTAGAAACTTGCTCATAGCCTCAAATAAGTCATGCACAAATAAATCATAGCTATAAAACTGGCAAGGAGATGAAACTATGCTCCATGAACCTTTCAGAGGGTCCTCACCAAGTAGGAACAGGGGCAACCAGGAAACTTCAGTTGTGTTATTATCCATAACTCAGTCTCTCCACCCAAATCACAACCAAAATGGAAGAGGCTCCTTGACCTAAGTCAAGAGGCTGTCTCTCTGTCTGTCTGTTTGTCAATTACCTTTGCTGCATTTGTTAGTCACAGATAGGCAGTGAAATGGGAATTTCCATTCAGAGCAACCCACCTTCACACCATTCCACATCCCCCTCCCCGGAGACAACTTCATTCCACCCACCTCATCAACACCTACATGTTGAAAGCCATTAGGTGGTCAGGTAGATGAGTGGGATGGGAAAGTCGTCCCAGCTTTATGTGACTTGGATTATGGAGTAAAGTCCTTAGAGTAAAGCTTGACAGTGCAGACACCTGCACACCAGAGCTGGAAACTGGCTTTACAGCGAAGGGAGAAGAAAATGCATAACCAAGGGCATCTAATTAGATTAGCAGGGGTTTTGTGCTTTGGATGTCCCATAATTCAATCAATTAAAGTATGCTTAAATAGCAGGGTCTTTCATGACATGTATCCCAAGGCGCCACACAAATAATAAAATTAATAGCTCATGTAATTATTATGGAGAGAGAGAGCTACTACTTTCTACGTAAGATTTTATGCACCATGGCCAGCCTGGTGCAGGCCTTGCTGCTACTAAATCTACCACAAGAAATTCTCCTCTTGCAGAGTAAGGTTGAAGAGACTAGAGTGGATGATCTGGTCCAACCTCCCTGCTCAAGCAGGATCAGAATTGTGTCCAGATAGCTCTGAAATATCTCAGTGAAGAAACCTCAACAATCTCTCTGGACAATCTGTCCCAGTGCATAGTTACCCATGCAGTAAAGTTCTTGCTCATGTTAAGGTGGAGCTTCTTGTGCATCATGTTAAGGTGGAGTTTCTGCCCATTGCCTCTTGTTCTATTGCTCAGCACTACTGAGAAGAGCCTGGCTCCAAATCTGCAGCTGTAAAATGTAGTCAGAATTCTCTGTGCACTTGAAAACAGTGCAAGGCAGACGGATGGATAGAAAGCAGTTCATCACCATGGAAGTTGTGAGCAGCTTGATGTAGCTCATCCTGCCACTTGCAGACAGTCCAGCGCTGGTCTCCACAGTCAGGACAGCAGTTCTTTGTCTGTGATGTGGTGCTGACTCCCACCCATCACTTTGTAGGCCAGTGAAAGATCGTCAGTGGGTTTTAATCAGGGCAGTACTGGACTGGTTTACAGACTGAGTGCTTTATCTCCTCAAACATCCTCCTAATTGGAGGCCATTCGTATGTCATGAATTAGGATGCTGCCAGGGCAACCTGACAGCTGATGCTGCGTTCCAGGACATTTTCATACTGTGATGATACAGGATGAGATCTTTAGCGACTTTAACCTGGGAAAACTCTGGTGTAGACCAATGGAGCCAAAGGCCAATGAGAATTTGGATGTGCCAAGGATACCACTCAGTGCATCTCTAAATATTTCACGCGGGACCAGCTGACATAAGGAGGTCGTTATGCAAATTTGCATTATTGCATTATGGTTCTGCATTTCAGACAGTTCAAGTTGTGTTTTTATTTAAAACCCCAGTATGGTTCATACTCATTGTCAGGAGGAGATGCTTGACTGAAAAAAAAACCAAAACAACAAAACAACAGATAAACCAGGACATCTAAAACCAAAAGCAAAACCAACCAGCCCCTATTTCCATTTACTTCTTATGAACAACCAACATTTAAGCTGATTTTCTTTGAAACCAACATGACATGGTCCTCTGCTGCAATCTAATATGCCACGTGTTCCTTCCCAACCCCCTGTTTTCAGCTGAGCCACGAGCCCTTTAACTCATGTTAGGGATATGACCAGCTGCTCCACCTTAACAGTCCTTACCAGTGTTGTCAGAGGCAACTAAAATGTGCTGTACTGGATGGCTGAGAAGTAATTATCTATAGCTCAGAAGCTGGTCAGATGACTTCTGCAACTTGGAATTATTTCCTATCAAAGGATCTGCTCTTCCTACACTGCAGCTGTGACGAACCTTCCCGAGACTGCTGTGCATCACTGAGAGAGCTTTAAAGTTCACAGCAGTGCCTCTATAAAGTTCAAGATTAAAATGATTATTTTAGGAAAGAAAACAAGCATCATAATCAGGGGAGAAAAAACCCCAACCACTTCCTACTCGCCACTGCATCCCAAAGAAATTATGCTGTTCCTCCTTATAAATAATAGGGGTGTGCAACGTGTCATTCCTATTCAGTGTTTGTGGGTTTTTTGGTGCTTATTGATGCTGCATCTGTTTTGTCAGTGCGTCAGCTAATGGAGAAAGTTAATTGTGTTGGTTGTAAGGCCACCTGTCACACACATGCCTCATTTCCATACTAATAGCCCAACAGTGGCAGGCAGTGTACTCCTCTGCAGTAACACACACAGCCTCTTTGGCAACCTGGGCCAAATGTGCCTATGCAGCAACCGCAGCCCTCTTCTCTGAATGCCTCCAGTGTTGTGGCAACCCAGCTCTGCATTAACCCCCCGCGGCCCTCCCCAGCCCGCAGGGGTTTTTTAAACCTTCGAAGACAGGCTGGGTGTCACGTTTTAGTGTGGGAGGGTGGTGGGCACAGCTCTGCTTCCCTGGCAGGATGGGTGCCTTGCGCTCTCCCCGACCAGCAGAATATTTTGCTCCCTTTGCATTGTTGGACCAGGCACCTATGGCCAGCAAAACCTGGCGAGCACTGTCGGTAGTGCTGCTCACATCGGTGCTGAGGACCAGTTGAAAGTCCATCTCTTTTGTCCCTTCTGTTAACATTTCGAATGAGGGAAGCGATGCGAATCGGAGCCAGGAAGAGGAAACGTGCCTGCAGCTGAGGCAGACACAGCCGGGCTGGGTTGCAGTGGGACTCAGAAAGATGTAAATAAAATTCACTTTAGTGATCGAGCCAATGCCAGAAAAGCTATATGTGATTAATATTTTATTTTAACATATGGAAAACTATTCTGATCAGCCAACAGGACAAGGTTTTCCTTCCTTCCTGCTTTCTCCCACCTTTTTTCACATAAGATTTTCATATAAGATTATGAGAGTAAAGGGATTTATTTTGAACTACCAGGCTTGCTCTTGATCAGGGTCCATGACCCTTGTTCATATTTTCCTACAGCCTGAAAAAATTCCCCGTAAAACTCTGACTGAGTTTATGCTAAAGGCATGCCTCATGAAGTAATACCTGTAATCTCAATGGCTTCGGGGGAAACTGGTCTTTGTGCTTTTTATATCACTGTAGGAGAAATCAGAAATGCCATGTGTGATCATTGGGCTTGCAAAGGAATGTTCCATAGGTTAATAGGCAAGGAGTGCATGCTTTGCTAATCCTTTACACTCTATCTGCAAGCATTTTAAAGAAAATACTCCGTGACACAGGGATTACAGTACATGATCATGGCTGGGAAAGGAAATGTCTGTATCATGCACAAAGGAACAAGCCAGAATATTCATTGCTTAGTCCATCTTAGATGCAAAGATGATAAATGGCCCAGGGAAGGTGCAGAGGTACAACAGTACCTGCCATCAGGCTCCCACCAGGCTAAAACCAAATTGATTTCATCTGCAAAACTACACAGTTGTAGGAATTTCCCATTTCTGTATTGAGTTTCTTCAGCAGTGCCTGCAAGGATCTGATTGGCAGAGGCTGTTGCTCCAGCTCAGCCTTGGGACTGAGGTGGGGATGGGCATCTCTAGCCAGCCTCTGCATGGAAGCTTCTGCAGGAAGATTTGGGCAAGCACTCAGCCAGAGTGAAAGGACTCTTGGCATTGGGACTGGAGGGCTACGAAGGAGCTCATCCAGGTCTCAGGCCAGACTGACCCAGTATCATCAGGGCTGTCTAAATAACAGCAGGGTAAAAGATGGTCCATTTTACATCACACACATCTTTGTGAGCTAAGCCCACATAAACATACAGTTTGTTAAAATCTTGGGTTATTCTTTTCACTTT
Source organism: Agelaius tricolor (assembly GCF_023055355.1). NCBI lineage: Eukaryota > Metazoa > Chordata > Aves > Passeriformes > Icteridae > Agelaius > Agelaius tricolor. Next base: position 50,928,041 of record NW_027269261.1, read on the forward strand.
CTTTTGCGCTTTGAGCCCAGTTGCTCATTTCCTGGTTTCTCATTGTGATCAAGTGGGCCAGAAGCCTTCTCTTACTGAAACAGGGAGTTTCACAGGCATAGTATTTTCAGATAAAGTGGAAAAAAACCAGCATGTAGACTGGACTTATTCACACACAGAAAGTAACCTATTCTAGAAATTTTTTTAAGTTAATATTTTAAAAAATTATGTAGAAAACTGTTCTACACAAAACCACAGAACCCGAAAAAACCCTCAAACATATAAACTCCATGAATATATGTCTGCATTTTTTTCTTTCTGCCTTCTCTTACATACTCCACAGTCAAGTCACCCTGCTTGCTAGGCAGTCCTTTGAGAGAAGATGCGCTGATTAGTTTGAGAGGGGATGCCCCGTGCCAGGATATGGGCTGTCTTTCAGGCTGCTGTATTCCATTATCACTATGGCTAGTTTTGCGGAGAAGAGTACTTCAAAATATTTTGGTGTTTAGGTTTATTTGTTTTATGTGGGTTGGCTGAGTTAAAACATCAGCCAAACATTTACAGTTGTTAAAACTTTATAACCTGTTTATCTGGGGGACAAAGACTTCCTCTTCAGACTGCACACACACTGCTAGTTTGCATTTGGCTGAAGCAGGACGTTTATTCTATGAGAAAAGATACTGCCAGGGCCACATACATTCTCTGGTGAGAAATGTATGTCTAGCTTGCTTTGGTGTGTATGTGGACACTTGGAACCATGTTGCTGAGGAGGTGAGCTCCCCTTTCCCCCTGCTCCAGCAGAGCAGAGCCTGCTCTATCTCCTGAGTAGGTCTGAGGAATTATCTTCTAAGTCTTCTAACTTCTCCCTATGACTCTGTTATTCTCTTCCCCAAGGAAAGGGCATAAAATTAACAGCAAAAAGACTATTTGGGACAGAAGAGTATTTCTGAACTCCTGTATGCAGGCACATGCTTCTACCACCTTCCAGATACACAAGAATTTGGAGAGTTGATGCACACTCTAATGGCACCTTCTGTGTTCCAGTTTCCAAGGGATGCAAGCTGGGTCGATCAAGGCAAGAAGCACACAGTTATTTCAAACAAGTCTCCAGCCATAGACCCTATTTGCTCAACAATCTGAACATAGCTATGAAGGTTATCAGAACTTTAAAGCTAAAGACACAAGGATCCTTTAACATGAATACAACTTCAGTTTTCTACTATTGCTAGCAGGCTGAAATTTTCTGAGAATTTTTTTTTTTTCCAACATAGCACAATCTTTGACTTGGGTGTCTTAAGCTCCTGACATGAAGTTACAGATTAAAAACTAGCTGACAGCACTGCCAGCCTTTCTGTGATACTAGCACTCAGATTTGTCACCTAAACTTTATAGCTGTTGATATCACAGCGACAACACTTTGATAAAACAAGGAGATATAGTTTCCCACTCAAGTTCTGCCTTTTTCATCAGAAGCTTTCCACAGAGAAGTCTGGCTCTTTCTAGATATGTGCATAAACCTGAGAAACAGTTTTATTTTACACATAGGTGTGCATACATATCTGTATATATACGTATATATATATCTGTATATATACATATATATATATATGTGTAATTTTTACATGCCCTTATAAAATAATTATGCAGTATATTTAGAGATACTGAAAACAGATGTGATTTCTATAAATGGAAAAAAATATATTTTTTTAAAAAGTAGTGGTCCAAACAAAAACATCATAAAGTTTTCCATTCCTTTTAGTTCTTCTCTTTTCATGCTCTTCTGTTTTCTTGAATGTAAGGCCAAATTTGAAAATCTGAATTTGGGCTTAGTAAAAGTTGTCCCTAAATTCTCTATACTCACAGCAAACTTCTGGCTTTTTATTTCTGGCATTTGTTTTTTTTCCCCAGAAATACTTACATGGTTCTGAGACAACACAATAGGTGATCCTGTGCTTCCACACCCACCCACCATACTGCATGCTGTGTTTTCTTCATGGACCTCCTGAGATTGTGTGATTGCATATAGAACCTGGCTCCACACAGTGTCACTATTGTTCTGGCCCTTTTTTTTCCCCGCATGAGTTTTTATGCTCAGCATATCTTGGCATTGTGAACCTAAGGCTTGCTAAAGAAGGGCTCAATTTACCTCTGATTTACCCCTATAAATCAACTAATAAACCATTGTAAGCACGGGTGTTGTTACACTTCATAGTGACAATGGGGACAGATTATGCTGGTACAGACAGAGGCATTCCAGCGCTGAGGGCTAAAATGAGCAGGATCCTCCATATTTTGAGGCTACAAGGGAAACCTAAAGAAAAAAACCTCTACATGCATGATTGCCAATGGTACTTCACTTTAATGTTACTGGTGAACAGCCAGGCGAGCTAAAGGGAAATTTACTCATAATACAGGTACTCCACCTTCACTTCTGACCTATCTTTGAACTGTCTTCCTTTCTCTGGGTGTTCACTTCTTTATGTTGCTGCTTCCACAAAGTACCACCAGTCAAAAGTTACTTCAAGCCACCATCCTGGCATAGGTAAATGAAAAATCTGTGTTTTCTGGTATGAAATGCCTGCAATAGAGATTAGATTGAAGGTGGTCTAAAGATGTGATTTTCCCTCTGTACCATGGCCTCAAACCTGCTCCCTGCCACCAAACCATCTGCCTCCTGTCCACCTTCCCCTGAATGACACTTGCATAGAAGGAGAAGCCATCTTTGCCAGGAAAGAACAAGAGCCTAGGCCTTCAGGAAGATCAGGGATGAAATCAGGGTTTTCACCTTATTCTGATACTGCTGTTTGTCCCAGTCAGACAATCCCTCAAGCAGGGCTCATAGTCATGATACCATGGGACCCTTAATGATGATGAAGAGCTCCTTTCAGCTGCTTTTAGTGATAAAAGAAAGTCAAAACTATTCAGCCAATATCCAAGCCCTTAGTTATGTCTTTTGTGCTGTTCACCTTTTCACAAAGAAAAATTTCCTAGTGGCACAGAATTGAAGCAAAAACAAATTTGGTGATTGACATTTGAGATATTCATTTTTCTCCTGGGTAATTCTTATCTAGAAATGTTATAGTTGCTTTAGATAAACCTAGAATAAATCAGTCATCTGATTCCTCAGCCAGCCATACCAGGAAGTTCCTGCTAGGTGGTCTGTGGAGCTGGGTCATTAGCAGTCAAACAAGAGGAACCAGACTGGTACTTCCTCTTCTTTAAGCTGAGTGGGGAAGGCTCAGTTGGGAAAGATGTCTCAGCCAAAGGAAGTGTCACTCTCTTTTAATGCCACATAATGCAGCTCGGGCGCCTGCCAAATCGTAATACACTGGAACAGACGGAGACAGAGTACCAAGGGAAGGGAAGTGCAAACTGCATAAAGGGTGCAGCATCTAGATGAGAAACTTTCCTGCACTGTCAGGAAATCCTTCATTTTCTAGGCTGAGAGAATGTTTTGCTTATCTTTTCTGGTTTCATTTTTTTCGTTTCCCTTCTACTTTTCAAGGCCTGGTTTCTTGGCAGTCAGCCTAGCCTGATGAAGCACACGCGGTCCTGGTGTCACAATACTGGTTTTGTTCAGTGAGTAGCAGAAGATAACTGTGCTCTGATTATGTAAGTGCTGTTTATAACATTGATTGCACTAAAATAATTTTATTTTAAAAGTTGGTGATAATAACACTACAAAGAATTCCTGGAGTTTTTAGTAATAAATGCCAGCAGCAGCATGGTTGGGATATTCAACATCATACATCAGACTTTAAGACTGATTTCTCAGTGTCAGTGTGAGCCCTGCTCTGAAGGCAGCAGGTACCATCCTTCGGAGCTGCATGTACAATACTCTGCACCATGTCCAGACACTTTCATTGATAAGAAGAGTTGAGATTTCATAATTAGTCACAAGACAGTAATTTTGTCCCTGTTACACTTGTGTCGTAATAGTAGATAACCTTGCACAGTAGGCAAACAGGTTCATTACATTTTTTGGCACTGCCAAAATTACATTTTTGACTCTGCCTCACTTCACTGTTACCTCACTGGCAACATCTTCCAGATGGACATATAGTCAGTTACACATACAGCCAGTTGTACAATCTTAACGACGTTAGGCAATGCTATCAGTACCTGACTGACTAAAACAGAGGCTTCTTTCTGAGACAAGGCTTTTCTGACAGTCACAGAACTGTAGAATGGTTTGGGCTGAAAGGGACATGAAAGGAGTTCCAGCTCCTCTGCAACTTTCCACTAGACAAGGTTGCTCAAAGTCCCATCCAATCTGGCCTTGAACACTTCCAGAAATGGGGTATCCACAACTTCTCTGGCAGTCTCACCATGTTCACTGTAAAGAAGTTCATCCTAATAGCTAAACTAAACCTACCCTCTGAGCTACAGCAATCACAGCAACCAGTTGGAAAAGAATCTGATTTCTAGTAAACATTACAACATTATGGTGGGTAAAAGAAGAGAAGCATAATGGTTAAATAGACTTTTAAGTAAGAAGAGACAGCACTGCACTGGTTATGGATAACAGTTGCAAGGAATGTCCTCTTTTCCCTGAAAACATCAGCCTTTACTAGAAGACTTGGTCTCACAAACTGAATTAAAAGGTCTGGCATATCATGTAATCAATCTGTATGTGTGCAGACTTCCTTTGCCAACAGACAGAAGTTTTCAAACATGTGTTCCAAAGTATTTAGTACCTAACCTTGATGTGCACAAGAATACCTAATGCCAGACAGAACCAAGCTCAACAGTTTGTCCTTACACACTTCTGGTACTAGGGCTTCCCTCCAACTGGAGATGAGCCATCATGCTTCACCTTTGCTCATCTTCCTCCCCAGAAATTTTCCCTCTGAAGGTACTGAGAATCAGACTTATCTGTCCAGAGTTTAGATCCATCTGTGTTTCCAATACCTTGTACTCACTCAAAACACCAGGGATCAAATTCTGGTCTCTTCTGTGACTGTGCAGCTGAAACAGCGTTCCTCTGAACCAACAGAAGCACTCTGGCACCAGACATGACCCCAGCACACAAACATTTCTGCCCATGTGTGGTTACGGGTGATCAGACCAGTGAGGCTGGACATTCAGGACTAAACCTCTGCTTTGTCTTGCCCAAGCCCACAGGCAACACTTCAGCAGCAGTACTTTCTCCCCTTTTCTTCCCCCACTTCCCACTGCAGTTTTCCTGGCCCCAGAACTACCTCTGCTTCCTCAAGTGTGAAAGAAGGGGTCGATCTGCAGCTCATCCTGCAGGCTCCAATAAGTGAGTATTTTGGGCCACCCCTGAAGGCAAAATGACATCTGCATGCTTGACGCTATAGAATGAGAGCACAATGCTTTAAAGCCTCTCAGAAAATCTACAGGACAGTTAATATGATTTAAGCCTATATTTAAATTTTATGAGACTCATTTTCAAGGCTAATAACCCAGTTTACTGTGCACAATATCAAATGCAAATTTTATTACTGACTTGGTAAAAACCAAGATGATATTCATTAGCATATCTCAGCGCATCACCCTTTTTAGCCAAAAGGTGCACCAGGAGTAACAGTGGGAGTTTTTATATGTGCTGTAAATTACAGTTACTATCTCATTAGATAAACACATTTAAAATCAGGTTATCATTCACTTATATATCAGAAAGTTGTTTGTTCAATTGCAGCTAGTCTCGTATTACAACATATGGTGCATGAAATTCTTAGACCAATAAAATTTCAAGGTACAGGGAGCTGGTGCCTTGGAAAAAACTGTTTCTGCTCAACGAATGGCTCGATATAATCTGTAATTGCTTTGAAACAATTATGCAGCAGGCTGTTTTGTACTTAATAGTATTTACATCCTTGGGTTTATTAGCAACAAAATCTAAGTGGAACTTGTGAAAGAGAAATTAATTTTTCTGCTAAAAGATGTAAAGTTTTAAGTTAAAGATCCAGCAGATTGTGGAAATCTAAAATGTATGCAATAGTCTCTAATTTAACTTATTTCTCATTGAAATGTTTCATTATTCTTTTATATACCTGTGGCAGATTATCAACAGCTGAGTTCCCCCGAACTTTTGCCACTCTCAGCAAAGTTTAGGGTTTTTTTCCTCAATGCATGCACTCTGGCTTTGCTGTCTCCTGGAAATAAACACCACTAATGTCCACATATAGTATTTGAAATCAAATTGAAAATTTCCATACCTGTGAGGTTTTGCCCACTGAGTTTGACAGTGGTGACTGGAAGTTAGTCAGCATTTTGTACTTCTTTATATCCTGGTCATGGAGCAAGCAGCCCAGTACACAGTGACACAGAGAGGCATGCTGTATACAGAGCAACAGTTATGCAGCTGCATAACAGCTTTGGATCAGACTTTCTTATGGTATGCTGGAGCTATGGCAGCTTCAGCAAAACCCAGCCAGTTTGCAGAAGCATTGGAGTTATACCTGACTGAAGTACTTAATTACTCCTGCCATTCTGGGCATATCCACATATGCTCCGCTGATAAAATACAAATCATCATATACAAACCTAATGTCAAGTGTATTATTTCAGTGTGCAGTTAGGAGCAATGAACTACACACTACTGCCTCATTGCACGGCTCCTACTGAGCTCAAATCTGTGAGACAGCTTGAGGGCAGTTACACATTTGGGGGTTAAGGTGGTTTTCTCGCCTTTTGTCATTAACTATTTTTCCTTCTTTTGTTTATGATGTCTTGCATTTGCTTACATTGTAAGCTCTCTCCAGTTTTGAAGCTGCATTTTATACAGACATCCTTTCCCTGACTGCTAACCCTGTACAGCAGAAGTAGTAAAATTGGAGGCCAGATTGTAAGGAGGGCCCTGATAAAACAATTGTTCTCACTCTGCTCAGTACTGCTAACTTCAGGATGACTTCAACCTAACAGCATTAACACCTTTCAGTTGCTCTTGTATTAGCATGTTCTTAAATACTGTTACTAAAATCTCTACCTTTGTGCACAGCCTAATCTGTCTTTCTCTTGTGCTGCAACTTCACTAATTTTCCTGTTGCTCTAATCTGCAATGAACTGCAGTGAATTTCTTGCCAGAGCCCTCACCACTGCACATTCATGCCAGCTGTAACCTGGGATGATTGCTGTATAAGAAGCACTTCCTATTACCATCATCTAGGAGGGCTTGTTACAGTTCAGTGTGATAAAACTTTGCAAAAAAACATCCTCCCTCCCTCCCTCTTCCAAGGGAATATCTCTAATTGCTGATTTCTAAAGATCTGCAATGAAGAATTGTTGCAAGAAAATCCTCATACAAAGCTTCACGACCTTGCTGGCTAGTCCTGATAAGAATGGTGTAAGTTGTTAGGAAGTACACCCCTCTGTCTACAAAACCACCTTTAGATTTTGCAACATCAAGAAGCAAGCCTAACCTGATTTTAGCACTGCTGATGGAATAAAACACAGAATAAACCACAAATTACATTGTGGAGCAATGCTGAAAACCCCCACCAGACTGCATGTGGAAGCTAAATCCCAGCACATGACAAATGCAATCTGCTCCCACTCAACTCACTAACAATCCTCCTGCAAAGGTGGCTTTCCCCAGCAGGGCTGGGACCCCCTCCTAACTCCCCCCTGCCTACTGCTGTGACTTGGAGCAGGTCTGGGGCTGCCAGAGTATTTTCTAATGAAGGAGAGGCCAAACCTAGTTGCTAACTGGGCATTTGGGATTTCAAGCACATTTGGGTTTCTCTGAGTCTGCCTTCAAGCGATTTCCAATCTGCAAGTTTTCTTACATTCCTGTAGAGCAGTGACACCTTTTTTTTTGTATTATTTGTATTTTTTTTGTATTTTGTATTATGATAGTACCTAGCAAAATGAGTGTCATCTCTGACAAGGTCTCCAAGGTTCTGCTGCAAAGTAAGCAATGTTAATAGTACTGGATGTATTTAATCCCTGGCACAAATGATTTGTTGAAGGGCATTAATGTATTTGTCAATTAATAACATCTATGAATGAGTGTATACAGACTGGATGCAGGCCCATGCTGTATTACTTATGAATATGATTTTTTCAGTCACCATCTTAGCAGGATGCTTTTTCCAAATTCAATTTGTCTGAACAGTATTCCATAAAAGTTACCTCATCATGCTGTTCCTGCCAATATTAATGATGGGAGAAGTGAGGTTTAGGGAATACATCCATTTTAAAAAAGGAAAATTTTGGCTATGGGGTGGGCAATATGGCCAAACAACTATTAGCAATGGTGGGTGAAGGTAGCAAGGTGGGGAAAAGGTCCACAGCCATGGGAAGTGGGTGTAGTACGCTGTGCTAATGAAGGTTAAAAATCCTTGATTCTTTTGGGTACTTTGTAGTTTCTTTGGCAACCACAAATATCTGTTCCACTCTTCCAGGCTTTTTGAATTGGTGTTTTTCAAAGCTCTTTTAAAATAGCAATAAATGTGGTCACTTTCCAGATGCTCTACCCATTTTTGGTATCCGGGGTCACTTCGGGCCAGGGAAGAGTTCTCGGATGGACTAAGGATGTCACATGGAATCGGACAGGCTGTTAAGAGCTCCCAAGTCCCCGCCTGCTCCTGTGCCCAGATGCCCGACGACAGCCACAAATCCTGGACCAGCCTTTGGGACCCCCCGGATGCTCCCCCCTTCACAGCGGACCAGCTCGCAAGAGCACAGGAGGGGTTTGCAAAGCGGGCTCTGCAGTTTTACCGAGGAAAGGCAGCCTCAGGCTGCCGTGGGGACGAAACCAGTCCCTCTGGGGGTGCGGCGGGGACGGGGGAGCTTGGCTGGTTTGTTTTAGTCACAGGCACCTCCATAAAGCCCGAGCAGGCAGAGCCGAGCCTGGCGGAGCTGCCGGCTCCAGCCGCAGCATCCCTGCCTGGCACAGCCGGCCGGGCAGTGCCATCTATTGGCGGCAGGGACGCGCTCCCGGCCCCGAGCGCAGCATCCCGGCGGCGCCGTCCCCAGGAGCGGGCGATGCGGAGCAGCGCTCCCCCGCCTCCCCAGCCCGGGAGCCCTCCCCGTCCTTCTCCTCTCACGTCTCTTCCCTGCCATCCATCACCGCCTGCCGCTGTCACTCCGCCACCGCGGCTGTCACCCGGCTGTGACTGAGGTAGAGACAAATGAGCCGCTTAAGCGCGGCAGAGCCCAGGACGGTCGGGAACACGAGACAAATTAACGAAGTGCGAGAAATTAGAGTGCATAAATCTGAGGGCTGTAAATCATCGTGCGGCTGCTCATACTCAGAAGTAAAGAAATCTGAGTGCTGTAGTTAAGCTTGTCTGAGCTGGGCCTGCTTTCCTGTGGGATGCTGACATCCAATTCAGACTCCATATCTTCATCCCATCTGGTGGATAACTCACTTCACTGTGCCTTAGTGTTTTCTTTCAGGAAAAAAACTACTTTATCCTATTCATCCCAACTTACATATGATGTTAATGGGAAAAGTGGGGAATTATCTGAGCTAAAGCTCAGTCTTCATGAGATTTTTGTGCCTCTTTTCCTGGGTTGTCTCATCCATAGTCCTAACCATAAGTTGATTTCCCTTCACAGTGGAGGAGGGAAGTCAGCAGCACTGACTCCAGACACATGAAGTGTTCCAAAGACATCAAAAGTTTAATTTAAAATGTTATGAAGTTTGTTGGCTTGCCATGAAGTTATTCTTCTTGTCTGTAATTAAAATTCTACAGCAACTCTGTTAACATAATTACATTATGCCTCAAACATAACACCAAAGAAAACCTGATGTAGGTAAGAGGAAACAAGAAAATTGCATTTCTGATGCAATGTTGTAACTGAAAGCTTCATTTTTGCATTAATTAAAATGATGACCAACCTGTTTTCCCCCGTACATACAATATAAGTAGCATTTGAGTCTCTTAGTGATGCCACCAAAATCAGATACTTATAATAGTCTGCCCCAAATCACTGTGCTGTTAAAGTTACTGATTTGTTTTTCAGAACAACATACAGATACGAAAGACAGACATATCCAAATTTGATCAAATAAAGTATCAAACTGGGTAAAATTGCTGAATATGATCAACTATCACCTCTTATAAAACAATGGCAGGACAAACAAGGTAGCACAGAGGAATAACCTACTCACTATTTTGCAGTTGCAGTGAATTGCAGGTTAGTTTATGTTTTGAATTAGAAGCTCATGATTACGTCAATTTCTTTTCATTGTAACCAGAGATATTGTTTTTATTTGTATCATTATTTTGGCAGGTTTTTAGGCAGATCCCAAGATAACAAGATCCACGTGAGGTCATCCATCTCCCACACTATTCTAGGAGAATGAACTATTTGGTTAGTACTAAATTTGGCCTCTTTCTTTTCATTACAGAGAGATATGGTATCAACCCAGCCTATTTAAGCTTTCTTCATACTTATTATTTGCTTATACTTAAAGCAAGCATATTATTTGTCATCTCTGGGGTCTGGAAATCCCCAGATTTTTCAAACTTCCATTCTAAGTTTTCTTTCACTTTTACTTTTGTTATTCTTAGAGTAGCAGCATGGGTAACAGTGTAACACAATAGTAATCCTCAATAAACTACCCTGAGAAAACAATCTTATTTATGTTCAATCTCTTTTTGTAATAGCCACCTTCCTTCCTGCCTTAGAAATGGAAGGTACTAGTGGTCCTCAAAAAAGCATCTGATATGACCTTGTGCCAGCATGGTGTTCAGGGGCTGGAACAACAGAGATTTGAATCACAGCACTGGTACTGCTTGGTGATAATACTTAAGATTAAAATTGACACTTAAAATTATATTGATCACATTTCAAATAGGAAATTCTTCATTTGGTTTGGGGCCCTGAAATGGACTCAGGTCTGATCTGTCTAACCCATCTCACCTATATATCTTTCTGCTATTCAAGACTGTGAAAACCGTTTCTCTGCCACCACCCTCATGGGAGTTAAATTTCCTGATGCCACAAGCTTTGCTGAGCAACAAAAGAAGAGTGGCTTTATGCACACTTGAGAAAAGCAAGTGGAACTGTGATGATATGACACCTACCTGTTACTCAAAATGAAAAAATGAAAAATACAAAGCAACACTGACAGAAGATGCAAGTGTTCCATATATTGGTAGAAATGCACACTGTATATCTATTCATGTTTATTACATGGAGATCACCAAAATGAATAGTATCCCCTTTTTTGAATGCTGCACACCATCCTGTGACCTGTGATTTGCAGTTGCTGTGGCAATGATTTTCAAAGTGCTCTTTGGAAATTATTTGGAAATAATTTAATATATGGAAATAATTTAATTTAATTTAATTTATAGTTGTCTTTTGAGAGAGTTTAAAGCAAAGAAAAAAGATTATCTCATGTGGTGACTTCAGATAATATTCATGACTGAATCATAATGCAACTTTGAAAACAAAAGCTACTTTGAGAGCTTCTAATCTTCACAAAATCTTCAAGAAACCTGATCAATTGGGACCTCAGGTTTGGAGCCTGAATGTTGAAAGCTGTTGCACCTTGCAGGTGACATTTTTTCACTCCATGAACAGTCTTGACACTTTGGGGAAAACTTTCAGTTAAATTCATTAAGATGTCTGTCTGATTCCAAATGTTCGAAGATTTCTTCTTAGAAATCTTCTAAGAAGATTTCTGTTTAGATTCAGGTCAAAGATAATTTTTCCTTGGAGATTCATGCATGGTACCTCACCATCTCTGCTCTAGGTACTCAAATTCTAATGCAAAAGTTTCACAGCAGTTGCCTATCTGGGGAGGAAGCCCAGGAGCTGGAGAGAACCCTTGTCTTCCTAGGGGGTTCAGCAGTTCTGTTGACATTTTGCAACAGGTAATAATAATAATAATACCACAGCTTCATTTTGTCATCCTTAAAGATATCTCCAAGTTAGTGCTGCCTGGAATTCCCTGGTTAGTACTGTTGGGTATTTCCATTACTGTACACAAATGCCAACCATCCTCTCACATCCCTTACTGCCGTAGTCACTAAAACTGGACCATTCTTCTAATTCTTCTATTGAATACCAATTCTTCTATTGAACACAAGCTCTTCCCCCTCCATTCAGGATCAGAAATTAGAGATGTGTAATTGCTCCCAGGCTTCATTACTTTACACTTGCCACTGTGGCAACTAGCAGCGAGTGGTGACCCATGCCAGGTGGTCAGTTGTCCCCTTCATGAGGAACTGGACATTGGATTGTAGCAAGGAGAAAGATGCAGAAGACCATCTTGGCTCTGGTGAAAGCTAGGTTAGGTATTTGTCAAGTAAGTTGTCTGGATGAGCAGATTGAAGGAAACAGCGTGGTCAAGGTCTCCCGAAATGACTAACCTGCCAAGGGCCCTTTTCCTCATCCATAGGAACTGCAATGCCTTGTGAAGCGACTCTTCCCCCAGGAATGAAAGGAGCAAAGTGGAAAATGCTACTCAGATATGATGCTTATTGCTTTTTACCTTTTTTCTTTATATATTCTTTGCTGAAAAAGGCATCAGATGGCTTACTCATCCTTCTCCTGGCACAGTCCCTCATCTGCCATACATGGGGTTGTATTCCTGTATTTTCTGTCATATTTTAAAACATGAAGATTGCATGAACCTTCTCACTTCTTTTATGTCACTCCAAAGTGACATAAAAAGTCACTCCAGACAGACCTGCTGCTAGGAAGTACTTCCTTTCCTTTGATTACCTCCACTGTGTTGTAGAGAGAAATTGACCCTTATGTGAAATATATTTGTCAGGCGGCAGAAAAAGACAATATTAAAAATATCACAGAAGCCCAACATTTTATTGGCTTCCACTTGCAACAGAGAGGATGTTACTCTCAAACCACTAGCTGCGCAGAGTTTTCATTTTGGCCCATTCTGTATAGGAAAATGTAGTAAAGTTGCTGCATGACACAATGTTGTGGTTTAGAAATGGTATTCTCCAATGCAGTACTCCTGCTAAAACCACATTGCTACTCACTCCTCCTGCAATTGGATGCCCTAAAGGCAAACATCATGGATTGGGATAGAACAATTTACTGGAAACAGCAATGAGATAAGAAAACAGCAGCAACAATGTTAATAACAAAGATATAAAACAAAGAAACAATTTGCATGGAAAGTCCACGACAATACCAGAACTTCCCTGGCACATTTTCTCCTGACCAGAAGGAATCCCCTCTCCTCAGAAACGAGAGTCTCATATCACCCATGATTGACATAAGCTGATATAGAATAATATCTGGGCCTTAGCCATGCCCCCTCCTGGCTACTGAGAAAATTAACCCTGTCCTGGCCAAAACCAGCATGCATCATATGTTGCTTCTCAAGAATAGAGTTAGCCCATTGTGCTAGGTTCAGAAGTGTTTTAGCTTGAGACCTGAGGTTTCAGGCAGGTTAGTTCTTGCTGACTGTTCCCAGCTTAGCGAAGGACTCTGATGGTTAAAATCCTTGTCCATACCTATTTCCCAACATCTGTCCATCTATCTGTATATCCCTCTATCCAGCTATCCACCCATCAATCCATCTGTCTATCCAGCTGTTTATTTCAGCTGCTGCCCTCAATACTTCCTTCACTGACACAGTCAGGAAGAGGCAGCTTAGTGATTAAATAACAAATGTCCTCTGAGAGCCTAAAGGGAAGCACACCATGTTGCTCAGGGGCCTCTTAGCCCAAAGGCAGGAATGAGGGTAAACTTCCCTCTGTGAGGGCTGGCGACTATTTGGGAACTGACCATAAGGACATCTTGTGGAAAACCAGAGCTAGAGCTGAAACTATTTCTTGCATACAAACTGTTCTGCTTTCTGTGGTTCCTAGGAGCTGATCAGACGTGGTGGAAGGCCCCGTGTTGTTGGAGGGATTGTATTTGCCGCAGCAAATCTACTTCCAATCTCATTCTCCCCGCCCCACAGGCTTGCCAGTTTAAGGATCCCTGCCTGGGAATCCCCATGCTACTTTTGCTTCCCAGAACCCTACTGCCAAGGGGTTTTCCACAAGGTCAAGCAGGTCAGACTTTTTGTTTTTGTAAAATTACTCTTTAATTAACTTTGGCTACAATATATACTAATGGAATTTCTGGTCTAAGAAATAAATTAAATAAACAACTGAATCAATTTATCCCAGACCCCTGTTATGGCCTAAAAAAAAAAAAAAAAGTACCTCAGCAGCAGCTCTAATCAAGGGTATAAAAGATCAAGGAAAAAGAAAGACAAACAACAAGCTTTATTTGACCCTTTAAGATAGCGAACAAATAGCAAGACAGTGATTTCAGGCTTTAAATTACTTTACTTTGACACTCTGAACAGCAGCCAGAGATGTTTTTCCTTCTAATTTTACAAGTTGCTCTCGAAAACATAGTTAAAATTCCCAACGCTTATCTTGCTATCATGTGTCCAAAGCAAATGTCCTCACACTTCAGGATCAGCCCCTATCACAGCCCTCTCACCATGCCTGAAACCGTGCAGATTCTACATCTGAAGTACAGGCCTGCTACAAACACCTCTGCCAGCCCCACACAGACCTCAGATAAAATCTGCAAGCAGAGAGGAGAGGGATGGCCAGTGTGGAGTGAAAGTGATGTGCCCTGTGTGGCAGGTGGAGGATGGCGAGACGCAAGGACTGCAGCTGTACCCAGTGCCTGGCTGCAGGGGGGAGGGCAGAGGATGGACCACAGACGGACAGACAGACAGACAGACAGACACCTACAGAAAAATACAACCCACCAAAACTACGGAAGGTGTCTAATTAAGCTCCCCTTCCCTGAAAAGCTGTCGCTAGGTAAGCAAAACTGTTTAAAACATGTTCATCATTAAAGTGTCCCCCGACAGCAGGATGCGGCAGCAGACTCGGCGACAGAAGGGAGAAGAAGAGAGGCATATGGACCCCAGCCCTGTCCCCTGCTGACAAGCTGCCTCGCTGCAAGCCCCCTTTTCACTGTCGTCCGTGCGTGCAGCAGATTGCAATGGCCCAACTTTCCCATCTGTATCCCAGGCCTGTGCCCCCAACAATGTGGCAGCCATGCAGTTTTCATCAGGCAGGGAGCAGGGGAGGGGGAGGCTGCGGGCAGGGGAGGGTGGGAGGAGAAGGGGGAGATATTAACCACCAATAATCACAATGCTATCCATAATACATTGTCTCCATGAGATTACATGGTATATTTCCAGTGGGGATTAGCCCATCCATCACAGCCCTTTATTGGCCCTTTTTTTGTTGTATAAAGCCCAAACACTGTCGTAAAATTCTAAACCGCTTAATTGCTGTGCTGTAAAAATTTGCATATCAGAGATATGTCATTCCTTCGTTAAATGGCACTAGGCATTTGTTACAAGGTCCCAACAATCGCAGGAGAGCACCCCAGAAAAAGGTCAGCTCTTGGCATTATGCAAAGTTCTCCGCTTGAATTCTAATCTGCAGCAATTACGGCTTGAATGTATTGCAACTTAATGGATTTTGATTTTCTGTGATTCAAACTTCCTGGGCTCAGAGAGCCCCTGCTTCGTCTGATCAGACAAGATAAGCAGTGTGATGGTGACTGTTTGGTCCCTGTTTCTGTAAGGCCTGCAAGCTTGACTCCTAAAAGATGTCCTCCTAAGCAGAACTGTGAACCTTGGTGCAAACTTTCCACAATGGACATATGTCTTGATTTTGTAGATTAATAGCCAGTAGAGAGTACTGCAGCCATCACGCTGCCATTTTAAATATTCATCATTAAAACAACCTGAAGTTAGATGCTTTTGCATGTGTACTAAGAAAAAGAATAATTATAGTAATGAGCAGCTTTTAACCCATGGATCTGAAAGATTCTTTACAAAAGCAAGAACATATCATTGTCCTGAATTTGCACCTTCAAAAATTGGCTTTGAAGAGCTGGTTTGAAATTAGGGACACCCTCAGAGCCCAACAGTGAGCACTGCTCTCAGCAGCCCCAGCAGCTCTCCTCTGCTTCCTCCCATCTGCTTACCAAGGAATGAAAGTACCAGTAACTTAACATGTGCTCAGGTCTTCACTCCATGTCTCCTCCATGAACTGCTGCAGAGGTTCTCCAGATGTGCTCTCAATCCACATAGCAATTTTAATTTTTTTTTTCAATACTTTAAGAGTATGCTAAATCCAGATGTTTTCACCCCCATCTAGTGTGATACTACAAAATGTTACGTAGCAGGAGAAGTGCAGGTCAGACACTTTTCTCACAAAACAGAGTCTAGAAGCTGAATCTTTTTCCTGTGTAATAGCAGGAAGTATGGTTTCTCATCTTGCCAGGAAGGTGTAAAAATGGAGGTGAGTAAAGCAATCTAAAGGGATTTAAAAAGTCCCATAGAGATCTGCAGGTCAAAGTCTGTGTTTCAGGTTCTGGTATAACAGGAGAGCCCTTTGCAAGCTCTGATATAAGAATTAGGAGAGAATGAGGAGAAATTCTGGTACCTGTGTGTACCTGGCATCTTGGCTTGAGCTGGCCTGGGCTGACATAGTGTGAGTTAGCATTGAAGACTGTTCAAGATACAAGAGATGCCCCTTATAGTCAGGATCCAAAGCAAACTGAGTCTTCTTTGATTATCCACTGTGTTCCTCTTTCCCCCAACTACCCACAATCATCGATACTGTACATGGGACACATACTTACCTGTCTCTACATGTCTAAGGCACTGTCATTGCTCATCCTTCCCATGGGGTCAGATGCAGCCTAGGAATATGCTTTTGGATGTGGGTAAGTGAGATACATCCTCCTCCAAAGGACTGCCACGCTCACTTTCCATAGTGACTGAAAATTCCTCCTGAGAAGGAAGGAAGCACCTCCAAGAGCACCAGGGTGGTGTTAGCATAGATGTGTCTCACTCCTGAGAGGGACAATGGCAAGTGGTCTCCTGCAAGTGTGCCCGAAACACAATAAGGTAAGGTAGCACACACTTGCATGCTTTTGAAGGCTTACTTTCTAAGAGTTCAAAATTGGTCTCTTTTTCCAAGTGAAGCAGAGATAGGAGGAAGGAGAGAAGTTGGCCAACAAGAACTTCCATCTCCTGCCTGTGTCCAGGAGCTCAGTGTAAGAATCTGCTTAAGCCACACCAGCCTTTTAAACCTCCCTCAGTGTGTGCAGCCCTGTTCCCTGAAGATAGTGAATGTCTTATGAATATTATTGCCCCAGGAGAAGTGGATGAGCAAGACTGTGTGTGCCACAAAACCTGAATCTACTGCAGAAACTCATGTGGCTTCCTCAGCAGAAAGCAAAGGGCAGAGATAAAGTACTGTGGGTACAGGATCAAAGTAATTGTTTTCCTTCAAGATATCTTGCTTATCTTTGCAACTCAGACCCACAACTCCAGGAAGTTGGCAATATATTTCATCACCTCAAGAAGATTTCTTCTAACAGTCCTATTTCGGTGAGTAATTTCTGTTTTATGATATCTGTTTTACATTTTCTTTTTCTAAACATTTTTCTACCAATAAGTATGTCTTTCAGGTGTGCATCTCTTACTCATGTTGCAAGCATTCATATTTAAAATCAACTTTACATTGTATTTAATCATCACATTATGGTAGTTTTATTATTATAATATTTTAGCCTGGTTGACGGTTTACTAACCAGAAAGAATTCTACCAAGCAACCAAACATTCTAACGTAGCAAAACCACCTTATCTTTGTTTTGGTTTTTTGTTTTTTATTAACAATTAACATCAATGCAAACTTCTCGTCCTACATGTGAACTCAGCCACGATGGCTTCACTTTTTTCTGAGTTCTTAATTAAGTAGGCCTTCCACAAAGTAGCCCCAAGTACCTCTAGTAAAAAAGATTTCAGCCCTGTCCTTGTGCTGATAAAACCTCTCCCCTCTGTGGCACCAGTGCAATTGCTGGTATGGCTGCAGATCGGCAAAATCAGCAATGCAGGAAGAAAACCCTCCAGACAAAAAGGTTACATTGCTTCACACACATTAATTCAGGTGGACAACTGATAGTGATTGCCTGAAATCTCTCTAACCAGCTTATTTTGCATCCACGAGCCTATTTTGCATCCCACCACTATCTCTGCTTTACAGAAGGAGAAGCAAAATCTGATCCATCCAAGGTTTTCAGCATTGCAGTGACAGAGCTGTAAACAGGTCTGGAGTCCTACATCACAGCACCACACATGATTCCAAGGTCATTTCCTCCCTTCCTCCTCTTACACCCTCCAAAGGCTTCCAACCATCAGGAGCAATGTTCAATATCATAGGAACAGTTTGCAGAGCTCACTGGACACCAGAATGGGGTCTTCAAAGGGCAGAATTGGAGGTTTTATTGCCAAGTGCCCTCCCTGCAGATCTCATCATCCCTTACATTTATATCTGCCTTGGAAATAGATTTGTTACACAGCTGATCTCCCAGTCCATCTTCTGCTTCTGTCTCTTACATATTCTGTCCATACCAGACCTGGAGGAGCATTCCTGCTGCCTTCAGTGAGGTTTGAGATGGGACTTCATAGTCTCTAAGTGCAATTTATTTTACCCTTATGGAGCATTATTAATGTTTCTGTTAGGATGGAACAAATTATGTAATAATGTGTCCTTTTCTCCTGCTTGATTCATTATTTAAAATTACCCAGACAATAATTTATGTGAATTATTCTGCAATTAATTTGCATGAGTTTCTTGCAAATACTTTCTGAAGAGCATCTGAGCACCCTTGATTGGTTCCAAAGGTCTGTTTTACAGCTGGGAGTGGGGCCAGACCTGGTACTTGCAAATTTTAGGGAATGTCTGCATAAGAATATGGACTATTTCCATTAAATTAGTACACAATCCCATTTGAGTTTTTTACTTTGTTTTCCAAATGTTGGAGGTGTTTTCTGTGGTTTAACACAACCCTGTTTCTAACTGAATTAAGGGAAATCAATATAATTAAGGTCACATCAAAATGGGCTTTTTGCCTGTTTTCAGCTGAATTGGTGGAAAGCCGCAGCTTTTGTTTAGCCAACATTGCAAGTAAATAAGCATTTTGAACCAGTGTTCTAATGTGGTAGTTCCATTTTGCATCCTCAGCATCTGTTTCCAATGCCTTTTGCTAATTTATTTTAATAATCATTTGATATTTTGCATCTCTCCCAAAGCCCTTTCAACCCAGTGAAAAATTTTCCTTGACATTCATGACATCTGCATCTATTTAACTGAGAGTGAAGTCTCTTGTTTGATGGGAGGAGCAGAAGTGCAGCTGATAGTATTGCCTCCACGTTGCTGACTGCAGGTACAGTCTGATCTGCAGCACCTGACGTGTGAGGTCCCAGGTGGAGCAGCATGGCTGACAGGATTGGCTGGAGAAACCACTTGATGATGCAGGATATTCTTTCAGAGGCTTCGTATTAATTTGCAAACAGATCTGTGTTCATTACATTTTAATTAGTTCCTAGTAAATGTGCCTTAATAAGCACTTTTTAAAGAAATAGAGTAACTGCCATATTAAATGCATCTTGAATAAATATGTGGCAGTGGGAAACAGCCCTTTCTTAACTTCCTGGGTCTATAAACATTAACACACTCATAAATACATTTGCATGTAGATACAAGACTTAATAAAAGCCTTTGAGGATACCATTTATCCCTTTTGCACAAACATATTCCAGTTATCATTAGCCTTGTAATTAAAATCCTTTTAACAGCACTAATTGAAGGTTTCACCGCCATAACTTTGTCATCTTAAAAACTGCTTGTTTCATGCATAACTACTGGAAGTGCAGGAGAGTAGTGGGTGGGTCAAACATTCCAGGCAAGGCTTCTCATTGCACAGGTGAGTAGGAGTCAGGAGTAAAGAGGCCAGGAAAGTACAAAATCCTAGGATACACTAACAGATTACAGAAAAACCAGCAGGTTACAGGCACTGCTACCTCAACAGCAGCACTCCCCAGCAGACCTATTAACACTTCATGCTGCAAAGGTGGTATTTTCTGCCCCCGCCCCCCGGCCTTTCAGTGAAAAGGTCTTGCCACAGCAAGCTAGGGCACTTTCACCAATAATTAACTGGAACAGAGTTCATTAGGTAAAACAAAGGGCAACCAGGCATTGGAATATCACGCCAGCCTTGCATATGGAAAGTGAAGCTAATCCATAATCCACTGAAGCACAGGGTGGGGTAAAGGCTCACATATTAGACCAGTCACCAAGGTGTAGAAATACAATAATGAAGTTCCACAACTGTCTTATTAACATACCAGATTTGATTTGGCTCCATTATATTTCATCAAATAGTTTACAAAGCACCCCGCATAAAACATCATCATAATTGTAATCATATATTTGGCGATTTAACGTGTACACCATAATGTACCATTAGTTACACAAATAACTAATAATTTGCTAATGACAATATTATGTTAAGTCAGTTTAGGGGCAATTAAAGTGAGTGATATTTACATATGCCTAATGAATCACAGTCGATGGCAGATTAAGAGATTCTAATGAATATTCATCCAGACATTCGCAACCAGCTTCACAGTTTATAAACTGAATTATGGTTGATTTGCCCTTTTAAAAATGAATATGTGAGTATCTTCTGCATGGGAGGAATGAACAATTGGGGCTGATTGTAAAATTTTTTTTTAAGCAATGTACTGGTCAGGACACAAAACATTTTTATGCACTCTCATACCCTTGGCTTCTCAGCTCTTTTTATATCACATATCAGCATTGATGAACTATCTCCATTTTCATTCCTACCCGTGACATGAAATATAGAAAATGTTTTGTGTTGAATTAAACGCAATAGAAGTTTTATGCAGACTCACTAAGGAAATAATTACACAGGTAGCCTGCTTTCCCCAAGCAGAATAAACAAACTCTCTCTGCTATATGCTAACAACATTCTGCTTTTAAACGTAGCCTTTATGCATGCTTACTTGAGTGACTGACCAAAACATCATTCTTTAAAAAGAATCTGTATAAGTTTCTCATAGGATGAATTTAGAGTTACTTTGACACATCCTATGCCAGAAGTTTCTGCTACTATTGGTATCAATAATACAGGCAGCAGTAAAATAATTGCTAAGAGTATTGGATACAGTTTTGTGATTTGGCTGTCAGATTCAAAGTGAGCTCAAAGAAAGGTGAAGCATTTAAAGTCCATACACAGTGTTTTCCTTGGAAGTCCCTGTGAAGTGTTTGTGTGATTCTGAAGTAGTCCTTCATAAAACTTGTGTGCCTGTCACACAGAATCACAGGATGGGTCCTGTGATATTGGGAGGGACCAGAGTGGGTCAGCTGTTCCAGCCTCCCTGCTCAAGCAGGGTTATCCTGGAGCACACTGCACAGGATTATATTTTGAATTTTAAATTGCCCTGAGTTCAGGAAAACTTCAGCTACAGCTTGGAAAACTGCTGCTGTAATTCAGAGGACACTGTAGTTGCAACACGGATTTAATGAACATGCAGCTCTAATACTTGCTTTTACCTTTCTACTTGCTCTGATCTAATCAGGCTACTAAAGTTGGCCAGAAGTCCTCTTTTCCAAAATACTACAAAAAACTTCCTGGATATTTTGCATACTTTCAGCCAGATTTCATATTGAGAAAAATAAAAATTCATTTTTCAATGAAAACTGAAAGCACAGAAACAAGTATGTAGGGGTTTAAAACATTTTAAAATTAAGTTACCTTTAACTTTACTTTTAAAAGTAACAATTTTTTTATTTAAAACATCATTCATATTTTCATTTCAGTTTTCAAGGTCAGTTCTGTTTTTAAATAACATTGATGTTACAGTTTTCTCAGTTGTCTGTTTCCTTCTTATTACATTTACTTAATACAATGATTTGTAAGAGGATGGCAAACTAATACACACTGAGAGGACTACTATAATCCCTGCATTAAGTTTGAGAAGTACTTGAACTTTTCATCTTTGCCTGTTTCCAAGGTTTCTCTGATTCTCTAAAACAGGTCTGCTTCTGAGGTGCTAAAATGACAGCTTCAGTGTGCAGTACTACCAAAACCTCTGTAACTTGGCCCTAAGAAGCTATTTAAAGTTTCCTGACTTTCTGTATGCTAAACCTTCCACAGTCTACAGCCAACAGCAAAACAGATTATTTTATCCTTCCCTACATATTTCTCGCTCCTAAAAGTAATTAAGCTCGCGCTACTTCCAAGCTCTCGAAGCCCAAAAGTCCCTACATTATAGTTTCAGCTTCCGTGCTTCTGTTTGCTTTGCCTCTGCAAGTTTGCCTGATAACTGTGGCTACAGATACAATCTGTAGCACTCGTGCTGCTGGCAACTGAACAGTTTCACAAAACTTCCACCCCTTACATTTGGCAACCCCAGCTACCCCCACCTACTGCAGCAATTCATAGAAGTGTCACAAATAATTTGATCTGTCTTTTAAACGGTGATCTCCTGCGAGCTTAAGTAGCTCTATACTTATTTCAAAAAGCAATTTTCCGTCTCTGCTGTCTATTATAGAAATTAACCATTTCATCCCCAAATCATGGGCCTTTTTCTTCAACCATTACTCTCAGAAGCACACTCAAGGAACCAGGGCAGAATGGTTCCCATTTTTGGTTTTATTGACACTGCTATGCATTTCTGGATTGAGAATAGCCCTAAAATAAGTGAACCCAAATTTTTCAAATTAAACACTGCAGTGATTTTTCTGTGGCCACATACACTACAGATATGTCTCTTCTTGCCAGTCAAAGCCTGTGTTAGTATTTGTGGGAATATTTTATCTATCTCTGTGCAGAGAGTGAAATCTCAGAGTTAGTGACAGGCACAAGCTGCAGCAAAGGCGCTTCTTAATTGCAACAGGCCTAGGTTTCACCCGAGACCATTATTGCTATTGCTACAGTATTAAAAAGGCTCCGGATTGCACAGGGTTACATTGTTCATGGACCCTCTACACACACACAAAAAAAAGATGTTTCTCCACCAACAGAGGAAGGAAATTACTGCTTAAAAGTTTTGTTTGTTTCTCACATATTCAGCGGTACAGAAAGCCTCAGGGCTTTTCTTAAAATGCAAATTTTAATAACTATGAGCCAGATTTAAAAGAAACAGAGAAGCCTGGTGAATGAGCCCTGTTGTACAGTTAAGAGACCAAAAAGCAAGGGCTGCTTGTTTCACAGAAGAACTGTTTAGAAAAGAATCAAAATGACTCATCTAGAGTAATGCAGAAAACACAAAGGGAGGCATCTGGATGCTTCCCTGTCTGATCTCATCCAACACCCTTCTTTTAACCTTTAACCTCTGATGGATTCATGGAGAAGCACTGAGATGTGACAGTAAGAACTCAAATTATCTGTAGTCCTTGATAAAATGGATTAAAGGTTAAAAATCAAACAAGTGGATAAAAGAATTTTCCTGGTGTGTAATTTTACCTGGGTTGAAAGTGCATGAAATCTCCTTAATTACAGTCTTTATCTTAAACTTATGGAAGAGCTCTGTGTATAGTGGGCTCTCTTGCTCATCTCACCCTCCAGACCTTGTTGCAAGTCTGGTAACTAATTAGTTTCATATATAAAGAATAGCAATCTGCAAGTGTACTAACAGTAGTAATGCTGCTTCTGCAAATTCCTGATGCAGGGAGACATGAGGAGCAAAAGAAACTACAAGCTGGAAAGAAGTGCTCATTTGGCTTAACACTGGCACTGAGGATGAGCTCTGCTTCAACAGGTGCAGTCCCACAGCCCTCCCTGTCTCCTACAGCAAATGAGAGAACTGATGGGCATTTAATGAACCTCATTCTAACCTGTGTGGAATAATCTTTCCGTTAATCTTCTAGCTGGTTTCCATCCATCCAGCAACAGCGGTGCTTAAATCTCGTGTTTGCGCTTTACTAGCTGCAGATTGTAAATGTTTCATGAGCCGCTGAGCTTGCAGCATTACTATTTTATTAGAATGTTGAATATCTCGTGTTCATTGCTGTCTTACCAGCAAATTTTATCTAAACAAAAATTGCTTCCATACTTCTTGTGAATGGCAATTTGGTGGTGTGATGGATGCTGTTGTTTCAGCTTGTTTTGCATCAACAGTTTGAAAATAGCCCCTCTGTCTTGCTGAGACGCAATGGTGCACCTGTGGCAATGCCAATAAAAATACATTCACATCATGACTATATCCAGTTTGGCTCTTGATGAAGGGACAGAAGTCCTGTCAGCCTCTGGTCCTGGTGTTAAGCACACATGAAAAATTCTCCTGCCTCTGAATTGCAGAAAAGGTTTTACTAAGTTGAATGTTCCCTGTACTGTTCTGTTCCCTTAAAATGGAATCACAGCATCACTGAATAGATAAACCGAACCAGTTCAGAGTTCAGCTACAAGTGAATTGGTGTAACATCAATTACTGGTCTTCAAAGTATGTGAACATCCTCTTGGGGCTTTGCTCAGTTCTCCCAAATCGTGTGCACCCTTGGTAAGGCCTTGTGATGCAGACAAGTCGGTTGAGCAATGAAAGCAGCTGGGAGTTGTTCATGGACTCTAGAAACTCTCTTTTGCTGACCATGAAGTCAAAACACTCAAGAGGGAAAAGAAAAAGCCACAGAGATGTTCAGGGTGCAGCCCCACTGAGTGGTCCCACCAGCCCTGTGGCTGGCGCAGGGGAACATAGACTATAATAGCCAAGAAATTTAGAAAGGGAAAAGAGAGACATAAAAAGCCCTTCCTTTTAGTGAAATAAATCAGGAAGTAGCTCTCTTGGTTATCCCTTGTCAGTGAATTTAGCCATAGTAAACTTTGAGCAAGAACCAGTTCTCTTATCTGGAAGTGAACATCATCAAATTGTGTCTTTATCCTCATCAAGGCTCTGTCACCAAGAGCTTCTGAAATCCCAGGCCAGCCCAGACCCCCCTGGGCAGTATAGTGGAGGGAGGAGTTTATACCAGTTGCTTATCTCATTTTATTTCATGTGTTAGGTGTGAAACTGGGAACAGCTGATTTGGAGAGCTGAGTTTTCAGGAGCAATGGAGGGATCAGCACAACCAGCGAGCTGCAATGTGCTCTGGCACTGCAAAGGGTGCCAGACCATTCTGCCCCATGTCCTCCTCCCACAAACACTCCCACACTGTTGGATCTCCAGTGTCAACAACTCACCCACCAACACACAGAAAAACCCTGCTCTGATCCTGCTGTTTGCAAATGAGGCAGGACTCGAGACTTCCATGTTGAGTTAACAGCTAAGGAATGTATTTCCTCCAGTTCTGCAGCAAACAACAGAGATAAAAGACCTGCATCAGCCTGACAGTTAAGCTGCAAGAGGATGACATGCTCAAGTGAGTGCTGTGGGCAGTAAAACACTCAGCTTGCCAGCATGGCACAACGCCCTATCCAATTTCTACAGCAGCCAGTCACCGTCTACCACATTTTTACCAATCAGCCACAGAATAAACATTCCCAGGTCTCCTACATCCTCTTCCCACTACCTCCCCCCAGCCCCAATACTCTCAGTCCTGCCTATTTAAAGCATTACCTCCTCTCCCACTGGTTCCTTCTATGCAAGCTGCCCACTCACTACAAATCTCCTGCTGACACACTGCTCCATCACTATTTCAGTGCACAAGACTGTAACAAACCTATCCATTGGCATTACAGGCACCCACCAGAGGAATTCTGGCAGGAGCAGGGCCTGCTTTCAGACAAACAGCTGGACAAGGAGATATATGAACCTCCCAACTTATATAATTGGCATGAAAGCATCTTTTGAGCACCAACTAGCCATCCAAAAACCACAGGTAGACAAATGTCTACCTTCACAGCTCGTGACCAGACTAGGCAGCACCAAGAAAATCTGATTACTGATCTGCAAGCAAAGCAAAGGAATCCCAGTTTTGAGGATGGTTCTGGTTCCATTCTTTATGTTAAAGTCCTTATTTAGCATCAGAAGAAAACAAACCTGACATTCATTCATTGCCTATTTCATGCAGTGGTTTCCAGTCTGGTTTGGAAGCAGAAGTTAAAGGTGTACATGCAAGAAATGGGAGCTTTCTGAAAGGACTATGACTGTGATTCACCCAAACCCACAGTGAGCACCAGCCACACAAGCAGTGTGCTCTCTTCAGAGACTGACTTTGGGAATCCCTGGTGCTGCAGAGCCAGGGTCAGTCTTGAGGTTCTGATGCCAAACATGGAGGGAAGTTGCTGTTTCTAAAGCAGTGTTAGGTGGCAAAGCTGCTACTGCCATCCAGGGCTAGGCACTCATCCACCCTATGGAACAAATGTCTTTTGTCCCTTTTCCAGCTATTAATTTAATTTTTCAAATTGTTCCTGAAACTTCTGTCTTGAAAATCAACTAGCTTGATTTGCTGCCACCTCTCACTCTTAATGTCCTTGATTATTTGGGTGAACTACTATTGTCCTTTTCATATACACTGGTTCACTGTTTGGAGCAATTTTTTTCTCTGTAGAAAATAAAGCCTGAA
Organism: Agelaius tricolor; assembly: GCF_023055355.1. NCBI lineage: Eukaryota > Metazoa > Chordata > Aves > Passeriformes > Icteridae > Agelaius > Agelaius tricolor. The sequence continues at coordinate 50,954,327 of NW_027269261.1, forward strand.
TTCAGCAAAGAACCTTAAATTTCCTGAGGGCTGCTGCTCCTGCAGCAATCCTGCAGCGGGTGGCATTTAGCCAGGCAGCCTCTAAAAACCAGTGTGAATTTACCAGAGAGAGAGAAAGCGAGCACCACAATTGAAGGCAGTGCCAAGGATCAGACTTCCAGGTACCACTGGAAAACCACTGTGGGGTTCTCGGGTCTGTTCCCCCTGATCCCACACGCTGCATCCCTCAGCCTTCAGCCTGCCTCCTGCCCCGCATGCCCTGTGCGTTCTCCAACCGCATCCCGCATTCCACAGCCTGCATCCTTCATCCTGCATCCCGTATCCCACAGCCCACAGCCTGCATCCTTCATCCTGCATCCTGCATCCCGCATCCCGTATCCCACAGCCCACAGCCTGCATCCTTCATCCTACATCCCGCATCCCGCATCCCGCATCCCGCATCCCGCATCCCGCATCCCGCATCCCACATCCTTCATCCTGCATCCTTCATCCCGCATCCCTCATCCCGCATCTTTCATCATGCATCCCTCATCCCACATCCCGCATCCCTCATCCTGCATCCCGGATCCTTCATCCCGCAGCCCACATCCTTCATCCCACATCTCTCATCCCATATCCTTCATCCCGGATCCCGGATCCCTCATCCCACGTCCTGCATCCCGCATCCTTCATCCCGCATCCTTCATCCTGCATCCCGCATCCCTCGTCCCGGATCCCGGATCCCTCATCCTGCACCGCCCCCTGGCGGCCGCACCGGGAGCCGGTTGCGCTCTGGGATGCCAGCCCGGCCCTGCGGAGCCGCCCCCCAGCCCAGGCTGCATCCCGGTTCTCTCCCCTGAGCAACATCTGTATGGAAAGAAAAGCATGTGTTTACAAGGAAACGCTGATCTGCTTCCCTTTCCTAACCGAAGACAGAGGGAGTGAGGCCATTGCAGTGCAATAACCATTTGCCACTAAAATATTTATGTTCTGCTAAACTCTGAAGATGTGTAAAAACTAGAATATTCCTCTAAATCTCCTCAGAAATATCACTCAATATATGCTTTGTTCTCCTGCAGTGGGGGAAAAATCTTTCCATCCACTCTCCAGAAAATCCCCAGCAAAAGAGAAACTGCTAAGGGCTGTCTTCAAGGAAATGCTTCCAGCTGCTGTTGTCTTTATTAAAAGAAGTAAAGAAAGAAACACAAAAAGGCCTCTCCAGCTCCTGGGAGAATGTTCAGCTATTAAAACCACATAACCATGTAGCTCCCAAAAGAAGTCTTTCATAATTGCAAGCAAAACCCACAGCTGAACCAAGCTCTTATTGCTTTTCCCCAGTCAGACTGCATGTGACTGCTGTAAAGCTGACTCCTGAGTGCTGCTCTATGGCTGAGGCTACAAAGGAGTTTGGTGAGTGCACTAACTAACTCTGCATTCCTCTAGCTTCTGGAATCCCCTGCGCTCTCTTCTCTTCACGCTGAACAGGAAAGTTAAGGATGCAAGAATTAAGTCCTTAAAAATTGCATGGCAAAGGAGAGGCATCCAGCTAGCCAAGAGGCAAGTTCTAGGAATACTGGGAGATATGAGGGAGCTCTGTCTGCAATGCTATTCCTGAATAGAGCTCTCTGACTGCAGTCATTATTTCCTAGAAAGGCCTCCTGCTGCTTCCTAAATGCTGGACAAGGTCATGCAGAACTATCTGGTTTGAGGGATGCTCTCTGCAGCAGTGTCTTACGGTAGCACCCAGCCAGCAAAGCTATTCTGGTACTGAGTGCACATGAGCAAGAATAATACAACTGTTAAATTCCTTAGATGGAAATTGTCAAGGTGGCAAGAAATAGAGCTCCACAGATGCAGGATCCATCTTCCACTGGATGATTGGCCTATTACCACCAGCATGTGCCTGAATTACAACAGTAAAACACAAGATAATCTGACTAACAGTATGCAATTTTCTAGATGAAACCCTGCAGGTTTTGACCAGTTTCAGAGCTCTGGTGAGAAGGGTGAAGTCTTCACTTTCAGCGGTTTCTTGTCACCTTCCCAAGTCCCCATGTCACTGGCACCAAGGCAGCAGGGTCTCAGCAGTCATGGTACCTTTACAACTGCCCAGCTCAGATGACTATAGAGAAACTGGGAGGCCATCACAGTCTCTCCTTTTGCCACCTTCCCTGAGTGACATGGGCCAGGAATCATTTTAAGGTGGTATCAGACTCTCAGTCTCTAGACTGAGAATACAACCCCCACCTTACTCAGAAACAATGACAATGGCTGCCAGGACTGAATTCATGAGGTTTATGTGGTTTGCCCATGGTGGGAAGTAGTGATCCAAATCTATCTTTCTCCTTTCCCATCTATATCCATGCACCTCACTCCCTGAGCCTTCATTCAAGGCACTGACTTGTTTAAACATAAGTTCATGCATCCTTGCTCCTTGCAGGCCAACCTCTCTGAAACCATTTTCCTGGCACAGACCCAGCCCTGTGGGGGCTCAGCAGGATCCCCACACACTGCCCCTCCACAGCAGGCTTCCTTCATCACAATCAGCTGTAGAGCTGCTCCCTAGGTGGACCTGGAGAAATGAGCTGAGAGAAGCATCGTGGAAGTCAGCACAGACTGTGAAATAACTTCACTCACCAGCAAGACTCATTAGGGACTGGGGAGGAGGGCAAATTCCAGAAAGGCACCTTCTTGTGGCCAGAGCAACTCAGCAAGCAGCAGATATGATGGAACAAGCTGGCGAGCAGCATGCTGTAGAGCAAGTAGGTAAGGACAGGGAGGTCAACTTACCCCTGTCCTTCAGGGCTTTCCAGGTTTCAGGAAGGCACCTGAACAGGCAATCTGTCACCAGTGTGCTCAACACACAGAGCAGGTGAGAAAGAGCCCAGAAGGCTGCCAGCCATTACACAGGCTGCCTTCTCCCTGGTCACTGCTAGATGTTCCACCTTCTGAACCAGCTGCAGTAGAGATTAAGAGCTCACTAGGTGCTGGGGACTAATGAAAGGCTTAGAGCTCTTTCCTGCAGCTAGGATGGGCCAAACTCTTGCCTTTGTCTGGGAATTTCGTTGCCTTGGGAGGATGAGTGGATGCAGAGTGCTGAGATCCCTGAGGCTGCTCAAAGTGGTGTGCCTGTACCTCTGCCTCTGGAGATGCACCACAGAGTGCATGCGTGCACAGTGCTGCTTTCTTCAAGGCCCCAAGGTATTCCCTGACATAAGTGCCAGAGACTGAGGTGAGACACAGTCAAAAGTAGCTCCTGGATGCTCTGGAGGCACGGGTCATTGCCCAGGTGAGAGTGAGCCAAGAGGGTCAAGCTGCCTGGGGAGGCCCAGAGCAAAAAGCAATGTGTGCACACACATGTGTGTCTGTGTGTCTGTGTGTGTATGTGGGCCTGGCCCAGCCCATCTCCAGCCCATCTCCCTCCTTCCCAACACCTTCTAAAATGCTTTATTTGCCTCTGGAATTGCACATATACAGGACCCAAGTAACCCAGCCCAGGGGCCTCACCCCAGACTCACCAGTCTCCTCAACCCAGGACATCCCTGTGAGAAGGGACAAAGATCTTCAGTGAAGTACCTAGCTGGAGGAATAGGCACAGTAGCTCCTTTCCCACCTGGCAGCCCTCAGCACACCCACACTCCCCCCACCCATCTGCCTGCAGTGCAGCTCTGCCACAAGCCTTTGGGAGAGCCAGGAGCAGACTGCAGGGTGGCCTTGGTCAGCTTGCTGTGCTTGGGTGCTCCAGACTCATCCCCCAGAGCTTTGTGGAGTCTGTGCTAGTATTGGTTCGTAAGGAGGAGATGGCCATGGTGTGGCACAATAGCACATGAAGCAGCAGCTCTTCCCCCAGTAATCCTCACACCAGTGACATCTCCCATCCCCACATCCTGTCCACATTTGTCAGTGATGCCTTCCAGGTGCTGGAATGACAGCCAGACAGAGAGACTGGCAACAGCCAGCACCAGCAGTTCACAAAGTCAGAGCAGGTGCACTTTACTGCAGAGCAGCCTCAGCAGTAGGTGTCAGAACGGGCCACAATGCAGATCCCCAGATTGCTGCTGCTGGTGACTGGGCTCTAGCAGCTGCTTCCTCAACAGTTCATCATCATCATCACTGTGCCAGGAGACACACAGTGCAAAACTTCAGCGTGTCTGTCAGGATAGCAGTTCAGCTACCTGTGGGCAACTTGTGGAGAAAAGGGTCAGGCACACAGTGCAGGGAAACAATAGTTTGCTGTGAACCCTGTGGCAGATGGGTCTGGGCTTCTAGAGATGCCTATTAAACTTCTGTCAAAATAGATTTTAACATTTGCCTGCTCCTGGAGCACACCTCAGTCTATTGAGCAGCAGGTCCTCTTGGTGGTATATCAGTTTCTCTGGCAGCTGTAGTGATGGTTGCTACCACTGCAGCAGAAAACGTGATTCAAAGAACTAGCACAGGGTTTTTCCAGGGGTGGAGACCTCATCATCTGGCAAGGGCTCATGCTCAAGTCAGTTTTCCAGACAGGAAAATTTTTCCAGAAATTTCCAGCTATCAGGAAATTTCTCCATAACAAAAGCTTTCTGCAGTGATACAGTTTATTAATTGCTCTTTGCTCCAACAATAGTTGGGTGCCCACAGAGTCATACTACAGGGTATTATATGCCTATAAATGTTAATACTACAAAACGCCTTGTTTTCCAACCTTCCAGTTTCTGGCAACTTCTCTCTTTTTTTTTTCTTTTTTTTTTCTTTTTTTTTTTTTAATATTTCTTGTATAATGTAATACCTATGAATCACTCAAGTGGTTCCTCTGATAAACCGTCTGGGGGCACTTTGATGTTTGCAGTGCAGTAATGTGAGAATCCACACTTCTTCCTCTTGCCAATATTGCCACTTAGTGAAATTTCATCTTGTATACACACACACATTCAGCCTGTTAATACAGGGTAAATACAAGGTATTCAGCAGTCACAGAACCTGAGAGCACAGCTTGTACAATGAGAGGAAGGAGCTTTGTTTTTCCCACCACACAGGCAATATTAGCATTCCCTGGCCTTTTGATGTCCATGAAGATGTTCCAAATGTCCTTACCAGAGGTAAGGACTGTCTTAGTCCTTACCAGAGATAGCAGATGGACAGAGGGATGACTCAGGCTTGCTGCCTCTGGAAACCAAGGCACTCTCAGAGGAGGTCAGAGAGGGTGAGGCAGCGTCGCAGGGTACTGAGAGCACCAGAAGAGGAAAATTGGTTGCTGTGAGACAGGCACAGTTATGTGTGAAATTTTGGAATGTACTGGGAAAGGAGTAAGATGAAAAGGTCACTTTCTTCACATGAGTACATGTAAAATATGGAATGGCCTTCCAGAGAAATGGGTTTTTTCCCCCAGTATGGGATATATCCCACATGTCATGGTCTGTCTCAGGACAGGGACAAGCAGTACCTCCTTCTGCCTCTCTGCACTGCAGAGGTGTTGTGGCAGCTCCCTCAGCAGAGGCACTTCCTAGTGCCAAAGGGAGCCTGAAGCTCATCATCAATTCCTGATAAGAGAGGACAGGTTAACACCACAATATTTGAAAGCGATGCACAGGCCACATGGATGAACTCCAAACTCACTGCCTCTTTCCCCTGTTGCTGCATGCTTGCCACAGGGATGTATCCCTGTGCTGTCCCCTCTCCTGCAGCAGCAGTGCTAAGCGCTGGCATGGCAGGGCAGTGCATGTCACACAGGGCAGAGAATGTCATACAGGGCAGCACAGGTCACACAGGGCAGCCCATGTCACACAGGACAGTGCATGTCACACAGGGCAGCACAGGTCACACAGGCCAGAGCATGTCACACAGGGCAGTGCATGTCACACAGGACAGTGCATGTCACACAGGGCAGAAGGGCAGTGCTCAGCAGGGGCAGCAGAAGCCATGTCCTGCAGTGGCTCCTGCAGGCCCTGCAAGCTCCATCTCACAAAGTTACAGATTCATAGAATAGTTTGGGTTGGAAGGGACCTTTTTATAAGGTCAGCTAGTTCCAGCCCCCCTCCGTGGCGGGGGGGACATCTTCAAGATGGGCAGGGACATCTTCAACTAGACCAGGATACTCAGGACTCCATCCAGCCTGACCTTGAACACTACCAGGGATGGGGCATCCATCACCTCTCTGGGCAACCTGAACATTCTCATTGTAAAAAACCTTACTAATGTGTCTTCTAAATCAGCCCTCTCTTAGTTTAAAACCACTACCCCTCATCCCATGGCAACAGGGAGTTTCCCTGGCATGGATCAGAAAAAGCAAGAGGTGAATGGTTACACAATTTTTATCACTAAAAAGAGTGTGTGGGACAAAAAGATTGTATTTTAAATCATCTGAACCTCTGGCAGATTGCTGCTCTGCCTTGTTTGGCTGAGGGGTTTGTGATTTAGTGTGGCACAGCCCTCCCACCCCATGGGGAGTACTTCTAGGGCATCAGGTTCCTCCACCCCACTCTCACCAGCCACTGGAGGGAAGCCACGGGCTACGCTTCTAGAGAAGTTTTGGTGAATCTGAATTTTCTGCCGATTTTTTTTTCCTCCAAAACCCTGAACCCTGACAAGGTTTAGTATTTTGCAGGGGCCTTCTGAGCCAAGTTCTGGCTGGTGTGTCTTTTATTCCAGAGCACAGAAGTTTACTGCCTCAGAAACCACATTTCTCTCTCAGTTCTCCATTAGGCTAATTAATGCCACATGACTATATTTCTGGATTTAATTACAACTATTCACCAGTATAGTTAGAGCCAGCAAGAAGAGGCCACAACTTGTTTTGGTTGGATTTTCTCTAGGCAAACAGGGATGAGTTTGCTGTCCCAGGAATTAAATACATTTGAGGAAGGATGGAAGCAAGTTGAAGGGTTAGGGAAACAGTTGTTTTTTAGAATCATAGAACAGTTTGGGTTGGAAGGGGGACCTTTAGAGGCCTCTAGTCTAACCCCACTGCAGTGAGCAGGGACATCTTTGACTAGGTCAGGTTGCTCAGGGTCTCATCCAGTCAGACTTTGCATGTTTCCAGCGTTGGGGCACCCACTGCATCCCTGGCAACATGTTGCAGTGTTTTAACAACCTCATTGTAAAAAACTTAGTCCTTACATGTAATCTGTTTCGATCTCTTTCGGTTTAAAAACATGACCCCTTGTCCTATTGCAACAGCCCTGCTAAAAAGGATGCAATTTTACTGAGAACTGAAGCATGTGCTTTAGTCCATCCCTATTCAGGCCCACATACAGAAAAGCAATTAGGCACTTAATTAACTTCAAGCACATGGGCTGTTAAGCATGTGTCTAAGTGGTTTGTTGAAAAGGGATAGCATTAAAAGCACGCTTAAAATTAACTATATACACTCAGCTAATTTCCTTGCCAGCTAAGCACACTTTCTAATCATAATGGACCAAATTCAGCAATGACAAAATGACATCATTCAGAATTACAGCAAGGTCAAACTTGGTCTGTCCTTTGAGATAAGGAGGAATTAAGCTTGAAGCAAATAGGAAGAAATCAGACAGGTACTGTGAAGTGCCACTGCTGCGCACTGAAATGGTATCATGGGTAGGGTATGTACAGGTATTTATGAGAGCAGAATGTATCTTTCTTATCTCATTAACATTCTCAATATATTTAAATTTTTTCTTCTTTGGGACAGAGGGGAGAAGTCCAAATGGGAATGTTTCTGTTCACTGAAAAAAAAAAAGACTGCTTAAATGTTATAAATTTTGTGTTTAGAAGAGCTTGCATTTCAAAGGAAAATTGCTCAAAATTAGAAAGAAGAAAATGTTTTTTAATCATTTTCTAAGAAAAAATATTAAAGAGAATAAAAGAATTTTCATCAAGCTTGCAATATCCCTCCAAGTTTTTCTGAGGGATGTTGATTTTTTTTAATGAAATGGGTATTCCATTTTTAAAAAAAAAAAAAGTCAGTCATTTTCCTTAAGTCCTATTTTTCACTTCTGCTAATTAATAACCAGAAAAGAAAAAAAAAAATAAGTGCACTGGAACACACTGTCCCTTTTGCTTTCTCATCCTAATTTGGGCATTGCAACCCCCAGAAGAGTTTTGACAAGAAAAAAAATCCCAATCCACAAATCAAAATCAGGTCAGTTGAGGCAGAGGATCCTATGTATTTTCTAAAATTACATGGATACCTCCAGGCGCTGATGAAAAATGATCTTAGTTCCTGGAAACACAACGAGTGTTTGCACGGGCACGCAGCTGGCACGGCACCTGGAGTGCCATGGATGGGGTCCCCCCAGCTTACCCCGGGGAAAGCCTGTCCCCTGCCTGTCCTGAGCAGGGCAGCGCACAGGGATGGGGCTGTGGAGCCCTTGGCTGGGAAAGCCGGGTGATCCCACTGCAGTGCTGGGGCTCAGGGCTGCCAGAAGCCCCCAGCCACGCCAGGACGTGACTCAGTGCCAGGACAGTGTGTGGATGGGAAAAGGCAGGAACAGTGAGCACCTTCTTGCTCTCAGTTGGTGACAGGCTCTGACCCACCGGACATCACCCTATGGAGGCCACTGTGGGGTCAGGGGGCTCCATGTTTGTTTCTGCCTGCTCACCTGACATCCCCAACCAAGGAGAAGGAGGTAGCCCTGTGGCCAGCAGATGCTCAGCATAAAGGTGGCATCAGGGCCTGCAGGGCTGCAGGGAAAACAGAGAGAGGATCAAGAATGGGACACTAAATGCATGAAAAGGCCACTCTCGGAATCTCTGCTGGTCAGGGTGACCACCAGATGCGTTAGGAAGTCTCTTTTCCTAGCCCAGCAGTCAAAGAAGGAGTCAGAACTCTTCTGTTCTCGTTCTCAAGGTTGTTTATTGTTTCTTATCTATAAAATTCTTTCTCTGACCTGCCAAGGTCTGTCTGGCAGGTTGAATTGAGGCACACTGCTTGTTCTTGGGGCAGTGTTATCTTTTTATACAAAAAACTACGTGTACACTATTTACAATAACTTCTCAACTTCACTATTTACAATAACTTCTACTTATCACCTATGTTAGACAGTGAGTTTCTAACCTAAACTAATCTAAAAATGCCAACATCACAGCAGATGATGAAGGCCAAGAAGAAGAAAGAGAAAGACTGGACACACCCAGATTCTTCTATCTTGCCTCTTGAACCCTCATTCTAAAAACCCCAAAAATCTATTTTTTCACCTTGTGATAAATTCACTATCATTCTACTTAAACTCTTTTTGACTTGTAATTCTTTATATAAAGGTTGGTAATTGTTTTTTCTAAGGGCAAATCAAAGGCACAAGGGTCTTGAGCTCTGTGCCAAGGTCTCTGAGCTCCTTGGCAGGGTCTCGAGTCGTCCAGGGCAGCCAGAGGAATTTCCTGGGTTCTGACAGACCACCTGGTTCAGGGACCTGCCAAAATGAAAATTGCTCAGTAATGTTTGACATTTTGTATTTTTTCCTTCCACCTCCACAGCACACACAGTATTGCCTCAGATCACTGCAAGACCTCTCAGGTCTGTGGTGAACATCACTTCAAAAAGATTGGCCCTCCTTGATTACGGCCAGTCATATGACTTTCAGCTCTGACAAACAGCTTTGACAAAAATAATCATTTCTTCTAGCAATTTGCAGTCAGAAGCTACCGCTGGTGTCAGAGCTATCTACATCCCTTCTCTGGAGCACATACTGCTTCAGCTCCTCAGCTTGGAGCTTTAACCTCTGCCTAGCTTGATATTCATGTGCATTTTTAGGAAATGAAAAAAATTGATGTACTTTTTTAGACTATGAAAACCTATATGCTGATATACTCATTCTCCTATCTTGAAAGAAACTTCACACTTTACCCCTACGGACAGGCACGGGTGTCTGTTTTAATAAATTCCCTGGCTGTAATAACACGGGTATTGGAACTCATCACTTCTAAAGGTCTAGGAAAATTATTTCCCAAATCTAATGAGATTTGGGCATAGACTTTTGTAGCTTTTTATTAATACGTTGCATTATGTTGTTATCATATAACTTGTGATATTACTAAACATAACCTCAGTTCTCAAAACCAACCATGGCTTTGGGGTAAGACTACTCTGCTCATACCTGTTAACTGAGACCACGGGTGTCACAGATATCTTTTTATGAAAAATCCTTTCCTTAGGATTTTTCCTCCCGAGAAGCTGAGAGGCTGCAGGAACAAATTGTAAACGATGATTATCTTCTGCTGTGGAATGCAACAGGTGGATTTTTGGTTGGCCCATCTTGGATGTTTATAATTAATGGCCAATCACAGCCCAGCTGGCTCAGACAGAGAGTCCAAGACAGCTGCCTTTGTTATCATTCCTTTCTATTCTTAGCTTAGCTAGCCTTCTGATGAAATCTTTTCTTCTACTCTTTTAGTATAGTTTTAATGTAATATATATCATAAAATAATAAATCAAGCCTTCTGAAACATGGAGTCAGATCTCCGTCTCTTCCCTCAACCTGAGACCCCTGTGAACACTGTCACACCATGGGTAGCAACAAACTCAGTGCCCAAGGCTCAGCTGCCCTACCACTGCCTGCAGAGCAAATGGGAAGCCAAGACCTGAGCCCTATCACTGCTTCCTGACCCTGCTCTCAGGAAAAGGGACAGGCTGACACTGATCTGCCCAGAGCTGCAAATCTCTCTCTGCTGCCACTTCACACAAACACTATCCATGGGCATAGAAGGTTGGAAGCACTAGACAGTGGCATTGGTCCTCATTGTTGGTGTCATTATTTGGGGCACAAAACATAAACATTAATGAGATCACATATTGTCCCTGTTGGTTTTCAAAGAGAGGAGGCTGTTTCCAAAATATGTGGTTTCATACCCATGTAGTTACAGTGTTAGATACATTTGGGATCCCCTGCACTTGCCCAACAACATCTGCAAAGCTGGGTAATTCTAGTGTTCCTGAGACACGTGGTAATAATACCTTGGCTCAGTCTAAGAAAATTTCCAGGCCTGTTGAACATTTCCAACAAACTTTTGTGGAAAGCACACGTTCCAAGACTGACTGAACAAACATCATTCTAGTCCAAAAATCACTCAAAAGTATGTTTACTTTTAATAATGAGTAACACGGAAAGCTTTTTCTTCTCTGATGGTAAGCAAAGAAGTCAGAAAACAAATGAGATGTAATCATAGCTCTGAACAGTACAAGGACAAAATCATTATGACGCCCTCCATTTCCTCTCAGAATTCTCTGGGAAATTCTCAGGATCATTCCCTTGCCTGAAAAGTACCACATTTCTGGTGGCACAAAAAATGGAAGTTGCATTGTGGTAGGAGAAATGGTTTGTGGTTTATTTAGTACAATAGTGGTCATATCTGTGGCTGGAGTACAAGGCAAATTTGAGTCAAAACCAATTTTACATATTTTTGAGAGTGGATCTCAGACATGCTCACACACACAAAAAAGACACATATATATGTTGCTTCCTGAATTTATTGTCTACAAGGCAGAGGCTGTCAAGAGTTTTTGACTTACATGGAAATACAATCATCATATCAAAACACATTTTGTTTAGCCTATCAAGATGGACTTATAACCAAAACATGTTTACAAAATATTCTTTTCGAGGGAAAGTGGTTCTTGACAGGTCCTTAAAACATTTTTTGCAAACATTTTCTTTTCTCGTGAATTTTCCCATTATTGTTATCTTTCTTCAAATGATAATAATGGGAAAATTCACGAGACAAGCAAATGCCCCTTCCTCCTTAAGTGGTGAAATTTACTACAAAATTCCAACAATGTGAAGAAAACCCCGACCATCTCCAAAAGTAGTGCTGAAACAGAGGTTATGTTTTCATCTTCTTGTAAAGCTGGCTAAAAGCTCTCAGTATTAGGTAGTACTACAGATCTGCAGCTCGAGCTGAAAGGACTGGCACAAGGATATAGGACAAAGGCTTTTTTTTTCCTTTTTGAAAGAGTTTTGGGTGCTAAGAAGAAAAGAGCATTCTCCCTTCTTAGTTTCTTTAATTTTTTTTTCTATACAAGGAACAAGACAAAACATTCCGTTTCTTGGCCTGTTTCTTACAAGAAATGAGAAAGTATGCAAGTTATTTTAATGTAATCTTATGTGATTACAAGGATCTGCTATGCTGAGTCTTAAAAGAAATTGCTTGATTCTCCATCACAGAACTACTATACTGAATTACTACAAAATTATGATGTATCCAGTTTTTCACCAAACCAAACATAATCATTCTGCTTTTAAATTTTACTTCTTTTAATATTAATGAAGAAGTCTGGAAACCTTATCAGACGTGAGACTTTAAAGACCTCTTTAAATATACCTACTTCTTAGTTTGGGGGTGTTCAGAGGGCTGTAACATAAGCAGAAGGCCTCTACCAGTTCACATGAGGTTATTCATCCCCTGGTCCTTTCTGTCAGTGTGACAGACCACACAGAGAATGTCCCTGGTGGCTCACACTGAGTCTTGTGGGTGGTTAAATGCGTGGGAGTTTTGCTCTTTTGTTCTGAAGTATCTCCAGGAGAAATCACCCTCAAATTCATGCTGCTATTTTTGTGTGACTCGTTTGCAGGAGAAAGAGGAGTTTACCATGTACTTTTGTGCTCTACTGTAGACATAAAAGGAAGCATCAAACTTCCACTGCTTATTGCCAAACTCAATAGAGATATCAAAGGGGAAGTCCAAGATGGTTTTTTTCCCTCCCTTCAAAGTCATTACTTCATAACAAATGGCCTTTAGAGAGACAGCCAGTGATTTACCCAAGGCTGAAAGCACAATCTCTCCCCAGTGGGCTCACAACAAACTCACAAAAACTGATGTGATTTTGTATTGGTGCTCTGCAGTGCCAGGTGATTTGCCTTTGGATTCTCCTGGCTCCTGCTTTCTGGAGGCTCAAACTTTAAGAAACACATGGGCCTTTGTATCCCTTTTACAGATTTGATTCTACCAAAAAAAAAAAAAAAGTCATAGTGTCTGCTCTCCTATAAAGCAGAGTGTTTTAAATGAAAATATTATGCCAAGACCTGTTTATGCAACTGTTTTTGAGTTATATGATAGGAACAAATAGCTATTCTGTTATCCTGAAACCTCAACAGCTCTAAGCAGATTCAGTTGTACCATCCCAGGTCAGGACCAGTGATGTTAACTCTCTTGGCACACACAGAGATGCATGGAAGCAGTGTTACTCATGGGTCTGTGCCTGTGCCAGGCTGAAATGAGTGACAAAACTTCCAGGAAGCACAGCAAGGCAACGCAAAAATCCAAATGCCCATGAAATTATATTATCTATGACCACAGGGCAACCACAGCCATGGGAGATAAGAACCATTCCTAAGGCTATGACTGTTCACCCTGATGGTTAAAAAAGAAAATGGAGGAAATTGTTATACCCTTGGGGAAAGGCAGAATGAATCTGAGTAGCCAACATGTAGGCACAGAAACCCTTTTGACTCTGACAAGCAAAGCCAAGGAACCAGTGCCTGCTAGGTGTGCAGGTGTAAATGTGTATTTACTGCTCTGTTGACTCAGTTCCCATTTGGTTTATTAGCTTTTATCACCTGATACAGTAGCTTAAGCCAGCAGAGCAGAGGCACAGACATCAGTGTGTGGGGAAAGAAAGAGAGAGAATAGAGATAATGCCTTAAACCAACACAGCTGGGAGTGTGAGTCAGAAACCTATTCCCCTTGACAGTCATCCACCTTTGCATGACAGAAAATGGACTCTGGGTTTAATGCTGTCACTTCTGATGGCCAAAATGCCTTTTGTTTTTTACAATAAAAGGCATTTTCTCTAAGTCCCATGCAGCCAAAAGGTCAGCTGTGGTGAGAGAGCTGATGAAGCTGCCTTTGCTTCCTCCACGACTGTGGTCAAATATACTCACCTTTGAGTCTGTTCTTCTTCATTATAGGGACCATATCTGTAAGAAAATCATTTTGCTTTGGTAACACATTCTGTTAACAGGATTGTGGGGGAGAACCATAAAACATTTTCTTTCCCTTTGATATTTGTGACTGTGAAGCACCCCAGCTACAGGCAGTAAAATAATAACAGCAGTGTTGAGTACATGGCAAACAAACAGCAAACCTGAGGTTTCTCGCCACAGGCTATGAGGCCTTGAAAACTCAGCCAGACACGCTTGGCCAGCACCTGCACACTTGCTTTGTTGTTGCTGTTGGTACAGACCAAGTCAGTCAAACTTGCAGAGAGCTGGTTTGCAACTGGACCAGGGCTTCAGACACTTGAGCAAAGAAGCCCCTCTCGGGTTACGGCAATCAGGCAGTCTCTTCTCAGATGTGTTCAAAGCCCCGAGAGCCCTGGACTTTCCCTGCAAATTCCTCTGGAATGTTAATAGTCTTCAGATCCCCCACCAGGTGCCAGGAAAGTTTCTTGAGGCTGCTGAAGGGGAAGTCCTCATGACATACTCCAACTAAATAAAAACAGTAGTAATAATAATAATAATGATGATGATGATGATGATGATGATGATGATGATGATGATGATGATGATGGTGTTTGGCTGGTGTATTTTTGCCTTAGGAGAAGATGTGTGTTTGGGAAGAAGCAGCAGTTGGCACCAGAGAATGTTATTCAGAACAGGTCAACTTAAAATAAGATTTGCTGGATATTGTTAAGGTGTCTGCTCAGAGGTCTGGCTGACGATATACTTACAAAGCAGAGGAACGTTTCCTTTATCTCCAAATGGAAATGTTGAAGCAGATGTTTTAAATAAAGATCCTGGCACTGCAGATATGAGCCCGTTGAAATACACATTTGTATGCACTCTGGAGATATTAAAGAAGTTGAAAGCAGTAACTATGGCTACTTTTTGACCCATGGACAGTCAAGGGGATTCTGAACCTCTGGGTTCTGGGCTCAGTTCTGCCACTGCTTCCCAGATAACCTTGACCAAGTTGTTTCATCTCTTGTGCTTCCATTTCCCCAGGCACAACTCAAGGTGTCTGCCACAGCCTCCTTCATGAAGCAGACTGTGGAAAAAGCCATGCATGAAAACCACCAGTGCTGTCAGGCCCAGAGAAGAATATGTGACCATGGGCACTGTTCCTGAGAAATGGGACAGCGTACTGGAGGTGACAGGTAGCAGGAACAGGGCTTACAGAGGGAGTCCTTGCCAGCTTGGGTATTTGTATCAATGTAAGGGTGACAGGAGTGCTGCTTGAAAGGTACATTGGTTGGTGCTCAAATATTCCTTGGATTTATTTTTTTTTTTAATGTAGGCCAAGGAGTTCTTTGTTGCAAAACAAAAAAGTAACAAGATAAGCAGGCATGAAGGGACATGGCAGGAAACATGTGGCAAGCCATGATGGGCCTTCACAAAACTTTCTATTTTTGAAGTTGCTTAATATAGTCCTGAAAAAAAAAGTCTTCATTCTTATGAAATATCTCCTTGCCCTTCTTAAAATATTCTAATTTTATGGGCATCAGAGCAGGCTGATCTTTTGGCAACTAACAACAGCATTTCATTTCCAGAATTAAGTATCTCAGACAGAGATCAGATCAGATATCATCATATCTCAGATATATCCAATTCCTGGGAATATAGGGTCACTGCCAAGGTTGGAGCCTGTTCCTAAGCAAAGCTCTTTCTGTATATGCTCCAAAAAACTTTTGCTTTCCTAAAACATATTCTACAGAAACAAAGATTTCTAGTCAACAAGAGAGTGATATTTTTAGACACTTAGAATTATGATTTCAGGAGCCAAAGGGAGAAAAATTATATCAGTATTCAAGAAGTCCATCCAAGAGATGTATCAGTTATTTAACAGATAAGTACATGCAGAAAGATCAAAGCCTCCTTCTGGGATGAATAACCATGATTCACAGAGCTGGGAGGTGCAAAGAAATTACTCCATCTAGCTAGCTATCACTTTTGGGGAGAAAGCAAGCATTTTTTCACACTTATTTTAAGGCATTCCTTTTGCTCCACCAATGATTGAAGTATAACCCTGTAGCAATCAAACGGCTGGTGAAGTAGGAAGAGGAACAGCAAGTTCTTGACAGAAGAAATAAGTCATCGTTCCCTCCCACCAGCAGAAAGGGAAGTCAAGCACAGCTGGAATGGCACACAGCACCAGGGGAAATCACCTCTTTGTTTTCACCTCCTCCCTCTCCACGTCCCACTGTGGCAGGCCTGCGGGCACCGAGGCTGCAGACGGGGAGGCAGAAAATACCCGTGCGGGCTTTCCAGCTTGTTTTGACGCGTTGAATATTTGGAAAAGCAAAGTGAGGTGTCTGTGTTCCTTCTGTGTCCAAAAGCAAAATTCTCTGGTGTTTCCAAGCTGCCCCAAAAGCTGGGAGTTCTCATTCCATGTAAACCTGTGTGGCTGAAGGATTTCCTGAAACAGGGGAAGTCTGCAGCAGCAGCAGCTACCAAGGTATGATGGCCACTTATCACACTCATCACCCAGTTCCTTGCCTGGAAAAAAGCCTAGCTAAACAAGCCTGACCCAGAAAAATGGGCCACTCTGCCTTCCAGCACCTCAGAACAAGACAGGGAAATCCAAAGAGGTGGCCATATATTACTTCTGCCAGCAAATCCATTGCTCATTCACAGAAGGAGCTAGGGGTCTCCCCTCCCTTCTCCCTAGGGCCTGCTTTCCAGCTACACCATGTCCTTTGGGAGCTTCTTGGAGATCCTCTCATCCTCACTACTCCATGTCAGCTCTCCATTCCCCCTTGCCTTTTCCAGGCCCCATAGTGACTTCCTTGATTGAACTTTAGAAACTCCTCCTCTATCCCCTGGTCATCCTTTCCCTCCTCTGTGCCCACCCCCTGCTCCCTACCAGCCCTGCTGACTCTGAGCCAGGCACTGCACCTTCCTCCCTCCCCTCTCTGCCCTCCGCACCACAGAGCAGGGAAGATAAACAGGACTGTGCTTTGGGGCTTGTTATGTTTGACAACAGCCATGAATGGCTTTTTCTCCCCTGAGTAGCAGAGAAAAGTTTGAGGCCCTGATAAACAAATATTAGGGTTCCCATGGGTGCTTCAGACACCCCTTGCTGCAAAATTCATGTCCTTCTACAAGAGAAGGGTCCCACTCAGCACCAAAAGTCCTAATTCAGCCAGGCATCCCCATGGCCTGGCCAAGTCTCAGGGGCATCCTGCAGCAGGTGGCCCTAGCACAGATGAACCTGAGCCTGAGGTGCCTTGGCCTCCTCAGGACATAAATGAAAGTGTTTATTTGATGTTTATTTCATCCTCAATCAGACATGCTCTGCACTGCTCACCTGCTCCCACCTTATGCTACACACAACACAGAGGATTGCTGATGTCATTGATTTTCCTAAGTGGCACAGCAGCCCTCAGATGGCAGCTGACCCCCTCATAGTCAGAGGAGAAGCTCTAAGTCCCATTTTTTCCCACTAAGCTGGCAGGCATTTTCTCAGTTTGGGCTGCCTACTCCAGCTGGATAACATGAGGCTACATCAGCCCTGCACCAGGCATTGCTGGGGTGTCCATGCATACTGTCTATGCCCAGTGGAGAAAGGGAACAGAAAACATCTCCCTTCCTTTCCTTCACCTTTCATCTGCATTTCTTTACTGTATTTCTTTACCCCTGGGCTGTCTGTCCCTTCATTGTATCTGTTCATGCCCCATTGGTGGCCCACAAATATGGCCAGGTGCCTTCATGGTGATATCACCCACTTTGAGGGCCAGTGGTTCTCTGATATTGTTTGGCTTTGGGGTGAGAGATGGGAGCAAAAGCCATCGCTGCCCCACCAGCTCAGGAGAGCTGATGCCAGAGACATGCATGGGCTCTGCGTGTCCTCAGAAGGGGACCTGCAGACCTGTGCCAGTGCATTTGCCAAACTGCACAGGGCTGCCACTGCCTTGAGGGGAGCAGGGTCTGCTCCTGGGTGTGGAAACCAGAGAGAAGAATGCACTCTGGAGTGCAGATTTTGGAAGGAAAGAGATGCAGCATGTGAGAGCTCTGCTGGGAGGAAGATGCTTCTTGGATGCAGGAGCAGAGCAAAACCATGAGGCAGTGTGGGAAGACATCCACAGAAGGTCCATGCTTCCTGACATGTGGAAACCCAGGGCACTGGGAATATTTCTCTGTCTGCTCCGGGGTGCCCTGACCCCCAGGGGAGCACTGTCTTTGACCCTCATTCATGGAGAAAGTTTCCTAGACTTCAAGACTAGACTAGAAGACTTCAAGATAGACTAGAATCCACAAAAGTGTGAAATAGATTATAGAGAGTAGTGTAGGTGTGTCACTTGGTGAGAAATTTAGGTTTTGGGATTTTTAGTATGTTGTGGATGGAAGCAAGATGGAGTGCACAGGGTGTCATCCTGGGTTTCTTCTTCACGGGTTTGGGTGGCATTTTGTAACTGGGCAGAAAAGTCCACATTGTGGACTCTTTGGGATCAGTTATTGGGTTAAAAGGGAAAATAATCTAGGTGTCAGCTCTTATTTGGATAGTTTAGTCTTAAAAGACCTTGTAACAAGAGATTGTCGGCCATTTTGTGCCTTCTAATGAAAAGCTGCCAAACTCACATTAGTGAGACTCTTTTACTGATAATAAACACTTGAGTTCGAACACAAATTACTGTCTCAAATGCCTTCAATCCAGACCCAGAAAAACCAACAACTGGTACCCCCACACTGATACTGCTTATAAGACTTTCAGCTTCTGGGCCAAATTTGTTCATGCCCAAGTGGCTGCTTTGGGATGAGTTTTCCTTAGGAACATGGAGGAGTCTGCAGCCAAAACCCTTTGCAAGAGTGAGATTACTGTTTAGCCCATAATTTTGGCAGACATCTAATTTTGGCAAATTGCAGAGTCCCAACATGCTGGAGCAGGGTTTAGCCATTAGCAAACAGAATAATTTTGAATAATCTGCCCAAATTTGGTCAAAATATAGAAGCTTTTGGAGAAATTTCAGTTTGCACATACTCAGGAAAAACCTCACTGGATCTTCCCCAGGAACAGTTTGCACTGAGCATGTCTAGAACCAGGACTTCAGAAAGATTTGTGCTAAAGGGTGATGCAGAGCACTACCAGATTTAAGCTGAGGCAGTAATGGTGCTAATATACATGCAGAGCCCTGGCTCCTCCTAAACCCAGGAAATATAGAGAAGGCAGATGGACCAGGCACCAAAATAGGCAGGGAAATGGGTGGAATGGGTAGGGATAAAAGTCTGGGACTTAGTCAGAAGATCAGACTGGGATTACATACAATGTGTGTTGCTTGTCATCTGCCAAAGGCTAAAACAGTATTAATTATGGTGCTGTAGTCTCTTCACATAACCATTAAGTGCATCTGTGTCTGCCTCTCCTTCCCATTTTAGCTTCTATTCCACATTCCCTCCTTCTGTTATCTCCTCTCCCCCTTTCCTAATGGTCTTGCCTCAGTCTTTGACCACTGTCAACTCTCTGCCTTTCTCAAAACATCAATATTTTGATGTAATCTCACTGCTGTTTACTTCTTTGGTCTCACTCTGCCACACTGCCTTCCAGCACAGTCCTGTCCTCCCACGCACTGCATCTGACATTTAGGGCACTTGAGTTTCTTGAGGCACTGTGCTCTCCCCAGCATTGCTGAGCTCTTTCTTTCACCCAGCACTGCTACCTGATCCTCATTACCTGCTCTGTGTCCTAACTGAGGATCACTTTGTCTGACTCTATGGCCAGGCTGACTTCCTGCAGCCTGACAAAATTCATTTGCTTTTTCTTTCTGAATCTTATTGAAACATTTCTGCACCTCTAAATTAATTTGTTTTTGCTCCTACCTCTTCACTAGCACATAGACAGTCTTTTTGTTGCCAGAAAGCTCTTTTCTGAATTCCCTTCCCCTCTTGCCAGGTGTATTTTCCCCAACGACCCCAGCCTATCTCTTCATCTCCCTTCCCTACCTCTTCTGCAGCTTCTCAGGTTGGCATTACACAGGGAAATGTAGCCAATCTCACCTCTCAGGGTTGTGGGAGGTGACTGTTGTGTTGCCCCATCTTTTCCAGCTCCTCACTGATCCCCAGGAATGCCAGCTCACTGGATATTTCTTTGGGCCAATTCAATTCACTAACCCTGCAGAAAATGTCCTTCTGAGGCTTTTAGCTTGGATTTTTTTTCCCTCCAGGATTTTTTTTGGGTGAATTTACAGTAGTGAATTGAAAGCCATCAGGACAGGGGAATAGGCAACATCTGGCCAAGGAGAGAGGAGGCAGCAGGTGGTGGGCTGGGACCTTCCTCTTTCAGTGGCCACAGGCTGTGAGATTGGCCCAGAACACTGACTGTAGCTCCACCCTCACTTTCCTCTGGTTCTTTCTTTCATATTATGAATGTGTGTCACCCATATCGAACAACAGCCTCAATTTCTATTGCTTTCTCAGTGAAGACCTCTAGGTTTCTTTCCCTTTAAGATCGTTGGCAAAAGGGTTTTACCTTATCTTCTGTCTAGAGCCTCCAAATGGCACTCTGCTGAGATTCTGTTCATCTCTTTCCTAGCTAAACCTCACAGTCAAATATTCATTAACAAGTGTCCCCTCTCCTGACAGACAGCAGTGGCCATGAAACCCTTGTCTTCCCTGGCTCAGGACTCCAGCCATCACTGGCATTTGTCTCCCAGTCTTCCTTCCTCTCCTCAGTTGCTGGCACCATGGGTAAAGTGGAAACCTCCATCAGAAATCTCTCTCTGTGTTTTCCTATTAAAACTGTATATAGATTCAAGTGTATGAATATTTGAATAAACTTTTTTGCACCACAGTGTTGCTGTGAATGTGCCACTTTACCCAGATAGGAGGCTCTTGTAGCTACTAAGACTGAGACAGCCTTGGCTTTCTATCCAGAAAATAGGCAGCTGGACATTGCTACCATGTCTTCTAACAGCCTCAAAGACTCCACAGGAGGAACTCCATCTTGTAGTATTCTAGTATAGTTATTTCATTATGGAAAGCAAACCTGAGTAAAAAGAAATTTATATTGCTATAACTGAATCTATGTTAGTGCTTTTAGTGGCATAACCATGTTAGTTAAAACCTTCCATACTTCTAACTGACCTGATATTGCTGGAAAGGTTTTACATATAATAAATCCACAGATTTATTTGCCTCAGGCATTTCCAGCAATGGTTCTGGTTGGGTTTTTTTGTTTGTTCTGGGTGTTTCTGTACTAAGTCAGGTGCACAGCGTGCCAAAATGCTCTCTCACTGGCCAGTGTGTACATCTGCGTATTTGGGCAGGGCTGAGCACTCCCAGCACCTGTGAGAGCCCAGGTTTGAAAACACAAAGTCCTCTCTGCTAGTCCTTGGGGCAATGCCTTGTAGAGCATTTTTGCAAGGAAGTATAGGATTTTATGCAAGCAAGTGTACAATGACTGCTTTGAGAGGCTTCTGAAAGGCCAGAAGGCTGGGCTGAATCTCAGAGGAGACCAAACCTGTTATTGCAGAGCACTGAGTACTGGGTCACAAGCTGAGGCACAGGGAAAGTCCCAGAATGGCAGCCAGTGCTGAACCAAGATCAATGCTGTGTCCTACATTCCCTTTTTTTAGATATGAACAGAAAGAAGACACAAAAATGCTGCACTTTTCTGGATAGCTTGCTTTGGGACATGTAGGCATGGCTAACACAGGTCCTCCATGCTAGCCCATCGTTTTAAGTAAAGGCAGCTTTTAGGTGTGGCCTCAAAACGGGAATACACTACTAATTTCAAGTATCCTTGCATTACTTTTGAAGGGGATGGAGTCCTACAGAAGGCAGGCACTGCCTGTGACTCCAGAGCCTGTTGAACAGGATATTCCCTACAGAGCTTTTATAAAAAGCAACACTATTACGGAAAAAGTAGAGTGACTTTTATTCAGGATATCTATCAAGTGAAGAAACAAAAGGCATCTTCAAGAAAACAATGCAGAGATGAGACAGACAAGAGGAGGGGGTTTGCATATTTGGACAAGATACTTTGCAAGAATACCAGGAGAAAATTCCCCACATTTAAAAGTAAATCAGGCAGGATTGCATTGCAACTGGCTCCCTCCTTGCTTTCATTTGCCTAAGGGCCAGGCCTTCTGCATTTCAAAGACATTCACCTCTCCACAAGCTTTGTGTGTTTTTTTCATCTCAGCATCTCTACCCTCCATCTCTTCATTGTGGCCTTCGCGGTTCATGCTGGGTTTTTCCAATGACAAAAATCCGTTTATTTGCTTTCTTGGGAAGCTGGACAGCAAACAAAGATGCTACCAGAACTGTTGCTAGGTTAAAAACAGGGAATACAGAGGATAGGGAAGTGTCTTGTCCAGCACAGATGAATGCTCTCACCAAAGCAAACACTGCTATAGTATGATGGAAGTGGATGACAATACTGTTGGGAGAGGCATCAGTCACATCTTCAGTACCCTGGCACTGTGCTGACAGACAGAGAGGAAGCTGCAATTGGTGTTTTCCTGAGGTGTTTTCCATCAGCTGGTGGAAAAGTAACATTTTTCTAGCAGGAATAAAATGCAAAAGTGTGCACAAAGTATAAATCCTTATGTAAATATGTTTTTCCCCGGTTCACAGTGCAGTGGGTTCAGTTTAGATGAGTTTCTCTTATGAGATTAGATTAAAGCTTTTAAGAGCAGCTGCGGTCAGTGACCAGACACAGCTGGAGTCCGAGATGTGAGTCCAGGGCCAATCCTCAAATCTAATTCTTTAAACTGCATTTTCTTATTTCCATTTATTTTTTTTCTGTTACAGTCCAGGTAGAACATTGTTCTTAATGACAAGCTTGAAGCATCCTGAATCATGATGGATACTGTTATTCCTGACTTAACCTAGGAAAAATGAAACACACGTGTGTCTGTCTGTCCTTACCAAGACTGGGATCCTTAGGCTGCATTTATTACATGTATTTCTGAGTATCCTGCACAGGCAAGTGATTGCCATTTGGTGCTTTCTCACTTGAATTTGTCAACCTGGTGGTTCAGGTTTCTTTGTCAAAGGGCACATGACCAAAATTCCCCTCTCAGCCAGCAGCCCAAGGCTTGTTAGCTGAAGATTGTCACCCACATAGATGAGGTGCCTGATGGCCTAGTTACACTGACACTAAAAGGGCTTCTTGTCTTCCTCTGGAAATCACTGAAGGTTTATCTAAACAGGGCTAGCCTGACTCTCCAGAAAGTTAAGAAGGCTCTGCTAAAGGTGTGAATTCCATTTCTACAAGTAAAAGCAGGCTTGGTGCCTTCTGAAGGGGTGGGGTGCAGATAAATTGCTTTCATTTCTGTGGACTGCGTTTGCAGTTTTGATTGAGTCACCCCAGTTTTCCTGCTTGTCCCTGGGAGGTGGGCCAAACACGGACAAACTCTCCAACCCTCCCACTGCATTCTGAGGATTCCCTGTTCCCCCAACTCTACAAGACACCTACCACAAACTGAGAGGAGGGGAAATTCCAGGAGTAATGTGGGAGAGAGCAGGACTGGGCATGCAACTGGGTGCCAGGACAACCCTGCTGGCTCATATCCTCCTGCAACTGAGGATTGGGAGTTCTCTTCAAAGGGATAGCTTGGCTCCTGCCAACCTGTCAGTCTCTAGTAAATGGATTCTCTTTCTGGCAGTTCTTCAGGTGGCTCCAGCTCCATGTCTGGCCACCTGCTCCCTAAGTGACTCTGGAAAAGCAGCAGGAAGGTCAGCCAATGACAGGGAAGAGTCAGACATGCCCCTTCAAGGTCATCCTATGCAGTTATGGAGTAATGTCCAAATGTCATTTTGCTGAGACCCAGAAGCATTGAGTAATGTCCAAATGTCATTTTGCTGAGGCCCAGAAGCATTGAGTAATATCCAAATTACTCAAATTGCTTCTGGGCCTCAGCAAAATGGCAGTCTCTCTTGCATCCCAAAGTCAATAAGAATTGTGGTCATAGTGCCATTTCCAGGAAATCTTCTAGGTCTGGTCTTTTGATGACAAGATCAGATCACTGGCACATATGACAAAATGGTGAAATGTCAGTGTCAGATTAATGGTAGGACTCAATGATCTTCAAGTCTTTTCCAGCCTTAGGGATTCTATGGTTCTGTGGGTGGGAGTGGATGCTGTGCTGGCTGTGCTGTCATAGCCTCATCCAGCATGCAAGTTAACACAGTCCCACCATGACTCCAAGCCCCCTGCTCATCCACCCTGCAGAAGCACTGGTTCATTTCCTGTCTTTTGGATAGGGCAGCTGGAAAAGAACACTAAGATCATCAAGTCCAATTGTTAACCTATTACACAAGCTTGGGTGCCACGGGGAAAACAGCTCACCTCAGGATGGCCTGAGGATCTGGTGTGGGAAATCTGCAGCAGGTTTGCCTACCTGTACTCCACATTGCTCTGCCTGTCCCCCAGAGGCACCAGCTTCCCATGACCTCACCTTGCACATGTGGCCTCATGCTATGTCAGTACCTTTGCAGTGGGCTGCCATGCATTCCTATCATTGCTTCAGGCACTCTGAACTGAGAAAACACAGAGGAAATGCTGATCATGTCCCAAGGCTCCAGCCGCACTGCAGGGAGCACAGAGGGCTCTGGCAGGACCACTGTGACCTGGATGCAGTCACTGTGCTCTAGCCCTGAGCAGTAGAAGCACAGCAGCTGGCACTGCTGGCTAGGACAGCAATCACTCCTGCATTGGGAAAAAGATGTTAAGCGGAGCATCACAGCCTGTGATGTCCCTACAGCCTTTCACTTCTCTTTAGGAGACAGAGAGAGCAAGAGTTGTCAATATTTCAAGACAGCACTAGCTACAGTGCCTTCCAAATATAATTGCTCATTATTTGTTTATTACCTGTAGGAATATTAACTTACAGTTACTGGCATAACATAGCAACTGATGTGTGTTTACTTTTTTGTTTTCACAGACATTTGCTTGCTTGAGTAACCACAGTGCTACCTTCATTAGCAGGGAGAACTTTCTGTTTCAAGAGGACTGCTTGGAAAGTAAAGCACCACTTGTGCCAAGGAACATTGTCAGGCAGCAAAACTTCCCTTTTTCAGTGCTTATCATATGGAAAAGGGAAGAGCTAGAAATGAAGATATGGGTTTTATACTCTTTATTTTTAACTAGGTGATCTGCCTTGAGAAAAATGTTTCATGGAGGTTATCTTAAAGTGCAGCACAGACAGCCCAGAGCTCTTCTTGAGATCTTGAGCAGAAATTCTTCACAAAGAACAAGAGGTATTTCCATATAGGCATAAGATTCAAGAGAATGTATTGCAGAAAAAAAAAAAAAAAGATAATATATGCCAGCCATATCATCCTTATCTCTTTGCTCTTTGCTTCTTCGCTTCTTCCTATATCCTTCTCTTTTTCCATATCCTCCTCAGGAATCAGAACATTCCCATACAGTGCCATGCTATATAAATGGAGTAGGAAAAATGACCAATGTCACAGTGATTATAATTCGAGAGGAGCCCTCAGTGCTGGCCCAGTGAAATGTCATTCCCAGCTGGGATTTGTTTGCTTGCTGCAATGTGGCAGAACCATTGCTGATCAGAGGGATGAAGGATCTCTCCTATGAGGAAAGGCTGTGAGAATTAGGGTTCTTCAGCCTGGCCAAGCAAAAGGCTTCAGGGTGTCCTAATTTTGACCTTCCAAAACCTGAAGAAAACTAACAGGAAAGGTGGGGCAAGACTATTTTCAAGAGCATGTAGTGACAGGGCAAGGGGGAATGGGTTCAAATTGAAATAGAGCAGGTTTAGATTAGATATAAAGAAGAAACCATTTACTGTGAAGGTGTTGAGGCACTGGAACAGGTTGCCCATGGAAGCTGTGGAAGGAGAGAAAGGGCAGGAGTGCACAGAGTAAGCCTGAAGGGAAGGGTGAGAAGGAAGCTAAGGGGCCCAGGGGATATTCATCCTTTGTGGCATTCATCCAAAAAAAGCCCAGTCAAAACCACCAGATGCTTTCTGCACTCCATGTGCTAATTCCTGATTCTGTCTCCTCTCCATAGGCTGGAGAAGCTCAGTGCTGATGGTGGAGGTAAAATTACTTTGGCCAGCCCCATCTCACCACACTTCCACAGCTGGTCCCCCACATCACATAAGCACCTTAAACACTTGTGTAATACAGCATCAATATGCTTAACCATTGGAAAGAACAAGAGGTAGCTGTCTCCTTAAGATACCAGGGTACCATCTGCAACTTGGAGCTCCCCATGACCGTGGGTGCTCTCACTTCTGGGTGACAGTTCTGGGTGACAGAAGCTCTGTTTCAGTTTCCTGGTGCCTGGCAGCTGTCCACTGAGATCACCTACATCAGAGGGGCCCCTGGGAATGCAACCCAGAGCTTGCTTGGGCATTCTGACCCAGGAGGAAGCACAAGATGGATATCCTGGTCCTTCCTCCTTGGGAGGCAGCAGGATAAATGTGACAGCACCTCTTTCCCCAGTGAGAGGTATCTGACAACACAACTTGGTATTGCTGTTATCAGGAAATATGAGTGGTGAATGCAACACTCCCTGTTTCATAATCAGAGAAAGAAACATCACTGACCCTGTCTCTGACTAAAGGACAACATATTTCCTGCTTCTGGGGTTAAACTGACAAGGGGGAGTTCTTGGAGCCCTTTTTATTTCGGATTCAATAAATGTCCACATGGGAGCACGCAGCCTGCTGTCCTTGATGTCATGGCCTCCAACCAAGCTCCCCCCAGAGCACCATCAGAAAGGCAGGAAGGAAACAGGAACTAAAAGGAAGACAGTTGCACTGTCCCAGTGTGAATGTTAGGTAGTGTGTGGTGCTGCAGAAGTGCAGAGGCTTATTCTCGAGCAGTTTTCAAACAAGCAGAAGCTGCCACAGGTTACATGCATTGCTCAGGGGATGCTAGCATTCTGTGATCCTTCTGGCAGCCACTCTTACCTCCCATCCAAAAATGACACTGATCCAGGGGGGCAAGAGTGGCACTGCAGCAGCAGGCACCAGTTCTTGTCTTAAAAGGACAATTATGAGAGAGAGAGAGCCATGCTCTCACTGGGGAGCAAAAGGACTGCTGAAGATCCTGGCATTCCTGCTGTGTGACACACAGCACATTAGACAACTGATTCACTCATTTCCTACTGACTTCTGTCTCTCCTACATTCACCAGGAACTTTCAGGTGAACAAAGAAGGACAGGGGAGGTGGTTACAGCTACAGTGAGACTGGCCTGACAGCAACATCTCCTACAGAGACTCCAAGTTTTAAGTACTGTACAAGAAAATCAGAAAGATGGGTAACATCCTAAATATCATCCACAATCCAGGGTTAGACTTTACCTGGAAGTTCTAAAAATAAAGATTCCCACCCACCTGTATGTGATTTCTGTTTCACAGTTCTTTCTCTTTCTATTTTCTATTTTGAGGATCAATTCCAGTTACACAATCTTTACTTACAGGAGTTTTGAATTGAGACTTTCTTACTCAGAAAGAGGAATTAATGCTTATATGCATCCCAAAGTGATTGTGGAGAAATTGGCCCCCTCCCAAAGAGAATTCAAGTTAACAGCCAGTCACAAAAATTTTCTTGCCAAGGTTGGGAAACAAAAAGGAAGGAAGCAGAAAATAAAAGAAGTTAAAAGCAAAACAAAAGACTCAAAACAAAAGTTGTTTTTTCTGGGATAGTCTGCTTGGAAACATTGAGGCAGCAGAGAAGAAAAATGCTTTTTTTTCTGCTTTTCATAATGGGATTGTTTTCTCAGTTGAAAACATTGTCCTTGAAAACAATTACAAATCCCTCTACTGTTTTGGAAAACCAATCCCCTGAGAATTTCATGCTACCCTAAAAAGGACATTTTAATATAAATCCTCTCACCCATAATTCTCAGTCAGATATTTAAATATTCCTAAAGCTCAAGTCCTTCTCATGCTGATATGAACTCATTTCTACTTTCTATAAAGTCTCTAAGAAATTCTGTAAATAAACAGAAAAATTAATAACAATTTTCCCTGTGAAAAGTTGTCCTACTATTGCACCTCAGCAAGTAATCTCTTAAAATAAATTATGAATTTGAAATGTATCTGAGAAGACAGGTTGGTACTTGGTCTTGCGGACAGCAGGAGACTATATTTTTGTATATGTGAGAGCATGTGTGAGTCTACACAAATATTCTTCAAATATCTGAAACTCTATTTTCACTTGATATTCACAAGCATAGTAGCACCCTTTTGCCCCCTCTCTGCCAGTGAGAATGTGGAAAGAATTCTCATGTAGGATACCTTCAACAAGGACTTTACTCTTTTTCTTTTTCCCGTTTTTATACTGTCTCCAGTTGGGGAAAATGTGTGGTGGATAGCTATTCAAGCCTGCTAACCTTTAACTTTTCACTTTTCCCTAGGGCCCGTGTTAAATTGCTGCCTTTTTTTTTTCTCCTGGTCTTTTCTTTTTACTAGTTCTCTAGTTTTGCTGAAGCTGAGGGGGATTTGAAAGCTGTTGAAAGCTGCAATAGGAAAAAGAAAATGAAACATGACCTGGTGGTGCCCTCCCAGAATGCAGTCAGCAAAGTCTGGGAAAGTCATTGAAGACTAATGTGCATAAGACAATGTATATTACAGCTTTTCTTGGATCATTGTTGCAGTGTGTTGTCCCTCACAATCCCTTAAATTACCCTGATCTAGAATATGAGCATCTCTACTTCCATTTCTAAACCCTGAATACATGTTATTCCTTGATTCATTATTGTTTTGAAGATTTTTTTTCATAAACAGAAAGAAAACTAAATTCACCTGATATTTCAAGTTTTACTCAGATGTTTCCCACTTAAAACCAGACTTTTTCCTGGAAATTACAAATTCACAAATGCAAGGACTGATTTTGCTAAAACATAATTTATCAGCAAGGAAATATTTAAATGTAAACCTTTTGACCTTTCTCATGATGATCTTGAGATCTTTGCATTTTGTGGAGCACAGTCAACTGAGGGTAATAAAACTTCCCCGAATACTTTTTGATAGATGCACAGAAGGTAAGGTGATCAGAACCAGTGTTGCAAATGCAGTTCCACGAAAAGCTTACCCTATCACAACTTCCTCTGAAGCATTGGTTTGGAAAAGATATAAATGCTTTGTTTACTGTCAGCATTTGATCAATGACTGTTACCAAGACTGAGGGGTGTAGTGGCCTTTGTCAGCACCTGTAGGTACAGCTTTGTTGCATAAAATGCCAAAAAAAGGCTCATTTTCCTCTTCTGGCACTGTGACTTTGCTACATGCTCCATCCAAATCCTCCATGCAGATCTTGTGCCATGCACACTGCAAACCTCTCTGCTTGCTCTGTTCTCTGCTTGCACTTCTGTTTCCTCTTTCCTGCACTCTTATCCTCCCAGAGGTCTCATAGCTCTCTGCTGCTGCTCTGGCTGTGTACCACGTACCCTCTGTCACCCTCCCTCTCCTCTCACCCAGCTGATACCACCCCGTTATCCCTGTCTCCCATCGGCAAGGATGCTCTGCTCATGCTCCAGCAGCTGCTGGCCTGAACACCTTCCCCTGCCCCTGGGACTGGAATGTTGGCTTTTCACCTCTCACGTGTGTCTTTGGAGCTTGGCTGGGAATGCACAGTGACAGGGAGCAGCATTTCCACCAGGCAGAAAGGAGGAGTGGCGCGCTTCTGGAAATCACGTAATCTAAGATTACTCAGACACTGGGAATGGCACTGTCCCTGGGAGCATGCTGAAAATCTCAGCACAGCCCAGATTCATTATGAAGATTTGATGTGGCCTGATGGTGAGAATGCTGAAATAGTCTGAGTTTTTCACCCTTCCTTTCTGCCTTATGAATGAAGGGATTGTATCCTCAGAAAATGTGAGGATACAGTCCTCAGAGATAGGAAAATGTAGTTTGAAATCCACAGGGAGTTCATCCTTTTCTGAAGAAAACAGACATATTTTCCAGCCTTTCAGAAAAAAAGAGAATACAGACCCAGGGATTTGTGGGGACTGGGGAAACTCCAAGTTTTTATTTTCTGCTTCCTTTTTAGGTCAGTACTGTAAGAAACTCTGTACAGGGAAGTTGTGCTGATTTAACTAAAGTCTACTTTGTAACTCCTTTTAAGTCTGACACATTCTGGCAAATGCAGCTAGGACAGATGCTACTGACCCTTCTGGACCAGCAAGAACCAAAACCAGAGGTTTCCATTCCTATGAGGGAGCAGACAGAATGGAGTATTTGACCATGCATCAAAATTTTAACAGAAAACTGCTGTTCTCTACGCTTTTGGTATCTTGTAAAAAATGGTAACTCTCTGGGTACCCTGGAATTTCAGCTGGGACCCTGGATGCCTAAGGCAGAAGCAGGATGCAGATCCACCAGCTCTGCTGAGTGAAGACAGGGTCTGCTGAAGAAGCAGAAGGAGTGCAGAGAGCTGCCAGTGCTGGCATCTTCAGTTGTTAAGCTAAGCATCACAAAAGCTCAGCTGTTAGAGACTTGCCTTTAGATGGGCTCCTCACTCATTTTCCTTCTACTAGGTTTAGGCATGGCCTTTACAAGTTTGTCTTGCAGTTATTCCACTGCACGTGAGGCCCATGCACTGCTAAGAGCCATTATAGTGACAGCAATGTCAAATGTCATGTAGCTGGTTTTGTCAGTAGAACTCCAGGAGCTTTGCCATGGGAATACCATCTCTGTTCCTAGCAGTGGGTAAGTTGGTCACAGAAACTCATGTGTCTGCAAACAGACCTACTCAAGACCATTTTTAAATTTTTGATGGTTCTTGGTATATGACAGAGCTTTGCATGAACTACACTTTGAACACGGTCACACACTATTGAAACCAGCCAAAGCAATGTCATTTGTGGTGCAGCTCTCCAGAATGCAACAGAAGTAAATTAAAGGGATGAAAAGGTTTTCTTTACTGAACATCAAGGCAACAACATAGCTTCCCTCAAGGAGTGGGAACCATGAAGCTTGCTAGGTTTCCTTTCAGGGTGATGTGTTGCCATGTGTTGTCAGTATCACACTGATGTGCTGCTGGGAATCACCATCTCCCTAACAGTCCTGCAAGCTCAAGGAAAGAAACCCCAGATCTGACAAGGGGATGTTATTGTCCTGCTGCCTTCAGCTGACTGCCCTGCCCCAGCACTAGAGCACACTCACAGCTCAGCAGGAGAGTATTTTCCACCCTTCGCATCTCTATGTTTGTTTAAATCTTTCACAAACTCTGACTATACTACTATAAACAGGATATAGTGGCATAAGCAAAACACTGAGCTTACCCTAAGACTTCTCCATAGCCAATGTGGCCACAGTAATTTTCATATGTCTTTTCTTCTTAAAAAGAAATTTTACTCAGTTCATCATAACTTAGCTGCTAGCCCTGTACTGTCTTTGCAAAAGAGCAAAAAGAATATTGTAGACTGGTGGTTTACATGAGTTTATAACTGACACAGAAGGAAGTGGAGCAGTGGATGAGACAATAATACAGGAGATTATTTAAACTGCTTCCTGCAGATTAGGCATCATTTGAAGGGGAACTGTGAAATCAGTGTGAGGGAGTTTCCTCTGTGCCTTAGGTTTTCCTGTTACTGCCTAGGGTTTTGCCTTTGATTAACAGACTGACATGCCCTTGCAACGCATAGGAATCAATGAAGATGAGACATTCCAGCCTACATCCTATATCAGAAGTGTTTTAGCAACTAACTGGCTGCATACTTGTTAAGGAGGAATCTGAATGTAAGTTGTCCTGCTGCCGCCTCTAGACATGCATAAGTCTGTGAGGCCAGATGGGATGCACCCCAGAGAGATGCTCATTGTTGAAATGAGCCCAGTTGAAATGCTCATTGAGCCACTTCCATCATTCCCAGAAGTCCTGGCTAACTTGGGAGGTCCGAGGTGACTGGAAGTTAGCAACAGCAACACCTGTCTACGAGAAGGGCCAGGAGGAGGATCCAGGGAACTACAGAACTGTCAGTCTGACCTTGGTGCCAGGGAAGGCCATGGAGAAGATCATCCTGAGAGCCACCACACGGCATGTGCAGGACATGGGCCCAGCCAGCATGAGCTCATGAGAGGCAGGTCCTGCTCGACCAACCTGATCTGCTTTGACAAGGAGCTTAGTAGATGAGGGAAAGGCTGTGTTGTCACCTGCCTGGACTTTAGCAAGGCCTCTGACACCATTTCCACAGCATTGTCCTGTAGAAAGTAGCAGCCCATGGTTGGCTGGGTGCAGAGTTTGCTGGATAAAGTTTGTCTGGACAGCCAGGCCCAGACAGTGGTGCTGAACAGAGCTACATTCAGCTGGGCATGAGTGATGCCCCCAGGGCCCAGTTTTCAGGTCAGACATGTTTAATATCTTTTTTAATTATCTAGATGAGGCGATTAAGGGCACCCCTTTGCAGATGACACCATTGTGTGGCCAGCAGGCCCAGGGCCAGGATCACCCCTGTACTCAGCACTGCTGAGGCCATGCCTCAAATCCTGTGTCCAGTTCTGGGTCTTTCACTATAAGAAAGACATTGAGGTGATGGAGCAAGTCCAGAGAAAGGCAACAGAGCTGGAGCACAAGTCTTATGGGGAGTAGCTGAAGGAGCTGGGGTTGTTTACCCTGGAGAAAAGGAGGCTCAGGGGCTCAGACCTTATCACTCTTGACAACTCGTGAAAGGAGAGCATAGCCAGGTGGGGGTCAGCCTCTACTTCCAGGGAGCAAGTGACAGGACAAGAGGAAATGGCCTCGGGTTGCTGCAGGTGAGGCTTAGAGTAGATATCAAGAGAAATTTCTTCATGGGAAGGGTTGTCAAGCATTGGGTTAAGTTGTTCAGGGAAGTGGTGGAGTCACCATCCCTGGAGATATTTAAGAGACATGTAGATCGGGCACTCAGGGACACAGGTTAGTGGTGGACCTGGCAGTGCTGATTTGAAGTTGAGCTCAATGATCTTAGAGGTCCTTTCCAGTATAAATTATTCTATTCTATTCCATGACCTGTAGCAGATTTGCTCTGGGTGCTGGTAAAGTAGCACCACTGTTCCTGGGATGGCTCTGAGCCTAAACTGATTCTGTCTTTAAAAACATAGAGTTTATAATTCCTGGCACAGTGCCAGGCTAACAAAAAAATCCGGAGTCATCCTGCATATGCCACATGCATGTCTGTAGCTGAGCACTGCAGAGCTGTGGCATTGCTTGCTGATGTCCCTGCGGTGGCAGTAGAGATGTCCTAAAAGATTTGTTCCAGTGGCTCCAGAAGGGATCTGTCACTGATGGTTTTTTCTGAATATTGCTGAGTTCAGTGTCACAGGCCTCTCTGCTGCTGAGTCCCCTTGGGTTTTGGGTTGGGCTAAAAGAATTATTCATTGCTACACCTTTTTGTCAGGTAAAGGGATACTAAAAATTAAACAGAACACCCACAGAAAAAGAAAGAAGTTTCAGTTACTGCAAGCATATGAAAACCAATTGGTTCTTGCTTGATCCCTATGGGGTTCTGCTACTATTGTTGTCTTCAAGCTGAATTATCTGTCCCCAGGCTGAATTCTACAAAAGGAATTGATGTCCTCAAACTGACTTTTCTCACCTTTTGTAAATGTAGTTGATGTCATCAGATAACTTCTGCAGTAGAAGTTGCTCAGCGAAGAAAAGAACTTTGTGTTTCCAGCATTGCGTAAGATTATACTGCCTAAATAAATATGCATTAAGTAGGAGGAGAAGATGTATTAGGTAGGTGTATGTTTTACTGAATAAAAGATAAAACTTTCTACCACTTGTACTTGATTTGTGGAAACCCTGCACAGAATGAACAGTCTCTTCTAAAACTAGGCTCTGTGTCTGTGTTTAGAGAGCTCCTAAAATCTGAAACACTACCACACACCTCACCTCCTGTCGACCCTCACCTATGGAAACCAGGCTCTCAGCAGTACAGGTTACTCAGTGCCTATTTCAAGCTATGTTGTTCCCATACCGGCATTATGAACCCTTGATTTTACAAAGTACAACATTTGCAGAGGTCAGTTGTTTCTAAAGGACCGTGTTTTGCAGTTTTCTCTTGCATTCACCACAGAAAATACTTACTTGACAGTTTTTATAGCTTCAATGGTTGTCAGGTGGTGCAAACCACAGAAGGCATGTGCCTGCACTCTGAAAAACTCCCTCTTTCAGTTGGTGATCAGGCACTCTTACTGAAAAAAGGGAACACTTCATTGTATTCATCCCTACACACTAGTGTCAGTTCCCTCTTTAATCTCCAGAGTTTTACATCCTGCCCATATTAGGACAGCGACTTAAGGGGTGATTCAACCCCCCTAGCCTGAACTGCTGTTATGTAAACTTCTTGTAGGCTTGTCCCCTGAGCAACACTTGTGGGGCTCCCAAGGTGTGCATCAGCAAGAGCAACTGTGGTGCTCCAGCAGCCTCTTTGCCTTGCCCTCTAGAAGTGGTACTACCTCAATTCCTACCCCCAGAAAGAAGTTTGTAGTATTTTCCATGCAATCTGAGTCATGGTACACCAGCTGAGTGGTACCTGTTAACTGGAGAGAAGTGATGTGGATATTGTGGACATTTCAATGGACTTCCCTCACAAAACCCTCCTGCTTTTGGCCCTGGGGAAGGAGGATGTATATTTTTGTCCCTCACAGGATGTGATACTGGCGGAGAAATACCCTTTCAAGGTAAAAAGAGGTAAAGCCAAGTTGTCTCTGCCCTTTGCCAGGGGCTTTGAATCAAAATTGAATCACCATTTGCTTTGCCTTTTATTCAAAATTGAATCACCATTTGCTCTGCCTTTTATCAGGCTGAAGCCATGCCCCAGCATTTCCCCAGAGGCTTGAAACCAGGAAGGCTTTTTTCCTGCCTTTGATGAATAACTGAGGTGTCAGTGGGAGCTGGGGCTGGGGGGAGGGTGCTCTCTGAAATCCCACGGCTTGGCTCAGCTGCAGCTGCAGCTGGACTGCAGGGACAGTACCAGTGACCCTTCCTGCTTAATGAGCCTGGGGCATCCATGGCCAGGAAGGAACCGGCAAGGATTCAGCATTGGGAAACTCCCCAGGAAAGGGAACAGGATATAGGCATGTGGATGAGGGTCAGGATCATGCCTGGTGAGGAAACCAGTGTCAGACAGAGGTCTGGGATGTCTGGGATGTGCAGGCAGGGCCATGGTAAGGCCTGTTAGTGTAAGCCACAGGCACATGCTGCTGGTGGACTGCAAACTGCAGCTCTGTCTAGGCAGGGTTCTGGGGGCAGCAATAAGATCCCACCTGGGGTCACCCTCCACAGCCATTCATCTTAATTCTTAAAAAGTGCCAAGTATCAGAATGTGTGTCTGTTTCCTTCCTGCCCTCCCTGCCTGTCCCTTCACTCAGAAATACCCTGCCAGGCAGCCCTGAGCCTGTTAGCCAAAGCCAAGTATTAGTCTTAAGGATAGATAGGAGTTTTGAAGAAAATTAAATTCTTCCAGATCTAGAAGAAGAGTTTGTCTGGCTGAGTGGCCCAAGGGGTGGAGGAAGAAGGATAACCTTCCTTGTGCACCAGCAAGTCTGCAGAGAAGGGACATCTTGTAAAGAAGCCCAACACAAGAAGACCTCCAGTCAGAGATTGCCTGTCACAAAAACTGAAGACAAAGCTCCGTAGGAAAAAGGCCTCATGAGCTCCAGGGTGAACCTGCAGAATGAGCTATCCAAATGTGCTCTTCAGAGCCCTCAGTGAAGGAAATGAGACTTGAACTGTATCTTACACCCCTACCCCTTTATGACCACGTGCATTATTCCTTTGGGGATCCATCACTTGCCTGCCAGAAAGCAGCAAGAGGAGCTTCATAAGGTAGTGGGTACTCAGTTTTGACTGAGTAAACTTGACCCTGGCCCTAAAGTGATACTATGCTGTACCTGTGAAAGACCATGTATGTCCTAGAAAGTTTTGTTTGCCAAGAAGCCTGAACAAAGCCTATAACAGCTCCTCACCCTTCTACTTGACCATCCAACAATCCCTCTTGCAAGAACAAAGGTGACTACACAGCACCAAGCTTCCATATATCCTACAAAGAACTGGTTTTTCTAGCCTTGTGACAGACAGACAAGACAGGCAGACAGACACATCGCTGCATGTCATCTTCTCCTTTTTCTGGCACACACTGGGATGGCTGTGTACTTTCCAGTTGTGCAGGGGCTGCTGGCCTACTGCCTGCCTTCAGTCAGCTGCCGGTGAGTCACCCGGGACGCCCGGCAGGACTTTCTGAGAACACCCACAAAAGCCATCAGTGACAGCGGGGAAGGGCCTGCATCTTTCCTGCACCCCCACTCACAAACTTTCACTGAGATGAACTTGCTGGCTCTCAATGACAGCCGCTGCCAGCTCCCACCACAGCAAAGGCAAAAAAAAGTAACTGGGTTAACAATTTCCAAGAATAATAGAAGAGTACTTTTCTTTTTCAAGCATCATTTTCATGAATGAATTATTCATACAATTGTGGTAATTCCTGCATTCATAAAAAAACCACCAACACACAAACAATCTTGTGACTTCTCTTGACTGCTGCTGGCTTCTCAGCACTGGGATCCACAGGGAGGAAAGAGACACCAAATTTCTGATCTGCAAGAAAAAATATGATACACTGGCACTGCTGAGCACAGTGACTGCCCCACAGGCAACACGGGTGCCCTAGTCTCAGTGATGAATTTGCACACAACTAATTTTAGGTTGGAAAGTGAAATACCACAAATAATTGCAATTATTCTCATTATATTGATTTTGTATTCTGAGGAGATTTTGTATTCTGGGGAAATTATTTTAATGCTGTGGTACGATATTGATTTTGTATTCTATGGAGACTAAAACTGTCAAAATTGGCCAATATTACATGCATTGTATCTCTATCAATGCCAAGGTATCCCACTGGGTATATCTTGCTGGGCAAAGCTGGATTTCTGTTCCCATCTCTGAGCCTACAATGTATCCCAAAAGGCTCAGCCAATCCCACTTGATTAAACCACCCTATTTTAGCATTAGAATCTCCTCAGGCAGTGGGCACCCTATCCCCTCTGCCCAGAACCCCTGTCCTCTGAGCTGCCAGGACAAGGTGTACACAAACCCACTGCCTAACCACGGTTAGAGAAATCAGAGGAAGTATCACTGCTGATGGACTGGAATGAAATCAGTTGGTCAAAGCTGGAGAGAGGTGTTAAAATGCATTCTTTTTAATATTGTCAACCCTTCACCCAAAAACTTCACCTAAAATTTTCCATCACCTCCAAGTATGGGATACCTAGACACAGGATCACATGGTATCAGGCTGGAAAGAATGTCAAGTCCCTACTCCATCTTCCTGCTCAAAGCAGACACAGCTTTAAGCTCAGACCAGGTCTCCTGGGACTCTGTCTGACCCGTCTTGAAAAACTCTAGGAACAGAGGCTGCACAATCTCACTGGGTGACCCAGTTCAATGCTTGACTCTCTCTCCTCGGGGAAGTGTATCCTTAAATCCAGCCCGAGGCTCTGGTTTCAACTTCAGTCCCTTGTTGCTTCTCCTCCCAGCATGTAGTGCTGTGATGATTCTGGCAATGTCTTCTTTCTGATCCCTTTGTAAATGCTGGGGGGTTCCTCTTAGGTTCTTCCAAAGACTTCTCTGCATCAGGCTGAACTAGACCAAATCCCTCAGCCTCTCCTCACAGGGCAAGTGCTCCAGCCCTTAACATCTTGCTGAACATGCCTCAACTTCCCTGTATTTGAGGGAAAGAGTGTGAAACGGGACATGGTATTCTAGATGTGCTCTGATGAGCCCTGAGTGGAGGGGGATAATCTCTCCCCTCCATCTACTTCCCTCCCTAACTAATATCTTGAAACGAAAGTGTGGGCATGCATGACCTTTAATTCTGGTCTCAGTAACTCTCAGAGAAGTTCCTCGCTAGCCCATTGTTATTATTGTGGTCTGGCGCCAGAAAACAGCACTCAGCACCTTCAAATGCACTCAAAAGGTTTTACATAGGCAGGACCTCTCCTTGGTGTCAAAGACATGCACTACAGCACACACAGCAGCAAGGCAAAGATGAGGCAAAGCCTTAGAGCCTGGCAATAAGAACAGTTGATTTTTCTCTCAGTGTTTATAAAAAAGAGGAATGATCTGATTTATCCACACCATTGCCCCTTCACCAGTAACCTATCTACCTCAGAGGTCTGTGTTTATTTTTATAATGTGCCTACAACCTTACAGGATTCAACCCACTCATAATCTGAAGGTTTAATGGTGCTGAGGGGGTGAATCACCACGCACTGCATGTCTTACATGCTACCAGAAACTCCTGAAACCTGCTCCCTCTCCTTCCCACAGACCCTACCTCACCCACACTGCTGCCACCGAAAGAAAGGGCTGCAGCAGAGGGGACCTTCCCTCCCCGCTGCCACTGCATGATGTGGTCATGACCATTACTCACAGGCAGAGAAGAGCTGATGAAAAAAACGAGGTCTGGAGGGTGAAGTCTAAGAAAATTCACATTGTGCCTAAATCCGAGGATGCCAAGCACAGCCTCGCTGAACAGGAAGCCAAAGGACGTCAGCAGAGTCTCATGCCTGTAAAAACAATATTCATGAGATCAGCCACTTACCTCAGCTGAAGCAAGATCAACAAACTCCACTGTAGCTGGAGATCACCTAAATCACACCTATGTTTGCCTGGTCAAAAATTAATGAAAGAAAGAGAAAAATTGCTTTCTTCTTTAGAGCTGACATTTCTATCTGCAGGACTACATGCCCTTAAAATTAAAATGTTTTTAGGCAACTATTAGAAACAGAGCTGAGCAGAAAACAGCTGCTCTTCAGAAGTGCTGGAGCTTTTGTCAAAACAGTTGAAAAGTAGAAAGTCAGTGTAGAGCAAAAATGAGCAAACCAACACACTTGAAAAAAAACTTTCATTAAAAATTTGTCATTATGTGTCCAGCTGGAACTGGCCACTTTTGCAATAGGGCTGATGACCTTTCTTAGTGGAAATTCCATCTGTCCAGTATTGCCTATCTTACAATAAAAAGTCATCAGGAGAGTCTGGTAGAAAATATCTTCATTTCAGCTATTACAAAATATCAGTTTTGAACTAAATTGGTTGTTGTTGGGAAATGGAAAATAAAAATGAAAAATAATAGTAGTTTCCCCTGGTTCACATAGCTAAAAGTCACTTTCAGTGAAGTAGCAGTCAATTTGTGTGAAATTGCCACATATTTGGTACACAAGAAATAGATGCATAAAGGAATATTGGTAAATGTGCAGTATAAATGATGCAAGTGGTATTCTTTTGTGTTTTTTCTGCTATTACGCAATTACAAGAGTTGGGCTAACACACAATTCTTGATAACTTAAGCAGAGGCACAGTAATGAATCAATATACAAGTGGACTTATGATACATGCACATGTTTGAAATTTATACTTGAGGACAGAATTTTGCTGGGTAAGGAGGAAGTCCAGTGACCATTCTTGAAAGAAAAAAGTTATAAGGGAATTGCAGGCAGTGGCTGCTGATTATGACTCACAGCAGCAAAAACTGCAGACCCATCCATGCTGAAACAAGACAAATTCATCTGCTGACACTTTTAGCAGGATGGGAAAATGAGGACCTGCACCATGAATTTATATCCAGATAGATAATAAATTGATTTTTTATTTGAGGCTTGCACCACACCCTGGTACTAAAATAACATTGCTGTGCTGTTGACTTCAGTGGACCTGTTCTGATTTATTCAGGATCCAGCTCTTTGCTTAACTATCTGGTTAGCAACAGTGAAGTTAAAAGATAAGTTCATAGGACAGGAGGGGGCACAGGACCTCATCTGAAGTTCTTTGAAGGCTTTTGAAAGAGATATTAACCTCATTTGTGTTTGCTTCTGCAGGAAGTCCTTAAAAACTTTTATGGTGTTACCATGGTAGGAATGTAGCTTTCTGGGCTACCCTGTGCCACTCGTTGTCTCACTGTGCCCCAAACCCCACCTGGTGTCAGCACCCATCAGGATCACCCAGATGATGTGTGCAGGGCACACACTGAATGCCACTGCCCAGCACAGGTGAAACCACTGAAGTCTGTCAGGAACCACTCATTCCTCACACAACCAAGAAGAGAAACACACCCAGGACATGGTGAGAGAATGCTCAGGTATGGGTGAGGGAGAGGTCACCAAATGTGAGCACCAGGCTCCCACCAGCCACAGACTGACTCAGTTGCCCACATATGTGCTAACCCACCTCCATCACTATGGTCTCCAGCTCTGCTGCAGACCTGTGAAATGCCAGAGTGAAGTGGTGCCAGACTTTGCAGCCCTGCTGATTGAACTGCCCCCTGCCAGGACTGGCACCAGCAGCAGTCACAGCATGTGCCATTCACATGGGGTTGAAGACTTGGTGCTGTCACTGGTCCTAAGTGCAGGTCAGGGCACAGAGGCACCTGAGACATCCAACCTGCAGTGGTGGATTCTCCCAGTTGGCTTTTCATTATAAAGACAGACAGCAAATTCTGAAACTATATATTTGAACTATGAATACCTAATTTCCCCATATTTCTTTAATAGGAAAAAGAATAATTTGCTTATTTTCTGCAAAGTGTAAGTGTTTGGTGCCAATTGATGTTTATACTGCTTGGCTCCAACTGCAGAGTGCACAAGTTAGGGAGCTGCAAGGTAAATATGAGGAGACACCCCCAGTCAGTAAAACTAAGGAAGTGCTGGACCAGATTGCCCACAGCAAGTGTGCAAGCCTTATCATTGCAGGTGTATAAGAACAGAATAGAGGTATCTGTCACAATCAGCTGAGGTCTTCGAGGCCTGGTCTCAGGGCAGGGGTAGGACAGATCACCTCTGATTGCCCAAACTGCTTATCTTGTCTGTCATGACCCATAAAAAACTGATCCCAACCTGATGCTGCAAAAAGTGCTGTAGCATCTGCTGATGCTAAAAAGTGTCAAAATGTCAGTTTTTAACACCATGAAAAAGACAGTGTCTGTGCACAGCACAGTTGGTCTAACAAAAGGCAGAGGTAAAGGATCAGCATTGAGTCAGGAAAAAAACCTGTTGCCTCCTGAGTAATTCCTTCCACTGCTGCCATCTGTAGTACCCAGGAATTTCCTTAACCATTTCCCACTCCCCAGCAGGGCTCAAAGCACTTTATCTACTGCTGTGTGGCATGTGTGGCTGTGTGATAACCTGAGGCTGTGGACAGCTACAGACAGTTGATTTGGCCAGGGTTATTTCTAGATAAAAAGTTCTGCGCTTCTCTGTTAGGGAATAAAATTCTCCGATGTACCAAAAAGCACTTTCAGTTCCTTAGAGAATGGTAATTTCTCTCAGGTGTCAGCCACATAGATAAAAGGGCTTGCTTCCTCAAGAAGACAAGCAAAGTGAGCAAAGAGACCACCTCTCCCCTTCTCTGACAAGGATTACAGCTGTCCCTCTGTACCCACAGCACAGCAGCACACCGTAAGCTGCAGGAGGCCAGCACTGAATTCTGCCCTCTCACAATTTTCTCCCTTGTGCACTGCTTTCATTCACATAGCAATAGACCTCACAAAGGAGAGCAGCACCCTTACCCACACTGGATGGATGAGGAAACTTGATCAGAGTTTCTACTTCTACCATAGCAGAAGCAAGGATATCTATGCTTCTATGTTTCTGCTATAGCAGAAGCAAGGATACAGCCCAGGTCTTGCACACCAAGAGCTGGTGAGTAGGCAGACAGTCCTTGTGAAGATGTATGGCCACGTCACCACGATTTAACACCGTGACTTTGATCTGTGAAGGGCTTGAGCCTGAGGAAACTGGTCCCAGAACAAAAATGACAGACTGCACTTCTCACCCTGAAGCATTAGCTCATGAAACAACACTCTCCTGAGGCTTTGTGCTTGCTTTGAGCAGGCAGATACCTCAGCCACAGGTAGCTCATTCAAAGGTAAAAGCTCAGTCACAGGCTGGTCTCTCTGACAGCCCTTGGGCCAGGCACACAATGAAATGATCTTCAGCTCTGGGGTGTGTGTCAGACAGTGTAGTTACAAGGCAATATCTAACACACACCAAGGCCCTTGCCCTTTGCAGGATGTCCCACAAAATCCAGTGGAAACCTACACGAAGATTTTCTGTGGCTGTCTGCAAGAGACAGACAGAGGTCCAGGGAAGAGATCTTGTCACCAACACTGCATTTCTAGGAAGGCCATTATGGCAGCTGCAGTGGCTCTTTGCCTCAGCAGAACTGCTTCACATCTATAAGACTCCCTTTTACCATGAGGACTGGTGAGAGAAGACAACCTGTTAACAATGGCCTATCTCTCATTTCCATTCTTTCTGCTTTACCCTCTGATGGTATCTTGCCACTGAACCAGGCTTCAGTCAGTGCTCATCTGCTTATCTTTGTGTCATGTGATTTGCATCACAAAAGAAAATATGTATACAGCTCCCAAGTCCAAGGCAGAACAGTCTGGAGATAAAAATTATCTCCTTGATGTATGTGAGAAGGGCAGCTAGAAAGCATCCTTGATCTCTGACAGTGCTCTGGGACATTTTCTAATAATGGCAATTGTATGTGCAGGTGTTTCAATCACTCAAAAACTATCTGACTACAAATATAATAAATGCCTTAATCTGAGAAACTGTCATGTCCCTCTAGAGGGACTGCATTACTTTGCCTTTAAATGCTCAATTTTTGCTTCAAAGATCTTTTAATGCTTTTCTTAGAAAATATATTACTCTCAGCCAAAACTAGATTGTTTGGAAACAGTGGAACAACATGCTGGGAGACCTGAAAGCACCCTCACCTTTATACTTCTGTGCTGCACACAGTTTTGTGTACTGTGCATTTATAGTGCCAAGAGACTGCTCAATTACCGTTGAAGAAGTTCTTCCAAAACTTAAGTGCAACTGAAATTTGCATAAGAAAGTTTGAACATTTTTAAAGGCTTTTCCTCCCCCCTTGCTATGTGGAGAGCTAGTGGCTTCCTGTTAAGGAAACTTTTAGTCTGCTCTTGTCTTTGTTAGTCAAGTCTGGCATTCCCCTCCGTAAAAAAAAAAAAAAAAAAAAAGAAAAAAAAGAGAGAGAGAGATAGAGAGAGAAAAAAAAAGAGAAGCTATTGCTTAGAAGAAAGCAGTCAAGCAACACTAAAATAGCCTATACCTATATAAATGTTCACTAGCATGGGCACATCCTCCCACATCTGGTACACAAAGTGGGCTGAAATGATTGACCATTCCACCCACCACTTGCACAGGCCTTCCATTTCTACATTTCTAAGAATATAGTGGTTTTTCTTTTCCACAGAGGTTCTTCATTACCACATGCACATATCTTTGGCACAGTTTTACTCCAGACCAGAGAAACAAGGATGGGCCTTTCCACTGAACATATAGCAGAAGACAGAAACACAACATACCAATGACTTCAATCTGCCATCTCTTGAAGCACCTATGCCAGCAAGTGAACCAGATAAATCCCTTTTGGGGTGACACTGATCATGTAGCTAAGGCAAATAAAATGGGTTGATGTCAACAGCTGTCTCTAAGCAATACTTAGTCTGTTTTGGCCACTGACAGGTATGAAAAGAATCTATGAGGTTAAGAGAGATTGAAGGGCTGCAGCAGCACAACTTATTTAAAGAGAAAGCTATAAATGCTGTGGAAAAAAAAGGGAGACAATAGGAAAGGATTAAAGTGGTTTGACCTTTCCTAGATCAGTATGTTGCACTTAACTCTTTTAATTCTCTAAACATGCACCTACTAGGAGAAAAGCACCATTGCTTAAAGCCATGATGAAAACACCTAGCATGTGTAACCATGATGCAACATCACCTACCCGATTTACTGTGCAATTTTTCAAGCATGTAACACAGCATGTAACAGCAGCAGACTCTCCCCCACTGATAAAATAGTTTCAGGAGGATCATGCATATTCTCCCTCCAGCCACCGCAGCCTTGGCACACTACTGGCCAGAGACAACCCTCACAAGATAAAACTACCCTCTGTCATGACTGCTAGGCAGGGAAATGCTATAGGCTTGCCTGCTGCAAGTATGTAGCATATTTAGCTGCAGTATTAAACACTTGTGTCTGAAAACCATAGAGATCAGTGTTTCAGCAGCCCAGGAGTAATGCAGGCCAATGTGCACTCAGAAGTCCACTCACTCCCTTGTGGGGCAAACCCCTCAAAAGTGACTGATTACCTCACTTGCCTTTGTTTGGTGATGTCTTTTAGAGTGGTACTTTAACCAAGCAGATTCTTCTACAGTGCTGCATGAGTGCCCTTCCTTGAGTTTCCTTTGGGTGTCCAGTACCTAAAAAATTAGACACCCCAAAGTAAACAATAACATTTGAAGATATGAGTGGCAAAGGTAGACGTTAAAAAAATAATTACTAGTTACCTTATTTATAAAAGAATTTCTCTATACACCTTCCAAAGGAGGCTGTTACTGTTTTTGTGTACACCTCATTCAGTTAAAACATAACTGTACAAGGATGTTCATTGCCTAATTTGGCCATTTTTCGTTTTTGTGGAAGTGAGTGTACCTTATGACCCATAAGTGCTCTGTGGATACAGTCCCTACAGGGAAGAGCCATGTCTCCTCCTTTTTTGAATGGGTTAACAGGATGATGTTTCACTCTACATTTGTTTCAGAGGCTGTGGATGTTGGTAAAGAAACTTCCTATTCAATGACTATATATACAATACAGGTCTATTTCACCTGGGCTAACCCAGTTTCAGGGTGTGTTTGAAATGTCCACATTTCAACAGCCCTCTCTCTTGCTTCAGTCAGTGTCCAAATTAAGGAAAATAAAACAAAAAACAAGAAGATAAAAAAGAGTCACTTTGCTCCTCAGGTAACCCCAGATTTTTTGGCAAGTAACTTTGTAAATTAGGGGTGCACTTTTTACTGGAATCATACAATTTTAGCTTCAGACATAGTTTATTTAAAAAGACCTAACTTCTGTCAGCATAATTTTTGTCTTTTACTCCAGCATAGAAGCA
The DNA here is from genome assembly GCF_023055355.1 of Agelaius tricolor. NCBI lineage: Eukaryota > Metazoa > Chordata > Aves > Passeriformes > Icteridae > Agelaius > Agelaius tricolor. The sequence continues at coordinate 50,999,072 of NW_027269261.1, forward strand.
TAGAACACCTTCACAGCTTTGTAAACACAATCCAATCCTTCACCTATTCCAGTGTTACAAGTCTCCAAGTTGCCCCTGTGCCAAATATAGTTATCTGCATTCAGTGCTGTCTGGCTGACACTCTTCATCCAGAGAGCTGTCCTGTTTTGATTTGACGCTCAAAAGATCTTGGCTTCATCCTGTATTTGTCTTGATAATGATTAACTGTAATTTAGTTATGAGCAGTTAATTTATCATTTGAACTCCTGTAGTTTTGACCTCCAGCCACTGGAGTTTGTTTGACTTTTTCTACCATTATCACCTTGCCCTGTCTCCTTTAGGAGATGCCTACCAAAGACGAAGCTGATCTTTCAGCTCAAAGTTTTATGCCTTTTAAATTTCTCAGTGAAAGATGTTTTATCCAACAGGCAAATATGCCTCATGGTTTTAAAACAGAATCTTCCATTTAAAAGCCAAGGAAGAGCTTGTGCATCCCATTTTTCCTCTGTTTTTGCCAGCTATATCAGCTGTTCAGATAAGATATGAACCCTGCCTACGCTGACCTGCCCCCTAATTTTTTTCACTGTTCTTTAAAAATTAGTTTAAGGCCTAAGTTCATGTGTTTGCATGCAGTAGGCCAATATAACAAATAGATATGTTCTTCCAGATTATGAACCAAATGTTCAAATGTACCATGTTAGAAACAGCACCATAAATAACTAAAATCAGCTGTTCTGCTGCTGAATCCTTAAAAAAAAAATATTGCTGGAGAAAGTATGCCAGGAAGATAATCTTCCAGAAGTTTAATCAGATAATATAGAAGCTCCCTAACAGCATATTTGTGATAAAACCTCATTAATAGGGTCCTTAATGGGGCTGCAGATGAATCTTAGAGCTTAATAACTCCTTGAACTGTGTTACTGTTTCTGTGCTCTCTTCCAGACCCCAAGATACCTTTTAGGAGTTCCTGATACTCATTGCTTCCTCCATGCCACAGGTACCAACCCGTACAAAGAGCACTTGTTGCAAGCAAATCCTAATATGCCAAAACAACAAATGCAGCAAAGAATCAGCTATCTAAAGGAGATACAGGAGATTGGAGAGAAGGAGCTTTTAGTGAAGAAAAACTACAGGTCAAGGCCTACAGTATTTTCTGCTCACAGAATAACTAATATTAAACATTTTTCAGTAGTTGATGGAAACTATTTCAGCTGTAGGTAGAGCTGCAGCACAAAACCAGGTAAAGAACAGCACAATCCCTTTATTTGCCTTTTATTCATTACTTCCACAGTGAAACTAAAGAAAGCTTGGCCTTAGTTTTAAGCTAAATTTTTAAACATTACAAAAGGTTTTTAAAAAAAGGTAGAAAAGACATTGCCCTTCCTGCTATGAATGCAGAGTATAAAAAAGAGAAAACTCAAGTCTGAGACTAAGAGAAGCCACTAGTGAAGACAAGCAACAAGAAAATGGTGTATATTTAGCATCAAGATGTTACTAAATGTTAATAAATGTTCTATGTGCTGTCAGACTCATTTCTCTGACTCTACAGATGATAATGACATTTGGAATAAATGATGGTGGAGAAGAAAACAAGGGTGTGGATTCTTTTTTTGCTCAGAAATTAGATGTTTCTGTACCCAAAATAGTGACTACTGCAAGGACTTATACTAGGGGCTTTTATTTTTTCTCCACTGACTTTTTTGAGAATTAGTGACCTACATTGTAGAGGGTTTCTTTTTTCTTCCCCTGCTCACAAGTGGCCTCACAGATTCCTATGACTCACAGAAATTTTTAAAAAACAAACCACCAAATGTGTGATTTTAAAACTATCAGTGACAGTTTCATGATCAGTTATCAGAGGGGATTCCACACACTCTCAGTGCAATTGAAAGGAGCACCCCTTTCCTCATTAACGTTCAGGTAGATGTCAGTTCTAGGAAACTGCCTTTAGTTCCAAAGCCAGACTCCTCATGCATGTCCTGGATTTCAGCTGTTGATACCAAAAGCTCTTTTGATTCCATCAAATCATAACCATCCATCTTCTCATAAAATCAAGGTTTATTTAGATTTCCTTCTATATCAGATCTGGATTTTTCCTCTGCTATGCTCAGTGTTCCTAAATAATTACTTATCCCAGACTTGACCCTAGTTATGCTAAATGGTGAGATAACCACTGGACTCCAAGGTAAAGGGCAGACCTGTTTAATTATGCAGTGCTTCTAACTTAACGTGACTGGAACAACAATTCATGCCTTGTTTCATCTTTAGGGAAGAGAGCAAGATCCAGGGAACCAGGGTTTGTTTCCAACTCTTCTGTGCACATTTCAATAACTGATAGAATAGATATAGAAAATGGTCAAGATACTTGCTTGCTTTTCTAGGTACCTACTACTATGAACACCAACATATTAATTAAGATCATGGAATTAATATCAAAATTATTCACCAACACAGTGTAGTACTCTATGATGAGGAAAGCACCACTCATCATACATTATAGGCAGAGAGAAATGTCTACTTCACCAAACATCTTGCCAGCACATGTTTATACTGCACACAAAAATGTTTATTGGGCATTTAGCAACCAAACACTCAGGATAGACAATTGTAAAATTTAAGTTACCCTAGGAAAGAGCTCTTTCATGATCTCACAATGACTTTTCCCACCCTACTGCCATCTCTTTGCATGCACAGGCTGCAAAGCTAGTTATCTGGTGAGCAGCTTTTTGGGCTTTCATGTCCTGCTCTTTGCTCAATGCTTAGCCTCACACTTTACCTGTTCATCAAACATGGCTCTAAAAATAAAATTACTCAGGGACTCTTGCTCTTGCCTCATCACCAAAGCATCTCAGTACCTTTAAGTGTGAGCTAATCTTTGTTGGTAAGCCCTGCAGCATGCGGGGGTGGTACAATCCCCATTTTACACATAGGGAACTGAAGCCCAAAGTGATTAAGGTCAAAAGTTTCCATTACTTTTTTGTACTCCTTGGGACTTCATTTTTCAGTTTGTTTAAGACTCAACTTTCTGTCTCCAAAGCCCAGTGTGTATTACCTCAGCTTCTGCTGTGAGAACTCAGCACTGCTTCACGTCAGACATGAAATCTCCACCCACACATGCGTAATACAAGGAGCACCCGGCCAGTCATCACCTCTGACAAGGTAGGTTTCAAAAAATTTTCCAGCACCACACAGAAATTTTGCGGCAAAGAGGAGGATAAGCACAGTTTCCCAGGGCAGCATGTGACAGCCTTTACCACATGCTGTGCTTGCTCTTGGTGCAATCTCTCCTCAGCCTGCAGCTTCAGGACAAGACAGCAAGCAAGGTCGAGGTCCTGGTCACGTGGGGGATGTCCTTTTCTCTCTGTCTCATATCCCTGATTCCTCAGGACAAATGCATTAGGTGAAGGAAACAGGCATTCTTCTGTATCACACTTAGTGACTTTAGTGTTCTTTAGTCTCAGGGGGAGCAGTAGAAGTGTGGGACAAAGGTGTTGGGCACATTCTATCTCTGGTGTAGAAATGGCAAAACTCAATGAGTTGGAACACCAAACCATGCTGAAGCGCAGACTGTGCAGCGGGGCACACGATGTCTATGCCCACTGCTTCACGTTTTCCCCTTTTCATTCTTCACTCCTCCTTGTTCAGGTTGCACTTGCTTCTTCCTATCCCTCTAATTTTGTTGTCTTCAGCTTTCAGTCTCCATTCCTCAAGCTTTGCCACCAAGCTCTTGTTTCCTTGCTTTACCAAGTTCCAGTCTTCTTCTAACCCTTTTGACTAAGTCTTCATCACTTCAAAATTTGTGATTTTGGACATTTTGTTGATGGCCTTCACCTTCCCATTTTCTGTTCTCTGACTCCTCATCATAGCCTTTCCCTATGGTTCCTCTTATCCCCATTCCACTCAGTTCTTCCTTTACTTGATCTTTTTTTCTCCAGTTCTTTCCTTTAGTGATCCCATATTTTAGCTCCAAGGAAGACCTGGTGTTTTTTCCATCACTTATTTTCCCAATCCCAGTTTGTTTCTACTCTGCTGATGAATGAACTGACTGACTGAATTGCTTCCCTTGTGCAGCTTCTCAGCTCCCAGTTTCCCATCTCCCACAGAATCTGTTCTGCATCCACAGTCTCCCCAGCTTTGAAATGGGGTGTTCTCCAACTTCAGCTGCCAGAAATCATCACCAAGCCTCAACTGCTACTCAGGTAACACCAGGCTCTTCCCAAGTCACTGATATTCCCTTCTTCTACAATGCCTGCCAGCAAGACAAAGGGCACTAAAACTATGAGATAGGGACAAATTCCATTTTTTCATTTACAAAGTCATTATATAATTTTTGCCTACCACCTTGATTTGGACCAATGGGGAGCTGGAATTGTAGGATGTCCAGCTTTGCCCTACAGGTCTGGGCTGGAGCAAACCCACTCTGGATCACCCTGCACAGTTGCACATAGCAGGCATTATTGGATCTGTAAGGGGATGGAACATACTCCATCACACTGTGGGGAGCACACAGTTACAGGATGTTACAATTCACTCCACCCCTGGATGAAGTTGGTCTGGTTTAGTGTAAGAACAAAAAAAAAATCAGTAAAAGTGGTTTGATCTGTGAGAAAATATAGATTTTTTCTGTTCCTTTTATTAACCTGAAAATATTACAATCACAGTAATGCATTTTTACTCATTAGAAAACTTTTAATTTCCACTTGCAGCATTGGAAGCATAAAAAACAAAAGGCACAAATTAAAGAACAAGGAGACAGTGCTATAGCCCCCTACCTTTTAACTAAGGACCCTTTGGTTAGTATATTGGGATGTGAGGAGACACAGGCTCTTTTTCTACATCTAATATCACCAGATGGTACAGTCCAGGGTACGGTGCTCCCAACCTTGCACATTGAGTCTCACCTACTCTATTCAGAAATGTTTAACTCTTAATTGGAATAGCCTCAGTAAGATTTCTCATTGTTAGTTTATGATGAAACCTAATTCCATGGTGTTTTCCCTCCTACCCAAAAAATAAAAAATTATTTAACACTTTGAACAAGAGGGACTGAAAGACTCCTTCATACTCTGTCCTCCATCGTAGCTTGCAGGTTTCCTTACATCACCGAGAAGGGTAAAGGGAAGGTAGCTTTGCCCCTGCCTTTACCTGGCCTTCCATGGCAGAGGTAGGAACAGCAACACTGGGTACATGACACCTCCCCCGAGCCACAGTGCAACAGGGGGAATTGGTATTTCTGCTTGCCTTCACCCTGGAGACAGGTGGAAGGAAGTGTTTAATCTGACTCTTGGCAGTTTCAGGTCAACCAGAGCATATTTCTTGGATGGCAGGCAAAAAGTCTCTATCCACAAATGCAAACAGCAGTAGGCTTGGGCTGACATTTCTTTGAGTGGCAAGTGGCTCATCCCTGATGAATAAGTCTTTTTATTGCAAGAAATCAGGTCTCTGCTCCTAAGACTGGATCATCAGATCAATTTAAATAAAAAATTAGTGACATTTTTTTAAAAGACAAAATTATGTTGCTTTTTTTCTTAGCCTTGTCCCTAGAAAAGAATTACCTATTTTAAGTCAGGCTTTCCCTCATTCTTCCCTTTACCAAATTCATTGTAGAGACCAATCTGATATTTTATTTTTTTAAAAAAGGGGTTGACAAACATAGAAATAAACAGGAAACTGGGTTTTAATGACAGCAATGCTGAACACTTTACCAAACTGCTTTTGCCCGATTGTGGTTATAATTAAGACATAAGATGTAAACACATGGTCTAATTTCATTCTTAAGAAACTAATCAACTTTCTCCTAATGATAACAGTCCTGGCCTAACATCAAGCAGATACACTGAGTACTGAAACAAGGCAAGAAATGGTTAAGTGTGCATAGGTGCCTCTAACCTGCAAAATGCTCATGCAGTGGTGAATGTTCAGCTAGGAGATTTACCTTTGATAAGCAATTCAGATGTTAAATTAGCTATGCACTACAACAGCACTGTGGGGGTTTTATGCAGAGTTCAGTGGAAGTAGATAAACTACTTCAGAGCTTCATTAGAATTTTGCAGGACTTCCTTGGAAGGAATCCCCCTCTGTGCCCAGGATGGCTCTGGTATCAGGAAGTTTCTCCAGAGTTTGAAGACTCACACTTTGAACTCTGAAGTAACAGCAAAGCTCTACTTTAGCCTGTTGTAAACTATTCCCACTATGGTGCCATCTGTCTTATCTATAAAGGAACTAATCTCTGCCAAACACGAGGTTGGAGATAACCCTGTTTTCATTAATGCCCAGTTAAATACACGTGCCAAGCAGCCAAGGAGGGAAGAACTCATCTTTCTTCTGCAAGAATCTCCACAAGAATCTATTACAAAGGCAGAGTGTGCAGGGGTTACTTCTTCCCTGGACCTCTAGGGGTTCAACATACCATAGAAAGAAAACACAGATGGATCATACAGACACCTGCTCTCACGGCAAATGTAATGGACCTGCAGCCAGAGGAGTAAACAGTCACAGAAGCACAGGGACTCCTGGAATGATGCATGCTTAGGTCCTGGCCTGTGACCAGGAATAACTAATGGCTGTTTTTTCAGGTGGAGAACTTTTATAAAACAGACATGCCCAGGCTGAGTGTACTTGCAGGGGCATGCTGAGAGGGACCATGTCAGAGCATACCTAGCGAGCCACTCCGATGCTGACATGCTGTCCCTAGGACTGACAATCTCAAAGGATCACTAGAAAAGCTTGAAGCTTATCACTCAGTTTGATTTTCCATCACACTGAAGTGACTCAGATTAAGCCCCTCTCAGGGTACAGTTTATTAATCATGGCAATCACTGATCACAATGCTGTCAGAACCACTGGTTATGCTAAAAGAGTTACCTTCCTGCTCAGGCAGCAAGATGAGCAAAAAGGATGCTATCAGGGCAGACAGACTTGATCTTACACTGTCCTGGCTACCCCAAGAGTCAGCAGCCATGGGGTGTTCACACAGGCAGATCTGAGCAGCAGGGATGGGGGCACCCACAGGTACAGCCTGCATACAGCCCATGCATTACTTGATAGAATAACTGCTGTTTACACACATATCCAGCATACACTGTTGTGTATTTCTCAGCAGATGATGTGACCCTACTCATTCTCTCTTTCTTTTTTTTTTTTTTTGTAAACAGGTACCAACCCTTAAATGCAGATGTTTCTTTGGGAGAATATCATAACTGGTCCTCAGTGTATACCTAATTATTTATTTAGTCCAGGAAATGGCAGGATGACATAAGCCTGCTGAAATTGCCAGGGAAAACCTATGCAGGCAGATGTAATTGACCTCATTGAAACATCACAGGCCAGAGCAGGCCTTTACTGCGGTAACAAATCCCATGGAATAGTTACTGACTGTGGGCTCCTTGTTTTTCTGCCACAAGTTCTCATGGAATTTCACAACAAGTGAAATTTGAGAATTAGCCATAAAGTTAGTGTTTCCCTTTCATCTCTTTTTAAAATGAACTAGTTTGGGCAAAGTACATGACCATAAAAGGGAAAAAATGACAGAGCAGCAGAAAGAGGAGGCTGAGGAGATCAGGATGAGATGTGTGCTGGACTTCCTAAATTGTTTGACTCCTACTCCACAAACCAGGCATGATTCAGCTAGGATAAAGCAGGGCACTTAAATTTTTGGCAATGAACTTCCAATCTTTATCTTGTCCTCAGCAGAGTATTTCCTTCACTCTAGATACTATGCAAAAGCATCTATTTGTTCTTTTTTTTCATCATTTATTATTCTGTACAGAGAGGACTTGAAAGGTAAATTATTCTGATGACAATGGTGAGGAGCTGAGTAGGACTTCAGCAGTTCTCCCCTTAAAGGAAAAAAAACAAAGGTTTTGCAATAGAGAAAGCAAATTTCTTTAAAACTGGTCTACCAAATAAAGAAATGCCTTCTCTTAAGTGTAAGACAAATTCATCAGTTCAGTTACAAAGCATGAGAAATGCTTTTGGACAATGAACTATTACAGACATACCAAAAAACTTAAACCTATGGCCTCTCAGAAGCTGCCTGTCCTGTACAGTCTGGACTCCATCACTGCCCCATCAAAAGGGAGTCCTGTTCCATATGAAGGTCAGCACAGAGAGATGCATTTACATGGACCAGGTGATCCAGATCAGACAGTCCTTTGTTAATGCTCGAGAACCATGTGACAGAAATAATTACTTGGGGTGTTCCACATACACCACAGATGCATATATTTCTACAATGTCTCCTAGGCATGATACACTACCTTTTCCTATATGATTTTCAAAGCTGTCTGAGACTACTTTTACTTCTCTCCACCTGAATGAGTAAACTGGAATTTGTAGCAAGCAGATACAATTTTTGCTTCTGAAGCATCAAAAATTGCAAAAGTGGGAGCATATGACATGAAAACACACTCCCCCTGTGTATATTGCAGAAATCTTTAAAAATCCTCTCTGTGAAGTTAGGAATCAATGATTATGTTAGCCTTACTAGCAAGTGCTGTCATTGCAAAAATGGGGAGTCCTTTCCCTCTGAAATCAGAAGAAAACAATGTACTTTTTGAGCTAAAACACATGATCAGAGTCACCTCGTGGACATTGAGTAAACCCATGTTTACAAAGCAAACTCACCATTTCCCTGATGGGAGATGACTGTTAGCTGTTAGGAAAAAATCTATGGACTCTGTTATGTAGTTCAGCATATGCTGGTAAATTCCCATGTGTAAATAAATATCCTTCTTTGGAAGTATTTTTCTTGGGGAAATTCTGACCCTGCTGATACAGGGCAGATAGATTTTCCCTACATTTGGAAAGCTAACTTGAATTTCTGGCCACGCATAAAGCCTCTCACGTTATTCCCCATGCACAGAATGTGCTCTACACAAAGGAAATGCCTTTCCTCTGCTTTTGAAAGTTCAAGAATGAATTCACTTCCTCATTGTCCCTGAAGGCTGTGAGCTTTGAACCGTCCCAGAATGTAGTTAACCTCTTAACACATGAGATTCTGAAACCTATTGAATGCTTAGCACTTTTGAGGTAAAACTCCCGTTGAATAGTTTGGTTTGAGGGTTTGCCAACTGAGATTAATTCTCACATCTAAACTAGTAACTCTAAAACAGGATTTGCAGTAAGTGCTGTTGGTACAGACCCCTCACACCATCCTGTTCTCTCTAACAAAATCAAAACAGTCTGTTCCTGAAAGAGATGTTGGCCATGTGGCAGCAGTTATGGGCCCGACAAAGCCCAAGAAACTCAACAGGCTGTGGTGCTGTCATGTTTAGAAAATTGTGAACATAAAAGCCAGCCAGAAGCATTCACCAAGTACTGTAGAAACTGGTATTTCATGGCTATTTCTCCACATTTAGATGATTTGGGGGAAATGACAAAAATTACGGAAGAAAAGAATGACAAGCTTCATGCTCTATGATTCATGACTAAAGATTACCTTCACATGGTCACTTTTTATTCACTTAGCCCTCCCCATGTAATTCCATCACTAAGACCTGCTGAGAAGAGATATTTCCATCTTGAGAGAAAACAGTATCAGCAGTTTTCCCATTTTGTAAAGGAATGAACAGTCACTCATTCAAATATGCACCAAGTACATGGAAATTAAAAACAATTCAACATAGCTTCACTGATTTTAAAGAGTGTAAGGCTAGTTTAATAAATGGAAACATAGGTAACAAAATACATTATTGGACATACATAAAAGAAATGAGAACAGTTTGCAGGGGGTTTTTTTCCATTTGGATCATACAAACTGCTTATATTTTGGATCATACAAACTGCTTATTTCCATTTGGATCATACAAACTGCTTATCTTATAGTATTAGATATATATATAATATATATCTTATATTATACAAACTGCAGAAAGTAAGAACTTCCAGTGAAACTAGAATTCATTGGGAAAGAAATACAGAATACTAAAGATCTGGAAGACTGGCAAGTCTGCTGAACAGCAGGTTGTTCTATCTAAGAAAGTTTTACTGACTGCATTACATGTTGGAATTGTTCGAGGAACAGAGGAGAGAGGAGTAAGAGCTTTAATTAAGCGAGCAAGTATTTGCTAGCTGCATTCCTTGCCCCTTCCCATCCACTCCCAGAGAATATAGCTTTGTGCTAAATACTTACTTCATACCTAAAGTTAGAATAGCTGATCATCTCATCAGATAGGAATATAGAAAGGAAAATAACAGTAGTCCCTGCTTGATTTCACATGAGGCATTATCTTTAGCTATTTATTTGTTAACCACTTGCTGACTCATGGATGCAGAACTGATAGCTGAAACAAACAGCTCCAAAACCAGACTCTGCTTTAGAGTCCCCTGCTGTGGTGTGCACTGACATTTTGGTAGCACAGCAGTCATGCCAGCCTAAAGATCAAGTTAAAAGCTACAATGGTTGGGCTTGCACTACCTAAACCCAGCCACTGCTCTGTGCATTAAGGCAGTTTTAGAAAGCAAAGACATACCTGTGCAGAATCCATCCCTCTGCAGTGCTATCTATGCAGTGCTTTATGCTTACAGCCCTCAACCTAAATCAAAGACCATTCTGACAGTAGTAGTTCACAGTTAAATGAAGTCTGCTACACATGGATGGTAACTCTCCGGAAGCAGGGACCACGTGTTAGGTGGTCCCTGTGTCTAGGTGTTAAAGTACAGCAAAAATAACCATGTGTCTAGGTGTTAAAGTACAGCAAACACAACGCAAGAAAAGATTCTATTCTAAAGAGTCTGTAGTCAAAGTTAAACAAGCATGATAACAGAAAAGTGTGAGGAAAGAAGCATTCACAAACTTACCATACAACTGAGAAATTGAGGTGCCAGAATGTAAGCCACAGCCCCAAATCCCACAAGAAACTGCAACAAAGCACAGGATGGAAAAGTACTGGGAACAATCGGACCTGTTTCTATGCTCTTTCCTGGACAGCTTCTCAACCTCTGTGAGAAACAAGGCAGTGAGGTCAATGGGCCTTTGATTCAGCTTTCTACTGCTGTACTTAGTTTAGCCACACATCTAGTCTGAGCCTGCATCAAAATCTACTGAAATCACTTTGCTCTCCTAAGCAGAAATAATGTTGGTCTTCCTCTTATTTCTTGCTGGGGCATTGTTGGAACTCTCTGTACTGTGCACTGAAGGGGGCCAGTAATGCTGGGCTGTGCTGCTGTCTCAAATGTAGCTATACATAGCTATGTCTGCAGTTCTTAGGGGTCCTGAGCCTTGCTGCAGTATCTACAGATACCAGAGGAATAAAAAACAAGTTACAAAGATTTTATCATCATCGCTTAAACTTTTCCGTGCATTTCACAGACAACATCGCTGAAACTTACCTCCAGACCAGGAGGTAAGTATATGGTTAAGGCAAATCTTCAGTGTGGTTAATGCCATACTTAATCCCCTTACAGATGATAAAATCTGTTCTTAGAAATGTCCGGTGTTTGCCTCCATAGCTCATTTTTCACACTGCTTCACCATCCTTAATGGGAGAATACCACCCTTACTGTTTAACCTTCAGGTCAACAAAAGGGGCTGAGGCAAGATTTGAACTTTCAGCCTCTTTGAACCCACTGCAGTTCCAGCCCTTCTGACACTTTTCTCAGAAATACTAAAAAGAAGGAGAAAATGAGCTCACACACACACACACACACACACACACAAAAAAAAAAAAAAAAAAAAAAAAGGCAGAGGAAGCCTTGGCCCCAGGCCATAAATAAGAATCCCTACTTCCAGTACAGTCATTTGCCAATATACCCTGGTAATAGTCTTCTTTGGAATCTGTAGTTTCAGATGAGTGTAATGGAAAAAATCACAAAACCCAAAACCAGTTCATCTCTTGCTATCTCAGTGGCAGACATGATTTGGGGTTTTTTGGTTTTGTTTGTTTGTTTGTTTTACCATCATTACTTGATTCAGTAATAAGCACCATCTTTCTGTCTGAGAGATGTTTAGGGGGATTTTCCCCCCTCTCTTTCCTTTGCACTGACAAGCTCTTATCACTTCTCCACCAGGAAAAGAAGCAACGGAACAGCTCCTGGAAGACAGAAGTGCTGAACTCAAGCATGACCTCAAGCACTGCTCTTGCATTAAAAGGGATTTCCCTTTAATGATCCTTTCCCTCCCTACTAGATGAATCACACCTCTTACAGAATTATCTGATATTAAAAGACACAGCAAATGACTGAACTATTAAAAGCCTGGATGTTACTACCCATAAATATTACTATAGTCATCATCCAAGCATTGAATATTATGTGAGTACTGTCTTAACATTGAGTCTTTCCTAGTGCAGCCTCTCAAACATTTACAATGGTGTTCTGAACACTCTGAGGTCCTGGTTTAATTTAGTGAGTGTGAGCTACTCCTTCCTGAACAGTAAAAAGAAGCAAAGTAATTAAAATAATTTAGAGATACAAACCTGAATGGGGCCTCGAGAGATTTCTTTTTTTTTTCCCCCAAGTACAATAAAGAATTGTTATTGATTGATGTGCATGAAACTGATTACCTAAATTTTCACAAAAAATGGATATTCTGCAATTCCCAGGGACAGCTTTCTCCAGGGTTATGTAAATATTACCACTTACAAGGGTGGACTGTTTCACCCTTATGCTTAACTAGAATGTAGATAGCTGAAAATTAAAATATTTCTTATTCTGTCCTTAATGCCAAGAACTTTCCTCTTCCCTCAAGAGATGCAGACATGCATACCTACCTAAAAATACATGTGTGCATGTCCATAGTTATGTGTGTGTATGTGTGCATATTTACACACACACTTTAAAGAAGAAAATTTTCCTTGACTTTATACATATCTATATATGCTTATATTTCATTAAATGTAAGCATTATACCATAAATGATGAGATAAACTATAGGGTATGACTACAAAAAAAACCAAACAGGAGTCATTCAGAAAAGAGGAATTCATGCATTCTATAACTACTGATGTTGCTGATGTTTTTAATGTATTCCCATATTGCTGAGGAGTTATGGTTGACAAGACAGAACTTTATTTTGTGCTGTGCAAACTCAGATCAAATGAATTCCTGCCATCCTGCTCAGACCTGTTTGATAAACATCTGCTCCAGCAATGTGCAATCAACTATGAGTTTATCAAGGTATAAACAGTAATTATTAATATTCAGACATGCTTACCATTTAGAAACCAAAAATTAGCTGTTGCCTTTTCAGGTTTTCCTGGGTCTCAGCATCTCCATCATGGCTAGGACTACTTGTTAATTTATTTGCTGCAGTTTCCTATACAAAGCAGGGTGCAACTCAGTTCTTTTTTCCCTATTTCCCACCTTAGCTCATCATTCCTACTCCACAGTGAAACCCTCCATCACTTCAAGTACTCTCTGTAAAACACTGTGAGGGGCTGGGCTTCATATTACATGAGAGACATGTTTTGGATAAAAATATTTTTTTTCTCTAATCAGATCACTTCAGCAATCTGCTACCTCAGTCCTCAAGAGAGGACAGGGGAAAATGTCCAGGAGAAGGGAACAGTAAGATGCTGGCAGAAGCATATACTGTGTAAATCAGAGCACAGATGCTGCCCTAGTTATGCAAGCCCAGTTCCCTCAGGCATCCAGTTCCCTGGATTTTAGCCACCCCACAGACTACCAATCATCAAATGCAGAGCCTTCCTACCCAACTATACTTTCCAAGACAGTAGAGAGACTAGGGGAGCAAAAAGAAAAATAAAACAACACACCCACAAAAACCTTTAAAAGAAAACTCTCCAAGGAGAGGAGGGGGAAAAAAAAAAAAAACAGCAAAACAGGAGGCATTATTCTTTTTCCAGCCATATCCCTGACTTACTTCTTTTTGAACACAGGCAGAGGAGAAGGATGGCTGCTGTGCAGAGCCAGCACAGACCTGTAAACCCTGGGAAAGATCATGTTGCCACATAACCCTGCTGTGTGACACGAGCAAATGATCTGAGCCAGCTGCTGCTACGGGAGGTGAGGTGAAGGAGTTCAAAGCTGAACTCATCCAAAATCCACCTGTTCTCTGAAGGAGTCAATATTTAAGACCTGATTTCAAGGTGTGCAGCAACCCTGGCTTCTCATCCTGCCACTGGGAGGGGTGGATACTCAGGAACAGGAGCTCATTATCTGGGAAGATGAAGTGTTTTAATACTGCAAGAAACTTTGTTCCGCTGTATTTCATTTCTGGGTGCCTTCAGATTGTAAGGCTGTTGAGCAAGAAACTGCCCCTTTTCTAGCATACATCCCATCCATAAATTATATTAACAGGACTTAAATATTAGGGTTTTATTCGGTGAGTTTTTTCACTGCACAGATATTAGCACGTTTTTTAAAGGTGTGCATTAATTGTTTACAATAATTAAATGTAATGATTCCAACAAACTGCTAGTTGCAGTCAAGAATTTACAATCATATTCAGACACTAAGATCTCCCCGACTTGACAGTTTTAGCCCAAGGTTCTGCAACAATCTGACCCCAAGCAGGGCTGGATTAAAGCACATGTAACATCTCCTGCCGAAAATGCCAGCGTATTGGGACTACGGGGTTCTATATCGGCCTAACCTCTAATTGAAGAACTGAAGTCACTTGTGGTTACTTACAATAAAGAGTCAAAAAAACCCCCAAAAAACAAACAAAAACCCCCCCCAAACCAAAAACAAAACAAAACAAGAAAAACAAAACAAAACTTGTTTGGGTCTGAAAACCTCTGGAAGAGCAATACTTTCCATGGGACGGGCCCTTTAATGTCCTGCTGGAATGCTGGGGCAGGGGTGTGGGCATCTACCCCCGGGCAGCTGCAGCCCGAGACCCGTGTGCCGGGGCAGAAGCTGGCCACGCGTGCCCGTGAGGAGGAGGAGGAGGAGGAGGGCACGGGCAGGGCTCCCGGGGCCGCCGCCTCTCCGTGTCCCAGCCAGAGGCTGCCGGGCACGGCCGGGGCGCCGCTCTGCGCAGGGGCACGGAGCACTTCCGCACCCAGCGACGCAACACCGGGCCGGCCCGTGAGCGGAGCGAAGCCTGCGGGACGGGATGGGCAACCCCCTGCCCGGGGGGGAAAGAATAAGGAAGGAAGAAATGACATCCCGGCTCCCGAAAATCCCGCGGCTGAGTCACGGCGGGCGGGCGGGGAGGCGGCGGGGCTGCCCAGTGGCGGCGCCCCCTGGCGGCGCCCGTCCGCGCCGGTTGTCACAGGCCGGAAAGTCCCGGCGCTCTGCCGGTGGAAATCCCCGGTGGGGGTTTTTTGTGTTGTGTTTTCAATCTCCCTTTTTTTTTTTTTTTCACCCGGGCGCTTAAACAGAAAGGGAAAAAAACAAGAGGCTGGGCTCAGCCCTTCATTCCGCAGCGGCGGCAGCGGCAGCAGCAGCAGCTCCGGCGGGGAGGCGGCGGAGAGGAGGGAAGGAAGGAGCCCCGGCGCGGTGGGGGTTGATGCTCCGTCCCATCGCCTCAGCCCCGCTGCTGAGCAGGAGTCACGGCAGGATCGGCCGGAGGAGAAGCCGCCCGCGGAGAGGTGAGCGCCGCTCCAGGCAGGATCCCGGAGCACTTTTGCAGGAGGGCGCCGCGGGGATCGGCGGCTCTGGCGGCGGGCTCGGCGGTAGCCCCTGTGCCGGCTCCCGGCCGGGCGGGGACGCTGTGCCCGCGGCTGCGGCCCGGCCCCCGGGGGCTCCGCGGCTGCTGCGGCTCGCAGAGCGAGCACTGCGCGGCCGGGCTGGCTGCGAGTGCCGCGGGGAGATCCGCCCCGGAGCTGCGGGCTCCTTCTCCTTCTCCTGGGAAGCTGGCGGGCCGCGTTGAACCTTGCCAGCTTGCACGCCCAGCCCCCGGCGGAGCACTAGGGCAGGGAACTAAGAACGCGGAACACTTACTGTGTGTATACCAGTCCTGTGGGATTTCAAAGAGCCTCGCTCCTCAACTTCTGATTTGGCGAAGAGTAGTACTGTGTTTTGGTTTGTACCGAGCAAAGACTCAGGCAGAAAAATCTCGGGGGGCTTAAAAGGTATTAAGCATGTTTGTTTTAGAAGTTTTAGCACTTTATGGAGAAGTTTATTACTTGCCGGTTTTCAGATAGAGGACAGAAAATGAAAATGACTTTATGAAATCATTGGCAGATCTCAGAACAGTATTCAGCTTTCCCAAGCCCAGCATCTTCAGCATTACATCTTTGGAAAGGATGCTGTCTCTAATTATTGTTTACAGCTGTTCCTTTCTGGGAATTCCTAGTCATTACCTGTGAGAAGGTTAAAGTAGCATAGCACACAGCAAAGCACAGTAGACTATAAACTGATATAACTGTAGCTCAGTTTTCTACTTTTAAATGAGTCCAGCTAGGTGTGTATTGAGCTCTGTTTGTTTCATCACATTGATTTTGAAAATAAGGGTTGCTTGGCTTTTGCTTTGGTTCACATTTATGACTGTAAATAGCACAGGCAGTAATTTCCACCTGTGGAGGGGAAAAAGTGCCAGTAGAGCATAGTATCAAATACTGTAGTTTCAGTAAATGCTTCTGTAAACTCAGTACTTTTTGTTACTTAAAGCTGGAAATAACCATTTCAAGAGTCGATGCCGGTAGTGCTTAGTCATGTGATTAATCTTTATTCGTGTAAAAAAAATCCCATTGACTCAATGTTTCTAGTAACATAAGTAAGTAATTCAGTACTTGGGTCATCTCAGAGCAAAGCAGAGCTGTGGTTATCACATAGATTAGTAGGGGGTTGTTTATATTTTTTTTAGAGTCATTCATACGTTTAAATGAAGGATTACATAAATAGCATGTGTAAAACTATACTGGCGAGGAGAGTGGATGAGAAAATATGTAATTTTCATTTTAAGGCTGTGTGCTGGTGAGGGAATGATAAGAATATGCCATCTTTATTACCTAAAGGAAAGCTTTTCCATATGTTGCAAGATGTGACAGCTGTGCTCACGGTCCAGAGTGCTCTTAGGGTGTGTGAATGACATCACCCTAAAGCAGGACTTTGTAGCATCGCCTGTTTCAACTGTCTCTATTTAGGGCTTGTCGGGTTATCCTCTGTATCTCTCCATCAGCTGGTTCTCAGAGAGGTTATAGAGCTCAGCTCTTGGCACCTGGAGTTTGAGGTCCTCTCTCACCCTGAGAAGGTCTTTTCAAAAGCTTTGTCTGGGCATTTGGAGGTTGATGTTGCCAATGGAAGTGTCTGGATGAAGAGGAGAGAGCAACTATTTCCTTGGGGGAAAAGGAGGTGCCAGAGCCCTTCTGTGCAGGAGGGGTCTTCTGCCTGCATAGACCTGGGAATGCCTTCCTGGTCCGTCTGTCAGGCTGGAGTTCTTCTTCCTCTCTCTGTGCCTCCCATCTCCATGAGAAAACTTCCTAATAGTTGCATAAACAATTTTTAGTTGCTTCTTGTTTCCCTGTACTTGATGTCCAGAGATTGATACACATATGTGGCTTGATACTTGTCCCTAGATTCATAATCACAATGGTAGGTTCTCCTAATGTGACTAGTTGTACTCTAAACATTTTAAGCATGCATACTTTTATTTTTGAACAAAGCAAGAGTGTTTCTGGACAGCATGGAGAGTCTCTCCCTGTAAAAACAGATTATTGTTGTTATTCTTACTGTAGTGCACAGGGGTTTTGAGGGATGTGGTCCCTACGTTTGGCTCTAACTAGCCACAAAGTTAGTGTCCTCTGAGTAAGTATTTCATAGAGTGTAGCAGGTTTGAGGTTATGGGTTTCTTTTTTTGTTTTTCCTACTGTACCCCCTGAGGCCAGAGTTACTGAAGAAAGGGATGCAGGGCAGTAAACATTACATGTCCTGCTGTGGAAATATATTGGGGGTTTTGAGCCAAATGGAAATGCTTTTTCAGCTCTGTTGACTTACCCGTGAGTAATAGTGGCACTGCAGTCTGCACCCCCACACGGCACAAGCACTTCTGAGCCATAGCTCTGCTGCTCACAAAATACAAAGAGCCTCAAGAAAAGTAACGTAAGCCTGTCCTCCAGTGACAAATTCCTCATCCACCATATCTGGCCACTGTAAGTATGGGACTGATACTAGCACAGCCTGCAATTCTTTGTGCTCTTTCTGTACTCTTCTGACCATCACTGCTCAGAATGTATGGGGCTGAGGAAATCTGAAATGGTCATTAACTGCTTTTTTTTTGGCATGTTTTCAAAACAAGAGCTTGAAAGGTCCTGAAATTCAGCAAGTGCATATGGGAGTACACTGTGCAATTATCAATTAGTTAAGTTTCCAGGATAATTTTCCCTTCCCTTGACCTTGCCTTCTCTTATCCTTATTTTGATTTAAATTCTTTTTTTGAATCATGGTGCAGTTTCCTTACTTATGTATAAATCCTCTTCAATATCATAGTAAATTATATTAGCAAATGTGTGGGATAAGCTGATCAGTGTCTGTATTTGAGTAATGCAGAAAAGTTAGTGAATGTGAGCTTTGAAAAAACTTATTATGAATTTAATATGAACTTATTATATTTGTTATTTATGAAAGGCTCATATGGGCTGCATCCACTCTACTTGTTTTAGGCAAAACTTCATCCAGAATCCCACGCTGAAAGTGCCGTGGGATTCTTCTCAGTCACTGCAGAAGTGATAGCACTGTGATAGAAGGACACTAACATGCCAATAAAAGGATCCTTTTTCATTTCATATGTCTTCTAGAAACATGGCTGGCCAACACATCCTTCCTCAAGCTTTGTATCAGAGCAATATGCTGAAGGCTATGAAGATCAGAGAGAGGACACCTGAGGATCTAGTCAAACCTCCCAGTGGAATAATTCATCACTTCAGGACTATGCACAGATACACCATAGAAATGTTCAGAATGTGCCAGTTTTGTCCCCAATTTCGGGAAATGCTTCAGAAGTCCCTGACTGACCAGGCTACCCAGACTTCACTGGAGTGCCACAGGAAGCTCAACTGGTGCAGGGAAGTTCGGAGACTCATTCCTTTGAAGACTAATGGTAAGTTTTGAGCAGGTCTTTGCACTCACAGTAAAACAGGTCATACATATGTATCAGCTTTATTAATAGCATCTGAGTTCACATTACTGAAGCAGAAGCACATGGCTTTAAAAATGTGCTGCCTTTCAATCTGTTTTGAAATTAAAAATCTTTCCACAAGATGTGCTGTTCTGAGGCTGTAGCAGACCCTTGCCCATACCACAGTATGTGAATACTGTGGAAATTTCACAGGTATGTTCACAATATCAGTAACCTGTGGCACATCAGAGTCAAGAACAAGGCAGGGAAACTTGATTTGGAAGCTACTGCCTTCCCATGAATCTGACTCCTACTTGTTGGCTGCTTCATCGGAAGTGCCAAACGTCCTTTACTGCCAGGCAAGGGGAGCCTTCAGATGCCTTGAGTGACCCGGGATGCATTCCCATGTATATTTAGCAGAAGCTAATATCCTTTCAATAAGCCCTGCTGTTGTAGCTGGCAGGCAATGCTTGCTTGCTCATCCAGCTTTAACAACAGTGATGGCAATAGCAGTCAGAACATGGAGCCTCCCAGGAACCTGACACTGCTGTCCCTGGGCTCAGCGCCCCACTCTGGGGCCTCTCCCTCATCCTCAGCTCCCTGCCTGGGTTTGCCAGCCCTTGCCTTCCCTAAGCACCCACTGCTAAGTCCCATGTGTGTGACTGACACCCATCTTTGTGCAACACAAATTTTGCAGTGCCCTTTTCTCTCAACAGTCGGTGCTGGTTTCAGGACTTGTCTTTTGGGTTACTCTGTGTGTGTATTGCATCAAGTGCTACAAATGAAAAGGCACAGCAGTAGTGCCAAGATTTCCTGAACAGGTTATGTTTCTCCACAATCTTGAGCAGGAAACCTTGGCACATGACTGTAAGACTCATGGGCATTTTGCATGCAGTGGAGGAAAGATTCAGTAATGGCTATGACTTGTGGTCATGCAGCTGCAAACTTGGACTCAGGATTCCTTACAGCACAGGTTGCCCCTAACCAGGAACAATAGACTGGGACAGTGAGGACTTGAAGAAGATGAGAAATACTTACTCTTTGCTCAAGGAGCAGATCACAGCAGTTATAGAAACACTGGGTGTGGTGGACCTGCAGCATTGTTGAAATCCATGTTGTGTTCTGGGTTTGCTTCTTTTCATATCTGCTTGTATACACATTGCCCTTATCTTCATAGTCCACATTTTTTTCTTTCCAAGTTCTGCCATATTTTTCAGTCTGACTCTACCCAGCTGTGTTGTACAGAAGCCATAAAAATAGACCCACTGAGTAAATGTCACTGCCCAACCTAGAGCCTGATGCTGATGTGCATGTCTGTAACTGTTGTAGAGGCATTGACCTTCTGGTGGGCTTTTTGGGCTGCCTCTGCATTGGTGTAAAATCCTCATGATTGCAATTAGGTGTGTGCACAGAAGTCATGGAATCTTGAGCTTTGGAAGGATCAGAGTTGCAGCCAGGGCAGGCAGTGCTTTGCATGTATACTGGGAAGGTAACATCACTCCAGGTGTTGCATCTTAAAAATTTCACTCGAACAGATTTTCTAGGAAAATGGACAACGTGCACAATTTTTGCCCAGGGCAAAGAGTAACAGTTTTAGAATCCCCCATCTCCAGTCAATACAAATCCTGCAGGGGTTAAGGCTGCCTGGACAGACCCTTGTTGGTGACCACATTACATTCAGCAGCACTGCCCTCCTTCTTTGTCTCATGGCCATCAGCCAGTGTTACACGTGGGAGTAGTGTGGACTTGGATCCCGCCCATGAACAGGCGTACCTGTATACGAGGTGCTGAAATATTAGGGCAGGTTGAGGGAAGGCAAAGCAAGATTTGTGGTCTCCCCATACACTGAGCAGACAAAGAACTTGGCTTCAGTTCAGTGCTTCAGGGTCATTAAGTGCATGAGTAGGAGTGGCTTTGGAAACCTGTGGGTTATGCAAAGTAGTTGCATAGAAGGACCTTTGTAGGAGAAAGAAAGTAGATTGGACTGGAGGAGAGGATCTCTGAAAGAAGAGCAGAAGCCTGGAGAAGCCCTGTATTATCCCAGAAAACAACTTTTTTTTTTTCCTCCCATGCGGCATGAAAAAATATTTTTTAAACATTTGGCTGCTTAACCCATTAAACATTTGGCTGCTTAGATATGGGAAGAATAATTTAGTTCTCTCAGTTAATAGTGGACTTTCTTCAGAAGATTCTGGGGTTTTTTGTGATTAAGGTTGTAGCTGTTGAAACCAGAGAAAGTATCTCCTACAGGATCTTTTGATGTAGTATGTTTGTGAATCTGTGGAGTGGTGGGGTTTTCTTAATTAAAAAAGCCGTATTGAATCACCGCATAATTCTTTGCAGACATCTGAATGGAGATAGAAGGAAAGCAGTAGGAAGTACAAAAATCGAAACTGTTAGGGTTTTTTCTTCTTTTTTTTTTTTTTTAATTGAAAAATTCCAGCATCTATTGGCTGTAGAGATTTCACTTGTATAATGAATTGGCATTCATTCCAGCTCGCCCAGCCACACCCCCTGGGAAAGTCCGAGGGAGGCCACACTGCACCCGCAGAACAAAAAGTACAACTGTTGCTCAATTGCTAGTCAAACGGTGTGGGGGAATTCCAAGTGCTGTGTAAGGAATTTTGGGCAGTGCTTCTAAATAAAGAACCGAAAGTGAGCTCTCAGAGAGAGAAAAAAATTAGTCTTATCTTTGCTCTAGATTTTACAAAGGGAAAATTTTAATGGGATTAATATGTCATCTTTCTTGGTTAGAAGGAAACACAGTCAGTTTTTCTGTCTTCTTGGTTGTTCCCTGATTTTTGAGCTCAAGTAAGCAGCCTGCAGAATTGAAGTAAGCTTTGCAGGGCAGCATAAAATAGAAGACGGTTGGAGGAACTTGATATGCACCAATCCCATAACAATTTATGAAGCATTGAGTAGATTTCAAATTATATCTTACTCGGGAACTGGACTCTGTTGTAGGCTTTTCTCTGCAATTTCACAGAATAAGTAGTAAAAGTGTTCACAAATGGTGTAATTGAACTCATCATGTATGTGGCAAACTGGGTTTAATTCTTTTGTGGGAGTTCTTTGGGTGGGTTTGTTTGGGTTTTTTTCATGTGAGAAAAATCTAGTAGCTTTACCAGGGTTGATGTCTTCTATTCCAAGAAAATTGCTGTGGTTTCTTAGTATTATGTGAATCTGTTTACCACTGTGGTAGACATCAGACTTAGTTTAGCATCTAAGGATGTGATAGTAATCATTCTTGATATCTCCCTTTCAGGGGAGACATCCCCTTTTGAAGAAGATGGATAGAGATAGAATTTGAAACCCAGCCATAGATGTATTTCTTGTCACACCTTTTAATTAAGTTAGTTATCTCCTCTGAGTCTGTTTCCCATCTGAAACTGCAGAATATCACAATCCTTCCTACCTGTAAAGAGGAATTTTTCAATGCAAGGAGATTGTGTAAATGAAAATCGAATCACTGTTTTTCATTGACTTAATTTTGTGTTTTTAAAACAGCCCTCTAAATAATATATGTCACAACCCAACATGCAATCATTTCTGAGAGGAAGGCCAGAGGTGTTCCTATGATTGCTTTACATAAATCACCTGCCATTCCCTTTCTGTCTCCTTTTTTATTACAATTCCTCCATCAAGCGCAGCCAAGTGCCAAGCAGTGCTCAGGAGGGAATATGGTGTTACTATAATATTGTCTTAATGGTTTCCATTATCTCAACCTCATGCCATTGGGTGTATATTTGTAAAAACACCAATGAGGGAGATTTATATATTTTTTTGTAATTTTAAGATGATTTTGTTGTGTTTAAAAAGCTATTTCAGCTGTGTTTGACATTTGTAGTTGACCCCAAAATTTAGTTTGTGATATCAGTCAAAATTAAGTAAGATAGGTAAGGGGCATTGCTGGATGGCAGGTTAACTTGGTGCAGAGACAAATCCAGTAGGGAGGGAAGTTTTTTCTTTCTGTCTCTGAACAGAGACCATAACTCTGGTCTCCTTCTTTACCACCCTTCTGTCTGAGGCTTAGAGAGAAGTGCACAGGTAATATGCACAATTGAGGTGTAATTCTACGTCCCACAGGCTTGTGGCATTTTATTTAAATAGCCATTTGAAAATAATGCACTCTTTCTTTTTTTTTTTTTTTTCCAGGTGATGGAAATTGCCTTATGCATGCTGCATCACAGTACATGTGGGGTATAGAAGATATTGACCTTGTCTTAAGAAAAACATTGTTTAGTGCTCTCAGGGAGATTGACACACGGAACTTCAAGCTCCGCTGGCAGCAGGAGGCTGTTAAATCCCAGGAGTTTGTAGAAACAGGACTCCGTTATGACACCCGGGTAAGGCAGCCTGAGGGAGTGGTGCTGTTTTCTGAATGCTTGCCAGCATTGCCTTGCTGATTCTGTTTGCTTTGTGGCTTCATGGATTCTGCCATTAATGGAGAGCAGAAATAGTCTCCCTTTGGAGGAAATGGGAAAATGTGATTATTTGAGCTCTGCTGTGCTGCAGCTGGTTCCTGACCTCTGTGTCTTTGAACCATTGGTGACAGCTGTTTCTTTCCTCAGAACTGGGAGGAGGAGTGGGAATACCTCATTGAACTGACCTCCCCAGAAATATCTGGGGCTCAAAATAGACTTCCCTATAACGCGCTGGAAGAAATCCACATCTTCATCCTTGCTAACATCCTCCGAAGGCCAATCATTGTCCTTGCAGGTGAGTTGCCTGGCCAGTTATCCCACTGTGTTACTCTTGTGCTGTGTTAGTAATCTTAGTCAACAGGTAGATGCATTTCAGAACATGGTGTTTTCAGTAATTATTATAAAACCCCCAGCATACATTTTCTCTTGCCTGTAGTACATACTTATTTGTGTTTTCTTTTTCTTCTTTATGCAGATAAAGTGGTTAGAAGCTTAGAGTCAGGCTCCAGTTTTGCTCCTCTGAATGTTGGTGGTGTTTACTTGCCTCTCCTGTGGCCAGCTGAAGAATGCTACAGATACCCAATTGTGCTTGGCTATGACAACATGCATTTTACACCACTGGTGACTCTGAAGGACAGTGGGCCAGGTATTTTTCAAGTACCTCGTTTGGTATTTATGTTACTTCTTCAAAACCACTGTGCTGATAAAGCATTTGAAAAATGATCTGGTTTAGATTTGCATTTTTAAAGTTAAATTAGATTCATTTGAAATATATTCCTAAAATGTGAGCAGAAAAAGCTTTGTCTGTGAATCTGAGTAGAAACTAAAGGTTGCCTTCAAGATACTCACTGAAAGTAGAGTGCAACTCACCTGCTTGCAGGCTGGAATTGGTCAAAGGCTAACCTCTGCTTTATCGCGTTCTGGCCTCCTTTCCACATTGTAAGAGAAGAAGCTTTGAAGGATGCAGTCTCACAGCAGGGTACCACTGCCTGGCAGGACTAATGAAATATATGCTTTACCATTTTTAACACATCTCTTCTGAGTGGACAGCAGTTCTCTAGGTTCAGGTTGCAGCATCATCCCACCAAAAGGCATAACAAACAAAGATCTACAATCCTGTTCAAGTGGAGAAGATAGTTGCTATGGGGACATTAAAGCTACTGTGCAATGGGGCTAAGTTTGTGATGTAGCTGTGTTTGCAACCTCCCCCAGTGGTACCATGCAGAAACTCCTTGCTCTGCCCAGCTGTTCTCTCTCTCAAAAGTTTAGTGGTAGTATCTCCATATGTTGTATTTTATGGTTATTCCTAACTGGCTGGTTATGTTTGTGTAAATATACATACACACATACACACACACACACACACATATATATATATATATATCTGTGTGTTTTTGTGTGTGTATGTGCTAATCCATCTTGTTTCCCCACAGAAATCCGGGCTGTCCCTCTGGTCACCAGGGAGCAAGGCAGATTTGAGGATTTGAAGGTGCACTTTCTGACAGATGCAGAAGAGAGGGAGAAAGAGCAGCTGCTAAAAGACTACTTGATAGTGATTGAAATTCCAGTGCAAGGCTGGGATCATGGTACAACTCATCTAATTAATGCTGCAAAGTGAGTGTCATTCCTGTTTCCTCAAAGTTATCTTATTTACAGAGGTGGGACAGGTTGGGCAGCCCAGTGTGTTCTTTTGGTCTTTCCTTCCTTCCTAGGTGGCCCATGTTTTTACTACCTGAAATATGAAACATTGGCATTACTGTTGATACATTTTGAAGTAGTATGAGCTGAGGCCAGTCTAAATTTAAAAGCAAAAATGTGTTCAAACTGAAACTAGCATTTTAGAGAAAAAAATCCATTTGATCAGTTTCAGTGACTTTTGGATTACACAGGAGGGTTGCTGAAAAGTAGTTAAATGCAGGAACTAGTTAGCTCAAGCTCTTGTGCTTTGTGTAAGGGCACATTGCATAATGGGCAGTTGGTGTAATTTTAGCTGCCCTGGGTAAAGTACTTGGCAGTATGTTCTGAGCACAGATGCCTCAACACCCTGGGCTGTTCCGTGTGGCAGCAGGCAGGAAGCTGTGGCCAGTAGAGGAACCAGCATCTCTGCTTGTCCCCCTGATGGTTGAGCATCAGGAAACATGCAGGGAGCAGCTGGCATCAGCTTCTTACATGCAGTGGGCACTGGCAGTGATGCCCAACCAGTCCCCTCAGAACTGATGGAGGGAGTAACTCCCTGTATCCTCTGTCTTTGCCTCCACTATCCCACGGAAAGAAATCTTCATGCTGTTGGCTGGCTCTGGTGTAGGGGCCTTGAAAATTGAAGTCCTTCTACCTGAAGCATGTAAGCACACATAAAGGGTAGCACTTGAGCTTCCCTAGTTGCTCTGCCTAGATGTGCTCTGGAATATTGCCAGAAATGTTAGCTCCTCATCCTACCAACTGTGGCATGGTGAAACTCCGGTGTAGAGTTTTCCTGGCAGCTGGAGGCAATAAGGATGGTGTGATGGATGCTAGCATTTCACACACCACACTGAAGCCCCACAGTTTGTTAGAAGAATTCTGCTGGTAGATACAGACCCAACAGGGCAGAACCAGGAGGAGATTTCACAATAAACTGTATCATTATGCTCAGTTGAGCACTGATCCTCAGAGAAATTCACCATTTGGGGGACTTTCTGCTTCTGAGATTACCCATATTCTTTATGGGTAAACAGCAAACAGCTCTTAGAAAATCCTCACTTAGCAAAGCCTTTTAAGAATACTTCTGTTTAGCATTGTGTCAGGACATTTATTTCAGATGTGAAAGTCTCCATTACTGAACACCTGCTTTTAAAATTATTTCCATTTACAGCAACAGTGTACATCCCAGATCTTCTGTCTGAGTAATATGGATGTGCATTAAGTCTACATTTCCTTCCCACGTTGCTTATATTTGCTTCCACCCCCACCATCTGCTCTTTTCAACCACTGATACAATCTTCCTTTTTTGGCTGTCAGGTTAGATGAAGGCAACCTACCCAAAGAAATAAACCTCGTGGAAGATTACTTTCAACTGGTACAGCATGAGTACAAGAAGTGGCAGGAGAATGCTGAACCTGCTAGAAGAGAGACATGTTCCAGGAACAGACAGGATCTGTCACTTTCCCAGCTCTCCCTCTTACAGATGAAATGTGAAACGCCAAATTGCCCTTTCTACATGTCTGTGAACACCCAGCCCTACTGCCACGAATGCTTTGAGCAGAGGTCCCAAGGAAGCAAAGGAAGAAAGCAGACCTCCAAAGCAGCACCTGAGAAGCTGAAGGCAGCTGGGTCAGGCTCCTCCCGTAGGGATACTTGTGAACCTGGGGGATGGACATCTGAAGGGCCTGTAACAGAGCCTCGCTCTGCGCCTCCGACCGCTCCGAGCCTTTTCCTGTACAGTGAAACCACAGCCATGAAATGCAGGACCCCAGACTGCCCCTTCACACTGAATGTGCAACACAATGGGCTGTGTGAACGCTGCTACAACTCCAGACAGCTCAGTCCCTGCAACAACTTGGATGACCAGAGACACTTAAACTATGCCACATGCAAAATGTGCCGCCAAAAGGCCAAGAGGACCTTCAATGGTATATGCAGCACTTGCTTCAAAAGGTCTACAGAGCAGTCCCCAAATGGCAGTCCCTCTTTCCTGCCCACCTGCCACCAGAGATCAACATCTGACCCATCCCAGATCTCACAGATCCTCCGCCAGCACTCCTGCCATCAGGCTCCCAACAGCCATGGCAAGGAGCCCCCGCCACCAGCACTGTCCCCCGAGGAGAACAGGGGAGGCAGCCTCTGTAGGAAACCTGGCTGCAAGTTTTTTGGGACACCACAAAATGAGGGCTTTTGCACGCTGTGTTTCTTTGAGTACAGGGAAAACCATGGTAAGTGGAGATGGAGTGAGCTTTGACACACTTTGGCTGCAGATCAGCCTCCTTGAACTGTGAAGTTCTGTGTGCACTGGGTGATAAAAGGACAGGGGGGTATGAAAACAGTGTGAGGAGAAGGTGATTTTTTCTGTTATTATCCCATTGTCATGATTTAACCCCAGCCAGCAACCAAGCCCCACAAAGCTACTCGCTCACTCTCCCACGAGCAGGCTCAGGTAGAGAATAGAAAGCATAAAAGCTGGAGAACTCATGGGTTTGGATAAAGAGAGTTTAATAGGAAAAGCAAAAACTGCATACACAAGTAAAGCAAAACAAAGAATTAATTCATTACTTGCTATGGGCAGACAGGTGTTCAGGCTGTGTCTTCTCCCACGCACTTTTGCCAGCAGGTCAGTATGAAAAGCAGAAAAGGCCTTGGCACTGTGTAAGACCTGCTCAGCAATAACAAAAACATCTCAATATTATCAGCCTTGTGCTCAGCACAAATCCAAAACACAGCCCCACACCAGCCACTGTGAAGAAAATTAACTTTACCCCAGCCAAAACCAGCATACCATAAAGGGGCACATGGCAGCAGTATGAGAAATCTGTGAAATCCTTGTAAAACTTCTTTCAGCTTTGATGGAAGCAAAACCAACTTAAGAGGGGGTGGCTTTTGATACTCCCCATCATCCACTGCAATTATGGTTTGGTATGAATTTTCTTCACAGCTAGACAAATTATAGAGGTCAGTGAAGGAAATGCTGTAAATGTATGGAAGGTACTGAAATCAGTTATGTTAGCAAGGTGTTTAAAAAGCCTTGAAGACTCTGTAGATCTCTATCTGTTCTGGATGTAACAGCTATAATGCTCTGGAGTAACCACTGTAGTTGTCTTGACAAGCAGAGCAAGTAGAATTTGACTGTAGGTAATTAGCTTGTATTTTGGAGTAACTTTGGAGTGTGTTGGTACACTCTACCTCGAAATCTTCCTTGGTAATACCCTGCGTGTGCATGCACGTGTGTTTAAAGACTGACTTTAAAAAAGGCAATAGTCTGTGAATAAATCACAGCATGAAATCTTCATCTTTCATGCTGCTGCCCTGTTTCACAGGTAAAGAACCCTTAGGTGTAGAGGCTGAAAGGTGTATGTAAGAGACAATTATTACTTATCTCTTCAGACTATTTTATTGCTCGTAAGTTTGCTGATACAAATAAAGAAACATGGAATAGGTTTGGTTGGAAGCAACCTTTAAAGATCATCTAATTCAACCCCCCTGCTGTTGGCAGAGACATCTTTCACAACACTGAGCTTTCCACGTGCGTTCAGATTAGGGAACGTCTGTGCGAGCTTGCAATACCTTATTTTCCAGCATTGCTCACAATGAAATTTTTTTTCCTTCTGATTGTGGAATATATAAGATTGCTTCATGAGACTAAAAAGTATAATGCACTTTTTCCCCTTAAGCTCTGTACCACTGTACTTCAATTATCTAATGTGACTGAAATGGTGGAGGCTGAAATGGGTAGGTCACAGATGACAGTCAAAGTGAAGTCAAAGGTGAAATTCGTCTTGACTTCAGTGTGATCTAGGTTTCCTACTTAGAGCAAGTTTTTCCCAAATCATCTGTTTCAACAAATTGTATCAGACTGCATTAGCATGCTTATGTATGTAACATGAAGAAAGATGTACCAACTGGGGGAGTCTCAGGATTGTCAAAAACCCATATTTGAGGCTAGTTGATATTTTAAATTTTATTTCATTTTTAAGGTGGAGAGCTTTTTGTAGCTGCTTTGGGTCATCAGATCTATTGGGCACATTCAAACTGCTCCTGTTCATGCTTTGCTTTACAGACAGTGTTTTGCTGCGCCACCAGAGGCGATCTCAGAGGAAGTCTTCAGCAGCAGACCAGACGGGGAGCTCCGCTGCCGGCTTCCGTAACACCGTGTCCTGCCAGAGGCGCGACTGCGGCACCCTGGGCAGCACGATGCTCGAGGGCTACTGCCAGAACTGCTTCATTATAGCCCAGAACCAGCGATTCCAAGAAGCCAGAAGGACAGAAGAGCAGCTGGTGAGGCAGCCAGAAGTAAGTGTGAACTTCTCTAAATCTTCCTCTTGTTTAGCGCTGGATGTTTTTCTCTTGTGGAAGCAACTTGGGATCCATACTAGAAAATCCTCAAATGGCTGCATCTTAACTATCATAGAAAGACAAGCATAGAGCATATCGTGAGTTTTTTCTGCTGCAGTTGAGCGGCCCTCATAAAAAATCATTCTCAGTTTAGGGTTGTCCATGACCATGCTCAGTTTTACCTCCGCTGGGATTTTGCCAGCAGTTCCAGTGGAAGCAATTGGACCAACAGCAAGGTTGTTTTGTTGACTGGAGAAAGATTTTCATTCTTACCCTTAGAGCTGTGCATCTGTGTCAAGGGGTTCAAGTTGCATTTTTGATTGAGTGCATCACAGATTGTCTTTGTCCTAAATAAGGTTTTTAATTCAGTTGGTTTTGGTCCTTTTAGAATTGAGGGTTGCCAAAGGTAAAAAAGCCAATGTTTTTCCTAAGAAATGACAGAATTTGTGATTTTCTTTGGTACTGCACTTTGTAGAAGTGCCTGTGAGCAATCCCCAGGTGGTTACCTATACAAACCACGAGCAGAGTAAAAAGGAAATGAAAAGCCATTTGTGCTGCCAGCACAGCAGCTGACAATGTGTTTTAAAATTTTTAAGAGAACAGGGCAGCACAGAGGAGATGTGCAGCGAGCAGCATTGAGTGCCCAGAAGAGACAGTGTGCTGTGGCTTCGTGTAGAAACAGCCTGGCCCGCAGGAGTGACGACCTGTGCCCAGAGTGCCGGCGCCTGGGTCAGCTGCCACCGCCGGGGAGTGCCAGGGAGCCGGGAGCACAGGAGCCTCCCAAGCAGCGCTGCCGAGCCCCTGCCTGCGATCACTATGGTAATGCCAAGTGCAACGGCTACTGCAACGAGTGCTACCAGTTCAAACAGATCTATGGCTAGTGGAGAACAAGAAACCAATACCAGCTACTTCCTTCCCTGAAATGGTGCTACGTCCAAAACACTTAACAGTCCTGGGAGTGGGAGGGTGAGGGGAAACATAAGCTGTCTGCTCGATCATGTTTATTCCCAAGAATGGGAATCAATTTCTACTTCCTCTAAACACTGCATACAAGGACTGCTGAGAAGGTCACATTGCCTTCTGCACAGAGCTCCCGTTCATGACTAAGCTCCTACAATGCCATATTTAATTCTTGGACTTCCCAGGAGGAAGTATGAAGCATTTGAATCCAAAGAACTTCCTAGTTCTGCCTGTTTCTCAATACCTCCCCTCTCCCAGGGAAGGAGCCATGTCTACTGTCAGAGGTGCAGGACGTTTTTATGGCTGCATACATCAGTCAGGGGCAAGTCCTTCCTGAATGGGATTATCCAGGACAGACTGATGCTACTTCCAGTTGACATCTGAAGAAACGTGGTTTGGTTTGCCCGTGTCCTTGCTATTCTTACAGAACTCACAGAGCAGGAGCTCCCATGGGCATTTAGGGTGATAACAGCGAGCACCTCTGTGTTTGCAGAGCCCTCAGCAAACCACAGCCAGAAACAAGACCAGCACTGATCTGCTCCTTTAACATGCTTAACCTAACCCAATTTAGACCCTTTCCCAAATCGCAAGACAGCTGGAAAGACAGAAGTTGCAGAAGAAATGCATGTGATGGTGAAAATGTATCCTGCCATTTTCCACTTGTGTGGAAGGAATTACCTCCAAAAGACAAGAAAAACCCCAAAGCCCTTTGTCTTCACTTCTGAAACAAGATTGACTCTTGTCTCTTGCACTGCAAATGTCAGGAGTATGATTGTGCTGTTTGTACCCTCCCTCCCCATTTCTGTCACACTTTTTGTCATCCTTAATGTGATTCTGTTACCATGCAAACAGCTGGGAGCTCAGTAACGAGTTCTTCAGTGCTGAGATTGTACTCCTGAAGTTTATGCATCCACTTCTCAATCTGCAGTAATTTCTTTAGCAACCTCAGCTTTACCACTGTGCCTGTTACCTGCTTCTCTCTTCTCCTTTTACACCTTTTAAGTTTTCAGCATCTGTTTTGCTGCTATGATTTTGGAGGTGAGATCTCTTCTAACTTGCTTCTCAAGTTTAGAATCCTTTTCTAGTTACTAAAAAAACTGTTTTGTAAAAAGAAAAAAAAATAAATAACTCATCACTTATTTCTGTTAAATTTTATATATTTTGCGAACCTTAATGTGAACATATGTTTTATTAAAATATTTATAATATTTGAAACAATGCAATTTGAAATTTGCACAGCCAGGATTTTTTTTTACATATATTTACTCTAGTGTTGAAAGTTACAAACTTAAATGTATAAACTTTCTCTGGTATAAAGAAATAAATTATTGAAGGATTGAATTTGTTATTTTTATATCTATGCGAGAGAGCACAGTTGAGGATGGGACACCCCCAGAAGGAAGCCTTTCTGTTCAGCACTACCATTCAGCATGTTACTGCTCCTTGGTGCAGATGATGCAGCCAAGTGCTTTGAAGAGGTGATAGATAACTTGCTGTAAGTGGATGTTCTCTCAGAAAGGGCTCTTGGTTCTGTTGAAGGACCTGGGCGTAGGGAGTTCATTCCTGTGAGTGCAGAGTATTTTCAGACCCCAGAAGAATGAGTGTGGGGAGTATGGATGGTGCAGGAGCAGACTGCAACAAAACCTAAGCCACACTGACTTGCCTTGGCTTTCTGTGTTACTCCATCAGTTATTTCAGGAATTCCCAACAAGTGGTGCTTGAGTGCCACCCTGGGAGGTGGTGGTGGCAGCAGGTGATCCCAGCCTCCACACAGCTGTGTGTGCAGCCCCAGAGGCACAGACCAGGCCTACAGCCTTCCCTCTGCCAGGGACAGCAGGGAAGCCCTGGCATTGGAGTTGCTCAGGAGTTCATGAAGAGCAAGTTGCCAAAAATTACATGAAAGCAGTGTTTTCTTCTTATCCCAAGCTCAGCCTAGCCCAGCCTCCTTGCCAGGGGATTTCTGCACCATGACTCCTGTACTGGTACTCAGGTGTTTCAGGCCTCTGCCTAAACAGGCAGTACTGTACGCTATCATGGCTTCTAGGTGTTGCTCATCACCTGAAACAAAAATATGAGCCCAGGCTGCAAACACCCCAGTGCAGTCGAGGACACTTCCAAGGAGGCTGACCTCTCAGCTCAGTCGCCGTCTGTCCTGGTTAAATCTTTTAGCCATAGCCCAGCTCCTTCTGCACTCACAGAGCTTATCTCTGCTTTCATAGCATACAAGCTAGAAGTCAGCCTACACCCCCCAGAGCAGAGCCTGCTGGACCCACCAACCCCATCTCTACAGCATATTTCTCTTTTACAAAATCTGACTGTTGACCAGTGCACACCTTACCCCTTCTTTACAACTTATGCAACTCACACATCCCTGTGATTCACTGAATTTTGCACCAGGCAGACACCTCAGTGGTGAAAGAACAGGCAAAGATTGGGTGGGATGTCTGCAGCCAGGCAGCAGGAGATGGAGGCAGCTCATGGCATCCATTCTCAGCAGCCACCAGCCCCCATCCACTGAAAAGACAGAACCTCCATCATGACACTCTCAGTGTCAGTAGGCTGATTTACTCCACTTGCTATTAATTGCAGCTTCAGAAGAGAGGAAGGATTTCAGATGAAATGCCCCAGATCCCAATGATTTTTCTCTGCTGTTTTCTGGGCCCATTACTCATAACCCTTGTGTCACATGAGGCTGGTCTCATTCTGAAGCTCCCATGTAAATGAGTGCCCAGCCTGTCTCTTGTGATTTACTTGTGTGGGAACATTAAAGGTAGTGGGGCCTTTTTTTATAAATACTCTGGTATTTCCCTTATGTCCCTAGGGGATTTTGACCCTCTTGATGCTTTCTGCTCTTTGCCCAGACAACTCTTCAAGTTCATCTATTTTTCCTTCCTGTTCTGCAAGAGAGGACTTTTATTTGGAGTCTCCCTTTTTGTGACCACTTCACTTAGAAAAGAAGGCTCTTTTGTAAGACACATATCTGTGATTGCCAGAGATTTTTTCCTTAGCAGAAAGGCAAAACTAGTAGAGAATCATAGAATTGTTAAGATTGGAAGAAATTGCCAAGATCACTGAGTCCCATTGTCAACCTAATACCACTAAACCAAGTCCCCAGCTGCCACATCCACGCCTTTTTTGAGCACTCCCAGGGATGGGGACTCAAACATTTTCATGGGCAGGCTGTTCCGATGCCTGATAAGCATTTCAGTGAGGGAATTTCTCCTATTACCTAATCTAAAACTCCCCTGGTGCAATTTGAGGCCATTTCCTCTTGTCCTGACACTTTTATCGGGGAGAAGAGACTGACCTCACCTGAATACAACCTCCTTTCATGTAGTTGTAGAGCATGATAAGGTCTCTCCCAAACCCCCTTTTCTCCAGGCTAAGCAATCCCAAAATGAAACAAATGGCTTAATGACTATTTGTGTTATACTGGAATTCCCTGTAATATAGTGCAGGAAGGGATTGCTGTGCAGGCTTACACGTTCATTTTATTTGGGGAAAGGATATTTCAGATGAATATAAGATGATCAGAATATTATCTACGTTTCTGGATTTCTCAGGGATATAACCACTCAGTTCACAGATAACATGATACCAAGAAGAAGAACTTAGTTCATTTTCAGTGTAGAGAGTACATAAGATTTATCTTTTGATATTTCAGTGCTCAGCCTGGCAAGTCTTTGGCATGATCTGGAAGTACTAGGCCACTTAACAGGTTTGGGGTAATGAAACAGCATGTACTATGTTACATTGAAACACCTAACACTGAGCTACTGACCTGACAGCCATTTTGCCAGCTTTTTTTCATCCTGATGTCCCTGCATTTGCTGTGGACTGTCCTAATCTCTACCACCCCATTCCTCAAAGATGTCTGAAGTCAGTTAAACCACTCTTACCTGGCAGCTATGGCCTTTATACTGCCAGTGATGGGCATAGGAGAAAGGGCAACTCAGTGATGAGGACAAACACACAAAAATAGGCCCCCATCATGAGACCAAAGCTCTTGGGATATGCTGAGGTGTCTTTCCTATCTGGGGCTGGGATATTGGACGCTCAGCTCCTCTTCTGAACAGGCACAGCAGGGACTTTTGAGCAGCTATGTCAAAAGGATAGTCACCCTACCAAACAAAAATTATAAATTTTTCCTGCTCATCTCTAGCTGTGTTTAGGAGGCCATGAGTTAGCAGGGATATCTGGTAGAACCAAGACCTGGCAATCCATGTGTCCAGGCTTTGAGAGTCTTGCTGAGACTTTGGCAGCAGGAAGGCTTTTGCAGTGTGGGACTTGGGACACAGAATCACCACAGATACCCTCAGTACCTGGAGATTTTACTGACAAAGGTGATGAAGGACTTCTGAGGCAGAAGGATTTGAGAGGATTCATGGAGACTTCCCTAGTGTTTAGATGTTGAGTATGTGTTTTGGGTATAAATCCCCAGAAAAGTCATGCTGAGCATAATTTTGCGCACATGAGTTCATCATGGTGGTATAATGCATGATTTGTTCAGGTGAGAGCCACAGGGGAGCAGTGGCTGCATAATTTTCTCTTGCATACTTGAGTAGGAGATTATAGTGTAATCACCAAAGGAGAAAACCACAACACAAAAAGTTGTAATTTCAGATTATATTAAACTGCAAAGGCCCCTTAAAATCTGGAGTTAAAAGTACATTGGAGTGCTCCATTTCTCTGGTCCCACCTCTAACTCATGGAGCAGCAAACCTGTCTCTGATGGGAGCATATTCAGTGGACTAAACTAAACAAGTTCAGTCATTCCTGTGCTGATCCTTCCTCCCACATCAGTGATAAATACTCATAGCATCAACCCTGCCTGGTTCAGAAGGGTTGTTCTACCTGAATAGTAAGAAAGATGAGAGGTTAATTGAGTTTCATTTAATTTATTTAATTGCTGCTTCATTAACTCCCCTTTCCTTGACCGTTCTTGGTTATTTTGGAGAAGACTGCCTCTGGCTCTCAGGTGGGTTATTCACTCAGCTGTTCAATGCAGTAGGACACACATATGTACCTCACAGGCCAGTCCTGCACCTACACAAATGTTATCACTCCTCAAGCTGTGGTGAAGCCAGCTCCATGAGTCTGCCAGGTTCCAGCAGCTGCCTGCTGCTGATGTCTGGTCAGAGCCATGGCTCTCCACCTACTGCCTCTCAGGCAGCCCAGCACCCTTGCCAAGGGCTCTTGCAGCCCTTTTCCACCAAACAGCTGCTGTAGGAAACCTGGTCAGCCCCATGTGATTGGATCTCCATTTGTCAAGATGAATGTCAATCGGAAAAAAGTTTCTAGGTATACATACATGTATCTATACTAAAAAAAAACCTGTTGTACCATCCGTCAAAGACAAATCTAAAATAAGAACAGATAATTTTGCTTGGGAGTTTTATGATGATTTCTTCTTGTACTAATCATAATTTTTTAAAAAAATTCCCTCTGTCTAATACTGAAAGACAATCTACAGCATGCTATCCAGACTGCCCCCCTCCTCCAGCCTCACTAAAGTGAATGTTATGAATGCAAACTCCCCTCCCTCCCACCATCTCTCATCTCTGACAGCAATGATGCTTCTTGTTACTAGTTTGGCTGGTTTTTTCCCCACAACTTTTTTTTTTTTGGGTTAAGCTCTAGTACACATACATGGTGTTGGGCAGGAATTCAGATTTCCCCTGGTGAATTACCAGGGAAGGGGGATCTTAGGTTTTGTTCTCTGTTTGTGGCTCAGTGTCAAGGGATTCACATGAGCTCATAGAAATGCACATCATGAGTTAGTCCAGTTCCCAGCCAGTACTGTTTTTTAAAAGAACCACTACTGGGTGTCATGACAAGACAAGAAGGAGTCAAAATCCCCTTCTCATTTACAATGTAAAGCAAAGCCAGTGAGCTGGGGGTCTGCTAAGAGGAGCACAATTCCGTGTGGTGCTTTGTGCTTTGAAAACAATGCTTTTCCTACTGACCTTTGTCAGATATGCTGCTGAGCACCGTGGGGCAGAATTTGGTCACGGCATGAAGTATGGCATAGCATGAGATTTTCTGCCCAGAGATCCCACATGCTAACATTCTTTTTTGTGGGACTCATTTAATTTCCTGCTGCCTGACACTGGTGACAGAAGAGTGTAAACTGCAGTGATGCTGGATAAATGTCTTGCTGCAAACTCCAATAACATTTGTATCCATTTGAAGCTGTAATAATTTGACTTGCTTCTGCAGCCTTACTCCAGATATTCTGTTGGGGATTTGGCCAACGAGTATAAAAAAATAGTCTGTTACTCCTTTTACATGTTCTGGAGTGAAAATATACACTCCCACTTACACCTTCATGATGGGGAGGAGAATCAGAAAAGAAATTTTAAATTCACAGGTTGAGATAAGAACAGTTTAATAACTGAAACAAAGTAAAATACTACTAACAAAAACAAAATAATAATAATAATAATAATAGTAACTAAAAAGAGAGAGAGGAATAAAACTTGAGAAAACTAAGTCATGCACAATACAACTGCTCACCACTGACCAATGTTCAACCAGTCCCTGAGGAATGAGATATTCTGTAGAATAAATAAGATGGAAATATCTAACATTATTTGGTCAGATAATGTTTTAAAAATAGTCTATTACTTCCTTTTATACACTTTGGACAGAAAAGATGTACCTTAAGTTTCTGCTGTTGGTACCCTCATGCCACAAAGGCATGCCTACCTGAGCAAACCTTGTTGTTAAAAGTCATTGCATTTAAATGGATGCATGTCTTGGTGGATTGCTACAGTTTAATGGGAACTAGGTGTTTTGGCCTTTGCTGTGGTCCTGAATGCACAGCTGCTTAAAAGGCAACAAAAGCAGTCAAACTGATATTTCAGCATGATAGATTACAGCTTGTTTATCCTCTAACTTATTACCTGCAATGAGGAGAAAGCTAATTTTTTTGGTGGGAAGAGATGACATTATTATTCATTTACGTATTATCAAGGTGCAGTCTAAAAGAAAATTATGAAATTGCATAGCTTTTTAACAGTCATGGGTATGTCTAGACCAGCCTACATTTGCCTAAAAGAAAAGTCATTATTTCCAGAGACTTTTTTAAGAAAAGGGAAGTTGTGATAGAACAATAAATGATAACCCCTTCTTTTTGAAGGCTGGTGCCAGGTCAGGTGCTGGGAGGCAGGAAAGCCTGCGGTGCTTGCTGGCACTCCTGTGCATTTGAGTCATATCAGAAATGTGCACCAATAAAGTTCAAAATGCATTACTCACATTAAACATGTAACACAACCTCATCAGGCCCGGCCAAGCCTAAGACTATATGAATGTCAAATTTAACATATTCATCACCAAAATTTCTTCCTCTCGCTTTTTCTTTTGTGCACTCAGCAGAGAGGACCTATCAAAGCAGAATTTCTTGTCACCAGGCTTCCATGATTTAATTAACCAACTTTCAGTTCAGATAGTTTGGTGTTGCATCAGACCTTTATCTTTGCTCATCTCCTCTGCAAAGGGGCTGCACCAGCGTTCCACTCTGAGCACCGTGATACACTGAGTCCTCCTCAAAATGGTAAGATTTTTTTCTGAGGATTGGTTTGGTTTTGCCCCTGCACACTCTAAGTTGACTTCCATCCACAATGTTGAGTTATCTCACTGCCACATGTCTGTCCTCTGATACAAGCTCACTCTCCCCTCTCAGAAGAGAAACTTGCCATCCATCGGCTGGGATCAGGAACAGTATGATCTTTAATGTGCAGAGCTTTGTTATATTTTCCACATCTGCATGTGTTAAATAGATGACAGAGCATTTCCAGTTTTAGCCAATTTCCCAAGGTACCTGTGACTGCATTTCACAGTGCAATGAGGTTTCTGCTTCACTGTTTTCCTGCTGTTGTGCTGGTCTGGGGCATCTTCATTTGCTACCGCTGTTGAGCCAGCTCCCAGGGCACCATGTTCTTCTATTCCCTGAGGCTTTGGAGAAGGTGAGGGTCACAAATGCAGCTTCCTGAAAATTTCTAGCCCCTAAAGCTCCTCCTTTATGCTTGCCTTCTTTGTCTTGCAGATGGATTTATCTGTAGAAATGCAGAAGTCTGGCCATGCTCTGCAAAGTGCTGACCTTCCCAATTTCACAGTATTTATCCTTTTGAGTTAACAGCACTTCCTTTTTGTAAATAACTTCAAATTAAGCTCTCAACGAAGTCCAGCAGCAAACACAGCAGGTATGGGTAGGTTGTATCTCTTTTCTTCTTGTTGACAATGAAATCTCAGTCTGTAATAGTAACATCTGTATTATAGCTGCCAGAGGTGTGTTTGTGCTTAATCTTTTATCAATATGCTTTTTCTATTGCAATTCAGGGTGTAACTAAATATTTTCAGTTCCAGAGAAAGTCTAGCTAGATCACATTGTGATTTATTTTTCCCCAGCCAAAAAGCCATAAACCATTTAAAAATACTTGCTAATGTATAAAAGATTGACTAAATCTCTGTTTTAATACTGCAATTATGAAAATATCAGCAGATAAAGTTAATCCAGAAAAGCCTACAATAAATGGAAAATAAGCACAGGACATCAGAGACATCATAAAAATGAGAAAATTATAAGTTTATAGGCATGTGGAGCCAGTAAATGTTTAAAATCTCTTTGCTTTGAGCTGGTTGAAGCAGAGGCAAGTACACACAAGAAAAAATACAAATGAGTGCTTTATTCTGAAACTGAATTAGAACACTAAAGATAGCATCAAGGACTGTGTGGAAATCCCCTGGATATGTTTTGTAATTTTTTTTCCAGTGAATCTCTGTATATCAAGGGTAAGTGGATGACCACAGCTGGGGTAGGTTGTGTTTTGGTATTCCGCTTTTGCGGTGCAGACACGCAGGGTGGAATTCATCTCTGTTGTCTTACCCCTCCTTGACTACCAGGAGTGTCCAAGTGATTGATGAACTGAATCTCACAATACATTCCTAAGGAGATGTTTTACCTCTTGGAGAAAGTTCGAAAATCAAGGAAATACACATTCCTGACTAATCTGTTTGATGCAGCAAATGACAGAGCCACTCCAAACTTACGGGCAACGAGTGCTTCCTGAAATCAATGGGTGCTAGGCATTTAAATGCCTTGTGTTTCTGGGTAATTAACTTCTCACTTTTTAAATTTACATTTGGTCCAAATAGAATTGGAGAAATAGCACTTAGCTCTCCTTGGTAGTTAAGATATTAAATTAATTTATGATCAAAACATGCATTGGCATTCTGAGATGAAGGGTATGATATGTAAATAATAATAATTATTTCTCTCTGCATCAAGAATGTACTCACTGCACACTAATAATCACACAATTTTGATATCAACTGAATATCACTGTTTTGAGACACTTCATTTTTCTGAAGTCACTCTGTCTTGTTTCCTTTCAGGTACTCCATGGAATATAGAGGAATCAAAATGAAGCTTGCCCAAAGGGAGCATGTGAAACCACACACATATCTCTGCACTGGACAACACCTAAATACTAATGAATTGCCATTCATTACCACTGCTTCATTACCATTTCCTTGGTTATTTTAACAGTGTTCTAGAAATCTATTTGAATTCGAAAAAAATTCCTATTTCAGGGCCAACATGTTCTCAGTGTAGAAAATCAGACCAAATGGAGATGTATCAGGACAGGGCTGTTTGGAATAAGTGTTAATGGCAAGGCAGTTGCCAAAACCAATATATCCTCGACATGCATTAATAATGCATTCAAGAAAACAGAGTTTTCCCCTGTAGTCAATGGAATTGCATCAAAGATCTACCTGTCTCCCTTATCAGTTTCTTTTCTGATAAAACAAAATTCTGAATTTTTTTCAAACAGCAAGGAAAAGTACTGAGTCACAACTTTCTGTACACCACTTGCAGCTGGCTTCAGATCAGTGTTCAGCTTCTTTGAATCATAATACAGTTGAGATGTACCAGGGAATTTGTATCCGGCTTACATGGTGATTAATGTTATAAACTGGGGCAAATAGAGGACCCACTTGTTTACTCTGAGGTTTTCAAGGTTATCAAGGGAGATGAGAATAAACCACTGTGGCATGAACAAGGAAGTAAGGTGAGAAGTTTATCTAGCTGGCTTTTATCTGTTTCTGTATTGACTTACTGACATAATCAAGGGATAAACACCCTCTTTGTAATGGAAAAATTTCATAATAAAGATAAAATTGTGATTTTAGTGATACCTGAGAAGAACCAGTAAAAAGTTTTGGAATTACTAAATTCTAAGCATGGAAAAAAAATCTCAGCAATGAAAAATACAGGGGCAAGAAACACCATTTCTGTTAGCTTACCAGGACATCCCTAAAGAGTTTTACCCCTGTAAAACTGTGAGCTTATATTGTGTTATTTGTTCACCGTGCCTCCAATTCTCTTTGTTGCTCTCAGGATGTAATATCTCACTTTGTACTTTTCTGTATTAAAGTCATTTGTTTCAGCAGGTCTACTTTGCTAATCCAGCTATTTTACACTGTCTGACTCCTCTTCCTCATCCATACTTAGTTTTCCCAGTTTTTTGGGATCTCTGGTTTGTACCAAAAAATATTAAGTAATGACTTAATATTTTCTTCCTGGACAGAGATGAAAATGCAAGACGAGATCAAATCTGGCACTAATCTTTGCAGAAAACAACTAGACACGTCATGTGGTAAAGATTTCTAATGGTCAATGTATCAGTAATTATGCCAATTATCAGTTCTCAGTTTAATGGGCATGGGAGTTTTTGCCAGCAAGCTTTTTCTGTCCAAACATTCTGCATTACCAATACAAATACCTCACTAAAGTCTCTATATTTGCTTTTACCAACCAGGCCAGAAATTGACATCAGCAAAGCATTGAATCAGGTTTATTAATGAAAACTTGTTTTCTAATAATTAATACAGACTTAGACTGGTTGTTTTCCTTCTTCTTCAAGCAACTCTTGTAGGACTTGTGGGTGTAAGGTGGATTAAAGAAGAAGTGATGTTATTTACTCGTACCACCTATGAACAATAATTTCCATTACATTATTATTTAAGGAAAATGTCATATACAGAACCAAGATGCTTGCTGAACATTTTCTCTCTCTATTCTTAGAATTTTATTATCTCCAAAGGATAATGGCTGGTATTAATTGGATTATAAAAATCCTTTATTGCTCTTAGATTTCCCTCCATGTGGGCACAATTCAGATTTGGGAAGATATACGAAATGTTCCTAAAGTCATCCTTGTACTAATGTTCATGTTCTGATAAAGCAGAATTCCTTTGAAAAGGTCTAATCATTTTATACAGTCCATTGATCTTCAGTTCTGAGCTGCAAGGAATTTTGACTTCAGACAAAAATTTACCTAGGGACATCACCTACTGTGTAAAGGCTCTCCAGTGTCATTAATGTTCAGCAGCCCCAGTGTACCTATCTAATCACAAGAAAAACAAGCAAAGTCATACCCTTGAAAAAGTTTCATACTAGGTAAAACTTTTTACCTACCTCTGTGGAAAAGGTGTAAACCACCCTATCTCCTGGCATCTGAAGTTAGACTTCAGGGAGTTTCAATCCCTCTATGTGGGAGAGAGATGTTCATGCTGTAAACAAGTCAGATGTCAAAAGAACAAATGGATGACACACAGGGTGCTGGGTTAGGGTTCAACCGTCGAGTTTTGGCATTATGTGGCAATGCAAAAAGTTCCCTACTCCTACATGTCTGCACCATCCACGCAACTCCTCTGCTGAGCTGCTCCAGCCCAGCTGAGGGAAAGACTTTTTGGTCCCTCAGTCTGGAAAATGTGATGCTCTTTATTTTTAATTCTACACAACTGCTGTGCTGTACCAGGGCTAAATGAACTGCAAACACAATATGAGAAAATAGTGTGATGTTGGTTTCCTCCATCAGGTCTCTGAAAATTTTCAAGAAGACAGCATTAATTAAAAAAAAAAAAGTAATTAAAATATTTGCGCTAAGATTTAATAGGAACACAAGTAAAAGAAGCTAAAGTATATTTGCTATCAGAAGCAAAACTGCCATGAAAGTGAGAATTAAATAGTTCTTGGATTAGCTTATATGCAGGAGGAAAAAAAAAACTTAAGAAGAAATGAAATATTTTTCTTTTTCTAATTAAAAGAAATAAAAAGTGACAAATTTTCAGTAGACCAACTAGCATCAGCCTCTATGCTATGGGGTGCTCTGTGGTGACTAGAAGTCAGCATGGCCACCCCTACACTTGTCTATGCTTGCTGAATCCCAAGGTAGGTTGCTAGGTTCCCCTTGTCCAGCACCAAGCCTCTTTGCAAGCCCAGCCCAGATTTGGGCTGTGTTCAGATGTCATGAGTGCCATCAGCAGTCCCTCCTGGCAGGATCCCAGGCATGGTGCTGCCACAGAGCAGGTGAGATATGTGGCAGCTCACCTGGACAGAGCATAGGACAGCCCATCCCCAGAGGAGAAATGAAAAACCCTTCTTCTACAGGGGGTATTTCTTTCTCTGGGAAAGAAGCACACCCTGGCCCCACTCAGTGGTGGGCTGGTGTTGGAGCTGGCTTTGGACATCATCCAAGGGAAGTCTGTTAAGACTTTAACTCAAGAGAAACATCCTTTTGGAGTTCCCTGTTGCTCTCAGCTCTGAGCATTTTAGGTTGCAGCCTGAAGGACTAAGGATACCTCAGGAGCATTTTTCTGCATCAGATTTGTGCCTGATAGGTCTGAAGAGAAATTTTCCCCTTTGCTGGCTCTGTCTGGGGAGAATCTGAGTGGTGCTTTTACAAGGTGGTGTGCAAAGAGGGGGTTTCCCACTTGTGACCACAGAAGATTACCATAGTGCCTGCATAAAAAGAGTTAGTTACAACAACAGCACCAGCTGGCTCTCAGGGCAGACTGCTGGGTAGAATCTGGGTGAACCAGCCAGGAGTTCACACCAATGTCCAGGTGCTTGGGCAGCGTGGTGGTGCTGGGAGAGCATAGCACACCTCTGTGCAGCTGGCACCTGGCCACCTCACCTTTGGCAGGACTTCCAATTTTTTTGTCATCTCCACACACTTTGTATGCCAGCAAACACCAGCACTGCCACTTTACTCTGCAGTCCCCATGTTTGTAAGCTGAGGCATTTCCTGGCAGGGTACTCAGGCAGGTCAGGGAATCCATACCTGTCCAGCAATGCCCTGAGTGATGCCCAAGCGCAAGGCAGAGCACTCCCTGCGGGCTCAAAGCAGTATGGAAAACAGGGAAAGTCAGCTCAATTAATCCTATTTGCACCCCAAGCTCAATGCAGCCTCCACCAGTTGCCTTCATACCACTCAAAATAACAGCCCACGGTCTTTAAGGTATACGGCAAAACCTTTGTCTGCTGCTTCCATAAACACAGTCTTGGCTGAATCTGCTGGGGTTTTTTTTCAGGTTTTGCCACATTTTCTGTGAATTTTGAAAGCATATGTCTTGGAAAATCCCCAAACAAATGTGTTTCCAGCATGGGAGGAAGGAACACCTCAGCAGTGTTTCTCCTGACCAACCCAGCTATTCACTCCAATCCAAAATGTGCAGTGAAGCATGAGTTATATCTTAGTTTCTAACCATTGACATCACCCCAGTCAGCCACAAATAGACAAGCTTTTTTGCCATTAAAGTCTGGTTTATCCATTCATCTCTTTTCTGAAAGATTCTCTAGAAAGCTGGAGGCATGAGTGTGGATGGACACATTTACACTGCACCAGTCCCTTGGGGCAGACCAAGGTGCAGAGCTGTTCTTAGCCTTGCTCACAGCAAATGAACCAGGGTATCTGTGCCCTAAATAATTCCAGGCTTTAAATTTTCAAATTGTAAATTCATAATTACAAATTTAAGAGGCAGAATTTTGCAGATGTAATTTTTCCTGAAAAATTCTGTTCAGGATGAAGAAAGAGAAAGCAGACTGTTTTGTTGCTGTGTTGGTTTTTGGAGTTTTTTTCAGACTGCAGATTATCATTGTAAAGTTATCTCTGTAAAAGCAACATAAGCTTTTTCTAATATCATTGTACATATTGTCAAATCCTTAAGTCCTTACCTGTCACAATACAATATTACTGAGAGGCTGGATAAGAGGACAAGGTGTATTTGCATTGTACCTTGCCTTCCTCCATAACTAACATAAGTTACTTAACCAAAGAAACCAGTAACAGGAAAATGAGGTCTTGCTTACTACACTATTTATCTTGTCACCAGAGCTAAGTTTATCACGTAAAGATAATAACTTCAATTACAAAGCCATCTTCTCACTGAATAACAGTGAGAAACAGGAAAAGATAAGTCACACCACACCCAGCAACGTCGCTTGCAGGTGATTTTTTTCCAGCCTTTAAACATTCACTTTAGTCCTCCTACTTCTAGCTTAATCAAAGACCATGTGAAACACTTAATTTAAAAATTTACCCTTAAATACTCACCTAGCCTGTACAAGTCTGCCTTCATGCCCATCAGCATTGCAGTGCACGGGCTCCTCTCAGCAGATCTCCCTCTATCCCACCTCCTCTGCCCCACCAGGCATGAAGCAATTGGTGGGATGATGTTCCAGCAGGCCACATCGCAGCTCCCCTGCTACTTTGCTTGGACTCTCTCCAGAAGAATATTGCTACAAAAGCATATTTTATTTCATTTGATCAATACCCACTTGAGCGTAATGGGGGATTAC
Organism: Agelaius tricolor; assembly: GCF_023055355.1. Classification (NCBI taxonomy): domain Eukaryota; kingdom Metazoa; phylum Chordata; class Aves; order Passeriformes; family Icteridae; genus Agelaius; species Agelaius tricolor. The sequence goes on from NW_027269261.1 coordinate 51,044,067, forward strand.
TTCACCATATGTTCCCTGCTTTTCCCCTGGGTATTAATTACGCATATTCTCCCCACCTCTTCTCAGTAAGACACAGGGGAAACTAGCAATGGGTGATGGCTTATCTGCACAGATTTCACGTGGTTTGTCATCACAAGATAGGGTTTAGTGGATCGTGCAGCTTTTTGCTAGACTGAGTGGTTTATTCTGATTTCTGTCACTTTGCTTTTTTCTGTCCAAAGTCTAGGATTTCTACAGATGGAGGTTTTAAAAACAAACTCTGCAAAATTTAGATTGCATCTTTCCTCCTTAAAACCTCTCTACTGAAAATCTAAATTGGAAGTATATAATAGTTCATGCAACCTCTTCCTTTCCCATGTGAAAGTAGTTCTAGTTCCCCAGACACTTTATCTAGGTACTTTTCTATGTACCTTAGGTGGAAACACTCATACATAAGTCCCAGTTATTCTTTACAACCCAGTTCATTATGAGTTGTTTTAGACACACTCTTATCTCCAGCCACATCTCTCCAAGCAACATAAAAATTTTGTCATATTTTTTCAAAATGTCACAGGTACTTTTGTACATTTCAAAAGTGATTGTGGCCAGAAGATGTCAGATGGGAAGCAGGCCTTTGACTGGAGCGCCACATCCTGCACACTCATCTGGTGTCCTCAAATGATGCCCTCAGTTCCCACTGCTCCACTGTCTTCCAGGGGCTGGTGGACCTCCACAGCTTTGCTGTGTGCATGATGTCCATCTGCTCTGGCATCTCTGTGTCCCCGTGATGGTGCTTTCAATGGCAAAGGCTGGGTGTGCTCAGGCAAAGGCTGGGTGTGCTCAGAATGCTGAGCCGGCTCAGGCGTCGGGGCAGTGCCCATGGTCAGCACAGCTGCTGTCATGCAGTGAGAGTTGTCACACTGGCAGCTAAAATAAGTTTCCTAGTGGGCAGATTCTCCTTCCTAGTTCCTCTTTTTGTTTTTTTTTTTTTTGCCTACCCTTGCTTGTCACAGCCTTCTCCTCCCTGCTTGGCCAGCAGCTGGCCTGCCTGCCTGCCACATTTCATCTTCCCCTCCGCAAAGGAGCCCTTTGCCTTGTGACCAGCCCCGGCCAGCCCTGCCCCGAGCACCCGGCTTTCCAGCACCACTCCTTTCCACCATCAGCTGCTCTGGGAAGCCCACAGCACTTCACAGTGCTGCCTGTCTCTGCTACATCTCAGGGCTTCTCTCCTTCTTTAAGAAGGTGTGGCATCAAAAGGGAAGAAGCATTTGACTTTGTTCTAGGAGGTTATTTAAGGCTGCCTGTTGCATAATTAGGAAACATTTCCACCAAGTGATTAGCAGCCTACCCAGCTGTATCTTTTTTTCACCATGCAGCTAGGGAGCACACCCAATCTTTTGCTTTGTGCTGAGCCATTTGCACTTTTCCCCTGCAGTTCTTTTCAGTGGAAAGGGAAGAAGGCATGCTCATCTTGTGGGAAGAGCCATGCAAAGGCCCCCCGCAAGGGCAGGCCCCAGGCGAGCTGCATCCATTCCCTTGCCCCACACGGGACAGACAGAAGGGGCTCCATCTCAGCTGGGTAAGGCAGGGCTGGCTCTCACACTGTTCCACTGCACTGTCTGTGATTCAGGGAATGTGATGTGAGTGCAATACTTCACCTTGGCCCTTGCTAGCCAGATCAACCAGCACTGCAGCGGCTCTGGCACAAGATGAGGTTTTATTTCTAATCATAACAAAAACAGGGAACTTTGTTACATAATAGGCAATGAAAGAAGTAATTCTCTAGACTTCCAAGAGAAAGAGTCTAGTCGTATGTAATCCTCTACAGACATTTTCTCTACCTACCTTTTCTGAGGTGTCCCCTCCCCAGAGGCACGCAGGTGCCCTTTCTCCCTCTTCACTCAGACTGTGCAGCATGCTTGCACATGTCCCATGGAGCCAGGAGCCCACATGTGTCTTTCAAGAGCTGCTCTGCTTACATGGTCAAGGCTGAAAATGGTACAAGACCTTGGGAGAATTATTCCCTTAAAACCACTTCCTGACATTTAACTATGCCTTTTTCTGTTTGTTTTGTTGGTTTGTTTTTTGGCTTGAAAAGTAACATAGCTACTATTTGTAAATGTTTCCTTCCTCTTCAATAATGTTCTCCATGTCTTTCCAGTGTCTGTTGAAAGCAGAGAAAAATACCACAGGCTTCAATAGCCATCATGCATTATAGAATTCAATAAACCATTCACATACCACAGCAATGAGCAAGATGAAGCAGTGGGGGCTACAGCTTGATCTAGAGCTAGAGCTAGCTAGCTAGCTAGGGCTAGAGCTTCATGAGAAGTTTTACCCATACTTCTATCTAAAAGCAAAAAAAAAAGAGGGATTATGTGAATCAGGTAAACAACCCATACTTCTTCATACTACTACTTAATTTATGAACTGCACTGTGGTCATCTTGAAGGAGGCAGACAGTGACAGCTTTCCCAGTGAGCAGAGTCACTGGAAGTCCTTAGGTTCAAATCCATCCCCCTGAGTGCTGGGTTACCAAGACAGCAGAGGAAGGCACATTTACCTAAGCATCCTCATTCATTAGCAAAAGGAGAAGACCAGAGAGGAATCTCTTCTTAAATTTCATGCAAATTTCAGTATTGAGACTGGAAGTGACCCAAAGGCCACTAATACTGTTACTGTCCCAAGGGGCATTACAAGCCAGGCAAGATGTTGCTTGTCAATGCACTTCAGTTCTTCCATAAAGAAGGCCCTAGAAAACCCCACAGCCACACTCTGCCTCTCTGCCTGCAGTTTTACAACTTGACATCCTTTTCCTTGGTGTCACCTTCACCCAGTTACATAAAACCATAGAGAACTGACCTGACTTTACTTGCAGCTTGAAGTCTTACACTGTCATCATTAAAATATAGCTTCAAGAAGCAAGCCAATGCCTGGGTTAAGACCACAAGCTTTCCAGAAAAGCTTCCTCTTCACTTCAAACCTTGATTGTCGGTGGAACAATCTGATACCAAAGATAGCAAATGCTTAAAACTACAAATACAGAGCAGCCAGGGGTATTGTGTGTGGTTGAATAAGGGGAAGTACTTGACCTTGTGGCGCCCTTAGTTCCAGATGAGCAGTCCTGAGCCTTTTGAATCAGTATCTGAAGCTTCCTTTTTCACCCATGTTCATCCTTGAGGTTATGTGTCATATTTTTAACGAAATAATCATAACTTCATATAAACATTTGCTGATGGGTATTGATGACAGCTGCTAGAGGAATGCAGAACAAGCAATACCTTGTACTTCTTGTACCCACAAGAAACATGGTACAGCTGTTGTAGCCCCTTTAAACCAGAGAGAAAGCAGGAAAAGGTGAACAAAGTATTCATTTTATGGAGAGAGGAAATAAAAATTGGAGTTTAGTTTCCAAGGAATATAGCATTTAGATGAATCCATTTTAGAGGCCTGTCTGTGAATAAGATAATTTTGTGAGCTTAGGAGAATGTGTGGCAGTTCTTAAGTCTCCCACAATTCTCCTATATAACCTAGACAAGTCATCTAATCTTTGTTAAAAATTGTTGGGTTTTTAAGTAGCATTCCTAGCAGCACTGCTCTGCATAACATTTTCATACACTATATCAGGTGTTTTGAGATATTCTATACAAATATATATTATATACACACACCCCATCCCATCTTCTAGTGCTGGTGCAGCAAACAAAAATCACCCTCATCTCTTAAAGGTACAATGTTTCTATAAGAGAAGGAGATAGCCAGAACCAGAACTCAAAGCTGACAAGCACTGAAGGGAGGCTCATAATCTCAACTCACTTTCTATTTGGCATCACAATGGGCAGTTTCATCCAGGACTGACTAAACAGAGGTGCAATATTAGCTTGACAGCCTGTTAAGAAATCCATCATTTCCCCATTTTAGAAGGCTGCAATTATGTGTTTTCTCCAAATTTGCGTGAGTCTTTCTCCTGTTATTAGAAACAACAGAAAGAACTTGGGACACTTACTGGCAATTGACAGAAATGGACAAAAAGTTAGTAAATAAATCACCACTCAGCATAAGAAAAGTCTCGAGAGTATGCTTGCGTAACATTTTATTTGCATACTTTGAAATTTATTCCAATTCATATCAATGCATGGCATTGATAAAGAAATGTTTGAAAGAGTTTTGAACAATTTTAATTAAGTTTTGTAAATTGATTTGTCGTTGCCACTTTACATGATATACCCTGGAGAAAGAACCTTCTTTTTACTGAAAGACTAAGATGAAGGTAAAACTTCGATTAAACTACTTCAGCCTCAGATAAATCTCATTGTAGACATGTTCCATTGACCTCAGTAGTTTTATTCTGAATTCAAATCTCACTGCTGGAGCAGAGAAAAGCTGTAGAAGAAACACTATTGTCTTCATCAGGGAATTTGTGACAAGATTTTGAAAACAAATGTCATGGTCAACAAGTTACACCAATCCCTGTCTGTGGGTCAGTTATTTCACAGCTATTGTCTGGCCTGCCTGCCATTCTCCATCACTGTTTCTTCTTAATCCTGGCAGTGCACATCAGAGTTCCCACCCAGGGACTCAGCCTTGCTGGGCAGAGAAGGTTTGTGATCCACATTATTCTTCCAGAAAACCCCAGTAATTAACCCAGTGCTGTACTGACTGCTTACATTTCACTGTTTTATGTCAAGAAATAGGAACCTAATTTAAAGATTTTATCAGACACAGAGAAGCAAAAATTTCCTATCACTGGACATTTATCTCAATGCTTGGCAACTGGGATGCAGCATTGCTTCAGCTCAGAGAGAAATGGCTTCAACTTTGGCTCCTTTCCTAAGACGAATCCACAATTTTCACATTTTAAATGTACAAGGAGCTGTTTGAGATTTAATATTAAAAAAAAAAATTACTCTTCTTTTTCTAATCTATGTAGAAATAAAACAGCTGTTTTACAAGGAAAAAAAATCCTTAAAACAAGTAATTTAGTTGCCTGACCAAGAATGAGACAGATCAAGGGATCATAGATGGAAAGATCTTGCCATACTGAAGTCAATGACAGATTTTCCTCTTGTCAGTCTATGAGACCAGGTTTCCACATTCTGCTTGTGAAATCAGCCTGCATATCATCACAGTTCTAAAAAGCAGGCAGTCAGGAAGAAAATGCATTAGAAAAGTAAACTGCATCCAAAGTGGTTGAAAAAAACCTGACACAACACTTCAGAATTAAAAAGAAGCAATGCTATCAAAGCAGTATTTGCAATATGACGTCTGTTCTGCCGAAATACTATTTCATAGAAAGTGAGAAACTCATGACATAATCAGATGATCCGCTTAAAATTCGCACTTAAAACAAATGCAACTACAGATTTTTGTTAAAGTGAAATTTTTGTGTGAATTCCAGCTAGAGTAAATGCAGGTCTAGACTTCCTCTGCTGAATTTTTATCACTTTTCTAGAGTTCTTTGGTGACAAGTTCAATATTCAGGTTTCAAAAATTTCAAAATCTTTTGTGGAAGAAATTCTTCAGGCCCTCTTACTGATTTTTAATTTTCTTTCTCTAAAATTTTTAACACAAGAATTTGATTTTTAAATCATAATAGAACCAAGCCAATTATTAATATGCAATGTTTCTTACTCTGAGTGTTATATTTCCCCTATGGAATGGATCAACATTTTCAAACAGGGGAGAGTACCACTTTTGCACACCCTCTCAGAGGCACTGAAGAAATTCCAGATGTGCTCAGGCTGCTCCCATGGCTGTAGAGCACTTTTCAGTGTACCCACAGGCAGGTTCTTTACAGCTGACCATTGACAGAAGGTTCAAAACCAAGTAGACACACTAGGTATTCCTTTTCCATGATTTCTGAGGGAGTAGAGACTAAGGAGGAGGCAAAAATGAGGGAGAAGCAGCAGAGGGAACATGAGGGCCAGAGAAAGGGGGAAGAGGTGGAATATTGGAGCTCCATATGGGAGCCCATGCAGCTGGCCAGCAGCCCATGGAGGATGCACACTAGAGCACAGGAATATTCCTGAAGGACTGCAGATCTTAGAGAGCACACATCAGAGCAGATTTTTCCTGACAGCAACTGCAGTTCATGGGCAAATCAGTGGAGCAGGGGAAGTGTGAGGAGGAAGGATTAGCAGAGAGAAACTACTCTGTACTGATCATATCCACCCCTGCCACTCTACACCATTTGGAGTGGGTAGAAGAGTCTGGATTGAGGGAGTTGAGACTGGAGAAGTGGAAAGGAAGGGTGTTGTTTTAGTGTTCTTCCTTTTGTTTTCACTATTTTAGTTTGCAATAAATTACGCTGATTTTCCCTTAGGTAGTCTTTTTTGCCCATAACAACATTTAGCAAGCACTGTCCCTGTCTTTATCCTGGCAAAATGATCTTTCTCATCCTATTTTCTTCTCCCTGTGTCCTACAGGAGAAGAAGGGGAGGGAGGAAGGAGTTAGCAGCTGGGTGGGTATTTGGCTGTTAGCTAAGATTAACCCACCACAGCCTTCTTTTGGCATCCAAGGACTTCTCCTTTGTGGGAAGGGGCAGAGATGTCATACTTTTGCATTACCTCTCCTCTGCCACCCAGAAGTATGGCTGGCACAGCCACTGACAGACCAGTGCTCCATATCTGGGATTTCTAGAAGCATCTCAAACTGAGTCAGGGGTGTCTCCCCAGAGTGTGGCAGGAAATGTCACCCCTGGCCTCCATTAGAATCAGGCTGGGTCTAGCACCAGGGGACAGCCCAGGACCTACATGCTCAAGCTCCACGCTGTCCAAGCTGTCCTGTTCAAGCTGGTTTTGTGAAGAACTTTATCAGGGTGGGTTGTCCTGCCTCTTTGGCTTGTCCACATTAATTTTACTATGAAAAGACCAATTGATTTTATGAAAATGATACTGCATCTTTATTATGGGTTACAGTAGAATAAGAAGGCACGTTTGGCCTTTTGTTGCTGAATACAGACATCTAGTGGCTGTGTCTTGCTTAGGTTCCAAAAGAGAACTGTGCTAACAGAAGACCAAGAGAATGATGGGGCACAAGCCAGAAAATTTCCTTCCTCATACCTCACAAAGAGTTACCCTGTAAGTCTTGCCCCTCTTGGCCACTTGGCCATCTCAACTTGTGGATATTGCCAGACTTTCTAAAAAAAGAAAAAAAGCTGTAGTAAGGTTGGGGCACTGAATGCCCATCAATACCAAATGGGTATGCCTAACAGAAATGGCAATAGTTCTATTGCTCCTTGCATTAATTCAGTATTTATGTGAATACTTAGCTATAAAAACCCCATACACAAACACTTAGCATCCTGGTGTACTTTTGATCCTTTTCTTTTACACATAACAAGTTCATTTCCTAAATAAAATACTTCGTTACTTATTTTCTTTAAAAATCTTAGGCTATTTTAGCAATTCCACTTTGGTTCAGAAAAATGAACCAAAGACTCAAGAGTCTTAAAGAAATGCACAAAAGCTGAAATAAAAAAGAATACATGTATTTAAACAGTTTTATTTTAGGTAAATTGCTTCATACATCCCAAGCAGGCTATGTGGGAACACTTACTATTTAGCTAATAGTCAAATCATTAAGTAATAAAAAGGGACTGCAGAAATGTGTGACAACAGTCAAATCATGCCTATGCACCATGCAGAGGATGGCAGCATGAGGATTGGGTGTATTTTAGCCAGACAGAAGGAACAGCAGTTGTGGTTGCTTATGCCCAGCCATAAGCCCCCCAGTGCTCCACTGCCTCTGTGCTTGAGGAGGTATTCAGGGGCCCCTCAAAGCTGTAGCACCTCAGAGCAATGGGTGAAGGAGGCAGGACTCCCCACCCCATCTCTTAATGCTGTTCGCTTTAACCAGGGACACGTACTGCAGTCTAGATCTAAAAATGCCAAAAACAAAATTAAATAGCATAACCTTTAGCAGTTATGTGTGTATTCTCATTCCAGTTTGCTCTACCTTGTGTGGCAATCTGTGTAGAGAAAAAAATCAGCATTTTTATATGGATGAATACTAATAAGCCAAATCGTTTTTTAGCATATTATAGACACATCACGAGGACAAGCCCTTTTGGGCATGTGTTATTAACACAGGAGAACATATGGATTTAAATATATGGATTGTACATATGGCTTGAATGTAGACATCTAGGGTTAGAGGAAGCATTCCAGTTCCCTGGTATAACCTGCTGCATCACATCAGCCATGTTTCACTGTCAGCCTTTGATTTAACTGCAAATGAGTGTGAATAATATTCCTGCAATGGGAAATAAACAGTTACAAATTGTACTGAACTGAGAACATAGTACTGATACAATGTGATCTTCACATTCATTCCCAGTGAGAAGGAAGGGCTCAAGGCCTTCCTGTAAAAAATTATTTTATTTTTGTGCTATTTAGTGTCACCAAGCTTTCAAGTATTATAGGGCTGGCTGGGAACTGACCCCACAGGTCTGTGTGTGTGTCCACAGCTCCTGAAAAAAGCTACAACCCAAAGCAGTGAGAGGGGTCATCTATGGCATCCTCCTCGTCCTGGGGAGAGGTCACCAAGCACGCGTCTGCTCCCATCTGGGGAAGGCCTAGCTTTAAGTCCAAGCTACTTCTGGGACCAAGTTTCGTATGAGCAGTATGCGGCAATCAGCCGGACGAGGCAGTTTCCAGGCTGCTGCCTGGTGTTGCTAATCCCAGCTGAGGGCAGTGAAGCCAGGATCGCCGCTGGGAGCCCGGCGGCGGCCACGAAGGAACGCGGCGCCACCCGCCCGCACCGTCCCGCGGGTGGGAGTTGCTCCTGCCACGGGAGCCGCCCGGCCCGGCCCTTCGCGCCCTCAACACTGCTCAGGGAAGCGAAAAGCTCAGCCCGCTCCCCTACGGCCGTGGGAAAGGCCCGGCCTCCTACCAGTTCTTCAACGGCCGATTGCCCAAGGCGGAAAAGCGTCAGCCAACCTTTGTTCCGCCTCTGCCTTGTGCCGAGACCGGCCCAGCTGGCGAGGCCCGACCCTACCGTGCCCTGCCCTGCCCGGCCCCTCCCTGCCCGGCCCTGCCGCTGCTGGTGGCGGTGCCCCCGCGGCTGCTGCGCCGCCGGACACCGGCAGGGGGCGGGCGCGGGCAGCGGCGGCGCGGCGGAGGCGCGGGCGGGCGGGCCCGGTGGGAGAGGCGGGGGAAGCGCAGCGAGGCGGCAGCGGCAGCCCGGGAGCCGCTGCACTCAGCGCTGCGTGCCTGTAGGAAAATGCGGCTCCGTCCTCTGGCAGAGACAGGCAGGCGCTGCCTTCTCTCTCCCCCTCACCTCCTTTCCGTCTTCTTCTCCCTCTCTCCGCTGCTCCTTCCCTGAGCACTGAAGCATTTTCTCACAGGCCCTTCCCAGCGCAGCCCAGCGCAGCCCAGCCCTCCTTTCCGCATGGCAGCTCTCATGTGTCCGGCTGGTTTGCCGCCTCTCCTAGCACTGGCCAAAGGAAACATTACTTTGTCATCTAAAAAGGAGCAGGTGTGAAAGAGCAGCCATTCCAGAGGGACCGTACAGGCTTGACGTGTGAACCTCACGACGTTCAACAAGGCACGGTCCTGCTTGTGGCTCAGGGCAGTCCTAAGCGCAAGTACAGGCTAGGTGAAAAATAGGTTGAGGGGAGCCCTGAGGAGGACTTGGGGGTGTTGGTGAATGGAAAGCTTGATATGACCTGGCAAAGTGCACTTGCAGCCCAGAAGGCCGAACATGTCCTGGACTGTGTCAAATGCAGCAAGGCCAGAGAGGGGATTCTTCCCCTCTACTCCAACCCCACCTGGATTACTGCATCCAGCTCTGGAGCCCCCGCATGAGACAGCCATGGACCTGTTGGAGTGAGTTCAGAGAAGGGTCACAAGGGAACCTCGCTTCTGTGAAGACAGGGTGAGAGAGATGGATTGTTCAGCCAAGAGAACAAAGAGAAGGCTCTGGGGAGACCTTACAGCATCCTTCCAGTACCTAAAGGGGACATACAATAGAGCTAGAGAGGGACTTCTTACAAGGGCATGGGGAATGGACAGAGGGGAGAGGCTTCAAACTGAAAGTATGTTTAGGTTAGATATAAGGAAGAAATTCTTTACTTTGAGGGCAGTGAGGCACTTGCACAATTTTCCCAGAGTTGTGGATGCCCCATCCCTGGAAGTGGCCAAGGCCAGGTTGGATGGGGCTTTGAGCAATCTGGTATAGTGGAAAGTGTCCCTGCCCGTGGCAGGGTGTTGGAACTGGATGATCTTTAAGGTCCCTTCCAGCCCAAACCTTTCTATGATCTTACATTAAAAAAAAAACAAAACATGTCATTTTCCATAGCAAATCTCCCCATGGTATCACTCAGAATTGAGTAACTGTTTCCACAAAAGCTGAAAGTGGCACTTGCTGCAGTCTGTGACTCCTTCAAAGAGCAGCTCACCATTTAAGTGCCTCACTGTGGTAGCTTGGAGTCACCGTAGGCTTGACACTATCACATAAGTTCACAACCCTTCAGTATATTTATGCCTACAGTTTGCTCATAAATATTCTCTGCACTTTGTATCAGAACTAACGTCAAGGACTCTGAGCTGGGAGCCTGAAGTAATTATTTCTCTAACAAACATAATAATCAGAATTAAGTCTGTCAAGGACATTGTCTCCTAAAGCAGACAAGGCCTTGCATGAGAAAAGTGATTCAAATTATTTGGTGAATGACTGATTTAACCATATTTGGAAGATCACAGCTTTTCATGCAGTGTAAGCCCTCAGGGTCACCATCATGTATTTCTTCAGGCAAAGGAAATAATCTGGGGGTTTTGTCAAATTCCAATCTGAGTTACCTTATGCAGTGTACTGGAAGTTCCCCTGCAGGTTCAACCACCCTTGTCGCTTCTAATGCAACATGTAGGTACTTTCCCACTTCTCCTACTGCTGTGGTATGCTGTAAATCAGCTCCTTTATTATAACCTGCAGTGTGGAGACATGAGAAATAAATTCCTGTACAAATTGGTGATACTGGATTCCCTTTGAAGGACAGCTGCTACAGAGTGGACACACTTCTGTAAATCTTTTCCAAAGTGATGTGCAGGTACACAATTAATCCCCAGTGCCAAATCCAGGCCACCTTGTTCCTTTCCTGAGTCTGGCCTAACTCCAGAGTTAAGGCAGTGGAGTGTGACTGGCAGAAAAGTGAGATGAGGAAAGAGTATTTCAGTGTGGAGTTGCAACTCTTTGTACAAATCCCTTTGATCTTGTTCTCCCTCCTGCCCAGGGGTGAGGCAGCATGCTGTGAATATGGCTCCAACAAAGGGAGGCAGAAACTAATCTCAAATCACTGAGCTGCTTTATCTTTTCTCCAACCTGTGAACATGCCTAACCCATTTGAGGAGACATCAGCGTCCACCAAGGATATAATCATGGGTAATTGCCTCAGTGCAGAGGAGCTTAGGAGTTGGAGAGCTGTACATGATTTCTGCTTCCTGTGCATGCGGCAAGGCGGGACGGGCAGATTGACAGGTGCTTTCTGTCTGAAACCACCCCAGTTTGGGTGGAGCAGGCTTCACATGGCTTCAGTTGCGGGATTCACTCTGTCACAAAGCCAGTGGAAGCAAATTAAGCTGCCTGGAGTTGGTACAAATAGATATTAATCTCTGCCTTGATTATGATTAACTCCTTAATGCCATGCTACCTTACCAAACAATTTGTTAATCAGCCATAAAGGTGGGTGTCTAACAGCTCACTGCCCCTCCTGCAAGCACGCAAGCAGTGACTCTTCTTCCCAAGTCAATGGCTTTTGTCACCATAGGCACTTGACAGAAATAGTACCATCTCCTTGCCCCAGGACTAGCACAGAGCTCCAGTCAGAGGCAGTAGCTGAAGAAGACACCTGCTCTGGGAGAAAGGATGTATCCCATAGTAGAGATGGAGATCTCCATCACAGTTCTTAAAGTGCTTTTAGAATAAAGGCAGTGCCTGACAGTGTTTGCTCATGCTTCTTTTGTGGCTTTGGGAGGTCCGAAGCTGATTCCCCAAGCAAGAGATAATCAAAATGTGGTTATGACATGGTTAAGATTTAAGATTTTCAGTAACTGGACAGGAGCCAGAATGTGTCTACACGAGCTGAAATTGTATCATTAGATGTGATTAATGTTCTTGTTTTCGTTGGAAAGGAATCACTTAGGTAACTACTTTATCCCTAACTCAGGGATCACAACATGTTAAGTGATTTTATTCTAATTTTGCAACTTTTTGGTACGCTTATTCCTGCCATTTACTCATAAATATTCTCATCTCCCTCTTCAATATTGAGCAGAAAGACAGAGATATTTAAAAGACATAGGTAATAAATGGTGCATTGTCAGAGTGAAGCACACATGTTCAGATCAGCAAACTCTTGTTCAGCTGCTCTCTGTTCCTAAAGGTTTCTAAATACCACAAGTGCCTTTTTTTTGACAGGTTCCAGCAGGCAGAGTTGTCACAACGCTCAGGGAGCCTGAGGTTCAGCTCTCTCCCACAAAATACACAGCCATAGCACTTTCTCTTGTGCTGAGTCTCATGACTTCACATCCCACTGGTCTGCAGAGGTGGCACAATTCTGCAGCACAGTGATGAAGATGCTCATGTGGCAGAGAAGGGAGAGAACCAAGAAACTGAATTATCACCACCCTTGTCCATGAACATGAATATGTGCACATAATCATGTCTATGTAGCAGTTCTTAAATGTATTACCAGCACTTAGAGAAAAGACAGAATCTTAGACGGGATTCCTAAAGCCATTCAAGGTATGCTAATCTCTGAGATCAGGGCACATCCCGTCCATCTCTTGCTTTGCTGTTTTAGTTACTTTTATTCTTCCTCAGTGTCCCCACCTCAGGAAGGAGCATAAGTGCCACCTGGCAGAGAAATGCAGTGTTTAAAACCTCCCTGCACCTTGTCCTAGCACTATATGCCTGTGTAAAAAGTTGTTCTCCCTCTTTTTTACAAGCTTCCTTTAGATACTGGAAAGCCCCAGCGAGGTGTCCCTGGAGCCTTGTCCAGGCTGAACAACCACATCTCTCTCAACCTTTCCTCCAAGGAGAGGTGCTGCAGCCTTCTGATCACCTTCACGGCCCTCCTCTGGACCTGCTCCAACAGATCTATGTCAAACCACTCTGATTCTATGATTTTTACTTCTGTTATTTCACCTCAGCAACACCAAACTGCATAAAGCACATTTTTTCCTCTGATAAGCAGTGCAGACAGCACTCCTATTGAGCATGGCTCCCTTCCAGCACCTAATGCAACCTGCTTGTTTGCAGCACCAGTCTGACCACATCACTCTCCCTGTGTTTGTACCCTTACAGGTCACTCTCTCTCACACATGAACACGCAACTCGTTCTGCATCAGCAAGTTTGGAAAATGGAATCTTCCCTTCTCTAATGTGCTGAATAGAAGTGGATTGTAGAATGGCTCTGTAACTTCCCTTACCTGCAAGAGCTTAATAGCTCTTAATGTTCGAACAGTGTCATTTTAATGTGACATGAAAGAAGGAAACAATGCCCTCACCTGTTGCAAATGTGTGAATCTTGTAAACAATGTGGACATGTGCCCACCAAGTGGCACATGATTACAGGACTTGGCCAGTCCATTACATGATTCACTGTCAACCACTTGAAACCATATCTGAGAAATTGAGTCTTGGTTTCAGCCTGAGGGTCTAGCACAGTTGAGCAGGATCCTACACTGGAAAATGTGTCAGAGAATATATGGATAAGGAGATTTCTGTACATTTTCCATCTAAACAGTTGATTGATAATTTCACAGCTCTGTGTGTTGGTCTGCTTCTAGCTGGAATCAGCTGAGGTTTTGCTATGTGCTTGAGTGTGGACAACATGAGACCAAATTTAGACATATTACTCACAACAACTCTGGTAGCAGGTTTTAGGCCTCTGGGAACTTTCAGCCTTCTTGATCACCATGTTCATGTTCAAAAAACACTCAGGTCACTGGACCTGCAACCTGGGCACTGACAACAAAAGCCATTTGATACCAAAGGAGGCAGAGCAGCCACTCTGTCTGTCACTACAACATTTCCATCATCCTTTCCTATATGGGGGAAGAAGTGATTTTATTTACACACAAGGAAATAATTCCATCTTATAGAACAATGAAATCTGAACTGTTTACCAAATTGGCTCCTAAACTTCAAACTCATCATAACATTGAGTCTTCTATGTTTCTTATTAAAAATTCAGTGCAAGCTGTTTCAGGCATATGTCCATTGAAAAATTCTAAAACTTTCCATAAGAGCAGGTGAATGGAATATTTAGACAAGACAGCTAAAATGCAGATGGCCCAAATACATAGGAATGGTCTAAAATTGTAGCAGTGGAGCCAGGCTTCTCAAAGAATCTGAAGGGAACTGGGAGCCCAATTGTTTTAAAAAGTAATAAGAATGGGAAAGATTTGCAAATCTCTGTTTAAAAATACATGCTTTCTCTCTTATTTTCAAATAAATCTTTCCTTCTGTTATGTCAACTCATAAGTTATGATCAGCTCCAAAATAAACAAATGAACAAGAGACATTCAAATGTCTGTGAGACTGAATTTCAGCCTTATTCATGTGAAATTCTGTGTCCTTATTTCAAATTCTTGATCCAACATTGCTTCAATTTAATGCCAAAAGGGACATAAGACAATTCAATAATCACTGGCTACTGGAACCTTCTAGGAATTTTTCCAGATTTCCAACTAAATTTTTAAATGCTGTGGCTGAGAGACTTAAAAGGCTCCCTAAGAGCATCAGACCATCTGCACTAATGTTTACAGCCCTTCTTTCCAAAAACCAGCACACCTTTACAGCCACAAGGTCTAATTGGCCCTGTCCACTGAGGAAACGAGCTGAGAGCAGATGCTTATGTTTTGCCAGATAATCCCTGACAGGGATTACAGCCTCCTTACTACAAAAACTACATCTCTAGAAACGAAATCAAAATGGGCTAGTCTAGCCACTAATGATAGAGAAAGCTAAGGTTGCTTTCCAAAAAACAGAGAAAACTATAAATTCAGAAATCAACCAGCCACTTCATCCAAAACTAAGTTGTGATCCTCGACCAAGTTTTACAGGGAATGACTCACCAATCAATTTTAAAGTTGTTACAGCTTTACATAACAAATTATTATTTTTCCTACACAACAACTAGCTTCTTACTCACAAAATGCTGTTACAAGGGCGATATCTTCCGTTTGCCACAGATATGGAAAGGCTCAAGCTGTTCTCATGGTTTGAACAATAATTGATACTGCAAAGTTAACTGTTAACTTTAGAAGCTACTATTCTGGCTCTTGTACTTAAACTAGAAAGCAGACTGCCTCTTCCACAGCAGTTTCAAAATGGTAAGATCCATGAGATTCTTGTGAGATATTTTTAGGAGAGCCATTGAAAGTCCTAGAACTTTTCTACCAGAAAGATAAAATTGCCTGGTAGAAGAGGATTAATAAATATTAATCTCTTGTGTCCTCTGATTAAGACCCACACCCATGCACAGCTAATTATTGTTTACCTGCATTTGTTTAGGATAAATTTCAAAGAACTCCAGAACATGGTAAGCTGGAGCTGAACTTGTGAGTCTTCCTAGTGAAAAGTGCTTCTAAACCCTGTCTTTTGACTATTTTGTGCCATAAAAGAAAAATCAACACAGAGTGGCGTAGGTCTGTTGGTAGTCTGTTGTAGTTGCAGAAGGTTGGCTTGGCAGTTTTCTAATAATAAGTTTTCACCTGAAGGTTGCTTGTTCTGCTGTCAGATGGCAGCAGTGCCAGTAAGTGTTGGTAGCCTTTCTGAATACTGCAGTTCATTCTTTCTCTTATGTGCACTGTCCCCTACTAACTGTAATGTCTATGGCAGGGGGTCTGAGTGGGTTTTGGGGGAATTTTTTTGCAGAATGAATGAGAAATTCCATCAGTAAGGTTGGTTTAGCTCAATGGGGTGTAAAGCAAAGAACCAAAGTAATGAGCTCCTGTGCTGTGTCTGTGGCTGCAGGATTAATTTCAGTTATGTTATGGAGCTCTGGCTGCAGAAAGCAGGATCACATCATCTCTGGAGAAGGAGATTTAATGAACCACTGAGCTGCCATCCATAAAATGTAGTCAAAGGGAATTTTGCAATTCAATTCCACTGGGAAGAGGCCTGCAAGAAGCTGCAGAGGCCACAAAAGCAGAATCATTTACATGCTAACCCACAGGAATTAGCACTGCTGTGCTTCCTGGCAGCCTGGTTGAAGTAGGCTTCCTCAGCTGCTGGGGAGCAGTGTAGAGATGGCTGTGCTGGAATCCAGCAATGTCACCGGCTCTCAGGGATACAAGCCTAGAAATTCAAGCAAAAACGTTTCAGATTTACACCCCATGAGCTTTACACCCCATTGAGCTCAGCCTTTTCATCTCCTAGAGAAAAAAATTATTCCAGTCTTACTTACATACAGCTTATGACTTTAGATAACAGACTAGACTTGTTAATTTAGACTTATTAAAATGTTCCCAGTGAAGGCACTGAAACCAAATCTTTTCAGTTCTTCCTTTGTTTTACAGGCTTTCTGTGCCCAAGGTCTGCTGGAGACTAATGACTGAGCCCCTTCCCTACAGAATAAATGGAGACTCATCTCTCCTTCCTGGCAATTCCTGATCCTCAGGGTGTCACTCCCAGCTTGTTCCAGGCCAGGAAATCCTGGGCCTATGCAGGGTTCTCTGGGTCAAGAGGTCTCAGCAAAGCATGGTATCATAAGGCTCAGATCTCTATGAGAACTCAGTCTCAAGCTGTTCCCAACTCAGCAGTATGGAAAAAAAGCTGTGAAGTCTGAACAGCATTTTCTTCCTACCTTAAGATGATCCAGGGATTAGAACAAGCAGAGAGGGTTTGCTTGGTTTTGTTTTGGTTTATTTTGTCCTATTAACTCATCAAAAGAGTAAGCATTAAAAAAGTTGAAAAAGTGATCTCACTATAAAGGCCTGAGTTTGGCACTATTGGCATTTTACTCATTAAAAAGATGGCATTATTTGTTGTGTCATTCAAGAGGCAAGACTGTAGTGGTAAGTCTCTTACAGCCTTGAAATCTGAGATCACGAACATTGATACATGAATTAAGAGAAAATGAGACCGACAGGTAGATTGGTTAACCTCTCTCAGGTATCTATGCCGAAGTTGCTCAATCAGGGCTCACCCCCTTAAGGGAGATGGTTTTCCTCAGACTCTGACAACTAGAAAATTATTGACTGTCAAAGGAGGCTGCACTGTGCCTAAAATTTTATTTCAGATCTATGTCAAAGGTCTCTTCCTAACTTTCCTTATTTTCATGTTTCCTCACACTTATTTCTCATTAAATGCACCCAACTGACAATGGTGGAAGACACAATCCTGGCTTTGGTTTACCAGCAGGTACAGCATAAGGAGCAATGATGTGATCTTCCCCAGCACTGCTTTGGTAGTGTGCTCCAGCTCTTGTTTTAAGAAAGGAGGAAGGTTGCCTCAGCTCAGTCAACTCCTTCCTCCTGATGGTGCAAATCAATCAATTAACTGCATTTGTGGTTTTGGGACTCATGGAAAACAATTTTGGCTTTGCATCAAAGGCAAATTTTTCTTAGAATGATAGAGTGCCCAAACCAAATACAGATATTATAAATACTGATAGAGCCGGCAGATCTTGAGCTCCAGTAGGTAACTTACATGTCCACTTGAAAATATCTTGACCATTTATGTGCTCTGGTATCTTTTTTTCCCCCAGGGTGCAATGGTTTTTTGCTTTGAAACCAGAGAAAGCATTAATGGAGAATGAGCTGCATGTGTGGGCTACAGAGAATTGCTTTATATTGTCACCTTATAGAAGTGTTTCTAAAGGAGGTCTGTGGGATGTTGAAGGAAGCAGTTAAAGAATTAGGTGTAGTTTGAAAAGTATAATCACAGTCACATATTCCTGAAGAAGGGCTTGCCAAAGACCTTGATGAAAATATGGTAGGTCCCAGCTAGAGATGCTTTCAGAGATGCACTTCATAATGCAGCGTGAGGGGCTTTCTTCTGGCTCCAGTGACAGTAGAAAAAGAGATTCTCAGCTACATTTTTCTTTCACAGCTCTTCTGTTAACATCACAATTGTAAAAGCGTTTTCTAGTTCCTGCCACTGTAAATCAACAAAGCTAATTCAGAGGAAATTAAATCACAGGAAATTAAAGACTTGGTGGAAAAAAGTTTGAACTATTTAAACTGACCATGTTTGAAACTAGGTAGGGAACACTAAGACAAGTCACTCTGCAGGCAGATCAGTGAGGTATAACCAGTGGCAGGAGGTAATGACAGCTAGAGAAGGGAGTAAGAAGAAATTTAACTGCAAGATCCATCTCTGCAGGTTTGAAAGACTGTCACAGCCACTGCCAGATTCTGGGAAAGGAAGAGCTCTAGTCTCATCTTATTTTTATGATGAAAAGTGTTTTTTGATATTGACAAATGAGAACACTTGTGAATCAGAGAGCTTCTGATATGAACAGAAATCCTTATGGTTCAAGCAAGCTCAGTTTAAAACAGGGATTGCTAAATGTCTGGGCTCAAACACAGTCAAGGTTGATTTATGTTTAAAAAGGAACAATAAAATTAGTGGTTTGAGATACAGCCCCATGATACATGGTGTAGAAAACAAGTTTTCAGTCAGCTCCTTCTACATTCTCTCATAGAGACTCCGTGGTGAAGAGGTTTGCCACAGCTCACATATAGCCAAAACCAAAACCAAATTTATCACTGTTTGCACAGCTTCCCATTAGTGAAATTATAGATTTACACACATAATCACTCAAAAATTGCATTTCATGGGTTGGTTTGCTTCTTTATTTGCCAGACTTACCAAACTGTATAACTGAGACAGCCCCACCATTCATTACTTCCTGTTTTATTAGCAGGGAATAGGAATATTTGCATAGCACTTGCTATGGAATATTAAACTCTCATAAATCTGTTTACAGTTAAAAGAAAAAATTATTAAAAGAATCCATTCTTTAAATCTGCTTAAGTTTCTCAAATTGGTACTAAATTTCAAAGCTTCTAATTCTTGCAGGAGCCCTAAAATCCATTAAAGATATTGTTCTGCCAAAAGCTATGGGCTGGATCCTGTAACTCTCTCTACGTTCATCTTCACACACACACACACAAAATTTAGTTTGTTTTCTGGTCACTACCTGGCTACGTGGCACAGCCAGAGGATTTTTCCTGTGAATAGACTGTAGTTATGGCACAGGCTGGTCCCTGACCTGGACAATGACAACGCTAGTGTTTTCTTGGATTTGTACTAGATTTGTCAGGCTTCCTTGTTTAGTGCTTTCCCCAAGCCAAACCCTGCTAAGCCTGAACAACACCCTCATGATTCATCATCCCCTCGTGCAGCAGCAGCGTGTTGCTCAGTTACCAGAACAAACCAACATCTGTCACGCCAAAACTTCCAAGACAGCCGAGGCTAATCACTGCTGTGCCATAAACTGGGAGGGGAATGACAACACCAGCACTGCTAATGCCACACTAGCACTGCTAATGCCACAAGGATTCTCTTTCCAGCGTCCTTGGGGCACTGCACCACTGCTGCTGATCACAGAGGAGTATGCTTCCACCTCTCTAGCAATAAAGAGCTTGAACTTTTAACCAGGTCTGCAAAAAGTGATGCTGGTTTCTGCTAGAACATATACAACTCCCAAACAGTTTTCAGGCTGCTCAGACTCATCCAGAAAAGGTGAAATATTGAAAATATTCTTGCTATTTTGAATATGCTTCTAATTAAGTTATCTTCAGCTGTCACAACTGCTCTCTCTAAAACATGGGAAAGGACATAAAAGGCAGTATTGCTTCACCTGCTTCAGTTGGTGTCTGATGTAAGCAAATTGGGATGTGAGAACAGAGAGGAGGACTAAGAGGAAGGAAAGCAGTTTCTTCTTTTCTTTTCAGATCAGGTTTTGTTGCCTTGGGTGTTGGGTTTGAGGAGTGGCTGTGTTGGCATCCTAAGGAACAACAGGCTCAGATTGTTTGCCAGCTTTAGAAATCATTTAAATTCAAAAACATCCACAGTTTCAGTGTACCTTTCAAATATTCCTCCTTTTAACAACTCTGCAAAAGATGGCTAGCCCTCCATGGGTTCCCTTTCCTCCTAAACTCTCACCACAACAAATTGCTGAAAGATGGTGACTTTCCTGAAGCAAACTATTGCACTGGAAGCCCAGGTTGCACACTCAGCTCACTAAAATTTTCCCCATAGTACACCCACATGAATCACAAGCTGCAGCAGTAGCAAGATGAAGCTGAAAAACAACATTAATAACATTAAGAGCAAACCCTTGCCATACTTGGAAATTTTGCATTTCACATGAGGATTACCTGCCATTTCAAACTCTTCTTGAGCTGCTCCCTCACTGCCACATTTTTCTTAAAAAAGACTCTTAGGATGGTCTCCTCATCAGCATCACTCACATCTTCTCTAGTTCAGTTACTGACCTGACCAGCTACAGTCACTCTGCATTTTCTGGAGGAAAATAAAAGCAAAAAACAGAAGTAACTCCTGATCTTTTTCATCATTCTGTGTGGTTTCAGAGTTTTCTTCACTAGGATACCTAGGAAAAGTAATTTTTTGGAAGGACAAGTTGTCCTGAGTTTCTGCTCTCAGAGGACTTCAACTGTAATGAGACAAGATCAGATAAAAAGTAGGTTAGTATTAACTAATTGAAACTGGAATGACTCTTGTCTAGAGCATGTGCATTTGTCTTTTGCTCCCACAACTTTCTTGATTGATGGCTGAGAGATTTCCAGTTAGAGCAGCTGATAATTTCTCAGTCCACTTTTTAGTCCTGGGTAGTTTTAACAAGCCTTAACATTAATAACTCCTGAAGAGCTATGAGCAAAAATTTTGTCTTTTATGTGAGAAATGGCTCCTCCTGTTACTAAATTAGTAACATTTCAACACATATAATTTGCTAATTGTACAATTAATAGTCTTCCCTTTACTTGTAATCCATCTTGTACTAGGCAGGGAGCAAAGGAAACATCATGGATGTCACCCTGGACTGAAGAAGAATCCAGTATTTCCCAACATATTATCTTCAGCAATAGCAGCCACGTTGGTCATAAATTGCTCATGTTGCAACACTTCCCACTCAAAGAGGCAGATCCGGATTCAGCTTTGTCCCTGGATCCAGCTGTGTGCCCCCTACAGCCTTGTCCCAAGACTTTTCCTCATACAGACCTAAGGCTGACCTGAGCCTGATGTGCCAGGTGCAAGCAGAGCAGATGGTGCTGAGCACGGCTTTGCTCTAAGGCAGTGTCTGACTTACACAAAGAGGCTGCAGCCCCACTGACAGAGCTCAAGGTTTGGTCCTCACTCTTCAAATGGACAGCACATTCACTGTCCCTCCAGCATGGACATTTCTGCCACCTTTTCCTTTCATTATGTGTAACTGCAAGAACATTTATCTTTTCCACATTTACTCACTTTTCTTTTTCCTGTATAGAAGTTCCTTAATGAAAACTGAGTCATGGTGATTCACCAGAATCAAAACTTCCATAAAACTCATCCCTAAAAATTCCATTTATTGACGGTGGTCAATGAAGACATTTCTTTTCTACTATTTATGTTTTAATCTTTTTATACTTCCATCTGTTGTGAGATAAATCTAAAAAATCTGTAGGAAAAGTTATTTAGAAACAAAAAATAAGGATTTACTGAAGTGATTTTAATAAATTCTTAAATATTAATTAATCATTCTTAAATATTAATAAGAATTAATTAATATTTCTTAAATATTTAATCTCATTAAGCATTGCTTTTGTTGTTCTACAAGAATAAAAGGAATATTACAATTAAGTTCCAAAGTCTGCGAATGGAGGGTTACAGTCTTATTTTATCCAGATCTGCTTTTTCCAGTGGGAAAGGGTTCTGTGTTATTTTTTTTTTTTTTTTTAATTTTCAGTTTTAGTGGCCATAGAGGCTCTTATCAGCTGCAAAAACAAACAAGAAAACTGCAATGTCTAGAAACAGAAGCAGGCTGCTAAAGGGTTCGGTACAAGCCCATAAATCTCTAATTATATAAATTATATTTGTTGATAATAACACATTCTGCTAGTCACAGTTGATGGAACAAGGACTATTAAACTTAAAAGGAAACTCTTTATTACATAGAAGAAGAGAGAAACATCCTTTTAACATCCTATAGGAGATATTAAATTATTATTATTAGTACAATGGGCAAAGTTGTTTCTTTAAATGGCACTCATGAGATTATGGTCTTTCCTTAATTTAAACCCACATCAAAAGAATGGATGCTGCAGAGTTGTGAGCAAATGAGGATGCAAATGAGGAGGAGCAAGAGAAGAGAATGTCAGAGGAAGGTCTGTGTGTTGGGTAAGAGATGTTTCCTTCACAGCTGCAACCTACTGACCGAGTAACATAACCCACCAGGGCAGGAAGACCTATCCAGATGGGATAAAACAGAGGGTTCTTAGCAGCTACATGCACCTTTCTTCCTCATTCAAGCAGGTGCTGCCAGCCTCCATCTCATGTCTAACCACAAGTTTCCTCTGTGCCATTTGGCATTCAGAGCAGTTTACTGGTCATTTAAAGCCACCAGGAAATTTTTATTGACAAACTTTTGGAGATGAAAATGTTGGTCTTACGCATTCTGAATCTGAATCAGAAGTTGCCAACACTTGAAAAAAATATATATAAGCCTGCAGTGGTTTTTTAAAATAGGAGACCATTCACAAAACTTAAGTGGAAAAGTATATTAAAATACTATAAGCTGTACAGTTTTGATGTTCTACCTTTCAAAAGATCAAGATTGACGAACAACATTGGTTTCTAGGTTCAGCATCTGGGTCATCTAGGATGATGTAGGGGTAAAGAGAGGAGTCCTATGGAGAAGACACTAACATCTAGGTATGGTTAGGAAAACAAATGAGTAAAAGAATATCTCTTGCTGATACATCCGGCCTAGCACTCCACTCTAGACAGTCACAGTTGGCTGACAATAGGAAGAGCATAGAGACTGAAGCACTGCTGTTTTTCCACTGCTTTGCTACCTTGTCTGTTTCCCCTCTCCTTTTGTTCCTACCACTTTTCCATTCCACTCGGTGTCCATTTTTTCCTTTTGGCTTTAAATACACCATCAGTAAGTCTAGAAGAGAAAATTAATTAGGTGACAAGGTTGAATAGCTGCTGGTTGTGGCATAAAAGTAATTTCTTCAGCTTGCTGTCTACTCCTGATCTGCACAGAATGGTCCTTCCTGGCCTCCTCCCCCTATCCGTAGGATGTTTGCAATCTCTCCTGGGAAGGGTACAACTTTAATTGGAAATTAGGGCAAGAGGGTGGAGGCTCCTAAAACATAATTATAAAGCACCCTGCTATGTCCCAGCACAGCCATGGGAAAGCAGCCTGTAAATTTAATTTTGGTGCCGTGATGGCTTCTCTGCCAGCTGTCTCACTGCCCTCAAGCGATTGCAGAGGAGCTGCTCCCCAGCACCAAGTGCTGGATGACTGTGCCTCCTGTCTCCTTGCCAAGGAAGTTTGGAGCAGCCCAGCCCTAGCCTGAGGGGCATTTTCTACCCAAGAACTGATACTGAATGTCTCATCGCCAGCATCTCAGCCCAGGGTTTTCTGTCGATTCAGCTCCTTAGGACAGCACAGTGTATTTCTTACTCTCTTGTGACAGTAGAAATGCACTGGCTGCCCTAAAGCTCAAAGAGAGACTTTCTGTTGCCCAGACCAACTGCTTCATGCTGAGCTTAATTTCATGTGAGTAGATGTTCTAGATGCCTACTATTTGCATCTATATAGTATTTTGTCAGTCCCAAAGCCTCGTGGGAATTGCCCTTTAAGGGATATTAATTCATATATTTTTTGTTTGCAAGAAGTGGATAATAGTCCTACTTACCATAGCCATGGGGGAAGAAGGAAGCATGATGATAAAGCTCTGTGAGACTGACAACACAAGCATTCCCTTTTTGAACATCCCCTTCATGTTAGTTCATTCATTTTTTTTTATTGCTAGGCCAGCCTACAGATAAAATGAAGCACCCTTACATTAGAAAACTAAAACACCTATAGAGCTGTAGCAAGGCACAGGTCACATTTTTAGTGGCAGGAGCATAAGGCGGAGGCACTGTGTTATTTGGCATTTCTCTGCCTTCAAAATGTTTTTCACAGGCTGTCAAAAAGTCTTTCTGTTTGTGTTTGACTTGGCAGGGACTCTCAAAACCAGGAGAGTAAATGTGGAGGAGCCCTCGTACAAGCCCAGTCATCTGTAACTTGGTTTAGTCCTCTGTGATCTCTCATCTGATAACCTTCAAAGCCAGCCTCTCTGTTTGGATGGTGATTGAAAGAATCTCTTAGGATTACATTAGCTTTACATTAGCTGTACTGCTGTTTTTAATAGCAAAGCAGCTACTGTATTTACAATAGAACCAGGCTAGTTCTGGGGAAATAGATTACTCACTACAAAGCAAACCAAGATCTGAGCTTCTCAAATCTTTATGACTATGCTCATGCAGTAAAAATAAAAATTAAGTATCTAAAATGTCATGCCTACATACTTTGGAAGAAGGTTTAAATTTTTCATTTCAAAATTTTATTATTTTAAAATTTGGAAAAAAATATTCCAGGAAAAGGAAGCTGAAATAGGTATTTTGTTTTGGGATGATGTTCATGAAAGTAAGCTAAACAAAAAAAAAAAAAAAAAAAAAAAAAAAACAAAAACCTAAAGAATCAATCATTTAAGTAAAATTAATATCAGACTTCTGAGGTTTTTTATGTGGTAAGCTGCAACCAAACAGACTGAAGCTGTTTTGATGACACAAGGTTGATGAATATCAAGCCAAATTTCCAATATTAATCCAAGCTGGTACACCAGCTGTAGCGATGTTTACTACACTAGAACAAGCCATCCTTTTCCAAAACATACACTGTAAATGATCTGTGTAATATTCTGTGTAAACTACCATTATATATAGGAGGTGATAGTCCACTACAATGCCTGAAGCCACCTTTCCTCCTCGGAACTTTTCTGGTTTGATTCTTTGTGTTAGTTACATTCCTCTTGCTGATTCCAGAGCAAGCTTTGAGTTGCTTCATCAGGAGGAGGTGGAAATGTATGTTTAAAAGAATTCTTTCCACTTTTTTTTAACCTTTAAAGGACTCATTCCTGCAAGTACCACCGTTCCCAAGTGCCCTCAGGAGCTTGGGAGGTCAAGGCAGAACATGTCATTTCAAGTCCACCACTGCAAAAAGAGCTTTAGCAAACAGTTCATGAGTCCTTACTTGTCTTCTTGTCTCTACTGTGTAGATGGAGAACCAAAGAAGTTTGTTTTAACTTTCTTCTTCTCCTGTTTGTTTGGTTTTTTCCCCCATTGCTCCCTCATGCTGGCCTTGATGTTCTTTAAGCATGCACTGCCACAGAGATGAGCAAGGCTCCCCTCCAGCCTGCTCACACAGCCAGGGTGAGGAGTGTTCCAAATCTGTCTGCTTCGTGGCCAGCTGAGAATAATTGTGCTCTAGGCTGGGCAAGAGAAAGGGCTTAAAGGGTGCCCAAGACACTACTGGGATGACAATAATTACCTTTTGTGGCAGTCACGGGAAATTAGGCAGCAGCTGAGACAGGAGCACAGATTTGGAAGGCAGTCTGCTGGTTGAGGAAGAATGGTTTGAAAGGTATGGAGCAGACAAAATGCAAATTTTCGTGGTTGAAACAAGAAGCTGTGCTGGAAGAAACTCAACATTGTCACCTCTGAGTGACAGTGCTGCCCTGGGATATTCCCATAGGCAGTGCCAGAAGTTTAGGCGTTCTCGTTGTCTGGCTAGTGATACATGTTGGGTGGAAATCAGAGGCCGACCCTCAGACTGTTTTTCAGATCAGCCTCCTATGACAGATGGATGGCAAAGCAGAGCTGGGACAAGATCATTAACAAGATGATAAGCTATTTTCTCTGATAGCCAGAGGCAGCACTTGGTGACTCAGGAGATCCTCAGCTGTAAAGTGACTCAGGACAAAGTGTAAAGTTTCACCTCTTTGTACTCCTCCTGTTACTAACCCAGAGTATTTCTTGGTGTCAAAGCATCAGGCCTAACAATTATGAATATAAATAGGTGTGTCCCTGTTCCCTCACTTTTTCTGTGTATTATACATGGGAGTATTTTAAGGAAGGGTGTAAATCTTGACACAGTTAATCCTTGATTTACAAAATTCACTGTGAACCTCCAAATCTCTAACCTTCCTCTGCCCCCACACAAAAACATCTCAGAAGAATAAAATGGCAGTTTCCACTTGCTAGTAACTTGTTTGGGACTGTAAGCTAAAACAGAAGGAAACTTTTCACTCAGGTGGGCAACTATCCTATCCTGCCATGAGGACACCAGCCATGTCACACAAGGGCTGAATGAGTCCTTTGGGCTTCCACCTTCAAAGTCCCTTCCTTTGCAGGGCACTGTAGGAGGCAGACATGATGGGCAGCTCCTCCTTCTGCATACTGGTGCCTTCAGAAACCAGTGCCCAGGAGGTTTGTTGATGATACTGAAAGACTGCCAGGCAACACAGAGTACACCCTCACATGAAGGAGGGGGCTGCAAAGGTAATTTGGCTGCTCATCACCCCAAGCCATTTTGCTGTCAGGACTGCAAGTAGATTTTGGGATAATGTTTTTGTACTGGGCTGGGTTTTTCTCTTGGACCTCAGTTCTTGGTTCTCTCTTCTTTTGAGAGTTAATTCTAAAACAGCCTGAGAAAGTCTCCAATCTTCTAATTTTCCTAATGTCAGCAGGATTTTATTACTTCAAGCCTTTTTATTTAAGAAGAAGAGAAGGAGGGTTAAGGGATAAAAGCCTGGTTGCGTTAATATTTTGTATAAGCTTCAGACATGAGCCTGGCAAGCACATATGTTCTTGTCAAGACAGGGTGTGGTAAAATCAGGACAGTTTATGAAAAAAGTAGAAAGGCTTTACAGAAGTGAGGTGAAAAGAATTCCGGATGGGAAAATACAAGAATGAAGAACTGGAAATAACATCACTGTTCCAACTTTTGTCCATCCTCATTCACATTGAGGTCAGCTATGGACTAAATTGTGATACTGTGGATGTGTTCATGTAAATACTTTATGTAATATTTTTCCTTCATTTTTCATGTTTGCATTTTACCTGTTTGATGTTTTCCTGAGGGCAAGGTTCTAGGGCACCAGTTACTTTGTAAGAAATGGGGAGCTGGGCATGTAAGCCAGGTCTACAGCCAATAATTAAATCTTCTGGGCTTACACTATCTGTGGAAAAATCCTACAGACAACATCTGCCTCTCTGATCTGCATTTGAACAATCAAGGGCAATTTAAAGTGCTTTATGATGGATTCTCCATGGATACCTAATATAATTCCCTTTCATTATGATACTAGAGTAGGTTTTCACAAAACTGTTTTTACAAAAAAACAGATGGCTTGGGCAAACTAGGGCACAAGTAAAAGGATGTCTCATAAAAGCTACCCAAGAGAGGACAGTTTGATCTAATCTCACCACATTCATGTTACACAGGAAAACTTTGCAAGTTTGAAATTTTGAAAGTTGTTCCTGTAAATTTTCCTCACTCCCAGCAGTCACATGCAAAATCCTATGATCCATCCACATTTTCACTTTGATCTTGAAAAATGAAAAACAAAATTAAGAAAAAAATTAGTGCATCACTTTGTATGTAGGAAATCTAACTAACCACTGTGTGCAGATGGGCATATGAGCCCTAATATGTCAAGTCATTTAAGGAACCATCTATAAAAATGGGTCTGATGGCCCCATCAGAATCATTTGCAGCCTTAACGTTATGCAGGTGCTTGTTTGCATTTTGGCACTTAGCACTGAAGAATTTTACAGATAAAACTGAGGCCCAGACATTCCTATGGAGCTGCACAAAAGCAACAGATTTTTTCTTGAAAATGAAATTTCTGGCAAAAGCAGTATTTTGACAATGTGGAAAAAGATAAAGGAAGACCCAACTGGTTTCATCTCTCCCCATTATTTTCAGTCTTTTAAATCTCAGGTTGGAATTTCCAATATGATTCAGAAGGAACTCTTTGTTCAGATCACTATCCTTCTAACAAGATGGTTTGAATCCCACTTTCTGACGGAGTGTGCAAATGGGCCAATCCCTTTTTCCCTCTTCACAAGCTTGATTGTTTCATTCTCTTCTTAAATCTGTTTATCTTCAGAACACAGAGAAATCCACTGAATATAGAAATGTGTGAGGAAGTGTTCCAAGAGATTGAATTACAAGAAGTAATAACTGTCACACAACTGAGATATGTCAAAAGGAAAAATTAATCTTTTTCATGTGACCATGTTGTGCATCTAACAAAACACAATTTAATTATGACCCAAATTCTGCTAATCTTACACACATTGAATTGTCCTTTATTTTGGAAATGATATGTCAGCTGTAACTCTTCTTTCTTATCTTATATGTACCAGGGTCCTATTCCAGAAGTAAACAGAGCTGCTGAATGGAGCATGCATTAGAGATATTATTGGTTCTGAACACATAAAATAAAGGACTTGCACTTCAACAATGAAATGTCACACTCAAGAAAAATTAATGTTTTGCAAGGGATGTCAGTGGGGTCAAAACTTTGGTCTTGTCAGTAGTTCATACAACAAAATATGCACAACAAATACAATTGCAAACTAGATTGCATTTTAATTATTGATTAAGCAGGATGTATTTTAAGACCAAGTGTCAGGTGCCTGAGAAATGTAAAGTGAAATATGGACGTATTTGCAGAGAAAATTGAAAAGACTTAGATGTTCAAGCGCTGGCAGAAACACCAGAAATTAAATTGAAGATATTAACTTACCAGCAGGAAGTTCTCATTATTTTTTTTGTTTCAGTTTGTACCTGTAGGGCTGCTTGACATTCCTCTTGTTTTCAACACAATTTCTTCATTGCTTTTCAGTGGTGAAGTTGAATTAGATAAAACTTGTTTGTTGGAGGATGTTTCCCTAATTCTTAATTTGACAAGAATAGAAGCAATGCCTTTGGCAGTCATCTTTATTTCTGTTGTTGTAGCAGACCTAATGTTCCCATAAGCTTCAGACATCTGTACTTCCCTGCTCTTTCTTTAGCATTGCCATTGGGCACAATGAAACTTTAAGTCCTTTATTGTGCTGCTCTTAGTTGTTTCAGTGTCCTCTTCTCTTACAGACAAGACTTGAATCGAGAAACCTGGCTAACAGAGGTGAAGAACTGAGGTGTTGTCTTCTCTAACTTCTCCTTTTCTTGATTGTGAATTTGCTCAAATCAATCTAACAATTTGCTTAGTTAACACTGTACTTGACCTTAAATTGTAGACTAATTTTACAATTTAGTTCAAAATCTAGCAGTTGATAGTTAATAATCTAAGCTGAGGGACATTGTTGGCTCCTGGATTCAGCTTCCATTTCTGTCAGAACCAATTATATTTTGTGTGCTGTTTTTGCCATGCACCCTTGTTGCAGAAGGCACAGGAAACAACACTGGCATCTGTAAAACAGTTTTATCTTTCTCACTGTTTTTCTGCTGCAGGGTTTAAGATGTGTTTTTCTAGGAATCTGTGTTGAACTGGCCTGGCATGACTGCAAGCAAACTACCCTAAAGGCAGGATTTCATTTGACTACTAATACCTGTGATACTTCTGCTTGTTGGATACCCACCCACCCATGCACCTTGTTCTTTAAGGTAAAGCCTTTGCAGTGAGGGCCTGGGGCAGGGAACCAGGCTACAGTCCCTGATGCTGTGCTGGGGTTGCCAAGTTGCTTCATTCCTCCTCTCTCCCAGGAATGCAAAGTGGCAGTGGGAAACGGGGACTGAGGCTGTGTCCTGCAGAGTCACCAGCCCTGTCACTGCTCAGACACCTTTAGGGAGGAGGAGGAGGAGGAAAAAGGAAGAGAGGAGATGATGAAACTGCCAAGATCAGCAAGGGAGAGGAGAGAGGAAGGGGGATGATCAACGGCGATTTTCTTTGCTTTTAATTATGCTCTGCTGTCTCATCAAGGTTGGAGTCACACTCCTAAACCTTGTTTTGTGCACCTTTCCCCTCCTTCAGGCATCAGTGTCCAGCTAGTGCAAAAGAAACTGTAAACACAAACAGTGGTTGCTTAAGCTCCCTGTAGCTTCCTCAGGTGATTGCCGCATCTGGTGGAGCAAAAGCCCTGAGCAGGACCGTGCTGCTTTCCTACTCGGTGAACACGAGTGCGTTACCGTCTGTAGCACATCAAGGCACAGAATCATGTGCAGGCACGCAGCTCCATAAGCCCCTAAGCAAACAGAGCAGTCCATAAGTGTCCACTATTCTCATGTGCTTCTGAACAAGGCCTTGGGAGACAGCCAGCATAGGACTGAAGAATAACACAAGCTGTAGTTGTGATGCTGGATGTCAAATTTCAGCCAGCATACTCAGGTACTCCCAGGTGGTGCCTGAGAAGAGGAGGCTTTGGGGGCTTCCACAGTTCCCTACTCTCAGTAGAGAACAAAAGTTAAGACTTATTTTTGAAATAATACATAGATACTGTATTTTATTAGGTGTAATAAGCATAATGAAAATATTTATTATAAGTTTTTTCTCCTGAATGGATAATATTACACGAAGAATTACAAGTGATTTTATACTAATTGTGTTCTCAATTGTATTTCACTTTGATTTTCTTCCAGCTAGGAAATATTTTTTAAGTGTATTTATATGTTCTTGCCTAATTATTCCTTGTTGCATATATTCTCCCATTGTTTATACTCTACTCATCTCTCAGTCTTACTGATCAAGGCTAGGAGACACTCCATAAAAGTGAATGGAGTTAACCACTTAAAAAAACCCAACCAACCAACAAAACAAACAAACAAAAAACTCCAAACAACCCAGGTGAAGCCCTGTGTCTTTATTAATTTTAGCTACCAAAAAAGTTTAACTGAAAAATTT
Organism: Agelaius tricolor; assembly: GCF_023055355.1. Lineage (NCBI taxonomy): Eukaryota > Metazoa > Chordata > Aves > Passeriformes > Icteridae > Agelaius > Agelaius tricolor. The sequence continues at coordinate 51,074,964 of NW_027269261.1, forward strand.
TCCACCTCTAATTTGTTGAAACAAAGAACACTTGGCAGGGCTTTTCATAGAACACAAAATTACAAAATTGCAGATGTGTTACAAGCTAATAAACCTCAGTAGTTAAGGATCTAGATGAGACTCCTTTTCCACATAACATATAATCCTTTTTTTTCAATTAAGAGAATGAATTGAATGTTATAAAGTTAGGTTTAACAAGGCAGAAACCAGCAGCGTCTTGAGTATACTTCATTCCTTGCAGTATATTGAGGCACTGTGGAGCATAGGATGCTGGAAAATGCTTTATGATGTGATTTTCTCTGTGAGAGCTTTGGTATGAGTTGGTAAGGGGTGTTTATGCATTTTACAGTTACATATGAAAGTATACACTTTCCATTTTTAAAATACTTAAGAACAGCACATGAACAAGAAAGGAGTCTTTTAGCAACTGTATGATACTTACACTCACACTGCTCCAGCTCAACTCCTGAGGTGCAGGGACATCATACCTGACCTTTCTACACTGGATGAAAAAGCTGGGCCAATATAGCAGAGCATTTTAAAGTCATAGGTTTTGATACAGCAGAAAAAAAAATGTCAAGACACCCAAGAAGAAAGCCACACCAGGGGCTTTATCAAACCAGGTCTGCAGGTTGCAGGGGTGGCTTGAAATCCCTTCTGCCTCTGCCCACTCTGTACTGGCACCAGCAATGGCACACCAGGATTCTTAAGGCTTTACTGGTGTTTCTTGCTTACTCTTGCAAATATTTAGAAATAAATACATTCCACATGAATGAGCAAAAGTCAAGATGCTGGCTCTGGTAGGGAGCTTTAATCCCTTCTTTACTCTGTCCTTATCTCTGGCTTAAGTGAATGAATGAAAAATAGAAGCAAAGCTATGAAGTGCTGGCTGACTAATTTACTATTTGGCAGTCAGTCGGTAAATGTATTTGACTTTTTGAAAATTGTGCAAAGTCTTCAGGTTAAAGATGATACATACAAAATGGGATTTTTCTGAGTTTCCTTCAGGAAGATGATACATGTTGTTTTGTTTATTGCCAGTTTAATAAGTTTATCTGAATTTAATTACAATTGTGAAGGTATTTAAAATGCAATGGAATCCGCATAAATTCCACTCATGGGAATGAATGAGGAAAACCAAGGGGTTTTAACATTTGTGCTTTATCTGACCAACCCACATCAGATCTGAAGGTCCAAAATAGAGAAGATAACTTTACTGCAGATGCCAGTGCCATATTTCTACACACATTAGAAAAGTTTCCAGCCTTTTCTACTAACATCTGATGACAATATTCTGAAAAACGTAGCTAGTCTGTCAGGTATCTCTGGAATATGAACACATTTTTCCTGGTGCTTATGGGGAAGAGTAAAAATATGTGGGCTTGACATTACCCAGGATCTGATCTTCATAGTTAGGAAGGCAGCAGAAGAAGAATCCCAAGCATATTTCCATAATGGCGGTGGTCCAGCCAAAGCCATAGGCCCAGCTGAACATATTGATTCCTGTCATCTCAATTTCAGATGAGAACTTTACTGGGTAAATGACCAGGCCCATGATGGAGAACACAGCTGAGGAAACAGGAGAAAACAAAAAAATGTTTAACACCCAGCACACTGCCATCCTCCATAACCCCTGTAGCTAAACCCATCCATGTTTTGAAGGATCTGAAAATCAATCCAGTGCCATGAGAGACTTTGATTTTTCATAGAGAGCTCAATTGCACACAGGCAGAGACTTGGGTATCTAATCTGAGGAAAATATCAGTTCTGGAATGGATATATCTGCACAAGCTAAACTTGACTCCACGTGCTGCCTTACCAGCCACGAACAGCAGGCCTCCGATCCCACGGATGAAGTTGAACCGAAGTGTGTCGATGGCAAATGCTATGATGGCCAGTGCAAAACAGATGACTAGAAGTAGAAAGCCAACCAGGTATGTGGCAGCAGCAGCTCTTCCCCAGGCTGAAATCAGAAGGAAGATACATTAGAAAGGAACAAAAACAAAAACAAAGGCTTGTTTTTTTCTGGTTAGTAAGTAAGGATTAGTTTTAAAACCTGAGAAAAAAGGATCATCTCCCAAGAAAGAAAGCATGGGAGCTTTCTCTCCTCTTGTGACGTGGGCATTTCAGTTTCACAAGAAATCATACACTAAGTGCAGAAGGCATGAAATTCCAATTGGTCTTCTCATGCAGAATGAAATGGGGGCTTGGGTGCAAGCTTACTGTTTAGTTTTAACAGTTAAGTATTAAGAGAGAAATGGCTTTAAAGGTGTAAAACTGGACACTGTCCTCAGCAGATGCCATGAAATCAGCTTCCTTTTGCACAGGCAAGGAGAATTAAACTGTCCCTGGAACTAATAAAATCTTCCTTCAAAACAAAGTGTTTATAAAAGCACAACCTATCTGGCAAACTTAAAGGTATGGAAATAGCCCATAAATGTCAAAATTCAGTGATTTCTGTCTTTCAGCCTTAGTTTAGCTCTGTGTCCTAAATGGAGCTAAGGATTTGGAATCTGTTTTGTGGGGAAATTGGATCTCTGATTTTCGTCCAAATTTAGAACTTCAATTCAAAAAGCTTATTCCAGATATTAATTCTTTCATTTTCAAATTATAAATTTTTATGTTATTACATGCTAAAGCAAAGCATATTGCATTGGCATAATACAACTGGAAAAATAATATTTATTTAATATTTCAAGACTTGAGGAGCAACTACTGCTCAAAGAGATCAAATTTTCTGGATGTAGAAAAGCCACTCTGACACATTTTAAATTATGTATTAAATTGAGTAAGCAGTTAAAGCTGCTAGGCATCTACAGATTTCATCCCCTCATCTAAGCCACTATGTCTTTGTCAAGTGTTGGCTTCTAACCAAAAATATGCAACAGCAGTGCCAAAAAATTATCACAGCCCAAACAACCCTGACAATAATTACAACTCAACTTAAATGCAGTGCATGCTGTTCAGTAAAAGTTCCCTCTGAAACTGAGTAAGTAGCCTACCAATTTGTTTGCTTTAAGCATGGAAGTAATAAAATGCAAAGTGTCTTGTCTTTCCCTTGACCAGAGTCAAGTAAGCATGAAAGCAAACGACCTGTCCTCAGTGAGTGACAGCTTGGTGTTTGATCTGTCTTTCCCCAGGGCCCACACCACCACTACTATTAGGCAAGAAAAATGGATCAGGATTTTCCAGCTATCCTTTTCTACCCCTCAGTCCATCAAAACCAATTTCCCTTTTGTTTGCTTTTCAACATTCTCCCTGCTTTATGATTCCTACTCCATTCTAGCTATCACACTATATCTTCAGTTTTATTTCATCTCCATTCTCTTTCTTATTCCACAAAGTTTCTGTCTGCTTGTAGGGCTTTTCAACTGGGTTGTTTTTCCCAGTAAACAGGCAGCTGCTTGAGAAGATTGAAAGGAACAGCAATTGTGATCTTACATCTCATTTTTTAGCCCAGTGTTTTAGCTCAAGCTCTTCTCTCTAGGAGTTTACAGGGGGCTCAGAGGTAGAGTGTGCAGTGTGGAGGCACAGGAGGGAGGACAGCACCTCAGGCAGAGTATCAAAAGAAAAAGTCAAGGAGAGGAATTTCTTATACTCCTCAATATACCCCATTGAAGGTGTTCCTATTCCTAGTCTCCCTGTTACCCCTTTAAAACAGCAAAAAAAGGGGCATCTGACCATAAGAGATGTTTCTCAGCAACGGTGACCTCATTGCTCTTGGATACAAGAGTTCTGGATACTTCTGGTAAAAAGGTGAAATTACAAGAACATCTAGAACTTCTTAGATGCACAATTGCTTGTGGTCCTGGCAAAGGAGCAGACTCAGAGCACAGCTGCCTGTCCAGCAAGTTCTGAGACACCAGGAGTCCTGGGGGTTCCATCTCCCCTGCTGCCAAAGCTCAGCCCTGCTTGCCAAGAGCAGCTGACGGTAGAGCACCAAGCCTGGGGTGGGAGCAGCACCTGGGCTGGGGGCTCAGGGAGCTGTGCCTGGTGGCTGCAGACATGTGGGGTGGCACCTTGCCCATGCCAGCAGCTCCCTCCCCCGCCAGGCTCAGCCAGGTGTTTTTCCTGAAGCAGTGTTCCAAATGCTGTGACTGTATGGAAGCAGATTGGGCGCATGCCCAGCCCACTGGGCACTGGCTATGTGGCAAGAAGAGACATGCTTGTTGCAGGATGCTTACACCATTTGGAGCATTGCTCAATCACCTGACAGCCAATTTTGTGTCTCCCAGTTCTACAAAAGAGAAAAAAACCCCTTCAACGTTGGAAGAAAAACAGCACACAGCTCCAAGACAGTAGAGTGCATGAAGAGTAAGTCTCTACAGGGGTTTTTTTGAAGAAAAGTATTCTGAGTTCATCTGCCCTTTGCAAAAAGCAGCAGCTATCAGTACTCTAAGACCATAGTGTGTAAACATCTTACCTTTCTAGAGTAAAAGGTAACAAATGCTTTGTGCACCAATAATTGCAACTGTTTCTGTATTTCAGATGCTTATTTTATCTTGTGCCGGCCAGGAGTACTAGAATAGTTTAGTTCTTTTCAAATAGAACCAAGACTTAATATTTCTTAAAAATGTCAGAATTAGAAGAATTAAATTGGTCAAAATACACTGACAAGCAAGTGGCTAATTTAGTCCCAGATATTTTCCAATCTTTCAATGTTGTGGGGTTTTTTTGTCATTAATATTGAGTTAAAATAGAAATAAATTGTTCTATCTGCAAAGCTTGTTCTTAAAAATGTGAACTCTAGGCCAAGGAATCCTCACAGGTGCAACACCAATTCAGTGTATTCTTGGCTGTAAAGTGAGTTAAAACCTGAAAGAGCCCAGTCCACCTGTCACCGAATCAAAATTGAAACAGAGGGAGCAGCAGCTTACAGGATATCAAACTGAGTTTGTAAAAATATTCAGCAGTTTTTGAGATCTATTTTCTCAACCCCAAAAATGGTAATGATCTTTTGGCTGTTTAAGAGTTAAAATGTGCTTGTGAGAAAATAAACCTGTTTATACAAAAATGTCCTTGAATACCAGCATCAACCAGCATCATCTTGTAACACTTCGGTGCCAGTCCCATTTTTCCCTTTTCCAGTTCCTCCAACAGCTGAAAGAACACCAGTGAACACTATGAAAGGGTTTGTGGCAGCTACACACCAGCCACTCTTCAAAACTCCTTCTAACTGGCAATTTTCTGAGCAATTTTGTCTTAAACAAGACACTGCTATCCCAAACAGGCAAGAGGAACCCATGTCCTCACACCTGTCTCAAGCGGGCGAGGACAGTGTTTCTGATAACAGAGCTTTGTATGTCAATCAGCAGTGATTTGTGGGAGTCTGGGCTGCCCGAAGTGAATACAGTAGTATGTGACCACTGGAAAATGGAAATAACTGCCTGACTTCTACAGCTCCCTGCTTTGTGAGAAGATCCCTGAGCTAATTTAGAGACCAGAAAGAGCCCTCCATGCCAGGACAGAGCTCATGATACCTTGCGAGCTCCATAATTAGCTGAGACAAAATTCAATAATAACAGATTTATTACTCTGCTATTAAAACTAACTCAGGTTGGAGGCAGCATGACTACCTCTTGTATTGCACCATATAAACACATTTTGATTATCCTATATCTGGCTGCAGCCATAGGGAAGCTGATGGACTTAATTAGACATCCAGGTCTAAGAATATCTCCAGTTTCCTGCCTTCCTTATTTTACTCCCTCACACATTTTACAGTTTATGAAAATGTAAATACTGTCAGTGCTTCACACAAAAAGAAACAAACTTTCTTGCTCAGCAGTAAGTTGAGCCAAAACTTTGAACCACCAAACCTAGTATTTCCTTAGCCTGTCATCTTCATGCTCCAAAAGCTCCATGCTTCAAAAAAAGGGGTGTTGTGTCTTGAAAATATAAGCTTTACTTCCTCCATGACAAATATAAATGCCCAAGTTCCTGGTGTATGTGTTTCAAAACATGGGAAAACACTCACAATAACATTGGAAAACGCTCACAATAACATTCTCATGTTTTTCTTTGATCTAGTACTCCTACACCACATAAACTGCTGAGTTTCTCCTTGGGTGACATTTTCTGAAAGCAACCCCAGAGAGTTCAGAAGTACCGCTCCTTGTATGATCAATAAGAACATACTTCTCCAAATTTTCCTCTTTGCTGGAAGCTAAATACACAACTAGCATTGGAAAGAAAAACAAGTATTTATTGTCAGCTCAAATACACCAACAATTATCTAGAGGTTGTTGCTGACTGATCATTTTCACACTGCAGTGAATTGGGCAGCAATTTGAGGAAGGGTAGCTTTAATTCACAAGAACCAGGGAGGGGTGAAAGAAAATGTAACAGACATTTTGCTCTGTTATCCTTCATACCATGGAGGGAAAGAAACATAGACCCTGCAGTTCCAGCTGCAGTCTTGCAAAGCAACTCTTAGGAGAACTAAAATCTGCTGTGGTAGCGATTCATCTCTGTGTTGTACGTAAGGAGGATATTTCTAGGCTGAGTTTGCAGAGCTCAACCTGTTTAACATCTCTCTGATTAAAGGGAAAGAGTATTATTTTGGAAACAAAGCTGAACTCACTTGAGTTTCTCAACCTGGCGTTCTTTGTCAGGGTGTGGCGAGCACTGCAGAGCACATGCTTCACTTTGGAAAGGAACCACTTTGGCCAGGTTTTAGCCATTTCCCTTTGGCTGGTTCTCCTCAAGTAAGTTTCCATGTGAAAGTGCACATGTTTGCAGCAGAACTCATGTTCCCTTAGCATGACTCTTAAGGTGGTCCATCAAACCCATTAACCCACATCTCTACCAGCCAAAGCTGCTGGTGTGCATGCACACCCTTTCATCAGGACTCTCTCTGGATTTCCTGTGTTACCTGTGCAACACGACACAGTGCAAAATCCTATCTTCTGGAAATACCGACTCTGTAACACGCCAGCTGTGGGGAATTTCTGTGCTCTTTCTGGAAACAAATGCACACTATAATCTCTGCAATTGTTTGCTGATCATGTGAGCTGGCATGGAAATACCAGTGTGCATGTGTTTGTATACAGCCAAGATAAATCAGAAACTACCAAAAGCAGCTTCTTTTGAATAAACTGCATGTGCAGACTGAAAGCCATTGACTGAAAATTATTTCAAAGGAAGTTTGTACAACTGAGAAGAAGATCACATATTAGTCATGGATAATTTATGAACAGAATAAAAGGAGGAAAATAATATCAAAGATATGATTACATGTGTACTATTTTCCGAGTTTCTGTCTTCATTGCATCTGGATCTTCATTCAGAGAACTTCATTCTCTGTATATCTTTCATATGGGTAGTCAATACTGGAGGATTTTTTTGGTTGAAATTTATATCTTTTGCAATGGAATACAATATTTTTAGTCTTTCTGTATGGCATCCTCTTTGGTAACTCTGTTCTTTTCACCCTAGAATTACTTTATTAGAATGCATCGGCTGTGAATATGGATTTCTCATTTAATAACAGAGTATTGTCTTAGGAAAGTCATTTTTGTGTAAGCCAGAACCAGCTTTTATCTTGCCACTATTTAAGAGACAACCATGGAAACAGAGAATGACCTATTTAGGTTCACATTAGGATAATGTCATGGCCAAAGTTTCTCAAGGATTAGTAACAGGTCCCATATAAATGAGAAAGGATTAGGACACTAGGACAATTACCCCATAAGAATGATTTTAGGTGACAACATTAAGGAAAAGAACATTTATGAGTAGTTCTTCTATCAATAAAACATAGTATACATTAGCAGAAGGCAGTGTTTTGTCCATAGCTGTATGCTAAAATGATAGCTCAGTGTGGCTTGCTGGGCTTTAACTCCTTTAAAGGAAAAACCTATTAATTCCTCACCCCTGACTTCACCCACCAACAAACATAGGCAAAACCTTTATGTAATCTGAAACCCTCCTTTCTTACTGAGGCAAGCAATTAAACTTAGAAGCGATTCTGAGTTGAATTTGAGGGGAGGAGCAGTTACGTCTTGAGGGAGTGGTTCAAATTCATCTCATCATAAGCTCAGGCGTGTACAGGCTTGACTTACAAGCTGGCTTCTGCAAATCCTGCATTAATGAGGGCTGCTCCCTGATGCTTGCTTAGTGCTGGGAAAGCAGAAGGGGCAGAAGGGCTAGAGCCATCATCAAAGGGAGCACCAAGGGAGTAAGTTAGATATTAAATATAATGCACATACAGTGCCTCAAAATTGAAGGTTTGCTCACAAGAGAGTCAGGGAGTACCCCTATCTCACATTCTCTTCATAAGCAGTTGCACACACTGGGAAAATCTCAGGATTAAAGCTCAGCCCCATACACTTCATTGCTATAACATTTTTTCCTCCTATTTTTTTTTCCTATTTATTTTAAATTAAAGCAGGATTACTTATACTTGGATGTGTACATGGGGTTTGGGAGGGTCAGGTAAATAAAATAAGTAAGGTATTGATTAATCGGTTAATTTACATAAGCTCAGTTAATGAGAATAGCAAGATGTACCTGCTCCCTAATTACCTCTGAGTGGGTTGAAATATTTAATGTGAATTAAACAGCATCGATTTCCATGATAATACAGGCTACGAACTAGGACTTTTAATCAAAACAGTAGAGTGGAACCTTTTTAAAAAAAGTTCTTTTTAAGTTTTATATTCCCAAAGTCATTTGGGACTAATGAACACTGAATTTACATCTTATTTCCATGTGCACCAAGAATTGTTGTCACTCTTGATCTGCAGTTTTCATGCAGAGTGAGCAAACTTTGTTCTGAAACCTTAATGAAAATCACCTTTTGCACTAGGGAATTCCCCACTAACAGACAGCAGCTGTGAACCTGGATCTGATTTTCTGATAGAAGCAAAATTTTACTGTTTGCAAAATAAAACCCTCAGAATATAAGCAGAAGTCATGCTTTGTACTCATAAAAATATATTGAATTTATTTACTCTTCTTGCTAATGAAACGGCTTTTACAATGCACCCTGAAAATCTTTGTCCCTTTCTGCTTTCTGCTGATGAGGCTGTTAAGTTAACTGCACAGACACTTCCTATTTTTCTGGGGCCTGATTTGGGCACAGCATGCATATGTCAGCACAGTAGGTGACATTAGATGTACTCAGTTTCAGATTAGTAATTCAGCAGGACTGAAGTGAAGTGTTATTTAGTACTAGCAGAAGGAAGCCAGATACCTCTGGAACACAGGCTAGTATCAGCACTCCACCAGCTACTTTGAGTTCCTGGGAATTTTTGAGCAATGAGTTATTTTGTAATGGTACTTGATGAAGAAGAAACATGGCATCACAGTGCTCACTGAGTAAGTGTGTTTGAAGCATCTCAGAACAGCACAAGCTGCCAGTAAAAAGTGATACAGAAATGTGAAAGAATGTTCTGAGAGTTTTGTTTCTTTTGCTGTTTAACACCTTCTCACTTAAGTAATATGTTTAAACCTACACTGGAATATGAAATGCATCTTGCAGCCCTTATCACTGCTCAGACTATGGAGATGTTGTTATGGAAATGCTGTATTAGACTACCTCAATAAACTAGAGGAACAGATGAGGTGAAGAGGATTGAGAGTTTGGCCACAAGTTTCCACATGCTGTCAGCAGAGATGCCTCCTATGTAAGTGCCTGGAATCTTCAGGGTCTGAAAATGCAAAGTGTTGAGGATCTCCTCAAAATCCTTAGCACCAGCAGTTCATATCTCCTGATGGGTAGATGAGAATGTTCCACACGACTGCTATTTTTCCACATAATCTGACCGTAAGGGAAGGCTGGATAATAAACAGTGGGATTACATGTGCAATTGCTCTCTGGAGCGTTAATTACTCAAGAGTATTACTATTATTTAGAAACAAATCTGATTAAATCAGTCTGCCACAGAAATTATAAAAGTACAAACTCTAAAACTACAAGGGAAAGCAGACAAGAAATTGCAGATAAGGAATAAAAATTTTCATGGTAATTAAATGCTCTGGCCTTGATTCCCTTCTCTTATACCTGTTCAGAAACAATGGAGTGTCTTCTACAAGCTGGGGAAAAATCAAATGTTTTCTTTCCTTCTTGCATTATTCCTTACAAACACTGTTGTGATTTTCTCATTCTATGTTAAAACTGTATTTTTGCTATATGTTTAAAACTGTATTTTTTTTTTCTTATTCTAAGCTTTGAATAATTATTGAGTATTCTACATTATTCAGTAACTAATCTTGTAATCTCATTTCTCACTGCTTAATACCAGGGAACATTATACTTTAGGGAAAATGATGTCTTAGGAAATCATATGCTTCTCTACACACTGTAATTAAAACTACAGACAACCACTTTACATAAATATAACTATTTTATGCTACAATACAGCAGGAACAGCAGCAGCCTCTTGTTTTTATTTCACTCTGCACCAAAGGAGTCAAGGTTTGCTCTTTAATCCAGGCCATGTACAGAGCAGAGCTGGGCTCCATCCTGGGTTCTCCCACAGGCTTCTTGATCTGCTCAGAAACCTCCCCAGCCTCTTTCCCAGCTGCAAAGACACTTTTGCAAAACTACATGGATGTTACCAAATTCTGAAAGCTGTTAAGTGCAGAACCTTGACTTCAGGAAAAATCTGCAATAAAGGCCTGGTGACTTGAGCTGGTCCCTACTTCAAAAGCACAGCTACTTGTTTACTTCATTTCTTTTTTGATGTACAGACACCCTCAGATGCCAGAGAGACACTGGGACATCTTGTATGTCCTCCATCTGCTATATCCCATCTTGTCTCTCTGAAAATATCCCCATGTCACTCTGCTTAGGCTGCTTGCTTTATCTTGGGGCAAGTAAGAATTTCCCCATGCTGGGATTAGGTGCTGGCTGTCAGATGTGATGGGAATGTGGGGGAAGGAAAAAGTTTTACGCGGGTAGTGTGGCAGTGGCAAAACTTGGTGCCTGGTCTGTCCTGTGCCCCAGGTGTAATGAGCCACTGCTCTGATGGAGAAGGTCATTTTCCAGAGGGAGAGCTGTGTGGCCAGCAGTGCAAAGGCACTGCTAGGTGTAGTACCAAGAGAGAGACTTTGGAAACTGATCCCAGCTACACCATGTAACCTTGCTGTTGTATCACTACTTGCATATTTTTAGTAAGTGATTTCCATTGTGTTCTTCCTCCAGGATAATAAATGGTGTTTCACTGTAGCGAAAGATTCCGTGGAAACAAAGCTTGGTACAAGAAAAGTGGGGGGAAAAAATCTACTCATCAATGGGGATGCAGAATATTTCTTTTCTCAAAAGGATATTACTTTTGCAACACTTCCTTCTTTCACTTATCCTGTAGCCATACTTATCTGCTGTCATATTTGAAGTAGATTTTGTTCATTATAATCATACTATACTAGCCTTCTTATCTTGTAATATTGCATTCATACTCATAGACCAAAATAAAACTGGATATCTAGTTGCCCATTATTTGCCTGGAAGACAAGCTGCACAAAGGGGTCCCTTCCAGATGGCAAAAGCATTCATCCCTCCACTAATCTCCACAGCTACAAACCCTCCATGCATCCTAGGAGAAATCTATAATAGAATATTACAATGTGAAAATAACTGAAGATGTGGATTTCACTTGCCATATGGAAATGCCTTTTCCTGATTTTTTCCCCAAGATCTCTGTTTGCACTATGCAAATAAGATGACCTCATCAACATACACTTTAAAATTTCAGTTGTTCTGATGCCAGCATCTGCAAATGGAAGAACTGCAAGGCTGGATGGAAGATAAGAAGGGACAAGTGTAGTCACAAGTTTTTCACCCTTTGTGCATTACATTCAGATGAATAAAATCAGTTATTTCTCCCCACATTATTTATTATGTATTTACCTACACATGTTTAAACATCTTCAAAGCCTGCAGTGGAATAAATTACATACTGAAGAAATGTCTCAGGTCTGCAAGACACACCTTGTTCAAGACAGGTAATACAGCCAAAGAACAAGAAAAACAAAGGAGTGCTGTGCCAGCATCATGATGGGATTTAGCCTGTGCATTTTCTTTGTAAGCTCATCCATGTCCACAGAGGTACATTCCATATTGCTCATTATCTATCTAAAAAGTCTTAATCTCTCTTTGTATGTGTTCAAGCATGTCATCAGATTGAGCCCTTTGTTTTTCCAAGTGCAATAACAATGAAGCGCTAGAGCAATGAATTTCTCAGTCCCTCATCCTAAATTTCCTGCATTTTGAGTGAGTGTGTAATGCACTGGATATTTTCTCCTAGAAAGTTCTATTTATTTGAACTAAATGTGCTTGAAAAGCAACAGTCTTTGATAAAGTCTACATGAGTGTCATATGTTTAAAGCAGATGATCTGAAGTCTTGGAGAAGATAACAGAGTGTATAAACTCTTCATATTCTCACTTTCCACAGAGCTCATAAACTTTGCAAAAGAGCACGGGTTAGCAGATTATTTCACAAAAGGTAAGTGTACCAGTGGAGTTACTCCACTGCCTTTTCAAGAAAAAAGAAAAAAAAAGTAAATCAAAACCTCTGAATTGCACTGATGCAGCCAATGAAATAGTCAACCTTCTTCCCTTCCAATATAATCAACCTCAGTGACATTGGGTTTTTGCCTTTCAACTATATAAACACATCTTGAGCCAAACAACCGAGATTCAAGGGGAATTATAAACATTGCACATGCAGAATTTGATTTGAATTTGCACATTATAATTAACGACTTGCAAGGATGTTGCAATTACATCTAATTATGATAGGATGAAGATGACTGTAGTGGATTAAGATAACTACACTGTCCAAGTCATGTTGACAATATTTGCTGGCAGCTGCTGGGGTACACATACATATAATGTTTATCAGTGAAACCACCTCTGCAGGAGGGCCAAATTTCAGAACCTACCCAGCCAGTGGCAGATTAGGCAGGGAAGCTGAGAGTAAAGGTCAGAAGAAACAAGATGGAAACTGTGGAACAGAGGGGGGAAAAGAGATCTTATCTCAGGAATGCTGTAAAACATTTCTGTCCTTTACGTTTACATCACATCTTTGTGCTCAGGAAGGTGTGTAATTACACTTTGTTTAACCAGCACTGTGTTTAGCTTGGCACAAAGTTAAACATCCCACAGAACATGATGCTGAATGCTTGTTTTCCATGACCTTTCTGGAGCACAGTAGATAAATTTAATCCCAGAATTACTAAAAGCCTCTATTTCATCACTAAGGCAGGTACAATCAGGCTCAACACAAGAAGACCTGGATGCTCACAAATGAGATATTCTCATGGCCTGGCCTTTTGGGTGGAATCCAAGACCAGCATCAGCCACCTCTGCCCTGCATGAGAAAAGGTGGGAGTCACAAAAGAAACATCCCAACCCTGCATCACTGAGCATGGAAAAATGTAGAACAGGATTGGATCTGAGCACACCCCACCTCTGTCAAGAAGGGGTCTAAGGGAAAGGCCTGGAAGAGATCAGGACAGTGACATGATTTTGCAGCCTTAACAGTCAGGTCTACTTCTTGGTCAGGGATAACTCACCTCCTGAAGGGCAAGGTCTGCATTTTAATGGCATAATCTGGCAAAGGCAGAAGCCTGGCAGCATAACCCTCTCTTACCTGGCCTTTGCATACCTTGTTTACATACAGCCTTCACATATTCTCCCACTGGCTAGGTGACTCCATTGTGCCAGACATATCCAGGAAATTTTGTCCAGGAGGACTTTGAGGATTTGCTTAGGCTTCCTGGGTATTTAATCACCTTGAACAGTTCAAGTGATAGATGCATGCCTATTGAGGGCATAATGCAGTCATGCAGCTCACAAATAGCATTTCTAATGCTTTCAGAATAGTCAATGGACTCTCCAATGTACCTACTGGATTGTGTCCTGCATGTGTGTACCAAGTCCACAATGTTAGTGTAAAAAGTGCTGGACTTATTGTGGATGTGATTCATGGTAACCCCAGACATTGCAGGACAGTCCTCACAGAGGATGACCTCCCTGATTTGTCTGTAGATGCTGTCCAGTTTCCAGGGAAACTGTGCATGCAGCTGCAGAATTTAAAGCTATCAGAGTGAAGCAGGATAAGGAAATGAAATGCCAAATACCAAATCTAGGTCCCAGAAGTAAGGAAAAATTTCTCTTGTGTTATCAAGACAAGCAAGGTGAAACATCTCGGTGTTTCCTGTCCAGTTAAAGCTGGCATTCATAGCATTCTCCAGGGCCTAACTTGGAGATCAAGAGGAGGGCTTGCTTTTCAGGAAACTAGGAGGAAACTCAGGACTGAGAAGCCCTCTACTAAGCATCATGTTCTTTCTCCTCTCACATGCCATGTGGCAGAGGACCATTTGCTGGCTTGATTTACACCCAGCCACAGAGCTGATGCTGGAGCCCTGAGAGCAGGGCTGGATGGTGATGCTCAGTGGAGCTGGTCATGCCTGGAGCCCTACACTCACAGAGGCCTGCTGCAATTAACTCATTACAGCTGAATTTTGTGCATAGAAGGTAGAGTTTCATGACTTACAATAAACCTTCAGGAACAATTTTGAAGTGCTGTAATAAATGATCCCTGAGATTGCTTAAGCAAGTGCTTTTACTCTTATTTTTAACAAGAAGGGCTGAGATTCTGAGCCCTAGAGAAAAGGTTCTTCCTCGTAATTTGAATGAGCATAAATTTTAAGAACTCTTCAACTTCCATTCCAGTTCAAGCTAACAGCCTTTCATTCACTATTACTTGTTTCAAACCATGGCCAATAGAAAATATACAGAAAGAAAGAAAGGAAATACAAAAAGGAAACAGAGCACATACAGAATGACCCTTCTCTTGGGCTATTCTCCCACACTTGTGGTTTACATCTATTCAAGCTGAAGATTGCACCCAGGTCAACATGTTTAATAGCATGCTTCACCAAAACTTAGTACAAACAAGAAATCCTTTCATCTTTTAAAGCTTTCTTTCATAATCACAAGGAGACTCTTTCACACAACCCACCTACCGGAGCAGTTTCAGAGCAGCATTCTGCAGCCTGACACTCCCTGGGAATATCTTACTGCCATCTTACATTTTTACCTCCCTGTTTCTGGCACTCAAACCTGCTTGTCACACTAATGCCAGGCTTTCCCACACAACTTGTTGTTTGGATGTTTGATCACCAGTAGCCGTTAAGTTTTGAGAAGCAGTGATTAGTGAGAAGAGGTTACCAGGTTCTTCTGAGAGACAAAAAAAATCCTGTATTCCTGTATTATTTTTTGCACAGGTACCGTACCATGTGTGGGTTTTTATGTATTAGGTAATCCTCTAGGTTCTTTTCTGCACAGGGGTGTGAGGGCATTTTATTTCTTCACCCGCTTAGTCGAAAGCCTCGGTGTACTCAGTGACAGTCCCTATTGCCCGTGGCTTCATATATAAATTGGGTGATACATTTAGGAGACCTGCGGGAAGGTGACCTGGGGGATGTGACCCTCTGCTTCAGAGCCTGCTCCCGCCACCCCTGTCGGCGCTTACCGTAGCCCATGAGGGACTCGCAGTTCCATTGCCCACCCTGGTCACCCCTCCTGCAGATCTGCCAGAGCGACGCTTGCAGCACGTAGGGCAAGGTCTGCGACTCCAGCCAGCCCCAGCCCGCCAGCGCGATGATGCCGAAGATGACCCCGATGCCCAGGAGCAGGGGCAGGATCCATCTGCAGCGCGTGTAGTCCAGGCCGTACTTCACCATGGCTGGGGGCAGCTGCTGGCAGGACAAGGCCTCTCTGCCTCAGGCTGGGAGCGATGGCTGCCTCTGCTGAGATCCTGGAAAGGCGCTGCCGGCACCTGAGAACGCCTGTGCAGATATTGGGGAAAAGCTTTTCAGCCAGGACAGACACAGCAGAGAGGGAGGGAGGGAGGGAGGGAAGGAGCTCCACCTAGATTCAGATGAGTAAGAGCTGCCGCTGAGCAATAACCAGTTGAGCTGGGGAGAAGCTTCGAGGCTGGGTTTATCTGTGAGATCTTCTCTGCCCTGCTGACTAGGTAACAAATCAGGAGATGTTTACCCTCAGCATTTAACACTTTCCTTCCTGACTTCCCCACCAACTGCTTTGATTACACCTTTCCATCTTCTAAGGCATTTGCATTATGGCAGGAGAAAGCAAAGATGAGAGGGAACTGTTTGCATGACACGGTGGATGTTTCTGAGACTTGCCACCTGGAGGCTGTGAGCTGCCTTTCTAGGGCTCCATTTAAAAATAAAATCATACCTTATTTTTTTACCTTATTTATGAGTATTAAAGAAATTTCCATAGCTGTTATAAAGCTAAGGCAATAAAGAATGTCACTGTTGGCTCTTCCCCTTCTGGAGCATAGTACAGAGGAAAAGAAAACTATAGTATGATCTGGATATAGCCTTATGGGAGAACAAAAGCTGAATTGTGATTTGACTGAGCCTCAACTGACAAACACTCCCTGAGTGTGGATCTGGCTGTACAAGCACTGCCTGGGGCCTGTCAGAGCCTGTCTGCAGCTGCTAGGAGTGCAAGGCAGAGATGAGCCATCACCCCTCTGTGCCCTGGGAGGACACACAGTAAGTGCAGGGCAGAGCTTCCTGTCTGTCGGCTCAGAAGAGATAGTGCCATGTTCCCTGCACTCTCCCTTTGAACTAACACGTGCTACAACCTAGTATTTTGCTAGAGCCCAATTACATTTATGTCTGGAAGCAGCTGCAGCCCTTGATCAAAGCTGGTTTGTGTGAAACACAGTTAAGCCCAGAGGATGCAAAGTATCCTTTGCTCCCATGGTGGATTTTGTCAGGTAGGGCTGCATCCAAGTACTGACCTCTTTTACTCAAAGAAATTTGTTATTGTGTTGCAGCTCTCATGGTGGAATGTGACAGCTATGAACTGTTTGTGAACTGCACAGCACTTTTCTGAATTAATACTCATAAATCAATAATGGCCTAAATAAAGGAAATTAATAATTTACATTGCACTGATACACTGTGCCTGAAGAGGTATTGAGCTTGAACCAAACTGGAACATCCACATTAATGAGCTGCAGCACAGTGAAGTGCTAACTCCATGAAGAATTAGATTTGAAGAAGTAAATTTGACACCATGCCTTATCTCTCATCAGATACCTTATTTGCCTGCTGGTAGATTAGCAGTGGTGTGGCTGCCTTATCTCTCATTCTGGCCAGCTGAAGCATCCTGCCAGCAGCTTTCCTGTGGCACAGACAGTCCAATATCCCTGTGGCTGTGAGAGATCCATCAGGGGTATCCAACAGGCCTCTGTGAGAGCAGGAGATATTTTTACTGTTTTGACCATTGAATTTGAGTGTTGCTGAAAGCTACAGCCAACTATGAAGACACCTCAGCTGCTGTTTTGAATTGGAAATAAGGGAAAATCTCGTTTTTTGGTTTTTTGGTTTTTTTTTTTTTTTTGTAAAATAAACTTCAGGGAACAACCATTCCCTTTGAATACAATGTATCTTCAATTGTAGTCCACATTTGTGCTATCCACAAATTCAGTTATCATTTACCTAATGTTTAAAATATCACTTACCTGCTCCATAACACTGCAATATACAATTTTTAAATGCATGATTTAAATATTTACATTAAATCCAGTATCATTTGAAGACCAACCTTAGTATGCTATGCTGTTACTACAGGTTGTCCAAGTCTGTATATGCATTCTTTCTGTTGCCGCAGCTGAGGTAGGACACAATAGAATCCAAAAGTTTGAGAGAACACAGGTTTGGATATTAAATGTTTTTTAAAAGATGGCTTCAGAAATACTTGTGAATGTGACAGTAGAGTGTAGACAAGCCTTCACTCAGCTGCCTGTATCTAGTCTCTTGCCAAGTTTCAACCTTTCACAAAATTACGGCTTTATAAGGATATAGGCAAATCAAATTAAGGCAATTTTGTACCTGAAATCTAGTATGAAGACAGGTGCTGTCATGCATTTGAGAGCCAATATCTGTTGAGGACTAAAATGGTCCTCTCTGAATTTAGAATGCTCAGCAATGTTTCAGGTAGGCACTTACTGAAGGATTTGTCATCAGTTTCTATTACAGCTCACATGTGGATGAATGCATGCTGCCACAAATGTTAGCATTTGCAAGGTGATACCACAGAGAACATTATCATGTTGTGAAAGAAAGGTGAGTAGTGTTCAGTCACCACAAATATTTCTGTGTCTTGCCCACCTTTGTCATCCTTAAGCAACTCAGAATTACGTTCAATAAAAGGATAATTTGAGATATCTTGAACAGTAGAGAGGGACATACATCCAAAGATAACAAAATTTTGTATTTATCTCACATAATTCTGATACTTCTCTGGCAAACAGGGAAAAATTATTGGAAACTTTAAGTGAAGTGATAACTAATCTTCGCCATGCTTCATCTTTTACAATGTATAAGCTGGGTGTTTACACGAAAGGAAATGCTTGTTCTCCTTCTCCATTATCTGTGGATAGAACCTCCTGGTTAACACCAACATCATCTATCGAAAATGAAGATATATATTATCAATGTTAAAATTGTTAGATTGTAGTGCACTTTCTGCACCTAAAAATATTGCTAATGTATCTTCATTATTACTTGAGGTAACCAAGTAAACAGGAGGATATTGATAAAGCAAACAACTCTACAGCATTAGAGTTAGAAATAAAAATATGCCTTTTTTGGCCAAGACACAAATGGTTTTCTTGGAAGAAAAGTGGAAGAAGCTAACAAGTCATTGGCAGAGTACTTTTGTTCACCTTTAGTCTCTGACTGGTCAGCTAAGCTGTATAAATTACTGGATTGGCATAAACTGACCGGCTGTGGTGCATGATCATGACTTCTGCAGCAAGCACGTTTTCATTCTCTTATAGTCACACTGCTTATAAACAAGAAGTCCCCAGAGTTTGAATTTAAAAAGCTTTGCTAAAATTGTTTTATGGTCTGTTCTCTTGTTTGCTATCTTACATCTAACAAGTCACTCTGAGCATAAATTTCATAACTATTATTACTATCTTTATTAAAATATTTACAACCATGGGTCCTTCTCTTTTGCCGGTAATGCCAGCCTACTGTTTCCCTTTGGAAAGGGCTGCACTGCAGTTATTGTTACAGCCACAGCCCAAATAGTGGTGCAACTCAGTCAGCCAAATTGTACCTTGTGGTCACTCCCTGGGCAGTAAGGCAATAGTGTTCTCTGTGTGACTAATATTTCATCCATAGCAAGCACAGGTAGAAAAAGACCTGTGGACATCATTGTAGAAGTCATCATGTAGAAATACATTCTGAACAAGACCTGACTTTACATCTTTGCAAAATAAAAACACCCTCCTGCAAAAATGCACACAG
This sequence comes from Agelaius tricolor, assembly GCF_023055355.1. Classification (NCBI taxonomy): domain Eukaryota; kingdom Metazoa; phylum Chordata; class Aves; order Passeriformes; family Icteridae; genus Agelaius; species Agelaius tricolor. The sequence goes on from NW_027269261.1 coordinate 51,094,276, forward strand.
TTGAGATCTTGTAATTCTGCTACACCAACCCTTTCTGAGGAACTCTCCTGAGGTGGCCAGGCACTGTGACTGCTCCATGATGCTTATGATGACCTGGGGAATGGTGGGTGCTCAGTCCTGCTGCTGTGCACTCAGGAAAGCTTTCCTCTGTCTGTCACACACAGCACAGCAAAGCTCTGCAGATGTTGGATACTTCCTCTCTTCACTGACTGCTGAGCTCAGAGGAAAATTCCCACAGGGTTTTGTTAGGATTTTTAGCAAGAGTCATCCAAGACCAGCTTGCTGCAGGGCCTCTGAAGCCTGCCCCACATGCAGCACTGTGTGGCTCTTGTCAGTAAAGCAGGCTTGCCTGGACAGGACAAAGGCTTAGGCTTAAAAGGGCTTTCTTCCTCTCCTTAGCAAGGCTACATGTGCAAACCAGTAAGTGTTAACACCTGAGATGCAAACATGGGGCGGCATCCAGGACTGTATTTTATGTGAGCAATTCAAGACTGTATTGGGAAAACAGAAATAAGGAAAACACAAGATTAGGAAAGTACAAAGACTCTGTGTGCCTGAGCATGGATTTAATTGTCAGCTAGTTTTTGCTTAAGGACATGATAAGTTATATGATGGAACAAGGTTTAATCCCCAGGAATTTCCTACAGAGGCTCTGTAGAAGTTTAATCAGTTCAGTCAACTCCCCCTTCTCCAGGCAAAAGGCTGAAATCAAGGGTGTCCTGTAAACCAGCTAATCAGTGAGGAGCTGAGATGGCCTCTGGACACTTGTAACCACTGTGTCTGTATTTTCCCTGAGTGGCTGTCAGGAGCACAAGCTCTCTGGTGAGTACATAGAATCATAGAATGAAAGAATCATAGCACGTTGTGTACAGCGATTTTATGAACCCATGGGTAAACAGTTAGAGTGGTACAGCATAGTCCTGTTCTACATATGGGATAATTTTACTAAAGGTACTTTCTTTGGGCTCCAGAACTTCTCTGTGGCATAGGTAAGCTAACTAAATTCTCGTCCTGTTGTAGTGGATCATAACAGTAACTCCTTATAAAGCATAAAGCTTTACTTTGCCTTAGGAGAGGAATAAAATCAGCTTCACTTAGAGAATTCCCTGGTGCCACAGCCTTGCTACTTACAGTTCTCTGTCAAAGAAATGGCTTTTATCTGCTCTGTCTTATGGGTCAGCTGGGAATAGCTACTTGTTTAAACACTCTGAGATTTACAGATAGGACATGCATGCTAAGCATGTCTTAAGGGGTTTCAGCCAGAAATTTTCACTTTGGGATTCTTCAGCCAAAAGAAGGATTTTGCTGAAACTAATGTGTTACATGGAAATGATGTCTTCAGTTTTAAATGTTTGATGTGAAATTGATTTGACAAGAGGGCTAAAATTAAAACAGAAGTATCCTAGCAACATTTTCAACTTACTGTCTTATTACCAAATGCCAATTATGTTTTTCCCAAATTTTGTTTTGTGAGTTGTTTTGTCTTTCTATTTCAAGTCAGAAGTTTTGTGAGTTGTTTTGTCTTTCTATTTCATGCATAAAAATTCACCTAAATTATTTTTTTCATTATAATTTCTCCTTATTTCCTGTTGTAAGGGATTGCTTAAATCCTCTCCAAAGAGAGCTTAAAAATAGGCTATTTCCTGAAAAGGGACTGTAATGGCCACAGGTCAGCTCCTGCTCCTGCCTCCATGTGTATTCAGGACTGTGACCATCAAACCAGCCTACTTCAATCCATGATCATTTCCCAGAGCAGTACACTGTAGGACAGGACTTGCCTGGCTTTTATGTTCAGTTTCATCTGAATGCTCACTCCAGACCTTTCTGGGCCCTCTCAAACTCAGTGAACACTGATTTCCAAGGTATCACCTTGAGTTTTAGCAAACTTTGATGCTTATAAAATATTCTATATTCACAAAAACTCTGTGAAAAATATCATATATTGTCCCCATTCCCATGAATAAACAAAGAGCAGTAGTCATATCAGCTCTCCTCACGTTATTCAATCCTGCAAAGATGGACCCATGAGAAATAGAATTAATTTCTATGTATTAATTATATTATGTAAAGCATAGTTCTTGTCACAAATTATTATTTATCTTGTTTATAGTCGTAATATTTATATTATAAAGCTCCAGGCATTTCTGTGTGTTCTTCTACAGTCTTTATTATAAATACAGCCTTATAAAATTTATGCATTCAAAAATCCCAATGAAAAAAATCCTTTGGATTATTCTAACAATTCTCAAGTAATTTAAATGTAATTTGTATAGGCCAAATTTGAGGACATTGTATTTTTGCCTGGAATTTCTAGATGTCAAGCTTCATAGGTGGTGCAGCTTTGCCCACACCTTAGGACACCAGGGAATCCCAGACAAAAGGCAGCCTACTGTACCACTGCAGATGTGCATCATGGAGTCATTGGAATTATCTCATAAATACACGGCACACGTGCAGGACATGGGATCTATGCATATAAACTGCTGCACCTGTGCAGTATCACTGGCATTTACCAGGTTCTGTGAACCCACTGCATATGGATTTCACTACTTCTGTACTGATGCCTGTTACAGGAATCAAATTTTGAAACTCAACATCCCTATTTTTGACAAATGCATCCTCCAGATTTGATTAAACTTTATTCTGGTTGTGAGTATCATCTTCCAAGTCCATTTAAAAACATGTGCAATTTCGCCTACTGGCACAGATTAACCTTTTTTTTTCAGGGTGCTGTTCCATATTGCCAGGAACCCCCACTGCTCTGAGCTGTGGGACCAGTACTTCAGCTCTCAAATGTTGTGCATCTCCTGGAGCATTTTGGTTTCCATAGATATGTGTGCTTGGTTCATCATTAGTTTGTAAGTGCTCAATGACCTCAGCAACTCTCTTTGTTTGTGTGTGTGTGTGCAACATTTTCTCTTAATACGTGGTTGTTTTTGTTTCTGGAGTGCTTATCACCATAACAATCCTCCCTGCTCCCAAATGATCTGTTACTACACTCCCTTGATTTATGTATGCATTCTACATCCAAAAGCCTTTGTGTGCAGGATGTAAAGGTCAGGTGAATAATCTTTTAGAATTCTGTCTTGTCAATGAATTGTCTAAAAAATTAGTCACTTGTTACATCAGCTAAAAATACAAAATCCCAGCGGGGTGTGGCAGCTGTTTCCCATATCCATGAGATTTAAGCATTAATCATCCCATTCAGGTCAATTAGTCTTCCCTAGCACTCAGTCATGCACATTTTTGATTGCTCATAACTGCTCCTAAGACAAGGGTCAAGTGTGCTCAGATTCCCCTGAACTGCTCTCTCTTCTCACAAACTGGATTAGAAGGAAGCAACCCTGCAGCCCGAAGCTCACTGGAGATATTCAGGTGATTTTAGTGAGCAAAGATTTAGGTTGCAGCTTAATACAGACTGGTAGGTAAACAGGAGTGCAAATTTTCTTCCTATTGAAAGAAAGGCATTATAGAAACCTTGCAATTATCTTGAGAGCATTTAGGAAAATCTAAAAGAAACCAAAATATTTTTCCTATTTGTTTATTTAAAATTAGAAGTAATTAAAAATGGGGAGATGTGGAACCAAAACCCAAAACGAAACACATGGAAGGCACCAGAATCCAGGGTAGTAAATGAATTTTAAAATTAAGACAGTTAGGGAAGAGGATAGATTTTAAAAAAAAGGGAAGAGGATCGATTAAAAAAAAATAAAAAAAGGAGAATGATTAACCTGTTTTTCCAGAAATCAGAAGCCACAGGCTGGTGTAAGACAGCAGTGACTGACTGATTTGCTCTCTTTAAAAAACGTCACTAGGACAGGGTTATAATATGGGCCATGCATAAACTGAGGTTAGAAGTGGGAAGGTTTCTAATCATGGGAGAAGTGCAGCCTTCCACTGAAAATAGCAGGCCAGTACACCATCTTTATTTCACTATTTAAATTTCTTGATCATTGTAGGAAAGACACTTGGAACATTTTTGATAAAGAACAAGCTTCCCACACACGAGACCTCCTGTAGACTGTTGTGTATTTAAAATGTTTAGAGTTCCCCCTTCTCTGTGATGCACTTAAGAGGTTTTGGCTTAGGAAAGAACATTCTATACCTGGCACTTCAATGAAAGCGCACAGACATGTTTTGCAGTGTATTCTGAAGCTTATTTGACTGCAAAATGAAGTTGCTGCCTCCTGGACATGAGGTCTTTAACTTCATTTTATTAACCTGACACTGGATATTCAAGTTAAGAGAAGAAAAGAATGGCTTATTTGTTTGATTTTATGAAATTAATCCAGGAACCACAAACATCACCAAGTTTCTACAACCGTCAGCTAAAACATTTTTAATTAAGCCACCACATTTGAAACGAGTGTCACATACATTAATATCACTTGAAAGTCATTAATAACTTTTTGCAATAGCTTTCTCTGGAACACTGAAGTTGTGTAACATGCTGGTTATGCTTCTACCCCTCCCAGTACATTCAGAGCCAAGTTTATTTTACATTAGTCCTCTTCTGACAAGTTATGCCAATGCTTATAAAAAAAGCATACAAAAGACTTAAATTATGCTAATCCTGATTACCATATTACCATTCCATCTTCCCTGTCATTAAGAAAGGTGTCCATTTTCTTACACTTTCTTCTCTTTTTCAGCTTTAGTTGGGCAAGGGTTTTCCCCACTTGAGATTCTCTGCTGTCTTTTGAATTCACTAGAAGTAGGTACTATCATTTCTCATGATAAAGTCTACACAGTATTCCCCACCAGCCAGTACTGTACAGAAAAGGGAAAAAAAATTTAAAAGGACATGTTTGCCACTGAACTCTCTTATTTGGCAAGAATCATAAATACAATTGATTGTATATGCCACAACTGAGCTCATAACACAATTCTGAAATCTGCAGACATTTATGCTCTGTAAAGTTATAAAATACAGGCCTAGAAGGGACCTTCAGGAATCACCTGGCCTCTCTAAAACAGGATCACGTGCAATATATTGCATTATCAAATTGAAAAAGATGTTACAACATGGAAAGCTATACAATATATAATACAAGACATACAGGGCATTGCTAAAGATCAGTTGTAAATTACTTTAGCTTTACAGTCTGTTGGGTAATGCTTTCTAAGTTCTATTTTGTACATGTGCATGAATACACATACCCACCACTTACCCTCTCCTAAGTACCAGGTTCATGAGAGTAAGAAATAACACAGAGAAACATGCAGCATTTGCTTTCCAACCCACCTATATCCTCCTCAGTCTGTCTTTGCTAAAGCTACTTCCCTCACAGCTGGAAGAGGAGTTCGAAAAATGAACTTCTTCCTTCCTCCCCAGCTGAACAAAGCCCTGACAAAGATTACAGACCACAATTAAATCTGCTGTAAGATGCTGCAGGTCCATGACTACGCCTCGCTAGAATATTTATTTGGAACTGCTGGCTGCAGAAACACAAACGAGGAGGCAGCCAGATTACTCCAACACTGATGTCTGTATGAAGTTTACATATGTAAATTGCTCACAGAACTGCCTTTCTATTTCTAGCTGTTACCCCTACTCACTCACAAAGCAGCCCAAGTTTGCTAAACTCTGAGGTACCAACAGTGTTAGAAGCTTTTGGAGGTTTTTAAACACCTTATGCTAAAATTTCCCTCCAAAGCACACTGATAATTAAAACACTGCAACTTTACAAAGGTAGACTAGTAGAATAGTTTATGTTTCTGCTCAAAGATATTTTCGAAATCAGCATCTCTCATATAGCATGTAAAAATGTATGTACTTTAGCATTTGAATCCATTACAACACACATATGTGATTCCATCACAAGTCCTGCTGTGGCCACAAACCCACCAATATTACATTAGCCACTCTTATGTTATACACACCAGCTCCATGCTTTGGATGAGACCTTGTCCAACAGCACCAATTGGTGGAAAATAAATTTTAATTTTATTTTCCCCTTAATTCAAATAGGTAGTAGTCAACAACAGTCCAGGAACAGGAATGAGAAAAGATTTTTAGGCAGCAGATGACTGTGATAGTATCACAGAAGTTTCTTTCTTGGGACCGACTTTAACAGAATAAAAAGCATTCATTGGAAGGCTGTGTTTTTTCCTAGCTCCATTTAAAGCAATTTTGTCAGAGGTGAAAAAAAACAACCTATCTCACAGGACACACTAATAGGTTGCTTAAAATCTATCCTTTTCCTTTCTACACTTAAAACACTATCATCTATATTCATAAGAAAATATTTGAATAAAATAAGGATGACTCAATTAATTGGGAGGGGAAGGAGCAAGTAAACCACCCAAACTGAATTGACATGAAAATATGTAAATAATACTTTGGGTAAAAGCTATTTGGATTAAGATGCCAATGTTTTTCCTAATTTATTGCCAGCCACAGTAAGAAATACACTGGCAAAATAAGGTGAGTTTTTTAGTCTCCTACAATCACATCAAATGTACATCAGAGGCACTCCTCTGTTTTGAGAGTTGACTGTACTTAGACTTAATCTTTCAATTTAAGTATGGTGCTCTCTCTGGGGAGGAGTAGTAATAGGTAGGCTTGATGTTTCCCAGGACTTCATCTTCCCAGTTGGGGAGGCAGCAGAAGAAGAAAGCACAACCTATTACAACAACAGTACTAGCCCAGCCAAAACCATAGGCCCAGCTGAACATGTTATCTCCTGTCAGTGGAATGTCTTCTGTGAATTTCACTGGGTAAATGACCAAGCCAATGATCTGGAATGCAGCTAGAGAGAGAAAAGAAAGAAAACCAGGAGTAAGTTAGAGTGAACATATTATGGTTCCCATTAAGAAAAGGTACCTGGAGATAACTGCATACTTAAGATATGTAAGGATTAGCTTCAGACCTGCAATCAGATCTGCATTGTTACAGAGGTATGTGACTTCTGTCCCAGGCAGATCCCCACGCCCATGTGGCTGCTGCAGCACCTCAGCTGCCATTGCCAGGTTGCTAAGGCTCATACCTGCATGCTGTGACCAGCCCTGTCCCACAGCCAGCACCGGCAACCCTGCCCAGCCAGTTACCTCCCAGAGCCCTGTTCCTCCTCCTCCCATCAGAAAGGTGGGAAGCGCCCACAGCTCTTAAGTCTTAGCATGTCACGTGAAGGGTTAAAGGTGTTGGGCATCCCCATGAATTGCTTTTGGGAAAGTGTGAGAACTGACAAAGGCCACTGGAGCTTCCCTACCCATTATGCTTTCAGAGCACAACTCAGCCTTCCCTTGTTTCCCACGAAAATGAGTCATAAACCAGACAAAGACAGCTAATTTCATAAGGGAGGCTCCATCTAGCATGTTTTTCTGCTGATGCCTGTTTCACATCGAAAATAACCTTGTCTTTGTGCCCAGCCTTACCAACAACAAAGAGCAGGCCTCCAATTCCTCGCACAAAGTTGAAGCGGAGGATCTCGATCGAGAACGCGATGACTGCAAGGGCGAAACAGATGACCAGGATCACAAAGCCAACGAGGTATGTGGCAGCTGCTGCTCTCCCCCAGCCTTGAAGAGAAAACAAGGAAGGTGTTTCACACAGCAGTACTCTCCTGTAGGTCATTGCAGCTCTTTGGTTTTCTTTATTCATTTTTTTATTGAAACTCATGTAAAAAGCATGTCCTTATGTCAAAGCAATGCTGAATGCCTGCAAAGCACACAGCTGCAGAGCAGGGGGCTCCATCACTGCTGGAGCAGCACAGGACTCCCTGCCTGATAACTTGTCTTGCTGAAAAGGGGGATAGAGTACAGCATACAAGAGAGATAATACCTTCAAACTCTGTATCTGTAAGACACCCACAGATACCTGAGCAGATAGGGCACACAACTGCTGACAATGTCCTTTATCACTACAGCTCCTGTTCGATATTCAAGTTTACAAAAGCACTTCCATGCACAAGGAAGTGTGAAAGCCACAGGAGATAACTGCTGGGAAATAATAGTGCTGTCTGCGTAACACTTCTGTTTGTTTATGACAAGAATAGGGCATGGGAAGCAAAATAAGCATGACCAAAAAGAAATAAACCTGCAATAGCTGAAAAGATGACAAAAGAATGTTCTTGAAAATAAGTATCTATTCACAGCTAAAATGTAGCAGGTGGAGGAGAAACAGCAAAATCTGAGGTAAAAGTTGATGAATCCTCTTTGAATCATTACTTTGACATTTGCTGGAACAGGGTGTATCAAGCTACTTAGTATCAAGCTACTGCATGCTGGAGAGGCTGAGGCATGAAGCAAGGGCTGTATTCCAAGGGAACAGCACCAGCATCCAGAACTCACCCGGCACAGGCAGGGCCAAGGCAACAGTGGCAGGAAAAACTCCTAGATAAACAGGCAGCGATTCTGCTTTGGCAGTAACACGGCCCTGTGAAAAGGCCCTCACACACTTGTCCTCTTCAGAAACCAAGCAATTTAGGTGAGCCCAGAGCAAACAACTACAAGCAAAAGTGTTCCTGCCCTGAAGGCAGGATACCTGCCCACAAGGGCTAAACCATACTGGCTAGTGCTTTGTTTTCCAGTCAGCTGTCATCACAATTCAATTCCCACATCTACATATTGTGGGTTTCTACTTTCACACACTCAGACAGAGGTAGGGCCGGATCCTGAGCTCCCTCTAATGTAGGAATAAAGAGGCCAGTGAGATCTAGGTCAGAACATGAAAAAAAAAAATCCCTTTCATCATAGCTGTCCATTCCATCACAGTTGAAATGACTTTGGAGATGTTCTGCTTTCAATGTAGTCTCCACTCTTCCTCTGCAATTTTCTGTCTGAAAGCAAAGCATTGTTTTACAGCTATTTTAATTAGATCTGTTTGAACTGGTTTCTTTATTTCTAATCCAACAGCAAAAGTAAAAGTAAAATACAGCAGTAAAATACATCAACCAAATCTCTGCCAAAACTTCCAACTAGCACCACTGCTACCTGAAGACAAAAAAAAACAAACAAACAAAAAAAAAAAAAAAACAAAAAAAACACAACAAAACACCTGACACAGAAAAGAAAAGGAAAAGTCTTTCTTTCCCCTTTCCCTTCCTGGAGCTCCTCAAGACAGTAAAAACTTCTCAAATTTCTTCTTCTTCAACTAGTTGTGCATGTCTCATACCACTTCCCTGAGGGAATGCTGAGGGGAAGAAGTGGGGAGGAGACTGATGAGTGTCTGGAGAGCTACGTCAGTGGTTTGATAAAATCTTTTCACACAAAATATTCTCTGCCATATCTAACACAGGTATTGAATATTGTCTCCACAATAGGATTTCTTTAGTGATAAATAATATAAAGGGATATGTAACCATTACACACAGCCAGCTCAGGAAAACCCATTCAGACTAGATGATTTAGACAAGGTTTTATCAATATTTGCCCTATTAAGAAAAAAAAAGCACAACAAGAAGGAACACCAAGTTACCATAGCATTTTCCCTTTCAGATGCATTATTTATGCTGACAAGATGTAGGAGGACAAATCTGGCATCTGTTTGATAAAATTTAAGTTGTAAACTCAAATACACCTGCATGTTAGACACCTTGAGGTTTAGAACAACACAAACACAGCTGGAGGAGTACAAGGCAGAATGCCCCCAGTGCTCTCTCTGCCATTTTCATATCATCTGTACTGTCTTTACAAGCATAATAAGCTTTTGGATACAGGTCAGCCCAGGCTCTGCTCACAGTGATTTATTTTCTTGTCTCTGGCAATAAGAAAATGACAACACATATAGCTGCAGGAGATATCTTGTCAGGAAGATTAATATCAAGCTCAGCTTTGCTTCAGGTCTTCAGAAACAAGTCAGCAGTAGGTAGCACCATCATGAAACTCTGAGTTTTGTGCTCATGTGTGACAGAGCTCAGTAATGGTGACCCAGGACCTTCTGCTCTTTCTTCAGCTGGATTATCTTTTCCAACATCACTTTGCAGCAGGTTGATGCTGACAAGACTTGATAAGATTGAGTCATAGGTGCTGCCCACAGCACTAGATGGGTGTGCTCTTGGCTGGATGAGTGTAGTCAGCCACTGAACTATCAGCCAAACACTTGATCCCCTGCGGGAATCACAGGACTTACACTTAGTTTTTGAGATTTCTCTTACATTGTGTATATATATAAGTCTCTCAATAAGTGACTGATGGGAGAGACTGGGGTGGGAGGGTGCACCTTTCCCAAGCATAGGGTGCAGCCCTGGGATTTTCCTTATCCACATGATCTGTTGCCACCCCCACCAACAGGGAGAGTTTTCACTAGAGGGGCTGCTGCAGAGCCAAAACTGAAATTGCTGCTTTTCCATGAAGGATCTCCCTCATCCCCACACCAATCAAGTCAGGCTTTCCCAGCTCCTTTTCCTCCCAAAGGCTTCTGAGAGCTGACAGAGTCCCCACAGGCACCCAGCTCTCCTGTCTTTCTGAAAGATCCTTCCCCTACAAGTCTCAGCTGCCAGGAGGGGAGAGGTGCAGGTTTACCCTCTCACTGTTTGCTGCCATAAGAGCTGGAGGGACCTGCTCACAGTCAGAGAATGACAGATTAGCCCCATTTTCTATATGGTTTATGCTCAAAAGTACCTTGTAATCATAAGATATTTAGCTGGAATTTAAGCTTTTCCATAAACATAGAAAATTCACAGACCCATTCATTTGTCAGAGAGGGTATTTCTTGTGCAAAATAAACATAAATATGATGTATGTTTATGAAATCAACCAAGAACACCACAGAGATTTAGAACTGCATAAATAGAAAGGCAGAAGAATTGGAGAGCAGAAAAGCAGAGAAATAGTTGGGGGTATTAGTGTTTCCAGGTCAGCTTGGCCTCAAAGAATAGTCAAGTTCTTTGCATCTAATCAGCAGAACAGTATTTATCTATTAGGTGGTGTTGAAAGAACATTTAAAAAACAACTGTTCAGAAGGTCTGTAATTATTACGAAGGCTTAAGAGTTTTATTACATAGCATTACATTACATTAATGATTACTATGGGAAGGAACTCAGCTGCAAATGTTATCATGCAAATAACTAGGAGGGGTCATGATTACTAAATGTTAATGATGAGCACCAGTAATATGATGAAATTAAAAGAAAGCAAGCAACAGTGCCTTAGCATTAAGTGTGTTTCCTGACTTCATCTGGCCATGCCTCAGCGTCACCAGGGAGGAGGTGGAATCTCTACAGGCTAAGATATTTAAATCTAGATTTCTCTTTAGAAATCAATAAAAGGGCTGTGAAAATAGTCTAGCAGGAAGATGAACTGCTACAGGATTTGAACTAACAAGACTGTCTTATTTGTTCATTCACTTCCAGAAGCCGAAGCTAGTTTGTTAGCTCGTGAGTAAGTGGAAGCTTTTATCACAACCTGCAGAGACTGGGCATGTTTTTTGCAATGTAGCTGTAATATTCTTGTGTATGTAAATGGCAGTAGCAATCCTTGCTTGGCCTCAAGAGCCCATTACACAGAATGTCCAAAAATATTGGACTTTTTTGACGTCATAAAGGAGTAGTGAAGTGCAAGCAAAAGAGCAGTGTCAGCACTACTTTCTTGCTCAGGTAATGTGTGAACTTCCATGGTAGCATGACTGGTGAGAGGAAACTATGTGCATATCCACCATGAGCACAGAGGACCCCAGAATCCAAGGTTTGCTGGGAGGGCAGGTTGGAAATTAATACTGGGAATCACAATCTGTTTTGGCTTTAGGAGTGCAAGAAAAGCAATTACTAAACTACCAAAATATTAAATGCAAGCCTTCTAGTATAAACCTGGCTTCAGCTGAGAGCTGAAGAGAGGCACAATCCTACACATTTCCAGCTTTTAGTCTCTGGATTGTTAGCAGCAGAAGTGTGCCTGCTCAGGAGCCAGCAAAGTGCACTGGCAGAGACACCAGCCTCACATTTCCCTGGGATCTCTTACCAGGAAGTTGCAGTAAGTGTTTTCTGGGTGTAGGCAGGGACGCCAACTGCTACACCTTTCACATCAGCATTTCCTAAGTGCCTGCACTTGCCTGACACTACACACAATGTTAGTTTGTCTTGAATGCATCCTGGTGTTTGTAGATCAGACAAAAGTGTGTCTGAAAAGAGGTGTATTGAAAAGGTAAGTACACACGTAGCATTCCTCCTTTATTTACCTGGCCCCTCAGTGAAGTCTTCATATGCACTCAGTTTCACTAATAATCTGTGGTATCAAAGTCCATGCCTCTAGGGACATAGGTACAGTGGCACAGCTCCAGCTAAACATGATTCACAAAGGCTGGGCTCCTATTTTTTTTTTTCTGGCACTTACTAAGGATCCAGAAAAATGCTTCCCTTTTTCTTTGTTGGCTGGTACATACCAAATGAATACCAATTGGCTCTTAGTGTTAAGAAGGAGTTAACCTAATGCACATGTACACACCCATCTTTTACAGTGTTAATTCAAAGCAAGGTCACTGGGACCAGTCATTCAGAACCAGGAGGGCGCAGCCACCCATAAATATTGCTCCTAAACTTACAGTCTCATCACTATAAAGACAATCATCTTTCCAAGTTACACAGTGCAAATAATCTTTGTCATAGCTGATGGCTTGCTGATATGTTTTAAACACACAGTCAACAGTTAAATCCTGCAATGGTCTAGACCTAGTCATCTTGAGTCATATTCTAGTGCACTGCAGCACTTCTGCGTTGCAACATTTTGATAATACATAGACGCTGCCAGCCAGGGCACTTCCCAGACACAAACCAGCACAGAACTCTAAACAATATCCCTTCCCTGTCTCCCTGCCACATGACATCCTACTCTTCTTTTTCCCTTTCACTTTTTCCCTCTCATGTGGTATTTGCAAATGTGCATTAAGGAGCTATGCAGTTTAGGAAACACTCCTATTTGCAAATCTTTGTTTGTCTTTTCCTGCCCCTTTCCCCTCATTTAAAATAAGTGACTCGCCTGCTTTTTCTTCTACCTCTTCCTCATACACATGCCACAGCTCAATTAAGAATTTGTCTAATGGCACATTCTGTTAATGGAGATCCACTCTGAAGTCTTCATTTCATCAGGAGAGGTGCAGGATGGTTAGTCCACAGCAATTATTGTATGCAAAACACAAGTTATGCATCTCAATTAGTTAACTTTATTTTCCTGCTCCAGTGCTATAAATGCCTGCTAGGCATTTTTTCCTTTGTAAATGCCCTCACCTATTTTGACAGTAATTGCATTAGCATAGAAGAAAAGAAAACAAAACAAATCAAACCTGAATTCATGTGTTACATCCTGTCTCTAGATGCAAATACTATTTGAGTAGACAGTGGCATTGATGTTATGAAAATTTGAGAACAGGCAAATTCATATAAATAAGCCAAGGATTTAAATAAGTTTTGGTTTAAATAAGCCAAGACTTAAACAAGTGAAGTCAAGGATGCTATTCTTCTGTGTCAGGCTGTTAACTAGGAAAAAAATGCAGAAAACTGCTTTTGTCCCACAGTGCTGAGGGCTGACGCAAAGCACACACCCATCAGTACTCAGGGACGTGTGAAGCCATGTCACTACAGGAGAAAACAAATTCTAGTGGCTGTACTGTATTAGCACTTTTCCCCTGTGCAATGCAAATTTCAGCAACTGCACTAGCTTTTCTTCTCTGTCTGATGGGGGAGATGGATATTTTCATCTCACTAGCCAGATTTCTTCTACCTGCAGTAAGATCCGAAGTCATCACCCAGCTGAGAAACAAAGCCACTTCTCTTACAGTATACTCAGGATTTAGCTTGTGCATGAGTGCTGCAATGAAAAGCTTCTGGAAGTGATTCTGCCGTGCTCAGGCAGCAAGGGATCTGTGCAGGGAAATAGTCCCAGCTCTCCCAGCTGAAACACACCCTTCCAGCCCCCCAGTCCCTAAAGAACCCTCATCCAAGATCTTAAGGCGGGTCTGCTTATTTGTCCAGAAATATTTTGTTTGAGGGAAAAGCAGATGTAATCAGACCCACGTGTCCTAGCAATAAAACAAAAAGTCCCCCAAAAGACCTAGAAACTGAGAGTGTGAAGTAAGAATGTTACAGTGGTGATGCCAGATACAGAAGCAGCTAAACAAGTTAAAACAGAGGCACACTTATCCCTGATTTAGGCCCCAGTGCAACAGAGAGGTACAAAGGAAAGAGCATTTTTTTTTCCTGCCTTCGAACCCACATCAGACCATTTTAAGCTGCGGATCAGGAGGCATTTTAATAGCTGCACTCCCTTGGCCAGGAGGGTTAAATTAAGGTGCTCTCTTCCCCCAAAGGGTCGGGGAAATACCATTTCACTACTGTCCAGGCGTGGTCCTGCATGGAGGTTTCCACACTGGCCGCCTGACCAGGGAATCTGGCGGCACAGGGAGGGAGCAGCCAGGTAAGGCTCTGGCACTGCAGCCCGATGAGAGTTCAGGGGAAGCAAACACAGAGACTTGGAGCCAGCTGCTATCTTACTTTGGTTGCAAAATAACTTCAGAAAAAACCAAAATATCAACACCCCGGCTTCTCAGTGTTGTACTGATTAAAAAAAAAAAAAAAAAAAAAAAAAATCGCTCTGGAGTAGTCTAGCCCTGTGTTTCGGAGCTGGTTTAAGCCCCGAAACAGCATGGATACTCCATTCCAGGAAGCAGCTGCTCCACAGCAGAGTTAGGGGAGGTCAATAGCCTGGCACCCGCTGCCCCGGTTCCTCGGCGGGCTCCTCACTCACCGTAGTCCATCAGGGACTCGCAGTTCCAGTTGAGGTCCTCCTCGCCCCGCGTGCAGCTCTCCCACAGCGACGCTTGCTGCACGTAGGGCTCCGACTCGGACTCCAGCCAGCCCCGGCCCGCCAGGGCGATGATGCCCATGATGATGGCCAGGCCCAGCAGCAGGGGCAGGAGCCACCTGCACCTCCAGCAGGCGAGGCCGCACACCACCATCGTGCCCGGCCGGCGGCGCGCCCAGCGAACCCGGGCGTCGCGGGTGTGGTGCAGCGGGGACGCTCCGCCGGGACGGGAGACTGCGAGCGGGCCGGTCCGAGCGGGGTTTTAAGGCGCCGGGGAGGAGGGAGTCCCACCCACATTCCTCTGACTAAGCCTGCCGCCGCCGGCAGCCCCGACCGGTGGGGCCGGCGGAGAGCGAGGAGGGAGCGGGGCCCAGCCCGCTCCGCTCGGCCCGGCCCGGCCCCGGCCCCGGCCCCGGACCCTCGCTCGGCCCTCCCGGGCTCACGCTCGCCCTTCTCCTCCCGCTGTCCGCTCCGCCGTCGTGGCACAGACAGGGCAAAAAACGCAACCGCGACGGAAAACCTTGCGGTTCTCGGGGTTCCACGAGCCCTGCCTTCCTCGTAGGGGCTGGAGATCATCGTCCTCCTCTCTGATAGACCGACCAGCATTGCCCAACACTGATAATACTGATGGTGTCAGCCACTGCAGGTACCAAAAGCTTGTAAAAAGTTGCCTTTGCTGTTGACAAAAAAAAAAGAGATCTTAAAGAAAGGTGTCATTTGAGGACGGGAATATGACATTATTAACTAGGAAACCATCATTTGTTTCGCATCACGTCAGCATTAAACAAATGCATGTTTCCTAATGGGCCATCTAATGAGCACTTTGTTTCACTGCACTTGTGCTCTGGCTTCCAAGTAGGCTGTTCTGGGCACTGGATGAAGCCCAGCAGTGGTACTCAGGGCCCATCCGCCCCGATCCTTTCCCATTCCGTGTGTGGAAATGCACTGCAAGATGCCAGATGACCAAAATGAATGTTTCCCCATCACATGGCATGAATGGACACCCAAAATTTTGGTCATAGGAGAAGCACTTCTCCACAATAAGATATCTACATATCCCATCATGTCATTCCATTGCCCAGCATCAAATCAAGCTCATTGTCTGAGCAGTCATGTGCCCATGACAGGACTAGAGAAATGTGTGTTTTGGGCACACAACTCACACACATTTGATTGAGTCCTGGAGTAGCTTCCAGGCCTCACCAAAGAAGACATTAGGAAGACAAATTTCTGAGATATGAAGGACTGAAAATAATAGCGGGTGAGGGGGATTACATGTGCTTCATGGAGAACGGGAGCATGTGAGTTCTTGTTGGATGGTATAAAATGGGATTTTGTCACACCTACGTCACATATAATTAAACTGTGCCCAATGCCAATTCCTCAAGAGATATTCATGGGAGGTGACCTGTGAGGAGTGACATCTGATTGCTGACAAATATTAGGGAATGGACTGAGATACTAAAATCAGAACAATAAGATGATATCACTATAGGCAAGCTGCAAAAATCTCAGGCAGTGTACCTCAAATCATGTGGAGTTTCACCAGCTCTCTCAACATCCTTTTGATGTTCATTCCCACTGTTCAGACTTCATTCCAAATTCATAATAAAGTAGAGTCATAAATAAAATTTGCCAGAACTGCATGCAAGCCTATGTTATCCACACACAGGTTTTGCATGCCAGAGAAGTAATGGCAGAACTGGGCACTATGATCCCCTCTTTTTGTCACTACAGCAGAACTTCGTTTGTGCAGTACCAAGCAGTGATTTTCCAGCAGTCTCACTATCAGTACTCAAGTCACCTCAGAAGGAGATAGAGAAAGTATTTTCTTCAGGAAATTGAGTGCTGTTGGAAGAGAAGTGAGAGTAAATTTCATCCATTGATGAAATGCACCACTCAGGAAAGTGTCTTCATTATAAGGTCAAAAGTAAGGGAGTTCCCCCAGTTCAGACAGGAGTATAGAGCTGGCTCCAATTTTTAGTAATTGCATCCCTTGGTTTCCCAAGGCTGTCCTACACCTGGAGTGCCTCAGTGCCCAGATGCTCCAGTGGTGTGATGAGAAGCTCTGAGGGCAGCCTCCAAATCCACCTCTGGCATTCATGGCTTGTGTTGCCTATGGCCTATCCTCCTACTCCCAGTGACGCCATGAAGAAAGAAATGCCATCTTCTCTTTTCTTTTTAAATCCTTGGCTTTTCAACAACTAGGAAATCCAGCTGAAGTTAAAAGATAATACCCCAAAGATTCCATTCTGTATGAGTGAGGGCCTATAACACAGTCAATGAAGTTGTCTGCCTTCAGTCCCAATGACACTTGGATTTATTAGCAAAGAGATCTAGAGAACTAACAAACCAGTGCCTCCTGCAGCAAAACAGGCAGCTCCAGCAACATATGCAGCTTTTCTCACCTCTGGGCTGTATAACCCACATCTTCCAGAGACCAGATGGTAGGAGTCAGCTCTGTGGGGCTGCAATGATACACGCATGAAAAACAAGTAGTGCTGTGATTATGAGGAAGATGCCCTAATACATACTAAAACAAACAGGAAGTTTGCTTTCCTAAACACCAAACCAGCCTGAATGTAGCTGAGCATTCTGGATCAAGCTGCACTGACAAATGTACATTATCTTCAGCTGTGAACACAGCTATGTGTTCTGTACTAATGAAAATAAGAACACTTTCCCCAGTTTTATCTTTGGCCATGTTAAAAAGCATCATAAGCTACTTTCACCACCACTACCCTTACCTTTATTTATTTATTATCCAAATAATAAATTAATCTCATAAACTTTGTGGCCCTATAGAAATATTTTTTCTCTGCAGTGTAACAAGGGATATGCCTCTCTAGCAGGCAGTGCTTTACATGTAGTAAATCATTTACTGGTGCTGGCAATCATTCACCTAGCTATCAGAGAAAACCAAGTAGTACTGAGAGAAGGTCAGGGATCAGCTCCAGCCCAGACAGGTATGGCTGAGCTCTCACAGGCTTTGAAATACACCAGCGGGAATCTGCAGGCTGGTTGCCAAGAGTGCATTTGGAGGGAGGGGAGGGGAGTGGGACACAGTGGGTAGTACAGTGCCAAGGGCATCCCTCTGCCCTGCACAGTCCCCTCAGGGACTGGATGCTTTCCTTTATCCATTTTACATGCTGTTTTTTTCTAGCCTGTTTACCTCTCAGATAAAAAAAAAAAAATCAGAAAAAACAAGTCCACAGACTGAATATCTGTTGTAAATCCAATTCCTTTGTGATTCATGGGTGTTGCCCTTCAGCAGCGTCTTATGCTCACTTTCCTCCATGTCCAAGTGCCCCAATTCTACTTAATTGCTCTTCAGGCATCACAGCCACCTAATAAACATCACCTAAACAGGGTAGTCACTCAACCCATAAAACAGGATAGGCATGGGATGTAATTTGTATAACCCACAACAACCACTCCATCAGTGTTTCCAGATCTAACTTCAATTTCCTCATGTGTGCTCAAAAGCTGACATTATGTGAATTTATAAGAAAGCAATTTTTCTGGCCAGCTCTTGTTAGTAGCCCTTAACTGAACTCAGTTTATATTACAGACTCCTCTGGGGCTGGCATAGATGAAATAAGCTCTCTGCAATTGATGTGCCATGGAGCCTACTTCAAAAGCCTTGTGGAAATACTAGGGCAACAGTTCAACCTGCAGAGGTGTGACTAACCCTTTCTCATTCCTGCAAGGGACAACTTGTGTGACTCCATCAGCCTGAGATGACCTAAAATCTTAGAAATAAAAGGGTAGTAGTAAAGAGTCCTCCTTCTGTGCATGCAGTGCTCATGGTTGCCATACAGTAGTAAAGGTACACGTGTGCTTGCTAACTCAAGTTTTCTACACTTAGGTTGTGTGAAGATCTCTCTATTGTCCTGAAGTTGTACTAGGTGAAATTCTGCATCAAGTAAAGGAAATGGCAGAAACCCAGGTGGCAGGGATTTTACCCAAAGCTTTCTAAAGACCTCAGGCTCACTTAGATCATACCCACAGGATAATGAGGGTCTCCAGACAACTAAGTTCTATGGGCTTGTTGCTGCAACTTTTCCTCCTTTGCCTCATCCTCTCATTTGCATGTCCAAAATGTAAGAAAAGAAATCATCAAATAAAGAACTGTGTCATCCTTGATCTCCTTATCGATTTCAATTTTGTTCATAAACCCTTTTCCAAGGTTGCAAACTGGCTGTCTTCATGGGTGATGTTACAAAATGCTAGCAATAGCCTGGCTAACACTGGAACTATTCCTATAGGAATGGCAGCTTGATGCAGTGTGTGAACGTTTTTTCCTGAAGTTGTTACTCACTTGAACCATCCCTCCAAGGAAACCCAAGGTACAGTGCGTACTTATGCTTGAGGGGCCAGAGGGTTTTTCTGGCTTTTAACTTTGTTTTCTTTTAAGATAAACTTTGGTTTATTCAAGAACAGGAAAGATTTATTAATTCTTGCAGAGCAGTATGCTTGTGTTTCTTCCGACTTTTGTATTCACATCTGATAAGTCAAGAGAAGATGTGTCTTGGAAAATATCACATTTGTGCAATATCAGATGCAAAACTGGAAATCTTTCTTCGCTTAACCCCCCCCTTCATACCTAAGATTTCTCCTGCGCTGACGCTGTTTTATTTAAACACAGCGCCGCGCTGACTGGGGGAAGCGGGGCGGGGCCGGGGCCGGCGGCGCCTCTGCCGCCAGGGGACAGGAGACACCTGGGGAAAGCTGGGATCGGGAATGGGATCTTGGGGCAGGAGACACCTGGGGAAAGCTGGGATCGGGAATGGGATCCTGGGGCAGGAGACACCTGGGGAAAGCTGGGATCGGGAATGGGATCTTGGGGCAGGAGACACCTGGGTAAAGCTGGGATCGGGAATGGGATCCTGAGGCAGAGATACCTTGGGAAAGCTGGGACAGGGGATGCGATCCAGGGGACAGGGCGGCCTCCCACCAAGATCCCCTGCCCGCAGAGGGGCTTATCGTGTCCTGGGACACTGCCCAGCACCCCGGAGCCTCCTGAACAGCTTGGCTATGCTCAGTGGGGCCCTTTCAGCCATCCTTATTTCTGCTCCTCTGGCAACAAGACAGGTAGTCTAGAAGGCCAATGGCATCCTGGCCTGCATCAGGAATAATGTGGCCAGTAGGACCAGGGCAGGGACTGTCCCCTTCTACTCAGCACTGGTAAGGCCACACTTCAAATCCTGTGTGGAGTTCTGGGCCCCTCATTACAAGAAGGTGCTGGAGCCAGTCCAGAGAAGGGCAGTGAGGTTGGGGAAGGGTCTGGAGCACAAGTCCTGTGAGGAGCAGCTGAGGGGTCTGGGACTGTTTAGCCTGGATAAATGGAGGGTCAGGGGTGACCTTATTGCTCTTCACAAGTACCTGAAAGAAGAGTGTAGCCAGGTGGGGATCAGCCTCTTCTCCCAGGTATCAAGTGACAGTACAAGAGGAAAAGCCCTCAAGTTGCATCAGAGGAGGTTTAGATTGGCTACTAGGAAAAAATTTTTCATGGAAAGGGTTGTCAATCACTAGAACATGATGCCCAGTCACCAACCCTGGAGGTATTTAAAAGGTATGTAAATATGGCACTTGGGAAAATGGTTTGTTGGTGGACTTGGCAGTACTGGGTTAATAGCTGGACTTAATGTTCATACACGTCTTTTCCAACCTAAATGATTCTATGACTCTCTGGCTTTTAGGTGCTCATCTCCCCTGAAACTGCAGGCCAAGGACCTAAAGTGGACTTATTCTCACTCAGATGTTTTAGACTGAGGCTGAAGTTCTGATTGTCTCACCACTGATGATGAAGGGTCACCCAGGCCATGGCGTTAGCTTCCACCCAGACACCTGCACCACTGGTGTATGCAAAGCAGGGCCTAGCACCTCTGTGCCTTCCAGTGCGAGTGTGGCACTGCCTTCCATCCATGGGCTTGAGTTCATTTAGGGAGATGAGAGCCCCTATACTACTGCCCATTCTTAGCCCTGAGATTTTACCTTTATATACATATACGCACACACACAGACAGACCTCTGTGTGTATATATATGTATGTATGTATGTATGTATTTAACTCCCTGTTTCCGAGAGTTTTTCATCCCAAAATCTCAGGGAAAAATTGGCATGATAGATATATAGTTTTTCTTTCCACCAACATTTGCATTTTCTTGCATCGATCTGTATTTCCTGTCTCCATTCCTCCTTCTTCTCTGTAAAAGCCACATGTATCTCAGAGCTGCCCACATGGTATTGTAGAATCGCCATTTTTGTGCTTTCCAGCCTCAGCACAGTTAGCTCTTGTGAAACAACATCTTGGTTCCCAGGAGTGACATCAGGAGCTTTTTGGGTAAACGTAATCACCACCTGCACTTCCAGAAGAAGAGAGAGTACCTTTGATTGAACAGCTCCACATTGAAGTCTCTGTTTAGCTTTTATAAATGACTCACCCAATAGCTCAGTTCACTGAGGCCTGATTTCGGAGATACAGTCTGGTCTTTAGGCACATACTCAGATGAGAGATCACAGCTCTAAATTAGCAGCACATGTAGATATGACACTGGATTAACACAGCATGCATGAACGTCAATACTTTGAGTCATTATTTTCAGGGGCAAATCAGGGGTGCTGCTTCTGACGCAATTTCTTCCAAGCCTTGTTCCACCAGGAACTGCTTCTGTGTTTCTCCCTGGCAATGACCCACTTTGTTCTATTATTAAGAAAAGCATAACCATATAAATAGTTATAATTCTGAGTTTTCTCTCCCATTGTGCTGGACAGAGAAAAGAAATTTCCATCTATCCGTCCTGCTGCAAACAACTCACCTTCTTCACACTAGGCTGATCACACTTGTGGGGTTTAACTTCCCCTTGCAGAAACCATGCTGTACCTCTAATTTTAAAAGCATGTCTTTCTTAAGTTCTTTGCTGTGACAGACAGTTGAGTGCAGGAAGAGGAAACAGGACTCTGCAGAACATGGTGTTGTATATGCCTAAAAATATGGGAGAAGAAGTAATTTTAAAACTACACACAGAGTTAACACATACATGACCAAGAGTAACTATTGAGAGCAGTAAGAAAGGGCTGGGAGATGGATGAGAGAGAACGGGGAAATACTGCTTGGGTAGAGAAGTTTCTATTTTGGGGATGTTTGCAAGGAAGTGTGACAGCATCTACCTATTTGTCTCAAGTGTTGGTGAGCTTATATTGTAAGCTCAAATGCTGAAAGTTTTTGTGCTTTGTAGTAGCAAACACTGAGGTACAGGCATTGAACCCATGTAGAAAAGAGTGGAGATGAGGGATTTAGTTTAAATGCTGTCATTGATAAAAAGTAAGCACTGAAGATATGTGCTTACATAGAAAGAGAGGAATGGTAGGCAGGGGAAAAATACCCTTGTCTTTTTGCTCCTCTCTCTCTCATTTACACATCACACAGTAGATAGCAGTTATTATGAAATATAGTCTGTGGTATAGCATGATCCGTTGGAAAAGTGAGACCACAAGAGACTTTAATTGATCACTCAATAACAGATGGGGTTATAAAACCTGGGACAATAAGGAATATTTGCAGAACAAATGAAAGATCAATTCCCCTTCTGTTGCAGAAGCAAGAAAACAGGCAAGCGTTAAAGAACAATCTAAAAGGCAAAATGATGAGGAAAAGAACATATGGCAAAGATGGAAACTGCTAAATACACACAGAGGAAAATGTATGTTTTTAAACTCTCTTTACAGCATCCCTCTTTCTAGTTTTTTCGTGCTTCTTTTGCTACCATTTGTGAGGAAATAATTACTTGGATCTCAGTAGTACAAAGCATGAAGAAACTAGGGACAAAATATAGGTTCAGTAAAAGTTTAAAGCACAATAGGCAGAGGAAAAAGAAAAGGAGTCTTTATCACAGGAGGTCTGAATGAAAATGCTACTAAATTTTTTTTCCCACACATACTATTGTAAAGGAGATTATGCCATGTTTAGAGAGTGAATGCAATTAGAAATGGGACAGGAATCAGCTCTGTGCAGCCACAGGCACTATACTTCTTAGTGCAGTATCTAAACAGCAATCCCAAGTATATCCTGTACTCCATTCTCCTAGCAATAGAAGCACATTAAACATGGGAAGAATTGATAAACTACTCAAATACTGAAATCCCTTTCAACTACTCACAGTCTGTTTGTACAGTCTGATGAAGGCCAGGAGGAGGCCAGTGTGTGAAATGAATGACCAGTGCAGAAATTCAGCCCAAGAGGGCAGCTCCAAGGACAGCCAGAGCTTGCTCGCTCCCTGTGGGACATGCAGGGCTGGATATGGTTGGCACTTCAGCAGCCCCAAATAGTTTTCAGTTTCTGGGTGAGACAGATGTGAGGTGAGAGGTACCCAGATCAGTGCTAGCTGCCATCCCCAGCCTGGCACATTCAGAGCACCCTGGATGTGTGCAGTCGTCCACATCCGGCAGTGACCACTCCAGGGACCCTGTGTGAGAAGTTCATTCCAGACTCAGCACTGAGCAGCCTGACTCCCACTGTGAGCAGAAAGGCTGCCTTTAAACGTGTGCTGGAACTGCAGATTTCAGGGAGAGCACCAGGCCTTCATGTTCCCTCAGTCTGTGCCCAGCTCTTTGCTAGAAAGGTCCCACAGAGTTCATGAGGACTGTCCTATGTTTAAAAGAGAGACCTGCCAGCTAGCTGCTGCTTGCAGGGGTGACAGGCTGTGGCTCATAAGTGGGCACTGCCCACTCATGCAGTGGGATATGCAGCAGAGATGTATAAACCCTCTCTGGGCCCATAGCTGGATCTAGCCTTGTGCAATTCTTTGCAAGATCAAAAGTACAACTGAACAGAAGTGAGATCAAAATCCTGGATTTAGAAGTAACACCTTTTATTTTTATGTTTCTATGTTTGTTCTAAACAAGTATTTCTTTTTCTTTATGCTGCATTTCCTTTCTCTCATGTTAGCATGGAAAAGAAGAAAATGAAATGGAGATATCCCTAAATATCTGTCCCTACAGCTCCATTTGAATACAGCACAGTGAATATTAGACTACATCACAGTGAGTAGTATCATTCATGGCAATATGAGACCAACAACATGGAGAGAATAGCAACACTGATGCTTATCACCTGGGCTACACTGCAGAAGAGTGTGAGCTGTATTCTCAGCAGAGCTTTTTCTGGGTTATGACTCATGCAGAGCCCTGTTTTTCTGCTGCTCTCCCACCTGCTGAGACCAACAAGAGAGCTACAGTAAATAAATAAATAACCAGTTATTATCAACCAGAATTCAATACAGAAATTTAATATACTGGTGCACATCCTGCATGCAGGCACATCAGGATCCTGAATCCAACATCACACTTGTGCAGTCACCTGTGCCTTGCCCCCTCCCACTCTGAAGCTTTTGCTGAAGCTCCCTTATTTCAGGCCTTCTTCTCATTTGCAGTCATTTATCTATAAGAGTAGGCCAGCAAAGAAGAGAGGTTTTCGAGGACTATACAGCCAAGGAAGAGTAGGTGGAGAGGTTGGATGGAAGAGATGAAAAAGCCAGAGGAGGTAAGCAGTAGGGTAATGCAGAAGCAAGTCTGGGCAGTGGGTGAGAGCTTGCTGACAGTGGCATTGTCACTCTGTTAAAGACCTTTCCAATGATGTAGGCAGGGCTTGTGACTGTAAGGGTTTCAGTTTTCTCTTTTTTAAGGATGGGTATGTTCGTGTGCCAGATGGAGGATATAATAGTGAACCAGCATTAACCAAGTTTAGTGGAGAGCCCTCTTCTTCATACCCACCATAGCAAAGCTGATCCTCAGATATTTCAGAAGCTGAAGTTGGGGTACAGCAATCTTTGACCATCCAGTGACCTTTGACAAAGTGAATTAACATTGGAGGCATCTGCATATCTGGATGGAAGGGGATATGTGCTCCACAAGCCTCCTTTGTCTATGCTGCGTTTCATCTTTTTGGTGGCTTAATGAAGGGGCAAAATCTTGACATAATTGTAAACTCTTGACTACCTGGAAGTAGGGACTGTCTTTATAAGGTTCACCAAAATAAAGGACATCAGCATCTGTTTCAGAGAGCTGTGCACAACCAGACTTGAAACAGTAATAATAATACAAGTGCTCAAGTATGACACATTAGGATAAAATCAGAATGCACAGCCAAGTAAGTGACTTAATCTTCTATGAAGCTGCTTTTTTTTGGAACCCCTTAAAAAACTGCAATAAATTAATTCTTTTGGCCAAACTGGCATAAGCACCTTAAAACATGGCAAAATGTTTCCAGTTTCTTGCGTGTTAGGCTTTGGGGCTCATCTTTTTGAAATACTTAGCAGTTTTCTCCCATCCAGTCATTTTCTTTCTTTCCTTTTTTTTTTGCGGGGGAGGAAGATTTTTTTGGTGTGCTAATACTGCAACGGTGAAGCTCTTCCCTCAGGCTGGTTTTATTTTGTGGACATCTGAAACATTTGGGATCAGATTACATACTGGCAAGTAGGACAATGGCATTGCTGTAATGAGCTGGAGGCTAATTTATAGGCTTTGCAGATGTGAATGCATTACCATGCAAATCATGAGCAGCTCCTGCCTATAAATAAAATAACTCACCTTGCCAAAGATGGCTGTCCCAAAAATATAATGAGCATTATAAATTATAAGCAGGTGTCAGATTTCCACTTCCTTTGTATTCTTGTTTGTGCTTCTCTAAGGAAGCATTTAGAGATAAAATGTTCAATACAGTATATGGCACAGGCAGTTACAATCTTTGCTGCCCAGTACTATTATCACCTTTTGCCAACTGCCACTCCTTCATTTGTTAGAAAAACAGCTAGCTGGACTTGTCAGCAGCTTTGAATAATATGTTCCTATGTGGTAGTCCTCTGGAAAGGAAGGATGAGCTGTGGTGAATGCACTGAGCAGTGGTGAATGCACTGAACTGTGGCTCAGAAGTTTTCTGTTCACAGCTCTGCCTCAGACCTGGTGTGTGGCCTTTTGGAAATCGTTTAAGCAGTGCATTTCATAATTTCTTTAGCTCAGAAATAAGCAGCATTGAAGTTTGTTTTACCTGTGTTTCCTGTTCAAATGTTGTTTTGGGGTAAAGCCTGTCTTTGCTGTCTATCTGTGCAAGGTTGTTTGCGTTGGCACACACTGGGCACACCGGGCAACAGAAATAACCACAGAAAAAACTTCTGAAGTTACAGCTTCAGAAGACACTTAGGAATTAGCTCAAATCCAATGGGTGCAAACATCTAAGGTATTTTGTTTGTTTCTTTTGTTTGTTTGTTTTTTGAAACTTGAAGAGAACTTAATGAGACTGCACTTAATCATGTGACTTGCTCAATCAAGTCATGAACTCATGCAGAACTGATGTCTCTATGATTTTGCCAGCTTCCTGCCACTCCCTACTTCCCTAAAACACCTTTTAATGACAGAAGATCAGAAACACCAAAACTGAAGAATTCCTACAAGTTTCACCAAAAAGCACTGCCTTGTGGAGGAGAGAATCCCAAAGTATTGCCTCCCTCCCCTAAAGGAGAAGTTCTACAGCAAACTTAGAGAGAACATCAGAACTGTTAAATTTTGCTCCTAGTAGAGCTACTCATTTCTTCTTAAAATCATATTTTTGAGGTTGATTCCAGTGGAAGAAGAATCTCTCTCAAAGTGGAATAGGCCAGCTGGAAACAAGGCTCACTGACAGCTTTGCTTATTTTATGGACATATTAGACCAAGCTAAGCCTTTGCCATCTGCTCTGCCACCAATTGTAAATGGAAAAATCTCACACCAACCAAACAAAAAGAACAAATCACAAGAACATCAAGGAGATAAAAGTGATTTAACTGCCTGTATATACTCCACCAACAATGCAGCTTGCACTGAAGATGTTCTTTCTCATAATTCTGACACAAATCACAAGGAAAACTGTTTGCACACAGCACAATAAGTTTTCTGCTGAGCTGGAATTTTCTTGAACCAGACCTGACTCCACTAGAGTGTTCAAATGTATTTATATGAAATTATGTGAGCTTTATATAAAGAGTGGCCTTAATAACTTTTTATATTGTTGGCATCTCAGGCAGTAAGGTACAATGGGGTGTGCCCATGGCTTTGCAAGTACTACAGTGGCTAACTGAAATTTACAGGAAGAGCCTTTAAGAAGCAAGAAAGGAAGGAAAAGAGTACAGGAATTACTGCTGCCCTCCTCAGAGAGTGTATGTACATACACGGAAGCATCCAACAACTGCATGGAATATGTGAGGTATGTTAACTTGTGTATTGGGAAGGGTTATGGTAGCTACAGGTTTTGCTGCCGGTTCTGAAGGGAAAGCTTTTCCCTGTAGTGCTGGTAGGAAGATGTGTCTTCATTCCATGCCAATAACAGTAAATTAGCTAAAATATCTTGCACAAGGCTGAATGGAAACAAATTAAATTTGGGAGTTTAATTTAAAAAAAAAATTTATATTTCATATATTTGTACTTATAAATCATGGCTAAAGCAACATGACTAAATCCTCTTATTCTGATAACTACATAACTATTCATTAATGGATCAATGATGATCTGTTCTTCTGCACCGTAAAGATCAGCTGACCCTTGGCATGGGAAATAACTGGATTGGTTTTTTCCCAAATGAAGAAATTATTCAAAGTAGCCCCTTTGGTATTTAGGTATTTAAGAAGATAATGTTTTCAACTTCCACAAAGATCAGAAAAGGCACAGTAAATGAATGAACACTTTTCTCATTACTAATTACGTGTAACTGCATAAAATCAATATTGTATCTGTAATACATATGTCATCTATAAAGTTGGCTGGCACTACAGGTGGCACTACCTCAAGGTTACCTGGCAACTGCCACAGTACAATCTCATTCTCACCCACTTTATCAAATACTAACTGGGGCTGAAGTCTTCCATCTGGATGGGAGCAGGGGTGATTGCTTTGCATTTCAATCAGATCAGTTTCACCATTTCAAGACAAGAGAGCAGATAATGTTGTGCCAATTTTAATACAATCTGATAACCTTTATTTGAGAAGATGTCCCTGTTTGTTGCCATGAAGAATTAAAGGAAAATGTAAGATTGGCTTATGTATCTGGCTTATGCATTTTGCTGCATGTCAAAAACTTGTCCAAATGTGTACAAATTTCAGCAGATCAGCTGACACACATAAGGTGATTCATTTTTATCAGTTCTTACAGATCAAATGTGAGAGATCACATTGCAAAACTAAAGGGCTATGGTAGAAAAGCTGCTCTCTTTTCAAATCAGCAAGACTCAAAATCACACAGTTCTGCTGGTTGCAATTGTTTCACTAAAGCATGAAGGAAAAGAGTTGCTCAGGACCAACCATCTACTAATGAAATCAGTGAGACTTACAGTAGTATAGAAAGCAAGAGTACTGGTAGGCATATTAAGATCAAACCATCAAAATCCATTTGTGCTGTATCCCTAAAAATAGTCTTTGTTCTTTAAAGGACCATCGTTTTAATAATCTCCAAAAAATTTCAATCTCTTATTTTTCTTTCTGCCTGCCCCATAGTACATTGAAGATAGCAAGCAGTCCAGTTTGACTACTAGAAACCAGATGAACCTGTGGTTATTAGATCTGTTTTCCCCCAAGGTTTTTCATTTATAGACTGAGTAGTATATTAGATCTGGAAGCTACTGAAATTTAAACACAGAACTCTAGAACTCCATTCCTTGAAATCTCTTTTCAAAATACATGTTGCGAATATTCTATATTTCTGCTTTTCATTTAATGCAAGAAAAGTTTTCAAAAATTATACATTTGGATAGTGGTGCTCTCCCTCAGGTCCACAAGGCTGGGTGCTTGTGACTATTGCTGTAATAAGAGCTTTTGTGTGGTTCAATATCACTTAGCATTGGATTTTCAGATCATGACTTAGAGGCAATTACTGTCTACTCCCAGCAAGGTGGAAGCTGAATGCTCTACTCCCTCTGATTATATCTCCAGAAAGTACATGCCAATAACAATCTGAACATTGATTTCATGTTGATTAATACTAATAGTGAAATATAAAAGGACATCACTCAACATACAAGTTCATCAGTCAGTTTATAGCAAACTGGCCTCTTGAAGAACATTCCAAGAAAGCTTCCAAGTGTGTGACTATACCACAGGTCTACTTACAGGTTAACTTTACTGCTAATATGCAATTTAAGTGTCAAAGTCAGAACACCAGTCTTGTGCCCAGTCAGATGGCAGAGAGAGACGTAGAAGTAATTGATAGTCTTTTCCAACCTAATTGATTCTGTGATACCTTTGAGATGAAAACTAGTGTCTGCAGGGACAAGAGCAAATGAGGTGTAAAATATCCTTATACACTTTGAAAGAGCTTTTGGAGACTGAGACTTAACTCCCTTGAAAGAAGTTCCCACTTATTGTGAGGAAAAGGTATAATAAATAGGAACTAAACTATGATCTGAAGTTAACTATCTCTCTTAATTCAGAATATTTTATGTTTTAAATCTTTTAAGTTGATCTTTAAAGCTGGAAAAATATGAACCATTGGTTAACAGAGTCAAACTATATCTCAGAGACTTTGGGAGCAGCAGGGAGAAGTGCTGTGCTGTATTCTCATAAGTTGGACTGTTCCGCTCCCCCCTGCGCTGTAATGGTTCTGCCCTGGTTCTCCCTCCCCTCCCTGTTGCTGTCTGTTATCCCAACTCCTCCCCAGTTACCATAGTAACCCAATGTATCTTTTTTGTATCCCTCCCCAGAGTCCCTGCCTGTCACTCTCTGCTCCCACCTTCTTCTCTAGAATTTTCCAGCTGGAGCACTGGGTGATTGGCTCGGGAGCCGGGGCCCCTCCTTTATGTCGTTCCCATTGGTGTTTCCTCAGGTCAGTCCTTTGTACCCCACTCCCCCCTGAACCCCTATTCGCCTAAGGACTGGCTCCTCCCCTGTATCCCTCACCCTTTATAAGATGGTGCAACCACCCCCTCCTTGTCTTTGGCGGCTGCTTTCCCCTGGGGTTGCAATAAATCTGAAAGTTACCCCAGCTGGGGAGCGCTGTCTTTATTTCCTGCTGGTTGTAGCCAGAGGCGGCCTCGTCCTTTGCACAAGGCAGCGCTGCTGCTATAACGCAAGGCGTTTGCCTTAGGCGCAGTCCCAAACACTGAGAGTGGGACAGTGCTCCCTGTGCTGCTAGCGGTGCTGGCCACCTAGCCGGGACGTCCGAGAAGGATGATCCTTCTCCCGCCGGGCCGCTGCAGAGAAGAAGGAGATTTTTTTCTTGTGTTTATATTGAGTTTTATACGGCTGCATAAAAAGATGGCTTTGAATTATTTTTGCCACTATTGCATTGTAAACATGAGAGTATTGCCCTGAAA
Organism: Agelaius tricolor; assembly: GCF_023055355.1. NCBI lineage: Eukaryota > Metazoa > Chordata > Aves > Passeriformes > Icteridae > Agelaius > Agelaius tricolor. The sequence continues at coordinate 51,124,346 of NW_027269261.1, forward strand.
CCAGGGAATTCATTTCAGATTGATCTATCTGTGGCAGAACAGAATCTACATATTAACACTATTAAACATCTACTTTACCTGTCCCTTTGTGTTTCTCCTTACTTTGCACCATACTTAACAAATTCAGGGGTTTGTCAGGGAGTGCTCCTACCTTAAAATTTGTAATAGTGGTGGGAAAATCTGTTTATCTATTTCAAAAAGAACATAGTAAGTTGAAAACTTGTATAATATCTAGCTTTTCTAGGAGTGTTTCTAGTACTTCAACTCATGTATTTATATGCTTAACACTAAACAGGCAGCACAAATCACAATCCATTTCCTGGCCAGTAGAGATGTATTTAGTCAGACCTTGCTGACCTTTCTTGACTTTGTAACACAAGCCTCTGACAGATGCAGATGTGACAGTGTCCTTTTTTCCTCATAACGAGGAGAGGCCACAACAGATTTCAAAGCAGGTTATGAACACAAATATGTATAATACATTTGTAATTTTCAGTGACCTACATTTCATACAGCTACATGACAAGTTACCAGCTCAGTCACTTTCCAGAGACAGCTTCAGAGAGTTTAGGTTTGTCCATTTTACATATTCCAAACATATGATGGCCAGATGATACAATCTTTTTGTATTCAGCTTTTGAACAGACTGCATTTTTAAGCTTCCTTCCCCAGCTTAATACTAGGGGAATCCTCTAGATTAGGGGAGAAAAGTGGGACAGAAGGAGTCTAAAGTTCAGTTTTCTGACTGAATTGAAACTCTTGTGATGTTAACTCCACGGTTACTTATAATCTTCTTGCCTCTTGAAGCCTTTCCAGTGGAGTCTGATGGAAGCAAGAGAGCTTTTACAGTACAAATCTTCATGCTGCCTTTTCCCATGTACTCACTCATCTTCACAAACTCTTGTATTTCAGGGTAGAGAAGAATTAGAATTAGTACAGAGAAGGGCAATCAGAATGACCAAAGATCATTTTGGGAGAAAAATTAAATAGAATAGTCCACTGTAGACTGGAATAAAAACAGCTGAGGAAGAACATGTTCAATGCATAAAGAATCATGAATTATGGGGAGAAAATAGGGGACTCTTATTAAGTGCTTCTCAAAGCACAAAAGGTAGGTACCTTCAAAAACTTGAGAAAAAGAAGATAAAACTGGTCAAAAAAGAACTTTCTTTTGTTTGCACACAACTTGGCCGTGGAACTTACTGCCAGAAGGTGGTTGTGCAGGTCACAAGCATAAAAAAGTTTCAAAAGGAATTAGGTACATTCCCAGAAGAAAAATCCACCAGGTATTATTTATGAAGATAAAACCACTGTCTCAGGAAGTGCCTTTTCTGCAATTTAACAGAAACTGGGAGAGTTCAGCATAGGGAAGGGCATTATACTTTTTCTGCCCTTTCTTTAAGAATGCTCAACTAACTTCTGTAACAAATACAAACTGCTAGGTAAAAATGACCTTGATGTGGCCCAGAAAGCTGTTCTGTGTTCCTGATGCCTTCTTCAACTGCCTTGGCAATGAAAAAGATTATGGTAAATTGAAGACAGTCATGGTGATTTTTGTTTTTTGTCTCTCTTTGCAGAAAATATATCTTCAATGAAGTCACAAAGTCTTGTCTCATATTTCTTCCCTGGCATGGATCTGAAGATTTTATATTTGCTTCAACTGTTCTTCACAGAATAAATGCTGTGAGGCTGTACTGAAAAGACAGTTCTGAATATATGCTGGCTTTATTTACAGCTACCGCTCTAGAGGCTTTTTCTCCCTAAATCTGTAATCCTGCATGGAGCAGTGCTGATGCTTAGTGTGCTTTGCTGTGCTCAGAAGGGTCATACTTTGAAGGGTGCAGAAAGGAGCAGCAGCTCAGGAAGGACTTCACTGAGCCCCCAGCTCTAGCCTCTGGTTACTTGCTGTGTAATCAGGCAAACAACGACAGATGCCACCCCACCATCAGGGATGTGCTTACAGTCTAGACAGCCATAACTGAAATCCTGACAAGGGTCTTGCTTGTCTGGGTCTTGATGCCTTCTGGGAGAGAGAAGAAAGGGTACCTCCATCTGCTATCAGGCGTCACAATGTGATGATGAGCCCATGGTCCAGCTACAGCTCCCTTCACTTCAAATTTTTTAGCAATTTATCCTTCATAGGGGAAGCCACATGTACAGAGCTTCCTGAGCATAACAGAGCCCAAGCTTGTGACTGCTGGTCAGTCCAGTTATAGGAGTGCTTCTGGGAAGAGTAATTTTGAAAAATCTGGCTAGAAATAATTTTTGAACCATGGAACCAAGTGGTTTTCCTGTCATTAGAGGGAATTTCTTAGCATTTTGTAACTATATTAGTAAGAAGTTCTTATAGAACTAGAACTAGAACTAGAACTAGAACTAGAACTAGAACTAGAATGGGACACAGTCTATTTCTTTGGTCCACACTTTCCGGCATCTAGAGTATACAGTGAGATCAAGAATATTGTTAAAATGGCCAAAGCACAGGTAATACGTGAGTCATAATGACTAATAGCAAATATATGTGATTATCTCACTGTCTAGCATGCCTGTTTCACACTTTTCAACTATACTTTTTAATTCTTTCTTATGTTCCCAAAGACTAGAATTACAGGGCAGGTGTGTGCACGGGCAGTATGGCTTATGCTATCAGAAAAGATTAAAAATAAGAGCACATTGCCTTCCTTGGCTACTAGAAGGCACAGAGACATAGTAGCATGGAGACCTTTGAGGTCAAGCAAATGCTGCTTACTTGCCTGGACAGAGAATTGTACTAAATCAGCTCTATTACTCCAGGCATCTTGAGTAGCTTGGCTTTGCTTACACACTCCTTGGCTGTGCTCAGAGCTGTGAATGTGTCCTGGGATATAATCAGTATTCACATAATGCAAAAGATCAGTAGCACAGGCACTGCCAGGCGAGGGCTACAAAAGCACACTGCACATCTGCCACTGCTTCTTAGTGATATATGACCACTGCATCATGCAGATACCAGATCTGCATAGCAGTTTTATGGCTCCCAGTCGGACCTGGCTTCAGCTGTGCAGGGGATCAAGAGCACTGACTCTTAGGTACCTCTACCACTGCAGAAGGCTGCTTTGCACAGCCAGGACAAAGCAAGGAGGATTTATGAGCTGTAAGGATGACCATAAAAGGCTTAATTTTCTCTTCATGGTAAAAGAGAGGAACCTTCACCATCATCATCCCTACTCTGTAGCTGGACTTCCAGATATTGTGGCATTTTAGGATGCTTGCCTTGAAACAGCATCCAGAGCACATGATTAAATATAACCTCCTCCCTAAGCAAAGCTTGTGTATGGAGTGACTTCCAGCAGGACATGGTTACTGTGTATTTATGTGAGTATACAGACAACAGACCCAAGGACTGATGGACTGTCGGGAACGGCGGAAGAATTGCAGCACACAATATGCGTGAACAACAAATCTCAAAGTTTATTGAAAGCTCACACATATTTATATTGGTGTTAATGAAGCTTATACATATTGCAAAGCTGAGCTCATTATTGGTTAAAACACACAAAAATCAACCACACCTACTTCTATGCTCTAATGATTATTTTGTTTCTATGTTTCCATTCTTGTGGTTATTCTACCTAGGCTATCTTCATTTTTCTGGCAAAAGATTTTCTCCCCCATCTTCATGTTGCAGCAAAGGTCACCATGACCCTTGTCAGTGATTGGACACTGACTACTTAATCCCCAGCTTGTTTCCCCTATCCTTATCCAACGGTATCACATCAAAGTGGCCTTTCTCAGCTAGCCAATTATCCACAAAGCTCTCCACAATGGACTCCTATCCATCTGGAAATGGAGGGTCTCAAGTGAAAAGTTTCAGCAAGCTGACTCATGCTGTTCTGACATATGCATTTGGGAAGAGTCATCATGGCTTACTTGTTTCTCCTTCTGCAAAATCTTACTGGCAGGCCTTAAGATGCTCTAAGGAGCCTGAACATGACCTTTGTTTCTCACAAGCTGATGACATTACTACTGAGAGAAAGCATTTTTTAATACAGAGTCTATTTTGCTTGAACACATTGGACAGCAAGTGAAACACAAATGAATACAAATCTTGGTTTGGTGACATTGAGCATCTATGAGAAACACCATAGCTCTGATGAAAATGCCAGCTGCATTTTCTGCTGTAGCCTTCCTGTAGAGACTACAGAGAAATTAACCAGTAAATTCATGATGCATACAGCTAGAAATAATCTGAAATTAAAAATTAATTCAGTTTCATCAATGGTTCCTTGAAAATATGCAATTAATTATTTACTACTTACAGATACATATTTATCTTTGAGTGTTCCAGAAGTCCAATGAACTCTGGTACGTAATTTCTAGGTTAAAAATACTTAAATCACCATCATAGTTCTTTTTGTTATTGTTTTTCCCCCAGGAAAAACAAAAACAAAGCCTGGAAAAGCCAGAAATTGACCTTCATGCTTGTTTCCACTAAGCACAATGCAGAATAAAGAGGAAGCACAATGGGTGGGAAACAATTTATCATCACTTCAACTTGAGCCTTGACTTACAGCATCATAGTGCCCTGACAATCCCAGCCACTAGCAATCACTAGATTTTTCATTCCAAGGAAGGTGGCAGAGCATGGTCAGAGATAAGAAACTTTGGCAAACTAATTTCAGTTTCCTAAAGGTTGTTTTATGGCCTGAAAGTGGAAGCTAAATGGTATTTCTGTTAAAGGTTGGAGGTTTTTTGTTAGGGTGGAGCTTTTTATTTGTTTATTGGTTGGTTGTTGTTGTTGGGTTTTTTGTTTGGTTGGTTGGGTTTTTTAATTCTTAGTATTGTAGCAATAGGCTATACCTTTCCACCTCCAGCAATAATCTATGCACCTCTAGACCTTTCTGGCATTATTCTAAATCCTTTTCTTTTCTGACAGGACTTTTACATTCTGGCTTTAAAAGGCAGCTATGGATTATGCATTCATTATATGTCTGAACACAGGATGAGCCCTTGTAAGTATTTGGACAAGGGACAGCCTCTGGAAGCCCAATATCCTATGGGAAATGTTATGGCTGATTTCACCAGGTGCCAATATCCTGCCTGGTAATTCACTATTGGTACTCTTCCAATTAGCAGTAGGAGACATAACCGCTAATACTGCCAGCTGCTACCTGGAATGCCTTTCTTATCTGCTTTTTCTTTTCATTGTCTGCTTGTTTTCTTGTCTCTTTTAAGAGATATTCTGCAAGAAGATGAGGACGTTGTAACAATTAAGCGATGCAGTCACAAAAAGGGCAACTAGCTATAAACTAGAGATAAGGCAGGGAAACAGCAAACAGAAGAAGGTAGGAGGTTTGGTGGGTCGGAAGCGTTCCGCGTGTGAGGAGGAAGATCTGAGCTAGTGGAGTGGCTGCTCTTTCTCCTGGAGGCTCGTTTGTTGGGGACATTAAGGTGTGCGTTCCTGTGAAGGCACAGACAGGTAGCTTAAGTCCTTCTGCACTTGCCAGCTAAGGAGAAAGGCACAGATCTCACATCAGATCTGACCGCACTGGTTGCAGGGTATACCGAGCGCCGGCACTCCCGCCGGTGCGCCGGCCTGGCTCCCTGCGTCCGGCCCGCTGCGGGAGCGGCTCCGCAGAGCGCTGCGGGACAGCGGGGCTGCGCTGCGGCAGCGCCGCCGGCCTCGGAGCGCCGGGCAGCGGGAACCTGCCCGCAGGCCCGGGCTGCGCCAAGCGGCAGCAGCCGCAGCCCCGGCCGGAGCGGCGGGGCCCAAGCGCACACCCAGCGCCCGCCTCCCGCCGCCCGGGGCGGGCAGGCCGGGGCTGCCGGCGCCCCCCGCCCGCCGGTCGCCATGGCGACCCGCCCGCCCGCCTCCCGCGGGGCCGCCGCTGCCGCCGCAGGGCCCGGCTCCGGCGGCGCCGGCTCCGCTCCGCTCCGCGCCTCGTCCAACCCCAGCGCCGGGAGGGAGTCCCTGCGCGCCCGCGGGCACGGCCAGGCCCGCCCCAGCCCCGCCGCGCCAGCGGCGCCTGCCCGGGGTGGGAGAGGAGGAGGAGGAGGAGGAGGAGGGACTCCGCAGCGGCAACAACTGACGTGTCCCCGCCACGGAGCTCGGCGTGATTCATCAGCGGCAGCGGGGCGGCAGCGGGGTGTCGCGCTCCGCTCCCGCCTAGGCACTGCCGCGGCGGGGACAGCCCCGGCACCGCTCCGCCGCCCGCGCCGCCCTCCTCCTGCCTCCTCCTCCTCCTCTTCCTCGCCGCCTCTCCTCCTCCCCCGCGGCTAGGCGAATATCCCGGGGGAGGCAAGATGGAAGAAATCCTGCGAAAGCTGCAGAAGGAGGCGTCGGGGAGCAAGCACAGGGCCATCAAGGAGAGCTGCACCTGGGCCATCGGTAAGGGGCGCGGGCGGGGGAGCGGAGCGGGGCAGGAGCCGCCGATGGAGCGGGTCTCTAAAGCAGGGGGCAGGGAGACCTCAACAAACTTGTTCCGCGCTAAGGAGAGCCTCCTTAGCTTAGCCTCCCGCGGCTGGGAAGAGAACGGAGCTCCTGGGCCGTTCAAAATGCCCGGGAGCTCCGCGCTGCTGGAAGGGGCCGTGGCACCTGCTGCCGGTCCCGGAGAGCATCCCCGCCCTCGCCTTCCCCACCGCCTGCATCTGCTTCGTGGCTCTTGCGAGGCAGATATACGGGTATCAGTAGCTGTCAGTTTCCGTGTATGTTTTGGAGGTGCTGTCTTTTTCTTTAAAGGCCCCCTCCCTCCTTTAAATCATCGTAAAAACCATGCCGTACAGTTTTTATGCCGGCTTATGGAATCTATTTTAAAACCTAGAAGTTTTGTTCTACTGGATTACATGAGCTCTTTTATCCTTGCAATATAATGATCAGTATAACGAGTTAATCTTTCAGGGGGGTACAAGCTTAGGTACATTTTAGCATCCACCCATTTTCTGAGATTTTTTGTGTCTTGAAGTGTTTTTTGACATTTCCAACCTGGAACACTGATCATCAGGACCCTTAATTTAAATCAGCATAACTGGGATACTTTCATTTGCTTTAAATTTTTGTGTTTTATCCATGCATAGCTACATTCTGTGGTAGATCAGACCTGTTGCTGTCTTATTACTGGCCCTTCATCTTGATGTTGCATGAGTTGCTTCATTAATTGCATGTTAGTCTTGCACAGCAGCCATGCCAGTATCCTCTATACTGTTCCAGTTTTAGTGGATGTGCTGCTGAAGTGCTGATAAGTGAAAGGGAAAAATGGTACTCGATGTCTTCTCATTGGGCATGCAACGTCCTGTCAGATTTATGCAAAGCTTTGGCAGCTCACAGCAGCAGTGGTTGTTGTTCTGTCAAGTGGAGTAGGTGTAAACTTTGGGATCATTGGCTTGGAGGCTGTAGCCAGATGTGCTAACTGTGGCTGAACTCAGAAGTTTATTTTAAAAGCCCTGTTGTTTCCTTTAATTATACAGAAACCTTGGATTCTCCCGATGCTGCTATCAAGATACCACCATATCAGCTGAGGTAAGAACATTGAACTTGAGTTCTTTAGAGCTTGTGAGTATTTGTAAAACTGAAGCAAAAATTTTGAATTAAAAATGAGGTAGAGGAGTGGGCTGCATCTATGTGATTTCTGTAGTTTTTAGATATACATATCTTGGCTGGTAGTAGTAGATAATTTTCTGATGAGTCCTTGGCCTTTGGCCCTGAATGAAATGTAAGGAAATGTGTTAAAATGGGCATGAGTATGTATAGTGGTGACACTGGTTAGGAAGGAGGGCTCTCTTATGGGCTAAAGAGGTTCTCTGCTAAATTCCATCTTTCAGTAATAAGCAATGATGCTTCTTAGTTCTTCTCAGTGTGCTTGTGTTCTTTTGAATGTAAATCAGGTTTTGTTACTGAAAATAAATATTCCAGAAACTAAAAAGTTATATCATCATATAGCTAGGACACTGACTAGGAACTAAAATAATACAGTTTCTATGCCTACTTCTTCCTTTAGCCTGCTAGATTATGTTGAGTGAGCCTTCTTCCTTCTTCCCACCTCCATTTGTACACATATAAAATGGGAGAGGTGGCATGGCCCTGATTTGTCTAGCTATTTAAAATCTCATTTTGGAAATTGTCATTGTTATGGAGTAGGTAAATAGGTGAAATTATTCACTGTTCTTTTTGACAGAACCATGTCCCAGGGTGACGTTATGATGCTTGTATCCCCATTCATGTGTTCTGTTAATGTTGGATATTATGTTCTGTACCTTTAAGACTGGCTCTGAAGGGGGGAAGTTTTGTTTTGGTTTTCTTATCAGCCTGGCGGGACACAGAGAGTGCAGCTTTTGCTTTTTCTGCTTCAAACAAACAGAGAGTAATGGCAACCAAAATACACTCAAAACAGGGTTTTTCCACTCTCTCTCTCTCTTGCTCTCTCGCCCCATGTTGGGCGCCAAGATTTTGTCATGGTTTAGGGCAAATTTGGAGGAGAATTTCCAATGGAGGGCCCCTCCAGAAAGCAAACCCACACAGCCCCTCCCTCCAACCGGTTCGGGAAGGATTTCTCGGAGATAAGTGGAAAGAACCTGTTTATTTAATAGGCACAGCACCCCCCAGCACACAAAATGAACAATACCGGATGGCAACACTCTGACAAAGATGACAAATTCAGAAAGTCTCTCTTGGGGGGTGGTCACTCTGTTCTCAGTCCCTCCGGCGCTGGGGCTGCTGCTGCAGGCCACAAGGTGCAAACTCTTGGTGTTTCCCAGGTCCCAGTCTGGAGCAGGTTTGAAATGATCAGAAGAAGGAAAGGAGAAACAGTCCAGGAAGAAATTGGACAGTTTAGCTAAACTAGCTAATGAGCAAAGCAAGCAGAAGCAAAGCAAGCAAGAGTGAGAGAGCAAAAGCAAAAAGCAAAAGCACAAAAAGCAAAAGCTGCACTCTCTGTGTCCTGCCAGGCTGATAAGAAAACCAAAACAAAACTTTCCCTCTTCAGAGCCGGTCTTAAAGGTACAGAACATAATATCCAACATTAACAGAACACATGAATGGGGATACAAGCATCATAACGTCACCCTGGGACAAACCATTAAGAGTCATCAAAGGAAACTAGCAAGTGCACTGTTTAAAACAAAAGCATGTTCTTTCATAGAGCTTAATAGTTGACATATGAAATGCTTAGGCTTCCCTTCTTAGAGAATGTAATGGATGCTGAAAGATTGCATGCATGCAAAAACCACCTCAACAAATCCATGAAGGAAATTGATTGAAAGCTATGAGATGCAAGGTACCATTCTTATTCAGAAGTACCTTAATCAGAAGTGTTTGAGCTTATAAAGGAGGATATAGGAATGTTGCTGTATGTTTGGCCTGTCCTGTGATCCTCTCAGGTATCCTCTGTGAGCTGCTTATAGGGAGGGACATTTGTTTTGCTACAACATTACTTTCCTGGGAGTATTTTTATCACCTCAAGATTCGCTGAGGCTTCTTTCATATACGCTTTGCAAGGAAAGGTAGGGATTGAAGAACTAGTTCTTCCAGAGCAATCACCAAACAGGGAAAGAATAGGAGCAGTTCTTTTGCCACTCTAAATTCCTGTCAGCTGCAGTCCACAAGAGGCCTCAAATCAAATGGGGGATGGATGTAGCATAGGTCTGACATGACCAGTGCCTGACACAATGCATTGACACTGTGGCTGGAGAAAACTTGGCTCTTCACCTTCCTGTTTATCAGCCTCTAATATGGTGTGTGGTCTGTGCCTTTAAGTGCTATTGTCATTCCCTATGAATTGGTTAGCTAGCTGTTACCACATTTCTTCCTTTTCCCCTTGCCTACTGTCTCTTTACAGATAGTAAAGAGATAGTAGGCAAGGGGAAAAGGAAGAAATGTGGTAACAGCTTTTCTCTTTTTCCTCTTCTTCCTCCAGTGTTCTTAATGATGTATTTGTTTAGTTGGGGTATTTTTTCCACTGTAAATCCCCCTTTTTAAAGTAAAGTTAATACCTTTTCAGGTGTAGCAATGATTAAATAAGCTCTTAATTTTAGACTTGTCAGTAGCAATGCACATTATTACTGGATGTTTTGGAAAATGAAAGGTACACAAGAGGATTTGGACAAAAGCTTTTGTTGTGGGGTCCTTGGTAAGGCTCAGCCATGCAGCCTTAGATAGGGTGGGAGATGTTGCTAAACATACCCTTCACTCTCTGATAACAAGCTACTGCCAGGCTCCAGATCAGCACACTGGGCCACAGCTTGGGCTGGAGTTTGCTTGCATGATGTGCAAATTAGATAACAGTTCTTCGCTTGGTATTTGTTAAAAAGCAGTGCTGTGATGGCTTGGTTCCTAATGCTGGAAAAGAATAGCCTGGAAAGTTGAGCAATGGCTGTGACCAGAAACACAGCCAAGATACGGGATGGACATGTCTTGGCGGTGCCTCTTTTCTGCTTTCATCTTACATCAGGTGCAGGTTGTATCAGCTGCTGTAACACAGATCAGCCTCTGGCTGCTCATCCAGTTGGAATCTTAATCTACACTTCACACTTAGGTTCTTTTCTCTCTAGAACTGAAGAATGAAGGCTACTCACAAGAATGAGAATATGTAAACTGTATACTCACTTCTTTCTTATAAAATAAAAAGCCATTCTCTGCTTCTGAGACCCCAGTTTTAGATGAGTAGAGGTTCTTTGTAAAGTTGTCTTTTGTAAAATTGTGGTCTCAGTGTGATAATGGGGAAGACAAGGTGTCTCTGCTTTTCCTCAGACTATGAGCATTTGAGTTCAAGGGGTTTTTGACATGTATTATATCAGCTACATACTTATTTCCACTGTAGTATTGGGTTAGACTGTGTTCTGTCATGTGCCTGACCTATCCATGGTTTCATCTTATGTTGGACTGGTGTTACTGAACATGAGGCAGACCACGTTACAGTTCCCTGATATCTGTGCAATTAACTGGGGACATCAGCTGTAGCATTTGCATAGGAGCTGTTTCTAGCAGTTATCTGGTAGCAGTTTAGATAGCACATGCCTGCTGTGTTTGGGAGCACCTTTTGCCCCAGGGGAGTCCCAGTGACTGACCATCCAGATTGGAATGTAATTCTTTAATTAGTTTGATAGAAGTCTGTTGGGTATATCTTCAGGGAGCTAGATGAGACTATTTTGCTGTTCAACTTCCTTTGATGTTAATTGGACTTATGAATCAAAATCCCCATTAATGACCTTGCATATTGATTCTAGTGAGGGTCATTATTTAAATGTCTCACTTCCTAAAGAAATACAAATCTCCAACAAACACAGAGTTTCCCACAAAGTCTTGTCAGCTCTGCCTTGAGATAGGAATATGTATGTGATTTTTCAGTACTTTTAACTTATGATCAGAGTATTGGGCAAGGGTGGGAGATAATAACAAAGATTAAAGTGGATCAAGATGGAAATGGCCCAAGGCTTTGCTGTAGATGTTCCATGAATTCTTGAGAAGGGAGAGTCACATAACCTGTTGGTAACTGGCCTCTTGTGATCTGTCTAGTATGATGGTATTTGTCTCTGAATATGAGTTGTGAAAATTGGATATATACTAAGTGCTTAAGGAGGCTGGGTGGCTGACTTATAAATAATGAATTAGATAAGATAAATTGATGTGCTTGTGTTTTAATTGGTGAGTTGATCACATGGAAAATAGCTTTAGAGACCTTAGTGTTGTCTGCCAGCAAACAGTTGTTTGCTACTCAGTTGGGCTATATTCACTTCAGCATTTTCACATGGCAAATTCTCCCCTAAGGCCAGCACTATACACTGAACAAGGCTCTCTTCTTGGCTTGTTGTGATTTTAGAGGCTGAAATATGAGCTATAAAAGGTAACTCAACAGACACAAGAAAATGAGCTTTGAAAAATAATGTTTGATTGGAGCAGTTTAATGCTCATGAGGATTATCTACATATCAGAGGATAAAATAAGAGGCTAGACAGCAGTTGCCAGTCACATACTGCTTTGAAAAAACTTGGGCTTGCCAGAATTTCTTGGAATGCATTATGTCATTAAGTCATGCCTTACAGGCTATGTAAAACTTGGTGACTTGCTATCAGCACAGACTTTGCTGGAAAGAAGAGATTGGTTGGGACTTCTGAAGGAGCATTTCTTTTTGGAAGAAATGCAAATTAGGTTTGCATGGCCAGGTTTTGGTAGCAGGAGGGGCTACAGCAGTGGCTTCTGTGTGAAGCTGCCAGAAGCTTCCCCCATGTCCAGCAGAGCCAATGCCAGCTGGCTTCAAGACAGAAGTGCCCCATGCCAAATCTGGGCTAGTCAGAAATGGTGACAACCCCTCTATGATAACAAATTTAAGAACAAGGAAAAGAGTTGTTTTGCAGATGTTATTGCTTCCAGAGAAGAGTGGGGTGAGAATATGTGAGAGGAACTACTCTGCAGACACCAAGGTCAGCAAAGAAGGACAAGGAGGAGGTGTTCCAGCTGCCTGAGCTCAGATTCCTCTGAAACCCATAGTGCAGACCGTGGAGAAGCACCTATGCCCCTGTAGCTCATGGAGGTCCATGGGGACGCAGAGGTCCACCTGCAGCCCATGGAGGAGACTCACACTGGAGCAGGTGGATGCCTGAGAGGAGGCTGTGAGCCTGTGGGAGGCCTGTGCTGGAGCAGGTTCCTGGCAGGTATCTGTGGACTCATGAACAGAGGAGCAGGTTTCCTGGTAGGGCTTGCATCCTTGTGGAGGACCCACATTGAAGCAGGATGTGACTCCTTTCCCTAAGCTGTGGCAGGAACGACGTGTGATGAACTGACCATAACCCACATTCCCTGCCTCCCTGTGTCTCTGGGTGGGAGGAGGGAGGAGTGGGGGAGAAGGTGTTGAGGGCTTATTTTACTGCTCATTACCCTGCTCTTGTTTTGGTAATAACAAATTCAATTAGTGTCTCTAATTTCAGTCAGTTTTGCCTGTGGCAGTTATCTGGAGAGTGATCTCTCTCTGTCCATATTTCAAACCATGAACCCTTCATTATATTTTCTCTCCCCTGTCCAATTGGGGAGGGGAGTGATGGAGTGGCTTTGGTGGGAGCCTGGCATCCAGTCAGGGTCAGCCCACTAAAATTCCTCTTATATTTTTGATTGTCCTTTTTAAAGTGATCAGTATTTCTGGAGATTACAGCTGGAAAGTCAGAAGTCAGTGAGGAGCAGGGTCCTGTGTAATAACCAATTCATGTCTGATTCTGTCTCTTCTTGCTTGTGTCCCAGTGTTAATCATGTTGGTGCTAGCTTTTGAGAGCAGTTTGTGAACTTTTTCTATAGTCATGGAAATGTGGGAAGGAGAACATTCAGGGATGAAAGTAGTAGTTCTACTAATTTTTTTTTTTTTGGTATCTCTAGATTAGAATCTGACATAGTTCTTGAGAAGTATGCAGTTTATAATCTCCTAAATAAAACAACACGCTCACTCATTTTACCTTACATGTGCTCAACAAGTAATAAAAGCAGTAATTGTGGTGTGATCATCACCAAACAAACAATGCTTTAGAGACTTTCAATCCACTTAGCTTTGCAGGTAATTCATCCACTTACAAAATCTTGAGTCTTGGAATGCATTTCACCTTCTCTATTGTGAAGAAATGTTTGTGATTTCATCGTTTATGTCTTCTCCCATCTCTTGATTTTTTTCTGTTAGTTTCTTTCTGCTGGGAGAGAGTGGCTCGGAAAGCTGATACATACATAGCAGATCCCCTGAACAGAAGTAAGGAGTGGGGGGGGAGGAATAGTTATCTCTGAGGGTTTTTTTGGGGGGCATGGTTTTAGCATATCTCTCTATTTTACTCTTTCTCTTTTTTTAAAACAATTTGTTTCCTGCTCTTGCTGCCACAACCACCTGGCATTAGGTGCTCCTGTGCTTTCTTCCTGGATGTGACTGCTGGATGTGACTCATGCTGCTCAACCATTACATGGTCACTGTCTGCCATTCAGCAAGTGAATTACGAATTCCCTGGCAGGCAACTGGCCAAGAAGAGATTCTAGTGACAGTGTGGATTACTGACCTGCATCTCCCATGCTGGCAGTTTACAGCCTGGATCCAGACTTGTGGGAGCACTTATGTAGTCCATTTGGTGTTTTGGCTGGTGTACATGCATTGGTCTTGATTTAAAATTTTGCATTCTCAGTTCTAATGTTGAGGAGTAGATGGGGGAAAAAAGTGTTTAGAAAGGCAATGTGCCACTGATACAGTATTTGAATCAATTTGCATGTTTAATCTGGGATATGTAAGTGGCCCTATTTCTTGTCCAATGGGCAGGTATTTTTATCTTAGCAAAATTTTGCACCTGGTCTGCGACCCCAAAAGACAGTGGTGTTGGGGAGGAAAGGGTAAGGGGTCATCCTCAGGAGCCCTGAAAACCTGTCAGCTGGGGTTGTGACTCTTGAATGTATGAGCAAAATTTAGCATTGTTATGAAAAAAGACACATGGTTTCTGTTACTCTTACTTGTGAGCTTGAATGAGGTTTGTTTCTTTAGTTTCAGTGGTGTTTTTCTAAAAGAGCAGTGCTTGCTCTTTCTGAAACTAACTTACTGCCTTTCCTGATCTTCTTTGTATTAGTGAACCATAATAATCACCACTCCCTTGGGTCTTTGTTCCTTTTATAGACTCTTCCAAAAATTCATTCTATTTTGTGACAAAACCCCACAGTCTTGGCTGGGCTGAGGTTGATTTTCTTCACGGGAGCCGGTAGAATGGGAGTGGGGAGCAGCTGGGTGGGGCTGAGGATGAAAGCAGCCATAGTTTTAACTGTCAGACTTCTAACAACAAATGCAACTGAAATATTGACCTAAGGTTCCAAGGATGATAACAGGATAGCAGTATGTGTGTTTGTTTTAAACATTTGATCACTTTCAGTGCTTGCAGAAGAGTAGAAAATGAGAACATCATGAGGCTTTTGATAATTGCCTTAGAGAATGAAATATGGTTGGGGGCGAGAAGAGGGGTGGCACTGGAACTGAGGAGACTGTTTTCCTGCTAAATGGTGCAGGAAGAGGGGTGGCACTGGAACTGAGAGGACTGTTTTCCTGCTAAATGCTCTGCTCTGATCTTTGCTCGATGCTGTGCAAGTCATGACTTTCTTTGTTTTGAAAATGAAGAGGTGAGTGGGAATAATGAAAGTCTTTTCTCACATTTCCTTTATTTACATTCCATGAAAAGTAACAAAGCTGCAGGAAATTCACTACCTTTCATTTCCTTCAATGTTTGTTTGCTTAAGAAACTGAATATGCTGAAGTGCAGTGAGTATAAAATTACGTAATGCATTGCAAACATGGGGATATTTTTAGCAACCGTCCCTTGTCAAGATTTAGCGCTGAACTGCTGTGAAAGTTGAATGGCATTGCAGATTACAGCGTTGACCTTCAAAATGTAACTAGTAATGACCGGAAATACACCTCATTCTCCTTTTTTTTCATCTGGTTTCTGTAACTCACAGCTGCAGTGGAGAAAATAAGGTAATGTCCAGGATGTCCATGTGATGATACCTCTGTGTCTCTTTTTCCGTTCCCTCAGCCTGCCTTTTTCCAGCATTGTAAAACTTCTCTGGATGGAAGCTTAATTCTCATAAAACACTTTATTTGTCATTTTGTGCTTAAAATTTGAAACAAAATGCTTTCACTAGACAAATCTTTAGCTTCCCTTCCAGAGTTACCAAATATCAGGAAGAGAGATTTCGTGGAATAGTTTGATAAACTTTCAAAATTGTAAGCTGAGCAAGTCCAGCTTGTCACCTCATCTTCATACTCCAAATCATAATCAACAAAATCACATAAAGGCTACAGATTGCATTATGATTAAGACCTGGTGAGGTTTGATGTGTCATCAAGCTTTTTAAGAGCAGAATTTTCAAGTGACTATTGATACCTTATGCACAAAGGGCAAATATCTGTGGAGGTGGATGTTCTAGGGAGAGCAGTGAGAATGTGTCAGAGAGAGATTACACTAGAGCTTTGGAGACTGGAAGCATCTGATTATTATTTTGGCCTTGTCCACCTTACTTTAATATTGTGTAGAATCTTTTGCTTTCTCTCTTCCTCTCCTCTCAAGTAAAAGTACGCCTTGTGCTTATAGGATTTTTTTTGGTTCTGTTTTGTTCTCATCTTGACAACAAGTTCCTATCTAGGAACTTTGTGTTTCTGTTAAAATCAAGATGTTATTAGCTAGTATAGCAAGGAGGCAAATGACCTCAGAAGTGCTCTCCAGCTGAGTGACTGTGCTGAGCTACTTAATTATGATCATATGAATTCTGTGGTCTTGGCTGCACTGGCTTGGCTGGAGGATTAAATTGCTCATGCTTGCCTTTCCCATGAGTAGAGCTATGCTGCTTGTGTAGTGGCAAATTCATTTATCTTAGAAAGGATGTAAATAAAAAAGATTATAAATACCATTATGTCACTTCTTTAATACCAAGCAGTTTTAAATTGCAATCTCATTCACAATTCCAGGTTGAAAAAAGAATTATTAAAGTTCTAGCTAGGAAACTGTGTGAAATTACATTTAGGCATTATTCTGTCCTTTTTTTTCCCCTGTGTCATTAAACATCCTCTGATAAGCAACTCATATTTCCCTGCAAAGGCAGGCTTATTTAACTGTTGGGTGAAGACTTTGTGTCTGGGTTTGAAAAGCAAAATGATTGAAGGGAAGAGGGAATACATGAAAAAAAAGAGGAAGGAAAAATTAAATACTGAGTTGGATGGAACTCTGAGAGAGAGCTGATGTCAGCAGCTGAGGTGAGAAAATTGGATATGGAAAGAAAAGGAACATTAACCTTAAGTCAGAGGAGAAGAAGCCTTTCCATTGTAACTGGATAAAACCAAAGAGTTTTGTGCTCTGTAGGAAGGAAAATAATGAGATTTTTTTAAAAAATAAGATGCAAGTGGTGAAACGGAAAAATGAAAAGGCCTTCAGCCAGAGATTACAATTTCTTTAAAGGTGGAAGCTCACCGGATGGGTGCAAATACATGAGGCAAATCTCGTGACACAGGAAACATGCCCACAAGTGTCTCTGTGTTAGTGAGTAACTGGATTAAAATCCTGGCCCTGTGGATGCAAGTCAGCATTTATATCTACATAGTTTGGCAACAGTCTCCCAACTGTTGTTTGGTTTTTTTTTTTCCAGGACCTGTAATCTGCAACTCTGAGTGCTTGCTCATTCTTACATAGCACGGTAGCACCAAAGTTGTCTAATGGTGCATGATCATCTTGTAGTGTCACAGTGTCATAAAGATAATTTGTTGTTTTATTTTTTCTTGAAAAGGAAGGTTCTAACTGGAAGGCTTCAGAATTTGTCTTTTATCCTATTGCTCTACTATTTCTCTAAGTACTACTGACAAACTTGTACTTGCATAGAGGTAGAAATTTTAGTGCTGGAGGGGTCTGTTGTAATCATCTGGTTTGACTTCCTGCATTGTGGAGGTGGGAGAACTTGCCTTGTATTTATATACTGTGGATTCCAAACCTCTCTCCAACCTGAGTTTGACTGTAATTCTCTTTGTAAGTGGGATGATAATATTTCTGCAGTAATATTTCTCTAGAATGTGAGCAAGGACTTAAATCTTCATTCTTCTTGAAGAGTTATTACTTGAAAAATGATGCATTTATTCCATGTCCCTAGTCCAGGTTTTAAATACTTCCATTATGCCTAAACTTGTTGGTGAAATCTTTTTACCAATTTCTCTAAAGTAGTACAGGAAAAAAGATTTATGTTTCTATTTTTATATGTACATGTGTTCATATATACAACACTAGAATTTGTTTTATGTAAATTAAATCATTCCTATTTGTGCAAGGACAATGTTTGCTTCTGTTTGTTTTACATAAGGGTAGCAGCTGTGGGTACTTGCAGAATTCTGAGAATTCGTCTCTACCAATTATTTTCTCATCATGGGCCAACTCTTCTTCTTGAATAAGTGATGCTAATAATATTACACTGTGCTACTCTGTTCTTTTTAAGCAGCCAAGATGGAGAAAATCTTTTCAATCGTTGGTTACTCTGACTATATGTCAGACTTTGGCTATGACTGTTATCCTGCCTAATAAACAGTGTATCAGAAAATGGCAACAGTGGTGAATCAAATTCTTATCTGTTCTTTGACTGGGCTGTGAATAATTCTGTGGAATGCAAACTGGATGCTGATAAGGCCTTGAGGTTCTGAATTTTGCTTCTCCTATGTAATTTTCAGCGGGAAGATAATGCAGAGAGCTGTCTTATTTTTAATCTTTAATTTTCAGGAATGGGATTTAAAATAGTAGGATTATCACCATTTGCATGAAGGGAAAAATGCTTCATTTATCATGCCCCTTTCCCTAAGTCAAGGAGGGGAAGGTGGGCTATGAGACTGTGTTCCAGGGACTAACAACAAGGAGTTAAGTTTAGGCAATTTCCTATCTTCATTACAGTTTTTATCATGAGAGTGAATTAATGACCCATTCTTTTCTCACTAAAGGCTTTTTTTGTCATTACAATGAGAATGGGAAGATTTTTATGATCTCTCTACATACAATAGTAATTTGTCTTGCTCTGACCCTTCTGGCAGTCTGTTTTGACTGACCTGCCAAAGCATCCCTTATTCCAGACCTGCAGGGAAAGAGGCAGGTTGATTGGTTGACAAGCCACAGCAAGCTTGGACAACTAGAAAGGTCATTGTAACCTAGGGTGCTGAATATAAAGGCTGTGTGTGTTCCCATCACTCATTCTGCAGTTGGCAAAGTTGACAGTCATGGAGTGAGGCAGCTCAGGAGGGACAGCCTGTGCTCTGGGAGGTACTGGCCCCAGATTATGCACTTGGTTCTGTCACTGAGGTTTTTTGCTTGCCCTGGCAGGTAGCTTCCTCTCTTCCCAGTCAAAGGTGTTCCCTTCCTTTCATTCTCCCTCTGTTTTGTACTTGATGTGTTTCAATCAGGGTTAAGTTGGTATTTGTGCCTCAAACTCTGTGTGTATGTATGTCCACACCAGCATGCAGCAGTATGGATGCTCAAGAGTTATGGTGTGAAACTACTTTCTGTACATTATGTAAATGGAGAATGTTCTTAAACATGTTTTGAAGTGTATTGTTGTGCATCAGCTTATTCTGAGGACTTCACTTATGTAAAATGTCCTTCATGTGTAGTACTACAAAACCTGCATGAATTGTCACTTAACCATACAGAACTGCAGACGGTGCAGTAAGCAATGAAATCCCATGGTGAGGGACTGCTCAAAACAGAGTGGCATTATAAACGGGCTGCAGACCTCATTCCATTACTTCACTGCACTCAAATCCATTGAGGTAATTCCAATCTGCATTCCCTATTTTGCAGCCTTATTGAACTGAATTCTTAAGACATTAGAAGGGACTGTGTTAATTTACATCCTTCTCTCCTGTTCTGCCTGAGGATTATCTGCCTGTCCTTCATGTTCTCATGCTATCAGATGATGCATTTAAATGGCAGGTTGAACTGAAGTGTGAAGGTGCTCAAGCTAATCAAACATTGTAAGATATCTCTGCAGGTGTTTCATAGCTGTAGCATAGAAATGCTAAAGGCTTAATTGACTGAGTGTATAACAAGAACAGGAAATGACACAATGGCAATTCATTTTCTCCAAGAATACAGTGGGAGCACAGTCTGCAGCAACCTTAATTAGATTTTCAGTTAAACATTTTTAGCAAGGATGGGAAGTTCAGCTAATTGAATCTGTTCAAATTTCCATCCTCCTGTTTGTCATTTTTTGCTCTTCTTTTTGGGACATCTATCAAAGCTCTTATTGTTATCTGTTCATTGCAGTATGTGATGACAGATGGCAGGCAACATGCTGATGTGCGAGGTAGCTACACATAAGCCATAGGAGCTCCCACCTGTCTTCATTATCATGAAACTGAACTGGATCCACTCCAGTGGCTTATGACTTTCTTCATTTTCCCCTCACCTCCCAGTGTTCATCCACTTTAATGTGAGAATAAATTCATTCTGTATTAATAATGCCCAAAATGTTTATATGCTGTTGCAAAAATCTGTAGAAAGTCTAAAATGTGGTGTTCTGCCTAGAAGAGATGCAGGTCCAAATAACCATCAGTTTTTAGGGTCCTTCAGTTAGTACTATACACTGTAATCATCTTTTTTCCTTCTTTTTTTCCTGTTTGTGTCTGGCTGATGGAGCACCAGTTAATGCACAGGTACCTTGTTTTGGCACCCGTTGATCTGCTGATTTCAAATGCAAGTTCTCCTCACTTTAAGAGAGGGAGTATAACAAAGGCACAATGTAAAAGCACTTAAAGGTGCTTTCTGGATTAGAGATGTGTGAAGTGTGTGAAATATGCCAGCTTTCTTTAGAGGGTAAAAGTGCTTCACAGAATTGTGAAATTATCTTTGGATGCTGTATGCAAACATGATCTTTCTGAAATTGATACAGCCTTTCTGGAATGTTACTTGAATACCAATTTTAATTGCATTTTCCCCTCTCACTTGTTTTAAATTTTCCTTAGGGAGAAGTGTCTCCTTCCTCTTCAACTGGCTCTGGAATCAAAGAGCATGAAGCTGGCCCAACAGGCTCTAGCAGGGATGCAGGTATGACTTTAGAGTGGGAGTGTGTTGGCAGGCAGTGGGTGTCAAGAAAATCTAGGCTTTTCTTTTGAAAAATACTACAGAAAAAGCATCTGTCCTTGAGTGAACCTAACAATAATGTTCACATTTCTGTTCAGAAGTTAGGATGCAAGTAAAGGCTGGTGATTTTGAAGAAGCCTAAAAATGTTTTGCAGATAGGTGGGGAGGTCTTAGATTTTAATATTGAAATGTAGATGTACTCTTCCTTGTGGCCCTGTGCTACTCCCAGAAAAGTTTGCCACTGCTAAGCATCTTAGAAATTAAGCTGGGGCTTGCTGTCTTCTTTCCTCTAGAAAAGAGGACAGCAGTGCTTGGAAGATGGAGAGGTTAATAGAGGATCTGGAGCTGTGTTCTTTATGTGTGGACACTTTTCTGGGTTTTTTGTACACTGAAAACAGTAGAAACAGCATCTGATTTGGAAGTCTATGAAATTGCAAAAGAGAACAGCAGTGCAGCACAAGCAACAAAAAAAAAACTCTCCTGGGTTTGACAGTATAAAAACTAAAGCAGTTTACTGTTCTTTTAATTGGACAAATGAGTACAAGTCAGTAAATACTTATCACTAGGGGAATGCTAGTTGTGGAAAAGCCTGGCACACTGCTGGGGTATAAAATCCATTTTCCAAAAAGAATTTTTTCCCTTGGAGGGAGAAAGAAATTGTTCTGGGAATATAAGATGTAAGTGGATCATTCAAATTCACCTTATCCAGCATATGAGGTGTCAGACACTTGGTTAGATAGTTCCTCATATTGGGCACGGTGAGGTTGTAGAAGGGAAGGGCTGTTAAGATAATAAAGGGTCTGGAGCACCTCTCTTATGAGGGAGGGCTGAGAGCTGGCACTGTTTAGACTGGAAAAGAGGTGCCTCCAGGGCTGGAGACACCACAACCTCTCTGGACAGCCTGTGTTTGATCACCCTTACTGTAAATTTTTTCCTGGTGTTCAGAGGAAACCTTCTGTGATTCAGTTTGTGCCCAGAGCTTCTTGTCTTGTCAGTGGGCACCACTGAAAAGTTCCTGTCCTTTTTGCACTCTTCAGATATTTATATGTGGTGGTGAGATCCTCCCTGAGCCTTCTCTCTCCAGTCTGAGCAGTCCCAGCTCTCAGCCTTTCCTCATAAGAGAGATGCTTCAGTTTCTTTGTCATCTTAGCACTGACTCCAACAGCTCCATATCTCCCATCCTGAACTAAACATTATTCTTTATATAGAAAACCCCATTATTGTCATTGCAGATTTAGTTAAATCTCATCAGGCTGTACAGAGCTAAAACACTTGATATTCTGGTATGTGGGAAATGGGAAATGCTTTAAAGCATTCTGAGTTTAAAACCCTGGCTGGCAGTTCAGCTTTACCCACTCACTCCTTCCCTCTCAGAGGTATGGGAGAGAGAATCAAAAGGGTAAAAGTGAGGAAAATTGTGGGCTAAGACAAAGTTTAATAGTGAAAGCAAAGCTGCATGTGCAAATAAAGGAATATGTGGAATTCGTTCACCACTTCCCATGGAGCAGCAAGTGTTTGGCCATCTCTAGCAAAGCAGGGCTTCATCATGGCTAACTGTTATATTGGAAGACAGATACCTTAACTGTGAATATCTGTGTTCCATCCACTTCCTCTTTCTTTGACCAGCTGTTGTTGCTGAGCACAGTGTCATATGGTTTGGGATATCCCAGTGGTCACGTTGGGGTCAGCCATCCCAGCTGTGTCCCCTGCCAAACTCTCTGCACCCCCAGCCTACTTGCTGGGGAACCAGTCTGGAGAACCAGTCTGTGTGAGCTCTGCTCAGCAATAGCAAAACTTGGGTGCGTTTCTAGTAGAGCTCCAAGGAAATAGTGTCACTGACAATGTCGGGAGATGTTTCTGAGATATTGGGCAGAGTAAATCTGATCAGTCTAAAATACTCAGTCTGAGGTTCAGTCAGTCTGTATTGAATTCAGTTCAACCAACCCAATGTCAGG
The DNA here is from genome assembly GCF_023055355.1 of Agelaius tricolor. Lineage (NCBI taxonomy): Eukaryota > Metazoa > Chordata > Aves > Passeriformes > Icteridae > Agelaius > Agelaius tricolor. Next base: position 51,146,869 of record NW_027269261.1, read on the forward strand.
ACAAGGAATTTTGGTATCATGTCAGCTTGGGTTGGTTTCTGTGTGTGTTTGTGTTAGTCACTTGTTAACTGTGCTTTTTGTCTGAGGACTTGATTGTATTCATTAATGGTCAACTTCTGTATGACACAAAACACATTTTGCCAGGGATCAAAACTGCCACTTCCACAGCACTTGTGCTCTATTGGAGTAATTGGGACAGTAGGTGACTGTCTCCTGTTGGGCAGATCTGATAGCACTAGTTCAATGCCAGGATGCTAGCCTGAGTGGGTTTTTTAAAAATTTGTTGTTTTGATGATCTGGGGGGCTGAAAAGGTTGCAGTCTCTCCCAGCTTCTAAAATACTGAGAGGTTTTGCAAAGGACATTAGCTGAAGTGATATCAGTTACTGATGTCTGCTTTATTCTTGTCACTGGGGATGTGGGATGGGCAAAGATGATACTGCAATGGCAACTGACATGACACAGATCTCCCAGTTTTGCTGTTTTTCTTGTATTTTATATTATTGGATTAATTTGAAAATTTTAGACAGAAAGCCTAACCACCCTAGTACCAAGCCCTAGTAGGTTTAGGTGCAGTACTTTGCAGAGGCAGTTTTGTCTCAACATGTACATTGCCATTTTCTTTCTGCAGAAGCTGCTGTCTGATGAGAGGTTTGTATCCGTGGAAACAGACTCAGATGAGAAACAGTTGCTTAATCAGATGCTGAATGCTGTCAAAGTGACTCCATCGCTCAATGAAGACCTGCAGGTTGAAGTGATGAAGGTTAGTGTTTCACACACATCAGTGCTTGCAGCGGAGGCTGTGTGACTGAATGCTGGGGTTAGCAAATAAATTAGCTGCTGCCTTGAAAATCTTCATTTTAGGACAGTATTTGATTCCCTTTTCCTACTGGCAGATGTCAGTTGTTTTCATTTCTATTTTGTGTTTCCCTGGATTAGATAGGAAATAGTTTTCATTAACATTCAGAATACTGGTGGTTCCAGTTTTAACAAACTTCAGCAGCACAATCAATTTCCTCCATGGAAGAGCACAGGCAAAGGACTTACAGATCTGGAAGTTTGTTATTGAGCTTTAGTTGTTGTAGGATGGGCTGTGCACACTTGTAATTTTGTATTGTGTGTGCACAGGTGCTGTGTAATTTGTTAGCTGTATTTTCTCTTTGCAAAGTGCTAATGACAGAGCATGCATGATCTGTTTAGGCATCAAAATGTCCCTGGACCAGTGTGTAAGGGAAATTAGTGTTTTGTATACTCTGTCAGAACTTCAATTTCTATGAATACTCTAGCATTCTCCTGTGAGCATGTTAGAAACTGAGCTGCCAGGAGGTTCTGTTTTGGCAGGGAGGCTATACCAAAATGCCTTGCCTTGTGATCATGTTGGTTGTATGACTTAAAAGTCATTTTTCTATATCAGTATTGGCAATACCTGTATAATTTGTACAAAGCAAAGTGATGGTGGACAGTTTTCAGATGTTTGGGTGTAAACTTTGCGCTGCAGGGTTTGTTGGCTATAGCTGATCATTGGTGAAACCATTTTGGAACAGACCTGGTGGTCCTTTATGCATGTTCATTATACCTAGTACTGATTGATATATTTGGGTCTATTCCTTGACCATCCTTTATTTCTAAGTGCATAGATTAGTTATTTTGTTTCTTCCATGTGACATCTTGGGTCTAACGAATGTATGTTATCCACTCAGAAACTACTCTCTACCATCTGTACTCTTTACACTGGAGGTGGAATACGCACACTGTGTCAGAACTCGCAGAGAGGTGAACATAGCAACAAAAAAAAGGAGTAGTATTTGTGTGGACTGTTACCTGTTTTATGGCAGCAGGCTTCTGCTTAACTGATGACACCCTGCTCTGCTTTCCTAACCCAGCACACCTCCTTCCTGCCCCTTTTGTCTCTACAGAGGGAAAGGGGAAGAGTTAAGTACTTGCTGTACTGAACCAACAGGCTCCTCTTGGAATGCAATAATTTTTACAAGTTACTTTTTTTACATTCTTGAGTGTTACAGAATCAGAATGTGCATGCACAGTTTCTTTGAAACCCTGAATGTACATCTGCAAGGCAAAGCCCCCACACTAAGAAGAATGTGAACACTGTATTTTTCTACAGTTCTGAGTAAATATCTTCTCAAATTCTCTTGACATGTGAGAAGCAAATATAATTTCAAAACATCAAACTGCAGAAAACCCAAGCCAAGACATTGTATTTATGGATGCTTTTTTTTTAATTAGAAAACCATGTTCAGTTCCAGTTTAAGTGCAAAAGAGAAAAGAGAACATTGTCTTAATTTCACTGAGTGAAATTTTGATGTGCAAATCCTTAGCAAAATATGTATATTGGTAAAAATCAGGCTACAACTTCAACTTCCCATTTTGAGAACAAAGCAAAATTCTATTTTGATTTAAATATTTCAAGAGACCAGAGGGCCAGAACATATTGTAATCAGGACAGTTAAAACACAGACTCATTAGATCTGAGCCTTGCCTGACAGTCATATCAAGCAGACGTCTCTACAGATTGTAACCTGAAGGTTACAGATGTCATTGCAACACTTGAAAATGTTATTAGCTAACCCAGGCCTGATGAATGGCTGAAGCCTTTAGAGAGGAAGGAGGGAGATTTCTAGCAGCTGGTCTCAGCAATGTGTTTATGTCCTTGGATCTGCTAAAATGTGTCCTCAAGACAGCTTATGATTCTACATTAGACTGTGTTATTCATTTGGAGAAGATAAAATACGTCTTTATCTAGTGCAGATAGACATTAGACACTCCTGAGTGTGAGCAGGTTTGTGTGAAACTGTGTCAGTCATGGTGCCAGCCTGGTTCTTTGTGACTCACTGCACAGTTGCACCAGTCTCACAGGTATTAAGAGTGCAACCATCAAAGATTACACAAAAGCTTTTAGTCGTGCAAAATCAGTGTGAAAGTAGACATGCAGGAGTACAGAATTCACTGTAAGTTGCTGGTGTGTAAGCTCCTAAATCACTTTAATGCGTTTGGGGATTTTTTTCAATATTCTATCCAAAATATCTCCTGCTGTTCCCAGTAAGAGTATGCCAGAAATTTACACTTCCCATCCTATCAAAAAAAAAGTCTTGGATATTTATATTAATGGTCTGTTATGATCCACCTGTATTACAGATGGAAGTGTGAAGGGATCTGGTTAGCTGAGGAAGGCACTCTGTAAAGATGCTTTTTACATTCAGATGACTGCATGTTGGAATTGGCAGTGAAAGGAAAGAGGTGCAAGGGCAGTTAGTTGTCTTGCCTCACACACTTTTGGAGCATGTGCAGTATTGTGAAGGGCCATCCTTAGACAGGAATAGTGGTATGAGTAGCTCTAATGGTTGCTGTAAATAAATGGAGAAAAGTGCTAGCTGGCTCTCTTCTGGAACTGAAAAAAGCAAAGTTGGGGCCTCTGTTTTAAAGATGGAAGGACATTGACTAACTTATGGCTAGCTACCAAATCCCTCTGATTCTTAAGGGTGAGTGACATGGAATGCTCTGCTGATTGCCAGATTGGAGGATCAAAAAACCAGCACTCTGATAGTATTCAGACTTAAAGGCCAGGGCTGGGGACTGTGCAGGAGTGTGTCCTGGGCAGCCAGGGAAGATTTGAACTGCCCAAATGCAACTGTCAAGATGAACTTAAAGCTTTCCCCTCCCACATTATCTCTCCCCTCTGTGCTAGGTGAGGTACTTCTTACCTTTGCATAAACTTGGCTTGACACTCTGCTTCTTCTGAATACCTCTTGGGGATTGTGCCTTTCTCTTTAGAAAGGTCTTTCATGTAGTCATTATATGGGGAAATTCCTCCCTTGAATGCCAGAATAGAAGTGATACTCTGAAGTCCTTGCTTATTTTTCTTGCAGAACACCCTTATAATTGCTAATAACTGGGTAATTCTTATGCCAGGAGCACTTTTATGCCCAAAAAAGGCAGTGATCTTTTCAGTGAGGAAGGGGGAAAGGCTGTGGTTTCTCTTTGACATGAATGGGCATGAATAACAAACACAGGTGTATTAACTGGCTTTGATTTCCCACATATCAAAGCAAGCTGTCTGGGTATATAAATTTTGCATTCAGACTTGTATGTTGTTTAACTGCTAAGCCAAATATTTCTTTGGAATATCTCAATTACTACCCACTCTGTGTATTCTCTGTATCTCTGATACATTTTATGGTAGAGATTTATTAGTATTTTCACACTAGGGACTAAAGTGAGGTTATTTAGGTGCTTTAATTTGTATTAATAGATACTGAGATAATTCAGGAAGTCTGACTAGAGAGAATAGTGTGTCTGACACAAGGCCACTTTAGTATTCACCTTTGCTCTTGTCATCTTTGTTGCCATAAGACTGAAAAGCCTTCTAATATGTGTGTTACCAGTTTGTGTTTTACTATGCTCAATTAGCTGTGTCAGTGGAAAGGAAAAACCACACAATCATACAGTACCTTGCTGATGATTTTGTTATACATCAATAACTTCAGTTTCAAACTGAATAATTAAATATACTTTTATATTTTCTTTAGAATATTCATGTAGGAAGGAAGAGATATATTGATTGCTAATCAAAAGCAATGCTTTATCAGTGAGATACCAAAGTGACTCACTGCTCTATTTCTACAGCTGCAGATGCATAGAAAAAATCAGGAGGACAGTAATTTAGCACTTTCCTTGGATGAACATGATCACACAGTGGGGCTGGCTCAGAAGTGGGAAAAATTTTGTTGTGTGACATGGTGCCATGTTATATTTGAGTGAAATGCAAGGGTGTCTCTCTCACATTGAGGGGTGTGGACATTTTGTTCACGTTAAGCACTAGACTAACAAGCTGTAGATAGTCTGCAGCAGAAAGGGGACATGTTCTGGACTGAAGATTAACACTTGCTTTTGAGTTTAGTTGTGGAGTCAGGGGATCCTGATTTCCCCCTCCCCAGCTCGATGCTTTTAAATTCTGGCTTCAGATATTCTTAAAACCTCCTCTCCAAGCAGTTAGACCTTTGCTTGGAGAAATACATGCAGTATTGACAAAAGCACCATCAAATATTGTCAGATCAGCAGTGGAAAAGGAAACTGGAAATCTAATCTATAGCTGAACCTCTGGATTGCAGTCACTTCAAACCTCAGCAATTCTGTGATTTTGACTTTCTCTCTTTGAGTTTTTGGTAATTTTTCATCACTAGCCCTGACTCTAAAAAGCTATCTCTCCAGGAAAGACTGCAATTAGGCTTTGAGTGTAACTGTGGCACCCAGACAGCTGAAACCAAATATTGAGGAAGTGGGAAGTATGGAAGGAATCCTAAACAGGAGAGACACTTGGATATTTTTCTTTTTTTTCCTTTTTCCTTTATTCTCATGCATGTTATAGTCACTTTCATTTATGAGTTGACCACCTTTTTAATAATGCAGTACTTCTATCTGACTGTGATAACATTATTCTCAGATAACAACAAAAATGTTTAATGAAGAATTGCAAATTACAAGATGAATCCTCACATAGAAACAAGTTCTTCAGACAAACCAGATACACAGAAACAAATTCTCCAGATAAACCAGATACACTGTAATATAATGGGTACTGAACTAAGAAAGTTGCTCTTAGGACAAAGGTATGCGTAAGATTTCCCTTTCTACTGCATCCTTTTGTTTTCTTCAGTCACAGAGACAGCATTGTCACATAATTCAATGCATTTCAGTCCAGTCTATGTCCGCATTTCCTGGGAAATTTAGAGCTTGCAGGACAGAAATTTTCAAGCAAGAAAAAGAATAATGACCTCTTGTGAAAGAAATTCAGTTTTTGGATTTGATGTTTTTCCAAATACTTGTTCTTTATTTCACTGTTCTAATTAATGGTTATATGCTGGGCATGTTATGAATATATACTCTGTTTCTGTCAGTGAAGATTCCAAGCTTTGCTCCTTATTATATCTCAGAAGACTTCCCACGGTTGAGTTGCAGCAACCTTACTTGTGGTGGTTTTTTAATAGACTTGAGGATTGCTTTGAAACAAAAAAATAATCTTCCAAAGTGGCTCTAGAGGGAAGACTTTTCTAGTTCCCATCATTTACCTATTGTACATGGCGAACAGCAGTTTCATTTAGGAAAGATTAGTTTATTCCCAGTGACTCCAACTTGCATTTGTTTCTGGATTAGGTGTATTTCTTGCAGATGGGCAAATTCTTTAGGATTTTTCTTCTGTAGGCTTTCAGTGAGGAGTCAGCCAGAAGTCTGTTTTATCTGTGAATGGGGTTTAATGAACCCTTGCTAAATCTGCTGTGTCAAGGCAATCTTTTCTCTTTGTCTTTTCACTGATCCATTAATACAGCATTTGGGAGCTCTCCAGTAATTATAGTAGACAGCTCTCTTTGTGATTTCAGTTTTCACTTTGGATATATTTGGAACTGAAATCTGACTTAGAGTTCTGTGGTAAAACTTAGTTTGTGTAAGGACAAACTGTCTTTAGGTTGAGTATTAGCAGCTCTTCTTTCCAAGATTGCTACCATAATGCTTTAAAGGTGCAAAGTGATTCTTTGTGCTAAGACTCATCTCCTAGTTTTTATTAATTTATATTCTGTAATAACTAATTAGATTGATAGGGCTCCTGTTACGCTGTCAAATTAGTCACTTGAGAAGGTCACTATTGAAAGTCTACAAGGAGTCTGAGAAAGTTTAGTGACCTTTTTTTTTTTGCCTTAGTTTTCATAGCAGTTATAGTTGACCTGTTTTAGGGTCTGTACAACCATGTTGTTACAGGTTCAGGGAGGTAGTCCCGATGTGGTGCAAATATTGAATGAAAGGGGACTGTGCTTCACCAACCAAGCAAAACTTACCGTTAATTATTTCAGAAAACTTGTCAGGAACTTTGTTGCTGCTTGAGCAAGTCTTTGGCCCTCCAAGAGAGAGAACAATTCATGTATTTGAAAAATGGCTCCAAAGAGTTTGATCAAAAACGTTGACACAACACAACTGTACAATCCCAGTCTCTGTGCATGATTATATTCTAAACAATTTTCTTGAGTATTAATAAATGAGATGATAACTCATAAGCTCTCACAGATACATATCTTCTCATTATTTTAAGATTAATGTTTATGAAACATATTTTTCCACATACAATGTGGTTATACTTAGTTGAATATAATTTACAACTGTTCTGCTTTGTCTTGAACTGTAAAATCAAATGGAGGTGTGTTAGCATCTGCTCTGTTAAAGAGGGGATTCTGTAAAGACTTTCACAGCATCATGCAAATAAGATTTTTTTTTTAAGATCAGTCCTGCTGAGAGATGCTACATAGAGTTCTTAGTGCTTAGCCTTTTCATAAGTTAAATTTTTGTAATGTAGGCCAACTACAAATCCAGACCCTCTTGGGTTTGCTTGTCTCATTTTACTTCTTTCTGGTTATTTTTGAAAGTCATTTTATTCATGTGCTTAGTTATAAGTAACCAGGTTAATTCCAATGGATTGAATGACCTACCTTGTGGGCTTCAAGATAAGCTCATCCTTTCCTGAGTTAATTAGAACTATGGTAAATGCCTAGTACTGTGATTAAAGAATTCCCCTGGTTCTTAGGTGCCTGGTCATTGTAGCCAAACCCAGGCTTGAATTAAATAGCAGAGCTTTCTCCTTAAGGAATCCAAAGGCATGATAATGGTAATGGCCTGAATGTGGCCAAATGGATGCTGGAGGATAACTGCCTAAACCAGTCAGTAGTGAATGCAGTATCTCTATAATGAAAACTCTTTCCAGGATCCATGGCTTTTCCTCATCACCATTCTGTGCTTGAATTCAATCCCTGAACAATCTCTATGGGTTTCATCATATGTGTAATTTCAAAAATCTAAGCAGAGTGTTGGTCAGCTTAAAAGTTTTGCAGGATAGAAAAGTAGGCTTAGTTTCTTTCCTGAAGAAATTCTAGTGCAAAAATTTTAACTGTCTCAGAGTTGTGGGATTATGAAGGTGTTTTCAGATAGAGAACATGCTCATTCTGTCACATTGGAACTGTCACATTTGGTGTGGCATAATCAAAATCATTGGCATCAACCAAAAAGCAGCGAGTCCCTAGTTCTGTAAAGTGTAATTTCACACCTATCAAGTGTGGAAGTACAAGTTCTTATAGACTTTTTTTAGTCTGACACACATACCAAGAACCTGGAGTTCACTTAACCATTACGAAGATGAATTGCAAAGGCATTATATGATCAGAACCCCAAATATAGAAACCCTTTAACTTTGACACATGGCCTTTTAGTCTTTTGCCAGCTGCCAGACATTAATGCTTACTGGTGGTGACAGTGGCAAGTTCTGCCAACCAAAGCGGCCACACAACAGTGGCATGAAAGGGTCACTTGCCATCGCTTTTGCACGCAATTGTACCTGTACTGCAGGTGTGCCACAGATGCACCCAGTTTACTCCTTCTTGCTTATCAGCCTCCCATGATTAGGGCCGCTGCTACCATAGCTGTTAGCACCATCTGGCCCTGGGGCAGCTGAGGGGAGAACTTGTGTCCCAATAAGCTGTTCTGACACTGCCAGCCAGCTCCTTGTGTCCTGTACCCTGGAGCTCCTCACGTCTCTTGTAAGAGAGGAAAAAGAGAGAAACTGTATGTGACATGGCAGTTGGTGATGCAACCACAAAACCAGCTTATCTGGCTTTTTAATAGCATTTTCCTGGATGCAGGTCAGAATATGGTCTGGGATAGGGTAAAATCCTCTGGCAGGCCAGGCGACCTGTGGGACACCACTTCCTAGGTTGTGTTGAGGCTAACTTCTTGCCAATTAATCTAGTGACTTGAAACAGTAATTTTAAATCAGCTGTTGTAAAACACATTGCCATACAGAATGCTTCCCTGTTACAGCTTTGCATTATCTGAGAGCAAGGGAGTTATCTTCCCTCCCCCCTGCCCAAAAAATTCTCTTGTTGTCAAGACAAAATGTCAGAATTTTCCACCCAGGGGAGACACCAGTTCTTTTTTTCCTTGACAGCTCTAGCTCTACTTACATCCATGTGTTGACATCCTTTTGAATCATTTTAGTAATTGGTGCATGAAACTTCATTTTTATTTGAGAACTCTTTAAACTATTTGTTGGTGTTTTCCAGTTTGGTATTTCTCCTTTTTCACTTTTGTTTTACTCAGATTTGCATAGTATAATTTGTAAAGTAATGCAGTATACCTGAATAGGTTGTAATCTGTAAAGGAGGAAATGTCATCCTAGTACTGCTGTTCAGCCTTTTTCTTTATTTTTCCCTGCCTTTAATTGTTAAAATTCTAAAGATAAAGCCCTCTGTCAGAATGTTGACAAACACTGTTAAGTATTTTTTAAACTTTGAATAATTTCTTTCCTTTCTACAACTGTACTACATAAGCAGAAGTTTCACTTGGTTTCATGCCACCATAAATAGTGTTCAGCAGCAGTTCTGTTTTATTCCAGTGAACTAAATGGGCATTTTCTTCTCTGAGCACTCAGCATGCCAGTGCTGATGATGTGTGAGGTTCTCCTGTACCAGATATAGTCCTTATATCTGAAGCATTCATAATGCTGAGCAGCATTTATGGGTTTACTAATTCATAGCATTATGTCCTCTCTCTCCATAATTAAAATCTGCTGTTTGGTACAGTGACACATGGTGACTTAGTGTAAATGACTTCATTAATGTGCTTTGTTTCTCTTGCCCTTGTTTTCCTTCAAGGCCAAAGGGTGCGACATGAGCGGGTTACCAGTTATTCTGACAAATAGGGAGACACCTTCTGTCCAAACTGTTTTGCAGAAATACTGGATGACTTTAAATGTCAAACTACTGAATGAGGTAAAGGGCTGTCCTTCCTATCAGGGTTTTCCTCTGAGGGGCAGGATGTGAGAATCACCTGACACACATTGCATCCAAGTTTACTAGCCTGCAAATGAAGTAAGTCAGAAAAGGCTTCTTTTACAAATCCCACAAAGGGATTAGAGGTGGTTGCAAAATTGTTTTCTTTTTAAATTGTAAAGTTTTGAACCTTTTCTGTCTTTCTTGGGGGTACTGCTTGCTTTCCTATACACTGTGCTTATTTCATGTGCCTCCACATGAAATAAGCTCTTCAATGTGAGAATTGCTTTGTACTACAGATATGTACTAAGCACTTAAGGAACTTGGCTAACAATGATAGGCAGCCTTACAATCTAAAAACATTCCCACTTTTTTCCTCTTCAAGAGGTCACAGAATGGTTTGGGTTGAAAGGAACCCTAAAGTTCAGCTAGTTCTAATGCTCCTGCCATGGACAGGGGCACCTTCCACTAGACCAGGTTGTTCAAATCCCCATCCAACCATTAAAGTATGGAATCACACAGAAACACAGAACAGGCAAGGTTGTAAGGGACCGCAGTGGTTATCTGGTCCAATCTCTCTGCTCAAGCAGGGTAATCCTAGAGCACATAGCACAGGATGGATAAACATTGTGATGTCAGTTTAATTACATTGCACTTCATTTTGTTTCCTGTACATTTTCTTTCAACTGACATATCAGAGGCCGAGTTTTTGGTTTTGTTTCTACTTATTGTGGAAACTACCATGTGCATACTCTAATACTACATTTGGGACTGTATCCTGGGACTCCAGGGTGTAGGAATTATATTTCTTGTTCCATGATGGTCAGAGCTTCAACAGTAATTAAAATAAATACTTTCATTATGGATAAACCATTTATGGAAATGTGATCTCATTGGGCATTTGCAAGATAATGCAAGCCAGTTAAAAAATCCTGGAAGCTGTGTGACTTTGAAACTGTCTCTACAGTCATATAAGTTCCTTCTTCAAAAAAGAAAAAAAAGAAACAAAATGTGGTTTAGAGTCCATACCAATCAGTAAAAGCTGGTTTTCAATTTTGTTTTTTACTGGAATTGCTTTCTAGTTATTAGTAACTGCTTTGTAGTTTTGTTTTTGCTTTCCATACCAGTGGTTGCAAAAACAACAAGTTATTGCCCAAGAAAGCCTCTATCTTTCTTTTCTTTAATTTTTTTAAATACAGATTGTTTGAGTTAGTATCATGAGTAGTTAAGCAGTCTGTGGGGGTATCCTGTTTGTAGACTCAGTGTTTTCAGTGGATTGGAATTATTAAGTTTGTTTTTGTTTGGTTGGTTTTAGTCCCATTTTTTCATCCAGTAATTTAAAAGAGAAGCCTGCTGTCTTCCTGTTTGTTCCACATAAAAGGGAAAACACGCAAGTTAAGTGTTTGGATCATTGCCATGACTGTAAATGAGTCCTGCAGCAGTGCTGATGGAAATCATAGCTGAGAGCAGTCTTGTGTATTGGTCAGAGACATGTTTCAGAACTTACAAATGATTTGTGGCAGCAGTGGAGTAAGCCAAGAATATACTGGCTGATTACTTGTGCTTCTGTCATTTGGTTGCATCAGGTCGTATGCCCTTTCTCTAACTAGTGGGTTCCCAGTATTATTTTTTAGAAAGAATAGCAGTCAAAACCTAGCAGTCTTTTTGCTGAAATTCTCTTTTGCTTCATAGCAAAGTTTTGATCATCACTTCCTTACTGAGCTTGATCTCTGATGTTTCTATCATTCACATGTTACATGCAGATTTTTGGGATTTGTGACAGAAAAGAATATATATATATTTGTGGGTGTGTATATATATGCACTGACTTTTCACAATTCAGCTCTATAAAAGATGGAAATTAAAAAAAAAAAACAAAAACAACAACAAAAATATAAACACACACAAAAAAAAAAAGGAGGGAAGAAAGAGATTTTGCAGGGCAAAGGCTTAAAAGAACGCCTGAACTTACGTGTCCTTCCATGAATTGTAGTGTCTTGGCACCCAGGTTTTGATCTGTGGCAAACATTAGATAGTAACACATACTACAAAGCCAAGATGGACAAGAGAGCAGAAAATCACATGAAGTAAATAAGGGTTTACAAGTAGGGAAAATCAGGACACACAAACCACTGAATAGGATTAGTTATGGTTGTCCATCGTGCTTCTTAGTGTGATAAGAAGAGATTTGTCAGTGGGAAGTAACACTTGGCTCTGTGTGTTTAGAAACTGTGCTCTACACCTGTGTTTTACACAGCAGTGTCTGGAGGATACAGATCAGTTTTCCCTTGAGTATACTGAATATATATATTTTAGCCAGCTGCTGAGCTCTCACAGCTATTAGAAATGTCAATAAAATTTCAGTGTAATTAATAGCTGAGAAAGTGAGGCCCCACAGCTGACTGTGAGGCTGGCCAGTAGTTAAGAATCTAGTTAGTGCTAAACAAAATTGTTTGGCTTCAAAGCTTTAAATTTTTCACATATGGACTGAGCAGCAGATGGAAATAACAGTCCTTATAACTTATGTTATTATTAGCCAAATGAGATTGAGAGTTTTTATAATTGACTGTTTACCTTTCTGTTGTTCTATAGAATTTGCTCTGGGGACAGGAAAAAAGGTACCACAGTTCCTTTTCACTGGCACTTGTGCATGTACCAGTAAATGTTATGGATTGCAGAGAAATTTGTGGAGTTTTCTTCCTGTATATACAAATAAATACAAAGAAATACTTTGTATTTCTTCCTGTCAAGAAATACAAAGTACAGCATTCTCAATTATTTGTAGTTAGAATTAGATTGCTTTCTCTGGCAAGTTCAAGTGCTGTGTAGCTTGTATCTCTTCTTGTAATATTGAGGTGGGCTGTATAACGCTTTTAAGAAATTCCATTTTGTCCATTTCAAAGAAAAGAGAAACCATGAAGAAGGGATTTGGCTCAGAAACTTTGCTCCCAAGATAAATGCTAAATATCTAAAAAAGTGTTTCTAGTGCAGGACTATTGTAATTCATAAGAGTAGTGTGCCTTTTTCAGTTGTCACTACCCCTAGTATTTATCCACATTATTCAGCTTCTATTTATGAAGGACTGAGAGTCAAATCAAGATATCATATACAGAAAACTGTAAAATTGCCATTACACAATGGTTTACTTGGAACACTTTTTGTAGTAAAATCATTGTCTGTAAGAAGAGGATCAAGCTCCTTACTGGCATTTTATTTACAAAACAAAAATGCAAACAAGCAAACAGAAAACCCAACAACCTTAGAGTAAGGTGTGACATCCTGTAGTGAAATACAGGTTTTCTGCTAAGAAAAACACTTGTAAAGGTGCAGTGCATTTCAGTGTATAGTAACTTTTCAGTATGACTCCCAAAATGCTAAACAGTTTATTTATGTCCTCCTTCAGGAAAATGTCACACTCACCTGTGGACAGACTCTTCTGTACTTTGCTTCTAGTTAACAGCCATTAATGTTGACTTATCTGATGCCCCAAACTTCCTTGTGAAGCAGAGAACAGCAGTTCTGAGTAGGGCTGAGAAGCTGTAGGGACCAATACATTAGTGTTAATGTGATTTGATATTTGCTGCTACACTTATCCCAAGAAACTTACTCTATTTCAGAACAAGCCAAACATAAATTCTGGTACTGGAGGGCTTTTATGCTTTGAAGGAGAGAGAACAGTAGCTGAGATTCTATCTTCTGTGGGGCAGAGGAGATTGGAAAGGAAGACAGGAGAGAGGGAAGAAATCTTCAGACACAAAAGGCATCAGACACCCCAGCATCTCTTGCCGCATTGCCTCGCTCACCCATTTATCCTGGTGGTTCACATCACATTCTTACTCCCCTTCTCTTCAAAGCAAGATGTTGAATTGGTCTTTTAGGGTCTTATTCTTCCTGCTGAATTCAGGACAGAAAAAGCCTCCCTTCATGAACTGGGGCTTATGGATGTTTTTTAGCTACTCATTATCAAGTGACTATAATACACTTAGTGCAAATATCCTGTGCTGGGAAATCCTCAGGCAGTAATTAATGGATTTTTTCACATAATACTTATCTGTCTGTGCCACTTAAGTAATAACTTGCATTGTATTTTTCCTTTCTCTTTTGTTATATTGATAGAAGTGAATGGAAGGACTGATTATAAATCATGCAAAGCTTGTGGTTGAAATATGAATAGGGGTCCAAGGCCAGAGTTGATCACTGGATTGTCTTCCTTTTGGTGATCATATGTAGGAGACAGCAATAAGTAATCCATTGGGTGGTGCCTCTGGGGCCAACAGATGCAGCTTCTCAGGAGGATCTCCTCTATCCCAATAACACACGGTGCTAAGAAGCTTCTGATGCTGTTTCTCCTAGTTGGAAGGAGTTTTGGCTAGGAGCACAAGGGTGGGAAGGAGAGTCAATAATGGCTGAAACTTAATTTTTTTCATTTCCTCTCTTTTGATGCAAGGTCTTGCTCTGTATAACGTATACCTCCACCTTTGAGCTGAATGGGAGTTCAGTGTTGAAGATTGCTGAGGTAAGTGCCTCTGTTACACCACTGCTTGTGTCACTTAAGCTTTCCCTACTACCTTGAGTGTGCCTTCCATGTGTAGCCTGAAACTGAACCAGTCTAAAACACATCTACCATCATTAGGACTGGTATTACCTTATGTGTAGTGTGAAGAAATAGTTGCAAGTTGGGCAGGTTTGGGCTTGCATGGGAAGGCAGTCTTGGAAGTTGACTGATAATTGTTTATTACAGCATTACACATTTACTACTTCTCATATTTATTTTGCTTTTGCAATAGAAAAATTTTCTTGAGTTCTTCATAAAACAGCACTGCACTGATTTCCTACTGGCTGCAACTCTAACACTAATGGAGTTTCCTGAAGAGAAGTTTATAAGCCATAGTGTGCCATGTTAGCATAAGTACCTCACTGTTCCTTGTGTGTATCTCCTTCCTGACACATCCAAGTAAAATAGTTATAATGCCCCTTGATCCATTGGGTTCTTAGTCACTCTACTCCCTTTATTCCATTAGATTTTAATATGAATTAAATTGTAAAGGAGCTTTGGTTGTAGAAAAACATACTTGCAGGCATATTACCTGAGCCTCTGTAGGTGAGTGATATTTTTAGTAGTGTTTTTGCAAGCTATGGGCTGTTCAGCTTAGAGAAAATGTACAGGAGCACTTAATCCTCCTGTGCAACCCACACTGCTGTGTGCAGAATCTATTATAAAAGTACATTGTTAACATGGTATGGGCAGAGCTAGTGTCCATGAAGGAATGTAAATGTTACTTACATGTCCTACACTCCCAAGTGTCTGTAGACATTTAGAGATGTGTTACTTCTCAGTTTTTGTTATTTGGGGTGGAGTTTTTTTGTAAAAACAAAAATCCTGTGTGAAAATAGCTTACTTTAGCTGGAAGTTACAGTATGTTCTGAGTTCAATAATAAAACTGACCTTGCTTTATCGTATCAGAAGCTGAGAAAGGAGTTGTAGGGATGACAGGAAACCAAAGAAAATTACTTCCATTTTGCAGAAGAAAAAAGGGCTTTAAAAGGCAAGGATACAACATAAATAGTTCATGTATATAACAGATACCAGATGAAAAAGATAGTAATCATTCTAGATTAGCACAGCTTAGATTTTAGTTTCTCTTGTGCTAGGTGAGACCATAAGGCGTGGCTATTTTTGGAGGTCTTTGTAAGCCCCATCTGTAGATGCTGCAGCAGGGATGAATTGAATTGCTACTTAAAGCAAGCCACAGTTTTTTAATTTCTACTAAACCCTCTTTAGGTCAGTGTCACACACTGGAAAAAAAATACAGATAATTTCCCCTACTGCAGTTTTTCTCACATTTCTCACAGACTTCCTAACATGCAAGGCAAAAGCTGATGAATTCAGCTTAGTGCATCTCTTGGCTGTAGGTAAAGAGCTTGAGATTAAACAAAGTGCTTGCTGGCAAAAGCATTTAATGACTCTGAGCCCTTCAGCTTTCAGTCTTTAAGACCACTACCTGAGACTGGGGGGAAATGGTCAATCAGTGATGGTCTGTGTGGTATAAACTGTAGAAATAATCAGAAATAATATTTTCTGTTCTCTCTGTAAAGAGGGTTGTTATTCATCAAAAGCATTCTGAAAATTGGCAGTTGTCTTTCACAGATTGATGTGAAACTCTGCTGGTTTTGGTAGTTGCATTTCAGTTTATTCTCAGCCAATCTGGTTTTTAAAAAGCTTTGCTAGTGTACTGATACAAATTAGGACAATGCTAGTTCTTTTCTTTAATGGTGAACAAGACTAATGCATGATGAGATGTGCCAGCAAAGCAAGCAAAACTCATTTCCTTCAATGAATTGGAGCAAGCAGTAATACAGAGTGTGCTTGCCTCTATTTGAAGTGTTTGGATGTAGAGCTATTTTCTCCACACTTCTTGAGAAAATACTGCCTCAGGTTTTCCTAAATAGCCTAAGTCTCTCTAAATAGCAAATCCTACCAGGCATATACATGTTTCCACAAGTTCCTCCACAGGCTTTAGGTAAGGCAAAGATTTTAATAGCTGGCATCACTATGCCTTTGTATCTGAATTAGCCAACATATAAGCAGTAGGAAACAGAAAATAATATCTCAGTTCAGCATTTGGTTAACCTTCTGACTTGCTCTAAGGGAAAGGTGGCAAAGAGGAGCTTTCTGTTCCAGTGCCCATGCTATTTAACATTTCTTTCCAAATCAGTCCCTTAGTTTTCCTAGCCTGCACTCTGTAGCAAGTAGAACCACTCCAGGATTGGAAAGGTGCTGCCTTCATTACTAGTGGAACACCCTGAGGACTGTCTCTGACAAACAAAGCTACAGTCTGGCCATTTTGCACTGTCTGATCGTTTGCAATTCATGTGTACAAAACAATGGCACTCAAAATCATTCTGAACCTTATCAGCTTCAAATTCAGAAAGCATCCAACATGAAGACTACTATAATTTCTGCCCTAAGTATTAAAAATATTGAAAAGAGATTAGTAGTATGAAAAATGGATTAAATCTTGTTCTGTGCACCTTCCCATGCTTGCCTAGACACCTGCAGGAAAATGTAGATGATGCTGTTTCATGGTTTTTTTGTGTGTGTTTGTTGCTCCAGTGTGCCTTCTGGAGGTTTATTTTGTGTAACTCTGTTGTGTTTCATTAGCTAACCCTTCTGTGTTTTGCTCTTAGTTGTGTTTTGCATGCCATAGAGCTGGAAGTCCCCGAATGCATGAAATGATCAAAATGTCCATTGCACACCTCTTTGGAGCCCTGAGCTCTCGCATTTTTACTGCTGCTTCTTCATCAGTGGCTTTTCAAAAGGTACCTTGCCCAGCCATTCAGAACACAGGCCTTCTGTAAGATTGCAACTCAAGTATTGTTTGCTTATTAGCTCGCATGGGGAGGGAGAGAAGGAGGAGATATCAACCATGCTCTTTCCAGAAAGTCAGCCTACCTCTAAGAATGGTACTTCAATAATTAATTCAGGTACTCTAGAAGAAGGCTTACAGCTCAAAAAGAATTATCTCAGCAGCACTGGAATGGTTTGGCCTCTGTGAAGGGCTGTATGTTGTTAACAAGCTTTTAGGGTTATTTTGTCCACTGGGGTTCAAGGGATAGCTGAATGATGAGCAGAATTGGTCCAGGCCAACTTACAAGAACATCTTCATCACTGACCTATTGACAGCTTGGTTTCATTTCAATAGGAGTTAGAAACAATCAAGAGTCTTGTTTGTGTGCCTATGTCAATACTGATCAGACTATGTAATCAGATCACTTTAATTTTTCCTTCTTAAAAGCTCATCCTCATTAGGGAACTACAAAAGTGACTTTACATCATATAATATCCTTCTCATTCAAAAATGTACACCAGATGCAGTTTTGTATACTCCTTATGCATATAATTTATACTACACATTTATATTTTTAAGAATTAATATTTTAAATAATTTTTCACAGCTAGTTCCATTTATATTTACAGTTCTTACTTGCTATATATCTAAACAATGGCAGAATAAAACTGCTAAAACTGAAAAATATGTAAGTGTGTGAACAGTCATTTACTTTTTTTTTTTTGGTTGTTTGTTTTGGATTTGGAAGATTCTTGTGGTCATTGTGAACAATAAAGCTTAGTGCAAGACAAAGAACCAAAACTGCTTCTTCGAGAAGACTGTATTGTACAGTTCTGTCACAAACCTGCTCAGCTCCATCAAGATTTTTATCTACTTAGTAGTTACTGTGCAATGTGCTTACACTGTCTACTCCAGTTACCAAAGGTCTTACAGAGACCCAGCACCTCCCACAAAATATCTTGTGCAGGATCACCTGGGGCAAAAGTCAAGCATGACTCTGGGCACAGCACATTGTCAGAAAACTGTCAGCAGCTGGGCTTGGAGTTGGGAACTGGATGATCCATCAGTGTTCTTCTATTGCTATCTTGGTTCCCATGGGATCTCTGAGAAGAGGAGCCCTCTGCTGGATTGCCAGTTATTAAAAGGCAGTTGTTTGTGTTATTTATGGTAGAGTGCTATTGTATTTTCTGTGTTAAGAAAGGCCTTAAAAGTTTTCACATGTGATACAGTACGTAATGATTGTCGTAGAATAAGTGGCAAATACCTTTACGTCAGAAGCAACAAGCTTGAAGAATTGGAGGATATTTACATTGCAGACATAGACTTGCAGCAAGGTAGTTACAATAAGTATCAAGACATGAATAATCAAAGCCTCATTCAATGAGTTCTGTTCAAAGTGAGATAAATACCAAAATCACTTGGATTTGACAGGAGACTTTGCCAGTTTTGCCCTACCATTCCTGCAGCTGTGTGACTGATGAATTACTTGGCTTTCCAACCAAGACTGCTAAAAACTTCTAATGTGCTAAATAGTAAGGAAGGCTGACTATCTGCATGTGAGAGACCTTGGTATCCTCCTAAACTGTGTTCCTGGTAAGGGGAAGTTGATCTCTTTGTGCTGCTGTCTTGTTTCCTCATCAGGTTTGCATTGAGACATATGTATCTAGCTGTCACCAGCGGAGCATTAACACCGCTGTGCGGGCAACCCTCAGCCAAATGTTGAGTGACTTGACTTTACAGTTACGACAAAAGCAAGAAAACATGGTGAGCCTTCTGGCATCAACAAATGGTTCCATGTCCATGGCTGCATAACATTTTGTTCTCATTCATCTGAATGCCTTATGGCTTTTATTTGACACTTCCTCAGTTAATCCTGTTTAAAAGTGTTTTGGGCTCTGACTATGCCTGCCTAAGAGCTCTCGCATTGTCAGCTTGTGTTGGCTGGTTTATTTTTTTTTCTTTGCATTAAATAAAAGACACTTTGTTTTGATGTCAGGCTGCATCAGCTTTTTCCATTCTTTTATTTTGTTTTCTTGTTTTTCTAAGGTGCATTGAAATCCTTCTGCCAAAACTTTTTGCGTGACAAATATTTACATAGTAAAAAAACAGATTCTCAACTAAGGAAAGTGTAATTGAGATTTTTCTTCCACTTTTTTTAATAGAAGATAGTTTTTAACTTATGATTTTTTTTTCTTTGTTATAAAAAAAATTATAATTTTATTTATTTCATTATTAAAATCCATGAGAGCTGTTTGAATGACATCACAGCACATTTTCAACTGTAGATGTTCTGGGTACATGTGGAATTACATTGACGTCTTACATTGTTTGTACTGTTTTGTATAATACCATATTGTCAAAGAAGTATTATTTGTAAAAGTCAGTTTCTATTTATTAGGAAAATTTAAGGACTCTAGTTGTACAGATAGTTTTCCTTACATCTGTTTTGGGTTTAGATGATCACTTCTATTTTGGATTAATAGACTAGATTGTTTTTATCCTGCTGAGCAACTGCAAAAATAATAATTCAGTTTAAGTAAACTTGTCTTCTGTTGGTGATAAGTAGGTTCATTTTACTAGCCAAACCATTTCCCAAAAAACCCCAAACAGAGAGACAGAAACATTTTGGGCCTGAAAATTCATTTTTGTTAGTTCTTTTCATAGGTGAGGAGTATATAAAAGCATATGAGAAGTGTATTTAGTTCCTGACATTTTGTTATTGATGCTTGAGAGAATTTGGCTTGACCCTGTTGTGCACGATAGGAAGAATCCTATACCACAGCTGAACCAAGTGATGTATGAGGTCATTTCCATTTCCTGACTGCCATTAATTTTGTTGGTATTGTAACATTAACACTGTCAATGTTCTAAACTCTCTAATACTCAATTGATTTTGGTTTCTAAATAGTTTGTGAAGTCTAAACTTTGCTTTTCTCTCAGTTATTTTCAATGCAATTTATATACCTAATTATTACTGAGTTGTTCTAGGTGTAGGAAATCCCTTAAGGACTTACAAAACTTTCACCTAAATGAGATGCAATTTCCTTTAGTCTAAATGACTGTTAAAACAGATCTTAAGAAATTTTAAAAAATATTTTGCAAAAAGTTCAGTTAAAAACCCTAACAAAAAACCCCAAACAGATAGAGGACAATTTAAGAATTGAATTTAAGAAAGTTCTGCTGTTAAAGTATTGGTTCTATAATGTTCCTCTGTCCCTTGTACCAATTACACCACCTTTGTCTTTCCTCAACAGATAGTTGAAAACCCTGACAACTTGCAGAAATTCAAGAGTCAAGGTATTTGTAAAACTTTTTTAGTGACTCCTTCCAATCCAGCTTTTTTATTCTTAACTTCCTTTTTATCACCACAGTGCTGTTTGATGTCATGGGAGTTGCACCCTCAGGATTTTGTAACTTATAGTTTGGTGCTTTCTTGGTTACCTGTGGTAAGAACTGAGATAGCCCTGTCAGCTCCTGATATTTACAGTTGTGTCTTCATTTGGACCATGGTAACAGCATTGCACTCAACATAATAATAAATTATTGTTTCAAGGTGCTAACACTGTAATTAAGGAGTTTCAGTGGTCTGAAAAAAGTTTTAGTAAGTGCCTTTACTTCCTCAAATGAAATAGATTTGCAGAGTAGAATGTGGAATCTGAAAACAATCGTTACTCTATTTCAGCCAAAGACATTGTTTATATAATGACTACTTGCCAGGTGATTATTTTACAAGAGAATGTTTTTCTATTCCCATTGTGGCTTAACTTTCAACATCTTCTAGTAGGAAAAATAGTCTCTGGTTTTGACCTTCACTCAGGATTTCTGTAGAACTTGTGTGAATGGAGGCTAAAATCTTAGAAGAGCACAAGCATTCTATGATAAGATCAGAAGTTGGTCAGACATCAGAAAATGTGTAAGGGAGAGAAACTGCAGGGAGAGATACAGAAATTGGCTGCCATGTAGAAAACTGGGACCAGTCTTTTTTATTATTTAATTATATACTTATTTTATTATCTGAATTTGATTTCAGCTAACCTTCTGTAAATGCATGTAAGCAATTAGTGCTCTCTCCGGGTTTCATACTGCTGCTTTTGCATGTTGTGGCAATCACTTTCCTATCTAGCACTTTTCCTACTGCATCTTATCTATGAATTTTGGTAGCCCTGCTTCTTGTTTAGAAGCTCTGACCAGCTCTGAAAACCCATGCAGTTAATTGATGTTGTTATCCAGCTGTTCATATGTAATGCCTCTGATATTTGTCCTTTTTGGAGGTACTTCAACTGAGTCTCTTTGTGATGATGTTGTATCTGTCCTCACTGTACTCTGTGAGAAGCTCCAGGCTGTCATAAAGTGAGTTATTTAAGTTTATAATTTTAATTTATTACCTGGAGGTTGAGAGTTTCACTGATGCATGTGATTGTGCTGTTGAAGTTCTGGAATTATGGAGCAAAGCTGTGCTTAAATGAGGTGTTTGCTAGAGAAAGTATTGTTCATGATGCATAATTTAATCCTTGCTTGAAATTAGGAGCTAATTTGCCTTCTTTGTGCAGCCTTCTTTGTTCAGCTTTACAGAGCTTCCAGTAAATCTAATCTGTAGGTAACTTCCATACAGCAGCAAAATACTAATACAAAAAACTAATAATCTAAGTTTTCTTTTCTGGCTGGAAGAACCATCATAGAGAGAATAACAATTACAAGAGCCATGGAGAGACCTAGCAGATACTATATTCAGAATTAATAAATCAGTCCTTCTTAGACAGGCTTTATCCAATTGCAGTAATTTGTGCTATCAAAGAATTCCTCCAATTTAGGAATATCATACACTCTACCTACTTGAAAATTTATAATCTTAACTTCTAAAATGTGGTTGTTATGGACAGGAAGTGTTTTATATGCTGTGCAATTTTCAGAAACTACCAGAGGCAAAGATAGCACAGACATCTATGTGCAGCTCTTTTGCAGACTTTCTTCCCATGAGTCTCTCTAATAGCAGCAGGATTACAGAGGAATGCATTACTTAGCATTATTTCATCAGTGTCAGCATCTGGGAAAATCAAATCAAGAATGCAGGGATGCCCTGTGCATTCCTATGCAAGTGTCAACTCTAAGGGGATGATCATCTGCATTAAGACACATTGTAAGAAAAGCTGTTGGGAAAGAAGGCATCTGTACCTGGAATGCATGTATCTTTCCAGATAGGTGTGGACTGTTGTGAGGAAAAATCTATCACCTTTAAAATATATAAGAAGCCAGCAGTTTTCAACCCTCCATACCACAGAGTTAAAAATCCAGCTTTGAGCCTCAGGATTCAGGGTTTTCTCTATGGCATGTGAAACAGGTATTGTTGTACTTGGATACAAATTCACGTATGTGAACAAAAGGAACTCAGGCAGTGACAGAAAAACAGATATTTCTCACTCCTTA
The DNA here is from genome assembly GCF_023055355.1 of Agelaius tricolor. Classification (NCBI taxonomy): domain Eukaryota; kingdom Metazoa; phylum Chordata; class Aves; order Passeriformes; family Icteridae; genus Agelaius; species Agelaius tricolor. Next base: position 51,169,461 of record NW_027269261.1, read on the forward strand.
ATTTCGATTCAGATAAATCCATTCTTTACAGCTTCCTTGACCTACAGTCATATATCAGAAAGTGCATTCCTCCAGCTCTCATCTCTGACCAAAAGAGAGTTATTAAATCCTGGTTTTCTTAGGAGCAAAAACCATATTGTGGGTACACTTGCCATGGAGTGCTCCTTCCGTAAGGCGGACCTCAGCCTTGCTTGTCTTCTGGATCCCACAGTTGATGTTAAGAGTAGGGGCAGGCACGGTGCATGTTACAAGTGTATCAGTTCCAGATGTCCACAGGTTCTTTAATATTCCTTCTCATGAAGCTTTCTTTGAGTTTATGGTTCTGACAGAGTTACTCGTAAGGCCCTGAAAGGTAGCCATGTTACTGTGTGACTTTCTGCTTGGAGATAGTAACTTTTGACCGTTGTGGCTGTCATCAAGAAAAAAAAAATAACCAGAAGAGAATAGCCTAAACATGCTTCAGATTGCCTGAAGAAACTATCCAATAGTCCAAAATGTTCTATTTTCTCCTTTTCCTCTGTTTAAGGTTCCTTCTCAAGATTTTAGATTGAATTTGAGTAGTTATTTGGGTTTTATTCTTCCTATTTTTTCACCTTTTTTTTTAATGCAGTAGATCACTGCATGCAATCAGTGCAAAATAAGTGGGATGATGCAGGTGATCACACCATTGTAAATTGACAGAAAGAAGCAAAATAAATCACTGCTGTAGATTATGGCATCATTTTCAAGTGAACTAATGTGGTTATTTTAGAAAATTCAGTAGTCTGTTTTAATATGATGTGAATGGCATCTTTTCTTTGCCAGTGACAATCGTCAACTTCAGCTTCTTTACTTGGAGTGTATCCTCTCCATGCTGAACAGCTCCTCCCCCAGCATGCACCAGCACAAAGGATTCACTGATCTAATATGGTGAGTACATCTGAAGACTAATGCAAATACTCAGTTTGTAAATGTAAAAGGACCCGTTCCCCCCAGCCTTGCAAAAAAACCTGTAAAAAGTCTCCAGGTGTGAGCAGAGCTTGCTGTTAACCTACTATCAGTTCTTTCTGTGCCTCATATAAAATTGGTTAGGACTGCCTGCTCAGCTACCACATTAAATCCTGGTAGTGAATTATCACTGTAATGAGGTCTAATGGATTTAGCCAGAACAGGAAACCTCTTATGCTTTCTGCAATAGTTTGGATTTGTGTGTGGCATTGAACACAGAGATGCAAGCAGAGGCTTGTTGTAGGAGGGTACTGTTGAGATTCTTAATGTTCTGATACAATAATACAGGAAGATAAGCAAAATTAATGTCAAACGTGTGCTGGTGACCAGAAATGCTTATTATGACCTGCATTGTTGTATAAAGTTTGAGGCCGAATAGTCTTAATGTTGCTTCTATTTCATCAAGAATTTCTCCTTTTTAATACACTTTACCAGGAAGGCTTGATATCTTTGGTGTTCGTATCTACACCTAAATTGATACCATCACATCAAAGCACCTGAAATAATCCTGCTTTCCTTGTGATTGAAGTAGTGGGGTTTTTATAGCCTGTGGATAATTGAGTCATATTAATAAAGCAAGAATGTAACTAATATGCAGTTCCTTGCAGTCTGTGCCCATCTTTTGACCTTGTCAGGTAATTGTATTAAGGAATGATATATGTGACTGTTAATGACAAATGTGGTTTTTGTGTTTTTACCCTGTAATTTTTGAAACTGAAGTGATTGACTTGGGCCCAATTCTAAAGATGGAACATGTAGAGGCGCCCATAACTCCCCTGCTGTCCCAGGAACATCAGTGGCTGCCAAACTGGGAGGTGTTCAGACTGGTAACACTTGGCAGTGTGGCACAAGGACCCAGTGCTGAGGCCTCTTGGAGGTCTAACATGAGAGCAGAACTCTCTCTCTCATGGTAGATTCACTTCAGAAGTTTCTGCCTTTGAATTTCACCCAGCCCATTTTTTCTGCTCATGTGACAGACTGTGGGGCCATCCTGTGAGCAAGGTCACTGAAATTTTCTCAGTTAAAAGAAAACATTTCCTGTTTTATTTTCAATTTACATCCTTTTGGTGATCCAGTTTATGCTGCAAATCTACAGGTGTTTGTATCTGTACCTGTGTACCATGAGGGCAAGCCATCAGGGGTGTGACTTCTTAACCTGCACTGCTGCCAAGGAATGAACATGCATATTTCAGCTACCTGCTTTAGTGGGGGGAAAAAACCTTAAAACATAGGTAGATACGAAACAGTTTAAACTGCAAACATCATTTTGAACATTTTGTATGCACTAATACATTACTTGTCTGGTGAGGTTGTGATGCAAACTGGTAGCTGTCCTTATTCTTTAAGGAGCTGTTGCCTGCATGCACACAGCTTTCACTCTGACAGGCACTTTGTAATCAGTTCCCAAAGAAGATAAAGAAGGGAGGAGAGAGAGAAAATTTAGCTCTGTGTGCTGACAGTGTTCTCCATAGTTTGATACAGAAATACTTTGACAGGACTAAGATGTGTGGGGAATATATTGTTGTTGCAACCTGTGATTATTCCTGCTTTGAGACAGGCATATTTCTTAAGCAGTAAATTGTTATGTTTTGAAATGTACTTGATTGGAGAAATAAATGGAATAAGCAGATTCAAAGTAATTATCTGATGTCCTATTAAAATCTGGTTTTCTTTCCATGGCTTGGGAAGCTGAGCTGTTTCAGATATCTTCTTAAGAGGAGCAATGAAAATTCTAGACTGTATAAAACCTTGAGAAAATAAAATGTAGTTACCTATGAGGATGTATTTTATGAATTGTTGCTTGAAATTGGGTGCTTGCTCTAGGTACTTGCTTGAACCTCTAATAAGACATGGGTGAAAACCAGATTTGGGACTCATTCTCATGCAGCACTTGACTTCTTAATTTAAGGTCTTGCAGACTGAAGTAAAATGTCAAGTGTGTGAGTGCAAAGCTGAAATAGCAGTTAATGGAGCAAAGTGCTGAGCTGGCTTTGGTTCCACAGAGGAGTGATCTGCTGGTGTTGAATCACTTAACATGAGTGTGAGACAGTTGAAGGAGGGATGGGTATTTACTGTATAGTGGCATATGTGTAGTATAGTGCACACTGTAAGTTATTGTTCAGGGCTTTCATTGTGTTCCCAAAAGACAGCCAAACAGATGCTCACAACTAAGGGTGCTTACTAAAATAATGCATGTGCAGTTCAGCGATGGAACATTCAGCCTTCTAGTTAACATTGATTAGTTCTTGTTTAGTCAGGTTTTTTTTAAAGCTCCCAAGGTGAATTGAAAAAGAGACACTAAGCAGTTGAAGTCCAGAATTTCTATTTTGTGATGGGCTGCAGCTGGTGAAAGAGGCAGGCATGCTATCCTGGAAAGGGACAGCACTGTGCAGCAACAGGAACTTGCAAAATCACTACTATGTTTCTACAGCACACAGAGATCCTTCCATATGGACTAGCACGCTGATGATTGAGAGATGAAAAAAGCCTGGCATAATTTGTTTTTCTATCTAACCACTGCTGTTTGACTGATCATTAAAACAAGAGTGTCTATCTCATTTAACCATGGGCTATTTTCAATCTGTTCTAGTAAGAGTATTTTTTTCCAGTTACCATCTGCTGCTTTTCTCTTTCTCAGGAAGCAACTGTGTCCAGCCCTAATAGTAATCCTGGGAAATCCAATCCATGATAAAACTATCACCTCTGCCCACAGCAGCATCTGCCTTGAGGCTGATTCACCTTCCTCAGGGATCTCTGATCATGGCCGGGGTTCAGGTTGTTCTTCCACAGCCCCTGCCCTTAGTGGGCCTGTTGCACGGACCATATATTATATTGCAGCAGAACTGGTTCGACTGATGGGGTCAGTGGAATCCATGAAGCCTGTGCTACAGTCTCTGTATCATCGGATGTTGCTTTACCCACCGCCTCAACATCGAGTAGAAGCCATCAAAATTATGAAAGAGGTAGGACAATCACATGTGCAAATCCAGGCACGTAAAACAAAGTGTTTATTTAACAGGAAGTTTTGTTGATACATGCACACCAATGTATTTCAAACCTTCCCACCTAGGGATGTTGAACTTGTCCTTTCTGTGCTTCAGCACCACTCTGACAGATAGTTTGATGCAGTTGTAATAGCTGTATTTGTCTCCATAATACAAGCTACTGTGGCACTCTGTCAGTGCTCGTGCTGTGGTGCTGCATGGAGCAGTTTCTATCACTGAGTCACAATTGCTCTTTTGGGTGAGATAGAGCATAACGATCCAGTTTGCAACTTCTTTGGCATCTTTCCCCAGACACATCCTCACAGTCTGTTTTCCAGGCATGAAGGTGAATATATGCTTTGATTACATGCCCAGTTTTTGAAATCCAGTTTCTTGGAGCTCTTTTGAATAGATACAAGAAAGCTGCCAGTGGCTTAAGAAGCCATTTCAAGACCAATCCATTCTGGCCTCTTGCCCAGCATCTCTGAAAGCACTAGAAGTGGAACACTGGAAGACTTGTTTCAGCACTAGCTGAAATTATGGACTTTTCTATTCTACATGGGTACCTTTCTTCTCATGTTGTGGAAAACAAGGAAATTTATGTAATTTGTAGGAACAGTGCTATCTCCTAGAGAATTTTTCATCTAGCTTGTGCATACCTAGGCTGTTCTATTTCTGAAAAATCTCTCTTAACACCACACAGCCACCCACTTGGTTCCTGTCTAAACTGGAAGTCATCCTGTCACTGTCTTTCTCTAATTTTAAACAATAGCAAGATGATAACTGAAGTGTTAGGAAAAGCTTAGTCTAATGTTGTTTTGTGCAGGACATACCTGTTGCTTCTTTGGGCCTATTATTACATGCTTGTTTGTATTTCCTGGTGGGCATTAACAAGGTGCCACCTAGAAGGTTGAGTCTGAAGGAATCACTTTGCCTATCTTTCCATGACTCCATAATTGTGTAACAAGGTGGCTGAGGAGAGAGGTTTCCTTTGGTATAAACTATAATAAAAAAATACTTATGTTGGCATAAAAATTGTCTTCTGTGCAGTATCAGGTGAAAAAATCAGCTAAAAATGTAAAGCACTGGAGAACATTCTAAATGTGATTCTTGCTGAATATTCTCCTTTACTTGCTTTTCTGTGTCTAAAAAGAGGAAAGGTAGCTTTAATAAGTAGACCATCACTGTGCCATTTTCATTTGCTGTGAGAAATTACAGTAGTGCTACCTTGGACTTGATAGAATTATGACCTATTTATTTTATTTAAATAATGCTTAGATAATCTTCTTCTTACTTTCGTTTCTTTTCCTTTCAGATACTTGGCAGTCCTCGGCAGCTTTGTGATTTGGCAGGGCCCTGCTCTTCTGAGTCAGAATCCAAGAAGAGGTCTATTTCTAAAAGAAAGTCCCATCTGGATCTTCTCAAGCTGTACGCTTTGTTTCCTCCTTTAGCCTCTTCTGTCTTAAACCTGTGCACACAGAGCATTTAAGCAGTTCAGGAGCATACCCAGTATGAGCTGGGGTATCTGCCTGGTTAAGTAAGCTGTGAGAATGGAAAAGGTGTAAAAGCTCTTGCTTGGTTTGTCATCAGTCTGGGCCTGTTTGTAAAGACATAGATAGCTATCTTGTTGAGTTTGCCAAAATTCCCAAATATGTTGGTTTACAGCTGAAAGTTTTTGAGTATGTGTCCTTAAACTTGCAGTAAAATAAATGTGTGTTTCTTTAGAGGTGTATTTTCAAGATGAAGTCAGAGGAGGTCATAGAAAATTTAAACATTGTCACATTGAGCAAGAAGGGTTCTCAGTTCTTATAAAGATCATATCTTGTAGATAAGATCATTTTCAGGATACATATGGCCTTTAAATTTAGTTCAGCTGGGTGTTGAGATTTTTTTAGTTAAGTGCTTGTCTGTAAGAGAGAATATGCTGTGCATGGTGGTATGAGTACATGGTAACTTTCCCTTGTTGGCACTCCCTTTACAGAACGACCATGTTTGCATGAGAGACTTAATAGTTTGTTCTTACACTAATTGTCTTTCTCAGGAATAGTCTTAAAGGATAAGTTCACTTCTTTTTTTCCTGATTATGGACAGATGGTGTTGAATGACAGTGACATGCTCACCATACATGTTGCTGCATACATCACTTAAATAAACTCTGTGTTGATTGTAGTATCATGGATGGGATGACAGAAGCATGCATCAAAGGCGGTATTGAAGCGTGCTATGCTTCAGTGTCCTGCGTCTTTGCCCTGCTTGGAGCGTTAGATGAGCTGAGCCAAGGGAGGGGTCTTAGTGAAGAGCAGATCCAGCTGCTGCTCCAGCGCTTGGAAGAATTGAAGGATGGGACTGAGACAAGCAGGGACTCTATGGAGATCAATGATGCTGACTTCAGGTGGCAGAGACGCATCCTGTCCTCAGAAAACCCTGCCTGGGAATCAGGAAATGAGAAGAGTCCTGATATCAGCATTAGCGTTACCACAGACACTGGTCAGACTACTTTGGAAGGGGATATGGGACAAACAACTCCAGAGGATAATCCAGAAAATCAAAAAAACTCCCTGCCATCTCCAGCTGGACATGAAAGCAAAGAAATTCATTATAGAGAACCAGAGTCAGAAACCATTGACCAGCCAGATGTTGTTCAAAGAAGCCACACCATAGTCTATCCAGATATAACTAACTTTTTATCAGTTGATTGCAAGACCCGGTCCTATGGATCCAGATACAGTGAAAGTAACTTCAGTGTAGATGACCAGGACCTTTCTAGGACTGAGTTTGATTCGTGTGATCAGTATTCCATGGCAGCAGAAAAGGATTCGGGCAGGTCTGATGTCTCAGACATAGGCTCTGACAATTGTTCCCTGGCTGATGAGGAGCAGACCCCGCGGGATTGCCCGGGTCACAGGTCCTTACGCACTGCTGCTCTCTCTCTGAAGTTGCTGAAGAGCCAAGAAGCAGACCAGCACAGTGCACGGCTCTTCATCCAGTCACTTGAAGCACTTCTTCCTAGGCTTATAGCTCTTCCCAGCATAGAAGAAGTGGATGGAGCACTGCAGAGTTTCTCTTCAACATTCTGCTCAGGTTTGCAAGCAAATATTTACTGTCTAACCAGCATACACACTCTGACTGCACTGTACACAGATTCCCTTGTAGGATTTCATCTTCAGAGAACATACCCAGAATGAGGAGGTTTGGCCTTTACACCATACATTCCTCCACAGGAACATACTTCATTTAAGGCAAAGCAAATTGAGTATGCAGGCAGTGATCCAAAGGGAGGTACATCCATTGACACTTAACAGGCTCTGGATTATGTCCTGAATCAATAAAGAAATGGAGTTTGTTGTAGCAAGATACCTCTTTGCAGGTTTGTGAAGCTCTGTTGAGAAGCTTTGCACATGGTGTCACTAAAGAGAGGTTGGGGTTGCACCTTAGAATGAGAAGGTGGGAAGTCCCATCGCCTGTTTGCAATGAGATATAAGTAGCTTAGTACATCACTGCACTGTTATTATTAGTAATGCCAGCCTCACAAAGAGGGTGGTAACAATTCTGCAACAGTAAGCTCTAGAAAGGATAGGGAAGGAGGGGAGTTTGTCTTCATTCTTTTGTTTTTCATAATGCTGCTGTCTAATATGACAGGAAGTGCAAAGCTCAAAGCCCAGACCAAGACAAAAATTAAGATCTGCCTATCTTCAGTTCTTTAATGATTAGAACATTTGGGATCTCGACCTGTCAAACAAACAAAAAAAGTCATGCAAAGGCTAGTTTGTCCGGTTGATAGCATATTTTAAATGTGTGTAAATATATATTTTTAGAAGGGTTTCGCTTTCCTGACAGTGGCCAAAATGAAAATGTTTGCTAAAATATGTGTCTGTTTATTTAACTTACTTTACTGCATTTGCCTTTCCTATTGCTCATCTCCTAATCATTGCTTCATTCATTTATGCTCTCTCACACACATTAAAATCATGCAGAGTCAGAAGGGGGGACTCTTCCCATCATCATACAACATAATTTAGATATGAAGCTGGGTGAATAAGATGATATTCTTAATATCCTGTTTAAATGCTACCCAAATAAACCTTAACTCAGGAAGATTGTAAATGGTATTCTTAAGAAACGTTGGCTATTTTATATCACAGAAAGGAAAGAGGCACTAATGTGCACTACTTTCCTAATTGAGGGGCTCAAGAGCACCCTTTCTGTCACAAGTATTTCTTTTTTCCTGGAAAAGGGTAATCTTGAGGTTATGATGAAAGACCAGTGCTAGACCTCTAGTTCAAATCTTTGTGCACCTGTTTCCTTGTGCATGAATGAGTATGCCACTTCTTTTCCCTTTTGTCTGTAAAGTCTTTATAGAGTGCTTTTAAAGCTTTAGAACATGTGGACCTAGGAGAATTCTAGATTTTAAGGCTAAACATAGCTTTTCTTGGCATTCAGTATGAGTAATGCAGTGAGAAAAGTGGAAGAATATAACTGAATTTTTGCATTAAATCCATTGTTTGTGATTTGTATATCTTAAAAAAGATACTTAGTCTTGGACTTAGATTGTTGAGAGAGACCATTCACTTTTCTAAGAAAGCCACCCTTGTGGCTAAATCTGTATTTTAAAAATGTACACCACGTTTCCAGATGGATTTTGTGGAGTACTTGTAAAAGACACCATTCAGTAAGGAATCGTGGAAGAATGGAGTAACCAGTCACTGTATTAAGACAGCCTGGAAGAGCTATCATGGAGTTTTCATGAAGTCGTGGCTGTTGCAGGGTTGTACTTTTATGCTTTAATAAGATCTGGGTAATTCCTGTTTCAGTTGGACACCTGGAATGAGACTCATTCCAGCTGAAACAGTCCCTTAACTTGTACCTCAGATCTTAAGCAAATGTCCATCAGTCCTCCTGAGGTGAGAACTTGTGCTCCTGTGTAGATGAGAGAGCCATGAGTTTGAAAACCTTTAGAGAGAGAGAGACTTAGGAAATTTGAAACAAATGTCATGGGGTGAGAAGTCCCCTGGAGAGCTTCTGAGACACCAGTTTGATCTGCCTCTCTAAACAATGTGTAGGTCCTTACTTTAGGAGTCCTTCATTAGCACCAGCTGGTCAAGGCACTGATTAGATGATGAAGCTAGAGGGATTGATCCCATTCATTGTATATACAACATTTATTCATGTATAATTCTTGAAGAATGCGTGGAGAAATTTGAGAGTTGGTTAAGATTCAAGTTGAGAAAAGATGCAGTTCTGAGACCAGTCAGTACAGAAGCAGTATTTTTGTGTTTCTGGGAGACCTTATTTAACTGCTTTGTTTCATTTCTTGATTTTTCTTACACTTTGGAAGAATAATACAATTCAGTATTCTTTCCTTCAAGCCAGGTCCTTATATAGATAGCATTTCAAAATTAGGATGTTTTCATAGGATTGAAAGGCAATGAATGGAGGTAGGAATTTAAGGCACTGCTGAGATAAGAATGAAAAAGGTGTAGTCAGCTAAACAGAGTTGTAGTGAAATTAAAATTTGCAATTAAGTTGGTTAACTCTAAAGTTAGGAGTAAGTTAGCCCATCTAGAGTTTTGATTCCATACTTTTTAGAGAGAAGGTTTTTATGTTGGTAGGTATAATCTTCTGTTTCTGTGATCTCAGCATCTCACAAATGCAGTTGTTTTCCCGTTTTTTAGAGGAAGTTAAGGAACATATTTTTCCCCAACACTTTTTAGTGCTCAAATACATGCCCTCAACAGAGTATCGACTTTTCTGTGCACTTCTAAACCTTCCTTTTTAATTGTTATCTTGTATAGGAGGTTGCACATTTTTTTAAACATTTTGATGCAAAATAAAGTGGGCTTTTTTGTTTGGTTGGGATATTTTGTTGTTGGGGGTTTTTTTGGGTTTTTTTTTTTTTTTACTTTTACATATGCCTCTGCCTTGAGGTTTTTGTTACTCTAGCAGATTCTAGTCCCTGAGGTACATATTTAAGAGAGATAAGACAAAAAGCCAGAGGGAGATATCTACATCAATATCATGATCCTCCATCCGACAGAGTGTTAAGATGCATCTTTGTTTTCAGTGATGAAGAAATCACTACAACTACTCACAGGGTACTTTCAAGCACATGGTTGCAGTTTTGGTAGTAGGTAAAGCTGACATTCTGTTGACATCACCATGAGAAATCTACCCCAAGCAATGCCAGCCTGTGTGGATGTGGTTCGTGGCCAGCCCTATCACCCTTCTTCCACAAAGGTTGTTCCCTTGAACAGATACTCATTTTTTAGACCCACCCTGGAACAGTTACTCTCTTTCTAAATCCACCCTCAAACAGTTACTCACCTTATCCACGCCCCCAAAGTGACGACAGTGGAAAGTCCGAGAAGGCAGCAGCACAGAGCTTTCAAACCCTCACGAGGCAAGAAAAACATTTGCTTCTTTTCTGTGTGTGGATTTTTTTTTTTTACTGTTAATGGTTTGTTGTATTTTGTCTAAGAAGAGGTATGAGCTTTATGGTGGGAGGAATATATTCACAGTAAACCACTGCAGCCGTTAACAAATGACACAGCTTTGCTTCATCATGTAACTAACCTTGGAAGCTGGTTTTTGTTCCATTTCGAGCATTCCTTTAGGGTAAAGCTGACTTCTTAATCTTCCCTAATTGACATTATATGAATGGATTTCACAGTTGATGTGAAAACCATGAAATATTGTGAGTTATGTGGGTGGATCTGGTATTTCTGGTTTTTTCATGGTTCAGACTACAGATCATGGGGATTCAATTAGGTATTGCTCATACTTGATTGATATTTTTCTACCAGTAGGTCAGCTATTTGACATCCATGGGAAGAAGGGATTGTGCCATTGAGCATGGTTGTAGGCTTCATAAAAATATTGTTTTCAGGACTAGTGAGTCCTTTCTGGTGGTTTCTGGGTCTGACGGAAGTGCAAGTGCTCAGCCATTTAGAAAGTAGGCCTTGTATGAAATAAATAGGGCTTGGAGTTGTAACTAGTTCCAGCTGGCTTGGCCCTAGATATTTGTCCACATATCTCTAGGCCATGGAGAGAATGATGATTACGGACTGATCTTGTAAGGTGTGGAGCACTCCAGTCCCCATCCAGCAAATGACTTTGCCAGAACAAGTTTACTGGGGGGTTAAAAGGGCTGTTAATCTCATTAGCACCATTTGGTGCAGTGTATTTTCATTTAAGTACACAGGCTTTGGGTCTGCTCCTTTCCACCTCACTTTTCCAGTTAGCATTGCAGATGTATCCTGCCCTTTGCTTTATACATGATAGTCATCCCAATAAATGCTGGTGCTCCTTGCTTATTTCAAATTTAGCACAAATTTCAAAAACATTGTTTTGCTGGACTGTGACTGGAGTGTTCAGTTTGTCTTGCATTCTAGATGAACTATTTATTTTTCTATTCCCTACTCTAGTATGTTTAGTAGAGCAATTTCTACTGATGATTCATTAACTATTCTAGCAATCTGTTGCTGCCAAAATGTTAGGGATAGTTTCTGATATTTTTTTCCAGGAAAAATCTGTGTAAAATATGAGAGCTCACATGGTGTTTTTGTTAGGTATGATGCACTCACCAGGATTTGAGGGAAACCTAAATTTCAACTTCCAGACTCTGATGAATGCAGACAGTCTCTACGTGGTATCACATTACACTTTGCTGCTCAACCTAAAATTGGCAAACTCAGATTACTACAGGAAGAAGCCTGCCCAAGCCCCCGTGTTGCTGGTGAGTTGGGGAATATGGGATCATTGTTTTTAAAAAATGAAAATTTATTTTGCTTCCTTTCACATAAACCAGCCCACACATAAAGCCTTTAGGCTGCTTGCTAAGTGGAGTAATAGTAATTGCAAATGAAGCATTCTCCAAGCTGCTTATGAATCTTGCATGATAAGTGTTGTGCATCTAAATTACTCTGTGATTTGGTGGGAAGGAATGCTGCTTACTGATTGTCATTAAGGTCGCAGTCATTTTGATGGTTAAGCTATTTTCAGAATAGATTAGCATCATGTGGTATTGCAAGTACTGTCTCTTGACAATGTGCATGAACATATCTTCATCTTGCAACTGTTTTTTTTTTTTTTTGCCTAATATTTGATTTGAATTTCTGTAGATGAAGACATGAGAAGTTAAAGTGAAAAATAAGTAGGTCTTAGTAGTGTGAAATTATAATTTTTGTTACACCTGGAATTCCTCCACTTCTTGGGCTTTTTAAAAATCGTTTTGAAAACATGCATCCATGTTGTTTAACTTAGTTGCCCAAGAGACATTTTTTCAGAGTTTTCTGAAAAAAAAAGAAAATTGTGATATATGGAAAAAATAAGAAAAGGTGTCAAAATATATAATTATTACTGAACTTCCAGTGTAAGGGAATTTATAATCTATATAATCTCAAAAACAAATGGAGTTTAACATCATCCTTAGTTCTGGTGTGGTCTGCAGCAGATCAAGTGCAGATCTGTGACTCATGACATTCTCTAGAGGATTCAATGTGCACAACAGGCCTGAGCACGACCAAAGTATTCTTAGAGATCATTCTGACAAATAATTGGAGACCAGTTAATCTGTGATGACTGTTCAATGCAGAAAAGCCCAGTTGTTGGACAGGCTATGTTAGGTGCCACAACTTCTAATTGGATTTGAGATCCCACTCCTACCTCATGGAAGTAGCGAGAGATCAGCATGTCTCATTGTCACTGTGCAAGAACTGTCATTCTGATTTGCATTGTACATTAACTGCAGTAGGAGAGGGGAGAGCTGCTCATGTTCATGTCATTCTCCACTGCAGAGACAGACACAGAAGGATCCGGACAGGCTGGGCTGATGGGGCTTGGCCACTTGTATGAGGTTCAATGAGGTAAAGTGTCAGATCGTGCCCGTGGGTCACAAGAACCCAGTGTGGCACTACAGGCTGGGGCAGAGTGGCTGGAAAGCTGCCTGGGGGAAAAAGAACTGGGAGTGTTTATGAGCCAACTGAACATGAGCCAGTGTGGGCTCAGGTGGCCAAGAAGGCCAATGGCATCCTGGGCCTGTATCAGGAAAAGTGTGGCCAGCAAGACCAGGCAAGGATTGTCCCACTGGTGAGGCTGCACCTCAAATCCTGTGTTTGGTCTTGGACTCCCAGTACAAGAAGGACATTGAGGTCCTGGACAGAGTCCAGAGAAGAGCAACAAAGCTGGTCTAAGGTCTAGAGACCAAGTCCTATGAGGAGTGGCTGAGGGAGCTGTCTTTGTTTAGCCTGGAGGAAAGGAGGCTCTGGGGAGACTTTCTCATTGTCTACAACTCCCTGAAGGAGGGTGTAGTGAGGTGAGGGTAGAACTCTTCTCCCAGGTAGCAAGTGACAGGAGTAGAGGAAATGATCCCAAGTTATGCCAGGGGAGGTTTAGATTAGATACCAGGAAATTTTTTTTCATGGAAGGGGTTGTAAGGAAGAAGAACAGACTGCCCATGGAACCATTCAAAAACATGTGGGTATGGCACTTCAGGACATGGTTTAATGGTGAATGTGGTGATGGTGCTATGCTGACAGTTGGACTTGATGACCTTAAAGATATTTTCCAATCTTAACAATTCTAAGAGTGCAATCCTCCATTAATTCTTTTCATAACTTAATTCTTTCTGCAATCCCTTACTCAGAAGTAGATCTGGGGGCTGATGCTGTAGGGCTTACACTGTTGTCTTACATTTGGCTTTTATGGTTCTCTGCAGAAGGAGTTCATGAAGCAGGTCCAGTCCAGTGGAGTATTGATGGTATTTTCCCAGGCATGGGTTGAAGAACTGTACCACCAGGTACTAGAAAGGAACATGCTAGGGGAAGCTGGATACTGGGGAAGCCCTGAGGAGCACAGCCTTCCACTTATCAGCATGTTGACGGGTCAGTACAATATTATGGTGGCAAGACTAACTTCCAAATGTGTCTAAAACAAGCTACGATGACACACTGCTTTATTGTGTTGCATACAGAACAGCATGTCATGATGCAATATGTGGTGTCTTGTGGAATTATCAGTAGAGAAGGAGCCAGACCTAGCTGTGGCAGGTATTTAAGTGTTTGTTTTGGCTCATCAGGGTGGTTTTGAAGCATAAGTTTAAAAAAAATCAAAACTGTCCCTGGGAGACAGGGAGAGAAGTTTTGTTCACTGAACCAAAACATCTCTTAATTCTGTTAGCTTCAATTCTGGTAGAGTTGATACTTGTTAATGATAAACAGTAAGGCTGCTGTTTTCTTGATGTCATAGCAAAGCCATTTCAGTATGCCTGCAGTGCAGTACAAATATAAATAGTGGCATCTGATCCTGGAAGCTTTCCACAGATTAGACTCCCCTTGGTTCAGGCTTGAGCTATGCCAGGGATATGCCAAATGGCACTAGAGAGAAGCTGAAAACCTAGAGCACAAGTGCTTAGAAGCAATCCTTAGCTTCATTTGAGGGGAAAAAAAATCAAATTGTATCAGTTGAAAGACAGCAGGATGCCTATGATACTGTATTGATATAAAATGCACTGTCTGCTTTAATGTGTCTGTAATTAAAATAGTGTATGCAGGGAAAACAATGGCTTCAGCTGAGCCAGTAAGTGGTGATCAAAGGGCACTGCTCTGAAAGTTTTTTGCTTATTGTATTGAGCTCAGTGTTACTTTTAACTACTAATCTGGTAAGAGGGAAGAAACGCGTGGAAAAAATGATACCCAGATGTGGAGATGGGGCTTGTTAGAAAGGAAATCAACCTCGTGTCCCTAACATTAAACTCTCTGTGAGAAATGGCTCTTCAGTTGTGTTGGAGAAAGGGTTTTATTTCTTTTGTTGAGATTGAGCATGCAGAGATCTACCAAAAATCACATTTAGGAAATAGGATCCCAATGCATCTTCAGGACTAAGACTGAGGTCTGAAAACATCTAAATACAGGATTTAGCAAGATTTGAAATACTATACTAAGAAATGCAGAGATTTAAGTGTGTGGTAAGTTCTGAACTGTAATGTCTTGAAATCTCTACTGGAAGTTCTGTTCATTGTGTAACTAGAAGAGGGGGGAGAGCAGCTTGTGAGAGTGGGATGTCTCCCCTATTCAACAAAACATTGGTTATACTGGGCAAAGCCTAAGGTGCCTCAGCTCATGTTTATACCAAGGCTTTAGAAGGCTGCCAAAAAGAGTAACAAAGAAATCACACCTGCGAAGTCAGGAATGCTAGTACTTAGTTGAACACAGAGCCAGTAAGACATGTGTTCCTCGTGCCATCTGTGTGGCAAACAGTAATCTGATGTTTTTTAATGTTCTGGCAGACATCGACGGCTTGGGCAGCAGTGCAATTGGTGGCCAATTGATGGCATCTGCTTCAGCTCAGTCTCCTCTTTCCCAGAACCGGAAGACAGATGATTCTGTTGTTGCAGGTACTAAGACTGTAATATCAAGTACAAGTGTGTTATCCAGCAGTGGGTTGTTACGTACCAAAAGCATATGCAGATAAATAGTGTAGAATGACAATTTAAAAAGAAAGTATATCAGTACATCGTACATGTGAATTGGCAGTTCAGCCTGCAGGGGACAAATGTGACTTGGCTTTTTACCACTTATGATAAAGCTTCTGTTGTGCCATTTTCTTGTAGTAATAGTATTAATGTTTTTTCCACTTTAGGAATTGCTTTTGCCCGATACATTTTAATTGGCTGTTGGAAGAACTTGATTGACACTTTGTCCACCCCACTGACTGGCCGCATGGCAGGCAGCTCCAAGGGGCTGGCCTTCATCTTGGGAGCAGAAGGAGCCAAAGAGCAGAACCAGAAGGAGAAGGACTCCATCTGTGTGAGCCTGGATGGACTAAGGAGGGCAGCCCGGCTGAGCTGTGCTCTGGGTAAGGCTGCATGGGGGATGTCATGGCAGAGTCATAGCATAGGATGGTAACTTTCCTTGAAGGAATTCAGGAGAAAGAAATGCAGCATCCTCCTCCAGTTTTGCATAGTGGTGACATATGGATGGTGACAATACACAGAGTGCCCTACAGCATGAACATATTCAACCAAATTTTTTTGACCCTACCTCTTGTTGAGGTTGTATGGGATTGGGGAGGAAAAGTTGATCATACAGTAATTGTGTTGTTGCTTTACAGGAGTTGCTGCCAACTGTGCATCTGCTCTTGCCCAAATGTCTGCGGCCTCCTGTGTCCAAGAAGAGAAAGAAGAAAAAGAAATCCAAGAACCCAGTGATGCTATAGCTCAAGGTAACTACATGATTGAATTACCTACTTCATCTTACATTGCCTGTGAAGCTGCAACTGGAAAGCACTTTGCCACATATAAATGGCATTTCTCCCTCCATTGTTCTCCTGTATACCACTTGCTTGTAGGCACATAGGATGTGTGTCTTCAGTACATGCCTGCTGTCCTAAGTTCTTAACATTATGTCCCACTAATTACGTTCTATATGGAACTTATATCAGTGGAACAATGCATAAGCCAGCAGCATTTTTCAATGTGTACTTTTTAAACCTTGTGATGCTAGTACAACCAGAGAGCATCAGAGAAACAGCTTATTTGGGGATTTTTATGTGTTGGGTGGTAATGTAAACTGAGTTTGCATCGCTCTCCCTGTGTGGTTTATATATCCTTGATTATCTTTTGTCATCATCTTCAGATATTTAAAACTGTTTCTGAATGATGTTAGATTAAAATGGAATAAAAAGTTCTGCATCTCTGTACCACCATTTCAAACCCAGTGGTTGTCTCCAGTGATTATTTGAAGAAGTACACAAAATTTCTCTGTTTATGTCTAATTTCTAATAGCAAGAAGCCCATTACAAATGACAGTGTTGCACAAAAGACCTTGCTTGGTACTTAAATTTGGTGTCTTGCTAGAGAAAACAAAACTGAAAAAGCCTGAGCTTAAACTAGCTTTTGACTGCTCTGCTGGACATGGCTGAAGTGAGTTGGCCAGACTGTGCTGAATCAAAGAGGAGCCAGCAGCAGTGGCCAGAGGCAAACAGACCTGTTCTGTGAAAGCTTGCAAAGCTTCAAAACTTGTTTCTATTCCAATGCAGCATGAAAATGAAGCTTTTCAGGGGTTCTCAGAAAAAATAAATAGAACCAAATGGTTGTAGCTCAGATAAAAATTAGTTTTACTTTGGCAAGAGCTTTTTGGTGAATTCGAATTTTTTTGTATGGAAATACATATGAAATCCACAAATGCTATTTTTTTTTCCATAGCAAAGGAGATTTTGGTAAAAATAAATATCCAGTCAGCCATCTCTGAAGAGAAATATCACTGGCAATCTGCAACTGTTCTGTGGGCAACAGGATGTGAATTTGGGGGTGGAGGGTGTCAATCTAGCATTGATTTTCACTTTTTCATACTTTTTTTTCACGAATATAGGCTCAGTCAAAAAGGATTTTAGTTTTAAAGCTACCTTAGGTTTATTAGGAAGAAATGGATTTCTCTGATTTGTTGGGGTTTTTTTTGCCTAAAATTCATGTTCTTTTATAGATTTCATCACCCTGTATACAAACCAGTGTTTGTTTAAAAGCTGAAGAAGCTAATTTTATTTATTTTTTTTATGCTACAGTGAAACAGAAAGTGGAGCAGAAACTGGAGCAGATGGGGAAAGTGCAGGGAGTCTGCCTGCACACTGCTCATGTTTTGTGTATGGATGCAGTCCTTAATGTGGGTCTGGAGATGGGAAGCCATAATCAGGACTGTTGGCCTCATGTATTCAGGTACTCACCAGCTTTCCCAAAATATCCAGAATTCAGGCCATGTTGCCTGAAAGTAAGGGACTGAGAAAAAGGGCTTTGCAATCTCTGGATGTTCTGTAAAAACAGTGTCAAAGTGAATTAACTGTCAGTATCTCTAAAAGAAAAGATGGTGCTGTTTTCCACCACTACACAGGGACAAAATGCTTGGAAGCTTCAAAGTTACCAGAAGACTGTGGCAGACCCAGGAACCTTAATGGGCTTTTTAGGCACTTCCACCAAACTATGTGCTATCTAGGCACATGGGAGGCCAAAGAAGAAAGGTTATCTATGTGTAAGAAGAAAGGTTATCTCTGTGTCATTTGAGAGTTAGAAAGCATCTGTTTATGGTTTGAGGGAAATGTCCTGTGATTAGTGCAGGGAGGAGTTGTCTTGGGGTGTTATATTTGGAGTTTTAGTGCAGGAGTTGTTTTGGGGTGTTTATTAATTTTTGCTTCTCCTGTGTATTCCCAGGGTGTGTGAGTACATCAGCACATTGGAGCACACCCACTTCAGTGATGGTGCTGCCCAGCCCTCCCTTACCATCACCCAGTCCCAGCAAGCACCCGGAGGGCAGCACCCAGACTCTGAGCCTGGGGAGGCTCCTCAGGCACTCACCCCCGAGCAAGAGACCACCCTGAGCAGCCACCCTGTCATTCAGCCAGTTTCCATCCAGGATCTCATCAAGGACAGCAGTAAGGGCAGAGCTTTTGACTTCCGTGGAGGCAGTCTGCTGTGTGGTACCAGTGCTGCCAAAGCTGTTCTCACGCTCTCCACGCAGGCTGACAGGTAAAAGCACTGCTCTCAGCAACCAGAATCCTTGTTCCCAAAGCAGTACCAAAATGGCCCTTTTTGTGCTGCAATGGGCCTAATCTTTGTTCGTTTCAGCCACTTGCTTCAGTTGAATTTCACAAGAGAGCTGAGTGTTTGTCACAACCGGCAGTTTCTAAAAGACCTGGGGTTTTTTCATCTCTGCAGTACCTGCAAGTACTGAGCTGAGTGTATCTGTGCACACCAGTGACTATGCCAAGCAAATCAAATGCATCCAAGAGTGGTGGATTTCTTTCTTGCATGTAAATTGATATGTTGTATCAGTTAAACAAAGTAAAGGGGTGTCTTGTCCTGACAGGAAGGGACTGATTGACAAGACCAGTGTCAGTCAGAAAGCAGCTGCTTCTGCCAGGGCTGTGTGGACACTTTGTCAGGCTTCCCCAGTGTGTCCAGAGAAGCAAGGGAGCCAAGTATGGTCACAGAATGGCTGTCTGAAATGTCCTTTCATCATGGCCTGCCAACTGATATTATTTCTGCTATATTTTAAGCAGCCCGGGTTACAGTTGAAAAATTCCTGGGTTTGACCTTTTTGATCCAACTGATATTTTTCATCTTGATCTCTGCCCATAGAAAGGTGTTATGTGTAAATTCAGAGCCACAAGTACTGCATAAACTGCTTGTAGAAATTTGACTCTGGGCAAAAAAATACCTTTTATTTAGGAAGCTTACAATACAGCTTGGGTCTGAGGATTAGAGAATAGCAATACTGTCATTTTAATGATGCTGGTTTCATTTCTACCCTTTTACTTAAATGCAAATGTTTGTTAGGATTTAATCCCTTGTTTCTTAGGACTGTAGAAAAGTTTTTCATGAAAAGCAATAACAGAGAATCATTTTTGTCAATTTCTGGGTGCACCATATGAAATTTCACTGTAATCTCTGTGGATCTTCCCTCCAGTGTAACCACACTTATTGTTTCATGTGTACAGATTTTAACTGTTAAATCCTAAGAGCCCATTGCAGCTGAAAATAACAACTCTTGCTTGTATTTGTCACTGTTAGCCAAAACATAGCCCCATACTTGCCTCTGTTAAAAAAATTAACTCTACCCCAGCCAAATTCAGCAAAATATTCCAAACTAGCAATTCAGGTATGGTAACCTTAGGTTTAAGACTTGAATTAATTTATTTTTCAGGTTAGGGTTGGTAACTTCAGATGGAGCAAACTGGTGTAACCCTAAAGTTAGTGAAGCTATGATGATATGTGTTGTGAGGACTGGGCATGTTTCAACTGGTTCTTTGATTACTGGTTCATAAATGGCTTATGGTAACTTGAAGAAGTGACTTTCTGTTTTAGCACTGTAGTGAATCTTGAAAGGGTTCTGGTTGATTCCACAGCAACCTGCTTTCCACCCTCCAATTAATAAAGCTTCTAGATCAAAGTCTTGCTGCAGCACTGCATAAATTAAAAAGCCCTCAATTACCAATGTGTCACGAAAGCCAGTGTATAGAAGCCACAAACAGACAGGAGTTTTCCTCTTACATTCACATTTAAGTCTGCATCTCATGAATTTTTCAGTTAGATTCTGTTCTTTACCTACAGGCTTTTTGAAGATGCTGCTGACAAGTTAAACTTGACGGCATTGGCAGGCTTCCTTTACCAGCTCAAGAAGGCTTCTCAGGCCCAGCTTTTCCATTCAGTCACAGATACAGTTGATTACTCACTAGCAATGCCAGGTAAATAACCTGAAGATCCTGTACAGAGTGTTTTATATATAATTGTACTGCTTACAGGACTAATCTTTCTTATTACAATTGTGGGAGCAATTTTTTGTCTTCAGAAAAAGTTGAGCACTTTATTTGGACAGAGACCACATCCACACCTGCTTTGAAACACATCACAGGACATTCATTTGAGTCTTGGACTTTGGGGGGTGTTAATTGTGTGCCAATATATAATCACAGCTCTATTTTTGAACCCAGACCAGTATGGCAACTTGGGTCAGTCTAGACTTAAGACAGTGGATTTAGGTTTCATACTTGACAGTAGGATAACCTCAGATGTGTTCAGGAAATGGGCGATAGAGAGCAGAGCACACAAATGAAGAATGTTAAAGCAGTGGGATTTGTCCTGCTTGATTTTCCCCAACAGAGTAGAGCATGTACTTCACATCAATCAGAAGTTACATAAATAACACAGGTTTTGTTTTGTCCTGTGGTAGACACTGTTTTTTTTCTGAGTCTCCAATTTAATTGGTTTCCTCTCTCCCTGAAGTGCTGCTTATTGTTTTCTAGGTATGACACTTCAAGATTTTGGGTTTTTTAGTCTTGCTTGTCTCCAGACCTCAACGTTCATTACTCTAGTTTTAATTAATAGATTTCGTCTTTTCATGTTATGTAGTGGTCAATCAACTGTTGTTTTAATACTGAAATTAAAATTAAGATAGAGGAATTAAGTGCTATTTTTTATTTTAAAAGTGATATGTCCCCTGATTATGTCTTTTGTTAGAGATAAAAGCAGTGTAAAGTTATTTGAAATGAGAGGATGAAGTGTCTTTCCAAATGTTGTAAGAGCAATGGAAGATGAATCCCTTTCAACAGGAAATAACAAGTATTAGTGACTGGGGAACAGAAAAAAATTTTCTTACATTCTGTTCTTTGTATCTTTTCCTTAATAAGAAATACAAAATTAAATACCCAAGCCAAATAATTTGCAGTTTACAATCTTTCCTGTAGATGTCACCAAAACCTTTCACAACTACCACTTTGGGTCTTAATATCAGTTTATTTAACTCCTTGCTTAACTTTTCTGCAAGACTTTTCCAAGCCTTTGTCTTTTGTATGTTTGCAAAAAAAGTGATCACTTAAAGTAGGTTTAGTAACCTTTAAACTTGGGTCCATCTCCTGTTCTTTTATCTACACAGGCATAGGCTGTGTTTTACATTGGTTTGGGGTTTATTTTCCTTTTTCTTGCCCCCACTAAAGCTTATTAATTATCAATCACTTAATCAGTAATTTCTAATTCTTCTTCAGACATTTAGGAGTGGAGGAGCAGCTGATGCTTAGCTTCCATTTATTCTTACACTTTCTTGTAGGTGAAGTAAAATCCACACAGGACAGGAGAAGTGCTCTTCACTTATTCCGACTTGGTGATGCCATGCTCAGAATTGTAAGGAGTAAATCCCGCCCGCTGCTCCACCTCATGCGCTGCTGGAGCCTGGTGGCTCCTCACCTTGTAGAGGTAGGAATGGGGGACAAAAATGGGAATGTGTGCATGAAGCAACAAAGCTGAGAAAGATGAAGAAGGCTTGATAGCTCTTAAAATGTATAGCAACCTCCAACATTGTCAAATCTGCTCTGTGTTGAATACACTGTGTCATATATTGCCATACTGCCACCAAAGCATGTGCTTAAGTTACTGAAATGGACTGAGACAGGGTGTTGGACTTCTGCAATATGATGCAAATTGTGCCTGGAGAAAAAACTGATACAACCCCAAGGGGCTCTGACTCCCCCATCTGCTTATATTCCAGTCAAGGTCTGCATCCTTGCAATTCTTCCTATAAAAGGATGCAGGTTTTCTTTTCCTATATAGAGCCAGCTCAGCTGCTACCTTTGGAAGAGAAAAAGGGTGACACAGTCCAAACAAAAGACAGCATTTCACACAAGTTCTGTTCTGTGGGTTTTAGTATTTAATTTATTTAGCTCTATGTGTTTTTGTCAGCCAATTTTCATACATCTGTGGACCTCTAGGCAGCTCAGAGTCTCAGTCATCTGTTTCCAGGGCAGTAGTCTCCTGTTTTCATTACAGTGGGGTCCCTGGTCACATCAGTGATGAAGCTGTTTTGAAGGTTCAGTAACATGCAGTGCTTACCTTCCTTGAAAATGTCTGACTAAAAGCAAATTTTTTGCTTGGACATAGTCTAATCCTTCTCCTTTCCCTGTAGGCTGCCTGTCACAAGGAGAGACACGTGTCTCAGAAGGCTGTCTCCTTCATCCATGACATCCTCACGGAAGTGCTGATGGACTGGAACGAGCCTTCTCACTTTCGCTTCAACGAGGCACTTTTCCGCCCCTTTGAGCGCATCATGCAGCTGGAGCTGTGTGATGAGGACGTCCAAGACCAGGCAAGTTAGCTCTGATCAATGCGTTTGTATCTGGTCTCCATGCCCATAAGAATGGTTTCCAGAGTGCACTTGGTCCACCTGAAAGTGCTTCCCTGATTCCCTTTGAATGCTGCCCCTTAATCATCTTCAAGGAATTAGGAATTTAGGAATTAAGAGTGCTCTGCCTACCCAATTCAGCATTGTGGTAGAGCACAGAGACAGCAGACCTGGCTTTAAAGCAATTAAATAAAGATTTTCTACTATCTAAAAAATTTAAAGAGTAAATTAATCTAGATTATCATAGTGAGGCCTAGGAATGTGTTTAAAGACATTCCTTCTGAAGATCCATTTGTATATCAGTTCTGCTTTTTGGCTGTTTTCTTTTAACCCCTCCTACACTGGCTGCAGGTGATCACCTCTATAGGAGAGTTGGTGGAAATGTGTTCTACCCAGATCCAGTCGGGATGGAGACCCTTGTTCAGTGCCCTGGAAACAGTGCATAGCAGCAGCAAGTCAGAGGTCAAAGAGTACCTCGTAGGAGAATACTCTATGGGTAAGGACTTCCTGCACTGTTTCAAATATGCTTTTGATTCCCTGGGGGACACTAACTCAATATATTTAAATGCCTAAACTGAACGTGGCACTACAATACTCCAGAACTGTACCAAAGTATCTGACTTAATAGTTGGGGTAGGAAGGAAAGCAGATGTGTTGTTCTGACCTTTTGTCCTCTACATTCTAACAAATTATTTGACTGAGAAAGAAAGGCGTCAAACCTACTTGAATAATTCTGAGCAAGACAGTAGTGCAGGGGTACTGAGTTTGGCTGAGCATTTGTCACTATCCTACTGGAAAAAAGACTGTATCCAAGCAGCATGTATCTTGTGAACTGTCTTTCCTGTTGTATGAAATCTATTGCTCTTATACCTAAGGGTAACTTAATGTGATAATCTGGGCAAGTGCTTGTCCAGGCATTTGATCACAAGGCTTTCATATTCCTAGTGCTATTACAGACTATATTTCTGTAAGAATGTGCATCCTTCCTGGAGGTGTTTGCTTGCATGGAAATGCGTTAATATGGGAAAATCCATTTTTTCTTTTGCCCCATTATGTTTAAACATGACAAGTCACACGTAAGGGACGTGGTTTTCCTCCTAAACTTTGTCATTGAGATATGTTATGGTTGATGGCTGAATGCTGGTGTACACAGCTTTTGAAGAAGATAATCTACTTTGGAAAATCAAGGCTATTTTGGTACTCTATAGTCTGAATAGTTTTCTGCATGATTGATGTAATCTTGGCAGTTACCAAAAACTAAACCAGAAACTAAACAGAAACTTCCACCAAACAGAAGTATTAGCTCCTGAGTTCAAGAGTTCAAACCTGCTCCTACCATTTGAACAGGCATAAACTGGTATTTGTCATAGACTGGGCAAGGGAGGGAGTCTCTGTCACTTCCTATGAAAGGCTACATGAGTTGCCCCAGGGGCAAGAGAAGGTTTTACTTTTAAGATTATTTCTGTCTCTGACCAGAATAGAAAAGATTCTACAGATTCAGTTAAATTGTTGGAAAATGGTTGGAAAATTATTTTAAGGGAGTGTGAGGAAGAGTTCTCATCTTGTTATCTCCACAGGGAAACGCCAGGCTCCAGTGTTTGATGTCTTTGAAGCATTTCTAAACACAGACAACATCCAGGTCTTTGCCAACGCTGCCACCAGTTATATTATGTGCCTTATGAAGTTTGTCAAAGGACTGGGTAAATATTTTCCTATTGTCATGATATCTCACAGAAGAGAATAAATCAATTATGTAATACATAGCACGGTAGGAAAGAGAGGGGCACTGAAGATGTTGAGTCCAGAATGCTTTAAAAAAATAAAATAAATCAAGACCAAGGGATTATTTCTGTAACATTTTTAATACTATCAGTTCTTCAAGTTTTTATGGAAGCAAAGATGCATCTCACTATTAAAAGTGTCTGCTTCTTAACTTGTTCTTAGTTTACACCAGGATTTGCTTATATTCATGTAAATAATAAAACGAAAAAACATCCAAACCTAGAATATTGCAGAAATGGCCTGGCATTGTGCAGAGACAGCAGGGATTGTTTGCAACAGAGCAGGGCATGTTTTACACTGTGGGCAGCAGAGACCAGGCATAACATATCAGGGTGACCCTGCAGAGTAATTGTCATGCTTCACCAGCCTTCAGAACAAAGGCAAATGGTGCTGGGCCGTTCTGCCCCCATGCTGGTGATCCATGGCTTGCCTTGATCATTAGAGTTTGACACTTTTCACTGAACTGTGACATTGTTGGGGTTTTTTTGTGGATGTAAATTATAGAACTTCTAAGTTGTGATAAAATGGAGCTTTTGGTTTCTATATGAATACTAATTCACAGAGATGGGAATGTGAAAATTAATTCACAGAGATGGTTGGAAATAAACCAACATGTCTTAAAATCTAGGTCTGTGAGTAGCTCCTTTTGATTTAAATGAAGCACCTAACTGCAGAAGATCTACTCTTTAATGTTACTCTTGTCTCATTGACCTATTTCACCATTGATTTAAATGGGCGAAGAATTCACCTTGTGATGTAATTGTAATTGTAGTTATTACTACAAAAGAGAAATAAACTTACATGTCCAGTACCAAGAAAGGGAACTCATGTTGTTTTTCTGCAGAGCTTAAAAGCCTGTCTTGTATTTCTTTACATTTCTTGCATTCGTAAGATAATTTTGACCCCATTGTGGTCACATATCAAAAAGCAAGGTCTTTTTTTGTATTAAATGTAATAGGACTATGGGAAACGTCCGCAAATACAATGCCATACTATGTGCATTTTATTTTAAAACTAAAGGATTCAAACTTCGTTGGCTGTCTTGGCTGATCTCAGTAGTAGACAAAACTTTAAAATACATTATGGAGGGAATAGTTAAGAGCATAGAAAAAGCAAATAAATATAGAGAAAGGAGAACAAGTAGGATCTAATAAAAATTTTTAATATTTATCTTGTGCTCTTTATGAGAGGAATAACTTTTTAAGGCAAGAAAATGTTCATATCGATAGGCATTTAGTCACACTTCAGATTTGGCACTGAATGAGAAGTATTTGGCTAAACTGGAAAAATGGTTTTGAGCCAAGTATTCTAAGGTGGACAGAACTTTAGCTGAGATGGGACAGTCAGACAGGGAAAACAATGGAGTGAATGGAGTTATCCAGAGAGGAGCTCTGCAGCAGGATGCCTTGGAACTGTTCTGGTTATTGAATTCTGTTAGTGAAGCTGGCCTGAGAGGAGCAGTCTGCTGATTGAAGTTAGGAATACCAGCAACAGTGGCACTAAAACCTCAGGATAACTGTCATACAGTTGAAACTGTGAGACTTGATGCCTGCATTAGACAGCAGAAGGAAGTGTAGTATACAAAATATAAAATGATGGATTTAAGCAGTAAATAAACTAATAGGAAGAACTTGTGGTAGACGAATTTTCCAGGGCAGTGGGGTACAAATGAATAGAAAAAAATACTACAGTAATTAAGCAATGCTTAATAGAAGTAATTAATTCCTACACCCATGGAAGACAGTGGAATAGAGTCAATAAGACAGATAATACTATATATGATTATTAGAACTCCCAAAGACTCTACTAAGAAATATTAAATAGGTATATGTTTATTAAAGCATTTTTTCATGTAAAAATTTGTGTACAAACTATGACCAGTATTACTGTATTGTTTGTGTGGGGGTCAGCTGGTTGTCATCTAAGAAGATCAAACAAAGGATGTTTTCTGGATTCTGTTCAAACGTTAGGGTGTAACTGAATGAGAAAAGAAAATTAATGCTGTACTTACTGTTTTTCTTCTGTCCTTCCCAATGCTGCCTTTCCTGTCCCCAGGGGAAGTAGATTGTAAGGAGATGGGTGACTGTGTGCCAGGATCAGGATCTGCATCTACAGACTTGTGCCTTCCCGCGCTTGATTACCTCAGGAGATGTTCTCAGGTATGATGAACAATCTTGTACAGGCACTAACCTAGCCTGGGAAATAATTCTAACCTGCAGGCTTTGCATCAGTCATTGGATGATTTGCATGAACCCTACAGAGTCTTTGGTGACCCTGATGGTAATACCCTGTGCTGCCAAATGGACAGTGGTAATCTGAGGGAGTATCATACCTTCCAGGCCAGTTAGCAATTACTCCTTCCGGGAAAACCGAGTAAAGACACTCAGACCCAGGGTGCTAGTGAGAAAATGTGAATGTTCAAAAACATCGTAGTAACATAATTCAAAGCTAAATTCATTCTTGTTTAAACAGTTACCATAAACAGTGTTGTGAATGAAAGACAAAAAAAAAAAAAAAAAAAAAAAAAAAAAAAAAAAAAAAAAAAAAAAAACCCAGAATGCAGAAGCAGCTTATTTGTACCATGCAGACATATCTGAAGCTCAGGTCAAATATCTAATAATTAGAATGTTGGCATGTTTTCTCTAACCTTCTTGCACACAGCATATATTATTATCCAGGGTTACCTGGACATTTTTTATCTGATTTTATAATGTTATTTGTATTTCTGTAGCACCTGCAGGTCTTTTTGTTGGACCTAGGCCATGTTTTTTGAATATAATACAAAAGCACAACAAAGGATACTATCATTGCTGAAAGCACTTAATATCTAAATTCAGAGATAATGGGTGGATTCAGTGTGCAGACTGAGAAAAGAAGGGAAGAATAAGTCAACTCAGAATAATAAACAGCAGATATACCAAACTCAACTTGCTATCTTGTTCATCTAAAAAAATTAGTAAATATCTGTGTATATATCTAATGTATGTTCTGTCTATATGCTATCTGTACCACATTGCTGTTCCTCATCCTTGCAAACTCCAGTTCACAGTGAGGGGGAAATATTTTCTCCTCTTTAAAAGAAGCAGCCATTTATATCTTGTTATACCTTTTAACTTGCCAGTAAAAGTAGAACAGGAATGACTAAAAAAAATCTTGTCTGTATATTGCAAGTACATTATTTACTTAGAAAGACCTGATTAAATGCTGGTATTATCCCTGCAATAGTATGATTAACAGAGCTTTGGAGGTCATAGATGCAATCAGTGAGTTGTAACCTTTGCCCTTCACAAATGAGAAGAGAACACACTCCCATCTCAGAAATGTGTTATTTAAATTGCTGCTCTCCCTCTCTTTACCCACAACTTTTTACTTGTCAGTGAATGGAAGACTTCTGGCCTCTAATTGTGTTTGCATACTTTTTATTTTATTTTACAAACCTGTGTTTTATGTGATTACTTTTACAAACTTTCCCATGGATGTTTACCTCCTCTTTTTTTCTCTCTCCCCTCTTCTCCACCCTTCCAAGTTGTTAGCCAAAATCTATAAAATGCCCTTGAAACCCATCTTCCTCAGTGGCCGGCTGGTTAACTTGCCCCGAAGAGCGCAGGAACAGTCAGCCAGCAGTGAGGATGGGATTGAGTGCATCCTTTCTGACTTTGATGATGACACTGGTAAGTGCATTGAAAGTAGTAAATTCAGAACTAATCAATTGTTTCTTCTATGTGTTGCTGCAAATTTTGCCAACTGCTGAAAGCAAAAAGGAGGGAAAACTTCATAGTTTATTGTTTCCTTGTTGTCTACACACACCCATGTGTGCACACAGAGCTTGGAAGTTCAGGTCCTGTCACCTTCTTTATGTAAAAGATACAGTTCATATATAAGAAAAATACAACCCCTCTCTTAGGGCAAAACAACAATATTTTGATTAACAATTATTTTGATTATCCTGAAATTCATAATACAACCATTGTGTATTTCTGAAAGCGAACACAAAACTACTTTCTAGACCACAGCTGAAGTAAAGGAGTGAAAATCTTTTACAGTTGGTATTGGCAGGCCTGCCTTTAAGAGAAAAAAAAAAAACAGTATTGAGTTACACTCCACAAAGATAAAGAATAATTGTTTAAATCTTTCCAAACTTAGGCCCTGTGGTCTGTTGAAATAAACAGTGAATTTCTGAAGTCCATAAAAAGCACTATGACCTCCAGAAAAAACAAGCAGCATTTGTCTCCTGATTATTTTTATGGTTTATATGGGTTGTGAATTAATCGGGTGTTGGATGAACTAGAACGTACAGGGCCAAGCAGTAGAGGAATGCAGCCTTATGGCTTCTGGGCTCAGGAGGCCTTCACAGCTGATGCACGGACAGAAGACTCTTCAACTAATTCAAGTTGAAAAGTGACATGTTTATTCAGCACGCTGGGCACACTGGGAGGTAGCCCTCCAAACATGTGTGAATTTCCAAAACTGTAGCTTCTCCATATATCTACAAAAGCTCTACATATTCATAAAGACATACAGACACCTATACATATGCATCACCTGCCCCCGCTTGGTATTACAATGAGCTGAATGTTCATTACGGCTGCGCAGTCATCTTCTTGAATTGGGTCAGTGGGCTTCAGAAGATGAAGTAAGAAGTCTTCCTCATGGTAAATTCTTCACCTTTATCTGGTTGCCAGGACTTTGTGACCCCCTTGGTCATGGTCCAAACTCCCTCTCCTGGGCCCAATCATTGTTAGAAGCCAGGTGTATTTGTTGTTCCTACCCTTTTACAATTCTTCATATATTCCCTGTAATTTCTAAGAATACAGCTAAGTCAAATACAGGGTATGTTGTCTTTTCTTCAGTTATCCCGATCTGGTAATAATTACTCTTTTCTTAATCTCCTTGTTAAGCCCCTAATCAAAATATATGGCCTTTGTCTTACTAGCTACATTTCTAACTTAACCCCTTGATTCATTCCCCTGTTTCTCTGCAAAGTTAGTAAATTCTTTTACTGATACACAGATTCTTCTTCCTCTAACCAAGCCATGCGATAACAATCTCTTAAAACAACACTGTACGTTTTTGATAATGATGTTAAGGTGCCACTCATTGTATCATCCTCAAATTCTAAACAGTCATTACAACAGACAAAATCAAACTTATGGTAACTACAATCAATAAAACAATAATTGGGAGAACTAAAGCATTAAGTATACCCATTGATTCTGGTGACCATCCAGAAAGTACATCCCACTAATGGTGAGACATATCTTCCTCTAACGTTTTAAAGACCCTCTGTATGGTGTCTGTGTCATGATGTATTGTAATTCAGATCTTCTTTCCCATAATTTTAATTTCTTCAAGAATTTCCTTTAGATCTTCATGTTTTGATAACTGTTTGACTAAAGTTAAATTCATTCCTATAGGCACAGGTGATATTTCTTGCACTTCTTTCTAGTCAAATTTGCCTTTAGATACTGATGTGATACAGCAGGTGCCTGATAGGAGAAATTACATCCTTCAATTTTGGGAAAGTTACAAATGCACAGATTAAATTGTGTTTCATTTATGATGAGCTCGTCTACCGCTATAGTGGAACATGCTATTCTGAGGCGTGCACACCTTGACTTATATATACAAGCAGGGTTGTCTGGTTGACTGAATAAACCTCAGAGTGACAAATGCTTTGTTCTGTATCCAGACAAGTATCTTGATCATTATTCATATTTCCTTCACGTATAAATCCTAATTGTCTTCTCGTGGCACATGACTCTATATTAATAGTCTGACACTTCCCTTCAACCTTCTGTGTCCACGTTCTGTGTTCAGAAGGATACAGTACAGTTCCTTCATGATTCAAACTTAAAGCAACTGTTGGGTATATTAAATCCTCTGATGCATTATGTATAGTCAAAACAAAAGCAGTACTACACTTGTGACAGGATCATAGGTAAAATTGACCAAAACCCACCAAGACTGAAGTTTTCTTTCTAAGTCAGAAGAATTATCCCAAACAATTTTGCAGATCTCAGCAAGAAAGGTGCCTTCTCCACTTTCCTTTATAACTGAGGCAGCCACTGATTGCATCCATAATTGTGCTTGTACACACCTTAGAGCTAAATAAATATTCTCAGTAGCTGTACCCAAGGTATTGATTATCAATTCATGGTCCCATTCTTCTATATTTTCCCATTCTGGTAGTATCTTGGACACTTTCCACTGAGTGGTACCTAAAGCTAATAAAGGAGATGGTAAAGGCTATTGTGACTTAATTGTGTCACTACCAGCTGCAGTTAATTTGTTCATTAATACCTCTGAATTCATTGTATTCAAAACCCCCAGTCCTGTTCTTAATAATCCAGTCAAATCTTTTTCATCTGAGCATGTATGGTATACACTTCTGTAACCAAGTGGTCTCATCCATAAAAGAGGTCTTAAGAAACGGGGTACACTCCAGTTTAATGGCAGAAGCATTTACCTGCATTGGCATTTCTACTCACTTCAGGGGCCATTTTGGATTAAGCAGTAGCCTTTGGAGTCCAGTCTTTTTAATAGCATATGGTCCGATTTTGGTAATTATAGGTCAAATTATCTCTTTTAGGGTCTGGATGAGTGTAGTCTGAATATGGGCAGTCTGTCTTGGTAGAGGCTAATTGGTTGTTCTGGTTGTTCTATGCTTCCAAGGAACAACACAGACTTGAGTTATATTATAGTCAATTCTGTGATTCTTGTCTGCACATCCTTCTATTCTGAGTCTGAATTCAGGACAGTTGCTTAAGCATTTGTCACAACATTCAGGGCTAATCCGGATGAGTTCCATTGGTTCTTGGTAGAATTCGTGGAACCCATCCTGAACAAACGCATATTCACATCCCCAGACATTTCTCCCTTCCCAAACAGATGCATTTGTGACTCTCAGCATTTTTGACAGAGCCTTACGGGAGTAAAAGTCATAAGCTTTTCCTTGACAAGTGTATATACCAGTTGCATTGTACACACGCGGTATTGCATTAACTTCAGTCATGGTCATAGCTACGATCGTGAAGGCCACAAATTTCCAAATTGTACTTGCCATTCTTTGAAACAAAGTCATTTTAAATACAAACTAGATTAACTTTTCTTCTTACAATGTACTTATTTTCCCAAGTAAGCTTTAATTTCAGTTCATTACTACCCAGTGTAACTTTCCAAACACCTTCTGGATTGTTTTTCACTTGCGTATGGTGGATCCAGGCGTTCTGTTCTTTGTCCTTGATTAAAAGTGGTGAGAAGCACTTGGAATGGTCCTTCCACTGTGGCTCTGCAAAAGAGTTGACATATACATAGTCTCCAGGCTGTATGTCATGTACTGGTCCGTCTAATTCCCTGCTCCAAATCCCAGCCAATGCTTCTCAATTTCTGAGTTGTTTGTTTAGGGCCATCGTGTAGCTGTGTAGGGTTTCTTCCCCTGCTGGGGTTAATGTTTCCTCTTGTACCCCCTATGGCCTTCCATATAATATCTCAAAAAGGACTTAATTTTTCTTTTGTCCTTGGTTTAGTCTGGATTCGCAGTAATACTAACGGAAGAGCCTGGGGCCAAGGTAATTTTGCTTCTTCCCATAGCCTTATAATTTGTTGCTTGATTAAATTATTCATTTTTTCCACTTGGCCACTTGACTGGGGATGATACAGAGTATGAACTTCCCAGTCTGTGCCCAATTGGCAGCTAATCTGCTGTACAATTTTTGAAATGAAGTGTGGCCCTCTGTCTGAAGATATGGTGGCTGGGACTCCAAAACATGGTATACTGTTATCTCTTGTGACAGTACTTTAGTTACCTCTTGCACCTTGGCAGTTCTGGAATTAAAGGCTTCCAGCCATTCTGAAAAGGTATCTGTCAGTACCAATAAATATCGATACCCCCTTTCCTGGGAAGTTCTGAAAAATCAGTTTGCCACTGTTGCCCAGGACCATAGCTTCTTCCAATTTGTCCAAGTTTTGATTTGGGAATATTTTTGGGGTTAGTTTGGAGGCAAAAGACTACATTATTTGGTCACTCGAATAACTGTACCTTGTAAATTTCTGGCTACAGTCCTATCTATTAAATAATTATACAAAGTGTCTATTCCCCAGTGGGTTTTCTGATGCTCCTCTTTTAATAGTGACCATAACAAATAGGAGGGGACTACAAGTTTTCCTTTCCCTTCTTGCGTAATTGCCCATCTTTCCTGCTTGTATTTCCCATTTTCAGTCTCAATAAGTCTCTTGTCCTTCTTGTTATAGTTTGGCTCACCTTCTAGAGAAATTTGTCCATCTGGAATTAAAGCTGAATGGGATACACTCCAGTTTCACTATGACACACTCAGAGGTCACTTTCTGGTGTGCCTTGATATGCATGATAGCTACCTTCACAGGTAGATTTCCTTTTTTTAAGCCTGTCCTCCACAGGGGGTGTGTTCCTTGCCCTTCCTGATACACTAGAAGCCCATACCCCAGGAAATACCTGATCCATTATTTTCTTGTTAAACTTTTCTTCATCTTCAGTACTGGTCTTATTAATTGTTTCATTAATTGTAATATTAAACTCAACATTTCTACATACTGTTGGTCTTTAACCTCCAAAATAGCCTCCCCATATTTAAATATGATTTTTATTTCTAGCTGCTCCAACAAATCCCTACCCAACAGTGCCTTTGGTGTGTTGGGCATATACAAAAATCTGTGAATTCCCTCTTGCTTTCCAAGTTTATATTTTAATGGTTTGCAAAAATATGCTTTTTCAGATTGGCCAGTTGCCCCCTTTACCATAACACAATTGTCTATTATAGGCATTAAAGCTTTATTTAACATTGAATATGTTGCTCCCATGTCTACCAAAAATTCCATTTTCTTTCCTTTATTCCCTAGCTTGATTTTAACCAGAGGGTCCACTGGGGTGAGACTCTCCGGTCACCCTCAGTCTGCTTTGACCTGTGCAACCACCCCTTCCCTTTGGGGTTTCCTCTTCTTTTTTCATTGCCTTCTCTCCATTCCAGACATTGGTTTTTCCAGTGACCAATTTTCCTGCACATTGATCTTTCCCAAGCCAAGGCAGACCTTGTTTTGGTGGTCCTTTCCCACATCTCCCTTTTCCTCCTTCTCTCACTACTTCTACTAGTTTTCTCATTCCTTGTTTGTATCCTTCCTCTCCATTGCTAAAAATCCTCCATGTCTCTTCTAATAAGTTTTCTAAATTTCACCCCATTGGCCCCTGGATCTTCTGAAGCTCATGCCTAATGTCCCCTGTGGACTGAGTCAAAAACAAATTTGCTAACTGTTGTATCCCGTCCTGAGAATCAGGATCTAAAGATGTATAATGACACATTGCCTCATGCAAGGGATCTAAAAATTCAGAAGGACTTTCAGAAGGACCTTGTCTCACTTTATATAGGGCTGGCCAGTTTATGGTTTTAGAGATCGCCCTCTCCATTCCTTTTATTACAAGGTCCCAATAATGTTCCAATTTTGCCAAATCTTCTGGTATATTTGGATCCCATCATGGATCCTGGAGGGGAAAAAATTCCTTAACATCAAGTTGTGATGTTCTACAAGCATCCTCTACTAAATTCCCTGCTGTTTTCAAAATTAACTGCTTCTCTGTCTCAGTCAAAGCATCTAACAGTAATTGAATATCAGCCCAATCTGGGTTGTGTTGTTTCATCATATATTTTAATCATTTAGCTGTGCCTATCGGATCACTCCGGTAGTTCTTGGCAAGCCTTTCCCATGCCTGTAAATCAATAGTAGAAAATGGGATTTTAACTAACATCCTCCTTCCTTCAGGTCCTACCGCCCATAAAGGTGCTTGTATTATTTCTTTTGTTTGTTTTCTGCTCCAGGATACTGTGAGGCCATTTGGGGAGGGCTCCTCATCTTCACTGTCACTATTAGGTAATGGAGGATATAACACTAGTGATGGTTTATGTGATCCAATCATAAATGGAGGAGCAGACAGCTCAGCTTATTTCTTTAATGCTTCCTTTACTTGCTTCCTAGTCCGAGATGCTATGGGGCTATGTGGGGAAGAAGGAACTGGAGTTGGAACTAGGGTCTCCAATCCTTCCGAGTCTGCATCCCCTCCTGATCTCTCTTGTCTTTTGGGGGAGTTTTTAGGGGGAGGCCTAAACAGATTGGCTAATTCCTGTTCTTGTGCCTCCTTGTGAGGATGGGTTCAGCGTTGATTTATTGAACAAGTACTGCAACATCGTTTGGGTTTTCCTCTATTTTCTCTATTTCTTCTCAAAGGCCAATACCAGGAGATCAGAGGGAGGTTTAATTCTACAATCTCTCTGCTGCTCAGGATGATTCTGGAGAGTAAAGAACATATCAGCATATGTTACTTCCTACCATTTCTGTTCCACATCAGCTGCAATAAAGTGTCATAGTCTAAGGTTCCAACCAGTGGCCATCTAACAACTCCTTCTGGCCTATAAAGTGGCCACCATTGTTTACAAAATGGAATTAAATTCCTTTTATTTTCAGTTCCTCTGTAGCCCACCAATTCTTTCCAGTGTGCCAAAATACAACCCAAGGGACTAGCCTTAGAAATTTCTTTACTCTGGTTAGTTCCCATTTTTCTTTTCCCAGCACTTTACTTTATCCCAACTCTCTTTGCCTAGATTTGAAAGTCTCAGGGTATAAAAATAGGCTGAGCACACTCAGCTCTAATTACTTCTGCTGGCTTCCCTAAATTACCTGAAACCCCCTTCTGCAATGATTCAAACAAACCTGTTACTTCTGTGGCCCTCACGACCGGTTGCCAATAAAATCTTTATAGATCTCTGTGTGGCCTTTGTCTCCTTAAAATAACATGAATGACAAAGTGACTCTCTTGATCTCCTCCACCTAAATGTCTATCTGTACCACAGCTCTTTACACTGAATGCAGCAGAAACAAACACAGAGTTCACAAGGGCAGCCCTTTGGACAAGCAACCTCTACAAAACTCGCTCTTCTCCAATTTCTATTTCTATTCATAGGACATCTCAGCTACTTATTTCTCACTCTCTCTACCTAAACTTTGCTTCACAAAATCTCACAGTCTTTTCCCATTTTTCTTCCCACACAACCCAATCTTCGGGTACTAAGCGTGACTTCAGACACACCAACTTTAAAATCTCTGGTTCAAAATCAGCTCAATTAAGGTGGTGTTTCCACTGACCCAGGACACATTCACTTTGCTGCCCTGCAGAATATCAGTAATATCATCATACACAAATATTATATTACAATAACACCTATGCATAATGCCGACCTCTAAATGAACCAGGGGCTCCAGAGAAACGTCCACAGAGGCAAGCTATTCTATGTATCCCTTCATGAAGTTCTAAACTCTCTACTGTAGGAAATTCCCAATCTAAAGACACTAAATGGCCACCAGAAGTCTTATATAATCCTTCTAGGTAAACCCATTTGTTTCTTCTATCTATTCCATGATTCACTGGAGTAACAAATTCCCATGGATCAAGTCCGAACCACTGTGTAAGAGAGATTCCTTTAATTCTCTTAGCCATGGTTGAAGCGCAGCCCACATGTATACACGCTTCACTGTGCACGCTCACCACACCTCCCCATTTCCCTTCTCAGGGGGAAAATGTACCAAAACTGCACACAAATCTCAAAACCACACCAGCACTCTTCACAGGCTTCTCTAGCCCTAGGTCTCAATTGACCTTTTGCCCATAAATTGTCCTTGTCTGCCCCTCGGCAGAAATAATAGCAGCCTTCTCCACAAATTCCACACTGTAATTAATCTTACACAAAATATTGCTCTCACTACAGGCAGGAATTCCACAAACAAAACCCCGTATCAGATATCAGAACTAAACCATTGAATTGACCACAGAACTAAACAACATGGGGTTGTCCTTCCAGCTCATTTTGCGCTGTTCCAATCTTCTTCAAAAATATCTAAATTGTCAGGACGACCTTTTCCACAGACTAAATTAACTATCTCACATTCAGTACATGCTCTCTCCCAGTTATAGTACTGTGGGAATTCTGATTCCAGGAAATATCTTGGGCACACAGGTCTCCACCTGTAAGATACACAATACCACCTTCTATGCCACCTCTTGCAATGAAGAAGGACACAAGCCTAGTCCTACCCAGGTACCCAAAAGAAAATTGTCAGATTACACAAAAAGCAAGGAGTTATTCCTGGTCTTCTCTACCTCCACAGGTTTCTGATATAATCCTCGGCTGAGGTAACTCCCAATCAAAAGCTAAATAACAGTTCGTTCAGCTTGAATATCTTCCCCCTAAAAACACCCTTTCTCTCTTTCTATCCTGTTGATTTATAACAGCCCAGTCTCCTCCTATAGCCAAGAACTCGTCTGGTACAAGCCCAAGCCACTTAGAGAGTGCCTCTCTGGACAGTCAAGCCCTTGCAGCTCAAGCCCAAGCTTCGCCAGCCACCTCTAACAATTTATTAAAAATAAACATACATCACAGTAAATACAAAAACCAAAACACCAACTAAAAAAACCAACTAGTTGCAAGTATAATTTTTGACACAAGATAGCAGTGTTGTCTTAGAAATGAGCCAGTTACCAGCTCATTGCAACTATACCTTTTGACACAAGATAGTAGTATTACCTCAGAAATGCACAATATCCCTCAAAAACAGTGACAACTATGATTTCCAATAACAAGAATCAAAACCCACATATTTCATCAAACACACACACAGATATAGAGTCAAAAATAGCAATAAATAAAAGAATAGCAGCAATACACAGGAATTTGCCCACTTCACCCCCAGAACTGCTAGTGGGTCCCCTTGACATGGCAAATTACCCTTAAGCCAGCAACCAAATCCTTCAATGCACACCGGGCCTCCCCTGTGACTTACCAACTGCCCCCTCAGCCATGCGTACGTACAACTTAGAGACTAATTTCTATAATTATAAACATACCCTTTGTCTGTAATGCCAGCGGTTTTGTCTGTCCCCAGAATGAGCAGACAGGGAGCGGAGGTCTCTCCAGGAATATCCCAGTGCCTCCAGGAATATCCCAGTGGCACCTAGAGGCATCCACAGCCTGGTCTCGCAGTAAACAGGGGAGAGTCCTGCTGCAGTTGCCAAAATGATGCACGGACAGAAGACTCTTCAGCTAATTCAAGTTGAAAAGTGACATGTTTATTCAGCACGCTGGGCACACTGGGAGGTAGCCCTCCAAACGTGTGAATTTCCAAAACTGTAGCTTCTCCATATATCTACAAAAGCTCTACATATTCATAAAGACATACAGACACCTCTACATATGCATCACCTGCCCCCGCTTGGTATTACAATGAGCTGAATGTTCATTACAGCTGCGCAGTCATCTTCTTGAATTGGGTCAGTGGGCTTTGAAATGGGTCAGTGGGCTTCAGAAGATGAAGTAAGAAGTCTTCCTCATGGTAAATTCTTCACCTTTATCTGGTTGCCAGGACTTTGTGACCCCTTGGTCATGGTCCAAACTCCCTCTCCTGGGCCCAATCATTGTTAGAAGCCAGGTGTATTTGTTGTTCCTACCCTTTTATAATACTTCATATGTTCTCTGTCATTTCTAAGAATACAGCTAAGTCAAATACATGATATATTGTCTTCGCTTCAGTTATCCCCATCTGGTAATAATTACTCTTTTCTTAATCTCCTTGTTAAGCCCCTAATCAAAATATATGGCCTTCGTCTTACTAGCTACATTTCTAACTTAACCCCTTGCTTCACAGTCACTTCTGTATATGTGGACTATTGGGCTGTTCCAACCAGGCTGCCTTTGTAAAGAGTCAGCTGAAATCTGGCAGAAAGCAGGCTGACTCCGGTGCATTTCATTCATGTGCCTCACCAGACTGGCCCTTGGTACCACCTTTATCTAGACTCTTCCTCCACATGGATTGTCCTGTTCCTGCTACCCTGGATAAAGGAGAGAAAAGTTGCTCTCTGAAACCAGAAAGTCACAAGTACTAGTTTTTCACAAAACAGCCTTTTACTTCTTCCTGTGCTGGGTTTGGTTTGGTTTTTCTCTCTCGGGATTTTAGGATATTCACCTGGGATGTAGGAGATCCAAGTCATTGAAGCCTCTGCTTTGAATCAGACTTGGAACTTGATCTGGGGTGTCCTCACCTCAGCTGCCTACTGTTCTGAAGTGACGCTGCCAATAAGTCTCTTGCTGTAAATAAAAATACCACCCTGCAGCAAATAAACCTTTTGGTTCTTGTCAGAGCTATGCCCTGAGACTGTGACCCAATTTGTTATTTACATGGCAATGGTGTCAGAATGTTGCTAGGCAAACTGACTTTACAAAGACACTAGGCAGTCTTCACCTGGCACTCCAGTGCTTAAAGTCAGTAGCAGGATAAGGCAAAATGTTTTAACCTACTTTGGCATATTTGCAGTGTATTTTCATACTGTACTTGATTTCATGCTGGACTCTTCAGGAAGTGTTTTAGAGATACTCAGTTCTCCCAGACTGGAAAACGTCCATATTTCACTCTGAGTCATTTATGCTGTTTCCTTATTCAGAAGGATCATTAAAGTCTAACTGACTCAAAACAGGGCACAACACTGCCCTCTGAAAGTGGTGTGAATAAATAAATCCTCAACTTAGTTACAAAGTAATGATTCCACTGTTTTTTCCTTGTTTCTCAGGAAGATTCTTGCAGTCAACAAGCTCAGTGAATCTTAAAAAAAGTTCTCTCTTGTATTGATTTTAGAACATAATTAGCTAGCAAGCATCATTAAGATACAGACTACCTCAGCATAGCTACCACTGACAGAGAACAGGAACTTATTAGTGAACCAAGGTAAAATCCATTTTAGCCTAATAAACCCTTAGCCTTTTAAGGAGACTTAAGAGTGTAATGTGTAAGATCCTTCTAGTTGTTCATGTTATCATGAGGAACTAGCAGATACTTAAGGGATCTGTGAAAAATTAAAGGGCAGCAATTCCTAACCATCTTCAAAATTTTATTGAATACTAGTTGTATCCTGTAATATTTTAGGGGATATCTGCTTGCCAGTGTAGATGAGAGCTCACCTGTATCCTATCTGCTCTTTTAGCAGTTGTCCAGCTCTGTGACCTCTTCAACATCTAAAGATGACATGTGAAGCAGCCTAATCATACTTCATGAGGCATTTTTACTCTTCAGTCCTGAGTACCAAATAGAGCCAGTTAAATTATGGCTAGTCTCCTCAGGAATCTTACTTTCAAGCATAACCTAAGAAAGTACAATCTATTCTGAGCAGCATTTGCAATGGTAATGAGATGAGGTTTTATTTATGTATTTTTTTGGGATGTTTTACACAAGGTTAAAGACACTGAGCTAATAGGAATAGTAAAGTATGACCAGAATAAGGTGTGTATTGATGTGGAAGGATGGGACAAAACACAAACTTGACAAAAAGGGAGGGAAAAGGAAACCATCATTTCAAAAATGGCTATTGACCACAACCATTACCTGGCAACAGTAAACATGCAAGAACCATGATCTTTAAGTTACTTAATTTATTAATTTCCATAATTTCTGAGGGCAAATTTCACCTGTGTCAAGCAGTATCTTATTCATGGTTTTTAATCTTTCTTTCTCTACTTGTAGGCCTTATCAACGTCTGGATTATTCTACTGGAAGAATTAACAACTGCCATATCCAACTGTCCCCGTCAGCACCAGCCTCCTACTTTGGATCTGCTCTTTGAATTGCTAAGGGACGTTGCCAAGACACCTGGTAATGAAAGGGCCTGATAAAATGTGAGCTAGTGGAGTCCTAACCAAACCTTTTAGACTCCTAAGCCATTTCTGTAAAGTATATTATTTGTGTTAAAGCTGCACAGAGACTTTCTCTGCTAGAAAGGGATTTCCTCAGAGCTGATAAGTTGTTCCACTTAGTCCATCATTCTGTTGACAAAAGGCATCTTGTAAGAGTATATTGAACATATGCCTAAATTCATTGCACAATAAAGAGGTGTGGTACTCTATCAATGTGCTAGCCACAGAAAATGTTTGCTTCGTGTCTAGCAAATGGAAGACAAAATTACATAATCCTGCACATCTGCTGGGAAAGACTGCAGGTGAACAGTTGGCTAAATGTACCTCATAACTACATCCAAATTTTGCCACTCTCACCCCACAAAAAAGTTTCAGAACCTCTTTCCTTCAGCATTGCCTCAGGCTTCAGCTTGGAAGAAGTTAGCAAATTTACTGAGTATGTAGGCTTTGTAAGCAAGTACATACAACCATTATTGTGTTTATTTTAAGGACCAGGATTTGGCATTTATGCAGTTGTACATCTTCTTCTTCCCACGATGTCTCTTTGGCTCCATCGCAGCCATGGTGACCACTCTTACTGGGATGTGGCATCTTCTAATTTCAAGCATGCCATTGGCCTTTCCAGTGAACTTGTAGTGGAGCACATTCAGAATTTCATACACTCAGGTATGTCATTGTAGTATTATTTTTACTGTCATCAGTGACATGTTGCTGAATAGCTACTTGAGGAGGTGGTTTCATTGCTTTTTTGGTTGCTCAGGCATAGAATAGGAGGAGAGTTAAAAATTTCTGACTGGGATTTTTTTTTCTTTAGGGTTTAGAATTTTGAGGAAAAAATTGTAAGATACTTATGGAAGTTATTTAGACCAGGCTCCTTCTCAGAGCAGGGCTATCTTCAAAATTAAAAGATCATAATCTTTAGTATATTTCCAAAAGAAGATACAAAGACTTTGATCATAAGGAACTAGAATATCAGAAACAGGATCTAAGATAATTTCTCCTGTACCACTTCAGTCCAGTCATTTTGTATTGTTAACCTAAAAAGGATGTTCTTCTTTCAGCTTGATGCAATGCATTTTTCAATAGCTGCATAAAAAGCATTTGGTTTTGCAAATTCTCTGAATAGCAGTAAGTGTAGCAAGACTGTTTATCTCTAATTATAATGAAAAGGCAATGATGTTAAAACCAGTCTGTGTTTTTTTCCTTATAGATATTGGTTATGAAAATATGATCAATACTATGTTGAAAGATGTTTTCAAGTTACTGGTAGCCTGTGTAGCAGAACCAACAGAAATTATTTCCAGAGTTGGCTGCTCCTGTATCAGGTAACCCAACCTGTTCACTCTTAGCACATTCAAAAAAGATGTCTATGTCTTTGAAGAACTTGTGGGCTGATAAGTCGGTTAACATCTCAAAAGAAGTCTACAATACCTCTTAAGTCTTTTTAGGGGAATAAAAGATTTTACAGTCATTAACCTTTTCTGGCTGTTTTCAGCGTGCTTCAGAACCTGTGATTTTAGGCAATACTACATGCATGATTCTCAAAAAAAGCATTTGCATATTACTTATATATAGTTAGTCAATAATTGATCCTTAAGAAAAAGGGTCTGCTCCTGGCATTCACAGGTCTTTAGACGCAATTAGCACCTTTATCAGTCTTCAAGTTATTACAGTCATAATCAAAATAAGCCGTGCATTTATACAGTTACATAGTATGTGGTTCTTGTGGCAAGATGTCTACTTAAAGAGGAAAAACAAAGGAGGAAAAAAAGTCAAAACTATAGTGTAATTACAAAAATAGGTCAGGATAACAACTGAGGAGATTGGATAACATTAGCTAGCTACTGAGTAAGCCTTTTGTTCTGTTTTCATAGATTCATAGAATGGTTTGGGTTGGAAGGGACCTTAAAGATCACTTAGTTTCAACTCTCCTGCCATGGGCAGAGAACTTTCCACTAGACCAAGTTGCTCAAAGCCCCATCCAGCTTAGTTTTGGACACTTCCAAAGGGGATTTTCAACCTTCTCCTTTTAGGAGTAAGAATTGTCTAGTTCCTTCTTGAACGTGGTAGCATTTTCCTGTGTCCTTGCAGGTATGTGTTGGTGACAGCAGGGCCTGTTTTTACTGAAGAGATGTGGAGGCTTGCATGTTGTGCCTTGCAGGATGCATTCTCTGCCACTCTGGAGC
This sequence comes from Agelaius tricolor, assembly GCF_023055355.1. Lineage (NCBI taxonomy): Eukaryota > Metazoa > Chordata > Aves > Passeriformes > Icteridae > Agelaius > Agelaius tricolor. The sequence goes on from NW_027269261.1 coordinate 51,211,808, forward strand.
CAGTAAAGGTAAAACTGCCATTTTGCTGTCAGTCAAAATGTAATCATACAGTGGATGCACTAACTTTTGACAAGTTGATAATTTGTCAACTCCCAATTAAACATGTTGGATCAATAGTGGAGGTTGAAATCAGTTTTTCTAAATGCATACAGACCACACTAGTAGCTTTCAGTTCAGACTTATTTTAAATTGCCTTGCCAGTATGAAATCAGAAGAGTTTAATAGGTGAAAATTTCCCTTTTGATCAATTTCTTCCTCTGGATTTACAAAACTAGGTAGAAGACAATGTTGCTTTGCTGTAGCTGCATGCTCCATATAGACTAATTTTCAATTCACTGTCTGTTTTGTAAACAAAAAATCCTGTGAAGTCTTTGCAGACCAGCATCCATAAAAAGCTGCCTTTACATTGGATCTATTAATTCTAGATGGCAGGTGACCAGCTGGTGGGATGGCAAAGGTCACTGAATCTTGTATTTCACACAAACAGGCTGGAAATGGCTACAGTCATTTGTTTACTGCACAGTGAAATTCTGATGTTGTGTCTCCCTGTAGAACCTGTTGGGCTATTTCCACAGTGGTACTGAAAGCTTCAGTGGAGATGCCTGTGAAGTGAAGGTGGCAGCCCCCTCCCTCTCACCAAGTGCCGAGGCTGAGTACTGGAGGATCAGAGCCATGGCACAGCAGGTACTGACAGATGTTTCAGGGGAAGACAGAAAACCTTTTAAACTTGGAATTTTCTTTATGAAGGTGTGTTTTTTACACCATCTTCCTCACCAACCGTACAGGCAAAGACTTTCTCATCACCAGGCTAACATCAATTGTCTAATAGTAGGATTCAGAAAAATTAACAAAAACTAGGGAAAAAAAACACAGAAAACATCAGAACTGTCACCCTGTAGACAGGAATTTGAAATGCCTAGGATGGGGAAAAAAATGCATGGGTATCTAGAGAAGACTGACAATGATCCTACTGTGTAATGTAATTATAAAAATTGCCAGGATACATTAGTGGAGGTGTTTTTGATAGAGAAAGGGAAATAGTAGTGTCACTGTGAATCCTCATCAAGAATGTCACATAGATTTATGAATACTCTGTTAAGGAATGATAAATTCAAAGGACAAAAATTGCACTAGAACAGAGATGGTGATATGAAAATAGGAAAACAAGATTTGATTAACTTATCCAAGAATTTTTCTCTATAAATACCTAGGTATTTATAGGCAAAGAAGAAAAAGGGTTACTGAGAACTAGAGGATAATGCTGACATTTAACAAATTATTCACTAACGCCTAATCAGAATCAGCAGAGCAAACTTGGAACCTTCTTAGGGTTCTTTTGACTACAATGAAGGTTATTCATTCTGTGAAAGTGGTTATATGAAACAAGTTCTTTGAAATACAGCAGACTGAACCTAATAACCTGCAGGGTACCATAAAACTGTAAATACCATATGACAGTTTCAGCCTGGGAAAGCAGATAGATTAAAACAGCCAGCAGATGTTGGTGTCAATTTCTGACTTGATAAATCATACTCTGATGCTGCTTGAGAATCTGAGACACACAGACCAGGACTGGTGATCACAAATAATGTGGTAGTGGCAGACATTGTTTGAATAGAAAATGTGTTTTAAATTAAGTTTTAAAGATGCAGAACTCAAGAAAGCAGGCAATGTAACATTAATACTTTTCTTGTAGACACTATCAGTGGCACTCCCTGAGTCCTCTGCAGTGAGGATTTGCTACAACTATGAAGCTACAAAACAAAGCCACAGCAATTGAGAGTTGTTGCCCTGTTTCCCACTGAACTGAGTTTGGTTGGGATGGAGTTAATATTCTTCCTAGTAGTTGGTACAGTGCTGTGGTTTGAATTTAGTATGAGAATAATGTTGATAACACACTGGTGTTCTAGTTGTTGCTGAATAGTGCTTGCACTAGGTCAAGGACCATTCAGTTTTCCATCCTCTGCCAGGAAGGAGGGACATGAGAAGCCTGAGGGGGAGCATGGCCAGGACAGCTGTGGAGACTGGAGACTGGCCAGAGGGATATCCCATACCAAAGAGTGTCATGCTCAGTATGTAAATGAGGAGAGTTGTCTGGCAGGGGCTGCTCAGACACAGGCTGGGCATCAGTCATTGGGTGATGAGCAACTGTACTGTACTGTACAAGTTTTATTTCCCTCTTTTTTTTTTTTTCGTTGCTCTTTTTGTAGTGGTGGTGGTTGATTCTACTGTATTTTATTTAAATTGTTAAACCACTCTTATATCAACCCATGGGGTTTATCTTTTTTTTCCCTGATTCCCCTCCCCATCCTTGAGAGAGATGGGGTGTGGGGTGTGGTAAGTTCATGGCTGCTTGGCATTTAGTTGCTGTCTGTGGTTAAATCACAGCACACCCCCAAAGGATTGCATATTAGGTGTCTGTTGTATCTTCATGGCTGAAAAAAATCCTTCCAACAAGCAACCTTTCTAGGTGCAGAAGGCTAACTGTGCAAACAGATCCTTCTCTCCACTGTACGTGGTGCTTTCAGATAGAAGCATACAGACAGCAGAAAGCTTGGTTTGGCATTTGGTGTTGTGCCTTAAACAAATTCAAAGAAAAATATGTCTGTCCTTTGCCCTGCACCCCGCTAGACGTCTGGAGGCAGCCCAGTGCTGTTTTACCAAAGTAGCATACTCCAGGAAAGGTCTGCCTGGGGGGATACCTTGCATTCTCTTTATCAGGGTAAAATAATTCAGAATGACAGATATTTCACACTGCAGGAAATCCTATTCCCAGCCCCTCCCCCACCCCAGACCCACTGCAAGTGCTAAACTGATTGTTTTATGTAACTTGTTGCTTTCTAGGTCTTTATGCTGGAGACTCAGTGCTCCCCAAAAACCCCGAGCAACAAGGAAGGGTTTGAACATGCCCAGTCATGTGTGCTCATCATTGACCTGCCACCAGATAAGAAACCAAATGGGCATAACCAGAGAAGGTAAAATATCTTCCAAGGAAGACACTGTGTCACTTAAAGCAAGATAAAAGTATTGCTGAACAGGAAGAGATGTGAACTGAGCCTGGTAAATCATACCTCCCCATGGGGCTCATCAACAAAAACGAATACACTGATCAAATTAGGTTTTGTGACACTGTTGTGGTTTTAGTGACAGCTAGCAAATGCAATGTGTGCTTCACTAAGGGTCTTTTAAATTCAGTATTACTTGGTTAAGAAGGTAGAAAAAGGTAATGGATGAACTGGGGCATTATAAACTGAAGAGACCATATCCAAAACTGCAAGGCTGTCAACACTGAGCTAGGGAGTGTTGTTTTTGCTTGACACATTATTTTTGTGGAAGTCTTTCTGTTGTGTTACCACCTGAAAAATTCCTCTGTTTGCACTACAGTCTGATCCTGTAAAAGAATATTTCCTTTTGCTTGCACGTGGTTGTTTAAACAACTGCTGTACCATCATTTGGGCCAAGAATCAGAATTCTGCATTCAGGGTTTGTGTTTGTATTGCAAGGCATATAATGGCATGGCATTGTCTTTTACAAGATACCAAACATGGTTTTATACCATTCAAATCTAAACTACTGCTTGCAACAAGGAGCCAGAATGTCATGGTCCTTCTTTGGAGGGACAGGAAGAAAGACCACGCAAGATGTCTCTTACACTGCTGTACAGAAGTTTTCCCCTGAGAGCAGGTGCTCTGTTGCCTCACCATCAGAGAACAGGCCCCTGCACAGAGACAAAGAAAGCTTAAAGGTCACAGGTTAAACCATTCCTTTTTAGGGGGAAATATCTACTTTATCCAAAGGCTAGCAGGTCATTCTTCTTGTTACCATGAATGCAAAGCAAGATTGGAATATTCACCTCTCATAGCACCTAAGGCCATGCAATCTAACAGGCTGTGTTTGTAAGGGCAGCAAGGGTCTTGCTTGTCTTTAAACAAATAAATAAGGCTTGCAATTAATGCAAACTCCGAATGCTCTCACACTGCGCTTTGTCCAGCCAACTGCTAAAGGTGTATATGCCCATAGCCAAGTGTTGTCCCAGCAATGCTCATCACCAAAACACAGCTCACAAGTTGACTGTGCCACTATTTTCATATTATTTGCTACAGCAGTGCAGTAATATGGCAATCATGCATGATAGTAAATGTGGCCTTTCCAAAAGTTTTACTTTAACCTTAGCAGGGTTTCACTTCTCCCTTTTGGTTTTGTTTCCTTAATGCTGCATCGTTTCACAGGAAGCTGGGGTAAGGGAGCTTTTCTTCTTCCTGAAAAATAATAATATATTTCAGTTTGAGACTTTGGACAGAGTAAGAAAATACTATCCTTAACCAGCTTTGCCATTGTGTTTTCACGTGTAGTTCTCTACCAGTTTCTTTTTCTTTTGGGTTTGAGCAGTACTTTATACTGTCCTTGTAAATTGCTTTTTTGGCTATTACAAGGAAAGCAGATCTCCTTCATTCCTGACCCTGCTTTTGGAACAGGATTAGTTGCTTGAAATCACTGCAAGCTCTCATTTAACTTTATACATGCTCTTAAGAGCTTTTTTGAGTCAGAGCCTCTAATGATTTTTACAGCAGAAAACTACTTCCCCATAAAGAGCTCAACTGTATATGCTAATCATTAACATTTTATCACTGACAAATAATAAGACTACTAAATCTTACTGATGTATCAGCTGTGTCATGCTAGGCAAAGTGACACAGGGAATGTAACTGAATAACAGTTTTGCCTGAACTTTTTAAAAAAATGTTGTATTCTGAAAATTGGGTTTTAATAGGATTTCTCAAAAAAAAAAAGGCTTTTTGTCTTGGTGTTCCAAAACACTTTTGAAAGTTGTTTAATGAAAGCAGTATAATTTTTGCAACAAAAAATGTCAAAGGTCTACAACTGAACTTCTCATGTTACATGAAGATTTGCTTTGAATTGACCTAAAACTTCAGTATTGCAAGCAAACTGAAAAATCTCTTCCTTACTTGATAGCTGTGCTAATTAAAACTTGACCCACCACATCAAACCAAGTATTATTATGTGCATCATCTTCATTTAGAACATTGTCCTGTAATCTTACACCTTTTTAAAATACTTTAAGATAGGTTTAATAATAGACCTTAAGATAGGTTTATAATTTGAAATCCATGAGATACCAAACAACAATCCTGTCTTTTTTTCCAAGCCTTGCTTGCCTGTAAGCCTCTCAGTATTATTTACTGGTGAAAGACCTGAAAACTTTGGTCAGAGGCATTTACCATTGTTGTGTCCCCTGTGCAAATCAAACATCAGTGAGGGCTAAAAAAACTCCCAGCATCTTTCTAACAGGAGCACAGCTAAGAATCACCCAATATTGTAAGTGAGGAACAGGGTTAGGGATAGGTATGTCCATGCTAGGTTCTCAGTGTTCAAGTTGAAGTCTTAAGAGCAAGCAGTGAAATGTGCCTTCAGCCAGACTTCAGCTTCTTTGCATGCTGCATTGCACTGCTGATGTTTCTGTACATGTTTCTTTATTGGTTGGATACCTCTTCATGGTTTATTTGTAAGAAGTACTCCTGGGCATTAGTGGAAATGGAAACTGAGTAGTAATCTAGTTTTGGCCCCAATTTTTCATGGCAAAATAAAGATTATCTGACATGTTGGTAGAAGAATAATTTGTGTGTTAATTAATTCCTCAGATATAGCTGGCCAAAATATCTTAGTGTGCTTTTATTCTTAGTACAAGCACAATGCACCATTTTAATATTCTGTGATTTTTTTTTTTCCTTCCATGCTTGGTTTACCAAGTATTCCTTTCAGGACAATAGTAGTGAGCTTGCTGTCCCACCAAGTACTGCTCCAGAATTTATATGACATCTTACTGGAAGAATTTGTGAAAGGCCCTTCTAACTTGGAGGAGAAAATGGCAATACAAGTACCAGAAAACAAGTTGGCTGGTTTTCTCAGGTACATCTCCATGCAAAACCTGGCTGTCATCTTTGACTTACTCCTGGACTCCTACAGAACAGCCAGAGAGTTTGACACCAGACCTGGGCTGAAGTGTTTGTTGAAAAAAGTGTCTGGCATTGGTGGAGCTGCCAACTTGTATCGCCAGTCAGCAATGAGCTTCAACATCTACTTCCATGCCTTGGTTTGTGCAATCCTGACAAACCAGGAGAACATCACTGCAGAGCAAGTGAAAAAGATCCTCTTTGAAGATGATGAGAGAAGCACAGACTCCTCACAGCAGTGTTCTTCAGAAGATGAAGACATTTTTGAAGAAACTGCCCAGGTCAGTCCCCCACGAGGGAAGGAGAAGAGGCAGTGGAGGGCTCGAATCCCATCTCTGAGCGTCCAGCCGGTCAGCAATGCAGACTGGGGCTGGCTGATCAAGAGGCTTCACAAGCTCTGCATGGAACTGTGCAACAACTACATCCAAATGCATCTGGACCTGGAGAACAATGTAGAGGAGCCTCCAGTGTTCAAAGGTGACTCTTTCTTCATTTTACCATCTTTTCACTCAGAAACCTCCACCCCATCAACTGGAGGGCTGTCTGGAAAGGACACACCATCAGAAGATGACCGAAGTCAAATCAGGGACCAGCTGGGAGACAGCTTGACGCCTCGAGGAGGGAGTGGAGAAATATTGCTGCTACCCCCACCCCTGAGTCCTAAACCAGAAAAAAAAGAGCAAATCAAGAAAAAAGAATGGTGGGAGAGTGCTGGTAACAAGATCTACACCATAGCCACTGACAAAACCATCTCCAAGTTTATGACAGAATACAAGAAGAGAAAGCAGCAACAGGCCATGACATCCTTCACCAAAGAGGTCAAAGTGGAAAAGAAAGGGGAACTCCTGGGTTCAAGAGGGCCAGACTCACCTGTACTCCAGCGGCCTCAACATCTTCTAGATCAAGGTCAAATGAGGCATTCATTCAGTGCTGGTCCAGAGATCCTGAGACAAGAGAAGAGACCCCGTTCAGGGTCCACAGTCAGCTCCCTGAATATATCTATTAGGGATGCAGAGGCCCAGATACAGGTAGGACATTCTTGTAGAAGGCTAATAATAATAGCAATATATAAAAACATTTACATTATTATAATATTTTTGTTCAATATTGTATTATATAATGAAGTCCTTATGATGAGGACTGAATCTTTAGGAGCTGGAATTAATAAAAACCTGATTCTGCCCTATTAAAAGAAAGTCAGTTTTCAGGGAAGTGTCATCAGGCATATATACTAACTCAGCTGTCAAGAGTGCTTCTGTGGCTGGGGCCAAAGTTGCCCTTAATCCTGAGAACTCACAACCTACAGCAAACTCATTGCTTACTGCTATGGTCTGTAGCCCTCTGAAGGCTTTTGAAAATGCTATGCTGCTTGACACATTGCTTTTGTACTTAAGAATGGGATTTTTTGTTAATTCCAGAGAAAAATAATGGGTTCTTTTGCTAAAAGCTTGTTTTTTGCATGTCCAAGTGAACAAATCAGTTAAAGCATCAAACTTGACAGGTTTTGTTCACTGTGGGACAAAAAAAAGGAAAGGGTGAGCATGATACCTGCAATACAAAGTCAAGTGATTTTGGAACATTAAATGAATATGCTGGCCTTACTCAGTCTGCTCCATGAGGCTGCAGCCACCAGATACCTTATTTTCTGCCTCAACCACTGGGCTCACCTATTTAGAAAGGTCTTCTAAAGAGGTTTTTTTAAATCAAATTTCTTCGTAGGCATGGACCAACATGGTGCTGACAGTTCTCAACCAGATTCAGGCTCTGCCAGACCAAACTTTCACAGCCCTGCAGCCAGCAGTGTTTCCCTGTATCAGCCAGCTGACTTGCCACGTGACAGACATCCGTGTCCGCCAGGCAGTACGGGAATGGCTGGGAAGAGTGGGCCGAGTTTACGATATCATCATTTAAACCAAGCTGTGCTCATTGCAAAGGGCAGAAGACATGCAAGGTATACAGCAAAGAAGTACTTGGGGTTCATTAATTGCCTATTTGTTGGTGAGAAATTAAGAAACAACGAGCTTGTCAATTTATATTGTCTGTCCACCTGAGATTGTGTGTCCCTCACTCACACTAGCAAAGGAAGCAAAGCATGAGTCTGTTTAGAGGATCTGGCATGGCCCCAGAACCCAGAACCTGTCTGTAAATCAGGCTCCTACCAGAAGAGGTGCATTTCATTGCCTTCATTTTAATTCAAATTTGCAGCAGTGGGAGCCACCAGAAACTGCAGCAGAACTTCCTCACTTGAAGTCAGCTGTGAGTGCAACTGTCATGGGGGTGTCAAACCAGGTCAGTAGAGCTATTTAACTTAGAAAATAAATAAACAAATCCAAGTCAGTGAAAAGGTGAGGGCTATAGGACAAGTAAGAAGGTGACATTTTTTAGGGTAACATCTTCCCTTCAAAAATTGGCATGAGAAAGGATAAAGATTATTGAAGTAACTAAATGTGTTGCTCACTAGAGAAAGTGGAAATTTATTTTGCTCCAAGAGGAGCCTTTGTAGTCACATTTGGAGTAGCTAAAGAATCCCAGGTCTAAAATGGGTGAACCAAGCACAGACTATTGATCCTTTCATTGCTCTTATGGAGTATTGCTCAAAGAGAAATGGCACTGTCAAACTGCCCTCTTTGCAGCACCACACTGGCTGCCTCTTCACCTATGCCTACAGCTGAGCATTTTGCCACATGTCTAATTCCCTCTAAGGGCAAAAGGAAAGTTTGTTTTGCTCTTTCCTGTGAAGCTGTGGGGAAGACACACCACAGCAAATACCAGCATGTGCCAGTATCCAGCATTCAGCTAAGCAGAGTAAAGTGCTCCAGTTTAAACACCACTGCAGCTGTTATTCTGCTGGAAATTTATGTTTGCTTATGTCGAGCTGCTGTAGCCAGGAACACCCTTATCACCTTGGTTAAAGGTCATTCTACTTGGAGCTGAAGTAAGATGGAAAATGGTATGAAAGGGAGGTATATTTCCTGTTTTTCTCTCATTTCTTGTCTGCTGCTGTAAATAGAAAAGGACATATCCTCATGGAGGTACATCCCCCCTCCATGCAGCACTCCTATTGGGACTATTACAATTTGCTGTTATTAGTAAGAGGGAGGAGAAGGGGGAGGATTGACTATTGTGTTGTCAAATGCATATGTGATGCTTTTCACACTATACAGAGCAAGGGTTACCTTGCTGCACAAGTTATGTCACAGCCCTTGGGACATTTCATCTCATACTCCTATGCTGTATCATTTGTTGATAACTTGTTGAAAATGAGTTAATTTTAATTTTGGGTAACCCCTTAATGCTGTTCTCCCAAGGCTTTTAAAATGTGCATGCCAACTAAATATACAGCTTCAGTCCCTGCTCCAACGCATCCTTACAATGTCATCTCTTTGTGTAAGGCCTGGATTTTGCAAAACGAACTGCTTTTAGCATCTTAAACCTGGAAAAAAAGAGGGAGCCAAGAAGCTCCACTGAACAGCCATCTCCCAAGCTGCTTTGTTTACAAAGAGTCTGACACTATCCTCCTGCCTTTCCCTCCGCTGCCTTCTTCCCATTTGTCACCTGCTAGTCTTGTGCAGGGAGTATTTGTCCCATTACTTTCTGTAGTGCCAGCCATGCTGTTTCTCTTGCTTTAAAAAGTTCCTTTTGCTAAATTGTTTAAAAGACATTAAAATTCTGTAAAAACACCTCTTTTCTACCACCTAAACTGACTTTATTAATTACTAATTTAACAACATTTTCAATTGTCAATTTTCCCCCACAGTTTTAATACTTCCTCAGGGACAGGTTAGATTATGCTTTGGTATCTGGGAGAGCATTAGCACAGTTTGATTTCTGTTGCCATGTCTTTCTTATGCATCTTTAGGTAGAGTGAAAGTTGGTTACATTCTTTGTTAAAGTTTTTATTTGGCATCTATACAGAGCTGCTTTTAAAGCAGTACATTAATTAGGCAACAACAGAAATCAGAATAATAAACCATATTCAAAGCAGCCAACTCTGATGGTTTTAATTAAAAATGCATTGAATGGATGCAGGTCCTTGCTGTACTGATCTAAAACTAAAGCAAATTCCTAAATTATGTAGGGGAAACAAAATTGATAGCAGTACCAGTGAAATTATTCAGGACTACAGAAGAGGTCCCAGAATCTAGGAAACACCATGGTTGCATTGTGGTTGCAATACAAAATCCTTCTGTAAATCAGTAAAAAAAACTTTAGGGGTGCCAGTACCATTACCACCACTTCCCTCAAGCTCATGAACACAGTATAACCTAGTGTTACCTGATTAGCCACCATCTTGGCCTAAAATGTAATTTCCTTTTAACTATTTACATTACAAATACCACATTGGAAAATGAGGACAAGTAAATTTGCTGTGTTGCTGTTGGCCTGTTTCGAGCTTTGTCCTTCAAATTATGCACTAAGTGCCCATTGTCACCCTCAGTGCCTCTGCTCATTAAGACTCCTCTCTAAAAGGTCATAAGTAACTTTGAATAATTCCAGAAGTGTAATTTAGAAGGAGGGGAGAAGGAATATTTGATGCAGCAATTATTTACAGAGCAATTTAGAGAGCAAGGTTCAGCATGTGCTGCTCTTCCTTTTCCTTGTGTGTATAAAATGCTAGCTCCAGGTGAGGGGAGCAGCCCATGGCCACTTCAGTAACCACAACCATGAGATGTAGAAGTTAAAGCTTTCTGATGCACCTTCAAGACATAAACAAATAAAAAATATTAGTTGGTTCATCAGATTCTCAGCAATTTTTCTGCTAGTTTAGCTGTAGACATCAGTAATCCCCAAAGAAGTAGAATAATAAATGTGATGTCACCATTTCATAGGTCCCTTGTGGCCTGTTTCATGGCTCATGACTGCCAGCATGATGCCTTCAGACCTCATAAAGCAAGCTTTTAGCCCAAAGGAGAAGTCTGCCAGAACAGTCCCAGGAAAGGGGGGCTTGCATCAGCCTGTCCTAAGCTTCAGAAGGGGAATTCCCTACACTGCACACCCCAATCATGTCCATGCTACAGTGGCTTTTCTGCTTTCTGCTTGTGAGTGGGGAAGCCACTCAGTCAGTAGCAGTAATAGTCCTGGTATCCATGTGTGTATCCCATTCAAATCCTTACTGTTAGCTCTATAACCTCATGCATGGCAGAGTATTGGCAGCTTTACTGTTGAACCAAACACTTGAACATTGAGCAAACCACTCTCTCTGCACTACAGCCTGAGCTTGCTCTTTCTCTTTGCCTTGGTTAATGACCACATTCTTCTCTTTTCTTGCCCTTACTTTTTTTGGTCACATAAATTTCTATAGGAGTTGAGTTTGGGTTGTTTTGTTTTTTTTTTTTTTTTAACTGGCCAGTTGTTTTTAAAAATGATTACCCAGTAAATTTTGCTCAACTGAAATGCTTTAAAAAAGAAGATGTATCCTTCTCAGGTACCAGAGCTGCACCTTTGCTGCCTTTGCCTAATTCACATTGCCCTCCTCAGGGCCACTGCAGCCAGCAGAGGCAAGGACATCTCATTTTAAAATCTCGTAGGCAATTGCTAACAAAGAAAGTTGCTGCTGCCCAGCATCAACTACCTTTAAGCACATGAAATAGCTCATCACTGTGCAAATATTTAAAGCTGAGAAAAGCAGAGCACTCATCAGGAGAGCAATCCTTTTCCTACAGAACAGGGGCAGGGTTTGACCCCAACTTACACGGTCTCAGGTCATTGCATATGTTTGCACTTCATTCTGCACTGTGAACATATGCAGTCATATGAGATGATTGACATGTATATGTACAGATACCTGTGGCTCCAATCACTGCCATATTCTGGGTATCCAGCATATTTTCAGAGAGCTATCCACATTAGTAACATGCTTATCTGCTGTGTTATGTATTTGTGTCACACCAGCAATGGTTAACATGGTTATTCTGGTACCTTTCCTGAGCATTCAGCAGCCATTGAATTACCACCACTATGTTAAAATAGAGTTGTAATACTTTCCTAGGGATAAACACTCATTTGAGAACAACTGACTTAATTTACTATATAGAAATAATTATTAGAAAAAGATTTAGACAGACCTGGGCAATACTTTCCTTGTACAACTCCCAGCACAGGCAACACAGCTTTTGCCTCATCACAGATGAAAAATTTATGTCATCTGCACTGTGGCTTGCTCATGTCAAAGCCAAGCACAGTTTACACCTGTGACTTGTAAGGTGCTTTCCCTTTCAGTTTGAGCTTCAAGTTTTGTTTAAAATTTAAACCTTTATGTAAAATTCACTGACAAATCCTCACTCACCAAAGATAAAACCCCCACCTCTAAGTACCATGTGCAGTCTTCACCTGTACTTTATATAGCAGCATCTCAGTGTTGGTATCAACACTGCAGAGCCCAGCACAGCACTGGCATGAAACCCAGTGGCAAACAAGTTAGAAAGTAGAGTCCAGCTCCATGTTCTGCCTCCACTTTGTACCTTTCTTCACGGTTTGGGCCCACACTCAAAGTGCCAAAGCTGTCAAAATCTATGGAGGTTAAGTAGCTAGGGATCTTAAATACTTAGGACTCAGTCCTTGAATTCTTCAGTCCCTACATACATTCACAAGTTCTCAGGAAAGGGGAAGTCCTGTAAAGTTTTTTGTGTCACCCTCTCTGCTGCTGTCCTCCATACACCTCCTGCTTGAAAAATCTACAGGAACCAGCACACAGTCCTACACAACCCCGTACTGCAAAACTAGAACCCTCACTTTTGCACAGATCCAGCAAGCCAAAGTGATTTATTTTTCACCTAGCTCATCTGTATAGAAGCCTGTTGAGAAATTGTGCATGTGGTTTGGCTATTGTCACCTTCAGCAATCCATTCTAGAAATAAATGCCATTTCTCAGTGCTAAATTGTTTTTAATTTACAAAAGAAGTGAAGTGCTTCCTTCTCCCCCACCCCCCCCACCTTTATACTAAGTTATGTCTAAGGTGTCTAAGCAGGCTATTTATTCATTACTCCAGTCACAGTAATTTATGGGAAGACCTTTGTGCAGGTATATGACATTAAACAGGTTTGTTTCAGTTGCTGATCAGTCCACAGTTGTTAAAGAAGTAAGATGATACCATCAATTTACCAAAAGAAGTTTCTCTTCTTTTAGTGTAAAGGACCAATTTACCATGCACAGAAGCACAAATGTTGGATTTTATGCAATGTAGATAAAAGCATGTGGCAGCTAGTGATCCCTCTTCACTGAGCCTCCCTAATTTGAGCGGAGCTTCTTTGGGATATCAGCAAAGGGTCTCAGCAGCCCTCACCAGCAACATGCCTGGGACTCCAGAAGTTGTACAACTGCAAGGAAGAAGTCATTTCCACTAATTCCCCTCAGAACACATACTTTAATGTGACACTAATATGATACTAAACAAACAGTTTTGGCCAAACATTTTAAAAGCCAGCAGTGCTGCCTTTTTAAAAAGAAAAAATGAAAACACACATGGCCTAAGTGTGCATCAGTCTTTTCACTTAGTGCTCAGAGGTCTCCAAGCTGAAAACTAAAAGCAGAGGGAAGAAGAAATGCCCTAATTCTGTGGATATTAGTGGAGCTATTCTGTATGATCCTGGATTAATGCAATAATGAGCTTGCCTGTGGAACCAGATCCCTCAAATTCCAATTTTTGGCAAAATCACAAGTTGAGGTTTGCATAGTCTACACTGCCACATTGAATAAGGGAGCTGAGTTTATGGAAAGCATTTTTGGTTAAGAAACATGGCAACAGGATCTATTCAATCCTTTTACCCCAACATCCCACTTTTCAAAAGGTAGTTTATGTACTTTGATAAATTTTGTCTGACTCCCATGGAGATCAGGGCCCTGTTTCCTGTCCATGCATTTGGTCCATCTGGGCTGTGGTGAAGCGCCACAGTTCCACAAGCAGCACGCTGCAGTGAGAGAGCTGAGCTGGCAGACAGGCACAGGTACACAGGTTCAAGCAAGGGACAAATATCTCCTCCACAATCAGGATGTGACCCCTGCGCCCCCCACTCTGCAGAGGAAGACAGGACTTGATACCAAAGGGAGAACAGCAGGAAGGGCAGAACACGGTGGTGACAGAGCCCTGTAGCATACGCTGTTTGCTAGAGCAGATGGGAGCAGGGGATTGAAGGTGTGCAATGACAACAGCAAGGACCTTCTTTCAGTTCCCCCCACCTCCTCTTCTCTGCCTCTTTCCCCTCCCCCCACTTTTGTCATTTTTGTGAGACTGCAAACATACTTCTATGGCCCTTCAACCAGAACTGAAAGCAAGCCAAAGGGAGTGGACACTCCGTTTCACCAAAGATCTAAGTATTTTCTGTTTGAAAATTAAAAAAAAAAAAAAAAATCAAATTCTATTTCCATGATGATGGCTGCCAGAGGAAGCATTTTACCACAAAACACGATTCCCAGGACTTAATCTCTCTAGCTGTATATTCAGGAGGAGCCAATAGTACTTCTTTAGAGAGACTATAAATTACCTTGTCAAACAAGTGCTTACATTGGGTTTACCTTCTGCTGAGTTCATACCTATCTGCAATTCTTTGGTCTCATCCATGTTTCCTCCCTCTACCTTTCTGCTCTTCTCAGAAGAACACTTCCCCATGTCCACCGTGTCCTGTTGTGCCGCTAGCTTTGTATGGTCCTTGGGTGTCCAGTGGTTGGGCAGTCACTGTCAGCTGGCTTGCAAATTGTATTTTGTGTATATTTTATTCTGACTGAATTCTGAAATGGAAATATTTTAAAACAAAAAGTATAAACTATTTATGTTGCTTGTGTTGTAGAATAAAGATGCAAATGCAAAATAAATTATGCTTTGGTTTTTTCTAATGGAAGTTATTGTACAATTCCTGATGAAGCAAAGGAACAGAGCAGAGAAAGGACCTGAAATACTTGTTGTGTACTAGCAGGAACTGCAGTTTTCATGGATGACCTTGGGAATTTAGTTACTCTGAACTGCTTTGTGTTTTTGATGGAAACTGAGATCTAAACACTGACAAATGACTCCTACAGCACTTCTAGCAAAAGTCTGAGTTTGTGGGGTGGAGAAGGATAAAGCTACTGAGATAGTTAAAGGTGCAAGTAGATGCTGTGCAGAATTTTGATGCATCTAGGCAGGTGAAACATTTCTCCCTCTTCAGTATTTTCCTCGGTATTCTCTCTTAAATGAGGAGAATACTGTTGGCTCTGATTTCATTAGAGATGGATTGCTCAGAGCTCTCATTCACAGCCAGACTTTTGTTGGGTTTTTAAACTGGGCATTCCCTGACCACAGACAGCTTAGGATGCTGCAATGTTTCATTCTGCTAAAATGAGAGCTCAGCAAGGGTTGTCCCTGTCACCTACATCCCTCTTTTGATTAGTCAAACCAAAGATTGCTCCTGTTGAAGAAAAACCTTTAATTTAATGAAAATAATAAACACCTTCTTTACAGCAGTCACCCCTGCTTCTGTATGCAGCCAAAATTTAGGTACTGAAGGAGAAAGGGTTTGGCAGTGTCCCTTTCAACAGAACTGCCATGGGCTTCCTGAAAGCAGGAGTGTTTCAGTGACAAGACATAGCATCACACAGCAAACCTTAGGATACACCTCTCTGTGGTCAAGGATGCTACCCACAGCCCAAAAGCAAGCTTTCCACATAATCTCAAGAGGGGAAAATGCAGCCAGCTTTCCACCTGGCCCCACAGGGGTCTCTGGCCATGGGCTCCCATACACTGAAGCAACATAAGGTCTGGCCTTCACTGGTTGTTACATAACAGCCTCATCAGCATGAAGGTTAAGAACAGATTACAAAGCAACCAAATGAGGTTGTGATGCTTTAATAATCTTACACACTTCTGGCAAAAGAGAGTGTGTTAAATCCCAGCCGTCAGATCTAATTTCATTCCAGGGAACTACCTTCTGCTGCTCCACGCATCTCATTTTGATCCCATTAGAAAGATTTTCATTTCCTCCTAAAGAGCATTCAGTAATGTGAAACAGCAGCAGAGTAAATACAGAAAGTAATGCTCCACTATTCCTCTCACTCCTTACATGTACAAATTCCCAGTTGCCTTTCCACTTATGCTGGGGTCAGGCTAGAGTGGCTTCTGCTGCCACTAGACTTACCTAGGAGACCCTTGGTCTTGTTCTTCTGTTGAGGAGCAGACTGTTAAGAACACTTGCCAAAAAAAACAGCTGTCAACAAATACTTCAAAAAACAATAAAGAAATTTTAAAAGGAATTAAACAGGCACACCATTGAATCTCAGACATCCTCTTCGCTTTAGTGGATTCACTGAACTCATTCATGTTTTCACAATGTAAGTTTATCACTGGCTACACAGTTAATCTGTGTTAAACTAAATATTAAAAGCTCCCCTGATACCAAGCCAGACTAATTGTTTCTTAATAACTAATTTTTATTTTTTGACAGGGTGCCAAAGGAGTGCCCAGTGTCACTACTACCATTTTACAGGTGGGATGACCAACCAAGCAAGTAAAAAATTTGTCCTTGACCTCAAAATGGTCCAAAGTATCTAAACATATGCTCTGGCCTCTTGCTTATCCCAGAGTAGTAGATCCATGAGATAATCTGGCAAGAGAAGAAAAAAAAACCCCAAAACAGAAAAACAGCAGCAGAGATTGTTTATAGGAGGAATACAGAAGGGCACGCTAGAGGTACCAGCAGGTACTTCAGGTACAAGACAAAAGGGAGACACGCTTTGGATGTAACAGGTGGGGCACAGTAGGGTTGCATAGGAGACCAGTGTCACATCCATACCCCCAAGCACTCAGGTAAAAATGGGACAATATTTTCAGTAAGCCTGCTGGAAGCATGCTATCTCCAGGACAGATACCTCCTGATCACGTTTTCCAGATGAAGAAACCTTTTGGTTCACTGAGTAAACCTATGGCAGAAGTTGAAAAGAAGGAGGCTGGGATTCTGTCCACAGAGCTATGTGAAATGCAGCGTGATCTCTGATTTTGGAGCTTCTGGCAAAGAAGCTAGCATCAGGATAAACCTCTTAACATCTAATATCACTGCAAACAAACACAAATTGAAGTCTTTATCCAAATGCATGACACAGAGTCCTAGAAGAGTGCAGTCAGTATACAGATTTCAAAACTCAACAGAATCCAAAATAAATCAGAACAATTTAGATGTAAGCACAGGTCAGCTAGGTCCTACTCTTATACTGGAAGGAAAAAAAAAAAAACCAACAACAAAACACCAGAACCAAACATACTAGCCAGGCTGCATGTGCAATTTTCTGACTCCTGATAGAAATTCATAGTAATAAATCTGGATGATTTTTTGTTTTAACAACAGATTTGTGCCTTTGTCTACACTATAATTGCTGGGAAGTATGTATCCATAAAGGAGAGCCAATACTTCAGCTTTGCCAGCTCTGAGAAATTATGCCCAACCTGAAATATTTTTCTTCTCTGTGGTTAGTGTGACCACTTCTGATCTCTTATTGTGTTCATTCCCTACCACAGTCAAACAAAATTACTTAAAATAATGTGGAATACTTTTCTGGGTAGCATTTATAAATTATTTACTATGTTTTTTTAATGTTACTCCCAGCAGACCGCTTTGTACTTCAAATCAGGTTCTTTGTTCCAGAGATTACAGAGAGAGGAGGAGATCAAAATAAAACTGGGTAAGATGCTATACTGAAATCTATCCTTATAAGTAATTTTGTCTAGGAGGTCAAAAAAGACAAATCTTCAAGCTTGAGAAACAATAATGTCAAACATAATGAGAAAGTGAAAAATGGTTTTGAAAAGGTATTGCAGTAACTCATGTGAGGAGAGGAAGGTGACAAGGCTCTTGGTTGGTTTGCTTACTTGCAAAAACAATTCATTGTCCCTTGAGAAAACAGAGGAATTGGTTTCTGGGTACAATTGCAATGCTGGCACCACAAGCACAAGGGCCCTGACAAAAATGTTCTTTTAAAATCCCAGCTGCGGGGATGGTCACCAGAGCAGATCTTACATCTCTCTTGTGTGCATTACCTTTTCTTTTAAAAGGACACTAAATAATTGAATATCTCAATGCAGGCTCTTGTGACCAGCCCCAAACCCAAGAGAATAAAGATTATTAGTTGGCAAAGCCGGGCATGAAGGTTAAAAAAAAAGGAAAATATTTTAATGTAGTTTGCTACATGTGTTTTTTTTCTCACATGTTTTCAGTTTTTTAGGTAGAACTGTGCTGAGAGTAGGGCAAGAAGGATGACCACTCTTGAGGGTCTGTTGTAGGGGGTTGTGGGCTATATAGACTATGCTGTGTTGTTCTAGACAACATCACAGATCTGCAGTGACTGCAGAAGAAAAACAGGATGACAAAGAGGAACCCGGGGCAGGGCACAAGTGCCAAACTACACCACTTTGACTGTCTCTTTTAGAGCCTGAGCCATCAAACCAAGCCAGTATGGCTGGATAAGCATCCCTCTCAAGGAGGCTACACCCTGCACATAGCAAAAAGTAATGGTTGGAGTCAAATAAAGTTTAAAAAACGCCCTAAACCCTGAAGAGCGACATCAGAATGTAAATGCCTCTAACCAGTCAGGCCTAGAGCTGCCCCTACAACCTGGGCACATTGTAAATGCTCGCCCCTACAGGCCCCATTGCCCCTCAGCAGCCACCTGGCTCCTCCTGCTGTTAGCACACAACTCACTTGGCACAGAGAGTGAGGAGGATATTCCTGGAAAAGGGGTGAGAGGATCCCCATCTTGTAGCAGAATGAAATAGCTGCCTCAGATGTTCTTTTCACAACTGATTCCCTTTGTCCACCACTGCTCCAAGCAAAATCTACTTTTTCCCCAAAGAGAAAACCCACATTTAATCAGTCTGGCTTTAGGCTTTCCCCTCTGTACAACTCTGGCTGACCCTGAAGATCCACACAGGAGCAACATTTTGCACAGCAGCATCAGTGCAGCCCATGCAGGCTGACCTGGAATGCACCAAGGGACAGACACCCTCTTCCCATTCCCTATCCAGAAGTGGGTCACTCCAGTGGGTATTTTCTCACTACTCTCTCAAATGACAATATAGCCTCCTGAATTAAGGACTGAACATATGAAAGAACTGTTCAGATCGTCCATTCAACCACACCAAGCCCCCAAGCAGAATCCTCTTTACATTTTGCTGCTGTTTTGACCCTTCTCATACAATCCCTCTCACCTTAACATCAGCATGTTATTCTTGGGCTGCAGATTGCATTTCCTAACTGAAAACCCGACCTGTTAGTAAAAAAGCTACCCAAGCTGAGTACTGGTTCTCAGCAGCTCAACTGTCCAGGTATTTCTAATGTGCACTGATATTGCCCATCATTAATAAGGAATCTGTAATGCTTCATTTGCCATTATTAAAATGCTGGAAACTTTTGAAAAATCAGGATACACTTGTTCATGTTGTACTCAGTTGTCAAGGCCTACTACTAACAGCATTTCTAATTCTCCTCTAAACACTCACAAATCCCTCAGACAACATGTTTCTTTCAGGATGGGTTTGCCATGCCACTCCCTGCTGCCAGGCTAAGCCTCTTCTTTTAAGAGGCCACACTTAAAGCCTTTGCCTTTGTATCTGTGGTTTGCTATGGAGGGTATTGCATGGTGCCTTGTCTTTTCTAATACCAAGACCCTTTCATTGCAAATCCCATGGCATACTTTCCACTTGCATCCATGTAAGCTCTAATGTCCCCAGCCTGAGAAAACTGTGGCAGTGCCTTTACTCCACTGTTACAGCTGTTCTTATCCTTATGGCCTTGCACTGGTCAATTCTGAAGTGCTTTTACACTGGAAACATCTGCCTGTTGTATTTAACTCATCCCTTTCCCTCTCTGCCTCCTGACATTTTATTTGCCACTCTATAACTCCATTGAGGGAGCTCTTCAGCCTTTCCCTCACAGTTTTTAGCTGGTAACATCGGCACCTACAAGGGCAATGTGTTTTTGCTTGTCCAGCAGGCATTGCCCCCTAACACACAAGCACAAGGCACAGCAGCCAGCCAGGACAGGCAGCGCACCGAGCGCGGCACAATCGATGCAAACAGCGTCATAAAGCAAACCCAGCCCAGGGGAATTTGAGCAGCTCCCACAGAGTCACAGAGTGACAGTCACAGAGTCACACTCAGCAGTGTCACACAGCACCTGCTGCACCAACAGGACACCCCAAGGGGGAGGGCGCCTGCCTTGGAGCCCCTCACTTCCCCCCTGACTGGTGGGGAGAAGTTTTCCCTTTTCTCTGCCCCTTCAGGTACCACTGCAGTCCATGGGTGCCATCAGCTCTGCTTTATTAGCATCTATTAACATTTATTATACTGCATTTCAGGCTAACTCACCTTAGGCTCTTACCCTAAAACCTAGGTTTGACTGCAACTTTGCTGGCCAGGTGAATCATTAGCAAGTGCACTTGAGAAAATAAAGTTGTTCTCACATCTACAGATTTGGGACCTTTTTTATTTGAAATATTTTCTTAATACATTTCATTTCTATAGCAAACTCTATTCTACAGGTTGCAGAGGCTGTCTCTTCTCCATAAGTTTGAAGTAGAAATCTTTAGATTCAAATCAGTAGATTAAACTTCAGGATGTGAGGTCTGAATTGGAACCGTACACAAAATGTGTTTTATTTCAAGCAAAACAGTACAAAATTACTCAAAGCCTCTCAGTTGATGTTCTGTTAAACAATACAGTTCATATGGATTCAGAAGTCCACAGTTTCCCTCCTGTCCAGAAGGCCAAAGGCCTTGACAACTGAGTACAACATGAACAAGTGTATCCTGATTTTTCAAAAGTTTCCAGCATTTTAATAATGGCAAATGAAGCATTACAGATTCCTTATTAATGATGGGCAATATCAGGGCCTGACTCACCTGGCTTTAAAGGGATGATAGAGGACTTAGAGGTTAATTTGCATTTTTTCCACTCTGATGAAGAACTGAAGCTCTTCTAGAAGCTAGAAGAGCTATTGCTTCTCCAACAGTGCTCTCCTGACACTGGTTCTAAGCAACAATGTCAGAAAGAACAATTCCTTTGGAATCTAGAGATAACAGATTTTTGGCAGCAGATGATACCAACCAAATCAGGCTATATGGAGATATGATCATTCTTTTGTATAAAATCTACTGAGTTAGCAACAAGTAGTGACACAGACTGCTGTACTTGGATACAGTCTCAGGAGTTTTCATTCAGCGATTCACAATATTCTAGCAGAAAATTGCATCAGCTTGAACAAAAAAATTGAACGCAGGACTGCAGATATGTTGAGAGTTCAGTACCTAAGGCCTGCCCAGCACTACACAAGGTCAACCACCAGGGTAAACAACATGAAACACAATGAACAATGAGGTAAATCTTAAAAGTTTACTTTTAAAAGCTCACCTGAAGGTTAACCACACATTCATCTTTCTCCTTAGAAGTTTATTTCCTCATATTGGTGTCATGGTTCAGGGTTGGTACTCCCCAGTTTAGTGTTTCTCACTGAAACTCCAAACTACACACCATTTTCTCACCAGCCCCTTTTCCCCTTCTTCCCTCAGAGGATTTGAGAGGAGAATTGGAGCCAAAAAAGGCAAAGATCATGGGTTGAGGTAAGAAATATTTACTAGAAAAAGCAATGAGATAAGAAAATCAACAATATTAATAATGAAAGTACAAAAGGGAGAGTGTGGAGCTCGACCTGACTGCAGCCACGCCACCCAAAATTGTTTCTTTTTAGAACATCATCCTAATAAAGTAGCAAAATGCTTGTTTTGCTTATGGCAACACTTTTAAAAGCAAATGCAACCAAAAGCATAATGTAGTCAGCTGGCCCTTCAGAAATGCTGAAAGAAGCCCAAATCACCAAAAACCCAACCATAAAACCAACCCCTCCCCCCCTCCTTTCCCACTAAAACAAAGAGCTTCTACATTTTGGCTAAATAAGAATGAAGTGCCACAGTGTGTGCTGGCATATATGCAGTCTTAAATAGAGTGGTAGATTTTTCTCTTAAATAAGAGAAAACAAGAATTCAGGGTAAGGATGACCAGATATAAATGAAGGGGATCAAACCTAGACTGACAGAAATGACAAAAAAGTACCTAATAAAACCCCATAGCTCTAGACAGAGCAATCCATCTCTCCATCAGATGGATACTGCTCAGCCACCAGCACTCTGCCATGACCACAGAGCTTTTCAGGTGTTATCACATTCACAGAAGTAAGTAAAGCTGAAATCTCAATATAAAGAAATTTTATCAAAAAAAGTACAAACCAGAACTGCTTAATTACCCAAGTGAGAAGGGAATGGACAGAAGCCAACACCACTCCCACCTGAAGGACACAGAAGCACCTGCCAGCTGGTCATAGGCTAAAGTAATCCTGTCCCACCATTTCTCCTGGTGAATCTACACCTGCCAGCACAGGACTGCTGACAGTGGAACACCTCACCCACTAAAATTCTAGTTTTTCATTATTCAGATTAAGCCCCATACCATCCCTCACAGCAGCACAATCATTTAATCAGGGAAGTTTCACCAGCGCCTGTGGGCAGCAGTAAAAGAAACTGGGGGAAGAAAGTATCAAGAAACTTGAAAGGTTGTCTAAGGCACTGTGGATATTGTGTTCCCTACCAATACTGGTGGCATTATAGCCTAGAATTACACTGCAAGCCTCCAACATCTCAGCAATCAGGGAGATGAATAATTTATGACAGTTTGAGCTTTGAACTGAGGACAGTGGAGGTGCCTATTTTCTGCAGTGGCTTCCTCAGAAAGTCTCTCCCTGCTTCTCCGCTGTGGCACTGCAAGTGATAATACCAACACTGCCTCAGCTAAAAACATCACCTTGGCACTGTTTCACAAACCTTTGCCAAACTTTAATCAAAGTCAGCGGTGCCATTCCATGTCAGCTATTGTCTCCAGATTGTTTGACCTGGCAGCTTCCAGATCAAACTATTTCAAAGAACAAAGCCAGTGGAGGAGGAGGGTAGGACATTTTGTCCGTGTCAAGATCTGGTGATCTCTGAACCCAACCTACACTTCAAAGTGGTGAGCCTGACATCTGGCCAAGGGCTTGGAATTAAGGATGAGCCTCTTTGCCCCAGCTTTCACACTGCAGCATGCCTCAAGCTACAAGGCTATTTATGAACTCTGTGTGAGAAGGAAAAATAAGTGTCTGTGAGCCCCACAGGGCTGTCAGAAATCTGCAACAGATTTGCCACCACAAACCCAGTCTTGAATGGCTCTGTTTCAGTTCTGCACAGGAGCAGATCTGCTCTACAAAGGCAGTGCAGCAAAAGGACACCTGACCCCTGGCAGCAGAAAGAGAGTATCCCAATCATACTCACTAATCTTGCTGCTGGCTCCACTGATGAGACAAAAAGCCAGAGGGACAATCATTACTTTATATTCTAATTACCTGCCTGACAAAAGGCACTGAATTTCCCCAAATTCCCACTCGGCCTCAGCTCTACAAAGTTAAATCATTCTTACACATTTTCCAGAGGTCAAGTATTCAAAGCAGCACTTGACAAATGGGGTCATAAAAGTACACACCTTATTTTTCTTGGCTAAAATTCATCAACTAGAATCTAAGGATGCCAAACAGGTGTTTATACTGTAAGGGGACATATTTTTTACTTCTCCTCATTATTCATGCACAGTCCCAAGGCAAATTTATAGCAAGCTTTTAAAAATAGCATTAATAATCTTAGGGGCTGCACTAAGACCCTAATTAAGATGGTATATGAATGTTTCCTGCTTGCATGTGAGATTATAGATTTAAGCTACACAGTCTCAAGGCTCCTGAAAGGAATTAATTTTATTAACAGTGGTTTAGGAAAGATGGTTGTTATTCTTGCTTTTCTATAAGGTGTTGAGACATCAAGAGAAATGTTTTACTATTTTGACCTGTGACCTGTTAATCCATGTTTAGGACCTGGCTTCTCAGTGGACATTGCAAGTCACAGTGTAACTGCCCTGGTCCTGGTGGTTGGATACACTCAGCACCTCTGAAAGTGCTTTCCAAGGAGTGAGGCATTGAGGAAAGGAGGAGAAGCATGCAAAGGCTTTGCTGAGGTGAGATTTCTAGCTTCACACAGGAGCACCTCAGCAAAAGCAAGAGTTCAGTTTCCAGCAATGATGTGGCTGCTTCAGCAGCAAGACCAGCCCTTCATGCAATATTATTGTCCCCTGTCTACTGCTCACCTGGCAAATTCAGTGACAAACCGGGATAGATTTATCAAACTACCACACAGCCGTGGTTCACCTGCAGGGTGAATCCTTCCTGCAAGCTGCAGACACAGGGATCACAGCCAGTTTTGGAGCAGGTTCTTGCAGGGTCCTCCTGCTAGAAATGGCAAGTGCTGGCACCACTGGCTGCCACTGCTGGAGCTGGAGGAGTAGAGCCTGGTGCTGCCAACTACACCTGCAGTTTTCTGGGAGCCATGAGCTAAAAGAAAAGTTGATGAAAAAAAGTCCAGGCAAGAAATAAGAGGTTAAGAGTCTAACCCCAAGTTTCTATTATCAGTCCTAAGCACAACTTTTGCTCTGACAGATAAGCCTTGAGAAATCATAAAAAGTGCACCACAGTTGAAAAGTTGCAGAGTTGAAGGAGACATTTAGCAATAGCTTTTCCCTCTGCCCACAGCAAGGCAGCAAAAGGCACCTGCAGCTTTGCAGCACAAGTTGCAGGTTGAATCAAGGTTTAATTCAGGTTAAAGAGTCCTCTCTTCAGAAGTTACCACACATGAGTGAAATAAGTTCATGTTTCTTTTTGTGGATAAACAGTGTCTTCTCACTAGAAACAATTGCCATTTAACAAGTAGCCTAGAAAACTGTTAACCTGATTTAACTGAACTGACAACTCGTTCTTACCAGAAGCAATCATACACTCCCACAGTGACCAAAGCTTTCCTGGCAGAGCTCTCTCTCTGGATTTATCATTAACATCTACATCCTAACACTGTTAAATAATTCAGTACAGCATTTAGCCTCGTGTCCTTGCCTCTCTACTCAGAAAACACTTTTCTTTTCTGTATGTTTCAGCAACAGGGAACAAAAACCTGCCTGGATTGCGCTTCCACCTTGTGCTGTGTAACTGAGGGAGGAACCTCAGGTACCCTTTCGCTCTCAACATAGAAGCATGGGGCTTATTTGTTTTATTTTGTTGGAAATAGTGTTTATTAGATAACTAAATATAGAGCGTTATTTATCCACATGGAGTCATGACCATGTGGGCTTAGATTCACATGCAAATTCCCCTTTTAATAATCCTAATGCAGGGAGTGCTCCAATCAGAGCGCTATCAGCCCCAGCTCCCAGATACCTGATGCCAGCTTTGCTGGTAATGTAGGCCACCGAAGCAAATCCAGGGAGATTGAGTTGGAAGTGGAGAGAGGCTCTGAGATCTATTTGCTTGGCTTCCTGACGACGAGGGGGTGTCTAACTTCTTTTTTTCCTTTCCTGCTGGAAAGGGGATGCCGCTGGAGAGGGATCATTAGCTGCGAGCAGCCCGGCTGGGTCCAGGCTGGGAGGCGGAGACGCAGCTGCCAGCAGCGAGGCAAGGTGGAGGCACGAAGACAGAAGACCAGGTCAATGAAAGCATGAGGTGGCTCTTGGGCAGCAGCTTGAAAAATTTTGGACATGCTGACAGGGGGAACTATGACTGGCTAAACAGTGAACCAGGTGGGCCACTTCTGGAAACAGAGCTTCAGGTCTGTACCCCCTGCTCATCTCTGTGGCATGTCCCTTGACTTTGCATGTGTGTGTATGTCTGTGTAACGCCTCAGTGTACAGAGCAGAGTAAATCCCTGGGCATTGGGACGTACCAAAGCAGAACTGATCAATTACAGAGAATCGGAGCATTTCTTTATTGCTGCTAAGTCTTTTTAAACACATTTGTGGAGGAGAAAAACATTAGGTGGAAAAATTTTGCTGGGGTGGCAGGTAAGGAAGTTTAATTACTTCTTTTAAGCATACGGCACCCTTGATTTCCTTTCTGTTAAAGGCATGTTTACGCTCTGCATCTGGTGCCGGGAAGCCTCTCTGCAGATGTTGTGAGTCCCGCGCAGGCAGCAATGAACTCTTGTTCCCTAAGCTGGGCGCTGATTACTTCTGCCAGAGAGGATCACATGCAGCCCGGGGGGGGAGGGAAGCAGCCCCAGGGATGAAAACACAGCCTGCTTTCTGGCTTGGTCTGGGATACAGCAAAAGGGTTTCTCTGATCAAAAATAATAATTTAAGGTGAATGTAGCTCCACAGCAAATGTCCAAAGCATGTTGCATTAGCAAATGAACTGGCTACGTTACTCAGCTGATATATACAAAATGTACTGTTACAAAATAAATGGGGGTAGGAGTGTGTGTGAGTGTCAAAACAGGATAATAAGTAGTATTTAAGTGTCGCCATGATTTTATGAAAGTCTGCCTCACTGGTAGCATTTCCAGAGTTAGAACAGCAATGACAATGTCTTCACACCTTAAGACTTGCTTTTATCTGACAGTGAGAAACAAACAGCATCACCAGAGTCACATTCCAACAAGTATTTGAAAATTCTGTGTAAATCCAGGCTCACTTTTAAATTACATGTCATTACTAATGGATACAAAGCCACATAAAAATATTTTTCTGTTTGCCAGAGTTACATGTTTTTGCTTTTTACAAGCAATAATGAATCAGTTTCAAGGATCAGGATACAGTTTGGAAAAGAACTTAAGGGGGGGACCACACCCTAATGACTTCAAAGCAGACTTTGTTCCAAATCCACTTAAAACATTTCAGAAGTATCGGTTTCCTGCTTCAACTTTAAAAGATATTAGTATAAATATGGGCTGAATTAGCAAAAATAATTTTAATGGAGTTCTAAGTATGCTAGCAAATCATTAAGAACATAATAAATCTTACCACAACTCAATCACTTCAATGGGAATTTCAGTAAGCAAAATAAACTTTCATTTTTCCATCCTCACACAAAAGCTTCCCTTAACCTCATGCTTTGCCTTATGAGGTCATTCCCTCCCAAGGCAGGTACTACCCCCCTTTTGTCTAGACACATAGCTCAGCTCCAAGCCCATTCCTTTACTCATCATGGCTATACCACACAACTCAGCCACACTCTGCCTTTCATTCCTTCTCCAACAGGCACGAGTGAAAGCTCATCTCAACTGATATGGGTCACATAATCTGTAAACTGGCAACTGTACATGCTCAGCATGTTAAAAAAACATTGGCAGACAGATTACTAATGAAAGGCTTTTCTCCTTCCAGTATGTGCTCAGTGGCTGAGGGAAACTGACCCTTTGCTTCAGTCCCTACAAATACATAAATGAAAGGAGGAGAATAAACAATGTCTAAACTATATCTTACTAAGAATCAGTTCTGGTAAAACAGGACTTTTTAGAAATATGATCTCTTTTATTTCCATAGAAATAAAGGCTCTTTTCCATAGAAATAAAGGCTCTTTTCTGCCTTTCTCTATTTTAAAAAGGGTATTTTCCCATATTTATGTGTCTGTAACTTGTTTCATGCTGGAAGTCAGATCCTTATTTTTGTCACTTACAAACCTGAGAGTAGATGCTTGTGATGACACAGGCAGAGCACGCTGATCTTCAATGAAGTGGCATCAAACAAAACCAGTCAATTAATAATTCCATCAGTCACTTCATATGCCTGGTGTAGAAACTTTCAGATATAAAACAGTAGAGGATTTTACCTTAAATATGTTCTGCAGTTGTATTACTTTCAATTACTGAAGATTGAGTTTGATTTCTAGAAAATTTTATTTTCCAGTTCTGGCAGCTATTCTTGATACCTATACACAGTGGTTACTTTTCTAGTTTTAGAGCTTCAGCTGCAGAAGTTAGCTTTAGGTCAGTTTAGAACAAGTTTTAGTTTGGCATTTCAGAATTTTTTTAAGTGACCTTTGATTCACTGTATTAAAATTATCCCCATTTTTAGCGTAATTTTTAAAATGCCTATTAGATTTCCCAAGTCTTTATGTTAAGAACTTTGCAAGATTCTTCAGTAGCCCTTTAAGCAGTCATTGCAGAAATGGAAACAAAAGCACAATAGAAAAAGAGGGACTAATATTGATCAATTGTCTCTAATACATTTGATATATTTATACTGATATACGTACAAGAAGTCCATCATTGTCCTTTTGGAACTACATCTCAAAATAAAATCAGTCCCTGTAATGTTTGGCAGGAGGCAGCATCCAAATGGATACATAACTCCTTGGTCAGGTCCAGGGCATCTGTGGAGCAGTAGTTCTAAAAAACTAATTCAGCTCAAATAATACACTAGTAGCCTACAAATTACTTCACCCAGAGAGGAAAGTCTTAACATTAGCTGTGCTTAAACAGCTATGAGCACTCTGAAACACAGACTGAGCAATACCAGTCCTTATTGTCACCTGTCAGCATGCAGAAAAAGCATGAAGCTGAGTCAGGGGAGGTTTAGGTTAGATATGAGGAAAGATTTTTCACTCAGAGGTGGCTGGGCACTGGAACAGGCTCCCCAGGGCAGTGGTCACAGCACCAAGCCTGACAGAGTTAAAAATCATTTGGACAATGTTCTAAGGCACACAGTGTGGCTCTTGGGGTGTCCTGCACAGGGCCAGGAGTTGAGATCAATGATCCTGATGAGTCCCCTCTAACTCAGCATATTTTATAATTCTATAATATTGCCTAATTCTTAATCCTATCTGCTTTACATGCCACTAATTTGCAGATCATAGTAAAACTCACTTACTGTTCTTCAACAACTATACAGTGGTTGTGAAACAAAAGAACAAACGAAACAAATTTATTATGTCTTCTTTTGCACACATTACTGAATAGGTAGCCACCAGGCACTGGTTACTGTGGTTATTTTGAAATTGAACAGGATAAAATAGGAGTAGTTCAGTTGGAAGGGGTCTGCAATGAAAATCTAGTCCAACCACCCGACCTCTTTACTTAGTACAAGAGAATATGGGCTGCTTTGTAATAACACTGCAATTTTTGACCAGATCCCAGAGTGCAATAAAGTACTTGCAGGTTCAGGGCACTGCCTTTCCACCTTCAGAGACAGCAATACAGGTGCAGAATTTCTGCAGACCATTCCCAAGGATCTCAACCCAGTCAAACCAACGAGTAAGCCACAAGAAACACCTCCACTGATCTGTCTTGCCCCTTCCCCAGGGCGTTTGGTAGCAGAGACAGGAGTACAGCTCCCCAGGAGAACAGCTCCCCAGGAGAACATCTGCTTTACCACACAAGCAGGCTGTCCTCTCTCCTCCCACAACCTTCTGACTCAGTCACTGCATACTCTACACACCCTGCAACACAGTACCCTGAGGGATTGTGGTGTTCACCTCCTTCCCTAAGCAATCTATCACAGCCCTGAGGAGGCACTTTGTGCACAATAATGTAATTTAAAATTATATGTGCTGCAGAGAAAATGAAGGATTTCACAGATTTCAAAAATGCTGGCATTTATTCAGGCTTGAGAGCTTGATTTTGCAATTTTAGACATAGTGCTATAGGCTACTCTTTGAGGGCCTTTAAACAAGAAGAGGTTTCAGGCCAATAACCCACTGATACCCTAAGGTGTCTTTTTGTGGCTACCTCACAGTCTGTTGCCATCTGAGCCAGCTCATACTACAAATAGCTGCACTCCTTCCATTTTTTTACCATTAGATGCAAACTGTGCCCTCTAACAATAATATATTTTGCACCTTTCTCTTAATAGGCACTTCATTGCAAGGCACAAGACCTCTGGGTTCCAGTCAAGGCTTTGGAGCAAAGTATATTTCCCTGAGAGGCAAGACCATTTGTTAATTCCTTCCATCAAGCTTAACCTTTCCCTCCCTTCTGAAGTCCAGTATTTGTGCAAGGCCTTGTCTTACAGCCCTCACTCTTGCCTGTGCCTCCACCAGCACATGAAGGATACACTGAGTCCTTGGCCATTATTCAACATGCAAATATCACTGCAGTGAAATTTATAGGGAAGCTGCACTGAGTTTAAATGATAATTGGGGCTCTATATACCTTTTACTAATCTCATGTAGGAAACACTGGCAATCTCACTCCCTGTCCTCACAAACCACCAGAATACTGTACAATTCAGATACTAAGACCAAGACTTAACCTGCACGAAAGCCTGCTCCATACAAATTAAACCCAAAACTTAGACTTGGATTTTAAAAGGAAGCTCTTCATTGATCAGGATTAATGCTGTCCATTATAAGCTCAGCTCTTCTCAATATTTACTGTAAGAGTATTGGTAACACATCAGTATCAGTGAGTCTCCACATACACAGAGCACTAACATAATACTGCTGAATGCTTTTTTCTCATTTTCTCTTGAAATGTTTCATGCATGTCATAAGGCACTCTAGAAAAGCATTAACAACTTTTTTAAAAATCCCCTAATTTTTAAGAAATTATTTAATGTTTGCATTGGAAGAACAGCTGGAACAATTTCTTCCAATTCTGCTCTTTCCTGACACCCATTGAATGGCCAGGTAAGACAACAGCTTATACAGCCAGAAAATCTTTAATAAAAAGTATCAATAAATATAAAATAGTTCTTTAATATGCTTTTTTGGGGGTAAAAGACTATTGGAGAAAAAATAGCTTCATAGCTAATCTGCAAAGGTTTCAGTGTATTTTAAAATTACTTTAATGCATTTAGCTTCTGACCCACAATACCTTAGAGAAAAAATAGAAAAGCAGTAATCTCCCCTACATTATTTGTTAGGAGTCAATGCCTATTTATTTTATTTTTCTTAGGCATGACACATAATAATTATTTCATAATATGACAACAAAGCAAAGAGGTTACAATTGACTAGTAGATAACCAGCTGAATGTAGATTACAGTGTGATTTTGTAGCTAGAAGAATGACTGTGATTCCTGGAAGAATAAGAACAGAAATTTTTTGTAGACTAAAAAGGAGATGATGGAGTTACTGTCCTTTTCACAAAGCCATTGCTACAAACAGGCCAGTTTGCATTCCTGCTTCTAAACCCTTGGGGGAGAGAATCACTGAAGTTCTCCTGGCCTGAATGGCACCTTCACTCAAAATAAAGGAAATCTGATCCATTGACCAGTTTGGTCTCACCATGCAAATGTGAAAAAGGCACCTCACAGCATTAGTCAAGAGCTTACAAAGGGAATTACTTGATAAACAGCATTATAAAGTTTGGGTTTTCCTTCTGCCCTAGACTAGACTCTGAATGAGACCCAATCATTAGAAGATGGAGTCAGACTGGAAACAAGATATACTAAATTTTAAAACTAAATCTAATACAACACAAAAGCACAAACGGCTTTGTTGGTTTTTCTCATAGCTTATGACTCCAGTTAACATTACATCACAATTCAAAAGCTGTGGGACAGAGGTCTTTTGTGCTACATTTGCAGAAAACAAAGCTAACACAGCAGTCACAAGTGTTACTTCTCTTACACCAGAAGTTCTTTTTCTATAGTTTTAAACAGGAGAAAATGATTCTTGGATCACTGGCAGAGCAAGCTCAAGAGGTCCAGTCCAAGCTGTCCTGTCCAAGAAAAACAATGCGTTTTATTTGGAACTGGCCTGTGAGGTTAGAACAACCCAAAGAGCAGGTATTGTAGGCAATGGCCCCTGTTTGAAAGGGCTAGTTGCTGTAATATTTGTTCTTTAAACAGTTTTCCAAACACAAAGAAGCAACACCAGATGGTGGATCACCAGCATTATTCATCTGCAATTCAATGTTCTCCCAAATTTTAAAAGCTCGACCAGTCTCCTGAAAATTGACCAGTCTCCTGCTATAATCCAAGAGCAATAAAATGTCATAAAAAATGGCATATACTTCCAGGTTTTTAGGGTTTTTCCCCCATTGGAGACAGGGCTTTCTAAAAATTCAACACTCTTAGCAACTTCTCTGGGGTTTTTTGTCTCTGGTTGTAATTTGTTTAATTGGCCAGTAAATAGAATTCGTGAGTCTGCAAAACATATTGCTTGATTGATACTGATGTAGAGAGAAAGAAATTTGGAAAAGCAACCGCTATGTCACAAGGCAGAGATGGGGAATGTGGTTTTTCTCTCTGATTAAGAGATCTCCAAGAATCCAACACCCTTCCTCTTTGCTTTGGTTACAGAGCAGACAGCAGACAAGCTCAACCAAAGACGACATAGAGCCATTTCTGTGTATCATACTGCCTGCCACCATGATGCTCTTCCTGGCATTCCTGCTGCTCTTCCTGTACCGCCGCTGCCAGCGCCCCGCTCAGCAGGGACAGATCTTCAGCATCGACCTTCCCGAGGCCCTGCCTGAGCACGACGTGCCCCATTTCCTCTCTGCCCTGCCCTGGAGCAGCGAGCAGAGCTTCCACTACTCCACGCTGGTCCCTGACGCCACCTTCCTCTCGGTGTGTTTGCCTCCGTCCTATGAGGAGGCCACCATGAAGACTTCCCTGGAAGAGGCTCACATTGAGCTCTCTCCAGACCCAGTGCCTCCCTACGAAGAGAGCACGCTGCAGAGCAGCAGCACCAAGTGAACTTCCCACAGAAGCACCTTAGCTGAAGCATGCAGCACAAAGGTGGAGCTGCTATGGCCTTTAAGATTTGTGAAAAGGTTCCAAATGAGGCACAAAACCAATGAATTTACGAAGGAAGAAACTTGAAGTAACAGGTACAGTGTCTCTTCACCTCATCCCAGGATTCTCTACCTTCCATTTGTGGCACATGTACACACAGTGTGGCACCACTCCCATCCAGACTGGCAACGTGGGGATTCTAGTTAACAAACATGTCATGCAAGGATTAAACTTAAGGAAAGCTGGGAAGCTCTTCCTCTGTAATCCCTCAGCTACAATGAAATGTCAATAATGCTATAGATTCAGCAATCACAAAAAGGGCTTTTAGCACATACATATTCCAGTTGAGGTTGTTTTTTGGTTTTTTGGGGTTTTTTTCTATTTTATGCATTTATATTTAAATGAGTTTTTGACAAGCTGAGTCGCTCAGTCTGTGTGCGTTTACATCACATCATTCTGCAGTGCTCTGGAATGATCACAGCAGCTCTCAGGAAAGCAAGTAAATACATAACCTCTACAAAATTTCCAGTAACTGTCCCCAAAGGTTCAAATGTGCACTGTGAATAAAGGCTGTCTTTTCTCACAATTGGACAATGAGGACAAGCAGCAACCAGGGAAGACCTGATTGTTCTGGGTGAGGAAGCCTCCATGCAAGAGCACACTCACTCTATTGCTACAAGCTGCTTGCCAAGGTCTGCAAGGTCCCAACATTCCAGACTACTCAGCAGACTTTTTTTCCAAGACTAAAAACATAAACCATGTGACTTACTTGGTGCAGCATGTAAAGGAGTTGAGGAAAAATTAATAAAATCAAGTGCACCAAAAATGCCCTGGTCTATATTTCAAAACAGCATTATAATCCCTTCCCCTTCATCCCTAGGGCAGGGTGAGGCTGGTTCAAGTGTGTTGGTGGCAGTGGTTCAGAGAGTTTGCATATGCTTTCAGAAAATGATGTATGCCATCTTCAATTCTTTCTTACAGGATAGCATTTTCACCAAGTTGATAGATGCTCGTGTTACAGAAGGTGGTTGCTACAGGTCCTGACAGCCTCAAAGGTTATGTTGGCAAGCCAGAGACAAATGCAGTGTCATGGAATAGCTGACACCTGCAAGGAAGAATCTGTTGTAGCAGCTGGTGCAGCCTTGGTGTAACTTACAAACCCAAAGGCTTGCACTTGGTGATTTCAGCAGCTGTCAGGAGGTGTCAGTAACAGCCAGTCCTGATTTAGGAAATTAGCATGTTCCTTAAAAATACCCAACAAAAACAACAACACAATACAGAAGAAAAAATTCTCACTGTACAGCAGAAGAAAGGCCACTTTAGAGCCACAAGGTGGTTGAATTCTGTGTTATGTCAACAGTGACACAGTAACCAAATAGTCCATAGCAAAACTAATGTTCCACTCAAACATTTCTCTTACAATGAGGAAAAAAATATGCCTTTTTTATTGAGGGAAAAAAAGGGTTATTTTCTTGAACTACAAATTTGAGTTAATTCTTTTTCTAATGTTCCAAACTGAAGGAGCAGATGTTTTGGAAAACTCCAAATTCAATCAACCATTTTTCTTTTCAGACCATACCTGGGAACAGTTCCCGGTATTTGCTGATGTGTTTGAAAGTACCATGTTCTAATGCCTCCTCACATTTTCTTTACTTCCTTAATATTTGGTGCATGCAGTTGGTTCTAAGGAAAGCTGGAAAAATACAAGAGTTCCAGACAATTCTCTAATTGGAAAGATGCAAAGGTTTGAGGTTCAAAGATAAACCACTTCTGCCTCTGGTGTCTGTATATTCCACTAACTTCAGGGGAATTGTATGGATATGCTTGAAAACTCACACATTGTCATATCAAGTTGAATATATTTGAATATATTCAAGTTGAATATATTGCCTTAAAAGATCTTAAGAGATTTACTCTGTTCTGAAATGAGTTATGCTGTTCTTCAACACAATCTCTTTTTTACCCTTAACTTGGGTAGAGCCTCTAGGCTCATCCTTCTAAACTGCTCTCAAGTTACCTTAGTTACAGTTAAGAAAAATTTTGACTGGTATTCCTTGTGACCAAGACTGGATACACTTCTATAACTAGTTGAGAAATGCTATTCTCTGCAAGAATATAGAGAGCAATTGTGCTTCATGGAGTATTTATTGGACAACTCTCAAATCCTGCTTTAGAGAAATAGCTTTGATTGTTAGCACTACTAAAGACAATTAAAAACAGACACTTGCTCAAATCCATACTAACAGAAACCCTGCTGTGACTTAAATTCTTCCTTCTAGTAAACTGCTTTTTATTCCATCTGGAATTGGTATCCCTTATCTCATTCCAACACAGATTTGTCTAGTCTTGTATGTTAATTGTCCCTAGTAGGTTTCAATATGACCAGGATTTTGACTATTAAATCTCCACCCCAAAGAGAAAGCCCACCAAAAAAAACCAAAAAAAAAAAAGTTTCTCAAGCAAATATACTGAAATTAAGTCTCCATTGCCTAGAAGCTGCCTCTGATCCTGTAAGGCTGTGCTACATACATCTCAGCATCCACCAGGTTACTGATGTTGGTGCTACTGGTTGCGGAGCAGCTATCAGGTCCTCTGGGCAAACACCTTGTGCATCAAAGCAGAGCTTTGTGAAAAGATTCCAAATGAGGCACAGAACCAAAGAATGCTCCCTCAAAGCAGAGAGCTCATGACCTGAAAGGAACTCGTGCCTGGCAATAGGAGCAGCCATAGGTGCAGTGGGAAGATCTCCCATTTTTTTAGCTGCAGTAATCTGAAAGGTGAAGGTTTAGAGCACCCCATCTAAAAGAAAGATGTTGGAATTGGGACCAGAAACAAAAAACTGGAGGGAGACATTAAGTTTTCAATTACATAAAAGGTAACTGCAAACACAGTAAAATAGGGACCCCTCCTGCCTACACCAATCTGAACTGTTGCTAGTGATTTTAAACTGAAGAAAGATTAAATCAGAAAAGAAATCTCTTAAAGTCAAGTGTAGGCTGAAAGTGCAGTGAAGCAGTGGACACACTGAGAAGGTAGACAAATGTCTGTCCAGTATGATGAAGGCTCCTGGTTAGAGCAGAGAATGGATTAGATTCTTCTCTGTGTCCTTTCCTGTTCCTATGCCCTAAAATTACACCGGAGTACATTTTGTTCCCTGTTTCCAAATTATATAAAATCAGATGGCCGTTTCTTTGAAAATTTCATATTATGAGATTTCATGTGCATCCAGAAATCACTATAATATTGTCATTGTACTTTATAGACACAAGGTTCTTTTTCTTTTTTTTTTTTTTGTTTAAATCTTGAATCTGCTAGCACAGATACAAATTATGAACTCACCTTGTTGTGAAGGGTAATTGTAATTAATTTTTCTATTATGAGAATACTAAGGAACCCTGATGAGATTAATTATGTATACACTACCCCTTGTTTATATTTAGTAGGAAATCATGCAACAATACAGGCCCTTTCATTAAGGAGGCTGCACAAGCTTAGAGAGCAATCTCTGTGCTTGTCCTCCCCCAGAGAACTGCCTGAGTCTCTCACTGACATGGGTCCATTGTCCTGCAGACCAAGACAAATACACATCTTGCACACATGGCAGATTCTTGATCAAAAGACATTTAATAGACAACAACACAGGTAATTTATACAAAATAGTTCTTCTAGATACCCACTGAAAGTATTCAGCATGTATCTCTGATAATGCCACAGTAGTTTCATATTAATAGAATATCCTGCCTGTCTCATTTTAGCCAAAGGAAAAAAAAACATGACACAGCTCTTTGTAGCCACTGTGGGATCTCAGAAAATAACATCTCACATAAAATTGATGCATGCTTCTGCATAGATGGAGCATCTGGCACCTGATCTTTGCTGAACTTAAAAGTAACTCGTGACTCATTGGTTTGTACCGGCCAATGATAAAATGTGCTTTTCAAAACACAGTAGTCATTGCTTGGCATTATGAAGTAAGCCTTGGTCTAGGGAAGGCACAATAAGCATTTCAGTCAATACATTTCATTTTAGAGAGAGATCCTCACTTGTAACAAATATCTTGACCAGAAATTTAGAAACCCAACTGAAGAGGAAAACACTTTGAAAAAAGAAAACCAAACAAACCCTGACAGTATATGTTTATGATAGTTCCATAATATCACAGCGGTCAAGAACGAACTATTCCCAAAATAAAACTCTTCACTTAATCCATGCTTTAAAAGATTTTACTTGGGTTCTTATGGGAGCAAAGCCTCCAAATGCAGACACACAACTACTTTTGCTAGTACAAACTCCACTGGCATGAACTATATGTGCTCCAGCAGTGAAAACTCTTACAAATGTAGGTTTTATCAAAGGGAGAAAGTGAATGGGCAGTCCTATTCTGGTTAGGAGAGTACTTTTTTTGGGTGAGGGGTTTTTTTTTGTTGTTGTTTTTTGATGGGTTTTTTCACAAATTTTCAAGAACAAACATTGCACAAAGACATCTGATAAGGATAAGCTGAATGCTTATGGCAAATAAATTATTCACTGACTCCTCTCTCAAAAACTGTCATAAGTGAAACAGCTATGAATTTTTAATAATGAAATTTCTTAATTTCAGTCTGTTAGTAAATAATCATGTCATGCCATGACTTTCATTACAAAGCAGTTCCATTCCTCACTTGGATAATGAGATCTTCTGCAGAACAGGAAAGGCATGCGAGTGTGGAGCCTAAGGAAGGTGTCCTCTGTAATAAAGACAACCTGCCATTCTCAGTGGCATTGCTAGCAAGGCTGGGCACAGCTCATAAATCAGTGCTGCAGACACCTGGGTGCTGATGAAGACAGCAAAACCTCATTGAAGACTCTGGGATACATGACTAGGCTGACAGCAGTGAAAATGTACTTTCACAAGCTTTTCATTAAAAAGGTAGAAAAGTGCCAATGTCTTTCATATTTGTTGAGGGTATGAAAGAATCAGACTTGTCTGTGAGTTTGGCTCCATCAGTTGTTTTACTTCTGATTTTTCACAGGAATATCACGTCTATGAGAGCTTACTGTCAGAAATTAAGTTTAAGGAAGAAGCAGCAATCAAAACTGTAGTACTCAGAATTTCATAGAATCAAAACACAGAATCAATGAGATTGGAAAAGGCCTCTAAGATCATCAAGTCTGACTTCTAGCCCAGCATTGCCATGTTCACTGCTAAACCATGAAACCGACACATCTACATATTTTTTTAATGCTTCCAGGGATGGTGACAGGGCCACTTTCCTGGACAGCCTGTTTCAATGCTTGATAACTTTTTAGTGAATAAATTTTTCCTAATATCCAATTTCAACCTTCCCTGGTGGAATTTTTTCTCTCTTCTTGTCACTTTTTACCTGGGAGAAGAGGACAACCCCTACCACACTATGAACGTCCTTTCAAACAAGTTGTGCCATTAATATCATAATATCTTATTCAGCCCCTTTTATATTCATTTGTCCCCACAATGACAGCATTATTTTATTCTTGAATGCTTATTCTTGTTATTTTTTTTCTTGAATGCTTATCTTAGAACTTTTCAGTCATTTCCACCTGTGACATAAATAAATACTTCAAAGCAAGAGAGCACGGACAGGCAATCCTCTCCAGTCATGTCAAGCACCTTCACAAGTCTATCTTTTATTTTATGTTATGTTATTTTAGTGTTTTGGCTTTTTATTTTGTTTGGATTTTTTTTCCAGGTTCAAACTAAGAGAACTGAATGTATGGTTTTTTTAGTTCTTTGAATACTAATGAAGTGAATTCCTTTAGTGGCCTTCCAAGCACAAAGCACAGGAAGCAAAGCCATACTCTTCCTGCCCTACACCATCAAGTATCCTAAAAGGAAAGGAACGTGAAAAAGATCACAAATCAGGATAAAAAAAAGGTAAGAGAAATGCCCATCCAGAAATAAGCCTCTCACAAAATTGCTTTCTCCTCCCAGATTTCCTATTTTTCACTCCTCTCTCCTTTGGCATTATTTTAATTTTCTGCCAACTCTCTAAAAGACAACACAGAAAGGAAAACTTCCTCCATAGACTGACCACAGCTGTAGAGAGCAAAAATAAGTGTCATGTGTTATGTTCCACTAGTAATCTGGAGTATCTGTTTGTGATTATAAAATGCTTTGCACAAAATCAGTTTCCACTGCAGGTAAACCAGATAAATTCGAACATATTTCTACAAATACATTTCCCTGCTTGTGTACCAACAACACACCAAATAATTGAAACAGCATCATTAAAAACTCAGCATGTGTTTAGTTCTGTGGCACTTTTTCTTCCAGTTTGGAAAACTCACAGCTGACAACACTCTCAGATGTTAGTATGGTCTATGGTTCTTCAGAAAGTCTGTACACCTATGTTTTAGAAAAATAAAATAAACTTGTTTATAAACCCTATCTTAACACTCATCCCTTTTTCACTTCTGTTAATGATGCAGAACCTAAATATTTCTATAAATGACTGATTTCTAGTGGTTTCTAGCAGCAAAACATTGTGGTCATCAGGAACTAAAAAATGCTGCTGTCATGCAATGAAAGGGAAGAAAAATAAAAAAGCAGATCCATTAGCACAACCCTTCAGTGTTTGGCTGCATCAGGAAGATCAAAGCAGACAGAGGACATTATTTCAGAGACAGAAGAAGCCACACAAGTACAGTCCTGTCTGGCACAGTTCTGAGGCTTTCACAGTGATTCTTTTCCACAGCATTACCAGAAATCATCACCTGGAGAAAAAGCACGGTGCTACATGACAGAGGAGCCTGGTGTCCCTGGTGCATCACTGGGGGCACCTGAGGCATTGGCATCAATGGGCCCAGTGGTGCCAGGCTGCACCAGGAGGTCCTGCACCTCTCCCTGCTCCTGTGCACCTCCCCAGCCCCAGCCCTGCCACTCCCACCCATAAGAAGGAAAGGCTGAGTGGTCTCAACCTGCCCAGTAAGATCTCTACTGGAAACAAAATAAAATCGTCAAGTTATTTGACCCTTAGAGCATATTTTTTTTTATAAAAATAGCAAGTTAATACACTGGTCACATCTAGATCTGTGTGCCAGTTGTTATAGCAGACTCTATACAAGAGACACAAAGTAAATTACACTTCCTTTCTCTAAAAACAAGGAAATAGCTACTGTTTGATATTGCATTTTATGCTTTGCAGATCATCCTGTAAGTCAGAGGGCTTATTTTCTAATCCATTATTCTATATCTAGCTTATGCATATCTTACTTTAAATAATGTAAATAGAAATTGTAGGGATGGCAGGCAAGATAAACTATAATCACGAAGCATGTCCAGATACCATATCTGAGAGCTCCACATGAACAGCTCTCTCTCTTTAGCTAACATCACTTCAAAAGATTATCATCTCCTATACATTTTCACAATTACCTGGATTCCTTCCAAATGCCCACTCCAGCTACCAACGAACCACACGGTTGTTGGAGGCACTCATTAATTTGGTTTGTCCAGTTTCATTTATTAACAGATTTTCTGTTTTAGCTGGGACTGAGTGCCAGGAAATATTTACACTACATGCATTAACTTCTAATAAATACCATTTTCTACTTTTGTTAGAAGACAAAGAATATTTCCGGAATGGTGTGCATTTAGAGCTATTATACTGATTTTTAAAGAGCTGAAAAGAAATTTTCATGATAATGACAACCTGCTTTCCTGACCCAAGTTATGCTGGGCATCACTCCCAGCTACCAGAAGAGGGGAGCTTGGCAAGGCCTTCTCTCCATTAGGTAGCTTCCCATCATGTTTAACAGACAAAAAGATTAAATTCCTAATTTTTCCAGGACTCAGCTTATTTGGTGAAACTGGACACCAGAACATCCTACAGCTACTCTGAGGGGGGTTGAGTTTCACTGCTGATGGGCCTTGGAGATTTCCCAGCAACTCCTGTTCACCTGGTCCCTCGTCCCCAGTGCTGGACCAGCCATTTTTCAAGTTGTACATGTTTATTTAGTACTTCTCATAAATTACCACAATAGTAGCCAACAACACAGACCACTCCAACTGGTATTTTTCCAGCTAACACTGTTTTAAACCGTAAATTTTGACAAAATTCATATTATTCTTAACCCTACAGCCTTGCTCCCAGTTTGTGACAGCTCCACAGCAAATGTCCCTTTCTGCTCTGCCCACAGCAGCAGGAGAGCTGCCAGTGGCTAAATGATGTCTGGCTCCTTGGGCTGGCATGGGATCAACTGCCCCAAATGGCACTGGGGCTTCTGATGGACCTGTCAGGAGATGTTCTCCTACATCCTCCAAGTTTCTGGAAATGAGACAGAACTGCTAAAGCCATCCAGGAGCACCAGGAGTACAACACAATAGTGCTGGGACCAAGTGGCAGCTTCATCCAGAGACCCCAGTGACAGTCCAAGAGCTCTGTATTGAGCCATTAAGTGTCTGGCAAATCAGCACAGCTGTAAATATTTAATAGCAAATAGCCTGCTCAGAGTAGACAAGCACTTACTCATTTTTGTCTCAGTTTCCTTCCCTAGGCAGTCTGCACAGAGGGGGCAGATGGCCTCCCAGCCCCATCAGTGCCTGCTCCTGCGTCCACAAGGGGCACCTGTGGCAGGCAGATACCCTGGTAACAGCCTGAGCAGGTGCAAGGCCTTAGAGATGGCAAAAGGTGAGTAAAGGATACATAGGAGGATCAGGAGGGCTTTTTCCAACAGCAAGGGAAGAGCCTGGACATAGCACCAGTTTCCTAGAAAGGCTCACCAAGTACCTGCTGAGTTCTGCAGGTTGCTGCGCAGCCACGAGGATCCATCAGCACAGATTACCTTAACTCACTAAACACAAAACTGCAGCAACCCAGAAGGAGATTCACAGTTCTGGATTTGGAGCCTTGCAGACAGAGGTAATTGGCAAACATAGCATCTACTGCTGCCCAGTTTAAACCCAGAGCCTCCACACAGCTGCCAGTCAGGGCACCCTTAATCCAGCTGTGGTTCAATCAAGGGCACGGGAGATAATGGGTCGTAGCAGTCCTTACAGCAGGCAGCTTAGGGACAAGAATGAAAAGCAAAGGCTTTTGAGTCACACCCTGTTCACCAGAAGCATTTTACACAGCTCCTTCTACTTTCCCATTTCTTCCTCTTGAAGAGGCCTGGAAGTTTTGCATGCTTTGGTTCCACTGCTCACCACTTGGAAAGTTATAATGTCAGATTAAATGCAACTGGTATAAAATAATAAAAAAAAATTATAGGACAATTTCTATACTGTTTAAGGCAACTTGAACATTTGACCTACATACTTGATTACAATCATTTTGAGAGGATTTAAATAGCTGCTTTCTATTCTGTACACAGGCTGTCTTCAGCTTTGATATAGCTCCCTAAACAACAAATTTTTCCTGGTGTCATGGTTTGACACTGGCACAATGCCAGTGCCCCCATGAAAATACCTTCTCCCTGGTTTCTGCTGTGAGATGTGACCAGGAATAAGCAAAGCAGGCTCCTACTTAGGGAAAAAAGAAAACAAAACTTTATTAACTACACTACAACTACAGATAAAATGAAACACACACACAGGGAAAATGAAAACCTCACAAATGCATTTCCTCCTCCCCCCACCAAAT
Source organism: Agelaius tricolor (assembly GCF_023055355.1). NCBI lineage: Eukaryota > Metazoa > Chordata > Aves > Passeriformes > Icteridae > Agelaius > Agelaius tricolor. The sequence continues at coordinate 51,253,907 of NW_027269261.1, forward strand.
TTCAACACAATACATTTGATCCTCAAATCACCAACTCTCGGTCCAGCAGCACCTTTTAGACAATCAATCCTCAGTTCATCAAGAGGAGAGGAGTCCTTCTTGTACCATGGGCTTCCCCTGGAAGCACAGCTGAAGCCTCGTGTGTTTCCGTGTCACTCGTGGCACCGCCCGGAGAACATCTGCCGTCGTGACTTCTTCCTTTTCATGTCCAGTGCTCTCACCACTGAACACGGACCAGAACTGCTTCTAGGGTTGTCTTTTAAGGATGCTCTGTCCCGATCCAAAAAAGGCACAGTCTCTCCTTTGGGACACCTGTCCCCACAATCTCTCCTTTGGGACACCTGTCCCCCCCATATTTTTTCACCCCCTGGGGCCGAGGGGCATCAACACTGAACCCTCTTGGTTCTGAGGCCATTGCCTCCCCCTAGAATGCAGTCTCTGTGTCACAAGGAACTTGGGTCTGTCCATCTCTCTTTTGGGACACCTGTCCCCCCCATATTTTTCACCCCCTGGGGCCGAGGGGCATCAACACTGAACCCTCTTGGTTCTGAGGCCATCATCTCTCTTCTGGGACACCTGCCCCCACAATCTCTCCTTTGGGACACCTGTCCCCCCCATATTTTTCACCCCCTGGGGCCGAGGGGCATCAACACTGAACCCTCTTGGTTCTGTCCATGGCTATACAAAAAGAGTCCAGCAAAAGCTACTCCATCATCTCTTCCCACTAGGATTCTTCTCTATTCTTCTACTATCTCTCACTTGCCCAGACCTCTCTCACACTGGCCCATTTCCTTTTTCATCTTCCACTCTATCTTCTAGGAAAGGTCAATGTTCTGTAAAGTTCTCATTCTCCAAAAAGGGGTTAAAAGCTCCTACAAGCGGCCGGCTGAACCCCCCCCCTCTTCTCCGTCCCAGCCGTGCTGCCAGCACAGGCCCATGTTTATCAAGCTTCAAGGTTACAGTCTCAGGCAGCGGCTCTTTCTCTCTCTCTCTCTCTGTGTCTCTCAGGGGGGGGCTGCCCGATGGCTCCCGGTGTCTCTCTCTCTCTCTCTCTTTCTCTCTTCCACCCTTCCACCCCGGGGCTCAGGCCTACCTCTCCCGGCCACATGGCTTTCCCCTCCCCCTGCCCAGCCAGCAGCTGGGCCGGGGCAGAGACCCGAACTCTTTCCCGCCGGAAACCCAAGAGGACCCTCCCAGGGGAGAGCCCTGCTTTTAACCCCGTGTTCTCAGAGGCGTGTCCATGTCCCAATGGCCAGGTTAAATGCCAATATTAAAGTCTGAATATCCATTGGCCAAAAACACAGCATCCCAAAAAACACATTTCCTGTCAAACCACCACACCTGGTATGATATTACAAAGGCAAGGATGCTTCCAACAGAGGGAATTACTTCTGTTCTAGGTCACAGTCAAAAAAACACCAATAAATCTTGTAACTCAACAAATTTAAAAGTATTTAAAAGTACCTGTAGCAAGCAGCATTGATAAGCCATGAGAAAACAAGATGCAGCATTACAGATGCCCTCAACTGCAACTACCTCTTTCATCCTGCTTTTCCAAGCTCCCAAACTAACTTTAACTTGTAATCAGATTTCACCTGTGCCTTGTTTTCTGCAGAACAGTCAAGGGGCTCTCAGCACTTAAAGGAGACCTTAAGCAATCATTATGCTACTGAAATTTAACTTTCTTGGTTATTCTGGCTAGTTTCAATTAGGTGCTAGTGCTGCTCCAGACTTTGACTTGGCTGCCACAACCTAGCCTAGTCTTCCCAATCCCACAGGGAACTGTGTCTTTTCTTGTGCCCATCTGTGAGTAAGCTTAGTGCTTCCCAGTTCTCAGTGAGGAGAAAACAAGTGAGTTGAATGAAGACCCCTTAGGAACATCTGTTAGGAACATCTCTTTTGCAAAGTGCAGGGCCCACAGAGAGCTGCCCCCATTCCTGACAGGCTTGCTACAAAAACAGAGTTCAGGATTAGTAGGGACGCTTCGGATGTGCTTCCTTGGGTCACAAGGAGCCTGCTTTGTAGGTGAGGAAAAAGGGTGTGCTGGGTAGCAAGGTTTCCTCAGAGAACTGCTTTAATGAACTGTGATTGTGCTGCATGGGGTCTGAGTCTGTTCTCCTGCTGGCTTTTCTACCCTGTTATGGCCCCTCTGTGAAATCTGTATGAAATCAGGTAATTTCAAAAGCACAAAGTTTCTTCCAGTTTCATGGAAACACAATTTCAATGCAAGTGACTACAAGAGTGACCTCACTAAGGGAAGGACTGTAGTATTCAGCTTTTGTAAGACACTGAAAAAACCCACATAGAAGAAATGCTCCATAAATATGGTGAAAATGTTCTTGCAGTGGGCCCTCTGTGATGCAGCAGAGAATCCAACTAGTCAAAAAGGTACAGAAGAACTGGTGGTTTTACTTTGTTGCTCTCAGAACTACAAAAGAACAATGAAGTTATGATAGATTTATTTGCAGAATTAAAGGAGCAAATGCAGACTTTGAACAAGCCACCGAGACAGATGCTTTCTTGAATGCCACACTCTTTAGCTGATCTGCCTGATTTCTATGTGCCATTGTGTAGCACTGGGTGTCCTGTATGGGTTTATTGTAAAGTTGGTTATTTTTCATAAGTTAAGAATTTGGTTTGACCCTTGCTTCCCCCCATGTTCTCCCTCATAATGGTTCGTTTCTTCCACCAGTTACCTGTCCCTCATTGTAACCAACCCCCTTTCATTTCTAGAAATTTCTACGTCAATCTTCCCTTACCTAACATATGATTTGTCCCCTGAGCCTTTTCCCTCCCCTGGGCCCTTCCTATTGGTTCAGTTGTGTCCCTCGCTCCTCCCCTGGGCTTCGTTCATTGGTCCCTTGTGTTTCCTTCAGTTACACCCTTCCCCTTTATCAGTGCCTCCCCAATGGTTTTTCCCTGACACCGTTACCGGCCCCGCCTGGGTCAATAAAGTGCCTTGGCATCCACACGTGTGTCCACTCCTTCCTTCCTTTGCCAGTGCTTCGCAGTCCTGCTCTGGCCTGTGTCACCACGCTGCAGACGGAGCCACTACTCGGGGCTCTCGCAGAGGACCTGGAGTGGCGGGATTCGTGCTCTCCACCGGTCACTCCGGGAGCGGCTAGCCGAACCCGTCAGCTCCAGTGGCCGCGGGACGAGACTGCACCATTGAGCTGTTTTTACCCACCTGATCTTCTGAAGGAATGACAATATTGGTGGTGCCCCCGTGAGCCTGGTGCACATCCAATCTGCGTCCATCTTTGCAGTCTTCTCCTAATGCCACTCAAACACCAGAATAATGGAATTAATCTCTTGGAATTGGATATCTCTGTTGAAGAAAGAGGAGAAACGTGTGGGTCTGCCAGGTGTGGATTAATTTGTGTGGTGCTGTCAAATGGTTTGTGTTCCTATAATCCAAAGGGAATCTCCAGCATAATAAACTTGGATAAAGTACCTACTTTCCTGCGTTAGGAATCTAATTTTTCAATTTCATCAACTAAAGCATGTGCTGCCTAGAGACAAAACCTGGTCTGAGTTAGCCTGCAGTACAGCAGTAGTTATTACCCTAGTTATTACCCTCCTATGATAGGCATTCACTGGGATAATTCTCACACAAGACCCTCACATTTTTCTTTTTTTTAATCTGACCAAGGCCACAATCAGATTACGTATTACTTTCTATAATCACATATTTTCCCTGCTTGTTTGTGTGAGTCAGCACAGGCAGGACACAGGAAGAACCACAGAAACACAAGATGACATTTATTTCCCTTACCTCACCGACCAGGGGATCCCCAAAGCAGCGCCCAGGCAGAGGCACACAAGTGGGACACAGGCACCACAGAGCTTGGGCCGTGCTAGGGGATCACCAAACCTGCTGTCCCTGCCTGTTTACCAGGGATTCACACAGGTATTTTACCACTGTGCTTTGATCTTTCCTGAAGCAGAGCAGGAATCTCAAGCATGTGTGATAGGGTGCCTCTAAGTCTCTCACAGGCTTATGTTATCTAAACACAGATGTTCTACTTGTCAAACACACAAGGCTAAACAACAATTAGTATGATGTATGTGTTTTTCTACACCCCAGCTGCAAGTCACTTCAGCGTGTTTATAATCCTCCTCACCAGTCTTCTGCTATTATCCCACGTTGGTTCTTCATATCACAATAAAAACATTGTGCCAGCAGGAGCTAGGGAGGGAAGGGAAGAGCTTGAACAGTTTGCAAATGTGAAGGAAAGAAACTGAATCCCACATTCCAGTATCTCATCAGTTACAGACCGCTAAAAAGTGGAATTGAAGACTACCAGGTAAAATTTGAGATTAATACCCAGTGTTCCAAATTAGGCCCTATTTGATGGAATTATACTTTTGAGGTAGAGTCTCTCAGGACATCAGGCTCTTAAGTGCAAGTCAAGGTGTGCAGCCACTTATCTTACCAATTTATTTTGCCAGTCTGTTCATTGAAAAGTTGTTAAATTCACTGTCCTCTGTCCTAAGGGCCACCTGTTTTCCAAAAGACATACCAGGATCACAGCTTGATGCTAGCAAGATGTTTCAAGCAGGATGAGGAAATAACTGTTGAAAGAGTACTGCTAAGGCACTCTACAAGAATTAATAGATTACATGAGACCTGGTTAATCCAAAGAAGGAAAAGTCCAACAAACAAGAACAACAACCAGAATGACTTTTGAGAAAGGCATTTCAGTTTATTGTCAAGACACTTTCTTCCCTCATTCGTCAGCAAGTATTTTAGATAATTTCTAACATGGACTTCCAGTTCAAAGAGGTCACAATTTCCCAGACCCTGGTGATCATTTGAGAGAGCAAGTTTGTGGCACAGAAAGTAATTTTTTAGATTCTTTGCTCCCAAAACCCAACATGGCTCCACATGAGATTGTCACATCATGCAAAAAACTCATCCCATGAATTTGATGACTAATTTATTGCAGTCAGTCCTGGACTTCAAAGCTGCACTTCAAAAAAAAAAAAAAAAACAACTTTTATGTTACACATCTTGCTTGCCTTGGGTTGTGCTTAACAGTCTAAAACCAGAGTACTGCTTGTGTTTTTTTTTAACTTAGAAATAACCAATCAACTACTTTCCATGTTTCCACATGCCACAGTTGTAAATTCTGACAAATGTTGCAAGAAAATGCACGAGCAAATGGAGAAATCAGGCTTAATGTTCTGTGCTGGAATAAATAAAGGGCTGTCTCTTGAATATTACATTGAGGTACTGTATCTCATCACAAGAGACCTTTCTGTGGAATTTGTTTGTTTGATCTTTGCCCTAAAAGATCCAAGTGTGCTGTGTATGGGAATATGCCAACCTCACTTGGGATCACCAGTGGTTTGATACTGTCTATCCATGGCTTGCAATTGGAGTTAAGCTACCTTAGACTCAAACTTGGACTTCTGTGCAACTCTGCATGACCTCTGCTCACAGCCACGTGTTCCCTGTGCACCCATTTTCCTTCGGACCTTCTTGCTGAAATGTACTTTTGTTTTGTATCAGGGCTCTATAAAAAAGTAAATACATTAAAATCATTATCATTCCCTAGTCTGTGACTGTTGCACTGACTACATAAACCTGGCCTTTGCTTTTTAAGTCCATTGCACTACACTGTAGCTCCCAGATGGCACAGCAATTGGCAAAATCACCATCTCCAGGCAGCACATTACAACACCCTGATTAAGGCAAAAAGGATGGGACCATGTCTTACTAAGGCAGCTTCTCAGCTGGTGATGCTGCACTGGGTGATGAATTCTTGTGTCATTGGAATGCTCTTTCCCTGTTTTAAACTGACCTAGAAATCAGGGGTTTTCCCCAAATTTAATTCCCAAAGGCAGGAATTTGTGTGTCCATTTTCTGCAACCCAGCGTGAAGAGACTGCTGGAAATAGCCTATAATTTCTTCTGGAAAATGTACATTGAAGAGATACTTGACTTTTAAAAAAGAAAACATTAGTGTACTACCAAGATGCACATGAACAACATTCCTTTCCAGATAGCAGATAGTTCATTTAGTTTCTTCTATTTCTTGTTTCCAGGATTTCATCTTGTGGTGTTTTAGAATTTTTTGGTTTTCTGGAGATTTTAGTTTTCTTTTGTGTTTGTTTTTGTTTTCATAATTTACGTATTTTTTCCTCACAAATTAGTTTTTACCAACTTAACACAGAACCTAAATTGTGCTTCTGCTACCTTATGTGTCCTGACAAATTTTCCTTTTTTTCCTTCAGTAGCTAACAATTCTGGTTTTATACTGAAGGTCGGTGCACAAATAGACCAGTGTACTACAGACAGAAGCAACTCAGCTACATTGGGACTGGACTTTCTTCTCTATATACCTCCCCACATGCTTATACACACACATTTGGCTTCACTATTAACAGACAATTTCCTACTGAAAATCAATGACATTTTCCATTAGCATTGTTGGGAGAAGCATTGATTGGCCCTTAAAAGGTTGGCTGCACATTATGTGCAAGAACCCAACTACAAAGAGCTAAATTTGCAACATAAAATGTACTCAACATTCTGCTAGGGAAGCACTATCAAGGCTTTTATCCAGTTTTTCAGGATAATATATGACACAGCACATCTTTATCCAACATTTCTATATTTTACTCTGCTGAGTGTTTATTAATTCACACCAGTTATAACCACAGTCACAATCCAGCACTTGTGTTGCAAGATTTTAATGCTGTACTCAGATTTAAGTTGATAACACCCCTTTAGAACCAAGAAAGTTATCAATTTTGCCCGAAGATTTTTCTAGTCTTAACCATGCAAGAAATCACTTTCAAAAGTTATTCAGAAAATTAAGTGTAAGAGGGGAACTCACACAGCTACCAAGGGCATTATAAAGCTATTGTGCTCCCTTTTGTGAGTACTGAAGTTATTTTAAATAAAACATATAAGATGATTCCTCATTGCCACACTAAGTTATGTAACACTTTGCTTTACCATTGAAGCCCATCCCTTTAATTCTTTCCTGGAAAAGCAAACAATGCATCATTTTGAATCACGCAAATGTACTGTGGCAATGGCTTTGTTTCAACAGTGACTGCTGCTATAAATGACTTTTCCAGAACTTTGTGGCATCCAAAGAATACCTAACAAGATCTATTTGCTTGCAGTAGTATTAACACATTAATCCCTGTGCTGTATGCATGAGTGGCCTCTGTTTGCTTCAGGAAATGACTGAAGGTTTAGGAAGTTACCCCAATGCAAGTGTCTGGAGACCTGTACCCAGTACATTGGAAGCACTGGATGCAGAGTTGTTGGTAGAAATTAGACAAAATCAATCTGAGCTTTGATCTTCCCAATCCCCTTTATTCTTTCCAGACATCAGGCACAGTGGTTCTATAGAACCCTCCCAAGAGCTGTGCTTCAGCCACCTACCCAGTGCTGCCTGAGGTCTCCTAGAGCAGTCCTCACTCCAGCCTACTACTGCTTCTCTAAGCTCACCCAATTTTGTTCATTTTCCTCTTCTAAATTGTTTGGGGTTTGGGGTTTTTCCCCCCCATGTTTGACTGACTTCAGCCTTCTACACCCTTTGAATTAGGATGAAACACACGGGCTACAATTTTTCTTCCTCCTTGCTGTGGCTATTCCATTGTTCCTTTACCTTTTTCTCTCTTCTGTACTTTCTGCACTAGCCTGCCCACCCCATACCTTAATCTCTTCTCAGTAATCTCCTTGCTTCACCTTTTCTGCAGTGCCTTCTTTTAGGCCGAGCCTTATGCAGGAACCAGCGTCCCAGTCCTGGTTTCTCAAAGTCCTGTCTTCATCAAATCCACTTCTTATCCAAATCTTTTAACTGATATCCAGCAGCCTTCCAAACCTCCTCACACCAAGCTATTGCTCCTTGCATAACCTCCATCATTTCAATTAAGGTAATAAGTTCTCCTTTCCAGTGTACAAAAAGCAGTGAAGGCTTGTAAATGCCCCAGGGCCTTGTGAATGTATTAACAGATTAACAACGTTATTGGGGCTGCCTACATCTGACAACAGAACTTTGAACATAAAGGAACAAAACATGAAATGAGTTAATATATGGCAGAATTTAGAAAAAGACTGAAGCTGAAAACCAGTAAAATGGACACCAGAAATAAATCTCACAACTAGCTTCAATAAAGATTCTTGTTTTAGAGGCAAACTGTAGACCAGCTGTAAACTCCAAACAAGCCCTGTGACACTATGATGCATTAAGCGTCAGGATGACAAGTCTGCTTTTTTTCTTCAGCACAACCAAGTTTGCATATGTGCCCTCCTCTCCTTCTGCACTGGATGTCTTTAGAAGAGGTTTGCTAAATTTAATCTACAGTTGTAGAGCAATAAAACCTCCACTGCAAAACCTCCCAATGGAGGAACATTATTGTCTAAGAAAGTAACTTTGAAGTTTTAAGTGTGACAAAATAATGAACCAGTTCTGCCTGCAGGGAGATGACATGGTGACACCTCTGTAAGAAAGTTACATCAGCTACCAAAGTAAAAGGTATTAGCACCATTAAACATATTTCAGCGCACCTAAGGTATTTCACTACACCTTGTATTGTGTAAAATGTAGTCTTGTAGCAACATCAGCAGGGCTGCATAAACTGTCTTCTGCATGCTAGCAAAAACATGAGCCTTAGCCCAAGTTCACCAGATGTGGGTTTTAGAGGAGCATCAAGGCTGTCTGTGGCCAGAGGAAATTCAGCCTGTGCTACATTCAAGTTTAATCTCATCTACCTGCACTGACACTGTGCATTTAAGCCAGGCTTTTCTCAAGAGTTTCCTGCATAGCCCATAAAAACAACTGGCAGCATCAGCTGGCCATCACCAGGGAGCAAGCTGGCCATGCTCACCCCTACAGGCACTTGATGCAAAGGGCTGCAAATGGCTGCAGGCACCAGAGCTACAATTTTGCCCAGTGCATTCATTTTTCACTTAGAGGATTAATCTTATATTTCATCTGTAAACAATAAACAAAGCCTGAGTGTTATTTATGACACACTATCCTGTCAGGAGGGGGGCATGAGGACTGGCTAGCATTTAGCATGGCTTTCTAAGGGACAGCACCTGCTGTGAAAAGGACTTGGTCCTTTCATGTTTCATGAGATCAGCTGAGCAAGACAGACCAAAGCAACCCTGGCAAGATGTTTAGTGCAAAACATCCTGCCACTGCTACCTCTTTGTAACAGAATGTAGTTCAATATTAACAATATCTGAAACAATCTGCTTTATCCAATTAGATTTTATTTTAATTTAAAAAATCAAATGGTTCTTTCAATATAGTTATCATATGAAAATGGCAGAAAGTTTGCTGCGCACCAGTTGATACCACCCTTGTTCCACTGAGTGCAGCTGGAGTCAACTTGTCCATTCCACTTCTCACTCTGCTTATAATCTGGTTCTCCGAGAATTTTAGTTTTCTGGGACAGGTTGCAAGTAGGACAGAAGTAGTAGAAACACTCACATGACACTGAAAAAAGCTTAGGATTATTTAAATTTTTTTAGTCTCAGAACTGAGATACCAAAATGGGATGGATGTGTGAGTACACTTTAGTTGTGTCTAAAGTGAATTAGTAAATTTTGCAATGAAAACTGGAAAATTAGTAGCTGGATGCATGGATGATGGCATTCAATGGGTTGCCATACGCTGTGGGACACATCTTTTGAAGGAGATTTTAATCGACTCAAAAGACAATATGGCAACTGGCAGGCTTTTACTTTATTGAAGCAAAGTCACAGCATTTTCAGCACTATTCCCCTCTTGTGAAGGGAAGAGTTAAACGAAGGCCCCTGAAATTTACATAACTAACAAGTAAAGGATTGAAGAAAGAGATTACAAGCATATTTCTCTAAAATAAATAATCTACAAAGAGTGCTTTTTCTTCTTAAAAGCAATCTAAAAATGTAAAAATTCTACAGTAAGGAGATCAAAAGATATTTTAACAACTTTCAATATTTACAAACAATACAAAAACTGCGCATGCCATCAAATGATGCAAAATTCTTATTAAAAATTAAAAGCTTCATTCCTACCAAGAACCAAAAACTCCAGCCAATATTTCAGTTTTAATTAATGGTCTTCTTTACAATTGGAAAACCGTTAAATGTTCTTATTATCTGTAAAATATACAATAAAAACGAACCTCACTAAATTATTAAGGTTAAAAAAGAAGAGCAATACTGCAGGCAAATCAAAAAGGAAAGCGTAACTTATTCTTTGGTAACCGAAAGTTAGCAAGTATCTGTATTTCAAGTGATACAAAGTAATAGTCTCCCCATTTTGACAAATGAAAGACAGATTTCCGGCAAAACACAATTCCCAAGTTTCAGTTTTGAAAGACGGGCTCCACCTACAGCTTTGTAGTGCAAGTCAAATTTCTCTTTCTAATTCAGAAACACAGCTGTCCTGGTTCCGGCCAGGACAGGGTTCATTTTCTGCAGCAGCCAGGAGGGGCCGTGGCCAGGACACAGAAGTTATTCTACACCACCTCACAACACTGCTGGGAACAAGGAAGAGGGGCAGCAGGTCACACCTTACCAGGCTCTGTCACCTGTGAGCCATTCACCTTTTTTGTGCGCACTCTAATCGTTGTCACTGTTACTGTCCATTTTCTTACTTCACTGTTGTTTCCAGTAAATTTATATTTTATCAGCCCCCAACTTTCAACTTTTGTGCCTCTAATTCTCCTCCCCAGCCACCTGCAGAGGTAAGAGGAGAGGGGAGTGAGTGAGCGGGTACATGGTTTGGAGTGTTTTGGTGGAACACTAAATTGGGGATTACCATTCCTAAACCATGACCCTTCCAAATTCTGGCTTCATTCATCTCCCACTTTCCTGATGTCTGTGTGCACCCTCCACACACATCCAGCTGTTCTAGCTCTCTAAGGGAATACTCCAGTCAAGGAAGCAATTCACCTGGAAATGTGTGTTTCACCAAGTGAAGGTGTGTGGCTGCACAGCAGCCAGTAGTGTGTTATAAAATCAGCTCCCCTTTCCACCTTAACTACACAGTTCATTTTCCCTCAAGAAAAAGAATTAAAAGTACAGTACCCTGGACCAATCCATAACCTGGTGAGCTCGCTGCTCGAGCAGGACATGCTTCATCAAACGCTGGGCCATACCCCTCTAAGGAGCCATGTAACCCCAGCATCAACCCTGCTACCTTCTCTCAGAGGTGAATGTGCCTCATTGTGCCTCCCTCTGCTCAATGAATGCACTACGCTGCATCACTACAATGCTTTTGAACCAAATGTCCAGCTTGTACCACAGGAGCCTTCCCATTTCAGGCTTATTCCTAAATTTTGCTTGCCCAATTGCAGTCTTAAGAAAAAGAAAAACTTCACACCCCTACAGACTCTGAGAAAACTTCCCCACCCCACCCCACAAGAGAACTTCTAAGGCTTTACATAAAAAATTCAACTGTTAACATTCTTCAAGCCACAGACCACTCATTCAAAGCAAGTGCTCCCCACCCCAACCCAACCATGCAGAACCATCGTCGCTTTAGCATTTAAACATACACATGCAGTTCATGGAATAAATGCTCAGCAAAGTAACCTTGTCCTGGTCTGGGCTTTCTTCTGGAATCTAGTCCCTGTAATTTTCTAGACTAATATCCAATGCCTTTTGTCACCCTGCCTTTTAACTTTCTTCAGCTGAAGAGTTTAGATACTTCCTTGAAGCACCTGGTTGAGTCATTAAGTCTACATGGGCTGGATCCAAGGTCTCCTTGCAGCCTGCCTCCTCAGCATACGGGAAGTCATTCATGTCCATTTCATCACTGGTAAACATATCAAGCTGCCCCTCTTGCTGCTCTTCCAAAGTCCTCCGGACCCTGCCCTCGGACTGTTCCACCACTTCCCCATCTCCTTCACTAATGACAGTCATGGGGCTGCTCTGGATGCGGTTGCGGACGTTGTACTTGCTGCTGGCAGCAGACGGGGGTGTCCGTGACCGGCCGTACCTCGTGCCAGAGAAGGACATGCTCCTTGGCATCAGGCCCTCACTCCTGGCCCACTCCTCCTGGGCCCGTCTGCTCTTGCTGGGCGAGCAGCTGGCAGGGCTGTCGGAAAGGTCAGGGGGGGCGTCCGTCTTTGGCCGGTGGAACCGCGGGTCCGTGTTCTTCAACATCTCTGCTGCAGACATACGGGAACTGGTGTCACAGCGACTCCCTTTCTTCAGCAGCAGGGCTTTGAAGTTGTCATTGCTGGTGCTGCTCTTGCGGACGCTTCTCTGGATAGATCCGGCTTGTTTAAGGGTAGCTAGGTTTGGGGAAGCACCAGTGGGAGTTACGGGGGGCGACGGAGAATGGTTGCGGGTACGGTCGTCTTCAGAATCTTTACGGCCAAGGACTTTCCTTTTGGATCTGAGTTTGAAACACACACACAAAAAAAGAGGATGACACAAAAACGAAAATTTTTACCTCCTCTAATGAAACTCAGTTTAGAGCGATGACAATGAATTTAAGCTGAAGCAGAGACAGGGAAAAGGGAGAAGTGATCTAAATCTAAAGCATGAGTAAGAACACCACCAGAACTGTACAGGCACTAATGCAGGTATTGAAGGTATAAGTTTATTACTCTTTTTCTGCAAATCTGGAACAATGAAACTACTAAAACTGGCAATACTGATGTTCAAAACACTTTAGTAAATTTAGTGAATCGGGTTTTCTGGAGTCAATATTCAACTGCTCAGACTGATGTGCTGTAAGAATTTATACTCCATGCTGTTTTTCTGTTAATTTGGGGACTTGATTCAAAATATGTCTAATCTAGAGTATGTTTTGTTTTGTTTCGTTTCATTTTACAATTTGACACTCTCTGGAGAATTTGAGGTGTAGTTTAGTGCACTTTCCTTCAGAAAAAAGGACACAGCAAAGCACTGCTGCTGAAGATGGAGCAAAGGGAGCCACATGTAACAATTCTAAATTAAATTATTGAAAAACCCCGTCCCTAATCCAAATATTAAATAAATAGAGAAAAAACCTTTCCAGCTCCTCTCAATATGCACAGATAAAATTCACAGTTATGTTGGTGCTCTGTCATTGCAACTTTCAACTAAATGAAGGAGAGACCAACTTCCTGACAAGAAAGTTATCTTTCCAAATGAAAGAGCTTGTCTATTTAGATGTGAAGTGCAGGGACAAAACACACACAAAAAAAATTAAGAGATAACCATGGAACTGGGAATATGTGGAAACTGGACTTTTACTGCCTCATTTTCACATTTCTAGAAATCTTAAAAGAAATGTACATGCCTGGTAGCTATAATACAGCTGCTTTGTTTCTTTGCTGACTGAGCAAGAATTAATTAAAAAGGATTGTATAAAGCCTAATTTTAAATATGGTATTTTGGCAGAAGTTTAGAACAAGTCAACAGACTTCTCAGAGATATAAAATTATCATCCTATAAACTCCGTATTAATTTTTATCAAGCATGTGTTCAACCCAGACCATTCCCCTTGTAAAACAGATTTCTACTTAATGTGATCTTTAGCTTTACTTTCTTAAAAGCCTTGAGATTTTGCCAAGGCAAGCTAAATGTGTTCATGCATCGCAGCCTACTGATAATTAAAAAACCCCTGAAAACAAAGAAGCAGGATCCATCAGCTGAGTAGGTGGCAGCAACAGACACTGCTATAGGCTGTGCCAAGACTTTGGAGCAATCCAGTCTCTCCCCTAAGTGGTGAAGTTTATGCATAGCTCACTTGTGATGCCCCCACAGGCAGCTGCACCAGCTGTTATTTTCAGCAGCTGCTGCTGCCTCCACCTGTCCTTCTGGAATAAGAATGTAATACCAATGTCCATTCAGCCTGAGAGTGAATGGACACAGAAGACAGCAAAGAGATAGAATGATGACTTCAGGAGCAGCCAATGTGGGAACCTCATCTAGATTTAACTGTGCCTTAGTGCTGTAGGCAGCAGATGATTTTGGTGCTCGGATGCTCTGCAAGTCTGTATGTGAACACTTGTGTGCATTTGTTACACAGAAAAGATTTTCCTTAATTACGGTTTTGGCTGCCTGTGGGTATCTTTAAACATTGCAGTGCTGGGGCTGTACTGTTACCAAACCCCAAATTAAACTTAAAAAAAGAAAAAATCAGTTGCAAAGATCTGCACGGAAAGACTATTATCGCAGCTTGGAGTGATCTGTTAAGACTGTGAATGCAGTGCAGAGCAGTCAGCTTGCTGTCAGCACCTAGCCAGCTTTTCTCAATATGTATGAATTATGGAAGAAACTTGAAATTAGGAACCAAATTTGGTTTTGGTGGCTTTTCAGACACATACAGGGTATATGTTCAAACAAAACTATGACTTAAAACTTCGGACTGTTCTTCCTGTCCTTAATGCACATACACTAAATTTCTTATCTTGCTCCAAATTATATATTCAAGAGTTCCAATTACTGAAGTAATATCTCTTAGAAACAGTGGGGGAAAACTAAAACTTTTTTTACTAATTAGCAACCAAGGAAGAAAGTGGTTAAAGTCCAAAGCCAGCAAAAGCAAGGTCATAATAAAAAAATGTGTCAAGCAGTTCCAAGTATGTCACATCCAGTTCCATTGTCCACTTCCCCACGAACTAATGAATTACAAATATGTGCGTATCACAGAAATCCACTCTCTATCTGCATACACAAAGGAGAATGGCTACTGGCCAGAATACCTCATTCTAAAGCCAGATTTGACACAGCTCTAGAGAGTGCCATGCAACATGAATGCAACAGACCGTTTTCAGAATGGCTCATACAGGCCAAGTCCTAAGGGCTAACAGTAAGTTATAAAAAGTCAGTATCATATATATATAGTTTTTGTAAGGTCTGGAAAAGACTTGTTTAAAAAAATGAAAAAAAGAGAGTATCTGCATCCAGAATGCTGCAGCCTCCCAGCCGCTCTCTTCCCGTCCCTCATTCCCGATGCACAGATGTGCAGACCGAGTGAACACCTGGATAATTCCCCACTCCCGGGCAGGGAGGCGGCCCCTCTGCGGCTGGCAGAGCGCGGCGCAGCCACGCGATGGCGCTGGCGCCACGCCCAGCCCGGCCCGGCCCGGGCGGCTCCGGGAGCGCCGCTCCAAGGGACCCGCGCTCCGGGCTCTGCCTTTAGGGTTCCTGTCCTTGGGGCTTCCTTGGGCTTTCTTCTTCCTGAGCACCTAACGTGAACAGCACATAAATCTAGCTGCCATTCGGCAGGATTTTGTTTTCAAGGGAAATGAATAATGCCACTAACAATAGAGCCAGTACTGCACATTCCATTCATGAACCAGTTTGACACAAAATACCCGACCTCAGGCTGGATTATGGCAAACTATAATCCAGCGTTTGCCATATGTTTTGCCATATGACTGACATGTTGCGTTACTTGCCAGTTTCAGCCACGCTTGCCATGAAGCATTAGCGTTGAGCCTCTGTCCCAAACTGCACCATATAAGCAGCGAAGAGAGTAAAAAGAGATGGAGAAGAACGAGAATGAAAACAAAAAGATACACAGAAAAAGCAACAGTAGAGTTAATATGGCAGATTGAGAACATTACAATAAATACTAGACGTAAATTGATATTTTAAAGGGCAAGGCATTTACAATATAATCTACATCCATTTAATCTAGTTGGGTTTAGTTCAGAATGGATTAAATACATTTATAAAACAATAATATGCAAGTTCTTTTCCTCATCTTTTTCACATATAGCCTTAGTAGAAAGTTGATAAATATGTGCTTTCTGTTAAAGCCATGATTGTTGTAATTGGGTATTCAACAAAACAATGTTAAATTTATTTCTGAGAGACCTACCGGACCTGACAGTAGAGGAAGGGCAGTTTCTACAGTACCTGTGAATGGCTGCAAAAAGATCCTCAGTAGTCCTTGGTCTTGCTGGTGTTGCCACTCCATCTGTCTCTTCCCCATAACTACTGCTTGGCAGGAATGAACTACTGGCTGTGTCTGATTCAAACACCTCCACTATGCAAAGAGAACGAACAACACAGTCAGTCTGTTGTGTGAACCCCCCAGACACACAGTCCTGAAATCAGCCCTTGCTGCCTCCAAGGAGAAGCATCCGATGGACTGAGTGAGTGCAGCGCTGTCATTATTGTGATTTCAGATCAATGCTTGCTTAGGGAACTGCAGTGCATGAAATACATGCCTGTGCTTGCTCACGCCTAACAGGCGGAGAACAGTAACAAAAGAAAATTTGTAGCATTTCCACTAAAATGCAAAACCAGTATTAACAAATTAACTGCTTTTACAGCATGCTTTAATACTAGCGTGGTTAAATAAAGCATCATTTTCTTTCCATGTCTGCAACAATGAGAAGTCAGAAAGGAATTGTATGAAATGTCATACAATATTAATCAGATCCCTGCAACTTTCTTTTTTTGTTTTAGTTGTAACAATCACAAGAAGATCTGCCTTCTACAGAATGCCACCTCAATGCTAGGATCCCCACCTTCTTCAAAATAGCTACTGCTGCATCTGAATTAGTCAGAGAAAAGAGACTCACCACTTTCGTTCTCTTGAGATGGGTGCCCGTCAGTGTTACTGCCACTGTCTTGGCTGCTGCCTGAACTGCTTCCTTCATCAAAAGCAGACTGCTCCTCCTGCCTGGGTTCCTCTTGAACTGGTGATGCAGCAGGCTGTACCACAAAGGCATTCGCTCCCACTGTCTCAGAGAAGGTGAATCCAGCAGCTCCTCCCTCAGGAACCAGGCTGCCAGAGTCCATCTCGCTAGAACCGAGTCCATCTGTAAGACAATTTCTCGCCTCCTCAGAGTGTGCAAGCACAGCGTCTCTCTTAGTTGGGCTTCTGGCAGTATCACCCACTTCAGCTGCTTTCTCCACTGTAAGGTCTAACTGTGGAGGTGGAACCAAAAGGAACAGTTTGGGTTTCTTTGAAATAGGAGGTGGTTTCTTGCTTGGCAATACACCCTGAGTCTTGTCAGGAGATGCTGATGACCCCTGAAGTGACATGCCAGAAGGGAGGTCTTCACTCTGCACTGAGGACTCAGGTGTGTCATCAGTGGCTGACCCCAGAGCATCATCTTCAGAAGATTTCTTTGCACCTACTGCACTCACAGGCTTTTGATCACTGTCAAGTACAGGTGCGTTATCAGAGACAATGAGAGGAGAACCCCGAGACAGTGTTTGAACTGCATTTTTAAATGAGGTGCCTTGAGTTTTCACTTCCTCATTGCCTAAGCTGGTACTGAGTTTTAGTGAGAGAGATGGCTTTATGAAAGACTGTGATGATGAATTTACAGTACCCTTTTCCTGAGAGGTGGTTTCAGAAGCAGATTCAGTTGATGATTCACCTTCTGTTGATTTTTTCACAGACCTCAACTGCACCATTTGCAGTGCTTTGGTGGTTACTAATGGCATCACAGGTCTTGATGAATCTTGCCTGTTGAGTGGCTGTTTCACTGGACTGTAGCAAGAATCTTCCTGGTTGCGTTTCTTAAAAGAATACTGTGGGTATATTGCTGCACCTTTTGTTATTTTGGGATCAAGTGGTGGTGCTGGTGGTGGGACAGCCAAGGGGCAAGAAGGAGAAGGAGCAACAGGGGAAGAGAATGAACTGATGGAGGCTTCTTGAGGAAACCATGGGACAGTCTGGGCAAAGGTAGAACTTACACTGGCTTCTGGTGGAGGAGGGGGGAACGTGGGAGAGGTCGACAATGGTGACAGATCCATTACTTCTGCTGGAGGAGGAGGAGGAGGAGGAGAAAGTTCAGGGCAATGCTGAGATGTTGGAAGAGGAGGTGGTGGAGGAGGTGCACCAGAATCCACAGGAGGGCTCAGGGCAGGGTCCAGTTTCTTCACACTCACACTCCCTTCAGTAGATGTATTTGAAGAAAGAGAAGTGGATGACGAAGACATGGAGACTGAAGACAAAAGAGAGGACTTCCTTTCAGGCACTTTAGGCTTCAGCTTGGATTTCCCATTTCCTGACGATGCAGACTTTACAAGTACAGGCACTGGAGTAAGCGCAGTGGGTGTGTTGGACTGGCTGGAGTACCCACTCGATGGCGATGTGACTCGGTGGGATTTCTCCGGAGAAGCACTCTTTGGTTTGGCCAGTCCACTGGGCACTTGTGGCACAGAAGCCCTTGAGCCATCACTGAAGTGGCTGATGCTGTAATCGCTGAGAGCAGATGAAGTACTGGCAGAATGGGTCACGGGAGATTTCACCTGGTCATCTGCCACCGCAGCATAGTCACTGTAGTAACCCCACTGGTCAGCATACTCTGACTTTATGCTACTTGTTTCACTCTGGGAGGGAGTGACTGTACAGATGGAGTAGAGGTTTGGAGCAGTGGTGGACATCATGCTGCTGCTCGCACTGACCGAGCTTTGGCTGCGTGAGCGCAACACCCAGGGATCCTCATAATCACTGCAGGGGCTCTGGGAAGGGGAGCTGCCATTTTTGCACTTCAGATTCAGCTGAAGAGAATGCTGGAGAGTGGCAATGAGGGTTTCATCAAGTATCTGTCCATTGGATTGGGCTTTTTTCTTAGGCATCCTTCTGAGTGAGTCTGTTCTGGATGGTGGCAAAGGTGGCTTCTTTGCCTTTTTCAGTGAGATGTTTCTTGCAAGGGATTTGTCACCTTGGCCTAAGTGGTCATCCTGAAGTTTCTTCTCCTTTCCTTCAAAGACATTTATCACGCTGTCTCTGGGGTTCTCAAAACCATTACTACTGTTGCATGGCATGTCTGCCTTCAATCCAGAGTCCATATGCATGGAGCCATAATAGCCATCATGGTCCACAGAATACAGGGAAGTAGAATCCTCCCTGACTGACGTCCTCTCCAGGCTACTGCTGCTCAGGTTGCTACGGGGCGTGGCACAGCCTGGTGTCGTACAAACCACCTTGCGTGAAGGGGTCTCGCTGCTCTCTGAAGACTTGTACAACCAATGCTCCGTGCTGCTCACTGCTGCCTGTGCTCGCTCCCCAGAATAGCTGGATTCGCTCCGACCATCGCTGTCCTGGGAAGGGCTTGCTAAAGCAGCAGTGTTCCTACAGCTGTAGCTCATGCTGTGCGACCCAGCCTCTGCATTCCCAGGAGTGCTTAGAGAGACAGCAGAGTCACCAAGAGAAAGCATCATGACCGTGTTAGATGGGATGGTATCTGAAGTCTGCGAGTGACGTGTGGAGCTACTCTCACTCCAGTTACCACTTGAAGAATGGTGATCTTCTTTCCCACTTACTGCACTGCTGGCAGCAGGATTGTCTCTTGGATTTGGAAAGGCAGTGGAGCTGGACATTTTACTATCCAATGATCCAACACTCTGGGCAGCATGAATAAGGATAACTTCTGAGGAGGATGAGAGTGTTGCATTGGGTATGATGCTTGTTGAGTAAGTGGCATGAGGAGAGACCACACATGCTGGGCTTGAGGACTTCTCACTGTCACAGCTTCTCACCTCTTGGGACTTCGGCCTTGATGGGGTCCCCATCATGGGATTACTCCTCAGATGCACAACACTATCATCCACTTGCAATTTACTTATCTGGTGGGGTAAAGTGCCAGCAATGTCTTCTGTCTGTCTTGACATCATGCTCTGTGTCTCATCTAGGGACTGCAGAGACACCCTCGCACCAACTCGAGGCAAGCTGTGAAAACCTATGTCGTTATTTTGGCGAGAAGCAAATATAACTGCAGCAGAATCACTCATCACCGACATGTTTCCAGAGGAGCTGGAGAACTGGGACATCTGGGCTGCAATGCCTTGTCCTTTTTGTGCTCGTATTCTTCTCATTGAAGGGGGCACAACTTTAACTTCCTCCGTCTGGCAGCTGGTGTCCTTGGTTTCAGAGCGCTGCATGGCGGAGCGATAGCTGTCTAGTCTCCCTAGCGTGGAACAGTGATCTGGGACATACATGGAATGCCCTCGGAAATCACTTTGGCCAGTACCAACTGCTGGAGTCAAAAATAAAATAATTACTTCCTGAAGCGCAAATTCACATTTATCTTCTCACTCATTTAAAAAATACAGCAACCCAGCAAACTGCTCGATCCCCATGCTCCTGCAGGTTTATGCCTTCTGAAGAAGAATCTGCAACAATGGATTTTGCAGAGCCATCGTCTGTTTTCTGCATTTCTCTTCCCTTTTTCCTTATTACCAGGAACCTTCTGCTTACAGAATCGCCTGTGTTCCTGCTGCACATTCGACACATGAAATCCTCTGTTTATGACATGGTAATAATTTCCATAGTAATCAGTTGTGTCAGAAACCAAGTAGTACTGTTTGACTTCCAGCAGGCAACGCAGCAGGAACAGACAAAAGCCTGAGAAACGTGAAGTGTGTTCCCATGCTAATGCCTCATGCAATAAAGAAAAGGGGAAGGAAATCTGGAGACTAATATGAATAAAAGGATCTACTTTTTACAAGCATTACACTTCAGAAAAAAATGTTTCAGGAGACACAGATAGCTCTCCAAGTCCTACAATTTGTCTGAAAGAATGCTAACACATGGAAACATGCATTGTTTTACCACAAGTAATACATACACTGTAACAGCATTCATATAAGCATTATCCAACACTGCAAAGAAAACCATCAGGTAACGTTTCTCCATACAACTACTTTCTATTTATCATAAAGGAAAAACAGTAAGAACTGGGGAAAAGAAACAGCTGGTATTGATGATTGTCTCATCCTCAGCACCATCAGGAAATAAAAAAATAACCACTTTTTCTAAAAGAAGGAATAATCACATATTGGCATAACTCCTCCCAACCCCCAACTTTGAAGACAATGGAAATCAGTTTTAGTTCAATATATAGTTATCACTGGGTCAACAGAAAGGATTTTAGGGCTCTTTTAAATTTACAATTTTATTGGTAGCTGCCTTTTAAAATCACAAAGCAGAGGACTGCTTTAAAATTAGTCTGTGTAAGGCTGTTGCTTTTGAATTCAGTTGCATTGCTGTATAAATAGCAAGAGAGAGGCAGGCATGCTGCTGGAGATGCTGGTAAGGATGCGACACATATGTCACTGTGGGGGAGAACTGGTTATTTCAAGTCTCTGCCTTAGTGAGTCTCAGGAGCAATAAAGTAGCATGCCTGAAAGGAATGTTCTCCTTTCATATTTACTATATGAAACTGCATTGGGAGGATAGGTATTCTTATCATGCAGCTTTAAAAACACCACCCAAAGGACATTTAATCATCCTCATTCTTGGCAGGCAAAAGAGGCATTTAGGGTAAGGAAAAGAGGGCTCTGAAAAGGCTACAGTTAAAGCAGCACACACAAAAAAGATTGTTTACTTCTTTTCCTCAGGCATGTAAGTAGTCTTTCAGCAGCTTGAAGCCTAGTTAGCTTGCTTTGTGAAAATTCTCTTGCTCTCATAAAAATGCAGCCTCTTTCTGCTTCTGGTAGATGTTTGCTGCAAAGCTAGATACTCAGATGCTGGCAAATGTCTTGGATAATCTAATATGAGATACTGTCAGAACAGATGGACTACTGCAGCCATCCAAGAGAGAGATCTGCATATTCTGTATACAGTTATTGAACTGTACAGTAAGAAAAATAATCATCCTTTCCAGGTATATTTTTTTCTACGGAATCAGTGCACCCCTTTGGTTAAGACAGAGAAAAGTATCAAAACAGATGTTACAAATGTTTCTGGAACCATGACATAACCAATTCTAACTGCCGGTCAATTAAAAATATCTGGTAACAAAAATCTGCATGCCAAGACATGTAAATAACCAAAGAGATGGGTATTTTTCTTCTTCTGCCACAGTGAAACACACACACACACGCACACAAACACATACAGATGAGACAAGAGGATTGTGCTGGTGGAGAATGAAGCTGTCAGCATTACAGCAAGTATCTAATACTGTCACACACTGACCTGTGGCTGAGAGCATGTGTATGTGGTATGTCTGTACTGTATTCACAGAGGAAGCTAAATGCACCCTCATTCACAAGTAGTATAATGCAGATGGGTGGTTTACGTCTGTTCAAAATGTTACTGCTAGAGAAGGTAAATGGTGAAGTGAATCAATGCTGGACTTGCTAACCTCACCTTCTCCTTCCAAAATAAGGAGAGTTAGATTCATTTATTGGGACATACTGTTCATGGCAAATGCACAGTGATATCTGAAAAAGAAAATTAATGGCACTGAATAGAAAAGGCCATTGGATAAAGGAGGCCACTGATGGCTATACCAAAATGCCTGGTGCAGCATCTCCTGCCCCTTCCCTTGGGACACACCCCAACAGAGCCTGGGCACTGCTGGCTGCCCCAGCCAGAGCAGCACACTAACAAGAGGGCAGCATCCACAATCAGGTGCAGGATGCTGCTGAGAACCAGTGCTTACCCGGGTTTGTTACCAGAATAGATGTCAATTATGGTCCAGCCTAATATGCTCTGGGCAACTGCGTAAATTGACTCAACAGCAGCAAATGTTCCCAACCTTAATACTGCAGGGAAGCCCATCAGAGCAAGTCTTTGCACTGGTGTGAAGACTGGCCTCTTCTAGTTTGAATGATTCAGAGCCCAAACAAACACAGGATTATGGAGGGCAAGACAGCCCAGCTTCAGACATATAAACTACAGGGCAACATTCTTACATTGCTCTATGGGCTGTGATCAGGGAAGGAATTTTTCATTCTTGTTACTATTACAGGAACATAACTTTGAGGTTTTAAATTTGGGTTTTTTTTAGAAAAGCAGCATATTCTGAAACTCTATCAGCTTTGGTTTTGGCTTTACATGTATGCACAATCTCATGCAAAGCTGTGATGATTTAGTCTTTTTATAGTTCTGTTTTCTGAAGAGGGACAACAGAAATCTGCAGGGAAAATGGTTCAAAAAACCAACCAGAGGAACATTTAAGACTCAGGTATACTGGTAAAATGCTGAGGTGTTTATGATTTTGGTGGAATTCATAGGACGGTAGCAAGGAGTATTTTATTTGCAATTTACAAATGCACTGTAAAACCCTCACTCCCAGAGTAATACTGGAAAGTAATGATTTTCAAACCCCCTTAAAATCTTTGTTGGTACTACAGCTAGAAGACAATCCCACTCTAAGGGACAGCTTAAGCCTTTGACTAAGTACACTGATAATGCTAGGTCTGTCAGAAAATACCTACTTAAATAAATAGCAGTCAGAAGATACAAGATATCTCCAACACCAAGATCCTTGAACAGAATGAGATCTTTTAAAGAATACCATCCATAAGTCCTTCTAGTTGCAGGGACAATGTGTGAGCAGACAGCAGCAAAAAATGCTGCAGAACCAGACATCAGGTTACAGATGCTGAACATTATGAAGTCAGAAGTAGCTGCAAACTGGGTGCATGATAGATGTGGCTGAAAGTAACAATTATCCTGTCTGCCTTTTGCATTATCCTGCGTCCAGCAGCACTGCAGTCAGTGCTATGTCCACCACAGGAGACCTGTATCTATGCTCTTTTCTTTTTCATTACCCTGCTATGCTGCAAATCTCTCCTAATTAGGGCAAATGCTCTTCACTCGTGTGCATGTTTAGTGCAGGCTCCAGCAGCTAGTAAAGAACACCCACTCTGTGGACTCTGGTAGTCACTGGTGTTGCTCATTAGAGAGGACAGGGATCGAGAATGACAAATTTGATGGGTAAGAAAGTGTGTCTGTATATAATCCCTGGGGCCTAGATACTAGCAGCCCTGCTGTGACTCCAGCTGATCTGGTGGCACCAGCAGCTTGTTGCAGAGAATCACATGAAAGGTCCTCTGCATTGAAATGAGCATGGGAAACTGAGGGTTTGAAAATATAAACAGCGTGTGTGTTGGTGTCACAAAGCAGATGCCTGTTTCAACGAGAACAAAGAAGTAGTCTCTGTTACCTTCTGACTAACCATTTCTAATGTAAGCACTCCTCTCTTATGCCACAGGCACATTCCTAAGGTGTGTTGCTCTCACTGCCTCCTCATGCCCCACCTAGCAATCCTCCTGCAAACCTGGTAAACTGGCTAAGTCACTGTGCAGGCACCACAGTTTAGTGCTACAAAAAACCCCCAGAGATTCTTATTTTGTTCTACCCCAGCAATTAGAAACTGAGTGATTTTAACAGACGCTCAACAAGAAACAGACAAGTACACTGGGCTTATGGCAATTTTAAGGAATTTTCACTGTGCTCCATGAAGCATCTGTAATCTCTCAGAGGGGAAGAAAAATATTGCAGTGAATCCTGTGAAACTTTTCAGTACTGCCATCTAAAAAAAATCCTGAATATTTGCACATATCACTGCCACCCTGAGGGCTAGAATTCTGATGTAAATATTAGGAATTCAAGTTTTCTTGATTCTGATTGTCTACTAACAGTCAACTAACAGTCTCTGGTGAAATTTATATTCTTGGCATCTGTGTTTTTCATCCTCAGTATCAAAAAGCAGATTATACCTGCTTTCTAACATCTGATATATAGATGGATAGTGCTGGAAACGTACAATCGTGAAAAACTACAGGTAGAAACCCAGCGTTAGTCAAAACTGTATATATAACAATAACTTTGAAACAGAGATATTCTCTCCAAAGACTGCTAAAGTTCCAAACAGAAGCAGGTGCAGTATTACTTGACCGGAACAGCTGGGTATTTGTGTGGTATTTCTGTAGGACCAATGGGTATATCTGGGACTTTTCTTACCCATGGGACCTGTAACTTGAGTGACTGCTAGCCCTGGAGGGAACTAACTGGAGAAGACTATCAATTAAGAGGCGTTTTTAATAGAACAGCTGAGTTTCCAAAGATCTGAAGGACTCATTTGCCCCCATATTGCTGAGATGGAATTGCTTCTTCTCAGGCATGTCAACAGAGAGCTTCAACAGTCCCAAATGACACCTGAGACACCAACTGGTACCGCCACGGGTCTGAGCTGCACAGCAAGAAAGAAATGAAGGACTGACAGTTGAGGTGTCAGTCATTTCCATCCCAATGACTGACATGACATCCTATAGGTGAAAGGGAGCTACTGAAAAAGTGAGGTAGGAAAATAAGCTGAAAAAACTGTGTGAGGTCATTCTGACTCTTTGAACCTTTAGGTCAAGAAGGGGGAAAAAAAAGTACATGGGGCAAGAAAATCACAGAACCAAAAAGACTATGAATTGCATCTGTAAGATGCAAAAAAATGATTGGATCTGTAAGATGGAAAAAAAGGATTTAAATAATCCAAAGGAAGTACACACAAAGCATAAAATTAGAAGACATTTTTGGGAACCAAGAGGACAGAAACTTTTGGTTTTGGGAATAAAAAAAACCCATCAAAATGCCTGTCAGAAGAAGGAGGAATAAAAAGGTGGAAAAGGTAAAGATATTTTCCTGTCCCCTGTTTTGGTTAGGTATGTTTATTAGGAACTGTGGTGGAACTGATAGTCAGGTCTGAGACCTACTCCTCCTGCAAGACAGGGAAGGAGTCTGGGACACCAGAAGCTGCCCACTGGTGTCTGGGACTGCACTGGTGCAGAGCTCTGGAGAAACACTCACAACCAGGTAACTTGGAACCTCCACAAAAGAAAGTTAGTGTGAGCCAGACCCTAGAGCACTGACACAAAGAAGGGACCATGGAAAGGTGGAGAGAATTTTGCTGCCTTCACTTCCTCTGGAGAGCTGGAATGCGTGAAGGGAGCTGATGATAACCAAGATCCAATAAATAAGCAAAGCCAGTGACAGGTTCTTCCAGAGAGGCACTCATCTCTACTAAACTTCTGTTTGGGAATCATCTTGTCTGAGGGGGGAATACAGGTTTGCATATAAGGTACCATCTGAAGAAGACATCTAGAGACAATGGATAATGGCAACAGAGCAGAGAAACCAAGAGCACTTGAAGTAAAACGTCTCAAAGTTTATCGCTCTTTCTGCCGTTTTGACCCAACACTGACTCCATTAAATATGCATGTAATATTTATGTTCTGTAAGACAAGGAAGGTAATACAGAAGTATGCAGAACTAATTCTTTTTCATTGCTGTGTTTGGCAGAGAGAAGAATGCTTTGCCTTCTCCTCTTACTTTGGTGTCACTCTGCTAAATAGTATTGAAAGGGTGCTGCAGTTAAAAAGCAACTTCAAAAAGGAACTGCCATCTCTAAACTGGTAGACACTTCACATTCTTACTGTGTTTCAGAATCCCATCTATCACACTGCATTTTATTTATGCAGAATTCTTAATGCAGAATTTTCCAGTCTACACAGAGAGACTGGTTCATTACTGGAAGACACCTGTGAAAACACAACAGCATTTCAATGCTAAAAAGCAGGAATGTTTAAAGATACTTTGAGCCCACGGGTGAAGTTAATGTTTCCTTTCAGTATTGTCTGGCTAAGTTCTATGAGGGCACCACATCCAGTGAGCTCAGGCCAGCAGCCAGTGCAGGCTTTCTCTTCTGCCTGGTCTCCTGTTCCAAAGGACCCAAAGCAGCCAAGGGAGAACCCCAGCAGCTTGGCCTCACAAAAGTTCTTCCAGGCTCTCTCACAAGAAATGAAAATAGTCCGAGCCTGGTTGAAGCTTTGAGGTTCTCTCAAGTTTCTGCTTCCTTCTGAAGCATAAACAAGAAGTTACAAGAATCTGCTGTATATGTTGGTTATTTAGCCTGCACGCAGCAACTCTGGTGTACCAAGGGATTTTAATCTTTGTACAAATATTATAGCCATTCACAGCAATGCTTTAGGGAAGAAACAAAGAGATTTATTCAGCTGAAACCACAGGGAGAATGTCAATAGGCATAATGCAATTGCTTGATTTGGAGTTTAGTCCGGATACTTGTTCTGATCCAATGAACTGTGGAATGTCTTAAAACAACTCCTTGTTTGTTTTGGGACAGCGTAAGAGAAATAGGGAATGGACTGCTACAGAAATATTTGGAGAGTGACAGGGGAGAAAAAGCAGAAAGAAAGTGCACTGAACAGGGATGGGGAGACGTGCAGCTATTCCCAGCCTTGCCAGCAGCCTCGTGGCTGACTGGCTAGGTCACTTCACTGCAGCATGTCTGGTTTCCCCAGGTATGAGATGAAGACACTATCACTCTTTTCTAGTGCACCTTCTGTCTTGTGATGGAAACCAACACACTAAGAGGATGGATACTGCTGTCGCAGAGTACTCCTGGCATAAAATTTGCTCCCTGGAAGAGATACAACCACCATGGAAGTAACATGGAGCTCCTCAGACAACTTATGCCCTCAGGCAGATGGCTGAAGCCCTGTGTGCCTGCAGGTTAGGGGTACGGGAACCATCCAGAGAGAGCTACTACAGCAGGATACTGTCAGTCCACCATTTAAAATAGAAGCCAAGGAAAACCTTCAAGCAATGCAACATGAAATGTGCTCAGCACAGACATGAAAGATGAAAATCAAGGTAAAAACTTGTCACCCTTAGCAAACAGATTGGCCAAGTCATAAACTTCTTTGAAGGTATTAATTGAAGAATTCTTTATAGGATAGATGCCAACAGCATTCTCAGTTTACTCCACCAAATACAACTACAGTTGATGTTTTCAAACATGAAACATCTTTTTGAAGTGGTCACAATGTAACCTTAACATTTTGGAAATGCTTTCTTGAGGCAGTGGATTCCCATGGCAGGGCAGTGTTTCATTACAGATGCTGAAGGAGCACAGTTCTACTCACAAACTTCTCTGCATGTAATTGTCTATTTCTTCCCTTTCTCTGTGCCTGACCCTCTAGCTCATTTCAAACCTATCCAAACAAGCCACAGATTTTTGCTTCTGTTTCTGAAAAACCCAGAAAAATAACCAAGAACTGAAAACATAATTAAAAAAGAAATAGCTGCAACATGCAAGGTAGTAAAACTTACTGAAATCATCAATATATGAGATGATTTCACATGTAAAGCACCAAAATGAAGTTCTGCCAGACTATTTTAAAACATATTCTTCTTCTACAGAGAAAAAAAAAAAAGGAGGAGGGGGAGAATATTTTTATCTGTGAAGTTATAATCTGGGAAAAGCTAAAATAATTTTTAAAAAATAGCACAATTTAAATCAAAGAATTCTGCAAAAAGTGTCTGAAAGATCTGCCAAAATTCAGATTGCTTGATCAGCTTTGAATTCACATCTACTACCAAGTGGGAAGAAGATAGGTCACATTTACACCACCTCAGGCAGTCCTCCTTCTTAATAAATGCAACTTACCTGGGCTTATTAGCTTTTCCATATATTCTAAAGGAAGTTCCCTTTCCTTTAGAGTATATGGAATAGCTAATAAACCCAGGTAAGTTACTCCAATCATGTAACACTGATACTTAAGGGGTTGCCAACACTGAACTGGAAAATAGGTTTTTCACTCTAGATGCAATCCTCGGCAGGTTCAGGAAGGCATCCATAAATTGATTTACTCCACTAATTACTCACAAGCCAAAATGTCCGCCCACTTCAGTTTTGCTTTGGTGAACATCCTGGAGAAGATGACCAAATGTGAAGGAAAGCATTAAAGTCCAGACACCTTACATCCCTGCAGGTTTTCATTGTACCAGTACACCATTTTCCAAACACCTTGTTCCCTTTAACAGATGGAAGTGAACAGATTAAAGGTCCCAGCTTCCCAATGCAGGAGGTGGCAAGGAGGCACACACATATTTGGAACTGAAATAGGCTATCAGACTGTATTTGGTTTCATGAGCACTGGTGATATTATTAGTCGAGTAATGATAAGCAGTGACAATGAACAGTGGATGGAATACAGTTCTGATGAGCCATACCTAGCTCCTTTTGTATGTTGTCAGGGATTCCTGTAATAGTCTTTCTCCTTTTGACTTTCTTCGGCCGTCTTACCACCGTGTCTGTGTAAATTAGAGACCGCCGAATGCTGGCCTGGCGGTCGAAATTCTCCCCTAATACATGGTAGAACAAGCAAAGCAACATTACTTCCAAGCACACTGACATCATGCACTTTCTTCCACTAGTTTTGTTGTAGAAATGGAAAAAAAGGCATTAATCAATGGTGTTAGCTTGGTCCTACAATGAAGGTTTACACTGAAGAAAGATACAGCACACTGTCACAGTAAGGCTTTAGACAAAACTATCCATTACACAATACTGCATGTTTTAAAAGGAATTTTGAATTCTGAGCCAAACACAAATTTGGTGAGAGCAGCTTTAATTCCAAAAGCAAAGAGAATCCTTGCTTTTATTCGGCCCTTCATAGCTTTTTCTGTGGTTTTTTATTAAGTTATTTTTAAGTAATGAGCTGCAGAAAAAGCAAATCTGCTCATGAAAATGAAAGATCACAATGGTTTATGCAGGAACAGACATTGCCATTGGCAACAGCTATTACGATGCCTTTGCACAGCTCCATCATTAATTCGCATGAGGCCCTTTTTTTCATTCCAAGTTCCTCTGAACCTGTCAAGTGTACTGCATTTCTGGTGTTGATCTTTTAGCACGAATACAAATAAGAACTACGGAGCACACAGAGATCAAACTGATCTTGTGGACTCATAAATATTTCAGGGCGAAAGCTGCTTAAAATTGAAACTTTACAGATGATTGTAAAAATATACAATGCCGAGAGCTAAAAAAAAGTGTAAGTGCACTTTGCCAGACAAAGCCTTATGATGACCATGTGCTGTATCATAATGGGACCCAGAAGCACCACTATCATAAAGAAGCTTTTCTTCAGGAATTCACTTTTGTTTAGAGGTTTATAATTTGGCCATTTCACTAGCAGTAAGATAAAGATTGCACTATAGATCACAAGTTAATTCTCTGCCACTTCTAAAACATTAACAGCTACCCCCTGTAGCTCACATATAAGTTCCCTTTTTACAAGTTTAAGCATTTTAAAGCACTGCTCAATGTCCTTTAGATGATCCATTTAAAACTTAAAGGTGGGAAAACCTTGATATACATTGCACATGTTTTTTTCTATTTTATACTTTTTTTGAAAATTGATGACCAAATTATTTACCTCTAAAAAGTGATTAATGCACAGTAACTAATACATCATAAAAATTACCCCTGGCTGACTGCACATCAGTATGATGTGTGTCGTGCAAGTAGCATAGAAAACCTCATGATCTCTATAACAGTTAAAGACACAGTCATGTATTCAAGTACAGCATGTGGACTTGTGAAAATGCAAGGAAAAAAATGCAGCATTTTCATTTACCATGTTGTAAATATAAAGACTCTGACTCTGTTTGACCGGAGCCTTGACCACAGGCCGCACTTTTGCCGAGTGGAATCCTTGCAGTTACAAAATGCCAGTTTCATTCAACTTTTGGATTGACTGAAGTCAGATTAAGGGAGGAGGCGAAGCCCATGGGAACTATAAAATTGAGAGCTATGGATCCCACTGGCTTAGAAGTCCTGAAATATTGAGACAGACTATTCACTGTCTTGGGCAGCACCACTATTAGGATGTTAGGACCCATATGGGCGAAAGTCAGGACATTAGGTTATCCTGTCCTGCAGGATGATAAACATAATTCTAAACACGTTATATAAATCCAACAGATTTGAAGGAGAAAGTTTTGCATCTCTGAATGTGTCTTTGTCAACTCAAAGGCTGACAATCATGCCTGAGATGGTGCGTTACAAGAAAATTTTAATGTAGCTTTGAATGAAGCCTTGGAATAAAACATAAGTGGTAAGCAGAGGGTGCAAACAATGAGAGAGTCTTTTACATGAAGGCTCAGACAGCACAAACAGGATGGTCATGAAGAAATATTACTGTGTCAAATGATCCACAGTAACTTGTTCCAAATGAGCTACCTAAAAGCTAACTCAACCAATCCATCTTTAATGGCTTTTGATACACAAAGGCCATGATACAAATCTGTAGAATTTCAAAATAGCAACTTCAGTGAAATCCAACAAGCAAAATCAGAATGTCTCAGTCTTTTTTTCTTTCTTCACTGCCATCTTTTTCATTTTAGAAAGTATCGATATCAACAGTAAATTTATTTTACAGATTTAAGAATATTTTTCTCCTTCTCTTACAGGTTTGTAATGAATCATATAGGTATTCCTTAAATACTTTATTCAGTTGTCTCTCATGCAGTATACTCAGTTTCCCAGTTTCCTTGGATACACAGAAAATATTTAAGTGTGCACTTAAATCTCACTGAAGTCAGTCAAGCTGGACTCAACCAAATGCTTAAATATTTTGCAGGATCCAGCCTGGCACTGATCACCTCCACCATTACCAGACTCCTCCATCTGGAAAGAAAGTTAGTTCCAGAAAGCCCATGAGAACAGACACCATTATATATACATATATATCTTTTAACCCACAAGATATGTATATGTAAAGACTGGCCACCACGGAAAAATTCAGTCCAACCCCTTCCAGAACAAAGCTCAGCCCAGGCACTCCGAGACTGAAACTGCTTCCAAATCTGGATGTCTAGTCAGCAGCTTGTAAGCCTAATGCAATGCCCCTGCACCTTCAGGCTATCCAACAGATTTTTATGACTACTGTATTAGTTGCAATCTGTTCACCAAAGAGCCCTGAAAGCTGAACTCATGGAGCATTTATTGCACAGCCACGTGAGAGGCCTTTGTAGCAGAATCACCACTAATGCACTGCTGAAAACGTTATCAATTGTCAGCAGCCTCTTCAGAGGTTAACCTTTTATTTCATGCCAGGAGTAATAAAACGGAAGTTTTTTTGACCTCTCTTCTGGGAGAATTAGAAAAAGAGTGTGTGAAGGAAAAAGCCAAATCAAAACAAAAATCCTCAGTGGTTTGTTCTGTGTTATGTTGAACAAACGGCACCGGATTTCTTGTCAGTTTTTTTCCTGCCTCGTGCAGTAACATAAGGAACTTCACAAAACAAAATTACTTGGTGAGTGGGAGAGAAAAGGAGGGGAGCAGATTGTGACTTTTTAAAAGGAACAAGGACAGCAGCTTTTTCTGTATGTTGTGTGTGGCTCACAAGCTTGCCTTGTTTCACAGTAGCAATACAATTATTTCAAGGGAAGGGGAATGGTGGATCCTGGAGACCAGATCACATGATGTAAAAGCAGTCTTCCTTTAATGCCCTCCCTTTTCTATCTCTTCCAACTACCATGTTTAAAAGGGAGTAAGTGCTCAATCACACACTCCAGAAAAGTGAGAGATAATATGCATGTGCACCATTTCTATCACAAAAGTTGAGAATTGCTGAGTTTCCCGAGTCCTGGCTAAAGAATCCAGTGGACACAAGCTTTGCTACACCAATCAAATTATGCAGGTTGAAGTCACAAGCATAATTTATCCAAACAAGGTAATGTTCCACATGATGCTGAATTAATTCTATGAGTTATTTGATCCCTTTACCTCATTTTTCTTCTCATCTGTTGACTTCTCCCATATCTTCTGCAGTATGCAGGGTCATTAAATCGAACAACAGATTACTGTTTCTCTAAGTAAACTGTGTTCCTGCTGTCACAGTATCTAAGCCCTACTCAAGCTTATTGATTATGTCCGATTATCTGTTGTTCCCGTAACTTGCCTTCTGCATCTGTACCCTAAATTCCCTAGATAATACCAACTGGCAAAGTGACATTTCAGGATTGCATGTATTTTCCTTTTATTAGTTTTCCAGAGGTGGAGTATTCATAATTTCATGTTATCTTCATCTGTTTACTTCAAATACTTTCTACTATCTAAGGAATAATTATTGATTTCTCAGAGTTTGCTGATGTTTGCTACAGCTGTCCTGTTCCTATACTACTAGATTATTTAAATACTATTAAATAATACTAATTAAAATACTAGTTTATAAAAATACAGGTGAAAAAAAGCATTGGTAGAAGGGAAAGAGAACCTAATTTACTTTCAAAACAGAACCAAACATTGCAAGCTATTGATTGTCAGAGTAAGCATGGAGTCAGAGCACGCCATATGGCATTTGAAATAAATTGGATATTGAATATCATCCTGGCTTTGGCAGGCAAGCAGTCAGTTATTTGAATTAACTAATAAGAGACAATCTTGATACTGTGCAGAAAAAAAGGGGTTATTAAACTGAAGTGATAATTCCATCTTTGACAGAAATTTTGTTTTACATACAATGAAGTATCTATTCAGCATTAGGCTTTAGGGTAATTTAACTTCCACAGAGTGAGAGTTCTGCAACTTAAAATCAAAGAGCATTTTCAAAATGAAGAGTTAATACACAGTTCATAACAAGAAGATGTGGACTATAGTTATGAAGGTATGTAACACCTTCATTAACTTAATAAATGTCTTACATAGAGTATTACTCAAAGGTGCTACCATCATTAATGTTTGCTGTTCTAACCCTACTCTCCCTTGACACCTAAAACTTTTGTTGCTGATAAAAATTAGACCCTAGAGCTTTTTTTCTTGATTTTTGTAACATTTAGTCTTTGGAACACAGAAGTTCCTGAATACCTCCTTAAATAAAATTCCTAGAAGAAAATCTTACAATATCATCAACACTGGATGAACATGATTTTCAAATACATATCCTCAGTGCAGTCCACAGCAAAACACTGCTATTTATCAGCCAAATTCTTGCACTTCGTGAATATCTAAAGCTGTTTCGAGCCCATATACTTTAACTATCTCCATTATTGACAATTTCAAGGGATTTTGATATTTTCTAGTTAAGTTCAGATTTAGACTATTAAATGCAAAATGGGTTTCATAGAAAGGTGTGGTAAGTAATTTAAAATTCATGCATTGAATAAATGAGTGTTGAAAGACTAGCCAACTGTACGAATCCCCTTTCATCTCTGCCCTCCCTCATCAGTGTAATGCAATTACTGAAATTAAAAGCCTACCAGTCACATTAATAGGAACCACATCTGTTTGGACGGCTTGTGCTTGTTGTCGCATTTTCTCTTCTGGCGTTGGCAGTGGGAGAGACTTAGTCCAGTTGGTTTGGGTGTTGATATCTGACAACTCATTTGTAGCTGGACTTTTAGGCCTTTTGATGGTAATAAGCTTTTCTTCTTCAGGGGGAGAGACAGGACACTACAAACAGAAATATATACAACACTGTGAGTTTACTACTAAAAAAAATAGGTAGGACTGTGGTATTACTAAGGTGTTGCTGCTGCAGTCAGCACTGATTGCTTGTGGAGCAAAACACACCCTCACAAATATCACACTTTGACCTACATAAAGGGAAGTTTTAAACATAGACAAAAAATGCACAATAAAACATCTAGTTTGCATTTTTTCAAGACATTTGATTAGTCTAAGGAATATATACCAATGAAGGAGAAAGGCGTGGTGTTGCACATAGCAAAGCACAGTAACTAATTACACCTTACACACTGACACTGCAGCGATTAACCCTTTTCTCTCCCTGCACCAAGGTTTGCCTTCCCTTCCCCTTTCACTTCCCCATGCCCTATTAGAAGATGAGATTTGAGCACTGCTTTGTTCCAGCTGCACTAGGTTGTATGAATGTGTAAGGTCCCAGCAAGAATCGGGTTACTAAATGACAGATTTTAGCAGAGCTCAGTAAAAGAACCAATCAGCACACTCCACAGAATCATCACCCATGGATCAGTGAGGTAAGCAAGTAATTTTGCTTTGGTCTTGGAGAAACTCATGCCACAGTTCAAGGGGTTACTCATTTTTCAGGGGTAAAGCACTTAATATTATTAGTAGCCACAGAGCAATAATTTTAAAAGTCAGTTCTTCTCAAAGTGGCAGTTTGAGCTGCACTCAATTCCATGAAGTGTTTTATTTAAGAAAAGAAAAAAAAAACAAGAAACAAACCACAAAACCCAACCAATAAAACAAAAATCTTTCTGCACGAGAAAAACAGGTTGCAGCAGCTTGTGCAAATCCCTCCACCAAAGTTGTAAGCCAAAAAAAACATTTCCTTTTGGGAAGCAAATCTGTTTTCATTACTAGGTCTTTGCCTGCATGACAATAATGGCAGAGAAAGCCATGGAGCAGCTTTTTACTGACTGGACAGTACTTGTCCATCACTGGGGCTTCTAGCAGGTGGTCACAAACCCAAGTGAACCTGAGAGAAGCAGCAAGGCACTTCAGGGAATCCCAGAAACAGGATAGGAAGGAAAACCTGCAGGAAACCCAACCACAGTCTCCTTCTGCCCCCAGACAAAACAAAAAAGAGAACATGGAAGAAGAGGAGTTGCACAGCATTTGCAGCACTAGCAGAGATTTCTCTGCAACCTGCCGACTCCTCTGCTTCAGAGGAGTTTGCTTTGGGACCTTCCTCCCTACCACCAGACCAGAATTACCCCCCTCTTTTCTCTATTACACTCACCCTTTGGAAAGTCAAATACTACTCAGAACGGGGTTGTCAGTAGTGGGCCACTGCCTCTTCCCCCCTCACTGTTGCACAGGCATGGAAGGAAACATCACAGCTATTTATAACAGATGGATTTTTTATTCTTGTGGGTGTTCAGAATAAGTGATCTGTTTTCTCTTGTACCTGAATGCTATACAAAAGACATGCTCAAATGCTGAGAGCTGCACTGAATAAATGCTGCAACCTCTGTTTATCATTTCTGATTTTAATTTTCTTCCTGTTACTATGAGGAGTTCCCACTGTTTACAAATAAATAAATAAATAACCATTTATTTATTCTGTTATGCTTTGACTCTATATTCTTTAGGACAGAGTCCAACACTTTATTAAATAGAAAATAAAAATAAAAGCCACTTCCAGGCAAAAAGTAAGAGAAAAGTAGAAACTGTTCAAGCAACACTAAAAAAACATTTCAGGCAATGAAACCATTACTAATATTATACTGTGGTTTGGAACCACACTTCAAAACATGGGAGCTTTTCTTCAAGGAAATAATCAATTTCTGACATCCCTGAATTTTCTTCCTACAGAGGCTGTGGAAGGGATAGATACTGCTCTGTAGGTAAGGGCTCACTCAGCCCAGTGAAAGCCCTGGCAGTTCTATCAATACAACCTTCTTGGAGGACACCAGAACTTTTTCAGGCCTCTGCTGTTTCTAAAAGGCTCTAAACCCAAGTAATAATATGATGTGCTCATCTTTTTTCGAGAGTGTGTCCATACACTGTTTACATATATATACAGTGTGGGCACATATATATGTACTTACAAACACAAGGACTTTCCCACCTCAAATTACCCAAATTCATAAACACTTTCATTAACTTAATAAATTTGGGACAGGCATGCCAATGAAGAAGGGAAAGCTGCCTCCAGGCCATGCTTCCCCCAGTTAGGTTTAAAAAGTGATTGAGAGAGAAAGAAAGGGTTTGTAAGGAACATGGCAGGGGGGTGACAGCCCATCTGCCACAGCTGGCATGTGTATATGCACTTGAAGGAGTAAGCTAGGGTTGAGGCAAAGAAGTGTTGCTTTCCCTGGTCCACAATGAGCTTTTGTCCACCTGAATCAGAGAGACCAAGAGAGACACCTCAAGCATAATTTTGCAGTTTGTTTGGGGTGAGGATAAGCACCAGCGACCTTCAAATACACTGCCTGCTTGATACAGTCAGCATCAGTGTCACCTTCAGACTGCACTTCAGTGCCAGGTCTCAGCTGTCATGCAGCAGTCTCCAAGGGCTACTCCAGTCCGTTAAGTGGCAGAGGTACTGGTTACAAAGCCATGCTTCCTTTCCAAAGAAATTACCCAAGCCAAGCAGAACAGGTTTTTTATTATAGTACACAAACAGAAAAACTGAAGAAGTGAAGCATCTGCTACAAGGGAATCCTAATTTTTCAAAGAATGTGAAACATCAATCAGAAATTTTGTAGAATTAGAAGCTGAGAAAATTTGGGACAGATGGAGGAAGACAGACAGAAATAAGTCAGGTTATATGAGCAAATAACCAATGAAAAGCAACTGAAAACTCAATGGTGCAGTTGAGCTCAAAGCAGTGTCTGTGAGAACAACCCACTGACACAGGACACATACACATACTTCTACAAAATAATTCAGTAGAAGAGATGGAAGTGGTTTTGGGTGTAGGAATAAGTGTTCACATTTCAACTGTAGGTACATTTTCCATGGCTCCTGAAGAAACATGACTGTCTCTACTTATATCCTTTTCTCCAAAGTACTCTCAGTGATAATGGTATATGCATGACAAAGCTGTGCACAGCTTTATTACACATAGAGGAAGGCAGCAACTCATCTTTCAGCCTTCTTCAGACAGAAATTATTCACCTCTTTAATCAGGATGAAAATGAGATTTCCATATTTTTAGCAAACATTCCCAGATTTACAGCACAGAAGCTTGCTGAAAGATGCAGTGAATTGCTCCTGTGTGACAGGAATGTCTTCTCTAGTCAGGTCTGCTACACTGGAATCAGAATGAGGCATAGCTGATCATAAACTCTATGTTCATAACTTGTCCCATTTTTAAAGCATCTCTGAGTCATAATAATTTTACTGCCAGTCTTAATGCCCAAATCCCTGGAAGGGTTGCTATGCTCATCTCCACAGGAAAATCTGTTGGAATTCATTCTTTTGCATGGACATGGTAAGGGGTAAAAGGTGGGATGTGAAAGCAGCAGCCTTGGACCTTGCAGTGTTTCCACACACATGCACTAGGGGGGAAAAGCATGAACCTTCAAATGGGAGTTAAAATAAGAACCCAGGAGAAAAATGGCCTATAAATATCCTATAGACAAGCTATATGGCTCAGTGAGCTGGAGCCTCTCCAATGCCTTGTTGACATATTGTCCCCCAGCCAACTCAGCTGCTGAGATACAACAAAAGAGTTTCACTATCTCAGCACTTTCATGCTATTTGAGAGGTCCCAGATGACAAATGAGTTTATGCTATGTATCTTGCAGCACTCTCTGCCTAAATAATCTGTTTATTTTAAATCTTTTTCATATAACAGGCGTTTATACTACAGTATCTAAAAAAGATGGAACCTCCAGGAGAATTTAATCCATACAAATTTTACTTTTCAGCAAAGAGATTTCAAACTTCTAGTCATGCCTACTGTCTACTTCTAGTCATTATCCTACTGTCTACTAAAATCACTTCTAAAATCATAATTTATCAGAAAAACAAAATAAATGAAAAAAAATCAGTGTTGCAGACAGCAGCCATATGAGTTCAGCTGTCTATTATATTTGCCAACATCCTATTTCTGCCTCCAGTGTCCTACTAGGTTTGATGGCTTCAAGAGCCATTTTTCCAACACCAAGGGATCAAGACAACCAATAACAGGGAAAAGAAACCCAAGACCCAAACCTAGCCAACTGAGAATGGCACCTCACATGCCTAATTCAACCCATGGGGTTTCACACTGTCTCATGGAACACTGCCAGATTATAAATTTACATGAATTTACACTTTAGATGAATTAGTCTTTGACTCTTTTTGGTGTCCTCTAGACCAAGGTCACCAGTCTAGTTCCCTCAGTTTTCACAGACAATTCCATTTTATTACTTCTACACACACGTCTCCAGTTGCACTAGCCAGCACTGCTATTCTACTAAATTCTTCACTTCATAACCTTCACTGTGTCTCAGTAAGGAAAAGATTTTTTGTCAGTGAAATTACTGACTATCAAACAACTTATCACCTTAACAAGCACCGCAGAAATGTTATTTTCTTCTTCCTCTACTCTGTTGTAATGGGATAAAAACCACAAGAAGATCTGTGCTGTTTGGAGCTCTAAAAGCCTATCTAGTATTTGCCTTAAGATAAAGACCAATGAATTGTATCAAGGTAAAATTTAAATGTGAGGATGCACAGAGCAGATACTTTTCCTGAATATTCTCTCAGCATTGGATTGAGTCCTTGCCCTTCAAGAATGTACCCAGTTGCTTTCTAAACTCATGTAAACTTTCAGCATGCCCGATTTACCCCTTACCATGCACAGTCTGAGTATGTGAAGAATTACCCTCTTTTCCTTGTTCAAAATTTTCTGTACTCACCTCCTTAACGCTTTGGCATTTCATGTATTATGAGCAGCTGTTTCAGCTCAGTAAATGGCACAGTATTTTAAAAAATCAAACCACTGTAAATGGTATAAAATACATGTGCTGCTTACAAGAGCAGCGCCATGCAGCTGCAGCAGAGGGGCAGGGAAGCCACCTGAAGACACCATCACCCAGAGGCATCTTCAGCTCTGCCAGACCTTACACCTCGGGGGTTTTTAGGCATTCCTACCTCCAAAACTGAAGTGCCCAACTTTACCTCCTCTTAGCAGCAAGTAAAGTTTTGCATTAGACTTCCTCAAATCAATACAGTTAGAGCACTTGTTTCCACTTAAGATACTAAACAGTTTAGTGCAGAAATTGGAGAGATAACTAACAGTTCAGATGATCACAGTGGCAAAAATACACTCTCACCCCATCCCACACTCCCTGTCCTCCAATAAGGGAAGTTAAGTGTTTCTTCACCCAAAGCATAACTATCAAAGCAAAGTTCCTAAGCCAAATGACATGATGTAGGGAAAAACACCATGAGTTTTGGGTGCACAAACATTTTCATAAATGGAATAAAGGAATAATATATGCAATACTGCATGCTTGGGAGCAGGTATTCTCTATAGTTCACATTTATCATTCAAGAAAGACACATTCCTCCAAATTAGTAGAGTTTTTCCTTGGCTAATTAAAAGCCAATGAAGCATTGGGGAGGGGTTTCAAAGGAGACTAATGTTAATAGACAAAAAAGGGAATAAAAAACTCTGTGAACTAAGTAAATACAGGATACTGTACAGCAGACAAAAAGGAGTACAGAGGAACACAGAAGAAGCAAACCTGGCACGGGACTCTTCTTTAATTTTTTTTTTCCTAAGCAGAAAAAAGCAGCAGGTAACAACTGAAGGCTAAGAGCAGAAAAAGACTGCATATAGGCTAAATACTACAAGTAACATCAAGCTGCAGATATGGCAGCTGGATGGTCCCACTTGTGGGCAAAGTACCTTGTTTTTCCAGGGAACCAAGTTACAGCAGGCGCTAATGCAAGACTGAGAGATGCAGTCTAACAGACTAGACTGTTGAGTGAGACAAAAAGAAACAAAGAGAATGAGTGGTAAAAAGGGAAAGAAAAAGGAGTAAGAAAAAAAACACACAAAAGACAAATTCAGTTAATATACACATGCATACATTTCAGAACATAAGGAGAACTGGAGTTTGAATGTGACATTTCAAAACATCTTTCACACTGGTAAAACAGAGTAACACTGAACGACAGGAATAGCTCCCAAGCTCTGTCACAAACAGCAGCATGTAAGATACAAGAAAGGAGAAGACTGGTCACAGCATTGAGATGTAAAATCCAGGTAAACCAATTTAATCACCAACAAACTCAATTAGGATCAGTACTACACTGGAGCTTGGCCTGTGCTCCATTAATCTAACTTGTAAGAATCAACATTAAAAGGGCAGATCCAAACACTTTATTTTATATCAACTTCCACTCAGAGATTTCAGCTTTCTATGTTTTCTAATTTTGTTCATTCATTTTTGAGTTGGGCCTGCTTCTCCTTAGTGGTTTTCCTTTGGAACAGCACATGTTCTGCTTATCTTAGACATTTCCTAAGATGCTGAAACACAACGTGCTTGGTAGTGTGACTATTACCCTCTGCTGACAGACACCCACCTCCATAAAACCTGAAAATGTTTGTGGATCGACACCTAACAATGGTTTCATATTGTCTCCACTGTAGACAGACAAGCAGAATATCTGGCTATGGTTTTTAGTTTTAGAAGCAGATTAAAAATAACAGGGAAAGCTGGTTTCCTTTGTGATATCACCCATTCTTTTTTGCTGTCAGTTGGCAATTATATCAACGGAGAAGTTTATGAACAGTAAAGAGTATTCATCCACCCATCATTATTTTGCTGTTCTCAAATTTCAATTATTAAATACTGCATACACAGAATTTAAATGTTGGCTTTTTTGCTTTAAATAGACAACAAAGCTTTCATCTAGCAATAAGGAGTTCACATTTTGAATCACAGGATTTTTGGTGACCCTAGTTCCACACTGTTACCGAAGAACTCTCCTGACAGCTGAAATATGACCCCCTCAAGGCATAAGACTTATTAGAATTACTTGGCTCTTTACCAGTAGGATAATAATTCAAGGTCAGAAATTTGTTGTGGTAAACATTCTAAAGAAAGTAAACAATCTTCTAAAGAAAGATTAAACATTTACAGCATTTAAAAATAAAAGTGCCAATTAAACAGAGATAGTGGTCAAAAAATTCCACAAAAGAAAGTTATACAATATTAATGGAGAATCATGCTACAGTTTACAAAAAATTTATGTCTTTGTGAGCTGGAAATAAGAGTGGCAGGGTTAAGGCTAAGGTTCTGAGATAATCAGTAACAGCCAAGACTGTCAGTTTGGCAGCTATCTTTCTCCACAGCTCTGAATCATCCTTTCAGCTACAATATTTAAAGGAACCTATTCCAATTTGAAATGGAAGTGCTATCCTATATTTAAAGCATACTTAGTTACATTAATTTTCTCCAGAATGCACAGAAATTGTTAGTAACACATTATGTTAACACTCAAAAAACCCTTAACCAAGAAAGGATGACAGCTCTCAGTCTCCAAGAATTCCCACCCATGCTTATATACTTTCATGCAAATTGTTTAAAGAAAAGTGTACTCCTATTTTTTAAATGTTACATTAGTTTTACGTGTGCAGATGGTTATATGCTGCACAGCACTGGCCAGGACAAGTTGATGGCATGTATGTATGCATTTATGTGCAGGACATTAATTAATAGCAACAAACAAGGTGTTAATACTTTCCCCATTGGAAATCATAATTCCAGTGAACTCAGCAAGGTTTTGCAAATTACCATTATAATGTATTCCACAGTATGAATGTGCTTTACATTCTCGGCTCACTGCCAGTACATACCACACACAGCTAAACAAGATGCTCTGACATTCCCTGCCAATACACAGATAAAATGCAATCACCACCTGGACAAGAGACTCTACATATTCCACAATACCTCTTATTATGTGACTAAAACCCATGGAGGATAAAACTCAAAAACACTGTATCTACTAAAGTGCATTCTCAGAGTCTGCACATTTTGCTGATAAAAGTTATTTGGTCCATATTACCACAAGGACATATGGTTTAGTAACAATTCAAAGAAATTAAACTGTGTTACAATCAAGGATATCCTCCCACTCTCGAAGCAAGAGCTGTTTTTGGCAAAGTATTCTAGAATATCTATCTTGAAAATGCTAGGAGCTCTGGCATTTCAGTTTTAGGCAGGCATACACCCCAGCAGTAACATCCTAAACCACTACACCACAGTCAGCTTTTCCTTCAGAGCCTACAGGCACCACAAAGGCAGAAGAGCAGAACTTTTCTTCTTCAGAACAGTAACACAACTTACTAGTTCTGTAATTGAAATCAATATAAATTGATGTACAAAGCAATATGGCTTCATAACGTTCTTAAAACTTGTGATCAACTGTTCCTTCTCTTTATTTTATTTATTTCTAGATTCTAAGAGTTGAGATGTGGGGATATAAGCATGAAAATCATGAAGTAAACTGAAAGAAAGGCAATAAACCCAACTTAGTGGACAATCTTCATTTTCTGGATTCCATTAGTAAACAGTTGTGATGCATTAGGACAAAGCCCCTACCTTACTGAATAACCACCTGCATTAGCAATTCGAAGTGTGCACCTATCCAAGTTACAATTCAAGTATGCTGATGGCTGCTGAATAGCTCTTCCTGCAATTTAGCAGCTACCCTTGCTGGAGTCTTCCCTCCAGAACATTACCAAACCCCTTCTTTCACACTCTGAACATACCAGTGGGAGCTGTGTATCACTGCATGGGTAAAATTAGGAGTTTTAAGACACTATTAAATTCAGATGAACTACTGTCACTGCAATTCAAAGAAATAAACATCTTTGTGATCCTCTAAAAATCCTGCCTTAGTTGACCAATGTTATGGCAGGCAATTACACTGCACCACACAAGTATTTTTTCCAGCACTTTTCCCCCCACCATTACCTTTTGTTCAATTTCTTCATAATCATCCTGGTA
The DNA here is from genome assembly GCF_023055355.1 of Agelaius tricolor. Classification (NCBI taxonomy): domain Eukaryota; kingdom Metazoa; phylum Chordata; class Aves; order Passeriformes; family Icteridae; genus Agelaius; species Agelaius tricolor. The sequence goes on from NW_027269261.1 coordinate 51,296,820, forward strand.
GCTTCCACAGATTGCACTGGAGGATGAGAAGGTGGGGCCCTGAGAGTAATACTGCGAGCTCCGGTAGCCATCCCGCCGCAGCTTGTCACACTCTGCCAAAAGGAAGAGAAACAGGAGGTTCAATCATGGCAAGAGCCATTACTGCTTATGCTTGGTGTTCAATAGCATTTAAGTACTGAATGTTCTTCTGAAAAGGTTTACCATGCATTAACATTGCCTGCCCCCAGTGACAGAACCCAAGGGCACGTCCCTCATATTTGTATCTATATTTCCTCCTCCCTTCACATGTGTGACATACGTAAGCCCACAGAGAGTGTATTAACCCAGGTGATGGCAAGTGCTTTGGAAAGAAGGGGGAAAGAGATTTCTTTATTTATTTAAGTGAGGCCTGGCTCGGTGTCTTGACAGATGGCAGCATCTTGCAGGATGGGAGACGGATGCATGAGAGTAACTCCAGGGGTCTCATTTGCCGGGCTGGTAGACATCTATTATGTGCCTTACACTTGAAATGATGATGATGTTGCTCACTACTCAAGCACCATCTGCTAAATAACTTTGGCACTGACCACTTGTCTTGTCTTCCTGTCCGTGGAAGAGACCATTTACTGTGATTTTGGAGAGAGGAATGCAAATCACAGGGATCTCAAAATCTTGTGTTGCTGCAGAGCACACGTAGTTTAATACTACAGAGTTTCTAAAGTTCAGAAAGCGTTCAGAGCAGACATGCATCCCCACTCACAATAGCCAAAATTCCAGCCAGCATAGCATCCCCCTCACCAAGTTTTCCACAATCATCCTCCTGTCTCCTAATTGATATTCAGTGTGATTGTGCTAAAGAATAACAGACGCCAGAGCATAAGGAAAAATTAAATGTTCAAGATGCAGCAACCAAACTCATTCGACCAGTTAGCTTTACACTTTCAAAGACAGATATCTAAATCTGTTGAAAGATGGTGAAAGCAAGAGAAAAATTAAGTATTTGGTGTATTTCCATTTAAGGAAGTGAAATTTCTGCACAATACATAGGCATTATCACAACACAAAGCACTTCTATCATCACTTGCTGGAGAAGGCCTTTCTGTGATTATATATATTATCTGTCTGCCTATCCTGATCTTCTGAATACTCCTTAAAATAGAAAAGATGCAGTGGTTATACCAAGGGCAAGGTTTTAGAGAGGCTTTTGCCTGGCAAATGATTAGGTGGACTTACAATGTGCATCTCCAGCATACATGACCTCTGTTATGCCCAGATGCTTCTGAGACTGGGGTCTGGAGGACTTGTGCTGACAGGTTAACTGATCTATAGGAACCACAGATCTGTGAGGATTTAATCAATAAGGACTCTCCTGTATCTGCACATGGACACTGAGGAGGCAAGCTTACACTCTGACAACCAGCCACTTCCATTGGTGCAGGACATATGTCCTTGCCTATGTATCCCTAATGTCTCCAGAAGGGCAGTATGACAGGAACCTTTCCTTCTCTCTCCATTCAAGGACCAGCAGCAGTGTGGGTTTTGAGATCCAAATCAATGGCTGTATCTGAAGATCAGAGGGCTGGAAACCCTGTTTACCCGTTCCACATGTGTGAGCATGCTGACATTGTGCACATCTGGCAAACTGTTGCCGTACTTCAGGAGGGGGCTGAAAAAATGACTGTCAGCAACCACAGCAAAGCAAATTCCTCCACCACCATTCCGAATTTGATACTGGATCCAGCCAGATCCAGCACATAACACACACAGATGTGAGCACCCTGATGGGTTGTTTGTTGGTTTCAGCTACAAATGAACAGGCTAAATGGACTGTGGCAGAGCAAGACAGCCCAAAGACTCGCATCAAGTTGTAGCACGATTAACACGCAAAGTTGTCAACTTGGACACTGCGACTTTTACAGAGGAATCATTAATCACTACCAACAAACATGAATACAACCTAATGGGTGCACAAGAATGCCGTTATTTTTCCTCCCATTTTTGGACTGAGGCTTAAGAGTCTTTGCTGGCCACTCCTGACACTCTCTGACATCAAACATCATGGCACGCCCCAAAAAAAATCCTGTCATGGTCTGACCTGGGCTAGATGCCCACCAAAGCTGCTCTATCACTCTCTTCCTCTGAAGAGAGCTGGGCAGGAGAGAGAAAATATAACAAAAGGCTCATGAACTGAGAAAAGGACAGGGAGAGATCACTCACCAGTTAAAACAACAGGCAAAACAGTCTTGATTTAGGAGACTTGTTTGAATTTATTACCAATCAAAATAAGAGCATGATAATGAGAAGTAAAGCAAATCCTAAAAAACACACTCCACCCACTCCTCCCCTCATTCCCAGGCTTAACTTAATTCCCAACTGTCTACCTCCTCCACACTCAGCAGTGCAGGGAGATGGAGAATGAGTGTTATGGTCAGTTGATCATGTTGTTCCTGCTGCTACTTCCTCCTCAGGGAGGTCATTCCCCTGCTTCAGTGTGGAGTTCCTTCCTTGGGAGACAGTCCTCTAAACACTCTCCAATATGAACCCTTCCCATGAGCTACAATTCTTTACAAACTGCTCCAGGAGTGGTTCTCCCATGGGTGCAGTCCTTCAGGAACAGTCTGCTTCAGTGGGGGTTCCCTACTGTGGGTCAGAAGTCCTGCCAGCAAATCTGCTCTTGCTTGGGCTTCTCTATCCATAGATTCCCAGGGCCTGTCAGGAGCCTGCTCCAGTGTGGGCTTCCCATGGAGTCACAGTTGTCACAGGACTCTTCTGGAGGCGACAGGCTCTTCTGGAGCGTGACAGATGAATGCTCTAATATTAATTGTTTGACCTTATTTATTTTCCTAGCCAAGAAGGTGAAGATCAGGAGTAGTGCACTTCATGAAGCCCAGAAAAGCTCCAAAAACTTAAGGAAATCAATGCTGAAGGTTCAATTCCATCAGAAGTTCAAGTGGAGTGCCAATAACAACCTGTCAGCTTATCAAGCTCACAACCTCCCACTGTCCACAACACAAAATCCATGTAACTTCAGAAGTTATTGCAGCAACATTGCTGATTAAGCCAAAATTGCCAAAAACTGCTAGGTACAACCAAGAAAAAGGTGGTTTGTCCCCAAGAACAGCTTTTTATGTACTGTAACTGTACATATTGCAGCACAGCAGGAAACACACTGTGGATGGCACCCAAGGCCAACAAACCTCACCAGAGGCTTTAGGTAGACATGTTTTACTTCATGTTGCAACAGCCTACATGCACAACACAAGGCCACACATTGCACCTGACTGAAGGTACTGCTGCTGCCGAACCAAGGGTGGCAACTGCTGTCTAAAACTTCTTCCAGCTAGAGGCTCCTCCCCTCCATCTCCTTACTCTTACTAGAGGTGCACACAGTGTTCTGTAATTAATGAGGTTCATATTTTTCAGATATAGGGGTTTTACTTTCGTAAAAAAAAAAACCAAAAAAAACAAAACAAAACAAAACAAAACAAAAACAAACAAAAAAAACAAACAATGAAAACTTACTCTAGGAAACACTCCAGATACTTACTCTTGGAAAGCCTCCCTTCTTCCCAAAGGAACAGTATGTTGTGCTAGTCTGACAGCCCCAAACAGAGAAGAGCACTATACACTAAGTGAAAAAGTTCTTACGGTTATGCATGTTATTTCAGAGATGTCTGTACTGAAGCTGACAAGGTAACAGAAGGATCCATCCAGTTCCAGTTATTAAAAATCTTCATTTTAAAGAATGACAATACATTAGCATCAGTTGAATTGGGGACATACACTCTCTTGGCTGCCATTTCCCACATTATACAACATTCAAAACCATGAGCAGCGTTTCCGTATTTCCACCAAAGAACTGCCAGGTGGAACCCTAGGACACTGCATCAGGCAGGACACAAACACCCGCTCCTGAGGGTGTGCTCACCATTCCAAATCTGCAGCACATGCTGCAGGCAAGCTCCAAGTCATCATTTTCACATGAATCTGATCTGAAAAGTGCAACAACATGATTATGCCCCAGATGAACCAATTTTGCTTACACAAACATTAATTCCAGGAAAGTGTTAGTGCTTTGGCAATTACAATTGGTGGCTGCACTGGGTACTGGCACAACTCAAAAGTCTGAAGCTGCCTCCCTCCCCTTCATCTCCTGACTGATTGCTTCTGAGGCCAAGTGCATAGGGACATTGCCTGTCACCTTCTGCTGCTCTGCAAGTGCTTTTCTGGCTAGGTGAAACCATACATTTGTTCTTGTTTTCCTTCTATACTAGTGATACATTAAATTTCGGAACCTCCTCTGTATTAGAAGTACTGCTCAAAAATTACTGTCATTACATTATATAATAATTTTTCTTTCCACTTACATGGTACAAGTGAAACCCTTCCTAAAAAATTAAATCTTTCCTGAAATTTTTCCTTATGTTTTGCTGTTCACAGGGTGGTTTTAGTTAAGCGTGAAGAAAGTGCGTGGGAAATGCAGATGAAGCCCTTTTAAGGGCCCCTTCATCATTTCCACAGTTATTAGAACAGGCTTTGGGAGACACAACCAAAGCAAATGTGTTAAAGCTGTCAGTGCCCAATACAATCATGCCCAAGTCTCTGCTATATACCCAGATACTCATATATTTCCTTAGGATTGCAGTATTGCAGCCTTTGCCAAATCTTGGCATCAGACAGAAGCATGCTGGGGACATGTCCTGTGTATCACTCATCTCTACTCTCTTCCCTTCTGCTAAATAAGCTGGGGAACAGGCAGGTACCTGCAGCAGCAAACTGAGAGCAAAGGCCCAACCAGCCATATGCAATTCTGCACCAGAATTTTGAGCCATGGCACTGAATTCAGCACTGTTGTGAATAACTCCACCTCTCCATATAAAAGCTTACGGCCTTTGTGACAGACTGTCAGGCCAAGTGTATGAAAATACCTCTGAGGCCTCTCAGCCCAGATCTCTCTATTACATACAAGGAACTCATATGTGCCCCTGAGTCAGTAACACACACAAGTCTCAAACACAGAAGCAATTTCCTGCTTTTCCAACAACTGAAATCATATTCTCGCATGACAATTTGAGGCACAAATCACGGGAGTGAACAGAAGGCACAGCACTGATACCTCAGTAATTCGTCTGACATGGTATTACCATGGTAAAGCAGGATTAACGTTTACCTTGTCAGACCTACACGCCACACCGTGCCATGACAGATGGAAGGCTGGGTTTGCTGGGAGGGGACCAGATGCACTGGCTCTTTTCCTCTCCTTTAACCAACTTGGGTAACGTTTTGTACCTGCTGAGCTTCCTAGCCATAAAACTTGTTGCCATATCTTAAAGTTTTTATGAAGGAAAATGCATTACCCTGTCAGAAGCAGAACTGGTCGGAGTGACATGAATTCAGTTATTTTCAGAAGTTGTGCTTTGTATTTTTTTATTGTAAATGAACTGTGCAAGAGTGCTATTTATAACAAGCCCCTTCCTAAAACAATTATTTTGCCTGTCAGTGTTAGTGGGCCCCATATGTACCTGTCTGCAGGGAAAAAAGCCTCCAGGTGCTGGCTTCCACGGCTAGAGCCTGTCTGAGCCCGAGACCTCTCCCTAAGGCAAAGCCCCAGCAAGAGCACTGAGCCACAGCTTTATGCCACCATCCTGGACCAGTCCTTCACGTCTCAGGCCGGAAAGTGCACCCATCACTCATTAAATTAGCCCTAATGAGATTACTCTGATTACTCCTGTAAGCAAACACTGCTCACATGACTGTTGCAGGATCAGGCCTTAAGCTCTGTAGCTGTCTACATCCACATGTACACACTCAGGCATACTCTCACAAGCATATACTTGAGAGGCTAATATTAAAAAACTAAAATCCACATTTTAAAATATTTATTAGTAACCAGCAAAGGCACTAGTTAAAGAATTAAAGTGCCATGATATTGACTAGTATAAACTTAGAAACTTGGCATCAAAGTTATTCAGACATCTTAATAGCGTCAATTAGTTTGGAATAACTACCCATCCAATTGCATGGGTCAAGCAATGAAAAGACAGGAAAATCATATCCTGGAAACATCTAAATTTGCCCTGTATGCAAGAACAGGACCTGGAACTCAAGACTAACTGCTAAAATCCAAAGAGATTAAAATAACATGTAAGTCGGACCAGGAGCAGATGCGCTGCCTGCCTGGCTTAGCTGCTGAAACAAAAACTCCCAGGTACAAATGTAGAAAGAGGAAAGACCAGCACACACATCAATTACTTTTATATCACCTCTTGCTGTCTCCTTGTCAGCAAGAAGGGACATGTGACAAGCTGACAGCTTCATCTGCATGCTTGAAAAACTCTCTCAGCTGAAGTCTGAGTGACTTCTTGGCAGAGCCTTTCATGTTGTAACTCGTATTTTTCTATTTTTTTTTTCTTTTTCTTACTACGGAGAGGCTATTAACTGCTCAAGTCAGATAAACTGTCAACCAGAGAACTAAATCTGCTGACTAGTATATTAAAACACATTTATCCATTCTCTGCACATACCACTGGAAAACCACTCTACTCCCCAGGATCAGAAATCTTTTTTTTTTCAGTCTTCAAACACTGTAGTTAACTTCTTCTGTAAATATCCCCAAACCATGTTCCTCCCTAGTCACGACTACAAACACTGTCTTACAAGTAGCTTTTCAAAATTTCACCTAAAGCCAGACAGACTGTAGTACAGTATACATTTGTCTTGTAAACTCAAACTGTTCAAAATTACCTCTTCCTTTACAGGCGACACTGCACTTCAATAATCAAAGTATCAATATTTTTGGCTTTAAAAGAAATTACTTTCACTGGTAAGTAACGGCATATAATTTTAATTTACTTACTAGAGACTTTGAATTTGTTTTTCCAGTTGAGTTGAGATAACTAAGATCTGGTGGGCTTGTGACAGACAGGTGTGGGTGTCGAAGACCAGGATTTCTGAGCCGGCATTGCTGCATCTGAGCAAATCACGTTGGGTTAGATCCAGTCAAGGACTTACTTCCTGCAGTCAGACAGGGCATGATCTAAATTTCACATATGTGCCTCCTAAATTCAGAGTCCAAACAGGGATGTACATACTGCCTGCAGCATATGAATACACAGAAAGGCACTCAGTATAAATCCAACTAAGGAAGAACTTGAGATGCCATAACTCTCATCATGACCACACCAGTAATGGCTGGTGCTGAGTCCAGTGCTGCAAGGCCTTCTCATGAGGGGCAAGAGAACCTAACAGGGTTCTATGGATGATGTGCTTTTGCAAGTTAAAAGTATTTTTCATTTAGATACAAATTTAAGTTTTTTACAGATGAGGTAGGCACAGGCTAAATCTCAGCTTCCTAATGGTGTTCTCAGAACACTAAGCAAAAGATTGTCCCCTGTAAAAGCCAGAGTTGTGCCAGAGTTGTCATATGGTCTGGTGCTAAGTACCGACACACACTCTGACTCTGAGCACTGAACCAGGACCTCTTCAAAGGGCATGGCTCCCTCTCTGCTTGTTCACAGCACTGTGGTAAGACATGGATAAAACCAAGGTGACACTTGACTATGCAGTTAACTGGGGAATTTCAGGGAGGTAACTTTCCAAGATAAAGAGCTTGTTGAGAATTATTATGCCTGGAACTATAACTAAAACAGACACCCTAGTTCAAAGGTTTCTTTGGTTAGTAAATCTAACTGAAATTACTACCTTTCATTCTGTGCCTCTTTATGGTTCCCTCATTTGTAAACTGGGGTTAAGAATGCAGAGTTCTCTGTGTGTAGATGAGACAGGCTATATAAAAGCTCAGCTGTACAAAGGCAATCTTGTTTCTCACAAATATCTCAAGTTAAACATGACTTCAAAAAAAGCAGCTCAACTTAACTCCAATACAGCACCTATTTTTGTCCCTGGATCTAAATATGCAGCAGACAGCTTGCCTCTACCACTTCACATTCCTCCCAAAAATTCACTCAGCTTGGATCATGTCCCATTTTCTTTAACTGTATAAATCCCCATATCATCTGCAGAACTTGACTATCACAGAGACTGCTTCTATATCAAAGCTTTAAAATATGTTGTAAAGCCACAGCAATGATGCACTTGTGCAACCACTGAACTGTAACCAATGCTGACTGCAAAGCAAGTTCATGAACTTCAGCTGTGATATATCCAGTGCACCATTTTGTTCAGACTCCCAGTTAAATGGGTCAGGGATTTCAACAGATGGAGTACTGCTGGCACCCAGCTGAAAAAACTCCTGCTCCAACAGCTCAATTAGGTGCTCTGGCTAGTACCAGCCTTTGCCAATCCAGCCAACTTCCTTATTATTCCCATCCCTTGCCCCAGAATGCAGTTTTATACTGATATTTCTAGATCTTTTATCAGTACATACAGAAAAGCCCAAGACAAATCCAGAGACAGTGAACACCGGTACCAACGTATTTCTACCACAAGCACCATTTAAAGTGGCAAGCGGCAAAACAAACAGAAAGATCACCAGCAAAAAGTTGTTTTCTTCAGAGATGTCTCACTTGATGAGTAAGAACTTGAAAGGTCCACGAGACTTTTTAAAAGACTATTTTGCATATTCTCTCTCATGAATAAGTGGCCATGCCCAGCCACACAGGTAGCTTTTAAGGACAGATGCTGTCCAGAGATACCCAGAAACAAAGATGTCTTGGGCTCCAGTGGGATGAAGGTAATGCTAACACAGGCCTGCTGGACTGTGACAGAGAACAATGTTGCATGGTGACTTCAAAGAAGTCTTACTGAAACTGAACAGATGTATTTATGTTAGGTCTATTTCCCCCCCTACACACACAAATGTTGGGAAGCATGTCCTGCCATGTAACTCAAGGCCAGCTGGGCTGGGAATCCCACCCTTCCAAGCAGCTTCAGGGCTCAGCTGTGCAGACACTTAAAGCAGCACAAGGATGGGGCATGAAGTGCAACATTACAGGAAAGCAATCGCACAGATTTATTTTCAAGGGTCTAAATCAGATGCAAGTGTTCAAGAAGGATCCAAATTAAAAGGAACTCTTAAATGTCAAAATACTGTTAACAGGGTCAAGTAAATGCAAACACATTGATCTTTCCCTTCTTTCTTGGAGCTTTTAAAAAACAAATACATTTAATACCAACCTTTAATTCCCCAGGTGATCTGCATGATTTAGCGATAGAGAAAACCTTTCTAATGGCACCAAAATGCAACAGCCAATGCAAATTATATTTGTTAACAAGCTGTCACTAGGGAGTGCTCAAAATAATTATTACTGTTTGTCTCAAGTTAATTTGAATTTCTGCAAGTGCCTTATACGACTGCATTTAGTGGTGACAAGATGTCTTAAGTATAACAGTGTATTTGCTTCCTTTTCTATCTTTGATGCTTGCATTAAAATAACACTCCCTGCTTTTTCTCTAGGGTTTTTATGGATATTTGCTGTTTCTTAGACAACTGAACAAGCTAACGTAAAAATATGAAGGGATTTTTCACTGCTTTTCCTCCTAGGACATTTTAAATGTAAAGCTATCTCAAATGCTGGCAACAAGCACATAACATCCTAAATCTAGGAGAGTAAGGAGGAAGAAAAGCAAAAAGGCAATCAACTGAAAGTTCAATATTCCTTGTGATGGAAGTTGCTTTACGTAGTACTTAAATAACTGCTACAGAGAGTTAACAGTTTCAATTTATTCTTTTTACGAAAGGCATGGATCTGAAATGGGTTCAATAATCCGTCAGGTACAGCTGCCTAAAGAAACACATTCATCTAGTTTAGGAAAAAAACCAGTATTATTTTGAAACAAATGTTATCTTCTTTAAGCCCTTTCACTGGAATTGCTTTCACTGCTCATGTGTATCATGCAATCAATCTACGTATAACCACTCTTTATGGTTTTACACTCAGCACTGCACTATATAAACTAAACCTAAAAATAGGCCACCTAGATGCTTCCAAGTAGCTCCATTTTGCAGCACAAGACCAGCTTTCACACACATGCAGCACAGCCTCTTGGTCAAATTCTGTTTTGCTTCATTTGAGTATTTCCTTTTTGAAATTCCTTATTAGAAAGGGCAGTTGGAGTATGGAACTTGGCCAAAACCATCAACAGATGTACGGTGAATTAATTCAGTAACAGTAAAAAAAGCAGGATACATGAGCAGAAGATCTGATAGTAACTTGACAATTGAAACCAAAATAATGAAAAATAGGTTGATTTCTGTTTTTTGATTTTATAGCTCCACAGCCTTTCAGGAACATATGGTCTACTCCTAGCCTTTAATGGCCTTTTACTTCATTAAGGTTTCCAGTTGGTAGGGAGTTTACATCTTGACATCTCTCTGAACCTGAACCAGAGCTATTATCAATATGAAGTGGTTTCTCCTTATTTTGCAGCTCTTTAATGAAACATAAGATTATTTTAAGTCCATAATCTTCTCAGGAGGATTACCGACTAGTAGGTCTGACCCTAATATTGCTCATCTGAACAGTGATCTGCCAGATGCACTGAGAAAACAAAGGCTAAATACATACCTGTCTGGAGGGTCTTGAAGAAAGACATAATAGAGGCTTTATGACTAACTACTTAAATCCTGTTTTATTTGACAATGCTAACCAGATGTCTTCTGGAAAACAAATCAAGTGTTTCAATCACTGCTGCTTAAATACATTCCTTGAATTTGGCCAACAAAGCTAAACAGAAGCTAGAGTCAGCCAAATCCAGCTCTTCAGAAGATGAGATAATAAATGAATCATCGCAGGCATTGGAACAACGAGCCCTATATTATGTACGTAGCCTGAATCAACACAATTACCCTGGGGGGAGGGCACAAAGTACAGGCAGTTGTGCAGGAACTTTGAGCAGTTACAGACTGAAAAGGGGTATGAAAGTCAGCGTGTGGACTGTTCCCACTACTTACAGCAACACCTTCCTCAGTACACATCCGACACCTTGTTGTCTGCTGGAATGGACAACCAGTCTGGGCAGGGACCAGCAAGTGTGTGACAAGACACTGCCCTCATCTGCACCTTCAACAGTGCAGAGAGTGTCCACAACACTCTTCAGGAGCTGGATATCTCCTAACAGCCTGGTGTCATTTCAGTCTAGCTGTGTCTGACCTTTAATACAGTTATTCCATCCTTGCCCTTTATGCCTGTCATCTCCCACCTCATGAAAAAATGACAACACACAACAGTGGAGATTGCACTTCCCCACTTTTTTTTTTTTAATCAAAAGTGCTCTATATTGCTAACTGAAGGAAGACAAGTGCCCCTTGGAAATTCCACTATAAATGACCAGCTCTCATTCTCATCACTGCAACTGACACATATCCACATTTGAGGGAGGATTTAGAATAGTTCAAAAATAACAGAAACTAAGAGTACATGGTAAGAATTATTTTTTCTCTTCCTTCTCTTCATCATAGCTTGCAAGATTATCCAAGGCCAATGCATTCCAGATTAAACTTTAGGCTTTCCTTTTAGGACATTGGACCTCCACCTGTAACACACTGTTGATATCACAAACCTGCTCAGAAGGCAAACAGGCACACTTAAAATATACCCCAAGCAGTTAAATAAAGCAACACTTAGAACAGTGCTGCGTCTCCTCCCCATCTTCATGCTTCATGCCTTATTGCTGGTCTATTTTAGAGTCCTACACACTTCACAAAATGAGCATTAGTCTCAATTTACTTTTACTGCCAAATATTTATGTCACTGCTATGTACTGCAGCTGTTCTATCTGTGCTCCCAGCTGAAGAACACTGTACTTCAGAGATTTCCTCAGATACTGGTTCTTCAAACAGGACCATGCAAGGAGCCAGATCAGCCAATGCAGGGATGGGAGCTGTTTTACAGTGCTACCCTACCCACTGAACCTCTCAGCCTTATGGACCAAGAACACCACAGAAAAAACACTGCAGTATGTGGCACTGGGCCCTTCAGCACAACAACCTGCCTTAAGAAACAATGCCACTCTGAACAACATCAAACTCACAGCTCTGCTATTGCCCAGACCAGACTCTCAGTGCTAGTCCAGACACTCAGCAGACATTAGCAACATGAGACTAGCCAAGTCTAGTAGTCCCTCAGCCTTGGAGCAGAGCACACAGCAAGGGAACAGGACTGATTTGAGGATCCTGGCCCCATGCAGAGCCTCAGCTCTTCCTTCCCATCTGTCGTCTTCCATCTCCTGTTTTCATGAATTCCTAGGATACAACAGGGACACAAAGCACAGTCACATTAAGACTCCTCAGTGGTTAATACCTTTTTGTTTCTGTCTGAACATCTGTATTTTGGGAGACACCTTTCATGAAGTGCCTGTGAAAACTTTAGGAAGAGGCCATATAGGACAGGGTTTCAGGAAAGGCCAGCCAGAGCAGCTTGGCCCTAAGGGTAAGAAAACATGCATCTTGCATGGCACGTGTCACTCCATTTGCTTCAGCAGGCACTCCAAGGTCCTGGCTCCTTCCCCAAAGAAAATGAGGGCTTGCTTTATCCCATGCAAACAAAACACTAAGAAGAAATACTGTATCTATCACCACAACCCAAGAACTGCATCATTTTCTAAACATTTAAATCAAACTGCAATGGTACCGTGACTGCAAAGTGCAGCTGAAGTTATTCTTCCTCCCTAGCCATCATAGTAAGCCACAGAAACCTTTCATTTAAAATGAAGTAACACAGCCTGGGTTTAATATATCAAGCCACTGGTTTTAGTCAATAACAACTCTAAATTTCAATATAGGTTACATATACATTATATGTCTCAAGATAGATAGACTAGCCTCACAAACTTTCCAGGCACTTCATTTTCTAATTCAGGTTACTGGACAATACTGCATTTTAAAACTTCAGAGGGCAGCAGAGCACCTGCATGCCTAAAATAGCTTTACCTCAGTTATGAACACACTTGAATTAAAGATCTCACCACTTATACTTGAAAGTAGCTTCACAAAGGAAAAGCACAGTATTTCCCCTTAATTTCAAAAGGATAAAAGCCTAGTTCATAGGTTAAAACCGCAAATATCTCCCTATGCAACATCTACTATCACATACAGCATCCATTTCTATAGTGTTGATAAACAGGGGACATACCAATATATAATATACAAAGTAAAATAATCAGCTGCACAAAAATTAATTAAGAAGATCTTTTCCTCCTACAAAAACAACACTGCTTCCTGAAAAAGTATGCAGAGATCAGCACATGGTGTACTTAATTTTCTCAAGACACATTAAATACTATTTATTTTAATATCTCTAACTTTTTATCCTTAAACCAATTTAAGTAGCAATATTAGCTTCTGCTTCTTAAGTGGTACTTAGAAGTTTATGCTAAATAACAACTTCTTATTGATTTCACTAGATTTTTTTTATTAGACCCACACTGTAAAGAATTTGCTGTTAAAATCATACCAGAACAGTTTGCCCTTGCATTGTCTTAAAAGCCAGCCAGGATTCCATCTGGTTACTCTTAGATGGAAATACTTGATAGAAATACTTTGCTTGAATTATTTTGAAAGATTTTATACATTTGATAATTTGACAGGTGATTTAAATGTGCTCTACATGTGAATTACTATTTGTTACCTAAATTTTATACTTCCTTTTCCATTTACAGGGGAGCCACGTGTGTAGAAACAAATAAATAGTCTTCAATGAAGCTTCTATAGCTGCTATCTACCAACAACATCAGCTCTCATAATGTGAACAAGAACAGGACTGGAAAACTTTCAAATCTGTCTTTTGATGGTCTGAACAATAGCTGCTAACTTAGTTCTCATGACTTCGTTATCAGGTTCAAGGGGACCACCAGAGGTTCCTTCTTCCTTCCCAACCTCCTCTTAAAGATAGGATTAAATATACACAAATGACTTTTGAGCAGTGCTTGTCTGACCTATTCTTAAAAATTTTAAATTATTTCATAACCCCCAAAATATATGCAGGGGGGGTGTATTAAATATCTTTGCCCTCATATTCTCCCCTGCGGTACATGCCTACTGCTTCATTTCCGACTTAGCATAAAGCAAAAACTGTATTTCCTTTAGTTCTACTTCTTTCCAGTTTCCCTTTGCTGTCACTGTTTTTTGGATACAAAAGTGATTCATCCCACTTTCTGCACAGAATACAGTGCCTTTTGTGTCATTCTTTCCCCACCACCCATACAGCATGTCAGGTCACATACAGCTGTCCTACTGCTTCAGGTTTACCTCAGCCAAAGAATCTGAAACACCAAAAGGATGGCAAACTGCAAGGTTTATCATAAGGCCAAGACATGCAGAACTGAAGTCCCCATGCTAGCCCAATGGTGCTGCTCATAACACTACTTCAAGTTCTTCTGCCTTACAGTCACATAATTCCTTTCTACCTATTAAAGAAGCTTTAGAAAACTTTGGTTTTTTCTAAAGAAACAGGTGGAAAATCAGTTCAGCAGTTCTCAAAATTATGTCACAATTCTGACAGTGCTTTTACACTGAATGAAACTCTGCTCTGGATACAGAACTTTTAACTCAAATCTCCAAGGCACCAATGCCTTCCTGATTTCACACTGCTGGTTAAAGCAACAGCACAGTAAAACTGATAGAACTTTATTCAGCTCCTCTCTTAATACTACTCTTGCTGTAGCTTCTCAGGACAGTTCCAGGCAACAGCAAGGAGTTATTTTAATACTGCATTAGGGGAAAAAAAAACAAAACATGGCTCAAGGAAAGAGCTTGAGGTTAAACAAATAAGTAAATAAATAAATAACAGAGCTGCATTCACTAAGTCAGCAGTTTGACGTCTGGTGAAGGTATCATCAGTTTCTCCTCTCAGTTACTACCCTGAAAGCATGAAACTGAAACTTACTTCATTAACAAGCAGTCTTACATCAGGTACACAAACCAGGCTATTTAACACAAATGGCTAACTAGTAAATTGTAGTAGTAATCAATAGCTTCTTTTTTATAATGAACTGCATCTCCAGAGAAAAATCCCACCAGACCAAAACAACTCCAGGTGTGTAAGAAGGGGAAGCAGCATAATAATAATAAACTTGGTTTCAGACAAATATATTAGATATAAATGTGTTTAAACAGAACATGAAAGTGCAGTAGTTACATTTCTGATAAAACTCAAGAAAATCAGTGCATTTTAGCCTGTGCAGGTTTTTGGGGTTTTTTTAACAGTCCAAAACAGAGAACAGGAAAAAATATTAGAATGAGTGGTTAAAGTTCACAAAAAAGCTAAAAACCATCACTATTCTTTTTAATCTAAAGCAGGCAAATATTTTTATTTTGTAAAGGACTGAAAAATATTTTCATTTTGCAAAGGACTGGTAAGCGTGCCTGCAAGAGAACAATAAATGTTTCAAGGCTAAGGAACTGCACAAATGTATTAAACCAGTAATAAGTACAGAGGGCACACAGGCTATCTGCTGAGCCATGCAGGAGACAATAAAAGTGGCTGTCAAGACTTCCCTATTAAATGATAACAAAAAGCACCTAGTAAGAGACAGTGAAAATCAATTAACTGGGGAAAAGGCAAGAGAACTCAAATATGGCTGTCAAACACTTCTCTATTCAGACATACAAAATCAAGCTTTCTTCAAGTCTAAAAAGCAGAAATGTCAGGTTAATCAAATAAAAAAATACAATATTCTTTTAAATCAGGTTAACTTTGCAAGGTATCAAGTACCTGCAGTTCCTGTTGAAACAAAAAGGGACTTGAACAAGTTGGCTCTTTGCAGGGTAACCCCCTTTGTTAAACAGCCAGCGTAAAGAAAAATCTAGGTTAACCGTTTCCAGAACATGAACATTATACTGTTATTTTAAACTTTATGTCTGGCCCAGGGACAGACATTCTGCAGGCCTCCTTGCTGGCTGCATGTCTTTGTTCTCATGGCTGCACTGACACAACACAATGCCTCACACAACAGACTGCACAGGTACAGCCCCAGCAAAGTTACTATGGGTAAAAACTGGGCCTTAAAAACATGCTGAACACTTCTGCAAGCAAGCACTTTTATTACTGGAGGAGTCCTTGTGAGTGCCCTGTTCCCCATTTCCCTTTTCTGCCCTCAGCACCTTTTCCAGCTTCTCAGAAACAGCCACAACCCTGGAAATGACCCTGTGCAACAACAAAAGAAATCACCAAATGAAACACCTCTGATATATTTTTTTCTTCACAAATGGACTAATTCAGGACTTAGTGAAATTGAAGGTATCATTTTGGAAGCACTCCAAAGACTAAACAGATAGGCCAAGAGACACTTTTCTGTTTTAGAGTGCTCTGTCAGATAACACATTTACTCATGGTCTTCATAGCAAAGTAATTTTCCCCTGTCCCTTCATTTGAGCAAGAAAACCCCACTAATGTTCTACATGTGATACAGAAAAGCAAATAAACTTCTTGCAAAGCCTGCAATTTGGATATGTTTGCAAAGACTGGCAAAAAGTACTGTTGTTTTAGGACGTGTCTGTGTCAGTAGCAGTGTCTTACCTCTCAGCACTGACTTGAGGTTCAGCTTGGCTTGTCTGTGCAGGTCCTCCACACAAGGTGGTCTTGAGGAGGGTAGGAATACATTTTCCTGCTGGTGCCACGGAGCAGTGTAATGCACAGTCCATCTACTCTCTTCATCTAGGTTGGAAACAGCTGCAGAGAGACACAATAATAAGAAAATGAGATGTTATTGCAGATAGCTCTATCACAAAATCCCACATGTAAGTTTGCCCCATGTCATCTAAAAATGAAAGAACCATTGTTTGTCACCACAGAGCCATCAAAACGCTCCTTAGAACCTCACTTCCATGACAGTTAAAAAATCCTCCCTTAAATTTCTAGTCTAAAATTAGTTCTGTAGGAAACACCTTTTGCTCTTCCCATTTTTATACTTGCTGTTTTTTTCACTCTAAACTTGAAACTCTGTTTTCCCCCCCTCTAGCTCCCACTCTTCAAAAAGGAATCAGTTTTCCACTCCCTGATCATGGCAGGTGCTGTGCACTGCAGAATAGCTTGGCTCAAAGGTGCCCCTGGGAATATGACAGCCTTCATGAAAGATGACAACAGGTTCATTTTTATTGGGAAACAACCTTGTCTGACCTCCTGCTTCCTCACACCAGAAACAAGATTCCAATGAAGCAAATAAATTAGCTATGTTCCTTTGTCATGAGTGGAAAGCAGATATAAACAAAAGCAACTCTGTGGACAAATACTGCTCAGAGCACAACAGCACTGAAGAGGGCTATCTCTGGCTACCTCTTTGCACTCAATACAAACGTCAAAATAAAACACAGACCTTGTTCAAGCTCAGAAAATCTAGCAATGAAACAGCCAAAGCACACACTGCCAAGATTTGTTTATCATTTATGCTCCCCAAGAGACAGCCACTGCGTTTTGTTTCAAGTTTATCATCAATAAAAACTTAAACAGTTGAATAGTCTTATCCCTCTACCCTGCTGTAAACAGAAAAAGGGCAGGTGGGGGTCATATTTTATGATCCCCCAGGCACCCTTTGGCCTTCAGTCAGCATGCTGCACATCCTTGCTTTTTAGCTCTCCAAAGCAGAAAAAGCCACTACAGATGTGCTGCCTTCCAAGCACCTGCCCTGCTGCCACAGCTCCATTGCCCCCAGCCTTGCTGTCAGCTCTGCATCTCCCCTATGCCCCTTTGTTGCGGCACTACCTGGGGCATCACTCTGTGGTTTGTCTGATGCCCTTGCGGTAGCAGAGGTGGCATGTAAAACTGAGAAGCAAAAAGGATGCAACACTCTTCTGTCATCTGAAAAATTACGCTTTCCTTAACACTACTGTCATCTGCTGGGATCATTTCAGATGGAAACAACTGGGATTCATAAGGAAAATAAGCTCTGCCTCTCGCTTCAAAACAGCTACAGCCTCATGCTCAATGCCTGTTCTTTCTTAAAAGGACTTGAGGTGAAGCGGGAGGTTCTTAACTGCTTCCCCTCTTAGTTTCAGACCTCGAAATGTCTGAAAATGGGTATCCTCATGTCTGTGTCTCGGTCCTGCATTCCACCCCCTTCTCCCAAGACATACTGGTTTCAACAAGGCAAATACACATTCAGCCTGTGCCCACTCTCCCCACTCTTGCTCACCAGCGGTCAAACCTAAACTACAAAAAAACGGAGAAGTCATCCCCTACCTGGTTAGAGCATCAATCACCCCCATCTAACAGAAAATGTGACACCTAAAGTCAGTGAAAGACGCCCACGCCATTCCCTGGCTGAACCGGCGGGTGGGGAGTGGGTAAGGCTGGAGGAGGAAGAGGAGGAGGGAAACACCTGCCGCCAAGCCCACTGTCTGGCTGCACCCTGCCGCAGCAAAATTAAGGTTTACTGCTCGTCAGATCGATAATGGTCATCAAAACTAGTCAAGAGAAGTGGTGTGCACATTTGCCAACCTCTCTCTCTAGTGTGATTTGTCTGTCCTTCATGACTTAAAGGAAGATCAACATGATTTTAAAAGCCACCCTGAAACCAGAACATCTTTAAAAACAAAACCTGGCTCAGAACAAACTTTACATAGATACCTCAGTGATACAAGCCGATAGCTGCATTAGCAGAGACAGATGTCTGACAAACCATCAGGACACCAGCACACACCGGCACACCCTGCCTTGTCACCCAGCTGCCCATTTCACACCGAGACTTTGGCTCCTTCAGTATCACCGTGACAAAGTACTTCCAAAGCCGCTGTGTCCCAAAGCAGAGGTCCTAAAGACCCTCACAAGCCTGCCTCCATACACTCCACAACGATAAACGATTAAAAGAGTGAGAAAAGCTTAAAAGGAGGCTGCAGGAAGGAGAAGTGAAGCCGACGGGACCTGCGCTTTCCTTCAGAACTGGGCTGCTTCCTGAAAGCACAGCGAACACATGGAACTATACTTACTCTTTCTCTTGAAAAGTTTCATGAGAGATTTAAGTTTTGTGTTGATGAAAACCACCATTTTCAAGGTGCTGAACTGCGATCCTGAAGTTGAAATCCCATAGAAAGGAGGAGTTGCAGAAAGGTGATTGCCAGACTTGAACCTGCTCAAACTCTGCACACCGAATTTCTCTTCTCCACGTTTCTCCCCCTCTGCCTTTTCTTTTTCTGAAATCACTTTAAATATGTCCAGATCTTTCTGACAGACGAAATAATTTACAATTCTTTGGCCTGAGTTTCTCCTCCTCGAATGTGCGCTGGAAACAGCCACTTCCAACAGGAGAAAAAAGCACCCCAGCTGTTATTCTCCTTTGCGCAGGACGAAGAAGGTTTTCTTGCTGTCCACAGTAGTTACTCCGCTCTTGTTACCCTCCTTTCCTGCGCTCTCCAAGTTTGGCTGCTCCAGGAAGTCCCGAGCCGGCAGGTGCCTGCTCTCCCTCCCATGTCTCCCGCCGGCTGTGCCGGTGGAGCAGCAGGAGCTCCCGGCACCTTCCCTGCCCCCGCCCCCTCCCGCCGCACCTCCCCGGCGGCCCCGGCCTCCTTCCAGTTGCAAATGAGTGTTGCATTTTCGTGCTAATCAGGATGCTCCGCTTTCCCACCGCTCCCATCCTTCCCCCGTCTCCCCCCACCACCCCTTTTTTTATTTTCACCCTCTTGCTCCCACTTTATTAAGGATCCCGAGCTGCGCCTTAGCTGGCTGCAACACGCAGTCTCGGCTCTGCATTGCCTCCCATTCCAGTCTCACTGCTCCCCCCGTAGCCACTGCCATTGCCTGAGACATCAGCACACTAATTTTACATATTGAATTTTATTCAGTTGCACTCCTAATTTGTTCTTATTAGCGTCATCTCAGACCAGATACATGGAAAACAAAATCGAGTTATTTCTGGCTAATAGAGATTCTGTTATTCATCAAACGAAACTTGTGCACGGAGATGAAACAGCCCAGATTTTTGAGATGCGCATTTTATCCTCATGTCTTAAAAAAATGCATCTGTACAGAGGTCCACAGCCATCCTTCCTAGGAATGAACTGCAATTTTGCAGAAGTTAAAGAGAAAATTCTAAGCACCAAATGAATGTGCTCAGCAGGGCATGCCCTTCGCACAATGTTCAGGCTCAAGAAGCAAGCCCTCCCTCACAAAGCAAGCTTAGGAAACCCCCTCGCGTTAACAATGAAAGGGGTTTTTTTCCTCAGGAAAAAGAGAAATGCCAGCAGCGGGGGGCTCAGGCTGACCCCAAAGCTGCAGGAGACTCCAGCCTCTGGAGCACAGCATGTAAAAAGCAGATGCTCCACAGGAACTTCTAAGTTTCACCAAACAGTTGAGACCCAGCGAAAAACAGACTGTAAATGAAATCTGTTCATCGCTGTCTGAACACAGTACTATCAACATTTTATCGGGATTTTCCAAATCCAGAGATTTTGCAATTGCAACATGGGCTTGACATCAGAACTACCATGAGCAGTAGGTCTCTCCAACAGCTGCTGCTCCAAGAGGCATTTTGACTGGCTCAGCTCTGCCAAAGGGACAGAAGACCATGGTGCCATGGCAGCAATGGCAGGGAAGGCATCTCTGCTTTTTACATTGATTTTCATCAAGTACTGTACACAAAATATGACTCTGGTATTGAACTCTGATAACAAGGTAACTATTTAGTGCTGGTTTGGAATTAAATATACAGTAATACCCCTGTCAGACATTTGCCATCCACAAACCATAAAATGCATGCTTGTTGGACACACACTGAAAGTGAGTTTAGAGTGATTCCATTTCTAAGTCCAGCTACATTGCCATCCGAAGGCAAAGCAAGGAGATGGTGACTCCTTTTCCAGCGTGCTGTTGATCTTTTTTAGGAGGAAGGAAGTGCCTCTTCCTACACGTGCCACTTCCTTAGCATGTAGGAAGCGGAGCACACGGAAAGGAGAGTGTTTCAAGCATAACATGATGGAGTCTGGGCTGCTGAAGTGAGACAGTCTCTTCCAAAAGTCTTTATGGAACCTCAGAGGAGCCTTGCAAGCCCTCGAAAGCAAGACTTTGTTATCTTTTCATGGTCAAGCCGCTGTGAATCATCAACATGATCCTGGGTACTTTGGGCGACTTGGAATCCCTTTCATTTCACCCCCGGCTACAATGTGTGCCAAGTGCAGTGCGTTTTTTATTACTGGATCCTCAACCCACCCTGGAGCATTTCTCCTGCCTTAGAACAAGCACTTGATCGCTGTCCTCTACCCCGATTTCAGCACGGAGGCAGACATTCAAACCCAGCAACTAACAATACCTTAATTGATGTCTGCCTTTCATCCCCCTCCCCACCGACCTTGCTTCCACCTACCCTCAGGTCATGCTGTTAAAGAGGTCAGACATCAAAAATGGCTATCATGAAGGACTGCCCCAAAGGAAACACCCTCTGGCTACTCCTATCTGCACCTCTGAGACTCTGCACTAGTCCAACAACAAACAAAACCTCTTCTCCACCTGAGATAAACCCACTGACTTCCATAAAATTCATCACATTGTCTCAACCCAGCGTTTTGTAAAGGCTTTTCATTTCTCAAGAAACTCTCATCTAATAGCAATTCTCTGAGAACTCAAAGCATGAAATGCCTGCGCTCCTCTGCACTTAGCCTCCCTACACTGAAAACAGAAGGAAAAGATGGGGCAGTTTGAGAAAATTTATATCGTAGCCACTACGCAAACAAATAAAGGACTTCAGCCTCAAACACTGCCAATCCAGCAAATTCACAAAAATCCCCACCAAACAACAAGAACAAAAAACCCCACTAAAATTAACCTGACAGAATAAAATTTAAAATCTTGTTAAAGCTAGATAAACCCAGCATGAACAGTAGGTGTGCACACTGCGGTATCAGTTCTTTACATGCAAATGACTCAGAGACAAGTGGCAGACTGGGGAGACCTTGCTCTGTGACACACTTGCTACTCCACCTTGGACAAGTTAATATTAACCCACCGCCTGAGTTACCTTAGAAGCACAGATCACACTTGCTGCCACATAAGGATCACAGAAATACAGAGCAATCAGAAGTATCACAAGGAATACAGAAAACATAGAGATGTTCAGTAAATGTTAATTTTCACTTCACACTGGATGGGACTGGTCACAGTTTGGCTCAGAAGAATCTTCCTAAAAAGTCAGGGACTAGAGCAAAGAAACTGAGAGGCACAAGTTTCAGTGTCAAACAACATCCTCAAAATCACAACTGTGCAATGAACTCATTAGCAAAACGCTTTTTTTAGTCCAACTATAATAGTTTTTAATCCCAGAGTGGTTAAACTGATTCTAATTTTCTAGTAGAGGCCACATACATGCAGAAAAGAAGTAAAGAAGAGTGGCTGCTTGCATGCGGCATGCCTGAAACGCTGCTGTAGCCATTCCTTCACTCCCCTCCCTGGTCTATCCCCTCTTTAGAGGGGCTTTCCAGCTGACCTGCTCCATGACAGCCATCTGGGACAGCCACCCTCCACATTCACAGCAGCATAAAACATCGGTGCCAGTGAAACAATCTGGAAATATTCAGCTTCCACAGAAATATTTCCAGCCAGCCCCTGGGGGAGAGGGGCTCTTGTGTCTAGCCCCCATTCACAATCCAGTGCCCTGAGCCTTAGCACCAGCGCACAAAATCCACTGAAAAAGCTGAAACTTTATAAAAAGGCAAATGTTGAAAAGTGACATTCTTGGGTCATGCATATATGTGCAGTACAAAATTTAGGAAGCATTTAAGTTAAAAAACAAAACAAAACAAAACAAAACCAAAAACAAATAAAACATAAGAGTAGCTAAAGCAATGCTTTCCATCTCCCTCCCACAAATGAAAACAAATTTTACCACTTTATTTTCATGAAGGGGAGGTAAGCCCAACACATGATATATCAAGTTGATTAACGGAATGATGCATCAAACTACTAAAATGTACCATCATCTCAAAACCTAAACTTCAAGTTGCAGGCCTTAGCAACTTTATCTGGACAATGGAAAAATCCTCCATTAAACAACTCTATAGCACTTATGATATTTTAAGAGGAAACAAATAGTAAAACTGTTCAACTGAGCTGGGTACTGACTGCATTGTGAGAGCTTTTCCAGTGAGTCTCTGTTCAATGCTCAAAAGGGAAAGTGGAAACGCTGGCAAGCAGATGTACTCAAAACAATTAAATCGATGCCTTTGCTTTTACAGACACGTCACTCGGTCGCTGTAAATAAGTTTCCACTGTGCCATCCTACAGTAGCTTGCAGGGAAGAAGCTGTTGAAGGGCAGTTGTTTCCAGCAGGTCTGCAGGAATGTGTCTGTGTAGGACATGCTCGGGATTGCTCCCTGCCGCCCCCAGCCACCCACTCTGAGCAGCTGTGGTGTCCAGAGGGGTGCAGCTATGGAAGTGACCCCCAGGCACCCCCTCCCCAGGCTGCACAGAGAACCCAGGCATCTGCAGGGCAAGCCTGAAACTGAGGAGGGCTATTAAACTCCTTCCTGCAGGTCACAAGGCTCCTGCCTGCCTCAGACCAAGACCACCCAGCTTTGAAATGTGCACTTTTACTTCTAAGTGAGACTTCTGTCATGAAGAAACAGCAGAAAGGCCAAATGCCTCAGGTATTTTCAAAACTCCCACCCAAGCTTTGTGCCTGTTCTGGCCACCTTCACCCATGCTGTTAACCATTTGCTGGTGCCTAAATGGACTCCTTGCAGAGCACAGGAGTCAGTAATTTATGGTCAGAGCAGGTTTCTCCCTCCCTGAGATGCCATCCCGGCTGGCCCTCTCCCGGCATCTTTCAGGAGAACAAAAGTGCTCCCTCCACAAAGGCCGTCCCAGGCGGCACCGCATTCAGCTGCCCTCCAGTCTCGGCTCCCCTCACTCACAATGGCCCCTTTCAAGGCAACCTCGGCCCTGGGGAAGCACGATACTGCCCGGCTACCGAGATATTACAATCCATTAAACCTGCGAGCAGGAGGAAGAGGAAGGGAAGAATGCACAGGGGACAGGAACAAAGAAGAAAAATTATTTTATCCTAAAGCCACCACAACAGCACACCAAGAAGGACCCGTGCCCCAGTGCAGGAGCAGGGGAGCCAGGGCTGAGCCTGGGCCTGTGCGGGCTCTTAGGGGGCAGATATTGCTGGAAAAGAGGGTACCCGGCTGTGCCCTCCTTTATCCAAGATCATAAAGGATTATGCCTGCAGGCTCTGGGAAAGGGGCTGCCCGGCGGGGGCAGAGGGAAGGGGGAGCAAGAGGAGAAGGAGAAGCAACACAACCTAAGCCAGAGAGGACAGAAAAGCAGCAGACTGATTGATCTGATGATCCTATTTAGGTCACAGCACAATAAAGCTAATTCATTCCTTTAACAATTCAAAACATCTTTCCACAGGATACTCTATCATGCAAACACATCGGCAGAGAGAAAAGGCAGCATTTGGGCAGGGCTGCCGGCAGACAAAGCAGCAGTTTCTTTTGGTTAGAGCATCTCCCCACACAGTAATGGCACTCAAGAGAAAAGAAAACGCTTTGTGAATGTGCAATTTTGTTTTGTTTTAAATTGCAGGGCACAAACCTTTTTCCTATGGCCATTTCTGAAACCCAGTTAAGGCAACTTGAGAACTTTTCTCATTCCCTAGGGAGTAATACCCTTTTAGGATGTCACCAGGAAATAGTCTCAATTTAAATGCCAAATCCACCTGAATGCTCCTGTGCTATGGCTTATCCTAAAGAACTGATCAAAACTGGCTGAGGCAAGTAAATTAGTCTACAAAATCTTGACTCTTACTTGCCCTAATAATGCACAACAGTGAAAATAATTCTCTTCTGATTTAGTGATGGAAAAAATACCAGGCAGAGAAGCTTGCAAGTCTTCTCATTCGAATCATCCTATAGGACAAGGAGCAAAACCAACAAAACCAGACAGCAAAAATTCCATTTCTGAACTTCTGTCCCAAACAATCTCCCAGTAATTCCATCTTTGGCAGCTGTGTTCTTGGGCATCCACACTAATATCCAACAGACATCTCCAACTAATCTCAGTCTGCATTCTCCTTATGGGTTTTCTGAAGGGGACATACTCCCCACTCATTCCACTTATTTAAAGGTCACAAGAAAGAATTTTTGTAGCCTGTCTTGGCCTCCCTGCCCAACACTGCTCTTCGGTATGCTTTTATTTATATATGGATTATCCCTTTAGTATAAAGGGTTACAAATTCTTCCCTTTTTTTGGCTTTCTGCTGACTCTCAATAAATTCTGGGTGGGTCTCATTTAAGCTTGGAGGCACACTCTCTTAAAATTAGGCATGTACATTCTCTAGTTTCCTAAGAACTATTACAACCTATAAATGAAAAAAGTTAAGCTCCTTGGAAAATACCAACCTGCGTGGAATCATACAACTGCTCATGCTAAAATCAAGCATCAAGCACCCATTTACTGCCTTCCACAGCAACTTGAAAAAAAGTTTTGTTCATTAGAATCTTTCAAAAATTTTACCTGAAAAATGTTATCTGCACAACACAATACTAAAATGATGAGTAAAAGTAAAGGCTCACAAATAATAAATGGACATTTGCTATTGCTCCTAAAGCCCTAAGATTTCTGACAAAATCTAAAAACCCAGGTGTGTTCCAATTAAAGACACAATCTGCCCTGAAATAAAAGTCTCCAAACTAAAGTAAGGCATGGAGTTCCTGTAACAGTGAGCTAATAATAATTACTGCTGGATTCAGCAATGTGTAAGGAAACAACTGGACCAAAATCTGTGCACCACAGAATCTCCAGAGATTGTCTTTGGCTGACCATGGGCATATGGACCTCAGATGTGATCAAACACCAAAAGATTTCGAAAATTATTTTTAAGATTGTATTTGTGTGGTCAGCATCTTCTTATCAGAAATCCTCAATAAAACCAAATGAAAGGACTTATATTTTAAGCAGTTGATCTTTCAAAATTTCTAATGTGAATACTAACATAAGCTTTTATTAGCACTTGTTTGATTAAAAATTTCAGAGCTCTCTTATTAATCATACACAATCTAGAGGCCCAAACCCCATTACATGCCATGGTGGTTCAGCACTAATTACCAAATAATAGTTGTGTTTCTTTGAGTAGCTAGCAAAATGCATCTAACAGTTTAAGTGATGCTAAAGTGATAAAGGTGCCTTGCCACCAAGCATCTTCAGGAAGCACTAATGAGCACATTGTCTATTGTGTATTTTAGTATTGTGGCATGGTTTCTATAAATAAGTGTGTGTGGGCAACAGGAATCACAATGTTCCTCATCAAAATGTATTTCACAAAATATTTAAAAATGCAGATTCTCTCCCCTCCCATTTTCTGTCTTCAATTTCTGCCTCCATTTCCTGCCAGACAGAAAAGAATAGATCCCTTGCTTTTCCTTCAGGATCCCCACTGCAGATACCTATATTTTTTCTTGCCAAACAGAAAAGCTGTAACACAGCAAGGGGTTTAACATACACTACTTAAAATTAAAGATATCATTCTTAAATGCAAAAATGTCTCTTTTGGTATCTTTGGTTTCCCTACTAAGCATGAAACATAAACTGCAGTAAAGTTTGCATTTTGTCAGAAGAGCTGAAGTAGAAGTTGAAGAAATGTAAATATAAAACTTGAGACAGCTGAGGCTAGTTTTAAAATTATTTCTCTGAGTATGTTCACTATTTGTATCTGCAAACCTCTGAAAGTGGGCAGCTACAGCACCATCACTGCCTCTTCAGCTCTGAACAGACCTCAGGCTCTGTAACCTGACAGCAGTTCTTCATAGCAATTTGCTCCCAGTGGTGAACTTTTGCTCAAAGACACTGAAATGCAAGCATGCATCTACAATTCAGATCAGCACCACTTAAACTGAAACTACCACTTTATTTTTCAAAGAGCTTCTGAATGTATCATCCCACTAATAAGAGATACACTACAAATCAGATTTCCAACACTTAGCTGGAGACAATACAAAAATACAGAGGCAATTACGCAGACCCTAAAAATCAATTTCTGTGTAGAAATACCATGGGCTTTCCCACATAGAAAATAAGGTGAGTAAGTTTCATTCCTGAAACTTTCCAGTAGCTGGAACAAGGCAAAGAAATATCAGTAGTCAACTACTACTAAGCAAACAACCCTGCCACCCCAAGATAATTGATAAAACTACTGTGTATCCCAGCAGCTGCATTTTAACACTGTGCACAATATTCCAAATTCAACTGTGAGGTAAAAATTGGTTCAGAAGACTGTTAATTACTGACTTATGTGCTATTACAGAATTAAAACAGGAGAGCATTTTTCATTATTAGTCAGTCAGAAGAGAGAGGAAGCATGGTATTAGAAGTCTGGAAGAATCAGGGGTGAAACTTTACACCAGCTCCAGGGCAAGGCTGACCCCTGGAGCAGAAGATTCCATTTAAACTTAAAGGAGATAGG
The DNA here is from genome assembly GCF_023055355.1 of Agelaius tricolor. Lineage (NCBI taxonomy): Eukaryota > Metazoa > Chordata > Aves > Passeriformes > Icteridae > Agelaius > Agelaius tricolor. The sequence continues at coordinate 51,324,144 of NW_027269261.1, forward strand.
AGATCATGGACAATGTGAATAAACCTTCAGGAAAACCAGTCAATAAAACCACAGCAGTATTTTCCCAAAGTTGGTATGCAATATACATGAAAAGGCAATTCCTTTTTCCCATCCTGATGGATAATGACACAAATAGTCTTGACTTTGGCATCCATTTAGGATGCTTTGATGCAGCATTAAAAAACTTCAATCCAAATTCACCATAGACAAAAGCACCACCTAACAGGATCCCTGCTTTGCCATCACGCAAGGAACTGTCTAAGCTGATGCACACCAAAACTCAATTTACATCTTTGTTTTTCAACTATGGCTGGTTTGAAGAACATACTTGAAACTACAGCCATTAAAAGTACCTGACACATCCACAACCTCTAATATTCTGTACAGAGCACACACCCAGCCCCAGGAAGCAATAAATTAAAACACTGCATTCTTATAAGGCATTGAAAATGCTCCTTTTAAAATCAGGGTAATTATAATCTTTCTTCTCTTTGAAATAATTAAACCTATCAGGAACAGGTTAGCATCATACCCAGGGGAAAAAAAAAAAAAAACTGCTCACCTTCAACTACTGGACATAAAGGAGTGTCTTTTCCTTTGATGTTATTAATTATTTACCCTAATGTTGCCACCAGCATCTGCTTGGGGACCTGCTTGCTCCCCTCGAACAGCAGCCCACTGTTCCTGGTCTAGCCATAGCATTGTGTTTGTGGCAATAGCATCATGCCTGACAAACAGAAGGAGGGCCAGGTTAAAAGACACCGAGAACAACTTTGAGGGATCATTCATGAGGTGTGCCAAACCTATTCTGAAGATGCTACCCAGCTCCAAGTTTAATTAGCCCTTCCTGAAACACATCCCAAAACCACACAGAAATGGTTTTATAACTTCTGTTGATGCTTTTGGGCAATGACAAATGTGCTCTGCAACCCTTGTGTGGGACACTTCGCTGTTCTTAAATTCCTTGTCAAACCACATAAAGGACAATGAACAAATGACAGCATTAAACCAGAGCAGGAAAAGTTTCCCCATAGTAATTGTGGCTCAAATCAGAAATCAGTCAGACAGGGCATGAGACCTTTGGGATGAGCAGCACATGGCCACTGACCCCACACAGAGCAGCTAGCTGAGCACTGCCACAGAAAAGGCATCAGAGACAGATAACTTGTCTTTCAACCATAGCATTTACAAGATTTTGTATCTTCTCCAGCAACACCAGTTCATGCTCAGCTGGTGGGATCACTGGTAATCTAGTCAGTCCCCCAAACACCGAGATAGAGTTTCCAAGCACATGCCAGGAGCTGCAGCCTAACAGCCACAAGCAGAGCATTGGGGAATTCAGCCTTTAAATTAGTAATGGTCAGGCCCCAGCCTGCCTGCCCAAGTGGAGAAGACCTGGGGAGGCTGATTAAGCACCCTTATGCTGGGACTGGAGAGCTGGCATCGTGGGGTTTCACATTTATTCTCTTCCAATGACTCCAAGTCAGAACTGGTCATGTCACACATCAGGCACTGTTTCTGTAACTGCTGTAATGGCAGGCACTGCTTGCAATCCAAAATTCAAGCTGTGCCTTTCCAATCATGCTTTATCTCTATAATCCAGACTCCACACTGCTGTGTATTACAGCACCAATTGAGACATAATTGCGATGAGCCACCTAAAGCATTTTTCTTATTAAAAAAAACCCCCACAACAACCCCACTGCCCCAATTTCTGCTTAGACATAAGAATGTCACCATTATTGTTTGCTTTGCACTGCATGTCCTTAGAATAGATCAGATCCCAATCTACCTCTCAACTGCTTATTAGCAATTCCTTAACTGTGCGACTCCTTGTGTCTCCTTTTGTGCCTTCCAATACAGTTTGAAAAATGCTTTCTAGGGAGGTTTTTTTGGAACAATATGTCAATTAAAACAAAGGCTCTGACCCTTCTCCCTTTCCTTTTAACTAGCCAATCTCTCTCAATCCTAGCTCTTCTGAGAGATAGAGGAAATGCAAGCAAAATGCCATCTGTTGGCAATGAGGTGGGACTAAGCCTTAACATTGAAATATTCATTTTAGAAAAGCCAAGCAAAAATATTTAATTGATTCACAAGACTGAGTTCTCTAAATTACTGTGGATTCCAGGTCCAGTTGTGCACTTTATTTCACAGTAGACATATTTCTATTTGATCTGCCATTATCTCATTACTTCTTTTCTAAGAAAGCAAAGAGTTGCCCTTGGGCCTTCCTCCTACCAAGCCTGCTGCTCCTCTGTCTTACAAATTCTAACATGGGTCTTTGCTTTCCTTTATGAAGAGAAATGAAGGGGAAGGCAAGAAAATAAACTCAAGGCAGACCTTGAGGACTTTTTTAGGTCTCAGTCCAGTAAGCTTTCTTTGCATGTATCATATAATTTGTCTCTACTGCATGTTCCCGCCTGCAGGACAGTGCTGCTCGGAGGCAGGAGACAACAACCCCACAGCCCTGCTGAAGGAGATGCTCTACAGACCGTGATAATGTCAGTCTGGGGGTGACAGGACAGAAATCACTTCATGTCTACTCCAGCCTGCACCTGCTGCCTGACAGAACTGCTGCGCATCTGCTGAGAGTGGCTGCTGCCTCCACACAGCAAAAAGAAAAAGGGAAAAAAAAAAGAAATTGAGGGTATTTTTCTCAAGTCTCACTTTCAAGAAGATAAATTAAATATCATTAAATATCCTACTAGGTAATCTGATGCCAGATAAACGCAGGGGGCCAGGCCATTTGCTATTTGCTGTAGGTTATTTTACACCAATTAATCTATAATCTACCCCGTCAAGGTTTTTATTTTTCATTCTAAGAAATCCAGCTCTATTCAAGACTTACTACCATCATCTAAAAAGGCTACATACTTGGAGCAAAACTGCGCAAAATATAAAACCCAGCAAGTTTTGTACCCCTCTTGCTCCTATGAGAAGTGATTCCAGTCAGTGCAGGTGCATCCATCAGCACAGCAGGCAGACAAAGGCAGGCAGCCACGTGCCAGCAGGCCTGCCTTCTGCAAATTACCAAACAAATTCAATACCAACTTGCACAGTAGGATTTTCACAAATATGCAGTCACCATGCAAGACGCAATCCTTTCTACTCAAATCCCTCTCACTTTTAAATACAGTAATTTAGATGGGTGAAAAAAACCCCAGATATCTGTAAAAATCAGATCGCATCAACAAGCTCCAGGCACCCTATCATTCTAAGATTTGTCCCCTGCAGACCCTACTCTGCCAGTTCATTTTCTCTTTTCCATCAGTAAGTAGCCTTCACTCTACTCCACTGTCTCCCATATGGTTAACATGAATGTGGCAATTAATATGCAATTAATAAAATGGTGTGATCAACTGCTTTTGTTCACAGCAGCAGCTGGCCTGCATGTTAGAGTGTAATTAGACAAATTAAGACGTAACGCTTTTGTTTGCGGAGGGACTGACAGCATCGCTCATGCTTAAATGTCACTAAGCCTATTGGCATTTGGCATTATTTTAAACGTGTCTTTTTTTATTAACACTACAAGGTATGAATAAAACAGATTTATATGCTACCAGCTCCAATGCCAGCAAAGTGCAAGTCTGCTTTACCACCGAGATGTTTGTGTAAGCAACTGAGAGCAGAGGACAGAAGTGATGTATTTCAGAGAATGAGCACCTTTTAAGTATCACAGCCCATAGGATGGAGCACATGGCTCTGGACAGGTGAAAAAAGCAGAGCTGATAACTAAGCAGAGGTTTGAAAATCTTGAAAATCAAGCAACACAGGCATTTGCCAATGATGGGTCATTGGATTAGGGCAGGGAAACAATAGAGGGCTAAAAATCTATTGTAATCTATCAGACTTTTAATAACCATTTCCTTTGAAGGATGCCCTTTCTGTGGGGTTTCCCATTCTCCTTACCATGTTTCCACAATAATCTGATCTGATTTTCTTACAGCACTCAAAACCATTTACTGACTTCACAAGCAACTTGCAGTAAGACCTGGAAACATATTGTACCCAGCATCCATAAACCCCAGAAGCTTTCATCAAATTAAGCACTGAAGAACCTACTCAGTGTACCATTAACCACTATCCTCAGCCATGGGCTTTCCAATCTTACTTGTTTCACATGTGAATTTGCATTTATGTTGCTTTACCTCCTTAACTACAGCAAATGCTCCCTTGCCCCAGTCATAAAAAACACTACCCAAAATATGTCTCTGAGCTCTCTATTTTTTCACACTCCTCCAGATGCACTTGAGGGGTGTTAATGAGCTCCATACCAAAACCTCACCACCTCTTCCTTGTGTTCCTGAGTACCACAGACAGCTTCTTCACTGCTCACAGGCAGAGAGGAATGAAATGTCCACCATCAGCACCTCCTTGCAACAGCAAGCTCAGGTTCACACCTAACAGTGAGCAGTCAGGCTAGCCAAGTGTTTTCTTTCAGCCAGGAAACTTAGGAAGACCTTCCTATTCATGTTAGTGATTCACTTGAGTGTTTTACAACAACCCAACATTAACATCTTTTGAACCATCATATTCCAAGTTCTTCTTCCTCCCTCCCTTCATCCACGTCACTCTTGCATTTGTCGCATGAAAAGGCACAGGAGACCAAGTGCTGGACCTCCATGGCCTGTCCACAAGAGCACAGGCAGGGAGGCTTGTTTTCTATGGAACATGCAGAGAATGTGGGTAAGAAATGCAATACACATATAGAAACACACACCAGAAGAGCTGTTATTTATCCAAGACCTGAAGTAATTTTGTCCAAATGGAGAAGTTCCCCTGCTTTGCAACATTACCGAGGTTTGTTTTAGCCAAATGAACAAAACTTCCAAAAAAATCTCAGCCGTAAGACAAGACATTAAAAACACATAGAGAAAAGGAAGGAGGGAGAGGGGAATTCCCCCATTTTTTAGACATGTAATAAAAATTACATCAAGTTTACTTTTTCTTTTCAAAACAAACCAGTTCCTGGCTTCTTCTGGTGCAATCCACTATGTCAGCTGTTATGGTATGAGCTGGATGCAGCAGATAAAACTGGGAATGAGGGTGGCCAGTCACTTGCACGAGGCTCTGTAAGTAGCTGTCCCAGCCATTCACCACAGAGACTGAGTCCTTGTGTCACTTAGGGCATGGAAGGCCACAAAGGCTTGCTCAGTGCTCCACACAGCCCAGAATTTGCAGAGATGGAAAGCAATTCAGCCTTTGTTTCACACTGCTAAATGAGACAGCAAAGAATGAATCCTCTCAGTTTGCAAGGATTCTGGCATCTTTTTCTTTTTAGTATAACACCCTTATATAGGGAAAATTTAAATCTCATAGCTATTGGAAGAGAAACCTGGAAAAAAGCAAAGCAAACAGTGGCTAATGAAATACCCAACTTGGTTCACAATATCCTATTAATGTATAAATAGATATAGTTACTATTTCAAATTTTATGTTTTTCACTAAATACAAATCATACAGACAATTCTCAGCTTTACAGATACGAATAAAGAAGAAGAAAGCATTCTTTCATGAGCTAGCAGGCAACAAAACACTGAGAAAAAATCCCAGTAACTGAAGCTACTTGTTTAACAAACATTAAAAGTAATCTGATATTGCCACTGGCTTGCTCCTGCATCTGTAAAAGACAGAAAAAAATCCCAACTCCTTATCAAAACTTTATCATCACAAAAAGCTGACAAGAGCATACTACACCTTTAAACTTTGCAAATTAGATAAAATATCAAGTGGCAATGGGAACTCCAAGAGGCAGGTGATGCTCTAACCAGGAGGTGACAGCCTCCCCCAGCAGCAGTCACTGCCAGCAGTGTCTCACTGCCTCATGTTTTAATTCAGCAGGCATTTAAACCAAACTAAACCAAGCCCTTGACATTTTTGCCAAACCTGGCCAGTGGAGTACCTCAGTTTAACTTTGTTGCAGGAAAACCAGTTATCAAACACTCAGCTCCACTGGAGTTTGTAATTGTGAATGAACATGTGATGGTGACAGCCCCAGCACCTTTGTAATACTGCTTTTCTGGCAGGCAGACAGGCTTTTAAAGGATGTACTGCTGCACTCTGACTGATTTTAATCCTACATTGTCTATTTGCACTCAGTCTAGCAGCAAAGAACAGCAGAAGAACAGCATCACAGATGCTGGAACAAGGCTGAGCTGGTAATGCAGAACTTTCACTTCACAACATGACTAATTTTTATCAGTTTATAAGTTTTATCAGACTAATCACAACAGCTTAAAAAAACCTTCAAACCCTAAAATGGTAACCTGATTATTATGGCTGCTACATCACACCATAAGTATTTTGATTATTGATTATTTGGTAGCAGGAGCACAAGGACTACTGCTGCAAACTACTGAAATCCCCTCAGTGAGGATGCCCCCCCTCCAGCCCATGAGGAAGTTCAAATAATTTGACTGTATTATGTTTTCAAACAACCCTAACACTACTGGGAGCATTTTCTGTGGAGTGTATCAGCACTGTGAAAGCTCTCCAAGCCCAGTTCTCATGATGCTGGATAAGGACCCCAAAGGGAGGCCTTTATCAACAGAGATAAAGCCCAGCCAATAATCCCCTGCTGTGCTTTGCAGTTATCTCTTGACCTGGTCCCAGAAAGCACTTCCACTCTTAAACACTTTTGTTCCTTAAAATAAACATTAACAGAGTTTAAAGTGACAGTCTCCCTACCCAAAGAGAAATAGTACCTGCCCCACCCATAACACTTTTAACTGATGGCTTAATTACTCTGCGATTCTTTTGTTTCTATGAACTGGGAAGGAGTAAGAAAGGAGCCAATGAGGCAGAGCTGGTGTCCCACAATCTACACACTTGTACTGTGCTGGGACACCACCACTGAAGCACCAGAGGTTCTGGGAAAAGTCAGGCCAGAAAGCAGGGTGACTGATTTTTGTCATTCACTGTCTCAATGAAAAATTTCATTGAAACTGTGAGGATCTGGAATTCAGAAAGAACAAATAAAATGTATTGGGTCATACCAGATATCAGTGAAATTCAACATAAGGAATACCGCAATAAACTTGGTCTGAAACACGTGAAAGTTCATTGCTAAGGACCAAAAATTGCATTAAATAGCTTTGTTAGATCACAAGTCAGATAATTCAATTGCTTATGTAAGTGTTGTACTATAAATCAGTGAAATTACACACATGGACAAATTGTCAAATATCTTCTGGAAAGTTTTATAATTTCAATTCAGGCACATTTTAGAGAGAAGGGGATGCTTTCCCTATGGACATCACAAAGAGAAAAAGGAGGGAGGCTGCAGTGAGGGAGCAGGGATTTCTGAGTTCCTTGCCCATGCTCCTCAATCACATTTCCACACTCTGGAGAAGCAGATCCAAACAGAGCAGTTGCTCACAATGCTCTGAGCAACACCTCGGAGGGCACTACGAGAACCAGCTCTGAAAGTCAGCTCACAGCTTTGTAGGAATGAACTAACCTGTCATCCAGCAAGAGAGACAAATCCCAGAAGACACATACACACACCCCAGGCTGTCTGGGGCAAGAAGGGCCATATCCTCCTCCCTCAGAGCATCCCTAGAAGCTGCTTCCTAGTCCCTAACTTCAGGGCTTCCCTAGGTCTGACAGTGACTATATAGTTTTACATAAAGGAAGATTTTTCATTTTCCCCCTGAATGAACCAGAATTGACCCTGTGCTCAAAAATACAAAAATTCAGCAGAAGACGTGGATTCTTCTTTGCATGCAGTATAAAAAATTACCTGCTCTTGAAAAAGGTCTGAAACAATCATGTAATTCACACTCCTCCTACAGGAGCAGGAGGGGACATCAAATCAAGCTTGCTTAGTAATGAATGGAGAATATGGTAATTCAGAAAACAAAATACAGGTGGTTTTGCTAATCAGTGTTAGCATCATGTGGCAAGATGGGGATTTTTCAATTCCTGGTAATAACGAACCATTGTCAAATAGTCAGTGTGAGACTAATGAGAAAAAGAAAAATCAATACAGTTGTAAATATACTCCTGTACCTTTTTTTTTTTTTTCCCCAAAAGACCTGGCACAAGATAGCCAGCCAGCTGGCTTTTGCAGGAAAAGCTTTCTTTGTCTTGTGAAATTTCTCCCCCATCACCCTTAAATAGAATTTTCTGCCGTAGAAATAGACAACCATTCCACAAACAGCTGGGTGCCTTTGCTTAGGTGGCCAGAAAAGAAGGGAAGGCAGGCATTAAGGCTAAAAACAAAGCAGCTTAACATTACCATTGTCTGTCCTCTTCTCTCCTTATTTCCCATCTGTATTTGCCAGTGAAACTTGAAACTATTCAGATTAAAAAAGGAGAGTCATCACAATTCAGGAATTCTTTCTTCTCACGTTCACAGAGAAAATAACCTTAGACCAAAGGTTATTCAAAAGCCAACTGTTTTTTTCAAATAAGTACTCATCAACTGCATTAAGCACCTTTTGAGTCTGTCAGACCTTCTTCTTATTTTTCCTGGCCTGTTCCTATAGCTTTCAATTACAGCGCTACGTCAACAGTTTCACTCATCTAAAACAATCATTTTGCTGCAAAGGAGCATTATTGAACTGAAAGCGAGTGCTCAAGACCTCTCAAACACAGACATATCACATGTCAAATGTACAAAGCAGTACCATCCTGTATCAACTTAGCATCCCCATCAGATACAATATTTACATGCACTGTCCTGAAGGGCAAATACATTACTTTTGTAAGAAAATTGTTCCCAATGCCTTCATCCTCCAGAAGAGAAATAAGAGTATTTTCCTTGTTTATATTTGTTTTATTTAGTTGTTTCTTCAGTGATGACAATGTAATACTAATGACCAAAATGCTAAGGAACAGGAACTGATCTTACTTGGCCAAAAGGAGTTGTCGTCTTTGCTCAGAAACTTTTTCTTGAGGCGCCCAGGCAGCTTGGTGTGAGCGTTGCCCATTTTGCTGGAATACAGCGGGATGAGTTCCTCCTCCTCCTCATCGTTGCAGCTGGGCTGCCACTTGCTCCTGCCGAGGCACCCGACCATCGGCTCGGCGGGCAGGCAGTGCACATAGGCGATCATTGTGAGATGCTGCTCTCAAGGATGTCCCTGCTGTCCCCAATGGCTAGCTCCCGGCAGAAGGGAGTGGCCTGCTTATAACCCTTGAGCGGACACATTCAAAAAGGCTGGGGAGGAAAAGATTTTCTCCTCCTTCGCACTTAGGCGAGCTAAGCTATTTGGATATCCCGAAAACTGTTTGGAATAGAATTCGGTAAGTCCTTGAAAAAGAAGGAAAACAGCAACAAAAAAAATCAAGCACCTGTTTAAGCAGCCCACCGTAGCTACTGGCTGTCCTGTTCCTGCCCTCCTCCCGCCCGCGGCTCACAACCAAAGCAGGGAAACAGAGGCTGCAGAGAGCTGGGAAACCCAGTCACCTGCCACAGACCTCGGCCTACTCCCTTTCTGCTGCCTCTCCAGCCTGTGGCTTCTCTTAAGCCTTATCCCCGATTATTCACCACTCTGAACAACAGGTACTACAGCCACACACAGATGGCCACGTCCAAGAAGCTTATTTAAAGCTAAGTTACTATAATTGCCGTGACACTGGCAGCTACAGAACCCTAAGTGGGCAGGAACCTGCCAAGAACAAGAACGTACACCTTCTTCTAGAATGCAAAAGCAGAAAAAAACATACAGTCTAAAGAAAAAAAGGGCAAAGTGTCATGATTTCAGTATTTGGATTTTATTAAAGAAGCTCCCTTTCAAAGTTAGAACTGTAATGTTTGATACCAAAAGATGATGGTATCCTCTAGGTTAGACTATAACTGGATTGATGCTGAACACAAAGCATAAGCAGTTATCAGCTTGCCTGCAGTATTGCATAAATACATACATCCTCACAATGCCTCTACAGGGTAGCTATTATTCCTATTTAAAGATGAAGACATAGTCTCAAAGGGATTTAGTAACCTGCCCACACAGTGGAAAAGCCAGGATTAAAGTCAAGGTATTCTCAGTTCTTTAGCCTTATTCACAAGTCACTAGTCCATGGCACCTTTCCCAAACACTGCACTAGTAAGCAAGTTTCCATGCTGCTAACATTGTCAACCATAATCTCCTGTACTGTTATTCTCTGGGATTCAGGAAGAGTGCCCATCCTAGGCTTTTGAATTGGCTGTAACAGCACAGCCAGACTGGGACAGCAAGGAAGATGTCACATGAAGAGAGCACACTGCATGAACTGCTGTCTTCAGCAATTTTTAAAGGTTTATGTTGTTTGAAATATTATATCGGAAAATATTTGTTTTTTAAAAAGGGAAGATATCAAAACCCTGAGTAAAGGTAAACAAAGAACAATTCATAGTCCGCTTTCTTAACTGCTCTTTATAAGTGCTTTGGTTGCAGCCCATACCATTCATGGAAGTGGCTGCTCTATATATAGCAGCACAACAGCAAAATATAAGTATTTACACATATTTAAAAAGGCTTTGTGTGCTGTCTGGTTGAGAGCTACAATAAACTTTTGGTCAGGAAGAAAAAACAAACCAAGCCCACTGTTTAACAACAGCAGCAGCACAGATGCACATCTCCTCTTTCCCCCGACACACACACACGCATCCCCTGCTGCCTCGGCGCTGGCAGCCGCAGCCGGGAGCAGGGTGTACACACCAGCTGCCCACGGGCCCTGCACCAGCGTGGCATCAGCCTCCAGACACACACGCCACAGAGCAACAGCCAGCACCAGCCGTCTGCAGCGCTGACTCAACGCTGCTGGCAAAGCACAGAAAGTTTACCAACAACTGGCTAGTTTGGTGGGGGGAGGTTGTTTGTTTGGGTTTTTTTCATTTAACATCCTGTTACTTTGCACAGCAGTCTGAGCAAATAATTTTCACTACAAAGCCTTTCATACACATGTCACATGACTGAATCTCAGCAAATTTGCAAATAGATGAAAACAGGTCATATAACGAACTGTGCCAGATACCTTTAATAAATAGGGATGAAACAAGCCCTGCCTGCAATTTTATATTTTTTGATAACAATTTCAAGTATCTGCAAAAACATGGATGGAAAGGGGAAAACATGCCAACAGCAAGGGCAATAGCTGTTGGTACCTCTGCCTTGTCCATACAGATAGCAGAAACTCACTGGCAAACACTGAGCCGGCAAACAGGCCTTTGAGGCAAATACAAATTTACAAAGCCAAGTACATTTACTCATCAGACTATGAGAAAGACAAACTGTGATTAACATTAGCAGAGCTCAATTCACTCATCAACCATGCTGATACTCTTGTGTCTGCCAGAATAAATGAATGTCTAGACAGTCGTCCTGGGTGGAATGAAAGCCCAAGAGTGCTGTCAGTGAAGCAGTTCATAAGGAGGCCCTGTTACCACCTCCCTAAGGGACCTCTGCAACCAGCTTGTCTAGCCACCATGCCTGCTGCCTCACCCTTTCAATTCCCTGTGATTATCAGGGTCCTGGGAAGAGTCACTGTCAGGGATGTGATGCACAGAACTTCAGAGCATCACCAGGCTATTGATAAAAGTGTATTCTGGAAAGTGCATTTATTTTTCCTGCAGACAGGAACAGTATCTTTTCTTACATAAGAATACAGGTTGATTTCAGTTATGGGGGTTTTGTTTCTTTGTTTGTTTTGGGTTTCTTTGGTTTTTTTAAATTTAATAACTCAAATCACACTATCAAATTACATTTTCTAAAGGATACTGGCTGATGTTTGCATGCAGTCTTTCTATTCTACACAATCATGTCATCTGACGTAAAAGTTCAGTGTTGATCTACACACCAAGCCAGTATTATTAGGTAACATGCAGTACAAACACAAGAGCAAGAAGACAGGGGACACCAACAACTCAGTGTTCAGCAGACTCCCAAGCTCCCAAACACTTAGCAAGGTGACACAGGATAACATATTGCTCTGGAGTCCCCATGACATTTACCATGCACTTCTCTAGAGTACAGACACACTCAATTATCCATGTTTCCAATGCATGCTCACGAAGTAAGGCTGAAGCACAATAATGGGATCATGGCTGAAATCCAGTTTAACAAGTGTATTTACCATATGGTAGGCATTAATGTCCCCATAAGTTTTTTTACTTGAAGAATAAATCTGTTCTTCACTGAAGCTGCAAAGACCTTGGTAACATAAATGATAAATGATTTGGTGATGGTTATGGTCTCAGCTATTAGCAAATGTAAAACCATAAAGAGCTGCCAAAATGTACCATTATCATGTGAGAAAGACAGTCTGTACATTGCCTCTTCATCTCCCCCCAAAAATCCTATTAAAAAACCCAATTTCTTTATGCTATGTCTATATGGAGCAAAAACCTCTCTAAGTTTGATAAAGTCAAAATTTTATCACAAAACTTCTCATTGATCTTCACTTATTCTACTGCAGCTGTAGCACAGCTTTATGTTTTCAAATACAAAACAGTGAGGCTGTTCATTTTTCTCAGCCTTGAGCTATCATTTATAGAAAGATTTCCCAAAAGTAACATTTTATTTCCTTTATTATTCTTTTTCATGCTGTTTAAAAATTGAACTATTAGTAATGCTAGTATGAATGCTCTGAGCAGGCTGTTATATATGCATATTAATCTTCATCAGCATATTTCATTTTTGCTAAACCATCTCCTTACACTCAGACTTTATTAGAGAGAGCTTGAATAATTAGGAATAATTACAGAAAATGCAATCAATATTGCATTATATTGGAAATGTTTGGTTAAACAAAAAAGATCTTTAAGAGTTTGACAGACTCACAGAACTGTGACTAACTCAGTGATTACAAGAAACAAAATCATAAAGAAAAAAACAACCAAAGAAAACATTATTCCTTTTATTAGACAAGCATATATGGTCCTGAGCTCTGAGAACAGCAATGATACTGATGAGTACTACACATAGGAGTTTTAAAAATATATAGGATACATCTATTGGGAACTCAGGGAATATGGAATCACAAAGGATTGTCATGTCAGCCCTACTCAGGCATTAAGATAATCTTTGTTAGATAAATGCTAGATAAGGAATTATATCATCAGCCTTTATGTACAATTTCTAGATCCTCTGGATAGAAGGTAATATGCACCATGTCATAAAATAACAGCAATTTTTTGGACACCTTGCACAACAAAACCATCAAATGAAGTAATTCCAGCAGCCAAACTGGAAATTAAAGACAGCTCATAGAAATCCACGGGGATAAACTTTGACCTAATTAGACATGGATTCTATTTTTAGCAGCAATGAATTGATGAATTGTTCTGGGCTTTTTGAATGAGCAGGTGAAGCTTTTAAATTGTACTTAAATAGTTACTTTTGAAACAAACAGGGGGAAAATTTTATATATTAAACATATTTAATTGGACCATATAGCATTAACTGATCCTCAAAATAACACTCCCAAAAAGAAGTATCCTCCTTTTACAGATGGAGAGCTCAAGACACAGCAAGAATCAGGACATGTCCATCATGGCGAAGCACCCCAGCATCCTTTGGTGGAAATGCCAGATTGGACATGGGATGTCCTGCTCTCCTGGCCTGTGCATGTACTTTCCTCTTTCCTGTACATATAGTGTGCAGAGTCTTAACTCATGTTCCTTAAACACAAATACAGCAGACAAAAGCTAAAGAATTTCAAAACAAAGAGGAAAAAAGCCCCACTTGAGGTATTGTAAATCTGCTTTTTAACTGAACATGAATCTCTCAAACAGGAAGTGAGCAGGAGCTATCAGCTTTACAGTGTTTAAAGCAAGCCCAGCATTTGAGGAGCTTGTACAATACCAACAGACATCAGGGTGCAAGGGAGATGAAAGGGACCCAGGGTGGCAGAAATGCACACAAAGCTTTGTGATGTTCCAGAAAGCTCTCTCCATTTGCCATATTCACATTCTCCAGCATTAGCTCTGTCCCCTGCTACTTTCAATGGATTTATTTTTATCATAGGCTTATGATCATACAGCATCTATGAGCTTTTAGCTCTTAATATTTTTAAAGGGATATAAGTAGTAAGTCTTGTGCAGCCTAAAGAGCTTGACTGGCACAGCAGCTAAAAGCAATCCTAACAAGCAAATACGATTTGTAAAAAGGTACAGCAAATGTGTACCAAACAAACTGAAGGCAAATCCCTGAATGATGGGGCATTTGGCTAGCTTAATTCCTGGTACCCACATAGCCAGATTCAAGGTGTCAACCCTAGGCAACCTCAGCCCTCTGCAAGGACACCCAATCTGCAAACCATTGTATAGCAGGCACCTGTAAAACATAACAAAAACCAACAACAACAAAACCAAACATAATGTACAAGGACCATTAGGAATCATGCATGCCTGTATTTCCTCTGCTGCACCAACTCTAAACATACCCATTACCCTCTCTTTCATATCTTAATTTAATTTTTCCTTTGCTGTTATGTAATAGCCCTCTGCAATTCTTTTTAATTCAATAAGTATTTTGATATACAGGACATAAGACACTAGACGAGAAAAACATACTTTGTATTATATTATTGGCAGTCTTAAATATTTTAAAATACACTTCTGTGTTCTAATTATTCATCTCTACTTTCAATTAAAAAGCCTTCTTAAGAGCAACAGGCATTACTGTATGTTTGATATTAACACTGATCACTGCTTTGCAATATTTAAACAAGAAAGCAATTAAAGCCAGCCATATAAGGAGCAGAGAAGCCTTTCTGGTTTAGTTCTGCTGCCATACAAAAATAAAGTACTTTGGTTAGTGCATTCTGTGAACTGGACCACCTTTGGGAAGGGGGTGACACATGTTTGGGGGCAGAAGATAGGGTTATTGGTGAAACAGAAGCAATTAGATATTACTACTGATAGTTAAAACAAGCTATTCTTGCTGCCTTGCTCTAGCAGTTGAGTCCCACACATCTCTGATCCTTCTGAAAACAGAAGAAAAGATGATGCTGCCAGGAGCCAGGGGAGATGGTGGTTTCCAGTCTGGGGCCACAATGGATGGCAGTGTCAGCAACGCTGGTACACCCACACACACACACTCTGTGAGCAAAGGAGTTACATTCTACCAGCTTATTTTACACTTCATATTAAGTGTAGCAGCAATGCAGACAGGGTTGGGTAGGATTACCCGGTTCAGGTCTGCTCATTAAACTTATTACCATGGTAACAGGAAGAGAAAGAAGTCATCTCCCCACTCCTATTATCTTGCACAATTCTTTTTAATGGATTAAAAAGTCCAAAGAGGGAAGCACCTTCTGATACAGATCACCAGCGACCTCTCTGCCACCCGCACAGCCCACTGGAAGAGCTCACAAGCAGTGGGGTTTTCAAATCAAAAGCCAAAGCAACCTACACTCCTTGATTAGAGCCACTGTTAGAAAGCAGCCTTCAGTCAGAAGGCTGCAGCCTCCTCGCCCTCCTCCTTCTGGAAGAAATGGTCTGACAACGCTGCCTTCTGTTCATGTACTCCACCACTGCTGTCAAAAACGCACTGCCACCTCCTGGACACGCAGGTTCCCGGGAAGGTCTGCTTTGGCCAGGTGTGCCATGGAGAGTCAGGAAGGCTTTCAAGATTAAAACAACAAAAATGGTAAAACAAATGCAAATCTGTACTGAGATGATTCATTATTTTTAGTGAGTACTTCTAAAACATTTTGGTTTTACATGGTCAGTGTTTCAGTAAGTACCCCATAAAGAACTGCTTTTAAGGTCTATGTAAGATGAGGGAAAGGCTGTGGATGTTGTCTGCTTGGATTTCAGTAAAGCCTTGAAGAATTTCTCACAGCATTCTCCTGGAAAAATGAGTAGCCCATAACTTGGCTGGGTGCAGACTTGGCTGGGTAGGAAGCTGACTGGATGGCTGGGCCCAGAGAGTGGTGGTGAATGGAGTTACATCCAGCTGGCTGCTAGTGGTGCTCCCCACAGACCAGTGTTGGGGCCAGTCCTGTTTAATATCTTTATCAATTATCCAGGGGATCAAGGGCACCCTCATTCAGTTTGCTGAAACCAAGCTGGGCAGAACTGTTGGTCTGCTGGAGGGCAGAAGGGCTCTTGCACAGGGATCTGGACAGGCTGGATCAGTGGTACGAGGACAACTGTGAGGTTCAACAATGCCAAGTGCAGGTCTTGTCATTGGGTCACAACAAACCCATGCAGCAGGGGAAAAAACACCTGGAAAGCCACCTGGCAAAGAAGGACCTGGAAGTGCTGGCCAACAGTGTCTGAACATGATCCAGCATCTTGGCCAAGGCAGCCAGTGGCATCCTTGCCTGTATAAGGAATAGTGTGGCCAGCAGGTCCAGGGCAGTGATTGTCCTCTTGTACTCAGCACTGATGAGGTCACACCTCAAGTCCTCACTACAATAAAGTCACTGAGGTGCTGGAGTGTGTCCAGAGAAGGACAACCAAGCTGGTCTGGAGCACAAGTCATGAGGAGCAGCTGAGGGAGCTGGGAGTGTTTAGCCTGGAGAAAAGGAGGCTCAGGACAGAACTTCCCAGTCTCCAGAGCTCCCTGAAAGCAGGCTGCAGCCAGGTGGGGGTTGGCCTCTTCTCCCAGGCAACCAGCAACAGGACAAGAGGAAATGCCCTCAAGTTGCACCAGGGGAGGTTTAAATTGGGTATCAGGAAAAATTTCTTCACTGAAAGGGCTGTGAAACATTGGAACATGCTGCCCAGGGAAGTGGTTGAGTCCTTATCACTGAAAGTATTTAAAAGATCTGTGGCATTTGGGGACACAGTTCATAGATGGACTTGGCACTTGGTAGTGCTGGGTTAACATTGGACTGAATTATTTTAGCCATTGGACTGAATTCTTTTAGCCTAAATGATTCTATGAATCTAGGCAAGGAAAAAAGGCGAAACTCGGTTTTATTAAAAGAGTGGTGCTGCAGTATATAGTAAAAAAAGAAAAAACCTCAGGGTGTCAAAAGATGAGCTGATCATCCATTTTAAATAGAAACTGGTAGGTAACACTCAGTCCCGCAGGGCAGGATTTTCTATTCTGCAGGGCACAACATTCAACACTGAAGAGCATTATTCAGCTCTGCTGGGCAGAGTATTCATTCACTGATTTTCAGACAAGAGAGCAGCAGCTAATATGTTGGGCACACTACAATAAATGCAACAACATTAAAACACCAGCAAAGGACCAAGAATGGCAAACCTAATTGTCTAAAAGTTAAAAATAAAATAGTCATGTTATTCAATTTTCAGCCTGAAGGGGTTTTCCTGCCTATAGGGGCACATTTCAGTCACATGTTGGTTCCACCCAGAGATGCTCTTCCACATCCCATGCCACTGGTTTGCATTGCAAGCACAAGGATGTCACACCTACTCCATGCTACAGATCCTCTCATGATAACTTGCCAATGTAGATATAGCTTTTCATGATCGTTGCATATGCTAAAGATAAAATAGTTCTATTATTTTTAAAAGCACAACCAATGAAAAAAAAAATCACCTTTTCAGGCTCTTTCTGTCAGCAGCCTAAGGAATGGTCATAACTTAGCAAAGATAATTATTACATTATAAGAACTAAAACAAGACTTTGTATCAAATAGAATCCCATTAACCTGGAATGGTTCAGTAGTAAATTTTTAATCTGAAGTGTCACATTTACTTGCAAATCGTATCTAGGCAAGATAAGCCAGTTAGCACTAGCTTCTTATGAACTATGACTAAATACAAGCCCACCTACTTTCCAACAGGTCACATAAAGGCTTTCTAAAAAGAGTAAGTAAACTCTTGGGTTTACAGATCAGGCTACAGGAATGCATCCATTAGAAAGAATAATGACAAAAATATGCACCCCTTGACAAAGAAAAGATTACCCTAATGAGGAGCAGTACAAATTAGCAGTATTTCAATTCAAAACCAAGTCACACCCTAAGAAGAACATTCTTGTCAAGTCCCAGTCAATAATATATCTGTGTGATGTGTGAACTTTTCACTATCAATTACACAGTCTTGATGTTTTTTACAGAAAATTCATATTGACTTGTCATTTTTGTGTCTTTAACAGCAAATGGACTGCTTTTTCATGTGGAATATGAAGTTACCAAGCCAACACTCAACTGTTCTTAAAACGACTGATTTTTCAATGAAATGATTGAATGCAGATGCTACTGCTATGCAGCCCACCAGGCCATTCTTTCATGTATCCAGAGTTGCTGCTCTGTTAAAAAAAAAAAAAGTCAAATGGTTCAGCTTCACAAAATAAACTGGAAAGAGCAGCCATCTGAATGTATACAAGTCCACAAATTAAGACAAATGAAACCAATAGACAAGACCCACTTGTCAGTCTGTTTACTAAAACAAACAAACAAACAAACAAAAAAAAACCCCACCTAAATTATTTTTAACATTTTGAATTTAATTTCAAGAAATTGAATTTCCAAGGAATACTCTGGAAAATATGTCTCCTTTCTGATAATCCTCCCTGTATGCCAAACTTCTGTTGGAGAAGGATCTTCTCTGCAACGACTCACTGAGCAATGCAATATGCCTTGGTTATGACAAGGTCCATATTAAATCCACAAACTAAGACATTAAAAATTTACATAATTCTTCAAACCTATGCTTCATGTAATTTTAGAATTATGTATTCCTAAAATTCCATATTTTGACAGACTATAGGTCACTGAATCAAGGTTAATCTGAAGCTGAACAGATTATAAACCTTTTTGTTTATAAAGAGTCACTCAGCCTCTATATTATGCATTAGACTTTAAAAAAAATGAGAGCAAAGCCACACAACTTAGCATGATAATTCAAGAACAGGTCTAAAAATTTTAGCAGGAAAGTAAAATTATTTTTAACTGACTGGAAAACAATCCTTTAAGATGAGAAGCAGTAAGACAAGAGCAACCTCTGCATGGGAGAACAACATGACAAACCCTTCAAGATCTTCAGAGTGGAGCTACAAGCTGTGTGACCTGACAGAGTGGGATGTCTCTCACCACAGCAATCTCCTGGACCAATGTCCTAACCAGCAATACTGCTCCAGAGCATGAACCAACTCATGAAAATACACATTGGTGTACTGAAGATTGAGCAAAAAAGGCTTTGAAAATAATCAAAAACTGTCTTCCAAATATCCATTAGGCAGGAAACACAGCTTTGCATTTTCTTCTGTTCTCTTAATTTGTCTGCCACATTTACTCCAGCACTCTGCCTGTAAGAAGAGAAGTTAACACTGACCCTTGTTTCCACCTTCAGTTTTCCAGCCTGGTTTGCATGAGGAAGGGCACCTCTCCAGAAGGTGCCGCACAAACAATGGCTCCTGGTTGCTCCCAACTACAAAAACCTCCTTGCGATCTGAGATTCATCTGAGGTATGAAACTAGGACAACAAAATCTGAATGACTGAAGAACATCCACTTGTGCATTCAAATGGTGGAAAGATTTTCTCCTGTTTTAACACAAGCTTCCCTGCAAACTGAGCCTTCAGGCAAGAACAGGCAACTTGTTGGCCTTAATAATGAATGGAGGAAAAAGCTGGGTTTTCCTCATTACTTAAGCATCATGCTTCTTTATCCCACATAAACACGTTAAAGATGCAGCAATTCTCTTAAGGCTGAAAGTCACACAAAAGAATCCAAGATTTCATGACTGAGATGCAGAGATGTAGACAGAAAGCACATTACTCTCCTGAAAAGCAGGATCTGCCGATGCTGGAGATGCCTCTGCTTGAGCACCACAGGTATTAGTCCTTAACTATGGGATGTGGCTAAAATTCCTGGCTTGTATTTCTGTTTCAGCACTACTGATGGGTTTCAACTGAAGTGGAGATGGATTAAAAGTCAGAAAGACAAAGGGGCCAGGATGCTATGCTGCAAATAGCAGATTTTCAACATGTCTCTGGATTTAAAGGTTTCACAGGCCAAGAAGACCTTAACAACAAGCAGCCTGAATGAGACACAGCAGTATCTCACTATGTACGTAAAAACAGTGTGTCACAGGAAAAGAGCAAGAGAAAACTGAAAGGTGTCGGCAAGGTCTGGAGACTTTGAAAGCAGGAGATTTCTAAGATAAAACTTCTAAGGAGAGTGCAGCACAGCTGGTGCTAGAAAAGAACAGGAAAAGTCCAGCAATCCCGACCAGGCTGAGCTTTTGGGGAAATCTTCCCCTCAGCAGTACCTGTTAGTGAGTCTAAAGCAAAGAATGGGGTGAGCAGGGCACATCTGTGAGATGCTTTGATGCCATGAGAACCTGCAGCACACCCTGCTCTTCATCCAGCCTTTTCCTGTAGCCAGCCTCCACTGAAAGAGAAACTTCAGAAGATGCAACTATATATTTAAAGGGATAATTCTTCCTGGTCTTCACAGGAGGACCAGGAGAAGCATTTAAACATGGAACAACTACAACGTATGCAAAGTGCTAATGCAATGCTGTCCCCAAGTTTCCATGTAGCTCTCTGTCACAGACTTCCCTTACCAGCTCGAGAGACTCTGATTTCAAACTCTCCACGTTATCAAGAAACATCTTAATAACATTCTTTGTCCACATTATCCTGTTTGGACGTCTGTTTCACAACTTCCCTCCTTAGATGGTTTGGAACCTTTTAATGTCTGACTTCAATTAATTCAGAACACAGTCATAACCATTTATCTTGTGCCAATACTCTCCTTGGACTTCAACAGGTTTCCTCCCTCCTTGTGGTATTTACCTCCCAAGCCACCAGCTAGACTAAATAAACTGTGCTTTTATAATCTGCATATGGCCAGCAATAAAGTTGAAAATATTTTAAAGTCTTAAAGTCCAGAAAACTTATACAAGAACTTCAAATGCCAAAAACATTTTCTGAATTTTTTTAAATATAGCTAGAAAAAAGTGGGATGCTCTGGATGACTGGGCTAGTATTAGAAAGAGATGCCTGAGGTAATTATAGACTGTTTTGCCAGCCATTAACCACAGGCAAGAGCACAGCTGTGACAGGACTCTGAATAAAAGAATTAATAAAATTTCCATTTCTTAATACCAGGCAAAGTGCTTTCACAGGGAACAGGTCTCCCATTTGACAAAGGTTTATGGCATTTCCCTGGAAGTAACAGCAGTCTTCTGCAAAAATGCTGTTGTGGGGGGATGGGGCTAGGGGAGAAAGCCAATGTAGAAGAATGACAAGCATAGAGAATACAAATCTGGTAACACAATACTTACACAACGTGCAATCATTACTATGCTTAAAGCACTGAAAAATTCATGAAGATATTAATAGATTTCGAGTATGTGTGTGCTGTCTCAAAGACCACTTCAACATGGAATTCTTTCAGTGCTTTTGAATCCAATCAGCTGTGCATGCTACTTCTACATCTAGTTCAATGTTCTCTAGCCTGCATGCATTTTACTGCTTAATTTTAAGTGCTGGCTTCTTGCTGCAATTGGACAGAAATTCACTGCCCTCTATTATTGCTTTGCACAGTGATGGCCAAATTCATTGTACTGCAGCCCTCCAGACAATGGAGGGGCTTAACAGATATTGCTCAAAAGCAAACATTAGCAGGTCAAGGAAAACAGCAGATGATCTTTCTGCCTATGATTCATTTACCAACAGGCCCTCCTCAGGACTGCAGCGCTGTGTGAACTGTGCAAATGGCTCCTGTTGCAGCCTGCAATAAAGACCCAGATGTGGAGCAGAAAGGCAGAGTGTGCATTAAATGCACATGTGAAGGAAAAGTTGTGTCTTAATTATACAGTTGTGACAGTAAGGGAGTCAATTACCATAGTCTTAAGAATAATACCACCTGAGTCAACAAATGGACTACAAACATCAAGTATTTTTTCTGTGTGTGTTTATACTGTGCAGTGTTTGAAAAGCACAAGCTGAGTTCAAGTACTGAGGGCCAGGCACATACAGCAGTCTGCCCTGACTCCACATTTCCAATCATCACCTCAAGATTTACTGATGGAGAGCTTCAATACTAACTGATTTCACAGCTCAATCTGTCTGGCTTGTGTTGTCACCATACCATGGTGAAAGCCCATGTGCCCTGGGAAAGGCTGCTGTACCTGCCGGAAGAGATTTTTATCCAATGCCTGAACACGTTCACCCTGCCTCACCCACTGCCACTGACCTTCTTAAAAATTTAACGGAAAAAATAGGCACCCACACCCTGTTCTATGAGCAAAAAAAAGCAAAGCAAAACAATAGGCATTCATTCTGCAGGTTCTGTACCCATGCCATTTGGTGGGCTCCTCAGAGGCGGTCAAATGAAACAGCTCCAAGTGTGGAACAACATGCCTCCACAATGAGGTGATTAAATGTATTTATAGGCAACCTCTGAATTGCAGAAGGAAGAACTGGGGTGCTCCATTCTCCCCCAGTGGATCAGCATGGCACAAATACTCCCTGAGATTTGTATCTGTGCTACAAACAGAGCCAAGAAAGAAGCAGGATAGGCACCGCAGGCACAGCTGCAGCTCTGCCACCCAGGCATTCCACTACCTTTGGAAATTCACTTTGTTTTTATATACACTGCCCCTTCCAATGCATTGAGATTGTAAACAAATCCAGGCAGAAACAGTGTTTTGTTGGTGCTCAAGTACATTCGACAATAGGACTGTAGCCATAGGTGAAAGACTTGAATGATACTTAAAAGCAGAAGAATATATTCAGTATTTCTGAGCATGGACTAACTTCAGCAAGAACATTATTATCCAGACCTGTAATCTTCCTTTTGTTATGTTCAATTTCATACCATACTTCCAGGCACAGTAAGAAGCCATTCCATTCACTGCCAGGGGACAGAGAAAGGCCGGTCCTGTAGCAGATGCTGTCAACCACAACCATGAACATGTCCTTCCCTACCTCCAATCCTCTCCTGCCTTCAGTGTGAATTAATAAAGCTGTGATTTAATGACCAAAACCTTCAAACTTTATGCAGTCTTAAACAGTAAAATCTTCCTAGCAGCTAAGTAGAAACTGATTCCCCCCCCCCCCCCCACACACATCATGAGAACACAACATGTCTGACAGAGTTCTTGGTGGCACAGCTGACAAAGCCAACCTGGCATGTCCAAGGTTCACACAGGTGTAACCTGTGAGAACTGAGATGTAGGGTTTTTAATCTTACACGCTTAATTGTCAATCTGTACTTATTCTGTGTTTGTTCAAACTGCTTTTATCCATCAAAGAACTGCAGATAGCAAGTGTCCTCAAAGTTACTCACCCTAATAAAATAATGCATATGATATAAAAAACAACTACAAAAATAATGGATCCCATTGTGATTATCCATAACCAAAACAGAAATTAAAAAAATGAAATGAATACAGGGGAAGATATGTCACAAGATCAATCCAGGCTTAAACTAGACTCATTTAATTCTGCCAGGAATCTTCACTTTGATAGATTCCTTCATTTAGATTATTTTAAGTCCCCTTCCTCATTTTGGCCTGGTGTTATATGCACAAAAAAGTAAAACTTTAAATAAATTAAAAAAACCAACTAGTACAAATTTTTTCTTGTCAAGTTCAACTTGGAAAACACATTTACTTAAAGAGAGAGAAAATCTGTTTCTGATTTCAAACATTGGATATTTCACGAGAAAATTTCCAAGAAAGGAATCCAAGGAATGTCCTTACATACACACAACACACGAGACAACTGGTGAGCAGCCCTGTGATCTTTTAAAAAAAATATTTTAAAAAAAATCTGCATTTCTATAATGGAACTCTTCTCCAGAGAGCAAGCAGCACATGCCTGGGATTTTTCATGGATAGCTTCTATCATAACTTCTTGCTATTATTAGTATAAAAGACTTCCCTCCCAAATGCACAGCTGTAAGAAAAGCAAGGGTGGAAAATACTGCCCAAGTGCAGGCAGTGAGCACACATGCCTTCTTTACAGCATTTCTTGGCACTTTCTTTCTGCCTTTACAAAAGCTATGAAGGAAAGAGAAACTCCAGGCTGTTATCACAGAAATGTGAGCTCATTTTTCACCACGTGCCAATGAACAGTTCATGACGTTCCTAGGAATTAATTCTTTACCAGGGAAATTTATTTAAATATTCCATTTGTACTCCTTCAGTCCTGAAGATCACTAACTAGGACCCAGATTGCCTCTGCTGCAGGTGCCCAACTTAGGTCAAACTCCAATATATGTTTCAGGAGATGGGGGCACCTGAAGGCTGTGAAGGGTAGCCCTTAGATGGGCTTTTGTCTTGGAACTAGCAACTTATTCACAAATAAAACCTGAAAATGTTGAAAAGTATTTTCAATGTGAAATGCATTTTCCTATGCATTCAACTTAGGATTTAAAAGAAAAAAGCTAGAGTAACTCAATTTAATTATGTAAGGCAAAAGTATTTTGCTTCTGTACAAGCTCATTTGCTGCACATACGACAATCTCTGACAACTTCACTCCTTGGTCCATTTCCAGCCAGGTGATCTAGATTACAGAAGTCTCAGTGTTTTCAAGCTGCCTCAACAGGCTTGAAAACCTTTTACCTATTATACTTTTCATTTAAACAATTTCTGTCCTGTAGTATTAATGCTACAGCCAAAGTTTCATCTTGTATTGCTTTGTAATTCCAGTGATCTGCTGAATTGTTGTGCATTGAAAACTTCTGGTTGGGGAGTTTCAAATTTTAAACTGTGCAGATTTTTTGTGCACGAGAACAATTTCATTTAAGATAAACCGCTGCATAACAAACTGTGTTGTGCAATTCGCTAAGGTTTTCTCTAGGAACAATGGATCACTACTCTGAAATTTGCAGGAAAGGAACTATTGTTCTTGGTTGTACCGAGATCCTTTAGTGGGAACTTTGCATTAATAGAAGATTAGTAGAATAAAAGTAGTCAATGGTTTATAGAATCATAGAACCATTTACTTTGGAAAAGACCTCCCAAATCATCGAATCCAACTATTAACTGAGCACTGCCAAGTCCACCACTAAACCATGTCCCTAACTAGCTTAGAAAAACACTCTGAGCAAGCACTGATAAGCACTTAAGTAATTAACGTAATTGTTATTCTTTCCCAGGGAAATTGTTTGTTTTTTTTTTATAAAAACTCCTAAACCCTTCCTTACAGCGACTCTCCGGTGTCAGCTTTCACTTTACTTCAGTACGAAAAGCAGCAGTAATATCAATTAAAAGAAAAACCAAAATAAAACAAAATAGAAATATGGGTGTGAAACAAAACGAGCAAGCTTTTCCTAGTCTTTTAGTTTCAGAATCACGTGCTTAAGAAGTTGAATTAAAAATATAAATAAGACTATCTCATTGGACGTAAAAACTCTGGTTGTTCCGACGGTGGGCACCATATCTGAATGAGAGGTAGCATCACCCAGCAGAGCAGCAGAGTTTCTACCAAGCACCTGCAGTAACACAGCACGACCCACTACTCTCTGCTCTTCTCCGGGTGCTCCATGGCATCTCACCCGTGCGGGGGAAAACCCAAATGAAGGCAAATCCGCCCCTGCTGCTGTGTCACTGGCAGCGACGCCCCCCACACGGAGCCTTGCGGCGGCTGCCGCGCCGGCCGCGCTCCTGCCCATCCTCGCACCGCGCCAGCCTTTGTCTGCCGGGCTGCCCGGCACCTTCCCGCACGATCGGCACAACAAAAGGAGCCACAAAGCCACGGGCTGTCCCCCAGGCCGAGCGGCCCCGCTGGGCACACCGGCAGCCGCTCCCCACCCCGCACGGCAGCCTCACCTTTCAGGCAGAACATCCTGCGGCCCGGCGGGCAGCGGCGAGGCGGGGCCCGGCCTCCCTCTCCTCCGTCCCTCCGCCCGGCCCGCCGGGAAACGCGGCCGAAGGAGCGCGGCCACTGACGGGACGGGCCGCAGCTCCTGGGGAGGGACGGTCCGGATCATCTGTCAGCGTTTGTCACTGCCCTCCTGCAGCTCGTGGGCATCCAGGGGTCAGCGCCAGGGAAGGAAGTCACTGTAATCCAGCGTGCCTGTTCCTCACAAATTACTGACTCGGCTCTTGGTAATCCTGCCCCCGTGTCTGCTCTCCAGAAAGTGCTTTGAGCAGTTTTCTACTTCTTCTATAAATATAGAGTTTATTCATAACCCAAAATCTTCTAAGTGTATCTGAACAGTCAAACTAGAGAAAATGTTTATTTTTGCAATACTGCATGCGCCTGTGTGCTTTAAGACTGCAGGTGGATGGATGCCCCATCTCTGCAAGTGTTCAAAGGCAAGGCTGGGGATGGGGCTTTGAGCAACCTGGTCTGCTGGGAGATATTCCTGGCCAGAGCAGAGAGGCTGGAATCACAAGGTCTTTCAGGTCCCTTCCAGCCCAAGCCATTCTATGATTCCTCTACTCAGTACCAGAGATGTTGTGGCTAAAACGATTTATTACATTATTCCACGTTTCTGCAGAGGACACCTTCCGTAATAAAATGTAAGCATTTTATTTTATAAGGGTCGCAAAGAGCTGCCACTAGCACTGTGCTTATTCATGGTATTTGGGTCTAAATTAAACTGTGTTTTGTTGACTAACCTGGCTTGGCCTTGTGCAGCAAAGAAACACAAAAACCAAAGAACAAGGTAAGGGTCAGAATAGCCTATCTTGCTGAACAAACAAGAATTGCAACTGTCTCCAAAAGTACAAATCCTAAAATCCTCCATGAAAAGCCAAATGAAAATAAAGAACACATGCAAACACATGCTATCTTTAGGTGGAGCTCCAAAAAAAAGTCCTGGCCCAGACACCTTGAAAACAGCAATTCAGACCCCAGATGAAGAAATGTTGATGAGATGCTGAGTACCGTTAGCTGGGCTTTGATTTAATGATATTAAAGAATAACATTTCAAGAATCTGTCCTCATGTAAGAAGAGTTACTTCACTTTAGAGTGGACTATGAGCAGGCTGTGGTGGGAGAAAAATTGAGACACTACATCGGTATAATTTGAAATAAAAAAAGAACATTTATATAGCTCAGCCTGCCCTTTCTCTTTCAAATCCTACTAATGTCAAGATTTCCTTATGCTCTGAGAACCAAAGGGGCCCTTTCCCCTTAATTCCATTTTCTGGTGCTCCAGGCATGCGTGTGCTCTTTCCTACTCTAACTTTTCAGAGGGCTCTGGGAGTAAACAGTTTATGGAAGCAAAATAAACAAAAACATATTGTAGCTGGAGGAAGGTTACTTGGATACCAGAGGGAGTTTAAGGTCCAATCTTGTTAAATCTACTCATTAATTACCTGCAAGGGGAAGTAAGAAGCGCATCAGTGATAATCACCGGGGACTGAGAGCAGCTGCCAACAATCGACTGGGAACTAAGAAAGGACACAGCAGATTCTAGGGGAATCACAAACACAAGTAGAAAATTTAAAAAAAAACAAAAACAAAAATAAGTAATTTATAAATAAACCACCAAAAAAACTACCAAAAAAGCCCCCAAACCAGCAGTCTGTTCTGTACATGGGCAGTGGGAAAGACTGTGTCAATAAAACAAGGAAGAGGAAACCAACTGTGGAATAATAATAGTGTCTAAGAAATTAGACACAACTTAGAGACAATTGCTGAAAAGTCTGATTTGCTCTGGGCCATAACACCAGTGACACATACTCCTCTGGCAAGGTTTGGGCCCTTGGGAAAGTGTATCTTCCTTGGAGGATATACTCTCTCCTGTTCACCAGCTTCCCCTCCCACCCTCACCAGGAGTAGAGCAAAGAAGCATGAAAGGGATCCTCCTTTAACAGTGATGTCACTTTTCAGATATCCATTGGGAAAAACAATTTTTTGTTTGCTTAAAACAAAAAATAAGTGAAATAAAAATTCACATATTTTGGAAGAGGGCAGAATTATCAACCCCCAGACAAGCCTAAAGCAGTTTAGCATCTATTTTATTTGTTTTAGTGTGACAAGACTCTATGAGGGATCCAAGGACACATGCAGCTTTACAGCAGCAAAACCAAGGAGGCCTGATATCCCCTTGGCTGCCTCAAAGGTAATGGACCTTGCCCTCTAGGAAGCTGACAGCTCCTTTCTCCAGGTCTTCCCTTGCCTGGCCATTTGCAGTATGAAATCAAATTCCCATCAGGGAGCCAGTTCTCCTACACCCTACATCTCATTTTGCAGTCTGTGACTCTAGGCAACCAAATTTCCCCATCATACCTGAGTGAACTTTATGGAAATAACATGGAAATATCTTCCAACAGCCATATTACAAAATATGCTGACTCTGCAAAGCATTACATGTTGTGCTGGATACCAAGAGACAGCTACAAATGTGAAAGAACACATCCCACCACATCCATCCTGGGACAGGAGAAGCGCCTCTCCCGGCTGCCATAATGCCATCTGCCATTGCCACCTCTCAGGGGGGCACTCCTCCCCCCAAATGGATGCTAAATAGACTGGCTCCATAGAGGAGACCACAACTGACATGGAGAACTGTGCCTATATATCCATGTTTAATAGGGAATGGTCATGATTTTTAAAATAGAAATGTTTTAACCACATGAAACACCAAACCACATCTTTCATCCTCTCCCTTACCCTCAACTCTCTGAAACATCTATCAGCTCTCTGAGCACAACTAGAAGAAAAGCTGCAATGTCATTTTTCCTTTGTTGAAACATAACATTGTTAGCGCCATTTCTCTTAGCTGCCCTATTCTGAAAATGCAACAGGATGGGAGGGAAATCAATTCAAGAAAAATATCTACATACTTTCATCACTTTTTGGATACTAAAGATTGTACCATTAAATGAGCAGAAAGAAAATCCAGCTCAGATCTGCCCAACTCACTGAAAAAATTGATGCGGGTTTAGGTTCTTTCTGTCCTGCTTCATGAGTTGCTGCACATCAAGGTGCATCCCAGTTTGACTGCCAGCTGACTAGCAGGGCTGTTGGGACATCTAAATAAGGCCTGTTCCCTTTTAGAACCAAAGCAATCCTTGGGAGACATCCATTTCTGATACCCTGGATGGGTGTCAACTATCATTTTTCTAAAGTCTGAATTCTTCTTACATGTTTGCCTTTCAATCTGCACATAACAAAACCAAAAGCAACAGAACAAAACAAAACAAAAAAAATCCAAAACCAAAAAAAAAAACATTCTGAAAAGCTATCCAAAGAAAACAGCTGGAGTAAAAACAAAATTTTCAATTTGAGGGTTGACACAAGCCACACTATCTAGTGTGCAGGCAGCTCAAGCACTAAGGAAAGCCAGACCCAGAACCCACCAGGCCCTGTGCTCCCACTGGTGATAAGAGACCGGAGATAAAGAGAGGTTAGGTCAGCCCCAGCATATCTTTAAAAAGTCAGCACTAACTCGGAAACCAAGCACTGGAAAAAAAGATATTAAACATTATTTTGATAAGTAAAACCAAATATTCTTACAACTCTGAAGCAAGAGAAAAATATTTTGCTATTATCTCTTGCAGTTGATAGCACATATTATATTACCTATTCTACTTGAGGACTAAGGGTGGAGTTTCCTCATACAGTGAGGAAGGAAAGAAATATTTCAAAAATTATTTAAGATTAAGAAAATCGTTTGGGGAAAGTCACAGCAAACATAATGAAACAAATAATCAGGTATTACTGAAATGATCAGGCAGAAAGTATGTCCTTTAAAGCAGTAACTCAAAGTAACTCAAATTGCTAAGTATTCACCATAGCAGGAGCTAAAAAGACGTATCCTGTCCTGGAAAAAGTCAGGCAGGCAGGTGACTTGTGATGAATGGATCTTTCTAAAATTATCAGTGAAACAACTACTATAGAGCTACTCTTGCACTCCAGATTTGCAGCTGCAGGGCCTTGTCCCACCCTTCAAGACTGGCATGAGTAACAGAATTTTCCAAACTGTCAAACGTAGAAGAAAAAAATGGAGTTTTTCAGACCTTTAAGGAGCAGGAATGAGCAGAACCAATATAAACATTTGGGGAAAAAAATGTATGCCCATAATTACAACAACTTTGTTCCAATAAAACCTCTGACAAAATTGTTTTCCTAGAGAATTAAATCTAAAGCAGTGACCTTTTACTTGAAGGAGGGACACAGTTCCACGTTAATCCTATGTAAACTCAGAAGCCAAAGTAAAATCCTTTCTCTATGTGGGGTTTTTTCATCAAAATACGATTTTCAATGAAAAACCTTTATTTTTATTTCTACCCTAGCTACAGCTATACTGGTGGAGTTTTCAATCAGATACTGCAGACAGCATTTGTTAAATCCTGTTGTGGTTTCCGATGATTGCAAACAAAGTTTTTCTGTAATAAACCCAGCAGTGTTTGCAGGTGCAGACACTAAGTGCATGGCCTTAAAATTAATAAAATAAATGGTTTTAGGAATGGGCTGGCTTCTGCCTTAAGTGAGGAAGAAAACAAACACAATGAAGTCATGAATTAGTTTGCCTTATCATTTGTTTGCCTTACTCTTCAGACAGAGGGCACAGAAAGGGCAAAATCTTTTAAAGAGCTGCTGTAGGTCAAGAAAGGAATCTGTAACCAACTTCTCCAAATTCATTCAGGAATTTCTTTGCCACAGAATTTGAACAAAGAGGGCATTCCTAGTTTTGTGGGTAGGACCAGAATGTACAGAGCCTTTACACATGACCAGAAGAACACACTAATTATATGGAAACGGTGGCTGATGGTCCTAAATTTAAAGAGAGGCTAGAGCAGAAATTCTGAAGGAAAAACCAGGGAAAACAACAGGCAATCCAGTAATTTCAATCTGCTGCTAAAAGACCTGCTTCTTAATTTAAAAAAAGATTCATTGTTTTGCAAGGGTTGTGTGCCAAATTAGCTTTGATTAATGGATGCAACAGGGCTTTATTGATAATGTTTACTATTAAAACAAAACAAAAGTGTCCCTCGCGGGCACTTTGATTTACCCAGTCATCTGTGCATCGCTCCAGAAAATTGCCACAGGTTGGCAAGGGCTTGTTCCCTCGGATTGCTGTCGTCAGTGTTTCGCTAACCCTAGTAACAGCAAGCCACTGGGGAATGCTCTGAGGCCACCTTTGGGTAATCAGAAATACCGAAAGCACAGGCAGCATGAGGAACACGTGAATTCCCCCCCGCTATCACCCTGGCACATAAAGACAGCTGCACCATCCTACAAGGATGAGGACAAAAGAACAGGTTGTTTCCTGAAATATGCAGAATTGTGGCATGTTGTAACCAAACAGAGCAACAGTCTTAAAAAAAACCCAAACAAACAAACTCTTTAAGGCTGACACAAATGCCGGACCAACACAAAGCAGCAAAGAGAAAAATCAGTTTCTCTTCTGCCCTAATTGTGTACGAGTGTGCAGACACACCATCATACTGCCTGAGGAGCTGTCTTCATTCACATCACCCCAATGCCTACCTACCAAAAACTAGTTCACTGAAAAATTGAGGTGAGACCAGCAGCACTTTATACAGTTCTCTTCTGATTTAAAGCTATGGGCCAAAATACACTCAAGTCCTTGACAAAAAATTACAAAAATTGGCACTTCAGCATGAGCTGTCCTTGGGCAGCAAATTGGGCCAGTACTCTTATCAGTAGCCGTGCTAGGGCAGGGTGACAGAGCCATTTGTAGGTTGTTACAGCTTCACTTGAGTAGTGCAATGGGAACTCTTTCTACATTCCCACCTGTTCTGATTCCTTCCTTGCTACAAAGCTGAGATAGCCCCAAGGTGTTTTCTGCCATTGTCCCCGGGGCAGAAACACAACTGCTTCGGCACTGAGAGGTGTCAGCACAGAGCAGCCGGAACAAAATGGGTTATTCCTTATTTGACCTGATTAATTTAATACATTTGCTGCCTTCCTCATAGTCCCAGCTGAATGACAATCTGACAGAGACCATGGAAGAGCTGCAGCCCCCTTGCTATTGACAGCTCCACTATCAGAGCCAGCTGGCACCCCAGGGGGAAAGGAGTTGTGGTGCTGAGTGCAGGCCATCTTCTCCCTTTGCAAAACCAGATCAAGCTGGCTACAAGTCAAACACAAAATTTAATACCTGATTCTGGCACTGCATGTCACAATACCTCATTTCATTCTGAAATGAAAATGCCGTATTTACCATATATGGCATTACATGCATGACTCAAGGTTAATAAAACTGAGTTAGTAACTCCTGGATGAGAGTTTCCATGTAAGTGTACAGTAGGCTGTAATCAGTCACCCTTACTCATCACCTCTGGCAGTCTGGATTACAAAGGACAAAAAGATACAAAAGACTCAATGGAAATTACAAGTAAGTACAAACACATTTCAGTTTCTAAAAGGCAACAGCCTCCACTATTCATTAGTTTCTGTCCCTATTTCAGACATTAAAATTAGACAGGAATGACAGAATCAAAATTAAGAGCCTGTTTCTTCCAAAGGTCCCTCTTTAATTAATGTAGTCATTAGCAGGTGCCTGCAAGAGTTCGATTCAGAGTATTAAGCCTAGTACCTTAACTGTGAGTACCCCCACTGCAAGGGAGTAGGGAGCAAACACCTGCATATGAAAAACAAATCCATGGGGAAGAAAAAAAATCAAATTCAGACTTGCAAACAAGCAGAAGGAAAGAGAGGCAGCAGGTCCAGGAGCAGGTCTGATGGGACGTGACTGATGGGGACATGCTGCACGAACCAAGGCACAGAGCGTGTGGAGGGCAGGTGTCCCTCCAAAGCAGTCAGGAGGCGAAGCTGTCCCTCGCTCCAAGAACTGCTCCTCTCAAAGCTGACCTGCTGACTGGCAAGCACGGCTTCTTGTGCCGTGATTCATGGACATGGCCCCCTGTTCAAGCAAGAAGTGAGAAGAGGTGTGGGCAGAAACCTCCCCCGTCCCCTCCAATATCCACAATATCCACTGGTGCACTGTTACTATGGACCTGTGTTACCCTGGAGAAAGTGTGACCAGGGATAACTTCTATTTAACATCCCCACGTGCCACTCTCAAGCAAAATGCAGCCCTGTCATTCCCTCTGCCTAGGTGTTTGATCTGACAACTTCTGAGCAGCTTTATATGAAAACCTTCAACGGTGCTTCTCAGATCTCTTATTTCGGAGTGAATAGGTAAGTGATGCACCAGTTGCAAAGCACCTAATTCACAGCCCATAATTGCCTGCCAAACACTACAAGTTCACCAGGACTCAGTGTCCAGGGAACCCATCTGCTTCAGGGAGATAAAGTACCAGGCAGAAGCTGCTATGCCATATGTAAGGGAAGCTCTAGAAGGAGCAGAGGGTGTACATATTAATTACTTTTTCCTGGGATGGAAAATGTGCCATTCTCTTAAGTGTCCAACATACACACATGCTGAAAGTACACCTTACTTAGGTATCAAAATCACCTAGGCCTTATATTTTACCCACTTCAGCTCAGGCTTTGGAACAATAAGGTACATATTTGAGTTGTTACAGCATTTACACTTCATTTCTCCAGGAAAAAAAAACCCAACAACACAGAGGTTTCCACTTAAAAATGAGAGAGGCTGGTAGATAAATTATATTAATACACAAATATAAGCAAAACCAAACAAACACCCAAACAAACCCCAAACAAATAAGGTGGATGGCAAACCTAGAGTTTAATTTCTTTATTTTTATTGAAGTTCTGCAGCTAAACGACAAGAAGAAAATGTATTTTGCAGTTTAAATCACAAACTGTCAAATCCACCCTATTTAATTGTTCCAAATATTATAATAGAAGCTAAATACGCTCTTTCAGAATTCATCAACTTTATTAACTTAGCCACATTCTTAACCTTCGCCTTCACTTTCTTTTCGTTTGTAAGAGATTGGAGGGAAAACAAGAAGCTGTTACATTTGCAATGCTCTGCCAGAATGGTGAGCTATGACCATGCTGGAGACAAAGGTCCCCTCAGTTTTAGAGGACAATTCTTGAAACAGTTGGCTAACAACTGCATACAAATAGAATATTTCATGTACTCTATTACTCGATGAGCAGTGCACGGGAAAGCACATACAGCACATTATTTCAGCTCAAAGAGTGCATCCAATCACTGGAAAGCATCCAGTCTGCTTTATAAAATATAGCTACTTAAGAGTAAAATATGAAGGTCAGGAGGAATCAGTTTTGACCCCTAGTGAGGGGGAAACATTTGCCCCAAGTTTTCAGCCTAAGGATAAGCTGGACATTATAGGGTACCCTGGGAACAAGCATATAAAGCGTATAAAAGCATAGAGAAGTTTATATATCATGAAGTAACACTGGAAACCTTTCAAAGCAATACATTCTCAGAAGGAAAACCACAGCACCTCCTGTGTTTCATCATGGCCACAAAGAAGCAAGCCAAGGAGGGCTGCACCAGCGAGCCTGCTAATCCAAACAGCACAGAAACTGCGGGACAAATTGGGTTGCAGTGCCCCTGTAACTTTGGAAACACGGGGTTTAAGTCAGGTGCTGCTCCATTTGTTTGTGTTTCCCACCACTGTGGTCTTCTACATGCAACCAGCCAAGAGAACTCTGGCTGGAGCTACTCTGCATCTGAAATTCAGGGTGTCCAAGTGAAGGCAAGCACAGGCAGGGTCTCACCTGGCAGCAGCACAGAGCTTAACCAGGGGTTAACTTCCCCTCTGCCTAAGAAAAGCACACTTCTGACACAGCAGCTCTAACACGCGATTCAGCAACACCACACAAGCCTCTTCTTCCCTTCAGCCCCTCCATCCTAACGAAAAACATTCCACAATCCCCTGAGAGATTAAGACTCTTCAACACAGTTAGCTTACATTAGTTATGGCTCTTGGAGTAGGCAGTGAAACCAGCCACAACTCTTCATAAAAAAAAACTACTGGGACATGTCCTTTAGCACAGACTGCTGTTCTCCTGTCACTACTTCCTGGAGAGGCACAGTGCTGGGATAGCAGCCCGGAAAAAAGGAAGGACTACAGCAAGTTTTATACAATTATAGATTTTTTTTTCATTTCTATTTTTACCTAGAACACTTTTGATCAAATAAAAAATTCTACTGTTTTTAAAATAGAATATATTTACACTTTCAAAATAGCAAATAATTGGAATTTGGCAAGGATTTTATAGAATAAATAACCATGATGTCTGAATCCATAGTTTTTTTGATAAAGCAGAAGTAGAGATGTGGGTTTAAACAAATGGTTCTGGATATCAGTGCAGATATTCTGTGATACCAATGTTTCTTATTTGAACTTGTTTCTATAGGTTACAAATTTTTGCTTAGCAAACCCATTTTCAGATTCCCTTCTGTGGCAATATTTGCCAGAAGACATAGGAACACAGCAAAGTTTTGACTAAATTTTTCTCTATGTACAAGCACACAAAAGTTGGTACTTCAAGTTATAGTTAAATGCAGGACTTGTGACTGTCCCCAGCTGTTTTACCAGCGTGAAAACTTTTGTTTGCCACTGTATATCATGAAAGTTTTACAGAACCCTCTGCTGTGCCACGATAAAATATGCTAAGACAAATAGTACATACATCAGTAATTGAAGTAGCACCTCTGCTCCCAGCTATGCTTCCATAAAAGCACATCCAAGAGTTCAACCACAAAAATTTGATATAAATTTGACCAATTTTTTGTTACAAATGCATAGAACTATATCCAATTTTATCTTTGCACACCGAACCTACAACATGTAAAAGGTAGTAGAAGACAGAAAATGGGCTTTTATATCAAATCTCTCATTATTTTTTTCCTTTCAAACATTCATATTTGCATATGTGTCCTTATACTTACTAAATAAACATTAATTTATTTTTTAAAAAACCAAAAATATCCCCCCTGAAAACATACAAAACAAAAGCAAACAAAACCCACAACGCAAACCAAAAAATAAGTCTTTCACAAAAAGGTATATAAAGCCTATGATATTTGTTTTGGACTTACTCCAGGCTCTTACACAAATGCTTTTTGAGGTTTCCATAAATGATTATTTATGGACTTGCCCAAAGCTTCAAGAATCCTTTTCACAGACACACATGCCCCAACACTACAATCCATCACATGTTATGGATTCTACAAATGCTAAGAGCTCCCTTTGGGTTTATGGGCCTTTATCTATGTAGTAACTGGCATGACTTTTTCCTATTTTGAACACAAGATCTTGTGCAATAACATACAGGAAAAAAAAGCCCAATAAAATGATTTTACATTGGAATAGCAACAAGAAGTCTGGATTTTGTAATCTTGCTTTTAGAAACTTAATAGTTATTGGTACTCTTGCATCTCATTACTAAAAAAATGTGATTACTTGTCTATTCCTGAAACCCCTTTGTAAACAATATTCATGACTTAGAAACCTAGAATTTAAAAATTATTTGGACTGAAGACTAGAGTGATACTCTGGTGCTATAGATAGGCGAGATCAGAGTTGCCTATCTCTATCCTGAGTTTCTACAGGAAACACTGAAAATAAAAGCTCCAAAAACTAAAAGGTCTTGAGTCTGCCTCTGGAACACGAGGAAAAACTCATCTGATAGTATTAAACTTACATGATGCAAATTTAACCAACCACAGGTATACAGGCATAATTAAAGGGCATCATTTTTACTGACATAATGAGGCAGCATTATGCTACAAACTCCTACTGTGGCAATTCCGTAATTGTTCCGTTTATGGAAATCTGACCCCTTGGTAAGTCTGATGTTCTCAGACCATGATAAATCATTAGGAACTTAACTGACAGCTTTGGCCAGAGCTGTCATCAGGATGTTAGGATTGCTTCCATCAGATACACTGCAAGGACACAAAAGGCTCAGCCCACAAAGATTTGTGAATTTAAACTGCTTTTGCCATTAAAAAAAATTCTCATTTAGACTGGTTCTGCAAGGAAAAAAGTGGGCATTTCACACCTTTTGTTATTAAAGACTGAGAGCTGGCCAGCAAACAGCAGAAAGCCAGTGGCTGCCACCTTCTTAACTGGGCTTGATCAGTCATTAAAACACAGCAGTTACCTGAGAAACAAGGTTTCTCTAATGACGCTAAAAAAGTTTTCCAGGTCATATAACCTGCAGTAAAAAGCAGGCAAGACGTTTAACTTTTGTGATGCAGAAAGACTGGAAAGCAACCAAGTGAAATGGAGGGAGTGGGTAAAACATCAGAGCAAGAAACAGGGACAGGAGCTGGGGAGAGCCTGGAAAACCTCTCTGTGTAAGAACCTCTTCTGATGCATTGTCACCTGTGGCCAGACCTGATTGCTAGTTGTGCTTCTCCAGCACCTGGCCAGAAAAGCTTAGCTGTTTTGATTCTGCCATGTGACTCATTTCCTTTCCAAAAAAATTAAAGTAAATACGGCGAAGCCTGTGCCATGAACTAACTCATGTGTTATCTCTATTCAGAGTTACTTGCTATGTCGTACTTGTGATAAACAACAAAGGCACACATGAACCACGGTCCCATTCTTCCACCCATCAGAAATTCTTTGCAACACACCCAAGCACTTTCATTTCAAAGAATACTCCTCTTAGCCTTTTCCCAATAAAGTGGTTTTCAAAGGAAAAAAATGCTCTGAGCTTCACTCTGAAAATACGTGCTCCCTCAGAAAGTAAAATACGTGAACTAAAAACTCTGAATAAAGAAGAAACACGGGAGTTACAGTGTGCCCTCATTTCAAAGGGCCTCCAGCTGACTGAGGAGGAAGAGGGCTGAGCAAGAAATGCTTCAAAAACCAAACCTTTATTTTACTGTCAACTTTTTCCATCTCTTCTACTAAGAGCTTTATCAAATGCTAACTCTGATTGGTGCTACCAGCTCCAAAACACTCTGCACTACTGTGTACGTTTTAAAAAGAAGAGAGAAGCAGCAGCAGCCCCT
Source organism: Agelaius tricolor (assembly GCF_023055355.1). NCBI lineage: Eukaryota > Metazoa > Chordata > Aves > Passeriformes > Icteridae > Agelaius > Agelaius tricolor. The sequence continues at coordinate 51,361,815 of NW_027269261.1, forward strand.
GACTTCCAGGTGCACAGGGACCAGCCCCGCAGGACACCGGGAGTGCCCCAGGTTCGCAGTTCCCGTTTACTTTTGTTTTTCTTGCTCATTTCAAACTGAGGAATCCAGCCAATCTCTGTGCTCGCTACTGTGTGGAAGCTCGGGTTTGCAGCCAAGGCAGATTAGCCACTTTGCTGGTGAAATACCACGCAACACATGCTGCCTTGTGCCTGTCACCCAGCAGCCTCGTGGGAATGCAATCTGAGCCTGGAGGAGCAATGGAGTGGCAAGAGGTTTAAAAACACAGGAGGAGACACAGCTCAGAAAGAAGAGCAATACCTTCATTTCCAGCTTCTGTTATTAACACTCCTGTCTTTACATGTACAGTTAGGAGATGGAGAGCCTGTGATTTATCAGACTTACTTTTTTTTACCAGCTTACCTAAGCAAGAACTGGAGGGAAAACTATTCTGATAGCTGAAAAACTATTAAAATTTCATCTAGCTTAAAATAGTCTGCTTTTCTATATAACACTTGCTATGTCTGTGCCTCTCATTTCTTTCTAGTTTGTGTTAATTTAGTGATGTAGTTAATTTGAGGACCAAAGACAATATGGTTTTGAGCCCTCAGTTTTACAAAGGCTGGCAAGCAGTAATGCAACAGAGCAGTGGAATAAATTAATTCAAGAACACAAGTGGCCATTTATCACACACTTTTGCCTTTGAACACAAACCTAAGACGAGCACTCGGCCAGGTATGGATTCTCAAACTCTTCCAACACCGTGCAAGCCTGACTCACAGCCCAGGGTAAAAGACTTGCAGCTGTGACAAGTTTCTCCTGCCCCCAAATACATAACCCCACACTCCCTTCAACCCCACAATCCCTGTCAGTCTGGCAGAGGATCCTGGTGAGACAGAAATGCACAGTTAGATTTATGATCCAGGCAGATTTTACAAGTTGAGTCAAATTGTTCCCTGCAAAGAGGAAATAAGCCCTGCATAATCTACACCTCCCCACACCTTCCCTTCCAAAGTGACATATTGTCATCTCCTCTATAGGCAGGCAGGGAGGCTTTCATAGCTTGCTGCCCAATTACAGGAGGAATTCTCCCTCCCCCTCCAGCCGGTACAATGGGTTCTTTATGTAAATCACTCAGAAAAATTAATACACCATTAATCCATCAGTAAAGCTTCATTTCCCATCTCTGCCCTGCAGCATGAGCACAGGCTAAGGAAGGCAGCACAAGAAACTTTATGGAAGTTACATAGAAGCCAGCAGCAGGGCTCAATGGTTCTTCTGATCCATGCAAGATCCCATCCCACAGGCATTAGAAGCTAATCTGGCACCGCTGTACAATATCAATATACCAACAGTCAAAAGTAAAAATTACTGGTTGCAAATGCAAACTCCCTTTTTAGAAGTTTTTCAGTAGTGAAGTAGGTTAAAAAACAACCTTCAAAGCACAGATTAAAGTTGTGTCCTAGCATGCAGGGAGCAAAGCACAAGCATATACATCCTGTGTTAGTGTTCCTGCATACAAACCATTTACTAAAGCCACAATCTGTCCTGACACAGAAGTGGAATTCTGGTCAAACAGCTATTAACGGCTCCGAGAAATGAAAAGAAATAAAAGGCCCTTTGAAGATCAAATGCCCTTCGAGAGCCTGCTTGCTTTTACAAAAGTGACCTTACAGCACAACAGACTCAACCTTACACTTTCTATTAACTAACTACTGCTCTGGCAGCACTAGAGAAATTACAACCAAATCACTCACTTTACTGAGTATTTTCAACCTTGCGTGCACACACGCTCCACTGCCTGCCAGCCAAATACTGGTCCTGCTCACTAACTCACATGAGAAAACTTCTGAAATTTGTTTTGATTTATGGCAAATATGAGGTAATTGTTTACTTAGTGACCTGACAAACTTCATTCAAAAACAGAACACAAAAAAATAAAAGTACTTTTTAGAAGTCCAGGTCTGAACATTTCAAGGGTTCAGTCAGAGCTGCTTATCTCGTATCCTAGATGTCCCCTCCTCTCTGTGGAGCAATTCCCATCGCTTTCTCATCATCTCTTTTATTTTGCATCTGGGACCTCTTCTCAGTCTGCCCTCATAAAACAAAATACACTTAAATTTTTCCCAGCAGGACTATGAGGCAATCATCCAAGAAAAGCCACCCAGTCGTTTAGAAGTGGAGTCTTAAATCACTTTCGGTTCCACATTTTGAAGAGAGATTCTAGCTGCACCTGCCCAAAGACTCTGGCACCAATGACTACTGGCTACAAGAAGCATAAACAAAACTTACCTATATCCCACACAATCAGCACCCAGATGGAATATTAAAGCTTTTTCCTGTTAATTACTATAAGCTTTCACAGATTTAACCCTCCAATAAACTTGGCAAGGCAGTGCTGCACCTCAGCTTTTGTGCTGCCCTCCTCCTCCTCCCCACCTGCGGCTCAGGGCCCCGGGTGGGACGCGAGCAGCTGGACAGAGCCGCATGGAGCAGGGCTGGCACCTGGGCAGCAACTGCAAGGGTTAAAGAGAAAGCGAGTCACCTTTCCTCTGCTGGCTCCGGTAGGTCCAGGTCTCGTCGTCCTCGTCTACCTGCTGCACGCACATGGAGGAGAGCTCCCCATCGCTGCGAAACAATCTCTTTGTCTGCCTTGACAAGGACGAGAAATTTATCCAGCTGACAGCACGCGAGAGGGAGCCCGGGTTTTGTTTGAGTTTGAAAGATCTCGAAACACACTCCTTTTTCATTTTCTTTCAAGCCAGCCACTGGCGTCGGTTCCAAACAGACCTCTCTGAAATTATTCCCGTCCCCTTTTCTCAGCGGTTTTCGCGGGAGGCTGAACCAACTCAATCCGACTTCAGTCCAGGCTTCTCCTCGCTGCCTTTAGACCAGCACCAGTATGGAGGTAGGTGGCTGTGCCAGCGCAGCTCCCCCGAAGCTGTTTTGATACAGCACTTAGGGAGCTGCCAAAGAAAACAAAGGGGAGAAAAGCAGCAGAAAGTGGCACCTTGCAGCAGCTCAGCCGAGCATGTAAGGGCTGAGCAGAGCATAGCACCGAGGCAAGTGTTTTCCCCATTCTCCACTCAACAGCAAAAACTGTAGCTCCACTCTTCTCGCTGGCATCGCTGCCCAGGAGCGTGCAGGCAATCCAGTCCCCTCTTCGGGCTCATCAGGAGCAGCCCACGAGGAGGAAGAGCAGGCAGAGATCACGCCTTGGCATGGCTCTGCTCACGAGGGACAATAAAGCGACTGCACTTCTGCCGCCTCGTTCCGGCTGCCCTGCTCTCTTAGAGAAAAGCCTGGTGAAGGAGCTCCAGGAAGGCTCTTCTAACAATAAAACCGACTGCGTGGCTATCGCTTAGGATTAGAGTGAAATATGATAGGCTCGCTCTCCTAAAAGCAAAACTCCTCCTTTCCTCAGCCAGCTCAGCGGCAGCACAAACTTCTGAACTCTGCGTGCAGAAATAGGAAAGCACTTGCGCACCTCTGCGGACTTGGAGAGAGGGGAAATAAAATCCTGGAGCTTTTCCACACCAAAAGCATCCTGACCAGTGTGCTGAATACGTTAGTGCCCCCGTAACTGGTGGTACGTTTGAAAAGAAACTAAATAAAAGTGCATAGACATAAACAAAATCTGAGCAGATATTTAGCGATCGGGCTCTCACTGGGGTCACTACAGCTCATAAAACGGGTTTTGCTCCCAGCTGTTACGTTCTGCGGCCTTCTCTTTAAACTAGCAGCTAGGAAAAGCACTCCACAGTGTGAAAATTTTAAAAAGTCAGGCACTACTGAAAGCTTCAGTGCTTGCCCTGCATGCCAATACCAATGCTGCTCCCAGAAGGGAATAAGCCTGCAAGATGGAGGGGCAAAGGGAGCATTTTAAAGCAGACAGGAGTTGGTTATACCAAGGCACCCCAATACCCAAGGGTTTTGCTGGAATTGGTCACCAAGATAAAAGTTGACAAAAAACCCCCACAAGCTTCTATCTTGCAGGAAAAAAAAAAAAAAAAAAAAAAGTTGAATGTGAGAGATAGCCACTGAGGTCAGCTGTCAGCTCAGTGAATCCTCAAGGAGATGGTGGTAGAGAAGAATCTGGAGGAGAAGGGGGCGCGAAGATGAAAAAGAACACAAAACCAAACCCTTTATCTGAAGAACAAACATTGTCTTAACGTCCTAACGGCTGCAGATGATGTTATCGAAAGGACAAGGATCGTAAGAAAAGAAGGGTGAAGTGTTCATGCTCCCGAGCTGCCAGTCAGATTTACACTATTGCAGAACACGCCCCAACCCCTTGGCAGATGCTACCGCAGCCCTCTGGATTGTGCTGCACAGCCTCTTCAAAACCATTAAAAACAAAGGCTCTGGCTTTTTCTGAAACTTATGGCTCTCTGACTCATAATAAGAGGATAAGGTTTAACCCACTAACTGGGAGGCAAAAAGCTAAGTACTGTATCAGATTACCCTATGAATCAACCAGGCACACCAAAGTGACCTTTGGCTCCCACTAACACAGCACAATGGGTCGGCCAACTGTCTTCTGTAAATAATTTAATAGGCTGCATTTAAACTGACCTCACTCCAACAAGGTAATGCATATGTACATACACAGGTCTCTCCCACCACTTCCCAAAGCCAGTGGTGCTGTAGTGGGGCTGTGGAGGGAGGGGGGTGCACGCTGAGTGTGTGCTAAGTGAGTGTGAGTGGGAGCTAACACACTGCTAACACTCGCTTTTCTCACTGTGTCATCAAGTGCTTCTAGTTGGGGCTTTTTTGTCTTTGTTTACAGACACCACTCCCCATCCCTGATGAGACAAGAGACCTGGGTAGGGTTGGGAGGTTTCCTTTGTTTTTCTTCCTTTTGCTTACCAGAAGACTTAAGAATTTGGAGTGAGGTACCCCTAGAGACCCAAGCACTGAAATACTCCTTTTGGAGCAGCTCACGTACAAATAGGCAGGATTTTATATAAAAATCAAAAACCATGCTTAAAGTGAACTTAGTTCTTTTGAATAGGCAGGATTTTATATAAATAGGCAGGATTTTATATAAAAATCAAAAACCATGCTTAAAGTGAACTTAGTTCTTTTGACAAAAAATAAACATTTGGAATTGCCAGTACTGAAAAGTACAGAGAACTGTAAACTTACCCCAGCTATTACTGGCTAAATTATACAGAGCCAGATGTATAAAAACCCTGGTAGGAACTGCAGAATCACAGTCATCTCCGTTCTACTGTACTACTTAAAAACAGAAGATCAGAGGAATCAACAAGAAGGAAACCCTTTCAGGTTAACCCAAAATGCCAGGGTAAATCCCAGAGGCCTGCCCAGAGTCTAGGCAGCAATTTAATTTCAGAAATTTTCCTGACCTGTCTGTACCTCTGCCTTTTTAACACGGTGCTGAGTCACAACTTGGTGATGCAAGAGCAAAAGCACCGTGACTGACCATAACATTTCCACTGTTACTGTAAACAGAGTAGAGCAATGCTTTGCTCAGGGTTTAGTATTATTCGATTTCATTGCAGGAAAAGATCCATTGCTATACACTTCAACACTGTCACTACCACAGAATGCTTCTTATTTCTAGGTGACAAGCTTAATATCAGCATGTATCGTTATACATGTGGATCAAAAATAAATTTCCCAAGATCAAGAGAAAACAGCAATTACCATTTGATAAACAATACATGTTGAGTAACTGTTGCAAGTTAAGTCATTCTTTAATCACTAGCCAAATACAAGGCCACGGAGTTGGAAATCCATCCAGAGGAGAGCAGTAAGGCTGGTGAGGGGCTTGGAAGACAAGCCCTATGAGGAACGACTGAGGGAGCTGGGGGTGTTTAGCCTGCAGAAAAGCAGACTCAGGGGTGACCTTATCACTTTCTACAACTCCCTGAAAGGTGGCTGTGCTCAGGTGGGGTTGGTCTCTTTCTCCAGGCAGCACCTGACAGAACCAGAGGACACAGTCTCAAGCTGTGCCAAGGGAAATATAGGTTGGATATTAGGAAAAAGTTTTTCACAGAAAGAGTGATAAAGCACTGGAATTGTCTGCCCGGGGAGTTGGTGGAGTCACCATCCCTGGATGTGTTTGAAAACAAGACTGGGTGTGGCACTCAGGGCCAGGGTTTAGTTGAGCTGTTAGGGCTTGGTGATCTTTAAGGTCTTTTCCAACCCGGTGATTCTGTGAAATTTTAGCATCTGAAACACTGTAGAGGCTTAAATTTAATTATATAAAACATTCTACAAAGCCATATGAAAGAGACAAGTACATTTCTAATAAGCTAAGCCAATTTTCCAACCTATTTTCTCCCTTATGAAGATGTCATACAAGTATATAGGCTTCATATTTTCCAGGTTATGTATGTAAAGGTTAAGGCATTATTTTTAGTACATTTTTTAAATACAAATCCGTCTCAGTAAAAAACATGAAGGAATCACAGAAGAAGAAACATGGGGCTTGAAGTTGAAAGCTAAACTGGTTCCTTCCCCTGCTCTTTTTTATTTATTTCTTTTTAGAGGTGAACGAGACCATAGTCTCACATACCATCAGGATTTTTACCATGCATCACAATCTGATGGTCTAAGAATTCTCTAAAAGTTGTTAAGCAAACACACGTACATGGTTCACAGCCACTGTGTTCTCCTAATGCCAGAAAAAACAGCAAAAAAAGTTTCACAGAAAAGGTTTCGGTTCAGTGTACAAAATCAACACAGCAGAAAGACAAAAACCCCAAAATGCCATAGACATGCTCCGTTTTTGGCTTTTGGCATAATCCCTATGTTAATTAAATTCCTACATTTCCTAATCTATCATTTCTCATGACTCAACGAGACAGTAGCATGGATGATTCACAATTACAGCTTGCTGGGAGAGCTCATGCTCCAACAGCTGAGAGGACACCTCTCTCTCAAGATTCCTGTGTGTTTTCCTTCAGGTGATAACAACTCATCATCAGCCAGTCATAAAGCCATTTGGATTAAGCACCGGCAAAAAGCCATTGAAAACACCTTCCCTGCAGTCTCATCCCATCCTTACAAAGATCTTGCTGCAGCCAGCAAAAGGAGAGGGGCGCTCCAGCAGCCCTGGAAATGCCTCCATCCCAGAAACCACCCCAACACCACCAGATCAGCTACATATGGTCACCTCCCCATTGCACTCATCGTCTCCAGGCAGATGTGTGGGAATTTCAGTCTATTTAGAAACCTTGTCAACCTGACCTCCATTGGAGGTCTTTATCTAAAACGTGCCTTTTCTTTTACAGGTACCCTATGAAATGCTCACATAGCAAACCCATAAAGTAATCCATATTCCTGCATGATTTTTTTACAGTAAAGCAGCCACGGAGAGCATTCTGGCATAAGAGGGCCTCAAACTTCCAGTTAAGGTTGTGTCCCTTTTTATGTGCAGGGCACATAAGTGAGAAACTTTTTCCCTCCCACTGTGAATAGACCTGCAAGGGGAAAAAATAGTAAAGAAATGAAGGAACAAAAATGAAGTTACTTGCCCAAGATCACAGAATGGATAAGCAGCAAAGCTAAGAAAAGAAAGTAGGTCTCCTGCCAACCAGCCTTGCAACCTACTTAAGTAGGCCCTGTCTCACACAAAAGCAATGCCTATTAATTGTTTCTATCACAACCCTTACAGAACCTTTGAACGCCATAATTATAAAGAAAAACTTCCTTTTTGTTTGTACCCTTTTGGGTTTGTCAGTTGTTTTTGGTTTTTTTTTTTTCAATTTAAAAAGAAATACTCCATATCCAAACTAAAAGAGGAGGGATTTTTATACTGTAGGACTGCTTCAAAGCAGCCCATCTGCATTTCCAACTTTATTAGATCCACAAGGAAAACAAAAGAAAAAAAAATCAGACTGCAGACAACTGTTTTATCCTGCAGAGAATAAACCAGCTTTTGGACAGGTCAGTATGATGTACCTGCCACCAGTCTCTCTTCCTCCTTTCAGCTTCTGTGTTCCAGAAGGATTCACTGCATCAAGGCAATGTTTTCTCTGATTCAACAGCTGCACTTGCTTTGATAGGGAAATTCTGTATAAACAAGGGTACAGTTTCTATAAAGTGTTAGGCTAACCTGGAGCTGGTTCTCCCCTCAACAGCAGCTGTATGTAGGGATAATGATGGCTCTTACTGAGAGAGAGAGAGAGAGAGAAATTGAGCAAGGAACACGAACAGTAAAAGCTGGTTGTTAGCCAAAAAGATATTTGTAAGAGGGGTGGACCCAACGTCAGAATTGCCCAGAAAAAAAATACAGTTCTTCTCTAAAATACTTTGATGCCAAAAGAGCAGGCAAGTTAACTGTGCATAGAGACACCCACCTGCTTCAGCCGTATACAAATGCATTCACAAGCTTTTGGCTTTCTTCATCAGCATAATTCCAGAACTGATGCAAACTCCAAATTTCATAGAAAATGTGCTTGCAAGTATGCAAGGAGTAGGGCAATTAATGATGGCAGGAGCAATTTCAGGTACTGAGCTCTGCTAGGTGAGAGTGGGATGGATGCCCTTAAGGCATTTAAAGACCTGGCGGTGTGACACCCGGGGACGTGGTTCAGTGGTGGACGTGGCAGTGCTGGGCCAACAGTTGGACTCAATGATCTTAGAGCTCCTTTCCAACTTAAACAATTCCATTATATTCTGAGGGATACAGGAGCAAAGGGCTTGATCTGCGTTAAGTTTCAGCCTTGCCTACACACGGACGAGCTTTTCCTTCGTGAGGTTTGATGCTGTCATACAGCTTAAGGGGACGAATAACGGGGCTTTGGTGACTTCGGGCGATGTGCAAACATTTGGGTACTCCACGGGCAGCCCTCCTGCCCAGCAGCCGGGACCGAGCCCGGCCGGAGGCGGCAGCGAGTGCCGGCAGGTGGCAGCAGGGATCCAGCCGGGATCCAGCTGGGATCCGCGCTCCCACCGCCCGAGGGACCTCAGCAGCCACACAGTCACCGTGACACACGGTAGTGACTTATCTTTTAGCAGTTTGCCTGTAGTGAGCTGTTATTATCTCTGCTTGAAACGCAATTAACAATTTTAGTGGTTTTTCATTGGGGCATGACCAGTCACTAATTGAGAGACAGCTCTGCTAAAGGCTCCCTCTCTAACTGTAGTCACACCTCGATTCCTACACACATTCTCCTAGATTGCGGGGCTCTTGCTTTCAAAATCCCCTAACTGTAGGGTCACCTCTTTTCCAAAGCTGAGGCTTGGCCAGGGAAGTGCTCTGCTCACAACTGTTAGCCAACACATCCCAAGTGCTGATAGACTGGGGAGATTAACTATCTTAGTATGGAATTTTTGCAAACAGAGTAAGTTTTCTGTCTGAAGGGAAGGGGTTTTTTCCCCCCAGGCACTCAGCTGTTCGCTGAATCATCAGAAGTTATCAACAGCAGTTCTGATCAACACGGGAAGTTTGTTCTTAGAGAGGCCGGGAGAGAAACTGGAGAGGTGTTCAGCAGCATTCAGCACCTCGGCGCTCCTCTGCCCCCCTGCAGTGACCCTGACTCCAGCAGCAGGCACCCGCTCCAAGCCGCCGGCACAGCTGGCATGAAGGATGCTCCGAATGAAAGCACCCTGTGCCTCACAGGGCGGCTCCAACCTCCCAAAAAAGCTGTGTGCTTTTGTAGCATCCTGTATGCACAGGTACTCTTTGCTCTGGAATGCTCCACAATGAACATAAGAGTTTATAAACTCACCTTGCTCTGCTTTAATCTAAATTGTAAGATCAGTTTAGTCTCTCCTGCTACATGATTCAGCATATTCTGTGTTCATACTAAGAAGGGGCTCAAAGCACTTTTAAATACCTGACTGCACAGAAACCTTGCAACACACCAGTTACATTTGGAATTTAGAAATAGGAGGCTTTGGTGAAGCACAAGAAACTTCTACAGAATCATCCAAGTTTCCTGTGGAAATGCTGACGGCCGTATTGAAAGTAACTGGAAGCCAGTTAAAAACAAACTGTGCAAAAAAATTAGTTAACGTGTAATTGAAGATTGTTCTGCCAGCAGGAAAGTACCCTAAGACAACTAAATGAATGTCTGTTTCCCACTTCTCTGATTAAGAGGATACCAGGGAAACTGCAGAAGGGATAAGGCTGTTTGCTTTGAGGTGGAAGCCCTCTGCTGGTTAACATAAACTAATTAGCACACTAATCTAAATGTTTTCGTAGATAAGAGAACCACAAAGAACAAGAAAAGAGACAGTGGCTAAAGAAAAAGCAGAGAAGAACCATCAGCATCTCAGAAATCCTTATTCTTAATTATTTAAACTTTTTTCCTGTTTGTATTTACATACCCTTTGAATTACAAAATACACACTTTAATAAACCTTACCAGGTCTTTGCAATAATAAAATGCTAAAATGGAACGTTAGAGCCCTGTGAGACACTTGGGCAGACCTGACCATTCCAACACTGAGAACACAGCTCATGAGTGTTATAAACAGGTCTCACTGTTTGATATATGAACCACAGCAAAGTATTTCTTCCTACAGATACAAATGCTGCATGTGCACCTCTTTATGTCTCAAATCCTGTATCTTTAAAACACATTTCAATATTACTTCACAGTCAAACCAGCAAAATTATTTACCTTACTTAAACTGTATGTAAGTCTCTTCTAGGGACCAATCTAAGCATGTACAGTTACTGTAAACCATGCATAAATACTGAGCTCCAGAAGACAGACAAAGGGCTCACATTTGCATGTGTGTGCACAAGTACAGGACTGCAGCATTGCTTTTTCAGTTTATTGCTGTTTTTACATGCCAGCTAAGCCTGGCACTTGGTAAGTACAAAGGAGTATGTTGCAACTCTAGACAAAATTTGTAAATGAATCTCAGCCCCACCACACCTGGAAGAATGCTGCAATCTTCTCTCTTCCTGACAACAGGCCCTAGGTTAAAAGAAACTCATTTCTGGGTGGAGGATGAGCACAAGGAATGTTGCTGACACACAGAGGGTGAGGAGGAAAACACTGAATTTGTGTCTTAGTTACTGTCCTACATAGTTATATTGAATCCCAATTAAAATAGCTCTGTTAAAAGCTTGATGAAAATGCAAGAGAAAACAAAACTTCTAAAATAATGAACATATGGCCTATGTGTGTGCTCTCTCTGTATGGAGTGCCTGTGCATGTGCTCACTCCATATGTACACATCCACATATTCAGCAGGAGCAGTGTGACCAACAAGAAAAATTTTCTCCCTCCCTGCAATTTCCCCTTCTGCCATATATAGGTCTGAAATCAACTTTGATTTTTATTGGGTTTTTTTTTTCAATCTGAAACACAAATATTTTCCCCTACCAACAGAAGTTCCTAGGTCAAAAAACCCCCTGAGAATACAGAAGAATAGTATGCAGGGTCAATCCTGCAGAGCCCCTAAATAAAACATTTGAGACACAGGAAGTGTTCACTTTCATCAGCTGTGAAAATAAGGTGAGAACAGGAGGTAATATTTAAGTCCAAGTTGTCCTTAGTAGAAGAGAAGGCAGGATAAATAAGAACATTCACACAAGCAGCAGGAATAATCTGATGCTACCTCTCAACCACTGGCATGTGAAATAATCAGCCTCAACAAAACAGTTGCTTAGTCACAGTTAAAAAACCCAAGAGTATCAATTCTTAAATCACAGCAGAGAGAAATTAAATCAAGGGTTTGCAATCTTCTGTAATTTGCACCACATCATCTTGTTTATGTATCTAAAGAAAGCTCATCTTCTGGCACTCATTGAAATACAGGGTGGGAAGGGTAGAAAGGGAAAGAGAAGTCACATACTATTGAAATTACAGGTGTAAAAAATGTTTGTTCATCAGATACTAATCTGTTGGGAGCCCAGTGGATGTCTCCCACAATAATAACACCCCGAACCCACTTCTCCCAAGCAAGAGAGTTTAGAAAGCAGACTCACTGCCTTCTCACAGCCAATGCCAACCACCAATCACTATTTCAGGTGGTTTCATCAGGGCAAAAAAGATTCACACCTTGATAGTCATTGTTAAATGAAGTCATCCAGACATTTCACTATTAACCAGTGGACTAAATTACAGGCTTAGTCTTCACTTAGTGCTTTTGCCTGCCCACAAGACAATCTGCTTGTATTACCCTGCCAGCCTGAAAGCAGCTCTAATGTACTCATCACCCAGGTTCTTCAACATCTTCCTTTTCAGATGCTTGGAAACCAAGCATCAATCCTGATATATCCTTCAGCTTGACTTCTCCTATGGCCAAGGCCAAAATATTGCTCCAGTCTACACCATTGTTTTTTTCATCTTTTGGCATAACTGCCAGCTCACGTGCTAAATCCAGTATTTCATGAGGTCTGTTACCTTCTCCTTGTCAGGAACAAGGAACATGGCTAGAGCTGGATACCCAAACTTCCACACTTACACAAAAAGAAGTGGAGCATCAGATCTGCAGGAGAACATGCCCAGGTCCCAGGGTGGCACAGCACCACAGCAATAATATGTCTTTAAATCTTTCAGAAGGTGATTGGTAAGAAAAAGAAGGACCCAAAATGGAAGCCAACCCCTTTCTTACTTTATTTTCTGTGTAAGTAAAGGCCACTAGAGATAACAGGATATGTCATATCAATTTAAATGAAACACCTCCCCCAAAAGAAAATATTCAACTCTATACTGTAAAAGATAGATTTTTTTATTGTAATGAAATCAAAATTAAGATTTAACTGCTGTGTTTTTCATGTAATTCTGCCCGTAAAGTCAAGCCAAAATCAGTTCTCCCCAACGAGAACGCTACATCACTAAGTGCTAATGGCAAACAAATTACATTGTGAAGTAAGAGATATGTATTATTTCACTTGCAATAGACATTCCCTATTTACAGGCATCTGGCAAATTGCCTGCAATAGAAAGAGATGCCATGTAGATATTCCTAAAGAAATAAGAATACAGACACATGGGATTAGATACAAAATAAATTTATGCAGAAATACTCATTATCTAATCATGTACTCTACCCGTCACATACCACATTCTTGTTGTGCAACCAAGTTTATTCACCCAGGGGAATCCACCAAAAATGAGAATGCTTCATATGTATTTATTCATCAAATAAAAATAACAATGGTTTCTAGATGGGAACTACCACCTTCTTTTGATTCACATGCCTCCCATGCTACACCTGTTCTAAACTCATCAAGTTAACAAGATTATCAAGATTGCTTATAGAGCCAATATTTCTCTGGAGTACTTTTTTCCCCCCAACATAGTGAAGTGGAAAATATTCTGGCTCTCTCAGCCAGCTTTGGCATAGAGATAATGCCATGCTCTGTGGTTAACTGCTGGCTCTTCTTCCTCCAAGGCACTGTGAGTCATCTCTGCTTTCCACACTGGTATCTTCCAAACAATTCTGGGTAAAACTCTGCTAGTTCATTCTCACCAAAGACATTGTATGAGAGCACAATTACACAGAAGGGATCACATATTAAACTAGCTTTTTTTAAAGCATTCCATTAAAAAAATGTGCAAGGCAAATATTGCAGTAACTATTAATCAAGTCTAAAATTAAATTAAAACTAGCTTCATGAAAGATGCCTGGCCATTTTCTGGCATTTAAGGCTTTCCCTACAAGCACAAGCACAGTCACAGCAGGATTTGCTACTCTCATCCAATGGCACCTTTTCCCAAGCTTAGACAAACAGATGTGAGAAGACGCTTTCAATCCCTACTTGCAGACAGTATTGTTTTTTCATTATGACAAAGTGTTGCTGAGCTTGGCAGTAGAAACCACCCACTTTCAGGAACTCCCAGTGTAGTTAATATTCCTCTGGTTAACAAAAGATGCCTTGGTCTGAGGCTGTTGCTACAGGCTGTTGTTACAGCACTGCACCCAACTGACCTTAATTTATGAAGGGCTGCTCTGGTTACAGGATCCTGAGTTATTCTGCTTAGTTTAGGGCCAGCAAAATGCAGCAGATTGACAGCTCTAAACATCACTCAGGAGGGGAATGAGTAAATAAATAATATCACATTCTGGCTAAAATATTTGGTACCTGCCAGCATCCTTCAGCAGTGCTTAAAAGACATCTTAAAATTCAGATTGCCAGCTTAGTATCCTACATGTTTTGTCTTAAAAAAAAAAAAAGTGTGCCACTTTTTAGACACTTAAGAAACTAAATGGCAATGCAGTTCCTTAATGGCTCCCAAATTCTGGGTGCTCTGGGGGTCACTGTGAGAATCTCAAAAAAAAAAAACCCCTTACAACATTCACCAGGAGAGTGCTTGCAGCCTACCCTCCTGGGTATCAATGGGTGTGCCCTGAGGTGAGGGCATTACCTTTTCTCTTGCTCTCAAGTAAAGCCAGGAAGGCAAGCTCCTGTCCTTCCCTTCCCACCCTCTGTGCGCACCTCAGCTGGGCTCATCCTGCGCTGTGACACTGCAACCCCGGCCTCCCAGAAATGCTGGGACTTCATCTAAATCCCTGCAGCCAGGCAGCTCATGGCCCCAAACCAGACCCAAGTCCCTGCAGCCAGCCAGCTCATGGCCCCAAACCAGCTGTGTCAGCACAGCCAAGGACACCCAAACCTGAAGGAGAAGGGTGGACATGAGCACTGAAAGAACAGGAGCTCCTTCTAGGCAGGTTAAGCTGCTGTAGCCCCAAGGCTACAACTGTCCAGGAGTTCTGCAAACTCTCCTTTATGTTCTCTGGTGAACAAATTCAGGGTATTGATAAGGAAAAGAAGAAGGTCTGAGCATAGTAGTTCCCTGGATGTCTATTCAGCTTGTACTTCAAACTAAAAAATACAAAAAACCAAACCAAACAACCACTTTGATTTTCAAACAGAACTCTTATTTTGGGGAAAATCTGTTTGGAGTGGTGTTTCTTGGGTGTGGGGTTTCTTTTTAAAAAGTGCTTTATTTTCACTGTGTGTGGGAAAATGATGCCTGAAGTCTTTGGCAGTTTTCAACACAGGAAAAAATAAAAAAATCTCCATAGAGGTGAGGTCAGGTTTGAGCAAAGAGAGCACTCAAAACATTCATGCGAATTATATCACCAAAATAGACTCAAAACACTTCATAAAAATGTGTGGAAAATACATTGAGATGGCAGAAAAGAAATATGGCATCCAGGATCTCCAGAATGTCATTACTGGATGCAGACTTTCTTTTTTTTTAGGTTTGGCAATCAGTTTTGCTATGTTGGAAGTTCCCTCCTATGCTAAGAATTATATCCAAAAGCATCTCAGCAACCAGCCAAGACAGAGATCAAGAGAGGGAAACATTATTATGTTCTCCCCAGTTCAGGGAAGGATGAAGCCAAGGTAAATAATTTGAGAGCCGTCTTCCGAAGTAAACTTTTCTTTTGGTTCATGAGTTATTTCTACATTGTCAGCCAACTATAAACATTACAATTTGTTAGCCCATTGAAATTAAGTGGAAGTGTATTTCCACCTTAATTCCAGAGAAACTTGTTTCCCTTACAAATTTTTTAACTCCAGGCCTCCTTGACAATGCTGTTTCCTGCTACTTGGCTTTCAGCACCGATTTTGCTTTGATTTTTCATGGAAACCTTCAGCTTCAGCCCATGCTGTAGAAAACCAGTACAACAAGACAGGGCAGAAGTACATTTCTGTGCTAGAGTGGTAAGCAGGGAGAGAAAAAAAACCAAGAAGACAAGTCAGTCATGTGAGTGAGGGTAGGACAGGCATCCCTGGCATTCCAACCCTGATGGAAAAGAGATGTCACTGCCTTGCAGCTGAGGTGCTCACACAAGCTCACTCCTGAACCAAAACACAGAACATGCACATGCCCCTACTCAGAAAAACAGGTCAAGATGCACCCTGAAATACCCTCCCTGCTTTCAGCAGCAGGTCAGCTGGGTAGACACTCATCTTTTAGGCACTACCAGCTAGTTTGAAGCTTAGAGAGAGCTGTTGCATTTGCATGTCTTCACTGAGGTTCATGTGCAGTTGTCCTACAGGTTCTGCCTGTAAAACTGGGTCTGCCGTCTCCTTGCAGGTAGGCTAGCCTCCTCCTACCTTCCTTCTCATCCCACAGCTTCTCCATAATGACTGCTTTCTTCTCCACTCATGGACACTGTTAGTCAGAGCCACAAACAGACACATGAGAAAAGAACTTTACCTTCTTCATCAAACACTCTGTCCAATATCCCTCCCTCTCCTTGTGCAACTTCCCAGGATAGTGCAAGTGGGAAACTAAGCCAAGGAAGGCAAGATAGCACAGAGAACCACAGAGCTGCTCTGCATGCAGGGTGTGGGGGAGCAGCATCCATGTGCACCCTTCCCTCAATGCCTTTCACAGCCCTGCCAATTCCTGCAAAATTCAGGGTGAATCACACTTATGCTGCTTCTTCCCACATCCCAATTCTTGGGAGCCACGTATCTGGGCAAGAGTCACATCTTTTATCTTCAAAGGAAAGTAAAAAATTTCTAAATTTAATTTGAGGGATGCAGAAATTCACGCAACCTAAACATGATAAAAGTTCAAATCCCAAGAGGTATTAAAAACACTTTTTGTTTCCATATATTACAATTTTTTGGGGGGTAAGCTCGAGATCTGGAGTGCTTTGCTTAAACCCAGTTCTACAGGTGGGAAAATCTCAGCCAGATTCTCTGCAATGGAAGGAGTTAGAGTGCAGGAATGCAGCTAGAGCAGGATAAAGGATGCTTTTCTGGGGAGGGTGCTGAATGCTTGCATGCAATAATTTTAATTCCTGTCGAGGTAATGTGCCTCATCAGGGTGGATGCAAGATGAAAATACAGGCTTTTCATTATTGGATAATTGGATGCACACCCTTAGCAGTGAAAGTAGTTTGTTAAGTAGTTAATTCATCTCCAAGTAGTGAGAACAAGCATGCTAACAAAAATACTGCAAGGTCCCAAGGGTTAGAAGAGAAGCAAGAACTGAAGCAGCAGCTGTATGAAAGTAAGAAATCTTGCCATATGGCCAAAAAGGGTTTAGCCAGTACAAACCAATAACACATTCTCTTCCCAAAAAAGAAAACAAAGCCAAGAATTAGCACAAGTGGTTAAAATTATTTCACTCAATAATTACTGAAACTTAAAATCTTATCCTACAATGCTTCTTTTACTCAGAGAGTTTACTGAAAACCTGATCTCAATTTTTAAAAAATTTAATGATTGAGCACACTCAGATTTTATTCAGACTTTAAAAAAACCCCAAACTTTAGAAAGCTCTCATTCTGAAAAGAGCAATTCCAAAGTTGGGGTTTTTTTAAGCACAAAGTAAGCAACATCTGAGATAACTGGAGTGGGACTGTCACTATCAAGTCCACCCCCTCCCTTTCTTTACCAGCTCTGTGTAAAATCTCTTTCTCAATCTCACTGAACTGGGTGTGTATAAAGGCGAGCAGGCAGCTCTGGATGGATGCCTCCACCTAGCTATCAATTACTGTCACAAGATTTGTACTTCATCTATTTTCTGCCTCTCCCATCTCATTTTTCCTGCATCAGCAGTAAATTTAGGACAAAAACACAAGACTAAAAATTCAATCACTGCCACCTACCCAAGACAATTCACCAATAAATGAGCTTACCAATTTTTATATTGCATGATGTGAAAGATTAAACTGTAAGGTCCTATAGAAAAATTTCCTAATTATATTTCCTTATTTTCTTCTAAGAGACAGGTCACTACTGAATTAATAGATCAGCTATCAAAAAAAAGCCGCTTTGTTCTCAGAAAAAGCAAGAAGTGAACTAAATTCAGCATTTGACACTTTGTATCTAAAGATGAAACACACCTACAAATTTTATCAAGTGACCATTGTTTGCTATACACTGACATTTTCTTTTCTCCCTTCTTAGAGAAAATTAAGCCAATATATTTAGGGGTGAGAAAGAAGCGACATTAATGACTGACTATATAAATCAGGGTACACTGAAAATGTTTTAATTTACATTTAATAAAGTCAGCCATTAATTGATAGGTTTGCCTTGAAAACAAGAGGTGTAGCCCAGATAACTTCTCTGTTGTGATCAAATGAACAGACAGCTGGCAAGAGATAAGTAGTGCACAAGAGTCAGTTACTCAAAACAAATCATAATTCCTTTAAACTAAAATAATGTTTTGGAATTAGAACCCAACAATAGTTTAGAATATTTACAAAAAAAAAAAAATCACATGCTTATGCTATGCAAAGGAAGATGATGATGAGAGTGCTGGACAGCATAGGAGTCTGCTAATAAAGCCTTGAAAGAAAAAAAGATAATCAGCAGAACGAGAGCTGGTGTTTCCATCAGAAGGATGAAGATGATCCCCTGCCCACATGAAAGATGAGACAATTTGGGGACAGAAGAGAGAAGTATTTCCTTCACCCACGTAAGGCATCTGACCTAAAGCTTCATTGCCTTCAAAGATTTTACAAGTTTGGGGAATTTGAACATGGGTTGGGTTTGTTTCATGATTTTTTTTTTTTTCTGTTTTGGGTAGGGTTTTTTTTTTTTTTTATTTTGTTGTTGGTGAGGGTTGGTTTTGTTGTTTTTGAGAACTCAGCACAGCCTTCATATGAGAGAAAAAATTAAAAACTTCTTCTTCCAGTTTATTGATCCCTTTTAGTGTTCTGAAACAGAAATCATGGCAAAAGAAACACCAGCTACACTCTACTGTCAATCTGTTGGTCCACAGCTGAAGCAGTCTGCTACCATCTCCACTGTTTCTATATTACTGCTTAATTTCCTTTTCTCAACTTATGGCATTTCTGAATCATCAACACAAAAGACCAAAATAGGGTCCTGATCTTGGGAATTGGGAAGTTCTCAGGAAACCTGGGGGTAGTATTAAGGAACAGGAACTTTGGCAAACAAGAGAAAAGACATACAAGGAAAAATAAACTCCATTTAGTAGGATTATATAGTCAAACTGAAAAATGATTTTTTGATCTGATGTATAGCTTGCTGGCCCTTTGTTAAAGCAGACACACATATGTTGAATGTCTATTTAAAAGCAGAATACTTCACTAAAGTATACTGAAGCTAAAAAAAAAAAATTTGTAATGGAGACCATAAAAGGGAGAAAACTGTGGAATGTGTTACGTTCATCTAGCAAAGCTGTTCCCTAGCAATCAGCAGTTTCAAGCAGCCTATATCAATCCTGCTCTTAGACACAATAGAGTCTAGTCTGAAATACAAGCCTAAACTAAGGCAAACCATTAGAAAATTCTCCAGAGATTTCTTTTTCTTTTTTCAGATTTTTTTTCAGATACCAGTGGCAGGAAATCCTGATGGCAAGTAACATCATGAGTTCAAAGCTCTGACTTTTTAGCAGGAGGATGGAATCAAAACACCTCCCTACACTTTGCACTTTAAAAAAAGGAAAAATAGAAAGAAAGAAATTAGATAAAAGGAAAACATCAACAGAGGTCTTCATCATAGTAAAAAAATGTCTGGAAACAATTAGCAACTGAAAAATGGAAGAGGGAGAGTAATAAAAATTTTTAAAAACCTTAAAACACTAAGTAGTAAAGTATTCCATTTTTATGAGTAAAACATCCTAAAAATTGCAGGCATGTAACTTCAAGTTCAATACACGTTTCCACAGAATTTAATGCAGTTCAAAATAAAACCAACCTCTTTAGTTAGCCACATTCCAGGGCCATAAACCTACACAGCAAGTCATCAAAGCAAAACATCTGCGCACTGTCCACACATGCAGCGCATGCTTATGAAACAGAAAGAATGATGTCATTTCAGCCTGGTTTTTATTATATCCCATTTGCTAAATTCTCAGCAGTATGGCCCTACCTCTGCCTCTCAGAAACAGCCCAGTGTTGCTTTGCCAGCACTCAGGGCTCATTTACAGTGAAAGATGCTTGCAGAGCCCCATGGTCCAAGGGCTCCCTGTCACGAGCTAAGATGCTACATGGTTTAATTTACCTTCCACAGCTGCCAACAAGCCCTTGCCTATAAATGAACCTGAAGTGTTACAGATTTTGTCAGCATTCTCCTTGTGCCGTCAGTGCAGCCAGCAGCCTGCTCCCCAAACACAGCTGGCCTCCAGCAAAAGGGCTCAATTCCACACAAAGCAACACAAACATGATGCTAAAATCAAGTTTCTTGTGGAGATAAAATCTGCTGTCCAGCAAAGAGCCAATGCAATAAAAGCTGAAATTCTCAGACATCAACTGTCCCTGAGGCTGACATGTCTTGAGCCCACTTGATGCAGCAAGGAGGGAACACCATATGCCAGAGGAAATGTCAGAGGCCAAACACATCATGGCTTTTCCAAACCAACTGCACTCTGTCCATCAGCCTTCATCCTTCAAGCTGTCCCCCTCAGAAACTTCACTTGCACCCTTCACCACTCCACTTGTTCAAAAATTCTCCTAAACAAGTGCCCATTTATCCACCTGCCAGTTGTTTCTTGAAACCAGCTAAACATTCCCTCCATTCTCCCACCACTGTTCCCTGTCACCTGTTACTTCTCCTGAAGATGATCACTCATGTAATCAACACATTTTCTACAGAGACCATAAACAGAGAATTACTCTTGCAACCTGCAGAAACACTAGAAAGCATGGCTAGGCTAACACAGCACTGTGCTGCATGTTTCTTCCCCTTTGGGGGAAGCTAATGTAAATAAAATGAACAGATTTCTGGTACTAGGACTTGGAATATTCCTAGAAACTGTCTACCAGACTGGCTGCCTTTTTTTTTTTAAATATACCATTCTAAAGAGAAAGACAGTGTTGTTGAGCAGAGCATATAGTTTTATAAACGTGGCAATTCATTTCTTGTTTTTACTGATTTGAGAAGGACTAGCACACTTTAATGAGGGCTTTGTAAATGTAGACCCTTGGCAATTCTGTGGAAGGATACAGAGTACATGTGTTTCTCTCAGACCAGTTCCAGGAGATGGTGGAAAAAAGCCATACCCCTCGATTCAAATGAAATCACTCCTGTGTCTCTTCCAAAAATTACAATAGCACCATGTACAAAACTCATCAGTAACTGGAGAATCTTGGACTTCATTATTTAAACCTGGATTTGATGCAATATGAATGCTTTTTCAAAAACAACTTTTCACATAAAGGCGTTAATATAAACTCGATCATATGTTTTGGGTTGTTTTTTTTTTTTTTTACACATACCAACACTTTCTTGTAATACTCTTGGACTGTGTAATATTGGCCTTACACACCGCATGTAAAAATAGTCTGTTCTCTTACCAAATAATGTGCTTGAGGAACCCCAGGAGTTTTAAATCTGGACGGGCTGTAATGGAAACGCAGGATCTGCTTGTGGACTCTGAAAGGGAAGCAAGTCCCTCTCCTAGGGCTGTGGAGGCCAGCCTCCCCACGGGATGGTCCGCTTGGCTGCCTCTCCAGCCAGAGTCACTGCAGCACACTGCCTTCTTTCCATCCCTGTCATCTCTTCTGGCCCTTACCTGCTCTGATATCAGTGTTACTACGGCAGCAAATGCATACAGTACCTGGACAAACTGCACAACAATTCTCTCTACCCACACATTCGTCCAAACTTTCATGAGTGTTGTACTAGTCCTGAAGGGAACACAAATTTTTAAAATTCCCAAATGTATCCATTTCCTGCTTTAAAACAGTCTTTGCATATAAGGTGATCTAAGCCAGCTAAATCCACAGTCTAGTGCTTGAAAACCTGTCTGGATAACTGAGAGAAGTATTTCATTTTGAGACCCTAAGATAAACCCCAGAACTCAGGTTTACTCCAAACAAAAACATCAAGTGAAAGAGTGACTAGCAACAGATAAGAGTCTTAAAATGGAACAACTTTACTAATATAAATTAAACTGCTTTAACTGCCACTGAGAAAGAAAATACTATGAGCGCCTTACCATTCCTATAATTGATGGTAAGTTCTTTAACATTCTAAAATTATATGAAAGCTATCAATAGACAGATTACTTCATTAAAAGCTTTTGATGTTCTATAAAACACGTATAAGCACACATTCACAAAAAAAAAAAATCAGGTGCAAGAATGGAGTGCGTTCAGTCAGCATCTTCTCTCTGCAGGAAATTACTCCCATCAGACATCTGCTTATATCTATTTATACATATACACAGTTTCCATTCCTTTTGAATATTGGAGACTATTTAAATCTACCCAATAATTTAAGTCCCAAATACAAAGCAGCTAGCAAAAAGGTCATCCAAAAAGAGATGCTGCTCCTGGAACATATGAAATATTAAATCACATTTAAAAGGCATTCTTAGTTATACTTCAGTTTATAAGTCTCCCCATCTGGAGTGAGGCAGTATGGGAATACTGACACTCATTTGATTGTATTCTAAATCTGAATTTTGATGTCTTCCAGGTAAAGGTTCAGTTCACTAGTATTGCTTTAAAAAAAAGGAGTTGAGAGTCTTTGCCTTTTTTTATTATTTACTTTGTTAAAGTGGTTCACTGATTTAGGTTTACTCAGCAGCATTCTCTGTTGTTATTTACACTTGGTTTAAAATGTATTGTGCCCTCAAAATGACAAATACTTAGCTTAGAATCTGTGCACTTGGACTGTGACCTTTTATATAAACCAAAATCAATTGTAAACTTTTCATCCATAAACCAAAATGTGGCCTTTAGCTGCATAATTATAAATGCTGCGCAGTTCTAATAAAAACCTTCAGTTGCTCCTGCTGTAGTCAATTGTCCCCTTCTAAATATAGAATAGTGCCAGGCCTAGACACTCAGGTCACCAGGTAAAGCTTTGCACAGCATAAATCTGTCACCACCTTTGCTCAAAGCATCTCTTTAATCAAAATTCATTTACTGTGACAGTGAAAAGCAGCCAATTTAGACAACACAGCTAGATAAATCTGAACCCGTTTGTCCTGTTTTCAAAGGAAGGCGATCACAGTGGAAACTCAGAGGAGTCAGCAGAAACTCTAGCAAGTTGTCAGCCTGCCAACTGACCTTTTTATTTTTTTGTTTGTTTACTTTACATTCTTCAAAAATGCACGTTCACTGCAGTCGTTACCAAGCTCCAAAGGAATTTATGCAGGATCAGAAAGCTCCATGTCTCTGTTCTGCTTCTAGGTAACGATTACATTTATTAGAGGCATGGGTAGCCAGCCAGTACCACAAATAAGATCATGTATTTCCCATAATTATAAGGGGAAACATTAAGACTAATATTGTTCAATTTTTCCAATGAATATAGTTACCACTGAACTCTAATTTGACTCATTTATGTCAACATGAAGAGATAATAACAAGTGCACTCGTAAAAGGAGGGCATTTCACTTAGTGATGTCTAAGGCATAAATGCATTTGTAGTAAGCAACTACAGAGCAACTCTAGCTGTTTATGTATTTCTTCCCTCTTTTTTGCTTCATACATATATTTTAAAAAACCATAAATCTGCCATTTATCTACAACTAAATGAAGACATTTGCTTTAAAAATAACAGGATATGCTTTTCTAAAGCAACTTACGTTTTATGAGTGGCACTGAGCTTTAACAAAATAATAAAGCTGTGTTCCACCAAGATCGGTTCAAAGTACCTTAAAATATTTAAGTATTCTTATTAAAGTGCAAAGCTGAAAATTGTACTGGAAATTAACATATCTTTACAACTTCAATAAATGCTCCAGTCGAGGCTACCAGAATAGAGACGGAGCGTTAGCACAGGTTACTGAAATTCAGCATTCTTGGGGAAAATGGAATCACACAGTTCCCTGTGGCACATCGCGTGGTTAATGAGGGAGGAATTAGTCAAGCAATGTTATTACATTTACATTTTCATAACAAATGGCTTTCTCCAGGGAAGCCCAAACAAATTACCCCGACTATTAGAGCAGCGCAGGACACACGGAGCTGAGGTTTGACATCTTAGTGGCAGCGCTGTCCACCCGCAGCTGTCCCTGTGCCAGGCAAGGGACACAGCTGCCCCTACACACACCTGGCCCCAGGAGCTGATCTGGCTGAAAATTAACCTGGCAAAGTCAAGTAAAGCAAATCAAACCTTCTGTGGGCAAGTTTCCATCCTCTCCACCGCCGTCTGATTCTCCGTGCAATCACGAACACACGTGCGCCAGCGCAGGGAGGGCACAACAGGCACGGGGGCCAAAGATTTGCTCAAAGCAGGCCCCAAATTTTCTTCATTTCCCAACAAAGCCCATCAAGACAAGAATACAACTGACCAGCTGCAGAGATGCAGCTCCAGCTGCAGCACTCGGGGAGCTGTGCTGGCGCTGACCCCCTCCCCAGCCCCAGCCCAGGCAGCTCCTGCTGCAAAGCTGCTGCAGTGGCAGAAGGGACCAGCCAGTCACAGCTGAGAGATGAGGCAGAAGGAAGCCCCGAGGCCCCAATTTTGTGCAGCTTAAGCCGATCTAATTGCTGTCTGCCGGCATCCCAGCCCTCCACTCCTGAGCCTATTACCCAACAGAAAATTATCTTTTTTTTTTTCCGTTGTGTCATCCCATGGGTTTTGTTTCTGTCTGCTTACTGAAATGGCTCAGCAAAGAATGGAGAGCGGGACCACAGTAGTGGAGGAGACACCATTCAGCTCACAGATAGGTTTTCTTAGGCTGCTGCTGACCTACAGCTTATATTAAATCATTTTGCAGCAATTCCTACTGTCTTCTTTTAGATACAACTCAGCATTGCCACAAACCTTTGCATCACCCATACTTCTAATTTAACTTAACCTTTGCTCATAGGCTGTACCTTAAAGTAAAGAGCTGTTGAAAATACTTCTCATGTCTTCAGGACTGTAGAATATACAGGTCTCACCACAGCACTGCTCCACAATGCTGCCACAGCAAGTCATCAAAGGGATGCAAGGGCTGGCTGATGATTCCTTTGGGTCTCATAACTTGCATACTAAATCCCAGCTCTGTAAAGCAAAAGTCAATCAGGACTTCCTCCAAACTGCCCTCTTCAAAGCTGCAGAGAAAGGCTGTGGTGAGACATGGGGTGGAGTGGCGTCTCACCACAGGTTGAGGGAAGTCCTGACTGAAGCCCAACATTTGCAGGCTCACTCAAGCTCCCACGAGTGACACTGAAGCTCAGTGGAGCTCCCAGGCCAGGTGCTGAGCAAGGGGCAGGTTACACACCCAGGTTCAACAGTGCACCCCTGGCAGGATAACCATGGCTGTGCCTCAGCATCTTTATTGATCTTCTCCAACAGAAGAGAGCCAACGCAACACAGCCGGCACAACCTGTCATCACTTGAGTGTGACGGCGTGGCATTTTCCACAAATAAACACAGCATGTACTACTACATGATCGTGCTGCAAAGGCAGGGCCACAATCCTTTAATTTCCTGAAGTAGGTGGAAAAAAATACAAAAGAAAAACACCATTAAGATCATTAAGGAGGAGACGCCCTTGTCTGAAATCACCATCCAGCTACAGATACCTTAAAAGAATTAATACCTGCATAAATATGCCTTTGTTTTATGAATGAGATTTCTTTCTGCTGCATCTCCACTAGTGAATTAGTAAGTAGGGAGGAGGCAACGTTATTATTTACAAGAGACTCAAAAATCTATCTACACACCCACAGCATGCTTCAACCAAGACAATCAACCCTCCATTAGAGATTATTAATACATGAAGCCCCATGACCCCCATGATTTGTGATATTATTTCCTCCACTTTACAAACAGAGAAAACTACACAACAGCAGTTATTAAAAAGCTCTGTGAGGAAACCCACAATGGAGGACAGCATATTTCCATGGGGCCAGGATTTTTCTCTGGTCTCTGACTCTGTGCCTGTGCTTTAACTTCACAATTCCTACCAAACTTCAGTGAAGCAAAGCTGAAATAATTAAAGAGACATAGCCTGCTTCCACTGAAGCCTGTGGCAAAGCTCTCATTATTTTTACAGAAGCAAGACTAGACTAAGCATTTTTAAAGCAGTTGTGATCACTGGAAGGCACCACTGAGTTCTCAATATTATTAGCTACAAGACTGCATCTATCTAAGAGCAATGTTTCTTTTAAAATCTTTAAAACCGGTCTGAAAACCTACCAGGTTTTTAAAAGCTCTTGTTCTTCAGAAGAACATTATTGAAAAAGCACTGAATGGTAATTACTTTGAAATTTTTTGTATGAATAATTTAAATGTGTCGCTAAAGCGCATACCAAAGGCCACTCCAGCAAGGGATGGGGTCCCTCTGAGGATTCTCACTTCTTTCATATTTGCTTTTGCCCCTGGTTATAACAGCTTTTCCTTCATTTTCCAATTAAAATAGTATTGTAATGAGATTTGGAGTCAACAAGCTTATTGCTGTATTCACTGAAAAAAAAAAATCATTATATACCTCAAAATGGAGGAAGGAAAGCTTTTCAAAGTCTTTTAGATCAAGTTCTTAATCTGAAATTGCTTAGATTATAAGCCATGGCAGACACACAGAGTTCTTTGCACTTGGCTGCCCTGGGATTTTTTTGAGTAATGAAATTTTCTCTACATAAGTAGTGTCCCACTGAAACAAACCCATCCTAAAGATCATGAAAGATAGGTTCCTCCACACTTCCTTGCTCAGTTTTTGAAACAAAAATTATCTCCTGGGTATGAGATATTCCTAACACAAAGGCATACACAAGTTGTCACCAAGCCTTTTGGGCAGAAAATGAGCAAACATGCATGACTTCATTATGCTTTAACTGTGACCAAATCATTGCAGCCAAGGGCCTTCGCATACAGAACTGTGCCAAGAGCATCAAAAGGACCTGCCTTTATTAAGTGTGAGCAAGAACTGCCCTGACCAACGTGAGTACAACAGCTCTCACAGGAGAGGTCACGGGCAAATGAGCTGCTGTGAGCCACACCAGGCAGCAGGGAGGGTTCAGCACAGCAGCTGAATTACTCTCCCTGCAAGGAAAGGGATAAAAAGGAGGGTCTGCTCCACCAGAGCCACTCTGATCTGGCTGTACCTCTCACAGGATTTTAAAGAGAAAGCTTCATTAAGCACCTCTAGAAGCCAGAAAAGCATAGCTAACAGCAGTAAGTTTCACACAGGAGAAAAATACCATGATTATTGTATCAGAGGGTTTTCCAGGAAACAGGGGATGCAACAGCATCCTGAAACCACACACACCTGTATGTTAAATAAATCTCAAACAATGAAATTTTTTGCATGAGCTTTCCTTGATTTTGCAGCACAATGTAAACATTTGTCATGTGGACAATAACTGCCATGTCAGCATAGTTTTTCAGACATACTCACCCTGATTAAAGAAAATGGAAGCGAAAGCCTAGAGTGCTGATGCTTAAAGGAAATTCCAACATTTCAAGTGTTCGTGCTTTTCACCAAAAACATGTAAGGCCATGGGAAGGCAAAGTATGTAACTTCAACAAACACTGCTTCTGACCTACCCGCAATCACAGAACAGAATTACAGAAGACTTCAAGCACAAAAGCAGCTTAGATTGTTCTCAAACAAGGATATCTGTGAATACTCAAAGCTTTTACTTATTATTTTAAAAGGCATGAAAATATTTTGCAAATCAGCTTTAAAGAAAAAAGAATCTTCATTCTTTGCTAGTCTTAGTCTGCACCTCCTGTAAGCTTATCAGTATAAGGAAGTTTAGGTTTTCCACAGTCTTACCTGACTGTTTTAAGTAGGGCAATGTATCCTGTCATTCCAGGATTCATTAAAACCAAGTCCCTCACAACTTCAGAACATTACAGTCCTGACTGAAGATAAATCAGTGAATAAATTTATTCACTTAAAGCAAAGAATACGCATGTTTCTCTACAGCAGCAGGCCTTGTGCATCATGTATGGTTAGACAATTTTTTTTAACTAGCTTCATTTTCAGATGAAGAGCAACAGTATTCTCAACAGCAAGGACAACTTGTTTTTTTACAGGCATGAAAGCAAGTCCTTTCTTCTCTTTGGTCAACTAAATGCAAAAATATAATCCCCCTATTTAAATTTACTTGCAGTAAGATTTGCAAACTCGAACCACATTTACAAAAAGCCCTACCTGCTGTTTCCTTAGAGGAACATCTCCTAAGTAGCTCAGTTTTCCATAAAGGAACATGAACTGTCTCCATTCTTCACAACACAGGTGCTTCCCATATCACAAGAAAGGATTTCATCATGCTGGTGAGCACAGTGCAATTTCAGCTGTTTAAGCCATCTGTACCACTGGATTTCCTTGTTCAAACTAATCCAATTCAATCTCATTCGTGTCTTTTCAGTCGTCTACATATTTTCATCCTTGCAGATAGCTGGACATCTGTGCCAGCTACTAAATATCAGTCACTCACACATTTTCCCTAGTCCCCTGGCCCCTCTCTAAATCTCAGACACTAGCTATTTTCACTTTATTCCACAACGTGCCAGGTAAGCATTAGTCTCATTTCACAGATGAAGACACAGTTATAAAAAAATGTACTGACTTGATTAAACTGAGGGGGAAAAGAAAAAAAAAAGACTTGTGAGTTAACACTTGTGATCAACAGAAATGGAGTAAAGGATAAGAACTATTTCATTTAACTATTTATTTAAGACACTGTTAGTACTGTGCTACTGAAACTTGAAGTTAATACAATACTATCATTATGTTTGGCAAAGTAATGCTTTGAAAGCACTCATTAAGCCCAACTTTGATCACAAAAAGGCCATATGCTACTAAAGTAGATTTTTGAAATATAAAAAGTGATATAGGACTGACATTAATAAACATTCAAAAGGAGCCTACACATAGAAATAAAGGGGGGGGGGAGCCTATAATTTTTCACAAAATCTTTTATTCCATTTAAATTGTACTATTAAGCTGTGCTACTAAAAAAAAAAGAAGTTGGAAATCTACTTACCAAAGGGTAATCCTTTGCTTTATATACCCAGAAACAGATAGGGCGATTACAGTACATTTAATATTTGATATGAAAAAGAATTAAAGAAGAGAAAAATAAACTGGTACCAGATCTAATTTCACACTCAGGGGATTACAATGTAGAGAATACAACACACAGGCATTCTTCACTGACAACAGCACTGTGAAATGCTCAGTAGATTGCTGGCACTCCTAGGATTTAAAAGATTTAATGTTCTGCTTCGTTACTTCACAGCATGCAAAAGTTTGAAGGCCACTGGAAGACCAAGCAGCTTAGCAAGGAAAAATAACTGAAGAAAAGGGCCTCATCGAACTTACAGGATCTTGATGGACCTTTTTTGACAGCATTTTACTGTGCTTAAATTGTGGAAATTAAAAACCAGAGTCCTTCTGTTCCCTCAGGGTAGTCAAGGCCATGTAGTAGGTGCCACTCTGACTGCCCCAAAAGTAGCCTGTACATCTACTGACACCCCATTTTTACTTAACCAAATAAAAAGAAACTTAAGTCCTTTTCTGCTGTAAGGAATAACACCTGCCTCCCTTAAAAAACATATATACTTGCAAGAGGAAAATAAAAAAACAAACCACAAAATAAGAGAAACAGATTGATCAAACTCACACCTGGAGTAGCTGAATTAGAACTTTTCTTTATACTTGAATAGAGGTCATTGCTTGTCCTGGATCTCCAGGAGTGCACACTTGGCAAATGCATGCTTTCAGCATTGGGGTGGACCATTGCTCCTCCTCAATGTAAGAATTATAATTAGGGCAAAGCATCTTTGTGAGCTGCAGTAATTTCCCCCTTTTCTCCCCCGTGCAGCCAAGCAGGAGCAACCCTGCAGGGTAGGTGACAGCACTACAATAGCTAATCCCAACAAGAGAAACTCTGAGCGAGGAAATGTGCTCTGAAAATGCAATATGTATTCTAAGAGGATGAGACTCCTGAGAGAAACAGAAGGTCTCAGTAATTAGTCCTTGGGATGAGAAGGTGGCTCTTTTGCCTAAGAAGTCCTTTCAAATCTTGGATATTTAGTTTAGCACAAAGAAAACAAGCTCTTTTGTTAAACAAACATCTAATCACCTAGAAATTTTAGAGGCACACATGCAACTTACAAAAAATAACTTCAAACAACTGAATTTGGTGTTTAAGGTGCCCTGAGTTATTTGCATAACACAAGGTTTTCAGTTGTTTTTACACCTTTTATGAAGAAACATTTGGGAGGAAATGTTTTGTTCTTCTTGCTCTATTTAGAAAGCGCTAGAGGGGAAAGTCAAAATCCACACAAAATACATCTCCCCTGCCCATCCCTTCTCGTGGTGCCTCCTGGGGCCTGCCATAAGCCTCCCCCAGTGCTGAAGAGCACCGATGGGGCTGATATACCACAAGCACAGCCTGAATGCCTCAGGGGGAGCCCCTACCCTCCTCATGCTTTATTCCCCCTTCTTGGTAACCATTTCACCAAGACCTGCCCTCACACACTTCTTCCTATTTTCATCCCTGAAGAAACCCACTGGGGCCAGGAAGAGCCCATCCCAGGAGGAGGTGGCACAGTGGCTCCTCAGGGACCGCACATGAGAAGCGTGTCTTGTGCCTCTTCAAAAGGTGCAACCTGTTAGCAGAGAGCTGGTCACCGACCTCGTGTGGTCCTGAGCACTCCCAAACACGTGATGAATAGGCATTAAACCAACCACATTCACTTTATTAAAAGCATCTGAAGCTCTGCACGGAACATCTGAGCCGGCAGTAAGTTGGCTGTGGGATGTGCTCTGACACCACGGCCTCACCACTCAGAGTGAGAGCAGCACCGAACAATTCCCATTTTCCTCACCATTGCATCCCTCCCCTCCCTTTCCCCGCTAGCTGTACCCAGCAAGGATATGACACTGGTGAAAAAAGCCTGATCCTTTTTTCCTTTTCCATGCCAGCTTACACTTCAGCTCACAGGAGAGATGCACAGCTTACAGAGCTGCAATGGCACAGCCAACCCATGGTGTGAGGCCACATGGCCATGAGAGAAAAGGATGTGCCAGATGAAGGGACAGCAGGTGACAAGGGAAGGACAGCCCACACATTTGAAACCACCACAATTACATGATATTTTGGCAATACAGGCAGCTTCAGGTGTGCTCTCCTGTCATGCCTCTCCCGTGGATCTACAGAGCACAGAGAGCTCAAGGATTGTGCATTGCCAACTGGAATTTCTGTAGCTGACTTACTAATTTAAAATAGTGCAGGCTGCATTTCTACCACCAGAATCATATTCTCTGTGAGTTCATGCATTCCCAAGTCTCACTGAGTGCCATCACTCACCTCCTAACCTCGTCAAATTACTCCAAAAGTACTCAGAATCTGCAGCTTTCATAGGTAAAACATGGGAAGCAAAAGGAAGATAGAATTGAAGAAGAAACAAACCAGGATTCCCTAAGCAGTTCTAGTTAATGCAAAGTTTGAAATATCTAGGTCTATTTTACTTTATATCCCATATGAAAATGTTACAGCAAGTACAGCACAACATGTAAGCAATAATTGCTTTAGAAGGCGCAGTAGTACACAAGATGAGTGCTAGTGCTGAGGCCAAGAAGAACTCATTTGTAAAAGAAAGATATTTGAATTAGAAAGCATATATTAGTAAGTAAGGGTCTCATCAGCGAATGTATTTTCATCAAATATAAGGCAGCTCTAAACGCAGTATGAAATAGCTGCTGTTTACAGTACATTATTAGAGCCATACAATATAGTGTTTCATTTTGAAAGCTTACTGGACTTAAACTAGACTGGATAGACAAAACAGAAGGCTGCTTATTATTTAAGCAGCACTCACCTCAGAAGGATATTAAGTTTACAGCCTGATGCTGCTTGCTCATAACAAAGTCTAATTACAGCCTAACAAGCACACCCACTGGCTTCAGTGAGACTCGGCAGAGAACAAGACAGGATCCACTGTATGTCAGGTTTGGCAGCTCCCTGATGAAGTGCTCCAGAGGAAACAAACCATTTGGCCAGTTAATAGAGGAAACTATTTAACACGGAAGCCGGGGAGAAGTGATGCAACTCGCTCACCCCACAGCTTCTGCCAGGGCCAGAAGCAGGGCTTGGGAGCTCTGCAGCTTTCACGTGCTTGCACAAGACCATCAAATCTCCTAGGGGAAAATGATCACCTTCAGCAGATCCTTAATTTCATCATTTGTTTAGAGCTTTGAAAGAAAGTCACTGAATCACTTGTTTTTATTACACTGGTAATTGCAGAGGGACTTCAGGTATATGTATATATATATATGTCACCACCTTCTATTCTATTAGAGGAATGTACTCTTCTGCAGCTATAATAAAATGCAGAAAGACAATAAAGGAAAATAACTGGGGAAGAAACTGCGGACTAAATGACTGTTGTTTTTGAGCTCCACCTTCCACCTCCCCATCATCAGACAAACATCAAGTAGTAAATCAGTCCTGCATATCAGCTTGGCATACCACAACACACAAAATACACACCCATCCAACTGGTATCTCTCCTCCAAAACACTGAATATTCAATGCCAGCAGTATCAATCTAGACAGCAATTTCACTCCAAGAGCTATCTCTTGGGTTTGAGTTGGGCTCTCTGCTTTGCTCTTCAAACTATACTCCACATTGCCCGTAGACTACTCCTGATCATAGTCCCTGCTCAAAGAATCTCAAGTCAATCAGACCAGACAAAGTGGCCACCAAAGTGGCTGTGGAGGTGCCTCTGTTACAGGGTATCACAGCTGGGACCACTGATCACAGAACTGTCCTATGGAGAGCATCCTGGAAAGCAATGCTACTGGTAATGCAGGGACTGCAAGACAGTGACACATCGTGGGGAAACCGCGTCAAACTGACTAAATGTGGATTCCTTCCTGCATCCCTTTATGTTCTCTATTTATATTTATAAAAAAACCCCAGACTTTCTTAAGCTGTGCAGACTCACATGTGGAGATGAATCTGACTGCATTTAAGGGCTGGGAGTGTATGAGGGAAAGTCTTTGCTCTGCTCATGACAAGCTATGTATATTTTGTTGCAACTGTAGAACAGTGGCCTAGATAAAGTGAATATCCTCAGCAGGTGTGTTCCTGATGCATCACAGCACTAGCAGTCTCAAAACATCTAGGGACCAAATACCTGTGTTTCTGAAAAATAACAAAAGGAAATCACAGAAGGAGGAAGGGATGGAGGTGAGAGTAGAGCGCGGCACATTGCTCCACTGAAAAAATAGAGCTTATATCTCTGCATTAAAACATTGAAACCAACTGCATCAACGACACCCATTTTATCTCTCACAAACACACACGTGCTTTTGGAAGGCCTTGAGAGCCAATTCATCAAGGCAGGGCAGCCCAGCAGGCCATGCCCACATGTGGTCCTCCCACACTGAGGCTCGTCCCAGAGCCCAGCACCTGGCTGCAGTGGCTGGAAGGATGAGGATGGAGCAGTGCAGATGCCAGCCACGGTGCAGGCAAGGGCTGGCAGCAGCTCCCCACACACAGCACACTTCCCAACCCTTTTTCCAGGTCTCCTAAAATGCTTCATCTCCCTGCATTAAGCACAGGGGAAATTGCAGTCATGCATATAATCAAAACAAGCCTAACATGACAATTTTGGATGTGTACTAACTGGTGAATCAGACATTTTTCCACCTCTCATTTCTTTCCTGTGTTAAATGATGAGTCAAACTAATCCTTCCCCTTTGAAACTGTAGTATTCAGATGAGAAGTGTAAAAGCAGACTTGGTCTTTAATTCTAAATTCTACATGTATTTTGGTTACAAGTCTTAATAAGGGCATGCTAAAGGCCCTTCAGTCACTTCCTTTCCTCTTGATTTTATCTTGTTTCATTCAAATCACCATGACTTCATACAATTTTGCTGTTTCAAGCACTGAAACCTGAATGAAGTAACAATCAGATTGCCATCAAATTCTAAGGTCCCCCCAGCAAACACAGACAACCTGCAATTTCTTCCATATGCCAATACTAGCAATGCTGCAGGTATCTCTACATGGTTTCAGGCGTGCCTCCATGTGCTTCTCCTGAATGAGCTGGGAGGAGGAGAAGGAATGAAGGAGAAGGAAAACGATAAAAAGCCAGGGTGGCCATTATGTCACCACAACCATTTTTCAGGATGCAGTCCTAAGGAAAAGCTCTTGGGTTCACATATCAGCAGGAGCAGCCAGTTGGGATTCCTGCCTCACTCAAGAGGAAGAACTTCAAAAAGCACACACAACTGGTTCTCAGGCTCTTCAAAGAGCTCTAGAAGCAGGAAAATACCAGACTGCAACATATTCAAAACCCAATAATAACAGTGGCAGCTTCTGCCATCTTCTCACATTAGGGATGTATCTGCAACCAACCCCAGGAGCCAAGAGAGATAAAAAGCCAGTATAATCAGCCCACAGGAGAAAATGGAAGTCAGGAAGAGGGAAGATGGAGGCGTCTCAGGAACAGGGAAGATGGAGGCATCTCCCAAAATATTTAAATTGAACTATTTTGGTCAACTACTACACTGGAAGTTTTAAAGATTAACTCGAGGGGAGGTAGAGGTTAGGGTAGAAGTAGAAAAGGGAAGAAGTAGAATAATGCTTATTTTTGATCAGTGTTGTCAGATGTGCTTTTCAACTTTTAACTCTGCTTCCTTGGTGAAGAAGAAAGTGAGCTATAAAGAGGTTGCCAAGCTTCGAAGCAGGGAAGAAAAAAGGAAAATAAGCAAGCAGGTAAATGTCTCAAAGACACGGCTTCAAA
Source organism: Agelaius tricolor (assembly GCF_023055355.1). Taxonomy (NCBI): domain Eukaryota; kingdom Metazoa; phylum Chordata; class Aves; order Passeriformes; family Icteridae; genus Agelaius; species Agelaius tricolor. The sequence continues at coordinate 51,396,347 of NW_027269261.1, forward strand.
AGGAACCGACAGTGCCAACACCATTAACTGGGGAGACTGCCTGCATAAATCCGACCATATTTGAATGTGTTAATTTTCCCAAAGCTTACAACTGAATCAAAGGCTATTTCATACTTCAAGAAAAGAGAAAGGGTCTGAATGAAGCAGGGAAAGAACACCAAAAATCAGTACGACTGTGCCAGTGAGGAGAGCACAGGCTGACTCCCACACAGATGTGCTGTAAGCTCACTATATGATTTCATCCAGAAGAGCCTTTCACAGTAGTGCCTGACTGAAATGCTGCTGCCTGCACCCTACAGTGATGCCAGCATGCCTGTTTACACAGCCATGCTGACAATCAGATCTGGCTTCACCGTGCAAAACAAAAGCCACAAAACATGTTGGGGTTTTTTTGCATTTTTAAGCCAGATCCAGTCCCTGTTCTGGGTCACATGAGAGTTGTATGGCTGTGCCAGAACAATTGGAGTGCATGTGAGGCTGACACAGGGGATGTGAATCCATCTCGTAAAAACACAGCTAAAGCCAGCTCTCCTTGCCAGGGACAGACTTTTCTAGGCTTAGAGGAATTTCTCAATGAGCAAGTAAAGCCTATCCACGTAGGTCTTTTTGGAGACAAAGCTACATCTGATGCATTACCCTATTGTGCATCCAACAGACATTTTCAGGGGATGAATAAATAACACCTTGTTCCAAAGTTTCTGGCTCCCTGTCACTGTCTGCTGTCACTAGACTGCAGAAGGGAGTCCCCTACAGAGTGTAAGACACAAGCTGCCTGCTGAAGGGACTGCCTGTGCCTGGCACACCCAGGCTGCAGCCCTGATTTTAGGTGACAAAAGGACAACCTGTGACAAGAGAGGCAACTGTCCAGGGCTTGCCACCTGTGCTCCTGAACAGGCACGTGCAAGAAAATGCACACGGCAAAGTTTTACTTGCAAACCCCAAAGCCATTGTGTTCTAGTGCATGTTACACTGACATTCAAACAGAGCTCTGAATCCCAGGGGAAAATGCAGTTGCTAAAACACCTGTATTACAAGCAGGGTTCTGAGTGCAGTTAAATGCCTGTTTCTTTTGCTACATATCAGTTTCAAATCCCCTCTACTCAATTTACTTCAACTTTTAAAGAGATAAAATTCACCCCTCATTTGCATTACTTTTGCAATCTCTTAACGTTTTGTTTCATTCATACATTCACAACTGCTGAAATGATCTTTGATTTGAGAAGCTGAATTCTCATTTGCAAGGCAAACAGGATTCATAACCAAAGAAAATAAAATGCTCATCACTTTTATTAAAATAAAAATACCTTTCCACATTTTCAAATGCTTGATTCCTGTTCCTCTGAGTTTTAACTCTGCAGAGTTATCATAGCATACTTCAACAGACCTTTTCCACTACTAGAGTAAGAAAGCACTCAGATGTGAACTCTTGCTTTGAAACGGAATGGAAAATCCTGGCAGGCTTCTGTGGAATGTAAAATAAGCCTTATGTGCAGTAAAACACATGCAACAATGCAGAGGAGAAAAGAAGAAGAGTCATTGGTTTGACTAATTCTTGCACAGATAAATTTTGGAGAATAGAATAACCATGTAGAAAACTCATATACACTGAAAAAAGCCAGTCTGAAAATGGTAGCGGGGTTCATTTTTTGCCCCCACTCTGTCCCAGCAAGCCTCACAATTACTTAGACAAGAAAAGGTATTTTATGCCTTTTATTAACAGAGATTCCCAGACCCATGTAATCCATATTCCATGCATAATCCCAGCATCCATGTAACCCATATTCCACTTACTTTTATAAGTTACTAATTTGGAAAATTAATATATACAGACCTGAAAATTTAGTGAAAGAGCAACTCCAAGAGGTGTCTTAACCAAAGCTAGTACTAACACACAGGAGCTTTCAGCTCCCTGAGAAATTAGGCTGCAAAGCTCTGATTTGTAGCTCTTCAGGTCTCTGGCACCATACCATAGTACACAGCTGAAAAAAAATCATCACGATTTGGAAGCACACGCTAATGATGTTTATTTATGTGAAAACTGGTGCAAGTAGTCAAACTCACACAAAATAAATTTTATCATTTCTCCCCAGCTACCTTCCCCAGGTTTACTTTTACTTCTGTTTAACAGCTATTTTCTTCTTATTTGAATATTTCATTAAAATCCCGCAAAAGATTATAAGTTTCTAATGCTGCATTTTTTTTTTCAGCTCTGACAACAGTGAGAGAACCTTTGGCTCACACCAGCACAAAAATACATCAGTGAGGTGCAAGAAACTTCTGCTGCTCGTGAAATGTTCTCAGTGTACAGCACATACCATGTTCAGGGCAGTTACTGTGCTTTCCTAGAAAGAAGCATTTGATGTACATCTAACAAAACTGATTGTAGCAGTTGGAAAACAAAAGGAGTGTAACAATAAGGTTATTTTTCTCCTGCTTCTTAGACACCATGTGCTGACAACGTGGGCATCTCTAAGGAAGTTCTGCCTACTTGGTAAAAAGTGTTAGCACTAGAAAATTCCCTGTTGTGAGGATGCAAACTCCAGAAGTTTGGTCGATAGTTGTATGACAGATACACATTGATAAAGCCACTATTTCCAGCTTTAGAGATAAAACCACTCCGTTTTCTTTCTGCATTAAGTTTTGGCTGAGTATGTGGCCTCTGCAAGTCCTTCTGGTGCTGTCTCTTGAAATGATGCAAATAAATTGCATATTCAACATTTCCATACAAATGGGATTATATAAGGAATGCCAGGACAACCCAGATGTACAAAAAAAATATTACTCATGTTCAAATATTTTGTAGTTAGTTTTTCTCTACTGAAAATAACTTAAACTTGTATTTCTCACATATGTTGCAGAGTTCAAAGTCTTTGGGAAGAGGAACAGACTTCAAAGTATACCTTCAGAATACTTCTATTTTAGGATGAAAAATATTTTTGTTTTTTATAATTTTTAGTTGTCAAACATATTTTGAAGAGAGATGATGAGCTCAGACATGCATTACTGAGCCTGGTAGAGAGATTATTGGATAAAATTCCATGGGCTGTGCAGGTCTGACTAAGCACTGCTCTGTAAAAGCTTGGTATGAAGCTACAGACTTGAGCAGAACAGAGAAACAGGCTACTCCAATTTTGCACTCAGATCATAATTTAGAGCTTATGCTCATCCTAAAACTGGCCCAACCTCTTTACTTTAATGTTGGTGCCAGAACTGCTGCCTCTCACCTGTGTCACTCCCATGGAAAACTCCCACTACCTACGCTAAGAGATTCCAACCCAAGCTATACACCCAATAAATGACCTTTTCTCAAAATCATTTAAAGCCTTGAGAGAAAGTAAAACAAATGGGGATAAACAAATGGCAAGGTTGATGGACAGAAGGAATAGAAATAGAGAAAAGAAGACACAGCTTCACAGTAGAATTATAAGCACAATTAATTGGAAAGAAGCCTATGGATTTGTACTGTTTATTTTGAGCTACAAAATATAAATTAAATACTGCAACTTAAACAACCATTTCCTTACTCATTAGACACAGGTATGCATCAAGCCTTTATATATTAAAATGATGAATAATTCTGCATATATCATCCAGCAAAAGCTCATGCATGCTATATGACATGAAAGAAAAATGAAGCAACAAGCAAGTCAGGGAAAGACATTCAATGACTAAGCATCAGACCTGGCAAGGACAACAGTGAAGCAATCCCTGCACTGACAAGTCGAGTTAATACACAATACTGACAAGGTGGGCCAAACTTCTTGTGCCTCAGAAGGCAGCAAAGCCTGGAAGGACAAGCTAGTAGGAAATAATTGTAAAGACTGACATGCCTTTTGCTTCCTGATGAAGAGCAGTGGTGGCAAGAGCACTGCTGTGCAAGGAGCTATGGTTGGCTGCTTCCCTCTCCCCTGGCCTGCCAGCTCCACAGCAGGGGCTGCAAGGAAACAGCACAGACAAAAGGGAATAGAAGGCAAAAGCACAGCAGACAGTGAACCAGAAAACATCTGGTTCATCTGGTTATCTGGCCAAAGCTCACTCTTTTTAAAACACTTGTCTCTCTAATATTACCAAAAGCTTTCTGGATATTCATCTTGATGGAAGTGGAGAGGGATTTTTTACAAGAGTATGCAGTGATAGGAGAAGGGGTAAATGGCTTTAAACTGAAAGTGGGCAGGTTTAGATTCCAGGCATTAGGAAGAAATTCTTTACTGTGAGGGTGGTGAGGCACTGAAGAGGTTGACCAGTGAACTTGTGGATGCCCCATGCCTGGAGGTGTTGAAGGCCAGGGTGGATGGGGCTCTGAGCAACCTGGGCTACTACAAGGTGTAGCAGACCAGGCAAGGGGGTTTGATCTAGAACTTAAGGTCACTTCCAGCCCAATCCATTCTATGAAATCCAAGCGTGCAAAAACATTAAGTACCTGCACAGTGTAGTAAAGCAGTCAAAACTGAAAAAGTTTAGTCACCTGCTAATTATGAAATAGAAATATAGCAATATGGACAGGTTTAATGCTTTTAAGGACATCAGACCCCCTGTGGAAAGGGCAAATTTCCAAGAGTCACATGATATTTGGTTTGAATTTTTACTCTCTTGCCATTTAGTATAATAAATTGTGGTTAAGAATTTGTGTAAAAATTGGAGCAGGTTACAGAGGAGTAAACTATTTCTGAATTTATCAAATGACCACGAAAATGTTCCACATTATTTACATCTCTATCATAGTGAAACCTCAAAGTAGATTGAGGGTACTTTTAAAGAAGTTTCATGATAAAGCAGCACTTGATAGATAAGCTTTGGAAAAATCTTGCTGTCAGGTCCCTAACCTGCAGCTGAGAGCTCAAGGCAGGAACTCTCTAAACTCTGTGGTAGTTCCTTCCTCAGACACCAAAACTCACATCAGGTCTCTGACAGATTTGCAGCAGTTGATAAAAGTCAGACAAGTAAAGTAGCTACTATCTCCACCCCCACACCCTGGCCCAATGCAAAAGTTCCCAGACTGCACACGGAGCAGCTTGGGAACAAATGTAGTTTTCCTCCCAGGACCCAGAGTCTGTTTGCCTTGGTACATGCCCAGGTAAAATGTGTAGATTTCTACATAGGAGCAAGTGGAATTGCTTGCCAGTTGTTGCCTCTCCCTGAAACACAGTTTTCAGCTCCCATATAATTTCCCATCACAGGAGGCAGACAGCCACGCTGGGAAATGGCTCCAACAGGCCCAAGAGTGAACAGGATATGAAAGTACTCATCAAACCAGCTTCTGGCTGCACAGGCTATGGCAAACTTCTCCTTGCTGCTGTATCCCACAACTTGGCATAAGGAAGCGTCCAACCAAAGGACCATCTCTAGATTTGAAGAATAACCTGCTAGAATTGTAACCTTAACTTTTAAAGGATAGTCTACTATAGCTCTAATGTCCCATTGCTCTGCTTTCAACATGACACTTCCTACTAAAATTGCTTCTGTTCCAGTTAATTTACACTTTGAATCTGCTCATACAGTATCAGTGTAACATTCAAATAATGTTACGGATTAACATTAATGTTTTATTTCAGCTCTAAAGACACACACACAGTGAAAATTACCTTAGTAGGAAAAATGTGAAGGAAATATCTAACTAGACAAGAACTGTGAACACCACAGTTATACCCAACAACCAGTTACAAATAAAACTCTATAGCCAAAACCAACTTCCAAATTATTTGTTGCCATGAAAGCAACTTCCATTGTTCTTCCCAAGCCAACCTGTCTGTATGGACTATGAGCACCAAATTATGTCCATCTCAGTGAAGGTCTTCCAGAACTCTTACCACAAAGTAAACATCACACCAAAATTTATCATTTATCAAAATAATCACCACAATTTTCCCATGTTCATTGCTTATATTCAAGATTTATGCCAGACTGGCATTTACTCCAGTGGCATTTATTTTGGTGAATGGTGGCAAGACACATGATGACACACCTGACAAATAATAAGTTTGGTATGGGGAAATGTGGATATTGGCACGTTCTCAATCTTCAATTTATTGTTTTCATCAAGACAACCCCAGCTCTAATTTGGGAACATTTTATTTTGGGCAAAGAACTCATCTAGTAGAACAAGTCATACTTTGTTAGTTCTTGCCCAGGGAATAGGTGTGTTTCTCAAATTATACTCTCACAGACTAGGAATAAAGAGGATAGGTTGGGAAAGAAAATCATTATTGGAGCTGCACTTCAATTTAGTTGGAGACAGTGGAAAAGAAAATACTGACAAGGTATTTGCACATTTGGAATTTTTTTCATACAGTGAAATATTGAATAAAAAATTCAGCAAAAGTAACTCAAAATATTTTTAATGCACCCTATTGTAACAAAATACCCTATTTCATTTCATTTCATGTTTCACTCTCTACCATTATGACCTTGTGTTGTGAACAGCCTTTGTATTTTGAACATGTATTTTCTATTTGGCAAACATCTACTCTACAAAGGCAAATTTTATATTAAACCTACCAGAATTTAATTCTCAAGTGTTACTGGAGATGCATTTTTTAATAACCCTTAAATTTTGCGGATATTAAAGTGCTTCACATTTTAAGGAAAATTCCTGCAATTGATGTGTCAGTTTTGAGTAAAATTAGTGCTTATGAGAAGGCTCCAGGTTAATAACTCTGGAGAAACTTGTCTGTTTTTGTTCCATTTAGATCTGTAAAAAGCCTGAATTTTTGTATTAGAAATGCAGATCCTGTCTAGCCTAGAAGATCAAGAGTCTGTGAAACGGTGACGCTGCAAGAGTAACAAAATCAAGTTCAGACAACAAAAAAGCCAATTTCATTTGGGCTTCCCATGAGTTTTTTAACCCTTTTGAAGAAATAAAACCACAGCAGTAATTTCCCAGTTAACAGAAAACAGAACTTCATTCATTTTGGCCAGCAGGTCAGCATGGTTGTTTCACATATATCACAGACAGGGTCAGGAGTATCCCTGCATGGCACACAGAAGGCACGAGGCCCTCAAGGGATGCTGGTTCTGAATTACCAACAGCCAAATTAGGAGGATCTGAAATAGACAAGTCTAGGTTTCAGCTCTGGCCTGTCCTATCCCAAACAAACAGATGGAAAGAATACAATTGATAAAAACTCTAAATACAACTTTGTAGTTCAGTCTAACCTTGTAATATTTTTAGTTTACAGGGCTTTCCCTTTGCCTACTTTTTTTTTTTTGTTTTGAGGAAAGAAAAAAAAATGTAAAAATTATTTAACTATTGAATGAAAATGTCTATAAACAATTACATAAACAACTTGACTGCAGTTTCCTTTTGAGCTCTACAACCATATGAGCAGCATCTTTAAATGTAATTTCTCAGTGACTTCAGATCCTCTATCATCTGTAGCCTGGGAATTCAGCACCTCTGGGCGGTATACAAATTTTTGATCTTCAGTTTTAAGAAAATAATAAGACAGAAAAAAAAACCCTCTTACTATCAAATCTACTAACATCAAAAAAGGGCATTCTTTTCCTCAAAAATTTTCTGACTTTAGCTGACACAGAGTAACTAGAGGCACATTTGTGCATTCATGCTTTTCCAAAAAAAATAACCACCTCTAACTTCTCCCAGTGTGCAGCATCAATTTAAAAACAATCAGGAAAAGCTTTATAAACTAGCAGGGAACAAAAGATGTTTCTGGTATCATGACGAAGCCAACACTGACACTGGGGAGTTAGCAGAGCATTGTTGATAAAAACCTCCTGAGCAGCTACTGCAAGCTTCAGCAAATGGAAAAACCAGCATCATGATCCAATCACAATGTATTCCTGAGTTTAGGATCAAAGTGCCAGGCTGACAGATTTCTGCCAGCTAAAAAACAGGTACATTTCCTATCAGGGAAAAAAAAAAATTAGTTGGAGGAGTAATGTGAAAACAGACAGTAGTTTTCATTTCTGCCCTGGTTGCCTCCTCAGTGCTAAGGCTGCAGTCCTGCTCTTCACACCATTAACATTGGAGACAAGGATGCAACCAGCACCTATAACTTAAAATATGGCAGATAAAACCAGAGTGGATTTACATATCACAGGACATAAATGAAAGCAAGTTAACACTGAAGCCTTCCCTTATACTAAACTCTTCACTGTGATTTTCCAAAACCTCCTTTATCCCACCAAGATTAAAAAACTGACACAAAGAAGCAAATGTACAGGACAGAATGCAGTACACACAATTCTTTACCAGATAGTAATAAAATAGCAGCTTTTATAAAACCTAAGGGGAGGAGAGACACCAACACAGGATGATGGGTTTAAACAGAGCGCTGCTGTGGTGGACACGTGCTGTGGCACAAGGCTGCTCACCATCCACTGGTGACAAGGGAAAAGGAGCAAAAAAGGGAAGAGAATACCTGGGAACTATGAGCCTCCGGTTCACAGTTTCCTAGGAGGATTAAGGAAACACATTTTTCATTGTGACAAAGCAGCAGCCCAATTTCATTAGCTTAAACAAGTATTAAATTCACCTGGCCAGGAGTAAGAGACTAAATTTAGCACTACTGACTGTGTAGCCATGAAGAAACTCTAGGTAACTCTTTAATAACTGAAGTTTTATTAATTTAACTACATCTTCCACACGTAAGCAAACAAAAAATTAAATGTGCTGTGGAAATTACTTTATTTGTGCTTTTCCCTCCAATCCTTTACACATCTCCAGCTATTTACAGAGCACTTCTGTGTACCAGGGATTCACATATTTCAAGTTGACAAATAAAAAGCAGTGAATGCTGGAACTGCAGCAATAACACATCTCAGAGATGTGGACATTCCAGCACCAGTAGGGAATAACTTGGATTAATGACATTCTGCAGGGAAGCCAGGCACCTCCCAGTACAAGGGGCAATGATTGGAAGGTCAGGTCCCAGTCCTAACAGTCCCACATCAAGCAGCAGCAATTTGGTGAGCACAGACCATCTTGGCTGGGTACCACAACACCAATTCTGTGTTTATTGCAGCACAGGGGTGCTGGGGTGGCACAGCCATCAGCCTCACTTCATTCATCAGGGAGCTGCAACCGCTGGCTGCATCCAGAGCCACAATACAGCATTTCCCCTCAGCATGTCACTTTTCTGACAATTTGCTTCTCTGCTCCCACTTACACTCCCTTTGTTCTAGCCCAATATGTGATGCCATACAGCCCATGTTAATCTTCCCTGATTTGGGAGAAGAAGACACCGCATTCTTATCGTGCCCTCTCCGGCTGTGTCTCCCGTTGCTGCTCTGGTTGCTGCATCCCTCCTCACCTCACATTCCCTCACTCTCTGCCTGGGACACCAAGCTCAGGACCTGGCTGCCCAGTTCCTCACAGGCAGTACCTCTTCCCTCACAGGCTTTTCCCACATTAAGGTGTCCAGAAATATCCAGGACTGCTGATTCTCTCTTGTTACCATGCCTGCCTTGTTGATATTTTATTTTTAAAAGAACCATATGAAAATCAGCATGACAATGAAGCAGAGCCAAGCCACTAATCAGAAACAGTTTGAAATTAATTTCCTTAAAAATATAAAATATAAACACTGGCACAGTATGATGAGGAACAAAAAGTCTCCAACATCAAAATGAAACTTTTTTTCCTTTTCTTAAAGTATGATATCATTGTAGCACCTCTAGATTTTTAGAAGCAAGTAATTTTTAAAAGTATCCTTTACTTTGTTGAGTTAAAAAATAAGAGAGCAAGCATATATAACACAGAGAAACAAAAAGAAAGAAATATTGGAATTTTCCACCTTAGAAATTATGCAGACACATACCTGAGATAAAACAGGAAAACAACCTGTTACCTATTTATCTTAAAAACATTTAAATGCATAGAAATATTTTGGAGAACTTTTTTTTTAAAGATGTAATTCCACAAAGGCTTCTGCATTTGATTGACCACACAAACAGTTCCCTTTAGGTGGTGCAAGAGAACAAAATGTACATATTTGTGGGATTGTTCCCTAAGAACTGCATTAATTCCTAAAATACAATCAAGGATTCTAGAAACAATTCAGAAAAGTTCCTTTGAAGCACTCTTATCCAATTTCAGTATTTGATATGGCATTAACTGAGCAGAAAAACCTTTAATAAATTAGAAGTGCAAAGAATGCGCACTTATACACAAATACAGTGTACTTATACACAAATACACACTTATGCACAAATACAGTGCACAGACTTCTATACATCTTTTTCATCCATATCTGCAGCTTTTTGTGCAATCTTCTCCTAAAACTCAGCACTCTGTTTGTACCCATAATATCAGGCTTTCCTACATTTGTTCCCTATTTAGCCAAGGCAGGCATTCCAAATGCCCTTTTTTTGGTAGCTCCTCCTCAGTTTATGCTATTTAGCTTTGTGGTGCCTATAAAGCCAGATTTCACAGAACACCCTTTTACACTATCAGATGTGGTTATTATCCTACACAGTTATGTAGGATTTTCACGTTTTCAGAAATAACAGAAACCAAAAATCTTCCTTTGTTATCACAAAGGAAGCACTATAATGCAAGCAAGATTTTTTTTTCCCAATGCAGTTTGTCTCAAAAATGGGATTTTGCTGGTGTCCAGAGCTCTGCACAGCACTGTGACCTCAGCCACATACAATCAGAGTCATAAAACATGTGCTGGACCTGAATAAAATCAATATCTCTAAAAACAGTGAGATAAGTAGAAGACTCATATTTACCATTCGGCTCAGAATATTCTGCATCCATCATCAGGTGTCAGCAGGGACAAAGCGAAGCGTCTCGGAGCACCAGCAAATGGGCTGCTTCCACTGAATAGTTTGGATGCAGTTTGACAACGAAAACACTTTTTAAAACAGAAAACAAGCAGGCAACAGCAAGCTGAATAGCAGGTGGAAAGCTCTAGTAAGCGCATTCTGCGGCGCAGGCAGCTGCAAATCACAACAGGCCATTCCCCCGGTTTGTCAGGGGATCCCTACGAGTTAACACAGCTTGCAAACAATAAATATTGTTCTGGCCACTCGTAAAGGCCCATTAATTTTGTCCACGTTTATCAGAGATTGTATCTCAATTCATAAAACTCTGTGTATAAAAGAGCCTGTCCTCCAAAACAAATTACATCAGCTCCTCATTAGTAAATATCTTTAGAAACAAAACAGGAGTCAAAGTTTTCACAGTTTGAAAGGCAGAAATAAAAACAGTAGTTTTAAATCGACTCTAAATGAAAGCATGGTAGAGTGAAACAGCTATATTCCCAGCAATTGTACCAGGCAAAACACCCATGCAGATGGTTTGCTCAATATCACTTTTTTGTGACAGAAGACTCAATGTTGCCCATTTGCATTAGAACAGCCAGACAAAATCTCTGTGTGCGATAATTTGCTGTAGCTGGAGAGAATTTGCAATGAGAGCTTGAAAGTTTTCATAGCAACCCCCAGTGTCCCTGTGTGCATGAGGGATTAGAAAGGAGATGGACGCTTCCTTTGCTGGCCGCTCAAAACCAGTGACACAGGGCACAATCCCAATGCCACACACCTTGAGCTTTCCCTAGGCTGAGCTCCAAACTTCCTGACCTTCAGTGTCTTTTAGCTATTCATCATCTTTCTCTTGCCTAAACACCCTGCCTTCTCTTCCCCCTCTTTTCCAGCTCTCCATTTGAAGCCCTTAATGCGGGTCATTCCAGTTCTGACAATCAATAGTTTTTTTGGAGGGTTTGAGCTGTATCAGTTTGGCTCTAATTTCTCTCTCCACATTTTTTTTATAAGTCATCTGAATGAAGAGCAGTTCTTACACACTAAAGATTTATCCAGATGACTGACCCCATACACAGATAGAATTTTTTAACACAAACAACTGTAATTGGTTGACAAAAAAAAATTTATACCTTGATGCTTTTATGCAAAAAAGCTGAAGAAGAACTTAAATAGAAAGCCCTCAATGTAAGAAATTGTTTCTGGCATGCATATAACTTGAACTAGAAGCATATAACTTGATACATTTTACAAATACAAATGCCTGCCCAGCAAAATCAGTAGATTGCAACAAGGCCAGCAGATAGGTCCCATCTAGGACTAGAGTTTTCATTAGTACCTGAAATTCTTGAAAGGCTATAAAATGAAAAATGTAAACATCAAAGCCACTACAGATATTTTCTAGAACTCTTCTGGCTCCTTCCTGCAAGGGTGTGTGATAATGCACAGGTAGGTACAAACCACAGCTACCACAGTGCTCTTAATTCCTCGAGAGTCTAAAGAAAGCAGATTAGGAAACAAGAGTACTTCAGCTAACTGCAAGGCTTATTACCATGCAAAGCTTTTCCAGAATAAATGGAAAACCTCCATTGTGTGCCAAACTCTCATCCAAACTAGCATAACTCACAAACTATAAATGTGTGGTCATAATATACACAGTGAATATTTAATATCAGGTATGCTTCGCTAAGAAGGAAGCCCTTTAACAGCTGCATAAAAAGGCAAAATGAAAACTTTTGAGAATTACCCATAAAGAGAATAAAATATGCAAGTCTGTGCTGGAGATCAGAAATCTTATTCTACAATGCGCAATGAGAGGGAAATAATTAAACATCAGATAACATGTAATCCCTGGAAAAACACTGGGGGAAAACCAACTTGCCTAACTTCAGAAACACAGAAATGGAAAGTAGCAAAAAAATTGAAGTTCTGCATTTTGGCTAGTTTATTTCACCTTTTAAATTTTATCCTATAATACCATAAAGATGGCAACTTATTTAAAGAGCAGAAAAATACAGCACAAAGATAGGCCCTTGCAGATTCAATAAAGATACAAATTGAATTAATTATTATTGCTCAATGTCACTAATATCTTCCACACACAGAGTAGATTTTGTAGGATACACAGAGCAAAAAGCCCTTCATCAGTCTTTTGTGACCATCAAAGTTAGCGCTAGCACCTTTATTGTCTCAAAACAAGCCAAGTTGGAGGAAAACCTTGCTACTATAGTTTCAGAGAGCCCTTCACCACGTTATCAGCTACATAAATGTAGTGTGGTGGCTCTGAATTCCCTTATGACTAAGGATAGGGCATGAATGCTTACCCTTTACCCCATCCCAAGCAGGAAGAAAAGGTGAGCCAATTGTCATGTTTATTGCATTTGATAAAACACACAATGTTCCCAAGATCATGGTGGTATCTGACCTGGGAGGCCAGCAGGTATGCCAATGGGGATGTTGGGTTTTTCTGCTGCAGTGAGGTCTTCCCAACAAGTAGGAGCATTTCCAGAAGCCCCTGAAAGGAGCAGCATCTTAAAACACCTTTTCCATATTTCTGTGGCCTCAGAGGTTTTGCAGTCTCTTGACAGGATTGGTTTCTCTTTCCTCTAACTCCAGGTAAGGCACAGAGGGAGTGATACAGGACAGAAAATGCAGCCGCTTGCTGCCAGCCACAGCTGCCTCTCTTCAGGGACCAAAGGGAAGATGAGGAGTCACCATAAGAGCATGAAACACAAAATGCTGAGAAGCAATGGCAAGAGCCTGAATCACTGGTGGCTGAGCTCATTAAAAGAAAAGAAAAATTAAGGGAAAAATAGAGGGAAATGTGCCTAGTCATATTAACAGAATTTGGAATTGTTTAACTGAACCTGGGTCTAATATGTGTGCTCATTAGAAGGGGCAGCAAGTGAGTACAAATCTCCACCTTAGAACTACTCCCAAAAATTAAGTGACCATCCAGATTTCAGCCAGAATAAAAATTGTTTTATCTTGTTGATAAATCATGTAACATGTAAGCATCTTTCCTTTTTTGAATAACAGGCATCACTTATAAACCTTAATGCATTTCATCTGTAGCATTGCTTCCTGTTCCTGATAGGGAAAGGAAAATTCATGAGGCAAATATTTAGCTCCAGGCAACAGGCCAGTATAGCAACAGAAAGTTTTACACTTGTGCCAAGATTTCTTGGTTTCCTTTTAAAATGAAAATCGTGACAATTATCTTGATGCTCTCTGATGAATCAGATCTGTCTATATGAAAAAAAGACTTTTTTTGTTTCCAACACACTATTTTACAAGCTTATTCACTTTCTTTAAAAAAAAGCAGCTTATGTACCAACTTAAAAGCTAATGTGCTTGCATGAAAACATTCGTAACCAGTCAAGCCACAGAGATTTTCAGTCAGTAAACCTGAAATGTGAATTGAAAGAGATACAGGATTTCTCCATGGGGACAAATTTAGAAACACTTTTCAAAAAAATACAGTTTCTGTCCACTTTGTTCAACATTTTCCAATCCACACTATAAATCTTACTGATTTGTACCATCAATCCTTGGTAATGTCAGCATTTCAAAAACTGCTGTGCCACAAATTAAAGGTTCAATTAAACTTGAAAAAAACCCCTCATACCATGCTGACACTACTTACTACCACAATTCTAAATTTAAGATTATTATTCTGATTCTTTGTCTTGTACATGCTGGATTTGTTCTGAGGTCTTCCCAACACTACTCTTGGGTTGTTTTCCCACCAAACATGGAAAGATTCACTGATTTGCAGGTAGGAGTATGAACTCTCATTTTTAATCCCTGTTTTAACTGTGGTCTCACACTGAGCAGCAATTTAAGGCAGGCTAAGGTCATTCCAGTTTGCAAAAAGTTCTGGCTTATTTCCAGTAGGTTTTCTAAAGCCTAAGTTATTCTGTTATTTTTCAATTTGCTAAGATTCAGGAATCTAATCTGCTTCTAATGTGTATTTGTTTCCATTGCCTTTGCAGCTCTTCCCCCAGAAATCTCCTCCTGGCTCTCATGAACATGCTTCTTGACCAGCAGCTAATTGCTCCCACTGGTAAAGCTGAATCCAAGAGTACTACAGGTACAAAAGTTCACAGCAGAGAACAGCATTCGGGCAAGAACTTGCCATTTCCTGGAGTTCTGCCTCTCCCTCCTTCTCCTCTGCCTGGCAGAGCTGCAATTTCACTTTCTGCTTCCAACAGAAGGAGCACACAAGCAACGAGCAAACTCTTGTTAAACCCAACATCATGTGCAGGGTTCAAAGCTCATCATGCCCAAAATTCAGTTCTTTTGCCAGTCAATTTTCCCCACTCTGAATTACCAAAATTCATTACTGTCAGAATGGGAGCAAAAACTAAGGTGAATAAATAAATAGAGACCACTTGACAATAACCAGGGAAGCCCTTGCTGTCATCCAGCAGCTTCTCAGCAGTCAACCTGCCCCACTGCTGTGGACAAAACAGATCTCCAACACTCTCTGCTTGCACTGTTGCTGTACAGACACATTATTTTCTGCACAGGCTGAAAGACCCTGAAACCAGATACTCTGCAACTCTTCAGCTGGTGCTTGTAATTCTTTTCAGTCCATCCCCCAAGACAGAGAACAGCACCCTGAAGAAGTATTTCAAGGCCATTTCAAAAGGAATCATACATTATGCAGAGCTCCTTTCACAACAGGCACCAGGGCTAGAGATCCATGGTAGAAAGCCAGTAGATCTATGAATAAAATACAAACCCAGGACTCACTGCATCGGATTCTGTGTTTCCCTCAGCCATTCACTTTTTGTATTATCGAAACCCAAATCTCCTGCCCTCAATAACCCTGCGGTCAGACATGGCCCTCTCTCTGTGCCTTGCAGTGTTCACATGATTACACACCCGAGATACTTGTAGACATAATGACAGTACCTAATTTTAACTGTTAGATCTTTATCTGTGAGTTTGCTTTATTTTCTTAATACATCTGGTATTAGTCCAATGACTGCAAAATTACCCAGTCCAGAGCTTTCCTTTTATTGGAAAAGGTTCCATTGACGGTAGTTAATTAAACTAAATTCTAGAAATTAAAACTGACTCTTTTTGGCTTTCCTTACCTCAAATCAGTTTTTCACAACCAGTGCTTTAGACCTGAGAGAAGATGAATCCTTAGATGATGAATCCTTAGAATGATGAATGCTCTCTTAAGCATGCCCCATCAAAATCCCATGGTAAAAAAACCACTGTTCTTCAGAACATGCTCCATCTGGAGTTATACAGGGTCAATGCTCAAAACCAAACTACCAGGGACGATACACAAAAAAGAATTTAAAAAAATAAAAAAGCCCCAGAATATAGTGTATTATTATTCTTGCAGCATTATATTATTTGTGGCTGAGTTCTATTTCTGTTAGCTTTTAAGTGGACTCAGTTAAGCATAATTTCTATATTTGACCTTCCCTGAGATGGCCTATTATGATTTTATGAAGTTAGCATACATTTCACATAGCAGCTAAAAGTGGAGAAAAGAAAACCCTTGAGCAAAACCAAGCCAGAGGATACTTCTACAGACACTGCACTAGAGAATGCAGGAATTGCCGTTTCTTTTAAATTTTTTTTGCCCTAATCCCATTCACTATTTCATGGAAAAGATTAAACCTATATTTCTATATGAATATGCTAATCTTAAAAATAAAAATGCATGGCTATTCCTCTCAAAGCATACAGCAACCATTATTGGGAAAGGGCAATGAGCAAGGTTGGGAATGCTAAAATAAACACAATTATATTTCAATCTTTGGAAGTTAAACAGTCCTTCAGAAGGGTCAGGAATCAAACATTTCATCATGAATGAATTAAACATTGGTTTTACTTTTTTCTGCAAGATCTTAACCAACCTCAGGCATGGCAAGAAACAAGAAAGGCAGCAGAGAAACTCTCTGGTGGCAGGAGAGACATACCCATGCACAGCAGAACATCTGCTTTTTCTGAAATGCCACATTCCAAGCCTAAACCAGGAATCTCTGCAATATTTGCTGTAGGTACCAGGTTTTGTACAGAGGAATACAGGCACTGGTTCCCATGCTTGCAAGCACAGGAGCTGCTGCACCCACACAGTCTTAACCAGGCTCCAAGGTTTGGTTTCTGTCTCTCCACAAAGGCCATCTCATGGCAGGTGTTCCACCAGGCTGTTAAAAAATAAACAAACAAGAATACTCTCCTTTTTCCTTCTCTTACTCTTGCTACTTAAATCAGATCTCTTATCATTTCCCCTCACATACCCTTCCTGCGCCCCTAGTGCTGCCCTGCCCTCTCCTATCTCTTTGTGTCACTTGAAGTCTCCTTCCCTTCAAGCTTCCCTCTGCTCCATCACAGCCTCCTGCCAAGCCTGCCTGGTGTAAGATCACAGGAGAGTGCTGCCTGCAGGTATTTATGTAACACATGGGCTTTTGCCTTGCTATTCCTTCTGCAGTACCACGCTTAAAACTCCAGTTTGGGACATGATGAAATAGGTAACAGCAAGAGAAGCAGCTGATGCCCCAAGTTCAGCTAAATCCAGCACTCCTGAATAAAAATGTGGCCCTCATCCTTCCCTACTGCCCTGCTTGCCATGATTTAGCTCTTAGACAAAGGGAAGGGCTGGGCAGGAAACTGCCCCAGTGGAGGATGCCCCAACCTCCTCCTCATCCCAGCTTTGCCTTCAGCCACAGCAGAGGAATGCAAGTTGCAGCACTGGCTTAGGAGGGGTTATTAATGGTAACAGGACTAAAACAGGAACTGGAGAGAGGCCTTGATTTCAACAGGAAGAACTGAGGGAATGCACTCTTCACTGGATTGTTCAGTGCTTCCTATTAGCTCACTTGAATTAGACTTCCTAGTAAATATAAGGGCATGGGAAGAGTTTATCCCTGTTTTGTTAGTGATTAATGGTAGAGCAGGAATTAGGAGAGCAAGTCTTGTGAGTCTATTCCAGTGCTCAGCCAACTGGACAATCTTATATATGCAAACATAAAATAGCTTTCAGTGGCATGCTGCTCTGCTGCTTACAAAATGTCCAACTCTTTGACTTTGTTGTATTCAGAAAAAGCCATGGAGAGGGATAAAAACTGCAGCAACAGAAGGCAAGGTTAAAAGAAAAACCTGAGTCCCAAAAGCAGAGCTCTCTGCATTTCGGGCTCTGCACTCACATAGGTCAAACTCTACTTACAGAGTAGAGGCTAAATATTACCACCACTGTGAAACCCCTAAGAGCCCTCCTTTCACACAGTACTCACAGGCACCAACAAATGCATTTCCCAGAAGCCAAGGGGCACAAGAAATCTGATCCTGTTGCTGGTCAGTACTGGAGCGCTGGTTCACATCCAATACAGATCACTAGTGGTCAAACCACTGTAGCACAGCAGCTAGCCCACTCTGTGGTGGCAGGATCAACTCATTCCCTGGCATTGGGACTGCAGTGACAGACTGCACAAGCATAGAAAATCCACATTTGCTCAATAGATGCAAGAAGATCTACCATCCTTTGACAACACTGGTATCAAAACCAGAAGTCCACACCATGCTAAACTCCAAGAAATTAAACAACATTGCTGAGAAATCTACAATCTGGGTACTCAGGGTAAATTTTTGGAATGACAAGGCATGAGGGATAGGGAAAAGTACCAGCATAAATTTTAAACATTTCTTTTGAATAAACAATTTTCTATTAGTGACACTAAAAATGAAATAAAAAACTTCAGTGTTTTGATTGTGGTTTGGGGATGGCTTTGAGACAGGTAGTCTTCTTCTGAGGAGACAAAGTTCCAGAAAGTGACCACAATCCAGAACATCCCAGATATACAGCCTGTAGAGTGTCACCAGCTTCCCAATTATCAGACAGTTTCCTAAGCTGTTTAAGACTAGCCTAAGAAAGGAGCATATGCATAGAGGTGGAACCAGTTTAGAAAACAACTCTAATGAAAAGCAGTAATTTACACAGGGCAGTAAATAGCTACCCACCAAAATGCCTATTCCTACCAGCACATCTACAAGTTATCCTATAGTATGTTCCCAGCTAAATTCTCTATATAGCCATGCCTCCAAACACAGTCAGGGGAAAGTGTGCTGAGTAATAATCTCCCTGTGCCAAGGGCAATTTCAAAATCAGGTCCAATGTGCACCCTGCATAGAAGAGAGTTAATATTAAAGGGCATGCTTGTTATAGCACTAGTTTGTCCCAACAGGACAGGTTTTTGGGAAGCATCAACACCAAAGGAAAATGTACAGAACAAATGAAAACAGGGTAGAGATGTGCAAAGGAGGAGGGGTGGAGAAAACAAGCAGGAAGAGGAAACTTGATTTTAATGCAAAAGGAGATGAGACACCAGAGAATGAGGCAGACAGGGTTGAACTCAGAAAAGGAGCACTCCTCCCACTCTGGCTCCCAGAAAAGCAGGATTATAGGGGCAAACTAAAAGCCCCGAATTTCCAGCAAAACAGAACAAATCAAAAACATGACAAGAGCAGACCTGCCTGTTTGGTCACTAGCACTAGCTTCTGCTTGAATTAAACCCACCAACTGTGAATAACCATATTAAAAAAAAAAAAAAAAAAAAGCTCAATTCCAATTAAAGCAGCTGCAAACAGGAAGAGGTAATACCCTGTCTTCTACTTATTTAGTATCTGAGAGGCATCTGCTGTGCCCTGAACTCCAAACCAATTAACTTGTGCCACAAGTCACAGACAGTTGTACCAGGCTGGGAAGTTCAGTGACTCAGGTTTTTCAAGACTTTGGCATTTTTAATTAGTGAGTTGTAATGCAGACTAACATTGAGCAAAACTGGTTTAATTTGCATTTAATTGCAGCAGTAGATCAAGCAACACTGGTCTGGCATCAATTTCAATAGAGGAAACTAATGAATACTCAAGGTGTGCAAGAGAAACAGGAATTTCAGCTAAGTGAAAATTCCAGTCCCATCAAAGACAAGAGATGGCGAGAGACCAGGGAGGTATGCAAGAGAAATACACAAAGCAAAGTTTTTCACTTTGACATGCCAAAAATACTTGGTCATCTAGGTAGAGAAATTAGATTAATGAATTATATGGAATCAAGAACACAGATGTGGATACATAGAACTTTTAATTATTAATAGTTGCCTTATTATTAATCAGAGACATGAATAAGAAATAAAAAAAAAAAAACAAAACAACAAAACCAAACTGGACTAAAGCAGAAAAATAACTCCCAGAGTGCAGACCAAAACCCATATCAATCCAAACCAGCCAACAGCCCTAATTCCCAGACTATAAAGCCTTCGAGGCTTCTTTTCCAATTTTTTCATTTCTGAAGTGAAGGTCCCATGACCTTCACTTCAGCAGGGCTCCTATTTCATACCTGCCCAGCAACTGAAGCTCGTGCACTCTGACTGCCTTCAGTCTGAAGAGATCACTTAATGAAAAGTACCCATCATTGTCCTTAAAGAAGTAGAGAAAAAACCCAAAAACCAAGCTAACAAACCAAGGAGAGGGATATCAACTGAGTTTAGGCATTCAGGGTTACCTTGCAAAGTAAGGTAACTTACTGGACAGCAAGTCCAGGCTCCTGGGCCCAGCAATCTCCCAAGAAAATGCTTACTCATGTATGGCTGTATAGTAAGAAAATACCAGATAAGAGCTCCTAGCAGGTTCTTTCACATCTTCACAGTTGTCTCAGTTTGGCTTATTTCTGTGATCACTTTGGTGCTGATCTAGCACACTGGAGAGAGGACGGACGCTGTTAAGGTGGGCACTGCTGAAGTGAGTGAGCCATGACACCTCCAGCATGGACATTACTCCTAATACAGTACAACTGTTGTCCCTTCTGCCAGAAAGCTTGCCCTTGGGCTAGCAGGCTGAATTAGCACTGCACCTTCACTGGATCTGGCCCAAGGAGCCTGCAGCAAGGGCAGGAGGAGAGGTAGAGGTAGCAACAACCTGCAGCTACGAGGATCAGGGATGGTGGGCTAAGCCCTGCCAACAGCCTACTACCACCATCAGAGGGGGCATTACAGTTCTTCTACATATTCTTGGGGTCATAAGGCATCTGAAAGAGGTCTGAAACATTTCATTGGTGCTTTATTACCACTACCTCACATGCCCCACACCAAGCTCTTCTGGTGTATTAGGTATGACTGGGCAGGTTATGCCAGGGCATAGTGTAGGTGTTCCAACACATAAAACTTACTGAAAAGACACAGAAGTCAGTCTGAAGGAAAAATCAGCGCAGACTGAAGTGCACTGCAGCTTTATGCAGAGCATCATTCCAACAGCTAAGCTCTGCACATGCCAGGGAAAACATGTTCATGAATTATGGTGTGAAATAAGCATTCTGTACAGGAACAGGCAGCAACCCTACCCCTCATCCTTTAGGCCAAAACAGTAAGAACTAGAATATAAATCCCTCTCCCAGCCACTACACAAATCCTCCTTGTTACTGTCCTAGAAATCCCAACTCAATCTTACGAGCTTGCTAGAACCTTGCAGGCAGCTGAGGGGGCACTGCTGACACCAGTGCGGTGACAATTGCAGTCCTGCAGCCTTGCAATGCTGCTGCTGTCACTGGAGCCTCTCTGTGATCCCTGTGACCCTGCACAGCAGAGAGAGTAGTAAAGTGAAAAGCCATCTAGAGGAGAGCTTGAGATGAGGCTGGTAACAACCATGGCTGTAAAATAACATGACAAAAATATGACACCACAGGCCGAGGAAAGAAAAAGCAAAACCAAGAATTTTCAAAGCTTTCTACTGATACTTGCATAAACTAAAAATAATCAAAGCACCTGCAAGCAGCAGGCACTTCATTTAGCAGGTGATGAAAGACACGTATTATTTGTATGAAGGTACAAGGCTTCTATGGCAGCAAAGAAACCAGAAATATAACATTTGTTATCAATTCTGTGCTCTAAACTGATACCTCATTGTTTTTATCCCTCCTGTATTTTTTTTCTTACTGGTTTCTTTTTAAAGAAGATATAATGACTACCAGATGCTACAGCAGTGCAGTCCTCAGTGAAAGGGTAATTAACAGATGAAAGTTCAGCAGTTGTTTCTAGTTACAATCAGATGAGCTGTACACTCCCTTTCCCCTAAGTGAAGGGCAGAGATGAGCGATCCAACCTCTGCCTCCATTCCCCACTGTAACACAGCACAAAGCAGTGCATATCACGTGGGACCTGGAGGTACAGAGATAATGAACCTCAGTGGTCCAGGTTTGTTTTAGGTTTTGTCTCCAGAATTTAATAATTGCAAATACTTACAATGCTAACTTTGCCAAAATTTTAAGAATATTCACTGCATATGGTAAAGCAGATGAAAAAAATTGGTACTAGACATCTATGTTGACCAGTGAGAAATGGGTATTGCACAGATTCGTCACTATTTATTCCTAAAAAACCTGTACCTTTTCTGTTGTAAATAAAGCTTATAAGGATATAACTCCTGGAGCTCTGCTGATCTTCAAAATGTAAACAAATGAGTGGAACTACTTGAGGAATGTGGAGGAATTGCAACATTTTGAATGAATGAATGCAATGTATGGCTTCAAATAACTCTAACCCAGTGTAGTTACTACTCAGTTACTACTCAATTAACTCAGTTGGTCAGAGCACGGTGCTGATAACACCAGGCTTGGAGGTTCAATCCCCATATGGGCCATTCACTAAGAGCTGGACTTGATGATCCCTGGTGGTCCCTTCCAACTCAGAATACTCTGTGATTGGACTTCCTAGATGGCTGTCACAGTTTTCATTACCGCTTAGCTAACCTTAGAAATATGTCAATCTGGGCTTGTTTGCCATTTCTGCTTCAGGGTTTGGTTGCCAAACACTTAAACTGCAACCATAAAACCAAGCAAACGCCATAAAAGAAGGACAAGCTTAGTTAGTCATTATAATTATTCAGCTGAACTTCAATTCCTACAAGAGTAAGACCAAGTGTCTCAAAAGATTACCAATGAAGAGTCATTCCACAAGTGTAAACTAGAGTAACACAAACACTATTGTCAAACCCCTGGTGATGAGATATTCAGTGTTTCAGAAATAAAAAAACCATTACTTTGGGGAATTGTATTACCCAGAACAAATTTTACCTGGCAGTAACATTAATGACTCCATATATGTAACCATGCCACACATGCTTATAGATAGCATGGGAAGGAGGTTAATAAAACTCAACCTGTAATTTCTGAATTACTTTTGAGAAAAAATTAGTGGTTTACAATGTTTTCTTTTGGGGGAAGGCAAGACCTGGGAGACAGTGCAGCATGTTTTATTTTAAGGACTGTGAGGAAAGCTTTTTAAAAGAGCAAAAAAAAAAACAAAAAAACCCAAAAACAACACTCTAAAAAGAAATGAAACCCAAAAACCATCATCAGTATACCTCTGATACCAAAGACAATAAATTACTACCTAATGGCATTTAACTCAAAAAAACCTATATTAGATTAATACATATATAAACAGATAGCAATTTTTTTCCTCTAAACAACCCACAAGCTGACCAAAAATCATGAAGATATATTTCCAAAATACCAACCCACAAGCTGACCAAAAATCCTGAAAAAACATACTTATACCATTAACTGCTCTACAGAGTTAAAAATAGTTCAGGACAATTTACTCAAAGCCATTAACTAAAGAAAATATGAAGCCTTATATTTAAACACTTCTGTATTTATTATATCCTCTGGGAGTGGTTACAGAGAGCTGAACTACATACCAGCTTACAGCAAAATAACTAAATCTGTTTTCATTTCACACTTTCTGCTAATTTTCAGGAAATCTGCACGTGCCCATTTATTTTGGAATCAGATGTTTTTTCACAGTGTTGTCACTGGCATTGAAGAGGTGGCAGGAGGCACAGCCAACACCAAGTGGTTATAAAGAGATGGAGGGCTGGCCAGCAACGTGCCACAGCTGGCTCCTGTGTGATGTTACTGTCCTGAGTACCACCAAAACCACGGGCTGCTCTAGCTCCTATTTATGGGCCATATTTGGCCACGCTTGCTCAAATCACTCCCCCCATTTGCTCATCACAAGTTGCAAGATGCCCCATGCACGTCACACACTGCCTCCGTGCCAGCCAGGGATTTTGTCCATCCTTCTGTGCAGTTATGGGAGCACCTACTTGGGATTGTTGCTGCTTTTATATCTCTTGTTGTTACATGCATACCAATACAGAAGTATGCAAAGTCAATGGCTTTTTATATGAATGAAAGTGTGGGCTAATGTCTCTTTCCTCAACATTAAAAAAAAAAAGTGTGATTTTCAGAGTTTCATAACCTCCACTTCTGTATAGCATTTGCTTTCTTGAAATCCAAACTTGTTTTAATGTCCTGCCTTAAAGCTGGAGGCTGGTGGAACTAGGACTGCTGCTTCATCTCTTCTACAATGGTGCTTTCCTCCTTGCTTCTTGGTACCCCCTGCATATCTGATCATCAGGTTTGGATAGGGACCAGCTGAGGACCAAGCAAAACACTACAGCAGGAAGCTACTGGTCACCAGCTGAACCATTTGAAAAGATCAGTTTTCTCCTACAACAGGAAGGGCAGTGCTGCCCTGCATGGCAGACTGTAGATGTGGGCATCCCTACAGAAACTGCACCAAACACACAAAAAGGCTGTATTACATTCTTACATTAGCAAAAATTCTCTTCATTTTCAATAACTATTCAAGTCCCATTGCTACATCACCCTAGTATCTCCAGGTCTGTGCTGTGGCCCTCTGAGGAAAACCAAACACCAGGAAATCAATCAGCTATGCTTAACACTGGTCACATTGGTCAGCGCAACACAAACAGATTAGGGCTGATTTTATTTATGTTTGCTCCAACACCAAGATCTTCTCAGCAGCCAAGAAGAAGCCAGTCTGTAACCAAAGTGAGAGTGGTCGCACCAGTAGCCTGCTGGATAAGCCTGAACTGCCCCTTCTTGTGGGGAGAGTGAGGGGGCTGCTGTAAGCTGTCACCACAGAGCTGCCACTGACAGCCTGGATGGGGTCAAATGGCTCCTGCCACAGATGGGCATGGGAAGCTAAGACCTGAAAGCCACTGCTGCCATGTGCACAGGTCCAAAAACACAGCTGGATACCACTCAAAAAGTTGGCTGAGGAGTGCTAGACAAAGCCCAGCAGCAGGAAACACCACTGTGACAGTGCACATCATGGGTGAAAAGGCAAGCATGTCAGCAGGCTCATGGCTGAAACCTGTTTTTGAGGCAGCACTTAGCTGAACAACACAGGCAAGATAAGCACAGGCTGTCTGCCTATCTGGATTGGAGATCTCACACTTTCATGTGTTCAACTATGCTTTCCTTTACCACAACAGATGTTTCATGGTATTTCCTTTACACCTAAGTAGAGAAACTGTTTTCCCCATCCCCTGCATGCAGCAGGCACAGGACTCCCATGAGAATGCTGATCTCAGCATTCCAGCACAAGCTGTGTCCCTGTCCTGCCTCCAACATCCTCAGAAAGGACCTGGCAAAGAAAACTCATGATCTTCAAGTATTAGTACAGGTATTGTGAGCCCTGAAATTCAATTTTATATCTATACAGAAAACACCTACAAGCTCAGTGTTTGTTCATTTCCCTTTTTTGAGTTGCCAGCAAAAACCACTCTGAAAAATTTAGGACTTCATGTAAAGAAGTCCTAAAAAGTAAAGAAAAATTGTTAATCATCCTGGCTGCCAAAAAACCACCTTTATTGAGGTACTCAGAAATGGAATCCTATCATACCATCTGAAGTGTATTATAGCAGATTTTCACAGGCAGCAGTTGGAATTAAGTACATACCTTTCCATTTGGTATTTTTCACTTCACAGCCTTAATCTAATTTCTTTGAAGACACTCAACTATTGTTCTGGCAGAAGCATAAGGAATAATTTATAGCAAAGACTCAAAAAGCTCCTCAGTGGGAGTCAAACACAAAGCCTTATAAAAATCTAGACCCTATCTCAGAAGCTACATAAAATATTTTTCCCATTAGCACTTTTCACATCTAAAATTTCAAAAGTCACTGTAGACATTTACATCTACCATTCACAGACTTTTTATTGGGAATCCTTCTGAGATTCATATTACATAACTCAGCTGGGATAAGTATTTGAGAGCAATTAATCACTGGGGATATTGCATACACATCTTCAGTGAAATTTACTTAACCAAAGTCAAAAAAAGCATTTGAGCCTTTCCACAGAAATCCTCGGATGTATCTCATAAAGTAATTTTAGTATGTTCATCACCATCCTTTACCAATTTATGTGGTTTTCATTTTTCAATTTGTTTGCAAGGTGTTGCTACAATTAATCAAAGCAGGGATTTTTGAGGCAGGCTTTTCAGGACTATTAAAGCAGCAAGAAAGATTCCAGCCCAGGCATTAACCAGCAGAGTAACAAGAAGGCAAGCTGGATTTGAAGGAGCAAGCATGTCTCTGGGCACGCACACAGCCACGCAGATGGACAGCAAACCCAAGACATCTTTTGGCCACTGCAATATTGATCATTGGAGAAGGTACTTTCATGGTGATTTCCTACAGCACCAAAATAATAGAAACACTAATTTTATACAATGCTGGAGTAAAAATCAATGCCTTGTATTTAAAGGTCTACAGAATGTTACAGGAAAATGTAATTATTTTCCTTTATCCATTGAAGTCATCTTGATCATCAAAATCATCCCAAGTCTGCAAAACAGCAGGCACTCCTACTCCCTTCCTCCTCAGATCTGGTGGATAGATTTGGCCACCGGTGCCCTATGCATCAAAGCCAAACAGATCAAAGTACAGTTCAACAGAAGGCAAGACAATTCCAGCCAGACCTTGAGCAACCCATGAACTGGAAGGCAGCTTAATCCATTGGGATCTCCTATTTCACCAGTGTTGAGGTGCAGGCTCTGATATTAGCTTGTATGGATGTGGCAGCTGACTTTTGAGTTTTCTTTCTTTAACTGTAAAATGGGAATTCCACAATTCTCAAAGCCCTTTTGAAAATTATGAGTGAGAACACCTTCAGCTACAGCTATGGCCACATCACAATGGCCTCATCTATGCTGTGGCTCACTTTGAAGCACCAGCCTTCAAGGAAGGGATGGTGCTCTTCCATTGAAGGATGGCAGTGGCATTTTTTTTCATACAGAGGTTTCTCACTTCTTTGTGCATCAGCCCATTATTCTGCACCCACAAATTCAGTACTTCCAGCTTCTAAAATCAAGATCTGTCTCTACAAGGCTTGCAGAGGAAGATCTCTGATCTTCCAGCAAGCCTTAGTCATCCTAAAGGAAAACTTGCAAGGTTACAGTACAAGACAGCTGAAATTATTAGAGGTTTCATAGGGATGCTGGCAACTGTGAGCAGTCTCAGCATCTGTACTACCCATAGGATTTAATCCACAGCATTTTAACATCTGTAGATTTTTCATTTTTTTTTCCCCTAAAATCCCCTCTAGCAAAATAAGTGACACACCCCTCTCTGTGTTTATTTTTCTTCCAGAAACAAACCAATCCCCCACTGGCAACACTAAGACAACACATATGAGAGTCTAACTTGACTCCAAGATGACTGCAGAAGACAGAACTTCATTAGTTCAATGGGACCGATGCCTACCTCATGCTAATTTTGTTTCATTTCAGTCCATCCTTTTCCATTTGTGCCTCTGTTCTTGTAACCAATTTACCTTTTCCATCCACGGCAAAACAGATTAATCAATTAAACACAAAGGAGGCAGCTCTTGAGGAGGAGCTTTGAAGGTGCCTTCCAGCATAGGCTAGTTTATGATATGACAGCACAGGTAGCCAGGTTCCCCCGTTCCTGGTGCCAGGACCCCCCAGGCCGCTGGCAGAAGCCCGGCAGGAGCCGCAGTGCCAGCCCGGCACGGCACGGCTGCAGCTCCGCGGGAGCGCGGCTCTCACACCACACCAGTGCTGAATAGCAATGAAGCTTGATTCAAAACACAAGGCAACCCCTCGTCAGGGGGAACTCTCTTTTCAGATTTCAGTATTGCAAAATATGGTCTCCAGAGTGTTCCTGGATATATCGCTGCTCAGGTTGCTACTTCCACTGCTCTTAATTCCCTCTCCTCCCAAAACAACCTCTCCTGGTTTTATAGCATTTCAGTGAACAAGGAGCTCCGCAAATTTGACAAAAAGCAAACTTGTGATAGCTAGGGGTACTGAAATAAATGGAAAGCTGGAGGGGGATAGGGCTCAAAAAGGTATTTTTATTAAAAAGTAATTTTAAAAAAATGTACCACAATCCACACAAAGCAAGCTGTTTGCAGAGAGAAGACAAAAGGGATACAAGAGCATTTCCTATACAATAGATAGGCAAGATATTTATCTAAAACATTACTTCATTAGGAAACACTGGGGCACATCCATAGAAAACAACCCCAAAACTTACCTACACACTTTTGACTTCTCTCTGTCTCCTACATCTTCACTATTATAAACAGACTCCCAAAGTGCCAGCCTCAGCATTTTTGTCTCCTGGAGCAGCAGACTCCTGCCTATGAAGGCAGCACTACAGTGTAAGGATGGACTGAGCTCTGAGGATGTGAGCATGGGGGAGGGAAGCTTCAATATTACAACCCATCCATCAACCACTTCTATAAAGCTCTTTTGTTCCAAGTTCATACTTAGCAACTCAAGGTCAAAACTGATGTTGGAAAATGCAAATCGTAAGTCAACCCAGACTTTCACCCCGTGTCTCTTCTTGACCTTAAACGCAAACAAGAAACAGGCAAAAAGAAGTTTCAGCAACATGACCTATTTATATAAAAATATGTATTGAGGAATACTAACAAATTAAAAACTACTGAGGGTTAATCTACACTACTACTGACACAGATTAGGAAAAAAAAAATCGGAATATGTGCATTTAGGATAAAAGGCCCTTACTTTTTTGGCTCTCTTACACTTAGGGCAAAGTGAATTTCACCTGGTGGAGGCTTTTCTGTTTGTTTCATTTTTTTGTGTGCATCTGTCGGAATTTGATTTTCTAGTTTTGAGCTGTTTTTGTTTTTTTTTTTCTTTGAGAGAGACACACACAAGCTTTGATTGAAAGCACCACAGGGAAAACTAGCTGGTTGAGAAAACCCCAACCTTTTCCTCTCTGGTACAAAACAAAGGAACACATCTCTATTAGCCTTTGTCTTTAAGAAGTCCTGGGTCAGATGTTGGCAGCCTCCACAAAGAAGAAAAATAGTAGGTATTACCAATAAAAAGCAAGGGTTTCATTGCAGCCAGGAAAACAGGATGTATTCCACAGGCTATAACTGTTCTCCTTAGAAACACAATATGGGGAGCAAAAAAAAAGAAAAATCATTCATTACGCTCAAATACTTAAGAGCAGACTTTTCAATGAACCCCATTTTTGCAGGATTCCATGGCAGAAAGCAACAGAGGTGCCAAATACCTGAGATTACAAGCTTATCCAGTGGATATTTCCCAGAGGTGCTGTAAGAAAAATCAATTTACATGGACAACAGAAAGACAATGTAAGACAAGAGAACTCTGACACAGAACTCTCATCTAGTATTTAAAAATCTCTTAATTTTAGATGATCTGGCAGTCTTTAGAATTGTCATCACAAAACTCTGAGTTTTATTCCAAGAGTTTACATATAACATCTTTCATATGGGAAAAGTCCTGCCAAGAGCTTTAAATATAGCTGTGTTGAATGCCAGTTTGGCTTCCTCCATGTGAATTTGGACAATTTTAACAAGAGTTTATGAACTTGCACTGGGAAAAAAATTGTATAATGATAGTTTGCCATCCATGTATGTAAGTTATAAGTTATGTAAAACACCAGATAATTCTGCAGTCTAGCAAAAACATTTTAAAACTATTTCTCTCCAATAGCTTTGATTTGGCCCTTAAATCACAACTTTCTTCTAAAGTACCACCACACTTATACAGTCCTGGCAATTAAGTCAGCCTGAAGGGCTGCTTACTTAGGGGAAGGATAGGAAAATGTGTTTAATTAGCAGCAGCTCAGGAACTGCTTTATTTGATCAACTGCTGCTGTGGATGATCAAAAAGGCGTTTCCTGTAATTCTCATTGGAGTTCGCTTGCTTGCCCCAAGCAAGATGAAGAACAGAACTGTATGGTATGTTTTCCACCCTCCTTAATAAAGCTCCCATCAACAAGCAAAAAATAGGGTACTGTAGCAATGTAACCTAGATCCTAGACAGTTTCCAAAAACCCAGCCAAGGATCTTTGTCAGAATTTCAAAGAGAAGCCGCTGCTGAAATTCTTAAGCATGCGGAAGGGTTGTTCAGGACTCCTCCTGCACACAGTGAATGCTTTTCTCTCCCTTAGAGGTCATTGCCAGCAGGATCTGTAAGGTGAGACACTGGAAACAGTTTCCACTTTCTCCACTGGAGACAGTTTCCATCTTTCTGAGATCAAGTTTATTACCTTGCCGTTCAACAGAAACAATAGGTATTTTTATGGAGAGTATTAAAGCTCTTCCCAAGAAGCACTGCAAGGTCAGAAGTCCTCAAGTAAATAATTATAAGTAAAAATAAAAAATATTATTTTTAATTTTTAGAGTGTGATTTTTGGCTCCCCACTCTATAACTTGATTAACTAACACCTTCCCTTGCCCATCCTTTTTCAAATAAATGTACTAAGACATAGTCACAGTTTAGGAATGGTATTTTCCAATTTAGTACTCCTGCTAAAACCACACCACTGCTTGCTCCCCCTTCACTCCAACTGGAAGCACAGGTGGAGATAAGGACAATTAACTGGAAACAGCAATGAGATAAGAAAATGAACAGCAGCAATATTAATAAAAAAAGGAATAAGACAAAGAAACTATTTACATGGATACCCATGACAATAAGCAAGTAGCAGGCAATGGCCTGAGGTGGTACAGAATAACATCCAGGCCCCTGCCACACGCCTTCTCATCTAAAAATCACCCTGTCCTGGCCAAAACCAGGATAGACATTTACCAAAGGCCACAGATTATCCCAGCTCTCTTGATCAAGTTGTTGCTCATCTTGGGTGCCACTAGGACCTCTCTAGGACAGCCTTCCAGTAAGGAGTTATCCGTGTTCATGGTTACAATACTTTGGCAAGAGGCAACAAGAACAAACTGTAATGCATCAAACTCCATTTAAACATATGGAAAACAGTTTTACTATGAGAGTTGTGATTGCTCCACCCTTGGAGATATTCAAAACCCAAATGCACACAGCCCTCAGCACCTGGCTCCCACTCAGCCTGTCCTGAGTAGGGGGCTGGATTAGATGGCCACAGACAGCAGGTAGTGACCAATAACTCAGTGTCCAGATGGAGACTGGTGACAAGAGACCAGTCCCATACTGGGACCAGTCCTGTTTAATGCCATCAATGACAAAGATGAAGGGATCAATGCACCCTCAGCAACTTTGCAGGTGACAGACACCAAGCTGAGTGGTGTGGTTGACACGCCTGAGGGGCAGGATGCCATCCAGAGGGATCTGGATTAGCTCAACACACGGACCCATGGGAACACTATAGGTTTACTCATTTGGTTGCAATGCTCTCAAGACACAACCTTTGGTGACCACTCAAGCAGCCTCAAGAACTCTCCCTTGAAAAGTTTCATTCCATTCAAACTCACTGTCTCAGCTTCAACAACAGCCACCAAGGCAGGGGGATAAAGGTAATACACACATGGCACACAGTTAAAGTATCTTTTATAACACCTTGTAAGTGGAGGCTGTGCTCTTGTGCTAACCATGACCATGCACAACTTTCAGGCTGACAGTGAGTGACACTGCTCTCTTCAGTGTTCACATACAGTGTTCCTACCTGCACTTGCTATTTGGTGCTATCTGTCTTTTGTCAGTCATTTTTCCAATTGGCTGTTTTTATTAAAATCTGAGATAGTCTCCCTAATAAATTCAAAGTTCCAGAGATATGCCCATGCTTTCATTTGTCTTCGGGATTAACTTTATTCATATTTTTACAAGCCACTAATACTAATCTAAATTA
This sequence comes from Agelaius tricolor, assembly GCF_023055355.1. Classification (NCBI taxonomy): domain Eukaryota; kingdom Metazoa; phylum Chordata; class Aves; order Passeriformes; family Icteridae; genus Agelaius; species Agelaius tricolor. Next base: position 51,428,048 of record NW_027269261.1, read on the forward strand.
GAAATACCATATGTGCATAGACATAACTAGTGATAAAACCAGTGGAGCACAAACATGCCAAGCTGACAGGAGCTCAAAAGAAGACAAGCTTTTGTCTATCATGACCTAATTCATTTTTCTACCAGTTGCACTACACAATGCATTTAAATTGTTTAAATATTTGATGTGTTAACCTGCAGCACATTATCTCTATGTACAATGCTAAATTACTCACTCTTCATCCTACATTTTGCAAGCTGCAGCTATTTCCAGACTGAAGCAAGTTTCATGATTTGTCAGCAAGGTTACTAACAGTAAAAAAATGTTTTGTAAAGAAAAAGCTACTGTATTTTATGTGTTGGGAAAAGAGGTGGGAGAGGAAAACGTGCTCAGTTAGAGCAGCAGGGTCAAAACAACACGCCTTGAAGAGCACTCCCCTCCCATGTTACATACCACACTCTTCAGAGGGGACATCACAAATTACAGAATTCAAGCCAAACTCAGCAATGAGTGGGAGCAGGCAAGATAATAAGAACTGCAGATGGTTTTAGTCTTCATTACCATCCAGTAGACACAATGTCTCTGTAACAGATATGGACAAACAGAGGCTTTTGTAACATGACAAACTAAAAAGCACCAAGAGCTGTATGTTTTTGTGGTATTCTTCACCTCAGGCAAACACTCTGTGGATTTCTAATTACCTGCTCTTCCTCTAGACCTCAAAAAAGCCCATAACTGTTGTGAAACTTTGGGTTCTTCAAAACAGACCGTTTTAAGCCACACTTAACTAAATTACCATCTTCTGGATTCACTCATGTGTTATGACTAGACTCTTTCAGGGCAAAGAGCCTTCTAAATCTCACTTCAATCTGCACTGTGGCTGTGCTGTGTAAGTGCTTCCCAATGTTTTAAGGAAATTTGTTATCGCAAACAGGCCAACACTGCAATTTAATCTTCCTTTAATTTATCCTTCCAGGATAAGCGAGCACAGTCCCCCTCCTCTCCATGCAGATTTGGAGGAGGGCAGCCCTGTCCTACCACTGACCATCAAGACAAGGCAGGGCAAGAGAACTGACGCATGCTTGCCTCGTTTTCTCCAGCTTCCCTTTCTTTCCTGAAGGTAAAGATCACGATTATAGATTACAATTGTATGTATTTCGTAATTATTATACAATTATAACAGCAACAGTAATTTCAAAATCAACGGCAATCATGTATTTACATTGAAACCACCCTTGTTATGATCTTGCTTGCCTCCCCAGGACAAGGCAAACCCTGCGCCTCGGATGCCACCCGTGATTTCCGAAGCGCAGAGGCAGAGCCACTTGGGCTGGTGTTGTACAAGCGGGGCTGAGCCCAGCTGCAGCCCCACGGGGCCAGGGCCCCCCTCCACAGGGCTGCTCCCTGCAGGGCTCGGCTGCCCCAGCCTGCCCAACAGGACTGCACATGCTCCCCACTGCCAGGGCAGCAGCCAGAGATGGCAGGAAGGGTGTTGGCCCCACGGAGATCAGTTGCCGTACCAGTTTCCCATATCTGGGCTCCCAACAAGGTCGCGAATGCAGCTGGTGCAAAACCTTTCAGTTCTAACCCCACTATCACCCTTCTGTTTCCTGCCATAGCCATTTCCTACGGCATGCATTCAGCCATGCAGAATGAGTTTATGGTACTTATACCCTAAAATACCTGATCTTCTAATCACATACACATTATTAAAATAAAGTTAGCAGGAGGAACTACATAGTGACCTCCTGCCCTTATTTTAATAGAACAAGGAAATAGCTCAATGAACAACTTTTAGGAAACTGCATCTAAACTAATGCACCAAGATGTATTTATGAACATTTCTGTATTTTCATTCTTTCTTCCTCACAACAAATCTGGAACAAACTTATTTCTTTCTCATATTTAAAAATCTTAAAGTTCACATAAGAAGGCCTCCATGTTTCCAACACTACAAATCAAAATAGTATAAAAGAGGATATAACCATGTACTTAATTGCATTATTGTTCACATACACGTGAACATATATCTTCAATCTTACAGAGTGATCATTTTCAGAAATTTTTGGGTTCTTGGACTTCTGCAAATAAATATTTTTCAGTGTCTAGGACATATATTGGAGGGAAGAAAAATAATTCAAAATTTGAGTAGTAAGGATTTTATTTGCATCATGTCCAGAATAATGGGTGATGGATTTTGCTGTGTTATCAATCAAGCTTTGCTTGTGCTATCTTTCTTCTAAATTGAAGATCAAATACCACAGTTAATGAAAAGTTTTGTAAGAGCTTGTTCCCATTTCCTGGTAGTTGGGTTCTTTTTTCTACTTCAAAATGTTTTAAGTGTCTCTAAGGACAATGTGGGTAACAACATTTTGATTTTTTTTTAACTTTTAATAATACTACATTAGTCAAGCATCACTTGGTTTCTCAGTCGTTCCAAGCAGATTCAGTTACTCACCATGAGCTAGATACAGAACAGGAAGGGAAAGCCAACACCACTTGCTTGGGAGCTCTTCTCTTCCATGCAGCAGGAACAAAAGGTGCCACTAGAGATAACCCACAAGGCACTCATCTTGGATCCTGCTGAGCTTCCTGTAAGCAAACTCCATCTGCTGCCAAAAGCTAAAACTTGCTAAAGTAGAAAACAAAAGACAGATACCCATTTGCAAGGAGAAAGACTGGGCTTGCTTTCTTACTCAAACCCAAAATCTTGGGTTTGAGGAAGAAAGAAACTTTACAAATGTAACAGCCAGACACAAGGAATGTATATAAGCCAGTGAGTGGCAATATTTATTCCACCAGTTAAAAGCTGATGAGAGCTCTTCTGTAGCCAGCGTTTTGACACTAAAAAAATTTTTTAAAAAATTGGGAGGACCAAGAAGAAAGAAGCGCATTCAAGTATAACACATTACCATTTAAAACATACTGCAGAAATGTCTTGTTTCTATTTTCCAATTGGTTGCTCAACGAGGGAAAAAAATCCCACCATTGTCACTATTACTCAATATGCTTGAAATTGCTATCATTTTCCCATTATGATTAACATTTGCATTTAGTGCTAGCAGAAAAAACGAAGTGGCTCACTTCTTCAGATAGCATCCACAGTTCCAATATACTTCAGGAGGCAGCTGTTCTAGTCCTAATCTCTGAAAAGTAGTAGCTAAGTTAATTAAAAAATTACAATCTTAGATTAATCAAAATTTGGTTAGCTAGGCTACAGCCTGATTACAGTAAAAGGAATGTCCAATCAACTAAACAGATCTGCTTGTTATCAAGATGTCAAATTTCAAATTAAGACAGAGCTGCTGCTCACATTAGGGAAATTAAACTTACTGAAACATTAAAATGTCCTCTAAGTTTGAAAGTTGTAAGAACTCAGCCACAGACACACATTAAAGTCAGTTCCTTTGAGGGTTTTTTAATTTCAAGTAATACCTTGATATTCTCACTTCCATCACTGTAACAATGTAAATGATTATGTGCTTGCTTTATACCCTATAGCAGAGCAATGGACATGTTTGGAAGGGAAGCAATAGAAATGAAGAAAGGGGCATACTCAGTTATTATGTGCCACACCCACTGTGCCACCACCCCAGGCAGGAAGGCCTTACACTGGGGCTAACACCAAGGGGTTGTGAAATAGAGGGGTGAGGGGGCTCTCAGGAGAAAGCCAGAAGCTTCAAACTTCACCCTTCCCTGTCTCTGCCTCCTGTCTCCTCACCTCCTTCCTCACTGACCCAACCAACTATCAGGCCTGCCGAGGCCTGTATTTGTATTTGAGGAAGGCGAAATGCTGAGTTTTAACAAGTGACATGGGTGGTGAGGTGCAGAGCAGACACTGGGACTGTCACATCTCAGAGCAGGCAGAGGCAGCTCAGAGCACACCTGGGGTGAGATAGGAGTCAAAACAACTAAAGAAAATGAGGAGGAGAAAATAAGAGGAAGGAACTAAAAAAATTAATCTTAACCTAAAAACTGTGTAGTCCAGTGGTTTCCACAGGCTAACTACCAGAAGAGTGATAGCAAAGCAATTACTGGGTTCTGCTTCTCTCTGCAGGAGTAATTACCCTGCCTCCAGAGTGCCCGAAGCTCAATCACATCCATTTGCCTTAAACATTTATACTCTAACTACTCCTAGTTCTTGAAGGGCAATGAAATCTCATATGCACAATGCTGATTAAAGGACAAGAGGCCAATAAATAAATAAATAAAAACAGCCTAACTTAAACCACCGTAATTTACAAATGACAAAGAGAAAAAACCCATGACAGCCTGGAGCCAGAAGCAGCCCTGCCCAACTAAAATATGGTAGGATATAAGTACAAACAACTTGCAAAGTCCACCCACATTAATCTGTGCTAAACCCACAGGTAGCAAAATATTTTTTCTAGTCTCTTAAGTTGCATGACATCCAGGCTTTCTGGAGACTGCCATCCAACCAGCAGGTTTCCTATCCAACCTACAGCCAAGAACAACATTTAATTAGCATGTTTAATTGATCTTGTTAACTGTTAGGGTGGACAGCTTTGATCTCGCCTGCTGATAGCTAGTTTAGGACTACAAAAGAAACTGGGGCTTTGCATAATTGCCAAGCTTTCAGTGTGTGTCTTTTAATTCCTTCTGTTTCCCAATCCCCCTTTCTGTTTCTGCTGCACTAGTGCTCCAGATAACAGGAAGCAAAGAACATGCCATCATTTATTTTATCATTTATTTGAGCATGTAGGCGAAAAAAAAGGAAGACAAGGAAAGGGAAATTGCTGCTCCTTCACCCAGAAACCAAGGAAAAGGCCAGGAATTACCACAGTGAATCTGGCCTGGGCAACATTAAATGAAGTACCCCATGGCTGAGGGCAGCCAGCACCAAACACTTCAGTGGAAGATGCAGGGAACACTAAGCATGTGTGGGATAAGCTGCTCCCAACTCCCCTTGAAAGCCTGATCCCGCCTTCTGTTGATTAGAAGCTGATTTAAATTCCAGGATAGAGGGTTTGAGGAATTTCAGTGGCTCTCCACTGTGTTGTTCTCTGTTTGTTAATAGGCTCATCCAAAAAAATATTCTTCTGCAGGAGATTCATATTAGCTTAGAGAGAAGCCCACAAGACCAAGATTACTAGCTTGCACTCAACCAAGATGAGAGCGTGCCAATACTAATAGGAAGAAAAACTTCTGAGGACATTTTAGTGCATCCTAAAATATCTAGCAACCTTCAAAATAGATCCTAATTGAAAACAACTAAATACAAGTATGTTTAATTCATTAACTACCTCTCCTAAACACTGTTTTCCTGAATGATCAAGCCACTCATAAGTTCCACGGAAATAAATGTTCGTAGGTGGTGTATAATAGGTTCTGGGCCATGTACAAAGCAGCTCTACATTTCAGCCAAAGAGTGTCAACTGTTTTCAGAACAGCAAGCCAAACCCTCATCAAACTGAATTCAGCTGGAGCTTTGCCACTCAGCAGGACAACGACTTGGCCCACCATCCCCATGGGAAATCTTTTTCTAACTCAGACTTTCTTCCTGCTTATTTCAAGCAAAATCTCCTTTGGATCAGGTTGAATCTCCACAGATAATTAGTCCTGCACTAGCTAAATAAAACAAGAGTTATATTGCTTCTGAGCAGCAAACTGAATAATTACAACAGGGTTAAAGAGAAAATTTCTTCTTTTCTTTCCCAGGGGGAACTTAGGAATTAACTGTTTAACATGGTTGAACTTTGCTGTTGAATCTTCATATTGCACAGCAGCAGAGAGAAGTACCACAGTGCAGCCACCTCAAGCATCTGTAATCATGGGTGAACTGTAGCTCCCAAATAGTGCTAGAACAGAATTCTTCACCTAAAAGCCTGTCTTTTCTTCACCTAAAAGCCTGTCTTTTCTCACCAAAGCTTTCTCATGAGCACATTGTGGTTTTGGTGGTTAGTCTGGGGATTTTGGTTGTGGTGTGTTTTGTTTTCTTTTGTGGGGGTGTGTGTTGTTTGACTTTTTTTTATCCCTAATTTTCTGAAGAAGGATTCTTCTTATTGCTGCAGGATGATGAATATCTTGTATTCTCTGTCCTTATACCAGAAACTATAGAAAGCCAGCCAGCCCGTTCATCTCCTGCCTACTGCTGATACTGTCTCAAATAATGCTCACTTTTGGTGGCTTGGGATGGAGGAGGGGTTTCCCTAGGAATAAGCTGAATAAAGCTTCCTGTTCAGCTAAAGCAGGAAATGTGCTCCAGCACTGCCTTGCACACAAAGAGTGGAAAATACTTACTAAACAAAATAGCAGGAGATGAAGTGTAAACTGGATTGTCCTTCCATCATGCAGACAAATAGAAAGCCTTACTCCCCATGCCCCCAGCTCTCTTGCAGTAACGTCCTTAAACTTGGAGGGGGAAAAAAAAACCAACAAGAACATACATATGTATAGACATTGTGCATCAAAATCAAATTATTATGCTGTGCCTTTAAAATCAAACACTGAAGGATTTTAAGCAACACTAATTAGGAGGTAGCATTTCCTCCCTCCCACAACATCAGCTCCTTGTTAAAATAGGAGGTGCAACTGGCCAAACCCCATCCTGTCAGTGGAGACACTGAACCAGAAGTTGTCATTAGGTTAAACTCCCAGCATCTCTCTCAAATAGTCTCTTCTGAAAGACTTTAAAATAAATAGCAGAGAGGATGGAAGGAACAGCCTTCCAGTCTGTCAAACCATTGGGATTTACAGAAAAGAACAGCAATAATATTTTTTGCATAAATAACAGCAGATGGCAGAAGACAAATATTAATGGAAAAAATGTCCTTCTTCATGTCCTACAAAAACAATGACTGTCTAAGGCCCCACAGCATTTCCCAAGAGTTGGCCTTGTAATTCATGCAAGACTTCTCTGCAGCCATTATATGCTTTTGACGAGCTCTGATCACTTCAAAGAGGCACTTGTCCTCACCCACCCTGACATTTGAGAACCAAAAGTGATGAAAAACTCCATCACCTGATGCTAGGTCACAGCTACAGATGCACACTGCTAGAAAATAAAAAGCTGTTAGGCAAGTCCTGTGGTGTAAAACACATTGTGGCAGCTGGATGCTGGAAACATATGACAAAACATCATGCAAAACAGCAACACACATAAGCTTAATGAAAACCTGATGAAAGACTGTTTAAAAATGTACTGAATCTAATTAATTCTCTAGATGTGACTGGTGCAGCTGAACTAAGGTCACAAGTACTGCATACTACACTTGAATTTTATAAGGCACCTTGAGCCATTAGTGCCTCCCATCACCATGAGTTATAAAGCAGTCATCAGCCCATAGGGCCGTGTCTCATCATATTTTGATGTCCCTTCTAGTGGCACAACACCCTGCTCATTATGCAAAGCTCAAATACATGTCAGGAAACCATTTTACTAACTGGCCTTAAAAATAGCCTTGTATTGAAATCATGTCAAGCACAATTTTCTCAGCTGGGGGGATAGAGCAAGAAACTTCTCTGCCACTGTAAACAAAAAGTTAAAGAGAACTAAACCAAACCAGAGAAAGCAGAGTCATTCTAGTGAATCTGAAAACTCAGTCATTCTAATGAATCTGAAAATTTAGCCATCACCAAGACCACATACACCTGAAAGCTGCCCTCAAAGCGCTGAAGCAGACATGAAATGAAACTCTCCAGGTACATGTGGCACACCAGTACAAAACCCTTGGAAAGGAGGCCTCCCAGCTGAAGGGCATGGCTGAATTCCAGACATGGGGAAGTTTATCCCTAGTAGGGGTTGCAAGGACATAGCAGCTACTGCACCACAGCACATCCTCAACCAGTCTGCCACATCAGAAAATTCTCTCCCATGTGGAGCAGTGAATGGATGTCCTTGAACTAATCCATTCCCTACAAAATACCAGTGAGTATGTGACCAAAGAGAAACATCAGAGATATCTGATGCACATTTACCTATTCATACTCTAACATCTAGATCTAGGAGCATATGGCACACAAGGACACTGTAGAGACAGAGCAGCAAGCACGGTCAATGACTGCAGAGAGTGACTGAGTGAAGACAAAGAGCTTTGTTCTGCCTGCTTTCCCTCCCTCACACCCCTGCCCGTGCTCAGCAAGGAACAAACACTGATGGACCCCTCTTATCTGAAGGGTACTGCACGTAAACTTCACTTTGAAACAAAATTATGATAGTGCAAAAATACAAAAAAGCACAAACCCACAATTTCAAAGTATGTACTTTCCCAAGCACCATGGACACACATTGCATATCTTCTACCAGCTGCCAGTTTGCAGCTACTTCCCAAAAAGTGGTTGTAACCCAGATTTGAAGTTTTCTAGTCCTCTGCTGGTCCTTCCCATACAACATCATGCTGAGATCTCAAAAGTTGTTCTGAGACCTTCAGTTGCAAGAGGAAATTATTGTCTGGGCCCCACAAAGAGAACAAAAGCCATTTATTCAAGTAGAAATTACCAGTGATTTGAAAAGCAGGTGTACAGTGTCCTATCCCCTCATCCTGAATGCAAGAGCAAATTACTGAAATCATCTGACACAATGTCATGTTGCACCTGTGTGTTACTTGTGCACCACAAAAGGTGCAGTAGTTTACAATATCTGAAAAGGTTTATGATTAGTAAAAACCTAGTAAATGGGAAAGCAATTCTACAATCCTTATTGTTCTTACATTCTGCACCAGCAAACAGCTTTCTCCATGAGGCTTCAAAAATTGGAAGGAAAAATCCCCCTTGCTGTTGTTCCCAAACAAAGACAGCATTATTAAACCATTTTCCTTGTTTTCCATATAGTTCCCTTTAATGTCAGGAACAGGGTTAAATTTGCAGACAAGTCTTGACAGCTTATATTACAGAGATGTTCATGACTCTAACTGCAACTGAGCATCCTACCTGATCTCCTTGAGCAGACTGCAGTATCCAGAAAGCCTATAGGAATTGCCATGGCTTTATGTACAGTTTCATGTCAATATGCTCAGCCTACACATCAATTTCTACTGACTGAACAGGTAAATAAAATAACCATCCTTTACAAACAAAACAAAAACAAAAAATCCCAAGCCAACAAACAACAAAAAACAAATCAACCAAAACACCAAAAAAAATTAGAGCTAAATAATCGTGAATTCTCTTAGACTTAAATGAACGAGATCTTTGAAAAGTGAATATAGCAGCAGCAGCAGCAATGAGATTGCAAACAGCAAAACTGAATGAACAGAAGACATGACACTTAGCAAAGAATTTAAAACCAAACATAAGAACTGCATCTTGTTTTGGGCATACAATCACAAGAGCAAAGACCATCAAATTAAAAGCAATAAGAGGCTTAACCCAAAAAACTGAGCTGTAACAACAACACCAACAATTAATGAATATATAATTTGTGCAAAAGGATGACTAAGAAAGAATACAATCAGTAAGAGTCTGACACCTAGAATTTCAGGGTTTCAGTGCAGCAGTAGCCTTATTTCACCCTTGCCTTTATAGACATTGCATCAGTGTATGGTAATCACTAGCATTCTATTTAAACTGAGATAAATAAATATTGCTTCCTATCAGGCAATCAATTTAATACACCACTATACTGCAGGTGTATATCCTCAGTAATAACACACTCGCATTCCAAGTGTGACAGCACCATACCATTCCTAATTAACACAACTATATTGGCAGGAAAGGTTATACTTGTCCTGGTGAGGAAGAAATTCTCCTTCTATTCATCATTCAGTTATAAAGCACCTAAAAAAGTAAAACTGGTTAGCACAAAACTTTAGCCTCACACTTTAAAACCACAAGGTTTGGTATGGATGATGAAGGTGTGCTTCCCCAGAGAAATCACATACTCAGTATACCATAAGGAATACTTCTGCAATGAAACAGGTAAGTTATCCATACAGGGTTCATACCCTTTAAATCTTATTTCTGAAATTATCAATTAGCTTTTTTCCTTATCAATTTTGCTCATAAGTGTGCCAAATGGAAAGCAAGCTTTCTACTTCCAGTCAGAAGAAAACTGTCGGTGGTCTCTGAGCAACAACCCTATTTAGGCTGGGCTTACACCTTCTATAGCTGCCACAGAAGTTGCAACACAATTCTTTGGGTTCCTGATTGTTTCCAGCACATTGAGAAAGCTAAGCTGATGTTGCAAGCCATCTCCCACATTGTCTGTGGGGAGCTTGGTCTCGCATAAACAAAACTTCATGTACCAGAGGCCAATTTTTACTGGGTCCTTTCTCCAAAGTTGGACCAAGCTCAGGAAAAAAAAAAACAAACAAACCACCTTTTCCTATAGCTCTGTGTAGGTGTACAATTAGTCACTTCTAAGGGCCACTTTACAGGCTCTGAAAGAAACTCAAGAACAGCCTCCCATGCTGCCAGTACTTAGGAATTCGAGGCCGAATCTGCATCTTGCTGCCTGGGCTCCGTATGAAGTTGAAATCTCAAAGTTTTAAATCAGCTCTGCACAAAGAACAGAAGCTCGAGAGAACCGAGAGACACAAACCCAGCTGCAAAATACATCCAGGTTTCTATTTACTGAGGTCTTTCCATGAACATACAAAAGAATTAATCAGGCATGTGGGCTGAACTGTCAGAAGCTCGGCTGATCCCAAGTCTAGCGCACACCCGGCATAAGCACATAAACAAACTCCCCCGGGATGGCAGCGCTCTCGGCTCCCGGTGCTGGCGCCCCCCGCCCCCGGCCAGCCCCCGGCCACGTTCTCTCCCCGGTGAGCGAGGGCTCGGCCGCACAGAAGCGCCGGGGAGCACCCGCGCCCGCCGGTCCCGCACGCTGACACCGCCCCTCCCGCTCGGGCCGCCGACATCCCGGGCCGGAGCCGGGGCCGGGTGTCCCGGAGGGGGATGAGCAGCGCCGCGCTACAGCCCGTGGGCACCGGGGGGCCCGGGAGGAGCCGCGGCGGGACCGGAGGCGGCCGCCGCCCCCGAATACGGGAAAAGAGAGACGGGGATGCTTAGGTGTCCCTCTTTCCTTTCTATTTTCAAATAAATCACAGACTAGAGCCCAGCCTGCAGCGCCAACAGCTCCGCCGCCGGGCGGCCGCCCTCCTGCGGTCCTCCCGCTCCCCGAGCCGCCCCGCCACCGTCCCGAACGAGCTCGCAGCGCCGGGCGAGGGTGGTACTCACGGATCTTGACTTTGCGGTGGTCGAGGCGGGCGAGGAGCTCTTCCAGGGCGCCGAGGCGGCGCTGGAGCCGGGCGTTGCGGTGGCACAGGGAGTCCGCCTCGCTGAGGATCCCGCCGAAGATGTCGCCGGCGCAGCGGGAGAGGTCGGAGAGCTGCATCAGCAGCGACACCAGCGCGTACGAGCTGACCTGCTCCAGCGTCCCGAAGAGCGGCACCGAGCCGCGGCGGCGCCCGCCGCCCCCCTCCGCCGTCCCGGCGTGGTCCCCGGGAGCCGGGCCGCCCCGCTCCGCGCCATCCCCGCCGGCCTCTTCCAACCTGCACAGCTTCAGCGGCTCCAGGGTCCGCAGGGGGAACGGCATCGCGGCCGGGGACGGGGAGCAGCGCGGGGCACGGCAGCGGCAGGGGTGGGGGGAGAGCTAGGCGTCCCCGGCGCGAAAAGTCTTCATCGGCGCAGCGGCCGCGGTGACAAAAGTTCAGGGAGCGGAGAGGGAGGGAGAGAGAGAGAGAACAGCACAACAACAAATGAATCGGGGCGGGAGGGAGGCTGCCGGGCTAGGCGCTACGGGGCTGGGGGGGAGCCGCCACCGCCGCCTGGGCGCAGGGGGAGCCCCGAGCGGCGCCCATGTGCGGGAGTGGCCCCCGGAGGCGGGAGCGGCCCCGGGAGGAGGGAGGGGAGGGGAGAGGAGAGGAGGGGGAGCGGAGCGGGGCGCAGCACCGCCGCACGGCGGGCGCGGTGAGAGCCCGGGCCGGCCGGGAGACAGGAAAGAGCCCGGCTTTCTCTCCCCGAAGTAAAGATGAGGCGGGGAGGGAGGGAAAGAGGAAGCGTGGGAGGGGGACTGAAGCGCCCTGGATGCGGCCACAAAGGAGGAAAGCCAGCCAGAGGAGGAGGGGAGAGAAAGCCCGGACCAGCTCCACCTGGGGAACCCCGCGCCGTTGCAGGCACTTTTCTGAACGCACCAAACTCCCAACCCGGAAAGCGAGAGCTGGAAAAGGAGGAGGAGGGAAGGGAGGGGGGAAAAAAACCTCCACGAACCTGGGAAAAGCAGGAGGCCGCCGCCTACCTGTGGCTCCCCGAACTGGAGCCTCACCCTTCCCGGGCAGCCAAGGTAGCTGCTCCCGGCCCGGCCCCGCGGCGCTCGGTCCAGCGGGACTCCCCCGGGAGAAGCCAGCCCGCCCGGCCTCCTCTGCTCGGCCAAAGGGGCCAAGCAAGACAGGGAACGCGTCTCGGCTCTGCCCTTTCCCCCGCCGTGCTGCGGGTCAGGCCAGGGGTGCTGCTCCAAGGTGGGGAAGGATGAGCAGCCTGTCTGGGAACGGCGCGTTCTCTGTGGTTAATTTTTACTAAGATTTACACCGAGGTAGGAGAAGAAAAGTCTGGGCCGTGACAGCGAGTGTGGCAGCACCAAACGCTGCCCGTAAGCCTGGTGCGGACCGAAGGCAGGTTCCAGCCTTAGAAGCCCCCGCGCCCAGGACACAATCAGCTCTTCATGGAGATGGCGGCTCTAATGAGCTATTCCCTATTCCCCACAGAACCAATTTAGCCCACAAGCAACTGTCAACAGCTGCTATTTAATTTTAATTGGACAATGCCCTACTGGCTCTGGCTCCTGCTATATGATAAAGAGAGGAACCCAATCCCTCTCGTCTTGTGGGAAAGGGCCCTGGGGAAAAGCGGTTGTATAGTTCCTTCCTGCCTCAGAGCTCGTTCTGGTTCCTGCTGTAGCTCATGAATATATGTGATGAAAGAAACAGAATCAGCTGGAGAAGGAAAGGTCCAGGGATGTATCCACGTCAATTAGCATCTTGAGGACACGAAGTTTATGTAAGAAAATATTTTGCATCATAGTATCTATCACCCGTAGCTTTACTTAAAGGATCCTGAAGGAAACCGTTCCACCAGTAGTGCTTCAGAAATTCCTTGGTGCATGGAGAAGTATGGGGGCTGCACACAGAGGAATACAAACCAAAGGCTTGGTGGCACAGTCGAGAGTTAAGATTTACAGGAAAGGCTTTTAAGGGCCTATCAAGTCATAGCAAAACTTGCAAGCCACTAATTCTTCTCTTACATTAATCAAGTTTCATCTTCAAGTTTTCCCTGGGGGGCAGGGGGAGGAAGCAATGCCATCTAGTGTTTAAAAAATAAAGAACAAAGCCTCCTTTCTTAACACCTCTGTCCAAACAGGTTACCAATGGATAGCTTTGCAACTTGGAATGCTCCCACTGGTTTTGTGTTACAGACGGTACCAATGGGTGCACATGTGCAATATTTATAGAAACTGGTGAGAAGAACATGGTGCAAACAGGCAAAATGGTGTTTAATCAGGGGTTTAGGCACATAAGGAATCCAAATAATTAGTTTTGCAATGGAGAAGCTGTCAGGTTTGATTATCAGAGAATAGGAAGCAGTAATTTTGTCATATTGAACTCTCCTGGTTTTATTTTGGGACATAATGTCTTCATTAATTCTTACACGTTTGTTTTGGATAGTTGTTTGATAAAAAATGCATCCTGCTCACTGGCATATTTGAATGGGGAGGAGTGATTCTTTGTATGGTGTGTTTAAACTACAGGATATAAATATAGTATAAATATAAAATACAGTAGGAAGAAAGTGAGCAAAGAGGTCAGTAAAGGTGCCAGCTGAAAAGAACCCACAGCAACACATCTGCCAGGGTTCATAAGGCTGTGTGTTTGTTTGATTGGAAATTACTAATTTTTAAGTTTATTAATAGGTACTTTCAAAAAGGTACATTTACCAGTCTTTTTTTTCTGAAAATCTGGATCACATCCTGATATTGCAAATATTTTTGCATGTTCTTATATATAAGCAGGAAAAGGCACTTAGAACAGATCTGAGCACAGAATAATAGCCAGAAATCAAAGCCTGAGACAACATCTAAGTGCAGTAAAAAGCCTTAGCTAATGTGAGTGAATGGGATTTCACTGCCAGTGAAGTCTACTTTACCTATTTCACTGATTCTTATGTTTGCAAACTAAAATAAACTCCTGTGACAGCTTGAATATTTCTGGTGGGAATAATGTATCATAAAATAAGGTGGTTTAGGACTGCCAGTTAAACCAAGTTAAGAAATAAATCTAAATTTTAAATGCACTGATGTACTGATGTTTTTGAAATATTCAGAGTCTCTGTGTTTATTCCAGACTGATACTTTTTTTTCTCATTAATTTATATGGTCTGTTTTTCTGGGATGGGATGTTACCACATGAAATACTCAGAAAAGAAAACAAGTGTAAAAAATGTAAAGATTGAATGACTGAAATGTGAAGATAGGTTAACTGAAACCAGTGAAGGTTGTTTCTCTCTGTGCTAAAAGAAGGGACATAGGAAAGAAAAAGAAGCTTAAATACCTACAGAGTGGGGATTTAAAGTATTCATCATGCTGAAAAGGAAGCATTTAAAATTTCTACATTCAGTAGAAGTACAGACTTTCTTAGGGACACCCCATCTCCCTCAGGTAGCCATGAATATTGTCTGTTTCCAGAGGTTAAAACTGGAAAATGTTTCCTTTTCTGGCAGAGCTGCAAGGATGCTCCTGACCCTTCTAAATCTCTTGCAGGCCCAGGGGGACACTGAGTCAAGGCAGGCACCACTGGCCAGCAAGTGACAGCCCCAGTGCTGTCCCCGCTGTCTGGCAGGACACTGCCCTCGGGGGAGCCATCCCTGTCCTTGGGTGAGCTCATCATGGCCCTGCCTGCTCACACAGTGCAGATTTTTGGCAATTGTGTAACTGTGGGAGCAAGAGGCTGCTTTCCATGTAGCTGGATCCACTGGAGAAGGAGGTCAGTGGGCAGCAGTCGCTTCCACTTGCACAGCTACTCTGCCTGGCAGAGCTGTGACCCCATGTTCTGGGTCTCACAGCTCCAAATACCCTCAGTCAGGAGTGGGAGACCCTCTCAGAAGAGGAACAGAGCATAGAAAAATGAGATAAAGGAGAAAGGTAGACAAAAGGACAGCAGAGACTCCACTAAATATTTCAAACCAATATTTATTACATTTTTAATAAAAGTTAAAGTTCACTGGAAAGTTCATTATGCCTGAATTGTAGCTTTCATCCTTCGGCATTTTAAGCCACAAGTTAATTTACCAAATTAAAGACCTAATAACTTTCATGTTCTACTTCAAGAAACAGAAGAAAAGTCTTGTGGGACTTACTCATCACCCACTGCAGAATGAACACTGCTCTTCCCTTGGCTTACTTCTGCAATCCCTTTGGGCTCTCAGAAGCAAGTGGTGAGCAGTAGTACAAAAGTCACATGGCCAACCATGTAACATCAGGCAGCTCTTCCTGAAATTGTACCTTGGTGCCAAGAGGGTAGTTTAGATGGATCACCAAGCTCATCCATTGTATTTTATCCCACAGATTGAAGCTGTTTGCCTGCGTAGGCTCAGAAAACCCAACTAAAATGGATACACAGAAACAACAACAGTATAACTTGTAGGAATGGAGGAGGACATTTCTTGGTCACTCCCAGAGCAGCTCCAATGAGCTCTTGTTTGTAGTGGAGAAAATAAGCTCAATGTCCTGGATACATAGCCAGCTTATATATTTTTTACTAACTTTAGCTGTTGAGCTGTAGAAGTTTGGTGTAAGCTTAAAACAGAGCTAATTCTGCAAGAAAAGTTCTGACATTTTATTCTTTCTTGGTTAACCAAAAGTATGTGGATGCTTTCAGTCTTACTGGATCACTGGGCTCTTTTAATCATCATGTAGTTATTTGTCTTAGTAGAAAACCTTTTTCAAGGAAACCTGCATAAGACAGGCAACAAATGGGAGTAGATATAACTCCCAAGAAAATCAAATGGCACCAGAATTTTTTCTGTCCCTCATGACTACATACTTTTTGTGCATTATATAAATATCAAATTATAAAATCAATTACAGCTAAAAATTACAGCTGCTTTGCTGGGTTTCTCTAAACTTCTACACTACTACATTGGGCCACAGATCACCTTTGCCTGACTATGCAGCAGAACTTTCAATCCTTACTTTTCTTCTAGCTTACCAATATCAGGAACTGGTATTTTTGTGTGCTTGAGTTCATACTCAGTATAGCCCAAAAGACCTTCTTTGTCCAGAAAAAGAACCTTGTGGATATTCTTTTAAAACTAATAGCAGAACTTCTCTGATGATGACAGGTTTCTCTCTGACAGAGGTTACTTACAAGGTCCTGTTTCCCTGAACATCAATAATTTCCAACTTTTGTGAAGTCCAAGCTCTCCTTGTCTGGTATATGCCTGGATCACATGCTTACATGAAGCCTGGAACTGAGCTGCATTTTCTGTTTCATTCTGCAGTGCATTTTTCTAATTTTCTTCACCATGTTATTGTCAACATTAAACAAAGGCAGTAGTGTAATTCCAACACCTTCATACCTGTTATTCAAAGAACTGAGTAGATGTATTCACACTTTCAACGCAGATGAGTTAAGTATTTTCTTGAGCACTTTCTTAAAAGTTAGTGGTTGTTGCACCAGTCCCAGTGATTTTTCTCTTTTCTCACTCCTAACATTAAGCTGGAACTTATTCTTCGAGTCTGCCCAGCTTGTGGTTTAGACCTTGAGTTATTCTGCTTAGCTGGCCTGAGCTTTTCTGTGCCACAGCGCTCTGTCTATCCACAGAAGTGGGAGAGTCAGCATGCTGTGTTCAGCCTGCCTATAACCTCTCAAACCCCTTCTCATTTTTCTATCTGTACAGAATAGTCTTTGGATAAAAGCCATGTTCCTAGTGGTGCAATGGAACAATCAAAGCTAACTGCAGTGGGAATGACACCGTGGAGGAAGCGGTAGTTGTGATGGCCTGAGGATATGATTCAACTGCACACCAACAACGTGCAACAGCTCTTTGCCTCTAAAAGGGGAGCTCTCCCACCCCTGCTTCCTTCCTTCCATTCCTGCTCACAGATGCATGATCTGAAGCTTGCTCTGCAAGCATCTGAAGTCATCAGTGTAGAAGAGCTGCAGCTCTGCTGCATAAAAAGAGGCAGCTGACATGCTGTGAAAAAATTGCAGGAAAATGTACTCTTTGCACTTGGAGACACAGCAGTGTGTTGGATCATTCTCAAGGGAGCTGAACAGTGCAGGCAATCGAGACTGTGAATAGAAACACTTTCAAGAGATCATAAAGCCTAGGAAAATACAACTATAGCATAACAACCCCTTCAGAACTCAAATGATCATCAGAGGTTTTTGGTCCTGGTGTTCAGTTGAGTAGAGTGCAAAAAAAAGACTGCCAGTCACCATGGTTGTGTGGAATTCAGAGACAATCTGCCTTTAAGACTCCAATTCTTGGAAAATGGAAACAATCCCTACTTATATCTCCCCAAAGAGAAGCCAAGTTGCTGAGAAATTATCTCAATGGGTCAAAAATAGTACTCCCAGAATTGCCATACTAATTTTCTTCATTTGGTTGAGACATTTCTGTGTCTCCTAACAGAGTGCATTCTGCTCTTCCACTTCCTTCATAGCAGACAAACTTCTGATACATTTTTTTCATTGATAATGTAAACACACTTTCCACTAGACCAGGTTTTTCAAAGTGTCACCCACCCTGACCTTCACCACTTCAAGGGATGAGTCATCAACAGCTTCTCTGGGCTACTCGTTCCAGTGCCCCAGCACCCTCACCATGAAAAATTTCTTCCTTATATCTAATACAATTCATGTATAACTATTCATTATTACTGAGTTTCATAGCTACAGGTATGCAAACAGCCAGTGACTGTACAGCAGGAATACAGATGTCGTTATTTGTGCAAGAAAACCTTCATCTGGAGAAACAAAGGCTGTAAGAATTATCAACTGAAAATCAGAATAAACATATGGAAATTTCATAGATGCTGACCAAAGTAATTTGCTGCTGTCCTTAGCTTTAATGAAAACAGATCATGTTGAAAGCTGGTGTAAGTTCTGTATATAATTTTTATTTATCTAGGACACTGACCACATTTATTTCTTCTCTAATTGTATTATATTTGGTTTCCTTTGAAGCAATAACACAGTTTACATTTTGATTCACTAACTAAATATTGTACCAAATTCTAAAACAATTTGAAAAAAAGATTCCATCAATCAAGATGAAATTGGATTCTTTTAACAGAGCTGATTATCTTCTCAAATGAATGCCTCAGGACTCAGGGTAAACAATACATCCAACGGACAAAAGCCTCTTAATTGCATCCCAAACATGCAGACTGTGCTGGTCACCAAAGCAGAACTGAGTTTCTCTTTAGGTATTAGCTCCCTACCAACAGGGACTACAGCTACACTGAAGTACTTCTTTAAACTATACATATAACATTTTTTAAAAAATATGCCACCCTGTTTCATTTCCATTATGAACACAAATGGATGGCAGGCCAGTCAGTCATGAATGAGTTTTGAGCTTCTGCCTCATAAATAAAATGCAGAATTTGGTCACTGAAAAAACGCAGGGCATGGTAAACCCTCTATCAACTAGCACAGATTTCCCCATTCTCTTCCTTGTGAGTGAGCATGACTTGTTCCTGGGACTTCCACCGTGGATGAAACAGTCACTGGGGAAATTATAATAGTGAGTGTGCAGAAATCTGCAGAAATCAGAAACTCTACCACTGTCTAAACTCCCCTTTCCATTTTCAGATTAAAAAAAAAAGACAAAATATTTCCTAAATATATTTAGCATACCATCCATGTTCTGGATATTTACAGGATGCCAGAACTTTTTTTTTTTCTTCCTAAATATTCATTTGGGAAGACTTTGTCACTGTGGTAGATCATTAAAGGTATCTGGCTGCCTTGTTTATTTTCCTTTGCACAATTTCAACTACCTGGTGATGTTTGTGATGAAATACAATGTTTTTGTGCTGCAAAGCTTGGTGGTTTTGTTTATCTATAAAATCAGGCTCAAATACTGGCATACTGCCAATAAAGTAGAATAAAATATATTCATATTCCAAAAGAATTGTTTGAAAGATGGATGGCATTATGACTATTACACTGACTAGTAAAGTCTATGCTACCTGGAGTAGCTGAGCTGAGGATCACTCAAAGCAATACCTGTGACAACTGGCACCTTTGTATTTTCTATGAACTATGCAATGGCACTACCACTGTTTACAGCTGGTGCCAATGACCTAAATTACTGTTGTTGCAGAATCATTACTACTAAAATATCTAACTTATACAAACTAAAGCCTTACATTAAATATAATGTAAGGCTTTAATATAAAATAAATATAAAATAAATTGAGAGTAACAGAGAGGGTAAAGGAAATTAGGATTTTTACTACTCTTTGAATATTCCCAGAAGTTTGGGAGTACCAAATATGTGATTATGTAATTGCTGTAATAAATGCAGCTGTGTTTATTTCACTGCATGGACCCAACAAACTGTACAAACTAAACATCAGTTGTTCATAAATCAGTAAAAAACATGTAATACAGTATGCAAGATAGACCTCCTTTCTCTTCCAAGAGTTTTTAGATTTGGCAGAGTACACATTCCTTAGAGAACTACGAACATGCCCAGTTTTAATAATTTCTAGCAAAATAAATCTTTAGTTCAAGAAAAAAACATATTATGCTTTGCTTAATATCAGAGGAATCAACTTTTAAATACAGTGAAATCCAGCTAAAGAAGTTCTGCTTAGTTTTTCTTAGAAATGAGGTGGAAGAAAATGTAAAGAATTTCAGTGTATTTCAGGAATAGCTTCTTTAGAAGGAAAAAAATAGTTGATTGTATTTAGCTTCCTCCCAGGACTCACCCCTGTGGTCTCTTTCCAGAAGTTTGAATATTTAATCCCCGGTTGTACATACACATTAAAAAAGAAATAAAACCCAAACAAAACCAAAGAAACAGTGTTACAATGATTTCAACTTGTCTCTTTGCTCTGTCAGTTTTTCTGTGCTTTGCATTTAATGACAGCTGCAACTGCAGTTTCAAATACTAACACAATCATTGTGATCCACAATCCATTGAAGCCATGTAGTCAATCCTTTTCCACTGAAATCTATAACTCTTTGCCATGCTTTCCAAATAGTCAGGGGGAGCTTATTAATATCCCTTTAAAAGAGGTATCATGTAAACCCATTATTCTATTGCAATTAATTTAATGAAACCTTAAAATAGAATTCTTCTGACAAATATCTACTGTACCATACTGTAATTAACTATTAGTCTATAAAGAATTGCCTTCAGTGAAACAGTGCTGCTCACATGCCTGCTGTATTCCATCACTGATTTATTTTAAAAGCTCATATTTAAGCCTTAAACATATTTCTCCAAAGGCCCTCTTTATCCTGCATCAGTATGGTGCCCACTGTCACAGTTGTCCTGTTTGGAGCTGAGAATTTTATCTGTTATTCCTCTTTAGCATTTCCAATGCAAAGGAAAATGTTTCAGATGCTTAATTTTTCCTCTGCTAATTAGAGTTACTGGAGTAAAATAATATTAAAAAGAAAACTTTAGAATACTGTTTAGTGTCTACATGGCTTGGAAACAGTTTTCTGTAAAGATATTTCTGTGTACACTTATTCTCTTTAGGGAATGGATTTGTGTTTGTTTTTAGCTCTGCATTTGTATATGTCTAACAAAACAGTCTGAAATTACAAACATGCTTTCCAATGTCTGTTTTCAGAGAACAGACATTTAGTCAGTGGAACTTCTCAGTAACATATCTTCTAGCCTGGAAAAAAAAGTCACTCGATGCTCTTAAAACATCGAAGCAGTTGTATTTGTACTAAGCCACCAAGCTATAGAGGGGGAAGGGAATTAAATTTTCTAAACAACACAGAGAAATGACTTAAGGCCAACTACAAATCTGACCAGGAAAAATTGAAGACTGCAAATAACTCACAATTCTACTTTGATATTAAGATAATAATCCGAGTTATATTTCTAGAATATAAGTTTATTTCTATAACTGTGAGAGCTGTATTTCATATTCTTAGCACATTCAGTAAAGGAAACCTAGCTGCTTGCCTTCACAGTTCTTGAAGGCATAATCTTCATGGATCCCACTTGGAAAAATTACTGGATTTTCCTGAGTTGAAGTTTCCAAATGAGCCTTATCATTTTGGATATGGAGTTTACCATTAGGGAAAAAAAAAAAAAAAAGAAAAAAGAAAAAAACCCACACATATTTGAGATAGTTTTGTATTGTGTGGCTTAAAAAGAAAATCCTAAGTCTGACCAGTTTTCTTTAAAGCCAAATGATCCATCCAAAAAAATCACCTACAAATTCTTTCCTGTAAGCTATGAATTAATCATTGCCCTTGATGCCAGCAGAACCTTTGACATGGTGGATCATGTAGATATGGGTTATCTACAGGAATCTACATTTCCTTTTTCCTCTTTTGTGTTCTATCCATCTGGTTTAGTGTTTGTGTGATAGGAATTGTGTTTATTTGCTCCCTGAGTTTGTACAGAGTCTCACACCATTGAGATTCTTGCCCATGATATTCAGAGGTGTGTACAGGTGATTATGTCCTCAAGCCTATGTTTGTACATAGTGGAGGTGAGGCTGAAATTGCTTTGAAAAGTTAAACTTTATTTACTCAACCTTCAACAATAGTAATATTGTTCAGTGGCACCTCATGGAGACAATATGAATAGTAGTTTCTTCTTACTGACATGAAGTGTAAACACTGGCAAAGGAAATAAACCCATTTTTGTAGGCACTTAAACAAACTATTAAAACAACCAAACAAGTATTTTATTTCAGTTGTGGCCTTAAGACTATTGGGCTTTTTTTCCTTGCAAGGTCTTACTCCATTATGATTCTCTTGTGATAAATTACTGAACAGTTTAAAAAACAGGCTGCAGAAAACAAAGGACGTGCATTGGATCTTTGTGATATGAGCTGCACATTCTATCTTGTACTAAATCAATCATAAACATTATTCAATATTTAAAAGTGGAAAAGAGCAGGTGCCTGCCAAGAACAGGTGTTACCAAAATCCAACAATCCTTTCTAGTTTTACTTCTATAATATACATCAGAAACCATGCTTTGCATAATACATCCCCAGCTGTAGAGAAGAAGAACCTTTTGTCACATGTTTTCTGATCTGGTCTTGTTTCTAGAATTTACTCCCCATTTTGGCTTACAAAGGTTCATTTTAGCTGATTTTCATAGAATTCTGTAAACACCATGATGATAACCTTAGAGTGATTGTAAACATTGTTCTATTTACAGTGAGTAGCCCAGTGAGTACCTGCAAAAATAATTCAGCAGGCTGTCCAAGGGGAAAAAATTTGCTGAAGGTTTATTTCAACTTATTTTAAAACCTCATATGAAGTTAATTGTTGTCAATTACTGAACATGCATGCAGGAGTGGTGCCATATCATCCCAGCCTTTTCTCATGTCTATCAATGGGTTGAGTCCTGTGAGAACATTTTTTTTTTACTATAAAATCAGTGAAATGGAATTATTTGATTATAATGTATTTTAACATAAATAAGTATCGTCCAAGCAAGACAGTGGTGTGAGATGGAAATCAGCTATTATCCTTATCCTTCAGAAAACCCTACTCTTTTTACAACATGGCAGCATCTAAAACCATGGAAACCATTTTGAAATAATTCTAAAGGACAACACATTAAGCACTAGGGAACCACCACTGCATTTATGGATAATCTTAGTTTTATGTCCCTGATAGAGTCTGAAAAATTTTATTAGGTTTGGGACTATACCTGAAATACTTGTTGTGCTGGTAGAGCCAATGACAGTCTTCTTTCTTTCCCACCTGGAGTAATGGGATTGCTAAAAGAACTAAAGTACAGTTTAAAGGTGCTTTTTCATTGGGGATCTTATTGCATATTACAAATATTTAAATATTTAGAGGAAGGTACAATATCTTCTATATCTACTGAACACATACAAAATATTAACATGTTCTTAATCAACTAAAAATGGTATAAGGAAAAGCTTTTTCACAGGATAGTAATGCACTACTGGAACAAATTGTCTGCAGGGGTTGTAGAGTCTCCATTCTTGGACACTTGGCCAGACAAAGACACAGCTGGCCTGATGCAGCAGTAGCCCTGTTCTGAGGAGGAGGCTGTGCTAGAGAATGTTGGTGCAGATTTCATCCTAGAAGTTTTTCAAGAGAGGCTGGATAAAATCTGGGAACCTGGTCTGTGCGCACAGTTGACCTGCTTTGACTCAGACCTCATGATGTCTCTTACAAACTGAGTTAGCTCATGTTGCTATGACCTCCAGCAGTGCTTTCCAACCACTATTACTTCCACGATACTGTGAATGTGAAATCCAGACTAACTAGTGGAGATATTAATAACATTCTTTAAAAATAATTTTCCAGGTGTCCATGCAGGAGCTGAAGAGAGAGTTGGAGATATTTAGCTTAGGTGGGAACTGAAGTCCCCGGGCTGAGCTGAAGGGGAGGAGCTGGGGCTCCTGGACTCCTGGGCAGTGGGGTGGGGGACAGGTGGGGCTGTCCAGGGACATTTGGCCCTTAGAGGCCTAGTTCTTGGGGTGACTGCTGCTTTCCAAGGGATTCAGCAAGTCCCTTCTCTTCTCCCCCCTTCCTCCCTTGTCACTATGTCCTGAGTGCCTGAATCACCACACTGCTGGCCCAGCTGGCCCAAGGAGGTCCTTTATTCTTCATCCACATTCAGGTAAAAGTTTGCTCAGTTCTTAAGCAGGCAATGTATTTAATGTCTTGGTAGCCAATCAAGTATTGATTTTTTGCAATCAGAACACTTTGTAAGCACACAATACTGGCGGAGGTTCTAAACTGCTTGTTCTTGTGTAACAGTACTGATTTCAATGGACTATTCATGCTAGAGATGTGGAAACTGATCAATAACAACACATAAATCAAATGCTTTACATGATCTTATATATGATCATATCCCTTAGCATAATGATTGTGTGGGGAGAGAGACATCAATATAAGCATACATGTTGACATATTTTCAGTCACATTTCTTGAGAACATATCCATCACCAATCTGTAAAGAGTACATGTGTCTAACTCATGCAATTCTACATTCATACTACTCCAGTGGCAATTAGTTATATGTATAATTTCAACTTTGCTGCTTTGTTCTGCATGCTTATCATATATACACCTTGTATCAGGTGTATATACACCTTGTTATGCTGCTCCTCACAAATCAGCAATAAGTACTTTCCTTCCTATGGGCAGATTTGTCCCAGACCATGCTCTTTTCCGGAAAGTGATGCTACAGCAATGTCAGGATTCTATGAGTACAAGGTGCCAACCTGTGAAATACATCTGAAATTAATTATAGAAACTAAAGAACCCAGTGCTTTCATCATTGTCTTGGAAGCCTTTAGAACCGACTTGCCATCTCATGTTAACTGAATAGGGTTTTCAGAAAGAGGAATCTGATTTTATTTGCATGCATATCTCAATACAAAGTACAGACTTAACTTCTTTGAAGTTCTTCTTCAAAGCATCTTCAAAGGTGGGCTTCTAGTTTGTAAGTAGATATGCATGTAAATAAAATCAGAGTCAATTAAGTTTTTAATTTGCTGCCTTAACAATAACGTGGTTGCCATTAAAACTCTGTTACCCTTGGAGCATTTCAGTCAACACAAATGCTACCACTGTAATGCATGGTGGAGTTGTCAGAAAAAAAGCCTTTTAAAGGAAGAAAAAAGTCTTTCCTGGACCATGAATTATTATCACAATACAAAATTATGCAAAATCTCAGATAGAGATAGTCTAAAACATGTCTTTTTCCTCCCTCAAACTTTATTTGATTCTAGGCAACTGTGTTATCTGCAATAGGATTTCTAGTAACAAATCAAGACCATACTACCTTTAATTCTCTGCTCTTAACTTACTATTATCTTTTAAAAGAAATTAATTATTCACTATTGAATTACTTTCTCTATGAAAACATAAAATCTGATGCTTTCCAATTATCTGCCCTGTAGGCTCTCTTAAATCAGATATAAAAATAACAGAGGCACCTTAATAATAATTCTAATGTGGTGTAGTGTGCAGGGATAAGTAATTCACTTGGAGCAAAATATTTCCTGCATGCTAAAATTTATTGTACTCTCTGTAGTATTTGTTCCCTCCTACTGAGACACTAAACTGAAGCAGGGTTAACTGTGGAATCCAACTGCTTCCTGAATATGAAAGTAATTTTATTTTAAAAATGCTTAGTGATGGAAACATTTCCCCTTTATTTAAAAGCAGACCATCAGTCATTCTGTATCAACTGCTGTGGTAGAAACAAAGGACACCCAGCCACCTTCCATCCAAACAGAACACCTTTAATTACATGGGGAAAACAAACCACACCTCTATATACCAACTGCATGGCAGGTACATTTACTTGCTCATATAGCATGTGAGAAATGAGCTGCATGAACACAAACATTCCCAACATTTCTCCATTACCATGGAGAAGCAGTACTTACACAAATTTCCCAAATGGTTGCAGAAATCTGCCTGTAAGTCTCAATTTGTCCACTTTTTGTTACCCCCTATATATTTATGCATACACATATATGTATGTGTGCAAATGAGGATTCTACTTGGGCAGCCCTGTGACTGAGGATTTGTGTCTGGCTCACAGCCCATGTGACTTTTGCTAGCTCTTGTTTCCCTGTAACACATGCCAAACCAGATATCAGAAGCCCTTTGTATCACAGAATCAACTGTTTCAGCTTCTCTACCTGTCCCTTATTCTTGTACCACTGCCTTTTGGTGTAATGCACCTCCAGCCTTACAGAGATAAATTTCTTTATTCTTGGTTGCTTACCTGCAAACACTCTCAGGTTGTTTATTCCCACAAGTGAGCTGTCAGTGTATCCCTAGTCTACCACACACCTCTTGCAACAACACTGGTCATAATGTATCAGAACTGATCCGGCTCCTCAGACCCAAACTGTGTCCTGCTGCAAGGAATTACTTTGACTACAGGGTGACCTTCAGTGGGCATTTGGTCCCTGTCATTCACCTGAGAACCACTCCAAATGCAGTCTCCCCTTTTGGGTCTCCAGGTGGCCACTGGATGTCACAGCTGTAACATCCCATCCAAGTTTCAATGAGACACTGCTATTTTATAGCCTCTCAGCTATTAAATTAAATTCAAGGTCCGTTAAAAGGTTCAGTATCAGGGTACAACTGAGAATCATTCTCCTGGTATCATGGATAGTTTAGACAGAGACAGGGATGCATTCTAGGTGCTGCACACCTGTTAAGTCATGAGGTAGCTTCATACTGAGACATACTTGCAAACACCAGTAAAGCTTCTGGTCAATGTTTTTTCACTGTGGTTGATGCAGATTATAGCACCCCTCACAGCTGGTGTGTGAATGATGCCTGAGAGTTTTCATCACAAAACATACCGTGATGAACAACACGCTTCTCAAGTAAAAAAATAAGATCTCGTTGCAGGTTTAAGAAATTCAAGTTGTAGAGATAGTTGATAAGTTCATTTCTCTAGGCCACAAACTACTGTCACATGTGGGGAAAACAGATTAGGCTACCAGCCATAGGTAGGAAAGGTGTGCCGACCATTCAAGTCCACAAAGCCACGACCGGCAGGGAGCACTGAGGTGTTAAGTGATGACCAGAAACGCAATAGCGACAGCACCAGGAAATAGACTTGGTGGGGCTGAACTCGTTCATCACTCAGGCTAGGTAGGCACACCCTGCTAATTATAATGCCTGCCTTGAAAATTAAGTTCCTGCCAGCCAACGACTGAGGACTGAAATCCAGGTCGGAAATGACCCTGAGAGCGGCATCCAACTCAGCGTGGCAGCAGGGTTTACCTGGGACGATAGCCGTTCCGGTCACATCTGTCGCGGGGACGAGGATGGGTCCCCCTGTCCCCATGACACCCGTTCCTGCCCGCGGTGCCGCGGCAGGGAGAGCTGGGAGCGGGACCGGAGCGGCGGCGGGCGGGAGCGCGGGGGGCGCTGCCCCCCTGCGGGCGGGGACCGGCACTGCCGGGGCCGTCCCGCCCGTCCCTGCGGCTGACACCGGCACGGCCCCGAGAGGCCCGGCACGGCCCCGAGAGGCCCGGCACGGCCCGCGCTGCCGCCGGGGGGTGATGGCCCCTCTGCCGACCGCTCCGCTCCCCTCCCAGCCTCCAGCCTCCAGGGCTACGGGAGCACGGAAACAATCGGGTTGGGAAACACCTCTGAGATCAGAGAGTTCAACCTGTGACCAAGCACCGCCTCCTCAAGTACACCACGGCACTCAGTGCCCCGGCCCGCCTCGCCTTAACAACCCCCCGGGACGGTGACTCCAGCGCCTTCCAGGGCAGCCCATTCCAATGTCTAGTCACCCTTTCCGTGAAGAAATTCCTTCTAATGTCTACCCTAAACTTGCCCTGGCTCAGTTTAATACTATGTCCTCTTGTCGTCTGGAACTTGCTGTTCCACCGGCAGCATTCCTAGCCCACATAAGTCCATGTGAATATACTGAGTTCTTCCAGCATGTCCTCCTGGGGAGAATTCCTATTGCTGACTCCATCTGGAGATTTCGATGCCTTGCAACACCTGAGGATCATTTCCCGACGGGCTCAGCTGACGCCTGTATAAGCACCGTTCAGCTGGCTGTAAACTTTTGCTGATAAACAGAGGTAGCAAAGGCTATGAATGAGTCAGGCCCCTGACCAGGGCTCCACAAAGTCAAACAAGAAGTTTCGCCTCAACACGAGGCATAGCCTCCTTACACCGAGGGCAGCAGAGCTCTGAACCCGCTGGGGAGGTTGCGGAGTCTCTCTGGAGACCTCAAACCCCACCTGGACGCGTTCCTGTGTCACCTGCTCTAGGTGACCCTGCCTCAGCACGGGGTCGGACTGGATGATCTCCAGAAGTGCCTTCCAACCCTAATGACTCTGTGATTTTCCATAGGTGTAAATCATTAATTTGAGGTGGCCGGTGCTCAGTGAAGCCTTAAAAAGCAGCTGAGGCCTATTCAGTATAGAGCAGGTTGTGGCTGGGGTGTAATTACAGGCAGGAGATGGAGTGAGGGGGGGAGAAGGAGCGCTACCGCACGGCGTCAGCTGGGAGAAGGACCGGGTCGGCAGTGCGGTGGTTTTTCTCCGCGTGTTTTAACACGCGTGGACTTGGATCTGATATTTCGGGAGAAACCCTTGGCCGTGACAGCCACCGAACGCCGGCACGCGGCCCCGCCCCGCTCCGCGGAGGGTTCTGGGAGCTGTAGTCCGCCCGCGGGGGAGGTGGTGCCTTGGGGCGGGACTCCCACAATGCACCTCGCGGCGCCGCCGCCGGGCCGGGCTGGCCCGCCGTCACATGATTTGCGCGCCGGGACGAGCCGGCCGCTTCCGCGGGGCTCCGCGCGCGCTCCGGGGGCGGGGCTTCCTTCAGGTAGGGGGCGGGGCCTGAGCGGCCGGGCAGGGGGCGCGGGGTAGGGGGCGCGGCGCCGGGGCCGGGCGGGTGAGGGGCTCCGTTCGCTTCACGTTGCTCCCGGAGCGCAGCCGTGTCCCGAGCCTCCGCGGTAATAAAGCGGCGGTACGTGACTGCGGCTGCCCGGGCTGCGCGCAGGGGTCTCCTCATCCCGGGAGGTAGCGGTGGTTCGCGATGGCGCCCGGGGGTGACGTCGCCGTGCCCGGGCGCCCTCAGCCGCCTCCGGGGTGTAACGGGTGTCAGAGGCGTTTCACCGGCCAGGAGGCGGCGGGGGAGCGCCCGGTAACCGCACACGGGTGGGCTGTGTGTGCGGAGCTGGGCAGGGCCCGTCGGTGGTGTAGGAGTGATAACAACACACAATAACAATAAGCGTGTCTCACGGCAGTGACAGCAAGTGTGTGACAGTAATAGCAAGTGTGGAGCAGCGGTAACAGCAGCTGCGTCACAGCAACAACAAGCTGGCATCGGCTGAGTTTCCCTGAGCAGAGGAGGTTCTGTGGCACGGATGGGTCGCGGCATCCCCGTGCCACAGCACTTGTCAGTGTTTTGCCTGCCGTGGGCCCGAGCAGTGGTTGGTGTTCCCTAGCCGTAATCCACGGGACACAGTGCTTGAGATCATTTGGAGGTACCTGTTGGCAAATAGAGCTTTTAAGTCCTGCCCCTTCCGCTCATCAAGCAGGCCGGGCAGCTTCTCCTGGAAACTGGTTTCTCTTGTTCTCAGAAATGAGGGACTGCTTATCTCTGAAGGAACTACAAGTTTAATTTCCACGAGCTGTCTTTCTACTTGCTTTTATTGTGAATGCCAGTTTTAACGGATTTTTTCCTCACTTTCTTTTCTTTCCTATGAAGACATTAGTCTAGATGCAGTAAATTCGAAGAAATGGAAGAAAGGAAGATCAAGAGGAGGAGCCCAAAATCATCTTCCAGTCACTCTGCTCAGGTTGCTAACTCCAAGAAAAGCTCTGTGCCAGTCAGTAAAAGTACAGCCTTTTCCAACCCTGCCCCACAGCCTGCCGTACAAAAACCAAAGTTAAAACGGTAAGCTTGGGCCATTTGGAGACCTGGAGGGAGTGAGAGCCAGGAACTTGGCAATGCTGAGACGGTCTAAGGTGGTTTAGATTGGCTGTGACAGAAAAGCTTCAGACTTGTGAAAAGTTTTGATGATGTGTCTTTTTTAGCAACATGATACATATTTAATGCAATATAATGGTTATTTTACAGCAAAGGAAGGTGTTTTGCACTTTTCTTGTAAGCTTAATGAAATGTTACACGATGCTGTAAACTCATACCAACAGCAATTTTTCTGAATGTAGCCTGATGTGCCTGATGAAAGACACAAGTTGGGTGATCGGATTTGGGCATCATATGGGAGATAGCAGAGCCCCAGATGTACAGCTGTGAGGAACAAATGAAATATTACATGACTGCAAGGTTGAAACTGACAACTGTGGCAGGAAATGAAGGACATAAATTGAACAGGATGAGCTAGAACTGGAATTTCCAGGTGTTTTGTGACTGGGGACCTCTCAGCTGGGGGAGTGTCTTGAGTAAAGAGAGACATTCAGTTCTTCAGAAAGTACATCAGAATAGTCTGTGGTTTTTTGATGATAACTTGGTTTCAGTTTGAGAACACTAATTTACTTGCATGTTAGAAAATGAGTTTTTTGGCTATGGCAGACACAGTAGATAAATAAATGAAGAGGAATTTTAAAGTGAAATGCTAGCTGGAGAGAGGCAGCAGAATTTACTGACCTCTGAGTTTTAGCTGAAGATTAAATACAGAACTGTCAGCATCAGCAGAGAGTCTGTTTGAAGGATGCAGTATTGACCTGATAAATAATTAATTTCTGCAATGTAAAGTCTATACATTATTTTTCAGGAAAACTGTGTTAATACTTAGAGGGAAATATTAGTAAATACTAATGTGCTATAAATTGGTAGCTTCTGCAGTTGACTGAACAGTCTACTCAAGTCTCAACATTATTATCCTGGGATTTACTAGAAATTAATTTCTTGCTGTCCAAAAGATTGTGTAGAGAAGAAAATGTCCTTTTTGCTCTAAGTTCTGGCCATTCTTGCACAATTGTTAAACTTACCAAGCTATGCTAATACAAATAATTGTTTGAACTTATCAAGCAGGAGAGGTAATTGACATAATAACGTGAGGATGAACTGCTGCTGTGATAATGGAGTAAGAGTATTTAATTTTCACTTTATCTGCAAGAATCCAATGAAGTAAGTTCTCAAAGACTAATAGTTTATTTTATTAAACATCAGAATCAGGTAGAAAAATGGATGACCTGTCTGTTGTGCAAACCATTAAGTCTGAAACTGAAGCAGAACCTAAACTGAGTTGCTCTGAGTTGAACTGGATATGGTGATTGTTGGACTGCTGGTTGTTTCCATAGCATATAGTCTATATGATGTTTTATAGACTACAGAAGCTCTTGGGCTGGACAAAGAATTATTATTTCCCATAAGAAAGAGAGAATTTGCAGAGCATGGGAAGGGTAGGCCTTACTGTGCTTTAAACCCCATTCTCTTCATTAATTAAATAAAGCCTCTTTTTAAGTCTGTGATTTTTTTTAATATCCCATAGTATTCTAAATTAAAATGTTTAGACTCAGATTTTTTCACTGGATCAGGTTCTGAACAGATTCATCACAAGGCTGCAGGACAGCCTCCTACCTAAACTGTATTAGGATGTAGTCTGTCTGTCTGTCTGTCTCTGGGTCAGAGATGGAACATGCTGCTTCTCACTGGTAGCTGCCTGTTTAGTTTCCATATTGGTTGTGTGTTCACAGGGATTTAACATGGTTTTTAATTTTCATCCATGTAGTTTCTATGGGCACATGGTGCTCTGAATAAGTGCTATGTCTAGAGAGAAGTGTATGGGATCTAGGGATTTTGATGATTTTCTTGCAGGAAGGGTTGTAGACCATTTTTAGCAATTTGATGTTTGGGCACAGACTAGTTTCATTTGGTACATTAGAGTAGTGGGACAGTGATTTTGATGTGAGATTTACAAAATTGGGATGTTATTTGTGGGCTGAAAGAAAGAGCTCTAAGAAAATTTATGTGGAGTCAAGGTCACCTTGCAGAGCTTATAACCAGCTGTTTTCCACAGGAGTTGGAGTCTACAGATGTTTGTGACAGGAGGAGAGTATGATTTTTCAAGGGGTTTCTCTCTGGCTTGCAGATGCCTTTTGGGTGATTTTTTGTAGATAATGTCTGCCTGGAAAAGTGGTGGAATCACCATCCCTGGAAATGTTAAAAAATCATGAGTGTGGTGCTTGAGGATGTGGGTTAGTGGTGAACATGGCTGTGCTGGGTTAATGGTTGGACTTGATGATCTTAGAGGTCTTCTCTGTGCTAATGCCCTATTGTCACTGCTGGGTAGTGCTGGCCCACTTTATGTTACTAAGATGGCCATCACAGATGTGTGGTCCATTGATGGTTCCTTCTGTGAGCAGGAAAGCAGACTGTTGGAACCCTTCATTTTGCAGTATCAAAATGTTGAGATAGTGATGTTCTTTATTTGTAAGACAAGCTGGAGGTCCAGTGTTTATCTTAAAAGCAGTGACTGAAATATGCACTTTGTATTTCTCATTTAATTTGCAAAGCTCAGATGTACACTTCCTTACATTTCAAATTTACAGTGAAATTGAAAGCAGGAAGTAATATTTGTTTTGTTCAATTTTTTTTTTTAGCGTAATCAAAGAGAAAGCCAAACCTCCAGGAGCTGAAGCAAAAGGGGCACAGGCAGCACCAATCCAGCATTCTTTTCTCACAGATGTATCAGATGTCCAGGAAATGGAAAGGGGACTTCTGAGTCTCTTGAATGACTTCCACTCTGGCAAACTTCAGGCATTTGGTGAGTGCACGAATTGTGTGTGCACAGTAGTTGTTTTTTATAGCTGTACTGTGATAACATTTGCAAACAAGTGTGCTGCATGGACAGACTGCCACATGAAATCAACATAATTAATACATCTTACTGCATTTTAAAATTAGGGTTACATTGTAACATTGTCTGTGTTGTGAGATTATTCATATGCCATTCCATTATTCTTTCCAGCAAGGAAACACCTTTCCTTAAGATACCAAGTTTAAAATCACGTATTTATGTAGGAAGAAGTAACTGTGTTTAGCAC
Source organism: Agelaius tricolor (assembly GCF_023055355.1). NCBI lineage: Eukaryota > Metazoa > Chordata > Aves > Passeriformes > Icteridae > Agelaius > Agelaius tricolor. The sequence continues at coordinate 51,460,701 of NW_027269261.1, forward strand.
CCAGTTTTGTTGCATATGAACATTTAAGACTATTGGTAACAACTTTTATGAAATTCAATGCAAGCTGCATTTTACCTAGGTTACTCTTTTGTCTTAGCTTCTTAGTATTTTTACAGCCTCAGAGTTGATAAGAGGTTTTAGAAGAAATTTTGCACATTTTTGCATTCTTTTCTCCCTTGTACTAAGTAGAAAAATGCATGTGTACTTTTGCAAGTTTAGTGTTAGGTAAACGTGTCAATTCCACACTGATTTTACAAAAGAACCTGAAAAGTTTGTATTATATCAACCATCTGTTTCAAGAAAGCAACCCTTAGAGAAATCAGAATTGGAAAGAAGTTTTTTTTGACTGAATTTTAGGTTAAAATACAGGGTCTTTCTGAATCAGAGAAAAATTCAAGAGTATAGAAAAACGACGTGCATTCTAAAAAACTCTGAGAACATTGGATAGCTACTGTAAATTCAGCACAACACAGCAACAAATGGGATGACCAAAACTTCAATAGTGAAAACACCGAGAAAGCAAATGTACTTGTAAAATTGATGTTTAAATTCTCTGATGTAAAAAGCTGCATCTTCACATCTTCATTTTTGCTCTTGGGTTTCTTTATATAAAGTTTTTACTTGTTGTTTTAGGAAATGAATGTTCCATAGAGCAGATGGAGCACGTGCGGAGTATGCAGGAGAAACTTGCTCGCCTCAATCTGGAGCTCTATGGGGAGATGGAAGAACTCCCTGAAGATAAAAGAAAACTAGCCAGTGATTCCAACCTGGATAGACTGCTGTCAGATGTAAGTACTGGGAAGGCAGAAATCATGGAACTTAGCCCACAGCAAGGCTTGGTTCAGGAAAATAGCGCCCCTGTGTGCGCAGTGATTTACATTGAGGAGAACGTAGCTCTTCATTGAACCAAGGTGTGCCCTGCCCTCCTCTGGGTTCTGAGAGAGCACAGGAGCTGTTTTCATTTGTTACAGCTGCTGGTTGCTCTGGGGAGGGGAGCAGGCTGGCTGCAAGCTGCCTGAGCCTGTCAGCCTGCTTAGGGACAGCCCACGTACTAGGGAACTACAACCACTTTCCCTGCAGTCCATCCTCCTACATCTGCGGAAGGTGACACATAACAAAGAGTACAGATCTGTACATTCTACACTTTGTCTAGTGTATTTCCATAAAAACAAGAATTGTTTAAATTTCTTTAAATTTCTTGAGATCAATTTTGGAAACTATATTTCCAAAATTTCCAAACTTAATTTGGAACATAGCTCATTGTGTAGAATTCAGTGTAGGTTTGATTCTTGTAAGAAATCATACATTTCGGCCCAAGCTATTAGTTATTTCCTTCATTATTTTAATGTGTTCATTTCAGCATACCAGCATAATTGTTGCATTTCTTTGACTAACTGAAGTGCCATTTCTCATAATTTCTACATTTATATTGCAGCTAGAAGAACTAAATTCATCTATGTATCCTTCTCCTAAAATGTTTATTTTGCATTATAATTACTAACTGTAGTCAAATTGCACCGTGTTTCCCTAGTAGCTGATGCCTTTACAAGAGTCAGATTCCTTGATAATGCTTTGTATTGTTTGTTTTTTAATTTTACACAGAATCAAAGTGCAAATCCAGGTGTTTATTTTCCACATTCCTCTGAGCACTGCAGGGCTCAGTACCTAGAGTTGTAGTTAATTGTGAGGCTGTGCTTTTAAATTAGTACTATAATACAGCATCAATTTTTAGGTTCTTCCAATACATAAGTGACTGTATCTTAACACATGTACTTATAGGCTGTTTTTTTTCACCTGGTGATTTATTTAGCTACCATGTTCCACTTGTGTACCACAGTGTATTGTCAGTGGCAAAACCCATCAGCAGCAGGCTCTTTCTGCATGCATCTTATTGAGACACTCTGGAAAAAACATCCATAGTAATATTCCTTCCACAATATTCAGATTCCTTCAACAATAATCTGTCTCACTGATAAGTGAATTCTATTACCGTTTCATTTTTTTCTAGAAACGTGTGTGGTCATTTATCACTGCTTGACTGTGGAGAGTGAGCTGACCTAATTTTTTATTTCTAGGGTCAGGTACTTCAGCAGAGCTTAGGAAATGGAACAAATGTGTGCTCTTAGCCCACAGAGAAGATAAAGCTGAATGTCTCAGCTTGTCTTTCACACTGTGCTTTTGATAAGCCAGGATGGCAGTGGAGGAGTGTAGCACTCAGTTTACTCTGCAGTCTGGTTATTTCTGTTGTTACACACTTGGTATGCATTGAGGATGCGTGGCTCTAGTTTTTGGGGCTTAAGATCCTGCATTGGGATCTACATTTCCTGCATCTTCAAGCAGACTTCATAAAAGAGGACAAGTGGAATGGGATAATAATATGCAATCGTCATAAAAATAATCTGCCATTGCCCTTGATCCCCATGCTAATGCTGTAGGTATCTAATGCTCAAATCTCATTGAGAAATATTAATCAACTGGTGGGGGACTAGCACAAGACTCACCAGAACAGAGTTTGTCTGGACTGGTGCATACCCCAGAGTAAGCAGAGTTTCATGTAACACTGTTGTCTTGTTCATGCCTTATCTGTATGTGAAAGTGTTATTCCTTAATGTATGGCTTCAGCCAAAAGCTACATTTAGCCGATGCTCAAGATATTCCAAATGGTACTACAGGCTGAGAGAAGATCTTTGTTAAACTGGATTCTCCAGCTTTGCTTTTGTTTTTCTGGACAATGGAATCAAGAAGAGTTGTGACTTTGTGTTGTTTTTTAATTTTACACAACAAAGAATCAAAGTGCAAATCCAGGTGTTTATTTTGCACATTCCTCTGAGCACTGCATTATGCCAGGGCTCAGTACCTAGAGTTGTACTTAATTGTGATGCTGTGCTTTTTATTACTGCCTTACTTAACAGAAAAATTGGAGAAACTTAGGAATATATTTCTTCTGCTCAGTGTTCATATGGTTGAAAGTGGTACATGTATATAAGTTCATTGGCATTTCTCCAGTTTTTATGAAGGTACTGATAATGTTGCCTTTCTGATCATTATACAGACAATCTGCTCACTGTCTCTTTAGTGTTTTGTTGATTGGTGATGCCACAGATAATTTATTGTTAATAAAGTGAAAAGTTTTAAATATATGATGTTTCATTTGCAGAAGCTGCTATTGGTTTGGCTGTGTTAGGAAGATGAGTTTTAGCGTTGTCCAAATGTTTGCAGAATTTACATTTTTCCGTACTATGAATAATTATAAAATCTCATCAAATTGGAATTAGTGTGTATGCTAGCAGTCCACATAAATTAAGTATTGTGAAAATCCAAAACTGGGTAAATAGTTACTGTTCAATAAATCCAGGATAATCAATTTTGTAGTTACTCTGATGTTGTAAATAGATGATACCAATTGATGGTACCAATTAATTGGTATCATCTTTCTGTGCACAGCCAGAGGGGAAAAAAAAATCAGGCTGGTTTTAGATCGAAAATTTCTATCTTGGTCCATCATACCATGTCTTTGGTTCTAGATTTATTTTATATTCAGGTTTTAGGCAATACATTCAGATTTCGCACTGATTTTACACTTATTGAACAAGGAATGGAATCTTTATCCTTCTACCTGAGTGCAAAGCTTGTATCAGCCCAGGGTGGGCACATGGCCACGGAATAGAAGATTCCTTTTGTTGGGCATCTTTGGAGAAGAGGCTCCTTCAGCCACAAGATGTAGTTTTGGACTGTGCAGCACCAAGCCTGCAGCACGCTGGGGACAGAAGGATCCTTTAACCACCCTGACTGCTCTGGCTACAGATTCAGCCTCAAATTCCCTGCCTCACCTATCATGCACATCTCCGTGATTTACAAACCAGTAGGAGCCCAGTGGTTGTCCCCTCAGGTTGTTCTTGTTCTTTACACAATTTATCTCCTTCGTTGCCAAGATTCTCTAGGAGTTTGCATAAACGAACCTAGGAGTCCCTGCCTGCAACTGGGTATGTACCTGTGATGTTGTGAAATCCAAAGTCAGCCTAAGAGAACTACAATACAACAAGTTCTCACAGAGTGAAGCCAAGGTTGATGTTTGTTCTCCACACACACCCCTCTGACCAATAATTGGGCAATTACCATTTCTGCACAGCACCATCTCACATCAGCACTATGCCCTTGTTTCTGGGCAGACTTCTGAGCAAATAAGTAGCATCTTTTAGCCTCGTGCCTCATACCAGGTGTGGCAAAAGTGACTAGTAGAGCTGCAGTTACACAAACAAAATTGTATTCTTGCAGCTCACTTGGATGCAGGAGCAGAGCTGTGTGCTCAGTAGCAGCCTCTTGCCAAGAAGGGCAGTGTATCACAAGCATCGTAACGCGCACTCGTCCCAAACCACACCTGTAATCTCAGAGTTTAGATATTCTCTTTTAGAGGCAGCTCTTCTCCGTGTTTGGGCTCTGACATCAAACTGCTTAGGCTTACTATGTCAAACATATTTCAAACCACTTACAAACATGTTGGATGACTTGATCTCGTTTCTGCAGCAATGTATGCAAGGACAGAGGGTATAATTTGAGATACAGACATAAACTAATACCTATCTCAAGCAGCTGTTTAGAATTATACAAGAATTAGCCCCTTTTTCTTCAATTGCTTTAAGCCCGTGGGCAATTACAAGTCACCAAGAATGCACTAATTACCAAATAATTGGGAAATTAGGAAATTCTTTTTCCCTTACCTCCTCCTGGATACAACTTTGTGTCTTTGACACAGTCCATTAATGGTTGGTGCTTATTAACTTGGCTTCATACAAGAAAATTTTGTAGCAAGACTTTTGAGATACTGAATTCTTTTATGTGGTAATGAGCTAATCACATTTCTGGGCTCCTGCAGGAAAAGAAAAAAAAAACCTACTGTAACATATTTGTGGGAAGTCTTTTGTAATTAGAAAAGTATGTAAGTGGCTGCAGAAAATGAGTTCATTTTCTATTATGTTGTTTCCTGAAGAGTTGTTTGTGGAGATAAAAGTGTATTAAATGTTTAATATATTTACCAGTGTGAGTTTAGGCCAGTGCTGTGGTTCAAAAACTCACACTGATAAATGGGTTTGGTGTTTGGAAGAAGGTGCTATTTGCTGCATCACTGTGGGGAATCTGGGGCACAAGTTACATTCTCCTCTATATTTCCAGTTGAAGGCAGCAACACTAAGAAACAGATGGCTGAGTCTATTAGTGCATGGCTGTTGTCACTTCCAAAATTTTGGGGTTTTTGACAATGCAATTGCCTATGCAGCACCAGGGCTCACTGGCAGAGCTTTACTAGATAGATGTGGAGGGGGACTGGGGCAGTACCAGGCTTGTTGCTGGCAAGATGTGGGATGAGATGCAGAGGTCAGAGGGACAGGGCAAAGGTCCTCTGCTGCTCTCAGCCATGTGCTCTCCAGTGCTGGCCCCACTGGAGCACACCTGCAATCCCAGGGACTCGTCTGGTAGCAGAAGCCAACAGGAAAACACCAAGGAAGAAACATGCCAAAGAAATTAAGGACTACTCCTTTGGGAAAGATTGATTCTGCAATGAAACCAGACACTGCAGATTTCTGAATCAGCACTGAGCTTTGCTGGAATGAAGCTTTACAAAGAGACTTGTGGCACACATCTGCAAGACCTGTACATCTCTCTCTCCTAAGTAAAAAAAAAAAAAAGGAAACCTTATGTTTTTAGTAGATGATGTTAGATATAAATTTTAAATCTTAAAAATCAGTCATTGTAATAGACCATAATTTTCCCACTATTTAGAAATAGTGAGATTAATATGAGACCTCCAACTTGCAGCTCTTTAATCATATTAAACCAACAAAAACCAGAACATGAAATAACCAAGAACAATTCCCAACAAACTGAGAGGCTGGGACCAGACTGAATGAATGAGTAGTTTGCAAATTATCTGATCATCCTGATCAAGGCAATATTGCAGAATCAAGCTGAAATACTAAAACAGATACAGTCTAACAGTTAAGCAAGTGCTAATACAAGAAATATTATACAGAACTCTGAAAACTGCAACGCAGGTGTGAAGGAAAATAGGTGTATGTTACAACAAAAATCTGTGCCATCTTCATGAAAATTTTAAACCCAAAATCCTACCTTACAATCCAAATTACATCTACTGTCAATTTTAGACAGTACTCACTTTGGATTAATTCAGATCAAGACAGTTTTGAGCTGTGACAGTTAAAATGCAACCCTCCTTACATCAAGATGTAATAAGATTTTCCACAAGAGAAAATAAAGTCTACATGAAGAGGTATTTACAAAAAGGAAGTTTTAAAACCTAAAAAACCCCTAATGTTCTAAATAGGGGTTCTAATGTTCTAAATAGACAAACAGATTAAAAACACTGACAAAACTGGTTTTGACATGAAAAGTTCTGAGAAATTATCAATTTTAGCATGTTTTTGGTTAGCAAATTCACTATGGAGGCAATGTGGTAAAAACCATACAATCTGTCAAAATTACCAGCCTCTTAATTTTGAAAAAAATGACATGAATAATTACTGGTTTTCTATAGAACATCTTGCTTTAATGCTACTTTATCCTGAAAGGCTAAATGCAAAGTAAACCAGGGAATATGTGCTTTTTACGTCCCCTTCTACAGCAAAAGGACCTCCTGATTGGTCCATGATCTCTTGGCTCCTTTGGATGAGAAGGCAGGTGACCAAGTTCCTTCACAAGGGCAGTGAAAGACAATGGATTGAAGCTCTAGAAGAAAGGCTTGTTATAAACTGAACCACTCTTCTTCCAAGGCAGGATATGTAACAGAAAAAACAAGTAACATGCTCAAGGCATAGCACTTCTGCATTTTCTGATAGAATACAATGAATTACAACTTCCTACAAAATTCCTTTCATTTTTTTTTCTTGAAACATACTCTCTATTTCCATACCTTAACTCAAGCTTTTTATCAGCTCAAGCTATGCAAAATAAGGCACAAAAGCACTTACTAGAGTGCTGATTTTCACAGCATTTTAATGAAATACACACCTAAGTTAACATAGGGATTCCCAAAGTATTTCCTTTGCCTTCTGCAGAGAAATCATATATTGCTGAAATTCCTTACTATACATAAATTTCTTGCTAAGTCTGACACAGCCAGTCAGGGATGCTAGGCCTTCAGAAGCCCTCAGGTGAGTGTTCACAGCAGCTGTTGTAATGCTTATTCCATTTCCTCCTCCTCCAGCTGTCAGGAAAATAATGGATTTTCAATATGAAATCAATTTATTTTCTTAATATGCAAGCAGTCTTTCAAATGCCAGTGTTCCTTACTTGACTTTTGGTTGGACACTAAAAACCACAGGCCCTTTGTAGAAAATAGTCCTGATCCAGAGTGCAGTTTCTTACAATGAACTTGTTCCACTCCATAGACCATCCCCTCTTCTGTCAGTCTCAGCCTTACTTGAGCCAAAGCCAGAAAAGCAGTCAGACCTCTGAGGTGAAGTGACAGACAGCAAGAGGCACCACTGCAGCTCTAAGGGATACACCACAGAGTGTACGTGCACTGCAGAGCATGATGTAGCTCCCATCTCCCACAGACTGGGAAACACTCAGCCACACATGGTTCAACAGCAGTATTGCCAGAATTTGGGTTTCCATCAACATACCACTGAAAGTCAGCTTAAATTGCTTTTACTAATTATGATGTTTTGATAATTTCATAGGCCTCTCATAAACGAGACCAGTCAAAAGAACAGAGTAATTTCAGCTGATTCCAGATTAAATTAATTAATATCTGTAAGAATGAAAGTGTCAAGAATATATTCTACCAGAGATGAAATATAATTCATCTAGCTTTCTGTGACCCAGAATGCTGGTGAAGTGTGATAAACAGTACTAACAGTCTTCTTAAAGCTTTGTATTTAAGCTGTGAGATCACGAACTTCATGTTTCATTGTCACAATACCAAATGTTTTAGTATTATAACTAAACAAAGGCTGTTTTGGACAATAATTTAAATGCAAGACATTGAATACCTATATACCAGTAGGCTGGAAAAAGGTACTGTGAAATCACTTTGAAACACACTAACAGTGTACAACCAGGTACAACTAGTGTACAATCAGTATATGCTTTAGGTACAAACAATGTACAATCTACCTTTAAAGCAGAAGCTGCACCTTTAAAACCCATTTTGACAATTCAAAGAAATATTACTGAAAGGAAATTACACAATATTCAACTTCCCCCCTCCATGTCCCCAAACAAAAGCAATTAATTCAAAGACTCCTGTGAAGTTTATATTTTGCTTATGTACTGTCAGGACAACCCTATATTGTCTCATTTGGTTATTAGTATGTAGACATTATTAACATCTTTCCTATACAATCCCAAGTTCGTTGATAAAACTATTATAAGAACATACATTTAATTTTTTTTGTTTTTAGATAATGAAGTCCTTGGTTTTCATGTGTTTTCCTCTCAACAGCTGTATGATCAAAGATTGGTACATCAATATACGTGGCAAGAGAAGCATGCTGCATAAGCATGCAAATATATTCAAAATAAACAAGTTGTTTTTTCATCTTCCCCACAGAGTAAGAACTGCATTGTTATTACTCACTTTGAAGTAATGTGCTTTTGCAACACATTGCAATTTCATGAAACTACATTCCACTAGAAACTAAGACTAGAATGAGCTGGGAGTCAGGAGACAATGATTTACTATTTTTTACCATTTTAGGAAAAAGTGATTAAGGCCAGGCCACCCATAAAGTGACATTTAGAGACAAACTGCACAGCTGAAATCAGAAGAGTAATTCTCAACTCTGCCCTAAATGTAGAGAAACACAGCACACCCTATCCATAAGGGACAGAGACATGTCACACAAGAAATAATGCTGCACATTTATTTTCTTTAGTTTTAAGTTTTTATAACCTCAACTTTGTTTATCCCACATAAGACATTTTCAGTAATATGAGAGAATCTAGTTCATCACAATTGCAAAGAAAATGAGGTGCATGTGAAGTACAAAAAAAATACTCGCTTACATTGGATAGACTTAGAATATTGCTCAAAACAAAGTGGCTTTTCAGCTTTTTACCTTTGCATTTTGGAAATCTTCTCTGCAGTCCTAAGATAGGCAATGAATGGAGAAAAAAGCAACTCCAAAGCAGGTGGAATGAAGAAAGAGGCACATTATTAGGAGACACAAAAGAAACACAAACAAGAAGAGACATTCTTCCAATGACAAAGTCCAGAGAAAAACATTCCCCCGGTGTTTCAGAAAGGTCTGCTGCTGTCCATCCATCCCAGCTGGGTACATCAATCACACTCCATACTATTTAGTAGTCTACATTTATACTTGCAATAGAGAGAGCACCTCTTTTGTACTGTACATAATTCCTTGCCCCAAAGAGCTTACAATCTAAGTTCATACAAAAGAATGCATTAAGTAGCTGGATCAAGATCAAAGAAATGAGAAAGACAGGGAGATAATTTTGTAAGGGATTAAAGTTGGGTTACATTACTAAATGAGGTAACTTCTGAACATCATTGGCAGTGATGTTCTTAAGACATTAAGTAGTTTTTCAGTTAGAAGGTCTTCTGATCATGAAAAACTGGTTTAAAATGTACAGAACGATGCATTAAAAGTAATCCACAAAAATTCTTAAAAATAGATTTGTTGGCAAGACACAAAAAAGTTCAGATTGCCAAAGTTCTTCACTTTAGACAATAACTTGTCATTCTATTAGGAAGATATGGATGTTAGAGAAATTCGTATGTACATGTAACATTTGAATGTAAAAGGCTTTTTACATTTAAGCTTAAAATGTTAAATTCTGATTTAAGAATCCTGTTGCTATAAACAGGCTTAATACTTAAATACTAATATGAAAATAGTGCTATTTTAAAAATGTATTTTAAACTTTAAAATAAACTATGGACAAGATACAGTTGGTTCAAAAGATCAACATTCTTTAACTGCAGTGACTCCTTTTCCTGCTTTTTAAAAAAGGGAAAAATGTTTTCCCACTCTGTTCCTCCTACTTGTCAGTTATAATAGAAGTGATCAGTCCATCAACTTTAAAGTTTTAGTTTACACTGGGGAGGGTCATTTGTTTTGCTGGGTTTTTCTTAACATTTCCCTATTCATATATAGTTTTCTGAAGTCAAAGCCTTGCACTTTAAATAATATTTATATGTCACCTTTGTGACCATTTAGCTATCATTTCTTAATCCCTTTACATGCAAACAGAAACTACCATATTACATGCAACTATGACATCCTTTCAAATCAGAGAATTTTGCTTTAGATCATATATATAAACCATCTGCAACACTTCCATGACATTTGAAAAAGTTATAGTAGTAAAAATTCACCCTAATTATCCAGTCCAAAGAGAAATACTTATTTTTCACCGTAACAGCATAACCAGTGGTAAATCTGACTTGACCTATCCTTTTGGAAGGGAAGCAGATGTTAAGCAAATTTCATTTATGCACAGAAGTGAGACAGTGATTTAAGGACTACTAACAGAGGATGATTTTAATTTTTAAAGGAAGTTTCTGAGGAAATCAAACCAGATAGTAAGCCTAAAGAACTATAAATATATTTGACCCGAGTCAATACTAACATTTACTTTTTAGAAATTACATTTGTATTAAATTTTCTTACAGGAGGATACAAAAGGAGTATAGCCACAGATTACCAAGAGAATCACTTCTGATCAACAGCTAAAAATGAGGGAAGAAAATGGCCAAAAGATTACAATCAATCACTTCTTGAACATGCCACAAAATTACAAGAAATTACCTGCAAACCTGTAATAAAACCCTCCCCCTTATTTGAATGAGTTTCAATTCCCAGGTAAAGATGAATCAACAAAATTAAAATATTGTGCTGTTTTATTGGTGTAAAAATCACACAATTGCTAGTTCTGATTCTGCAGAGATACATCCATGCAGTTAAACATCTATGATCCCACAGCCAGAAGAAGCCATTAAATAGAATATCTGCTGTTAGTCAGCAATTAATGCAAATTTACATATGAGATCAAAATGTGTGTATCGTACAATATACAACAAATCCTAATACAGTACATCAACCTGAAGAGCAAGATACACTCAAGGAACTCTGTTAATAGTGAAGCCTGTCTATATGCCAGAGAAGTAAGGCCTGGAAACAAGATGACAGAAGGTACCCCAGAATTCCTAAGAAGCAAAACTGTTCATTTTTTGTTTTATATTTTTTTTTGCTTGGAATTAGAAGTTTATGGAGGTATTGACACATTACTTGACAATACAATTTGTTATAGTGAAGACTGGTGGATGTGATCTGCTATTAAAAGGTAACATGTGAGACATGCAATTACAGGTGGTGCTTAGATAATGTGCAATTAATGTTTGGGACCTACACCCAACTCTTTTCACAAAAGGGAGAACTAAAGAAGACCTGTTTGATAGACTACCAATTGTGCCATAAATGCTTCTACACATGCGGCTGAATCAGGATCATGAATGGATAAAATGTGAACACCTGGCAATCTGTGGTTACATACTCTGTAATGTATGCAACAAAAATCACAACATCCAATCCAGTTGATATGGCAAACAGCCTGCAAGAACTCTTCCAACCTGAGTAAGCTGGGGAATTGCAAAGAGGCAGGCTTTCTAGAATTGTGAACAATTTCCAATTGTGAAAGGCAGCTTGGGAAGTAACATTGGCTGATGACACATTAGTAGTTTGTCTCTTTTCTGGCACAATAAAATAAATGCCATAGTGAATGAAGAGTTTATGTGCTTAAAGGTTAAAATCAACTGATTAGCAACCTTCTTCTGCAAAGATGTTTCAACAGGAAAGAAAAAACTATGAAAAAATTCCAGTTGGCAATTTTGGTGACAAACTCTGCAAACTCAAGTCCAACAAAGATCACGGATGCCCACAGAGAAAGATGTGAGAGGCAGTGTCACATTCAAGGAAAAAGTAGTTGTTTTTTTTTTTCTTTCTGTACTGAAATTAAAATATTTAAAATACAAAAGTGGACAAATCGACAAAACAGAACCACAACATTTAATGTAGAATAGAGTGCATTGAGCTAGATGCATGGATATTTAAATAGGCCTTGAAACCAATACCCCTTTCAAAATTAGTAAATTCACAGTTAACGGCAGTAGGCTTAGAGGTGAGAGAAGGGTCGAAGTTGTTCCAGTTGGACTTCCAGGGAGATTCTCTCTTCAAGAACATCCTACAAAAGAAAGATTTTCTACTGACAGTCCACAGGGAATGAGTACTGAAAATTTCCTCATGCAATCAAAATCTGCTTCAGTTTGAAAACTAACTTATATTCTGGACTCTTGGTAACTCCTCCTAGACACTGAATAGAAGATTGCCTGGATGGTAATTACTTAGCATTGGAAATCAGTACTTTGCTCACAGGTGATGCCAAGTATTTTTTCCTTTCTTTCAAAGCACCCAAACCCAAACTTGTAACCAGATGCAAACCCAACTATAATATTTTCAAATTAAGTCTAAAATGTTACAGAGGTAAGCTCTCACCTGAATTAAGACTATTGGAAAACTCAAGTTTTTGTCCCCGGTTTTTCCTCCTATGTGAATTTTATGTACATTGATTCTCATGAACAGTAACAAGTGAAATTCAGGCTTGAGTTTTTAAAATCACCTAACTTCCATTCTAGACAGTATCTTATTAATTCATGTTTTCATTTAAGATATTTTTAAAAATTATCTTCATAAAAGTGGGTATCTTAGGTAAGAAAGATGGCAGGCGAAAGACATTAAGCTGATGCCTACAGATAGCTCAAAACAATGACAGCTGACCTAGATAAACAAATTACTATTGTTGCACTAATTATTAAACTGCAAGTTTTGTATTTCAGATTATTGTATTTGTTTAAAAATATTTATGACTGATAATTTTATTAAGACTTTGAAGCTTGCTTTTTCTTCAGAAGAACACAAACCACTTCAGCTGCCCTTCTCAGTACTGCTTTTAAAGTATGTGATGATGACAACAGGTAACCTAGTATTGATAATGTGAGGTAAAATTTTACTGTAGCTAAAAGCAGATCAATACATTGAAAAATATGTGTTGTAGCAGCAAAAGTGTGATTTGTAATTTCACAAAGCTTGCCACAAATAGGCATATTCTATGATCTACAAAAATAGCTAAATATTTCATATCAATATCCTTGACTACATTTATCAGTGGATTGCAGAGATGCCTGTTACTGTGCATCACTAACATCTTGCTCTCTGAAGCTCTTCTCTTACACAGACAAAGAGTAAAGCATTACCTTTAGTTGCTGCTGTAGTTCACTGTTCAATCTGGCCAAAACAGTGTTGGTTTCCTTGTTACGTCTGATTGATGCCTGAATTGCTTTCTTGTCTTTCCCCACTGATCTGAGAAGATATCAGAAGTACTGTAATAAGTAATTTTGCCACTTAGCTGAACATTTCACTTATAGTCCCCCTTCTTTAAGTGAGCAGAATCCTCTTTTCAAAATTTTTTTACTTGTTATACTGTTACATGTTTCCGCTTCTGTCTGTCTTTTGATTGGGGGGTGATGGTTGTTGTTGACTTTGTTTGTGGTGTTGGAGCTTGTGCGGGGGTTGTCTCAGGGGGCGATTCAAGCTGTTTAGTGGGAGGGTCAGGAAGTAGTTTAGTTAAAAATGCCAGCTTTGGGAGTTGGAGAGAAGGGTTTGAGTCCTTTCTTCCCGAGGGGGGACGGGGGGGGTAACTCTAAGAAGGGATTTAGTCTTCAATCTTTGGCTTACAAGACCAATGTTTTTATAAACTATTAGAGTTAAGTAAAGTTTGAGTAGTTTGTTTTCTAGGGCGGCCGCAAGGGGGAATAAAACTAGGATGATTGTGAAGTATGTGAATGAGGCTAGTTGGCCAATGATGATGAATGGGTTCAGCCATTGTTCTACTGGCTGGCTGCCTACTCAGGTTAGGATGAGGATGTTGGTGACTAGGGTTCAGAACTGGATTTGTGATAGGGGGCGGAAGGTTACTGATTGCAGTTTTGATGTATGTAGTAGTGCAGTGAGGAAGAGGACGAGGATTGAGGCAGCTAGGGCTAGTAGCCCTCCTAGTTTGTTTGGGATGGAGCGGAGGATGGCGTAAGCAAACAGGAACTATCATTCGAATTTGATGTGAGGAGGAGTGACTAGGGGATTGGCTGGGGTAAAGTTTTCTGGGTCACCTAAGAGGCTGGGGGAGAACAGGGCTAGTGAGACGAGTAGGGAAAATATTAGTATGAATCCTCATTTCAAAAATTTTTTACTTGTTATACTGTTACATGTTTCCGCTTCTGTCTGGCTTGGTTAACCATGTTTGTTTGCATAGAAACACAGATATATATGTTTTATATACGCACATAGAGTTGGTTTCAATCAAAGAGCACACAGTGCATTTTAAAAACTTGTCATTATCAACTTTCTGAAGGCCCAACACAGCAAACCACATTCATTTACCTCCAAGTAACTACTGCAATAGACTATTTTCATGCTAGGACACACAGACTGCACATTTTGGACTGTTCATAGAAACCATTTAAAATTAAACTCTACATCTTAGTACTTCCACCACTTATTTCCAACATACTTGCAGAAGTTAAAAAGAGTTCACACTCCAAAATTCAAAATCTCTTAAAAGTCTCTCAACAGTAGCAGCTTTGGGATGACCATTTTTAAAAACCAAAAACTTCTTAAATCATTGAATTAATCTAAATTAAACACACTGAAATTGTTTGCAACTCCTGGAACAGAAAGTGTGTATGCTGTTTAAATGTAAACTTTCCAGTAACAGATGTATTTATATACTTCTTGGGTTACCTAGGAATAGATGGCTGTGAAGCAAGAACAGCAGCTATGACACCTGTTTTCTGTGTATGTTCCTCAGCTTCAGGTCTTAGCTCATCTTCTGATTTTAATCTTCTACGAATAGGCTTCGGTGGTGGAGCAAGTGGGGTAGTGCCTTTACCCTGAAGAGGAAAACACAGCCTATTAATTCTCTCAAACCACATTTTATTTAGATTATAACCTGGTAGCTTGTGTTTCATATTCAGTTACTGAGGCAACTGAATTTACAACCCATCAGGTATTTTCTGATGGACATCTAACTGCATTCTCATTTGGTCTGGAAAAAAACCTGAACTACTAAATCCTACCACGTGGTGAAAAGCTAGTAAGTTGCTTCACAGTGACAAAGAAGTGTGCAAGCAGAAACAGCACAGTACAACTGAGTACTGCAAACATACAGCAATGCAGAGCATACCTTCCCCCCACTAATTATATGTCTGTAATCAAATAAAAAGCTACTGATAATCAAGTTCTGCACTAAACATTTTGATCTGTTTCAAAAATTTGAAAACTTACAAGGATCTTTTCTGCTGTCTCAAAAATAAATCTAATCATCAGCATCTGCTGCAAAAATTCACCATACACATGCCTATTTGAAGCACCTCTTGGGCTTAGAAAACTGGGTTCAGGTGGATGCATATAAAGCTGCTGTTGCAAATCAAAACAAACATTTAATTTCATATATATCAGACTACTGTGCTTTGTTCCAAGGGTACTTTGCATACCGCACTACTGGGGACATTTGCAGGTGCTTTGTCTTCAACTCTTCCATCTGCTTTGGCAACTCTAAGGGAACTTGCAGAATCAGAAGGCTTTTCAACCTAAAGGAATATAAACTGCATTTAGAAACCTACTTCTTCACATATACTTCATCTGGCAATAGTTGGAATAAAAACAAGTATGCTGTGTTCTGATACATGAATACAGTTAACACCTAAAATTCTAGTTCAATTGTCTTTTAGAAACATAAGTCCAATGTCATGAGTCACAAAAGAGGCCGTGGCCTGGTCACAAACTGCTGTTTCTGCTATTACAGTGCCACTATTATCTATTTGTCACTGCCAAAGGTTAATCCCTCCAATGGAACAAAATGTGACTGTTCCACATCCACCTCAATGCAAAACAATCAGTGAGCTTAACTTAAGCAGTTTGCAGAGGCAGTTTAAGCTGGCATAGCTGGTTTTGCAATGAGGTACATGGAGAGTGCTCAGATGGGGCTATGTCACTGACCTTCCTGAACAAGTGAAGCAAGACCATGCTGCTGACAGCTGGGAGAGCTTTAAAGCACCACAGGGACTTTTGCAAGCAAGGATGAAGAAGTGTCCCAGAGAACTTACAATCTAGATAAAAGCTACAAATTATCAAAGGAGAACATGAAGTAGTTTCTGCAATAGCAGTTAGCAATGACATTAATGCTTCCCAACTTTCCAGTCCTATGTCTGTCGTAGGAAACAAGTTTTTGTAAACATCTTTAATGATAGAAGGATGCCAGAGGTCTATTCACTTCAGCTGTTTGTCCAATGACTTTGAAGAAAAGCAAATTAATGGAATTTTAGCAGATGTTTACAATACATGACAGTCATCTCCTTTATTAAGGCATGTCTTTTTTAAGACATTATTTAAAAATTACCAGCAAGTCATTTGGAAGACTGGCAAGAATGAGCAGAAGAAAGGTTTTGCCTGTGCTAAGTCTCAAAGTATGTGTATTACCAACACAATTACGTTTGTGCCCACATATGCTAATAAGCATAAAAATCTTTTAAATTACAATCAAGAGCTGAGACGAAAAGAATTCCTTCTGCCTAGGTGAGTGGCAATTACTAAATAAGTGCAGCAGTGTGCAATGCAATTGCTTTCTAGCAATGGATTGAGACATCATAAAAAACCAAAACAGAACAAAAAACTCAACAAACAACACATCACTGACAGAGAACAGCAGAAATAGGTTTTAACAGAGTCTCATAATTGTTGGTGGTATTAAAGCAATCAATAAGATCTTCCCTTCTACTCACCTGCAAGGCTTCTGAGTGTGTTTCAATTTCATCTTCTTCCTCTTTGTTTACACCTGAAACAGCAAATGCCTCAAACTGGCTGAAATCTGCAAAATTTGGCTGTTCTGGTATTTGTTGAGGTGAGGTACTGCTATGAGCTATTAGGCCATCAGCATCCACTGAGCGATGCACATGAGGACCTGTGCCCTGCAATAAAATAACAAAAATATTTAGGGACAGAATGTGAAGGATTATTTGCCTTTTTAGTGGACAAAAATTTACATACTATCAGTAGGACAATATGCATCTCAGGCAAGACATGCATGAAGAAATACTTAAGAGAATAGAAGTTCAGATATGCTACTATCCAGGAAATAAGACCAAAGAGGGATGTAATGTAGCACTAGCTAGACTCATTCAACAACAGATATTTCTGCTGTCTGGGGGCTTGATACAGACTTTTAGTCTAGTTTCACAGGGAAACATGCTTATGTAATCACTGTGTGGAATATGTCTGTCCTTGTACACTCCCTTCATCCCTTCAGATAATTTTTGAATCCTTGTAGACGATTTCTAAATCACTAACTGACTTCTGCAGCTAGTAACTCAGATTCTAACAAGAAGCTGCTGGTGAGAAACAATTGAAAAACAATTTTACTTGCTCCATGTCAGATCTGCACAGCAGTTGAAGGATTCAGCTAGATAAGACAAAGAAAAAACTTTTTCAAGATGTGCTTTCTACCAAATCAGCTAACTGATATCACTCAGACTGCAACTGCAAAGATCACCAAATCTCTGACAAGAAGTGGAATCACTCCTTTTGGGGGCAGGCATATTACATAAAGCTCT
The DNA here is from genome assembly GCF_023055355.1 of Agelaius tricolor. Classification (NCBI taxonomy): domain Eukaryota; kingdom Metazoa; phylum Chordata; class Aves; order Passeriformes; family Icteridae; genus Agelaius; species Agelaius tricolor. The sequence goes on from NW_027269261.1 coordinate 51,478,399, forward strand.
GCCCTGTGCCAGACAAATGGAAGGCAAACCTTTATTTTGCAAAACTTTGGAAAATGGCTCTTGCAATCTTTGTTATGGCCTATGCACTATACAGGAATAGACAATGAAATGTGAAAGGGTAACTTTTCTCGCTTTCCCACAATTCAAAGCTCTAGAGCCACTCATTCCTCAGTATCTACCTTAATCCCCATCCATGGTTCCACTAGAAGCATTTTTTTACTTAGGAAGTACTAACATTTGGGTGTATTCTAGGTTTTGCCATCATTCACATCCTGGTGCTTTCAAAAATATATCAAGCAATGATACTCATTTAAGAGATATATTAAAACTCAAGTTACATAAAAATAATGCACCAAGTTAGAATATGATTTTTCAGAAGTGACATCACCTGTGAAGGCTGTGGTCTTGGAGGCACTGCAGGCGGATAGGCAACAACTCCAGCCTGTTGCTGTCCTGTAAAAGATGCACCACATTTGGCCAAGACTGTTATTTTGTACATTACAGTGCTATCAAATTTTCTTAATTGTCAACATGAAGAAACATTGCATTGTGCCTCATATTTGCCACTTGTCATATCTGGGCTCATAATTGTAATGTCACCTCCTTTCAAATTGCTGGACGGACAAAACCAGGATTAATCACAACATGGATCTTGTACAGACATTGTCATATTCTTCTGGTTTTAGGATCTTAGTCTTTGGGATTTTTTTACCCTCATTACAAGCTCTTAGTATTTTCTCATACTTTGTGATCCTGAATTTAAAAGTACTGATAAGTCAGAAGTCCAATAAAAATCCTTAAGCAGAGCAGCAGAAGTGTCTTTAATAATTTCCTCTGAAGTCAAATACTAAATACCCATCTTTAATACAGGCGATTCCAAAAAGATTCCCCTTGAAAATTTACTGACATATGCAATTGATGGGATGTGGGTATACAACCAGAATATTCTTTCCTGATTTTGTTTCCCACATTCATCCAAAAAGCTACAATGCCAGAATTCAGGATTGACTTTTAAATTAGCTACTTAAGTGAAGTACAATATAAATTTTAATACAAACAATACAGTAAGGATGACAACATTTGCAACTTTTTTTATTCAGAAGTGGTGCTTTAAAAACCAATATTCTAAATCATTCCTCAGAGAAAAAAGCATTGTCTGCTTCAGGAACACATGTGCTGAAAAATAATTCACATTGAGAACACAGCGTATCTACCTGGGGTAACTGAAAAGGATCTGTTCATATCTAAAGATGACGACCGAGAATGAGAAGCATGAGGCCTTGGAGGGGGTGGTGGTGGTGCAGTGTTATCTGGAGATGTTCCTGAATGTGATCTGCAAAACACATAAGCTTCTGTAGTGATTTTAGGTGGCTACAACAGAACTAAAAATCAAAAGTTCTTTAAAGCATACAATTAAAAAACCAAGTTTGACAGAGGTAAAACCCTGATTGCCATTGCTTTTCAAGACTGCCATATTAGTTTTAAACTTCCAGTATTCTTTGATTTTAAAACTGTTTTTATATTTCAATTTACTTAAATATCCTTTATTCAAATTACTCTTATATTATCACATGTAATTTATCTTTGGGAAACCAACAGCTTGATGCATATCCGAAACAATTATAGCTCAGGAACAGAGAATGATAAATATGGTAATTCCATCCAAATGATAGTCACTATAGTTTTTAAGATGCAGTCAACATCCTGTTTTGGTTAAATGGGTCAAGTTCAATTTCCTTAAAGAAGAATATTGGGTTTCTGTTGGACCCGCCTCCATGTATATTGAGCCCAAGAAGTATCTCAGTGTATGAGACAGCAATTTCATTCTCTTCCTGAAATTTTCCAAATCTATACACTTGGCAGAATCTTCAGAAATTTTGACTCATTCTTAGGTAGGATCACCATCTAGTGGATATCTGTTGCAAATTCATACAGAACACATGCAGAAAGGATAGAAGGATAAATTACTGCAATTAAGTGCCATTTAAGTGGGATTTATTGTATATAGAATTTTTGTACAACTTCCTTTTAAAATCAGTTTGCAGAAGCTCCCTAACTAGCCTACTGTGAACAAGACAGATTTATTGAATTGCTGACCTGAATATAGCTGCTTTCTTATTTAACTTGTGATAAAATCTTTTCTATGACTGGCCTCTGCAAAATTCTTCTATAACTACTGTAAAATGTAAACTTGGAGAGGTAAAGCCTACCCAAGTTTCACACGAAACCTGGAATTGCTGAATGTTTAAGTCCAGACACAAAACTGTGTTATCACAATAGAAAAGCTGATTTTCTTAATATATTCTCTATGGCAATGCTTCTGTAATACTGTGTAACTCTCCAGCTGATGAAAATAAAATCTAATCATACTGACTCCTTGGATCATCCCTCTAGCTAGTACAGTAAAAAAAAAAACCCACAAATGGAATTAAAAATGGGAGAAAGTGGTTTAAGGAAAATTTCAAAGTATCATTATCTGACACAGCCTTGTCAGTTTTTGCTATGTGAAAATACTAAAATGTAGTCTTGACTAATGGTAGGATTAAGTACAATGTCATCTCTACAAAATTGCAATGGGTAGAAGAGGTGCCAGTGGAAGAAAGTAAAAGAGTAAGTGGGACAACAAATTTCCTGTGTGCATACTGCCACAACTACCAGGCCAGGAGAGAAGCTCCCTGTGCCATAATGTGGGAACTCATCAGAAAGCTTCCCTCATCTACACAAGTTCAGCAAGAGAATCTAATCCAAAGTCAAAGAGTAAAAGAACACGTTGAAACCATCATGTTGATAGTGCAAAAACATACATAAAAGCATGACAGAGTCACATTTTCCATTAAGTAACAATGCAGGAAAGGATCTTTCAAGTTGCTGTACTGACAGGCAAATGGAAATCTTTCTTCGCTATAATTATTTTTGTTTTGAAACTTACCTCTGAAACTAATTGTAAGATAGTTAATGGTGTAGCTGGTTTTAATCCTATTTAGGCAGATTTACTGGGAACAACTAGCACCAGCTAGTACAGCACATTCTCTTATGTGAAATGATGCAGTTGTTGGTTTTGTGCTTGCGTAGCTTTCTCCAAACCCTTAGTTTAAATTGGGCATTTGACTGTCCTTTTAAAGTCCATTATTAGAAGAGATGGAGTTACTGCCATAGTATTCCTAAAGTGTGCTTAATTCTTCTTTTAGGCTATAGTGTCATAAGGTTCTTCTCCAATAATGCCTAAATGGGTATTTTTAAAAATACAAAAAATTGGTTTCAAGTAACAGCACAGTCTCACGTGCTTACATTCCTTTGTGTTTAAGGGGAAATTATTAAGATTCTGACTGAATGTGGAGCTTCACACAGAGCACTTGACTGGCCAATCTCAAACAAATTTTTAGACAACTTTCCTTTTTTAATTTTCACTTTACACACTAATGAAAGCAACATATATTGTTAATGCATTAGAAAACAGACTGTTTCTAGATTCCTGAGTGCTAAAGTTAGGAATCTGTTTTGCAACCATTTTATAACCTAGCTGTCAAATAACCAGGAGCTGAGAACAGGCTTCTTTAAACACCTTTTACTCGTTTTTTTTCAGGCGCTCTACTGACCGTTGCCGTGTTACAGCATTTCCCATTTGCTCCGGATCTGAAGTGTAAGAGTCCGAACTGCTGTAACCATCTGCTGGGAAAAGAAAGTACAATTTCATATTTGCTTTGCATCATTAGCATACCCTAACAGACAGAAGTAACCAGTAATTTCAAATATCCAATTTCTTTTGTTACAAAAAAGGCGTATGTCCTTGTATTGCTTCCCTGTAAGGTATCATCTGGTCAGGATTCAAAATCCTCAAGTCTGAACAATTGAAGGACACAATATGAACCAACTCCACTCACTGAACACTATCAGTTCTTGGCTGCTACTGGCACGTACTGAGAATAAACAATGACAGTAATGTTGTATTTAAAATACAAAACTTAAGTTTTACAAACAGTAATTTTTAAACACTTGACATTCCATCATTTCAACAATCTAATGAACAAGAGTAAGGGACATCCAAGGGAAAAAAAGCAAGGAGTAGAACATGCCTGATTTTAGAAGTGCTGAAGGACTTAAAAACCTTCGAAATCAGAAAAAGGAATGGGTATGTACAGAACACGGATTAATGCAGTCGCTTTGCTACTACTGTAACTTCTGTACCTCCAAGTCTGGTGGTCAACCTTATTTTGGACTAAATCTTTTCTAAAACTTTCAGCTTCTGATTAAGGAAACCTACAGAAATGAAAGATGCTATTAAAGCATCATAGACAGATTCTCAAGGACACCCTTACCCTTAGAAGCTCTGCAAAGCTTGAGGGCTTTTATCTCAGAAACGAGGAGCATTACAAAAGTCACGAGATTTATATGGAATGAATGTAGGTAGAAAAATTGACCTCAGGATAATTTATCACAAGGGATTATTCTAGAGCACCAGGTAAATCAAAGTTCAAGGTGGAAGTCACTGGAGCAAAGGGACTCAAATGATTTGTTACCAGTGAAGAGGAAAATTGTACTCAAAAACATCAAGATTTTTCTGAATTACCTGCTCTCAAAGGTTTATTTTAACCTTCTAGGACACTGAAGTTTTCAAAAGTGGTAAAACACATCAACCAGGCCTTAGAAATAAGAATCCTGCAGAGATGACTTTCCTGATCAGCAAGGCACATTCTTACCTGTTACATTTTTTATACCTTTTCTCTTTAACACTGTAGGTACTACACAGTGCTTATATCTTACGCTGCAATGTGGTTTGTTTTATTTCACCATGTTCTTCCTCTCAGGGAAAAACACTCTATTAAAGATTAAAAGATTAGGCTGCACTCAGATAAGGAAAAGGGAGCACCAAAAGGCTCTTGAACTTAGATCCTGCATACAGCACTAGTTCCAAATTAAAAGATGATTGCTTATTCTTTTGCATTAAAAAACTTCTTAATAAAAACAGAACTCTGATTGAAAAGTAAAACTCAGACACAGTCAGGACACTGGTCAGAACGAAGAGTGCCACTAAAACAGAGCTCACGAGAAAAACAAAACATATTGCAAGATGGTATTTTCTGAATTCCTCCTGTATTACAAACCAATCAAAATACTTCTGGTCTCAATAATGCAAACGATTTAAAATAATGACTTCTTGAAAGTTTATTTTTACTGAGGAAAAGTTCCTGACTTGAAGAAAACAAAAAAAAAGAATCTCAGAAAGACTCCAGAAATTCATTCAGGCAACATATAATCTTGGACATCTCCAATATTGGACAAGTGGACTAATCAAATCAACATAATGCAACATGCTTTGGGCACAGAAGATACTAGGAATTGAAAAGGCTATTAGAAGGAAATAAACAGTTGAAAAGCTGTATTTAAAATGGAACATAGAAGTCTGTAGGATTTGCTTAGTAGCTAAACCAGATGAGAATTGCCTGGAAATTGTGGTCAACACATTTTCACTCTTTAGAAAACATGTTACATGGTTCTGAGGAAGAACAATCAAACGCTACTTAGAGAATTCCGCTTTATCTACATTGAATTTTTCATTCTAGGATTAAAAGACAAAACAGCAAGATGGAAAAGAGCTGACAAAAATGAATTTTTTTGAGCACATAGGGTAGGAAAACAACTCCAGTGACATCAGTAGAACTTTCTTAATTACTACTTCTAATACATACTTTATATCAGAAATGTTTCTGTGCTTAGGATAAGTTTATCTCATTTTAGAGCTGCTACTATCCAGCTAGCTTTCATTCACTGAGGGATATATCAGATCTACATTTTGTGTAATGTAAGAAATGAGACCAGAAAGCACTTTGATACTTACTAACTGTATTTCCAGATGTAAATTTTACAGATGAACTAATTTTATTTTCTTCTGGGAGATCTGATGGTTTCACAAGTAGTGGACTAGTAGGGTTAGCATGATCTAGAGGGGAAAAAAAAATCTAGATAAATGAACTTATTCCAACTAGCCTTTATTTCTGGTGCCAAAGCTTTACACTGGTTTTCTGCCCTTATCTAGAGTGCTGCACTCAAGACTAAAATTGGTGTATTTTAACTCAGAAATAAGACTATTACAATGCAAAACACCAATTCCTCAGCATTAAGAACTGTGACTTTTCAGCTGTTTTCAATGCCAAGGAAATGTTAAAAGAAGTGTGCTGTCGATACTATTTATTCTCCTATGCAGAAGACTCTGTGTGAGTTCCATGACTTTAGGAATTACTGGCACACAACTGAAAACTAAGACCTCCCCCCCCCCCCCCCACCCCATTCCTTTGAGAAAATTTATCAAATCATCTTGCTTATTATTGACCAGAATAAAAAAAAGGCCTGCCAATATTCCCAAATGCTTTCAAGTTTCAAAATAATAAATGCAGTATCTCTGACCACAAAAGAACAAGCTTTATGAATGCAGGTTATGATCTCCATCTCCAGTTTCCTTCAGTATCTAACAAGGAAACATAGACATTCACCTGCAGGTCCAAATCCAATCTTTATAATGATGCTGAACTACTCCCCAAGAAACATTCTGCTAGAGATAGTAAAATCCTCAGTGTAGCAAATGGCCAATTCAAGCTCTGCACTCATCTGAACAGCAATTCTTAACTCAGTAATGATGGTCATTACAACTTCAGATTTATTCATCCTTGGTGAAGGAGAAAAGTAAGTACATTCAAGGAAGTAAGACCAACTCTAACTGCATGAAACTTCCCAAATTAGCAAGAGAAAATGTCCTACCACTTCCAGTTCTTTTAAGCTCCATTTCCTGCATGTGGATTTTGCTTGGAGTCATTCTTATAGGAACTGGGTGCACAATTGCAGTGTCCTGTGGAAGAGATCACAGTTATGTTAACCTAGCTTAAATCACTCTAATGAGTCTCTGACAGCATGTGCAATGTTAATTCTAAACAAAATTTCACAGATTTAGTTTATTTGCACAGTTCCAGGGAATTGAATATACTCAGAAAACCAATGCTCTCTAAGCTGTAGGCTCTGTAATGTTAACTAAGCTACTTAAAATGGCACTAGAACATGTTTCTATAGATAACTGCAAGTAGGACCTGAATTTTACCAGCTTTCCACCATTTCTAGCACATCACACATCTGGTACTTTGAGCACTTCTTAAAAAAAAACAAAAACCCAAAACAACTTAAACCCTGACTTCTCAGCTTTACTTATAATGCCTCAGAAAATAATGGCCTCCCTAAATAGTATGAATAATGCTCAATGAAATAGGTACTTTGTAGAAATTTCAGACATTTTCTGGAGACTTTAAAATAGCAAAAATCTTTTAAACATCAGTATAATAAGCTCTATGGAGTATACCTCTAGACAGGCACTGGCCCTACACTTAGGCATTAGTCATTCAGACAAGGGGCTCTGTTTTAAGTGTTTTATAGACAATCCTTTCCATTTAGTTTGAACACTGACTGCAGACAGCTTAAAAAATAATCTCAAAACTCAGAAGCAGCCTAAAAATAGGGCCAAGGCTGTCTGAAGTTTTCTACTGTCATCCATATTCAGAATATATGAATGGGTGGGCACAAGAACACCCTCAGATTATATTATATTTATCCTAGAAATAACAAGAAATTTCAAAACTACCTTTGTACCAGAAATTTAATCTGTTCTGACTACTCAAGTAGATCAATTGCACTAGGTGTAATACATCTACATTGGTATTTTCTGAAACTATTTCAATTACATTCACTACCCTTGTTGCAAGCAAAAACACTTTCTAGTCACAGCTCAAACACTTTTGTGGCAGGAAGCTTTTAGGCATAGTTACCACTTTAAAATATACTGCTTTTTCTTCCCTCTGTAATGAGATTATCATGCAAAGATCACTTTTACTGTGGCTGCTTCAGACCTCTGCTGTACTCTAATGTGCAGCTGTACAGAAGTCATGCCTCAAATAGTTAAATGAATTTTATATATTGCATTAATTTACAACATTAACCAGATTTTACATAAAACAACATGTTACCCACTTTGACTTACAAAAGGCATATTGTGCTCCCATACTAAGGGATAGATGCACTGTTTTACTCTTTCCACTTATCTTTTACCTCCAAAGCAGCTACTTTTCCAACTAAAAAATGCCTGGTCTGTGAATTTACTCTTTAGATAGTTATTAACGACTGGTCAAGAAAGCTGGTTTTCTCTCCTCTGGGGAACCAGTTGTTCCATAAATCATTCCTATGCATCACTAGTGAAACTGCTAAAAACAAAATGTCTGCCTTCAGCTAACTGAACATTTGTCATCATTTGTTCTTATTTTAATATTGAAAACAAAGAATCTAACCCCAAAGTCTGTTACCCCAGCAAGTATCAAAGAGGCTCACCATTCTTTTCTAAACTATAAGCATTTCAAGAAACTCAAGAATGTGATCAGCCATAAAAAAATTTTGCATTCCCAGTGAATTTCTCTATATACATACACACAAACATGTACTCTATATAAGAGTATTTCATATACCATCACTGCTCTACTTTTCAGATTATCAACATATGAAAACATTCAAAGCTCAGGTTTCTGTCATCTGCTAATTATGTGTGAAAATAAATTACTGTCTTACTGCAGAAACAAGACAGTGATAGTCAAGCAATTATACACAGCAAATAACAACTATGAACTAATTTACATCATGTTTACCTCATTAAAACATAAAAATACAGTGTATTTAAAACAAAAACCATCTCAGATGAAAGAGGGCTGATTTTTGCTTTAAGTAGGACATTTTCACTTGTTTTGAATGTTTATTAAAGGTTAATTCTGAGCATGGGGAACAGTGCACTTTAAATTCTAGCTAGCTTTCGGCATCTAGAAATGCTATTTCTACATGAACATCAGTGTTAACTTCGAGACTGGAGTGCTGATGTATTGACAATCTATGCATATTTATGTATTCCATCTTTTCAGAAGTCACAGGTTTAATACTAAAAACAGTTAAATGTGTATTATGTGCACCTATTACATCGCTACACAATCAAATGGACACCAACACTGTAATTAATTAAATTAAAATGGACACTTGTGCTAATTAAGTCTGTAAAAAAGCAGGATGAAAGCAGCAGCTAAATACTGCATTTCTAATGCATTACAGAACTGCTTTAATGTCACATGGTGTAAAGCTTAAAACCAGCAGAACTTGAAACACTGTAGTGTATTTCTGGCTCCCAAACTTGGCAAGATATTTAACTACATAATCCTTCAGAACACTCCTCACTGAGTAAAGCCTTAGAAAACCACAGGTTTAGCTGGAGAGATACTAAAAGCCTTATTAATAAGTAACTTTGTAAAAACATTTGGAATATGAAATACCACACCCATAAAAGCTCAGCAGCTTTTTTTTTCACAGAAGTTGGCACTGGTTTTGTGCAAATCAGGATCTGCAACTCAAAAAAACCCCAAAACAACACTGAAGACAAAATCTACAACAGAACTTGTTTATCATAGGGAGTGGCCCTTGCACCAACTTGCACATTTTTTCAAAAAAACATTATGTTTAAATTCTTTGTGCATGACAGATTATGACAGAAGTGTGGTATTAGGTCAAAATCAACAGGAAAAAGCATTCTTTGCAATCAGAGATTATACATGAGCAGTACTAGAAAATTGAAATTCTGAAAATAAGCCACCAAGTTATTTGCCACCATTCCCCAAAAAGCAGTCTATGGAATCATGCATAACAGGTAAATACAATGAATGGAAATTCAGTGTTAATAAAATTAATTTCAAACAAGCAAGCTAAGTGATTGACTTACAGGATCAGCTGGTGCAATGTTAGAATCAAATTGGGTCAGAGTTTGTGAGCTTGAAGAGCGTTCGCTAAATGTCTCCCACTGCTGAACAGACAGAGGAGAGAAGTCAGCATGATGAGGAAGATGAGAGTAAAAGATCACTGAGGAGATTTAGCATAGTAGTTCAGAGGTTGCACTGGAAAGAACCATATTTGCACAGGAGAGTACTTCACTTGAGAAGTACACTAATAGATATATTAAGTATTTCTATTTCTGAGATTGCTGTGGAACCAAGTTTGTTATCTGTCAATATTAATCTTTATATTCACATTTTATAATGAAGATACAGGTGCACAGGCAACCCAGAAGTACCTTCAGAGTTCACACTTGCCAATGAGCATCATACAAGTAAAAGAACTGCTTAAGCTGTTCATATAATTTAGAGATAAAAATCAGAGACACATTGCGTGCATTTGTAGTCATAAAATCCACAGAAAGGTTCCTCAGCTTTGTAGCTGCCAAGTTTCAAATCTATTTAGTAAATCCTGATTTTCTTACAAAATCCCAGACAAATGAACACTGAGCAGAGTACTCCAATCACACCACCTTAGCTTGCCAGTGCAACCCCCGAGAAGTGATTCTACGCCGTAAAAGAGCATTTCCACAAGTCTAAATCACTGACAAGGCAAAGAATTAAATCCAAACAGACTGTTGATTGCTAAAAGCAAATAAGTCAATCTCTGAACAATTTTATAAGATATGGGCATGCTGTATCAATACACAGCTGTCAAGAATCCTCAAGCAAACTGAGTCAAGTTATAGCCACAACTGGATCAACAAAGTATTGAAGTACATAAAATTAGTCTGTGATCTGGAAACCAGATTAAAAAAATCACAACAAGAATGCTAAACTGTTTGGTAAAATAACAAGTAAATATTAAGCAAGTCTCAAACACTACAAATACAAATTTCAAAAATTAAAACCACAAAATTTTTAGCGCTCAGAAAATTCAATAAAAAATATGTTTATTATAGTTGTGGAAACAACTTGGGTGTTGGGCTCTATGACCCTTGTGGGTCCTTTCCAACTCAAAAAATTCACTGTGTCATACCATCTCTATAGGTAAATCAATCTAAATGATCCCAGAAGACACAGGACAAACGATATGGTGTTAGCCAACCTAATCTCGTGTTCTCCTCTACACCAAATTATATTCAGTGAACAGCCTGTGTGTGAACCAAGTCTAAAACAGTTATTTCAGAAATAACTTCTTAAGGAAATTCCTAAACAACTGTTTGCAATCACATGAAATGAAATTCAGAAAAATATTAACTAAATTTGTAATTGCTGTCATGTTTGGTAAAACTTCTTGTAGAGAAAGAGCTTTATCTCCTCATTTCTTTAAATGAGGGCAAACATTATGGAATTCTATACATACTGGGCGTGGGTATTTTTTTTGGTTGTTTTTTGTCGTGGTTTTCTGTTGCTTTGAGGGTTTTGTTTGTTTGTATTTGTTTTATTTGTTTTTAACACAAAACTACCCTCTTCATAGACAGAACCTACCAAAATCTTTTTAGTAAGGATTCCCAGCTGCTCTGTCCCTGTTTAACACTTGCTGCACTAAACAGTTTATCTCTGTGTCACTCTTCACGAAGAGGCAGCATTGCAAGTAGTTTGGAGCTCTACAAACCTGTTAGTGAGCCAGTTTTTACTAAGTCAGAAATTTAACTGCCAAGTTCTGCCAGCCTTTCTCCTGATTTGGCCTCTTGCATTTGCGCAGCTGCTCATTTTCATTGAACATATTAATATTTATCTTAGGTCTACCACTACCCTTTTGAACTTGATTTGGCCAGTGGCTTCCCAGTTACTAGTGAGACTGGCAAACAGACCATTTGATTACAGAAATATTGTTAATTGTTCCAAAAATTCCATAGGGCACACAGCACTCATGTTACAGTTAAGATAAATGGCAAAATATTATTTGTTACAGATGGATGCTTACTCTCTCTTACGACCCTGCTCTGAAGCCCAACTACAGGTACCTTTATTACTTGTCCGTGGGCTTCCTAGCTAGACACAGACAGATAAACACCAACACCTGCTCTAGGAAATATGCTGTTGTGCTCCATCCTGAAATACTACCAGAGGGCAGCTACTGCTAATCCTCCAGTTAACAGAAAGCTAAATATATTGAGAATCTACTGGACTGCATCTCCAACTTTGCAAATTAAAAGCATTGACAGGGTAAAAATCATGCTAGCTAAAGCTGAAGTATGTGTCCTGTCCAACTGCAAAAATGTTCTTAAATTACTTTCAAAAGGTTAATTACTAGAAACTAAAACTCACAGCAACCTGAACCATTATGAATAGAACACCAAGATATTTGAAACAAGGTGTAACAGTTGTGAACTAAAAGCAAATCTCCCTATCTGTGTTAAAGCTAGTATGACAGCTGCATGACTCAACAGTTTTCAACAAAAAATTTGTAGTAGGTTTTTCTATTATTTTAAGCTTTGAAAACTAAGTCCTCAGCCTTGAGACTTGGATGGAAAAGACATCTGAAGTGAGAAAGAAGTGATGAGTGAAGAGATGAGAATGTGAAGCATGTAGTATATCCAAAGTTAGGCAGATTTTCATGTTGCTCTTTATTCTGAAGTTTTTAACTGATGCCTTGGTCTATACCTGGGAGCCTCCAGTAAGTGGGCCTGGCAACTGGATTCTATAAATCAACTAGAAAGAACAGAGCAACCAACAGCTTTGAGACTAACAGGATGAGACTGCCTGGAATGACAGATAATACAAAGAGACAGAGCTTTTACAAGCAATTCATTTGTTGATGACACTTATAAGTGGTTGAAAGAGGAAACAATTAGACTGGGGCCTGCAGCAATACCAGAAATTTTTTCATGGAACTAAAACCTTGAGGACTTTGACCTGATTCATGCTGAAAAGAAAATGCCAAGAAGAAAGAAACATGCACAGCAACACATCTGAAAAATCAGAAATTCCTTTGGGTTAGAACAAAAAACTAAACATTTAGTTCAACTCTTATTTTAGTATAGTTAGTATCCAGTAGTATAGCTACTGTGAGAACTTTTCCAAACCTCTTAAGCTATAGTAGACTTTCAAAAAGAAAATGCCACCTTATGTGAATGGATAGTCAGTTTCATACGTCAAGGTTCTGGCTGACAAAATTGTGATTCACTTTGTTCCACTAGTGGAATTGCCCTATTCAATAGGTTTGAGTTGCATTAGACACTGAAGGAATGTGTTCAATTATGATGCAGGTACAAAATGATTAGGTTATTAAATCTTTATTGAAAACACAAGCGAATGTATCTGGGCAAATTTTAATAGAGGTGCAGACATTTACAGCTTTTTAGCAACAACTGAATGAATCTGCTCCACCTCCCTCTTAAAACATAGCTTCCTACCAGCAGTCTGAATCACTCTGTCAAACAGAACAACTAAGAATCACTAAATAATTTCCAACATTTTTAATTTGGTAAGAATGAGACTATGAGGCTAGCACTCGCCTTTACAAGGAACAGCAGACTTTATAAAGTCCTTCCCTGCTGAGAAATGAAGGAAATTTCCTCTGCTCCTAACTTTAATCCTAAAAATGTGCTTATTTTCTGCTTCATGCTGATTTTCAATTGGTTTGTCTAAATATTTTAATATCAATTTTCTATTTACTTGAAGTCTAACGAAGAAAGGAAAAGAACCACAAAAAGCTCTTTTAATAGAAGGCAATGCTCAGCTACTGACAGAACTATCTTACATGTTAAAGCAAGTTTTCAATTTTTACTGAGTCCCAGATTATCAAAAACAGTTTTCCAAAAATAATTTCATTCTTTTTTCCCCTCTCATAATGAAAAGTAAGCCTGCATCATCTTTGTATATGGCTCCAGTCAGAAACTCATTTGGGATCAGAAGTAGCTCTTAAAACATTGGTTTATTTTAAGTCAGAGGCAAAAAATGTTAAAACAAAGCAACAAGAAAAATCGAGGAATCAATCCCTTAGGGGCCTTCTAAGCAAAGGACAATTGTGGGGAAAAAATAAGATAAAAAATACTGCTTGCTAACTTCACTTTCAAATTTTGACAAAATACAGCTCTACTGCAGAAGACTGCTTATATAGCAAATATATATGCTCAAGTATGATGAAACAGAAGTACGTAACAGTAAAAATTTAAGATTTAAATAAATTTAGCCAATGGCTGGCTTCAGATTCTACTCTGAGTGTCTGCTTCTGAAACAGGGTCATGACTTCTCTACGTTACTGGTGATATTTCAGGCTAAAATGACCTCCAGAAATAAGTCTCAATGTCCAGATCTGTCAGAAACTTATTCTGTAGTTTAGCCAAAGTATCTGCTAAAAAAAGTTCTTCAGAGGTAACAAAAAACTCCAACCAAAAACATGCCCTAAATGAAAAAGTAGGAATTAATTCAACATTTCCAAAACATATTATGAGATAAATTTTGTGATTAATATAAAGCTTAATTACCATTAATAACATTTTAAATAGTATCTCACAATGAGATAGAAAAACCAGAATGAAAACTTTTTTTTTTCTCATTTTAACACAGAACCTTGTTGTGTCTATTGTCCTGCTAACTGTTTCATGATTTGTGATCAGCAATTCACTTATGACAAATTATGGACACATACACAATTTACTTATTAACTGGCAGTGGAATAACTCTTAGATAAAAGCGCTGACCTCACTGCTCTGATTCAATTCTGGCCAGGTCTGGTTTAGGGATGGCATTGATGGAGACTTGCTTGGAGGGGCTTCTGCTGGAGAGCCAGAGTAACCTACCTCACCAGTCTGTTCCCCAACTTCTGAAACGACAGGAATCACTATGAACAAAAATCATAAATTGCATTCAGTTTACTTTTAGAAGAGTTGTTCACATCTCATGGAAAGTGCAAAGTACCCTTTATTTTACTCTTTTTCAAGAAATACTTAGCAGCAGACAAAACTCAAAAACCCAAGACCTTTCATTAAGTTAAATACTGTTAAAAACTGTTTATCAGGTACTACTCTTATTTTAAGGATGCTTCTGAAAATCAGACTTTGAAGATTATTCTGACCATCCTATCCTCCCAGTACTTAGCCTTTAAGTAGCTTTTTCAGGTTTTCATTATATATAGAATTAAAGTTTTTCTTACAGCATGAGAATATAACTTTGCACTAGTGTTTATTACATCATATCCTGCACTGAGCATTTCATCTTACAGAATAAAATACTTACTTGTACAAAAGGTCAGACCAAAACCAGTATCTCAATGCAAACACAAAAAAAAAAATGACAACAGATTAAGAAAACCATTCCCCCTTAGTTTAGTCTCCAAATAATATTAGTTTCAAGCCTCCTTACTAAAACAGTGGTGTTTCCATTCACATTTTGCAAATTGAATAAGTCCAGAAGCTGTCACATTGCAACTGTCCTTTGGCATGGTTCAGTTTTCTTTTGAAGTAAATGTGAACAGCAGATCAGACATTCTGTCTAACACAGTAAAATCCTGCTTACAATGTCTCCTATTTTAGATTTCAAAATGCAAGCTAAAGCCAGGCATTAAGACCCTCAAAAAACCCTGAAAGTTAGGATTACAACTGTGCAGTGTATAAGCAACAGGAACAGTTGACAAAGTGACTGATAAGTAGTGAGACATACTAGCATGTCAGCAGTCCACAGAACTAAAACTCCAAACAAGACAAAATACTAAACAAAAAAAAAAGAAAATATGTTTAATTAAATTATCATTAAAAAGGACTGTTGCATGGGTATGTGATTGAAGATGACTGCCACAAGAGTATGTTTTACCAAAACTTTGAAATTTATAAAATTTATTGGTTTCAGGTTCCTAAAGAGCTGAACTGTGCAGCCTTCTCTTCTGCTAATACAAGTCAATATTCTGCCTGCTAATTTTCATTAAGAATAAGCTAATAACAAATCCAATGTCAAATTGAACTGAAAACACTTGAATAGTCAGTGGTGACCACCTGTACCTCTGAGAAGTTAACAGCTCATTATTGCCTCCAGAGAGCTGCCAGGGACAGCAAAATGCACAGCCAAAAAACTGAAGACCAAAATGAATTAATTGTGCTACCCTGAGGTGAGATGCAACTGAAGTGCTACTACCATGAAAAAAAACCACACACAGAAACCAGTAACTCTTCGGAGTTTCAAAGGTCATGTGAACTTCCTTTAAATAGCCAGACATAAGGCTGTTTCCACAATATTTCCAAAATTATGCCCAGCATCCAGCATCCTGAATTGTCTTCCTCTAGGTAAAGCAATAAAAATAGGCTACATTGAGGTGTCAATGTCACCAAGTAGTCAAGCTGACATGCTGTGGTCATTGTAAACAAAGTAATATACTAAGTCCAAAATACACCAGTGGCAATATTTTGGAAATACATATCATATGTTAATTGCTCTGAAGTGTAATAAGAATAAAAAAATTCTATTAAGTTAAAAACCTTAAAATTCTTGTTTTACTGATGGTATTCTACATAACTGAACTAACTTCCAGTGTTAAGCACAAAGTCAAAGATAAGGCTGAAAATTATTATGGATAGACTACACAGCTACCTGTAATTCAAAGAGTTCTGCAAACACTTACATGAAACACACCTATGACATTCTGTGGAAAATTTTAAGGGTTAAAGTAATTGTGTAAGACAATAAGGCATGGCAGATTCCTTTTCTTACAAAGAAATGGTATTGTGGCACCAACCTAAACAAAAGTTCACAGAAAAGTAAAACTTGCTTTTCAGTTGTGTAAAGGTTGGTACTTTTAACTAACAGAGATAAAATTGAGTTTGAAGGAATTGCAATTCTGTTGAGATGTAATGCTGTACTAGAAAAATGACCAACTATACAAATGCTTAATTATACAATAAGTCTGTGTCATGTGAGAGAAATACATATCTCTAGTTATGAAACCAGATGTAAAGCAAGATCATTATCTCAAACAGATTTGGAACACCGGCAGCTGGTCACACACTGGATTCACAGGGCTGATGAGGGAGAGGCTGTCAGAGGAGCTCATGAGACTTCTTCCTTTGCTGTCTGAACACAGCCCAGAGGGTGCAAGGAGCCCTCTGCTACTCCTCCTCCTGCTGGCCACTAGTTCAGAAGTCAAAATGGAAAAATGCAGCACTTTTCAAGTGCAGAGGATAAGTGCAGAAGATTAATGGGAAACTTTCTAACAAGAGAACAGGATTAATAATGGCGCTGTCAACACTTTTGAAATAAAGTTTGCCATCTTGCACATTGGTTTAAAAGACATTCGAGCAATTCATCTTCTTCAACAGTTTGACTGTACATTATTCATACTGAGGCATGTCAGCAGAAGATCATCAACCATTTCTTTCTTTTTCCCATGCAAAAAAGTGCACTCTTAAAAAGACACTCTGGTGTCATACTTTAGTTTCTATTTCTAAGACCATTTTGGAAGAAAGCTTTAATGAAACATAAGTTTTACAGGAACTGAAGTGAAAAATTATTACCAAAATTTAACTGGTTCATCTTTCTAGGCTGATTTACAGTTCTTAAGATGAATTCCTGTAATTCATCAAGTCCAGTAGACAAATCTATCACTAACTTTTAAATTAGTAAATGTATGCTGTTGTAACTAAACATAAAACTACAGCCACATCAGTAACTTCATCTGAAGTATTTTATTCAACATAGAAGTTTTGGCAATAGATCATGTTATGTGCTAGATAAGATCAGCTATTTCCAATGCTGCTGATCCAAATAAATAAATATATAAAGGAAATAAAGCTAACAGGATAAAAATCCACAAGTTTGCAAGAATTTTAATTTTTCATTGTTGCTTTTAATAACTAAAGAATAAAGCAGCAGATTTTCCTATTTTTAAGCATGGCTTACATAGCAAGGTAACTTTTAACTATCACTAGAACAGGGTAACTTCCCTTCAATACCAAAGGGATAAACTTCTAAAAGCAAGTTGTCTGTAAAATGAGAACAATAAACATACACAATATTTTTGGTTTAGTGTCTGATGCATAAAGTTCCCAGACAACTTTAGTTGAAATCTAATACCAATAACAAATATAGCTGTTGGATGTGGAGTTCTGGGGATTTTTTTAGTGTTTTCTTGTTTTGGTTTTTTTTTTTTTTGTAACAACAGTTTATACAAATAAATGTTATTTCACTTCCTACCAAGATTTTTTGCTTGATCACCACTTTAACACAAAAATTGAGAGAATGGAATGGTTTCTGACATTTGCTAGGTTTTAGCCCAATTAACTGCAGCTATTTCTCACAAATGTCTTCATCATAGCAAAATGCTAACTCATACTGAAAACACTTCAGCAGCAGCTCTTTGAAGAGCCAACCTACTCCCACAGAAAGGAAGTTCATTATTAAAGCAGAGATAATAAGAAACACTGTATCTAGTTTAAGAACTTATCGATAATTTTGAGATTAAAGTCTCAGACAGCCTACAAACACAGTATGAAAAGTGTCCCCTTGAAGAATTTAGTGAAAATAAATAAAATTCTAGCAAATTATAGTACTTGTGCACTCAGAATATAACCTGAGTTTCCAAGCAAAAACTGCTTGTTAAAAAGTAATCTAAAGCAGCTTTAAAATACTCATTTTTTATATTTTAAAATAGATAAAGGAAACTAAGATGGCCACAGACATCCTGTTTTTAAACACCACCTTAACATGGAACAGTAGTTTGTTTTTCAGTTACAGCACTAAGTTTTTGGCACATATTAACAAGCAGAACTCATACATTCAGTGTTTTTTCTGGGAGTACCAAAAAGTAAAAGGCACTGCACAGAACAACTAAGTGCCAACACAATAAAGGATAAATATGCTTTCAAGTCAGGAGGTGAATTTAAAAAAAAAAAAAAAAAAAAGGGTCTGTGGTACTGATTCTGCATTTTTAAACACCTATCCTGCCCTTAGCATTGAATCTGGGAATATTTTTAAAGTACCTTTGATACTTAGGAACTCACACCATATTTTCATAAATGAGGGTGAAGAGAAAGCATACTCATTTGAAAGTGAGTCTAAAGTATAGCTGGCTTGGGAAATTGAAATACAATAGCTGGTCATGAATAAAATCCATACGGTGACAATTTTATTTTCCTTAACCTTTAAAGGACACAGTTAGTATTTCCAAATGTAATAGTGTATGTGTACTACTCCTAAATAACTTCCCTCTACAGAAATATGTACATGCTCAAATTAGCTTTGAGCAATAAGACTTCTAAAAATTGTACAATGCTTTAGTTCATATTGACAAGTGCTTTCTTTCATACAAACAAGTATCTGCTGTAACAATTAGACCACAATTTTAAAATACTGACATTTGTGTTGAACCCGTATCTTACCCGTTGAGTCTTCCAAATCAATCAGCTTGGGCATTAAACTTTCAGGTAACTTTTCTGGCAAATCATACCCATTCTTCCTAGCAACTACCAGATGAAATGCAGCACAGAACTCGTCCAATGTCAGTGCACCATCTTTATCAAAATCTGACAGTTCCCTAAGAAGGAAAACTTAGTGTAAATAAAATTTCTAAAGGTTATTTTATTTCCAAAAGACAGGCTTCCAATTTTGCTACTTGGATGAGCGAAGTTTATTGTTCCCTTTATCCTACTAAATGCTTCATATTAGCACTATGTGCTTTACTCCTCAAGATGATGAGCCTTGATTAATAACAGCTTACAGATAATTTAAAGTCACTTTTATCTCTGCTGGTTTTTAACCCATTTAAGACAGTACTACACAGTATTATCAGCCTCAGATTTTTGGCAAAGTATACTTCTGAAATTATAGTGCTGAGGCAACGTCATTAAATGGGAAATTACCTGAAATACAAATCATTACACTGAAAGAAAGACAGCACTTGCCAAGGTAAGCTATTTAATGACAGCATGCAATGAGGCAGTACAAATTTCAGAATACAATGAAACAGAAGATTTGCACAAACTCAAAGCTGAATTTGTCACCATGTACCACAAATTTATTTAAAAATGTGTATGTATACATTTCATTTAAATTTACTTACACATAAATGAATAAATAAATATAGATAAGGAATTAATTATTTAAATTTAAATGAATTTTTAACAATAAAAACCTCAAATAAACTGCTTCTAACTCTGAAGAGTTTGGAATTTTCTCAAAATGCCTTGTAAATAGTACCAGCCCAGGCCAATAAAACCCACTAAAGTAATACTGGCATAAATATGAGCAGGACTGAACATACTAGTGTAATTTTACTTAACAGTTTCTAGTAAGTAATTATTACATGTCTATCAGCTGTCATCTTTCCAGACATTTATCATTAATTAATTATTATTATTATTTTAAATAATCACACTTACCAAATATGAGAAAGTTCAAGAATGGGTAGTTTTGACTTAGTGAAAAATTCTTTAGCTGCAGATCCTAAAAAATTGCAACAATCATTTTTAATACTTAAGGCAAGTGAAATCATTAGAAGACTCAGACCTACTGTAAAGGTGATGAGTTATGTAGAAAGGTTCTGGGAAAAATGGCACTAATTGCTAGGGTTAAAGGAGGGAAAAAGGCAAATTAGTTTCTAGTCTTTCTTGACTTACACTGAACTATAGTAGACTATTATCAGCAAAATGCAGAACTTCCTTCAAAATAGTATGCAAGCCTAAGTACAAAACAAAGTCTTTGTAACAGAACTGATGCACTCACAATTATATTTTATAAAGAGTAACTTACCTGGTATAAATCCATTTAGATCAGGTTGAATGGTTTTAAACTGATTAACATAATACTGCCTTTGTTCATCAGTTATTTTCCAGGGGTCATCATAACTACTTGATTGCCTACGAATTTCATTTGCTGTAGTAGCTGATGCTACAGTTCGTACTGTTGTCTGGTCCTGAAATGAAATATTTTTCCTCAGTATTATCTACCTAAAATGCTTCTACGAATTCTCAACTTCTTGCCTTTAAAATATAAAGCATAGTTAAAACTCACAGTAGTTTAAAAACTGCAGGAAACCATCAGCAGATGGCATCTCCAGGATAATGGCAGGGTATTTTTGCACACTGATACAACATGGAATGACCGCAGATATGTAAGCGGAAAAAAAAAAAAGTATGGCACATATGCATAAAAAGCTAAATACAAATGTTTAAAAGTCATAATTGTTGACATTTTTATAATTAGTAGCTTTCATTTAATCATTCCAAATTAAGGCAAATCAAAGGAACAAGTATCTGTTGGGCAAATAGCACTGAATTGACTACAGCACAGATACACAGTAAACAGCTGCAATGAAAATTATGAAGGAAAAAAGAAACCCAAGGATTGCAACATCAATCTGAATGAGGCAAATCAAATACCAATAAAGTGTCACACCTGGACAGAAGCAGGATGCATGGCTAAAAGAGCACTGGTTGGTGGGGTATCTGCAAAACTGACCCAATTTTCTTGATGGGGTGGTGGTGAATGGCCAGACCATATGGGATCACTAGAAGTAGATGAGCCTGAAATTAGAAGAAACATTTCCTTTTCAAAAGACAACCTTGAAAACTAAGAAAGAACTGTGGATATGGAAATATCTCCTGTCAGGGAGATATACTATAGAATGATGAGTAAAATGAAAACCAAAGGGCACCAAGGTGATAAAGTTCACCTCATCTCATGTCTGTAGAGTTTTACATTATGTTAGCTTCAATCTGCACTAAAAAGACAGAACTGAGGAAAGAGCTTATTGCAACACATGTAAAATGTAAACTGGATTTTATCCATTTAATGGGTTTTGAGTAAGTTTATAAACACTCCACATTTTTATTTAATTGAAATAAGCAACACTTGTATGGACAAATACTACTTAAAAGTGGCATATGATATTAGCATTTGACGTCATTATCACTATTAAACTTTTTTCCTTTTTACATTTTAGTTCACCATTCAAAGAACAAAGTCTTGGAAACTCCTTTTAAGAATCAGGGGTTTTGGCACAGACAATCCTTTTCCTCTACATCACTTCTACACTAACTTAACTCAGTTGCTTAAAAACAGGCCAAGATAATACAAAGCATCCATATAGAATGCTGATATCTGCTGTCTATTAACTATCTGACACAACAGTTGAAATTCACCCAATGCCCTGCTATAATCTACTTCTGAAGAACTGTCAATGTTCAATATCTTAATATTAAAATAACAATGAAGCAACTACAGAAAGATAAGGCCATCGACTGCTTTACATATAAAACTATTAAAATTCTTTAAAATTGCAGTTGCAAATTAAAAATTTAAGGAACTCAGATCAGAGAGAAAAATCATTTAAAACAAGTCTAGAAGAATGCCAGGACTCCATTCTATTCCTCGATTCCTGAAAGAAATGCTGAATGCCTTAAATCTAAACAACATTTGTGAAACTGATGAATCTACTCCTCTTGCACAACTAAATGCCTTCTCTTGAAATTTGCCAAATAAAGTCATACTTAGATAAGAATTTTTTGCCTTGTATGCAGAAACAGACTTCCTTTTAAAACACAGGTCAGCTTCTTGTGAGTTTCTGTAAACCCTCCACACAACAAGAAACAGAACACTGATCTCATAAATTGAATCCTGCTAGTAAGATTTAATTTCAAGCAACAAACACCAAGAATTTTTTGTCATGATGCTGGCTAAAAAAGCCTGCCATGACAAGTGTATTCATATAGAGGTAATCAATTTATGAAGCTGACAAACATCAACAATTTCAGGTTCTTGAAGCCTTTATGACACTACACTGCAGTAAACAGAATGAAGGAAATCTGAGAATCTGTGAGGCACATTGAGGACTAACATCTTAAGTGACAGTATAATTGTTAGTATACAATACTGTTATCTAATACCTGGCAACATGCAATTACTCTTTCATTCTATAAATGAAAAGTAATAAGAAAAATGCTTAGAACCAGTTTATCTTTGCTCTTTTCCTACATACAGTAGTCATAATTGTGCAGAACACATTTAATTTTGCATTACATTGAGTAAAAAAATAGCATTTGCATGAGGAGAATTTTGCCGATTTTTTTTTTTTTTTTTTTTTTTTTTTTTTTTTTTTTTTGTGGAGGATTTTTTCTTTCTACGTTAGCTTTAATATGATGAAAAGGCACTATTAGCTGCTCATTTTGTCTGAAATTCATCCTCCACTTTTGGAAGCTCCTGATGTGGCCTGGAGCTTCTAGTAACTTTATCCAAAAGTGCTGAGAATAAAGGTAAGGCATCTGACAATGCTTTATTTACTCTGAGGTTCTTCTTCAGTAGTTCACCTAACTCTCAAACACTAGAATGAAATTCAAGAGAAAAGCTCAGTCTCTTTCCACCTTGTCTCTTTCAGGACTAACAGACAGTCTAAGGCAGACAAGACCTTTCTTTTGATATTTTATTTTTGATACACTGACTTTCCCCTTCCCTCTCAGACACTGACATTATTACCATTAACCTTTTATATGTTTACTCCTCCTTCATTTCTCTCAACAACTGATCTTGGTACAATTCAATTCATATCTCACTTAGCACAGTATCTGTTCCAAAGCAGTACTCTGACAGCAATGGAAATGCCAGCAGCAGCAAACTGTGATACCTTCCGAGTACTTTACAGGTATTGCAAGAACTGCTTCCTTTCTCTCCCATTCAAATAATACCAGCAAGAACATTCTTACATTACTCTTCTTGTTATTTACTCTCCAGTGCAATGCTTTAGGACAGAGGATGGGATGGCTGGAGAACACTGGAGAAAGATTACCAGTAACCATGGAGACTTGGATCTATGCACATACTCATGGACTGCCACCAGCCAATAACTCAATTTAACACAATCAAATTGGAAAAAGAAACGTGGAAGAAAAATTGGAAGAAAACTGAGTCACAGAGAAGACTCAAAGCAATTAGTCTCTTTTTATTTTAAGATTTGTAGCCCAGTGAAGGAAACCTTCAGTGGTCTCTGTGCATCTTCATCAGTGGAAATACCTGCAACACCACTTTAAATGAAGAATAGGCCCAAGGCCAATTATCAGATTTGAATAAGCTGGTGAACTCTAATGTTCTATGTTTAGTATGAAGACCTAACAAATTCCTGTAGCTGCTCTCTTCCTCTACCTTGAATATCTTACCAACACATTGATAACTTATGGAAAATTATCTCATTTCCTGTGGAATAAAAGCTACCCCCCTTTACTTTGAGATATAAATGGAAATGTAAGAAATATTCTACCCAGTTAACATGTACTTTTCAATAACTAAATAAATATTGGTTTACTAGAACCAAATTTTCAACTAACTCTGTAAACTAAGAATTGCTTTCCTTTTCATCAATCTGTGGTGAAACAAAACCAGAAGCTGAATACAATTCTTACAATAAGATAAAATGCTGGAGAGCTCTTATGCCCAGGTAAGAGTATTCTAAAGTTTGCAACAAGGCCAATTATCATCAGTAGCATTAAATAGGGGACAAAGAACTGTTCAGTCCCCTGTAAGCCCAGTAAATATCTTAGGGCTCTGAAGATGCAAGGGAACTGTTAGCACAGTAGACATATTAGCATTCAACTTCATTATCAATATTAAACTTTTTTCCACTTGTAGCCATGTTCTACTTCCACTTCCACATGTCCCTGAAGTGTTCACAAACGGCTACAAAATCCCTCCCAAAGAGAAAAGAAAGAAGTATGGTTTAGAGCTGCAATTTCTCATGCATATTCAGATATCAACACAAATCTCTGATGTCATGCCAAAAAGCTAACACATATCCTAGGACAGAACAGAAGATCTCAGATTTTTAAATTTGTTTTAGATCATTATTTGGATACTATGTACATAAATATTCTGGTTTGCTTCCAGTCCCAAAAGACAACAAGGTAATGAAAAAATATTTTCTCATTCTGACATGCCACTCAACTATCATTTAAAGTAGGGAAGGGTTCTTTCTCCCAAGTTTGTCAACATCATAACGTTATCTTAAACTGCTAAATCAAAGGCACCTGAAACACTTGAGAGACTCAGGTTTTAACAGACTTGACTCTGACATTGCAGGATGAGACCTGAGCTAACTATAAATATTCTACACAGGTAATCAATATCTGTCACTGAATTTCAATTCCTGATACTAATGTAAAATAAATGCATCCTTTGGGGCTCTCTATACAAAAATTCTTCAAGAGAGATGGTAACAAGCCTTGGCTTCTGATTTCATATTTGTAAGCACACTGAGCTAGAGTGACAGTGCCTCAGAAACCAGTAATATACATACAAAGTATTAACACCATCCTAACTGAATTACAGTGACAGGACAACACAGTGACAAAAAACTGTAAAATCGAAATTCTTTTGTTCTGTTGAGATGAAAACAGGTTTTCTTCCAAGAAACTGATAACTACAGCTATGAGTTAGATTTCTAATGCAGGACAATGTGTAAGATTTTTAAAACCAACAATTGACTTTTTATCTAATAATTATTCTACAGCCCAATTCAATAGAGAAAACACTGTTTAACTTTGTTCATAGTGGGAGTATAAGAATACAATGGAATGTTTACTATGCATAAGTCAGAATCTTCCAGTTTAAATATATCTTTCTTCAACAAAAAAAAATAGATTTGATTTTTGCCCTTCTGGTTTAAGCAACATACTCTTTATTATCTGACCCACCAGAAAGATTTTCACAAATGAGATTCCATTATTACGGTTGACAACCTCACTATGTGAAATAATGTTTGAGACTAAAGCAAAATACAAGCAGAGAGACCTGGGTTCTCATTTTGCTTGGATCACAAATGAACTGGCACAGCCCTATTGATTCACCTGGTTTCTCAAAAATATCTTGCACTGGAATCAAGATGAGCTTGTAGTACTGATCTTAAGAAAACTAATCAGCAGTCTGTCTGGTTCTATCTAAATGTCATGATAACATAATTTTTCTATAAACACTGTCCTTAAATGTAGGATCAAGAGGAGGGGGAAAAAGCTGAACTGCCTACAACAGCTGAAATTCAAAGCAATAATTAATCATCTGGAGTGCAAAAGGATCATCCACAGTAAATTACACTGAAGATTTTTGTTAAAGTAATATATGAAAAACCACTTTGACTTTAGCATTGCTAGAAGACACAATGCTTCTATAATAGCATGTTGGAATTACTTTAAATAAACTGTGAATGTGCTCCAGTATAGAATATAAAATCAGGGAATATTGAGCTAGTTCAGAAATATGCTCAGACAACTTCTGAAAAATTTACCCATTAAACATCATAGGGAAACCATTACCAAACTGAAATATTAACATGGCATTGCAACTTTATTTTAAAGATAACAATATTGAACTCTTCAACACAAGGAAGAGTTTGCATACTGTCCTGGAGTATGTGACTTTTTAAGTTAGAAAAACTTCACAAGTTCAATATCAGACACTCTTGTGTTTCAGCTTTAGAGAAACAAAAGTCAGCTGAACTACAGGAGAAAGAACATTGAAAAATCGAGTGCTGACAGTGCTTGGACTGAACCCTTAGAAGAGATCATGTAAGCAATGAGCAGACTAATTTTTTTTTAATTGTAAATTGACTGGGACTTACTAGCGAACAACATTCAGGACACTGGCATAAACCTCGGCATACAACCCATTTCACTTCTGAAGTTTTATTTTCTTATCCAACCAATTCTAATAGAATCCCTGTTCCTCCACAGATGCTTAGAATTACAGAAGGACAATAATTGGAAAGTGTCAGACCACTTTTGGAATATTGTAACTGAAATAAACCAAGCAATCACAGGTCAATTTCAAACTACAACCTACAAAATGCAACATTATTTAGCAGTATCATCAAAATAAAAACCTGAATTACAGTTGCTCCCAAATTTATTAAGACTACCAGGTATCAGAAAAGAAAATAGAACTTTTTAAAATAAGACATATTAAGGGGGAAAACTTTAAAATTTGATTTCAGTGATACAATAACAGGGATGGTCTTCATGTTAAATGAAGAACATTAAAGGACAAAAAGCTTCACTGAAATAAGTGGTTCTACCTTGACAGATGGGAAATGCAGACGCTTCAGTTGTTTACATAAACTTTAAAGAAATAAAATTAATTGTTCTGGCATTTCAGCTAATCTACCAGAAATATAATTCAAGCAAACAATATATTATCTGCTGCTTTCCCTTGAGGTCCCCACATTTGCAGGTATACTGACAGCTTCTGCACAATTTCAACAGGATTATCAGCTTTATTTTTAAAAACTTTCCACTGGAAAACTTAAGCACTCTTTCCCTCCCTCCAAACCCTTAGCAATTTCCATGGGACACTAATAAATGGATCTGCCATATGCAAGACCCCAGATTCTACAGTGCTGCTATCAACACAGACACTTGAATCTGCAAGAAAATTTCCAGGACTGGAAAACACGAAGATAAACTGTCCTAAGCTCATTTATTATAGTTATTTAACAATTCCACAAGGTTGGGTTACCACGGAAGCATAACAGGACGTTTATACCTGGTTGTACTTCACTAAATGGAGCCCAAAAAGGCCCAGGTGCAGCAAGGGGTCGCTCATTATTCCCTCCGCTGGGATGGCGGTTGTGCTTCCTCCAAGTATGCGGAGAGGTTGGTGGGGATTGCTGTGGTGAAACAACTGGAGATGTGGACTCCTAATAAAACAAAGGAATCTTTTAACATTTTTAGTACATAACTAAATGCATAAAAGTCTATCTAAAACTATTATTTCTAGAAACAACCGTCACTGCAGTTAAACTCTCACTTTAGAGAATGAAAATTTTAGTACTTATTAAAATGAGGGAACAGGAGAAGTCAGATACAGTATAACTAGGACTGAACACATTTACATCAAACAATGTAATCTAATATATTTTTAACTTGGCATTCTTAAAAACAACAGCAATGCTGAGTTAAATGGCTTAGATACAGAGGAAACTAGATTATAAGATTCACTTCTAATAAAAGTTACATTTGAAACCACGTCTCAAAAGAAATACTTACTGTGCAATTTATTATTATTCCAAATGCTAATCAAATGATTCAGTTATTTACTTTCATTTAAAACAAACCAGAATTAAGGATTGATGAAAAAAAAATCACCAAATAGGACATTTGATTTTTTTTTAATATGGAAAAACACAAATTCAATTTTTTAAAAAGAATGGTGCCAGCTAAGATATACTTCTCTGCTGTACAAGGCAATGTTGCCATAATGCTAAGGCTCACACTTCTCTTTAATCCCATTCCATACTATACTCTTCCTGAACAGGTGGGAAAAAAGAGAATCACATGTGCAATTTCTACATGGAATCAGTTCTCATAAGACATTCAGATTACCACTTTACCTAATTTCAAATAAAATCTAAAGGAAAAATAGTTTATATTGTACCAAGTATTCATGTAGTAGAAAGTAATTTCTTCCCTACATCTTTATATTTTGAAATTCTTGTTTGCCAGTTCTCCCAATTTGAACTGAACTGTATTAGTGAAAACAAGGAAAAAAAAAGCAAATCTTGAATTCCAAATATCCTGAAAAGTAATAACAAAGCCGAAAACCTCAAAATCTGTGTCAGCAGTACACAAAGTTTGGTACTCTATGTAAACAGGTGTTAGCATATTATCAAGTACCAACAGACAGACTGAATGTAGGCTTCCCCAAAATTACCCAAACTGATTTACTCTGCCTAATATTCAAAGACCATTAAGCTTTTAAAAAAATATTATTATATCTATGAAATTCTAAAAGCGTTTTTAAAAGTTAGAAAGCAAGGTATATTCTAAAAGTATATGCATCCTAACAAAAAAGCTTTAGAGCCACAATGACTATTAATTTACAATATGTTGATGTAAACTTTTGCCTTTTTTCTTGCCCTCTGATTTTCCTACTCACTGTGAAGTGAAGCCATCTTGGTTGATTCTGCAGATGAGGTATTTTCTGGAAGTTCTGACCATCAAAGTCAGATTTCCTCCACTAAGTTTCTAGGCCACAAGATTTCAAACTTTCTATTCCAAGTATTTAAATCATGCTCATACATACTGGCAAAGAGTTTTACAAAATGGCTGGGAGCAATACTAATTCAGTTCAGCTTTTAACTGAGGGATCAGCTGACTGCACAGGCTGTGTTACTGCTCCTCCACAGCACCTCCATCAACTCAAGATATCTTTTTTTGTTGCAGCTACATGCCTTTCTGAATGTTCCTGAAGATTTCTCCTTGCTGTATTTAGTTAACAGATTTATTTTCAATGGCAGGATGTTCTTATCCTCACTGGTACATGGGGACAAGAGGGGAAGGAGTCAGGGTTTTCAGAGTGCCACTTGCAGGCTGGAAAATGGAACTGAGGTTGAATGGCTACTGTGCAACAGGTGATAGGTGCAACATGACAATGCATCACTTAAATCAATGAAAAGCTCCCTCTTCTATTAGCTTTTAGTCATCTTTTCTCAAACAAGATTTGAGGGATGTTTGAATTTTTTAGACAAAATATCATGGACAGAAGTAGAGAAAGCTATGCTTGGACACAGATGTTACTAATATAATCCAGTACTCTTACAAATCAGATGGTCCAGAAAGACACAGAAGAAAACCTGAGGCAGACAAATGTTTGATAGCCTACCTAGAGGAAACGACTCACTACTTCTCATAACTGCATGTGAACATTAAAACTTGACACACATTCATCATCATGAAGCAGCCCTGCCCTAGGCTGAGAACTGTGACTTCAGTAAGCCTCTGCCTAACAGCTGGTCTTATGCTGCCAGCACAGGAAGGAATTTTAAGTATGATCCCCAATTTTAATTCTTCTAAATCTTTACATGTGGTTTGTGCGATTCTGTAAAGCATGTAGTGACAGTAATCAGATCATCAGAAGCACAAACATTGGAAATAGTTAACTTTGCCCTCAGCAGGCAAAACAACATTATATCAGAATTCTGAACATTTACAGATTTACCACAATTGATTTGGAGCTTACAGACTCCAGAAATAATTGAACAGCAAAAGCATGTCACCAGCTCTGATGTCAAACTTCTGGAAGGTGGACAATCCACATTTTTAGCTGTACCGTCATTATAAGTCACACATTCCCAAACCAGTTTAAACCCAATTTAGACAATGTTGCTCTGGCACCATCTTTAGGTTCATTCTGCACAATCCTAGTCGCTCACAAATACCACTCATGGCATTCATTCACCTAGCTAACTAGAATCTCAAGAGAGCTAAAACCCTTAGGTGTTTTTTAAAAACATATTTATATATACACATGCAAATAGGTGTGTATATAGCAAATGTCTTGGCCAAAATGCTGATAGCTTGATGCAAGTGTAAAGAAGAAAGATGAAAGCCAAAAAACGCTGGGGAGGCAGTAGAAATACTGACTCCTATTCTAAAGCAGCCATGGGAAACACAATGAGTAGAGATTTACTGAAACTGCAATTATATACAGGTTCATTTACCCCTTGTATATAGGTTATTAACTATGAATCTGCTTTTACACTGGATAAAAAGTTATCAGTTTTACCTAGAAAACATGATTTATTGTACAGTTTCCACTACAGTTTTGTCTTGAGTTTCACACTTCTACTAAAGAGTCAGAGTAGTTTTATCAGAACCAACGTTATTCTCAGCTGCAATGCACACTTGCACAAAGTGAGAGTGTTTTGAGAGTTTATGAAAGCGTTTGTTACAACTGAGCAAGGAGGGTTCTCTGCTGTCACCTGTCCAATCTACTAATATAAGAAATTGATTTTCAAAGCTTGAAAAATCCAGAATCAGATTTTTAAAAGATAATTAGGACACAGAACCTAACTTACCTGCTCTCCCAAACTGTAGCATGTAAGAATAGTTTGCATTATTTAGCTTACTGGTAGCTCAGACATTTGAAGTTACCCATCTAATCTCTTTGGGAACTTTGAAAATTTTACTCAGCGTCTGCACACTGTAGTAGATGTTTATTAGATCAGCTACCATTAAAATCTTATTTTTATAAATTTTTTTAGTATTTTCAATGCAATTACATTTAAACATTTAAACCACTACTTTTCATTTTCCCTCTTGACAAATCTCAATAAAAATCAAAGTAATTACAACATTCTGTATTTTACTATGTTAAGCCACTTATCTCTTTAAATGATTCCAGAAAATATCTTAATAAAAGCATGGTGACATAAATGGTTAACATTTTCATGTTAAATCAAACTAATGAGGACATCTTTGTCAATAACTAATAAAAAAAAAGTAATGCATCTTAATTAAGAAAAAAAAATCATGTTTAAAAATATTGAAAAAGCATTTTTGTCAGACTGGAACTACAAAACTGAGACCTGAAGTACTCGTAACTTGGATATTTTTGAACTGACAAGAAGTTAAAAATAGCATGTTAATTAAAAAAGGTGATATAATATATGACTAAAGAAAGAGACTTAGTACACAAGTCAAATAAACTGGCTTAAGGCAGCACAATAATGTGCTAAAGGGACAATATTGTCCAGAGGGATCTCAGCCTGACAAGGGCATTATAAGCATAATGAGACAAATGAGATTATAAGCCTTTTCCTGGGTTGCACACATCAGGCCAGAAGAAAACTGCCTAACAAGAATTCCAGAGGCAATGAAGCCAGACATGATATCTCCAGAATAGTTTAAAAGGTGTTGTGATCCAGGTCCTGATATCACCCAACCTGTCTACGAGTTTGTCATCAGATTCATCATGAAAAAAGATTTATTTAGAGATGGCAACTGCACTGTAGAACCCAGGTTTTTTTAATCAACTGGCCTTCACACCAAAGAACAAAACAGCCCAAGGTTCAATGAGAACTTCACCTACAGCACATTTTTCAAGGCAGGATGTGTGGTTCAGCCAAATGAGGAGAATAATAACTAAACCAGAGACAAATGAAAAAGGGATCAATCACAGCATGAGAAATTATACTGGTATTTTTGTGATTTCCTCAACAAAGGAACTGCACTACATTTAACCTGAAGCTGAGCATTACCTCAGTAGGTGTCATACAAGATAGTTCCAATAATGTGGAGATTAATACAAGGATCTAAGGTGCAAAAGAACTAGCTATAGAAGGGGCAAAGCTGGATTGTACTAGAATGGAAATTACAAGATTGAAGGGAAGTTTCTAATAATGCTCTTGAAGGACTGATTTGGACAATAACCTAATTTGATACTTTAGGTAACCAATTATGCACACTACATAGCATGCTTACAAATTGTAACAACAAATGTAAGGCGGCAGAGAGATGGATCCCTTTCAGGACATAGGGAACAGTCAGCTATCAAATTTTAAAACATGAAATACAGTTTTTCTTGCATAATGAATGTTACTACCAAAGGCCATAAAGAGAAGACTGGATGCACAGGTCATGTATCAGACCCCTACAGTATGTCAAGTATGACAGATTTGCTTTATTCACAGCTGCCAAGGTATAGGAGGTGAGACATATCAAGCAAAAACAGGAAAGAACCCTACCAATTAGTATTATTACTGTAAAATATCACTTGGAACAAGAAATACAAATGTAGCAAAATATTTTCAATAAATGCAAATTCAAATTGGATCACAGGCAGAGAAGGATTAAGGATTACTGGTAACGACTTTATGAAATGAAACTGAGACTATGGATTATTTTGTCAAGCAAAACAGAGCTAAAGTGGAATGCAATAATTTTCCAGTAAATACTGGTAGTGCCCTGCAGCAAATACTAATGACAAAGTGTTAAATGAATAGGCTGAGTTACGTGGGAATTCCCACCATATGAATATTCCTACTAAGGCCCTGGAATAGTTTTTCCCAACAAAGCCAGTGTGGAATAAAAGGCTTTGCAGGTTCAAGAGAGAACGCTGATCTTTTTAAAAACTTCTTATAATAATAAAATTATATATGAGATCTTTTCCAGTTCTGTGCTTGTAAACCAGGTATATTTCATCTGAAATTACCTGTTCAATCTATAAAACAGAAGTGCACAGAAACAAATTACCAGAACTACTAGCAGAACCTTAAAATAAAATCACACTGGTTTTCATACAGTTGAAAGAATTGAAATTCTTTATCAAATTCTGTCTGCTACAGGTACCAAATTTGAGCTTCTCTTCCTAAGGCTGCACTGACAGCACTAAATCAATATGACCTGGAGTGCCAGTAAGATGTGTAATGCACCCATAGGCAGAGGAGCACCTTCAGCTTTATCTTTTATTTTCAGGGGTATAGCAAGTTTCAGCCTGTAAGTGTTTGTCACATAGGTGTTTTTCAGATGTTAAAGTCTCAGTATCTATTGAAGCTAAATACCCCCTTTCCTGGAAAAGAATTAAAGTATCCTAAAGCAGTACCTGATCAACATCAGATCATACTGAAAAATCTAAAAAAGGTATTTGTTTTTTGGCTTTAACAGCAAAACACAAAACGTCTCCAACACTGAGAATATTTAGTAATTTCTGATATTTAGTCATTCTACCTTCAGAAGACACAAAATTCTTCCTAATCTCAACATTGCTGCTATTCTATGAAAGTTTTCAGTACAATAACATTTTTAGTAACATAGCTGCTACTATTAAGGTATTGTATATGCTACTGTGGTAGCATACCTATGTCACCAAAGTGCTTGTATAGATTGTCAGCAGAAGTGCTCAAATCTACTTAGCCTCTATTTCACAGGAATAAGAAATTCTGTCAGAAGGAAAAAAAATATTTTCATCCAGTGTTTTATCTCCACTAGGATGTGCAGTTAACATGCTATCCAGTGAGTGATGGCATCTTTCATTACTCAGCTAGACTCCTAAAATCAGTTCTGCAGCTGATTTTATGACTTCAGTCACCTTCTAACTGGATCGTGACAGCTGAGCATGACTTCAGTCACCTTCTAACAATATGAAAAAGATACAGATTTCTGCCTAGTGCTATATTTATAAATTACAAAAGCTACCACAAAATCATTTATGGAAACACAACCTAACTGCTATTTCTTGATTCCCTGCCTCGAAGTAAAGTTCATTGAGGGAACTGCTGAAATAATGCTTTGAAAAAGAAACAGTTTTACCTAGAACATTTCAGTAGACAACATACTGTGTAAAGTTCTACATAAATTATTTGTGATTATGAGACATTATACTATGCATGACAAATCTCACCAATACAGAAATCTGCATATAAAGGAACCAGTTTTTAAAAATGAAGATTAAGATACTTTATGATGTCATACAAAAAATATTTCAGCCATAGCATTTTAAGAAACCAATGTATTTTCAAGTGCAGATCACATTCTCAAAGCCACAAACAGTTTAAGAAAAAACAAACCTCCAAATTTGCAAATGGAGAATCTAACAAGTACATGATAAGCTCCATGAGTGAAATATCCAAGCTTAACTGACATATTCCTCCAGAAAGAAGAGTGATCCCTAGGAAGGTAACACATTTTGATTTACCTGTCAGACTTCATCTCTTCAAATACTTATCAGTCAAAAAGGTGGCAAGAGAATTCAGAATCTGAAACTTCTAGATTTCATAAATCTGAATGGTATCTCCAGGTCAAGACAACTAAATCAGCAATTTCATGAAAACATGGATAAAAGCAGTACCTATCTTTTATAAAACAAACCAATTACAGTATTTATATGGTTAAGTGAGAAACCTGGGCTCAAGTTGCTTTCTCAGTTTATTTCTAACCTGGTATCTGAATCACTAAGTATTAGATTGGGACAATAAGGCTGCTTGAATGGGTTCCTTGTACAGAAATGTAGCCTTAGCCATAGATTGTTCATCTTTACAACAGGATGCACAATTAGACAATACTTCCCTGATGTTCTAGACTGTGAAACTTAAAACTGCTGGACTCAATGCTGTGCTGTCTGCTACATTTGTTCCAAGCCGGCTTTCTGGGCCAGATTACTCCAAGGACTTAGATACAG
Source organism: Agelaius tricolor (assembly GCF_023055355.1). Classification (NCBI taxonomy): domain Eukaryota; kingdom Metazoa; phylum Chordata; class Aves; order Passeriformes; family Icteridae; genus Agelaius; species Agelaius tricolor. Next base: position 51,513,096 of record NW_027269261.1, read on the forward strand.
AGTTTCCTTATTCTGAAGATCCCAGACAGACTTGTGTAAAAAAGAGATACCAAGTTGCTTTTATCAGCCAAAACAGAGAAATTAAATTGGGATGCACAAACACTTTTGGGAATATGCAGCATTTTTATTCTGAACTTGAAGACCTGAAACACCAGATTTACTTTTCTTTTTCTTATTTTAACATTATGCCACTACAGATTCCTGCACCAAACTACAACTGTTCACTAAATAAACTCAACATCATGATGGAAGCATATAAAACACAGTTTCAATCCAACCAAAACCTCACAATCAGACTTAGGAAATCTGCAATGTGCAAAGTGCTTGGTAGCTCTCTCAAATACACCTAACCAAAACCTGACAGTAAAAAGCTATCTTGAGACCTACTGCCAGCTCTTTTTTCATTATATTCCCTATCTTCTCTTTGAAAGAAAGGAAGTGGCAGGCAAACACTGATTATGGATTTCCTCTACTAATTTACTTTTTCTTTATATTGGATCAGTCTGGGCTATTTCCATAGAGACTAATAAATGTTTATGAGTGATTCCTTGATTCCCACAGAGACTATGGCACATTTGCAAGTTCCCCAATTCTTTACAAAATAAGCCCAGAAATAAAGCATACCATGGGGAAGAAAACAGGTAATTCAATACATATACCCAGCAAAATTTAGCATTGGTACTCAGCTCTTGTTTGTAGAAAAGACAATCAGAAAGGATTTCCCCATGGATAAAAAGCATCAAGACTGTAAACCCAAGGAATTGTGTATGAGAAGGCATAGAGTTGTAAGTTTTTACAGTTTTCATTAATTCAAACATCTTGTCACTGAAGATGAAAGAACCAGTGAACAAAAAGTAATCAGTTTTCTCATTATTAAAACATAGAAACAGCTATTTGAAAACTGTGGTCTGTTTTTCTGGTTCTCATTGTCTCTCCTTAACAGTTGAACCACTGAACAACAAAATGTGAGGCAGAGAAAAGCAACTGTGAAAATTTAGAGAATTTTTTTCTAAATACAGTATTTCAGATTTGCATATATTGGAGCATGTTGAAGGACTAGAAATCCAGTCTTCCATGGCACACAGTACCATTGTTCCAATGACCAGGAAACTGATGGGAATGATTTCATAAACAAGCTATTAATACCATAATGACTACAACTATATACCTGCCATCCTAACTTACACACTGAATTTCTTTTCTGTCTCAATTCTTTGTCCATTACTGACAATATTTTAAACACAGATTTTAAGACCTCATAATAAATGTCTCCTTACATGCAAGTATTTCAGAGGCAGATATGGTCTTCATGTATAATATATATAATTTTTTTAGGAAACTATATTGAAAGTAACCTAGCTTAGAAGCCCTATCAAATTGACATCTACACAGCAAAACAGTGATTAAGAATCCCATTTAATCTTTTAAGTTAATTTACCTGTTGATCAGTTGATGTACGCTGCTGAACTGCATCATGGCTCACAGAGCCTTTTTTGACTTGTATCCTGCCAGGTGGAGGAGGAGGAATCACACCTGAATATGAAGCTGGGTTATCAGCATCTGAGGAATACAAGGCTGTGTGTCTTGACTCTTGTTCATTCTTTGACACAACAAATCTGGGAAGAGGGAGGTCCTTTACTGTTAAAAAAAACACAAAGCAGGACATTCACTATACATAAATATGATGTTTAAAAATAAAAACACTGTTCTATTTTGAAGTTAAAATTTCTCATGTGACTCAATTCCTTACACACTGAGACTGCTGCTATAGTCAAGCCAACACTTAGCAGCTGGAAAAAGCAAATACCTATTCTGCATTAGACTTCAGGATTCCGCTGCCCAAGTTCTGACTTTGGCACACAGACATGACTTCATATTACTCCATCACAGCTTTGCACCACAACTATACATTAATGCAGCAGTAACCAGATAACCTGGATTTAGCTCATTTTTTGGTTAGATTTGTCAACATTTCATTACTGAAGCATGATTTTCAAAATTTTTCTACCATTTCTAACACATATCAAGAACTAGGGTCTTCATATAGAATGCTTCATCCGCAAAACAAATGCTGAAATACTGCCCTATATTCAGCATTATCTTTTGGTGAGCTAATGTCATGTTCATATTTACAAAAGATAATATAATCTAGTCGTACCAAGAATGTGACTATTGCTTAAACACATCTATGCATACTTTTCTACAACAAAAGCTGAATTAGCTCATTTGGAATACTGGAAATACAATTGGAAATATTCCAGTGTCACCTCAGTTGATATGAGCAACTAAAATGCAAAGTTTCTACAAAATGCTAGGAAGCCCATTAGCTTAATGTACCATGGTTCAGAGTAGCCCAGCATAGAAATGAGACTATGTAAACCTTCAATTTCCCACTGCAAGATTCCTACTCTACCATTTTTCTCCCAACTGCAATCTTCTTAGTGTTCCAATTTGAATAAACATAAATTGTGAATTTGCTGTACAGTTTATTTGGAAATTATGTCTCCAACACAAAACAAAATTACAAGCATGGTTCAAATTTAATTTCTCTTGCTGACTGCTTACGTAAATTACTTCTGGTACTGAGAATGAGTCAGTGGTACTACAACTATATTAAAATACAAGATGAAATTGCATACTGTTTATTTCATGAGCATTGTACCCCATGCTGCAGCAGTAAAGTAACACAACTAAACAGCAAACCATGGCCAGCCAAAAAGTGAAAAAAGCCATTGCACACAAGTGAAAATGTGTATGTCTGCCAAACCAGGAAAATACAGACAGCAGATGATCCAACTGACACAGGGGAAGTCTGTGCTATTGGCTGTGCCAGCACAAGTCACAAAATAATAGAGAACTCAAAAGAAACACAAAATATTCTACTGTCTTCTTTGAAAGAAAGACTAGATAAATATAGGTTTGTTTAGCTGTACTAAGTTCCTACGTGACTAACCTGCTATTTTTACCTCTCTCCTCTCTGACTTTTTCCAGTAACAGCAGAAAAATCTCTTTTCAACACTACAACATTTGTTACCATTCAGAAACCCCTCAATTATAAATGGGAGAGCTGTCATGAATGGAACTAACCCTTGATATTGAGTATATTAAAGAGTTCTCTGTACTCTTCATCCCCACATCCTTCCTAATATTTTTTCCACCAAAACCTGCATTTCATACTTAAAAAATAAATATTGCTTTGAAATAAACACTGCTTATTCATGTCTCAATTTTTAGCTTCCTGGAAGGAAAATCTTCTGGGACAAAGGAACAACAATTCTGGAGGCTTGTAGCATAATAACTCATGCCAGTATTCTTACTCTACTGCCCATCTGAGTAATCAAAAGAGTACTTAATCGGTTGGACTACACTTATGTTAGACCTAGTATTTAAAATTTGACTGAGTTTCCACTCAGCAATTCAGATAAAGCAAATTCCTTGTCTACCGACAAGACACACAAAAAAACAAAAGGAAAAAGTACAAAGGCGAAGGAAATTCCCATGTTAAAAGGATGAAGAAAATTAAGAAAATCAATGCATAAAACGTGCAAGAAAAACATGCATAAAATTGACAGCTAAAAAGTAAATGTCCCAAAATATAAGCTTCAACTAATTTTAAATGTCTGAAGAGACAAAGAGTATACAGCTTAGTTTGGGATGGCTCTAACATTTCATCTTCAAGATATCTTGGAGATGGAAATGTGCAGAACTAAGTTAACAAAGCTCAGAATCATTTTATCAGCCTGCTGCATTTTAGTTGTTGAGTTAGCTGTTACAACAACACTTGTATCATTCTAGAAGCAGGAAATTCACAGATAGGACTGGAACCACTGCAGCCAAGGCAACAGACCATAGCTAAAAAGAGTTAGGGTAAAAATAAATGTTCTCTCTATTGTACTTGGTGTATTTCATAGCCTTGGAACCAGTTACAGAAAATTATTCCTAGAAGTTCAAAAATCATTACAAGTATTTCTAATATTGTCATGAATCAATAAAATTATCAACGTGAAACTGAAGTTCCAATCACTGTTAACTTTTTAGCAATGTATTTTATATTTTGAAATTAATTCTGTACCTTCATTTAATTCTTTCCTTCAAAATTCTTGTGATTTTTTTTTAATAGAAAAGCTCCTTCTGGTTAAGGTACCTTGCATTAAAATAAAACCAAGATTATAAAATCCCTGAAAAAAAGTCTACATACATATTTGTCTTTCCCTTCTCCAAAAAGCATTTTATGAGAAATTCCACAATTGTTTGATCAAGTTCCAGTTTTATGAGTATTAATACTTGAAGATTCTTTTTCCAGCTTTCTGATTTTAGGACATTCTGCTACAACTTGCTAAGGCTTTAGTTTAGGGAACACATCAGGAAAACTGTGTGTTTATAAACACACAGTGGCTTATAAACAGAAAGGGACTTGAATACTAACAAAATGTTGACTAAAATAATGCACTTTTCCAAAAAGCTACAATACCCCATGAAATCAGTATAAACAGTTTGTATGGGCCTAGAATAAACATAACTGTGAAAGTATACACAGTGATTCATTTTTTTTTATAGCTTTGTCAAATACTTCAGTCATATCAGATTGTTTTTAACAGTCTCCTTAATTTGCTGTTTAATTTATATCCTTTAGACATAAAAACCTCCCAAGACTTCTTTTATTCACTAGCATATAGAAATCATAGCATTATTCTACAGACATGAAATCTATTAGGAAAGTCATTCTAAGGCAAAACCATGCTCCAAAGGTATTTTTAGCTTGTGAGTTGTGTACGATAATGCACGGGCTATAGTGCCTTAAAACCCATTACTTCATCCTCCTAAGTCTCTTTTCATCTTACAGAACAACAAGGACATGGATCCACTTCTCTCATTCAGAAGGCTACAGGAGAGCCTCACATCAAAGCTCTTCCTGCAGCTCTAAGCCATCTTTCTAGAGTAAGCCTTCCTCCTGTTTCACCTTTCACCACCCACACCTTTGAAGACCTTTGAAAATAGGGTAACAGGTGATTTGGCTGACAATAGACTTCAAAGATCTTTTACAGGTCATGTTTTGCACTAGGAAAAAATCTTAAACTAACCTTCATATTGCCTCTTAGAAGGGAAAAAACTGTCAAACCAAGTGCAAAGAAACATAATGTTAGAAAAGATAACCTTCCGTCTGTCACAATCAAGGCTTTGGAAACCCAGCAGCTACAAAAGCCTGCAAATGTTGCATTCTTCTTCTCCTTCCAGTTCACTTTACTCCTCTTAGTGTTTCACTCAGAGGACATGGCATACAATTTCTCATGTCAGTAATCTATAGAATTAACTTGCTCCTATGTAGCAAGGTACAAGTTGCTCATTCGTCCCATGGTGAATGCAATACTTATTCAATGAGTAAGGTATTTCAACTTGTATTTACTGCACAGTAAGAAAACACTCTCTCAGTTTCTCTACATTTTTAAATTAGCAACACAGATAAAAATATATCCCACTAATTTACAAGGGTACTCTGTAAGAATATGTAAGCCAACTACCAATAACTGCACTCAGCAGCTCAATCCTCCCTCCCCCGATCCTGTGTTTACCTGTATTTAAGCTTTCCACTCTTAGAGGGAGACCAGATTGGGCCACAGCAACAAGTTTCAAAGCAATGTAAAATTGACTTCTTCCGAAATAGCCAAGTCTTGTTGCACCACAGAGCTCCATAATCTGAAATGAAACACAGTTACTTAAAGAAAGAAATTTTAAACACAACAGCTATACAGATTTCATACATTTCAGAGTAGCATGCCATGTTTTCAGACATACTGAGTACATCCCGCTCCACAATGATGACCTGCAATCTTACTGAAGGGCATTCCAGCTTGTGCCAGGTCACTGATAAGATACCAAGCATGACACACTCCAAATCAGACTCAGAGCTAAATGATCCAGACTGCCTTTTTATCTACTGAGCAGTCTTGTCTAGACTGCAATGTTCCAAACGAGACACGAAGATGCTCTTGGAATACCACAGTGAAACACTTGTTGAAGTCAATGCAGATGGCATCACTGCTTCTCTTCCCTCAACCACAGTTCCAGACAATCTGGTAGACAAGTACTCTTGGTAATCCTAATTACTGTTTTCACCTTCATATGCCTAGAAATGGCTTCTAAACAGACTGGCTCCACAATTCCTCAGGGACAAAACTGCAGCTGACCAGCATGCAGTTCCCTAAACAAATCTTCCTTTACATTCCTGAAGATGACTGTAACACCTTTCTCCAGTCACTGAGCCACAACCCTGACTTCCACAACTATTTACAGAGAAACATGGCTTGCAACAACATTAGCTAGCTCTCTCAATATGCTCAGAAGGATCCCATCTAATCCCATGGACTTGATATTTCTCGAGAGACCCATCATCTTTTTGTAATACCACTAGTTTCTCTCTTTCAATCTCATTTCAGGCACAGAAGTCTATGAGACTTTGCCTGTGACCATCAGTGCAGAGAATTTCAGACTAATTTACATCCATGAGCATTAATTTCTGTCCTCACCAGTTCTGAGTACAGAGGAGCCCTAGCTGCAGGCAAGTTCCAGCTAAAGACGTGAAGTTTCACACAACAATAACTGAGCCACCCAATGCACAAAGCTGTTAGCCTGTATGCTTCAGCACCACCAGATCAGAAAACAGACTTCAGTAACTCTATCCAATGAATCAGATGGGTTTATCAACTACAACTGAGCCAGATGCAGCTCAGCAAAAAACTACTTGGTTATCTCTTTGCCGTGCACCAGGATTCTGGAACCTCATGGAAATAAGCTGCCGTAAAACCCATCACAGGAAGGTGCAGAAAGTTGACAAACACTTAGTTCCAAAAAAGTCACAAGAGGATCAGCAGGTTTAGGGTTGTATGTGCAGCTCAAATCCTGGTGGACAAAAAATACTGCATTAAATCAGTCGTCTGTGTCTGCATCACACTTCACACATTGTCCCACAGCTCCTCTGTTATGTGTATTTTCCCACTGTAGTATTTCTGCAGTATGATGTCTGGAAAGAAGTCAGGGGATCACAGGGCATTTTCCAAAATCCACTGAACAAAAAAAGAATTCAATACAGTTGAATGCAACACAGTAATTTCAACAGGTTGGTTAGACTACAAAAAGTTCCACCCGGAAAGAAGTCACAGTGTAACTGTTAGTGACAGATAACAATTCAAATAAAAACTGAGCCATTGACATTTAAACCTTTACTCAACCTAATGCCAGAAATAATCATCCTGAGTTTAAATAACTAGCAGAACTAAAGGAGAACTAGGAATCAAAACCAGTGTGACAGCAAAAGCAATTCTTTTTCAAAGCACTGTACGCTGGAAGACTGATGGAAGATTGAAATACTTGACTACAAGCAAAATAGAAAAAGCTTGTGGATTCAGTGGCCTAGCACCAACAGATGGGTTAACCAGACTTTTATTAGTCTTATGAAAAGAAGCAATGATAGAGGCATTTTGAGCTTATGGAATCATTAGGCAGTAATGGCTTTGTGCAATTTTAAAGTCATGGCTGAACTACAAACTACCTTTTCTTGGAGCTTGTCAGTACTGCCAGATAGAAAAAAAACTTCAGTTAAAAACTGAATTAATGACTAAGCTACTGTGACAGGTAAGTTTGAGAAAGGAAAGGAAAGGCAAGCATGGGTTCAAAGTAAATATATATAAATACACCAGATGTAAGTATCAAGAAAAGCAAAAAACTAAGGATACAAAGAAAAAAACAAAACAAAAACCACCCAGTCCTCCCCACCCACCCCCCTCAAAAAAGAATGCTCTGCTGCTGCTGAACAAGAGGTGTCAAATCCATTCACAGCTAGCTAAAGGAGTCCTCTGTTTCAAATACAGAATATAACCTAATTAGAAACATGGCTAAAGGTTTAAAAAAACCATTAGATGCAAGCATCTAGTGGAAACTCCTCTGCTGAGTGACATCATGCCCAAACATACTCAAAACAGCATACCTGGAAATTCCCTGAAGCAGGATTTAAACAAGAAACAGGTAATAAGTTATACTGAATGGGGGAATAATAATAAAAATTATCAAATAACTGCTTCTCTGAGATTTAGGGCTTTCATCTGCTTAAGAAGAGAGAGGATAAAGAATTTCCCTAAACTCTTCAAGGAATGCAGAGCCATCTTCAAGACAAAATGCTTCACAATTGTTTTAATCTCCTTAGATATAAAGAACCTGAGGTCATACTACTGCAATTTACTAGAGTAAGGCAAACAACTCAGTAAAGCTCCAGAACTGTTGAACACCCTCGATAAAAAACACCAAACAAAAAAAAAAAAACAAAAAAAAAACCAAAAAAAACCAACAAAAACCTAAACAAACAAAAAACTCACAAAACCACACCTCTGTGCAGTAGCTGTGAATTACTAAATTGCAAGCTCAGTCATCATACCACAAATATGTAACAACAGCATCAGAAATACCAGGAGTTGGCAGAAACCAGACATGGCTGGGAAGCAGTATGCTGTCAAAGGGCACTGTTTCAAGCAGATACCTTCTAGAATCCTTACAGGTTTCAAATAACAGGCCCCTGAACTTAAAGATGTTTGTGAACTTTTACAAATGCCAGGTGAAGTGGAACAAATAATTTCTCTATCAAATGCAGTGAAACACACTTCCCAGAACTCATGAAATCTCTCTGGGAGTGTCTTCCAGAATATCACAGTCTCCCTGCCCCCAGGTTCTTCTACAAGGCAAATGAAGCCCATTATCTGTAAATATTATTCATGCAGAAGTAAAACAGTATTTAAACAGGGATGACTTCAATGCTAAAACAATAAATGAAGCAACATACATGCCACCTACACAGTAAAGATAAAAATATTTCATCTGCTTGGAGAAAGTTACTTAAGTACCTACTGCTCCATACCAGAGGGTGGCAAGAGGCAAGAGCAGAAGACAACTTTAGCAGGCTGGAAGCTAAAACAGATATGCTGTGTGCTCATGGGAGGGGGAGTGAACAAACTTAGAGGAGGACCTTTTGTATCATCTCAACCAAACTAGGACATTGTTGATTAAAAAAGAAGCCTTACACCAAGATTATGAACATGAAAATTGTTAAACACAAAGAAACCCTACACAGAATCACACAATAGTTGAACTTGCAAAGGTCCTCTGGAGATCATCTGCTCCACTCCCCCTGCTCAAAGCAGGCTCAGCAGGTTGCTTTGGACTGTGTCCAGCTGAGATTTTGAGTATATATATCCAAGTAGGGAAACTCAACAACCCCTCTAGACAACCTCTTTGAGTGATCACCTTTACAGGAACAAAGTTTTCTCTTATGTTTAAATTTAACAAAGACCATGAACAATTCCATGTAAACCATGCACCAGAAATACAAAACAAGTTCTCACATTACTATACAATATATATTTGATACAAACTTGAGTTAAATCAAACCATATAAATATACTCGTGCTTCAATATTTAGAAAAAGGTTTTGAGTTTTACTGTGCATATTAACAACCTTTAAATGAAAAACAAGCATTACATTTTAGAAAAAGTTGTTTACTTAAGATACAAAAAAGATAAAAAATTAAATATATCTTGCTTCAGTTTTGTTAGTTAATAAAAATGTAACTGATTGTGGACTGATTTTAATTCACAGTTTAAAATTTAAAAATGTACCACATGAACATTATTCCTGTATCCCATACACAGTAGTTCATTGATGAGTTTTCAAACTGAAAACATAAGACAGAATGTTTTCCTCCTGTTTTCCAACTTAAAACTTTATTGGAATAGAACCTCAAATTGGTTTCTAGAACACACTGTCCTACAATGATGCTGTCCTGAAGTCATGTACTCCACTCACCTCAGCTACAACAAAAATTAGCCACATCTCTAAAACGTAATTCAGGGATGTGTGATGTAAGTTGAAAAAGTTTCCTCATCATTGCTATTGTAGTGGAAAAAAACCCTGACCATCCCTACACACTGAAGAACTATGAAAATCTTCTTCACTCATTTTTTCCTAGCTTGAATACGTTTCTGTCCTTCCAGTCTGTTATCTTCTAATTACATTATTCTGCAACTGCTGTTAGATCAATTCCTGTCACTTCATATATCTCAATCTACCTCACTAATCACTGACCACAGCCTGGCAAGTTTTCCAACTACAGTCTCTCACCTACTGCCAACTGGACAAAGCAATACTGATTAGTCTGCTAATATTAGTTAGAATTTTTAACTTCTCTTCAAAGATATCCCTTGACAGGTAGCTTCACAGATGCAACAGCCGTTGCACTGTGCAACAGGAACAAGACAGAGAACTGACAAAGATCCTTCTTTTGATGAGCTATATTTAACCAAGTCAAGTCCCTGACCCAGTTCTTCACAGGGCTCCACAAAGCTTGGCACAAGGTGAGACACAAATAAAAAAAACAATTGTAGACAGATAAAAAAAGAATGCCACTAAAAGAAACAGTCCAAGTATTACTCTGAATTCTATGTTTCAACACATCGCAAATATTTCAACAGTCTTACATCTATCCAAAGATCATTTGCAAAATGCGTCTATGAAGGATAATGAATACTGCTATATTTAATATTCAGTCAGTGTGAAGCAGAAAATGTTCATGTGCTGCTGAACAGCCAGTGTAAAATTACCTCTAATATGTACATTTATCTTGTTAGGTACTTAGGCATTGTAGTAAATATAGTTAATCAGTTGCTACTAAGAATTCCAAGGCACAGAGTATATTTAGGGCATTGCTGTTCTCGGTTGCATAACAAATAATAAGGTTTTACTGATTGTTCCATGAAGATACATCTCAGTCAATTTCACAAACCTGGCTTCAGCACACAGGCTTTGAAAGAAATAAAACCAATAGTGCTGGAGGATTTCCAAGACAACACACGCTCCCTGGCAGTGAACTATTTAGAGTCTCTTACTGTCTGAGCTCCTCCTAATACTTCTCTGCCCTTGATTTTCACACTGCACAGATCCACAGTGGAAGCAGCCTGCTAAAATGCCATCGGGAAGAAAAAGCTACTCATCCGCTTGGACAATTAATTCTCTATAGATACTTAGAGCTAAGATTTCCCATTCTACAGGTCATTCCAGGGTCAAACATACATCTGTTTCAGTTAAATGAAATTTTAGAATTAATCACATCGGAAATAATTAGCTGTTCAAAAAATGAACCAGTACTTTAAGGCTTAGAGGAATTATTCTGCCCCTGTACTTTGGGATCTGTTTTACAAGTATGCCCACTCCCTGAGTACAGGTTGTCAGATCTGGAGTCATGCTTTCACTTTGCTAATAGAAAAGTAATGAAAATCACCAGAAATTTAAAACTCTGATTTATGACAGATAAATTCTTAACAATGTCTGAATACGCTGAACACCACACACACACACAAACCTCACAGAACTTTTATTATTGGTGGTGCTTTTTGAAACAGTTACATTTAGGTAATTGCTGAACTTGACCCATTCCAAAAGCTGTCTGCAACACCTCTTGTTGTTCCTGGTAACATGTAGATTCCCAGCGCATTAGCCTCATTTATTAAAGACACTTCCTAATGCAGTAGTAGCTTTTTGATTTTTCCATTTGCAATCAAAATTTGTGGTCTTACTAACAGCTTCTGCAAAAGCTGTTACAAGCTCTACACATGAATCTGACCTGCAGAGTCTCTCATGCAGAGCTCTATGGCTCTCCAGAGGTCAGTAATTCCCTTCTGATTTGGTAGTACATGGCAACCACCACCTATCAATCCACAAAGATAAGGTAGATGCACCCTACATGCAACTATAAGATCCTGACATAGAGGATCCATTTTTCCAAATATCTAGAGTAATTGACTGTCCTACTTGACTACAACTCAAAGAAAATGTTGTCATACACCCTCATAAACAGGGCAGAATAAAGAATTCTACACCCTTCTGATATGTTCAGTAGCACCAACAAAGGAAAATACAGATAGCCAGATGAACACTCACTTAGAAATCCTCCTAAGTAAAAAGTCACACATGGAAGACTTCAAGGCAGAGTTGCTCTTTGCTTGTATTAAGACTTTCTCTACTGCTTTTTCTTTGGCACAGTAGGTGCTCATGAGAAAGACACTTTAGAAACAGAAATGGTAATAAAGTAGCCAGAAGAACTGGAAATTTAAAAAAAATCTAAAACAGCAAAAGACAGCCTGGGGAACTACAAGAAGCATTTCTCATTTTTGATGCATAAAGAGAGGCTCTTTTAAAGTGAGATATTCCACGTACCTGTGTTCTCTTACTATGTAATTCTACATTACTGCTTAACCTAAATAGCTCCTCCCTCCTCTGCTCTCAGCTGCAGTTCCCCATTCCTGAGCAATAACTGCTGCCTATCTGTCTGGTCACACAATGGGATTACTCCACTCAGTAAGCCAACAAAAAGTTATTGTGTTAGTTATTTTCTCTTTTATTAAACTGAATCTGTCTACTGTACAACCAACAAACACCTCAGCAGAGCTTCAGAAGTTATTTACTCACAGGCTTTATTTACAATAGAAAAAGTACAAGTTTTTATGAACAAACTGCAATGAATCTTCTAGCATGTATCTCTCACTGGTCAACATCAGATAGCTGGAACTTGGTTTTTAGGTTTGCAGCTTATGTTTTTGACAAGCAAAGCCTGAAGCAGAAATGGCAAACAAGCCCCAGCTGGCACACACAGAATTACATTCTTCATCTGTAATCTTTTGAGGCACTTGGTCTTATTCTTGCAATAATTGAAAGTCCAGCTGAATACTTATGAAGACTAACCAAGTTAGTCTTCATAAGTATTTGCCCTAACTTTAAGCATAAAAGTATTTGCCCTAACATTTGCCTAACTTTAAGCAAGCAAACTTTTGTTTGCTTGTTGTTATGGTTGAAGTTTATGTGAGTAAATAACACTGAAGCTTCTGAAGCTCTACCGATCTTCAAAACACAATTTATCTTCCTTAGCATAAACAAATGAATGGAATTAATTGTATTTAATTATCAAGAATCATCTAGCTTCAGCAGGCACTGGAGAGATACTTCACATATATTCTAATTGTGGATACTCCTATCATGCAGCATTAAGTTGAATATTTTTCCCATAATACTAAAAGCTGAAGAGAGGAGCATTTATACAGACATTTTCATTCTTTTCAGACCTTCTCTATAATTGAAGTATTCCAGTGATGGATATTTTTTGCCAATAATTATTTTCTTGCTTTTTCAGTTTTAACATTTTCCCCACACATCACCTTCCATTATTATGCCGGAACAATACTAACACAGGAAAACCCCAAATGAGCACAAGCTTCTGGTTCTTTTGCTAATGTAAAACGAAGATTAAGGCATTTGCTGGTCCCAGATTTAGTGGTCATGCTGTGGCCTGGACAAATAGGACTGTCCTGGTCTGTTCCTGTTATTCCTGAGCACATCCATGTGAGTTTATCTGAAGCTACTGTGTCGATTACTTTACACTCCTTTCCCATCCCAGTCTTTTTTTTCTCTGAGTATCAATCTGAACACTGTTAATTAGTTACTTACCTTTGCACTGCTCTATTTCTCCCACTGAGGCCAAGAAGCCTTAACAATATGTCTATCAAAGTTTAAACAAACCTTGGTAAAGTTCTAAAAACTGCACAATTACAGAGCTGCACTTGAGACTCCACTGTTAACATTAGGTCTTAATTTCTTTTAAGATGCTTCAAATCAGAAAAACCAAGTCATTCACACTATTGTAACAATAACAACAGACTTTTCTACAAAATTCCCAACTACTAGTCTGCAACAGGAGTATGGCAGCACCTAATGCTAAATTGTACACAGTTCAGTCGTGGTCATCCTTTTCTGGGATTACTGAAGTTGAAAGATACGTTCAAAACAGCATACTCACTGCTCTGTTACCATACTTCAGAAACATTTTAGACGTCAGAAGTCAATCATTCCAGAAATTCAGGTCAGACTGTCATCTTTTTCAAGTCTTTTAAGCTCTCAAAACACAGTTCCTATACATAGTCAGACATACCTAAGTTATGCTGTATTTTTTGTATAACAAGTGTAGGGATAATTTAACTCTTCAGACACTAACCCCAGGTGGAAAAACAAGCAAGTCATGAACATGATCACCAACCTGGCACATTTATTTAGAAAGAATGACATTGCTGGCTTAAGAATATCCTTATGGTCAACAGAAATGCTAAAGGAAGGAGAATGAGAGGGAAATATACTCTTACATTAATCATTATTGGAACTGCAGTGAGAAATCTGATAGTCAACGTATTTTTCCCACACTCACTTCTGACTTCAAATGAATTTAAAAGAACAGCAGAATTCCAATCTGACATCTAGGAACTCTAGAAGAAGGACTAACCTAAAACAGCAAATATTTATGACCAAATAGGTAGGAAAATTGTCTGCAAAGACTAATATTTTGAGGGCTAGTAAATACAATTGAAAAGTCACAGAGACTGCCAGCAAAGTCCTGTAATTTCACAGTATCTGCAGTAACATTTACTGAAGATTAGACTAAGATGAAGGCATGTTTGCCATTTTTCACAGTCAGTCAAGTACTTAAACTTCTAACACAAAAGAAACACTTTTACTGGTAAAAGATCAAATTTACAATCCATAATTTTGTAGAGTCAACTTGATTCTAAGACAGCTACATTTGCCAAAGGGCCTGATATTTCCGATTCTAGAATTCTATCCAGTTATGTCAGAAAGGATATTTATCACCTCTGCTGTCATCTGACAGCATGTTTTAAAAGAAAAGAATAAACTGTTTTCAAACTAAGCTGAGCTGTGATACTTGAAATTATCTGAGTGCTGTGTTGGCATACAGAACTATGAACAAATTATTTACTATGTAAGTGACTGTACAGTATGAATATCGATTTCAAAGGCTCGAAACCAATTACACCAAGAATTCCACTAAAAACAAATGTAAGTCTAACAGACTCAATCTAAAGTCCTAAAGTGTTGCCATAACTTCCTACCTTTTGTTTCAAAAAACAATGACTGTTCTCTTCCTAAATGCTGCAGAGATATGAGACCCCTCCAACTAATTAACTGTAAAAATAAATTAATTTTCAGCCCATTGCAGTCTCTGTGAAAGTAACATCACTAATGCTTAAATAAACATTTCTACAATAATTCTGCAGAAACTCAAAGCATAATTCACAGCAAATTAAAAGCCATTCCTGGCACTAACAGAAAGTACACTCTTATGTATCTCATCAGTACAGGGAATCAAAGCTAACCTACTGCTTAGCTGAGAGGAGAATACTCTATTACAGTGACATTTGAAGGGAAAAAATAGGTGATTCACAAATCAGATATTTTTAACTGCAGATCCAGGCACTTACAACAGGTTTTTAACAACTCTTGTTTACTACATGAGGACTGGGATACAGCATAATATATGCATGCAAACATATTTTATATGAAAATATATAAACATGTAAAATTATATGTAAATTAGGTAACATTATGGTTATAAGTCTACTGATTCATCCATTTTATGGTGCTCAAGCTAAAAACATACTACAGATTAGTAACAAAATTGCTATAGTTAGCAGTATCTACACTGGAATAATACCTTGATAATGACCTGTTCTGAATATTGCCTCAGAAGAAGTCTAAACTAATTTTATATCTTTTCTAAATGACATTTTAATATAAGATTTAAAATAACAAAAAAACCCTCAAACAAACAAAATGTATGAGTTGGATTAAATAAAGTGATTTTTTTACATTTTAGCTTGTTACAGACTAGTTATAGATCAGTATAAGGGAAGAAAGCTTTTCACATAGCATACATTTTTTTAAAGATCTAAAAGTGCTATTGTTTTAAATATACTCCAAATTCCTATGACTGAAAGGAAGGCATGAAATTTGCCAGGTATAAGGAATTCTGATTTCTTACCCCATCAGTTCTGAAATAATAATAAATTCAGCAAATTAACCAGAATGATTTTGAGTCTTCTGCATGTCTCTACCAAACAGGCAATCCTAAGCATGCCCTGGCTCAGCTTCCAATCAAAGTTGTCACTTAGTAGACTCTACTGATTTGACACACAGGTAGTCTTTCTGAAGGAAAATTCACTGAAACAGTAACTGCAACAACTCAATAATTGCGAGCGAGCTGCTATTTTCTTAGACCTCTTTCTCTCTACAGCCATTCTCCAACAAAGAAGCCAACATTTTAAATCAAGAACCTGCAATTTCATTTTGTCATGTTCTGCCTATGGATTGTAATTCCATTTATAATTGTGCTGCCTGTCAGCAAATGAGCTCTGGTATTTGAGAAAACCACCACTGCATCTTCTGTTCCCTCTGTCTGCCAAAAACTGCCACCCCAAGAACAACAGAAGGCAGCACATGCCTGCATCTCAGAGTAGGGACTTCTCAATGAAGCAGCTGCATCATGGGCACTCACTTTCTTACAACTTCTGATGCGAGGGCAGCAAACTCAGAGAGTTAAGGTAGACAACCAGAGTGTAATTTTTCCTATCAATGAAACAAGAAGAAGCAAAACTAATCTGTCCGTAAAGACTCCTTAAAAAATGAACAAAAAGCTTGAAAGTGGCTAACAAGAGCCAGAATAGCTTTACACTAGGTTTTTACTGGGCTAATGGAAGCTTACTGTAATTGAAGTAAGTGGGCATAACTGTGTGATTCATCTGTCAAAGACTTTCTAACGCTAAATTAGAAGTTAGGTAACATTGCTGTACAATGCCAGCACTGAAGATGACAGTTCATTCATTTTAGAGAAGATATATGCCAATACTCACACATTTGTAGTTATATAGTAATTTTGTATTTTAAAGCAAGATGCTCTGACTCATTAATTTCAGATGAGTATCATATGCACCACTGACTTGCTTCTTGTCTGGTGAAGTTTCTGTGATTCATAATCAAGAATACAAATTCAGAAAACATTCTGTGATTAACTCACCTAAGTAAGAATTCTACAAATCAAATGGAACAGCTACTATATTCATTCCATGCACAAGTAATGAGTTTCACAATATATTTTTCAGCTAACTGTAGCTTTTACAAGCAATTTCCCCACCACTGCAGAGACACCAAAAACTGACTTTATTAGCATAAATACATGAGTGTTTTAGGTCAGATGTGAAACGTGCCTTTGAAGCCAATTTCCCTGAGCACGCTCCTCCGTGCAGCCACTCCAGAACAGGCAACTACGTTTCTTTTGTATCAAGGCACATAACTAATCCCAGCTAACACCCAGTGCACAGGACCAGGCTGGAATTCCAGCAAAGGGAAGCTCCTGAAGTGCATAAACATGGTGGATGGCAGCCCCTCAGGATCACTCGTGTTGTGTCATGCTGCTTGCACACACAAACACCAACGCACACGCAACTGGGACACAAGATGAGGCAAGTGAAAACTACATTTGACACAACCTTCTAACTTTTGGCTGAACAAGCTCCCTGGACCAGCCCACTGTCTGTTCAAAGGAAAGCCAGAGCCAGCTCCATCTTCCAGTGCTTTAAGCTAACAAACCCCATGCCAGGTCACAACTAAAATATCCAACTGCTCTAGAACAAAGAAAGTTCTCTACTTCCCCTCTGTCAAAGAGTTTTCCTGCCTCCTTTCTTGTGCTAGCACTGACATTCATTCAACCCCACTGCCACCTGATACAGAGTTATAACCAACAAAAAGCTGTGATCAATTTTCTGCCCACGACAGCACTGGACAGGCACGAGTGTCTTTGCAAGAAGGAACACAAAGCTGAGGGAAGACAGGAGCACCTTCTTCAGTGACAACTCACCATTAGATTTTTGTCAGCTGCAATGTGAAACCACACCCTGAGAGTGATCTGAAGACTCATAACTGTTGAGAAGTAGCTGGACTTCTTACCCCAACACACGTACTATTATTCACTCTTTTATGCAGGCCTTCTACCTTAATACTCATTTCAGGGATGTGCATACAAAAGAAGAAATGTGGGTTAATAGAGACTGGTGTTCTGACACATGCATCTTTGGTGTGGTATTTTATTCTGATAATAAAGCTGTCCTTTTGTAGATGTGTACAAAATAGACATCTAGCTTTTCTTTTCCAGGACGCTGTAGCTCAGCATACAACACCCGTAACTGTTTCAGTCTTCTATATGTTCATTTATCCCCACTAAACAGGCAGCTGACAGCATCTCTCAGAGGGAGAAATGAAATTGATTAGGAACAATGAGACACACATTTGATCCTGTGAGACAGATCTCTCACAAGGACACAAGTCTGCAGATATATCCAGCCTTTAGACAACACATTTGCAAGTAAAACAAGTTACGAGTCTAAAAATGCAACTGTCAGACATTTTCATTTGCAATGGAATCAGTTCTGAACTATTCAAAGGTACCTACAAACCTGTAGTGTTGAAAAGGAAAAACTACAAAGTAGTTCCTCAGGACTACTTGGTCCCCTTGAGCTTGAAGAGCGACCATTTTACGCTGCATACACTTACAAAAGTACACCTACAAAAGTACTTAGCATTCATGTGACCAGTACTACACTTGCATTCCAGGATTATGTAAGGATTGGGTAACTGAATCGAGTTCATTTCCCCACAAGCATCAGGTGCTTCAAATGAACAGGTAAAAACACAGCACCCATATGGTCAAAAGAAAATTCCACCTCCTTCACAGGGTTTATTTCTTAAGCTATTTCATCTTGAGGTTTAAGTTACATAGTCTCAGCTTTCAAAGCATCAAATGCAACTTCCCTTTGAAGAACCCCAATACAATATATTCATCCCTGTGTTAATCTGGTGTAGAGCCATACCTTAAGAAGAATGCAAAATAACTAGACAACTGAATTACTTTCAAACTATGAGGTACTTTAGAGATGACCAAGTGTGACTGCACAAGATATTCATAATGGGTCAAACTGCTAAGGGCATTTCAACTTTCTTCGTACTATTTACAGTCTCATTCCTCAGGCAATCTAATATCTTGTTTGCCATTTTAACTGCAAGGTTCTCCTTGAGATCACTAGAGTGATAAGCCAGGTCTGCTTCTTGAGTTAATTTATTTAGGACCCATGGAATGACGCCCGAGTAGTCTCTCTTCTTCAGATGCAGTCTACTTTGCAGGAAAATATCTGACCTCCTCTGCAAAAGATAAGGATATAATCTGGGGACACTTGTTTTCAGAATTCCAGGTCTTTTCAAGTTCTTGCAGTAAATTCCTGCATAAAATAAAGTCTCTAGTACTAGCATACTATAGACTGATTCAGACAAGTTTTATGTAAAAGAAATTTCTAAATACAGCAAAGATGTAAACATTCACTTTCCCTGGGACGATTTTTCTGAAACTGGCTGGCCACACACAAAAAGCAGCCATGGGTGGCCCTTGAGAAACCTTACTCATAATAGAGCATGCAGACTCTCCTACCATTAAGTCCAGTCTAGCAAGTCAGCAAATAAGAGATTACTGGTTTTACCAGGAAGAACCATTTCTTATTCAATCCTCTTCCACTTCACTGTGTCTGAAACTCATTTCAACTAACCAAGCTGGGAGGCCCAAAACACACCAACAAGTAACTCTAGTCAGTAAGTGTTCTCCTGGCACTGAATTTCAGTATCCTGCAATTTGTGCTTCTAGCAACAGTGAGTTTAATACTTTGTTAAAAGGGCTGCTTATCTCACTAGGCTGAGGATGAAACCGCATAAAAGGCGGCATGGCTTTCTAAATACCGCTTTACCCACAGCAGCTTAAAAGACTATGTAAACTTTAAAGCACTAACAATGACAGAGGGAACTGCAAGAGCAGCAAATTATTACAAATAGCTGCTCATAAGAATGGTTCACTGGGAATACGTTCCTCAACTAATCACATATGCACACCAAAGCAGACTCGCCCTTTTCTGCGCAGGTGGTTCCGCAACACTGCTACACGTCTTGGACATAGCCTGGCCAAGGAAGTGCTAAAACTGTGCACATACATACTGCAAGTATGGGCCCGCATCAGCCTTAACACCACATTTTTTGTTATTAGAAACATTTGGCTGACTACAGGTAAGTTAATACTTGCCAGCAAGTGATGTCCAAAAAAGACTGCGTGGTTTAGGTAAAGTGGACCAGTACCAGTAGCTCCCAACGACACAAAACCAGATTTCCTTCTATGCTGTTCTTCATCAGCGGATCATGGGGACAATCTCACTCAACCTCAGTTTTACACTCTACAGTTCTCACACTGTGGATGGCCTCTGTCGGTATGGAATATTTTCCTACCAGTTGCTGGACGCTGCCAGCAGAGACATCACCAGCCCCTTCCCAGCCCTGCTGGCAGAGGTGCATAAGGGGAGAGGGGGCTGGCACAGGCTGCACAACTCGCTGTGCTCTGTGCCCTTCCCTCGCAGCTGGTCACACAACAGCTCCATCCTACTGTGTCCAGTCCTGGGCTCCTCGGTACAAGAATGACAAGGAGCTAAGAGAGTCCAGTGGAGGGACACAAATGTGATCAGGCTCTGGAGCTCTCTTATCAGGACAGACCGACGGAGCTGGGCCTGTTTAGTCTAGAGAAGACTGAGAAAGGATCTCATTAATGCACATAAATACCTCAAAGAGGATGGTGCCAGGCTCTTTCCAGTGGTGTCCAGCGACAGGATGAAGAGCAATGGCCATAAACTAAATCACAGTAAGTTTCATCTCTACACGAGGCAGAGCCTCCTTACACCGAGCACTGAACAGGCTGCCCAGGGAGGTCGCGGAGTCTCTCTGGAGACACCCAAACCCCACCTGGACGCGTTCCTGTGCCACCTGCTCTAGATGACCCTGCTTCGGCAGGGGGTTGGACGAGATGATCTCCACAGGTCCCTCCCAACCCCAAAGATTCTGTGATCCCCGAGTCCCCGCGGGCGGGACGCCCCCCGCCCAAGGGCTGCGGGGCGGGCAGGGGGCGCGGGCCGGGCGGAGGGGAAGAGCAGGGCCGGGCCGGGGCCATCTCGGCTCGACGGGGCGGTGCCCAGGCCCGCCGACCCCCGGGGGCGCGGCGGCGGCGGCCGTACCTGCATGACCACGTCGTTGGGCAGCTGCGCGGCGCGGAAGAGCTCCAGGACGCGCCCGTTGGACGCCACCTTCTTGGTACTCTCGGTGTCGCAGTAGGAGAAGAGGTCGCAGTAGTAGCGCTGCTCCGCCTCGCTCAGCGTCATCCCCTCCATCTTTTAGCGCCGCGGACCATCCGCATCCGGCGGCGGGGCCGGGGGCAGGCGGCGGTGGCTGTGGGGGGGGCACAGACGGGACACACGCGCCGCCGGCGGCCGCGCGCGGGCGGCTGCTTGCACCTTCCCCCCGCCGGCCGCCCGCCCACCCACGCGGCCGCGCGCCTGCGCGCCTCCCCCGCGCCTGCGCGCGCCGCCGCCCGGAAAGGGAGGCGTGGGGAGCGCCCAGCGCCGCGGGCAACCCGCCCCCTCCGCGCCGGCGGCGGCGGCGGCGGAGGCGGAAGCGCCGGGCCCAGGGGCGGGGCTAGCGGGGAGAAGGCCCAGCGGCGCTCCCCTCTGCCCCCGCCCTGCCCCGCGGTGCCGGCGCCATCTGCGGCGCCCTGGGGGCGGGGGGGCAGCGGCAGCAGTAGCAGTGGTAGTCCGTGGGCCCCGGGCCGGCCGTGCGCCGCAGCGCCCCCTGTGGGTGTGGCGGCGCGGGGGAGGCCCCCGGGCCCGAGCTCGGCGGGGCGCTCGGAGCCCGGTGCGGGGCCGTGTCCCGCTCTGGCTCGGCCGGGACTGCACAGGCCCCCGGGGAAGCTGCCCAATGAATCTGGGGATGATCAGCTGCGCGACCGTCCCGGCTGTCCCGGCTTAGTGAGTCGTGTGAGAGGCTGAGGCAGTGCGAGCGGCTTCCCGAGCCTGCGTTCACAGAATGACAGAAACAACTCGTTTGGAAAAGACGAGATCATCGAGTGCAACCTATGACTGAACACCACCATGTCAACTAGGCCATGGCACTCAGTGCCATGTCCAGGCTTTCCTTACATACCTCCAGGGACAGTGATGCCACCACCTCCACGGGCAGCCCATTCCAATGTCTAATCACTCCTGTAGAGAAATTCCTCCTAATGTCTGTCCTGAACTTTCGCTGGTGCCGCTTGAAACAATGTTCTCTTGTCCTATGGCTGGTTGCTTGGGAGAAGAGATGACCCACGCCTGCCTACACCCTTCCTTCAGGGAGTTGAAGAGAGTGATAAAGTCTCCCCAGAGCCTTCTCCAGGCTGAATACCCCCAGCTCCCTCAGCTGCTCCACATGCCCATCTCTGGACTGGCTCCAGCACCTCAGTGTCTGTCCTGAATTGAAGGACCTAGAACCTGGACACAGGACTCAAAGTATAGCATCATCACCAGTGCTGAGCACAGGAGAATAATCACTTCTGTGGGGCTTGGGGCACTTGGCATCATCCCCAGTGCAGGTTCTGCTGGTGACTGGTGAAGGACAGCCTATTATGCCATATAGGCCTAACTATTAGTGGTTGACCTCCTCTATGCTTCCTCTTTCCACCATTACTACAGTATTCGTCAACACCACATAGCACACAATAAGTGGCCTGGATAATAGCCCCATACATCAGCCTTGCAAGGAAGAATAGGCAAGGGCTCACCTATCTCCACATCAAGAGCTCTTGCTCTGTGTGTCTCTCGGATATGTTTTCTGAGCTTCTGTGTATTTCCATGGGTAGAATCATAGAATGGTTTGGGTTGGAAGGAACATTAAAGATCATGTAGTTCTACCCTTCCTGCTATGACCAGAGACATTCTCCACTAAACCAGGTTGCTCAAAGCCCTATCCAACCTGGCCGTGACCATTTCCACGGATGGGGCGTCCACAGCTTTTCTGAGTGATCTTTTTCAGTGCCTCACTGCCCCCCACAGTGAAGAATTTCTTCCTTATATCTTATCTAAACCTACTTTCTTTCAGCTTGAAGCCATTCCCCCTTGTCCTGTCACTATATGCCCTTGTAAATAGTCACTCTCCATCTTTCTTGTAGGCTCCCTTCAGATACTAGAAAGATGAAATTAAGTGCCCCTGGTAGATCAATGCTTTTCCTGCAGTACGCTAACAAAATTGCCTCCAAGCTACTTTGGCTTCTGGAGGGCGTGTAACAAATGCCATGGTCTCCTGCCTGACCTTTTGACTACCTGTCTGATTTAAATCCTGCTGAGCTGGCAATCCACTACTTCATATATTTCTGTCATTCTTAATTTATGTTTCTTTTCTTTTTCCACTTCACCTTCCTTCATAACCCGTCCAATGTTTCTCTTTCCAGATTGCTGTTGCTGACTGCTCTATTTCCCTTAAGCACTTCATCCTTTCTGCCTCTTAAGATAGTTACACTTTGAACTTAAAGTAGACATTCATTTTTCTTGCTATTTGAAATACACAGTTAACTAAAGTTTTCTGCTAACTAAAGTTTCTGAAAATCACAGATATGTTAGCTTATAGTTAAAATAATAGACAAAAGGTTCTTCCCAGAAATCTACCATTATCAAACTTTTGGAGTTTGTCAACTCCAATGACACTAATGTTGAAACCAAACACATTGATCATGTTCTCAGTTAAAATTCCTCAAAATAGCCTATATTAAAGCAACAACTTTTTTTTTTGTTTTTAATATTATATCTAATTATTATGATTTTATAGACTTAAGGCCAATGTAGCATGATCAGTCACTTACTTGGAACTATCGTCACATCAGTATCTCTGCAAGTAAGATGATTGTGATCCCCCTCCATGGCTCAATTGCATATTGTGATTCTATTAGTTACACAGAGGCACGAGTAGAAGAGGTTTTAAAATCACTTAGCAATAAGTGTTTGGGTTCCAAGTGCCTTTGCTTCTTACAGTGATAGTGTGTTAGTTCAGGCATTGGAGTTTGAAACATTAATATATGCATATATCTTTACTTATAAGTTAATGTGAGGACCCCAAAATACTTTTATTGTCAAAATTATTTTGAGGTTTATTTGTAAGAGTAATCTAGACACCTTATTATTTTTAGTGAGTAATCTGGACATTTTATTAATTTAATTGAGTTGCTATTTTATTATTTGCATCTTTGCAGCAAGAAGTCTCTTTATACATTAATGGGGATCACGTGGCTGCAGCAGTCTGTACAAGACACAAACACTAATACAAGGAGGAAGTTCCCCGGCAGGGACTAATCCCACATATCAAACAGTTCTCAAGTGTGTTCAATAACTGTACATTTCACTAAATCCATTCTATGTCATGTGGAAATGTCACGTCATTGCTTACTGGAAAGATTAATGCTTTTCCCTGTGGTACAGCATCTCTCTGAAGCTGTTTAGGTAGATAGTTTGGGAATCAGGTTGTTGGGTCTCATTTCCAACTCCTGTACCATAAATCTACTTACTTGCTTTGTGCCAGTTCAAAGACTGAGCAGAAATAATAAAAATTACACGATGTGTAGCAAATTAATTTCTACTTCCAAAGATCTACATGAGGACAAAGCATTTTTGCCTCAGAGAGTCTCACTACAAGGTTTCTGTGTTTGACTATGGGATCGTCCTTCCTTCTCCTGATCAGCCCTGAAAATCTCCAGCCCGAGGAGGGATTTTCTGTTCAGAACTTTACTGGTGCTCCTCATGCCAGACTTAGCATCTATTGAGATAAATAATTAAATCTTTTCAGTGGCTTCTCAATGGTAATTCATTTTGTTTGTCTGGAGAATATTCTTTTTGCTACAGGATGAACTGAGGAAAATAGTATTCATGCATATTAGTAAGAAGTGAGTAACTTCTCTGTACTGGCACTTGCCAGTGGAACTGACCCAAACAATTTAGATGTTAAGGTCTTTTGATTTGGAAAGATTTGTATCACAGCATTCTCCAGAGCTCATATTAGATACACAAAGAAGGTTTATGGTGAAATACCCACCAAAATGTATCATTAGTGATACACTTTTGATACAGTAGATTAAACCTTCAGTACATGAAACACTTGATTTGAGTATCTTGATTTCTGTTTTAACAGAACAAGAAAAGAACCTTTTGGCCTGGATTTTTATTTATTGCACCTATTCTTCTCTTTTTAATGTACTTTCTTAGAATTCAGAGTTCTGAATAGCTAAGAGTTTAACTATTCTCCATGTGGTGCCTAATTTTACTGTATTTTATTTTCTGTGAAGAAGCTGTTAGCTGTCTGTTACATATATTGATATCAAAGGATTCATCCTTTAAGAGATCAGAATTAGAGAAAATCATCATTGTCACTGAAAGGCCAAGTCCAGTGACCCAAGGGGATTGAAGTGCAAGGTTGGTTTGCTGCCCATAACTCTTAGAGTCAGACGTAAATGATACATCAATAATACATTATTCTTAGAAAATACATACTTTAAAAATTTGATATGTGACCAGAACTATGTACATTCATTAGTAGTAAAAACTAAAAGGAAATTTATTTTGTTTAAGGGCAATACCACTTAAAACTGGTTTCAGTGTCTTTTATCAGCTGTGAACTTACTATTGGTTTCTGCAAACTAGCTGTTACACATGTTGAGACTAATTTCTAAAAATAAATACAGCTCATAAACAGATGCAGGGCCTGGTGCTCATCAGGTGATAGGGGTGTGCCATGTCTACAGTCTACCTGCTTTTGATGTTCTCATTACAGTTAGTGGGTCTCACGTACCACCTGATTTGCACTGAAGTAAGATATATGCTCAGATTATTTTTTTTTAATTAAAATGCCTTCAAATAACTTTCAGCCTTATAAAGTATGTATTCAGGTCCAGTTTCCATTTTGCATCTGGTTCTCCAAGTTTAGAAAAATGGCCCTGAGGTTATTTGTCATTGCCTTTCTAAATTCTTCCACATACATAATGCCGTGGAGCAGGTTTTACAATCTCTGTCAATATACTCCCTTTACTTGCATCTCATCAGGAGTTCGGGGAACTTGTTCCATCCTGATTCTTTAGTGTAAAGACAAGTAGATGAGGTCTCGAAATGAATGGGAGATGTTTAAAAAATATTTACTGCAGACTTAAGAACTGTTTTGTTGTTACTGCCTGATTTTTTTCAAAAAAGAAGATACCTTTGGAAAAAAGGTACTTTATTCCACACAGAAGAAGATTTTGAGGACAGTGTTAACAATTACAAATAAAAGAAGTTCCTTTTCTGCTTTTCTAAAAGCATATGTATTTCCTTTTTATAGAAGCAACATTTTAGTAGGAATATAGACATTTTCAGACATTGTACCCATACTTTAGTAAATTTCTGCATGTATGTTCTGTTACACTTTACAACCTCTTTCCAACCCTACATTTTTGCAATTTTGAAAAACATTGGTTTCATCATGTGCTGTTTTCTCTTTCTATGAAATGGCATCCATATTTCAAAGAACCTACTAGTTCTAGCAGTCCTGTTGGGATTGTTTCTCCATCAAAAGGGCATCCTACATTTAAGGCTATGAGATTTTTCCATGGTGAATGTAAAAATCCTTTCCACAGAGAGCCAGGTAGCAGACAGTAACAACAATAGGGCTTTTGTTCTTTTCCTTCTATACAAGGAGAGCACCTTTGCAAGGAGCATTCGTCACATGAACATTGGATCTAAAGCAATGTGGTTACTCACCAAAGTGAGTGTGCAGGCACATCCTAGAAGGGAAAGTAATAACTTCTTTTTCAGCAGCCTCCCTAGAGTGTTGTGTCAGTGCTGGAATATGCATGGGATCCTGGCTGAAGACATCTACTATCTAAACTTCCTTAGTACAGAATGAATAGTGTCCTTTCCATATCATTCACTACTGCACCAGTTTTCCCCAGTCTCTCCTTTAAACATTTAATTTGTATGTGTCTATCAGGGTCCTTGTAAAAGTTGCCCATATTTAAAAAACTGAATTCTTTTCTCTTTCACCCAAATACTTCACGTGATTGAAAAGAGACAGCAGTCAAAAGAAAGCCTTTAAAGGAAAGGGTTTCAGTTAAAGCAGTCAAATGAAAGATACTGGAAAAGAGCAACTTTTACTCCTTATGATTTTGGCAGATTTCTACAGGAGATTTCATCTCTGCATGTCAAAAGGTGGTGAGCCCCCTACCCTTACCCCACCAGACCTACATGTGTTTGGTAGTTTTCAGAGAGGCATTCCTTTACAGAATATGTTGAAGGCAGAGTGATTATTTTTGTATTTACCTGCCTGAGCAGCTGATTGAATACCACCTCTCTTTAGATTTTAAAACTATCCTTGTTTCTTCCAGAAGAAAATAATGTCTCTTGCTTGCATGATACTATCAAATAAGTCTCTTACTGAAATTAAAATTCCTTTAGATCCTTACAGTATTTAACTGTAAATTCATCTGGTCTTGCTGCCATATTTATTTACAGTTTATTCATAAAAATGTCTACATCCTCTTTCATAAATATATTCTCTATAATTTTCTGGAGTCAAGAGGAATGAGATTAACTTTTCTTTGTACTTTTTGACACTAACAGACATTTTTATTAATATAATTATTTATATATTGATAGCAACTGCCTTGAAGGCATATATATACATACATACATACATATATATATATATATATATATATATATATATATATATATACAAGGCTATATGCAAAGTACTTTTTAAAAATTATTTGGAATACCTCCGTAGTCCTTCAGTGTTTTTTGGGTTTTTTTTGAAGCTCTAGAATTTTCATTACTGAAGTCCCAACTAGTCTGAAAACAGTCTTAACCTCCATTACCTTTATTTATTCAGCTTGTGTCACCCTGGATTCTTGAGCTGTTCTCATTGTTCTCCTACCTTTCACTCTTTCCTCTTGCTCCCTAATTGTGAAGCAGTGTAACTTGATGATGAAACAGGATGTTATCCTTTCCTGATGGGATTATTCCTCATTATTCCTTCCTGATTATTCCTCATTATTCCACTGAATAATGATCTCCATCTGGGAGGGTTGTTAATAGCTACTTCAGGAAACTTCTGGCACATTACTGAATTTGTCAGAAATTGGTTATGAGGTGGGAAGAAGTGCTGAAAGCAGAATTTCACATCTCTCCCATATTACACACATACTCAACCCTCTCTTCTTTTTATATTCCCTGCTTTTAGCTGTATATATAAATGCATCTGTCCTTTTTCTTACAGTTTCATTACTTCACTTACAGTTTAGTTTCCATCTTACTATTTTTTACCTAAATAGTTTTCAGTTATAATCAGTTATGCAAGATTTTTAATTTCCCCCTTTAACCTTTCCTTCTGCATATTTTTCCCTCACAGACAGCACAATATTGATTGTCATAGGGTTTGTATTCCAGCTTGCCTGTTCCTTGTGCTTTGGTACCTTCTCTATTCTGGATTCATGGGTTTGCTATTTCACAGAGCAATTCTCCCTGTTGGTCAGAATTTGACTCAGCCTGTTCTTTTAGCTGTTTTCCATTAATATCAGTTCCCCAAGGATTTTAATTAATTCTCTTTTTTTTTGTCCACAGTGATGTTCTTTGTATGTTAAGATAAATAAAATATAAAATCCACTCTGTGTCTTATATTTTTTTAAGATAGCTATAATCTAGTTTATTTCTTAAATTCCTCTAGAGCAAAACCACCCCCATGTACTTTCAAATATGCTTAATTTTTTAAAAACAACACTGTTGTGACATTTCTCTGATGTTTCAGTCAGGTATAGGAGGGATATTAAGATGCTGTGAGCTCCATCTGTGGTGGCTCTAGGAAGGAGTCTGATAATTAAAGGTCTTCCTCTCTATATATAGCTTTGCTTTAATATGTTTTACAGACTCTCATATCTTCACACTTTCTAATTTTTATGTGATTTTTTCTCTCCCTTGTCTTATGTTTTTTCTCTTTTTTCCCTTCTGAACATCTTGACTTATTTTGAAGATCTATTTCCAACTGCATCTCTTTATCCACATTTATTGTAAGGGGTTAGCAAGGGAAGCTGGGATCCATGCATGATCACAAGACAGGCAGTGGCCACCTTTGCTGGCAAAAGCCCCACGCTGCCTCCCCAGCCTGGGCAGTGGGCAGGACTGTGTGCTCTGCACCAGCAGCCCCCAGCCAGGGACACACAGGGCAGCAATGCAGGGGGACTGCAGCAGAGCCTGGGATGAAGGCAGCTCCCTTGGGACAAGGTTGGCCCTTCCAGCAGCTGACCCAGACCCCCACAGCCAAATCCCCATCTCCTTTGATCGTTGACCTCACCTACACATCCCCAGCTCATGTGTATTCTTATAAAATCTAGGATAATTCCATCCCATTGAGGAGCATAATTTGTACTTACTTCAGTATACTTGATTTCAAAATACAGTAGCATTTTCATTGTATTACCATTTCTATTTACAGAAACCATTCACAGACCCCATTTTTTGAATTTGACAGTAAGATACGTAAAATAAACACAGAACTGAAACTTCTGTTTACATCGAGACTCTCAAGATGTCAGAGAAGAAGGATGTAGTATTCCTGTCAGTGTATAAATAATTCCTGAAGAAAAGCTATTACCATTGAAACTTGACTCAGTTAGCAAATGCTAATGACAGTCCTGTAATGTAAAATCAATAAAAGTTATTTGAATTAAACCCATGATTTGAGCAGAGTGGAAATACACTTAATTAACACGCATTCAAGTGTTCTAAATAAATGCAATCTCTTTACTTTTGAAACATCATGTTCTGTTCCAGTCATTTTAGCAGGGCTATATTTGGTACAATTTGGCCTAAGCCTACATAGAGCTACAACTTTCTAAGTGGAATCATTGCCAAGTACTTTATTTTTCCCTGTTCCTTTAGGAAAAAAAAAAGTTCAGATTTTACAGTTCTTTAAATTAATCATAAAATGGATGTGTTACAGACTGGCAGGATGGAATGGATGTATGTGCATAAATACAGAGAGATTATTGCATCTTTTGCTATCCATGCATTTTTTCATTGAACTGTCAACTTGTGTGTGCTTTCCACCAAAGTAATTTTCCAGAATTTGTGTCTTTGACAGAGGAGAGAGAATACTCTTGAGTGCATGAAGCACATATCTCTCTTATGCTGGAATATGAAATAAAAGGTGAAGAAAAGCAGCACTTTGCATCATTACTCTTCCCATGTGCCTTTTCTTTTAGGCTAAGTGCAGTTTTGATACTCTTACAGAAAATAATTAAATCAGGAAGCTATTAGAATGTACAGTCACCTCTCTGACTGAAGGGCTGTGTCCTGAATTCTTATCTCTTCTGTACTCCCCAGTAGATCAAAAACCAGCTGTGATAAAAGGCAATGCTGATTCTTTGCAAGAACTTAAGCACTGTTGCTACCTGGCTAAGGTAACAGTCTAGATCTCTTAGTCTGAACAGGAACCAAAAGGTTGCAGACTATCTCAGCCTCCTTGTCCTCTCCTGACCCATGGACTGATGTACTAGGAGGTTTCTTAATGGGAAATGTCTGGGTAGTGCTTCTTTTTATAGGTGTCTTCCACATGGCTGAGAGACAGTGAGGGCAAGCCTCAGGCACAATCCCTGCAGTTCATTTGTAGAGGATGTTGTAGAGATAGCAGGAATAGCACTGGAGAGCAAAGCAGGGCTTGCCAGGAGCACACAGTGGGCTCATGCTTGTTTCCCCACATCTCCATCTACAGCTCATCTACAGAGTGAGAACAGAAATTTCTTGTTCCACTCCCCAGTCCATTTCAATAAGAGTTGTTGCAGCCCTGGTAAAAAGGACTGGGACTAGGGTGGCCAAGAGTGCACCAAATGTGTTTTGTAATGATGGACTTGATGAACTTACAGGTCTTTTTCAACCTAAATGCTTCTATGATGCTATAACTCAAAACCTTTCTCTTGTTTATATTTGACCATAGTACTCTAGCCCCTCAATTGACTGAAGACTTAGGAAAAACAGCTGAGAAAAGGAAACCCAAAAACAGTTTATTGAGATTTTTGGTCAGATTATTTATTTGTGTAGTTTGATCTTTTTAACTTGAAAGAAAGAGAACACTTTTAATGCAGAGCTACAATACTTTACATGGAACCCCCTCCCACAAACTCAGAACATACAACCTTTTTATCAATAAATATTGTCCGATGTTGTCAATGTACTGGAAAAAACACATATATATTATTAGATATCCAAATACACTAAATCGAGATGATGCACTCAAAGTGGCAAACCACTGCTTTTTTGAATGAGGCATAGTGGAAAAGGATGCAGGAAACTGTAAGAACAATAGGTCTGGTCCCCTTTTCCTCTTCTCTTTATATAGAGATTATGAAGGAAGTGAAATGGTTCTGTTTCCTCACATCTGACCCGTGAGAAAAATAGCCCTTGCAGTCAGTTTTAACTTGGGAACATACACAAGCTCTATTTCCCAGTAATGGAATAAAGGATATGTATTCCTAAGAAAGTGAGTAAACAAAACAACGCCTTCATTTCTTCTGGTGTGAGATACTACTCTCAAGCCTTCTGCTTGCCTCTGTGATGGAAACATTTTGATCTGTAGTAACCAGTTAACCAACATACCAAGTCTTTATTGATGACTATTTGCTATATGCATGTGGTTAATACAGAGCCTTTTGTATTTTTTAACACTCTTAATTAATTACTAGTTAACACTGACTTACTTTGCTTGCTCTGTGATATAATTGATTGTTTGAAGGAAAAAAAACCTACCCCTCCAATTTCTGTTTCCTGTTAGCACTGTAATTACAGTTAATTCTGGATTTTAGAGCAGCAATAGATACACAAATTCTGGAATCATCAGCCTCCTCCTCACCCTCATCATTTCTGCCAAATTCACAGATCAACAGAAGCCACTTTCATGTCATCTAATATTGTTTTACAAGACTCCATTAAAGTCAAAAAGGAGATTAACTGTTTACAGTGGAGTAACATGCTGGTTCCTAATACACTGCATAGTGATGATGCACTCCAAGTGGCAAACCCTTGCTTTTTTGAATGATGCATTGTGAAAAACTGAGGCAGGAAACTGTAAGAGGTTGGTGTAAACTTGCTTAAGGAAAGCTTGGATTCAGAGGAAGTGCATTGAGAAGTTTCTGTAATGGTTCACAGAGAAAACACTTGCCTGTATGCAAGACAGCTTTTGTGCTTCTTTCAGTAAACATAAAGGAAGTGGGATCTGTGTTATTTGTGTGACAGAGAACAAATAATATTGGCTTCAAAATATGACATCACAATACCTTCAGAGGCAAATATTATTCATGTACATGTAACACAATCACATAGGATAACTATAAACCAAACAAAAGGATGGTCATATATTTTCTTAATTGTATTTTTAAATCTAAGCTTCTGCTACATGTCAGAGATCCTTGGACATAATTTCCTCAAGGAAAATAAGAAAGGGTAAGACTTATCCAAGAAGCTTGGGATATAGAATTGCAATTCACTTTGCAGATGAAAAATTCATAAAACTTAGGTGTTAGATGCAGAACAAAATCATCCCATTTGTAATCAAACCATGTGGCATAGATAAAAGTGCAAATTAATTTGATATTCTCATAGTACTTAGCACATAGTAGATATTTATCTCGTCTCTGAAATCAACACACAGATCAACCTTCTTCATCATCACAGAAATTTTCCTAGGCTATTAGGTCAATGTGCAAGACCACTGCCAGTGCTCCACGTTAAGCTATGCTGGGAGTCTGATCGTTGTTCCCTCCTGCAGTTTCACACAGCAGGAAATCAAATTATTTAGGATCAAATGACTTGTGGCTGCAGGGCCAGTGAAATTAATAAAATTTGATGACACATGAATTTGAACCTCACTTGGATTTCAGTGCTGGCTTTGTATCTTAAAGCTAGAAAAGAATTCCTAAAAGGCAGTTTATATACAGATCTTACCCTAAAAAAATACACTTCCCCATATGCAGGAAACAATAAAGTGTTTCTGTATGTGACTTAAAAATATAATATAAACTCAGTGCAATTGCCAATATTATCAGATTCAAATGGTGTGATTTGCACCATAAGCACTGTTTTTCACCTAAGAACTTGGAATGCAGATAAGCAAAATTACAGATAAAATTGATCCTTAAAAATGCTTATGAACAAGAATCTTGAATTAAGTGATCATTAACTGTCATGAATCCAGCAATAAAGAAAGTTTTCTTCCCTGTTTTTAGCCAACTGTAAACTTCTGTGAACCATGATTCCATGGTCAGCAGGTCTTGACATTTCACCAATTAAAAAAACCTACTGTGATGACTTTTGCCATGACACAATTACATATGCTAAATAAATGCATTCTGACAAATGCAAATCCACAGTTCCATTTTAATAAGATTTCCTTCAGGAAAAGGTTTGATACACTTCTGTCATGACTCATGATAAATGCCTGAGCTTTAGGAAGGAAATTTATAGGAAACCAATAAATAAAGATATTACATCTACAACTGTATTTGATATGAATGTGAATAATAATTGCATAATAATGTAACTGTCATCCCTGCTGCCATTATTTGACATCTTTTAGGAAAGCCTGTATTTTTGGTTTTCTGAAAAACTCCCCAAAATATCAGTATGTGTATGTATATATGTAGAGGGAAAGGAGAAAGAGAGGTGATTTTTTTTTTATGATGCATACCAAACAAGAAGACAGAGGGTCTGAATGATTCAGCTGTTCCCATGCTGTCTGGAGACCAGGAGATGTGCTGCTGTTTCCTTGCCAGATTTTTTGATATCAGGAATATGAGAAAGTATTTAGTCTTCATGTAGGTCTCTCTCAAACATTCAGCTCTTATAACAAAGAACAATCTAACACACAGTACATAAAATCAGCTATTTATACTTTTTTTTTCTCTTTGTAAACTGTCTCCAAACACTATTTGATGCACTGCTCTCCCAAAATATTAATGCACATCCTCTTTACTTCACATCCGTTCGTGCACAAAAGCATCACCCCCTGACTAATTTTGACTTTGTACCTGTCGAGAAAGGCTTTGGGTTCAACCTTACAGTTTTCAAGTAGCTGCTCCCAGACAAGTGGTTTGCTGTATAACTAATGTTATGGGCCCTGTTTTTTAGCTTGTATTGATACAGCATCTTTCTGTCATTTCTTGCAGAGGTTTACTCTTGGCTTAGGGGTGGAACAAGTAATTTCAGTGATTAACTTCAAGATTTTAAATACTCCTGTTTTCTATTCCACCATAGTAAAGGTTTACATGCTAAATTTAGGAAGCAGAACCATTATATTGTTCGAGGCACCTAGTGAGTAACAAGAAGGCTGTGACGCACTGAAGCCATTCCTGAAATAACTCCTCTCTCCAGAACAGACATCAGTGAGCTTAAGTGAATCATTCCATCTACCTCAACTGAAGTGCTCATTCAAGAACCAACAGTGTCAGCAGTCACTGTGTTTGTATTTGTAGTCTCTCTTGCTCTGAGGCTGGTCTGGCTTATTTGCTTTTACATTAAAAGAATTATTTATGTTTTGCTAAGTTACTTTTTCAACTCACAGAGAGTAAAAAAGAGAGTGTTGGGGTTTTTTTCTATTGTTGTCTTTTGGTTTGGTCTTTTTTGGTCATTATAGGAAAAGTAAAGCTAAGAGCCCGTACAATTACTATTTTTAAATGTGGCTCTACATACAAATTCATGGAAAGTTTTCCAGAGCATCACAATGCTTTTCATTTTTGTTAAATTATTTTCTCCCTTGAAACAACTGCTGACTTAAGACAGAGAGAGTGGTCAAGGAAGACAATGATTGGATCAAAAACTATCAAGATGCTTTGGATATGGAGTGCTGTTTTCCTCATTGATTGGCTTGTCTCAAAAAATACAGCCATTCTTCTGACTGCCCCTAATATCCATACTCTCTGAATATTACTTATTCCCCTCAGCTTTCTATAACAGCATTGACTTGAATTTTAATTTCTCATTGTACCCAAGGACCCTGTCATGTTCTGGAAACAGATATCTTACATTTTCTGTGGGGTTACAAAGTCCACAGGAATAAGGGATGTAGTAGAACCTCTACCACTGGAAATCTTCAAATCATATGAAGAATTTTAAGACCTGTTTTAGCCTGGGCTGATGTGGCTTTTGAGTCACAACCCTGCAGCACACCCGTGCAATGTGTGCTATACAGCCATGGTGAGAAGAGACTCAGGGCAGGTTGATGGCACACCCCCCTCACCTGATGGAGCTGAGCTAAGACAAGACACATTCACACACTCCTGTTTGAATCACAGCACCACAGTTTCCACCCACCTTTGGAGACAGTAAGAAGAATCTGGCACTTTGAACAGGTACAAGTTACTGGTGTTAAAGCAAGGGGATGGGACACAGGCACATGCTGCAGGAATTGATGTTCCTACTACATCAACACGTCAAACAAAAATGTGTTGTAAGATGAAAGTAAGACCTGGATTATGTAAGAAGGCTGTTAAGATGATCTCATCTAACAGTGAAATCTGCAATCATGGTGTCAGTCCTAACAGTTTTTAGCTGGGGAGGATCTTGACAGAAAATACTGTGTGTGCACATGTGATGCATATGCCTGCCTACACATAAGAACATATAATACAACAAAAATTAAAAAGAACATTATTAAAACAAGAACAGCATGGGTTATCAACATATACTAGTAAAGTGAGACTGTCTAGTTAATATATGCTAGAAAACAATATAAATGGCGATTACCTAGCAAATGACATTGTAACTTTCCCCTACATTTTTCAGGCTTGGCCCTAATGGTGTTACACACCTGTCTCTGGACAAAACTGTAACAACAAATATGTTTACCACATGTTTACTGTAAACATTAAGTACTTTTATAAAGCTAATTTTTCATGGGGCCAGAAGCTATTCAGATTCCATTCAGAATCAATGAACAGCTAAAAGGTAGAAGGAGACAAAGAGGTAAAGCTGGTAGTAACTTATAGTCATAACCAAGAGAGGTTACTAATTACTAGTGCACTCCTAGTTCTGTTTCTGTTTGGACCTTCTGTGCTGTTCAAAGCTGTCATTGAAGGCATGGGGAAAGAGGTGATGGAGTTTGTGTGATCCTATTTTAAATTACACAGTAAAATACCTGATGGTACTGAAAAATGCAAAGTGGGGAGAGTAATCCTAATTATCTGTAACAGAACAATTTATTACTACCACTTTGGAAATAGCTTTTGAAACCATTGTACATAGCCCTTAGGACTTTTTAAAAAGTCAAGTAAAATGTTGGGAATTTTTATTATTGGGAGTGAGAACAAAACAGAAAACATCCTCACATCTTTTGTATATACTATACCCATATGCTGAGTAATACTGACAGTTCTGCTACTTCAGTCCCAGAAACTAACACAGAATTGTTTGAAGAATTATAAAGAGAAACAAGAAGGATCAGCAACATGGAGACACATTCATCTTATATGAGATTAAATTAGGGAGTGTGATGGAAAAAGGAGAAGATAGAATAATTACTTGCTCCAGTAAGTGCCAGGAGCCAGGAGAAAAACCAATAGTTTTCATTGATTGCACTGTTTTCCAAATGCCTTCTCTTGGTCCCTGCTGGAGGCAAAATGTCCAGTTAAATTGATGGTTTGATCAGATGCAGTATGTCTACTGTGTTGTTCTCAAATGGTGTTTTTTACATCGTGCATAATTCCTCTGTTTGGCTGCCTTCATGGGCATCTGGGGGGACAGCAACAATGAAGGGAGATGCCAAGGAAGGTCAAATCAGAATAGTCTGCTTTAAGGCAGAATCTCTTGAGTTTTAGGGAGCACTCTTACACAGCTAAAATGCATAATGAATTATGAGTCTGATGATGACCTTCAACAGTTATATGAAATATGTATGAGCAATATTTCCATGCCCATCCTGTGAGCTTGTAAAGGACAATTTTGCACTTCTTTCATTTTAAAAACAGCATAAATTTGTGGAAACAGAATGATGGGAAATCACCATCTCCATAATTATCATGTTTCCTGCTCACTGCTGCTGCCCCTGTAATGACATAATCAGTCATTGAGTTCTGATGTTGCCCAGTTAATTTTTGTACTTTGCCAGTATCTGTTACCTTAATTGTTATGGTAACAGATGGTTTTGATTTCTTATTAACCTATTTTAACATTACATTACTGGGAAGGGTCATGAAAGAAATAGCAACAAAAGTGTTTCAATAATCTCCTGATGCTTAGAGACAAATACTTGGGTATAACACTTCCTTTTCAAAAGACAGAATTAAAAAAATATATTAGGCTTACTCAAAAACATGGGTTAAAAGAAAATAAGAGGAGGAATTATAGAGTTTTGTTCATCTTTCTCAGATATATAGTTGATGCTTCTTATAAATTAGGGTCTATGAGTCAAAACTGAAAAGAATTTTTAACATAGATTTCATCATCAGTATAATATTACCTTTAGTCTGAAAAGTCACAAACTATTACTTGATCAAACAAATTCTCCAGAATAACAATCACATTATGCAAAGGCGTACATTATTTGTGCAAATGTAGTGAGATTTTTTGATGATTAGAAAATCTAGATTATGTGCAACTGAAAGCATGTAGTTAACAATCAAACCAGCAGATTAGCACTTTTATTCTATACTGCTAAATAACTGGAATCTTCTACATATTTGGTAACATACTAAGCAGATTCACTTTTAAAAGCTTTATCTCAGATCTACCTTAAAAACCCTACCTTTTTTTACTGTAGCATTTAGCATTTTGTCAGCCAATATAACAAAGACCTTAGAAAAGCAGTATGCACATATGGCATCATATGCACAGAGCATCAGTGCTCTTCAGATACTACATTCTCCTGGGAATTTTCAATGTCTTTTGACCCAATTCAGATAGATTTAAATTCCATTTATTTCCTTAGCAACTTAATCTTGTTTTCCTAACTATCAAGGTTTATTTTTTTTTTGCAAAGAGCACTCCTTACTGATGTAAAATCATCATAATACCTAATCTGTTCCAGAAAATATTTTGTTAGCATATTGAAACCAGAAAGCAATATGGTTTTGGTGTTTTTTTTTTTTTAACTACCAAAGATTCTGCAACTGACTGATAGTGATTATTCAACGGAAAAGTTAATCTTTTCATGAAAACACCATCCAAAAAATCCCTTGGAAAAGCAATGGGCTTGGACTACAATCCCTGGAGGGATAAAAATGTGATTTTCTTGGCATCATTTCCACTGTGCAAATCAATTTATCTAGCTGCAGGTTTGGGCCCTAGCAGGGCTTGCTGCAGTGGTTTGAGGTGCCATCACCTATTTATTCCTCCTGGGATGGGAGAATGTAATAAGGGACCAGCGCCCCATGGCACAGCGCACAGTCTCTGAAAGAATCTGAGCCTCACCTTCAGAAACGAGCGCATGAAAGCTGTGAATCGCAAGGGCTGGAAATAGTTTCTTTTATCGAGTCTGCTTTAGGGGCAGTCATGCCTGATGAGGAGGTGGGGGAGACAGCCGGCAACGGCAATGCCTTCAGCTGTGGCAGTGAGAATTTTTGGGAGAGCCTTGGTACGAGCCTTGACTCTGACTAGGGGCTTGGCGGCAGCTTCACTGCTTTGTAGGAGTTGATGCAGCTCTCAGCGTAAATGCCTGAGTCCTTGAGAGAGGACGTAAACGTTTCTATGAGAAGAGGAAGAGAGACAAGAGTAGTGGTGAATGCCATGACACAAGACAGAAAAGTTGCATTCTTTCTGCAGCGTAGGGTGCGAGGATATGGGTGCTGAATGGAAACGCAGATACGCTGCAGCACCACTTTATCGACGGTAAATGGTGTTAATTTAGCTCGTTCATTTTCTTTGGAAGGAGAACATGTTTTCTAGGAGAAAATAAATGTGGGCGGCGCTAAGGAATGTGGCATGATGTCACCCGGGGAAGCCAGCGCAGATGGGGCATACGGGGCATGGGACGGTGACGGAGAGTGACTGAAGCCACACGGTAAGTTACAAAAAGCTGGCCCACAGGAACAGGGGTACCTGCTGACGGCTGGCCTTGGAAGGCGTTTTACCCAGCAAACCACTAGCACCCGTGCCGCGGGAAGAATTTAACCCTGGCAGGGCACGGGAAGAGGGGTCCCGGCAGGGCGGCAGCAAACCGCTCCCACAGCACCCCATCCAGGCAGAGCCAAGATGGCCGGGAGCGCCGCCCCGGGGCGGCGGGGCTCAGCGCGGGAGGCGGCGCGGCCCGGCGGGGGCAGAGCCACCTCCGCCCGCCCCTCGCCGGCCCGGCCCCGCCCGGCGCTGCCCCACGGCTCCGAGCGGCCACGGCAGCGGCAGCGGGTGAGTGCCGGCGGGCGGGAGCGGGTCGGGGACAGCCAGCCGTCTGTCCCTCGGGCGCAGGGAGCCGTCCTTCCCTCCCTCCGCGGCGGGGGCAGAGGCGCTGCCCGGGCAGCGGGTGCGGTGCCGCTCTCCCGGGCGGGGCCCGCTTCCCGGTGCTCCCTGCGCGGGCGGCGGCGGGAGCCGGATCCCGCCGGGCTGTGGGGAGCGAGCCGCGCTCTGCCTCCCAGCGCCGTCCGGCCCAGGGGCCATCGGTGCTTGCCGGGGGACAGGGGCGCGGTGGGTCACAGATGCGTGTGTGTGGGTGGGTGTGTGCGTGCGTGTGTGTGCTCGCAGCGATTCGGCGTCCTTCTGCCAAATAAGGAGAAGTTTAATTTCCATTCCACCGATATACTGCCTTGCGGCAGTGTATTGGCGTCAGGAGTATCAGAGTCTAATAGCTGGCGTGCTCTTTTGATAGTTGGTGTGTTGAGCATCTACAGTATAAAGCAAGTATTTAAGTTTTGAAATACTAAGCATCCCTACTCCTTGCTCAGCCACGCTTCTCTGATCTCAAAAGTCTTGCCTAATAATGTAGAATTTAACTTTTTTTTATTTTAAATAACGCTGTTTATATCGATGATATACATGTATGAAAATAATTAGAAATCAACGTGAATTTAAAGAGCTGAATGTAAAAAAGAGCCTTTCAAGTGAGAAGAACGTCTTTAAAGAGAAGACAATTATGCCATTGTGATGAGCAATATCAAAACCGGCAGTCTGACAAATTATGGGAGTGTAAGCGTTCTAAGAGATGGGTCATATTTTCCTTGCTGACTTGTTCTGTTTAGTGCGGAATCCAACAAAATCCGGAAGTTTGTGGAGTTCACCCAAGGCATTTGCAGCTGTGCAGCCTTGCTGCCCTGCCCTTTGCCCACCCTTTGCCGTGGTCCCACGGCAGCACCTCCACTTTCAATGTCTCCTGTCGGTCTGCAGCTGATCCGCTGCACTGCTGCTGGTACCCTGCACTAGGGATGAAACTGTGGTTCACTTGGGGCTTTGCCCGAAACCCATGCTGATGATTAAACTTGCTCAGGTTTGCATGCTAAAAAGAAACAATTTTTTTGCATGTGAATTTTGGATCTAAAAATCTGACTCTGCTGCAAATTTTTTTTGCCTCTTGGGTAAATCATAAGGGGTCAGGAAGTGGAACTGTGTCACTCTTGCCTATTTTAACTCAATAAAAAAAGAAAGGAGGGGAAGCTTTTCCCTTAGGAAGAGTTTGTGATGCATTCAGATGTCTATTTTTTAACTCCACTTTCATACTAGTGCAGAAATCCCAGTTTCTTGAACAACAGAGTGGGTCTCAGTTCTCACTGAGCCCTTTTTAGCAAGTGCTCAGCTCCAGATGCTCTCAGTGGCTTTTGTTCCAGGCTGCATTGTTGGCACACATGGAGGCTGCATTTCATGCTTTGCTTTGTCTGTGATGTCCAGTTTGTTGTGCTTACATCAATGGCAGTTTTTGCTTAAGGAGTTCAGCATCTAAAGGTGTCATTGTGTTGATGCTGCTTTGCACAGGATGGGCCATGAAACACCTTTCAGGCATCTGCAGTTGTTAACCTCGGGTACTTTGTGGCCAGGTAGTGGTGTGTGTGACTGTAGTGCTGCCATATGCTGTGCCACAAATGGCTAAACTGTTGCAAGGCATTGGTACACATTGGTGCAAATTGCTGCGTTTCATGGCAAAGAGGGGCACTGGATATGTTTGGCAGCATAGTAGATTCTCAGGATCATTTTGGATGGCAAAAATGTTGACTGCCTTAGGTCATTTGCATAGTTTGGATCAGTTCTGCTTTCAGTAGCAGGTGTGCAGGAGCTGCTGTCCTTTCAGACACCATGTGTGTCTGTAACCAGCAGTATCTTCCCAGCATATGTAGAAAGCTGTGGTGTGGTTTAAGAAACCAAATCTACCACATATTCCAGAGAGAAACTCAAAGGTAGATGTTCCATTTTGATTGAGTCCATCAATGGAAAGTTGCGACACCCCTGAAGATGTGTGATGTTAGCGAGTTGCTCTTATTCTGTGGCAGCTTAAGCTCATTCCTTAAAACAAACAACTCTCCTCTTCCTTGACCTTCACACATCTGTCATGTTTTGAGATTGGCTCTTTATATTTGTGTACAGAATGTAACAAAACTAAAATCCTAGATTATCCTGTAGTTATGCATCTCCCAGCTACGGGGATTTATGAAGTGTTCTGACATTCTTAAAGAACTGAGAACATGCCAGAATGGTGCAAAGGATTTACAGGATTCCGAAGAAGTTTGTTATTTTTTTTTTTCGTTTTAGACCACAATGAATGTGGAACATGAAATTAGCCTCTTAGTTGAGGAGATTCGGCGGCTGGGAACCAAAAGTAAGTATTGCAGTACTTCTGTATGGATGTGATCACATTATGGATGGATGTACATACATGTCACCATGCATGTGTGTCATACACATGTAGTCATGTTTCATCAAACTAAGAGCTTGGCAAATTCGAATGAGCAGGTAATCTGAAAACCTGCATATGCACGTCATGTTGGACTGTAAGGTACTGCCTGTGTTCCATCCTTTAAAGTAGTTCTGTTATGAAGTTAAACATTTAAACCTCTGCAGCAGAGAGGATGGAGGCCTGAAATCCTGCTCCCTGAATCCTGAATCAGCTGCCAGAGTTACCTTTTCTTTAGGCTTTCAATACTTGCTACAGTCACCACAGAAGAAAGTTGCAACTTCTCCTTCCACCTCCTTTCTTGGTGACTTCTTTGCTTCAGAATTCATGCATTTCCATTGTGTTCATGATCTTACTATTTGGAACAAATTGGTCTGTATGCCTAAAACTGATCCAGGAGTTATATGTGTAGTTCCAAACTTCCTTAAATTTGCTTAGAAGTACCATTTTCTCTTAAGATTGTCTTTCATTGCTAAAACTCCAATTTCT
Organism: Agelaius tricolor; assembly: GCF_023055355.1. Lineage (NCBI taxonomy): Eukaryota > Metazoa > Chordata > Aves > Passeriformes > Icteridae > Agelaius > Agelaius tricolor. The sequence continues at coordinate 51,555,262 of NW_027269261.1, forward strand.
TTACAAATATTTGTGTAGTTTGTGGAAATGCTACTTGCTCCTATATGTCAGTTCTGGTGCCATTTGTTCAGTTCCACTTGTTTTTCAAAACCTAAATGCATATGTACATCTTGCATTTTTACGACTGCATCTGCTTTTTAGGAATAACTTTAACATATATTTTTAAATTTTTGCTTTGTGTGAAAATTTGCATCCCAGCCTTTTCAATGTGACCCTCAAAAATTAATGAGTGGAAAAATTGTGAAAAAAATATTGTAATGTATATTTTAGATTTAGGTTGGAGGAGCAGGGTGTTGGACTTTATCCTTTTGGGTCTCCCTCAATTTGAGATATTCTAGGATTTTAATTATTTAAAACTAATTTCCTCCAAGTGCTGTGAAGAGGTTCAATAGCCTGTGCTTGTCATAGGTTTTAGAAAGTCATCAATAAAAGTAAACAGAGCAGATATATGGTCCTTGATACAAGTCTCTGTAAGGAAAGGCAAAGTTAGATTAGGCAGGAGTTCTGCCTAGTGTTTATCATCAGCATTCATAATAAACTGGGAAACACAGTGGGGTTTGATTTCAGTGTTCTCTGTGCTACCTTATCTTCCCACGAGTCTCCTAACTTGAAGGAAATCTACATTATGTCTTTTATTTAGATGCTGATGGACAAGTGAGTGTGAAATTTGGTGTGCTGTTTGCTGATGAGAAATGTGCCAACCTCTTTGAAGCCCTGGTGGGAACGCTTAAGGCGGCAAAACGACGGAAGATCGTCACTTACCAAGGAGAGCTGCTTTTACAAGGTGTTCATGACAACGTGGATATCATGCTGCTGCAGGACTGAAGCAGTGTTGCAGCTCTGTGTTAATGGAACTGCTTGAAACAGTTTGATCAATCAAACAATTGTTCGATTTTCCACATACTCTTAATAAGGCTGATCATTCCAAGGCATTTTGATGTATTTTCTATATCTTTATAGTCAAAAGAAAACTGTCCTATTTTGGAAAACATTCCCTTTTCTAAGTCTTCCTAAAATGGTACTGTATGTGGGTAATGTAAAAGATGCCAGATCTTTTTCTCTCTTTTCTTTTTTTTTGTTTCTATTTTTTTTTTTAATCTCAGGTAATTCTCTCAAATGTCTAGTGGTTATTTTCAACGTATGAAGAAGAGGACTGGTAATTTAATGTTTACAAATGAAAATGTGCCATGAAAGTATAAAATAAAAGCACATACTTAAATTTGTGTTATTCTTACTGCTTTTGTTTCTCTTTTTATTTGCAATCTAAAATGAAAGCAAGCTGAATTCCTGCAAGGAGCGTATTTAGGCAACTGTTCAGAAAGCACAACAGTGAGATAGAAATAATTTGGCAGCATGATTCAGTAGAAGAATGACTGCCCTTTGGATTGACCAGATTGTGCACAAAAAGGCATGAATGTTAAATGTACCTCATTCATCTGTGGCGGGGCCATGTGCTTTTGTTTTCTTGTCCTCTAGACTTGTGAAGGAAGTGGGTGAGGAGCTCCCTGAATGCTTCCATGCAGTGTCAACCAGAAGTTAGTGCAGCAGCTTCAGGCTGTGGTTCCTTTCGTCATAGAAGTCCTACTTTCTTTAAATCTCTCCAGGCAGTAGGTGGCAGGGGAGGGGAAGAAAAAAGCCCTTTTGATTGTTTTCTAGCTTACTGCCAATTCTCTTTATCAGGTGGAAGTGTACCCTCCAGTAGGGAGAAAGAGTTGCTTCATGAGGAAAGCAGTTGTGGGTAAGCAAACTGCTTCCTGCTCTGTGCTTGCACTCCACAGCTGCAGCTCTTAAAGTTGCAGGATAGGTGAATTTCCCTTAGCAGCCTTTTACAAGTGCAAAATGTTTGAAAAGCGTCTCCTCATTCACACATCCAGCAAATGTGTGCATTGTTATGGAATCTCTACAAAGCTGTGTATTTCCAGCTGCTACCCCTTTTGACTTGTTTTGCTCTGCTTTGTGAAACAGGAAAACAACTTAGATCCTGTGTGCAAACAGATCTGGGCTGCCTCTGCTTGTGCTGGCCCCAGAATCTGGAGAGCAGGGAAGTGATACACAGAGAAACTTGAGCTGTCTGGGTCCAAGCCAGCTGGAGTGGAGCTCAGCACATCTTACTGGCTCCAGGGCTCTGCCACTCTGGTGCAGCTCTTCTGCTTCCCGACCTGAGCTGGCAAGTGCCTGCACCCCTGTGCTCCTCAGGTAGAAAGAAGGGGACAGAGATGCCTTTAAGATGCCTTCTGCCAGAGGGGTGAGACCAGACAGCTGTGAGTTGCCAGATAACTACAGCTGGATTTTCTTCTGCTTCTGTTTTGCTGCAAGAGTCTGGATTGCCTGGATTCACAGAATAGCCTGAGTATGCTGACAGATACCAACTGCTTTATGATTGTCTGAGATGCCAGTTTTGGTACAGAGGGTACCAACCTATCCCAGCCAGGAAGTAGCTCTCTGTGCAAGCTCATGACAGCTCTTTAAGCACTGAAGGGCTCAGCCTTGAAAATTTAGTAAAAACCAAACCAGTAAACGTAAGGCTCAGTGCTGAGTTTGAGCCAAGACAGGACTAGGAAGAGACCTTTATGTCTCTCTTACTTTAACAATATTAATAAAAGTGCTCAGGCCTTCTGGGAACACCATGTAGAAAGAGACAGAGAAACTTGGAATTAAAATAAATGTAACAATCAGAGGAGAGTGTAGCTTGTGTACTGCCTGGGGCAGTTGAGTTTCATTTTCTCTCTGATTCTGAAAGCAGGAGAGGAACAACAGGAACAAGGATGTATATCTAAGAATTTGCGTCCAGTGCAAAGTCTAATCCAGTACCTAATGGCCTCAGAACTGTGTAGGGTTTTTACTTCAGGTTACAGACAAGCACTGTTGACTTTCTAATTTATTTTTTTCCTCAGAGAAAATCAAATACTAACATTTCTTCCCGTCCATGGGACAACACATCTGTTAAGGAAATAATTTCCACAGCAAATGGCCTGGATATGAGATGTAGTTCCTGGAGCACTTGATACAATAATAGAAAGCTGGGGGCAGGAATTACCTATTTCTATAAACAGTAGTACAATCAGCACTCCTCTGCGATGAGTTTGTGATTGTGCCAGCTATGGCTCTGAAGGAAGTTTGCAGGGCAGCCAGGGGCACCAGTCATTGCAAAACAGAAAGTAAAAAATGTGGGGAAGTAGGAAGAATCAGAGATTTTTGACAACAGTGCAAGAGCTATCGGTAGCTGTCACCTGCCTGCGATAATGCTGGGAAATCAGCAGAAGTGTAGCTTGGCTTATTCAGTCTCCATTTTCATAAGATCTGAGAGCATGGCGGAAACTTGAGGAGAGGTTGGATGAGCCCCAGACAAAGCTAACTAATACAATTTAAGATGTCACTTGTGTGTGTCTTCAGCTGAGACTGTTAGAGTAGATTGTGGAGTGGAGTGTGTGCACTCACACTTACTCATCTCAGCTGTTTCCATACAAAATCCAGTGACTGGAGATATATGTGCTTTTCAAAGGAGTTTTAACTATGCTATGAAGGTGCTGAGGTGCAGGTCTGCATAACCTCTTGTGGGAGGTGGTGACATCTTAGACTTTGCCGCTATTCTTTTGTGAGCATAGTTTATTTTATTTTATTTTATTTTATTTTATTTTATTTTATTTTATTTTATTTTATTTTATTTTATTTTTGCTCAGAGCGTGAGCAAAGCAAGGATTGAAATCTATGCAACACTATATTTTATGTGCCTTCTTATTGGAATGAATTTTGAAAATGCATGTTGTGTTTTGCTTGTTTCTCATGCTCCCTCCAAACCTTTCCTGGAGGTATTCTTTCTGCTCTGAGGGATTTCACTCGATGACAGCAATGTCACTTTCACCATTCATGCCTGTGTAAAGCTTTGCCACAAAAAAACACTTAAGGGAAGAACAAGAGGAAGAGAAGCAGGAAGTTCTTACACACTGAAAACTTATTATATTGCCACTGATACTTAGCGGTTTTATTTTAAATTAGTTTTATAAATAAGCTGAGATTCTCCTCTAGTCTGGCAGCACAAAATATTAAGCATGTTTAAACACTTGCAGAGCCTTTGCCAAGATGACACCACGTAATGATCACAGGACTGGCCTTATGGGTCCATACCAAAACACTAACCCTTAATGATATCTTTGTATCATCTCCACCTAGTATGTAAAACAGTCCTAAATGTTTGCTCCACAGTCTCCAGCAGAAGTAATGTTCAGCATTAATTGAAAATCCTTTGTCTGATAACATGATAGGAATCATGCTTTCAAGGCCTTAAAAAAAACACAATGTGTTTCTTTTGGAAACTGGCAAAGTCAGTAATTTTGCAAAATTCATTATCTGCCTTTTCTCTCAGCAGCAAAACCCATGCCAGTTTAGATCTCCTAATGATTTGCTTTTCAATGCAAGATATCTTCAGTATTTTGATCTGAAATGTCATTCTCAAAGAAAGTCAAGAGCAAGTTGAAGAGCTTGATTTCCAGGATTCTCTATGGTTGGTATTTCCAGGTACCTTTGGTTTAAAAATAAGTTGAATGGGTTATTTGAGGATAAGTGCTTGACAGTGTTTCTGGAAAGCAGTGTTTTTAACATCTAGTTACATAAACTGCCGAATGTAAAATTATTCTAATAAAGTTTTCCTGAGGGTGGTGATTCAGTTTAGTTCTGCCACTCTGAGTGCAGCTTTAGCCACAAATGCACTGCAGTTTCTATTTAAGCAGCTGAAGCCAGTCTGCTGGCACACATTTTGAGTAATACACCAGAAGCAGCATTATCTTCTGGTGTAGCCTAGATGTCATTGCAGATTATGCTTATCTCTGCCAGAGCACCTGAGCGATTCAAATATCAGCCTGGTAACCTAGAGAGAGAGTAGTTCAACCTACAAATGCTCTCCTGAGTCTTGTCAGGTCAGATCCAGATCAAAACTCCTTTCAAAGAATTGCTTAGAGTCAGACCTGAGCATTTGCCAGTACAGCATTTTCACAAATATAGCAGCATTATATCCATGACCTTGTTCCTTTTTGGAGCTTCCTCCTGCACAACCACTGAAAGCTGAGTGACACTAAGGGTTTTGCTGCCACCTTGCCATGCTTAAAGCTCTTCTCCAGAGAGGACAATGTACCATGTAATTGTATATGCATACTATGCATACTTATTGCTACAACAGGTATTCAAAACCTGACTATTTTTTTCCCAGTGGGGAAACAAGCAGTAAAATGGCAATTATGTTTGAATGGGAGTATTGTGATCTGCATTTCCTGGTCTTTGCTAAGTCTGCTAAGCGTCACAGAAGATCATGTTAGTAAAATTGATAGTCTGTATCTTCCAGAATTAAGTATTTTGCAAAGTTTTGGTAATAAAAGACATAATACTGCCAGGTCTTTACTAGTCAGGATGCCTTGGTCGCTCTGCAGCTGATGTTCTAAAAAGCTTCCTTTATAAAATCCTATTTTGGAGCACAGTATGATTTTCTTGGAAATCTGCCTTCAGTTTTCTTAGGGGAAAAAAAGTCAACAGTTGTTGAAGACACTCATCGCAATTCAGCAGGACTTCAGTACCATGAAGCACTTCACACAGAAGTCAAGATACAAGCATGGAAATAACTGTGTTGCAGGTAACTTCAGCGGCACTGGAATATTCAAATTCAAGTATGTGACATCTGCAAGGCACCAAGTCCACAGGCTTCACTGGAAAACCAAAGGTTTCATTGGAAAACTTTGCTGGGAACATAAAATCATGCAAACCTTCCTATACCCAGAGGCATTGCCGCCTTGTCTCCACTGATCACCAACGTGCCTGTCTCAGACACATGACGAGAGGGAATCAAGACACACACATGCCTAAAGTCAACCAAGGATGTGTGTTGGGAAGCAGGGACACTGGGTAGTCCTTAGCTTTATAGAAAAAATGTCTGTAATTTTCTCCTTAAGCACCTTCTCAGACATCTTTGGTTATCCTGACAAATTGGTTCTGGCCTGAAGGGGGTGGAAGCATCAGCAGCAGGTGGGTGCAGGTTGCTGCCAGCCCCTGTGTGGCACGTGGTGTGCCAAAAAACATCAGCAGGCAGAGAGAAATTGCTGTGTGAAAAGCTGTGCCCCAGGCTCCTTGAGAAGCTGGTCTGTGCTTCTGTTTCAAGCAACACTGAGGTTGAACAGTTTGCTCAGTGCCAAGAGTGGATTCCCTAACCTGTGTCTTTGTGTCTGGAAAACAAGGCCTCTCTGTGTGCTTACATTTGCATTGTGTTCCACTCCAGCACGTCCAGCCAGCTGGCCCCATAGCAGGGAGCTGCTGGAGTGGGACTTCTGTGTTGTTTTCTTCTCTGTGAACACTTTTGGCAGTTTATAAAGTCATAGAATGTTCCAATTGGAAGGCACCCATAAGCTTGTAGCACATGTCACTTGGTTCTCTCTCAGACACCTTGCATAGTGAGAAGAAGAGTTCCCAATCATGCTTGGGACCCCAATCATAGATGTGCACCCTAATTTGGGTCTTGACAGCTTTGTTGATGTTACTGTATACATCTTGTCTTAAAAGTATAAGAATACATAGCCCAGAGAATGAAGGGTTAAAACATGGCAATACCACAGGCCCACTGCTTTGCTAAGTTTAGGCCTGTACACAACATGCTTCCCCTACATTTTGAAAGCAGCCAAAGACAGCAGGGTTTGCATTTGGATGTAAAAGTCAAACCTTCCCCTCTGCGGTCTGCAGCCCGAGCGCCAGCAGGATGTTGTGGTGGGTGACAGCCAGGGGTGAAACCCTTCTGCAGAAAAGAAAACAAACCCAGCTCATGTCAGCAGAAGCAAGAGGGAGTAAATGGCACAAACACAGCAAACTGAATGATACTGCGAATTTTTGCTTTATGGCAATCCAGACTACTACTCGTGATCATGCAAGCACATATTTTAAATTGCTATGTTTTGAACAAAAAAAGAAACATCATTAAAACTGTCTAGAAAACTCCTGACTTGAGCTGTTCCTTGCAAGTTGAATGTGCTCTTGTCAAGTCTTATGACAGTCTCCTTTAAATTTAAGAAACAAAACTAATCATCTTTGCATTGTTAGTTACAGACGATGGCAATGATCTTGGCCAGTTAATGATGTCTTTAGGGTAAAATGCAGACAGTTGGCATTTTATCCATTTATAATTATTTTTAAATGGCAGTGCCATCCCTTCTCTCCCCCTCTGCCTCTCCCACACACACTCAGCATTTTATGAGTCAGGCTGCAAGAATATCAAGAGGCTGATGCAAAAATTAGATTTTGGAAAGTTCTTTTTTAAAGAATGCTTGAGGTGCTTTTTCTTTGCCTTCTTTACTTTTCTGGTCATATTTCCAAGCTGCTGTCTGCAGTACAAGAGTAATGTTTTCATTAAATCTAAAATCTTGAGGGTATTGTATGGCTAAGGTGAGGCCATGAAAGAAATACATTTTCTTTGCATCAAATTTCTAAGAATGCTTCTGTATCTTATAGAATCTTTATTTTTGCAAGCATCTAGAGGCCAGTGGGGCAATTCACATGAGATCAAACCATGTATTAGGCTGTGGCTATAGAAGCAAGGAAGCAATCAGTGTGAAAACCATGAGTTTTATTACTGCACTGACTATCTAAGCACATTCCCATCCTCAGCACAGGTAGTGTGTGAGCCACCCATGTGTTACATCATGATCCTATGGCTTCACAACCACAGTAGTTGGGGCTACCATACCACTAAACCAGATGGTGCCAAGGCCACAGCTTGCACATAAAATCATACTCTAGACACATCTGTCTCATGAGAATGGTTTTTATTACCAGCTTAACCCATTACTGTTACTGTTTAAAAAAATTGACCTGGCAGGAGCTGTGTTTCAGGTTTAAAGGTTCACTGGGGTGGTGCAGCTGTGAAGGCTGCTGGGTGATCTGGTCACCTGGCTGCTGGAAGGCAGCAAGCCTGGGGCAGAAACTTGGGATGAAACTTCTGAGAAAATCTGAGGTTCCACTGGGTGCTCTGGCCAGGCTTGCCCATGGTTATGAGAAGAGGCTCTGCTCCATGGACACTGTTGTCTCTGCCATGGATACAGCCATGTATCTCCTCCTCACCTGGAGGTCCACAGTCTGAGGGGTGAGCATGGTACTTCCACCTCCCAACCCTGAGATGTGCCTTTTGGGGTGATTATCCAACAGGGTGACTATCTCTGCCCTTGTTGGGGAAGGTAAAGTGTGAGTCTGTGCCTCTATAACACCAGCAGTCCATTTTACAGGTAACTATTATCTTTTGTTTTAGTTTGTATCTCTGGGGTATGCCCAACCAATATAACCGTACCTGTTATACTACAAAATATCTCCATCTTTGCATAATGGGCAGACAAAACAACCCTTTGAATTCTTAACCCATAAATCCCAGAAGATGTTCTCATTAAGGCATCTGATCACAAATCCTATCCCTATGGCTTTTCTGGTAGCACCATTGGTGGAAAATCTCCAGAGTTAGTATTGTTCCTTTGAATTTGTCCAATTATGCACCACTCCTGATTGGAACACCTGTTTTACTGATGTAATGGTGCAAAGGACAGTATCATCTAGATTTTCATTTAGCTGCTTTCCAAATATTTTTCTGGTCAGACTTTTTTTCCACTATTACAGCAAAAAGATTTTTAAAAATCCATATAAGACATTGTTTTGCACTGGGTTGGTGATAAGGTGAGAGAGAGAGATGGAGAAAAATACAGTGCAGGGCTCTTTCTGGATTTCAGAAAGAATGGCTGACAAGTAGATTAATAAAATAGCCATTTGACTAAGAGGATAAAGAGAGAAGCACAGTAAGTTATTCTTAAGTCCCCACAGCATCAGACAGGCCCCATATGTATTTTCTCAAGGCAGAACCTTCTAAGGAAAGGTTCTTCCTTTATGATCCTTTGAGCTAGTAAATACTTTCCTTTTAATAAACCCAACTCTTTTCCTGAAGGATGTTTTCATGCAAGTTTCTCACAGCACTTTTAGATGAGGCCAAGGCCAAACAGGATGGTGCAATTGCTGGTACCAAGGGCAAGCTGCCCACAGGCTCCTCTCTGAATAATGGGGTGGCCAAGTTTGTCCCATGGTCGAGGGGTCAATCTGTGCAGCACAGCTGAGGCTGAAGGCCATGCTGGATGTGCAAGGTGGCACAGCACAGGCCTGGCACTGCTCAGGTTTGCTGTGGAGGGTGAATGGTTCCTTGATGCACAGCATCTTCCTGGTCAGGATCACTACATAGATGAATTTTAGTTGATTCCTTCTAACACTCCTCCTCATCTCACTTCTGAAATGAAGTCATTTAATGTACCAGTGAAAATGGGAAGAAAAATTGGGGAAGTGCATTCTGACTGTTGCTTTCAAGTAGAGTAACTGGTCTTCATGAGAGCTTAAGTGTTTGATGTGTTGGAGTGGACATTAAAAATTGTCCCAATGGGAATTTTGCCAAATAGACATTTTCTATAATGTAAGAACTACATTGTATCACATAGAGTTAGGATATTAAAACGTACCTAATCCTGCTTGGTGTCATGTGCTGTTTCTGGGACTCCCTCTTGCAAAATTTTGGTCTTTTCTGATTTCCAGAGCTGCCAGTTACTCTAATGTTGGCCCATTTTATACAGACCCAGACACTTCTTCTCCACCCTGTCATGTCTAAATGGTCAGTTCACCACCCATGGACCAGACTGAAGGAGCTGTGCTTACAGTCAGGGAGGAAGTGTGCAGCAGTGGCAGGGTTTCATTTTGTAATATCCACTTGCTTTATTCCAAAAGACATGCTCTCTGCCTTTATTTTTCACAGAAATTTAATTTCTTACATGGTGGAACAAGTGAAGCAAGGAGCCTCATTAATTCCCAAACCTGCTTCTTTTTCTTATCACTGTTCTCCCTATATGACAAGATCCTTGTAGAAAAAAATAATAAAGGGTTATCTTCCATTGTACATACACTAGGATCCAAATTAAGGCTCTATGAAAGATGCCTTTTATAATTCTAGAGTGTTTAACCTCATTCTAAAGCACATCATGTAAGTGCTGTATGATGAATCTATGTACTCATGGACAAGCATTATCTCCATGTTGAGAAGCATTTCTACATACAAATCCTTCACAGGGAAGATGGAAAGCAGGGTTCCACTCTGGATCTGTGTATGATAGTGGTAGCCCACTCTGCTCCACCCCTTCACAAAGGCTTGTGCTCCATTATTTTGGGAGGACATTGATGGGGCAAATGCAGATGGCCAAAGGACTGTAACAACCTGAAAAATGCCTGTCATGCAAGCTTGAATGGAGCTCCATGGGAGGCAAGGCAGCGCCCACATCACCACTCCCCGCTCCAGACTTGCAAAGGCCTGACACAAGGCAGAGGTAGCAAGTGAGCTCCTCCAGAGAAGGTCAGATATCTTTTGCAATAGCAAAAACTAATCAAGCTATATACGTAACTCCTCACAACCTGCACATACAAGTTCAGTTTGCTCTCTCATGTCATTGTTGTTGTTAAACTAAGTCATGGCAAAAAAAAAGGAAACTTCTTCAGAAGAATGATTTTGGTGTGCTTATAATTTGGTAAACTTATAAATGTGTTTTATCCCTTTTTTCTGTGGATACACAATGGCTTTTAGAAGCAAGTGTAATATTCAAACACACCCTGTATGATCCCGTGCCACTAATGACATCTTACTGAGCATCACCAATTGACAACTGTTTGTTCTAAATCCTTTTTTAGAGATTTCCTTTCTTAGCATTGCATATTAGCACAGTGCAAGATCTCAGAGAGTGCAAGACTTTTATAAATAATACGTAAACTGGATGCAAGATGTGTTTTCCCTCCAGTCCTCATGAGCAAGGTTAGAGGACGAGATGGTAAAGATTATAGTTGTCCTACACTCTGGCTGATGTTGCTTATAGGAATGAAGCTTCTGTGCTCCCACTTTTTTCCACTTCCATTTTATGTGACTTACACAATTTTGTAAGTGTCCTTCATCTTTCCATCTTTTTTTCTGCTTATTACAGAAGGGCAGTCTTGTGGAATCAAGAATGTTGTCTCTCCAGCTTCTTTCCCATTGCAGAGCAAAGCATTCCTCCATTGTGGCTTTGCATTTCACACAGATGGCAAAATGACGTACAAAATTACTAGATCAGAAAAGGTGTTTGAGCTCAGTTTGCACAACAGCAGGTGATTACATCAAGTGCAAACTGCTGTATGATTAAACCCAGTATTTCTAAACATATGCTGATCTAGAAAGGGTAAGTTTTATTGGAAGTTTTCCAGAGGAAAGTATTTGATTTTGCAGCTTGTATTTTGATTTTATAGAAAATATCTCATTCAGAGTTGTAAGATTGGGCTCAGTATATTCAAAGTGGTTTGAATCTTTCAAGATCATGTCTTTTTTCCATTTCCAAACCCAATGGCTTCAAATCATCACATTCCACCACAGCTGAAGTGATTTATATGTCTTAGCAGTGCTGCAAACTGCAGTCTTCTATCCTGGAACTCTCTCCACAAAGTGTTAATGTTCCCCAATGATTTCAGATCACTTCACAAACTATAAAAAGGGCTAGGCGATTAACACTCTTAAAAACTCCTTATGCTTGGCAGAGATTTACATTTTTATCCTAGGCATGTAGAAAACCAGGTTGATACTAACCAAAAGATGTATTATTTTGTACCTTTGAATGTAAAAGGTATTTCCTAAGCTTTTTTTGCTCTGCTAGTCAGCTAAATGTGTCAGAGTCTGTAAAATTACACTCTGCCTCTCAACTTCAGCAAGTTCTCATAAAAAAAGCCATGAAAACTGGTGGGATTTTTTTTGGCATAAAATGCAAACTCTGCCACTATTAAATTATATTTCCCTAAGCTAAATACTGTTTATCACTACCCTTTCTTCTCTCCTTTTTCTTCTCCATGAGCTGTAGAGAATCTCTGATTCAGCTTGGGATATTGTTTATATAAACAAGGGGATGGCTCTGAGACCATACAAAGCAGATCCAAAGCTGCATTCAAGGATTAGAGTAAATCCACTGGATTTCTCCCTCCTCCTCCCTTTCTGTGATCTGGTAAAATGAGGGGACACAGAATAAGTGCATGTGAGGTGGGATCAGTGGGTGTTGATGTGTTGGCTAGAAGCAGATGGACTTTCCAGATTTGTTGGCAATGGATACAAAAGTATTTGCACAGGTGGAGTAAGAACAGTCCACTTTGGCAATTCTCCTGTTTCCTTTTTTTTTTTTTTTTTTAATGCAGAACAAGTTATCTTTTCACTTTCTGGAAAGAAAAGGGGAAAGCTTATTGCCTTTCCTAACCAGCTTTGAGCACACACAAAATCTGTCCCCTCTATCCTTGTGCACATAAATACAACCTTCACTCATGCTGGTTCAGTCTTGGAGATGAACTCCTCCACTTGGTTAAAATTATTTTCTCTTCCTTATACTCTTTTTGCTCTACCACACTTTTTGGTATTAGCTCTTGCTATTAGCCCTCCTGAATGGAAGTGCCAAAACCTGTGAGTTTGCCTTATCTCATCAGGCAAACTGGAGCTAAATTCAGCTGTCAGCACATTGATGCCACTGTGGTCAGTCCAATCCAAGGCTATAATGAAGGGCAGTATCAGGCACATACAATTCTTGTGGTGCAAAGTGCAAAGCTTCTCGATGAAAGGATTCCTTCCTGAGTATGTGGCTAGGGGATTTCAGGCTAGCAGCAACCCTGAGAGCAAACGAGCTGAACCACATAGTCCTTTTGTAGCACAGAGAATTACTGATGTGTTCGTAGGGAAAATCAAACGTCAGCTCCTCCAGAGCACTAGGTTTGTCCACGCATCCTATTTTCTTTGCTAAGTTTGAAGGTTTATTTATTTATTATATTGCCTTTCTTTGTCCTGTAGGGAGATGAAAAGTCTGAAAACTGAACCATGTCTGCAAGTGTATATCAAGACAGGCAATCTCATGGTCCTACAAACAGAGGGTCTGTAGGACGAACTGAGCTATAAAAACAGGAGCAAGAAGTCTGTGTTGGCCTGCCTTTGAACAAAATAGTCAGCTATGGGATCTGTGAAGATCTCACCGTGATGCCTCTGAGATTAAGGAAAGTCCAGGCTGTTGGTTTTACTTTTTAATGGGAAGCTTTTAATCTTCATCTGTGTTTTGGATGCACACATAGGAAATTTGGAAAATTAGATGGAAATGCAACATTAGCCAGTCTTCAAAGTTTGTCACTGTTATTCTTTGTGCCTGCTATTTTGCCACTATAGAAGCAATCAGAGCCCCCTAGAACTACTGCATGGGGCTCCTCTCAGCAAAGAGCAAGTTACAAGTATCCAAAAGTTAGGAAGTGCAATCTGTTCCTCCCAGAGAGGATCCAAGAGATACCATGACAGGTGGGCTGCCACTTTCCCCTGTTCCAGAGGAGCTAGCTTGAGTTTAGCTCTGAGGGAGATCAGTTGCTTTGCCTGAGGGAAGCACGATGAAAGCTAGTGCACTGGAGAGCTTGGATAGCTCTTTCCTGGTCCTGGCACCAGCCCCAGCTCTTTCTGTGACAGCTTGATGAGTCGTTTTTCCTGTATGCAAGATGAAGGTTTCAGTATTTACTTGGCAAAGAGAAATTATGATTAATTTGTCTCGGTTTTTGCAGTCTGATGTACAGAGTGTGATTAGCTGCAATGCATGCACACATCACCCCCCAGCAGCATGAGCATGAACCTCAGCAGGAGCAGCTGCTTTCAACTCCTCCTCAGCTGTGGAGGGAGGGGCCTGGATCTTCCCTTCCTTGGTTCCACAAAAAGGTGGTTGTTTGTCTTTTATCTGAATGTTTAGCGGAGGTATGTTTTGAAATTCCCTGGTTAACCATTCCCCAGCTTCTGGGCTGGCCCTATGCATGGGGATGAAGATCCAGTGAATGTCATCTGGCAGTCTTAAGGGGCCAATTGTATTACAGATCATCCTCATCCTTCTGTCAGGGCAATCCCTCCCGTGGAGACAAATTTCAACCTAATTGTAACAATATTCTTTGAGTACAATGAGAAATGATACAAGAAGTTTGTGATGACAGCAATATAAATCAGCACAGCAGTCAATGGGAACACCCCACAGGCCATTCATTCATACACTTCCATTAACTGGTGTTCATTCTGTGACTTCATTATTTTTCCCTGCTTTACACTAAAGGATTTACAGGTCTGGACATTAAATCTATCTGACTTCTGTAACAGAGTGGTAAACAACACTGCAATCTAAATTTAAACTCAATACCTGAGAGACCTACTCTTTCAGATTAGAGATAAGGGAATTTAGGAAAAAAAAAAAAAAAAGCACAGCTCTTCCAAGACTCTTCATCTCTTTCCAAAGACTAAATATCACCTTCACACTTTTCACCCTTTTCATCATGTGCCTGGAGCTATACTCCATACATTTCATATGGATTCACTAGAATTGCTTGAGCTTGTGGTTCCAATACCAGCTTTTCCTTTCTGTAATGCAGAGGCCTATATTACAGAAAAGAGAGAAGGAGAATGGAGCAGAATGATCTGCTCCAGAGCCCTTAGTCTTACTCAGAGATATCAAGGGATGATGGCAAATTAGAGAATAAAAAAGACTTCTCAATTTCTTTTCTAGTGTCTCCTTTCTGGTTGGTAGCAGATTTTTTTCTGCTCGAAATTACATATATATTGTAAATTAAGGCAACCCTGACGAGGGGGAGAAATGATGCATTTGACTCTATGGATACTAGAAGGTTAATTAATTACTTTATTGTACTATATTATTTTATACTGTATTACATTACATCTAAACTGAATTTGTACAAGCACTCAACTGTACTCAGTTGATTAGAATTTTGTGACTGTTAGCCGACAGTCCTGACACACATACATGGATTTAATTGGTTAATGAATCAAAACACTCACACTAGAATTTAATTACTAATTCTTTTCCAGTAAACAATTTTCTACAATGCATTCTACTTGTTCTAAAACACAGGAGCAGTAAATGAGATAAGAATTGTTTTTTCTTTCTCTGAGGTTCAGAGAATGTGAACCTCAGAAAATTCTTGGGAAGTTGTGCCTTGCTTTTCTCTGTGAAGAGAAATGCGGCTACACATATATACTACAATTTCATTATTATCATTTACAGTGATTTCATGCATGTTCCCTGGAGTGAAACTCTGTGATATGCAATACACCTTTCTTTTGGAAGTTGAAAAGGATTTCTTGCAGAAAGAGAGACCTTTCAGCCTGTGCCAGGAATGGCAATGCCTGTGCCATGTGGAGATGCTGATGGCATTTGTGTACCACCTTTGTGTTATTTATGACTTTTACCCATCCTCATCCTGCCCGAGTCATCCCACATACTTCTTGTGGCAGAAGGTTACTGAATTGTTACCTAATGAAGTCTGCTCCTGAAAAAATCACAAACCTCAGATGTTCAAAGCAGCAACCAGGGCCAGAGTAACAAATACCCTCATATTAAGGGTATGTTTCTGTGGCAAAGCAAGTACATTAAACATCCTCTTATCGTCTCCTTTCTGAGTTTTCAGGTTGCCATGCAAGCTTTTTTCCAACTTTTCACCAAAATTATCTGCAGTGGCCTCTTAGCTTAATGCTGTGGCCAGCAGCAGGGGCTTTGAGAGAGGCCTCAGTTTGCAGCACCCACTGCCTGGACTGTGTGTCCATGCAAGCAGCCCAGGGGGACCCAGGAGGGAGGGGGACAAGCCAAACATAAGCTACAGTGTGAATAAGCACAGGGAAGATGGTGCTGGGAAAATCTCCTGGGATCTTGCTGTTCCAAGTGCTGGCGGGTGGCCATGCCAGACCCCCTTCTGAGAAGCTGTCTCCAGCTTGCTGGTTTTGCCTTGTTCAAGGAAGTAAAGTTTTGTATGTTATTTGTAAACAAGTGGAGCTGTGTCAAAACCACCCACTTCTCTTATCATTACTCTTCTTACCAGAAAATTTCTACAGAACCTTGAATTTTGGCTAGGCATGGAAGTTAAAACACAAAAGGAAGATAAATACTAATTTAAATACTCAATGTTTGCTTGGTTCTCTTCAGGCGTCCTGCAAAACTAATTTTCTTTTCCTCCTTACCCCCTGCCTGAGGCACTCATTGTCTATAATTCAGGATTCACTTGGGAATGTAATTTCTCTTGGAAGCCATCCTTCCTTGTTATTTCTGATTATTTTTTTCCCCTGGAACTTGCCATTTGCGGGAAATACTAATGATTTCTGAGTTTGATATAATTTGGGCCAAAGCTGAAAATGAAAAAGAAAAAAAAAAATTGTCCTTGAACTGGGAATATGGCCTTTCAGACAGATTCATCTAACTAGAACACTCCTGAATTACTGAATACATTTTTGTCTAATTTCAGGATAGCATTCTGAGAAGTCCCTCTGTAAATGCATAATGCCATTGATTTTTCAGTGTAAGGCATGATTTTAGCCATGGATTTCAAGGAATTTTACAAAGAACATCCATATAATGGCCCTCATTCTAAGGAATTGAGATTTTAAACTCACGAGAGAGGACGATTTGCTCAACATCATACCATACATGTGTGGAATTATTGGGAAGAGAAGGCACATCTCCTGTAAGGAAAGTCAATAATTCACAAAACATATGCAGCAGACCCCATCCCTGCATCTCACCATGAACTGATGGTTTAATTGGCTATATACACAATTTTGAGTCACTAATACAGAGCCTATTAAAGTTATTTCTGAATGACCTCTCTCAAAGCTTGCAGTTCCACTTATTCATTAATTTTAGTTCTGTTTAGATGTTTACAGCATCCCATTTGTCTTGTTCTGTTGGCCTGTAAAAGAACAAAATGTACCATTCTTCAGACCTGAGTCTATATAAAGAATGATGCCCTATTGGCATATAAAACTGGAAAAATATGAAATAACTAAGCTGCCTTTGGCATCTACTGATTCAAGCTGGATTAGTAGAAAAAGAAAGGTCAAAGTACTGGCAAATTCCTTCTCTCATCTGAAGGGAAGTGAGCAGAAATCTCAGAGGCAGAAAGTACATTCTTCGATGTGGGATTTTGACTGGTAATATAACAGACTGAGCTGAGATTGTGGGGGAGGAAAATCCAATCAATTTAAGCAAAATGTAACAGACATAGCTATGAGGAGGTTTTGTCTCTATTTAATAATAATGAAAAAAGTTTTAAAGTAAAGCAATTAGTTGAAAATTATTAATTTAAAGATAATTAGTTGGAAGAGATCTGTGAATGACATCATCAAGGCTAAGAAAATATTTCTGAGTTTATTTTTTATTTTCTCTTTTTTTTTTTTTTTTACATTGCTTTCATATAGCTGCAAATTATATCTCTTCCTTTGCTACAACACATCTTGTTCAAAGCCATTTTTAAAAACCTCACAGTTAATGTTTTGGTGAACAGTAGGACTTGAAAAAAGAACCAGAAGTTCCTTGAAAACCCAGATGGTCTTGTTCACTTTTAAAATGGGAAATGATGGATTTCATGCTTCTGAAAGCAAATGACTAGGACCTGGATCCTCAGTCCAGGCTTCAGAGGCCTCACAATATTTAGTATGCAAATTTTCTTTCCTATGCCATCAGTTCATTATGAACCTCTCCTCTCCTCTCCTCTCCTCTCCTCTCCTCTCCTCTCCTCTCCTCTCCTCTCCTCTCCTCTCCTCTCCTCTCCTCTCCTCTCCTCTCCTCTCCTCTCCTCTCCTCTCCTCTCCTCGTAGTAAAAACCCAGAATCAGCATTTTCCTGAGGTCTCTAAGCTGCCTGGTGCAGACCAGTTCCTGTGGTCACAAGCAGACCCAATGGAATGGGCTCCCTGCTGGTTCCAGGACCTTTGTAGGGCTGAAATATAGTGTGGGCTCCTTTTTGAAGCCATACATTTTTTATCAGGCACTGACTATTGCTGGTGCGGTCAGTCATAATCTGACCTACATGCTGGAACACAGATTTTGGTGGATGCCGATGGCAGGGGAGTGATTCACTACCTGGCATTATCTGACTGCACCAGTCAGCAACTCCCACGAGTCTGGGGGAAAAAACCCTAAAAATTCACACAGAGCTATTCTGTGACAGATTTAAAGCCTGGAACATGTCTTTCCACAAAATATACTCACCCGTCCCTATACTTAGGCATGTTCTCAGAACAATCATTCGGGATTAGCTCTTGAAATAAAATTAAAGCTGCAGCAGCAGCCATCCCAGGGTTGTTAGCAGCAGGACCCAGACTGGGAGCATGCTGAGGGTAACAGCTGGTGCAGAGAAATGAATAGCCAGCCATTGTCCTTGCACCTGGCCTGTACGGCTCCCACAGCCGGAGACGACAAACAGGGCAGCCACGGAGACGATTGGTGTATTCTTCTGGAGAGAAATGAATTAAATGGTAATTGTGCCAGAAGCATATGATGTGTAGGAATTATGTATAAATGAGATGTGATTGAACAAGATCTTCCACTTTCCCCCATCAACGAAAGCTTTTTAGCTCCCTTGTCTTAGGAAGAGAACAGAAAGATCTTGGGGAGAGGGTTCTTTCACAAAATGGAAAAGAGAAGAATTGCCAGACCAGGAATGCAAATGAGCCTTCCTGCACTCTGGATGAGACTCTAATCCTCATTATTCCTTGCTGGTGCAGTGGAGATTTGGATTGTTGCTTTTGTTAGCTAAATGCAACTGAGACATGACTTGTACAGGAGGCCTATCTGTTTATAAGGATGGTGGGAAAACAGCAAGTGCTGAGCTCAGCCTGCCCTGCTTCTTGCAGAGGCCGGCACACACAACTGCTACAAACCTCAGTGACATTTTCAGACGTGGAATGGGGAATAGCTGACTGTTATCACCACAAAGGGCTCTGCCTGGTCACTGGGAAGGGACAGGTAAGCCTGCTGCACTGGCTGTGTTTAGGAGGCTGGAGGGAGAACCCTTGTCCCTGTGCTGCAGCTGCCCTGGTTCCATCACCAGGAAATAAGGTCTGGGTCAGTGGGACTGAGTTTCAGCACAAGAAGAGCATCATGCTCATGCTTTGCTTTGGAGTTAGGACCTTCAGTTTTGATCACAAGTGCTCAAACTCCCTTGAGTTCAAGGGACCGCATACAGCACCACTTTCCCAAATTTCATGTTCATCTCTGCAGTGCTTTACAGCATCCTTACCACAGATATCTAAACCAATCTTCCCATTCAGTTGAGTAGTAGCAATTAGTAACAGCAGAACCCATCTCCTGAGATCTCATTATAAATCCCCAAACCCGTGCGTTTACACATAATTAGTGAGAGCAGGAGAGACTAATCCCCTGTCTATTGCTCATCCCAGGATGGCAAATGTTTCCCTACTGAATTTTTGGAAACTCAATTGAGTTTTTCAAAAGTAAACACCACAAAAGTGAAATAAAGACTTTCCCATCTCTTCTCCTTCTTCTCCTTCAACAACTGTTGCTATATCACCTTCCTACAGCTGCAGAGAAAACTTGCCCATGCGTGTCTTGGAGCCTCTGCACAAAATAGCATCCATTATTCAAAGAATGAGTAACAGCTGACACATTACATGCTGTGTTTCCTTTTCCTTTTCTTAAGAAATGGCAGGAAGAAATGCTAGCGATCAACTTCTTTGTAGTAAACACTCATGGAGAACTGGGAAAATTTCCAGGTTATGAATAATTTTGTGTTTTGCAGCTTCCCAAAAATCAGGTGTTTTCACAGACACGTGATATTCCCACGGAAAATCTGTGCCCTGCCCATAATCTCAGCAATAATTACGTGAAATTGATGTATTTTTCTTCAGCTTCATCACCTACCAACTTCTGAACAGCAGCAGTGAAGGCGAGAAATGCCACCAATTTTACCTCAGTAGTTGCAAAAGTTATGAATGTGATGATCTGGAAGCAAAGCTCCTGAGACTTGAAAAATACTTGGGGCTTCACAAGAGCCTGCATTCAGTCACTTGGCACAAATTACTTCTGAGCTGAGAAGCTCACATTTTCCCTGACAAACTTCAGTGGCCAACTGCAACAAGCCTGTCTGCCACTATTGCACACTAGGGACAGAGAAAGATGCTTCAGGAAACCCAGCTTTTATTGTCTAAAGTTGGAAGGCCCCACATAACGCTACTTAGGAAAAATGGTAAGTGACTTCTAGGACCAAAACTACTCACTGAGACTGGGCTGAAGAGCCAAAGTCACTTCATCTCTTGTTTTTGGAGTTTGGGCCAAAGCCATTGAGGAGAGGGGACCTGGAGCACACAGATGTGTCCAGGCACTCAGCGAGGGGCTTCACTATTAGGGGATGGGAGGTGAAATTGGCACCAGTGAAAATCACAGATGGGGGTGGCAGAGTGAGAGGTTGAGGGACTCACTTCTCTTCAGAATGGGTATTTGTGAATAGCAACTAACTGTAGCCCAGATGTGAGTTTTTAGTCATCTCAAGCAGCTGGGTGAGCAGCAATCTGTTATCTGGAGAGGTGACAGTAATAGCTAGCAATAAATCAACCAAAGTATTCCATTTCATCTCCCACAAAGGACATTTTACTTTTATTTTTTTTGTTATGGGTAGTTCTATTTGATCAGCTTGAGCCTGGATGTGAATGAACATTTGTTGTTCAATTCATTGTTTGGAGAACTGCAGAGGTCTGAGTTTGAGTCTTCACTGTTTTAATCTAATAATTTCTTTTTAAACTTATGCTTACATAAAAGCACCTACATAGAAAGTTTAGAATGCAGGGGTTTTGTACTAAATATTTCTGAGAGGAAAATTCCAAAATGATTCACAACATCTTCCCATTATCTCTCTCTCACACTTTTTGACAGCCATGGAGTGGAATGTGCCTGTCAGCAATTTAAGTAGAATGGCGCTATTTTATCTTCTCCCATTTCTTGTCGATTGACCCTGATTTCAAGTGTCTAGTCTGTATCTATTGAGAAAGTCTTGTTTGTTCCTACACCATCATGCTGATTAGGTGCAGTAGTTTATTTCTGTTATTGATGTTTTCAAGGTCATTTTTTAACCTCAAAGGAGATTACACCAAGAATGAAATACCGGCCAATACCAGTAAACCTAAAATATATTGCTTTGGGGAATTTTTCCTCTTGGTAGAAAACAGACTTGGTACATTTTCTCAGCCTCTTGATTCTATGTGCAGCTCATTTGAAGTATACAAATGGGATGCAGTTTACACTGCTGCAGCTGTGTCTTAAGGTGTCTTCTATGTTCTAAATCATAAAAATCTTCTATGTTCTAAATCATAAAATTCAGTGAGATTTAACAATTTGTGAATGGCTGCAAATCAAGTATGCTAAGGTCAGCTTTCTGGGAGTGTTTCTAGGTCTTTGTATAGAGAAAGAAATAAAATATAAAAAATCACAAACAAGAATAAAATGCAGTGAAAGGTGGGATGTTTTGCTAACATCTTCCTTGTTTAATTACTAAAGAGATCATATCTATTCTGATAAAAGAACTTCTGAGGAAGTATGATAAATGGAAAAGATCTAAGTGTGAACAGAAATCAGAAATCTGGTTAAGTTTTCCAAAATTTGTGTGAATGACATAATGAATTACGTGATTTTTAAAATACCTAATTTCAGAGTAAACTGGTCACAACTACTCTTTTTCTACTCTATAGAAAGAAAAAGAGATACTTATATTTGAGTTATGAAAAACAAGGCTTCTGCAAAAGATTTGATTGTGGAGATACAATTTGCTGATAATTTGCAGCACAGGTTGGTGTAGACTTGCTGCACTTGTCAGAAAGACGCATCTCCAGGACAAGTCCTGGCTGATAATGTGCAGTAAGGACTGGCAGAGCCAAGCAAAGCCACCTCACTTCCATGGCACAGAGAAGGGGAAGGCCTCTGTGGAGAGGCTGGTAGAGACCCCTTATGTGTAGGGATCCTCATTACCCCACAGCCACCGTGGGTGTAAGCAGGACATGTTCCAGGAGACCATGCCAATCTCGTTCCCCTGCCAGACCAGGCAGGGAGATCAGGCAGCATACATGGCAGCATCAGGACTTCCCAAGTGGTGGAAGAATTTTTTCAGCCCCAGAACATTACAGCAGTTCTCTGTGACTACTAAAACTGCCAGGAATGACTTGATCTCTGCGCTTGACGTCTGTGATCTCACTCTGAGAAGGTCTTCCCTATACATGGCATGACCCTTGCAAGGGCGTAAAGGCTGACTGGACAGCACCAAGATTTGACTTTCCAAACCAGGTAGCTTAAATTTTGCAAAACTGATGCTTGAGATATTACACTCCTGTACCCAGCCATAGAAGTTACTCCTCCAGCTCTTCTGAATCACAGTCAGGAGCTGCTGTCTTGGCTCAAATGGAACCCTTTAGTCTGACACTCCACACCTACTCTGGACATGTGAATCAGGCCCCATTTCACATCCACAGAATTTTCACAGTTTTATAGGAACTTGAAGACTTGAAAAAGTTTTTCTTGGAGGTCTGACCCCCTGTTAAGGCAGGCAAGCACATTTATGTGCCTCTGAAATAGGCAAAGGTTATTTTTTTCTTTTTTTTTTCCTTTGTAAGCCTACAGGACTAGGGGCAAAATTTGCTCTTGCCAAAACAGATTTAATTCCTGCAACTCAGGTGGCTGGAATCAGGATTTTCCCAGACTTGTGGCCTCAGAAACTGGCCACAATTTCTCTATTCCTCTGGTTTCTAGATAGAAATGCAATTTAGAAACTTCAAAACTGTGAACTAAGGTAGGCAGGGCATTTAACTATGGGAATGCAAGACACTGGAAAGCACATAATATCAGAACATTTCCAGCAACAAAAGGAACTTTTAAAAAATATCTCTGAAATGCTGACATCTGCAGGCAAAGAAACTAGGCTATTTGACTTGAAACTTCTTGTGATAGTTGCTTCAAGAGTATTTGAAAACACAGCTGCTAATTTTCTTGGGAAGCCAAGGCCCTGGCTACAGGTACAAGATGATCCAGAATGTATGCCATTTTTAAAAGGAAAAGATTTGGGAACTGTTCCAGTCAGTTTGCCCAGTTCTTCAGACAAAATTGCAACTTACAAAATGTGGCACATTCCTGTCAGAGAGATCTCACTTATTTTGACCCATCCACTTTGATTTGATCTCTAGAGCTCAGACAGCTCAGGCATGGTTTTGTCCTCACAGCCACAGACCAGTCACGGACCAGTACGCAACTGCTCAATTTCTTGCTTGCCTGTCCACTTCAGTAAGGAAGTCATAGAAACCTCATCTCCAGGATCTGGATGAGAAGGAAAAAAAGTTAATTATGTGCAAGGAAAAGCTTGCCAAGCTCAGAATAACGGCTCATCCTGGGAGCTGGTATAATGTTCTTATGATAGGCTGCAGTTTTTTATTCCCAGACTGGAGAAGCTGGTAGGTACAACGTGAGCATACGGGCAGGTGACACCTATGAGCAGTGAGCTGCTGCCCGTCAGCCAGGGAAAGGCATGTCACGAGTGCTGCTGTTTTGCAGCTGACGGCAGCATCTCGTGTCCCTGGGTGCAGGAATCCCGCGATTACCAGTTACCCATTTTCCGCAGTGCCTCCCACCGAACCCGGGCTCCCGGAGATGAGGCTGCTGCTCCTCGACAACGCCTCTGTCGAGGCACGACGCTTCCAGCTCTGCTCCAGAGGAGCGCGGCAGTTCGAGTCTTCCTGTAACTCATCTCCTGGAGGTTCGCCCCGCAGTCCGACACCCACGGACTACCCTCATCAGGAACCTATGAGCTGAGAAATCCAAAGTCAGGGCTGTGCTGCTGTGAGGTTTTCTGCTCCCTAACCCGCCCCCGCTCCCCCATGAGACCGCATTGTTTTGCTTTCCTTCCATCTCCTTTTTTATTCCTGCACGTTCAGGTGACATTTTCCAAGTGTTCCCCGCTGCTTGGACATTCACAGCGCCCGGGGCGCCGCGGCGGGAGCGCGGCCGGGGCCGGGGCTGCGGCGAGGGGCGCACACGGAGACCCCCGGCCCCGCTCGCCCGTCATTGCGCCCCGGCCGCGGGGACACGGACTACAGCTCCGGCTCCCGGCGGCAGATCGCAACCTTCCCTTCCCGGGAGACGCGAGCAGCCCCGGCCGTGCCGGCGGGAGCGGGGCTTTCCCTCTCCCGATAAGCCCCTCCCGCCGCCCGCGCCTGGCCCTGGCCCCGGCTCAGCCCCAACCCCGGCCCCAGCCCCCCCTCGCCGCGCACGCCGCTTCCCGCTGCCGCCCGCGCCTGCTCCGGGAGGAAGAGGGGCGGTGGCAGCAGCGGGCGGCCGAGAGGGACACGCCTTTCACCCTCCCCGGCCCGGCCCCCCGGGCCCGCCGCCCACCGCGGGCGCGGCGCAGCGCAGCGCGGCCGCCGCCGCCCCGCCATGAGCCGGAGGTAGCGGCGGCGGCGCCTTCCGCAGCCGCCGCCGCCCGCCCGCTCCGCCGCGGCGGCGGCCGGGCCCGCGATGCCGAACCAGAAGGGCGGCAAGGGCAAGAAGAACAAGCGCGCCAACAGCAGCGGCGACGAGCAGGAGAACGGGGCGGCGGCGGGCGGCGGAGCCGCGGCGGCGGCGGGTGGCAGTGCCGCGGGTGGCGGCGGAGCCGGAGCGGCCGCCGCGGGCGGCGGCGGCGGAGCGGGCGGCGGAGCGGGCGGCGCGGCGGTCGCGGGCGGCTCGGCGCCCGGAGACGTCAAGAGCGGTGAGCGGCGGGCCGGGCCCGCGGCCTCCCGCGGTGGCGCAGGCGGCAGCCGGGACCGGGGGGGCGGCGCGGGGGGACCCGCGGGGCGGGGGCGCGCCGGGAGAGCGGGGGTGTGCGGGCAGGTGCCCGGGGCAGCGGGGGGGTCAGCTGGGCCCTGCGCGGCTGCCGCCAGCGGGATGTCCCCGAAACCCCCGGCGGGGCGGGGGCTGCGCGCCGCGGTGTCCCCGCCCGGTGACCCGGCGGAGGGCGGGGGCCGGCCGGCGGCGATGCTGAGAGCGGCGGGAGCCCACGGCAGGAGGCCGGGTGCGGTGGCTGCGGGCGGCCCGGGAGCGCGGTCCGGGGGCAGAGCGCATCCCCGGCGGGCGGGAAGCGCAGCGCTCGCCGGCAGCGGCCGCGCCGCGGCTGATTGGGAGCTCCGTTGAAAAATGCCCGCTTTATTCCGTCACGATTAAAAATGGAGTCCTGCTCTTCGGTCAGTTTTGTTTGCCGCTGTACAGCAGTTGGGTTTGTCAGGGCAACGTGCTCACTTCGCATCAACCATTTTATGCTGCCTTTGGTCGGTGGGTTGGATTTTGGTTCGCAGCGGGTTTGGTAAGGTGGTGCCTTGCATAAACTTGGATTGCTATTCATGTTTGTTTCTCTGCAAAAGGATGTGTCAGGCTAAAACTAAAGGCAGGCAAAGATTTTATTACACTTTTGCTAAGCCAAAAAACCCCACCTCTTAGTTCTGCTGCTAGGTTTGCAAACTGCTGTGCAGAGTCCCTACTCCTCACTTTTTTCCTCTCCCAAGTTCGATTTCAGCTTTTTACTCTCCATGCTTTTCAAAAAGTGGGAGGGTGGCTACGACTGGTATTATGCTTTGTGACAGTATTTTTGCCTATGGCTGTTAGAAAGGCACTTCCAAGTGTCTTAGTTTGGTTTTCAAGATGACTGATTCCCACGTATTATTTAATGGAAACTTTTCCTTGGAAATATTATCAATTAATTACAAATCACTTCAGCAAACAAGGTCTTTGCGAGACTGTTTTTGTGAGAGTGTTACTCCAGAGAATCATGGAGAATGATTAGAATTTCCTTTTGGGGTTTGTTTCACGTTTTTTCTTTAATGTTTGCTTTAAGTGAATGAACAAGGGGGAAAAAAAAGGGAGGTAAACAGGAGTTAGAATATTGCTAGAGTATTTTTATCATGACTTCAGTATAGTAATGTAATATGTCCAACATCCACATTGCAGGTAGTCTTACGCATTGGCTTTTCTCTGGATGGGGAGAAGCAATATTTTGAATTTTTATTTTGCTCAAGCACGAGTGGCAGCAGTGGTGCATTTCTGGTGTGGCTGTATTGCCTGTGGATGATGAGGTGATGTTCCATCTGCAGGTGCCACAGGAGGTGATGCCAAGTAACGCTGGTAGTGGCACAGCTCGCTAGCCAGACTGGTTATCAGTCTTCTTCTGCTCTAAGGCTGTGTGTGCCACATGCTTGCCATAGCCCTCTCCTGTGCTGGCCAGCTTCCTCAGAAGCTGAGGCTGCCTTTCTGACATCTAACCTGAAGTGAGTGCTCCTTTATTCTCTCTCCCTGCTTCCATATCACTTCAGTGGTCAGAAGCATCCCTTGACTCTTTCACCAAATGCCTCACTTCCCTTTTTTTTTACCCTCTCACCACAGAGGTGTAGTCTTGGCTTCAACATTTGCTGTATGCTGTCTGGTCAGCATACCTGATCTTTGCCTTGACAGGATCATTGCATCTCATCATACCTTTATTTTCAGATAATCATAAAGGCTGGAGGGGTATATGTGGTTGCTAGCTTTATTTTACACTTGCTACTGCCCATCAGATAATGTTGAGCTGTAAGTTTCATAAATTGTATTCTCTCTGGTAAGTGCAAAGCTTTCAACAGTTTTGGTTCAGGGTGTGCTGCAAAATTGGGAATCTGGCTCACATGCATGGAAAAGATTAGACAGTGATAGCAGATTCCCTCAAGTCTTCAAACCCGAATAATCTGAAATTAAGCCCTGTACTGTAGCCACAGCCCTGGAGGCAACTAGCCCATTACTAGACTGCAGACATTTGTAAGAGGCTGTGCACTCGAGGGCTGCTTGGTCACTAAGCAGTTTATGGAGGATGTGGCCTGCTGCAGTGAGTGGTGGGGTTAATAGAGTTCTCCTGTGCACAGTCAAGTCTTGACTGTTTGTGGGAGACTACCTGGGTTGTGGATTAAGTCTGCTGGGCTGCAGGGAAGCTCCTAGCTGTGCTGCTTTTGGGCTGTGCAGCTGCATGCTGTGACTCGTGCAGCCCAGGCTCACTGGTCCTGTGAGACCCCGGGCTGGCTCTCCTCTTCTCTTCTGCATTGTCACCATGTGCTGCTCCAGCGTAATTGTGTGTGTCTGGTGTCACTGCTCTCCTGCTCCACCTGTACCCTGGGAATGCAGTGCATGATCATAATGACATAGCCTGCTTGCTTTCATTAATGTGGCAAGACAGAAGTAAGCAGAGATGAAAGCAGCAGATTTAGCAGTTGAAAATGCCTGTGCTGACCTTGACTTTGCATTGTGATGTCAGTATGATGGTCTGATTACACAGTCACATCAGGACCCTGCTTTGCTCATGAAGGACAGTGATTCAGATATAGTTTTTTTTTTAAGACTTCACAGTTCGTTGTGTTCTCCATGTATTGTTTATGCCCCTCATCCATGTAGCATAATGAAACAGAATTTTTAATTTCCTCTGGGCTTCTCTGTGCAGCCCTGACTAGCTGTGCCATGTGATTGGGAACTGCCACTACAGCATCCCTTTATCGTGGAAAGTTCTTGTTCACTTTTACATTTTGATAAATTTTGCCTCAATCCCTGCACAATTTTTTCCTTTAAACTATCAGCCAGTTTTTGGCATGATGACTGAGAAATGTCAGCAGACTTTTCTCCTGCCCCAACAGGGCATTTGTTTATGGTTTTTTTGGTGGTTCGATTTTTGTGTGTTCAGAGCTCAGACTGGTCTTGAAGGGTTCTAGACTCCCACAGGGGAGTCGGGAAGGCAGGGAGCACTGACCAGATGTGATGGCTTTTCTTACCTTGCACTCTCAGTTTCTTAGCAGGTGTTGGGATGATGCCTACAAGGGGGATTCACATTCTCTAGCTATGTCCTCTGTTTTTATCTCTTCCATCAGACCATATGGTAGATTAATCTTTCTTGACCAAAGTGCATCAATTTTCTGCACTAAGTGATGCACAGGACACGGAGAGGGGATTATAGGGTGTGGGTGGACTGATTTAACAGTATCACAGTGCACAGGGAAAGTGAGATATGATGTCACAGAAAGTCTCATTTCTTAGGTTACCTGTCTTCAGAGTGATTGAATGATGTTTCTAAAAAAGATTTTAATTTTCTGATTTTCTAGCTAGTTTTCTGGGTTACTTTGTATAAAATCTGAGCTGTGATCATGTAAAATTATACCAGCAACTGCATGGGGTTTTGCACTGACCCCATTGATGGCAGTGTTCCTCATGGCAGCAGTTGGTTACCTTCATCTGCAGACATAAATGAGTGTGACATTTTGTGGATACTTTGCCCCATCATCAGAAGAGGAAAATCCACAGGGTTTACTTTTAGATCTGAGGCTCTGAGGAACATATTCCTATTCTGTCTCTGCCTTGCTGAGGCTGGACACTTTGAGACTCTGCTCCAGCTGTTTTACCCCTTTATCCTCTAATTGTCTTGCTCTAGTCTTGACACAGATTTGTTTCTGACCCTAATGTTCCTTGTTCTATCCATTTGCTTTGCCTTGTTTCCATTCTTCATCTCATTGTCCAGTAGAGCCAAGTCCTCTTCTTAGGCTTGGTGATCCCTGTCTTAACATCTTGATGCTTCATCGCTTTGTCATTGTCACTCTGTTCTCTCCAGTGCTGTTGCTGTGGGAAGACTAGAGAAAAGAAAAAGCTGTGTCTCTTCAGCTGTGCTTTTTTCTTTTAACATATAATTCAGTAAAGCCAGCCAAATTAAGCTAAAAATACCCCCACAGCATAACTGTCTCTAAATCACTGTCCTACTGGCCACCTGTTTTAAGATCTCTTTTTTTTCTTCCCCCGCCATAGGTGAGCCCTTAAGCTGCACAAGTGGCAGGGCTGGTGAGTTGCTTGGTTGGCAGGTGGAGCTGCTGGCTGTCAGATTTGTGTGCCTTTGAACACTTTGCCTGGGTTTCACAAATTTGTAAGACTGATTTACTTTCAAATAAAAATGCTAATGTAGGAGAAGTGTATGGAGAGGGAAATCAGTAAGCACAACAGTGAGTAATGTGTTGAACACTGTGACTGGCCAACAATTATGATTTATTAAAAAAAAAATGTATCCTGGATGTAGGATAGTTAAAGATGGACATAAAATTCATCAATGCAATGCTTAATTTAAAAATGTGTTTTCAGAGAATGAATTGTTGTAGTATTTAAGTCTGGATTAATATTTGCTGTCAAATGTTCCCTGCTGCATCTAACATCCAGTTCCAGTTTGGCACTCCAGTGATGTTCAGTATTGGCACCTTCTGATTATTTAGCCCGAGGGAGTCCCATTGGTATCAGTGAGACCACCTGGAAAATTAAGTTTCTATTCTGTTGCAGTGACTACAAAATTTAATACCTATTAATTTACTAAGGGGAGATAATTTTGCCTTATAATACCATTGTGTTCTTCTAACTGCAGAAATCAATTGAATGCAAATTTCACTGTCTCTATCAATGCAAATCAGGTTCAAAAGGACTTTCATGTTAGTTTTAGGATTTGAAAACTATGCAATTACATGCTTTGGTAGCAAATGCAGTTCATGTTTTGCAAATCTTTGCAAATGGAATCATGTTCATGGTGTTACTGAATAAAATAAATATTATCCTTTCATGCAAGCAAGTACACACCCATTTAAGTTTGGGTTTTTTAAGTTATTTGCTATCAAAATGGTTATCAGTGCCCTGACAGCATTCTGTGTTCATGTGATTAGGTATTGTTCAAGTGTAGTGCTTTCATGAGTAAGGTTTAGGCTTGATGTTTGCTCTGTTTCATACAAGGAAATACAGTTTTCGAACTCATAGCTTTGCTTTGTCTGTACTCATCCCATATCTTACTCACAGTGATCTAACATGTAGTGACAAAATGATTTCTAGCCCTTGGAGACATTTGTAAGTTTTCTTCAGCCTCGCTTACAGCCTTCCATATTGAGACATCCTTTGATATTAAAGTACTGTCATGGCTGGCAGAAGTCCATCCTTCTCTGCTTTTCTTCCTGCAGCATGTGTAAGGGAAAAAAAAAAAGGAAAACCTTGCATTCAGCTCAGAGTAAAATACTACAGCTAATCTTCAAGGTGTCTAAATTATAACAGGATTAATAGAGCATGGGCTTTCTTTAAACTCTTTTGATAGAAATTCAAATAATTTCAAAGAGGCCTTTTGAACAGTAATCTAGTTACTGGAGTGGGTAATTCGGTTTTGAAAGCTTGTGGGATTTTGAGTGGAGCACTGGCATTTCCTGGTAGACTTCAGTGACATTTATCTTGAGAGCATTCACTTCAACCTTTATGCCTTTCTGTCTGTCTCTTGAGCATCTATCAGTCCTCCTTCCTGGGCTTGAGAGGGATATTGCTGTTGTTCCTGTCTCCCAGGATGCCTGCTGGCAGAGGAGGTGGCTTCTGCTGGAGCCTGGCTGTTGAGTGTGCCTGGCACTCCCCATCTCCCCTTGTGTGCTGCAAATACCCATTGTAGGAGCAGTGTCCAGCTGAGGTCTCTGTGTGCCACATGGATGCCAGGGATGGTACATGGCAGGGCTGGAGCCTGCCTGGCATCATGAGGGAGATGTCTGGGAACCAACAGCTTCACATCAGGAGCTGCTGTCTTGAAGAGATGCTGGGTACTGCATCTCCTGTTTCCCACTGAGTTTCTACCAGCTTCTTTAGCATGGAAAATAAAATACAGTCTGTTGCACTGAAACTTGGGGAGAATGGACCAATGACACAAATATCCCTAGCTCTGAAAATATAAGAGGTGTTGGTACCCCTTGATTCAACCTGCTTTCCTTTCTCTCTTGCCTTCTCGTGCTGTTGGACTGGGTGTGGTGGCTAGCTGGCTCTCAGTCTGAGCGAGTCCAGCCTGCAGTGTTTACATCTGTGCTTGGCATTAGGGCATCTACTGCATGCCACAGTTAATCTCTTATTTCCAGCATGAGGTGGAGTTTGCCACTGAAAACCTGCTAAGGCAGGTACAGTAGAATCTGCTTTAGTTATTATTAGAATGACTGTTTCTTGAAGCACCAAGGTTAGTTCTCTGTAGCAGTTCAAGTTATTAAAAGCTTTTGGGAGGCTAAAGCGAGAGGATTTAATCGTTGCGGTGCTTTTCTGTGGGGACAGTTCATGTGCAGACTAAGCAATAGCCAGTGTTCAAAAACACATTAAGGCCCACCAGTCTTGAGATAGTCATTAATCTCTGCATTCACCATGATAGAAGTCATCAGAAAAATCCACATGATGCTGAGGAGTCTTCCTAGCTGGGGCATGATTGCTTATGGCACAGAGAACCGGTTGTCTTCTGACCTGGTTAAACCAAATCAGAATTCACATGGGAGTATTGAGGGTGCATAGTTGTCCTGGTACTGATACAGGTAGAGGCTTAGGTCTGTTCTCTGGGGATATTTCCACATGGATTCAGGTGTTACAGCACAAGCTAGGGCAAGATTTCTCCTATACAGAGGGGGTCTATATAGCCCAGGCAAAAGCCAAAGCTTTTGTTTGTGATTGTTTTCTGTATTCAGACAACATATATTAAATGGAAAGAAACTGGCTAAGTTGGCTGATGATAATTGTACAGATGATGGTGATTTCTACAAGACCGTATGAATTCTCATGTTGGGTTTCAGCAGCGTAGGCAGTAGGTTCAGCTTGGAGCACAGATGGCTGTGTAAACAAGCTACAAAATTATTGTGTACATGTAAGTGCCTATATTCCTTAGTTTGTACAGTTTCAATTTTGATTTTCTGCCTTACTTTGGTGAGGTGATGGTTGAGCTGGGAGTGGGTGGTTGAATGAGAGCTGCAGATAACTGTATCACATGCTGGCTGCTGATTTCATAAACAGGCATTAGCTCAGACTGTGCTGTTAGTTAGAAGGTGTTAATGTGGCAGGTATGAGTTAAGCCTTCATGATTTCCATGGTATTTTCCTGCTGCTAAGTTGCTAGGTATGTTTTTTTAATTTTTTTTTTTTGTTTGTGGTCAAGAGATTGCCTTGGAGGTCAGATGTGAAGTTAGCATAAGTGAAGTGCATGGAGATGCTTCTAGTAGCTGCTGAGCCCCCTGGGAGTCTCATCACCTAAATTCTCAGCTGAACCAGCCTTTAGCAGCTCCAAATTACTGAAAATCTTTTCTAGTCGAAGGTGATCACTTCATGTTACTACTCACTTAATAGAATTAGTGACATCTTGCACATGGAGTAAAGCATGAGGGAAGGGGCTGCTTATGGCTTTGTTCTCCTTAAATCCCTTCTGAGTAGGTGTTGCCTGCAGCAGCGTGGTCCTTGGGGGCAGGATTGAGCTCTGGATTGGCACCTATTGACAATGTCAGTATGTAGGTGCATAACAGATGTAAAGCTGTCAGCCAGACTGACTCCAGACAGCTCCTCATTGCAGGGGCCACTGGCTCTGTCTGTTCTTGCTGCAAATGGACTGCTGGCCTTAGCTTCTCTTTCCAAGAGCATGAGGAAGTCTTATGGCACAGAAAAAAGCCTGTGATAAGAGTGGCTTACCAGGTGCTGCTGTCCTGTATTTTTCCCTTCCCTTCCCTCCTGGAAGCTTTCGTCTTGATCATTCGGCAAAGATTGCTTAAGAAGTTTTGAAGAGATATCAGTCATGATCAGTGAGTGTTACCAGTGTAAGCCCCGAGCTGAGCTGTTTTGAAAGACTTCTCTTTCTATTTGTCAGCTGTTATTTGTTGTTGCTGCTGCACTGAAGATCCAAGCCTGCCTTTTGGATCAACTTTTGAAAAGTTTTTTCTTATTGCATTCTTCTGCTGCACTTAGGCTCTTAGGAAAGTGGCCAGTCATTTTTGTATTGCATATAATTTTTACTATTTAACCAGTTATGGGTATGACGATACCATTTTGTCACATCTTGGTAATCTTTGGAATATTAGATTGTATTACAAGGTTCAAGAAAGCAAATACATCAGATGCTTAATTCAAATTTTCTTTCTGTCTGATTTGTTGTGGTGGTTTATTTTCTACAGCTGCATTACTGTATTACTGCAGTAATATTGTATGACTTCAATTAAAATAAAGCTATGCTGATGGCAGAGGAAATTCAGAAGATTCATGCAGATGGTTGGTAGGGAGTGGCCTTCCCCAGGAAAGACTCAGCTCTGGTTCAGGCTGGCAGAGTGAACAATTCCTGGCTGTGTAAGGTTGTGAAGAGAGCAGTGTTCATGGGAAAGCAGGGTAGAGGTTAAAGTGCTTGTTTTGCAAGGTATGTGTCCCACAGGAGCCCTTCTGGCCTAGGTAATGTGCTGGCAACCAGTGTCTCCTTGGCATAGATGAAGAGATGCTAGGGTAACAGCAGACCAAGAGCAAGCCACTGTAAGTGTTTTGCAACCAATCTGGTGCCAAGGCCTTTCCCTTTTTTTGGGGATAATTTCTTTTTGCAGATCCCTAACAGCCTCTTGTTGCCTGACAGTTGTTTTAAGATGACAGTAGGGCTGTCTGGTCCAGCCGCCACCGCACTTCCCTCTCCCTCTGCCCCCAGCCTCACATGTTTAACACCTCCCTGGAGTTTTACCAGAGATGGCAAATCTGTGCAGTGAGCTGAAACCTGTGCCGACAAGTAGGGGAAATAATTATCTGTTTCTGTCCACTGACTGAAAAACTCTGGTGCTTAACACAATGGATAATGTGGGAGCGTAGCAGGGGAAGAGCGAATTTTGCTTTAGGCACCTGCATTGAGGGCTTGGAGCAAATGAGAGCAGTCACGAAACTGAAGCCATGGAATCATTGCATTTGGCTTGCTGGGTGCATCTTTGGTTTTATGATGGGTGTGTAAACAGAAGTAAATAACATTCTCCTTAATATACTTCACCAGAGGGGAGTTCCTCAGGCAGCTGTTGTTCTGCTGCTTTCATTTGGGTCATAAAATGGGAAGGATGGTCTTCATATACTGCCTTTCTTTTTTATTAAAAGGTAGAACCAGTTTGTGTGGGAGTATTTTTTTTTGTTGTTGTTGAAAGAGGTATTTCTCAGATATTTTGTTTCTATTCCTATTCCTGGCTTTTATGGATGTTTATAAACCTGAACAGAAAAAATGAGAAAAAGCCAGAAAAACCAATCCAGGTTTCTTGCAGTCTTCTGTCATATTCTCATTTTTGAAAGAAAAGTTAATTTTATGGTGACTCTGTCAAACATAAAACACAGCCTGGTTTAAACAGTGAGCTGTCTTTGCACAAATGTACGTGTGTTTGGAATGTCGTATGTTATTTCTGTTTTAGAAGACATTTATGTACTGCTCATTCCAACTATTTTCAAAATCACTGTTCCAAATCACTGCAGAGGAATATGAGAAAACATTTATTTTTTTATGTGGAAACATAATGTATTGAAAGAAGCAGCACACGCTTGTAGTTGCAACTTGACAGCCTACGTTGAAGCTGTTCTGCTCCACAAAACTGCACACTGTCTTGTTTTGTTCTCGTAGGCTGTGAAACCCATCTTGAAACTGAGAGTTAAACAGAAATTCTTTTATCATTATTTTGGCATTCTTTTGAAAGGAGCTGCTGGGAGATTAGATGTTGCTCTGATACCGTGTAATCTTTCATTTTCCCTGAAGTTCAGTTTCATAGCTTTGGAAATCAGAATCTTGTTGAGCTGTTAGCTACTTGGAAGCAAATATATTTAGGTGACAAACCAGCTTGGGGCTATAGGTATGGATGGGCAGTTTGGCCATGTAATTTCTGTTTACTTCCCATCGTAATCTCTCTTGACAGTAATCATTAACACTGTCATCATAAAACATTAGGACAATGATTCTAGCTCTGACCTTTTGAAGAATATCTTAAAATTTATTTCTAATTATGGGAAGTACAAGGGCTTGATAACAAGAATTTTTAAAGTCTTGTAGTACTGAAAAAAAGTGTTCTGTCTCATTTATAAAATGGTGATTAAACAACCCAGACCACTTTCAAGGGTGTGAATTGGTGGGAAGAGCTCTTCACATTACCTAAAAGGAGGCTCCCATACTGATCTGAATGCTGTCTCTTTTGCTTCTAAGATATATCTGTTGCCATGAACTGGGAAAATTGCACAAAAATTGCTGTTTTCTGTTTCTCATTTATTCTTTATGGAGGAACATGTGGCATGGTTATGTTTGGCAGGAGACATGGGTACAGAGAAGTCTGCAAGGGATATTTGGTCCTGCACAGTCTGTTTTGTACAGATAATTTGAAATGTGTGGCAAAACCAAATGTTGGCTTGAGGTTTTTTTATGCTTTTCAGGTAGTGGAATTTTCTGCTTTCTTAAATACAGGAAAACTACAGAAAACAACAGAACTTTCTGCTGAGACAACTTAAATTAGCCATGCTGGGCTTCTCAGTTTCTGTTGTGGAAGTCCTGCAGCAGTTTAATCAAGGCCTTCTCCAAACCAGCAGACTTGATAAAAGCCAATCTGCATCAGTGAAAGCAGGTGCTTTGAGTAGCATGGCATCACTGTGCTGTGGAGCATGGCAAGAGGGCAGAGAGACCTGTTAGCTTTCTGGAGTATTTCCTATGCAGCTACAGTGGCAGTAGTGAAATGTCAGATGCGTCCCCAGAGGAGATGAGTAGACACCAGCTTCTCCTCTTAGCAATGATGTTTTCCAAAGCAATCTCAGTGCCACCATTTAACAGTTTATTGGGGTCTTTTGCATGATGGAAGGTTTTTGTAAATTCTGTTGCTGTCTTTCAGCTGCTCTAGACCTGCTTTTGCTGTGGAGATTATGTGACAAGCCAATTCACACTGTAGATAGAGCAGATTAGATGAGGGAATGTGTGAAAACTTTGCAATCATCTAGTTAAATTAAATGTTGAAGAAGACATCGTCCAGAACTCCAGCTTTGCCTTTTCTTGCCCATAGTTCTGCTGTGTGGGAAGTTCCTCAGGTAATCTGGCATCTGTAAATTCTTAAGGGGAAGATCTTATTCCACAGTATTTCCATTGACTGACTAGGTAAAGGGGGAAAAATTCTGTTGAAAGTCACCTTTATTTTAGCCTCTAAACACCCAGTACATGATCATAATTAAGTAATTGCAGACATAGTCTGTGATGATGGTTTTTGTATTTCAGTCACTTATTTTATTAATTTCATTTTTTGTCCACATAGTGAGGAAAGGTCTGTAAACTTCTCAGGGGACTAGAGATCATATTTTTGCATACAAACTCAAAAACGTGTTCAAAGGGGGATCAAGGAAGCACTTTCCTTTTTTAGTCAGGTAACTCTGCCGGTATGGATGAACAAGTATAGTGTCTGTATTCAATTCTAGACCTGTCTGTGTAGTACTTTCTCAGCTGTCAGCTATAATTATACCTGCAACTGTTAGAACATTTACTCTCTGAAACACTGTGAGAGTCTAAGTGGATTTTTGGCATGTTCTTTTTCTTTTGCTACCTTCTTGTAATGGTGGAAAGAAATATCTACCAAAATAGATGAGTAAAGGAAATGTATAAGTGAGAATTGTTCATACTGGTGCCTCTGGTACCTTGCCTCACATGACTTCTGACAATTTGCCTTTCATGGGTTCAGTTTAACTGGCCTGAGGTCGGTTGCATAATTGTGATGCAGGATGCTATATTTGTGAACTCTAGTTTCAAACCTTAAATATGATGAAGGAAAGACTGACAATGAAGAAAAGCTTTGCAGAGATGCTTGCTGGGGTAGTGTGATTTGAATCAAAGTCTGGGGGAATGGGTGGAAAAACTCTCTGAACTGGTAAACTGACAGATTTTGTTTCAGAGCAGGTAAGTTATCGCTCACTTCTGCTCTTGGCCAACAATATTATAGTAAATAATAACAACATTATACTTAATAACACTCAGTAAAAGAGTGGAGAAAAATTAGTCACTGGTAGCCAATAAAATTGTTGCTTCTCAAAGACATCTCCAAACTTGCACGTTCTTAGTGGGCTTTTCAGAGACGTGAGACAACCAATAGCAAAATATTTGTCACATTATAGAAGGAACTTCCAAAGAGTCTCTAGGGAAATCCTCTCTTGTCTCTCTTCTCTACAATTTAGTAATTTGTTTTTAATGACTGAAAAGTCCATATTTTCAAATGAATTTTTCCTTTCCTTTTTCTTCTTTGAAGGAAAGCTTTTGGGAATTTGTTTTGCTTGCAATTTATAGGCCACTCTCTGAAGGAAAGGTATTGCAGAAGAGCTCTTCCTGCAAGTGTCCCACTTTTGGCATTAGAAGCAGAGACAGAGAGAAATTAAGTGAAGGATGTGGCATCTTCCAGGGAATGGCTCAGGAAAGTGTGCAATTTTCTGTGCAATTTGTGCCTCTTTTTTTTGGTATAAGTAAGTTTTAAGAACTTCAGTAATCTTGAATTTACTGAAGGTAGCTTTGAACATTTTGTTTTTTATAGCCTTTTCCAAAAAATTGCTGGGAAAGGGACCACTAGCACAGCAAAGATCTGTTGTTGCAGAGCATCTGATTTGTGTATTACTGCTGTAGGACAGGTGATGATGGATAGTGTGTCTCATACTGAGAGTTGGAGTCAAAGTACATCTAGGAGCATAAAACCTCTCATTCTACTGCAAATTATGTAGTGTTATTTGTGCAAGCAGTGATAAAAATGGGATTAAAAACAATGCAACAGAATGGTGGTTTTTTAACCTGCTTATCAGATAGAAATTTAAAGTCCTAAGGGGAAAAAATTTCAGTCATGGCATCTCTCTCCTCAAGGCTCTGTCATGAGTCCTGGGGCTCTGGCTGAGACTTGAGTGGAACTTCAGGAAGCTAAGTGCTGTGTTTTGGATAGGGTGAGGCAGCACTTGACCACGGAAGACCTGGAAGAAGCCTGCTAATATATGAAAGCAGCCATACAGAGGTTAAAAGGCAGCCTGACTGCCCTGTTGGAGCAGTACTTTCTGATGAAGTCAAAGAATAAGGAAGACAGAAATACAGAGAAGAAGTATTTGTCATACTTGAGTAAGCATCTGTGGTGGGGGTCAACCTGCTACAGCATCTAAAAAGTTCTTACAAGAATTCTAGTAGAAAATTTCCAATCCCTTTTGAGCCTCCCAGCTGCAACAGAGCAGCCAGCAATGGGAATCATACGTAGTCTGTGGTACTTTGGTGAGGAACTGGAAAACGTTGTTGGTTCATAAATGCAGAAAATTCTTTTGTGGAACGTTTTTTTGTGTAGAAGCTGATATTGTTGCTGTGAAATAATTGAAGTCAACTGCTCTTTGCTCATGGATATAGCAAAGCTGCTACTTTGCTGATAAAATACCATGTTGTTTGGATTTTTTCACCTGTCTGTGCTGCAGAACTGTTTGGTTTGTGAAATTTAGCTATCCAGAAGGTCAGTGGTGGTGATGTAGTCAGTATTTGCCTAAGCAATGTAATGAAGGCCCTCCTTTCTGTACTAGGAACGTAAGCTCTTCGTTGTGCTTTTCAAAGTTCTCTGCTCATTCCTTCTCTCCCTAGATGTTGTCTCTTGCTCAATCCCCAAAAAAGAAATTTCTTTTCCCTCAGAAAAGATCAATTCCTGCACTCTATGATTGCAAAGCTGGGTGTACTGGCTTATTTACTGGTATTGCTTACTTGCTTTTCAAACAGGCATCTCTGTGTGTTCTCCCCATGTTGCCTCTCAGGCTTCAAAGCAGCTCTCCAGAAACATTCACAATGCTTTCTCCTTGCTTCTTAATGCCTTGCAACGGTATCTACAAATACTTGAGGGAGGGCTAATGCTTCTGAGGTGCTTTGGTTTTGAATATTACACAGACTGTAGTGTCATCTTGTTTCTTTATTTGTGCATTTCATTATCTCCTTTCACATGCTTATCTCTTTTTGGTAAATACTGCTTTTTTGCACTGACCCAGAGCTGGTGCTTGTGGCTCTTTAGTAATACAGGTTGTTAGTAAGAGCTTGGGTGTGTTTGTCACAGTGTTTAAAGAAAGTACTGCAATAAATGGGCCATTAAGTTATTAATGTATCTGTTTTGCCCTCCACAGAAGCCCCTTGTGCTACTCCACTGATCTGTAGCTTTGGGAGGCCCGTGGACCTGGAGAAGGATGACTACCAGAAGGTTATATGCAACAACGAGCACTGTCCCTACAGCACTTGGATGCACCTTCAGTGCTTCTACGAGTGGGAAAGCAGCATCCTCGTCCAGTTCAACTGCATTGGCAGAGCCAGGAGCTGGAATGAAAAGCAGTGTCGCCAAAACATGTGGACCAAGAAGGGATACGACCTGGCTTTTCGGTTTTGCTCCTGTCGCTGTGGGCAGGGTCACTTGAAGAAGGACACGGACTGGTACCAGGTGAAGCGAATGCAGGATGACAAGAAGAAGAAATCCGTGTTGGAGAAGAGTACGGGAAGGTCCGTGACGGAGTCAGCGGAGGAGGCCAAAAAAGGCAGGCCGGCCAACAAGCCGCAGAAGGGCTTGAGTAATGACCTCCAGCGAAGGCACTCTATGGACAGGCAGAACTCCCAGGAGAAGGGGGTCATGGGGGGCAGCTACGCCGTTCGCTCACCTTGTGTCTCTCCTGGCCAGTCCCCTCCCACCGGCTACTCCATCCTTGCCCCCACGCACTTCAGCGGCCCTCGTTCCTCGCGGTACCTGGGAGAGTTCTTGAAGAATGCCATTCACCTGGAGCCCCACAAGAAGAGCATGGCTGGGGGGGGCATGTACAGGAATGCACATTTTGATTATGGGGCAGCTGGCTTGCAAGCACATAGATCAGGACACTTTGATACCCCAGTGCAGTTTCTGAGAAGGCTCGATCTGTCTGAGCTGCTCACTCACATCCCCAGGCACAAATTGAATACTTTCCATGTGCGGATGGAAGACGATGCCCAGGTGGGCCAAGGGGAGGACCTTCGGAAGTTCATCCTTGCTGCTCTCAGTGCCAGCCACAGGAACGTTGTAAACTGTGCTCTGTGCCACAGGGCGCTGCCAGTGTTTGAACAGTTTCCGCTGGTGGACGGGACCCTGTTCCTTAGCCCATCGAGACACGATGAGATTGAATATGATGTTCCCTGTCACCTTCAAGGTACAGGTTGTCTGTCAGTCATGCTAGGTTTCATTAAATGATGGAACTGCCTTCTGTGCCCTGTCCCTGCCATTACAGATTTTCATCCCGGTTCCACATTTTTAAGCAGTTCTGTAAAGCTTGAAGTAATGTCCAACATACTCATGTGGATCAGATCGAAACACTTAGAAGGATTTAAAAAAGATGCTGTATAGAAAGATCCATGCCTTGTGTTTGGGCTTACAACTAAAGTTCTGATCCGATTTCTAGGTAGACCATGGGAAGGTTTTCCAGCCAGTCTGTTCTGGAGCTTATGTATGCTCATTTATCTCTTGGGATCATTACTCCAAGATGCACACCACCTTTTCAATTTAAGCATGCTGTGCTGCAGCCTGGCTGAAAGTTGTATTTGTACCACTGATGAGGGTGAGGTACCTCTCATGCTTTCAGACTACAGAGTATGAGTTTTGTTTTATAGCAAAGTATTATTTCTTAAATACGGAAAATGCTGTAGTCTGGTCTGTATTAACACAGGCCTGGAGAGGTTGAATGTAGTAAGAGTAAGGTTTTAATATGGTGTGTTAAAGTAGCAGTGTAGCAGTGAAGGTTTTTTACTTATTTCCACGCTTGCACATGTTTGACCTATGTCTTGATTATGTCCTAGCTCTCAGATGAATTGAGACCATAGCACGTGTTTCTTTTTTCTCTCTTAGAGAGACAAACGAATGTGGGCCAGCATGAGCTTCAGCTCTTCCTGAAAGCTGTGGCCCAAACTTAAGTGATCAGGGTGGTACATGGCTGGATGTGCCTGTCCTGCAGCCTGCTAGCAGGCAGCGTGGCTAAAATTAGTCAGAGAAAGTGTTCCTCGTCTGGTGGCCAAAAGCACAGACTTATGTATTGAAATGTGTGTTAGTAAGGGATTAACCAGAGGTATTTTAACATTGAAGTTTCTCACCTTTCAATAAAATACATTGTATCCCATGCATGGCCATAATATGTGTTGTGTAACATACCTTTGCTCAGTAAACTTTGTATTTTATTTTTTTCTTTCCTTAAATCACTATGCACTAAGTCACTAAACTGTATTCACGCTAACATTATTGTTTCTGTCTTGCCTAATGTACTATAAGGAGGAAAAGCAATAGGCAA
Source organism: Agelaius tricolor (assembly GCF_023055355.1). Lineage (NCBI taxonomy): Eukaryota > Metazoa > Chordata > Aves > Passeriformes > Icteridae > Agelaius > Agelaius tricolor. The sequence goes on from NW_027269261.1 coordinate 51,596,274, forward strand.
ATATACAAGCCAGGAAAGTTCTAGGATAAACATAATATACCTGTGTGAGATAATTATGCCTTTTTGCTTTGATGGGGAGTCACACAATGTGCTTGTCATTTTATCAGTACAAAATGCTGGTTTAGTAAAATAGCGAAACTCACTGTTAACATTTGCCTCTAAGAATGAAACTGTGAAATTATTTTTTTTTAACTTTAATTATTTCTTAACTGTTGGATGACATATCTGAAAAACTTGTTCAGACAAGTTGCTGTGAATAATTAATTGTTAAAATTTTTGCTTCCTTGTCCTGGGTAAGATGGTTTCTTACCAGAAGTATTCTCTGAAATGAAATTAAGCTGTAAGGTGCTATTCCAGGCTGTTATTTTCTTTTCAGTACAGAAAATCATTTATGTTACTTCAGGCATGTTTAAGATACCAGGTGCCATATTTCCAATACGAAAAGTATCCTGAAAATTAAATGGTGGGGGAATGTAGTATTTTAAAGTGCAGCAACGGTGCAGAACTTCAGATGGGGAAAGATATTTATCTTCCTGCTCAACTGCTGTGCATGGAGTTGTTTGAACATCACCAATCTTGAGTGTTCACTTCAGGAACTGAGTTAATTATATATGTTATATGTATGTTATATACATTTTAGTTTCATCCCATCATGTTTTCTAGAGCTGAACATGCCAGTGTAGAATAATTTAACTTTTACCAGCTCACACTACTAAGTCTATTTTGTATGTATATTTTAAGAAGAGTCTGTTTTATCTTGTTTTTCTAAAATAGTTGGCTTAAAAACCAAAACAAGTAAAAACACAGACTATTAATTTTGTAAGTGTCTGGTACAGACTAATCATAAATTATTAATATCTTGGTCCCATTTTTGTAGAAGAGTTACAAGATGTGTGTCTGTTGAATTACAGTTTGTGATGTGTTCAGTGCTTTGATGCTAAAGAGCACAAATTGCCATCCAAGGTGAACACATGTTGAACTCAGTCCTGTTTTGTGGCTGATTTGTAATGCCAGTATTGCTTAGCTCTGTCTTACATAGCAGTGCAAAATCTGGTATGTTACAGGATTAGTACTTGGTGTCTGGCCTCTTCTAATAGACAACTATTAAATTGCAAATCAATTTAGTCACTAAAATTCAGGCATAATCTAGGTGCTAGATCTTTATAATTTATGTAGGAATTTTGTTTTTTTGTGAAAGTCGGTCTCAGATTTTGCATTGGTTAGTTCAGTCACATGTATGTAGTGAAAATATTTGATTTCTAAGTCTGAGCCACTTGTTTTTTATGGACATAAATGTAACTCAGGTTTTGAAAGTCATTGTGCATACAGAGCCTAAGGTGCTGATAGAGCTCATTATATTCATAGTTCTGAATGGCATGTTAAAGTCTTTGTATGTGCAATATATAATGTAAATATACTTGTTGTTAATGAACAGTCAGAAGAAAGTACATGAGAAGAATTTGCTCTTCTGACTGTTGCTTTTTTTCCATGGGGACTATTAGGTTGTTGGTTCCCTCTTTACTAGAAGATACCAGCAAGTTGTTAAATGAATCTGTACCAAGTTTGCTAATAAGCTTCAGCACTTTTCCACTTCTCATGTCAGGTGGGGATGAAGCTAGGGCAATATTCTGGTTTTGGAAACACAGCAGCTGATCTTACAGCTTAACCTGGCATCTCTTCTTGGAGGTTTAGCAACTCCTCTTATAAAGTATTCTGCTAAGATCTACCAGCAGATGATGTAAGGGAGAGTGGGCAGGGTGATGACTAATTCCTGAGTTCTGTACAGCTTCAGTCAAGCCTGTGTATTTCCTGTAGAGAAGTACTTTTTACTTTATCATCCACCCTTTATAAAGAAAAAAAAAAAAAATATGTGATTTGTATCACAAAAGGTCAGATACCACATTGCAGAAAATGTCTGTTTTAATATTCTCCTTTTTGCTCCTTAAGATGTGTCTTTTCTGTCCACAGGAAGGCTTATGCACCTCTATGCTGTTTGTGTAGACTGCTTAGAAGGGGTTCACAAAATTATCTGCATTAAGTGCAAGTCCCGATGGGATGGAAGCTGGCATCAGCTGGGAACTATGTACACCTACGATATTCTGGCAGCATCTCCCTGTTGTCAGGTTAGTACCATACATAAGTAACACTCATAAGGTGAAATTCCAACTGATTAGATGAAGTCAAGGTTGTGTATCTTTTCTCCCTTTCCTCCTTCCATCCTTCTTTTCCAGCCTGTGCCTATGAGTGCAATGCAAGAGGGCTGATGGGTCTCTGTCCCTTTGTTTTCAGAGATACAATGGCCTTTAGCCAGACTAAAGTCATTGCAAGGCTCACTGGTTAGTACACTTATGTTTTTAAATAAAGCCCCCTTTAAATGCATTGGTAATTAAATCTGATGCTTTGTCACTAGCATCACGAGTGCCAGGTATAGTTCCACCTTTTGAGCAGATGTTTCATGTTTCCAGGATTTTTTAGTTCATAAATTGTGTTTTATCATAACTGCAACAAAAAATGCCAAGGGAGCAGAAAGGTCCAAAGTGTCTTTGTGCTTGGAGATTACTCAGCTCTCCTTAATCTTTGTTGTGGCTGACCCTGGTGATGGCACTCACCCACCTGAAGCAACTTGGAGTTCATTAAACACTCACCTCATCTATGCCTTGAGAGAGGAAGATCCAAGGCTTGGGGCTACTCCAGAGTGTGTCTGAGACAGCAGGATTGTTTGCATTCCAGAGAATTAATTGTCCATGTGATAGACAGAGCACTTTTGCCATGCAGGTAGGGGTAGGCAGCTGTGAAAAAAACATCTGTCTGGGAATGACTCAGTGCTCTGCTGCAGATGCTCAGTCAGACACACAGATGCTCAGTCAGACACACAGTAGTAGGTCAGGACAGAAGCCTTGCAGAGATACACCCATTCAGACTGGGATCACTTCATGGTAATGTGCATACTTCAAAGCCATCTGAAATACCAGTATGTCAAGATGCAAAATGACAGTTTATTTTAAATTTAATGTATTTAACAAAATGTGTTGCTCAAAAGACAAGTGGTGTTGCTGCTGCTGGTTAAGGTGACATTGGCAGCAGTTATAACTACAGACTGATACATTACCTCCAAATTTAGTGTCTCTTGAGGCTGTAATTTTTTTTTTTAAATAGGAACTTTTAAAGGTAAGGAAAGCACTGATACTAACTTGCTACCTTTGTAAAAGTCAGCAGCTTCAAATCTGAATTGTTTCTGTTGAAAGAAAAGATTTAAGAGCTCATTATACAAGAGCCTTAATTACATGATTAATGGACAGTGTGATAGTCCATGGTATAAAAACTCACTATAAAAGCATTAGCTGCAGTGACTGTGATTGCCAGATAATAAGCATTATTGTTTCACCATGATTGTTACAGATGATTCTGTGCATACAGAAGAATGACATTTAAATATGGTATATAATAGAATTCCAAATTGCCTTTCTAGATTTATTATGAATAATTTTGTGCCTTACTTCAAAATATTTAATTCTGCATCACAAATTTGCATGTAGAATAACAAACTGCAACCATTGTCAGATTACTGACTCTTAGCTGAGGTGCTGGACTGTAGTAAAGGAGCAAACCCTTTGGTTAAGAGTTCCATAAAAATTCATAACCTAGTAGATTGTATTTCTTAAAATTTCTGCTTTTCAAGCAGAGCAGTGAAGCTGTTGATTTGTTTCTTTTTGAGTCTGATCTCAACATGGATAGTACTTTAATAATTTCCTCCTCTCCTCATCCAGGAAAATCCCTTAAATTGAGGTGGCCTAGACAATAGTTTTTGTTCTTTTCAGTGGAGAGCTGAAGCTTTCATTAGTGTACTGGGCTGTGAGGTTAAACTATGGTGCAGCTCAGACCCTCGCTGCTCATTTGCTATTTTTACTCTTTAACTTCTTTACAGTCTCAAATCCTTCTGCTTCTCTTGATTATTCTGAAAGGCTTGCTGAGCTTTCATGCTGCCTGATGCTTTCTTTGTATCAGATGGGCTGTGTTTCTCAGGTAGATTTCTTCTGAAGTCTCTTCAGAAGAAGAGACTTCTTTGCAACAGCTGAATATTAATAGCTCTGTCCATGCTCACCTATGACCTTGAATTATTTCTCATATCCACCCAGTTAATGTTGCTTCTTTCTCAGTTGGATTTTGCAGAATAGTTTGTGTGTTGAAGTGATGTTTAGTTTGTATGACCTGATATGTACTATAAATGTTTAAATAGACATTTAAAGTGACACAATACCATGTTGTGCTGATAAAGTAGATCAAGTTATACATTTGTTAAAATGCTGATAAATTAAAATGCTGATATATTTCATAGACAGATGATGTTCAAATGTCAACCTAAATAGTTGAATTACTGTGGCACAAATATGAAATTTCTCTCTTAGCTTTGATGCTTCATAAATGATTTATTGAGACACCACATCTTGTGCTGGGAAATGAGGAACTGATTCAGAGATTTAGCAGCACAAAATAAACCTTGCTATTCTCTACCTTCCATCAGTCAGAGTGGGAGGTGACCCACTCCCCAGAATTTGGTGGTGGTCTTTAATGTGAAAGGCATGGTGTGAGCCTGTGAGTCCCCAGTCCAGGTGAGGAATGTCCCTACCAGCACATCCCACTACTGCCAGTTTCCTGCTGGGGAGGACAGGGGACTGCCTCTGGCACCTTGTTTTCCAGAGGTGAGAAGCTGAGGGGAGTGTGGTTATTTCAAAAAGGTTTTTTTGTTTGTTTCTTTGTTTGTTGCAGGCTCGGCTGAACTGTAAGCACTGTGGGAAGCCAGTCATAGATGTGCGGATTGGCATGCAGTATTTCTCTGAATACAGCAACGTCCAGCAATGTCCTCACTGTGGAAATCTAGACTACCACTTTGTGAAGCCATTTTCTTCATTTAAAGTTTTGGAGGCTTATTGACGAAAGCTTTGCTTTAGTAATAGCTATTTTATGGGTATTTCAACTTTATTACATATCTTTTTATAGGATTCATTCTGTGATGAAATCTAATTTCTTTTCTAACTGAAAGAGCAGCTTCTTTGTCAGTGTACATATTAATATGTATATATACATGTTGTTAAAACCAGAATCCTCCTGCAAAGATCTCTGTGAAGGTTGGAGGCAAGCCAATTTAATGGCCTTTCAATATATCCCACGTGTGGGGTAAAGTTCAGCTAAAAATGACTTGGGTTTATTTTTTGTACAGTTGTAATACAGTTTATAGGAAGGGTGTGGGGAGACATAAAGGACAGAGAAATATGTCCAGTTGGAAAATGGGTAATTGCATAGGGTTGTTCCTCCAGCTTGGTGGAAATGGGAAATCCTTGGAAAGAAATGTTTCTGTTACTGTTGAATTCATTCGGCCTTCTGCATTGGTTCCCAGGGGTGCAGGAGCTGGCCCTCTGTTGCCAGTCCCCTCAGCAGGCTTTCTTTCAGATTTCCCATGACTGGGGTAAACTGAGGTATCATGACAAGTGAATGTAAATGTGTGCCAGCAAATGCAATCTTGAATGAATTCTTTTGGCATTGTGTCTTCCTGCTATGTGTGTTTGATGTGCATTGCCCTCACTGAGTTGTAGTGCAGGCAATAGTGCTGCTTCCAACAGGGCTGTCATGTGCCCAGCTGGGTCATCTGCTCATACCAAAACAAGCTGGAGATCTTAACATGCTTTATTTAAAGGTGTTTCTTCACAGACATTTTAGGGAAGGAACTGGCTGAGCTGAATGGGGATGTGATTGTATGTGCCTGCTGGGACTGAGGCTTTGCTGTCTGCTGCAGGCTTGTGTGGCTGGTTGGAAGGAGAACCATGAATTGGGATCTGGGCCCTCAGACCTGTATGAGCTGAGAGGTACTGAGTACAAAACATGTCATCACTTTTAAAACAATTAATTGCTGCACCTTTGTCTTTCAAAATTGTGTTCAGTCTAGGATCTAAAAACAAGGAGATGTTTTAAGAAAGCAAACTTAGCATATTTACTTTCTACATGCCTCTGTGCTGTACATTATAGACTGCATTAAGCAGTGAATTTGTATCAGAGAGCTTGGCCCTGTAGACTCTGCAGTTGTTGTTTCTTAACTCCCATTTCTCCCTTCCTTAAATAAATTTTTCAAAATAGGTCATTAATCTTTTGCTTGGTTTCTCAAATCAGTTGAGATTTAAGGGACATTTGGTTTTTTTGCTTTTCTCGATAGTGTATTTATGAAGTGTTTGTCCACTGGAGAAGTGTGGGGTTTGTTTCTGTTTACATGGTGGGATTATTTTTTGTTTCTTCTGAAATCTTTTGTTTTTCCAAATTAGAATCTTTTTAGAGTGTATCTGTTCAAATCACAGTCTTGAAAATGGCCCTGATAGTCTGCCACCCTGGGAAAGAAAACAAAAAAGTCAGAAGCCAAAGTAGTGTTTTTTCCTATGTTGGACTGAGAGTCACACTTTCTGCTGAATTAAGAAATTATCATGCACATAAAAGTCAAGCTGAATATCCATGTTTCTTTGTGTGTAAGAATGCCGAGTTCAGAGTTTTATTTCCTGGCTGTCTGCACTGCAGAATTAGCTCCTTTTAGCATTAGCAGCTACCCTTCAGCTTATACCCAAGCTGCACAGAGTGTTGGCACAGTTGGAGTGGCAATGTCCTTGGGGTCCCCCCAGCTCCTGTGGTGCAGCTGTGTTAGCAGGCTGTGGTAGCTTCACCACTGGTGCTCCTCTCCTTCTGTGCTAGCTCCTGGGCTTGGTTTTGGGTCTGGGCACATTCTTGGGGTTTTGTGCCGTTGTCCTTTTTGCATCAGTTCTGGGAAAACCTGTTTCTTCTTTTGGGAGAATTGTGGGAAAGACTTTGAGAGCCTTCTAACACTGTCCTTTCATGGCTACCACAAAGTTACACCCAGCCCAGCTGCAGTGGGACCAGCACTGCACCCATTGTCCATAGGAGCATTGGGCCTTGGGCATTCCTGGGCAGGAAGGTTTCTAGAGATAAAAGCTAATTAGCTGTGCAGTGTAGACTTCCCTTGTGAAGAACAATGGAATTATAATTTGGATTAACTCCTCCAGAAGGATATGAGCCCTTCAGCTTTGATGGTGTGTTGAGCAATCTGCTAGAGCTAGGGTGGCTGACAAGGTTGGAGTTGTGTTGCCTGGCAGGACCGTGAGAACCAGACCAGACAGAAAGCAGCGGCCTGAAATCACACAGCAAAGACAAAGCTCCTGTAATGAAGCAATTAAAGAGAGCAATTAAAGCATACATCTCTTACTGTAGGTTCAGTCTTCAGTGCCAGTCACATGTCATGAGTCTGGGGTGTCAGTTCCCATATAGGATACATGGCATTGTGTGCTGTTTTTTGTGCAGTGTTTGGGAGGGTGTCACTGTGCAATGCACATGGTAGGGGAGAAGTGGGATCTGGAGTTGTCCTAGATACTTGTTCACTTGCTTCCCTTAGAGTAGCTTAATTTATAATTCTGCCCTTTAAGTTCTTGGATGCCTCTCTAGACCTGTATGGGTGATAATCAAAAATGAGTAGACATGGAATAAAGGAAATATGATCAGCTTTAAAAATAAGTGTTTGAGAGATTGTGTAACATATCCAAGTCAAAACCAGGAATGGAGCAGACTGAGAAAATGGGAAGGGAAAAGCACATTTAAAGTCTTAACACTGACAAGGAATTACATACAAATATATCTAAGAAAGCAGTTTAGTTCTTTGCCAGCTTTTCCTTTTAATTCTGCTGTTGAGTCTTACCTACTGCTTGAGGAATGCCTATTTTCTTGTAAAACACATCTCTCAACTGGAGGCTAGCAGCATATATAGCACTGTAAAAATGATCCTCATTGGAAACCAGCTGAGCTACAGAAAGGTTTTTCTGAACTTTCACTCCAAAGTAAATTTTTCCTAATTTGTAAAGGCTTTCCCTGCTTCTTGTTGAAAGCTGCTCTTGGGTCACTGGAAAATGCACGATTTTCTCTAACATGCAGATTCCAGTCAAGCAGTCAGCCCTCACCTTTGGCCAGGAGAGTTTCCTGGGCTTTGCTGAAGTAGAAGTGCAAATGCAACTTTTTTGGGACCTAATGGCTACTTTGGAGCTTAAACTAGACCACAGTTGCTCTGCTTCCTGTCTTAACAAGCACTGGAAGTAGTCATGAGCTTACAAATGCATCATAAGGGAAATTACCTCTCAAGCCAGGGAGCTGCTTGCTTTGTTTAGTTTATTCTTGGCTAGTTTATTCTTCATTACCTTTCCTTTCTCTGGTGCTGTGTGTTCTTTTTAAGCTGGCCCATGGTTAGATTAAATTTGCCTGCAATATGTTTTGTAAATGAGAATGCGGTCCTCTGGATTTGGAGGTTCATTCTACTCTTAAGTGCACGATACTCCTTGTGATAGTAATAGGAGTTGCATGTGCAAATGCTTTTCTTTCCAGTAGTTAACTCCCCTTTCCATAGGAGAGGCTTGCATTTAGGTATGCTTCATATTTTGGATGTGTAAAACTGAATTCATCCATCAAGATGTCTACAAATAAATTTTGATAACCATAACTAACAAAATTGACATCTTTTACACACTGATGTGTAATTTGACACCTACCAACATGAACAGCCTGAAATTGTTGTTCTGTCTAATGCTGCAGAGTCATTTAAACTACAGTGTTTTGTAGCCAGACCATAGACTATCCTGTAGTCTATTTACATTAACATCTCCAGTAATGAGCAGTGTATTCATAATAAGTTTAATGGGAAAAATAAGGAATATTCCTACAAGGGAGGCATCTACCCCAATATTTTTCTTTTTTCCTTTTTTTCCCCCTCCCATGTGTTCCTCATCTTGCTGTACCAAGTAACCAAGGACAAACACATTGTAAGGCCACTGGTGAGAACACCCCTCAAAAATATACTTGTCCATAAAGGTTTCTTGTTGAGACATTCTCGGATTGCACTTTTGCAGATGGAAGAATATGTACATAGCAAATGAATGTTGATGAAATTAAAATAATTGGTTATGATATCATTTATGTGTGTTGTTAGAGAATATTTTGTTGTGAGTTCTCTGTATTAAAAAGTAATAAATACCAGACAGCTAATGGTGTGGGTTCTTCTTTCCCTGTTCTCTGGAGCAGTTTCTTACACCTGCTCTTTATAGAATTACTCCAGTTGCCTTAAGTTTAAAGGGCACGGTCAAGCCAGGCTTTTGGCGTCAGTCACAATGGAGTTTCATTGTTGTTGTTTTGAAGATTGTTGTACTACAGGGGTCATGGTGGGGCGTGTGTGATGTGTCACCTTGCCAAACTGAGCTCCTGTTCACTTTGTTGATGTCAGAAATGCTCCCTTCTGTAGCACAGTCAGTCCTGCAGGGGCAGTTTCAGGATTGCCGGTCTGCCGTGCCAGCTGCTGCCTGTGGGGCTGAATGGAGGACATAGTGCTGATGCATCCTTCACTCCTGGTGGAGTCTGTTAATGAAAAGTACCCTCTGATGCCTGTGAAATATCAGAAGAGCTTCTGGAGGGGAGAGCACAACAGGGTAGCACCTAGGGCAAAAGGGTTTCCCACGTTATGACAGGACACTTCATCTCTGAAACCCGGCTGCAAATGTTTGCTTCCTGTCTAAGGTTTCTCAGCAGTCTGTCTAATCATGAAATCATCCATTTTAGCAAACCTTGCACCATATGCTTTTAGCATGATTTTTCAGCCTTTATATATTACCATTGTGAAGTTCAGGAAGAATGCAAGTGATCAAAGCTATCTGAACATACAAAAGGTAAAGCAAATATTTCTAGGAGGGAAGGAGTGCATTGGTTTAGGAGGCATGAGGTGGGATTTCAAGATTTGGAAACACTCTCTAAAGAGCCCAGTGTAGCTGTGCAGGTTTAATTTTGGAAGCAGATACTGTGGCTGGTTTAAATAACCTTGAAACTGACAACCTGTGTGTTAATTGTGAAAAGGCTTCTGGAGAACTGCTGCTTAAAATACAAGTATCTGCTCATGGGATGGGAATGTAAATAAGCTGCCATCAGCTAATTGCAAGTGACTGCAGTGATTCCATATTGATATTTTGCTCAAGAGTCTTAGGTCATGGTTTAAACCTTAAGCCAGTGTGGGAAAACTAAATGAGAGCTAATGTTTTGTAGAGACTGTTCCCCTAGCATAATTACTGCGGTCTTTGGTACTGAGTGCTAAACTGCAGAATTTCAGGTTTGATCTGCTGTGTTACTGCATTGCTAAAAGAAATTGAGTAGCATTGTGAGAATGTAGAGGAAGGAGAAAGTCACAGAAATAAAAAGATTTTCAAGCCAGTACATGATACTGTATGTAGTTAAAATAGGGGTGGTGCAGGCAAGATTGGGTTAGGAGCATGCCTGGGCTCATTTTCCTCTTGAAGGCATCCCTGACTGTGTCAGAGGAGGGGAATGAACTATTCAGGCTGCATATGTGTGTGGGTGTGTGCAACTAAAAATACATGCCCAGGTTTCACACAGATACATTTGTATTTGATTTCTATTCTGACAGTATTCTGTGAAGCAATTTCTGTTTGTTCTGAACCTGACCATTTAAAACAAAACAGCTGCTGCTGCAGTATTTTAGGTATATGAATATTTTTTGGCCTTAAATACATCTGTTAGTCACTGGGCTTCCTGCATGTTTGCTTTTCATTCAGTGATGTTCAATCAAGATCAATGGGATGTGGAGAGAAGCTAAAGCAGCTGGTATAGCTCCTCAATCCACAGGCCACCTGATCTGAAACTCACATGGTTAGTTTGCAGAGCCAAACCAGCTGTGGTGGCATCCAGGAGGGATTCTCCAGTCATGATTCAAGAAGATATTTTCTCCTTCCTCGCATGAAGAAAATACTTTCCTTCCTGTACCTTTCCTAATGTACCTCCCTGAGGTGCTGTTTATTCAGGAGTTTGCATTCAGCTCCATTATAGAATCTAACCCTGGAGCTACTCCCTTTTGTTAAACATGCACTGTACTTGTTTTCTTGTGAGAAAAATGCATGTGCAGATCACATCCATCTTACAGTTTCTGTGTCTCATTTTCCTGGCTACATACTCATTTAACAGGCAGCTGAAAAAAGTAAAAGGCTATGGCTGAATATTTTCAAAACAAATTCTCCCTGGTTGTCCAGATAGAGTTACAGAATAACAAATCAATGCTGCCTTTGTGTGATGCCTGCATGACTTCTACTAATACAAGAGTCATAACTGTGGAATGGAGTCTGTGGAGATAGAAGATAATCCAGCTATAATATCAAGGGACCTTAATGTATATTGCCAATTGCCAAATACTTCAGCTTTTTCCCTCTAATTTTCTTTCTTTTTTTTTTTCAGTGCCTGAGCTTTTAAACGAGTCTGGCTCCAACTGAAGTAATACTTTGTGTTTGCAATGTGATTAATGTAGGCTCAGTTTAATTGCCTGAGACTTGTTCTGAGAAACATCCCTGCTAGCTGGTTACTTTTATAATGTTTGCAGATCTCCCAATCCCCACATGACAACCTGATCCTTTTGTATTTGTATATTTAGGAAGCATCATTCTATTGGCACAAGACACAAGTACTAGCTGAGGATACTTGGTGTCTCTGAGCCAAGCTCTTCCTTTTCCATGTATTTTATAAGACCTGGAGGCAGACAGCACCTCTGAGGTCAAAAATGAGGAAGGTTGAGAAACTGAATCAGAATCTAAAATCAATATTTTAATAATGAGTGAATATTTTCTTTAAAACTTTGTTTAAGTGATTGCTATGGTTACAAGCCCTTTAACAAGGATATTCCAGTTATACAAATAATTGAATTTAGCCTGCTTTTAAATCTCTTTTCTGCCAAAGAATATATTGAACTGCATGGAAGTCTTTCCTTGCCATTGGTCAGCCTCTCTGTTTGGTGCAGTCATGGCTAGTTTGGCTGCCAGGTTGATGGCAAAAGGGGGTCAGGCTGCAGACCTCAGCATACAGCCAGGTGGAGCAGGGAAACTGGTTGGGAGCACAATAACACACAAAGTATAATTCACTCCTTGAGGCAGTGCAGCAGCCAGGTTGGTTGGAGTAAAAAGTGCAGAGTAAGGGCCATTTCCACACATAAGTTTCATGGCAATTCTTCCTGTTGATTTTGTATTCAGTTCCTCGCTTAAAAATTGGCAATGCTTGTGCCTTCTTGAATTTAACTTCCTCTGCCTCTGGCTGGAATAGCCCCTGTTCCTTACCTGTGCTGGAGTTGAAGGGATGCTCACAGCTGGGGGGATCATGGGCCTGGCTCCTTGCAGTCCCACTGACTTGGCTCTGTGCACCTTAGTGCTTGCAGGTACAAGATGCAGTGCAGAGAGCTGGAAGCCTTGGAGAGGGCCAGCAGGGACATGGCTGAGCTGAATTGTTTTGCTTCTGCATTCTGCCTCCAGCATCTCTGATGTGCTTGTGATCTTCTGAGAAGTATTTATCTAAGAGTCTGTCATGGAAAAGCAAGGCAAAAAGCAGCAGCACTTAGCCACCCCTGTTGCTACACATCATTGATGTGAGACCTGTTATGCAGGGAACCTAAAGCATCATAAGCCTGCTCAAGTTCCCTGCACCATGTAGGTGGAGAGGGCCTGGAGAGGGTCCTTGCTTTGTTAGTTGTGCACTGGAAGATTGGTGGGAGCACATGGCTGTCACTACCATGGTGTGTGTGCCTGCTTAGTGCTCATGGACAGGGGGCAGCCCAGCTCCGCAGCAGGTGGAGCAGGATTGCCCACCCGCCTTTCTGCCCTGTGGGAAGATCCTAATAGAAGTAGGTGTCAGCAGCTGCCTGTTTGTGGCTGGAAAAAGTGAGAAATGAGTAGCTTGCAGCAGATCTAGGAAGCCAAGACAGGATTTTGGCATGTAGTTTTCCTCTGTCTCTTGAAGTCTGTGAAAATGAGGTGGTGCCTGTTTATGCCAGATTTGTACTAGTGCTTTGGATAATTGATGGACACCAAAACTTCAGAGTGCAGGTATTGCTGAGAACAAGCACTGTACAAATTAGCCTGGTCATGTGTTTGGCAGATCTCTCATTAGCAAGGAATTCTTAATAAGAATTATAGTATTAATGAGGGTTTATCTGCTAAATCCCTTTCACAGGAAGAAAAGAATCAGAAATCTGCCTCAAACAGTAAGGTGAGGACATTTGGCTGAAGGCATGAAAGAGGTGATGGGAGAATTAACACTGCAGTTCCTCTCTGGATTGTGTACAGCAGAGTAGGGCTGGAGGGAGAGACACTCTGACTCAACATACTGGGGGAGAGGTGGAATTAGCACTTTGGTGAAGAATAAGAGAGCTTCACTCAAGCTGTTTGATGACTCATTTAGTTTATTTGCAATATAAAGTTTAGCTAGTGAGAAACCTCGTTAAAATACAAAGGGCTTCCTCTGGTCTCCATCTTGTCATTAATGTCACTAGAGCTGGGGGAGTCACCACCCATAGCAGTGGTCACAGCCTAATGCAAAGACACCATGGCATGGGAGTTTGTGGGTTGCAGTCAGCTTTTGCTGATGAGGATGGTGTCTGCATGCTGGCACTCACCTCTGCAGTGTTTTTGTGGCCTTACTGGAGTTCTGTTATTTGTGTAGATTTTGATGTGCTTCATATCTGGCTTCTGATGAGAATGTGCTGGCAGGAGAGGAGTGCTGGACAGCCCAGCCCTGCTCTGCTCTTGGGCTGAGAGCAAGGCTGCCCTGTTGTCCCATAACCACTCAGCTGCCACCTCGGCACAAACACACACCTACACGTAAAGCAGCTGGACTTTCTAGTTCAGATTACTGCTGAATCCTCTCTTCCCTCTGTGCTCAGCTGCTGAGTAGTGGAAATGTAATTTTGTGAGGTAAGCCAGAGAGAGCCAGGTTTTAAACTACATGTGTATAATCTTCAGAAAAAATACTGTGTAACTGTGAACTTTGATTTTCTTCTGATTATTTGATGGCTGCCAAGGCATGAGGAATGGGCATGTGGGAACTTACACTGGCTTGACTGTGTCAATTTGAAAATATACAGGACCCAGAAATGTCAGTATCACACCTTTGGAAACCTGTAGTGTGGCATTGAGGTCCCCAAAATAAGTCTGGCTTTCCTCTGCAGTACTGTTGCTCCCTCTGACTGCTGCAGGTGCACACTGCAGCAGAAGATATTTCAGACAGGCTTCTTTCAGTCCTGGAGTCAGTAGTGCTAGGGCACAGACCATGTGAGAGCTTCATTATGTTTACTTAACCTTGCCCCTGTCTTTTGGGACCAAGCTGATGCCTCACAAGTCCTTGCAGTTCTGTAGTTCATCAGCCATGACTGTTAGCTAAGTTGTTTCAGCAGTTTTCAAAATAAAAGTAGACATCCAACAGGCTTCAAAAGGGTTATCACACATACATTTTTCAGACTTTGGTGGTTGGAGAACCTCTGGGAGATGCCCTGGAGGATATGTTTCTGTTTAATACACTTAAAATGATCTGGATGCAGCAGTTGAGTGCCCCATTGGCAGGTTTGCTAATAGCACTCAACTGGGAGGTGCTGATGACTCTGAGGGAGGAGAGGCCTTGCAGAGGGATCTAGATAGATTGGAGTACTGGGCAATGATTCATGGGATGAAATTCAACAAATCCAAATGCTGGATTCTGCACCAGGGACAGAGTAACATCAGTTACCAGTACAAATTGGGAGAGTCTGGAGAACAGCTGTGCTGAGAAGGATCTGGGGGTGTTGGTGGGCAGCAGCTCAGTGTGGGTGAGCAGTGTGTGCCCAGATAGCCAGGAGGGCAAACTGTATCCTGGGGTGCATCAGACACGGCATCACCAGCCTCATCCTGGGCACTGTGAGCAGTTCTGGGGCCCACAATTTAAGGAGAATGTGAAGGTCCTTGAGTGCATCCAGAAGAGGGCAACAAAGCTGGTGGAAGGGCTGGAAGGCATGTCCTGTGAGGAGTGGAGGAGGACTTTGGGCTTGTCTAGTTTGGAGGAAAAGAGGCTGAATTTTGACCTTGTTGCTCTCTGTAGCTGCCTGAGGAAGAGACATGGAGAGGGAGGTGCTGATCTCTTCTCACTGATATCCAGTGACAGGATGCATAGGAATGGTTCAAAAATGCAACAGGGACTGGGTATTAGAAAGCATTTGTTTTTTTAGCAAGAGGGTGGTCAAACTCTGGAACAAGCTTCCTAGAGGAGTGCTTGATGGCACAAGACTGTCAGTATCTAAGAGGCATTTGGACAGTGCTGTTAGCAAAGTGCTTCAATTTTTGGTCATCCCTGAAGTGGTCAGGCAGTTAGGCTAGATGATCATTGTAGGTCCCTTCCAACTGAACTGTTCTATTCTATGCTACTCTAGTCTAAAGTGGCTTCTCAGTAATAGGCTGGTGTGACAAGACAAAATGTCTTTACAAAACTGACTTAAGCTTCTTAACCTTGAAGGATTAGGAGAGACTTTTGCTTGTTTTGCTTTCTCTGTTTGAACATAGCACGTGTGGGTGTGCTTTAACTAAGTTCTTGTGCTGCTGCATTTTTCTTCTTCTTGATCCTTGTAACATTTTGCTGGGCAAGCAGGAACAGTACGTGTGGAAAGTTCATACACCTGTGTAAATGTTATTGTTAACAATTACTGCTCTGCCGAGGACTCAGAAAATTTTGACAAAACCTCAGGAGAAAAACTCTATCAAGCACAGGAGCCTGAGCCTATGGGAACTAGTGCTCAAGTAGCTGTGCCACTCATCCTGTGGGAGCTGCAGCTGCAGAGGGATGAGGATTTTGCATTCCCAGTGGATCTGGATGAACCCACCTGTTGGCCAACAGTTTTTTCTCTGCTCATCTGGCACAGCTGCCTACAATGTCATCCCCTGAGCAAAGCCAATTCAAAATTATTTGGTTTGCTCAAGCATTTTCATAACAATCTAAAGCTGCCTGAGGCATTTTCAGCAGGTTGGGTTAGAAAACGATCACGTGAGCTGCTATGCTGGAAAAGTAGGTGAGGGTTTCCACTGTGATGGAGTTCTTGGTGAGGTACTGGGAAGACTGGTGGATGAATGGGAAGTGGTGGCTTCTTTACTTGGATAGCAGCAGTGTGAACAGGCAGGGACTGCACTGCTGCAGTTAAACATGCACGTGGGTTCTCTTGCTATGAAATGAGAATGTCCCATGTCATCTCAAGGGCTGGTTTTGTCCAGCCTGGAGAAGGCTCAGAGGGAATCTTAAACTAATGATGGGAGGCTATAGAGAAGACAGTGATGCATAATGGCAAGGAGAGAGGCCAAGGACATGGGCTGCACCAAGGAAGATTTGATAGAAAGAAAAAAAATTCACTATGAAGAAAAATCAAACATGGGAACAAGTATCCAGAGACATGCAGTCTCTATCCTTGGAAATACTCAGAACTGACAGGACCTGAGCAACCTGATGTAGTTTCAATATTCATCCTGCATCTTTAGGAAGGGGAGGCGATCTGTGAAGTTCCTTACCAATATAAGATATTACATGATTATAATTTTTAATGGCATCTTAAATTAGAAGAAAGCAATTAGTCTTACTGAGGAGTAAATGTTACTTGCACTCAAAATAATTCACAAGCACATTCACTACCCACATTTTACAAGCAGCAGTATGCGGGAGAAAGGTCATTAATTTGTGTGAGATACAGGGTCTCAAGAACAGAGATCATAGTGCAAAATTTGCAGGAGTTCCAGGTGTACCACCTGGTGTCTGCATTCTCCGTCTCCCCCTGCTATCCACTGGTACCTGTGGGGCTCTCCAGGGTGCAGCAAGAAACCCAGGGCCTCTCTGGAGTAGAAGGGCACCAAGCAGAGCAGCAGTGTCCCTGCAGCTGTGATGTTGCAAGGCTTACACCACTAAAATGTCTTACTACAGCTCTGCAGGTCTGTAACAAAACACCTGCACCATTCAATATGTTACATTAATACGTGATTAGGATGTCAGTATGGTATCTGTCAATTCACCAGTAACTGTGGCTTAAGTTGGGCTTCATTAAGATTCTTTATTGTTATGTGTGTAACAGAGACATAGAAATAGATAACAGCAAACATATTAAACTAAAGATGTGTTGGGTGGGTTGTCAGCAGCTGTTCTGCAGGCACAAGGTCACTGTGATCTTTTACAGAAGTTCAATCTTCTTTCGTCCTAGCTTTGTCTGGAATAGGATTAATTTTCTTCCTAGTAGCTGGTACAGTGCTGTGCTTTGGATTCAGTATGAAAATAATGTTGATAATACAATGACGATTTAGTTTTTGCTCTCTAGTTCTTATTTGAAGTCAAGAAATTCTGAGTTTTTTATGCTCTGTCAGCAAGCAGGTGCACAAGAAGCCAGGAGGGAACATGGCCAGGACAGCTGACACGAACTGACCAAAGGGTTATTTCACACCACAGAGTGAAATGTGCAGTGTATGAACTGTGGGGAGCTGACCAGGAGCTGCTGATTGCTGCTCAGGGACAGGCTGGGCATCAGTCAGTGGATGGCGAGCAACTGAATTGTGCATCGCTCATCTTTCTTCGGTTTTATTCCTCTCTCTCTCATTCTTTGTTATCTCCTGTTTAATCACTTTTTATAATTATTATTTTTATTATTATTGTTATTATTGTTGTTGTATTTTAATCTATCTCAGTTGTTAAACTGTTCTTATCTCAGCCCATGGGTTTTACCTTTTCTGATTTTCCTCTCCATCCCACTGTGGGGATGGGGGTAGTGAAGGTGTGGTTACATGGTATTTAATTGCCAGCTGGGGCTAAACCATGACACCTTTCTGAGGAGCCAGCTGAATGTACCATGCTGTTGTGAACCATGCTTGTAAACTGCAGTTATTTCATCCGAAGTGTTATGGGTGTATTTAATAATGCAGAAAATGCCAGGTGAGATAAATGGGTTGACCAAGGCAGGTGAGAGACCTGCTGCTAAGACATCTCTCATGGTGGCAGGTCCATCTCTTTCTGACTGTGTCAAGCCACTATTTCTGTCATCAAGACTTTTCTGAACAGACTCTCTAGCTGTGCAGAACAGCACCAGTTAAAAGTGTGGGTTTGTGCAATGGTCTGGCAGTCTAGCGATGGTCTAGAAGCACAAACTTAAAATCAAAACTGTCTTCAGTTGATGTAATTCAAATATGACCTTGGATTTCAGGAGGTAACACTGCATTGCCAACCCACAAATAGAGGCCACTTCTAGTAAAAATGACACGGACTTTTTCACTGTTTCTCTTCTTTCTGTGAAAAAAGCCTCTTTTTTTGACATTCCATTCAGCCTCCAGTGTAACAGAAGCAGAGTCTTGTGTTCTGGGATGCTGTTGTCTACAAACTTTGATTTAATAACATTTTGTAAGAAAATAAGGAAGAGAGGAGAAGAGAAGAGAGGAGAAGAGAGAAGAGAAGAGAAGAGAAGAGAAGAGAAGAGAAGAGAAGAGAAGAGAAGAGAAGAGAGGAGAAACTCAGTACATGCGTATTGCTGAGTCATTTTGCCAATTAGCCTCTACCACAGCAATTGGGACCCGAGACATGATCCTTGAAGTTTGAGTGATCACCCTGCTGCTGGCACTTGACCTGTTCTCCTGTTTGAGATCCCAGGGTGTCTCTATGGAAGTGTGAGAGGTTTCTTTGTGTGCAGAAGATGTAACACGCAGTTCCAAAGGCTGCAGCTGGTCATTACTGATGCGCGTTGGATATTGTGTCTTCCCTGTCTTTTGTGTGGTGGTCAGACTGAGATTTAAAATTCAACTTTCCAAATTCTGTATTTGCTCCAGGAGATGTCTGTTAAAATAGTCAATGGAAAGGCTGCCATTAACTCTGAGAACAACATTATCCTCCAGAGTTAACATCCAAAAGCATGGATTCCTTTATGAGCAAAGGATGGGTGGAGTTCAATTGGCAATTATGGTGACCATAATTGAGGTCATGTTTCCCTAGATACCATCAGAACAAAAACCCAATGGGATGACTGCAATGATCTGAGTTAAAATTAGCTCTTCTTCGTGATTGTAGTGGTGTATTTTTAACCTGAATTGTTTGAGTGACCCAATTCAAATGCAGCCATGCACACTGGTGAGGGCAGCGGGTGCAGCATCTGAGTGGGAGTGATGCCTTGAATGGGGACACAGGGGACAAGATGTAGCTCACATTTCTGCCAGAGATGGCATTTTATTTTTATTTCTCTGGAAACTGGTGTGAAACACATGGGAAGAGATAGCATAATGACTAGCAGCACTTGACACTTGGGACTTAAGGTTCTTTTCTGTGTAGGATTGGCTGTGACACTGGAGGTGTGTTCAGCTTGCAACTTTGTTTTTCAGAGCCTGAACTAGCTGGCAATGTGCAGGCTGAAGCTTTCTAGCGTCAGCCATAGGGCACCTGGACCACCTAACCTGAGAAAGCAGAAATTGCAGAAACCAAATGAATGTCAGCAGATGCTGATTTTTAGAAAGCTATTGCTTCTTAGTAAGGAAGAGATAGCTGCCATCACCACTTCTCCTCGCCCCCAAATCTGTGCCTGGAGATAAGGGAAAAACTGTGTGAAATAAAAGCAAGACTGAAGGAGGCAACCACAGAACACACCAGGACTGCCAGATTAGAATAAGGATGATAACAATGGACACTGGGGAGGCAGGTCTCACTGCCACTTGCTGCCTCCAAATGAGTGTTGAAACCCACAGAAGTGTGGGTTTCTGTGCCTCGAGTGCAGAGGCACCTGAGGAAGTGCAGCAGAGCTGTTGTGCAGACTGCCATCCCAAAGGGTTTTCACAATGATACTGTGCATAGTCAGATTTATATTGGGTACCAGTGGAAGAAAAGAGCAAGGGAGGCCAGAAAATAATGTTGAAGAAGAAGGAGAGAATCTAGGTTAGCACACAGAAATCTGTGATGGTGATTTAATCTTCCGGTCTGATGCAGTGGATGATAAAGAGGTGCTTGGTTAAATTTTACAGATTTTCCACTTCTACTGAGGGTACTCCAGCTTTCCACAGCTCTACAGGCCATGAGATTACATAAACCATCTCCACAGTTTGACTAAATACTTATGCAGCCTGGGATCAGCCAGAATTTTCCCTACAATTCTCATCTCTTGTAAACACATGAAGCCAAATCCTGAAACTAAAAGCTATGGAGGTCACTCTTCTGTGCTTTCAGTATTGTATGTGTGCATACATACTGAAAATGAGGAGGAAACTGCTGGGAGAAAATACAGTTGGTACATGAGAAAAGAAGAGAAGCAACAGGTATGTGAGAGAAACTCATAGTAATAGGAGCTGCAAGTATTTGAGTGTTAGAATTTTGCAGTGTTAGAATTTCAAGGGCAAAAATGAGGAAGGTGGAAGAGAGTGGGAGTAATTTTCCCAGAAGGCTGTGTATTTATTCATGAGGAATGATGCTGTAAGAATAAATCATAACTATGTAGGAAGTTTTTATCTGCAGGATCCTTGTCTCCCTGCTTGCTGAAGTTGGAAAGTATGAGACATGAATTACATAATTAAAGATACGACCATAATGATTATGTAAAATGGAACCAACCTAAAGTTGTAAGGCCATTATTATTGCATTAAATATTTGAATGTATGAGAAAACATCAACAACTGAAGGCTATTTGAAGAAAAAGAAGGGCATATTTAAAGAAAAAGGAGTTTGTTTCATGCAGGTGGTTACTAAAATGGCAACAGAATCAAACAAGATCAAGAATTAAAACCCCCAACACATTAACAAGTATATAAATTGCATTAATTTTAAAAGTCACCCTGATAACAAACAAAACTTGTAACAGAAACTATATTTCTACCAACTTAAGTCAATGGAAACTAAAAATAAGTGTATCAGGTGAGTATAACTGTTTACCTTAGGATACAGATTTGTTATAGATTAATGTTTTCACAGGCACATAACTGGCTTGGTTTTCAGAGATGGCCATTCACTTAGGGCTTTGAATCTGAATATTTGATGGAATTCATGTTGCCTAATTTAGATACCTAACAATAGACGTATTAAATTTAAATTAGTTGTCTTAGGCTGGCTCTAGCATCTGAAGAGAAAGATCATCTTCAGAGAGAAAGTAATTCCTTCTGACTTGGATGCCAGTCTTATCATGGGATAACTTGTCCTCAAAAGATGCTTTTCCTTCTCCACTGTTTATAAAAGGAGCTTAAGATAACTAAGACTCAAATTATCTACTTCACATGATTAAAGACATGAGATAAATCCTGTAGGTCTTGTTATCTAACATAAGGCATTCACAATTGAAAACTGTAGTCATGATAGCTACAGGCCATATCCAAACACACTTTTGCAGTCTATGCTCTGTATACTCCTAGGGTCAGCTCTGTAACCAAGCAGTTCACAGACATATTTAAGCAGGGTATGGGCCATGTGGGCAGTGAGCAAAGATTCAAACCCCATTTTTGGAGGGTGGCATGCTGGAAGGACTGTGGCCACTGTTTCCCACAGTGTGTCAAAGGGGACATCTTTCCTCTTGGTTCACCTGTATTTCAACTTTGGCTTGGACAAGTTGCTTTGTCTTCAGGGTCTTCTTGGGATTTGTCTATAAACATGGGTTTCTTTGATTGTAAGATTTCTCTTTCCAACCTCTAAACATCCTACTTAATTGCCCTTTTCAAATTCTTAAGCTGTCCAGCTAAGACTCTGAAAGGCCTGGGTGGAATTCAGAGGAAAGAGATGAGAAACAAGGAATGTCCCCCAGGATTATTTTAACCTTCTTTAAGCCTACTTAGGCTTAAAGAAGGTTAAAATAATCCTGGGGGACATTCCTGGGGGACATTTTAACCTTCTAAAAAGCCTACTTAGTCTCCTTGCTTGAGACTGTAGAGCTGTCTGGGTAGGTATCCTCCCTTGCCTCCTTCCTTCATCTCTGATCTTGGCACCAGAAGAAACCAGTTACTGACAAGGTGGCTGCATTATTAAGCAATGGCTGTTGGCAGGCAGGTGGGAAGAGCCGGTTAGACAAGAAAGGGGATGGGAATGCAGCCAGCCCCTGGAGGTGTCTGTGAGAGGGATTCCTGCTTTCCTGGTTCTTCTTTGCTTCTGGCTTATTGACTTGTGCTCTATTTCCAGAATGGGGTGACAGGTGAGTCCTCATCCTTCTCCTGGGAGCATTAGCCCATGCAGCAGTGGCAGGAGGAAGCTGTGGTTCATGTGGCTGTAACTGGGAGGGACGGCACCATCCAGAAGCACGATCTCAGGATTATTCTTCTGTATTCTTCTGGAATACATCCTGGTACCTTCCACTCTTCTTTTTGCTCCTTGCCTAGAAACTGGGATCTGCAACCAGCTTCTGAACTTCTCACCTCGTTTGTGTGCTGGAAACAGGCATGATCCCCACTGCTGGCCTTGTGATTCCAAATAGCATGGTAATGTAGCAGTTTTCTGTTGGATGTAGAAAGAGAATTGTGACCCTCTACCTTGGAAATTGCCATCAATTTGGAAATTGCTGTTTTCAGTTATTTTATGTGAATCTAGAAAAGATCTTTTCCCTTTCCCTGTAGTTCTGTTGAAAACAGAACCTATTCTAGAACACTGAGCAGAAAAGACCAATGGAAGGTAAGGCTGAAAGCTTGTGGGTGTTTAGGTTACAGTGCTGAGTGGTCATTTCCTTGCCCAAAAGTTCTCCTCTGGTTGTTGCACTGCTCCTTGGATATGGCTGACCACATTTATGGTTTCACTATTTTACTTTGTAATTACAGATTCCTTTCACCTCATTTATTAAAATCACAGTGTGTCCAAGTAGGCTACCTTTTATGCAATGTCAAAATAAATAGATAGAATTAATTATGAGTCTTTAAATACATGCATGAAAATTGCATTGGTTTTTGAAACATGGAAGTGCAACACTAAAATTATTTTCCTGAATGAGATGACTCATCATGCCTGGGAAAAAGAGATCCTGTGATTTCATTGTATTTCCATGTCATTAAGAAAGTATTATACTTCAAGCAGATGAAGGACTGCAAAATTTGCAGACCCATTATTACTGGATAGTGGTAGCAAAGAGAAGTGCATTACATTTGCATACAAATACATGAGTGTGTTTTAGGAACCAATTTTTGTTTCTTAAAAAAAAAAAAAGTATCCATTTAGAGGACAAAGCAGAGCTCTGGTTTGCAGAAGACAAGCCTGGACACATGGTGTCTTCAATCCACTGCTTCCATGTCTGTGTCCCCTGTTTGCTTCCCAGACTGACCCTGGACAGATCTATCTGCTGGGCCATCCACACATTCTGCAGCTTTTGGTGGCCCCTGAATGGGTACTGGCACATTCCCAGGGGAGATGGGTGTGTTTTGTGTGGGGGTTGGCACGTTTTCGGGGGTTGCTGGCATGCTTTCAGTGGGAATTGGCATATCCCCAGTGGGTGCAAGCACACTCACAGGAGGCATTAGCACACTTTCTGTGGGTGTTGGCACCCTGTCTGGAAGTGAGGGTGTGCTTTTGGTGGGCTGTGACCCGTTCTCAGTGGGGGCTGTCATACTTTCAGTGGGTGCTGGTGTGTGTTCAGTGGGTGTTGGTGTGCTCGTGCTGGGCTGCTCACAGGTTTTCCCAGCCTCTGAATGTGGAGTGAGAGGAGCAGGAGGTTCTGGCACCAGGATGGCATTACATGTTTGAGTGTCACAGGTCTCTGGATTGCTGCTGTTGCTTGGGAGGGACTCCTCTGCCCTGTGGGACACCCTGAAAGCTTCAGCCAGCTGCTTCAGCATCCTCTTGTCACTCTCATGCAGCTCCATGCTCTCCTGCTCAGAGGGGGAAGGGGTTGTTTTAGTATCATCTTCTTCATCATCTTCTTCTTCTTCTTCTAAGATGCCATTTCCATTCACCTCTTCTGGGAACTGTGCTTGCTTTATTTTTTTGTACAGTTCATTTCTCTCTTCCTGCAGAGCACGACAGAGGTTCTCCAGTCTCTGGATTTTCAGCACAAAGCACTCATATTCCTTGGACCTCATGGCTTTCTGTAGTCAAAGACATCAGGCAAAGGTACAGGCTCAGTTTGGGTGCATGCAATTCATTAGTGGAACTGGCAATTAGGAAATGATTTGAGCAGTCTTCAGAGGATGATGCCAGGTGGCTGGCTTTCACCAACTGCTCTTCAATAACTATGGTGTTTTGGACCAAAAATTTAAGAGGAAATTCATCCCTGTAACTACAATGTATTAACGTTCTGGATACATATTCAGATCAATTTCACTCAAATATATTTGCAGGAGTACTTGCTGATGATCTGGAGAGATGGAAAAGCATAGTGGATGTCCATGCAGACAAGCAACCAAAAGCCTGCTTAGACTTTTGGTTGGTGTGGGTGTGAATTTGGAAGCAAATGAGCTGCTTTTTTTTTTTTTTTTGGTTTATCTTGCTTCTGGGCTCTGTAAGAGCATCCTGAATTGGAACATTTTCTACACCCAGTGAGGAAACAAACAAGAGATACAGAAATCCATGAAAATAGAAATAGCAATAGCACAGAACTACAAAGCTAACCAGAAAGATCTGGTCCCAGTTCAGCTTATGTTTGGGGTGAAACTTCAGGCAGCCTCTTATCTTCTTTGAATGAGTTCCAGTGTGCTTATGAACTTCCTTTGCAATGCCCCTGGGACAGCACATTTTAAAGTATGGTGAGACACAGTACTTGCTTTTGACTCTTAGAGTCTGACTACACAGGAAGTTAATGAAAGGCATGATTTTAAAGTTCATTAGCTAGAACACATTAATTCCCTGAGTGGATGCTCTTATGCAGAAAGTAGCATGAAGTGAACTAATGCCAATTTGCTTGTATGGGAGAGCATTGAGAATCACCCATTTTTAGAGCACTTAAAATTCAGAGTTACATAATTCAGTTTCTCATGGATGTAGTGGATTCCTGCACAATCTAAAAGCACTACCAGTTGGGATTGTCTTTTTCTCTAAAGAAATCCAATTATCATGGTAACTTGAAAGAAAGACCCTTAGATCTAAGAAGAATTTTTTCACTGATTTGTGGGATTATCTCATCTCCTAGTTAAAGTTTTATGTGGGGAAAAGGATGCATCTTGAGATGGGAAAGAATGCTCACCTCTTCAATCATGTCCAGTAATGCTCTGTTACAGTTCTCAAACCTGGATTTCCATGTAGCAGTATCCTTTTCTAACTTCTTCATTTTCTTTGTCATCTGTAGAATTAGGAAGAAAAGCTGCATCACAACAGAAATTCCATGCTAAAGATGAAATTAGGGCAGCCCCTTTATTCAAGTCTTTGGCCCTGCTCAGAGCTCTGCTACCGGCAGCTGTAGTGTCTGTGCTAAGTAATAATTCATGTTAGGGGATGGATTTCATTTGAAGTAGCTGCTATATCACTTTCAGCCTCTAGTCTGTAGTCCCAACAGTAGCACCAGTTGATTATAGCCAACTTCTAGCATACAAACCCACAAAAACAAAAGGCAAAGAATTTGCTGGATTCTGTTTGTCTCTTTACCAGACTACAATGTTAGACTGCTGGGAAGTTAAAGATGGGCTCCTCTGAGCCCTCAAGGCCAGGGAAATTCCTGCTGGACTACTCACCCCTCTATACTACCTCCAGAAAACACCTCTAGCTAAATAGCACCATTTTTCCTGCTGTTTTTCTGCAGGCAGAACTCTCTGTGAAGAATTATTAGGTGCTGCCTGGATCAGGGCATGAGGATTTTGAGTCTTGGTGGCAGAGCAGAACATTGTTTATTACAAATATGTACAATATGTAGATGTGTTTGGTTTTTAACTCCCATTCATTACAGGAAATAAGAACCCCAGCTGCAAGGAAACAGTCTCTTGGACAGTTTCCACATGGTGTAAAGGGGTTGGTGGGCTTCAGCTCTGCCTACACACTCCAGTAAAAGATGTGTAGCCTATGTCAAACTCTCTGTACCAGTGTCAGTCACCCAGAAGGTTCTGGGCACTCCCGGGAATATGGTCTGATAAATGTGGCTCCAGACTCCCCCTCTGGTATGTCTCAGGGATCTGTACCCAACCACCACATTATATTTTAAGTAAAATATTTATTCTTCCAGGCATTTCCAGTTTTAGCTGAAATGGAGAGCTTTCTACTCTCCTTTCTGCTGTTCAGCTTGCAAAGCTGAAATCTAACCTGCTGTCAGTCGTGGCTGAGTGTGTCCTAAATCTTATTTGAATGTTGATGAAATTATTCTTCAAAAATATGCAGAGATGGTCCTATCTCAGGTAGAATTATTAGAGTGAGAAATATCAAAATCTAAAAGGAAAGTATCAATTACAGAGTTCAGGCATGAGCTCCTACTCACTTTTTCCATCTCCTGTTTGAATGTGGCAAACACTTCATTGCTTTTGGCCAATGTTTTCTGAAATTCTTCAAATCTTTCAGAGTAGAGA
The DNA here is from genome assembly GCF_023055355.1 of Agelaius tricolor. Lineage (NCBI taxonomy): Eukaryota > Metazoa > Chordata > Aves > Passeriformes > Icteridae > Agelaius > Agelaius tricolor. Next base: position 51,622,583 of record NW_027269261.1, read on the forward strand.
GTGATCTGTATTAACAGAGAGAAAAAAAGAACCTCACTAATTTCAGAACATCCAGGATGGTGAACTTCTACTTTGGTAGAAGATAATAAAATAAATATTATGTTTAGGCATGGAAATTAGTTTCTGTTTGGAGACCATGAAAGTACAAACATCAGGGAACAGAAACTCTTTGCAACTTTTTATGGTTGCAAACTATTATGATTCCTCCATTGCAGAAAGATGAGTAAGAACAGAAAGAGCCAGGCAAGTGATTTTTAAAAGACCTGGGAGTTATGGATGCCCTCCTCTCCTGAATGTTGCAGCTGTGGTATCCCTATACAGGGTGTCCAGAAGAAAAATAATTCTGTAGATATCAAGACTTGTGAAAACATTCCCCTTGCTTTGATCCCTGGCCCATCTCCATGGGCAAGGACTAACCTGAGCTGGTCCAACCACTGATGCTGTGCAGGACCATTCAGTGTGATTAAATCAAGGTGAGAGCCAGCGTGAGCAGAGCTGTGCCTGAGCTCCAAGCCTTGCTTCACCATGCAGATGTCACCAAACCCCAGCTTTAACCTGGGGGTTTCAGCCCTGGCAGAGGAGGTCAATACTGCATGGCTGCCTGGCTGTTTACCTGCCTTGTGGATTTCTCTGAGCACTCTTCCAGCCAGGCTGGGACCTGGGTGCTACCCTGGCTAGGATGCTTTTGATGTCCAAGTGAGCTGGGGGAGAGGCATTCCCACACCACGCTGCAGTCATGGTTTCCCTTCTTCCATCTTTCCACCTGGTGGCTCAGGCTGTGGCCAGGAGCTGCACAGGCAGTGCTTGCTGTGCTTCCATGCACACTCCCTGTTGAAGAGGAGTGTCACTGCTCACTTTCTATGTTACCTGGCATGTAAACAAAGCTCACCCTTCACTTTCACACTGCTGTGAATCTGCACTGGATTCCTTCAGGATGCATCCCTGCACCACAGCTTGAGCAAGCTGAGACCTTGTCAGCTCTGTTTTGGACTGCAGCTGTAGGCAAGGCCAGTGAAGACAGAGCAAACATCCCTGGCCAGCCTCTTTTACCAGTTTCACTTCACTCTGAGAAGCACAGCAGAATAAAGTTCTGTTGCAATGTGCCAGCATTTCAGACTACCAGGACTCCATATTTTGCTGTCAGTTTATACATGGCAGCCATGTGAAAGTTTATCTGTTGCTGCATTTTTTCATTATTATAATTTTTTTCATATCTAAAATCATCTGATGGTTTTGGGGGAACAAATGTTCTAAAGATCTGAGGTTAGTTTTTCTGTAAGATTTTCTCATTTTCAGCTTTCCTGCACAGTTTGGTTTTTGTTGTTGCCTTTTTTTTTGTTGGTTTTTGTTTGTTTATTTATTTGTTTGTTTACTAGGTTTTTTTCCCCTTTGGAAAAGAAGACCAGCTCCAGCTTGTTCCATTCCTTCTGGTGCCAGAACATCCCTAGAAATATTTAGGTCGTCAGACATTTCATCTGTCCAGCCTGGCAGCTCTTAGGAAAAGTGTCACATGGTGTCACATGTGGTGGCTGAGGCAGGGTGGCTGCAGAGCTCTGGGAGGGTCAAGAGCAGCCTGCAGTATTCCAGTATGTGGGTGGAAGCTGGTTGCCTTCTTTCTCCACACCAGCAGGGAGCTGGAAAAAGGATTACCTAGGAAATTTTCTTTAGTGTAGAGGTGGTGTAGCCAGCTCACCCCTGATACTACTGTGAAGTCACTGAGGGAAAGAAGATTTAGAAAACATTGCTAATAGCAGGGTGGGTTTCATTCTGATTTTGAAATCAAGTACAGTTATGTTATGTATCATACTTGTTCAAGCTAGTTGTTATGGTGCCCCTTGCCACAGCCACAAATGCAGGGTTCCAGGCAGGTATAACCTGGGCTGGAAGGGCCTTGGAGGCTGAGAGGAGGGCACAGGCTGCAGCCCTTCCCCAGGGAGCTGGGAGAAGACACAGGAGGTTAACCCATACAGAGCACTCCATGGTGCCAGTATCAGAGCTAGCTGACATGAAGCTTGCATGTTTGTGTTCATACAAGGCTGTAGCCAGAGCTGTGACCTAGGCACAAACAAAAACTCAGAGGGATTTGTTTTAGCAGCCCAAGTTCCATAGCCTAGGTGGGACACTGCTACCTGGTGTAGTAGTGGAATGTTGACATTTGGAAGAGATGTCACAGCTCTAAGGAGAAATGCCTGAGCTTCCCAAAGCCAGGTGATGGAGCAGAGGTGGGAATCAGAGAACTGAGGCTCCTAGCCCCGATCTGTTTTAAGAAAGCTCACCTCAATTCTGTCTCTGCTTTCCCTTCCAATTTTTGCATATTGTTTAATTAGGTCAAAAACATTTCCCATGTGAACAGGGCAAGCTGTGACCTCAGCTGGGTCCCTGAGGAGCACCACAGTACTAAGAATAGCTTCTGCAATTTAAACTGAATAATAAATGAATGTTTTCACACTGGCTGGAAACAGGCTGTGAGAGATGTCACTCACTGGGAGTGTGCACTGGTGCTCCAAGATCAGGGAGACGAGGATCACCTTGCTGTATCCAGCAGGACTGTATGGGGAGGACAGAGGCAGCACTGCTGTGAGTGCAAGGCTCTGGGAAGTGGGGGCTCCTCAGCACTGCCATGCTGAGAGGGTGCTACCATGGGGCCACCTCTTTGGCCTTGTTATGTTCTTCTTGGTTGCCATGGTTTAGTGGTTGCCCTGTGCTGGCTACCAAATATTAAAGGTCTTGGCCAGCTTCTATCTTTTTATTTGGTTTCAATGCATGAAGCTAAAATAGTCTGCCTAAGCATCATGCCTGGGGAGAGCATGCAGCATCCTGGGAAGCACCACCACAGTTTAGGTGTGCCTCCTCAGCTGGTGCCAGATCCCTGTCACCATTTGGAATACTGGATTTGGCTGTCGCTGTCACATTGGCCATCCAGAGACCGGCTGGCATGAATATGATGTCCCCAGTTCCTCCCAGCTCAAGGAAGAAGTGGGTGTTCATCACCTCCTCTGATATGGAGTGATATCTCACTGTGAAGGCAATATTATGGCTTCTCCCTATCTCACTGACCCAACATCTTCTCATAAATTTCCATGCAGCCGTTCCTCTGTTAATCATAGAATCATAGAAAGACTTGTGTTAGAAGGGACCCCAAAGACCAGCAGGGACACCTTCCACTAGACCAGGTTGCTTAAAGTCCCATCCAACCTGTCCTGGAACACCTCCAGGGATGGGGCATAATATCTATTTATTGCTTTGTGTTGTTTGCATCAAGGAGCTCTTTATGCTCTTTCTGTTCTGCACTTGCACAACACCTTGCATTATAGCATCTGGTCCATGAGGGAGGTCCTTTGGCGCTACCATACTGGAAATAATAAAAATTTAAAAAAATAATATTAATAATGTTATTATTCCTGGTAATTCCAAATGAAGGCTGGTATGTAAGTGACAGAGCTCTCACACTTGAGCAACACACTTAACTGCATATTTCATTTCAGGAAGCAAATCAAATTTTTGTCTGTACAAGCCTGGGAGGAGCACATGTATTCTCTATGCTTTTACAGACTTGACTGGTGTTTTCTAAAAACACCTTTTCTCTTTCAAATGTTCTATTTTTTTATCAATAACTCCAGCTTTATTAAGCTGGCTATGAAGGTCTGCCTGCATAATTTTTTTCTTCTGGTTGATCATAAGAGTTTAATTAAAACCACTCTGAGAAAATTGGGAGCAGGTTTGCAGTCAGGACAGACTCAGTTGGAGGTCTTGGAGGTTTCATTGCAGAACCTGTCAAACTATTGTCAGCAGCAGTTTATATGATGTTCTTCAGTGTGCCACTGGCTTATCTCAGCCTCTGAAAAAATACACAAAAAACTAAACTCCTCTTAGCAGGTGTCCAGGTTATCAGTTCTACACTGAAATTTCTTGGTGGCTCAAGAGGCAGCAATTAGACCATCTGCAAGGAAAAAGCTGGGACAACTTGCCTGTATGATTAACTGTGAGCAAGAGCTGGAGGCACTTCCTGATGGGTGAGGAGATTGGCAGCTGCAAGAGGGGCTGACAGACTGACACCATCCCCCTCAAGGTTCTGCTTGGGGGGAACCTTTCTCACAGACATGTCAAAGAATCTACATAATTGTTTCTTAAATCTAGAAAAAATTACTGATACTCTTTTTGATGTCATCTAGTGTTCTCATTGATTCAAGGTCTCACTCGAATATTCAAGGTGATTATTGCACTGCTCCCAAAGTGTAGTATATTCTGCCTATGGCTTGGTTTTACTGCCTTTCACTCCAGCTTGACTCCTGGTGTAATTTTGGCAAGTAATTTTATTTTATTGAAAGTTTCAAATTACAGTTAAGCACTGAAATCCTAGAGACCCCTCTCTATAAGCCCTTAGTAGACAGAATTCCTGTTAAAGGTAATGAAAATGCTGCCTTTGCACCCCAATTCAGAAAAGCATATGGGCACAGCAACTCCAGTTTGGTAAACTTATTTCCTGATATGTATGTACTCCAGTGCTTTGCTGTATAAGAAACCTACCTGAAGGGTAGTTATGGTGAATAATCAAGGCACGCACATTGTTCTGTGGTTGAGCACTGTAAATACTCATAAATCAGCACTTTAGAATGATTAGAGTCAGAAGGAACGTTTAAAGATCAGGTAGTCCAATCCTTCTGCCTTAGGCAGGGACACTTCCCACTGACCAGGTTACTTCAAACCTCATCCAGCCAGTCTTGAACACTACCAGGCACAGGGCATCCACAACTTCTCTGGGCAACCTTTTCCAGTGTCTCACCATCCCACAGCAAAGCATTTATTCCTCATATGTAGTAGAGGAATAGAAGTCTCTCCTCTGTTACCTTTTGTCCTATCACATGCCCTGGCAAAAAATCTCTCTCCATCTATATAAACCTCTTTTATACCAAAAATTTGCAAAAAGAGCCTCTTCTCTTCTCTTCTTTAGACTACACAACCCACATGTCAGAGTATGATTTGCAGTATGGGCATTACCTTACAGTTGGCTCGAAAAGAACCTGCTTCCTTTGCAATAGTCTATGGGATGTAGAATGAGACTAGAAGGAATACACAGAAAGTAGTTTGGATACTTTACCTGGGATGTGCCTCATGGGTTAAAAACTGGCAAACAAAGGCACACCATGCAATCACCTCTCCTACGTCACCTGTGCCTGCAGGACAGTCTCTTGCTCCTTTAACATTTTGGCCTGGAGCTTCCATTCTGCAGCTTGGTTCAGGAGCTGTGTTTTGGGCAACAGAGAAAAAATTGTTAGGTCCCTAGATTATCAGTTGGAAATCCTCATGCTCCAGCTACTCATGTTACTGTGATAAGGAGTGGCCTAACTTTCAGGTGAATATAGTTAGAGCAGTTAGGTAAGGCAGACTATTTGGTGTTATCCTGAGACATGGGACAGGCTATTTGCATTCCATGGGCATATTTGAATAGGAGTTCAAAACCTACTTGGAATTAAGTGTGCAGTACAGTGGGCTATAAAAACCGTGGCATTTAACCACATCTTCACCAGACTTCTAGAGAATGGTTATGATACTTTCTGGCACATTCATTTCAGCACAGCTCCAGCCAAATTCCTGCTCTCCAGTGAATGGCAAGCTTCCTTTCGCATTACCGACCATGAGTTAGCATGTGGGGATGGCCACAGTCAGACCTGCATCAAAAAATCTGGGAGTTTTCAGAAAGCCAGTGCATAACAAATGTTATACATTTACTGCTGTCTGTTATCTTTGGGCTCTGTTTGCAGTGGCAAGTGGAGAATTCCAGCTCAGGGTGATAAATGTCTCAGGTTAAGTAGGCAGCCCAGGAGAAGCTTAACTGCAATTTCTTCCCTGGCTTTTCCTGGGAAGGTGTGCTTCCCTACTCCAAGGTGTTTGGCAAAATCACATTCTGATCTGCAGGCTGCAGATAAAACAAGTGGAGGATTGGTTAAGGCTGAACAAACTGTAGGAATGAGGTTTGCGGAGACCTTTCCTGGCTACAGTTCTGAGTCAGCACTTCCAAAGTACACAGTAATATTTTAGCAATTGGTTTAATCTAAAAGCAGGAAACATTTACCAGGGTGTTAAAGAAATGTCCCTGTTGTCTACCAAACATTTATAAAGTGTTTTATTAGTCAGGCCAAATATATTTTAGAAAATGAATGCTAATGATAGCTTGAGAAATGAGACATAAAGAAGTTATTTTACCACAGGATTTTGCTCTGTTGGACTAAATTGAACTTAAATTGTACTCTAAATTGTATTTAAAATAGCACAGCTGGGCTCTGAAAATATATTGATAATTAAAAGGACTGTGTACGTCTGGGGATTTTATACTGGAAGTGAAAGGCAAGTAGAAGCACATGCTGAAAATGAGTAAAAACTTTTATTCTAACCATTTTATTGGAAATAACACATGTAAACTATGCAAATACCACCTGGTAAAAGAGCTGAGGATAAACCCTAAAATGCTGACGGTCTCCAGCTGTTTGTGGGACAGAGACTATCTGAATTAGATTTGCTGCATATATAAACATATGTATATTGGCTCTAGAAAAATATTTCTTTCATCAATTCAGCCCTTTAATTTGGACCCACTGAATTTTTAACATCTAAAGTTTCCTAGACAAGAATGTTTTACAGGTCAATTATGAAGAAATTATGTGTTGTACTTATTTTATATCTGCCTCAATTTTTATTTTGATAATTTAATTTGATTCCATGGAGATAAATCAAGTTCTTTAATTCAGGTCTTGTTGATTAAAATTTCAAATAGGATATGCCATGGCCAGTAAAAAGAGTTGGCATGGTTAAATGAGCATCAGCTTGTTCATTTATTTTCTCAGAAGAGGTTATGCTTTTCACGTACAAAAAAAATGAAACAAATTTTTTAAAAGTCTGGATGAAATTTGGACTTTTAAATTTCACCTTTCTTTGATATCTAATTTTTTAGAGTGTCTTTTAGAATTTATAGGGTTTGAATGATTTAATGAAATGTGCTTCAAAAACCTTCAGAGCTACCCAGTCCCTAGGCCAGTCATTACTTCTTAGGACTGGACTTTATCTGAATTGCTTCAATCTCAGCTGGGGTTACCTCCATACCCAATGTGACTGGAATAATGAAAAGGTCCCAACTCCTGCACCATGTGTTCGGCCACAGCACAACAGATGGACAGAGAAGGCAAAGAAAAGTTGCATCTTTTGCCTCTTAATGAAATCCCTCTTTCTTATTGACCCACATAACTTCTGCAGTCAACAAAAATCTGAGAGTTAATAAAGTCTTCTGTAATGGAAGCAAGCCACAGAGAGGCTTGCTCAAATTAGCACATGTTCTTATGCAGCCTGAGGTCATCTGCAAACACCAAGCTGGGAGAAAATGAATCAGAACTGATACATTTATTAATAGAGTATGAAGTGGTAACAAGGAGGCTGAAGTATCAAGAAACGAATAAATATTGCATGTGGTGTTTACAGAGCAGCACTTTAGTGAAGGGTGGTGATGCTACACTCTATTATTAGAGCTATGATAGCTGCTGGAGGCCCAGACAGTCACAGGGGCTGGCTTAGTGAAAATTAAACTTCTCTTTTTGCTGTCAGACTCTGTAAATTCCAATTATGTAGTGCTGACCAGTTGTGGGATGGTGATAAAAGAGCATCCTTAGGTCAAGCTGTCCCTTTGTGGAAACCACACGTTAGGAACCACTGCTGCTTCAACAGGGAATTGCATCCTTTGAGGCATGTGTAGAGTGAACTGTGCAAGCAATGAGATGACCTCCTTCTGAGGTGCTCACGCTCTGCAAGAGGGAACACTTCTCATTGTCTGAGGTAAAGAAGTTTTGCACAGGGGCAAAGATTCCCACATGGAAGAAGTGCATGGGAAGGCATCAAAGTGAGCCTTCAAAGAGTAATCAAATAGATAAAAGCATACAATAATTTTAATTTAAGAACGATTGCAAAATCCTGCAGCAAAGGTCATGCACAGGGATGAGAAAATTCTATGGAGAGAAAGATTCTGAAAGCTGTTCTAACTTTGCATATTACTGAGCTGGAGAGAGTTACAGCTAAGTGAGAGAACTCCATCAAAAGCACCTTGATTTCACACATACATGTATATACATTACTCCCACAGACACTAGCACAATGGCTGGGTGGGTGGGACTAAGAGCACATCAATAGGATGGAGGTGGGAGCCAAGTGTAGGCCAGCTCTCTGGTGCTGGGCTGCCTGTGATGAATCATGACATGCCTAATTATGCCTTGACTCATTGCATGGCTTTTGGCCTTCATTTCTGCAGCTAAATCTACCTTGCTTGGAGGTGATGGGTGATGTTAGACCCACATCACCAGCCTACCTCAAGGACAGGATTTTTAAGCATTCTTTTGGACAATGGGAAAAATATTCTTTGTACACTGTGCATACCATTATACACCCACTGCATAAAGGTTTTGTAGCTTGTTTTCAAACCTGTTATTTCTTACACACAGCAAAGCCCAAAAGAAAATCTTCCACTCCCAGTTGTAGACAGTGATGACTTTCAGTGCTTTAAAAAAAATGAAAATACCAAATCTCTGCATACCAGTTCTAGATAATACATACAAAGAAGTTTTGGCTAAAACAGGGACAGTCACAGATGACAAGCAGCCCCAAAATTCATGTTCTGAGAGATGCAGCATGAAAGTCTGTATTGACACAAGGCCGTATGTGCCAGTTTTTCACAGAGCCAATGCCTGGTCTTCTATATCTTCTGTTCTGAGGGTTTTTTTTTTGCCCTCAGTATCTGAAATCTGGTACTCATTAGCAGAACTCCTAGTGACATCAGTAAAGTAAGCCCATATTTGCTTTGCCATTGTAAGTGATTTCTTGGACATCTGGAGATTTTTGGAGTTTAAATCTGCCAAGAATCAACGGTCATGAATGAAATTCTGGGGTTTGGCTTTATGTAGGTTTCAGAGTGAAGGAGAATAAGTCAGCTGGACTACAGATTGTCATGCAGTGATATGCAGATTTGCACAAAGCCCCAGCTCATTTTCACCCTCACTCTTTAGCAGGGAGTAAAGCTGAGCAGGAGTGGGTGTTCCAGCTGCAAGATATGTGCAGAGAAAGAGGATAAATGCTCTTATGGGCTCTTTTTGGTAAGAGGTGTATGCTGTGTTTCCCTTGTGCTCTAACAAGTCTTAGAGCCCCGTATTTTCACCTAATTTGAGTATTTTAAGATACCAGTTAGAGTCATGCTTGTGCTAATATATCTGTTTCCAGATATGGGGAAGGGATAAATGTCCTCTCTTTATAGAAGTGTGTCATGCTGCTCCTGAGTTAGCTGGAGGACAGGTGAAAACTAAAGCTTTCTTGCAGCTAATGAGAGCCTGTCACTCCCTCTGAGAGCTGCTGCCTCCACTGAGAAGAGGGACCACGTGCCTGTGTTGAACTCTGATCCTTTGTAGATGTGAGGATTGCTGTGAAAATACCAGGCAGTCTGAGAAAATTAATTTTAGTCTGATTGAGTCACAAAATGTGTCAGACTACAGATGGAGGAATGTCCTCCTTTCATCCCAGCTGTGCCTGCAGAGGACATGCCTCCTACTTTTCCCTGTCCCCCTGCTAGAGATGTCCTTGCCTCCAGAAAGGGAGGAAGAGCAAACAAAGCTGCTAAATGGATCCAGACCCTGCCTGCCTGACAGAGGCACTGGCAAACCAGTATAAGGAGGGAAACAGTGAAGGGGAGGCTTTGTAAGAGCAAGTGGCTCCTGTGGATTCGTCTAAGGCAAAAGTGGATCTGTGGCAGGATGCCTGGGGAGCCTGGAACCTGGGGGAATAGCAGCATTCAGCCATTTCACTTCAATCCCACATTCTTGGTCTCCTCTCTGGTGGTTTAGCTGTGTGCATTCATGTTGTGTGGGGAGATGGAGTATCAAGTACCAGAGACAACTGAAAACCAATGGCATCACCTGACCCAACATCACCACACACCAACTACACAGTGACAGTGAGTTAGGGGAAACAGTCTGGGCCCTAACCCACTGCTCTGCAGTGTGCCTCTAAATCTGTAAATGAAAATGAAAGCAGCCTTTCAGAGGCTGTTCCTTTGCATTGAGCACTGATGGTAGCTATAAAAACTTCTCTGCTACTGTACCCAAGATTAGACCTGAATATATTTGTGAAATAGCATGCAGGGCTTGTTTTGGCCTAAAGCTAGATAAAAGACAGACAAATTAGAGGGATAGGTACATACATATTCCTTCTCTTTCTGGTGTCGCTCCTCGGCTTCCTTCATCATTTCCTGAGACTGTTCCAACTTGGCATCCACCAGTTTCTGTTGAAGTTCTCTGTGCTTAAATATTTTGTCAAGGTGCTGTAAAAAAAACCAAACTGCTGAATGTGCAGGTTTAATTATCTACACAGACCTTCATGCTTGTACATGTACAGCTATTTCTGGAACACTTAAAATCATTGCAAAACAAGAAGACACTCCTATTGCAATTACTAAAAAGTTATAGCTCTGATAAAAATAAAATGTGCCAGAATTAGCATGGGAAGGAAAACTGGTATACATTATCAATTTTGATTTATTGTAAGGGAAAAAAAAGCCTTAGCATATTTGCCAGTTTTAAGGTCTACATATGCAGTCATCAGTACACTCTAGTATGACTGAAGATCAAATAATTGCTCATCAATAATAAATATGCTGGGCACAGACCTTTTTTGTAGCTGTTAAATGGCCAGTGGATCTAAGCCACAGTGTGGATGGTGGTGTAGACACATTGCACCTGCAGTACTTGGGAGCACATGTCATGTGCACAGCTCATGACATCCTCTGTGTAAATACAAGCCCAGCATATCCCCTTTGGTCTGCACACACCTGCACAATGGAGGGCCTGGGTGACAGGACACGAGTGAGGATCTGGAGATAAGACCAAACAAACCAGAGGCCTCCTCTAGCCTGTAAAATGTCTGCCTCCATGGTGACTTTCAGGAGATAAATGTTGCTGATAGCCTACTTCAGTCTTAATTCACTTAGATAAAATTCATAGGAGCAATTATTCTGTGTGTGTCCCTCTGGTTTACATTTTCTTCTCATAGACACCACAAGAGAGGAGTGTACATTTCCTTCATTCATTATAGGAATTCATACATGATTCAACAGATTTGGAAAAGCAGGTATTGTATCAGTCATTCCAGATTGTAAAGATGGATAACTTATGTTTTATTCAGTATGATAATGTTGTCTGATTGCACTGAGGCTCACAGTAAATGTATTTAGAAACTATAAAAAGACCCATTGTGATATTTGTTGATGTTTGTCATAAAATAAAAAAAAAAGGTAGTTCGGGATTTTACTGGAGGATTTTTTTCTGGTGTCAAAATTAAAAAAAAACCAATCTATTTAAATTCAAAGGGTCTCCTTTATCTTTTATCCTAATTTTCTGCTTTTGGGAAAGGGTCAAATAGTTTACAGAGCCCTTCTCCAACCTGCTTCTGGAGGTAACAGAATATATTTGTTGTCACCTGCAGAACAGGCTAGGTAAAGGAAAGGGAGCTGGGATGTATTGAAAGGGAGCTGGGATGTATCGAAAGGGAGCTGGGATGTATCCAAAGGGAGCTTAGTGGGAAGGAGGAAAGGGATGCTGGGGGAGGTCCCCAGGGATTTGGGGGAGCTCAGCAGACAGCTGGCACCGCTGGCTGCTTGGGTGCCTCAGCCCCTCTCCCCCAGCAGCAAGGCTGCCGTGGCTGCCACGGGCAGGGCGCTGTCCCACGCAGTTCCATACCACAGAGACCTGGCTGCAGGCACGGCGCGGCTCAGAGAGCAAAGCACCCACCCTGTGAGACAGCTGAATGATGGCCAGGCTGCTGGCAGTGCCTCCTGATGCCCTGGGACAGCCAGACAATGTGCTGCCGTCCCAGCCAGCAGCCAGGGCACTGCTCACCTCTTCCCGCAGCTCGTACTGGTCAATGATGCTCTTCAGCTTCTCTGCCAGCTCCGTGTTCTCCTGGCAGAGCTTCATGTTCCTCTCACTCTGCTGCTCGATCTGAGCCTGGATTTCACTCAGTGTGCCCTGGAAGTGATTAGTTATTTCTTTCCTCTTCTCATCTTCCTCCCGTGCCCGCTGGATTGTTTCCTCCTGTTGTAAAATGGGAGAGAACACAGTAAGTGAGAGGCATAATAAGCAGTTCCAGAAAAACACTGTTTCAGAGTAGCATAAGGCTTCCCTTTGAAGGATTATACGTGTTTGCATTCCTCTTTGGAGATTTTCTTGCTTTCATCTGCTCCAGCATTAGGCAAGATTCTAAATTTACAGAGCCAATTACACAGTGGCCTTGAAAAAATTAGGGAACTAAGAATTTGCATTTATAAAGATGGATGTAGAGCAGAGCTTCAGGTCAAAGCAAGCCTGAAGGAGAGGACATACATGCATGTCTTGATTCATGATACTGCATCACACCTCTTTCTTTGGAAATAGATGTTTAGTGGAAACAGTTGAAAGCTCTTTTATCAAAATTCTCTTTGACTGAATTAAAAAATCACCTTTTACAATGCCTCATTTTAACAAGGCATCTTCATATCAAATTCATGGCCTTTGGGATTTAAATTTTTAAGAGAAATCCATCACTTGCTGAAGACTCCAATTCCTCAATTTTCCTTCTCTAATTTTTTAACTGACATAAACATTTGCACTAATTTACTAGCTAGTGAATTCAAGGAAAGCTTTTAAGTTGTTTCCTACAGAATTAAGACAGTCAGATTTAATTTTTTTCCCTATTATTGAACTTCTGTTTTAGATTTGTTTATATAAAAGGCAATGCAGAAAGAATCTGGATTAATTGCTTTGGATCCAGTAATACAGACTACTTTTATTCCTTCCTCATTTTCTTCCAGGGCAGTCTGCCCTTCTGGGGAAGGTAATCCTGATATAGAATTGCTAGACCATATCTGCTGTAGTTACAAATCAGGCCAGGACCACGCTAAAAACTCACTCCACAGAATGCAAATGGCATACTCTAATAAGGTTTCAACTATCATAGTAATTTGCATAAAAATCTCTGGTAACACTGCATATGGATATTTTCTATAAATATATTTGAATAAAGCTTTAGCTGACTCTAATAAGGTATAATTTGTATCATGAATGTGACATAGCAGGCGTTGATTTGGGCCCTGCTCATAAAGTAAGGTGAATACCAAATGACCCAATTTCTGCTTAGCATGCACAACACGAGCCTGATCTAGGACAGCTGCTGTTCAAGGTAGGGCATGTTTGTCCTTTTGCTGTCCAGGGAGCAATAGGGATGCCAACACCTTGGATGATAGGAGGAAGGCAATGGAGCCATTAATAATACCCTGGTGCATAGAAATTAATAATACCCTGGTGCACGGAGCCCTGCTGTGCTCTGCAGTTCACACAAGAACCTGTGTGTGTATTCATAAAGAGCAATACAAAGTGTGAACCCAGAAGGACTCTCTCTCCTAATAGGAAGGAAAAATTTCATGTGGAACTGGGCAAATGACTTGGGGGTTGGGTCCTGGTTCAGTACCTGGCTTGGAAATTGGACATACAAAAAATGTGCATCAAGATGAAAGAGAAGCTCTCCAATTTTTTTTTCTCTGTTGGTGAGAATGATTTTGAAACATTTTGCATTTACAAACAGCAATAGAGCTTTTTGTAGGTATTTTTTGTTTAAATCCTTTTAGCAGAAAATGACCTTCCAAAGTAGAGTTAAAAATGCTGCTCAGAAGATGCTGTAGATCTATTGATTTAGCATTCCCAAAAGGAAACATTTAATTTTCTTTTGAAAGCACATGTTTACGAACAATGTCATCCTTTTTATTTTTATTTGAAACTTTTTCCAAATTTGACTTGAATTCCTAGGTAGTGTCGATTAAGTTAGAATTCTATTTTATCTCTGATACACCGTTTAAAAAACTCCTCATGTCTCTTAGTTCTCCACTACATAGGTGCAGCCCTGAGCAGGCAGAAGAGTGCACGTGCTTCACTTCAAGAAGTCAGAGTGAGAAACTGAACTTGCATGTCTGAAGTTGTCTCACTGTGGCTTCAAAACATCCTTCCTCAGAAACATTTTATTGTTCTAATGCAGGTAGCCTTATAACATGTCACTACTGTGATTTAAAGCTCTGCAGAGTAATAAGTCCATATGAATATAAACCAAAAAAAGGTGGATTGTGCATATGTCACACCAAACAGTTCTGTAACAAGGTGAAACGAGACATCCTGAGACTACCAATCATGCAAATGTAAAAAACCCAACCCTCTGCATATATGTTACTCAGAAGATCTTATTTCCAGCTCTTCTGAGGTAGAAAAATGATACAACACAGAGCACAGAGACAATACAAAGATTCATGGTTAAAGACACTGAGCCAGCAAGCATTTATTTGCAGGATGCAGGATTTCTCTGTATCTGTTCTGCTTTGGAGAAAAATATACTTGAGAAGGATATTTTCTGGGGAATGGGGGCTGGTATGTGTCCTGGGGAGCTCCTCAGGGGCCCTCTTTTGTTAAATACTTGAGATCCCAGTCACAGATTAAAGGGAACTGGCTGAGCAGAAGGACAGCAGTGTGGCTACAGCACTGAGCAGAGACCAGTCATAAACTCTTGTTCTCTTTTCTCTGCCCTTTCTGAACCTTTGCACTCCCTGTTTACCCTTTCAAACATATGTTCTTGTCCTAGTGCAATACTGCTTTTGCTCTCATGTTTTGCTGCCAAGAATGTAAGAATGTAAAACCTTGTTAAAATTAAGACAGGATATTTTGCAGTTTGGGATTTAGCACAAGAATGTGAGATCATTTGTGAACAGAAGAGTGTGATTGATACTGGAGTTGTTCTCATGCCTCTCTGGGGCAGTTCCAGAAGACTATTGGTCTGCTGAAGCCATATCAGCCAAGATGATATGAGTGAGGAATCCTTTTTTCAATGAACTGTGCTCTTCATTCCCAGGCACCACGGTCTGAGCCAGTTTGGAGCTGAGCCCATAGCTAAAGCTGTTGACTTTTGTGACATTTGTATGAAAGTCATTGCTTAATGCCTGATGGCAGGGAGGACGAGGGACCTGAGATGTTCATGTCACTACAAGATGCTAAGTAGCTACCAAACTGTCAGATAATTGGCAGAACATGAACTCCATGCAGAGAAATGAGTTGCTGTTGCTCTTAGCAGAGCAGCTCTTTATTGCAGTGGGAACACATTCTGCTATTTCACAAACCTTTATTCTGCTTTTCTTGGAGGGAGAATTAAACATCTGTGTAACTGCAAGAAAAAAATCAGAGTAGCTGGACTACATGTAAGTGAGAATTTGAGGCTGGTATCCAATACTAACCAGAAATTTTTCTTCTCTGATCTGCCCTGTGGATTTTCAATGCAGCTCTGCATTGAATACATATTCATCACCACTTGGCTGCACGGATGTGCAGTTAATGGGAATTCCACACACCAGATGATTGAAGATGACATTTACATGACATGATGTGCATATAATGTACCACATGGTAAGTCAGAGGGGGTTTCTGATCTGGGCAGGCCAGCTTTCTCCTTTGCTATTGAAATGACATCCTAGCTTCTATTTTCCACGTTTTGAAACATAATCAAACTGCTAATCCCAAGCACTAAAAAATTATGAATCTCTGTCCTGCCAAAACCAAAATACAAATATTTAAGCATAAGATTTTAAAAATTCCATTTGATGGATTTTCTGGTTTTGAGCCCTCTCAGTACAGTCATGAGTGAAGAAAATTGCACTCATTTAAATAAATAGAACATTAGTTTCTGGACATTCACAGATATCTAGGAGCTAAAGCATAACGGCAAATATTCCAAGAACTATGCTAAAATTCTTAGAGAGACAAAACTGGATAAAGATAATGAATGTTTTTGTTTATTACTTTACTTCTCATGCATTCTGCAAGTGTACTTTGTCTTACTGTCTTATTTAATTTTGGGGTTTTTTTCTACACAGCATGGGAACCTGAGGAAAGATAGTATTCTGGGTTTCTTAAAAGGTCTCAAAATTCTTAGAAAGAAGTGATGAAAATACAAACACTTCTTCCTAATACCAGATCACCTCAGGCATATTCCCTGGCTCACCTGGCAAAGATACACAATAAAAATAAGAACTGAGCCTGAAATTTATAGGTTTATTTAGAGAACCTAGTCACAAAGTAAAGCAGTCCAACAGGTAAAAAAATGTTGAAAAGAGACTTTCCCAATTGCAAAGATGAAATGTGCAAGGAAGTATTTGTATACAAAGAGAATGGAAAAATCATGCTTTCTAGTAGGAAGATTAATAAGCATAAAGTAGCTGTGAAACTGTATGAGGAATTCAACAAAATTTGCTCCAAATATATTTTCCAAATAGAATTAGTTTTTTAAATGCCCCAGTCTTCACTGTTTAGTTCCATTGATATGATTTGCTTAGGAACATCAGTTAAGGCTATGCAAAGCACTGTACACTGTATCCTTAATTCACTTTAAAACTGGCTCGTATTTCTTTTGAAAGATTTTACCCACAGGTGGCCTGGCAAACCACTGTGGATCAATATTGAGGAATGGCTCAGGTCTAATACAAATGACAGGCACAAATTTAATTTTCACTAGCAGTTCTGTGTGACTATAACTGAACACAGAAAGATTTGCTTCTAGCTTTCCTACGTATTAAACTGCTTTTATCCTTCTACTAGGGCACACACTGGTTTGAGTGTATGAGTGACTATTCCCTCTCCCAGCAGTATTCTTACCAGCACACAATGAAAGTCAGAGCAAGACCCTGAAGGCCAGCTCCTGAGCCAGTGGAAATGAATGAAAATGCATTACCTGTAATAGAGGTTATATCAGGTGGAATTCTTGCTGCTGACAACTCCTACGTGTAATTCTGTACAAAACTATATCCCCAAAAAGAAAGGCTTTGAATAGATCAAAGCAGAGGCCTTTTGTACACTAATACCAACACTATCACTAACATGCACTCAGAAAAAAAAGGATGATCACAACAGAAATATTCTTCTTGAATGTACTTTTTTTTCAAGGAGCATAATCATATTATAAATTTCACATTTAAATGGTGTGATGCATCAAGCAATTGGTAGACATGGTGTATGGATCCCAGAATTTTGACACTCCTGAAAATTTTCTCTTTTAACTGATTCTCGTAATCCAAACAACTTCCACAAATAATGTTGGCATTCTTCCTTTCTTGACATTTTGTGTCTTTAGACAAATGTCCTGAATGACTGATCCTCACAAATCACTTGAGAAAGTCCAAGTGCTTGAATTACATGAAAACACCCACCAGCCTCCCGTGAGTCCACTGGAGCAAAGCTGCTGTTCCTGTGGTTCTGTCCATGCACATGCATTTGCATCTGCACTTTGAGGGACATGGTCTGTTAGTCCCACTGCTCTACTCTGCACTGAGCTCCCTAATAATGTAAGGAGAGCTTAGAGCCAATGTGGGCAAACCCATTGTCCAAAAGTGCTGGGGTATTTCCAAATGAGAAACAAAGGGGTCTTGGTGTAAATGGACCTCAAGATCAGAGTGTATATATAATTATTATTATTGCATGTGTAGATGCAAAAGTGCCTTTGATTTGGTACTAGAGGGCAAGGTGTCAGCATCATCTTTCCCCTCACTGCTGGGTACTGTGCTAAGGCTCCCACTCACCTTGAGGTTCTTGTTGTGCCTCTGGAGCTCCCGGCACAGGCTCTCAAGCTTGCTGCGGGCGAGGATGGCTCGGCTGTGCTCACTCTGCAGCTGGTCCTTCTCCTTGGTGATCTGGGCCTGTCTCTTCTGTAGATACTTCAGCTTTTTCTGCTCAGCACGATGTTCTTCAAGCTGGGCGAAACAGGGATTAAAAGAGGGAAACATTGATTAAAATGAAACAAAGCGGGATGGAAAAGAAAATTAGCTCTTTTGGTCTGGGGAAAGTCTTCACGCTTTCTTAACCTCTTAGGAAATCTTTTGTATTTACCAGTACTAATATGATAGGAGAGAAGAACCTGGAGATTCCCAAGCATGCTTACCGCAACAGTCCCAAGTGTGTTGTACTGTGGGTAGGTGAACATAATTTTTAACATTCTTGTCACACCATTTTAGCTCTTCCTTCTTTGGTTTGAATTTCTTTGAAGGACATCTGTGAGGTTTTTATTTTTGTTTCAATGTTTGGAACTAGAGCAGTCAGTAGTGCTTTATGTGGTGAGATTTCTCCAGATCATGAGGTGATACAGTGGTTGCTAATTCTATTTTATTTTTCAGTTTCCTGAAAAAGAAGCAGTTTCCTAAATATCCAGGAACCTGCTGGACAAAACAACAAAAGAAGAGCTGAAGACCAGGAATGCTATTCATATGGGGGCTTTGTTGCTGATGGAGGAGAATTCTCTTCAGAGAAGAGTTTCCCAAAATGACATGTGGCACTTCCTCTTGCCAGGCTCCTCTGGTCACAGGACCATGTGAGAGTGTCTGTCAGTTGTGTTTCTGAAGGTCCTGTCATCACTGGGGTTGGGTCATGGTGCATCAAACCTCTTTTGGGCTCTTTGTATAATTCCTGGAGGAAACAGGGACAGTCCCTGCTCTTCCCTTGGGAGCCTTCTGTTCTGTGGGTGCATGACTCCTGCCTTCCCTGGAAGGCTGGTAGGGAGCAGGGTGGATTTGGAGGGGGCAAAGAGGACCAGCAACATAATTGCTAATAGTAATGCCTGCACAGTCTGGTTATTTCTTTTGATGCGTGTCCATCACTGGATGTTTGGAAAAAAATTCCTGTACTGTAAATTAACACCCTAACAGTGAGGTCAAAGAAGTCTTTCACCTCTGAAGCTTTTCATGATTTCATCTCCTGTTCCAACACACAATAACCCTCCTCACTGTATCACAGATGTGCATACATTGCAAGGTATTTCTGAAGTCCAGATGTTTTCTGATTGAAAAACAGTAGAACATGAGCTTAAACATATGAACCTTAATAATAACAGTTGCTGCTAGGACTACATTATCTAATAATATACTACCACTTGTACTAATTAACCCCAGTATGACTGGGAAAGTCTGTGAGCACTGGGGAATGATGTGCAGCTCAAACAAGACAGTCAACAGCATCATATTTTACACTTTCATTTGTTTTCTGTAGATGTTCAGTAATTTATGTTTACAGTAGAGAGCTCTATGTATTATTAATCAAATCACAGCTAAGTATACCACAAAACAATGCTCTCACCAGCTTGGAGTATATTTACAGTTAATGTCCAACTTTTAACACGTGTATTGTCTACTTTTGCTCCTATAGATCACAATACGGGCTTTTGCATCTAGTCAAGCTGCACTAGCTGAAATAATTTTTCTAGTATTGTAGTAAAACAAATTTATTTTCTGTAATTAAGGCTGAGATCTTTTTCCTTCATAAGTTTGTTCTTGTCCCCTTCCCCTTGTGGGGGGATAGAATGTAAGAAAATAAAGATAGTGCAGAAGGTAGTCTCACCCCTGAGGAGTTGCAGCTGTACTAATCACCAAAGATTAGGAAATTAGGAACAGGCCTGCCCTTAATAGGCCACAGCTGTGTCCAATAAGAAGATGAGTGCTACAAAAGAGTGTGTTAGCTGGATGAGAAGGGAGTTGGAGTTTGTTGGTTGTGCTGTGAAGGAGTCAGTGCTGTGAGGAGATGCCCATGAGAAATCACTGAGAAGGCATGGGACTTTTGCAATGACAACATCCCCTTTCTGCTGAAAAACATAAAAGTGTTCTTTTTGCTTCGCATTTTACATGCACAGCCTGTGCTCAGTGGTTAATGATTTATCCAAATTTCATGATTCACTCAAACTGCACTTGAGATAGGGGGCTCAGAATAAAGTTGGTATTAATCTTGATATGAGAAGTCTTCCACGCATTTTTTTGCCTTTTTTCCCCCCTAGTGCAATATTACTTGCACTAGAAGCTTATATCTTCAAGTTCTCAGTAATATCTAAGACACGGTGTTACTTTTTCAATGAAAAAGGCAATTCGCTGATAAATAGGAATGCCAAAATGCTCTCCAATGATAATTTTTAATGAATAATTAATGAAGTAGAAGCTAAAATTAACTGAAAATAGAAGCAATTTTGACTTTTGAAAGCTGTCCTAGAGAAACAGTCAATTTAGGAAAGAAAAGTTTATCTTGATCCCATTGTAGACAATGTCAGAGCTTGTATTTATTTTTTAGCATATTGTCCTTGCACCCAGCACTTGTAAGACTCGCAGGACCTCTGAAAATAATCCAGTTATAAACAATTCTGTGACAGCTGCTTGTAAGCTAAAGCTGTCGTAAACCACAGTCTGCTTTTATAACCCGACACACCAGATTTAGGGAATGAGATGTTCTCTGTTGGTGAGTACAAGCGTGGCAGAGCTTGTGCCCAAATGCCTGTCTCACTTCCCCATTCCCCCCTGGTGTGGCTTCTACCTTCACCAGCCCATGCTCCAGCCTGTGTAGTGTACCCACAGTTGTACAGACTGTGCCAGGGCATGGGCTAGCAGGGACATAACATTGCTGGGTGGCCCCTTCAGCTACAGCCAGCCCCAATGCTACTTGGAGCAGGGGAAGCACTGCCAAGCACCCAGCTCCATCTATCACATGGCTACACCTTCCCCTGAGCTGTGCTGCAACAAGTGTTTGTGTCACCACATGGCTCACCAGACCAGGGAGCTGATCTGGCTGGAAAACAGCTCAGCAAAAGCAAGACATGATCCCCAGTGTGTGATGGGGATGGACGAGAGGGAGCAGGGAGAGTGGTCACAGCTACAGCCAACTGCTGACAAGCCATTAATCACCACATGCCCCTCAGCCACTTCAAGTGAGCAGGGTAAGCCTGTCTCCAACAAGGTTTTTGTTGTATTTAAGGAATGATTTATTTCAGTAACATTGCACAGTATGTCAGAAACAAGTGTTCAGTACTTTTGTTTTAAAAGCACCTTGTTCCTGCATGGGCTACTGGCAATCCAGCACCTGTTTTATGCAGTGCTGCAATGTCATTTGAATGCAGTGGAAAGTACTTTGTAGAGGAAGAAGACCTATTTCAGTTAATCCGTGAGCATGAAGTCCCTTTAAGCATGAGATATACTGTGAACAGCCTGAACCCAATTTATGAAATCAGAGGATTTTACATGAAAAATCGAACGCTAAATTTCACTTCACATTATGATGAGACATGGACACATCTGTGCATAAAACCAATTAAAAAGTCAATGTTCTGCTTCACACATTTTTCAGCACTCCACAAAGCATAAAATGCTGCTGCCTTGTCATTTGTAAGATTTCCACAGCTTATCATCATACAGTCCTTTGACTACAAAGGAAAATATCCCTTCATCTGAAAATAACCCATCTTAAGTGTGGAAAGAACAGTCAGGTAGGTGGCATTGTTACAAGAGTAACATTATGATGGTAGGGGCTTTGACTCTTTATTTCATTGTGCTGTGGATTCTCTTACAACTGGTCTCAGTTGTCTATTATCTGCTTCCTAATACAGGAAGCTTTATACTAAATCCTGTATTATTTTCATTTTGATGAAATCACCAATGCATAATTTAAAGCAATACCTGCAACAGAAACATGCAAAACTCCTTGCAGGAGGTGAAGGCAGGAGCCTAGACACCAGTCTAGGGTGTGGGTCAGTTTGGTAGATTTGCCTTTAAGTACAAATATTCTGCCTCATCAACTTTCTGGCCCAAATCTTGTTTTCCTCACTTTTTACTTTTTTTCTCTTTTCTACCCATAATTATCTGACCATGACAACTGTATTGGATTCACTTATCAGAACAGACACTACTGGTATGTGAGGTTTGACCATGCTGCATGTCATGTATTTTTTATACCTTCTTGTGTAGGCAGTTTGTACAGAAAAGAGCCAACATTGTACTCACCAGCTCAGCATACTTCTTAAACAACAGGTCCAGCTTCTCTTCTGGAGTATTCAGCTTATTCAAACTTTGCATCAGTAGGGTGGCTTCTTTTCCTTAGAAAAAGAGGAAGCAGAGATTTGATGCTAGATAGTTTGTAGCTGATGTACTGTTATGAGATTGGCTATTTGAAATTGGTTGGGCCTGTAAAAACACAGGGTGAAATGAGGCATTTTGGAAGGAAAGGAACAATTTTTACTGTAAATTTCTGAGTTTTTCTTTGCCCCGTGAGAACAAACATGCTAGGAATTTCCTCCATTTCACACCTCGGGAATGGGCTTTTTTCTAACAAAAGCATTGTCTGTGAGATGCTGTTGTCCTGTGTAATCTGATTTCCATTCAATGTCTTTGCAAGATGATTAGGTCAGACACATGGCACATTTGACTGAAATAGGACAGAAAGGGCCTGGACCCCAAAGGCTCAGGAACAGCTCTCTTTGTTAGTGAAAGTGGATCTGGTGTATTCAGCTCCTCTTCAGAAAGTCTGGTGTATTCAGCTCCTTTGCTGATAGACCCACACAAGACATGAAGAATATTAAGTCAGATATAGAGACTATGGTGTGGAAGTAAACAATCAGAGGGTGGTAGGTGCTGCCAGCCAGGTCTGGGCTACGTGATGCTCGTGTAAATCAGTTCCCTGACTTGGTGGAGAAAGTTTGTATTCCAGAGGGAGTCTAATAACTCCCTGGGTGTGCAAAGCCAAATCACTGCACAGCCATTCAGGTATTGCTTCTCCTCTGATACCTCTTGGTTTTCATTTCAGCCCCAGGTATGAGCTTGAACACTGCTTGTTCATAAGATACAAAGTGCCCCTGACATCCCTGGAGATAAGGTTGCCTGTGGTCCCAGGGGCTTGGACATGCTTTTCCAAATGCTCCTCCTTCCTGAGACTGTTACACAAAATCTGCTTTGGGCTGGACATTTTCTAGGTTTTCAGTTCTAGTGCAGGCTAGGAGTACTGTGTCTGGAGAAAATCCTTATTTCACACTAAATTCTCTCAACAGCATCAGCATAAATAAGTGTAGCTAAAAACAAATCCTGGTGTGAACTGTCACAAGGGCAGATGGAGAACTGTGTGTTGGTAGGGTTTTCACTGAGCTTGATGAAGTACCAGTAACAGCACCAAAGCCAAGGCAGTAGAAACTGAGGAATTTTCTTCTGGATATTCAAAGAATTTTTGAGGAAAAAAATCCATGCCATGTCCTATGCTTAGTCCCTTGTCTGTAAGAATGTCTGTGGTGATTAATTTACAGGCTTTGTCTGCATTTGGGTTTGGGTTCTGATGCAAAGGAGAGGCTTGAAGATTGGCTGGAGTTAAATGTAGGCAGGGAAATAATTTACATCTATATTAGATTAGAATGTAACTACATTGCTCTCTAGTGGCTGCCCAGCAGAAAGTACATGTATTCAAAAACTTGCTAAGACTTCTTCTAGCTCAGCTGACAGCCCTGCCAGGGCTGAGGTGTTAGAGAACAAATGTATCTAAGTGACTTTGTCCAGTGTGTCATTGGACTGACAGCTCTGGCTAACCAATGTGGGTGGTCCAGTAGTACATCAGTGTTGTGTGGTACTTTTTTTTGTAAAGAACTAATATCTGATATAGCCTACATGTTGGATAGTGCCAAACATTATTATCAGTTATAGAAAAGTTGTAATGGTCACTGTAATTTTCAGTGGTAGCTGGAGGTCCCTATCATCCATACCACAACTTAACATGGTAAAGAGCAAGGACCAGGGAGTTCTCACTTGTGTTTGCAGAAGGGCTGTGTGAGTATGAAAGTATTTACCTAGTCCCTTCAGGATTTTTTTCTCCAGCTTCTGCTCCTTGTTGCCACTGGGCTCCTTTGCTTTGGAGGCATCCCCAGGAGCCAGCTTCTCTTTCTCACTCTCTTCATTTCCATCTTCGTACTCTGCATCCTCCAAGCTGCCTGGCTCTCCCTTCTCAGGCCTGTCTGTTCCTGTAGCAGTGCTTTCCTTCTCCATCAGGCTCGTGGCAGACCCGTAGGTGTTAATGATGTCCTCCAGCTGCCGGCTCAGCTCCTCTGAGATGTCACACACGGCTGCTTCGGGCCAGCTGCTTGGCTGCTCCATGGGCACTGGAGCAGGGGATGGCAGGCCAGGGGCAGGTTTGTCCCCACTCTGCCCCTGCATGTCCTGCCCAGGTGAGGTGGAAGACTGGTCATTCTCCATGCTTAGTGCAGCACCTGACAGAAAAACAAATGGAGGGTTAATTTAAAGGCATAAAACTAGCCATACAAAGAATTAGCCATCAAGCTGTTCCCAAAGCTTGGCCAGCATGTGAGTGATTTTGTGTGAAATTTGGGATGGCAGCTTATCCATTGGTTCTGGCTTGACAAATATGTCACACTTAGCTAAATAACCAAGGTGATTTGCCTGCAAGGAGAAAAGCAAATTATATACTTTCCAAGAGAAAAGCCTACCCAAATCTAACACTTAAAAATGAAAACCTCTTATTCCCACTGCCAGCAATGACACATGAAATGACATCTCAGTCACTTATACCATTTTCCTCCTTGAATAAAATATTTGCCACATATTTACTTTTCTTGATCTATTTACTTGCAACACTGGCTTCTGATATGGGCAGCTTCACTTCAGAGCTGCATTAGTTTCATTTCCTGCTTCTCTCATGTTGACACATCTTAAGTCAATAATCACAAAAATATTTCAATATTTTTAATATTTTAGTACTTATATTTTCAGTGCAACTGCAAATTGCACTATGCCCTTGGAAAGCCCAGCATGGTGCTTGATCTACAAGAGACGTGGTTTGGTACCATCACAATAACAGCGAAGAATAAGATTAACAGCTATAAACCACCCTTCTCTTGTACTTGCTGCATGCTGCTGACAGCTTCTTTGACAAAGTACAAACTGCAGAATAAATCACAATGAAATAAACCCAACCACACATACACAGTTGGATAGTCCATGGTGTTTTGTGGGGTGAATTTCAGCTAATTTATTCCCAGTTTGCAAAGGGAAGCTTTTGTTTTCTCAGGTTTTTTATCAGCTGTATTCAGCCAGTCAAATACAGAGCCCCCAGCATAGCTGTGTTCCTGCTCTGGCTCACCCAGGACCTGGTAATGAGGTTGTCAGCAAGAGCATCCTGGGCACCAGGAAAACTCAGAGTAGTGAAGGCCCCTTCCCTCTAAGAGGGAGAGACTGCTGGCACCTCTGTGTTGCACTCATGAAGTAATGCAGAGGTGTGAGGTGCACAGCTGGACCTTGATCTGCAACTATCCCCCACTACTGCTTGACTGCAGACTCTGTCCTCTTTCCAGCCATGAATCCTTCTCTCTCTTTTCCAGACTGATTTTTGTTCCTCTCCTTAATAATATAATTTATAATGGTGCCAGTGGGGAAGAGGGGAAGAAGCTTACTTGGTTGGTTCTTTCCAGTATGTGAAGTGATTGCTTTCTTATTTTTTAAAAGATTTTGAAAACATGGAGCTGACTGAGAATCATTTTGTTCCCTGTTCAAACAGGCTGCAACATATGTTTTTTATAGTGTCTAAATTTCTACAGCTTCAAAACTATAAATAACATGACCAAAGGCATTATATGGTAAGAGAGATGTCATTTACTGTAATAAATGACTCAGTGTTCTTAAATTCTCCCCAGCCAAAGTGATGTTTGGAAGTGCAGTGATGGCCATCACTAAGGCAACATTTTTGAAGATTTGATTTTCTAGCTATATGACCAGGTTTGCAGATAAGATAGTCAAATGAGTTATCATCTCTCAAGCAAATAATTGAAAGCTTTGAGTGGGGCTGTTAGCTATAAATCCATGCCCCTGCAGTCCACCCACAGATACAACTTGCCAGCAGAATTGGTTTAGGAATGCATCTGGACCTGGTCTCACAAATCTGTCACACAGTCATGTCCCATTCTTTCCTCACTCCTTATGCTATAGTCACTATATCAATGCAAAATGATTGTAAAATTATAGTGATCTGATTTGATGTCATATTGAGTTTAATTGACATTGAAAAATTAGACCCTATATGTGCAATTTAAGTAAATAATTCCAGATAGCACAAATGTTAGCCTCCTGTTTGTGATCTTTTTAAACTAGACTTAATTGACTGCCAACTAATTCAAGGTCAGTAAGAGTATTGTAAAGGCTAAGCTAGACACTCCACAAAATATGTGTTTATCTCTGACATGTTCAGGCTAGTGTTTACTGTTGCAATCATTAATTTGAACTAATTGGCAGTTGGCAATCAATCAGCTAGAAAACCCAGGACTACCAACTCTTTTTTAGGCAGAATAAAACTAAGAAAGTATATCCCAGTTCAAAACAGCTATTTTTGTTATATGTTTATCACAGAAGGAGAGCAGAACTGCAAAATGCTCCATTTCCAAATATTAATTTCTTTTCTATCTACCCCTCTTTGTAAGAAGGCTCAAGCCAATGTTCTCTCTGTACTCCGACCCCTTGGCTGCCTCCCAACTTCATCAATCATGTGGTAGCACTCTCTGGCTAAAGGTCTCCTCTTATGTGAATCACAAAGCATGTCTCCAAATACTGTAGGCTTTAAATACACTGTGGCAATTGATCTGTGCATGATGTGTCTCAGTAACAATAGAAAAACATGGGTTGAAGAAAGAGAAACTGGATTATTAGAATCAAGGACACAAGATGCTTACAAGCTGGCCTTGCAGGAAATCTTCCCTAACATACATTCCTGGCTAGAAAGGGATTAGTTATAATCAGTCTGAAACCATGGCAATTCACAACTGCTGAGTTTCCATCCACCAGCCCAGAATGGTGAGCAGGCAGGAACCCCAGAAAAACACAGCAATGAACTTCTAACCCAAAGGTGCCCACCCACTGGGTCATACTAGCAGTTGTATTTACACACACAATAAATATCCTAATGTTTTATTTTGTTCTTCCTCAGACTAAACCAGAGGTCTGATAACTGCTTTCCAGCACAAACACAATGCCTGTGAAGACTTCTGTACCTTGTTTTGCACAACAGCTTCCCCAGCGCTGCAGTTTATATTGAGGGAGTTGCCTGCTTACAGCCTTTGATGCGGGGAGTTTTTACTGCAGCTGGCCCCAGTTCTCCCTTGTACCCCAGCCTGCTTAACCTTGATGTACACAAGGAATTCTCCCTTATCAGGCCATAAAAGACTTTCAGTGCCAATTTCAGCAAGACCCAAAGTGTTTGCATTATACTCTGTCTTAAACACACTAATGCCTAAAAATTAGGTGACAGAGTCCAGAAGAGGAATTCCTTGGTTTTTCAGACTTGCCCAAGTCTGAAAAAAAACCAATTGCCTTGGTTTTTCAGACTTTTTAGACTGTCCACTTTTTCAGTTTTGCAAGTCCTACTAGCATTACTGTTGGCTCCAGGCACTGAATTTCCAACACAGCCTTATTCTGTTTTATGGAAAGGGGGAGGAATGGCTACTCTGACTGAGTCTGAGCATTTCATCTTGTTTACTCTTTTTCTCCTGCATTCCCAAATCCTGGACCTGTTCCACAGCTGTGAGATCAGCACCTTTCTTGGCTCTGGTGTTTTGGATGGAAACTTGACACTTGTGGTTGCTGCCTACAAATAGTCACTGTGGTTCTCCTCTCCTTCAGTGGGGAACATCCCCAAGAGCCAGCGGGCGCTGCTGCCTCCCCACTGTAAGGAAGACTCTTCTCCATTCTCCTTCTTCTGTTAAGAACTTGGGAAGACTCAGGACAGAAATGGAGCTTTCAGCATAGCTGAGCATACAGCCTAGCCACAGCTGCATCCAGAGGCAACAGCAAAAGGTGCATGCCTCAGATCAGTCTGGTTACATGCTGTTTGTTTGTCTGCAATTATATCCCTCAATATTTCACATTTACAGCACAATTTGCCTTCACTGTGCTTTGAAAACAGCCAGTATTTCCAAAGTAAAAGGCCAGTAGGCAAGGGCCAATGACTGACTTAGCAGAGCTGCAATAGCCATCCCACTGCTGCTGTGAAAACTGTTCCTGTGCTGGGGTGTGCCAGCCCACCTCTCTCACTGCTGGGAGCTGGCATTGCTGCCCAGGCACCCTCTGGCATGACCAAAACACAAATTAAACATCTTCTTCTTAGCTTGTCTTACGGCTGCCTTGAAGACCGTCACAGAGTTTTGTTTATCTTTTATAAACAGTGTGCTTCCCCTTCCTTCTTATGGGATTTGCTTCCTGATTTCCTTCTTGCAGCTTTAACTTCTAGAGGGTTTACAGACTGGTCTATATTTAGTTTTTGCATCCCCCTATATTCAGCAGAAGGACACATGGCACCTGCTCTGCAGCCAGGAGCTATTTTAAGCTCTTCTAAAATGGGTGATGGTATTTAGCACTTTATGCTGAAAGTTCACATACACACACATTTCTCTAAAACAAAGCTTTATATATATTTGCAGCAGCCAACACATGCTGATAAAATTTGATTTTTTTATCTTTATATAACACCAGATTGGTCTGCAGTGACACGTCAAAGCAGCAAACATTAAACTCTGGAAGTGCTCCTGCTCTGATCACCCTCCAGAAAAATACAAGTACCTTTTTAGAGTCTAGAAAAACAGTGCCCTATGTGTTACTTTGGAAAGCAGAGATAAAACCAGCTGTATCAGCTACCCACTGCATTTGAATAGCTTTATGGTTTATGTGCAATTTCCTAGTACAAAACTGAACAGACATTTGGAGGTTTCGTGGCAGTTTTCCATACAGGCTCAGAACTAGATTTGGAGGCTTTCTGAAGCCTCCTGCTTCACCTTTCATGTGGCACCTGAACCTTGACCACTGTTGTAGCAGACCACTCATGGCCCCCAATCTCAATTCAACACAAGCACTACCAAAGTAATCTTAAATTTCTCTTGATCACTCTTGAGACAAGAATTTCTTACTTCCTCTTTCACCAGCAGCCTTGGATACCTCCCTGTTTTCCTCAGATGTCACATTGGACCCAGACTTTCCTAGGGCTGTTCCTAGAAAATGCAGGTTGACGCTCCCAAAGGGAAGTACTTACATTAAAGCCCTTGTGCCATGTCACCAAGCAGTGACAGCAAGGAAGCTGTTCATCAGACTTACCGCAGCAAAGAGAAGATCTGAGCAGAGGAAAAAAGCCAGGCAGAAACTCAGACGAGGGCACTCCAGCAACAGGTTCTGTAGTCCTGCCACTGAGGAAAGAGAGAGGAAGACAGAGTGAGGCGGGAAGGACAGAGTGACACAGGAGGAGCAAACAGTGCAGGGACTGAGCGCGCCCTGTGCAGGGACTGTCTCTGATAGGCGCAGGGGAAGCTGCCTGCTGGCTGGCAGCATGAGCCAGCTATGTTGGCTATTCCCTTCCCTGACAGAGATAGCATGAGAGATTAGAGACTTGGGCCCTCAGAAAGAGAAAAGAAAGGAAGGATACTTGCACAGCTGCTACCTTTCAAATTTAAGTCTTAATCCCTCAATGACTTGAGGCGTTGTGCTGTGTGAAATTTGTCCGTATTAACAATAGATTGGTCGAACTTGGTTGAATTTTTCTGTGCTACCACAAAGACTGGGATGGATTTCCATAATGTGAGCTCCCAGCTGTGACTGCCCTTTGCAGCCTGGAATTTGGGCAGGATTTGTTAAAAAACAGACTGATTCTTAATCATAGACTCACTAGCTGGAAGAGAAGAGACCACAGGAGGTCTTTAGTTTAAGCTCTTCTTGAAGGAAGCTCAGCTGTGATCTCAGACTAGGTCTCTCAGGGCTTT
Source organism: Agelaius tricolor (assembly GCF_023055355.1). Lineage (NCBI taxonomy): Eukaryota > Metazoa > Chordata > Aves > Passeriformes > Icteridae > Agelaius > Agelaius tricolor. The sequence goes on from NW_027269261.1 coordinate 51,652,244, forward strand.
AAATTGGTCTTTAAAACCTCCATGGATGGAGGCTGCATGCCCTCCCTGGGAAGCCTGTTATCTGGCTTGGCTGTCATGGCACTGAAAAAGTTTCTCTTTCTACCTAGCTTTAACTTCCCTTGTTCCAGCTTGTGCCTATTACCTCTTGTCTTCCCGCTATACAGTCCTATAAAGATTGTCTCTATCTTCTTGATAATCTCCTCCAAAGCTGTCCCTTTCCCAGGCTGAACATCCAACCTCTCCTGACAGGACAAGTGCTCCAGTGCCAGCCACCATGGTGCTCCTCAAAAGTTGAATTGATCAACTTTTCCATTAAGGCAGTGATACTAAAAGAAGTGAGTGGTGTAGCTGCCCCCAATCCCAGCAGCTTCCAAGCAAATATTGTAGCCAAGATAACCGGCCTGACCTACTTTCTGCATGTGACTGTGCTGGATCACGTTGGCCCAAAGTTGTTGATTCAAGCAAGCAGAATGCTCACCAGGGAACTCAGCTGCATGCTGCTTATGCAGCAACCAGCATTTCCCACTTCTGTGACCCACAAGCCACTCAAGCACCATCTTTGAGATGCCATATCACCTAAGCACCATCTGCTACCCACTCCCTGGAAGGAGATGTAGGTCAGTTTAATGCACAGATATGCAAACTATGGAGAAACGATAGGCTGGTACTGAAGTGGCAGCCGGGGCTATGAGAAGAGAAATGGGACTTGGTCTCCACTTAAAAACAAAGAGGCTCAGAACAAAGGGTGGCAAAAACTATAATGATTTGGAGTATGCTTCAGACTGATCCATGGCAACAAAAGAACCAGAAATGCTTTGTGCCTGATTTACAGGGGATGTCAGAGAAAGCAGTACTGGGTAGCTCAGTATCAAGAACTACCAGTTCAGAAATAGTCTCTATGTTAGCAGCATCTCAGACTTTTACTGGAGAGGACTAAAGGTCTTGCTATGTTTGTGGAGCTGGTGGGGCAAAAAGTTCATGCTTGAGGTGGTTTCTCATTAGTCTTACTTCTCTACTTTGAAAAGGCCACTCCTACAATCTGGGGATGCATGGGCATTGTGGCTTCAGGGAAAATTAGTTCCTCCAATTTTCTTCAGACACTGGTGGTGGCTTGATAGAATTCCTAAGGAAGTCACTGATTTAGGGGTGAGCTTGCAAGGTCAGGGGCTTCTGTAGAAAATCTTTTGGAGAGGGTTGGAAACTGGCTTGAGAGAAGATAAAACTCTGGGGGTGTTTGTGACAGGGCAGGGTGATAGATCAGAATACCAGTGAAAATAAGAGTGTTTGTATGGGCTCTTTGTGCTCCTCCTGATTTGACTGAAGAATTCTGTTCCAGTCCCTGTTCATTTTTCGTTTGAAATAAAATCAGCTCTGAGATCAAAATGCACAACTGAGCTACCAAGGAGCTAAGTAACAGCTGAGCTGTAGAAACTCACTCTGGCATAGTCTCCCTCCTTGGCAAACACAAGGCAAGACAGGTTCAGCTTTGCTCTCTTTCACTGGCGTTAAAGTTATTACGTGTCAGCTCGTTTTTGCAACAGCCTCACAGCACGTATGGGAATGCTTATCACAGCTCAAATGAAATTATGGGATTCACTGGGCACTGGGAACTTGGTCATGTCCCTGAGACATCAGAGTGCGCTGATAATGGGAAATTAGTTGGGGTCATAATTATAAAAATCAGCTACAAGTAGTAAAAAGCCACACATTCTGAGTTGTTCCTAAATATGCAAGTAAATAAAGCAGTCTGTGGTAGAGTCAGGAAATAGAAAAGCACAGATAAAATCAGTATTACTAAGTTTGTGGGGAGTATGTGGGTGTAGCTTCAGAAGATTAAAAGGGATCTGCTGGATTTCGAGCTGTGAATTGAACTGTCATAGAAATGGAAAGGAAAACTCAGAGAGAAAAATTTAGAGGAGTGTGTTGAAACTGCCATGCAGGCAATTCACATGCTGAGGGCAACCAACTGACTGGCTCTTGGATTCTGCATGCTGGGATGGATACATCTGGTGAGCTCAGGAGAGAGTGGACTGAAAGTGCTTTCTGTGGAGCCTGCACAGTGTCTGAGGTTTTAGCTTGGACCTGTGAAGCACAGTGTCTGAAGTCTCATCTTTTGCAATGTTTTAGGCATTTCATGTCCCTGTTTTGGGGAAGAGAAAGAAATCATTCCCTAATACATGAGAAAGAGGAGAAATGTACCCTCCTCACATTAAAGCTAGATGACTCCTTGAGAATTTGCAGGAACAAAACTGAGTTTATTTTACAGATGTGTTCAGCTATGAGCTGGATTGCATATCAATAACCCTCGGCTCTCTTTGTTGCATAGTGGCATTGACACAGAGGTCATAGAGAATATCACAAACAAACTGTCTATTTCTGGATTAAACATAATCATCATCAGCATAAATCTATTGAAGGATGGACTTCCCAGGGGAGGAAAAAAACTTCTACCTGTATTGGTCGTTTGCTCTATATAATAGAGAATGTGTTCAGCCTTACCAAATGGAAGGACAAGTTCATCATTAAGTCAATGTTATTGAAGCTTTTGGGTTTCCTTCCTATCAACCTCTGACATACCTTTTCCCTTCTTTGCCTAGGCCATTTTCCACAGCTTCAACATTCACCTCTCACCTGCTCCCTCCTCTCCTCACTCCCTCCAGCGCTAATATTGCTTTTGAGAGTTTTGTGTGTTCCTTCTGTGTTCCATGGGATAGTTTAGGTGAAAGACTGATGTTTCATATTTAGAGTCGCTCTCTCAAATGCTCAAAGGCTTTAAGAACTGCCGACACTGAAGACAGTACTGTGTTGGATATAACCACTTGAAAAAGTTCCGAGGGTTTATTTTTCACCACAAGCGATGGCAAGCCTTATTTGTTCTACCACCTAAACGAACACTTAGTTTCTGCAGAAGCCCTACTATCCCCTGGAAGCCATACAGACTGATTTGTCCTGCAGGCCAGTCTTTTGGCAGAAGGCAAAGAGGCTGCAGAGGTTCTCCTGCCTTCTGCACTGGCAAGGAAAGGGCTGTCTGCACCCTTCTGCAAATTGTAGCTGCTCTCCTCCATGACCCTGCTAGCCAGCAGCAGAAGGAAATTTGGCGACTAGCATTTCCAGTCCTGTCACACACAGGCATGCAGATGTCAGTGGACTGCCATGGTCTGCTACTTCAGTGCCAGTTCTGTATCAGTGAGAGTATAATTTTTTATTCTTGTGCAGGAACTTCTCTAAGAATTTGAATGAGTTTTTCATGGCTTTCCTCCTGAACAGTTTTTGGTTTATTTTTTGACAGATACAGGTTTTTCAAATTATAGTGTGCAGGGACAGAACCACTTGCTGTAATACCACTATTTCAGTCAGTTATTTTATAAACATCATTACAAGGCCAAACACATCCTGGGCTGCATCAAAAGCAGCATGGCCAGCAGGTCAAGGAAGGTGATTCTTCTCTATTCTGCCCTTGTGAGACCCCACCTGCCCAGCTCAGCACAAAAAAGGTGTAGGCCTGTTGGAGAAAGTCCAGAGCAGGGCTACAAAAAGTGGGAGGACCTCTTATATGAAAAAATATTAAGAGAATTGGGGTTGTTCAGCTTGGAGAAGGGAAGATCTGGGGAAACGTTATAGCAACCTTCTAGTACTTAAAGGGAGCTTATAAATGAGAAAGAGCGACTTTTTACATGGACAGATAGTGATAGGACAAGGGGCAATTACTTCAAACTGAGAGATGGTAGATTTAGATAAGATATGAGGAAGAAATTCTTTACCGTGAGGTTGGTGAGGCATTGGAACAGGTTGCCCAGAGAAGCTGTAAATGCCCCATTCCTGGAAGTGTTCAAGGCCAGTCTGGATGAGGTTTTCAGCAACCTAGTCTAGTGGAAGGTGTCCCTGCCTGTGCCAGGGAGGTTGGAACTAGAGGGTCCCTTCTGACCTGAACCATTCTATGATTCTATGATTCTGTGATTCTATGAAATAAAAATGATCTGTTCTGTTTAAATATGACCATAATATACTAATGTCATAACATAATAATTTAATATACTTATAACATGATAATATACAGTAACAAGCAGGTATGTAAAATACAAAATGAAAGTATAGTGTTGATGAAGAATTTAGAAATGCATATAAACATAAAACGTATAATTTGAATTTAGAAAGAGCCCTCATAACGGATCTTGAGACACAGAGGCACAGTGACGTGAAGAATGGTCTAGAAGTCAGAAGGCTGCTCAGTCTGGCAGGTTTTTCTGCCATTGGCACCTACAACTAAACCAGTATAGGGAGAGTCCTATGATTTTCCAATAAAAAGTTTGCTAAGACCAATCTCCACTGGGTTTAATTTACTTGGATAGAAACATTGTAAACACCAGGACCGATAGGACATTTTCTATAGTGGTCTCTTGGGAATAATTTCTCTCCTGTTTAGTCCTCTGTTAATGTGAAAAAAGGAGGGGAGGGGGAATAATATATTTGCATTCCACACTGTATCAATTTTCTACAGATTTCCTAGCTCCACATCAATCTCAAAAAGGTTGGAAGGTTGTGATTTGCCTTCTAATAAGATTTTATGGCCTGAAGAGTTTGTCATATACCTAATGTTTGCCATGTTTTTTTCTTCCAGAGCTCAAAGATCCTGACTACCAATGGCACTTAATAATGCAGCCAAATTAGCTGACACAGAAAACCCCAACAGGCAACAGACTTAACTATTTTAAGCAAATAATTTAATTCTTAATCTACATCAGTAAGAATATAATTTCTGCAGTGTAGCAAGGAAACCACTCTAAGAATCTGGAGGGAATCCCCATGGTCTGCTACTGAACAGTTTTTGATTTATTCTTGGAAAGATTCGAGTCTTTCGAAACTTTAAGAGCTAGCAAAATCAATTATCAGGGTTTCAATTTTCTCCGGGCAATTTCCACCGCTTCAGCTTGCCCAGGAGACAGACTCTACATAAATACATTATGCTATGTGCTACTTGGAGAATTTGGCAGTCAAGAATAGCTCCACTTGAAAAATCACACAAAAGGTAAAGAAAACCCTCAGGTGAGGCATGCAGTCACACCTGAATGCATATTAGCAGTTTGAAAATAACTCTTCTCCATATATAAAAGTAATTTATTGGGAAGGGAAAGAGCAGTATTAGCTGTTTCTAGTTATTCTGGTACTGCAGTGAAGTTACTGCTGATTTACACCATCATAAGTGAGCACAAATCTGGCATGAAACTTCAAAAAGGTACTGAATCCTGAAACAATCTATTTTTGTAATTTCATGTCATGTAATTTCATTTTAAAATGATACTCCTCCAGCTTGAAATCATCTTCTATCAACACACGATGGGAACAGAGTTGGGCCAAGTCAACCATCAACCCCAGACATTTTCTGAGCCTGCCAGGGGAAATCTCTGGGCCCAATTCAGATGTGATCATGCTGTAAATCACATATCAAATGTAACTGGGAAGTCTTTTAAATGACAGTGGTATATTGGTCAAGGGTGAGTTATAGAGAAGAAATTATCTATTACGGCATGATAATGTAGACAATTATTTTGTAAAAGGTACTTGTCTTTGTCTTTTCCTCCCTTTTCTAAATCCTTCCATTTGCTAGTAATGTTCACTTGCATCAGTTTCATTATCAATATGTATAGTTTATTTTAGATTGCTGCTAGAACTGGCTTATAAAAATTAGAAATGGGAAAGACTCATTAAAGGCTCAGTCCTGCAGCTGCTTCATGTGTGGAGCTGTCATTGATTTCCCAAACAGCACCTGCTTGTGAGCAGCAGAGAGAATAAAGCAAATTAGAAATTGAAGGCTTGAATCTCTCAGCTGTATGAGCTGTATATGGGCAGGAAAGCATCTCATAATTGGAGCCAAGCATCTTTCTCTGGAAAAGTCCAAATTCTGCTGATAATCATAAGGAAACTGAGGGGGGCAGGGGGCTGAACAACACCGAGGTTATGACTAACCTGTCTAGGAATACTGGAGGAAAGATTAGGGCCTGACACAATGAAAATGACAGATTGAGATAAATGATACTTGGAAATCAGGGAACATTTGTAGTGAAAGATAAAGATCTGTAAAAAGAAGTAGGAAAATAAGAGACAGTGATGGTGAAATAAGTCCTAATGAGGATCTTATTTTATAGGATAATGACAGGGTGGACAATGAACTATTAGTTCAGAAGGAATGATCCTGTGATCAGCAGAACTGGCAGCACTACCCTGATGTCTAAAACTGCTGCTGATGTAAACACCAATGACCTATTTTAAGGCATGCATGGAAGGAGAATCACTACATGGAGAATGCAAAAGGATGCAAGAGGTATACTGGCACTGGAAGATCAGAACTGAAATGGTGTCAACTGGATTTTTTATAAGGGTTTTCTAGCTATGCAGAAGCACCTTATTAAACATAACATTTGTGGGACCAAAATAATAAAGAAGAAAAGAGAACCCTAGAGATGAAAGGATGAATAAAGAAAAGATCAGGTGAGAGTGAGCTTCATGTTTTACTAAGCTGAAAGAAATACAGGAGGCAGCATCAATGTCCCCAGCTTGTTAGAATACAGTAAATCTTCATTCTGTGTACATGAAAAGCCTATGCAAGTCATATTTATTGGGAAAGGCAATTTGGTCTCTAACTTTGATCCTGGACTTGAATAGGAGTATACAGAGAGATACATACATAATATTTAGCCTTAGGTATCTTCAGATGTGTCTCCAAAACTCCATTACTATGAATTTAAAGAGTTGTTTTTCCTCTAACAGCATGCTAAAGGAGAGGATGGGTCAGATCTCAGTGCTTTTCAATAGCCTCAGAGCAGTTATGTAATTTGAGACTCTCAAACTATATGGAATAGGAATTGCTGAACTAAGGGAAGAAAATTAACTGTTTAGCCCCCCACCTGGAATCAGAGAGAACAATTCTAGTTCACTTGGAAACTCATCAGCAGGCAATCTGTAATATTGTCTGTGCTTCTATAGCATTGCAAGATATATCACTAATTACTGTTTGCTTCTGTGGTTTCCAGTGTTTTCCAGTTGTGTAGTAGCTTGCATGAAGATTGTAATATAACATATTAACTTCAACATCAAGCAGCAGTGAACTGCAAAAAGCACATTGCACTCATTATTTGAAAGGGTAAACTGAGACACAAAGCGTTACATGTTAATGCACAATAAATAAGGACCTACTCAAGGTCATGCAGATGGGAACAAGATGTGCTCAGATTCTTTTCTACTCTGATTGTGGCATGCTTGCTTAATACAGGAGGACCAGAGTTGCATACTTAGAGTGAAAGGGAAGTCCACCTCACAAAAATGTTCTGTGTCTTTGTGCGTTTTATGTGCCTTCACTTTCTGCAAAGGGTTTACATAGGTTGAAAAATTCATGTTACCTGCCCAGCCAGCTTGAGCAAAGATGGTCTAAAACCCACATTGCTTTTAAAACAGGAGGGCTGTTAGGTAAATATAGGACTGCAGGGCCTAAATGTTAACCAATCAAATCTATTCCCGTACAAAGGAATCGTAGTCCACATGATCAGGGAAATGAGTAATTTTGATTTTCATTAAATTAAAAAAAATATCTGTGAGATCTCAGAGAAATTTCAGAGGTTGTGACTACAACAACCCATACAGGAGAATGCAAATAAAATAACAGGACTGTAATATCATTATTCTAACGACTAGTAAATATTACCTTTTTTGGTTTGTTTTCCTTCCCCCCATCATTTGATCTTTCATCTGTCTTCCCTGTCTTGTAAGATAGACAATGAGTAAATAACCAGAGCCACCATTCTGTTATATGATTTTGCTTTCCTGGTGCAGCAGGCTACTACTGTCTGGTTGCACCTCCAGGCTTCTCAGTGTTGGCTTCTGTGCCATAATCTCTTCTCTCTAGATCAGCTAGCAGAGCAGGCAAGAAGGATAGTCACAATTCATATGACTGTGGACTGTTTTACCAACAACAAAATAGGAAAAAGTAAAACCAGTCTTTAGTCCTATCCTTTTTCACTTATTTGCCAGTCACAAAGAGGAAAAGCTTTTTGAGGGCACACTAGTCATTAAGGCCCTCAGAAACCTCCTGTGTGCCAGCCAACAGCGAGCAAGGAGAAAATACAGTTCTTTTGAGTCCCATGTTCTCTGTATTCTCTTTCCTTTTATGTTACCAACTAAGGTTTGACTAGCTGGGTCCTTGTGAGGCTCTATCAATTTCTAAATCCTGTTCCATGACCCAGTTCCTTCATAGACCATCAAGTGTCAAGGATACCCACAGATCATCAATCTTCCACATAACCTTCATCAACAAAGTGGAAGAAGAAAGTCATGCAGCATTTCAGCATGATCACCCGCCTCAGGCAACAAACACTGAGGAGTCATGAATCTGGTAACTCTTGGCACAAACAGGCCTAAGCTGGCAACTTGCCTTTCTAAAGGAAAGTACAAAATCTCCCAGATAAAAATGGATGCTTTACTGGCAGTGGAATTGGTTTGGATGTTAAATATTATATACACATATGTTTTTACTTTTTTAGCAGAACAACCAAAAAACAGAAGTGTCTGTACCCTGTAGATGTGACATACATGAAAGTGATTCATGAATGTAGTTAAGCTTCCTAAAAAAGCAACATGCAATTTCCTCACAATGAAAGAGGCTGACCAAAGCCACTGACAAGCACTTTGGAGCTGCTCATATTTTTGAGGGAGGAAAAAAAATTTAGGAAAATATTAGTCAATCACATTTCCATCTACTTTCCTTTCCTTCTCAGTAGTTAAAGACCACCTGCTACCAGGGTGATACAAAACCATCAAAACTAAGAAAGAAAACGTTTTCAAGTTTTTTCACTTTAGGCTGAGAAAAAAGCTAATCATAAGGTCACGGTAGTTCTTTATCAGAATGATTTTAACAGTAATAAACCCCAGTAAGTTAATGTCAGAGCAAAATATGGACCACAACATTCTCTAATCCATTCGTGACCCAAACATCACTTTAAGGTTATACTCAAATATGTGACCCTATATTTGAATTAAGTTAATGAGAATATCAGATAGATTCTCAGTCATCATAGTGATTGCAAATTCTGATGCAATCCAATCAGAAATTACCACTGTTACATGAGGTGTTGGAGTTAGAGAGGATGGTTCCTGTCTGCATCTGCAGTGCTGTGCTCAATCCACATTTTAATTGATCCAGCAGTGTCTCCAGCAACACCACTCCAGACTCTCAAGAAGGACTGAAAAGACCCAAGACTAATTTACACCACTATGGTATAACCTGACCAAGCAAAATATAGTCCTCCTAAAATGAATAATGTGTTCTGAGCGCTTTTAGGCCCACTGATTCTGGTGGGGTGACTTTGGGGGAGCTGAAGTAACTGCATGAGACTAAGAATATGCTATGTAGTTTTGGCATAAAGTACTGCCTGCTCTCTAAAAAGGATCCCAAGGCTGTGGCTATACTGGATAAGCCATCTGTCAGACCTTGATTTTTGACTTGGACTTCACTGACCAAGCAGTTGTCTAGGTCAGAACTGGACCCAAAGACCACTGATCTACATTTTCATTATAAAGTATATCTGGAAAAAAAATCACAGGTGAATAATAAAGTTAAGTCCTGTTAATCTGTACAACTCAAGACCACTGTCTTTTGAAAGCTAAGCATAAAAACCTCAAACCAAAATCAACTACAAACAAAAACACACACACAAAAAAACCCCCCAAAACCCAAAAAACAAAACAAACCAAAACAAAACAACCCCGAACAAACAAACAAACAAAAAAACGAACCTAAAAGAGAGGGAATAGAATGTAACTCCTGAACTTTGCCTTATCTACAATCACAGTTATGAGAATGCCATTCAGGGCAAAGCTGTTATGTACAGTAAGAGCTGGAGAGATCTGAAAGAGAGGCAAGGAAAAAAAGTAGTCTCTGTTCCTTCCTCAGGCCAAAATACTGAGAGTTCAGCTTTGGAATTTAGAAGTGCTCTGCTTCACCGATTCCTGTGGAGCCAATCTCGCCCTTTAAAGACACACCTTGGTAACAGAGCTCGGGGGAAAACAACACAGTCCTCTAATAAAGGACTTCATTGCTTGCAATATTTACATGTTAAACAATGTCAAAAAGATCCCTGGACCAAGAGGTTTGGGCTAAAGGAATCAGTCTAGTAGAGTCGCTGTGTGTATTAATCTAATTTTTGTGAAGGCATTGTGGGATTGCCAAGAAGCAATTCCTGCACTAGGTAAAGGCTCTGCTCCATAAGCATCCATCACTACTCATTCAGACTACATTCATTCAGTTAAAATGTATACGATAAATCAAATTAAAAGACTGCTCTTTTAAATACTTTAATCAATAAGAAAGGCAGGGCTTCAGCAACACCTAGCTACAAGCTTCCAGTACTGCAGCCTCTCCGCAGCACTCTGACAGTGAGGCTTTATCTGTCGTGGTAAATGACTGACTCTGGTTCAATACAGAAACTGTGAACTGAAACGAAGAACCTCCAAGTAAGTATCAACAATTTAAACAGCTCCTTGTAAAAATCTGTCTGATTATCTGTGCATTGACTTCTTTCACATAAAGTGCTTAATTAAAAATGTCAGGCAAGGTCTCAAAAGGTGACAGCTCAGACGGAGACCAAGAAGTGACGCGATGGGATGGCAGGCTGCCCTGCAGCAGGTCCCTCTCTGCGGAGCCAGGGGTGGGACAAGATCCCTGTCAGAGGTTCCTCTTTTCCTTATAGGGCAAAGTCACAAGGTGACTTGTGACAGACCAGTTGTCCCCCCATCACCATCCCAGGGCACTGCTGCAATAATGCACCACACTGGCTGGCCATGCATCCCAAAGCAAACACGCTGCCACCCCAAGTACTTCCAATGGTTACATTTGCCCTGATTAAACCGGAGTGAGGACATGAGGAAGCACAAGGCCTGTGGTGCTTCCTGGCCACTGAAAGAGTCCCACCAGACAAAGCTGAGATAGTGTGTTACATGGGATTTAGGAAGAGAGGAGGTGGTTTTTAGAAGCAGCACTGAGCACAGGCTTCAAGCCCATCCTTTGGCTACAACAGTTTCCAGTGTGACAACTGATGGGAATGGGACAGCTGATGGGAACGGGACTGCTCCCTGCTCACAGTCCAGCAGCAGGGACATGCATCCTGTCTCCAACCTCAAGAGCAGAGAAGCTGGTGCTCAAAACTGCAGGCTTCATTGACTCCATCCAGCAGCAGCTTTGCTCACTTATATTCCCCTAAGAAAATGCAGGTTTTTCTTGTAAATAATGGTCTGTGAAGAAGGTTAACATGTCAATACCTCATGTTTTCTCGAATTTTCCACTTTTCTGGCATACAGTGCCCTATCAGACATGATGAGCAAAACCAACCTGTCCTGACCACTCCACTGATAGGCACCAGTTCATAGCATATGGTTAAGGCTTTACTGGTCTTCAGACCTTTTCCCTAAAACTTTCTTTGTCGTGGTCACTAATTTTTTTCAGCCTGCTACTTAGAAAGGCTTTGGATTTGAACATTACCCTTCATCTCCTCGTTGGATCACACACTGGCCTTAGTGCCGCCTGCTGATAAGCAACCCAAAATATAACTATATAACCCTTATAATCCTATAAGGAACCTAAATATAGCTATTTAGTTTCTGTACAAAGCAGATGTGTGTAAAGGTTGGTGTCTTTCCCCATCATTGGGAAATCCTAGGAATTAATTTCTGTCTTCAAATACATACTCTACTTCATGTAAAGTTGATGGAGGGCATATAAGTGTATGAGGTTTGTAGACAGAGATAATATCACTTATTAGACCAAATAATGTAACTTGAAGTAAATAGAAAAGATTTTGAGTATCAAGCCTTTAAATACATATCCTGGAAGAGAGAGCGAGTGAAATCTGAAATACTCTGTGTTACTTGTGTTTGAATAGCAGCAGATAAGACATTTTATATACTCTCAGAAATGTCCCCATCTCCTGCACAGTGCACTATTGCTAGCAAAGCAGCCTGCAGCAGAAAACTCATAGGGCAATTCTTGGGAGGCTCTTGGTCAAAACTGCCCTCAGCATCTTATGCTCTTCTCACAATGAGCATCTGCTCAATAATTAGCTTTTGAGCTTAGGAAATGCTGTGTACTGGCACTAATAACTTCAGACACAGTTTTAGGAACTTCACAATTCTGAAAGTTTCTTTTATTTTACTTTACTGCTTATAAAATGGGCAATATGTTGCCAAATGAACACTCCAATAGAGAGAGATAACAAAATGGTCCAGTGAAAGAAAAAAGTGTGAAAAGTGGTTAGCATTTCACGAAGACCGATAAGGCGGAAAATGTTTTGCTTGGTTTCAATATGGTAAATAAGTATTTCAAAATCTGTTTCAGGCCTGTGATCAAATTGGCCCTCTGTAATTTTTTAAGAGGGGGAAAGGCACAGCAGATGGAAAGGGACTGAACCAACTCTATTAAAAACCGGGTGTTGCAAATTTTTTCTAAAATGAGGCAAAGAGAGTAACGGGGAACCTACCGTAACAGCAGCTCATCTGTTCAGTCACTTGATGTATCTCTTTATTGTTGCAGTTACTGAGACTCAGCTTTATCTTGTGCGTGAGCACAATAGTGACACCATATTGAAATGTGTAAATATATTTTCATAAACTATGTAAAACACCTCCTCTTTACTGACAAAATGATGCACTTAGAATACATGAAATCCTGAGAAAATGCTGCTGCCTCAGGTTCCAAATTCCTCTGATTCCTCATCTGAGTTTTATTGCACGTGCACTGTTATCTGACAAATATATCTGCCAGACTATTTAAAAAATACTTTGTCTTATCATTTAAACAGCTCCTGTCAATGTTACCTAGTCCTTGTTCACACTGCTATCCCTATGAGTGATGATACAGAAATAGATCTGGCTAAGGTTGGTGTGTGTAGCCCAGATCTGTAACATTGGCATTTCTTATTCCTGTCTGCAGTAAAGCCAAAGTATTTTTGAAGAAATGAAGGCTTCAAAAGGGACAGCTGTAGGGTCAGGGACAAGAACTGCTTTTTCTGACTTCATTTCCCTCCGCTCATTGCTTGTGAGCCACAATTTTGCTGAGGTTTCTGATACAAGGGTGTACTGTCCCCTTGGGTACCAGCTCACACGTTAAGCCCTGGTGTGCCACCAGGGAGGAAACAGAGGCAGAGGGCAGGAGGAAGAGGGCAGGAACAAGGTCGGAATAGGATGACTCCTATAGCCAGATGTTGATGCAGAAGTCACCTATGCCCTGATGAACTACTTCTGTGGGGCTCCACAGCCACAAGCCTTTGGCTGAACACCAGCGATCCACAGCGCTTTGTATCCAACTGAGTGCAGAAAACAACTCCCTGGGGAAAAAGTAAAAAAAAAAAACCAAAGAGTGACTAAAAAATGAAACAAATGAAAGGAACTCCGCAAATCCAGATGTTGGAATTTTCCAATCCCCCTAGCAAGACAAGATAAGCAGGGGATAATCCTTGTTTATATAACTTTTTTTTTCTTTTAATTTTTTTTTTAAAATAAACCTGAGACCAACAGGCATGTTTTCACCAGGTTTGTGTGCTTCTTTTCCAAATCCGCACCGAGAAATTTCGCTAGGGCTCGCACCCCCCTCGGGTCGGGTGCTGGGGAGGGACCCCCGTCGGCTCTCCGGGGGTCCCTCGGGCAGGGCAGTGACGAGCACTGGGCCGGCTGCTCTGGCTGAGAGCCGGGCCCCTCCTGTGTCCCGGCAGGCCTCGTTGCGGGCCGCTGGCTCCGCACAGCCCCTGCCCGCGGCTCGGACGGAGATTCCCGGCTCGGGGGCGGCTCTCGGCCCCCCGCCCTCAGCGGGCCGGCGCAGAGCGCGCTGCCGCCGCCGGGGGGCGCGCTGGCGCCGCGGCCGCCCCGCGCAGGTGGCTGAGGGGCCGCGCCAGGCCGGGCCGGGCCGGGCCGGGCCGGGGCTGCCGCGGCGCCCACGGCCCTGGCGGGCAGCGCCCCAGCCCTTCGGTGAGCGGGCAGCCGCCCCTCCTGCGGCCTCCAGCCCAGCGCCCACCCGTGAATTCTTGACTCCGGGGAACAAGGACGAGGACGGCGTCAGTCTATGCCTAATTTCCCACCGAGCGCGCGATGCGTGGCGGGCCGGCTTAGGGCTGATCTGGCGTCCAAATAAAGCAGCGCGTCTATTTATGGCCGTGGCTTAAAGAGGAGCAGATCTCATGTACCATGTTGGAAGTTCTTGAAAAACAGCCAAGGTACAGAGGTCAAGTTTCCTGTACTGACAGCAACTTAGTGGGATGCGAGACAGCAGTGTCCTTCGTGAGGAGCTGGAGAACTGGGTCACTGTGCATCCTTCGCTAATCGCTGGGTTCCAATTATAAATTACTTTGTCTATTTGGAAGCAGCGTGGAGGAGAGAGGATCTACTTGAAAGCCTGTAACTGCCTTAGCCATGAGAGCCAGTGTGAGCATTGCCAAGGGGTTCATGTTGGCAAGATGAGGGTCAGGCCCCCAATATTGCTCAGTAGATGATATAATGAATAAAAAAAATACACACTTGTGGTATCCGCTGGGATCTGACTCTTCATTAAAAATTAAGGGACAAGGCAGACAATATGATTGTTTGGCAAATTTCCCCAGGGTCTACTTTTAAGAAATCATAAAACCCCTTAGCGATGCCTTGCCCAAAGCCAGTGCTTTCCGTAGCTGCTGTTACTCAGAGGCAGCAGCTCTCAGTTTTACATGGAGTTTTACACAAATAGACTCTACCAGTATGCCCATGGAACTGCCTACTCTTGGAAAATCTTGCATGGAAGGATTTAATGTTGACAGACTTAAGTAGTGATGTTTCAACTGTGAAGAATCTGTTGTTTAACCAACTTTATGAAGCAAAAGTGCCTATCATTAAAGTGAGAGTATTCCCTTTGGTTTTAGAAGATCATTGAGGCTTTAAACATCTATGCAATTTGGTATGCACATAATTTGATAGTCTGTTTTACAAGAAGTTGATTAGAATCAGAAAAATCACCCTCCCTAACTCCCGCAGAAGAGGGCAATGAAATGTGCACAGATCAAACAGCCTTAAAATGGAAAAAGGATTTATATAGTGGCAAATTGGGCAATGGCTCTTAAAACTACTGCTGCATTCTTCTAAACACTCTTTTACGTTATTGGTGAGTTGGTAAGTTATGATTTACTGTCATTTGATGTAAAATTTACTGTCACAAAACATTAGCAATCACTGGCTGAAACCAGAAGGCTGCTTTTTTTAAATTCTTGGTATTGAGTTTTCTAGGAATGGACTGTCACTGCCTGCAGAGTGCGTTTTTGTCATCTCAGTTTTTCCCAAAAGCGTACACTTCCTTCTTTTTACCTTTTACCTAATACTTTAATATTTACCTTTTTTTGGTCCATAAACATGTTAGCTGTTTCGTGTCTGTAAGGCAAAGGAGAAGTATCACTTTTCTCACCAGCTGGGGCAATCTTAGAAATAGTAATCACTTTAATTTCCCAGCTTGATTCAAAACACTGCTATTTACACTCCCATTGTGTGGTGATATCCTCCTGTTTACGTGACCAGGTTTAAAATTTAACCACATCCACCATGCTGTTTTTCTTCCAAATTCAGAAGACAGGGATTAAAAAGTAAGCAAAAAGAAGGCTCAGTGGTATTGCTCCTCTGTCAAACTTGGGAAGCATGGCTAAACGGGATTACATGTATTATTAGGGTCCTGATCCCACAGCCCTCACCAAACTAATAACTTGTGCAGGAGCTTTGCCAAAGGCCAAGGGAGGGCAGAAGGCAGCAACAGTTGTCACTAAGTGTCAGCTGCCTTAAAATAATGGGCATTTTTCTCCAAAATATTTTAAGTAGACCTGTATGTATTGGTGTCAGTGGCTTCAGTTGGCAGCAATTCCTGGGGGAGGGGGGTCAGAGATGTCCCACTGTGGAATACTTCAATGCTATATTCCCCTTCTCCTAAGTCACTGGAAATGAAATGAAACTGGTTCCAGTGTCATGCAGATCTGGATTGATGCAGCAATATCCTGTGTTACCCTGTGAGGTAAGAGAGAGGCAGAGGGTGACACCCACCACCCACCCTTCCCACGTTACAAACACTTTTTACATAGCTCTTCCAGGGGAGATAACGAATATACAAAAGAACAAAATCTACTATATAAATGAAAGCAGATTTATAAAATTACAAGTTTAATAGATAAATATAATAAATACTTTATGCATCATAACTCTGGACAACTACATTTAAAGCAAGTATGTTGGCAAGTCACAAAAAAAGTTGCGCCCTCGGCAACTTTATTTTTCAGAAAACCACACTGACAGGCATATTACAATGTAACGCATGAGGCTTTATGCTGTAAGTATGTTCAAATCCCGCTCACCTACCGAGTTCACCATGACATATATATGGGTGTAGTGTACTTTCTATCTTGGAATGTCTTTTTGCACACCAACACGGTTGTACAGATAAGATGTTATGTTCTACTTACCAGGGACAGTGGGGAAGAGTTTTGAAGAAAAATACTGGTAAATGACTTCTAGAAAAACTAAAGCATTTCTTAACTTTTTATTGACATTGGCAAATTAAAATAGAATAAATTAACAATATTTTCTCAAAAAAATGTTTTGTACAAAAATACTGTCAAAATTTCCTGAAAAGCTTTCAACACAGTAGTATCTTTTTATGTACTGAATAAACTATATTAGCACAGTGTCAAAACGCTGAAGACAGAAACAAAATAAAAAAAAAAAAAAATCTGTGAAATGTTTGCCACTAGTCAACATTCCATCCACACCATATTATTGTCTGTACATATGGGGGAGGGGGACTGGGTAGCAGACTTTTTAAGTAACAGTATTACTTTTCCTGATCTGGAAAGGTTTGGCCCACATCTGTTAAGCTTCCAGTTTAGCGTATTCAGAAAAGAAAAAAAAAAAAAATTAGTCTGCACTGCAATGCATAGTTAAAAATTAAGCAAGATGGCAGCTTTTGTGCAGTAGTATCTGCCCTTCAAAGTTCATGCAACCAACTAATGCAATTTTTTTCCCTGTTCACTCAGAATTTGAATGCAGTTCAAGTCACTGGAAACCATAGTTTACAAAATCCACAAGATTAAGCAATTTGCCAAGATTAATATCTAACAGTCCGGCACTGTGGGAATTCTGGGCATGTTACTGTGAGGAAATTAAGAGTGGGAGATCGGGAGGGGGGCAACCAACATAAAAAGGCAGAGTTCGCTAGATATTATTACTACAGGAGGGGAGGTGAGTGACAAAGCTACAAAAAGAAAAAAAAAAAGTGGCAGCGATTAAAAAAAAAAAAAATTATACAAGCGCATAGTTGACTCTGCTTTCCAGATTCTCACCTTTTCAAGCCCTGAAAAGTGAGACACCGTGTCTAGGGGAATGTTTTCATTCGCACCGATAAAAGTCCTTTGTTTGTTTTAAATGAATCAGCAGCTCACCCTGCTGGGCTGCTGTTTGCAAACGAAGTCTGTCATGAAGTCAAACTCGTTCTGTCCCAACCACAGCTCGGGAAGCTCCTTGATGCGATCCAGCCCCATTTCGATGACTAAGGACATGAGGACCTCCTCGTCGATGAAGTCCGTGTCTATGACATTGGGCGGCAGCATTGCCGCGGGGACGTGGGGGACGGCGGGCGGCAAGCCGCTGCCGCCGCCGCCGCCGTGCTTGGGGTTGCAGTCCCTGAAATGCTGCTGGCTGCCGCCGTTCAGCTGGTGGCTACCGGCGTGCAAGTCCGGCATGTAGTGGCTGTGGGGGTAGGGGTGGTGGCTGAAGTACTGGTTGTTCAGCTTCTGGAGCTGCATGCTGGCGCTCAGCTGTCCTCCCGGGCTGGCGACGGGGGGGGCCATGAACTGGGAGCCGCTGAAGCGGGCGGGGGGCGGCATGCTGCCGGCCGGGTGCCCTCCGCTCACGCTGCCCGGCCCCATGGCGTGCCTCACCCCGCTGCTCGCGTTCATACTCCCAGCTCCGTAATGTATATGGTCGCCCATCAGGGCGCTGAAGGCGTGCTGCTGCGGCGGCTGCTGCTGCTGGTGGTGGTGATGGGGGGTGGGAAACTGCCCCAAGCCCATCCGATGCGCAGGGTGGTGGTGGAGCCCGCCGGATCCGTCGGGGAATCGCCCGTGGTTCATGGCCATCATGTGGTCTGCCATGGCTCACCTGGAAAGTTAGCGTGTGAATATATTAGGAAAATACACCCTCCTCGGACATCCAGCCGCCCTCTCCCGGACCAGCTGCATCTGCCTGGCCCTGGCAGAAATTACTTCGCTGGTCCTGCAGTCCTCTCTCCTTCCCGGTGGAGGGAATAATTAAAAAAAAATCTCCAAAAAATCTACAGTGGCTCCACCATGGAGTACAAAAGGAGAAATAAAAGGAGAGCCCGCGGAACGAAAATCCCGGTCCCCTCCGCTAATCCGGCGGGCAGCACGCATTCCCACTCCAAGTCGCGCATACCTATCGGCGGGGAGCGTCGCATTCGGCCACCGCCGCCGCCTCCCCGCACGCTCTGGAGCCGCCCAAGCCCCCCGGCTTCTCCCTCGAAGGCAGCGGATTCCCACGGCACTCTCGCTAACTTGAGCGGAGCAAGCAAAGAATTGGCAAGTCCCACCTAGCCGCTGTCAGCAACTTTTGGAATTAAGTCCCAATTATTTTGGTGAAAATACGGTAATGAACAGATAAGGACATGAAGCCAAGCAGCTGAAAAGCACCTTTCCTCGCGTGTTTATACAGTCGCGTTTTTCCTGTTGCACACAAAAGGGACACCCGGCACCAGCCACGAGAACCGCCGCACTCACCTCCCGGCTTCTTTCTTCCTCTCCTTCAAAGGTGGCGGTGGAATCAGTCAGCGAGAGTCACCCAGCATAGAGAGGGCTTCTCCGGCTCCCTCTCCCCGGCGCTGACGTGACCGGCGCCGCGATCGCTGCCGCAGCCCCGGAGCTGGTTCTCGCCCCTCCGCGAGGCGCATCGGCACTTGCCAACAATGAGCTGTGTTCCTTACACGGCTTTGGCCGCGGCTAATATAGGATTTCAGAAGGGAGGAGCAAAACCCTTACAGGCAACCAGAAGTAAAACCTGGAGCAAGCGGGGCGGGGGGGGGGGGGGGGGGGGGGGGAGGGAAAAGGGGGGGAAGAAAAGGGAAAAAAAAAAACCCGAACACCCAACACCCAGCGCGCGGGCGCAGGCAGCGGGGCACACGCGTGTTCGGAGACACGCGGGAAGGGGACAGGCGGCTCGGGAAGGCAGCGCGCACCCCGCGCTCAGCGCCTCCCCCGGGAACAAAGCGGGGCTCCGCGGCGGGGCGGCAGGAGCGGCACCCCGCGCACCCCCCGCACCCCGCAGCCGCTCTCCCGCCGCCCACGGCCCCGTCCGGCCCCGCGCCCGGGCATCGCCGCTGCCCTCTGCGCCCCGTCCGGTCGTGCCGCTGCAGCGCCGCGGCCGCCGACACGCGTGGGACTGAGCGCTCCGGGCAGGGCGAGGTCCGTCCCTCCGGCGGCGCCGTGGTGCAGGTGCCCGGATCCGCCGGAGTGAGGCCCCAGAACCCGCGTGGGCGTCCATGGGGCCGGCCCCTCCCCCGGAGCCGAGATCCGAAATCCACCTTTTTCCACAAATACGGGAGCCGTATGCGGGAGGTGTATGTGGGGATACCGGCACGCACCCCACTTCCCACGTCCCTTCATCTCCTGCTTTTTGCCCGCTGCCACCCGGGCTGTGCAGGGCGAGTGCCCACCCACTCTTCCCCTTGGCCGGTGTTGTGGGGTTTATTACAGTTATTTACGATTGTTTCCATTGGAATGGCAAAAAACCCAGAACATGCGGGCTTCGGGTGGGCACACGCTTTGCACGGGCAATCGACCTGGCTGGGCAGGTCCCCCCTATCGCTCCCCCTGCCCGGCAGAGCCATGCCTCGCTGCACAGCCCTGGCAAGGACCACGCGTACCCAAGCTTCCCCCCCCACCCCCGAGGCCATCTCTCCTGCCTTTTGCTCCAGATCCAGCTCCTTTCTGAAGGGCAGCCATGCTGTCCTTCAAGTAGCAGGGAAGAGCTGAGGGGCTGGGGGAGGCATGCCACGGGGAAGTGCTGGATGGTGGCCCACTTTTCCACAGTGCCTTTGCCTGGCCTTCTGCTTCCGTGTTTGTTTTTCTTCTTGGAGCCGTCTACGGGCACACAGAGAGGACAGTGATAGGCAGGACACTCCCCCGGCACAAAGAATTGTGAATATTCTTGTGAATATTGAGGTCAAGACGGCCATCGTGTAGGCTGAGATGGGGTTTCTGCTCCTCCACATGCTTTGCAAGGATGCAGCACAGTGCAGGAGGGCCTCCCTGGGGCGCCATAGGTGAGACAAATGGGATGCTTCAAGAGGCTCTCCATGTGGCAGCATCTTGCCCCCTTTTGGGTGGGCCAGGTTCTTACTTGGCTGCAGTGACTTACAAAACCTAAAGGATAGTTAGCTCTACCTCCATCTCAAGGAGAGACAAGGCAGAGCTGGGCTCCTGGATGCACTGAGGGGATGGATGAGTGTCTCTGTGTGGCTGGTGCAATCCTTTGGCAAAGCCACATGGGCAGATGGCAGTGGTTGGGCAGACATGGGATACCAGGAAAATACCTGGCTGATGTCTCAGCTGTGAGGGACAAAAGGGGTGAAATCAAAGCGCTGGGAGGACAGAAAGCTTTACAAGTGTGAGTTACTTCAAGGAAGTTACCTTATCCTGGAGCTCCCTTTCCTGCAGCAGTTAAGTAGGGTGCTCACCATGATTTCACCTTTTGGTCTTCAAATGCATGTCAGTAGATGGATGGAGGAATTGCCACTGAACAAGGATCTCCAACACAGCCAGAGATGGTCAGAAAAATGACAGTACCTTTCTGGAGTTTTTTCCTTCTCATTGGTGTGCAGGTTTAGCAGGACAAAACAATGAATAATATGGAGATCCTGTTCCATTTGGCAAGTAGTCAGCTGTGTATCATGACAAGTGGTTTGTTTAATGTCACATATCCATGGTGATACTGGTATGCCTTTTTGCTCTCCGCTGCTTTAAATTTGTGATCCTTTTTAAAGCCAAGCACACATCGTATCACTACCCTTGCAAATGCCCTTTCCTATTTTCAGCTTTCAGGTGCTGGAAGCTGCCAGCTTGCCAAAGTGAGTTAGGAACAATTGGTGCAAGACTGCCAGAAGCAATAGTAGGGAAGTCACAGCCTCCATGACACTTGACTCATACAAAACATATCTTCAAGTATTTACAGCCCACATACAAAGAACTAGGTGGGATGATGCTTTCTCCAGCAATGTGGGAACACAGTCAGTTGGTTGCTTTCCAGGAATTGGCTGGAAGAGTTGCGACTGGCAGCTAAGGGAATGCCGGACAAAGCATGAGCCCATCACCACTGAGCTCTCAGGAAACTCTGAATCTCATTTGTTTGCTACTCCTGATCTAAGCCATGGTTATTTAAAGAAATCTTCTCACTCATGCTCTTCAAAGTCTTTTGCATATGAGTTGGTTCCTCAGTCAGACAGCAAGAAAGCAGGGCACTGCATATCAGGAGAGAGCTGGAGATGGCCAGGGGTGGGAATGAAACCAGCAGGATTCAGAGTGGCTTCTCAAGTGAAGAATCGGAGTAGAGTTGAAAGCAGAATGTGACTGAAGGGCCCATCTAGGACAAATCACTGAGAAATATCAAACACGACAATGGAAAAGAAAGACAAAAGTGGATCCTCGGTTGAATGTTAACATTTTGGATTGGAAGGCTGGCTTGCAGATGCAGCCCTGCTTGCTCCTTCCAGAGTGGAATGTCTGCTGATCGTGGTGAAAGGAAGGAAAGGAAAATCACAAAGGAGAATCCCAGATGGTGTGTTTTTAGATATCTACTGGAAATGTTTAAGCTTGCTCAGTGTTGTAATATATCCCTGGAACAAGATACCCAGGACAACAAATTTTGGACAACAAGTTGCCCTTCTTTTGCAACTTTGAAAATGTAATCCCTAGCTCTCTGTAACTTGTCTGTCCTAGATGATGCTGGAGGTGAGTTTCTATGTGTTCCCTCCCACGCTGACACAAGACAGTCAGGAAAATCCAGGTCAGGACAGCTACTAGGGTTATCTGATAGGAAATTTTATATTAGAATGATATCCTGGAAGAAATGCCCTTTCCGTAGAAATGACACTCTGCTATTGAGAAGACAAGCCATGATTTTCTGGCTGCTCTCACATCTGACCTCTTCAAAGCTACCTTCACCTAAGCTACCCACCCTTCTCAGAGGCACCTGGCAGTTGGGGTGGAGGAGGGAACTGTGGTGCAGGATGTCCCCAGCTCTTTGCTGGATGGCTGTCCCTAGTTTCACTGCCCACCCCGAGAAAAAAATGATGAGTTTGTTCCAGATGGGCACCCAGGAAGCAGAGAATTCTGTTTTGGTCTCTCAGCATGCCTTTGTATTGCCCCCTGGAATTCCCTTTGTTAGAAGGGCAGTTATGTTTTTTTGCTGTTGGAGTTTTGATTATCAGGGAACTCTGTTTTCTGGGTTTCTGAGAGAGCTATTATTCTTATGGGATTGAGGGAAAAGATTGGACACAAGATTAACCATGGGTCTAGTTATGAGAACCTCTGTGTATCCAGGTGGGAAGGAATTACCATGGCCAGTTTGGCCTTTGGAACAGCCCCAAGGTTCAGACTATGGCAGAACACATAGGATTAACTCAGTTTATTTAGTTCAGTATCAGACATGAGTTTCCTAAATCCATCACTGCTCCCCTCTGTTGGTCCAGACACTAGCCAGGCATTCCTGAGAGCTGAGCATCTAGCCTCCTGTTTCAACAATCTGCTATCCCAGGGAAGGCCACTGTTCAGAGTGGTGCTGCACCTGACATACAGGTGGGCAGCTCAAGTATGGATGAGATGACCCACTGAGGATTGTTTTCAGTGGTGGCCTGTGTCAGCAGGAGTTACTGGAGTGATGTCAAAGCACATCTGTATGGTATTCATAAGAGTGGCTAGTAGGAGAAAGTCAGTGGAAATGCAGAAGGAGACATAGAATGTGGTATCTCAATTAGTCTGTATGTGATTAATTTTTTCTTTGACAGGTTTGACAGAATAAACCATCTCTGTGCTGGTTGCAAGTGGTTACAGTGCTGAGAATTGGGGTTACAGGTGTGCTTTATTAGCAGTAAATCATTCTGAAAGGAGTAACCCAGGGTAAGGAACTTCCTTGAAGCATTAGGGGATATGTTAAAGGGTTTCATGTGTTTGCATCTCTTGTAGATATGCCAGGATCCAAAGATGTACACATAAAATTGGTGGTCAAAATTAAGGAACACAGGCTATGCAAAGTGTGTTACTCTCTTCCCACACACATTTTTTTTGTTTTGTTAGATGAATCAAGATACTAATGTGCCAGTATATTTTACTTTGATAACAATGAATGTGGCTTTGCACCCTTTATCTTCATTATCTTATTCATGTAAGAATGTCTTGGCAAGCTCCATTTTTTACCTTATATGCCCTTTTTGTGCAGTCTTTCAAACTTGTGTAATCACGACTGAGAGTATTCCTTAAGTGTAATTTCACTGCAAGGTGTCTTTTTTGAAAAAGTAACTGCAAAAATGGGAAAATTTATTAAGAACATTATTTTCTGAAGAGGCACAAGAGGATGTAAATATACTAAAATAAACACACACATAAGCAAATAATGAATCAAGCATCATTCCGTTTGTACTTTGTCACACAGAACCCCAACACAGACCTTTTCACTACTCTTTATGTTTTGGTATCAGTGGGAACCAGAAATAACAAAAGGAAACATTCAGGTGCTTTTGACAAAGCAGTGGCAGCTTCTGTAGTAAACTGAATAACACAAGCTTCAACTAGAGCACAGAGGTGGAAAGCGGTCACCAGGGCTAGGCTGTATGAACAAATATTTTTTTCATTTGGAGACCAAGCTACATACTAATACTACTCATTTGGGTAAAGAAAGACTTCAAATTTTTTTTTAGAATGAGAAGCTTTATTTAATTAAAAATTACTAGAAAGCAGTGTGCATACTTCTAAGTATTTATTAGGCCTGGATGAGTACACCTAAAGCATTTGTTGCATACATTCTGTGATTAATTGAACTGGTGGTTGACAAGTAATTTATTTGAAGTCCACTGAATAATTGAAATTTATTATTAGAATGAACTGCAATGCTAATAAAAAAAGATTTATGATTACAAATATAGGGCTCAGTACAGATACATTTATACACATGATTAACAGTCATGTTTTTTGGACAGAGCACTTCACACGTACTCTGCTGTCTTGTATCTGCATACAAACATTCTATTTTAAGTGGGTGAGGCTATGCAGGAGGTAAGATTCTTCTCACTATGAATAAGGTTGACAAAATCTTAACTTGTCAGACCATCAGCTGATCAAATTGACACAACTTATATCCAGCAACTGTCTGTACTTGGGACTGGATTTTCAGGTGATCACATCTTTATAGCACAACAGTCCACTTGAGACACTGATCTGTGTGAGTGTCTGGCCTGGAATTCAATAATACCTAATTAAAAATATAATTATATTATTCCATTGATTAAGTCCAGATTGTGTCTTTGCAATTTCAATATTTCTGACTTGAAGAAAATGTTAGTAAAGTTAACATAATGGTTATTATAGAAGAGAAATGTTCTGCTGCAATGCTGAACACCAATTTAGATATGGATAAGCACGTACTTTGGATGTGCTTATTGGACCTAATGGTATAATATGCAGTAGAATCTCTTTAAATCACATGAGAAATACTGACTTTTGTGGGACTACAAGATTTCTGTGCGCAGCAAACAAGTGTGTGCAAATATGGTGATGTAGTATGTAGGAAAGTAGTTGTTTCATATAACCACTATGGTCATTTAGGCTTCTCCAGCAACTTTGCCACTTCAAATTTTTATTTAAAGAAATAGGGAAGTAGTTTAGTCCTCCTCTTGATGATAAAGGGTTACAAGCAGCTATGGTGTTGGTGTCACGTGTCATACATTGTCAGCAGACATTTGCAGTTTCAGTTACATTTTCTCCTTTGATTTGATTATGTTCTTCTCCTAAATTAAATAATTATAACGTGTGTACTGTGTGGTAATGGCAGCACTATCTATTTCAGGCCTTTAGAAATATGCTGCGGGTTCAGGGGAATTTGTAAGCAATAAACTTTCTCATCTAGTTTGTCATTTTAGGCAACTTACTTTCCATACACCTTCTCCAGTGGTTTATTTTTTACAAGGATGAAGAATCTGGGAATCATTCCAGTCTGACCTGTCATATCAGTGGATTTTCACTGCCTTTCTTTAGTTGAGAACCTTTTTACTGCAAAGCTGTATTTTGAGGCTTTATATTCCAAATTTGGTCTCATCTCAATCCAGTGCTTCACATTGTCTGTTCTCTGTAACACCAATAGGTTATCTTTGTTTTCTGTGGCAAGGGTTAATCTTGCTCAGACAGGCCATTCTCAGTGTAGAAGATGCCTATCTGTGCTTCTCCCTTCCTGAGTGCTCGCTGCAGAGGAGCCTTGCTGCTATCCCTCTCAAGATTAGTTACACACTTTCTATGTGGATTACTTCCTGCTTTCCTTCAGCCTTTCATTTTGGCTGGCACCAGCAAATGTTGTTTCCATTTGTGTAAGTAGCTGTTTCGTGGGCCCTACGATTTGGAAATGACATACTCAATTCTAGTATGTTTTTTAAGTTTTGCTCTGAAATATGTACAGTAAGTCTGACAAACCCATGAAAAATAATGAAATATAAACAAAGAAATGTAAATATTCAAAATAGTTTCTATTTCCTAAAACTACTCAAAACTCAAGTTTGGTAGCTCCTTATTTGGAAACACACACCCTGTTTTCTTATCAGACGTATCTTTATGAGTGTTGCAAACTACACCATCAATTTTTTTCCCAATTGATTATTTTTGGTTTCAGTTGTTTTTAGGAAAGCAGAGCAGATGTATGTAATTTTTCACACTTTGCCGTTCTTATGCGTCAGCCTGATGATATCGTACTCAAGCACTAATAATACTACTACTCGCCTTTTACATAAATTACCACTTCACAGCTTCAGAGCATAATACCAACATTACCTAATTACTCTAGAATTGAGCATGCACTCTTTTCCTTTTAGAGTAGAAGCTTAAATGGATTTAAATGGTCAAATGTAATCAGAAAGGAAAACAAGTCCTTTAATAGCTGTGCAGTGGTCTCATCAAAAGGCCAGAAGCCAGGGTATTTGTTCTCTCCTCTCTCCCAGCTCCAGCAGTGTAATTAAAATCAGACTTAAGCACCCGAATTCCTTTCTGCTTCTGAGAGTCCTACATAGACCTCACTTTATCTCTCTGTAAAGTGGAAAAAATTGATACCTTTCTCCTAGAAAATGCCTAGCAGAGATCTTTTTGGGTTAATGCCTAAGAATCACTACTGTGGCCACAGATATTTGACATCAAAGCATTTTACACCTATCCTAGTTTTCTGCATTTATTTCAGATCATGAGTGGGGCTCCAGCCACCTTAATGTCAGTAGAAATAGTCATTTACCGTTACTGACTTCAGTGTAGGCAGGATCCACTCTGGCATTTTTAATCTCATCCAAAAGGTAACCCTTCCAATAACCTTGTGTTCAGTCCCACCCAAGCAACAGGACAAATTTTTCCCCTCTCTTTTCTGCCTTCCCTGTGTCCTAAATATTCCACTCCCAGTGCCTCTTACCAATTACCTCTGCAAGACTCTTTGGAGGCTCTTGCTTCCTTTCTGCTCCAGGATGAATTTTCCCTGCAAACTTTCAATCCTCATAGCTCTTGTCCAGGAAGATCACTGCAATTTTCCTTCCAAATAGCCCATTTCCTGCAGCTACGTGCAACACCCCCCAACCAAATCTCTCACAGGGTGAATGGCAGCAGTCCAGCAACATTCTATCAATCTATCACAGTGAAGTTACATTCTTTGACAACTTCTTTGCATAACCACATCCACTGCCTCTTTCTTCCCTGCAGACTCTTGACACCCCAATAACCAATTTCCATACATTTAGGAAATGTTAAATCCAACAACTTCCCTCACTATAATGCCCATACACAATAAACATGGTATGGAAGGTGTTCAGCAATAGCATGAATATGTGTTAGGGTTCTTGCATCCATCTGAAGTTGTCTTAAAGATCATAAGAAAAATATTTACTCCAAGGGTGAAGGCTGACCTACACGTGTACTTCGGTAAGGTTGCCTGCAGTTCTAATCCCCTTCCCAACCCCACCATTCCCATGCCAGGGTAGGAAGAGGATTATTACTACTAATAGACATGTACATATTGCTTTTACTCCTCCAAGAGTTTGAGGAATATCCACCACTCTGTATTTTAACTTACAGATTTTCTCTGAGTCGTCACATTTAAGGGCAAAGCTCCTGACAGTTTGCAATGTTTTGAACATTTTGTTATTGTCTTTCATGTATAAAAAATCTCCAGGCTAGTTGACTTCTCAATATTATTAGTATTAGTATTATCTTGAATATTATATGGTCTTGAATATTATATTAGATCTTGCAGAACAAAACAAAATGTTCTGTGACTGACTTAAATTCAGTCTATAGCTCTGATTAATGCTATTTTAAACTGTCATATTGCTTCTCATGTATTACGGCTAGCAATCCCGTGCTCAATTTTTTTCTTTTTTTTTTGCACAGCACAAGGGAACTTGATTTCAGAGAGAACAAATAGCTAAAAGGACATCTGAAATTCAGTCGCTTGTATTTTGCCTGAAGACAGGTATTCATAGCACAGGAAAAGCTGCTGGTACACTAAGTTCTGTATCTGCCTAACTAGCAATGCCAACATTAATGTCTTCTAGAGAACTTGTGATGCATCTGGCATTCAACAATACTTGAGGAAGGATTTCCTCATGGCTACAACTGAGAGGACAAAACTTTAATATAAAGCAACTCACCAGCTATATCATCACTGGTGGAGACATAAATCTGAGGGATTTCTGTCTTAACCCTGCCAACTCTTGAACACTGGAAATTGAAGGCCCTTGTCATTTTTATTTTCTGTACAACTGATGAAATGGTACCTCCATGGCTTGTATAATCAGTTCGACTGATTACAACAGTTAATGGACTGACTCTGTTTACATGAGCAGAGAGGCTGTGTTTCCTTTCTTTTTTTATGTATGTTTAAGTCTCCTGGCTTTGGTGGTAAACAAAGCTATTTACCACAGTAACAGTTTATGACCAGTTTTCTACAGATTAGTTACAGGCTGCATTGAAAGACCATGTCCTTTTACATGTTTCCTTATTATGAACTAGGTACATAAGCATGCCATGCGCCACATCCATTCCATTCTTCATTGAACAAATGTTCATGTACTCTTTTTTTTAAAAGTCATCAATCTGCTCACTTGGGGTGCTGAGATTCTAGGATGCACTGCAGTCAGTAACTCAGGACATAAGCAGCACTTGGCATGATTGACCTCTACAAGTTCATTTGGTTTATTCTCTAGACAGCTTTCTCTTTCTCCCTCTGAGGTTGGATAACTGAAATTTTCTATGAATATTTTTTATATAATCACGTTATTATATCTTCTGTCATCCATTTTTTTTATTACAGCTTATTTTCTGAGTTTGACCACTGCAGCACACTGAGAAGACACCTTCATTAAGCTGTCCATGCTGATGCCTCAATCTTTTTGTTGAAAGGTTACAATTAATTCAGAATCCATCTGTGTATTTGAGTAGTTTAAATCATACCTTCCAAGGTTCATTACTGTGCACTCATCTACACTGCATTCCCTTTGCTGATGCATTACTCAGTTACTTAGTGTTGTCAAGGCTTACCAAGGTGCCTCACCAGCCTTGTCTTGCCCATTGCTCTTAGAGATACAGCTTTTCTAGTAGGACCTCAATAAGTACATTAAACAATGCCACTGTTTGTATTGATCTAAAGGCACCCCACTACTTAAATGCTGTGAAAAGAACCAAGCAATTATTCCTGCTCTGCCCCTGTGTGCTATCCCCTAACTGGATTTGCATCCATGACTGGCAGGGTGTTACCCACTCTTCTCTTCCTGGCAACTGGCTTTCCTTAGTAGCCTTTTGTGAACACTCTTTATTCAAGGCCTTTGCACTGTTTAAGTAACATCCCCTGGTTCCCCATTACCACTTCACAAAATTGCTCAAAATCCAAAGACATCAAAGCCTTCTTTCTTTTCACATACTTTTGTTTGTTGACCCAGAAGATTTTGTTGCTATGAGTGTTGTTTTTTCAGTGTTCTCTACAGGTGACTTTCAGGTCTGTACTACTGCAGTGCTGCTGTGATGGGGAGCTACTTTATAAACTAAATCTATTTCAGCAGGCTGTTGTGTTTTGTACAAGTAGCAATCTCTGTAGAAGCAGTTCTCTCAGCCACTCAGGAGCTGAAGAAAAAAGGTAGAGAAATGAAGTTTCCTCAGTAATGATGCATCCACATACACACACCCCAGTTTGGGGCTTGCTGAGGGTTCACTTTTAACCCCACAATCTCATGCTCATGTGTCTAAATTTGGTACTGACTGATCAGCAGCTGCCACCTTGTCCCTCAGGAAAATTCCTCAAGTTTTTTTGCCTGAAGGAGAGGCTTCTCTCAGACACCAGGTCTATCAGGTGCACGAGCCTGGGCTTCCCTCCCCCTCCAGGGCTCCTCTCTGCTTGCCACCCCACAGCTGCCTCACCCCAGCCTTGTTCATCCCTGGTGCCTCTTCTCAGGCCTCACACAACAGCTTCCACAACTCCTCAGTCCTCAAGTGGATTGTCCTCCTCTTCCTGGCCACCACCTTGGCTAGCAGCACCTGCCCAAGTGCCCCTTTTGCTGTGTCTGTTGGGGCAGGTGGCTGAGCACATTTTGGGATTAGGAGCAGGTTTGTCTTGGTGTCTCCTTGAGCTGGGAACCATGAACCTGGAGGAGAGTTGTGGTCCTACATGGTGAGTCGCTTGGCTGGGCCCAGGGAACGAGCCAAAACTGTGCACAGGGATCACCTAGCTTTAGGTGAATCACCTTTATAAAACTCTTCTTCATAGGTGTGAGGAATGGAAAATTACTTAGAGAAAAGAAAGGATTTGAGATCACCTGGTGCCAGAAAATAGTACTAGAGACTTGTGACAGTGTGTGGGAAGTGGTGCAGCACCCGAGAGCAGAAATTGAGGCCTTTCACAGGAAGGGACACACTTTCTTCCTTAAGGGGATTTGATGTGGGTGTTTGTTTCTTTTTTTTTTTTTTTTAAATTTTATTTATTTATTTTTTTTTAAAATTCACTGGCTGTGAAGCACTGGTAATGGGTGGGACACAGCTCCTGTTTAACCTTTGGCCGTGTGGATGGAGTTGAAACAGTCACTGTCTAGGGAGTTCCATCTGCAGCTGTGCACTGAGCATCTCTGATACTGATGGGGTTAGACCAGCCTTGTCAGTCCTCAGATACTCCAGAAGAAAACACTGGTGCAGACAAGGCCACTGCATCCCAAACAGCAGACACTGCAATTTTTGAAGATTGCTTTACTTACTACTTGTTGGCCTTTGCTAGTGAAAAATAACAGGCATAAGTGTGTCAAGATGAGCTTTGATTCTGGTCAACATATGACCATCATGCCAGCATGGGGCAGGAGGCAAAGATGTGAGTTTGGTAGTGTGGGGCAAAGGTTGGACCACCTATTTTGCCAGCTTGTACAACACAGAGTAACTGCGTGGCAGAACTGTGGATTCCTTCAAGAAACATGCAGTCGGATACTTTTTTTACTATTCCATGTGGCACAAGGAGAAGCAGCAGCTCTTACCCTGAGCAACTTGCACCCCAATTCATTTACCTCAATGGAATATACTTTAGGGCACTGTACTTACCTTATGGCTGGTGCTGTTGATACCACCTTGGTTTCCTGAAGTTTTCATTTCATGGTATTCTAGTTTGGCAAATAAAAAGCTTAAAATATTTTTACATTCACTTTCACATTAACCTTAGAGTAGACCTTCCAAATCTGACACGCTGAAAATAAGTGACACTCATTTTGGATTAATTTTAAGGCACTCTTAAAAAGTATTACCTTCCCCCCTTCTGATAAAAGAATTTTGCAGTTAGTTTCAATGATCCATTTAAAATCTCATTCTGCTTTTGAGGTCTTTTTGTAATCTAATTTAAATTTCTACTGCTTGGAAGACCTGCTAAGAATTCTTAATTGGTATATGGAATAGTAAATATAAAAACAAACGGCAAAGAATAGTGGAAGCGAACAAAACAGTTGGAATGCAATAGAAACAAGGAGTGACTTTGTTCCCACAATTCTAGCAATGTAGAGTTTTATCAGCATGCTGAATGTCAATTCTCTTCCATTACTTTCTATCCTCTTCTTCTACAGGATTTTTCCTTTCTGAATTATTTTTGGAATCATGGCTCTGCAAAATTCCATTTCCTCTCTTCACCCCTCTATTCCTCTACCAACTTCCTTGAAACCAAGAAATTAATTTCTTTCTCTAATAATTGCAGTGTGGAATGGAGATTATATCATAGAAATTAGAGATGCAAATGGGCAAGTTAGGTCATTCAGCAGTGCATCTGCACTGTGTATGCATGATGACTCCCTATACTGTAACATGTTCTCTAGTGTTTTGTCCAATCCAATTTTGTAAATTGGGTTGACTTCTATTTAAATTGTGAGGCTGTTCTATAATACAGAGAGATTACCAAGAGGAATGTCCTACATATGACCCAATTTAGAGATTTTATTTTCTTTTTAATCAAGCTTTTGCCATATAACTTTTTAAAACTTGCTAAAACCAACACAGAAATCATCTAAGATCGCTGGAATGGTGATGCAGCTTGCAATCCCTTTGAAGGAAAACTGAGGATTAATCTTGTCAATAAGTGCATTATGGGGACTGCTTCCACAGCATTTCTTCCCACACAAACACCCATTGCCCCAAATAGGAGCTGCTCAAGTGCAAGAGCTGCAAAATCAATCCCCCTTTGTGTAACATCCCTTGAATAACAAACTAGAAGTGCAGTGTGTTATTAGTTTATCTATAGTCTGAAAGTCTCTCAGTTGTTTTTGCATTTGAAGTGCAAAATTATTATATAACTGTCTGAGCAAAGATCCATTAATCTAACCCCAGAAATCTAAAGATTATTTGCCCTAGTTTATTTGGTGGAGAAGGAGACAGGAGGCACAATGTTATTTAGGCACCTCACTGTGCTTGAATGATTTCAATGTGAGCTGGCCATCTGCACAGCTGCTTAGTGCCTTAGACCTTTGTAGCTTTTGGCCTGAATATTTGGCTTCCCATTCCCTGTTCTAAACACATCTTAGAAGTTCTAATTCAGTAATTTATCATATGAGGCATTAGAAAGAATAGAGGAGGCTTCAATATCTCTATTGCGTAGGACTTTAAAAAAAATTAATTGTAAATTGTTATGTACCTTAATGTTATGTTTTTGTTTTGTAAAGTAAACAGTAAGTGGGTACTCTTAGCACTTGGCTGCTTTGGAAATCAAGATTCTTTTTTCAGGTGCCTGAGGCTGTGCATGGCATTCCAGGTTGGAATACAGCAATGCAGTTTTATAGTTATTTCCCCAATTGTCTCCACTTACAGAGCTCTGGTTTAGTTTACAAAGTGTTTTTGGTATGAGCTAACTAAATTTTGCTTCTTTTTAGAGAAACTAAACCAGAAGCTTTGCTCTACTTGCACACCAAAACCACTTTGACAGCTGGTGATGGTCCAAGCCTGTAATGCAGCCCTTGAACAGCTTGGAAATGCCTGGGGCAACACATACTCACTTCAGGGGATTGGACTAAACTTAGTCTGAATTTTCCCCAAACTGCTCGAATTAGAAATAAAGCAGCCTCAATGCCAATGGTTTCGATTTACTTATCTGTGCTTATAACAGCAAATTAGTGGCTAATGATCAACTTAGCCTGAGATTTTAGGAATATAGTGTTAGGCCCCTGTCTGGCAGTTTGGACCCATGAGTGCATTAGTGACTCCCTACATGCCTTTTCCAATTCCACTGGAAAAATAAATCATCTTTCTCTCTGGCTTAATCACTTGGAAACTACATCATCTTGAATTAAAATTGCTTTTTCCTATTTACAAAACCAGGAATGGTTTCTAAGAGCTCTGCCCCTCCCACATCACTTTCTTTGCCTCTTTTCCAGCTGGGTCCAGCATGATTCCAGTGCTGAGATAACAAAGCACCATCGGCAGGGTGATGTGGGTGGAGGCACATTGAGAGGGTGTAACTGCCCACCACACATTTAGATATCTTTTCACTGAATCAGGTGAAAAAGATAGTACTTAATGCCTTTAAGAAAAGGCTGCCTGTGTGACAAGTACAAATTATACTTCATGTTCCTGTAATTTGACCAGTCAACACCTGGTCTAAAACAAGTGATATGCTGTTAAAAGAGAATTCCAAAGCCACATCTAACAACAGACATATCATTTTCCAGATGAAATAAACAGGCAGTTAAACCCCCATCTGCACTCACCCCTCCCTAGAAACCAGAAAAGCTAAGCACTCAAAACTTATCAAGTAAGATTTTTAAAAAAGGAAGAAAATATAGGTAATGCCATGCTGGTTTATATTTGCAGGTTTGTTATTATTATTATTAAAGGCTGTAAAATGAAATGTTCAGGTTTTGTATCATTATAGAAATATTTTGAGATAAAACCTGGAAAATAAAGTTTCAGCAGATATGATCTCTATCAAAACATGTTTTATCTTGGTTAGAAAATACAAGTACTTCTTTAGTTTTGTGCCTGTAAATAAGAAAACAGAAGTGCTTAGGTGACCTTAGTTTAATAACTTCTGCTGGGAATTATTCTTTAAGTTCTGTTCAATGACAGAACTGAGTGTAGGTGCTCAGCAGAAACAAAACCAGTAAATATTTGTTCGAGAAAGTACTCTTGAATTATGGCACTTGTAGTAATAATGGTTTGGCTCTCCTATATACTATATAATTGACCCAGCTTGGAGGGGAAACCAAACCAAACCAATACTTGCTGAGAAAGAAGGATGTCTCTGTGCATCAGAAATATGTGGATAGAAAATAATTCAAGCAAGAATGAGAGCTTAAAACCACAGCGAAGAAAGAAGGAGTCTGCAAGATCCAGTGGCTACCAAGGAATAAAGGAGTTTGGGGGTTGGTATTGAGGGAAGTCTGCTTGAGGCAGTCAGCTGAAGCCCCTTTCTTTGCTGCTTGGCCAAAATCAGCAAAGCTTGAACATGTTTGGGACCATCTCCCATAGATCCTCCAGTTCTGTGAGGGCAGGGATATCTGTCAGAATGGTGAATATTTAGTTGAGAGCATCCACCTACATCATAGGCTTTTAAAAAAGTACGGGGGACTGTGCTTTACATCCTGTTAGGTGCATATCTGAGGGTGTCTTGTGGCTGGAGCCATTGACTGATGAATGTCTTACACTGTGCTGCTTAAGAAACGTCTGTCCCAAGAGGTGCTGGGCATGGACCATTCCTCCTGATTTTGTTAGCACTCCTTCTGTGAATGAGGGCTTGTTTACACTTAGAGCTAGTTCTGAGCAGTGCTGCATGTGGATGCAGTGGCCACACATGACATCATCAAGAACAATTAATCAGGAGCAACTCCATGTGTAGACAAGCCCAAACTGAAGGTGAGGGTGGTCACAAGATGGTGTTCTTCACCAAAGTGACCTCAGAGCAGATGTCATTTCCATGTGAATTATCATGCTCTTGGCAGGGAAAGAACAGGCATTTGAGAATGATTTAATTTTTTATGACCAGGTACACACTCATACGCCACAGTTAACAATCCCCAGTCCCATGAACACTGGAATATGGATCATGAAGGCAAGCACCTCTTGCTATTGCTGCCGGGTGTGTGCAGCATGAGGCTTTCCATGTGTTTGGAGACACTTGTGAACTGGCACTGGGCCGTGTTGGCCAAAGGTGTAAGTGCAGGGAAAAGAAAAGGTTAAGTGCAGGGAACCTAAGCCTTTGTCACTTAATGGTTTGTGTCACTCAGGCCAAGCTTGGGTTAAATTTTCTTGTTTACAACCAAATTATTGCTAGTGGAAGGCTGCTTGTGTGGGCAGCTTTTAAAGATGGAGATGGTTCAGTGTGCCACAAAGATAACCTCTTGTTGCAATCACTGGAGTTTCCTGACCTGGGGCTGGTAGGGAGTAAGATTATTCTGGAGGTGGGTTGGTGTGCTCAGGGAATATTTACCCATAGCTAAGGTGGCTCCCAAACTGGTTGTTACACTGTTTGTATGCAAGGTCTTTTCTGTACTATTTTGTGAAGAACTAATTGCCCATGCTTAGCTTGCTCAAGGTCTGACCAGTGCTTCTTTGTCCTTTTCTTCCCCCCTGCTTTTTGGTGCTCAGACCAAGAAGTCGCTTCTGTGGTTCAGTGAATGGTTTGGTTTGACCCCAGTTCCACAAGACTGGGACGATGTACTCTTTCTCCTCAGAATA
This sequence comes from Agelaius tricolor, assembly GCF_023055355.1. Taxonomy (NCBI): domain Eukaryota; kingdom Metazoa; phylum Chordata; class Aves; order Passeriformes; family Icteridae; genus Agelaius; species Agelaius tricolor. Next base: position 51,687,757 of record NW_027269261.1, read on the forward strand.
TTTAGTAGAGTTCACTCTGTATATAATTTCCCATGAAGCAATATGAAATCCCTTGAAAATCAGTGTGTCACATGTTAGGATAGAGAAATTTTATTTTATTTTAATTTTATTTTGGAGAATGCAAAATACCAGGCAAGTATTCAGATCATGTTTGTATTTGGTCTGATTTGGAGCCATGTATGAGCATACATTTTCAATATCTGAGGCCACAGCACATTTCTGAGCAAGTACCTCCAACTGAAGTTATTCTTCCTTAGTGGAAATTAGAGCCTGTGAAACTAACCTGATAGTTAAGGTGGTCATAAGGGGGACTCAGATTCATGTGTGTGTTCCAGGAAATGTACAAAGTGAAGCAGCTGTAGTGGGACAGATTGAGACTAATTTTTTTCAAAACACTGAATGGCTTTGACATTTGACCAATTCCTGGAGAAAGAGGAGAATAGGTTCAAGTTCTTTCAATGAATCAGGCAGAGAGGAGACTTCAGAATGTATTTCCCAATACACCTAATCCTGACAGATGTGTGCCCTGACCCTGCTGCACCCTCCTAACCTCCACCACCAAATGCTGAATGTGACATTTGCAGCAGGGTGGGCGTGAGGTAGGGCTGTGAGCAGCTTCACAGCCTAGCGTGTGCCTACCTGTTATCTCCTGCTCTGCCCTCAAATATAAGCAGGACCTGTGGGTTGCCGTTCTGCTGAAATGTTAACCTGAGGCACCTAAACTTGGAGTTAGGCACTCAATTAATTTGTAGATTTAGTTCATAAAATCTGGAGGGTTGAATAGCTTAATATTTGGTTTCTATAATAAGAACTTTGTTTTGGCATTAAAAATACATATTTCATGCTTGTATATATTTGGCATTTTTAATTACTCATTTTTCTAATACTCTTGTGAGGAAGGTCTTTTTCAAAGTAAATGATTCTCTGATTCTGTGTTATAATTTATATTGTAATGTCACGTAACTCAAATGCAATTCTAGGAATAGCATATTTGGTATGAATAGTTCTTTTTCTTGTTACATTTTGACTATGCTTAAATAAATAAACTATATCATAAAGGGATATGGCCTTTAAAAATGTCAGATATTAAAAGTTACTGCAATTTTGTTCACTTAAATTCATGGAAGTGGCATTTGGATGACAGATACCCAAGGTTTTGCTGACCTTGGGAACATTACTGAGTAATCAGTCATTAAGTAATCATGAAGTGTTCATGAACACTTCAGTGTTCAGCACTTAACATACTTTCCCTTGAAAGCAGGAATCTTCTTGCTCCATCTCCTATACTGGCACCCAAATTTGTCCTAATTTTAAGGGAACACTGTTCTTCATTCCTTGTTTGCTTTTTCCTGTCACATCTCTTCTTAATGGGAATAATAGCCTTCTGTTCAACTTTTGACTTTGTGTGTGTCTCTTAAAGACTATAATAAAACTTGAGGTTTATGTCTTGACTGTAGAAGGGCTGAGTTCTGCCTTCACGTAGAAAAGCATAATTCCCCTTGAAATAAATAGAACTCAAAGATATTTTTTGCAAAATTCTGCGAGGAAGGTGAGCAAAGCATTATGATATCAACCTTTGCAGATAATCTGAGACAAAGAGAATTAATGAATTGTTGGGATCCATTTAAAAAAATCATTACTTAAAGCTACTGCTGGCACTCAGGAGTTTCTGGGCTCCCAGTCCTATGTGCAATCCATGTGGCTGTAATTCTGAAACCAAGGCACCCCCAGGTGATGGGTAAATTACTCCTCCAAGAGGTTCCGTGGCAGGTTTTTGAGATTCTCCAGCTTAGTATGCAGACAACCAAACTGGCACATGGACCCACAGACTGCTTTGCAGTTTATGGAAGCAAACCAACAGTGAAGGAAAGGCTCTGGATGCCATGGCTGAAGGATGAGCTTTAATGTCTGTGTACAGGGTAGTACTGTTGATGCTCAACACGCAGGAGACAGGGCAGGGAGAGCAGAGGGGACATGGAACAGGGAACATCATGATGAGAGAGGATAGGTTGGGAGTGGACAGAAAAGAAAATGTGAGGAGTATGAGAGAAAAAGCAGAATGTGAAGGAAAGGCATTATAGAGCTCAATTAGAGAAAAAGCATATTAATTGATGCAATTTCTTATCATTAGAAGAATGACTATTACATATATCTATATACCTACGTCATGACAGTGCTACTGTGGAAGGTATTCCAGGAATTATTGATTGCTTCTTCTGCAACACAAAGAAATAATTGTTTGATTATTTGATTTTCTGAGTTTAACAAAGTTAGTGTTGTAGTTTGTGATGGATTGGAATCAGATTTGCCAAAGCACAATGAATTAAACTGGTTCCTGAAAAAATAACAGTTTGGACTTGCTCCCCCTGATATTAATATCAGATTTCAAAATTACTTATAATAAAGTAGAATTGTGCTTTTACATGAAAGCCCTGATTTCTTGAGCATTAAATTTTCTATTAGATGCAATGGGCGTCCATTTAATGGCTAAGAATGGAAAATATATGCCCATATTTTGTCACTAAAACTCTAGTGTAAAAATCTACCTACAGCCACCTGCCTTTTTATTCTGAAGTACTATAAGGGACTCTCCTAAAAAATTCTTGGTTAGAAATAGCATGTTCTATTAAAATTCACTTTTCTAATATACTCTGTATTATTAAAAATATTCTGAAATGTTTTAATTCCTGGTAAGATGCAGGAGATCATTGAGGAAGGGAGAAATGAGAGTTTGAACATGGAAAACATGCCTATATGAGCTTACTTAGGATGGGCACATAATCAAATGTCAAAAATGAAGATATATATTTCTTTGTTGTTTCTTTCAGTTTCAGTAGCCTTAAGTGTTACTTTCACTGTTGTGGATACCACATTTGATAGGCGTAACAAAAATGTGGTTTTCAAGCTGACCCTTTTAAGGCAGAATAGCCTGAAGGAAATGCACCCATTCTGCTTCAAAGAAGATCTGTCTGTAGGAAGGAGGAATAATATGCATGCATAAGTAATTAATAATGATCTGAAGCTTTGATATTTTGTAAGGCCCAGAAAATTACATTTTTGCAGGATGTAATATATTGTTGGGTTAAAAACACATGGCTTAATTCCATATCCTGTGACAACATTTCTGTTGAGATAAATAGGAACCAAGCTTGAATTAGGACAGAAGTATCAAAAGCACTGGTTTGAGTGCTGTGTGTGTCCTTTTATTACACCAGTGAATACAGTTGTGGTATCACTGCAATCCTTAATAGGATAATATGGATGAGAAAGATCTTCAATACACAGTATAATGAGGTGCTCAAATAGCCTGACTTTTCACTCAATTTAAAGAATTCATTCCCCTGAAAAGCTCAATTTCTACATACCTAATAGTACAACATGAAATTCAGAGGCCAAATCTCATTGACTAGATTTTGTTTGAATATGTTTTAAAACAGCTGCTTTGACTTCATTAGATGTCTTTAATGTATCCATTTGTAAAGTCCTTTTCTTGTATAATAGATTAACTTGCAGAGAGGAACCGGCTGATACGGTGATGCCTTCTGACAGTCCTATTTTTAGAATCAGAGGGAGGTACAGTCAAATAAAACATGCTGCAATTAATAAGCCAGCTATCAAGCATGGATCATTTTGAGGAAACTCCCTCTGTATTTTAACAGCCTTCTGGGCCTTCCTGCCCATCTTATAACCACAGAGAATCCCACAGGCTATTTTTACCCAGTGAGAAAGTCCCTGTGCACTTAACCATCTCTAACAGGCATATACATAAATTTAGTTTTACTTTTTTTTGTTCAGTGACAAAAGATGAGAACCTGATGATCAACTTCCACCATTCATTTATCTCTCCTCTCACACATTGTTTCAGCAGGACATAAGGACACTGAACTAACAGGTAACCACCCTATGATATGCCACGGCTATGACAATGGCACTTGGGTACATTACACAGATTGAGGTTTGAAAATCTGGGGGAATATGTTGTTATGATGTGTTCTGGGCAGGTTAAACTACTCAGCACCCAAACTGGTCAGTTAAATAGAAACAGGGAAAGATTCAGGAGATTTAATAGTAACCCTCAAAAGTTGTAGTAAAAGAAAAATAAGAATTCTGAGATCAAAGGAAATGGACTGAGCATTGTTTGGCTTTTGGTGAACTATTACCACAGGGAAATGATCTTCCTGATGGCAGTCTGATAGCAGGCTAGTTCAATTCTGTGCCTGAGATATAAGTGGCAGAGTTTAGGTGTTGCCTTAATTGAAACATTACACATTTTGAAATTTGAGCAGCAAGGTGATGGTGTTTGCAATTGAAAACATCTCTGTATCTTTTGTATGGATAAAGTTTCTTTTATGTATAAATTGGGCACTGGTTGATTTGATATTGCCAGATTATGGTTATTGCCCCAGAAAAGCTCTTCACTGAACATCTCTGCCCTATAAAGCTATTAGGAAAGTAAACATTCAAACCTAGGCTTCCCTGACTGGAAGATGGCAAGATGACTGGAAGATTGGCAAGATGAGGCTAGTTGACCTAATTTAGGGATCCATTCCCTTTGGTGCATTGACAAGTTGTCTGGTGAGAAAGGCTGGGGAAAGGCTGAATCTATAAATGCAACTTCCCTGCAGGTCATCTACACTCAGTGTCTCTGTCCTTCCAGTGTAGTGTACAATCCCCTTACCTTTTCCACAGATGCTTGGGCAAAATGCCCGTGCTTTCTCACTGAGCACTGGACAAGAATGTGCAAAGCAGCTAATGGTGAAGGGGATGAGCTCCCACAAGTCCTTCTGATGCATTTATTGATGGCATTACCTCTGTCAATGCAGATGCTTCAATGCTATGTCACATTCACTAAGTAAATGAGGCATTCCTGTAATTTACAGTTACCACACATTTTTAGCCACATTCATTTTCAAGGTTATTAATAAGCAACAGAGAGCTAAACAGGCATTCCCAAGGAGCCAAACTTGTTACTTCCATCTTCTTCAATCCACTATCAGCACACTGACTTTTTGTTTACTGCTATTGGAACTGTTTGTTATCTAATTCTGTATACTTACACCCTATAAACAAGTTATCTATTCTAATGCTCTGTCTAGACAAAGACTTAGAGGTGTGATGTTAGCATGTGCAACCAACTTTAACCCATGCTGACCTGTTAGAACCTAGGCTCCCCATGATTCTTTAAGACAGTCTATTCAGCATGTTTCAAAGGTAATGTGTCCTGTCTAAAGCTTAGGAAAAATATAGTTTGACAAAAGCTCTAAGAAGACAGCAATGTGCATCACTAGTCTCTTTGTGTAGCTGCTAGGTTCCATCCACCTCCCCCCCGCTTCAAGTTGGCATAGTATTTTTTTGTAAAACAATGTGTCTTTGTTTTATTTATAAACCTGCCTATCACTTTTGTGGAAGACTCCACAGTTTTATCTAGGCTCTCTTCACAATGAATTTTTAACTGATGCTTTTGCAGTCGCCTGTAATCTTTACTGGGGACTTCTAGTTCTGCACTGAGCCAGGCAGTTAACCCTCAGAGTAAACTGTACTACTGTGCCACCTTTTTCACTAAGGTAGCACATCTGCTTTAGGTGAGAGTTTGCAAGAGTTGTCCTATATAATACAAGTTGTCCTGAATCATATGATCAGAGTCAAGTGCCTTATGAAATATATGTTGAATTCAATTTTTCCCAGGGCAACCGTCAGAGTAAAGGAGATTTTCTGAATGTAGAAATTACTTGTCTATAATTTGTCTGATCTCACATTTATTAGAACAGTTGATTGATGTGCAGAGTACTTCATTCTGAATCAAATAAAACATGTGCATAACTTTTCTCTCTAGGACTATCTTGAATTTTCATATTTAAAATCTGACAGCTGAAACATGAGGGAATTTTATCAGTGTGTAACCACTGCACAACCACGGTAATGCAAAAAAAAAGAGAGAGAAAAAGATGAAAAAGATTTTAATGTCTGTTGATAACAGCCAAAGATTCATCTCCCTGTACTGCCTTGAGTTTTTTGTTTTTTTTTTTTTTTTTGCAGGTAAGGCAAAAATAGGAGTCATTCTTTGATAAACACCTTATGTGATAGCATGTGTTTCTTACTTGTGCTAACTTGTTTACATGATCACTGAATATTTTCAAGTATCAATCCTTTAAGACCAATAGTACTCCAAGCTCTTATTGATTTAGATGCATTTTTTTCTTTTTTTTTGACCTTGATGATCGCAGATGCTATACTACCATTTTTCTCTCTCTTATTCTCCAGTACACTGAAACTATATTTTAGGACATATTCATTATCTACTTATTTTAATGCTGGCCTTTGTAAAAATCTATTTCAGATCCTCAGACATTCTTATGTCCTCTGTCAAGGTCTCTGCTAGTTCAGTTTTCAGTATTCCTACATCATATTATTTTGCACTGCCATGCCCTTTACACATTTTTTTCTTGGTGATTCTTCTTATACATGCCCTACATAACTCACTAAAATCAGTCTCCATTTGACTCTCTCACCTCATTTTCAGTACTCTCCCACTTTTTATAGTGATTTTTTTTTATAATATAATTTTAACCTCTCTGATAAGCTGATTTGTGTTCCTTCTTGTGTTCTTAACAACCAGGACATACCTGTTCTGAGTGATACATAGAACCAAATTCAGTATGTCCCCTCATAACTTAATTTTTCTACAACTGAAATACTGCACTGCATTTCCAGTTAAGTGTTTTGAGTATGTAGAGTAAGACCTTTGTTTTTAGTTCACATCTGGAGAGTTCTGTCTGGTCTGTCCAACAGCCAGAGAGCCACATTGTATGAGCAGTGCTGGTGATGCCAGCAGGTCCTCAAACTTCAGCATCCACAGCAGCTCGGCAGGATCAGTTAAGTAGCCCCAGGCCACCTGCTGACCTGCAAGGTAGTTCCTTTCTCACAACTCAGTCAACTGGAAACACTGTCTTTTTGTAATCCATCCTCTGATAAATAGTATTCTTAATTAGCATTGGATTTATTCATGTAGTTGATTTCATTAGGCAGGAGGACGATGAACAATCATTCTGCTTCATAAATGTAAGTTGCACTAGCCTAGTGCCACAATCTGGTGTGAGTTGCATGTTCAGTGTTCTTGAAAATGTTCTTGGGAGAGGAAGCTGCATTCCAAACACAGACAAAAGAAATTTGACACCATTTTGACTTGATGAGAGAAGCATACAAGTGTCCTGTCATGGACTGGGTGCTCTACTTTATCTTTTAGCAAAGAGATACCATTTCATCCATAATGCACACAAGCTGTTTCAAATGATAAGGCAGAACAAGAGGCTTGTTAATGGATGGTTTGCTTTTGCCAAGGTGGGCATGAAGCTCTTGCCTCTGTACTGCCTGTCATCTCCCTGCCAACGTAACAGCAATGAGGTAGGAAAAACATTCCAGAACTTCACATTATAAGATGCAGAGGTTCAAGTGGTAATTCCTTGGACATTCACTTTCTTTTGTAGCTGAGGTTTCCTCTGAGGTGGGAAGTGAGTGTGAGCCCATGTACTGGTTTCGTAGGTCTTTGTCCCTTGCCCATAGGATCCTAGTATTCTTATAGAACAGTAGGAGTACAGAATGATCTGTGGAACAGAGCTTTATTTTCCCTCATGCTGCAGACCTGAGTAATATAACATCAAGGAATAATTTTCTTTTAGGAAAGTAGATCCATTTTAAAAAATTCCTTTTTCTGCACAAAATGTGATGGTGTGATCAGTCCAAGGTTATAGGTGCTGATACCATCTAATTACTCTTGCTGTCTGTAAAGTTCTAAGAACAGCTTTACATTCTTTCATTATTTTGACACAGGTGGAAACACTGTACATTAAAAATTTAGCACTCTTCTCATTTATTCAGAATAGATTAACATAGTGGTGCCCTATGATAGGTTGCTGCATATGAAACTGGTGGGGCTGTTACCCTTGAGCCAGACATGTGGCTCTTTCTTAAAAGGATGCTGTAAATGCACACAGTTCTCTATCAATCACAGTAAAGGCACAGGATTTTTTAGAAGTGTTTATTAGTTTCAGGTGCGTCACTTCTGTGGTGCTTATCTTCATACAGCTTAAGAGGAGTCTGATTTTCAAAGAGCAGGTGTCCATCATTTTGTAAAAATCCAGTTATATTAAAGTGTCAGACAACTGGAGGTATCCAGATGCACTAAGCCATTTTTTGAAGTCTTGTTCAAACCAATGTCTTCTGCAAGACTTTGTAGTCTAATTCACCAAATACAATGTATAGAATGAAAACAAGATGAGGCTTGAGAAGAGAGAGACATCAAAGGGAACGGAATGAAAACACAGAATTTGTCATATCGGAGCAGACCGTTGATCTGAGGAGAGCTGTGTTCTGCTTCCAGCTGTGGCCAGTACCCTGTGATTATAAAAGAAGGGCCAAAAAATATGATTCATAGCTTGCCATACAAAAAACTCCCCCGAGGTTTTTGCTCGTTCACTGCAAATACATTGGTTAAGTAAGAATGAGGTGGAAAAAGAAGCCACGCGTGCCACTCGATAGTTGATGTGAAGGAAGTGTATCTGTGTCTAACATACAGGCAAAATGCTACAAGACTAGTTCATCCTTAGGAAGGTGTTATTCCTGTAATGCTGCCACATTCAGTGCCTGTGTGGGTTATGTCTGTCTTGAACAGAAACTGCCAACTTTGCAAGGGGGTTATTTCTTTGGAATTATTTATCTTAATTTTTTTCTGATTACTCAGAAAACTTTGTGATGTGTCGTTCATTTCTCCTTTGTGCAGGAAGTGTTGCGTAAGTTGGAAAACAGCTCATCAGCTAAGGCATTGCTTCCTCAAAATGCGGATGTAAAGTTGGGCACTAAGGGTCATCCTGTGTGTCATATCCTTCTTATTTTTGTATCATTCAAACTTGCATCTTCCCAATTATCATATTATAAGAAAGTCTGTGCAGAGTTATGGAATGGGCTAGGACAGAGGGGATCTTTGGAAGTTATCTGGTCAACCCTCCCATGCTCAAAGCAGTGCTAACATTTGGTAAAATTGCTTAGGTTCGTGTCCAGGAAAACTTTGAATATTACCAAGGATGGAAGTCTCATGACCTCTTTGTGAGCCTATTCCTTTTTCTGCCTATTCTTCTTATGTTTTGTGGTTTTTTTCCCTTTTTACATGTCATTGCCGTCTCCCGTGATGTAAGTTTTGAGGATTGCATCCTGGCCTTTTGCTATGCACTGCTGAGAAGAAGCTGTCTCTGACTTCTCTCTGTCTCTTTTACCCTGTTTAGGAAGCTGAAAATAGAAACTAGACTCTCCTTATGCCTTTTATCTAGGTTGAACAAATCCAGTTTCCTCAGCTTCTTGTCCTATGTCACGTGCTTCACCAGAGAGATGGAACTTTTCTGTTTGTAAGTATTCATTTTGTCCTAGGGAACCTCAAACAACACACAGTGCTCCAGATGGGGTCCCTCAAGCAATAAATTGTCAGGAATAATTGCTTATTTATAAAATGGGTCATGATTGCTTCCCCTCTTATCCCTCTACACTAATACAAAGGTAAAGACAAAGAAGACAAACAAGATTTTGGGACTAATAGAAGGGAGAGAAGAGATGCTGTGATGCTGTGCTTAATTTCTCCTTCTGGTTGTTTCAGTTTTGCTTTTATTTTTTCTGCATAGTGACACAACTTCAAAAGAAGGGGCAGATGGTGCTGCTACTGATCCCAGCTATCAAAGAAACACCCTCCTGGGAGGGAGGCAAGAGATAGGGGTTTCAGATAGTTCCAGCTTGGTCCTATCACTTGTTTGGGAGGAATATGCTATCCAGTCAGAGGTGGTTTATTATCAACTTGAATATTCCCACAGAGATCTTTTTGCATGCAAAAATGTTGTTGTTTTGAATTTTGAGGATTTTCTGCATTTGCAGACATTCTTCTTGCCCCTACAACAAATAGAACGTGTGTGAAACACCTCAGGCTGGATTTTTGTACCTTTAGATGTACTGCATGTATTACTTTGTTTGAGAAATGCAATGCTTTGGTGATTTAGACATAGGAATTGCCTTTCTAGTTTCATTTCTAAATTTCATTGCTGCTTAGACCAGGGGAAAGCTCCATGCTTGAGAAGCAAGGTACTTTCAAAACAAAATGAAAGCTGACTCTGGCTACTGTCAGGTGGGTTGTCCAGGCACATAAAGTCACACTTAATTATCAAAGTCCTCTTGTGGGGGTCTAACCTCGAGAGTAAGTTTTTAGCAGTATTTAGGCAACTAAGTGAACAGATAAGAACATAATGTTGTTTAAGGAATTTTCAGCCCTGCCATCTCTCAGTTTCCTGTTTTTGACATGGACATATTCTCCTCTGGCAAGAGTGTTGTGGAAATGAAATTACATATTCAAGTGTACACAGTTCTCAGACGCTATACTGTGTGCAGGACATAAAGCTATTTCACCAGCTACTATGATAGAGGGATTTAATGCTCCTCCTATCTCAGTCCAGTCAATCCACTTCTTTCCTTCTGCTTATTTGCCTTTTCCCTCCTGCTTTATTGTGATATACTTCTGTTCCTTGAGAAGCATATGTTGACGAATACTGATGGGTGAGTGAGTGTTGTGGAAGAGGTACATACTCGTCGATTTCTTTTTATTCCATGACAGTTCTACAAAAAAAAAAAACCCCAAAAACTGCAAAGCCATTCATGAAAAAAACCCCAGGCATTTGGTATCACTGTGCAGAGTATAAATCACCAAAGAGGCAGCCTTATGTTTGACTTTATAATATGCAACAGAAGTGCCTTCACATCATCAGATGTTGATGCTATGGCTGCCATTCCTAAGTTGTTCCCCCCACACCCCAAGCTGCTGCTAATAAATTACAAACACATTTGCTCTCATTAATCATTCTTTGGAATGGCAGAATAGTCTTTGCTGATTGAAAATAATTATTAGCTTCTCAAAAGGATTAAACAGCCTGTTTGGATTTTAATTTATATCACCATTTTGATGGAGTGATGTGGGGGTATGTACACAGCCTTTGTCTTAAAAGTAGTAATAATAATAATTAATGCTGTGTAACAAAGAGTTTCAGAAGGACTTCAGACAAAGAGAGAAAGAAAAGGCAGGCAAGGTGAGCTGTGGAATAAATGTAGGACACAGAACTGAACATAAGCTTGTGTTGGGCAAGAAGCCTCCTACTGTAGCAGAGCACTGATAAACACAAAGGAAACTGCAGCATTCTCTACATAGCAGTGGAGAGACTTGAAATTTCTGGCTAACATTACAATCTGAGCAGTGTAATTAATCTGGAATTGAAAGAATACCACAGATGTTTAAAATTATTTTTTTCTACTGAGTCAGTATCCTGCACATTTACAAATTGTAGGTTGTGGATTAATAGCCTCTGAGGTTCGTTACCCGATGGGCCTTGCTCCAAGCTTTGAATTTACACTCAGCAAAGTGTATTTGGATTGAGACAATTTCCTGAAGTCAGGTCCCAAGGCTTTAAAATAAAGTGTGTTTGCTCTTAAAGTGTTCCGTGGGCAGTCGGATGGGAGTGCTTGTTGGAGTGTCAGGGATATTAAAATTTTTTTTTAAAAGTACACCAGGTAAGATTTAGCACATGTATACTTCAGAATGGGATGCAATGTGGAGATTGCCAAATTGTATAACCCTATTAATGTCTTATGCTCACACAGTAACACTGCTAATATGATATTATATTTGTCTGCTGAAGGGCAGGACTTACTAACTAGATCCATGTTCTACATTTATTTGATTGCACTGTCTTGGGACCTGAGTTGACACATCCGTGCAGTGCAATACACCTCTCTGGAGGTACTAACTACTGAGGGTTCCTCATGTGATACAGGCAGGCTCTCTAAGAATCTGAGTGGTACAGAAACACCCTTTTGGATAGGGTGAATTCCATCAAAGTCCCTGTGCTTGATATTTCCTGCTGGTTCTCTGTAGGCTTCTCTCTGCCTTGACCTGCATTTTAGTTCTTTTAGTCATTCCTTAGAGTGTGTCATGGAACTTGGATGTAAATGGAGCTGTTTAAATAAATCCCTCTGTGACTGTCACGTTTCATTCATCCTCAGTGTCATGCTTGCAGTGAGAGCCCAAACACTGGGAGGCCAATAATGGATTTTCTTCACCTGTGGGGATGGGACATGTGGCATTTCAGTTTCTACTCAGAAATATTTACATAGATTCCACAAAATGAAAAAATCCCATCAGGAGGGGTGGAGATGTGATCTCCTTGTTTGGAAATAATGATGGTCATGTAACAGCTGAATTAAACCTGTGAAGCAGAAAGGACTGCCACAGCTATTAAGGAGAGGAGAACCCAGAATGGTTCTTTCATGTGCTGCTGTTTCCCGATGTGGACTCCTGAGAGAGAGATGTAAGTACAGTGCCTTTTTCAATTCTTTTATGACCAAGTAATGAATGGTTGGTCACTATTTAGATAGTTTTACATCTATTCCACAGCACCTCACTAACTTTAGCAGTGGAAGAAGGGGTTATTTTAAGCACTGAATGTTCAAATGCTGCTTTGAATGTTCGGCTAAAGAGTCAAGCAGGTATTTTGTAAATCTAACTCTGGTCAGCCCCAGAATTAATTTCCTGATGGTAATCTTTGAATATGACTTTGAACTAAAAGAGAAATTGTACACAGATGCACTGAGGTAGTGTATCTTCTGTTCCCTGTCACAATTTGTACCAAGAATCACAATACAAAGGCTTATCTGGATTTATGGTTGGATAAATGATTTTGTGACACGGGTCAAGGAATCCTTGACCTAATTATTTAACTAGCCTCTGGAGCATTATTTCTCTGACTGTACAATGGGAATCTGGATTTCTCTTGGACTTTGCTATGCTTAATTAGTGTACAAGGTCTTCTGGCAGGTGTAATATCTTAAAATGTATGTAAGCATTTTAAAGACCTGTGCACTGAGATCTCCATTTCCACTGAGTGCTGCATTTGAAACAGGTAACGAGAGGGGCCGTGTGACAGGGTGCACAGCACAGGGTGCTCTCAACCATAAAGTTAAAGACAGTGTGTACTCTAGACAGCTTGCAACCTAAATACTGGTGATTTATTTTAGCAGCTGTTTACATAATTCTTATATCAGTGTGAAAAATGTCTGTGAAAATATTTAAAAGTAAATGCAATTTATTCTTCCAAAGTTCAGTATCCAGTTCCTAAACGTGGAGCTCCAGATGGAGGTTTATTTACTAGAAGTGTGTCTGCAAAATTATGTGTGGCAGTATATTCTATCCTTCCCTTTTTACAGGGTAATATTCCTATGTGAAAGTTCAGTTTTGCACCTACTCCATACCAAACATTTTCTTTTTCAGTGACCTAGGAAGACAATTCTGAAAGCTGTTTATACTGGAATAGGTTAACAACTTTCTTGTTTTTCTCACAGATCACCTTAATAAATATTGTAATGATTCTTTACTATATTAATTCCTACTGTTGTGTCCTTAATTCAGACCTTTCCATGTGCAGCTGTTGTTTAAATGCACAGAGATCAAGAGGGATAGAATAGGTAAGACCTGTCTGCATTTTGCTTGCATAGATCATTTGATTTTATGAGGTGAAGGAACTCATCTAACCTTATAACTAACACTTGCTGGTTGATTTGCATAATGAGTTGATGGCAAAGCTTTCCTTGTCAACAATTAAAAGCAATATTGGATTCAAATTTACAAAGTTGAAGAGAATGATAAATGAAAATATACTGGACCTGGGAATTAAGGCAACAAAATATCTGCCACATGTTAGCCTAATTTCTACATTCTCTGGATTCAGATCTCCTTTGCAAGTGACTTCATGCAACCAGATGGGAAAGCATTTTCCTCACCTCCCATGTGTGCAGGGAAGATCCTCTCTCCAGTGAAAACCATGATCCCTCGATGGCACAGCCATCTGATGAGTAGGTGGGAGGACACTTGGCTGTGTCTCTTCTGACACAATCAGCATCATGTAGAATGGGAAGGAAGGTGTAGGAGACACAGACTTACTGCTACATACTTCCATTATGGGTCAAGAACTGTCTGAACTTTAAACTGCAAAACTTTTGTAAGTTGAATTTGGTTGCATGTTGGCTCCTCTCGGTGTGCTCCTGTAGGTTAGCACCCAGTTACATATTTCTACACACAGGTCTTAAAATTAGATAGGGCATGTTATATTTTTTAATGACTGAGATCTTTGGTTATGAGCAATTCTTCTATTACAAAGCAGAAACACACACACACAAAATAAGGGAATGAAAAGCATTAACCTAGAAGAGTAATTTTTTGTACAAACCCTGGCATCTATTAAAATATGGGGTCTTATAGAACAAAATACATTTACATCTCCTAGAGACATTGAAAAAATGGGAATAGTTAAGGTAGCATTAAACATTCATTCTTTTTTAATGTACTTTATTAACTTGGGTTATCATATTTTATTATCAGCTGTTTTTTGTTTTTATACAAAACAAGTTTGGGCCTGATCCAGTATCTTTTTACCAGTAAGGAGTATTTTTGTATAGGGAAAATAGGATTTTATTCATTTGTTTGTTGATTTTGGCTGCTTATTAGAGTTCTAGAGTTCTCAAACTTGTTTTTGAGCTCTTAACAATATGCCACTATCTTGAGAGTCTCTTTGGATTATTGCTTGATAATTAGGAGACTGTGTAAAATAACAAATTATTTTCAAAAGGGTATAGGGCATAACAGAAGGCTGCTCTATAATTTGTTGTAATCATTAGTTTGACTCACTTGTCTGTCCTAAACAAATTTTACTGTGTTATTGCAATTACTGTATATCAAAGAATAGTAAAAGAAAAAAAATCCCATTGGCTTCTATTTCAAGAGAATTATTAGCAGGAGAACCTGAACTTAACTGCAGCATTAAGATACAATATCTGGTTCTGCCTTTTTAAATCCAACAAAAATCAAATAAATTGCATGGATGAAACTGCAGTGTATTTAAATTGTTTTGTTTAGCTCAGTGCTAGGATAGAATGTGAAACTGAATATGTTCATCCAAAGATAACTGAAGTTCCTGCTCCTGTTTAGATTTCATCGTCTGTTAGAAATCTCCTAGGTGATTAAACTAATGCACTGTAAAAGAATGAATCAGTCCTGCAGAGCTCCTCTCTGTACTGAGAATAACTTGCTCGGTTAAGTACTGTTGGGGTTTTACTAAATTAAAATCCCAGGAATTTTTGTACATAATATATTTTATCTGCAAAAGCTGAGTAAAATTTTATATCTGACTCTCAAACTAAATTCCTATGGTAATTAATAAAGAAGATTTGAATACATTTCTGGTAGAGTCATCTTTGACCAATTTAATAACTTGATTTTCTTAACAGAGGAAAATCCTTATCTCTCAAGGCTTGTGGTAGCATTGGGATACACCATGAAATTGTTAAGAGAATCAGAGAGTCTTCTTTGTTGTAAGAAGATGAATTCAGATTGGAAAGTTATCATTTACTGGCTCAGGTGGAATACATTCTTAGTAATTATTTAATATTTATACTTCAGTTCCTCGGTAGATACCAGTAGATTCCTGAAACTCTTATCAGGAGCATCATGTAGGCTGCTTGCAAAGCTGACTCATTTTAACTACTCACTTGTTTACAGATAAATACGAATATTGTTTTTTCACATGTCAGCACAGATAGGTAAAAAATTAGTCAGATGTATATTCTTGAAGCATACACACACACACACACACACACACACACATTTGCCTTTTTTTAGCAGATTTATTAAATGTTACTTATCCCCACCCCCTCTTGGCCTATTTTTTGTGACTCGTATGGCAAGGAGCTAAAAAAGAGATAAGGAAATGATCTTATCAGTCAGCTCAGAGATGGCATTTCCTGAGTGGCATTTTGCAATTGTTGCATGCAATAAAAGTGCAGATATAGAATAAATTCATGCTTTTCAGTGGGTTTGTCTTTTAACACCTGATCTCCAGCTGCAACTTACTCTTGTCCACTTCAATCATAGTAGTTGTGGATAAAGACTACAAGAAATCCATTTAAATGAAACAAATGCTTCTTTTTTGTTATATGACATAGAATTTATGTATGTATTCACTATCTAATTCAAAACCAGTTTGATTTTTGACTGAAGCGAACAGAAATAGTTACCTCAGCTTTTTAAAAAAATATGGTATGTCCTTTTCCAGTTTTTGAAGTTTTTTTTTAAAAATTCCATGTAAAGATCTTACTGTGCTGTACCCAGCAAGTACCTACATGTGTGCACTTTTCTGTAGATCGCTAAATCAATGATAAATCTGGCTAGAGTTAACTGAATTGTGAAAAAAAACCCCAAACCCACAACCAAATATAGGCAAAAACTTGAATTCCATAGGAAATTTTAATTCAATCATGTTTGCTGCCCTTTTATGCATTCTGTTTGTGAACACTTAAGACCTTGATTCTTGATGCTGAGAACATTTAAGACTGAAGATTTTATGAAATAAGTGCGTGTTATGGTAGTAACAGGGTGAGATTCCCTTGGTCCTTTTGTAATAAAGCTTGTGATGGCATTGTGGAATAATGCTTGTCTTTATAAAGAGCTGGCTGATGAAGGACTTGATCTAGAAGAGGGCATTCCATGGTAAAATTCAGTAGTCTTACACCAGCATGGGAAGGCTCCAGGAAGTAAAGCTGGTAGATTTTCATAGGAATGTTACAAAGTCTGTTTGATTCACATGAAATGGCCAGTATTTTCAGAAGAGTTTCTTGTGCAATAGCACTTGGCAGAAGGGAAAAGAGGATTGCACAGTCTGGAGAAAGGAGTTGATAGCAGCTCAGCATACAGTGCTTTCCTTAATTATTTTGGAACGGTACGTTTAGTTGGCTTTTGACCTGGTGTCCTCCTAAAAATCAACATTAAAGGTTAGACAGATAAATAAGAGAAATTTGATGCAGTGGTAATTAAGAAGGTACTCTGATTCAGGGCAGTAACTTAGAGGAAATGAATGTAACCAGGCAGATGCAAAGAGAGGGGAGAGCCTTTCCAAAGCTACTCCAACAACCTTTGAGCTCTGCTTCTGCAGAGTACAGTACTTTGCCCAATGTGGAGGGAAGGCTGGTTTAGTTCTCTCTCCTGTTTTGTTTTCAGTGTAGACTCACTGCAGTAATCTCTGTTCAAAAGATGTTAGGGACATGACAGAACTTGCTGCAAGTGAGGAGGATTGTCCACTATGCTATTTTTATATGTGAGTTCTATTTCCATGTATGTATTCTCTTTCCATGACAAACATTGATCCAAACTGGACAGCACTGGTAGCTGATAGATTAAGACAGGGCAGATTCTGAAGGAAAGAGTTCCTTTCAAGAGATGGGGTTTTGACAACTCTTAAGTCAAGGAATTTCATCTTCAATGTAATGGAGACTTGGAAGTTCTTCGTACCCAGCTGGGAAGGTGAAAGTCTGCTGAAAAGTCCAAAGCCAGCAAAACAATGGGTTAAGGACAGCATCAAGCTGGATGGAGCATAAATAGACATGCTAATGAATTTAGGAGTGAAATAGCTGCTAAGTGAAGTACACATTCTCTTACTTAAGTCAGCAATTACATTGGAAGATAGCAAATATTATATTTATAAAAAGCCTGCATAATAACCTGGAGAATTGCAGAGCAGTAAGACTTCAGTTCCTGGCAACTTAGCTGATAGGATGATTAAAAATACAGAAGCTATAAAAAAATCTCAGAAACAGAGTTTGATGATACGGTAGGGAAAAAATGACACAAATTTTGTAAAGGATTATTGCACCTCACTAGTTCCTTAAATGTATAAATGATACAGTAGATGAATAAAAACCAGTTGATAAAGTATATTTCTGTACATAATCACTGATACTTCTTGAAGTGACAGCTAAGGAAACAAAAGGATGGAATTTCCCTAGGAAGGTGGTGAGAGAAGATAGAAGTCTGAGATTCAAGTATTCCTTGTGAATCAGTGCAGAAGATAGATTTGATCTTACATTCTCTCTATTCAAAATAACTGTTAAAATCAGTGGATTTCTGAGATCCCAAGGAGTGAATATTTTGTTCCCTTTGTTCTGATAGGATTTACAGTGCCTGGCAGGATGCCTGCTTCAGCTGAATTGATGCCTAAACCCCACCCATTTCCTCTGTTTCACTGCTTAGCGGTGTCACATTCAGCCAGCTTTGGGAATCTCTTTAGCTGCATATTAATTGCATGCAAGTATGCCATTAAGCATCAGGGCATGTCTGAGTTAGGCATAGTAACACTTTAGTATCTTTGATATTCTGAGCAGAGTAATACTCTGAGAAAGTAGCATCCTCTGTGGATAAATGAGTACAAAGCAGAAGGAAAGAAAAAAAGGAGTTCATTTTCCTCAGGGGAAAAAAATAACCTTTGGAGTATGTCAGAATCCAGTCTATGGGTGGAAGTTGGTATATTTATTAATATTTTGGAAAATGAATGACCAATGATGTATTAAATTATAAATATGCTCCAAATTAATTTAATTAAAGTTGAAGAAATGTGGACAAGCTTCAGGTGGAACTAGCAAAGCTGGCAGCAAAATTGCCACAATGGCAGGATAAAATCAGCGTTGGTTTAAAAGTGGTGATCCCTAAATCATTTTATGCCAAAGGACTGTTGTCACACCTTCAGTTTTGTCATAGATGGCTTTTAAAAATGTGAGTCCAATGAAGACAGCATCACAAATGAGTAATGAGGTACAGATGAAAGAATCAGAAAAATTCAGAAGAAATTCAAGAATTAAAGAAATGCTAGTAAAGGCACACACTTTTGTATCATCAGATTTTTAATGGAGGAATTTTAGTACTGTTTGATATACTTCTATGGACAGTCTACAACCTCGTTTTCATGGCTTACCATGAACTCCATGGATACCACAAGAATTTGGTTTGGGATCTCTGGGCCTAAGAAAGCACTAAATATTGAAAGGTACAATTGTAAGTATTTTTACAACTTAATGGTTTCAAAACCCAGTACCTTGGGAAATTTCTTGTAGAGGTGAAGGCTTTTGTGTAATAAGTGCAAGTGTTCTGATATGAGGCCTGCTTTTTAAAGTATTTTTTTAATGACCTCTTACAGATCCCAGCATTACCCACATATATCCAGGAATACACACATGATAGGAACAAAACCAAAGCCCACCAGTTCAATAGGGGTTTCTAAAGGATCCTTTAGTTGAAAACACTGATAATTAGGATTAGAGCAATTGTACCTAAGCTTGTGATAAAGTGTCTTTTGCATTTCATGCCATAGTTATTTTTAGCATCACTACTTAATGTTTTTCAGGTTGAACACAAGCCCTTTGTTTTCACTGAAGTTGGAAAGGAAGACATTCTGGAGTAATTAGAACACTACTGCTCTTTTCAGCTTTGGCGTTCCCCTTATTCTTACAGTTAAAAAAAAATCAAACTAGTGGACTTCAGAGTCTTGGTGGATGCTTGGGCTGGGGGAAGCAGCAGTGAAGCAATACACTTAATGTGGCAAAAGGTGAGATAGGAAACTTTTATGTACCCTGGGTACCGTGTATTAATCTCCTGATAACTGCTTTCACATTTGAACCTTCTGTCTCTTATGTGAGATCCAGCAATCTTTGCTTTTTTGTGTTCTGGGAGCAATTTTCTGAATCATTAATTTTCAGTGGCCAGGCTTCAATTAGCTTAATCAGGCATTGATTAGATTTCTCAAGTCCCTGGCATTTATTTTCCACCTTGCCTATATGCTTCCTTGACTCCATTACCTGATTGTTCACTTATTGCATATAAGGTTGATTCCTCTCCATTAACATTCCCTGATGAGAGGTCTCCTTAGCCATCCAGCTAGCCACTTTCATTAGTGATGGTGACAATTCATGGTGAAGGCCAGTTTCTACTGCCCTTGCAAAACAGGATATTTTCTTCTAAGTTACATCACTATATCAGCAATTTACTCTTAGATGAAGGTGCTGCTTATGAACAGTTATGACCCAAAGGAAAAATAATTTATTCCACATTTATTTGGAATATATTTCATATTTTGTTTAGAAAGTTGTGAAATTGTAGTAAATGAGGAAAGTAAACCAGTATTTTTTTCAAAGCGTACTTAGCTTACAAATCTAGGGAGTTTTTTATTCCTGCTTTTCTTAGTGTCTAGCCTGACATATTAAAATACATTTCCATAGCCAGTGTTCCTGATTTCTGAGGGAGCTTGACAAAGTTTTATAATCAAGGCTGGTGTGAGTCGCATGTAGGCTCCAAGTCCCCATAGATAGACCCCATGCCCTGTTCCTCATACCAGTTGCTCAGCACTAACAGCTTGTGTGCAGACTCATTCCTCAGGGTACATATTTAGGAGAAGTGTGAGCGTGCAGCAAGACAGGTGAAGAAAGGGGCTGGAGGTGAGGGAGCGGACAGAGCTGGAAAATGGGGACCTCAGAGTCAGGTGAATTTTTCTAGATTGAAAAGCACTTTTCTCTAAATTCTACTGAGGTTCTCACATCGTCTGTGGTCAGCTCTGTTCATTACATTTTGTTTTTGCAAACTTTTTCTTCTAAAGGCACAGACCTCTTTTTGCAATTCTCTTTTTAAGTCATGTATCTACATTATATTGAACTAGACAGACCTGAATGTAAATGAGCTTGTGCCAAAATCAATCGCAGGAAAGTTTTAATAGTACAATTTTTAGAACTTCATGTAATATATGCTAATTAAAAACTCTAATAAAAAGTTTTATAACAATAAAACAAAACATGGGATCAGAGCTTCAAGCTTTCTTTTTTTTTTTGCTATAGGTTCTTTGAGTTGGGAGAGTTGCCAAAATTTCCTTTTCTTTGTAACCAAATTGAAGTTGTTTAACTTCAGTTTTGATAAGTCAACATTCCTTTAAAAAAATGACGTTTTGCCAGGTAGCTTCTAACCCACTCTATTCTTCATTCATTATATAATTAAATATATGATTTGTGTTATCACAGTCCTAGAACATATAGGTGCTTTCTAATTTAAATGATAAAGCATAAAAAGGGATAATTTCAAAGTTTAATGTTTAATTTTTTAGAGATTCTTCTCAGAAATATTTTGAGCATCAGCTTCAGCTTTTGGTCAAAAATGTTAGAAGAAAAAATTGTAAGAAGCAATTAATGATTCCTTTCTTCTTAACAACTAGTTGCAACAGTGATTAAATTCAGTGTGAGACTGTTCTGAAGTTAATTTCCTCTTTTCATACTCTGTTTTAAAGATTCATTGTAATTTGCTGGATTCACAAGGAGAGCAATCTCTTGTTTTTCTTATTCAATTTGTTGTTTATGCTCCATGTCCTTATTATGGCCCCAAAACTGTAGCCATTTATTTAAGACATATAACATGTGGGAGGTTTAATACATTTTCTGTCTTGAAATTATTCTGAAATTATATTTTAGGGGATTAAAATCTCATACATATGAGAAATATTCTTTGGCTTTCTTAAAACACCCCCCCTCCCCATTTTGAATCTTCCCCTCCCTTTTGAATGAGAGGTCCCCTTCAGCAAAAGAATTTTCATATGTCTAAGGCTTTCATATGTCTGTCTTTGTATAGAAACGATGGTCTTCTGTGATGAAAAAATCCTTTGAAAATATCTGACAGTTCATCTCTGCAATTAGGAATTTTCAATTACTACATTCAGAATGGCAAGGGGAATTACCATATAACTATCTCAGAAATCACACCCAGTATCATCACTCCTTCAGTTTTGGTCATTTGCTGTCTCTGAGGTTTCTGGGCTTATTGGGACCCTTTTGACCATTTGGTGGGGGCACCATCAGTTTGGACCTTTATCTTTTCTAACTGGTGAAAGCCTCAGCTGATTCACTGAATTACTTGGGCAGTTAATAATTCTCCATGAAAGATTGCTAGGAGAAGGTATTTTGTCAATGGCAGAGGCAATGGTGTGGGGCTCAGGTTGCTCCAGAATCGATGGCACACCTCTGACAATATTGCCAGCAGTCCAAGCATGTCTCATTTTCAGTCTGGAGGCTATTGATGGAGTATGGGTAAATGGCATGTTCAACAGAGATTCTTTCAGGCATAGCTTTACATGCTTCACCCAGCTGAACCACCCTAGCACAAAGAAAATGTCAAAATGATTGCCCTGAGGTGCTTTTCCATCCTTCTTGGATGGTCTTGGGGGACACTGTTGGGTGCTGTATTTCAGTGCACTTTCTACAGGAGCATTTAAAGCATCAGTTTAGAAAACTCTCCACTCCAACATGTGCATAAAATTATGTGTTTGGTGAAGGGAGAAGTGATGGTCCTTGGTGGACAGTGCTTGTTAGATTCCTTGTCTGGTTCTGGCTGGTCAGAAAACTGCTGTGGCATGTGCCCCCTTATTTGTGTTTTTCCTGCTGATATTTATTTCAGATCTTCACCTTGCAACACCTTTTTACCTTCTGAGTGGTGCATGGAAATGTTCCTCCAACAAGCAATACCTTTAGTTCTCAAAACACAGCTTATCATGGCTGCTTGATTTATTGAAGTGGGTTCTTAAGGAAGTCCTATGACATCCTGTTGCTGAAAGCACAGAGCTTCTCACTAAAGATGAAGTTATTTGTTTTAATTAGAGCCGATCTAGATAAAAGGACCAAAATCATAATAATATTCTCATAAAAGTTCATTTCCATTTTTCATCAAAGGTTTCTTTCCAATGAAATTTTCCTAGAGGCAGAGATTAGATCTATGTAAATTTAGGTGCTTAACTAAGTTGCCAAAGACTGAAGCTTAGTTTTTTTTTGGATTCTGTCAGCAGTCAAGGGAGAGAGATGGGCAAATCTAGAAGGACTTCAAGTCTGGTTTATGTGAGCTGGGCTGCACATTGAAGCAATTTGTCTTTCTCCATTGACTACAGACAACAGATACAAGAGCTGAGTGATTTGGGAACTTGTGAAAATAAACTTAGATGAAGTGCAGAAATGCAGAGGGAAGAATTTGGACCTAAGCATCCTTACTGCAATGTGAAGGGGTTGGCTAGACCTCCAATTGTCCCATATGGTCTGCCTCAGGGAATGGACTTGACTTAGGTTGGGAAGTAGTGATGGAACAAGCAAAGTCATATGTTGCAGAAATGACTCAGGAAATATCTATAACTATTAAGCAAATCTGCTCCTTTTAGAGAGACAGATGTAGCTGAAAGGCTTCATCTGTCTCAAAGAGTTAGGTGTTGAGAATTTTATTCTTTAATACTTTTTTCTTTCAAGAGAAAAAGAACAAAAGCCAAGAACTGGTCAAAATCCTAATACCTCCTTATCCCTAAGCATTTTGAAGTAGTTTAAACACAAAATTTATTGCTGAAATTCAGTGCTGTATAAAACAAGAGGTTTATAATGTAAGTGC
This sequence comes from Agelaius tricolor, assembly GCF_023055355.1. NCBI lineage: Eukaryota > Metazoa > Chordata > Aves > Passeriformes > Icteridae > Agelaius > Agelaius tricolor. The sequence goes on from NW_027269261.1 coordinate 51,711,107, forward strand.
TTCATATACATTAATTCTTATTTTCTCTTTAAAAAATAACACACTAATAATGTATTGTGATAAAAATACATGTAACTATGGGCATTAATGCTCTGAAATAGAAATTAATGCATATCTTATTAACTGCTTAAGCCTATGTTATGATTAGAAAAAGAAGCCATATATTCTTGCTAGAAATTAAAAGAAATGTGGTACACCTTGTGCTGTATCTAAATGGAAAAATCAGACAGTAAAGAGTACAGTTGTAAATTTGTTGTATATGTATGTAAAGAGAATATTTTATATCATGATAGGTGGTTTTTTTCAGTGTGAATTTGGGACAGCCACGTTCTTAATGATTAAAATATAGTGAGTCATCTCTTGCTGCTATGAACAGTACCCTATACCTTTCACTTTGTACATGAAATATGATGCATGTATTGTGCCAACAGAAAAAATATTTTCAAAGCAGTTGTATTAAAAAAATTGGAAAAAAATTTTACTCTTTGCTTGTAAACTCTGGTACTTTCCACCTGTATATCTATCCAAAGCCTTTGAGGCAGCCATAAAAAACAACTTTAAAATATTGTGAGTTTGAAATTTGATATTTCAAGAAGTTTTAAGAGCTAAATGCAGTCACAAGGATCTCTTGGGAAAGAAACGGTTTCTCCTTTCAGTTACCTTTACTACTTTACAAGGCTGGAAAAATTTCAGGCTCCAGGTTATGATTTTTATTAATATACAATTTCTCTGGTATATATATATATATATATGTAAGTATGTATGTATATGTAGTCTACCTTTGTCCTTAGAAGTAATTTGTGGATGTAGAAAAATCAAAGATTTTTGGAACTTCTTTTTACCCTAAAATATTAAAATAAGTCCCAGAGAGCAGGATTAATGTTCAGAGGTCAAAGATCTTTGATAAAAGTATTTTTTTTTTACACAGGTAATTTCTCATGTGGCTTTTACTGAATGTGCTATTTTGCCATGTCACTCTACAAAGACAGCTGGGTAAATTTATTGGATGGTGAGTGTAGGAATTTCTGCAGATGGAGAAACATTTCTCCAGCCCGATTGATTTAAAAAGAAAATGGTTTGTCAGTGTGCAAATGCATCTGGAGGAAGAAGGGTAAAGGAATGAATTAGAGGTCAGTCAGGATAATCATAAGTGAATCACACAAATGTGTATGTGTGCTCAGGCTGCATAGAGCTGGCTGAGTATTCATCATTCTCATGAATATTGTGCTGGACTGGGATTTTCCTGAAGAATATTTGGAAAATGTTGATTCAGTGAAACCAAATCTTTTTGTAGACACATGCATAGTTTCACCTGGATTTGGCTGGCAATATTTTTAGGTATTCAGAGGGAATTAGGGTGGCAGGGGTGCACCAGTGTTTTCACTGGAATACTGCACTGCCTGAGGCACCTGGCACAGACATGGGCAAGAGAGTGCAGAGTTACCCCCTGGGCCACCTGGCTGGAGGAGGTGGACCTCTCGCCTCTGCCTGGGGTAATAACTTTCCCCACCCTGCTGGCTTTATAAGTGGGACCATTTAACATATTCATATGCTGGGGTTTTTTTTTTTTTGTTTGGGTCTTTCAATTTGTTTTGTTCCTTTTTTTTTTGTTTTGTTTTATAATCTACAAGATATTCTTGACTGAAATTTCAGAGACAGAAAATTCAATTTATTTTTGCAACCTATCCTTGAGTCCCCATATTTGCTTTTAGTCCCACTGCATATTTAAGCTCCTTCACTTAAGAGAGTACTATTTGATAAGTAAATCTCTACCTTTATTCCTCTCAGTGTGCTGCTGTTTCCTTTTGATTCCTCCTTTTGTGTTCTCATACTTTTGTATTCTGCTGTGGATCCTCTGGACCTGAGGTAGCCTCCTTTTCCAATTCCCCTGTTTTCCCTAAAACTCCTGGTCCAAACACTCCTTAACTGTCTTTCCTTCTTTTTTCTTTACCTCACTTTCAGTTATTCCCTCACACGGCTCTTCTGTGTTGAACAGATGAGTTCCAGTTTTGTAGCTGGGTTTTTCCTTTCAGAGGTGTTCTTTTAAGATATCCATAAAGTTTTAAAGGTTTAAAGGCCAAACTTGAGAGGAAGATCTGGTAAGGGTGTGGGGACTTTGCTTTTCTTTCTTTTACCCCAATTTTTTCTGCTTAAAATCTTTTTTCCATTTGCAGCTTTGCTCCATGAATAGAAGTCAGAAGCCCCTGGGGCCTGTTTATCCAGTCACCCCCATTCTTAAACATTTGGGGTGCAATAAAACGGGCTCCAGATACCATCAGCTCCTGCTGTTGGGTAAAAGTCTGACTAATGTTATTTTGATAAAAACCAAAGACCCCTACCCCTTTCCCCCAAGGGATTCTGCATTTATTTTATGCTTTTAAATTAAACGGAAAGGAGCCATCATTTCATTTAGCATCTCCTCCTTCTAGCTAGTGTTTGGAAGGCTGGGAAAGGTGGGGAGTAGTGTTGGGGCACCCCTTTTTTTGCATTAACAATTCCCTGTGCCTCTGCTCCTCCCCAGGCACAGAGAGGCACACAGGCAAACAACAGCCTATCTGCAACCCGGTAACCACTGCGAGCAAATACAGCTTTTTGTTTAACTGTATAATTGCTCTCTCGGTGGGTTGTGGGTTTTCTTCTCCACATCTCCATTTGTTTTCTTAATAACTAAGACCAGTACATTTAAATTGTCCTTTTCCTTTTTTTTTTTTTTCTTTTTGACAAGCATACCGGATGTAACAAGATATGCAGCTAAAAACATTAATCATATTAAAACTAATTAAAAACTGAAAAGTTTCTGTGCATTCCAAGCACTGGGGGTGGGAGGGGGCGGGGAGGCCTTTGGTCTGAGCACTGGCGTTTCCTGAGGCAAGCAAATGCCTGACACATGGACTTCTCCGAATTCCAAAATGTAGCAAAACAGTGCCTGCATATTTGGCAGGAATCACCACCAGTTCAGGTCAGTGTCTGTTTCAGCAAAAGACGAAGCCCTGCATGTTAACAGAGGAAAATAATTCAGAGGAAAAGGGGAGGAACAACATGTGACATTTTGTAAGAGCAGCACTTGTGTTACCCAAGGCGCACCACTCTCTGTAAACACTTCCTCCAGTGCCAGTGCCTTAGGACGCATTTTTTCGGATTGGGGAGGGGGGGAGGCAGCGGGAGGGGTGAGGGGGAGGTCAGGGCTTTCAAGCTGCTGGGATATGAATGAGCTAGGGTTTCCCCCCCTCCCCTTTTTTTTTTTAAACTTCTTCTTTTTACACATTCAGTGCCATAAATGTTTTAAGGAGACATCGGTGAATCTGTGGCCGAAAACATGGGCAAGAAGTGCTACAGGACACCAAGCCCCAAACCAGTGGGAATGTGGGGGAGAGAAGGGGCAAGGCTGCAGGGAAGGGGGTGCAAATGATGGGGCTGTGCAGTGCAATCTCACACCTCCAGGTGCAGGGGAGGCCAGCTGGCAAGGGTGGGTGACTCTCTGAAGCCCCAGCACTTCACCTTGCTTCCACCTTGGTGCTCCATAAGCCTGTGCCATGGTTCTTGGTCACTGGTTCCCCAATGTTGGGATGGGACAACCCCTGTCTGCTTAGGGACATAGTCTGACCCCCCCAGTCTGACTCCCCCAATTAATTTAGAAGTAAACCCATTTTTAAGCCCTCTCCTAGTAAAAGCAAGAGTAGGTAATTGAGATTTAAAATACTGTTTTGGTCATTGTCTTCTTACTTCTTTCTTGAATTTCGGCACCTTAAGCTGCCTTTGTTGTTGAGGAACTTGCTATTTCTTGAGAGATAGGGCTGGATCACTTGTTATTGTAACACTTCTTGGTGATAAAGTTCAGTCTAAAAATTAAGCAGCTGCAATGTTGCAGCACAAATTAGTTTAATGTAAGCAGTCGGGAGCAGCTGTTTGGCTCGGGACTCCGCTACGGCGGTGGGGGAAGGGCGCTGTGATGCTGACAGTGTTTTTTTCTCTACATAAACATTTTCGGCTGTTGCAGCTTTTGTGCCGATCATGTGACAGTGTCCCTAGGCAGATAATTTATTTCTGTAGCTTTCATGAGCAATCATTAACCTTCAGACACTGAGCTTGCTTTCTGCTTTGTGGCATTTGTTGTTTTTTTTTTGTATCCTAACTAGTTTAATTCACAGAGTGTCAAGAGAAAATTACAACCAATTTATAATAGACTGTAATGCATAATACTTATGTTTCTATTAAAACAGACCTTGCTTACAAGACCATTCTTACAGCTTAGCTTGTGTTCATGGATCAGAATAATTATTTTCAGTGATGTAAGTGCAGCTGTCATCATGATACTCCCACAGTGTCTTATTCTGAATGCAAAGCCCTTCAGAGTCCTGATTTGGGACCACCCTTTTGAATTCCCCCTTTGCTGGAGACACTGCGAAGTTTATTGAGATGCAACAGGCTTGGGAGAAAGGGCAGAGCATTTATTCTGGTGATTGCTATTCTCCCACCATGACCGGCTGCTGAACAGGTATTGACCACCATAGAAAGTGTGTCTTATGGGAGAGGCAGTACTGATAACAATTACAGCTCCAGCCTGAGCTAACTTAGTCTGGGCTTTCAGAGCAGGCTCAGACGACAGGGTTGGATCACAAAGCAGTCGTGACTGTCAGAAAAAGACTTCATTTTCAGTCCTGTCCATTTTGTTACAGTAAGGGAAACAATAAATTAGGTGACTTTGTCAAGGTCACTGAAGAAATAAATGTCAGGATAGGAATTTCCCTTTCCCTGATCCTTTTCCCCAAGTCCTGTGCTTTTGTCTAGGGAAGGTGACAAAAGAGTGAAAAATAGAGAGTCTTGGGCAAAATAACTAAAAATTAAGCAGTGAAAAAAGTGGGAGGTAAGTGGGGGCAGGGAAGAGAAATCATGAAAAGAGCTGAAAGCCAGGGTTACTGTGAATATAATTTTTCTTCAGATCTGAATGTGATTTTTGCTTTTGTTCACTGCCTCTCTGCCTTATCTTAATTCTTTTTTCTAACTGGTCATTCACTAGCACTGGCAAGTTCATCTTTTTTGTGCCAGAGAGCAAGATATTATGTTTGTATACGCCTCTGAATAGGGGTAATCTAGACATGTGTATTCCTTAGTTTAGTTTTTACAGCTTGTGCCATAGCAGAATCAAACATTTGTGATAGAAGCACTCCCAACATAATGTTGCAGATACAATGGACAAGACAATGGTGGAAGGGGACAGAGATGGAGAAATAAAAAGATATTTCCAGTGTCCCAAGGATAAAAAGGGACTTTACCATAATCTGTCAATGAAAGAGCAGTACCATCCAGATAGTTCAACAATTAATGCCTTAAGACTCAAAAGAAATTTTGTGCATCCTATGATTGCCCATTAACTTATGAAAATGGTGTGTAACTGGAAGAAGACCAAAATACACGCTCAGTCTGAGATGTGGCAGTAGTACATACTTAATCATCTTGTAAAACATACAAATGGGTGGATGGATTTTTGCTGTCAACATTAGGAAAAATATTGCTTCCTCATTAGTTAAAAATGCCTGAAATTGGTGTTTTACTGAGGCTAGATATCTGTGTAGAAAGAGGAATGAATGAGTAGGTCACTGTTTGAAACCTCCATTTTTCAAAATGTTTAATGAAAATGAAGGCACAGCATATGGTAAATGTGGACTGAAATTAGGGATGAAAAAGCAGAAGCCTCGGATGCCCACTGAAGGGCAAACAGGACTATGGAGGTGCTTGGTGTTGTGTTACATATAGAAGTGAGTAACATTTCTGGATGTATTAGAGTGATTTAGGAGTTATCATCCCATTGACTTTTGACTAGAGTCAGGATGTAACTGCCTAAGTCAATTCTGAAAATGGGAATTAGATTTCTAAGTCATTTTAAGGTGCTTTTGAAATTTTTAGCTGTAATCCCAGGTTGATTAATTTGTAACAAGGTGATTCATTCGTATCTTTCTTGTCTTCAGAAGCCTAAATGACACATTTGAGATGCACTCTAAAAGCACAGGTAATAGTCAGAGTGCTACCTCAGCGACTTTAAAAGACAATTGATTAATTTGAATTCATGCTTTTATTCACACTTTTAGAGGATTCTGAAATTAGTAATAGCACTTTGGAGCTGCTTGGTTTGAACTGTCACTTCCATGCCCTTGCCTTCATAAAGGTTTTTCCTATTTTTTTCTTTATTTTTTACTTTTTTCCTGAAAATTGTCCCTATCCCTCCCCACTGCTAAAAGCAGTGCAGCCCCTCTGGTCACAGCAAAAGCAGGAGTTCTAAGACAGTAGCTGCTTTGCTACATGGAATGGCCGAGTAGCTTTAGACAAAACAGTGTCCAGGAACCTGCTGTGAACTTGTCTCTACTAGTTTGCACAGGGAACTGCAGGTACTTTTGCTGAAGCTGCCCTACAGTGAGTGATGCTGGGAGGAAGGCCTGGTTAGATAATTAGGAAGACAAGATTTTCTTACAGTGAATTCAAGCCACCTAACCTGCTACTTTGGCCAAAACTAAAAAAAAGTTCTCTTTGGTATTTCACCCGATTTTGTTAAAATCTTGCTAAGAACATACTGTAGTGTTTTATGAACTTAATTATTTTTGTTATTACTGTCTTAATCTACAGTTGAAAAGCTGAGACTATAGTCATACTTTATAGATTTGGCCATGACATTATATAAATCTATATGTACTGCTGCCTTACATCAACAACATTATTGCAAAGGTCAGTTTGCATTGCTCCTATGAGCCTCTGTACTTTAGGGTGTAACTGATGACACAGAATCCTTTCTGGAGTGAAAGGAAGACTGCCAAGCCTATCTGTGGGACTTCTCGAAAACATTAGGGCTTACCAGAAGCAAATCTAAATATTTGACTTGACTGTACTTTCAGATTCGAAGAATCTGATGATCACAACAACTTCACTTTCATCCTCTGGTACAACTGCAACCAAACAGACATCTCAAATTAATTTAGAAGTCAATGGCTGGTATTTACTGTTTGGAGTAAGGAAACCTGGGTTTGCTTACATGTCTTCAAGGAGAAAAGTGGAATGGAGGGACTGAATGCAATACAAGTTTGATTTATAGACTAATATCACCTACTTTTGACTGTGGAAATTATTTTGTGGAATGATTTGTTTCATGCAGTTTCAAAGTAATCTCCCTGAGATCTAGGAAAGTCACCTAAGTTCCTGTGCTGCAGGCTGGAGATGATCAAGGTCCCAAGGAGCCCTCCCACATTTTCCAGTGTCATCAGTCTCAACCACTACACATTTTTTGATGTAAGGATTCCTAAAAGGTCCAAAGGAATACTGGGGACATCTGAATACCAGGGAAAACATGCATGTAAGAACATATCATAAAGCTCCCTACTCTCCCTACTTCACACATGAGAAGGAGAAAGGTGAAACTTCAATACAGCCTGAGCTGGAGCATCTGGGCATTTATTTTCTTTCCTGAGTCCCTTGTCTGGAAAAAGTGCTGCACATCATTTGGTCCTTGAAGAAATGGAATGGAATGCTTTACATTGAGAGCAACACTCGCAGGCACTTCTGCCTCCCATTGTCATTTAGGACATCAAGCACTAAGTTAATGAATGACAGAGCTTTCCTTCTCTGTAGTCCAAAACTGTAGAAGGTGGATCTATAAGATCTAAAGACTGCTGTGAATTTTACCACAAAAAATTCCCTGAACTTGCTTTTTAAAAAATAAACTGACAAAACATGAATGTGTATCTAATACTTAAATATATTCTAAAACAGATTCCAGACTGTGCACCATGCTCTCAGAGGAGAATGATGAAGCAGATTGATTTGTGCAGACAGAGCTAGGAAATGGTGACAAACACAGGGTGAGAATGTGTATGTGAATGTGTATGTGTATGCTCTTTGAGGGCTGGAACTGGTAAATTTCTTTCCCTTGCATTTTTCATTGCTTAAAGAGAGAAAAAACAACAAACACCCTCAAAAGGCAAAACCACAAGACAAAACCCTGACCCAAAACCCTGCAGAGGAAATGAAACCACAAGAACATTTTTCACACCAGCTAATTTCAAGGGTCTGCCATGTACACAGCAAGCCTAGGAAATTCACAGGTGCACTGTATCATTCTCCAAAATGCATTGAGCTTTTTCTCTCTTGATATACACACATGCGCTTTAATGTAGTTTTAACCATTTCTTTATTGTCACTTTGATTTTTTACCACCTGTAATCCACACACTCTTTTCACTGCCATGCAGCTGACTAGACCCAGAGGCTTCACAGTGGAGTAATCTGTCATCTCAGAATGTGTATAATGTAGGGAAAGTTGAGCAGAATGAATTTATTTTCAGAAGAACAAGGGACAGTCCTTATTTTCACAAGGACTTGTAGTTTACAAATTGTCAGGGTTTCATTTTATATGAACTGCAAAACATAAAGAAGGGAGGAGTTAGCCAGAAACAGAAAGCAAGGATCTAGAAATGTATTTTGACAGTTATCCCCCGCTGAAAGTTAGCAATACAGAAAAAAACAATGACTTACAAACCAGAAGCATTGCAGAACTCTCTGGGGAGCCCTCACTGTGGCCTTCCAGTACTTAAAGGGGGCTTGTAACATAGAGAATGGCTTTTTACACAGGCAGATAGTGATAGAACAAGGGGAAGAGTTTTAAACTAAAAGAGGAGAGATTTAGATTAGATGTTAAAAAGAAATTCTTCACTCAAAGGATAGTGAGGCACTGGCACAGGTCACCCAGAGAAGCTGTGGATGCCCCATCCCTGCAAGTGTTCAAGGCCGGGTTGGATGGGGCTGTGAACAGCCTGATCCAGTGGAAGGTGTCCATGCCCATGGCAGGGAATTGGAACTTGATGGTCCTTTAAGGTTCCTTCCTACCCAAACTATGGGTACCTGGTCTTAGGAGTGGCAACAGGGATGAATATTTTGTCCTATTTTTTATTTTTCCCTCTTGAGAATAGTTGTCAGCTTGAAAGAAGCTGTCATGGCAAGACTGATATCCTTTTATGGAGAATGTGTTTTAAGAAAAGGATAAATCTCTCAGAGAAATGGCAGGAAACATCTTTATAATTTCATTAGCTCAATTTAAAGTTAATATTAAGCTTCTGAAATGTGTTTATTCATTTGTTTGCTGGCAGTCTGTTTGCACATTCTCCCTGCTTAACACTGGCTTGAGAACTTGTATTTTTATTCATGTATTCTCCTCACTGTTTCCTGAGGTAAAAGAAAAACAATTTTCAATAAAGCTTTAATTTTTTTTATGGCTGACTGAATGTTAAGGTGTTAGAATAGTGAAAATAGGTGAAAATGGTGAGAATGGGTAAAAATAAAGAGGGACAACATGCATATTATTAGTTAAAAATATTATTTAAGTGCCTACACAGTTTTGTCTTGCTACACTGTCTACTTCACATCATCATCAATAATATTTAATTGACTCTTCTACAAATGCCTTTTCCCAGAGACAGTGAAATATCCAAAATATATCTAAATGGAGAAAAATTCCCCGAACCTCCCAATTAGGGAAAATTTCAGAGGGAGGTATAAATAGAGCATAATTGAGAGTTAAGTGGTACATATCCTGTTGTGACCTTTTGCAGAGAACACATTCACCCTCAGCTAACTATTTGAGCAAAGATATGCCTGGTATTGGTCCTGTAGTAAATAAAAGACATTCCTTCCCCTTAAATGTGAACTACTATGTGATTTGCAGCTCCAGCATGTCAGTTCAGTTTTCTTGGAGGGGAAGAATCTGGTATCTGTAAGCTGCTTTTTAAGTGCTTAAGTGGATTTGAGAAGCAGGAAGCCATATACTTGGGGGAAAAAAAAGATTCCCTGAAGAAAAAAATTGATTTTCAGATTTCCTATTCAGAATTTAAAGGCAATTCTCTTTGTGTGCTCAATATATAGTAAAAATAGGACCTATTATAGCCAATTGCTACTCTGAGTTTACATCCAGTTTCTTCACTAGAGCTCAGATTTAGCCCAGTATCTGCCTTGGGAAAGAAATATATATGTGAAAAGAAATGATGGAATTTGATGTAATACAGAAATAGTCCAACCAAGTATAACTAGAAATAAGGGGATGAAAGTGAACAAAGGAAGATCCATGCTGATAATGAGGAAAAATTTCATAGCAGTGAGGTCTGTTAGTCTGCTGAATGGTCTCCCAAGGGAATAAGTTGAACCCTTGTTGCTTTAGTTATTTTTAAAATGAACAAAACAGTCAAAATCCTTGCAAGGAGAAACTCTTAATTAACAAGAAGACAGGAGAAATGACCGAATGGGTCTTTTTTTCCATCTCCACTGTTCATGACTCTTATTGCAGGCAAAATCAGGTTTGGCAATAAAATTATGGATTTCCAATTTTCACTGCAATTTTGCAGTACTCTTATTCCATAACAATAGCAGTACTTGCCCACTTTTTCTTTTCCCTCTATAAACCTTTGTGTCTTACTTTTCCTTCAAAGCCCTCTGACTCAAAATGGCTGTCAGGTAGCCTAATTTACTTTAAATAATACTGCTTGTAAAGATAAGATAAATATTTGGACCTTGTGCCTCCTAATTTTCCTCAAGAACTCTTCAGTCAGACCTCAAGTCTAGGGCAACAGTACTGGGCAAAATGTCACTGCCTGTATGTATCTATGGGTCAGCCTGTGAAATAAGGGGCTGCCTGTACAGCCAATTGTTGAGCTTCTGTTGATTTCCAAAACCATAAATTATGAAGGCATGACATGCAGCGCATCTTTGTGATCAGTATTTAGGGCTCCTTTTATGACTTCAAGACTTTTCATCTTTCTATTGAAGCCAGTCTTGGACCTGGAGTGTTTTCAGACTAGCAAGAGGCTCAGGCAAAGGTGATTCCTGCTCCTCTGTCCAGGCATCTCCAGTACCCATCAATGCCCTGCATCCCTTCCCTTGTTCTCAGAAGCCCCACACAGACTTGTAGGGTGAACTGGCTCAAACAAATGGTAACTCAGAAAAAATAGCAGGTAAGAAATAATCCAAGGAGAGCAGCAATTGCACATGGTCCTTTAAGGGTTTGCTTCTCAGCAGCTGTTTTTTCTGTCAGATGATAGTGACATGAATTTTAATGGTTAATACTGATGTCAAAACTGAAGTAATGCTGCAATGAGTCAGGCCCTGCTTCTTCGAAATGCTGTGCAAATATTTGCCAGTTACTCTTCCCAGCAGGCAGCAATCTATGCAACCTTGTTGCTGCTTTATCAGAAGACAGATTGATGGAGGTGAAATCCAGGAAGATCCGATTGTTATGTTACAGTCATACAGCAAGGATGGGCAAAGGGCATCGAAGCCCATACTTCATAATCAGCCCCAGATGAACCTGGAGTAGCATGACCAAGATGACTAGAGCATAAAATAGAGAGAGACATGGTGCTATTGTGTATTTATTAGTGATTTACTGAGATGAACGCTCATCCCAAGAGTTAATCCAGGAATATCCAAACCACTGTAATTATCCCTGCACAAAGGCTCTCTATTATTTGCCTGTTAAGTAACAAAGCCTTTTCATTACCTGGCACTGACATAAGTTTAGCTGCAGTGGTAGGTAGGCAGTGAACTAGCTTCCCCTGTTTGTGGGGGATGGGATGTCATGGGAGGAAGCCCTCCCCCCATCCCTGCGAGCTCCAACAGAATACAAACGGGATGGCTAAACTTTTCTTTGAATAAAAATGACTACCATTGCTAATATGCCAAATGCTGTGTACCACAAACAGTTGAAATCTTATGAACTGAACAAAAAGAACAAAGGAGCAAATTCCTGTCACACACAAAAATAAAAACGTAGAAGCACTGGCCACAGGAAGGTAACTGTATTGAAATTGGGAAAGAATCCAAAATCTGTAGTAGCTCTCTAATCTGCAACACAAGAGCAAGGATTTTCATTATGTTTTGCATTCCACATGCGCCTTTGCTTCGGAGCTCTTATGCAATTGTTGATGCAGTAAAACCATTGTATTCATAGTGATTTCAAAGATGTGGATGCTTCCAGGGTTTGACCTATTTTACCACTCATACATTATACACCGGGTAAAGCTACTCTCATAAGGCAGAGTCATTAGTACTTAAAATGTATCTGTCTACTGCTGTCCCTTTTCTCTGCAAGGCTGCTGATTTTTTACAATTCTAAATCAATTATTCTTTATTAAATAATTTATGTTTACATGCATCAGTGGAAACTGCCCATGCACATTTAAGGCAGAGCTCAGTGTATATAGATAAATTAAGGCAGAGATCAGTGGATAAAGATAACTGCTGTTACCCCATAGCAAATATTTCTGTAAAGTCTAAATAGTCTTTTTCAATTAGTGGTATTTTTTTATTCTGGAGATATAAAAACATACCTGTGGTTATTACTTCCAGACTAATTATATAACTCAGGTTTTTGAAGGCTCAGATTCAAAAAAACTCCTAATCCCATGCCTTGCTTTCAGTGGGATGAAGACTTCCCTAGTTAAGCATGTTTGAGACCTATTAATGTCTACAGATCTCAAACTTTGCTCTGCACAGTAAGGTGCAAACAACTTTTTGAGCATCAGTTTAATGCTTCAGGATTTTTCCATGAGCCAGACTGCAAATTTTGTGTGCTCTAGTCATCATTGCAAGGACAAACCTTCCTGCTTCTTTTTGAAAAAAGAATTAATAACTGATCCCCAAATAGTGTAGTTCAGGGCTTATTTTCTTTAGATCCCCTGAGCCATCATGTCTGGTACTGCTAGCAAGCTTGAATGATGAAGACACAAATTTGTCCAGGCTCTACCATGGATTTCCACAGTAAGAACAGGTCCAGGACAAATGTATTCTCCCACTGCTGAAGTGTAAGCCATTCAGCACTCATGGGACATGATCTCCAGAGGTCCCTTCCAACCCTAACAGTCCTGTGATTCCGTGTGTTGATGAGTAGGCTCAGACCAAAAGTTTGTTTGCAGTGGTGGGGGAAGCTAGTGGATACCACCCTTCCCCCCTCCTTCCTCCACAGGGATCTTGGTTTCTGTGGGTCAGTCTTCCCCTTTCTCCACAAAAACTGGATTAATCTCTCTGAAGCAGCTGCACAACAAAAGCTTGAATGTCTGCCCAGAAAACCTTTCCTCTGTACCAGCTGCACCAGTGGTGTTAGGGCAGAGATCTTCCCTTTACCTGCTGGGCAGAGAGAGACTCTTCAACATGGTGTCACTCCTTTTGACTTGTCTGACTTTTTGAAGCCATAGTAAGGGACATGCCACTGCACTGCTGAAGATGACCCATCTGCTGGTCACTTCAGCAGTAGGGCACAGACCAGAGCTGCTCCCGGGGGTGAATCCAGGGCAGGACCAAGAGTTTTCCCACTTCCCCATTGTAGTCTTACACCCTGGCTATGGGCTGAGGTGAATGGGGTTTTCTCTGCCTTACTCTGGGCTCTTGAGTGCTTTGGGACTGAAGTGTGGTTTCTAATGAGAAGTTAAATGAAACCTTTGCTGTTTCTGTGACCTCCAAACATAGGAGCAAAGTGAAAACAGAGGCAAGAGTCAATCAGCCAGTGATTATATTAAAGAAAATGGTTCTCTGCAGAAAGCATGAAAGAGAAAACAGCCTGGGTGCTGGGAAAGTAAGGAAAGCAAGACTTGTGGGGTTTTGAGGTCTTTTACTTTACTTTTAATCCTTTCATAGTGTATTTTAAATTCATAAATAATGGAATAAAAAAGACACCAACAAAACTCAGCTAAATGATCTTGAGCCCTCAAGCCTCAATCAAAAAATAAACACTATAATGCTTTTAAAAGGAATTAGTAATCCACAATTATACTATTCCATGTTTAAAAATAAAGCTGTTGAATAAATGAACAATACCATGGCTGAAAAGTATTTCAGCTGAAGAGTGAAATCCCTGCAGAGAGTGATCTGTGAGATTCTGCAGGAAATCTGCATTACAATACACCATTTCCATTTCCAGGGAGGGACTCACAGAAGGACACATGGAGGAGAAAAAAGAAATGAAAAAGCCCCAGTCCTTTATGCCTAGGTTGTAGGGGGCCTTGGCCCATCATTCTCATGCTAAACAGTTACTTCTTCTACAGGTACCCAACTTAAATGGGAATATTTTTTGAAAGAATAGTGAATGTGAAAAAGGCTAACAGAATTGGTTCTTAGGTTAAAGAAAGCTGTCTCCATAGCTCACTTAGATAGCAGACATGAGTTTACTTCTCTGTCTTCCTGAAAATGAAGTAAGGAGTGTGTCTGAAGCACTGGGCTACTCTGCTGCTCTTTGTCTTCTGCCCCTCCGTTCCAACTACTCCACCTCTTGTTACTAATTAAATATCTTTGCAGTAGAGGAAAGGTTTCAGGCTAGATCATTAGCCCACGAGCCAACCAGCTTATGAGGGATGTGGGATGTCAGGGTCCTAAGGCTGTTCCAGTGACAATCACAGTCTGGTGTTGCTGTTCTCCAGCACAGGGGACTACCAACAGTGCCCTTTAGGCTCGAGTCTTCTGGCTGTAATTTAGCAGCTGGGGAATGGCCATGCAGGGATTTGGATACACAAAGTATTATGTCCTGGCTGACTGCCCCATCTGAAGGCTAGGGTCCAGTGGGCCAGCCTCACTTGTGTGTGGAAAAATTGACACATAGCTGGTTTCCTTTTGCTGCAGAGTGGGAAAATTTGTGAAATCTTTGTCAAATTTGTGGGATAGGAAAAACGGAAAGGCAGCAAGTGGAAGAAAAAAGGAATAAAGTTCCTGGCTTTTAGTCCCCAGGCTACTAAGCCAGCCATAGCAGTGTGGCTGGGTCACTGGCATTAGCATGTTCACAGGGTTACTTTGGTGGAGTGCAGCAGTAAACACACAGTGCTGTCTGCACCACGCGTAGCAGGCAGAGAAAGTGTTTTGGCAGATGGAAAGAATGGGCCCATCAGCTGCATCAATCTGTTTGTTGCACTCTGTACTATAACTAATACAATGGGCTGCTACTCTTTTTGTGGAAGATGACAATCTTGAAGACAAGTAGGTGCCATGTTTCTGTCTCCTTAGCATTTCATTACACACTGAGTATCTTCTGCTTGGGCATGTATCGAAAGGAAGAGAAACCACAAAGCAATCAGCATCTGGTTACTTCTGCTTATCAGAAGTTTGTGGTGATTCCAAAAGAGACCCAAAACTTGCCCCTGACCTCTACTCCTAGAAAGCATTGGCTGTTATCTTTTGCTTACAATTTATTGTGGCTCTGCATTATGCCAAAATATGATCTAATTAGGGATAGAATAATTTGAAATTTCTGCATTTGTACAAACACGAATACCTGCCTTCATATCTGGATTTAGCCATATTTTATCTATGTGCATTGTATCTATGGATTTGTGTATTTATGTTTGCGTGAGTGTGTGTATGAAGGAGTGTGTGTACATTTCAAATAGGTGTGTGTGTGAGGAGGCAGTTTTATAAGCATACCTTACATGGTATAAAATATACTGCTACATAAATCACAGGAGGAATTCCATCTCTAAATAAAGTACACTCCAGAAAGAGCAATTATTGCCTCTAAAATGTTTCTGTTAAATTCATGAGACACCATACAATTTTATTCATTTTATCATCTACGGTTGCCTGAAAGTGTAAAAAAAATAATCTTAGCCACTAGCAGAGAAATGTGCAAAATACTGTCAAAGGAGTGGCAAAGGTCATTTCTATTGCCTGCCTTTTTATGTGTTCCATTTTTGTCTTTTTTTTTTTTCTCATTGCAGTTTGTTTGTGTACATTGCAAAACTTTAATGGAAGAAAATATCAGGGGGGCAAAATAAATATAAAGAAACAGACTGCTGTACAACAGTGCTGAGCTGGTATTTCCATGAATGATGTTAGACTCGTGTTCAGAATAGAAATTTGGAAGGTCCACAAACAGAAGGTTGCAGAAATGCTTTTCTCCTTTTCTCTCTCTTCTACACTTGATACATTTTAAAATTAACACATATTTATGTGTAGTTTGATAAATGTGTTATCATTAAGCACAGCAGTACTGATTCTGTGAGGCACAGAAAGGAGAAGCCTTGGAACAGCTGGACCATACATTTTCTTTGTTGCTGTAGATGGCCCATTGCTCTGTGCATGGGATTTTGTTTGTGCAGGTTCAAATTCCAAACTCGATTGCTTAACCCCTACAGTAATAGCAACTGATTAGAGTTTAACACAGCAATAACAACATTTCCATATGCAGGTGCCTGACATCAGGCATGAGAGCTCTATTTGAGATCCCTAAGAAAAGGTAGCATTTTCCAGAGATGGCAGCAAGCATTTGCAGTTTTTGTTGAATTCAGTCATATCAGCATGTCCTTCATTTCTCTGAGAAGGAGACGCCCTTAACTCTGGTTAATCGGTTGAAATATTATCTTCTCAATAAAGTGTCTTAAATTCAGACAAGCTTTTCTTGTTCAGAATCAGGCTTAGCAAAATGCTTAAATAAATGTGGAGGTAAAAGGCAAAACTAAATATAATCAGATACTTAAGTGCTTTGCTGTATAAGGGCACCACATCTTATACATCTATTTTGTTGAGTCAGTCCCTAATTGTCTGTTATGCCTGCCTTAAAATGAGATTTACAACTGTTCTGGCAATGTTTAAAGGCGGTGTAGTTTAATTTCTGTAGCTACTTCTTTACTTTTTTTTGCTAGAAGTTTGCTTTCTCCCTTCTTCCTGCAAGACTCCTTCTAGCAATAAAGAAAATGCCATGTGAAGTATGAGCACAGTCCTTGAATGAATACTTTATTCCTTGAGATAAGGAAAAACATTGCAAGTAAAATGTGATGGATAAGCTGACCTCTGTAAAAAATCCAAAGTGTTCCTGCTTCCACCAAAAATACCGCCCAGTAGGTGATGGTGGAGTTTTTTACCCCTCACAAGAGTCTGCATAGTTGCAAAGCTACAAAAGTTAAAAATGGTATAGAAAAGCTGACATTACAGTTAGAAGCTGCACCTCCTGTGCAGATGCAGAAATGATACCAAGCAGAGTTTGTGCAAAAACCGTGCAAGCCTTTTCCCAGAGGTTGCTGCAGAAGTGGGGTGAAATGGTAGGTGAAACAAGGGTGTTACTGGGCAGTGCCTGAGTGCCAGGCAACGCCAGCTGGACTGCCAGGACCACAGCCAAGGGAGGAAACAAGGTGTTGTACACAAAACATTTCCATCAAGAAGGCAGAAATTCCTGAAATCTCCATATGTTGAATAGTCTTAGGAAAGTTCCAGCATATTTGTGAGATCAGAAGCTTTAAACTTCCAGAGTGTTTAGATGTTTAGACTAACTGGACATTAGAACCCCTAGGCTCCTTTTATAGGCCAGAACAAAACACTCCAATCCATATATATATACTCCAATTAATATAAATTGCTTACTTAGTAGCAACCGTGTATTTCAAGGCATTTTCATCTTTATTTCACCTATAGAGAAACTTAGATCTGGACAGGGAACCTATTCCCAGCCCTTTGAAACTGTTTATAGTTGAAATTGTTTTTCCTGTTGGAACAAACCCAATGTGCTTTTAGATTTTTTTCATGGAGAGAAAGCACATCACTGAACTGTTAAAAGCCTGCTCATAGTGAGTTAAATCAGGTACACTACAAAACTCAGTATGGATTATTTGGGCTGGAATTTGCTTATTTGAGTTCTGGACAATCGATGTATGAACTTGTGGAACTGATGTATTCTGTCTCCTGTGTTTTTATGATGAAAAAGACAGGGAGAAAATTATACCTCAGAAAAATCACTGTTTACAACTGATGTCCCAAAATGAGTTGAATCCCTGTAGTGGAGACTACCACATACCACTCAAATTGTTTTGTCTACTGAAATTTCTGGCTTTCTTGCCCACCTACCTAGCCAGCAAATATGACTGTCACATTTCAGCACTGATGTAGAATTAAGGTATCAGAAACTCCTCATTTGCTTTGACCTGGTCCTGGACAGCTCTGATTTCTGACATGAACAAAGCCCCAGATTCCTTAAATTAGTATTGGCTTCTGACTCAGACACTCCTACCTTCTCCCTGACCTGGAAACACTAGCTTAGGCCAGCCAACTCCCCTTCCTACCAATATACCTCTAAAAAAATACGTCTAAAAAAATAAATTATTATTTCTGTTTGCCCCCTAGTAAAATAGTTTTGTCAGTCTGCATTTCTCAGGCCTTTATGAAAGGGACTTTCTTTTAACTGTGACTTGTACAAGCAACTACATGTATAATTTCTGTTTGATAAACAGTAAAAACAATGCTAAAATTAAAACATTCTTTTTGTCAGCATATGTAGCTGGAATGCTGAAGGCTGTTCTTCTAGTAGGGAGAGATCTTGCACACATTTATTTATCTGGTTAAACTTTGCGGCTCATTTTTAAAGCCAGCAACTTCTCAACCCCAAGCAGCAGAGCACAAGTAAAGGCAGATGGTCGAATGAAGCAGAAAGACTGACTATAAAAAGCTCAGCCTTTCAATAATGTTGCTGCCTCCCAGTTTTTTCATACAAATCTCTCCATTTTGCCTTCCAGAGCCTCACAATTAAAATTCTATTCTGCCTGTCTAATCAAGACAGCAAATCTATTGAGTTGCATAATGCTGGGGATAATCAAGGAAGGATGTGACATGAATCCATTTTTCTTTACAGGTAGAAAATGAAATATTTTCTCTCTTCTCCTGAAAACAGATGGGTGGCTGAGGAATTTTTATTTGGCCTATCTTCTCCCTCTTGTTTCCTTCTACCTTTGGAACCAGCCATTCACTGATGAGTAGATCTGCTTATTAGGGACTGGCATGGGGGCAAACAGGTTTCAGTGGTGACAGTACCTTAGTGGTATGGGACACAGGCACTGCATGTGGCTCTAGATGCTAGTGGATTTAAGTGGTGGTGCTAATTGCCTCACTGCCCACCCCTTTACTTTAAGGTTATTTTATTTTCCCAGTAGCCTGGAGAACTGAATAAAATGTGTATTTGTTCCCTAGTTGCTGTAGCTAAACCCTGTTTATTAATGTACTCTGAAGTCCCTTCTGTACCTCCTCTAATTCATGTTTACATCCTTTAGGGCTGGTCTGGGCTCTTGAGAAGAAAACAGGGGCTTGCAGGATTTGACCCTGCAGTCTGTGGGCTCTCACAGTGAAGTGACCAAATGTAACTCTGGAGCAAGGCACGTCACTCCCTCTCAGCTGTTTGAAGAGGAGCTGTGTGAGCTTGTGCAATGACTGAAATTGGCACGTAGCTTCCTAGCCACCAGTAAATCCCTGAGCATCGAGGTGAACAGGCTGACTACTTTCTGTGTGAAGTCAGAGAGGGAATCAACCCAACTGAGCTGAATTGGTTTGTAACCCAATCATGCTTAATTTGGTTACAGGAAAAACAAGGCCCATGGAGTTTCAACCTTGCTCCTGTGCAACATCAGGAATCTGATTTGTGCCGATCTCATAATCGGGTGCAGACAACAAGGAAAACAAGTCCTTGCAGTGGTTTCTTTACTGAGCCTAACAAACCACATCTGATAAGCTATATAATTTGCTACAGCAATTTGTGCCAAAAATAAAAGGCACAGCCCTACAGTGCAGCACGTTTCTGAGAAAAACAGAACCCCACCTCTTGCCTTTGCAGCATCTTTCTCTTTCTTTTGCTCTCTCGGTGAGCCTGAGCAGATGCCTTCCATCATGAATGACTGCCTCTGTGTTGCTGTGCCTGCCCTGTTCCCCAAACTGATTTTGGCTCCCTTCTTGCCTGCAGGACGATACAAGGTGATGGCACTAGCAGGGTTAGGAAATGATGACAGTATCTTGATGACTTCAACAGAGAAGGTTGTTTCTTGGCTGAGTAGCCCTGACTAGAGGGGAGTAAGCTGAAGATCTGAATCATCAAGTAATAAGCTAAACAACTATTTATAAAAGAATCCAGGCTTTTTTGTTGTTATTGTTGTTGATTTGACAGTTATTCTAATATTGCAAGAAATTTGTTTCTTTTTAGTTCAGTGACCAGAAAAGGAACTGGTGCTTCAAGTGTATTTTATGTATCAGGCCGCTAATGGAGAAAATAAGTTGTTATGTTTTTTTTTTTGGGGGGGGGGGGGGTGGGGGGGGAGGGTGTGCATGTATGTTTTTTTTCTTTGTCCTGTTGCTTACAGAGAGAGAGGGAAAGAAAAAAGCAAACAATACAAAGTTCTGAAGAATGCAAGCTGTCAGCTATGCTGTGGAATAACTTGGAGGTTAAATGTGAATCCCTGCAGTATATTTTCTAATTTGGATTTTGCCAAGGTTACCTTAAAATCCTTAATGCTTTTTGCAGTGTTTACAGCAAAAACTGCAGATGTGCTTCTTGGTTATTAAAGGGAAAGCATATGAGAGGGAGGTGGACTAAGAGGAAAGGAGAATGAAAGGTCAATGATTTTAATTCTACCTCACTGAATTCCAAAGTTTGAAGGGATATATTTGCTTGAAAGGTCATGCTATGGAAGGTAAGCACCCTGAAAGCAGCGTGTTCGGGGTTGCACAGTGGAAATAAACAACAAGGTAACTTGCCGGGATGTTTGCGTGTCAAAGGTGACAAAAAACCTGCCTTTTTTCAAAGCCTCTCAGCCCTCTGCAAACTCACTGGGATCAGGACTGGAGTTTAAAAGCAACACACTGGTGTTTGCTTTAACTCCTTAGACAAAAGCCCTATCCAGAAGCCAGCAAGATTTCACTCCTTTCTGAAAACAACTAAAAGAGAGAGCAGCAGGCTTCATATCAGGGCAGCACTTGAAACTTTCAGTGTTTGGGAGTTCAGTGAGTTCACGCTGTGTTCCCTTAAATATGAAAATTCTAGAAAAACAAATGCTGGGCACAAAGATCTGCAATGCTGACTTTGATTGTGAAAATCCTTCTGATGGTAATTTTGAGGCTAAATATATCATACCTTGGCCCTTTGCTTGCACATAACCCAGCACAACAGATTCCAAATTTATGACTATTGCCTCTGAGCACTGCTACGACACAACAGTGGGTACTGATAATGTTATTTATTCTTCAGTTAAAGTTACCTGGAAGGAGCGAGATCCTTCAAGTCAAATATCAAGAAAGTTTTCCTTTAACAGGCACTCCTCCTCTCTGCCCCCCTGGCCAATTCTTGCATGGTTCATTAATGGATTTTAACTATACAAGAGTACTGGAAGGAAGGAAAGTTCTTACAGGCAAGGACGATGGAGGCGCACGACAGAATAAGTGACTTATACAAGGTCATGCAGGAAACCTGATGCTGTGCCAAGAACAGAGTGTAAGTTCCTTGAGTTCTAGTTAAGCTCTTTGTCCATTTACCCATCCTCCTGCCTGCTTGCCTAAGCCAAATAAACAACGACAGCCACACACACACACACACACGCACACGTGCACCTACGTACATGTGCACACATTACAGGACAGTATTCCTGCAAACAAACTCAAATGTTTGAAAGCAGCAAGGAAAGCGTGCTTGTGCACCTTTAGTTTAGGCAGCCCTGTCTGTATGCATTCTAATGCATGGTGCTTAAACAAACTCAACAGTTTAAAACTGCAGCCCACTGAGCATATGGGCAGTGCAGTCTTTGAAAGGATTTTCATCTGGCAACATCTTGGTGGAATATGGCTCATCCCAGGAATAAAGCACACTGCGTTTTAAGTTCTTTCTCCCAAGTGCATGGGGAACAAGGGCTTTTGAAGGAATTATCACTAGAGTATTTTAACACAAGAAACAGCTGATTTAGCCCTTGCCTCATTGTCAGAAATCTTTACTTGAGGCTGAAAAGTAGCACAAGCATTGTTAGACTGAACCATTATAGTCTGGCAGACACAAGCAATGGTAAACAGAATTGTATAATGGTGTCAGCAGCTTTAGGAGTTAGCTGGTGCTACTCAGTCTATATTTAATCGTACAGTGAGTTTGACTGTCTGATTAGGCTCTAACCCTGTATTCCAGCAAACAGCTGAAATATTGTCTCCTGCCTTAAATGAGAGGAGGATCAGGCTTTAAAGAAAGGGGCTCTTATTTTTTTGCAAAGCTGTACTCAATGAGCATGTTTTGGAAATACATCAGCATGACCTTTCAGCAATGTGCCAAAAAATGGGAAAAAAAGGGAAAGACTTTGGGAACTGCCAACCAGGAAACATTGTTTTGTTTGTTTAAAAAAGAAAACCAGAAACCCGTCCAAGAATTTTTGTGTAAGTTAGAGGCTAAGTCACTCTCCTTTATAATCACTCATCTTTTTCTGGATACTGTATTTTCAGTGAGGGTAGATAAAATCTGGCAACATGCTCATTGGCTCTGTGTTTGGATTCAGTCCCCTTGACACTCATCTGCCTCCATAAACTTTCATCTCTTAAACTCAAAGCAAGTTCACCCAGGAAAGGAAAAAGAGGGAAGGGGGCTGGGGCGAAGGCTGGTGAACTGCACAATAAAAATCCAAACTGCAGCTTTTGCCATTCCTCAATGAAGAAAACATTAGCAATGGCCAAGAAGTGCAATAAAATGCCATAAATCACCCAGCTTTTATTTCCTGTATGTGAGCACTACATAAAGATGAATTTCTGGCAATTTCTAGATACGCACAGGTTTTGCAAGTGTGATTATTTCTTCAGGTTGAGTAATTTCAAAACATGCGCAGAGAGTGAATTGAAGAGAGACCAAAAGGTGAAAAGCTGTATGTACTACTCCTTCCCCCTACTCCCTTCCCCCTGTGCTGGCAGTTTTGCAGCGTCAGCCTTCCATGCATCATCAGCTCTCCACAAGCAGTGGAAACCCCCTCCCTAGAAGTCAGAGGCCTTGTGCAAAGCCATAGGATTTGGCTATCCCAAATGCATTCTGGTGCATTTCTTATTCTCCTCCTCCCCCCTGTTTACATTCCAGCTCATTTCTCATTTTCCATGGGAAAGAAAGAGATACTAGCAGGTATAACAAGGGGCCCTTTAAATATTTCCTGATTCCTGCTTGCTAATGGGACCCTGAAACTGTGTTTTACAGAGGTTCTCACACAGTGCACTTTTAATGGCAGCATAACTTTTATTGAAGTTTTGTTAAAGTGGGAAAAAAAAGTTAAAAATAAATGACAAATTCTTTTAATGCTAATTGCTAATGTAAAGTGGAATAACTGCCACTTTATTAAACACAAGCAAGTCTGACAAACCCAGACTTCCAATTTTAGTTGGAGCTTGGTAATTTTTCTTAGGTGACTGTTCAAAGGGTTTAGATCCCAATTTAATTCACTTTAAGGCTTATTTTAATTTCATAGGTAATTAGAAGTACTTTTCTTCATGTTAAACATACCTGATGTCACAGAATGATAACAGAATCCCCAACAGCCAGGTGGGACATAAATGGGACATCTTAAATGGGACATATTAAAACACCCCCCAACATTTTGTCCCCCCTCTAGCTTAACCAGTTGGCTAGTAAGCACTGAGCCAAATTCTGCCTCAGTGACACATATGCAGCCAGCCTCCCCCGACCTTAATGACTGTTCTGTGCCTACATCTCAGGGCAGAATTTGACCCATTTTTTCCCAGGGTAGTAATGGGCTCAGATGCATCTTCCTTCTCCTATTTTGCTCTGCTGATGGATGAGCGCAGTGCACCAGCACAAACAATCGTGGTATAGATCCTAAACATAAATGCGATGTTAATTTCAAGGTCTATTAGCAACACCACGAAAAAAAAATAAATGTTTGACAGGACAAAATCTGCAGGGGAAAAGAAAACATTATTCTCAAGCTTCAGGGAGGTTATTATTACAAACAATGGAGAATCGATAAATTATATTTAACACTATTAAAGGCAGTTGACAGTGTTCCTTTGAGCGAGCACACCGAGGTCCCGAACACCGTGTGACTGCTGCCCCAGTGCCCAGAGCTTTCTAGCTTCCCATCGAGTCACGTTGGGAACACTCTGCACAGCGTTTGTGGAAGAGCTGCTGGGAAGTGCCCTGTGCTGAGCACACACACACACACACACACACACACACACATCAATAAACTGAAACACAGCCTGCCCCCCCCGCCCCCCGAGCTTGTTATGCTTAATTTCTGAGTTGGTGAAGTGGGCTGCTGCGCACTCGCAGGGCTGTTTTTTGTTTCGTTTGAAAGCAAGTGGAAAGGCAAAAGCAAACACGGTTTTGGCTACGAAAGGATGACCTTCCTTGTAAAGAATTTAAGTCTTTTTAACTTCAGAGGGGAAAGAGGCAGGAATGCTGTTTGTATCAGAACACTAACATGGTGAAGGGGAGTGGGGGCAGGGAAGCGGCATCTTCCTCCTATCACTTCGGCACTTTCAAAGATCCCCATTTCCCAGAAGTACTTCTGTAGCAGGGTAATATAATTATTAGCAGCTGTTAAAACAAACAACAAACAAAAACAAAAAGCTCCGGCCAGGACTGGCATGTCTGCACATGCCTGAATGCTCCGAGCGCTGCACGGAGAGCTCCAGAGAGGCCCCTTTCCCTTGCACCGCTCGGATCCAGGCCTGGTGCAGGCCGGGCGCGGAACAGCAGGGCGAGGACGGCGGCCAGAGGCATTTATTCTCATCCATTCACGTTATGAATGCCGAGCACTCCTCCATTTGATGAGTGGAGCATTGATTCTTTCGCTTCTCGAACGCGCTCTCCCATAAACAAAGGGCAGAAGAGATGACTTATTTCAGATTTAGAGAAACACAGGGGGAGCAAATGAAACAACAGAAAGTGCAAATGCAAAAACTTCCACACTTTTTAAGAGGAGTATGTGGAGACGGGGAGAAAGAGGTTAAATGGTGGTTCACTCCGGTGGCTTTAAAAATCTGACAAGTGGTAGGATTTCTGATCACATCTTCTGTTGTCATGTGGCTCATGTTCCTGGGATTGCGGGGGGGTGTGGTTTGGTTTGGGGGGATGCGGATCTTTCTCTCTTTCCCTTTTTAACAAGAGCCTTCAGGGCCTTAAATTCTGGCTAAAAGTTTATAAACATGATCCTGGGAATCTGTAAAATCCAAAAGCAAATAAAAGCATTCCCATGAGAATTGTTTATTAAAATCACATGATTTTTAAGTAGCTCTCATGATTCCTTGGGCCAGTTTCACGATTCTGAACGCTCACGGTTGGCAGTATATATTCTACCTGCTCCCTGGGACTACTTTTTCTGATTAGCTGGCTCTAGGCAACTACCTGGTCTGCAAATTCCTGTTCGGAACCCTCCATTCATTTATTAACAAGGCAGAGGGGCACAGGTAGAGAGTGTCAGCCCCATGAATATGAATGCCCTGCTTGACTGATCCGATTGGCAGGCACCAAAGCAGCGACTCACAGCAATTTAAAACGTGACTGCCTCCAAGACTGCGCACCCTTCCTCCCTCTCTCTCTCCCTCCCTCCCACCCTCCCTCCCAGCTTCGAGCATCCCATGCCCGAACAGCGATGCGGTGTGCTAGTGCAGAGCCGCCCTGCCTTTAAGCTGGGGCTGCAGTGGCCAAGGCATAGGCACAGGTTTGGGATGTGCTGCGGAGCTCCAGGGGAAGGCAGGCGACATCTGGCCCAGGGACAGGGCGGGCAGGAGGGTTTGAAACCGCTGTGGCAGAATGCACCGGCTCCCATCCCCGAGTCAGCAGCTAAAATGAAATGCAAAATGGCACATATCGCATGCATGTCCCCTTTGTCTGGGAGGGAGAGACTTCTCTCTTTAAAGGGGCAGTACGCAAAAGCAGAGAGGTTTCTGACGCTGCTAAGATTCCTGGTGTCTTTCCAGGCTGGATAATAATTGGCAAATGTCAAAGTCTTAAACAATATTTAGTGGTAGTTAAAAATGTGACTAAACCCCGAAGGTTGGTATTAAATCAGAGAAATCCCTTTAATATACTGGGCAAGACCTGCTGTAAGTATTTATGAAACTTTGTAGCTTGGACCCCTCTCCACTGATAATGACGGTCAGTCTTGTTATCATGGACCTCTTCCTTTGTCCTTCCCTTGCCTGCCAGGCAAAGAAGCTCTGCCGCTTACATTTTCTTCTTGACCCTCCTTGTCCTTTTCTCAAGTGCCTCTTATGCTGGTTAGATAAAAGGTAGCAGTGTTCTAAAACGCTGCCTCTGTTGTTTTGCTATGTAAAATGACATTCATTCTGAAGAGTGGTAAGAAAATAATGATCTCATTAGAAGAGAGTTTAGCTGTGTAGTGGTTCCTCTCTGTAGTGGAGATTAAATAGCAGCTAACTACAAACAATAGTCATTTAAACAAAGAGCCGGCATCAAAGTTATTATCTCTTTTTCTGCCCTTCAAGAACATCATCAGAAATTGATCCTTTCACCACTGCACATTTTCATCAAAGGTCCTGAATTTTAAGCTTGAAACACTAATTGTTTTGTGCATGTGTGAGTGTGTCTATGTGTTCTAAACTGGTTTCTCAGGTTGGTGATCTTAACTAATTATTGGTGACATTTTACTTTTTTTTGGTCATGAACTTTCTCCATTGTTGTTTTTTTCCTTTCTTCCTCAGAAAGAAAGAATACAAACCCTGTCTCAAAAAAAGACACGTGAAGTGGCAGAAATAAAAGAAATAATAGTGCAAACATTTATTTTCTCTTCTGTGTATGAGGAGCGCATGGAGCACATTTGGGAAATGGAATAAAAGAGGTGGCTCAGAATTGCAGATGCTGCCTGGACTGTAATCAGAATAAGAGAAGGATGGGAATGATGAACCTGGGATTCCCAGTTTTGTGCCACATCTAGGAGAATGTTAAAGTGGAATTGCAAGACAAGAAGCAAGGAAGCCTTGAAAATAAACAGCCTCCCCTCACTCCTCTGACCCAACACCCTCCACCTCCTCAGGTGCATAATTTGTTTCCTTTCTGAAATGAGAGCCTACCTCCTTTGGTTAATGCCTGCTCACAGCAAAACATCCTCTTTTGAAACTCATGCAGCTTTTGAGCCGTGGAAAGGGAGAGGCATGAAAAGCAAACCATCCAGGAAGGTGTTGCTTAAAACTGGAGCTCTCTAGTCTCTGCTCATGCTGTTGCAATTGCTGCCCTGCAACACCACTGAGGGGCCTGTGTTTCAGGATGGCAACAAGCACAGGAGTGATGTGTAGTGATTATTATGATGCTGATTCATATATGCATACATGCAGCAAACCCCAAGTTGTTTGATTTGTGGTTGACTCAAATTTGAGCATGCATTCTACCTCAGTTAGGAAAGAACATCTTGTGAGAAAATTACTCTCACGGTAGTGCATGAAAATGC
Organism: Agelaius tricolor; assembly: GCF_023055355.1. Classification (NCBI taxonomy): domain Eukaryota; kingdom Metazoa; phylum Chordata; class Aves; order Passeriformes; family Icteridae; genus Agelaius; species Agelaius tricolor. The sequence goes on from NW_027269261.1 coordinate 51,738,300, forward strand.
TTCATTTTTCTAAACATCTTTGTCCGGTGTGAAGAACCAGACTCATGAAGACCCAAAATACAGAGCTGTCACTGTTTTTTTAAGGGCAGATATATGCAGTCACCTACCTTTATCATGACCTCCAAATGCCAATTATATCTCTAGGAAATCTGAAAGAAAAATGTCGGGCTTTTTGTTTGAGATTTCCTGTGAAAAGTGAAAACTGAATCAATAGCTTGGTTAAAGCCTCAGTCTAGTTGGGGTTGGTCTGATCTGAACAGATTTCTTTCTGGAACAATTCTCTTTGCTGTGGAAAACATTGGAAAGTATGTATTTTTCTTTCCTTGAAAGTACATTTTTATTCAAAGAGACTTTTTTTTGTCTTTTAAATGAAAAACATTTTGACCAAGTCAGCTAGGGGTATAAAAGTGCCCAAATACTAGTGAGTCTAAATTCCTGACCTCTGATCTGGAGCAGTTACTGAATGCATAATGTTGAATAGCAAAAAGGGAAGAAGTGTAATAAAAGATAATAGCAGTGACTTCTACTACCCACATCCAATCGAGAAAGAAGTTATCTAAGGACATTGTAGCACTCACAGAAGCAGCTAAAAAGAAAGCAGGAAGAAAGAGAAAACAAATTATGATTAAATGGCGAAGTTCAAAATGCTGTTTGAGGTAAGCAAGATCCTCTGGAAAATGGAGAGAGAGCAGGAATGAAGCCAAAAGTAAAGAGTGCAAGCTATGATAAGAAAAAAGAAGATGAAAATTCTGAAGAATGGCAATTACTTGATAATAAGGGTTATTTAAATATGTAAGATACCGTAAGCCCATCTGTCCACAGGATTTCAAGGATGCAAGGAAAGCAATTAAGGGGAACAGGGTTCTTCCTGAGAGTTTTGACAACTCCTTTGATTGCCAGTGGGGTAGATGGTACAGAGGAATGCAGTGAATTTGTGGAAGAGTCAAATTAGTTTCACATTGGTGCTGTGCAAAATGCACAAAAGCATTGCCTTGCAATGCCAGGCCATGTGTGTGACCTACCTGGGGTTGTGGCTGGAAACACTTCTTCCAGAGCTGGTGACTAGGGAAGGGGGACTTGTGTGGATGGGCTGAATCCGTGGGAGCTGCCTCTGCTATTTCCGAAGGATTTTTCCATGCTGTTACAAGGCTCTGGTTGTTCAGCTCTGCTGCTCGTCCTGCCTCTCTGGGGAGCAAAGCAGTCAGGACAGCACTGCCTAATGAACGGAGCACAGCAGCAGGAGGTCTTCCACCCTGGTTTATTCATTGTGGCCCCAGGTTTTACTTAGCAAAACTCCTTCACTCACAAAACAAGTTTAATGCTGTCTCTGATACAGTGTATGGCTACTGTACCTTGACTTTCAATTACATTAAATCCTATTATAATCACTTTCTTTATAACAAATCCTCTTTAACACCTGAAAAGCTCAGTTCCCATGGGTGCAGTGCTGTGTTCTTGAAATAAAAAACAGTGGAATTCTAATGGAAATGCATTAACTGGGAGAATACTTTGAAAATGTGCCTGGCATGAAAGGCCTTCAGCACGCAGCTTACATTCAAATAGCAGAGGAGAAAAAAATTTCCAGAGCCAAGCACTTGTACACCAGCTGCCTTAAGACAGAGTGTCTGAATCACTGTGTTATCACAGTAAAGCATCTTGTATGGAAAATCATCACTATCCAAAGACAGGTCAAGTACAGGTTATCTAAGTACTGTTATTATAGAACTGAATGTTTTCCATCAAAACAGGAGCAAGAATTTGAAGAGATTTACGGTGATGGCCAAGAGGCTCAGTGGTATAGTTGATAAACCATGGAGATTCTTTGAGATTCTTTTATTTGTTGTTGCTGCTTTTTTTTTTTTTTTTTTTCTGGCTCGCAGAAGGGCACCAAAAGTAGTGAGCCACTATTTGTTAACAATTCTTTTCAGGGTTGTACTCTTCCTGGAAAAATAAAAAGATTTTGTGCATGATTCACATGATGTTTGGTTTTTCTTATATAAAAAGTTCCATGCTGCTTTCTATTAAAATGAGAAATAATGACTCAGTTCACTTCATTGGGGGAGATAGAGAGAGAGAGGGGAAGAATATTTCCAACACAGATGCAAATCTGGTACCTTCATCCAAACAACTGGGCCTTTGTCAATGCATTTTACATACAGCTTGAAAAGGAAATGCTCGCTCAGGGGTTCTAGGAGGTAGCAGATAAAATGAATGATGTGAATAATTCATGCCTTTAGGGTACCATATACATCTTGGTCTGTTTTCCATGCTAGTTGGGTTTGCTGAGGGAACCTGAAAGCCTGAGCTACACCTTTATGCTTACAAACTACCTGTGGGGTTCTCTCACACACTGGCCAAACACTGAAGAATAGATTTTTTAGCATACAGTTTTTAGCAGTAGAAAAATCCTCAACCCTGTTCTTATCCTGAGTACTGGTTCATGCCTTTGCTTTCTTGGCACTACCCCTAAGTGGGGAATATGCTGCAGACACAGTTTGTAGTAAATGCTTTCTTGTGTAGATCTTGTGAAATAATTTAACTTACACTTTAACTTACATGACCCCTCTTGGTACATACATACCTTCTTTAAATGCCACCACATTTGGTTGCATTTCAACCAAATTTCTGGCAGTGGTGCTGGTAAATGCTGTGCCAAGATGGGAGGACTACTCACATGTCCTTCTAGACCTCATCAGCAACAAAAAAAAAAAATAATGATCACGGTTTTCCAGCGTAGGCAACTGCCTTCTGCCCTAGAGTTCTGTTTTGGTGCTAGTGGGGCCCCATACCAGCTGATGGTGACTGTGAACCTGCACCCTGAGGGGCTGGAGACTGTCCTTAAGCATGTGCACACATTTCTCCTTGGTTTTCAAGCTAGGGACACAATCGTGTATGCAGGCATGTTCTGCTGCTAGAATATGGCAAAATGTGATGGCTTTGTTGAATGGTGAATGTGCACTGACATAAGGCAATACTCTCTTCCAAAGGGAAAAAACCCATTATTTTTTTCTGTATAGAAACCTTTTTATAGATTATTGTGTGTATAATTCTGCGGAAGTAGCATACTTCTTCTTGCAAAGTGGAGCTAAAAAATTGTCTGAATTTTGTGGAAAGGTTATGTAACTGTACTCTTTCTTTAAATAGTACTTTTTATTCATACTGCTTACTTTCTCGTCAGTAGGAAAAAAATATTTTCCTAGCACAAAAGGTAATTTCCAAAGGACTGTAATTAGTTCGTGAAAACTCTGCCTTTTGTCATATCTCCTCAGCTGAAATGGAAAAAAGGATGGACCTTTTCCTTTGTTAAAACAAAAACATAGCATATGAGGCAAGGGAACCTTAAGGAATCATATGACAATTTGTGTCTTAGGTCTACAGAAAATGATATTGCAGCAGTACTGTAGATTCATGACTTCTCACTTTGATTGCCAACTTTTGGAAAACCTAGAAATGGTAACTGTCATCTATTTCTTTGCTCATCTCTCCTGAGAGAGAGCCTGGAGTCTTATGAAAAAGAGGTATAGTTCAAGTGCTAATGGAGAGATAAGAAGGAATCTATAAAAACCCTAATACTGCAAGGTGACTCTAGCACAGTCACATACACTTTTGATCTCTGAGGATCACCTGAGCTCACCACTGTTTTTTGGTCCCAAAAAGGAGGGGAGGGGTACTAACAGAAGGAAAAAGACTGCTAGAGATTTGGGGAAAATTAAAGGAAAGAGATGAGGAAAGAAGAAAAAAGGAAAGGCAAACATTGATGGCAGTGGATAATAAAAAATGGCACCTAAAAAGATATTCTGTCAGAAAGAATATTTTAAAAAATGTTATAATTTCATTTTAGGTGATGTTTTTAAAACTGTGTAAAAAGATCATAAGTTTTAGCAATAGTCAAAGACAAGAAGGAAAGAAAGAAATTATGAGAACAAGAGGAACTAAAATCTTCTCACCCTCTCATGTTCATCTTTCTTCTATGTTCTTATTGTGAAGCACTGCCAATAAGTGATTTATTTTTTAATAATAAACACATGATGCAACCATTTCTGCTGTATCCCTTAGATTATGGTCATGGATGAAGAAGGGAGAAATATCTTCTGAACAAAGGTTCTTATTTACATAAAGATATAGCTAATCCTAAAATCATAAAAAATGATACTGTAAATAAATTTGGGGCCTATAAATAGAACTCAATTTTAAAGGGCTTACTTAAATAGGCTCAAACCACAAAATAGAAGTTTATTGAAATATGGTTTTAAATAGAAGTTTATTTGAGTAGGCACAAGCCATAAATTTCAAATCCAGATTTAGAAACCCCCAAATTTTAGGAGTGTTTGGAGCTATGGTTTTTGTTTCATCCCATTATAGAGGAGGTTACTTTTCATTTAGATTAGGGCTCATATTTCATTTGCATCCAAAATCTGGAGCTTGACTATGTGTTCTGCTTAAAAACAATAACTAAAGAATAACCAGAACTTTATTTTTGCCAGTTGTATTCCAATCAATGATTTTCTTTTGCAGGTCTGTTGTTCTGTAACAACCATTTTTAACTTGAGTTTTTTCAATAAGCGTAAAGACGTGACCATTAAGTTAATGAAATTAGTGAAGGTAGGAAAACAATAAAAAACATTATAAGGTATTACTAAACATGCATCTAAGGAGATTGGGAATACTATATGGTTTATTACTTGAGGAGCAACGTGGGATGCTGTAACTAAAATCTGTTTCATAATTCATATACACAAGAGGATAGACTTAGTGTTGCAAATGGTGTAACTCAGCATAAATTTAATGGAACTATGCCAGTTTATAACAGGAGGCTCTCTGCATCTCAGAGGGGTTGACTTTTGCTTCTGAAAAAAATTATCAATGCAGTGACAGTGTCTCCCACTGCAGCTGGCACGGAGGGTCTGGGTGGCAAAAAGCTGATGTTGCCCTTGATGGGAGCTGGCTCTGGCAGCAAGCAGTGGCCATGCTTTGACTAGAAGGTTGTCCCTGTGGGGCTAGAGAAGAAGAAATGGGGTTTGGTATTTTCTGAGATAGGAAAGGCAGGAAAGATGCTGCTGGATAAGCACTCTGCCAAAGCTGCAGCACCCCAGCATTGGTCTGCCTGGTTTCTCTCCTGGGAAGATGGGCACAGGGAAAAACATTCCTGTAAGGAGGGCAAGGTAAATACAGCAGTAAATGGCAAAGTGATGCGTGACTGAAGCTTTTTGACAGGGCTCCTGGCTAAATCTGATGAGTCATTATGCTTTGGGATGCAGAGCAGCCCGTGTGAAATACAGGATCACGTCACAGGGAACTGCATCTTTCCTGCTGTGAAACAGGCTGCTGCTGTGGCAGGTAAAGAGATGCCTCTTAAGAAATGACACCACGTTGCTTGACATATCTGCTCTTTGGACTCAGTTCTGGTTTGCAGCAGCAAAGTGAGCTACAGGGTCCTTAAAAAAGGCTGAAAGCCTGACTGTGGTGAAGCCCATGAGTTTTCTGTTATGACCTGCAGTGTAGCAGGGATTTTAGCCTTAGGTCAAATCTGCTCTGAAAAAGTAATGTAAAAAAAAAGTCTAGGTCCTCTGAGACAGGAAGTGCTTAAAATTCCCTTACTAAGATTACGCTATTCTGCCCTTTGAATACTTTGCCTACACCTTTGTAGGTGGCCTGACTACACATAAGAGTTGGAAATTAGAGTGGAAGGCAGTCAATGCTAGCAGGTATTTGTTGATTATAACAAAATAAACTAAGGGAAATACAGAAAAATGTCTTAATTGGTCTCAAATTACATGGCCATCCTTACTGGACTTCTCATAGGTTCCTTGAAATTTTACTTGTGTGATTCAGTATTTAGCCATGTCTGCCTTCCAGTCAAAAGGAGTAAAAAGATATTTTGCTTACCATTCCATTAATTCTTTAACACCTGCTCAAATGCATGATTCTCCAGGCTGTAGCATGCTCAGAGATGAGAGCCTGCAGGACAAATACTAGCTAATACACTAGAATAATGCAGCATCCCTGTGGAAGCAGAATTAAGTACTTGATTTTGGCTTGGTGTATGGTGAGGCTGTTAGGAAGAAAAAAAGAAGAAAAAAAAGGGGATTGCAGAACTGTGATACAGTGTTTTAGAAATTTTATATACCCTCTTGTGTAGCTCCTGTAGGGCTGCTGGAGACCTAAAGGAAGTTCAGTTCGATTAATACAAGGCAGCCAAACCTTTTCAAACAAGCAGATAGCCTTTGGGTTTCAGAAATGTATCTTATGCTTTTGGCAAAGGTTGATGAGTCATATATATTCCTTGTGTGTTCAACATGAGGATCAGGCTAAAATTAACCCCATTCTGAGGCAGAAGGTAGGCAACTTGACACTGTGATCCATTATGCTAAAGAGAAATGTTTCTGTCTAAACCCAGAGGTAAACTGCACAGACAAGGAGTCATTGAAATGAATTATGTGGCCAATCTTGTTAGGCCTAGGTCAGAAGCAGAGATATCTCTCTATTTCTGTTCCTCCACCTCCTAAGTACATTTAGCCTTTACACTATTAGACTTCCCTGGGCCCTTTTTTAAAATGTCACCTGCTCCACAGATTCCAGCATTTTGTATTTTTAGATGCTGGGGTCAGGATGAGTGCAAAAATAATGACATTTCTGCCCTTACAAGTAATTCCTTCATTTTATTGCTTGTAGGAATGAGCCATAATACAGAGTGAAGGAAAACTGCTTAACCATTTTAACCTCTCACAGTCTGAGAGAGAAATCACAAAGGAAAGGAGCCTCTTCCTAACCCAGTAACCTTCCTTGTACCTACCACCATCATGAAGAAGTCCCTTCCTGGTGTGCTTTTGAAGCTGCTTGCATGGACAATGGGGGACTGTATTGTAAGGCATTTTATCCCTCTAACCATTCTGGGAAGAAACTTGGCCAGAAAGCCAGCTGATCTGATACTCCAATTGTGATTTCTCCAATCACAATTTTTAAAAAAAAATTTCATTTAGCACTTACTATTTCTTTCCATTCAGAGCAAGGTCAAATGCTTGTTCTAGGCTCTCTTTCTGTCTTTGCATTAAGACCCTTTTCTCCCCCTCTGCCCCCCTTAATGTGCAAAGCTATGTCACTGCTCCTGAACAAGGAAGTGAAGTTGTTTTATGTGGAATCGATTATCACTGGCAGACCCCAACAAGCCATTTTCAAATGGGAAGATCTGGCTTAATTTTTTTTCTTCCAAGACAAGTCTGGCTGCTGAATCCACAGTAATTCCCATTTTATGTAGGGGGATATTTTCTCAAAGGAACATCAACTTTCAAAACATAAATAAAGAAACCCTTACCAACCCATTTTTCACTTTTTAACTAGAAGGTCCATTATATTTGAGACCTGGTCATAAGTGTGATAAGAGCTTCTTCTCAGTGTCACTGTATTTTAAGGTTTGGACCAGTAATTCTGGTCTTCAGTGTTTAATTGTCTCAAAATGGGGTTTTCTGTTCCTGCCTTTAACCAGCTGAGATTGCTTCGAAATATGAAGAGCAAGACTATCAAAGGGAAAAGACAATCTCATAGAGGTATTCTCAGAAACAGTGTATTAAACTGAGTCTTCTGGGAATACATTTTAAAAAAGGATCCGATTTCCCATAAGGCTGCCTTGCGGTGGTTAGCCTGGTGCAGTTTTCCCCTGGGGAATACATTCAAGTGTGGTGGTGGGGTAAAGAAAAGCATGTGTTTTTTATTAAGAACTTTTAGCCCTTTACCATTTCTGTAAGGAAACACCACCACAGATGATAACTGAGTAAAGGAAAGATCGTATTTTAAGTGAATTCCTATGCAATCAGTGATGATTTTTCATGCCTTTTCATCACTTTTATTAGTATTTTAAAGGAGCAATAAAGAATACATAGCTATTAAACCCATGAAACCCTCCACAAACCCTCTGATGCAAAAAAGAAAGAAAAACAATCTAAACCATTCATTATAATTTCAACGTTTGTCAAAAACTTGATTTAAAAATAGAAAGGAAGGAGAAATTACGTGTTGATCTATATTTAGTGTAATCAGGCTTTTGAATGAAGTTTTGAGCCCCATATTTTCATAATTGTGTGTGTGCAACTGATTGGAATTTTATGGCAGGCAAGCTTTCCTTGAGGGAGGGAGATAGATTACTGAGTCAATATTTGAGGGCTCTTTTGTTTTGCTTTGTTTTAATGTTATTGGAAAGTCTGGGTGGCAGCCATGATAAGTGCTTTACAGCTCACAGATTATTAAAAAAAATATACCTAATTATTAAAAAAAAAAAAAAAAAAGCAATCAATTGGTTGCACATGGCCGGTACAGGAGAGCAGTGGTTTAAAATATTTGTCGTGTGTGCTTTACATCCATGGAAATACCATATGAAGCTGCACTAATGATCAGGATAATTTATTTGAGAAGAGACTTCTGGATCAAGTTAGTTTGTAATAGAAATTCAGACCTCAGTTGAATGTTACCTATGAGGCCTTTAGTGAAATGACGAGGCAGAGGAAGAAGGGTGTTGTGCTGTCTGCTAAATATTAATAAACAACAAAGTAGAAAGTTTTGTTCAACACCAAAGCTTTTAAAGTATACTTCTCCTGTGATAAAAACATCCTTGGTATCTCAACAGCTTCGAGGAATTCTCAAGAATCTATTAATAGAAAAAAAAAGAGTATATCTTTATATATCATTACCCACTTCTATCCATGTATAGGTAAGTTTATTCCAGCAGGATGCAGGTGACCCTTAGACCACTACTGCCTACATACAATATTTTCAGAATCCTGGGAAACACATTAAGAAGTTACACTTCTGGAAACAATACTCCTCTGTCAAATCTCATAAAGCAATACAAACCAGAGAGATCCCATAAACTTTGCAAGTTTTGTATAGCCATGTTTCTTGAAAAAAGCAACTCCCCTGTTGCCCTTGGCTCCAAGCAAGCTTTTTGACTTGTCTTTTGCCATGCACTTGGAATAGAACGAATCCTTCAGCTTAATGAGATATTGTCAATTAAAGAAGCAGAGAGACCAGATTTTATTCTTTTTTATTGCTTCTAAAATGCTTTACAGAACCAAACGTTAATTAAAGTATATAGGTGCACATGTGTGCCCACATATACACACTCACATATGCAGATGTAGTCCTTAATGGAGCAGCATTTTATCTCCTAAAATTTCAACTAAGTATTTTTTAAATAGACATAAAATGGAACCACCTACTATTTGAAAAACTTGACTTCAAATGTTGTGTTTCATTCTTTTGGTGTTTCCAGCCCTCTGTGTTTCTCGAAGTGGAGTTGTGTTATCTCACCAGAGAAAACATAAAAGACATACAAACTGGACTTCATCAATATGAAGTAACCTAAATCAATTGCTGCTTTAAGAAAAGCAGCCATATTACCTTGTTGTTTCTCTGTCCTCTTATAGAAAACAATTTTGTGCCAGACTCAACATTGTATAATTTGTGTGAAAAAAAGTTGTAGAGTCATAATTTCTGATTTATTCTCACGTTAGTTTAGGCTATTCATAATCATAATAATATCAACACTATTGAGCTCTTTTCTGAATCCTTAATTGAGGGGTCTGAGAGATCATAGAAAGAAGTAAATAAAGAAAAAAAAGAAGAAAAAATGCTAAGTATATGTTTTCCTGATTTTAAAGTTGGGAAGCAGAGACAAAGTAGAGAAAAGTGATTTTCTCAGTATCATCTGTGAGGCCAGTGGCAGAAAGAGGGACAAAATCAAGATTTGCCGAGAACCAAAATGACATGGTATCCACTTTCTCCCCTGTCATGGGTGATACCACACACACTCTTCCTCAGGCTACTTGTCTACCAAGCAAGCACAAGAATGATTTTTCTCTTGTTTATTATCACTCAATCTATTTTTTCCCCTGAAACTATGCACAAGAGACCCATGCTAAATTTCACATCTCAGAATCAGACATTTTTGCAGGAGCTATGTTACCAGCTTTTCTTTATTTTTACATTGAGACTATATCCTTCGTTCTTCCATTCCTCATAAAACTGACAAAATCATTTCCATCAGAATTTCTTTTTAAGAATCACCTCAGGCACAAAATAATAATGAAAAATTGAAAATAGCCGAAAGACTGAATGTTTGGAGAAATCATATCCATGACACTGGTGTCTTAAATGCAATATATTTGGGTTTGGGGCCCACTTAGGAAGGCAGTCATATTCATGGCCATGAGCAGTGTTTGGGACACTCTGCAGTATTCCCAACAGCCTGTGTCCGAGGTGTGCCTAGCTGAGTTTTGCCCTCCAATAACAGAATGCTTCATCTGAACTTATTTCTTGATATCTGCCCTGCATCTCATGGTTAAGGACTCACATGTATTAAAAACTGAAAATATATAGGTGGACACCACTTTAATTTCAGTGAGGCAGGTGGCAGATCGCTTGAGGATTAGGCTGAGATGGTAACTGCTACCGTTAAACCAGACTGTTGGAGGTAATAATGATCCAGCAATAAAGTGCTGACTGTAATAAAAAAGCAAAAAAAGGATAAAAACCCCAAACAAGTAAAAAACTCAATGTCTCTTAGATCTTTCAAAGGTCCATGTGATTTTCTTTGTCAGATGTCTGTGAAACAGAGCAGATATGGCATGACATCTTTGCAGCAAGCTTTGGTTTAGTCCATGGAAAGATGGAACTGGAACTTTGGCATCAAAGATGTTCTGTCTGTATAGTGGAAGAGCTTGCTTTCTCCTCTTCAGCTTTTTGAGATGACTGGAAGAGTGAGAAGGTTACAAACACTTCACCTGAGTTTCTTTGGTTGTGGAGCAACAGTAGGGGGATCTGGACTCAGCGTCTTGTATCTTCGTTTTTCTTATTTTATTCAGAGGAAATTCAGCTCCAGTGGTGTCATCACCTGGCTTAGTGATGACTTTGCAGTCCTCTGACTTGTTACATTAGGCTAAAATTCACTGCCCTTACAGCCATATCCTGCCATGGAGCTGCATGCTCCTGACTTGAATGGGAATTCTGTATATGAAACAATGACTGGAAATGCCTGAAGAATTGCATACAGTGACATTATATCCCATGAAAGCAGCAAAGAACAATAGCCAAAGTTCTTCCTAGGCAATAAAATTATGTCTGGTTTCTTTACTTTTTTCCTCCCCCCATCCTGGGAAGCTTCCATAGCACGAGATGTAAATTTTGGGGCTGTTAATTTCTAACATCCCTTTTCATTGAATGACATCTTAAAAATATGCCACAGCTTAACAATTCTATTGACAAAGTATCCAGTGAAGAAGCTTTTCATAAACATAGGCACATCTGACATTTGGTCTTGTAATTTTTTTTATTCTAAAAAAGGAAATTAAAGAGTTTTCTTTTGCTAAAATTAAACAATGGGCCCTAACAACAGGAATGATACCTAGCCTTGATCCAAAACCCTCTGAAGTTAATGCAGAAGCTTGCATTGATTCTAGTGGGCTTTGAGTCAGACCAATTTTGAATTAAAGACAAAATAGTAGTTTTGTTACAGAAATGTACTTGTCCTCATTTTCTTGGTATCCCACACCTGCTGTTCACATAGTGCACATATTTTAACCTGTTTAATTTTCTTCAGGCGTGACACAATTTGAATTAAAATAAACAGCTGAACCTCCACACATAGCATGTGCGAATATTGTCCTGGAGAACAGAGAATCAACAAAATTAATGCTTCCTTCGACATTTCTTAGCTATATAAAGATATTATTTTTCTTGTTCTGTGTAGGGAATATTTCCCCTTCTGCAAGTATCTAGGCAGGGATTTCCCCCTAAAAGATCTTGTAGGATAAAGAAGTGTCCACCTCTAACTGCCCCCTTTTTCTCCCACACACTCTCAAGCCCAAGCCCTTATTTAGGGAACCAGAGTTTTCTTAGCCATTTTCTTCCCAAGCTGTCCATGACAAACAGGATTCCTAAGAGTGGTGTATCGCTCACAAATGTGTCAGAAAACTGCTCATTTACAGAGACCAGAATTTTTTCATTAATATGCCCACTTATTTGGGAAGGGTTTTCAAAATATTTCTTCCCTCTACCATGAATGTGGCACCGTGAGATGACACTTTCCTCCACATAGGTTGAGATCAAATTGCCCCCCCCAGATAAACCAATAGCAAACATGACTCCAACAGCCAAAACAGGTTTTCCTCTCTCCTAGGGGAAAGCATCCATATTTTAAGTTTGCGTTGCATCCTATCAGATAATGTTAGACCTTATAATCTAATGCAGTACTTACAATACCCATAAATCACTCAGTCTGACATAAATGCAGAGAATATTAATTCTTTTCTTTGAGCAGAATGCAATCATGCCTTCATACTGCCTTAAAACCAGTGAGGAGTCATATCCAATAACTATCCCAATTATCTCCCAGCACAATGTTTTCCACCTGCAAGGAATGATTATGTGTCAGTAATGATGATAAAGTCCTTAAAGAGATGTTGATGCCTCATGGAAAAATTTGAAAGACATATTGTTTAGAGAGAGTTCTGCTTACAGACTGCATCACATATATCTGATGTATTTCTTTTCTCTATTTTTTATTACTAAGGACATATGCATAAAGAGATATTGTGTGTCAGGGAAATAATCATTATACAGCTAAAGTAGAAACTGGCAATCATGTGTGTTCTATTCTTGTTTTGACAGAGACTTCACAATGACCTTGGGGAAGTTTTGTAACTATTCTCTGTCCTACTCCAATGTGAAGTGGAGGCAATGCCTGTATGAGGCTGAGTGTCAATCCATGGCAAGGTGTTCCATACTGTAGGATGGAATGTGCCAGGAAAGGGTTAGAGTATGTTCTTACCATTTACACCACAAGCTGTAGTTCTCTTCCTATTGAGCCTAAATGCAGAGATGAACATTTGTCTGTTACTGTTTAGGTGCCATAATAAAATGCAGAAAGTGCATTCAGTGCCAAACTGAAAAAATTTCAATTTAAGTAGTAAAAATCAAGGAAAAAATGGACAGAGAAGACAGTGATGTTCAGAGGGGACAGTCTTTTATCAAAGTTACAATAGATTTATATATCAAAATATGGAAAAGAAACTCTATTTCATGTCTTGGTTGTTACCTCTACATGGGGAGATAGAAATGAAGCTGTCCTGGTTCCACTGAAGCTCCACCCTGCCAGAGATGTTAGATAATTTCATTAGTTGGAGCCCGGTGTTAGGTGAGCATGGCTGGATGGCTTTTAGACAGGAGCTGTCAGAGGAGCTTTGGTCTCTCTGTGTGAAAAACTTGGGTCTCACAACAAAAAAATGCTAAACCACAGCCCCTCTGACTGCAGGAGGTAGTGAATGTGCTTACGTTGCAGAATTCAACTGATTTACAGACCTCACCAACATTCACTCAAAATCTGCTTTCCTAGCAGCACCATTCTGAGTGCATTTTAATGAGCTGTACCTCCTGCAAAACAGGCTGAGTACCAAAAACATATTGGTTCCACTTCCTTCTTCCCTCCCTCTTTTCTTCCCTCTCCCTCTCTCTCTCTCTCTCTCTCTCTCTCCCCTAGAAATATTTGAAGAGACCCTCATCTTGTTATTTAAGGGTTTTCCAAAGCATAGGCTCAGAATTTCAGGGTTCTCTTCACCTGTTTCTATCTTTAAAGCAACATCTTTATACTAATATTAATCAGTTTTAATGATGACCAAATGCTAATATCCACAAACAAAATTTTCAGAAGTCAGACTCTTAGACACAAAAGCTGCTTATACTTGCAGCTCCCAGTAACTTTTGCAGGATTAGCACTGACTCCATTTCTATACAGAAAGTCTACACAGACGTCCCTACGCACGTCTGTGTTTGAGTTTGCAGGACCTGCTGTGGGCAGCCAGGAGGAAAGTTCTGCTTCTTTTGCAGGGTCCCTTCAGCTTGTCACCATGTGACTGACAGTCCAACAAGTGAAACACAAAGGTTTATATGATCATCTGGACTTTTAATTGCATCCCTGTACTGAATTATCTCCCCTAACTTTTGAATTTATCTATCTCTTTTTTTTTTAATTGACAGTGCTTCTTGATCTGGCTGTCATCATGCTAACTGTATTGTTAAATGGTTTTAATAACTTCCTGCATGTGCAGCAAGTAGTATCTAGCATATGTTAAGGGACATATGTCAGTCATAATTGACTTACACTTAGATTTCATTTCTTTTGTGGGTTTAAATCAGATCCTTAATGCTACTTGATTTTTTTTTGTGGTTACATTTTAATACTTTTTTTGTTAAACCTTCCAGAACAATGTCCTTTCCTGATGAGTGATACATTGAAACCACAAGTGCCAGAGGGGAAAAGACCTGCCATTGAAAAGCATGAAGATATGAATGACAGATTGTTCACTTGACTTGCACATTCAAAAATATCTGTTTTGTCCTCAGCAGAGTGAAATGGCTGCTTTGACATAATTGTGGTCTCTTGTACGATGTTATTTCATAGTGTTGAAGCCATTATAATTCTAGTTCAGATGTGCATATTTTTTAAAAAGAATTATTAAAGAAAGTAATTTTAAATACTTGGGCACTGACATTTTTATGTTAATAATGTTGGTTTTGATTTCTAAAAAAATTAGAAGTATGTCACTATAGGGAACTTTTGGATTTAGTAAATCTGCTAGCTACAAAATTCCTTTTTAAATAATTAAACTTTGTAATCCAACTCTAGCAAACTAGTTATTTTCCAGAGGATGTTAGCATTCATGAGATGTATTGGATTTACAATTCTAGAACATCTGTTTGCTCAAAGAAAGCATTAGTGTAAACAATAAAGGGGTATTCATATTGCTTTGCTAATATTTTGGCCTCAGTTTGAAGCAACTGTCTAGTTTCAATTTGCTCATGTCCACTGTCTGCTTAAACTCTCAGATGCAATGAATTGTTCTTTTCATTATTTACGATCTTTATACCTGTTCATTAGGAGTTGTAGGGAGTCACAATCAAATTTATGTTGTTCAGTCATTCTTTTAGAGCAACAAAGAGCAGCAATCCAGTTTCATCCACTGCCTAAACATATCCTGTCTGTTAACCCTATTTTATTATCAATCCCTTTTTGCACAACTTCATGTGTCTACTCTCAAAGCCTTCTTAGCACTAGGATGAAATATAAATATCTAATACCAATTTTCAAGTAATGTGAAAGTGTTAGAATGGCTATTAAAAATGTTGGGAATAATATCTGAAGAAATTGATCCTCTGTTTTTTTCCAGTGTCCAACTTCCTGATATCATAGTGCCTAATTTTTTCCTCTCCTGTTAAGAGACTTGAAAAGATACAGCTTACTATAAATGTTATCACCAAGAAAAACAGAAATTTTAACACTTTACAGGGGAAGCACAAATCAGCATTTTAAATGTGAATGTGGTATCACAGTAAAGATAAAACTCCAGAGGTTTGAACTGAGAAAACTTTTAGGATTGCTCCAGCTTCAATGAGCAGAGAAACTGAAAGCATCTTTCTAAAACATATTGAACAAATGCCAGAGAAAGGAGGTTCCACACCAAGCTGGGAAAGCACTCAAATATTTATCTTCAGGACATCAAAACTCTTGGCCTAAGTATTTTGTGTTAGAAATTGTGATGAAGTTTGCATTGCTCAATAATGTTGGAGGAAATCAGAAAACTTTTAAACCTTAAAAATGGGTAAAATGTGAGGGTAGGGTGCTTTAATTTTACATTATCCTTGTCAGAATCTGAAAGATGCAATACATTAACATCTGATTGTGGAAATAGGCAAAAGTGAAGAGAAATATTATTTATCCTACACTTGATTCAGTCTCAGAAATGGGGTGGAAAAGTTGCCAACATAATTTTATGTTATATATGTTGATGTATACCAGAGAAGCTGCCTGTCAGGCAGTGCACAATCTAATTAAAAACAAGGACAACAGGTATATTCAGAGAGATGAAGTAAAAGAAGACAGAAAGGAATGAAATACCTTCTATTGCAGAAACAGAAAAAATGCTACTGAAAAGATATAAAAAAGAAATTAGTATTTGGCAGAATCGGTTGATTTGGGTGGTCCATGTGTACACACAAAAGATCGTGTGTGTAGAGAAGATATCTACATAGGAAATGCTACTTTGGAGCTGTGGAACACAGGATTGGGATATCTAGAGAAAGGATATGGATCCATTCATATGTATGCTAATGGATCTTAGCATACACTGAAATAAAAAAAAATGTGATATTTGGGATTAGAAAGGATACATATCAAAGGTGATATAAAGCTAAATAAGGAGCACATTAAAAGGTAGAAAAGGGAGGCTGTTCTGGCTTGAGTCAAGCAGGCTGCTGTGGTGGGAGGCTCTGCTCTTTGCTCTCAGCCTCAGGAGTGATACAGTCCTCTCTTCTTGCACATTAGGTAGGAGCCTGGCTACACTCCAGAAGAGTCTTTTCTTTTAGGTCAGTTCTTAGCATGCTTTCTAGGTAAATACTTAGCTAGCAACAGTCCAAGTTGGATCTGAGAATTGGATCCAACACATATAACATGTAAGGTTAATACCTGTTTTGAGATTTCTACTGTAGAAAAAAGTAATAATAATAATAACAACAATAATAATAATAAAACCCAAATGCC
Source organism: Agelaius tricolor (assembly GCF_023055355.1). NCBI lineage: Eukaryota > Metazoa > Chordata > Aves > Passeriformes > Icteridae > Agelaius > Agelaius tricolor. The sequence continues at coordinate 51,754,882 of NW_027269261.1, forward strand.
ACCAAACTAAGCAGGATGATAACCTTTACTCTAAAATAGCTTCATATTGTGGCCGAAGGCAAAATGATGAAATTTTGATTCTGCTATTTTTATATGTCAAACATGAATTCAGATAAAATACACTTCATACATATTTAAGATATTAGAATCATAAACTCACCATGAAACGAACAAGTTTCACTACCTTAGAAATATCCTGACTGACAGGATATAATCAAAATATAAATTTAACTCTGTGTGCTTTAATTGTTACTGTAAACCTATGGCATTAATGTATCGAGGAGACTGTGTACTGCATTTCCCATGCTACATATGCAATTATGTAACTTAGTTATGGGATTCTCATGTGTCTTCTGAAATCATGGAAGAAATTGTAAATGAATCATATATTTTCTCTTACACTGAAGCAGTACCATTCAAAATCTTGGGAAACTGGTGTGGTGACTTATAACTGACTCCCGTTCTTATTTTTTTGAAATAAAGCAATAACACTAATTCCTCAAGGAAGCTAGCAATCAAGTATGTTGCAGAAAGAATGCCCTAAAGACTGAAATGTTTCTGTCTGCTCAGAATTTGCACCACAGGATTTATGCTACTGCAGAAAAGTTTGTGTTTATGGTGGCTTGAAAACAAATTTCTGATGTCTGAAACTGCAGCTGTGACCTGGGATCTTGACTTAAGTAAAACCCATTGAAAGTCTCAGCTTCAAAACCATATGGACCATATCTTGGAGTTAGATTCTGGAGGGATTTCTGGAAATTCAGAACTTAGCCTACAGAACTAGAAAATGGAACAGATGGATCTGTGCTCTAAGTCAGTCTTCAGGAAAATACAGCATCAGTTATTACAGAGGACATTATAGGATCACTGGTTACTTCAAGTTTATAAGTGCAATATCCATAAAGAATATAGATATATTTCTTTTCTCAATGGTTCCTTTACCTGCAACATTTATAGTTCAAAAAAAGGTAGAGTGAGGGTTTTTTTAGGTAGTAAAATAATTCAGTGGGTGCATTTGTATGAGCAGCATGTTTTTCAATCAATTAATTAGCAGTTAATTAGAGGTAGGAAAAGATACAAAGGAAAGGAATGATCAAAAGGAAGAGAGAGGTCAGTATAGCCAAAGGGAGCCAGTATAGAAGAATTTTGAGCATCACTAAACTAGCATCACTAGGACCACTGGTCCCTGGTTGTTTTACTTACTCACTGGCAACTTATTTTATTTAATTTTCCACTGGCTTCTTCAGATTGAAGAAAAATTGACCATAGTTGTGCCTGTCATGCCTATCTCAGAAACTAGCTCACATCCTCAAGCTCTTCTTGGTTTATGCAGACTGAGTTAAATTACTTTTTTAATTGTATTTCAATGAGAACCTTTTCTTTCAAGTCAGTGCTCAACAGTGATTGATGGAAGGATGTAGGGAAACATTGGCTTTTCTCAGGATATACTGTAGATGACCTTATGTCCTATGTCCTTGTTTCATTTGAAAAGAATAATTACTAATCAATAGTGAAGGGTTAGGTGACACAGTAGGTTAATTTACTAGCCTTTTGCCTCTGGAGAGCTGGATTCTGGCTTAGGTCACTTGTAAAATGGGTTTGGTGGTTTCAGCCTTGTCCCTGGTGGATGTCTGGCCACATCACAGAAAACAGGCTTGAATTTGATATGTGTTAGATGCCTGGCAGTTTCTGCTTAGGGAAATCTCAGGGTTCAAGCTGTGGGGAGCCAGGCGTGGGCAGGACGGGCACACGCTGACATCCACAAAGGAAACGCGGCCCCGCGCCGCGGCCGGCCTGACGCGGGGCACCCGACCAAAACAGCAGAGTTTGGGACATGACTCCCACTGCAGCCAGGTGCTTGCACACTTTTAAAGACATGAGCTTCTCTTTCTCCTGCTGAAATCTTACAGGGAATGCCTTTCAGGACATGCCTTTATGAAACCAGGGTCGCAGTTTCCTTTTTCTCAGGATTATCCATCCAGGAAGCTGCTTTCAGTTTGTGCTTCAGTTCATTATGAGAGTTTTATGACTAAAAATATCTTATCTGTTTATAAATTGGGAAAATAATATAGTTTCAGCCATTTTGTAAAAATTATTGTGTGTCTTTGCTCAGCAGCTCCAAATGTTTTATGCTTTGAATGAGCATCTTGACATTATGCAGGAGGCTACCCTGGTTGCTTATGTGATATAAACTCTTATATGATGTTTAGTATCAGGACTGCTTTAGCTGTGATAGCCTGTTGAAGCTTTATTTTGAAGTCTAACTTTGATTGCAGTCATTAGTATAATTTTGATTTTTAATGCTCATAGTTGGTCTGTCACGGAAGCATCTGACTTCACTGAGGGTGCAGAAGGGGATTTGAGAAATTCAAATTTGATTTGTACTTTTTTGCTGTGTGCAGAATGGTCCCCTTCTTTTAGCAATCTGTCTCATTGAACTGCAAAAGGTGGGAAAGGAAGAGCAAACAAGGTTAGGAACTGCAGGCAGAGAAGAGGCCTCTTGTTCAGTACTCACAGCTGCATTTCAAGTTGAGTAGAACTATAATTTGAGTATATAAAGAACTGTGAAATACATGATGTATTGATGTTTCATTTTGGGCACAGAAAACTAATGGATAATTTTGACAATTTTGGACCTACTCTCCTTTCTTTTCTGCTGTAAGATGGACTCTTAATACTCATTCTTCCCTTCAGGACATTGTGAAGATTGGTGCTTGAGAAGGATTTAGACATGACTGTGAGTAACCTAATGAGGAATTGGAAGGGATGAATAATTTTATAATCACTGCAGGTTTGGATAGGCATTAAATAAGTTCAAATAACCAATAAGGAAGATGAAATGAAAATTTGAATAATCACCCATTTTGAGTCTGTGCCAGGGGAAGTCTCATGGGGAGGAAAGTGTGTGAACATGAGTGAAGACAATCATGCTACATATACAAAAGAGGATAATAAAGGCTGGATAGACAATCTTAATTCTGGCACTTCCTAATCCTTGTATGAGTAAATGTTGTGTCCTTCTATGTAGGTTTTTATTTGTTCAGTAATGTAGGCATGTTGCATGGTAGTTCAGACATGGCTGCTGATGTGTGTCTAGGCTGAATTGCCATTTGGCATCTGAATTTTCTTGTTATCTCCCCACAGAAACAGGCTGACTGTAGCACACAGTAATGCTATCACTGCCTAGATCTGCCCTGGTGGGAGCTGCTTGTGTAGGCACAATGCCCTGTACATTGAATTAGTCTTTCCAAGGAAATAAGGAGGGAACTTGCAAAATAATTTCTTAAAGGGCTAAATGCCTCTGGCTTCATGGAGATGTTCCAAAGGGACTTCCCCATTGACACCATTTTGATTTGACCCTACAGTTCATTTTCTCATCTACGAAGACTTTTTAAAAAGCAAATTTCTAACACATATTTCTAATCTGTAATATATACTTATTAGGTTTACCATGTCATGCATTATAATTGTGAGTTCTAACTGACTGGTTTAATGATACTTCACAAAGTAAACTCAACATGTAGGTCATAAGTTCAGAATGAATGAATCCCTGGATGTTTACCAAACACCAAAATTAAATTACATTCTTAATTGTTTTGCAAATACTTTGGCCTAACTAATTAAACAGGAATGACTTTCTGCATTGCTATAGTGCAAGGAATATTAAAGTCTTTAGGACTCATTTCAAATTAGCAAACTCAACTACTTTCATTGTACACTATGTGGTCAACTAGCACTTCAAAAATAGCAACTCCCATATCCTCCCAAAACAGACAAACTAAAAAACTAATAATACCTTACAACTTCAGTTGTAAGAAATACCTCTTGAGGACAATTATTAGACTGAGCATATTGAAATTTCCACCCGCCTTCCCTGAGGCTCTTAGGGAGTCTTTCAGAGTATTCTAATGAGGTCCTAGACTGGGAAGAATATGTGTTAAGAAGTATTTTCTCTTTGTCTTGTTCCCTGATTCTTTACCAAAGCAGTGAGACACAGATCTCAGAGTACGCAGGTGGGAAGGTAATGCAAAAGGTAAGTTTAGCTGTTTGCATTGGAACAGCTGAGGTTGTATTGTATCTTTGATCTCTTCCAGATATGAAATTGAGCTTCATGTACTAGTTCCCTACGTTCAAGAAATGTGTTTCTCTCTCAAGGCTAATAGCTTCTTTGCTCTGGAGTAATAAGGACAGAGCTGTAAACAGGTACCCTCATGTAGGTGAGTATCTACAAAGGTTTCTGAAACCTCGTATTTGACTGTGCTCATTGGAGAGTGAGAACAACATGAGCTGTGTATTCTCTGTGATATGTGATGCTCAGCAAATGGACTGTTCCTCTCAACTGTGTATAGCCTTTTGGTTGAAGACTCTTTCATATTGTGTCATGCTGCAAGGGATTGCAATAAACCAAGGAATTATTTGAGTTACACAGCAGCTGTGGATAGAAAGGACAGATTAAGATTTGGATGTCTTAACCCTATGTATATCCTTGTATCTGCCATAAACCCAATGCATATAACCCAATACATATCCAACGTGTTCTTGCAAGAGGATGATATAGAGACATCAAGGATTTTAAGAGTCTCTGGCTCTTCAATAGAGTAATTTTCCACTCCAGAAGCCATCTTTATCCATTTGCTGTTTTCTTCCAAGCCCTTGCAGTCAGTGCTGTTGGTGTCTAACAAGACTGTCTGACAAATGTAACCTCTTTTTTGGAACTGGAGGAGAAAACTCTGACTGAGATTGTTTGCATATACTTTGCTACTGGGATAAACATGGCCTCTGTAGGTCAGGATAATACCCTTGAGTCCTGCCTGGGTCATTTACTGACTTATTCTGCAAAGCAAATTAAAAATGCAGAAGATAAGGAAAAAATATATAGTGTTTTGCATTGTTCTCAGAGATAACCATTATTAAAATGTTAGTCCTGAACAGCCGTTAAGCTGTGCTGGGAAAAAGAGAACTTGTGACCCTTTTGACCTCTCTGCTAGTATTCAGAAGAAGTGGTTATGTGTAAAGCACCTAATGACATCAACCATTAAAGTAGAAAATGGTTCTTCTACAGATGTCTGAAGCAGAAAAGTACCCCAGTCTGCTAAAACTTCTCACACGTTTTAAGGGATTCTGCACTAGTCGGTTGGCTGATGTTCCAGAGAGTGGCTGGAATGTTGACACAGGAAGCTGGACCCATATGTAACGGTTTCTAGTTTTTTAATGTTTCTCTCTGTTTATAGGACCTGGTTGAACACTTACAGGAAACTACATTAAATTCTTAAATTATGACAAAGGCCTAGCTAGTTCAGCAAGCAAACAAGCAAGCAAGCAGCTAGTACATATATTCAAAGTATAAATGTCTGAATAAGAGGATTTTAAGGAACATGTTCAGCATCTGAAATTCCACCACAAGCTTAGATTTAGGAGGTTTTCTCTAGTAGTGTGATTTTACCTTTACCTTAGAATAGAACCGAACAATCTTCAAAATAATGTTGTCTTTCCAGAAAGAAAAAAAAATCCCCCCCAGATCAAATGAGGAACTAGTGTCTTTCAAAGTAAATTTTTAAAACTCTGTAAGAACAACAGTTTTTTCTAAGGAATGAAGTATTTGTGCAGTCATACATGCTTCAGAGGTAATTGTGCTTGAAAGAATGTTTATGCATGCTGCAACACTCTGGCAAGTGCATCTTCAATATCCTAAATTGGGATGGGCTGCAGAAAATTTAAGCTCAAAGCTACCATTTTTGAAATTGTGTGTAAAATAATGGATTTTGCTGTTATTAAATTCTTTGAAGGTCAGTGAAACGAATCTCTCAGGAGAGGAACATAGCAACGAAAACAAACAAAAATGTACACAAGATAATAGAGTTTTGAAATGGAAATAGAGCTTAAGCAACTTTGTATTTTGAAGGAAGGAAAACAGAGCCCTTTTCAGAGAAATTATGCCTCTCAACTGATTTTACTTAGAAAATGAAGAAGTGTTTATTTGCTGGGTAGATTTCTTCTCCTTGAAGAGAATGTATTTTTGGTTCGTGTTGATGATTTTGAATAATCATTTCCTGTTTCTACTAGCAGCCCTCAAACAAAGAGATTTCTTGAGTGATAGCTAAAGAAATGCCATATTCAGGCTTGCTGAGAATGTTCATAGTAAACAAAACTTTGTGGTTTATTGGTGTCAGTTGGGAAAGGGGCTCTTTGCTCCTTGTGTTGATCATTGTATTTCTATTGCTTACCACAGCTCTTGGTTTTATTGTGCTAATTGCTTAGTGAGAGCTACATTCTGCATATGTGAAACAACAGTTTCACTGCTTGATATAATTTTTGTTTTTGGTGGCAGAGCCCCACCTTGTTTTTCACTCACCATAGTATGGCATGAACTTTTCTGTCCAAAGGTCCTTTGTAGAGATGCTGGGATCAAACATTTTTTTGCTTTAAGTAAATGCACTATTATAAAAAAAGTTTATCTGTTTTTATATCAGATATCTTTTGGAACAGTTTTTTGCCAGTATTGTCTCTACTTCTGTCCAGAATGAAACCTGATACAACCTTGAGGAGAGTTCATATTTCAAAGCTTGTAATAAAAAGATTTAATTTTGTTAATAAAGGCCACAAAAATGATAGAGTTCCTCAAAAAGATACAAGAGAAAATATGATTTCAAATTTCAGTCATATTATAGGTGAAAAGAAGTGAAACAGAGTCCTAATTTGCATCTGACTGCCCTGCAATCTACAACACCTTTAAAGACTGGCAATGCTGAGAATTCAGATCACATTTGAAAATTGCAACCTTTTTTTCCCTAGGTGCTGTTTATCTCTAAATTTCCCTTTATTGACAAGGTAAACATATATAGTACTTAGAAGTGAGCAATATACAGTACTTAGAAATAAATTTCTGGTTTCTGTATTTGAATAACCTCAGAGTTTCAAGGCTCATAGCAGAAGAAACTCAGAGGAATAATATTTTTAGTGATTTTTTTCTTCCAAGGACAGAGTATTCCGTGAGGCATACAATGACAGGAATTACTATGCAGAGCTTTTTGAGAAGGGTAGTGATTTAAAATAGTAAAATGGCTAACCATTTTTAATAGTGTATTCTAATTGCAGTAGCCTCTTTCTCTGAGCAGGCTCTACTAAGAGATAATTGACCTCTGCGTCTGTTAAGCACTCTCACATTTGGCTTGGGAAGCATAATTCACATCACAGCCAATTACCTTGTGATATAGTCTACAAAAAACTCCTCAACTATTGGCATAGCCCTGCCATTTCTTTCCCTTTCTGTCTTCCTTTCGTCTTTCCTTCCTGGCTCTAATACTTGGGTTGTCATATTTGTCAGATGCCCTCTTTGTTCTCTTCCATCTATTCTTTACTGTAGGAATCCAAACAGGAGAAAATAACAGACTCAGAACAGCTCCACCGTTTCAATGCATAAATCTGAACAATGATTTACAGTGACATAGAAAATAACTCTCTGTTAAATATTGCTTTTAGTTAGTTTTGTATATAAAGCCTTTCAAACTAGATGCTGAACTGTGTGTGATAAGGAAATCTGATAAAAGAGATTCTCTGTTGCTTGCTGCAATAAAATTGTCTGTTATTGTGCCAGGTATTTTTTAATAAAGATTTAAGCAAAGCCATTCAATTACTCATGGCTCCTTGATTGTTTCTTTCAGATCTGCTATACTGACCATCCTGCTGGCACCTGGGCAACTTACATAAATTAAAACAGTGTATAAGAAAATATGACTCCTTTGGGAATAAAAGTCTTGCTAACTAGACCTGTGCCTCTGTTACTAAAAATGGCCTAGAGGTCAACTGAAAATCAGAGTGATTAATAGATCTAGCAGAGTCTTGCACACTGCGAGAGTCTGGTTCTCTACTGGAAATCCTTAACTATTGGACCAGGCTGACCATAAGCCAAAAAATTACAGCAAAAGATGATCTGACTGGTAAATGGGTCTCAGTCCTACCTCGATCATTTGTAATCAAAACCTTAAGCTACTTTGCCAAAAGTGGCTGCACTTGCTCAAGCAGGCAGAAAAGTTCTACTTTCACAGCAATTACAAACATGTTTGGAAAGCACCAGTTGGATTTCTGCTGACATAATCTTATCTAGGCTGATTCTAGTTGCTGCTGTCCCTGTCCCTGCAAGTTTTAGAAACTGGTAAACCACAGAAGTACCAACACTGCATAATTCTGGATTCTCAATTTTCTGGATGCTGAAAGAGTTGTGACTCATGACCTTATTAATACATAGATTGCCAAAAGCATTGAAACTTAGATAATAAGGTTTTCAAAGATGCGACACCGAAGAATCAGTACTGCATACCAGGGACCTGTCAGAACCTCAGTCAAAATCTCCAAAGGTAAAATACCTGTCATATTTCTGGAAAACAGTAACTTTCTATGAGCCAGATTTTTCTGTGCCTTAACACCTCCTTGAAAATGGGAACTTAATGAATAACTTGGACTGGATGATAGGTTTATGAAGCAATCTTCTATACTCTGGTATGTCAGGTTAAAAGCATAAGATGCAGTGCTATTTTGTACAGTAGAATTTCTGAAGTTCTTTCCAGGAATGCATTGATAATATTCTGTGACTGAATACACTTGCTAAGTCTTTAATTTGCTTAATATCTGTGACAAGATAGTTAATAGAGGTTTGAATTTAAAAGGTGGTGTAATATATATTGTATATACTGTATTTATATTATACTAATCCCATGCTTCAGGGCTTCCAGTGATTACTTTTAGGGCTGGAAAGAATTTTCCTTCTTTGATCCATAATGGGAGTTCTTATTTTCACCTGCCTCTGGGCCATGGAGGTAGAGATGTATAAAGTATTTTTAGCAGCATTAAATTCATACATGTCTGATTGCTATATATTGCTCACACACTCAGGATTAAACCAGTGACCAGATTTGGGGTCAGGAAGTGTTTTTCCTATGACTGAGATTGACTACCTAAGTGGTATTTTTTAAACATTTTCTTCCCAGCATTTTGTTGAAATTTTATTTTAAAAATTCCTTTCTGCCAGATCCTGGGAAAAAAAAACCTCTTTACTTTGTGGCACAGTATACTTATGTCCCTTGCCTTTTTATAAAATAAATGAGATTTGTTGCAAAGTGCAGTACAGTTTTGGTAGCAGCCATAGGTGTGGCATAAAATATAAATATTTTATGGAGTAGTCTAGATGATAGGTGAAAAGATATTTCTAATAGAGTGGCCCATGACTGCAGTTCTGGACACACTGTTGCATGTATATCCTTCCATTCCTATTTTCTTGTGTTTTGAACAGTCATAGCAAAGATGGACTGGAAGTGGTTTTGATGTCTGGCACCAGGTTGTCAGCTCCAACCTTTCCTTTAGTTTTGTAGAGAGAAAATCAGGCAAAGAATGATAAGATGTGGATTATGGGGCTGGAAATCAGTGGTTGACTGCCTGTGTCCAGCAGTGTTTGGAAGACACACCGAGTACAGCTTGTTGTATGGTGGGCAAATTGGCTGGAGAGGTATAGAAGGTTTTATTTGTTTCCATTTCTGTTTTGTGTTGAAGAAAATGGCCTCAGTTGCTTCTAGCTTACACACAGTGCTTGCAGTCTCAAGCCTCATCTGTTTTTTCCTTTCTTCTACTAAAGCTAATAGTAGTGTAAATGTGGGAAATTGTAGATATGTTTCTGATTTAAATAGAGAATACAATGTGAACCTATTAGATTAATAGTTATAATGAAACCTGCATGCATTTTTCTTGGCAGTCATTTCAATCACTTCATTGTAAGCAATCCAACTTTCCTGTGTTTCCTCAGTGAAGCATATTTCTAGAGAATTCAGTCTTTCCAAGTGCATTGTCAAGTGCTGATAAATTTTTATGAGCTTCAGCTAGTGGGTGACAGCCACCATGGATATCAGAAATTATAGGAGAGCACTTAATGTGTACTAGTCCTCCTCTGGAATACATCTGCTTCAAGTGTCAAATCATGACTGGTAAAATCTTTACTTTTTTTCCTTGGTTGTTGGAATATTAACTAAAACTCTTCCTAGAAAACCCAAACAATGTTTCATTAGGATAGTAGACATTTTGTGCTAATATAATAAAATCCAGCAAAATAAAATCCAGTGACAGATCACTGCATCTTTGCTTACCTGTTCCTTGGTCAGGTCATAAAGTGAAACAAGACAGGATCTAAACAATTCTTAAATGACTGTCTCTTGTGCTGAGCTGGGACATGTTACCAAGATTACATCTGTCACAAGAGGATTGGCTATCCACAGAGGCCAAAGTTAATTTTATCCCCCTTTAGACAACCGAGGTTTCATCACCTGGAAACAAAGAGGCCGTGCTATACATAGTGAAGGAGAAAAGGGATTTCAACCCCTAAGAGATCAGTATTTATTCTAATATGCCTTTAAATGAGAAAAAATCCATGAATTTCTAATGTAGATATTGAAAGGCTAATGTAGATATTGAAAGCAAGGGACATGAGAAAAGCAGAATATAATGACAGGCTCTGGCTTGATTATTTTTTGCATACTAAGCCATGAACTGGTAAGCACCACAAAGAAAATTAGCTATCTTATAATGTTTGCCATCCTGAGAACTCAAAGTACTTAGTCAAAATGGTGAATTTAAAGTGGAGATAAAATGGCTTGCATAAATATCATACAATAGACATAGAAGTGTCCTGGTCTATAGTAGTAAACCATCTAAAAGAGTGCATCATATTAGAAGTCCCCCAGATGTGCCAGTTATAATTTCTGGAGTTATTGCTCCAAATTTTTGACATTGAGATGCTTAAACACTCAGTATGGGTAGTCAAGCAGTAATGAGTTAATACAGGTAATGGGAGGGGGAGGAGAAGGACAGGAATGCCAGTAGAGAGCTTTAACAGAGGGTGCTGTAGTACTCAGTCAATGCACACCCCTGTGTTCACAGAACAGAAAGGAAGATCCTTCAATAAAGTTTAAAAAAGGTCTACTGAGCTGGCAAGAAGGAAGAGGTTCTAGTTAAGCATGGCAAGAAGACATAGAGAAGGGATGATAAACAGAGATGGTAAACTGGAATATATAATCAAGAATTGTGGATTGAGTGGGGGGAAATGTGGTAATTAGTTAATAGTGGCAGAAGCAGTCTTGTATATAAACATTTGACTTATTTCTGTCACAGAATAATAATTTACAGTAGAGTTGAAATATCCACTGGCACTTAAGTATTTTGACTTCCATTAAGTGAATTCTGTACCATCTAAGGGTTTTATCATTTGATATAATCCTTGCAGATCTGAGCACTGTTCACTTAATTTTTGACATATTTAGTTAGAGTAAAATGTGCATGTAAAGAAAATAAAACACCATTATATGTAACACAGATGTACCAGATTTTATTTTTACATTCCTCTATTGTTATAACACTTACATTGCAGTACCATCTGTAATCCCTGGCAGAGCTGAGGCACTCTACAGATATATAAGAAATGACAGGTACCCTATGACAAACAGCTTACTGCCTAGCACACTGAGCAAGCTGATGAAAGAAAGAAGGTACAGAATATGAGTGAGCAGGCTGAGCAAGCTAGCGAGGGAGGCAACAAAAAATAGAAAATTAAATTTACATAGGCATGTAAGTCATCTAGGAACCAAACTCAGAAGTCAGTAGGTTTCAAAACTGGATTGTGCATCATTGTTTTTTCAGCAGATGTTAGTTTATTGAACACCACATTATCTTCAAAATGAGATGTTGGTTCTCATACCAATCACTCCTTTGTGGTCTATGGGGCACACCAAAGAAGGTGCAAGAGATGCTGGGAAAGCATGGGAAGACCTGAGAAATAACACATTCAACTTTATGTCCATACATTGCTTACATCACTGAGTTTTAAAACCCACTACTTGCAAAGTCATTGGGTAGACTTATACCTTCAGTGTCTCAAAGTATATTTTAATAAAGCATTAATTAAGTAAAATATCAGGCTGCTTAGGTAACATGGGCTGCTAATCTGAATTAAAGGGACAGTTTCAGGTTCTTACAGCTATTTATGTGCTCTGCAGTTTGATTTACATTGCAAGAGAAGTCCAGGACATGGCTCATTGTGCTTATTCATAAGAGAGATATTAGAATCCACAGTATTTTTGGACTAATTAAATTTAATTATTTAAAACAATTAATAGAATGCATAACGCTACAGTGAAGGCATTGCAAGATCACTTGCTTCTGTGAGAGTACCAACAATGCAAGAGGCGACCGAATTTTCCAGGACACTGCACTAAATAGCTTTTGTTCAGTTTAAGAGGACTTCCACTTTGCTTTGATTACGGTATTTCATTACTGTCCATTTACTGAAAGAAGTTTATTGATGCTATAAGCTTGGTGCATGATATATACAATCAAAAACCATCAATGAATCACCATGAAATAAAGGCCATGAACATAGAAAAGTCACCAGTCAAATGATGCTTCTGTGCTATTAAGTAATGTGTCTGCATCAGCATCCAGCCCTCCCTGAGGGGATTACTTAGTCTACCTTAATTGTTTTATTCAAGATGTCTAAAAACAAAGAATTACTTGGTCATATTTATATACATTTAAATAGAATCACCAGTTCTAGAAGTGTAGGCATTTACTGCTGGTAGAAAACCTAGAGGATTTATATACTTTTTGGCATTCTTCCTACAGAGACAAATTGTCCTTTATTCAGGGATTCATCATTCCAGGTGATGAACTCTTGCCAAAATTTTCAAGCTCAAGTAACTAAAACTAGATACCTGGAGAAAAGGTTCCTAAATTGTTCATATAGAGTTCCAATTCCTGACAACAAATGAGATAAATTAAGAAGTGTTGCACATGTGAAGCAATTTTGAAAATAATTTTATTAAGTCATTTAGATGACAGAATGCAGTTGCTTAAGTATGGAAATGCCTGCAGATTTTACCTGAAAAAGCAAAATCTATAAAAGATACACACAGGGAGGACAGGTGAATAAATGAAATGTTTTAATAAGCTGGAGAGTGATACAGCAAGGGAAAAAAAAGTAAGTAAGTGGTAAATGATTTATCATTTTCTAGGTAGCACATTTTTTTATGGTTCATTTCCTCCCCAATGTGAAATCTATAAAAAGAATCTTCAAGGAAGTTGTGCAGAGTGTGGGGTTTCATTAACATATGACAATTACCCTGTGGCCATTCCTTGCTGTTAATCACAAGACCACAACAACTTCTAAAAATACAAACCCACAAAAGGGTAGCTATTATCTACAGATTTCTCCCCTCACCTCAAAAAAACCTGGAGCTTAAGAAAAGAACCCAGACTTTTCATTATAAGTAGGTTTTAATTTCTGTCTACACTGTGTGCTTCTCACTCCTATAGCCTCAGAATTACTGACTGAGCAGCACTGCTTGAGCAGCCTGTTGCCTACTTGAAGATGTCAGAAGCAATTGCTTTCACAGATTTAAGATTTTATCATACAAACCATGGACAACACAAGTGAGGCTATTTGTTAAGCATTTAATCATATTTTATCAACTGTCCAGAGTTTACATCTCACCACAGATTATATCTCACTTTGAATGTGAACAGCAAATGGAGGAGAACCTTAACTAAATAAAGTTTTCTCTGATTGGTATTTGAATGGCTTTCTTGAAAACTGACTGCTTGCCTGAGGCAGGGAAGGCAGGGAGATGAGGGTGGGACCTGTGATGTTGAGCAGTGATTAAAACATTAATAGCTCACACACAGCTCCTTCAATGGGAAAGACTTCAAACGAGCCATAGAAAAACTGGTGAAGTGTCTGGAGCACAAGTCCTGTGAGGAGCAGCTGAGGGAACTGGGGGTGTTTAGCCTGGAGAAATGGAGGCTTCTCTTCAACTCCCTGAAAGGAGGTTGTAGCCAGGTGGGGGCTGGCCTCTTCTCCCAGGGAACAAGTGATAAGACAAGGAAATGGCCTTCACTTGCACAAGGGGAGGCTTAGATTGGATATTAGAAAAACTTCCTCCTTGACAGGGTTGTCAGGGACAGACTACCCAGGGAAATGTTTGAGTCACCATCCCTGAAGGTATTTAAAAGACATGCAAATATGGTGCTGCAGGACATGGTTTAGTGGTGGACTTGGCAATGCTGGGTTAGTGGTGCCCAATGCACTTGGTCTGATCCTACAGGACCTTTCCAGCTGAAATGCTTCTGAGATAAATTATGACCAGCTTTTCATACAGGGAACTGCAGTGGGGTTTGTTTCATATGCAGATGTTGGATAGCACTGTTTGTAGGTTTTTAGGTAATGGATTCAGAAGAGGAGCTGACAAAGGAGAATTGGTCTCAACAATGTCTTCAACAGAAGCTGGTGTTATTAAGATTTTAATTTAGATGAAAAGATTGCTAAAAGGATTACTAAAAAGTTGGTGAAACTTTACTCACGCCATCTCATTCAATGTCACTTTTAATTCCATCTATCTCTCTAGAAAAGTGTCTGTGATTGTTGCAGTTATGCTGGTGGCACTGGTACTAGTCCAGGAGAAGCTTCTCTTCCATCTTTACCCCTCCGTGTTAATTTCAAAGCAAATACCAAATAATCTGTATCAGGGCCAGCAAGCTCATTATGTGTGAGCTAATTTGTTAAAGTCAATGTTTTCCTTATAAACTGAAGCCATGTTTTTAAAGCTAATTTGTATTAATAATTCTTAACAGTGCATCATTATATTATTATAGAAACAATATTTTTTCCATGAAATTATTTTGTATTAATATTTTAGTATCTTTGAACAGTAGGATGGACATTGTAGCTTATTAAGATTTTGTCCAGTTTCTTCATAAAATTTTTTTTTTCTATAAATAAGAATATTACATTTCTTATTTACCTTTAAATCTGGATAATTATAATTAATGAAATATTAAAGTACTTGGTTAGAAACCCATTTTTAGCATATTTATTTCCTCCAATTATAATTCAATTTTTCAATTTTGGTCTATCAGTAATATCACACATTTACATGTATTCAGAAGGCATCCTGTTCACACATTCTCCATGAAGAGAGATATTTTATAATATAGTTTTCTTTTCTAAGGTGTCCTATGAGAACAAGTTTCAGCCTTAGACTGAAAGAATGGATTTATAGTAATAGTAGATATACATTTTTGATTTTTCTTGCTCTTGCTATTCTATTTTATGGCTGAGGGCCTAATTCCTGACTTAAACTGCAATAAGTTTTGTTTAAGTATGGCTAACAAATGGGTGATTAATTATTAACTGGCAATTCCATTGCCTGAAAGTCTCGTACTTGGCACCCCAAGTATTGGTTTTGTTAATTTTATTCTTATCTGATAAATCTGACCTGATGTCTTCATACTTAAGAAAACATTGAAAGACCTGAAGCTAAAAGCAAGCCTCTGCTTGGACAAAAACATAGTTATGCTAAAGCCATTTGTTTAAAAAACATTTAAACTTATGAGTTCAATCATAATAAACTGAAGTCCTTCAGAAAGTCGTTGAAGTTCTCCATGGTTATACAAACAGAGCAGACTCTGATTCTCCAATCAGATACACATCTCCTTTAAGGAACATTGACTTTAAGCAGTGTTTATGGAGCTTTCTCAAATACTTGCCAGTGGTTTTACTGACCTTCTCCTCCAGATGTAAATGATGATATCACATCAGATAATGCAGGTAATTTCATCATTTGATAGCGCCCCATTGGAATTTATTCTATTCTCCTCAATACCTCTTTGTCCACCTCACTTTAAAAGTGAAAACATTAATCTCATCACCTCAAACCTTGATACTTTTTTGCTACAGAAATTCCATCTTTCTCTGTGGATCTGTGTATATATATATTCTTTTAGGTCTGAGGAATCACTGCAGTGATGGAGATGGTGTATGGAGATGGCCTCTACCCAGACTAAAGGCAGGGCAAGATGTACAGCCCTGACCCAGCAACATGTACAGCCCAACCAAAGGTAATTTGTCCTAAATATTTTATGGGTAATCAGATAATCCCTCTGTTTTGTTTTTGGTGTTTTTTGTTTTTTTTTTTTGAGCTACTGAAAGTATTAGGAGTAAGAGTTAACATGGAAAAGGAAGAAGGGAAAAAGAAAGGCCTGGCTCTTGCAATGGGGAGCAGACACCTGGGAGCATAACCCTGGCTCTGCACATATTGGAGAGTGCTCCAAGGCTGTGGCCAGGGAGGAAGTGCTACTGCTTAGCTTACAGGTCCTGTCCTTGTAAACCTTTTCTGTAGAAGTTCCTACCCAGACAGCATTGCTTCAGTTTGCCTGATATGTATTAGGTTTGGTGAATTTCTTTATTCCTTTTAGTTTATGGTGTCATGTGAAGCAACGCTTTAGGTGTAAATGGGTAGAAGGAAAGGTAATCACTACTGTTCTTGAAAAGGATAAATATGAGTAAAACAGGTCCTTTTGGGGCATTCCAACCACCCAGGTATCTGTTGGAGGGACAACACAGCAGAACAAAAGCAATCCTGGAGGTTCTTTGAATGTGTCCATGACAATTTCCTGACATAAGTGATTGAGGAGCCAACAAGAAGAGGTGCCATACTGGACCTTGTGCTCACCAACGGAGAGGAGATGGTAGGGAATGAAGTGACCAAGGCAGTCTTGGCTGCAGTGACAACAAGATGGTGGAGTTTGAGATCCTCAGGGCCATGAGGAGGGCAAGCAGCAAGCTCTCTGCTCTGGACTTCAGGAGAGCAGAGTCTGGCCTCTTCAAATACCTACTTGGTAGAGGATGATGGGGTAGAACACTGGAGGGCAGAGGGACCCAAGGATCAGACCCAATGTCTGATATTCAAGGATCACCTCCTCCAACATTACAAATAATGCATCCCAACACGTTGGCCAGGAAAGCTGTGGATGCCCCCAAGTCTGGCAGTGCTCAAAGCCAGGTTGGATAAGGCCTTGAGCAACCTGTTCCAATGAGAGGTATTCCTGCCCATGGCAGGCAGGTTGAGACTAGGTTGTCTCTAAGGTCCATTCCAACCCCTTAACTGTTTATGATACCATGGCTCTATGTGTGTACAAATTTATTTGCTAGCCAAAAGCACAAACAGAACTCTTGCCCTAAATTGTCATGCTAAATTCAGCTTTTTGATTTTTCTGATGTTTTCTCTCATACCTAACATTTACCAGAAAGAACCACCCATGGGTCGTTTACTGATGCATCTTTAAAGACAGGAATTACTCATCATCATCCACCCTAAAGAATTAAAGTAATTCTTTTCTATTTTCCCTATTAGATTTGCATATGCTGCAGAGCTAACCAACTTTAAGAGCAGGGAATAATAATAAATAATTCCCTTTCCTTCAGCAAAACAACTTAATTTAATTTGACCAGCCACAGGGAAAAAGAAAACCAACCGAAAGAAATAATCCCTTCAAGAAAAACATCATTCTTCTGCCAACTGTGTTTCCCACAGTGTCACAGACTGAAAGCCAAAGTTAACACTGCCTTCTCAGTCGTATAATGGCAAAGCAGGGAGTCCAGGTTGCATACAGGTCATCTAGTGTAAGAAACAGCTTTTCATCTCACTTGTCCACACTGCTGCATAACAAACATGCAATATTTAAAGGGCAAATTCAATATTTAAATGGCAAGCCAGATAAGGCATCCCTCTTGTTATGATTACATTTTGACCTTTTCAGAGTTGCATAATATTAGACTAATTGTATAATCGGTCTCATTTCTTCTGTGATCTCCCTTGAAAGTTCCCAACCAGTAGTGATTCTCACCCTCTTGTAGGCAAAAGCTATTTCAAACCACCCACCTATTAGTTTTATCTCCTTCTCTCACTCTCAACTGGTTCATGCCCTTATTGGATATAATATACCTTCCTCCCCTATGGTAAACTGATGTTACTTAAATTGATTTTTTCTGAATGCTACTAATACAGCATGCAGCAGCTATGAAATAGTTGAAAGATTTGGATCAATAAATCTTTAAAAATTATTCCCGATTAGCAGGTAACATGCTTCAGACTAACTTTGTCTTTCTATAGCTGCTCCACTTCCTTCAACAGTTGCATTTTTTGACAAGTTATGATGTAATGACTATCCATATCATTATTTGAACTAGTGGTTAATCAAATTCTGTGTAATGAAACAGCAGGGTTTTTTTGTTTGCTTCCTGTAATGCTGTTTGCTTTGAATTCTATGCTTTTAACATTTATGCTGTAGCTTGGCTATTACTTTGTTATAATTATTTCAGATGTTCAGTTAGCCATTTGAGAGATAGGCTGTTACCAACAGGAATATTGTCAAGGACATGTCTAAAGCAAATAACTAAACAGGACTTCTTAGGCGCTTTGATGTCCTTTGTTTTTCAAACATTTGCACTGACATATTTTCCTATATAATTATCACAATCACAAACGAGATCTGATCAAAGCATTCTGCTGCTTATGAAGGTTGAAACTTTTAACTTTTCATTTTTGGTTTTAAAGATCTTGTGCTTATGGTTTCAAAAGCATCTGGGGAAGCCCTAGTTGGCAGGTTTATATAGATTTGGGTGTCTCTGATACAGTCTTTGTTTTGTGATTTTATGTGAACAGCAGGTACAGGATCTACCTTCCGAGTTGATGGTGGTGCACTGCAGGGTAAATGCTACAAAACCAAAGCATTGTATTACATTAAATCACTAAGAAGGAAAGCTGTATGATGGCTGAGTACAGTGATAATTTCTTCTGCCTTACTTGACACTAAAAGTAAATATCATACATGGTTGACATAGATCTATTGGCATGCAGAAGTAAGAAAACACAGTACATGAAAGTGGTTTCCATCCCCACGGTCAGGTAGCCCATGTACTTTGTTCCTGTACTGGGGAAGGTGGGCTGTCACACCATCATCCCTCACCATGGTTTGTGAGGGATCTCAATAGATCCCTCACAGACCATGAGCTGAACACGTCCCCACAGGACTTCAGGAAGCAGTCTTCCTGCCAGCCTGCCCACAGCTCTCCCTCCTCAGCTGGTTGACTGCATTGCCTGTATCCAGAGCTGTGGTAATCTGTGAAACCAGTCCTGCAACTGCATGAGTTGTGAGCACTTGGGCTGTGCTGCAGCAGGGTGAACAGGATGGTGCTCTCATCATGTGGCCTGTCCTTGTCAAACCAGTTGTGTTATGGGCATTGCTACCACTCTTCCTGTTATCATTACTGTTATGCTACTTTCTCCACTCTTCAAATAATAACCCTCAGTTGATCGTCATTGAATCTTCCCATCTTTCTTCTGCTTCCAGCTTTGGTTTTAATGTCTTTCATAACAAACACAGAAGGAAAAACAAACCTGTCATATATTTTTGTGCCCATATATGTTGCCTATCCTCTTAAGTGCATTCTTTCAATGAAATTTAATTTAGCTGCTGCAGCTGTACTCATTGCTTAAAATAAATATATTAAGAGGTGTAGAAAATGGTCAGGTATTCAAAGAAAATGCTTGCACTTATGCTTGTTGCTGACATTTGCAGTGCTCTTTAAGAGGCCTGAGCTGTTGCAATATGTTTCTGCAGGATAAAATGAGATAAGATTCTATTTCAGTCTCTAATTTCTATCATTAAATGAACATCTCTGGTAACACTGAGATGGAACTTCAAGTTTCCAATGCATTTTCCAAAAGGAATGGGAGATAACCCAAGTGTCCTAGGGAATGTTAGAGTCACAAGATCCGGACTGGAGATGAGCCAACACTAAGGTGTGGCAGCTACCTAAGCAAGTTGACTTAATGCTTAGTGGGCTGAAGCTTAAGAAAGCAGATTTAAAAGGACATCTTTCCATGTGACTTTCATGGAACTATTGGGATGCTTTAAGAAAGGCACATAACTAGAAGTTTGCAAGCTTTTTTTATTTTTTTTTAATTTTTACCTTTTGAGTTGTGCTGGACATTTGTCTCCATATTGTGTTTGCTTGCTTTCTAGATGTAGAACCCTGCATACTTCCAGAGTTAAAATAAATAGCTGTTTTTCAGTGTTGGAATAAAAAGCAGATTAAAAAAATGTGGAGAAAGAAGTGATTTGCTCTGGATAGACATCCAAATGATACACATGGAGAATTATTATGTTTGAAGCTTAGGATGACAAAGTAGAGAAAGATATTTCATACTGCCCTATTGTATGTGGGGAAGTGTAATCCATCAACTACTTTGATAAGCTTTACCATTTTTTTTGAGATTGCTGTGAAATGATCTCATGAGCTGAATCAATTTAGACATTCCAAACTAATGTCTTTTAAAATGCCCAAATGATGTATATGAAGAAACAATTGCTGTGTTTGTGCCTAGAGATCGATGCATTTTTCTCCATTTGCATTATGCTCTGACACTGCTGTAGCTTCTGGAGTTACATTTCAGTAGGACTTGCTGTTGATTTATTTTTAATTTGATCTTAATCAGCTCTATGTTTTTATCCCCTTTCTTTTTGTCATTTTATTTACTTAAGTATCAGCACAGTTCCTCAATAAGAGGCTTGGAAAGAGAAAGCTCACATTGTCTGGCTTCAGTAACCATCAGCTGTATTACCACATGCACATCTATCAAGATTAGTTACTTTTCCAGTACATAAAATCCATTTATGTAACAAGAAAATCAAATAAACACCGCTGTGTTTTCTTAAAATCTCTAGTGTCCATGTCTTTCTTTGGCCACATAAAAATGATTTCTGGGAATTTAACAGCATAAGGTTTAGTTGTTATGTTAAAGTCTCAAGTGAACTGAACAAAAAACTGGACCTGTCAATATCCTATCTGAAAAGGGAAAATAGGTGAGGTTGTGTTTTGTTTGAACAATGTGAATTTAAGTAAATGCTTTGTTATTTCAATATCACTTTACATCTGATACATAGACACTTGCCTGGCTCTCTCACCAATGAAAACACATTAGTCTCCAATTGTTCTGGGGCAGACACATGGAGCAGTCTCCCGTTTATACATGCCTCCAAAAATACTGGTCATCCAAGAGATCCTCAGGAGGTGTGTCAGCGATCTATCACAGTCCAAAAGCATGAACTTAGTAGACAATATAGCCAAATTCAGAGTGAGGGGCAAACCTGGATGCAGGAAGTCTAGGAGATGTGTCAGACCTGTGGCTGGAGACCTACGGGACTTGTGGTGGACGCCTCATCTTGGGCAGAGCTGTGGAGCTGAGTGGGGGTGAGCAGGGAGGGGCCAATGCCACGGCTGAGACCACACGCACAGGTGAGATAACATAATGGGGTCTCTCTCTCAAGGATGAGTTTTGGCAGGAGTGTCCTGACTGCCTCCTTCTCTGGACCTTGCACTGAGCAGTGGGTGTGCAGGGCAAAGCACTGCAGATACCACGAAGCAGAGCAGCTTGTTTCTTCCTCAGACCATGGCAAATATTGACAGAAGGGCTTTAAGTTCAAGATCTCATTAGGCAGCTCTACGGAGGGGCACCTTCCTTTCCCTGCCTCAATTCTTCTTCTTCCTCTTTTCCATTAACCTTTCCTGTACCCAGGATCCTGACGCTTTGTGCTTCAGGTGGAGCAGCTGACTAGGCTCCTGGAGTCCCTCACACCATTCAAGTGTCTATGCCAGTGGGAAGTTTTCTGTTCCCCCCAGTTTTCCAAGAAGGACAGCTCTAGGGAAGGTTTCAGCAGTTCCCTGAAAAAGAAAGATTACTACCTTTTGTGTTTTCTTTATTTCAGGCATGTTCCTTTGCCACATGAGAAAAGTTCCTAGTAAAGTATGAAGATGGACATTTCACAGAGTCAAACTGGTGCCAAGACAGGCTTTTAAGGTTAAAGAATACTGTGCAGGATTTATTTTAGGGCAGTTTCTGATTATCTGCTTATCACTATTATGTCTGGACCACAGCATTGGCAGTTTTGTATGGTCAGCTGTTTGGATAGCATACTCATTATCCAAAGGTAAAGGAAATGTGGGAAGAAATTACTCTAAGAATTTCTTTTTTGCACCTTTTTTCTCTGTCTGATTATGTTCCTTTATTGCATATGCATTCTTTCTAAAATTAAGAAGGGTTTCTAAATGGATTCCCTGTCAGCAGCAGTAGAAATGTACCAAATTTTCAACTTTTTCCTTAGATTTATGGGTATCTGGGACTCAAGGAAACATAGTATGAATACATGGAATTTTTTTATCCTGGTCTTTTCATATTTGATCCATAAATAAATAGCATTTGATTCTCTAGTCCTTATTTCCCTATCCACCAGTATCCATCTTCATTTCCCAGTGGAAGCCAATGCCATTCGCTTTGGCATGTTCTTTTCTGGGGTGGTATTTCTACATGGGAACCAGGATGTGTGAGTCTGTGTGGGGAGGGGAATGATGGTGACCAAAACTGGGAAATGCTCCTGGAGTCCACAGAGCAGACATAGGTTATGTCAATATCACACTATGGGGCACAGTTTAAGGCATTTCCCAGAAAATAGTCTGAAATTATTCTATTCAGGTCAGCTCCAGTTCTGGGGGAGCATGAGAGGGGATTGTTTGGTATTTTTAGGGCAAGCCCTTTACATGTTCCCTAACATTAATTTCATTTTTGGAATCTCTTCCTTGAGAAAGCAAATGAACAAATATACGTGTCTGTGTGAAAGGTGATCTATGGGGCACACCTTAATTCAGACGTGTGTTTAAAAAGAAAGGTAGTTCCTTCTTCACTGAGCATTCACCAAGTACAAGCAAGGCATGACTGTGTTGTGAGCACTATTTTCATTATTTTTAAGCCAATAATGCTAATTGGAGGAAGGATCAGGAATTTAGGGTGTTTCAAGCTGGAGCTGAAGAACTTGTGCTGACTTCTGTGAATGTAAATTTCTCCAGTGTACTGTGTTTGGCTCTGGTTAGGGTTACAAATCTTTCATTTTCACAAGCACTAAGTTCACTGACAAATTTTTTAAAGTACCTTTCATTTTTTTCTGAATGTTGTGTCACAGAGGAAAGTTGAAGACATGAGAAATGCTTGGGCTAAATGCCTCCTTTGGAGTAGCTGATTTGGGTGAAATATCTAAGGAATGTTAATCCTTTTAGTTTTAGTCATGTTTACAACCGGCCATTTTAAAGTGATGCGATGTGAAAATTCAGCTATCACTAAGCATGTTATATCTGCAGAGGATGGAGAATGATTTGTCAAATCATTACCCAGTATCCTCTTAAGCTCTCATCATTGTGTGATATTGCCAGGCTTGCAGTAATTCACAAATGCAGTAGGTTCCTTCAGAGAGCCTTGCAAAGCCACCACTCACAGGTAGTGTAATCTGACACAATCCTTGTAGGCTTTTGTTTACCCTCCACATGCACTAATAAATCCTCAGCAAGCTCTTGTTTACAGTTTGAGGAAAGGTGGTTTTTGAAGATAGCAGGGTCACACAATCCATGGTACTGCTGCCCCTTTTAACTTCAGGCTGGAGCAATCCATGTCAAGCCTCCTTGAAGGATAGTGCACTACAAAATGCAGCAGTAAAAAGACAATACTTGGACATTTAACAAGTCAAGGATTTAAAGAAGCAACCAAAATCAATTGGACCTTGATCTAATGGGTCTGAAAACAGACACAGAGAAGCTTTAGGCACTTTGACTTGAAAAGTGCATCGTGCAGTGTAGCTCGTGTCTTTTATGTTTGGCAGGTGGAAAGCTCTTTAATGTGCCTAGAAAGCAATGTTCATATGTATTCTCAGCCTCATGGCCTCCCCTTGTACTGCTGCCTGGAAGGACATACATACCCCTTGAAAAAGAATGATGAATTGCCTCTTTCCTCATTTCTGGGCCTGCACTGATATGGAAACCCTGATGGCTCAAGTGAATTACTTTACTTCAAGTAATTACTCTGATTTCACCACGTATTGGGTCACTTGTGGGGGGTGCCTGGCATCCAGGCACTCTCCAAAGGTGCTCTATCACTCCCCTCCACAAGAGGACATGGGAGAGAAAATATAATAAGGTGTTCATGAGTTGAAATAAGGTCCAAGAGAGATCACTTACTGAATACCATCACAGGAAAAAAAGACTCAGCTTTGGGACTCTGATTTTGTCAGTAATAAATTCAAATTTATTTGAATTTATTACTGACAAAATCAGAGCAGGATAATGAGAAGTAAAATGAGTCTTAAAAACACCTTCCTCTTGACCCCTCCCTGCTTCCCATCTCTACCTCCTCCTCCTTGGCAGCACAGGGTGACAGGGAATGGGGTCACAGTCAGTACATCACACATTGCTCCTGTCTCTGCCCAGGGACAAGAGTCCTTCCTGCATGAAAGGCTTTGCTAAGGCTGTGCTCAATCTGAAATGCTTTCTTTGTACTTTGCTGAAGTTCAAATGCAAGTATGAATCAAATGTGTGATGCTGCCTGGTTCAGAAGCTGTGGTCTCCTGAAGAAGCCACATCATTGGACATATTAAAATATTCATGACACTGTGATTCTTTCTGTCTGTTTTGTTGTATTATTTCTCACCATGTCTTAGATTGTCCGTCTTGATTTCCTGTTTAGGCTAAACTGCTAGACAGAAGCTCAAAATATGTGGACACATATTTTTCTCAAAGACTTTTGTTTTGTTTTGTTTTGTTTGATTTTTTTAATTAAAAATGAAATCCAGTCAGTAGTATTCATTACAGACTTTTGCAATGCAGACACCCTGACTCTCTTGAAGTTTGTGGAGAAAAACAGATATTCCCAGAAGGCAATTCACTTGGCTTGTGTGGATGCTTATTCTAGGAGGTGATTGGTGCTTTAAAAGTTCCTTTTTTTTAATGGATTGTAAAAGATCCTATATGATTAACTAAGACTGGTACTTCATACTTCTAAGGAAGTATGTAGTACCATAGTATCCAGAGATGTCCAAATTCTTATCAATCTTAACCTAAAGCTGCCCTATATGCAAGGAAAATAGCACAGGATTGGAGTAAAGGATTGGAATTAATGTGGGTTTTTGTTTGTTTTTTTTTTTTTTTTTTTTTTTTTTTTTGGTTCCAGCATTGTTTTTCTGAATTTGACTAAGTTTTGCCATGTTTCTCTTAAGGACAATATAATAACAATTAAGTAGGTGCATTGTGTGTTAGGTCCTCTGCACCTACAAAGGTGTAGCTCCTAGTAATAGAAATTTTCTTTTGCAAAATTGTAGACAAAACTTAAATGCAATTGCATATAACATATCTATTAAAATTCCATATATAAAAAAATAGAACACTGGGAAAAAACACATACATGCAGGTGTAGCCTAGACTAACCTGCAAAAATAGTTTGAAAATTGAAAAGTCAGTAGTGAAATCAAAAATTTCTTCAATGGTGATATGTTTGTAATGATTTTTGCATTCAGTTTAGCTTAAAGGGGAGCTGGATTCTAGTCTGAGGCCCCTCCTTTGGATGGTCTCTGAAATAATCAGTGATTTTTTTTTCCCCAGAAGTTCAGTCCACTGTTTCTTGTGCATTCCAGCTCTCCAGTAACTCCCTGCAAAATTCAGAGTTCATTCTGAGGTGAAGTAACTTTATAAATTGAAACCTGGCACTTTGTATTTCCAGACAGATTTTACTAGCATAGCACTACAAAATCATAGAAATCTGCTCTTGCTTACCTGTAAAGCATCAGCCAGAAAGAGTGGCTGATATTTTTTCAGCATAAATACTCAGTTTTTAATCTATCAATAAGAATTAGCAAGCAGGATACCCACATGATTATTGGGAACCCTTCTTCAAAGCTGTTCTTCAAGAGGCTAAATGCATGCAGCCTGCCTTTCAACCACTCCACAATTGCATTGATTATGTCTCAAGGAGGAGACACTTAGCACTTAATTTGTGAAAAGCTTTTTGTCTGAGTTATGTTATGTTTATTATAACAGTATTATAACATTCTTTAGTCCTTCAGATTTACATTGTAATTTGATGGAGGAACTTCTGGCAGAAACCCACACACATTGTGCTTCCTCTTTTCTGAGTGTTTCTCACGTTGCAGATAAAAAAGAAAGGTTGTGAAAGTTGCTGCATGGAGCAGCCCTGCTTTTAGCAGGGAAAGGATATTCCTTCACTGCACATTCCATAATTACCTAAATATGCACAAAACATGAGTGTGCACTGGGCTTAGTGGCATGTTAGAGGGCTGTAGAGGGCTGTTGATACATAAAATTAATTGATGTGTGAGAGTGGACTGTACTAATTGAACTGATTACCTAATTAACTGCAACAAAAGTGAATTGTTTGCATTACCTGTATTTGGAATTTGTAAATTTGTTGTGGGTATTTTGGATGGATAATTTTCAAGCTATGTGCTGTTTGTAGACTGTCAATTTTAACTACTCATTTTCAGGGCTTGAATTAATCATGAGGTTCAGTTTCTGTTCTTTAATTGGATGACTGAAGTCTTTTAACAAATGAATTTTTTTTCTGGAGGATGCACTTCAGGTATGCAGTTTTTAAGATTCAGAAACTTTAAAAATGAAATTGTCATTTCAATATTCGTGCATAATGCAAATTATAAGCACAACTCTAGTGTATTGAATTCAAGCTGTGTGCTAGATAAAGCACTTTGGGGATCTTTTCCCATCATTCAGCTTTAATTAATATACCTACATCTTGATAATGATTGTGTATGTCAAAGATCTATTACAGATAAAGATCATTCACTGTGCAAGATATATGTTTGTGAAGCTCTTCTTTTCATGTTAGAGAGTATCTGGAAAATGGATACTAAACTCTTAAACACTGACATCCAATAACCATCTCAATATGGCTCTGGAAAATGTGTCAGATGGAACAAGTAATTAGTAAGTGGCATGAAAAAAGAGAAATCACTCCTAGTTAAGTAGAATATTGTAAATAATGGATTTTATTCAAACAAGCAAGGTTCTGAATTACTATAAAGTAAATATCAATTATTCATTTAGTTTAATATTTTATTGCATCCCTCATAAACATTTACATTAGAACAGCAGTGAGCGTACCCTAGAGATTCAGGCTGAGCAAACAAGCTCCCTTCCTGCTTCCCAGGCTCACAGCCTGACTGTCCATCACCATGCAAACCCTGGATGAAACAAGCTGAATATGGTACCACTTGCTGAAACTCCAAGCAGTGCCAAGCTGCTTCATCATGCAGGGATCCAAAGGAGTATCTGGAACTCTAGCACCTTGCTTAGCATGAGATGCCCGGTATAATAATCTCATTTAGATGGTGTCTTTTTCTAGAAGTGAAGCAGCATGAACAGAAGTCTTATAAGCACCTCTATAAGATATTTTTGAAGAATCAGACTGAGAGATTACTGACTTACAAGAGTCTTTTTGGAAGAGAAAAGAGTGATTGGAATGATATATTCTTGTTTAGGGCAAAAGGGTCTAGAGTTAGATGAAACCCTTGCACAGGGGCTCAGTGTCTGGGTGAAATGTCCCTGGAAAGCTGCCAGAGGGAAAGCTCCAGGAACTTTTATACTTACTTTCCTACCATTGTCTGAGCCCTACGTGGAGAGGAAAGACTCTGAGGATATGCAGGTTGTTCAGTTTTTGTGGCTTCATTTCACCAGCATTTTCATTGCTATACCTGTATTTCAGGTTGCAGTTTAATATAACCTCACTTAGTGCTGGAAAGCACCTAGCCATTACTGAATTGGCTTCCACAAAGCCTGCTTTATTTTGCTTCTTTATTTTGCTTCTTAATTAAGGCTAGTTAGAGTATGTCTGAGCAATAATTCAGTCAGCTGGCTGTGTAGATGTGCCACTAACCAGGGTATTAAGTCGTGGCTATTGTCTTAGCCACGTTTTGCAACACCTACAAATATGCTGTAAGAAATTGACTTAGGCAATATATTCACTTCTCATGGGTCATTACACAGGCATGGCATAACAAGCTTCCATCAGTATCAAGTAGGACCAGCAGTTAGGTAATGCTGAATACCATGCTTAACTTTACTTAAACTATCCCTTGATTAATTTGGAACACTTTTGTGGGGATGCAATTCCTTAGCACAGTAAATTTTAATTTTACATTTTAATATCACCTTATTTAGCAGCCTTTTCCCTTAAGTTTTCAGGCTTCTAATCTCTGTTTTAATGCATGTAATACACTGCAAAATAAAAATATATGAGATTGAAGGAGCAGCTGGTTTGAGTGAAATTCTGGACAAAACATCCTGAAAATAAGAGAAAGCATCCTTCTGGCAATCTTGCAGAATGACGTTATCATAAAGTACTTATTCCAGAAGAAGTAGCTAAGTAATCTGGACAAGGCACTTGATGCTTCACTGTTTGACTTCTGTGACTGAGGGCCAGAGTTTCACAGGGTGTGTGTCCCTAAAGTTGAAGGTACTTAGGAGGTTCTGCCAGGGTTTGCAAATAAATATTTTAAGCACCTAACTTTCATGGAAAACCTCAATCTGAAGATTCTTGGAAAAAACAAGGGTGTCTTCATAAGATCTTTGTGCCCTTTGGATTGCTCTCCCAGCAACATAGTCAGAGAGAGATTTAATTTTCTATCAGAATTATGGATTTATATGGTAGCACAGTAATCTTTAAAAAGCCCTTTACTCTGAGTGCAAGCTGCACTGTTTGGTGGAGCTCTAGATTGACACCAACCAGAGAGCCAAGAGATCTGGGCTCTGAACCTAACCCCACTACCTGCTTCTCTGGGTAAACATGAAGGAGCCAACTCGACCAACATATGGTAAGAAGCCAAATTATTTTGACTGTCTTCTTTTCCAGTCTTTTGGATTTATCCGATTAACTTATTCCATCTAGTTCTGAAGCTTTTATGAGTGAATTTTTCAGATCTTAAGCTCCATGGCACGTGTAATGATCATGACTAAATGTTTAACTATCATTACTTGGCAATGATTTAACATGACACAGAAAGTTCTCCACCATAATCACAAGAAAAGTGAATCTGTTCTGAGGAATCAGCTTTCACTCAATTCACTAAAGACTGGGTGTCAACTGGACAAATAAAATTAAATTCACTGTAAAAGCTCTTGTCTGAGATGTATTTTTCCCCCTGGGATTAATTTTGTTATTATTCCATTTGAATGAGACAAAATGCCCTTTGGGTAGCACTTTATAATTCAGTTGTTTTAAAACACTCTTGTGGAACATTGCAGTGCCAGTATTTTATTGAAACAATGATATTTGGACAGCTGAAAATGGTGAAGATTTCATGGAAATAAAAATGGCTTGAAAATTGGGAATTTTTGAAAACTGGAGCAAGTGGGTGCTGACAGTTGTCTGTGGGTGCCTGAGGATGCAGAGATACACTTCCTGGGCTATTTTCTGTATTAAATCCTAAGAAGTGGTGAATAAAAAATAATGGGCTGTTTCTCTTTTCAAGACAATATTCATGAGAATGCCATACAAAAATTTGCATCAGCCATCAGGTCTAAAGAAGTCTTTGATACTGGAATTTTCACCTGCAGTTATTTTACTATCTCTCGTAAGCTTCCTCCAAAGCTAAAATCTATACAAGAAGCAAGTGTCCCTCCTGTCTGGAAGTGCACTGGCAGGCGTGGTTTTATCCCTGCAGCACAATGAAGTGTGTTTTACACCCTTGAAGAAATATTGCCTGTCCGTAGCACTATGTTATGCTTGAAGAGGGTGAATGAAAGAGCCAGACAATTTGACTGTGATAGGGAGAAAGAAAAAGGAAGGAAGGGCACCTCACTTCAAAATGGGAGGTGGCAGGAAGATGGATGAACTGAGGAAGATGCATTTGGGAAGGGAAATGAGTTCTTTCAAGATGAGTGACCATGCTCTCCCTTTCATCTTGCTCACTGATTTCCTTAGGCTCACACTTCCCAAGCTCAGGTGACAGATGAAGCAGCCCATCCATGCACTTCCAGCTGGAGGAGCAAGGAAGAGGATTCAGAAGGGCAAAAGGCTGGGGTGATGCACCTTTGTGTCCCTCACAGTGGCTAGCAAGGGGTGAGGTCTCACTTCACCACAGATAAGGTACATCAGCCCTTGATCACCAGCAGCTGTGCTGTGGGTGCCACTGGAAGGTGTGAGTGTGCTGGTCAAAGGTGTTCTGCAGCCTCCACTGCACCTTTGTGTGGGGAGAGCTCTGCCATGGCTGTGTCCAGCTGGGAAGGCAGGAGAGACAGCATGGATGTGGCAATCAGGACATCATTTCTGTGAGGTGCTCAGACATTTATCTGAACTCAAGCATTTAACAATGTGCAAAGAGTGGACCCATTACTGATGTGCCCCTGAGAGGTGGGTCTGCCTTTCCAATTCTGTTTCTTCTTGGGTGATAGTGGGAGAGCAACCTTCCTTTTTTTTCATGTTCACTTAAGTAAATACTTCAGATAGGGACCATTCCTATTTTGTTTGTGGGGTTATTCAGAAAGTTTAGTTGTTGGTTAGGCAAGCTGAAATTCTTCCATGGTGAAAGACCTTCTGCCAAGTATTAATATTTTGAAAATATAAGCTGTATTTTGTATAATACAAGACTTTTGTGCATAATTGTAATAATTTTGGCACTGCAAGTTCAAGAATAAGCTTGCCAACTTGGTATTCCTGGAATAATAAAAATAAAATATGTGATTTCTTAAGATTCTGTTTTCAATATATATTTTGAGGATCTCATCTTAAACTAACAAGATGATGTAACCTGTTTTTGTCTCTTCCTTAGCAGATGTGCCTCAGGGCAAAGGTTGGAGTTCAAAGAAAGATTTTATTTTTTAAAAACAAAGTTGATTGTAACATGAACTGCCTAATCTTAAGAAGCCTTAACAGGATGTTTGGTGAATGTAAAAATGTTAATTTACAAACAATGCCTGTGATATTCCAAAGAGTCTCAGTCAAGAGCATATTTTTACTAGCTTTACAACTCCTATATTTTTTTAAATTAATTTTAAGATCAACTGAAGTTTGAAATTCCTGAAGCTGACTAATGCTATTCTTTCTAAAGACTGTGTGCTACTGGCATTATGCTTTTAATGTTAAAGCTCTTTTACCTGGAATGTAAGCACATGAGAATGAGAAAAAGCCCTTCTGAGTAAAAGAAATGAAGGATTACTAGTCCTTCACTCACAAAAAAAAAAAAAAATCCCATTTAATCTGTGAAGGAGGGATGGGTGTGTTATCCTTAACCCTGGTCCCAGAAAACAACTAGGAGATGCAATGCTGCAATGAACAATGGCATTGGGTACAATGGTGGATGTGTCACTAGTTTGGTGTGTTCTACCCTCAATACAGCTAGTCTGGCTGAAAGGTTTCATCAGCACTGTCAGGCATCTTGGTCCATTTCTGATGTTTGTCACACTCTTCTACTAGCCACAGCTGTTTTCCCTCTTTCTCTGTAGTTTTACAGAGATATTATTAAACTTTTATTTTTCAGAGATAAAAAGGATAACTGAAAGAAACTCAATTATGATTTCAGAGTCTTGGAGATACTTCCATTTTTTTTTCTAAACCAGAGGGATGCATATATATATATATATATAAATGTAATATATATGTATGTGGTACAGTCCAAGATGGCATGGTAGTCAGGTTTTGTGGGGGGTTTTTAGAATGACTCATACAACTCATTCAGCACATGCAGATAACTCCTTGATATCCCATTACAACATTGTGTGATCTCTGGTAGGCCCCTCCAAGTGCCCCAGTTACCATGTGTGCACACACCCTCCACCTCCACTGAAGCAGGTGCACCACAAATACTTTAGCCAACAGCTCCTCTTTCCCCATTCTGCCACTTATACCTGTCAACCTGGTAATTTGCTAAATCCTATGTGAGAAGCTCAGAAGCTTCAGCACATCTTTCCCCCTTGATGATAGCAGAGTGCTACAAGTGATCACATGTCCATAACATCAGGATAAAATATTCTATCACTTTTCCAACATCTTAACAGCTCTGCTTTCCCTAAGATTAGGGGGTTAAAGTGGCAACAATAATGAAACTGACATTTATGATAATGCCACATGCTGTCACTTAGAATCAGACATACTACAGGATTAGTAGTAAATGTTGTAAAAATGCCAGTGCCTTCCTGTGTAGTGGGCCTGATTCCTTATTTTCTTCTGCCAGTGTTAATTTGTTGACTTTCTTCATATGTCCAGCATTCAGGGATTTGTCATAGTCTGAAGGAAGTCAAGGCAACTATAGCTCATGTCACTTCCCACTAATTCTTGTCTGATGTGTTATTTTGGTTACAAGTTCTGGTATCTCTTCAGGGTGATTTTTTTGGGTCTGTTTTACTTTGTTGTCTGAAAATTGATTAAATCAGCTCTGGGTACCAGCAGGCTTTCTGCCATCCATGTGTCTACCAGAAAATAAAGCTCGCAGATGTTCAGTCTCTTCAGCTGGAACTTCATATAGAAAGGCATTTGTAAGTTCTCATGTTGAAGTCTAAGCCTGAAAAAAATTCTCAGTGATGTGAAGGGAGTTATTTGAAGGTTATCAGAATTTCCTTTTCTTTGTATTCTCTGTATGGGTTCTGAAAGGCACTGTAATATGCTCTGACACTGTAGAAACCTTCTATCACTCTGAAGCACTTAGACTGAATCTGGAGGAATTAGATTTAGCAATGACCAGCTCAATCTCTATTCTCTGTCTGATTTGGCTAAGTAAAGGCCACTTTTTCCAGGATCCCTTAGGGCTTTCCAGATGAAGTAGGATGCAGTAGGGAAAACAGCACTATTTTTTGTTTTCAATAGGGTCAGCAAAATCATAAGTCACATCAGGTAGCTCTTTAAATTACATGCAGAGTGTGAAAATTGGTCTGGAAAGTAACAGCTTTTTTAATTCAACAAACCTTGTCCTTTAGCGTGATGTGAGGGAGAAAGAGGAAATTAATCTATTTCTTCATGTGCATTGTGCATTGTCAACAGTCTAATACATTCCAATCAACCTCACCAATAATAAGGCATTGGAATTTGGCTTATATGTGGGTATCAGAAAGAATAATTTGAAGCCAACAGGGCTGCACAGGTATAAATGAGGAATTACCTTGGTCTGCAGCTCCCTTTGTTGAGGATGTTCAGTGAAATGAAGGAAGTTCAGCTCCATTCTCAAAATCCAGCATGGTCTTTGCAAATTGATGGAAAAGGCATAATTAGAATGAATGCATTTGATATGGAATTGGAAAGATGATAAAAAATATTGCAATTTTTGGAGAGCGGCACTACAGTTTAATAATTGTGAGCAAGCTGTAAAAGACTGGGAATTTTGGTTCTAGTAAGGAAAGTAATTGATTGCAGATGGAGAGATCTGGGTAAAATACATATGTTGGCAGTAGCAGTTTTTAGATTCAGGGGTGCAGTGTTTGGGACTGTGCAGTGTGATTATTCAAGTTTATAAGCTCACTTTTATTAGAATGTAAATTTGAATGCCAAAGGCATAAGCCACACTGCTTTTAACCAAACCAAACAAAACTTCATTTGCCAAGAAGATTTGAAAGAGGGCTTTAAAAACATTCCCCACTATAGTGTGTGCTTTTCTTACTTTCTTGAAATATTTTTTCTCAGAAAATAAAGATTCCTTCTCTTTTATTTTTCAGGCTTCTGTCTGTGCCCTGGAGTGGGATAGTTCAAGCCCTTTGGTTTCAACTCGTCCTATTTCTTGCAACTCCTTATATGTAAATACATTGTAATAGTCAAAATACTTCTTTCCCTCTTCTGCTCCTCTGTTCCTTTATTTCTCCCTCATGTTCAGAATGGTAACTAGGGAAAGAAACAAAGTGATTTGAGGCAGAATGTCTATTTGAATTGGAAACTCCTTAACAGATGTTTTGTTCAGTCTAGAAGTCATCAATTAGAGTTCACTCCAGATTATTAAATCCTCACTGAAAATGCAGGTTTACTTCTTCTTAAAAAAAAATTGGGAAGAATACAAGCTTGGTCTCTTTTACTGCTAGTGACTATGACAAAAGCATGAGAAATTAAGACAGGAATGAGAAAATGTCATCTTTGCAAAGAGGAATGGAAGACAACTGGGTGTAATTACTCTTGGTGCCTTGCTGGCAATATTTAATAAATAGTTTCATCAGTTATTCTCACATAAACTGGCTATCATTTCTTCCTGCATGTTTCAGCTGAAAACATTTTACATATTTCTCTGTACTAATGAAAAAGATTGCACAAGGAGAAAGGCAGATTTTGGCAATGCCTAGTGTTGAGTGAATAGAAAGTTAAAAATAAAAATATTGCGTTCAACATCTGGATTGGCCTCAGCAGAGTTGAAAAGAGTCCAAAATGTTTCCAGTCTTGTGTGCTGAGTACAAATGACATAGAAGTCATACTGGAAGGGAATATTTTAAGGGGAAAGCATTTTTTTGGCATTCATATATCTTTGTTTCTTCAGCAGAGTGTTACTTTGAAGTTGTGGGAGATAAGAAATTTTTAGAATTTGCCCTCATCTTATTCTGAATGATTAATATGTCTAAACACCATTATAGGAGGCAAATAAAATGCTAAAGAATATTAAAGAGCTCTTAAAATAAATTATTCAAAAGATGTACCATGAATTATCCATTGATAGAAATATAAATAAATAGCTTTATATCAGTTGTGCAAGTCATCTGAAACAGCTTGACCAGCTGCACAACATGAGATTTGCCATCAGGTACCTTATCTGATTTGAAGTATATTGCTTTCCCTAAATCCAGCTTTGTGTTTGCCTTATTGTGCTGCCCTCTTTCTCAGAGGTTTTGTCAGCATTTGTTATGCCACCACAGTGCAAAATAGGATGTCAGATAAACAATGTAAGTTTCTCGAGGTGTGTGTTTTAGAACAAAAGACTTTTTTCAATCTGCACCCTTTTTCATCAGTAAGCAGTAATTTGCAAGATTAAAATGCTCTCATCTGGAATATGAGATCCATAAAGCTCAGCAGGACCCTTGAAAGAGCAGATTGTTAGGAAGGAGCTGGGCATGGGCAACTGCTCCTACCTGTGTGTTGGAGTCTGGTTCTGATTGACTGGCAACACAAAAAAATCAATAGTTTTCCCTAATTGAGGTTTTCTTGGGGTCAGGAAGTATGGAGACCTGATAACTTACTAAACTGTGTGTCTGGCCACCACCACCAATGCCAACAAACTCAGCACAGCCCACAGCCAGCAGTAAATACCAGTTTGTTCCCCTTCCCTAGGTGACCATAAATTAAAATTGTGTGAAACTGGTATGCCTGAGGATGAAGTATGTGAAGCATGTCAGCATGAGTGTTTTCCCACATTTTCCCAACAGAAGCATTTTCCAGCTTTAGTGCTATTTGGGATTTCAGTGTGGAACAAACTTTGAATTCATATAAAACTTCAGAAGTCCTAGGTTTCAGGACTGTTGCAGTGAAATCTGTGTTTTCTCTAACTTGGCTATACTTGAGAGTCTCAGGGAATATGATAATCTCTTTTCTAGGATTAGGAGAAAAATTAGGTTGACTGAGGTCAAACAAGAAGATCAGACAATATATGAAGCCCCAAATTCAGGTATTTGGTGACTTGTGGAGAATCTGATAATAACAATAGTCAACACACACCCAGACTCACAAATAAAGTTGGATTTGGCACAGAAACCTAGCAAAGATCAGAATTTGACTGCCCTCCTCCTGGTATGCTGCAATTGCTGAAATCTCAGGTGTTGCTTGTGTTTCCTATGGCCAGGAGAGATTGTCCTCTGACCTTGTGTAGAGGGTGCCTCTGAAGGAATGTAGGTGTTGGTTTCAAATACAACCTGAGCAGGCCACTTCTGGGTGGTGCACACAGATGAAGCCAAGTTTGCTCTCTCCATGACCTCTATAGAAGTTGGAAGTTTCTACAGCTGTGACATCACTTTTTGCTGAGAAGGGACATCCGTGGGGGATTTTCTCCATGTTGATTTCTGATGTGTCCCCTGCAGCTGCAGCTTAGCCAGTGACAGTCCTGCAAAGCCTCACTATTGATTTCCCTCTCTCCGATGGTTCTCACAAACAGTCATTAGATTAATAGTCTGCAGAGGGTTAAATAGAGGATTAAACTTAAATATCATATCAATTTCACTGTTTGATTGTTATGTTTTGAGGAGCCTTTTCCACTTTATTTTTCTGGCCAAATAAGTCCAATATTATAATTTTAGTTTTTTTATTTAAGTCCAGACACTTAAAAGAACAGGCAAAAGCTGAGACAGTGTGATTGTCAGGAGGGATATAGTAATAAAAATAAACAGTATTTACTTTTTCAGATTTTTGTTCTTTAAAAGCTTTTTTGTGCGTGTGTGTAAATGGTAAAAAAGGGGAATGAATATGTATTTCCATATTTACAGTAGCACAGTTTACTATCCAAAAATTTTTATGTGCATATGTATGCATGTGTATAAATATATTTATATACCCATATTTACTACATACCAACTTGTGAACTTTTAATAGTATTGGTTCAGGCTATGTTGAAGTGTGTGAGGGTATGTGTATGTGTGCCCATACTGGGACATATTGAGGAACTGGGAATGTGTTAGTTGTTTTACTTGCCTGAAGCATGACTGACAGCACTGTTGTTTTTCTCACTGGTAGCAAGGTCAGCGGGCTGCATGACCAAATTAAATATACTTTGTGGGAACTGCAGCAGTTCACTTTGCAGTGAGCTGTGTGCAGAGCAGGCTTTGCCCAGAATATCCAGGGCCAGAATATTACCCTTTGTCATCAAGTGCTACTAGCTGTGTCTTCCTCTTCTCTGGCCCTGAAAATGAGAAATAGTAAATACACAGTTTGTCTGTTCTGCCTTTCACTTTCCTTCTGTGTACTAAGTAATAAATTGGTTCACTGTGACACAAAGCTGCAGAGCCTGGCTCCCACTGGGATTGCCTATCAGAACACGCTATCACACCAGAACCTTGCTATAACTTTTGTTGAGAACGCCTTCAGTAATGGTAAAGCTACTCCACTATCTGCATGTACAACTGGAGCAGTATCTGGGGTTACCAGGTGTCTTGTTCTGTCCATTCACAAGCCTTCAGGGAGCTTGACTAATTAATGCACGGAAATATCCACAGATTTTTATATGGT
Organism: Agelaius tricolor; assembly: GCF_023055355.1. Taxonomy (NCBI): domain Eukaryota; kingdom Metazoa; phylum Chordata; class Aves; order Passeriformes; family Icteridae; genus Agelaius; species Agelaius tricolor. The sequence continues at coordinate 51,791,772 of NW_027269261.1, forward strand.
GCACTCAATGGTTTTCAGTAGAGGTCAGGTTTTAAATACAGGCATCAAGGACAGGGAAAGAAGCTTTTGGAGCTCCATTTGAAACTTGCAAACTTTGTCTTGGGAAAAGAGCTAATTCAATAAGGGCCCAATGCAAACTGTCCCAAATTCAGTTGAAAGGATCCCACACAATTCAGTATGCTTTGGATCTCTGCCTAGTTGCAGTGTTTCTTAAATAGCTCCAAACTTACTACAGGGACTATTTACAATTTATAAATACTGTGATTAAGTTAGTTATCTAAGGCAGCTGGCAAAATTTTAAAGGGTGACCATACATATGGTTCTATTTATAAATAAGAAACGATTTATTGAATTATATTACTTTTTTTTCTCTTGTAAGAATATCTACTTTATAAAACTCTTTAAAGGAAAAATGTCAAGACATTTGTCTTTTTTAACTAAATGAACAACAGAGAAGTTACTTACATCAGATTTTTAGAATTCTAAAGCACTCTAAAAGCAATTATTTGGAATTGCCAAAGAAGGTGGATCTGAGTAGCAAGAAATAACACTTAATTCCATCTGTTGCACATGCATGTTGGACATTCGTTTTCTAGAATGCCTTTTTGTAGAGAAGCTCTGATGGTAATTACTTAAAAAATAGGTTTTAACTTGAAGTTTTAAATGAATGTTTAAATAACCAATACAATGAAAGCATGACGAGTATTTTGTTTTCTAATATGGAAACAGATCATCTACAAACGCTTCTTCAATAACAGGCATAGGGCTGGCTACCACCAGTGGCTATACAGCATAGCAACAAATTTTGGGCAAACATGGGGAGAAAGCTTGCTGAAATCTCCTCCTGCATGGATTTCTTTCCCAGTTTAGTGTCAGCTGTCCCTCTTGCAGTTCTTTTCTATGTTCAAGGCTTGGATGCACACTTTTGACAAGAGCTCAGTCATTTCCTTTCCAGAAGCAACTTCTCTGAATTTCCTCATTATGGGAGCACTGAGCTAACAGCATTAGTAATTGCCATCAATCATTTCAGACACAGACCATCATCAGAAAGAATTGTCCATGAGTGTTGCTTGCATGAATTGATTTTCTTCTTCCTTTGAGATTCTTCTTTTCAGGAGAGTTGTGAAGTTTAGCATGTACTTGTGAAATGCCTTACAATTAATAGGTTAAAAGGGTTCTTTGAAATTGCATAAAGTGTTTTTTCTACTAAGCATTCTGTCATTATGCTCCAGAAGTCTCTAGACTGCTGTATGTGTATTAACCAAAAGAAGTGAATAAAACAGTCAGATGTCTTAGGACAACCAGTTTTGCTTTTATACAGATAAATACTTTTAAACAATTTATTTAAAACTTGGAAGCCTTAACCAATCAAATTTATAAAGATTCCTGAGCTAATTGCACATATTTTAGTTCTGCATATTTTGGGATGATGGGTATAATGTTCACATCTTAGTTTAGGTTATGGGACACTGCATTTTGAAACCAGTCAATAACAATACTGAGCAATCTCTGCAGAGCACAGGGCTTGCTGAGGAAGCTATCATGCATTTGCCATGGTGCTCAGAGCCCTAGCATAACCAAATGAAAAGGAAGTGTAGGCAGGCCCATAAAACTAAATAGGGACTCAGTGCATTGCCACTTAAAAGCCTGGTGGCCACTGACTTCAATAAAAAGCTTAATTTTATTTTTTTTTTCCAAATTAGGTTTGTGAATGAATGAACGTGAAACTCCATGCAGGCTGTGTACTCATCCCTTAGCTGCATAAGCAAATTGTCACTTGGACATGCATTGGTTTGGTTAGTTAAGCAACATGGTTGAGCTTACCAATGAGCTTGGAGATGAGACAAATTGGCATGGAGTGTCAGGAAAGTTTCCACAGCTGCAGTACCACCCCTTTAACAGGGAACATTGGTTTTGTGCACTTCTGCTTTGGCACCTTTTACTGAGTTTGCTTGTGTACAGAAATGTTTAATAAAAATAAGGTTTTGGGTAGGATTTATAAAGCTTGGTCTCCACTGCTTTTGAGTGGCAATGCCTAACTCATTATGAATAGTGCAGTTTTCAAATAATCTGTTTGCCAGTCTGGTTAGATGTATCACTACATATGGAGGGCTTCCCCCCACAAAATACACGTAAAAGCCTTGTTTAAAAAATAAAAGTGATTTCATGAATATGTGGTTACCATGGTTATGAAAACAAATTGGGTTTTTGCAGGTGCAACCAGTCTATTAGTGACCTAACTGATCACTTCTTCATGCAGTTATTTCCACACAAATCTGTGGCAATTGCCTGGAAAAAATTATGCTCAATGTGGAGCCCACATCTTGATGATTACAAACTTGAGGCATCAGGAGAAGCCAAAAGTTCAGTAGGTTTCAGAAAATCCTTAGACATAGTTATGTTTAATGACTTATTCCAAATGACATAAAGAAATATGAAAACAACTTGGTACAATGACTGTGAAAGTCCTTTCACCCAGTGGGAGCAATACTACTGTGTCACTGCGATGGTGAAGAAGAAGCTGTTTTTGTGAGCAAGCCATCCCATCACTGACCAGTAGAGGTTTAACCAGATCATCCTAGGTCCATTCTTAGAGAATGAAATACAGAATAAATGGGTTTGTGGCCCAAAACACTTAGTTCTTGCACTTCCCGAGAGAGATTATCATGGTTTGTGTCTAATTAAACTGATGCTGATATTGTTTGACCTTTTAAAAGTAACACACAGTTTTCTTCCTTTTTTTTCATTTGTGGTATAGTATGTCTAATAACATTTGAAATGTTATTAGACAGCCATGTTTATGAAGCATCTTTCAGTAAATATTTCTTGTTTAATAGGTATATTTAACTTTTATATGGCAAATCATTAGCTTATGAAGTTCATAGAAAGGAACTACTTTGCCATTACCTGCTGTGTAAGTCTTGACTTCAAGTTGTGCATGTGATCCCCAATAAGAGTGAATTAACCAAGGTAAATATGTTTTTTATAAATGATACATAAATAGTCTCTTGTTAGCTCTTGAAATGTGGAAAGACTAGGTTTCTAAATTTTTGGTGAACAAGTTTGCCTTTTAATTTAGACTTTTAGGCCAAATCCTACTCCATTATGTGCCTGCCTAATCCCTGATACATATCTGTGGTAGTTTATTGCTTCTCATTTTTGATGATATTGGCAGTAGATCCCAATGAAGAGTTCACAAAGAACAGTGTAAACCTTATACTTAACTCCACCTCATTTTGCTCTCTCCTCTGTGCCCATTCCTTGTGGACAACTGATGGTAAACTGACAGACTTTGGCACTGATGCTCTCTCCAGAGAGAGATGGACTCCCTTTTCCCCAGAAGGCAAAAGTCTTGGTTAGGAATAATCAGCTGCCCAAATATAAAGTGGGAATAACTGGTTGGGTGGCAGTTTCCCGTGAAAGGCTATGAGAGTATTGCATCTGAATATGAGCCTACCTGCCCTGCTGCTACCAACCAAGGCAATCCTTGGATTGTTCTCATTGAACAGATCTGTGGTGTGCAGCAGGTATGAAATGATCCTCCTTGGTGTTGGTGAGGCTTCAAATAGAGCATGGTTTCCACACATGACCTTTAAAAAAGGCATGAATTAGCCAGAGAGCCTGGAAGAGGGCAAACACCATGATCAGAGAGCTACAAAACATGACTGTGAAGAGGTTTTAGTAAATTGGCTTTTTTCAGTCTATTAAGAAATTTTTGAGGACTGAGGAGCATGTAGCATAGTAATTTCCAAATAAATGACAGATGTGGAAGACAAAGATAGGAAGGCAACTATGAAAACCTTGTGACAGTAAGGACAGCAAAGAGCTGAAATGGGTAACTCACAGAGGTTTATGGCATTGTAGTTGGTGTATCTATTACATAAACCTTTTAAAGAAATGACACAGATATAACTGGTTGTCTTTGAGGTGCAGCAAAAGGAACAGCTTCAATGCTCATTTCCACTCCTGTAATTTTTTGATTTACCAATAGGTTGGTATTTTTGGCTGTATCAACTTAAGACAATGTTGTTTTCAGGATGGATTGAATCATACTTTCAGTAAGAATGTTAATTAGACATGTCTGGTAGTTTTACCATATGAAAATGCACCTCAACTCCTTGATAAATTTAACAAAAGTGGCAATAGGAAAACTGATTTGTTTGTTTGTTTCTTTCTTTTTATCATTTTTTTTCTATAATGTTAATGAATTTATTGGCTGATTATAACTGGAAACGTCTTGTTTCCATTTTAACCTTTAATGATAGCATTGTAACAGCATGGTTATGCTCCTGCCTATATGCAAGTCAGATTGAACATCAACCTCTTGGAAAATTGAATGACTACTTTAAATGAATTTTAAAGCCACAGACGATGTGTTTAGCTGCATATTATTCTTCTGCCTATTCCCAGTGTAAAGCCAGCATCACAGGACTTGATCAGTCTCAGTGATTTCTCCTTCTGTCTGAGCCCCTCATCTTCAGCTGTCAAGATCCAGCCCATTCACCACTTAAACTGTCAGAGCTATCATCTGTATCTGAAGGAGGAAGGATGGTGCACATGGAAGACTCTGGACAGGTTGTCTCCAAGTCCACCTTTAATAATGTCAGTTTGTTTTATACTTGTAGCATTTGGGCTTCCTCAGTAGTGTTTCCAGCAGTGAGAAAAGTCTGAATAAAACCCACACAGCTAAAGGAAGAAGGCTTGGCTCTTTGTGCTACTGCTACAGACAGACCCCCTTTAGTGTTTCTTTATAGCAAGGTGTGAAGATGCCTTCTACTCTGCATGCATTCTTTTGTCTAGTTAACAGGAAGGAGTTATGGGAATAACTGGACTTTTGGGCTATTTTTTATGCTCAGCGGTGATGACAAGGATTTCAATCAACTGCTTAGAAAGTAGTGTTTTCTTCACATAAATAATTCTCTGCAAATGAAGAGCATTGATCCACACCTTTCCTTGACATGTATAAGTGAACATTCCAGAGAGAGTAACATCACATAATTTTCTCTTACTGCTGAATGATGATCAAGTGGAGGGGTGAGCGATCATTCCTAAACAGCAAAAAACCCCAGGACCTATAATAATTAACATAGCCTTTGTATATATATCATTTCACTCTACTAGCTTCTGCAACAGGCAGACAGGATTCAATGCTAGTACCTTCCTGCTTCATATGCTGCAAGTCTTCTATGTGACAAGTAGAGTCCTTCTGGGGCAAATGGGTCAGATGGTCAGTTCTTTCCAGAGAGACAGACTTGGCAGGTTTTTACTTGGTGCCTCAAGGCAGGAAGCTAGAAGAAGATACTCAGCATTGTGAGTGTACACAGTGGGATCAGGTGTTTTTTTAGCAAAAGATACTCTCTGATGTCTCACAATTTCACAATAAGGGTCTTTATTGCAGATTTCTTAATTTTAGTGTACTTGGGTTGTCAAAAGAGCATTTTAAAAACATGAGTAACTGCCACTAATTCCAGAATGAGTTCTTATTCTGGTAGGTGTCTGGAGCTTTCTCTAATTGGTCTTAGCACTCTGACAGGGGGAGCACACAGGTCTGCCTTTGATTTGAATTGGAACTGAACGCTTGTATCAGTGAAAACATTTGACAAGTACAGCTGTCCTATTTGGGATTAGAAAACTGTTATGTGACAACAATAAAAATATCATTCAGAGAGTAGGTTTTTTTTTGACAGTGTATGATTAGACTTCATAGAAGAATAAAAACAATATATTGAACCTTAAAAGTTAGCCTATTCACTTCAGTGAAGAGCTTATTTTTTACATGCCTGCTGTCTGCTAATTAAAAACTCAAGCAAACCATACAGGATTTGTATATTATTTTCTTGATCACACAGTTTTCTTGCTGACAGGTATGAATTTATGGCAGCAAACCTTAAGCAAAAGCGTGAAGGAATTGGAGGAAATGTGAGTTCAAAAACTGTTCTGATATTTCTGAAACATTTTGACAGTTTATAAATGGTTTGTTTTCAAGTATTAATAGCTGAAGTTTGGGAATTTAAGAACTGAATTAGTAAAGTAGCAAGACATGATGTCTGACTGTCTAGGGATCAATGGTCATATCGAAACCAAATTATTTCTGTACAGTAAAATAAATGGTATCATTACCATTTCTTTGACTTGTGTCCTGTTGCCATTATCTGGCTGTCCCCATCTGTTTAATTCTGCTGATTTACAGAGAAACCATTTGGGTATATCTAACTGTGTAACTGGAAAAGCTTCTGAGTTAACCTCTGATTCACACCTGGGAATTGATTGGGAGAGTTTTGGGTTATCTGAGCAAAAAGCATGCCAGGGACTGTTTTCACCACTTGGAACAGGGAATGAGCTTAGGGAATCTGAGCTCTGAAAAGTATTTCCTGCTATAAGAGATAGCTTGAGACTTGGATTGGTCTAAACTAAGTTTGGTGGGGAAACAGTGGGGAAAAGAGGTTCCAGCCACCTGAATGAACAGGTAGTTATTAACTCCAGTCTATTTCAAGGCTTTTCATGTTCTGGTTATTTTCACTGCATCAGCTACTTCACTGTGGGTCCTTCTGGGCTTCACTTTTCCTAGCAGTCTCAGTATTTGATGTGGTTACTTGCTAGAGTGTTGTGGTAGAGTGCAGTGGGTGTGCTAAGGTAGAGGAGAGGCAATATCAAGGTTTTGTCAAAGTTAAGGTATTGTCAGAATATTTCAGAGATGTCAAAATAGTTTTTGAACTTACGTTTTCTCCATGTCTTCCGTATTACAGCATAACAGTAGTGCTGTGAAGAGCTCTCACTGAGACTTGGTTGCATAGACAATGTGAAGCAATGTCCTCTCTCATCTCATCTTGTTTGAAGTCACAAAAATCACATTATCTTTGGGCGTATAAAGTGGTACCCACAAGATTTTCCTTTTGGGGATCTTTTTAATTTTGAAAGTGTGGCCAGTCCCTAATGAATCATTACATGAGTTGGTCTCAGGATGACCTCAATGACTGAGACTGACTCAGCAAACACAGCAAACTAAGGACCCCAATAAAAGCTTAAATACTAAAGAATTACCAGGTGCCCATGGTGTCCTGTAGCCCACTAACACAATGCACTCCCTCTCTGTTTTCCTGGGGAAACATCGTGAAACAGGTTAGTTTCCTTCTAGCATGTTCCCAGCTCATGCAAAACTGCCACTAGTTTTCTGTGTGACACTGAGTTTGTCACATGTGGTACAGCACTCATCCTGACCTGGGTGCTGTGTCATAATGATGAAATAGTATAATTTCTGAGGTGAGTTGCTATCTCTTCAGGGAGCTGTTCTTTGTGGGCTTTCTGGGCAAACCAGATCATCTGGAACTAGTCTGGAATTTTTATAGTACATTTCAATGTACAGTATTAGCATTTCCTTGGTTGCTGTGTCTCATTTATCTGTTTTAAAATATGGGAGAATGTGGCCTTATTTTTTGTATCTGTATAGAAATACTGTTTCTAGCACTATGTAAGCCAAGAATATAATACAATTATTAATACCATTATGATGACTGGCTTTAAAGGGATGGTGGGTCATTATTAGGAAACTGTGAATTGCCTCAGAGAGGTAAATGATTTTGCAGCAAAATTTCACTTCCTGCAAATATTAGGTTATTCTATTTTTCTTTCAGGCAAAATTTAAAGTTTTAAGTGCTTACTGTCCCTCAACTTTCTTTCCCTAATCCTTTCCTTCCTCCCTCCCCTCTTGTCTCCCTTTCTCATCCTTCCCTCTTTCCCTCCAGGGTGGGATTAGAATAGCTTTTTTTGACTTGTGGATTTCCAAAATCTCCAGGGAGGTGAGGACTACAGAGGAAGTTTCTTGTATATATGTGAAAATGTACTTCTTGGGCACCACTCACGGACCCCTTTGGAGTATGATGTTGATCCCTAAGAGTCCATGGATCAAAAGTTGAAAAGCATTCACTTAGACAATTATCACAAACCCTGATGATTGGAATGTCTATATTTTGGTGAAAACATCTCTCAAACTTTGTGAAGGTTTATCTGTGTGCATGTATGTGTAAGTGTATTCCTTGGACTTGTGAATTCATACTTCACAAAAATTGCAGGGTCTTTATTTTATTGTTGGAGTATGTTATACCTCTTGGTATTATTGCTTTAGGTGTTCACTGGATAATAAATAAGAAATTAAAAGTTCTTATTCAAGACCTCCTTATGGCTCAGACTTTTAACCCTAGTCCCTGGATTCAGAGCATAATTAACATAATTACTGTCATTATAAGACAGGTGATAGCAATCTATGAAAACTTTTCTGAGGGATGAGTGGGAACAGGAATAAAAACACTTTCCTTACTAGCACTTCTGGATATCCAGGGATGTAATCTTTATCTATTCAGCCTTTACGTGGGAGGGATGGGATGAGATTTGACTGAGTGGCAGTGCTAACTTCATTATCTTCTGTGCCATGTTTTTCTGGTCACTTATGAAATATATCCAGTGTTGAAGAAATGTATTCAAATGTCATTGGAAAAACAACTGGAACAACTCTGCCAGACTCATGTTTTCTCCTCATCTGTTTTCTTAGCACAATCTAGTGGAACTACAGTACTTTCCATCTGAAGAAGTCCCATACAAATGTGTGACAAATTACCTCTGTGCAGTTTCTTTGTTGAGTGACTCTGTAGTTGTTAACCTTTCTTCTCTTCACAGAATCATAGAATTGTCTGGGTTGGAAAAGACCTCTAAGATCATTGAGTCCAACTGTTAACCCAGCACTCCAAGTCCCCTGCTAAACTGTATCTGTAAGGACCATGTGTCTTTTAAAAAACTCCAGGCATAGGGACTCAACCACTTCCCTTGGGATACTGTTCCAGTGCTTATCAAACCTTTCCGTGAAGAAATTTTACCTAATATCTAACCTGAACCTCCCCTGGCACAACTTTATGTCATTTCCTCTTGTCCTTTCTCTTGTTATTTGGGAGAAGAGACTGACCCCACCTGGCTACAACCTCCTTTCAGGTAGCTGTAGAGAGTGATAAGGTCTCCCCTGAGTGTTCTTTTTACCCAGGCTAAACAACCCCAGCTCTTCATAAGACTTGTGCTACAGTCCTTCCACCAGCTTTGCTGCCCTCATTTGATACTCACAATGTCTTTTTTTACTGAGGGCCCCAAAAGTGAACACAGGATGGAAGGTGTGGCCTCACCCACTGGGAGCTTTCCAGCCACTCCAAACTTGTAGTGCTGCATGGGGTTGTGACCCAAGTGCAGAACTTGGCACTTCATGTTATTGAACCTCGTACAGCTGGGCTCAGCTCATGAATACAACCTGTCCAGATCCTCTGGTAGAACCTCCCCATCCTCCAGAGGATTAATACTCCTGCTAAATTTAGTGCCATCTGCAAACTTACTGAGGGTGTAGTAGATTTGCTATTACAGTAGCATGATTAAGCTCCAGTTGACCTTTGGCCTTTTAATTTTCTCCATGAATAACTTCGTAACATCCTTTCAGTCTTCCTGAGTTGCCTGCCCCTTCTTCCAAAGGTCATAAACTCTTTTCCCCCCTAAGCCTAAAGCTCTAAAAAAAGAGCTAAAGCTCTTTTTACAGGCAAGTGATTGTTCTCCCTCAGGTTGTCTATAGGCCCTTGAGGACATCTCTTTTGGGTTCCTTTCTTGAAAAATATCCACCATTCCTTGACTACTTTGCCTCAGGACTGCCACCCAAGGGGCTCTCTCAACCAGTCTCCTACACAGGCCAAAGTCTGCCCTCCAGAAATCTGAGGCAGCAGTTCTGCTAATGCCCTCCTTATTTGTGCAAGAAACAAAAACTTTGATAGTTTTGTCCAAGATGGCCACCAACCATCCATCACATCACTCACCAGTCCTTCTCTGTTCAAAACCAGCAGGTCAGCAGGTGGGAAGCCATGCCTAGTTGAATCCCCCACCAGCTGTGTCAGGAAGTTATCTTCCACACTCCAGGAACCTCCTAGACTGTATTCTCTCCACTGTGTTGTGTTTGCAGTGGATATCCAGTAAGTTGATGTCCTCTACTGGATCAAGAGGTAGCAATTCTGAGACTTCTCCCAGATACTCATAGAATATTTCATCTACCTCTTCATCTGGGCTGGGTGGTCTATAGCAGACTCCACCAGGATGTCTGCCTTTTTGGGCTTCCTCCTGATTCTTTACCGGCAGACACATACCCTATCATCACTGTCACTCAGCTCTAGACAATCAAAACATACAGGGCTGCTCCCTAACATACAGGGCTGCTCCTCACCTCCCCTTCCTTGCCTACACTTCTGAAGAGTTTCATCATCCCCTGCAGCACTCCAGTCATGCAAGTGAACCCACCGTGTTTCCATGATGGCAGCTATGTCATGCTTGTCCTGCTGTGCAGTGATTCCAGCTCCTGTTTGCTGCCCATGCTGTGTGCACTGTTGCAGCTGCCTTTCAGTTGGGCTACTCCTTCCAGTGCATTTTTAGAGGGAGAAACCCTAACTCCTGACATGACCATTCCCAGGGACTTCTCTTGTTCTTAACACACCAATAACCCTTGTGTCTTTGCAGTGCATGTGCCTCCATCCCTTACCTCCAGACTGTAGGACCTTGCTAGCACACTGTCCCTCAAACACTGGTGTGCTGACCCCAGGCTTATCTCTTGTGAGCCTGGTTTTATCCTTTTCTCCCTTCAAATTTAGTCTCAAGCCCTTTCAATGAGTCTTGTTAACTCCTGAATGAGAAGCATTGTTTAATATATTTAATTTCTCTCTCCTTTGTTAGCACAGGAGAGTCAGGGGGACGGCTGCTTTGTCTGACCTCCTCTCCATGGGAATAGTAACTGTAATGGGTTTAATTAACTATGTGGTATTGACGTAATTAGTTATCCCAATGATTATACTTCTTTAATAAAAGCACTTCATTTGGGATGCATTTCTCTTCTGCATGTGCAGAGCCCTACACCTATATTTCATAACTGTCTAGACATCAGAACTCTGTGCATATTTTAGCATCTGCCCTTGAAAGAGAGGTTATCTTGCATGGCTTAAGATAATTGGGAAGAAATTATTTTGCCCCCTGGTTTCAGACTCACTTGCCTACTGAGAGTAATAGAGATGGGCAGAGGGACAGTAGGTCAGTGTGGGGAAACCAGAATTGTGAGAGAGAGGAAAGGCTGGGTTTGGAAACTGCATGCTAGACACTGGCTTTTTCTAACTTTTCAAGTCCAGAGTCTGTAACACTAAAGGGAATGGAGAAAGTTTAACTTGTAGGCAAAGTAAATGCTGTATATTTGGTTTATTTATATGTATTTATGTACACAGAACTATTACTGTAGGTGTTTATGACATAAGCCTACATCCATTGTGCTAAATTTACATACACCAAGCCTCAGTAACACTGTTATTGCTATCACACAGCCAAATTGACAATAAGGAATGAATTTTAGTTTTCAGTTTTGTGGGTTGTTTTTGTGTTTTTTGTTTTTTTCCTGAGAAGTCACTGTTCTTTGTGTTTCATCCCTCTGGCTAATCTTGAAGAGCAATGCTACAAGGAGAAGAGATTACCATATGAAAATGTCATTTTGTATCATATGAATACTGAAAGAAAAAAACCCCACAACTCAAAGGTAAAAGGTCTAAGGGAGGAGATTAATTCACTGTTCTTGAATCAATCTACCACAAACACTATGAGAGAACTCCTTTAGCTTACATCTCAGTTCATAGCTGGGGGGAGGGATTCCTATCTGATAAAATATACTCAAAGATTAATGCATTCTGCACACAGCCTACTTCATAGGTAGGAGGTGTTATTCCTGTTGCTGTTGCTGTGTTTTAGCTAACATTTTAAACGTTTTTTTCCCTCTCTCTCTCTCCCTATCTGCTCTTCTTCATCTCTTTAGTTTACAGAACTGTGCTGCAGTCCCTTCAGTCTTTCTTTCTTTCCCTGTTGAGAGAGACAGACTGAAATCACTGCAGGCATTTGAAGCAGCACAGGAGTGAACTCTGTGGGTCATTTTAACAGCCAAATACATAAACAAGTTCTCAATAAATGGGGAAAGCCAAGCAAATGGAAAAGAACTGGTTGTGCGACCTGCAAATATGGCTTGTTCTCTAATCATAAGGAATGCTCCACTGAAGCCTCCATCCCTCATTAAATCAATAAAATCATGTGTCCTTTATTTTAATCCTGTATTCAAGAACCAAGGATAGAGACTGAGGCATTTCATTTCATTGTTTCTAAAAATCACTGAGATTATATTGACAGAGGTTGATTCTTTTACCTTGGTGTTTCAGAAAAATGTCAGTATGGAGGCAGGTGCTGGGCATTCAGCCACTTCTTTCAAAAGCAGGAAAGGGGTTCTGTGACAGCCTCATTGCAAATACTGTAGCTTTCTGAGACATTTTGTTTGGTTTGATGTTGTGCTGCAATGACGAGAGAGGAAGGATCTGTTATGTACAGCTGCATGAATCTCTGGATTGAAGTTTTTACAGCCTCAGATCCTCTTTTATACAGTAAAGGGGAGATGAAAGCAAATAACTCACATGCCATGAAACAGGTACTATTGGATTCTGAAAGGCTTAGCATTAAGGTAAGTATTTGATCAAAATTCAGACAAGGGAACTTTGCACTGTCATTTGGTGGAGTGACAAACATGGTAAAAATACCTCCAAAATCTTCATTATTTTGTCAGCTTCATCTTGATTGAATTAGCAAAGAATGAGTCAGAGTTAAAAAAAGAGCCATTCTCCCCTGAAATGTATTAAAGTTTGGGTGGTAAAGAAACACATGTTTATTTCCTAAATGAAATGCAGGCAGAATATGTATCAATCCATGGAAACAGTAGTGCTAGTTTCCTATGCAAGGCATGTTCAAAAATTATCTTTTACTGAGATCATAAAATGGCTTCAAATCTCACTGTAAATGGGGTTTCTGTTCCCCACAGTTATTTATCCAATGTCATATCTTGTATATCTTACATGAAAAAATGCTTGGGTGAAAATGGTGAATAATGTAAATACAGGCTGGTTGTTTACCAAAGATTGTTCATCTTCAGGGAGAGTTGGTTTTTATGTTTTGTTTTGCTATGTTTTTTTCTCTCTGAAAACTGTTCTGTATGTATTTATTTTTTGAAAGATGCCACCAACACTATTTCTCTGGTCAGATTAGGAAGACCTTAACCAATGTATATGTTAGTCAAATCTGATATAACATGTACTGTTACTTTTGGTAACTTCAGACACTGTGGTTATTGACCTGGTCTGCTGTTTACTTAATTTTTAAGAATGTTACATGGTAATAGACTGATAAAGAAAAAAAAAAAAAAAAACAGGTTCAGGGATTGGATCTACTGATTTTCAGATCATGCTGGGTAATAATAATGAAAGCAAAACAAACAAACACACAAAAAGCACGAAAGAAGAGCCCTTTGGAATAATATGGATCGTTCTCACCTTCAAATAACATATGCCACCACACAGCCTTTCACTTGATCGATGAGCAATTGTAGTTTGAAGTCAGTAAGACCCCAGTGAAAATCCTTGAAATGTTCTACATGTACCATGTTCACAACTGCAGACCTATTAGGCACTTAAATAAACTAAAGTAACATGAGTCAGCAGAGTGCTTTGCCCACAGATTAGCTTTAACTGGTAATTTGCTTCCAAGAAAAGTATTATAATACATTAGTTAAGTTAGAAGTAACTCACACAGTCAGAAGTTAACCAATTGCTGTAGCACTAATGTGCAAAACAAAATTGCAATTTTACCAGATGTAGAAGCTGTGAACACCCACAAAGATGACTATGGGCCTGGAGCACCTCTTGTATAAAAAGTGTCTGAGAGAGCTGGGACTGTTCAGCCCCTTCTCTCGGGAGAAGAGGAGGCTGAAGGGGGCCTTACCAAAGAGTGTAAATACCTCATGGGAAGGACTGAAGGTGAGGGATCTGGGCCCTTTTCAGCAATGCTCACGAGGCAATGTGCACACATGCAATTCCATCTGAACACAACTGAACACAATGCTTTTACTGTGAAGGTCATCAAACACAGGAACAGGTTGTCCAGAGATGCCGGCTATGGAGTCTCCATCTGTGGAGATACTCAAAATTCAGCTGTGCGTGGTCCTAGGCAACCTGCTCTAACTGACCCTGCTTGAGAAGAGGAGTTGGGTGTACAACCTCAGGAGGTCCCTGTTTACCTATTGAGTTTTCAAAGTAGGACTTCAAGTGCTTAGCACAAAATTCAAAAAAACCCCAAAACTTGAACAGCAGCAGCTGCCATGCAATGCTCTTAAGCAAACGAGACCAATATGATACCATCAAGACATATCTGTCTCTATTTGCAGACCCTAACAGTCTTTAAATCGATACAATATGGTACTCAGGAATATTTTTTCTGCTTGTGATAACCCCATTTAATATGTTATACTTCATGATAAGTCACTAATTGTCCTCCTTTCTAAGGATATTAACTAGGGATGGCTCTGATTAACTCTGGAAGAGCTCTGGTTGAATAACCAAAAAATGTCAACCATATACCCCAGCTCAGTCTTTTTTTGAAAAGTTTTGAAATTCCATTTTGAAGAAAAAGGAAACAGCAAAGTTTCAGCAATGGACTCAAACTGTCTTGTTTTTGATAGTGTCAAAATGTAGTCCAATGTCTTCACTCTTAAATACTTTACATGTGCCTTGTATATATTATTAAACTAAATTGAAATTATTGAATTAAATCAGTGTTTATTTTATTTTCAGTAGTTGAAGTTCTGATTTGTCTGAAAGGTACAGAATATTTAGATAATCCCAGTGAATTATCTGAATTCACTGAAAGCAAATTCAAAATTCTCTAAGGACTGGAAATCCCCACCTTCAGAGAGCTCACAGAATGCTTTCTACATGCATGACTCAAACACCCCAGCAAATCAGTTTAATAATGCTAAGCTGCATCTTGGCTGAGGAAGATATACAGGACTCTGGTGCATTTCAGATTGTACAAGATGTGAATATGAATAGTGTGAAAGATGTCACATAACAGCAAGGAAGATACAAGTAACAAAAGTCTGTGGATACTGTTATGCAATGGAGTCTAAAGCATAACTGAAATAGATATCCACTGTGCCAGACTCTACCTATTGACAGCCATAGATTTGCATGAGTTAACTGTAATCTATATTCCATTAAAGATTATGAGAGGAAAAGATTATAAAAGTTAACACTGCTTAAATGATGTAATTGCAGGCTTCAGTCGTGCAACTCCTTTACTAGCATCGCTATCAGTGATATGAAAGTCATCACTGCAGAAGGATAGAAGTGGGAAACCATATTATTATCACCCTCATTACTTCTGTATTTTTGGTTAAGAATCATGGGAACATTCCATTCTGGATAATTTCAAGAGCTGTTTTACAATTTAAATGGTATTTTCTTATTCAACCCATTTGAGCCTTGAATTTAGTCCATTCTATTTATTCACATTACTGGCACAGAAATAAATCTGTATCCCTATCTCCTCTCTCTAGCCTTGAAGAGTCACTACAACTGTTACTGAGAGACCCAAAATTTTCCTGTTAAGCCTATGAACAGAATAGCTAACATGGATTTGCTTTGGCTTTTGGCTCTGCCAAGGAAGGAATAGCCTTGCACAGGTGTAGGACACTAACATTTGGCTGCAAACTCTTACAGTTTGAGTCAAGAGGCCCCAAAAGACACACCTGACAGTCAGAACCAAGGTTAAGCTGGAAGAGCTGCCTGTTTAAAAATGTGCCTTTTTGGAACAAGAGAGAACAAATGTAACACAGGACCAGAATATGTACAGTCATCTGGTTAGAGCAGCATGCAGAATTGATTAATATACCTTATTTTTTGGAAACTGAGTTAGAATCACTTGAAATAGAGGAAAAAGACTGATCCTGTCCTGTGCAGCTGTAACCATAAGTACTGCAAAGTGCAGGAAAAACCCTCTTCTAAGTTTTCTAAACTAGCATTGGTACTTCAGTCAAATTTTTCCTGTATCTGCATTGTGAGTGAGAAGTAGTAACAGGAATCTATTGATGTGCACTACTTGATGCATGGAAATCCCTGGCTGTGCATTATTGTACAGGTACTAAATTGATATCTAAAACAATGTTTTGCAAAGCAAACACCAAAGTTTGGTGAGTTTTACAGTTTGCCAAATCCTGTCATGAATGATTTGTCAAATACTTTAAGGCAAACTCAAACAAATAATCAAATAAATCATAGAAATATTATCCAATGAACCCTGCCTTTATGAATTAGTGTCACTCTGTTACGCTTCAAAACAGCCAAGCTTCATGAACTATTTAAAGAGACTGGAAGTGAGATGAGTTCAGTGGGAACACAGAATGGTGATCTGCCCAGTCTAAGAGTACTTCTCAACTGGACACAGTTCTAAAAGAAGAACAAGGATCCTATAACCAATATAATTCTAGTCAAATGTAACGCAAAACTCTCTGGAGTCACCCATCTAATAAAAAGAAGGAAAAATTCTTCAGTAGCCTGTGAAATGATGATGCACATTTAAAGATGAAAATTAATGAGCTTTGGAGACCTTTCCCTGTGCCAGCTTTGGCTGCATGAACATCTTCCAACTGCTTTTAATATGCCCTCAATGCTAAGTTGCACTAAAGAGCATTAGGAGTGCAAAAGTTGTATGTTAAGATTTGTAGCCACTAATTCAAATATGTTATATTAAACAGGAAAGACATATCAACAATACTCAGAGAACTCATAGACTCCCTTAAGGACTAAAAGACTGAGATCATGAAAGTTTCTAGTCAGATCACAGGGCTCTGAATTGCACCTTTTACTCCCTGTACCAAGCCTATGAAACTCAATGTTATCTTTCTCTGACTTGAGCAGTTAGCCAGAAATCTGGATTCTATGGAGTAGTTTAAGTCAGAAGGAAAGAGAAGTTGATGCTAAAATCCTATTTATATTTAAAAAAAACACAAAAGCTTCTTTTCTTTAGTACAACAAATATCAAATGTGGTGAGATGCTATCTTTTCTTGAAGCTCTGAGCTATTTTCTAATCAGCACTTATCCCATACATCTCTCTCCTGGCTTGGTAGTGGGCTGTGTTCCCAGTTTGTGTTCTGGCTTTGTCTGCTGCTGTTTTAGTCTAGTTTTTTTTCCTACCGACATTTCAGACACACACTAATTCACAGATGTCATAAGCCACAGTTACAGCAAACTATCTAACAAAGAGTTAGCTAATTTGCTCTAATAATCTATCTTTCTTTCTTTTTTTTTTTTTTTTTAATTTGAATCTTTCAAAGAGATAGCTACATTTTCCAGAAGGTATCACGTTATAAAGACATCAGGAGATTGAGTCTTTTTCTTCCCTTGGCAGGTTGTTCATATGGTTAATCACCTTCACTAGCAAATATCTGTGCTTGATTTGTCACCTGATGTTTCTTGAGAACAGTTTTCAGCTTCTGATGTTTTTATTCTTTCTTTACTACATTTAAAGGCCTTCAGAAACTGCTGAGTCCTTCTTATGAAAGTACTTATACACTATGATTAATTAATTAATCTCTTGGTGTACTTTTTGATGAACTAAATAGAATGAGCTCTTTAACTCTCACTGTAAAACATTTCCCTCAGTACTCATTTTCTGTGACTCTTCCTTGTACCTTTACCAGTTCATCAATGCTGCAAAATGTGGACACCAGAATTGAAAAATAAGTATTATTTCTATTGGTATCCTATGTTGAGCTTAGCTACCTATCTCTGCTCTGCTTTTCTGCATTAGTCTTTGGGTTATACATGCAACAGCTGAATTAACTTCATTGCAGGAGCTCTAGGATTCATGCTGAGTTACTTATCCAGTGTAGGCTTTACAGTCTTTTAGAAGACCTCTGCTTTCAGTGATGTCATGACACTTCTGCTGTAATAAAGTTCTAAAGCTTGAATGGTTGGGAGAAAAAAAGTAAAGAACAGTCTGCTGGGTTGGTTAAGTTTCGACCGGTAGCTGGTGCAAAGGAGCACGTGCACAGCTCTGAGTTCACCAGTAACTACTTGCAATGAGCTGCTGTGCACTGAAATGGCTGTGGTCCGTGTTGCATGTAAAACTGGGAAGCTTAGATGTCCTACAGAAGGCCTTGACACAAATATCCATGGCTATGAATTGTGGTCTAAGCAAAATCTTATTCTATTGCAAAGGCTTTAAAGAAACCATACTGAATAATCAGCCTGCTCAATCACCAACCAGAGAAATTTCTTGACTTCAGGGTCATGACCTAATTTGCATTATTTTTTGAAGTTCAATTACAAGAAAAGGGAACACATCTCTCACTAGCACCAAGGAAAATATATAGTACTACACAATGAAGTGGCCAAAGGATAATAAAAATTGGAAAACCAGAAGATTACTCCCCAGGGACCTAATTTTTTTCTGTGGGTTATTGCAGCAAGAAAAGCTGGTTTGTTTCTTTTAAATATCTATTAAACATCTGGAGAAGTCATGTGCCAGGTGTGACCTAAATGGAAACTAAAAAGGTGGGGGTAAGGCCCCAACTTTGTATACAAGTTCCCAAAGTTTGTATCACCAAATCCATTGTGCTAAATGGGAGGTCCACTATTTTCACCTCTGGTCTGGAAATGTAAGCCCACAAATCTGAGTAATATCCTTTTCACTGAGGTCTTCCATTTATCTATAGGAGTTTTAGTTTTTCACTCTGTATTCTGGACTACCTCATGCAAAATAGGGCTAGGTAAAAAAGATAACCTACACAAAGACTTGATGTCAGGATGAGATCATTTGGGTAATTTCTATGTTGTCATATTCTTCCACATGTAATCCAGGTGCAACTGGTCTTCTCCACAGAACTTTCAGGCTAACTCTATTATATTAATTTGAGTAGGAAATCCTCATAAGCATTGCAATTACCATTCAGCTGTACCTATATTTTAACAGAAGTAAGAATTCTGTTACTGGTTGTATGATGAAATACACACAGGACCTTTTTTTTCACAGGGAGAGATCAGAGATACATATAAAGCTAAGTTAAAGATATAAAGCTAAAAATGAAGCTAAGTATATGGCCCTTCATCTGAAAGCTGCTTTATCCACATTCTCAATCCCCATTTTATTTCTGACAAAGCCTCTCTGAAATCCATGGCTTTGATAGAATTGAAGGAATCCAGGTTAAACTCAGTTTGAGGTATGTATTTAACAATTTTTACTAAAAAAGAGTTGATTCTTGATGTATTGCCTTTTTGTAGAATGTATGTTGGAAAACAAAATTATTTACAACAATTTAAAGTGGAAGTTCATGAGATTTACAGACTGTATACACTGATTAGTATTTGAGCTTATTTAAAAAGGATTCCATGGGCTTTGCCAGGATCATATATTTTGAAAAATCCATATCAAGTACTGATATTAATACCTTGGATTTTTTAAAAAAGTATATTACAATTTAGAATTAAAAAATACAGTAAATTTCTACTCTGGAACAGGCAAACTTATTTGGCAATATCAGATTCAGGGTTGAAAAGGATAAGATACATCAAGTTAGTTTCAAGCATGTAATAGATAAAAAATACTTCCTCAATCTACTTTGTATAGATGAGTGATTTTTTTTGGCATATAATACAGACATGGTTGACAAACATTCGCGTGTTTTGCTAAAGTTGTAAAGTTACTTTGTCTGAAAAAAAGATTATAAAAAAGAAAAAGTATTAAAATGAATCATTTTTACTTCTGAAGTACCGTCTGATCCTGGTTTCCAGCAGTGGACCTGATCCTTAGCCTCACCCAAATGTTCATGTCCCATCTGAGCTGTATCCCATCCTTTTCTCCGGGGAGGTGCCTGGTGCAAGGGGCTGAGGCTGCCCTAGTGCCCCCCAGCTCTCCTCCTCCTGGCTGGGATGCTGGGACAGGGCCCTGGCTCTCAGGGCTGGAGAACAAAGGTGGCAAGAAAATTAAAGAAGGAACAAGTTGCTTCTGACCAAACTCAGACCTAGAAGGGAAGGGTATCCGAGGTGGAAGCAGGGCAGGTTACCCAGGAGAGATATAGAGACACTGTCCACACACTCAGAGGTGGGCTGAGGGAAACCAAAGCCCATCTGAAGCTGAATCTGGCAGGCAATTTGAAGGGCCACAAGAGGGGCTGTCAAAAGTAAAGCAGCAGGTCTTTACTGGTAAGGTTTTTGTTCAGTAGTTCCAAGTCCAAATAGTGCCCATTGACAGGGTTGTCAATTGGCATAAACTGAGATACATGAAATTCCAAGAAATAAGGAGATATTTTTACTGTGAGGGTTGTCAAACACTGGAAGAAACCCAGGAAGAGTGGCTATCCTTTGAGAAATTAAAAATCCAGCTTGACATGGAACAGGGCAACCTGTTCTTGTTGACTTTCCTCTGAGCAGGGGTCATGCAGTAGGTGATCTCCAGAGTTCCCTTCCTAGCTCAGTGACCCTCTAAATCAGAGAAGCCACTTATGCTCAGAACACCTGAAAATTAGCCCTTTTGTTGAGAAGCCTCTACTGGAATTCGTTTACTTCCTAAAGTCATAGAAGAAAGGTAAGCCATTTAGGCTCTGTACTAGGAATTGGTATTCTTAATTATCTGACCAATTATTTTATTAGACACAAAACAGAGACTGGATTTTAAAGCTGATATCAAGGTCTTGAAGCTAACTTAGAGATAGTCTGACTAATCTCTTCTGTGACTTCAGACACTCCTCAAATGGCTTCCAATCAAAGCCCTTCACCATTTTTGCAGCCCTCCTTTGAATGCTCTCTAAGAGTTTAATGTCTTTCCTATATTGCGGTGTCCAAAACCATGCACAGGAATTAGGGTGAGGCTGCACCAGTGCAGAGCAGAGCAGCACAATCACCTCCCTTGACCCGGCCTGATAGACCCTAGGACATGGCTGGCATTCATTACAGCTACTAAATGAATGATTTACCTTATCTCCTTTTACATTTCAGTAAATTGCAGCAATGGTCTGCTGGAGATAAAATCTCATTGGTTCTAGAATGTGAAAATCGACCCCATTGCCTTTAATAGCTTGGCAGATCATGCTTTTATTTTTTTTTATTATTATTTGTTTTTTTTGCCAAGGTTTGCCAGTAAAGCCATTAATTCTGGTTGGGTACATGAATTAATTAAAATAATTTTGATAGATGGTTTTACAAGCAGAGCTACTTTTTTTTTTCTCACAGAAAAAGACAGAAAAAGTATAGAAATGTTTCTCATATCTTTAAACTATACAATAGCTGATGAGACAGAAAAAATAGAGTCTAATGCATCTTTCTAGATTATGCTATAAGAAAACTAGCCCTGGCTGGCAGACATTCAAATAGAAATATTTGAAGTTATTTCCAGATTGCTAGAATCATGTTATTCCTTAAAATGATATGGTATACAGAGGCAATTTTTAGTTATGATGCTATAAAGGATACATTATTCCAACCAGTTGAGAAAATTTAAACTAGAAGTTACAGTGAGATCTCTTGCAGAGATGCCACCCTGTTTGTGCAAAAGAATAAAGCTTACACAAAAAGTCACACGTCTGACAGGTGTACATAAAAGAGGGAAGTCTTAGGAAAAAATGTTACCATTAAGGAAGTGTTCCAAATGCCAACTTTTTTTTGCTGCAGGTTCCTTAGCTTTTGATTTTTGATGAGTGATTCATGTGCAATGTTCTCGTTTAGGCCTGTATAACTGTTTGTAACATACAAAATGATATCTATCTAATCTAGAATTCAGATGGACATGGCAATAACAAAAGTTCTTGTACTTCTAATAATATGTTGTTTCTTTTCTCTTAGGAAAAATGCAGGTATTTTTCACAGACATGATGTAAAGTCTTGCTTAGATTTATGGCGTGCATATTGAAGTTATTTTTATTTGAGGAATTTTCTTGCTGTGGCTCCCGGAGTAACTGCAGTGCATGTTTTCATTGCAACACATACTATGCATTCCTTTCTTGGTGAGTTAACAGTGAATGGCATTATCTGTGACTGTCCAAAACATGTTTATTCCAAAAGAGTGGGTTTTCATAAGCCAATAGTTAGTTTGTGCTATGCTCAAAGGAAAAATGTTTCATCATGCTTGCACCAAACTACAGGAGTGTGTGAAATACTGCTTGGGTAAACAGGTCTTTATTAAAAGAGTGATTCTGTGTTGGAATATATAGATACAATGGCTGTGATTCAAACATTCTCTTTATTTAGAAAATAATAATTATTATTATTTTCCAGAAGCTGTAGCAGTTGCCTTACAGTGTGCCTAAGACTCCAAGGGAAGATCTGTAAACAGCCTACATTATAAGTAAGTGAAAGCCAATTGCTAGAGATAAATAGAAGAATCTACAGCAGCAGTAAGGCAGACCTATACCACAGTTTCATCTTACTGGTACCTAAACCCTTGACAATTCCTTCTGGAAATTGATTGGCAAGAGAGATTATTAAGAAAGAATTAAGACTGCATAATGAAATGTATTTTTTAGCTAGAAACTTCTCACAAACAGAAAGAAAAGCATGGGAGAACACATGAAGATTTTAGTGAGTGAATAAGGGCAGTATTATTGGAATGGGAAAGAGTAAAATATATAATTATAGGAATACTGTCTTTAGACAGTGTAATACTGTCTAAATTCCTATGCAGCTTTCAGTACAGAAATACTGCCATGGAATCTCATGCACCTGCTTTATCTGTGTAAGCAGATATCTGCAATGTAAGACTGGCCCTGGAGATACTCGAATCTGAAAAATTTAAATGTACCCTGCAAATGAAGACCTAGGGAGTGATGTGAGTTGTAAATACCTTACACAGGCAAAATGGTGGTCCAGTATGCACAAAGAAAACTGTGCTTGATAAACAGACAATCAGCCTGGGACTTCTGTTTGATCTAAAGAAGACAGACATATAGCAAAAAGACAGCCCTGTGAGGTGCTTGCTCAGAGATAGCAACTGAAAGAATGTTTGCTTAAGTGATTACCCAGGCTATAGGTGGTAGCTGAGTTAATGTTTGCAGAGGAGATTACCCCAAAATATGGTAGGTGTAGTAGGATGGCCATTTTCCAGTTTAACATTTTAATTTTGGAAAATATTACCTTGTAAGAAGTGCAATGATTTGTAGAGGAAATTATTCTTCAGTGTCAAGAATCCTACTGGTAAAGATTACAGGCATTTTGACTTATGAAAACAGAATTTCAGTTGACTTATCAGGATTATATTTGGAGCATATCTCGCCAGAAATAGATTTTTTTGCTATTCTACTTCTGAGTGGAAAAAATATGAAGATTTCAGCGGAGTAGAAATCTTGGTTCTTATCTAGGCTAGACTCCATGGATCCTGTGGTGACATGAAGCTGTTTCTGGTGTTGAAAATGTCAGTCCATACATGGCAAATATGGAAGAAGTGGTGGTTGTTGGACAAGGAAGAGATTATTGAGATTTTACTGAGTGATTTCCACTGAATGGATTCTCTGTTGCATGTCAGTCCTAGGAAGAGATGAGTGGATTGAAAACAAGATCATCTCTCTTGGACAAAATCAGTAGGACTCTGTGAGTCCATACAGACAATGCTGCTGCTTCAATCCCTATGAGTACTCCTTTCAGCTGCCCCTTAAAAAACTAAATATTTTCCTTTGGAGTTGTATTTGGGTGTGTGATTTCATGAAACCTATGCCAACCTCCATTTAATCTCAGCCATCAAGGGCAGTAAAAGTGTTTGGATATAAAGAGGGTGGAACCTTTTCACGCTTTGCTAACCAGGATATGTGTAGGGGCTTTTCTTGACTCCATGCAGGTTTCTGCTGGCTCTGCTGAACTTCAGAGCAGAGCTGGAACTGGGTATCACCACTTTTCCCCTCTTAACTTCCCTGCCCAGAAGAAGAAATGGAATAAACATGATCAATACACAGATGTACTGTAGCCTTCTAAAATATACCATTTTCTTGCATTCGTGGCTTTTTCCATTCTACCAGACTATTATTTCATTTTAGCTAATTCTTAGTGTTTTCATCATTATATAAAGTTATACAGCAGATGTGATGGGAAAAGACATCTCAAATCATATGCTGAGTAAATAGTGGAGGAATCTTATGCTCTCTGTTTTGTGCTCACTAGAAGCATGCAAATTTCTCCTAACTCAGCTCTTGCTAGCAAACTTCCGTACTGAAATCATAATCATATGAGCTGCTCATGGTACAATCATGAGAAAAATATTTGTGTGTGAACCAGCTGAGTGTGATCACAGGGGAAAGAATTCAACCCAGCAATGCTATGCATTTAATAGCTTTATCCATTCAGCTTTATAGCTTGCCATTGGGTGCAGATGTTTTATGACTTGTAACAGTTTAATGTGTCCTGGTGGATTACCCTCCAAGTTTCTCTTCATCAAAGCACTTGCTCCAGGTAACTGGAATGTCAGATTTAAATGAAGTGCGATGCGAGAATGGGGATTGTCAGATTTTAAATGAAGCACACAGTGGTGCTAACTAAAGTTTTAAGCATGGTATGACATTTCCATGGCCTGCCTTACAGGCTCTTTCTACACCTCTTCTTCTTTCAGTGTGCAAATTATTGTAGAGAAAGAGGTAAAACAGTCATATAGTGCATTCTAGTACAGCAAACTGCCAACTTAAAAATTATCTGAAAAGAGATAATGTTTCTCATGAATTCAAAGTCAGACAAAAGGTGTAACAGACAGGGCAGCACCATTTCATTCCCCAAAGATAACCAGGCCCAGATGGGCACACTATTCTTCACATTGCATGAGCCTTTTCCTCACTCCTTCTTTGCTCCTCCTCCTGTTACCCATGTCCCTTGGGGCCATGGATATGCCCAGCCCTGCTTTCCCTGTCTTTACAGACATTTCTTCCATCTTGATCTTCCAAACAGGCATCCTATTCCTTCCCATCTGACCCCACCCCCTTCATTGCTCATCCCAGTTGTTCTGGTTTAGCATTAGTGAAAAAACGGAAGCCTCTGGAATGCTTTTGTTGCTACACAGAACTGAGTGGTCAGGGGATCCATGCTGGTAGTCCCTAGGGTCTTTGAGTGCCTTCTTTTTCTCCTTTTGCAGAAATTTACTGAAGCAATAAATCTAGTGCAATGATGGAGAAAAACTAAGGCAGGGGAACTCTGGAGACAGGGAGAGGAAAAAAGAGCAGTAACAGCACGATAGGGGTTGTGCTACTTTTGCCTGCCTCATGTTTTACTGTCATGTTTTTCTATAAAGCTTATGTACTATGAGAGGGGAAGGGAAAACAAAAATCCTTTCTGACAGAGAATGAATTGACACAAAGGTCCCACATGGCAGTGAAGTCCAAATTTCTCAACATATGGAGATCCAGCATAAAGTAGGTTATCTGAAACCTAAGGAGTCACAAAGGTGGCACGGTAAATGGTATCTTTTCCTGAGGCAGAGAATGAGGTAAAGACAATCACAGTGCCAAAAAGACAATGCATGTCATGCTGAAACAGATAGAGTACAAACCTCCAAGACCTCAGAGTGTGTCAGAGAAGAGATCTTTAGGTCTTTGTGACAGGTTTTGCATGTTTAACTATTATTAGCAGGACAAAAGGCTGCACATGGTTATTACTGAGGTGCCAACCTCCCCTGGTTCAGTCTTTTTGTTTGTTGTTCTAAGAGGAGTGCAAAAGAGTCACTTATTTTCTGTCTTTGCACATTTAGGCTGTGAGAGCTGGGGGGAAAAGTTTTCAGATTAAAAGTCAAGATAAAAAGTCAGAAAACACTCACTCACCTGAAAGGAAACAAATTACTTTTATTTTCCAAAAATGAGGAAGCTTTGGAAGTCGTCAAGGTGTTACTCTATAAATACCACTGAGAAAATAATTTGCATGGATAATATCCTTTGGTATTCATTAACAAATACCTGAGAGCAATATTTTTCATCCTTCTGGCGATCACTGTTGTTTGTATTTTGTAGATAGTGAGACAATCTTAGGATCCCAACTAACATTATTGTTCTGCTGTGCTAAGTACTTTTTGTAATTTATGGGTCTGCTGACCTGAAATAACTTAAACTATATTTTAATATAATAATATTTTCATAATATATTATAATAATTTAATAATATATAATAATATTTTGAGGCCTGTGAATTGTGTTGTGTTTCATTTGGATCCGCCAACTGTACTTCCTCATATATGTGGTATTGTTTCTATTTTCTAGGTTGGATGGAGAGAACTCACAACAATGTTATTCCTATAACTGCAGCAGGCAGCAAAATTAAGATCTGAGAGATTTTCAATGTATAACCTCCAATTCTGCTTCCCATGAGTATTTCATGCAGGGTTACATTGAAACTGAAAAAAGAAGGGCAGGGTGAATGTGACTTTATGTAAATCTGTTGAGAATGTGGTATGAGTATTCACAAAAAGGCTTTTTATGCCTTAGTTATTCCTCCTTAGTTAAATATATGACACTCATCAACTATGGCAGGTAAATGTGCACCTGCAGAAAGAAATCTGGTGAGAATATGATAAAGGTCTTGCTTGGCTGAAACAGAAATTACCAGTAGACTTGGGTGCATAAGTTAATCTTGTGATGATGATGATGATGATTCACTTGGGGGAACTGTAAGGGGTTTGTAAGATGACTTATATCAATTTGTAGTCATTGCATAAATGCAAATATTTAGATGGAGTGTTCACAGTAGTTTGCCACAATAGGAAAAAGCAATCATAGAGGAAGGGTTTTTTTCCATCTCACTTGTGTACGTAACCGTTGTCCAAGACACTCTGTACACTCCATGGAGAGATACAGACACTTTAAGGAAGTGATTCATCTCAGTTTTAGACATCTAAAATAAGGCAGATGGAACAGTCTATCTCTCTTCACAGAAGAACTTTTAGTCTGAATTGCAGTCTAACAAGCAGGCCCACTGGTTGAAGAATATGACCACATGCAGGCAAACACAGTTCATGTCTCAGCACCCTGCCACCATACAAAGTGATAGTGTCTGTCCATATAACAAATTCTTTTTCAGCTGCAGTAGAAATATCTGGTGAATCAATCATAACTGTGCTTAAATGTGTAGTCAAATTTACACAACGCAGAACACACTACTCCAGTCGATCAGGAATTAACGCCCACTATGCAGAAAAGTTTCAGTTTGCATTTGTGAAGTTTATATTAAGGAAGAACAATGATGGTGTGGCTGTAAATTCAGAAATTTTTTCCCCAGAATAATTGAGTTGGCTTTGGATTTGATTTTGCAAAGATGCAGAGCATTTTCTGGATGTACATTTCCCTGACTTCTTGGAAGAGAAGGACACGGTGCCTCATGAGATCAAGTCCTCACACCATGCAGGATGCCTGTATCTGAACTGCTGTGCTCCTTAGATGTGTCACATTTTGAAATGCCCTGCAAAACTATCACTTACCCTCCACTACTGCTGCCAGATGCCATACAAAATGAGTCAGGTGTCTAAGATTGGCTGATTCACCAAGCTCTATCTATAATTGATGGAGACAAGCACTTTGGAAGGGAGATTCATCTGGTCTATAGAGATTGTGAATCACATTGCCTCTCTCTTGCCCCTGTTTATTTCTTGGCACCCCTGGTGCACTTTTGTGGCACCTTTCAGTTGCACTGATACTGCTCTTTGTGTCTGTGGCATTAATTAAAAAGCTTAAATTGTCTGGGATTAAAAAAAACAAACACAAAAAACCAAAACAAAAACTAAAAACCAAGCACTGTTCCCCATACTACCAGTTAAAAGGAAATCTATTCCCTGCCTGTACCTTATTGTGTGTTGGTGTAGAATTTTATGAAAATCAATCAATTTTTAAAACAGCAATGGCAATCTATCCAGGGAACTAATTTAAATAAAAAATGTGCTTTTGTTGTGTCTTATGTGCTTTTGTCCAGGCATTAAAGAATAAAATAAAAGGATGTATGTTAAACAAAATTGCCTGCTTTGTAGTTCTTTTTCTTAACTCTCCAGTTCTTTCCCTGCGTGGCTCAGTCCTTCTCAAGTCCTGCAGATCCTGGGGGAGGGAGTATGTACTAAATTCCTTTCACCCTTGGTAAACATACTTTGCACAATCTAAACCAGGGTAGTGTTACACTGCTTTGCTGGACCTTTTGAGAGCCCTGAAAGGGAAAAGAAAAAAAAAAGGATAGTTGACATCTGCATTTTACTGGAGCAGCTACGTCTGTTATGGAAGAGAGGGAGAGGAACAATGCTCAGGATTTTGTACTGAAAGGAGCTAGCCTGAATTTTTGGGCCTCCTGTCTCCCTTCCTTCCTTGCCTGAAGGGCACTAAGCCCACCCTGATTCTCACTGGAGGGGAGCAGATACTCCATGGCAGGCAGGCTGCAGGAGGGACATTTTACTGCAGATGAGAGGCAGCCTTTGTTTCACATTCTAATTGCAATTTTCTTACAAAAGGAGTCAGCCTTTTGCATTTTAATAATATATAGGTATTTTCATTGCTCGTCTTACTTTCACCGCCTTTCCTTTCTCTCTGAAGTAAAAGCTGCTCCACGCAGTTTCTTAGGATCTAGTGCAATAGCACTAGTAATTACAATGAAATACTTCACGTTCAAATAAATAAATAAATAAATAAATAATACTAGATTTACAGTTAGGGTCATGGATGCTGCTTGTGGACATCTGAGTCCCTGTAATTGCAATTTTTGTTTTACATCTGCTTTAGAGAGAATGGGATTGCCCCAACTAATGTTAAATGCTTTTTTGAGATGGTCTTTGATTACTAGCACAGGAACTTGGTTATTTGCTTTGTGCCCAGGATGTGTGAGAGCAGGCTCTCCTGTTTAGTTATTTTGGTCCTCCAAATGCATTCATTATTAAAATTACCTAGCACAGTCCTCTCATACCCTTTTTGCAAGCAGCTTGCTGTGAGGGCTTGATATTTGGAACTCAAGCTGTTGGTACCCAGCCACAGAATTGACTTCATATCTATTCCTTCAGTGGCTGAACATAGCTAACGTACAGGAGAGGGCTTTGAGAATCCACTGAGGATTTGCTTTTCCCTGAGAGAGATAGCAGATAAACAGGATTAGAGTATTTACATAGTCTTGAAATCTGGGTCGGCTGGGTCTCGCTCAAGGCATCCTTTTTATTTAGCAGAAAGGTTTGATTGACTGAGTGCAGTGTCAACATTTAGCTTTCTGTCCTCACTTCACACAAGCTAATCATCTGAATACAGGTGGCTCCAAATGCAAAAGGTATGGTCAGGTTTTTACCCGGCTTGTGAACTGGGTCAGCCCAAGGCTGTGGTGGATGGTTTGGGAAGCCCCATCCATATCCTCTATCAAACAGTATCCCAGCTCTGCTGAAGTTCAAGCCTTCGTTTTGCTATTGATCTTGTCTTAATATAGATGGGAATTGAATTCAGCAGTAGATTTGCCTGTGTGAAGGGTCTTTGTTAGGGTTTATCTTGGCTGAGCAGTCACATGGCAGTGTTGAACTTCAGGGTGAGCACAATGCCTGCAGCTGAATTTGTGTGTGCAGAACCACACGTTGGGGCTAAAGCTCAAGAAGTTTCCACTGGTGGCAGCTCTTCCTCCTATCCTGTCCCCAGTGTCCTGCTTGCTCCCCTTTGCTGCTGCTAGCAGATACTCTTTGCACTGGTGTAGCTGCGCTCAGCCAGGCCTCCCAAATCATCTACTTAAAAAAGCCCCTTGCCTTCTTTCCAGGGAAAACAAAACAAAACAACCTTTCAATGAAGATCTTTTCTTGGATGCAGCTTATGGTACAAAAAAATTAAGGTGGCACGAAATTGAAGGGTTGTAGATGTTCATGGAAGGAAGCACATTGTGTAGCATGACAGTATCTTGCACAGTATCAAAAAATCTGAAAATGTAGCATAAGATCACGATTTGGTGATATAAAATAAGTAAATAAGTAGTGGCAGTTCTGACCTCAGTCTCCCTGGTCTCTGTTGTTTCATTGTTAGGTTTCTGGTTTGTGTGTTTTTGTGGTGGGTTTGTTTTTTGGGGTTTTTTTTGTTTGTTTGTTTTTTGTTGTTGTTCTGGGTTTTTTGGTTTGTTGGTTTTTTTGTTTGTTTTTTTTTTTTAATTGAATCAGTTTCGTGATTTGATGGAACCCTGCAAATGGTTGTGGTGATGGAAACAGGAACAAGCAGCTGGGAGCAGGGAGGAGGGACAGCTTAAGCTGACATTTGGTGTCATTGACCACAGCTACAACATTTCCCAGGTTAGGCAGTAGCATGGTATCTTCTCATCTAGTGACATTTCACAGGTTATCTTAATTCTAGTTAGATACACTTGTCTCTATTTTCTTCTCTATTGAAACGGTGCTATGAGCAAGTTAAAACAAAGATATCAGACTCAATTGTTTTATGGTATTACTATCAGCTCAAGGAGAACAGTCTTTTTTAGCTTTTCTGGGCAATTTCTTTGAGCTAATACCCAGAAAACTAGAACTGCAAGGAAGCAAGCAAGACACTTAGCTTTGAATGACCTGGGTGGACTGTTCACTTGGGAGCAAGAATGAAAAAAATAAACCAGTTTATTACAAAAGATCTTTGCCTTACTGCCGCAGTAAAAGTGATACAGAAAAACGTATTGATTCTCTGGATGATTGGGAAAGCTACAGCACTGAAAGGATTGTTTGCAGTAAATTCGAGTTTAATTTTTCCATTCAAATGCCTTGAATAATGCAGCCTTCATCTGCCGGTCCTGCCTGCAGTGCTGTTTAAGATGATGATAGCAGTGTTTATCCAGGATCCTGAGTTGTCCTGCGCTATCACAATTCCCAGGAGTTTCCCCGTGTGAAGAGCGTTGCATCACATCTAGAGTGATTATCGGAGAACTTGCCCATTGCACAACAATAGAAGGGCTCTTCCTTGTTTCTTTTTTTTGGCTGTTATTCTCAGCCTGGCGAAACTACCGCTGAATTTTCATTAAACCAGCACCCTTGCCTGTGCACATGACACATACACACGCACTTCAGGCCGCCTGGCAATCTGAACTCGTTGTATATTCATCATGTTTTCCTTGCGGCAGAGCCTTCCTAACCAAGAGGGCTCCGAAATGCATCACACCGAAAGGTTTCTCCTGGAGAGAAGAGCTCCATGTCCGCGCATCTCCGCCCGAATGGTATCATATCCCACAGCCCTGCCTCCCCCCGCCGCTGGGCCGGATAATAATGTGCTGCAAACCTTGTGTCTGCGGGGGGAAGGGTTTAAAAGCATCATACTGGGGCTGGGCATTCTGCCAGGGGGAAGGGACAAAAGTGAAGTGCGCCTGGAGGTTTTCTTTTTTTAGACAGTGATTACTGAAGGGGAAAGAAGGCCAGTCATCACAGGACTACAAAAAGACAAAAAAAAAAAGTATTTGCTGTGGGTTATTGGCAAATACTTAAGTCTCACTTTAAACAAGATTTCCTCATCGGAGATAAAAAAAAAATAAAAAAAATGATTGTGCTTGAATGAGAGAGCCCAGGCTCAGCAGCTGTTTCGAAATTAGTGATTAAAATGAATGATATCTCTATGATTTCCCTTTTTCACTCCCAAACATACACAGATGTATTCATACTCATAAAATGTGTGTCCTAGGCACTTGAAGAAAAGGAAGGTGCAGAGGGCATGTCTTTGAAAATGAGTGACTTATTTTTACTTAAAACTGAAAATTCAGTGTATGCAAGTCCCTTTGAAGAGATAAAATAACAGAGTTATAGAAATAGCAGGTCAGTAAGTCTCATTTGCCCTGAGCTCTCTACAGAGTCATTCAGCTTTTTGTTGCAGTGAAATGCAGAATATTTATACAACTCAGAACCTCTGGCATCAGCAACAAAAGCCTCATGTCTTGTTGGCAAGGCAGAATTGACAAAAAAACTCTTATATCTGGTGTTTTGATTTTTTTTTAGGAGCAAGGAGGGGGGAAAAAGTCTCCACCAGCCATGTGAACCCTGTCATTGTATTAGCACTTGTGGACAAGGATATCTACAAGATTGCACTGTCTTTTCTGCACCTAAGGAAAATCGTAATTATAAGCTTTGAATTCACATTCCTTGTTAGATGACAGCATGTTTAGGAAGCTTATGTCCCTGTTAAGCTTCTGACTTTTGAAATTAAATTAGACATGGCAGAGGGAGGGCTTGGGGGATGAGGGAATATTTTTTGGCAAGTGAAT
Source organism: Agelaius tricolor (assembly GCF_023055355.1). Classification (NCBI taxonomy): domain Eukaryota; kingdom Metazoa; phylum Chordata; class Aves; order Passeriformes; family Icteridae; genus Agelaius; species Agelaius tricolor. Next base: position 51,823,854 of record NW_027269261.1, read on the forward strand.
GCAAAACTGAAAAGCCAGATTTGCCAAGCATTTTTCCAGGGATGTGTGCATGATTTGCATGTCCCCACTCAGTCTCATAACACATCCTCAGTGTGAAACTGATGGGGAGTGGTTAGGGAAATGGCAGTGGTGGCTGAGAAATTAAGGGCAACATGAAATATATTTGTGTTTTTTGATGCAAACTAATGGATCCTGGTGAATCAGTGGATTTGTTCCTTCTCCCCCCAAGGAAAGTCTTCTTTTTCTTTTTTAGTAAGTGCTTGAAAATGAAACTGTGATCATTGCATTAGCACTGGTTGGTGAACCTCAGAAGAAGGTATCAAAATCTTTTGTAGCTAATCCAAAACCACAACAATGCATTTTCTTTTAGAAATCAGAGTAAAAATCTTTCAAGATCAAATTCCCTTGTGAGATTTCCACTCTTATATGTGCAGAAAATATCATGAGACTGTTCTTGCATATCACATCATTGCAGTAATTCTCACTGCAGGAATTACAGTTATGTGTGAATATTAAAGTAAATAAATAGCCAAGCTAAAAAGTTTTGAGTTCATTTCAGGTTACAGGCAATGACTTTCTATTGCTGATGCACTTTCTAAACTGCTTCCTTTGTCCTTAGGCTTTAATTTAGCAAACCACTTTAAAGCATACTCAAATATAAGCATCTGGGTTTTCCCATCAAAGTCACTACTCTATTCACATATTTAAAGCCAAGCAGGTGTTAGAGAATTATTTCTAGGTAGATGATGCAGAGAAAGGTTTTCAAAAAAGAATCACAGCTGTCTACAGAGGAAGCAGGAGATTCTGCCCCAGTCTCCTTCCATTTATTGAAAACTAGGAAGTCCTGCTTACTGCTCTGCCCAAAAACTCAGTGTGCTCAGTGAGGAAGTGGCTCAGTTTCCAGCAAGAACTGTGGTGATTTTGTGAAGATTCACCCCTAATTATTAAGCTGTCCTTATACCTGCAGGATGGTTGGTAGTATCAAGATAGCAGGTATAAAATCCAACCCTTGGGAAAAAAGTCAGTGCCATCAATGAAGCTCAAAAGTCTCATAAATTATTAGATTGGATTGAAATATTTTTTATACTACGGCGACATGTGAAATAGTTGAAATTTTGACTTTTGGAGGGGAAGTAGAGCCCTGTTGAAAAGCAGTGTTCTTTGGTGGTGTTGAGCTTTATTCAGATATCTTGTAAAACTTTTGGCATGGAAAAAGGCCACAGAATCATGCATTGTTTTCTGGAAACCCCACAACATCAGTGAAAATGCAGATAAATCAAAGGTGGAACATCATGAAAAGACAAAAAGAATTGGTTTTTGACAAAAGATTAAAAGAATCAAATTTATCTAGCTTGTCCAATTAAATATCAAATCATGATGAATAAACACTGACTGCGAACAGCAAGGACAGACATTATTCAGAGGTTTTTAGAGACTTATAACTAGAAAAATCAGGATGGAAGTAAGCAGTAGACAATACTGACTGGGTATGAGTAGAAATGATCTATAATAATGCAGAAGAACTGGCTCACAAAAGTAAAAGTAAGTCAATAATTAAAAAGTGTATTGGACAAAACATTGGAAAACTATAAAATCTCTATCTTAATATCTCATTCATCACTGTGATGATACTCCTTTTAGAGAACACAATTTCACTTACACAGAAATGTGATAGTGGTCCATCTTTTTCTTATTTCACAAACTCTAATTTCTATTTCCTTTTCTGCCTCCACTGTCCATTTTGTGCTGAGAAATGGGCATTGGTTTGATGCCTAAGATTGAGTTCATAATCAGTGGTGTCTCAGTTGTTACTTTTTTCTCCCTTCCCAAAGAGATTTCTGAGGGCCCTATGGTACATTATTTTTGTCAATATTATTTTGCTTTATCCTGTCTGGTGCACCTAATAGGAATGCTCAGGAATGTCAGGATGATTGGTCAGACTCCTTCTCCTTAGCCCCAGAACTGGGGCCATGCTGCTTTTCTGTAGTCTCACAAGACTTCTCCAGCACCCACCTTTCACAGTCAAGAAGTCGATACGGTTGATTTTGCTGTTCTAATCACTGCTGAAAACACATCAGACTTCCTCACTGAGTTGGTTAAAAGAATACCCAATTTGAGGTGAAAGTAGAAGCCATCAGCGTATGCACCAAGTTTAAATTTTTCCTGCACTGGCACACTCTACTTCTGTTTGGCTAGATCCTCCATCATGCTTCGCAGTTGCTAAATTTTATTACTCCCTTTTTTAGTTTTTAACCAATCTTTTTTTTTTTTTTTTTAATTCCCTAAGAAGAAGAAATTTCCCTGTGAAATGCAAAATAATTGCATTTACCTTCATACCCATTTCAGTGTGCTCTCACAGGTACCTAATTCCTAGTGCAGCACTTCCATTTCACTAGATAAAAGGACCTTGCAGAAGCATCTGTTCACTTGCCCCAACTGTCTTAAATGCTACGGTGGAGGCATCCAAAGCAGCAGGACTTCAGGGAGGGCAGCCAAACTTCAGTGATGATCCTGGCAGCCACAGGCAAATACTGAATCAACTCCATGTGCAGGGAGAAAGGGCTGAACGTGCTGGTGAGGTGCTTTAGCTGTGTGCATATTTAAGTTTGTGTATGCAGGGGAGTTGCAGAAAGAAAATAAATGGCTGCCCTTGTGAGTGGCAAGGATAAGTAGGACTACTGTTGGAAGAACATTTGTGGCTCATTTTGCGACTGTGGCAATGTGATTTCTACAGCATGCCTGTGTTTGTACCACATGGAGCCATTACATGGTGTACAAGCTTGACTGAAGTACCACTCTTTTGCCCCAGGCTCCTTAAACTCGATAGATTTGAGGGATTTGGTGTTCTTAGCACAATTGGGAAATGCAAGCCTCTTTCCTGTCCTCAGGTGCATCAAATCCTCATGTCTTCTTTCCCCATCCTTCCTTGAGGGGCATATTTGGCAGACCCTGTGGTAAAACTGAGCTGCATTGAGCCCTGTAGGACCCAACTGGACAGAGAAGTCTCATTGCATTGAGGTCAGTGCAAAATCATGGTTTTTTACAGGACTTATGTCTGTATAAGAATGATAAAAGAAGTTTCACAAGTAATTCCTGTGGTACTCTCAATATGAATCTGCCCCTTATAGCACTACTTGCATCTGTGAAATAGAGTAAGGCTCTAACACTGGTGTGGTAGCTGGTACCTGCCATCACCAACTGGTGCAAATTCAGTAAGAACGGGGTGGGAGGCAAATTTTCAAACAAGAATGTGAAGCATGTTCTGGCCATTGCTAACATGAAAATAAAATTTATTTCTGCCCCTGTTTTTATGGTCTCTTAAGAATGAGGATTAATTTATTACTGAGAAATTCCTATTCTGGAAATTATGGAATGTAGCAGAGAAACCCCAAATCTGCCTTTGTTATTCCAAAAAAATACCTTTACTGTTTTCTGAGTACATATGGCAAGCAAATGCATAAAGCTATTTTTGCTGGTATCTGAAGTTCGGAAATCACAGGCTTTGTGGAGGAAAAGTTTTTTTTCATTTCATAGAGTATGGCTGGCCAGTAACTATCTGCAGCTCACTGTACTTTATCTGAAGCCAGCAACAGATCTCTTACACTGAAAAGCTGTTGCTGTTTTAGTTATTGGTTGTAGCACATTTGAAACAAATGGTTTAACTGCAATTTATCCAAGTCTATAATTATTCAAATTGCTCAAGGGACTCTGTAGGTTCCATCCCAGCTGGAATTCTTCTTACTTTTCTTTAAATAACACAGAATGTGTTAAACAAAATACACATTGTTTTTAATTTCAGAACACTCTCATGCACTGGTTCAGCTGTCCCCATTAGTCTTTCTGTGCCATAATACCGCAGCAGCCTCTACTAGAGGGTTTTTTTTAAGTTTATATATTTCTCCTTTTTATTTTTCTTTCATTTTTTTCTTTCTACCTCCCTCTTTTTTTCCCTCTCTCCCCCTTCCCACCATCCCTTCCCAACAATTGGCCTACAGGAACCCACTCAAAGCTGTAAACTAAAAAACTGTGAATTTGGGAAGTTGGCTGCATTTCTGTGAGTGATAATGGTTTAGGATTTATAATTTTCCTGAGATTTTGTCTTGGCATTTGGAAAAGAAATAAACAGAGAGTTGTTTAAAAAAAATTGAAAAACTGAGGATCCTTTGGATCTCATAATAACAACTTATTTCCTTATCTTTCTTAATCAGAGTATCATTCATTCTTTAGGTGCAGAGTACCAAAATGTGACATGCAATAAGGGACAGTTATTAAGTAGCTCCAAAGCAAATACTGACTATTATTTTGTGGCATATGAAATGTATGAAATGAATTTGTGGCATATGAAATGTATCCTAGTCTCCTTGATGTGGGGATTGCATTTTTGACTTGTGTATTTAACTAGTGGCCATCTATATTATCATACCTTTTAAATTATCAGAAATAAAAACTTGTGCTATGATTCATGGGTAAGACTGGGGGTTTGGTTAGTAATGTATGACATTGTTTGGCCCACTGCCTTTGGTGCTTCATCAGGCATCTAATCAGAATGGTACCATCACAGCTACCATTTTTCCATTTGCGCTCACATCTGCTTATTGCAGCCTCTTTCGGTCCCACTGTAAGTGGGAGATATCAGGGCTAGAATCAGGACTACACAGTATTAGATCAGGAGTTTTTTTGGAAAGTCACACTGTACAAAGTGTTTGTCTGACTGGCTTACCTGTAAGAATATTGCCTGTAAAACCGAGTCTGCGCTGTGAGTGAATGGAGAAAAATTGATCAGTTCAGTTTTGTTTTGTGCCTCAGATATCATCTAACTCATCAAGTCAGAAGAAAAAGAAAGTTTGACCTTTCTGACCATTTGCAATGAGGACATAACAGCTGCCATATGAATCCAGTCTGAGGTCTCCATGCACTATTGTATGTTTTTTCACAAAGACCAATAGGTGGAGGGAGGCAGACAGGTTTACTTGTGGGAAAACACATTTCTGCAGTGATTAGAGTCATAGCTACTGGGCTGATACCGGAGCATTCAGCTTTCACAAGGTGGTATGGAGTCCCTTCAGTTCCTCAGGCTCATTTATAAACAAATATAGAAAAAATATTTTGCCAAATATTCTTCGAAAAGAAGGTATTAGGAATGGAAAGTTAGAATCGCTTATCCTTTCAATTTTTTTTCCTTTTTATTTCTGTCTGAAATAATATTGCTTTCAAAGCTGGGATTCAGTCATCACTGAAGCCTGATGTAGTCTGGTGGCTTAACTAACACTTGACACTTGATGTTTGCAGTGGACTGGGAACAGACTCTGTCAGTCACCATGTGCCTTCCGAGTGGTGCTGAACTGAGCACCTTCCACCTTAGAGGGAAAGGCATCATAACAGAATCAGCTGTGATCAGTGAAGTGTAGCCTTTAGCTGTATCTACACCATGCAGTGTTCCTGGAACAGTTAGGCTAGTGAGGAGGGTAAAAATGCATTTGGGGGTATATGGAAAAATGTAAATCAAAAACATTTCCTGCACACAGGTAGATGCAATTAATTTTCCCCTAGTTTCTGCGTAATTATGATGAAGTGTTAAAAGATCTGCTGCTTTGGCTTCTCATACAGTTTCAGAAATTGTTTTATGGGCTTATTTTCAAACTCAGGCTTGTGCATCCTCCAACTTGCTCTTCCCAAGGGGCAATACTGAAATAAAGAAATTAAAACATTCATGGCCTTTGTGTAAGCCTTGAAACTGGCTAAGGTTTAAAACAAAAAAGCTCCATAAACAGGTCCTCAGATAAAAAGCTGATGTAACTTAGCTGAGAGTGGGATCAGAAAGATTCCCGTTATCCATTTTAATTACATAGAAAGATGTAAGGACTGATTTCAATTAAGTTGCATATACAGTGAGCTGTGTTCAATACAATTACTTCCATTTACACTAGTACAAGCAAAAGGAAGGCTGGGACCAGTTTTACTACCCTGTATATTTTAAATAGTTTAGTAAAACTAACACATCTAAATCTCTTATTATCACTTCACTGTTTTATAAGCAGGAATGAAATTCTTTCAGCAATGTCCCTGCTGGAAAGACTGTTCCCATTTCACAGCCAGGGAGCTGAGGCATGTAGATCAACAATCTAACCCAAAGCCCAACTTTTAGCACTCTTATGAAAGACACTTGGTTTATTTAATTGTGAATTGAAAGTAAATTTGCTTACATCTAAGCCAGATTATAATTCTGTCATTTGTTCATAAGGCAGCTGTGCCCAAGCACTGCACTTGAGGATAAGGCAGAAAAGCCTTAGCCATAAATTTCAGTTTTGCAAAACTTTTTTGTTGCACCCCTGTGACTCTTCCAGTCTATTCACAGTCTGGGGCACTGAAACCAGCAGCATCATGGAAGTCAATTTCTAAAAACACCAGTAGGGCTAGCACAGAGCTGGTTTTGGGGCTGTGCCATCTGGAGAGAGACATTGGTGGCTCCCACCTTCTGGCTCATTCTGAGAGCAGCAGGAGCTTCTGCCTTGTACAGATGCAATTTAATGATGATAGAAAATGGTAGCATATTGTTTCTGTAAGAGGCAGTCTCTCATGGATCCCACAGCGTTCTTACCAGCATGTTTAACCTCTAATCTGGGAAAGAAAAATACCATCTGGTACACACCATCCTTGAAAGTTTGCTGTCCCCTGCCTTGATGTGTACCTGGAGAGCTCATCTAAGTGCTGCACGGAGTTATCTGTGCTGCACAAACCTGTCCCAGGCCCCAGAAGAAGTGAAGAAACATTAGTGAGATGTGCTGAGTCAGTACAGCTGACTTTGCAGCAGGGTTAGTGACGTGCTGCAGAATGCCATCTTTGCCTGGCTAGGCTGCTTCCAGCAAGGGAGCTGGCTTATGTGGTGCTCTCTTAGGTGTCTGAGCAGAACTGCACCAGGCCATGTTGGCAGGTGCATAAACTTTTAATGTTTAATGAAGAATATTTTGCTTCTTGATTTTATTTATCTTGTCAGGGAAACATCATGCTTTCTGCCCTTGTTAGCCTATTTATGCAGTGTTAATCCTTTCCTCACTATTGAGATGAGAAGGATTCTGGCATGAATAAGAACTTTAAGTGATTAAGCCCTGACAACCCTGGCTCACTGCAGTCTATGCCTTACTTCTGCATTGTCTCTCTAGCAGAGAGCACAGGAGGGGCTGTGTGTACACTCTCATTCAAAATCTACTGTCAAATGGCCTATGGATTTAAATCACCACAATCTCAGTACATGTTCTTGGGGAAACTGGACTGTGCTGCCAGAAACTGAGATGCTCTGTGCCTGGTCCAGGTGGGTTCTCCCTTCCTTAGGCAACCTGCTGACCTGAGCTCAGGGATCATCAGACTGATGCCAAATGTGATATGGAAAACTGGCTGAGCATACTGACGCCCCAGGCTCATGGGCACCCACCCACCTCTGGAGAAGCTAGGATGACAAGCATGGCTCACCACATCCACTTTTCTCCTTAGTGGTGGTCAAAAAATTGCCAATGTGACTGCATTTCTGGTCATGAGGGAAGGATATTGGAACAGTTTTCAGTGAGTAGATACCATGCCTTGGATTGACCTTGCTGGTGAAGACACCATTGCTGTGTGAACACACAGGTTGTTCTGTTACCTCTGTGGAAGAAATGAGGTGAGACTTACAGGTGTGACCTCAAGAGTTCCTGCTGAGCGTATGAATCAGAACCCTAGCCCAGTGGTGGCCTATGTCCCTTGTAAAAAGTAATTATTTTGCATCCCAGTTCTGCAGTTCTTTAGTAATTGTCTTCTAACAGGCAAAATGAAAGTGTGAGATAGAAGTTTTAAGAAGGAGACTGGGTTACAGTCCTATGTGTGCATAGGAGCAGACCTAACTGGCTGCTGCTGTGGTGTACTTGGAAATCTCAGTCCTGTTACTGCTTTCATTCCTTCAGCAGGTTGAAAATAGAGCTGTTTTGACTTAAAAAGATTCCTCATGTACGTGCTAAAATGTGCATATTACATTTTTTAAAGGTGTCTGTAAAGTACCATGGAAATAATTGGTCCTGATGTTTAATTAGGTAGTGTTTGAAAAGCACTTTGAAAATGAAAAATGGAGTAGAAGTGCTAAATATTCTTGCCTAAGGTTGATTAATTATGGGCAGTAAATCTTACATTAGCCCATGTGATAAATGTGAGTAAGTAGACTGCATAATCTATTAAATAAACCCAGGCATATACACTTTTCCTTTCGCATATGGTCCTGGGGATGATTATCTGGAGATTGGAGAATTGTGTCTGCTTTATAGCTTCTCATCCCCTTTTTTCATCCATGTTGAAGACTTTAGCAGAGAATTCAGGATCTGGCCTTTCAGAGCTAGCAGAGGGGTAATCCAGGGCACGGGAACCCGCTGGGCTCCTTCAGAAGCTTCCACTTTCAACTTCACAGTGAGGCTACATCTCTATCAGTATATCAAACATGTCCATCTCTTTGCTACTGAAGTCACCTGGCACTGGTTTGCCTGCATCCACACAATTAAACACTTTCACCCTTTGGAAGCAAGGTGGTTGTAGCCAGGTGCTCTAGTGGGGAGAATCCCTGGTCTGTGCTAGCTCGAGAAGTCTTCCTGCAGATTGCTTGGGCAAGTGCAAGTCAGCCCCAAGTCAAAATCATTCTAGAAATTTAACAGTGGAGATGATTGGAGGTTTAGTGCCAAAGCTGGCCCAGAAGTGTTTATTTTACCAGTACAGATGTAGCTTGAGGGGCTGTAGCCTCACCTAGGGCACTTACCTTTGTTGTGTTCAGGGCACCTCCCACTGATGGAAGAGTATAAAGCTGCCTTCCTGCAAATTCTGTCACAGTTAGATCACATCAACTTACAAAATATGTTCATCTTGCCAGCCTCTCTGAGCCGTTTTGAGGCAGCAATAGCGATATCTGGTCTTAAAGGGCTGATGAAGCCAACCACCCAGCTGCACTTGCACTGCAGAGTAGATGATATATTGCAGGACCACTTGGTGTCTTTGACAGGTTTTAAGTGGGGCTAATGTATAAAAAGCAAATGTTCTTATCATACCTAGACCAAATATGTGAGATGTCTGTGCTAGTTCTTGCAAATATGGTAAGTACCTTGAATAAACTGACAATCACTTACCTCAGATAAAAAGTCTGGAGAAATCTGTAGAATGAAAATGGAAAAGGGAGGAGATGAGTCCAGAGACACTGCATGAGAATCTGCAGAAAATACAGAGAACATATATGCCTTTTAATTTTTTCCTATACAACAATTTGCTTATATGCTATAGAACAGTGAACTTTCAAGACTGGAGGAACAAGTTTCCTACTTGAAATCAGGGATTAGGTCAGTTGGCACATTGGAATCAGCATTGAACGATTCATGTGAAATTGTTGCTTCAGGAGCGTATTTGAGATATAAGGATAACCAATGACTAGTCATTAATGTAGTTGACTTACAAAAAGAGGCAGGAGATAGGAATCACAGAATCAATTAGGTTGGAAAAGACATCCTAGATGATCAAGTCCAACCTATGACCAAACACCACCTTGTCAACTAGACCATGGCACTCACTGCCACATCCAGTCATTTCTTAAACACCTCAAGGCTTAAACACCTCAAGGAACAGTGACTCCTCCTCCGCCTCCCTCTGCAGTTCATTCTCATATTTAATCACTATTTTTGTGAAGAAATTCCTCTTAACATCCAGCTTGAACATCCCCTGGTGCAGCCTAAGACTATGTCCTCACATCCTCTTGTTAGTTCCCTGTGAGAAGAGGACAACTCTCCTTTCAGGCAGTTATAGAGAGTGATAAGGTCTCCCCTGAGCCTCCTTTTCTCCAGGCCAAACCCCTCAGCTCACTCAGATGCTCCTCACAGGACTAGTGTTCCAGACCCTTCCCCAGCTCTGTTGCTCTTCTCTGGACTCACTTCAGCACCTCATTGTCCTTCTTGAAGTGAGCGGTTCAGAGCTGCGTGCATAATTCAGGATGTGGCTTCACCAGTGCCAAGTACAGGCGGATAACAACTGCAGAACTGCCACTGAGGTCTCTGATGTAGAGTATGGTGGGAGAGTTTGACTCATGGTAGTTTGGTCAGAAAAGTATAGAAGCTTTGCTTTTCAAATTCAGGTGACAGATCCTAAAATGTTAAATTATGATCTATTTGGAAAAGATTGTCACATGTCCATGAAAATGAGTCCCAACTACACACATAAAGACTTCAGCAAAAGCTCTGGTTCTTTTCACCAGGCTTTACTGAACAAGCTGTAGTGTGAAGAGGTAGAAAAGGTCAGATTTAGGCATTGGGAAGTTGAGGCAAAAAGTAGGGCCTTAGGCATAGACTTTACAGCCACCCTGAATTTCCCTTCCTCTGCATCTATTTGCCTGGTCCAGCCTGGTGGGAGGAGCTCTGAGAGGGGCCTGTGAGCCTAAGTGTGATACCTGATCTGCAATAGAGAGAAAAGGCTTAGGTTGTGAAGACAGGATGCTTCTGGAGACAGGGGCTCTTAGATTGCCACAGATGTTCTGCTGAAAAGAGGAGCTTGCTGCTTCTTCTCTTATCCCCATCTGCTTACATCACTTTCCCATACCAAAACATGGGAAATGTTCAGGTAGCAAGGTGATACTTTTTGACATGAAAATTCATGGAGTAGATTGTACAGAACTCTTCAAAACATCTCTGAGAAGACTATAAGCTGGCGGTGGAGGAGCTGATGAAATGGGAAGTCACCCAGTGGGTGAGAAATTTGAATGCATGGTGTTCATTGAAAGGAGGCAGTGGAAAAAATATTTGGAAAATACATGAAAGGGCTGAGGAAAGAGAATAGAAACTTGGAGGGCAGGATCTTTTTAATATTTAAATGGAAAATCCATACAATGTGCATCTCCCCTGTTTCTTGGACTTCTAGAAACTCCTAGAAACTTCTCAAATCTAGTTAACTAAAGGCATGCTATTTAGCACCTCGCTTTTGATTGATCCTTCTCTCAAGAATGTGTGAATGAGATGCTGAGGTGTGAACAGAGATCATGAGATATACATCTATGGTGAACTACACACACCCATTCTATTAGCATAATTCACTTGTGTCAGGTGTTTTGTGCAGAATTTAATTTATTTCATTTATTTCAGCAAGTTTCTCCGTTGCAAGAGAAACTTCAAAACACAAAAGCAAGAGATCTAAAATGTTTTCCTCATTTTTTCATCAGGAATTCTTGGTGATATAATATGCAATGGTATCTGCTTCACAGTGCTATGCAGCTTGGTTGCAAACTATCACAAGTGACCTATAAACCAGATTTATTTGACACTAAGTTCAAGCTGAAAACAACTTTCCAGAACCTTAGAAAAAGCAGTATACTCACTCCAAAGAGGCTTGTACATGCTTTCAAATATGCATACTTTTATGCATAGATATAATCATGTATCATATTCTTGCTGACCATCTGTTTGCTTCCTGTGAGCTCTGAAATGATTGAGTTTCTGTGCCTTTGGGGAAAGCATTGGGTAAGACCTGCATGTAAATGTGAAAGGATGCATTTGGGAATACTCTTAACTCCTGTGTGCTGGGACCTGTCATGCCATGCCTGGCTCCAGCTATCCTGTGAGCCCTCCTGGTTGTGCAGCCAGGATGGCTCTGCAGGAGTGGTGGGACCCCCTAACAGCAAGGATGGGTGTGAAATGTAGACAATACAACATCTGACTTAGTTTACGTTGCCTGTAGAAGCTAGTGGGGTCCAGGAACACATAGAAAGCAGATGGCTTTTGGTACCACTCATCCAAGACAAAAACATTTATCTGTATCTATATCATCTATATCTATATATCATCTATATCTATATCTATCTATCTATCTATCTGTCTGTGTCATTGTGGGACAATGCAGACAATAAACCAGAAGCATACAAAGAGGACCTGTAGCCACTTTTATTTAGGTAGTAATGATCATTTTGAAAAATAGAACGTCCTTAAAAGGAGAGACACTGAATCCAAATTGTGTAACAATTATCAGAAGAGTGCCTTCATGTATGTCACTCTGGTGAAATCTGGCTGTCAGAGCTGGAGCTTGATCTAAGGCAGATTTACCTGTCCATGAAGGAAGTTCTGTAACCAGTGAAATATTACATTAACAGTGCATCTCTACTTATTTGAAGTTAGCACAGTTGAGAATTTCAGATAGGTCTGAAAAGACCTCACAGCTGGCAGTCAAAAAGCTTTTAATTTATATTTCCTCAATTCCATGTTCTATATAATGTTTTCTGTATTCTTCCCAATGCACAATGTACCTATGTCAGCCTTTATAACCAAAAGTAAGTATATTGCTGTCCCAAAAACCTACACTACTTTTTGTATAACTGGCCTAACTTAGGAATTTACAGAAATATTGCCCTGACACAGGAGCTGAAACCCTTTACCTTACATAGATGTTCTGTTCTGCTTTTTTTTTTTTTTTTTTTTTTTTTTTTACCAACCATATTAAAATCATGGCTGCTGCAAAAAACTTCCCTATAGTTCTCTGCTCAGCAAAGGGCTGGCACAAGGAGACCCCACAGTTTTGTGCAGTTTGCACATGCAGAATAGAGGCCTGGATTTTTCTTGTCAAGTCAATGCACAGTTGCAGGCAATTGAGATTTGATATTTTGATTAGAGTTTTTTCTTATTTTTCTTCTTCTGAGTCAATGATGAAGGAACCTCTCAGATCCTCCCTTGTATTTTTGTCCCAGTAAAGTACAGCTTTCTGTGGTATTTTCTTTCCTCCAGAACTATTCATCACTAACACTGTGTTGATAATGTGATGACAGTTGTTGCCAAAACTTTCCTGTTCATCCTAAATCTGTTTCTCTTGGTATGAAAATAAAGATCCCAAGCTCAGCAGAGAGGGAACACTCTGTGGTATGAGAGCTCAAGGTGACTGGCAGGAAGGTAGTTATCCAAGGACAAAACCCAGAGTGGGCGGGCAGCATTTTCCAGATTCCTGAGGGAAAGGAGAGAAGAGGGCTGTGAGGCTAAAAGGGGTGGGAAGGGTGGGATATGCCTACTGGGGCCGGGGAAGAGAGACAGCGCTCCTCTTTTAAAGGAAAATGAGCAGCCAGCAGAAACGAGATGCGTCTCACCATGGGGTGAGGGTGGAGAACCCACCAACTGCTGAGACAGTCAATAGGCAGATTATTCATCACACATTGCTAGGCGATTAACTGAGCAAACGTTCTGACAAAACTGATTAGAGCCTTCATCCCGTATGGGGGAACAAAGAGACACCAAGTTATTACACCCAAGCCGAATGCCAGATGATGACTACACGTAGTGGAAACACAAACCATGGAGTGATTTCCCCTTCCCCCATCCCCCCACACTGGGATGACTCTCCCTCCCTTTGTTACTGAAGTCATCACAAGTTACAGTTTGCAAATACAGCTACCTACAGATCATTTCAAAAGCCAGATTGTTGTGATGTAACAGATAAAGGACCCCCTCCCCCAGTTTGCTTCTCTTAAAATGTTATCTCAGAGTGTTATCATGTCTAGAGTCATCCCTTTTGTAAACTACATTCTTTCCCAGTATTATCACCACAGCTCACAACTGCAGATACTTAAAATTAGCAAAATACTTGCCTTACCCTTATGGTAAGGTTTGGAAGATACTCCCTCAGGCAAGTGTAAACTTTGTGATTGCTTCCAGTATCAGTGTTTGCTCAGTTGCTAGCACTGGTAATGGGGGAAGTGGGTTTTTTACTGTGTTAGCTAATTACCATCTTTTCTAGCCTTGCCACCTCCCAACACCAGAGAAGTGATATCAGTAGAACTCCATCACTTAATTGCAGAGTTCTGAAGACCAGGAAAGTCATGAGAAACAGCTTGACGAGGGAATCCCTTTCCAGACAACTCTGATTGTTTTCTTCTGACAGTCTAAATTTTAATGAATCATGCAAGTGATCAGACTAAAACTGCGGAATATCTTTTACCTCTAACAAGTTCCTGCTAGCAAGTGTCTGAAGTGTGGCACTGCTAAAGCCTAGGCACCCAATGCAGCATTGGTTTAGATGTACCTGTGTAGGCTCACTGTTCCTGAGGCATGAAAAGTCTCTCTGTAAGTTGTCCTGGTAATGCACTGACAGTTTTTGAGAGGAAGGCCATTGTCTGTTAGGACTCTGAGATGTAAAATTAGACAGCCCAGCCCCCTGGGGAGTGAATAGCAGGAGCTGGGCAATGCCATTGGCGTCTCTTCCCTCTGTAAACCCCTGACTCTGAGTGTAAGGACATTACAACTAATTACATCTTTGGACTGTGCTGACATGAATAAACCATTTGAGGTTAACTGTCTTGCTCCTTAATGTCATAAAGCCTTCTTTTCATAGAATTAAAGCTTTATTACACAAAATTGTGTCAAAACATTCCCTTGTGCAGTGTTAGATAGTATAAACTGGTCTAAAAAATTTGGTTTTCAGGAAAAGTTGGACTCATTCACTACAGTAGTGTCCAAGTAATCCTTTATTATAAATGTGGTTTTTTGTGTGTCAGAAAAGTGAATGTCAAATATGCAGTGGGTTTTGAAAAGTATAATGTCTTCTAATATAATAAAAGAAATCTCTGAACATTAGGGAGAACATTGGGGCAGTTAGGATTGTTCTGAAATTGTTAACTAAATTATCATTTGCTACCTCATAGGTATTTTTAACTTGCATTTACCTTAGCTATGTTGTCATCTCTTTAACATAAGCAAAGGGGAAGGAGACAGCAAGTGAGAAAAAGATCTTTCTATTTAATACTGTGAACCTTAGACAATGAGTTAAAGAATGCTTCACATATTAGAAGCAGATCTGATAGAAATTTTAATAACAAAATCAGAAAAATACAGTATACAAGAGAGCACTACAATAATATGTAAATATAATAGGAACTGTTATGTACATGAACATTTTATAGATCCAGTTGATGTGTTGAGGTGCAGCAGTAAAAAATTATGAAACCTCAGGAGAATTGCAGGTAGCTTACATAAATTATAGCTGATTTTCCCCATAGTTGTTAAATACCTTTATCCAGCAAGATGTTGCACGTATGATAGCATTTCACAGGTAACTTAAATCTCAAAAGATGCTGCTGCCAACTGTTTTGTTTTTTGTTTGCAATTTTTTGTTTAATAGGCAATTTATTCATCATGCAAATGATTCTCACAATTTTGAGGCCACACCAATCATTAGATGATATTTAAAAAGGCAAGCATATGCACTTGGATTGCTCTGGCAAGGCAAAGACTTTTTGAAATTAATGAAACAGCATCTCTTTTAAGAAACCTTTTATATCCTTGTAAAAGGCAATAAAATATATATCAAACATAGATGATACTGACTACTCTTTACAGTTGCTATTAAGATTTATGGTCACTGAAGTTAAATATTGACTTTGGCATCACCTTGGTCAATATTTATCTCTCAGATCAATAAATCTCAATATTGACTGCAACTGAAGTCACCATGCTTCCCAGTGTTACCTCTGAATGATTTATATCCAAATATTTTCCTCTCCCCTCAGTATATATTATACTTTCCTGTGTTCTTATTTGGTGGGGTTGGAGGATCTTTTTGAATGAGGAAACCTTATCTCTGCATAAAGCATCATTATCCCCATAATCTTACTTTGCTCCTTTCCTCATTTCTTTGGAAGTTCTGCTGTAACTGCATAAACCATCCAAGCATGAAAAGATTTTTCCAAGTGCCTAGCTGAATGTATAACTTCTGAGAGGCTGGATCATTTTCATTATGATGTTACATACTGGAAGTTATAATCATCATAATCATCCTAATCAGTATTAGTGCTTTCTGCTATTATCCTTAAATTCCTATATTAACATGTGCTTTCCTGCTTCTCAATGTTTTCTGTCAACTATTAGAATTACAACATAACTGAAAATTATAGTTTATTTAAAATTTAATTATTTAGTCCCACTTGGCAAGTTTTTATTATCTTATTTCCCCAACACAATTCAGTTCATGAAGAAGTTGGTGACATGATCACAACTAGCTTTTCATATATATAATTTTCCTAATATTAGTGGATTTTTTTGTTAACAGACTCTTGAGGCTAATTGAACAAAGCTCTTTTACTGAGTCCAATTAGAAGTGAAGTTCTTAGTGAACTCCTCTGAATGTGGTACATAGATGCTTGTTAAGGCAACAATGGGTTTCAGGCTACCCTTGTTGTATTATCCTAACCTGAACCTTTCAAAAGTTTGGTATTTTTTACATAAAAGCTATGTGTGTTTTTTTCCTGAGCTATATTCTCACCAACTGAAATCTTCAAGCACGTTCGGTGGAAACAGGAACTTTTCCCCGTTTCTTTCTGTTCTGTTCCACAATGTCTAAAAAGCCATCTTTCTTTTGTTCCCCTGTGTGAATTCTGCCTATGTTGTGCCTGCAGTGACTGCTCTGCAATCCCATCTGAGGGACAGAACCAGCCCAAGCACCCTGTGAACCAGAGAATCGTGCACCTACCCTGTCTTTGATCCAGCGTTACCCTTTTTCTACTGCACAGCTCCAAGCACAGTGATAGTTCAGTTAAGCAATAGTAACATAAATGGTCTTTGCATCCATGTCAATTCCAAGAGCAGGCATTTGAATACAGGAGGATGCTAATATTTTTTGCATATAATTCAAATGCTTGAGACTGTAAAATGTCTATATGACCTGTGCTCACACTTGAACAAAGGAAGAGTAGGCCTTTCTATAATTTTCAAGTTTTATTCCTGCAACTGGAAAAAACTAGAGGAATGTTTAAGTTAAATTAAATAACTGAATCAAGAATACCAACCTGCTGCCAAATAATCAGCTAACCTTTCTTTTGTTGCTGTTGTGTTCCCATGTGAGGGTTGCACCCTACAGAATAAAATAGTTCTCTTCTACTGAGACTGTCATGGAAAATTTACCAAAGAGAAACAAAGGCCTTTTTTCCACTTCTGCCTTCTTATATAAACAGCTGCACTGCTGCATGTAATAAATTATCAGAATGGATAAAAATCTTCCTTTCCTTCTGTTTTCTTTAAAATGAGATCAGAGTAGTCAGATGAACACAGCCTCTTTCCCTATCTGAGAAACAGAGTGAAAATGGCTTCTGATGACCTTCTACATTATTTGGGTAGCTCAGCTAATTAGGGACACAGCAGAACTCCCTTGTGACTTGCCCTATCATGATCTTTCCCAACTGACACAGCTCAACCTCTGACTGCACCAGCAAAAAGCAGCTTTAGTATGCTCCCTGTAATCAAGAGAAGAAATAAGTTTTCCTCTACTTGGATGGAAAACAAAGTGGCTGGAGGGGAGAAAAAAAGTAATTCAGCAGTACATTTGTGAATGCAAAATGAAACTGAGCAAGAGTTTGAAGTTGAAATACAAGTAATTTTATGGTCTACTCCTTATCCCTTATTAAGGTCCTAAACTTCTGCAATTAGCAAAACTATAATGTTCTATATTTCTTGCCTTCACCTCCAATAGCTACTCCAGTAGCTTTGATGTGCAACCTACCAGCCTGTTGCACTCGAGTCCAGTGGGAACCTGTGTTTCCCTAGTTGTGAACAGACCATCCCTGCAGATACTGGACTGCCAGGGATCACAAGAAGTGCTCCAGAAATGCTTTAGAACATCAAGGCCAAGCAAATTATTAATAACAGCTTATTAGCTCTGTTTGGTATTATTGACATCAGTACTAGAGATACTGGTATTAGAGATATCCCTGACATTCTTTTTAGGAACAGGAGGTAAATTTGGTATGAATATCTTGTACACTAAATAATTTGCAAGCTGTTTAGAGGCAACAGTTAACATCACTGAGGAGTTCTTCAGTGTCATGCCACAATTCCAAACAGGGTGGTAGAGTAGCATTCCCTAGATGCTGGACTGCTGACCTGGCTAACAGCATACCGTGCTTCTCAGACTGCTAAGAAAAAAGACCAAAAATGCTGGAGACTTTGCACTGCCACGCAAGCCAGATTTCCCATCTTTCTCTCCCACTGAAGCTGATGTTTGCTGTTGAGGACAACAGTGTTAATGTGGAGCAGTGAAGGATGCTTTTATCTTCTAGTGCAGCTCACAAGGTTAAAACACCTCATTTGATGTGGCCTCTGTTTCCTCACCTAACTGCAGCAGAGCTGGGTGAGTGAAGACGATGGTTAGATCCTTGGGAAATTGTAAGGGGAATTAATCTACCATTTGTTTGTGCAAGCTGGATTTCTTGTTCCTCAACAATAAGAAGGAAATTCCTTCTATAGTTCCTACAAATCAGATTTATAGCCACTTGAAGGCATCTGGACACATGTGCTATGCTTCAAAGTCCTGAAGTTAAGAGAGACCTACCAAATACTGTGATGCTCTGTATGTCAGATAAGGGCATGAGGGACTGATCTGAGAAAAAATTAGAGCAATCAAATATGTTTACGTTGGATAAACAGCAGCTAGCGGGTTGGGAATGCATAGCATAAAACTGACAAGTTTGAGAAGGCTGTAAACAGCAAAGACAGCGACATAATTCTGAAGGTTCAAGTAGATTCAGCTAAAGAGTAAGGGCTTGTTTACAACGAGAAATTCACTGTTATAATTATATGCAGCATAATTATGCAGCATAATTGTAATTATCCTGGAATTATTCTGAAGGAAGAATGTCCACATGGGGAGTTATGCTGATATAAAGATACTACTGAATTTCTCTGTGAGACAAGCCTCAGCAAAAGAAAGGATTGTTTTTGTGTAAAGTCTGTGTGCTATTGTTACTAGTACCACAGTGCCATACAAAACAGAGAATGTAAATTGTAGTCATAGCTTTTGGTTTATATAATCTCTCTGGTTCAAGCCTTGTCCCCAGAGAGAGACCCCCTACCAGCATTGGCTTGTGTGGCCCATATTCCCATTTCATATGAAGAGTCCTTGCACTTTTCAGTCCCCTGATTCATCTGAGCCTGTGTCTGCTCTGCAGTTTAGCTCAGCTAAATAGCTTACACGACAATAGCTCACTCTCTGCCCCTGTGGCACTGTCATCCACAGCTGTAAGGCACCTATCACAAACAAGATTTACTCCAGTCTATTGCTGGTGTGTCAGTATCTAATAGGGTTTTTTTCATACTTCTCTGGATTTCAGTTAACAAGCTTTGAGCTTCCTCTGGGAAACAATATCATATGCTTAGACCTGTCTTTGCAAAATGCTGTTCTGCATTAATGATACCAGAAGAGACAAAGTGATACATTCCCCTCAGTTATGGATGCTCATACACAACCATATCTATAACCATATTCATTATTTTGTTGTCTCTCATCTCATTGGACTAAAAAACCAGGTTAAAAATGTGTGCCCTCAGTGATCAAACTCCATCACTTCCATGCACCTGTGCAGGAGATGGTGCTCCTCCTTTAGGTGGAATAAGAACACTTCAGGATAATTGAAATGTCCTTCTTGCAGTGTATGTGCAAGTAGACTTATTCCTATGGTTTGTTTAAGATTTCAAACTGAGCAATCTAGAGGAGTTTAAATATTTGATGGAAGGTTCAGAAAGCAAACAATATGTCAAGAAATCACTCTGATAATTAGTTTGAGTAATAACATGGCTACTCTTGCCTTGTCTGTTCAACAGGAAGACTGTCATAATCTTCATTTTCTAGATGAGAGACAAAGAGAGGAAGTGGCCTACCCAATGTCCTATACCACCACCCAGCTGGGAGAAGCAAACTGGTGTGCAATATCTGTCCAACAGGCCATACACCAAGGACAAGTTCATAGATGTATTTTAAATACTTTAAGAAGCTGTGTGGTTGCAGGAGGACAAGCCACTTTTCTGCTGAAAGAGGAGGCTGGGAGGTTTTATTAAAATAGAGAACTTTAAAGTGCAGCTGACTGTGACTGATGGACGAGATCGATTGTCTCAGAACTGTGTTTTTCTATGGCTAATCCTTTTGCTGTTCTTCGTTAATACCTAGAGTTTTGCAAACCTGAGTGTTCTGCTTGCACATTGCTTGTTCCATGCTCCTTTATTTAAAATGACACCTTCTTCTTACTCATTTTTCTCTATTCAAAATGAAGAGTTGCTTTTTTTTTTGTCTTCAGCTTGTCACCATGATTCCTCCTTTCTTTTTCAATTGTACCAATTTTAAACTAAGAAAGCACAGCAAAAATAACTTATCTGCCTGTAAACTCTTCCATACCACAAAAGTCATGTCCAAACTATAACTTTAAAATGAGGAAATTACCTTGATACTGCCTTTCTCTTTCCCAGTTTCCCTTTCCTATTTTACAACACCTTTTTATTTATTTTCTGCATCACATTCTTCCTCTGCCAATTTGTGGACTCCAAGTTAGATTCACAAAATGACTTAGACATCATCTGGAAGGCACTATGACCTCACTGTGATGCTTGTTACAGTCCAGGTTGTGCCTACATGCCATGAATGTCCTGACCCCTGGCTGTGGGCAGGGTTCAAACAGGCTAAAGGTCTGACCTGTTACATATAGCTCTGAGGAAAAGCTTGGGAGAGTGCTACATTCCCTGCTGCACCTTTGGAGGAAGTGGTGCTTGGCTCTTCCAAATGGCTTTGCTGGGAGCTGTGTGCCCAAACTGATGTAATGTAAGGTGTTTTGTCCCATTTTTGTCTAATGCTCCAGTGAGTACAATATTTCCCTAGGATACAGGATGTCCAGGTTTATCTTTGCTTCTTCCTTAAGAAGACTGGAGTCAATTTCTTTCCCATCTCAGAATACTGTCATCAGCACCAGGAGCTAGCAGGAGACCTCCTCTGGTAAGGCTTATAGCCTTATTGCTCCCCTCCTGAGACAATTCCTTAATCACCTAGGTATTAGGAGCTAGTTTAGATACCTCTGCAAAGCATGTCTCCAGGATGAAGTATCTCCAAGGTTAAGCAGCAGCTGAGTGGGATTTAGAATTAGCTTCGGAGAGTTAGATGGTTTTACAGATTTATCCTTTTCTTTCATTAAAACTGTTCACCTTATCTTCAATTCTAGCTCCATCACTATTGTGTGGGTTCACCAATTACTAGTCCATGGTGCAGAATTCTTTTTCTGAGCCATTATTACATTCACAATCACACTGGCTTTTAAAGACACCATGGCTTTGTCATTATGCGGTGTTAAAGTCAATGTTGATTAATTCAACCTAGCATACACTTTCCAGAATTTCACAAAGAAAATGACTGTGGGTCTTTAAACAGGGTAGGCAGTTTGAACTATAAACTCTAAGCAGTGAAGCTTAACTAGCTCACCACCTTTTATGTTGCTGTCTTCCATACACCCAGAAAAAGGGGGACTTTATCAACCATCACAGTCTAGCAATGCACCTGGTGCAGGTAGAACTGAAGACATCTTTTAAATTTCTCCCTTTAAAGACGAGGTTAAATTGTCTTTTGCACACCCACCCACGCACACACCCCCTTATCCAAAAATGGGACCAGTTTTCTCTTTGGAAAATATCAAATGCACGACTTTAGGGGGAATGAAAACATTTTGGAACACTGCCTTAAATTTGGCTTTCCAGTACTAAAAGATACTTGTGTTGGAAATAGTGTCGTCTCTGCCGGAACACTATGGCACTACGGCATAAATAAAAGATTGTAAATTATTGCTGCCTAACGTTATTAGTAATAGATTTTGCTGTGAGGAAGAAGTTGTCGAGTCAAATCTCCTGTCCTAATTGTTAATTATTGTTGTCCTTGTCTAAAAGAAATTCTGTTATGAGACCAGGCAGCTTTATTCAGTTAAAATGTTCCAGGATGATTCAACACCAATCACATTTAAAAATAAGCATTCAATAAGACAATGAAGAACTATACAGTAGCATATCTATTGCATGTTTTTCCTCTTGGTCTCCAAAGGGTGTTTTTTTGCATTCCCTGTCCTTTAAAAACAAATACTTTGTTGATGGAAGCTGTTCATTTGAGTGTCCTAGGGAATGAACTCTGCTTCTGTAGGTGAGTTAGTAATGCATGCTTTCTGCATGTGAACAAATCAGTGTTTGTAAAGCCCTGCAAAAGCAATCTGGTATTCATTTGGTAAGAAGGCTTAGTTGCAAACCAGTTGTAATCCTGACTTCAATAAAATAAGATGTAAGTTTAAGTAACAGTGATCTCTTGCCCTCATAGGGAGCTATTCTGCAGTTCTGGAAAAGTTTGAAATTTGTCTTGGTATGAAATTTTACTCACAAGCCCCAAGTGTGCATCCACTTGATGAAAGCCTTTAAGGAAGAAATTCTTTCTCTTTAAGGCTAGGTTCCACTCATACCAACATATCAGTGTGCTTTGACAAAATCATAGCTCTCTACACTAGCATTAGTAAAAATCAAAGGTCACACATATGAATTTGCTATGGTAGCTTAACAACTTGTCAGGTGTCCATTTAATTGTGCTAACTGTTGCTAGAAGTTAGGCACATGCTCTGAGTCTGCTCATCTGTGAAGTAATAAATTCCTTAGCTTCTTACTTTGAGCTGGCCATGCATACTGCTGCTCAGCTGGTGGGAGGTAAATTTATTGTGCAGCCATAAGTTTATTGTGTATCTGTGCTTCAATTATCATTTTTTAGAATTTTTTTTAGGATTGCTGGTATCAATAAAAGGTAGGTCCAGTGGCTGAAGGTTATGAAGGCTTTTATAGGCTTGTATGGACCTAAAAATTGAAGCCACCAAGATACTTGCTCATCCTCAGCTATCAGACAGCAATCCTTTCATGCCTCAAGTGTCTGAACAAGACTCTAACCTCTGTGGCTGGCATTATGACTTGGTTAGTATAGTAGAATAGAAGAGCAGTCAGCCCATTCAGGTAGTGACACTGTATAAACATAATTTCTACTTTTTTCTCAGCAAATTTGCTCACTGTAATGCCATCTCATCAAAAGCATGTAGAATCTATCTTTCTTTTTTTTGGTCCACATCATTAGCTATTTGTGCTATAGATCATGATGAAGCATGTTGACATACATGGAACATATGGCAAATTCCACATTTGAAGCACCTTTTTATGAAGAATATCTGTCTGAATTGTGTTTAATATCTGTCCTTTTTTTCCCCTCAACATCAGCTTAAACCCACATGACTCCAATTAATTCCTATTTATCTCAAACAGTTTATTGGCAGGAATCTGTTCTCAGTATTGCCAAAATACATAAAACTGTTACAAGTCCCTTGATTTTTCATGGTTTTCTTTACAATTCAAATTTCAGATGAATACCTTAACATTACAATGAGATGAAAAGAAGTGAAAATTACCTTTCAACTCAGAAAAACAAAACAAACCAGAGCTTGGATCTAATTAACCTTAGCAAAAAAAAGGAAATCACTGAGAATGAAAATCTCTCTGACTCAAAAGGCCAAAACAAAACACTCTGAAGTCCTAAACAAAACTCTTGAAATAGGATTTAACTGGTACATCAGTGTTACTCAGGCTGATGTTGATGCTCTGTATGGGGATTGATTTTACCCTCATAAAGGAGGCTTCCTGCCAAATACATGCAGTCTGTTTTATTTATGATTTAAGTCCAGAAAATCCTGGAAATTCTCCTCTTGCTCCCCTGTATTTCAAAGAATTAGGTTATGGCAAACTTTACAGGGAGTATTTCCTCATGCCTGGATATTTACTGACATTTTAAGTTCCAAAATTTATGTAGGGCAAGGATTTCTGGGGCTCTGTGTTTTTTCTTCACTGTCACTACAGCAAAATATTCAGATTTAAATAAAGTTGGTACAAAGTTGGATAGATATTATAGTCAGCTCACCCCAAGGGAGCTAATAAGTAAGACAATATGAGCAAGCCTCCAGAGAAGAGTAGATGGCTTTACCTTTTACCCCAGAGATGTACTCTGATGGTTTGCATATGAATAGAGAATTAGAATTAGGGACAGGATTTTTAACATCCCCTTCAGGCAACCAGAGTATTGATTCCATCTCAGTTTTAACACAGGTAGAATCTGTTCCAACTGTGAGAAGAACTGTTGTTTTTAGGTATTTTAATTTTGCTTCTCTGGTAACTGAATTACTTTGGGGAATGAGAGAATAAAAACAAGGGTAACAAATCAGGTTCTTCGGACATTTGAAACAGCATTATTAGCTCCCCATCCTCTGCAAATGCATAGACAAAATACTGTATAGGTGATGTTTGGGTACATACAAAGGACAGAGCTCCTTCCTTGCAGCCCAGGCTGTTTCAGAGATGAGATCCAGTGTTGCACAGAACTGTGGTTTCTGTTGGCAAAATCTTTGTGGAAGGTACCAGAGGGGTATGTCATGGAGATTTTGCAGACCGAGACCCTCAAGGTGTAACCCCTTGTTGAAACTATAGCAGCTTCATTAGCTTCAATACCACTTTTGTGTGTGTGAATACTTTGCCAATGGATGGGTGCCTTTTTTCACTGTATTTTTCAGCATCACTACAAGCTGTCAGAAATTGAAGCTTCCCTGCAGACATAGGCCGAGCCTCAGATTATGGCTCAAAAATAAAGAAACTGGCACAGTGTTAGAGCAGCTTACAGCACTTCTGACTGTCCTTATTTCTGCTGCTGTTTCTGTTTTGCACCATGCCTTCAAGTCCACATGCTTCAGTGCTGGAATCCTCCGTACTTCTGTAAAACTATTGGAATAGTAGGATGAGATAATCATATTCCATTTTGATTTGGGATTGCTAAAAGCTGAATGGACAACAGGCAGTAACCGCAAGATCAAGACTGCTCTTTATAATAATTCCAGATGAAAGATTCAAGTTCAGCATCTATCAAGAGTAACATAAAACATACCTGAAAGAGTATAATTTTTCTAGATACCCTGCTAAGCCTGATGATATCTTCTTTTAAAAACATGATGTATTATTGAAAGTGGGAGAACTTTAGTATCAAAAGCAACAAAGCTATGTCTGAACATTAGTTGCAATAGTGGGTTTGCCTGGCCTGGCTATGAGGTCTTGCTCACCTCATGGAAACTGAATGGCAAACGTGTTGTATTGATCAGGAAGAAGGATTTTTTTAATTGTTTTTTTTCCTGAAGTTAAAGGCAGGGAAATTCAAGTTAAAGAAAACAGTACTGCCTGTGCCTTGACAGGAAGAGCACAGTGTGTGGTGTTCTTGAGGTAAAATTGCATGAGATGAGCTGCTCTAAAAATTCACAATCCACTGGAAAGGTCCTTCAAAAAGGCACTCCTACTCAGGTCACTCACCCACTTCCTTCAAATCATCTCTTCTGGAATGGAGTGGTCCCATCTCTTCCCCTCCCAGACTTCTTACTTGCTTCTGATTTGGCTCTGACACTCACTAGACCCTCTTTTGGGACAATTCAATTTATTAATGAAAAAAAAAATTATTTTTTGATTATTTGTTTTTGCCACATCAGAGAGCTGTTTCATGTAGGAGTCTGACAAACACCAGAGCTGGTGCTGGAGTGGAAATGTGTGGATGAAGTGGATGGATGAATGTATGGAAGATGTATATCAAAGGAAGAGTGTCAAGAGGATGGAGGCAGGCTTTTATTGGTGGTGCTGAGCAGTAAGATGAGAAGAAATAGGCAGAAACAGGAACACAAGTAGCTCCACCTGAACATGAGGAAGAACTTTATTGTGTGGGTGACCAAGCACAGGAACAAACTGCCCCAAGAGATTGTGGAGTCTCCTTCACTGCAGATATTTAGGAGCCATCTGGATGCATTCCTATGCCAATTGGACATCCAATCCATGTGCTCTGGGATGACTCTGCTTGAGCAAGGAGGTTGGACCAGATGACCTCCAGTGGCAACCCAGTGGCATCCTGACTCATTCCACAATTGTGTGGTTCTGTGAAGAGGCTGGACCTTCCCCTTTTAGCCACAAGGACCTGTTAAATTTACTTATTCATTTTTTTATGGCTTAATCCTTTCTAGCAAATGGAAGTACATAAAGAAATTAATAAATTAATTTAATTTGCACATGGAATGTCTTTAGTGAAACTGATTTTGGAGAGAGGTGCTCTATTTTCAAGATCCAATTGGATCTCTGCTACAGTGCCTTTCTACAGAAATTTACCAAAATGAGGGATTCAGTACTAACCTCACATGTTTTACATAATTACCATTTATATTTTCTAAAGTGGGCTTTGAGGGAAAAAAAATAACTGTATGAAAACTGTTCTAGAGGGGAAAATATACAAACATGCTCCAAGTCAGCAAAAAATGCCTGCAAACTTTCAATGAAGTGTTATTCTGCAGGGACATCTACAATTTTATAGGATGCAATTTCACAGTTCAAGCTTGGTTTGCCATGTGTGGAGAGCAGGCTGATTGCATCAGGTGGTGGATCATTGTTAACTCATTGCCACAGAGGACATAAATGACTTTCCCCACAGAAGTCACTAACAGTGACATGGTAAAGTGGTTTGGCCAGGCTGTTATTGGTGAAGGGGAAATTCTGCAAGCTGAAATACTAAATAAGTGGAATGAAAAACAGTTTTTTTCTTTTCAAATTAAGATCTTAGGATTTTTGTAGCAATGACATGCTTTACAGTTTAAGAATAATTACTCTCTCCTGTCCTCTCCAGTTGCAGGGCACCATTTGCAACTTCACTACTCAAAATACTCCACAGTTTCCCTTCAAAGTGCTTTTAAAAGTCCTTCTTCCCTCCCATCCTACATATCCATTGGTGGGCCACTGGTAAACTTTGACTTTTTAGCTAACTGCCAGTTCCAGTAATTTCTGTATCCTGAAACTGTTCTTGGTGGGACCTTAATTTTATTCTGTATTGGCACAATAACTTGCACCTATTTTTGTCCATAAATATGATGAGCCAGCCTAATGCAAATAATAAATATGTATAATAGTAAGCCAGCTGTACTGGCCTGAAAGTTTATCTCTGTATTATTCAAATACAGATATTGACATATAGACCTAGTGTAATGAATCATCACATTTTGACAAACTGCATAGAATAAGACGTAGCAGCTGATTCTTAGGAAATTAATATAATGTGCTGAAACAAGTCATTCCACTAACCTTCTACCTGACAGGAATTAATGGAAGGCAGATACCAGAGAAGATTGTTTGTCAAAACCAATATGGAGGCCAGCATTTATGTTTATCATGGAAGCAGGATGCTACAATTTTTTCAGAAATTCTTTTTAGAAGAATTTCTGAACTTGCTTGGAGTGATATTTCTTTGTGTTAATGTTATTGGTTTGCTTACCCACCTTTGCTGTCCATTTTCCTCTTTGTATCCCAGAAACATTTCCAGTGTATGCATATTTCACACAGTGTTGTAAATGTAACCCAAACCTGCAGGTTATTGTCAACATAGTGTTCAAAACTTCTAAACCTTGATTACATGAACCTCTGCTGTTCAACTTGGCACAGGCTTGCAGCAAGATGTGATCCCAGTGATTCCCTGTGTCCAGGTAAAATAGTGGTGTTGCACTAGCGGCCCTTTAAACCATGGAAACAGAAATAGGTAACTGCTGTCCCTGCACTAGATCGTGGGCCGTCAGACACATGATAAAACAAAGTGAAGCTACTTGGCTAATACAGTAAATATTGCAAGATTACAGGCAGGGAGCCAGACCATTCGTAAAAGTGTCATGGGATGAATAAAAGAGCAGATGACAGACCATAGTCATGGAGGCCAGAGGACCACACAAACTTGAGACAATAGTAATAACAATAGGAATTATTAATAATATTCCTGTTAACATATTGACCGAGACAAACCACAGTATCACAAAAGCTTAGATAGGCAAGCCAGTCTACTTGGAGGGGATTAGTCGTCTGTAATGAATCAGCTGCCTGACCAAGTGTGCAAAGAGATTTCAGAGTTATTGCAAAGCACAGAATTCCAATTGTGTTCTGGAAGTGCTCTAATTTAGAATTAATAGTGGGACATTGTGGGTGATAACCTATTATAGTTTTCAACAAGCATGTAGCTACCTGCTTGTCAGTCTTTCTGTCAACAAATTACTGATGAGAAAAGATGGAAGCTGAGGACATATCTGCATGGGAAAACCCGATTTAACGTTGAAGGTATCAAGGCAGAGCATAAGAATATCCACAGTGGGCTGAAACAAAGAACCACCTAAAATGCTATCTGAAGGTGGCCAAAAATGGATAACACTTTTGGGTAAATGATAGACAATACTATAATTAATGAAATCAAAGTTAAAATAGTAGTTAATGAATTTCTAGCAATCTGCAGTTCATGTATTTCCCTAATCATGGAAACTTTCTCTGTTCTTAATAGCTAACGATGTCTTTACCTTTCATTACTCTATTAAATACTTTTGGGAAACCATTTTGGCATCCATGATGTGCTGTGTCAGTAAATGACTTAACTGTACTTTCAGAGAAGAATATCTCATTTCAATAATTTTCATTAACATACTGCCATAGCTTATCATTTGATGTTCCTTAATTCTAAACAGACATGTCTGTTGCAGTTTTATCACCTCCAGTTGTATCTTTGCTATGTGCTTTTAATTATGCTGTAGCTTGATTAACAAACTTCACTGCAAAGGCCGTCAGCATAATATTTTTCATGGTGTTGGTAACAGAGTAGACTCCAGATATATTTTAATTGTCATCAGACAGTATCAACAGGACAGCATTCCACTGATGAGCAGCAGAGGACAAGGAAAAACTAGAAAAACCCCTGTTTAAGGTGGTTACATTTCTGCACTTTTCTGCACTACAGAAACATAATAGAAGTAGGAAATGCATGCAGTGGTGGTGCCATAACTGAGAACTGAAGCTGAATCCCATTCCAAATTAATTGTATACATTTCCCACTTCCATTATATGGGCATTCACCTAATTCAACCTGTCCTAAGGTTCAGAAGGGATCTGACAATATTTGTGTAGCTCGAATTTACTGGATAGATTTTCAGACAATTGTGTACTTTTGAAGAGAAATAGTGGTACTGTGGGATATTAATGCAGGTAGTTGAACTGGGATTTCATGGAATTAATTGTTTGTGTTGTTTATGTGGCTTGTTTTATACTAGCAAGAGTTCTTGCATTGAGGGAAAACCAAAATACAATCAGTTTCTAGTCACACTTTTATGCTATTGATTTTATAGACTTCTGTCACATCCTTCCTTGGGCATCCTTTTTTCAAGTTGAAAAACTGTAGTCTGATTATCTGTTTTGTGTACAAAAACTGTTCCACATGTTTGATCTCCCATATTTCTCTTCCTTGAAATTTTCCAGTTCTTGTATTTGGGCCCAACGTGGCACACAGCATTCAAGCTATCTGTCACCATGTGTTTATACATAATAATGAAATAAGGATGACTTGCACTTTGTTCTTGCTGTCCTTTTTAGTAGATCCAAAAGGTAATGTACTTTTATAAGTCTTCATGATTAGCAAATTTACACTTTCCTCTTGCCATTATTTGACTAGCTGTTTCCTAGATCTTAGGTATCAGTGATTTATATAGAACCTCAAACAGAATTGATCACAATTTCATATTTCCCATGAGCAGCCTCTAGGACTTTGGTGGCATTATGCAAGTGGTAAGAGCTTCTGAATCATATCTTGTTTTAAATGACAATTGCTTTGTCAGAAGTACTAACTATATGAAATACAAAAGACATCTTGCTAGTTTCCCAATTCCCACAGTTATCTTCTATAAAAGAAAAACTAGATTAATATACGATTGTTGAGTAAATGCCTCATTTTAAACATATTGTACCTTTTAAGATCCATTTTCTGTATGATTCTCTCCATGATTTTGGGTAGAAAAAAGTCCTAATTCTAGGTGAGTTCCATGAGAAGAATGATTTCAAGAGGAGTTTGCTCTGAGGTTTTGAAATCATTTGGATCTGAAGCTCCCAGTGAGACTGAAAAGGGTAAAGTTGAAACTGCATGGACTCAAATAAAGAAAAAATGCACAGATAAACTCTCCATGAGAGCAACCTCTTGAGTTTCAATGAAATCTAGTGACAATGAGCTCAGATAGTTTCCAAGTCCCCAGTGCTTTGCCTGCAGCACGAAATTACCAACTCTATTTTCATTCTTACCTCGACTTGGTTTTCATGGTTCATTGTGCAAGAATGAACAATGATTTCTTTTGTCAGTCATCCAACTGAAAATTGTTTTGCTTATTATTCAATATAAATTGTTCCTCTGCTAAAACATAAGATATCAGCATGTGAGGATTTATTACCCAATTTTACCTCTCACAATTCTAAAACACGAGAACAGCTGCTTCAGTAGAGAATGAGAAACATGGTAAAAGGAGGAAATGTAGGTTTCTGTACTGTACAGAAGAGACAGTATTAAATAGCTCCAAAATTTGCTATAGTTCATAGCATTAACTCTGGAAATCCATTACTTTGGAAGTGGATTATGGAAAAATGCCATCTTCATATTCAATATGAAAGGGTAAGTTTTCAAAGTGTTGTGGTGAAATAGCAGGCAACATCCTTTTGACACAGAATCCTTTGAATAGGAAATTCCTAATATAGGACTGGAAAAGGTAAAGCTGAAGTTATGCAGACTGAACATAGCATATGACATCTAAATGAAGAATGACCTCTGAGTTACAACTAAGTCTGGCAATCCAGCTCTAGGAATTTAGAAAGGTAGTCGTCTTAAGTTTTCTCTTTACACATTCCACAACTAAAATCAAATTATTCTTGATCACATATGTGGACAACTGAGAGTTTGATCTGAACCTGATAAATTTAAAGACCTTTAGTTATAATGAGGTTGCCTTTTGCCTTGAGCAGGCCCAGAGGGTATAATTATCATGCAGTAGAAGTAGATACCTTACCATTGCTATGAAACTCCTTAAGTTATAGCTGTAGCATCTCTGTGGTGTGACCACAATGAGAGATTAACACTTCTCTGACAAAGAAATCCAATAAGAGCTAAAACCACTAAACAAATTAGCTGTTTGTCATCTACTGAATGTATCAATGGAAGAGTTTTTTTGGTCGGAGTTGTAAGAGACAGAAGACAGAAACTGGTCTTATTTTCAAATCTTTTTTGTATATTTTGCATTAAACAGTTACTTGATAGACATCATCAACTATTATTGAAGAATAGTCAAAAAACCAGAACTGTTTGACTGAAATCTCCTGTTGCTAAGCTGTAGAATAAAGCCTTTCTCTTCTGTATTTTCTTTCCAACCAATGTGTTTTGAAGTTTTTTTCTTAACAGTGAGACAGGTCCAGCAGAAAGAGTAGAAATTATATTTTTATCCAGTTAATAGTTCGAAGAGCAAACAATTTAAACTCCTCTGGAGCTGCACAGAAGGGCGACTATGGAGTTTGAGCAAAGAACCTGTTTTAAGTTAAGGGGTTCTCACTTTGCTGTCTGTGCTGCCTGTCACAGTCTCAGGAACCAATTGAAAAGGGTTTTTTCAGAAAGAGTAATTTTGGGTTGGTTGGAGAAAACCTCTGTACTTCTGGATTGTCTTTGGAAATTTACTGGGGGACTAGTTTTCAGCTGACCACTGGCATAAATGCTTTCTTTTGGTAGGTGCCACTACTCAGAATAGCACAAACTGGTGCACAGAGAAAAGCCACACTGGAAGATGTCATGTGGGTGTTTGGGCTCAAAGTATACAAAGTATACAAAAAATACATAGAACTGAATACTAGAGAAATTTTCACAGCAGTAAAAATCACTGATGTTATAAACTCCATGTTTAAATTTTTAGGAAGACATGTCTGTTTCAGGGAGCAGCAAGAACAGGTTCCCTTCAAGAGGGAGGACAAGTCAGGAGTCAAAAGTGACAGAGGCAGGGTCCTCATCAGTTAGGCACTGTCCTACAAGCACTGAACAGGATCAGGCTGGTAATAGTGGCAGGCTTCAGCTTCACCAGGACAAAACTTGTGGATGCCCTTGGGGTTCTGACATAAGGATACTATAATCTGAGCAAAGCTGCCATGAGTCTAAATCTTACTAGTTTTGCTTTCTGTTTATTTATTAGTTTAACTTCAAGTTAAACTAATAAATAAAAGTGGTATTAGTTTAACTTCAAGCCAGTGATGAAACATCTAAAAACTGATGACAATTTATATTTGGATCCAAATGCTCTTATCACTATGGGCTGATTACTTGAAAACAGACTGGAATTTTGTGCTTTGTTGCATCTCTTCAAAGCAAATTCAACCCATGTGTCCTCAGGCAGGTTTGCAAATGGATGTCACTTGAAGGATTCTTGGTTTCAGTGGCAACAATTCATGGTATCAGAGGATGCCAAAAGCAGTACCCAATCATTCTTGTTTAAGTTGCATATTTCATCACTGGGAATTTGTAAAAGAAAACAATTCCCATTACTTCTGCAACTCTTGAACTGAGATTATTTGTACCCCATCTGCTGAGTCCAAAGCAATAATTAACTAAGCACACTATTTCCTGAGCAACAGATAATGCTGGCAGAAACAAAAAGGTTGTTTGGCATGACTAAAGGTATCTTTTAGCAGAGATATATTATCAAGGCCTTGATTTCCTATAATCAGTAAAATTCTAAAGTGCCATAGGTGTTTTGGCTTGATTTCACTGGTTAGGAAACACCACTGTAAAGACAGCATATTACTGCATAGGTCTTGTTATATAAACTGTAGATATTAAACTGAAACAGATGTGTTGATTTCAGTTTGGCTCAAAACACACACAAGAAACCAATGTTTGCCAAATGGAAAAGGATAAAAAGCAGTTGATAAAATGTTATTTTCATGCATCTGAGATAATTACAACCAGTAGGCAGTGAAACAAAATTAAAATCTATAAAGAATAAGCTGGCAGTAGCTGACAGTAGATGCTATGGAGGGAGGTAAAATCCTCCCTCCATAGCATCTACTGTCAGAGAACCAAGGCAGTAGACACGTAGAACTATGTAAGGAAAAAATGCATTTTCTATATGGCTCGTGACAGAAGGTTAATAGTAATTTATGATGACTTTCATAGCTACAGAAGGCATTAATGGTTGTAACATTAGCCTTCTTTTTCAACTCTATCCATAGTATTTCACTTAATGACCTTGTGCAGTGCTATGTCTCTCATAAGTAAATACTTCTCTTTCTAATTGGAATTTATTGCCTTTTAATTTGCAATTCTATATTGTTGTATGATGGGAGAAGTTTAATAAAAGGAGAGATTGATCAGTTTATTACTATACTAGTAGCAATTTTGTATACCTCCATCAAGTCTCCTGTTACTCTTGTTCTGTCTGGGTTAATCTCTCAGCCAATATAAATCCCACTTTACCTCTATCTCTACTCTGAAATTCATCAGTCTCTGCTTTATCTTTCTTGAGACTGCGTCAACTACAACTGAGCTCAATATTACAAGTCAGAATTGATCATTTTTATATGGTGCTATATATTTCCTATATTGTTTCTATCCATTTTAAAATGCAGTATTTTAAAATAATTCTTAAAATGTGGCATTTTTCTTTAAGGCAAGAAGTCTTCTTAAAAGTTCCAGCATGCAGAGGTACATGCAAATTGAATTTTTATTTTGTCTTTTCAAGAATTCTTTTTCATAGCAACACTGTTTTTCTCAAGAGTTGAAAACTAATGAGCTCTGTCAAATTGGACAGCACTGTGTCTAGGAAACTGTTAGAGGAAACACTGAATAGTTAGTGAGCTAAAACCACAGCCACAATTTGCTGTTGATGTTCCAAGGCAGGCAGTTACTGAGTTTATCTGCAAGATAACTCTTAAACAGAATATATTTAGCTTGTTAGATTCAATAACAGGGAATCGCATTTATTCAATGGAGTGGGCAGAATTATATTTTGAGTGATGGTCTAGGGAGAGTAATAGAGTGTGTGTTAATGTTATCAGTTTAGAAGCAGCCATTTTTCTGAATTGGGGTTCTGAGTATCCTCACTGTATGTGGAAGCAAGTCAGTAAAGTATCTCAGTGTTTAAATAGGACTCAAAATCGCCCAAGATTCTAAAGGAAATCGGTAGTAGATATGTTTGGAAAAAAATTAACAGGGACTTATATGCATCTTAAAATGAATAGATATGGGCTGGGTGCTGTAGACAGATCTGCCTTTCTCCTGTGTGTCCTTCATCTGGAGTACAGTACAAAACATAGGTCTGTATGTTAAGTCTTCTTCACCCTATGTCTTATACTGATCTCACATAGAAGGGCATGCCCTACATGGACTAAATAAGCACAATGCTGGGTTTTTCTTTGCTCAGTGGGAACAGAATAATACAAGGGTGATTTTGGATTTACTGCTGTTCAGAAACTTGTGACTGAAAACTACTACATGTTCAGTATTTATCCAAACAGGATGGCACTATATAGAGATGTTTTTTAGAACACTAATGTGTTCTGTTTCTGATGGCTTCTCTAGCCACATCTCTGAAGGGGTTGAAGGAATTATTTTTTTTTAGAGTTTTATGATGGATGTTTTCCAGTAAGAGACATTTACATGATCAACTATAAATGTGTCAAGACAAATCTTATACTAAGTCCAATATGTAATGTTCCTGTTTCTTTCAGTGCTTGATCTACATTTTGACAATGACTACCTACTAAATATTTCACTTTGACCAAAATGTTATTTTATTGCTAATATTTGTAGTTCTATTATATTTCTCATTTATTCTATTTTCTTTTCTAAATCAGTCTCAATATAGAAAAATAGGAAAAATTATTACAGAATTTTTTTTGTTTGAATCAGCTGCAGACACAATTTTGTGCTAAGCAAACTGATATCATGATGAGACAATTCATTAATTGATGGTACTATAAAGCTTTCCATTCTTTATAATATTTAGTTCTGTTTAATAAAAGCAACTTGGGAGCAGCTGATCATAAGAAAATGAATGATGCCTAAAAGCTATGTTGGAACAGTTATCCCACAGTCTCACATCTTTTTTTTTTTTTTAATAGATCTATAATTAATCCTCACTTATACCAAATGTGTGTGACTCAGACACACTGACAGAGGGCTGATGACAAAACATGTTATTGTTGATGCTGTGAAAGATGCACTATGAGCATCTTCCAAGGTTTGGAGAGCACCCCCTTGTTCAAGCTGTTTACTCAGTTATCACAAAATCACAAGAACTGTCTCAATGCACTCTTCAAAGCAATCTTTTTCTTAAAAAAAAAAAAAAATAGGATTAATACAGCCTTTGATGAAATTCCAGGAATACTTCTTTCCCTATTTGCTGGATATTTTTTCTATATTTAGGCCATTGGTAAGAGTGGCTAGCTCAGGTAAAGCAGCTGATCAGCCAGGCTTCACGTCTCTATTTACGTCCCTGAAACCCTGGAGGACAGAAAAGTCTTTTAATTGGTGACTCAACCTCAGTAGGAACATGCTTTTAGGAAATGAGGCCTAGACTGTTCCCTTCACACCGGGCACACTTGCTCTGGTTGCCATGGTAATCTGCTGGAGCATGCTAGGTCCAATGATGTGGAAAACAAGATGGCTTCCTCATTTGTTTAGCCTTAAGGAAAATTACAGATATTAACAAATCATTACAGGGCTAACAGACACTCTGAAGACCTGACCTAAATAAACAGCATCTTGTCAGATTGCTAATAGCTGCCCAAGTTTTGCCTCTGTGACTCTCCTGAAAGTACTTAGTTAATGAAGGTTTTATTACCCTAAATATTTGTTTCTCTCTACCTGCAAGTAAAATCCTGTACTTTGAATGTTAGGGTGGACCTCCTATTCAGCGAGGTGCATTTAATTTGTCAATCATTTGGAAAGATATTTAAATGTTAAAAAAACAACTGACACTTTTGTGCATACAAAACCAAAACAATGGGTTGTTCTTGTCACTGTCTCCTGGGAAGGGTTTTTTGTATTTCCCAGAAAACTCTACCCTGGTGCAGAGCTGCTGACACGCTCCTCGTGGTGGTAGGGTGAGGTCTCAGCCTCCTTGGCCTCCGCAGGGCTGTGGAGGGTGACGTGTCTCTCAGAGAGGAAACATTCCATATAAAGTTGGTGCTTTGACGAGGGGGAAAGAGGAAAATTAAAAGCAGGCATGAAAAAAGGCATACTAGCGAATGAACCCATCTGTTAAAAATATAGGAGGAAGTGACAGCCAAAATCTGTAACTGCAGATACAATGGTGGTAGGCTCATGTGGGGGAACCGCAAGGTCAGTAGAAGAAAAGATTGCGTCTTTCAAGTTTTTCCAGTTAAGTGGTCTGTAATTTCAAAGCAGCTGATTTCTTGGTGCCATCCACTTCCTCAGAGCCTGCTCCCTCTGGAATGAAAGATGAAGGTGAGGAATTTAACAAGTTGCTGAAAGGAACGTTTGAAAAAAAACTTGTTTTGGTAAGCCTTCTGACATAGCACGTCTTTACTAGGGACTCCCAGTGTCCTCTGGAATCTGAACAATAGAAGAAAGCAATTAACAGAGAAAACACATGGGACAAGTTTACTGCTTCCTTGATTGAATTGTGTCAGTGACAGATACACATATGAAGGCACGTGCTCCTCCCTCTAGCTCTGTGCACTTAAGTACATAACTGGGGAAACTATTCATTTGGCTTCTTTGCTAATTTTAAAATGCAATTGCTCTTGTTTACAGTTTAGCCCAGGTGTTTGGGAGGTTCTGGGTGGAAATGCCTGCATTGTAATAAATTTTCTAAACTGTAGAAAATACCAACACAGAGTGCACCTTTTCACATCTAAAAGACCTGTCCAAGGACAGCAAGACCTAATTAAATGAGATGAACTCCCCACAAAAAAAATTAACCACATTCTAATATCATCATACTTATGCTGAGAATCTGAATTGTTCAGATTCTTATTAATTATTTCAACAGTGATTCTTTCCAACTCTATGAATTTTCTTGTTCTAAAATTCACCCTTGCAACTGAAATAACATCATGAGTTTCAATTGTTTTTCAAAACAACTTGCAATTTCAGCAGTCAGAGCACACATGGGCTTAGCAGAGTGAACAGGAAACATGGTGGATCTGGACACTTAATACAACCATCTGAATGTTGTTTATTCATTATGTTCTGGATGTTTTATTATATTATTATGATACCGTACAACTTACACTGGGTATATTACCTGCATACATAATTGCACTTGCACTTTTCCTTTCATCTTGTGTATCAATTATGTAAATTTCAAAAAACAGCAGTGGATGTTGTGACAGATTTCTTTTCTTAGAGTACCAAATTTACTTAGTTCAAATATCCAAGAGAAAATTTTGTGTTTGATTACATGCATTAGTTGTATCACTACTTCTATCCCAGAGGTCTTTAATTTTTTTAATAAAACCCATCTTTTATGTGTGTCTTACTTATCAGGTGTAGCTGTGATAACATTGCACTGTGATTCTCTCTGCTCTGACATTGCAGATGTAAAATTTCTGATATGCTTTATGAAGCATCATGTTAATGTGTCATCTTTAATAATGGACAAGATTTACAAATTGAGTAGAATAAGGAGAATTCTGGTTTGGTTATGGGTGGACTTAAACCAATTTGATATACTCAATTATCTAATCAAATGTTTCGGTTTACCACTGAAATGCATCCAAATATTGGCTGTTCATATGGAAAGCTACAAACATCCTGAGACAAATTCAAAAGTAATTTATAAGAATTCTGCCATATTTAACACTTTGTCTTGGAAAGATACAACCCTTGACTCTGGATGTTCCTATGGAGCATTTGTCTTGTGTCACTAAGCATGTTAAGAGGTAATGTTACCATGTATGAAGAAGGAATTACTCCCTGCACAGTTTCAACGGTGAAAGCTTGGTTCTGATTCATTTAGGAATAACAAAAAGCTCTGGGTGCACTATTATTTTCACTTTAAATGTTTTGTTTATCACAATATCATTGAATTCTCAACCTTTTAGTTTTGAGAAAGCAAAATATTTGAATGGTATTCTCAGAGCTTCAACTGGCTAATGGATGAAAATCCATTAGGTCTTGCAAAAAGGTTGGTTATATATTAAAAAAAAAAAGAAAGAGAGAGAATTTTAAAATGAATGGGGAAAGAATGAAGTCAAAGATAATGATATTATTAGAAGATAACAATTGAAAAAAGAAATGTGATTATTTGAAAAATGTTTAGAAAATCATTCAACTAGTGCTCATAAGGAGAGATGAAATTGTTGGATATGGCTTTGTGCTGTTATACTTTGTAAATCTTTCCTCAGTAAAGAATCACCTCTTTCATTCTGGTACAGAGGAGGAGTAACACATTTTTCTCCTCTAATCACTCCATGTGTTCATTCCTTAGTGCATTCCGGACCCTCTGGACACTTGGACCCTCAAGACTTCATAGAACTGAGTACTATGGAATGGGCTCTTGAAATTCTTGGATGATTGTAGCTAGGATGACTGTCTGGAAGGGACAAACCCTGGCTACAAGTGTCTGATCTATGGACCATAGTCTTCAATTTGGGCCAACAGCTTTGTCCTTTCCCTAGAGTCCCTATTGTCATTTTGAGATATTTTTTTTTGTGATGGTAGATCCTATGCAAAGCAAATATTATTTATATATTGTAAATATAAATATATGTAGAAATACATGAATATATTATAAATATAAATATTATATATTTATATTGTGGAAAATATTTTTATATTCATTGCATTTTTGGTCATGTAGTGGGTCATGGGAATGAGAAGTTTATTTAAGGTCAGTTAGCAAAAGGCCACAACAGCAAAAATGATATGAAAAAAGAGGGGTAAAAAAAGAGAGAAAGAAAAGAAAAAAGAGAAGAAAAATAAAGGAGGGCGGGAACTTATTCTGTATGAGAAACTGCTATTTTCTCTGCAATGCAGAAACAAGTGAAAGATGAAGTTACCTCATCACATGAGCATCCTTGGTAGGGGGGGTGGAGGACAGAGTGGGAGGGAACAAATTAGTATGGAACCACTACTCAGAGCAGCCTAAAGCCTTTAACTGGTTGGGGATTCTTGTCCTCACTTATGCTTGGGCAGAAACAAATGAGATTTTCCACTGTGGGGGGCAGGTGGTAGCAGAGTTTTGACTTAACGATCTACCATATCAGAGCCAGGCTCTGTTTAAATCAAGGTTAAATTCAACATGGCTTCTCTACTGGTCTTTCTTTTCCCATGTGTATTGGGAAATTATTATCTTTTCCATGTCCATAAGTAGAGGTAGATACTACCTCTGCCTGTATTTAGGAAATTCAAAGCTTTATTATTTCAGGCAAAGTAAACAGTAACAACTAGTTCCAATTGTAGTTCTTGTTAGTGTTGCCTCACCACTATTATAAGATATTCATACCTTTCTGAAATGAGTCTTATCTTGAATTCTTCTGGTGTAGTTTCTGTCCCAGTATGATTTTTATGTTATTATTTAAAACTTGAACATAATAGATGGGCCATTTCTGAACAAGTCGGAGAAAAATTCCATTCTCTTTTGTTTCCCTTTTGCTGCTTTTGCATTTCTTTAAGAAGGAGATTTGAAAGGTGTCATTTGACATAAAAAGTCTTCACTAAGAGGCAGTGAACCTTAGACTGTTGGAGAAATAAATATTTCCTGGGCTATGTGTAATTCTGAACTTTAGAATATGATCCAGTCATTAAGAAATGCATTGCAGCTTAAAAACTCTAACCTCAGAGAGAGGGATAGAGTTGAAAGTAGTTGTGGAATTCTGGTGATGGTAATCCCTTTCTCTTCAAGGAATAACTGTGCAGACTTCATTTTACATTTTTGTCTTTTTTAACTTTTAATTCCTGTTACTGAGCTTTTTCTCAGTCTTCACTCTTTCTCTTAAGAAATTATCTTCCCTTTCCATTATTTGCTAATGCCATGGTTTGCAACAAAAGCAAACTACTTTTCTTTTTTTCCCTGGTTATATCCTGTCCCCCTCTACAATTTATATTTATTTGGTTGTCTGCCCATTATAATAGATGTATCACTTGCACTCACTGCTGAATGCCAACTGCATGTGGACATTAGCCACTCTTCTTCTGACCAAGCCTGTTTGTTACAGATCTTTTGGTATTTACTCTTTCTGCCGCCAGTAATTGTGTTTTTAATTCTTTTGTTTTCTGTGTACACAAACACAGATTATTCAAAATCCCTTCTTTCTCTCTCCAGAGACCAATCTTCATCATACGCTTTCATTTTCATTATTACCTTCTCTCTCTCATTGTCTTGTTTCTAATTGTGGTATATGTTAGTTGTGTTTTGATAGATGGTTGCCCAAAACACCAGAACAATGTTTAAATTGCCATGGTCAGACATCAGCTGCTTTTTCCTGAGAATGCAATTCCTTCCCTTTTTAGAAGTATCCCCATATTTCTGCTCATCTTCATGTAAAAGGCTAATATATGCCTCATGGGTACTAACTACTGAATTCTATGAAGAATAATTTTTCTGAAGTCTAAAGTTTTGTCAAAAGTGGTTAGAGCCACTACAACAATCCAAAGAGGTTTTCTTCAGTGCAGGTCTTAGGGGACGACAACATCAATCCAGTCTGGAGTTAAGATCAGGAAGACTTTAATACTCAAGAGTGCAGAGATTGCCTTAGTTCTTGGTTGGGCTTTTCTTGTTGGTGTTGTTTTTTCTTTTCCTCTCTTCAGATTACTCTTGGAGACTAGTTAAAAATGTTTGCTAACACTTTCAGGAAAAACAGCTGGGGTCTACTTCCAGACACTAAGCTGAGTATAATCTAAATATCCTATAAATATTCACATTAAATCAATCTGTTAAGCTTGGTGTGCATCCCACAACCTTTGCACAGAACTTTAAAAAAAAAGCCAGACTGGCTCAGTGCTTGCCTGCGTAATACTGGGTTGATGCTGCAAGAAGGGAGCAAAAAACTGATTGCCTTGAATCATGAAGGAAAATTCTTCCTGGGTAGCCATGGAAGATCTACACTGCTGTCAAGCCAAATCAGGGAGTGTGGAGATATGACTTGGAAATTGAAATGGTTCTCCTCAAAAACCCACCTAGTCACAGGAATCTCCTTTTCAGCAAGAAATGGCCCAAAGGGAGTGATCAGTGTGAGTTGCTGATCTGGGAAAGTACAAAGTGTACTTTGGTTTTCATCCTACTCTGTCCAAAGCCAAATGCTTTTCTGTATCTGTATTCCTACACTTAAAGCAAATCAAAAAGTTGCCACAGCTTTGCCTGTTGGTGTCAGCCACTTTCTTTGGTTTCCTTTTCTGTCATGCACTCCCTTGGGTCACCTGTGTGCTCTGGCTTGTGAGATTCTGAGAGCTGAACTGTGCTTCTAACACTGACAGACAAATACAGACATGGGCAGTTTGAGTCATGTAGAAACCTTATGGTGCATTCAAGTCATGCAGTCCATTGAAGATTGCTCTTTTTTAGTCGGTGGTAGTCCTTTCCCAAATAAGGATGAATAATTGTAAAATGCATTGCACTTTCTAGGTGTAGACTTTGCTTTTTTGGCTCCCTTAGGAGCAAATATTTGGAAACTGTGGTATGTGCCTATGTGCCTATAGAGCTGCAATTCTAAGCTGTGTTGGAGGCAGTGATATAGTACAAATTTATTCACAGCCACATACAGAGGAAGTTGTGCAAACTAGTGAAATTTTGCACAGTAAGATCATGATCTGTGCTTTGGCCATGTAAGAACTACAATTTTCTGAAAAAGTTATCAGAGAGAACTTGCAGGATTTGCAAACTGAGACCTGAAACATATTGTTCTTGTGCAGTCTTAGAAGAAAAATAAGCCATGCACATTTTCAATCTGGCAAAAATTTGGCAATAATATTAGAACACTTGAAGCATTCAGAAACATTTTAAAGTAAATAAATCCAGCTAGCAGCAGACTAAAGTTGATCTAAAGTAAAAAGCAAAATCCAGCAATATCCTACAAAATATACTTAATCCCTAGTTATTGTTAAATAATTTATTCTACTATTACTAACTAATAATGGGTGCCAAAAGCCATATATATAATGCCTAAGGTTTGAATACTGTATCTAGGTGGATTTGAATTTTTAAAATCTTTGAATTTGGTTTGTTTTATTCATGCTTTCTATATATACTCATATTATATATGCATGTATCTGTGCATTATATATATATATATATATATATATATACTCATGTATGTGTGTATGTATATTATAGTGAGGAAAAATATTTAAATAGGAGATTTATGGGTTTGTTTATCGCATCAAGAGAGGACTAAATGGAAGAAGTTTTTCTTTTTTTTTTTTTTCCCTAGAATCCTAATGAGTTGGATCTAATTTTTACAAATTCCAAGGCTGATCCAACATGCCAAAGCAGGGCTTAAGCTGATAAGCAACTTCTCTTTAGATTCATGTTCACCCTGGAAGTTTTACCAGTGGAGTTTCCAGAAGTGCTAAAGCATTTGAGAAGCAGAAATCTTATTGAACTTGATTTGATTTATCAATACTCTACTAAGATGAGTGATGTTTTACATCTGACTGTTTCATAGACAACTTCCTAGGAAAAATGGAAAACTGACTTAAAATGGATGCACTCCCTCCCACCAGGAATATGCCTGTTGTTGTCTGCCAAGGAGAACAAATAGGATCCAAAGGGCTGGTGTGAGAGGAGGCTGCTTTAGCTTTATATATGCAATTTGTTCTGCCTGAGAGCCACTTCTGAGAAAAGGAAAGGCATGTTATGGGTTGGAAAGTAGTTTGTTTTGGGTAGAATGTCAGAAAGTGTGTATTAGACAGTTATTGGTCAATATTCCTAGGGAGAGTAAGGATAGTAGAGTAAGGTAATGGCTTCTTCTGTAAGAATGTGAAAGCTAGAGGTGAAAATAATACTAAAGTGGCTCCTGCTAATTTGTGAAATATGAAAGCCTGTTTAAGAGTCTTGCTTAGGAAAGAAGATTGATAGATCTCTTAGTGCTACATGTATTTTTATTTAGAGGAGAAAAACCAGAAACTTCAGCAGTAAACTGACACAGCTACCAGAGAGACGGTGGGAAAGAGGAAGACAGAAGAGTAGAATTAGCTTGAACTGATGTTATTATGTGGGAAAACTTTAAAGCCTCAAAATGAGAAGGAAGTGTTACCACAGGAAGGAGGAAGTAACTGGCTGGTGCAGCTTTGCAAAGCTGGCCATGAGATGGTCATACTTCATGGCTTAGGTAGTGCATACTAGTTGGTTGT
Source organism: Agelaius tricolor (assembly GCF_023055355.1). Lineage (NCBI taxonomy): Eukaryota > Metazoa > Chordata > Aves > Passeriformes > Icteridae > Agelaius > Agelaius tricolor. The sequence goes on from NW_027269261.1 coordinate 51,866,883, forward strand.
TTTACTTGGTTTTCCCTTCTCCCTTTATTAAAATATTATTGTTGCCATTGATTAAAATTTGCAGTTGTGGATAATTATCTCACTGGGCATCAATCTTGTCATTTAAATTCCTCGGTGAGAGGCTAACCTTGGGTTTCACTGGGAGCCCTAATTCATATGAGATCAGTCCCTTGCTGCCAAGTCGAAGAACAGCTACGCAGTGTGGCCAGCCTTACCTTGCCTGCTTCTCCTGGGCATAGCAGGCTCCTGAGGTAGGTGTAGGGGGTGTGCTGAGGAGGCTGTGCCCCAGGAAGATGGCAAAGCTGGCAGTGGGGCAGCTACGTGCACCTCAGGGTGGCAGAGGGGCAAAGACACTGTCCCACCTGCCTTTGAAAATGCAGCCCTTGGAAGGACTGTGGATTCTGTTACTTGCTCTCACTCTTGTGGAAAGTCTCCCTCACCAGGTGTGATGCTTCATCCTCAGAGACCTTCACACCCTTATGTTTGCTAAGTAGTGGAGATACCTGGGGAACCCGAGGCATGCTGTGATCTGTTCCAGATTTCTTCTCTGCCGCCTGGAAACCAGAAGCAAATGGAAATGAGAGGTGCAGTTTTGCGCCTATAAAACATTGTGGGTGCAAATTAAAAAATGTAAAATTTTTCTATGAACATTGAATTCTCTGCAAGGAAGACATTAAAGTACTTGTGACAAGGTGAATGGACAGGACCCAGTTTGTCAGGAGTTAAAACTGCCTCAGTCAGCTGGAGGCTTACCAGCCACTAGCTATTAGGACAGTCATTTCCCCTCAGGAAATACCTGCTGGTGTATCAAGGGTAATTGCTAGCAGTCAGCTGTATCCCCAGAGGGTGGGTATATAAAATCATCAAGAAAAGACTGAACTGTTCCTAGTCGGAGGGAATAGCAACTGTAACAGAGTGAGTGAGAGAGTGTGTGCACATGTGTGTGTGTGTGTGTGTGTGTGTTTGTATTGTGGTTGTTTATCTTAATGAAGAATCTTAATGTAACGTAGGCTTTTGTTTCAGTTTTAACCCTGGTTAAACTCATCTTTGAGTTTCTGCTGAAACTTGAATTTTACAGACTTTTCTTATCGGAGGCCGCCACTTGCAACACTGGCTGGTTTGTCACAAGCATTCTCCAAAACAGAGTAGATAATTACAGCTTCCTGAATGTCTTGGTGTGACTATGTGGTTTTACTTCTAAAATACCTGAAATAGAATTCTTAAGTGACCTTCACTTTGTTATGTTCCTGCCAATCTTACCTCTCACAACAGGAGTAAAAACCCCTTGCTTTCCTGAGTCTTAGTTAAATTACCTGTGAAGCAGGTAGATCAAGTAATGTCTAGTGGTTACCCTTTAAAGTTCATTCTAAAATTTACATTATAAAGATGAAAAACAAGCCAAAATTATAGAAGTACTTGTGTAGTCAGTTTAAAGATTTGCTCACTCTCCTGCCTAGGCAGAGGTCTTCCTGGAATATCTCATCCATCAGTGTCAACCTGTCAATTAAACTACTCTTTGCCTCCATACTTTCTGCAGTAATAAATGTCCCAGAAGTGCAAAGAAAGTCAGACACTCAAAATAGGTCATCCTACCTGATCCTTATCTCTTCATTTGAACATATTCCCACATAACCAGGCATTTAGTCACGCTTCCTGGGCTTTTTCTCTGCTGTCCAAAAGAATCCTCCTGATAGCAAGTTGTTCCTTGGCTGTTACCTCACATGGAGGCTCTCCCTTCCTCTCCGTCTTCTCTTGCTCCCTTGTCCCCACTCTCATATCTGTTTGCCTATGTGTTTGAGTAGGATCCACTGCCTGCTTGCCAATGGAGTGAATTTGTCAAGTATTGAAGTGAGCTTCACTTGGTTGAGAAATTAGGTGCCTCTGGGATGTAGTAAACACTTGCATGCTCTCTGAAATGAATAATAAAACCTGTCATGATCAGGTTATGAACTAACCACAGACTAACATGGTTTTTGAACAAGAGTAAATATCAAATATGTAATAGATTTAAGAGAGTTCATGAGCTAGTAAGTCACAATTGGGGAAAAATCATTATTTACTCTGGTCTTTCTTTCTTGTGTTCACTTCCTGAGATGAGGGAAAATACCTCGTTTCAGAGTGCTGTGGTTGTCTTAGGAGTAGTGAAGTCTTCTCCAAACATCTTCAAATACTCAGTTTATAATGAAATCTTAAACCTTTGCATGTACATGGAAGTATGTCAACTTCATTATTCTAATTTCCAGAACTCAGCAAACCATGAAGCTGAATTCTGTAAGAGTTCTTGATTATAAAGTTAAGACCCACAAACTAGTAATAACACCTCCAGTACCACCCTTTCCCAAACCAATGGGGAGGGAAATGCCTTCACATTCAAGCTGTTCAGATGATGCTACTTTTTCCTTTGCTTAGTCTACTCTTCCTGGGACACTTTGTAGGATGATCGGAAGAAGCCTGAGGAAGGCACATGATTTGATTGCCTGGTTAATTTCCAAAACACTGTGTTGAAACTCTTAGTTCATTGCCTGGTTGCCCTTTGTAAGTGGATGGGATCTATTGATGGGAAGAGATGAATTCTCTCTGCAACAGTGCAAACCTTTGTGAAAATGGATCCCTTTATAAATGGCCCAATCCTCTCCCTGAAAAACAGATGCCAGAAGCAGTTGCGGGACATTATGTTTCAGTTCTAGAGACTTCCAGTTCTAAGAATAAAGTGAAGGAGTCATTATTTATCTAAACAAGGCCTTTATGCTATGGTTCAGTGGCTGCTGGACAGCCGTGTGATCTGTCTTGTGTAATGCCCTCACCCCCTCCTCTGCCCGTTTGGAAAAGAGAAAAAAGGACTTGTACTAGCTCAGAACATGCTCACACATCTCACTGTCTATTGTGCTTTGTCCATGATGGTCCATTAGGATTAGACAAACGTGGTGCTGGGCAGCCTCTCAGCGCCGGCCCGGCCAGCGCAGCAGCGCTGAGAGCGCTCTGTGTTGGGAAGGGAACCAGTGCGTCACTGACTGTGTGGGATGTGTTTACACGGATGGACGTGGTGTGTGCCTTCTCCTCAACAACACTGAGCTCCCATCACAAAACCCCTCCCTCTGAGGGAACAGGGGGATTGGAAACCGCAGTCTTTTATCTTTTGTGATGGACTTTTTTCATGCTGCTTCTCAAAATAACGCCTTGTATTTCTGTGGCTGAGGGTAAATGATGTGAGATACAGATTCCTGATCTTTCCCTGCTTCTGTAGGAAGCTGAATTTTAAATACAGAAGGAAGGAGGCAGCTGGCTGGATGCATACTTTCTGTGTGTTACTGAGTCTGTCAAAGTGTCAGTGTATATGAGGCAGCTGACTTCTCTCAGGAGCCTAGTGGTCAAACAAGTTACATTTTACAAAATAATATGATTTTTTTCAAAAGTGACTTAGGCACTTCAGAGCCAAGATCTCTTTATTTGATAATGGGGCTGGGGCTTATCTATTCAGGGAGGCAATACAGCTTTGCTGCCTTTGGTGTTGACCTCCTGATATGTACACAGCCCAACACAAAAGCTCCTCTTGTACTCCTCAAAATGTCACCCAAAGCACACAGTGCTCTGGAAACCATGTTTTGTATAGGGCTAGTCCAGGATCAGTGAGCACAAACTTGCAAAGAGCAGACAGACTCTGCTCTGCCCTCAAGGGAGGGCATGCCAGTGAAAGGGCAAATAATCAGAAGCCACTTGCTCCTTGATTATATATATATTATATATAGTGTGACAAACTGAGCACTGAGACTGTCTAAATCGTGAGAAGTTAGGTGGCCTCATTTTACACATGGGAGAGGATGTGGATTTTTATCTGGGCCCAAGTTAATGGGCATTGCAGCAAAGCAGGAGCTCAGCATCCCCATTTACTGGCCAAACTTGTACTGTGCAGGTGTTATGACCAGGCAGACCACTGATACTGCAGAACAACAGTGACCAGCCTGAGGTGACCATGGCACATTTCCTGCTGTGTGCTACAACAGCTGGACACAGGTTGCATGCTCAGAAGTATAAAAATTCTGTTGGCTGCTCTGAGGTTTCTTGAGCAATGACCAGATTCCAGTGTGTCAATGCCCCAACACAAGGTAATAAAATAATGTGTCCATTAACGCATACCTTACATAGTATCCAAGTACTGGTTTTAAAACACTCACATTGCAGCCTTCTATACTATACTACACAGCAAAAAATGCTTAGAATGTGATGGTTATTAGAACAGAATGAGTCCAATGAATAATTCATTCTTAATACTTTTTTTGCTCTATAATTGTAAAGTTATTAACAGAAGAAGAAAACAATTCAGCAAAACCTTTAAAAATTTCAAAGTTCCCATGGAAAAGAGCTCCATTTTTCTTTCAAGATTTTCTTGGCAACCCATGCTTATGATATTTTTAATTAGCATTCTAATGTAAAATGTACTAGTTACAGTATTTTGATTTTCAAAGTATTTGTAAATAAGACAACCCATATAATGTTTTTAATCTCTCCTTTATGATTAGAATCACAAGAATTACACAAGAATTTATTGAAATGGAAAAATACTAGCAATGCCAGTACTATCTCATGTGTATTTTAGCCTATATTTAGCATTAAAAAATGGATTCTTTTTTACTTGATAACATAAAAATTTATAACGTTCTCAGTTTTGTGGACTACCTTTTTTACCTTTTCCCTACTGAATCCTTTTGAAACCTGGAAAAGCTTTAATGCTTATATACAGATTCTGTTTCCACTGCTTTACTTCTTCTTGAAGAGTGCTAAATTTAGCTTCTTTACCTTAATTGTCCTACTGCAAGATTCCTTTTGTAGAGTCATGAGGAATCATATTAATAACATGCCTTAATTTACAGTAAAAATTTTGGTCACAATCACAGACTTGGAAAATCAGTGTTTTAACTTGGTCTTATTTCCTGATATTCATATTTTTTCCTCTTCCTTTCATCCACTCTGCTTTTGGTGTCAAAGTATGTCATATTTTTTGAAGGTGAAGGATTAATTCAAACTCAACAAAAATAAGAAAACATGACACAAATACATACACAGCGAAATTCAGTCCATGGTTGGAATGGTGGAGCATTTGCATAGGAGTCCCAAAGAATGTAGGGTGTATTTTGGATATTTTTAGCTATCAGAAAGCTTCTGGTAGTTTCCATTACTGTATTAGATGTCTTTATTTGGACATTTACACAAGTGAGTGAAATTGAGCATGAAAGTGAAATCTGCTATTTATTAAAAAACTCAATGTCTATCTATACCTATATCCAACCTTTTTTCCTTACATATTCATTTTACTACATAACCACCTCCAGTGAATTTGACTTATAACTTATTTTTGTATAGGTTTGGGTTATTTTTAATGTACAATTTTTAAAAAAATGTACAATTATATCAATCACAGTGCAGGTATGTGAATTAGGTGCCCCTCTGAGCACCTAACTCTGAAGCCTAATAATAGAAATGAGAACCAGACGTTTCTAGCAATTCCTGGTGCTTATCTCACCTTGTCTCAGGTAGTAGACATCATCCAGTGCAGGAGCACAGAGAGACTGCCAGGTCTGCTCTGTTCCCTTCTTGCAAATGTCATACTGTGAAGAGTTTAAAGACAGAATTGTAGAAAGGAGAAAAGAATGAGGGATGGACAAAAAAATGTGAGAAAAGAGGGTATCCTAACCTAAGAAGTAAATTCTCACTTGGCCTTGCTTTTAATATAGTCTATGTAAGAGCGTCCATTCATTCTGTGCTTAAACTGTGTAGTTTAAGCCCAATGGTTGGGCACACTGTTCAAGCTAGAGGGACCCACTTCCATATTTCGTCAAGTCATGATATCTCCAAAATATCTCCAACTGGGCACTTATTTTGCTCTTATTCTCAGATTTGCATTTAATTAGATGCTTCTGATGATGTGTTTTAAAACAGGACTTGTTTTAGGTAGAACAATCTTCTCAAGGGCAATTAGCACCATTAGTCCTCTTCTAACTCTGGCTCCTTCACCTGGCCTCCTACAATGGTTGTAAAGTTTACACTGGGAGGAAAGCAGTCACTCATGAGAAATAACTCAAGTGTAATCCTCTGAAAAATCTATTTGTACACAATACCTATTCTCCTTGCATGCCTCTCTGGTATATCAGTATAACAGTATATCACTACGTAGTAGTAGCATACAGCTAAACTGCATCATTCATGCACAGGAGAAATGCAGTCCTGACAGAAGCAAGCAATCTAAAGTGCTTGTGTACCTATGTAATCAAATGGTACAAAATCTTGTTTTCTTACTTCTCCACAGTAATTCGAGTGAAGAAGGGTTCAACTTTATATGCAAATACATTAAGAGTATATGATCCTGTTTAGATAGAAGTAGTGAGTAAAAATTATGTTATTTCTGGTTTAGACATCAAAATAAGATTTCTTCTGAGCATTAGGAAGTTGGCAGCTATTCCAATAATTTCTAATTTGGTTATATTCTCACAAGATAACATATCCTGCTTTCGTACAGCACATTTTCTTTAGAGCTGTCCAAAATTAGCATTGCTCACTAAAATAAAGTAAGGGTAGAGAGGGCATTAGAGTGATGGGCTGGTGCAGTGGCAAATACGAGCCAAAATAAATTATAAAATATCTTCTACTCTTTGAGTTTATGAAATATTACATTGGCATTTCAATTCCCAGCATCCCATCCAGTTCCCACCTTCCTAGACTCATATGGGCACACCCACCCTTATACCCTTTTCCTTGACCATGCCAGGTTAAGATCAGCAGCAGAAGGAAATTTCTGCTTCATGCTGCAGAGTCTACATGCCCACCATGAAACGCTGACCAGAGCTAGTATGGGATTGTCTGCAAAGGTGAGTAATGACACCAGGAACATGAAAGGCCTGGTCTATTTCAGTGATAAGTGTAATTGACCACAAATGCTGTTCATTAAAGGCATATGTAAAATAATAAAATTGCTTTGATGATAGCTCTAGCTACAGCTGTTATAGTTCTGGGTGGATCTGCTGATCTCCTGAGTCTTTTTCCTGGTGTAAGCTGATCCTGTGTGCCAGTGGAGACCAAGTGTTTGATTATGGTAACTCTTCTCAAGATTGGGGCTTTCATGCAGTTTAACAGGAATGTTTTGTACAAATATCTGCAATTGGATAGGGAGAGAAAATGTTAGAGATATTTGGGAAAAAAATGCTGTTTATTAATAACAGTCATTAAAATGCATTCTTCAGACCAAAAATAATATCAGAATCTCAAGTGCATAGATTAATCTTCTGTGCATTTCTTACTAGGTGAATAGCACCATCTTGGCTGCAGTGAACAGCTGTGTCCTCTGGTGTGGAGCAATCTCTTGCTCAAATTAAAAATTTCAGAATTTGACCTCAGGAGAGTTCTTCTTGAGTGAGGACTTTGAGTTCTGATTAAAAAAGGCCAATCATTTGTCAATAAATTGTAATCTTTCATCAAATAAAAATCAGTTACTTTTGTATTCAACCAAATTTTTTAGGCTGCTCATAAAATGTGATACTTGTCACAGAAAATATTTGTCAAACAAACATGGTTGATAAATTTCTGCAACATCCACTCATGTCTAGTTTACAGGTTTGCCTTACAAAGTTCCTTCCATTACTTACAGTCCTGCCTTCCTCCTGCATGCTCCCCTCCTCTCCCCCCATAGTGTAGCAAGTGGAATAAATATTTTCCTTGTCATCACTTCAGTGTTTCTTCACAAAGTTTTGGAAGAAGAGGAAAAAAGAAGCAAGGGCAAAGATCAGAACATTTTCTCTTTCATTGCAGTACTTCCTTCTAAAAACACCAAAATTTTAAACATAAATTTATTTATGACTTCAAGAACCATTGGAGATAGTAGTGGAAATGAAGAATCAGTTAAACTCCATTATAAATTTGTAGTTAGAGTAGTTATATGTTACAGTATTGTGATTTGATCAAATGTCTGGGAGAGTTTTACTATAAGCAAGAGACTCAGGAAAATTAGCACATGTCTGATCTGCCTGTGGGGATGGGCCAGGCAAAGTATGGGTTGTAGGGCACCAGCTGTTAAGGGGAGCTTGACAGAGTCTAAGGAAAGAAGATCAGTCTCACAAAACAGAGCTCTGCTTCCAGAGGGCTGATTCTGCTGAAGAGCTCTGAAATATTCCTTGTAACTTCAGGGGGCTGAATTTTGAGAGAAGGTGTTCTCTGTGTGCTTCCGTGTATGTGTGGAGGTAGTGATGTGGGGGGAGGTGAAAGTCTTCCCAGTGGAGCTTCATGAATTCATTGTTCCTACATGCTGTGCAAAAAACCTGTAGGTCTCTACTTAGAGTTTTCCATCACAGAACTGACACATTTGTCATCACTGTGTAGTTTTCTCTTATAGAACACATGGAAAAGAGACTTTGACCTGTCCACTAGGAGTCCTAATTTTAGTGGGAGTAGAAATTGTCCTTGGTATTTTATCCAGAGTTTTTGCCTAAAGGGCCACAGCTGACTCCTCAGACAGGCTGTCTGACACTAGCCATTTCTGCTGGAATCTGAGGTAAGCAGAAGTTGGTATGTATCTAAACCAAGAAAGACACAGGGCCAGTCTGTGTGGCCGCAGTCAAACCCCGCCACTGAGACTCAGTGAGTGGTACAGTTTCCTTTGGTGGTATAGGTGTATACTCACATTAGCTTCTGAAGAATGTCTTTAAAATATAATAAAGAAATCTACTTTCTTTGAGTGCCTGTGTCCTTAGAAAAGGATCTTCATTAGGAGGAAGGAACATGATCTTGTACTGGCTTACATATTTAGCCCAGCTTCCTGAGTAAATTAGCTTATCAAATTATGTTGTCTGCTCCGTCTGTCACTTTCCCTTTAGCTTCCTCCCAACAGCCCACACCTTTCATGCCCAGTAGGTGTGAAACCCATTCATCAGCTTAGGAAATATTGGTAGCAGAAGGATAAAAAATATCATCCTGGGTAGATGGCATGAAATGGCTAGGTAGAAACCATAATGAACATTCTGGAGAGAAACCCTGCTGGGATTCAGTCCGTTTCCCATTCTGAGAGGGGGCATCTAAGTGGCCAGTCAATGTATGTGCTGACTGGTTGAGCACTGCAGCATAGCTCTGAGCCAGACTGCTGCATAATGCTTTGTGTGTGGCGGGACAAATGAGGAGAGCAGTATGTGAAAGATTAATTTTTTTGGGAATTGGAAGGCACCGGAATTAAAGAGAGAATTAGAGACACAGACTTCAAGTTTCATTATGAAAAGAACAACATGTTTTTAAAGAAGCAAAAAATTGTGTGTTGTGCATCATCCTGTTTATGGTTACTGCTGTTGCACGCAGCCCTCCCACAGGAATGGCTACTTGCAGGGTATATTTAGATTACAGGGATCAGATTCCACTATACCACTCTACAGAACAGGTCAAAATTGTCCTGCTTGTTTCCATTTTCAGCAGAAATATTAAACATTTCATATGTGAATCCATAAATTTTTTAACTAGGATATAAACAGTAATATCTCTTCTCAAGAACTTTTTTTTGGTGTGCATAAAACTAACTGCCCTCTAATTCAGTGTTACAAGAACTGACTTTTTTCATGGGATCAAAGCCATACAGCCTTAATGGTGACTGGACTATCTCTGTACTGTCAATATTAACTCCAGCCTTGACTTCAGGTGCCTCCCACCATTAAATATCTTAAATGGTTTACAAATTCTGCTTGTCTAATTGGGTCTTCAGATGGAGAAATTTCTAAGAGTCTACAGAGCCTAATAATTAGCTTTGCTCAACAGAGTGTTGGGACAATCCTCACTGCAGTTTTGACCATCAGGCATTATCAGAGATTTACTGTGGTAATAAATCTTCTTTCAGAAGCTGCTCAGAAAGTGAGTTGCCAGTGGTAGTCAACTCCTACAACTGGGTTTAAAATTCTGGGGGTATGTCTGTAGTTGATTAACATTTTCCCATATTCTTGTAGGGAGACTCTGAAGATTAAATTTCTGGGACTACTTTGTGTTTTAAGGGAACTATACTGAAAATGGTTGGAAGGACAACTGACTGGTCTGAGGAGCTCGTCAGGAACAAAAGTTGCTGACAGAACATCTCAGGTATCTCAGAGCAGGAAGGTCTCTGAGAAGTGGTTCATCTCCCAAGCCTCACCTCAGATGTGTAAGCATTAGAAATCCCCAACTATCCATGTGTGCAGGACACTGTCAACCTAGACTGCACAGAAGATGTCAAGCAGCATGATCTGATCTGACAATTGCTGCAGACCAATTAACTCATGTGTAACTGGTGTGGCTAAGACTGTGCCTGCTGCATGCAGTGACAGGCTTCTGGAGGCACTTGTTCACTCTGCACTCTGGCAATGAAGATGTAGGATGGTTCTTCAAGCTGCCATGGGTTTCCTGCAGCTTGCAAATTTTAATAGTTAGAGGAGGGATGTCTTCCTGCTATGTCCCTTGGGGAGTTTCTGAGCTTTGGGTTGTGACTAGAATTATTACTAGTAAAGGCACTGCAGCTAGGGATGAGGGCAAATCTAACATGCAGCAGTGTCTCTCAGTGGTCTTGGACAGCCTGGAGAAGGCAGCAGTGCTTAAAGACCAGTGGTGGCCAGCTGTGGGCTCTGGGTTGATTTTTTTTCAAAGGGTGCTCGTGTATAGCAGCTCCACTGTGAAATGGGCTGGAATTCCTATGCCAGTCACCCACACCAACATCTGCATCCAGAAGGTCACTTGGATTCGCAGATCACCTAGTCAATTTTTAGACAGGCAGTGGTGAAAAAGAGCTGGAGCTCCATTAGCACTGAGTCATGCCAGCTGAGGCATGCTGGCTTTTCTTTTGCCTGAATTTGCTAGTTCTCTTGGCTCCCACAGTCTTGTCTAGAGGATTTAACACATCCTGAACCTGTGCAATAAGTGGCACTAATTTTATTTTAACTGAGGCAACCTAAAATGTAGGCATGTAGTCTGTTATTCCGTAGTTGATGAAAAAGCATCTGATTCACATCCAGCATCTGACTCATCTTGTGTGTCTTGGGCACCTGTCCTAAGACACACAGTGTTACCTGTGTGTTGCCTGTTACCTCTACCATGCCAAATGCAGCTGAAATTAGAAAATAGTATAAATCAAATTGAAGCCAATGAGTGTAAAATAACTGAAAATGTTGGTGATGTTCTTTGCTATGGCTTGTGCTAGTGTCTTTAGTGGCTGTGATGAGACATAGTGATGAAACTTATTTTCTCCATGATCGATAGAAGTCTAGCCAAATGCAGAATGATACTGCTATCGTGCGTGGTGACTGAGGCGAATGCTGAAATCTTGGTCAGGAAAAGCAACCCACACAGGATCAAGAAAGAGACTTCATATATTGAAGACCATCTGGTGGATGCTGTATCAGTGTTTTGAACTACAGTTCAGTCTTATACCACATTTCTGAGATGTAACATATGATTGGTAATTATTCAGGAGGGGAAATGTGAATACAGGCTGGCCTTACTTCACCAAATGCTTTCCTGTCTATAATGAACTGTCACTGAGATTTTTGTACATGTGTAGATGCCCTCAGAGGTTTGTAAAAAAATTGTCTCTTTGTTCCAGCCCAATCAATTGTGGAGACTGTGTGTGGAATGAGTATGACTCCAGTTGGGGTGGCTCCCAGACCCAAAGTGTAGAATCTTTTTGTTGAAAACCCTTAGTGTGAGGTAGGTTTAGACAAATAGAATGGAGCTGGTGCAGGTGGATGACTGTCAGCACAGAACAGTCAGCTTTTTGGCCAAGAATCCAGGGCCTCACTGCATCTCCAGAAAATGACATTAAGGCTTCCTCTCTAAATGACCAGAAAAAAAAAAGCTACATTTTCTAGTCTGTGACAAGCTGATCAATTGCTTGATTCTGGTTAATGGGTAATGGCAAAGTTCCACCCTCTGGATAACCCTGCCATGGTTTTTTTGGGAGGTCTCTCTTCACTGGGTGAAATGAAGTAACATTAGAGGGCATCCTCAGGTGCTCTGGAGTGCTCCCTACTAAAGGTATGCTAATCTTGCAGCACCAGATCGTCTATTCTTTGGCTTTGTTCATAAACTTGTGGAATCCAGTCTTGGCCTGTCTTGTTCCAGATTGCTTTGGAACCTACGCTGAAGCATCTGTGCAGAAGAGAATGGCAAACAATTTTCTAATGTGCCCTGCCAGGGTTCTGGTCAAGCCAACAGCTCTGGTTTGGGTAGCAAAAGACAGACCTCCAGGATAAGCAAAGCACCAAACAGACAAAAGCAAAGTCATGAAATGGACAAACTCAGACATTTTTTATGCCAGCTGCTGGGTGCCAAGGGCTGGCTTAGAGCTGGCACAGGAATCCATGATCAAGTAAGGTTCAACCACAATGAAAAACAAAAATGGGAATACAGCAAAAATAGAAGTTCTGAGATCATGTTTAGGGAAGGCTGGTGACATGCAGAGTACTCTGAATATAAAGAGCAAGAATGGCAGGACTAGACCCAATGGGGAAGTCCAGAGAAACTCTTTCACAGACCAGATGTTCACAAACCAACATATCTGTATGGAAGCAGCTTGTCAGAAAAAAATGGGTAAAATTTTGCAAGCCTATGAGTTTCAGGCAGAGCTGGACTGCGTGCTGTATTGCTACATCATTAAGTTGGAGAACTCAAGGCAGATTTATGGTGCCATCAAACCTGAGCCATGGTTTTACTAAATACTCTGTTTTTTAAAGGTACTTAAGGGCTTTACTGCATTTGGGCATTTTTACTGTGTTTAGACATGGTTTTAGCAACTGAGTTAGCTCTCATGATGCTGCCAATTGCTGTCAATGTGGAGAAATAGAAGTGTTTTTTCAGGACCATAACCTAGTAGACAGGGCTATATTTTTGCCTTGCAGGATTTAAGAATGACTAGAGACCATTATGTTGAACACAGCTTCTCCCTGTATTTGCTGACATCCAGTTCATATGGTGTCCACTAAGCTCATTTGTTAAGAATTTTACTTAAACCAGCTAAAAAATTTCTAATGGAGCAAACTTTTAGAAGTTGCTTCCACCCTTGCGTGACTCCCCATGGAGATTGTGAGTAGGGAGGAAGTGACAAAGAGAAAAAAAGAAAATGCAGGCAGATCCAACCTCTAGTCAAAATTGTTACTTCTTGCTGAGAAAAAAAAGACTAACTGTTCTCTTCTAACCTTTCTTTTAAAATAGTTGAACTTGTTTGAAAAGTAATAATGTGGCTTACTTGACTTTTAAAGCAGAAGATTATTTAAATTTTAAAGGACAAACCCAAAATCTAAAATTTATGAAAAGGAGAGAGAAAATTTAGCTGCTATTCCACAGCTTCCATGTTCATGCAGGAGTGATATACCCTGCAGGAGGCTGACTCAACTTTTTTATGACCCATCAATGATTTAATAGAAATCCTGATGTTGTTCCCCAAGCAACAAACATATTTCATTAGGCAGCAAGAGATGGCATAATGGACTATCTGTTGTGTTGTTCTCCCTTTTATCACATTCTCTCTTCCCAAAACACAGTTATTATAATGCAGCATTGGGTAGGGATGTGAGTTGTGGAAGTCAAAAAGTCCAAGGGATATTATTTGGCATGGTAGCATTATACTAGGCTTTGCTAAAATCAGGTGTGAAGCAGGAAACCTTAGCTACTTTAAATAGGGCAGAAACACCCTAAATTTATCCTAAATAAGGATAGCGTAAGGTTACTATTTATTATTAGTCACAGCTGACTATTTCAGCGATAGCTTTGGCTTTATTCAGGGGTAAATCTGCTGTTACCAGCTATACACTGTGGCCACTCTCCCTGCCAGTAGTCAGCTTTGGGCAGAGGATCAGCTGAATACCTTAAATTCTCTGTTGAACCTTGGCATTATTATGGAAGAGGTCCGCAGCCAACTCGTCCCTGGTATAGCTCCAGCAACTTAACAGATGGATCACTAGCAAGCCTCTTCTCAATTTCTCTGTTAAATATTCATGGAGCCAGCATGTGCATAGGCCCAAGCGTGCCCCTGGAGGTGCCAGCAAGGGTCTCTGATCTGGGGAAGATGTCAAATTGGCTAGTGGAAGTCTGAGGGCAGAAATGTTTTCCACAAGGATCCATCCTTCAGTGCAGAACATGGAGTGACAGCCATATGTGCAACTGTGCTGGTGAATATGTCTGCAGTGCATGCTTATACAAGCTATTAATAGGCCAGTGCCACACTGAATGCTAATGTGGGGAAACAGGCAGTGAAAGACAATGAAGAAATGCCTTGGACTAAGTTGAAGCACCAACCAAAGTAAAGTCTTCTTGTTAATTTGCAGTGAAGGTGAAGGGAAAAAAAACATAAGCTGCATTCCCCACTCACCTTTAGGATATCCTACTCTTATTTTCCGAATGTGCTTCTGAAAAAAATTGCTAAATGCAAGCTCATGAAGCCCTGGGGATTGTTTTTTGGTTTTAGATCCCATTCAGAGCTAAATAATGTGTTATTTGCAATTGTTTAATAGCAGTTGAGTATGCTTCTGGCATATAAGGGTCCATATAGGAGTTGGACTGGGGTTTTGAGCAGTACTGCAAACCAACATCTAAAATTATAGATATATATATATAATATATAAAATTATATATATATATATATCTTTTTAAAAGTCTGCAATATCTACAAAGCGTTAGGAGTGCTCTTTTAAGTCTGCCTGGGGTGGAAAGGAGGTTGCAATTTTCTTACTTTGACAAATTTCTATTTCCCCTGCTTTACCAGAAAGAGTGTTTATCATTATGTCTCATTAAAAATGTTGCAGAGAAGTAATTTGTGGTTGTTTCAATGGAGTGTACAGCACACAGTATGGAGAACTAAAAAAAAATCTTGGGAAGGAACATACTTATTCCCTCTTGAAAGATTTATGTCCAGTCCTCTGAAATTACACAATGATGACAAGCTACTATATAACCAGAATTCCTAATAAAACAAATTTGAATAAAATTGAAATATTTGGAGTCAACTCAATGCAAGCCTATTTGTAATATGATATTACAGAAGATATGTAATATGCATATGTTCTAATGAAGAAACAAACATTTCTGCTTGCCAGTGCTAGTCATAAGTACAATATGCATTAACATTAAGGTGGAATACCTGGAAAAGGTTGTATTGCAGCCTTGTTGTCCTTTTACTTCACAGTGTAAAACTTTTAATGCTTCTTAATTCAGTCTAGTAAAATATGACAACAGAATTTTGTCTAGAAAAGTGAGAATAGAGTGTATCACCCAAAAGTGTCTGTATAATCTCAGGAGAGAAAAGTGGACTTTTGTAAATGAATATGCTTGAAAAAGTCTGTGCCTTTGTACTTTAAAACCAAGATTATTTCTGCTGTGTTTACAATCAGCTGGATGGGGGAAAGAGAAATAGGAAAGTACTTCTAATGGAAAATTTTGTTTTTTCCTTCAATCAAGATTTGTTCCCTGTGGTTGCTTGTTCATATGTTCCATGAAATTCCTTGGTAGAGAAAAATAGTGAACAAAAACTGATTTCAAATATAGCCAGAGTACTGGCATTCATTTCTGGAATTTGCAAGGCTGGCTAGATGGTTTCAAAGCTTCTAAGCAGTTACAAGTGATTTGACTTGCTGGAGTGTACAGCTATTCGGTATATTTGACCCATTGTTTTCAAGATGAACAGCTTTTATTGCTGATTCTATGTGTGACCATGATGACTTCACTTAATTATTTGTATTTCACCATGTCTATTACAAAAAATGAGTAATAGTTCTTGCCTGCAAGTTGATTCATTCAAGCATTGAATCATAAAAGCATGGATTACTGACTAATTACTGATTAACTGTATCAACATCTTTAGTCAGAATATCCCCTCTAAGAGTACAGAGAACATATTAATCAAGAACATATTATCATATGCTTTTGGGGAGTAATTTAGAAATTATTCTATTCCTTGAATACTAGCATTTGAAAAACTGTTTTCCAGAAATGTTGGGCACCTAATTTAAAACTTTTTAGAGTGTAATTTTGCTTAGCTCTTGAAATCTCATGGCTCATTTATTACACAAATGGAGTGAATAGAATAGGTCACTTTGTGAAAATTAATCCAGTAAGTACAAATTTTGTTTTGTTCTGGAATATATTTTTGCTTGCTGGGCCTTTAAATTTATAATCTATTTCTTAAGAAAGATACTTTTAGCAACGGCTATCATCAGCCTTCTACCAGTGTTGGAAAATTTCAGTTAAAGCTCAGAAGGAAACAATTGTCATGTTCTAGTAAAACATCAAGAAACCTGAAACATGTCATCTGGCTAATAATGAATTTTTTAATTTTTAATGACTGTTACAATTAAAAGAATCAAAAGTGGAAGTAGATTATAACTGGAGTTATTTTCTTTTTTGAAGATGTTAAAAAAAACTTAAAAAAAAAAAAGTTGAGATCTTCAGAAAAATATCAACAAATTTTCCATGTAAAAAATATATAAAACGTGATCTGTTCCTGGGAACAACTTTGACTTTTGGCAGTCTGTTTTCAATATAAAGCAAATTACGAAAAATCTCTCAATTTTTAGTTTTAGTAGTATTTTATTAGTATTTATTTCACAGTTGTTCTGTTTGTTAGATAAGTGAGAAGTGAATTTCACAAACATGAGTGTTAATTATAGTAAGTTAAAATAATTAACTGAAAGTTCTCATTTCCACTTTGATAGCAAAATAGCCTATCTTGTGACATTTTGACACATCTCTTTAAAACCCTCTGCTAAATCAAGATTATAAGAAATAAATATGTGAAAACAGAGATCAGAGGAAAAATAGATTTTAAAGTATCTGAGAAGGCTTGAATTACCTTATTATTCTCATCAATGTTTATGGCTATTCTTCAATAGAGTGGAATTTTGAGTCACAGTACGTCGCATTCCCTGATTGCTGGTTTGATGCTACCACAGTATTTTTTGGTCTGTCTACAGTAGATCATCCAACATATGCACATACAGAGAACTATTTAAGATAGAAAAAGAGGGTAGAAACAATGCAATACTGAGAAACCAATGTGCTTACACATTGCAACAGAATAGGTTGTTATCATCTGTTCTTCCTGATGAAAATCAGTCACTTGTATTACAGAATTTTATTATGGATATTCAGGAATTGTGTAGTAAGCACAATGCTCCAGTGTGTCCCACTGGGTCCTATTCCTCTCATCATCCCGGTGTGTGGCCAGCACTGTACCATATTAGGCTCTTAAGGCCACCAAACTCAGTTTTCATTCTCAAAGGAAACAGTGATAGAGTGGAGAAGCAGAATACAGCATAATTAGGTCTCGTTCCAGCAGGGATCTTGGCCAGAGAAGTAACTTGGACTTGTGCAGCTGAGAAGCATTCCCAGGTCCCTGACCTCTAGATGACAATGTTCATAAAAGAACCATCTAGATCCTTAATGAAACTCCTAAATTACTTTTAAGGAAACTGCTTAAAATTTGAGTCAAGAAGCAACACATATGTCCAAGCACAAAAGGAGCGCTATAGGTTTTATTTTCTGCATTCATTTATGCCTTGTGAAATTGTTTTCTGCACTGCTGTGATGTAGTTCCTTCCATTATTCTCTCAAAGGAATTATAGTCTCATATTTTTTTCCCCCTTTGGTGTGTTTGGCTTCCTGCTTTAATCTAATTCTTACAGCTCAGGGGAATCATCAGACCTGGCTGAGATTTGTATCTTTTCAGAGAGCTCATCAATAGTTTACATAATGCTGTGGCAGGCCTAGGGTTCACACAGCTGGAGAGGTACTCGGCAACAGGCCTGTGTTAAGGAGAAAAAGCCTTATTGAGAATCTCAACTTTGTTTAAAGAGGTTTTTTCTTCTGAAGAAGCCAAAACAACACAAAAGCAGTGTGTGCAGGTTTGCTGGCAGCTGGTGTGCTGTGACTGATGATGCTTGTGTTAATTATGCTCTCACTATTACCATGTGATCCACCCATCTGCTTTTTGAAGCCAGCTGTTTTCCTTTATCTTCCTGTTGAACTACCAGTTATTCAGGGCAATGACCATCTTTATGTGGTGAGCAAGGAGAGAAGCAAGAGCACTGAAACTCTGATGTGGGGGTAGCACTGTCGTGGCTCAAATAATCAAAGGAGTAAAACACAGGTTTGCAGGTCTGGCCACATTATCTTTTCCACGTTTTATGTCTTTAAATTTTAATTAGGATTGGACCAAGAATTATTGGGAAGATTAAATTGTTAAGTTCAACCATTCCTGGAATTCAGAAAATGTCCCTAACCATTGTCTAATAATGCAAGTTTCAATAAAAATATGTCTTCCATATAATTAATATAAATGTGTTTTACCCAATTAACTTACCTCCTCTAATTTTTGACTGATAGCTGCAGTGGTGCAGTATTCTTGCTGCCCTTTATAGAGCAAGACATACCACTTGGCCTAGAAAAGCCATATCTTTTAGTCCTTTGTTATATGAGAACACTGGCATTCATGTGGAGAGCAGCCATTCTCCAGGCAGTCATGCACATGCCAAAATAAATAAACAGATGAATAAATAAATGAAGAAATGAATCCTGTTCCTGTAAAATAATGGAAAAGGTTAAAACAAACAATCCTTCAGAAGTAAAAAATAAAGTTTGTGAACTGTCGCTTTGCAGTGTTTGTCCTGTTCTTGACTAAACAGCCCGGGATATATATATAAACACCCCAAACATAACAGCATAAACAAAGCTGTTATTATAATTCCAGAATTCCTGTTGTGGCCTTTAGAAAACATGATCTTGTTCTCTCCCTTGGAAGAACACTCTCCCCTTCCACCTTGCCATTAATAGTTCCCTGTGTTTTTTCTTAATCTCTTAACATATTTTCCTCTAACAAGCAAAAAATTCCAGCCAACCATGAAAAAAAAAAAAGTTAACAATATTTCTGTAAGATCTTGCCCACAAATAAAGAAAAAAACTACACATTATTTAGAATTATCTTAATGTTGCTTGTAGAAATTTTAATAATATTATTATTGTTCAGATTAACTTTCATCATTTCACTGATTTCTGTGAATGACACTGCAGAGCCTACTTTGTTCTCTTGAACATGCTTTGATCAAATTGATTAAAAGAGAGTAGAATTTGAAAAGGAATAAAGTTGCATGCTAGAGACTGAGAATTTCTGCAGGATAGACCTGTTCACATTGCACAAATATTTAAGCCTTTCCTTTTATTATACGTGCAGGGTAAAACTAGTCTGAACATATGTGTTGATATAAAGGTATGTCAGAAACAAAAATTTACATTTATCAATGTTTTTACTGTAATTGAGAAGTATCAGAGAACCTTGAGTTTTTCCATGCTTTTCTTGAAATTTCATGGCATATTCACAAATCTGACCTAAGTGCTGTAATTCCTTGTTGAGTCAGTTTTTTCTAGCTTTAGTGAAGTAGCAAAATAACTTTTGTAATTGGAAAGATCTTAACTGCACAATTTAAATCAGAATTTTGGGAATACAAAAAATTTAAAACAGAGCAAAGTATAAACAATACAATGTAGACCTTCAGAATTTTGGTAATTAAATGAAAAGTATCTGCCAGTCTTATATTGCAATATAATGATAAAATTTGTTTTTCAGGATAAGGGAAATCTTATACCACTAACATACTCCAGTCTGGATTTAAAACTGAGAAGGAAAAGTTACCCAAAGCTATGAATTAAATAATTCTCAAGGGAAAACTGGAGTCCCTTACTTGAAGATGTGACTGCTATTGCTTTAGCTTACTGTATTTTAGCGGGTATTGGAGGGATTTATGAGGAATGGGTAGTAGGTAACAAATAACTTCAACATGGCAGCTGAAATAAAGGTGGCGATTCTTCCTGTCATCCTAGTCCTAATGCATTTAGCTCTTGCACTTCTTTTTAGTCCAGATTTTGATCTTAAACTTCAATCTGATTTTTTCCAGATCTCGATTTTTCAGAATCCAAACCAGTGAAATAGAGATTTTTCTTGTTTTATTTTTCATATATTTTCTTTAAATCTTTGGCCTCTTCTTTGTGAGAAAAGTCACTAACAGCCATGTGAATTATTCTTGAATAAATAAACCAGTTCTTAGAAGAGATCCCATCAGCTACAACCTGTCTTCAGTTTTTCAGTTACATATAAACATTATTCCATGTTAATTCTTCCTGGCTGCAAATATTTGAAAAGACCAGTGACTGGACTGCTCTGTGTGCATCCAACATCTGAAGCAAAGAGGACCCCTTACGTGTATATCGAAGCAATTAACCTTCTTATCATGTGCTTGGGAGCATGCAAGGTGAAGTAGCACTCTGGTGACATCATTGTCAGGTCACTGTACAAGAATAATGAAATCATATAGGGAGGTGTGCCCTGAGGCATACTCTGTTGCCATAATTAGGTTGAAGGCTCCCTTGGAAATGATGTCTTGTTGCAAGAACATTTGCAGGAACTAATTGTGGTATGTTTTTGCATCAGTATTGGCATACTGCATCATTTATGATCTGAAAATAGCTGTAATTGTGTTCGTGATTGAGTCATTTCCTGAATTTAGTATTCTAAGCAGAGTACATATTAAATGACTAACACACTCTTGACTTTGTCATCTTTTTTATCTCTGGCTGGATTCTTAAAAAGATCTCTTTGTGCTTTTGCATTTTTAAACCAAATTAGATTTGGTGTATTTTAGTGCTGCTGAGACTGACAGGTTAGCAATAATCCTTGTTCCCAGACAGAGCGTGCGCAGGTGCTGCAGGTTCTTCCCACCATCTTGCAACTCTGCCAGTGCATTTCTGATCAGCACCACCTCTGCTGTGCCAGGGATGGCAGGCTTATTTTGAACAGTAGGCACAGTGAATTTTTGAAATGGAGAAACGGTCAGTAGGGGATGAAGCTGAGGTCATCACTCCTGTTTCATTTGCAGCTCAAGTTGGAAACAAATGTACTCTCCTCAGGTACTTCCACTCTGGCTATAGTAGTCTGCATCTTAGTTCCTCTGAATTTTTTTCCTGTGGTCCCCTCCTACTTGTAGGGGCACCTTTTCTTTGTTGTGAGGTTGCACTTTTGTCTTTTTAACTGGCAGATCCTCCAGAAAAGATGAAATGACAGTTGTTTGCAGTCTTGTGAAAGCAAAATAAACAACTGGCACTGGTTTTTAGAATACTGCTAAAGATCTAAAATCCTGCTGCCACTCAGAGGGTGCTGCATATTAATTATGAATCATCAATATTTTTGGTAGCATCATTATCACACACACAAAAAAAAAGGGCCCTACAGTACTTGCATTCATATCAACCCTTTTTATTTAATTTATTTGGACTGCTTTTCTATCCTGTACCAGTTAATCGCTAGCCCTATTTCAACTCAGAATCTGAATGTTATTTACCATCTGTCTCCAAGGGATGCACTTGCCAAGTCCCTTAATTTGCTATAATTGGCAGGTTTTCAGTGTACATAATTTATATTAAAAAAAAAAAAAAGCTGCAATCCTGAAAAAAAGAAGATTAATTAAATCATTTCTTCTGGGCCCCTAGAAGTGTTCCAAAAGGATGGCTTTAAGGCCACAAGGTCTACTCTGTGTATGTGCTGTCACAGCTGATCACATTAAAAATGTATGTTGGGTTGGTCCCTTGTGCCTCTGCGCTGGTCAGAAGGATGTCACTGGCACCTGGGTAACATCACACATAAACAGTGAATTAAACATCTTGCATTTGCATTTGTGCCTTTTGTTCACACACTACAAACTCCTAGGCTGCAGTATAATTTATGGATACCTCCATGTAGGGAATTCTGTAGCTGATATGATAGGAAATGCTATGGAAAAAAAATAAAAAATCAGCCCCCCAAGCAGATGTACAGAATACTAAATAGAGCTATGGAAAGACCACAAATGGACTGAAAGACATTGCACATGTGGTTTGTAAACATGATTTATACCTCAGTTTCTCTGAGCTCCTTGCTGCTGGCAGCACCTGGGTGAGGAGGAACTCGTGGTGCAGTGACACAGTGCCCTGTGCAGGCAGCTGTCAGTCCAGGGGTTGTCAGCAGTGCTCATCCTGACCTACCTGGATCAGGATGACTACAGTTGACTACAATGGCTCTTCTGCTGCAGTTCTCCCACTGTCCTCTCAAGGCAGTGACAGAGGAAGGGCTAATGGAGAGAGGGAGGAGTGTGAGTCACTCTGTTTGCCCTGGAAAAAGAAAGGCACAGAAGAAGGTGTAAATTTCCTTGTTGCCTTTACTGGATCTGTGATGATATCCAAGAGATATATGTGAGACCTTCACAAGCCTCAAAAATTGCTAATATGTGACCATGCAACCTTCTTTTGTGTCAGTCACTGTACATTTATATATATGAATAATCCAAGAAAAGCATGAATTAACTAAACTAAACTAAAGCATGAATAAATTAAACTGTGTGAAAACAAAGCTGGATAGGTCTGTTGTCTTCCTGTTCTATTACAATTTGGCATGTACCATTACAAAGTCAAATGAGATGGTTTTTTCTCATGATGCTCATTTTCCAGTGGCCCAAACTGCCCCTTTTTCAAAGTTGGGTACCCATCCATGTTTGATAAAGCTAACTCTCCTAATGTAGAATGAAAATGTAGGTGATGTTGAAAGGAGCTTTCAGTTCTTCATTGACCTTTTGAAATTTCAGTCTTCCTTTCATCAGAGAAAACACATTTTCAGAGAAAACATATTTTCCAATATCATAACTATTTCTCATAGTATTTCAAATGGAAATACTTAGGCTCTGTAACTGAACATAACCTGTATTGATAACGATGTATTTGGAAGTCATTCTGGAGGGAGGAAGGCTGACTTCAGTGATTGTAGTGTATACTAGATTAGCTACTGTCAGTTCTTTGAAAGTCACTTTTTAAGATTACAGAAAAACACATTCATGGAGTTTCATCTCTTCCCTTACCTGAAAGGCATCATTAAACAAAATACTTTCCTTGTCATGTTAAGGCCTGGGAAATAAGCATGGTCTGTGATGGATGGTTTCCCTGTTTTCCTGTTAAAATGGGAATAGCTACTCAAGTGCTTTAGGATATTTTAAACTGTACTACTGTTCTGCAACTGAAATACACTAATTCAGAGCCAAATTTATTAAATATTGATTTACATCAGGGATGTAATGCTTTTTTCAAATAACATTTTATGCATATATTGGGGTGTATATTGCTCAATTCCCAATGTAGAATTGGAAACTTTACCAGTGCCTTCAAGCACCTATACAAGATTTGGGCAAATGGATGGCTAAATAGGTACAGTAAATATACAAAGGAGTATTCCCTTTTGCCTCTTTGTGAATTAATTACACCAGCAGTAAGTGAATATTCTTATACAAGTCACAAAGAAGTCCAAATGGTCCAAAAAGAGAGGGTAAGCTTCCAAACACAGGCCTGTGAAAACAGAAATAATTGTCTAGACTTGTTTTCTATAATATTCTATATTATGGGTCATATTTTAAGACAAAGTGCTTAAAATACTAGTGCCATGATGTTCTGATTATTTTTTTGTTTCCACGCACATTCCTTTCAGTGACTTAAGTTCTCACAAATGCAGTGCAAGTTCATTTGTTATTGCAGGTCTTTTTGCAGGGATAGCAGAACAAACCCCAGCTTTCCTGTCATTTTTGGTAAGATGCATAGAATTTGGTCTGCTCTAGGTAATTGCTCAGAGTGTCTGAATCATTGACTGCTCAGTGCATTTTGACAGCTACGAGAGAGGAAGAGGACCACAGTTATTTTGCCCAAACTGATATAAGCATGAGTGAGACAGATGGTTATCTTAGATAAACCTTGCACCTTAGGAGAAACTGTCCCATACATTACATGGCAGTCCTAGATTAAGTTTTCTTCTTGACTGATGGCAAAGTCCATATCACAAATCTGTTTTGAGACTGAGAGCACCTGAGGCTAGGGTGTTTCAGGGAATTTCAGTCTGGAAAACCCAGCACCTCTCTGTGTCTAGTATCTATCTACTTGTCTATCTACCTACCTATCTAATCTCATCAGACTACTGCCATTACTTTTAAACAGCATTGAACTTCTCATTAAAATAATTTTTATCCAGTCTTTCTTGCAAGCCTGGAAGTGTCTGATTTTGCATGGATCTAAGAAATGATTTGAGGTTTTTGGAATTAGCAAGATGCCAATCTTAACAAATTATTTTTCAAAGCATGGAGATTAACTTTGATAAATGTATCATGTTCATCTATTCTTGTACATACATCTAAGTATCATCTAAGTGGGGTAATTTGAGTTTTAGTCACATTCAGAAGGTAGACATACAATGTAGAAAACCATATTGATCTTTTAAAGGTGGGAAGAATTTCAACTTTAATCTGGTTCTACCTTAAAGGCACTTTAAAGTGGAACATGTTTGAGAAAGGTCTTTTGCTGTGTTTATTTTGGGAGATGTGAGGTTTTTTATTTTTTGTTGGGTTTTTTTTTGTTTTTTGTTTGTTTGTTTGTTTGTTTTTAAATTTTTTACTATTTCATCAAAACCAGTCACATTCTAGAAAAACCCTTGAATTTTCCCAATACATCTTCTGTAAAGAATATCTAGGAGAAAAAACAATTCATTCAGAGATAACCAGTAATGGAAGGAAAAATACAGAATTCTTTACAGAGGCTGCCTATATATAGAGTTCAGCTGAAAACTATTTCCTTTCATATCTAGAATGTATCAAGCTGAATTAAAATGTCTTTTGTTTCTCAAATTAAAAAAAAAAAAAAGATAAGGGAAAAAGATGAGGAGTAAGGAAAATAAGGGTAACAACCACACTCCTACATTTCTACATGGAATTCTCATTATGCTATCTATGAGGAGGAGTTTTTTACATACAAACTTTTTATGGAACCTAGGTGGTCTCATCTAAATATCAGTTCTAGCCCTCTGAAAAAAGTCCTACTGAAATTCTGGCTTGCTGAGGTCTTTAAAACTCTGATAGTTACTCTCATAGCACTTCTTTAAGGGAAGCTGAGTCCTCTGGGAAATCTGGCCTTTGACGTAGGCATGGTGACATTTGTACACAAGTCATTTTACGGGTAAGATTTCAGTGCTTGGTGTTTTCAGAGCAATGGCTCTCCTCTAACCCTGGACGATTTGTCCTTTGCACTGTGGTGCTTTTATTTTGTTATCAGATTCATGCAGCTCTCAGTGGCTATTCCAAAGAATGTCTGCAAGGTCATGGGAGTCTTTGCTGATTCAGGAAAGACGTGTTTCATTGCAAAAGGCTGCTTTTATTTTGTTTTTGTTTTCCAGCATGTAAGCATGGAATGCTGTTGTGGTTGTTTCAATGTTTACAAGATATTTCCTTCAGTGATAGTTTCACTTCTGCCAAAAGAAAAGTTAAAAAAAAATCCATTAATGAGCTGACAGTGCTTTTAATACTGCTTCAAAAGGAGAGGGAATTCTCGTGTGCCAAACAAATGTTTGGAGCAGTCTCAGGCAGCAACATTTGTTCTGCAAGGGAATGAGCCACAATAGGACACTTCAGCTGCTGAACATCTAAAAGTACTCAGATGATGTAGTGTTCAGATGCCCAGCCAGTTTCCAAGATAAGTAGCCTTTCTGTTGATGTGGCAAAAGGCTGTGCTCTACTTAACGCAAATGGAGGGAAAATCTCCCAGCTCAAGGTTTAAGACTCCCCTCAGGAAAAAGTTACAGAGCTTTAGGCAGAAGTGTGAAATTGGGAGTATTACATGTCTTGGCTCATCAAGAAGGGGGATGCTCTTGACAGAATAGAGGCACATTCTTGATGTTTGTCAAATTTTCTGACACATTTTTATCCATTTTGAGACAGCGACAAAAATGTTGCAAGCATTTTTGTAAAATGTTAGTCTCATTTTCTGACCAGAATTTTATAAGAAAATGACAGCAAAAATTGGAAAGTGGGATTTCTTGCTTTCACAGGCACTACACTGTCTCAAATCATCTCCAAAAGAACAATTATGAGCCAGAAAATAACAAATACAGCTTCTGAAACATTCATCCTCTTTTATTTTTAATTGTTGCTCTCTCTTTCAAGAAAGTTTCACCAAACACAGAATTCTGCATTGTGTTCTGAGGATTATCCAAGGGCACAGTTGTTCTTTTCTGGCTTTCACAAGCTTGGGCTAGCAGTCAGGCAACATAGTTCCTCTGTCTAAAGACCTGAACACTTGAAGTTGGCAGCTACATTGGTTTTGTTCATGCACTCTGGGTGAAGTCTTACCTTTTAGATAATTTGCCTTTCTGTTGCAGGAGGTCTTCGCTCTGAGAATCGCTAACTTGGAATTATTCTGATATTCCTAACAAGTACAGGTAGCTAAGTTATACTTAGATCATGGTAAGGAGGGAATTTTTCCGCAGAGTGCAGCGGAACTCTGTGTACAGTTCCGCCTGGGAAAAGCATCAAAAAATTATCCTGTGCACTCAAGACAGATTTGCTATTCCATCAGAACAAAAAATGTGGATAATCTTCCTGATATTAAGGCACGTGGCTTGCGATTTACTCCTCAGATCATCCGTTGGACCAATATCTCAGCTAGTGCTAATTGATGTAGCTCTGAATTTAATTAAATTTTGGAAGCTCTTACTGCCTGAGAATCTGTCCTATAGATTGCTTTTGGAATAAGCATATAAGCTTGATCTATTCAGAATTGCAATTTATGCTTTAACTGAAGGTAAATGATGGCTATTTGGTGATTAATATCCTGTTCTTATGCCAAGTCAACTTAAGATGCGCTAACTTAATTTATCACTATCCAGCAGTTACTATCTAACTGCAATTATTAAAAAAACCCATATCATTTTGACCTTTGAGCAATCATGCGGGCAGACCATCCCTTAAAGTTTGCCTCTAATTTTCTATAACAGTAGCACTTCCTTTTCTGCAGAAGTAGGATTACAGGGAAGTGCAGGCTGAAGTTTTGATGGTGGTTTAGGAAGCTGAAACTGAGGAGGGAGACTTTCAGAAGGATCAAAGGCAGCAGAGGACAGTGTTTGTTAGACAAAAAGATCAATTTCTAATTATAAAATTACCACAGTGCAGGCGTGCATGTAAGGGGTAGTGGCGTGTAAAGTGTTATCGAGGTGTAGAAGGGCCAATCATAAATAAAACAAGTTTTAGGTCCAGGGGACCTTTATGGAAAAATGCTGTGGGTGCAGTCAGTGCCCTCATCAACTCTGCCTCTTTTGGAAATGGGAAGGAGTTGGCTGCTTTGAACCTTCTGTGGAGTCCCTGCTCTGAGCACTGGTTGCAATGGCATGATTCACTGCTGCAATGGAAGAACTTGAATAATTATTACTAGGGGGTGCAATGGGGACCTTATTGTTCAGCACTGCATTTTGAGATTCATTAAGATGAAAATTAATGTGTACTCAGATGTGCTGTGTTTTGGGGACAAATATCTGTATGCATATTCTCTTTTCAAATAATAGGAGAACTCCAAGTATAAAAAAGCTGTTTGAGCTCAGAAAGGCAGTAAAGAGGTGAGATTGCCTGCAGTTGGGTCCATGCCTGTCTATTTCCAAAGGCAAGGAAATTATAATTTTTTCATATTCCCTCAGGCAGCAGTAACCAAGCCAAGTTGGCTCTAGCCAGCTCTTGTTTGTAAAATGTAATTCTGTGGTAATGAGCTGGTGACAACTTGAAGAAAAGAGTCTAAACATCCTGAAAACAATTCCAAACATGACTAAATATGAGAAGGAAACTTCTAATAATTTCTTCATGAGAATAAAGAATAACACATATAAATGCAAACATAATTTATTTTCTAGATAAGAACATATATATTATGATTCTCTTCCATTCTTTTTCTCCCTGAATATATAGGTAAGTATACATCTCTATACCTGTTATCTGCCTCTTCAAATGACCTATATTTCATGCAGGAGCTAGCAGTTTTGTCATTGTTGGAAAAAGCAGAAATTGAACTCTTAGCCAACACCTGATGTGACCACAGGAGATGCTAGCAGATTAAACCTGTATGTGTGATGATGTATCTGCCTGGAGATTTTTATGCTATTTTTATGCTTGTTCTGATTTCACAATTTATAAGGCTTGCCCAAGGCAACAATGCAGCAAAACCAATCCAATAATATAGAAGAATATTGCATTACATATTTTAACAAATAATGAAATAATCAATATAATGCATGCTAGGGACAACCAAGCCAGTTTTTTCCCCTCTGAGAAAATCCACTGTATTCTAAAGCAATTTAACTCCCTCTTCTTTTTCTGATGCTTTCCCCTTTCCCCTTTTCCCATTTGTGTCTTGCTAACATAAGCCAGCATAAATTTCTTGTGTTCCTGATATCTTAAAATCAATATCTAAGAGGCAAGGAATTTTAGTTCAGTCTAAAACACTGTGAGCAGTGGTTTTTGGACCTCAGGATCATAGCATCATCCTGGTGTCCTTGTTCTATGTCCCAAACCAGTAGGCCACTTGGAATAATTTCTGTCAAAACCATGGCGTTTGGGGTTTTTTTCAGCCTCCTGAGCAGCGACAAATGGTTTATAGAAAATCATGACTTGGTCTTAAAAAATTTCAGACCAGTGCAAGACTTCAGAGACAGTTTGCCAGGAGTCAGTGTTATCAGCGTGTGAGTGAAACTGTGCTTGCATTAGCCATCCTTGCTCAAAGCAGGCCAGGCTGTAAAACAGCATGCTGGGGGTTGACTCTTCAGTGTTACCTGTTACTGGAAAAGCAGGCCATGAGTACTCAAACCCTCTTATTCCAGAGGCAATCACAAGCAATTACACTCATTGTGGAAACCTGAAACTCATCTGAGGCACCCAAAGAGCATGACATTAATGATTGCATTTTAAGGAAGTTCTTGCTTAAAAAAAATTACTAAGGAAGCATGTGACGACTCATGAAACAGAAATTCAGCCTTCATTCTGCTTTCTACAGCTTGTAGTATATTTTTAATACTTAGGGGTTCTTCCAGAGTAATAGGAAGGTCGGGGGGAAAGGGGTAGGAAAGGGCATATTTCAGATGGCAATCTATCCCTTTTATCATAAGCCATTTTTTTTCCATCTGTGAGAATTATGCTAGATGAGTCTGATAACCAGTCAGTAACACCAAGCTGAATTTCTATCATGGTAATTACTTTTGTGGTGGTTTGCAGTGAAAGATAATACAATGAGGTGGGTGGCTATTCAGTGTCTTTAATATCCACATTATATTCTCACTAAATATAGCCTTGAAAGCTTTTTATGGAGTGTGAGAGGGCAGAAATATAGCTGGATGTTCTCAAACTTAGAAAAACAAAAGTAACAAATAAACTGTAGGAAAAATGAAGACCCAGTTGTAAGATCCGTTGCAGCAGAGACTGTGATGACCTTTATTGTCCCTGCAATATTAACAGAATAATAATTTCAAACATTTAATGATCCAGCATCCCAGTCCTGTCATCTTCTCTGTGGAAGCCAACAGTAAACTCTTTAAGAGCATCTCCTACATGTTCTGAAATTACCACTTAACACCAAGAGTGATATTATTTTTTACATTATTGCATTACTCATCTATTTAAATTCCAAATACCTATTGTATGCCCACTGTATGTGTAAGCACATGGATTAAGGGGAGCTGTACCAGGCTGTGTGAATGTGTTTTGCTTTGTTTTGCTGCAGCAAGGGAGTTCACTCTTTGCAAGGTTGATATAAGAAATTTTCTCTGTGGTTGTCCAGCTGGAGAGGTGCAGTATCAACATTCACTGCCTGTGAGTATCAGCATACATGCCTGGGCTCAGCATAGCTGCTCTCCAAAACCTCTGGTTGAGTATATAGTTTAAAATCCACTACAGCATGAGGTGTTTTTCCTCACATTTCTGCCTCTTATTCAGGAGATGCAAAGCCTTTTACTCTAGTGGGCAAGTAAGCCTCACAGATTCAGTATTAATGCACATCACGCAGCAAAGTTGGAGGGAGCTGCTTGGGGACAGCTAGAGAGTCAGCAGCAGGGCTGAAACACTCAAGGAGCCCTCTGAGGTAATGCTCTTATCTATTTGACCACCAAACTGCAGTAAGTACTTGCTTAAGTGCTCAGCTGCTGTTAAACCCTGAACTTTCAAGGACAGGAGAACAGCAGATAAACGCTGAGGAGCCCAAGAGCAGACATCCACTTTTTTCAGCGGAGGGAAATTAGCAGCCAAAGGGTTAATGGTATCTGCTAGAAGACGGCAGCAGTTGAATGCTCCCTGCCTTTTTCCCGGGGCTGTCTCTGAGGGATTTCGTGAAAACAAGGCCAGGACTCTTTGAGGGAAGCCAAAAGGTACAAATGGCAGAGGTTTCTTTGGCCACTGTGGGAAAAACAACTATATATCTATTTGCATTGTTTGGGGAGCTTTTATTCAGATTCCAACCCTCTTGATCCTGCTGCTGAGCGTTCAGAGCTAACAATCAGAGAGCCGGTGGTGGCCACTGCGGCTGGGTAGTGCCCTGATGCTGCCAGACATGAGGAGTCTTGCAAGCCCCTGTGGAAAGTCGTGGCTTTCACTGCTTGCAGAAATATTTCCTTTATGGAGAAAAATATTTTTCCCCTCTCCTTCATTCTTTGAAATCAGATGTACTCAAAGCCCCTCCAAGAGGTCTGTCTGTGTTGAGAGGGGACTGGGCAGATCTAAGCCCCTGAGTTTGGAAGGCGCAGGCACATGATGCTAATGGCACCACTTGCTTCGCATTAAATTAATCACGTCTTTTGCAGAGCCAAGACTATGATGAACTGTCAGAGAGCATAAAGCAGAAAAAGGGCTGATTTTACAGTTGCTGTGGATGCCTGATATCAGCTTCTCTGGAAGCATTCAAGGATATTTTTGGTTTAAGATTAAGAAGTCACCAGATAAATTATTAAGCAACTGAATCCTACTTATTTTATGTATATGAGCAAACTGCACTATTGAAACAATATTCTGCACTCAGGGCTGTCAGTGGATATTCACACATTGTTCTTAATGTGTTGCTTCTTTCCTAAAGCAATATCAGTTTAGATGTTTTAAACATGAACCTGATTTTACATCTTCATTTGCAACCTTTTTTCCCCAATATTGACAGGATGTGAATTTCTTTTCTACAATGAAGCTGCAGACTGGATTTTCACTCTCTACCTATGGTATTGTACAATGTGTGTCATTATACTGGTCTAAGAAAATGTTAATAAAGGTGTTTTAATGAGGTTTGAGCCTTTGCAGACTGCCTGCAACAGACAAAATCCTGCCACAGAGTTGTCTCATGCAACGTTGTTGGGAGTCTGGCTCAGATTAACTAAAGAGTTGTTAATTTTAAATTTGTTTAGTTTAAAAAGAAAGAAATGCAAATATAAAGGAGACAATGCCTTAAAATAGACAAGAGTGCCAAGTTATTCTTATTTAAGAAAAACTCCTGTCTCCTCATCTTCACCTCCAGCTGGATCTTTTGCAGAATTTGCCATGTGGTTTAAAGATTGTTGAAATCTTTGCTAAGACTGCCCCCACTCCAGCTCCTGAATGTCTTTTGATAGTCCTCTGCAGCTTCTGAAATATGGCTGTGAAAAAAACATAATGAAGCAAAAGAATTCTCCTGGATGCTCCCGAATGACCTAGTGTGCCTTAAAAGGGAAGGACTGCCTGATTTTATCGTGCAAGGCTTTCCTTGCTCTTATCTTAGAACGTGTAATGTCTCTTTTTTCCACCTTCATATTGTTATGGTGATCCCTGGTTTCCTCCCCCCTCCTCCACCCTTCCCTCCCCCTCCCCAGTGGCAGTAAAGCTAAAGGGAGAAGGAACCTTTAAGAAGTGGTGTAATTATTAACGAATTTTGATCTTGGGAAGGAGAGCAACCAAAGTATTTCCTGTTTCCTATAATTAAGGGCTGAAGAACTCAGTTCTGCCACACACACGAATGCATTGTTTATTTTTAATGTGCTCTCCATGGAATATAATCTGCTGTTTTATTTCTATATCTTAGGCCAAATTCATAATTGGTGTAAACAGCTGCTGCTCAACTGACAAGTTCTAAAATGGGGGCAGAGGAAAAATGAGGTTATAAGGTTTCATCTGCTTACATCAGGAATGCATTTGTCCTACTTGTTCTTCCCTTTAACCACCTAATGATCTTGGGAATAAAACCAGTGGAATCAGGTGAGTCTCTGAACTAGTATGAAGCAGAACAATTTGGCCTTGCAAATTCAAAAGAACAGAGCAATCTATATATCCATGGGACAGGTTGTGAATATTTGGCTAGAGGTACTAAGGATGAACAATCCCATACATCCTGCTGGTAAAATTTCCACACAGTCTGTAAGAGCTGGAGCCCACTTAAGCAATCAGGCCAATCTGTAAATATTGGGGTGGAAAAATTAGATGCTATAACTTGGAATGACTTAAATAATTTCATTGGAAGATTCCCATGCAAGTTGCTGAACATACCATTGGAACTCAATAAATAACAAACAGCCATATGTGTGCTGTTTTTAGCGAATTTCACGTGCTGCCTGTTTTTCTGTGTGTCTAAACACCACATTCTCCCCAGAATGGAACATGGGATTGGCTGAACCATTGGCTTGAACCATTGCTTGTTTTTGATCCACTCTTGAATGCATTGCTGTTGAGAGCTGAATGCTGTACACAGAACACCAACACCTCCTGTCACAGCTAGGCTGCCATTAATGCAGGCTTGGTACTGGAGAGAGTAGAGGGATGTGCTTTTGGAACTGGCTGCTGATGAGTAGCAGACAGAGGAGGACATGACTGTGACTGTAATCTCTCCTCCCACCAACTTCTTTATGTTTGGTGTACCCATTTTCCCTCTTCTGGGGCACTGAGGTTATAATAAGTAGTAACAAAGAGAAGAAAATATACTTCCCAGTCACTCTTTCTCAAACAAGGGGCTTGAGAAGTGATGATACAGAATATCCATCTCTCACTTTCCCATTTGAGTCCTTCTATATTTTATATTTCATTTTATTTGACACTGAAGTGTTTGTTTGTCCACTGTGCTGCCTGCATAGGAACACATTTCCGAGGTTTATTCCCAAAAGCAGTCAAATATTCTCAGCAGTATAAATCTGTTTGCAATGTATAAATATTATTCCACTTTAGCAGCTCTGTCACACATAAATGACACTTATGACTTTTACTATCACCTGCCCTATGCATACTCACTATTTGAGTAATTTCTCCTTACAGCATGTATATTCATTTTTTGCAGCTGAAGTAATTTGTTTATCTTTACCCCCAAAGTACTGAAGTTGCTCATCAGCAAAATTTTGGCTGTCCTGCCCCATTTAGCCTCACAGCAGAGCAATATCCATTTCCTAACAAACAATAAAAGATGTTTGAAAGCAGCAAGACCGAACTGGAGCTCAGTAACTGTGACTCAGCAACATTAAATGCTTGTGCAAATTTAAACCCTGTCTTTTTCATTGCAGCACAGATGAGGGAAGTGAATGAACTAGTGCCAGCTTGAGACTTCAAAATTAATAAAATAATGACAGAGTGATTGGAAAACTTTGGCTCCATAGTTAGAAAAATCTCCACTAGAATTTAAGAGATCTAGTTTTGGGTTTCTGTTTGGATTTGATAAGTAATGTGAAAACCAAGGACAAGACAATGGTCATGCTGCTTCTCTAGGATATAGACCTGATGGTGATGGAGATATTCAGGAACATCTCCAGCAGCTGCATTTTTTTAGCAGCAAAAGCCTCAGCAGTGCTTGAAATGGTGAAACTTTCAAGAGTACAATATCACACAAAGAGATTTACCATCCAGTCATGCCCTCAAATGAAAGGACTTGGCTTCATGGACCATCTGAAAGTGGGGAGGAGGGACTGCATTGCCTCAGCTTCCTGCTGATTGAATGCTGAAAGATGAGCTTTGCAGATCTTCTCTTACTGTATTGTAAAAGAAGAAATTAATGAGTTTTGATCTGTGACTCCTTCCGAAATCAAGATTATTCTCAGCCAGTTTGTTCTTAGATTTTCTTTGTATGCCATTTAGCCCATGGCTTAGAAATGATCAAGGTTAGAAACTTATTTTGGAAAATGTGTACCTGATTCCTCCCTCTATCTTCCTTCACTCCGAGGAGTCTGAAAGTCATGAAGTACTTTGTAAGAACATTCAAGGATGTGAGGAATTGTGGAAACTGTCACTATTCATATTTTGGGATGATTTTTGTTCTTAATAGAAATTCTTACCACTTGAAAACTGATTTAGAAGAGTCAGAAATCCAAATCACTGGAGGTCTCTTATTTCCAATATTGATTTTCTCTCCAAGGGTCATTCCGAAACACATTAATTACAGACACAATATCCAAATTCACAATAACATATCAATCATTAGGCTGTTTGAATTGGGAGACAAAACAGAAACTGGGCAATATAATTCAATAAAATTACTGGTATTTTTATTTATTCATTTAAGCTCTGATTCTGGAAATAGAACTGCTGAAAAGCTGCTTTTACATTTCTGCTCTTTCATGTGTGATCTGTTTGAAATTTTGAGTGTTCTTGTTTCATGTAAAATTAGTTTATTACCATTACTCCCCCTGTCCCCCCAAAAATTGTGAAATAAGAACAGAATGGAACCTTGGATCAAAATGGACACCAGTGAATTGGCAATACTGTTAACTTCTTTTGAAAGTGCATGCATTTTCCCACGCATGTATCCTTCCTCTGGGGTTCTGCAGTTATGTTTCCTTGTCATTTGTGTGTTGATATAAAATTACAGCTAAAAAGAAAAGGTCTAGGAAGATGACCTTATCCTATTTTGTCTAGTAAGTCCTAGGAAAGCCTAGCTTTTCCTCAGCTGTCCAGGGATGCTGGAGATTTTGCCAGTGGTGGGAAGGAGCCTTCCAAAGGGATCTTCTCTGTCCCTCTCACCTGCAGTTATCTTGTCCTCATGCTGGTCCCGTGCTGTGGGACAGGTAGTGCCAGCCTGGGGGCTGTAGGTTAGAGAAGCCCCTGAAGCCAAAGGGACAAATCAGGCTGGCCCCTGGTTACTGGCATGGGAATGCCATGGAGATCTTGCTGCAGATCTACCTTGAGGCTGCCCTTGGTAGGCAAAATTAAGTTAATCTACCCAGGGTGGTATTCCAGTGTGTGCCCTGGCATGCTCTGTCATGGGAGGAGTAAGGACATGCGCAGAGACAAGAAGTGGCAGGGAAAGGTTTAAAAGTCCAGCTTTATGGGGAAATGGGAAAGAAGGAGCAGCAGGGCTGTGTTTAGTGCTTCTTTCTTTAGCAACAGCAATAGAGCCAGGCTATTTACTGGGAAGAAAAAACAAAAATAAAAGTAGGCAGTGGTGTCCTGGCCTTTGTATCTCCACCTGCAGCTGCCTCCTTTGTGTGTAGCTGTATCTGCGTACACACACTCACACAGAGTTATGTGTACAGCCAGGTATTGCTGGCTCAGTACTGCACAATCCATAACCAAGCAGACAGGATCAAGAGATGGATATTTTAATCCCATGTTCCTGCTCCTTGGTTTCCTCTGTACTTACCTTCTTAAGGTGGAGGGTCTTATAGGGAATTTGCATGAGCTTTACATATATAGATAATTTCTGCATCCTGCTCTAAGCTCAGTTCTCTGTGATACATGTACTCATGCAAACCTGTTTCACCCATTCTGGGATCTGAGCAAAGAAGCAGAACTGTATTCCCTGAGGGAAATGGTACAGCTGCTCTCAGCTAAGGCTAGAGCTTAAAGAAACAGTATTATCTATTGTTAATTCTCTTCATTTACCAGATATTTTCTCATTTTCTTGTGTTGAAAGGCTAACAGGTAAAATGTGGTCCTGACATAAAATAACCATGTAAACTATGTATGAATATTCTGCTTAAATGTTTGGTTTTGGGATTTTTTTAAAAATTTTTTTAAGTAAATTATAAAACAAGATTAAAAAAAAAGTTTCATTTGGTTTGGAATAGTTTTCCACTGTGCAGAAAAGTGAATTACGACTTCCAAAATGAAATGGAGCCCTGGAGCTGCTTCATCCTTGTCCTTGAAACTTCTGAAAAGGTTTGAATCAAGGTCTACAGGAAACTTTTTTCCCCCTTCCTTGCAGCTGAGCTTCTTAGAATCGCATACACACTTTTCTATTTTTACTTTCTGACCCGGGCTCATTTCCAAATGCGAAGCTGAGGAATTCCTGCACTCCTACATATGTGAGTCCCAGACTGAACTCAAAGGGCTGGCCAGTTTACCCCCCTTTTCCTCCCAGACAGCCTACTTTCATCGCAGTGCACAATTGAAATTGGAGACCACTTGGGTTTCCTTACTTTGAAAGAGCTCAGAAGGAACCTTTACGACTCCTAATGAAATGCTGCAGAGAGGAGCTGAAATTAAGTCAGCAGAGTTCACGATTTGTCTTGGAGCAGAGCCTAATTCAGTTTATAATGCAAGGTCTATGCTGGAGTCCCAGCATCAGGTAGGTTTGGGCTGTCCCCCTGCGCTCTCTTACAGCCATCCAGTGCTTTAGTGTATTTTTGCCACTCTGTTATCCAGTGCAGTGGTGAGCTCCCTTCTTTCTCTGTTATTTGAGGAAGAAAGATGTTGTCAATGCCTTTTGCCTTGAAAGGGATGACAAGCTTGATCTACAAGCTGGGCTGGCGTGGGGGAGGAATGAGAGCAGAGCTCCCTTCCCCCAGCTGCTGTTTGTCTGACGCAGAGCTTGTACTTCTGTTGTTATCAGCTGCTTTGGTAAGATCACAGTGTGCCGGGATTGCTCAGAAGGTTAAAATATGTTGACTGAATTTTCTTCAGCTACCAACGCAAAAGGCTAGCTAATAGCATCACTGCCTGTCAAAAGCAGCCAGTCCCTTCATTTCTCATGGTAATGAAACACACTGGAGTTTTTCATGGTTTATATACATCATGATACCTGTGCTGTGTGTGTCATGTCAAGGATAGGAACAATAGGCATTCCAGCAAATAGATCCATCAGAGCTTGCAAACAAACACACAAAATTGCCTCTTTCTGTGAATTACTTGTTTTGTATTGATTTGTGATGATGTATACTGGGAGATGAGGACTTTTAATTTTGAACCTTTTTCTCCTGGTCTTTCTCCTGTGAATATCAGCTTCTGTAACAGATACCCTGCTGTTTGCTTCAGTGACCTCCTGACTGTCTTCAAATCCCATTTCAAGAGCAATCTTTTCTCTCTGGCCTCTGACTCCTATGAGTCGGTCTAATAAAACAATCAAATGGTAGTCCCTAATCCTGCCAGTTTCCCATGCTAAGTTCTGCTCCCCAAACCCCCTCTTTTCTTGTGTCTCAGCATCCGGTATCTGTGGATATCTAAAAATAGGCCTTACACAGGCATCAGTCCCTCTCCCTGAAAAGTTCAGCTGTGGGCCATTCATACACAGCGTAGGAGACCTCATTTGATCTTTTGCCAAAGGTGACTTGAAATGATATCTGCCAGGAAAATGCCTTGACATGGATGCTAGTCTGGGATGTGTTTTTATCCATAGTTCTGTTGATGTTGTACAATTTTTGGGAGACATGTGGTAAGATGGGGTTACATCAGAAATACTAGTGTTTAGATAAGAAAGTTCTTATATAGAATTTAAAGAACCAAGTCCTTAAGCCATCCTAATTCATATTTAAAGCCCCTCCTATAAATCCATATTCATATTAAAGGCAAATATAGACTGAAGACGCATCTTGTCTTTCTTGCATTTTCTCTACCCCAGGGTACCTTACAGAACAGTCTGTGAGTAAGATGTTTCCTTGGGAGATAAAACACATGCCTTCAAATCCCCTTGTGCTGAGGAGGGATTTTGACCTGAGTTTTGTTCAGCCTCCGTAAAATCCTTACTAGTGAATCTACTGTGAAAAAAAAGTCACTTCTGCTGCTTCCTTCAGTACCAGTGTGGATTTAGCTCTTTATTTCCTTTGTATTTATTGCATGTGTCTGTAAATGAAGTGCTTCAGAAATGTCAGAACAGTTCACTCAGATTTTCCACTTTCTTTTTCTTTGGTTGAAAGCATTGGGCAAAACATAACCTTTGCTATCAAGTAGTTTTTACTTTCTTGGAACAACTTATTAAGACTACGTGCCCAGTTTTACCAAGAAACTGTAGTCATAAAGGAAAAAACCCCAAACAGAACAACATTATCCACAACAGCAAACTCCTGCCAGTAATCTATGATGAAATTTAACCTCATCTCAGCAGAATCATCTTGTTGCTCTGAGGAAGGCTACCCTAGCTTTATGACACAAAGGTTCTCAATAGTTCAGTTAGAAATGTTGCTTAAAATCCTGCTGTTGCTGGGCTCTGCCTTCATTTGTCTGAGGTAAATACAAGACTTTCGGTCTTTTTTTTTTTTTTTTTTTTTTTGCTATGAAAGGTCTTGTGTGAGAAAAAATGTTCAGTGGTCCTTATTGTGATCAGCATAGATCAAAGTGTTCTTGACCCAAGTTACCCTTTCCCATCAGTTGAGGGGGAGAGCTTCCTTGGGGCTATGATTGCATGGCAGCCAGGACCGAATCATTTTAACTGGTACTGTACTCTTATATCACAGCATTAACCTGCTTTGGGCCAAAAACATTGATGGAAATAGGAAACTCTATTTTCATACTTAGGAGTTGGGTGATAGGTACATTCATATTGCACCATATAGCTCTATTAGATGATCCTACAGTTCCTACAGAGGTGCAGAAGTTTTGCTGTGAGATCAAAGCCTGGGAAAAGGGGAGGGCAAGCACTGGCTGTAGCACTGTCAGGCAGCATTATTCACAACATTCACAGTGAGGAAGAATGAAGTCACAAACTCTTGTATGAGATTCCAAGGAAGAGAAAGAGAAATCGTATCTGCTCTTTATTAGAGATTCAATTAGATGCTCTTTTTGGGAGAGTAAGATTTCTAGGCTTCTTATAAATAGAAGACTGCTTCTCAGCTTGATTACTTCAAAACAGCTTCCTGCAACCTCCCACTAGGAAGATGAGCAATTAGTATAATCACAGCAATAACTCAAAGATGTTTAATACTGAAACTTCCGTAACAAGTTTTCTGCTCCTGGTTCTCTGCTGGGCTATAGGCAAAGAACAGTAAAATGCACATTCCCATTGCCAATGATGAACCATCCAACAGGTCTTCTTTGCTGGATGCAGTTAATTTGATGCCATTAAATGGTCTAGCAGAGATGTGGGGTACTCTGGCTAGGTGGAGGCCTTTCATTATGAAGCACAGTCATGCAGGTGGAAGTGTTGTGAAGAAATGGAAAGCAAAGGTCCTAACTGTGAGTCAATCTGCTGCTATTAAATGTGCCACCGCAGAAGATTCCAGTTTATTTTCTGTCAGAAATATTCCAATAACCCAAGGTCAGGAAGTAGTAACATTTTTTTTTAAATCGTGGAAAAAAGGAATGAACTAGCCCCCTCTTTTGGCTAATTGGGAAACAGTAGCAGGAATTGGTATTGGCTAAATTGCAGGTCCTGGAAGTATTCCTCCTCCTCCTCTCACACAGGAATCTGTTGTGCTCTGATATCATTTATCCATGTAGCCACTCAGCCTTCACTGTAAGTAGGCGTTATTTTTAAGTGTAGATCTTCCAGTTAAATCAAGATTTTGCATTTCAGGTTGTAAGCTCCATATCTACAAACATTCTCTGCATCTACTAGTTCTGCAGCTGATAGCATTTACTAGCATAGGAACTTCAGAGATGTGTGCAAGGTCCTCCTAGCACAGAATTTACAGGAGTAAATTACCTGTGGGAATAATCTCCTGGAGACTGTTGTGACTCTGGGAGGATATTCTGTCACTGTAAGGGAAGGCACAAGTTTATATAACATTTTTGTAAAGGGTTTGAGGAGAAATGTTTATTCTTGAAAACCAGAGAATCTCTAACATTAAGTACATAGCTTCCTGCTACTGGAAAATGGCAGGAATTGGTGACAAAATTTAAGCTTGACAGAAGCTATTAATGCTTCCCGGGATATCTAGAAGTACCTGGAATGTTTTATAAGCAATAAAACCAGCGAGGTAGGCCTAGTTTTCTACCTCTTTAGTGGAACTGTTTTGAAAAAGCTACACCTTGGAGAAATGTTTTTTTGGAAATTAGTCTTCTAATATAATCCTCCCAAAATTTTTAAAAAATAAAATCCTGATATAAAATGTTTAAAAATTCTCCTCTTCATAAAGAGAAAAATACCCTTGTATTAATCACAACTTTCAATTATCTTTAAATGGGTGTGAATGTGCATGTAAGTAATATGATAATCCCAGAAGACAGATCCTGTAAAATATTAATACCAACTGACTGAGTTATATAGAAATATAGATGTATATAATAAAGCTTTTGCTTTCAATTTCTCATAATATTGTCATTTAAAAAGCCATTTATACAAATATGCAAAGATCTTTGTGCACTTACCTACTGTTTTAGCACTTAGATAAAGTAGCTGTTTCCAGGAAAAGGAAAAATTTTCGCTTATTTGAATTTTGGATTTTGTCACCACAGCTATTAGTGGCAGTTTCATTCTTGTCTCCTCATCTAGTTGTGTTGGGTCACAAAATTATCACCTCCAGCCCTTTCCTCTCCCAAAAGAGTCTACCCATTGATCTGCCAGCTGAATTCACCTGCCTCAGTCGAAAAGAACAAGGTTACTGAGTATCAGTATTTGTGCTGTCTGAGATAACAGACGTCATTTTGTTTGAAGTGGACAAAATCATGAGCACCAGCAACAGACTAGAGGTGGCTAAGGTGGGCAGTGGGGTGCTGCCAGGAGGACTTGGTAACCCAGCCCAACCTTTCTGACTTTGGCCCTGTGGCTGGAAGTCACCTGGCACTGGACCTTGGTGTGAGCCCTGTGCTTAAAACTACTGACTCCATGTTTCTCTAAGTGAACAAGCAGAGCCAAAGAAATGTGGTGTCAATGCAGAAAAGTTGGTGTAGGAAAGAGAAATTTGGTTTAGAAAGAAAGTCAGGCTGTATAAGATGTCAACGTGAGCTTTGTTTCAAGAGTTGGAGTACTAGAAATTAAAAGTAAAATCATCCATCCAAAGTTTTACTGATCACATCATTTAGAGACTTTTTTTTTCAGTATTTTTCTATGTCACAGTATGGATATTTACAGGACCTAATCCTTCATGCAAAAACTTTGGAATTAAAAGCTGAATCACTAAACTTCAGGAACTCCCATGACTCAACTGCAGTCATCTCCAGACAAAAAGTAGGAAGTAAGGAAGAAATAGTATGCATATCTGAACTTGATAAGAAATACCTAAAAAGCACAATGCCAGGAGTCTGGAATTAGTCCCAAGCTACCTGAGAAATGCAGATTCTGTTTTATGATTGCAAAAAACCTTGTGAGAAGGATGCTTTAGCGTCCTCCAACATTGCTTGGCCATATGTGTTTTGGGAAGCTTCCCAGGGATTGTGTTGAAAATGATGCCACAGCTGCTATTCCTACATGTTCTTAACTTCCTATCTAGGGAACTGAAACATCAAGTAAAGCAAATAAATGATAGTTAGA
The DNA here is from genome assembly GCF_023055355.1 of Agelaius tricolor. Classification (NCBI taxonomy): domain Eukaryota; kingdom Metazoa; phylum Chordata; class Aves; order Passeriformes; family Icteridae; genus Agelaius; species Agelaius tricolor. The sequence continues at coordinate 51,908,319 of NW_027269261.1, forward strand.
CTTATTGTTCTAATCTAATTACTAACATACTCTTGCCTTCACCTTCACCTCCATTTCCCTTTCCCTCCTCCCCAGAGTTTTTCCAAGCTATTCTTTTGGCCCAGTCCTGTAAATATATTTCTTTTTACAGGATATCATAACTCTCATTATCACCTGGCTGTTTTCTTGATTCTTGCTTTTTTTCTGCAGTTTCAGTGCTCAGGTTTCCAAGCTGTGCTTTAAAGGAAGAAGACTAAGACTCAAAGAAACTAATTTTGTTGTTTTGGAAAAGGGCAGATCCTCAGTGATCTTCAGTGGGTGACACAGTTTGCAATAGTCAGTGTGGGAACTTGAACCACACCCAATTGCCAGGGAGCCCAGAAAACACTGGACTAGCTCACCTGCTGTGGGGTTACCTCATTGGCTCTCATGCCTTCCACCAGGTGATAAACAGCTATCAGTGTGTCAGGGTACAGCTATTGGCAACAGCTGGGGATGGGTGATCTGAGAAAAGCCAAAGGTGTGGCCTTTTTTTAGTGTTAATCCTTCTCCATGTGTCAAGGATTAAGAACATTTTTATAGATCTGTCTGACACGTACTTGTCCATAATAACACCTGTGCTCTGTGTGTAGGCTTGGCAGTAAAGAGGACCTTAACTGGGGAAGGGGAGGACTCTCATGAAGCATTGCCAGGTTTTTCAACCTGCAGGCATCACATTGCAAACTCCCTCACTTACCACTCCCAGCACATGTGACTATGTGCCAAAGGGTCTAGAACATTTTTAATGATGCATAGTTTCTTTCACATTTTCTATCAGTCTTGGAAAACATTTAGGCAAAGGGTCCCCAGGACTTTTTAAGCTGTCAGCTGTGTGTTGGGTTAGTTACATCCCCCCATGGAGGACATTATGTTTGTGATGTTCCTACTTGGCTTTTTTGCAGGCGTTGGGCTGGTAGGTGAGATCAACAGCATCTTTCTAGTGCTGCAGGAATTTTTGAGCTACCTGGAGGAAATACAGTCATAGGAGTAGTAATAGATTTCCTTGGTGCTTTATATCGTGGTTAGAGCAACTGGATTCAGAAATACCATCAAGCATCATCACTTTCCAGGGGCAGAATCATCTATTTGATGAAACTAATTAAATGCCCAACATATTTCTAAGTTAGAGAGATGTTTCTTTTTATTTTACAAAATAATTTGATACAGTAATAGTGTGTGCATTTCAAATGTTTGTGCTTTTTTCCCCCTCACTTGACAACTTGATAGTATTATTTAATACACATTCCTATCTTGCAGGAAATAGACTAACCTGAAAGTGTCCAGGTGCTGGGTCTTGTTGAGAACTTTTTCATTAAAAGCATTTGAAAATGAATCAGTGAAATACTAATCTACAGGAAGCCATATCTGATACTTTCCAAGTCAGTGAAGGTGTTACAAAAATTCCCTTGAGCTTTATATTGACCAGAATAGTGCCAATTCATTGGGGCTCTTAGCTATGCCTAGACATACTTCATGGCACCCTAGTGAAGGTAAATATCTGCTTAAAAAGGTGGCTTTAATGAGGCATAAATAAACTTTCTGCTTGAAGAGGTGGCCAAACTGAAGATAGGTCTGTACAAGGGGATGTGGAGCTTAATGGTTGGACTGCAATGAAATTGTCATTGACCATATGAGTTGGGATGACCCTGAAAGCAGTTTCCTTACTTCAGAATGATTCCTTCCAGAACTGCATTGAGAGGCACAATAGGGATGTGTCTCTAATGTCTTGATATCTTTACCAGGTCCTGAGACTATGAATCAAAGTAAGAGAGTGGAAGTAATCACTTTTTCTCCCTTGGTAAGTTGCAATTTCTCCAATGTATTTGTCTCCATTCTGCACATGCTGGGCATAGTGCAGCTCTCTGCTCTTTCTGCTGACACTGATCCAGCATCAGCTGGAGAGTGTCTAATCAGAGGTTTTTCTTCAGATCTGCAGTTTGGTGGCCCCTTGTAGATGTTGAGGACATTTGTTTCTCCTGCCTTCATGACTTGACAAAAAGAATCCCAGAATAGCAGCTCTTGCTCCAAAAAGCCCAGTGGCTTCTGCTGTCCAGCAGACTATATGCTGCTGAGAGGACACAGGATGGCTGTCATCATCAGTTTTGCACAACTCAGTGTTCAATAGGGAGAGTCAGTACACTCTGCATGATGCTTGAGGGGCCTTTTGAAAATGGGCAAAATAATTACAGTGGCCTCAACTGTTCTGGGGCATTTTCCTTTAAACTACTGCTTCTGGGGATATAGAAAGGCAGTGTTATTTTCCACAGACCCATAATGGAGAAATGTTTGTTATTGCATAAGAATGACTTGAGGGTTTCAGTTTTCAAAAGCCCTGTAAAACACATAGACCTTGAGTGGAAGGGAGGGGTGGGTTTTTTGGCCAGATCTAATACAGGGTGGTGGTGCCCATAGGTCAGAGTCAAATGGCAAGTGACAGACAAAAGGCATCTACATTCCTCATTTCATACACTGAAGAGGAATGCATTTCTGGAGCACAGGTACTTGCTCGAATTCATTACAAGAAGCTCCACAGTAAGGCAGGATGTAAATTTGATGCTCTAAGCCAGGCCATGAAAAGACATGACAGATAAAGGACAGATTATTTTTGCATTCAAGGTCAAGTGACATTTAAAGAACCATTCTGCAGACACAGTGGAAAATTACAGAAGCAGAATTTTTGTTGGCCACTTCACTCTTTTCAGCTCTACAGCAGAACTGGAAAGAGGTGAAAAAAATCAGTCCTTGCTCCCTGCTTGTGACTGTTTGCTTATTGTGTCAGCATTTCAGGTTTTTATTACATGTCTGCCATTTTCTCTGTAATTACTTTAAAGCCTGATTTTTGTAGGATGTGGAGGTTTGTCCGCTCTGAACATTCAAATTTTCTTCTTCCCCGATGCTGGACTGATGATGGGAAGCTTAACCCTCAGCCCCTTCTCTGGGTGCTGAAATATTTAATTTCTCAACACTGGCTGGAGAGACTTTAATACAGAAAGATGTGTGTTCAGATTCCCTGCTTTCCCAGTCCTTGGCCTTTCAACTGAGACGGCCAACAAATGATTGCTGAACACTTGCCAGGCAGCAGTAACTTTCAGTCCTCAGTTTATAATAATGCAAAATCGGTATTCTGCTGTCAACCCCTGGTTTATAATAATGCAAAATCAGTGTTCTGTTGCTGGGAATGCCTTATTCATTATGGGCCATGTCCAAATCACTTGAACGTGAATCTGTGGTGATGCACATCAGCTAATCTGCCAGAAATTGCTTCATAAATGCAGTACAATTCGCCATACTGGCAACATGTAATTTATGAAGTCTCCTTTTTCAGACCAAAATGCAGGTTTTCTTATTCCAAGGAGGCTAAAAAAGATAAACTTCCAACCAGCAATAAAATTCAAGGGAAAATGGATATCTAATTCTATAAAGCACCTCTGAAAAATCCCATCTGTTAATGTTTAAAACAATATATCTTCATAAATATTAAATTGATTCAAACAGCTAGCACACGCATGCTCTCTCTCTCTCCCCTTCTTTCATATTTTTCTTTTTTCCATCTCATAATTAATTTACTAACTTTCTGGAAAGATGTGGGATTGATACCCAGGCTCGGGGCTGGCCTCATCCAGCCATGCAGTAGTGATTCTGTTCCCACTCCCACCAGAGCCCTCTTGGCATACATACAATTAACCTTGGTTAAGTATTGGGTATGTAATAGTGTGTAGGCAGCAGAAGAGCTCCTCTAGTTGTTTAGCACTCTGGCATCAGATGAGAATAAATACAGGACATGACCTGGCCCTTCAGGGCACTGGCCTAGATCTATAACATACAGACTGAAGTTTTTCTGTGTAGCTGACACTGATTCAATGAGGAAACTGACTGGATGCTTAACATAATAGAACAACCATTGACAGGATTTCCCCAACCTTATTTAACATAGATGTGTGTTTATGCACATGCATGCATTCATATACACACTGTTCTTTCAAGATTGTAAAGCCTTCTGTGGAAAAAAGCATTATCAAACTTTGACAAAAGATGGAAACATGGAAACATGCTGTGGGATGGATTACATTACCTTTGTAGTAAATCAATTGACTGGAGTGGCCCTCTGTAAAGAAAAGTTTAGCCACTTATGAATTATAGATATACTTTATATCTACTCATAAACATTTGCTTAAAATGGTTTAACATATGATTTTCCTTCATAATTTGTAGAAATGGCTTCATACAGAAGTTTCTAGTTATGAAAGGTATCCAAAGACAGTAATGTTTTTTATGTCTATAGTTTTCCCAGACATGTGTAATGTGATTGTTTCCCTGTAAGTTTCACTCTTAATGTATAATGGGAAAATACTTTTGGTGTTTCTCATAACCATATGGAGAACATTTAACAATATATAATTCAGAGGGCACATCTCTGTGGAAACAGAACCACATACTTCCATTCATGACCCAGTACATGGCTAGCAGTTCTAATACTGCATGAAGTGCTCTACCCTTAGGGCTGTATCCTTCCTGCTTTGGGAGGGGGAAGAAGTGTGCTGGCTTGAGTACAAATATGATTTTAATGCCCTAAGAAAAGATGAATTAAACAGCATCTTCCAAGATTCTTTGTCTTCCCTCATCCTTTGCTAGCTCTGTCTCAGTGTTGTTAAACTGGTTTAAGTGCAAGAGATTAATTGAGCTTACTCTAGTCCCTTTTAACAGTACAAGAAGTGTACTGGGAAAACCCACAAAAATACACATAAGAATATCAACAACAAAAGTATTTGTACAGAGCTAAGCTTTATGTCAGGCTATATTGGTTTTCAAACGCTCTCACTTCCAGCAGGCTAGACTCCCTGCTGATTGTGGTGTAATGAAGTTTACATAAAGGAGGAAGATAAATTTATTTCCATACCAAAAGACAGTGGGTTGAGAAAAATGTAAAGTCACTAAAATAATAATGAAACAGAATGGGTGGAAGAAGAGCCCCCTGCAGCAGCCCATGTTAATTACCCTTGCAGCTGGGAGATCAATTTGCATATATATTCTTTGAAGCCTGTCAGGTATGAATTGAACCACTGAACTGTTACATTTGATAATCTAGCTCCCCAAAACATTTCTGCTAAAGATGTTATGTTTCATAAGACTAGTTATTTTTTCTGTCTCAAAGTAAAGAGCTGTACTTAATTTGTTCCTGTATAAACAGATCTATGTTTGTGGCTTCCTGGAGCACCAGGTTAGCAACGTAATCTCATCAAAAGCATTGGTACTGCTGATTAAACACAAAAGAGATATAGTCAAATAGCCCTGACAACCAGTGAAAGCAAGGAAATTAAAACTTAAAGCTAGTGGTGACAGGCATGACTCATGGGATAGTTAATGAGTTATGGAGCTTTTCAGCTCCAGGACACATATTCCATTATGTTCTGTACTAGTGGTGACAAAATTGTTGCCATCTGATAGCTGCTTCATGGCTGGAATAAACCTACTGTGTGGTCTCAGGAATTTTGCAAGTCCATTTGTTTTGCACTAAATGTTAGTGTAGCATCCTGATGCCCGTGCTGCAAAATTGTTTGCAGTGAATGGTAGCAGTTTACCACTTGTTGGCAGGAGCTTCAGAGGAGCATCAGAGATTTATAGAACTGTCGGAAAACCTGTTTCTCTGTCTGAGTAATCTAGAGTTGCTTGACTGAAACCAGTAGAAATAAGGGCTTCCATGGAACAAAACCTGTGCAAAGGGAGAAACTGCATGCAAATGAATTTTGCGCAGGAACAGGATATGAACTAAAGCTTGGTTTTTCTTGTTTAACAAAACTGTTGGAATTGAATGCAACAACTCAGATGAGCTCATGTTATTAAACCATTTTTAATAAACAATAACAACAACAAAACCCACAAAACCCTCCCAAAAAAACAGAAGCAATACCTTATCTGAGGTCTGCAGAAAAACATTACGCGTAACTCGTGTAACTCATTCTTTTGAACACAGATGAACCCTGACTCTTCAGATATTTCTTAGCATTAGATCTAGGGCAATACTTTTCTGATAATAATTGCATATTGATGCAGGACAAATGCTCCATTAGCAGTGATCATGTGCCGTAGCAACTCCTAAGAAGATTAAAAACTCAGTGCGTAACAGAGTGTTGCTAGATCTGGAGTGGAGGACCAAGGCCTTCCATGGCTTCACTCTGGACCTATTAAAAATTCTTTTTTTCTGAGATTGCTCCTTTATGTGGTTACCTTACCTTTTTGCTATTTGTGGGGAAGTTTTATACAGAAGTTCTTCCCTGCCTGCCTTCACAGACATAACAGTTCATCCCAAGAGTTTATTGCTTTCCCATTTTTGAATGGGAGGAGTTAGACACAAGGATGGTCAGGTAAGAACATGGTGCAGGGTTGGTGGAGAGTACAGTAAATTTGTGTATCCAGTTTGCTTGAAATTAATAGTTCTAAACATCTAGCACCCATATGATATGCTTTTCTGGAAGATTTATTCTGAGGGAACAAGAGGAATACTTTGCATTTCGCAAAAATTAAGCACTGTTGGGCCCAAGGAGAATTTTAATAGTCCTTAGTGAACTATAGATGTGTTAGCTGACAAATCTTGTTCATGTCACTGGTTGCTGCTGGCAGTCAGAAAAGCTTAGTTACATTTTCTCTCTTCATTAACAATGTGAGACTCACTGGAAAAATGGGACATTTGGGGCTCCCTGATTGATCCAGGATTGAAAAGAGAGGTTGATATTCAGGTCTCATGGAAAATTAGATGGGGTTGCATACTCATGGTAGAAAGTCAAAATATCTTACCCAAAGTCAGCTATGAACTGGAGTAATTTTATATCCCAGGGAGGACTGTTGGGATAGCATGTAAAATAATAGAGTTTTTCTATTATTTTAGAGAGAAGAGAGAGAGAGAGAGAGAGAAAGAGAAGCTGTTCTTATTATTTATACCTCTCTACATCAGTATTACTGTATTTCATCACTTGTATGCAGTCTTTCAAAATAAAAGAGCTGGCTGATATAATTTTAATACTCTTTAATATAACAAATCTCTTGCATGAAAGATGTTTATTTAATGATCATATATTAAAGACAAGCACATTCTTTTCTTTTCCTGGCAAATAAAACTTCAGGTCTAAAATGAACTGCAGGTAGTTATAATGCAAACCATGCCTAGAAAAATAAACTCCTTCTGTATTAGCTTAAGCTCTTTGAGATCTAATGAAGTCTTACATTTGTTGATCAAATGTGCAAAAGGTGTAGTGCAAGCAAAGCATTCAGTTCATAACAGGGAGAAAGTTTTGTACAGCAGAAGTCTTACCTTGCAATGGAAATGTAAGTAATTATAAGCATTGAACTCCAAGTCTTTTTGAAGGATGCACAGTGAATGAAATAGTCTATATAGAACACCGAAGATGTAGAACTATTTATTCCCCTCCAATTTCATTTATTTTAGCAAGAAGAGCAATATGAAAGTAGGGTGGATGTAGAGAAGGCAGAATATAGATTACAAAAATATTTGCTGGTGTTTTGAAATTTCCATTGTTTATTTCCATTTCTAGAGATACACTCTCGGATTCTTGTGATGATTCCACCTGGAGTTTCTTATCCAGAATGATCCCATGCTTTTTCCTCCTGTTCTGTTAGGGTTTTTCTTAACATCTCTATCCAGCAGTTACTTCATCACACAGTGTCTTTCAGGCTTACTTACCTGTTAATTTTTTTTTGTTGCTGTTGTATGCCATTTATATGATGTTTTGCACAAGTGTTTTGCACATATTTCTTTTATGGTTGAATTTCAATTGTTCACAAATATTTCTTATTGGACTGCGTGTTTTGTAATATATCATCAGATAGGACACCCTGTACAGCATACTTAATTAGTGATCAATAGTGTAATGAATATTATAACTAAATGCACTACAGAAAACAAAAATTGTTATCTATAAACTAAGCAGGGTGAAACCATAAAATTTTGTCTTCAGATATGTTTCTTAGCTGAAAAATCTTGTTCCATTTAGCTTTCTTGCATGCTGAAGATTAACTAGAGGACATGAATCCCAAGAGGGTATATGAAACACAATACATGTCGGATTCTGAGGTGAAGAGTTCAAGACAGTGTCAAGTTTTTCTGATATCCCCATGAAATCTGGAAAAAGATGAAATAAAACAATCAGCTTGAAGGCTTATTCATTTGTTTTGTGCTACAATGACAAGGCACAGAGAGAATGTTAAGAAGCAGCGTTTAATAGGCATTTGCAAATAACCTTTACCAAGGGGAATTCAGAAGAAGGGAGGTCATCTGAAAACAAGACAACCTTGATAGCAAATCATGAGGCTTTGTTTGTTGAGTTCCTTCTTTCCCTAATGGTGACTACTTGTACTGTTGTTTATCCTTCAGGCCACAGCTGCTTTAACAAGGACACTTTCAGACTGAATTATGGGTGGAATTGTATAATAATAATAGCAATGATGAGAATGGTGAATATCATCTTGCCATTCTCTGCCTGTCCTGTGTATTCTGAACAAACACTATTATCTTTTAGGCCCACATAATTTCTTCCTACTTTTTAACTTTATAAAGTTATTAATTTGTAAATTAATTTTGCACTGTCACTGAAAGTGTTGATGATGACTACCTGACATCCCTTGCCACATTACTATTTGTTGACCTCTAACTGGTGGTTGTGAGAGCAAAAAGTTCTGACCACTTTCTAGGTTGCCTTTTTGTCAGCTGGTGCTTCAAATGTAGAAGGACTTTGGTTGATGATATCTACATTGTCAGGGTTGTACAGGACATATGCTACTTATAAATCATTGGGGTTCAAATATGACATTGTGCTTTCCCCATATATAAGAGAAATATTAATGCTGTGCTAACTTTTCTGTTCTGTAGTCATTTTGTGCAGACTCTATAGCAGCATTCTTTTGTTTAAGGTTAGTGAAAAAAGCAGAGTAGAAGAAACACTAATGTTAAGGTCTGAACTTCTGCATCTTGATTTCTTCCAATTTAATTAAAAAAAAAGGTAAAATGAAACTGCTAGAGGACAGGGTCACAAACAGCACTATGGAATTTTCCTTTCCAATAAATGTTAGAGATACAGAAATTTTACATGTGTCACAGGAGAAACTGGACAACTAATTGAAAGAGAGATGTATTGAGTGTCACTAAACAGATAAATCACATTAGAATCTGGAAATCCCTATAGCTGAAAATAGCTGTGAAAGTATAATTTATTGTGTTATTGCATTTCACATTGTATCTATTTATGGTCATTGCTGTTGGCAATGTTCTCGGTTGCATGGATGTTTTTTTTTGCACCAAAATGACCAATGTGTGTCCCTGAGTCTTCTCTGTCCCTCTGGTTTCACTACTGAAGCATGGATACTCCCTTTGTACACTGTGAAATCAGTTCCTTTTTTCCTCAATATTCTCAAGTAAAAAACAATTTCCATATATTTTTGTTCTGCTCTTCTGCTGTGTTCCCTGTTTTTATGGGCATTCCTTTGAATTCTGCTTAAATTACTATAATTGTTCTAAATCCAGGATTGACTGATTTTACTCTACTTTCTCTATTTCCCATTCCCCAAATGTAATTTTTCTCCTTCTCATTCACAAAGGCAATTTAAACAATACTAATTTCTTTTTGGTAGAGTGAACACCCTGTACTAGAGTCTTCCCATTCAAGTGGGATTCATCTTTGATCCACCAGTTTTGGTTTGCATGATATAGGATGTGATTCACTCCATGTACAACTACGGTTTTCATTGCTACACTTCATGTGCAGTATATTGACCTTACTCACATTATAGTTCTCATAATTTGGAAAGTCAAACCTTAAGACTTCAAGTTGTGAGTAGTTCGAATGCTGGAGTTAAAGTCAAGGATGTCTGAAAGATGAGCAAGTGCTGAGTCCCATCTATTAATAAGATTTTTTGCACAAATTCCTCAGTTTTTTATGTTATTTCAACTTTATTTTTAGGGAAACTTTTCTCAGTATATTTTATGGGTCCTATTGGCAGGTCAGGGGGGAAACTTCCACTAGTTTCAGGGATTAAAGAGCTTAACAGACTTACTAATGAAATTCAAGCAGTGGTGTGGGTTTTTGTTTTCTTTTCTCAGAGGTGGAGAGCAGAAAGAATGAGAAGTCAGTGAGGTAAACTTATATATAGTGGAATTTATTTTTTTTAATGACATGCAGAGTGATAGTCTTAGGAAGCTCCAGATATTATTATTTCATATACTGAACCTCTCTCTGTACCGCCTTGGATGAACGTAGTGGTACTCATATTTCACCAAAACCCCCTCATCTACTTTATTGGGATGGGACCTGCATGTTCAAAGACTCATGGGGAGAAGATTGCAAGTTCTTTTGTTTGCAGGGTTCAGGTCTGGCTCTCAGAAAGAACAGACACTACTACAGTTTTCTAAATCTTTAGAGTCTTGGTGAAAAAAGAACATGAAATTGTCTTTGAATAGAATTGAAAGGTAAATGTATTGATATGTTTGCTAAAGATAAAACATGAAAGGGTCATGTAAAAAATTCCCATGGAAATATACGTGTAACATATATATAACATATATTTATATAACTGTGAAGCTGAGGAGGTGCTATCAGTAAATGTAGTGTTTATATTTCTGTTTAAGCTTTCAGTCATTTTTCAGGCAATATTTAGACAGTTTTATGATATTTTGAGTATAGAAGTTGCACTTTGGTGTGTGAAATGTAGTCAGTACCTAGTTTCAGGTTTTAAGTTACTACATGCAGCTTAATTATGTTTAATGTCAGAAAAGACAAGTGTGCTCTCTGCTCCAGCAAAGAGTTAACCCAAACTTTGAGAAGGGAGTTTAATAGAGCTATACAAAATATTACCTCAGTATTCCACTCCAGTCAGTTGTTTGTGCAGATGTGAGTTAATGGACTGTTATAAAGGTAATGTGATTTCTGTCTTTTCAGTTAAGGAGTGATGATGGCCGAAGTTTTGTTTTGTGTGCTGCCATTAAGTAAAATCAATGTGCTAATAAAAAATCTCTGCATATCTTTTAAGAAGAGACTTCTTAAGAAATATCAAGGATAGTGGAAACATATGCTGTGTGAGAAGAAGAGCAGAATTTGGTCTTCACACATCAACTGAATCTGTTTAAAACTGCTTACATCAGGTACAAATGTTGAGGCTACTAGAAGTAATGGCATACATGAAATTGGAAGCATTCAATTGTTTGTGTATAAGCATTTTCTAGTACATTCTGGTCTACTTGAGGTTATACAAAAATATTTTGCAGAAGAAAACATTTCAAACTTCTGTCAAACTAGTCATCTCTTTTTATGACATATTTCTGAGGGTTGATCTCACTCATAGTGTGTGTCATGAGTTCATAAACATTTTTTCCTGGATATATGTCCCAAGTTTAAACATCTAACTGAAAATTCTGTTTGAAAATTAACGTAAATAATGCATGTTAATGTTTAATGAGTCTGATGGGCCTTCACAATAAATAAAGCAATACTAACAACTTCTTTTTGGTTTGAAAAAGGTGGTTATTCTCAGAGAGAAATATGTTCTTCCATGAACAAAATTAACTCAGACCTGCAGACTTTTGAGCCAAACTTATAAAAGTTTGTTATGAGCAGAGCACAGCTGTGGGAGTTAGGGCTCCCAAATTCTAATTCAAACACCCATTTGAGGTGAAGAATTTCTGACTCTCTCATCACTCCCCAAACACTCTCATGCCTCCAAAATATAGTCTGAAATACACAATAAGAGACATCTAAACCTTATACTATTCCCTGTGCAGGTTTAGATATCATTCAGAATTTTCACAGCTTTGTGTTTGTAAATGTTTTAAAACTGAAAAGCATTGTGTGAGAACTAAATCTTCTTTTAATAGCTTAAGTAGTTCTAGAGAAATAACATAGATTTCCTCTTATCACTTTAATTACTAAAGGAAATTGATTATTTCTCTTTCTTCTTTGGTGAGTGCTTTTGATTTACACTCCTGTATATTCCACTGTTTCCCTAAAATCTAGTCTGCATGAGGTATAGAAACTGAAAAATCTTTGCTTCCTAGGAACAGCACACACAGAGCAGCACACAAACTTTGATGATACTGTTGTTGATCTCTTTGAAAGGCTTACTTTCCAAAAATAAGAACTTAATTTTTCCAAAGCCATTAAGAAAGGGATGAACCTGCTGTAGTCTTGGTTGAAGTGGTATCTACTTTATGTCTTACACATTTGCTCTTTGATTCTTCTGGATAAACCTTTTGTGGAAGTGAACTCTGTGTATTTTGCAGCGTACAATCTCAGCCCTACGCTTTTCTGAAGGTTATGAAAGTCTTTAAATATTATCAAATTATGCAGATTGTGAAAATAGCGCCTAATAGCAAATTATGTTTTAGGTTCCATGTTCTAATGTTCCTTAGAACTTTACTATTTAGAACTTCTCTTTAGGACTAAAATCACATCATGCTTATACATTAGGGTATGTTCACAAATGTTAAAATTTACTCCGCTCAACAATTGGGACAATTTTTATCTTTGACAAAGATGGATAATTCATAAGGTGAGGATCATCAAGGATTTAATTTTTACTGCTTCATGGCAAGGGCATAGAAGGGACATGCAGAGTTGACAAAGACATTGCAAAGAAACTCAGTGAAATCTTTGCAAAGGCATTTAGTGCTCTGACTCTCACACCTGATGCATTTCTAGATTTCTAGATAGCAGATTGTCTATAAGATATGAATAAATTTGAAGTAAATGAACAGGAAATATTAGAGCAGTTAGGCAGGTTAGGAAGGTCACTGGGACCAGATGGCATAAAACCAAGAGCTCTGAATATGAAATTTCCAAACTTCTGGCTAAGGGATGTAAAATGTCATTACAAATGGACACTGAACTAAAGGACTAGGACAGATGTTGAATCTGCCATCTGTCAGAAGGGCTTTAGAGATGATCTTGAGGATGACAAACCAGTGAGCCTGATTTCCATTTCTGTTAAGACCGTGTATATGAGTATGAATGAAAACAGCCTGTTTAGAAGAAGTTATATGGCTTCTGGATTTGTTTTCAGTAATAATAAGGATAAATGGGACCAAATGGACATAACACACACTGTTTTTAAAAATGCCATTGATCAGGCTCCAGGCAAAAGGCTCGTTACAAAATTTTGTTGCCATGGGATTGGAGGAAAGATTTTTAAAGAAGAGGAATCTTTAGGCCTTAATAATGGTAGCATTTCAGAATGGAATTGATACAGGGACCACTTTTAATCAGCATCTCTGCTCTGGCAAGGGCAATGAATATTGAAAACTGCAAGCTTGTAGATAAATTCTCTGTTACACAATCAGTGTCATTTGCCTTCAATACCAATGGCTTTAATGGCAAGAATAGCCAAAATAAAACTGAGGAGACCAAAAGGCAGCAGGCTGAGTTCAGTCTGAAGAAATGCATCTAGAAAAATATAACATGAACCATGCTGACATGATGCTAAACAAAGAACTGGCACTTAAAACTCAAAAAAGGGACCTTTGACATTTCTCTGAAGTCTCAAAGTCAAACAAAAAATGGTAGGTAAGTTTTGAAAAGTTAATGAGATTATCCTTGGGAACAGAGAGTGCCTGAAATAAGAGGATAGCAGAGCGTCTGAAAACTGATATGCCCATATCTTAGGTATTGTGTGTAGTTTTGTCTTCACATATGGGGAAGGGTGTAGCTCCATACTCCAAAGAAGTATGGAGACGTACAAGTAAAATGTTCAAGATACTGCCTTTTGCAGAGACACTTAAAGCTGGGACATTTCATTTGATGAAGAGAAGGGCGAGGAAGGTTATGACTGAGGTTCCTGAAATCATATAGGCAATATATAAACTGAATACACAATCCTAGACCTATGGGAACTTGAAACTGGTAAGGCTTTTGTTTAAAGCCAGTGTCTGTAGTCCTTAACACAGTGAATTTCTTGAACTGACACTTGCTAGAGAGGTTGGAGGAAACTCCAACTCCACTGGCAGTACTGGCAGTACCAGTAGTACTCCCACCTCTCTAGAGGGTTAGTCATAAATAGTCATCTCTCACAAAGATGCCCTTTAGTTTTTTAACACTGGGCAGAAGTGTACCCACTGACAATATTAATTAAACCATTACCCACACTGAGAAGAGCTACAACTTCTGCAGCCAATAGACTGCAGAAAGTTATCAGGCTTCTTGTGTTTCTGCTATTACTGGAGGCAGCATACTGGGCTGTATGAGGATTAACCTGCACCTCAGGGACATTTCTTACTTATACTTTTCCCTTATTCAGTCCAAGGATTTTATATGTGGTTTCTTACAGTGAGTACCAAATATATTTTTTAAACAAGACCGACTTTTTTATGGTCTCACAGATGAGGACTGCATATACCTGTGCAGTACCCAGGTTGTCTCAGCCACTGTGAAAGTATTGCTTTTAGATAACTATTTCTATGCAGAGATCAAGACAGTCTATAGGTTCTGCTTAATCTGGTAAATCAACAAGAAAATTGCAAGTCCCAAAAAGGTTAGGCAATGCTCAAAACTGAATATACAAAAAGGGCAAAATCAGTGATCTTTTGGCAGAAAGGAGAAAGAAGTTTCTTATGTCATTTTGTTTTCCCAGCCAGTAATGAAGTGACAAATGCAGATTAATGTCATAGTCATGTACAGCAAATTAAGGAGAAGGTAACAAGTCAATAGGTTTCTGGGTGTACAAGAATAAATATCATAGGCAAATAGAAGTGGAATAAATGAAGTGTCACATTTTATGTCATTTACCTAACTTAAGTTACATTGCCACAGGCCTCTGTAAGGAAGAGCTGCCTGATTGTGAGCCTTGGGTAACATAATTCAAAATATATTCATATTTCTTTCCAGGGTAAAAGAACATATATATAATTGAGTTAGAGAACAAATACCAGGGCACAGAAAACTTTAAACTTCTTATTTCGAAGAGACTATAGGTGAAAATAATGAACAGATGGCAAATAAAAGGAATATGTTGACATTTCTTCTACCTGCAAGGCACAGTAATCTTTCCTTCATTTTAGACGGTCCAAGGATCATGCACCATATGAAATTTTTAGATATCAGGGTACAGGAGGCCTGTGTTGCAAAGGGGAAACATTTAAATCATTAAGTTGTGAACGATAGTGCACTAAAGTGCAACTCTGTCATTCTGAACCATTCAAGAATTATAAAGCACAAGCAGTTTCCAGAAGGTCTTATTTGGAGAAATCCAGGTAAAGTTTTTCCATTCAGAAATGATCTAACAGGTAATTTGGGTTGTTTAGGATCAGGATGTTTAAGTAAAGACTGTTGCATTATTTTAATAATACCTTTAATAAATACTTTTGATAATGAGGATTTTAAAATTATTCAGTGTCTATGATTACACTCAACTGGGTAACCTGTGAAAGGGATTCTATATGAAGATTTAAAAATAGTCAAATATTCTGATTTATAGTGCAATTTCATGTGAAAAGCTGGCTAAATAAAATTTTAATTTTCCTGAGAAAATAGTTTTTATTTAGGACACATAATGCAACAAACTCAATGGATTTTATTTATGTTCTTAAAGATAAACAAGTGTTTCTGTTTGTATTAGAAATAAAATTAGGAACATGTTAAAATACTCCTGCATTGTCCTAAGAAAAACATTCCTGTAAGATAAATAGATAGTTTTATAAAATCTCATATGTATTTATTTGTTTAAGATGTGATAGAAAATAATGCTCACATAAAACACCTAGCAATAATTAGGCTTATAGACACAAAGCACTCACTGTATTAATAGCAATATGCAGGTAAATTTACTCTGTTATCCCACTCCCTTGAATAATCAGTAGATAGTAATATTAAACTGAACAGATTGCTAAATTTAAATAGGGTACCTGATTTTTCAATTGACACTCACTGAAGTACAGAGCTCTCTCTCTCCAATCAATATGGTTTGCATACTTACGCAGCAAATCTCAGAAGTCATTTCAGACCCATCATTGTGTGCAAAAAACATTTCATAAATCATTTAGAATACGAAACAAATTAGAGAAAATTGTTCTTTGGATTAGAGAAGAAATTTGTTTAATAAAATATATATTCTGAATTATTTCCTCTTCTGTAATAAGCTGACTAGATTAAATTGAGAAGCTAGTATGAAAGAGCCACTAGGATATCTATTATTTCTTCATCCTTTTATCCTCTTGCAATTCTCTTGGGGAAGTGTACATGTATACGCTGCAGGAAATGTTCTTAACTGACATTAAGTCTCTCATCCCCTTAGGCCGTGGCTTTTTTCCCCCTACTGTACTGACCATTAAGCAGCTCTTGTGGATGTGATCTGGAAAGCATTGTATTTATACCTTCTCAAGCACATGTCTAAAACCACTCATTGCATTTTGATATTCCATGACTTTTTAAGCCTCGTGTAAGTTATAATATCAATTATGTTTTAGTGTAATGACACGATATTGGTCTTTAGCTCTAAATGGGTGCAGGTGTCTTTTAATACATTTTTTCTCGTCTCTTGGTATCTATCTTTCATTCTTCTTTCTGTTTTAAACATGCATGATTAAGAACAAAATAAAACTGCCTACCCAGAGCCTTGGGGAAAGCCACATTGAATCTTTTTCCTTTGGCTGATCTTTGTTGGTGGAAAGCTGTATTAGGCAGCTTGGGCTTTGAGTGGGAAAATTAGGAGCACAATTCATGCCTGTGCACACTTCTGAATAATGCTGGTACATCGATTAGTTGAGTTAGTGCAAATTGTTTGCTGAAAGATAGCATGAGAGGTAGCATGGTGAGAAGGAAATTAACTCTATTGCACAAACCTCTCGGTTGCATTCTCCACCAATTATACTTAAAATACTTTGCTTTTTTTGTACCCTGTTCTTGTGTAGCAGCAGCTATAGAGAACACGTACAGTGCATTTCCTATTCACTTTCCAGGTTGGCTTAAATGTCTCCAACCAGAACCATTCCCCCAGGTTTAATATTCAAATATTAATTTGTACTAAAATATTATGCTCTTTTCTTCTTTTATTTTAAACTTCAACTCCTTCTCCCCATGGGAAAAGCAAAGGATGATACTAGTACAAGAATCTCATTTTACACTGCACCTGAACTGTCTCTCTGTTTTTATATTTTATGGTCCTGCAGTTCTTTTTTCAGTCACACTGACTGCATTAAATTATGTAGAAACAGAGGCTTGTGACACCTCTGAACCAGCCTGCAAGAGAATAAAAAAAATCTTTCTTTTGCTTTCAGCCTGACTGAAAATCAAATTCCAAAAATTATATACAAATAATATCGCCAGTCTAATAAATGGAATTAAGGAAAGGCAAGGGCAAACCCATCAGTTTTATTATCTACCAGTGCTGAAAGATTATCTCTAGAATTAGTATGTATTTACATTGCTAAATGGTCTTGGAAGGACATGATTACTGGGTGAAATTTGAGTTTGTTAATATTTCTAAGCAATAGCAGAAGATGCTCTCTCTGCCTAAGGCATAGGGCTGAAGCAAGAAACATTGAGTTCCCAGTCACAGACTTGCAGGGTGACCTTGACAAGTCACAGAACATATCTGTGCCTCAGCGTGAGATGTGGGATATTAAAACATTTCCTAGCTCGCAGAAGTGTTGGTAAGGCTCAATTAATCACAGTCTTTCAATATCTCACACAAAAGGGTCTAGATAAGAACAAAGTATTACTGTTACTAAAGCAGACCTCTCCTGAGCACTTAATTTTTCATTTTATATAAACTTTTTTAGCTTATATGCACTGTCAGCATACAGAGCCATAGATCCTTCAGATCTAGTTTGTGTGGAGCTTGTCAAGATACAGCTGTTTTTAGTGCTATATCCCTATTAGGATATGACACAATACATCATAACAGCTCCATCAGAGCCATTAGGGTGTAAGCTGTCAATGTGTAATAAGATTACTATGCATTACATCTCTGGTGGTGCTCGGATAATTCTGAACTAGGTATGCTATCTCAGAGCCTTTGAATATTGATGTTGCACTGTTAATGAATGCAATAGTATTATTTTTGATGTGGAATTAGAATATATTCTCCAGTATGTGTGAAGAGCATTTTTTTTAACAATAAATAACTTTAACTTTTCCAGAAATCCCCAAAGATGTTCTCCTCAGCTTCCTCATGTACTAAAGACCTGCAAGTGTTTCTATTTACAAATGCAGGTTTTTCTTGTTTAAGGGAAGGACAAAACTCTCCAAATAACTGCCAAAAATATTAAATAGATATAATCCAATACGTGGCCTTGGATTCCCTAGACTAAGAGAAGTTTGCCTTCGGAATACCTACTGAGATAGGAACAACTTCCACTGTGTTCTTTGTTTCTATGAAAAGTGCAATTTTCATACAGAAGAAAAAGAGAAAACTTATGCTGCTTTACCCACAACTTTAGTCAGGGTATAATTTAAATAAGAAAAAAGAAACATTCAAGTAATTTGAAGTGCATTCAGAACCTTCTGCTGGTTGTCTAACAACAATCTAAGATAGGTACCATCAGTGAAAATCAAAGAATCATAGAATGACCTGGATTGGAAGGGACTATAAAGATTATCTACTTTCAATTCCCCTGCCATGGACAGGGATACCTTTCACTAGAACAGTTTGCTCAGAGATCCATCCAACCTGTCCTTAAACATTTTCAGGGATGAGGCATCCACTACTTCCCTGGGCAACCTGTTCCACTGCCTCATCACCCTCACAGTAAAGAATTTCTGCCTTATACCTATTCTAAACCTACTCTCTTCCAGTTCAAAACCATCCCACTTTGTCTGTCACTACATGCTCTAATCAGAAGAATCTTTTTGATTCAGTGAAAGATGCTGTATTAAGTTTCTGCTTCCCTGTCTGCACAACACCTAAGCATCAACCAATCAGTGGGGAACTTACTGTTCTCATACTTTTGTGAAGGAACATTCTTTGGGAGAACTGGAGTGCTGACTTGCCTGGGTCACAGTAAAGTCTGTAGCAGAACAGGGAGAAAAAGTGAGTTTTGCTGGTATTTTAAAATGATCACCAGAAATCTATTCTATGTACGAAACTCTTGTTCACAGTATCTCATTATTCCTGAAATCATTCCTTTATCAAAATGAGCAAGGTGACAAAACTTCAGTAACAGATATGTGCCTGTATAGCTCTCCTGAGAACTTGTACATGCACACATGTGAGCCTGTACAGGAGGAGGTTGTGGTATGCCTTGAGTAAAGAGAGATGTGAAGGCTAAATACAAACTCCAAGTGCTTACAATATTTTCAAGTCTTGCCAGAGAAGACTGAGCTGAGTTGCTGCAAAGGAGGTTTAGCCTAGCACTTGGCCAGCAAGAGGGTTAGTAAGTCTTCAGGAGGTCTGAAGTCTCTCCTAAAAGAGGGACTTACAGCCTCTCACAACCAGTTGTCTTGTGAAAGTGTGAGCTGTTTGATTTTTCTGAGTCTCTGGGGGAACACAGGCAGGCAGACCTTGAGTCAGAAAAGCTTAATAAATTTTCTAGAAGTATATATTCCAAAAAGTTCAGACTGAGTAAGAAGAGAAAGCAATACAGTCATTTTTCATAATGATAAAAAGTCTTGTTCAAAGTCTTTCTCATTAAAAATTAAATAACTTTTGGTGCAGGAATAGAAGGTAAATAGGAAATGCATTCAGAGACCTGACACTTATGCTGAATAACAACCAGGAAAACATGCTGTGGTCCTTGAAGGAGACATAGAGCACAACTAAACGAGGAAAAATACAGAAAAAAGAAGCTAAAATTAAAAAAAAAGCAAGTGAAGTGAGGAGAAATGTCAATGATCTGACAAGTAGCATGAGTACAGACTTTTGCTGTTATTAGGGCAAACAGGAAGATGTAAGAAATTCAAATACTTTGTGGGTACAGGCTGACATGGGGAAACAATGTGCTGAAGGAAAGACTTGCTTACAGACAGAAAGAATTTGCACATTTGAAATAGTAGCTAGCGAAATGATATGGAAATAACCACAATGTTCTATGTGTCTTTTGCTAGAGTAGTCCACACAGGAGAGATTGAGAAAAGTCAAAGACATTAATTGAATCTTCTGCTCTAGGAAGAAATCCCCTCTTATGAATAAAGGAGCTTCCAGTATGAAAAGACACATGAAATGCTGGTAATGATCTAGAACAGTAGTGAAGGGCAAAACTCTAAGAACAAATCTATCTCAAGTGTGAGCATATTATTTCCCTCATGTGTACATCCCAAGAACAGGCTGTGGGGTTTTTGAAAGAGATCTCCAGCTTTTCATGGTAAAATGTTCAAAACTCAAAAGACTTGTGAAAATGTTAAAATAGACATTAAAGGATGCTGTTTGTAACTGCAGTGTCAAGGACAAAATAAACGTGGACAAAAATTTTTAAAACATTAGTTAGTTCAAAAACCCTTCCAAACTGAGCAAGAACACCAAAGAACATATGCCTTCAAAAGAAACATTTGCTGAGACAGCAGGAATCAAATTCTTCCAGAAATTAAATGCTTCCTTGCCCTCGCTACAGGTTAATTTCATTTTTTCTGTCCTTTTTTTTCTTGGAAGGCTATTTTTGAACCACAGTCCACAGATGGTTAAAAACCTTCTTCTGATTTCCAGACTAAATTTATTCATAATAAGTTTATATTCATTTGTCCTTGTGCCAGCACTGTCCTTTAGTTTTAATAGTACATCTATATTGTGTAGCTATTTGTAGATTAAATTATTAATATTACAAAAGATAGTATCAATTTTTAAGAGACATCACTAGATGAGATTATGAAGATAAAATTCACTGTTTCAACAGCTGTTTGATCATAAAGTTATAGCCTAAAAAGATTATAAATACAATAAGAAGTGTTTTCACATCACTTTGAGGGAAACAGATATGTATCTTTTTATTACTTTTTTATGATCTTCAGTAATAAAATACAGTTAAAATAAATTCCACTAAAACAGGTTTTGAGGAAAAAGCAGGCTAGGTTGAGTTGCTATTTGTTTGTTAAATGCAGAAGTCTGTTCTTCAGCCTTGGTACAAGTGATAGGATGGGTTCTCCTTTGGACTACACTAATTATTTGGTTAACATTGGTAGCAATATGACAATTAATCTGCCACTGCATAGCAACAAGATAATTTTGAAGTAGATTTGGAGAAATGGATTGTTTGAGGGAGGGAAATTGAAATTGTTAGGATGAAGGAATAGTATCCTATGGAAACATAGAGACTATATTGCAAGGTTTTAAAAGCCCTTTTGAGCAGTGAAGGTGCCTGTGAGTATTAACAGTTCTTGATATATTAGTATATGAATAACAGACATGAATTGTTTCTAGATTTTTTCCCTTTCCGGTGAGAAGGAGGAATGCTGAGTAGCTGCTGTCTGTCAGACCCTCTAGGATACATTACAGGGATTCCCCTGCAGTGCTTTCCCTTCTGTGAAGGACAGACTGAAGATGTATGGAGAAGAATATCAGAAATCACATTTCTTGGCTGAATGGAATTTCAAATTTACCTTCCTAATCTTGGTTTTAGTTACCTGCAGCCCATCCAACAATGCCTACGCACAACTGGACACCTCATTCCCTACGCTGTATATCCTTAAGCACTGGTCTGTATAAACTCTGTCAACACTGAGCTGGTGTCTCCTTTCCTTCTATCTCTTTGTTTTTCCTCCTGTGTTTTTGGGTATTACAGGGCCTTCTTTATTAGCCTTTTCCACCTGAGCAACACATGACTCCTGACCTGAAGCAATGCAAGTGAGGAGGCTGGCTCACTATTTGCACTGCCTTTCTACATGATGCCTCTGCCTTTCCTTGGCAGACACGAGGTACCAGAGATGTCTCAGAGATGAGGACAGTGTGTCTCACCCTGTAGCTCAGGGGGACAAGTAGGGTGAATATGAGAATAGCAGTTTGTGCCCACAACAGCGAGTGTCCCACTGTGAGAGGAAAATGGTATTGCTGCTTGTATTTCAGATGATCATAAAAATAAAAAGGATATAGTAGCCCAAAGGATAAACTGAATTCAAAGGTACTTGTAGCTGCTCTGAAGCTTGTACTACGAAAAAAAAATCAGAAGCAAGAGATTCATTGAAGTCCTGGATTTCATGCACTTGTGTTTGGCATTGTTATTTTAATCTTCTGACCTCATTTTGTGTTTCTGTACTGTTTGTCTTCTCTGGCAATGTTTAACTTACTAGGTTAAAATTAGTCTTGTGTTATGGAGCTACTGTGCTAGGCCACTGGGATTTTTCCTTCTAAAGTTCCCCTGATCTTTATCAACAATTGCTCAACATCTGCATAACTCTGTCTTTCCTGTGTCTAAACAATTACACCTGGGAGGCTCATGGTGGTGGCAATTGGCACCTTTGATGAATGTGACAAAAGTATCTATGGACAAGAAAGAAACCCCCACCTCATGCACAGTAAATCTGTACCTGCTTACCCTTCATTCACCACCTTCACCTCCGCCAGGGTCCTCCCCACATTTCTGCATTCTGAACTGGGCACAGATTAAGGAAGTTTCCTAGGAAAACTGTTGGAACAGTTCTGCATTTCAGTCTAAATAAACTCTACTTGCTGGTAGAGTACCTGCTAGTGCTTTGAAGATCCTTTCTCCTGAAAGCAAATGACAAATTAATTCCATCCAATGATAATTTATGTATAAAACAAGTTTGGAAATTAACACAAAAGTAATCTTTATCTTCTGTGAGAACATATGCTGAGAAATATGTGATGGCATCCTATTTATGCAGTAATTAAACGTGATCTTCTTTATCTTCTTCAGCCTCTGGGAATAAGCTACTTCTACAGTGATTCTTTGGGTTTATGGCAAGTTTAGCTAGTCCTGGAGACCTCTTGATAAATTGGCCATTTATATCTATTATCATTCCCTTAACATCAGTACTGGTATTAAGATATTATTATTTAGGTGGAAAAACCCGCTAAGAATAAGAATTCTGATTATTTTGTGATAAATCAGAGGTCCAGATCAGAGGTCCAGATCTTTAATAAGAATTATGAATGTTAATGTTCAAATGCTAACTCTTCTAAAAAAAAAGACATTTTTTTCAGAAAATAACATAGAGATGAAGTTTTGTCCATATGTGTGAAAGTATTGGAATTTTTTTGATTCTATTATGTATTTATGCAGAGGATTTTGAGTTTAATTTAATTGATTTCTGGATAATGAAGAACAGTGCAAATAAAAGCCACATGTATCTAGTTAATATGAATAGCAGATTATTTTAATTTTTTTAGCTGTCTATCTTTGTTTATGAGTAAAGAAATACATTTAATCATTAAATAGAGATTATATGAGATGCAATTAGCATTTTATATATTATGTACTATTCACCTTTCATAGCACAATCAGATCATTTTGTGGATGTACACAGCCACTAGAACAGCTGAAGAAATCTAACTGATGCTTGAAACTACATAATGTTCTGAAACAGGAAGAAATATTCAGATTTTATAGGTCAATCTTCCTAGAAAATACTCAAATGGCCTAAAAGCATACATTTCTACTTTTTAATCAATAAGAAGAGATTCTGATCTTATGCCTCCTGTTCTAATAATCAGGTTTTGTTACAAACATTTTTTATTCCTGCCACCGTTTTGGACTGATCTGGAAATGTACTGCTCTTGGGCTGAATGCTTAATCAAACAGTGATGCCACTAGAGCCAGTGGGTATGCTGGAACAAAATTATTTTTGTCAAGAGTTCATGTTCACAGGACTGCCTCCTGAATGCTCAGAAGCAAAGCAAAGATATTAAATATAATCATTATAGTGGACACTTTCAAGTGCCCATGAGACCTTCCTTTAGATATGTATGATTTCAGAAGGCAACCTTGGATATCTGGAGATCTTCATCACCTTGTATTTTCTTTGCCTTAGCTCATACCTTGAGGACTCAGTTCTTAGGCGGATCAGTCCCTTAGAAACTTAAATTTTCAATTCAGTCCTTGCCCAGAATTGCCTCGTAGGTTTGTTCACCAGTGCCATTAAAATGCATACAGCTAAACACCATTAAAATGCATACAGCTAGATGGGAGCTATCTAAATTGTGAGAGAGGTGGAGCTACCTGGTTATTTTTCAGTGCTGAGCACGGGAATGTTAATCTGCAGTGTAAATGAGTGTTCTGGTTTAGGGCTGAGATCTGCAGACAGGCTCTGTCTATTCAATTCTTGAGTACAGGGCAACCCTGCCCCAGAACTCCTGCATTAAAGGCAAACATAACAAGTACATTTTTAGGTAAAAATGAGTACATATTAAGATCTCTAGAATGCTTACTAACTTCAAGTTTCATGAGAGACTGCAATCAGGAGAGACTTGAGTAAATCAGGAAAGCTGATGACGAAACAAGCGGAGTGGAATGCACAGTCACCTGACTCTCACTAATGGAGTCTCCAGGCCAAGATCAAAGAAAGATGCTGAGAAAAGGTGATTATTTTTCCTTTCTCTTCTGAAAAACAGCTCATTATTACAGCCACACACCTAATTTCGACCATCCAAAGCAGAGAAAATCCTAAGGTCAATAGATTCCCTTCATGGATGTTGAGTAAATTGAAGTGGTAGAAATTTCAACTTGATTTACTAGAGTTGTCATGCTTTTTTAAAGTTAAGAGTTATACAACTGGGATCTATCACTTGAAGTGCTATTGGCAGGAAATCTAAAATTATGGGCACATATTACATAGCAGCAATGAAGATTAAAAATGAAAACCTGTCTTTTAAGAAGACAGCAGGAATATGAGGTTCTGAGTCTCATAGCAATAATGTTTTATGGAGCTACAGTAGATCTTCCAGAAAGACATTGTGGTGCCATAACACATCCAGAGAAGGACAATGAAGCTGGTGTAGTGTCTGGAGCACAAGTCCTATGAGGAGCAGCTGAGGGAGCCAGGGGTGTTTAGCCTGGAGAAAAGGAGGCTCAGGGGAAACCTTATCACTCTTTACAACTGCCTGACAGTGTAGCCTGGTGGGGTGGCCGAGCTCTTCTCCCAAGTAACAAGCAATAGGACAAGAAGAAGGAACCTCAAGTTGCACCAGGGGAGGTTTAGACTGGACATTAGAAAAAATGTCTTCACTGAAATGTCATTCTTCTGAAATTTTTGTTGAAAGATTTTTTCCATGTGTTTCATTACTTACCTGTTATAGCTACTGTACTTTTTCAAATGTTGTGTGCTCAAAGGCATGAGTATCTCTTAGTCATATTAGGCTATGAAATGTACTGGAACATAGCCACTTCGAGTAAGGACCACATTTTAGTATTTCTATAAACAGAAATGTAAAGGACTGCAACTGACTTAGGTATTCCCTTGGATATGCTCTCTTGTGATCCATTGGCAGTGCAGTGATGCTGCCAGGAAGAGTGTAAGTTAGGTTCTCTTGAATCAAAGTCCATACCAAAGGTTTATGTATCACCTGTGTCCTACAAATATTACCCTTGTGATCAAGTTGTGACAGGATCTAAGTTTAAGAACTCTACTTATTAAATATTAAACCCTGTTGAGGGGGATGGGATAGGTGAGACAGGAAATGGAGACACACTGCAACATCTACTAATGAAACTTTTGTTCTCCCATCACTAAATTTTAAAGAAATAGCCATGAACTGGAATTTATATATCTACCTATTTATTTATTTATTATATGGAAAAGCATTTTAGGGTCTTTTAAATATTCTTTCAGTTTGGAGGAAATTTGAAGTACTACATTGAAACATAAAGAATTACCTGTAAACTTATGAAATTAAAGCTAAGCAGAAGCACTTGAGTCTGATATTACTATTATCCAAGCAGGATAGTATGTAAAATGTAGATGCTATTAGAAGTTGAACCTCAAAAGAAGTTTTAATATTCATTCAAGTCCAGCTACTTGTGGCAGCAATTAAGTTGCTATATTTTTTGATCACTTATTACATATTACTGACCTCTGTCTTATTTCCCAGTGGCATAATGTCAAAATATGCTGCTAGAATAAATGCAAAATATGTGTATAAGAAGTGTTCTCTAATATTTTCAAGACTTCCATAAACTTAATGGGGTGAAAATGGTCCTTGGGGGACATTTCTAGAGGAGGCTCTGCTCTTTCTACCATGATATGTCCACATTGAATCCAGCCAGGTTAGGCCAAGATCTGATAAAAGAAGCAAGCACTTGATTTCTGATTGTAAATAGGTTGCCTGTTTGAAACCCCAGACAATATGAACCTCTCCACTTCCAGAGAAAGAAGAGATGAGGCTGTCCAGAGAAGAAACTGAAGCAAACTTTTTGCTTTTCTAAAACCAAGATGGACGTTTAGAGTATTCCCATTGCTACAGTGCAGTGGTTCTGTAGAGATTTAGTAGATAGGGCACACAGGAAAGCAGTGACAAATACTGGAGTTTTATCAAAACATTTATCCTTGAGAATTTTTTTAATGTTTAATTAAAGACACATTAAAAAGCTTGATATGTTAATAAAACATCAGCATTTTGCACTGGAGTACATTAGGTGTCTTAAACTGCCAAACAAACAGTGAATGTATTCTGCATGGCAACTGCTTGACATGTTGGTTGTTTAATCATTAAGAGCTAGACAAATACTCTAAAATTTCTGTGCATTTTTGATTGAGTTCTATATCCATTTCCTATTCCTTTTGCACCTGCTTTCAACAAAGGCTTGAGCAAACAGGCTTTATTTGCACCATTCTACACAATAGGTGACATTTATTACCGTTCAGAGGAAACAGAGAAGCAATACACCTGGGTGCAAAACTGATTCAAAAGTAGTATTTGTTTTATTAGGGATTTACTCTAATCTAACTGGCTTAACGCTGCCTATTGCAGTGCAGGTTTGATGTCTCAAAAGAGCAGCTTCAGAGACGCCCGTCACTCAGAGAGGTGGACAACGGTGGCACCCAGCTGTCCCACTGAGAATGGGTGACTTCTACAGACTGGGAGATAGCAATGCCATGCATTGACTGTAAAAATTTGCAGTCCGAGAGAATGAAGATGTGTGTAACAAAATATGGTGACTGAGACTGATCTATCAGTCTTCTGTGGTTCCCCCCTGCCCTTTCTCAAGTTCAAAAGTCTTCCATGCAAAGACTTTCCAACAGAGTGAAAGGAAAAAGTAACTTCAGCTCAGTTTTCAGGAAAGGTATTCAATAGAAAAGTAATACTGGTGGCTATGAATTCCTGAAAAGCTATGTGATTAAAGAGGATAAGAATTAAAGTGTTCTAAAATTTCTTAATCTTCTTTATCTATTGAAATTCCCCAAGAGGTTCAAAACCTATTAGAAACCACAATCAGAGATCAGAACAATGCATCGAATAATCTGAACTCTTACAGTTTAATTTATGAAGCTCAGTATTCTATTGTGCTGGACAAACCTCTGACAGAGGCTGTTTGCAATCCTTCTAAAGGAATAAAGCAAATAAATTCAGGAAAATCTAGATTTACTCTTGCACATTCTGCAAGCAGAAAAGAGCTAGGCTGCATGAATACATTGCTAATTGTGAATTATTCATCTCACTCTAGCAATCAGTAACATCCACATTAAACATTAAAGACCTAGATTCACAAGGAGAATGTAGGCACATAAATACCTCTTCAGGCAGCCAGGGCTGACATTTAAATGCTAGTGGTATTCAACACCCCCGCATCACCCCTCCCACCTTTTCATAGGTGCTTAAAACTGCATACATACTCAAATTTCTGTTGAAAGGCATCAGAATAGCTTCCAAAAATTTAGCAGCTAGGAATTAGTAGGTACCCATTTTATTGTTTTCCCATGTCAAAGTTCACAAAATAATTCTCTTTCTTATCATGGTTTTGGTATCTGATTTTTCATCTTGCAAAAGATACACTCAGAGTCTGTTTCACTAAAATATTACAGCTCTAGCTTAAAGCCCAAAAGCTTAGTTTCTGTACTTTTACCTGTGTGCTAACAGAAGGTGCCGAGTAATTTCCCAATGACAGTGGTCTAATAAATATTTCGATCTTACTCAGACACAGGCACACACACAAATTGAGCATCAAGAATCGAAATGCATTTCATCTTGCTAGAATAGCTATAACATCAATAGCAAAAATATTCCTTTTATAACTGTATTATGATTTTATGACTCTCAATGATACTGATTGTTTTTCTTAGTTTAACCCTTGGATCTTGGTACCTTGGCTGGGTTTGCAGGGGAGAATGGCTAATAACATGGTGATTATTGATTCCCATGAGATGGTTCTAGCTCCAGTACAAAGAAAATGTCCAGTACCTTGTGTGTCTCCTCCAGGGTAAACAGGGATCCTCTGGCAGCTGTTTCAGAATGACTCTAGTTCCTCAGTTATTGAAGAGAAGTATCAAGTTCCCAGACTTAAAAGAGGGTTATGACCTTCAAAAGGAGATTAGACTTCATAATACCATGGGCCTGTTCATTTGTATTTCTTTTGGGGTGCTGTTCAAGGACACAAGTACAGACAAACTTCTTTAGATGAAACATGGAATTTATACTAACTTTTTATGTCCTTTTCTGAAATAATTATGCAATTATTCATTCTCTTTTTTTATCCAGTCATCTACTCCTTTTCTGGGATTAGTGTTTTTCTCTCAGATATTTTCAATATGGAAAAGATATGTCTTCAGGCTGATTAAATGCAACTAAAGTTTCTGGGGATGCTCAGGTATAAAAATACCACAAAGCTTGTTAAGATAATTTCATTGTTGCATGTGAAGGATCTGCACATACATCAGCTAATCAAACATTCTCTCCTTAGTTCACTTTTCAAACAAGCAGCCGAGGAATAAACTTTATGGAGACTGGTATTTCCTGATAATTTTTTCCCTCTTCTCTTGTCAATTTGGCCTCAAGTCACTGCTTAAGGCAACTATTAGTTCAGCATGGGTCTGATCACTCTTGTGTGAGTATATCTCATATATGCCTTGGAGGAAGTGGTGGAGGACAGAAGCTCTTCAGTTGTTTAAACTTATGCTGCATAAACTACTTCTTATTATAGGCATATGAAAATTCTCAATAGAAGATATTTACATGACTCAAAAGATTAAGTTCCATCATAAATGTTTGAACTACAATAAGCATCTGCTATGAGGTTGGAAATAAGGAGAAAATACAATGGGAAGTCGACAGTCCTCGTTTAACTTGTGGCATCCTAGAAAGGAATGAGAAGGCCATGATGGAGAAAGGGAAAAGTAAGAACAAAAGCTTGATGTGTCGGAAATCTTTAACTCCCTTGACTTTTGGCATTTCAGGAATAAGTGTGTGAAAGAAATATTTAGTCACACTTGTTTGTCCTTTAAAAATATTTCACACAAAATCTTTTTTAAATATAAGGATGTTATCTAGTGAATTCCAATCGTTGCTAGCAAATAAAGTCTTTAAAGCAAAAAGAAAACATTATCATATCCGAATGGAATGAGACTGTACCAAAAGACTTTCCAGTTTTATGTATAAAGCCTCTATTTATATATGCATAGGAAGTAATTTAATTGAAGCCAGCCTAAAAGGTAATTCTGCTTTTTTAGAAAATGTAGCAATTTGTTATGAACAAAATCCTTCCAAAAAATTATTCTTCAATATTTGCTAGAGGTGTGCAGTAATTGATTGCTGAATTGCAAGATCTCTATCAGTGTAGAAATAATTAATAATATCACATAATTTGGACCATATTTGAACAAATAAATAATGTTAATTTTAACATAAGTATAATGAAAGCAAAAACAACATTTGGATTTTTTCCCATTTTTAGTACATGATTAAAACCTTTGGTAGGTATTCCTGTTGGAACAGAAAAATTGAAAACAGGAAATTGTCCGGCTTTCCAATGGCAAAGTAAATCTCAGTGGAATAATTATTTTGATATTAAAACACTTTTATTCTGGAGTGAAGTATTTATTGAATAGCTGTTCTGGTAGAGCTTACAGGGAGAGCTTATTCTACTGTAGTTGTAATAGGCAATTTCCCTGTGCAGGCATGCTTAAGGTTGTGCAGAATATGGTCTTTGGAAATACTCCTCCATGCCAAGATGTTTCATAGAATATTTATTTTTGCTTGTATTATAAAGCAAAAAAAATCTATCTCTGTAGATACAGGTTTGTGAATGTGATGAATAGGTACTTAACAATTAATAGCTTGGCTTCAAAATATGAGACAGCTGTTTCAGCTGGTTTCCTCCACATGTGACTCTAAATATTGCAGTGGGATGTGATCTCTATATATAGTTCAGACACAGACCTCCAACTAAAAGAATCTCCTAGAAAAAGACAGATTCAGTTGGAAAGTAGGCATTTAGAATGGATGAGCTGCTTTTAAGTTTTCTGACTTCTGCCCTTTAAAGGAATTGTATCAAGTTTTTAAATAGTGATACCTTAACTTTGAAGGACTGTGAAATATTCTGAACTTTTCAGGTCATCTGCTTTTTTCAGTCATGGTATTCCACTGATATTTAAAATGGGAAACCATAGATGCTTTCCTGAGACTGTCAGCTCTGTTTTTTAATGTTTGAGCAAGAAGCTATGTGTGAGAGGGAGAGAAGATATCTCATTTTTATCACCTTGATCAACTACAAGCAATTAGTTTCAGCCCAACTGAAATTTCATGAATTGCTGTGTGCCTGTCCAGCATGACTAATGAAGCTGTGCATGAAGAACAGAGTATAAGCATATGGCATGAGGGAACAACTTTGGAAAGTGGGATTTCAGAATTTTGAGCACAGTACTGGTTTGACACTTTTCAAGATTCCTTTATTCTGCTTAGTAGATTAAGTTCATACATTTGCAAAGTCACATGTCATGTATGTTTACACTGTGTGACACATACTCTACATAGTAATGAAATTCTGCTCCCCCCGTTATCCAATTATGGATGCACTAATAAGTTGTGTACCACAACTTCCTTCCTGCTTGGACTCAGATGTCCTTATGTGGAAACCTGGGTTTGTGGTAAGAAGGAGAGGGCTGATATTCACCCTCTTTCAACCACAACAGAGCACTCCTAAATCCCACAGTATGATTCTGGTCTTTGCTTTCAACAGGACTGTCTATACAGAGGAACCACGAGGAACAACTGCTTCAAAAAAAATACGAGGACAAATCCTGCAAGCAGTGATGATGTCCAATTACAAAAGGCTGGATCTGTCAGTCCCTGGTTCCCCCATTTACTCTTATTTATTTTCAGATCTGCCTTCTAGTTGTTCTTGACAGGAGCAACGAGATAAAAAGGGGGAACTAGTTTCTGGACAATTAGCATCTGAGTCATGCACTGTTCCAGGCCTGTACAAAGCTTCCCATTTCCCACATTAACCATGTGGTAAATGCCACAATGGCAGTCATTGTGGAATCAATTTGGTGCCTGGGTCTAATTAATCGTAGCCATAGATGTTGTCTTAACCCAAATTCTGCTGCCACCATCACATTAGACAAGCACTTTCTAGATCTGCTTTGAGCAGCATGACTGATATCTGTGACATGGAGATATACTCTGCAGTTTTCCTGCTGGTGAAATTTATATAAGTTTGGAAATGTGAACAATAATAATTATTTTATATTTGTGAGTTTAAGTAAGTCCTTTCTTTTCTGAGAGCAAAGCTAAGAAATATGTCCTCTCTTTAGAAAGAAAACTGTCAAGATATTTTCAATGTCAAATTAAAGCAAATTTTACAGCTTTGCATTTTAAGAGGCTTTTGACAAAAGTGATGATCATATGGGGAAGGTTTAATCTACAGAAAGTCCTGTAAGGTGGTGATATTCTAAGGAAAAAAAGAAAAAGAAAAAGAAAGTGTTGAAAAAGATCTCTCTTGCTCTGGAGTGGTTAAAAGTAAAAAAATTATGGTATTGGCATCCAATGAATCAAGAAAATCCTATAGGAAGATACATTGTACAGTTAGAATAAAGGAATTAGAATATGGTAATGTCAATCAGCAGCATAAGTATTGCATGTTGTTTTCTCAACCCTTCTCCTGTAACCATAAATCACTTTTTTTCAAGACGACCCACAGATGTCCTTGCCAACTCTGCTCACAAGTATCACCAGTTTGCATGGGCAGTCTTGCAAAATTTGGCCTTGAGAGCATGGTATAACAAACACCCAAGCTGGAGGCCAGAGGGCCTTTTGGCTTCCAAGACCCAGATAGTTCTGCATGTGTTTTCCTGAATGTAAGCATTTAATGTTTGCAAGCCCTTACAAGCATTAACCAACTCAGCCTTTGCACTGTACTGGGGTGTGCTTGTTTTAAAGATTTGGAGGGTAGCACAGCTTTTCATCACGATAGGCTTTGGAAGATCAGATAGCTCAGAGCCAGGGAACCCAATGAAGCCAGAGGCTTAGGAGTAGCTGCTTCTACCCTAAGGCTTTTCCTCAGTAGAGGACAGGCCTGCCAAAAGGGAGCAGAATGTGACTAATCTTTGATTCTTTGGAGAAATCACTAAAAAACTTCCAGCCTTAATGATCAGCTGATAACTTTACAGCTGCAATTAATATCTCCAGATAAGGAAGTGCTAAGAATTAATATTTTTTGGGGGCCCAAAGTTAAACATTAAGGTTTGCTGAATTATGTAATTATATATTATATATCTCCTTGACTTTTAAGCAAGTTTTTTGGTGCTAAATGCAGCTCTGGACTTTTATATCCCACCTTTCTCCTTTTTCTATAAGATCATAGCTAATTTAAGCCCTTGAACTTTCTATAGAGGTCTTCCTGGAACCAGAGTCTTTAACACACATACTTTCTTTTTCCCTGTCTTAATTTCAATTATTTTTAAAATAAAACTTTTTTGCTAAATTTCTATAAAATTTGTTGTTCAATTAAACAATTTTTGTGTCCGTTTGTGAAAATTACACATTAGCTAAGATTTTTATTAAGATTTTTTTGATACCCTCATAACATAAGAAAAAATCGAGTGTACTGATCAAATATTCATTTGCTCAATATCTGAAAGATAAATATTATGTTGTTGCTAGAGAGGTAAATGTTCTCCATTCTCTTTGTGTTTATTCACTTAATTACACCTGCAAAGGCTCCAAATCATTTAATGTATGTTACTATTGCTAAGTGCTAAATACAGATGAAAAGAAGTGTTGAAAGGAAAATGTGTGATCAGCTTCTGTGATGGCATTCACATATGCTCTTAACCTAGCACTTGCATTTTGTATATTTTGACAGAAGAGTTAAGATCCTGAGCACTTCTTTACATACGTAATCATGCAGTTATGGTGTGTCAAGAGCACATGTTCCAATTCATTACAGACTGAGAATTCAAGAACTGAATTAGAGACTCTGAAAAAAGTTGTTAGACCTTCAGAACTGAATTAAGGCCAGCTTCAAATATCTTTACACTGAAGAGTTCAAGAGCTGCAAAAGAAATAGGATGGTATTCCATTCAAATGGAGATGTAAACACCTGTTTCATAATTAATAAATCTCCAATTGCTGTATGTGGGAGTGCATTTCTTTCCTGTCTTTGCCTGTAGATCTTCAAGGGTCCATTGAATT
Organism: Agelaius tricolor; assembly: GCF_023055355.1. Classification (NCBI taxonomy): domain Eukaryota; kingdom Metazoa; phylum Chordata; class Aves; order Passeriformes; family Icteridae; genus Agelaius; species Agelaius tricolor. The sequence goes on from NW_027269261.1 coordinate 51,941,832, forward strand.
CAATGGAGCCACGCAAATTCACATTGGCCAAGCATCTGACTTCTAATGTCATGTAAATTAGATACTAATAATATCATAAGGCCATTTTGTTCATTTTTCTGCCATGTTGAGATTATAACCTACAGCATATTGCGCAACTCAGATTATTAAAAGAATGAAATTTCTCTTACTTCCCAGGAAAATTGTTAATTTCAGATTTAGTTATGCTTATGATTGCAGACTTGCACCTTGAGGTTCAAAAACATTTCTTAATTTCCTTTCCTTTAACCATTTTTTCCCCTCGATGGTTAAATACTTTATTTCACTTGGCAAAATTCTCTCTTATCAGTTTTGTGGGTCACCATGTTGGAGGCCTATTTAAACAAATACACAAATGTGTTAAGACACAGTGATACTCTTTGTGAGATGGGAATTTTTGCTTATTAGATCATGTTTTGTTTCTTAAATGCTCTACTGCCACAATCTAAATCCTCTTAAATAATCTTAGATTTGTAAAGGAGCACTTGTAGGAGAACGAGAGTTACTTTGGCATGAGATCAAACACTCTGCAAAGTAAATTCTGGCCAAGTACTTCAGCTAAATACTTGGTAGTTTTAGGCACTGGGTGTGCACATTCTGTTTTGGGTCATGGGCCTCTATCTTCCAAGGACATTCCATGTTCAGAATTTTTGTAGACTCTTTTGCATGCTGTCTAGGCAAAAAGACTTTCCAGCTGATAGAAATGGGAAATTAGAGCTTCAGCTCTTTAAGACTAGCTGGTATCTAAAGGTTCCCTAGGAAAACTTCCCTGAAGATTTACCCTGTCATGGCTCTGGCTTGCAGCTCATTGCTTCTTTGACACTTGACGGTGAAAACAGTCAAACCTACAAGCTTTGCAGAGCCACCTGCATTTTAGTTAGTTAAAAGAAAAATCCAGAAGGAAAAACAACTATGCAATACAGGGAAAACATGAGATTTCTTAACATACTTAAATATTTTGGGTCATTTAGGAGTCCAGGAATTTCAGTGTAGTGTATGTCTTCATATATTTTGACTAGTCTCTCTTGAATAGAAATTTCCTTCTTTCCTTTCACATTTCCTTCCTTTGTTGCCAGCTTCCCATTTTCTCACATGCTGACAGTTGAAAAGTCTCCATCTGCCAGAAAAAAACTTTCCCAATAGTTCCATCTTGCTCAAACATCTTTCTCTTTTATGCCTCTTAGGCATTCCTAGCATAAGGTTTAATTTTTCCTAATGTGAACGCTTGATGGTAGATCTGATGCATCTCGAAGTGACTTCACACCCCCCCCCTCAATTACAAAGAGAACCCAGGATGACTAGCTCAGATGCAGGTATCTTCATGGCAGCTACCTAAATTTGAGTAGTAGAATTGTGCACCTGGGCTGAGTGTTGACCAGCTGAAATATGCAAACTTTTCTCACTCCTCGCAGATTTTTCCTGGGATCAAAGGCAATGTCCGAACTGCCTGTGTTTGAGAAGATCTGCAAATAAATAGGTTCCTTCTGGAAGTGTTGCAGACTAGTATGGGAAATGCAGGGGTGAGCCCAAGAGGGGAGGGTGCATGCTTACTACCTGCAAGTGGGAGCAGTTTTCCTCTCAGTGCAGTTAGCTGACCTTTCAGGAGTACTGGATTGGTATGGAGCATAAAAAAAGCATCAAGCCTGAATGAAAATTTTGCCTGAAAGAACACAAAAGCACAGTGCAACATGAAGTATATGGTATTAGATATGTGTGGGAGGTCGGCATAAAAATTCCACCAATAAAACAGAAGAAACCAATTTAACTCCAAAGTTAATGTTCAAAGCAACTAAAATAAAATTCAAGAACCAAAATGCCCTGCTGAAGATTATTTTCAGTTTACAGGGATTTACACTTTTGAAAAAGACTTTAATTGCCTGGTTCCACCTACAAAGCCCAGTGGCTTTGTAACCCAGCCTTCCACATGAGAAGAATAAAGAGAGTACTTATTAAAGAGCACTTAGCAGTGTTCACCAATCAGCTCATTCAACAGCTAACAATCTCAGTCCTGTAATCTAGTGCCAAAAGTGTCCTCCACAAATACTGAACTATATGTTGAACTGACCCTTATGGTGTGGCTGAGATGATACCTGAATTGCTTCCAAGACTCACAATACAAACTATCACATCTGATTTTCGAACATATATGGTCAGAGAGTCTCAGGAACATTGTGGTTGAAAAAAATGACAGAACCACACTATGATATTCATCTTTCAAATGTTTCTCCTTGACTTAGTGGCAAAGAAAAATATTCCAGGCTATATAGTAGGAAAAAAAAAGATTCACTACTGATTTGTTAGGAGAATTATATAAGTCCCCTCAGATAAAAAACATAATCAGTGATGTGATGTTGTTTTCTTTTACAGAGGAAACATTATAGTCTATTTATATAATAAATACACTATAAAGTTTTACACTTTACAGCCATTCAACAAATTACACTCAAAAGTATATACTGCTGATTTGAAGGGGAGCAGCAACCCAGTTCTGTACTTCAATGCTGCTTTTGAAAGGTGGTACCTTCTTCATGTTGTATTTGATAGTTTCTTCTATGTAAAACCTGATTAGTTTAATTCATATTTTAATAAGCAATTTACTATATAGTAAGCGTAATCTTGAAAAAGTAGTGTTGTCCACCACAAGGGGAAGTTGCCCACATATTTTCCTTATGCTTTTTTTGGGTGTATTTAGATTCTAGCTCTGCCCACTCTTCATCTATTTTGAATGTGTTTTGAATTAGTCACATGATCTGACACTCGAGGTTTTCCACTGGCTCGTAAATTCTCTTTTAATCTGAGTGTGTGGGGGCTTGGGAACAGATGCAAAGGTCTAAATATATACGCTTAAGTACCATGTTGAGTTCTATAATAGATGTTCGGCAACTTTTATAACTAGCCAATTAAATCTTGGAACAAGTGATAGCTTTGAAAGGAAAACAATAAGAAATGCTTTTATAGTAGTAAACTGCAACTGCGCTGTTTCTTCTTCCTCTTGTTTCTGAATATAATGTTTAATTTCACAGAAATACTGATAGGACTCTATGAGATTCAACAGATTGCCTTCATGTCAATAACTTTGTTTCTGGTTTTGTTTCACCCACAGAGTTTTGCTTTCATGTTAAATTGAAGAGTACTAGGTTCTTAAAATGGAATCAGACTGGCAACAGTATTTTTGTTATGTTTAGTGACAAGAATAATTTTAAACTGTACAATTTGAATGGTTTCCATAACTTGAATCAAGTTTGCTCAAAACACAGCTTGATTTTCTTGAAATTTTACTGAAGTTTATTGAAGTTTATTGATGTTCTATGGAGAACCTCTAAGTATGTCAAACAGCTCAATTTATTCTCCTAGAAGAGTATAATTAGAGCTAAAAACAGAACACATTTTTTGCAGAAAAAAAATAATTCAGATACCTCAGTGCCTGGTCCTTCTTTCATCACAGAGTATTGTCATTTAAAATATCTCGTTACAGTATCCATTTTCAGTGAAAATAATAACACTGATTTAGACAATATAATTGCATTTACTGCTTTAACCCTTTCATATTTTAATATTTTTGTTATCAAACATCTAGTATATAGTGTATTTTGCACAAGTTTACTTGCTTAGTTAGTTGATTATAATTCAATGGAACGTAATTCCTAATGTGCAGGAAACAATAGAAACAATAGAAAAATATTTATATGCACCACAGAATATGCAGGCAATACTGAAATTCCTTGCACTTTTAAAATGTGGCTGTCTAGAACATCTGCTCACTAATCTAAACATTATCTTACACATCTGGATTCACTGGCTGTGTATCCGAACCCACAGTGTGTTACCTACATAAAATCATGACAGTTACCACTTGTTAGGAATCTAACAGAAAAACAGACAAGTGGATGTATTAATTTTTTATTGATTTTCAAAATGAGGATTGAAGCATTTTTCAGGAAAATAATGGAAACTCCTCTTACTGCTGCTCTAACTTTACAACTGATGATCACAGGAACTAATTCCCATAGACAATTATTCTATCATTTTTTACAAGCACCAAGTTGACACAAAATGAAATAATGGAATTAAAAATTATCCTTTGTTATTCTTGGACCAAATTTATAGCCTACTTATGAATATTCTGTGTTTTTGCTTATGTGTAGACCTGCCACTTTATTCTGTATTTGGAGCAGGGCGGGAGGGGGGGAGAAGGGGATGACATAGATTGACAAGAAGAGACAACCAGTGGGGATATTTTGCTTACATAGGCAAATGGTTATTAACAGCTTCCATTTAATTTCAAATTCTCAGCAAAGTTTGGGTATCTCAGGTCTTTGACTATAGAAAAACTCTCTCCCTAATGAAAACTGCACTCATGGGCAGAAAGCATTGTAAAACACACAGAAGCTGTGTCTTCAAATGAAGATGAGGCCATGGGGACCAAAGAATTGGCATGTGATGTGTAGGACCCAATAACTGACTACATGGATGAAACTAAAAAATCCCAGTTAAGTCTGCATCTAGAGGTATCTTACAGTATCCTTGCTATGATTCATCTCTCTCTCTCTATAGGTGAAACACAAGCTGATGTGGCAAAGTGCCATGTGAAACAGAAATTATCCATTATAGAAACTAGAGATTGATTACAGGTTCAAATTAAAATCTTTCTGATGGAAAGACAGTTCTTCAATACAAGCTCTTATGCATACAGTATTTCTAAGTGAGATGAAATCATGAGCAATATTTTCATCCCAGAATTTGACAAAACCTTTCCTTAAGAATAAAGAAATTGTTTGGTGTTTGCTGAGAATTCAGGTTTAATGAGTCATGTCTTGTATCAAGCATTGAATTATGCAAACAAATCTACATTTTAGAAAAAGACTCACAAATACAGATACAACTACATTTGCTGCTGATGTATTAGGGCCTATGAGCTTATTGTCTTTAGAAGAACAATAGTATGTTGCTCTTTTGTAAACCAAGCTAATTAGAAGTGTTATCAACTCCATTTTTCACACATAAATTAGTGAGAATTTTAAATCTGTCTTAAATATGGTGTACACACATGTTCCTGGGTGTAATTTAGCCCATGATTATTTCCAGAGCTGGCAAATGCTAGAAGAAACATACTGTGAACATTCATTTGCAATTTTAAATGAATTTTAATGACTTTGTAGATATAACTATTTTATTCACTTTCCATCAATATCCACTCTGACAAACAAGTTTCCTGCAAGATTTTTTTCTAGAGCACAGGGTTTTATATGAAAAATACAGACTGTTAGCTACAAACAGATTTTAAATTGGTAATCAAGGAGAAAAATGAATATTCTAAGAGTCATGGTCCTCCAATCAGGAAATAAAAAAATCACCATGTGATTATTTCTTCAACCAAAATAGCTTGGATTATGAATTTCTGTTCTTCACAATGAACTATGGATGAGCTGCAGACCAAGAATTATAGAAATTAGTTGGCAAATCATTTCAAATAACAAATAAATTAGAGTGAATCATGATGCATTTGTGAAAATGTCACAATTACTATGCTAATAAGTTTAAATTTACATAGTGCCTTTCATCGGAATGGATCCTAATGATGTATAATCTCAACATCCGGAGGAGGCATGATGTGACAAAGGCTGAGAAAAAAATGTCTAATATTACTTTGTTAATACACAGAAAATGATACTTTATTTTTCAAGCTGTATTAATGCATTTAATTGCTATCAATAAAATAATCAACTGCTTTTTGTTTCTTTTTCTGTACTTGCCATTTCTTTCTTAATGTGAGGTTTTTTTAGCATTTAATTTTTTTTTTTACTTCCCTGTTTTTAACATTATTTTTTCTTTCATTCTTCTTCTATTATTTTTCTTTTTTTTTCTGCTAGTGTTTTTTAAATTATTTTCCTATACCCATATTTTTTTTGGTATTTGCTTTTTGCTTCTCTCCCATCTGTCATAGAAATTGTTCTGTGAGATGCATTTTTCTCACTATAGGCTTTTTGCACTCCAAGCTAGAAAACAGAACTACCCTCTCTCCTCCACCCTCTCCTTCCCCCCCTCCTCTTCCTCCTCCTCTTCTCACACTGCTGTTTTACTGTCTCTAAGTAATTTCACTGATTTTACTTTGTGTCTTTTCCATCATTCCCACTATTGTACACTCTTCTAGAATATTGTCTTCTCCTGCCTTGAAAATCCCTTCCCTCTGCATCCACAGTCATCCAAATGTCTCTGATTATCCTTGCCCATGATGCATCAAAAATGTAAGCTATATGCAAGTGCTATACATGCCTAAATAGCATATGTTTTACATATTGAACTTATGTGAGATCATATATTGATTCATAAGAGTGGTTCCCTTTAATTACAGTCCACACACAGACCATATGTTATATATAAAAAAAACATATGCCAGACTATCTGTGTGTATGAAGCATTCATGCTTTTCCTGCATGGGCAGGTCCCGGAGCTATCTTGATCTCCCAAAGCAGAGTTGGTATTACTTTTGGTTTTCTTCCTCAGGTTTCCAAGCCCCAGAGGATTCCCAATGACATGTGTCCCCATGTGTCTCTGAGATTTGTCACTTCCTTGTATGTTTGTTGCCTTCCTTGCTCCATGCTGATATGAATCTCAAGAGTTTGTTATTCTTTTTTTTTAAACCAGAAATACTTTTGGCATTTTGATTTACAGAATACCTATTTCAAAGCTTGTTCATGGGTCATTCTTAACCTTATTCTTTCTCGATAGTTCAGGAAGATGCACTAGTTCTGCAGGTCCCCTGCTTCTCAGAAAACTGCCATTTCCCAGATGTCATTTTTCAGCTTTGGTGGCAAGAGAGCTCAGCGACTCTTTCCATCCACAACGTTTCAAAAATTTCTTCTCCTAATAATTAAACAACTGCGATCCCTTGTAAGGATAGACCGATGCTTGATAAAGACTATTTTCTGTTAGGATGTGGTCGTAGCTGCTCATAGTCCTTGTCGCTGCAGTAAAGTAACATAGTGATTTCCATTTTCATTTAGAGAGGTTTTTATTACTATGGTTTGTTTTTAGGGAGATCTTTTTTTCTACTAAACAGTAAGTCAAACAGGACATGATTAAACAAATGCTGAATTGTAGTGTAATGACTACAAGTTGCATGACAAGTGTTAGAGCTAGGACATAACATGGTATGTCCACAGATGCATGACACATGAGGTCAAGAAATGAATTGGTGTAATCCTTAGTTATAAAAAAGGAAAACAGCTTGCAAATGAGGAATCTTAATGCAAGGAAGTTAAAAGGAGCAGTTATAAGGAGAAAATATTTGCAGTTGATGTGAAATTTTGACTATACAACACTAGTGGTTCATAAGAAACACTGCCTGTTAAAATACTTTCGGTAGAAGCTGAAGAAAGCTATATAGTAAGGGGTGGCAGGCTACCAGAAGCAAGAGAATGACCTTGAGAGGGTTATTACTTTGTGTGCTTTTCATAACTTTTGTTTAATTGCAACATTGTGCCAAAAAAGGCAGAACAAGACATGGATGAAAATGTTTGTAAAAGACAGCCCACCATAACTTTGTTACCTCATGAGTGTTCATTGAATTTGCAGGTTCATTCAAAAGCTAGGTTAAAAGTCATTAGTCATGCATTTTTAAATGCATGACAGGACCAAGTAATCAATTCTGCAAGTCTTTCCCTAATGTGCATGTAAGTGTGTTCAGCTGGTGCCATAATCATATTAAAACAAGCACTCTGAAATTCACAAAAAACGTGCTTTGCTTCCCCATGTCTACAGATGCAGTCTAAGCCTATATGCCATGCCTGAAAGGTGGGAAAAATTATGAAGGAAAGGTTTCTTCATTATTTGTTAAATTTGGTTTTCAAATACTGATTTTGGGTTCTATTATTCCTTGCAAAGACTTTGGGATAAAAGTTTCCTGATGTGGAGATGGACTGGGGAAATTTGTGATTTAGGTGTCAAATGAAGGATGTAGTCACTGTCCTGCATAACATAAAGAGCAGTGAATCATGTGGCCAAGATTTTGTGTGTAAGTCAAGGAAAGAAGGTTGTTTGCCATACTTGATAATGCCTCCTGTGATACTTGACCCCTCAGAAATAAAATAGTCACTGAAAAGAATTTTTCTTAAATTTGTTGTTCATTTTGAGTTTGGATTTAAGCCAGGCAGCTGTTAATATGCCCCTGGGAATATGGAATGCTTTTCCCTAGCAAATAATATTGGTTTGTATGAGAAGATAAGTGGACCCAAAAGGTGTTTTATATTAGATTGAGAGCCCAATAAGTCAAAAGTAAATATTTAATACATGACACAGAATGTCACACTCCAGGATTATGGAGTAACACAAACATTGTGCTGAATACAGACGGATTAGATTATAATTCTATTAAAAGGTTTGTAGCATACAAACAATACACTGTATTATTTATTTGAGAAATTATTTACTGTGTTCCCATGAGTTAGCATACATTTCAAGATTGCAGTGATGATAACATGCATGTTTTATGTCAAAAATGGTAATTGACCTTGATGAATTATGATGGGAAGAGTGATGTATTATATTACCAGGAATGTGTATCGCTTGCCATATTTTTCAATAAAAGTAATTCTTTAGCAGCAAACCTTTCCCAAGAAGAACTGCTAGTTGATGACACTTAGGTTAGAGTCCTAAGGATCTCAGAAGCTGATAAAAGAGTTAGCAGCCTTTAGGGTGAAAATCATACGTGTTTTGCAGAGAAAACAAGTGGTACACCAATATCATAACAGTTCTTTATTATACAACAGTAGGTTGTAAACTCTATTGACCCTATCCTATACAATGAAGTGAATAAAGTTCATTTTTGTGAAACTGGGTGGTGGCGTATCTTCTGAAAAAACAAATAAAAGTTTCAGTGCTGGATATAATCTCAATTTATCCTGCTTTTATTAATTAATGTTTCCTACCAGATGAACTTTGAACTCTAGAAGCCATTGGAGGATGGAGCTGAATGATATTCTGTGTTCTTGGGAAAACTGTTTTCTTCTCATGACATGGGAACATATAAGTAAAGTATATTTGTTCTATATTTTGGCTATTGTTCCACAGTTCTAGCATTAGTCTTGGCTGGCAGGCATCTACCTGCAAGAACAGTTACCATGACATGATGCTGTAGTCTCTGGTTACTGTTGTCCTGTTTTTCAATATTACTGCTGCCTCCAGCTCCAATCCAAAGTTGTTCCAGGCAGTTCAGCAGTCCTTTCACGAGGCAACTTCTTCTTGATGATGCATCCCAGTGAGCTCACCAGTACCTGAGGAGAATAGCTCACTCCTGGGGTGGGAAGTTTGTTGGAGGAGTTAAAGCAGATTTCTTCTAAGCTGTACTGGGGAGCACAGTTGTGGTGAGAAGTAACTGTTCTGGTGCAGTGGAGAGAGGGTACATTGTGTCGTAAAAGGAAAACATGTAGGGCCCTGGTGATTCTCACACATTCAGAGGCATGCAAAAAGCTGAAGGAAAGTGGAATGGCTAAAGAACATTCCATATTCATTGAGTATTTTCTAAAGAATGTGTAGCTACCAATAGGTATAGGCACTCCTACCTGAGGACTCAATGGGATTTTGGTATCCAGGGATATTTTCATGGGTGTTGGCTGGGTGTTGGCTGTGACCCATTTATATATGCACATGAGTCTCAATTTTGATTGTCCAAATGACATGTGTCAGAATTGGAAGAGATTCAGTTGATATAAATGTCATATAGGTGAACAATCCATGCAAACTCTTTCCTTTCTAAAGACTTTTGATATAAAGTTAGAAGCCAACAGATTAGTTCCTTATTTCAAAAGGTAGAGTTTGATGCGAAAGGTCTGAGGTACAGTGCCTAGTGATGATGAATGTTTGGTATCAATTAAAAAAAAAAAAAGCACAAAAGTTTTCAGTCACACAACCAATCTCCTTCTGCCTCTCAGTAAAATGTGGTGGCCAGATTTTCAAAACCTGCTTGGTTCTTTTGATAATCAGGCCATAAACACAAAAGAAAATCTTTCAAGGGCTTGTGTAAGCAAAAGTAACTATTTAAACATTGCCTAAATTCCAGACTGGTAGAATAAGTCTAAATGGTCACTTTGTTGTCAATGTACTGCAAAAAAACTATAATGACAAAAATGCAAGAAAATTGCTTCCTTCTGCTAAATGTATTTTAGACCAAGAGTGAGTTTAATTCCAAGACGTTGTCACATCCTTGTGGGAGGTGGTTGTTTGTTGACAATGAAACTTGTTTCCTACTTCTTAATATGAACCAGAAAATAATCTGTACACATTAAATCCCAAACTAAAATAAACAAACTACTAAACTAACAAAGGCCTTTGCACTCTTGTTACTGAGGTTTGGTTTAATATTTTTTTTCCTTTATTTTTTCCTCCTTTTACCTTCTTCTTTTTGCTGATTCAGAGAGTTCTGAATCAGAGTTCTCCTGATAATCTGCCAGGTTTGGGGAAAGAGGCACTATTTTCTGTGGGAGCAAGTCATAGCACTGAAAATACAGAAATGTTTGAGCACATAAGCTCTTCTTTCGTGCTTCAATTAGCCATTTTCAAGGACTGAATGCATACAGTAGAAGGACTTTCCTTACATTAATTTCCTGCTTTTCTGTGACAGTGTTTTTGTCTGATTCTGCTCTCTGCTAAACCACTTTTGAAACCTCAGTGCTAAGCGCTACCATCTTTCTAGGGCATCTTGCCAGCCAACCTGCTTGGGCACACCCCTAGCACTCCTAAATAGGAACAAATGCTGAGCTGATCAGGTGGGAGTGTTTCTGGTCTGGTTACTGATCTGGAGGACCTGTTCCTCCCAAACAGAACCTTGCAAACATCCATCAAACTGGTGAATTTGTAGAACTTTTGTATTTGGAGTGATATTTCTGTTGTGTCATTCTTAAATACTGAAAAGAAAAGAAGCAAGCAGCACAACAAACCCAGTGGTTTCATATTCATGGTAAGAACTATAACAGTATTTAACAGACTAAGAGTGGGGTAATATAATCAGACATCCCAGCTGGCATATAATGGGCTAGCTATTCCTATATTTTAATTATTTTTTTTCTTTTACTTTTAATAGTGTTATATCCATCTGTCATGAGAAAAATCTGGTAAGAATTTTTCCTGATTAAGTTCATGTCTTAGTCTCTAGGAGAAAACCTGAACAGCTAGGTTGGTGGGTTTTGCTTTTTTTTTTTTTTTGGTATTTTTTAGTTGGTTGGTTGTTTTTTTTTTGTTTTTTTTTTTTTTTTCTTGGTTTGGTTTGGTTTGTTTTGGTTTTTTGTTTTGTTTTTTGGTTTTTTGTGTGTGGGCTAGGCTTGTCTGGGCATTTGGTTCAAATATGTCTCATAAACAGCCCCACTCCCACCTTCCCCCCTGTTTCCTGGCATACTTTGCTGTTGCATCTTTTCAGTGGTAGTGACTGCTTTCTCAACCGATGGTTGACTTTCGAGCTGAGAATTAAGATCTGCTACTTAGTTTGGCTCATCATTGAACCATGAGTAATAGCAGGAAAAAGATGCTCTTGTTTGTTTTACAGAAACACTGTAGGGGGTGTTAACAGCCTTAATGTATAGACATTTATAAGACTTCCAACCCAAGCTGTCACTTTAATAGAGCATCCCTAAAAAGGAATGGGGCTTAGATCCTTGTATCACTCCTCCGGCTACCATTTTGTGTTTTGTCAGGTTAAAAAAGGAGGTGTTACAAGGAGAGAAGGTTAGCCCAAATAAGGAGGAAACCTTGGGTATAACAGCTCTGTCTTGCCTTCCTGATGGAGGCAATCAAGATGTGTGAGAAGCACACTGAAGCAGGATTTCAAAATTACAAGTGTAATTTAGATGCTCCAGAGTCCTGGAAGAATTCTCAGCACAAAACCCATTCTCTGTAGTCTGAGCCATTGCTGTGGCATCCTTCTTTTTTGACAAGGGTCCAGTCATAGTGAAAGATCTCACCTGATAGTGTGAGAGATGAAAGAAGGAGCAGATCTTGGCAAATGTTTGCCAAGGCATATTTGACTATTCTGTCATGCATAAATTAATCAATTAGTAAAAGGAATTAAATTGTGCCACACCTGAGAGCAACCTGCATCTGCAAGGACCAGAATGGATTCAGCTCTTTTAGACTTGGCATCCATCACTCCTTTTAAAAGAACTTAGCTTTCTCTGTGCAATAACGTGCAGGGGCTTTACACTGTCATGGACCTTTTCTTTGGTAATATAAGCTGCTCTTGAAGCCCAAGGGGCATGTTTTGACCTGTTTCTTTTATGGTGGAAAAAAAGAGCTTGGGGTGGTTCTGAGTTTTATAACCCTACTTCCAGGCAGACATCATCATTAGCATATATGAAGCTGTTTATCTAAGAAACCCTGTGCTGGCCTGGAGGGCAGAGGTTGTTTGCACTGAATAAATATCTTATTTGGGATCTCACAAAGTGTTAGGGGTAATAAAAGGAACAGCAGCTATCAAACTGGAAAATGAGTGAAATAATTTCACCTCTGTGGAAATATAAAGAAGGTGGCTATTCCCACCTAAATGCTGCAGAAATGAAATTAAAAAGAATAAATATTTGCATTTAGAAAGTGCAGTAGTTTGACTGCCTTTGAGCACTTTGCCTCACTCCTTAGCTGCTCTTCACCCCTGCTCCTCAGAGGGTATCCAGGCAATAAGCATTGTGAGACAGTGCAGAAAAGGGTTGCACAGTTGTCAGTCTTCAAAGGTGAGAGTCTAGTTGAGGGAGGGAAACATGGGCAATATTTCAATATCCTACCAGGCTCTGTTGTGCTCAGACAAGAGCACTAAAAGCTGTTCTTCACTGAGAAGCTTTTCAGGCCCTTACTTACACATGTCAAATTTTCTCTATGACTCTGAAGAGAATTGTATTTGATCTATACAGTGCAAAGATAATATGTGAAACACAAAGTACAAACCAGTACTGAATACAAAAAAAAAAGAACAAAGTGAACTCCAAATCACTTATTAGGCAATAGTTGTTTATAACAGAAGCAAACATTCCATGGTGAGCTAAATTTCAGGTCAGTGAATGATCCCCCATAGGGTTGTTTAATCCCTTTCCTTTTTTGCATGTTTTCTGTTTATGACAGTGAGTGTGCATATATCCAAATCTCAAAATATGATGTTTCACATTTTTTGAATGAAAATATTTTTACCCTTTCCATGTCTAAGCTGTCCAGTGCAGCTGAACTTCATGAGCCCCATACCAGTGACTCAGTGCCATAAAAGAGGAGAGAAAATTTCCATGCCACTCTTCTTGATAATAACCTAAGCATAGTACTCTGCAGTATATAATGGGGTTTGAGACCCTTTAAGGAATTTCCTCTAACAGTTTTCATTCCACCTGCATTTCTCAGCTGCACTTAAAACTGAAGAGCTCCAGTGGGCCTGGGAGCGTCCTTAATAAAGTTTACCCTTAGGGAAAACACTCTACTAATTAAAGTCTGTATTCACTAGATGTTTACAGAGAAAAAAACAATTGTATAGAGCTTGTAATGGGAGAAGCTTATGGGGATTTCAGGAAAAGCTGATGAATGCTGCAAATAGGTATAGGAAAAAACCTGAAAAATTGTCTAGTCTTAAATTATTATGTATTCTTAATGCTTTTTGAAAAATCACATTTAAAAAATTTTTTTTTCCTTACTTTATATAAAGAGACAAGAACTAGAGTGTGGAGAGAATAGCTGTAATGGAAAAGAGTTACTTATTTTTATGTGCCCCTTTTAAAATGAGGTTTTAAGTATCCTTGAATGCAAACCTACTTACAGAAAAGTAGCAATGAATTGATGTTGGTGGAATATTTGTGCCATGGAAAGAGGAAGAAATTACTTACCAGCATCTTGAACCTAAAATTTTCTCCATGGCAAAAGAGTTGTAGGAGAATAATACTGCTGCGTAAAAATGCTCCAAGAAGCGATAAACAGCTATTTGAAGTGATCTATGTCTGGGATTGAGGTGCCTGTACTCTCTTTGGAGGATAGCACACACAGCAGTGGAGAGAAAACAATGCTCTGTGTCACTGTGCAGGCAGGTAGCTAGCCACAGGCAAAATAAGGAAATGAAATGCGAATTAAGATTTCTTAGTCCTTCAGTTCATTAATTCATATTGCAAAATAAATGGTGGGAAAGGATGAGAGCTGGTTGTGGTGACTGCTGTAACTCTAATTAGAGCAGTAGGCATGCCACATGTGAGGTCATACGGGGAGCTTGCAAGGAAAAAGGCATTAAAATTCAAAGGTAAAGTTTTAAAGATATTGAAAGGTAAATAGGTTTTAGCATGCCTCAGCCCACAATATTGTAATGTTTTTTTGCTAGCTAAGGCTTCCTTTGCCTTCCTGATAGTGATCCTAACAATGAAAATAGAGCAGCATAAAGTTCACTTGGCTTGTTTGGTTGAATAGATCTGGTCCCGAATCCTCAAATATTTCTTTCTTTCAGTCAGTGGACCAAATATAGACATGGGAGATAAGTCTGGAAATGTTTTTTGAGTATAGAGGTCAGTATCAATAGCTCCAGCAGCAGACAAGATACCAGTGCCAAGGTAGGTTCTCTTGCTGTTAATATGTGCCATTTATCATTAGAAATTTTCCATTTTCATTCCACTTAGAAGAGATTTCCTTAGAAGGGATGGTCTGCATTACTCCTACTTGTCCTGATAGCTTGAAACTGTGTTCCTTCTCTGGCAATGAGATGCCAGAGACTCAGGGGGTGTTGTGGTGCAGTATAATTGCCTTTCTAAAAGGTGATGTGTGTGGGGGAAATTTGAAGAATAGTTCATGGGGATTTATCTGAATGGTTCCCACCGATGTTAGTTTACCCCCTGTGAGTCTGACAGGGTAGATTAAGCCACATTGGCGAAAATAACATTCATGCTCAGTCAGTCACAAAAGATCACTGCTATTGTGTCACTCTGAGAGGAGACTGTAGGTATTAGCCATTGCCATCACAGTTCTCTCGATTTGAAGCTTGTTAAGCCAATTTTATATTCATTGAAGGCATGCTTGTAGTAATAAGCAACTAAGCTGATGCTCTGTGATCCTGTAGCTAGGGCTGATAGAGGTACTAAACAAGATATCTTTAGCTTAGTGCTGTGAGAGGGGCTGTATTTTCTTCCTGGAGTTTATTTGTTAATAAAATAATCCAGTTTAATCAGTTTAGAGCAATGTCCTGCTGTGTTCATATGGAGCATCATGGTTTGGGCTGGATCAAGCAATCCTTTCTTCCAGAGAACTCCAGACATCTTTCTTCAAGTCCCTGAGAGGGTTAGTCCCTCTCCCTTATTCATGGAGAGGATGGTGGATCTCTGATTTGTTCTTCCTCTCTACCTGACTCATCCTTCCAGACTTACTTTTTTTTAGTGCTTGCTGTTTGCTTCTCTTCTGCTGTCAGATACTAGGGAGTTAAAATGGTTTGAATTCACCACAGTCTCTCTTCCTAGTGAGGGTGGGGGAAAATAAATGTTCTGCTTCTTTACTTGAGATAAGTCACAGAGGTTGCAGAAAAAGGCAGTAAGTGACAGCATCTTTCGTGTTATGCTGTCATTTTTCTGAAATAAGAAAATTTCAAGTACTTATTAGTTAGCAACACTGACTCATTACCAACAGAAACAAACAATTCCAAATGTCTGAATGAAAAAAAATAAAAATCCCACAATGCAGCTGCTGCTGTCAAGCAGCAGAAAATAACCTGCTGATAATCTGTCTGTACAGCCTGATTTCCTGAAGGGCAATACAGACAGTATTTTTACAGCCAATGTGGACTGTGCTTTTCTTATTATTGTACAACTGAAAGAAACACATGAAATATGTTAAAGAAGTACAATAGCACTTAGAATTTATATATGTCCAGAAAGTCATGCACTGTTGCTTCTCTGTAGCTTAGTATGTTGTGGCTAAATACTGCAAAACATTCCCATGTATAGTTTGGTAAGTAAATGAAGAGCCAGTGATGCTGCCTTGATTTTCTTTTTTGGAAAACTGGAAAGAATTAATTTTGCACTTAGAACCACCATATCTAAAATAATAACAAATTGTTTCCATCCCAGAAGTAGTTTGAAGTCTATCATTTAAACAAATTCATCTTTGTGTGTGTGCGTGTTCTCTGAAATAGCTGTGTTCAGGTTAGGATTCCTTGTTTCTTGAGTGGACTCTGGTTGCTATTTTTCAATAATTGTTGCCTGGAGGCATTAATCATAAACAATTTTCTGTGAGTAGTTGATATGCGAACAGCCAACATTTATAATTGTGTTGCTCAATTGTAGCTGGTCAGAAACCCACATGATATAATTTCTATTTCTGGACTGGATGACCATGTGTACTCTTCCAGGGTGAGGATTTGCATGGGTGAATTGAAAATCCTATTTCTGTCTATACTTGAAATGCACTTCTGCATTTGTGCCAGAAAACAGGATTGCTGAGAAGGTGAATACAATAGGAAATTAATTTTAAAATGGAGTGAAGCTCTTTGCCTTGGTCTAGAACTGACATTGCAAAACGAATCTTAAGAGAACAATAATAACTATAAATCTGTTTATTTCTGAGTGGCAGTGAACTGTTCTGAAGTAGATGCTTGTCAGTGTATTTTTCCTGACCTTCATTTTTCTTTTCATGGGATCAATTAGATTTCTACAGGTTTATTCTTCGCTCTCAATTTTTAAGAATTTAAAAAGCATTCTTGGCTGCATCAGTAGATATGTTCTCATTTGTTGCTTCTGACTTCTTCTGACACTTGCTCGTAGACTAGGAAGATCAGATGGATGCAGAAAATCATAATGTACTTGCAAAAATGATGCCCTTCCTTAACTGATCTCAATGTTTTATACACTAGAGTTTTTATCTTTAGCAATTTTTGTTAACACTTCTGTGAATTTAAATTAGAGCTCTTAATAAACAGTTTCTGTTGCATTTTCCAAACCATCCTTCATTGATTTGAAAATCAATAAGCCATATCTAAAAAATCTGACAGGCTAATGAATGAGTATTTGCTCAAACTACTGTTTAAAGCCAAGGAAATTTTATATTGAGCCCAGGAGTGATTATTTAAATGTTAGTTAGTTAGCAGGTCATATTCTTTAGAATGGCACTATTAATTTCAACAGGTCTATTGATTTCATACCTATGTAATCTGAATTGATATCAAGTTCCCAAGCCTGCTGGTTTCAATTGATCCAGAAACTTGTTTTGACAAAAATATTGTGAAAAATTTGGACAGTTAGTGTGCATGAACTCTTGCTTCAATGTCAATTTTTGTTTCACTCCAAAAAACCACTCATATATGAACATTCACACTAAGGGATCAAATGAAAATTATACTTTTGACCTAAATAGGTTTGACATGCAGTGCATGATGTTGAGTAGAAGATGAACTCATAGTTCTATTGAATGCTTTTTATTTGAATATTGAGCTGGAAATCTTTGAGGAGTACACTTCTGTATGAAAACCAAAGACATCCTTTGCTCTCTCCACAGTACTTGAACTTAGTTTTTACTGCAGCAAAGCAATTCAGAGCAACTGGTTTTTCCTCTCAATTTGCCCATTTTCTTTCCCACTCCCTTTTTGGATTTCATAAAAAAATGGTCGGTCCCATACACCCTAGAGAGAGAGTAGAGCTCTTGCATAAGAAATATGGATTTTTTTTTTAATGTTTCATGGGAGTATGATGGAATAGTCAGGAGAAGAATCTTGAAAACCATGGGAAAGTAAAGTGTTAAGTGAGCCAAAAACCTGGTGTGTGCACCTGGCTCAGAAGACTAGGCAGCATGAAGTATAAATTGCAGTATAAGTGAAAGATGCAGGTTTTCAGTGATCCTCTGAAGGCAAATCAGTACAATGATCCATAGTTTGTGAGTCATTCTGTGGTTTTTCCCTTCCTTTTATGTATCTGCTTAGTGCTGTCTGCACTTAATTCTGTGGCACAGGTAAACAAACCTCCACGAGCTGGGCTTGGATTCTCTGTTTTCAGATATCTGTGAATTAGATGCTTTGAGGCTTTCTCTGCTCTGAGTAAATTGACTCTTTCTTGGTTTGTCTGAAAGCCTTCCAAGGAACAGGATGTTACCCTTCATAACAAAGGGATTTCTTAGCCCACTGCTGCTAATATCTCTTATTCCTGTCCTCCTCATACACCAACACAGACATGCATGACTTTACCCTGATGTTTTGGGTCTCCGAGTACCTATGGCAGTGAAAAAAGACTTAGCTACTGACTAGGTATGTTCTTTGAAATCACATAGCTTTTTCTCTATCTGCTTCTTCTGCAGCATTCTCCCTCAGCTCAATCCAGCAGCACTGGAACCCTCATAATGGAATTTAAGATAGTTGTCAATTTTCTTATTGATCATTATAGGTTTATTCACTACCTCCACTTATTTTCCATTGAACTCAATAGCATTGCACATGTTGCCAAAACTGAAATTAAAGTGTGATGAATCAGGCTTTGTATATATCACTGCTCTGTTCTTAGATCATATAACAGCTGAGCCACACATAGAAACACCGGAGGAGACGTCAGTCATACAGTGGAATTTGAAAGTAGTGATCAATAATTTATACCACCGATCACTTGGGCCTAATCAAATAACTCACTCTGTACTTTTCACAATCTAATTTCATTTGGTGTTAGTGATCACTGCTTTTCTACTTATAGTGATCCGATTAGACCTTGAAATATTTCCGTTTCTCAAGATATAGCACATCTTCTGTAACTCTATGTAACATATATTCAGGAAGAATTTGATTAGACTGGGCAATTACTTGTGATTCATGCCTAGTTTAAGATACTGAAGCAGGCAGGAAGGCGCCAGTACAATTTTAAGCCATCCAGGGCACCAGTTAAAGAGCCTTTCTACATCCTTGATACGTAATGAACATTTCAGGTACTTTCAGAATCACATCAGATTTGCTGATTGCAAAAACAAAACACAAACCAAGCATCCAAGAGCCCTTGTGTGTCTTGTTGAGTTTTTTTGTTTGTTTGTTTTTGTTTGAGCTTTTTGTTTGGTTGTTTTTTTTTCCTTAGCTTTTTTGTTATTTTGTTTTTTTTAATATTCTTGTTAGAATTCTAGTAGGAAAGAGAAACATAGGTTTATTTTTCCAGAAAGGCACAATAAAACAGGTTATTGTACCAGAAAGGACTACTACAAGATGGTTTTGAGGGGTGGGACTAGGACGGGTTTATTTGTTTGAGCTACGGATATAGCAGAAACTAGCACTGACACAGACATCACCTGTATTTTTATAGATCACAATTTAACAGTGGTATTTGTTACCAGCATAGCTAAACATATATATAGATATTTACATATGTATATATATATAGATATGTAAATATGTATATATTAATATATTTTTCATGTATTCTGGTGTATACATGTGAACAGTGTGCATAAACCTACAGACATATATAGGTATGAATTTTAATTCCTATTCCTCTACATGCCATTATGACATACACACACACAAGGCAAGTGGTGGCAAGAGCCAAACCAGGCCAAACTGGACTAGGGCTCCTGCAGGACCAACCAGCAGCAGCAGTCAGCATGAACTGTGCCCAGTCCACGATCTCTAGCTATGGAAACAACCCCTGGTTTGAAATTAGGACCCTCTGGTAGAGGCTTGCACAGGCAGACATGTCCACACTAGAACTACTCCCAAATGGCAATTTGGATCTCTTCAGGTTTAATATGGGCCATCCCTAAAGTTAAAGTTCAAGCCATGAGAGCCAAAGTGTAAATGCTAGAGTTGGAAAGAGCCAGCATAATATATGAAGGCAGACAGCTAGGTTTAGCCCAGAGACTAGCAGGGATGATAAATTCGTGCCACCAGTAGTAATCCCTGGATTCAACAAGGTCAACATACCAGGACAGGTTTATCATCTTTTCAATTTTATCATGGGAATCAATTTGGGTCTTGCACAGTTACAGGAATTCAACATTGGAATGGGTTTTGTGAGGAAATGTCAGACCACCTGCTTTACTTTTAGGCTTCTGCCCAAAGGTGTAAAATGGACATAAGTGTAAATAAGGTGCTGGCACTAAAGTGACACATGATGACCCTAATCCTTACTTTAAAATGAGACAGAATGTCACTTTAATGAACCTTCATCTCAGACCTTTTTTTCTTGTCTTTCTCTGTGTTTATTGATTAGGTTGGAGTGGAATTTGCTATGCAGAATTATGAAGTAAACTCATCTTACATAACTACTGAGAGCAAACTTCCTCACAATGTCCTGATCAGTTTGTCTTCTACAGCACTTTAGCACTTTAGCTTGCTCTTTCCCTGGAGCGATGCTTCATATTCAGCTTCATCAATTTTGGAGGACCTCCAGAGCGGACTGAGACATAGAATAAACCCTGCTCCTGTTCATTTATTGGGATGCGTAAGAAGTAATTAACTGAAATTCATGAAAGTGTATTTCTTAGTAGATTCATGTACCTGTCTAAATATTAATTTAATTCTGATTCCACAATTTTCATAAAGGGTCCCTGCTTTCAAGAGGTACATTTCAAAATTAGAGCTTATACTAAAATTCATTTCTGTCATATCTAAGGTGGCTCAGCATGAGGATAAAGAACACCTGTGATGTTTTAAAATTTCCTAACTTAATATTCAAAATTTAATTTTTTTTTGCCTCCAACTTTTCCTGTGTGAATTCAGTGAAAAAAAAAATTTAAAAAATTATTTATTATGCCTCATCAGTCTTTTATTTTGTTGTACATGAGCAGGGACTTTTTAGTATTCCTTCCAGTCATGTTTGCAGAATTCAATCAGAAGTGAATACCTTGATGAAAGTAATATACTATGTTCTTATTCCATTGGTTTGGTCTTTTTTACTGAAGCAGTGTTTATAGTTTAGCTGGCATTGATGACGTCCATAGGATGCAGGCAGAATTGTGTGGCCAGAGGGAATGCTATCTATCACAAATTATCTGCCATGGGTTACCTGTTTCATCCTACTGTACTATTACGTCTTTTTGAAGTATTTCCAGAATTGTTCTCTCCTGACTGCCACAGTTATACCTGTGGAAATTCTTACTTTCAAAAATCTTTCACTTTGCCCTCAGTTTGATTAACATTTTACCCTTTACTCCAAGTTTAACTAACTCAACCTGCATTAAAACCTATGAGCATTATGGAGTGGATTTCAAATATCATTAAATGATGCCTTTTACTTCTGCCTTGGTCACTTAAGGTCTTTAATTACTGCAGAAATATGTACAAAAGAAATGTATAAAGCACACATTTTTTGCTGATATTATTAATTAAGCTTTTTCTATAAGGTAGGACCTCTTCTCTATGCTTAATTAAAATGGAACAACTAATATTGCAAAAGGACAGAATTTCCTGTGTTACTTATCTGGGTGTTCACAAAACCCACACAAAGATATTAACAACATCCTACATTTGCTGAACTCAGGTCAGCAGTGATCCAGAGAGAGATCCTCATGTATTCTAAATCAATGCTGCATCAGAAAACAGACAAGCAAACAAAGAAAAGCTTTAGAGAAAAGTGTAAAAACAGTTGCCAACAAAATCATTGTAAATGAGCTACAATGGACACAGCCATTTGTACTACTGTTTACTGCCTTTTATTGCACTAATAAAGATTTGGAAAAGGTCTCTAATCTGTTGTGCTACAGACACACCCCAAAGCTTTGCAATTTAAACAACTAAGAAAAATCTGTAAGTAAGGAAGCATGGGGGTAGATAAGCTGGGTTGCCTGAGGGTGAATGATGGGTCCGGTAATGAACAGTGGGTATCCCATTCTAGTGCCCCTTGGAGTTCACAGCCTGTTAGCTCTTTCATCCCTCACACTCCTTTAAAGTAAAGAAGATTGAGAGGTGACTTGATTATAATGTAGATGGAGTAACTTCACAGGGAGAAAACACTGGTTACTGAAATGTTCTTTAATCTAGAAGACAAAGGCGTTACAAGGTATAAGAGCTGGAAGCTGAGACAAGACAATTACAAAGGAGAAAAAAAATAAGCATCTTGACAGAGAAGGTGATTAAGCAGTGCAGGAAAGATATATCAGAAGATTTCACAACTTTTCTATCAATTAAAGTTTTCCATAGCATTTTCAGATGATTTGAAAAACAAAATTTAAAAAAAATCTTTATCTGGAAAAATATGTGTGTTTTTTGTTGAAAGCAGAACCTTTCATCTGCAAAATTTTTGTTTTGGTTACAGGTGTTTAGACTTTCTTTCACCAACTGTTATATTCAGATGAAAGAAAGACAGTATTGCAACTGCATTATGTATTTTATTTATTAGCATGGAAGATGGTCTCCTCAGTAATGAAATTAAGTCAGAAACTATGATTCAGAACAAAACTCTCAAAAAGCCATAAGCTTCTAGCATTTTGACTAGAAACGACAAAATTTGCTTATATAGCTCAGCTCACAGTCTCAGAAAACAAAACAAAAACAAAACCAAAAAAAGACAAAATTATATTTAAAATTATATGAAAATGTTGACTACATTAATGTAGCTTGTTAAATACTTGAATGGAAAAGTCACCTGGGTTCCAGGTAAAAGAAATCATGAGGTGTCTGAAAATATTTGAACTTAGTTTTTGTATGGCATTTTAATGAGATTTATGTTTTTTAAAGAAAAATTACCAAATGCCCCATTTTCAAATAATGAAAGAAATTCAGAATGCCTGTTAGAAAACATCTGAAATATTGTAAACTTACAAAAATAGATAAGTCTGCTTTTCCATGTCTTTCCACTGTGGTTTAAAATTTTTTGTTCTTCCTTCAAAAATAGCAGCTTTGATCCTTCTGAGGAAGTTTTCACCTTCTGAACTCTAATCCTGGCTAGATCTTAAATACCACTAATGGAGGGTTTGCAGCAGTGGATGGGCATAAGTCTTGCTTGTTCTATTTCAACACTTATATTTTTCACTGGATTCCATTCTACAGAAGATAGTCCAGAAAAAGCCTGAAATGCTCCAATGAACTGCTATTATTAAAACAAAACAACACTGGTCCTTGTTCTGACTGCTTCAGTGGCTCAGATACACACAAATTATCCTATGGCAGTGTCCTGAATGAAAGTGTGCACCCAATCCCAAGCTGTTAAAAGTCTGCCAGCCGCATTATTTGTTTGTGCATTGCTGGGGGAGGATGAGCAGCTGGAGGTGAAGGCAGGAAATCTGCTTTGTGGTGCCCCTGCTTCCATTGTTCTCCTGTTACAACCTTATCTCTGTGCCCAAATAAAATGTCAAAAGCTGCAAGAGAAATGCCGAAGCAGAGTGGTCAGACGGTGACAGCCGTCCTCGGTGCAGGCAGGGGGCGAGGTGGGGAAAGGTCATATCTTATTGTAGAGTGTTCACAGTCACTACAGCTGCCCACAGCTCCCAGGCTTTGATAAGAGGGTACATTTTTCCAGCACTACTATAATTCTAAGGAAATAAATTAACAAGCCTTTTCTTATATAATACCACTCTCATTAACTCCGACTGCATTTCAAAGGAAAAGAATCTGTTGTGCATGAAAAGTTGTAATTTTTGTCTTGCACCAGAAAGGTCTGGCCCTCTGCTGTCAGGTGGTAATTTAGACGACAGACCCTACCACTTGCACAGTCCCTCCTGTCCACCTTCTCTTCCTGGAGCCATTTGTTTGCTCTCATGGGAAAGGAAGGCTCCTGTGAGCAGCTCATTGCTTCCAGGATGCCATCTCTAGCTCAAGGTAGCTGTGGGAGGGGGTACTAGAATGGAAATGTAGGAGATGGCAGGTGAAGTATTTTGAAAATTTGCAGCTATCTCATTCTCCTTATTAAGAAAAGAGTCGTAAAGCATTTTTCTGTCTTGCCCTGATGGACTTGGCTGCCCACTTGAATCAATATTATAGAAATGATTTTCAGTCTCAGCCTACAACAATTCCAGTTTCTCAGTCAAAATATAGCAATCTCTGCACTCATAGAAAAAATTACTATAGTTTATTGTCTAGTAAATTGCTTGCCAAAGTTGTGTGGAGTAAAATGTAAAGTAGGAATAACTTTCTGATCTGTGTGCATTGCCTGTGACCACAAGTTCTTTGTCCGTGACCAGAACTCATAGGTGTTAATAACACATGAATAAAAAGGCACAATTATCAGATATGACTGAAACAAATAGAAGAGACATTTATCATGTGTTCTACAGCTGGAAGAGAAGAGGAAGAGAAAGAGGAAGAGATTGCAAGGTTATAAATTTTAACACAGTTCATGCAGCCTACTTGTAGCACAGCCTTTCCACTTGGTCATCAAGTCTTTCTCTCTTTTTTATCTCATTATAGAGCCATAATCATACAGCATTTTTGCTACTTAGGTTTGTTTTCTAATGTAGCCAGGAAAGTCATACAACGACAGCTCATACTTTAGGTTTCATCAGGAATCAATGACAATTCCTTATGCTGGGAAATGCTGACTGACACGCTATAAATACTGAACAGTGTGTTGTGGCCACCACATACATTTGCTTCTGTAGTTCTTGAATCCAAGGAGTCTCACTCTTTGGCCAGATGGGATTAGCATCATGGGGAGCATGTGATGCCATGTTCTATATTTTTTAGACTAAATGGGTACAAGAATTTGAAGATTATAAAGCAAGATTATAAAAGGGTTAAAATAGGGCTTATATGAGGGCTTCTGCTAGGATTGCTGGCATTTCTCAATTTTTTAACACTTCTGAAATTTTAGCAATGATGTTAGACACTGAGGAGATTCCTACAGAGGAAAGATGAACACATTAAAATCCCAATCAATTTTTCTTCCAAACATTAAAAAAAACAAAGGCTAGGGAAAAAAATTAAGGAGTGGAGAGAGCACAATGCCTTGCACAAATGGTAGCACTGCCACTTATTCCTTTTCACATATGACTGAAGTTTCTTTCCAGACACAGAAGTGCAGCCACAGCTGTGGCTTACTTTTTTGGGTTGTCACCTCTTGTGTTATTTGCCTGTTTTCTGTATTATATAAGCCATGTTTTCTGTATTCTATAAGCCATTAGCAAGACAAATATTTCTCATAATCTTCTTCACTATCTCCAAGGGCTTGTTACCTTCAAGGTATTATGTGAGAGGTTCATAGTCAACACTTCACTGACTTCTTGAGGTGTTTGAATCTTTCCCCAAGACTCAGCGGATTGATGTTTGTTTCTCTAAATATCCTCATTGCTTCTTCCACATTAGATCTTTATGTACCTATTTCTCAATTCCTGGGGAGACTAATGAGGTGACTTTTAGCATACACTGTCCAACATAGTGTTGAGGAGTCACAACACTTAAATCCTTTTGGCTGACTCATTCAGTATCATATAGATGCACCAAAATTACTCTGTAATTTGTCTTTGTATCTCACATTTATGTGTTATATAGTTGTACACTGAAATACAGGTTCTAAAAAATGCATTAAGGGCTCAACAAGGTGATTATGCATGGCTAATTCATTGCTGGTAGAGTAAACTTTGGTTATAGCATTTGTTAGTATGGTGCTATTAAGTGTGCAGTCAGATATACCATGCCTGGATTTCAAAAGCAAACATTAAAACTACCAGCCTGTGGGACTAACACTGAGATATTCTATGTTGTGTTCCATTTTTATTAATGGCAACTGTCATATAATTTGCAGTGAAACTCTTGCATAATTATGCTTTACCATGAAGTGCATCTTCTTCCAGAGTAAGTTCTGCAATGATTTTCCATAAGATCTCTGTATTACTGATGATCTTTTGATAGGGTTATCTCCTTTCTCATACATTAACTAAATTAAGGCAGAGAAATTTCTCTCCCTGCAACATCTTAAAGAGAAAAGAATGATATTTTTTGTTCTGATGTTCTCAAGAAAATGCTTCTCTTCTCTTTTCCTTGGGGAGGGCTTCATTATAAAAGGATTTCTTTTGTTCTTTCAGATTAGGAGATTGTGTCTCTATTTCTCTTTTCTTTTATTTTCTCTTTTTAACTCCCCCTAAGCTTTTCTCTTCTGCATTTTTTAAGATCTACCATCTTCTCTTTCTCTCCCAGTGTAATATGAGCTCTCTCAGCTCTCTCTCCATGTGTTTTCTTAACAAAAAGTGATAAAGGAAAGAGACTGCTGGTCCAACAGATTCTTGGGAGAAACTTGTGTTTACATTTTAAGGTCTTTGGGAAATGCTCCTGCTGTCCTTTATGTTTTACTAAGCACAACATAAGACTCCAGGATCATGATGAACACTTCTTGTGCTACTAAATTACACAAAAGCAGTGATAGGATGTGCATCTTCTTATTAAGATGGGTATGGAAGATCTTTGAAAAGATGAAGGGGATACAGATATACTGCTTTTAGGGAAATGAATTACTTCCTCACTTAATGACTACTGCAGTTCACTGCCTAGTATTCAGGCTTAGTTTTTAAGCTCAAGATTAATTTGATCTGGTTATAAGGATGTGATTCAGAACTACAGTGAGCACTTAATGGTATACCCTATGCTCTCACACCTGAATTCAGCAGAATAGTCTTGCATCTTTATCTGTCAGATCAGAATAAAGTCTATTTGTGGGTGTATCAGACAATTTAGACACCTAAAATGGTACTATGTACCTATGTTTAGTGATATGAATCACTTCCTTTAGACTTTTCTTTTAGACAATATTGTGTAAAGACTTGCACTCAGAATCATATACATTATATCTGTGCATGCGGCAATTGGTTACCAGCTAATATGGCTATCAAAGGTTGAGACAAAAATACAACTAAGTTAAGCATTTTTAATTTTACCACTGGTGCAGATACTTTAGGAGTTTTTTTGGTAAGGCAGCTGGGAAAAGCATTAGCCTCCATTGCTCTGTGGAATGGGTTTATCCTCTGTCTTGCTAAATCACTTTCCATTACTCTCCACTTTTTCTCTGAAAGTGTTATAGAGTTTAATGCCGATGTTCCTCTTAAACTGAATTCATGGGTTCTTATGAGCATAGCCTTACTCCTTCACTCTGTGCTCTCTTAATTTGTGCAACTTCACAGTCAGCTATACTCACAGATTAATGTTGACAGCTACGGGTCAAAGTTGGCTGGGCCATGTCTACACAGTGGAGTTTCACACAGGTGGTCATACCCTTGACCAGGTGGATGAAGTTGAGTTCTAAATGTCTAGACTGAAATAGATAGACATGACAAGCCTTTTCGAAAAGGATGATCCAGCAGTGCTAGGGTGGAGACCAGCTTTTTGGAAGTTTTAAATGATCTGAGATAAATCCCAAACTTACAGATGAAGTATGGATGCCTCAGAGACAGATAATATGGTTAACATTCCTGAATCTACCTGACAACCAGCCAGTATGGCCTGTACTGCAGGAACCCCCACTGTGAGTGTGTAAGGACTGTCTTACTGTTTCAGTTGAAAAATGCACCAAACCTGAGATAGAAGCGGTCAATAACAAATCCTTATGGAAGACCACACAAAGAAAGAGAGAGAAATCAAACTCAATCTTCCAACTTCCAGCAGAGATGTCTATTCTCAAAGTGTTTGTATTTCCTGAAATTAGGAAGTTCTTTTAAACTGAAGATGTATTTACTTAATTGCATTCCCTTAACTGTATTCCCTTAAATGAAAATGTAATCCCTTAATAGCAGGGATATATGGGGTTTACATATGGTGTTTACATATATTTATGTTCATATTTTAGTTAAAACCAAATTAAAATGGAAAAAAAATATTACTGCTCTGCTTCATGGCTATTGGTTACAGGAATACTGCAATTTGGCTTCTGTTCATGTATTTATTATTTATTTACTTATTCCAGAGACTTAAGCAGCCGTGGAAGATGATCATATGCTTGCAGGGCTCTGAGCTCTGTGAGCTTGCTGCTCAAGTTATTGCTTTCTGTCTTGAAGCAGTTCATTCCAGCCCTGCTCCATTTGCTCCTCTCACCCAGCTCGATACACTTGAAAGTGATAAAAATTTTGCTCAGTGCTTACACTGTTTATTGTTCTCACAGTAAAATCTCCCATTGATTCCTGTGGCCACTGGGTGAGGTCTGAAATGAATGGAAAAGGAAAAAACCAGTTGAACTGATGGTTTATTCAAGAGAGGAAATTATAGATGAAGGAAGGGCAATTACTAGAATTAAGAGTCCTGACCTGTGTCCAGTCATGACTCAGGAGTGACAAAGATTATCTAAACTGATCAGAGTTTATGTTGGATTAAGATATGTTGAAGCTGACTGTAGTTTTCTAAAAGGAAAACCAGGCCAACATGGAAATGATTTATACAAAGAAGAAAGATTATCACAACAAGTAGCAAACGAATGAATTATTAATTTTTCAGTCCTGGGAGGAAATTATGACACTCTTTAAATAAGCAAGAATGTTTAGGAAATGGAGCAGTAAGGAAAGCTGCTCTCAAAAAACCAGCAATATTTATTTGACAAATCTGCCAAGGAAACATGGACCCAGCCTACTAAATTAAGGGAGAAAGTGAATACTTTGAATGAGACTATTAATACTATTAGAATTGATTGCCTTAAGATTTGTTGTTGTGCTGCTAGATTAAAAGATAGATCAAAGTCAGTTTTGTATGGGAGCCCCTCCCACACCGATCAATCAGTGACTCTACAGCTGCTGCTCTCCATCCCTCCCAGCACATTCTTATTTCTCTTCCACTGCTTGAGCTAGGGGATGCTCACATCCTTAAGCCTTTTGTTTTTCCAGGAATGAAATCTGGTCCACATGAGGGATGTAAAATAATCCTTGTTATAAAGTCCTCCTACATGGTACTTACACTGTACACCCTGGGTAGGTGCAAACCTGCCCTCTTGGTACCCTGAGTTGAGTGGGAAAAGGATTCATGAGGGCATTAATACAGTGCTGAGCTAGTGAAAGCTGTTGAGAGGTGAGATTATTAGAACACAATGCACTGACACAGGTCACTTAAGGGTTGGAATTTTTTTTCCCTTGGTTCTGGACACTTGAAGGTTGCAGTTTTTTTTCCCACAACACCCTTGGTTCTGGACACAGGCAGAATCAATTTATTTGTGCCTACCACAAGCTCCCATGGATGTGGAGCATGTGTTGTAAACATACAGCTAATGAGTAGCTTTTTAAGATGAGGAATGTCAGATACTGATACTGTTAACTATGAAATCTGATTTGACTGTGATTTATATTGGTGACTAATTTTCTTGATGGCAATCTGACCTTGAACCCTTAGCATGTTCTTCTAAAACTTATCAATAGTATTGCTGACATCAGAACATTTTCACTGTATATTCAGTATTTCATCAATACATATTTTCAGCATCACAGGGCCTTGTGACATCACAGTATTTGTGCCTTGCTGTAAAAGCTCCTTTGCCCTTTTACATCCCAACTGGGTTCAGTCCCTGGGCTCATCCATGTTCAAAACTGCTCAAAAGCCATCTTGCATTATGCAGGTATGAAACCTCAAAATATGGAGTGTGCAAAGCCATCTCCTGTGGACACCCATGGGTAGGAGGGGGTTACTATGGCTGCCTCTGGGCTTGTGTTTGCTGTGCTCAGAAGAATTACCTTTGAGAGTCTGCTTCTGCCTCCAGGATATCCCTGCTGCTTCCACTGCTGAGAACACTTAGGATAGGGGGAAGTTCACTGTCTGGAGTTCAAATCCATTGCAGCATCTTGTGATGAAGTTTGAAGTACTGGTTGTGATCTTCTAATGGGCAGATTTAGCAAGCAGATTTAGCAAGTACATGCCATGTTGCTAATGTTTTCTTTGTGCCTGTTTGTGAGAAAATGTCAGGAGGAGTGTCTCAAAGGGCCAAAGTCATTGAAGAGGATGTTTTTAGAGTACCCTGAACAAGTAACTTTGAAATTGGACTGTAGACTGCAAGCAGAGGTATGACTAAACTATACACAGGTATATCTGATGGACAGAAATTTAATAAAACTTTCTCTATATTTCAGTGGTTGCCCACAGAACTGGACAAGCCTTAGAGTTTGAGTTGCAATAGCTTTAGTGGTACTAACATTTGATATATCCAGATGAGGCACTTCCATACAAACAGAAGAGAGCCACAACCTTTTGTGATAACAGTGCCTATTCACCCTGGCAGAACAGTGGATAACTTGAGCCATGATCACAGGGGACAGTGAAGGCTGTACCTCAGCCTTCATCTGGGCACCCTAAAAAATGAAGGGTGTAAGTCAAATGCATATGACTGTAGGGTCTCACCAAAAACTTTCAGTTCCTGGTAGTACTTTTGAGGCTGGTGATACAAACAGTAGGGGAGTCCTACAGACAAATGGTATGAAGTTGTTTATTTTCCACTAAAATATTCCCCCTGCAATGTCATCCATTCTCATCAGCTTATTTTTTTTTCTTCCCCTCTCAGTCTCCTTACTCATTGCAGTACAGAATCCTCTGAACTAATCCAAACTTAAGAAAGAAAATACAGGGTCAATACTCACTGAATTCTTTCATAATGCACCCATTTACCTTAAAAGCAAAACAAAGGGTTACATCCTTCAGAAATATTCAGCTGAATGAATGAGCATATGTGTGTAACAGACACAATTCTCAATTCTGCAGGAGCTATTGTATTTTTTTTTTTTTTTTAGTTAGAAAGTTTAGAAATAGGAATTTTTTTCTTCCTAATGTTAATTTGATTTCACTGATTTCACTGTTTGGATGTAGAAGGTATCTGTAGCACCATATTCTGTGAGTGTTTCAAGAACTGTGTGTGCAAGTCTAATCAATATGGTGCTAAAATGCTGACAGAAGTCAAACTAGGTTTTCTAGTCTAGGTGTGAATCTTCCCCTAAAACATCCTTAGTGTAGACAAGGTGTGAAGTGCAAGGTGCAGCCAGAGCATGGTAACAGCCACCTTCAAGTTTTATATATTTACTCTTTTCTAGAATACATAGTTGGAAGCAAATTGGCCTATTTACAGGAGGAAGAGTTCTTCTGAAAATCCTCTGGGAACTGCCTGCAGCAAATGTGATAAAGCTACATATATTGCTCAAAAATAAGAGGAAGAAAATGTGTCCCCTCAAGATGTTAACTAGAAAGGACACACTTTCCTCATCTTACACTGTAATTATTCTGTCTGTGTTATATCTTCTATGGAGATTATGGCAACAAAGAAAAAAAATCTGCATTTTAGAAGGACATAGTGACCGGCAGTAAGAATGGGAATACAGTGCTGCTATTTTCTTTTCCTTTAATGTTAACAACCACTCATCCTTATCCACAAAATGAGGTAATACACAGAAATAAGTGAGAAAAAAAATTGAAAGACATACCTACATCTCTGTTTGGCAGAATCATCTAATTAAATGAATCTCAAGTATTCCTTGTTGTAAATCTTACAGTGAAGGACACATATTTTCAAAGTAATTTTCAAAGTACTGTTCTTAAAATTTAATCCCAGAAAAGTTAAACATTGATTATAAATAGACTACTCTGTGACAGAAAGCAAATATATGTACATCTTAAAAGAAACCTTTCTAGTTAGATAGCTGTTAAAAAGCTCTACTTACCAAAAGGTTTGCATGGCATGAAGTATTGAAGGTTTATTCTTTTATGTGTTCAGACAGTGCTGTTCTCTTGGTAGTTTATTACGTTACTTGGCTCATTGATTTATCTTTCATTGATTTGTATGAATCTAGATTTCCCGAGAATGTACTCTGTCTTATGAGTTTTTTAGGAAGGTATTAAAATGCTGAAAACTGTTGACTTGATAGCCTTGGGAACTGAAGACATCTACTGATGCTCTGCTGTTTAAGGGAACCTGATGTAAATTTCTCCTCACTAATCCATTAATTTGTCAGAAGTCTTGCTGGGAGGGAAATTTTCTGGGCTGATATTTCATCTTCTAAGTTCCTTACATACATGAATCTGAAGCTGTCATGAAGCACTAATGATGACTGGACGTATGATACATGATAAAAGAATTCAAGCATCACTAACACTGGCCCTGGACACACATCAGATTAAAAGATTCCTTTAAGAATATTTTTATGGGCTCTAGTGATGAAAAGAACGACATTATCTTGCTTTCAGAATATAACCTATTTCTTTCTTGTGTAGTGTTCTGTTGTCAATTTAGAGGTGCAAGGCTTGGTAGTCTAGTATTATTCCCCTGAGACACCTAGTCTCTGCATCTGTGAACCTCTCTAGAGCAATTCCATGGTCTGTAGCAAAATACTTATCAGGGGAATAAGCTGATTAGCTGCAGATATTCTTGCTCTGAAATTTAAATATAAAATTGTGTAGCTTCTTTCTTTCTTTACAGAAACCCTGCTATGTAAAACCACTGTTTGTTTTCTGTAACTGTATTATGAATTTTGTTCTGTAGTACATTTTACTCTTTGCATTGATAAACACATTTCTTACAAGTAAAGTGGGAGAGTCCTGTCTCTGATAAACTGAACTTTTGCCATATTTCCTCAGGGAAATATGCTTGTATTGCAGGAAAAAACCTCAATTTTTACAGTAAAATGAGTCTGCAGACCCAAATGACTGAGAAAACAATTAGCCTTAAAAAATTGTGACAAAAAAATAGGATTCTTCTCAAAATTATAACGTGTTTACATGTAATTAAAATGTAATATCTGAAGGTTGCTTTTTTTGTTGTTGTTGATTTTTGTTATTGTTGGTTTTTTTGATAGTTTTTTTTTAAAATTCATTTTTTCCTAAATAAATCAAACTAGCAATTAATATTATGGCCTAAATATCCAGGTAGAACTTGGATTACTTGTCTCCTATATGTTTAAATGTATGAGATGTTGCTTTGTTTCTTCTTAGGGTAGAGCATTACTTAAAGAATGAGAGGGTCTTGAGGTCTAATTGACTAATGTTTTTCAGAATTTAAAGAGTTCCAGCTTTTGACAGTCTGACTTTTGTAAGGTATTCCAGGTCAGGTTCCTAAGACCACAGTGCCTTTTGAAATTTTTATTCAAACACTTTTGAAAAGGTTAAGAGCCTTATTATTATGGAAACACAAATATACTAAAAAAAACCCTTCAAAAATAGGCCTTTGCAACTTCCAAAAGAAATCAGTCCTTAAGAAACTATACTTGAGAGGCTTGATTCAAATGATAGCTAGAAAATGAGTAATAACAACATTATCAGCTTTTCATTTTCTGCTTTGCTATGATTTCACTTAGTTAACAAAGGATGTTCATAAACTATGATTTTTTTTTCACTGTGCATCCTTTTTTGTAATGAGGTTTTATCTTGTGACTCCTTCCTTCTTTGCTTCCACTACACAATTTGAATCTGTATGCTGCATATCATTTTATGTAATTAGACTACATTTAGATACCCCTCTGTGATGTAAGGTTCTGAGACATATGCCTTTTCCTGGAAAAATTATTTTGTTGCAGCTTTTGTGAAATTCATTTGGACCTGATCTGTGAGCAGAGCCTAAATCTATCATATGATTTGCAACACCATTCTGTTCAGTTTTAAATTATCTCAGTGGTTGAGAGTCCCTGAATGTATCTTAACTAGACAGACACAAACAGCTTGCTCAAGCTGACCTCCAGCTGTCCTTCCCTTTACAGCCCTGACCCAGTTCCATAGGTGAACAGTGTAAACTCTGGGCAGTCTGTTACCATCGGATGCAGCAGTGAAGTGGCATTCCCCTTCCCATGGCTGATGCCTGTCATGCTTCATCAGTGCTGACAAGCAATTATTACTCTTTGTTTCTTTTATACTATATATTGGCAAAACAATCATTGCAAGGAATTGTAGAGGTAGAAACCATTATCTTTGCACTATAGTGGTAACAGAGCTTTTAGGCTTACTGAAAATATCCATTAGCTTTTGCTTTCTTATCTACAAATGCTTTCTGTTTTGCCCTCTGCTATTCCAGCAGTTGAATCACTAACTTTTGCTTCATTAAGAATGGAACACTCTATTCTTTAATTTGGTGATTTTAATTTTCTGCTGGCTTTTCAGCAGAAAATTAAAGAAGAGAAGAGAAGGCATTCTTCATTAGTTTTGAGTCCCACTATATTAAATATAATCTGAATATCCGTTTTAGCCTCATTGACTTTGAAGATTTTGTTTTTCTCTTAGCAGTTGTGACACAATATGATGATTCCTGTGCAAGTTTACAAACAAAAAGGAAAAAAACCCCTAGAAAATAAGACAAAATAGACTGAGCCAATTTTAGTTTCTGAGCTGGGAGGGAGCTTTTTGAGCTTTACTCTCCTTGGTCATCATATGTGTATGACTCACATAAATCACTGTTTTCAAGTACTCTTAATAGCCTTCAAGAGCTTAAGCAGGATGCAGTCATGGAGAACAAATATCTTTTTGCAGGTTTCTGAGCTACCTGCACAGTGCAGTTATGGTCTCCCACCTGAATTAGAAGTTAGACACAAGTTATCAAAGGTTTCATCTCCAGCAGGAATTGTCCTTGGTTGGAGACACACCAAAAAAAAAAAAAAAAATTGCCAGTGCAGGGAAAAGAAACAGTCTCTCAGATCCATAGAATTTACTTCCCCTCAGCCCTCCAGAGAGGTACAGAGCTGGTTCTGGCTATGAATTTTAATTTTCTCAAAAAACCCACATGATTGTGAAACCTCTTACACCGTTCCCACAAGTTCCCTCTACCTACTTGCTCCTGTCTCTTAGACGTCCCTTTAAGTTTCCCCTGTTGTGCCATGCAAAGGTCATCTGGTAGTCTGTTTTGTTCAGGGAGTTTATTTTCAAAGCCTTTTTCAGGCTGTCATTTTTTGGAAAACACTGGGTAAACTTAACTGGAAGGTTCTCCTTCAATCTGTCCCTGTAATGAATTAGCATATCTAATGAAGATGGAAAAGGGAAAAAGTGTGTGGACAGCTCCTGATTTTAAAGAGCCCACTCTGTACTACAGTATTGTAAGAGTTACATCTTGGTCACTGTGCCTAATGTTCAATCCAAATTTTAATCGAATTCCTTAGGTTTTACTTAGGATGAGGTTTTCTTCTTGAATTTGCTAAAGCTGCCAGAAGTATTCAACACATATAAAACCAAAAAAATTGCTTTTCCACACCTCATTTTGGACATGGTGTATGAATGGTTTATATAAAGGTAGTTATGGTCGCCCATTGTTACAGTTTTAAAAGGTTTATTTTCTTTTATCTCAACTTCTGTTTCTTTTCCTCTGATACAGAAGGAAGGTTTTATAATCCTATTAGCTTTTGTACTGACATTTGACATCTTTGTCTTTGACATTGTCAATGAATGGGGAGAGGGTCTGTCCAATATATAGCTCAAGTTTATCCCCAAAACTAAAATATAAGCTGTGCCTTTTTTTTTCTTTTTCTAGTGGGTTTCTGGCATCATGTTTTCTGACAGTAGAGGAATGAGGAGACTTAGGCCCCTTCTGTCACATACAGAGATGTGTACTGATGCAGTAAAAACAAACTAGCTTGTCAGTGCTTCTAAATATGAATTATTCTGTCCCGTCATTCCAATACTTCTCTGTTTGAGCACTGTCCGATCCCCACTCCTCTTCCCAAGGTACTTTTATATCCACTTTCAATCCCATTCTCAACCTGACTCAACTATAATTTCTCAGTTGCACATATTACTAATAAGATATTTTATTTCTTCTGACTTGGGACAGACAGCTCTACTTCAGAAATACCTACTATACTTAGGTCTCTTTCAGTTGCTATTTTCTTCTAGCTACTTTTAGACAGAGGCACAGGAGACAGCTCAGCTGATTGGGCTGCTCCTATCATCATCCCCTTGTGTAATCCTGCACGAAGGCTCCTGCCTGTCAAAGCTTTCTCCCAGGTGTCCCTTTTCTGGATCACACAGAAGAAGCAGGGAGGCTCATTCCTAGGCACTTCTTGAAGCATCAGGCCATATGCTGAGCATCTGCTCTAGCCTTTGACAGTCAACTGAGTACCTAAGGAAGCTACTAACCTGCTTGTCACGACACCTTTCTGTGTTCTAGCTTTTTTTTTACTCATAATTTGTCTACTTCATCTAGGTAGTAAAATCTTAGACTGCTGTATCTCAGTCATCCCACCAGTAAGCCTAGTGTCACACAGAGGCCTTTTAGGCATTCATATTTTGCCACTGGAAAATATATGAAAATGGTTCTTACATAAAGAAAGAAATATCTGAGTAGTCTCACTTTGCTGTTACTCAATTCCTTTAATGCCATGTATATTGCATGCAAGTACCTAGCATAATGCTCTGAAGCACAGAACTCTGAGCATGTCCCTTCTTTTCTCCAAATAACTTAATGGAAGACAAGAGGAAGTGTTGGTCACAAGGAAGTTGTCAACATAGCTTCCAAATTTTATCTGGGCTCTGGTGAAGCTGATCACTGGAAAGATTATTAATATATGTAAATATAAGTATTTTACAAAAATAAAAAATACTAAAAGGGAGACTAAAACTGTTTACTAAAATGAAGAGCGTAGAGAGAAGTAGCTTTATGTATAAGAAACCATGGAAGTAAATTTTTTGTATGGAGCTTTGCTCTGATTCGTTTGAAGCTGTAAATCCGAGTTAGCAAAGAAAGTGAGATCCTTTAAGTATTATATTTATAAAGATTAGTAAAGTTCTTGCTTATATAAATATATATAATCTCTATCTCTATTTCTATATTTATCTACCTACCTACCTATCTACCTATCTAGCTCGATTGAAAATTAAGTCTGTATTGTGGGAGAGAATAATGTTTTTATGTTCCCAGGTTTGTTTCTCAGTCTGGATTTGTTTGAATATTTCCACACAAAGGAAAGAAAGAAAAAAAGAATCATGAGCACTCCACTTTTTACCATCTCCTAGCTTCTACCTTCACAGATTGCATGCTTTTCTTACAGGTTTTTGGTTCTGTTTA
Organism: Agelaius tricolor; assembly: GCF_023055355.1. Lineage (NCBI taxonomy): Eukaryota > Metazoa > Chordata > Aves > Passeriformes > Icteridae > Agelaius > Agelaius tricolor. Next base: position 51,978,644 of record NW_027269261.1, read on the forward strand.
AACATCAGCATTTACAGCACTTTCACTGCTATGTTTTGTGTATCCATCACCACTCATTGTCACTCACCACCCATATACTGACTTGCTTCTAAGTCAGCAGAATACTTCTTAGCCAAAAAATTTTCTCATTTTTCAAAGTGACCTTTGTTTCCATTATCCTTCAACTCTCATTCTAGAAAAGTGAGAAAAAGGAGGGTGAAGAGAAAACTGAGACTACTAATAATACTAACAATGTGAGCTTATAGTGAAATAGGCAAACAAAAACTTACTCTTGTTTGCTTACCTGTTTTGTTGCTGCTGTTATTGGGTTTTTAAAATTAATATTCTGCTCCTAATGAATGAAAGAGGGAATGCATGAGGAAAAAAGCAGCTGAGATAGAGATTTGCATATGCAAAAAATGTGGTTATTTGTGCAACTCTAACAAAAATCCACTAGTGGGTGAATGCCCTTTGTGTTTTAGAAAATCTCTCTCAGAAATCCTTGTTTGTCAAGTTTGAGCCTTTAAACTAATTCCATAGTCACTATGAAAACCCTGTGAGTGGGGACCTAAGATGGGAAAATATGACATTCCTTCTAACTGGTAGCACAAGCAGGTGCTGCTTTATAAATATCTTGAAATGTGTAATAGCAGTCCACATCAAAGTTTTCAGAAATCTTTTGTAATAGGCCCAAATCTGCTTTTTAGGCAGAGAGGGTAGGAGTCAACTAGATCAAGATGCTTCCTGCTGGCTCCTGCTGCTGTCAGTCAGATGATTGTATACAATATTTATGTTCACCTTACCACTTCTAATTATACCTTTCCTTGAAGCCATTGAATGCACACTCATTCAAGTATTCTCTCTTGATTTGTCACTGCAGAATAGACTATGGTCCCCTACTTCATTATCCTACATCTGATTTAATGATCTTAGTCTTTTATGAACCTTACAGGTTAACATAAGTGCTGACTGGGTACTTATATGTATGTTTTTCTTTTAATTTTTAACCTTTAGTAGTGCAATGAGCATGTATCAGTAAGCATCACCTTAGTTATTATGGAAATATAAATAACACTTTGCCTTAAGATTTCATGAGCACACATCTCAGTATACTTTTAGCTGGTGGGATAAGCACAGGGAAACCTCTGGCACCTTTTAGCTGCATGTTTTTCTAGGTTCAGCCATGCAACTTAGCTTGCAGTGGCCTGGGTTACAACTGTACCTATGATATTATTAGAATAGCTATTCTCACAGCTATATTGTTAACTGGGCAAATTACGACATACTTGACCCGCCCTAATGATTTTTTTAGTATTACAGTCACAAAAGCCCATTTTTAAAACATGCTATTTATTTTCCTCTCACAGATTCTGCATGGTGCCAAGTATATCAAAACAGCAAGGGAAAACCGGATATCCAGCAGGGAATGTAAAATAAACAGGTACACAGGCTATAAAAAATGAGAAAATACTTAATAATCTTGGAGATTTTCAAAATTTTATACACTATAAGATATAATTTTTCTTATAGATGGCTGATTTTTCCCAGCTGATTGTAGTTTTTGGTAGCTCTCCTACTTTCAAAGTTTTCAGTTACAGAGTGATGTAAACTGAAAATCCTATGCTTGATATGTCTCAAGACTCTTGTGCCTAAAATTTTAATGCATAAAAACTTTTATATGGGAAGAGGTCTCATACTTATTCCATTTGCCTTAACCCAACAAATAAACTTGAGAAAAGATAATTCATATTTCAGTAGTAACATAATGAATGAATAGGCTGAATTATTCATGGTCCTTCCATCCTTCGAAACAAAATGAATTTTAGGAGGACATAACTGTTCTCAAGAAAGCAATCAGTAAAGGAACAGACCTGTCAAACAAATACTCCATGTTAAATTATTAACTGTTCTCTAACATTTAATTAAGAGAAGAACACAGTTGTCCTTGCTCGTGTCCAGATATTGGAAACCATTATATGTTCTCTGCCACGTCTCTTCCCTCAGTTAAATACTGCAGAAAGATCCGTGTTGTGAGGCAGCTGGAGCCATCGATGTTTATTAATTCATGACTGGTGCTCAAAACACTGACCACAGAACCAAAGCCATGAATTTGAGAAGGAACTGCTCATGTATTATAGCTGGCCCTTAATGGTTGTTTTGTTCTTGGCTCTGTATTTCTGTTCTCCCTCTGCTGACTGATGGTGCACTTTAAAAAGAGAAACCAGCATTTAGGAGCAGTCCACCTGTCTGATTGCTTTTTGGATAATCCCTGTGATACTTTGTCACTGAACAAAATAGTTGGGTGTATGGGCTGCAAATAAAGACCTTTCACTTCACACATTGCCATGATTGGGATTTTTGGTTCCCTAGAATATTTTTTTTCCTTTGTATATGAATCCTTATTTCTGTCAGTTTGGGTTGACATCTACAGCAGATGAATTGCATTTCATCTCAACAAATTTTTATCTGACAGATCTAATCTAAAAGAAGTCACAGTTTGAACTTGGGACCATTTGCTTCTGAATTGCTGCAGAAATGACACATGCTCATTCTACACTGAGGAAAAAATATTTAAAAGCCTGAAAAATATTGAGCCTCAGGCTACTTGTCCTTTATGTATCTGATAGTAAAAGAAAAAGACTTTAGGGGATGATTCTTTCAGCTTTTGCAACAGACTGACAGTTAAAAGGGAAATAAACTAGAAATAGACTAGAAATTTCTGGAACCGGGCTTGTGATATGTTTCAAAGAGGTACCATATTTAGGACAGTTCTGATGAAAGTTTACAGTTATCTGGTGGCAATTCAGCTCAGCAATAAATATGACCTCTCCCTTTTATTCCTTACACATAGACTTTTTGTATTATTATTATTGTTATGCAGATATTTGTGCACCTTTAAAACTACTGAAGTTCACTTTTCATTTGCCAAATAATCATGATTGTCTTAAGCTTACTTAATGACTTTTTTCAAAAACATATACATGACTACTACACATTAAAATTACATATAAAACCTCAATGTTTTACAAATATATTGTTAATACTTGTGAGCAAATGCAGTTCTACTTTTGAATGGATGGCCTTCAGTCTGTTTCCATGTGAACTGCATAAACTCTTTCCAGAAGGAACTTGGTATTACTTCCTAAAATGCTGTTTATATAGTTTGGTAGATAGATGATGAAACAGCAGATATGTTTGTTTTCATTAATAGTCATAGATTTTAAATTCAGAATAGACTGTTCTGTTATCTGCTTGTGTTCCCAGTAGCACTGCTAAAATTTGAGTTACTGCCTGGGTTCCTCTCTTATGACTGATATCTAAGACTGAAACATTTCTGAATGTGATTAAATCATTACAGTCTCCTTCATTTGCCTTTAGCTATATTGGTAAGATTGGGGGCAGAAAATCTTTAACTGCAAAGGCATTTGTGTTTGCATTTTCTCTGGTTTTCACCTGCACCTATTCACCACTCTTGTTTTGACATGCTAATCCTCTGCAGTGAACTGGCAGTGCAAGGATGCCATATTTCTTTAGAGGATATTGTCCGCAGGCAAGTTCATCTCTGATGAAGCTAAACATGACAGATGAAACGTAAATGCTGGGCAAGTCAGACCACTTCATGAGCTCTTTGATATAGCAGTCCAGAAAGAAATAAGCACTTTTGAAGACTGTGGTGATTAATGGGCTTTCTCAGAAAGCTGGAAGTAAGGGTTTCACCATATCTCAAAATGCAAAGGTGACTATGTATAAATAGAATATAAAAAAATCTCATCCTGCGTCCTATGCCAGTTGTTCTTTTCCTCTGCCTCCAACACAACTCTGTAAGATATCTAAGAGACTGGCACCAGAATTTTACTGCTGGTCCTTTCTGAGAAGCAGATTTTAAGTGAAATACTGGACAGAATCTAATTAAGGTGCTTAGGAGAGCTTGTGGTAGAGAGAAGTGGATTGGTATAAGTTGGTCTGGGATTTTTAAGAGAATAATGGCTGAGCTGTAGAGGAAGCAGGAAGATAGAGAAGTATGAGAACAATCTTTTTTCATGCTGCACTGAAGCTGTTTTTGTGTCCTCACTAACACTATTCAGGTGCTTCTGCAGGCTGGCAGAGTAGAAATGTCAATTATTTGAACCTGAGCTGGAAGCTCATCAATTTCATATTTGTGAAGGGTGAGGAGTCTTTGTTTGCTCTCATCTGAGGCTGAAGCAGACTTTGATTGTGCCCCATAGTGTTCACCTGAAAATGCCAGAGCTGGGACTCAACACCCCATCCCTAAAAGTGGGAGTGATGAAAATTTAGCTACATTGACCTCTCTGGGCTGATCTCTACATAAGTCTGTGAGTTCATGGGGGCACTTTATTAGTGAGAGGTTCCTGTTTGCTGTGATCAGCACCTCTTTTGTGATGTGTGTGGGAGTTACCACACCAGCAGGACAGCCCAGGAAATGTGGTAACCTGTGACTGAGGATTTCTGAACATCAGCTTAGATAGCTATGCTGATGAGCTGTAACACAGTTATGAAGATGTTGAAGTCGTATATACTTTTTGCACAGCTCAAGCACTGGCAAATTCCCCAGGAGAGGGATTGTATTTTAAATGTTTCCACTCACTCTATATGGAAGGCATCAGCGTGCCCTCAAGCTAATCAATGTGGATAGCTGAGGAATTTAATGCTCGCAATATACCAAAATGTCTTCGTGCAGATCAGCTGTTACACCAAACTCACAGCTTTCATAAAGGAAAACATCTAACAAACATATTTTCCCTATTTAAGAACAAGAGATTGGGCTAAATGTGCAACCATCAGCAAAACAAATCTCAAAACTTTAAGGCTAGGCTTATTCTGTTACACTGAAAGGAATTAAAATTTGCATCCAGTCACAGGCAGAAAATATTCTGCACGGAGATATTGTTAGAATAAAACCCTTGGGTTTCTGAGGGCAGCCAACTAGTTCTCTCTCATGTAACTTCTAGGGACAGTGTAGGGAATTAGTAGAGGACATGGACCATTCCTGTTAGTAAGCTACAGAATTAAAGGAGCCAGAATATACCATTGTCCTCAGGGCCAACGAATGGGCCCTGACGCTGTTAAGTTTAATGGTAAGCTCAGGATCAGAATCTATAAGTCAAGATGTTTAAGGAAACTGCATGTTTAGAAAGTAAGCATCTCAGGAAAAGGTTTGAACAGACTGTTGTGAACTTTCTTAGTATCAATAAACTCATAAACTTATGTTTATGACACCATGCTATTTCAAAGCCCTTTGAAAGTAGACATCCTAACTCTAATAGAAATGTAGTGGGTTTTTTATTTGTTGTTGTGCGGGTTTTTTTTGTTTGTTTTATTCAGACTGTGTCAACCAGGTTTAACAGGGGTGCTTTGGCCTTCACAGTTCTTATTGCATTGGGATGCTGCATACTAATAATTGGTGTGCATTGTATGATAAGACCAATAATATCTTAGTTAACCATAGGAATAATTTTTGTCTTCACAGTTTAAGCTGTCTGTTTCTCCTGGCAAAGGCTGTTCGGTTAGGAAAACACACAAATACTACATATCGGTTTTGAAAAACTTTACATCAAATGCATAAATTAGTTTAGCCTATAGTGCAAGTATCTGGAAATTAAACTGCAGTGCTAAGAATTATTTTTTTATCATAATTTTACCATTATACAGCTAATGTGTATCCATTATGAAGTCCAATTAACAAATGTAAACCAGTAGAATGTTTTGCCTTCCTCTCACTGAACACCAAACATCAGGGGCCATTCTGTTTAATAGATGATGATAGAACAAAATAATCCAAGTCCAACACCAAAGCTGCCTAAATAGTGTAAAATGCACACTGTGGTCACTTTCATTTAGAAGTATCGCTGGGGAGTCTGATGTTATCCTGCAGCACTTCACAAGGACAGTGCTCTGTATGGTGACACCAGTCGTATCTGCAGGTTGCACCAAAACACTACAAAGGAGGACAGATATAAAGTGCTCATTGAATATGAGCAGCTTTCAATGTATCAGTCTCTGGTGGGAGTTTTGGAAGGACTATCTCTCTTTAAGGAAGCCAGATTCCTAACTGAATACCTGCAAACAAGATTCCTTCTCAGCCTGATCTGCTGCTTGCAGGGGTGTTTTCTGCTGCTCTGCCCTCTTCTCTCATTGGATGTGTGGAAGGAATCTCAATCACTAGGGCTCCTCCCAGGAAGCCCACTGGAGGAGCGTGTTCCCCAAAACTGTGTTCTCTTTAGTATCTGAAAGTCGTTCTAGAGTGGGAGAAAGCCCACAAAGCGTACTGGCTTGTGATAATCAAACAATATATAGCAGTGAGAAAGATTTGTTTAAAATTCTGCTTTGAACATATTTCACAATAGAATTTAGTAAATATGATGAAAGTAACTGCAGTTATAAATATTAGCTGCTTTTCAAAGTTTTCAAGTGATGTATATTTTCTAAAAGTTTACTGCCTGCTGAGCTTCTAAAAGTTTACTGGCTGCTTTATAGCAGCCAAACTCATCGCGTTTCTGGTATAAATTCACAAAACCAAGGAGATGGAAAGCTTGCATAACTGGACAGTTCTAGTCCTCTGCTGACTGTGAAATGCTTCAATATAGCATTAACAGGCCAGCAAATATAAAAAAAAGGGACAGTATTTTGGAAGATAACAATGTCCTCACTTCATGCCTGAATAGCAAAAACCAGTAATGCAGTAATATCAAAGCTTGCAATGCCAAGCCACCTGCCCTTATATCACTGAACAGAGTAAGAAATGCTGGGTGTAAAGTGGATCATACTAAAATCAGTATGCTTATTCATCATCCACTTCATTATCCATATTCTATTTTTAAGTACCTTCTGCAGCATATTGTAAAACAGTGCCCACATGAGAATCCTGGTACTTCTGTTTGGATGCTCCTACAGATTTAGCAGGTGAAGCCCATTATGTGTAACACAGTGGAGGAGAGGGAAGAGGTGTTCTGAGCAGCTGAAGCTCAGAGATGTTGGTAAGTAGGAATGAATTCCACCTCTTTTTGTCCCAGAGAGTGTCAAGGTACTATGTATCTCAAAAGTAGTTTAGTTCCACCTACTTTTACAAACAATTTACTCTGTGTTTTATAGAGAAGTCACTTAAAATCTATTAGTTATAGCTAATACTACTGAATTCACACAACACATGTTTCAGGGTGAATCAAAAATGACAGTATGTCAAACCACCTAATAAACAGATACATTTTAATATAGTGAAGAAAAAGAAATTCTATTTTTTTGTGACCAGTTAGTTAAACCCTGAAACTGTCACAGGCTATGAGGCTGTCACCTCCACTAAAATCTCTTTCTACTGCTTTGGAGGTTTTGTGAGCTTAGGCATATTTTTAACAAATACCTTATGCATCTCTGTTTCCTTAATTGTTACTGTCTTTCCTGATTGCAAAGGGAAAACCACATGAAGGAAAATAATGATAGATTCTGAGGAAATTGCCTGAAGTTCTCTTGGAAACTCACAGAAAAGTTCTGAACAGGAAATGGCCTCTGCCAGGAATCAAACTGGTCAGAAAGTTTGCCCTTTTTAGGCCCAAAAGTTTTAAAAGTTTTCAGATGCTGGTTCAAGGGATGAAGGGAGGTGAAGTGGGCTGTCAGCAGCTGCACATAGGAGACATGGTGACTGACTCCAAGGAATACACAAGGAAGCTGAAACAAAACAAACAGTCTCACCTACCGCCACCTAACCTGAAGGTGGAAGTAGCAGGAAAAAGCTGAATTTACTGAGGCTGGGACTGAAAGATGAAATCTGAGTTAAAGGTCTTTTGTTTGCTTAAGCCTAAGCCCTTTTCTCTGTGTTTGAGTGAATAATGCTTTGTTTTTGAGAAGCTGGCTAGGGGTCACTTCAATTCATCTGCTGTTGTAGGCTCTTGGAAGAAAAGGCATATTGATGACAAACACAGTTGGGTCTGTCAGTTGAACATGAGTAGTAAATGAGAGATTGCCGCCAGGATTTCCAGTCTGAGAGTGGTAGGACCATATGGCTTTATCCACAAAAAGTTGAAGGTAACAAACCTCTTCTCAGGAAAGTGTGCTTGAGAGGTATGAAAAGGCACTTCAGTACAGTTTATCTGTAGTTGCAACTAATCTTACAATTCTTTCAGTTTAATAAAGCAGAATATTCTCTACTGGAAATCCTTTCCTCTAATTTAAGCAAACTAAAAAAGAACAAACATTTACTTAAAAATGTGTAAAATGCTATAATCTTTGGTTTCCTGCCAACAGTTGATGTGCTCAACAAATGATCCAGAACTAGCACATCCCAGTTCAGCGCTTAAAAAGGAATATTTGGGAGATATGTTAGTGCATGTGGTTTTGTTCTGAATAGCTGGACTTCTGCTCACATGGTTTAAAAATATTTGAAGAACTGTCATTTCCACTGGCCTTAAAAGATTAAATATTTATATTTATTTAAGGATATTGTCTTCCTTGCATTTTTTTAAATCATGACTTGTAAACACCTGGTAGCCAGTACTGATTGCATGTTCCTGGTGAATGGAATGCTCCTGAAATCAGAGACCTGTCCTGCAGGCAGGGGTGGGTGTTTGGCCCAGGAAAGTTTCAAATCACCTTTTTTGATGACTCAAGATTGATGTTCAAAATGACAAGTAGGGAACTCTTATTTTCTGTGTGTGTCAACAAAGAGGAAGAATGTTGAGTCCTCATTAACACATATGAGGAATTACAAAAGCTAACAGCAAAATTGGTTTCAGTTTGCTTTAAAATTTGTGTTATTATTTGTTGACAGCTAGAAGGCCACAGACATTATGTGAAGGAAAAGGCAAGCTTGTCATCCCAGTGTTACTTTTGTATTTGTAGTCCAAAGGGACTTCCTTTTTTAACTATTAAAGAATGAAGATTTGATCTTATTTTGCTAACTTTGGGTAATATAGTCTGTTTCACTGAATCTGGAAATGGACTGTTGTTCTTTTCTTGATAAATGACCTGTAAGTAAATGTTTAAACTGGAACATACAGGGTTAGAAATTCATATTTAATGTTATTGCAGATTCATCAGTGTATGTCTTCAGGACTGATATACCAGATAGCAGATTTTTCTTTGCTTTGAAGGGAGGAAGTGGGATGTAAGAAACAGGAAAAATATTTTTCCACTGAAATAAGTGTCAGAGTTCATGATTAATGTTTAATCTGAAAAAAATATTTAACTGCCTCACAAAGGGAATGTTCTATGGTCTGCCTAGAATTAATGCCTACCACCTTTACAGAGAGGAAGGCCCACAGACCTTGAAGTACAAATGATGCTGTGGAGTAGCAAAAGAAGTAAGTAGTCCTGGGAGTGACAAATCTATAACATTCATTCTACAGATATATTTTGTGTTCTTTCTTTTAGTTTCAAGTTCCATATGATGCGAGCTCTAACAGAAGTTCTTGCTGCTGAAGCTTTTTTAAGGCTATGTGTGGAAATATATATTGTCAGAATCTCCACTATTGCACGGCTTGATAATGGAATACCTCCTTCTGGTCCTCTTAATTTACTGAAATATTATCTTTTTCCATTCCTCAGTCAGGTTTGGCTGAATCTTCAGCTACCAAACCCAAGAGTCACTGGATATGGAGACAGCTCAAGACAAACTCACATGGCCGTACATGCAGGTATTTCTAGGCTAATCCTTTACTGAATTAAAAGAGCTATAATGATATATTTTATTATAGTTTAGTATGGGCATAGGACCTCAGCACCTTTTTCCAGACATTTCACTGGTGTTGATGGTTTTCTCAGTCAAAAAAATGTGGAGATTGCTCTGGAACCATCAGTGACACCTGGGATAGGTGCAAGTTGTGACCTGATGTCAGCTCCCAGACAAAGCCAGCTGTTTTGGAAGGCCATGGAGATGTGCTGCTCATCATCTATCTCTGACTTCCTGAAACTCTCTGTCAGGGAGCAAAAGACATTTTTCAAAATATAAATGTTATTTTAGAATAAGGGTCTTGAAATTTCATACTTGAAAAATTTGCAACTAAATGCAAAATCTGTCATTGGAATTTTTTTAAAGCATATAATAAGATATGTAAGAAAATAATATTAGGAAAGTTAGGCGCCAGCTCGCTTCAAAAACTTTGTCCCGTGTTCATCTCAAAGGACAGTGTAGGAACTGAAAAACATCTATTGTATCTGTCTGTAGCAAACAAGCAACTAACACTCCTGCAGCATGGAAATTGCTGGTATAGTCCTGATTTGAGAAGCTGAATCATTATTTAGACCCATAACTAGGACTGCATTCAGAATAAATGTACCTGTTATCACCTCAAGTACAGGTAGCCTTCCTTTTGGATTTTCCAGATAAAATTCTTGAAGTGTTTAATCACTTGGCCTTGCTTTAAATAGGAGTGAGGCACCTAATACCTTTGAACTTAAAGCTTTGAAGTCCTGAGTCACAATGTGTTTCTACTCTTTCTGTATCACTGATCTACATAACTGCTTATTTAACTTTTCCTCATACAGAGGAACCCCATGGTTGGTCCAGGGTTTGGTTTAATCTCATTTTTCTCCTGCTGGACTAGACAGAATCAGTACAATAGCTTTTTTATCTTTATTTTCTGTTTGTTTGTTTATTTGTTTGGAGGTTTTTTTTTCAGTTAACCTAATTTTGTGCAATTAAAAAAATTCCAAAGTCAAATAACTAGCTGAAAAACTGCAGTTTCTCTTCCCCTTCACCTTTTCTATTTTTTAAAATAACTTCAGGCTCTTCATAATGATAGATTATGCTATCCTTGCCCTTTTGCCCTTTTCCATTCTAGAACTAGTTTAGAATAGCCAAAAAAGCCTTTTGTTTGCATACCTCATTCTTAATTCCTCCTTGTGGTACATCTCAGTAATGGTGTGATACTGTGATGAAGTTAAACAGTGAAAGAGGATATTTTCTGTGCAGTGCTTAGACTGCACAGATACCTGAGATAAACCTGAAATAGGAAATAGGGCTGGTTTTATTTATTTTTTTTTTTTGTTTGGTTTTTGGGGTTTTTTTTTGTTTGTTTTTGTTGTTGTTGTTGTTGTTTTGGTTTTTTGCTTCTTTTTGTTGTTTTTTTTTTTTGGGTTTTTTTTTTCGGGGTTTATTTGTGTTTGTTTTTTTTTTTTTTTGTCCCTTAGCTGCAGTGCTAGAAGAATTTGGGAAGCCACCTGTCTCTAATCCCTCATTTTGCTTATGTCATGAATTGAAATAGTGAACCCTGGACAACTCTTTTTCCTTCCCTTTCTAGCTCAACATTTAGTCACAGTCTTTCCCAAAAGACCATCCTGTAGTCAACTCTTGTGCTTTCTTGGCTGCCCAGAAAGGTCACAACAATTTTCCTGAATGTCTTTTTCTGGACTTGGAGGCTTATCACAAATGTTTGAGAAGTGGCTGTTAATTTGCTGGGTTTGGGTTTTATAACCTTATTTTGGAACTCTGGAGGTATTGTTCTGCCCTAGGTGGAGCAGGGCTCTTTCTAAGTCCCAGTAAGACAGAACATTAAGTAGAATAAGGTAGGAGGTAGGAAGAGAAATACAGATGACAGAACTATCTTAATGTTCTTTCAAGGGGTGGGAACTTTACTGGGCAGACACCAGTTGGACAGCCATGATGGGCTGTGCAGGATAACCAGCTGTGGAGAGGTCCACCCTTTCTGCACATGGTGTCTCCTTACATCTACAGCAGCAAAACTCTCCAAGTTCTCTTGACAGAGTTTGTTATCCTTTTCTTAACGCCTGGCAGAGCACATCTAGCATATCTAGAATCCTGGAACAGGATATTCCCTCACATTCCCTTACACTGTTGTGTGTATATGGCTGTGCTGTGGCCACTCATGCTGGAGTGCAGGTTTCTCAAGCCTTGTGTAGAAGGCTCCATATGGCAGATGAGGTTTGCTCAAGATCTTTAACTTCCTGAGCACACTGCTTCTGCAAAACTCCTGGTACAGGTACTTGTTTCTATCCTGAAGAGTTGTTTTCTTCAAGTTAATTGAAATGGATCCAGGGGAAATCCTCTAACTATTCTAAATGCTTTAAAAAAAAATTAATCAATTGCTTCTCTGTTACTGTATTCCTATAAAGATCATTAACTTTGTCTTTGCAATGGAGTAATAAAACTGTAATAATTCTGCTATCTGAGAATGGAGGCCTTCACAAATTTAGAAAAATAATTATGTTAAGCTTTTCAGCCATTGTATAGGCTGATGATCAAAATTAATTTCCTTAAAAATTATGATAGAAATTCTCCATCTCGGAGGGAAATAATTCTCCATTTTTATTTGCCAGTATGAATGCAACAAGAATTCTGATTCCTCCTTACCAAATAAAGAAATAATTGGTTAAAGCACACAAAAAATTAAAACTCAAGATATTTTTAAGTTATCACATCTTTTTGTGGTGTCTTTGTGGGAATGAAGAGATATACAAGTTAAATAAAATTTGAGCAGTTTTCTGTGCAGTTACTTCCACTGATGGGATCAAAATGGGTCCATGTTGATTTTCTGCTTTCTTTCCCCTATTTCAATGGTAGTTTTCAATGGATGCCTTTGACAATTCCGCTGTTCTCTTTGTGGTACTTCAAGATAGAGAAGGGATGATCCATTAGATAATTTCAGCCCTTGAAGGAATGTAGTTTTCTGGTTGTGGAAGTAGGGTTAATTAAAAAACTACATCTTTCTGTAGGGTGATAAAGTGCACAATTGTTTACAAGCACTTGTGGGACAGGTGGACTTCAAAGTAACACTTTATTCAGAGAAGGAAAATCTGCCTATATGGACAGATCCTGTCAGAATGTAGGGCTTGTGGCTTAAAGTCAGCTGAATGGATATGTCCCTTCTGTGTGATGCAAAACTGAGGGGGCAAAACCTCTTCCTCCCTCAAGGGTGGGGAAAGTGAAGGCCTTAGTTTTCCTGAATTTTGAAAGCATTATTCTTTATATTAAATGATTTGAACATTTAAGATATTTTGAGAAGTATTCTTTTTCTCTTCTTTTTCATTCCCACTTGCCTGCTCCATACATCTGCCCAGCTGTGCTAGTAAATTTGATAAGGTATTTCAACAGTCATTAGTGAATTATTTACTTTCAGTTTGATCTAAGAGCATAGCTGTAGAAAGTAATCACAGCTTCACACTCTGGTGCATAGTGTCATATTTCCTTATAGGTTTTGATACATCATTGACTTAGATTCATATCTCATTTCTAGAGTTTATAAACTAATTGTCTATTTCTTGGGGTGAAGCAGATCATAATTTAAAAATCTTCTGAAATAAGCTGTAGTGTGATACTTTGTGTTTTGATGCAGTTATGATGATAGAGCTACACTCTGCTAATTTACAAAATTTCTGGTTGGACACAGTGTGGTGTGCTTTGGAGATGCTGCCTCTGATTGGACATTCTCCCTCTGTCACAAAAATTTCCCCATGAAATAATGTCACAATTTGCTTTTTGGTACACCATGTATAATCTAAACTTTTCTTAATTTCTGACATAAAAGGGTTCCATTGATTAAAGAGTTCAGAATAGAGTTTTAAACCTAGAGACACATTGAACTGAATGCAACTGAATCAGAAGTTGCCTTTTCTGTGAAATCAGAAGTTGCTCAGTATTTAAAAGAGAACATAGGAGAAATATATGGATAATATTTTCTTTTTTTTTCCTGTAAAGTACTGTGGGCTTTATACTGGTACAAATTAGCCACTACAAAACTGTGTGACAATCAGGGGTCGAATTCTGGTGTTTTGGTCTCTCAAGGTCCACAGCCTGTGCAAAATATTAAGGAATTTCAGTTTGTACTGTAACGTAGAATGACCACAAAAATAATAAACTAGAATACATATTTAAAATTTACCCCTTATTCCTGAGTTGATTAGATTTCTAAAGCCAGAAGGAATAATTAACCTGACCCAGTCTATAACAAGGCCGTTTAATGTCAATTGGTAACAACTACATGATTCTCCATAACCTGTCTTTCAGAAAAAAACTACTGCACTAAATATAAAGACTTTGCAGAGAAACCTACTTTACCACTGATCAAAAAGTATTGTTCTTGGTATTCCCTACTGAAAAGTCCTTGGAAATGGGGAGGAAAAATGGGTAATTTCCTTTCAGAATACAAAGTACCTAGGTTTCCTTTTCTTCTGCTGTTGATTTCATGTACATTGCAGAAGGTATCAGCAAAAAACTGTCCCCCCCCCCCCCCCAAAAAAAAGAAACAAAGAAAATCTTAAAAAAACCTCGATAAAAGACCAATGTTGATTTTTTTTTAGACTGAATTTTTTTTTCTGAACTTTAGCCTGGAGTACATATGTAAGAATGAGTTATTAGCTGTTGCTATCACTGAAGATATCAATTTAGGACAGAAGTACTAACCTAATTTTTGCTAGAAAAAACCATGAATGTCTGCATATCTATCTGCTTGCAAAGTGTTTTCAGAGTGAGCAGGGGAATTTTAGGGTGTTTGAATAAAGGAAATTAATGTTCTCATTTATTAGGAATCATCAAACCCTCCTTTTGCTGTTGCACTTGTTAGAAAATTTCACCAACAATCATTTCTGCAACAAATGCACACATTTTCATGGCCTTTGACATGACCCGATGTTATATGATGTTCAATTGAAGTTACAAATCCTTATCCATATTTTCAAAAATATCTACTACAGGGAACCTTATCAGGGAAAAATTTAAAATTTTCCAGTTCATTATATGGCTAGACTGGGATAGTCCTCAAAGATTTAGTTCTCACTGATGTTCTGCATTTTCACATTTATTAGAATGTGATACCCATAGTTAATTAAAGTAAATTAAGTTAAAGCATTGTACATACAGTTATCCTTTTTTCTTTCCTGCATTTTTAAAAATGCATTTGTTCACATTCATCCTACTAACAGCAAAGTCATGATGTTTATGGTGTTCAACAGTTTTCCACCTGTGATTCCCTACACATTAATGCTATGACATGGGATTGCCATGTAGTGTAGGTTTTGTTGTAGTGGGTATATGTGTATGTACAACCCTTAATTGCTTTGGAGCCTTCATAAAGGAGCTTGAGTCCTCACCAGAGGACATTTTCTGTGGCTGTCTAACTCCCGTTGTCTGAGTGTCTGAAAAATGATAAATAATGTCATTACAGAATCTTAAATACATGAAATAAAGATGCCATCACCCATAGCTCATCTTGCAGTCTTGTAGTTCTGAGGCTCTCTGTCTCCAGCTATGTGAATCGATGTCAATTTTGTCACTACATGCACAATTAATTGCTATAAGATTGCTAAAATACAAAGCAAAATCTTCCTTCTTGTCTATGAGATCTCGAAGTCTCTGCATGAAACAGTATTCACACATTTCCACAAACATTTCATTCTTGAAATTAAATGGATTTCAACAGATAGCCATGCAGAAAGATCTTCAGCTTCACTTGTCTTTCTTATGAATGTTGGCAGCAATGATCTTAAGGTCCTTTTTGACCAGTCTTGGCACATGCTTTAGGGAAGGAACATTGCATCTTTTCCTCTGGAAAAGAGCTTTTCAGAAGCCTGAAAATTAATCTTTCCAGTTTTGGCATGAAAATGTTCAGTTATGACTTTTTTGCTCTTTGCTGCACTCAGCATAGAGTTAGACCTGACACAAGGAAAATCAAGCAAGTTCTTCAAACCTGGGAGAATCTTCTTTCAACTAAGATCAATCCATTCAGAAATTCACGTAGGAAAACTGAGATACACTCAAGTTTGCCATTTATGAATGCTCCCAAAATGTTTTCCATAGGTACTTCCTGCAGAGCTCTGTACAGACAGAAGCTGCACCGGTGGAGTGTAAACAAATCAGGCTTTGGGCTTTCCCTTGAGGGGATGAAAAAAAAAAAAAAATATCAGCTCCTATCTTTTATTAATAAATCTTGTAATAAATTGTAATGAAATAAAAAGTAATCTCTATGACACTGTAAAAGCATAATTCTTATAAATTTCCCATTTCTTTGCCTGTAGATAGGAATATAACCTTTTTTCAGCACAATATTTTCTGTGCTAATTCCTTAATTTTTTAAAGGTGTTTATTTTGACTCCTTCACTCATTCTTCTTAGATAGTATTTAAATAATCTGAAATATTGCTTTTGTGGGCTTACAGGAGTCCTTTATCCCATTGTACTGATAAATGATTGTGGAAATTGTGTAATCTGAAGCTGCCAATGTATGTGCAGTACCTTAAAATGATACTTAAATTTAGGGAAGATGTATTACCCTTCTTCCCTGAAGCTATCTGTCTATGTGTGATCTCGTGGACTTGAAAAATAATGTTTTTCCTTTGGTACTACTTTTCCTGTGAAATAGAATAATTAAAATGCATATGATAGGTGGCTGCATAAAGATTCAGGTCAAATGTAAATGTGTTGAGTGTCACTGTAACTTTCTGAGGACTGACAGTGTAAGAAAGAAGTAATATTTCCTAGGCTGCACTATGAAGGCTACTGGGCTCATTTCACTTATGGTACAGAAAGCTACTGAATTTCTAATTACTTTATATCCAATTTAGTAAAATTTTATTAATTTGTAGTTTCTAAGAAACAGGCACTGCATGTTTATACAGCTGTTCCTTTATCTACCTATAGCACACACATTTTTTCCTCAGGTACTGAGAAGCGGTAGTTATCAAGAGATCTGTTTGTAGTGATTGAAATGTAGAAAAAAAAAGAACCCAAAATGCCATTAATGAAGCCATACTCTTCAATTGAAAAATATCTTCCTGTTTTCCCTTTCATGAATTCATTTTTTGTCTCCTTTGCTGCACTGTCTCTGTTTGTGCAATGTTCAGTATCCATAATGAGTTGTTAATGAGCTGTCGATTATGAATGCAATTTATAGACAAGAGAGATTGAGGACTTGAGGTGCTCTTTCAAAACAAATAATTCTGTATCTTAGTTCTCTTTCATTTACAAATATCCACTCTTTATGTTACAGTGTCTTTTATACTGAAATCTTAATCTGAGTTACTCTGAATGTAGTTGCACATTTAATGAGTTTCCTTTAATGATATATTGACTATATCCTGAATGTTGCAATGAACAAAGAATACAGTATAATGAAAACTCTTTGTTATACCACGAGCAGACTCATAGAATTATGGTCATTAAGCTGTGATCCTGAACCAATGAATTTAATGGAAAATTTGCTGTCAAATTCAGTATGAACAGAACCAGAACCTAATTTCTTAAAAGCATTCAAAAATATCGCCCTTAATAACAGTTTTGTAATACATCATATAAATCATCATACAAATACAAAGAGAATTAGTTACAAGCAACCTAATTACACTGTAGGATGATTTGGCTAATGCTCTGTACATACAACTAGGAGTCCCCTATGCACAAAACCTGAAATGATTTGCATATTCTACATTTGGTTTTCACCTTTAAAGCCAGGAAGGCTGAGGCACAGACTCTAAACCAAAAGCCAAGATTATATAAACATCATCAGAAGTGAACCCAGATCTCTCTGCTGTTAACCCATGTATAATCGTGTTTGAACACAGCAGCAAACCCCACTATAAGAACGGGCATCAGGTGGTATGTGCACTCATCAGGCAAATGAGGTCTAGGCACTCCATTACCATTAATTTCAGTTTTAGTGATCTGAAATTGAAGCAGCTCATGAAACAGGAATTCTCATGAAAAACTAGTTCATAGACAGATTACCTTGAGTGAACCCTCAGATTTTTTGAGCTCCATTCCTTCTCCAAGTAGAGGAATTCCAGGATTACCTTTGCCATCATTAGAGAATTAAATATTTATTAGAGGTTGTATGGAGCTGCTTTAGAGAAATCAGTTACTGGTGGTTAGCAGATAGGATGCTGAGGTCCTAACTTGGTTAGTTAAGGAATGAGAGTTAGCCCTCCAAACATTCAAAGTGGTCAAATTCCAAAAGAGTTGTGTTTTCTCTATTTATTTTATTTTGATTGATACCTGTCTCCTTAGTCAAATGTTGCTTGTGCACAGTAATTTTGCAGTTCTGCAGAACTAGAGATTTAAGTTTTGTTGTTGTTGTTGTGGCCATAATTCACCCCAGCTGAAGTTTTGGAAAATCCTGGTATTTTATCTCTTGTCAGAATCAACATCTGGCAAGAACCAAGGGTGTGAAGCCTTTCAAATATTTGCTCTGAGAAATGCAGCTGTGATACTATACCTACAGCCCTGCATTGCTCTTCTGAAACCTGGCAGGAAATAAAAAGAAAAAAAAAAAGGAGAAAAGAAGCTGTTTAAAATCATATGACAGGTTATTATTTTGTTTAATGTGTAATGTTCATCTGACAAGCTTATTGAGCTTGATTTGTGTACCAAAGCCTTCTGCAAATCTACAGTGTATCTGATTTCCCTTCCCCCTCTTCTTCGCTCCCCGCTCTGCCACTAGCATTGACATCAACCATTGTGCCATATGAGGGGAAAAAAAAGGTACCTGGAGTATTCAAGTGATTTAACCAGTTTGATTTATGTTAATGGTACAGAAGAGAATATTTTTTGGTCCTCAAAAACATAACAGGCAATTGATGTGCCATATTGCAGTATGGTTTTAGCTATCAACATGTCAAGATTTAGTTTTGCTGTTAACATTTTACGATTTAGAAGGCTATAAGAATATGTGCAGTGTAGCAACAACTCAGGCATCATTCCCCCAGCTATATTTATTGGGCTTTCATTTTTCCCTTCTATAGAGAAATTGAAAAAGGAAGGGAAAAAAGGCTGACATTTTCTGTCTTTCATTTTCTTCAGTCTGTCAGGTTGGGAGACTAGAGAGAAAAAAAACTGACTACTAGTGGTTTGTTTTCACACCAAAGTAGATTCAGGGCATAAGAATTCAAATGTGTAATTTGTTGATTTCTTGCTAAACTAAAGATAACCTGTGCATAAGGTGCAGCTTCATTGCATCTACCCACTCTATTTATCCCTACAGCTGAAAGCTGCATGTTTAACATGCTGTGGAGATGCTGATCTAAAGACGCCAATTGTCTGAAAATCTGGAAGTACTGTGTGCACTGTACATGGTCATAGAAACATTTATTTTCCTTTTAGACCTTCATTTCCTTCTACTTCTGCTGTGGAAAATCAATAAGATGTACTTCTTGGTGTTTAAGTGGGAAACTAATTTTTTCGTACTGGGAGAATGTCACAGTGGCTGGAGCTGCTAAAATAAGATCTAAATTCCTCTTTAGTGGGTATTTTACTTCCCCCAGGTTTTAAATTGATGATAACTGGATAAAAATTTTTGCTGACCATTTAGAACTAGCACTAAAAAGTAAATGGCACACATGAAAAACTTACCTACTGAAATTTCTGTGCTTAAACTTCTTTCTATGCTTAAACTTCTTCTGCACAACTTAAAAAAGCAACTTGAAACATGGGTGATAGGAGACAGTACAAATTTTATGAGTTTTCAAATTTCTTTCCATGTCCATTTCAAATCCTCAGACTCATTGCCAAGAAGGTATTGAAATTCTCTGTGAAGATCTAATTAATACCTTTTTTTTTCCCCAGTTGCTCTGGGTAATGAAGAAATGCCTAGTATTTGGGATATTACCCCAAGAAATTTGTCTTCCTAAAGTGTATATTCCCACTACATGTTTTATCAGGGCATTCTGCTCTTCATGTCAACAGTATGAAGAAGGACATACACACTTATTTGTGTCTCATCTGTTTCACAATAAGCAGAGTATATTGGAAAAATACTTAAAATGTCTTTTAAAAATTCTTTTATTACTTTCTGTCTTAAAATTTCATAAGCAATTTAACATTGTCAAACATAACAGCTTAAAGTTTAACAGCATCAAAGTTTTTCTCATAGCTTCTACTTTTGATATTCCAGAGCTCAGTTTGGCATGCACTTATCTTCATTTATCTTTATTTTACTATGACTGCCTTAAATTGCCTTTGGTTTCAGAGAACAGGTCTTTCTTGCTTCAGATACTGATGATTGTTGTGTCATATTCCTTTTGTGTGAAAATATAGGGCCTGGAGCTATTGTCTACAAGAGAAAGATCTGGACAGGCTCTAGTGAGTCTCTTCACAATCTTTTTCTTTCCCTTTTAATGTAAGCTGTTGTCCAGCTGAGCTTCTTTGAATTACTGTGAATTACTGAGAAATCAGGAAAAGATACAGAAGTCTGTTCCTACATCTGCACAAAAAAAAATGTGCGGCAATTATTAGATCTTTGGTCTCTGGCCAAGTTTAAACTGTGGAACCCCAAAAAGCTGCCAGTTCCAGTGGCATGACATCCAAATTAAATGGGACTTTGATGTGTGCTACTTCTTCACTTCTGTTTTCCCATTCTGTGATTTTGGTATAAGTCAAAAAGCACGAGCCAGTGGAATGGCCAGGAGAAAACAACTTTCAGATAATACCAGAGAGCAATTGTTCCCTAGGTCTTAATCCTCCACAGGTTTTACCTGCTGAGGCTATTGCAAAGATGAATTATTTACCTTTGAGCTCCTCTGTGGTGACAGCAATATCACAAAGAATTCTATTGAGAAATAAATATTTTTCTGCTCAGTGAAGAGACTATGGAATAAATAGGGTCAGAAATACACAATAAACAGGAAGATAAAAAGAAATATTGATTATTTGCTCATGAAGAGAGAGCTAGTCATCTTGTGCATTGTGTTGAAAAATACTGGGTAATTACCTAATTAAAGATTGTATCAGCAACACACATAAACAGCACAGCTGAGTGAATCATGAACAGGCAAAATTCTGATGTCAAAGCAGATAAGTATGAAAATGCTATAAACTCTGTGAGGATTTTGCTATTGAAATTGATTTTGTATGGAAGATGTTCAGCTCCCACAGTGATGGACTTCAATTTAGTATGTAAAGTAGAAGAAAATTTCCAGCATTTTTTATTATTTAACTTGCCACCCTTAAAGTTCTTTGAATATAGTAGTATTTATTAAATGCAGAAGATTGTATGAGATCTTTAATTTAAAAAAATAATTTGTATGGGGAAAGGTAAAGTAGGCCATGCAGATCTTTTTAATAGAACATCTAATGCCAGCAAACATTTTTTTTTAAAGAGGATTCCTTTTCCTTCAAAAAACTGGAGCTTTGTAGTTATTTAACATTCAGGTGTACTGTAGAGAAACTGATTTACCTTGACTCAATCTGTATTTAAAGAGGGAAATTGTACAGGGATAAAACAATCTATTCCACAGTTCTCAACTGAACTGATGCTTAGGTTTGAAAGGCAAGAGTTTTAGTTGGTCGATAATTTTTTGAGTATATGTTGTGATAAGGCAGGCTTTTCATAATACTTTTTTAAAAAAAAACAAAACCCTACAGAATGATTCAAACATGTCAGTCAAAATGGAGTTAGTAAAAAGGTCTGAATGGACCTAGACGACATAATTGAGGTTACAATCATGTTATAGTGTCTTCTGAATATAACAAAAATAATAATTAAAAAAGGTAGATACAGTAATTTCCAGAAGTCCTTATTAACAAAATATGTTATTCAGTATGGAAATCAGATCGTATGTTTTGACTTTATGCATGAGGTTTGGTACCCTTGGGTATTCCTTAAGGAGCAAGAGCATCTGATTTCTTCATTTGCAAGCCAGAAACTTGACAGCCACAGATGCAAACTAGTCCAGCTTAAGGTGTGAAAGCTGTTCTGTGAAGCCAGAATCCAGGCAATTAAGCAGGTTTCCCTGCTCCCCAGGTAGGCTGGTATTTAGCTAAATTGTCAGTACTGAATACGCTGCTCTAGGAGGAAAGGTAGACTGTGACAGACAGAAGACTGGAAGCCTTTTTTGAGAAAAAAGATAAGACAAGCACCTGGGAATTGAGATTGCATATCGCAATAAATGCATTTTTGCCTTTGGTTCCTCAATATTTTCATCAAGATCCTTAGAAGAATAAGTGACACAAATAGGCCAGAGTGCAAACTCTCAGAATATCACATAAAACAGAATCTAAACTGAGGCTGCCCCTGAGATATAACATTATTTACCCAGAGGTGCATGAGTAGTGCAGGGCAAACCCGTCTGCCTTAACTCACTTCCATATCACTCCAGCTTAATAAGCAAATGATTGCTCAGGTTAGTGGGTGCTTTGACAATGGGTTAATTTGTGTAAGAGCTACATGCATAACTTCTGATTTTTGTAATCTGTTTGTTTTAAAAGTGTGTTAGGCTTTTGTGACAGAAGCATTGAGAAGTTAACATCAATGAGTCAGAACTTTCTGACAGCTCTTCACATGTGCTAAGGGGCTCCCAAACCCTTCTGCCTGCCTTTGGTGCTGGGTCTGAATCTGACTTAGAATATATTCCTCCCTACTCTGATGCATAAGAGAATGCTCTAATGAAAAGTCTGGTGGTGTTTTGCCAATGTAAAACAGATGTAGTGTGTGGAGTACCACAAATGAACTTAAGGCCTGGATTTTCTTTCTGTCCAACTGAAACCTTTCCACTTACATTGCAAATGTAATACTGGACCTCATAACTTAGACCTAAGGCTGAGAGCACAACTGTTCTTACAGGGCTCCCGATCTCCTGAAGTCTTGATGTCTCTGAGTTAATGCACTGCCTTGTGAAAGGACTGCATGTTGGGGTTTAAGAGAAGAGCTTTCCTACGTGCAGTGTCATCTACTGGTGGCAGCCCAGGTCTTGGACTATATGACAGGTGAGTAGTGGATTGTGCAGCAGACAGGCACAAAACTGGGAGTAGGAAGGGGAGCACATTTCCTGACCCTAACAGAGCATGTAATTCCTTTCTTATTCCAGCCTCCTGCTGCCAGTGGGGTGCTTGAGTTCCTGAAACGAAACACTATGACAGTGCTGTACACCTACTAACATCATCCCCAGTGACCTCCGTAATGGGAGAGAAAATCAAGGTAAGAGCCTTCAAATGATTCACTGCAGGACACCTGAGCAGTATGCATTTAGTTATTTGACTGGTTTAGGTGTCTGGTTTAGTAGTAAAGCAAATGCAAGGCTCCCAACACTAGTGGTTAAAAAGCCCTGAAGTCTGACAGCTTAAGTATCCATGTTTTCACTTGTCAGGTTTTGGGTAATATTAAAACCCACATCCAATAAAAAAAAACTTGCAAAACCTTAAACATAAGTATCAGGAAATAAATAAATAAACTGATTAGCTGTATGATATGTAGCAGAGCATAATCCGATCCTATTTCATATTCTCTATATATTTATCTGGAGTCTACCCACAAACCTTCTCTAAAATAGCCTGAGTCAATTCAGCCAGTCTACTGACAAGCCCATTCAGTTTCAAAAGGGATGAGATAACATTTTTAGATGTTAAGAGAAGTTTGAATAGAAATGGATCATTTAGTAAGGCACCTTCACCATTTTATTGCAGTCTCTTTTTCAAGAGCACCATAGTGGGTCAGAACTAGCATATAATTTTGCTGTTAGATTAAGGAGTTATTTTTTCTGAAGGATATTAGAACATAGTTTACTAAATCTAAGGTTGTTTCTGTCATATATTTTACAATGTCTCTTCCTTTGAACCATATCTAACAAAGCTTCTCCTCTCTTACCCATACAGAGCATTATTTTCTGGACATTGATTCTGATAGAGGACAAGGCAAACTGTAGACTGGCTTTCAAGCAAGCTTTATTTCTCTGCTGGGAATCCAGTAGGGAAGACAGAAACCTAATGGTTGTCACTGAGAGTTTACCCAACCGTTTTAAAGTGCATCACAAACAACTATGCTCTCTTCATGAGCAGTATGCTTTTGCTGTATGAAATTCAGTGGACATTTGAAAGGATGTAACTTACATGATCTTTAAATTATTTTACAACTATGATGAGTGAAGCCTGTGGTGATAGACAGGATTTTTAGCAGTGGTTGATTTCTTATTATGAAAGAAAATGCAATATGAGCCTGGGAAAAAAGTGAGAGAAATCTCTCACTGTTTGCTACTTCAAAGTTTTGTCTCCTAGAGTGAAACCATTGGTATTAGGGATCAGTGTAAATATACACCATGAGGAACAATTGCCATGGTCATTCACACTTATCCAAAAGGGCTACATAATCATGTCCTATGAATAAGAACATCCTTTGAATAAGAACAATCAAGCAACAAAGCTTGTTGTAGTAGAAAAGCCTGCAGTTTGTGATTAATAAGAAATAGGTTTAATAGCAATGTCTGAACTGCTGGAAACCTACAATAGCTCTTTGGAGAGTATAAAGTGGCATTCTTCCTCATAGCTCTCTGCCACTGC
Organism: Agelaius tricolor; assembly: GCF_023055355.1. Classification (NCBI taxonomy): domain Eukaryota; kingdom Metazoa; phylum Chordata; class Aves; order Passeriformes; family Icteridae; genus Agelaius; species Agelaius tricolor. The sequence goes on from NW_027269261.1 coordinate 52,002,842, forward strand.
TGTAAGCCATCTGAAGTAGTGCTATTTTAACTTTTTTGTTGCTTGACATTTTCTTATTTTAATTGTGTAATCTGTGTTGGACTGAATTCGAGCATTAAGAGCCTCACCACCCCCCCTCTTTTGATTGTTTCCTTTTAAAGCAAGAGGAATCAAATTAATTGCTTCTGATCCACCACAATGGTAATTACATAGTCTCAAGTGGGACCTGACCAAGGATGAACTGCTGCTTTTGCTCTCTGGCTGGAGACATTAGACAGGGATAATAGAGAAGTATGTCTGTTTCAGTGGGCTGGTTGTTCCCTGCCCACTGATAGGATGGATGATAGAGGATGATAGAAGTCTATTGCTGTACAATTGCACTGTGACACTTGCAGGTTGCAACAGCATCCCACAAAGACTGAGAAGGAAAAAGTAATTTCCATGGTTGTATATCTCACTTTGCTAAGTGTCTCTGTGAAAACTGTTGGCCTGCTGCCTCTTCGCTCCTTGAATCTTCATTAGAACATACACTGATATAACAAACGTAGCAAAATCATTAAAAACAGCTTGTACACTGCATGGCCCCAGAAGAGAAAAACAACCAGTGATAAAAACAGTGCTAGGAATAGTTAGGAAATGTTGGCATTGCAAAGGAGCCACAATCATTGCTTTTAGATGTAGTTGTCTATTTCTTTAAGAATCTTAAACAGGAAAGTCATTAAAAGCATGAATGTTTTTCTATATTAAAAATAAATACATTTTACCTTCAATTATTTCTGTAGAGAGGACTAGAAAAGAAACTTTGATAGTAAGCAAAAGTGTTTTGCACTTCCATATGTCAGAAAGAAGAGGAGGAATTTTTCTGCTCTTTAAAAAACTCCTAACACTGTATTTTAAATGGAATAAAGCATGTATATAAGAAGATTGTTCAATGAACATTTAATGCACCCCATTGAGTTAGGTCCCTGACATCATGCTGGTGACTCAGAAATCTTTCAGCTACTATATTATAATACATGTTATTTATCTTTCTGATTTCTGTATGTTCACAGTACAATTTTTGTATCAAGTAACGTATTGAGCAAATCAGGAAAGGTTTTTTTTCTTCTGAAGCTGATTTTTTAATATGCTTTATTGAAATAATCCAAGCCTGTGATGCTTGCCATTACATTAAAAGGATGAACAACAAGATTATAAGAAATATTGTCTTGAGCACAAGAAAAGCTGGAATAGTTTACTCATTCAATTATGTGAGTTTTTCAAAGTTTTACAGAAAGAATATATAAGATGTAAATGATGGTGTGAAATTTCTTGTTGGCATATAGTCCGCAGAGAAAGAACCACACAACACATATCTAAATGCTTCTATAGCTGAACTAAGGCTTTACATGCCAGAAATGTTTGTGCTTTCAAATACACACCTTTTGAAGATCTTGGCATGGATTAGCTAAGATCTATTATATATATCAAGTTATAGGCAAACATTATGTTGGAAAGAATATGCTGAAATTCCACAAAGATCTTGAAATTATTGTGTAAATGTGATTGAGGTTCCACAAATTCCAGTTATCTTCTTTCCCATGAGATGTGGAAAATTTTATTTAATTAGATTTCTGATTTAGGCAATTTCAAAGTGCACTTGAATAGTATATTAAAGATTTTCTTTGCATCACAATACTAGAAATTTGCTTAAAAAATAAAATCAGATTTTTGTATGCATTAATTCTTCCTGGAGGTTGAGAATCCATGCAAGGTATCAAACACTACCAAAAAAGTCTTATTGAGTGTTATACTAGTTCTTTGAGGTGACAAATGTCACTCAATATATGTTTTTATCTTTTGGAAGCTGCTTTTAAAATGTGTATTGCTCTCATCCCATGGCATACAATTATGACTTTAGAGTAACTGCAACTTCAGTTAGCAAATCAAATACATTTTTACATGCATTTTTACAAAGCAAAACATTACATTTTTACAAAGCAAATACATGTATACATGCATATACTGAAACCTCTCATCTAACAAATACCAGCCATTTTCTCAAAGTGCAGTTCTGGATAAAGCTCCCTTTTCACCTGATTACGAGGCCACCATAAAATCTTATGATGTGAGTAATGTCTGCAATATCCTTAATCTCACCTTTAAAGGCGCTTTAGCTTTCAGGAAATTATACATACAGCATGACTTCAGTTGTCAAAATGCTATCTGCTTGTGTAGAGAGCTGATATTAACTTAGGTTTCTCAGTCCTCGGGTGCATCACCTTTGCTGGACCAAGTCACCTCTGCCAGACTCAGTGGCCTTGGAAGTGTCTCCAGCTGTTAGTGACCTCCTGCTCTGATGCCAGCAGCAACTGCAATCTCTAAAACATCTGTCAGGCCACCTGCCTGGCCACCAGGAATAAAGCACACACCAAAAACATGCAAGGCAAGTTTAAAGGAACGTTGTGCAGAGATTCCTAAACAGCACAGAGAACTCAGTGATAGCCAGAAAAATCCAGCTACTTATTACCAAGGTTGAGTGCAGTTCAAAGAGCATACTGAGAACTAGCAGCTTTTAGAGTGGATGCGTCAGGATTTGCCAGGGATTCTCAGGGCAATCCAAATCCAGAGGCGGCAGGAGAACAGCAGATCCCCCCGAGCAGCACCAACTCAGCTGATTTGCATTCCTAAGCCCATGCCAATCGGGAGGGAGGGGTATCAGTGAGCAGAGTGCTTGGCAGTAGGATAGGAGGAGTGGCTGCACCACGTTTGTGGTGCATCACTGCAGCTCTTTGGGAAGGTGGCTTGGTGTCAAACGCTTTTCAGTGCATCCTGCCTTGGGTGTGAAAGCCAGTCTGGGTTAGAGCCCTTCCCTCTGGCAGCAGTGCACAGAGCTGAGGGTTGGTTTGGAGAACACCTGCACTGCTGCTCTGCAGGCGCTGGCATACAGATGGGCTTGTGGGCTGCTTCTGTGGGTCATTGTGAAGCTGAACGTTTCAGGCTTGCTCCTGACTTCCTCAGCACTGCTCAGCTGGAAGGAGAGGCATGCATGCCTTCCTTTCTTGGATGTAGCTGCCATAAACAAATAAGAGGTGTGAAAAGCATGGTGCTATCTGCGGAAAATGATGACATGCTGTTCAAAAAATGGTAGGCCCTGCCAGTGTTCTGTTTTCCAAAACAAAATCCTACTGACTTAAAAAATGTTACAGATGCAAAAGTGTGTATGAGTGTATGAAATGAAAGAATAATTGCTAGCATGGATTCATAATTTTATTATGAAATAACTTCAACTACCATTATCTTGTCTGAAAGACCTACTGCTGTCTCTGATTTAGACACTAATATTTACGTTTTTTTCTTTGTTTTTTGCCTGGTTTTTAAAATTTTCTTCATTACTGGAAGCATTTACATGATAACAGGATCCTTGCTTTTAAGAGTTCATCAGCTCCAGCCACTTAGTTCCCACTTGAAGTCATAATCTTCTGTTTATAATTTCATAATTGTTTGTAGTAGAGGTGATTAAAATATTGCAAACATAGCATTATTTCAGCTTCAGGCATGGAACAAGCAACACTGATGAACACTTCAGGAACAAAGATGATGTTTTCATGTAAATAGCCCAACCAGGACAAAGTAAGAGGAAGAAATGAGAATGCAGAACGTGCCCAAATGCAATGTTTTTCACATCTTTCTTTTAGACAGCAATTGCTCTTTGAAACACGTGCTTTTCAGAACTTCAGATCTTCCAGTAGAATATTTCTCTCATCTCTTATGAAGTTTTTCTACTATATGAAATGTTTCTAAAAGCACACAAAAAGTAATTAATGCATTAATTGCCACAATAAACTCTCCTATGCATTAATTGGCAGAAAGTTCAGATCTCTTCCAGACAAACATTTGAATTTCATCCTTGCAGAAACTCAAGTCAGTGTGATGCCAGCATCAGATATTGTAACAGGAGGCACTGAATTTAGGAGTTCATGCTGCATGTCTGTGCTCCTGCACAGCCTGTACAGCAGGCTCTGAGGGCTCGTGCAGCTCCCTCTGCAGACCCTGGGTTTCCAGCCCCAGACACTTGCTGGTGCTTACTGTAAGCACCCTGCTGGGGTAGGGACAGCCTCCACACCGTGTAATCAGATCATAACTGGAAATTTGGTACATCTAGGGGATCTGTCAGATGTGTAAGACAAAAAATTTGGGGTGACTTCTTCCTAAACATGCTCCCTCTTCAATGCAAAAGACTGATGTAATTTTATATGCTGTTTAAGTGGCTGAATACCCAGAAAATTCATTTCCCTCCCTCTCACAAACCCCAAAGGAACTTGTAATCCAATGATAAGTGGTTATCTCTCAGAAACATTAAGTACAGAGATATGTGTCACTCTTTTATGCACATAATAATTCATTACATTCACAAGAAGATGTACTGATTCTGCCATTTTATTATTTAAAAAGAAATGGTAAAAAACAATGAGGTATTTTGGTTTTGCTCCTCAGCCATTGTTTTGCTGCACATATTGCTTTCATGAGAAGAATAGGACTGTGAAAATGAAACATTTTTCTAGAAAACTATATGTGCTCAACATTATATTTGGATAATGCCGGGAAATTTTTTTTAGAAAAACCCTGCCAAAGATCGACTCTGAGGGACAAGTAAGTAATGGGAACTTTTTGTCACACTCTTTGCCTGATGACTCTTTGTTTATAGGATGAGAGATGAGTTCATCAGTCACTCAGAGGCAAGATATCTGAAGTGTTATCTGAAGGTACCACAATAAAACAAGCTTCTCATGGCTGGTCCCAAGTCATGTCAGGGCCTCTTGAATACCAAGTTTGTCAGATCCAAGTTCCCTGTAAAATGTAAGCCCTGCTACCTAAAGGTATCATTCACAGAAACCAATGACTCCAGCAATCAGCTGTCTCAGAGGGTAAGAAATACCTAAGAGGGAGGTAAAGAAGGACCCTCAGTATCATGGATGAGGACAGTCCTTTATATGTAAATCAGAGGCTGTACTGGGCATGGGCAGTGGGGAGGTGCCATTGCATCCCCTGGGGTGCCCACCCTCTGACACAGCCTGTGAGGACATGGCCTGAATCCCCTCTCTTCTCTCACTCCTTCCAAATTCAGTCACCTGGCAGCCTTATTCCTGGTAAGTGTTCAAAAAACTTGGCTATGGCACCTGAGGACATGGTTTAGGGCTGAACATGGTGGTGATTGGACTCAATGATCTTAAAAGTCTCTTCTGATCTTAATGATTCTATGATTCTGTGATCTCTGTGTTGGACAATGTTGCCTAAAACTGTAGATAGCTGACAAAATATACCTGTGAATATTTAGTATTAAGTTCCTAAATAACTTCTGCTGTCTGAACATAATTGCTTATTCTAATAAGCTTTGCCTATATCAGTATGACTTTCCAGAATAAATTTTGCAATGGGAGAAGTTCCCAATTTCATCTTTTTAAGGAAATTCAAAAGAGGGAACTAGAAGAATATTCCTTAAAATATAAACAATTTAAAGTGAATTAATAAGGAACAGAATTAAGGCAAAATGAAACAAATCAGTGAGTGTTCTTCATTCTAAATTTCAAAAACATTTTATGTTGATTTATGTGAGTTGAACTCCTGAGCCCAAAGTTGTTGCTGGTGGAAGCTACTGTTTAGCTTGGAAATGCGTTCCCTGTTTGGTCGGAACACTTTTTTTTTACCCTCTGAGGCATTTTTCAAAAGGATAGGTAGAGAAGAAGAAGAGGTTGATTGACCTATTTTTCAATAAGATGTCATTTCTGGAAGAGGGATTTTTGGGAAGTAAAGGGAGGCAGAAAAGAGAGAAGACATTCTTTTTCTCACTGTCATTAATGAGAACAATACAGTGGTAGCTATGGCTGGAGATAAAGTTACCTAAACTTAGATTATAAATTTAGGGGGTAGAATATGTTGGCTAAAGCTTTTTATGTCAGAAATACAAAAATGTGCAGCTGTTTTGGTTCTCTATATTTTTTTCTTTTTAAAATATGTAATAAAATTGATGATAGGGTTTGTAGATATCATTATGCACTAATTAAATACATGTAGAATTTTAAAAGGATGGGCATGTAAGTCTTTCCAGATACTGGTGCATAAGCTAAGACTTTTCTTGTTTAAAAAGTACCAGCTTAAGGAGAAAAAATGTGCTCTAATTTAGCTGGACAGATTTGCAAAGATCTTTGAAAGTGTGAAAAAAGGGATAAGAAGAAAATGTCTCCTTTACAATCTGTTTATGGCTTTGGGACTGTGCTTTATCTTGACAAATAAGATAAAGATCATTTGACAGGAATCCACTTATTCTTATCTTGCTAGCTACTTAAAAACTGAATTATTCATCCTCAGTGTGAAACTCTTGTTTTCTATTCTAAATTCAGCTGCATAGTTCACACCTAGTCTCCACAAAAATGTATCCAATGCAATAAAATAAAATAAATGTAGTGAAAACTACCTCTGTAACAGCAACATTACCAAAAATTATAAGCATTCCATGAATGAAAGAGTTTTAATGAACTAGTAATAAGTCTCACAAGAGTTATATAGACATTTCTCTAGTTTCTTCCTGTAACTTTTAGGTTTGTGGAGGGGTGAGTGAACTCATGAGCTTTGCTAAATCATGCAGGAATTTTCCTCTATATGAGAAGTCTTTAAGTGAACTCACTTGCGCCACATGGAATTGCAAATGTGTTAACCTTGGCTGTGTCACACAGGTATGGGAATAAGCATGATTGCTGACTGCCAACTCCAGACCTAAAAATTCCATATTACAGATGCAGTTGTACCACAAATTTTATTTTTCTACAAAGATTTGATGAACTCTGATTTTCTAGAAAGATTTGGTGAACCCTGATTTTGATAAGCTCTTCCTGTGACAATGTTACATTAATAAAGTAAATAGATAATACAAACCTTTATTTCTGTAATAAAACCTGTGCTTTGCAAGCACAACACATCTATAATCTGAGTGCTGTTTTGAACTGATCCAAAATATGAGACCAGACAGTTTAAGAAGAGCTCTTTCATGCTTCTTAGTGATTTTGAGCCATGCAGTTTTTCCTCAATTATTTATTTTTTCCTGCATACATTTTCTATTACTGATTTATATATAAAATATAATATATATACTTTATATATCAGTTAAGCATTTGTATCTCTTGAATTAAAACCAATTGGCTAACACATATAAGGTCAAATAAATCAGGTTAGGACTCACTACTCTTAAATTTTAGTCACTACTCCTCAAAACTCAATTCCATGACATATTTGAATGTCTTCAGCTCCACGTTCCCCCCCAGTTTTTAATTTAGTGGCACACCTTTGTTAATGTGTGCATCTGTGTGCAGAGCTAAGGTGAGCAGTCTCAGCTCAGGAGGGGTGGGTGTGATCTGGGGAGTTGTGAGCAGCTGAGGAGAGATTGTCGTGGGCACAGCATTTGAACAGGAAAGTGGTGGCTCTCTTTCACAGGACAATAGAAAGGAAGCTGCTAACAATGGTGTGCTATAAAAAGCAAAGGAACATTCTTTGTCAAACAGCCGCACCTCTCTGGCAGCGCTGCTGCTGCACTACACTGGCTGGCAACCACTCTGTGTTTGAACTCTGCTGTTACTGAATTTCACTTAAAACTGAAAACCACACAAAGGGAGCAGGCACAGAGAGCACCAAAAAGAAACAAGGTGTTCAGTTCCTTGCTGCTTTTGTTTTAGGGATTTTCTTTGTGTCGTTGGGAAATAATGATCAAAGTGTGGTTGTGAGGGTTATCTGCTGTCTGGGCCAATTTTACCTCATTAAAGACAGACAAGAATTATGGCAAGTTCTTCCAGAAATTCAGAGCAGCCATTTAAAAGCAAAAGTCACACTGGGATGCAAAATCCCTCCAGTTCCTGCTTCAGTCCATTTAAAAAATATGTATGTGAAGCCTGGGGGAAGAATACAATTTAAGGGAGATTTTTCCCTTATGCAATGAACCCAACAAGGCCTTATGTATGCTGTAGCAAACTGCAGTACCTGCAGGGTGCTCATCTACCATGAAAGTCTTCTATTATCTCATTCTTTACATGAATGAAATGTGAATATAGTTCCTTCTTTCTCCAAAACCATTACACTGATTGGATTGTGTCTGGAAGCAACAGAATGGGTCTTTCCACACAATTATTTTCAACAGATTGAAAATGTATGGCTCTCCTTGTAGGTGCTGATGGAAGGTATTCTGGGGTTTCAAAGACTGTGTGAAAAACACTAGCTCCAGTAACCTTTAAAAATGTTCTAAGTAGAGGGGAAAAAAGGAAATTTTTAAAGTTGTTAAAAATACATATTCTTTGACTGTGGAATTTTCTCTGGAACTCAGTGGCCTTTATTGCTTCAAGTTATTGCTATTGATTGTAATTAGATCATAAGCTCCACAAATATTCATTCATAATAAAACAAATGACTTGTGATAAAATTAAGAATATTGTGGTATTATTATTGAGAATAAAAATGAAATCTAACAAGATGATAGAGTAGTTGCAGAGGGACTACCAGATATATTTTCTTGGAACTGCTGGCTATATTTACATAATATAAAACTGTTCTGAGAAACCCACATTCTAAATGAAGCACTATAGGAAAGTTTTTAGCTCAACAGTAGCCATTATGTTATCACAGGAAAAAAAAAGTTAAAAAAATTATTAAAAAAAAGGCTCTTTCACATTACCTGAGGACATGTGTGTGTCCGTGTTTGTGTGCACGTGTGCCTATGTGCATAACTATATGTGAATAAATATATTCACATATTTCCTGAAAGCTTTGAAACTGGTGGGAAATTGAAAGGAGTAGAGGAAAACTTATTTTGGCTAAAGCTGCTCATTCCCTTTTTCTGCCTCCTTATTAATCGTATCAATATTTTAATTATAGCTCCTTCCCTATTTCTTCCTTTGGATTTTCTAAAACCTATTTTCTAATTCAGTCCAGCAGCTCATCTTTTAATGTCATTTTAATAGACCTTGTCTTGTGTTCATGAAACAGTAAAAGCAAAAGTTCCATTGTAAAAGAAAATTGCCTTACTTGCACTGAGTTTTCTAATTACTGTGTCTGGTACCACCATTGAGTGTTTGGAGAATGGGAAAAGAGAGAGGAAATAGAGATGGTTATTAATCAGCCCTTACTGGTAATTAAGGCCCTCAGCTTCCTATTGATTTTTTTTTCTTTCAGTTTTACATACTTTTATGTCAGATAAAGCAAATGGCAGGAGAAAAATCTCAGCTGCAGACAAGTCACTTATTTTACAAACATGAGCATTCCATGACATTACATGAAGGAGGATGCAGGACTGTGGACCTGCAAATAGACCTCGTTTTCCCTGGAAGGGTTGTGTAGTAACATAAGGTGGACAAATCAGGAGACACATGGCTTCAGAAAAGAGCAGCATCACTGAACTCATCAGTGAACTTGGATTTGCAAATACCTCCTGTGGATTTGCTGAATTCTGTATTTGCAAGGATGAGACAAGAACAGGGTCATTCCTGTTAGGATGAATGAGCAGTTTGCCTACTTTTTACATAAAGAGATATGATCCCCTCCACCATGGACATCATCTGTATATGTGTCCACGGCCACTGTGAAAGTGACTGCTTGGCAAGAATGAAAATTTGAATTTATGTAATATTTTCCTATAGAGCCATGAGGTAAGAAGAAGAAGCTGGGAAGAAAAGCTTCTGTATATAGAGGGAGAATGGCAGGCCACCTTGATGACAATCACTCACATCACTGATGCAAGGGCAGGGGAAATGTTCCATTTCACAACAACTTTCTGCACTTCCTTTTCTTATTTTCCCATTTAAATTATACAGAAGCTCAGCATGTAGCCATGGCTCTGGTGAGAATGTGCACAAAATTAAATATATTAATACAATTTTGAAGAAAATCTTGGTGGGTGATAAGAGATGAAAGTTTATTAATGCTGGACAAGTATTGATCCCTGCTCTTTAATCTAACAGTAAATTTGATCACACTTCTTTGTTTTACCAGAACTACCTGTAGAATATGAAAGTCTCATAATATGCACTGCACATCTTCTTTTCCCCCTGCAAGTGTATCAGCAGTTACATTTTTCATCTCCTTCTCATGGGATTATGGCACAGTAAAGACAAAGTACAACATGAAAACTAATTTACCTCTAAAAAGAAAAAAGAAACCAGGCTATTTCCAGGAAAACATAATTTGAAATTCCACAAAAATGTAAATACAATTTATTTATATTTTCTTAATACTTGTAGAAGAGAATAATTAAGCCCCCAAAAAGTTGTTTGACTGTGTGTAGAGGTCATGACAGAATTTATTTTGATTGGGTGACCTCATAAAATTATTCACCACTGCTGCAATTTTTTTCAAGACAGCTCAATAGAGTGTGATTCCCAGTTCCCATTAGAATTTAATGAGAACTGGGCCTGTAAGTCCCCCGGATTCCTTTGAAAATAACCCAGCCCATGATAAAATAATACAGTTCTGTTCATCCTTAATTTTTGACAGTTTGCTTGTGACTGGAATATTGATTGCAACAGCTACTGCCAAGCACACGGCTCCCATCACTCTCGTCTGCTTTTCCATTATGTCATAAATAGATTGCCCAGCTCAATAGATTATACAAATAGACCAGGCTGGACCTCTTGCATGGGTTTGCTTAAAAAAAAAAAAAAAAAAAAAAAGAAGACAAGCCTAATAATAACCAAGCATTTATGTTCCTTGAACAAGTTAATTGTACGAATTTTAAATGCTCTAAAATTAGTAACTTCAAAGACAAAATAAGGACCAAAGTAAGACCAGGTCCAACAGTAGTAATTAGAATCAAGTCAAAAGTAAGCCTGATTGGACAGTTTGAAAATGTTCGTTCTATGCAAGAAACCTGGCAAGTGTGTGGTACCCAAAATGGGAGTTCAATTAAAGCTTTGGAAAGGCACAAAAATATGCAAGCAGAAACATTTAGTATCCTGCTAAGCTGAAAATGCATTCAATCTAAAATGAGAACTGAGGTGATTGAATAAGCAAGAAGAATAAAGGAAGTGAGTTGTCAAAATAAAATATATTTGGGAATTGCCAAAGCCTGGCAAGTCCTGCCTACCTGCAATCATAATAGGCTGGGTTGGTTTGGATTGCTGGCATCTCAGGGAAGATTTTAGAATTGGTTTACTGAGTTTTGGTTTTCTTTGCCTTGCCTTGCCTTTTCTCTTTCTCATTTTCTTTCTCTTTCTCATTTTCTTTCTCTTTTTCTACCTCTGGTTATTTAAATAATAACACTACCTAGAAGCCTATGAGGAATGAGAACTCTATTGTGTATCCTGTGTTTTGAACCTGCTGTACAACTACAAAATGCAGAAATGTGGTTTGTTTTACTCAAATGTTTCTAATTAGGTTGAGACAGGAGAAAACTGAAATGCAGTAGAAATGAGTGTCTAAGAAGTCAATGGCATGTCTAAAAGCACTTAAAACTTAAATATCTTTATGTGGGCTGAAGCCACCCTTCTAGACATAATTGGTCAGACAAAATCTATCACCCAAGCAATCAGGACCTTAAGTACAGCCCCTGTTTACCTCCTGCCAGAGGGTGCTTGTTTGTTTTCTTTGAAGCTGTTGCAACTGGAAAATATTAAGCATCAGCTGAGACTGATGAGATGATGATGGTGATGATGATGATGATGGAGCTTTCTCCAAAACATCTGGGCTGCCACCAAACAAATTACAAATATACTAGGTGGAAGGTACAATGATTACATAATGTCTGAGGGTGGCAGATGTTAAATTGACCTTCTGAAACCAAAGGAAAAATGAAAGACAGATGGAAGTTTATGATGAATGAACCTGACGTGGTGTCAAGAACCTGGTATCTGATGGATGCCTTTGGATGGATGTAGATGGGCGACAAGGGTGAAATTATGGAACTTCAGAATATTGTTTTCCAGTAAACTTTTATTTAGGTTCTATTGACTTGAACAGAGATAGCGGCTGCAAAGTGGAAGATTAGTTTCTACCTGCAAATTAGCTCTAATTATTTATAATATTGTGTTGGACTGAGGCCAATGGTTCAGGAACAGGCTCAAGAAGAGCAGTTAAGTTTTCATTTATATCATGGGATGAGTGACACAAAGTATGGAACATTCTGCAGCATTTTGAGCATGTTCAGAAATAATTCCAGAAAAATCTTGTTTTTCTGAGCAAAGGCTGTTTCTTCCTTTGCAGAAGACATGCTCCTGTGACCATTTACAGTCAGTGTCAAGTTCCAAGGTTGAAACTTCAGTTAGAGCTATAGGAAAGTGCACACCAGAGCAGACGTGCCTCTGCTTCTGAGAATCTCTTTAGTGGTGATTTCACATATGTCAATTTTTTTTTTTTAATTTTTTTTTTTTTTTTTTTTTACTCATCTCATGTGTGACAATGGTTCTGATCTTGTAAGGGGCAGGCTCTGACACCAGAGACGGCTGCTGATGGACTCAGAAAGGCTTCATGCAGATGGAAAGGTCAAGTTGCCCAAAATAGCTTGCAGGTCCAGTGGCCTGATGGCAAATATTCTTACCATAGAGAAAACCCAAGAAACCTAGAGAGGCATTTAAAATGAGACCCAGAAAAAACTGATAAAGGTTTTGTATGGGACAGTATAACACTAGCTAGGTTAAGGCTGGAGCAGGCATTGGTCAGAGTAGCACTAACTTCTTAAAGCACTGCTCTGTGACAACAGAAAGAACAGCTTTAAAGTTGAAATGATCACCCTCTCTTTGCTTTACCTCCAAACACTGCCCTGTCTCTTTGAGAAGACAATTCTGAACTGAGCAGATGGGACTCTAAAAGCTAAAATACCCATTTTGTTTTCCAACAGAAATATTTATTTGTGTTTGGACTTGGGAAAACTCTCTTAAGAAATTATATTATTTCTCTATCTTCAATTATTTACTTCCCAAAGCCCCAGAGCATGTTTGTGTGCAGTGTAATTTGAACAACAGTTTATGCTGCATTGTTGACTCCTCTACAAAACCTGTACCTGAATATCTGCATAGAGACTGCACTTAAAGAAATAAATTAAAGTAGAATTTAAAAAAAAAAAAAGCTTAGTCTCAGGATTAAACAGACTTTCAGAATCTTCAGCTGCCCACACCTAAACAGTCCCAGCTGAAGCACAATCTCTTTGGTTTGTAGTTATCTGATACTACAGGAAAAAAAAAGTAGATTATAATGGAGATATTTTTAAAGTGACCAGTATAATCTCATTTCTAAAAAAAATTATGCCAGAATTGCAGACAGTAGGGATGTAAGAAAGTTCTTTTTGCCTAGCTTCAGATTCACTTCAGCTTCCTGGATTTTGCACATTTAATGTAGACACCCAGAACTGAGTCTGTTTGAAATGAAAAGATGTGGAAGGGGGGAAATGTCTGGAGGCAAGGAACAGCCTTAAAACTATGGACAGCATATCCTCAGAGGGCAAAACTAATACAGGCACACTGTGAATAAAAAAACCAGAGATGGTGTAGGGAGCATAGGTCAATGAACATAAGGAATTTGAGGGCAAAACGTGTCAGTTTCCTCAGCTATTTCTTAATTTGTGGTTGGAAATATGTTTAGTCACAAATTATGCACTAATAGTTTATTAACTATCTACTTCTGGACTCTCATGTCATTACTCATTTCTGAAAGTATCCGATCTGATGGTCATTAATGAGTTTTATATTTTTCTAATAGCTTTGCCAGCCCTGTACTATGACTGCTCCTTTATTGACCTTCTTTTTGTCATATGCATGTGTTTTGATCAACTTTGAATTATTAGCATTTAAATATGCCAGCAGAATATTGAAGTCTCAGAATACAATGTTGTTTGTAATAAAATCATTAATGTGATAAGATGCAGATCAAAAGGAGTGTACACCAAAGAGAATACAAATGATACAATACTGAATTAATATGAAAAGATGAAACACATTTAACAATAAGCTTCCACTAATATTAGTGAGCTTATTAATGACAAAATTTCTAAAACATACAATGGAAAGTCAAATAAGGAGCTTTTCCCATAATATGAATATGCTTCAAAATGAGACAATGAAAATATTGATTTGGTGTTTTTTCTTTAAGCATGTGTCAAATTTACTAATTTGTCAAAAGCCCTAGTTTACATATATATACATATGTTAGCATGTACATGTTTGTGGTAGTAAATGGTGTAACAATTGTTACTTTAAAGTGATCATGCAGACTACTCTCCTCTGGGCTGGTGAGTCATTCAGGCAGTCATGCAAAATTAGCCCCACAGAATGGACTCCAAGCCAGACTCACAGCATGTGGGTTGCTAGATCATGTGTTCTTTCAAAGAGAGTTTATTGGGAATCCTCTTGACGAGACACCTTTGCTGCTCAGGGTGATCCTGATGTAGGTGATGTGGAGACACACGGGAACATGGAGAGCAGAATCTTCCCAGTCCCAACCTGAGTTCCAAACCAGTGAGCTATAGCTATTCTCTAGGGAATGGGCAAGTCTTTCACCAAAGTTTTATTGAAAAAGTTCTGTCTCAAAACTGGCACTGCCTGCTTGCCACAGTTAGGTTGTGCTATCACAAGTATCATGACACCAGTATCAGCTTTCTGAATCTTTGCCCAAAAGCAAAGAGAAAAAGCATGAAGCATACAAATTTTTGTAATTAATGTTTCTTCATATTCTCTCTCTAGCTATCTTCAGAATAATTCTGTTTTGGTCTGGGTCTTTATCATCTTTAAAGTCTTTGTAACAATATTGTCAATATGACAGATGTTCTTGTGGGTAGCTGTAACTCAAAACAAGAGCAATATATTGCTGATATGATATATTTAGATATAGATAGTTATAACAGAAAACTCACATATGGTCAACCATAAGGATAATACTAATTCCTACATCTTCTATATTCTGAAATGCAAAGTTCCAGCCCTTAATAAGTGGCAAAATTCTCACTTTTCTCCACAACAAAAATATATTGTCCCTTCTAAATCCATTTCTAGATTTTTAGTAGTACAGACTGGTAAAGAACATAACTAAATTGAGCCATAAAAATTGTTTTGCTTGTGTGTGCAATTTCAGAGAGGAGTGGATAAAATGGATTTATTCTCATAATGTGAAACTGCTTCATGTATCAGAAATTGCATAGTTGACAGCTGCACTTGAGTTACAGTAAAGATTTTCAACATTGCCAAATGGCACATCATGTAATTTCTGATCTGGTTTAATAAAATTGAAATGTTTGGTAACAATTTATGGTTATTTCTTGAGAGTTTCATAATCTATATTTGTATTAACTTAGAGTGGCTGAGATATGTGAATTTTAATCCCTCGTCTAGAAAGTTATATAAATCAAATGTAGGGACAACATCAACAAAAATGAAGTTACCAAGAAGGGAAGGAAGAGGTCTTTACGGGGCAGTTTCACCATGACTCACCTAGGAAAGTCAATTGCCATCCTGAGTTTATTTGGGTATCCAGGACAGAGAAGGACTGGAAAATTACTTGAAAATTTCTAAAAACAAGGAATAGCTGTGAAAGGAAGTAAAGAGACTCATACCTGTAGCTGTGGCGCACCGCCAGTGTTTTTTGGCTTCCAGTGTATCACTGGAAACTGACAATGAAAATGAATTCTAGAGATGTCTCAATAAAAAGGAAGCCTGATATCTTTTTCTTTGTAATACAAATACTTCACTCAGATCTGTGGAGATAGGGACTCAAAAATACAGCTGAGAATGTTTTGAGAATATCTGATCTTTTCTTTTGAAAAATAGTGTTCTCAGTTGCAAATCAGTGCTGATGTGGAAACTGAAAAGTAGGATTACCTGAGCTGTGTTTGTAAAATATGCCAACAGCAAGAACAAAAAGCCACTGAAATACTCACTTTTTAATAAAGAAAAGTTATTTTATGATTAGGTTATTTACAGAATTGTACAGGAGTGGAGTTGGAGTGCTGGTGCTGTAAAGAGAAGATTGCTCATAAAAGCCGGGAGAACAGTTTTGATTTCTCAAGTGTGACAGAAGGGTATGGTTCTGGGAAACATATGTTTACAAAGATTTGAAGCTGTAAAATGTGTAGATCCTGAAGAGGAAAAGAATATCTAATGAAATCCAGTTTCCTATGAATTTGTGCCTGCATTCAATACAGACTGGCAACTTCACAATTACTCTTTTTTTACCTGTGGTACTCCCCTGAGCAAACAGCAGTGTTTGTGCTAGGTAACCTGGTGCTCCCAGGCCAGCTCCCTGCTGCTATGTGGGTTTGTTGGCTTCTCTTCCAGTGGGGGCAGTAATTCTGGAGTTTCCTCCACCTTGTTTCTGACTTTTCCTAATTCTCTTAATAACTTCTCTTTGAGATTCCAACCTCTCTTTTAGATCTGATAAAATAAAAAAAGTTACTAGAAGGGGGTCAGCAGACAGACAGCCATGATCAAGCAAGCATTATTCCTTTGAAAACCTGGTTAAAGAATAAAAAATATAACCTGTGTGAAGGAAGGCAGAGAATGAATGATTTCTATATATGAGCCTGAGCAAAAATTTTTTAAGAAACATTGCTACCTAAGAATGTTGTATTTGTCCTGTACAAATGAGCCAGAGGCTGAAGAGCACATAATTGAACATGGAAAAACAACCAGGGTAAACCAGTCCACAGTAAACCAGTATTGACCAAGCTTTTTGAGGAAAGTTAATCTTAGATGACCAGATGCACTGTGAGCAAGTTTATTAAACAAACAAACAAGCAAACAAAACTCCACCAATCTGAAGGAATTTTTCTGAGCTCTTCATTGCTTTACTAGAGGGACATTGTGTTTTAAATCCCATGTGCTTGGGTCAGCCTCCCAACTGTAACAAATAGAATTGGTGGCCTAAATTGAAATAGTTTTTGTACTATTGTCTTGGGTAAGTTAGTTCTCTGAAGTCCAGGAGCTGTTTAGATTTGCAGGATAAACAAGAAACCAGCCTGGGGACTTACATCATCATCTTTTCTTGATCCTTGCTGAAAATTATAGGCTGGCAATTTACTGCACTTTCTTAAACCATAAAGATGACAGCTATCATATAAATACAAAATATTAGAAACCTATCAAGAATGTAACTGATTAGACAGTAAAAAATTAATCTGAAATCAGAGCCTTTGTATTTTTTCAAAATCTCTTAGCCAGCTTGAAATAATTTCCTGTTGTCACATGCTTTATAAGAAAAGGAATTCTTAGTTAATGCAGAAAACCTTTACAGTCCCAGCTATTGGAAAGCTTTTGTAGGGCTTGTTATTCCTGCTGTGTAGTTTATGTATTTTTTTGACAGCATACAAGCATGCAAACACGCATAATATAGGAAAAAGTTCTTCCTTACTCTGTTTCACTGGGGATAATTCTAGGTGTGATAGACACTTTTAGCTTATTTATTTATTTATATAATGGAAATATGATATCCAAAATTATTACCATTTGAGAAGTTCCTGTTATTTTCATGGAGGAAGATAGGCAGTCTTTCCAGTTTCTGTGTCACTGTGTTAAACATAAATTAACACTGTGTTAATTTATTTTAGAATAAATTCTTGAGATGGTTTCTTTCATTGAATATCTCTTACAATGACTTGTGCTTGTTCATGGCCTCTAGCTGGTATTAAACTATTTTAAAGTCACATTTTCCTGGAAGTGCAGAGCCTGGAGGTTTTTTTAACTCATATGAACACCAGCTATGCTCTGACCATGTATATACACATTTAAAACTAGGATGATAAATCTGAAATGTACTCTGGTTGTAAGAAAAACTCTCAAATTGGAATGAGCTGCTTGCCATGTTGCTACTAATCCATTGCTGCCAATATACAAAGCACCAGCTAAGTGGTATTTCTAGACTGCTCATTGTGTCTTGTTCTTTGTTGATTTTTCTCATTCTGTGTATTTGAACTACTTTAGCTGGAAGTACTTAGCTGAGAGATTCACAAAAAGAACACATAGCATGGGGTGGGTGACCTATGAAGTCAGACATGAAAGATTCCTGTTTGGCTATTTTTCAATGCTGTTTCAGTTGAATCTGAGGCATTACCAGCTGTGACACTGCACAGCAGTCATTTTGTTTCCTTACACTAGCTAGATAGATTTATCAATTTCTTTTCCTTGTTATGATTTTTTTTTTCAGTTGTTGCTCTAAAAGAGAAGAGGAAATAAAATGCAATATTGGAATCTGGAATAAAAATGGATTCTCAAATGTCTTTTACAATTGGTGCTCTGGGAGGAGGGTCACACTACAGAAACTTCTGAGGTTGAGGTAGAACACCTATTTAATGGGTTCTTTGGCAAATGAAATAATTTCTTGCTAGCAAAACCAAACCTTTTCTACTTTTTCTTTTTCAAAGCAAAAGCTGTGCTACAGAGTGGAACTGAGGATCAAAGTTTAAATACAGTTTGCTCTGCCACCTGGTTTTGATCTGGAGCTCAAGCATATGGCTGGCAACACTCCCTGTCATGGGAGGGAGACCTGGTAAGGGGGGACAGAGCAACATGTTTCCCTATTTCTCAAATTATGAAAGGTATGAGATTGACAGCCTTGGAAAGATAAGTTTATTCACAAAGAAAAAAGATGGCAGAACAGTCATAATAAATTCTTCTCCCTCAGTGCTTTGCCCATTTGTTTCAGGCCTCCTTTAGCTGAACTGTCTGGAGAGGGTGAGGAGATCACTTTACCTTTTGACCAGTTCAGTCTTTGTCCCACTGCTGACTCTGCACTGGGGTGCCAACTGTGGCTGTCATCTTTTCTTGGGTAGTTGCCACCTGTCCATTAGAAACTGGCCAGAGACCAGGAATTCACTTCATATTGACCACAGAATAGATGTCATAGGCTCAAATTAACATTTTAGACACTGAGTCCGGATTTGGAACAGCAATTTAGAGAAGAAAGGCAAAGTGTCTCTTCCTTCTCATTCGCTTATTTATGGAGTTACTGTGTATTTGAGCTACATTCACTTCCACTTGATAGTCTCTGTCTGTTGTAAACTTTCTCTACATAGTTATTATTTCTCTTTGTAAAGAGTCATTAAAGCTCTGAGGCAGATTAGCACCCATCTCGCTACAGGCTGTAAAAACCTTGGTTTTTCTTTCTCAGCTGACAGAAGACATTTCCTTCCAGTTCTTGTGACTGGCTCAAGGGTCCATACAGATCTCAAAGAGCAGCTTTACCCAAGGAATTATAAAGCCCTGAAAACCTATCATTAGTGATCAGTTGGAAAGCATCATTATTTTGAGGTGTCATCAGCATGGGAGAAAGATCACATTAAAAAGCAAAAGAGATCAGTATCAGAGACAAGAAGAGACAAAAAGATGGCCCAGAACATGAAAAAAACCCAAACTAGGTAGCTGATCAATACATTTGAAGTCTGGGTATTGTTTTTTTTTTCTTCACAAGTTTCTGAATTGAGTATAAAGGGACTTTTCAGGGGATGGATTATTTGTCACTGTGTATCAGAATCTAGTTGGTGATTTAGGGACTTGTCAAAATGACACAGCTGTATCCATAAGGTCTATGGTCACACTAGTGATTTGTCTGTAAGGCTGTGGCATTAGAGCAGCTATGATATATAAGGGCATTGGTAATGTACTGTACTGTGGACATCCAGAACAAGATACAGATGTACTAAATCTACCACTGTTCTGTCACAGGGAGTAGCTGCCATAATAATATACAAAGTAATAAGCATGGATATAGAATTAAAAACCCCCAAAACCCAATCTGCTAAAATAAGCATTTCTGTCATGTTTGCACAAGAACTTTTATTCAATAAAAGGAAATGACTGTGAACTGGGAGGAAAAAATAGCACTGTTGGCAAAAAGGTATTTTCACGGTGCGAAAGATGGAGATAGGAACACTTCTCTTTTTTTAACCTTCATAAAACCCCAGGGATTTACAATGATTTATACTCATGGACCTAGATCTGCAGGAGAACATGGTGCTTTGAAGTAGTTTGCTTTGAGATACCTTGCTGACCAGTGAAATCCTGAGGTGCTGTTTGCTGCAGTGTCTAAAATGCATTGCAATAGCATATTTCTTTGGTTTGGATAAACTCTGCAAAGTGATGTGCAGCTCTGTGAATTAAAAAAAAAAAATACTTACCACATACATTTAAATATCTGTGTTAAAATAATGATCTTGAGTGTTGTACAATAGATGGTGTTAGTCCACTGGAAGAGTAAGTAAGAACCTCTTGTTTTTTCTTGTCTGACAAATGGATGTGCAAAGCTGTCTGTCATTCTAGTAGTTACCACTGAGGTTGTAAAAATTGCAGTCAAGTTTCCAGTTACATTTTGATTTTTCAGGTTTTGGGTTTTTGTTCTGATTTTCTTTTTTTTTTTTTTTAATTTTAATAGCTTGCTTCATTGCAACAAAATTGTTCAAATCAAGAAAGAACATCCTGTTTTCTTACTTTAGCCATGCTCACCCACCCTGGCCACCAGTCAAGGTCTCAGCACTGATATTGATTTCATGTTTGACATCTCTAATGAAATAAAGGACCTCATTGCACTCTTCCCAAGGGAAAGAAGTATCCACTGTAATCATTTTTATCTTAGGACAGAAGAAAAATATTTCATTTTTTTTTTCATTCAGACTATGCACTACTCATGTTTTTTGTTGGAAATCTGATCCATGTAATTTAAAAAAGAAAATTTCCACTGCAGTGAGAACAATGTTTAGTTCAGAAAAAAAAAAACCTGTTCAAGACAGTGATTTCAAGGAAATGCAGTATCGGCTTTTTCGGCTTTTCAAACTATGTACTTCCCTAGTGCACTCATCACACATGATCAAATGCAATGTTTTGTCAGGTTTTAGACATTTTCCTATTAGAGTTACATCTTTTACTTCATCAAACTAAGGCTCTGCTGAAGGACAGATTGTACAAATAAACATTAGTTGGAATGTTTTTAAAGAGGAATTGTTTACTGATTGAAATATAAAAACTGTTGCTCATGCTTGCAGATCAAATTACGTGCTTAAGAGAAAGCAAGCTACATAATTTGTTGACTCATGACTCATAAGAAATGTCAGGCTGTATCTTTTGATGTGAAGAGTTGCAGAATCTCTTGTCTTTATTAGATGAAGCAGTAGCAAAAGGTTTTTCTTAAAAACAGTGTCAATATACATAACAATCTCACAGCCATCAAACTGTAATCCCTCTGAGGGTGAGTTGTGGAGAGGATGATCTGTAACATTCAACTTAGGGAGACTTTTGTTTTAAGACAATGTATTATACTGATGTTAAACTCCAACTGAATTCCCAGAGGGAATTTTTTGCCACATATTTGTCTCTATTTTCTATTACTTAGAGCAGCCATGCAGTGTGAAGCCAGCCTTCCAAAACAAGACAGTGTAGAAGGAAGGACATTAAGGTGTATCTGAAGGGTAAGTATGGAGGTAGAGGCACAAAAGCAATGTGAGATCAAAGAGCAGCTGGGCTCAGACTCCCATCTTCTGGCAGCTTATAGGGGAAGATTTCAACAAGGGGAAGCACACAATGATATTTGCCCCATGGTTTTCCCTGCCATAGCGTACTTTGTGACTTAGGAACTTGAAGTCAGATATGGTGTATTTGCCCTTTACAGCATTTAGTGACCAATGTCACAGCACTATCCAATTTCCCTGAACACCTGGGAGCTCTTTGGCCCTAGAGAGGTTATATAGGGTCTCCCAGTGGGGTCCTCCACATGTCAATGCTATGTCCTGCTTATGTCTTTCCAAGGTGTCTAAACTACAGACATAGAGGAAGGACTGAAATTTCATTTGAGGAAGAATGGAAATATATTGAAGATTTGCTCACAGTATTTTTCCTATCCATGTCTATGTTGCTTAGTATTTTTCCATTATACTCTTATATGTGTGGTTAATAGTACTGGTTGCATCAGCAGAGGTTTTGTGAAAGAATAAACATAGCTGAGTATGAAGCATATACAAGATACATAAAAACACCCAAGGGAAAACTTGACCAATTAAAAATAATTTTTCCTGGAATGTCTCTATCTGATAGGACATAACTGTAGTGGTATACTTGATGAAGTAGCATTTTCAGTGCTCTTACCTCAGTCTTACACTGTAATGGGATTAACTTATAATAGGTAATGGAATCCTGGGACTCCAGTAAGAACTGAAACAGAAAAAAAAGTATTTTTCAAGACAGTAGAAGAAAAACTTGGTCTTATATTTTCCAAAATTCATAAAATAAAGATTGGGAGTTCCAGATGTGTAACTGTCTTAAGATAGTCTGTTTTTAAAATAACAGACTATTTTCCATGAAGTGTAAAGAAGGGTGTAGGAATTTAATTAAATATCCTTGGTCCTTGTGATTCAGCAGCAGGGTCTAACCTTACAGTAGTTATTTTGAACAGAAAGTTTGACTAGAGACCTAAATTATGCTGCAGTCTGTGATTCTGCATTTCTATGAAAGTAGAACAGTGTCTAGAGCTCTTGGGACACTGACTGAAAAAAAAGCCGATGACTTAATACAAACTTTTTATAAATAAAACCTTGGACATGTAGTCAGAAATTTGAAGTACTCAGGAGAGATAGTTTATTCCTATTTTGTAAATTTCTGTTTGGGAACAAATTGCTGTCAAGCTTTGAGATCTGTTTTCTAGTTGGTTCACCAGATGAATAGCCACAAATAAATAAGGAGGGAGTGGGATTAATGTGACCAAACACAGATAAATATTGTACAGTTGTATACTGTCAGGCTAGTCACCTTAGATTACCTTAATAGTAATATAGAACATAGGTGGTTTTGCCTATATATAGCATAACTTAGTTTAGGTATCTAAGAAGAATTGCATGCTGGAAGGTCTGTTTCTTCCTCCTGACTAAAAAGAACTAAGACAGCTAGCTCAAAAGTAGAAACATATCCTTGCTCACCCAGATTACCCCCAAAGTAAGTTGGATAAAAGGATAAAAAAGAAGCTGATGATTTCATTTTCATGCCAAGGATTGAGAGAATGAGTTTGTTGCTGCATTACAAAAAGACTGCAAAAGCTTTTTGCATGTTCCAGCTAAAAGATGGGAGATGAATCCCTATGTTCAGAGTCCCATGCCAGTCATAGTTCTTGCACAACTGCATCCTTTTCCTTTATTCTGTTACAGTAAATAAAAGCTTACATGTAAGCTTCACCCTGAGCTATAAGATCCATACAGAATCTTCCCACTTACCAACCAGCTGCATTGATGTCAGTAGAGACACAATTGCTGCAGAACAATATCTGCTTGAAAGGCCACAGAGTGAGTAAAAGAAGGGAATGGGACATTATCCTTTCAAAGAGCAACACAGCAAAACACAGAAAGAACTTTCTGTATGGCAATCATATGCTTTCTTATCTTTTGTGCATATTACCCTGGTCATCTACTAAAAGAAGATCCCCCATATTTTATTAGTTATAATATTTATTGTTGATAAATAGGTGAGGGATAATACAGCATGATTTGTCCTGGAAAACCTTCTCTTCATTTTGCATTTCTCTGACTCCCCAGAACATGTTTCCTTTCCTTGTTTCCATGTTTTCATATAGCCTTTACCACCTCCCTGCACCCTACCCCTCCCACCCTGCCCCTGCAGCCCCCACCTGTCCAGACTGATTCTTTCCTTCAGACTTCATGAGAATATTGAAGGTTTATTTTCAAGCATCAGCCTTCTCCAACAGAGAATATCTAAGGTATTGGTTATGTTTGAAAACAGTGAATCATCATAGATTAAATCAAGAAAGGGAAGTATATGAGATTGAAAGGCAAACAAGGAAAATCTGATGTGATTCTAAATAATTCAACCCATACCAAGAGCACGAGGTAAAGCGGGTTTATCTTCTACAGAAATAACTGAAAAAAGGAACTGAAAAACAACCTATATATCTATACTTTCCTTCTGACTGTCACTATTCTTTTCATATTTTCTGTTAATCAGTTTTTCAGTGTTTCTGTCAGAATTTCCTGGTTGACTTAAGGATATTGAAAAAAACTAAAATTCATTGTTTACAGGCATTGTGACTTTAGTCCTGAGCATTGCAGCATTCCCTGTGGTATCTGGGGTCAGCTGGACTAGATGCAATTGCAGCATTCGTAGCAAGTCATGCAGCCATGAAAGTATTTCTTCTTTTTCTACACTTCTGAGCAAGCCCCTGAAGTTTAGAGAGATGCTAGATATGTATGAAACAGCATCTGATAAATTCAGCAGAACAGAGATCTGTAAGTTTCTGTGTCTGTAAAATGTTTACTTGTAACAGTTTTGTGACACTCAGGGGGAAATTACTAGATAACCATGCAAATTATAGGAAAGCGACTGCATGTGCTGTAGGGCAAACACCTCTAATAGTCTGAGATGAATTCCCTCACAAGATTTAAAGAAATGCTGGTATAAGTCTAGAGATAATAATTCTGTGTAGATAACTTGTTGACTAATTTCTTTCTCTTAGAACATCTGTACTAAACCATCTAACACTTGAATTACAGCAATACCATAAAATCTATAAGGTTTCTTTTATGGACCTATTATGAAGAAAATCCTTTAGGGTAAGTTATATGATCTGGAAGAGTCCTGGTCACTAACATATCACAAATAGACACATAAAACCCTGATAGCTATAAAATCAAAATAAAGTATAAATATAAAGTGTTTATTAGCATATCTACCATTCTATTGCCAGCAATTAAGGTGTGAAGAGGTAAGCCCCAGCTTATGCTGTTGCAAAACTCAAATAGCCAGAAACCCTTCCTCATTTCCCAAACCATTCCTTTTTAAATGTTCTTAAACCAATCTGTCTTAATTCCTAGTTTTTGTCTTTTTATGTTTGTGTTTAAAAACATAGACCAGCATTGATTAAATCTTTTCTCTTTCACTATGACAGTGACCCAATTAAACAGAGTAGGGCTGAGTCCTGTGTTACCTGCTGAAATAGTGGGAAACATTCCATCAAGTTACTCTCTCCTCCAATTACTTTTTACTGGTCTAATTTTTCAGACTTTGGGAAAATGATTTCTGAAACTAGTTTGTTCTTTTATACCTGAGCATTCAACTCCTGTCAATATCTGACTGCTTGACTGCTTACAACCTGATCTACCACTAAATTTTGCCATTTCACACGCTGTCATACCTAGATTTGAGATTTGTTCATCAAAGCCATTGCCAGACTAAAACAGCTAGCTGTCCAAACCCCATGGTGCTAGTGATGGCTAAAAGCCATGAGGGGTCTGTGGATAAACAAAACATCCTTCCTGTTTCAATGATTCCTTGATGGCTGCAAGCTGCCCTAATGCTTGCTGATAGATATCTCAGCATGGAAATCATAAGCATGCAGGAGCAGCAGTATCTGAAGTAACATAAATGGAATAAGACCTGTAAAGGAGGAATATTCCTTGAAGAAAAGGTGAATTCCCTCACCAGTTCAACTACTCCTGGGCAGAGAGGAATATTTTATGTATGTTTTACAGACAATCCAAGTAGATATAGCTACTGAGTTTATGTAGAATTAAAAGTCATGTGCCAGTATCAGTAGTATTTTTTTCCCCCACTAATAATAGAAATTATTTTTAGACTTTTAAATTTTTCTTTAGAACAGAATTATTATGACTTAAGAGCTCCTCTTGTTCCATCTCACTGACCTCACCTTTGTCTTTGGTGTGAGTGGAAAATACAAATTAGGTTTTGCATGTGTGAATGTAGCTCTGTTTTTACTGCACTTAGGCTGGGGAAAATAGACATAAGGTAAGTGTATTTTAATCTTTGGGAATATAGAAACTTGGAGCACTGAAGAAAAAGTACAAGACTTGGAAAATAAAAGGATACAGAGAAGGACAATACCAGCACACTGCAAAGGAAAACAATTAAATATCTGAGACTGTCTCATATTTGTTGCTGTTGTGGAGGATTGTGTGCCATCTGTGCTAGGATGTGCATGAGAACCTTGTGACAATAGCCATCTTGCATAGCCAGAGGCAAGGAAAGTCTGAAATGCACCTAGACCACAGAACAGCATTGGACATGGATCAAAGACACTGCAGATCCCAGATGCTCTCCAAGATTCAGATAAATTGGGCCTGCATAAGGCAATTACTCACCTTAGGTATCAGATTAAAGCATTGTGGTTCTTCAAATAAAGTTGTTAATTTCATGACTATATCTTCCCTTTTCTTCTTTCCCAGTGCTTGATGGGAGGGTACAAGTAAAAGCTCCTTTGGATCTTACCAATTTACAAATATAGTTTTTGTGGCAATCAAAATCAAAAAAGAAAAAAGAAGACAATATTATTAGCAATCCCCAATTGTTCCCAAATGCATGATTTTGGCTATGCAAACAGTTGGAATTTCTAGCAATATAAACCAATATATTACTGAAAATCATGCCTAAGCATTCAAATAAAATACATAGACAATTTAAAATTATCCATGCAAGCTATCCAGTAATGAGTTATTTGGACTGCAGGGTTTTTATGGATGAAATTGTAAAGTAAATGTAAAATGTAAATATCCAATCCAAAATTGCCTTAACTTTTCAGCCATAGAAATGAAACAAAATTATTTGCATGCTGTTTCTGAATTCTGAGGTGGACAGAGAGGTAGTTTGCTTCTGGGTCAGAGGCTGAAGCTTTGAATTAGCTCACAAAATGAGACCAGCCTGGCCATCCATCCCCATTTGCAGAGTTTCAGATTTTTCTTGGCACAGGAATCCTTTTGTTTCCTAGCATAACCTTGAAAACCTTGAAAATATGTTCAATCAGTTTATAGCAAGCCTGTATATTCCTGAGGACAATTTTCTATGTGGAAGTGCTCAGACAGACTTCTGCTCTGAGAGGCAGGGATAAAATCCTGCCCTGGTGTTGGTGCCTCCCAGTAATGTAGATCAGAGCTGGTAGGTGGTGGGCAAATGCTCCTTGATCCTGCTAACACATCTTCTGAAATACAAGTGGAGTACAGCTGGCTGGCTGGGAATATGGGCAGAGACTGCGCTGGACCATTTGCATCCATGTGAAAGTGTTTTCTGTAGACTGCCATTTCTCTGTAGATTGATAGGATATCTTTCCATGGCCCTCTCCAGCAGCTCAGAGTAGCATTTCTAGGTCTTTAGCAATGTCAGTTGGCAGCTTTCTTTGAGGCTTTAACTTCTACATGAAAGACACATCAGTTAAGATCTGTCTGTACCGTAATCGGCTTTGCAAAATTCTTTCTTATTTGCATTCTATTTACTTTTCACGTAATGCTTGGGACCCGCAAACTCCCATCGTCATCTGAATGTGAGAAAATTACCTCTGCAGTCACCCTGCTAACTATAAATTATTATTAGAAAAGGTACCATGATACTTCTTTCAGTTAATTTTGTCTGGGAAGATTTTGACAGAAAATTTAAGAAATTTTCTCACTGATCTTCTTGTATTTGATAAATGTCTAAAAATATCTTTCTTAACCTATTTTCACCATTGGCCTCATTTGGGATATCTGTAAGAGGCATCCTCTACACAATGAATGAAAGACCAATTTTATGTCAGAAGAAGAATAAAAGAAGAAAGAGGGAGGTGTCTGTCAAAAGCCCCAAAGTGTTATGAGCCTGTGACCCTTGATACATAGGAGGGAATGAATGAAAGAGACCAAAAGAAACATAGGAAATTTCTTCAAGACAGCATGTTGCTCCTGTGCCAAAAAAGCAGATGGCAAAAAGGATCATGCAGGAAAAAAAAAAAAAAAGATGCAAAGAATTGTTCCCAAGAAGCCAATATGCAATAGGAATAACAGTGCAGAGCTCCTTTGCTATCTCCAACTTAGCTTCAGGTGGAGCATAACAAGAAAAGTCTTCTAATCAGCCTGAGAAACAAAAAGAAAAAAATAAAAAGAAGCCACAGGTATAATACTTACAGATGTGTCAGTCAGCAGGAGATATTTTAACACAGCAATTTAAATGGTTTTCTTTTGAGGCATTATTGTTGCTTGTTTTGCAACGTTCTATACATTAACTTTTCAAAAGTTAATACTCTGCTTTACTACACAAAGTACTTATTAATTTTTTCCAGAAAGACATTTTTCTCAAGGAGTTTTACACTATCTTATCACTTAACATTAAAGCCAAAACATTAAACAGGGCAGTAAATATACTCTTAGGGCTGTTGTGAATTCACACCATGATGTGATTTTGCAACTACCTTTATAGGTAACTGCTTAAGGTTAACAATCATGCCTTCTGTGTCTCACTCACTCCTAATTTTTTAATTTGCCTCTAATTTAACAGGTGGTCACAACCTTCAGCAATAACATCAGGGACATTTGAAATGTTGAGATCCAGACTACTTGCAGCAGATGAATGGCTTCAGTCTAAAAAATTATACATTTTTGAAAGCAGGCTGTATCTGTTCCAAGATTGCAGGTTCTAGAGCTTCTAGGTCCTTCATATTGCAGCTCCAGATGCTTTTTTACAGCTTCGTGGGCAAGGTGGCTCAGAGGATGCTGGGATTCACTGGTGGCATTGCTACTGTACTCCCACCCTTTTCTCATTCCTTCCACTGCAGACACCATCCCTGCCTTTTGCCAACCCACATTAATTTCTGTGAGACTTCCTTGACGATGAAGATTTTAGAGGCAAATATGAGTCCTAAGTAGTGGCATTAAAATATGGGCAGCCTGTAAAATAATTCCCCATTCACAAGAGGATTAAAAGGGTACTGTTTTGCAGGACTCAGTTAATGGCTTTACATAAGACAGAAGAAATAGCATGTGCAGCTTAAAAATTAACCAGGATAAGTCTTACTTTTATGCACCCCAAAGATAAAACTTTATGAGTTCTTATGCTTCAAAGTAGTTCTGATTTTAGTGTGGAACTTCTATGGGGATGTGGCAAACTTTATATGCAATATTAAATATGTAGCCTTCCCTGTCTGAAGTCAGTAAATCATCTCAGTTATGCATCATAATTAAGATTTCTTATTTCCTGAGCCCAGAATGACCATTCTGCCATATACAGATGGTCAGTGAATGCTCTCAGCACCCATCAGTTTCTATTTATTATCTGTCATCCTAACATTCTCATTTTGCTCTGCTATCATGGTGTTCAAGTTCCTGACAGCTAAATGTGTTATCTCTTCACCAGATACAAAATCATACTAGCAACCTGAAATCTGATAGAGAGGGAGAAGTTATCATTGAAGACAGGGTGAAGAAAGTCTAAATTATTGACTGGAACAAGAACAATTCACCCTCAAATTTTTGTAATCCCTTGAAAATTCTAACAGTATCTCACAGTTCACAGCAAAACCAGTCCCCAGTGGCAGCAAGCAAAAGAGTGGGGTATGAACAGTGATGCCTATCCTCTGTACAGTGCATCTGTTCTTCACACAGCTGCTCACTGTGAGGTCAGTGTATGTGGGGAAACCACAACACTGGGATCTGTATGCCAGCATGTCTGCTAACATCATTTCCTAGTGCAGACACAGGGAAAGAAAAGAGTAGGAACTTTCACTTCCTTTCTCTGTTTCTGGGGTGAATTGTGCTTCCACATGCCAAGTCTGGGACAGCAAATCAAATATGTCTGGTACTGTTATCTGAAGCCACCTTGGAAAGAGCAGCCCATAGTCACAATAATCCACTGTTCCAGTCCCCCAAAGAGGATGCCTACCTCTTCTGAGTCCTTAATTATGTCTGAGCTGTGCCTGAAAACTGATAAAGAATCATAGACTTACAGAAACAGAGAATTGTTTGAATTGGATGGGACATTTCAAAGCCTTCTAGACTTGCCCCCTGGCCATAAGCAGGGTAATTTCCAACTAGACCAGGTTTTTCGAAGCCTCATTCAGCCTGACATTGAATGTTTACTGGGATGGTGCCCTCACCATCTGGGCAAGTTATTCCAGTGTTTCCATGTCGTGTGAGGGAAATCACAGGGAGAATAATTTTCCTGCAACAAAACCAATGTCAGTGTTAGCTATTTAGACAATGGAATCCAGGTTCTTGTGTATATTTGCTTGAGTTATTTAATTTACTACTGTAGATGTGCTCACTGAGATTGAGGGCTATGAGAGTGACACAGGTTGTTGTTTTAGCCTATTCCCTTTTGTAAGAAGTTTTCTTCATCAGTTTAATGCAACTTGACCTTATTATAAATGGAGACAGTGTGTAAAGCTAATGATTTTCATCAGCAGAAAACGAAATTTCTCTTAAAGTACTTTATGTTGTATTTATTTCATTGCTTCTATAAAAAGCCAAGTAGAAAGTGTTGGCATGACTGTGATTTTTAATTAAACTTCTAGGATATCAATTTTTATTATTTAATTAGGGTTTTTATTTCTACAGGCAAGGCTAAGTGGAAATGTCATCAATTTCCCTGTTAATTTAGAGGCAGAATTCCTATAAATCCACCTATGTCATGTTTGCACTTCATCCAGTGACTATGTTTTGCTGTAGTCACATCTTTGTGTTAGGGTGTTTAGAAAGCTGAAGACCTGTCTGTGTCATCACCCTTGATCTGTTTATTTGTTTCTCCCTATAGTCTTTTTCATTTTTCTGGACAGCAATTCTCACTTCTGTGACCTCCTTTACACCAAAAGAGACAGTATTGACAAGGCTGTTTGTGTCCCCTGCTAAGAGATCACTTGACCTGGATCCCTGCTGCTTCTTATCCCTCTTTTACTTTCTTGCTTGCAGTGATATGTGCTTTGTGCACTCAAGCTGAGAGAAGATAGAGCAGGAATAACCCAGGTACACAGGTCCAGAGGCATCAGGAAAGCCTGAAGAGCTGTCAGCCTGACTGTGAGCCAGGAATAACCTAATATTGCCATCTGACTACTGCTCGGTGACATGCATGAAGTTAGTTTGATGGTCTCATCCCAAATCCCTGCAGGCAAGTGAGCCACCAGGACCCACTGGCATTACTGGGAGCCTCCACTGACTGCCCAGGCACAGCACAGGCTTCTGCATTTGGTCACACCCACTGAGCAAGTCAAGGTTGGCTGTATGTACTTCCCCTGGACAAGACTGGGCTCTTTTTGTTAAAAAGATCAGCTATTTCACACTGCCACTGATGCTTTAAAGAAAGAGTCAAATATTTAGTGGTGCAAATTTATAGATAATGTAAAACATCTGGCCTTTGATGACCATCTCTGTTTTGCCTCTTGCTTTCTTTGCCAGGAATAGATAGATCCAATTTTTCTACAGAACCATTAGACTTCCATTAGAATCTATTTAACTAATATTTAGTTCTATGAATTGTATTGGTTGTAGAGTAAAAGGCACATTTATTTCTCTGCTCACATTTAAATGTCGTTTCCTGTCTATTGATTCTCTTGGCATTGGTTACTGATCATATAACTCCCAAATGGTGTAATCCAAGCTGTTCATATAATTTGGCTTGAACTTTATTTTAAAATTCTGTAATAATCTAAGTTAAATAAACATAACGCTAGAAAATGTACTCTAGGGAATGAATCTACATTGACAGGAGATGGATAAAATAGTTCTTTTCCATCTCTGCATATGACTTTCTGATTAGAGAAGGCAATAGCAAAAGATGGATGACTGCCTAATTGGATATTAGTAGGGAAAGAGTGACACATGTTATAGTATACTGCTAGAGGATGACTCTGAGGGTTGCAAAGTGAAGTATTTAGGACAAATGAGCCCATCAGATTAGATAAAGTAAAAGAGACAGTTGGGATTCCAAGAGCTTCTCTGACTCATAATTAAGAAAATGTCTCCACAGGAGTCTGTGCTAAGCATATCAAAGATAACAGATGCAATATGTTGAAGGCTTCAAACCACCTGTATGGAGAAAGCTGCTTTTCAAATGTGGCCAAAGAAATGGGAGAAACAGCACTTGTTCTTCCCCTTCTTGAGGAATCTTGTTCATGGTGTACGTCTGAAAGTATATAGAAAGTAGTTCTTGGAAAATAAAGTTAATTTTTAATATAAGGATGAATTTTTCCTGTGTTAATTTCTGCTTTTACATTGAGAATTAAGACCTTCTTTGTGGTAAGAAAATAATTATGAGGACCAGAAAAAGGAAAATATGGGGCAAACTGAGCAACTGAGTAATTGAGACAGGAAGAGATTTCTGATGAGGAATTGCTAATTTTTTGGATTCATTTGTTTTCACTTAATACTTAAAATATGCAATTGAAAGTAAAACTCTGCTTTAGAAACCAACATTTTCATAAATTATTATTTTTGTTTTTCTTCAGTGTGTTTTTTTAATTGTTTTCAAATAATTACATTTATTGTTGCACTTAGTGTAATAAAAAATAGACGACAACTTTCAACTTTTCAAAATTTTTAAACTCTTTGTTAGTCAATTACTTTGTATAGAATTTATGGAGTCCCACTCCTAATGCTCCACAGCTGTTTTTCTGTACCCTCTCCGAACACAAGACAATGACAGGATAGGGGTTGTTTTGCATCCCTCTAAAATCCTCTCCTGTGGGTAAGTAGACCCTGCAGACTATAACTTTCTAAGATATTTGCTAAAACAAAGATATTCAGTTTATTCAAATACTGCTGAGACCTCAGACAGGACAGTTCAGTGAAATGATTACTTGGTTTCTTGAGGCTAGCAGCCTAATCAGTTCTCAGGTGGAGTCTTCACACTGTTGACTTTATTTGATTTCTGATGGATCCCCAGAACATTGCTATCATGCTAGAAAGGTCAGGGTTGATCCTCTTCTCTCAGAATGGCCTACCAGCACAATCTGGAGACCATTTGAAATCCAGTCTACTAGCTGACACTCTATACTGCCTGTAGGCACTATT
This sequence comes from Agelaius tricolor, assembly GCF_023055355.1. NCBI lineage: Eukaryota > Metazoa > Chordata > Aves > Passeriformes > Icteridae > Agelaius > Agelaius tricolor. The sequence continues at coordinate 52,035,555 of NW_027269261.1, forward strand.
TACTCTGGAAATCAGTAGGTTTTCTTCTATTGCTTGCACTAAAAGCTCTGACAATTCACGTTGCTTCTAGTCTGGCAAAAGATCCTGATGGATCCTATAGCTTCATAAAATTAGGAGAATTTATGAGCCTAATTCTACCAAGGTGTGAAGTGAAGCATCAGTTGAAAGATAGGTCTCCTTACATTGCTGTCTCTAATATTAGAATAACATAATGCTGTACTGCCTGTGAATTAAAAATAGAAGATTCAGTCTAGAGATGAGTAGGATGAATAAAATACTGCTTTAGTAGATTAGCAGTGGGACTAGGATGAATTGAAAAACCTTGCACCAAATACCTTATTACCCTAAAGTCCTACATAATCAACAGTGGATTCTCTATCTCTACATCTCAGAAATAGCATCTCTGTATTAATGAAAAAAAACCACAACCCCCCCCTAGTAATTTCAGTAATTTCAAATTGTCTTTCAAGGAACATTTTTATACATAATACAGACAAATGTTAAATGACATAAATCACATGCATGCATATATTATTAATTATCATGTATACTAATCCTTTCAGAATTTTTTTTCTTATGTTTAATACTTTTTTAACTTACACTTCCTTTTTTGTTTTTGAAATCTACACAAAAAGTCAACCAAAAAGTGCATGGGAGGAAAAATAGCATAATTTTTCCGATATGTAAGTAGAAAACTTCTGTGAAACTGCCTTTTGAAATTGAAATAGAATTGAAGCCACCTGTGACAAGGATCTTTATCTGAGTTTGGCATTTATCCCAAATAAGAGTTTGACATGATATTCCAAAGCATGGAGAATTCACTTAGAAATATTTACAAAATAAGACAAAAGAGGGGCCAAGAGACAGGACTAGGTTCTGATGTAACATCTACAGTGTTGAGAGTAGAGGGCATGGGCCATTACTCGTGTTATTGGTCAGTAAAACACCAATGCATTCATATGACAGGTAGAAAGTCTAGAAAAGCTTCTAGTCGGGAATGAGTGTGGTTTTAATTTCATATATATTATTTTATGATTACTATATGTCTGAAATGAAACTTTGTAGTCTTGCAATGATGGTGTAGTTGCCTGTCAGGTGCATTTTGCTTGTACTCTGAAACGAGCAGCAAACCCCACAAAAACTGAAAGTGGTGTTTTCAGTTTTGACTGCTGGGTCAGCAATGCTGGGATGTTTGACCCCCAAAGGCTATTGCAGATGGAAAATGAAGTGCTGCATTTTCAATTTTCCCCTTGCAATAATCTTGCTTTTTTTTCCAGAAATGGAAATATTTTGTAGTAAAATGCCTGTCACTGAAGTGAATGATACAAAATTTCTAAGCCATCAATTGATGAAAAAAGTGAAGCTAAGGAATGGTATAGAAAATAAAAACTGGCAGCCAGTAAAACATTTCCGTGTGGAAAAATTATTCTACTGATCATTCCACACATATATGACATATCTGCATTGGCAAAGCCTTGGGCCCTATGGAATATTCCCTGCTAGTGTGCCACATAACTTCCTGGCAAGCATGTGTGGAAAACAGAACTGGGAGGAACTTTTTTTTCAATTTATCTGTCTGATTTAGGATCTACTGTCTTTAGATGTTCCCTACAGGGTGTATTCTGAATTCTTAGTCATATTAGGTGAGTAGATCTTCAGTGTATAAACCCATATCTGAAAAAAAATTTGGCATCAGTATTCATTTCAGTGTGTGAGTGATTTTTACATACCATAAATTTTTTCCTGTGCCTGTATATTATTATACTGTAGGGCATTATTTCTGTGCAAGTTATTGCATTTTGTATATGCACCTTGGGACATGTTAGGGCACATTTTCTAAAAGAGTTGATGCATAAATGAGGCTGTTGAACCATTACTGGTGAAATATCGAGGAAGGTTTTACATAAGGAGATTATTATCTCTAGTGTGGACAGTGCTGATTTGCACTCTTGAGTATTAAATATTCTTAATTCTGGCAGTTGATTTGACCTGATAATTAGTTAACAAACTGAGAGGTCAGGTATTTGCTGTCTGCATGAGTTAATGGTGAAATACATCATGAGTTTGCCAGAAGATTTTAATCAATTTTAAAAGCTGTAAGGCAAAGTTTCTAGGGCTAGGTGCTGGTACTTACTAGTTTGCTGCTCTTTACAAATACTTGTAAGAAAAACTATTACAAATGAGCTGCAGTATGTTTGGATACTAAACACCTGCATAAAGCGAAGTATTTCTTCTCCACCTTCTCTCATCTGTGTGTGTGTGCTCCCTTAATGATCATTTCAGTGTTGAGTCATTTTGTTTCCTCTTACTTGTATTTTAGGTATGAAGTAACTTAATGTACTAGCAATCAAATAACTTTTAATATGCTGCTCTGTGTTGCTTTTAGAATGTGCAACATTCAAGCTGTATATAAATGTCCCTTGACATTTAACTTATGTATATGGTTAATTTTTGCAACATTTAATAGCTTGAGATAAAACATAAAGGTTCTTAAAAAAGAAATCAGGACTATTATGTGCATGCAAAGGTCCACAACATATATCAGTTGTTTTTTAATATCTGTTGTTTGAAATATTCTTTGTATACATAATGGAAGACTTTGACTCAACAAAATACTTAAGCATGTGTTTAAGCTTATAGCAAAGGACTTTTCACCAAGATTTCATTCCAAATATTCATTAAAGACAAAGACAAAGCTCCCTCTGATTTCAAGAAGCCAACATTTCAAACTGTGGGAAAATGTAGAAAATGTAGTTGTGAATTTAATTTATGTATACATTAAAATAATCTCTGTGTCCAGATTCAGAAGCTGCACTGCATGTGTAGATTTCCAGTCATGAGATCTGAGCAAATCAAACCATACCTTAATCAGTGATATACATCTTCTTACCTTGAGAAGTTCATAGTGGAGGCTTCAATGGCATAGCCACCAACCAATTTGAAGTCAGTAAAGCTATTACCGTGCTGTGCACTGACGACACATGCAGGGAGCTACAGAGGCAAACACACATACCAGTACTCTGACCACACAACTGGACACATATCTGCTCAGCCAAAGAACAGGAAACTATGCAGGAGAAACCATGCATAGGTCTGTGCACCATGGTCCAGGACAAGACCAAATTTACAAACAGTGGCTTGACAGTGACTGCATTTTGCCAGGTGACATCAGGTATCTCCCTACTAGGGAGGGGGTTGTGAAAATATGCCAAAGAAAAGGAATGATGCAGAGCAACTTATCAGACCTCCTAATTTCTTAGAGCTTTGCTTGGAAAAATTATTCTATGGATGAGACCAGGATAGACTCTTGTTCTGGTGAGTCACCAGTTGTTTTTTTGTATGCTGAAGACCTCCTTCAATAACTCAGTGAAGAGTACATCAACAACACAGCAAGAATGTATGGCATTTGGTGCCACTTCAAGCAAGTGTTAGCTTATTCTCCCTTTCCATTTTCTGCCACATAATAAACAGAACACGTTCCTCCCTATTCTATGGCCCTGGATCCACAAACCTGTAGGAAGTGCAAAATGCTTAGGTGTTACTCCTGAAAAAATGTAACATACTATTCCAGACAGTGCTGAAAACATAAATCAGAATAAATGTCCTTCAGAGCAGTAAGAAAGCATATTAAAATGGGTACTTTTGGAAGATGTCCATACAATTTGTCCCACATTTGAGAGACCTTTAGACACAAAATCACAATTGAGTTTTATAAAGCCTCCTTCTGACTAGCAAAATTTTTAAAGTGTAACATAATCTAAACTTAAAGCACTGCCAGATAAAATGTACAGAGTGTTGTGGAACTGTTAATGCATAGAATACAGTAGATGAAGTACGGAATGCAGAACTTAACGAAACTTGTTCACCAGACAAGGGTATAACACATGAAGCTGTGCAAGACAGCAACTAAGGAAGCAAGCCAATTTTTGGAAAGCTAGTTAAAATGTTTATGCAAGTTTCTTTCCACCTCAGAATCTACAGCAATTACATTAAGTTAGAGAGTTTCTCATGTGTAATGAAAGTCCCACTATCCAAAAATTCAGTGAATGTGATTCATTAGCTACTCACAACTTAACCTAAACACAACCATTAAGTATTGAATAGCTACTTTGCTACTTGACTTCAAAAGACTTTGTTTGGATATGTAAAGCTCCATAACATTTTGTGTTATAACAGGGATAGAGTACCCTAGATAATGTGAAAGAGCATAAACTTGTAAATGTGAATATGTTTCATTCTGGGAATGTGTATATGACACAGCCTCACCTAAGTTTTTTTGCTGCTTGACAATATTGCAAATCTGGTTTTGAACTTTAGAGTAGTGAACAAGAAACACCAGTATCATAACAAGCTGTCATTTATCTGATAAATAATTGTTCTCTTGGTCCAAATTTGTTTAAAATATACAGCAGTTTAATCCATGGAATCTTATGGGGACCATGGTTTTGTGGGCCCTTCTGAGTCTCTTATAAGTAAAACTGATATAAAACTGACTTAATGTGATATTTCATTTGAGCAATTTGACAGAAACTTGATCTTTTCCTCATGTCTCAGAGTGAAGAGTGTTGCTGGGACATCTGTCAGGACATGCTCAATAGACAGAAAGGGTTTCTTTTGAAGGGACATCTACCTGATGATTATTCCTATCTACTTCCACAGGGAGGCTGTTTGGCCACATTTGACTTCAGAAATTTTGTTAGAAATATTAAAGGAAGTGATGCATTCATACATTGAAATTATCAGCCAAATTAATCCCTTTACTTTTTTTTTTGTAAATAGATAATCTTAACAGGAAAGAAAGTTTAATAAACTAAAGCCATTAAATGGCAGATTGGGAATTTGCTGATTTCATTATCACTTAAAATGATATAAGTCTCATGATTTATTTCACACTTTACAACAATGAGCAACTATCAAGTGAATTCTCTAAAAGATAAAGCATATAGAAAGACACAAGCAATTTTTGATATCACATCTCTGAAACCAATAGAACTGTTGCCCTTGCCCTCTGATGTAAATAAGGAATTCCTAAGCTGGCTAAAGTTCATTCTTGTTTTTCTAGTATACTATATGTTAGAAATGGGATACAAATATTTTCTTTTTATCATTTAGTTATGTATTTCCTCCGTGTTCCTTTGTTTCTTTCATAGTTCATTTTAGTCTTTTTCCCCTGTTCCCTAAAACATCTCATTCTGAAGGGAAATTAGAGTTTCTTCTAGCATGCTTTTAACCCTTCCCATTACTATATTTTTATGCTTTTAAAAATTACATTAGGCATTTTTCATTAACCTTTTGCTCTCATAGGGTCTTTTTTCCCCCATAAGTGACATCATGGCTATTAAACCAGAGCAACATAATTGTTAACTGGGATATAACCCTTGCATCGAGTAAAATAAAACCCAGTAAGGCAAAAATTTTTATTTTTCTACTTTGTTTTCAGTCAGATTTTTGGTATTAGTTTTAAGAGGAAGCTTTCTGCTTTAAGGGATTTGATGATCAGTAACTGATAAATGTTAATCAGTGTGAGATTTATAGAGCTTCTGGAGACTGCTATGAGAATCTGAAAGCTGAATCTTAGATGATATTCGCCCACAGCTCTGGCATTGTGGCATTGCAGCATTGCCCCTAATACATAAAGAACTTGAAAGAAAAGAATCAAAAACGAGTGTAGTAAAATCAATCTGCCAGTACAGCATCCACTGTAGTCTCCTCATCACTGCTCTCAGGGAGGAGGAATGTTAGTGATCACTCACAGTTAGGGAGCAGCCCAAAAATAGAAGTGTCTGTGGTTGAACAAAAAGTCTGTGAGGAAATGATGAGAATTGAACAGGGCCAAATGAGCATTATATAAAAAATATCAGCAAAAGTTGCCCTTTAAATATAGAATTTTTCATCCACTATCTGGTGTTTGCACAAAATAGACAGTAAGCAGTTCACCGCAGTTCTTAGGCCTTAGTAAAACATTAAAGTGAGATTTAAATCAGTGACACTAACTTTGTACAGTATTGTCTTAACAAATTTGTTACAGATTTTCTTATTCTGCCCTTTCCCTTCATTTCAGCTGGTGAGAAACACTGGTGCTGTTATTCCTCAAGGGCTGGCTGACAAAGGTCCATTATCATGTATGAGAAGGAGAAATGAATGCAGTGAAACCTGGACACAAACATTTCTTTCCATCTTTGCAAATTTCTTTATCCTACATTTTTAATTTTCACCATTACTGAAAAGATAGCTTGTGCACTCACAGTTTTGTCTCCAGGGTGAACTTTCCAGCTGTCCTCAGCATAGATTACTAACCTATTCATTAGCCTTTGATCATAAACCTGACCAGTTTGCCTTGAGACATCTTTCTGGATTTGATAGCCACAGTTTCAATTTCTGACGAACAGCTGGAGGAGGAAGAAGCTGAACTGACTGAGCAGCAAATAAAGATCTTTTTACAAGACTATCCTATGCTATACAGACTATTTAGTATGTGGGCAGCAGACTTGCAAATTCGTCTGTCAGCATTGCTTTTGAATATTTTTTCAGACAGATAACACTAGTGACACCTTAATGTCTTTATCAGTCTTGGCTCAGTGAGGGGAAAGTCGAACTGTAACATCATGTTCTCCTGCTTATTTTTCTGCCAGGATCAAACTGAAACAGGAGACATCCCTTGGCTTTAAAAATATATACCAGAATTTTTACTAAAATGACTTGATATTGTCATTGAGTTTTCTCTAACCATAGCTGAAATATTTGAATTCCAGAAGAATCATGTGTAATTACACTGAAGCAGAAGATGAAATTTCTGACATCTGAGAATGACTGAGAAGCTTCAGGCAGAAATCAAACTGTTATTAGCTTTTTAAGTACTTGTTGCCACATTGACTTATATGTGATCTTTATCACAGTCCCATATACAAGACATGTTTCCTTCTGAAAGACTGGTGCCAGAGAGCTTCAGTGTTTGCATGTCTTCAATGATGACAGCACTCAGTTCTGAGGTCATGCCTGGGCATGCTTACTGGGAGTTGTTTCTGAGCTGGAACATTTCACTTAAGAATAGTAGAAATGACTGACAATAGGGAAAAATAAAAAGAGAAAGCCAAACAACCCTAGCAGTACTAATGGACCTACTGCTTGCAAAAAACCTGTTGAGGATTCAGATGGGAATTGTCTGTGGGTAAACTCTGTGTTTCCGAGCCGATAAGCTAATGAAGTGTTAAATCAAGAAAACAAACCCAAGAAGGTTTCTTTTCTTTTCTTTTCTTTTCTTTTCTTTTCTTTTCTTTTCTTTTCTTTTCTTTTCTTTTCTTTTCTTTTCTTTTCTTTTCTTTTCTTTTCTTTTCTTTTCTTTTCTTTTCTTTTCTTTTTCTTTTCTTTTCTCTTTTTCCCTTCCCTTCCCTTCCCTTCCCTTCCCATCCCTTCCCGTCCCTTCCTTTTCCCCGAGCGTGAGACAAATGTAAATCTTCTTGGTAAGGCACAGTGAAATTAGGGATGAATGAAGGCAATATTCTTGGAAACTGAGTCTCCCCAAATGTTGCAAACTGCAAAAGCCCTTTGCAGCTGGGTGGGTGACAGATGTTATATGTTTCCATTTTTTCCCTCAGCATGAGTTTTACCAACACGGAGTCTGAGTAGGATTCTCTTCAGTACCTTGCTGCCACTTTTAATGACAAGGCTACTTTTTAACATCTTTGCCTTCTACACTTCTGGCTGCACTCTCAGTTATTTCCCTCCTCCTTGAACTGCCTCACCCCAAGCTGACAGTTTAATAGATATATTGTAGCATGTAGACTATGATAAAGAATTATAGCAGTAGAAATTGATGGCGAATAAACTAGTGCTAAAAGATATGGAAGGTTCAGCTGGGATTTTGTGTAGAAAGATAATCACACTAACTTGGCTGAAGATGTGTTTGAAATGTAAAGGGTTTTTTTCTGCTACTAGAGACAGAGGAAGTAGCATTGAGCTTCCTAAAAGATGGACCAAAAATCCCCATGAAGGCAAATAGAGAGGCGGGTGACCTGAGAGGAATAGGCATGCTTCTGCTTGTTTGTGTGGAGTATTGTACAGGTTTTGACTGGGACAGAATTCTTCACAGAATCTTGTATGGTGATATCTTTTGGATTTCTGACCAAAATGGTGGTGATAAGAACTCCTCAGTTTGGCTCCTGCAGAGCCGTGCTTACACAGCCCTAAGGTTTTTCATGCTGCTCTCCCAGGGAATGGACTGGGGTGCAAGAGAGACTGGGAGAGGATCCAGCCAGGAGCACTGCTCCCTGATGACCAAAGGGATAGCCCATACCATGGGACATCGTGCTCAGCAATATAAACTGAGGAAAGAAGGAGGAAACAGAGACTGTTCAGAGTTAAGGCATTTGTCTTCCCAAGTAACTGTTCCATGGGACGGAGTCCTGCTTTCTGGGACATGACTGAACTCTTGCCTGCCTTTGGAAAGTGGTAAATGAATTTCTTGTTTTGCTTTGCTTATATGCACAGCTTTTACTTTGCCTATTAAAGATTAATCTACCTCAACCCATTTTCTCACTTTTAGCTTTGCAATTCTGTTGCCCATTTCACTGAGGGAGCAAGCAAGCAGCAGTGTGGGACTGAGCTGCTTTCTGGGATTAAACCACAAGAAAAACGAACAGAAACAAGAGCTTCCCAGACCTGCATAGTTGGGGTGGCTTTTCTATTTTTTTTTCTTTTTTTGTTTTGGTTTTTGGTTGGTTGGTTTTGATGTTGGGGTTTTTTTGTTTGTTTGGTTGGTTGGTTTGGTTTTTTGCCCTTTTTTTTTTATGGTGGCAAAGCACCAAAGAGAGCTGGGTGGCCTTTTCTCAAGAGAGATTCCATCAATGGCACTCTGTATGCCCATATTTTAGACAATTTTCCAGGAAATAAAATCAAGACTTAAGTTAATTTGAAGTTCCATCTCTAGATTCATCAACTTTTAGAGTCCAGAGAAGGGCCATAAAGGTTGACTGGATGGATGGAGCACCTCTCCTATGGGGAAAGGCTAAGAGAATTGTGACTGATCATCCTGGAAAAGACAAAGTTTGGGGTGACCTAATTGCAGCCTTCCAGTACCTGAAGGAAGCCTACAGAAAAGACAGACTATTTATGAGAGAATGTAGTGACAGGGCAAGGGGGGATAGTTTCAAACTGAAAGAGGGCAGGTTTAGATTAGATATTAGGAAGACATTTTTTACTGTGAGGGGGAGGTACTGCAACAGGTTGCCCATGGAGGTTGTGGATGTCCCATCCCTGGAGGTATTCAAGGCCAGATTGGACAGGGCTCTGAGCAGTCTGGCTAGTGGAAGGTGTCCCTGCCCATGACAGAGGGGTTGTAACTAGATGATCTCTAAGGTCCCTTCCATTCCAAACTATTCTATGATTTTACCATAAATATCTCAGCATTTTAGCCAAGCTGCAGGTGACTGGTCTCAACTTTAACAAATTCAAATATCAGTGTTTCACAGTGCACTAGTGCAGCCCCACCTTTAATACTCCTCATAGTTTAGGCCGCTTCAACACAGGAAGGACATCAGACTGTTAGGGTGTGTCCAGAGGATGGGAACCAAGATAGTGAAAACCATCAAAAGCAAGATTTATGAAGAGTATCTGAGCCCATTTGGTTTGTACATCTTGAGAAGAAAAGGCTGAGGGGTGCCCTCATCACAGCTTCCATCTTCCAAAATGAGGGCAGCAAAGATGGGAGGGCAGATCCCTTCTCTCTGGTGAGAAGTAGGACATGAGGCAACAGAATAAGTAATGCCAAGGGAAGATCAGATTGGACATTAGAAAAAGTCCTTCAAAAAGAAGGTGGTTGGTGATTGGAACCAGCAACCCAGAGAAGTGGAAACAGCATGAAGCCTGCCAAGAAATCAGTGAGCACCTGTATGAAATTGGTGAGTCAGTGAGGAGCTAGGGGTGGAGATTCCTGTGTTGCTGCTGAGTGGCTGATTATAAGCAAGTGAGTACATTGCCATTGTGAGTGAGTGAGGAGCTAAGGGTGGAGCTTCCTGTGTTACTGCTGAGTGGCTGATTGTGGGCAGGTGAGTGGATTGCCATGTGAGTCAGTGAGGAGATAGGGGTGGAGCTTCCTGTGTTGCTGCTGAGTGGCTGATTATAAGCAGCCTCTTGGGAGCACCGTGACCTGGAGTGTGGCAGCCTGGCATGCTCAAAGAGGTGTCTGGTGAGTGTCTAGGGCGTATAGAAGGCAGGTTGCACGGCAGTTCGCACAGGCAGGCTAAGCAGGCAGGATTCCCAGCTCTCTTGCTAGTAAGTCATCCTCTGTGTTCTTTGTGGTCTTTCTGCTTCCTGGTTGTGTTTGAAGTGTCTGTTTGTAATGGTTTCTACACAGTCTAAACTGTGTCTGGTAAAAGTGTAAGTGACCAAGTTGAGCCCTCCAAAAAAGATGTTTCTCTACAGACCCATCCGTGCCCAGAGTGTTTGAGGTTATCGGTGGCTTCAGGGAGTGTGTTGTAGGAGACCTGCCTGCGGTGTGAGCAAGTGAATGACCTCCTTTCACTGGTGACTGTGCTTTGGGAGGAAGTTGAAATGTTAAGGAGTATCAGGGAAAGTGAAAGGGAAATAGACTGGTGGAGCTTGGCCCTTCCATCTTTAAGGTAGGCCTCTGACCGAGAGACGGAGGACTTATATGCTCCCTGCTCTCAGGCAATAGAAGGGCATCTGGTAGATGAAGAGGAGTGGAAATGGGTCCCTACTTGGGGAGGTAATAACAAAAACTCCTCCCCATCCCCATCATCCAGCTAGGTACCACTTCAGAATAGGTATGAGGTCTTGGATCTAGAGACCCAACTAGATGATTTAGGAGAAAATTGTCTGCCCTGTGAACCCCCCAATTATGTTTCATCTGTAAGATGGATCACTACCTCTAACATCAAGAAGAAAAGGAGGGTAATTGTAGTAGGTGATTCCCTTCTGAAGGGAACTGAGGGCCCCATGTGTCACCAGACCCATCCTACAGGGAGGTCTGCTGCCTCCCTGGGGCCTGAGTACAAAATACCACTGAGAGACTTCCTGGGCTGATTCAGCCCTCTGATTATTACCCACTGCTGATACTCCAGGCTGGCAGTGATGAGACTGAAAAGAGGAGTGTCAAGGCAATTAGAAAGGACTTCAGGGTACTGGGTCAGGTAGTTGATAGGGCAGGAGCACAGGTAGTGTTCTGCTCAGTCCCTTTGGTGGTGGAGGAAAATGAAGAAAGAAACAGGAGAATCCGCATCATCAACAAGTGGCTTAAGAGTTGGTGTCATCAGCAAAATTTTGGATTCTTTGATCATGGGGAAACTTCTACAGCATCTGCTCTGCTAGAACCAGATGGGGTACATCTCTCTGTTAAGGGCAAAAGGTTTTTAGCTCATGAACTGGCAGACCTCATTGAGAGGGCTTTAAACTAGGTTTGAAGGGGGAAGGGGAAGCAGCTGAGCTGTCTGGAAGCAGGCTCAAGGGTTGCAAGGCTAAGTCGGGGGTGAAGTCAGTAGCCCAGCTGAGGTGCGTGTACACCAACGCACACAACAAACAAGAAGAACTGGAGGCCGTGGTGCAACTGCAGAGCTATGATGTAGTCGCCATCACGGAAACATGGTGGGATGACTCACATAGCTGGAGTACTTCACTGGGTGGATACAAGCTCCTCAGAAGAGACAGGAAAGGAAGAAGAGGAGGAGGGGTGGCCCTTTATATTAAGCAGACTCCCGATGCCGTAGAAATTGAAACTAAGGAAAATGGAGTTGAATGTCTATAGATAAGAATTAAGGGGAAGGCCAACAAGGCTGACACTCTACTGGGAGTCTGTTATCGTCCACCCAACCAGGAAGAAGAGGTAGATGACTTATTCTATAAGCAGCTAGGTAATGTTTCAAGATCATCAGCCCTTGTTCTTGTGGGTGACTTCAACCTACCAGACATCTGCTGGGAACTTAATACAGCAGTAAAGAGGCAGTCCAGGAAATTCTTAGAATGTATGGAGGACAACTTTCTGTTGCAGCTGGTGGGTGAACCCACCAGGGGAGGGGCTATGTTAGACCTGCTGTTTGCAAATAGAGATGGGCTGGTGGGAGATGTGGTGGTTGGAGGTCGCTTGGGACAGAGTGATCATGAAATAATAGAGTTCTCAATTTTTGGTGAAGTCAGGAGGAGCACCAGTAAGACTCTTACATTGAACTTCCAGAGGGCAGACTTTGGCCTGTTTAGGAGACTTATTCAGAGCATCCCTTGGGAAACAGCCCTTAAAAACAAAGGAGTTCAGGAAAGGTGGGCATGCCTCAAAACAGTGATCTTGAGGGCACAGGAACAGACTGTCCCTGTGTGCAGAAAGATCAGTCAACAAGGTAAACGTCCAGCCTGGCTGGGCAAGGAGGTTTTGGAGGTACTTAGGAATAAAAAGAGGATGTATCAGCATTGGAAGGAGGGTCAGGTCTCTAAGGAAGTATTCAAGAAGGCTGCTGGAGCATGCAGAAAAAAAATTAGGGAGGCCAAAGCTCATTTTGAACTTAGAATGGTGACTTCTGTAAAGGATAATAAAAAATTACTATCCTTCTGTAAAGGATAATAAAAAATGTTTTTACAAATACATTAATGCTAGAAGGAAGGGTAAGACCAGCCTTTGTTCTTTATTGGACAAGGGAGGGAACTTAGCATCTGCAGATGAGGAGAAGGCAGAAGTGCTTAATGCCTACTTTGCCTCAGTTTTTAGTGGGAAGATGACTTGCCCTCAAGACACCTGCCCACCTGGAATGGTTGATGGTGTCAGGGAGCAGAATGGTCCCCCCATTATCCAAGAAGAGGCGGTCAAAGAACTACTGAAATGCTTGGATGTTCATAAATCTATAGGACCAGACGGGATCCACCCCAGGGTAATGAGAGAGCTGGCAAATGAGCTTGCAAAGCCACTCTCCATCATTTACCAACAGTCCTGGCTCACTGGTGAGGTTCCGGATGACTGGAAGCTGGCCAATGTGATACCCATTCACAAAAAGGGTGCAAAGGAGGATCCTGGTAATTATAGACCAGTCAGCCTGTGTCATTACCTGGCAAGATAATGGAACAGTTTATATTAAGTGCCATCACACAGAATTTACAGGATGGCCAGGGTATCAGACCCAGTCAGCATGGGTTTAGGACAGGTAGGTCATGTTTGACCAACCTGGTCACCTTTTATGACCAGGTAACCCGTCTAGTGGATGCAGGGAAGGCTGTAGATGTTGTTCATTTGGATTTCAGCAAGGCCTTTGACACTGTCTCCCACAGCATACTCCTAGAGAAGCTGGCAGCCCGTGGCTTGGACAGGAGCACTCTTTGCTGGGTTAGGAACTGGCTGGATGGCCGGGCCCAGAGAGTGGTGGTGAATGGTGCTGCATCCAGCCGGCAGCCAGTCACCAGGGGTGTCCCTCAGGGGTCTGTGCTGGGGCCAGTTCTGTTTAATATTTTTAATGATGACATGGATGAGGGAGTCATCATTTAGAGTCTTTCATTAGCAAATTTGCAGATGACACTAAGATGGGAGCGTGTGTCGATCGGTCAGAGGGATGGAGGGCTTTGCAGAGGGACTTGGAACGGTTGGATGGATGGGCAGAATCTAATGGGATGAAGTTCAGTAAGTCCAAGTGCCGAGTCCTGCACTTTGGCCACAATAACCCCCTGCAACGTTATAGGCTGGGGACGGTGTGGCTGGACAGTGCCCAGGCAGAAAGGGACCTGGGCGTGCTGGTTGACAGTCGGCTGAACATGAGCCAGCAGTGTGCCCTGCGGGCCAAGAAGGCCAATGGCATCCTGGGCTATGTCAGGGATAGTGTGGCCAGCAGGAGCAGGGAGGTCACTCTTCCCCTGTACTCGGCACTGGTGAGGCCACACCTTGAGTATTGTGTCCAGTTCTGGGCCCCTCAGTTTAGGAGGGACGTTGAGATGCTGGAGCGTGTCCAAAGAGAGCAATGAGGCTGGTGAGGGGCTTTGAACACAAGCCGTGTGAAGAACGACTGAGGGAGCTGGGGTTGTTCAGCCTGGAGAAAAGGAGACTCAGAGGTGACCTTATCACTCTCTTCAGCTTCCTGAAGGGTGACTCTGGTGAGCTGGGGGTCGGTCTCTTTCTCCGGGCAAGAACAGACAGAACAAGAGGACACAGTCTCAAGCTGTGCCAAGGGAGATACAGGCTAGAATTAAGGAGGAAGTTTTTCACAGAAAGAGTGGTCAAATACTGGAATCATCTACCCAGGGAGGTGGTGGAGTCACCGTCCCTCGATGTGTTTAAAAAAAGACTGGATGTGGCACTTGGTGCCATGATCTAGTTGAGGTGTTAGAACATGGGTTGGACTCGATGATCTTAATGGTCTCTTCCAACCTAGAAATTCTGTGATTCTGTGATATTCTTAGTCATATGGTTTAGTTTTAGTGATTCCTGCAAGAAGCAGAGGGTTGGGCTTGATGATACTTACGAGTTCCTTCCAACTTCAGATATTCTGCGATTCTGCTGGAAAGATGCATCAGCCTGACAAAAGGGAGTCCCATCCTCTCCTGGGTAGATCTACTGCTCCAGCACTGGATCTTGAGGTGCAGAGTGAATTCCTTCCTCAATCCCTTACCCATCCTTTCCAATCACTTCCTTTTTCGTTAGATGCTTGCAGAACTTTTGGCCTTTCCTGAGGGAATGGAGCAGAATGGATGACAATCTTTGCTTGAGCCTAAACCTCAATAACCATGTACAATTTGTAAGCAAGCATGTAATTTTACTTGTTAGTGACATTTTGTAAATGTGCCTGGAAGCTGCCAATGGGTTGTGCTTTATCATGACTAAAAAGGTACTGTGGGAAAGTAGATTGGCTCATCTCTGACCAGCATCTAACTGCTGATAATGGGGGAGGTGGTTGCTCTGCATTATTTATAATTTTTAAAATAACTCTCCTAATAATCCTAATAATACTTTTGGCTTATCTGAAAGCCAAATGGAAAACAATGTTAACCATTAACTTCCAAACTATTGCTCAATAAATAGAGAAATGAAATAAAAATCAATTTGATTCAAGTCCTTAGGAATGAACTCAAACTCAAGACATCAAAATAGTTCATGAAAACAAGTTCCATTTTTAAACCATCTGGAGTCCTAAGCAATTAAAATCTTTAATAAGAACTTACTTAAATAGAAAGTAGTTAATTTTAATAATTCTTTTTTTCTGAGGTGTTGACTGTGACTGGATGCTGGGTTCTCACCAAAGCCTTTCTGTCATTTCTCTCCTCAGCTGGATAGAGGAGAGAAAATGTAATGCAAGGCTTGTGGGCCAATACAAGGACAGGGAGAGATCACTCAGCAGTTACTGTCACTGGCAAAGCAGACTCAGTGATGGGAAATTAAGAACAGCTTCCCTCCAACCTTCCTTTCTTCCAGGGCTTAGCTTCCCATTTTATCTCTTTCCTTCCCTCACAGCAACACAGTGGGATGGGGAATGCGAGCAGTGGTCACTTCATCACCTGATATCTGTGCCACTGCTTCCTCATCGGGCAGAGGACTCACAATGTTCCATGCTCCCATGTGGGGCCTCTCCCATGGGAGATAGGGCTCCATGAACTTCTCCAACATGAGTCACTCCCATGACCTGCAGTTCTTCATGCTCCAGCACAGACACCTTCCCCATGTCCCTCAGGAACAGACTACTCCAGTGCTGGTCCCCAGAGAGGTCACAAGTCCTGACAGCAAAGATACTCCAGTGTGAGCTTCCCATGGGGTCACACCCTTCCTTGGGCATTCACCTGTTCTGGCAAGGGGCCTTCCATGGGCTGCAGGGGCATAGCTGCCTCACCATGGTCTTCTCCGTGGGAGCAGGGGAATCTCTGCCCTGGTGCCTGGAGCACTTCCTGTCCCTCCTTCTTCACTGGCCTTGGTGTCTGCAGAGCTGTTTGTCTCACATATTCTCACTTCTCTCTCTGGCTGCTGTGGCAGCAGCTCTCTGGCCACAGAGAGCAACACACAGCTTTCCCAGGCATTGTCCTGGGGAAGGCTGTGAGAAGATCTGACAAAAGACTGATAAGCAATTCTTATTGTCACTTGCTGCACCTGTTGTGAACATGTGGAATGTGTCGTGGAGATTTGTTAGCCAAAAGGAGGTTTCTTAATTGGTCAATGGTGATGGTGTTTAGATTGAAGGACCAGTTGGGTCCACCTGTATTGTGACTGCCTGTAAGGGTGATGGGTTTCTTGATAAGCATAGTATAATAAAGTGATTGATCAGCCTTCTGAGAAGCATGGAGTCAATGCTAATTATTACCCAGCTGGGGGCCTCTAATGACAGGCTGCAATCACTCCTATGCAGCAATTTTGCCCTTCTTTAAATCTGTTATCCCAGAATTGTTACTGGCATTACTGATGGATTTGGCCTTGGATAAAGGTGTGTCTGTCTTGGAGCCTGTTGATATTGCCTCCATCAGAAAACAGGGGAAGCTTCCGGTAGCTTCTCACAGAGGCCACCCCTGTAGCCCCCCTCACCTGCCACAACCTTGCCACACAAACCCAATACACTTTTGTTGATTAGAAAACCACTTGTGGTCTTATTTTCAGAACCACTAGCAGTTGTAGGTGTTCAGATATTCTGAACACTGGGTCATGGATTTTGTATCTAATATTTATATCCAAGATGAAAAATGCTAATCTTCATGATTGTATTTCTTTTTTTGCTTTGTTCTCTGAAAAGCTGAATAATAGCCACTTAAAAAATATTTTGAGTTTCTTTGATAACAGACACTATATGAATGCAAATTATAACACTTATAACATGCTTTCAGTTTATTCTTATCCGTGTGGGAGTTATCAAATCTGATTTTACTTTAGAAAGTCATAATTTTATTATTAAAATAAAAATGAGCTAAGTGTAAGGAATGTTCAAGATCCAATTCAGTTCTATGACAGTAAGGACTTTTTCACAATGAGGAAATCCATATGAAATTACCACTTTAAATATTTTTGCACTTTTTTTTTCTTTTATGCTCGTGATCTCTAAGTGTCAGTTGGAGATTCACAAAGCATGAATCTTGGTGTCAGTAATTGTAGCCTTACTGTATATTTATCCTGGGCAAGATTTGAAACCTGGTCACTGCCCCTGTGCTCAGTGATTACTGACTTTAAATATAAAACCTGATCAATATTTGGGGATATCATTATCCCCTTTTCTTATTTCCCTTACAGAATTGCCAAGGCAACAAGGTGGGAGGAGTTCAGATACTCAGATGCTGTGTGAACAGACTATGAAAGGTGAGTTTATGGGATGGTCAGTCATTGACAGCCTCTAAAGTAGGTATCAACCCTGTTACCAATTCTGTTGATCTCTCTCTGTTCGAAAAATAGGAGACAGAAATCAACTAGGTTTCAATTTGTTTCTCTTCAGGTGAAAATACAAAGAATCTACATATTGCAATTCTCATGATAGCTAGCCAGGGAGAGAGGCATCTCATGACTTAATTTGGATAAAATGCAGGGTTCAGAATATGGCTGGGTTAAAGCCCAGGCCAAGGCATGTGTTTATAGCTGCAGAGTAACCATATGGACTGTATGGTTTTGAGACATCTTCATTCAAACAGATTAATTTTTAATAGATATTCACAACAAAGAATGCTGTAAGCATTGTTATTCTTTAATGCTTCCTCTCTGCTACTTGATTTTGTAATTTTCCTTTCTGCTTCATTTTATTTCTTCATCCTCAATTCTAAGGTGGATTTCTGTATCTTGAAAATCTATTTATTAATTTACTTATTTTTCTGTTCTTCTTGCTCTTTTTTCCCCCTTTATTTTTGTCTTGCATCATTCCCACTACCAGCAGAATGGGGCAGGGAAAAGTAAATCCCACTTAAACATGGCATTTTGCACCTTGCTCTCCTAGAAGCAGCAATCAGAGAGAGGATACTGGATTAAACATAACCACAAAGCATGACCATGATGCTCTGCATTGCAACACTAGGTCTGGCCCCAAGTGACTTGAACCAAGTTACCAGTAGGTTTGTGGCAGGATGTAGGATTTGCCTAAGATGAGTGCTAGCACTTGAGAAAGATAAGCAGCTCAGGAGACTCATAGTGGGATAAAAACATGGATATGCTGCCAATCTTTTCACAATGGCACCAACATAAATTTTTCCCACTGGCTTGTGGCAGAATTCATATCAGACGCATGCACTTGCAGACGGGTGTCGAGGGAATGGCAAATGTATTCCTTTGCTTTGCAAGCAAACAAAAATGCTCTTTAATAACTAAATAGAGAGGCAACATCTCTTGAAAAACTTCTAGGAAGTCTGCTTATATTTTACATTGTATCTTATTTGTATTGCTTGATTGAGAAAGAGGCTGGAGATATTTTAGGAAATAACTAATGATAAAATCTGTGGCTTTATAGAGCTGAGAAGATTGTCTAGATGAGCTCCATGTAAAAAAAAATCAGCCTGACAACTCTGATTTTGCAATAACTAGAAAGGCAGTGAAATACAGAATAGTTGAAACAGTAACCCCGGCTGTCCTTCTAATTTTGACATTGATGTCCAAAGGACATTCCTGAGTGCACAGAGACCTTCATATTTATATAAGGGCTCTAAATTTTGGGAGCAGTGACAAGTTACTGGGGGGATGATCAGCTGGGTCACTGACACCAGTATACTTTCTGCAGCAATAGAATAAAATATAACTAATGTTTTAGAGGGACCCACTGGAAAGTTTATCCTTTTCAGCTGTGTGCTACCCTCTCAAACTTTTGTCTCCAAATAACTTACCCTTTAGGCAACAGTTTGCAAAGACAAAAGGAGCAATGTTTACAGAACTGTTACTCTCGTCACATTTTAGAGCATTTTATACAAACAGTGCAATGGACTTGGTGCTTCGTTAGTTTGTATAAAATGATAGTATTCATGTGCTCCTGCTAATTTCTTTCTGCACACTGATGCTCTACTCTTTTGCCATGCACTGCAAGAAGAGAACAACAATACTCTGTTATATTTAAATTCAAAGTGTAAGATGAGATTCAAAACTAGAATCTCCACAGTGAGGACTAAAATGTTAGTGATTGGTATAATAAGCACTGCCCACAACATGCCAGCTGCTTAGTTAATCAAGTTCATTGCAGGAGCCAGGAGACACATTTAAAGGAAAAGTTTGAGAAGAGAACTGTCCTTTTAACATTTTTTTCAGGAGAGCATAGTTACTGCCAAGCATCTTGTCCTTTTAAAGGGGAGTAAGTGGGCCTGTGACAGAACCCATCCTATCTTGACAGTCACAGCTGGTGTTTAAAGGCCAGGACTGATAGACAATAGCATATTAGGGCCATGTTGCTTGTCCAGATGGCATTTGTGTTAATCATATGTCAAAATCTCCAGCGGTGCCAATGTAAGGCTTTTCAACAACAACTTTCTGTTTCAAAGATATAGCCCTATTCTTAGACTAAGTCATTTGGGTTTTGGTTTTGTTTTTTTTTTTTCCTTCCTTCTAAGGTTAACAGCTCCTGAATGGTGCTGACAAGGAAATTCTTCTTGTGGAAGGTATTTTGACTGTTTTTCTGGATTTTTGGTAAAGCTGATTGCTCCTTGCATCTCCCCACTATATTAAAAAAATATGCTGCTCAACAAGTATTCAGTAAAGAATGTAAACTAGACAAAATGTAGTTGGCCCAACTTTTGCATTGCATTTTACCTCATAGTTCTCAAGCATTTTGTTTGCCTTACAAGGTATTACAGACAGCATTGTAAATGCAGATCAGAGCTGCAGCAGCAGAACACAACAGAACTAAACAGCTGATTTAATGAGGTAGGAATTTAATACAATGCTTTATTCATAGAATTTGAACGTTGAAGGCCAGATGGTGTCAGCAGTATTTCCCTCTGACTCAAGATCCAAAATTAAAACAGATTTCTGTTTTATTTTATAATTTTCAGATTAAATCTCACTACTGTTTCCAGGTAATACTTTCCTGTAATAATTTCTCCCTTTGCCTTTCTACAGTACATGCCAAGTAATTAGTTCACGAGCCACAAAAATGTGTGGTACATAGTGCATCAAAGGTCAACACAGTCAATGGACTGTCATGTTAGGGGCTTGGATAACACAACATGCTAAATGAAATAGATGTTTATTTCTTCCCAGTGAACTATTCAGAGTTCAGAACCTTCTTTCCATGAAGGGATCCTTACATTAGGTACTGGGAGCGAAGAGTATTCCAAGATATGGTTGTTGCTATAGAGAGATGCAGAACAAACCCAGTGACTCAAAAGAACTAGCTCTTAACCATTTTGACTCTGAAATTGAAAGTAGTCACTTCAAGCAGGTCAAAGTTTCTCACAGTCTGCCAAAGACTTGCATTTACTAGAGCTGATTTAATCCAAAATCTCAATGACTCACTGCTCACGGAAATTTAAGAGTCTTATTGAGATGATACAAGAAGTCAGAGTGTGTTTCTTCTTATCCTATATTGACTTCCTCTGACAAGTCATTGCTGTGGTCAGTTCTTTGTAGGCAGGTGTTTTGGAAACAGCATTTCAATCTGAGAAAGTGTCTGAGCTTGTCAGAGTATCAGGAAAAGATGCATGATTGGTTCCCCTGACATACTGTTTTCCTAGTTTGTATCAGTTTGTATCACTATGTTTTCCCTCTCAACAGTGCTAAATTATTTGGCTTTGTTATGGGAGATGGATGTTAAAGTCTGGTTCTGTTCACCTTTCTGGGTTGAAAAACATTCCAGCAAAAATGTTCCCAGTGTCTGAGATCTATTCTGGTAACTGAGACACTTTCTGTCCCAGAAGTAAAACCAAGTATCTGGAAATTCCCTCAACACATGATTTGTCTTTGCAAAAATCTTCCTCAGCCCCTTAGAGGCCTCAGAGGAGAAGCTGCAATTATCTTTTCACCTGTGCTCTTTCTCTATCCCTTCTTTTCTCTCACACACAATCTTTTTAAACTTCAAAGCATTTACTTACTTTGTTGCTTCAGCATTTGGGCATTCACTGCATGCTGACACAAAATAAGCTATCCAATCCAGTCAGTCCTCAACACAAAAGTTCAAGAACTGGAAATCAATTAATATATAATGGACTTCGATAGAGATAAACCAGGTTGGCTTCTTTCTGCATCAAATCACTTTTTTCTTTACAGGTGTTTCCTTGTTTCCATGTTCCAGCAGGGATGAGCAGAAAATATAATTGTGCCCTGCAGAGAACTGAGTGGGTTGAAATTGTTTGTCATTGCCAAGAAGAGAACAAAACATGAGAGTTTGGGTATATGATCATCTGAAAACCCAGAAGAGTAACATTTTGCCAGCACACCTCCTAAAAGCATTACAAATGGGTGAATAAGTGTGAAGAGGCTTGGGAGATAATAAGCAACGCTCTTAAATTATCTTGGTGCAAATCAGAAGAATTGGAACATACCAAGGAAGTTATTTTTAGGTTTTTAATCTTTAAATATTGAATTATATTTAGATATATAAATATTAGACTCCTTGAAAACTATCTCAGTGCTACCATTTCCTGATAACCGTGATTTACTAACTTATCCTACAATCACAGAATAGTCCGGAAGGGACCCCAAAAGATTATCTGGTTGAAGCTTTCATGGGAAAGGCAGCATAAATGAGATTATCTAGCACCCTGTCCACTCACATATCTTGAAAATCTTCATCAGTGGGGACTCTACTACATCCCTGGGGAGGATATTTCTTAAGGTGAAATTACTCCCTGTGTGTGCCTTGTCTTCCCTGTGCTGTTCCTTGTGAGGAGAGAACCTCTGTCCTTTTTGAAGCTGCCCTTTAAGTTCTGGAATGTTGTGATGAGGTCCCACCTGTGCCTTCTCCAAGGAGAAGAGACCCAACTCCTTCAGTCTTCCCTTACAGGGCAGGCTTTCCAGCCCTGTGAACATCATTGCCACTCCTTTGGACCCTGTCCAATATGCTCATGTCTTTCTTGCCTCGAGGGGACCAGAAACAAGTGCATGCTACTCCAGGTACAGCCTGACAGGTGCTGAGTAGAGTGGAATAATCACATCTGTACTTCTGCCTGTAGTGTCCCTTCTAATCCCCAGGATTCAACTTTGCTCCTCCAGCAGCACACTAGTGTCTTGTGTTCAGCTCATTGTCCCTCAAATCCTTTTCAGCGAGCCTGCTCACCAGCCACATAGATCCTGTTCGATACTGGGCTCTTAGTGCATTCCAACCAAGTACAGGATTTTGCATTTAATTAAATTTCGTGCTGCTCTTGGTAGGCAGTCTTCCAGTCTGTCCCATTGTGTCTGTAAGATGGTTGTCCCATCTGACAGGTTTGTTCACCTCTCCACCCAGTTCGGTGTCATCATCAGGATCCTGCTGAGCTTCTTGCACTCAGGAAAGATGAATTACAACAGAATAAAAGAAATAAATTGTTCAAACTCTGAGCATTACTTGAAAATTGTAATATTTCAACATGCAAATATTTGAGTGAAAATGTGATGATAGACAGGTTAAATGACTATGCTTGATGAGGATTTTGAAGACTCAGTGTGGCTCTTGCATTGGTTACTTGCATTCTATACGATGCAATCTTCAGATTTTTGTGCCTTAGCCCTCCATATGTAAAGAGGAGTGATGATGTACGGCTCTCATAATTTTATTTCTAGCTAACTTAATTACAAATCTTATAGGGCTGAGACTTTCCTTACAGGTATCACCAGAATTTAAGATTCTGAGCAGTGCTGGGATTTCTAAAATCTCTCACAGTATGACCATTAGTTTGGAGACTGTGTTTGACAAATTGATGTATCCAAACAGCATCATTCATACTCAGATAATTTTCTTGTTTCTGCCTTTTCTTGCTAAGGTTGCCTCCCACCATTCCCCTCTTCACAAAGTAAGTAATAATACATAAATTATGATGAAATAAAAAAAATCCTGAAGTGCCTGGAAATAGCACTTCAAACACAGTCAATACCCTCCTTGGAAACTGGCTGCTGTAAAAAAGAAATGAACAAAATTGTCCTTGGCCTGAATAGTTTGAATTCTGGCCTTGCTGAAGTCAAGAATTACCATTGATTTTAGTGGAGTGAGGATTTTATACTTTGTGAAGCAAAAAAATCCCCTAAGACTAGGATTTCCAAAGGTATCTGAGGAGATAAGATGCTTCTGGGATGCCTTGAAAATTCTAGCCTAAATCAGTTTCACTCTTCCAGCAAATGAGTCAACCACCCATATTTGAATCTATCTTTCTGTCTCTATTAAACCAGATGGATTTGAATTGGTATCCTAAAGAGGAAACATACAGCCTCCATTTAGTTATCATTTAAGTCATCTAGACCTACAATATAGAGCATAATTGTTTCTGTAAGCCTTTTGTAATATCTGGAAATCAGTTATCCTGAAATGATGTATTTTAATTTATTTTCAAAACATTAAATATTAAAAGTGCTAGCACATGACCTCTAGATGTAATTAATATAAGAAATGATAAACCAGGCATATAATTAAATGTCCTTTCCAAAAATAGAGTACTGAGGGAAGCAGTCATTAACTAAGATTATATTACCAAAAGGGAAAACATTACTACAGTCAGTCATCATTGTGAACAACAGCACAACAAGGTTCATTCCTATGCCTGTGGATATCTATTTATAGTATAATGACATGAGCTGTAACAACCACATGACATCTCTTCCAGGATCTGAACTTGCAGATATCTGCATCTGGAGAAAGAACACATCAGGTAATGTTTATGTTCCCTGCTCTTATTCAACCAAAAACATACAAAAAAAATGAAAACCTCAGAAAACAAGAGTGCAGTTTTTATTTACTCCTTTTGTAAGGAGTGTATTTTTAAGTGATTCACCTGGTATCAAACCACTTTTTCTTCCACAAGAGAAATAGCTATTGCTCATCTCAAGACTTGGAGGAAATATAGAGTATGCTGGCATGATAATACAATCAGCTTTGCCAGAATTTGAATTTAATGTTGTCTTGTTTAAATACCTAACTTTCAAAGAGGGCAGGTATTGTTTAAATTTGTTTTAATAAGAATTTATCCTTAAATTCCATCATTATTTTAACAAACTAGGGAAATAACTAATTGTGGTGGAGAAGAGGGACAGATTTCAGACCCTTTTCATAAATTCCATCCCCATTCAACAATTCTGTGCCATATAGAGATGGTGCTGGGGAGGTAAAAAAAAGAGAGGCGGTACTAAAACTGAACTTGGGTAAATTGAAGAAGACTGAACCCTTAAGGAATAAGCATGAAAGCTGTTTTGATTTCAAGTTGACTGCATCTGTGAGGTGGAGGGATAAGAAGGCAGACAAATACTGTGAGGAAAAAGAAATGACAGAAACTGTCAGATGTGACTAGTAAGCAAGAAGATATCCTATCCTACATTGTTTAGGGAAAAATATACACACATACACCAAATAAACAAAAAAAAATTCAGCACTTATGACTATGTACCATAAAAGAACTGAGGGGCAAGCTGTATTCTTCATTTATATCCTGAATTACTCTGAATTCCTTGTGATCAGACTGCTCTGCATGTTAGTGAAAATGGGCTCTGGGGGGGCCATTTCTGAACAGAGATGCTGTTTACTGTGTCCCTGTTGGTGAAATGATGCATTATGTAAGACATATTTGTATGGTGTCCATATTTTCTTGCATTTGCTCTCTGTTTATTCTGTTCATGGGCTGACACATCTCCTGGGGATTCCTTCTTTCTAGAAAATGAGCTAATAAAATTCACAAGTACATTTCTTCCTCTTGGTTACTCCTCAGCATAGTCCTCAGCATTTTTAATTCTGACCAGCTGAAAACAAGCTGTTCCTTTGTCAACATTATTGACCTTTCAAATTAGAGTGTGAGTAAGCTATGGCATAGAACAAGTGTATTTCACCTGATGTAGAGCTGTCACAATGACATATGCTTTACCTTGCAGTATAGCAAACTATTCTTCAGCAGGATGCATGGGCCAAAAAGTGTGAACCCACTCCATGAAGGTCAGCAGGAATCATCAATGGTGTCACATTGTCCCTTTCATGGCATGTTTCTACAGGCTTATTAAAGCACTTTTATATCTTACCCCACCTTCTTTCCAAGATTCTTTGGAATGTTTGTCTTTACAGACCTTGCACTTCTGCTTTAGTTTTTTCCTTATTTCTGTACTTTTGTAGGTGTGTGTTTTCTCCACATTATGACAGCCCACCACAAATGGCTTCACTTTTCCTTAAGGGATGCAAATTCACCTCTAGTCACATGTGTGCAGAATAGCAGAAATGCAATGGCTTGCAATGTACATATCCTGATCTGTCAATTTTCCACCCTTCCAAATGAGCAGAATGAGCACAGCTGTCTTCTATTTACAGGAGAGATGCACTATGCCTTGTAAGTGTCTTGGAACATACATCATTACTAACATATGACTATTTATCTTTTGCTTTAAACATATCTTCTTATACTCAATATTTGTCTCTATTTGGATAAAAGAAGGAATGAGAATTCTATAAGCTCTGTATAAGCTGAAACATAAGTGCAAGCTGTGCTTCTGCTTGGACTAGTGATGTGTCTTCCTCCTGTGTTGGCAGCTAGGCAATACAGATGTTTCCTCCTGAGCTGTAAAGGCTCAAAAGCACACAGAAATCACAGGTTTGATTCTTTCTGCTGGTGACATACTTGAACTCATGGCATTTGAATCTTCCAGCCCTTGTAGAACTGGGAAAGTAGATCCACTCTTGCCCCAGAGCGACCAGCCCTACTGATTTTTAAAAGTGCAATATTGACTGAAGTTTCCTCAAGCCCAGAAGATAACAGATTACTTTGCAGAACCATAATACATTGCTTTACTACTAACACTGATGATATACAACAATATCAAGGTTACAAATTTAATTTGTGCAGTTAAAAGTTCACCAGCCTCCATATTGATTTTGGTTTTCTTTTTCTAAATTAAAGTCCTTTTTGCCAATCAGTTCTAGGAAATTATAGATCTACTTGAGATTATATTAGCTTCCTTATATAAGGCAATGAATGAAACCTTGAAAATTAGGGAAGCCTAATATTAAAAGTTCACTACTTAGAAAAGATTTCTTCTAAGGAGAGACTTGAATATATCTAGGAAGAATTCTAGTCCTGACCCAAACTTTTGTGGTTTTCATGTTCAAATGTGTTCTTATAGAAATAAATCTGAGCCAAAGTAATATAATTTAATTTTTTGATTTGGCAGTGTACCATATCTAGAACTTGTGTAGGACTTTCTAAGAGAATTTATGATATTGGTTTTGTTTTCTTTTATTTTTACTTACTTTTTTTTTCCAAATAAAGCTTAGTTTCCTTTCTATGTCAACATTTCAGTGATTTCTGTACTTAAGTGAGATTTGGAATTGTAAAATGATTATCTTTTTTTTCTTTCAAATTATATGAAAAAATATTATTGAAACACTTAATTAGAGAAACACGACTTAAGTCTTGAATGAATTCCAGTTTTTATAAAATGAGATCATTGGGTCAGGGACACTGTCCTAATTCCCTAGGGCACATGAGCCCCAAATCTCATGGGCCATGAAAATTACTTGAAAATTTCTATTGCTCAACAGGAAAAATAAAAAAGGAAGAAGAAATCTTTTGAATACATTTCTTAAAAGAGTAAGCAACAGAAGATTGTCTTTGGAATATATTAATGTATTGGATATGTGTGGCAATATTTTGGTACTGAGAGGGGCTACTCTGGTGGCTTCTTTTAAAGCTGCCAGAAATTTCCCATATGTCCAGGGAAGCCAATACCAGCTGGCTCCAAGATGGACCAGCCCCTGGCCAAGGCTGAGCCCATCAGCAACAGTGGTGCTGGGATAACAGATTTAGTATGGTAGAAAAGTTGCAGTGCAATAGCAACTGCATCTGGAGAAAAAGAGAGTGAGAGCATGTGAGAGCAACAGCCCTGCAGACATCAAGGAGAGTGGATGAGGGGCAGGAAGGGCTCCGGGCACCAGAGCTGAGAGTGCCCTGCAGCATCTCATGCAGCCTGTGCTGAGACAGGAGGTCCATGCTGCAGCAGATGCACCTGCAGCCCATGCAGGACATGGAGCAGGTGGATGTTCAAAGGAGTCTCTGATCTCATGGAAAGCCCACGCTGGAGCAGGCTCCTGGCAGGACCTGTGGCTTCATGGAGAGAGGACACTGTGCTGGAGCAGGTTTGCTGTCAGGACTTGTGACCCCACAGGGGACTCCGGCTGTAGCGATTCCTGAAGGACTGCAGTGGAATGGACCCACTCTGGGGTGTTTGTGAAGAACTGCAGCCCATGGGGAAGATTCCCTTTGGACAAGTTTGTGGTGGACTCTCTCCCTTGGGAGGGACCCTGTGCTGGAGCAGGGACAGAGTGTGAGGAATCCTCCCCTTGAGGTGGAAAATTGGTAGAGATGGGATGAAGTGGTCACAGCACCCATTTCCTGTCCCCCTGTGCTGCTGTGGGGGAGGAGAGAGAGAAAACAGGTTGTAGAGTTAAGCCTGGGAAGAAGGGAGGAGTGAGGGGAGGGTATTTTCAGATTTAAGTTTTATTGTCATTATCCTACTCTGATTTAGTTGCCAGTAAATTAAACTGAGCTTTTCATTGGATTTTCTCTCCCCTGCCCAGCTGAGAACAGGAGTGACAGAATGGCTTTGGTGAGCAGCTGATATCCAGCCAGGGTCAACCTGGCACAGTTAAACAAGGCATTTTCATCTTCAAAATTTCTGCTTGTTCCAGGAAATCTGTAAGTGTGAGATGAAAAAAAAAAGACTTTTTTTAAACGTTGTAGTTATATATTATAAAAATAAATCAATCACACAGGAAGTATATTATTAATCTTGTTTAGCAACTGCTGATTTGATTTTAAGAAACTGTGGTCAAAATTACTCTTTCCTTAGACAACATAATAAAAATGTACAAATTTTTATGTAGTTGCTCACAAGCACATACCCTCTGCAAACTTATCCTTGTCTGCTGGGTCTGATGCATGAGCTGTGGAATACATCCCCACACTAAGAGCACTCTAAGATACCAGTGATGTGAAGGCAACATGCCAGCCCAGTATTAAGTCCTCACCTTCATGCTCAAAATTATCTAATGCAGAATATGTTCTTATGTTCAGAGTATCCTTACACAAGTTTTGAAACATTTCAGGCACTAAATCTTTGAAATTTTTATATCAAGATATTAATTATTAAGTCTGCTCTGTGTCATATTCCCCAAGATATAATGTAGGTTAAAATAAGAGCTATTTTTGTGTTTGTGGAAAAAAAATAATGCAATAAATGACTTCAAATATCATTATTATCTTATTTGACAATATTCTTCTTGGATTCATTATCAGTCTGGTAGTCTGGACTGTCTGAGGATCTGGATGACACACATATATGAGGTTGCAAAATCCACGTTTCCTTCCCTGTAGCTGAGAAAAATAGGGCGGGTTACTCATCTTTTCTGCCTGCAGCTAAACCTGAATTTGAGGAATTTTACTACTTGAATATGCTTTAGGCTCTGCTGGTTGTCTCCTTAGTCATCCAGTCTCTGCCACCTGTGTACTTTTACTGCTGTTTTATAATGAATATAAATTCAAATTCTGCAGATTTCACTAGTACTCTGTTCAGCTTCAGCAAGGATGAAATGTAACTGCTAAGTTCTTCCTTCCCCAAATTATCAAGATCTTGTATTTATTTTTGTTCCTATGTTAAACAAATTTGAGATTTACTAAGTTTTCAATACCCTCCCCCACCTCCCCACTGTATGTTTGATCCCACATGTAGGACTCATCTCAGATTTTAATTCTGATGATCTGTCTAAGCTTACCTGGATCTAACAAACACTGTAAAAGCTAAAGAGTGGAAATATGTCACCTGAATTTACTCATCTGTAGCACATACTCTGTTTGAACTAGTGACCGAAGGCCTTCTTTACTGTTGACTGAAGAAAGTAAGAATCTGTATTCTTCTCAATGTCAGGCTTAAAGTAAGATGGACTGTGATACTGTTTTCATTCTTGAATGCTGTAAATCAGTCCCTCTTTTCCTGAAGACATTATTTAGTGATCCTGTCTTCTCACAGGTGATCTTCTCAAGTGATCATATAGTTAGTAAAAAAAAAAAAATTCTGGACACTGTATAAAGAGGTGCATGTTTGTATGCTGGACAAAAGTATAAAGAGGTGATGCACTGATTAACAAAATCAGAGCAAGTCTGTAACCTGCTATTTCCACTTGATGGGGAAAAAATGACAGTATTTTCTCTTTGTGAACAAACATAAAGTGGACAACTAAAACTTCAGCAAAACTTTCCTAATTTCTGTCACATGTGGTCCTGAGACAAAATCACAAAATATTTAAGGTTGGATGGGACTTGGAGGTCATCTAGCCCAATACCCTGCCAAGGCAGGGTCACCTGGAGAAGGTGACCTAGGAATGTGTCCAGGTGGGGTTTGAATGTCTCCAGAGAGGGACACTCCACAACCTCCCTGGGCAGCCTGTTCCAGTGCTCTGCCATCCTAAATGTAAAGAAGTTCGTCCTCATGTAGACGTGGAACTTCTAGTGATTTATTTTATGGCCATTGCTCCTCATCCTGTCACTGGGCACCACTGAAAAGCATCTGGCACCACCTTCTCGACACCAGCCTTTGAGACATTTATATGTATTGATGAGATCCCTCTCAGCTTCCTTTTCTTCAGATTAAACAAGTCCAGCTCCCACAGTCTCTCATCATAAGTGAAATGCTGAAAACACCTAATCATCTTTGTGATCCTAAGCTCAGTCCTCTCCAGTGGCTCCTGGAATATATTTTAGGTGCAGGAATTAATACAAGGTTGAAGTGAGCAAATTTATTATTTTTGGAGAAAAAAAGAACAGCAACCAGTTTCTTCTATGTAACCTAGTTTCCAATTTTCTCTGGAGGACAGTGGATACCCAAATAAAGATAGGATTTAGGCTATGGAAATTATACTTTGTTTTGAGTGGAACCAAAGAAAGATCTGCTGCTCATTTTTTCTTTCTGAAATCACAGTACTACAGAACCCTAGAGTCTTTATGTTCCAGGAGGAATAAAGGGATGACACCAGGAATGCTCTAATCACCACCTTGCTTTATGTGTGGTGAGAGACCAACTTCTTGCAGCCATACCAAGTGCATCCCAAAGTACTGAAAGATTTGGGTATGTGTAACAATCCCTATAATAATCAGCACAGTTCCTGAGAGCTGGTGAATTATGTTGTCATCTCAAGTTTACTAGAATTTTGTAGTAGTTGTTCCTGCTGCTGACTCAGCCCTCCCCAAACTTATACTCTGAAAAATGGCTCAAGGTAAACCATCTCTGCTCTATCCCACGAGACTGGCAGATGAAGACTTGAGAACGCAGCATGGGCTTCTCAGCAAACTCCAAAGAGCTTGAAGTAGAAAGGAATTGTTTTTTGATTTTTTTTCTTTTTTTTTTTTTTTGTTTTTGTTTTTTAAATTCATATAGTAAAATTTGCTTTAAGTGTTGGAAAAAATAAAAGTTATGTAATTGGTGTATATGTTTCTATCTTTCCCTTCCTGCTGGAATAAGTGGGGGGAATATCTCTACAAGGTACACACTTATCTGATCCCTTCATTTAACTCATCTAGTCTCTTCTTTCGTCATATTCCCTGCACTTCCTACAAGTTAGACATGATCAAGTAATTCTGCTTTTGATGACATTTTGTGTTTAGATTTTAAGCCTCCATCCACTACCTGAAATGTCTTTAGCGTCAAACAAATGGTTTGTTTTCCCTCTCCTGTTTCTGTCATCTGAAAAGAAATGTACTGAGTGCTTTTGGTCTGATGCCTCAGACCCAGACCCCCTCTGCCTCGGGTACAATAGGATGCAGCACATGCAAAACCTAGACTTTTTCTGTCAGTTATTTTTATAATTTTCTTTTTCTGTGTCCTTTATTTCTGTATTTGGACTTTTTGCCTTCTTGTGGTGGGCTGACCCCAGCTGTCAACCAACTACCCACCAGTTTCTCACTCATCTTCTTAACATGGAATGAGGAGAGTGTGAGAAAAGCAGAAGTGGAAACATCATGCATCAAAATAAAGACAGTTCAATAAGTGGAAAAACCCTGCATATGCAAGCAAACCAAAAGAAGGAGTTCACTATTTTCCATCCTTGGACAAGTTCTAATAAAGCAGACTCTCAGCACACCTAACAGTTGATGCAGAACACAAATGTCATAACTTGAATACCCCTTCCTCTTAATTTCCCAGAGTTTTATAGCTGACCACGATGTCATTTGGTGTGGGATATCTCTTTGGCCAGCTAGAGTCGGTGTCTTACCCTGCCAACTTCTTGTGTGACTCCATCCTGACTTGCTGAAGGGACCAAAGTGGGAGAAAGCCTTGATGCCATCCAAGCACTACTCAACAGTAGCCTTGTGTATCAATGAAGTCACAAATTTTAGTCACAAATCTGCCATAAAAGCTGCTGTGAAGGACATGAACTCCATCCCAGCCAGATCCATTACGCTTTCTCACAGGAGGACATGAATTTCAGTAAATGTTCCTTTTAGAATCACAAAATTTATTGAAAATTGAGCACTGGGATTTCTTCTCCACTTCTGTGAGGATAATCATCAATAATCTCTATTGGAGACCTTAGTTTATCTTGAGCTATGGTTATTGGGGAAATGGATTTCCTTACATATTTTGGTGGGCTTATGCTTTGGACTATTTTAAGGCACTAAAGGCAAGATTTAGTATTCTCTTCAAGTGTATCCATACCTGTTAGAAACTACTAGCCATACCCATTGTAGTAAGAAAGGGAAAATTGTACGTTTTACAAGCATGTGCTTTCCACAGCTCAGTATGATTGCTGTATATCAGTGTCAGATTACCTGCAAAACTCTGGTCCAAGCACAAAGACCTTGTTAAGACATTACAGAAGAGTTTTGCAAACTGATGGAGTCCTACCTTTTTTTACTGGTTAAATTACATGTAGTAATGCTTTTTCATAAACCATCCCACTACATTATGCTGTAGCACTCTATTAAGCAAGTGGTTTAAGTTCTAATTGAACATCTTTGTTAAATCAAGGTCACTGTCTGTAAGCACCTACTGCTAAGAGCTGTTCTTACAGCAAGTCACAGCTGCTTGCACAGTAACTTGTTACCCAGTTACTACTGTGTTGTTATCCTGGTCCATTCAATCTCAAGTTTTCTGTATCTGTACTCATTGACTGAAAGCCAGCTGTGGATTGGTGCACTCTTTCCAATTCATAAAATGTGCTTTAATTGCACTGCTGATATTAATCGGACAGTCTGTGTCAGGATCAAGGGGAGATGAAGTTTGCTATGCTTCTGATAATGCTTTGACTGAAGGAAAAGTCTGCAAAGTTCTCTTTTCCTGCCAGTAGAGTGGGACACGGCAGCAGTAAAGTGAAAAATACGAATGAGTGATGGATGGAGAAAAGTTTGCCAGTGTAAGTGCCTAATTCTGGGCTGTCATTCTGTGTTTGATAATTTTGTCATCAATTGCTGTTAGTTATCAGTAGAGGTCTTTAGGATGCTGACAGAGACAGGGTCCACTTAAGGAGCTCTAGGAACACTGTTCCTAAGAGGATTACTTTATTTACAGAGCTCAAGTAAGTTTGGTTAATGAGATGAGTGCACCAAACTCACCAATGCTGCTCCAGCAAAGTTTGCCTCACCTGACAACCAACAAATAGAAGGTTAAATAAAAGACTGGTTGAATAAACTTTTCAAGATTGTGAGACAGGCCTCTGTGGTATGTAATTTATGGTACATTTATGGTGTTGAAACCAGCTAAATATTGCAGTTGGAAATCTGCACAGGAAAGTAGCACCCTCTTTGGGATTTACCACAGCAGTTATTCGCAATTCCTGTACTTAAATAAAGACAATTTGAAAGTTTAATTTGCCTATAAGTGGCTTAACTACTTTTACAATTTGTATTGTTAGTGTCATAGCAAACATTCCTGAAATACTTTTTCCTTATTATTGCCACACTACATGCATAGCTCAACAAATGGAACCATGGGAAAATCCTGTTTGACAATGACAAGGGCAAAATTTCTGGAGTTTCTCAGCTGTCATGTGTCAACATAGTTTTACTGATATAATGGAATAATGCTTATGAACCTCCTGCTGAGGATTTGTCTGACCACTAGTTTATAATCAATGAATTGTTGTGCAGGAAGACAAATAAACTGTTCAGGAGACTAATTAGGGATATTGCTTTAAATATTACCTCCTTCTGCCATGACAAAATGTAATTGGACAGAAGGAAAGAGCTGTTGAGCTTGACTGAGGTTCTCATCAGAAAGCTTTCCATTTTCTTATTCTCAAAACAAAAAAGCAAGGAGAGAATAGGCTGAGGCACTTTCCTATTTCTGTTACAGGTTCTAACAAAGCTAACAAAGCACCTGGGATCAGCACAGAAGAGGCAGCAGTTGTTCTGTTCATGTTTTTTTGTTAAAAAAGCAGGTTCTGGTCTGTTCCTTTATCACTAGCACTCATTAAAAAGGTGTGGGATATAGCACCTTGCTCCATGTCAGTATCCCTTACTTTTAACCTCTGCCATTTTAACTCAGGATGTGGAACAGCAATCAAACTTGGAGCAATTTTTTCAACTTGTTTTCAGCACTGTAAGTTGCTGCTTCAGTTTATGTTATACCTAAAGGAAGGCTTGTGTGTTTGAAAGCCTGCCTGTTTGGCAGCAACATTGTCTTACATAGTAAAAAACAAACAAAACCAAAAACAAACAACAGCAACAACAACGAACCGAAAAACCATATCAAAGTACCTCTCCCATAGTAATAGATGTTGAAATCTGACCTACTGTATATCATAGGTCACTGAATTCCCCCAGACACCCTGTAGGTGAGCCTAATAACTTGTGTTTCAGCTGAAGCACACCATGTTGAACTAAAGCATAACTTCCTGAAAGGCATCCAGTGTTGTTCTTGAGACTGTAGTAACTCAAGAATGTTGGACTCCATGATCTTAGAGGTATTTTTCTGCCAAAATGATCTATGATCTTGTGATTCCTTTGTAGATTGTTCCAGTGATTTACTTCCTTATCGTTAGGAAATGGTGTGCTTTATTTCCTGCTTAATCTTCTTGACTTCAGTTTTCAGCTGCTGTTTTTGTTACACCTCTGTTAGATTAGAGAGCCCTTGTATTTTCTCCCCGTGAAGGTACTTACATGCTGTAATCAAGTCACCTCTCAATCCTTTTGATAAGCTACACAGACTGAGCTCTCTAAGTCACTTATGGCAAGGGTTGAGAGTGCTGCTGCTAGCTTAAGTATACAAGCCTTTTCTGGTCAAAGATTAGTAATTAAAGTCATTAGAAATGGACAATTCTTTGTGAGTGACTGAGCCTTACAAACAACTTTTGGCTGATGAGTTCAATAATGCTGACTGAAATACCTGTAAGACAGTTATCCATAATTATGCATACATTCATAAGGACAGTGGATGCCACTTCTTCATTTTAAAGTGGTCTAAGTAAGGAAAGGGTATTTAGTGAAGAGAATTAGAATTAGAAGCTCTACCATATAATTATTCCCTTCTTTAAATTTAAATACTTGTTTCTATCTTAGCATTTCCTCTTCCACTTCAAATTTTTTAATGCTGCTTTCTGATAAGACAAAACTGATGACATAATTACTAGGTAGAAATTGTAGGTATCGAGCACATTCTCAAAATCACCTCCTCTCAGTTTCCTTGCAAGCTGGAAAAAACATGAGTATTTTTGTAACTGAAAGGTTGTTCAGCTTTTCATGATTCTGCACAACTACATAAAAGTTTGGTGGCAAAACGTACAAAGCCATATTTACACAGGAACAAATATGCTTGTTTCATTATTTCATTGGCAATGTGCTATGTCCGATTTTATTTCTACAGTAATTAGCAAACTCCCCTTAGGGTATCCTTTATCATGAGAAAATCCCAGAGGAATTTGGTTTTATTTGTGGTCTGAAATCAATACTGAATTATTAATTTCCTAAGTTTTGGCTTTGTGACTACCTTAAAAGAGAAACTAATCCATGTATGGTCAATCCAGCAAAGTCTTTTTGATAAATGCCCTGTGGAAACACAGAATCTGTTCTGAACCTGTATGTTGCTCAGTTCTCTTCTCTGTATTGAGTATATGCATGCAGGGTCTGTGATATGAGAACAATCTTTCAGGTTAGGCTTTATTTATTCTCTTGCTCTAATCAGTTGGGTTCACAAAGGCAAAACATGTAATATTACCAGACTCCTATCTGGAAGATTTCTCTTTTCACTCTAGTCCTCTGCAGTTGCCTGTCAGCTCTGACCCCTCCATTGTCAGCATTGTCAAACCTAATAGCACCTGAAGCAGGGCAAGATGTGGACAGAACAAAGTCTGAATGAAATGGCTTCACCTTCACTTTTAGCAAGGTCAATTCCTCACCACACTCGGTATTTCAAGCTTTTCTTTGACAAGGTTGCCAATAATTTTAGAAATACATTCAAAGCAGAAACTTCTGAACAAGTGAACTTCACTGCAGAACAAGATCTTCACACATCTTTATTCTACCTGCATGTGTGACAATGGCATGGAACAAAATGCCAGGTGTGATTAGAGTGTCAAACTCTGGTAATGATGCCTGTTTGCTTTTTTGGTTGACTGCCCTTTGAAGGACTAGGAAGAGGGTGGAAAGACTTTCTAGTTTGTTGTTAGGATCAAATTCAAACCAGAATTAGGGTCAATAATGAGCTTTAGATTGTTGTGACAAACAGTAAGTAATTAATTCTTATTCTCAAATGGTATGTTTGGAGAGGTGACAGCAAATGTCATCCTATTTTTATCATGTGCATTAAATAAACTAGATGTGTAACTGTGTGTGATTTTGGGTGTCCATGCTGAGACGGCTTTTCATCCTCTGAGCAGGATATGACTGAAGTCACAGTGTTAACCCAGACCTGACACCAGTATGGTGGTGGGAGGGTGCTGTTCTCTACAGACAAAGCCTCTCTCAATGGACCAGCTCTGCACCCATCTCTCTCTCAGGTGGGCAGTCAGACACATGGTAACTTTTTTTTTTGTACTCTAAGACACCCAGGTCAGCCCAGTAAGTGCTTGCTACTTTCTACAGTTTTTTTTCTGGTATCTTAAAGTCTCAGCTGATGGGCCCTGGTGGTTAAATAGAAAACTTTTATTCTTCCTATTTTTCTTCTGTTTTTCCACGTATACAACTATAACAATGTGACCACATCATGAATAAATTGTTTCTGTTTTTCATTTCAGTCTGCAGAGAACAATGTGAGCAGAGTGCACACTAAATGTATAAATGCCACACACAAATAAAAAAGAAATACAATATATTACCGTTGAAAAGATTTCCATAACTAGTAGAAATATCATTATTCTTTTGTAGCTGGTTCTACAGTTTCTTAGCATTTGGGAATACTTTAGTTGATGCTATGATAATTTATATTTTAAGAAAACGTTGGGTCTTTTATAAAGCATGACACTCTTTGTTTCCATTCTTTGTTACAGTCTTTTGAATCTCCTCGGTGTTTCTCTAATAGTGTGAGAAATACTTTCAGAGCCAAATAATTCAGTGAGAGACCAAAATATATTTTATTTTCCCAAAAAAAATCTATTCAATATGCTTTCTTGATGTTATGAGAGTTCTTCTTTTGTCTGTCATGTTGGTATTCTGCATGCAGTTTGGAATAATGTGAGGAGTCCTTATGCCTTCAAATCACTATTGAAAATGATAATGTTACTTTGTTCTTAAACTAGGCTTTAGCATATGCATACATATACTAACAATGGTTCTGAGACATGACATACGAGTTTAATTTTTCCTTAAAGAAAAATATTCCCTGAAAGTCAAGAAGACAAGAAAGGGTATTCAGTCAGGAAGAAAAAAAAAAAAAAAAAGATGAAGAAATCTTTTTGAGAAATTTTTAAACTTTGTTCTAGAAATTCTGGTGCTGAATTTATTGATAGAGTAGAACAATATTTTACTTGCATACTTGGAAAGGGGTGAGGGAGCAGAACAAATTGGGAGGTTAACAGAACAAATTGGGAGGATCAAGTCTGTCTGCTTTCATGTCTGTTTGGAGGGTACTAGTCCAAGACAACATAGTGTTTGATCTGGAAAAGTGCTTTTCTCAGGCACACAGATAAATAGTTTCTGACATGAATGATTTAGCAGGACACAGTGCAGTGGTGAGAAGCCCCCCAGAGGAAAAAAAAAAAAATTCAAATTCTTCTTCAGTTTTAGGGTAGGAAGAAAGATGAAGCTGAGCATTAAGCCAGTAGAGGCTCTTCTAGTGAGAAACAGGAGAGGATGAGAAGCCAAAGGCTGTGAGCAGCAGTGGGAAGAAAAGCCTGGAAGTGCTGCAATGGAAAATAAGTTTTAAGTAGACACACAGGTGTGCCAGGGACGGGTGGAAACTGAGAGCTGAGCAAAATCCTCAGACTTAAATACAAGTGGAACTGTCAGCCAGCAACTTGCTGTCTCCTCATGCACAGTGACAAGGGATCTACAGTACATAATTACTCTCCAGAGGAGTCTGGGCCAAAAAGGGTTAACAGTACCAAGGCAGAGAAGTCCAGGTAACAATTCCCAAAAGACTGATGTTGAAAGACAGTTTTGCTTATCTTTTCCTGCATCTCTTGTCAGTTGTCTACAGGATTTATAGCTTCTCTCACATGTCAACCTCTGTTAAAGCCCTACCTGGCTTAATATCTGAGTTAAATTCTGCTTCCCTACCTTGTCTGGAAGCTGTGCACAACTCATCAATGGGAATTGTAGGTTGCAAATGAGAATTTAAGAATCTTCAAGTTTTATCCCTGTAGTACCACTGAGGCAAAGATGTTTCATTCACTTTCAAACTTAATTTGGGTTATAAGGATGTTTATGACCTTACCTGCTGTTTTCCAAGGCTAAGCACTGGATTGCTCACAGCCAGAACCTCCACATCCTGCAGCACAGACCTCTTACAAACTGATGACAGCCAGGGCTCTATCTTCTGCTTACTGGTCCAGTGTGGGCTTTTTCCATCTTCTGGCCTAAGTGCTGCATCTTTTTTTCTTGTCAGGAACAAGGCTGAGGCTGCAGAGGGTGGGTTGTGTCTCATTCACTTGTGAGCAGATTCAGGACAACGAGTTGGGATGGTGAAATTTAAACTGGTGGTGAAAGGAGTTTCTGCAGGTGCTTGCCAAGTGGTTCCCCCGAGAATGACTGGTGGGTTTGGGGGGGAAGCAAGCTGCCCTCTATTGTCCAGAGGGCAAAATTTGGCCCTTTTTAATAGATTAGGGACTAAGTGATTCTGACATTTTTTGTCAGAAAAAGCAGGCATCTGTCTTTTTATAGGTTGCTACACTGAGAAGTGGTATGAAATTTGGCAAAAGATAAACAAACATGAAAATGCCACTTTCACACTGTTTAAAATATTTCTGATTTTTCAGCCTTGTTGCAAGAACAATAAAGAGACACAAAAATTGAAATTTTCATTTAGAAGGATTTTCTGTTGCATCACTTTTGTATTAGTTTTATCAGTGGGAATAGGAATCCAGGAACATGAAAAAAATGTAGAGAGTGTGTAGAGACCATGCTGGGACAGTAAATGTATATAAGTGCGTGATCTCTGCTGGTAGTGATTATGTACAACATAAGGATAAACTGGAGCACAAAAGAAATCTGGAGACATCAGGAACTGGGACCTTCTCATCTTCTGAACTTTGTAGTTTGCCATAATTGTTGCTTCAAATTCCCTCCTTGTTAGCAGAACCTATTGCTAATTCTAGACTTCAGGTGACAGCATTAGGTGACATCCTCACTAAATACTGCAGCAGCTGGCACCTCTGGAAGCACTGTGTGAAATCTTCACATTTATTGATCTCTACAGAGGAAGTTACAATTTACAGGAGTTTACACAGCCTTGCTGAGCAAGCAGAAGTGTCTGTGTACACGAGTTCTGACTCCAGTAAATGTTACTGTTTGATTCAGCTTTATTCTTCTAGAGTACACTCTTTTTCTTCCATGCAATATACTGATGGAAATCTTAGGCACCACAGTGAGTAAACAAATGAATAACATTATGTCCAAAGACATAATAAACTTATATTTTCCCATTATGCCTCATGTTTCTCTCATGACTTCAGGTAATCTCTAATAGTAGGAAAAGTTCTGTTTGCATGTTTCTGTCTGTACCTGCCTATGCTCCTTTTCTGGATGACAGACGGT
Source organism: Agelaius tricolor (assembly GCF_023055355.1). Taxonomy (NCBI): domain Eukaryota; kingdom Metazoa; phylum Chordata; class Aves; order Passeriformes; family Icteridae; genus Agelaius; species Agelaius tricolor. Next base: position 52,074,744 of record NW_027269261.1, read on the forward strand.
AACCAAATATTGTAGATTGGCCAAGAGAGTTGTGGGATTTAGATTATGTCTCTTCTACATTAAGTCATGTCTTTAGGACTCTGTAGAGATGAAACATGCCCTCTGCATAATCCAAGATAAAGGACAGATTCCTGAACAAAGGAGAAATGCTCCAGCTGCCTTGGTTTTTCCTGACATCTATACTTACCTGCCGCTAACTGTTCTGTATGCTTCTTTGGCTGCTAAATGTCTGTGCATTTTGTTTGTTTATATTTAGTGTAAAGGTGGAAGTTTTCTTTCTCCTAATATTTCCTTGCAAACTTACGTTGCCTAGGCAAGAGTGATGAGGGTGCTGGGAAAGATACAGAAAAATTATACTCAGAGGCAAGCTTAGGGTTTATTGACAGATGCTGTGTTTCAAGTGTATGACATGCAGTCCTTGCTAAAATGTTGTTGTCTTGTGCAAGTATTGCACTGTTGGAAGTAGTTGTTGCTATAGAGGCACTGGAGCTTCTGACAGTGCTGGCAGCAGGAACTGCATCAACAGCAGAGGGTTACCTTATGGGCTTGGGAAAGAGAGGTTGTCTTTTATATTCCATTGCTTCTCTTTCCATTGGGAAAATGCTGGAAGGAGAGAAGAAAAGAAAAGAAAAGAAAAGAAAAGAAAAGAAAAGAAAAGAAAAGAAAAGAAAAGAAAAGAAAAGAAAAGAAAAGAAAAGAAAAGAAAAGAAAAGAAAAGAGAAAAGAAAAGGAATATTTTTGGATTTGCAAATTTGTTTTTAACTCATCTCAGGCGGATCAAATTAGATGAATTAGTGAAATGAGGATAGAGAACTATTCAGAAAGGTTTGGGTATACTCAGAACTGTTTACAAGTAGCTGCCAAATGATAAGGAAAAAAAAGATCAAACAGTCCCAACAGGAGCTGTAAATGGCAGTAACTGTGGTGTGCTGGAGGAAAAAGGGAAGAAAGAAACCTCTACAACAGTGAGAACTGGCTTCAGTCATAAAGGACAAGAAGTTGCATAGACAACTCTCTAGTTTGTAGCCCTATGTCATGACTGCCTCAAAAATGATGTCTTGTATGTGGGTAATAATCACCATTCAACAGCTTTAAACACTGCCCATCAACAGAGGAGTACTTGCACATCAGCAAGGATGGATGGGAACAGTATTCTACAGGACCTGATGAGATCTTGTGTCCACTTCTGAGTCCAAGAATCTGTCCTAGGGAGACACTCTCTGCTGTCCCACATGTGAAGCAGGAATGTGCTCTCTTTTGCCCCTGGTTCTTCTCTTCAGGGCAGATCTTCGGCCTAGCCTGCTGGGCTAAGAATCCTGTGTGGCAATGCTCTCTATTTTCTTTCCATAGGATATGAGAAGAGAGGTCAGTGAAAAGGACTCCCTTATCTCCTGCTATTCAGATATGAAGCACTTTTCCCTCCTCTCCTGTACAACTGAGGATGACCCCCAGCTGAGAGCAGTCTGTGTGCATGCCCAGTTTTAGGGCACTGAACACAGCAGGAGAAAGCAATGAACATTTAGCAGGGTTGCTGAGGAATTCACACTTCCACAGAAATCAGTCTGTTCCTGATTTCTGACTTAACAATAATGTTTGAGAAAGTATCAAATGCTGTGCATTTGCTCTTCATTAGTTGCAAACAGTGAAGCATTAGTGTCAGTCAGAATTTCATGCTTTTAAAATTTATTTTATATTATTTTAATTACTATAATGTGAGAATGGAGATACAGTGAATACTAGGTTTGAATAAAAGCCCATCCAGAACAACAGCCTCAATGTAAGATTAAGGTAGACAACAATCATTCTGTTGTATATTCTCCTCTTCTCAAGCTGTCTGTGGCCCAGGATGGTTTTAAGCACGAGGTGATAGTTTTGTATTTAGTAGCCCCAGATTGACTATTCGATGATTTTCTCCAGGGGATTTCCAAACCCATGGAGGCATTTGAGTCCAAAAGGCCACAAGCAGGTTCACAGCTTCAATATCTGGTTTTGGACAAAATGGTACCGACAGTTTTTTTGAGCCTGCTGAGAGCAGGGAGGGGCTTACTTCATGCCTCCTAGTTTTGTGGGCAGAATAGTCAAATATGACATGAAGTCATGTCTGTGAATTTGGATGAACTCGATAGCAAAGAGTAAGCTGAAAATAATGATCTGAGAGTTTTGTGTGGTGGAAGAGGATTTGATACTGGTGTGTACCTTAACCATGTGTATCTGAACTGTGCCATGCCATTACAAGATAACCTTGAAGGTAGCTCCACATGTATCTAACCCTGTCTTTCAGAACACCTTAATCTTGCATCCTGACAAATATTGCCACCAAATACAGTGAGTACTATATAGATAAGATGTGAGCTAAAGCCTACCAAAGTTTACCAAACCCTTTTCTACCCATGAAATCCTAAATAAGCTTAGTATAGAAAAGTGGTTTAAGGTATCTTAGTTTCACTCTGTGAGCAGCTTGCAAAGCTGAAATGACAGTATTCTACCTTTTGAAAAGATATTCACTCCCAAAATTATTCATCTGCCTTTTTCTTCCCCCATTTGAACCTGCCTAAACAAGGATTCATTACTGTTAATGGGATTTTCTTTTTCTTTGGTGTCGTTAAAGATTTGCTATCCAAACTCTACTTGGATAGCAACAACAACATCTACTTGGATAGCAACAAAAAATGGAGCTAGAAGGCAGAATCCTATTCCAGTGTAGGATATCACTAATGTAAATAGTCTGCTTGAAAATATTATATATATTTTTTAAACTGTTAGAAACACTGTAAACATTTCAGATGTTATCCCATGTGGTTAACACAATGTCTAGGAAAAGAATGAATTTGTTTAAAACTGGCGTTTCCTAAAGCAGAAAAAAAAAGCTTTGTACATAATAACAAAAATGAAGCTTCTAAGTGAATAGTACACAGCTCATTAAAAAGAATAAACTCCCAGGGTCCCTGAAGGTAAAATACAATGAATGTAGACTATTTAAAACTTCAGTCAATGAATATGACTTTTTCATACTGAAGCAAATCATTTTTCATAACACAATGGATTATTTTAAATTACTTCTTTTTACTATTTAATGTTCTTATTATATAAGCTGCATTTTCCACTCAACTGTCTTTAAGAAATCATATTTTTCTAAATGTGGTTTGCTAAGGAATGCATTTAAAAAATGAATCATCAGGCAGTACTGAGATTTCTCTATTGTTTGTTCAACATATAAATATTTGGTGATGCATTTGAGGTAAAAAGTCTCCCTGTAGTATATGCTGTAGTAATTCACAGCTGCCATGTTAAAATAAAAGTATTTAAAAATTACGTATGGAAACTGTTGGGAGACATTGGATTATGTGGAAAAATACCGACATACCAAGATGCCAATACTTAACAGAATGTCTATGATTTTACAAAGTGTTGTAAACAACATTTATTCTGGACCATTTTCTTTAGCCTTGCTTTCAAGCTACCAATATGTACAGAGGATTCAGAAGAGGAGAGGACTCAAAGATAAAGAATAACAGTTTCATTTGAAGTCAGGTAAAGCAGTAAATGCATCTTGTAGTTGATCCAGAGCATGGAAGAAAGAGTCTCTTTGTGTCTGCCATAATACCCTTGCTGAAAGTGAAGTGCTTGGTTAATCAGTAGCTGGCGCCCAGTTCAGAATTCTTATTTCTATTGTATGGTTGATGAGATCACAGTAGAACAGCTGAGGCTTCTCTTTAGTGCTGCCAGCCAGAAAGGATTAAAGGTGTTTAAAGGCACAGCCTCCACTGACAGATGGGTGAGCAGTGCAAAGTAAGTGAGCAAGGCAGAGGCCCGTGGTTTGACAAGACTCCACCAGCTGATGTACAGTAGCCTGTGCTGGCCATGCTGGGTGAAGAGTGAATTTCCTGCTCATTTATTTGCATCTCAGACTGGTCTGCATGAAATCTGCCATGAGCATAGCTCGTGATGTGTTTGAGGAGACTGTTCTGCATAAGCAAAAAGCATGTACTGCGTGGCCAAACAAGTGCTGTGAGTTCAGTTCTCTCCTTGAAGACAGACAATGTGCCAGCTACATTTGGCTACCAGCGCAGGAGACCACACTCAGTCAGAAGCTGAGATGCATAACAATGGGACACTTTGTATTTTGGGAATATTTCGTGGCATTTGCATGCTTGTATTCCATCTTGTCTGACTTTTGTTTGTCTCTGAACAGCTCAGACTTACACAAAGAGGATTTGGATGAAGAAGCACACATTCTGAGACCTAGATTGGATAGAAATGGTATACAACTGAAATTCAATGAGAAGACATATGATATATTAACTTTGTTCATAATCTGGGAATCATATTGAGTTTCCAGATGTGCTGACTGGGCAGAAGTGCTCTTCAATAATTTTGACAAGTTTTTCCTGGTAAGAAAGCTGTGACCTTTCTGTTTCAATATTATTGAAGTCCAAGTCTTTTGCAGGTTGAATTACTTCAAAAGGCTCTGGACTATGTTATGATCTTAAACAAACAAAATAATCATTTTTACCTAGCCTAGGAGGGGCTGAATCCCTCAGATATCATCAGGAATATATTTGTGATTTGTTAAATAATGGAGGACTTTTTTGGTGGTATTACAGGTGCTTTATCTTCAAAATTCTATCTTACCTAGTTACAGGTACCTCAAAAACTTTTTTTCTTTTCCTTCCTTCCTTCCTTCCTTCCTTCCTTCCTTCCTTCCTTCCTTCCTTCCTTCCTTCCTTCCGCTTGGACATTTCTCTCCATTTCTTACCAGAAACAATGTAAATTTCTGGTAATAATAAGATTTTCAAGAAAATATCTTTTCACTAGGTGTTGGACTACATCCCAGTTAATTTTACAGGTCACACTTGACCATCATATCTTTGGCTGCTCCCCAGCCACTTGTACCACCTGCCCACTAGAGATGTAAAACTACACAATATTCAATTTGGTCCTGGAAAAGTCATGGAGGTCCTAGAATTTTAAAATTTTCATTCTAAATAGCTTTAATTAAAGAAGGATTGTAGGAATACTGACAGTTTTAAAGGGGTATTTTTCAAGTGAATTAAAAAAAAAGAGAATCTATTGTTATTGAGATCTGCTGTGATGTTAATTTTTTATTACCAAAATTTCACTTACAGTGGGGAGAGGGCTTATCCCTTTCAGTTTATTATGGCAGCAGTATCAAAACTTAAACCTATGCAGAGACTGAAATAATGTCTTAAGAAGGCTGAGAGAAAGAAATTCTAAGAAAATGATGTGTTTTCAGTTACATTTATTGTTTGCAACTATCATTTATATGCTAAATGCTCTCCTAGGTAATTACTATCCTTGTCTGGCTAACCTGTGGACTGTGCAATAAGTGTAATTTATTATTCATATCTTTAATAGTCCAAACCTCTGGTCACCACCAAAGAGGTGCTATTTTGTCTTTCCTTTAATTGCTTTTTAAGTCATTGTATTTCTCTGGGAAATCCATGTGAGATTTTCTCACATGGATTTTATGCCATGGATAGTCTGTGTGAGATATGGCTAAAACTCAACTAAAATTCAAGGCCATTTGTGCCAGTATCTTGTATATTATATGTTCAGCACTGGATGTTGTCAATTCAATCCCCTATCCGGAAATTGTCGTGTGCCACCACTATAAGATGATGTGCCTGGCTGAGTTTTAGGGAGTGAGTTTGTGTTTGGGTGTAAATTGTGCATCTTTCTTTTGCGTGTGAAGCAGCCTAAAGTAGCTTTCTTTACAAGAGAGCTTCTCTGCTACAGACACGCCCATGCTACAGAACTGGGCCTGCTGGCAGAGCTGGGAGATGTCAGGGGAGCCCCAGTGCTAGGGGCAGGCCAGCAGCTTAGGCATGGTCCTGTGCCCAAGTTAATAAGCCTGGTGCTGGGTTAGAGGTGCTGCATAGCTCATTTGTGACTCCCTGTGTGTGACTAATGCAGCCATTATTTTCACACCACAGTGCACACCATGGTACCTCAACATCTAAGCCTGGACAGCACTGACTGGCATATGGATATATATTCAGAGGCTTACTTGCAAAGATTGCACAGAGGTAGGTGGAAGGTAGAGCTGGTGGAGGGGTCTTCTCCATTTTGGAGCAGTGTGGATTTTAGGAACTGCATGCATGGAGGTGGGTAGAAGCCTGCCCAGCACACATGTTTGACACTGATTTAAGAAACTGTGTGCTTGGGTTAAAAGACATTGAATTTATGAGCTCTAGTCAGCTCCTTGGAGCTTCCAGTCCTTGGTAGAGCTTGTTTAAAAAAAAAGATTTGAGACCAGAATGTTTAGTAAATGTTTAATTAACTGCAATGTTATCGGAGTGCAATGAATAATTGCAACTAAACTTTTAGTTTCCACTCCTGTCACTCCCTTTGCAGTGTGGGAGATGCAAAGGATAAGGACTCGTGCAAGTTTTGTCAGTAAGACTAGCTGTGACTTTTAAATATATTGTCTACACCCTAAGGGAAGCCTATAAAAACTTGAACGTGAAATCATTACACTGTTTTGTCATGCCCAAATGACAATAACAACCATGAAACCTTCTCTGTGAAATGCCTTTACTTAGGCTAACTCGATTTGCAATGATTTAAATACTGAAACAAATTCCCTCTATTTCCATCTTGCATTTAAACAAAATGACAGCATATTGGCACCATCACTGCCTCATCTTACTATAAAACAGCAGAAATGAGCAATCTGTCAAGTTCCTTATCTGTGCTCTTTTTAGTCTTGTACAGTGCGTGCATATTCAGAAGAAAAAAAAACCCACATAAATACTGCTGTGCTTCCTCCCTGTGTGGCTGTTTTTAATATCCTTCTTATAGCTAAAGTTCTAGAAACCTGTAAAATCTTCATGGGCATGGATGAGTAGTCTTACTGGTGGGGAAAAAACTGGGAAGGCAAAGCAGTGATGGTGATGCTCATTCAGCACTCCTGGGAGTGAATAGGTGTCATGTATTTGGCTGAAGCTACTTCCAAGAATAAATGGCTGTTTAAAACTTGGTTCACATCAGCACAGGACATGAAGCAGTTCTTCCAGGAGGTGACCACTGGTCATCCTTGCAAATAAAGGAAAAGATTCCTCTCTAAATATTCCTTGTTGTTTTCAATAGAGAATATTCAGGAAGTAATAAGCTAATTCAGTCTGCCATGAATCTGGTCAAGTGAGAATATATGATTCAGTTAAAAAACTCACTTCGAAATTGAATTTGAATTTAGATTTATCTAGACTGTTTAGATTTACTAAATTACTTAGGCTGATTTAGCTACAGATGAGTCAAAGAAAACTTGCTCAGCATTCAGAAGCATATAAACCATATGTATTGATGGATTGCTTCTATTAAGAAATGGATTCTGGTTTTTGTTGTTCATGATGATATTTGCATATGATACAGGGCTTTAAATAAAAAAGATGTAGTACTGAATTTTGCATGTAAATATACCCATAATATCTATTAACTGAGGAATCTTATATGAAACAGTCTATTGCATCTACAATAATAATCTCTTCTATTGCCTTTGTTGAGATGTTCACAATGTGACTTTAAGGTGGCAAATAATAATGAGAATGAAACCTCACTCTTTTCAGGTAGAAACAAATATGCTCTTATTTTTAATTTTTTTTTTTAAAGTCCAAGACAGATGAAGAGCAACATGCATAATGTTGTCGAGGTGGTTATTACTCTTGAATTCAAATGGGAGGTATGAAACAGAAGCAGACTGTGTCTGTACTAATGTGAAAGTGTCAGAATAAAGGCAAGCATGTAACAAAGAGTAAAAACAATAAAGGGTGAAAATTAAAGCAACTTTCCACTTGATTTTAGCATTTCTTCACAATAGGGGGATCTTCTAAAATATATTAGAAGTAATTATATCATAATGTCCAAATCTTTGATTTTTCTTCTTATTATTCATTCTCTGATAATTGCAGAGTGATTCTTAACATACTATTTTATCTGGCTTGTATGTGATGCACGCACCTTCTTGCCACATGAAAATAGCAGCCTAGTTCACATAGTTGTGCTGGATAGAGTTGTGCTGTTGTAGACAGCTACATTGTACATGCCATGGAGAAGTGGGAGAAGAGAGTCTATAGCTCCAGGAAACCATAGGGGGCTGCAAGAAGTTAATTGAATAAGCCTGCTGATAGAAAAATAGTGTTTGTTATTCACAGAAAGAAGAAATAGAGCAATTTGTATGTTCTGGTGTCCCATGGGGGCACAGGAAGATACCAAAGATTCAGACTAACATCTGAAAATATCAGATTATAAATTGGGCATCTAAGGCTCTCAGTGAGGAGCAAAACTTTATTCAATTACATGCTGCACTAATATGCAATGGCTATTGCTACAAAGGTCTTGCTTGAAATCAAGATCTAACGGAGGGCAGTACAGAACATAGAGACAGAAAATAAACACAGCATGAAACTATACAGCCTGTAATAAACAACATTTAAAGATGGAACATACAGAACAAAATTCTGTAATATTATCCACAACTGGCTTGATTCTACCAATATATATGACAAAGCTGTTACCTATTGAAATCTTTTATCCTTTCTTTTCCCCTTCCTCTCCCCATTTTTTCTTATTCCCCTTCTTCTTCTTTCCCTTTACCACTCTGCCCTTCCCCTTCCCTTTCCACATCTCCATTCTATTTCTGAAAAGACTGGAAGTTTTGTTGGCTCCATTTTTCTTTGCAAGTAAGAAATTATTTTTTCTTTATGTCAAAATGCTCTCTTTTCTCCTCTTTTGTATAAAAATGACTTTACATTATGTAAGACCCTCATAAGTGTTGTGGGTCCTGACAATCCTTGGCAAAATATGCTGAAAATAATTTGCACATAGGCTGATGTTCAGTATCAGTCCTGTGTTTTACCAAATGGCTTCACTACTCATGCCTTATGCAACTTCTAGTGGAACAGCTACAAGACACTTACTGTAGTGTCAAATATAATATTCAATGTACAAAAGCTGTAAAAGAAAAGGAGGAAAAGTATAAAGTGACAAAGCATTAAGCTAATCTTGCAAAGATTCAGTATGCTTTCCAAATTCTTGGGAGGCACAGAGAAAGCTTTATTAATGGTTCATCATCTTGCCAACACTGCCTACGTTTCTCATATGCAAACATTACTGTTTGGGGAGGGAGTGGGTGGGATTTTCCATACATCAGATTGTAGCCATGAAAATGACAGTATTTTTCCAGAGTAATTGAAGCATTACCAAGCAAGACAATGATTGATGGTGTCTTTAACAGTCTAAGAATACTGACGGCTTTTCTTACCAATAAGTTACATGTATATGAAGTAAAAGAGGCTGTGAAAATAATTTTAGCACTCTAAAAATGCTGCTCAATGTATTCAGTTGATTTTATTCATTATCATTTTCACAAACCACTTGTTCAATTTCCGTTTTTTATTTTCAAATCATTATACCATTGCCAGAAAGCAAAATTGCTGCTTTGTAATGTATGTAACATAATTGACTGGGTACATTAATGTTAGTTGCAAAGGCACTTAAGTTTTTAAGCATTCTGAGAGTTACAAAGATGTTGCTAAAGTTGGCAACAGCAAACTGATTTTCTGTCAATACAATAAAAAGGATATTGCCTGTATTTCCTGAGTCTGATCAGCTCCAGACAGCACTGACACGCACATAAGGTGATGTATAGCAGAGACTATGCAAAAAGCAGTTCATAGTATGACTAATTTACAATCTGGAAATTAGAAGTAGGTAGAAAAAAATGGTATGTGGCTTTCGTGTTTTCTTCGACACAGGGTTAAATTTCCTTGGCAGAGAGGAGAATTATAGGGAGGAGAGAGTAAGTGTGGGATAGATTAATTTGTTTTCTCAGACCTAGTAATGTCATACCACTTGGCAAGTGATGTTTTTTTTTTTCAAAATATATGTTGCATAGCAAATGTTACAATAATCCTTTTTTACATGGTTGACTAGGAAATAAAGGCCAAAAGATTGGATGTTTCAAGGAATATTTTTTAAATGTGTGGACTTAGTGCATATGTTACCCTTCCAAGTTGCAAAAATATTTTATTGATGCTGAGATTGTCTCTGGGATCACAGAATCACAGAATAATTAAGGAAGGAAATAATCTCTGAAAGTCATCAGGTCTAATCTGCCTGCTCAAGTAGGATCATCTAGAACTGACTACTAAGAACTATGGCCAGATGGCTTTTGAATATTGACAAAGAGGGAGTCCCTACAATCTCTCTGAGCAACCTATGCCAGTGCTTGGTCAACCTCACAGCAAAATAAGTGCTTTCTGGTATTCTGAAAGGACCTTCTATTTACCTAATTGTGCCCATTATCTCTGGTCCTGTCAGTGGGCACCACTGAAAAGCTCCATCTTTACACCCTCACTTGATATATTTATGGATACTGATGAGAACCCCTTGAACCTGCTCTTCTCCAGGCTGAACAGGCACAGCTTTCACCCTCTCCTTGTATGAGAGCCTACAATAATTTCTATGGCCCTTTACTGGATCTTCCTCAATACATCTATGCCCCTTATTCTAAGAAGCCCAGAACTGAGCAGAGCATAACATTCCAGATGTGGCCTTACCAGTGCTGATGAGAGGCAAAGGATTAAAGGATTACCTTCCTCAAGTATCTGGCAGAACTCTCAATGCAGGTCAGGATACCATTAGTCTTTTTTGTGACAAGAGCAAACTGTTGACTTATGTTCAATCTGGTGTCCAGCAGGACCTCTCAGTCCTTCTCCACAGAGCAGCCTCCCAGCTGCACAGACGCGGATTTTTCTATCTCAGATGCAGACTTTGCATTTCCACTTGTTGGATTTCACGAGATTCCTGTCAGCCCATATTCCTGCCTGTCAAGATTCCTCTGGATGACAGCACAACCCTCTGCTGTACCAGCCACTCCTCACAAATTGGCGCAATCAGGAAACTCTCTGACCAATCATTAGATCATTCATGAATGTATTAAACATTATCTGACCCAGTACTGGCTCCTGGGGTACATTAGTCACTGGTGTTCAACTAGGCTTCATGCCAGTGATCATCACCATCTGGACCCAGCCAGTTTTCAATCCACCTCATTGATTCTTTCAGTCTGTGTGGCATCTCTATGAATACCTTATGGGAGACAGTGTCAAAAGCCTAACTGACGTCCAAGACGAATGGCTAAGCTGCATCCTGGAAGATATGACCTTGACTAGTGGCAGTTTAAGAGTTGAAGATTCAGCTGTGACATTGATGGAGAGGAGCTGTGCAGCAGCTATCCTTTTCACCCCAGAGTGGCCAGTCAGCTGGGCAATGCCAGCCAAGGAGCAGTTGTGAGGTGGCAGGGTGTGCCCAGGTAGTCCATTCCAGAGCTACACTTGTCTACTGCTCCAGACTTCTAATGTGGGAGCAGTTGCTTGTCAGCTCTAATGTTGGAGCCATATCTTTTCTGGCAGGCAGCGTCACCAGGGCTGTCAGAGTGGCATTAGGATTATTCATTAAAAAAGAAAAGAGTTGAGCAGACAGTTGAAAACCATCAAAACAAATCAACGATTATTTTATAAATTATGGATATGCTAAAAAATTCTCATTTTTCTGCTCTTAATGTGTGTTTCCTGTATCTCAGTGATCAGGAGAAGGGTAAATACTTTCGGACATAGCGTATTGCTGCTCTGAGGTTGCCAGAATAGCTCTAGCTCTGATTTTTTCAACTTCCTTTTGTAGTTTTTCACTGCAACAATACAGTGTTTTAGTACACACTGGAAGTGTGGTTTTATTATTTTGGGTCTTTCTGCTTTCTGTTTAACACCATAAATAAGCCCTCAAATTGACTGCAATTAGAACTGCATGAAGAACAGTCTGTTTCTTGCTGATCAAAGAGGGGATAAAATCTGAATCTCCCACATTTTTTTCTTCAGCCCACTTAAAAATATCTCCTGTTTAGTGTTTGGGTTGCTGAACTGTCCTCGCTTTAATTTTCAAAGGTCCACATATATTGAACTAAAAAATGCTTTGAAGAAAAAAACCAACTGGATTTTTTGTCATGACTAAGACAAGTGCTGGAAGATGATTATTCACTGAGAAATCTGTCTGAGAATTAATGATACCATCCATGACTGAACCATTTTCCATACAGAAGTGGTTCAGGTGCCTTTTAGAAAGTCACCTCATCTCATTCATGCAGACTCCTTATGCCACACATGTATTTGACCTAAGACTTTTTAAGAAACTTATCATGTGCATCAGGATCAAGGAAGGTGCTGTCTGTACTGAAGTTTTTGCTGACTCAATATTCTCAACATAAAATAAAGAAGAAATAATTAACCCCCCTCAAAATTGGATAAAAATGCATGTTTTCCATCTTATCTCTAACAGGACAAAATTGAAACTTCCAATAAGCCTGACAATTGTTTTTCTTTCTTCCTTGAATTAAAGCTGGAAGTTGCTGAAACAAAGAACTATGGTTACAGAAATACATGCCCAGAGAGGTTCTAAGAAATTATCTTTAGCTGGTCTTGTGCCAGCCATCTTAACTACATGTTTTATGCTACAGGCCCAGCTTCTGTACTAGACCATTGCACAGGTGGAAATATGTATTTGTGGGACACCAAACAGTAAATTTCCCCAATGCAACACAATTACAGAAACATCTGCAAAACATCTTTGATCCAATTCACTATGAAAACATACAAACACTCATGATGGTCTAGTAACTGCAGATTTCCCTGCACTGCAAAGCCAGAAATAATGGGGAAATTGCTTCAAGACACACCAATAGTTTTTGTTCTGGCAGCTGTACATCTCAGCTGTTGTTCCTTGCCTGTTAGGGTGTAATTCGATTTAATGATAGAAATAAGACAAATACATTTTGCATGCATTAATGAAATCACACCGACAGGTTGTAAACACAAGAAGGAAAAGCATATGAAAAAAAAAATCACTTGATTAAAAATAAGCTGGACACATGAACCAGTTTTGGTAAAACAGAAATAATTTTATGCCCCTACTTGGCTCTTGATTCAAGAATCAATTGGAATTTGTTTGGAAAGTTTTTGGTAATTTACCATTCCTGTGCTTTGTATGAATTTCTTCAGGCTGGGTAGAGAGCCAGAATGCCAAAATTTAATGAAAAACCTTATTTTATCTGAAAACCTGTAAGGTGTTTGTTTTGTTTTTTGTTTTTTTGTTTTGTGACTTCTCTCTGTGTGTTTCTGCCCCTTAGAGACTTCTCAATCTGCAGTTGCAGCCAACTCTACCAGTTTCAACCAAATTTGACAGATGTATTTTAGGATCTTTCTGTCAGTGATCTCTCTCATTCCACAGAAATATGTGACTTAGTAGGCAGGAAGGGTCCTACAATGGCCCTTCTAAAGGAAATGCTGCCACATGAGTTAATACCTTAATTTCCAGGGAATACACAACTGCAAGAGACTCAATAAATACCCCATCCGTGGAAAAATCTTATTGGAGCACTAAATAGCTGCTAGAAGATCAAGACAAGAAAATCATATCAGGTTTAATTCATTTTCCACCTTTGGAATTCTTAAGTTATGAAATAGCAAGGCTAGATTCATGAATACACACTTTTACATTACGTTAAGATTCAGCTGAAGACACAGTAACTGAACACATAATCAGTTTAATTTTCTGTGGCAGGTAAAGAAAGCACAGCAGTTGTAGGCTCTGGGCATTTCTTTTCTTCAAGCTTTATTTGTAAATTACATAAACACAGGGGCAGGTATAAACAAAATGATGGCCCTGAAGGGTGATTTTGATATATTGTTCCATGGATCAACATGTTTATTAATAGCACTGTTCTGAAAGATACGGAATAGGTGTTGACAGTCACTAAAAGTATGAAATTGCTTTTTCATCTACCTATTAATCTCTTGATCTGTCAAAGTGAATAGAAACCTAACTGGCCTTTTCATTAAGTAAGGATTTTGAAAGTTTTAGATTTTTCTGTCAGAATTTTTTTTACTCTGCTTTCATCCTTTGCTTTTCCAAAAGTAGCATCATTGCCTACAGGAGAAAATTCTCTTTACACAGACACACTGCAGGCTGTTGGTGTTTGGAAGGAAATAGGCAAATCTGGCACCTTCAGTTGTCATTAAAACTTACTTACAGGAAAAGATGAAGATCAACCAGTGAGTCCAAAATGCATTAGGCAAGATGACCCAGTAGAGTATCTCTTGTTAGAAGTGAGCTGCAAGTATGTATCTTACTGCTTAATTTATTCACTTTCTTATAACTATTCTATTAGCAAACAGACCATTTTAAATTATCCCCCATATTAATTTTGGAAAACTACAGCATGAGAGAGGTGGATTATTATATTCCTAATTAAAACACAAATACAGCAATTGCAGTTTATATGCCATTATCTTGAATCTACACAGGATGACGTTAAACAGCAAAACAGCCATTAATTTTACTGTTCAAAGAAATGCTCATAATCTTTTAGAAATGTCATATAAAATATTCATTTTGAAATGCCCTACGGTGATTTCTGAATTTATTTAAAGTGGGCTGTTGATAGCTCTTTTATAAATAAGCAATTACAGTACACTAAATATATCATGGCCCATCACATTATACATTCTATAATTTCATGGATGAAAAGCCTACAGCTGATCTGCATAAATGTGGTATGTCTCACAGCAGGTGAAGAGTTTGATTACACAGGATAATCAGTGTTATTATTTATAGTAACAATTTATACCTGTTATTTATTAAAACCCAGCAAATCAGATACTAGTTTATTTAAGGAAGTCACTGTATTATAGGCTGAACTAGGCATAAGAATATTAAACACATGTAAAATGCACTGTTTCATTAGGAGTTTGAAATCAGCCAAGGTCAGCAGGGATGAGTTGTTAGTATTTGGTAGCAATGGAGAAAGCTGTGTTGGGTGAGCAGCTGGGGTCTGTCCACATTCCCTCTGGACAAGTATCATCACTGCAAACATCGTTGCCCCACCAGCAATATCAGAGATCCTTGCAAGCATGTTATCTGAAGAAGCCAAGGGTTGATTAACTGCAGAAAGGTTGAAACAATCTGTGAAATATTCAGGTGATTTTTTTAGACCTGACATGAAGGATTTTCATGAGGGTTGCCCTGCACAAATTACCATACTGCAACTTACAGTGCTCATATTCCTTGGTCATTTAGGAAAATGAACCTTTAAAAAAATCATGAAAGGATAGTCTTGTGGATTATTTTAATGTAGTTATAGGATCTGGGAAATTACACACACTCAGTTTGTCTGTTGGTATCTTGTCTGTTTGTCACCTTGTCTGAGTAGTGTTATACTTGCCCTCACTTCCTCATCCGCTCATTCAAGCGATGGCAAGAGTCATTGGGCTGGGCACAGCAGAAGGGGACAGGTACTCGCAGGGGATCCTTTCAGCCTCTCCCACCTGGCCCTGGGCAGGTGCTGCCAGCTTCTGCTGAAGGGGAAAGCAAAAGCGATGCTGAGGCAGCTCTGGGCCATGGTTCCATAGGAATGGCAGTGCTGTAAATGCCATTTCTGTGAGGTAGGTGGAGTTCAGCTTTAGGTCCTTGGTGTCTGGCATGTCTTTGAGACTACTTAGAGAGAGGGGCAGAGGTCTGGGAACTGCCCACTCTTTGAAGAAAGGAACAATGTCTTCAGAGAAAATGAAGACTTATAAATGACAACTGGTAGGATGAAAGTTAGTTTAAAACAGCAGAAAAACCTGTTGAGAGTACAGACTACCTGGAAAATCACCTTGAAAATGCCAACATTTTGGTGTTAGTAGTATGGCAGATCACATAGTACACCCAGTGTATGTGTCTGAACTAAGCTTTTGAGTTCATAGCAGTGAAAATTATCTCCACACAAAGATTCTATTCTACTTTTATGTATATATATTTAATTTTGAAAAGGATGTCACACTATGCTGAAATGACTGAGTATATATGTCTAGAAACAGGTCCACTTCAGCTCTTCTTTTTGAAAACAACAGAAGAAGGAAAGGCATGTCTGTACAGTGTTAAGTCCTGGAAAGGAAAATAAACTCATTGTTTTTTTGTGATGTTTCAGAGGTAGTTCTTATGATCATACCAAATGAGCTTCACTGATTTTCACAGGAAGATTAACTGTGTTCATATTAAACTAAATGGAAGTTTTGTGCATGCATGCATGTACTAACTACGTAGAACAAAACTTTTATGCAATTTAAAACGTAAGATCCTCTTGGCAAAATTCTGCAGGGTATCATAATAAATTGGAATAGGTAACTGTAATTACTGTAGCCAAGAGACAGAGATGTAAAATATTTGGCTTACCTATCCCCTTAATTTCAAAGTACAGAAAACCCTGAGAGGAAATAGATATATTATTTAAATGCAATAAAAATATGATCTAATTAAAATCTACTGCAAATAGGAAAAAAATGCAACTGTGTATGAATTTCTCACCTCCTGTGAGTACTGTTGTGGTGCCCCAAATGTAGACTATAGAATATATGAAAGATGCTCACAAGTATTAGTATTAGGGCAAAATATTTAGGAACTCAAAGTGAAAGTAGAACCCTGGCATTATTGTGAAAATCAAAGTTAACATGGCCCTTAATAAAACAAGTACAAATGCCTTAATATATAGATAAATATTTTTGTGATGAAAATCTAGGCTTACCCTGGACGATATTATCCCATATATACTAAACTATACTACTACGGATGAAAACACCTAAAAGCTTCTATTCTATTCTATTCTATTCTATTCTATATTTAAAATTTCAAAATAATTAAATTCACATTTTTCCAGGTTTTTAAAGATCTCTTCTCCCTCCAAAGAGATCAAGTTCTATTTGAAGGAAACAGCTGGATGAATAGCCCTATAATTAGATTATAATGTGAAAATATAATTTTCTATAAAAAATGGGGGGTTTTGTCACCTAAATATTGTTTATTTACATATTCCAAAGCTGCAGAATAGAAATTATTTTGGTGTGAAGAACATTTCTGGATATTCTGAGACAGTTGTACTGAATCTGAGACTATTGAGAAATAGCCTTTGACACAGAAGGCTTTGAATTGGAACCAGTTCCTTTGTTCTTCCAGTATTTTGGGTTGATAAAATGGCATCACACTTAAGATACTAAAATAAAGGAATTTTCAGTTGAGCTCTTTGGTTTCAATGGACAGGAGTCACACTATGACCAATCTGAATTTCAGAGAGACTGTTCCTGGCTGAAAACAATTAAGATAAGCTCACAACTCATTCCTATGGAAACACTTAGATGGCTGTTTTAGGAACAAAGGTCTCAATTCTGACTAATAAATCTTCTCAATTGCATATAAATACATATAATAAGGCCAAAGAGACAATTAGATATATCAGTTATTCTTATTTCTTATGTACACAGTGCAATGATACATTTGACAGATATGTCTTGCAGAGTGCCACACAATCTTTATAGGTGAGTATCAACAGATAACCCCTTGGCAGTTCATGTTCATAGACAATCACTTTCACCAGTACCAATTTGTGACACATTTAGCTGTGCCAGGCTTTAGCTTCTTGCTGTTATAATTTTTTTTTAATCTTCCTCTGCTATATTTAAGGACAGGGAGATAGAAATACTGATTTTTTAGTAAGTGATAGTTGATACTGAAAATAAAAGAAATTAAAGATGAGAACTTGTTTCAGGTAAGAATTTATTTTCTGTATAATGAAGATTTTCACGTAAACCAAAGTATTTACTTTCTAGAAAATTGTAAGAAAAGCAGTGAAAATAAGTCATGGTATTTCTTAGAGTCATAGAATCTTAGAAAGCTAAGGGGTTGGAATTCACCTTAAAGACCATCTAGTCCCAGCCTCCACTTCCAAGGGCAAGGACACCTTTCACTTGACCAGGTTGTTCAAAGCTGTATTCAACATGGCCTGGAACACTGCCAGCCTTGGGGCTTCCAGAACCACCCTGAGCAACTGGTTTTGGTATCTTACCACCCTCATGGTAAAGACTTTCTTCCTAACCTTAAATTTCCCTACTTTCCATTTGCACCCATTACTCCTTGTCCTACGACAGTTCCCAATGAAGTGTCCCTCTCGGGTTTCCCTGTAGGACTCTTCAGACAGGGAAATGCTGCTATGAGGTCATTGGAACAACTTTGCAGTTTGCTAGTCAGAAGAGTTACAAGTATGAAGACAGAAATGTAGAAGAGGAGACACAACTGATAAGTGGAAACAAATTGAGAGCAATGTACAGTGGAGAATTCAGGGAACTCCTGGAAGATATAGGAGGACCATGTGACAGTAAGAAGAAGAAAGAAGTACAAAAATCATAGTTAGGGTGAGGAAACTGGTGAGAGCTGGGAAATCCAGCTGCAGAGAGTAAAGGAGATACCTGGTATAACCCACTACTGAAGGCTGAATCATAAAGACAATGTGAGGAGACAGGAAATGTGATACCAACAATGTTAATGTATTTGGTGTTTCAGATAGAATACTTTCCTCCTGTAGTTGACCCATAAAGACGTTTAATGTTTAAATTTTGCTTAAATTTTTGTCTTAGCAGAAAGCTTATGTCACAGTGAGTGTCACAGTTAGTAAATAGTATAAGCAGTGGATTAGAAATCATATGAGGGAAATATCCCTGTAGTTGTTTGCAGGGTAGTATTTCTACAAAATGTAATAAATCATGGGATATAGGAAGCATTTTGGCATAAGAGTTCCCTGTAAAATTCCAGAATTGATATGTTAAAGATATTTTAATGAAAACTCAACTTTATATTAGCAAGTTGAAAAAAAAAAAGCCACAAACAAGTAAGGCTTTTTCATTCAGAGGTGCAAGAAGACAAAAATCACTGATATATCAAGAGGGGAGACCTCATTGCAACCTACAGTTTCCTCATGAGGGGAAGAGGAGGGGCAGGGACGGATCCTCTCTGTGCTGACCAGACCACAGAATGACAGTCAAGTTACAGGACATGAGGGAATGGCCTGAATTTTGTGAGGGGAGGTTTAGGTTGGATATTAGGAAAAGGTTCTACACCCACAGGGCGGTTGGGTGGTGGGGAACAGGGGAAGTGGTCACGGCACCAAGCCTGAGAGAGTTCAAGGAGCATTTGGACAATACTCTTAGGCACATGGTGTGACTCTTGGGGATGGTGCTGTGCAGGGCCAGAAGCTGGACCTGAAGGTCCTTATAAATCCCACCCAAATCAACTTGTACTGTGATTCTGTGAAGATTATTTTTTACAGATAAATGTTTAGAAATAAAAATTGTGTCTTTTTCTGGGAATTTCTTAAGCACTTATTATCACAAAGATGATTTGGATGACTTTCCCAGAAGTAAAAAAATTGTTCTAGCATAAAAATTTGCTTTTCTTAAGTGCTATCTGGCACTTTATGGACAGAAAAGAATGGAGCACAGGTAGGAGGTGATTTATGGAGAGGGTTTTTGTAAAAGACAAGAGGTAAGAGTTAGATGAAAGGTGAATAATAACCAAATGAAGACTGAATGCTCAGTACTGAAAATAGTGATAAGTGGAAGCTGAAGGCATATAAAATAGAAAATAAAGTTGATGACTAATGACTGAAATAAAAAGCAGATTTAAATTTTGATTCCAGAACTTTTCATATAAATGGCTTGTAAGAAAAATGTGGCTTCTAAAGGTTTGATCATTTTCATAGAAAAAACCTTCCAGGTAATTTTCTATGCACAATTTCCATGGAAAAAGTTAGATGTTTTTCCTTCTAAAAATTATTTTTTTTCCTAGGCAACAAAAAAGGGGAGTCTATTCAGGGATACCTGAATTGCAAAAAACTCTTGGGTTTTTTTTGGCTAGATTGTCACAGTATATTTAGCAATTAAAAAAGGAAAACAAAAATATCAACACCAAAACCAAAAGTAATGAGTCAAACCTGCACATTGCCTTAAGGGTGTAATTCAGGAAACTGCTGTCATAATATATACTGCACTGAATAAGCTCTGTGGAGTTTCATGATGTAGAAAATGCTGTGAGAAATATGGTTTAGCTGGGAATTCTCATCCTGCCATTAATGTTGAGATGCTGAGAGACCAGGCCAGTTTCTGAATTAAAAAACAAAACAAAACAAAACAAGACCAAACAAAAACAAACAAAAGGGAAGAAAAAAAAAAAAAAAGAAAGACAGAAAGACAGACAGAAATAGTAGCCTTCTAAAGATAAAATCAGGAATGGTTGGAAATTATCCTGGGATGAATATAATGCAAGGAAGTTAGATGTAGAAGCATGTTAAAGTTGGTAGAACATTTGAATGGTGCTAAAAAAAAATTTAATTGCAGGTGTAGATGTTTGTGACAAGATAGGATTAATGTCAAGTAAGAGCCATACAATCTAACCTTAGCATCACATGGGCAGCACCTTTGATACTGATCACCTGGAAGGCAGAAATATGTATATTGTATATTCCCAAACAGCAATTTTATTATTTCTGTAGGTGTTCCACAGGTTATATGATATTGTGTAATACTGCATTAATTTAGCCACTTTTACTTTGGACTTCTTTTGTTTCTAGGAGAAAGTTTCAAATTCTCCTAAACTTTGTGTCATAAAAGGGAAATGTTTAATTAGCTGTTTGTTTTGTTTTGTTTTTTATTTTCTATTACTTATAAGTAGTTATTATGTAGTGGTTTAGTTTCCGAGTCCTGTTGGAATGAGTCTCAATTCTCCATATCTCTTGTGTTCTAGTTCATTTCCAGCCGCCAGACTCTACCTTGTCAAAATGAAGATAAAATATGCAGCAAAAGCAGCAAGGTGACAAATTTTATCTACATGATGGTTGAGACTTTTCCAACTTCCTCTTTGGGTATGTAAATCAGTCAAAAGATAAAGACAACTCTTGGCTCAGATGATCTTTAGATCCATAGTGAGAGAAAGGTAGGTTTCAGTTATGAACAGATCCAGAAAAATAAAGACTAAGGTTCCTAGGAATCTCATAATTGAGAGACAGGCTGTCTCTATATATCAACTTAGCTTTTAAAAAAAAAAAATTAAATCTGCAGGTTTTACATAAGTGCATTTCAATTTTTGTTTTTACAACAAAGTAAAGCAGATAGGTCAGACCATTTGAAGTGAAGCTAAGAGCAAAGCAGATTAGAATGTTTTTACCATCATATGGAAAATTGTTCTTTCCATATTGACAGTTTGTGTCCTCATTGTCAGATATGTAGATTTTTTGAAGAGTTGATGTTTTAGATATTGAACTGTGAGAATTCAGGGAATTTCCCCAATGGATGTATGAAATAACATGAACTTTTTATTTATCATTGTTAAGTCACCAGTCAGAGACTGATGATGCAAACAATGCAGTGGTGGATGTAGAAATGTGAGAGAAAAAGAAAAAATTGACAGGCAGAGGGGACTAAAGTAACCAGCAAGGTTATCTTATTATTATCTCTTCATTATCTGTCTGTGAATGGTCAAAAAATTAACATACATTAACTGTGTGTCACTGTTGCAGAGGCTTTTCAGTATTTTTTTATTTTTTCAACTAGACAAGGTCAGGCAAATATTTGAACATACTCTTAGAGATCTTTGCTCCAAAAAAGGACAGATTACATAAGGTGTGTGTTATTTTTATATTTTCAAGATCTACTCTAACACGTGGCTGGGTTTTTCAGGTCATGATATATACATTTTTATGTATGAATATGTGAAAAACCATGAGGGTAGAAAGAGGAAAATATTATTTAATCTGCCATAACAGCAGTATCAATGATCAACAGCAGTGCATTTGGAAGACTGTAAGTTTTCAGTGTCTGGTACTATTTTAAACCAAGAAGAAGAAGGTTTCACTTAGCCTAAATAATGCTAATGAACTTCTGCCTAAGAAGAAAACAAGTTAGCTAGTTCAGTTGGGTGAATATTTATTTTCTTCTCTCTCTCTGTCCCTTACTCTCCTGTAACTACACACCCTAGGATGCTACCACCAGAAAAACTCATTATGCTCTGATGCTGAGCAGAAATGATGAGGTAGTAGCTGAAAGACTTTGTAAAGGCAGGACATACCTTCATAAAAATATACATTCTTTAGCTAATCTCATAGGAAAGAAAAATAATTCAGAAAATACACTTAGAAGGCTGAGGAGGTGTAGTAGCACTGTGTAATCTTGCAAGATTGTTAGTGGGCAGAGCCTGAGTGTGGTGCAACACAAACTAGCTAGGGGTTAATCAGTGGGAAGCAAAGTGACAGACATTGGAGGAGCTTCAAGAAAACATTGTTAGAAATAATATCCTTAAATTGATCTCATTAGATGGAATCTGCCTAGGAATGAAAACTGAAATAGGAGAACTTGTGAAAAGAATATTTCCATTTTTAGCTGGGTTGGCTAAATGAATAAGAGAAGGAAGAAGGCTGAGAGCTGAGCTGAGAGCTGTAGCTGTGTAGGTTGGTCAATTGCTCCTGAGCGAGGAAGAAGCAGAAACTTTTAGAAATGGACCCACAACTGACTGGAAATTTTTAGCTTGATTCTTTGCTTCCTCAACTGGACTGAGAAAATCTTGCCATTACACATGCAGAAGTAGCCACTTACATTCCAGTGTATAAACAGTTAAAATCTCACTTTCCATTTGTAAATTATACTGAGTATGCTAAGATATTCACTTACTTCTTGCTGTTAAAGCTATTAAGTAAATAGTTTCTGATTTCAGTAAATAAATTACTGTGAACTCTTCAGAATTTTGAGTATTCACTTATTTAGTCACCTCACAATTTCTTGTTTCTTATTTTCATATCTGACAGTCCACATTGCATAAATAGTTAGGCCTACTAGACTTTTATGCAGATATTTTCTGGTTAAAGGCTTCTGTATACCTCCCAGCTCTTGGTAAACTATCTTCTCTGAAATTTTTTGAAAGCAAGATATTAGTTTCTTGAATACCTTTGAGAAGCCTTCCATTGGTGACCACAGGTACTAAAAAATTTTAACTTGGTGATGCTGCAAAGGTAGTTGTGACACTAGGATGCAGGGAGCGTACGTTATAATGGTAATGTGAGGATGAAATTAAATTTGGTCTTGTTACGGCTGCAGTGTAGAGAAGCATCTGAGTTGTGTGTGTGCAGGTGCATATCCATGACACTTGGCAAATCCCTGTCACTTCAGGGGTGCTCCTGTTGCAGCTTTGCAGGTGGAGACAGAGGACTGACTTACAACAAAATGGGGACTGTTTGGCAGCCAGCTGGCTGTAAAGCATTTGACTATTATAGGAACTCAGTTCTGGAGAGTACCTCAGGCAGCTCCTGATACCCACAAACCAACAGATAGGCACAACCTTTATGCTTAAGATGTATTGGTTAATTCCCTGGGTGAGTGAGCTGCCTGTGGCAGGTACTTGCTTGGCAGTCCCTGCTGTAGAATTGGTTACTGCACATTGGTAATTTGATATAGTCTATACTGATACTGCAGATGGAGTCCTGGTCAGGTAGAACAATCTTTTCTGTATAGTTCAGACCACCTGGAGATATCTTGTGCATTATTAAAGATCATAAATAGAAATGAGTTCTCTATGCACTGCAGTGATCATGCAGGACTATGGACCATCTGGGATGCAGCTCCTAATTTCTCTGGAGATGTTCTTGCAAGGACCTTGCAATAAATACTTTGTCAACATCCCAACAATGCCTGGCTACCCCATATGAGAGATTTCACTCCCCATGTAAACACTAGCCCATGGAAAAATTTGGAACACCCTGAAAGGATTTGTGCAAAACCCATTCAATTCTACATATAAATAATTTGAGCAGAATAACTTCCAAACACAAGCTCAATTGTTGCTACCAAAGGAAATTCAAAGTCAGAGTACTTTTTTTTTTTGTGGATAGTATTTTTGTTTTATATATGTCTCTGAAGCTAAAGTATCCCAAGCACATGAAAGTAAAGATTTGTGTGTAGTTCAGGTTAACACAGAAATAAATTAAAACTAAAAAAATGGAGGATAAAAACAAAAAGGTATGGAACAAAAACTTAGGGCATTTAGAAAGTATTGTAATAATCATGTTGCTTTTCCTTGTACACATTTCTGTCTGAGACATCAAATATATTACCTGATGACTTGGAAATTAATTGGGAAGTTATAGTGCTAACTGGACAGTTAGAGTTATTAATTTCATTTGGTTTGATTAATGGTTTCACTTTTAATGAACCATTAGGATTTAATTCTGACTTCAGTTACCCATGAGTAAAAATATGCATTGAAGTTTCAGGTTTGCTTAGATGTTAGATTCATTTAGCAAAGATATATGACAAAGAGATGACATTTTGCATGCAAATATTGGCACTTGTGTAAAGACAAGGTGTAAATGTAATAAATGTGGGAAGAGAACATGGCTTTGAGAACATGGCTTTGGAACAGTTTCTTCATATTTTTGCCTGTGTCTTCTAGTGTTTTCTGATTATTCAGTCTTTTTATACATACTGATATTTTGTGCTCTTTTTAGTACATTTTAATATCTCTTCCTCTCCAAGATGACATTCAAATAACATAAAAGAAACAGGGAAAATTTAGTATTTCCTTAGCATTTTCTTAAATTTTCTTGTAGCTTGTAGTTTATGCAATAATGCTCCTTTAGGAGGCACATTGACAGGAGCAAAAGAGACTCTGGTTGGGTGGCATCTACCTCTTCTGCAGGAAGTGCTCCCACAGAGGCACCCCTGGCGAGTCAAATTCTCCATGGCACTCAAATTTCTGTAATTAAAGAAAAAACTTCTGATGTTATAAGTTAAGATTAACTTATGGGGCTCAACCTCTGCTCTTATTCCCCTTAATTCCCAGGAAAAATAAAGATGTTGAAAGGTGCTATATGTTCCAGGTGCAAGGTAGAATGTCACTGCAAATTTCTGGAGCCTTTTGTAACCTTTCAGAGGCACCTTGCTGTGTTTCACACTACGGTCTGAAGTGTCACCCTCTTCAGCAGGTTACACACAAAAATTTTAAGAGAAGGCAAATATTTTGCTCTGAGCATTTCTAACCAATGAATAAAATATTAACAAGTACAAATCTATACAAAATCCAAACTGTAAACTATCAGTGCCATGGGCAGCTTTCTGGGATTACAGGAAGCTAGAACAGGAAAGGAAGATTAATGAAGTAAGGGGAAAATCAGTACCAGATAAGTGACAAGCCCTAGGCTGAATTTTTTATCTGGAATTAAATCTTTTATCATAATGAAAGCACACAGACATAAGATATCAAGATGTTGATGATGATGATGATTATTAGTATTAGTATTATTGGAACAAAATAGGAGCATTCTGACAGAAAATGTGAAGAAATTACAAGTTGTTTAGGGATAAAAACAGGAATATTCTTGACACACTAAAAAAAACCCAAAAGTATCCAAAGTTAAGCTGCTCAGTGACTTATTTTTATCAAGTAAGGCCTCAGATGTTCAGTGCTTAAATAGATGCCATTTTTTCACTTTTCCCCAACTGGTGTCCTCATTTATCTGCCATTTAAGCAGACAGTAGTGCTGCTGACTTAAATGGCCTCCATTGGCATCAGTGGGAATATTTACATGCTAAAGTTAAATTCCTTTAATACTTTACAAGCCTGGCTCTTTGGAGACAGGTATTTTGTGATTCTTCTCCCATGAATGTGGACTAGTAATTTGAAATCTGCTGTCTTTTTTTTTTCCTTCTTACCTGTGGCACCAATTTGTAGTTTATTGACTCTGTGCAAGGTGTTGATAACAAGTCAGGAGAATATACTTTTTCTCAGCTGAAAGCAGTAAGCCACTGGCCTCAGGGTTGATATTGAGGAAGCTGAGGCTGAAAGGCTGATACAGCATAAGATGCCAGGTTAGATGAATAACTCCCTCCCAGCAAAAATTTTGATATGCAAATTACAGTTATAAGTAATGGGAGTTTAGAAGTAATTTTTTTAAGGAGAAAGAATGAAAGCTCTGGCTGCTACTAGATGACCAATCTGATGACAGTAATAGTTATAACCAAAAAAATAGCATAGCAAAGGGATAGCAATTTGTTGACATTGATTTCAATTCACAGTCTCTAATGTTTAATCTTCAATGGCAGAGCAACTCCAGGTGCAGAAGTGTAAGTAATTTTCTGCATCAGTTTTGGTAAGAAAAACATGAAATAAAGCAAGTCACAAAGAAGCTGGTATTTTGGAAGAAAACTTCCCAAACACTTCATTGTCACTAGTGTCTTATGGTATTTTTCAGGCTTCACCACAACTTAGTACTTAAGGCAATGCAGACATAAGTAATTTTTATTGCTTTTCTTTTCCTTATCAAATAAAATCAGTTGATTTGGATTTGTTGTGCTTTTTTTTCCTCCACAAAACCTCACTGATATAATTTGTTCTCCTCTATGCAATAACTTCTCAGCTTTAAAACAAATCTGAAAGTCAAACCTTACCAAATGATAGCACTCTATATTGTGATAGGCTGTGTAACTGAAGCTATAGAATATTAACTGAAAATGATTTTTGAATGTGATACTGATCTTGTCAAAATACCTAATTAAGATTCCAATACTTTATTGGGAGAAGAAAAATGATCACAGAAATGAAAAGCACAGAAATGTCTGAGGGTGTTATAATGCAGTTGGTATTTTTTCTGATGTGCTAAATTGTAAGAAGTTTACTCTAACTAATCCTGGAGAAAAAGCTTTGACTCTTGAGGTACTTTGCTAAGTCATTGCTACAAAAGATGAAACAAAATCATTATAAATAGCAGCATCAGAAGGAAGAAAGACTGTGCTTTTACATATAATATTATTCTATGATATGCAGCACTTTTAGTGGGACATTCTGAATAAGTAATTAAGTGTAAACTTCCCTTATTTCATTTGCAGATTTAAATTCCTGTAAATCATTGCAAAGGTCACTTTCTGTGGATTTGCAGCGAGGTCTGAATGTCACAAAGTGTTTGTTATTGCCATACAAACAGTTGCAGGCAACATCTTTATTTTTAATTCACTACCTTACATTGTTGATTTTTATCTCATCAAAATTACAGCAAGAATAAATGAATTTATGAGCTAAAAATAAAATGAACTTTATGTAAGTAGTTCTGCTACAAAATATTGCATATATATTTAACTGTGTCTTCACAGTTGTGTTACCTTATGACACTTTTGGAACTAAGAGCAGTGCAGGGTAAGGATGCCTTTAATTTTTAAAGGAAACAGAATCAACCAAAGTATTTTTACTCTGGAAGGTTTTGTAATAAAATTATTTCAATAGTCTGCAGATCAAACCTGCTTATTTTACGAGAAATGTGTTATCAATTTGTATGACTTTGCCCTTCTGCAATTTTAAACTCTGAGATTTTAAAAAATAAGATGTGTGGTGCTCTGCATCAGCATTAGTAGTGACTCAAGTGTATTAAACACAGACAACCCAACTTCTCTGATGCATGTCTAATAATGAAACTTAGTGGGGGGAGAATAACATTGATCATCCACATACAAAATTATGATGAATTGATGCACAGATCTTTTCCCTTTAAAAAAAGAATTGAAACAACTACTTATTAGTTAAAAGAAAAAGAAAAGAGAACCAAAATTTTTTTACGTTGCCTTCAACAGTCTCCTAGATGTCATTTATAGTCATAGCAGGAAATAATTTTAAAAGATCAGCCAATTAATTTTTTTAGAGATATGTTTCTATAGTTACATATTACTTATAGCATTCATGTAAAAGTTGACATCAATTATATCATATAATTCAGAGGCAAGAAAAGTGCCACAAATTGAAAGTTACTTTAGCTCATTGATTGACTTTTGTAGTGGGTCTCAAGAAGAACTTAGAAAGACCAAATACTGTGAAATTCCAGTGGATAATGACATTTCCTTCTCTTGCTCAAAAATGGAAAAAGTATTTATGCTTCCCAGTTGCCTTACTTCAAAATGTGGAGAAAAGAGTGAGAGAGACAGAGAGAGTGAATATACATTTATAAATATTTAGATAACTGATCCATAGGAAAAGAACACCTACTATGAAGTCACACATTTAGGTTACATACTGATTTTGTGAACATAAGATGGTTAATGCAGTTACAGGAATCTAGGTAAATGTAATTATCCCAAATTATCTTATCAGAAAAGGGAGACAGAAAAACTATTTGAGGAAAAGGTCACAGGAACAGGTAATAGAGGCAGTTCCCCTTGCTCTGCAGGTATTCCAAAATTTGTCTGTTAATAAGAAGTTTTTAAAAAAGTATTTTTTTTTCATGCACAGGGAGATTTAGGGTACAATATTTAAGTTTTGATAAAGACCTCACTTACATCCAGGGTTTTGCCTTTAAAACAAGCTTTTTATAAAGTTCTGTTTTAGAAGCAGTTTGCTCCTAGAGAGGTAGAGGTGTTTTTTGCTGCCTCCTTCAAGGGGTAGAGAGTAGAAGGCAACCATTGTTATTTGATGAATACTGTAGCAAGTCCCACCTAAAACACATACCTTCTTTTCTTTTAACTGGATTCTCAGTTTGAAATACTTGTATTGCTGACACAATTTACTGACTGATAGTTCCAAATTCAGAGCTTTCTCAGGCTTATAATGAATTTGGCAATGGCAACACAGGTATTTCATACATTGGCCAGCTGTTCAGTATCAGAATAATTGTGGGCAAGAGGCTTGAGATGTCTTTCTGTTTGATCAGACTCTTGAGATTATCAGCAGGAGTGCTTGTTTTGATGTGAACATCTGTGCCAGGCTAAGAAACACCAGCCTAAAGCTGCTGAGTGGCCATCAGATGGTAAAAATGGCTTTTATTCACTTCTGACCTTATCAAGATCAGCTTCTCCCAAGTGAAAGCTTTTACAGCTTTCTTCGAGTGTTTCACAAAGTCTACTCTTTAATTCATTCGTTCATAAAGGTTATCTATAATTTTTTAATTTACCATGCTCTCAGAGAGACTTTATTCCAGGTCATTAATTTTTTTTTTCCTGAGTAATTGCAACACTCTTCCCTGCATACTCTCTAGTTCTTCTGAAATATTGTGAATAGTCTGTAAAGGATTTAAGACCTCCTAAGCCAAAACTTCCACCCTGAGAAGAGAGGAATAATCCTTTCAAAATTTAAGCAATTTTAAGCACTTCAGTCTGACAGTGGTAAAAGCAGCAGCAGACATGTTAACAGCTTTGAAAATAGAGCTATTTTTTTTCCAAAATTTATAGCTTGGGATTTTGAAATATATTGCCATTTTCCTCCCAGAAGCTTCACTGTCAGTTACTAAGTAAAACCATCATTAATCACAAGTAGCTATAGTCATGTGCTGATTGTAATTTGGTCACATTGAACAAAAGACGAATGATATAGAATACTATTAGCAATGATGGTTTTAATGTAGACATTTATCATTGATTCAGGTTCACTTGATATGACTTTGGGATAAAAACAGGGAAAAATTGCCTTGCTGTTGGAAATTTTATTGCTATTAAATCACAATTTTGGCAAAGATGTGCAAATAAAACTGGCAGAGCTCTCCTTTCCCATTTTTCCTCTCCTGAAAGACACAATTACAGAGGACTTAGAGGAATCCAGATGCAGTGCAATTAGAAAAGTGAATGCTGATTAGTTGTCATCTATCTAATATCTAATATTAGAAGCACAGTTTTTGGCAAGCTATCTATTTATAGGAGTCATTCAATTTACCCAGCTCATCAGAATAGGTAAGATCCTATAGGAGAAGGATAGTTCTATATGCAATTTGTTGAAAAGGCATATTTATTCCCAGCCTTACCTCATAAAACTCTTTCAAACAGGCCTGCATAACAGTGCTGGTGGCACTGAGACTGATGGCACACTGAAGAAAATCATCATTATTTAACTTTGTTCTAAAATATGAGCCAGAAATACAAGGCAGTTTTAAGTTTGCTTTTATTATTTTTCTTATGCCATACAAAGTGATTATATGCTTTTCTTGTAAAAAAATAATATATGCTTTGAATGCTAAGCATAATTTCTTTTCTCTGAGGTTACTATATAGTTGCAAAACTGACGAGAGGAACATAGCCTAGAAATGCATCTATAATTCAAAATTATTATTAAGCCTTGAAGGTGATCTAGACCTACCTGACTTCACAAATATACAGAGTCTTGAGACTGAGTCCTAATTCTTCATCAAGAAAGAAATATACTATTTTATATATAAAAAGACAGAAAATGAAATGTGTGTCATTCTTGTTTTGGCTTTGAGTTTGAGGATGGAATCTAGGAGGTCCATCTGTGGTTGCAAGAGGGCCAAAATGTAATGGCCCTGAGTCAATGCAGGCAGACAGGTGAACACTGGGAAGAAGAGGGAGCTGTAAAAGACAAACCTGAGGAATAGGTTTAGGAAATAGTTTAAGGGAGATTTAAAGCAGATTGGGGGTGGTGGAGTGGAGACAGATAAAGAACGATTCTTAGTAAGTTTGTAGATGTCACAGATCTGCAGGTCACAAATACCATATGGATTCAAATAATCACTTGCAATAGTACAGGCCATGAAGGTGGGCATTTTATTTTCCCCAGTTTTGTTTTGTTCTGTGTTGTTTTATGCATAGCTGGATGTATCTGCAAATGCTGTGACCTGTGATTAAAGCCTTGTGGAGAGCAATCCATAGGCCAGCATGTGTGAAAGAAACTGTGGTGTTGTTTATTGAGAAGGAAACACTTCACTATTCCCTAGCAAAGTAGGTACTGAGGTCTCTAGTCTTTTTGGTTACTTGTTCTTTGAGAATTGTAACTCTTTTTCCTGTTTTTACAGGAAAGGTTTTTTTACCCAATATTGCTTTCTATTATTTTCTATTAAATTCTATCCCTATTTGGGAATAAAAATCTGTTTATTAGCCTAAATAAAATCTTGAGGACTTCTTCCTAAGGTTGTGACCAGATAGACTGTCATGTTTAAATAACATCAGTGCACTCCTTTGCTGCTTGATGTCTACTACAGTTATGCAGTTACTGAACACTGAAGATGAACTTATCAAGTAGCCTAATCAAAACTTATTTGTCTGGTTTTAGTAGTTAGATTTCCCCATTTCAATATAGACAATGCGTACTTTTTTTTCTATTGATAAAACCTTGCGGAATGCATTTCTACATTTTATAAAGAAAACTGCCTTGAAAGACATTACTCCTGAGCACATTTTTAGCTTTAAAATCAGCTGTGCAATGCAATATGTGTAACATAGAATAATCTTTAAGATTCCTGCTAGCTGGCACTGGAAAGAATCTTCACATCCCTTGTTTCCCCTTTCCTGCAGGACTCCCTGAAGATTACATGGAAAATAGCTCTGTCTTGATGTGTAACAGAGTTCATGTAAAAGCTCCAACTCATAGTGACATTGGTGAACTCCAGCAGTATAGCACACTGCATAGATTTGTACATACTGTATATAAAGTTTGAAGAATTTGAACCTTTGTATAGATCTTTCTAGGACATCAAGCTGCCTTGCTGGGTGGGAAAAGGCTAGCTAGTGAGTGATGGCACGGAGAAGTGTATGTTTTTGATGTACGCTGTCTCTGATGACAAAATGGGGATTGATTTGGTCCATTACAACCTTCAAAGTTGTGGGAAGTATCCTGTAAGCCCAACCAGGTCATATGCAAAGATATCAGCAATTTCTCAAGTCTTTTCCAGAACCCTTAGAATTTCCAAAGCAACTAAAATTGGCTTCTATTACTTATATTCTGTGGGGTAGGGGTAACAATTCAATTTTGAATTCAATTTCAGTGGGCAACAATTCCATTTTTGTTGTAATGTCTGATAAGCAAATGAAACAAGCGTCTCAAAAGGGAAACTTTTCACCAATCATTAAGTTACTTAAATTTATAATTCTCAAAATATATGTTGCTTAGATGAACTTGCATATTCTCCAAGTGCTTTTCTGAGCTATGTTGTGTTTTTTCAGATCTGGGTTTGTTGTTTTCTTGTGGTTTGGATTTTCTTGCTGTTGATGTTTTGGTTTTGGCTTTGTTTTGTTGGGTTTTTATTGTTGTTGTTGGTAGTTTGAGTTTTTTTAAATCCTTGTTGGTTTTTGTGTGTATATGCATGTGCGCATAAATTGGGAAACATCATATTTCTCTTATTCCTAATTGATCTGTCTGAGTTTCATAGACTAAGACTGGGGTTGTTGTTGAGGAATGATGTTTCTCTATTTTTATGAGTGCCATGTAGTTTGAAGTGTAGTTATAGATTGTTGCTCTTTAAAACCCATTCCAGAACTGAATTTTAAATTACTTTCCCACAACTATAATTTCTATTGCTGAAGTCCACAAGGAGGGCCTTGAATTTCCAGTGAACCACTGAGAGAATCACACTGATCTTGCTAGATACTTTGGAGACAAAACATTCCCTCAAAAGCACTCATAAGCACATAATTGGACCATGTCAAACCGGCCCACAGCATCCAGTTACCAGTTTTGCCCTGTGCTTTCTATCTGATAACAAGAGAGCCAGCAGCCAGTAACTGCAATGAGTAAAAATTCCTGAACAGCCTCAAGGCTCTGATGATTTACTAAAACCTTTAACAACACAGTTTATGCTTCCGTATATTTTTCCTATCACTGCTGCAACTGTGATTTATATAAGGAGTGCCTGTGCCCACTTTGGAAATACAGTCTTATGTTGTGCAATCACTTCCGAGCTGTTCTGCACGCTGTGTACTTTGATGAATAATACTTCACACAGAGACATTCCCAGCAAGCACAGAATTCGGGAGGGAGAGGAAAAAGCCAACCCTGTATACTACTAAAATTGTTTCTGTTTGCTGGTGAAGGTAACCAGCAGTTTGTGTGTAGTGGCATTTTTTCACTGCACACTTCAGAAAGGCCTTGGTGGCTGTAGGCTACTGTGCTCTTGCCCTTTCCTAAACCCACAACAGAAGAATACATTGCTGGCACCCACATCTATAATTCTAAAGGTCCTATTTTCCATGCCAGTTTAAAATAACCCTTGGGATCACATGAGTGTATTTAAAGTCCCTGCAGTGTGTTTAACTGAAAGAAGTTGGTGATGTGACTGACAATCTCTACTAATAGGTTTAACCTATGCCAAAGTTTCTGTTTGAACAGGCAGAATGCCTGCACTAAACTGACAGCTTGAAGGCCATGGAAAAGTTTGATTAACTTCCTACAGATACTTGATCTCTGGCCATGGAGGCTAAGCCTCCACATAGTTTGTAGAGGAGCTTTGTAGAAACTTCATTCCTTCTTTTATTATCTTTGGAGGCTCCTTTTACATATACAACCTGAATAAAATAATCCCAGCAAAGATGCAACCTAACCCCTGTAATCTCCACACTTGTCTAATCTTCAAAAAAACCTTGATAGTATTACCTTTTGTAATGACTCTTCATTTGAAGACGCCAATTATGTCTTCAACTGTTTCGCTTATTTTATGTTGAATTAGTCTATTCCCTAAAACATTAAGATTGATGGTTCACTCCTTTCTTGTTACCATCTCCAAATTAGCCGTGGTGGCTGATGATAGTAATACCATCAACATAATGTGGCATGTTGTTGTTATTGAAAAGAATTAATCTTTTGTTGTGATTTTCACCTTTTAAGTAAAATCTGAATCTCAGACCAAGCATGAAAAAAAATTTAAAAAAAGTTTTTAATTTTCCTAGACTTTGGGGGTTCTTTCATAGTGATTGTCATAAGCAGGTGATTAGATATTAAGCTATCACTGTTGAACTATGTATAAGAAACAAGAGAGATTTCCTAGTGGGGTGCTAAATTAAATAAAACGTCAGATGTTACTGTGTGTGGTATTTAAGGCTGGTCAGGAAAGAAGAATTCTGCTTTGGCAAATCATATAAAGTTTTCTAGACTAGGTTTTGTCCCACACTGGAGAAATCTCAGATCTTTCAAAGCTGGTGTAATGGGAACATGAACCTTGACTTTCTATATCCCTGAACTGTAAGACCCAGACTGTAAAATCAGCCTCCTAAAATATTAGGTTGGTGCTGTCTCATCTTATCTGAGAACTGACTGGCCAGTAGGTTCTCCTGGGAAGAGAGCTGTCACCATACTCCAGTATTAGTCAGAGCTGGTGAGAGAAATCTCCTACTTCAATTTTTCTGAGAAGCCAATTGGGAAGGGATTTAGTCCTTGATTTTTCTGCATTCTAAATAAGTGTTCTCATGTCATCTTTGTCTGCCAAAATGCCATCAAAATCCTGAACAGTAGTCTTGGTTTAACTACTGGTAAAAATTGTCTTTTCAATGATGGCAGCAAAGAATTAACACAATGAAAGGCAGCAAAAAGTGTATTTCCACCATGATGGATGGAAATGTGGATACATACTATTAATATGCATTTTCCACCATACCAAGGACATCTTGGCCTCTTTTCTCTGTTCCTCCCCCTTGGTTTTCCCCATCCTTACAATTTGCAAGCTTCCACCAAAACAGCAGCTGCCTGAAAACCAGTGTGATTTTTGTGTGGGGACAAAGTTGCTGCTGTAACTACAAGGTACATTAAACAATTTTTAAAATTCTTGACTCTAAACACACTATTGGACAAAGTAGAGTAATTTAGAGTTATTTATTTCTGTCAGTACCAATTTTTCTGTGTTATCTTCTTTTAAGAAATACCCTCTTGACATATATAATGCTGGATAAATGTTTTTCATTAATCAGAAATTTGTTTTGAGGCATTCAAGAGATAACTACAGTAATAATATTAAATGCCATTATATAATACAAGTCCAAAAAAAAAGTCGAGAAAAATACATCATTATTTAGTTATGAGAGGGAAAAATCCAGTGAATTTGCTGTGTAATAGTTACAGATCATGTGTCTATTTTATTTTTATATCTCATCAGATATGAAAATGGATCAACTATTTGTGCTAAATTATTTCATTTTCTCAAAATATAAGAATACATAAAAAGCTTCCAATTCCTGACTTGTGAACTATGAAGAAGCTACAAGAGAAATGCTTTCTCTAAAGGACCTTGGATTAAGCATTTCTCAGTCTAAATATTCTTTGGCTCTTTGCCATTCACTGGCTTCATCAATCATTTGCACTTATATAGCACTTTGCAAACACTATTAAAATTATGTCTTGCCTCATTCCTATGTGAAAGGTAAATATCATGCCATATTCATTAGAAAATGTGGATAGATTTATGTAGATACTAGAGAGAACACAGTTAACCAGTAAGTTTTCCTATATATATTTGTGCTTTTCCCTCATTTTGTATTTTTGCAGAGAACAGGATTGTCATGTCATTTATTTAACAGATGTGTTTACCTCTACAGATTGAACCTGTTCTAAATTTGTAGCAATGTATACAACTGTGCAGTCACAGCATGATGACTCTCAATTTATGTTGCTATAATCCATTTGAAATTACAAACCCATGACGGGCCGTGTTCCTCAGTTTCTTCCTGGGACATAGTTAGCATTCCTGCAGTAACCTTCTAAAGTACCCTAATCACTCAAGGGTATTAAAGGAATGATATTGCCCATTGAAAAATGAAACATGGGTGTTAGCACAGGGTTCCTGGGTTGGAACCCGTTACTTGCAATTTATACACAATTGTCAGAACTGCCCACTGATAAGTTATTTAAATTATATAATAGTCTTTGTAAGATATGCATAGAGAGACTGGGAGAGAGCATGCTAAAAACATGTATATGTGTATATATACTGGAACATCTGCTGTACATTCAGGTTGATGTTTTTCTTCATATACATTAGAAGACATTTTTACTCAGAGATTGCATTCTGGAATCAGTATGTCACAAATAGCAAGACTTAGCTATTTGAAGTTTATTCTTAAAACTTTATAAGAATTGATGAAGAAATATTCTTCCTTCTTTTACAGAAGTGCTATTTTCTGGGCCATGTTGAAAGTGGTGTGAGAGAGGCAGCAAAATGAAAGGATGGGAACACAAAATGTGGTTGCACTTTGTCTTCATCCCTGCATCCCATGCTGATCCCTGCCAAGACACTGGAGTAGGCTTTTCCCTCCTGTCCCCCCAACCCCTTGTTCAGCCCTTGTTCCCTGCAGGCCTGCTGGTCCAGGTTGGTCCTGGTGCTTCCAATGAAAAAAGGGAGGAAACTTAGCCTAAGTAGCAGGGGGATGAGTCAGTTACTTTGAGGCACAGGATAAAGAAAGGCTTTACTTACCAGTTTTTACTTGGCAGCAACTCTCTCCCCTTGAGAAAGCTGTAGAGACTCAGCCAAGGCCACTCATCTTCTGCAAGTTATGATTTTTTCTGTTGCTCTGGATTTCTCTCATATTCCAAGCATGTTTGCTGGACTACCTCTATTACCAAGAATTTAAAAACATAAGTGCTGTGAATGAGGAAATAAGACAAGAGAAAACATCTGATGCCAGACCAAAATACTTTTTTTACAGTTGTGACTGCTGTGTTTGACCTGCTAAATTGAATGCTAAAATGGGGCCAGGTAGGTCAGAAGTCCTGTCTTGCATTTCTGGCTTCTGATTTAGAAGAAATAGTAGCAACCCTCTCAGTCAAATTCACAATAACAATGCCATTAAGTAGAGGATCAAGACCTCTTTTCTTTAGCCTGCCAGCAATTTGTCTTGGAATAAGTGGTAATTACTAGCCAGGATTTGAAAAGTATTGCTTATGATTTTCCCTCCTTTGGCATTGAAAGTTTTTTTCCATCTTCTTCCCAGCAAGCTAACTCTTTGAGTAATATATACTTTTATTATTCATATTAGTATAAATTTAGTAGCACTACTATCTGCCTATGGCAGATTTTTTGATGTAAGACAGTGTAGATAAGTTATCTCAATTGCTATCTACAACATAATTAATTCTCAGACAGGATTGAAAGACAGGTCTATTTGGACCTAGTATCATTTAAGCTGAGTGCTATGATTGAGTTTTAGTGCTTGATTTATATAAAAATATTATGAAATGATCATTAATTTCACTAAGAAAAAAATTTTCTCTTTTCATGAGGAAAACTAAGGTGTCTTATTTTCAAGTCCAGCATTTTATTTTTCAGTTCTGCCAGCAAGGTCAAAAGTGGTTGATCATAGAGCTCTAACAGTGAGTATT
Source organism: Agelaius tricolor (assembly GCF_023055355.1). Taxonomy (NCBI): domain Eukaryota; kingdom Metazoa; phylum Chordata; class Aves; order Passeriformes; family Icteridae; genus Agelaius; species Agelaius tricolor. Next base: position 52,111,722 of record NW_027269261.1, read on the forward strand.
CTGGTCTTCCTGTAAAATCTGATATTTTTGCATATTTAGTGCAAAACTCCATGCTTTCAGCCATTAAGCCCTCTTCCACATTCCCAGCTGCAAAGAAGATATTTATAATACAGGCATCATTCTTCATGCCCTACACATAAAGTGTTGGAAAACCTTATTTTTTTTTCCTTTTGGTGTTTTATTTTTAAGCGAGCCACCCAATCCACAATGACCTTACAGAATAGACAATAGAAATTCCACTCTATTTATTTCCTGGGATTTCCTTTCTCTTGTTCAAACACAAGACTAGGAAACATATAAAGAAGTAAAATATGACCTTCATGGAGTTTTTTCTTTCGAAAGCATTTAAAAAAGAATATCCCCTCCACAGTTTTGCAGCACTTCAGGGAACATTTTGGTCTCTTTGGGAAGGAAACAATGCCAGTGAAGTTGTGTCATCTGTGCTACAAGGGGTGGGTACATGAGACAGGCATGAAGTAAACCCAGATGAGAGGAAACTGCAAGCTAAGCAAAACACCTAACTGCTCCATGAAAAAGGAGCTACTTTCCCAGTTCTTATGTGGGTAATGACAATTGGCAGCTGCCAATCATTTCATATCTCAAACAAGTAGGTTTCTTGAGATGAAGCTGCAAAAAAAAGGGGACGTTTTCCTCAGGTTTGAAGCACATGAAAGAGAGGTAAAAGTCTTGTGGAAAGGTGCAAGTGCAGCTGTGGCGGCAGGGAAGTCTCTCTTCACCCAGTATTGCTGCAGTAAGGGCAGAAAGTATGAACCCACAAGCTTCATGAGTTCAGCTGCCTTCCTGCTCGAACCAGCAAAATCTGTTTTATTCCAGGTGCGAGAATCTGTGGTTAAATACAGTGCCAATTACCCCATGAGTAATTATGTTACATATGAAAAAAAAAATTGTATCAAAATTGATTTTGCATCTATTTAGTGTATAGATCGTACATACTATGAAAGTCAACGAGTAAGTACAAGGAGAGGATGGTTCCAGAAGTGAATGCAGAAAGGCAGGAGAACTTGACTCTACGTGTGGATCAGTTACTCTGCCGGAAATCCAATGAAATATGCTTTTATCTTTGATAAGGTATTTTATAGCTTCTCCTTGCATGTATTTCTGATGATATTTTTTTATATATTCTCTCTGGCATACTACTTTCATTAGTTTCCTCTCGCTTTATTGACACGTGTAACATGCATTATTGCTTTGTCATGTATTAGCCACAGGACCACAATGGACTTACAGCTGTTTAGTCCATGGATAAATTTGACTCTGCTGGATGTGGATAAGCTAGGAGTGAAGTTATTTTGAATAGGTGTGCTTCAGTACATTTGTTCTTAAAACTGACTATTAAGTAAAAAGAATAATATTCTCCAAACACATGATTAGAGCTTGAGGGCTACATTTGAAAGGATGAAGGGGGGGAAGTTCCATGAATAAATTTTATAATTGGCAACAGGATTTTAGTATTTATCTCCACAATATCATTTAAATAATTTAAATAGCAATATTAATTAAAAAGCCCACTTCACTAATTGCATAAAAGGTGTAAAGAATAAGTTTTCAAAATTATCCTTTCCTCTGCTTTCAGACTTGGATTGATTTTAGATTGTGGGTCATGTGTAGTACTCTCCAAATTCAGATAGCAAACTATCATACATTTCTTCTATTTCATGACAATTGATAACTTTTAAATGGCTATGTAGCTTTGGAGCAGATCTGTTCCAAAAAAAAAGAATCTGCTTAATTCCCATGATATCACTTAGGCCCTGATCTTGAAATCACATTTGCACAGATGGACTCCTGTGTCCAGACTGAGCCCACAAAGAGGCTCCAGACAATGAAGGCATTGGCTCATGGAAATCCAATTGCAAGATCAAGACCCTAATTCCCTTTAGTTTTGTCTTTTCCTAATGAGAGCTGTCAATTACTTATAGTAATTAGGTGGGCAATGGATGTTAATAGGACGAGATTTTAAATATGCTACTTCAAAATTATATGAATAAATCATACAAATTTCTTTGCCTGTCTTTTACCATATGTCCTCCTTTAAATCTATTTCATTTGTTTTATATCTCTTAAAAAAAGGCACATAATACAGAGGCATCACAGTTGACTTTGATGAACTTTAAAGGTGAGGTGAAACTTTTCAATAAGTCACAAAAGAGAAATTTTAGTGAACAATGGAATTGTTTGATTTGAAAATAAAGTTATGGATTTACTAGTAGAGATGCTTAATTTTGTTATTTCTTTTTTTATGTTAGTACTCACGAAAAAAAAATTTCTACAATAAATGGCTTTTAATTTGTACATCAGAGGGAATGAGATTGTAATGCTTATTTTGGTTATAAAGACATACATGACTCATGCCTATATTCTTTATGTTTAAAGTTGGTGTCATTTATTAACATCAGTAGAAATCTGATGGGATATCTTTCATTTCCTCATAAGAAAGATATCATGCAAACAGTTGTCAGTAAAATTCAGATTTTAATCCATTTTCCTGAATTTAATGCAACCTTATGCAAATGACGCATTATAATATGCATAGTTAGTATGCTAGGCACTGGATGTCTACTGTGGAGAAAACAAGCTTAAGTTAAGCAGATATGCCTTCACACTGCAGAATGCTCAGTTGCCAGATCGGGTCAGTGCTAGAAAATTACAGGCTCCAGTATTTTAAATAGAGACTTTGCAGAGAGCACCATTAAATAACTGCACAGACCTGTTCATTTCTCCAAGCAGAGGCAATAATTGGTAACTCTTGTCATTCCCTACAAACACAGTGTTCCTCCAAGAATAGCCCAGTGTGATTAGCTCTCAGTAGATCGGCTGTTCCTTCACCAGCTCTCTGGAGTGGCTTCTCCTCTGTGCGCATTTGCAGATAAAGCTGCTGTAGCGGAGCACAGCTGATGAGTCATCTCGCTGAGTTCTGTACATCTGTTCCAAAACAGTTCATTGTTTTCTTGAAAAAAGAACAAACTTCTATTTTTAAGAAAGTCTGGGTGCACAACATTGTTATTAAGGGAAAGCTCAGGCAGACATCTTATAATCTTAGCCTGTGACATGAAGAGCACTCCTGCTGCAGCCCAACAGTAATACTTAGTCTAAAAATGCTTTTTTTGACATTGTTTTTCTATCTGTTGGCTTTTCTCCCTCCTATCTAAATGCAGAATTCAAACTGTCTTTTCCTTCCTAAATCACATTTTATTTCTAGGGATTAGGGGTGATTCAAAAGCAGTTGAAAGCTGAATGCAGCTGGAGTGCTCATCTAGTTCATGTACAATAAGGACTCTTAGCACTTTTACCCATTCCTGGTCTTTTGAAATGCAATATTTCAGCAGGCTCTTTAGTTTACATTTCTTCAAATAACCATAGATACACACATCTAAAAGATCAAGAATTTAAGCTTTCATTTAAAAATAGACCATGGGTATTTCTGCACTACTGAGGAGTCACAAAGGATGATAAAAATGTATACTTGAGCTAAATCATGTGCTGGGTCTTAAAATTATTAATTAGAATGGATTAATTTAGATATGGCTACTGGTTACATTAATTTAGATATGGCTACTGACTACTGTACTGTAACACAATACTTAAACTTGAAGCTCTGTTGGCTAAAACTTTAATGTTTCCAGCTTGTTTAATATTGACTTAGCAATCATCAGAAGGACTTTACTGCTTATAAATGAAATCATTGGTTTGAATATTTAACTCTTAAGACACTAATGCCAACTTTGCAATTGCTGACTCAGTAGTTGGTTAGGATCAGAATCAGGGAAATGTGGAAATAAAGCTCATCAGTCAGAAAAACTGGAGTGTAATTGATTCTGCCTTTGAGCTGGGAAATAGACTTCTTAACTTCAAAAATTCTTTGTACTGCTCTGCAAAGATCAGACTCTCAAATGTTAAACCTTAACACTTTTGCAAGCAGTAGGATTTTAATTTTCACAGTGAATGTATTATGAATTTATGAGGTTTTTAGGACACTAACTGGGGCAAACTATCTTGGTGAAATGATATAAGTGAGCATACAGACAGAAGTGTTGGTAGTTAACAGCATTCTTTGGAATAGTTAAAAAGCCCACAACTGTAGATGTTTTTCTACGAGATCAAAGTGAAAGGGAAATGATAATGGTGGAAAATGGAACTGGTCTGAAGAGTTGAATGAAGGTCAATATTTAAACGGGGCCTACAAAAAAGCTGGAGAGTGACTTTTTACAAGGATTAGTAGTGATAGGACAAGGGCTAGCAGCTTTAAACTGAAAGAGGGTAAGTTTTTGGAAATTAGAAAAAAAAAGTCTTTACTGTGATAGACTGCAGGTTGCCCAGGAAAGCTGTGGATTACCCATCCTGGGGAATGTTCCAGGCCAGGCTGGATGGGGCTTTGAGCAACCTGTTTTAGGGGAAGGTGTCCCTACCCATGACAGGGTGTTAGAAGTAGATGATTATTAAGGTCCCTTCCAGCCCAAATCATTGCATGATTCTATGTTTGCATCTCTTGAAGGGAGATGTTAACTTTTTGCAACACAGTGTTATAGCCATAGTGAGGAGGGAACTTTCCTCTTTGAAACTTAAAGCGGAAAACAATATTATGCTTGCAATATTGCAAGAATCAGAATATTTCTCTTTGAAAATGTCCCTTGGGCTTTCAGTTATGCCTTAGATCTAGGTCTGCTGAATTTAGACACTAGTAATGCAGGAGTCCATAAGATTTCACAGAAAGAATGGTGAACACCATCTGCGTCTTCATATTCAGTTTCTTTCAAGGCAAGGATGTAATAAAATCTCATAAACAGAACAATTACCAAGTAAAAGCCGACCTTTAAAAATCCACTGTCCATACAGGGAGGCCATTGAGTGTTCTTCCAGTGTTCTTACAGCTGGAAACAACATGCTTAATTTTATTCCTGGATGAATGTCCTTGTGTTGACATTGTCCTTTACCTTAAATAGCTGTCCATCTTTATGATACAGTTGTGCATTGTAGCCATGGCCCTGTTCCATATTTGCTTCATTCAGATAGAGAGCTCAAGGTTTTTAACCTTATTTGTTTAATTTTTCTTTTCATACAATTAATCATCCTTTTCCTTCTGAAATCAGAACATGCTAGTCCAGTCGGTATCTTTGCAAGACCTCTCACACAGCATTCAGTGAATTCCCAGGTTCCTTGTATACTGAAAATGGTAAATGTGGTGTTCATGTTGCTGCTGTTGAGAATGAGAATGCAGGGTTGTTTGTTTCAGAAAGTATCTCCAGGTTTTGTTTTTGGATTATAAGACCTTCAGCAGTGAGGTAATGTTTTGAGATGTAACACCTTGGTCAGCTTGGCACTCCCACAGCTTTGTACAGCTGAGGGAAACAGACTGAAATTAAAGTAAAAAATGAGATGTTATTTGTGCCTTTCTGTCAGTAAATGGATCTTGAACCTTGGAATTTTTCCCGTTCCTGGATTGTCTTTCATCCTTCACAGTCTAGACTCAGTAACTTTGTACACTGCAGAGTTTATATTGCTAATCTGTGTAATCCTAGGGAAAAACACACGTTGACAGGTAGAAAAACTATTAAGCCCAGTTGGCCAAGTATCCATTTATTTCATTATAGTTTCAAAGGAAAACAAGCATTACCTGGTAATGCTCTGTGTGCAGCTTCATATATGTGGCACACATGCATATCAAAGCTGTGTGCACACTTGTTTTTCACCCCTACAGAACAACTTTTGCATTAGTTTCCTGATTCTAACCAAATTTGACCAAAGGGTAAAGTTTACAGATTATGAACGTCCTGTAGGATTTTGGGTAAGGAGGTAGGAGGCTTAAAGGTAGGTATCAATTCCCTTCCAACTATGGAAAAAACTGCACTGTGAATTCAGCCTTTATGAGACAACCAAAGACCCATGCTCTGGAGAAATACTTTATGAATGCTCAACCTTGGAAAAGTTCCAGTAATAGATTATATCCTAGATTCTGATGTTCATAAGAAAACTAGTTTCCTTTGTCTTGGAGCTCAGGGACCCACTGCGTAAACTGTGTTAGAATTAAGCAAAATTGCGTGTCTTAAGCATTTGACTTAAGTATTCTGCTCTCACATCGTCTAGGTATGTCTCTCATGAGTTCTTTGAAACTCTTGCTATTTGTTAGTCTGAGTGATCAATAACAATGTATCTAATGCTTATACAAAATCACAGCTTCCACATCTGGCTGCTTGCCTTTGCACCTGATGATTTCTCTGGAGAAACTGTATAAATTAAAGACAGAAAATAAAGGGTATTGTAGAAGTAAAGGCATCACAAATATACTTAAAATACTTATAGTTCAGAGGAGAAAAATGTATGGTCTTTACTCTTGGGGTTTAGCTGAGGATTTATTTAAGGAGCCAGAAGAGAGCCGACAATAGCGTGAAAGGAACAGTAAAAAAAAGAATCACAATTGTACAGTAGGAACAGAGAAGTAAAAATGAATAAAACTCTCAGTCAAACTTGAGAGGTAGCTCAGGAGAATGCTGTGGCCATATCCATTACCCCAGGCTTGGTCATTAGCAAACTTTTTACTTGTGAAAACTGTGTAAGATTGTATTGTGGCTATGGTAACGTGCAAGGCACAGAGCAAGGGAAGGAAGGCTTTAGATCAGCTAGAAAGCACACAGGGTGCTCTCTGTGCTAGTGATTTTTTACAAATATCTGAACTGTCATTACTGAAAACTTTGTCAGAGAATTTCTGTATCTCTGACTTCTCTGACCACTTTTTGTGCTTTTCTTAGAGAAAGGAAAGAAAGATCAAATAAACAAACAGCTCTATCTATGAAATTTTATTTGCAGTGATGTTAATTGGGCAGGGATTTGGGGTTTTGCTCACTGGTTGTAACTCTTGCTGTCTCAGGGGGCTTTGTTTTTCTTATTTTTCTTATTAAGCTCTTTTTTTTTTTACTGGAACCTAGACACTGGGAATGTTGAACTGCTTTTTATGGCTAAGTTGTATAAAATGCACCGAGAACTGACCTTTTAATGCTTCCTATAGAATTAAGAGCTATTGTAGAAGAATATTTATAATTTTTTTTCTAGAGCATGTATCCATCCTGTGGAAGTCTTCTTCTGCAAACACACTATGCCTGTAAAATCTCTCTCTCTTCCACCTCTCTATGGCCCCTATCCCATATGTATATATATATTTTTGCTAAACTCTTCATCAAATGTAGAAGCATCCTGGAATCAGAAGATGAAAAACAAGGAATGTGGTAGACATTTTGACAGACAATTGTTTATTTATTTAGAGATAAATTATCCTTTTATTACCTTCCCAAGAATGCTTCTTGGTCCCAAAAGGAGACTGGAACAGAATATCACTCGTAGTCACTTGCCTGATTTATTTTTTGTTATTGAATAAGGAGTGATTTGCTATGGTGCCAGTGAAATACATTCAGCAGGAATTGTACTCCCAGTTTCAGGAATGTAGCAGGGAGACAAATTCCCTATTTTGCATGGTCTTGTCCTTGTCTGAAGAAGAGAGCCACCTATTTCTGTAAAGCAGTGTCAAGTCTAAAAATAGACAGGACTAGGAAGCAAAAGAAAGCTTTGCTTCCTGCATTCGTGCATCAGTGAACCAGTGCATGGCCCATATTTGTTTATTTAATAGCCTTACCTTTACATGATTTGTTTCTGTTCTTTTATCTGCAATAATGTTATTTTTATTTTATTAATTAAATCAGCAGATGTCAGTTTAAGATGACAGAAAATTGGCTTTTAAAAAAGTTGTTCTTCCCCCTCTCAGTTTTGAAGAACTGAGTTTTGTCTTCAAAACTCAGCCTTCCCTGTCATATTCAGGATAACACTATTGTGTCCTTTGTCTGAGATTCTGATAAGCATTTGTTCCTGCTTGAACACAAAGACAGAACTCTTCTACAGCCCCAGTGGTATTCTGGTATCTATTTTTTGTGCTGTCTTTGATTTCCATGTGAATCTGAGCTTGTGATGAGCTATGTGCCTTCTCAAAGCCTGTGCTCAACCCATGGGAATATGATATTGGACACCAGTGTGATACCAAGACTCAGTAACTTGAATGTATTTCTGTTGCTGTTTCAATCCCATTTGTCCATCAGCACCAGTAATGTGTAAATTGTGAAAAATCCAGTTGTTAAAGTGGTACTGACTATCAACATGAGTTTTATGCTCAAACCTCAACCTTTATAAATATTCCTGGGTATATTAGTTCATGGACACTACTGTTACAGTTTATTGGAAACTGTTTGCATAGATACAGAGGTTTACAACTCCTTTCTACCAGAAGAGTTGCTGACAAGGAAGGTTGAGCTTTTTGAGAGATAACAATATTGGGATTTGTTCAGCTTCCAACTGGAGAAGGTCTGTTTGCACACAGGATTCATTCCAGAGAGGTCTGCACAAACAGCAGCCCTGTTTGGAAATCTGTCAATGCACAGGCATTTATAGAAATGCCTGGTTTCCCTTACAGTCTGTGACTGGAGTGGAACAGAGTAACTAATCCATCAATTCAGTTTGAGCTTTGACGTTGGGCACCATTATCAGGCTCCATGGAAAATAAGTCTTCAGCTATGGGAAAGAAATGAATAATCTTAGTGCCTTCTAGGATTTGGAAAGCATAGTATAAATCTGAGGTTTGGACAAAGTATTTTCCATCAGAAAGCTGAGCTGTGAGAAGCAGGACCTCCCAGATCTACCAAATCCTGTGGGTATTACCGAATGTGCACACATGTGCATGCACATGTACACAGAGCTTGTAGGCAGTGGATACCCTAAGCTTTTATAAATCAAGACTTCTGAACTATCAGCTAGATGTGACCTTGTGTTTTTGCTGGGGGTTTGACAATGGGGAGAAAAACATCTGACATATCTGATTAGAAGCTTGTCGCAAAGTTAGTTTCAATTATTCCTTCTAAAAAATATTGCTTCACAAAGCATGTAAATATTCTTCCTTTAGCATGTAAAATTTTATGGAGTAAAATATTCTTACTCTCAGACTAACTGTCAAAGACACCTTGAGAATTTTGTTATTGAAAGTGCACAAAATTTATGCTTATATAACTCAGTAATTGCAAGTACCTGAATGACCTGGAAGACTGTGCCTTGTTTTAGGAAGAAATTTAACCTCCAGATTGTCCAACTTGCCCCAGATTCCCAGATTTAAAGAGTTCCAATGCCTTAGAGCTTTCACTCACTTTTTGATTGTAACTGTGATTTATTTTCACTTGTTTGACAATTCATGCAGGGATGAGTAAAAGAAGGTATTTGTCCTTGAAATGTCCTATTCTGCCCCAGATCAGGTTGCTTCAAATGCCACATCTGCTCGCTCCTCTCCCAGCAGCAGTTCCTGCCCCGGACTCCTGGGGTGTCCCTTGCTCCCTGTCCTGGCTTCCCTTCAGACCCTGCCCCAGGCCCTTCCTGTCAATGTGATTTACACAACAAGTCTGTCCTACCATCTTCTGGGGTGTAGTTTTCATTCATCAGGATAGCTGAAGCAAGCCCATGGTGGGGGAAAAAAGTGCAACCTGCCTGTGGTGCCCCATCATCTCCCCAGTGAGAGCTGCAGGTGCCAGTGAAGGGTGAGGAGAGAGGTTTGCTTCTCGTTTGGAGCAAACTCTCCATCACTAGAGGGAGGGGTTTGCATCCAGGATACCAGAGCTGCTTATTTCTCCAGGAGACAAGGTTTACCTTCCATCAAACTCATTTCATATTCCCACATGACTCCTAAAATGTTAATAGTGGGCAGCCTTTTAAGTGATAGGTGTTTTGGAAAATATTACATCCTAGTTTAAATAAGGAGTTATTTGCGTTGGATATTTCCCTTTTCCCAAGGCTTGGGAAAGATTTTGAATTGATAGCCTTTTACCAACCTAATAATGCCATCTCCACAGATGGACAGTTTGATTTGTCAACTCAAATCCTGTGGAGAGTGAGGGGATGATAGTAAGAGAGAGGCAGTGGGTGTGGTTGTCCTGTAAGCCAAAAGCAGAGCAGGCATGTCGCCTCCCAGGAAGCATATCCTGGCAGAGGGCAGGTCCAAGGAGATTCCTGTCCTGCCTTTGCTGCTGTGCTGTGCACTCACAGCCTGCTTTAGTACCAGTGAGTCACAATACTTCATTAAAGTCAACAAGCTTTGCAAGAGTTTTCTTTTTTTTTTTTTTAAGATGTGCGTGAACCCGACAACAACATTAGTGCTGATATTGAGACTGAAATAGTCAGTCTTGCAACAATCAAACATGGATTAACTATACTTAGCTCTGCAGGAACATTTAGATCTTTAGATACCTGAGAATAAATCTGTTGTAACTTTTATTTTGATCCCAGAAATATCTTGGAATGAATAGGAAGCTTTTTCTTATTTCTGCATAGTACAGAATAATTGATTTTTCTGGGGGTGATAATTGAAAGGGTGTTAGCCATAGTCTTAAAGGTTACAGACCAAAATTAATATCTTAGAGAAAATCAAGCTGATGTTCCATGAGTTAATTCCTTTCTACTTTGAAGTGTATATTTAATAGCATATGATGTTCCCTAACATTTAGCAGGTACATGTTTTGATTCCATTTATTCAGGTTTATGGTTAAACATATCCATTTACACATACTGCTTTAAACACAGCAGGATTGAAGCACTATTCATTTTATCCATCTTAAGCTTTTTGCATTTGTTTTCATCTTTTCCCACTGCGCTAAGATCCTCAGAAACATTAACATTTTTGATGCTGTAATATAAATGAATCACCTCAATGTCATGTTTTAAGTCGGTATTTCTGTCCCCCATCTCCACAGTACTTTGGCTTCATCCCCACCCTATTAGCTTAACTCACACCCCCAGCACTGCATAGATTTTATCAGTGGTGTTTAAATACACTACTGTTACTGAGGGGTTAAGCAGGTAGGATGATTGCACTAATAAAAATTGATAAGTAGTCAGGTTATCCTTCCTAATTTATTGCCATGGCAACAGACAGCACATGTGGCTTGTTGCTGAAGAACAGAATGCTAATAATCAAATGTGTCTTACCCAAATGAATATATAACACAGCTTACTAATACAGTGCCTTGACATTGTATACATTACTGAACAACAGCATGCATTAATTCTGCATCTAAGCTCCTTGATGCATATGCTCTGGAGAACAGGAAAAATGAAAAAGCACGTCTGCTACATCAAAGCTGTTCATTAAAGTAATGTATTTTAAATAGTATATATAGTGAAAGATCCAATTCTCCAACACTTATCTTGTTTATTTCAGTATGTGGTTGGTATACTAGGAAAATGAAGTAATGCATAGTCATTGTGAGATGGCATAAAAATAACCAACACAGCATAGGAGTTCAATTAAGCAATAATCTCAGGGAAAAAATGGTCATTACTAGCAGTTAATGGTTGGTTTGTTAGTTAATGGCCCAAGGCAAAGCTGAAAGCAGTTAAGCCTCTAACAAACTGGTTGTGAGTTATGGTAACAATGGTTTTGCTGGGGATTTTTCCCCCATTATCATAGTTTATGACAGAAATAATGTATTTTTAAAGACAGTTGTTTTTACACAGGATGTTAACTGGAAATGTGGTGCTTCAAGGAAATAAAAAAATTTTCTACCCGAAAGGGACAAACCCACAAACTTTAGATACATATGTAGTATGTATTTTATACATGTATATCCTATATGTATTTCATATTAAATATAAAAACTATGCTGTACATACATGTAATATCTTAGGGATTATGTATGAGTGTAATTGTCAATTTGAAAATTTCTGTATCATTGAAAATCCACAAAGTTTATCTGTGTGTACATACACATATTTACATAGGCCCATATATTTATGGACATTCTCTGTGTTTACTTTATACATACACAGAGAAACACCAAACTTTAGCCTTTTTGCCAATGTCCTCTATATACTGCAGTCAACTGATAAGGAGAAGAAAGAACACAAGAAAAAACTTTCAAAGTTGGCAAATCAGGTCATCCCACTCATCCCAGTGTTCTACAAACATAAAGCCTCTGGTTCATCTGAAATCATCAATACCATCATTGTTTTTTAACCTGAGATCTTGTACCATACTCTTTTGCTTTGCACATAATATTAGAATTAATTTCTTTACAGAGTCTTCCTTTCTCTTAAAGGCCTCAGGGTTTGCTGTAACCAGAACAAGCCATGGACTCAGGAAGCTTGAAACAGTTGTGCCGGGGAATATAATATCGTGTCTATTTTAACCCAAAGCTTTGTTATGTTGAAATGGATATTTTGCTCATGGAAATTGTTGGGATGCAAGCTCAGTCTACCTCCAGAAAGCAAAAGGGTGATGGGGTTTTAATCAGCTTCCTGAAAGTATCTTGATAAACTGAAATGATTGGTGAAAATTGCCAGGATGCTACAGTAAAATAGCTTTACAGTGAATCTGAGGTGAGGCAATTTCAGATAAGACAGGAAACCATAAAGCTGCCATGAACATAAAGCAAACTATATTTACAGAATGAGTACCATATATATTCATTCTGAAAATTTTCATGATTACTGTATAGCATTAGATCATTTATTTAGATGCTGGTGTAGGTAGGGTGACAATTCTAGGAATGGTGAATTTAGACTAGATTGCATTCTGGTGCCAGCTATTTTTGTACTTGTAAAATAATTTTAAGTTGGATATGAAAAAAAAGAAAAGAAAAAAGAAGACCTTCTTCCCAGAATTTTCCAAGAGTCAAGGTTTCCCATAAGATCCTCAAAGGATGGAATTTTATATAGGAGCTTCAAAACTACTTTTCACTTTTGAAAACTGTTCTTAAACATGTATAAATATATGTAAAAAAGGTTTTTTGACAAAAGTCAATAAATGAACAATCTTCAAATATGTGTATACATTGTGTCAGCTTTGCCTTCTTCCAATTTTTTTTTATTTTCCAAAGGACTCTCTGCACTGTGCAATAAAATAAAAGAATGGCCACACTGCATAGTCTCTTCGTAGACTAGGCTCATTTCTGAACACTGGCAATATTCTGTCCTCCCTGCTGTCCAGCAGAGTTTTCAACTAGTGCTTTAGGATACATTTCTTCCTTTCTTATCAGGTACTTGAGACTCACCAGTGAGAGCTGCTCCTCTGAACAGGTGTTACTGGGATTGCAAAGGAAGTTGCTATTGTGTGGGATCTCTTTCAAGTCTGAAAAACAAGTAATTGAACTATGAGACAGTGGGAGGGTGGTGGAGGTGGGAGGAAAGACTCCTTTTCTTAAGCTGCTGAATACTGTTATAAATACATGTAGCAAGGAAAGAATTCAAAGTTCCTCACAGATATCAAACAAGTTTTATAGATCAATTTCAATCTGATGTACCATGAAGATAAAGGCAGGACCACTGGGCTGAATCACCAAGCCAGGTAGGCACACTTAAAGGATCAGATCAAGAAAAGACTATTTCTAACATTTCCTGTAAGAACAAACTGCAGCACTATGTGTTCATGTTCCATGAGGCTTTACATTGGGCTCAAAATGTCAGAAACTACAGCAGTTTAACTACTTGAAAATGTTAGAAGAAATATTGCCTGCAAGCCCAGAGTCCTATTATCTTTGACAACTATCTGTACCAAAATAGCTCTTCTCCCACTAGCAGTCTAGCTCTTCATCTATTTAAAATCGAGGTTAGGTCTGACCCACTGATAATATTTCTATCCCTTTTTTTTTTTTTTGTCATTTTAGAAGAACATTACCAATTCTAGTATCATCACTGAACACAGGTTTGGTTTTAGCATCTATGGACTAAAAGGACAGAAAATATTTAGCTGCAGTGACATGACAGATGACTCTGTCACTCTAAAAAGAGCAGTGCCTTCCTCAGTAGTGCATCCTAGGGAATATCTCCATCCATTTTCACAGTGATTTTGATGTAGAAAACCAATAATGTGAAATGTACTGGTTGAGATGTCTTCACTTATGGTTTTCTGACATTGGACATCCAAATCATCATAGGAAAGAATTGCAATTATAAAATGGCTGATAGCTACCTCAGGGCTGTCTGTATCAACAGGACAGTGTGAGACTGGAATGTTTTACCAGCTATTAGGAAGTTTTATAAATCCCTGATTCACTTACCTGAAAAACCTTTCCTCAAAAATCCTTGGATGATATTGCCCTTTCTCAGAAAATGGATAGTGGATAAAAGAAATTTAGATTATGCAGACTGAACTGCACCAAGTCTATCGTGAACTTTGTAGATAAGTGGACACTTAACACCACCTAATTGACTTTTGGAGTTAGGAACTCTGAGTCAGTGCTATATTCTGTTTTAGTGTTACTTAGACATCAAGGGCTAAATCCATGAGGGATGGAGGTATTGTATTGCAAGGATGAGTACCTAAAATAACACCCAACTCTGCAAGTTCTCCACAATGTGGGAATGCAGAAAGCCAAATAAATAAAATGACCACTACTGAAGTCATCCAAGAGGAATAAGAACTTGGGGCATTAAAATAAGTCCTATATCAGACTGCAGATGGAAAAGGGATCCTCCAACTGTAAAGGAGTGTGTGGAACCTCCCCAGTATAATGAAAGTATGCTGGAACAGTCAGAGGGGTTTTTTTGTTGTTTTTTTTTTTTTTTTCATGTAAACCAACATATAAGGAAATCCAACATTGTTAAGAGTGTTCTTGTAAGATGTTGAAAAAACCAGAATAGTCACCTCTTTGAAACTGACTTCTTTAACTGAGAGGCTGAATGGTCATTTTATTAGTTTCATTATAATGTGAATGTTAGATGCTCGATCTCAGGGGTTAAACTAGTATAAACAAAATCTTTCACAATCCAGATGAGTACTCTAACCATTGAATTATTTACTAAGAGCAGACAGTGGGTTTCATAATTATCTTAATTCTCCTCTGAGTAAGGCTCAAAACCTCAAAAACAACAACCAGTTCTGACTTTGCTGTAAAAATGGAAGTGGAAGCCATCTAGGTAACAACTTCCTCAGAAACATGGATTTCAAGGACCTTTATGGACTTGGATACCTAATGTATCCTTTTGAAAACCAAGCCCTTTTCTGTATACAGCCCCAGGGCTTTGCTGCACAATGATAAAATAAAAAGGCAGCCCTATACCCTGGCTTGAAACATGTGGTGCTCTATATAGTTCTACTTTTCTGTATATAAAATGATAGCTAGAGATATTTTTTTGACAATATTCAAGCACTAATTAGATGACTTCTCATTTTCGGACACACTGAGTAATTACACAAAAACCCTAAAGTCACTGAACAATGAGTGCACAGGATCACTGAAAAATCACTCCCTAAGTGTTTGCAAATCTCTTTCACGGCTAAAGATGTGGCATAAGTGTTCAGTATTATTAGTGCTATGTGTAGATTATGTTGCCTCAGTTGTTTCAGATCATGTCTAATCAGGATTTTTCAAATCATTCCCCTCTGCATCTGGAAAGGAAATTAAATCCAAAAGTCTTCTGTACATCTGAAAGTATTTTGTGTCAGAGTTTGAGAGAAGCTAGAGTCAGACATGAGGACAGGGCAGGAGGGGGAGTTGTATTTGTCAGGAGACAGCAGCCTTAGGCAGTGAACTATTTGTTCAAACAACAGTGAGAAATAGGAGTGGAGTGTGAGAGTCATATATACAGAAAGTATCAAAATAGGGGCAAGAGACAGAAACAGAGACAGAAACATGATTCTGTAAATGAGCAGGGATGAGTAATAAAGAGAAAGCTGAGGAAAAAGAATAGTGGAGGATGGGAGGGAAATAGGGCCTTTCAGTGGGGAGCAGGGTAGGTGCTGAGGAGAAATGAAGCAATCAGAAATCATTACAGAACTGACTGCATGGCTTTAATTTTGCCCTTTTGTGCATGCACACCACAAGTCTATCTTTCCTTATGTAATCTCATGCTATTTTTTGCCCAGGATGGGCTGTGTCTCGGGAATGCCTGGGAGCTGTGCAGCGGAGGAGACAGCTGCTGTGCAGCCTGGGCTGAGGGAGACACAGCCTTGGGAGTGGGGCTGCACACAGAGCTGCTTCTCAGCTACCAAAGTCTCTCTTAAAAGGGAGACCTCATAAACATAATCCTGACTGTGTCAGCAATGAGAATTTCGGACTAAAACCTGTACACGCTTTCTTAGAATACCCTTCTTGGTAGTATAAGAGGGGCCTTGGGCTTCTTGATAGAGTAAAAAGCATTTTAATCCCAGAATGCTCTGAAATTCACAGATCAGGGAAATTCAGGGACTGATACTCAGAGCTGGGTTTCAGTATACTCAGAGTGCAAAAACATGACACCCAATGTCACACATCAGCAGAAGAGGATAGGACTGAATATTGAATAGCTATCCAGTCAGGATATATAATCTCCATATGCCATACAAAGATGCTGTCAGATTTATTTTAAGTGCTTTATAAAATATAGATAAGCAGTGATTCTGGGTAGACCTTGGAGAAGTGGGGAGAGAAAGGCAATGAGACTTTTCCCTTCTCATGTAGCCCTGCTTTGTATGGTGATGGTTTTTTGCCTCAAGTTTTTTCATAATCATCCTCATTTCCTATTCTGAGTTCACATGCCTTTCTGTCTTATTCAGATCCCTCTTTTTGCACATTATAGTAGAGAACTTCCAACTTTCTTCCCATTACACAGGAGCAGTAGGTGCAGTGTTGGACTCCTGGCACAAGAGAAATGTTCTCAATCCTTCTGGTCAAGGAAATAGAAGCCCTTGAGTTTTGACCAACCAGAATTAGAAAAAAAGGCTCTGGAAGCTTCACCCCTACACTCCAGATTGCAAGTTACATCGTTTGGGTGGAATTGTCAACTATTTGCCAGATCATGGTTGAAAAAATAATATGAGAAAAAGCATCATAGCCTTTTTGAAGGCAGCAGAAATTGCTGAAATTTAATTTTTTTAAGTCAATTGCAAAAAGAAAAATCTTATAGCAGGAAGATGGTGACTTCTATTCCACTATAATTACAAAGTTGCATAGCAAGGAAGAAATGTAAACACACTGATGAACATGATATAGGCATCTAGAATCTATAGGAAAACAGAAACAGACACACACAGTGCAGCAGTTAACAGCTAGTTTCTCCCAGAAGATGAACAAATATTATTAGCGAAGATTTTTGGGAGATTTTGACAGTCTCCTGCAGTATACATTTTTTCAACTAGGAAAAACATCTCATTCACCTTTTGAAGATGTAGTGTGTTTAAGGCTAAGCTGTAATTAATACATGCATTGATTTTGTGGTAGGAATTGAATGCTTCAAAACCAAAGCTCTGAAATGGCACCGGGAAGAAGTTCTAGTTTAACAAGAGAATGAAAATAGCTGTGGTAAGTATTAAATTTGGAGGCAATTCTGCTGGATAAGGAGAGATAAAAGGTGATAATTCTTTGAGAACAGCTGGCACCAGGTGGGACTTGCTGGATAAAGTTTGACATTGGGAGACTAAGACTGGCAAATAGTAGAGAAAGGAAAGCAAGCGATGGAGGCAGTCCTGGAGAACAGGAGGCCCGGGCTGGAAGCTAGGAGGCAGATGGGCTTATCTGCTGGAAGGAATACACTAGCAGTAAAACATGCCTTTAAAATAACATTTAAGCAGCAAAATAGCTCAACAAAAAGTTGTAAAATAATGATTAAACCTGTGCAAGCACAATGTGTTGTAGAAGTAACTCCTAGCAGCTCTGCTGGGTGAAGAAATCCCCCAGGACCATGAGCAGGAATTCTGGGGAAATCACGCTCTTTAGGGTGGTCACATAAGGAACCTGTACTTCTTGTGGTTGGAACCATGTATGTATTTCACCTCTTACCATCACCTCTTACTTTCCTTTGGGTGGAGTCCAACCTCCTGTTCAGGCAACGAGGTTGTACCCATCTCTCATACACTAGAGAAAGAAATCAGAGACACCTTCCTTTACCTGTCTTTAGCAGATGGTGTGTGTGTCTGTCCCAGTGCTTAAATTAATCCCGTCCCAATTCTCTGATGCTATGGTCTATCTTTGTAAGGGAAATCCCTGCTCAATTATCAGCTTCTACTGGAACCATTCAGTTGATTTCAGCAGAGAAGTAAGAGCACAGCCAGATGAGAACATTTTTAGTGGATGCTGAAAAAATGTGGAAGCAGCTATTGGGGTTCTGAAGGAGAGGTTTTTCTGTGTACAGCTTTTATTGTGAAATAGAGAACAGTGGCTTTGTCTGGGTTGAGGCAAAGAAAAGGGTATGTCTCTGCTGCTGTTTGAAGCTACCCCCAGTTTCTATTTGCAGGTGGTATAGAGAGTGAAAGGTGGCCAAGAGACTGCCTTCCTGGATATGAAGAGATCACTTGTTTTCAACTTCTAGTTTCATGAATTGATAAATCTCCTGCTATTGGTAAGACTCTATAATTATAAAAAGAAAAAAAAGAGAGAAAAATGAAAGAGAAGAAATGGAGCCTTGTGCAAAGGTGTGCTCAGCAGATCTATTGTTTTTTCTTTGATTTTTCTTAGGCAGAATTAATCTTCTGGAATGCAAGTTAATCTTCAAAAGGTGATTTTCCTTTGGAATGCAAATTCTTATAGTGATGCTTCCCATAGCACTGAGGGAATATGGTAATGTTACTATGCACTGATCCAACTATTTCCATTTACAGCATTCAAATACTCATAGACTTATTTTCATGACCTCCTGTGAAACAGATAAACATTGGAATTGGATTTATACTACTAGGGACACTGGGGCAAAGCTTACAATCCATGGCCTTCCAGTAACTGGTGAAGGTATTCAGTTTCTACTCAAACCTACCCCTAGACAGTTAGTGAACTGCTTACAGCTGTTAAAACTTACTTTTGGTGGCATCAGTGAAATAAATGTATGGGCATACTTATGTCATACTTATGTCATAAGCTTGTTCTGAAGATCAGATTGGTAACTATTTACACTGCTGACCACTGCATCTGCTGCGTGAGCTGGTTGGCATTGATCCTCCCTAGGGTCAGCAACACTCTAGAGGCACAGAGCCTTAACATTCTTCTAGCCCATCTCCAGACACATAGTTTAGAGTTAGGGATAGCCTCCTTTCTCTGCCTAAAGGTATCCTGAGGTCGTCTTTTCCTAGACATAAGATTTTTTTCAGATTTTTGGGTTGACTCCACACACCCCAGAAATGTGAGAAGAACAGGGATCCCAAATTCATGCTCAGATATATACTTAAGCTTTCTCTTCATTGGTGAAAACAAAGTTTTGTAGTATTGGGGCGAGTCTTTAATTTCCTAGGTCTCTGTAACCTGCCTTTGCTACATAAATTTTGTGCCCTTTTTTCTGATGAACTTTTGGAGGGACCTGAGACCATCCCTCCGGGGACAGATTTTGTCTGAGTTTTATTTGTGTATGCCAGGGTTGGAGGTACTGCTGCCAGTGACAAATATCTCCATTTCAAAGTGAGAAGATGCAGGAATATCTGCTGAGATATATGTATCTGTTGTATGAAATTAATGCTGTGGAAGAACTTATTCACACATCACGTTTGTGTCTGTAGTTTAAATTAGGGAATGTTTTTCATAGTATTTTTTTTTGTGCAGTGCGTGAGGGAATCAGAATTTGTGGGAGAAGTTTGTTACTCAGAAGAAGTGTCAATCTTGTGGCACTTAAATCTTCTCATATATAGTTTAAAATGAACTGTTGGTTCTTTTTCAAACTAGAAACCTTTCTGACCTTAGAAACAGCAGTCTAATAATATTGCCTGTAAATGTATTTATTGAAATAAATGTTTTGTTAAACCTGTAAGTGGGAGAAAAGTTCATCTTTTATTGATCTGTTGTTCACTCTGTTTTGAATTTAGTGGTTTGGTACTAACCCTTCATGCAGATATTGATTATTATTAGAACAAGGAGAAAAAGATTGTGGGGGTGGAGGGAGTTTGACAGGCAGGCCTGTTTAAATTTGATGAAATACCCATTGAGAAAATCTGAGAGGTCTTATTCAACAGAAAGACCAAGGCATATTTACTTGGAAATGCATATGATTGTGATTCATTTGAGACATTGATATTGTGTGAATGAAAATGTATTAAAAGGGAAGACCTAATGGCAACAGAGATATAAACTGGAAGCAGAAATCCCTTTCAATCTACAGATAAATAGGCTAACTATTTAAAAATATGCTAAAATTTTATAATATTTAAAGGGAGCCAATATCTAACGATCATTATCAACAGTTTTATATCTGTCCCATCTTAATTTTGCTCTTCTGAATATCATTTAAGTTTCTGAGTTTTCAGAGCTAACCCTCAGACTTTTATAATGTTCTTACATGAGGACAAGTATTAATTTCCTTATTTATCATCTGATTTTATTAATATGTAGAGTTAGTCAACATAGAATGAATCTAGAATTCATTGCCACAAGGTGCCACCAGGCTCAGTGGGCTTCAAAGAATGATGATGCATTAAATACCTAATGAGAACTTCTGTGATTTCACTTCTCATAAGAATGATCCTATGATGACACTTCCTTTTCTTTAATATATAAAGCATGACCCCTAAGATTCAAAGTGGAAATCTGGTTTGCATTATGAAGATATTTGTCCTATAGACACATTAATCCTCCTCTTGATTTCTCACCTTTTTCTTTCAAAGACCACAGATTAAATACTGGATTTGATATATCACCAGTATGAAGGAAATGAAAATTCTGGTGTTGCTATCATATTAATATGTATGCTCTTTTTAGGATCACAATTTGTATTCTTTGTGTTGTCTGTTCCTGCTGATATTGTTTCTGACAAGATTTCATTGTAGTGTGTATTGAGTCTTAAAGTTATCAGCACAATCCTGTATCCCCAAACTCAATACTCCAGATTATATTAATTTTTAGAGCTGAATAATTTGCAGTGATTTTTTACCAGTTACATTGCAGTACTTAATGAGAAATATTGGGGCCTACATATACAATGCCATCAGAGAAGAATACTATGCACTACTCAGTAAGGAGATCCAGTGCTAAAATCTGAGATTTCCCATTTTTGTGGGGTCTGATTTTCCATGCCACTTAGTTGGTATAGATGAGGTTTTACATGTGGGAGATCAGGCACCACATCTGAACTCAGATTAATCATACTCTATAAAACCTTATTTGGAGAATGATAATGTGAATATCTAAATTATGTTATGGAACATAATGGTATATATACAAATAATAAACTTAGAAGAAAAGGTCATTGAAAATGTAAAAGTATAAGAACCTATATTTTTCTTTTCCATTTTTTGTCTATTTTTCTTTCTTTTTCACCATATGCCACATGTGGATATGTGCATAATAAACTGATTGCTATTATTCCTTTATTTGATGGTACAATCATCCACTAAAGAAGCCAGAGTTCCCAGCTGTACCTTTTCTCTTTGAGAAAAACATATCTATTTTGCTCCTTTATGTAATGTGTTGCAGTTTCTTTTGCTTCTTCAACAATGAGAGTCTTTTCCTCTATTTTCTAGTTTTATGATTTCTAGAACAGAAACCTTTCCCTATATAATATCCTAGAGCTGCTATGAAATCACCTGTAAAAATAAATGTTATCATGTTGTCCTTGATATTTTTTGTCACTCTAGGCATAGGTGAGCTGCATCATGCCAGGGAAAAGTAATGTGAAGAACTACCAGCAGAGGATATCCCTTCCAGAATTTCCAGGTTGGGGTGCATAACACAGCTGATCCACCCCTTTATTTTTGCTTTGCACTCAGGAGAGAAAGTGGAAGAATGGGACTGTAGCATTCCCCACAGCTGTGTGTGCATCCTTGCATCTTTTCTCCTGCTGCTTATTTAGGGAGCAAGCTGCCCCTATGAATTGCCTCACTGGCTTGTTCCTGACTATATAGAACAGACAAGCTTCTTGTGGTCCTATGCTGATGAGGAAGGAATGGTTATGAATTGAGTGCTGAATTAAACAAATCCCAGTAATTGAAAATCAATATTTTTCTCAAGCTGCCATCTGCAGGTGTTTAGCTGCAGACCGCTGATGCAGTAGCTGAGCCTTACGCATGAGATGCTGAGACACTGCTGGGAATTAATTGGTGAATTAATTAGAATACAAAATGAGCAAACTGAATGAGGTTCAGGAAACAGGTCTATCTGTGTGGATATTTTCACCATAGGAGTCTCCCTTTACCCTGCTGGGCTCATGGTGTCTATCTATAATCCCAGGGTAAGAAAGTTCAGAGCAGGCAGTCCTCTGAAATAGCTGTCAGCACTTTACTTAAACATTGAAGGCTGTCATAACCTAATCCTTCACTTGTATAGCATGAGTCCCTTTCAGGCATACTGAATAAAGTTAACAGTCACTTACATGAAGGAAGTAGATTGTTCTGTAAAGCATAAACACCTTTAAATTCAGTTTTTAAATTCCCTTGCAGCTGGTTTACATTTCTTTGTAGAAGACAAAAGTAAAAATGTATTTATCATTTTGCCAGATACTTCTGAGAGTGATAGCATTACAACTGCAGGTGTGCAGATGCCAATTATGTCTTTTGTAGGCTAGATAAAGGAATAGCAACAGTGTGATGTTTGTAAATATTTACTGCAACTTAATTCAGTATTTCTTTACTAAGTTACTCATCCAGACTAACAGGCATATTTAGAGTTTGTGGAAAAAAGGCCTTCTTTTTTTCCCATCTCCTATCATTCACATAGTTCATCTGTTTCACTTCCTTTTCCAGCATCTGCTTGTCACCTACACTTACTGGTTCCTGAGCTACATTTCTGACTGCTTTCTGCAGGATTCAGTAAAGCTCTCTTGCAGCTTTCAGTGTCATGCTCTGCTCTGCCTCTTCCAGGATGTACTTCACACCCTATAAGTAGGGAGAAATCAGCAGGGTGAGGTAAAGCCAGCACTAAGGATCTGCTTGCAACAGATGAAAAAGATTCACAATGCCCCAGTACCTGAAATAACTCGAGCTTCTAATGTTTATGTAAACAGCAGAAAAACAGTTTTTGAAGGTACTTTGCATGCTGATTGTACCCAAATGACTGAAAGATGCAGGTTGAGACCATAAAGTGAAGGAGGAGAAGGGTTACTACAATATAGTAGCAATAAACATGTAATAATGCACCTCAGTGCAGCTGTGTCAAAGATTTTAGAAAGGCAGAAAGAAATGAAGGAGTAGGAAAGATGAGAATATAAAAGTTTATTTGGCAAAATGAAGAAAATTCTCAGGAATATTTGCAAAGCTCTCTTGCCCTCATTCCTTAAAAGATAAAGCCTCCTAGCTGCCCTAGCTGCCATGTGGACTACACAATTGCCTTGGAGAGCAGACTTTAGTTACCTCACATCCAAAATCAGAAGAGAGAAGAAAGAGCTACTATAGGGGAAGAGAGAAAAATAAATTAACCCAGGGGATTATTTCTAGGCAAAGAGTGTCCTTGAGCACATAAATCATCCAGTCTTCCTTGGCTGTATTAGTCAGCACACACATCCACTTCTGGAGCCTGCCGCTGCATTAAACTTCTGCAGAGGGAATATCCGACAAGTCAAGATGACCTGTGTAGGGTAGAAATTCAGAAAGGAAACATTTTACTATTTTTAAAAATTGATTCCTAAAGATACTAAAATTAGATCCTCAAAATCCTGTGCTTGGCTCAGCACTGGCTGTCGTACTTAGAGTCAGAGTCTGATAGGCACCTGACTGCTGAAGACCCCAGATATCTCGATGATGTATACATCATGCATGAACCTAAAAGCCCCATAGAGTCTGCAGATGTTTCCAGATGCAAGCATTGCTGAGAAGAGTCAGAGGCTGGGATGTCTAATGTCCCATTTGAGCATGGGCCATCCTAGTCAGTGAGGCAAGACTTTGAGAATAGCCATTGGGAATTCTAGAAAAGAGACAAAACATCTGAACTTTTGTTGAATTGGTGCCATAGAACTGTGCAGGAACCAGGCAGTTTTCCCCAAGAGCCATAATCCAACAATGGCTGATTGTGCCTTTGCTACATCAACCAATTATTTTGCCTTTTATTTTATGCTACTATGTTTGAATAATTATTTTCATTAGACTTTGTATCTATTAACAGAGTTTCACCATAGGGGCTCATTGACAAAAAAATTCTCATCCCCTTGCTCAAAAAACTCCTGATACTCTCTTGCTGCTAGATTCCACCAAAATTTTAGCTACAGCTGTCATCTTGTAGTCATCTTGAAGATGAAACCAACAGTTTACATGTAGTGTTTATGGAAGACCAATTTCTAGTTTAGCTTTATAAATTGCTGAATATTTTGCTTAAGAAGTCAGTTGTCTTCCTGGCTGTGCCTTTAATGTTCTCACATTGGATTCCTTCATAACCCAGTACATTTTGAACTGCTAGTAAAGTGGTCAATGCAGCAGACATTACCTTGCCTGAGCTATTTTCTGGTGTGGGCTGTGTGTGCAATGCCCTTTGAAGCAGCCTCCTTTATAGAGTGGACCGGAAACAATAAGAAAATGCTCTTTTTGGCTTCCGTCTGACCTTTCTTTACAGGCTTCATAAGAGTTTTCTCTACCATAGTGAGTGACATAGTGACAACACAGGCATTGACATAATTACTCTTCAAACACAGAATTGAAAGTAACAATTTAAAAGGTATTCCTATAATGCTTTTCATGTTTGAATCAATGGCCACTTTTGATTTCTGATGAAAAAATATTTCATTTCCAAACACACTGCAGAGATGAAATTTTTACTACTTATTATTCTGTTCTCTTTTCTTTGCCAGCCTTATTAAAAAAAAGAAGAGATATAATCAGCCCTTTTCTGTGACCCTTCTCATCAGTCATCTAAATCACACTATATTCTGCTTTTTAAAAACAAATTGATGAAGAGATAGGAACAATCTCAGAGGAGACTGTTTCAGTGAGACTGGGAATTGGGGTGTGATAATAGAAAACCCCAAAACAAAGTGAAACGTGAAAACTCCAGCAATGCTACAACAACTCCTGAGGGCTGTATGCAGAGTGTATTCAGGAAAAGCACAAAAAATTTAAGATCAAATTAATTGCAGTGTTAAGTCTGCTTGTCTAAATTTCCAGCATAGTAACCTATTTTATATGACAGTGTCTGTCTTTAAAACAGACTTTCACAATGTGCTAAGTGACAAAAAACAACCTGGCAAAACATGAGCCTGCCAGTTGTATCCTATAAAATGATTAAATAAAAATGACATTACAGGGATCTATATTCCTTTTCCTACTGATTTGTTGCTCAAATCTTCTCTGCTTTCCAACAGAAAAAAATGTTGTTATTCCAACCTCCACCTCCCAGTAGCCAGTTCTATAAGCACTCCCTAGAACTGGGAATTAAGCCAGGACTGTGTTTTGATTTAGACACTGCACTCAACAGTGTTAGTAGTGCAGGTGCTGCTGGCCAGATTAGGTCTATCGGGACACCTGTACAGTCCCTTATATTTTCATTATGCTCTTAGTAACACCTCTGTGAAGGTTTCACCATGTAGGGAGAGTAAAATCAGAAGACTCTGGGTTTGCATGAATGTAGCCAGTGATTTCAGGCAGACAGCTGTGTTCAGGTGCTGTAAAATATGAGATAAAATGAACCAACCCTGACCACTAGATTCAGAGTTTGTTTGTAAAGGAAAAAGAAATGGAAATCTATTTACCTTGAAACGGTGGCACATCACAGCCAAAAATAAAGAAACCTGACATCCCTTTTAATCACCTGTATTTGTAAGGCAGAAACACAGATGGTAAGAATGCTAGGAGGATATTTCTTGGGATCAATATTTGCTGCAGGAAGTCCTTTTTATTCTACAAAAGCCTGATTTTTGAATTCCTAAATGTTAATTTAAAAGTTCAGTATCATCCATAGCCTATCCATGCAAGCTATTGTAATATTTTCTATTTTTCTGATTCAAGGTGCTCAATCATTTAACAAACTTTGAAAAATTGCACTCAGCCACACCAGATACCTTTGTTTGTGGTTATGGTCAAACTTCTGTGGATTTGGTGTCTGGATGCTTCTTTCAAACACCTAAAGGTCGTGCCCTATGTTATGTGCACATAGTTTGAGAATATCCATAATGTTACTCTTCCAATGAATATAACAAACCAAGTAAAACAAATCTTGAATATGGACAGGAGGGAGCATATTGGTCAGAAATTAATGCTTGAAGATAAGGATTAGCTGGAAGTTTTGCTATATTTTATTGATTATACATATAAAGTAATTTGTGAAAATATTCATGAGTAATAAATGCTTCAGTCAGTCAAGGCAGTAATACCCTTTGGTTTGCCAATAGACCATAACTCTTCAAACCAAAAAACTTTCTGCAAACTTTTTCTTAGTTATTCAAAGCATTGTGCTGAAGATTGCTGAGCCAAGACATTGTTTTAACTGCCCACATATCACAAACAGTTAAATTTAGATATGTCAGCATTTTGATTTGCTCAAGATACTACCCAGTATCTCTGATTTTTTTTCAGAATAAGAGACTCTTAATTCAAAAGACTGCTGACAGAACTGACATGAGTGGATCATATCAAGCACAATATGTTGTTCCTTATTTGGAACAGTACATATTGTTTTTCTTCCTCTGTGGATGTTTATTTGAAGGATGAATAGGTCACTCTTAGCAGGAGAGCTCATCATATGAGTGCCAGATACAGAGGACAGATGAGTCAGTTCCACACAGACTACAAATTATGCATGCAAGATAAAACTATATTCATATTTGCATTTGACCTAAACTTCAACTTTCAAAAATAAGTTTAAAAGAAATTATTCTGAAATTCAAAAATTGTTTTTCAGAAAGGAAGCAGTTGAAGCAACACAGCTGAAGAACAAAGAAGTCTCTGCTGGTAGGAAAAGAACACATTGAGAATGAAATGCTGTACAACGGTGTGCATGAGCTCCAGCCTGTATTTAATACACATTTTGAAATGTGTTTATCTGATGCATGATTGATTGAGGCTGCTGCAGTGTTCAAATCTCAGCCACTGTCCAGTCATTGCTTGTCATCATAAAATATGGCTTGGTAGAAAAAAACCCACATTTCTTTGTGGATGGCAGTACAAAACTTTATTATTTTTAATTAAACCTGCATGTTTGGTTACAGAACTGTTACTGACTGCTTTTTCTCAACATGTACAAATGAACATGAGGTGGGAAAGTCACACAGCTCCTAACGGGAACTGCAGTAAAGTCTAAAAAAAGAAAGCTGCAGTGAATAAAATCACAATGCTGAATATGACACTCATAGCTGTATTCTCTCTTCACTGTCTAAGAAATGGAAACTACTGGACATATGACCCATTATTTCTTTGCTGGTTTTCTATAATACAGCCATTGTATTATTTGCAACATGTGCACAGATTTCAGAAGCATAACAGATCATGAATGGTATACAAAAAACCATGAAAATAGGCAAGGCATATTTGCAGCAGTGTTCCGGGGTGATGGGTATTCTAATGTGCACATGTTAACCAATTAAAATGAAGCCACATGTACTAACCATTTCAGGAGAAAGGCTGTTGATCTTGAAAATAGTCTCATGAAATAAAAATGCGTATTTGATTGTTGGGGAGGCTGTTGTCTGGGGGAGTGAGGGGAGAAGAGAAAGTATTAGTCATTTTACTATGTCAGCTAATTATACCCATTCTTATCCCATTTAAAAGTAATTGGGAATGGAAATGTGGCTTCCCTGAATGACCTACATTACCATCAGTTCTCTATTCCTCCTGGGCAGAGCATTTTAATAATTGCAGAATTCCAGACAGTGCGGTGCCTTCATTAGGTCCAGAGTTGTGATGAGATATGCCCCTAACAGACTGGCAGTGACCATAACCTCATGTAAGTATACAAGGGTCCTTTCTTCTAACCCATTTGCTTAGCAAAAACCAGAGAGACCTCAACAAATCAGAGGGCTGGGCAATCACCAGCCATACAAATTCAACAAGGGAAAGTGCCAGACTCTTTCCAGGGCAACTCTGGTTAAAGACAGCTGTAGAATGAGAGACTGGAGAGAAGCACCACAAAAAGGGACCTGGGGGTCCTGGTCAGTGGCAAGTTGAACAGGAGTCAGCAGTGCCCTGGCCTGGAAGGCCAACCCTGTCCTGGGATACATTGGGCACAGCATGGCCAGCTGGGCCAGGGAGGGGATTGTCCCACTCTGCTCTGCTCGGGGGCAGCCTTACCTGGAGTTCTGGGGCAGTTTTGGATGCCATAATATAAAAGACATTAAACTATTAGGGAGTGTCCAGAGGAGGGCAACGACGATGGTGAAGGGCCTTGGTGGGAAGCAGTGTGAGGAATGGCTGAGGTCACTTGTCTTATTTAGCCTGGAGGAGACTGAGGGGAGAGCTCATTGCAGTTACAGCTTCCTCAGAAGGGAAGAGGAGGGACATTCAGTGATCTCCTATCTGTGGTGACCAGTGACAGGACCCAAGGGAACAGCTGGAAGTTGAGTCAGTTTAGGTTGGATATCAGGGAAAGGTTTTTCCCCAGTGGGTGGTTTGGCACTGGAACAGGCTCTCCAGGCAAATGGTTACAACACTGACCCTGAGAGAGTTCAAGGAGCATTTGGGCAATACTCTTGGGCACATGGTGTGACTCTGGGGGATAGTGTTGTCCAGGGCCAGGAGTTGGACTGGATGTTCCTGATGGGCTCCTTCCAACTCAGCTTATTCTGTGATTCTGTGATCAGCATTCCATGCAAGTGCTGCTATCTCACCACACTTTTAATGACCTAGGATATTAAGGAGATCTGACCTTCTGGTCAGTGGTCAGATCAATAACTAGGTGCAACTTGAAGATGCTAGCATTTTCCAGAGAGAGCATTTAGACACCGCATCATGTGGTTTGGTTTGGTTTGGTTTGGTTTGGTTTGGTTTGGTTTGGTTTTTTTGAGTTGCTAGTAAAGCCAATTCCACCAATTCCACCCTTTAAACGCATAAGCTAGATTTTATTTTGAATGTGTAATCTTCGCCTGGAATAGGATCAGAAGAGCAGCTGCCAATTTAAATCGTGGTACTTAGGGAAAAAATAATCCCTGAAACAATTTATAAACCAGAGATACTTCTAGTGGGAATTTGGAAGAGGGGGTGTTGCTGAGAAGAGACAAGTGGGAAAAGGAATGAGTTCCAGAATGATTGCTCTTGTATTGAAGGTATTGTAAGAGCAAGATATGTTTGCTGAGTCCCATCTTCAACTCCTGTTTTTAAACAAATAGAAAAATTGAAGATTATGGCTTTCCAAAAGATTATATATGGCTTCTTCAGCAGGTAATGTTAGTTAGTTGTGCAATGCCCTGTCTGCACTGATGTCAGCAAGTGTCAGCATGTTGTGTCATCTCTGTACATATAATTTGGTTGTAAATGGTGACCACCTCTGTGCTGACAGACAGTGTCTCCAAAGGGTATTCATTGCCAGCTAGTTTGTTTTGGTGAACATATCACTTAAAATAAAAACAAAAAAAAAAAACAACAAACTGTGGGAAGATTTGTTTTCTGCCTTTCCTTTCTTTCATAGTTTTTCTCAACTGTATAACTTATACTCTACTTTTTTGTTCTAACTTTAAGCACATATGGGCATGACAGATTTCTAATGAAAATCTCAGTGCCTGAATACCTGCTTCTGACACTTTCATACAACATCCCATGGAGAAGAAATAGGCCTTAACATATGTGAAAAGCTGAAAGAGTAAGTGTGAAAGCATTCCAAGTAGATACAGCTCTCTTCTCCAGAGCTGTAAACAGGTTGGATAAAACTTTAAAGTAAAATACCTTTACCTCCTGCTTGTTTTTTGCCTCACTTACTGGTAAGATTTCGTAACAGGACTAGTCACTGCAAAGAACATTTCTTTTCCAACAGTCTGCCTCTTAACAGGTTTGGAGTTTTGTTCGTTTGTTTGTTTGTCAGTTTTTTTGTGTGTTTATTTACTTGTTTGTTTATTAAAAAAAAGGAATGAGACAAATTTCTTTTAAGTCCTATGATGAGTAAGTTCATAAGTAAGTTGGATAGTCTTTTTCAATTCCTTTGCATATACAAATCTTTCAAACCTTTCAACTCTCTTTGGTGTCTGGCTGTAAGCAGTAACTATGTTTACTGCTTTATGTAGTACTGTGTGCTTCTGCAGTCCTTGAAACTGTAGAAAAAATAGTCCTTTTAAATCTCTGTTTGCAAGAAAAAATGAAACATGTATGAAAGTTGAATGTGTGGTTGGATGTGCTAAGCAGCAAAGAAATTTAAAGTGAAAAATCTACAGGTCTAGTCAGTATCCATGCTTGCAGGTCACTTCTGTCACATAGCCCTTAATTAATCCCAGGTTACAGAACCATTTAGCACTGAACTGTGGTTACTTTCCCGGTGTCAAATTATTTTATTTGGAAGAAATTTCCATAACCCTCTTTTTTATAGAAAAAAAGAAGACACTAACCCAGGAAAAGAACACACCTCTCACTGCCTTTTTTTCCCTTACATTGGGTTACAGCAATGCTATGAGGTACAGAGAGGAGTGAGTGACATTTGTATAGAGGATGTCTACGAGCAAACCAGGAATAATTTCTGCATTTGTGTGGAAGGTGCAGTGTGCATAGCTTACAATGGGGCTGCTTTTATGAATAAAACAATGTTTCTGCAGTTTCAAGGGCTTTTGGTTCCATAAAGCCTTCTATGAACTGTCCAGGGTCTCTGTGAAGTTCTTCCCATCTCACATCCCTGTGCAAATCTGGCATAAAAACCAGCTTGATAAGGCCATTTAAGGAAATACTATACAATGAGCATGGATATAGCTTTCCTTCATCTTCTTTTAACACATGGCTAGATACTTTGTTGGGGCTTATTAATGCATTTCCAGGGTCAGTGGAGACTTGTCTGTCTTCTAACACAGACATCCCTCCTCTGTCAGCACTGGGAATAGTCTATACCACGTCTGCAAGGCTAATCCATTAGGAGCAAGCATAAATTGATTAGGAATCTGTTCAACAACACAAAACACTTGGAATAAGCCTCTACCATGATTTTATGCCAAAACTCACACTGAAGTAGGACAAAGATTAAACCATTAGTTAGAAAATGGATCTATGATAAGCAAGTCATTCAAAGTGTTTAAACTGACTGCTGTTTGCTCATTAGTCTGTTTTATTTTGTTAGGCTTATGAAATTTAGTGAGCCAAAAGTAAGCAAGCAAACAAAATATTATTCCCTAACTATTAGTGAACTTCCATACTTTGCTGTTGGTTGAATTGCTTACTGCATAAAATAATATTGGTTGTGAAAACAATAAACTCGATAATACTTGAAGTGCATTCTGAATTTTTAAAGCACTTTTTATTAAGTTTTTCAGTTTCTTAGGTGTCAGGACATTTAGAAACAACATTGTTTTATTTCAGGCCTCCTGAGGTGAATTTGCATTGAAATGCAAGATTGTGGTGTGATGATGTGCATCAGAATGTGACTACATGATGCAAAAATGCAATGTCATCACCTGATGGGTTGCTATGAGGCATATATACAAATGTTGTGATTCAGCAGTGCAGACCGACAGTGCTTCCCCTCTCCCCATAGGATAAATCCAGAAGGTATCACTCATGTTTCACACTGAGCACATTGCCTGGAGGATGATAATTGTGGCAGTGACAGAGAACAGAATGAAGAAAAGAGCAGAGGACCCATAACAGGTGTCTGATGTGTGTACAAATGTGTGTTGAAATGATTTGCAGTGACTGCTGGATATTAAAGAACGTATTTGAAAAACAGAAGGTAGCATTTTAAAACATGTTGAAATAACTATGTCCCCTTTTCCAAGGGGTGCTTATTCCAAGTATGTCTAGCTTGCAGTGGCTGCTGCCAGGGAATTGTACTTCTCCTGCTAAAGTGCAAAGCATAAAGTGCAAAAATACTTAGTTCTAAGTGTTGTCTACCTCGAACCTTCAGGCTATTGCTTGCCAGAAAACAGCAACCAAAGCTGGTTCAGATATAGTGAGCATAACAGAATATTATCACTACTCTACAGGTGTAAAATGCTTCATAATCTCAGTAATATGGCCAACTAGGACTACAGTTATTTAGTAAGACACTTTTGAAAATGTGCCCCATCATCAGTATTTCTAGTGCTGTTGTATGAACTGACCTGCAGCACTCTTTAAAATGTTTCTGAAGGAAATGTTGTGTATAAATGTTAATGTCCTCATTAAAACATAAGAAAATAAAAATCTGAGGAATAAAAATGTTTACATATGTTATTACTATTAATTATTTACAGGGAATTTATCTCCTGAATATATAATGATATATATTTAATACTGAAGATATGAGATCTCAGATAAGTTTTTTTTCTGTTATTGAAACTCTAACCAACTTGGCGGATATTTCCTTTCTTTCAAGGAAAGAAATTTATCTACCCAGTTGAGTTTTCCCAAGGTCACCAGTTCTAGTTAACATGCAGTTTTCATAGTTGGTTGATGAAACTGTGAATCATTAAAGCCTTAAAATGTGTAATATCATCCTTAGTTACTCTTACCTTTTCACATACATAATGAATATCTCTTTCCCTTCTTTCTGCTGGAAAAAAAATAGATATGAACATGATGATAAGAAAAGTCTGGCCATTTTTTCCCTCTGTCATATATACCCATATTTCTGTGGGTATTATTTTCCTCTGTCACCTTTGCTCCTGCCAAGCTGTTTTATATATTTTTTTCCTCTTGAAATCAACATTCTTAACTAGCTTTATCTTGTAGCCAAGCTATGCCACATCGAGCGCTGTTCAAGTCCACAAAGGACATTATAGCTTTTCCCCACAAAGGTATACTATTCATGTTCAATAGATTCTATAACTTAAAGAGATAAGTTTATTTTTGATCACATTGTTCCTACATCAGTTGTGGCCAGAAGAACCTAGGCTCCTTTGACTGGCTATTTATCTGTCTTATGTTTTGTCTTGTTTTTCTGTTTTTTTCTTGATTTTTTTTCCCTTTAGTGCTTTCCAGAGGAAAAGATCATTTTAAATGAGTTACAGTAAGTACTGTAGAGGATATAAATTTCTTTGTGTTTGGGAATACTGCGTCATATGCGCTCAGGTAGAGGAAAGGCAATTTCAATTTTCAGGCATAATGTTGGTCAAGAGTGCCTGCTGATTCATTCTGAGGAGAGTGAGTCAGACAAGCTAAATTAGGTTTCTACTCTGAATCATCCTCTATAGGAGACTATCTTACTCTGCTGACTATAGACAGGGTCTAAAGAGATTAGCTATACTAGGCTAAAATTGCACTTTGTCAATACCCATTTCCTAACTGTCCTTTTCTGAAGTCCATTCTATTCTGAACCTTAAGAGCTAATGGATGAGAATAGGGTAGCTGACTCTTGACATTTGCTTGTTCTTGAAGAGGAGATAAATTTAGAATTTATATAATCCTCAAAGTATTCTTTTCCAATATTTTTTGTATAGTAATAAGTCCACTTTTTCAGTAGAAGCACAATGTCTTGTAGTAGTAGAAAGAGTTCTTCAAGGTTGCAATTATATTTTTAACTTCTCATCTTTGTTTTACAAAAAAAAAATAAACGCAGCTGCCCTTAAAATATGAATGCAGAATCCTTAACAAAATGGTCAAACATCTGCTCCCTGATTCTGTTAATAATGCCTTGATATTCACATCAATAATCTTTGGTTATTTTTGTTGATTGTGTAGTCTAGATGCTGATAAATGGTCAAAGCTAATAGTATTGGAGATGGACTACAGCTGTCCACTAGTATACAGAACAGAAAATTGTCTTCATAAATCATTTAATGTCATACTCCAGTTTTTCTTACACTTCATCTAGAGCAGTTTACATTTATATAACTATACAATTCTCTCTTTAGCTATATCTTTATATATACTTCTTAAAATTGTTAGCAAAATCATCATACTTTTTGGTACATATTTTACCACTCCAAGGCAAGTTTATTTTGTGGTAAAATATAAGATGTCTCACCTTTTCAAAATAAGGCATTTTTAGTTTCCTCAGTCCAACTTGAAGCTTTGGAGTTGCAGGCAAATCCCTTTTTAATTTTCCTTGATACATTTTTTAAGCAGTACTTTTTGCCCTCATCTAAAGGAGTTCCCTGAGTTCCTCTAGTCCTGTTCTCAGAGACAGAAGCACAAGAACAAGGCAAATTTATATGACAGGGCATAAAGAAATAACTTTCTCTAGCCCAGGCTCTGTGGACCATATTTTGAATTGTGTGCACCAGCTGTGGCACCCTTCAGCCTCCCTTCTCCCCATTGATATTGCAGCTTTGACAACATTCGTGTATTACCAGGGTGTTGATGTGTGGCACCATTTTTATGACTTCTTTCAGTTTGCTTGATCTCATAGCTCTTATCCTCTAGAGAGTTCAATTG
Organism: Agelaius tricolor; assembly: GCF_023055355.1. Taxonomy (NCBI): domain Eukaryota; kingdom Metazoa; phylum Chordata; class Aves; order Passeriformes; family Icteridae; genus Agelaius; species Agelaius tricolor. The sequence continues at coordinate 52,146,037 of NW_027269261.1, forward strand.
CAAGTAAAAATACACAACAAATATTTTTCATGTGGTTGACATAGAGCATATATTTGCAACCTGCCTCTCCAAGAGTATATTGTGTGTACTAAAGGCAGCAAACAAATAATGCCTCCCACTGCAAACCATGAGGGATGGGTTAGGAAGGCTGGCCTGTGTCTGTTCCATCTGAGATTAGTAGCTGGAGAAGTTTGATTTGTGCCACTGACAATAAGTGTTCATTTTAATCTGGCTAATGCATTAAAAATTCGCAATGATGGTGCATTGGCAAATGCAGAATAAACAACTGCTGCATTAAACATTATTCAAATTGAAAAGTCAAGAACTTTAATTTTAGGAACTACTGGAATCCAGGGGCCCAATGCATCCAGAATTTTGTCCTCCTCTGCCTAGCTGGGTTTAGTGACCCTTATACAATTTACAAGGAGGTGAGGTTTATTTGTTCACACCATTATTGCCCTGTTCATAATAGCACGACTCATCTCATCTGAACTTTAGGAGGTAATTCTCTCAGAGGTCTTACACGCTTATAAACTTAATGAAAACAGTTTATTTTAAAGAACTAATTTTTACCCTCATCTAAAGGAGTTCCCTGATTTCTCAGAGACAGAAGCACAAGAACAAGGCAAATTTAGGGTAAATTTTCCTTGGAGTAAATGTAGGTAAAGGTAGTATTCTTGCCTCAAGTCTCCTAAAATTTAGACTATTTAAAAACATAAAAATGAAAAATGAAAAATTAATTTGTATTAACAAAAGACACAGAAATATTTACCTTTTTTTTTACTCTATTACCATTTTTTGCATCTTTGTTATTGTTCTTAACTTTCAAAAAATTATCTATTCTGATTTGTCAAAGGAAAGAATAATAAGCTTTTATTATTTGTGTTAATAAGCTATAGAAATGGCTAGGTCTTCTCATGAGACCCAGGTTTACCTGGGATATCAATGCCTGCAAGATAAGATAAATGCAGAAAAAGTCCCTTAATTCCTATTAAAGAAAGTATTGTCATCAGCGTTCCTTACTTTGAAAGTGACATAAGATGAAAATATGTGATGAAAGTTGAGTATTATATTGGATTTTTGTCTCCCACTACAAAGCCATTAAAATGATAGTGTCAAGAAATAGAGCCTATGTAAACAGAAAATTTAATTGCATTTAATTGTAACTGCTCAGTGGTGGAGCATTTAAATCCAAAGGAGGACCTATAATTGTTTCAGTTGCATTGACTGACTTTAATTAACATTTAGTTATACTGTAAATGTACAAAACTATCAATGAAAAGGAGTGGTCATTTAAAGGTGTAATCCAGTGCACATAACCACAATAATAGAAGAGCTGTAATGCTATCAAAGTTCAAGAAAAAAAGAAAACTCTCCCCTTTTCTAGATTAACTCAAGCAGTCAGGATGTAAGCTTTTCTTGCATTCCTTTTTATTTACTTTCCTATCACATAGATGAATGAATTTTTAAAGGATGTATGCTGCTGTGTTTAATGTTTATATGCAATGGCTGAAAGAAAGTCTTTTAATTCAGAAATGCATTCAAACTACTTATAATTTCTTATCCATCTGTGTTTAGACTCAGATTTAAAATCAACTGAAAAGTCTCACACTGAGTTTAATGGACAAGGAGCCAGGCCCTTACAGTGTGGTCATTGCCACAGACTCTGATTCTGCAACTGACTCCATGTGGGAGTCAATTGAAGTCAATGATGCTTCAAGAGGGAAGCTGAATCTGTCTGTGCAAAGTCAATTGCAGGACTTATGCCTTTGTAACTAAGCATTGTGTTTGCATCAAAAATGCATTGATCTGCTCTCTGAAGAACATAATGGAAGCCTCTATTCTCAGAGTAGTATTTCTCTGCTCCTTCCATGTCTCATCATGATTTTCCCTAATTTGTATCTATACATGCTCTGTTTTTTTGAGAGGTTTTTAATATGATGTGTAACTACATTCATTTTTGTTGGGACTGAGAACAGATTATTTGTTTACCAAGCTTTTAAAAAGAAAATGGTGATGAAAAAGATATCTGCAAATATAGAACTACTCTGTAAGCAACATGAATATAATAAGAACTGTGTCAAAAACTCTGTTGTATCTATAAATGGTTTAAAAGGTTAATTGTCTGAGTTTTATCTAATGGATTCAGGTAATTAAAATACAAGGGAGGTTTGGGTTTTTTTCTCTAGTTTTTTTCCTGTGTAACTAAAAGGAGTAGAAATCATTAAATCAAACTTCACAGTTTCATCTATACAATGAAGAAATTTGTGTTACCCAAAACTTTAAAAGACATTCAGAATGACAGAGGTTTATATACAAACAGACAGGACAATTATCTTTGAGTAATTGTTTTTTCAGACTAAAGGCTTCAGATCTTAGCTGTCACACTGAGTTTTTCATATTTTCCCCTTCTGATTTGTCTAACCCAGAGGTCATTAGACACTTCCCCAGGATGGAGAAAAGAAGGTTTAAGGTTCTCAGCTGCCTGAATAGATTTAGAAAAACAGATTGAGGTTGTTTGCTTGGAAAAGCGGAGTATTGGCCAAGAGGGGAAGGCAAAAAGAATCTCCTTGAATTAAGGTTGCTGTACTGAAAAGAGATTCAGTAAATAAATATTGAATATCAACCAAAACATTGCATTTAGTTTGAGCTCTGCCCTGAAATCTGGCAATGAGCTACAAAGGACTTCCAAGGAAGAGGGCAGGAGCTGGTGAAATTCAGTAGGGTGCAGAAACAGTATAAAAAAAGAAGTCTATGTTATTACCTTGACTACTAATTCTTGACTTACCTATTGTCCCTTTGGTAACATGGGCTAGTTGAGCATTCCATTCTCCCCTGTTTATCTATTCCCATGAAATTGTACAGCAGGCTGAGCATAGATACAGTGTAAGTAAAAATGTTAAAAGTTGCTGTTGTAAAGTGTGTATAAGCCTTAAAGATGGCTGGAAGGCTTCTAAAAATTCCTTTGTTTCTCCCAAAGAACAGCTCAGACAGCATTGTTAATATACACTGTTTACCATCTTAGCTATTTATGTACATTTGGTGTCAAGTGTGCTTAGTATGCAGGGTTTTAAATGTAACTAAAACATATTTTAATTAATATGAGCAAAGATCAGTGCAGACCTCTGAGACATGAAGTAGGGAAGTGTTGGTTTTCTCCAGCTTCACAGCAGAGGCATTACGAATAGCTTTTGACTGCCAGCCACAAGCAGCAGGCACAGATGTAAGGCCCATTTTCAATGGTTACTTTTCTGCAGGCAGAGATGCCACTTACCCTGCTGAAAAACATCCAGACAGGCTGTCCTGGCTGCACAACAGCAGGTTAGAGAGAAAACAGCCTTTGGATGATGGGTGAAGTCTGAAACTTTATAATGGCCTACCACAGAAGAAAAAATCCTGATTCTTGCCACGCAGCCTGTGGGGAAGCTGCAGAGGAGGAACGAAATGGCAGCAGCTGATATTACTGGCAAAGAGAAAGTCCAGCTTTACTTTGTGGATGTGAAAAAGGAGGACACACTGGCTTTCTGAATGTTGCTTTGCAGGCATTCAGAAAGCCTGCATTTCTGGTTTTAATCTGGCCTATCCTAAAATACACCTCAAACAATATTTTCATATTAAAATTGAATGTCTGGATAATGACTCTTCCAGCTCATGTGCAGCTTTATGTAGCATTTCTGTTTACATAACTATACAATTTTGACTAGATTAAGGTCTTTAGTATTTTTTAAAAAGCCTGTAGTTTTCTATTAAAAATCATCAGATTATGTCTTGAAGTAGTTTGCTATAATTAGGAAAACTGATTTAACAGTTTAGTAATTTTAGATCTTCTTCTCTCTTAAAATGCAAATTTTTGTTAATTTTAAACCTTTTATAGCTAGTATTTGGAAAAAAATTAATAAGGAATATGACAGCCCTAGTTATTTCTGGTAGTGTTGTCACAAACTTCTTCAAAATTTCAGATTAATTTCCACATCATATAGAGTTTTTTCTGTTTGCTACTGATGGTTAACAGAATCTTTTACTCTATCCTTGCAGTGTGACCTTTTGAAACAAGACCAAGTCCTCTACCAGGAAACCATCTACACTGTAGGTGCTCTGGGATGCTGTGCTGGAGGTGGCATTCTTGTAGGCTTGTAGTTTGATTTGTTGTAAACTTTGTTGACAGGTCCCTTGATGTTATCTATTTCTCCTTGGATCTCAATGAATTCAGTGTGAGGATAGCAACTTCTGAAAATGTTTATCTGAATGTGCAAAAGAGAGTACATAATTTTAAGTCCATACAAGACTCAAAAGTAAAATGGAAACACTGGTAGAAGATCCATGTGAAGTAAATAAAGACAACCTCACCTCAATTACTTAGAAATGTCATGTGATGGTTGGATGACATTGGTTGAAAATATAATCAGCCACTCTGGGAGGACAAACAGTGTTGGAAGCTGTCTTTCCAAGGGAATTGAATGTTATAGGAAGCATATAATCTTCCTGGATATTGCCAGCTCTAATTAGTCCTGTTAGGAATAGGGTGACACTGTTTACCCATTTTGATGTTTGACTAGTGTATTTCTGCATTTTATCAGACCCCTGTTTTCATGCATGCACATCATATTCACAACTTTCCTTCCTGGATCTGCTCTGTGAATGGACCTGTCCATGTTAATCACAGAGTTTTCAGTTGCATGCCTCAGTATTTTCTTGCTGTTGAAGCCAGTCTGAAGTGTTTCTCTGCAGCCTTACTTCTGGCCCCATTAGTCATGAGCAGTTTTGCTGTCTTTAAAGTGCTCATTTATGAAATCATATTTGTTCTAATTTTAAAGCAGTTTCTCCTGTATCCCACTGTTTTCCTTTTTTTAAAGCACTTACTATTGGTGTCTTCCTGTCTTTGTGCCAAGAAGTGCCTCCAAGGTCTGGATTTTTCTGTACTGTATTCATGATGTCCTAAAGGTCCACATGCATCCACATACTCATCATTGTTTCCAGATGTAGTTCTTGTTTCCTCTGGCCATTGTCCACAACAACCTCTACCACACAGTACTTTATACACAAATATGTTCCACCATGTACCTGCTCTAGTGTAAACATACAACACAGCTGCTGCAGCAACAGATTTTTTGGTGGGACGACAAAAAAAAATATGGGACTCACTCTCCTTGCACCCTCTCCTGCTTCAGCAGGTACCAAGAGCAGTGAGAGTGGGACAGACTCATTAGGATGCCTGAGCTGGAAGCTGAGCATGACCCCCTACCTAGGCAGAGCCCTTGTCAAAGTTTAGTCCAGACCAGGGTCTATCTAACAACCTGTAATCATCAAACAAATGATAGGGCAGAAACCTGGCCCAAGATCAGACTAGAAAACCACAAAGCAAGTCAGGAAGAGCAGGGAACACATCTCAGGAGAGGTGTGGGTGCTTTGATCTGAGCCTGAATGGAGCCCCTCAGGTCACAGGCCTCAGAGACACTGGCTAGGCTGGTCAAGGCAAGTGTGCCCATGGATGCCCTCAGGCTCCTCAGAGTTGTCAGGTCTGTTTTCTTTTCTGAAGACTATCTTTTAAAGGGGGAGGAAAAAACTTGCTGAAATGTGCTGCTCTCTGGTTTCTATGGCTGGGGTTGCTTGGACACTGAAATCTCTGACTAGTTGTTCTTAATCTATTTAATTTTAACTCAGTTGTCTACTGTCTCTCACTTGGCTGCCATTCTCTTTCCTTCTGCTCAGTCACCACTTGCAATAAAGCATTCAGACAAACTGTTGCAACTACAACAGCAGCTAGCAAAACGCAAACAATTATGCAATTCTAGCAGAGCGAGGATTGTTTCCTTCTTTAAGACAAGTATTTCACAAATGCTTGTCTCACTGCCATATTTTTTACTTGTCAAGTTGTTTGTGTGCTAATAAAAAACTTTATTCTAAGAATATTGGCAGTATCCCATTCCTTTATTGGTCCCTTTCCTGAAAGGTTAGCAGTGACAAATGCTGCAAGAACTAAAGCCATGCAATCATTGTCTATACTGCTCATCCATCTTCTGCTCCGCTCAGTAATGTGCCAATATTCTCTCTGCATTTGAGAAAATGTTCCTTTGGATATTTCAGTGAATATCTACAGTTTTCTTTGTGTGCAATTGACAGCTATCTGTGGTCTTACAAAGCAAGGAGAGAATATGATCACATCAGCAATGCTAAAAGGATAGATAGAAAGTTTTATTAGTACTAACTCAGTGATGCACCCTGTGGTATAGCCTCTGATGTGACACTATTGCTCTTTGATATATCCTTATCTGGAATTGTGATTCCCCAGTTCACCTGGGTGAAATTACAGGAAATTGGATGCCAGATAACACAATACAATTGAACTGGCTTGAATGGATTCTTTATATGTTTTAGGTAATCTGGAATATTCTATAACTTATATCAGATGTCCAAGCTCTTCATGTGCATTCAGGCAGTCTGGTGACAGTTGACTGCTAGGGTGCAAAGTGCTGGGATACCCAGACACAGGGTATGCTCAGCTAGGAGAGATGAATCCTTCTGAGTTCATTTATAAAAGGGAACTGGTTTTGGCTTTTAGGACAGCCTCTAGATGATTTAGAAACAAGTACTGGCTTATTCACAGAGATCCAAATCATTACTCTCTTTATGCCTTATTTCCTGGTGAAATAAGAATGAGAAGTGATCTAAGGCACCAGGTACTCTTCCAAGGAGGTGCCTGCATTCACTCAAGAGCAACCAAACAAAAAGCCACTTCCAGCATCATCTAATTGCTGGTCCATAAATACTTGTAATACATAATAGAGATAGCACCTAACCTGCAAGGTGAACTGGCCAAGTCTGTTAGCCAACTTGGCAATGAACTGATACTTGCATTCCAAAAGACTGGCTTACTCACTGGAAAAAACTCTTGACCTTCTTGTTTTGTGTGACAATTAGACCCGCATTAAACTATGGGTGCATTTGTCAGCACATCTATGCCACAGGAGCACTCTTTCTTTTGCCATGTCTTGCTCTCTCCTTTCCCATCTTTTCCACCATGCAAATGCTCTTTTATTTTTTCTTTATAAGTCTTGTATTTCCTTGCTGCTAATAATACCTATTTTACTTTTCATGACAGTTAAAAAGGGTATATCAGCTTGCTAATTGGTAAGAGAACAAAACCTCTGCTTATTTACAGATTTACATAATCAAATTTGTTTTGTTGTATAAGCACATCCTTTTAAAACTACGTTAATAGACTGCACTGTTTCCCCCTTCTTTATCACTGATTGAATCGGTTATCTAGTGACAAATATCAAAATGATTCTACAGATGTTTATGGAGCTGCAAAAGAATACTCAATATTTTTACTGCCTTAGGAAAAGGCTTTACTTTAGTTTCACTCTCTGCACACTTTCCTTGGTAAACTTCAAAGGAAAAGAGCAAACAGTAGGAAATCATTAGTTGGTACTGACAGGTCAATGCAGTGAGATTATTCCTATAGACTCTAGACTTGCTGTGTGTTTAAAGATAAAAGATAATATAATTGCATTTTTTTTCAATTTCTTACTGTCCAAAGAGAATGTATTTTTCTAAATAGGGTAATTTTTGCTGAATGGGTCCACAAGTGTTCTCAGAAACTGCAGCTGTAGAAATATTTTGGTACTGGCATGAGATTTTGTACAGATTTCTCAAAAATTGGGAACCAACCCACTGTTTTGCCACTAAACTGAACATATCTTTCTATATATTTTTACTTCATCTCAATTTTCAGCTCATTGAAGCATCTGCCAAGAAGATACCTCTTTCCAACTGGATGGAAAATTATTCTTTGAATAAAGCAACATCATGGTGTGCCTTCCATGGAATCCTCTGACAGCGAGAGGAAACTGTAATATCATCATTAAAAATTGTTCTCACAATTCAGCATCAGATTTACCAGTCTCAGTTTAGTTTTCTAAAACTAGGGCCTTACTTAAAATTTTATTTTAATTGGCAAGAGGTGCCAAACATCAAAAGACATTCAGCAGCAGTGTTCTGGTGCAGATATAACTTTTAAAATTTGAGCTATTAATCTTTGAGAAATTCTAGTGTTTTTCAATGAAAATATGTATGTTGTTGTTTCCTTGCTTGGGGTCTGATACAACACCTTGTCCCAAAAGTAAGCCTTACTTGAGAACTTAATACAGTTTGGATGAGGATCTTCATTTTTGAATGTCTTGTACATTTACAGATTATAAACACTGTTTTGACCTATCGTTTGGTTGCAGATTGTCTCATGAAAAAACACTGCAGAAAAAAATCTGCTATTGAAAACAGTGATGTTGTAGCATTTCTTCTAAACAGAAGAATGTTTAATGATCAATAAAATGAGCTCTTGGCAGTCATTCAATTTGATGATTAAAGAATTCCTGCCTTTACAATAACAATGTTATAATACAAAATAGCATTAGGAAACTGCACTGGTTGGTTTGCAATGAGTCATAGCTATGCAATTATGGCTCTGCAATTGCCCAGGCATGACATCATAAAACCAACTGTCAAAACACAGACTTAAAAATTGTTTTAAAAAGTTGTGGTTGGTTAGTTTAAAAAGGCCAGCATTCTCTGAGTATCTTGTGTGTTACATATGTGTGTTACATGCATGGTTAGTCATATCTACTGGCAGATGAGATTTCCATTGCAAGCCTTCATGGATGATTTTGCAGATATCACTTTCACTGACATTAAAATATAAAACACAATGAAATTTTAAAAAAATCAAGTGATGGGAGACCTTTTTGCTTTTCTTTGAGGGCAGAATATTTTCTGAAAGTCTAACTTTTTCCTGCTTTCCATCAAAGGCAGAAAATCCTGATGTATACAGCTGGCTTAATGTGACTGGTTTTGCCATTGCTCTGTAATGGGAGAGCTCAGAGAACTGGCAAATTTAATATTGCATTACATGTTCCAATATACTTCTTAATTCCTACACTGGGCTTCTAATGGCCAAACTATGGTGCTGACCTGTTGTATTTCATGTGGGCAGAGATAACAGCATTAGAGCCTCAGTGCTTCATCTTGTTCTATGCTATTCTGAGAAGCTTCATCATTTTTCCTGTAATCAATTCCTGAAGTTTTGACCGGTATCCTAAAGCCATTTTAAGTGAACTGCACTAGCCAGTGAAAAGTCAAAGTAATATGAATACCAGAGGTAGAAGTAAAAATACCCAAGATTTACTTTAAGTATCTCTTCTGTCATAGTTTGAGGTAAAAAGCTTAGCATTGCACTTTTGTCTGAATTTAAAAGGAATCTAAAATTCAAAAGGAAACATCTTTTTAATCCAAAGAATAATTTTAGGATTTTTAGGAGAATAAATAATTTAAGTCCAGCTCAAGTGTGGAAGGGAATCTGCTGAAGTTTTTCAGAAAGATTTGAGAGACAGACAGATAAACCATAGTCAAATACACACTAAAATCTCAATACTCTGAGCTTAATATCATGCATAAATGTCTTAACCACAAGGCTATGTAGCTTGTGTCTCTTTTTAATCACTTAATACACTAGTATAATTCAACGTAAGCTGGACCAGAGACTGAGCTGTCCATGTTTGCTTGTTTTGACTCTACTTCTGAATTTTTTTCCAGTTATGTGTTCTTCAATACCTATTAAAATTCTGTAGAAGAAAAAATGAAACTTGGAAAAATATTTATATGCTTTTGTCAGCAACTTTTTTGGTGCTTATCTTCAGCATCCCAGATGATCCCTTTCAGTTCTAACCAAACAGCACTGATTTCTTCACCCTTCTTGGATCCAAAAAAAAAGACTAAGATAAAAAGTTGCTCTAGATGTTTTCTGATGAAAGTGTGGGACAGTAAAAGCAGTCAGCTAGACTTGTTCCATTTTCTTTGCTGGAAAAAGAGCAAGAAAAGGCTCCATAACTGGGATTCAAAGCAGGGTGCCTCCAAGCCTTGATCCCTGTTTCAGACTGAGAGGAGAAAATATGACTTGCCAACCACCACCAAGACTGTGTGTGTTCTCATGCAGTGTCTCTGCTGGGGCAGTGGAGAAGAGGCAGTGGTGGGAGGTAACATTACATCATTATATCCTACTTGTGAGGCAGACCTTAAAGGGCTAGTGAGCCTCAGAGTCCCTTCACATTCAATCCTGATTAACAGACTGGGCTTCTGACTTCTGGCATTTCTCTGTAGAAAGTGTAGTTCTGATGCTAACTCCTTTACCTCAGCCTCCATGGAGCTGTCAAAAGGCTTCAGTCAAACTCCCACTCATCCACAGGTAAAGAGATTTCTGTATGCACTTGCACTGTTTGATATTGCCATGTATTTTCTGGTTGGAGTAGCATATCATCACAGAGCATGCTCTGCTTTGTCAGAACAGTTTTCCTTTCTCTTTATTTGTGGTTAGTGAGGTGCCTACTCTGGAGCATGAAAGTTCATTCCTGATTTACCTGGATGATATTTTTATCACACCCTTCCAAGTAACCTATCCCTTTTTTATGTTTTAGCCTTGGTTCATTAACTTTTCACCCTGGGAATGTAGTAAACAGAGAAAAATCAATTCTGACTCAATCCAGCTCTCTAAACTTTCTGGAGTTCTTGTTCAACACTGAAACCATGACCCTGGAGAGTCCTCTTTCATAGAGAATATATATTAACTTTGTCAGTCAGTCTGATTAAATCTCTCTCCCCCTCTTCCTCTCTCTCTCATTCCTGTCTTCTAGTCTCTTTTTAGCCTCCTTTTATGCTAGCCCTTACTGAAATGAGATATAACAGAACCACACCATTTTTACCCTTAGGAGATAGCTGCAGATATTACCTGATTGATGGCTACTCTATTTTTCTTCCGAATGTGTTTTTTACACCTGTCACCTTCTCTTCTTTCCCTGAAACCCAGAGTAAAAAAAAGGGAGACAGCAAGTAGGTCCATTAAAAATTCATACTGTGCTCCTCTGCAGCAGTAAAAACAAAAATATCCCTTATTCTGAAGTGTAAACTACCTGGGGCAGCAAATGCTACGGTTTCAAGGGAAGTCTGAATAAGACAATACAGAGGACCTTCAAGACCAGAGTTAATTAAAACTTCTTCCAAGTACAGCGCATCAGAATGGAATTTTTAAAACCCTCAGAAGAGACCAATAACATTTTTCACATTGTTTTTATATCTTTCTTCACATAAAAAAGTACACAAGACAAAGAAAAATAACAAAACAATGATAGCAAGACTTCCTCCACAAATTTTTAAACCTGCTTAAACTTGTAGAAAAAAAAATCGAAGTATTAATTCCACGTACAGAAAAAATGGAATATCCGCCAAGTGGATATAACAAGTGGTTATCCTCCAAGTGGAAACAGGCTATCTTCTGACATAAGGACTGTCACTTTACATTGTGTCAGAACACAATTTTATTATAGTTCTAGGCCATATTCCTAGTGTTCTTTCTAGATGACAGGCAAGATATGAATACACGAGTTTGGATATCAGTATAGCATAGTCTAGGTTAATTATCCTTGCAGAGATGCACTGAAATAGTCCTTTATTTCTCCCAGAACTCTAACTGGCTCAGAGATTTCTGCACAGGAGTGGACTGCCCCACAAAACATACCCCTTACACAGAGATGCCAGTTACTTACATAAAAAGGCTACTGGGAGTTCTATACTGATCTGAACAACATTGGAATTTGACATCATAAAGAAATGGTCAAACTTTGCAAACTGTCTCTGAATCCTCTGTATTATAAACTCATTTCATAGGCAACAAGGATCCACAGGTCTTAGAAAATCCTGTGTGAATGTGAACTCAGGAAACCTGAAGAGTGTCTTTGACTCCTTCTTGTATGAGTTCTGTATTCCATATATTGATCTTAATATGAGTCCAATACTCTGTTTTGGAATCTCTTCTCTGAACTGGTGCATTTATGTGGGACGTCTATATAATATCAACTCCACCTTTCCTTCCCCACTCATTTTTACACTTAGTCTACTAATTTCTTATAATGTAAAAAAAAGGAGGCAACGTATAAAGCACTAAATTGGAAGGCCACACTCTCTAATCTTGTCTGATAGCACTTAAAGGTCTAGAAGCGCACTGGAGATCAGATAGGTATTGCTGAATTTTTCTGAACTGGAGGCAATGACACTGGCTATGTATAACAGGAAGACTTGGTCAGCGAGTCTTACACCACTAGCAAACTTGCATTAGAGAGCAGAGTGCAGGCCATTTTGCTAGAAATGGTGCTTTTGCATCCCTGTTACTCATAAGCAGATGAACAAAGCAAATGCTACAGCAGTAGAAGCCAGTAGGTCCATCCAGTTGGCCCTATATCTACCAGAGGTCAATGCCAAAATCTTTGGAGGAGGTAATAAAACCTGTATTATGTACCCAAATTTGTAATAATGTATTATGGGGATAAATTTCTTCATGATTCCAGCTGGTGATCAGTTTATATCTTGAAATTATCTGTGGATACACTCAATAATTTTTTTTTTTGTTGGCAACATCTAATTATTAGAAAGCAAACAAATCCAGTAACATTAAAAGCATTGCTGAAACACTGCACAGCTCATCTTGGAAAATTATGGGTTTGTTTTTATTTTTTACAAATAATGTTACAGATGGCATTAGCATAGAATTTGCACAACTTAAGGGCTGCTTTAATAAACATCTAGTGTCAAAGTCAGCAACAAAGTCAGCACCAGAAAGAGCTAGTGTAGCCTTTTATTTGCTGTTTCTGTATCTTAATAATGATCCTCAGCCAGAGACAGGAGACACTTGTATAATATTGTGAAGGAGAAAAGACAAGACATTGTGATTTGCAGTTGGAAACTTGTATTTGCAATATTCTCCTCTCACAGGATGGAAATGTTAATATTGTGAAGCACTGTATAGAACTGATGATTCCTAATGAAGGTGGTATTTTCATGCAACAGCAGCATGGTATGTTATGACTTCTCAGTGAGTATGTCACCGTTATATTCATCCGTCTCATGACTTAGTGCTTCATTCCATTGTAACATAGCCTTAATTGTTCTCTACATGACTAAAACAATGGAATGTTTCACAGAATGCTCCATTAAGCAAAAGATGAACCAAGGGGTACTGGAAATATGGAGACATTTTAAGATTGGTACTCTCTCCTGGAACTATGAAATGTTTATTTCTAGAATTCTTATTTTTCTTCCACTTTTCCTCACTCCCAAGTACTCGAAACTTTCTTTTAAGGGAACTGGCATGTGTTTATGCTGGACCTTGTGAGATCTTATGCATTTTTCCAGTGTTATTCCCTTAAAAAAAACAAACAAACCAAAACAACAGCAACATAAAAACTAAAACCAAACAAAACCAAAACACTCACCAAAACCTAAAAAACAGCATCTCAAGGAAGATCTTCATCCCTGCAAGAACCTGGGGAAAAGAGTTATAGATAGAATATTCAGAAGAATTGGAAGAAGAAGAAATGAATAAGTCTGTATGTTGAAAACTGGAAAGGCAGTGACAGCTGCAGGGCTTATGTTGGTGAGTTTACACTTTCTCCCACTATGCTACTTCCTGGAGTCTGCCTGTATTATTTACTTTAAATATTAAATAAAATATGCTGCTAATGGTCAGGCTAAAGATGCAAACATCAGAAGACAAGAGCATGCTTACAGGTGAGGGTAAAAGGTGTAGCTCCAGTGGATGTGGGTCAGATTTATGTTTCTAGACTCATATAAGGATTTCTGACCTCAACATAAACTGTAAGCTTGAAAAAATGGAAGCAAGGATTTAATTCTATTTTATAAATGGTCAGTGAAAAGGTAGGACTGATAACGACACCAGAAACACTGTAATAGCTGACAAATCAAATCTATTTTAAGTACTTTGATTTAGAGCAGGAAGGGTTTTTAATTAAACAATCTGATTTTAAGATGAGAAATAAATGAAAAAACAGTAGTTTACCTTATTGAACTGATTAATTTACTACTAATATATAACTTGGGAATGTGACAACATATTCCTTTTTATTTTCAAAAATTTATCCTGAAGGACGTTTAAACCACAGAAATGTGTTTAACCACAGGAAAATGCTTACAGTTAGCAGGAACAAAGAACATTCTAAGACTCAAGGGCAAAAATCCACCCTAAGAACTCAGAATGAAATTTATTAACAGTAGTATACATGAACTAGAAAATGGTATTATCTTCCGTGAAAATGATGTTTCTGCCTTACATTTCCACATGAAGTTTTTATGTCTGCACTGAAGAAAAAAAATCTTCCATAAGCCAAACAGACAATACACTTGCACTTGAGAAGATGAGTTTTCCTTTGTTATATTTACAACTCTGCAATAGTTTCATATATGTAGTTGAAATATTTTATTTGAGCTGAATTGCAGAGAAAGATACAATGCAATCCTAGCAATACTAATAGTCCTTTTAGATTTAAAAACTTTTAACAAAATGTTTTACAATGAAAATCTAAGACTAGATGTTGGGGTGAGGATACAGACTTCCAAGAGATTTAAAAAGTGATAAATTGTCCTTCAGAGTTTGAAGCACACCAATTAGGAGCAAAATAGAAACATTTGGCAATAATGTGTGATAGAAGGAGAACATGAACCACAGGTCCCTGTATTCTACCTGAGTAAGGACTTTTGATAGGGACATCGATGTTACATTAACACTCCCACCCATTTGTCCTGAAGCAGCTTATGCAGAAAAATTGCCTAGTAACCCACACAAACCCTACCTTTTAAAATTAGCCCACATTAGAAGGGACAAGAAGAGCTTGCAGCTGACAAGAAAGTTTGTGTGAATTTGAATCTACTATTCAAACAGCTAGTTTTGAGAAAGCTATTACTGAAACACAAGATGCAGAAGTCAGTTTTAACAAAGGACAGCTACCTAATTTTACAGAGTGGAAACCTTTATTTCTTCTTTCATAGAATCTGACTAAAGCCAAAGAGTGTTAGTCCAGGACCAAGAATACAAAGACGGTACTTTGTAGTAACTCCTAGATGAGTTTGAGACTAGATCCTGAGGTGGAATACAGGAGGAGTTATAACCAGGCCATAATGCTTCAGAAAGAAACCCAAAAAATGTAATGCTTTACATCCAGCACCACATTGGGTATGCAGCCTTACCTGAAAAGAAAATTGTATAACTTAGCTTAGAGAAGGTGTTGGGTTTTATGGTGTGGAATTGTGTGACTATGCAACCTGCACCTTTGGTTGCAAGGTGCATGTGAAGTTCAACAGGTAACAACGAACCCTTTGAAAGAACTCTCTTTGAGATATGAAGATGAACCATTCTTGTGTTCATCTTCATATCTCAAAAATATACTGACACACTAGTGCAATAGTGTTAAAAAGAGAACAAGTTTTCTGAGAAGATGCTGCTAAAGAGGGACACACTTAGCAGAGCAGGCCTTTCAGAGTGCATCACTGCTATTTTCTAAGAATTGGAAGAAGAGTCTGTCAGCATGTCACCATCCCTTTCTGTTTCAGAAAAGAGGTCCAATACAGTCTGGCCAGATGACTTGATAGCTCTCTTCTAAGAAGCTGATGAACAGCAGAAGGGGCTGAGGAGATGCTAACACCAAGGTTGTGGGTTGGATCCCCATATGGGCCATTCACTTAAGAGTAGGACTTGATGATCCTTATGGGTCCCTTATAACTCAGAATATTCTGTGATACCTGACTCTGTGGCTAATGCTGCAGAAGACCTAGCTATCCACATCTATGACTTTACAATTGAGCAGGCCTCAACACAGTTAAAAGCAACCATGAAAGTAATTTCAAAAGGCAAGATTTCATATGACACGGACCTTTGGAAACAGAAATTCCATATAGGACATCAGAGCTCAGATCAGTACTGAAGAATGTTCTGGAAAGTCATACAGAAGCTGGAGATAAAACAGTGTGCCACTATCAACAGGTAAACGGCCCATGGCCTAAAGTTTGCCTCAGGTTTTGTTGTCTTGTCCAAGATAAGAGACATGACAAGATAAGATAAGCTGTCATGCAAGGCTGAAATGCCAGAAAAGTAGAAGAAAGTCCCTTACCAACAGCACAGGCAAAAAGTGACATTCTGGTCTGGTTGAAACTTCAAAGGAGTTATGACAGAAATGGCAGCTCAGGTTTAGATATTGTTTTACCTACTACATTAGTGTTTAATTGACCAAACAACTGTTTCACATCCATTGAAATTCAATTTAAATTTCCTGAGAATTTCACTTTACATAAATGCTTGGAAGCAAGAACTGAGAATCTCAGTGCCTGGGTTGCCTGATCTTAGTTCCCATGTTAACTAGGTACTAAAATCTCTAAATCCCCTTTAAAAATCAGGAGATTTTCCTCTGAAGTAACCATGGTGCCACTGAAGCTGAAAAAGTAAGAAATATGTAACATGAGCAAAAATGACTGGAAGTAAGAGTGAAAAAAAACCCACAACTGGAGGATCTTCTGGATGTCTCTGCACTGTTGGCAGAAAGGACCCCACCTGGAGCCATAGCTGGAGACAAAATAAAAAAAACAAAAACAAAACAAAACTGAGAACACAAGCATGATCCAGATTATTGATGATCAAGGCAAGTCAGTACAAAGCTGTATCCCTAAAATGTTGCTAAATCTTACTCCCAGTTTCAAGTCTGTCTCTGTGGGGAGCTGATGGGTTAGACTCTTGACAGAGGAAAGCAGAGATACAACACTAAATTTTGTTGGTTGGGGTTTTTTTTCCATTTTTGTATATTTTGCCAAAAAGTTGTCATTGCAAAAGAAAAGCTTTTTGAAATCTCAGCAGTGAAATTTTCACCATTTTGAATTTGCTTTTTAAATCACTGGTCTTAAATACAGACAATAATTACTACACTTGTGAAAACATAAAGTCTTGGAAAATCCACAGAGGTACTGAACTCAGTATTTAGGAAAGGCATGTGATCATTTAGGTAGTAGATGGTCACTATTGTTATTTCATACTTCCCTTATCAATTTCTTGATAATTTTATAACATTTCTGTTTTTATTGGTTTTGTTTCCTGTTCAATACATCAGAGTTTTTAGCTTTGCTCAGTGCAAGTGGAAAATGGATATTATTATTGCCTGAGTGGCAAAGCATTTGTTCATTAAATCCACTTTAAAGATCTTTAAGTACCAAAGTTTTCCACTTTAAAGACGTATAAGTACCAAAGCAACAGAAGCATTCCTATGCTGCTGACTAATTGACCAATTGCAATAACAAAAATATTGTCAGAACTTCTCTTCCTTTGAAATGGGAAACATTTACAATGTTATGGCCATTATCTGGTAATATGAAAGAAGAAATCTGTACTTTCTTACAGTAAAAGTGCTTAGTGTCTTGAATATTTTGGAAACAGCAAGTTAGCAAAAGACATGTTCTGCATTTTAGGGCTGTGCTAAGGCCATTTGGAGGTGTAATCATAATATTATGTAAGCCTCCCTACTGCTCAGTGCCTAGAATGCTGCCTTTCCTTTATTTTTCACTTAAGGGAGTTATTGGTTTATCTCAGAAATTCCTCACTCAGTAGCTGGCACCTCTGCACACAGTGGGGCAGTGCATCCTGGCTGCCCACCTTTGAAATGCAAAGGAGGGTAGCTGCCAGCAGAAATCCACAGGGTAGATGGTAATAAAAGTCCATAATCTTGAGGCACCCTTTGAGATGCATAGTGCAGTTCACATATTTCTCAAATTGAGTTTCACCAGAAGTATGGTATCTTTCACTGAAAGAAAACATTTCATACTCACAAACATCTCCATTAATTTGATTATTTTAGCAATTAAAAAGTTCTAGGTATTTCCACTGTTTATGAATGACAAAAAAATATTTTCCCAAATGAAAATCTAAACTGTTAACACATATTATTTTACCAAATGGAGCTTGAGATGTGGAGTCTGGGTAAGTAACAAATGAACTTCCCTTTTGACAGATTTCTAGATAGTTGAATCTCCTTTGCTTTTAAACTGTAGGAAGAAATAACTTCCACTTTTGAAGTAAAAATTGGTTTCATGACCTAGTCTGTCTTTGAGCAAATTCATGTTCTATGTCAGACTATGGGTTGGTTTATGAATGATTACAAAAATAAGGAGCTGTAAGTTGGACTGTCTTGTAAAAGATCAAACTTGATAGTTTGGAGGGGTTTTGTTGTTTTGTTTTGTCTACTTTTTTTTTAGCTCAGGCTGGTCGTCAACTGAAGCAGAATTCATGTTAGTACTGAAATGGGCACTTGAAAAAAACACCTTCTTCAACCCGCTTTCTACTGACCCCAGCTCTTTTCCTCTGAAAAAAAGAAAATGTGCCTGAACTACAGTTGCTAGTTTTCCAGACCCTTAATCCTAGCAGAAATATGCTCTTGTTTTCCACTGAAAGTGAAATTAATCCCATTCAAAAATGTTGTCTAGCAGTGGCTGCTGCTGTTGTTGCTTTATTGACTGTTAAGACACCTTTGAGTATGGTTGAGAGAGTGAGGAAAAAATAGAAACATTATTGTGCAATCAATTTAGTGTGTTGCAAGGTGATAATAGAATTATAACTTACTGCAGCATTTTGTTCTCACAAATCATAACTGTTTCTTAAAGGAACAAGTAGGCCACAATCAGGTTCTTTTGAAATAACACTTTTCAACTCCTTTGTGCTCCATTTTAAGAATGTTTACTTCACTATTAGCTCTGAGAGAGTGCCAAATCTAACTATGTTGATTGCTTGTCCTTGGTATATACTCCTTCCTGGGGCTAACATCCTTCCTGTTACACCCTGTCAACTTTTAGGTTAGATCAACTTGGGATATAGATCTCCTGTTGTCTTATCTCTACCTATCAGATAATTAATTAACCTCTCTGGTAAGCTTGTATTCTTCTCAGTCTTTGATGGATCTTACAGTCTATCAGAACTGCAATTCATTAATACTGCAGATCCTTTGGTTAAGACTGTGTCCTCAGGGCTCCAAGGTTTTCCTTGCACAGTGTATGCAGGCAAAGAACAACAATCCTGGTTCCCAAATCAGCAAGCAATGAATCAATGTTCTTGTCCTTTCTTGCATGCTTACTCCCTAATTTCTATTCCTTTTTATTGCAGCTGCTGATGCCTTTAACTTTGTTATGAGTGTCTATTTTTCTCCTATTATTTTGTTTTGTTTGAGTCTGCTGTAAAAAAATGTTCTCAGAACACTGAGGACAGTATTCTAAAATTTTTAAACTTTTATCAGAGTTTCATATCCTGTGCACAGGAGTTGAAAACCTGAACTCTTTGTCTTCTATTATATTGCAGGCCAGAATTTAGGTATGGGATACCAAGAAGACTGAGGTGTCAATTCTGTCAAATTTTCCAGTGAAGATTAATGACCCTTAAAGCACTAGCTTTGCCATTGCAGTTTAATGGTTGGAAGTCAGCTTGGGGATGATTCTTAGTCATGTAAGCCTGTTCTGATGGGTCCTTTCTCACATGAAGTTCTATTTACATATTCTGGTATACATAATATACACACTATTCCTACATAGTGCTAAGAATGGACATAAATATCAGATACTGTTCTCTGAGATGCAGCAGCATAGCCTATGCCAATTTGAAAAAAAAAAAAGTCACTGATTGGTGCTCATTTGAAAGAAGTCTAAATTTTTATTGATGTAAAAAAGATGGCACTTTTTCACTTTTTCCATATTTGAAAATTCTGTTCACTTTTTCAGCACTTAACAAGAATGTTTTCATGACAAAACTCATCTTTTAGAATTTTCTTTCTCAATTAAAATTAGAAATACCTTTGAGCAGTACCAATGACCTTCTGCTTGTGCTGAACTTAGCACCCAAATGAGTCCTGGTGGTTTTCAATGGCCCTACCATTTCTCCTGAAGCAAAGTCAGAAGGTTCATACCTACCTCTGAGCAGTTTCAGACCCAGTGATTCCAGCTTATATCCTGTTTTCTCTGGTCACTCCTGAAAGTCTTTCAAGAAAGGCAGAAAGCCTTTTCCTGTGCTACAGGAATGGAAGTGTAAGATTTTCTTAAAGTAAAAAAAATTCTTAATGTGTGAGTGCTTTAGCAGATGTCAAACCCTTGATTCACACTATTTGATTTAACAGCTGGGCAGAGTTTCCAAACCATCTACTGGTATGCAGCGATATCAGTAGATGGCCAGGAATTTTAATAACCATGAATATCTACAGTTTAAGCCCACTTAATATTCTCCTTATTCTTATGAGGAATGTAATGTTCACAATTAAATTTAGCATTTAGACAGACTGTGTAATGTGCCATACTATTCACTTTCAGAATTCTTTAGAAGTAATAAACCTGAATTGTACATTAAAATGTGATATGACTCCCAGATGTACCCTGACTATTTTTTTGGCACCAGGCACCACACTTTATTTTCCACTGGTTCAGATGACAGGCAGAACCCATCTGAGGCAAAACGAAACAATTTCCAACTGGTGGGCTTGATAGTGCAGGTGACATTAAATAATTAACAAGTTCTCTTTCAGAACCATGCCTCGTGCTTTAATTAATATTGCTTCTTAAAATAAGAAGGTGTTTACCATTGCTGCTTCTGCAAGCTGATTGCTGCTTGCAAAAAACATCTGAGACATGAATATGCCCAGGGGATTGCTTTCACTTCATTGTTTATAATAACTACAAACAAAGAGCTGCAAAAGCTCATCTCGCCATGAGGCATCCTGACAATCTGCCAGTTTAGTCACCAATAATAATGAGACTGGCACAAGCAATAAGCTCAGTGCAAATCTAATGAGGGCCTGCTTCAATCGCTCATTGATATTACAGCAGCTGCTAAGCACCCAGTGTTTGGGATGTACACACAAGAGGTTTATGTGCCTCCAACCACTGGAAGGGCAATTTCCCCCTCAGTATGGCTTTAGTCCTATCCAGACCATACGTCACCTTTTTTAAATTTGATTTCTGTCCCCATCTCAGAGGTACAATCCAGGCCAGCCCTCCTCAGGCAATGGGTGTAAATCATCCAGGCACCCTGGGCCATGGAGAAGGCTGGAGAGGAGGCTGAGCTGGAGCTGGAGCTGGAGCAGGTGCCCATGTGGAGCTGGAGGTGTGCGTGGCGCTGGGCTGCCTGTGCTGAGCCCAGAGAATGTCACTTCCGTCGCTTAATTCCTGCGGTGAATGCAATTATGAACAGATGGGCAAATGACACAATTCCACTGCTAATGAACTTCCCTACTGGGGAAGAGGACAGTGCAATACCCTTTTGTACTTCAGACTCTTAATTATCATTCTTAGAGTTTGGTGTGGTGTTCTGTGTTTGGGGTGATTTCTGTTTTTTTTTTTTTTTGTGGTAGTTGGGGTTGAAGTTTTGGTTGTCTTTTGTTTTGTTTTGTTTTTTATTTTTTTAATTCTTTGTGTGTGTGTGTGTTTTGTTTGGTTGGTTTGTTTTTTTCCCCCAAGCATAATTATTTCACATCTTTGAATTTCAAATTTTTTGGAAATGGATCGCTAATTCCTGTCTATTTTGGAAGGTTCTGAGGAAGTGGCAGAACAAAAGGGTTTTGTTTCTAAATGGAAACAATCATATTTAAAAGCATAGCTTAAGAGAAGAAATCTGTGCTAGCCTAAGTTCTTAAATACCTTTTTCTTCTTTCTTCATTTCCCATTGCCCTCCCTTCCAACAAGTTTTCTCAAAGCAGAATTTGTAGATGATGAGCTCATAGCTCTGTGGTTCATACATCAGTTTAGGAGGAATGAGTAGGAAGAGACTGATTTGGAAAGGTATAAATAACATTTCTACTGAGCCAAATCACAAGCAAAATGAAACCCAGAAAAGGTTGATGCTCAGGTCCTTAATTTCAAATTTCACAGAACTAAACTGATAAAAATACATTCTGTATCCAGTTGAAATATATGTCTCAGCATTAAAATACCATGAAAGGAGATGGTAGCATCTAATTGTAGATCTTTTTCCTGTGTTTTAGAAAGAGTGTTGAGGAATAAGATGGGACACCTTACACTTCAGAGAAAAAAAAAGGTAAAAAAGTTATTGGTTCCATCATCCTAATTTGCATTTCTTTTGTGTTCTGAAAATACATGGTTATCTTCTAGATAAACAGTTGAGATAATTGTATCTGTTGTTCAGTGAGTGATAATATCCTGATGCAAATTTGACAAGAGAGTATTAACTCTGGAGATTCAGACAACAGAATGTTGTTTTTCTGCATTGGCACTTGTCAGAATTGTAAAGTATATAATTGGATTTCTAAATTTCCCTCTATTGGCAGGGCAGCACTAATATATAAATCTCTTCTGTGTGTCACCTTTTAATATTACACTGGTATTATACAGCTTGTGACTTGGCCTAACTTTAAGCACTTACATGAGGCATGTAAGTAGGAAAGCTGTTCTCTCCAAATTATTCCCTCTTAGTGACAGCAAGTGTGAGAGTCAATCTTCCATGGAGTATTTCAGAGCACTTAAGTTAGATATCTTAGAGGTAAACATTACCAGTGACTTCATATGGAAGGAATAAAAAGGTCTGTTATGTCATAATGGAGACTGTAAATGAGTCTCTCAGTAGTGAGAAGGAATTGGAAGACTTAATGTCCTAATCCATTATATAACTGCAATGAATTTTAAAAGGCTTAAAAAAAAAAGGGACAGGGGAAGAAGGAGGAGTTGGAGAAATATTCATTGAGCTGTAGTAGCTAAAGTTGAACTCATTTTTGTGAGACGACTGAATTTTGCTGCAGTAAGTTTCCAGGAGCACAAAGAGGCTTACGTATTCAAAGTATCACAAACTGTTAATGGGTTCCACTGAAACAGATGGCAACATTATGATCATTTTTGCAATTAATGCTGACTGCAGATTCTTCTTGAGGCTGCAGTCATAGTTCTCCATCTCCTGAGCTACCACAGTATTATCCTGTAAAAGAATTTATTTTAAAAATGTCTGATAACCCCTTCTTCTCCAAGCTACTGAAAACACTTAATATATTTGGAGGTAGCATGAAGTGCCTTCTGCTGCTTGCATATCAAAGCTCCTGCAAATTAAGACCTGTCTTTCTCCTGTGACCCTGAAATTCAGAGTAATGTGTGATCTCCTTTTTCTCTTGAACAATTAAATTGGTGATTAGAAAGCTAAGCACATCTTGAAGATGCTATTTCTGAAACAAACTGTATGGCTGAATATATCTAATACAATAGCACTTCTGATTTACTGAATAAATGAATATTTTCTGTCCATTTTTTTGGGTTTCTCAACACTTTTCATTGCCAGCTAATCTCAGCAAGTGGGGATTTTTGTTTGTTTTGTTTTAGGTTTTGGGAGGGGCGTTGTTTGTGGTCATTGTTGGTTTAGGGCTTATGTTTGCTTTTTAATTTTAAACTGAGTATAATGATCACAGATTAGAACTGTTTTCTTTACAACGTTTCTTTGTATGTCCAGCAAATTCCGTATGGACCAGAGACTATTAGCAGTTTGCAATGCCCTTGAAAATAAATTATACTATAAGAGGCACAGACCTTTTCCTTCTTGGACTTAGTCTGTGAAACATGAGAAGTGGGTAGATCGTTTTGCAACTAATTCAGGTGGAAACAGAATCAGTGCTACTGTCCTACAAACATCAGTGAGATGCCTTGTCACATTAAAGGGAGATGTGTGGGAAACAGGAAGGACTGTTCTGCCAGCTGATAGCACAACTTAACCTTTGCCATTGGAATTAACCAGTTGAGGATAAAGTAGCTCAAAGGGAAGTTCTCATGAATAGCTGGAGAATGATCAGATATTGCTGAGAACAAAATCAGGGAGCGGCGGGATTGGAGAGAACCTCTGCTTTGTCCCAGCTGGGATTACTGCCAGGTAACTGTGTTAATCAGCTGCAATATCTGATCCCCTCCACACACGTCCTGCCATGGCACACACATGCAAATGCCCACAGCAGGCAGGCATTGGGAAAGCTGTGGTCCTCTCCCCAAAGACATTGGGCTCAGGCGCCAAGGATCTGCTGAGATCAGAAGGAGCTGGAGCCAGAAACCCTCCAAGGGGCAGCATCTCACTGCAGAGCCTGGTAGCTGGTCCTGCTCTCTGAGCATCACACGGGCCATCCCATGCCAGAAAATGTCCCATGGTGGGTCTACCCCGAGCTCATAAATATGACATTTATCAAGAACCCTCTTCCTCATCAAAATAAAAATTTTAGCAATTGAGTTTCAGTTTTCCCATCTCAAAATTTAGTAGGAACTTAAACCTTGGAGCCAGGTCTTCCAGAGAAAGAAAACAGTGCTGGTGGGCTGCACCTTGCTGCTGTGAGAAGCAATTGCTTCCCAACAGTCTGCTGTTTTTTGGAAGGTATGCCTTCCAAAAGCAGCACGGAAAAGAGCAGAGAGTGCTAAAACGCGGTAGAATTCTGAGATGCCTCATTAAAGAATGAAGAAGTTTTGTGAAATCCAGTGAGTTAGAAAACCTGAGGCTGGGGCCTAATTTCTGCTTTCAGGTCTTATGAAGGTCAACAGCTTAAAGTGACAGGTTAGCAGAGTTCAGATGTTTGTTTTTTTCAAGGGTGGCATTGTACAGATGTAATTGGAACTAGGAATGCTTCTTAGAGTCATATCACAGTAATAAACTGATAATTGTACAAATTTTTTTTTTTATATATAACTTATGTAGAGGGGAAAATACTCTTTTCCCTGATAGAGCATTACTGTAAATTGTTGAATTACTTTATTATGCAGATAAAGTATAAGTCTCCTGGGAATAGTTCTAATAAAATGGAAAATTTATAACAATGTTGCAATATTTTTTTACCAATCAGAAGCCACAGTAAGAGGTAATCATGTTGTTTATTTGTAAACAATGGGCATTTTAATAACAAGAAAGTAGTTGTAAGAGGATTTTATTATTATTGCAAGAGAACAACTGAGATTTAATCTGCAGCAGTGAATATCAAATATATAAATTTTGTAGTGAGAAAAGGTCACTGATAAAGTCTTTCCAATTGAGATGTAATGGATGGAACTCTACCATAAATCTTGAAGATACATGTTGAAAGATTTTTGTTGATGTGGCAAAGTTAACCAAAGTTTCCCAAAGTTTTTGGGAAATATACTCTGGGGCTAAAAATGATACCTTGTTCAGTTTTATTTTTGCTAAGTAAAAAGTATGTTAGCTAAAATAAAGTCAATGAAAACCCTTCACAGCCAGAAATCTCTTATGGGCCGTGAAAGCCTATTGCAGAAGCCACAGAAAGTGCCAGTAAAGGTTTATCTTAGTATCGAACTTAGAATCGAAGTGTAAATTAAACTTTCAATGGTAGAGTCATGATTTAAGTGAGACAGAGTGTTTGGAGAGATAGATCAAAATATACAGAGGAAATATCCTAATGCATTCATAAATATTTAAACTCTTTTGTGGATTGCAAAAAGAAATTTAGGGGATTAACAAGAAATCTTATTGACATCATTTTTTTTTTCCCTCTAGGAGAGACTGTTTAAAGAACCTTTTGTTCTGGGTATGATGTCATCACTGATACTGTACATAGAAACTGCATATATGGTATACAGCATACGTAGAATCATACATATTTACATAACAGACACTAATAGGTCTTTCCATGTAAATAAAATCAACAAAGTAAATGTTGAATTGACATATGAGTAGGGCAAATACAAACGAAAATGAGGAAAGGATCCTTATAGAAACATCAGGTAATAATTTTGCATTAAGTTCATTCATCTGTGCAATGGGTAGATTTATATCTGCCACATAACATTGTGAGGCTCTTTTTATTAACATTTCTAAAAAGCAGTGACATTATTTAATTAGACAGGCATGCAAGTACCTGGTGGTGTTTTTTATCTGTCAACAACTGATATTCACAAGTATTCAGTTTCTCCCTCCTTGAAATGACGTCTTACTCATGACAGAATAAATAGAGCTGGGTGACAGGAAGTTACCTATCTTACCTCTCCAGGTGATGAAACAGTCTGCCTTTTCCATGTCTAGTGGAAATATTTGCTTAGCTTTTTGAAAGAGATGTTGCAATCTCTCTAGTACATCCACTGAAGTGGTTATCTAGCCTTACCAGTCAACTCTTCTTAGTATATGTTCATTCATTGCTGCAATAAACAAGAGCTTTTTCATCTTCCTTCCTATTTTTTAGGCTTTTTCTAGGCTGTCCAGCCCTCATTTCTTCAATTTTACCTTGTGGATCATCTTCTGATGATCTGTAATCATTCTGATCCCTCTCTGTTGCAGCCTATTCAGTAGCTCAGCATTTTTCTTAGAAGTGAATTGTCTGAAATGGAAGATGAAATTTCAGTACAGATTTTATACAAGCCAAAACAATACAATTGCTTCATGTACAATCTTGTTGCCTATCTCCTTCTATGTATAGCCTTGGTGTGATTGCTTGTGATGACATTATTTACTCATTCAGCTTGTAATCAACCCTAAGGCCCAGAACCTTTTGTGGGACTTTTATCCAGTCAGCTGTTATACACACAGTATTTGCAACTTATTATTCCTGTTTAAGTGTAGTATACTATACTGTGAGGTTGAAAATTTCAGATCTGAGAAAAGGTTTGATATTCCTTTTCTTGTGTAATATTAATAGGAAGATTTTGTCAATATTACCCCATATTTCTAGCTTTCATTACTTTTGCCAATGAAATAATTATTTAATTTATTTATTAACTCCAAAAAGACTTTAATGAATAAAAAGATTGACTACTTAGATCATAATTCAGGGACTGATTGTCTTGAGACCACTCAAAGAAGAAAGTTTGGCCAAAAGAAAGCAGTAGAGATAGAGGCATTTTTGTATTCTTTTATCTGTATACTAAGTTATTGTGTTCCTATGCAAGCAAACTACTCTTTGTAAACGGTTTTCCATTTTTGGCTTTTCAAATCAACTGGACTCAGATTTGTACACATGCACCTTGAAGTACTACTTAACTTTCTTCAGACTGAAGTAAATAACCTGAAGTATTGCAAAATTATAGAGATTAGATAATTGTAAAGAAGAGAGATTCATCATAGAGCCTGTTATGAATTAACAGCTTTTATATGATAGATTGTGCAATACAACTGCATCTAGTGTTAGTATATAGTAGGAGAATAACAACAATAGGAAAAAAACCATAACATATAGTGTTAAAGAACTTTTTAAACTATTTGTTCTCATCTTTGGTTAGCTGGCACATAACACTAGTTAGCTATTTTTAAATGGAAAATGCATCCATTAAGCCCACAATGTGAGCCACTGATGTAACCAGAGCAGTCAATCAAAGATGACATGGAGCTGTACAGTGAAAGAATTAATTCAGACACTAATAGACAAGAGGAAAAAAGCTTACATCCTGAAGTAGGAGATTACTAGCCATAGCAACATAAACAAACATGTCTTGATGTCTTTTTTTTCCAGTTATATCAGATTATTTACCAAACAATGAAGCAGATAAAGACACAGGTTACTTTATATTTGACTTATTTTTAGAACCACTTTTCTGTGGATTTTTCTTCCAAGTGGAACTCTTTGCCAAAAGACATGGTCCACTGTCCAGTTGTTGTGTGCATTTACTCTGTAGACTCCTCACTGCTGGTCTTTTGTTCTGTTATAGTGTATTTGAATAAACTGAAGTGAGAAACTGAAAAGAAACCTAAATAATGCTTTTACACTGAATAATGCAAATATCCTAAAAGAACCTTTCTTCAGCCTGCATTCTTTACTTTTTTTAAAATGGCCATCTCCTCCAGGAATTTTGTTTTTAAATTTCACACTGTGCTGCATGAAACAGCAATCAAGCTTGTGTGTGCTTTTCAGATGGGTTAATATGTTTTGTTAGTTCAAAAAAATGAAATTTATTTTTGTAAAGACAGTTTCCCAGTGACTAGAAGAATTCATATTGATTAAGAAGCAACTAAAGGAAATTTAGTTTTCAAGGATGCTTTCTTAAAAAAACAAAAAACAGTATTGTGTTATCTTTGGCTATCTACAGCAAAATATGCTATGACCAGGAAAAATTTTGAGGAAGTGGTTCCTGCTGGAATGTCAAGGGAATAAATGTCTCAGAAAAAGCACTCAGAACAGTAAGCCAAATTATGGCAAAACTTACATTTTATTTGCAATCCACCTATATTAATGTGTTTGTGAAAACCCAGTTGTCATTCACATATACATAAGGTGATGATGCTTTATTTGTTTTTTAACTGACCATAGACCTGCTTTTGTAATCCTATCCTTTTAAAGCAAACAGAAGCACAATTATTATGTGCAGCTGGTGTATTGCCAAATGAATTTAATACTCTATTTTAAATTTAAAAAAATTTCCAAAGAAGTTCAGAAATTCTAATTTGTCCATTTATTCATCAGCAATTTTTGCAATAGTAGAACTCTGCTATTGAAGAAATTGTAACTGTCTTGGGTATGTTATAGTAAGTAATTTTTGTTCTATCTCATTTAAGCAAAATAATAAGTACATGCTTGGCTTAATACCCAGGGTAGTTTCATTCTACTGATTTGCTAACTCAGGGTCTTTATTACTTTATTGCCCTAAAGACTCCATTTGTCATCTCAGGAGCTAAATATGCCATTACATGTGGTAGGACTTCACAACCGTCCCAATATGTATTCTTTTCATCCTCCCCAACTTATCCAATGTCACCAAATTTTATTTGTCTGTAGGCATAGTGAAATTACTCATAGATTTTGGAGTTGGAACACTGTGGCATCAGGAATATAATGTTTTGATTTATCTAATCTAACTGCAGAATAAAGGTTTTTGAGCCCCAGCTCTGAATTTTGCTGCCCACCGTCCCCCATTCTACATTTTTTAATAGAAGCCCAACTAGAAAGAATGAGCATGAATGGTTTGTGATGTAGTTATAACATATGGCATCAACAAAATTAATATCTTTGGAAACATAAGTCTCATATGAGCTTAATATGTTTGCTTTTCTGCATGGTCAGGATATTTTTTGATTTTAAGTGTAAACTGCCTATATAGATGTATTTTTGTAAATACACACTTTACACACTTTACGCATGCTACATAGGCACATATTAAAATACATATACACATTTATACATTTCATATATTTAGTGCATGTTTACATATATGTGCTTGCTTTTCATTCAATTACATGTTTTAAATATTTTTGGTGACTTATATTCATTTCTAGCTGTCAATATGTCATAGTGCACTTCAACAAATTGTTAAGCATTTTGTTAATTCCTAGCATTAAGAGAGACATTATATTAGAAGAACTTGAGTCAGATTTGAAATTAAAATTCCATATCCCCTCTTCACCACAGATCACTAGCACAGTTGCAGCTCTCTGAAAGGATTATGTGAAAAAAAAAAAGTTCTTCACAAGCTCTGCATAAACTTTATGGTGTTGGACAAGGCATGTAAATCTGGACAGTTTCCCTGTTCCTGGGATAAGTATAATTTTCCTTCTTGCAGTCCCCAGTGCTGGTTTCCTCTCCAGATGGGTGGGAGCTGTGTCTTTCCTTAGATCAGTGACACAATGCACAACAGCAGTGGTGCAGCTTTTTCAAGTAGGAGGCTGAGGAGAAATCCTGGGATGAGGTTGCCATGGCAAGAAGCAGTCCCTGCCCTGTACGGTTTACACTGCATTGTGAATGCCATGCACGAGCTCCACTTTTTATCTTCATTTATATAATCAGCGATGAATTTACTGTGACTTAATTCACAACAATGTATTTAGACTTTGCACACTTCGTTTAAAGGCTGCACCTTTATTATCTTCAAATCCATGCAAAGATTCTGCAGGAAAGGAAAAATTTAAAGGCATCTTTCTCAGTAGTGACAGGGGCATAGAAGGAGGGGCTGTTCTTTGTAGCCATTAGATGTCTCAATTAGTGGAGCATTTTCTAAACATCTGCATACAGAAAAATTTAGCTGTGTGATCAGGAGTCAAAGGCAACTTGCTGGAATAAGTCCTGTCAGACTGCTGTTTTATACCAATGGATGTGGGACCCTTCCATGGGCTGATGGAAGCCAAGATTGGAACTCAAGATCACAGAACAACCAGAAGGAAAGGAGAAGAGGAGAAGAAAACTGACTGCATCACTAGGCAAAAGGTCCTGTCTTTCAGCTGTTGAGACAGCACTGACAGCCCTATAGGGATCTGTTTGCTGCTTTTGTACATGAAGGTGAGGTACCAGGGGTGTTGTTGATGACAGGAATAGGCTACAGCAGGAGTTTTCTCGTAGAAAAGACTAGTCACAGAGGGTATTCTTGATATCTAGGAGAGTTAAAGTTAGCAGAGCTCTCTGCAGCCAAGATAACTGCAGACAAAAACAAAAAATAAACAGACTTTTGGATTCATATTGAATTATTTGAAAAGGGGAAATCTAAGAATTAAGCAGTTAGTTTAGAAACCAGTAAATTGAAAAACAACCCACCCTATCTATTGGACCATGATACTATTTAATTTCTACACTCTCTGGGGCCTATTTACTAGTCTACAACACATGGAGAAAAGGGATCATAGCCCTACTAGAGATGCTCAGGGTCTTCTGGCAACAGAAGACCTAACATGATTTCAGTTGCAAGGGGAAAATTTACCCATAACTTGCCTCCATTCCCCCTTAGTTAGATGACACCAGGAAGTATTTCATATTAGAATAACTTTTCTAGCTCTCTTGCAGTATTCTGCTGACAGTTTTATTTTATGATTTTTATCTAATCATAGTGTTTTGCAATCTTATTGAATTAAAGTGGACTTGCAGTGTTTCACACATGAAACAATACAGAGAATTTCCAGTAAAATGAAAATTTCTGAAGGCAGTATTTAACAGTGTATATTACAGCTGTTCACACCATTATACTTACAAAGGCAGTAGCTTTCTGTTGCTAAGTCCTACATAAAATGAGGAAATAATTAGATTTGCCACAGTGGCTACAGTATGAATGTGATGAAATTATTCAGACCAGAAACCATATGCAGACTTCAGCACTAGAGGAAGAGAAAGACAGTTTTGCTGCTATCAAAGCAACAAAAGACAACTCAGTATCTTAATTTAGACATCCAGTATATCTGGTTGAAATTTTTCTTTCCTTCCTCTTCTGAAAATGGGATTCTTATGGAATGGAAAAAAAGGCCACACCTGCAAAAGGAAATACTGAGTAAAGAACACGAAAACATTAAAAAAAAATTTGTTCACTCTATTTCCTGCCCATTTCTTCTTCCTAGTTTATTTTCATGAATAAAGATTACACTGCTGGAATTCTCAGTTTTTCTCAGTGTTTCAACACCTATTTATGGGTTTGGGAATATCCTTTTAATAGTATCTACTTATCAAGCAGTATAAATAGCTAGAATGCCCCAAATATTGTTCATCTGATCAGCAGATCCAATTTAGGTTGGAATTGTTCAAGATCATAGAGTCCAACCATAAATCTAGTACTGCCAAGGCCACCACTAAATTATGCCCCTAAGTGCTACATTTTGCACACTTTTTAAATACCTCCAGGGGTGGTGATTTCCCCACTTCCCTGGGCAGCCTGTTCTAGTCCCTGACACCCCTTTCTATGAATAAATTTTTCCTCATAACCAGTCTAAACCTCCCCTGGTGCAACTTGAAGCTGTTCCCTCTTATCCTATCACTTGTTACATGTGAGAAGAGGCCAACCCCCACCCGACTACACCCTCCTTTCAGGGAATTGTAGAAACTGATAAGGGAGACTTGTGTGCTCCAAACTCCACCTGCTCTGTTGCTCTTTGGACACACTCCAGCACCTCCATGTCTTTCTTGTATTGAGGGGCCCAAAACTGAACACAGGATTCAAGGTGCAGTCTCACCAAGGCCAAGTACAGGAGAATGATCACTGCCCTACCTCCATTTTCCACAGTACTCCTGATACCATCCAGGATACTAAACTCTAGGTAGATGGCATCCAAAGCCTTTCCCTCATCCACTAGGCAGGCCACCTTGTCATAGAAGGACATTAGGCCGGTCAGTCCTCTGACTGGGGCTTGTAGTTCCCCAGGTCCCCCTTCTGGCCCTTTAGATGGTCATCACATTTGCTAAATTACAGGCAGTCACCTGGGACCTTGACAGTGAGCCAGGACTTCTGTTAAATGGCAGAGTGGTTTAGAGAGCACTTGTACCAACTCCATCAGTCCTCTTGGGTGGGTCCCATATGGCCCCATAGACCACTACCATACTGGGCCACCTCAATTATCCTGTCTCTCTGCTATTTCAGCTGATGGCAAACATTTATGGAAAGTTGTTGGATATCTGGTATTTGTGGAACGGTCCTTCAGATTTTGTGCTTTTCAAGAATGCAATAACCATGGTTTTGAGGTGGGGGTTTTAGAGTAAAGCTGGTTTTAGCAGATACCACTCAATCTTATCTTTTTTCCTGCCAGTGAGAGTCCTTAGTAGCAGCACAATTGCATACATTGAGATACCACTTGCCTAGACTAAGGTAGATAACCAGCCCATTTGCCAGCAACAGACTCAAAATAAAGAATATTCTTAAGTGTAAGTGTAAGTGGGCCTTTCCCTCTCTATGAAAAAATAGAAAAGTAAGTAGACTAAAGAAGCCGTGGGGGAGGTGGCTGTGGCATTCCTATCCTTTCAGTCGTGCATTAGCCAAGCCTTACTGGAAGTCTCATCCCCAACCCTATAAGAGTTAACAGCCTTTTAAGTGCAGTTCTGCCATGAATTTTAATAGAGATGCAGTCTGTAAAAAAAAAAAAATAAAGGAAGACAGATCTACAAAGGTTGCTCAAATGCAAAATTCTAGTTCACAGTCTGTGTCTAGATATGCCATTTGTTAGCAGAGCTTGGAAGTTAGTGAAACTTAAACCATCTTTTGTATTTCCCTGATCTCCACCCTTTAAGCAGTTTCTGCACTGCACAGTTGTCAAGTAAAAAGTATTTCAGTCTGGAGAATAATGAAAGGAGAAAATCCATTCTGTATAAAAAATGACCAGTCCCTGTTATGACATTTATTGTGTATTCACTTATGAGATATTGGGTAGTGCATATGTGTCATAACAGAAGGATTATCCATCACATATACTCCTCCATATAAAGCTGTGCAGTATTCAGGTGCGTTTTGCATATCCACATCCATATAAAGACACATGAAAGACTTGGCTCACTATGAAAATCTTAAGCCAACAAATCCATTCTTTGCAATGTCACATGACTACACCACCCTGAAACCTTGTGGACTGATGTTATCTATTTAACCTTGAAGATCTCCAGTGAAGGTGATCCAGCGTCCTCCCTGTGACATATTCTCTAAAGCCTAGACCTTTCTAATAAAGGTCTTATGTTTATTTAAAGCAAAGTTTCCTTGTTGGTGCTTTCCAGTACACCTACTATTTGTCAGTCAAAGAAGACTATGCAAGACTTATTGCTCACTGTCCCTTTTGTTAAATCCCCTTGAATATTTTGTCAGTTATCATGTCTCCCCTCAGCATTATTTTTTCCTAGATTGTGTCTTGTGAGGCCTGTTTTCTAAATGTTTAATCATTTTTTATTTCTCTTTGAACTCCCTAATTTGCCTGTCATTTTTCAAATGCAATACTTCAAATTGAATGTAGGACTCCTACTGATGCTTAATAAACACCAAGTAGAACAGGGTAATTAACTCATTTAGGTTTAAATTTATTACTCTTAATACAACTTAATACCCTATAGCATTTGCTTCCTTTTCACTTTTTTTTTTTGGTTGTGAAAGTGCTGTATATTTGACTCATAAGTACTTTGTCACCCAGCACAAAACTCCTGTCCTTCTGTTGTATCTATCTCATTACTCTCCTTATCTTCTATATTTGAACATATTGTTAATCTTTCACCTTTACTCTTCAGTTACTTATTGCCTCTGTTGGAGAGGATTTTTTTGTTCATTTTAGTCATCAAGTAATTAAGATTTTATTAATACTAGCTACAACCTATGAAGATGTCTCTTTATGTAACTTGCAAAGAATTTATTGCCTTCCAGCTTCAAATTAAAGATTGGTTCAGTGTGTGTTCTGCCACATCCCACACAGGGGCCAATACAAATATTGTGTAGTGAATGGTGGACTCCATAGAGAAACTCCACTTGATATTAATTTCAATAGGAAATCAGATAGGTTAATAATTACGTTCAATATTTGACTTGCTTTGACCAACTGAGGAACATTTAATTCCTTCCACATTCTGTTGACTTCAACTGAACTATTTGTAGAATACAGTTTAGTGCCACTAACTAATAAGCTCCTTCTTTTCTGTTGCTAATCAGCTGAATAAATTAAAATGTTTGGCCCTTAAGCTGGGTATTTTATCAAAGCATCCCTACTATGCATGGGAGTGCATCTAAGTAGAATCAAAAGTTTGGGAGACTCTCTGGCTTGTCGAAGCAAGGCATGAGACAGAATTTCTGATTCTTTTGTGTGCATGTGTGTGTGTGTGTGTGTCTGTGTGAGACAGGGAGAAAGAGTGTCTGAGGGAAATAGAAATTCAGAGGAATGTGGGGGAAAAAAGTGCATGCTAGCAAGTTTTCAACAGTCTGTGTTAAAATATGGCAGGTGTGTTATTTGGGAGTTTCCATGTGGCCCAAAGGTAAAGTTTGAATTTATTTCATTCCTTTGTGCTCACTTTCTTTTTTTCAGTGTTTAAAAACTTTAATCCTTCTGAAGAGTGATAGGTCATTTATCCCTTAGACATACTTTTTAATTTCTTTTGTAGGAATGTTAGGAGGACAGTGGGTTTTTCCCTTGGCCAGCCAACAAGATAAATCATACTCTGCAATTGCTGGTAAATATTTTAACTTCAAAAATAAAGTGAAGGAGAAAATATGTCACAGGCACTTTTAGAACTCACTTAATCTTCAGATGCCTCTGTAGTCTCCATGCTGGGATATCTAAAATTTTAGGCATATTATAAAGGCATTACAGACAAACCTTTGGCATTCTAACCTTCAATTCTGTAAATATATGTAAGTCCTATTAGATTAAAATCTACAAAATTAAAGGAAAACCATAGGCATGAAATGGAACCTAGGGAATTTTACCCTATCCCTATGACATATGTTTATATTAGATTATGTTGTCTGTTGGAATCCTTGAAAACTTAAAGTCATATTTCAAACAGTAGAATTCTAACTGCTTATACTTCCAGTGGCCAGAGAAGACACTTGCTAGTGACCAGTGCACATTTTTGTTTGCTCGTAAAAATATTACTTCATGCTGTTCTTTCAAGAATGAATACGTACTTGCCTCTTTCCTACTGCTAGTCTGCATTGTATTGACCTTATGTACAAGTCTTATGGAGTAAACAAACCATAAAAGATTCTTATAAAATAGATGGACTATACGCTGCCTTCTGTTGGAGAAAAAAAACCAACAGAAAACCAAAAGGCTATTTTTTTAATCTTATTTTCCAATGAAGTTGTTTTAAGATACAATACTTTGAGGTACAGTAAGCTTATGTGTGTATTGATACAACCAAGACCTTTGTCTGTGTTTTTTATTTGTTTTGTTTTGTTGTTGTTTTTAAAACAGATACTATATGATGTTGAAAGGTCAGAAGAGAAAAGCCAACTTGTTCTCTGTCTTTGTAATATGTCTGATGTCAGACAGACATTTTTTTCAATCTGCTTTGCATGCAGCGTCTTATCCCCTGAGCTGAAGTTACTGGTATTATACCCAAAAATCCAAGGGAAAGGGTATTTCTGTTGAAATTTAATGACCAGTTTCAAATTAGGGATTAGCCTGTAAAATGAAGAAATGTCAGAGAAAGGCAAGCATTTAACCATACCCAGGGATCTAGTCTTCCTTCTTCTGAGTCAAAGAGATACTTCAATCCAGACTCATTCTGCTGTATTTATTTAAACTGTAAGTGCAGACTCCAAAGCAGCAGTAAGGCTGTGAGGTTTCTACCAGCTTTATTTTTGTGACCTTTCAATGTGCTACTGTATTGTAAGCAGCCACAGTATCTTATGCTGCCACTGTCAGTATTTTTTGATTTTAAGGAAGATAAAAAACTGCCATTATTATGGTAATTGTTTTTGTATTGCCCCACTAAAATTGAAATGGATGTCTGATCCCTTCAAAATAGCTTGAATTTACAAGCTAGATGTTTGGACACTTTTAAAGAACCCTTGACAACTTACCAAAGATATCAATCTGATTGCCTCAGACTGAGAAGAATTATGTCATGAGTTGTATAAGGTTATCTGATTTTATGAGTGTCAATAATAAATGACAAAAAAGTTAGGTTTTTTTATCAATAAAAGTCCAAATCAGCCTTTGGAAGAACAGAGGCTCACTATAAAAATGAGAAGACGTTTGTTGAGGTCAGCTGACCACAATCAGGCAAGCACTATTTCCTGAGCATGAGGACAGCTCACCAGGTTCTCTAAAACAACAAAAAACCTTGGGAGAAATTTTGCTAAAGTTTGCATACCATTTTTAGACACTTCAAACTGGAATTTTAGCTTAAAAAAAATAAATTGCAAACATTACTCCTAGTTCTTAGAGTGTTGAACCTAGTCATACTAGATACACTCCAAAAGAAGAACTGAAGTGTTTCATTAGACAAAGGGAACCTGGAAGTCTATTGCAGAGATAATAAATGGACTTAGAGATCCTTTACTCATATTCTTTAACTTAGACTGGCCTTCATTTTCCTAACCACTTTTTAATTTTTAATTAGTAAGCACATCTATGTACGAAACTTGTGGTCTGGGTTCTGTAGTATTGTCAGGGTATTCCTGTTTCTAGTAATAGTCAAGGGTTCTAACCACAAAGCCCTTATAGGCAGATATTTGGTAGTGCTCAAACTTGATTATGTCACTTTTTAAATAGCTGATAATGGTCTACAGTCTGGTTCCTAAAGCTTGTTGAAGCTTGCAGCACAGCATTCAAAGAGTGAAATATCATTAAAAAGAAAGCCAAATACAAAAGTATATGAAAATTTTCTCTGTATAGAACAAAAAAATCCAAATACCATTTCTTGCTCTGAAGATCAACTTTTCTTTGAGCATCAGTTTCAAATTATTTACTAGTTTATCTATAATTGATGAAAAATACTGCCAATCATTTCTTTGGCATCTTATTGACATGTTCAGGCAGACTTTGCTGTGACTAAGTGGTCTTTTTCCTGTCCTAAAAAGCCAATTCTTAAAATGTTAGCAGTAAAACTAAAATAATCCTAAAATTTTTCATATTTTTAATATTTTTTTACATAAATGAAAGCTTTCCAAGTACTTATTTTCACAACTTTTTTAGTAAGCTGCCATGTTATTTTTGTGGATATAATAGCTATATTCAGTGCTGAACATCACTGTTGTCAAATGTACTGATAATTCCTCTGATGTCAGTGACAGAAAGATTGTGTCTTGTCAGTAAGAAAAGCAGATGCCTTGGGCATGTTGAAACTGAGAAATTAGGTTCTCCTAGGAGAGCAACCATGCGAGAACTCAAAGCAGTTACCTTCCAAGAAGGAACTTGTGAACTGATTTATAAAAAAAATGAGAATTGACACCTTTGCTTTAAACTGGAGTCAAGCATGCAGTGTAGTTTGCAGAAGTGTAATTGCATTTTTTTTCCAGTTGTGTTCTTCTGTTTATGTTCTCCTGTTTTTCTCTAGACAGGTTTAGCATGGACATGTATCAGGGAAGAGGATATCAGTATGCAGTTCCAGATAGAGATAGCTAAAATAAAGGTCTAAGTGACCTTAAGCTCACTTTTATGTTTCTATACCAAGATATTTAACTAAACATGCATGCATTTACTGCTTTACTAACCCACCTAGCTTTCTTAGAGATCTTTCAAATATTTTCCATTATAGACTTAATGTTTCAGGAGTTGCTTGAAGATGCTGGATATTCTAGTTCTAACCCAGGAAAGTCCAGGAGGAAGATGTAGTTGCCTTCTAGGATTATTTGCAAACCAGAGCTGAGTGTGTGCCAGGGAGCTTGGCTGAAGCAATTGCTGTGGTTCTTTGCAGATGAGGTTGCCAGAGTTGTTCCATTTGTGCAAGAGGGAAAGATTGTACTAGAGGTTGTGAGTCCTTCTTCACCTATTATTTGACCCAAAATCTGATTAAGAACACATTTCTCCTATGTTATCTGCCCTTTGGATTCACGTTTCCTGCTAAGTCTATCCTTTTCCAGCATTTATTTAATTTAAATGTATTGACTTATTTTCATTGTGTGACTTAGCAGTATAAAAGACAAGGGCACATAGACTCTTTATAATTTTAAGATGTGGTAGGCAGGACTGAGCCGTAGAGATAGCAAACAAAGAATGGTTTTAATTAAAATATAAACATTTTAATAAAAAGCACATCTGGTTGGAGACTGTGTATTTACTGTGGTGGATCAACCTTTTAAACACTTTCAGAAAAGGGAGGAGTTTTTGTTTAAAGGTAGGAGCCAAGAGAGGAAATAGCAGGACATGCCAGATGTAGAGTGATGTTCCAGATTTAGGTACAGATTAGGAAAATGTAAAGAATTAAGAAAGAAAAAAAACAAAGCCTATAGAGAAAGCACAGGTTATCCTATAAGCAAAATATCTTTTATATATGAGCAACAGGAAGCCTATTCAAAGAAGGAGAATGTAAGAATTTTCCCAAGAAAAGAATATATTTAAGAAGTAGCAATGGACTAGGAAAAACAGTGATTAGAAATAAATTTGTCCTACTGATGAATATTATTTTACTGTTATTATTCTGAAATATTTAGAATGTTTTTTCTTGTATTATCTTTTTAGATTTTGAAAATGAACATCAGATTTGTTTTCCATGGCTTGATGTGTTTCAACATACCTGCACTGTATTCAATCCAAAGAACATCTGTTTTATGAGATGTAAAGTGGGACTATAAGTTCTTATGAAAAATGTGGCCTCAGAGGTGACCCCATAATGTGGCTGAATTCGACTATATAGTGTCTCTGTCGTGGTTTAACTCTGGTAGAATCTAAACCTCACTCAGCTGCTCACTCTCATTCAGTGGAATGGGGAAGAGACTCTAAAGGGTGAAAGTGAAAAAATTCCTGGGTTTAGATAAAGACGGTTTAATAGGTAAAGCAAAAGCTGTTTGCTCAAGGAAAGCAAAACGAGGAATTAATTCACCATTTCCCATGGGCAGGCAAGTGTGCAGCCATCTTCAGGAAGCCAGGGCCCTGTCATGCTTAACAATTACATGGTAAGATAAATGTCATAACTCTGAATGTCTTCTCGTCCTTCTTCATACGCTGAGGATGATGCCATATGGTCTGGGACAACACTTCAGCCTACTGGGATCAGCTGTCCCAGCTGTGTGCCCTCCCAACTCCTTGTGCGGCCCCAGCCTCCTCACTGGTGGGACAGGGAGAAGCAAAAAAGGACACAATGCTGTGTAAACACTTCTCAGCAGTAATTAAAACATCTGTTATCAAAACTGTTTTCATCACAAACCTGGAGCATAGCCCCATGGAAGTTCTTAGGTTCAGTGGGGAAAAAACCCCCACATTTTGGTGAGGAACCCTAGTTCAACAGTAGAAGGACTTTTACTTTCAGGCATGAATAAAAATGATGATGAAAGAATCTCAAACTCTGAGCTTGGAAAAAGGAGGTATTAAAAGATTAGTACAGTATGAATCTCTTCTATCTTGACAAGTCTGGGATTCCCTTCACAATATGTTGGGTACAGTCTGTGAGAAATTGTAATGCGAAGCAAAACTCCATGTGCCATAAGAGCTAACAAATGTGGAAAAAAATTAGCATTATAGCCATATCTGCAACTCATAGAAATAGATGGGATTATTTATTGATCTGCAAAGATACAGGACTTAATCCCGTATCTACAAAGGGAAATGTTTTCAAATGTAGCCTGGAAAGTTACAGCTGGGAACATACAACCTGACTGGCTCTTATCTCAGAAAGTAGAAGCTCTGTTCAGAAAAAGCTTTAAAACTGTAAGACTTTAATCTTCATAAATCTAGTTATTTTTTGAAAAAAAATCTGGAAAACATATCCTTCTTCTTTTATAGGTTTTAGTTTCATATCTCCACAGCTGAGCTTCTTCACATTCTTTCCTTTCAATGCTTTACTTTTTCAGAGCAACTGCTTTTCTTTCACATCTTGCATACTTTTACTACTCATGCAGTGGCTAAAAATGGTGCTATCCAGTCAAAGACCTTATTTGAGCAAGAATATTTAACATGCTTGTTCCTTCCTTTCAGTTTTTTAAGTACATGAAAAACCTGAAGATTGACTTAAAGAATGAAGTATCAAAAATCTGATACATGTATCTGAGAAAAAATTTCAGATAGTACAGTTGAATTCAGAATATGTGTCCATGTTTTAATGACTCAAGATATTTCTTTTTTAGAAGAAATTAATATCATAATAAGGTGAACCTTCAGGGTTGTTTGGGTTTTACATCAGAAATATCATTATTCTAGGTGGATATTTGCATTTATAACTGTTTATATCTGTGAAGGCTCAGAAAATATGCCACAATAAAGTACTGGGGGTGTGTGTGGGTAAGTTTGTAGCTCTCTTCCTCAGTTGTCCCAGAAATCCAGACAGTTTGTGACGGACACAGCTGAGCCATGTTTGGTGCCATGGTTGGTACAAAGCAGGAGCCTGGTTCATAAGAAGGCATGGCCAACCTTGTTACAGCAGCAGTGGCTCTTGCCCCTCTCTGTGGAGCTCACTGGATCTTTGCAAGCATCCTCTTCCCAGGGCAGGCATGGCTCAGCTGCTCTGTTTGTGCAGGAGTACCTGCAGACCAGCAGTTTATAATCACATTCATGAAGGCAAACCTGGCACCAAATTAATATTTTCTTGCTCTGCCAGGCTGTAGACCCCTGAGGGTAAGTGCCTACAGCTTACCTTAGTGAAGAGCAGACATATCTGAGGTAGGAATGGGGCAGGCAGCTGCAGCATAAACCACAACCACATGTGATTCAAGAATTTTATATTTTTTTCCTCAGTATGAAGTGCATGTTCCTAGGTTTGATCCTCTATTGGTTTTTTACTTTTTTTATTATTTTTGCTTTTCTTTTTCTTTTTTAAATGAATGACAAGAGAAAAATGAAAAAAATGGCGATACTGTGAGAACTGAGAAGTGAAATCAGAAGAAAGTTCAAACTATACAATGCATTTTAAAGATTTTAAGGATTGGCTACAACTTTGATCAGCATTTTGAAGAAACAAAAGTATCCATGTTGCTATCTATGATGTCTATAAAACTCCAGAGTTTTGGAGCCTCTCAGGCTCCTTTCCCACTGTTAATACAGCTTAATAAATTTATTTTTTTAAAAAAGTCTTGTTGACAAGTATACCCCAAAGAGGAACATGATGTGCAGTTGGAGCAAATGAAGGCAGATCTTGTTCCATGTTTGTGTGTTCTTTGAAATAATACATGGTTAATACTAAAGTTTCGTGAGATTAATAGGTAGAAACTGGCAATTAAATCAGCTGTTGGAAGCTCTATAATAAACCATAAAAACTTCTGGTCAACACAATGACAACTACATTGAAAACAAATATCTGTGCTTACCCAAATTCTTGCTTTGGAAATGGAGTGTCATTTGGACTTTATTTCTCAATGGATATGAGATCTGTAAAAAATTCCAACAGTTCTGACAAGATCTCATAGGATCACTCATGTGTGTGTAGCACTGAAGCAGAGATTGATAAGGGCAGTAATTATTTTATGATTTTTAAATCTCCCTTTTTATCTACTGAACTCCCGCATAGATCTATGGAAAGCATAAGGTGTCTTAACTACTTTGTCCCTCTCCATCTCCTTTTTATCTAGAATATGTCTTTTCCTGAATGTTTTCCATTCAGTTTTTCCCATTCAGTAGTGCCTCTGGAGAAAAAAAACCAAAACAAAACAGAAGTCTTCTGCTTCTGGAAGACATAATGGAATGATGTAAAAAGTGGAATAATGTTGCCCGTAAAGAGTTGTCACACATCAGTCGGCTGAACTTCTTGACAGGGAGAGTACAGAAGTTTGTTCATCGGATAGAGCAGCTCCCACCTTGGTTGCTGCAGGAAGTCAATACCCCTGTTAAGGTCTAACCTCTGCCAGCAACTAAGAACTACCCAGTTGCCTGCTTACTGCCCATCCCCAGCCCTTCCCAGTGTGATGGGGAAGAGAATATAGAAGGTAAAAGTAATAAAACTTGAGGCTTGAGACAAGAACAGTTTAATAACTAAACTAAACTAAACTAAACTAAATTAAACTAAACTAAACTAATGATAATGTTAATAATAAAGTACCATAGAGAAAAGAAAAATAACAAAATGGAAGAGAAATTGAAACCAACAAAAACAAGCAATGCCAATGAAAAACAATTGCTCATCACCGACCACCCAGTGCTCAGTCTCTTCTCGAGCAGAAGTGCCCAGCCAGCTTTACCCCTACTTTATATGCTGATCATGATGCCATATAGATGGAATAGCCCTTTGGCCAGTTAGGGTCAGCTGCCTTGACTGTGTCTCCTCCAGGTTCTTGTGCACTCCCAGCCCCCTGACTGGCAGGGAACCATGAAGCAGGAGCTGCAAAGTCCTTGACTTAGTGAAAGCCTGCTCAGCAACAACTACAACTGCAGTGTGTTGTCAACATTATTCTCATCTTAAATCCAAAGCACAGCACTGTACCAGCTATTTGGAAGAAAATTAACTCTATCCCAGCTGAAACTAGGGCACTCCCCAAACTAATCATGGTTCCTGTAAATGGGACCAAGAGTTTTTTCCCTGGACTTATGCTAATTTGGTCTGGCTCTAAGAAGGAATCAATTTTTAGCAGCTCATTGTTTTACTGAGCCCTGCCATCATAAGCTGTGAATGAAAATAGCCAACTTCCATATGTGAGTTCAGTTGTTAATGAGAAAGCAAAATCCATCTTTGTTACCTTCTTGCTTCAAGCCCTACTGACTGAGAGTTACATGTTTCGGTTGAACAAAACTTCACTCTGCAGATCAACCCTTGATCTGCAGATCTCCTCTCTGTAGATCAACCATTCCCTAATATATGGCCCATCCTCAAGCCAACTCCATCTCTGCTGGGCCTCATACCCAGGATTTCAGGATCCTTATGTGCTATGAAACTGATGCTGTTCTATTTTTCTTCACAGTCTCAATTGCCTCCACTGAAGACAGACATGCTTCATTTTTCTGTTAGCTGTTGTAATTGGTCATCTAATGGTCAAAGCTTATGTCACTAGGAAAATCCCCCAGGCAAACAGAGCAAGAGCCTGCCTCTGTTAACGCACTGCTTTTATTTCTACTCACCATAATTGCCTTAGCCTGCTGGTCTGTGACAACCTGCTCCAGGAGCAGCATAACTATCTGGCAACCCCTCTTAGCTCTGGAGATGTCAGAAGCCTTCTCCAGGTTCACAGCAGCAGATATACACAGAAGCAAAGTGAAGAGCAGAAAGGAATTAAGCTTCCATACCTAGTGGCTTAGGAGAGCTGGTTCTCTTCACAGCCCCTCTTATAGAGCCTTCATCTTTCTCCTTTCTCCTATTTTCAAGAGGAACAAATCAAGTTCCTAAGCAGGACAAAAAGAGGTTTAAAACGATCTAGTCATATTTTTCTCCAAAGCAGCAGCTGAAAAATTTGTGTTTCATGAAAATTTTAAGGAATCTGTTTTATACTGAAGATATGAGCCATTGCTCAGTAATGAATGCAATCAATAATGCATGTATTGACAGAAAGACAAAGGTGGATGCACCTGTGGTTAAATTTGGAGTGGATGTTTACAAGCTGGAGAGCTTTCCTTTCAAAGTTTCCTAAGGTCTTCTTCATAATAAATAAGGGAATGTGGATTTACCAGTCAAAGCCTGACAACAAAATGTTTTTGAATCATTATCAGTTAGTATTTTTCCTTTTAAGTGCAGGTAATCACATTTTTAGGAGCCTCTTAGCCATATAGATTCTCAGATTTCACCACTGGCTCTGATACAGCAATATTAAACTTTGCCAAATCACAAAAGACCTAAGTATGAGAGAATAAGGCAGGAGAATATTGATTTGCCTCAGGCATTTCATTTAAACACCTACAGTAGGCAATACTTAGAGCATTTGAAGATTTCAAATGTTGTCATCTAAAATACAGTATATTTTGCCTTTATCATGAGAAAGTAAGAATTCTCTTTTTGTGGGTTTTTTTGTTTTATTTTGTTTTGGTTTTGGTAGGTTTTTGGCTTTTTTTTTTTTTTTTTGGAAGAGAAGGGCTAGAGATGAGAGATCTGTGTGGTGTACTGCTTTTTTTTTTAATTATCTTTGCTACGAAATCTTATTATGACCATAATAAGTTTGTGTTTAATGATCATACACTCTTTGTCTCATTGGTCACCATTATTTCTCTGTTATTTAATACTGAGATCTTTCCTGCCCATTTTTTCCCTAGCCCAGTGGACTAGAACTAGGAGGAATTTTTTTCTGATTATAAAAAAACCACAAATCTTTCTCATAGTGTTTCATCCAAGGATTGCTTCTATAATCACTGCCCTCAAAAATGACTAGCCTATCAAATATTTTAAAGGGATATTTCCTAGTCTATTTTATCTCTTAGTGTAAACAAAGCTTTTGAATTTCCTAGTGTTCGTTAATTGTGTCCCTGTTTCTGAGTTAAATGTAATAAG
Organism: Agelaius tricolor; assembly: GCF_023055355.1. Lineage (NCBI taxonomy): Eukaryota > Metazoa > Chordata > Aves > Passeriformes > Icteridae > Agelaius > Agelaius tricolor. Next base: position 52,190,559 of record NW_027269261.1, read on the forward strand.
GTGTTTGAAAGTTTTGAATTTTTTTTCTTAACATTCTACATATTTTTAACTAGTTTAGGATATTTTTAAAGAAATATTTAAAGGTTACTTGGAACTAAATTCAAAGTGGAATCCTAGACTGATTTTAGGAAGGAGGAAGGACGCACTGAATTCTTTCAAAATCTGAACTGCATCTTGAAATTGTTAACCTCCTAGATCTATGAACTGAACTCATGTTCAGGTGTTAGTTTCCCAAAACTTAACTTGTAATTGGAAAGGGTTATTATTTGTTGTATTGATGCAGTGTCTGTTTTTTAAAGATGAGACCATGGTCGTTGTCTTTTTACTATTCAAGAAAATGTAAGGGCACAGTGAAAGAGTATCAGAAGCTGCCTATGAAGAAATGTGTAGTAATTTCTTCACTATGTGTTATAAAAGAAGATACTAAACCAAAACTTTAACTGGAAGAAATCACACAGTATGTATTCAGACAGAAAACCTGAGCCAAAATTTAAGTATTTACTGTTATTGTTTTTTGAAACACTGCCTTTTTTGAAATTACTGTTGCCTTTTTAGGCACTAATTCCAAACAGTAATTGCTATTGCCTTTTTTGCTTTTGTGTGAAGTAAAATGTAGGTCAAAAAAAAAAAGGAAAAAAAAAAGAGCAGATATGTGCAAAGGTCAGAGCAAACCAGAGTTTGCTCTTGAGAGAATAGGCTGAGTCCAACATGTATTGTCATGACAGCATCAAGAAATATAAAACTATTATTGATGAAACAGGCATGCTGAACTGAATTCTAGGGTGACCAGTAGGAACTTAAATATAGAATCCATTCCCTGTTGTAAATATTATTATTATTATTATTATTATTATTATTATTATTATTATTATTATGGGAAAGTCAAGCACACTATTGTTCTGGTATAGCCAAAATCTAAACCAAATTTAATAGGCAACTAATTTTTCTAATTTTTAATACCTTTTATTTGCTGTTTCAATTGTACCAGCTATCTAAATTTTGTTTATTGACTCTTTTGCAAAGATCTGGCAGTAAATATACTGGTCAGTGGTGCCAGTGGTCACACAGATTTTTTTTTTTTAATTCAAAAAGAAAAAAAGAAAAATTATTGAAGTAACAAAAATTCATATGGAAATGAAATCTAAAAATCCTAGGACTATTTAAAGGACTATATATTGTATTTGGTAGAAAATGCAGGATCGAGAACTAAAATATTGCTCTTGTTTCTCTTTCTCTCAAAATACTTATTTAAAGAAGCACTTTAACTTCCCTGTGGAAATAAACTGTTATAGCCTCAATAGTGAGAAGCTTCTTAAAGACATGCTGCACAAGACACAGAAAACTAAGCTTGTCTCTTTTAGGAAAATGTAGAGGCTTTTCTCTTTAAGAGAAGTGGCTTCTTTCTATAGAGAACATGTTTCAGTTTAGACTATGCTAACAGTATTTGAAATGGCCTTCAGGCAATTTAGACTTCAGTAGTGCCACAAAGGTTTGTCTAATTTAACAAACATGTAAATCTTAACTTACCACTGCGTCTGACAATTAAATGGAGTTTTCTGTTTACACTAGTTTGAGGTTTATCTAGTATTGGATGACATTCTGGGGGGAAGGAGGGAAGAGAGGATAAAATACTCAAGTCCTCTTTACAATATTGTTTCTTTATTCTGCAGAACTTCAGCAGTGTCTGCCTCCTGAACTGCTGCATGTGTCCCAACCTGAGTAATGCTGTCACTGCCTGCACTCAGGAATTAGGTAGGCTGGAAGTGCAGTGAGAGCAATATGTATGCTCATATTATTTCTCAACTACTGATTAAGCTCTAATAGGAGAAGACAATTACCTTTTGATACTGCTGCAGGTAGGTTTGGGTGAGAAATATTGTCTGTATTTATAGAGTCTGAGTATATTTGTATTTGGCTCTTGCACAGAACCACGAAGACAGATCATGCTTGCATGAGTTTTCATGCTTTTATAGTTTTCCTCCTGTCATGAATTAGAAGCAAATTTGTGGTTGCTCAGCAGAGCTCAGCTGCTGGCATCTCAGGAGGACACTATGGCTCCATCCTGTCTTGTCCCAGGCTGCAGACCTGGCAGACAAGGCAAATAAAGAGATCACACCGCAAGAAAGTGGCAAATGTGATATCATACCAGAGCTTCCTAACTCCTAATGTACATTTCTAGATTATTTATAACTGGAAATACTAGAATATTTTTTCTGTATGGCATGGACAGGGAGAAATAGAGAGAGAGACAGAGAGCAAGCACAAGAGAGCAAGCCAGCTGCACCAGTTCTGGGAAGGCTCTCTAGCAAATTATGGATTTAGTGTTTGAGTAGAATAGAATGGGAAGTAGCCATTAGAAAATATGTTGAAATACATGGAATAAACAAGTGTACCCAGTAAAAGATTACGGATTGAAATGCTGCTGACACAGGAAAGGCAAAAAGGGAAAGGCGATTAGGTGGGAATTACATTAATAACAACCTGTAGAAGCTAATTGAGATGATACAGGAATAATAACTGAGGAGAAGCCAGAACAGAAGCACCACAGTGCCACGGTAGTTTATTAGCATATGGGAGAGAATTTGCCTGAGCTATTAACTTCCACTTGTAGTAAATTCAAGGGCAGTGAATTCTCAATTAATTTTTCTATAAAGCCTTAGAGATGCTTCAGGGCTTGTCCAGATCATTAGGATTGCTTTACAGGCCCATAACAGAAAAACTATGAAGAAGACAATTTTCCAAGTAATCCAAGACAAATTCAGTGCCAGATCAGGTGAGAGCTGAATATTAATTGTTTCAAAGTACCAAAAGAACCTAATATTTTCCTTTTCTCAACTCAGAAGCAGGTCCAATATCATAACTGCTTTAAAAACTCACTTTTTTCTGTTCAGACCATTCAATTTCCTGACCAGTAATTTCACCTATGAGCCCTGACGTGGACAGCAATCTTAATGGATGTTCAAATGGAAGCAAAGGATGTTTTTGCTCTCCATGCAGAATTACACTTTGCACAAGACAACAGACAACAGAATGTTTAAGTATCTTGTTATATGTGTAATAAGTCAAGCAAATGTTCACCACTGACTGTTTCTAGGCTATGTATGCCCCTGTTTTGTCTGATATGTTACAAAGTGACAGAACAATTATTGCTTAGAGTAGCCCTGGGACACCTAATGTGCCAGAGCTAATGACAAAAACACATGATTGAGAGTTGTAGGAATACTTACTCCATGTTATTAGCTTAGGTTATGGTCCAGAGGAAAGGCTTCAGAAGAATTTAGGGTTTGTATGAGATGATCTTTTAAAAGCAGTGGCTTTTCATACATATGGAGAGTATTCCCAGTTTCCTAATACTTTGTCTTTTATTTAACACAAAAGCATGACTTTCACACAGTTCTAGGGTACCCTACAAATGCTCCAGGCTCAATGGTTTCAATACTTCTCTTGTGTATGGATGATCATTTTAGTTATAAATAATGTCCATATCATCTTGATCACTGTCTTGATCTTTTCACATTTTGCAAGACCGTATTGTGAATGGATTTTCCCTTCCTCAACCCTTAGAAAAGACTTAGTGATCTCTGTTGGTATTTTTCTGGTGAAGAAAATGGAACTGAACATTGGGGTTAGCATAGTAAGAGCTTATATCACATTCTTTTAGTACAAGGGAACATTTTCTTTAACTTCAGGAAGCTTTCTAAGCTTTAACTGCTCACGGTATTTATACAAATCTCCACTGACTGCAAAGTTCAAGTAGCCTACGCCCAACCCCTGGTTTCAAAGGCTGCTGAAATTTAGGATAATGTGCCTCAGTCCCACATCTCCTCTCCTTGTTCACAAGACCACCCCTCTTACTTCAAACAGTACATAGCTTCTTTCAGCAGATATTGCTGCTAGTTAGTGACATGGCTGATCACCTTGGGGTTTTTTGTACAATGGAGTTAAACTGAATTTGCTTTCTATCTACAACAAAAATAAAGTAACCTCCATAGAGGTGTGGTTCTCCTTCCCACTGTGCATTGGACAAGTGGATATGCAGGGCCTCCTACTCCTGCCTTCTCTCCTTCCTCTGGTATTCCTGGAGACAAGTGGTCTGCAGCTCAAATCAAAGTTGCAGCTGCAGCCTGACTTGGGAAGATCTTCCTGCATCTCAGGCAGAAAATACTACTAAGAGTTAAAGCTTGAGTAGAAAAGGTAAGGTAATTCAGCATAAGATGGGCAGATGAGAAGTTAGAATTTTCCAAGAAAACAGACTTTCAGTTTTGCAAATTTGAAGCTGATATAAAATCATCAGATCCTTTCAATTTGTATAGATATATAGGTATCAGTAATGATGGAAGTTTTTGGGGATTTTACACTCATATTTGCCAAATTGTTCATAACTACACTCCCTTTAACTTCTCTGACATTGCAATATTTCGTTACCAGCTGAACTTGGGCAAGGCTAAGTGAACCACTGCAGAAAACTGAATAATTGTTTTTAAGCTTTTTGAGCTCACATAAAACAACGTTGGAGTTCTGAATATTAATTCTTATTCTGAAAGTTGAGGTTTTTTTTGAAAATTAGTAAAGTGGCAGAAAAAGCTCCCATATTGAGTTTTTTTTCCCCCAGCTTTTTGTTGTTCAATCAAAATTAAATGCACAATAGTTATTGAAATTGAAGCTTATTATGTTATTTTATGGTAAATAATTTCTTGTATTCAGAAAAAAAAATATACATATACCACATTTTAATATATTTGCACTGTTTTTAGTACTAATAAAAATTATATTCACACATTTCTAATTGTAGTGTACCTAAAAGAAATGTAATCTGCCCTTTTCTTCTCCACTCTACCTATTTAAAAAAGGAAATTTTGACTTCAAACTCTTTTCTGTAACTCAATGTGAGTATGTAGGGAATTAATTAATGAAAGCACCATTTTCATTTTATGCATGAAAATAATCTAACATTTGCCTTTGTGCTCTACTTCAATTCAGAGCCCTAGTTTTCTTTTTGATAGTTATGAAGCATGAATGTTATCACAATGATTTTTAGTACTATTCATTACTGGGTTTAGGTCCTGCTATCCTTATTTACACCCTAGCTTTTCTACAATTTTTTAGACTATGTGATTATACATCTGTAGAGAAAGAGACATGGGTGGAGAAGAAAAACATCATTCCTTCATCAATCCACTTGCATGCAGCCCCTGCAGCTGCTGTTGGAAACAGACATTTATTCCACGAAAATGTGGACTTTTCAATCGTGGTACTACTCTAAAAACAGGCTTACTTGTCTGCTCTGCAGATCATAAGTTTAGAGGCCTCTTTAATTTTGAAAGCAGAAGAGATTTTGACCAAAACCTCTCAGTAAGGAAGGTCAATATTTTGAGCGGAAAATGAGATGAAACACTTTTGTTTTATTGCTGGTAAAATGAGCTCACATAACTCTCTTCTTGGCAATGCCTGTAAAAGGAAGGATACTGAATTGTCAGTGAGTTGTGACTTGTTCTGTGGCTTTGTAAACAACAGAGATTAGAAACTCATGAATACAGTACTAAGGAAAAACAGAAAACCAATTTGTAGTCAGGCACTTAAATTACCATAAGTTTTGTGGGTGGTCCTTTACAGACTTAAGGTTTTTTGGTACATACCAACATATATCTTTGCCTCTCTTTTTTATGCATGTTTATACATATGTAAACATACAGATGAGCATACATACATCTGCAGTAATCAGTGAGCTGACCTAAAAAAACGGTATAAATAGTAACAGCACTTTGCTAGACACGGACTACTGAAACTTTTATAGTCCCATTTTGACCACACAGTGAAGAATGTTGAGAGACTGCATGAGAACTTAAGAAATGTTATTTATAATAACCACAACACAAGTTCATATATGACATTACAATGCATTGTGGGTTTCTAAATAGTTGGTGGGCATTTTCAAGAAAAAAATGAATGAGCAGAAAATACTGACTAAATGAAGTTGTACTTTGATTTCAAATCTTGGTTTACACTTAGGATATACTTTAATAGTCTAAACTTGTCATGCAGCCATGGAAGTGCTAAAAGCTTTCAAAAATAAACATATCCAGATGACGGGAGCCACTTTATCCTCAGGGTAATGGATCTCTGTATTAAATACAGTAACATATGTATAGTAAAACATATGGAATATGATATTTGCAAAATCATTTACAGAGCACTGTGTACAGGTGTGCAAGGAAGATATAAATACCTCAGTCATGATAGATAAACTGTTACAGAATCAGGGCCACAGTTATTGCCTCTGCTGTGGGTCTGTAACTGTAAACACACTGGGGAAGGAGGATATTCGCATCAGAACTAATTGTAAGCTTGCCAAAATTGTTCTTTGGGAATTCAGATTTAATTGCTTTCTTGAACTCTTGTATAAGGAGTTGTTCTCACCTTGTTCCCTGTGTATTGCTGCTGTTAACTATTAATGGTAGTCCTGCACCTAGAGTGTGGGGACAGTATCAGTTCACTTGACTTTGGGCATCCTTTGCTCCTACTGCAAGCACCATTTCTTTGGATACAGATTCTTGGCTTGTTGCTGGATATGTGCTCATTTCTTACCCACACAAGGTCCTCCAAAAAGAATTCTGAGAGATTATAATTGTTCACTCTTTGCATTGCTATGACCTCGCCATCTTTATGTTTGAACTGATGTTCTCCTGTGTAAAGTGGCTATATAAAAATAGCACTGCCTAATTCAGCTGTGCTCCCTCTAGGTATTTGGAGCTGCTGACCAATATAAAGGTATTTTTAGTGTTACTCCTTTTAACTCTGCAGAATGAGCATAGGAGTGTCTGTGATCTGAGAGAATGTATCTATTCCATAGATGCACTGAAAATGTTTCAGATGTTTTTCAGTTAAGTAATTTCCATCCCAACTAAAACAAAAATAAAAAAGTCTTTGGTCAAGAATGTATGATGGAACTAAAGGCCAATGTAATATACTGTACCAGTGTTAAAATTGCACTTAGCATCTCTTTCTCCCCACTGCATGATTACTTACAGCTTGATGACTCAAATAATTTTTTATTACTTTTGGGTTTATTATTGGGTATATTATTCTTTGGGGTGAGATCCTTGTTTCTACTGTCTGCAAACCAAAAGACCCACAAAGGAGCCTTCCAAATCTGCCAGTAATCCTGGCTGAATTACAAATGAGAGCCTTTGTCAGTCTTTTGGGCACCCTCTATTTGGAAAGCATTCCCCTCTGAGCAGCTGGACACTCTCCATTTGGCATATCCATTTTGCAGTAATAATTGTACTTTAGGATATTTGGTTATGTCATCAAAGCAAATTCTATCTTTATTTCACTGAAGAATCTGACCCAGAGATGCTACACTTTGATACAGCCATCATCATGTCCGCCAGATAATATTAAATAATGTCTGGAGAGAAGCAACCTGCTAAGAGAAGTAAATTGCAATGATCTGACTTGCTCAAATGAAGGGAAACTTCAGAAGTAGTTGATGGTTAATTCAAAGTTTTCAGTTGCAAAATCCACATTTGTTCAGATCATCTTAACTCACTGACCTTGGCAGTACCATAAGGATATATTTTTCTGTGAGCTATTTTTGAATAACCACTCTAGTGAATTGAGGACATGATTTTTAATAGTGGACTTACTGCTATACTTGTCATTTCTCTTTTTTCAAAGGAGTCTTTTAAAAAAACCAACCACAGATATTGTGGAAAATAATATAGGTAAGATTCAGGACACTCTGTTTTTCTGTCCTTGCTTTGAGAGTAAACAAAATACATTTAAATTTTTCCTCATATACTGGATCTCTATGGTCATGGAGGTGCAGGAATGTCAAGTTATCAAATATGGTGGAAGACTGTGAACAAGCTCAGCTGGCAATTTTCTGTACATTTGAGACTCCATTTTCTCTACAATATCTATCGCATAATTAAAGGCTTTTTCTGTTTTTTTTGAAAATAATGAAAAAATATTTTCTTCCCCAAAGATCTGGATGAGGATCTATGTCTTCTGAATTGTAGGTGGATGGTTCACAGAACAAGCTCCCAAGGCATATACTGGAAACCTTGTTGCACTGGAAGCCTTAAAAGTGCCTACATATTTCTAGGCATGTGCAGGATGTGTGCCAAGCAAATCTACTGCAAAGGCAATGATTAGACACATATTTACAGATTGGTGTGAATTTTTAATTAATATCTTAGCACTTCCGTCAGATGTTTTGTAGGATCCTCTCTGGAAATTCTTACTATTCAAGAACAGTGTGTACCTTGAGATTTAAAGAGAAAGTGCACAAAAAGTCATACATTTGACATTGCCTTGCACCCTGATATTGCTGAAAATAACTGGAGTTTTGACAATCACAACTGATAATACAGTAGAGCAGAAAAAATTATATATAGTATAAAAAGAAAGAAAACTAGAGGTGCTAGAATAAATAGAATCAAGCTTTGAGGTAAGATGAAGAGTGAAAAAAATGTGAAAGAGATAAATTTAGAAACCTGACAGGCCATCAACACAAGAGTATGGGAAGGAAGAGTGAAAAATGACACTTCGAAGATATGACCGCAACAGCCATAATAAAATGCACAAATGGGCATTCTTCCCATACAGTCTTCCCCTTTCTATATTTTAGCTCTATATGTCAAGACCATGCAATTATTGCAGTTAAAACCCCCCCAAAAAAAAACCAAAGAAGAAAGGCTAGTTAAACTAAAGCCTACTCAAGAATATGATATATCGCTCTCAAATGGAGAATTACACTGTGTAGCAATTTCATCTGAGTGAGTGAGAATCAAAAGGGAAAAAATGAAACGAGAAAGAAATGAAGCTAAGTAATTGGAGGAAAAAGAGATGTCATGAATTGGAAATGAGTTTTGCTTTGAGGTGCTGACTCAGATGCATAGCTCTCTATAAAAGCTACAATGAGAATAAAAATAGAGCAGAATTTTAGTTATGAATAATAATAAAAGAGACTTTTATTTGCTTCATGTGCTTCAGAAATATCCAATTCTTCTGCTTATGAATAAGAAAATAGAAAAGCTGTGCTATCCTTCTTTCAGACTTTGAGCTTAGCCTCAAATCTGAAACCTGTAAATAGAAAATAAAACATATAATACCAAACGTGCTTATTTCATCTTTATTTACAACCATTCAGATGGACGACAAAAGAAAGGAAATTTAGGTGGAAAAAGGGAGATCACCTATATGCATTTTTTACAGAAATGATCAAATAGATAAGTACCAGACCCTGTCTTCAGGCTTCATTTAATAAATTTCTTGAAGAAGCAGTTCACATGGATGGTAAAGAAAATAATAAAATGTAATGTTAAGGGAAACAGTTGGGCATGAATACTTAATACTTTTTGCTATGGTCTTCACCATATCAGGATTTTGCTTTTAAATCTGAACTACATTTTCAGACTTTTGGTTCTTTGTTTCTCTTTTTCAAATCTTCTCTTCTGAAAGTTCATTATTACTCCTTCACTGTGTGATATTGTGTCTCCAGCTTTTTTTTCCATTATTGTTCAAAATTCCTTTTAGTATTTTTCATCTACCATGTCATATCTCTGCCACTTTTACACTCCTAATCACAGGACAGATTGCACAAAGGATGTCAGGACAATTCATCTGCACACAGATGTATTAGCAGGGCTCACAGCTGATAGCACACATGGATTGTTAATGCAGAAAGTTATAAAATCAGGGCAGGGGGCTAGAGATGGAGGGAGTGAGGGAAAAAGAAGCAAAAAGAAGTGGGGAAGGAAGGAAGGAAGGAAGGAAGGAAGGAAGGAAGGAAGGAAGGAAGGAAGGAAGGAAGGAAGGAAGGAAGGAAGGAAGGAAAGGAAGGAAGGAAGGAAGGAAGGCTGGCTTTCTAGTATCCAATCAGAAAGAGCAGCAATGAGGTCCCGTGGCACAGCGGAGATGAACGGTCTCATCTGAGGGTCCTCTTCTAACAAAGCAGGTGATGACGGCTAGGCAAGCAGGGCACCTATGGACCTGTGCAACAGTGCCCTGACACTCTTGTAAAAAAAATCTACACCACTTCTTGTCAGGGGCTTTGGTCTTCCTCAGAACTGCTTAGCCAGAGTGAATTGCTTCAAAAGAGGTAATTTTTCTTTCCTGTGGTTACCAGGAAATCTTGACTTCAAGAGGCAGCAAAGCTCTGTAACAGCTTCATCTTACAGATGAAGACCGCTAATGTCTGGTGGAGTGGAATATCTTCCAGGTATTGTTGTATTTCCTTATTTTCTGATGCTTTTAGTTTCAAAGTTGCATTTTTTCCCCATCAGCTCCCATTACATATTTTTCTGGTCACAGAGATTACAGAATGAGGTCCACCGTAGCAACACATCCCTCCTGCACTAGGTGCAGCACCATGCACAAATGCAGACAATTTCCTTGACTTGCATAGAATTATAATATATTATAATTTTAATTTGACATTAGTCAAACTGTCAAAAAATACACATCTTGGGAGTTTACTTAAAACTGTGTTCTTCAAACACTGCTTCAGACCTTCTCTACAGATCATTTCAGAATAATCTCTTCCTTTGAAACAGTCCGTGTTAGATGTGATTATGAGGATTTATTCTTCCTGACATTATTTAAAATATCATATAATAGGGATGGGGAGGGCATGAGGGAGGGATAAAAAAGAAAAAAAGAAAAGTAGAGTACTAATTGTTTAGACTGAGAAACATTTTAGTGTTATCAAGTATTTTCATGCTATCTAATAAGTGGAAATAACTTTTTCTTTGGCTGATGCCTTTTCAGTATATATGTTTTATTAAAGATATCCAGTATACCTGGATATTACAATGTCAACAAACCAGTCCCTCAGTGAGAAACACAGCTCAGAGACAAATTTTTATTGTCCCAAATAAGAGTGACAGAGCATTCTGGAATGTGAAGACAGCTTATAAGCATTTCCCATGAAATCTAGTTATACAAAGCTTCCTTTCCCCAAAACATGAGATGCTGGAACCCTTCAAAGTTGCAGTTCTATTTCTGGCTGACTCAGAGCAGGGATTTGAATTAATTTTTCTTGCCCAGAAGAACACCTGAAAAAGCAGACCATGAAGTCATTTTTATGCTATCCTCTTGTCCCATGAATATTTAAATAGGCTGTGCAGAATATCATGGCTCTGACAGAAAAGGCTGAGGAGAGCTACCTCTACCAAAATATTTTAGACTGCTTTATGTGCTGTGAATGGTTAGATTCCTACATCAAGAAAGGTCTTGACCTTGTGCATTTGATAACTTTATATGAATCCCCTGAGCACCAGGTTATTAGACAAAATGAAAAATTAGGTTACATTTTTCTTATCTAAAATGTTGCTTCTCTTGCCTTCTAGTTTGAATATGCCAAAATAAAATATTCTGTTTCAGACGGAACAAAATATTTTGCATGAACCCCAAGGGACTAGGTTTTCTTTTCAGCAAAAAGGAAAAAGTATTATACACACCACAATGAAAAAAATGACCCAAAATGAAATATTTATATTTCAATCCAGCTTTCACATAAAAGCGCACTTTTCTTGAATGGCTCTAATACCTAGGTCTGATTTGAAGAGCTGCTGAATATCTCCTCTCTAATTGACTTTAACCCAGGTGCCTCGCTAAAAGCTGAAACACTCTGTAGCTCTGAGAGTCACCTCTGGAACATTAAAAAGCTGGAGGCACAAATGTCAGCAAGTTTAAGTAAACAAAGAGTTATGCTGATTTATATTAAAAGAAGCTCAGCATAGTGCTTGTTGCCAGGCTCAAGAAAGTATTCCAAGGTTTTGTAACTTCTTGTTTTAATTTTATACATGAAATGAAGAAGGTTAATAATTCCCAAGTGAATCCATGGCTGGTACCATAGAGTAAAAGTAAAAAAGAAAAAGACACTGTGGCTTTTGCATTTCTAAGATAATGACTCAATATTAATTCCACAGGTATCTGACATAGATGCTTTGCACAGAAAAAAATGTGCTGTAGCTATAACAGAGGAATTTGAGTGTTAAAAAAGATATATCTGTAAGATAAATTATACCTTCAGTTATTATAACAAAGTCAAAGTTTGATCCTATTGCTTTTATTCTATAATAGCACAGAAACAGAAAATAAATTATTTTGAGTGTGTCAGTGAAGTTTATTGCATATTGCTATGTCTGCTTAAGGGGACAAAAGTATCTACCCAAGCATAATCTACTGGACACCCTAAATTCACAGCATTGTATAGATGGCACTGAAGAATATGTTAAAAATTAGTAACTAATTGTGGATAAATTAATGTAATGGCAAAATTAATAATACTGACACAGGAGGAGATTGAAAAGATGATAAGGGAGCAGGCATAACTGCTGGGCATGATTTTAAAATTTATTCCCTATGAAGCAGATCTCTCAGCTTTTATGCAGGCTTATATACTTTACTGATAGGACATGCACATCTCTCCATGTGATAATTTGGTTACCCATTGTATAAAGAGTATCTACTTACATTTAAATATGAAGAAGAGACTGAAGAGAGAATAATGCTCAGGATCTAGTCCTTAAAGTACTAATCTGTTTATCTAGTGAAATTTGCTCATCTGTGGAGAGCACTGGGAGGTGCAGATACTGCTGAGAAGGATTTTGGGATTCAGGAACACAAGAGAATTGATGCTAATGAAGAAGACAGTTTGAATCCCTGGCTGCTGCATAAAAGCAAAGAACAACTGCTTAAATGTCCCAGGTTAAAGCCTTGTTTTGTAAACTGTGTTGGACAAATATGAGACAGACTCTGCATGTTACACGATGTTAGCATCTCCAGAAAAAGAAGTCTGAATAATTGAATCTAAAAGATCAGAAGAGAAGTACTTTAAAGCACTCATGACTTTGTGGATGACTTTGAAATGCAATCTGTTCGGACATAAAGTTGCATAAATAATTCTAATCAAATAGAGCCTGTGTATTTCTTCCTTGATTTTTCTTAATTAACAAAGGAAAATTGAATGTGGATTTTTAAAAAACCCAGACTGTCTCAGCTCTTTCCTTTATCCTAAAAAGGCAATCAAGATAGATGGAGAAAGTGAAGATGCCCTCAGCTTCTTTGCTTTCCCAATAGTATTTCCTTCGTTGTACCTTATTTGGTTCCAAAAGTTTGAATATGGACATTTTTTTTCTGGTGTCCTGTGCTATAGTTTTGATTCATTCTGCCCTGCTACTTATATTGTTATTATTATTATTTCTATTTTTTCCCTTCCTCTTACCTTTTTTACTCCAAAAATATTTATTGACTTTCCTGAACACAAGAGCTATTTGGTTGCTAGCTGCTGTTTTCAATAGTGGTACCAGATAATTTTGTGAGAATGTCTCTCTGGCAGCGTAGCATTACAGATGAGAGGTATTACCTGAGGCATTACTGGTCCTCAGACTCTATTGCTGTGAAACATGCTAAGAAAACATGGCCTGAATCCTGAGACAATCATTTGGCATTTTGGGTGGAGAGGCCACTGGGAAGACTACATAGCTGCACTCTATTGCTTCTAAGCTAGGAACAAAATACTTAGTTCCTGTCAGATCTCCCCTGAGGTGCTCATTACCATGCAAAGGAAAGGATGAAAATGATGTGCAGTTATTCTAGGAAAATAAAATGTTATGTTCTTGATTGCAATATATTAGACCTAGTTTGAAAAAGACCCCAAGCTAATCTTAAAATAAACCCCACAATCTTGGATAGAATTCCTGTGGGTGAATGTCTTATATAAGCTGTGTCCCCTCATCTTTTTCAAGTGTAGGTAACCCTTAGTGGGTTAATTTAAATTCTATTTCTTTGTCAATAATTAATATATTTTTCCCTATCTCTTATGCCTTCTGTTCTCCACATATGTACAACTGAAGCATCATTTTACCTGGGGAGTCTTCTAACAGTTCATCTGCTTTTATTAAAGCTGCACCCTCTTGGGGTTTTCTTTCTTCTGGACCAAGGTGCAAATGGAATATCTCCTGGTTTCCCTCATGTTTCTCATCACACCTTTTATTGCCATCTGTCTCTCTTTCCCTCTCCCCCTCTTATTTTAGAAACTTCATTTTAGTTTTTTGTCCAAGACTGATTGTCATAATTCTTCCTTTCTCCCTTCTCTTCAAGTAGCTGGATTACAGGAAGGAAGGAAGGAAATAAATCAAATTTATCTCTGGACTTTACAGTCCTGTGACAGTTTTTACTTATCACATTTTTTACTAGATCCATATTGCTTAATACCACAATATTTCCAAGACTCTCTAAGAAGAAATCAATACCCTATTCTTTAGGAGTATTCATTTTACAGGTATGTTCCCATATTGTGGAAATTCTGCATTTCTGTATACTTCTCAAGGCTAACTCTAAAACTGTAGAACTTGGAAATGTCTTTCAAAAATTTGACAAGACTTAGAAATCAATTTTTGTGATCTGGGTTCAGAGGCCAGATACATCTTGATTATATATAAGAATGCTAGGCCAAGTTATATAACACCTTGACAACTTTTTTTTTTACTCCCCATGTAATTTCTTCTGCAGCCCAGGTTTATTCAACATACAGAGAATTACAGCATCCTCAGCTGGGGGTTGCTGAGAATGTTAGGGCATAACCAGATAAACCACATTCAATTTATTCATAACAAAGATGACACTGTTACTGCTCTGTGCGCTTTTTCTAGAATTCCTAACTTTATTTGCACTTTTGGAGATCTATGTAAAATGGTTGTTTTAGTCCAGTGTTTCTCTCCCATACCCACTAGCCTTTCCCCTTCTCTTTTATGGTCTCTAAAATAACCTGCTTTCTAACAATAAAATCACTGCACTGGTTTGTAGGACATGACTTGTCAGCTGCCAACCAGGAATAACACTATTTTTGAGTATGTTGCTATTGCAGTATTGTTTATTTTGGACTTATGGCTATTTCTTCACTGAAAACTTCAAAAGTTCAGCTTTGTCTTGGTGACAAACAGGGAAATTTTTGAAATCTCAGTCTGGAAAAGGTTTTCTGGCCCATTTCTATTTTTACATAATATTTCTTCCACTCTTAAGGTTTTGGAGTCAACTGATTTGAGATCAAAAGCTGAAATAACCCACTGACACAGCTACCTCTTCTGCTAAACTTACCAGATGTGAATCTGAAATGAGTACACAAAGACCCAAATTAAGCTCTGGACCCTAAATATCAGAAAGCAAAAAATCCTGTTGACAAATCTATATTATCCACTTGTCACCTTGTCTTTGTCAGAGGTCAGGTGATTAATCATGTAAAATCCAGGAGCCCGCCAAAACATAAGGAAAAGCCCCAAATTGTCATAATAGTGGCTGAAAAAATTTTACTTGAACAGCTAAAACAAGAAAAGTGAGGACAAAACTGCATACATGTCAATGCATTTGGTATGAAAATATATGTGTAACAAAATCATTATGTTTGTATGTCGATTACAAAGGTACAGAAAGAAATAAATGACCTCTATTTTCTGTAGAATGTATATACGTAATAGTGAGAGTAAAATTCAAAGAAGCACTTAACAAGGACATTTCTCTTTAGGTTGGGAACTTTACCTATTTTACAGAAGTTCAGCTGCGAAGTTTAAAAAAATTTAGACATCTTTATGTGGGAACTCGTGCTTCAGCTTAACCCATGTATGATTATGATTCTAACATTTTGTCATCATCTGAATATCTGAATAAGGGGAAAGCATATTGCCTACTTGAAGCATTTGCTCTAATCTTTTGCCCTTGAAAGTCCCTGACTCCTCTAATTTCTGCTTAAGCTAACTAAAGCTAATATATCAAAGATGCTTATGATAGTGACTCATAGAGCAAGCTGCTGCTCATATTCATTACTTATCCTATCTCTAATAGCTATTTTCTGTTATAGTGAGTACTGTACCTGGGCATATGGGGACTGCTGACCAAGAAAAACAAATATAGTCATCCGTACAAAATGCGTATCTGGACTGCTGAGGTATGAATTCACTGCAGAATTAATTTTCCCATAATTTCAGAAAAGAAAATCAGTCCTTTCACCTGATTGTGAGAAATGGAGGGTCATATGGAAATTAGCAGTAGAAAAGTGGAACCTGTCTAGGTTCTGCATAAGTTCTTCACATTTGTACTAAAAGAACATGGAGAAGAGTGAATACCTTCACTCACTGTTCTTTACAAGTAAAACTTGCCTTCAACAGTTTCAGCCCATTGAGACCGGTGGAGAATCCTGTTGCAAGGAAGATTTACCCTCAGTGAAGGAAGATCATGTCAGGAAACACTTAAACAAACTGAGCACATGAGTCCACAGGACCTAATAGAATGCACTCATGAGACCTGAGGGAGCTGGCCACTGTCATTGCAAGATTATATCAACTATCAACTCTCTTTGAAAGTTCAGACTAGCTGCACGCTGGTCAGCATCAGCTGAGACTAGCTCAGCTGGTCAGAGTGTGATGCTGATAACATCAAGGCTGTGGATTCAATCCTTATGTGAGCCAGTCATTTTGGAGCTGAACTTGATCCTTGTGGATCCCTTCCAACTCAAGACTATTTTCTCTGTGATCTTAGTCCCTGGGAAGGTTAGAGTGGAAATCTTCCTGGAAGCCATTTCCAAACTTATAAAAAGGAGATTGGGATTAGTCAGCATGAATTTACACAGTTATATGCTTAACCAGTCCAACAGCTTTCTATTATATAGTGATTATATAGTGACTATTATATAGTTCTATTATATACTGAATTATAAATTATATAGCTCTGTAGGCAAGGGCTGACACGAAGCTGACATTGTTTGTCTTGACTTTATCAAGGCTTTCATCATTGTCTCCCATAACATTCTTAAAAACAAAATGATGAAGTACAGACTAGAAAAATGGACAGAGATGGACTGAATCAGACAGGAAAAACAAAGCCAGATACCAAAGTATGTAAGACAGCAATCCAGGCCTTGAAACAAAGAAACTATTACTAAACTGTCAGGCTCAAAGGTTTTCAATCAACAGAACAAATTGCAGCTGGATAACACTCACTAGAGGTATAGCCCAGGGGTTTGTAGTGCAGAAATTCTGTCTGAATGGACACTAAGCTGACCAAGAGACACCAGTGTACCCTTGCATCAAAATTCAACAGCCTCTGGCTTCATTAAGAGAAATCTTTCCAGCAGGATGAAGGAAAAGATCATTCTCTCCACTTAGCCCTGGTGAGACATATCTGGAGAACTAGGCCAAATTTTGAGTTTCCCAGGAAAGGAAAGACATGGTATGAGTCCAGCAAAGAGTCACAAAAATTTAGATAATGGACCTTCTGTCACAAAACAAAACAGAGGGCTGGCTCTGTTCAGCATGAAGTTGAAAAGACTCGGGGGGGATTATGACAATGTGTAAAAATACCTGACCAGAGGAGGTAAAGAAGACAGAGCCAGATGATTAGTGATGCCCAGTGCCAAGAAAAGAGGCAATAGGCACTAATGGAAATAAAGTTACTTCTCCTTAACATTAGAAAAAATGTATTCTGTAAATCAAATTAGCATATGTTTACTGAAAACAAGGTCATATTCAGGTTTCCCTGAGAGGTTTCAAAGTCTGCATCCTTAGAGGTATTAAAACCTCAACTAAACATGGTCCTGGTGAACATTTGAGAAGGGGATTGGCCTAGATAATCTTCAGAGCTTCCTTCCTATCACAGCTGTTTAGTGATACAACAACATCAATCTTAATACACAGGACCCTGACTCTTGTTAGTTCTTGTATGGGCACATACAGACACACACATGAGCTTTGATCCCAGCTAGAAAAAACAGTTAAAATCTAAATTTTATTCAGTCTTAATTTTAAAAAGGATATTTTCTCAGGAGATATTTAGAATGCAGTACAAATAGTTTACAGTTTCTGGGATTAGATGAGCAAAATTGTGCAGGAATTCCATAGAAAAAATGCAGCAGATAGTGGTCTGTGGTGTTCTTTCTTCTTCCTAATTTGGTGTTAGACACTGCCTTAGAACTTTATCACATGTTAAGAGAGCTTTATCTTCTGTCTTCTTTAAGCCAACAGTACCAGCTTTCAGAGCTGCTGGAGCCGAAGACTATCTTCTTTTCCTACAGTGTCCTTCACCACTTCCCAGGGTTTAGAAACCTTTACATAACAAACTTCCAACTGCATAGAAAGGCTTTTACCACTCATTTATGTGCCATTCATATTTCTCCCTGCTTTTTTTTTTTTAATTTCCCTGAATGTTTATATACCCTATATATATAAAACATAATATATAATCAGTCTGTCTCCCCTTTCCTTTCCTTCACATACTCACACAAAGTCTTCCTTCCTTTTTGTGTGTTGGAAAGCCAAAAGTAATGTATTCCTCTGAACAGCTGGGGAACTTTCATGCTACATGCAAATCAGTTTAAAAAGTAACAAACCTCGGGAAAATGGGACAAAAACCTACAATAGCTCAAATTGTAGTTCCGATACAAATCTCTCACTGTTCAGAAAATTGTGTTCATTGTCTTTTATTTTTAGAAAATTCATTACAAGAACTTAAAAAGGAGATGTATTCTTCTGCATTGTAGCATATTCAGAAATTCCATTTTTATCTAGTAACTCTATTCATTTGGGAACATGCAGTGAACCAGCAGGACAAGGCTCATTTCAGAAACATGGCAAAGTAGGACAGTGTCCTACCAATGACAAAGAAAAAAATAAAAATAAATAAATTTAAAGAGGCATACTTCCAGTTTTCTATTGACTTGCGTTCTTGTTTTTATAATACTGTAAAAGATATCATTTTTAAATGAGCCCTGGCTAGCAAAAACTGAACATACAAATATTGCATTTTAATGCACAAAGTTTTTTTCTCTTGTGGAAATACACATGGAGTATGGACTTTCTCCGTGCTGGAAAACAAACAAGAGGAAATAAATATTACATGTACAGCATGTTGGAATTATGAATTTAAATCCGTTCTCGTTATAGCATTGAAAATGTTGCAATTTCTCTGAGTTAATGCCAGTGTAATTTGAGTATGGATTACAATCATGACAGGTCAAAAAACTGAAGCCAATCTGCCAGAGAGTCATTGCTATTAAGTAAAGATTTTACTGGGCCCAATTAATTACTCTCAAAAATATTTGCATTTTCCAAAATATCCAGACACTAGGGAATGCTAAGATTTCTTTTTTTTTTTTTTTTTTTTTTTTTTTTAAGAAAGACATGTTTGCCTCCTTCTCTTTTTTTCAGAAAGTCAGAAAGTAGCATAAGAATTCTGGAAGGGAAATCAAGATAATCTGTTCCAAGTGTTCACAGTCCAAACATATACCCAGGAGTGCAAATTACTTGGTGAGCTTTTTCTAATCATTAACATTTGCAAATATGACACTGCTCATAAGTGTAGCTCTGTTCTTCTAGACAGATTTTAAAAAATCAGCACCTATTTTGGTCACTGCCATAGCAGCCAGTTAAAAGTGGTGGCAAGAATGAAGAATTGAACATCAGACTTTTGAAATACAGTTAGTACTTGTTTAAAGAAATGTGTGTTTTAATGTTTGATAAAGAAACATATATATCCATGTCATTAGGTTTCTCCAGGGGGAGATTCTTCAGGTGTATAGGAATGAAGCAACCAGGTTCTTCCATCTAATTTAACTTGTAATGTGATCAGCTGTACCTTGCTCAGGACTATAACCTTCCAAAAATCCGAAACCTTACCTGGTGATCCAGCCAAAATACTGGGGCAGAGAAGAACTGGGTCACTGGTAGAAACTTATTTATTAAAATTGAAATAACTATTCGAAAATGTTAATCATTAGCACTTTTAATGAGTGCTGTGTTTTATAATGTACCAATAGTGTAATAAATATTCACTGGGCAGACTTAATCTGTGAGCTTTGCATAAAAATGATAGAGCATTTGGGTTACAAAATTTAGGAACTGGACTATTTTTTTTTGTCAGAAGTCACAGAAGCTTCTGATTTCCATTATCTTTCTGCAAAGAGTTTTTACTCAGGTTTGTTTTTATTAATAGGTTAACTTTAATGATATTTAGTTTTAGTAGATAAGTTAAATGTATTTTCAAGAACTGTATCTGCAGTGGTAACTTTTTATGGCTTTATGATTTTACAATCACATTTCCTGTAACCTCTCTGTGTCTGAAATTCTTTTTATTACACAGTACCACTCATTTCTCTGTAAGACTGGCAATCTGACTTTCACAGATGCCAAATAGAGGTACAGGCCCTAACTTCATCAGTCTTATTCAAAAGCAGATAGACTTGACATTGACCTCATCAGCAAAGATATCAACACATCACACCTGCAGGGTCACACATCTCATGCATTTAGGAAGTTGTCCTGGCTTAACACTGCTGATCTCCCACCTAAGATTTTTTCTTAGAGGTCAAGTCCTAAACTGAGACTTGTCATAGATTCACATCCTCTGTGGAGCAGACAGAGTACTATAACACGAGCACAAATTCAGGCAAGCACAAATGGCAGTGGGCTTTTTTAAACAAAATTCAAGGCAGTGGCAGAATTTTCATGATTTGCACTGCAGTTTAGGGATAGCCTAGATTATGAAAGGCCTGGTTTATGGAAATCCTATTTAACCACCTTACTATCTTATATATTTTGGTAGCTGTGTTTGTTTTTCTGGTGATTTCTGAGGTGGACACTCAGCTGGACTCACTCCTTTCATGTTCAGCATTACACAAAAACAAATTAAGGACCTACCCACCCACAGCTTTGGGGTGTGTAGCAGATCTCAAGCATCAGACCTTGTTAATTAAGCAGCAAGAGAGGTGGTCCTTTAAAAATAAGCTGCTTATACCTTATATAATAGCAACTGTACATGCTTATACCTTATATAATAGCAACTGTAATTAGTTAGAAGTAGAAACATTATACAATTCAGCAAAACATTTTGGGTTGGAATATAATAATATTTTGGCAAGAATCCATTTAAAATCAGTGTAATTAAGTCCACTGTAATAATTGCTGTGGTGTTGCCCAAGCTCATGCCTAAGGACTTTTATAGTAGTAGTGCATGCTTAGTCACAGGGGAATTCATCTCATTTTGTTGAAAAATAAGTACTCAAGGTTCAAGATATTCACCCTTTGTGGAGAGATGTTTAGAGAGGACAAGGTAAATCACCATTCATACATATATTTGCATGAGACCAATTGTCCTTTGAGAAATTCAAGTTTCTCCCCAAGAAAGGAAAAATTTGCCAAAAAGATCCTCAAACAGCTAGTTTAGTTGCAGACTACCAACTTGATGTCTATAAAAAGTAAAATGCATTTGGCAATAGCTGTTTGTACCCTAAGAGCTTATAACCTTTAAAAGGAATTTAAAAGCATTTAGAAGTAAGATTTAGGCTCCTGATTGCCACAAGTTTATAGTTTCTATTCATCATTGTACTTTGTGCATACCTTTAGTGGTCATGAAATGAATCACATTGGTCATGTGTTGAATGATCTTTCCCAGATCCAAAATTTTTGTTTTTAAATATTATTAAAATGTCACTTTTTGCATTGGTGTAGTCAATCTGAGAAGTAATGATGTTAATCATTAATTCGATTTTTTACTTCATTAAAATTTGATACATTAATATTGGTGGTGTTTTTTTTTTCACATGAGAATAAGAGGGCATAGTGTACACAGAAATTAAATTATGGGGTACAACTGATAATGTATTAATCACTTTCTGAAGTTATATACTCACAGTACAGGTCTTAGACTGTTTATATTTTTACCAATGAGTTGCATAGGAAATGAAGACAATCAGAGAATCATAGAATGGTTCGGGTTGGAGGGTACCTTAAAGATCATCTATTTCCAAACCCTCTGACATGAGAAGGGACACTTTCCATTAGACCAGGTTGCTCATCCAACCTGGTCTTGAGCTATTCCAAGGATCAGGCATCCATAACTTTTCTGGCAACCTGTTCCAGTGACTTACTACCCTCACAGTAATCCTGTGGAAACAATACCAGGATTGGGGTTTTTTTTATATTTTGTTCTTTTTATTTTAATTTGTTTTCCTTCAAACCACCATGACAAAAATTCAAAAGAATACATTAGGTTTATATTTCATGTTTCTGTACTTGCACTTCAAAGATATATTTTACAGAATAGATATTTAATTCATTTATTAAAACTAACTCTGCCACCTGCCCTTCACTGTGAAGCAGATCCTAGCTAATTTACTGTTGAGGTGGATTTTGTTTGCATGTATTTTTAAGTGGTTGTCATATTTCTGTATATCTAAATCATTCACAATTCATCCTAGTGAGAAGAGTGGAGGAACAGTGTAGCCAAGTTCCTGCTGAAAACTGCTGAGGAGGAGATGGATTGGATTGGGATGGCAGGGTTTTGCCAGCAAGGGACTACACTAGAGGCTTCTGTGAGAAGCTTTCCCTGAGTCCAATGAAACCACTGACAGCTGGCTTCCACACACTGGCCAAGGATGAGCCCACCAGTGGTGATGGTGGCACTTTCTCTTTTAAGGGAAAAAAGCTGCTGCAGAGCAGCAAAGAGAGGACTGAGAATATGTGAGAGGAACAGCCTTGCAGACACCAAGGTCAGTGGAGGAGGTGAAGAAGGTGCCTGCAGCCTGTGGTGCTGCACGTGATAAGACTGGCTGTCTCCTTGCAGCTCATGAAGGTCCATGGTGGCTAAGAGATCCACCTGCAGCCAGTGAGGCTGGAGGTGGATGCCCAAATGTGGCTGTGGCTCTGCTGGAAGCCTTTGCTGGAGCAGGCTCCTGGCAGGATATGTGGCTCCACGGAGAGAGGAACACACTGGAGCTGGTTTGCTGGCAGGACTTGTGACCCTGCAGGGGACCCGCACTGGAGCTGTCTGTTCCCGAGGGACTGCATTCCATGGGGCAAAGAACTGCAGCCTCTGTGAAGGACTCATGTTGGAAATTCATGGAAGACTGTGTCCTGTGGAAGGGAGCTCACACTGGAGCAGGGGAAGAATGTGAGGAGTCCTCTCATAGAAGGGGAAGAAGTAACAAGACAACATGTGATGAACTGACCCCAACACCCATTCTCCATCTCCCTGTGCCACTGGGGTGTGATGAGGGAGGGAAAATCAGAAGTAAAGGTAAGCCTGGGAAGAAGGGAGGGGCCAATGGAAGGTGCTTTGAGGTTTGATTTTATTTCTCTTTATCCTACTCTGACTTGCTTGATCAAAAATTAAGCTAATTTCTGTGAGTCAAGTCTGTTCTACCCATAATTAGTGAGCAATCTCTTCCTGTCCTTATCATGATCCACAAGCCTTTCATTATATTTTCTCTTCTCTGACCAGCTGAGGAGGGGAGTGGTAGAGTGGCTTTGGTGGGCACCTGGTGTACAGCTGAGTGACCCTATTGCTGAAGAACAGAATACTATTGCTTGAGATGAGGTTTGAGGGTCTGTATGATGGGAAGAGTCTGGAGGCCATGATAAG
Source organism: Agelaius tricolor (assembly GCF_023055355.1). Classification (NCBI taxonomy): domain Eukaryota; kingdom Metazoa; phylum Chordata; class Aves; order Passeriformes; family Icteridae; genus Agelaius; species Agelaius tricolor. Next base: position 52,213,974 of record NW_027269261.1, read on the forward strand.
AGAGTAAAGTCCTCTTTACGATGAATAAAACATTCAGACTGCCATTTACTTGGGGTAAAAATCACTCCTTGGGAATAGCTGTTCCTGAGCAACAAAGTCTTCTGGCTCGACTATTTTTTTTTTTACTGCATTTTGTTATTAAATGATTTTTTAAAATCAGATTCATTGTGTCTTGAGACCTTTCTGACCAATTCATAGTTTTGTTTCCCATTTTGAACATAAAATACATGAGGTGCATGCAACAATCTGCTTTATAACAACAAAATCAGCAGAAAACCTCCTGGATTTTCTGTTTCCAGATTAATCTTGGGATTTGGAAACAAATAATAATAAAAAAAGGTGTAAGGTTTTTATTTCCAGCAAAATGAATACCCATAAAAGATAGGTAAAAAAATCAAACTGCCCCTAAGCAATGGGATATTGACCATGTATCAGAAGTTCCACTAAAAGCTGAAAATGAAGTGGCTTGTCAATAAATATTAGCAATATACTGGTGGGAGCAATAATGAATTAATGTAGTAATTAATATGGAATTTGAGTTAACAGATAGAGGCACATATAGATAAATGTGCAACATAAGTAAAAGTGATAAATTGATTTTAATCAATATTCAGGAGTTTCATAAAGATTCAAGAAAGTGATAGAGCTTTTGGCTATCTGCTCGGTTCTGGCATGTTAATAAACAAACAAGATCTTTCTGTTTTAAATATGAAGAGGAGAAATTCATATGAATACTGGCACTGAATCCTGCTGATTCTTTTGATACTACAGCATTTAGAGTTAAGCCATCCTCCCTGCTGCTTTGCAATGCAAACTGAATGGGAAAATTAAGGGTAAATTACCGCCAGCATGCATGATATTGTGGACAGTCTCAAAATCTGCTCCTGGATGCAAGATCAAAGCATTTTGCTTTCAGCAGATGTAATAGGAGGCCATTATAAACACTTGCCTAATGAACCATGTCCAGCTCCATGAACCATATCCAATTGTGCAAGTTTTGAAAATACTGTGCAGAACAGTCTGCCACAAATATATGCTGAAGATGGGATTTTTCTCCCAGTAATATTACTTTTTATATCTGGAATCCTCACCAGTCCAAAACTTGAGTTACTCCAGCAAACTTTGTAAAGACTGCCAGCTCTGAGTGTGGGGATACACCATGACACATGCACTGCTATGCTTGTGGAGGTCACTCTCTGAAATGCTGCTTTCTGGCTTCCCACTCCTCCCCAAAGAATGGCACCTTCAGTTTATCAAAACCACAGTGAGGATGTGGGAGCCACTGTCTCATCCCTTGGTTGCTTTTTGCTGAACATTCTTCTTGCAATGCTATGAAATTACCTCCTTGCAGTACTCTGTCTCTACAGTAGGCACTTGTTTGAACTCCCCTTTTCTACACAGCAGATAAAATATGTTTGAAACATGCAGCTGTGCTTTCACTAGAAGCCTTTACACAGGTAACATGTGCAAGACTGTATGGCATGGACTGTGCTGCTCTCTGAGTCTGTTTTAGACTTTTTTGGGTTTTTACCTCAGTGGGGGAGGTGGGAGGAAGGCACAGCAGAAGAGGTGCTGTTAATCAGTTTTTCTTCCCTAAGAAATATGATCAAAGTTCAGAGTTAATTTCTGCAAGCAGTTGAATGGGCAAGAGCAGTTGTTCTAAAAGGGGCCCACGTTTGCTCTCCTTGTACCAATTTCAGGTTCACTGCACAGTGACAGGTTCAAATCTGCATGAGAATGCGGCCTTGGCAACTTGCTCCGGCCCATCAGGGCTACCGCCCCTGGCATCATCTCAGCTCTGCAACCAGGACATTCTTCTGGACTGGAAAATCTCTCCCTCCTGTTGAGTAGCAACTTCACAACAGCCCATGAATATAATTTCACCAGTCAAGCTCCCCTGCAAATGTCATCCTGTGCTTCTGAGCTCCAAAGGTTTGCAATCCCCGAGAGGTGCATCTGTCTGCCCGTAGCAACTGTGTGAGAGTTGCCAGTTTGGATAGAAGTCACCCTGTGAAGGGGACTCTGTTATACAACCTCACATTTTGCCACTGCTGAGCCACAGATAGCCAGAAGATGCTGACTGTGGACCTGTGCAATGCATCATCTTCTCCTCTTTGGGTTTAGTCAAGTAATTGTTCATTCCTGCAGTGAAGTTGGAGGCCCTATAAGTGCAGCCTCTTCAATTCCTGACATACTTGAGCATAAAGAATCAGATAAGTTCACCACAGTTTGATTTCAAGATAAGGCTGCCATTTTGTAGATATTTGTCATGTCATAGTTTTAATTTGAATAAAATTGAGCATTATTTCTCTATTTCATTACAGTTCAATGGTAGTTTCACACTAAGCCTCTGATTTGCAGTTTAGACATGCACAATTACTTAGCCCTGAAAAACAAAAACAGAAAAACACAAGGCCTATACATCCTACAGGAATGCAGAAGCAAAAAGTCTTTATGAGTTTTAAAGACAGATAAATGTTTCTGGTGGGGAGAGTTTTTTTATTGTCTGTTTGCCTCCTTAACTGTTAAGTTACTGAAGTTTTGAGAAATTGTGGTAAATTATTCAGAATAAGCATATTTTAAAAATACTCTGGTGGAGTGCAAAGGATTAGAAAGATAAAAAGGTGCAATTATTCAGCCATCATTAGGGGGTGAAAATAAGAGGAAAGGGGGAAACTGATGGAGCTGTTTAAAGTTCTGGATTCTATAGTTCTTTCCTTGATGGTTTTCCTGATGAATTAAACTGTTTTTTCCTTTAAAACCTTGGTAAGAGGCATTTGATTTTATTTTAAATCTCATTTAATTCAATCTTAAAAGTATGACAAATGCCCAGATATTAAATGACCTCAAATAAAACCATGCAGGAAACTTATTATTGATCAAGAATCACTTGCAGAAATAATAGGCATTAATTTTTTAAAGTAATAAAATGCATCCCTCTTAGAAGATGAAGACTGAGCAGAACATAAAGGGTGAAATTGTCATGAAAATTCTTTTGTCGAGTCTGATCTTTCTGTAGAAAAAAAATTATATGATTCCTTTGTATTAAGTCCTTTCTTTTCCATACTTGCATTCAGAATTGGGAACATAGAATAGAATTTTGCTAATTCTCAGGACACGTGGGTTTTTTTTTAAATGAAATGCCTAATTATTTGCATGGGAAATATGGTTTGAGAGAATGTACAAAGTGATGAATACTTAGCAAATCATAGCTTTATAATGTCTTGGCTGCCATCCAGATATTTTTTAATGTTAACATCTTAAATTAAACAGTACTCTATTAAATTTAAGATAAGTCCGTGCCAGAACTTTTGACTTGAATGTCCTTCACATTTGGAGCTCCAGGAGGCTGAGTTTAATTTTCATACCCAAATGTGATATGACACAGTGAATTTGTGTGCACAGAACTCCTTACTTCTGTTTGGTACTGGAGATGCTCCATGAGCTTCTATGTTAAGACTGTAAAATGCATTTTGTATCTGGGTCGTGTCATCTTTTTACCTCCTTTTTTTGGAATATTTTCCATGCTGCAGTTTCAAAGGAGGGTGATCCAAGATAACATCAGAGGGTTGTTAAATAATGATGATCCTCTTTTCAGGTGGGAGCCCCTTTGGACAAAATGTTGACTTCTGTTCAGGACAAAGCAGTTTGTCAAGTCATACCTCCAGGGAGTCAGTAACTAAGCAACAGATCAACTGTTGGAAAACTTTGATCTCCTAATGATGCTCATTTGGGAACCTTCTGACAGGGAATTCTCGGAGGGCTGGTAAGTTATAATGAAGAATCTAGCATCAGAAATCCTAAAATAAATTCTGGCAGGAGAGACAAGGGGAAGGAAGGCTTTTTGAGGGTGTTTGGGTTTGGTTTTTTATTCCTTCCTTTTGGCTCTGTGCATTTTTATTTGTTTGACTGATGTTTTTGTTTGGTTGATTTTGGGTTTATTTTATATTAAAGGTGACATTTTCAATTGTAAGACTAGATAAGAAAGAAAAAATCTAGTTGGACACACTGTAGATAGACTCCATTTATCATAAGAAATCCATGAGTAAGATCATGAATCCCTTGGGGCCTTGGGGAACCTGACTTGTACTTGGCCTAATATAATGCTTGAAGACTTGGTATGGAATTATAGGTTAAATATATATATATATATTCTATAATTTGAGACATCAACTTAAATCCTTGTATATTTTTTTTTCCATCATGAATGTCCAAACGAAATCATTATTACCTATTTGGTTTTGATTTATTATATGTTTAGTAGACATTATTTTACTATATGTTTAACAGACATTATTAGATATTCTTTTTTGTTCTTAAATATAACTCATGCTCTTCATTGCTTGACAGCAAGCATTTAACAAAGCCTTTGTGGAAGACTTAAAATTTTCTCAGACTTTTATAGAATTTTTTCCTGGGGATGCTACATTTCTAAAAAAAGAATGAGAAATAAAACTGTTAAAACCACAAAAGACTTGAAAGAGGAAAATATAGTAGATGGGAATGGATTGACCAAGCAAAATGGTATTCTCAAGACACAGTTTTAAATAAATCTGAAATATTTCAAGTTTCCATATAGAACAAAGAGATGAAAATTGTGAGTGTTGAAAATTCCAAGTGATAATATTTGTCCTCAAATTTTTTTGTTATTTTTTGTAAATGTCAGTGACCTAATGGATATATTTACTCTGGAAGAACTCCTTCTTACCTGGATCATTAGAACTCCATAGCTGTAACAGCTCCACTATATTAGTCATGCAAATTGAAGATCTGTTGATCATTTCAATACGTTATAAAGAATATGGAAGCTAGAGAGAGAAATTTTGGAAATACAGGACTAAAAGAGACATTATGGCTTCAAAAATACTTCCTTTTTATTACCTAAATAGCCTTGAATCAGGAGAGTTCCTAGTCATGTTCACTGAAGGCTTTAGCAAACATGTTTAAAAATACATGAGAGGGACGCATAATAAGTAACGTTAGAGATATGAGTCTATGGAAGGTAATTCAAAAAGCTGATCTTTAAAACAGTAAGGCATATAGCATGACCTCTAGCTTACATAGGAAAGATTGTGTTACCACATATGAAATAGCTTATGGGATTGCTTGTATGTTTCTAAATATAGACTAATCTTGCTAAATTCAATGAATAATTTGCTATGTGGATTTCATCAGAAGCTGATGTTTATAGATACATCAGGTCCGAAAGGTCCATTAAAGAAATGAATCTCATCTTTTGTACAATATGAGTTGGAGAACTTTACCTAATACATTTTTCATTTGAGAATGGAATATTTTTACCAAGTTGTGCAGTCTTGATTTTAAATGATAGAGACTTCCTCATGTCTTCTGATAGGTTATGCCAGTATTTAATTATCTTCCAGGTGGAAAAATAGAGATCTTTCCACTCAGTCTGATTGTGTGCAGTATGAAAATCTGGTCTTATTGTGCTCTTTTACTTCAAGAATATTTCAAGAATATTTTGAAAAATCTCTTTTACCTTAATGTTTCTTTTGAGGTAAACCTTTTTTGGGGGAAGTAAATAGAATATATTGATTTTTAAAATTTTTACACTTTAAGTCATGTTTTATTTGAGTTCTATATTTTTGTCAAGTTTTGTTGATTTTTATGTAATATTTGCTCTGAATATATTAATAATTTCTGCTTTTTGTTCTAGTTTTTCTCTTCTGAAATGAATTTTCAAGCCAAAAATAATGACTTGAATGTTTCTAATAATAGTCTCACTAATTTCATTTACAGAAGTAAATGAAAGAATTTTTACTATCTAACTGTGGAAGGTTTCATTTGCTTTGTAGCAAAACCTTTGGTTTGAAAGTATCTTGCCTATGGGCAATGAATCCTTTAAAGCAGTGTTTCCTTTTCTGCTTCAGATATATAACCATGGCTGCAAAAGAGTCTATTGTTCACAAAGCCTAAGGAATTCAGTTTGGCCTATCAAAATGGTCCAAATTCTTCATTACTTATCACTCTTTTCTCCTGTCATATATGTTGAGTAACAATACAGCCTATTATTCATCACTGGAGAGTAATGTGCAATTTGACAAGAGAAGGATAGCTGAAAAGTCACTTTCAGGAAGAGGCTTTTCGAGAACCTTTGCACTGATCTCTTAGAATTAAATATCTTTGGCAGATGATCAGATGAGCAGGTAATCAGAAAGCGTAGATTAAATAGAGAAAGATGGATTGTATTTCTTCTTAAATGTGTACAATGCAAGAAGGTCATATGGGATTGTTCTCTTTGCTCCTGAAGGAACAGAAGAATCATGTAGGAAGCAAAGAACACAGTGAGCCTAGGCTCTCTTGCATTATGTATTATTAAATGTCTCTGGGAAAAACAGAATAATTGTCAGTGAACAAAGGCTGCTCGTCCCTGTATGATGAGCTGCTTTAGGAAATGTTTCTGTGTCTCAGCTCAGCCTCAGACAGCTCTAGCTGGTGCAGTGAAACCTTGCTAATTTATTAGCTTTTCTGTTCAGAATTGAATAAACTGTAATATATAGTAAAACATTCTAATCTCAGCTGTGGCATTCTGCTCTTATATTGATGAAATAGTGCATGTTGAAAAACAGGAGATCATCCTGTTCCAAAAAATACAAGGCCATGAGAAAGAAGAGGAGATGAGAAGTATCCAAGATATGCTATTCTACAATCTCGAGACCTCAGCCAGGAAATCTTTCCTGAATCTGTTGTGACACTTAAATTCTGCAATGTGGAAGACAAGTGTTCATGGAAAATAAGGGCCAAAACATGGTCTTCTACAAGGGAAATAATTGCAAAAGATTCCTTTCCCTGTGGCTTTTAAAGATGGAATCTATGTGCATATAAATTCCAAACAGATATGTTAATTCTCTTTGTTGATGTTATTGTGTGAGATGTTTGCTTCTGAATTTCCCCCAGTAATCAGGGGAGGTCACCAGGAGGAGACAGATTTAGGTGGCAGAATAGAAATAAAGCCATATCTGAACCCCAAATTGCTGCAGACAGCTTCTTCTCCATATCTCTGATGTATCAATACCATCGGTGTCGTCTCAATGGCACATTCAACACCAGGCCACTCCTGGGATCAGAAAAGGCAGAAGACCCAGGACGAAAAGTAGTTCTGAAAAGGCACATTAATCCTCCCAGGAAGGCAGCCCAATCCATCCATAGCTTTCCAGCTGTGACACAAGAGGAATGTCCAAGTGTCTGCTCTACAGCTGTTTCACTGTTTCATTGTGAGTAACATAACAAAAATTTATATGGATGTCTAGCAAAATGCCCTGTGGGATTTTTAATGGCTTGTTTCCCAATAGTTCTTCAGCTGTGACAGTGACTAACTGAATCTTGCAGAAGTATAGAATATGCTTGAAATACCTTTTACTTTTACCTTAGAAAATATACTAAATTTCTTTATGAATTCAGAGTTCCACAACTGAACCACATTCTCTTCTAAATTTTGGTTACAGAAGATGCCCTTGCTTTCCTGTTGAATTTGGACTAGATACTGCTTACATCTTCAGTGGCACCCTGCTTTTTCATTGTTTTCTTTGTTTCGTTTACTCTTAGATTTGCTTGTTTAGCTGAAGAACTCCTCTGCATTTTTGTTTTATGCTGTAATTCTTCCTTACTTTATTTCTAACCCCAGCAGTACATGTAAAGGACTACTGCACAATGAATAATTAATATGACAAATTTAGCCTCTTCAAAAAGATTTCCATTAATGCCTTTGTTTCATAGAAGTATTTTTGGAACGTGGCTGAATTTTGCTCTATATTAATCATGCACCTATATGACAATTTGCTATTTGTAATCAGGACATGTGGGTTACTTGTGAGAGCCTGGCTAAGCTACATGTTATTGCCTCTGTTCTGCATTTTGCTGTACACACAAAACCTGGCATACAACTGCTTGTATGTATGTGTGTAGAGCCAAATTTCTGTGCTGGCAAAGTTCCATGGTTGCACCACCAGAGAATTAGGCCCTCTAAATTCAGTTTCTGTGACTCTTTGAAAAGAGTTTAACATTTACTCTCCAGTAATATTTATTCCAGATCAGCAGGAGTGGAAAGAGACACAAGCAGAGCCAAAAACATTTGTCTAAAAATTTGGTTAAGTAGTCATGGACAATTGCTTGAAGTAATAACCCTGAGTACCATTTGTCATCACTGATCATTAGTAGTTTTATTAATAGAATTGTTACTGTTTCTTGTGTCCAGGATTTATTATGTAGTGAGGACTCTGAACTTTTATTGAAATACAATTTTACACATTACACAGTAATGTGTAAAATTGTATTTGAACCTGTATTTTTTGCTTTTCCTGGCATTCTCTTAAAGATAATGACTGGCTGTGGATATGTACTTGTGTTCAACAATAACTACTAAATCTTTCAGCTGTAACTAATTTTCTTTTAATAATAACACGTACCATTTTACATTGTCTTTTTTCATATTCAGCAGTCCTTTCATATACTAATTACTCCATTAAAAAAAATCTTACCAGATGGATCAATCATTGTCCCTACCTTTCAGGCAGGAATAAAAAGGAATCTTCAGACTAAGCTTTTAATTTTGGCTTCCCCACATTGCAGATTGTTTCATGAAATCTGGGTGACATTATGGGGTGCAAACCATTTATTTATCCCCAAATGGAATCTCTCCATACATACAATGTCCTCTGTGTTCTGTGACACTGAAGTGATGAGTGTGAGTCAGTTCAAAAAGGATTATTTGAGGCACTTGCCCTAAGGATCAGTAAAAGACAACAAAATTTAGATGTTTATAATTTCCCCTTCTGGGCTGAGTTTTTGGCTTTAATATACCTGCCCCATAAGGCTATCTGTCTATTTTATGTATTGATTGTTCTGTTGCATATACAAAAAATTACATAATGCATGGATGTATCAAAGAAATTTCAAGCATTGTACTGTATGGCATTTGCAAATAACACACGACATAGCAGGAGGCTACTCCGCTGGTCCGTTATATTGCTCTGCTTAAAGCACACGGCTGCTTCTAAATTCAGTGAATATTTATACTCAAATATTTTGATAGCGGCGATAACATATGCGCTAAAATGTACAGAACAGAATAAAAGATTGGCTAAGATTTCAAGTGACTAGTGGTTTCACACATGTCATCGGAGGATCTTGGTTCTCACTATGTGAAAGCTTAACATTTCCTAAAGAACTCCAGACCAAAGATACTTTAATAGAATCCACAGAATAAATCCACTTCTCTTAACCATGACTGCTAGTAATTTTAGAAATACATAGCCTTGAGCTACACTATTTATTTATTCTGCCTATCTACCTGACTGGGATCCACAGATCCCATCCCATCCACTGTAGTTTTTCTGGCTACTTTGATGCAGCCAGAGTAAGACATTTCATCATCATTATTTGTTTATTGCTTCATACAAACAATTTTTATTAATTATATTTATTATTATAAATAATATTTTTTTTTTTCACCGTGGTAACAATAATCTCAGAATCAGTATTACCTCAGGCAATGTAACAGAATATAAAGTTATATTAGGGTAGAAATGCAAGAGTAAGGAAATTGGTTAGGACAATAAATGTTTACCTCAAGAGAAGTCCATGGACAGCTGATTGTCACCAACACTGGACCTGGAAGCAGCAGGAGCACATTAATGTGATATATGCACTCATTAGACTTATGTGCCAAAAAGTCAGGACTATCCTCTCTTGTGGACAAAGTATCCTGTCATGGCTGCCCCATGCCATGTGCACTCTTCCTGATTCTGGCCCAAATCTGTGGAAGGGAAAGGTACAACTCTTCCCTTGCAGTACAATGCCTGGACAATTTTCCATTTCACTGTGCTGACATACCCCCAAAAATGATATCTCCATGATCATAACCTTTGCTTGCTTCCTATCACAAGCTTCCAGAGGAATTCTGTCTGAAGTTCTCTCAGAAAAATTATGATCAGGACAACTATCACTAAGGAAGCCAAAAAACAAGGACAAAATATGAAAAATACAGGAGAACTATCTCATAAGCATTGAAAGGGAAGGTGAATGACCAGAACCAGCTGACTTGGAATGGCAGATAAATAGGGGTTACCCACACCTTTTGAACTGAGAGAGTGCTTTCTTCTTTGATGACTTTGAATTGAGAAATCAAAAAAATCCTGACCATTACTCTGCTGGTAAAAGTGTATCAATATTTTATATCTTGCTCTCCTCTGTTTTCTCTGTTCTTATATCTAACATATCTTCCTAATGCTTAAATGGGAATTGAACCATGCTCAAAGATGTGCAACAGATAAAAAGCAGTATTTTCAGCAGTAAGTGCTTATTCACATGTGAAGCCTCTCAATCTTTTGCTAACACTCTCAACTCAGTTATCTACACAATTCAACTTCTAGGTATATTTTTCTGCTTTTAAAACATTCCATCCCTCCTGCTTTCCTCAACACACTCTAGCAATTTTTTTGTTTTATTTACCTTATATTATTGGAAAATTTGCACTATAAATAAAAAAAAAATATTTCCCCTAACTGAATACAGTCTTTCTTTGGTTGATTGATTAGATAGTTGCTAGTTTGTTATGTTGGGGGTTTTCATAGTTACAGTAAAAACTATTCATGTCTCTAGTTCTGAATGCTATTTGGTAACATCATTATATATTTATGCTAAGTGATGTCTTGTCCCTTTGGTCAGTTTTTCCCCTCAAACCCTGAGTTCAGTATAAATGACAGAAATAATCTCCAGTTCCTATAAGTGTTGTCTATAAGTGGCTAGTTACTTGTTTTGAGATACTTTATATGTTTGGAGACAAGATATCATTTGTTGTCTCACAGCTAACAGGCTCTTTTAGTGGGACAGCAATACCTAGAACAAAAATTTGACCGAAATTGTCCTCAAGGCACTCACTAATCTTGTATGAACAGATAAATCATGGCCACTGTAACAATAAATACTGTGGTTGCATCCTGCTGTATCTGAGGTGCAATCTCCATCTGAAGTTTCTGAGCAGTTGGGATTTCCATAGCTTCTCTTTCCTTTGTGAAGTCTGAGAGCCTGTGCTTTCCCCTCTCTGCTGGTGCATTAATGGTGTCTTTATCTTCCTTGGCAGCCTAGCAACAGAATAACTTTGAGAAGAACCCTACATGGCTGTTAGATTTTTTTTTCTCCTGAGTGAAGTTCTTGAAGACCTTCACATGCATAAACACATGTATTTATGTGGATAGAATCCTCATATCCTTAGGATATCAAGCTACAAAGCACCTGTCCCTAGGAATTTAGCCCAAAGTTTTTACTTGCTTGGACAATTAAGGACATTAAGAAACTCTCTACTGAAATGAAATTCTTCAAAACATAATCATCAAAGAAAATCATCAGTGCTTTTTTTCATACTCCACACAGGTGACACTGTTTCTGAGGGTTTTACTCTGAACTAAGATGAACTACAGAATATTTGTATATACCTTCCTGTTTTGTATATATATTCCTTCTCTGCTGTTGGCAGAAGACACAGATACTAAGTCAAGTAATACCAGTAATCACAGTAATTGAACAGTTCAGTGGTCTGATAGACCAGTCTGTAGGTGGCTTGAGATGCTGCTAAGATTTTAAAGCACGTGAATAGTTTCATGAAATTATTTAAACACTACAGCTTTGCGCTTTTGCAGATTAATATTAATTCCTTGTGGAGGATGATACTGACAAGAGTTAGGAGTTCCAAAGAGGCAAAAAGCACACAACATTTTTTTCCTCCAACTCCTGATCTGCATGTTTTAAAGGTCCAAATAGCTGGGAGTATATACTCAGTTGTTGAATTAAAATTATGTATTTATTGGTATAAAACATTGAAATTGTTAGTTGGACTAATTTAAAGACACACAAAAAAATGCCTGAGGCTTCTTACCGAAGAGGTCCTATTATCTATAGGAATGTGCAATGCTGCACACATTGCTAAAAACTCAGCTCTGGAGCTTCAGAAAAGGTAATTGCAGATTGGCACTGGTTTGGTTTCCTAATTAGCAGAAGAAGGTCAGAAAAATGGTTTTTAAAACTGCAACAGAATGCAATATTTAGTTACTTATTACTTTAGGTTCTTCACAGTAACAAAAAATGTTATTCCTGCAAATTAGCCTATTCATTTTCATTTTTAGGGTGGCTATGCTGGAATTGGTCTGTGAATTCTGTGGTATTTATTCAAATATGAAATTATAGATGCCTGCTGAAAATCCATATATAAGATGCATATGAAAAAGCATGGCATCATCAGCTTTTATTTGCTCTTTGTTTGGGATGCTCTTTTCACAGACATTCATGCACTCCATGACTTCCAAAAATGGAAGGACAGAATCAAATATTTTCTTCATCCTGCATGTGTTCTTATTATTTTTGCTGCATGTAAGAAGGGGCAGAGTTACACTGCAGCCTACTTTCCCCCCTCATTTGAAATTCTGTGGTTTCTATGGAAACAGTGAGTTCTATTGTTGTGGTTGTAACTTGGGGGATGGTAGTGCTACAGCATTTCATAAGAAGCAGTAGCACAAGTTCTCTGTGACTAGTTAGAAAAGTTGACTTGATCCATGATGGTTCTACTTGGGAATGTATTCTGTACCAATATCAGAAGTCATCTACTGACTTGATATTTAGCACCAAGATACACATTTTCTTAAAATGTTTTTTTTTTTCTACTTGGAATTACCTGAAAACTTCAAATATGTATTTCCACTATATAGACATTATATACAATATGTATTTGCTGTATATGCCTGCATTTAATGACCCAAACATTCATATCCATGATTCATTTAATCCATTGATATATATTTGCCAGTTGCATTAATTCCTGCAGTATATCGTTGATTCGTGGAAGTGTAATTGGCATTTCTCAAGGATTTTTTGATTTTTTGGCCTGGACTTCCAGATATCTGCAAAAGCTGGAGGCTAATATTAAAAGTTGTATGTTGGTAAATCAGCACTAAATTGATAGCGATGACTGAACGCATGCAAAATAACATATCAGCTTACTCATTATGCTGTAAGTTAGAATTATTTCAATGTTTTAATGATTTCTCTATATTATTTCTCTCTGTAAAAAAAAAAACCAAAAAACAAACCAACACAAAAACAAAAAGAAAGATAATTCTAATGGGGAATACCTCTGTTTTCCAGTTGTCAAAGATTTTGTTCAGAATTTCTGGAAATAATTTCTGAACTATTTTTTAAAATCTCTTTTAGAAATCTTAAAAAAAAAATAAATGAAGAAGTCATAGGACCCTAAATTGTACGTAATGTAATATTTCCATTTTTGCAACAACCCTATCATCTTCATTTAAAATATAAAAATATAAAATTTATTTCTATTTACTGGACAAATAGTGCAAAGATACCATTGTTGTTGAACGGAAAGTTAGATTGGCTGCCACATTTCTAGAAGGACTTTGGTGTAAAAATCAAAGGACACTTTGAGAAGCTAATACATTCTAGTGTCTTTCTAGATACAATTTTGGTTTTATCTTCCTTATATTTTAATGTTTCTTTTTTCAATACAGCATGAATCACTAATTAAAAATTAACATTTAAAAAATTGGCATTAGTGAGAAAATTTATTAAAAATAATGTATAATTATAAGCAGAGAGCTATAATGAAGTGGTAGATGAACCTGTGCTCCAACTTTTATTTAGAGAAGGTAGGAAAAGGATGTTGAATTAATGTCAATGCAGGTGCAACCAATAGAATCATGGGAGCAGTTGTCAATAGTTGTGCTCTAGGTCAATTTGTTACTCTGTAAACTACAAATTTTATTAATGTCTAAGAAATTATATTTGTAAAAAAAGATGTAATACATGCTTCTTCAAGAAAAAGAACTTTATTCTGGGAAATGATATCTGAAAATGTGATGGTATTGTAATGCAGCCAAAAAGATGAATATAATCCTGATGCATATAAAGATGACAGTAGGACAAGAGTGACTATATTCCTTCTGACCTTGATAACGGCACAAATGCTCCTGGATTTCTGTGTTTCTGCCTTATATTTATAAGGGAAATATATTGAAATATTGCATAATATTTAGAAAAGCACCATGATATATATTTATGCAGAAGGCCAGAAAATCTTTTGGTAAAAAAAAAGTATTTATTTTATGAAGAAAAATTGCCAAAGAATAATTTTAGCAAAATAAAAAATAATGATAGTAGTTTAGATACACCTATAAGGAAAAACAATGGTATAACAAGATCCCGGGTACTGGAAGCAGAAGCTAGGTGCATTCAGTACCAAGAAGCAAGGAAAATATTTTCTGAAGTAAAAATAATTAACCACTAAAAAAAGTTTTAATGGCCTGAGACAGATCATCAGATTATTCCCATCACTGAAAATGTTTCTATGAAAGCAGAGAAGAATATTACCTTTTAAAAAAAAATATATAGGCTGTAGTTCAATTTAAAAGAGAAATTAATTCAGGAAATATCTTTATGAGGAAGAAATTATAAAGTTGTAATATATAACTTCAACAGTCTTTTTTCGGCTCTTAAAGGAATCTTGATTGTCTTCAAAGTCATTGCTTTATGCTTTTTCCTCTTCCATTTGCAATATTATTAGTGAGTATGTGTATGGTAGCTTGTGCAACCTGTCATGTGGGGCTCCATAGAGCTGCTTTCAACTTCTGGTAGGCAATTCAGTCTTTTAAATATTTGCAAATGTATTAAATTTTTCAGTGTTCTGTAGTCTGCCTTCAGAATATTTTATTGAGGGTACCACCATGTTCACCATTTCATGGAAATCCTTTGCAAATAATCTATAGGGTTCCTGTTTCTGTCATGTTTCTGTATTACCTCAAAAGATAATCTTGCTGTTTCAATACTAACCCTTCTCCTTCTGTCCTTTTCATCTTAAGGTTTTTAAATAGTGAAATCAAAACTTCATGGTGTGTAACTACTCAGAAATAGGCTCCATTAGATGAAATTTAAAGTTCTCATTTTCCAAGCTGGTGCTTTTATCTCTCCAATAGCTGGCGTTTACCAACAGTCCAAACCCATTCATATAACACTGTGGTCAGAAATCATCTTTAAGCTTTTGACAGATGAGCTGAACTCAAGATATACTCTTCTGATTTCCTTCTGCAGGCAATTTATATGTCATGGTTATCAGAAAGCTTGTGTATTACAGGAACCTTGGCTATGATGGAGGGCTTACTTGAAATTTTAGCAGAGTCATTAAAAGTGGCATTTGTGGAGTGGTTACAAGATTTCTTTAAAGGAGGACAGCTAAAAAACTATTTGGTATTTGAACAGCAGTCTGAAAAGTTTGAGCATCAAGACTGTCCA
Source organism: Agelaius tricolor (assembly GCF_023055355.1). Lineage (NCBI taxonomy): Eukaryota > Metazoa > Chordata > Aves > Passeriformes > Icteridae > Agelaius > Agelaius tricolor. Next base: position 52,229,286 of record NW_027269261.1, read on the forward strand.
GGCACCTTTCCTAGGATTTCACGTTTTTTAGAAGAGAACTGTTTTATTAGATAGGCAATTGAATGAGCTATCATTTACCCACTCATAAGAAATATTCATGCAAGATACTTTCTAATATCTTTATAAACATTAAGGCTAATAACATTGTGAGAGGGAAAGAAAGCATTTCACTTTAACATAAACAAAATGTAAATCCAGTGTGAACAATGACAGCTGAGGAAAGTAAAAACATACAAGAACACCAACAGCATCTATCCCGTGTTATGTATTTAATGCCAGCATTCTATCATTTAACATAATCTGAGTGCAGCATATTCAGCTGGACTCCTTAGTTCCTACTAAAATCCCTTTTCAGCTCAGCCCTAGCATTCCATAGCGTGGATAAGCTTTTAAAATAAATATTTAAGTGCAGTTATATTATTCCTCTAATTTACTTTCTATGTGTGTGGTGTTATGAACTTTACTGTTAGAATTCCATTTGATGCAGGTAAGAATGTACTGAAACAAGATGAAAATATGCATCAGAACTCCAAATCACATATTAATAATGACAGTTCATCTTTTCCTTACAGTGCAGACTATTCAAGGCAAAGGATGCTACTGAGAATCCTGCATTAAGAATTCTCTTCAGTAACTCAATGTTGCTGTGCTGGTGTATCCTTTCCTTGGGAAGAACAAAGACAGAAGAGACTTCTGAAATGACTACTTGGTTAGAGCATAAGCCCAGTACTCAATTCTCCTATTAAGTCAGAGCTGTTCATAACAGTTTTCTTTCTCAGACTTCTGTTGAACTTAGTCCTATAAAAGCAATTCTTTAGGAAAATAACACATAAATGCAATTTTTTGCCTTGTAAGCTTCTTTCTTTCAGCACAGTTCATATACCTCATGCTCTCCTCTTATTAGTTTTAGAAACTGATATGTAATTTTGCTTCTTTGATGTGTATTTTCAGCCAGGTTGGAGATGATATGTTCTGTTGTGCTGTGTCCGTATGAACAAATATGAACTATGCTGAGCTCTACAAACTTCATCAGCCTCATGGAAGCTCAAAGCAAAAAGTCAAATACAAGCATAGCTGGGTTTAGCAGTAAATGTTTGTCAGTTATGTTAAATTCATCATTTCACCCTTCAACTGTTCTTCCTTATTTAAAGCTTTGGTAGTTTAAAATCACATGTTCTATATATATATTAACCAAAGATCCAGATGACCCACTTGTCATCTCCTCATTAACTGAATGTCTTCAAAATAGCCTTTACTTTGTACTAATCTGATATAATTAAGTTTACTTTCTGTGATAATCCATACATGCTCTATTGTTTCAAGAACTAGAAAGACGATCTCTCAGATAATACAAGTCATCACTGGAAAAGTTGCTTGAATGGAATCTACAAGAAAAGGGGTTGTGTAGGATAGTTGTGCGCAAAGAATAGGTTTTGAAACACCATTTGAAGGCAGACGACATTTCTTAGTCTCAGTCTGGAACCAAGTGGAACCAACTGTGTTTGTCACTTTCTGAAATGACATTCTGTGATGTTGTTACCTAGTGAAAAATGCATTCCATATAAGTGACAAATTCACCACTTCCAAATCCTCATAAATGACAAGATTTCTCAATGGAAAAAATCCTTAAGGCTTGTTTGATCTCCAGTTCCTTAGAATTTAGGGTCAAGCTAAGGTGCAAACATATTTGTTGATTTCCAACCTAAGAGAAATACAGGAACTTCTCAGGATGACTACTTCCTCTTGATTTGCAAATAGCCTGAGTTGAAAATAACAGACAATTAAAAACTATCCAAACAAATATCTATCTAGAGAAATGTTGCTCTGTTCCAGAATATATTTTATTTGTGCATTAAGTGTTCATACTTCAGCGAAAAATGCAAATAATCCTGGAAGAATATATTTTAATTTACTGCAATCTCGCATTACATTCTTAAAAGAAAGGGGACTGGGTTTTAGAGCAAAATTATTCAAAATCACATATTTCTTTATGACCTAATGTGAGGAAAAATATAGCTTTTGCAGATACATTCTGCAGCTCAAAAAAATTAAAACTCAACTTCAAAAAAATCAGATAAATATTCAGAAGAATTATACACCTGTACTTGCTATTTCATAGTCTTCTCCTTTATAGCCCGTTGCTTTATAGCCCACAGCACTATCCTGTTTCATTCACACAGAGTCCAAGCCTCTAGTTCTGCAAAGATTAATGGATGTGTACACTCATTGTACTCTGCAAGGTGGTTCATTGATGCCAATGGAGCTGGTTGCAGCACAGAAAGTTAAGGCAGGCATTAGTCTTTTCAGGATCAGCCTCTAAGCCTATTATATCAGAGCACAAAATTAGGTTAGATTTCACTCTTAGTCAGGTTAGTGAAGCCCTGTTGCCTAAACCATTGTGATACAGCTGAAAATATAGTGGAATTCAGCACAAAGGATAAAGTACTTTAAAGGGAAAAGTGCACTGAGGCTTACAATGTTATTATGTAGCTTAGACAATTAAATCATCTAACTTTTGGTGAAAGTCATTACTCTTTTGAATGATCATGTGCCAGAACTAAATTTTAATGCCTTATGCTGTTGTATTGAAATGGTCTGAGTTGTTTCAGCCAAGAACATTCAGTTTATTTTCTTAGTTCTAACATTATCTGATACTGAAAAAATGACCTTTAAGTGGTCCCCAGTGCACTCATACACTTTGTTCTAGGAATACAGGGAATCTTGAGTATTGTCAGCTGAAACAGTTTTTTATATACTTTATTTTTAGCAACAGCTAAAGTTCATGCTGCTCTGACAGAGACTATTGAGATTATAGGAAGATCAAAAGCTGAGGCAGAGAAGACTTCAGGAGCGAATCAAAATTTGAAATCTGGCTTCATATATAAATTAAGCTGCCATTCAAGCTGCATTTATTTATACTACGGTTTGTAGAAGTAATTACAGCAAAAAGAATTTGCAAAATTCTTTGTAGTGCATCTTATCTCTGTGAAGTCTGAAGATGAAGAGAGGGGATAAGTTAACTTTAAAAATTTTTTAAAATAAAACTCTCAGGTTTGGAGAGTTTGGAGAAGGACGGTTTAAAGAGTTTGGAGGACAGTTTTCCCCTAGATGTTCAAAGTAAATATCTAAAATGTTCAAAGTAAAACTAGGAATGTGCTTGCTTGAATTAGTTTGTCTGCAAACTCTGACCTGGCATCTTCTCTAAAAACTTCCAGTGTTGCCTGGTGGTAAAGATGGTCCAAGCTGCTGCAGGCCTGGCTGGATCCCTGACCTTGCAGCTGTCTTGGGTATGTGTTTACTCTTATAAAAGGCCAAGTTTTCCCAGATAAAAGAGAGGGTGAAAATATGGGGTTTTGTTTTTTGAACGTTTGAAAAAAACCCTGGTGAAATATTTAGTGAACTTATACACTTTAAGACTCACCCAATGTCTTTGCAGCACTCCTCTGAATGGGGGTAGTGTTTTTCTTATTTAATGAAAAGGGAGTTGGTTCAGCCAATTCTTCCATTTAATTTTAGAGATATATCTCTTGTTCAGAAAAATCTGTGAGAATTTTTCTTTTAATTGATTTCAAAGGAAATGTAGATAGCCAAATCTAAAAGCAATATCTATCAGGAGATAGACTATCTATTGGCAGACATTAATTTTCAAACTGGGACTTGGCAAAGCAAGCAGTGTACTAGAGTACACTTGGGAAAAAAACCCCACTGTTTGTTGTTTATTTGCCACCACAAGGGAAATCTAAAGGAGATAAAAGAATCAGCTTTTCAGGGCTTTCTCATCCCTCACAAACCCTTCCTTCCTCTGTCTTCAGTTCCTTCTGTTTAGTTACCAAATAAAACCTTGTGTCAGTATTGTCCAGTTAATTTTTATTTCATAAAACAGATTTGATTTTTCTGTGCTTAAACAAAGGTTTTCCCTCTCACCCTGTGGACACCCAGAGACAGATTAGACTCCACACTGCTTGACCCATGCCATGGGCTGTCCCTGTTTTGCTCAATACTTGGATTTACAGTGAAATTCATGAGAAGATTTTAACTTCCACCTCACAACTCTGAAGCAGCTATTAGCCATGAAGAGGTATCTTGGGGCTGATCAACCCCTGCCTAAGAGGCAGCTCCTAGGAAGCAAAGATCTGATGAATCCTAATAGGCTGTTTTAAATGAAATAAATTTGGTTTATGTTAACTGAATCTAACCTTTCAGCTCAGTAGAACTCAATCCCAACTTTCTCTTTGTGTGTTCCGTGAACTATTATATTTTTATCTATTACCAGTGGAGAAACTATTAAATAATACTTGCAATGTCTTTATTCTTACGAGTTGAAAAGCACTGATTTCTGCATTTTTTTATCTTACCCTGTCTAGCTTTAAGATTTCTGTAGATGAGATTTCTTTTTTGTCTTGGAGATGGAAGAATAAGATGAAGAGCTATGGTTAATAGAAAATTATTCTTTTTTGCTGTGAACATCCATTGCCTTTTAGCCAACTAAGTTTTCACATAACAAAAAAGTAAAATGTTAGAGACAACATTTGTGAAAAAATAAATACTAAATATTCAAGTCTTTAATACCTTGCTATTAGTAGAGATTTCATTGAACTTTACTATTGAAGTTTATGTTTCTGTTTGTATGTTGCCCATATTTTCCCATTATCAGATATTTAAAGGATAACTTTTTATACTCTGAGGAGCATTAACTTCAAGTAAAGAGGCTAAAAATATTGTCAAGGTGATAGAAGGTGTCAAAATTTAATGAATGAAAAGCTATAATGAATATTAGAAGAGTATAAGACAGATGTAAACACATTTTTATAGTAATTTAAGGTATTTATGACACAAAATATTCCTGTTCCTTTATCCAAACTCTAAAGGGAATATGTTGTGACTTATGTAATTGGGTAACAAATACCAGCACATATATAAGATATTTATATTGTCAAAGTTGGCATGTTTTCAGTACTTAATTTATGAAGTATGTGCACTGGGTTAAAACTGCTTATGTTTTCTCTCACTTCTGCTCAACACTAGGCAAACTTTTATGCATCTGTAATTATTTTGAGCTGTAATCAATCAATATAACTTCAGATTTTATTCAGTAACTGTTAAACGTAACCCCTCTCAGTTTTCATTTGAGACCCCACTTCCTTCTCCTCTTTCTCTCAGAGTGTCTGTTGACAATTATTGGTCTGTTGATGGGATATTTGGATCTGCTTCCATGCACGTTCTATGGAAATGCCTTTCTCAACTTTAAGTTCTGACAGATAAAAAAAATCCTTTAAAACACGAGAAACATGGGTGTCAGATGCACAGGTGGCAGATTTCTCTTTGATAGGAGGTCAGTGGTTAGAGGGAAAAACTATTTTTTACAAAACCACTTAGAATATAGCAATATAGCAATAGGACCAGTAGGCAGAACCGTCACTGCATCTTGTGGCAGCTGCTCTTTTCAGAGGGTAGTCATCAAAAGGATAACTTGGGGGGGGAAGAGCTGACAGTAACAGTAATGGTGTGTGGCTGGAGAACTCACCAAGATCCAAACAGACCGAAACCCACAGCCCACTCCATGCTCGAGTGCATCAGTAGCTAAGGCAACACTTAAGTGCTGATGCAGCCCCTAAGTTAGTCTACCTTATTTAAGGTCACTTAGGCCTGGTTATTTAGCCTCAGACTTGATTGGTTCTAGTAGATTTGTATATTTGACTTGTTAAGCAAACATAAAGTATGGATATGTGTCAGACACGCTGTCCTAGGGTGACGTTATGATGCTTGTATCCCCATTCATGTGTTCTGTTAATGTTGGATATTATGTTCTGTACCTTTAAGACCGGCTCTGAAGAGGGAAAGTTTTGTTTTGGTTTTCTTATCAGCCTGGTGGGACACAGAGACTGCAGCTTTTGCTTTTTCTGCTTTTGCTTTTCGCTTTGCTCTCTCTCGCTCTTGCTTGCTTTGCTTCTGCTTGCTTTGCTCATTAGCTAGTTTAGCTAAACTGTCCAATTTCTTCCTGGACTGTTTCTCCTTTCCTTTTTCTGACCATTTCGAACCTGCTCTGGACTGGGACCTGGGAAACACCAAGATCCTGCACCTTGTGGCCTGCAGCAGCAGCCCCAGCGCCGGAGGGACTGAGAACAGAGTGACCACCCCCAAGAGAGACTTTTCTGAATTTGTCATCTTTTTCAGAGCGGTGTCATCTGGTATTGTTCATTCTGTGTGCTGGGGGGTGCTGTGCCTGTTAAATAAACAGGTTCTTTCCACTTATCTCCGAGAAATCCTTCCCGAACCGGCTGGGGGCAGGGGCCGTGTGGGTTTGCTTTCTGGAGGGGCCCTAATTTGGAAATTCTCTTCCAAATTTGCCCTAAACCAGGACACACACATAAAATAGATCAAAGATTTGGTCTACCAAGATTGATTTTTACCTGTAAAAAGATAGAGATCCTACAGTTAAAAAGCATATTTATTTTTACTTTTGATATTTATTCTTACACTCTGATGAAAGAATTGCCTGCATTCAGCCCTAGAGCAATAATGAAAAATAGCTCTTTATAGAAGAATTCCCTACTGCTGATTTCAATCTTTAAATACACTGTATATACGAGCAAATAGATAAATAAGGGCATTTGATATTGAGACGTAGTGTGGAGAGTGATTGTTTCCTAATACTGATGTTTCTTAATTCCACAATACTGTAGAAGTGTGTAAAAATTTGTAGATGGCACACTGCGGGAATTTTGATAGCAAAATAAGTTTTATTTGCTTGGTTTTGCATCTATAAAATTACTTATTATCTTATATAAAAGAAGCTTTTAAAGCTATTATAATGTTTATTATTTCTGAGTTTATTAAGATACACTGCTGGAAATAATGGCATTTCAGCTTATTGTTCACCATATTTTAAAATATGAATATTACAACAGTGCTGAACAATGATTTGCCCTGACCACACTAGAGACCACGAAAAATCCTGAATTAATTTTCAGTGAGTATTCCACCTAATGTCTGCTAAGTGCTTGTTGGATTTTCTTTTTCAATCTCATAAAGGTATATTAGTTAGTTGCTGAATTTTAATGCCTATTTTGTCAACTTTTCTAATTCTGTATACACTTACAGAAACACACAAAGTGATTTGTCAATTAACACATATCACGCTGTTATTGTTTTAATAAGCTTAAATCACCTGCAGAAGTGAAATGTATGATTAGATTAAAAGTTATCCAATTTTTTTCCATGTTATCTCATTAGTATATTCTTCTGAAATAAATTTTATTTAATGGTTAAGTGAAATTGTGTTTGCCTATCCTGTAATCACAGTTTTTGTATGTGAAGAACATTAACAAACTAGATTAATTTAACACAAAGTACAACAAAAGTACTGTGCTGTCAAAGTGGCTCCACGCTTGTTGAGTCAAAGGAAAAATCTGCTATGCTCACAATGTTTGAGGCTTACTTTTTACATGACTGAAAATAATTGCTCTATTACATAGAGTCACCTTTGCTCTTATTTCTCATCATGTTTGGTGGGTTTTATTTTTCTTTTTTTCCCCTTCATCTAATGTAATTTCCAGCACTGACAGGAGATCATCTCTATTGATTGTTTAAAGAATAATACTTCCTGTTGAGTTGTTAAAAATGCCAAAGATTGTCTTTTGTTTTCACTTTTGCATGAATACAAGCATAGGTGGAACAATAACTATTTATCATTCATAAGAAGTAGGAAAGAAAAAAGGGAAAAACCCTACAGTTTATATGATTTAGTCCCCAAATCTTCACTTCTGATTTTCAAGTCAATTCCATATATATAGCTTTCAATGAAACAGGAAACCTTCTTTCAGCCAGCATTCATTTATTTCACTATTAATTGCTGTTCACTTGAAACCCCATTGGTTAAAATGCTATGAAAATTGATTTGCCAGTTTGAAATACAGTAGGTTTAGTCCTATTCTGGTAACAAAGACATATTGTTTCACTATGTGACAGCAGAACAAAAATATAATCTCTTGGAAATTATATCACTGAGTGTTTGTAGCTGTCATTATAGCTTTAGTTATGCTACATTTTTGCTCTTTAAAAAAATCTGCATCTGATGTCTCCAATGCCAATGTCCTTAGAAACAGTGTAAATATTATCAAATAACAGTTTGAATAACTGCACTAAAAATATTTTATTAATTAAAAAAAAAAAATCCAGCATTCTGGGCTTTTTTTTAGATTTTCTGTAAGGTGTTCTGTAAATGTCTTCTATCTTTAAATTATGTCAACTTCCAGGGCTGTTTCTAAATAAGTATTTTTCTTTCTTTAACAGCTCTGTCCCTCTGTTTTGTCCTTATTAAGCTTTACAAGGTCTTCAAGAGCATCATCCAACATGAGCACAATATTGCAGAAGTAAACATGTACCAAGACAGATGTTTTGCATATGACTTTTAATTAAGAAAATATTTGAGTGATTTTATGACCTCCTCAATGTCAAAAAAGAAAATTTTGCCTGAGGGTTAATTAACATCCTGCAGCCTTTATGACATTGCAGCTATTCATCACTGGATTCTTGCTAAAAGTAGGAACGAATTCATGTTTATGTTTATATTAACTTATTTTTATTAAATTTAAAAATCCCATGTATCATTCTCTGCTAAGGTAATGCATACACAGTCATGGAAGGCACAAAAATACACTAAAGATAGAGTCACATAATGACTTTCACTCCATATTTTATTAACTCATAATGGCCAGAGAATTCTTTTATTTTCCTGAAATAAATTTGTGGACATGTATATATGTTCCTTTGCAAGTAAAGTTAGGAATTTTTTTCTCAGTCACATACTCATTCATTATTCCTCACACAACATTTTCTCAAGATAATTTTGTAAAAGAGTGTGCTTTTATGCATATGCCAGAAAAAAAAAATTAAATGAAATTATTTATATATACGTAAAAATCAGCAATATGTATACAAGAGGATAATATATACATTCAGAGACAGCATTATTTTTTTAATTTATATATTTGTTATAAATAGTTTAAAAGCTTCTTTATCATAATTCAAAGAGATGCACATTGTTCATTCAACACTGAATAATATACATATGGAAACACAAAATAAGATGTATTAGTTGCTTTAAAGTTTTATAATCTACTGTAACAAACATTCGGTAGCTTCTTTTTCTTTTAAATCTCCTTTCTTCCCAATTCTTTAGGCAGTGATTGCATCAAGATGGTTTGCTCCTGTTCATGTAAAGGGGGAATCACTGACATTATGATACCTAAATTGAGATTCAGATCTGGTCAAAGGGGTTCACATAAAAGGTAAATGACTGCCTGTCTTCTATAAATGCATGTAAGGTAGATTTCTGTCTGTGCAAGCCTGTTTTAATTCTTCTTAGGGTCAAGGGAGAGCTGATCAGCTCAGATCCCACAGTGAGCCAGGCAATCACAAACTACATGAACAGCCACGACTGCCTCCCTTTCGTGGAGACAGCTACACTGAGATGTGCTGATCTTGAACTAAGTCTTACTTCAGCTATCTAAGAATAGGGTCCAGGGTCTTTAGAAGTCCTAGGTTAGGCCATGAAGCCTCCACCTGCTGCTTCAGAAGGTGGGGATCCTCCCATAGACCTGTGTTGTGCCCTCTAGTTCTGCGTAGGCACTCCAGGAGTGTTTCAAATGGTGCTGGATCCTGAGCAGGAATAAGGAGGCCCCACACTTTTCCCAAACTGGAAAATTACCTGCTTGGTGTTTTGAACAAGTCCTTTATTTCTGAGATCTGAAATAAGACATTTATAAAACCAAGACCCAGTAAGGAAAAGCATTAGATAAATGTTATAAATTCTTTTATGTAAATCTCAAAGTAGTGCTGCGTGGTAAGTTACTTTTAAGAATCTAGCCTTGGTTAGGACACTGGATTAGATGTCCATACAGCAACAGAATATTGTTATGTGGGAAACACCAAATGTATATTTTATATTTTAGAATTGCTAACTACATTATACCTATATAAATATTAAGAAATAGATTACTCAAAATTTTTAAATCCCAAGATAGGGAGCAACCTCAGTAAACCAGCTTGAAATCAAGACAATTTTAATTGACAAAAGTTGGGAGTGTTGCCTTGCATAGGTATCCAGTCAGCGAGGGGTGAATTGAGAGGCTCCATAGGCTCCAGGTTTTCTTTTAAAATTAGCATTTTTATAACTGTTCATAAAAAAGCTTAGTTAAAAAAATTGGTATGTGAACACTCTCACAACAGAAAGCGTTTGCATTCCTTCTTGAATCAGAATATTTGCTGCCTGTGGGGCAGGAGATAGGGCAGCATTTCATACCATCATTTGGCCTCAGTATTGAGGCGGCCATCAGACTGAATAGTGCCTGACATTGCCTAGCAATGTTTATTGTGGTATTGATGCTCTCTAATGAAAAAGGGCTACAAGGTCAATTTATTTTATGAGGACCAGAAAACAGCTACTAAAGATAACTACTTTTGATCATGTACTCCAGATTTTATAGCTACCTACAAGCAGTCAATGAATCTGTATTCACGGCTCATAAAAAATAATATCATCCTTAACATAGCTGGAGAGGTCAGGTGAACCATACTTAAGAATGTTTCTCACACATATCTTCAAGAATGCTAATCACTCAACTCTGATTAAAATCAGAGAAGCTGCCCACTTTGGAAAAATTATATATCCTGAGAAGCTTTAAATATGCATGCAATATACTTGCACAAAGATGAACCATTGATAACTGGAGGTGACACAAAAAACACTGTCCACACAGTTTTGACTTCTTGTCAGGTCTGTCATACAAATCTTACATTTTTTAAAAAAAATTTTAAAAAACAACCTTTCAGGTTGTATGACTCAGCACCAAAAAATTAGAAAAGGTCAAAGCAAAAGATTCAAATTATGCTTACATTTAGGCATTTATTATCTCTTAATGCATTTTTTTTTTTTTAATAAATTTTGCCTTCATGCACTTTATTTCAGTGAGGCGATGAGATGACCACAGTTCTGGTGTGGGACATTGTTTTGTAAATGCTCATCATCCTCAACTTATTAAATGCTTATTTCCATGACTGTTTTTCAACTGAATGACATATTTCAGGGTGGCTCTGTGTTGGAGCCCTGAGAGCACCAATAGATCCGAATGGCCCTGACCAGCCCCACTAAGTTCCTCACAGGCCCATTGGAGGTCTATTTCAGCTTAGCTCAGGACCTCCAATTCCTGCCTGAACTGCATTGAAAGGGCCTCCAGCTCTTGCTCCATCTTCTGGGTGGGTCTGGAATGTACACTGTGGTCATGTCTCCTGCCCTGTCTCTTGCTTCTCCTCACCGGGTGCCCTGGCCCTGGTTCATGGGTTGCAGTTGATGGACTCTGTTCCCAGCACCTGGCTCTGCCTGCCATGCTCACATCTTGTGGGTGGGTGCCCCACTGCTAAGGTCACAATCTATGTTAGGGTCACCCTCAGCTCCCCCTCCCTTGGTAAGCAGACAATAACATTTTTTCCTGGCTTCACCTTTTTCCTTGTAAGATATTACTTTTGAAATCACTAAAAGACCTAGGCCTATGTATATCATGAAGGATTAACAAAGTGTTTTCTGAATATTTAAACAGTCATTCTAAGCTCACATTTCAGTGACATTTTTTTTATTTCCAGGAGGTTGGAAATCACTAGTGTTTCATATGCAGTAATAATCAAATGGGGGTAGAGGAACAGAAAATGTACACAGTTTTCTAAATAAAAAGATGAAAGCAGCCAGTAATCTTCCAAATGTACATTGTCTTCTAGTGTGAACTTCTGTAGCCCTTCAGCAGCTCTTTTTGCAAATTTTAAATTAAATCTTTAATTTAAAAGACTCTAGCCTTTTAAATTTCTGGCATTTACTCTACTGTAAAGAAAACACACATTAAATCATAAGATCATAAGGCTGCCTAATGTTTTTTTTTTCCTACCTAGATGAACTAGAAAGTGGCAGACTTGCTGACATCAGTTTTCATGTTGCTCAACAGCTCTGACAAGCAGATGTGAAAATTCAAGTGTATCATGATTTACAAAGTCAGCCTCTGACTTGACTTTAGCAATGCAAAGGGGATGCCCGCCTCACAGATGCATCCTTTTCCTGCATAGCCAATGTCTCTGCACTCAGCTGTTTTAATACAGTGCAAAAAGAAGAATCGTCCACTACACCCTGCAGTACAAGGTCCCCCTTCCATCCCCTGTACACTAAACTCAAGAGCCAGCAAAACATAAAATTTGAAAGTGGAATTAAAGGCTTGTATCCCCTCTTCTTAGAGATAAATGTTACCCAGTATGGGTGTTAATTCCTTTGAAAAGTCAAGCTGAAATTCAGCTGCTGTAACTGTATTCATCTCTTTGCAGTCTCAGCAACTTTGTCCTGTGTAAATAGTGTGATCTTAATAAATAAATACTGAAGCACAGCTGGTGTTGGCAAGATATCACTGTTGGGTTGCTGCAGCATGCTATCACCAGTGAACATTGCTAATTATTCTCAGATCTGGGAAATATTGGAGAAAGGAATGCAGAGGAGAGTCCACAGAGCCTGGAACAAAAACTAAGGGAGTTTTACCTCAGAACACAGCAAGGACATCCTAGCACCATGAAGGCAAGTGTTTCACCAAACTTAGCTCTGAATTATTCCCTTACCAAAACAAGATTTAATAGCCATGGTGGTATAAAGCTGTAGCTACACATTTGCTGCTTAAAATTCATACAATTTTTGGTATAGAAGCTGGAGTACTTGAAAAAATCATGGAAGTTGAAGTACTTAATAAAAATCTAAAAAATAATCCAAAACCAAAACCAAAGAAAACGAGCCTGAAAAAGTCAAAACTGACTAAATTAGTGAACTGGAAGATAAACAATTTTTGTTTTCTCTCCTGCCTTGCTGAAGTATGTAATAACCTATCTTTGAACATTGAAGTCCAAACTTTGGGTTAGCTGCCACAAAGAAGACGCAGATAGCTTTGAACATTTAGTCATATAAGAGAGAAGCAGTGTGTGAGCTGACATTTTTCTAGCTAAAAAAGAATTCTTTTATCTTAATTTTTTTAAAAAGAAGGCAAACAAAGAGTTTGACCACTACATTTTGTATAGATTTTCCTTGTATTTTGTTTTCAGACTGTTGCTTGTCAGTACTTATGCTTTTGTTTTGTCTTTCAAGTGTGCTAGTGCCTGAGCTGAGCAGCAATTAGCTGAGGCAGAGTAAAGCCCAAGTTTCCTCACCTACTTTTGAATAAAAATTTATTCCAAAATTAGTGGGTAAAATTACTCAAGTATTAAAACTATTGAGTGTATTTAGCAGACATGATCTTAACTGTGTGACTGACAGTTTTAGAAAGGATGAATTAAAATTTGATGTCCGATGGCAGTCTCCAAACACAACTTGCATATCAAAGTAACTTCAGCTTCAGCTGCTGTAGAAGGAAAATCATTTTCTGGCTGTATCATTTTCTTATCATTTCAAAAGCATTTGAAACAAAACATAAAAAGATGCCAAACTTGGTGTTTCAATTATTTGAAATAACTTTCCTAGACCTTCGTAGCTTACTAACTTATAGGTCTTCAGAACTCAGATTTTAGAGACAATAGAGGAAAACTTGGGACAATAATGAGAACATGGAATAGAAAATTGAAAAGGTTCTGAAGAGTAATACAGAGGATAAAGTCTAGGTGCTCAATCATGCAAGAATTAGAAGGACAAATTTTAGTTGAACAGGCAGGAAGTGTTTGGACCATTGCATTTATATGCAGGCTAGTGGGATGGGAATAGAAGAAGATAATGAAATAAAAAGAGAAGCGCCTCTTAAGTGCAATTGCAGCAGAACAGAAATGCAAAAGGAGGAACATTGAGCAAAGCATTCAAAACATGAGAACATATATATTAGACATCTGTACTTCCCTTTTTTAACTTTGAGATTATTATGCTACATTTAATAAAGAACACCTTAATTTGAACACTTGAGAGAAACTAAAAAACCAAATCTTGGGAACTTTGTTTATGTATATATGAAAACCTCTAGGGAGCTTGGTCCATAATAAAAGAAAATTAATTAAATTTTTCTGCTGTTTTTCTTTTTTTCCTTTTTCAAGAACTTATTTTAATATTTATGTCATGAAGAATACTATTGTAAAACATGATACAGAAGTGTGACTTCAGGTACTACATAATTCCCTTGCTTGCAGGCATGGAGCTTCTGGTTTTGAATATTCTTGTGACTGTTATAAATAAAAAGTTTTTACTAACTGCCTCTCCCCCACTGATACATGGAAGATCCCCTCAGGCTGCTAATGTGTTTGGAATAGTTAATGACTGAATGCCACTCAAAAACCAATCCCAAATCAGTGCTATTTCCTGTTTTACCATTAATCTTTTGGGTTGTTTGGGTTTGGGTTTTATTTTTTTTTCTTTTTTAAATGGTGTCTGAAGTGAAGTGATAGGACTGCAGTTTCAGTTCTCATTTGGTAATTGAACGTTTTTATTTACTGGTAGGCTGTCACTTTGAATGAGAACACAAACCAGCTAGGGAGTTACCTAGCCAATATAATGTGCATAGCAAGAAACTATAAAAATGTTACAGAATAGGCCCAGTGAAGAAAGGCTTCACTGTGATGCCAAAAGAGCTTAGTCAGAGGGGACAATTTTGTGAGGCAAAGAAAACTCAGGCATTTAAATGTTTTTCTCAGCTTTAGATGTGGATGAGAGCTTAAAAAACCTTTAATTTACAGCATGTTTAGCAAAGTTTTCTGAAAGCATGTGTGTAAACAGTGTTCCAAAGTTTGCTATATTAGCAGTGGGATTTCAAGGGATATTTTAAATGTCATATGTCTTTCTCCAAATACACATTTGTGTATACTGTGTGTGATACTATGTATGATCTATTTGGTTTAGATTTGTCATGCGTTGCCCTTTGCAGCTACAAACCACTACCACAGCTGATTCTAAGCCAGAGCCTCAGCTGCGCCTTGGTAGACCAAGTTTCTGATGAAGACATGAAGCCATAACTTACAATATATCAGAGAGATAAGTCACTAAACATATTACAGGGAACCTTGGAGATAAAAGGAAGAGCTGATCTTTAACACACGAGAAGCTAGAGTTGCTTAACAGAAGAGAAACGCTTCAAAATATGATTCTGGTCCAACTAGTGTGACAGAGAGAAGTCATTTAACTTTCCATTATATGTTACTTTTTCCAGTACTGAACTTGGAAATAGCACTTAAGTAACAGATTTTTGATTGGCATTTGTCTGAAATAAAATTCTTGGCATGTAGTTGTAGTCAGAAAAAAAAAAATTAAAAATTGAAGAAAAATGTAGAGCTTAGCATCACTGTGAAGGCAACTGGGAGAGCAGGACAGAGAGAGCTTTTTGCCACACAAGATTTTGATGAGCCTGCGTCTTCAGCAGGGTAGGCCATTCTTGTCTCTGCATCTCAAGAAGAGCAAAGTGGAGAAGGCTAAGAATAATTAAAATTATGGAGGAGATGGAACAGTTGACTTATGAGAAGAGAATAAAATAACAGTGATGCTCCACCTAGGAATGAGGTATGAAAAAAGTTTACAAAATAAAGATGGCAGACTTACACCATGGCACAGGAGCCTGCAGTAATAAAACTGGATGGCAGTTCAAGAAAACTGTAGAAGTTTAATTTAAAACAGATAAAGAAGCATATTTCTTCATGCTGATAGGAAATTTCTGGAATCCTTTGCCAGAAGCGGTTGTGATTGCAGATGATATAGACGCTTACAAAGAGGAAGTTGATAAATTTTTGGGCAGCAGGTCCATGAAAATACAACAAAAATGAGATGTAGGGCCATACCCTCTAGCATGCTTGTTGCAAGGATTATGCAGGGTGGGGGAGTAGGTACAGAATGTATGGCAGGGAGTAGCCAGGTTTATGTGCTTCCTTTAAACAGTTTCTCTCCCAGCTATCAGCTACAGTCTTTATTGGATTCAAGTCACACAACAGTCCAACAAAATCTTCAAGCCTTTCGAAGAAGAAGTGGGGGAAAGGAGCAGGGAGGAATCACATGACTGCATGTGCCAAGGAATGGAAAATATAAGGGAGTGTGAGATTCAAAGGATCAAAAAATGTAAAAACAGAGGGAAGTATGAGGGCAGGCACTGAACAAGCAATTTCACTGTTTCCTAATGGCATCCCAGGAGCCAGCGGACATTGCCTAACAGAGTAGAGTAGTGAGGTTGGATGTGTGCAACACTGTCTTCTCCAGCCTCTTTTCAGGAAGCTGTTTTGTGAAAGTGCTGTACTGTATTCAGGGCACTAGGATCCAGCTTTCTAGAGGAAAAGCTAATGACACTACACTGTAAAAAAGCTACAGCCTTTGGCACTAGCTGCATGGATGCAGTCTGGATGCACTAGTGGTAGGTTCACAGGGTGGCAATAGTGCATGGGTGCTTTGCAGAAGGACAAACAGGAATATAACCAGGCACCACTGATGAGTGTTGTCCATTGTGGTGATCACCACCATGGTCACCCTCAAATGATGCTGACTGGTGTAAAATGTCTATTATACCTATCTACCTCTAGATCACCTTTAAAGTGGTCTAGAGATTATAAGCAAGCATTTTTGTTAGCTGAAAGGTTCTTTTGTGTAATAAAGGGAAAAAGTAAAATATTTTTAGAGACTTTCATTGATTTTTTTTAAAGCAAGGAGTTATAGGTGATGACATAGTAATTATCATAATTGACAGAAATTCTAATCTGAACATGAAAGAAGGGTTTTCTTTTTAGGATTCAGTACTGATTGAAGTTCTGAAGCTACTGCACTCCACCCAGCCTAAGCAGAATACTCCCAAAGCAAAGAGTATTTGCAATTATTGAAGAACACGCCGGTTTCTTTAACATATATATTTACAGATTTCAATGACAGCTATCCAGTGTCACAGTTGGTTCTTTACTCTTGTCTTAGATTTTTATGAGATCATGACAAAATGATGACAAATGACCTTCTACTATTATTTCCTTTTCTTGACAGCAGTGAGAAGTTATTTGTGCACTTATTTGTGTTATTTGCCTTCTCACCTTTCCTCTCTGCTTCACTCTCCAGAAACTGGAGGATTGTCTTTAGAAAAACAGGACATCTTATACAGATGTGAGATAAGTTGGGCTTTGAGATAATTCTGGATTTAGAGAAGGATGAGGCTATTTTGTATTTTAAGAATTGGTTTGTGGGATAAATATGTGGTTTAAAATTATACTATGTACATATAATGTTGTCCCAACTTGATATTATAGCTTAAAAAAACCCATATACATGTGTCTGAATTACAAAGATTTCTTGTTTTTGAGGAACTGTATTGATAACCTAGATAATTGCATGGGAGCCTGAAATGAGTCCTGATTTCAATATAATTATCCATCTACTCCTTCAATGCTTTTCTGTCATACACAATAGCTATGGGCCTCAGCTGCTTCAGACTATCTGCCACTGAGTTTAATTAAAATCCTCACTAACACAATGTGCATCAAGAAATTCAAAACTGTGCATTATCCTGGCTTGTGCAAATTCCCCTGGGGACCTGTCTTCATTTGCAAAGCTCCTTTAAAATACATGGTTATTCAAGGAAGAGGATAATAAAAAAAAAACATTAGTGGTCAGAAAGTGAAGAATCAATGGTTACAGACAGAGAAGAATCTGGTATGTTTTCACTGTATTGCATAACTCTTCCTCTTTTCAGAATTTGTGTTGCCTTCCTTTGAGCTGGTAGCTATGTCAGTAACTTGACTACAATCTGACACTCTTGAGAGGTAATATCAGCTCTTCTGTTTTCCCAAACCTTCTGAGAAAGCTGACAGATAAAATGATGGATATGATATATAACAGTCCTTAGGCTCCTTTCACTGTAGAGTGTTTCAGATACAGAAGTTGGTGCAGTCTGTGGGTTTCACTTCACCAAGTCTGGTTGAAGGCAATTCTTTTCTTGGTATAGTTAAGAGCCATTGACACAGGCAATTCAGGCACAGACAGCAGTGCATTCCTGAATGTCTCCACTCTGTCATCAAGAAACCTCAAGTTATTGGAGGGGACAATTTCCTCCTGATGGGCATTGCAAAATTCTGCACGTGTACAGCTGCCAATACTATAGACAGGGATGTTAGTGATAAAGACAGATGTGAATAGGGCCTGCAATTTAGTCAGTGGCAAACCAACAAAAAACAACGGGATTTTCTGAGGGGAAAGGGAAAGAGAGAGAGAGAGAGAGATAGCAAGCGAGAAAGTAGCTCTGGAAATCACTAAATGAAATTAGATTTAAAGAGAAATCTTTGAAATAAAATCACTTAGGTAGGGTAGTTAAACAGATTAATGGAAATGAATAGCATGGAACACAATTTCTTGAACTACCCTGTAGGTTACAAAACCTATACTTAAAATGTAAGTTGATTTAACTTAATCTGACATTACACTTTCAGAGAGGAATAAATATAGAATTGGGTTAAAGTTTATAAGAACATAGCTAGTCTATGTAGTTTTACAACAATTTAATTAATTTAGATCAAGATATATTGAGTATACCTGATGGGCAGTGGCCTAAATGCAGATGTGCTCCACAGTATAACTCTACATGGAAAGGGAATAAGCTTTCCTAATATCTATGAAAAACAGTTTCATTCAAGTCTCAGCAGCAGCAGTAAATGCAATAGAATTTAGCTTTTCTTTATAAATGATTACAGGCAGAAAGAAAGATAGGTATGGTAATAAATGAATTGAAGCTGTAATGGATACTGACAGCTTGGAATAAAAGCTAGAAAGGTGGCTGTGTGAAGTAACTAAGCCATGATTTCACATTCTGCAGATTTTATGCCAGGGCTTGTGTGACTTTGTGTAAAATTTATCCTTACCACACCATTTTTCCCCCCTTCACTGAATTTAATCTTGCTATTCTCCTTATGCTGATTGACTGACATTAGCTATTCAGACAAAAATGAAGCTATTGGGTGAAAGAAGAGAGAACAAGAAATTCTTCAGGAATAATTTGGAACAGTTTCCAGCACTGATTGTTGTAGTTAGAGATGTACACATGCCCAGAGGGCCACAGGATTTGGGTGGAGACTGTCGCACTGAGTATAGTGCTGAGAGAAGAGAAAAAACTCTCTTTGGGGATACTTTGTTTTTTCTGCTCTACTTAAAAAAAAAGGTCAAAACAAGCACTGAAATATTTATGTTTTTATCATTTATACACATACATACATAAATGTATATATAAATTATATGTAATACTACGGTATATATAATAATGTGGTACTTACTGATTAATAAAAACAATGAAATTGAATTTTAGGTTGCATAAAAACTCCTTTCATACAAAACCTAACTAAAATTTAAGTGGCTTTCAAAATACTATATAATAAAGTGTCCGACAAAAAAATTTTAAGTGTCCAGTTATGTCAATTGTTCTTGAAGTGGTTTAATAAAGTTGAAAATAGTTCAACAATATTTTTGAAGACTTTTTATTCTGAAGTTTTCTAGTGATTTGTTAAGATTGTCTAGGGAGGATAGAGTAGAGGAAGATTGGGAAGAAGGGAAGAGATTCTATTTGAAAAATCTTCCTGATTCGTGGTATTGACTTCTAATTAGAATGTTCATTCATAAACATAGAATAAAATAAAGTTCTATTTTGCTGTGTTCTGTGGTAGTGGTGAACATGCATTGTAATGTCTGTCAATTATATCCATTGATTTTTATCATTGTAAATTACCAATCAAAAGTTCATGACTTCCTTAAGCACATTGGTAATTTGTAAACATAGGGTTTTTAAAGAGGAAACAAACAATAAAATTAATATCTTTATTTTTGTTTTGGATTTTTTTATGACAGTAGAATTGTGCTACTTAATTTTCACGCATTCCATAAAGTAAAGTGATATAATTTTTTTGCTGTGATTTGATGGACGTTTACAAATAGGTTTCTGGAACTCAGAAAAACTACCTGATAATTCAATACTCGAATATTTCAAGTCATAAGGGGAAAATGTTTTTCTTGGTACAACTGCTAATTAAATCCAAGCAACTGAATAGTCATAAAAATTACAGCTGAAAATAATTCATCCCATAGTTTTGAGAACAACTTACAGGCAACGTTAATACATTCATTATTTCTCTAGTCCAGAATTAACATTTTATTTAATTAAAGTTTATTACAAACTAAATATTGTTTTCCACACAGCTTTTACATAACATAAAATATTGTCTCATACAAAGAAAAGTGGCTTTTGTTATGAATTATGTCTTTGGCTTTCTGTAGGCATCAAATCATTATCTACAAAATAGTCTTCTCCATTTATACTTGTCAGAAACCTGTGCATGTAAAATCAATCAAGATTCCTATCACTCTGCCCTGAATCATGTCTTTATTAGATTACTTTGGAGCTGGATGAGTCACACTGCAAGACAATCACTGCAAGGTGGGAGAGCTGCACGCCATGACATTGGCTGGATGCCCTCTTCAGGGCTGCTCTCACTTCTCCTTTCTCCAGCAGTTGGTATTGGCTACTTCAGGTGTCCTCTAGACAGAGCACCAAACCTACTGTATGGATTTCAATATGGCAAAATGCTCTCTTTTTCTTGTCTTTTCACGTACTTATGATGTCATAAAGAGAGTACTGCCCATAGGTGTAGGTTTCTTGATTTCTCTTTCGAGTGACTTCTAAAAGACTTGGAGCTTTGTATCTCACAACTTGATAAGCTTAGATGTTAATATTTGAAAACTGTGAGCTGTACAAAAGGTTTTGTAAGACCTAGCTGTGAGATGACTCAAACTGAGCCAGACTACAAATAAAAACCAGCCTGTAAGGAAGTGCAGCCATTGAATTAGGCGGAGATCAAATTCCAGCTATATTATATTGAATTAATGCAAAGTTTTAGACATTCCAGGATAAGTGGAACTAATCCTTCCCCTAGAAAATATTTACCGTATTTGATACTTTTTATGCAGTACTTTTTAAGAAGAGAAAAAAGGCAAAATAGGGGTATTCACAAGAACAGAATTTAAATGTTCTGAGTTTCTATCACAAGACATTTAGAATTGAGAAGTCCAATATTCAGAGCATGCCATCCTTTTAAGTTATAAACCAACTAACTAATGTATTTTAATAGTGTTTTTTAAAGATTACTGGCCGTGTTCCCAGATTTCGCTATGGTAAGTGAGCTACTGATCTTTCACAGTCATCAAATACATGTCATAAAATATTTCTGTCAGTGCTGTAGACTTTACATGTTCTGATTGTATGAATGTGAGGATGTCTGGTGTATTTAGCTTAAAGCCTTGTTTGCATAACATGAATTTATATGCCTCCTATTCATGTCTATTTTGTCTCACTCTTCATAACTGCTTTATTTTGTAATTTTTCTTCAGGAAGGAATTTTTAGGGCTTGAGATGCTCCCTTTAGTTAAACCAGAGCTTGCTTTAGATAAATAGGATTTACTTTTCCTTTCAAACTTAATTACTTTTCAGAATCATGATCAATTTCCTGCCTTGCTTGCTTGAGGGGAGTGCCACGGTAGGAGACCCTTATGCATTTGCTTTGTAATAAGCCTTTATTCATGCACTTGAGGCTATACAATCAGCTCACTCCAGAGCGTGTGCCTGTGTGTGTGGCTGCTGCCACAGGCCTGCAGATTGCAATGCTGGTGATGGGGCACCAAAAGTGCTGAGGAATGGGTCTGTGTGGAGAAAAACAATAATCTGGCTGTGACTGTCCATGGGTCTTATGATAAAAAATTAAGCTACCTCTGATGGCCTCTTTCTATTTTTTGTTACTTTTAGTAGAGATTTCCCGCATAATACCCTACCTAAAAAATTTCATTTTAGGATTCTCTTTTTTACTTGATTTAAAAATGATGTGTAACAGGAGTATTTTTTTTTTATAATAAAAAGACATACTAATTCAAGATCCTGATAGCTCAAATGAGGAGTTTTCTTGTTGAAATAATTAGTTTTATGTTTCAACTTGCTTGGAATTTTTTTCTGTTTAAAAAAAAAGTCAATTTTAAAGCAGGAATTTAGTTGCTAGGGAATAAAAGTTTATGGAAAGCTACAAATATTATCTATAGTTTTGCTATGACAGTAATATTTCACATGAGCAAAAATCCAGTTATATTCACATTAATAGAAACCCCCTTCTTTTCCCAGTGACTTTTTCTTTTTTCCCAGGACCTGAGTGAAGACTTATTTGAGGCACTAAATAAGGGTGAGGGAGCACTAAAAATATTACATCCTACTGGAAAACAATTTAGTTTGCACACTACTTCTTAAAAGTCAGCTTCTTTACAATTTTACTTGCTATCTAGAGTTATTTTAATGGTTGGACTTCTTCAAATGGACCATAACTTAGGTTATTAGGACCATAATCATTTAGGAGAAGGAATAGTCTTCTCCTCTTCACTCAAGTGTCATTTAATAGAAATGGATAAAACAGGGAGGCCCACATTCAAAGGTGTCTCCTCATAGAGACATTTCTGGTAGAAAGATAGAAACATTTCTAGTCCTTAATAAAACATGGTATCTTGTATACTTATTTACTTAAATGTTAGAATCATGGAATGGTTTGGGTTGAAATGAACTTTAAATATCCTTTATTTCCAACTCCTTCTGCCATGGGCAGGGACAAATTCTGCTAGACCAGATTGCTGAGAGCCCAATCCAGCCTGGACTTGAACATTCCATGGGTGTGGCATTTACAGCTTTGGGCAGCATGTTGCAGTGCCTCACTACCCTCATAGTGAAAGAGTTGAAGTAAAAGTAAAAATTTGTAAAACAGAATAAATGATCCTTCAGTGCTTCTTTTCACCCTATGTGAAAACTATCTTCTGTAATTTTGGTTGCTTGTCCTCATAGTGGAAGAGTAGCATAATAATTTATCTTTGCCTTATTGCAATCTCAAAAAAATGATATTGACTAAATTCTAGTATTGTGCAAACCAAATATTTAAAAAAAAACAATATTGGTTTAAAATAAGTTTCCCTTGGGATTTCCATCTGAAGGACTGTAGTGTCTTAACTATTGGTTGCCAAAAGGTCTGGTTTTGAACACTTCCTGTTATCTGTCTTGAATCAGTTCTTCAATCAAAATCTTCAGAACAGGTCTTCAAAAAAAAGAGAGATGGAAAGAGGACATTTATTAACTCTAAATGTTTTTGGTTTTTTTTTTCCTCTTGATCCACTTACACTTCTCAAAACTTTTAAAGCTGAAGTTTTTATCCAACAATAGGTCTTCTATCATTTCCCTTCTACTAACTAAGTGTGCTGTGACAGGAAGCTTTCCCGTTGACTTGGTCTAAATTTAAATTAGTATGTGCCTTAAACCACAGGACACACTGTCTCTAAAGATTTGAAAATTCAGTCCAGGAATAGGGTGGCACATCTGTGAAACTGGATGAGCTGTTTTGTTCTCCAGAGAAGGGTGGGGGCTGCATAACAACTTCACTAATTGTCCCTTGAAAATCATGACAACTTCCAAAGAGCGAGCATTTCTCCAGGAGGACTATACAAAAATAAAAATTAAAGATAAAATTCACTGAGTGGCACAACTTGTCCATTTATTTCGAGTGCCTGCTAATCTTCATATACTTTTAAAGATTAGAGAGGTCCATTCAGAATATCTTTTTGTTAGTCATTTACAGTAACTCCTACCTATTTTCCAGATTTACTAAAGTTTAGGATGGGCCTTACAGTTTTTAACCTATTAGTCTCTATTTTCATTACAGTTGTGTATGCAAAATCTGTTATCTGTTACTGAGAAGACTCTTGTTCTAAAGCAAGGGATCCTGGTTCTTGTGTACAAAACAAGTGGATTTTAGTCCAACAGAAACATATCAACTATTACCATTTATAAATGATGTTTTTTTTTTTCATTTAGATATAAAGCATAGTAAGGATACCCTTCATTTGGTTAAGAGTAAGTAGCTCTTTTTTACTTTAAGGCAAACTTAAGTATTTACTTAAAACTAATTACTATAAAACAGATCAAGGGAATTTTTTCATGCAGGTCCTTAAAATATGTTTCCTGGGTATAGCTACATTAATATTTATATTTGATAAATTTATGCAACTTCACAGGGACAACTATTCCTTTCTGGTGGCATGGTTCAAAAAGTTTTTCATGAAAATAATAGCTACAGAGAGTAGTTCTAAAATATGATAATGAAATAATGGTGGAGATGTCATATTCACAGTAACAACAGGAGAATGAACCAAAAACTACAAGATGGAATGATATACAAACAAATTATTGTGATATGGACAGGGAACAGGAATTTGTTTTGCATTGTTTTGCCTTTGTTTCTGCCTATGACTGGGACCTCTTTTAATGCAATTTTTTAAAATTTCTGTTAATGTAAGTCAGGTAGAGTATGAAACAATACTGAAAATCAGTTCCAAGAAGAATTAGCTCCCAGTGTTACTGGGAATCCATCCATGACATTTAGCTCCAATTCCCATCCAGGAACAAAAAAAACTAAAAACCAAACAAACAGAAAAAAAAAAAAAGGAGAAAAGAAAGAAAAGGAAAAAAGAAAAAGAAGGAAAAATGTATTTCCAGCATTTCCAAGAGAAAGAGCTCTAAGTGCTCTTGCTTTCCATTTTCAGCATTTTCAGTCAATTTTCAATCATTTAAACTACTGTCTTGGTTCTTGCTATATTTTGAAAAGGAGTTAATTGAACTCGTATAAATGAAATTCCCTGACTGCAGCAGTGCCTCAAGCTAGCTATGACAGGAAGACTTAGATCATGAGAATGGGAAGCAAATTTCTAAATCAGTATTTCTGATTTTGATACCCTCTCTTATTGCAAATATGTGGAGGTAGTAGAAAAAAAACTTTAAACCAAACTGAACTCCTTAGAATTTCCAGCAAGCAATAATTTTTTATTTTTGCAGAGTAGTCATTTTTATTTGCCACGAGTGATTTCCTTTTTCCCTTCTGTGAATTAGTAGACAAAGTATAAAGACAGGAGAAAACAGATATCTTTATTGTTTCAACCCCTTCACTGCAGCATGGGAATTCATCAATATCCCATTTCCTCATGTAGGGATATTGTAGGTTTAACTTTATTTCTCACATTATAATTACATAAAGATCTTTTATAATTTTGTTCTTAAGTAGGGTATCACCTTATCCTGTGGTATATAACAGGAGGCTAAAGTGAGATCATGAAGGAGAGCTATTTCTTTGGGCTCTGTCAGTCAGTCCAGAATTCTGTCCAAAAAATTGGTTTAGTGAGAAGGACAGGAAAAAATATGGAGGTCATTATTTTTGCAAAAGTGCAGAAAGGGTTGGCAAACTGAAGAATTATGCATTAGGATGTTCCATGCATATTTGCATTTGAGTTTTGATAATTTTGGCAAATGTGTTTTTATTAAATGCTATAATATAATGGAAGAAACTTCTTGATGAGTGTTTCTAATGCTTTGTTTTTATCATATAGTAGGAATGTGAGCAACTTATATTTCTTCTGTGCTTATCTAAATTCTGAAGTGTAGTGCTACCAAAGTCCATAGATTTCTTCATCAGCATTTCTGTAATAAGAATATTTGACAAAAGTCATTCTCCATTTTAAACTTTTTCAGTTGTGAGAAAAATAATTCAACATTGTGTACAAATGTAACTTTAGTTAAACCATATGTCTAAAGTATTTTTCTCAGTAAGACCTGAACTTTTACTTATGAATAATGAAGAAGACAAAAACACACTTTTGCAGATTAATGAAAGGCAGATATATATGTGAAAAATAGGACAAACTTGCACCTCTTTTAAACAGTAAAGAAAATACCTTTGAAATTCCAATTCAAAAGTATCTATTGACAATTTTCAGTGTTCTCAAATTTTTGTCCATGAAATCACACATGATATTCCTTATTTTTCAGTATTTCTATTTCTGAGTAGTCCAAGTGACATATCTAAATTCTGATGTAATTTCTCATGCTGAAAACCTCATGCTTATGTTTCAGGACTGGACATACGGGGAAAAAATAACAAAACACAATGAACACCATGTCTGGAATTCATCCGGGTGAACTCAAATGTTCAAAAGTTCTTAAAAGTTTGAATCTTAGCTAATCATCAGAGTTAATGGAAAGGAACGGGAACCTTTTCAACTTTTACCTATTTTAGGATGAGATTAATCATTCTCCTGAAATTCACACATTTCTGCACACAGAATATAAAAGCTGTGTCAGATGGCCAATACTAAGACATCTAACTTTTGGACAACTGAAGATTAGGCATGATGAAATGCATCTGTAATTGGCTGGAGTGGGAATTGTTTGGAACTTAGGAGGTAAAATATGTTCAATTTTCAGTCTCCCTATGGGCCACTGTGGGATAGAATGGCAAAATCTCTCCCTCCAGTAAATTGATCAGACTGATAAAGAATGCTAAATTTAGTCTTTACAGAAATGACAAAAAGGAAACTGAAGGATTGAGCCACTGACTTCTCTGAACTGCTAAAAAGGATTTGATTTCAGTGTGTCTTCCAATCACTGCTGTTTGCAGCAACAGAAATCTGCATGAAAGAAATTCTCCATGCCCAGTCATATGCTTCATAAGCCAGGAAATTACATCTGATGGTGTTCCAGAGAAGTATTTCCAATACAGTGGAGGTGTGCTGTACCTTTCTACTCAGATTTGAACCCACTGATTGGTCAGATTTTGCATGTGTATACATATATACATATAAAACCTGTACATATGCATGTATAAACTGTATTGTCTCTGAATTTTGGACAATATTCCAAGATTAATGTGTAACTTTACACTGGGTTAAATTGCTGATGGCCATTATACTAAAGTTGGCCATTATACTAAAGATAAAATTTGCCATTTAAGTTCAGAGTGTTAGTCTTGCCAAAAGAATAACATACCATTGAAAAGAGGTAAATGTATCTGTATGATGTTCAGGACCCCAGCTAGGAATTTCAAATGATACTCCAGACTCTTGTTCCATGTTGAGATGTAGACCAGTTCCCACAGGTATCTCTTACAGTGTTAAGTGGGCTTTGATGTTCCCTGTAGTGAGGTTAAGATGTTTCAAAAGAAAAATTGTCATGTTTGAATGCCAAATTGTCAACATGTTGAATGCCATTTCAGTTTAAGTACAAATTAAAATTGTGTGTCTATTTTGGTAAATCAGAAGTTGCATTTATTTCTTGCCCATTTTGTCATTTGAATAATTCCTACAGCCAGTCTTCTGTTGGAAAAAAACTCTGCATTTTTCATCTTCTTGAGAAATTCTGAGGCATGCACATGCTCCGGCTGCCAAAAGAGAACAGCCTTAATTGACCTTTGGAAAAAGCAATATGAAATTGGTTGCAAATTTAAACACTTGAGTGTTAGAAAGCAATGGTTTATGGAAAATGCCTGTGAAGAGAGGAAAACCCTGGTCTATGACAATGGACAGGAAGGAAAAGGCACAGTCTCTTCTGGAGGTCCAAGCTGCACTGTGGGCAGGGCACAAACATACATTATGTGGGAAACGTCCTACCTTAACAAAATTAAATTATATCTGTCTTCTGTTTCTGTGTCTGTCTATGTAAACAACCAGTTATGGTACAGGGTGAAACAACAACAATATAATCCACACCGGTCTTGACAGAGAGATTTTCCTTTTTTATTTTTGGCCTTTATTATATGCCCCAATTCTTTGCATGCTGTGTGGCATGCTGTTGTCTGTTTAAGGACAGGCAACAGACATATGGGTTGTCAGCAATAAAATATTTTGTGGAGAGGATACAGCTGTTTCTAGTTTAATATCTGACATCTGAAAGTGTCTGTATCACACAGAAAAGGCAAAAGAGAGAAACATTATCTCTGGGAAGCATACCAACACTGTTTCTAGCCAATCATTTCTGCATCTAGACGTGTGCTATAAACTGATAAACACCCTTTTCTTATTGTCCCAAACAGACTACTTATTCTATTTCAATCTTTTCCAGCAGTCTGACTGCTTGATTTCATCCTTTATAACTAAACTTAGCACTGATTGACCCAAGAAATCAAAGAGATGCCTAAGGTACTCATGTGAAATATATATTTTGTATAATCTAATTCTACCTCTGTGATATTTTCCAACCTTATGTCCTTCTCTTGAAGGGACTTATTGTGCTTCAGATCTGGGATCTTCCCATCAGCAACTGATATATTATAAAGGACATCTGTCGTTCTCTTGATCTTAACCACTGCTAGTGGCTGCTAGCCAAACAGACATCAAAACCAGCAATTTTTCATTACCTCATTATTATCTCAGAAAGCTGGAAGTCCTGCTCAAAGGCATGAATTTAAAAGATGTGAACAAAATCATAAATGGAGCATTTCTCATTGCAGAATATTTTATGGCTGCCATATTTGCAGATAATTCCTTTGTCTAGAATTAGGTTGGGCTGAGTCAGTAAAGGTCTTATAATCCTAAAATCTGCAGAGACCTGCCCATATCTGAGGACTGCAGAACAGTCTGTAAGATTTTTCAGCTGTATAGGAAGAGTCAGGTGCCTCAGGGTGAGATAAAAGGAGCTGCAAATCTGATTTCAGACCTAGCCTAGAAATCCACAGGATGGACACTGGTTAAAAATCCACCCAGAGCAGCACCCTTGGCACTTCCTTTAGGGATTAGGGGCAATGTTGCTATCAGGCAATTGTTCAGACATTACAACAATCTCCCATGATAGAGAAGACCTATTTTATAAGACTTGCTCAGCCATGGAGAGCACAAACAAATTTCCCCCATGTTACAGGAATGCACTGTTCTTTTGAGGTGAAGGTACAATATGAGCTGGAAAAGCAAGTGCTCTCCCTACAGAAACTGGATGAGTCTCTCCCTGAATGCAGGTGCTGATGGTGAGCCATTACTTGCTGAGGGTAAGGTGATGCCAGTAGTACAGACACAAAAGTTTGAGTGCCTTCCTCACCTCCCATCACTACAACTGTGACCTGGGCTCACCCCACCTTGGTGTGACCTACCTGTAGTTTAGAGGTCTGTGCACTTGTTTGTGCTTGTTTGATGGCTGTAGAAGTTATATCATAGAACCATAGAATGGTTTGGGTGTGAAAGGACCTTAAAGATCCTTTTAAGGGGATCATTTAGTTAAAACCCCCCTGCAATGAGCAGGGATGCCACCTTCTAGATCAGGTTGCTCAAAGCCCCGTCCCACTGGCTTCGAGCATTTCAGGGAGGAGGCTTTTACAGCTTCTTACAGCTCCTTTGGCCAACCTGTTCCATTGCCTCTCCAACCTGTAAACCTACTGTCCTTCAGTTTAAAACCATTGTCAATTGTCCTATCACCTTGTAAAGAGACCCTGTCCTTTACTTCTCCTTCACCAGTGAAACCCACTATTTTAAAATCAGATGAAAACTACAGGTTCAGGTGAGCTGACTGGCCCCACTGATGATGCCTCCTGACAGCTTAGGTGGCAGAACTTGCATGTCCTGGCCCCTAAACAGGAGGTGGCAGTCTCTCTGAGAAGCCCTGCTCTGTCAAGAACCAAGGCTGCTGTGGGATGGACATCTGCTTCGCCTATGGCAAATGCCTAAAACAGAAAGAAGGTATCTCTGAGCATGGATTTTTCTGAGGTGAGACAAGAGGTCTTATATTGTTATTGCCTCTTCAGATCTGGGCTCTAAGATTTCCATCAGCTACTTATATTTCTCCATTAGCAAACATCTTTAAGAATGTTATTGTTTAAAAATTATTTTGAAAATCTGCCACATTTTACTTGGCCTTTTACCATACATATTATTTTTCTTTTTTTGCTTTTATTTTTCCATCTTTGAATAGTTTCTTTAGCAAAATTTGCATTTTATGGCACAAGATATCAGCAGTGTGTTGCATTCCAATCAAATTTGTCATGCTGTATTTACAGTGGGCTGGTAAAATTAAAACACCCCCTGATCTCCCTTTACATAATCACAGAGGTATTACTATAAAAATGCTTAGACTGATACAACTGATTTAAGTACATTGGAATTACATCAGCTTTAGTGGTGTCAAACTGCACCTACACAGATGCGTAATTCTTCCAGTGGAAACTCACAGGAGGTACTGATTCAGTATGTGCTGAATGCTATAAATAGATAACATCCAGTTTGTATACAGCCCTCAGTGAAGAGAGAAGGACCTATACAGTATTTGAAAGCAGCAAGATGCAATATCTCAGAGTTTATTTGACTCACCTCCCTTGGGTAACTGCCAGTTTTAAAAATTAACAAAGAAAATGCTTTGGGTTTACATGTTTAACTCTGAAAGCCTGTATATTTCATATCTGCTTGGGGAGTATAATATTAATGAGAAAAT
The DNA here is from genome assembly GCF_023055355.1 of Agelaius tricolor. Taxonomy (NCBI): domain Eukaryota; kingdom Metazoa; phylum Chordata; class Aves; order Passeriformes; family Icteridae; genus Agelaius; species Agelaius tricolor. Next base: position 52,259,588 of record NW_027269261.1, read on the forward strand.
GAACTCAGATTTCTCTTTTGAGGCTTAATGATACTGGTGATGGATGCTTTACTGGAAAGAGAAATATATAACAGCAGTGACCTGAATATTCAATATCGGGTCAATACGTTTTCTTTGTCAAAGATAAAATATTAGTTTTAATTCTAATGGAGCATGCTGCAATGCAGTTAATAACATTTAATTATTTGAGATTTGCCAAGTGGGTGACAAACTCCTTCTCTGCTTGCACTGCCAGTCAAACTTTCTGTTCCCATAAGGCTTTCATGGATTGATAGGCCTTAAAATCTGTGTACTACATCTTTTCTTCTCATCTCACAGCTGATGCAGTTGCCAATAATTTGTGTTTGTCTCCAGTATGCATGTTGAGAAAAGATAGACTCCCACCAGCCATTTCTTGTTGACCTTGGCCAATCTCTCCCATTCTCATGCTGAAGATCATTTCTCCCTCTGTAGGGCCCACACAGGGACTAGGCAGGAAATAGGGACATTGGTATTATTTGTCCTCATTTTTCAAACTTGCATAATTTTACAGATTCTTTAGTGAAGAATGTGATCCACCAGCTGTTTTATAGGAGGTGACAGCAAACAGCAGCACAGGAATGGTGAAAAGCTATTCACAAATGAAAGATAGGAGGAATAACAAAAGTGAGATGAAAAGTGTTTTTTTCTAAAGAAAATACAGCATAGATGGACACCTTTGCATATCCAAGGCATCTCCTGAAGAAGAAAATGTGAAAATTGAGTTATTCTCATCCTTAACTGCTCCTCAGGTTAATTACTGTCACTGTTAAAGGAGGTTGCCTTTAACACAGAGTAGCATTTCTGTTGTCTTTAGAGTACAGGGATACTATAGACTAACAGAAATTAATAGTTTTTAAATATTCTTTGATTGTCTCTAGCCCAGTGGGAGGACATACCATATGAGAGTTTAGACAGGGTAACACAGTTGTTGAGCTATTGCTCTTTTTCTAGTCAGAATGTGTCTCTGCACATTTCAAGCACTTTCAAGCTGCTATGTCAGAAACAGTGACCTATACTTTTATTTTATCCTGGGTTTTATACTTTCCTTTTTATTATATTTACACCAATGTTTATAATGTGCATTTCATTCATAAAAGTTTAATATTGGTGTTTTAAAAGCCTTCAGCTTCACATAACCAATTACTATGTTGTGATAAAAGTAAAATACAAACACAAGAGAGGCAGTGGAAGATATTGCTGTAATGTGCCCCAAGTAATGAATAGGCACTTGAAATAACTGAAAACAAAAAGTACATAGATAAGCATAGGCATCCAGTGGTAATTCACTGTGAGATACCAGTGAAAAATCATCGAGAAAATGAATAATTATAGATTTGATGGATATTTGGATGGTGGCAGCAGAAGCAGTAAAGGTACTGGAGAGAGGGTTTATTTCCTATTAAACAGGTGCCTATCTGGACTCCTTTGCTGGTGGTCTTGGTTTTGATCCTATTGAAACTTTTCATTTTGACTTTGATTTTTTCTTCAAATTATATTGATTTTGCCTAGTCTAATATAAATCATGATTTATGTTCATTATTGAGTAAAGACTTATCTGTATTGATGTATGCTAGACTGGCCACTATTAAATAAATTCTGCAGATACATAGATAATTGCTTCTGTTTAAGAATGCTACTCTGCCTTTTATTCTAATGTTAAATCTGTGGACTTCATTGTAGTTGAAAATAAATAGACACTTTGAAATGTTCTAATTTTCATTTGGAAGAAGACTTATGTTTTCCTATTGAGCATTAAATAAATTACCAAATGAAAAGGACAGGAAAATAACAACACTTTTCATATCACTTTGAGATTTCACTACTGTGTTGCAAGTCTTTCACAGGAACAAATTAACATATTTTCATGCTATTAGAAATAATTTTGTAATTTAAATACACTCAGTTAAACCTATGCAGGTCAGTAAACCTGGAGACTTCTTTAAATCTTTAACATTTTGTTATTGCAGTTATAATCTTCTTGTTAAATAGGAATATTTCATTTTACATGAATTTTGGAGTGCAGTAAATAGCCTGAAAAAGAATGTCATAAATCAAATTATTAGGTGGAAATTAAAGTCAGCATTTACAGAAATAAAGGAACTTCTCTGATTCTCATCTGACATACTCTCCAATTTTCATGTTCATTCTTCAAAGAACAGTCACTAGGTTTCACTTAAAAATATAATTTCTTTTATATTGACAACATGGTTCTTACCCTAATGCTATTTTCAGTAACATCTGAGTCATCTTAACAGGAAATATTTAAAAAGTGCACCAGAAACAGGGATCCAACTATTTCTAGGAGTTACCAGAAAAGCTGTATAATTATACAAAATGAACAATATTATTTTCTGTTTTCCCTTTCTGCTGTTTCCCACAAGAACCACACAATGTGGATCAATCAAGTATATTTAGGGGAAAAAATGTGTCATTCCCACTGCTGTATTCCTCCTCTACACCCTGCAGTTTATAATCTTTCTAGGCACTATTCTCCAAACTACTATATCAAATGACTAGCACAGGATGAGTCTGATTATTTATCATTCATCACTGCACCTAGAGATTGCTGTGATTAACTCCTGGTCATGCCTGTGCTTGTAGGAGCTGTATGATGTTTTTGAAGATCTGTCCATGTTTCCTCATTCTTACTCAATGCCAGCTCTGGTCTCAATCTCAATTTTATCCTCACTTATGTCTTTCACAGCAAAGGAATTGGAGGACGTAGGCATAGATAAGGAATTTTAAATCCTTGCTGTGGGTCGCTGACAGAAGGGTTTCCAGAAGAGTGGATGTGTTTCCTCTTCCCTCCACCCACTTAAAAAATTCAGCAAGATTTGTAACCACTTGAGCCCTTTGCCTGTTGGTGAAAAAATTATATTCCATCTCTAGTAGCTTTCAAAGCATCCAATTTGCACAAAAGAGAAGTACTGAATAGATGTGGAAAAGGATTGCTCTCAGAGTAACTCATTCTAATGCTAGGAAGGTTGCTTACTAAACATATTGTAAATTGATTAACTATCAGAATGATCCACATAAATATCCTCCACTAGTTTGAAAATTAAATGTGCTTGACCATTGATCTGCCAAAAGTAGTTTAGCTCTAAAATATGCTGCTAGGAAGTGCATGACTTAATTTCTATGATTTGTGTATTCTTATTTATTTACATATTGTAGCAATTTATCATAGAAAAACCATATGGCAGCCATAAACTTGAGCAGATTATGTTCAAGAATTTTCAACTCCAAACTGAAACAAAATAAATTTCTATTTCATGCAGATGTATTCTCCGGGTTGTTAAGTTGTTTTCTAGGAAATGCATGCTGGATCTTCCACAAAACGTATGATTTTTTCCTCTCATTAGATGTATTGGTGAACTAAATAGACACATTTTTATGCTGCTGTTGAAAAATACTTTTTCACTTCTCTCTATAAAGTTCAATTGATAACTGAGATAAAGCATAACATCTCCTCAAACAATGTATTTTGGCTTTATGAATTTATTTCGAGTGTGCACTTTCTGTTGAGCTATAGCACACTAACAGCTGCCAATAAAATTATATCTATGGAAAAGTAAAAATATCCTTTTTTCTTATTCCCTTGTATTTTTATTAATTTTGCTAGTTTGATTTTATACTGGTACATCTATTGTTGTCACCTTTGCAAAACAACTGTAGAAATTTCATAGACTCTTTCCACACTTTAAAAATTGAGTTTGTCTTTTAGCCACCAAGTAACCTTTTTCATATGAGCTTGCTCTTATATGGTCTGCCAAAACTCTTACCACAGATAAATCTTTTATATTTTTCCAGGTCCTGAATATCATCCTTTTAGCAATCATTAAGCTTTTATATATCCATTTTGATGATGCTTTAGGGATGCCTTTAATTCCCAAAATGTCAGACCGAATGCAAACGGAAAGTTCTGAGCATATTTTGCTTCCAATCATTTGACACTATGGACTTAAATAATTTACTTTTTCATTCTGAGGAGATGGCCTCTGCTAGAAGTTAAGCGTGTTAGCTTTTTAATGTTTTCTCCATCATATATACTTATCCAGTTTGAGAAGAAAATCCCATTGCAACTTCCAGATGTCAGTAACTCCCTAGAAGAGAAACAATACTGGTGCAACAATGGCATGAAATTTACACTGGATTATCTCCATGAATGGCATTAGATTTGGATGGACAATTTAAGTGAAAGTTCAGAAATGCAATGGAACATGCATTTATTTTTTACTTTCTTTTACTGTAGTTTTGTAATAAAGGAAAGGAAGAATCTTCTTGCACAGAACTTCTAATGGCCCAGGAGGAAAAATGTGAATTATACTTACTTTATATAGAAAGCAAATCAGGAATAAACTACCTTGTCCTGTGAAAAAGCCCATAGTATTTTTAACAAGCACAAAGGATATTTTTTATAAAGTATTATAAACTCAGTACAAAATGCCACACGCAAACCAGTATTTGATATACTGTAAGGTACTGCTGCCCATATATTGATGAGAAATATGCTGATGTGGCACAATGCATACACTTTGCCTGGGATTCATCTGACTTCAATGTCTTCAGTGGGGATACAGTAAATCTATTTAAGGGGCCCACTGCAATACTGTATCTCACTAGCACATGTCTAAACCAAATCATTCAATCAATCACACACACCCCAGCTGAATCTTACCTGGTTCTACTAGTGCTATAACTTACAGTAACTTCATCTGTCCTCCAGCTCCCAAGAACAAAAATAACTATTTGGGAAAGCTTAAAAAATAGCAAAGTAGAAATAGTGAATGACCAGGGAAAACTTCATAATTAGGAAGGTGTGAAGCACAAGGCATAATGGAATTGGGCATCAGGAAGGACATAAATCTGATTTAAATCTTTTACTAGACAAAATACTAAGCTTGTGCAGAAAAGTTCCAGACTTACTAGGAAGTGGGTCTCTAATTTATGAGACTGCTGTGTACCTGAGGACAAATAAGTAACAGTGAGCTGTCAAGCAGTTAACACAGATAAGGTCTTAAAATTCAAGAGAATCATCAGCCCTCAAAATTTAGTTATTGTATTGCAATGTAAATTCTCGTTATGTAAGACTGAACAAGTATCTCTGTCTTCCTTACAAACACTTCAAATGTTACTGACTGGAAGATAACATGTATAAATTTCCCCTCTGAGTCCAGCTCCCCTAAACTTTATACTGCTGAAATGCAAACCTGAATTCTATGCTGAAAGAATCCAAATTCCTTATACACCCAACTTAAAATCCATTTCAAAATCCCCGTGAAGCACTATCCAAGTGGTCTACAGTACTTGAAGAATAATTTTCTCATAAAAGCATGCAAACAAACATTGCAAGTACAAGTGTCATGAAAGTCTGCACACGCAATAAGAGTTTTTTTGGAAAGGTATGGGACTATCTGAATGTTTATTGATAAATCATAAATTAATAGGGGTGTTAATACTATGTCTTTCATATGCTGATATCTCCACCTGTACTAGTAGTCATGTAGCTAACACAAATTACAAGTTTCTCTGCACAAAAGGATCAGGGAGCTGAAGATATTCTCATGAAAACCAGTGGGAATATTTTGTGTTTTGAAGAACAGAAAGGCTGTAGGACTGCAGAGTGTGTTGACATACAATCTAAAAATAAAGGGCCCTATTTTTTCTAGTCTAATTACAAGATGTACTCATCAAATGTACTGAAAATCAGAAATTTAGAGAGAGGAACAATAAAAAACTTACAGATGTGGGATTTGAAGTACAAGTATAGAATAGCACCTTCACAGAAATCACTCTGTTGACACTTAAACAATTTGCTAGCCAGGCTTGTGGGGGTTTCTGACCTCACAGGTTTCAACATGAGGGGAAGAAAACAAAGAAGCTGACAGATGGGATATTTTACATCTGCAAGGTGATATATCATTAAATCTTAGTCAATTAAAAGTTATTCTGTTGGAAGGAAGATATGACTAGAAAGATTTCGGCATTCAATATGATAATGTTTTTTCAATGACAAAAGGAACTAAGCTTTGTATGGCATACTGTGCTCAGAAAATTTGTGGGCAAAATAAAATATGAATTTTTTTTCCAATAATTCACTCAAGAAAATAAAGATGCTAAATTATGACATGTCATGTATGTCTTTATCTCTTGACATTAAATGAATGGGTTCTGTAAATGGAAAAAAGTGCTTAGTTTTGAAAACGCAGGGTCCAATTCACAAAAGCCTTTAATATCATTTGTGTAAGTGCATTTAATCTGCTGAGAAAGTGTACTGAAAGTGATTGTAGTCACAGTCCTGCTGCTTATGTACTGCTTTCTAGGACTCCATTCAAAAGAGTAGGCACAGCCTTGTTTATTCCATCTAGTGCCACATGAAATTTAATGGGGTATGCTCCCTGTTTCTGAAGACTGCAGGTCTCTGCTCACTTCACTGTCGTATTTGCTTCTCCTGTGACATGTCTTAGTCAAAATAAGGCCTTTGGTAAGCAATCTTCAGGTAACTAAATGGAGTTCTGTGTCTCTACAGCAATTCCAGGGACTGAGAATTAGTCTTGTATAATGACAACTATAATAATCCTAGAGATTTAGCTGCAGACTGTCAGATCCAGATGTGGGTGTACTCAAGTTGCATAACAGTTATTCTGTCTCCCTAAAGGAAAAGAATTATGGTTTATTTTAACCGGAATTTCTGTTTCAGAACTGTGCTTCGTTACAAAACTAGTAAACTCCATGCATTTCAGGTCAACATGGATTTCCAAAAGCATGTTGACATTGTACTTCAAAGGAGCCAGCCTGGACTCAGAATTTGGCCTAGGTAAATTGAATTTTCAAGTGATTGTTCCATTTCTGAATCAGCACAGCTAGAAAGAGCTGCAGTTTGGGGGTTATTTGTAAAGGGCAAGCTTGTTTCTAAATACATGTAAGGAATGAGCCACTGTATTTGATGAGAGGTGGCTGGTAGACTTACAGTTGTTTTCTGACTGGCATAGAAGTAAATAAAATTTTTACTGTATGTGTAAATCTTGCCTTGTCATGAATGAAGGTATTTTGTATTAATTTACAGCAGTTCTAGGAAAATACAAGCTTGGTATTTTGTTTTGACTTGGTAGCAATATTTTAACAATCTGATTTTTGCTTGAAGTATTAAAAATTACAAAGGGAAGTAGAAAAATCAAATAATTAATTCTGGCTGATTTTACTTATATATTTATCTATTAATTTTGATCTTTTTTTTCTAATAATGAACCTGGAACCTAGCCATAATGGCGGTTTCTATATTAGTCAGATAAGAAGTGTTAAAGGACATTTCTAGGAACTGAAACTTGGCTATCTACACTATCAAATTTTAGAAAAGTCCTTGAAAGTTTTGTGATCTATAAAACCAGAACTCTGAAACAATGACTTTTTTTTTTTTTAACAAGAGAATATTCAATAGAAAAGCTTTTGAGGTTTTTTTTAAGTCTGAAAGTTCATCAGGTGCTTGGCAGATACTGGCCTCAGTGACACTGAATATTCTCAAGCAATTTGCTAGCACCAAAATTGGCAAAATTAGCCAATTTGCAGTGCTAGCAAAATTAGCCAAAAATGCAGTGTAATTACTCTTTTACCACCAATAATTATTTGTTTTCTTTTCAGTTTTAAAGTAATTGCCTTTTAAAATTTATGTTTCAGCATGATAAAAATAGTGACAATCATGAGGCCTGTTATTCTGTTTGCTTTTTTCTGTATTTTAGACCTTTATGCAATTTTAAAGCTGGTTGACCAAAACCAACCATAAGATAGGGACTCATCACCTCCCTATGCAGGAGAATAATATTGTTTCCATTATTGATTTTTATTACTCTTGTTTAGATTTGAAAATATTTAATTTTAATAGACTGTGTTTTTCAAAAATTTCCTTTCATATCAGCACACTTACTACACATTACACTAACATTACACTGTTCCCTAAGACTACTTGCTCCTCCTACTAACATCTTTGGGCCAGATCTTTCCCAGAAGGCATTTCAGAAATTCAACTAAATTACATTTAAGAATTTCTTTTCCATTAGTGTTTCAATTCTTTTGACTAAAATGAGGCTTAAGAATCATGATTCCCATTTACAGATGCTTTGCTGATTTCTATTGTATTATGCCCATTTGTGTGTTTTACAAGTCTCTTTAAATGTGTTTTCAGCTAATTTACCTAATACTAAAGTCATGTTCACTGATCTATAATTTTTAGATTCACCCCTAACACATCATTTAAGATGGCTACAGTACTGGCTATCCTCCAGTTTGTTTGCACAATAGTGGAGATTAATGAGAAACTCTATTTTTTGTTTGTGATTCAGTCACTTTGATAGGGATTTTCAGAGGTCGCTAATGTAGTTAGGTTCCAAAATCCCATTAACATTTAGTGAAAAATGTGCATTGTACTCCCAGAGCTTTGAAAAGCTCTTAATTTTCAGCCATAAGCACTCCTCAGTGAATGCTCTTTCATCCTAGTCACACAGTGATATGAATCCTCAGTTTAGCATAACACCTTCCTTTCTAATACAGCATCACTTTGGCTACACTAGAAATGAAGTTTAATGCAAAAATCATTAATTCATTTTTACATGAATTATAAAATGGTAATAATAATTGTGTCAGTTTGGCGATATCCTGAACCAGCCATTGACTTAAAGCCTTCAATTTCTTGCCCATGGCTCAGTTTTGTTCAGCATATCTGCAAATGTCATTAAATTTGTAATCTTTTGCGTATTCCTCTTCCTTGTCTTTCAAGAACTTTCCTCTGTCCTTTGCTGCCTGGTTTTCCCTGCTTGGTTGTTACCATAGGATGCCAACGTTACCTGCAGGTACCAGAGCAGCTCCAGCCTGTTGATTCTCAATGCTTGCTTTGGATTCAATGCTGCTGTACATTCATTCCTGAAGTTTCCAGGGACAGACCTGGAAACCTGCAGTTCCTATTGCCCTGTAGCTTTTTCAAAGCTTACTGATAGCTGTTGGAGTTCACTTATGTACACCATCTTTTCTAAAGTAGCCAAAAGATACTTGAACTGTGTTGCTTTACATTGTAAGTCTGTATTGAAGAAGGATGCACAGCAGTAGAAGGTAGTTTATAAACTTCCTTTTACAGTCTAGGATAAAACAAAAAAAAAAAAAAAAAAAGGAAAAAATTCTTTAAAAACCAAACAAACAATAAAGCAAAACAAACAAATGATAAAGTGAAACAAACACTCAAAACCACTCAAAACAAAACAAACACCAAACAAACAAACAAACAAACTTTCACCTGAAGAGGAGTACCTTGCTCCTTCTGATAACTAAAAAATCCTGTGGAGAATTTCTGTTACACAGACAATTGTATGTGAATGCTACAGGTATAAGATACAGAAAATGCTGGCCAAGACACACGGGTAGAGTGGCTATTAAAGTTCATGCTGACATTCCTAAGACCACATGAGAAAATCTTAGGCTTGCATCTTGCAATCAGCACAACACCAGAAGATAAAATTTGGCATTAAATACTATTATCATTTGTGATAATTTATAAATCCCATGGAAATGTAACTGAGATATCAGGCTGAATAGTCAGAAATAAATTTGGAAAAGTATATCTTTATTTTTGACAGATTCTAAACTGTGCTGTCTAGAGGCAGGAAGAACCGTCACTAGCACAACATACTATTCAAAATAATATTCAAAACACAGATGATGTCCTTGCATATAGAATTATATAACTATATGCTAGTTACATAGAAAAAAACCCCATTAGAATGACTATATTCCATCAGCAAATTTTCAGCTTCTTGTACTCCAAAAATCTTAACTTGCACTGTTTGCTAGTTTAGTAAATTATTACTATATTCTATCTAGATAGACTAGTGTATTTTTTTTTCTTCCAATTTATATCCAGTTTGGTTTGATGGGAGGAAGGAACATGAGGAATTTTTTACTTTTGATTAGGTGTAAAGAACAAGTTTTCTTGATAAGGAAGCTACCAATTTTCTGCCAGAATCCTTCTTGGAAAGAACCGACTGAATTAAGACCAAAAAAATTTGATGTCTAAATGTTTAACATGGAATGTTGGAAAAAAAATCTCAGAGACTTCAGAGCATCTGTAAATATATGTTCTTGACCAAAATTTGTGCTTTTAATATCTTTGTGTTCTTGTTTAATACTGTAGTCAGAAGTGACCCTGCAGATATTGGCTTCAGTACAAATCGGGGAAAAACCCCTCAAGAAAATAACTTCCTGGGATTCTTAATATAGTATGATTGGAAGGAACTACAACTACTGTAATTTCTTGACTTTCACAGAAAATTTCCGGGCAGCATTTATAAATATTACATGTTAGAAAACTAAAATCTTCTGAAATTAAGAAAAATAATTTATGTTGAATTTAATAGAAACAGGACTGGCATCAAAATAAAGCTGGAGAACACAGAAGATCAAAAATGTGCCTTGATGGTGAAAAGTTTTGTGGAGTTGGGTTTTTTTTTAAATTTGCCCATTTTTTTAACTCAAAAACATTTGCATATGGTAAAATTGGATTTGAAACACCAAGGGACAGTAGTGGTCAATTTGAAGTGATTTGAGAATTAATCTAAAACACTTGTTCATCTTAATTTGTTTTACAAATCTTGACACAAAACTGTGATCTATCATTTAGTCATTATGTATTATAACTGCTTTTCTCAAGATTCATGTGATTTCTACACAGTGAAAGATCTAAATTCTACAGAACACCTTGTATTAAAGTAAATGAGGCTTCTAATAGAGTGTTATGGATTTAGAGATGTGAGATGCAAAAGGAATCTTTGTTTCCTAATTTTTTAATTTATATTTGTTCTGCTCCAACAGGAGCACATTTTAATTTTATGCTAAAGAAAAGAGATACTAAAAACCAACAACTGTGTGCATTCATTACTGCTGAAATGAAGGCTTAAGTAGGGACAAAGCAGTAAAATGAAATTGAATGTTAAAATTGTATTTCTCTGCATCAGCTTCCTAGTTTCTATTTTAAATATTGGTTGCAGAAGCCAAAGCAAATATACATCTGTTTTGCATTGCAAACTGACTTGACACATTGAACAGAGTATTTAATCTGTTTTGGACACACAAAATGCAAATCACCATAATACCTAGGTGCTGTTGTAATGCCTAAGAATATTGAAGATTTGCTCTATGATGTTTAACCTACTGTGTATTGAATTCATGTTGTAATGTTATTCCAATGAATACCAGATTTTGTCATAGACAAAAGCTTCAGCCCTATGATTGCTATGTCTTGCACCTACACAGCCCTTCAAGTCTGTAATTACATATGCAAGTGCATTATTAATGGCAAGAATTATCTCCCTGCTTTGGACATGCAAATAGCATATCATCATGCTAGTTGCTCAGTTCCATCCAGCATGCCAGCAAATGTCATTAAATTTTATTCTTTTGCATATTCGTCTTCCAGAGGAAGTGCTCAGACAAAATGTAAAGATTTATACAATTTTTCTCCTCTCTTTCTTAGTCTGCAGGCCTGCAAAACCAGAGAAATCCAGGGATTATATGGCAGACACAAGGAAGTATCATTTTGAAAAAAACCAAATTTTCTCTCCAGCTGACAATATCTGTAAACTTTTTTTTACTATTTTCCTCTAGAGATTTCTTTTCCTTCCTTCCTTCCTTCCTTCCTTCCTTCCTTCCTTCCTTCCTTCCTTCCTTCCTTCCTTCCTTCCTTCCTTCCCTTCCCTTCCCTTCCTTTCCTTCCTTTCCTTCCTTCCCTCTTCATCCTATTAGGGAAATGCAAGGTCAGTTCATAGTTGCTGCCCTATGAGAATCTTCTCAAGAAATATTTCTTCTAGTACAGTTGAGGACAAAGTGCTGCTGAAATCTTTTTATCACACATTTTTATTTCGTTTCTTACCACTTTCTGTTTATGCAGCTTAGGAACACAAAAGCAAAAGGGACTCTCTGGGCTGGTGATTCCAGACATCCAGCTGGTAAACAAGCAATCTCAGCAATACTATCCATCTTATGCTATTTAGCTCTTGTCTTTCTCTCTGATACCTCTTTTTCATTTTCCCTACAAGCCTCTTAGTAAAATAAGCACCTCCTTCCATTGTTTTATATTGCTTTCTTTTTCTTCCATTATATAGAGGCTTTGGAATCTGTTTCTGCTATTTTGTTACCTCTTTTTTCTTTCCTTCCAAATCCTATTCTACTATAACCAGCCTTGTGAGGTAATTAAAAATTTCTGTATTCTAGAGTCCTGACAGGTTTAGGTGGTTCATCTAAAGTTTTATTCACTTTTAGATGTTTTTGCCTTATTTAATAGCAATGACAGGCAAAAGGCTAATTTTAAAGGCAGATTTTTGCCTTGGTAGTTGAACTCTGAAAAAGAAACACAAAATTTAAAGGGTAAGTTTCTGTGCTCACTGTATCTCTGTGAGGTTAGAGGAGGTGTAATCAGCTGACAGAGATCAGGCTGGACTCAGAATTGAATGGAGGTCTCTCCTTTCTGCCCATCATCATGAGTACAAATAAATGGAAGAGGGAAACTGAGCTGATATTACAGCTGTGGGTGAATGACATGACTGGATCCCTGACAAAGCTCTGGCTCACAGTAAAGCTAACTGAGCAGGATGTGGATGTGACATGTGAAACCAGTAGACAGGACACATAAAAAATGACAGAGAAACTTCAAAGTTACTCAAAGAGCTGGTTTTGGGAAAAGAGTCTTGTGAGGGTGACAGTACTATATAAGGCTGAGATCACTTAGGTAAACAAACACTCAGGTACCAGAAACAACAATAGATGCAGCAAAAGTGTGATCAGTTGGAAGAAAAAAAGTTTTGTTTATTTACAAGAAGGCTTAGGTGAAGAAAAGGCAGTTGAGAGATAGGTCAAGAAACAGGAGGAGGGGTAAATAATGAATAATGTGATCAGTGCTTGAAGGGTACATATGAGCAGCCTTCAGCTTGATTATTGCAATCTAATCAGGACACTAAACCCCTCTATTCTGACAATACCACAGGGGTCAAACCTTCTTTAGAACTTCTTTTAGTGGTGCTGGTTTCCCTGGCTAGAAGGAAATCAATGAAGCAGTGGATCAAGCACCCTGGTGCCGTGCTGGTACCCATTCTGGGCCTGTGAGCATGGAAAGATACCTTCTCTCCCAAAGAGCCAAATTAGGTGATTTACTTCACAGCTCTGCTATAAACATCCTATCTGACTTCTAATATACTGTTATCTGGACTGCTCTGTTTCTCATGCTTCTTCTATTTTGTTTCAGGCAACAGTGCTTCAGTGCATGAATTGATCTCTAAGTATGCAGTCATATTGGTTATTTATCACCAGTGCCTCACCAAGCTTATTTCATGAGTTTATTTGACATGTGTATCGATACATTAGATCCTCACTTATGTCTGCAAATCTCTGCCACATAGGAGATCAAGATCTGGATCTCAGGTCACCTTTTCAAAATCATTGCTCTAGATATTCTTTTTCAGTTATTATTTGCCAAAATCTAGCAAACAAATTGTCTTCTACAAAACAGGAAAATAAAAACCTATGATTAGGAATTATTCAGTATCTCAATATTTGAGTCATCATCTTATTTTTCTTGAAGGCAAATGTCCTTGATAAAAATGTTGTTTTCCTGACTTTGGAAATCATGGCTATAAAAGATGTTTCAAGTTAGTCACCCGAATTGGAGGTACTTAATCATTAGTTACTTTGTTCTATAATTCAGCTCAGTTTCCTAAACAGTACACAAGAAAGAAATAAAAGGGTTTAATCCACTCTGTTGGTCTCAGCTATATTCTCTTTAAAGTGTAAACAACATTAAAAAATAATTGAGCGTATACTTGTAAGTAGCATAAAAAGTTATGACCATGATTCTGAATGCTATACAGAGTTAATTTATTGTGGAAGCCTTGTGACCTTTTTTTTATTCCTGCTTTCTATTTGTGGGATAATTGAGCTTGGTCTAGAATTCAAATCAAAAATTAATTTATGCTTTAAAATTCAATATTTTTAGCAGAATGAAAAGAACCATTCCAGGATCTCAGTCACCAGAAGAGAGTAAATTTGGGTACTAGTGGTGTCATTTGATCTATACAGATATCTGTCTTATTTAGATTAGCTGTTCAGAGGTAATGAAGAAGATCATTAAAATTGTCTGATCTTCTCCATAAGCTTTTTATGGCTCTGATTAAGTTACTTGGGAGCATTATGCTATGCTTGAGGGGGTAAATTGACTCATTTTTGCAATAGTCTTATTAATTAAGTCTGCTAGAAATCTTGGAGTTCTTTACTGTATCCAGATTGTTTGTAAATAATTTATTTCAATGTGTATATATGTTCGATGTAAACTTTGTTTCCTTTTCCCTCTTTAATCCTAAAATATACTTTGCTTCTAGGAAATAAAAAGCAAAATTTAAAAGCCCAGATTTCTGATTCAATAAATTGTTTGGATAAGTTTATGCAAACTACCCTTCTTCAGCTGGTTATATTTGGAACACTAATTTGAAACATCTTGGAGGAAATCTGTGGATATTTCCTCTTTGCAGAGAGTCAGATTCAGAAATCTTTAAGCTTAGGTATTTTAACTACTTTTTGACATATTTGATACATGTACATTTGCAAATTGTCATGAAAATGAAAGCTTAAAGCTGAAGTGTCTCCAATGTATTTTATTTTAACTTTTTTTGTCCAAAATTCTACTTAAACTGAAAACTTTTATGAGATAAAGTAACTTCAGAATTAATTAAATTTCTCACTAAACTGAAGGAGAAACTAAGCACAGATTTGATTAAAGTCTATGGGTCTGTGTGCTTGTTTAGGTTAAGGAAAGGCTAAATTCAAGTCTCTAATTCTGTCTGGAAATCCACACTGTAGTCCTGAACACTTGGTCCTGGTTTGTCCGTGGAGAAGCAAGCCATTATGAATATTTTTCATTTGAAGTTTTTGTATGTGTAAGTAATAATTATAATGGGATCCTTACTGAATCTAACTCTCACAGATCATTGTGCTTTTGTGCAATGGACAAGGTTTTTTGCTAATTAGGGCAAAGTCTTGGGTTTTATTAAGTTTGAGGGAGATTTTTTCTTAACCTGAAAACATCCATAGATGGGAAAGGCTGTATTCTAGTAAACTGTAATGACAATATGTTAATCTTTATAATGAAACAGAATAATGTGTGGGTGAAGTTCTTTTCAAATTATTTTCCTCCATGTCACATTGGGATCTATTTGGGGAAAAATGAATGAAATCCATTAATGGAAAATGCACTTTAAAATAAGGGTTAATATTCTATATAAAATAAAGATGACCAAATAAGGAAAAATGCATGGTTAGATGTGAGACTGTGTAGATAAGAATAATATTAAAAAATATATTTACATAGTTAATAATTGTATCATTGATAGATAACTCTTAGAGAAAATTGCTGTGATTCCATTCCCATGAGATGTTAAACTTATGTGCCTCCTGTATACAGCTGAGGTGATATAAAATGTTAGGCAGGTGTCTTAGCCAGAATGTAAAACCCTAAGCTTCTAATAGTAGTTTTAATATTTTTCCCTATTTTTTCAAAGAAATTAGCATTAACAACCCTACTTTTGACTTCTCTGAAATTGGAAAAAGGTGTAGTCCTCTCAGGAAATTATCAATTAAAATTTAAACCTTGTTAAAAAGGAGGAATGAATCAGGCATTACTCCAGCATCGGGTACTGGTCAAAGATCTCTGCACCTATTCAGAGGTGATTCGTTCAGTAGCACAGTCAGTGTTATTTTTATTGAGTTCTTGGTATAATTACAGCCTGAAACATTTGATTTAGGGAGGCTTGGGGTTTTGTTTTGTTTTGTTTTGCTTTGGTTTTGGTTTTGTTGTTTTTTTTGTTGTTGTTGTTTACTGCTATAAGTGTAAAGTGTTTCAAGAGAATTTTCAGAAAAGTTTGGGACTTGAGGACTTTGTATAAGAAGTTCTTTGTATAAGCATCAAGCTGGTTGGAGTCATGTGGAAGTGAAAAGCCTAGGTGAGAGGACTGCTGAAAAGTCTTTCTGCTTTACATGAACTTCTCCTGGGAGCCACTTTTTAAGGAACCGAGTCTCATTCAGATTTTAGTGGGACTGCAGAGCCTCGCTCAGGCCTAATAGACTGGAGTAGGGCCCAGTTCATGCTGATTAGGCAGCCAGATTTGGGATTTTTGTTAGCAAAGGTTTGCTGTGTGAGCTGTATAAAGCCCTGTTCCAGTCAGCTTGCTGCTTCTCTTCAGATTTAAGAGATGAGCAAGACATTCTGCTAGTTAGGAATGATCACTGGCTCAAGGCTCCAGTTAGTAAATGTGAAAGCAGTCTTGCTTGTCTTTGTCAGCCTTAGTCCAACAACTTGGGTACTTCAATCTTTACCCATTATTTTAGAACATGTATGATTGTCTCTGTTCCTGTCAGGAATCAAAATAAATGAGTAAAAATGTTCCATCTAAGGTGCCCTGGGAGTTGAGTTGCTACAGGATTTTTACCTCCTCAGAATAATGTCTTGCCAGTTCATCTTTCTTCTCTGTCTCTAGTCCATCTGCTTCCAGCCACTTTTTGGTGTCTCAGAATTTCCTGTGGAGGGCTGTTTGTCCCAGTGACAGTAGACTGATACTGATGGTGAGTCCAATATGATGATCATAGCCAAAGACAGAACTCATGGAAAAAGGGAAGAGAAAGTAGGGTCTTTACCAATACATTACCTTTGAATAGAGGTAGCCTTGGGCCCTGGAGATAAATGAAAAATCCTGAATTAAGATGAACTACTGGCTACAACTGGAGTGAAAGTCAGTTATTAAAAAAAAGTTACTGTCATTTTTCTAGCCATACATTCTATACAGAGACACCTTATAACTCTATATCAATCAAAATTAATTTCAATTTATTGAACCATGTAAGAACAAAGCATTCTATATTTTTTCCTTTTGTCTTTTCTTTGTCTATAGTATTTAACAATTGCCGTTGTTAATTTATATTCTATTTTAAATATGCTATTATCTATTTGATAAAAGGCAAAAACTATAAAATCCCCTTAGATATCAGCTAAGTACACAAGAGGAGAAACAATGGTCAAATCCTTCTGTAAGGCATTCCTTAAGGTAGTTCAGTTTAAGTGCTCCCCAAATAAAGTTGGGTCTTTATCTATGGTACGTAAGATTTAGGTGTTTCTCAGCTGCCCCCCAGCCGGTCCTGCACCCTGGATGGGGGCTGGTGTCCAGAGGTGATGGGACAGGTTTTGGCCAGAAGATCCCTGCCTTGTGGCCCCTTAAGGAGCCTTCTCCATTCCTTCCTCAAATACTCATAAAATCAAAGTATGTTTGGGAACACCGATTCCAACACAGGAAAGCCATTTGCCTGTTATGTGCAGTTTTAAATTGAAAAGGAAAAAAATCTGCTGCTTGCTCAATATATTTGCCTTAATTTACATCAGAATCCTGTGACCAGTGGCAGAAAGAGCATTTTTCTTTAAGAGTTCTGTTTCAATGAGGTTACAGGTGATGGCTTCATCTTTTGTTTCCTTTTTCATTGTTTGCATCTTACCTTGCAATAACACACACATTAGCAGAAGTCTGAGTCATATGAAGGGCCAGTCATATGAAGAAAATTCTCCTTTTCTTAAGGGAGTGAACATTTTCAAATCTCCTTGAGTGCTGTTTAAGTGATTGCTGTACTCATTTAATCATGTTGAGATAAATTATAGGAGATGTTTATCCTATCCCAAATATAATGCTCGTTATATGTACCAAAAAAAAAAAAAAATTCCGCCACTTCAGATTTCATTTTCCTATTCTTAAGATTTACATTATATTAATGCACCAGGGGAAAAAGATAAAAAAGATTGGTTGTGATATTTAAAGTTCAAAACCAATACAATGAGTAAAATTCATGTATTTGCAATGTTATTCAAACTACAAAAAAAAAAAAGCCACCAAACTTAAACTGTAATTTCAACAGCACAGGCAAATGAAACATGAGATATATGTATTCTATTAACATCTGTAACTTTTCTGTGGTACTTGGGTTAAAAGGAAGTTAACATGCTCTCTGTCAGATTTTGTTTCTTCCCTGAATGGGGGTGGGGGTGTCTGTCATTTTGGCTTTTGTGACCATCCTTCACACTGAAGGTGAGATTTATAAATCTTGGAATGAATTTTAAATCAGCACTGACATCTATTAAGTATTCTTATTTTAAAAATGACGGGGCAGTTAGAGGTATAATAACAGGAAAAATAAATTAGTTTTACTCTTAGGACTACCAACAGACTTTCAAAAAGACTTCAGTTTTCAATACAAGATTACTTGTACAAAACCTTATATCCTTCCCAACAGTGTGTTTCATCCATGACTGCCCCATATTCTACTCCGGTAAGAAAAGGTCTCTCACTGATTTCAGTTTATGCCAGAAATGTTTATAAGCAAGCTTTTACTAGACAAAGCCAAAACAGTCAAAGGAAAGTTGAAAAAAGTATCCTCTAAAATGTAAGTTTCTGTTCAGTCATTGCTGTAAACACTCTAGGAGGGTAAAAAAAAGGACAGCTTTGCCATGAAAGACCTGACCACCCTAAAGCATGTCATAATAATATCAGTTTCGATGAAGTACAAAGGGAATGAGTAAAGGGGAACATAATTGTGAAATTTTTGTGAACATATGATGGCTTTCTGGAATACAGATCACTTGAGAGAACTCTAGCATCAATGCAAGTTGTTTCAGTAAATCATATTGCTGACAACATTTTCAATGTGTTGACTTCAGAACTAATGAACAATATGTAAAAGAGTAAATCAGTTCAATTGTTACCCAATGCAAGGCAATACAGTGGAAATACTAAAAGACAAAATCTTCTCTCTTTACTATACCACAATGACAGAACTTTGCAGTAACATTTTTATGCCTTACCATAGCAGCAAAGAATCATTACTTCTTGGGTTGTTTTTGGTTTTTTTTTTTCCCATTATAACCTTTTAACCTTTAAGCCTTCAGTATTATGTCAATAAACAATCTCCAGGAAACAACTTGATCATAAATGAAGCTGGGTGGAAAGTTAAGTTCAAAATAAGTGTACTTAGTTCATTTCCTTTAGCTACAGAAAAATCATGAACTTTTGTGGCTTTGCAAGAGTAGGGGAGGTCCCCTGCATATGGCTCCTACTGGTACTAGCATTTGGTCTGATGATTGTAAACACACAATGAATGGTTTCTGAATAGCCAGCTGGTTTCTGTTATATAATCAAAGCTGGCAGAGAATGTTTACTAAGTATCTTTTTTATATATGGTAAATACATATTGTATATTTACTCTCAGGATTTTTTTTTTGTCCTATTATGATTTACAGAATTCCAAATAAATCTCATGCCTTAAAGAAGAATATAAAACAAATTATTCAGAATATGCTGTCAAGGTAAAACAATACATTTTTTAAAAATTCTCCTTTTATTTACAATTTTTTCTTGTAAATAATTTTTCTATATGTGAAATATTATCAAGGGCTTGGAGCACCTCTCATACAAGGAGAGGCTGAGAGAGTTGTGATTGTTCAGCCTGGAGAAGAAAGCTTTCAGAGAGATTTCATCAGTGTGTAAAAATAGCTGATGGGCCATCTCAAACTCAGCAACTCTGAGATCCTGTGATCTGATCACTATGACTTGGTAAGCAAATATTCTGCTAACATAGGTGTTTTACAAAAAGGTCCTTCTTAGTGAGAAATACAGTGTTCTTCTTTGATCAAGAATTTGACTAACAAAAAGTCTTTTCCATTCTTTTCATCTTTAGGCAAAAATACAAGTTTCCATAATCAAAAAAATACCAAAATTCTGTGTTTTTTCTTAAATTTCCTCTTGTTTTTTTGTCAGCAATTATAGGCCTTAGTGTAGGTTGTTATCCTCTTATCTTGAATCAAAACCCATAGCAATTTTCCTGAATGTTCATAAAGATCATTGAAGTTATTAATTACTTGATTATTTACTAGTGACCCAGTATTTCAACTTTATCTGCCAATCATCTTCAGTGTTCTCCAAAAAATGAAAGCAAAACAGGGTTTACAAATCTACAGTGATATGTAGCAATGGCAACACTGTAATACAATATTCTGCTGTCTTCACCTTAGAGGTCTTATGCACATAACTAAACATAGGAGATGTGGGAGATCTCCCAGAATCATTACCTTAGCTGAGCCAGAGTGATAGAGAGAAGTGGATTTCTCCAGATAGCGATTTATTCCACCTATGAATTATTTTAGGAGATGATATATCACTCCTTGGAGATTTCCATCTCTTCCCACTTGCAATTAAGGCTATTTTCTTGTTACTGAGTATATCAGCTTAGAAAAGTTATCTAATCTTATTAGACAAATCCTATGAACTTACATGAACTTCATATTACTCCAAAATGTCAACAATCTGACAAGGAGATTGAGAATTTCATACAGAGAAGTCACTGTATAGCTCTCATTACTTTTTAATTCTTCCTTGTGGCCATGTTAAGGTCCAGTTATTAAAATTATTAAGGAATTCCTCAGCTCAAATTAAGGTGCAAACAAGACCATATGCCAGCGACAATAGTAGGGATTTTATTTAGTAGCAAATATGAGACAAAGAAGAGAGGAGAGAAAGAAATAGGGAAAGAGAAGCTTGGGGACTTTGGAGAGGGAGACAGTGAGGTGGAGACAGACTAGGGAGAGAGGATCATGACTATGGATCCTAATGGTGTTCTGTTGATCCTCTTCTTCTGGTCTTCTTGATGGTGAAGGTCCCTCATAGGCACAGAATCTCATGGGTTAATACATGCACAGGCCAGGTAGGAAACTCCAGGCACCTCACTGGGAGAGGGGACATTTTCTATTGTCTCTTACAACAGACTCTGGGTTTGTTGCATTACTTGCAGTCCTGTGGTGCAAGGCTTCAGGAGTGACTCTGAGGGGCACTTTGAGGGATTGAGGCACGCCCTCAGCTGCCCCTCCCATGGATGTCCCATGGATGTGGCCTTCCCAGGGTTGGGGGCTCCATAGCCAGTTTGTGTAAGGGAGGATGGGCTCGCTGTCCCGAGCAGAGGTTACAACATCCCAGAACTTCCTCCCCCCACCTTGGCTGGGGGTGGGGTGGGGAGGGGAAATCTGTGCAAACCTGCTCCCAGGAAATGGGTCTGTGGGCTATGGCCTCCTCCACACTGAAGCAAGCCAAAGATAATTCTTAGTATGGCTGTTGGGTCTCGCTCACACTCTTTTTTTTGTTTACTTTGCTACAGTTGATTGAATAGGTTTTCCCTTTATCTAATCTCAGTAGTTTGACTTTCAGTCCAAAGTCCCAGTCAGGCATCTTCAGAGAGGCTTCCCTGGTTGTAGCTTCTTTACACACATTTTTTTATAATGAGCAAAACTTTACATCAATATTTGAGGCATGAACTCTTTCAGTCTCTGACAAGCCATCTCTGTGAAGGCTTCTAGAAAAGTCATTAGCAGCCAGCTGACACTGGCAACAGACCAGTGCAGGTATAGTCTATTCAAATGCACTAAGGAGCATTTACATCCCATTTCTACTTCTTGAATCAAACCATGACACTGCAGAAGCTACTTTTTTCCTTGTCTATTGTTTGCTTCTAGTTCAGAAGCATTCATACAATATTATTCATAAAGCTTTTGTGCTCTGCAGTTTCCAGGACCTACAGTGTATGTCTGAATGTGTTCACAAGTAGAAACATGTACTTCAAAAGAAACTACAGATTATGGAGGCAAAATCTTCTGGTATTTATACCAGCTACTACTCTCAATATTATTTATTTGATGTTTAGCACATTTTACTAAGATATGTCTTTGGAAACTGCATTCGTTAGAGTTCATTGAACTATTCAAGCATTCATTACGTCTGTGAATTAGTGAGTCATTCTGGATTGGACCCTTTTTTATTTCTGAACAACATTAAAAACTGCTGAACAGGAACCCAGATTGTAAGCTTGCTTATTCATCTACTTCTAGTCAGCAAAGAGGCATCATAGTGTTTCTATATAGTCTATGAATGTAGTATTTCAAATAGAGGATTAAAGATCAAATCCATTATGTCTTTCTGGTAAATGCATTGGCCTCAGAATGAGTTCATATGGCACTCAGAAAGCTTCTTGCATTTTGAATATTTTCAAGTGTTCTCAGAGAACACTCATTTGATCTTACAAATCTCACAACATATTGGACTGGGAGTTTTTATTTGGGAGAAAAAAAAAATTACAGATACTGTTTCTTCATTCTCTGATAAAGCCAGTACTGGAGCTGTTGAAATTTACTCTCAGGATTAGAAACTAGCTATATTTGCTACTCCCCAATGTCGTTTGAGCTCCTTGGCTTGAAACACTCAGTCTCTTCGTGAGCTTGCTGAAAATAGATTTGGCATAGTGGCTAGGCAATTTAGATACTCCTCTATATGTTCTGAAGTGTAAATTGGTTTTGGTTCAGAGACTCAAGACAAAAGATGTTTCCCCAATAGCATCCCAGTGAAGAAGTCCCACATGGATGGATATGAAGTGCAAAGGAGCTGGACTTGCCTGTGGTCAATTGTCTGTAGAAATCAGTATTCCTTCATCAGGACATCCCAACGGATTACACTAACTGAACATGACATATGTAAATATCTTGTGCCAAAATGCCCCTTTTCTGACATAACTATACTTAAATCTTTCTTAAACATTTATCAAGGAGAACAAAAAAAAAAAATTGATTTCATAGTAGCAATGATCTTTAACTAAAGGTTGAACAAGAATACATTTTAAACCTCAGGGATGATGAAATGCCTGGGAAGAGTGTTGCATATTAGATTCTGTCCTTGCTGCAGATGCCATTGTATTAATAGAAGCTAAAATTCAGTGGGGAAAAAATAAAAGACTTTCATCTTACAGCACCTTCCTGACAGGTTAGAAAGTATATCCTTGATTTGTCTTTGTGTTTTTCACAAAAAGTACAACAGACCAAGACAGTGGTGTTCTTATTGATTTTTCTTGCTGTTTGACAGAAGTGCTGAGTTTCAGTAGCTTTTTGCATACACCTTAATTAATCATTCAGATAGATGGTGTCCAGCTGAATGTAACCCTACATCACTACATTTGTTCACTGCTTCCTGCCATGTGACAGTATTTATCTGATTTGCAATAAAAGCAGTAAAAACAGGCATAGACCTCAGTGACAATGAAGAGAATTCTGAAAAAGATTAACTGCTGTATATGCAGTAATGTTAAACGACATAACAAGCATCCAGCTCTATTTCATTAGCATTTCTATTCAAACCATATTTATTAGCTGCTTCTCTTAGCAACTGTGTGAGTTACTGTCTCCAAGCAATTTTTTCTGTGTTGTACCATCTTGTTACTTATTACAGATGCTTCCTTACAGCATTACCATTAAAAAGATAAAGTTTGCAGTGCAGCTCTAACGCCAGTTAGATATAAATGTGCTCATCTGTCTCATCAATGTAGATGATATTAAGGAGTAAGGAGCTGATTCGATCTGACAGGAAACAGTTTTGACATGTATAGATATGGTGGAAGGCCGTGACATGGCCTGTGGTGGAAGAAATCCTTTAAATTCTCTCTTCTGTCACAATCCACAAAATATTTCTAGCTCGGTCAAGGTGACAGTGGACACATATGGCTTGTCAGCTCCTTTGAGGCAGTAAGAATTTTGGCCAAAATGGTCAGGAGGATAACATTTTAAAAAGTTAATATGCCTGAAAAGATCAAACTGAGTTTGCCAGTTGTTATCTTGAGCCTCTGAATCCTAAAATATTATTCTGAATTCCTGTTCATATCAGGTAGCCCTTCCTCTACTGAATTGCATTTCAAGGACTTTTTGGTAAAATGTGAGTTTTTTACCAACTCATGCAGACATTGCAAGTGTACAATGATTATTTGAATTTTAATGTGCTTATTAGATAGGTATGTCAGCTCATACCTGACACTAATGTGTTACTAGACCAATCACTAACATGCAGATACTTGATGAGTCTGTGCTGCCCAGGCACCTTTTGGGCAGGGAAAGGAATTTCAGCTACAATGTTCTTGCTGAGTTCTACCTTTCAGTTATCTGCCTTCTTTTCTTAGTATTTTATATTGTTTCACAATGATATTTTTCTCTTTGTTCCCTGAGCATCTCCTCAAACAACCCCCTAAAAAAATTTCACCTCCATCTTTTTTTTTCCCCTTTCTCATCATGCACATCTTCAGTGTAAGAACTCTACCACAGCTCAGCAGTAACTTTTACAGTAAAACAAAGCCAAGGTCATGCAGTTGTGTTTCACAGAACGGGACCTTGGTCTGCAAATAGCTGGACCCACGGAGTGTGGGTTACAGCAGGTAGATATTCCTAACTCTGGGAGTTTGAGGGCGGATCATGGGGAGGAACTGTTGCTTAAAAACACTTTACTACATTTTAGTCACTATGCCTCTATCTCCCTGAATCATTTGAGGGCTTCAGTTTCCCAGAGGAGCACTGAATATTTCAAGAGCAAGGTAATGTAATCCTTACTCGTATCTAAAGAGATCCATTTCAGCACTGGGATTTTCAAAGGAGACCAGGCGGAAATTAGAGACCTAATTAACTTGTTTTCAACATCTAGTTCCTTTAGCTTGCTTTTGAAATTCCATTCGGGTTTTTCAGATACGGCAAATCAAAATAAATAAATAAAGCCATTATAAAATTCCCTAGAACCTAAGGCTGGAGAAAGTCTTTGAAATTCTTTGATTTATTTACTTACCTTTCAGAAAACTCATTTACTAACAGCCTCTACATTCAAAACAATTTTGGGGGGTTTTGTGTCCTAGGTTTTCTCATTGCAAGGCTATGTTCCAGAACCTGACTGCTCTAAGAGTTGGGACATTTCTTTTAATTTCCCACTAAGTTTATTTCCAGCTGTTCACATCCATTTGTTCCTGTGACAACACTGATGTTTCACTTAAATGATTCTCTTCTCTCCTGATGTTTATTTGGCTTATGTATTTATAGACTTCCTTCTCAGCCTTTGTTTCACAAAACTAAACAGAGCTCTTCTAACTTCCTGCTAAATATGCAACCTAGCCTTCCTACCATACAAATATTGCTTCTCTACATAAAACCTTTAGCCTCATAGAAAAAAAACCACACCTGGACCCACCTTTCAGAGAGGAGAAGTATAATTAATCTGTCATTTTTTTCAGAAGTACTGCAATAAAAGGTAAAAAAAGAAGTTACAGTAAAATTAAAATTTCAGATTAATGGTATGATAAAGGTGGAAACATATGGGCCCCAAGTAGAAACTAATGTTAAGACTAAACTATATTTAACAAGCTTTCTGCTTTCACTAATGATTAAGATTATTACTACTACTACTACTACTACGACTACTACTACTACTACTATTATTAATATTCCAACAGAATAACCCAAGGATATACAATAATTTCTGATGGTAGTGTTCAAGATGACTTTGGCATGCTGACTCCTGCCTTGAAGATGGTGATCAGTTTAGCATTTATCTGTACAGAGAGTACCATTAAAAGGTTTAACATATCTAAGCAGTGATCAGGATTGTTTCTCAAACCTAAATGTGGGAGAAGAGTCATTAATTTAGCTGTGTGAGGATGGACAAGAGTATATGGGCAAGAGTGAAAGTGCAACGAGGTGAAATATGTGGGAAGCGACTGATATCTCCAGCGTTTAAAAAAACACTGATTTCCTTCAAGAGCAGCAGTAAAGAAATTTTAGTCAAAAGTGGACACAGCAAAAAGGTTTTCTGAAAGCATATTCTGTGTAGTTGAGACTCAGGTTCTATTGGTGTAAATGCTGCATCTGCTTCTAAGAATATAGCTTCTGAGGTTCAGTAAAATGAAAAGGAATTTGTTTTTAATTTTCTATTTCTGTCTCAACATTGTGTGCTCAGAGGACAGAACAATCTTTATGGCCTGGTGATGCCTTGCTACAAGTGTGGGAAATTGCTTTAAGTTTTCTCAATGGGAGTAGCAAGCTGACTCCCAGGATCTGTGACAGAACAAAGACCCTGATTGTAGTTGAAGACAGAGATGCATCTAGCCACAGGATTTCATTGGGAATAATATCTTACTTTGTCTTATAAGACCCCCACCATCTTCTCTGAGCCCTGTCATATGATCACCAGATGGTTGAATGGGGATAAGCAAGCCATTTTGCTTTTGGGTTTGGCCAATTATTTGCTCTCCAAAGAGGAGTTCAGATAGACAGCTAATACATAAGTGGAGCCTCTGCCACACAATAAACAGAACATACCCTTAGTCAGGGAAACAGAGGCTCTTGTTAAATGGAGATGGCCACTAGTGAATGGTTAGGCTCAGAAGAAAAAAATGTAAACCCTAGTCCATGTTTGCCTCTGCAGTGTTTTCTGCAGCCTCCATTGTATCCTTCTCTCCCTGTAGCCAAGTGACCTCTAAACCTTGCAAACAGCACACAGGGCTTTTTTTCTTCCTTTTCTGTGTCGACCATTTTCCTTTAATCTTGAAAGGTCATTGGGTATCAGCTGAAGAAATATACCACTTAGCTTTGAGTGTTCTCTCCATTTGAAGTGATTTGCCTGTTTATTTTATAAATGGGAGTCTGTCCACAAACAAATTGAAAATTAGTTAATCACCCTTTCCAGTCAACATATAGTAGGTGTTGTGTCATAGAAAAAACAGGTTAATCCTAAAGCAGATTGAAATACTTCATCAGCCACACGCAGGGCTCAGTGGTCTGGCATGGTGACGAGGCAGTTGGAGGTTCAGTGCAAGCAGTTCTTCAGGACTGGGGAGAAACTCATATTTAAAGGTTAGAAATACTTGCTAAAATGAGTTACAGGGGGATTTTTCACCTGAGAGATCGTGTGCAGATTGTACACATATTTCAAGTATCATACTGCTAAATCTAGACAAGCTGAAAGAAGTCATTACATTTATCACTCATACAGGACAAGACATGACTGTGGAATCTGAAGTATTTGTTGTGTGTTCCAGTCTTGAGAAGGAATCCTTTTCAAGTTTTTTTTTCCAATTTGCAAAAGGTATTTTACACCATTTACATACAGGTGGTAAAGACACAATGAATTTACACAAAAAAGATGTTTGTCATCAGCCCACGTTTGTTACACACAGGAAATTTCAAAGGAACCCCGGATATCATGAAATCTACAGGGAATGGTGGGGGGTTTCTGATGATCCTTTACAGTATAAACAGGTTCCTAATTTTAATTAACTTGTCATTTCAGTGAATTCAAAGAGCAGAAAAAAAAGGAAGAAAATAAAACACATAAAAGCTAAAGGGTTAGATAATTGATGGCCATATTTTAGACTAGTAAAAGCATGCATATCCCTTCAGTAAGTGGTTGAGATTGGTCGCTGAGGTTGGGCC
Source organism: Agelaius tricolor (assembly GCF_023055355.1). Lineage (NCBI taxonomy): Eukaryota > Metazoa > Chordata > Aves > Passeriformes > Icteridae > Agelaius > Agelaius tricolor. Next base: position 52,286,994 of record NW_027269261.1, read on the forward strand.
TGTGTCTGAAAAAGGAGGTGAAGAGCAAAAGCAGCAGCTTGTTCTCCTCTGGTGTAAACAAGAGTAGTTACCCCACTCCTTTTTCTGTGTTGCTTACACCAACAGATTTGTTATCAGTTCATCATATTTATTTCCTCTAAAATGGAAATTGAGCAAAAGAAGATCCACAGCAAAATTGCAATGGACAGTTAAATTTACAATATGTCAGAACAGGACCATGGGAAGAAAGCAGCTGTGAAAAAGAAGTCATCAATATACCAAGGAGAAAAACATGAAATTTGACTGGAGATGTATGGAAAATGGTAGTGGTCAAAGTAGGTAAAGTTTTTTTCATCACTCATCTTTCCAACAGCTTCATTAAGGTAATTAAAAACCAACCAACCAACCAACCAACCAATGCACATTGCAAGGAAATCCTATCTATTCATACTATTTATCAGACATCTTTTCCCAGAATACTATCACCAGGTCAGGTATTAGCTTCCAGAGTTTTCTGCAGACAGGGGTAAAGAGGCCACGTCCAAGGCAAGCCTTTGAAAATGGTATTTGCCATGTGGAGGGGAGGCGACCTAATAGAAGGAAAGAACCATGCTGGAGCTAGTTCCCTCTATGATTTCTATCTTTTATGGCTAAATATGGCTAAGTTTTTCAGTCTCCAGAAATGTCAGGCTTGGCATTTTTCAGAGCTCTAGGACCATTATGCTTTTCAGAGAATTGGAACCCATGCATAGTGTACAAGTTTACTGTGAACGAATTAATCCTTCATTGGATGACAAGCACTTAAGTGCTTTTGAAGAAATATTGATGCTCCAGCTTGCCATGCTACACACTACAGAAAGCTAAAAAGTACTCTTTACTAGAAAGCTGCTGTGTTTATTTCATACTGTAACTCAGATAATATGAAAGAAAAAAATGTCATTGACACTGTTCTTTAGTTATTATTCTGCTTTTTAAGGCACTGGAAATTAAGCATATCTAAGTGTAGATAAGCATATCTGAGACTTCCTTGTCTATTATATAAGATAAAAAAAGAAAAAATCTTTAAAATGGAGAACAGTGTCCTTTATGTCCCTGCTTTTTGTTTATGTTGCTCAGAGAGCCAGAGAATAAAATATTTTCAATCAATTGAAGCATGCATTTCACTCAAGGCTGCTGAGCAAAATGATGTATTTCACCATAGACAAAATTATCCTTTAGAATGTTAGACAAATGTGCAGTGTTTGCTGTGGCAGCCTGTTTATGGCCAAGAAAAGTAATGATATCTCCATGGAGGAAGAACATTTCCCTATACCTAACATGTTTTTCAATAAAAAAGAGTAATGACAGTGAAGTTGAACTCCTGCCTGTTTATTTTGATAAAGATTTATTTGTGATATCAAGGTAAATTTTATATTTTTTTCAGTTTTTTATTTCCTTGGAATGATAGCCAAACTTTATATTATTTAGTAGTAGTGAGTTAGCTGTGATATGAAGAAGCAGAAACACAAAGGAAATGCCAGGTGTTGCCCCAAGTAACCACCTACCTGGGTGGACAGAAAAATACAGCATCAAGGAGCTATAATTGCTCCAGTTTTGCCAGAGAGGAACCAAATAACAGATGATAATTTGCATTAATTTGCACAGTCTAGCCAAGGTCATGATATAGTAACAGGAATACATTGAAACAGAGCATAAAAGATGGTTTTATATGAGCTGCTCATTGTTGCCAGTTACCCAGGATCACAGAAGCAGGGAGCAGTGGTTATCTACCAAAAATCAGTGTAGCATATAGAAGACCAAGGGATTTCTATCAAAATATAACCTCTCCTATTGGGAAAGAAGGATTTGTTGACACTGCGACTGCAACTGAGAAATGGGCATTTCCAAAAAATGTATTTTGCATAAAGAAATCATTATGTTTTACAGTTATTGAAGTGCACATTTGACATTTTTCACAAGTTAATATTCTATTTTTTGCTATACTATTTGGAAAATTATTTTTGGAAATTAAGCTAATTTATAGCAAAATGCTATGAAGATTGTATTATTTGATTGAATTCAAATAAATAGAACTTTTCCTAGCTATTGGAATGGAACTCCATTTCAGTCATGAATTGAAAAAACCTACCTTCAGATTTTTTAAAATATTTACACTCCATTTGGATTGGTATAAGCACTGAAGGGTTTAATCACCAGGTTAAAATAGATATAAAAAAATCTAGCAGTCTTCAAATCTGCTCCTGTGACTGACTAAACCAATTAACAAAAAACCCTATTTATTTGTTCTAAAATCGCTGTCTCCTAACTAAGCTATTTAAACTATTCTGCTTGCAAGAATTACTACTTTTTTTCCTTTTCTTTCTTCATTAATAGGAATGCTGTGTAGATTCTGGCATGTGTCAAAATGGAGGAAATATAATGTAATGACAGGTTTTTTCCTAAAAGTATTTTTAATGCATGTGAAAGCAAGAAGAACCATCCTAAAATTTTTTTCCATTGAAATTCCGACTCAGCTGGCAGACTCAGTCACTTGTCATATTATGAAGCTGCACACTTATTTTTGGATGCATATTCACATTTTAACTAAACTCACATAACCATCATTGAAATCACTGATAATGATTTTATTTTTAATATTTTCACTCCAGGGTGGGGAGGTTGGGTCACAACAGGGTGGAGCAGGAAGAGTAGCAATTTCATTCCAAACCTCTTGGCTTAAAAGGGTTTGAATTCAATGAATGTGTACAGTCAGGAGAATGTCACTTATTGTTAGAAGTCCTTCTAGACATGTCAGTATTAAGAGAGATTTCAGTAGTCACCTACTAGAAGAGAAATTTGTATCTGAACAAATGCAATGTAGGGATTGGCAGAACAATCCTCTTGGCATCCTTAGACATGCTTCCTGATTACTGTGCAAGACAGATTGAGAAATGAACAGTTGAATGTTTTTTGTAACCTTCACAGTAAATAATATAATTTTTCTGTGGAAAAAAAAATTGTTTTCGATATGAAGGCATTTTCCATCAAAAACTGCTCTAATGGCAATGGTCACAGCTCTACCTCACAGATGCATTAGGTAAGACATTCAAACAAGGACTGGAGGCTGCCAGGGGCACTGTTCAGAGGTGACCCAGCACCACCAGCAGAACAGGTCTGAGGTTGCTCTGCCATGTCCAGAGCCTCCCAAGCACAGCTGCTGACGCCAGGTCATGCACAGCAGGACAACTGCGTGGCTCTCCTGAGAACCACGGCAGGATATGTTTCCCAATCTACAGTATGAGTGTAGTCAGGAAAGAGGAAACATCTACCACCAGGAGTTAAAAAGAGCTGGGAAATTAAGATAAATAACTCAGAGGTAGAAAAGCTGTGCAAAGTTATTACTGCTTAAGCACGTAGTTATGTAGTTCATCAATGGTTATATTTGGTCTGAATATTAGAAGCTTTCAGAGGACTGAGGTGTTCAAACGATCTTCTCGCAGGACCTTCCAAAAACCTTACTTTGTTTAAGATCAATCCTATGGATTTATGAACACAACTGGTTCATTATCATGGTGAAGGAATGAGCTCTGGCCCAAGAGTTTCCTGTAGGCTCTGGGTTGCATGTTTTCAGTGGCAGTATTACAGTCAGAAAACAAATGGATGAGAATCCAGCTATGAGTAAGGTCTAGAAATCATGTGATGGTGTTTTCCTAAATATATTACATTTTGGCCATTAAATTGTGAAGGAAGAATAAAGTTAGTGGACAAAACATAAAAAATGACTAGCTGGTTTGGTGAAAGACAGATTCACCACTCCTCAAGACAAAGCAGAGGTCAATTGGACCTATAGTAGGCAGACATTAAGGAAGACTATTAACATTTGTGTGCTTTGAATCCAAAGAAAAGAAAACATAAAATAATGTGACTGTTAAAACAGCCAAGGATTTTACACCAGTGTAGCACTACTAATAACATTGTGTAAGACAGCTAAGCTTAAATATTAAAACAATAGCCATAGCAAAGAGAAGTCTCTAGTACAAATGCACAAGCAGGGAGAAGAAAAACATGCACAAGCAGTAAAATATGCCAGAGCAGAGCAAAGGATGGAGAACAGGCAGAAATGGTGTCTGCTAAAACAAGAATTCTGCAGAATAAGCTATGTCAGCTTGAGTTTGCATCCCAAAAAATAGGTTGTAAAAACTAGATGAGATAATCTCATTTCTTTTAGGGAATTGGACAGAGCAAAGAGAAAAGAAAGATGAGGAGGAAAGAAGAGAGTCTACCCTTCAACTCTCTTCCCCTGGGAAAAACCTTGACTGACTGATCTTGGTCAAGTGAAGGACAGGCCTCGGTGCCAACTAAAACCACATCAGTTCCAGGGTACTGCACGCTCATAGCTGGTTTTGGTTAAGATTGTTAAGGTCCCAATATTTTGCATATGCAGTGGTAATGATTCTTGGTGTTTAAGAAGTAGCCATTGACAACATAATGTTCATTGTTAGCAAGTGTCAATCCAGAACAGTGTCATCCTAAAATTTTAAACTGGTCTGATTTGCTGGTCTCCTAAATATTCCTATCATAGTAAAATCCAATTCCCTAACTGATACATACAGATTTTCTTATACCTAGTTGTGACACAATTAAAAAGCTTTTTTGCTTTTAACATTTGCGTGGAAATTTATGTAGGAAATTTTTTATAAATCATCTAATCTAATAGAGTGTGTTTTCACTAAAAAAGTAGTTTCACTTTTAAAATCAGGGGAAATTAAATTTCCCAAGGTTAAAAGTGCATAAATCATCAATTCAACTTCTGGTGGCCTTTCTTCTCTGTCTTATCTTCCCATTAATATCTTTTTCTGAAGATATCTGAAACACTAAAATCCATGTTGCTGAAAGATAGATAGTTGTAGCTGTGTTATAAAATAATTATTTCCTTTGGAAATATATAAACAACTCACCAAAGCTATTCTAAACCTGCTTTTATGAACCTGTTTCTCTTTTCATGTACTTTGCCAACTCTGTTAAATTCTGGGAGTTACATAAATTGTATTTCTGCCCCTACAAGCTTAAAAATCCATTTTAGTGTGACATATCTAATGTTTTCTATCTAAGAGAAGTCATTAACCAAAGCTAGTGTGTCAGATTGATATTTCAGGATGCATTTTGGGCTGAAGAACTGTTCTCAATAAAATGACAAGGAAAGTAGTTGTAGAGAATTTATAAAGAAGAACAATACAGGCAAATGATTCCTGAAATATTTTTTGTGCTATATATTAGGAAAAAAAAGTAAATTAAAAAGTGAATCTACAGATTGGTCTTCTAGACTTTTGCTAAAAATTGAATTTATTAAATTTACTGGAAAACAAGAAAATGTACAACAATATTCTCAGTTATCACTCTTTTTTTGTCTCTCTTAATTCTCATATGCCAGGAAATTGATGAGGTCACACTCAAACCAAGCTGCATGTGGTGCAAGATTTCTATACTAAATTATGAGACAGCCATGACAGTAATAGTATTTTATTTTAATTTTATAGCATCATGAAAATGCTGTGATCAGGATCAGAACTTATTGTACCGGGTTACACACACATTAAAAATCATTATTTCTTCTCCACAGAAGGCACATTAGGACATCAATGAATAAATATTCAGAAGGTTTTTTTTATTTACTTTAGAATGTGCCTTAGGCAAGCAGTAAGGGAAGATGAGAATCCAACAGCATATCAGGAAGGGAATAGAGGGATAAATTTTGGAGGGCCAGAGAAAGGCTGTTAACATCAGGAATCTCTGGCAAGTGTAGGAGAAAAAAACTTTGGAGGTTGTGGGAAAAAAAGAAGCAGAAAGACTGAAGAAAGAACAAGAACAAAGAAGCTAGAAAATTAGTTGTTCAGTAAATTTTATTCTCACTGTCAAATGTGTAGCTTTAGGATTTATGTGGTGCATAGTCATTCTGAAGACAGGATGATTAATTTTCTCATGGGTTTCTCTATGATGTCCAAATAGCAATATCAGAGTGCTTCACAAAAATTATTTAATCTTCATAGCACTCTAGTGATATGAAGAGATGGTGTAATTCTCTATTTTATAGGTACTAGAAGGAGACAAAGAGGGCAAGTGCACTCATGGATTTTTAGAGTCCAAGTTGAGGGCATAGAATCTGATTTTCCAGCATGCATTACAGAGCATTTTAAAGGTTCAAAGCACTTTTGTGTGAGATCCATGAAAGTTGAACACTTCTGCAGACCAGACCCCATGATCTCAGGTCAAGCCCAGAATATGATAAATGCACAGTTACTAACTACTTGCAAGAGGATGCTTAAATTCATGCAGAAATTCTTTATCAGATAAGGATAATTTTGTAGGGTAATATGCAGCTTAAAAACTGAGCCATCCCTTTCTCTTTTCCCTTTTCTTGACTGATCCTCCATCCCAATATCATCTTCCACAGTAAATAAATACTAAAAAAACCTTTCTCTTTCACAATCCGATCCATCGTGCACGATGAATAAACTTTGCATGCAGTGCAAAGTATCTTAAACACACACAAATATGCATACATTTCCATAATTCCAAATAACTATTTTTGCATGTTATCTTCAGTTAAAATGTCTGTCTCTTTCTCTAAGGTGGAAGAAAACAGGTCTGAATCTTTTAAAAATCCCTGCAGAATAAAAGCTTCCAGATTCCTCCCGACCCAAACCATGCTTTACTGAACAGGCCCCGCATGGTCAGAGAATCAATACTCACAACCAGTTTTTGTATTTTGCACATTATGCTCCTTATCTTCCTGAGAATCTGTTTATATATATATATATATATTCTTTGATTTGTGTCATTACCACCATATTAAAAATATCTTACAACTCAAATGGTGTTTTCTAGAGTCTCTGCTATCTGGTTGTCACTACTAGTGTGTTGTACCTCTTTGCTGTCACTTCAACTCACTGGAAACCTGGTCAGCTCCCAACTTTTTGAAGGGCCATTAATATAAGAATTTTACAAATAATTCAAGAAAAACTTACATAATTGTAAGTAATTTATTAAGTCATGTATCCCCCTCTGCCTTCCAATAACTGTTTGTACTGGGTGAAAATCTCTAGCACAGAGTTATGGCAGGTAATACCTGAAAAATATAGAGGGACTTAAAAAATTAGAGGCCTTCTGTTCCTTTGTTCCCAGATCTGGGAGGTTAATTAATAACATCTTAAAGATCTGTTTTTAAAACTCCAGAAAGAAATTTGGAATCCCAGGGTGAGTTCTACAGTGTGTATAAATGTGGCACAGATTTTCCTGTGTTAAATAGCTTTTAAAAATAACTCACTTTTCAGTACCTGATCTACTGTATATAAAATATGACTCATGCACTATTTAATAATGGACTGCCCCACTTTATTCATCTATCACAATAATAATGTGTTATAATGCTGTGTGGGAAACTGCAAGCAATTGATGATTTTCTGAAAGCAGTTACCTGAGAAGTTTCTTTTTACAGTTTAAATATTAGAAGCACTTGGAAAGTGATGATTTGGAGACCTCTGTATAGTATCTTTCAAGTGAGCATGGCTTTCTGGATGTAATATTTCATTTATTGGATGTATTTATTTCATTTTATTTATTTGACAGGAATACTGTTAAAAATATTGCTATGATTTTTGTTTTTACTGAAATTGAGAAAATTGTCTACAAACAAGTTATGGATTATTTAAAAAATTACTTCAAATAGTGAATTCATCCAGTCAACCACTTCACTAAATCAGCAGTGAAGAGCCTTCACATGCATGGGTATGAGTAGAGCACTGATATTTCCTTCCTCAAAGCAAGGTGGGATGAAAGGGTCTCACCCATATGACGTCATATTCAATATTTTTGCTGGAACGTGCAGTTTCCGAGCCCATACTTTTATCAGGAGCTTTTGCTTGTCTATCATGCCAAGATGTGAAAGCTTCTACTTTATTGAATACTCTACAGCATCAAGTTGCTATCATGCATCTTGCCATTTGACAGCGGGGAAGGGCTTGAAGGTTGCTTCAAATCTATGTAGTGCTGAGCTTTTTTGCTTGTGCCATCAATGCTGTAGGAAATCATGTTGGTTGCCAGAGCCTATAATATCATACATCACTGAGTGGACAAAGAGAAGCATTTACTCAATGCAGTAGCATTGTTGGGTGCAGAAATTCTGTGGGACAAAATGTCCACCTATGAGAGGAACTTGCTAGTATAGGGTTGAACACACTGAACTCCTGAAACTACTGGAAACAGTTTACAGAATTATTATGTGCAGTAACATATCTAAATCTCAGATTGGTCTTCAGCATGGGAAAAAAGTGTGCAAGACTATGATTGCAACTGAAAAATAATCCAGGGGATAAGCTGCATTTGTCAGTTTGGTTGAAATAAGTTTGCAGAAAAACTTAAGACATTGCCTGATGGAAACAGCTGGTTTTCAGGCAAATCAGGTTTTTTACTGGCTTTGACATTATCTACACTTCACCTTGGAAAACTTGTGCTCCATTCATTTTGAAAAAAAAAAAAAAGCAAAACAAAAGGAGAAAAAAAGCTCTGAGTTCTTTTAGGTCCACTAATTTACAATAATATTTAGGAATGGGGAATATTCCTAATGATTATTGATACAATTCATAGTCATCTTCTCTTATTTACAGGGTTAAGTTAGAATGAGCTCATGTTCTTCATATTAGTCCTCATAGGCATGACATTTTTATACCACCACATAAGCACTTCCCTCCCATCCCCCAAAGGTATTGCATCCATATGTTTCTCTCAAAAGCTTTCCACTTTCTAAAACTATTGCTGAAAATGGTGATTCTAATAAAATACATTAAAAAATACTGAAGTCAGCTGAAATATTTTAAGTGAATCTTCTTTCAAAGATAAGAAAGCCAAATAAGAAAAACAAATATTTTGACCTTCTGTTTGCCTTCAACCAGCCCAATGAAACATAATATAACAGTTAATAACAACTGACATGATCTCTTACAAAACAGATTCAGGCTGTTTACTCATTCCCTTTCCCTTCTTTGCCTTTGGCTAAATGGGAGAAGTGAAGATATATAGAAAAGACAGTGTGTAAAATGACTTTAAAATGGTTTAAATTCTCATTATTTCAGCCTTTAATTTTTTAGTTTAAAACCAAAAAGTTTTATTTTTTTTAATTGCTGTTTATGCTTGTGTGGACTGCATTCTGAGACAAGTCACATTCTTGCCTTCTCTCACATTATGGTAATAAATATTTGCAGGACAAACATTACCCTCAATTATAGATGTGCATAAATGACAACTTAATTTGAAAACTAGGAGGTCACACAAATTGCAGTCAATGAATATTTTTGCACTGTTGAATCTTTGTCACTGCATTAACATAGACAAAAGAAACAACCTGGTTTCAAGGATGACAGGTGAACATGAAGCCTTAACTGTGCAAACAGTGGATGGATTTCTCAGCTTGCTGATGGAACCAGAAAAAAAAAAAAACACATAAAAAACATAAATTGCATTAATCTAAAAAGAAATTATCCTCAGAAGAAAAAAAATCTTCATTGTTTTGATTGTTATATTCATTTTAAACAAAAAATTACAATTTCAGGGCATAGAATTCTACAGGATAAATGCTGACAGTTCTGAGGAAGAAAGGAAAAACATTAGTTGCATGGAAAGTATACAGCATAAAATTATAACATTTTAAAAGTTTTTTTCAGCCTTTCTTTGTTAAACCTCTGGCTAAAGTTGCATTAAATTGAGAGACACACTTTGGTATTACTAAACCCATTGCAGATTTTTTTAATAGAAATGAAATAAATGAAATAATCCAAAGAATCTCCAAATTTTCTCCTCTACCCACTTGTCAGATATCCAACTCTACCTTTAATCAAAGACCTGGACCCATACTGAAACAACGCCAAGAGGCTGAACTCAAAGAAAATTATGAAGACTTATAAAAATAATAATCTGTGCATTTGAAACACAGCCAGCTTTCACCTGACATATCTTGAAGTAAATTTGTGGTTCTTGTATATGGGACACTTCCCTTTTGAGAGCTCTATAATGAACAAATTAATTCTCTAAACTGCTTCTGCTTTACCATTCCAAGGCCTGATGTAGCATTCTGTTTCCAGGATTTCATATATCATTCATTAAGGGAATGAGTGAATTCTGTAAACTGAAAGTAAGATTATGAAGAAAACTAGGAAGGAAAACAATTCATATAGTCCCAAAGAATCAAATTGCACTAGAGGAGGTTGGATGCACTATTTGGAGATAAGAATGAAAATGCTACCAAAGTTAAAAGTGTTCTGAACAGTTTTACCACAAAAAAGAGAAGGGCAGTTTTCTGACACTTTTGCTGTTTACAGTGTTTAGCACAAGGCCCTGAAATCTTTTTACTTCTGGAATCTGATTCTCTGTCCTGTTTTGTACTAGTTAACAATAAGTGCAAATTGAAAGTCTGTTCTCCCTTCCACTGCCATAGACATATCTAAACTATACCAAATCACAAAGAAACACAGAGAAGAAATGTCCTTGTGATTTGTAAGGTCATTACAGAGTGTTTCTGCATCCTGTGGGCTCCTCACAAGTTTCAAGGAGAGTGTGTGATGCATACACAACACTGCCTGCAATTTCCCATCCTACAAAGCTTGTATGTCTCTTAGAAGAAGAAAGGCCTTCCACTTTTCATCTGTTATTAATTTGCTTCTCTGTATAGATATTTAAATTCAATCCATATTATATGGAAATTCCTGGAAGGAAAGCATCCAATTGATTTCAGGCCATTTTTATTATACAGTGCTGACAAATATGAAAACAACATTTCCTAAGCCAAATTTGACTAGTATATACTGAAGCCAGCTGAAGTCAGCTGAAATATTTTGAGTCTTCTCTCAGAGATAAGAAAGTCAACAGAACATGGAACATGAATCCAACTCTTTGCATTGCAGGTGGCTGGAATACTCAATAAACTCCTGATTTAGCAACAAAGATAGATTCAATACAATAACTATGGAGCAGACAATCTGGAAATACCTTTAAATGAGGAAGGGATAGAGTTAACTTAGTTTTCCCAAATAAGGAGATAAAAACTAAGTGGTTATATATTTTCAGAATTTATAAAATAAAGTGTTGGCTCTGATTCAATTAATTTTAGATTTAGCTAAGTTTCAGATAAGAAACTTTAGGTCAGTCCATTTAAGCAACTTAAGTGATGCCTCAGATGAAAAAGTATTAGTATGGCAAGAAAACTAATGAAAAAAAGAAAATGAAGTATATAAAAACTAGGCCACACATATTTTTGACAAGAGCAATACTGAATCTTGGATTTTATCAAAATTTCTGTAACATCAACTTTGCTTTCTTTATGCAGTATGCTTCTACTTTGCTTTTTATGTACTCAGCCTCTTTAATGTAAAACTCTCATTATTACTGAGCTTATTCAATTATATTTTTAGAATCCCTTAGTCATAGCTATAGGTGCTGTTCCATCACAGTATATAAGGAATAGGCAGAGGATCATCAGCACTTGTTTAGCACTGTCCCACCTACATAGAACTCTCTCTGCCCCCCTACACACACTTTCCACCTGGTTGCATTGAGCCAGTCAGTCATTCCTCCCATCTACTACAGCATTGGTGGAAAATATTGTGAAATATTTTATTAAGACAGGAAGTAAAGCTGCATTTTCGCATTCACTCTGTGCAATTTATGGTGGTCTAATGGTGACAGACAAAAATAATTTGCTTTCTATATCTCATTTGCTGTTCAGTTCAAAAAACTAAAATATAACAATTTCTACAGCCTTATAAGATCATGGAATATATTTTCACTCATATTCCTTCTGGTAATATATTGCCTGTTTGACAGGTCTCCATCCCATCCATGACATTTACAGTGGTTAGACTATTAAAACACCAGTTTTATTCAGGTCACACAAGACTGAGCTGTGTCAGTGTCTGCATACTGCATTACTAATGCCAGAAATAACACAAGTAGTGCTAGAAAAGCAGAGAAATCCACTCCAGAAATAGCACTCCACTATTATGCATTTATTTTATCCAATAAGGGATTTTGCCTAACAGCACCCCAAAACAACCCAGCACTCCCATCTCTTGGGCACAAGTGGATTCAAGCAAGTAAGATAAAATCCTTCTTACATTTAAAAAAGTATCTTCCAATCTATAAGCCTTGATCACAAGTTTGAACATTTGTAACATGATTACAACATTAAAGTCCAAACTGTTGTATTTCTGTGAAGTTTTAGCCTTTGTTTTTCCATTTATGCAAACACTGCTTGTACAAGGAGTTCCCGTGGAGCACTATGGATAATGCATTCTGGCAGGAGCATGCAGATCCACAGAGATCCAGCTCTTTGTCTGTCATACAGGTGCTCCAGTAAAGAGTGCTTTTCTGTACTTGTGACAGAGCACTCAAATGGCAGAACTGATGGAAATACACATTGTGCTCCCAGGAAAGATGAGGATATCTACTGAATATTAAAAAAATATAGCTTTCTAAACAAATGTATATTGCCTAAGTGCTACATATTTGTAAAAGTTCTGTATTTTTCAAGCATCATAGTATCCTTACAACCTTCCACAATAAAAGAAGCAGGATCTTAAAAAATGTTAAGAAATATCTGAAAATGCAGTAAGGTTAGCTTGCTGAAAGTTCTGCACTGGATCTGCAGTTGGGTTATGAGCAGAACAAAAAAACTGAGTATGACACAAAAGGAAAGCATATCCTCTTTCTCTCTTTCTGCACATATTTCCATATTTTTTAGTTGATCCTTCTTTCTCTCTTTCTTTCTTTCTTTTTTTTGTTTAAATCTAGGTACAAGATTAATCTATATTAGTTTGCTGTCCCATGGGAATAGCTATGAGCTTCCATATAAAGCAGTGCAGATATATTAAGTATTTTAGATAGTTTGATCATGTTAGGTTGCTATGAAAAGCTGAGGCAGCTTAAAGCCTAGATTTCAAAGACAGGATGACAAATAGGACTACTATGAAGGAGATGATGAAGAGAGATGCAAAAACATTACACAAGTCTAGAGCATTCTGGCCTGCATCACAAATATTGTGGCCAGCAGGGCCAGGACAGGGATTGTCCCTGGGATTGTCCCCCTTGAATTCAGCACTGATGAGGCCACACCTTGAGTCCTGTGTCCAGTTCTGGGCCCCTCACTACAGGAAGGACGCTGAGGTGCTGGGGTGAGAAGGGCAACAGAGCTGAGGAAGGGTCTGGAGCACAAGTCCTGTGAGGAGCAGCTGAGGGAGCTGTGGGTGTTTAATCTGGAGAAATGGAGCTTCAGGGGAGTCCTCATTGCTCTCTACAACTGCCTGAAAGGAGGCTGTAGCCAGGTGGGGGTCTTCCAGGGAACCAGTGACAGGAAAAGTCTTCAGGCTGTGCTAGGAGTGGTTTAGAATTATTATTGGGAAAAATGTCTTCACCAGAAAAGTTTTCATGCAGTGGGAAGTGTTTGAGTCACTGTCCCTGGAGTTATTCAAAAGATGGGTAGTTCTAGCACTTAGGGATATGGTTTCATGCTAGATTTGTCAGTGCTGGGTCAATGGTTGAACTTGATGATTTTAAAAGTCTTTTCCATGTGAAAAATTTTATGATTCTAAATTTGGGTCAAGAGTCTTACTCTTGTAATCTCCAAACTCCTTTCTCTCTGTATCCTTATTTAGAAGTGTTCAACACTGTATTAATTACTGTCTCTTAAAGTCCATAGTCTGTGCCTTTTGGCTGTTGTTGCTTAAGTTTCATAGTCATTGTTGGCATTATCATAAATTCTAATTTCAAATATAAATAGGAAAATTACCATACTGTCTTCCAGGTTTGTAACTTCTTATTGTTTGTGATACTGGAATTTCCAGGTTCTGATTTCAGCACAATCTGCCTGTTGAATGTCTGGAAAAGGGAATGAGGATTCCTTTGGAGATCAGCAATCCCTTTGGGTCTACAAAAGACAGTGCCTTTGCCCTACCCAAATTAAAGATTCAGTTTCCCACTCAGCAATGCTCCAGGACACAGGTTGCCAGGATTGCCTCACGCCTCTCCATGAGGTTGGTGCAAACAAACAGTTCTTTTGCAGAAAGTGTCCGGTGACTGAAGACCTGTGTCTCCAGGTGAGGGAAGCACAGGAGGAAGTGAATAGGCTATGGAGTATTTGGGGGAATGAGCAAGACTGGTTCTTTTCAGAGATGCTACAGTCTCAAGACCCTCAGGAGTTTCAACCATTAGCTGCAGCTGAAGAGCAGGCGGACCCAGAGCCCTGCCAGGTAATTAGGCCAGGGTCAGCTGAAGAGAAAGCTGAAAGTGAATCACTGTATGTACCATGCAGCAATGGTGATCCTGTTCAGCCCCTTCCAAGTCAGTATATCTTATGATTCTCTGATTCTATGGACTTGATTTTCTTTTCAAAGACTGTTTTTTTCCTTTGTTTTCTTTTTAAAATATCTTTTACTCATTCTGCAAAAAAAGTCTTGTCCAGAGCTCTCATTCAAAAAGCTCTAGCTCTACCTTTAACTACTCATCAAAATTAGTCACCACTTTCTTCTTCATTTTGCAAATACTAATTACTTTTTGTCATCTAAATTGCATATTTTCTGAAAATATTTAATGCTATGAAAATTAACTTTCCCCATATAATAAAATTAATATTATATGGACGTATGATAGCCCTTTAAAAAAATTAATGACTGGCATTTTGGTGGTATTGAAATGCTTAAAGTCTCTTTCTTTCCTTAAATGTTAAAGTTAATAAGCAACCACTGACACAGTGTGTAGCTTCTAAACCTAAACTTCTAAGTAATCCTAAAAGGAAGGAGGAAAATTGTTCCTGACAAGCTGAAATTACATTATAAAGCCTCCCGTATTTTGAAAAGCCAAGACTTGTCCCAGGCATGAAGCTTATTTTGGTTTTTAACAAAACTTGTTTATAAAGAAAACATCTCCCCCAATATCAGTTTTCCAAAAGCATGCCCCTTAACCCCTGCTTTTTGTTTCTATTCATTGTTGGCATGGAGACGAAGAGGCACTCCAATAGATTGATCAATGCATGGTAACATCAACACAACATTTTCAGTCAGCTTCCCAGGAGCCTTCCTCCTGAATCTGTCATTTTGATTCAGATAACTAAATCAGGCTAAGCACTGCAATGATAACGGATGACTTGCCTCATTAGCTGTCTCCTGCTGCTTTACTCTGTCAGGAAGCACCACAGTGGATGTCTGGAGTTTCTGTGAGAGAGAACTTGTTTCCCTTATAATATTTTGGTATATATATGCTTTTCTTATTTCTATCCATTCTTTTGTATATATTCACATATATAAGAGAGACAAATGCAAGGAGTGTTTAATGGATATTTCATTAAGAGGAAATAGATTTGAAAAATTCCTTATCGAGGTCCAAAATGTAATCATATAAAAAATACATTTCATTGCATCCTGATAATAGAGTTATATTATTTTATATTCACTGTCTCAAACTCTGTTTCCTTTAAAATGGATCTTCTTTTGTTAAGGCACTTTGCTTATCTGAACATTCAATGAATCAATTACCCTAACTGCACTAACATACAATAATTAAAATCTTAAGAATCAATCCTAGATGAGTAGTATGAATTTCAAATATGCTGTTGAATAAATAAACTGCATAAAATAAAACCTGCAAATGAGAGGACAAATTTTCACTTATAGCTATTAAGAAGACCACAGAGATATCCCAGTATGAATACAAGGTAAAGAAAATTAATCCGAGTATATATTTAGCCAAGTTGCCAACACACACATGAAGATAGTACTGGCTGCATTTGCTTCTTTTAAATTGTGCTTGTGGACAGGTGTTTAAATACAGAAAAAACAAAACAAAACAAACAAACAATAGCAACAACAACAAACCCCCACAAAAATAAACAAAACCCAAAACAACAACAACAAAAAAAAAACAACCAGAAACCTACAAAAACCCAACAAAAATTCAATTTAACTTTATTAAATAAGTCACAAACCATGGTCTTCTAACTTGTACTATCATTACCTTATTTTTTACGTATTTGCACCATATACTGATCATAAATTGATATGAATTACTGAAATGATAACATGCTAAAATTACAGTCCTTTCATATGTCTGGTTGAAAATAGACAACTTCCTTCAAATTCCAAAGGCAGAGATTTATTTTATTAACTGAGAAGTCTTGCCCTGGCATGGAAATTATACCATTCTGTGAGCGTCAGCTAAGCATCTCAGCTACCTTGAGCTGGCAAATTGGTTATACAAGAAACAACAAAATCTTGGCATTAGCCATTTGACTCCCCTCCCTCGCACTTATAAGCTTTAAACTCAAGCAACGAGGTTCAATAAAATATTTAAGCTGTCTTAGAGAAACCCAGTTGCTTTTCCATGTTCAATCATGGGATGCTTGATGGAATGCTGCCACATTCTTGGCGTGGCAGCTACGTTAGATTCACTGGTCAGACTCAGAGGGTTACACTGCAGTATTTGGAGGACTCTGTCCTTGCCTGCCAGAGCACTTGGAATTCTCAGCCACCTGATTAACTATGAGCCAGAAATGGATAAGGAAGTCCCCGCATTTCTCTTCCATCGCTGTCTAGTTTTTGATATCACCTGCCTGCATGAAAGTACATACTAAAAATCCAGTGGGATTCATAAAGTTCCTAATCTCTCTCTAACTCATTCAAAAAGCTCACTAAAGCTTTTATGGAGTATACTTAACATTTAGGGTGGAAAAAAAAGGGGAAACTCTCAGTATTTGGTATAACTCAATAATTTCTTCTTCACTAAGCATTTTTTCCCTCTTGCTATGTCTCTAGAGTTACAAATTATTCCTTGAATTATTTTGGAGAATATGACAAAGTGGTTAGGGCTGGTATAATTTCATATGTTTGATCTGGTTTTGGCCAAGGATGGGGTTAATTTTTTCAGTAGCCATGAGGGGGTGGAGCTTTAAGTCATTCAAAATCCTAATGTTATTTGATGCCATCTTACTCATTGCCAGTAATGGAGGAAAGAGACTCAGTCTTGCTTATGAGGACATTCTTTTCCAGTGGTGGGAAAGCATGGCAGGTGGAAAATTCATCCACCATCATTGTTTCATTATCTTGGGCTTGGTGAGCATTTTGCATGAAAATCACCCTCTCTTTGAACAATTTTTGTCTTTAGTATTGTCGCTGTAACTTTTCATTTTCTTATCTCATTACTGGTTCCAGTAAATTGTTCTTATCTTAACCCATGATCTTTGCCTTTTGTGCCTCCAACTTTCCTCACCATCCACCCCAAGAAAAAGAGGAAGGGAAGGGAAGGGAAGGGAAGGGAAGGGAAGGGTGCCAGCATGTTTTTGGTGAGAGCACTAGCCTCTCCTAAACCACAACAGTGGCAAAATGTCTTTCTGCTAAGTTTTTAATCTCCTTCTAGCTTTCAATCATTAAATGCCCTTAATTAAAATCAATACAAAAAGAAACCATGAGCCAAAGACCACTTTTCATATTTTCTAGGGGGATAAAGTAGAAAGAAACACATTTTCTGCATTTTTTTTTACTGGATAAGAATGAATTACTTTAATTACATAATGCATATGATTCACATTTTAGAATATCCAAACATTTAAAAACTACATCACAGAATAGTCTCATAAGTTATTTATCATATAATGATGAAAAATACTTGATTATAAATATTCTGGACTTTTAGATATCTATGAGTGCTATTCCATTTCTCCTTCAAAGTACTCAGATAGAGAGAAGTAGAATAGAAATGAATCATCTTACCACTATTTCACTTTAGGATACAGAAGGCATGGGGTAAAATTGTGTAAAGATCTATACGTAGATTTTTATTCATTACATATTAGATTGTATATATCAGTCCTTATTGAATCATATACTATAAAACATTAGTAAGGTGGTTTTTAGGGAAAAAATAATAAAGCTGAGTTTTTGGGACATCAAAGCTATTAATCATTCTCAACAAACTTTGAGAAGAGTTTTAAGGTTTTTATCTTTAGCATGTTAAAAGTTTTCTCATTTCATTTTTTTCAAAATTCCATCTGAATGCATGCTTGCCAATTTAATCACTTTCCTCTCTGATCAACTCAATACTAGGAGTGTACCTTGGAAGATAGAAAAAAATTGTCTTGAAGAAACATAACTCCAGTGTTTTGGGCTATATAAACAGTGGCAGGACCAATTATCTCAATGTCATTCAGGTGGAGACACACAAATCAGATGGGTGGGTTGTATCAGTCTTGTTGTATCATTCTTTTAGTCTTTAAAACCTGATTTTGTGTCTTCCTGTCCTCTGTTCCATTGTTCAGACTACACTGTTCAGTATTCTGTTCTCTCATTCTAGAACAAAGTTATTAGAGACCTCAAATCATTCTCCCTGCTCTCCTCTGGAAGCTCTTCAAGGGATCTTACTTTCTCCAGAGGTGTGATGTTCTAATCTGTTTGCAACACACTTGGGGTGTATTGCTGGGCTGTCAGTGCTGCAGAAAACAATGGACTATGTCACATGTCATGCAGGCTTAATTCATGCCACAAATACTTTTATAAGATTGGCACATTTATTGACTCTTCTTTTATTATCAGACTAGGTGTTCTCATTCTATGCTTAAACAGCCTTTCTTTCTTTTATTCTCAAATGCTTTGCACTTGTCCCCATTTTTCTGGTTTTTATTTTGTTCTTTTTTCATTCTTTTGCTTTTCCAGGATGTTTGTCTTATTTGCCATGAATACATGTATACATGTATGTAATCAAATCCCTTCAATTTCATGCTGACTTAATATAAAGAAGCATGTGTTCTATCATATAGATTATTTATGGAACATTGCATAGGTCAAGACTAAGGCAAGACCTCTGCTGAATCACATTCAACACACCTCCACATTTTGCTAATGATTCTAACTTCTCTTTGATGAAACATGGTTCATCAACCATGCTTGCATTCTCTATTAAAAAGCAGGCTGTAGTAAGGCCAAGATACAGAATATTATTCTTTCTCCACATATCAACTGTTCCCTTTAGCACACAGAAGGAATTTTGATTGTTTAACATAACACTGCTTCAAACTGCTGTAGCAGAGGTAGATCAGAGCTGAAGGCTGTATAAATTTGTGCTCCACTTCACCTGTGTCAATAAGCTGCTTTGCAATGTGTTTGTGTCTGCATGTTTACATTAACATGTCCTAAGGTAGTTCCTTCTAGGATTTCTTGGTGTAATAAAACCCTGACTTCATAATACTGCCATGATGTTTAATTGTCCATTTCTTCCCTTGCCTGGTGTTTGAAATCTGATGCTCCTTCCCCTTTGAAAGAGAATTATTAGATGGGACACAGAAGTAATTTCCTAGATTGTGTGTGTGAGAAGTTACCAGCTTCTTCACTGTTGACAGCAAAATTTCTGTTCCCAGTTAAGGTGTCCCTGTATCACTGTTCCAATCTGACCTACATTTTAACAAGTTGAAACATCTTCCTGACTCCCTGTGAGTTTATCATGAGTGTAAGCATACAGTTTACATACCACTTCCTAACACTGCCCAACCCTGAGTTTGGACCTCTTGAAGCCAGGAGTTTGATTTTTAAATTAATGAGGTTTGAAAGAGTAAATGGTAAGCCTCCATACTTATTTTTGAATTTGAATATTGTTCGAGCTTCCCTGGTAGGTAGGAAAGCTCAATATATAATAATTCTCAAAATTAAAGCCGAGGTGTTTCTCTAATCTCTTTATTTCAGCAACCAAGGTTTTAAGAGAAAATGTCTCAATCATGAAACTAGTCATGTAACAGAACCAAGTTCATATTTTCACAGTGAATATTTCTCTTTGTGGTTAGAGCAGTTTCTAGCAAAAAAACCTACTTTCCATTAAAAAAAAATAATCCCCAAGCTGTCATCCTCCCACCACTGGATTTACCAGCATAGAGTAGAGGATTTCTTGCACAATATTCTGAGCAATTCCTGGAACTGATATTTTGCAACTGCTTTAACCTCTCTACAGAGTGACTTCTTAATGCGTATTTCCCCCACACATTCACATAAGATTAGTATTCTCTTTTCGCTAAAGAAAGATTAAGATGATCACTGTCTTCAAGTCTTTGATTCCTTCTTTTCAGCTGTAGTTCCTCCTACAGTAAATAATACTTAGTGAATTGAATAAAGTCACATTATTCTTTGTCAAGATACCATAGTAAATTGAGCCACAGTCATTTTCTTGACTCAAAACACCTGTTACTTATATCCTGTGCAAACTGGAAAATGCCTATGGTTAGAAAGACATTATCTTTCAAATAGGAGGTGTTATAATTCTGGTGTCTCCTTCCAAATTTAATCAGAGCAAAAAAAAGAAACAAAAAATCTGCTTACTCTTTAAAGTCTTTTACTGTGCAGGGTTTATTAAACATCTAAGGGTTTTTTTTTTGTGTGTAACACATATTTAGGATAGAATAGACTACTAAGCTAGGCTAGACTATAATAGAAATTTCTGTTCCCATGCTGCTTTTAAATTCAACAGCTTGCACAGTGTTTCATTGAAGGTGCTTTTCTTCAATGTAATCTCTGTCTCCATCACCATAGGCCTGCTAGTTTACATATATCTACTATTTCCAAAACTACTTAACATATCTCTCCACGTGATTATTTATTATTCATCTCAAAATATCAATATGATGGTGTGTACTTCAGAATAATCTACTGACTGCTGGCTTTACAGTGCTTGACTCTATTTTGTCTTCCCAAATAAACTCCAGAATTATCCTGTGTGTTAAATGGCTCATATTCCTGTAAATCACATGCTATTTAATTCAAATATTTGTAGCATAGAAATGTATGTGTGCACACTATAAACAAGAGCACATTATTGTTTCCAAATAAAATAGAAATTGTAGCTAGAATGCTTGAGACAACTCTAAACTTGTACTTCCAAGTGTTTGTAGTCTGAAAACAGGCTCCGATTCTAAATCCAATTCTGATTTTTTCTGCTATCCTAAAATTGCCTACCTTTGTCTCTATCCTCAAAGAAACTGTATTCAAAATTCTATGAAAAATCAGTTTCTTGGGCTTGTTACCAAGGGTAGGGATATATAGTCACTATTAAAATCACTTTTGTAACTATTTTTTTTGCAATAAGGGCACCAACCTAATGGATGGCAAAAACCTGGAACCGCAGAGAGAAAAAAAATAATATCTTTCACTAACATATCATGCTATTGAATTAAGATTGCCTTTCAATCTGGCTGGATTAGGAGATTTGCTGTTCTGGGCAAGGTCTGCAAGAGTCACATTTTCATCTAAACATTTTGGAGGTGTTTTTTAGACTGCAATTACCAGAGCTGAATATTGAAAAGCATCAACAACTGCAGAATGGTTTACAATGTTTGCAAGACTCTTTAGACTGTGAGGATGAATACTTACATTATTTCATTTGTATACTTTAGATCATGGTATGTTAAAAGAGAATAATTTGGAGAATTCAAGGAGAACTATGATAGTAGGTTTTCTGAAGGGCTCAGACAGTTCCTTAGAGATTTAAGCAAGCTTAATTCAAAATCCAGTGGTGAAAGGGAAAAGGCATGGAAGTCATACAGGATAAAAATTAATACTGTAAATAATTGTGCCCTCCTTAATACTTACTATTATAGTCTTTGTTTCCATCTTCAATTCCTTTACATCTAGAAAGGGTTGAGACACATGAAAGGAAAAATTATTTCAATGTTGTTATGCAGATAAGCTTCCAAAAAAAGTTATACTTATTTCTTCCTTTATTCAAAACTGTTTTGCCCAAGTTTGACAATGTATGAACTAGCAAAATATATGTTGTGAATGAGTGAAAACAGTTATTGAGAATATGCATGCCATATGTCTATATATCCTTGCACCCTCCCCCTGAATGCTGGAATAATATTTCAAATTAAAGGGCACAAAAAATTTACATGTAACATTTTGTAGTAGTATTTATTAAATATATTGAGTAGTGAAAATAAACATTGAACACATGATCATGAGTGAAAGTTCTTCCCAATGCTTTCAAGTCCAGTATAAGCAGGACCATTATGTATCACACATTTTTTGTCTCAAACTGCTTTCACTAGCCAGGGAAGTTAAAGTCTACTTTTATTAACCTGTGCCATGTTAGGATGAGACTGCGATTGTGTACTCTTACTCCTGTAATTATTTTTTTAAGATATCCATGTGGTCCTCTGCTTGCTGCATCATATATTAACTCATCTTTTCTATGACTTGTAAATACAAAGCAAAACACAAGGCAAAATTTTTCTTTCAAGTACCTAAGGTTTACAGGGCTATGTTTGAGGCTTCTCAATTGTTTACAGAAGAAATATTTTGTATAATTTAAATATAAACAATTTCTTGCCTCCATCAAAATTTCTGCAAGAGTTCAGAGAAGGGAAACAATGCAAGGAAATATCCAATAATCAATTAAGAACTTCTTCCTGGGACTGAAGTGGGACTAGAAAGCAAGCAACCACCATGATAAGCCAAGTTGGAGAAAGCCTTGCAGGTGTAATTTTGCACATTTGTAGACTCATAGTTCTGGGGACAAAGATCACCATATTTTTCATATTTTTTATTTTTTCTGTATTAATATTTTTGTTTGATTGTTTTCAGGAGAATATTGGTAATTGGTGTAAAGAGATAAGATGATAAAGTGTTGGTGGGGAACAGTGGGTGAGTGTAGGGTTATAAATTCACTAAAATTGATAATTTTCTTCTTTAGAAGCACTCTGCTAACAGAGTATTAATGGCAACTAGCTTATGAGAAGAAATATTCAAAAGATATTTATTACTAAACTGCTATTTAATAATCTATTACCTTTTTAAACTTCTATTCCTTAGAACATACTTAGCTGCTTCAAGCACAAGGGGTCTAGGAGAACATACAACATTTTGTATCACATAGCACTGACTTGAGCATGTTGTGTTGGAAAATATAAAAAGCAGTGTGTCTAGTTTGCTGTCTTTACGATCCCAACAAACTGTGTGAATATTTTTTTTAAAGGGAGAACATTAAAGATGAATGGATTTCCCTTCGGAGATTTGCAGGTATTGTATTTGTCGGTAAAGCTAATCAATAAGTCAAAAAGCAGGAGAATAGTAAAGAGAAAAAAGTATTAGCATTTGCGTTTCAACTCAAAATTATTTTGTAGTTTGTAAACCTATGCAAAGCAAATTACAGTAGCAGTAAGACCTCTAGGGATTCATAGGATTGTACTAATTTTATACTACTTCATCTCAAAAGACCTCTTTTTCTGATATTTGGGGCTACACATAAACACTAGAACATCAGAAAATCTAAGTTGTGGGTAATCAGCATCTAAACATTAATTTATCATATTTTGAGCTTTCAAACATCAGTTCTGATAATATAGATAGATAATATTGTATTTATATAGGTATATATATATACATACATATATATGTATGGTATGGGTCACATATAGATATATATGTGTGTGTGTGCGTATATTGTGCGTGTATTTTACACAATAAAAAATTTTGAACCCTTTTCTCAGTAAGGGTTGGCCTTAATTGGTTAGCAGTGTTTGATTTAAGCCCTTTTCCCAGGTGACATTTTACGAGCAAAAGGATTTTGTCAAAATAATCTAAGTTTGAAAACAGAGGATTTTATATTCTGTAATCACATAATATAGACAGCCTAGTAGTCGTTCTGAAGTGTAGATATAAAAATAAGTAAGGGCTGAAATACTTTATTGGATAGCTGGTCATAATAAACTAAGATACTGATCAGATATTATTCTGTGGACTGATAATACTATTTTTCTTTTTTGGGTTTGAGATATCACTGCAACACTCAACCACAAAACTATATTATTTTTGGAACACATAAAAAAAAGTCAGAATGCTAACAGTATTTCTTTTGATAACCAAAATGCTTTATAATTTGGCACATAGAGGGTAAAACGGAGATAAGTCTGTAATTCTTTGTTGCTTGGTCTGTAGCTAATGAAGTTTCTTCTTGCTCATAATTATTAATCTATTTTCTTGCAGCTTCTAGAACTTTCTATCTACTTGGATCCATACCATATGTTATTCTTCTTGCTTTGTACCCTCAGTTATAGAATGGTGATTCATGTTTCAGTCAGTGTTTAACTTCTTTACCCGTTTGGCCTTCTTTCCTTCTGATACGAATAAAATAAGTTTGTTCTTTTGTCTGTGACCTTACGTGTATGATTGTTTTCCCATTTTAAAGCTTAAAAAGCAATGTGATTACACTCTTTTTTTTCTGTGCAAGCACATGTTTATTTATTGCTTGAGAAGGGCTTGTATGTCCTGGATGATATTATCTCTAGCAGTAGCTACTGCAACATCAGTTTCTGTAGGACAGACACATGCTAGCTTGTCACTTGTTTTAGTCCTGGCATCCCTTGGGAGTATTTTGGATCATATTGATGTTTAGTTCAGGTGCTCATTCGGATCATCTTTAACAAGGTCATAAATAACTCAGTTACTCAGCTGTTTTACTCTTGTTTCAATTGCATTCTCTTGCAGATAAAGGTTTGTGGGTTTTTTGGTTAAATTCTTTGGCCTTTCTTTTTTAATACTGTCTTTTTTGCTTTCCTGTATCATGCTGTATTTGTATATATTTTTGACAAAACAGAACTGTTTTCTATTCTCCTATATTTCTCCATAATTATACTCTAGTACAAAACAGATTTGAAATGTACAAATAATGGATGGAAACTAGCTACATAAGCCCCCTGCGCTGAAAGATATTGCACTGTGAAGGACTTTATTATTACATGAAATTGGGTTCTAACATTGAAAATAAATGATAAACATTAAAAGGATATTATTTAAAACAATGAATAATTATGATTTCCATTTCTTTTTCTATGGACATTTGAGAACAGATAGTATTGCTCATGCATTTATCTTTTTTTCTCTATTGCTCTCTGGGGCTTGTTCCATGAAAATAAATGAATAGACAAATGAGTCAAGTATAAAACCACACGATAATGCTCAAAGCTTGTTCAACAAACATGTAAGTGAAAATAAGGCACTCCATTGCTTTTACTCAGCAAACACCAGGGCTTTTGATAGCACTTTTCTCAAAAAGCTCCACTGTGCTCTAAAAATACCATCAGTCTTTGGAGTACTGCTGCAAAATATCTTTGGTATGTATTGTTCCTGTTTGAGAAAAGAGAACATTTTTGCAGAAATGCCAATTATATTAAAAAAAAATAATCTGACATCTCCCAGAAGTTTGTATGTTGCTGAATAGCAACATTTGTCCTCAGCAATTCAAAATAAAAGCAAGAATGAAAGAATTATGAGATGAAAAGTTAATTTACATAGATGTCATATACATTATGCGTTGCATTTGGTGAAAGGCAGATATTGCAATAGACATTGGGAATCCTCTCCAGAATTTCAGTTTAGGTGCTCTGGATAATTCATTTCTCTGGATAGTGCATTTTTGTCAAACTTTTTATGAGGAAGGAACTATTTTGTCATCAAGTTAGAGTTGAACTCTACACTTCATTTCTACCAACACTCAAGCTAACGTTGCATGGATTGCTTCAATATTGCTATTGGCAGAATGAAAACATTTAAAACAATTTAAAATAATCTCCATCTTCCTGAAGATATAAGGATGATTTCAGGTGCTGTTTACATAAAGCGACCTCCAAAAGAGTAGATAAATACTTGTGAAAAGTCTCCTAAGCTAAATAAATTTTAGACTTTTTGTTTTCCTCATCTCAAGTGTGAGCTGCATCCTTAATTGTCTGATGAATATGTGCAATGCATTCAGCCTGAATTTTTGAGAGTTGAAGTTACATTTTCCCAAGCCAAAGCATTGTGTTTTATGAAGCAGGAACTATGCAAAGGACAAGGTATCAAGAATTCAAATCATACCTTGAATGAAAGGAGCATCGGGACTTAACAAACAAATATCTCTGTTGTAACTTTTCTCTTGTTCTTTCTTTTAATGTTTTAACTTTAGGCATTATCATTTGTTGAAAATAGCCAAAGCCTTACACCTTATCATCTTCTGATTACAGAAGGCTATATAGTCCATTGTGGCACCACATTAAATTTATAACATCTTTCAAAATGCTTTTAAATCCCTAATTTGGTTATCTATTTCACTCATTCTATATACCAAAATGCATAAAAGCCTTATTTTAAGCCCTAATTTATAAATAAAAGTCCAGAACCATTTTTGGTTGCATTCTAAATAACTAAGCAAAAGTGGTGACTAGAATTCCTGATAAACAAGGGCAAGAATTTAATTTAATATTACTAAACATTTAAGGTAGTTCACACTAAGTGCCACATTTAAACTTCTCTGTTATTAACTTTAAATAAGAATACAGAGTCCATAAGCGCACATTTCAAATACAAGCTTTGAATCTAGAATCCAAATATGTGTCTCATTACCCTATTATACACAAGAAAGAATTGAGAAATGGCACATGAAAAAAGTATCCTCTTTGTGTTTCTCCTGTGAAGATGTGCCCCCAGACTTCCTTTGAAAACATTTGAATGTTACTATTAATCTAATGAAACAGGTTCATCTTTGAGACAGTCTCATAAGAGTCTCAAGAGAAGATGAGAAGCATTTTTGACATAAAATTATTTCCCTGTAAAAAATACCAATTGATTGATGTCACATTGTCTCACTCTCTGTGGGAGTTTTTAATGAAATTTTGGTTGAATTTTCTTTCACAGTGTTCCAACTCATGTGTTAGCATTGTTTTGTTTTAAAAATTTTTGTATTATTTGAATAAATATATTTAAGAGATAGATAAATAAACCAATAAATTATTTTAAGAGTAAAATTAAAACTTAGCTTATTTAAATTCTCAAATAAAAAGTTATTTTATACTGGGCAATATTTTTCCTAAAGTGAAAATATTTCTAAAATGAAAATTTATTTTCTAATGTAATTTTTTTATAATTTTTTTATAAGTTTGTTCTTGCACATATGCTTAAACTAGAAACTCCTCATAACAGAAACAGTGAAAACCCTACCTTGGACACTTAAAAATTGCTTGCTGCTTTTTTACGTATTTGATCACCTTAATAATTTTGTTATTATATAAGTACAAGATAACAAATAGCTTTAACCTCATTTTTCATTGGTTCAGGGTTTTTTTGTTTAGTAAAATGTACCCTTGTTTGCTGATTTTATGGTCATTTTGTAAATTATGTTTCTTATCTTTTTCTTCATTTTCACAATTAATTTTCTTCAGCCTACTTGTACTGTGATTCAGGAGGGCAATATTAACACTGTTATGCATTCCTCAACACACAGTACATCTGTCATACATATTTGTGAGTTTTTAATTGTTTATATGTTATACTAAGCACATGCTGCTTAGTATACAAAAAAAAAGTGCTACAGTACTAGGTTTGAAGACACTGGAAATGGAAATTTTCAGATTAAAAAAAAAAAAGTCGTTCTGATATGCCCTTGGACTTCAAAATAGTTTAAGTTTTGAGGCACTTTTTAGGCTTGAAAGAGAATTGTCACCTTGAAGCAATGGCAGCTGTCACCTGCAAATGAGTTAATGCAATTCATTTATACTTCTCTCCATTAGTTAGTGCATAGAATTTAGGTGGTTGTTTTGGAATATATGAACATAAAGTCCCCCAGTGGGCATCCTTCACATATTTGGTGTCCAGTGTCCCATGGATCTGCCTGAACGTGCTCTTTACTGAAATCCTGTGCATATTACTGTCACACTGGAGAGGTCTGTAGTTTAAATCACAGACTCCAATGCCTGGATACTGCAGGAATGACAGGATTTGTGGCTACAGCAGATAACCTGCTAGATTAAGGCCTGAAATCTGAGAGGCACATGCAGTTCATTATACACGGAACAGTTGAGAAATGATCACCATCAGTGAGAGCAAACAAAATAGTGCCTTGAAGCTAAGTTGGAAAGATAACAGTGCTGTTAATAATTAATTCTCCCTGTTGTGTCAGGCATGCTGCCTATGATAGCAAAAAATCCAATAAGATATTGCTATATCCCCCAGCTCATGGAAATCCACCAGGGGTGCACTATGGCTGATCTGTTGTTGCCCAACAGTACAAAATTAAATCAAGAAGTGCTGTCAGAGACATCCTCCCTCATCTCCTAGAAAGCAATTGAATGTAGGAGATGGGGAAGTGTTGAAAGCCCTAGACTAAAGTTGGAAAAATCTATCTATTGCAGCAAGCCTGGTAGTGATTGTTAAATCATTCCAGATAGAAACATAGCTATGCCTTGCCCTTGAACTTTCATCCTTGCTGGTTTGGTTTTGTTTGTTTGTTTTTAATTTAAATCAAATTTATTCCAAGCCCTTTTCAAATAGAGGGTCAGGCTGTACGATAGTCTTGCTAAAACAATCATATATCCAAAAGCAGAAAATTTTATTCTGTTTACATAGCTTGCATCCTTTGATCTCTTTCTGTAAAAGTTTACAAAAAGTGTCATTTCAATAGAAATACTGCATAATATACAGATAAGGCCCCACTCTCCCTAAAGTTCTTCATGACCTTTAATGTGTTCAGATCTGCAATGTGCATCTTAGTTAGATGCTGTTATCAAGAATTTTAGCAGCACATTAGAGAAGAAATCACAGAAATAACAAGTGAGAGCAAAAAAATTTTGTAGAGTCATAGAACCACATAATAATTTGGGTCCAAAAGAACATTTAAAGATCACCTATTCCAAATACCCTGTCTTGGGCAGGAAGATCTTTTACTGGACCAGATTGCTCAGAGCCTCATGCAACATGACCTTGAACACTTCCTGGAAGGAGGCATCCAGAATTTCTCTGAGCAACTTGCTCTAATCCCTCACCATACTTATCCTAAAAAATGTATCCCTTATGTCTAATCTAAATCTACCCTCTATGCTTTAAACAATTGTCCCTTGTCAAGTTACTACAGGCCTTGGTAGAAAGTATCTCTCCAGATGACAGAATTTTTTAAAATTTGAATCTATCGAATAAGCATCAAAGACCCTGAAACAATTTTTCATTTGGCTTTATACTCCTTTCAAATTTAGTTCAAATATTTAATCTTTTAAAGGACTAATACTCAATGTCTTGGGCATAGGATGGGTGTTTCGAGTTAGTGCATCAAATTATATCCCTGAGCAGAGCACTATCAAAAATTGCTAGTATCAGAGATGTCACTTATTCTCTGTGCATAGATTAATTTCAAATTGATTATGAATCTTCTTCTTCTAATCCCTAATCCATCATAATTCAATTTAAGGAATTAATTCAGAAGTTTGATATTACCCAAAAATCATTGTTCTGCTGTATTGATTCTTCCAAAAATTATACATTTTTATTGTCTTTTTTAATTCTGCAACTGTCTTGTTATAGAAGCTTTCTTTCTCTATGAGTGCACTTTTATAAAAAAGAATTCATTAATTACTAGGTGATAAACAACTTTCCTATACCTATGCTCTATAGCCAGTCATTACTACTTTCTTCCTGGGAAACAAATATCTGCTTTCCATTGCTTATGCTCCATTGCTTTCATTACTTTCCTGAAAAGTTTCTAGTCAATATTACTTATACAGATTAATATTGAAGCCTTATGCCAATAAAAGAAAACATATTAGTCAAACATTGAAAATAATTGCTGTATACAACATAACACAAATGATACATAAAGATGTTTATGCCTTATGAAAAAAGTTCTACCATAGTAATTCAAAATTTAAAAATTTAAAACAATAGGTTTGTACAGATCAATTTCAGGTTGGATTTTTTTATGTTTCTATCTTTCAACAGGTACTTAATGTATTTTTTTATTTAGAGTCATCAAACTGTCATAGTAGCAGTCATATATGCTTTTTTCTCTTATAGTGCTTAGAAAATCCTTAAAAGTGTTTCAATACAAAAACAGTATAAAAGAATTTGAGGAAGAAATATTGCATACTGTTTTGGTAGTCTTTGAGACTGACTGATGCAATTAGTCCTTTTCTATATAGTGCTATAAAGAGTACAAACACCTAATATATAAAAAGATAGATATTTTTCTGTAACTATTAAAAATTTCACAGTTATTCAGGGTACTTCTCTTACTGTTTATGGAGAAGATACTTGCAACTGCAAATCTTCATGATAATTTTTTGAACACTATTTTTGTCTGCAGATATTTTTTCCTTGAAAAAAATTGCTCAATTGTCAGATTTAATCTGATGATTTTATTGTATTGCCTGGACTGGAATGTACATTGAACATTCAAAAGGTTGCCGGATACAGCACTGAAAGTGAATGAAAATGTTGTGCCTATTCAGGTAGGTGCAAGTTGATATTGCAGCATGCTACGCTCTAGTTGTCTTTAGTAGTTATTGTTAAATGAAGGAAATCAAGCCGCTCAGCCGTGGCTTTCCTCTAAGCTGAGTGAGCACAAGCACAGTGTATAAACTATGTATACCAGTTTCTGACTGTGAGTACAGAAATCTAAATGCTTAAAATGCATTTTTAGTTTCGAAAGAGATACGGAAAGTTGATGTTTTTCTTCAATTGCATTCAAAACTCAGGGTTCTTAGAATCAGGAGTGTTCAGAATCTTCTGAACACTCCTGATTCTAAGAACCTTGAATTGTCACCTAATTTATAAAGTGAAAGTCCTAATTAAAAACACTTGTTAATAATAAAGATCAAATCATTTGAATAGGGAGCTCAGGCATGAGGTTAGTGAAGTTTCATCTGTTCAAATAAGGGATACCTCCTGCTTCTGGTGACAATGCACTCAATATCATCAATTAATTCTCTGGTACTTGCAGAAGATTCAACAGATGAGTTTCCAAAGCATCAGTGCTGATTCATCTGGTTAATTTTTCAGGTTAAACATTCTGTTTGATAATTGCAGTATTATATGGGTTCTGTAGCTTTTAAAAGAATGATAGGCTTAGTTGACATTAGGTTTCACATATATGTTCCCTGAATTGTCTTATGTTTTAAACAACTTTCTCTAATTAATAACATCTCTTATTTGACTCTTCTTGAACATTTCTTTACAAAACATTTTCTTAGCTGTATTAAATCCATAAACCCCTCTGAAACTCTGATACCTACCTTTTATTTTAAAAATACATGATACTCTCATTGCAAAAGATTTTTTAATAATTGTTGGTTGACAATCATTTTCTGTAATGATAATTATGTATGAAAATGCAATTATAAATTGCTTATTTTCCTGAAATTCAACCTTCGTTGAAAGCCTTAGTGAGATTTCAAGACATAGTATCTGCAATAATTTAAATCTGTCACTATTTTGTAATGTACATGCTATCATCACAAACACAAGGAAATACCCTGACAAAAATATTGCTAAATTCCTTAATGCACTACTTTTTTCTAGTACCTTGCTTTGGAAAGTTTTTCTTCTGAACCAATACTGCATGCAATACAGAATTAGGAAATAAAGTACTTTTTGTCCACGTTCTTCACTAAGCAGAGCTGGTTTTGGGGGTTTTCTTTTGGTTTTTCAATTTTCTCTTTCCATCACTGTGTATATTATCTTTTTGTTTGTTTAATTAATTTTACTGCTGTTTTTTCCTGTTATCCTGTATCTAATTCACGTGTGTTTTGGGAAGAGCAACACTGCCATTTATTACTACCATTGTAAGAGAAATCTTACTCTTATATATGTGATAAAGTCTTTGTGTCTCTAATACTTTTCCTTTTTTAGAAAGATAAAGGCTGATCTAGGGTAATCATTTGACTGAATACTACCTCTGATACCTAGGTCTGCAGCAAAAATTTACTGGGTCTTAAAATTCTCTCTCCATATGCTTTCTGTAGGCTTCCTTTATGTTGAATTGCCCATTTAATCGGAATTTATCAAGTGCCTGATGGGTTATAAAGTGGGAAGCTCAATCTTCATCCACACTTTTTCCATAGGACTCAATACCTGGACACGTCAACCCGAATATTGGTCTTTGACAAGCCAGAGGTCTAGAAAACTTGACACAGTAATTCATATTGGGAAGTTCTTCATGACTGCTGCTGCAATGAAAAGCATCTCCTATTTTTTCCAGGTATCCTCTTGATGCCTTAAGTTTAACTTTTACATTTTTTCTATCCTGTACTGCATTAGTGTATAACTGAACTCCATATAGAGTGTTAGTAAGCTCTCATCAGAGTTTGACAAGACAAAACAATCCTTCTAGGCCTGAGAACCAAGGTGATCACCACAGCCTCAGACCCAAAAAGTATAAACAAAAGTGAATTGGGGCGAGCAAATTGGGGGAATGTGACTTCATTACCTGAAGCTGTAATTGGACAATTAACCCCTGATAGGCAAATAGACTACATTTGTATTTGCCCAAAAAACTCATGACGGTCATCCATCTTGGGTATAGCCTCTGTGAGACTCCTGTACTGCCCAAGGTGTATTTGTTAAAGGCCTTTAATAAATGCTCACTTTATTCTCTAACTCTGTCTTGCCTGTGTTATAGGTAGCCAGTCCAAATCATCACTCTGATGACCCACACAGTTTGGGGGGGTTACAGTGGTGTGTTTGTGAAGTTCTGGAGGAGATGAAACACATTTGGCAGTGTTATTGATCTTGGTCTACACCGTCTTGGTCTACACTAACCAAATATATACAAATATATTTGGTTAGTGTATGATATAACATCAGTAATATAACATATTACTGATGTTATCATACACTAACCAAATATATTTGTATCTTTTCAGATTTGCTTTCTTTAGGTTTCTCTTTGTGGATCCCCAATGTGATCTTTCAACTCAAGAAATGACAGGAATCAAGAGCTTGAGCTGAATTAGAGCCTATAGTTAGGTTTAGGGGTTCTGACAGGAAGAGTATTTTTGCTTCTCTGGAACTCCTCAGATATCTTTGGGTTGTCTTTGTGTGCAATACCAAGAAGATAGTAAGAATACAGTGGACAGTAAGACAATGTTCAGCTTTCTTCAAGCCTTTTCCCACATCCAGGCTAGCATCCTTGAGATAAATGCAACCTTGTCCTCTTAAAACCTTGTAAAGTTAAAGACCATGTGGCTACCCAGTTTCTGAACTAAGGTCATTTGTTTCCAGACAGAATGCAAGTTGGGAAATCTCAAAAGAGTTGCTACCTCAAAAGAGAAAACATATCAATCAGCATATGTACAGGCAGTTAAGTTCAGTTTCCTTTTGGGCATAGAGATGATCAGACATCTAAAAAGGCCCCAACACAAAGGAGAAATGGACAAATTTTAAAATTTTGTCCTGAAGTCCCAGAATTAATCCAATTTCTAGGAAACCTGTCTCTGTTTCCCTCAGTAATTTCATTAAAAATTCATTTGCCTAATGTCAGTGATTTTGTTGCCATAGCCACTGTAAGAAAACCTGGAATTTCTTTTCTTTTTGTAGCTTTAGCTTGTGGGGAAAAGTTTGAGTTTCTAGTTGCTAGAATCAGTAGGAAACCTGTTATGCACAAGTTTTTCTTCTGTGTAAGGTAACATGGGCAGCTGCTGGCTATGACCACGATACTTTTTGTCTGACTGTGAACTATTTCTCTCACATTTGAGTTGTTTTTGCTGCTGTTGTTAAGTGAAAATATGATTACTGACAGGTGAGTTTGTTTAACAGTCTTCTAAAAAATTGTGAATGAATTGACAGAGTGGCAGGAAGAGGCTAAAAATTAATTAAGAAACCTAAGAATAATACACAGAGAAGGTTAGAAGAATATTTTGAAGATGCTCTTGAACTGAATTCACAGACATAACATCTTGCCTGGGTGATGATACCTAAAATGTGTCTAAGATTTGGGCCATGTAGAGCAACCTTCTAAAAACTCTAAGCTCTCTAATTGAGGAAGTAACTTGGAGAACAGGTGTCTTTGAGATCTGCAGGCAATGCTGTCTACAGGAGTTTGACGTCAAAGTTTGCCCAGTTTGTGTGTGTGCCCATCATATATGCAGAATTATTTAAGAAGTGGGTTAGAACCTTTCCTGTCTTTGCAGTGCCCAAGGGATTTGCATATATTCACGCTTCTATAAAAATACCAAAGTATTTACTTATAGTTAACTGGGTAGAATTTGCACAACCTTAGAACTAAACGCCAGTGCATGCATTTACTTTCAAAAAAAGAGGACATTAAAAGAAAAATAAAATAACAAAAAAAAGAAAATCATATCACATATTAAAGGTTATGCAAAGCCTGAAATAAGAGACAAAAATATCTACTGCTTAATGCAGAACTTACATCTTACATGTTTAGGTAAAGAACAATTTTGACTTCTATTGAATCTGTCTGTCATGTCTTAACTCACAAAACTATATTTTGTTTGTACTTTCTTTCTTCTTCAGAACATTTTCTCGCTACATTACTTCCTATGCTGGGTCTAAGCCACCATAAGAGATTTTTTGCTTTGGTTTGACAGGAAAATCAGGAATTGTCACAAGACTGTAAAGCCCATAGCCAAGAAAATTATCAGGTGGTCAGTGTACAGAATATGTCAACAACAACACAAGCAAAAGTTTATTTCTGTTTCCGGGCAGAATGCACTTTTGTCACTTTCCTGCATGGAGCCACTTTATTACAGCTATTAAGAAACTTTGCATGGGATGCAGAAGTTGTAAAAAAAGATGAAATTGAATGGTCCTGTAGAAGCCAGATGTATTTGTGGAGACATTCCAAGTCCTAAATATCAATCTTCGTATGGCAAAGGTCATTTATGTGTGTATATGGTTCAAAGAAAAGATATTGACAAAACAAAAGTACTGATAATTTTATAGTATTACATACCCAGTTCAAGTGAGACACTGAAATAATTTTCTGCTCTCACTTTTACTTTAGATACTAAAATTCTCCTCAGGGCCAAGGCAATCCTTTTTTGTCCTCCTGCCTCTGATTCAGGGACAATCATATATAGAACATGTTCTGACAGTGCAGTTCCAAGGACTGGGAAGAATATTTGATGTTGAAACCAACACTTATCTGTCCAAATACATCACCATCATTTGGCTTCTGTTTTCCACTGAGTTAGGAGGGTTTGCAGTGCTTAGATTGGGCATAAGGTCAGAGTTTTCATGGGTTTTGTTCCAGACAATAGTAATAAATACTTTTTGTCTAAGGTGCTGTTGTGGTTTAACCTTAACTGCCCCTCAGCCCTGCACATCCACTCCTCACTCTCCCTTGGTGGGATGAAGAGAACCAGAAGAGTAAAAGTAAGAAAAGTCATTAACTGAGATAGGGCAAGCAAAAGCCATGCATGAAAGCAAAGAGCAAAATTAAGCAAGTAAATTGCTTGGGGAGACAAAACACCATCACCCCTTCCTTCTTCTTCCTCTAGTTTATATGCTGAGCATGACATCATGCAGTATGAGATCAGCTATCCTGACTGTGTCTCTTCCGAATTTCTTGTGCACCTGCAGCACCCTGCTGATGGAGTGGTGTGAGTAGCAGAAAAGGCCTTGGCGTTGTGCAAGCACTGCTCAGCAGTAATGAAAACATCCCTGAAATATCAACAGTTTTCAGCATAATTCCAAAATGCAGCCCCATACCAGCCACTCTGAAGAAAATTAACTCTATCCCAGCCCAACCAGCACAAAGACCTCCTTAGTTCTCTTCTACAACATCTGAGGCAGAAAGAAAACATAACCTTCTTGTATGTTTACTCCTTCTAAAACAATAAATGCCTTGAATACTGTCGCAGACAACTTTTTATGAAAATCCTTTCTTAGAATTTTTTCTTCCTGAGAAGCTGAGAGGCTTCAGAAACAAAATGTAAACAATGGTTCTAAGCTGCTGTGGAATGCAGTAGGTGGACCCATGATTGGTCTTTTGTGGATGTTTGGATTTAGTGACCAGTCACGGCAGAGCCGGCTCTCTCTGTCCAAGCCAGCTGCCTTTGTTATCATTCTTTTCTATTCTATTCTTAGCTTAGCTAGCCTTCTGAGATGAAGCTTTTCCTTCTATTTCTTTTAGTATTGTTATAATGTAATATATATATCATAAAATAATAAATCAAGCCTTCTGAAACATGGAGTCAACTTTCTCGTCTCTTCCCCCTCCAAGAACCCCTGTGAACACTGTCACAGAATACAGTACTGTATTTCCCAAAAGGTTATCCATAAGTATTTTTAAAAAAATGCTGCTGTTCTTTTAATACCCAATTTATGTATTTTTGATGTGCAGTTTAGTTGCGCAACAGTTAATGCTTGGATATTTGGTGCTCATAAGCAGCTGCTTATCACTGTTCTGTCAGAGAGGGACTGGCACTGTATAGTGTAAAATTCTTTTTCCACTGACTTAGCAAAAACTTTTATCACTTCTTGAAGTAGATCCAAACTTCACCTATGTGTCTTGCACCTGGGATAAATTTTACAGTTTCATTGAGGAAGCTTACATACACAATATCTAGATGTTTCAGTCATCCCTGAATCTCCTTTCCAGATTAAAACCACAAATTCTCCTTGCTTTTGCATGACATATTTTAAATGAGAAAATACTCAAGGAAGCGACCACTTATATGTCATGTTGAGAAGGTCTGTACTAAGCTGTTACACTTCCAAAATGTCTTGATTTTCTAGGACGTTCTTGAACTAAATATAAACTGCCCCAGAATAACTGTGCAAGGAGAAGAATAATACATTGCACATAGCAGTAGTCTTGCTGTCATGAATTTTGAACAGCAGTGCCAGGGAGAGGTCTGGTCCTGCATGGACTGAAGACCTACATTCTGATGTTCCTGTATATGTTCATTTTCCAGAAATCTTTTCCTGTGATCAAACATGTGCAAGTTACCTTAATCTATACAGTCATCTGGGTCTTATCTTTCTCATGCATTTTCCATTACCAGAATCAATGCTTTCCTTTTGGTATTTTTGATTTCATGAATGAGTAGAAAATTATTCTGTCTCTGACAAGTCAAAGTTATTGCATTATTTATAGCAATTTTCCTCTCCCATCACTTTTCTTAAGACTCAGCTCATTTCAGAGCCCATTTCACACTTTTTTGGTAATGCACATGAGATGCTTTCTGTATACTATAATTTTACTTTTATTTCAAATAAACATGGGTGGGTTTTTTGGTTTGGGTTTTTTTTGTGCTTTCAGCCATTAAACAGTAACACAAAACCAAAAGGAACTGATAAACCACTAGTGCATTATTAGAATAAGCAAATAATTTTTGGTTTGCAGCAAATTTTTGATGCATTGTGTTCTACTTTGAACCCATTAATTGTCTATATGTGTACACCTATATTTAATTTTATTCAGATAAATTTTTGGTATGCAGTGTAAGGCTGCATGGGTGTCTTTGGAGAACATTCTTACTACCTGACTGAGTGCCTCTTAAAGATTAGCTAGACTGGTTAGAGCCTGAAACTAAATACTCCAGATTTTGGGTTCAATTCCTGTATTGGCATTTCATTTAATGATCCTCATGGGTCCCTTCAACTAACACTATTCTGTGATTCTATACTTTAAGACCAAACTTTAATAATTGCTGCATTTTAAATTTTCTGTTCTTACTCTGTAGTGCATACTTTGAGTGCCCATTATTTGTATAATTCCTGAATCTTTCAAATTTAAGTGAGGAATTTATCCTGCTGCTGCATAACCCCTTGTGAATGCTACGTTCCATAAAAATTTCCATACTCTCCTCAGTGTAAATATAGCCTTTATTCTAGTGCTGCTTGAAAACAAGGCAAATGGGATTTTTTTTTGATGTCTTACTCACATATGATAAATTCCTCTGCAGCTTCTGTGAGAATATAACTTCCGTTGTGCAATTGAATGTGTGTGCTACCACACAGATGATACAAATGTATTGGACATCTGTTTCATGAACAATGTCTTGTGCTTGACAGAATGCAATATTATGGACGTATTCCTTCAAATAGCTTCAAAGCAAAAATAAAACTCAGCAAGGAATGAAGACTGTCTTTAGTTCGTTAATCTTCTGCCTCTATGCCCTTGTGGATTAATCTTGAGCTGTGAGCTTGGATAAATATGCCTGGCAAGAAAATGCTCTCACTCTTTCTTGTTTTCATTTCTTCTTTTATTTTTTTTAACTTTTAAGCTCTCCAGACTCTGCTGCCTAGAGTGCACTGACTAAAGTGCACGTAATTATTTTCAATGAAGGACTCTCCAGTGAGATCTTCAGGTTCCATATGCAATTAGATTTGCTGGTGGTTCTGTCAGTCATGCATTGGCACCATATACTTTAATATACTCATGGTATGGAAGTCTGATTTGCAAACTTAATTCAAGGGCAACTTTTATTTACCAAATTTTCAGGTAAATGGGGAAATATTTTGGTCATTTTAGGGAGTGGTGCTCAATCAAGGCAAATAGCAAATTGCTATTTGCTGTTCATTCACTTTGTTTTTATCTGAGCTAATTGTTGACTGTAAGATGTGCTCTAAACTCTAAAATGGATGCTATCTGTTACATATCACATCATCACTATTTTCAAATATAATTTCCCACATGTGCATGGTCAGATATAAGGAACTGATGCAAACAGAATCACAGGATCACAGAATGACACATACGTACAAGTCAGGATAAACACTTCTGTTGTTCACCCTACTGTGCATGAGAGAAGCCTCCCTCATCCTAATATCCACCAGCTAAACAGAGTACATAAGTGTTCTTGGTAACACCTCCAGATGGACAAAATATTAAAAGATAGTTAAGAGGAATTAATCATTATGTTTGCTTTTCTGAGTGTGTGACAGGCATTTTTAATAATCTTCAAGGGATGCAGTACTTATGTATGGAGGTAGATTATAAAGAATACATTTAAATTTAAATACATACATTTTCAGACCTGCTATGGAAATTTTCTATGAAATAAGACATTGTTGCATGTAGATTAACTTATCATGTTCAAATGTGGAAGCAAAACGGATGATTGCTTGGACAACAAAGAAGACAGTATTTGGTGCAGCTTAACAAAGGAAAGTAATATGAAAAAGAAATGTGAAAATCATGTTTCTCTTCCTATCTTTTACAAATCAGTTAGAGCTCTTTGGCTTAGTCAAGAGCCAAAGATTACTGAACTAGCATTTCCATTAAGAAGGAAATCATAAGCTCTTTTAAGGAAAATGGGGGTAAATATAAACATTTTTCTTAGAGAAAAAATGTAGGGGTTTTTTTAGGCTCAGAGCACATTATGTCCTATATAGTTTTCTGCTTTATCCAGAATGTCTCTACACATATCATGTTACTTCAATTTTCTTTGTTTCAGCCCTCCAAAAGCAGTTCTAGATTCAAGAAATTTATACTAGTTTTATATCAGATGAATCTTCCATTCTGAAATTGTAACACTTTTTGAAAGAAATGATTTAAAAATTATGGAAATTAGGTGAAAAAATCATATTATCGAACACTTGTTTATATCCAAATTAAATTATGGAATAATAGCAGCATGATACAAACCTAGAGTTTAAAACAGAAAGTTTTTCTTTGTTCCACAGTGAAATGGAATAAGGGGTATGTTTTTTATCTATTTGTGGACATTTCAAAAACAGGAAAATGAGCGTGAATTCATGGAATAAGTTATTCACTGCTAAGTATACACTGCTCTAGCATCAATAGAAAAATCAACCACAAATGTACTGCAATAACTTAGCAACGTGAATGGAAGTGTAGCTGTTCGATGATGCACATGAATACAAGATGCTAAATTGTATGAAAATGGCCTCAGGATATTGTTTCAGATTCTGTATTGGTTTCTGTATGAATAACACTGCTGCAGTGGAAAACAAAAGAAAACAAACAACTCTGAGTTTTTCTACTGGTAAAAAATATATCAGATAAAATCCAATATTCTTAGTTCAGGATCAGGAGTTCAAGTTAAATTATAAAAATTCACTTGGGCAGTTGCTTTATTTTTTTGCTCTATTATCCTGGATATTTGTTTTCTTGGCAAAAAAGAAAAAAATTCTTCACATTTCACTTCTCTTTTTGCTTTGATCCTTCAAGTGGGCCTAATCCCATGTTTGTAATAGCCTAATCCTCCAATATGGAAATTAATGTGCTGTCACACATATTCAGTGTTATGTTGTTACAGTGCCAGAAGGGACAATGGGCCTTGAAAAGAGCAAGACATTCTAAAAATAAAAATAAAAATTAATAAATAATAAAGAAAAATTATACCCAAGCAGAAAAATAAGTAATCTTTTTAATACTTATGTAACATGTGGCAAAAATTTGTATAATGTTACTGAGAACATAATTTTCTTCTCTGGGTTCGAAAGATCACACTTCTTTTTCCTTTCTTGGGCTAAACACAAAGGCATATATTTTCATTTCAGAGCACTAAAAAGGCATAGTCTTCTCGGTGAAAAAATATCACGGAATGAATATTTTCCTAAAATAGTCACATGAATCTTTGGAAGGTTTTTGGAAACATATCTTAACATTTCCAACAGCTCATTTTCCTGGGAAACGTATAAGAGAGGGAGAGAGCAATGGAAACGCCTCTCACCTTTTGGGAGGATGGGGTGAAGTTCTCAGGCTGATCCCATAGCAGATCCACCATCTCCATAACCTGTGCAAACATGAAGGGGTAGCCATCTCTACTCTTCACAGGCTCACAGGTTTCAGGTCACAGATGTATTTCTGGAGACCTTGTGACTTAGGCTTGTTGTTAGGTTAGTAGTCCCAATATCCCTCTTGAAAATTACCTTCCACTGTGCATATTTGCCTCTAGATGTTCAATGCATCCTCATGAAAAGCTTTTCTTTTCCTCTATGCTTTACTTTTCCTTGTGAATATTTTTTCTTGCCGACCCCTGTTTTAAATGCTGCTACTGAAGGAAGAAAAAAAATAAAAGAAACAAAGAAAAAACCCCAAATCCCCAGTCTTTTAATGTGCATTACATTTGAGAAAAGTGTCCATAATTGTTTTGCTGATACTGTAAATCTGCAAAGAGATTGAAAGTAACTTTAAGATTCATTTTAATGGGGATTCTCAGGGGAACTGAACTGTAAAATCATTGTCTGTAAGTCCATTTAAGAACTTGTCCCTTCATTCCACATCTCTCTTTCCCAACAGCACTTAGAAATGTGTTTTTAATTATCTTGAACATCTGATTAATTTTTACATTGCAAACTGCAGTCCTGGTGGGAAGATACTTGTCAAGACATAGCAGGAATAAAATACATCTTGTCTGAGAAGTATGGAATATGGTTAGTCCAGTTTTCAACTCTTTCATTGCTGTTCTTAAGCTTAATTTTTTTAAGCACTAATCTCAAAATATTGCTGGCAAAGAGTTTATTTGGTAGTTCATTATACTGCCCAGCAGGCAGTGAAATCAGCAAGAGCTTGGGCTTGTTGCGCTGCTCCATATGTTTATTTGCTAGCATGTACAGAAAACAGTCTCACACAAAGATCCTGAAAATGCTGAATCCAGCAAATATAGACAGAGAGGCTGGAAGAGAGGGAGTGGAGGATGGGGACTGAAATGTAGATGGGAAATTTCTCACCCAACAGAGGAGAAGGACATCAGGGCCTAGAGTGTACCCACAGGGATGTGGGTAGCAGCCCTGGTATGTTATGGGACCAGCCCTACCTGGGTCCCCTTAAGCGACCCTCTCCTTGTGGCATGGAGATGCCACTTCAACCTTTTCAGCCTTGGCTGGGGTTTGGCCCTCAGGCTGCCCCACAACTGTAGGCTGACCTCCAAAACCCACAGAAACCTGCAGCAACAGGTCAAAGACAAATCAGCCCTGCAGCCTTCTCTAATGCTCCAGCATCCAGAGCAGCCCCTGCCCCCCTGCTTCCCACACTGCTCAGTTGGATAAGGTGGAGATGTGGGATTTTCTGGATGACAAGATGACTGGTGTCCTTTCTAAGACTTCTCATTCCCATTCAGTTCCACCTCAGTGATCAATTTCAGCAGTACAAGAGAGGCAAAAAGATGATGAGCACTGCTAAAGTGAAGGAATCGTATGGAAGCTTTTTGATACCAGGTATACTGTGACTATTTTGGTTTTATTTCATTTTCAGAGGGCAGCTTTAGGGAGTTCCCCTTGTTGAATCAAGGACATAATCCTTCATGTTATACAAACACAGAAAAGAATAGCTGAACGAAAGTTTCTAGTCTCAGAATCCACATGAAAAGCCTCCAGGCAGCTCTTCTGCCAGACAAAGTGATCAATTAGAGGCTGTTTCAGCCCCAACAGGTAGCCTTGGATTTCACTGCTCTTATTTTTCCCATACTGAACGCCATAGACCATAGACCAGCAGTACATTGAGCAACATGATGGACCTCTGTAGCTTTAGTTGTTCTCCTGAGCTCCTTCAAATAAAGAAAACCTTGTTCAATGAAGTATGTTGTTGTGGTAGAACTTTTTCATATATTTCTAGAAGTCAGGTATACCTTGTGCTTAGAAGGGATTGATAGAGACTATGGTAAATCCATGATGGCTCTAAATTCCCAGAAGGTTTCATTAGTAATCTTGTACTGAAGCCAGAAAATTTTTAACTCCTAAACACATGGGCTTTTTATGCAAGTGACAAATCAGGAAAAAGGAAGAAACCAGGTTTTTAGAGGCATTTAAAAAGCTGTGGAAAATCATCTGTCTAAAGTACGAATTCCCAGAAAAACACAGCATTAGTAAATAGTGCAAAAGAATCTAAAGGGACATTTAGCTGAGATTATCTCTCCCTTGGATTTGTCCCTCAAATTCCTCCAAAGAAGAGGACATATTTGTGAGAAAATTTCAGTTGAAAACTTTCCTTTAGTAAAACACATAACCTGGAGACTTACTCCTTCATATTTAGAAATTTCTAGTGCTTGGTGTGCTAGTGGTGAAGTACTGAAATATTTTACTAATAGTCATCCTGTAAAATGGAGTTCATTTCCCGTGATATCCTACCCTAATGTCTTGGGCTGTTGTTAGAGTAAAATGTTTCTGTGCATATAGAAATTCAGGAACCTCAAAAAGCTTAGGACATTAACAAGTAGTAAAGACAAGTTGTAACACACTGATATTCTAAAGCCTTTAAACTGGCATATATTTTGGCATAATTCAAGGTATAATTTGGTGTAATAGATGCTTGAAGATATAGATTAGTCATGTGTCATAAGTTTTATACTCCCCAAAATACTTAAAGGAATATTTAACAATTTCCATCACACTTTCCCAGTACCCGATAAAGGTTTTGAAAAGTTTTCCTAATCTGTAACAGTATTATAGAAAATTATGGTATTTTATTCCTTAGGTGATTCCACTGACTTCAGATGATTTTATAGACTAGAGTAAACCTCAGGTTAAAAATTAAAATTTTATTTTTCACTCCCCCATACTGTGAATGTCATTCCAACCTTTGGATATGCCACAAATTAAAATAAGTCCCATTACTTAAATTTCTCAATCAAAATTTTTCAAGTAACTTTGTGAATTGGTCACTACCAATTAGATCTAAATGACAGAACACTGAAAATAAATCCTACATTTTTGTACAACTTCCCATTCATCTAAATTGCAGAGGAGGACAGGCTGTTTCTCATACAGGGCAGGACAAATGAAATCAAATACATTACTTCATGAAATAATTTGAGCAAAAGAAATAATTCAATATTACCAGATTATTCTAGAATAGCTCCTATGAAACTATTGGGAAGAACAGACTTCCGTGAAGTCAGTTCTGGCACTTAGTTTAATTCATGGAGGTCAGGAAGACAAGTCTATCTGCTTGGATAGTACATCATTCTTGTGCACTACAGAAGAGTCTTTGAAGAAATGGGTGCTGAGCACAAAGGTTTAATACTCCTATGTTCTTTCAAATACAGCCCAGTGTCAGTTTGACTATTTGAATGTGCTGTGCCTGTAAT
Organism: Agelaius tricolor; assembly: GCF_023055355.1. Taxonomy (NCBI): domain Eukaryota; kingdom Metazoa; phylum Chordata; class Aves; order Passeriformes; family Icteridae; genus Agelaius; species Agelaius tricolor. The sequence goes on from NW_027269261.1 coordinate 52,330,777, forward strand.
TGTTCTGCCTAGCAATGTATGAAAGTATGTAAGACTAAAGTAGATTAGAACAGTCTGTAACTTTCATGCTACCCTATACCCTAAGCAACCTTATCCAGTTGTGTGGCATCCCTGCCCATGACAGGAGAATTGGAACTGAATGATCTTTAAATTCCCCTCCAAACCAATGCATTCTCTGGTACTGTAGAAATGCCAATCCAAGCAAGATAGCAGTAAAGGTTTCTGTGAAATTTTCTGTAAACCAAAAAGTTTAAAGTTTTTACTCACTATTTCCTTTACATCCAGGTTGCAAAAGAAGTTAATTCCTCAGGAAGCAATGACATTGCATGTCAGCTCTGTCCCGCCTCAGTGTAGGATATCTTCTAAAAATAGCACAGTGCACTGGAACATAATATCAAAATTATGCATTCTAGTACATTTCTCTCTTCCAAGATAAGCAAAAGCAGGACTGATAGAAAATGCTGCTTTTGCCAAGTACCAGTATCAGCAGCAGGAAAGATGCTCAAAGGAAAGAATAATTTTTGATTTCATAAGAAGCATTAAAAAATTAAGCTGAATTCTTTTAAGACATTGCAGCAATGAGATGGAGATGCTTTGGTCAGTTAGAATAACCCTAAGTAGTTGTTATTTAGATTCATAGCTGGTTTTATTGAACAATTCTTTATGGTTTTTTTTTTTTTCCATATAGTTCTTTGCTTCAATTGTGCAATTGGTGATCATTAGTAAATCAGAATGCAGGAGCACCCATGATGGAATAAGGACAAAGATGTCAAAATGACATAGACCCCTAAGCCTTTTTGAGTATTAGGCTCTATTTAGCTCTCATTCCAAATGCATAAAAAATAAAGAAAATGTAAAATACAACTATCCCATGGGTTAGGAATATTTTAGCTTAACAGTGCATAAAAATCTCAGTAATTATGCAGAGTGTTTTATTCACACTCAATATTCTTAGCCTAATAAAATATATTGTCCCATGTTTTTAAAGGAAGTTTGTCTGCTTTAACATGGATATTGAATTAAAGAGCCCTAAAAGGAGGCTGTTTCAAAGGGCAGACAATTACTCTTTCTGAGAATTGGTCCTCTTTTGCATGCCACAGATTTACTAGTCATATTAAGAAAAACTTGACCCTGGGTCTCTAAATGTTTTCAGAACAAGGGTTGCTGATTCCAATGTCTACGTTTATTAATCCCAGCTATGATTATTAGCCCCATATAAGGTAAGTATTTTCAGATTATGATTTTAATAACAGTAATTCTGGGTGAGGCTTTAGCTAAACTGTCCAACTGAAATCAGGGTTATGATCCTTTCATGGCTGAGGTTAATACTGTAAATACCAGTTATGACCCTTGCTCAAGGACCGCTTCAGTAATTCACTGGAGTGAAATTACCTGTCTCTGGAAATGAAGATCCTCTAAAGGTTCTGGCAAGAAAGCATACAAAGTAATAATTAGGCGTCAGTGCCACAGAATGGGATAATGTAATCTTCAGTCTTGCTTAATTTTAGGAATATAAAGATTTCTTTCTTTCTAAAAATTCAGATTAAAGGGAGAAATAAATTTTGTAATTTACACCTCTGACATTAAGCTGAAAAGCAGCACTCCAGACACCTGCTTCAGAATTGTCATTGTTTCCATGGTGCTACTTTCCATCACCTATTTTTAATAGTTTACACAACAAGATCAAGGGTGTCCCAGCTGTTACTGCCACTGTTGCTAAGCAACCTTTAAATCAGAGTTCAAGAAGACAAAGAATCATGCTTGAAAAATTTCTCAAGTGTCTGCTTTCCCTTTTCTTCTTCTGTCTACACTATTTTTCAGATGCCATGTTTTCTGTTCCTTTTTTTTTTCCCCTTTCAAATTCTGTGTGAATCAATCATAGTCTCCAAAAAGAATAAGCCACCTTCTAGCTGCAACAGCCACTGTATCATGCCAGAGAGGAAGTTAGGGCATTAAATAGAGAGCTTAAAACATTTACCTTCTTTTTTTTTCAATTAAATCCAAATATTTTTAGAGCTCTGCAACCTGCAGCTGCTGTTGTGTAACATCTGTGCATGACTGCATCATGGACTGACACACCGATCAATGGAGAGAGATTCAAAGCTTGCAGGGAATTTCAATGCCCCCCTTGTGCCTTCTGGAATCTTAATGCTGTCACCTGCAAAAGCCTCAGAGGTCAAAAACACACAGCAAGAAGGAAAAGTTAGCATGGGTGAATCTGGAGAAGTCTGGCACTGGATCTTTGTCCTGGAATGTCATTATTTTTCAAACTTTTTTGCTCAGCCATTAGCATCCCTCCCCCTGCAATACTAATTGTGTGACAAACAAACAGCAGCATGTCTTTTTAGTTAGGTACATTATCTGTGTTAGTGTTAAAAATAAAGCAGTGCTGTGGAATGTACCAATCAAGAAAAATCCTGTATTTCATTTAAAATCTTTGTTTGGTTAATAGCCATCCTCTTACTTAACCCATCCAAACTTCAATGCATCCAAGTAATTTTTTTTTTCTGTTGTTTCCTAGATTCTCCCTTTTCTGCTCTTGCAATTCTAAATTCTTCATCCCGTATCATACCTGCTCAATCTCTTTACCTTCTTTGCACCTCTCACTACAAGCCACTAGGGCAGTGTTTAGTCTTTATTAGCTTCTCTTGTAAATTTATGCTACAGGATTTCTTTTCTTTGCAAAACACTGTCGTAATAAATTCTCTTTCAAATTCTGCAGATGACATACTCTTTTTGTAACTGCTCATCACATGTTCACACTTCCAAATCCACCATCCTCACAAACTGCTGTTTCTGGGTTTTTAAACTTCACACTAGTCCATAGTGTTCCAAACAGCAAAACAATTAATTAATCTTATATAAGCATTTCAAGCAGCTGTTTTCAATAATTTTTTTTTTTGCTCAGTTTCCAGTTTGAAAATAATTCCTTTCAAATTCAATGTTTATAAAAGTTTGTTGGTCATAGAGGCAGAACTGTGGGCAGCTCCATCACCTTCCCTGACACACTGCTGCCTCAAAAGCAATACTCAACTTCAGAAGCTGACTAGAAGGTAAAATAGCTTTTTCTGTGTGTTTCTTCAGCCCTCAGCCTTACTGTTTCACCTCTTTATAGAGACTTCCTCATGAAGACTGACAGTTGGATGGCATTACTTTATTTATTCTTGTTTATTTGCTTGCTTATTTTCAGGAAACAGAAGCAGGGGAAGAGATACCTTACAGAGATGCTGCTGATCTGCCAGATGATGCAACCTTTGGTCTCTCTTCTTAGCCATATAAAGAAGCTGCCACAGGGAAATAAGTTACTCAATCTGTGAAAGCATTTGACCTTTATTTTCATTTCATCTATGTTGGTGTAAATTAGGAGGAACCTCATCACAGTTACAGAATGGCCAGCAAAGTAAAATTGCTGTAAGTAGAGGAGTTGACACTTAGAGTTTTATCCAAAAAGTAAATCCACTGTTTATTATGCTCTCTAAATTTGGTACCTCTATACTGAGTAAATTAATAGATTGTGCTCCAGATTTATTTCATTGATTTCTGTGAATCCTGCCAAGGAAAGATAGTCTCTTAAAACTCCTAGGACAAAACTTACAGATGGCAGTGTATCTGTCCTCACTAATACTCCGAAAATACTTTATGGTTTTGTCTGGATCCTAAACTCTAGATTTTTTTATCCCAAAATTCTGAAGGCATATACTCCAGTTACATGAATGCTGTTGCCGTATTATTTCCTATATCAAGCCCAAGGCTGTGAATAGGAAATTTTCTGGCAGACTCATTTGGAAGTTGTGAAGGTTGCCTTTTTGAAAAAGAAATATGGGAGCTGAAGCTCCTTATTATTATTCTGCAAGGTGTTTTTAACACCTTTGCAGTTAAATATCTTCTTCAGAGTGTCTGTGTTTAGCAGAATTTTCTTTGCAACCATTTAATGAACAAGCTTATTTAAGAATGGCAGCAGAATGTAGGCCCAGATCTGCACCCCTGGCATCTGACTTGGGGGCTGAAGGCACACCAGCCCTGAGGACTGAGGAGGAAAGGTTAAGAGTGTGATTAATATTCACTTGCTGTAGGAGTCTGTGCCTTGGTTTACCCTCCAGAGGCGAGCACAGTTTTACAGAGTAAAGCTGGATGTCAGCATCCAAAGCCGGTGCTCGGGCACTAGCAGCTGCCAGCCCTGCCAGAGCAGGAGCCTCTCCGGCAGTGGCACCGTGCAGCAGGCACAGAATTGCTCCTGAACAGCTCCCAGGAGATGTTAGCATGGTTGTCTCAATAGTCAGCTGCATGGCAGTAATTCCTCAGCATTCAAATTATTGATCAGGGCCTCTCTGGGCTAAGCGCTGTGCAAGCACACAATGAGAGCAGGGCTGTTTTTCCCCTGAATGGCTGTATAGGTTCCTGCAACACACACTCACATGAGCATTTCTCACTCTGAGGGAACATTCCCTCACACTAACAAGAGGTCACAGGGAATGTTGCTGCAAATACGTATGCTTTGCTTTCCTGCTTCGAGTCCTGTGTAAATTAGGATCCAAATCATGCAATGAGAGATTAAATTTACAGTGCAGCACAAGATAAACAAATGAATCAAGGGTGATTTAATCAAATACTGCACCATTTTACATGCTCAAAGCAGTTCAGCACAGCTATCACTCCTGGCATTTCAATTTCTGTCACTATGTAAGACTAAATCAATATTAACAATGCTGGCATAACACAAATGATAATAGCTTAAAACTCATATTTTCCTGCCAGAATTAAAATTTGATCTCATGACTTGGATTGCAAAGGTTCTTCCTAGAGTCTGTTAGTTGCACTATGTGACAGACACAATACTCTTCAACTCCTACTCTTTTCATGGTAATATAAACAAAAAGAAAATGATTATATTAGAATACAGGTGTATCTCAAAAGCACTTCAAAGATCAGGACAAAAAATCTGAAGACTTCAGGCCTCTCATGGGTCAAATACTTATTAATATTAATAAGTCTCCAATTTCATTGATGGGCTTCATCTTTTTCATTTAGCAAATCTTCTGTTATGAAACCATCAAAGAGTAATTCATAAGCATTAGTTCATCTCCTCCTAAATCACAAGTTATCACCGTAAAGAACTGTAAAAGATTTTTTTTACTACTAGATAGTATTGCAATATAATCAGGAGAATCAAAAAAATTTTAAAGTAGTCCTGAAGCAACTAAAAGATAGCTACACAAATAAGCAGAGAAATGTTAAAACAGTAAACAAAGAAGAAACATTTGCTTTCTCTTTTCAAAGATATCATATTGCATTCTTTATTCTAGTTCTGGAAAACAAGCCACTGATGACCAGGAGCAATCGATTTTCCCTCACAGCTGTTTTCTAATTACTTCTGAACACTGAGAATTCCAGCACTGTACTCAGTTGTACAAGGAGTCCCTTCAATTGGTTTCCCTATTACAGCAAGTGTCCTCTTGGCCTACTACCCACACATGTATCAAAAGTTAGGGGTGCTCTCATTGTGGTGCTGCCTTTTAGCTGTGCTGAATGAGTCAGAGATTTTACACTGCAACAGACAGCAATGAAATGCACAAGTCATTAGCACAGATGCACTTGCAGAACTTTTTCTTTCCTGAACTGTCTGGTTCAGTTTTCCTAAATTGTAGGTGTTTTTGGATCGGCGGGAGAAATGTGGCACGCAATATGAGTGATCAGCAAGTCTCGAACTTTATTGATAGTCACACATATTTATATTGGTGTTAATGAAGCTCATACATATTGCAAAGGAAAGTTCATTATTGGTTAGTTACTTATCGGCCAACTACGCCTACTTCCGTACTCTTATGGTTATTCAGTTGCTACTTCTGCATTCTTGTGATTATTCTGCTGAAACTATCCTCAAATTTTTGGCAAAAGACCCTCTTCTCTATCCAGTTGTTGCACCAAGGGCACAATGTCCTTGCCCATAATTGGACACTGACTGCTGGCTTCTAGACTTGTCTCCTTGCTTAACCAGCAGTATCATGTCTATGTGACATTTCTCAGCTAGCCAACTGTCCACAAAGCTCTCCACAAGGTGTGATTCATTAACTTCTGAGAACTTCAACTTACTAGATGTTCATATGAATATACACACACAAACATACATGTGTGTATACTTCAGAGAGAGACAAATGCACATGTGCATTAATATCCATATATGCTGTCAGGTGAAGGATTCACAAATCACATTAAGAAGGAGTAAGGGAATCTGATCACTTGGTGCTCTGAATACTTTTTAAGTAAAACGCAAAAAATTGACAGGGAGAGGCACACCTAAAGTTCAGAAAAAGAACCTTAGAGCTACTATGGACTTCTTCAGGTATTATATACAATTATGAAAAAAGGGTAGCAAGGAGCGTTGTTTGGTTCTGCATTTTTCTTCCTTGTGTCTCTTTAATTCTGGCAATTCAGCAACTATTTTGTGCCAATCCTAATATGCAAACAGTAAAATTATTTTATTTTGACCTACTTCCACAACCCTTAACTTATACAGAGATATCTGATGAATTAGATAGAAATATAAAGACTCAGATCTCATTTTATAGTAAACTATTCCTGAAATCTTGAAGAAGCAGATTCTGGCAGATCTTCAAAAGCTCAGGCTGCACTGAGCAGATTTCCTACAGCTCAGGAATGCACTGGGGTGAGGGTTCAGGCACATAGCTTTAAAGCCCAAGAATCAGCTGGAGTGAGATGAGAAAGGACCTGCCAAAGAAAAGTGATAGGATTCCTAGAGCTTTATTCTATTAATTCTATTTGAAAATAAAGGAACAAATATATTTTTTTGCCAGCTAATGAGCAATATATTGCTCATGACCAGAATGCTAAGTGTTTTGTGAAATTTTGGATATAAATACAATTACTATATTATTTGTTGACCCATAACAGAGGAAAGGCTAAGTAGCCATGTTCTTATTTTCTTCTACATAAAATAAGAAATAAAACTGTTATCAGAAATTTTATGTTGTGCTAGATGCTGGGATTTTTTTAATAACAGATTATTACTATTGTTAATAAAATTGCAGAATCTTCCTCTTTCTCTAGGTTCTATGTAAATTTAAGAGTGAATTTGTGGTAATATGTTCAACTTCCTACAAAATACTGGATTTAATAGATTTGATTTAGAATTTAGCTGTAATTTTATGCTTTGTTTGACTCTTTTTCCTTCTTCTAGGAAAAAGCATGCCTCCAAATGCAGTTCCTAACCCAACATGTGAAGTAATGCTCTATTGCAGTCCTTATTCCATAAAATATACTTTGACAACATTTGTAATTTCTTGTAGTCTTTTGTCATCTAATTAGTACATGCCATTGTAAGGATCAAATAAATGCTGATCTTGTTTCTCCTGAACCATATGGTTCAAATAAAAGCATGCACTTCAGTCAAGGGAAACATTTGTTCTTTTTAGTCCTTGTTGGATTTGAGGAAACAGCATGCATTTCCACAAGAAAATGCTTTCTTTCAGAAGACAACATTTCAGTTTCTATCCCTATTGCCTACTTCCAACTGAATTTTATTTCTTTTTACCTCTCTTTCTTTGGAGTCAAAAATAGAACAGAAAGTTCCAAGGATCCAAACATCAATTTTGTTACCTGAATCTGCTGTGTTTGCTGACCAGGGCTCTGGAAGCTCTGTTGCCTCTCTCATTGGGCTGTATCCAGCAGCTGCCTTGAGTCTGGGATCAGTCAGCTAAAAGTGAATGTGGAACTGGAGTCTATTTGAGTATGGAGGCAAATTTAATTGAATGCTATTGCAAACCTCTAAAGGAGAAGTAGGAGAATTTGAATCAAGCATTCCAGATTAATGTTGCAGTAGGAGCTTTGAACAAGACCTTTAAATCAGTTTCTAGATTGGCACATGGATTAAACTAAAGCCTTAAATGAAATGAGTTCAGAATGCAATTATTGAATGCAATGAATTTCAATTTCTAATGAGTAGAAAAATGACAAATCTAGTCAAATCAAACTGACTATTTGGTATTGTCCACAATATTCTATGGATGAGATTGAAGTTGTAACTTTGTTCTGTGTCACGATCACAATCTGTACTTCAATCCTTTTTCCTTCATGCTCATTCTGAGTCCTATAGTGAGTCACTTACACTTACATAATATAAATATTTCAATCATTTAACTATGATTATTTTTAAAGCCATTGCTGAAATAGAAATGAGTATCTCCCAGCACTGTGTATTCCTATAAGGCCCTTATAATCAGGATGATCGCTTAATTATCATGTTTGTTTCCACTAGGGTATACCAATTAAGAGATATAACCACACTGCTGTACTTTCCTATTAATGCTTTTCTACATTTAAAGTAAGATCACACATTTCAGCAGGTGTAACTTTTAATGGTAACGGAAGATTTTCCAAGGATATTGAGTTATTTTGCCATCTGTTTCTTATGCTGGTATTCTTAAATTACTAGAAACTAGACATTGGGTGAGGGTTTTTTCAGAGCTTCCAGAATATTAACTTTATTTTATAGCTTTCACAGATACATTCAAGCTAATATTTTAATAAAAATACAGCTGTCCTGACTAATGATTCCTCAGAAGTGCTATTTTCACAGATCTGACATCCCAAGTCATTTTGTGTGCATATTGTGCTAGGTAGTTACAGCAGAAATATGTTTTCTGAAAAAATTAATATGCTGCATCCTTTGCTTCTCTCTACTCTGAACATAAAGCTCAAAGCTTCTTCTGCCTTTTCTATTTTTAATTCTATAAAACGTTTGATTGTGTTCATTATGACCTTGCTAAAAAAAGAGACAAATAATGCAAAGTTTACATTTATTTCCAATGAATATTGAGCAGATCAGAGTTATCTAAGTTGTTATGCTGTCTTCACCACTATTTAAACTTATTGTGTCACATTCTTCTATCTCACTTTAAAATCTGTTTCATACTGTGAGACTTGGCTCTCTTCTAGAAGGACGAATTTCAAAAAAGGAGGTTTTAAACACTCTGAAGTGTTTAATACATAAAGTATTCACAAAAGTGTCCATTAACAATGTCTAATTATTCTGAAATTTGCATTAACAAAAGTAACTGGAATATATTAAAAAATTACTTTAAAATATGTGTGTACATTTTCCCTGCGTAGTGCTATAAAGAATATCCATGATTTTCAACTAGATTTCTGCTAATTGCTCTGTTATACACCTACTTAATTAATTTGGAATTATTATGTCTACAGAAGACACTATTAAAAACACAGTGTTGCAAGTCTCAAGCACAATTTCTGCAATATCTGGGTGTCTCATGTGTCTCTCATTTTAAGTCTGAGTCTTGAGTAATCACAGTATGTTTTATAGTCTTATTTTTTTTAGCAATTGCAGCATTACAACTGCCAGAAGACTTTCCAAGCCATTCTCTTCAATAATAACAGCTTAGTTAGTGGGCAGTTCTGACTACTCTTCTGTTTTTGTAATGAGTGTGATGGTGAGTTAAAGTTAGTAGCAATTTTCATAAATTCACAACTCCAGAAGTTGATATTTCAGGAAGAAACACAAAATAAAGAATTGTGAGACACAATTGATTCTGTTTCTCTTTTCATAGTACCTTTCAACTGAAACAGATTTATAAAAATAAAATTCCCTTTTACATCCAATTTCCCAATAGTTTTTTATTTATTTCACTCTTTTTGTGAAGTACATATATTGTGCTGAGGACTATATAGTCATTTTTCTGTAAAGCCTGTCACTGTAAAACTGATTTTCTTGCTGTTTTGCCAAACTAAAATATTAATTTTGGACCAGAAGGAGTTTTCCCATAAACTTGGGTTGCATTGATTACTTCCAGATATTAAAAAAAAAAAAAAAAAAAAGGAATGTTATTTCTCAGAACAAATCAGAGTGAACGATTTTTGGGATTTTTTGGGGTGGGTTAAGGGTTTCTGGGTTTTTGGTTTTGTTTTGGTTTCTTTTGTGCAAGAATTTCACTGAAATATTCTGGTACAGATAGAGAAGCAAAGACTTACTATTTGGCTGGGGGGAATGCTAAAGCCAAGCATTCTGCATGAGGTCTGACTCTCTCCAAACAGAGAGGGATTTTCTTTCCAAAATATTCCCATGTGAATGCTCACTAGGGCTTGACACAAGTAGACAGCCTTACTCCAGGACGTTTCCTTTTTCATCAGGAGCTCAGTCTCAGAGCTGCAAGACCTGGATAAGACTTTACCTACAGATAAAGCTCAGACAGTCAATCTTCTGTTTACTTCCCAAAACCTGACTGCATATAGAAAATATTTTGGGACTCAATGAAGAAATTATTATGTATCAAAAACATTTCACCTTTACACATGTAATCTAAACAGACTGGTAGGGCAATAGTGATTTGAATTGGTATTAATTTCCAAATTAAGAATCCTAAATGTAGGCATCTTTTAGTGAGGATACACATGTGCAATAAGTGGTTGACCTTCAGTTAATAGAATTAACAGCAATCTAGGGCTCGGCTCAGTTGCTTAAGCATTGTCATCTAGTGCAATAGAAGCAGTCCCCATTTTCCCAATAACCATCCAAATCCCACAGCCAGAGAGCTATGAAACTTTCTTAAACCCTGTGTTATTACTCTCGTCCCCGTGTCAAATGTTGTCAATTGAATGGTGCCTCTGGTCTTTAGGTGTGTCAGAACATGAAGAGTGATTCAGGTCATCCTAAAGCAGACACCAAGCAGCAGCCTGTTTAAACTCAGGCTTGCCCTAGTTCTTGGTTTTTACTTCTCCAGGATATATTGTCATGCAAATAATTCAATTTTAAACAACAGGCATAGAATCCTTTATGATTATGCCTCATTCAATTCCTGCTTGTCATGTCAAACACAGGCCAAAAAATGAAGGATAAGGCAGCAAATGGGAAAGAGCCAGCATATATTTTCTAGGAAGAATGGATTCAGCAGCATGCACAGCGAAAAAAAAAAGGCATAAAACACCATCCTTGCAGACAAATAATTTGTTATAGGCTTATAGTGATAATTTTTTGTTCTGCAAATTTTTGAGAATGGTTTTCAAATGGAATTTTTAATGAAAATAACACAGGAAGATTCTGATGGTTTCAAGGTGAGTCTTATTCTGAAGTTCTCTGAAATCATACATGTTACAGTCATTAAAAAAAGCCCAAACCAAAGCCACACAGATGAGGCATACTGGAACAGAGAATAGTTTCTATTGTTTAATAATACATAGGAAAGAAACACCAGTGCCTTCTATTCATAAATTAAATGAGAATCTGAGTTCTACAGCTTCAGTTTCCCAGAAGTCTAATTCCTCTCATCACAAAATTTTTGAGATGAGAGACTCAATATGAGCAGAAATAACATATGGAATGTAAGATAATATCTCCCACTAAAGACTGAAACTGGAAGACTGATACAAAGATTCGGTGTGGGCATATTGTGTTGATTCTGAATAGTTGTGCCCTGGCAGCCAGGAGGGCCAAGTGTGTCCTGGGGGGCATCAGGCACAGCATGGCCAGCCAGGCAAGGGAGGGCATTGTCCCACTGCTCTCAGGCTGGGGGCAGGCTCACCTTGCATGTTAGGGGCAATTTTGGGCCCACAAAATTGCCCCTAGCAATTGCCCCTACAAAACCACAACATAAAAAAAAAAAAATTAAACTATTAAAGAGTGTCCAAAGGAGGCTCAAGAAGACGGTGAACGGCCCTGAGAGGAAGCCATATGAGGAGTAGCTGAGGTCACTTGATTTGTCCAGCTTGGAGAAGAGGAGACTTAGGGGAAACCTCATGGCAGTCTATAGCTTCCTTGTGAGGGTAAAAGGTGGGGCAGACACTGATGTCTTCACTCTTGTGACCAGTGATAGGACTCAAGGCAACAGCATGAAGCTGAGTCAGAGGTGGTTTAGGTTGGATATTAGGAGAAGGTTCCTCATGGAGAAGGTGGTTGGGCACTGGAACAGGCTCCCCAGGGAAGTGGTCAGGCTCCAAGCTTGTGAGTTCAAGGAGTGTTTAGACAATGCTCTTGGGCACATGGTGTGACTGTTGGATGTCCTGTGCAGGGCCAGGGGTTGGACCCAATGATCCTAATGGGTCCCTTTCAACTCAGCAAACTCTATGATAATGTCTCCAAAACTGGGAGAGTTTTCTGTATTTTTGCTAGCAAACACATGAATAAGGACTGCCTGTCTGATTGACAAAAATTGCTACGCTAAGGTATATGATGCTGCTTTTTAAGGAGTCATTTCCAGTGAGCTATTGTTCTGATGAAGTCACAGTCAATATTTCAGTATGGATTTGTAACCTGAAATTAAATATTCACATGATATGAGCATGATCCATCTGTGGAATTGCTACTCCTTAGAAAGGAAATTTTGGGAATTTCCTCAAGGAGTTTTAAAGCAATTCATAATAGTATAGAAATGCAGTTTTTTCCTACCTTTTAAACAGAAATTAATAAAAACCTAATATTTTCACCTACTTACTATACCACAACCTCCAGCAAGTATTCATCTACTCAATTAATGCTGTTCAGAATTCACATATTGAAGTCTTTAAATACGTTTAAAACTGCTTGTTGATTTTAAGTTTGTCACCATCAATTTCAGAATTTACATGAGTAACAGAAGTTTACCTTAAAGATTATTTGTATTTGGATTTTTAGGTAATTTTGGTCTCTTTTACTTCAATAAGGAGCAACATTAATATCTGCTCAGACAGAGAAAATAGATGGAACTGAGCCAAGTCATCCATGATAAGACAATTCCTACTTGGAATAACTAGGATTCCCACAGCAGCTATTAAATATTTTGTTTGTTTCTTATTTGAATGGCTGGTTTCAGCTTCTAGGTACTGACTCTGGATATAAGAAAAGTAAATGCCTTAAACTGTTAAGGAACCTGATAATCACCAATATTTTTTTCCACTGAAATACAACTACACTGTAATCAGCTGACATCTCTATCTTCTTCTTACAAGCACTGAAGCCTGCTTTGCAAAAGCATGAAGAATATCACCATTCACACAGGGTTTTTTGTGGCACTTTGCTGAATTCTTTGCAAATGGTTCAGTTTTGCAGCTTTATTTCAAGAAGTGGGAACACAGGAATTGTGAATGGCATTCCAATATTAAAACTTCTCTAAATCTTACAAGAAAAATTTCAGTGTCTTGCTTCTGCTCTTCCCATTAGTCTTTTTTGCCACAGCATCTCACTGACAAGAGACATTAAGTCATTTGTCCACTATGGCTCTTATTTCCTCTCTGGAATCTTGATTTTTACTAACAGCTCTGTCTTCTGTATAAATTTCCTGCACCACTTACTACAAGACATTTGACTTCTTATTTGATTCTGTTGGATCTGGCTGTGCGTAAATGGTCCTTTTTTACTCAGAAATCATTCATCTATTTCTGGATCTTCATCTTTATTACTAATTGCTCCAATCTGTTCAACATCCATCAGTTTTATTCATGATTTCTGGGTTTTTTTCTGAACCGTTTCTAGGTATGCTGCATAAGGGTTGGATGTTAAATAACCTAATATTTGTGGAGTTCCACTGGAAAATGTAGTGCCTATTCCCCATTGACACACAGTCTTTTGAGATCCATCCATTGGATTTTGCAATGAGATCTGTTGATATTGTGTAGTGTTAATCAGAGTTCTGGGTCACACTGTGTCCCATGCCTATCATGGTCAAAATATCAAGTATCTGCACTTTTACTTTTCCTAGACAATTTTTTTTTATTCATTAAACACTAGAATCAGGTTTAGTTGACTAGATCTAAGTTATATAAAATTATTTTGGCTAGCATTAACTACATTCCTATCGCTGAATTTCTTATCAGTGAATTTTATACCAGCATTTCCGCTATTGCTTGGGACTGATATAAGGCTTACCAGCTACTGACTGTGGCAGATTAACAATTCTTCAAGCTGCTGGAATTTCTTGTTTGGAGATTTATTAAAATGAACATAAGAGAAGCAGACATTTCCTCAGCCAATTTTTAAGGACTCTTGAATATTATCTTAATTGAATATATTTATTCATGGTAGATGATGCTTGAAGTTTAGCAGCATGAAGTGCTGTGATTTTCCATCACTTTTATATCCTAAAATGTAAAATATGCTCTCATTTTTTTCTTTCTGAGAAATGAAGTCACTGCCTCACAGGGAGGCAAGATAAAGGCATCAGGTCCTCACAGCAGGAACCAGGCTCTGTTGCTGCCACAAAGATGAGAATTTAACTTGACTGGAGTAGGACAGCAGTTTTAAGTTACTCTGAAAGGATCTCTGGAAACAACAAGAAGTCTCAGGTTTTTAGCAGCATTTTGTTCAGTATTATCACTTTCCTGAGTTTGGGACCATAACCTCAGCCCTTTCCTCATTTAGTTCTTTGAGAATTGATAATAGTCCCTGACATTTTGCTATCACTGCAGAGCTAGTTTATCCTTCATTTTTTGTGTTTCATTTTCTTGGTTGCTATACTAAGCAGGAATATTTATAACAAATATGCTCTCTTTTTCATTTATTGAACAACTCTTAGTAAGGATTTTGTCATAGATGGTTTGCAATGAATATTGCTTTAAGATGGTTATCTCAGTCAAAGAATTATTCTGGTATCCTTACATTTCCTTAGCAGTTTTCAAAATTTCATCCTTTCTAATTATTACTTTGCTTGCTATTTTCTGTTCTCATCTATGTTTCTCATCTATATAATAAATATATGAATAGATAAAATCATATTTATGTACATCTACTATCTTAGGTCTATGAAATATAAGATAGATAGATAGATATAGATATATTCTATTTCTGTCTCCTGTCTTGCCTTGTTTTGCTAATGAACTTTTACAAAACATCATTCTTCATAATTATGGAACCATACTTTTTTGTGTGCTAACTCATCCTTTTCAAAAACTCCCTATATTAATCCATATTTCTCTCAGTCTATCACCTTTGCTTCCTTACAGACAATTCCTATCATGCTTCTCATAGTCTTTTAAAAAAAAATCTATTTATAGTGTCTGACAGAAGATTTTGAATGCTGAAAGGTGATCATATCAAAACACGAGTACTACTAATAATACAAACTATCTTCTTTCCTCTGGAGTACAGTTCCCAAGATCACCTAAGGTGTTATTTCTGGTGAAAACCCCCAAAACACAGTTTGAGGGAAAGATGCTTTCCTGGTTTTGTGCATTTGTGTGTAAAATAATAAATAAATAAAGAAATAAGTTATTTTGGACTGGGAACTGCAATCCAAAGACTATTTCAGCTTTATGACACCAGGCAGGCTCTGATGAGCTATTTGCACTCTGGCTTCTCTGATACATAGTGCATCAAATGATAAAGGCATAAGTGCAAGGGCTCCAACAACTCCGTTTTGCAAAAAAACCTAAATTCTTGAATTCTTCCAAGTTTTAGCAAATTGGAGAAGGAAAATAATATGGAAAATAGTAATAAGTGGCACTAGTTGGATTTAATATTAAAATGTATGGGTTTGTAAAACTAAGCAGCTTTATCCTTTTTATCAATGTATTGCCAACTGAGAAAAAAAATTTACATGGAATGTCCTCTCTTCGAGGAGCTGATTTTAATGATGGAAATGAGTTTAGCTTTTGAGTTGAGCTGTTGAGTAATTGGTTTATGTTTTCTTTAAGTAATAAAGAAATCCATTTTACATAGGTTTGTGCAAATATATTTAAACTAGAATGTATAACCTTGATGGCTATTTAGGAAAATGTAATCAAGTTGTTACATTCAGATCATTTTCTGTACTGAATTGATGGATCAGTAGATAAAGCTTCAATTACAGTCACAGAATTGTAATTTTAATTGGGAAATTACATAGGCAGTGTTCACTATGACCAGAAAAAATTAGACTAATGAAAGCAACAACTAAGCCATTTTTGAGATTATGCACCAGTATTAATTAAAGCAAGCATCTTTTTCATTATAGTTGTTAAAATGTCTTTCAGGGGCTGCCTTATAAAGACTGCCTTTTGATGGTCTGAGAAATGTAAACTAGAGGCAGGAAGCTGATATTTGGCCCACATTCTGGGTTGTATCTATTATGTCACATGGGAATTTTAGTACTTTCAGCTGGTGAAAATGACTGGTTGAGTTAGATGCTTTACAAATTCAGGAGAGCGGGACCTTAATGCCTTACTTTAATAATAAATGTTTGAACACTATAGAGGTAAAAAAAAAATGGTTTGGGTTTTCCAAATATGTCCAAGGATTCTGTAACCCAACTCCCATAAAGTTTGGTGCCCCTAGGCACCTTTGAAGAATACCCAGCATAGTAGTAGTGTTATGTCTTTTAGAGCTTTTAAGAGAAAGTGAGACACGCTAAGACAGGCAAGACCCTCTTTTGGCATATTTATGACATCTGGCTACCTGTGCTTACAGGTTTAGCACAGCCCAACTGCATCAAGACTCTTTACAGTCTTTAAGAGATCACTTTTGTGTTTTTAGCACCTACAATCAAAAAATTGAAGCTTGAAAAACTGTAAACCTTGGCAACTTGATCTAAAATTATTTAAGATGTAGTGACTTGTTGACCTCATTCCATGTAATGTCTCGGGAGAAGTTACACTGTCTTTGGTGAAACAGTTACAGACGTGCATTCCAAATTGTATAATACTGATATAAGTAAAATCATACTCCAAAACTTGGCGTCTGGGAGGATAAATGAAAATAAGATGACATTTAGAGACGTATGGTATTTCCATTTGGAAACCTTTATGCTTTGGGAATATTTTGATATAAGAAAAAATCTGAAATACAAACAGAAGATGAATTAAAGATGGCAAATGCATCTTAAAATTGGGACACCAGATGACACTTTTTCCCTACCAAGGAGGTAAGGAAACCTGAACAGTACCTCCCTGTTGATACCATGTTAGCTTCATAGTCAATGTTATTGAGCTGTGTGGTCAACTGCTTACTTTTTCTTGCTCAGACTGGGGCTGCATCTGGCTTTCTGAATAGAAGGTAAAATAAGGTTGTGATCTACAGAGCACCTAGTTTCTCTTTATACATTTTCAACACTGCAATCAGTAGTTGCTACAGACCTGTCTATATCTGCTCTTTAACATGCAAAGAATGTCAGCAGCATAATGATAATTGTAGCAATAAAGTTGTTTAATACTAAAAAGTTCCAGGGAAGGCGATTCCATTTTCATATAAAGACACTGCTAGGTGGACGTTCAGGAGGTACAGGGAGGTAAGAGGCAGGTTTTCCATACCAAAAATGTGAAGAATACATTCCTTGTGGGTTTTTTTGCATTAAGGAAAAGAAGGTTCTGCTTTTATGAGGGTCTGTGAAAGCAGCTTCTTTCTGCATGCTTCTCATTCCAGTTCTGGCTACTTATCATTTATGACAACAAACATAATGGACCTTCTAAGCTATAAATTCCCCTTTTACTTTTCTATTTTCTGCATTCTGGAGTTCATGAAGCTCTTCTTGGAAATAGAATATTTGTACTTTTTAAATGTTCTCATCTTCTTCTCAGCCAAACTGTTCTAGCTCTGTTCCCTGTGATATTATAGAATTGCTATGAGTAGGACTTTGTCATAGGAATTCTTCCCTTTACACTACTTATTGTGTAAACAGAAAGCAAGAATTCTAGGAAAAGAAAGTATGATTTATGCTTTAGACACCTAAAACTGCCTACAGGAAATTAATTTATCCCCATCTACATGAGAATGTCCTAACATAGTGTTAGATAAGTCAGCTAGAGCTTGCAAATGATTGTATTATTTTTAGTCTCAACAAAAAGTTCATATCTGTTATTCAGAAACACCATGTCCGTACATCTGTTATTCAATTGCACACAATTTGGCTTTGGCTAAATAATGCTGTGATGCAATAAGTTGTGAAACAAATCAGGCCATCTTCAGTTAGGGAATTCAAAATAACAACAATCTTTAAAAAAAAATACATGGATCTTACCTCCTTGTCTATGAAAAGTGAATAACTATATTTCATGTCACAAAAATACCAGGAAGATTAATATATTATTCCTTTGATACATTCAAACACTGTAGCAGTGTCACGGAGAAACTGATGAGAATATTAATAATTCTGTATTCAGAGACTCAATTAAATCATGTGCAGTAAACAAAGCCTGGTGCTGAGCCCTGAACAAAGGGAGGGGAATGAGACCCTGAGCTGTTTCTCATATGCTGTTTCTCAAAGCATGAGCTTTCCCAAGCAATAAAAAAATCTGAGAGACAGTCAGAAATAGTACAGTGTTTAATGAACAAATGATATATACCCTGCATTATTATCAGCATTAATTCTGACATTTCCTAAGTTTAGACTTCTTGGCTTTTAACCCCAGTCTTCTCTAACGCATTTTTGGATGCATTCTAGCAAAAGTCTTCCTAAATGCTTTAGTCAGTGTAGTCCTATCGTAGTCCTACCAGGCTGCACAAAAACACTGAGACAATGACTGTCCTTAAGATGTTTTCTGTATAAATAGGTGCAGTTTTTTCAGAGTGCTTTACATTTTTAGGGGTTTTTTAATAAGAACAATGCTTCTTCTTTTTTTCCTCCTGCTAAGGCTTTCAAAGTGGCATACAGTTAAGGGCAGCCGAGTGTCTCCACCAAAACAGCTTTCTAAAGGATTGGCTTACAGTGGGGTTCTCAGCCAGAGGTCAGGGTGTTACAGCCACCCTGCCCTGATCATGTTGCTGAAAGGGAAATGAGTCTCCTCTAAATCCTAGATAGACAGGGCAGGCTCCTGGCAGTGGAAGAGAAGGTTCTGGTATAAAAAAGATTGTGATTTTCTGAGCTATAAACAATTGAATCTCACATGTTTTAGTGCAGACATTTGAATATTGCTGGAGAAATATTTTCTGTAGGATTCACGAATTCCAGCTAGCTTTTACAGACAGCCCTTACCCAAATATTTTGAGCACACAAACTGAGCAATCTTATTCTTGCTGATTGATTTTCAAATTGATATTGACTTTCCAATTCACATTCCCCTCACTGAGTACCTTCCATTCATCCATCTATCGTATTTCTAGCATGCTCATCACTGTAGCCTGTCAAGGCCTTACATAAATCATCTCAGGCATAATCATATGGCAGATACCTATGCAAATGATCATTCTGTTTGCCAGTCCCTATAATCTAGTAACTTTTAAAAGCACAAAGAACTGTAATCCCTTCCTTTCTCTTGGCACTTTGCTATACAATCTATTCATCTTGATCTATTTGCCTATTTTAACCTTCCTGTTTTCTTTACTGGGAATAAAAATCATACTTCAGCTGAAACAGAGCTGATGGGCATTATAACAGTCATCATGAAATCCAAAGCAAAATATCATGTGTTACAATACTGAAATGCAGAGCAATGCATAGAACAGTGCATCTTCCCTGAATTTATGTAAATCAGCTTAAATTATGTTTCTGAAAAAAAATAAAACAACAAAACAGCCTACACTACAGTTCCAGACTTTCAGTTGATAATTTTTCCTGTAAGAATTAATTAAACTTGCAATTAAAAAAATGCCATGTTATTGCAGTATTTGTGATAAATTGCTACAAATTCAATTTCAAGAAGAAAACATAGAAGATACAAGAAAAACATGGATGATTTTGAATTATGGTGTATCTCTTACATTAGAATGACATTAAAAAATAGAATTATGTCTTTCCTCGTGTGAAAGAATTTTCCTGAGCATTTTTCTGAACTAAAAAGACTTAATAAATAAAAACATTCATTTGAAAAATTAAAAGAGCTAGATAAGAAAAACGTCTCATGAATATTTGGTATTTTTCTGTTTCTTTCAACAAATAAGTACTACAATTTAATACCAATATTTTTCTTACAATGTCCTTCCAATCCATTTTTTTCCTTTGGAGAAAAAAAAAAGTGTTTCCCAATTATTCATTTTGTCCCTTTTTGACACAAAATTTTTGAAATTTTAAATTTCAATTATTATGTATTTTAAATTATTTTCTTAAGCCACTAGGCACTCATGAGTATTTTCCACTAAAAGGAATTTAAAAAACATTTCAGAAAACTCAGTGCATTTTTTTGGAACAGGGACAAGGATCCACTTGTAAAGAAGAAAGTGTGTGTGTTTTAACTTTACCATTTAAAATTCCATTATGTTCTCTTATCTTTATAAAAGGAGCACATCTTGTGATAATGTAATTGAAATTAAATTTAATAATCATCTAAGCTTGGGGGAAAAAAGGTAGTAAGAAAAAAAAGAAAGAAGAGAAAACACATCATACCAACATAATTATTTTTATTGTGAAATTTACTAACAAGAAGTAACCAAAATATCTACAGATGTCCTGAAATTTCTTATTCAGTCAGAACATGAAAACCAAAAAATTCCTTTATTTTTTAACTGTTTTTCAAGTCTGTAGTGAAAGGTGGTGGGGTTTTTTTGCCATCAAATAACTTTTTTGTTACCCAATAGTAGAACACTTGAAGCAATATTAAAAATTTCCTTTTCCCTCACAGACAGAAACACCTAGTCTGATATGTATTTTTTGCCTGGGTCCTAGCGATACAGTAAAAAGCCACTGTCTAATTAATTACCAACTGTTACAGCAACAAAATGATCACAGTTCCTCTCTTGCTTTGCCTTTCACAAAACTCTAAAAGTAGGCTGGGTCATTCTTCTGCCTCTCAGAGGGACTGGGGTGGGGGTGGAAAAGTGGCTTCCCGTGTAGAAGAGGAGGACTGGCACAGGACAGAGAGAGACTGCCCTAAGAAGGGTCAGTCTCTGCTCTCTGCCCTGGGAACTATCCCTGGCTGCTTTAACCTGCCCATTGCCAGCAGGAGCCAATAGGAAGGGAAACCTGCCCTGTCTGGCATATCTGCTGGTTTTCTCATCATTTATGTAACAGAAAAATCCCTGACTTGGCTTTTCATCCTGAAGTGGAAAAATTCCATCTTCCCTTATGTTTCTGATAAGCTTTAACCCAAAGAACTGGGTTAGACTCAGAAAGGAACTGTTGTTCCAGGAACTGAAGGATGAAAATTTCAGGCATTTTTTCTTAGAGCTGTTTCATCTAGGAAAGCTCAAACTTGCCTCCTGCTCAGCAACCTGATCATCCCATTCCTGACTTTAGCTATTTAATTTCTCTTGTACTTTTTTAAAGGAGACATATAATTCTTCACAAGGGTTTTGGGTCCTATCTCAAGTTGGATACCTTTATCCTTGAGCAGACCACAGTTGTACAGACTAGCTATATCAAAAACCAGTGATGGATAAACTATTCTTATGACACTTTATTTATTTATTGTTTATTTATTTCTAGTAAACATATGTTTATAGACATGTTTATTACTAATAATAATGTTTATTTATTTCTAATAAAAGTATTTTTCGACTACAGACAATCCTACCGGACAACCCAGTGAGACTTCTGTGAGGATGTACTTAGGGCTCTGCAAGATAAGGACCCACACCTTCATTAAATGGGTGAAATTGTTCTCCTGATGACACAGGACATTTTTTGGATAATGTTTTGTTAGTTGCAGGTTCAGATATTTTTATTTCTGTCTTCATGCATTTTTAATACTTGTCACTTCATTCCAGTTGAAGGACACTTCTTCAATGATGTTGCTAAATTTATTAGGTAGGTGAATTTTTGATATGTGGTATTCTTGTGTAGAGTAAATTTATCTATATTCAATGTGAATTTCTGACATGCAGCATCAAAGATACTGACAGATGATTGATTAGATCTGACAGAGGAAAATGAAGTATACTTGACATAAAGCATCTATACTGCACAGTCAATACTTTGCTGTACAGCTTGGAAGATAATTTATCTATTTTCAACCTTCTTCATTTATTTCCCATTTACAATTATAAATAAACTTCAAATGTTTCTCTTTGTTTTGCTTCACCTTTCTCTGCTCCTTCTGTTGCCACCCTACCATGCTCTGTACCGATGTTTTTGAACTATATGTTCAGGAACATCAGAATTTACTAACCCTGCCCAAAGTTTATTCCCTTACACAATGGGAAATGGAAAATATTTAGTTAAGCTCCAAAATACTCAACATTTCATGAAAAAAGAAAAAAAAGTCTAGCTGAAAAAAATTACACTGTTTACAAGTGTAATTCTGAAAATCCTGCTGAAAAGAGAAAAAATATTTGTATTGTACACATTGATAGATAAACATTAACTTTGTATCAGACACTGCCCAATATTACTCCTATGGAAATAAACTCCTCAAAACAATACATATGTTTAGAATTACATCCAATATTAATAGGCAATGAGTGTGTGGGCACTAGGAACTTAAAGTACATTGTATTTCTCTCTGAATTTCCTGAGTTTATTGCAGTAACAGTACCTCACAACTTGTTTTATGGGAAAGTTCTGTTGCAGAGCATTATTAAATCAATAAGTATATGGGCATGACACAATGTTCTGGTAAGTTTCAAGCTGATAAAATGTAAATTGACTACAAGCTATTTGCAGAAAAAGAGAAAACTTTTCTTAAGGACACAACTCTCATAGCCTAAAAAGCTATCACTAAGTTTATCTTTGGTATGGATGGCTGCATCTGTAATGGTTAACTAGCTTCAAAAAAGACCCTAAGGTCTAGATTTCTGCCTGTAAATATTTAGAACAGAGCCATTCTGGTTTTTACATCAAAATAAATAGGTTTAATTTTTATTTTTTTTTAATTGTAGAGAGAGTTCAAATGTAAGGCTTTTTCCCCTCTTCACTTTTTTTTTTTTTGGTTTGTCTTTGTTTTTTGTTTTCTTTTTTAATACATATAATCTTTCATGAGACATTTCTTGGGCATGATACAGCAAGATTTAGATGCAGAACTGCCACTAAGCTAGTGGGAATTGCCAATTAAATCTAAGGCACAATATTGAGACTCTATGTATCTAAGCACAGATTCAAGTGTTTCCATATGGTGGAAAAACCTCCCTGAACCTGAATGATATTTAAATTTGTACAATATAGCACTAGGAAAATACAGATAAAACTTTGTTGCTTTATTTAGAGCATCATTATTCCCAGCAGGATAACTGCCTGCTCTCTTGGGACCAGAGTTTAAGATCAAGTCTGAGCATTCAGCTTTCCTAGGTAAACAGAGCTCATGTATAATTGATGTTGATAGCATGAAATGAAGCACTCATTGTCTCTTTTTTTACTACCTGACTTCAGAATCACACTGACTGCAAATAATGAAAAACTCGAGCAACCAACTCCCCTAGATTGGTTAATTGCTTCAAAGGAGGATGTGGATGGAAAGTAAAGGCACTTCCAGTAGCATCAACAAACCTAATACAGGTTGGCACCAACTGGAAATTGACAAAATGATGACTTTTTCACTGTAAAAGCAAAAATTCCCATGTATCCATCCAGAGAATTGGTCTCAAGAAATTCAACAGAGGGAACAGGTAGGTTCCCTCTGCAACAAAATTACTAAAATTTACAGTTGAATTGGATTTACAGTTGACTTGGATTTACAGTTGACTTTCATTTTTTGGTGAAAACCAAAAAATGCTTACATTCTTGTTGGATAAATATCCCAGGACATCAGGTAAGGTAGCTGATAGCCCTAAAGAGAAGTAATTTTGAATTAATTCCTATTATTCACATATTTTTAAAATTGTCAAAAAGTTTCATTTGACAGTTTTAAAAAAGAATTCTAATTTTCCATTTTTTGAAACAATTTTAGCATGAAAACTGTGGTATAAGCATTTATAAAACATGGTGTGAAATAAAATGTTTCAGAATTATTTAAATTCTGACCAAAAAAATCTTTTTTACTTTCCATTACACCTCAGTTAGAAAATGTTCCAATACCCTTCTCCTTTTACTGGGTGAAAAGTTGTGTCCTTGCAATTCTATATTCAGTGACAGCCACCAAATATAAACTAAAAACATTCTCAAAAAAATACTATGTTACTTTCAGATCAGCATTTCCAGTCCTTGTTAATGGTAAAAGCATAAATATGCATTATTAGCTGCAATCTAACTTAAGCATTATACAATATGAAACTGTGCCAAGTCCAAAAGGACTATAAGGATGAAGATTTTTTGACATATCACAGAGAAAAATGAAATTGAGAAGCCCTCTTCAGGTTTCCATGTAGAAAGAATCATTAAATAGAAAATCATTAAGGAAGTTTCTTCTCCCAGCCATTCCTACTTGAATACTAAAAGAAAATTTTCTACTATATCTCTACATACTTCATGCATAGTGTACCAGTGTGGGAAGTAACTCTTACATCCTCTTGTACTACAGAGAATTCCTGTTAATTACACTCAGTTCAAGTGTTAATTGAAGTACTTTAGTGCTTCATTTGTACTCTAGAGTCTCTGACTACATCCATTTGAACTCCCTGTCTATTTGAGAGGAAGCATTGAAGTCTTCAATGAAAACTAGAAGTCTAGAGGTAAGACTAGAAACAAGTAGTAAAGAAAAAGAAAATAAAAATAAAATTTGGGGGGGTGGGGGGAAGGCAAAAGAAAGACTAAAAAAAAATTGGAAAAAAAGCATTCTTGTCTCTTTAGTTTTTGAAAACTTCGGAATCTGTCAGTTGCTAGAAAGTTAAAGTTCAAACTCTGATCATGAAATATCAAAGCAGCAAAGTTACCACTCAAGATACCACAACAGAATTATTGTATTCTCAGCCATAATGAATAATACTTTCAATTAGACAAAAAAGAATGGATGGAAAAAATGTACAATGTTTTGAGAAAACTTCTTCAAATTGCCTCTTCTTCCAGTTACACCAGTAGATTTAATAAATAATAAAAAAATTACCTGCACCTTTTATGTGCCTGTTCTGAGACTACCACAGGTGCAAACACACTGCTACTACTGAAGGATAGCAGTAAGAAATGTGAGCCAAGACTGTCCATATTTCCAGTGGTACCACTTATAATAAGAAGCACAAGATATTAAAAAATGCAGCTATATCAGAAGTTCAGAAAATCAGTTTTATTTAAATGTAAATTAAAAAACTCTTCTTTCCTCCAATCTAACAGAATTGCATAGTCCACTGATTTTAATTAAGATGGGAAAACTGTTTTGATAAAAGAAGAAATGACCCCAACATGTGCCCAAAACTTCAAATGAAACTACATATGAAGTGAATAGAAGAGAAAAATTATAGCTAAAGTTAACTTTTCCTCTATGCTGTTTTTATACTTTTTTCTCTTTTTTTTCCTTTCTTCTTTCCTTTTTTTTCCTTTTGGTATTTATGAACTGGAAAGCCCAAACTTTTCTAAATCTCCTTCTATGAGTATGATTATGGATAGTATAAGTATACAAAACCATAGAAAGATTAATTGTAGATACAGAATGATTTCTGACTCTTGAATAAACATTCCATTCAAAATCACACTAAGTACATACAAAGACAAAACCCCAAAGACACTCCTTATTGTAATCCAGCCATTTCTGTTTAAGATCTCTAAATAATCAAGAAGACTAAGAGCCACACATAAGAGTTGATAAGCAGCCTCAAAGTGCTCAGAATATAAGTAAACTTGGGTCAACATAGTTTTCCCAGGAATACAGCCTGGGAAATACAGTCAAGGCTTCAACAGTCAGACTTCTTGATTACCAAGATCTTGATACATGCTTTGAATGCCAGGGCAATCTAGACTGTGAACATCTTTGCTGTTGTTCCTCAGATTTTTCAAATTCTCTGAGAAAGTTTTGCTTTAAACTTTATTGCGTTGTTTTTTGGAGGTTTTTTTTCACTCAGAAAATCAGCCCATAAAAGAAAATAGTGACTTAATGGCCACAGAGGCAATGGCATTTTGCCTATGCAGGTGATGACTCAAATAATACAAACATTTCCTTTCTTTTGTATACACTTCATGTCAACATATGTGTATGTTTTATTAGAAGAGTTAAATACTAATTTTTAAGAATATATGATCAAACTATTTTTTAAATGAGTCAATCATTAGAAAGAGGCTTGGATGTGAAAGACACACATAGCTGCATAATTTGGAATGACATTGGATAATATTCTCTGCATATCACGAGGAGGAGAAACACAGATCTTACTTTCCTAATATATTTATAAGTAGAGAAATTGTAGAAGTCTGAATTATCAGGGATGAATTAAAATACAAAGGTCTGACTAAAAATAAGCACACTGGTATAGATTTTACTTGAAAGTATTGTGGTATTACTTCCTGGAAATTGATTTAATGATCTATTTTCATAAGACCCAAAACAAGTATCAGATAACTACCTACTTTAGCAAATGACTACAAGTATCCAATATTTCATTAATGGTAGCTGCAGTATAATGCAACTAGTGTTGTATATAAATCTATTAAAATGCTAATTGCTTCATCAGGCTATTACTAGCGCTAGTTGCCTCTGCCAATACAATATTAGCATCTCTATTTGAGTCTTTTTTAGAACTAGAGGGTCAATTATAATACCCTTAAGATCCATCAAAGGTAATTGAATGAGGTATATTTAATTGGCATGTATTCTGAAGAACATAAATGTTTACTGGGATTCTGGTTTTTAGGAATCTGTTTTCTTTAGATTGAACTTTGCCCTTTTGGTCTCTATAGGTGTTTCCTTGGGAAAGCCTTTTGGAGAATAGGAATGTAAAAGTCTTCTACAGTGCCTGCTGTCTCTCCAGGACTCAGTGATGTGTATCTAAATCTCTCTAACACTTATTCTGTACAGTCACTGATGTATTTGTAGTTTTATACAGCAGCTGCTGACACATAACCAGTTATTTCACAATGAAACCTATAATAACTATTTCTTTCCAAGTGAAATAGATACTGTGATTGCTGTGATACAAACATCTGAGAGAGGGAAAACTAGCCTGAGCACTACACTCATTCTTCTGTAGAAGTGTGTGTGCAAAAGCATGAATGTCTAAAGGCATGGTGGTTTCTCACATATTTTAATTTTTCTTTTTAAATCCTGATCAGTGTTACATTTACATCATTTCACAGTTCAGACTTTTCCGGTCTAATACCAAATGACTTTTCTCTAAAAAGCAGGGTAAGTAGACAACAGCTCTATTCTTTAACCTCATCAAGAAAGTGTAATGTAAACACAAATGTTGGCTAAAAGCATATGCTAAACTTCAGTGAAGTAACTGCATTCTCCTGTTATTGCAACTCTTCTGCAGTTTATTATGCTCAGTGATTTTTTATGTCTGAAATAGCTGCATAATTTGTGCACACGCATCTTCAAACCAGAAGCATAACCTGTGGCTGCACATTTTGAATCGATGGATCTGTTACAGAACATAGGTTCATGCAGCGTATTTTAAGCAAACGGGAACATACTGTGCCTGTTCTACCAAATAGGTACTCTTTTTGACTTTTAACTTTGCTCCAGATGCAAAGGTTTATATACATTCTCTTTGGTGAGAATGCAACCAAACTCACAATTTTAACGAAGAAACATATAAAACTGGGAAGCATAAATTACAGTGTAAGCTTTTAAGCTGGAAACACAACAAAAAGATTTTAAAGGCCTCAAATTTCTGTTACCAGATAGTAGGAAACAGATAAATGATGATAACTAAGTGACTTCCCAACTCTGAACTTTGTGGATGCAATAATGTGGTTTGCTACTGGGCAACAAAACGTTATTGCCTTGCAGTATTTCTCAACTAGAAGTTCTGTGATAAGAAAAGTTCTGGTTCATGGGAAGTACTGAGGGTTGAAAAACATAAGCTATAGAAAACATTTGGGAACACAGCTATTTTCTCTGCATGAATGTCTCCTTTGCTTTTATGTTCTCCATCACTTACTCAATTCCTGTAATGATGGCCAAGTTCAGAAGGGCTAAACATTACCCAAGTCTCAACATGTAGTTCTTCCTCATGCCTGCACAGCTCTATAAGGCTATTTACAAATGTCTGCAGCTTTTAATCCTTTTTCTCTAGTCCTGGTCATTTACATTCCTTGAGGATTTTTCAGTCCATTAAATATGACCTTTCAATGTTCTGTTGGAGTTTCATAATACAGTTAATGCATGACTTCGTCCTCAGGGACAAAGTGTACGGAAGCAGCCCATGTGCTACCCAAAACAATGTTTCTTTCCTCCTTTAACTGGAAAGATTTTAAACTGTGGCTCAGTAAGTAAAGGTACTATGACTGTTTCAAGAAGCTTTACAGTCACACAGGACTCAATACCCAAATCTGAGGCTTTATTCTCCTCAAACAGAGCATTTTCCTCTTAACAGTTGTTTATAGGTACATCGTCACTTTGTTCTTCCACTACCATGGATAATATTTCTTCTTCTAATATCAGTAAGAAACAATTAAAAATAATAAGACTAATTATAACAGTGAATATATCAATAAATATATGTTAAATACCAGGTTATATCTGTAGTATTTGAGTAACTGGAAGAATGCTTATGGCTTAGCACAGAGCTAACAGTAAGAAGCAGAAAGAAGAACTGAAACTCACAGGGAAATGTTGTTTATACTTCACTGCCTGCTTGTCTGGTGTGGTTTTTGGAAATGTGTGTTTAAGATAAAGGTGTCTACAAACCCTTTGTGTAAGCACTGTGTTGACTTATTCAGCCCTCTTATATGGATGACAATTTTACACAAAATAAAAATATAAGTCACCCATGACTGTACTTGATTCTCAGTTTTTGAAATTTTTCACACAGTAGGGCAATTTTATGACGTTTTCCATGTAGTATGGCAATCTTTCAGAATCTGACATCAAAGAAACCCTGATAAATTCAGAAGTTTCCCTAATTTGCAAGACAGAAGGTCAAAAGCAAACAGTTTCTCCTAGAAAAGAACAAAAGTTAGTTGTTTCTATCTTCCGTGTCCAGTGTAATTTATCAGGTTAAAAAAACAGTCCTTGATTTAAGGCCCTGGACAATATCTGTGAAATGCAGCCTGTAGACTAAGCAAGGGAACATCTGTCTCCCAGGGAAGTGGGGCAGGATGCTAACTGCAAAGTGCAATTTGTACTTGGTGTACCTTCAGCTGGGTGCATTGTGCCAGCAGCAAACCCCTGGGAGCTGGAGCAGTGCATAAGTCAACTGTCAAATTTTTTTTTCTCCTTTTTTAATCCCCCTGTCTCCTATTGTACTTCTATGCACAATAAGCATTCCTTAAGCTCTTGGCTCTGCCTGACAGCAGTGGCTGCATGGCTCACAGATGGCTCATGGAGACTTTAGCTCCCGTTTCTGTTGACTCTTGCAGGCACTGAGGGTTTTGTATGTGACTAATCAAATCTAAAAGTAACTTTCTTTATATGAGGTTTTGTCAAAGATATTCATTCATTTCTGAGCTGCTGCAAAATGTTTTCCCAACTAGCTCAACTGGGAATATCTAGGAGAGCAAATCCTTCTCATTTCCAGTAGCGTGATCATACTTACTCTGCAGAAAGGAGAAACGCTGACTCTGAGAGTGGTTGGATTGGCAGCAGTTGTCCAATGAGCACAGTTCAGCACTCCATTCTGTAATGCCAGGTCTGTAACTAGAACAGTTCATGCCAGAGAAATGTATTGACTAGGTCAGGACATTCTTTTTCTTTGCATAAAAAGAGCTACAAAAACATTATTTCCAGTATGCAGAAAGCAACCTGATTTAATGGCTGTGCATGTCTACAATATGCTGCTGCTGCTGCTGCTGAGAACAGAATGGATAAGGTAGAACCGCGTGTCTGAAAGATGCCCTGATGTTTCAGTGGGTCCCAGTAGGCAGAGTATGATCTGCATGTGGTGCTCTATGAAGCTTGCAAATGTTTCTGAAACATCATGTTGGTGATGTGTCTGGTTTCTGAATGAACAAACAAGCAGAAATTCAATATGGATGTAGAGTCAAGTACTTATTAATAACCATAGTTATCTCAAATATGAAAGGGCAGCTGCAAATGTTGTTGTTAAGTAGTTGCCTGTTTTTATCCATTAAAGAAGCAAATCTCTTTCCTGTGCCATTTGTTACATGAGTCACATTGTGTCTGGTTAGATCAGCCTGTGTTGTATCAAAAATGCACACTGTGTGTGCTGACAAAGCCCAAAGCAATACAGTACAGGATACATTTCCAGCCTAATAAGTGGAAAGCTACAGCTGTGTCTTCTACCAACAATGACACGCATTGTATTTGCTTTCCAACATGCAGCTTTTCACTGTGGGCTAAATGTGCTGTAGGCAGAAGTTACCTGAGTAGAATGCAATAGGCCTTGAAAATGAGCATGCACGCAAACCTGCAATATGGTCAGGAGAAATGACATATCCTCATTGTATTCAGTATTGGTGTAATTATTATAGGTGTTCAATATATTATTTTGTCACAGAGATCCTGATGTAGCCATTACATTATTGCAAGCTCTCTGATACAGGAAGACACAAGGTTTAAGAATTGGAATTCTCACATACTAGATAACATTGTAAATCCTGCTCCAGAAATAATTCTTAGTTAATAGGATTTAACAGGGACATAGTTCAGTGAACTCCAGGCACAAAAGGTGGTTTATTACCACCTGTTTATACATATGTTCTCCCCCTACCTATCCCACAAATCTTTTTTTCCTTTTAATAATTTCAACATTCTCTGTACTTGTTACTTAAATGTTTTCCCTCTCATTTCTTCATGTGTCACCCAACCTCATAATAATCCATCTTTACAAAGAAAACTTTTTGGAAACAGAATTGAAAAGATCTTAGCAAGTCCTTTTTTTTCCTAGACTTGAGTAGGCAATAGTGGCACTATACTTCTTGCTTATCTATGAAATGTTTAGCTATTACTAAGGAAGAAAGTGAACTTAAAGCCCCACAATATAAGTTCCGTCTAAGAGTAATCATCTTCCTTTTATTTCCTTCTTCCTTTTTTTTTTTTTTTATTTTTACCTCCTTTCTTATTTTTCTCCTACTTTGACTACAGGCTCTTTGGGGAAGGAATTATATTTTTATTCCTTTCAGCTACATCTAGCATATGTATGCTGTATGTAATAAGTAATGTCAAATAGCTCTTGTCTTACTACAACCATTCCAGTCATCTTCCAAACCATAGGTTTCTGAGGTCAGAAGCACTAAAAGACACTCATATATAGGCATAGCTTAATTAGAGCATGCACCTAGGAAGAAGCTGCCAGATGCACTTCTGCAGAATCTGGTGAAAGACGGGGATAGCCCTAAATGATGGCAAAGCAAACTATGGAATGCAGCTCACATATGCCCATAAGAAAATACATGTAGATGCAATCAGCTGCTTTTTCACCTTTGATCAATGGATTCTTATCATTGCTTTAGAAAGCAGCCCTTTAGATGGCTCTTCCCTAAGGAAATCCAATAATATATGTTGTTTAGGAAGACAACTTTTGTCCAGAATAATTTTGTGTGGTATAGATTTCCAAACTTTTCTAGTATATTTTCAGACAGTTTCTGAAACATTTGTTTTCTTCATCATCAGGATATCGTCTACCTATAAAGGAGAAATTTCAGCAGATGAAAGAGCGAAACTTTGGCCATTCATATGAATTTGCAACCATTATGTTAATCAGCAAGTAAAGACAACATAATCCCTTGATCCATATTAAACAAGTGTTCTCAGCAAACAAAGCCTTTTCATCTCAGAAAATAGACACATTTCTGAAGCTTATAGTGTACAAATGTCCTTTCCTGGTCTTCATGAAAAGCAATATTTTTTAGTAAGCCCTTCTTATCTGCTATTAAAGCATTATTTTAAAAAAATTATTTCAATTTAATTTTAAAAATAGGACAATCCCTGCAACATTTTGCATTTGGAAAATTTTGTCATAATATTCCAATTTCTGATAATTAAATGAATAAATTAAATGAGTCTCTGTAAGACAGTTTCCTTCAAAAGGGAAAAAATTCCTGCATGTATATTTATGGCTATATTTGAACTTGCTTTGTGAAATTTCTTTACATGAATGCCTAATTCTTTTTGGATTATGCAAGCCAGTAGTTAGAAAAGAAATCAGATTTTAAGAGGCTGTAACACTTGTGCTAAGTTTCATTAGAACACCTGCACTGCCTGTGTAGAAGAGTAGTCAATAAAATCAATGACATCTATCTTTAAAAAAAATAGAAAGGCAAAATGAATTCGTGATGGCCTGGATAAAGGTCACGTGTTAGCAACATTCAATATTTTAAAACCATAGAATAAGAGAAGAAAGTCAGTCTCATAAGAAAAATCAAGATGTTTTTTCTTCTATACCATGGCTTGCTTTCTCTGCTTTTACTGACCTTGATGTTATTTTTTGTTATGTTACATGTAGTTTGCTGTGTTCAAGGAGGTTTCTGCACAGCATCAAGACTATGAAAGATTTGTAGATGCCATTTTTCTGTCTCTGAAAGACAAACATGAACTTGCTTGTGATACTGAGGCTTATTTTTTTTCAATAACTCTACTTTGCACTCAAAAACAGAGTCTATAAACCAAGTTAGTATGAGGAAGAAGAACTGAGAAGGAAAGAAGGCAATATGAGCCTGTTTAATTTTTGTCAAAATACTTGTTCTTTTGTACAAGAGGATTTTTTCACAAGTGGAATGTAGCATGATCCAATCGTCTGCCAGATTAATACAGCACATTTATTTTTATTTAAGTAGGAAAAGAGACAACCTTTGGATCAGCAGATACTGCAGGAACAACAAAATATTACCTTCTACCCACCAGAGCTTCCTGTGGGTGGTGCACAAACCAGTGTTGGACAGCTGTTGCTTGTGAGAAGAGAGGGAGCACTACTGAATGGAGACAGGTAGAGTGGTCCCAAACTCCAGGTGTAACTTCATTTATTGTTTTGCTTGGATCAGCCATGCTTTGGAGGCATGACACCAATTTCTCACAGTGCAAGACAAATGCAATCTTTGTTGAAATAGCTCAGTGCACAGTGAAATCCAATTAATCTGTGCATTTGGGAAACTAGTAGAGAAGGAAATGTTAACCTAAAACACTACTTACACATACTGGCACAAGAAGAATGTTTCCAAAAATGTAAAATCTGAGGTCCGGAAAAGCAAAAACTAATTTTTAATTCTAAGACAGCTGTCCCTGCCTAAATTAATTGTAGCATCAAAGTTAGTCAACTATATCAAGGCAGAAAGTATCTTGGTTTCAGTTGTAACATATGTTCTGCCAAGATATCACAGTATAAAATGTATTGACAATGTATTTTGTTTGTGATTACATTGCCTTAGTATAGTACAGTGTTTTCTTTTGGGCATTTTTCAAGAGGTAGTTAATATGAACAGTAGTCCATACTAGAATATATTAGGGATATGGTTTAGTGGTGGACTTGGCAGTGCAAAGAGTTGAACTCCATGATCTTGGAGGACGTTTCTTATCTAAGTGATTCTATGATCCAATATTGGGCAAAACTGCTAAGCTGTTGGGAATGAAGAGCCAACTGGTAGTTTTGAAATTAAAGTGCTCTCCAGCTCAATTTTTTTGCAGATAAGTATATGTAAATCACTTTTACTTGAAGTTATAGAATCACAAGATCACAGAATTATTCAAGCTGGAAGTGACCTCGAGCAATGTCTATTTCCATCTCCTACTCAAAACAGGGTCAGCTGCTCAGGTAGCTCAGGCTTTCATCCAGTTAGATTTTGAACACCCCTGAGGGTGGGGAATACAAAATCTGTTCCACTGCTTGACTCCTGTCATGGTGAAAAAAGGGTTTCCTGGCATTCAGTCAAGCCTGTTTTTTCAACTCCAGTCTGTTGTCTCTTACCAAGCCCCACTGTAAAGGGCTCAACACTGCCTTCTTGCTGAACCTCCCTCCCAAGTCCCTCCCAGATGCTGAGGGTTGCTGTAAGGTCCTTCTGAAACTGTCTCTGCCCCAGAGTGAGCCACCTCTGGTGCCTCAGCCCCTCCTCGACAGCTGCAGGCTCCATCCTTGACCATCTTGGTAAACCTTGCTTTACCAATGTCTTTCTTTTACCAGGGTACCTAAAACTGGACCAGTCTTCCAGATGCAGTTTAACTGTGCTAAGTAGAAAGGGATGTAATAGAAAACAAAAAATTTGCCAGACTGTGGTTACAAGCACTGTGCCAAGGCTATCCCTATTTCTGACTGGTCAGCAGGCAGATAAGATTATTAAACTAATAACACTTTGGCTCACTTTCTAAAACTGATACTTTCACTCTTAAAACATCTACTTCCATAATTTTCCTGGACATTCAAGCACTTCACTTTTGCTTTGCTACAAGTACAGATTTTGAAAACAATTCTGTAAAAAATGACAAATGAAAAATTAAGCTTTACAATAATGTCATAACTGAGAGAGAAACAAAGCATCATTGTTATTATTCAGAGAGAACAGACCATGCTGAAGGTGTAGGGTGTTTCCCTGGTAATACAGATAATCAAGATTTGTTCTTTCTTTCTACAAGACCCACCCAATCCTTGGAAGCACATCTACAAATACTGTTTTAATAAACCTTTGTTCCTGAACAACTGTGCCATTATAAAATATCTTCAGTTAAAAGAAAAAGTAACATGACCTAAAACATGAACACTCTCAAGTTTATATAAATGTATGATATTTATATAACAAGGAGTTAGACAAGCACTTGGTTTAGACCCTGATATTTTTGTGAAGTAGCCTCCTGCACTTAGGAGCAGAGTCACACACAAATATTACAGCTTTCTGGAAAACTTATACAATTCACAAAATTGCTGCAGATCTCTAAGTACTGTAAATATCCCTATCTAGTGATTAAATTTGATTCCAAAATGTTAGGACCTCCACTGCAGACAATAAATTAGGAAATGAGAAAGTAAAAAGTTCTCTGACTTGTGGGTATGTAACCATTTTTGGTGGGGAGTGTCTAGTTATTGAATGGAGGACAAAAGTTCTTATACATACTCTTTTCAGTGCTGAAAAGGGCTCTAACAATTCACCAGTTTTAGCAGTTTTCTTTCACACTTGGCCTTAAAACTACTGATGGTATTTTTGCAACTTGAAAATTTGATTTAAAATTTAATTTATGATTAAGGAAATTAAATTATTTTGGTGCTCATATTCCACTTTTGCACTTAAAAATTTATCTCAATTATCATTTGATACAATCTAAATAATATTCTATAGTGATTCAGCTTTTGAGTTTGTAGTAAGACATGCTTATATTTAAAATTAGCTATATTTAAAAACAGTAGAGCATATCATACCCAGACACCTTGACAGATAAAAGGGTTAATTTGGTCAGCTTCAAAATATATGTGTGCTTGTGTTTTTCAGGCAGTTTTTTCACACCACAACTAAATAAGAATTTAATTTCTTATTAAACATATGAAACATGACAAATAAAACATCAATGAGCGATAACAACAAATGGTGACAAATTAAAAATGACAGCCTCCTCCAGAAGCTTCCTCCAAACTGATTTCCCAAGAAAATCTGTATCTAACTACTCTTTGAGCACTCCTTGTTTATGGAGTGTTTATGATATGTTGTACTTATGATTGGAAACAACTGCCTCCAGGAGGTATCAAATAACAGAATGTAAGCTTTTCATTGTCCTTAGTCTTCTAAAGTGATTCTCATTCTCCACACATGGCAACACACACACCTTACTTGGGATGTTGCCAAAGATTAAGGTGACATCTTGATAATGAAGGTGATTATTGGCCTACCAGTTTGGGCCACACATGTGTGTAGAACAGCAGGAGAGGGGCCACAGCTAAAGGCTCCTTTTTATAGCTACAGATAAAGATCTTACACAGATAAAGGATTGAGATTGCAGAAGGACTCGTCCCTTAGTCAAACTTCTGATTCCAATGTCCGCAATCTACTTACGGTCTCTCTATAAAACGACGGTGACCCTCTGAGCGTGCATCATGCAGAGAGTAACATAGATGTCATTGACTGCTTGTGCACAAGAAAAGTAAAAATGCTGGAGAACCCCAGGACTGCCTCACCAGTCCAAGCAATAGAACAGCCCAAGGTAGTTTTGGCCTGTGTGAACTACCACTCACCTAAACTCCTCCTGGGCATATTTGGGAGTGAGCATGGGCCAGCAACTGTTCCCAGCAGGCAAGACCTGGGGGCTGCAAGAGTTTTCAATGGTTTGGGCATGGGCTGTTCCCCGACAGCAGGTCCCTGTGGATGAGATAGTGGTCCTGGGAACATTTGATGGATTAGTACAGGTTTCACTTCTACTGCTCTGCCTATGCAGTAGTTACAGGTCAGCATGCCCTGCTCCAAACTTGGGGAGCACAGCTCAGCACATATGGCCTGCCTTTCACAAAAGCTTTGTAATGTGAGCTCAGCCCTGCCATGATACAGCCATGGCTTTGGGTTGTTTCCTAGAATGTTCAGGATATGTCCAGGACTGTTTTTGTCATGCCATGTGTAAAGCTTATTATCAGATCACTTCCCAGGCAGCAGAATCTCCTGTAAAATACTTAGGTATGTTTGATAATTATCAAATTAAAATCAGAGATATGCTTTGCTTATGCCATGTCTGATGGCTTTTCCTAAACTCTGACCCTTTAGGAGCTATTAGTTTCTCTACAGAAACATATGCTTTGAATTTGTGCTAGTGTGTGTTCAAGTGATTTACTGTAGACTGATTAGATAATTTAATTGACACAATTAGCAGCAATATTTGTGGAAACAGCACATAATGCCTCACTTCTTGTGTCCTTGTTTTTGTCATGCCAATTATCCTCTGCTTTTCTAATAAAATGATTTTATAGGAGACTCCGAATGAGATACAGAGATACATGAGACTTTTTCTTTATCATTAAAGATGAAAATTCAACTCCTTGCTTTTCAAGGAGGTATTTTGAGACTAATCACTCTTTCTTATGCAAATCATTTATTACACCATCCTGGCACACAGAACCACTTGTGAGCCTTTTTGGTTTAAAAGAAAATACTTAGTGTTTATCAGAAAGGGAGGTGCTGACAGTACTGAATAGAGAGAACAATAGTGCAGCAGGTACTCTGAAAGATTCCCCACTGGGCTATGCTGATAGAGTTGAAGTTTGACCCGCAGTGCCCTCTGCTATTTTATTGTCACTGGATGCCAATTAAGTTCATCACTAAAACTGCAGCAACCTGTTCACCACAGTTTGATATCTCTGCTGGACAAACCATCTCATTCCTATGCAGCAGTTAATGAATGAATGGACCAATATTCACCTGTTCAGCACACAAAAATAATTGATTTTGAAATCAAGTAGCTGTATCTTTTATCAGCAAAGTCCATTTTTTCTATAAATGGAAACTAATACATCTGCTTAAACTGATGTGACAGCCAGAACATGATGCTATCCCAAAATATTTGTGCACTGAATAGGTTTCTTAGGATAGAAATAGACATCTTGAGGTAGGAGCAGCCCAACTTTTGTGGATAAGCTGGTGCTTGTTGCTGTTGTACGTGGTTTTCAGAGTTCTCCTCTGCAATAAACCTACACATCTGGCAATGACACTGGGAGTGGTGAGTATACACACAGCTGGTCATGTGATAATTCAAACATTTATGGATTTGGAAAATACAATGAGAGGGAAGGTGTTGTGTATGTACTCATGATTTTTCTGTAATGCACATGTGTACACCAGATCATGAGGCAAGGGTATGACAAATTGCTGGGGAGAAGTTACAGCATGAGACATTGACATGGTCCCATCCCAGACTCTGTGTCTAGCACTGCCTGAAAGATTAGGCATCTCTGTTTTGAGTTGATTCTCATAAGGAAGCAGAGCAGTGAATATACAATACGCAAATTCTTCCCTTACCACAAAGATTTTATTCTTATGGGAAAATAGTTGAGATGATGAAACTCAACATATCTTATTTTGTGCTAGTGATTTTGTAACACAGCACTAACTCATAGTGTGCACCACATAACACAACTGTAAAATAGCAATTAGAAATTCTATAACACCCTTCAAGTAAAAGAACTAAAATAATTTAGTTTTGTTTAAAAGTAACCAGATTTCTTTTACGTCCACGAGTCTTCTTTTCAACATCTGGACCTCAATTAAGAAGAAAAAATAATGGGTTTATAAGTCTGCAGAGTTTTCTCTATGTTTTTTTTTTCTGTGCTGCTGCAGTACTTTTCAGTTGTAGCAGCTATTTTATGAACTCATGAGCTAAGCAGTTCCAAACTGGAATTGTACCAACCACTCCTACTATTCAACAAAATGTTTTCAAGAGCAGTTAAAAATACCAAGGAAAAAAAATACCCAACCCTCATTCTACATCAGATTCCAGCTTAGTAGTAACAAAAATAATCCTGTTGGGATCTAAGTTGTCAAATAATAGGTTTAGGATTCTACATCCACAGTCAGCTCTTGTTTACACTGAGAATTTCTAAGAAAGAAATTCTGATGGCTCTCCTGTCCTGCTGTTGTCATTTGTGAGGGAGAACAGGTTGGCAAGAGTCCACTATCCACATCTATTGTTACCACAGTTTTTCTCCTTTCTATGCGTCTTGATCTGATAAAAACCAGATTTGTTAGAAGGGCTTCAGTCCTCAACATAGTTAATTTTCAAGCAAGTGTAGATGTTGAATCAACTAGTCCAAGCAGTTAACTAACTTTTTGTGATTTCCATATCAAACACAAGGATGACAATTTTTAGATGAAGTCTCCAGGTGTTGCTGGAGATTGAAGACTGTAATGACACTGGTGAAAGTGATCTTTCCCATACCTGACCAAATCTTTTGGCAATAAAGTTTTTTGCTGTGATGCTACTATTTGTTTGATGTTGAAATGCACAAAAATGAAATCAATTTGGTAGCCTCTCAGAGAAAGCCTGTAGGTCTGTACTGGTCTTTAGTTTGATTTCCTGAGACAGGCACTTACAGTTCATACCTAAGAAGTGTGTAGTAAGAAGTACATGAGAAATAAAGACGGTAGGAATTACTATTTTAAGACTCTTTTAACTCTTCCAAAGCTGTCTCCACCTGAGGGTTTGAATTATGTGTCTAATATTAACACACCCTTTCAGGCCCACAGCATTTTTGTGCTGTGATAACTAAGATTCCCACCACAGAATATCCACCCACATCTCAGAGAGAATGGTGTTATAGATACCAGAACTATATTGTATCTTTCCCTCTTGTCTGAATCTTATTCGAAACTCTGAAATTCAAAGCAGCATTTATATGCTAATGTAGTTGGTGTCCTACTTAAATTCATTAACTGTAATAAACAACAAATTTATAGCCCGAGGTCCAATAGAGGACTTCAGCATCTCTAAAGAGAAAGTCAGCAACATCTTTCAGGCACTGC
Source organism: Agelaius tricolor (assembly GCF_023055355.1). Classification (NCBI taxonomy): domain Eukaryota; kingdom Metazoa; phylum Chordata; class Aves; order Passeriformes; family Icteridae; genus Agelaius; species Agelaius tricolor. Next base: position 52,369,950 of record NW_027269261.1, read on the forward strand.
TATCCAATTTGGTATCCATGAGGATTTCAGCAGTATACAGTACAATGTGATCTCTCCCAAAATTACCAGCTATCACTGAAAAACACTGAGCAAGGGAAATCTCAGCACCTGTGCTCCCTTTGAACAAAGGAAACCTGAGTCCATGAAATGTTTGCTTTCGTGTACCCTTGGAAGAGCAGAGTTCACTGCATTGCTTTTAGAAGCCAGATGATTTATAAGACTTGTGCCCACCATTTAGAGAGCAGTTTAGTTGTCAGAGAATTCACCTGGAAACTCAGAGACCTGCTCAGGCTAGGGTAATAAAAGGTGGAAAGGGGCTGAGGTTTTCCTCACCAAAGTGCCCTAAGCTGTAGGCTGATCCCAGCTAGTTCTGTGTAGAAAGTGGATTAAAAGCAAAACTCTGTAAAAAAGTAGGTATCTCACCCACTTAAAGGTGGGATTTAGAACTCCTCTTTTCTAAGGGAATCTTCAGTTAAGATAGGAATGTCCAGCCTACTTAGCTGTACATTAAAATAGAATCTTCATTTGGTCAAAAGCCACATGGTAACTTGGAGAGCCAAGGAAGGCACTGCAGGGATGGCTGTGTACAGAAGGTGACAAGTACTCTTCAGGGGAGACACTGTCCCACTGCAGATCAGACCTGGTTCTTGCAGTCCCCGTTGGCCAGAACTGAGATATACCAAATATCCTCATCCACACTTAATCTGATTGTCCTCTCACTTTGGATGAGAATAAAATTGTCCTCTCACTTTGGATCTTTGAGATATTATATTAACTGGCCACAGGCACAATCCCATACTGTGTTTAAAAACTGAAGTAAAAAAAGGTGCATTGTTAAAACCAGAGCCTGTCAAAGTAAGTTGTCCACACTTAAATAAATTGAACAAATTGCGACTTTCTGCAGCATTCTACCTATCTTAAATTCCCACTGGGTTTTAAGCAAGAGTTGTTTACCTAAGCCCCCAAGCCAAAACAGTACAAGTAAGCACCTGGAGAATGAAATAGAGGAGTGATCTGAGCTTTCAGGGTTCTTGTTCTTAGGATACATTTGCACTATCATGTTTAAGCATCACCATTTTAGGTCTAGGCAGAATTTCAGATTCAGCCTAAATCATGTTTTAGCACATATAATGTAGTTTGTTTTCTTGATATTTTTATGCTCTTCCTTTCAGCTAGGTCATCCTCTGTTTTAAGTCAATTATTCTCCCTGAACATTTAGGGGTAGAAAGCCAAGAGAGGAAGATGATAATTTCTGTCCTCTGTCTTCCTCTTCTTGAAAACTCTTTCTCTGTAATGTCTTTTGGGAAGTCAGATGTTGCACTGAGGGCAAAATCTGATCTTAGTCAAATCAAAGGGAGGTTTGCATTGACTTCTCTGGAAATAGTATTGAGCCCTTAACATGATTTAACCTACAAAGAACAGCTTTCTGAATCTGATTAAACACACTCTGTAATAATTGTTCTGACAACTTTTCCCTTCCTTTCCATGAGCTGATACTGTGCTCTGGGGTACTGTGGCTCCCAGTTAGATGGAGATTAAGTGATGCAGGAGATGTTATCTCATCTTTGACCTTCAGTACCACCACCTCCAGAGTGAGATACATTACTCTGATCTCTGGAAGGGAAAATCAGTCATATTTTGCTGACTAAAACTGGCTTTTTCTTAGCAAAATTACAGAAATACCTCAAGGAAAAAAGAGTAGGTTATTGCTTTGCACCAGAGTTGGCAAAACTGCACATTTTGCCTGTTTGGATTTGAGATTTAACACACATCTCTGCACAGCTCTCCCCCTCCTCAGTGTTCTTCTGAACAGAATATCAATGTCACCAGAGAGGAGTCATCTTTCTCTTTTTTTTATTTCTTCTTTTCTGCTGTTACTCCTCACCGCGTTTAAATTTCATTTACTTTGGCAAGAGGGCTTTTTTTATTTTTCTTTCCTTTAAAAGTTTTAATCCACCTTGTAACACCACCCAAAAAGAAGCGAAATTAAGCTGCAGTGTGTACTAGGAGAGAAAACCTACTTTATTTATCACCCAGTCCTACTTCACCATGCACTGACCTAATTACAGCGCACACCACGCGGGGTAGGAGGAGCAGCAGAAGGAGCGCTTCTGCCACCTAGTGATTCCTGTCCTCCCGCAGCCCCCGGCACAATCCCTTTGTGGGATTGGCATTTTCCTGTCCCTAGCACTCGACAGCAAATGACCTTCCCCAGCCTGCCTGCCTGGATGCCGGGCTTATCTGCATACCGCTCTCTTCTCCTCTCTTACTGCTCCAAAACAGCGTTCACGGATGAATTCTGACCCACAGCTGGCAACACTCAGGAAGGCAGGTGGGGGTTCAAAAAATCACTTGGAATGATGTAAAGCACAGCAGAACATCCCAGAATATTCAAACAGTGTTAATACATGTCTGAAGACAGAAAATATTTTGTATGCACAGACGTAGGCTGGGGTTTTCAAAGGGAGCACAGAGAGCTGGGTGCCACTGTGACTGTCACAAACTGGATGCACAAATGATTTGAGTCTTAAGCACTTATACGAGATTTTGCTTCTCCCTCTTCTGCAATTATATTTTTAGTAATCTTAATCCTGTAAAATGACAGGTGATCATGCACCAATTAGCCCATTTACTTCTGATAACCTTTTCAGCATGACAATCTTGGACTGAAAATGGAAAACAAATATTTTCCTATTCCTGGAGATATAAAAATATTACAGAGCAGAACAAAATTTGACTGTTGGAAAAATAAGGTATTTTTTCCATTACTTTTCTTTCAAAGCATGTCAATATTTTTGTTCAGAACTGCTCTGAAGGTCATTTTTCATAATTGGGATGTTGGTGTGAAAGTATATGTATCCTATTGACACAACTTGCTATGCAAGTGAGAGTATGTGAGCTCTTAAGGATTCCTGTAAGCAAATTTTAACATTTTTCCCCAAAATGTGCAGCTCAAGGGAAACATTAGATATTATTTTAAGCTCTGTTTATATAAAAATCTTTCATCCTTTTTTTCAATTTTTCTACTGAACGGGTCCAATACAACAAATTTTATACTGGTTTTGACTTTACTTTTATTTCCATGTAAATTCTAGTGAATGAAAATTCAGGTTTCAGGATGCAGCATTAAACAATCAAAAAAATACTCTGACAATTGCCTTCCCATTTTCCAGCCGTTTCCACTCATGTTATTTTTTGGCACTCAAGACAGTATGTCCAGGGGTCTTTTGAAAAATGTGAAATGTATTCCACAAATTTGTCTTCACATTGTAAGGAATATTATCTCTATCTTTCACAAAGATTGCATAGTGAGCCACTGATGTTAAACAGGGGATTAATAGCATTCACTCTGCTCTCATAAATGCTCAAGTCATCCAGAAGGGTGCCTGGTTTGAATGTGACATGGTTTCCTTCCAGACCGTATTCTCCTGCTGCCTCCCCAGAGCAGCCAGGGTGCTGAGGCAAGGAGGGAAAGGAGGTTCTTGCCACAGAGCCAAAGGGCTCATGTCCCCACAGGCACAGACACACTTTTTGCCTGTCTTCTCTGTATCCATCTCCACCTTGGGATCTGCTTTGCAGAAATGCTGAGCACTCTTGTTTGTAACTAAAGCTGTGCTTCACGTTTAAATAGACTCCTCTGTCGTACCTTAAGATGCAAATAATCACATTTTAAGCATCTCAGATTAGCCACGCCACATTCAAGCACGCTTTTCACTCTTACCTCTCTTTCCTCATTTCTCTGTGCATAAAAAAGAGGCAATGCTCTCAACAGAGATGTTGTGATGATAAAGGAATTGTTTATGAAGCACTCAAATATATCAGTGGTAAGCACTGTAGAAAAAATGACATGAGGAACAGGTCAAAATTGTGTGCAGTAGATAACTTGCAGGAGTATCCACTAAACAGGAACTGAAAGATGTTGAAAAATGTTGGCTATGGGAGCATTATGCATCCTGTACTTTGACTGGAATGGGAATATTATAGAAATAGATAATGTAAATAATAACATCTGTACACTATATAATATTCACACCATAGGAAACCTACCCAAAATTATTAAAACAGAAGAAATTGTTTCACTTCTGTCCCACATAGTTAAAGAACTTACTAAGGTTCTAGGACCTTAAACATGTTTCAGGTTGTCTCCTATGTTGCTTGTCATACCATAAATACTGTTGTGATATTACAGGTCCAATTGAATCAGAAGCTTCTTGCTCTTTCTCTAGAAATCAATGGATAGATATTTTTTGATAATGCAATCTAAAAATCTTCCTCTGATACATTTTTTAGTGCCTTAGAATGTATAATTTTGACCCTGTTTTTTTCCTGGAAACTTAGTTCTTTTTAGAACACATTTTTGATATCTGATTTGGGTTATTATGATATGACAGGGTTAGGCACCATCTGATCTGTCTATGATGCCAGACATTTTATAAATATATCAGAAAATAAATAAAACCTCTCATTTCACCCATAGAAGTTAGATCAAGAATATTTCCACTTGTTGGGTTCTGAGTGTCCTGCATTAAGGAAAGGTAACATGGTAGAAGTTGAAAGGGGATATCTTCTATTGTGTTATGAGGGCAGCCAAAGGGAAGGTTACTCCAAAATTATTTCAGAATTGTCCATGGCTCTTGGTCTGCTCCTGGGAAGGATTCATTCTTGGTTTCATTTACATGGCTGTTCAGTGCAAATCTTGAAATGGATCTAGGTTGGAAATTATATTCTCGGCACAAATTATTTTACCCAACTTGCTACTTTAGACAGCTACCAACTACCCGCCCATACAGTTCTTATTGATTTTGATATTATTGCTTCAGTGGAAAAAATATGTATAACTTTCCAAGTACAGAGAGATGTTTTCAGAAAATCAGGAGGGGCTTCAAACCCAATCTGATATTCAACTTTAAAAAAAGGGGAAGGAAACAAAATGAAATTAGCTTTTAAATCATGGGATAAAGCAAATATTTGAGAGGGAAATTAAAACCTATCTGTCACAGAAATTCAAATTTAACTGGAATTTGAAACTCAGAGATTCAAATATTAGTGCCTAATTTCTTCCCATATTACCTAAAGTGTTCTGAGTTCTGCTGGGGTCATCACTTTGTACAAAATATGTATTAAGTATATATATTTTTATCTATTATTTACATATATATATATATATATATAAAAGTTATTTGGGAAAAGCAATTTTCCTTATCCTAAAAGTGTCATAGGTATAATTGATAGAAGACTTCAGTGCTTATAAATTAGTCACAGTGATGTCTTTCAGAACACCTGCTGGTGACCATCAGAAAATGTGTATATCTTGCCAAAACACAGAAATACAATGACAGCATCCTCAGCAAAAGCAGTTTTCTCTAGGTCCACTGCAGAGAACTCACTCTATGGAGTAAAAAAAGTCCATAGACAAAAAAAACCCAAAAAAACCAAAAAAACAAACAAACAAACAAACAAAAAAACACCAAAAAAAAAAAAAAAACAAAAAAAAGCAGGTAGCTGTGCTAAGTGTCTGAAAACATAACAGCTGAGAGGGGGAACTTGTAAGTCAATTCATTGGACTCTGTGTCTTGTGTAAGAAGAGATCAGCTGATTGCTGGCCCAGATGTGCAAAGGGATGTTGCCTTCAGATAGGAAACTATATGTAAAGCAAAAGTCCTAATCTAATTATTCCTTTAAAAAACATAAGTGTGTACTACTAAGTACTATTTTTTAGAAGTTTGCTTCTATCTCAGTGACTGAGTATATTAATGAAAAAAAACCAATCAGTAGATGCTTACTGGATTTGCACCTACTCTTTTCTGGGTTATGCAGACAGAAGAGATGTTGGTTTAGAAGTGTCGTGAAAAGTTTGCATCTCCTTTCTTCAGATGACATGCACTCACACAGTCTGGAGTCCCAAACTATCATAGAATAAAAAGCATGTGGTCCTTTTCATAGAGTTTTAAGTTATACTAGAGTGCTAAAACTATCTACTCTGACCTCAATACCAGATGTCAGGATCCAAGAAACAACCAAGCTAATCTTTCTAAGGATGCAGAGGGATCTCTAGGGGACTCAGAATTGTTTTTATAGCTAGAGATCCATTTCCATAAAGTGACAGCAGACAAAGATCCTCTGCCCTGGAAATACATTCTGCAAGCTGGAGCCAAAGAATTTGGCTAGAGCCTTGTAAAACCTAGAGGAACTTAGTAAAACCAGATGGGCTTGGCATATCAGTGTAAACAGCAAGGTTGGGTTGAGTCCAGGAAGAGCACACTGGGACAATGCTCCATGGGGCAACAGTCTGGGTTGCATTTTTTCCTGCAGACTGCTCTGCAGAAACCTCTTGGGAAATTGTCCCGACACAGTGAGCAGTTAGGCAGACCGGATTTCCCCGCTTTAATTGGCAGATCTGATGGCCATCCTAGTTGTGAGAACTCATTCCTACCTTTAAAACCACTTATTCCTGAAACTCATAAAGTAAAGAGAGCACCTCTTGTCTCCAATCAATCAGGTCTAACATGACTGGCACTGTACAAACAGGCCAATCACAATTTGCAATGAGACAGACTGCACACACAGTATCAGATAGATATAGGAAAAGCAATCTCAATGAAAAGCCTCCGTAGATACAGTTAAAAGCTCTTAATTATGACATCCTTAGAACTCTGCAGCACAAACATCTTCTAAATAACATGACTTGAAAACTATAATGTGTGATGAAGCTATTCAATGTATTTCTCGAGCAAAGCATAAGCATTTCTACCTGAGAGTAGTTGCTATAAATTATGTTGCCAAGTGATAATGAATATTAGCTTACTTGTGGCTATAAGAAAGTGTTTGTGTTTACATGGAAAAGGAGAAGACCTTTCTCAAACCTTCTCTGTCGCAGTTTTACAAAAAGGGTTGATGGTAGATGTAGCAGTGGTTTTGTTGCATATTTTAGTATGTCTTGCCTCTAAAATGTTATGCAAAGCTTCATTATATTTTAATCTGCAGGTGGATTAGATAAAGAATGACCCAGGGAAACAGATTTTTTTTCCTTCTGATTTTTGAGGGAAAATGGTTTGAGGTAAAGTTCCTGCAACAGAGGAAACTTGCTTAAATCAACAGTAAGGTACTATAAGGAGCAGCATGTCAGAACCACTAAGCCAGAGTGATGCACAGATTTTGTGTAAATTCCATGATCACCAAATGAATCCACTTATTGCTCACAGCATTGGTCACCTGCTGCTCTTCACCAGTCTCATTCACAGAGTGACTCTGCTGTCTTCAGATTTCCCACTTTTGGAAAGATGCTATTTGGTATCTCACTATCTCTGTGCTATTCATTGACTGAAGACACAGTCTGATGCAATGACAATTAAACATTTTTGTAACATTTCCAATTTCAGAAAAATGTGGAAATGGGGAGGCTTCTTCTCTTTTCCTCTACCAGCTTAAAATATTTTATGAGTAATTTGGCTTATATTTTGATCTGCAAGGTCTTTCTAGAAAATGCATAAAATTCTATTATCTAAAGATTACAGAATACATACTTTTAATATGTTTTCAGATATGTCTAAATAGTGCTGAATGTTGCATCTATTTTGATGTTTTATCATTTTTGAATGACAATGACAGATAATGATTTATTTTAAAGAATGCCTGCAATTAAACTGAAGTCTACATTGGCAACATACAGCTGGGACAACTGAAACAAATGTCTCACTTAGGTAGCAGCTTTCTGGCATTCAAATTACACCACAATTTCTCTTTATAAATATACACTTCTTTTTTGTTTTTTTTTTCTTTTCTTTTTTATTTTTTGCAGATGAAGGATGGAAAATATAAAAAGATCTTCACTACAGACCTATTCTAATCCTTCTCACACACTTCCTGTTTTGAAAGTTTTCTTCACAGCATCAAAAAAAATGCTTAGACTACTGTGAACAACTGGAATGATTTGTGCTTGTTTCCAGTGTTTCAGTGGGATTATCTTAACTCATTTTGATCTTTCTGTTCCAGTGTGTTGGAGGTTTCTGAAACATCCTTGTAAATGTGTAATTTCTGAGTTGGTGCTATATTGACTCATGTCATACGCCAGGGATAGTAGGCACTCTAAACTACTCCTTGTCCAAGCATGATACACTTAATTAACCTTTCCAGCTTTTATATGAGTCACAGTTTTATTATGTCCCATGCAACACTCATTTTGTTATTCTGCAAACTGGAAAAAATGTGCATTGTAATTCACCTTGGTCTAAATGACTCCAAGTCATGTGCATCCTCGTGAAGGGCAACTCTCTCAATTTGGTGGAGTGATCAAATAATTTCTACTGAGAACAATCTTCCAACTGTACTATTGCCATAATCTTGTAGCAGCCTGAGAGGATATCAAAAACAAGACTAAGACCCCATGGTCAGGATAAATTTTATTGAATTAATCATTGATAAAGTTACTCAAGAATCATTATTAGAAATTACTTAATATCATAGAAGTCTGTTTCAGGAAAATATACTATTTTTTTTTTTTGTATCATAGCATTGCAACATTGCAAAATTATGAGGGTTTGAGTATAATTTTTTATTATTTTCTATGCTTATATTTTATACTAACGTTTTCATCTCATACTATACTATGGCATACATTATTGCTTCAAAACTTAACATGGAAATGTTCGGAGTTCTTAAGATTTTTTTTGAGTCATGAGGCAAAGCTGCTGTTTAGTAGTGTTGCAGATATTACCTTTTCTTGTATCAAAATGTTTTTTAACAAAATAAACAAAATACAATGGCTACTTAAGAATACTTTCTGCTTTGAAGGAAATACTCTTTTTTTATCTAGAATGAAGAAAAAAAACCAGTCTGTCTTAAGCCTGGTCTTCATCTCAGGATTTCATTTAGTTTCAAATCTCCCCCTTACAAGGACTGTGGAGAATAGAGCTGGGGAACAAACACACCTACAGTCTTTTGCTTGTTTAGATATTCCATCATTTTGATTGTCAATTTCCACCAAGATGAGAAGACAGCTATTCCCAGAAGTCAGATAGCTTTGCAGATATGGAATAAGGAGGAGAAGGTCTCAGACCAAGGCACTCCTTTTTCTTGGTAGAGGTAGCATCCGGGAGTCAAGCAGACAAATGTCTTTTGCCTGACTGGGAAACAAAAAATCCCTATGGGTTCAAATCCCAAACAGAACAAATAAAAACAGTACAAGATCAGTACAATAAATCAGCCAGCCAGGAGAATGAAAGTAGCAAAAACATATTAAGGGAAATCACATTAAGGCAGAAAAAAAGTAATATAAGGAGCATTCAGCTCCACGGAGAGAGACATAGTTAAATTAGCATGGAGTCATTAAGACAGAATAGGAAAAATACATTTTAGGACACATGAAATGGAACAATTTTATATTCTCACAGGTAAATTTACAAGGTAAGGAAGGAATGGGTTAAGTGCAGAGCTCAGAACAAAATTTTATTATCACTGTCTCTGTGATTATAGTATATTTACTTCTAACATTCTTAATAAAGCAAAAAAGTCAAAATATGCTCTGCAATAGTTTTTGCTACAAAGAGAGAACAAAATGAAAAATTGAAAAAAACTTTTGAAGAAAAAAGTAAAAGATACAGTGAAATGAGTGAAATCTATACAGGTAGCATTTATAGGGTTAAAGTATATAAGTATTGGTGTCTCAGATAAAATATATTAAATCTTAACAAAAATACAAGGAAAGCTAAAAAACATTTCAGCTTTTGAAGAGGGTGAAATGGAGTCTATTCAGTTTAAAATGTATTCTTCAGAAAACTGATGTGGCCATGTAGGAAAAAGAAAAATAAGATCCAGTGATAGCAGAACAAGAAGGCTGATTCCAATACCATTGAAACACCTCAGGAGCAGGAAGCCTGAGAGAGAGTTAACAATGTCAAAGTACAGATGCGCTTAGAAAGCATAGAGTTACAGTGAAAAACTTGAAACATCTTGTGTTCACCCCTTTGGGAACTATTTTGTTTTTTGTTGGTTTTTTGTTGTTTTTTTTTTTTTTTTTTTTTTCTGAGAGATAATATATATGAGACAGAATAGGCCTTTTGCAGTGAAGTAACAAAGTCTGAAACCACTTTAAAAAGGAACACCGTGGGGCCAAGTAACATTCTTGTAGGACTTCTTAGGGAGAGTGAGATGAAATTTTACTTCATTGAAGCCTTCAATACTAATTGCCATTGTATTCTCCTGGAAAAGCTGGCAGCCCATGGTTTGCGCAGGTGCAGTCTTCTTTGAGCTGAAAGCTGACGGGATGACCGGGCCCAAAAGTGATGCTGGTTAACAGCTGGTAATTAGTAGAGTTCTCCAAGACCCAGTACTGGGACCAGTCCAGATCATCTTTGTTGATGATCTGGACAAGGGGAACAAGTATGCAGTCTCGTCCCGCAGCCACTGGAGCTGACGGGTGCTGGCTAGCTGCTCCCAGAGTGACCGGTATAAATTTCCCACAGTTTCCAAAGAGATCCTCCCCGTGGATGTTTGGATAGGGAGGTGAATGCATGCAAAATCACACCCCGCCAACACGCGCAGGCGAGCCCTAGCCCTCGTGATCAGCTGAGCCATCAGCTCTTGTGGCTTGGTGATGCTCTTGGACAGCTGGTGACCAAGGAACACCCACTCTATAATTAAGAGGGGGTCCTTTTGGTCCGTGTCCCATTGAAAAATCAGCCTGGGCAGATCCTCACGACACCGGTGGGCGTGTCAACTTGCAATGATGGATTGGACCTTCTTGAGTGCTGCCCTGGCCTCCAGAGTCAGGGACCTCTGGGAATCCAGGGAAGTACATCCTCGGTAAATTTGTGGATGACACTTCTTTGGACAGGAGGTTGATCTGCTGGAGGGCAGGAAGGCTCTGCAGAGGGATCTGGACAGGCTGGATCAATGGGCTGAGGCCAATGGTTTGGGATTCAATAAGGCCAATGGCTGGGTCCTGTCCTGGGGTCATAACAGCCCCAAGCAGGGCTACAGGCTGGGGAAGAGTGGCAGGAAAGCTGCCCAGCAGAAAAGGACCTGGGGGTGCTGGTCAACAGCAGCTGAGTAAGGCCAGTGGCATCCTGGCCAATACCAGCAGTAGGGTGGCCAGCAGGACCAGGGCACTGATTGTTTATCATGAGCTTTCAATATTGCTTTTACTGATTAATTCTTCTGGCCTCATGGTTCCTTGACCCTATGCTATTAGCATGAATATCTAGAGGTGCCTTTCTTTCACCTTCAACATTAGGTGCTTAGGTGGTATGGGAGATGTGGATTTAAGAAATAAAGATTTGATATAATTACAAAATTTTCCAGTGAGAATACCACCATTTGTACAGCCTGGGTCTGAGACTGTGGAGACTGAATAACTTCAGATCTCAGGCATTCTCTTCCTGACCATGACAGTTTTTGACTATGACTTTTGTAACATGCAAAGGAACAAAATTACAAGTGACATACAATAAGGAAGTCACAGCATTGCTCTCTTTCCACCATTAAGAAAGTATATTAATTATTGTGTACAGCATCTGTAAGCCAAATGCATTTCTAAAACATATTACATATTAAAATAATACTTTAAATGCATTATAGCCCACTTATTCACACTTAATAACAAAATCTAAATACAAATAAGAATTAAACTACCTCTACATGTTAAATTTAATCATTATATTTTGATTTGTGAGACAATTAATAAATCTCAAGACATTACTTATAAATTTGAACATGAGCATAAGGAAATGGTAACAAAATACTTTTCTATCAGCATTTAAGATTCACAGCAGAGGCAATCTCATAGAAATTTGTTTTCATAGAATATTTTGTTTTGCTTCTTGAACAAAAAAGTATTTCAATATTTTTAGGTTGATAAATATAATTATCCGTTGAGCATTTGTTCATTCTTTTGCTATTGAGAGAAATAGCATTTTGAATTAAAAGACACCTCCCACTGGGTTTGAACTTCCTATCTCTAAATCATATGGTGTTATCAGTGCCATTTTCTTATTTGATCTAAACCATTACAATAGGACTCTATATTTTTCAAGTATTCATAATTGCTTAAGGGAAACAGAACACTTTAAAACATAATTTGAAATAAGCAGTTTAAAATAATTACTCTTATTTGCCAGAAAGTAATGATAATTGGAAGACAAGTTACAGCAGATAAATCTCTGTTTCTCTTCCTGTGCAACAAGAGGGAAGGGGAATCTTGAATTATGGTTATGGTTTAAGAGGGAGATAGATATCTTTTCTATTATTTCAAATTCCCTTGGTCTGATTTTGATTGCTTTAGAGTGTCCATGTACCATAGGGTCTCTCTCCCTCTGAAACATCTGGTCTAACAGCTTTCCAGAATAAATGGATAACAGCTCTGATCCGAGGCTGCAATTTCTCTCTTCTAATCCCCAGCAGCCTACTTGATTGATCCTTTATGCAGCTATGCTGCATAAAGATTAATATTCTATTTGTTGAGTATCAAACAGCAGTAGCTGATATCCAGCAGGCATCGCAGATGATTTCAGGAGCATCCTCAATCTTGAGTTGTCAAGTTGTGCATGCAACTCTTCTACAGAAGAGTGAGAGGAAAAACTGCAGGAAAAGAGAAGGGAAGACATACAGCCCAAGAGAGCTGAGGCCTTGTGTGAAGGGGTGTCTTGTGGGATGGGCAGCCATTCAAAATGGCTCTCATTTTCAGACCACATTTACAAAATCCACTGCTGGGAAATCTGACTCACACAATTGTCACATGCCTAACCTCCCCAAACACATTTTAACCTAGTGCTCCTTATTTGTTGCTCTGTGCCCACTAGTCTCCCTCAGCCTAAATCTATTGTTTCTAATTAGGGCTAGCTCATCAACGTACTTGAAGTTACTCAGCCTCAGCACTGTACACTGGGCTACTTCATTGTGGAGTAAAGTAACACATTGTTAATGATAACAGGTTATTTTGTGTTACAGCTGTATAAGCAAAACTAACAAATATAAAAAATGAAAGCTAACAGCAGGGTCTTTATATCTGAAGATTCTACATAGTTTTGATCAGTGGATTTCTTATAAGTGGTAGACAGCTTGTCATGTCTCAGTGACTGAGCAGCCTATTATATTCTGGATATTGTTCTGATTTCTTTGCAGATGAAAGTGAGTTGATCTGAATTGTGCTTTTGTTAGTATAGGATAGAGTTTCACTGTAATAGACACTTTTACAGCACTCATAGATAAACTCCTCCTGGCACTAGATGCATTATTACCTATTAATTTTAATGATTCCATACAGTAGTTTCTATTAAAGAAATTGAAATACTAGGGTGTAACCTAAAACAAAGTTTCAGTGGGGAAGCAGGCTGCTCAAAAATGTAGTTAGCCTCATTTATTTCAATATCTGAAAAACTACATTTCCTCTTCCAAGGAAAAGGAATAAATGTTTCTAATCCTGCAAATTTGAGAAAGTTTGAAGGTAGCAGTTTGAATGTCTCTTTTCCATTCATGTTGAGCATTCAGAATATGAATGTGAAGCAACTGTTTGGCATCCTTTTATTAGCTGTCCCTGGAGTTCCTTGTGGCACCAGTGGTCTCCTCCTCTGCTCAAAGCCCTGAGATTACTACTGCTTTTGGTAGTCTGACTTTATTCTTTTTTACCCACATCTATTTCTACCTTGAATAGTCATAAAATATCTATTCATTTGGTAATTCTTTGATGAAACTGAGAAATTATTGTGAGCTAGCTGTTTAAAATACAGAATTCATATTTCATGGAGATAAAAGGATACTTATGCCATGGCTATGTTTTAGCAGTATTGTTCATACTCTTATGGAAAACATTTTGATATTGTTAAGTGACTGCAACTTTTTCTTTGGGTCAGGACAAGTACTTGATCTTTCCAGCACAGAATCCTAGAATCATGGAAACAGAGCTACTAGCAATTTTCGCTGTATTTTCACAGTGAGTACTTCACCTTGACATGTGCACCACACACTGGTGTCTCTTTCAGAAGTTGCCATCCCACTCAGCTCTGCAGCAGAAATATGTATGTACTTGGTTCTGCCCTGCTTCTTAAGGGTTTTTCTGTCACCCTATTGTCTCAAATTCTGCTCTGTTCCTTTGGCTCTGAATTGAGAGTTATTTGAACTGTTGAGTAATGATCTTTTCAGCATATTATACGTGGCAATATTACTTTAGGATCAGAGCAGTATAGGAATGGAGGAGGGAACATGTAGTGCTGATGTTTAAAAAGGGATTCCAGAGTTACCTGGGAAATGTGAGATATTTTGAGGTGAAACTGAAAAATGTGAGGTGAAACTGAAATTGCAAATCATTCATAGTTAAGCATAATATACCAGTGAAGAGTTAAAAGTTTTTTTCTGTAAATATAAGTAATCTCTCAAAAAAATTGAATTTTTAATCCCAAAAACCTCCCAATATTTTTTAGAGGCATCAATGAATCTCTGGGCTATTGTTAATTTAGTGTGCACGGCTTTCAATGTATTTTGAAAGTTTTCCACATTATTTGTTGAATTTACTAGGGATAAAATGATACAGACTGTAGAAGTTCAAAAATCACACTTAAGTTCAAACTTATGGAAGGTCTGTAAAATACCTATGTGAGAACTTGGACTATTCTGTCATGTTTTAAACAAGCTCATAAAGAAACATGAATAAATGGAATTATAAAGTCTGACGCCGATATATAATTAATTTCAATTGCTAAAACTAAAGCAGACACTGAAAATTCAGACAGATCTCATTAATGACTGAGTAATAAAATGAAACATGAGATTCAGGTCTTAATTTTTTTCCTTTATACTGTCCACTGTGGTTCTCTACATCTAAGCTAAAGCCACCTGAGGAAGAGAACTGTGATGTCAGCATGGGTCTTTTTCTATTTCACGGGGTCCAGTGTCCAAAGCAATCAGAAAATCAGATAAAACATTATCCATTAATAAGACCTGGTCCAAAGTCCAATGCAAAATAATATTGAGGAAATAATGTTCACTCACTGAAATTATCCAGCAGAAGTTTTAAAACCAAAATTTTCATTAAAAGCATAACTTTTCAGTCTGGAATTGATTGATCAATGGTACTGTAGAGGTAAAAACTGTAAATTGTTTTGGAATACCACACAATAATATTTTGGAGTATGATTTGTGCACCAATATAAGTCTATCAAACACAATGATCCCTCTTAGTCCAGCAAGTCCTGAAAATGTGCATTGCTGGAAGGGAAAAGACTATGCAAACCTCTTAGATCTTTTGCCCGGGATTTGTTACTGACTACTACATACAGCATATGGCCCAAGTGGCCATTGGTATTCCAATTTTTATATAAGGCCACAGATTTTCTCTGAAGCTATCCCTCAAATAGACCCACAAAGCAAATGCTGTTGCAGCACCCAGCATCCCCTGTGCAAGCAGACTGTTGAAATGGAAGAACTTGGTGCTCTGAAATGCACACATTTCTGCTTGCTGGTGGTTTAAGTGGACATAAATATCCTTGAAGATGATGTGGACTCCTTTAAACTCTGTAGCTGCTGAACATGAATGTCTTTAGCTGAAGCTAGCTCAGTATGAAGTAGAGAGAAAACATAGCACTCTCTGGGGTGTGCATTTGTGAGGGATTTGATCCCAGCAGACACACACACACAGGCACACACTCACTTGATCTAAAACCATCTGATTCTGCCAGTCCTTGAACACACTTCAAGGCTTTCAGGAGAGAAGGCTGATGGGGCAGTTAAGTCATTGACATGTAAACTAGAGTAGACTGAAAAGTTCTGAAGACTTAATCCTGAATTACATTATGTTTGATAAGTTCAGGGAAAAAAACCTTCGGGGTTTCTGGGTCTGTTTAGTTAATACAAAATAGTGCTTTTCTAAAGAATTAATAAAATACCGTCCTCTTTTGCAGATAAGAGCTTGGTTAAACTTCAGCCTCTGTTACCTAGAAGTTTTTAATTGTATAGGGTTCCTGCTGCATATTCACTCCTTCTAGATAGTATTCTGCAGGATACATCTATCCCTATTCCAAGTCTTCCCTTCTTTGAAGTATGCCTTCTTTGATATGATGATGGAAACACATGTGCATTGCTCAGACCAGTCTCCCTTTGCAGAGCAGACATGTGGTTTCCTTTCTGCCTTCTGTGGCAGTATATTTGTAGATTTGACTTTTAATATTTTCCCTTCCAACATGGATAGCTATGTATCTGTCTTAAGAACAATTCCTCTAAATTAATTCATTTTCTCTAGCTGAAAATTGCTTTTTAACACTTTCCTGAATGAGCCATCAATTAATATGCAGATTAGAATTGATCAGTATTTCCTTGGAGTACAGCTCTCTTACTTGGTTAGTGATTAATTCACACTGGTGACCTCCCTGAGCTCTTGGGGATACAGATTTTAATTTTACCTTATTAGAGAATAAATGTTATGCAAATAATAGATACAGATATATGAAGTATAGCAAGATTAATAGAGTACAGGATGATCATCTGTGCTACATGGCATGCATTTGAAACAATCTCTTTTTTTTTCTCTGTTTCTTAACTTTGTTCTAAGCTTAACTTCTAAACTTAACTTTTCACATTCTACTATTGCTACTTCAGATAGTAACACAAATCAGTAAAATAACTGAAATATAAGACCAGAGGGAGTTTATTGGATTGTTTTGTTTTTTTCCTGGATGATGAAGATGGTGCTGTCTTTGAACCCAGCTCCCTTTACTTTTAGCTTTCTTAGGATATTTACTGCTCTTTCCCCTTCATTATATTTTTCCACCGGTTCTCTCCTGGGTCAGAATCCCTAGTCTAACATTTTATTTTTCCTGGACAGAGGTGAGTGATGTCACTGAGCAAGAGCTATGACTTCCATGCTGCTCATTCAGTCTTTACACTGGATCCTCAGTTACTTAATATTTCAGTTTGGATTTCTCATATTGCACTCTGCTCTAAATACTCAAGCTGGTGCATCACTCACTTATTTCACTGTGTGCCAGAATTTTCTTTTCATCTAAAGGATGTGCTACATTCCCAGATTTTCACCTAGCTGAACTGGCAGAGTTTCACATGGCACATCTGATAGCAATTAACCAGGGTAGCAGCATCTGAAATGACTGCAATAAGTGAGGCTTTGAGAAAGCAGCAGGGGTTCATGTGAACTGTAACCAACACATGTGTGGGTTTCAGCAGATGAGATATGAATCACATATTTTCATGGTAGCCCCTTACCATTAAATATCTGCCTCAAGCTCCACCTCTGGTGTTTTTTCACCCCTCAGACAGGCACTTCCATTCACTTGCTCACAGTAGCTGTTATCACTGTAGGAAAGCTATTCACTGCATTTTCAATCCTTCTGTACCTGAACTGACCCCATCTTTCCCTTCTCCAACTGTCCTGAACTCCTTTTATGCTTGCAAAACCCACATCAAAAATGAGCAGGAAAAGGACCATAATGATCATGATCAACTCATGATTACTAACTGAAAGCGAGAGTTAAATTAAAGGAGTGATGAGGAATATTTTAATTGCATATACCACTTCCTGAGAATATCTCCTGTTCCAAAATGTACTTTCTGTTGGAGAAGTTTCTTAACTACAGAGTGGGATTTCTTGACTGATCCTGAGAAATACCCACAGCCCCAGGAAGAGCAAATCTCTGAGATGGACTCAGTTCCTGTTCTGCAGCTGGGACTCAAACCATGTATTTTCTATTTAGGAGGACACCCTTTTTGCCAAGGCTGTTGAATACAAAACTGTTAGTGTGGTAAATGCAATAACCTGTCCACTTCCTCATTTTCTTTGTTCTCCAAGAATATCAAATACTTAAGTCCATGAAGCTTTTTTTTTCTGACACAGAACCAACCTTTTGAGCTTCATTCTCTTTAACAGGAATGCACATGAAATCAAGCAGTAATACTTGCATCCTGCTAGGACAACCTCCTGCATCTTCTGGATGCAGACTGATGTAGGATATTAACTACATCCTGAAACCCGTGGAATTTGTCAGACCGAGTGGTGGATTATAGCTGAAGAAAAGAATGTGTCCAAGAAGTATTTCTGTCTCATGTTATTAGTGGCATTCAGTTTCTGGTTGTAACATGAACATTCTCAAAAAGCTTCTTTGCATCTGCAATCCATCTTTGTAATATGTGGGATACATTTTGGTGGGGTGAAACAGCATGGTAAGTGAAGGCTTGGCCTTGTGGATACATTTACAAGTTTGAAGTAAGTTGTTATCAGTCCCCTTTGAGAGATTCACTCAATTAATATTATATTATAGCATTAGTGGTGAACTCCTGCTGATCTAGGCAGGAACAGGCAAATGCCTGTCTAGCCTGTCTCTGGCTGGACTTCAGAGCAGCTGCTTTTGGAAACAATGCCAGTGCAAAGCAATTCATTCCCTGATGCAGTGTGCCAGCAAGCAACACTCATCAGTTCAGGGACTTCTTCACTGAAGGTCAGCTACACACACCGTGTTTACACGGCTAATGAACCCATCCACCATGACTGCCTGTTCCCCTTTATGAGCCATTTGTAATTTGCCTATTCCAGCTCCAGCATGTGGCCTGCCAGGACATAGCTGGTAATATCCTGGTCTAGCCAAAACCAGTGCTAGAGACAAAGAGGGTAAGCTGAGCATGTTGAAGCTCGCTGCTAGTATCTCAAAAAGGAATGTCCTGAAAACAGTTTTCAACCTATTCCACCCTATCACCCTTAGGTTAAACATGTTCTGACATGCCATATCCAGCATCTGCCCCTAGAGTTAAAATACAGTTTTAAATAAAGTTGTAAGATGAATCTTATCTTCCTCCTACAAAAGCACAAAATTCTAGCAATATAATTACTTTCCAAAGCTTATTTTCCCTCCTGTGTGCTGTGACATGCCAGGGTAAATTTCCATTCCTTCCAAATTAACTAAATATAGAACAGGTAAATAACTAAACATTTTCTGATTTATGGAATCATTATTTTTACTAGAGAAAAATATTCAAGTCTATAGGGGAATAAATCAATTCTCTTACTTCATATTATTCGCACCCAAAAAATATTTCCCATTCATTAAAATTGTCTTTTATCTCATTAAACATTTTTGAAGAATAGAATAGAAGAATAGAGAGGTCAGATACAGAAAATCATTTTGCTTAGATTTTTTTTTTTTTTAATTGGGACTTTGTACTAGGACTCTAGAAGTTTCTGTGGTTGATAAGCCATAAAACAGTGCCATACAGACTGATTTTCTGACAGAATTTCAGGATTATATGTCAAAACTGACATTTACCTTTGAAAAATATTAAGGGAAGTGATTAGCTCATTGAGACATAGTTTAAGTTCACAGCCATTTCTGGTTATGACTTTCATCTAATTTTGTGTCTGGCACAAGCATTAATCATGAATTTTGTAATTGTAAAATTATTTCTGTATTAGGATATCAATGGGAATAAAAGTATTATACATACTTTGAAGTAGAGACTGTCTGTCTGTGATAGCCTCAGGGGCCAGTTCTCACCTGACTAAGACTTCCCTTCAGGAATGGTACTTATCTGCCCATATGTAGAAGGCTGCAGCAATCCAACCCAGTTAATCTGGACTTGTCTATTATTGGTAAAAAAAGGCTTAATAATT
Organism: Agelaius tricolor; assembly: GCF_023055355.1. Classification (NCBI taxonomy): domain Eukaryota; kingdom Metazoa; phylum Chordata; class Aves; order Passeriformes; family Icteridae; genus Agelaius; species Agelaius tricolor. The sequence goes on from NW_027269261.1 coordinate 52,389,547, forward strand.
AGAAATGTGATGGAAGAATAAGTCTAGAAAATAATCTTACTTCTCATGTTGGATTACTGGTTTGAAGTTTTTTTCCTTATCCTTATAAATAGGCAAAATCTTCCACTTTTTTTATGTTATCCCATATGTAAAAATAGCAAAGGTGATTTTACTTTCTACTGCTAATTCTCCAGTTTACACAGGTTGGTAGAGTGGGGAATGAAGGAGAAGGGAAGAGAAAATAACTCTTAAATACAGGAGTTAGCATGAGGCTGAGCTGTGTGTTTGGTGTTTTGGTGTGTTGTGTTCCATTTCTCAGCTGCAACTTCAGTTCTGCACATTGTTCAGAGCAAGGAGCTTCTATAAATTCAGGCCAAGGACAGAAAGAAATCTGAACAGTGGGCTAATCTGCCCAGGCTATGGCAGGGGAAATTGAAAATAAAAATAATCAATGAAGGACACTGCAACTGATATATGCCATAACTTAATCTAGAGGTTGTTGTGTTCAACTGCAGCAGTGATATTGGATCAGTTGTCAGAATCATTTTGCACTGCCAATAAAGCCTTCAAACATTTAAAGATGTCATTTCTCTCCATTCTCTTTCTTTGAACTTACTACAATGTTTAGTATAACTCTAAAGCATTATGAATTTTTACTGAGTAAATTATGAGGTACTAATCTACAATTAGTCAATGATGCTAAATATAAATTTAGAGGCTGATGCAGCTATTTCCAGACTCTCAATATAATTCAACCTCATTTGTTAGAGAGCAGGAACTTCTCCAGTCAATGTAATTGAAAATGGAGCATTTGTTAAGGTAAAGGAGTAAACCCAGCTTCCCCTGCCCTAGACTTCTGGATCCACTTAATTGAAAGGTTAATTTTTTCCCTTTTTATTCTGTCAATTTTCCCCCATGTTCTCTCTTCGTTCCTCACTCTCTGCTTCAATCTCTCAATTTGTCAAAAATTTCCTCCAAGTATATAATTTTTTCATCCAATACCTTCACTTTAACACAGTTGTGAAAGTTAGCCAGTGTCAGAACCATTCTGACACAGGCTGACAGGTTGCAGTTTAATGATAAACTATAACAATGTGAGAAAACCTTCCACAAAGGGTTCATGCCATGTAGCTGCACACAATACAGCTCTAGCTTCATCTAGAACTGAAATGTTTTCTTCTCACCACCAAGCTTTCAATGAGAATTTATTCTTGGTGCAGCTTAAAGATGCTGGATGCAATTAAATCTGCCTCAAGACCACTGGTATTAGCAGAATTATATTAGAGATGCATTTTGCCTCTTCTGCCTTGAACAGTCTGGTAAATTTCTGGATAATAGGTACCTCAGCAAGAAACTGAAGATATTTTACAGTAGCCTTTAATTTTTTTTTTTTTAAATATTGATGTCTAAGTAAACAAATTTGAATATTAAAGCTAATTCATTATTAAGGTTGGCTCCATTCCCCTTAAAGGAGACATGCCGATTTATGTCAATAAAGTGTTTCATTCTGGCTGGTGATGACAAGAATGCACTATGCAAGAGCCTGAATTATGGGCAAGGACTTCACTGTGCACAAATAGAGAAGGGAAAAAAATTACTTCTGCAAAAGTTCTTTGCAATCTGAACATTAGAAAACAGACTAAAGGATGATTATGACAGGCAAGCAGAGAAAAAACTTTAGGAAACGACAGCATAATAAATTAAAGAACATGTGAATAAATTTTGATATGTCACAAAGTTTATTTTTTTGTTTTAAAGTGATATTGTTCTCTTTTTGAAATAGGAGAACTGAAATCCAGCTCCACTGATATTCTGGAAGGCTTACCACTGGTTTCTGTGGGACCACAGTGGTTCCTTTTCTCTTCATATTTAAAAGAAGGCTAATTTAAATAAAAGCCTTATAAAAATGCATGTTTTCTTTTCTTTCCCTCTGGCTTTCCTATCCCTCTTCTTTGATCAGAGTGAGATGTTCATTATTTGTCCAGCAAATGAATAATCTTCTAATTAACTGCACTTGTTATGTGATGAATATTCAATTACCATAATGGGAAGGGGAAGAAGATGTATCATACCTACACAAATTAATTTGTTGTTGGGCAATGAATTTTCATCCACCTGGTTGCAATTGCTCACTCTGAAAAGCTATCCAGGTGTGTTACATTTGAGAATTAAAGGAGTACACAGCCCATTTGCAGCCACATACAAAAGGTGAATACCTTTCTCTCTGTGTCTTTTAACAGGATTATTCAAACAAACTGAATTCAGAGATAACTTGTGTTCTGTCTAGTGATAAGAAAAAGGAATTATCAAGTGAATTAAAATTATTTCTTGTCTTTGAAAAATGGTAGCCCTCTCAGATCATGTTAACCAAGAAGTGAGAGCATCCCCAATGGAAAAACAGGCCAAACTCTTCCTGCACTAAAGACTACAAAATGTGATTAAGTATGTAAGTCCAAATCTCATTGTTTCACTCTTCTTGGTGGTGTCTAAAACAGCACCAAAATTTCTAGTATGAAATGCTACAAAGCCAGCATAATGGTCCATATTCTAATCATCAAGGTTAATCCAATTAACACAGTAAAGGACAAAAAGGAACCAAGTCCCTTGAAAAGAGAACCAAGTTCATGGAACAGAATGGTCCCATTTCTGTCCAAGGGGGAGACTGTCCATCTGACATTCCTGCCCATCTCAAATTTATCGTGGAGTTATTATTAGTACAGTATGACAATGTCCTCCATCTAAGCTATCTGTGACCTGGAACATTCCTGCCAGAGCCTCCACACCAGTGTTATACCATATATCCATAGAACAGCTGCTTTACAAGGATGACTGCTTTTTCTCTATTTACTGCCAATTAAGGATCATTGTGGTATTGTAGGGGACATAACAGTAACACTGGAAATGATCCAAATTTAATCCATAACACTTCTCTAACCTAAGAAGAAAGTAAGAAGGGAAAAAAAAAAACAACAACTTATAGCAGAGAATTATGCAGTGTTAGAGTAAAGAACATAATTACTGATGGTATATCATCAAGTTTTGTGGACAAGTGCTGGGTAGGATAATCTCATTTCTCCTTTGGGAGGGAGAGAAATCTAAACAAAACCAAACCTGCTAACACAGATTAATTTGCATAGAAATACTATTCATAGATCCTAGAGAATCTCTTCACAGTCTTAGATTTTCTTAGTGGCAACCATCAAGTGTTAAAGGAGAAAAAAGGAGGGAGGAAAGAGATTGAGGTTTACGACCAAAGTTTATTTCTTGACAGTTGTAGTTCAGCACAGTGGTTTTTAACACTTAAAACATGAAATGGTCCTTCAGGTTTATTCTATAAAGTACAATGCAGAGGGAGTTTGCAGGCACTAGAGAGGGTGCCTGGATACTTACAAACATCTCTCCACACACCTTCTTTACCAGAGTCAGTGTGGAATATCATGGGGCAGTACCTCAAAACAGGTCAAAAAATAGTTATGGTAAGGTAGATCCCAATGCATTTTTGATATAAAGAAAGATTAAAAGTGTCAGTAGCGGATTACTTTTTTTTTACTTTATTTTTTCAATGCAAAATATTTGAATCTATTTCTAATACAGTGTACATTTTTTTAACAAGTTTTCGCTTGGAGTTTTTTGATTTCTGGTTTCCATTAAATAACAATATAGAAATCTAATGAAAAAATAATGCCATTTTAGATAGTAGAAACTTCTTTAGAATGCTTTCAGTTTCCAAAAAAAAAGTCTTCTCAGGGAGGATAAAGGGCTTTTGTCTTCCTCTTTGTCTTTATGAAAAAATTTCTATTCAGAAAAATGTCTGCCAGCTATAATGGCAATAAATGTCATTGACTGAGAAGTATAAAGGTCCCCTGGATAGTTCTGACCCTGTCCCTGACAGAGGTTAAGTTCTTTGTCAAGAAGTCATTGAGTTTATGTGCTATTAAAGCAGCATGTTTCCCAGACTATATTTAGCTGTTTGAGTGTAGGTTATGTATGTTAGGATGAGGGTGATAAAGCAGTTGTAGACTGAACCATAAGGTGATTTTCTTTACTGCACAATTACGGTTTATGTTACTATAAAGCTTTTGCCAGGGATGAAAAGTTGGGGAGGATTAAAGGAAATGCTATAAAACGTATCAAAGTGGATTGCATAAACAATTGCCATGCTCTGGGAAATGGCTGATTAATTGACTGAAGTGAGACATCTGCAGGATGTTGGCACTATGGATATATCAAAGGATCTCAGCCGCCTTGTTTGCTTTAATAAAAGTCGCTTAATTTGTTCCAACAGTACGAAACCTCCTGTTATAACTGATTTGTCACCCTCATTGTTAAGGAAAAGAGCCATACACCTTTAAGTACAAGAGTCTTCCCACAGCCAGACCTCCTTGCACATTTCTCTGTGCAGAGACAAGACTACAGGACTTTGTTAGACCTCAAAAATTAAGAGAGAGGAAAGATCTAACAAGCAAAACATGAGTGTGCGTATGTTTGGAAAAAACTTTTTACCTGCTTCATTGACCTCTGGCTTCTCTTTGACCAATATTAGGAAAATAAAGCTCTTATTGTCCTTTCATCTGTCTTCCAAACTTATTCTTCCTTGTGACAATAGTACTTTACAATCTTCAGTGACCATTTTCAGCTAGCCACTGCTATCCCATTCCCTGATAAGAAACATATTTACAGACAAAACAAGGCCCATAATGTAAAGACAGTGATGTCCTGTGTAAGTGGCTAGCTCTGACTGAAAACTGTGCACAGTTTAGATGTTCTGACCAGAAAATTATTCGGGAGAGAGTTTTTTAATACTGTCTTTTGACATTATCTTGGAGGCAATGGTTTATCCTTTCTTCTTAAATCCCACCTATCATGTATATACATAAGTGCCTATGTGTGTGCGTGTATATGCATATATTTGTGTATATAACCTCAAGATCTCTGACTGTTTCACTCTGACTATGCACATAAGTAATGCAAAATCCAAGGAAGATAAACCACCACTATCTTGAAAGTGGAAAAAAGTTGGTCCTAATCACAGTCCCAAGCTGAGTATTTTTATGAGAGTTGATGAATCTTTTTTACATTTTCATGTAAAATGTAAAGGAGAAAGGGATTTCCTAGTATGTCACAATCACTATGATGAGTAAAAGACTTGCTATGAGAGTCAAAACTGCAGTAAATATTTTTGTTACTACCCCGTTAAGAAAGGAAAATGAATATAGAATTGCTGGAAATACTTCCTAGCTAGAAAAATATCTAGATTTGCTAGGTTTTTGCAGGACTATTTGAAAAATCATTTTGAATAAAGAAAAGAAAAGATGAAATAGCAAAACAAGTATGGAGAAGATTGAGTAACATGAAGTGGTTTTCATACAATTATGTGAAAAGAGTCATTTGCTTACTCTTTCCAAACCCTGCTGATTGACAGGTTTTCACTTAGCTGCTTTCTTTAAACAACAGAAAATTATTAGGATACTCCTGTTAGTATTTTGTAAATTACTTACATACAGCACAATGCCGGTTTCCCCAGTACTGGTCTTCTATCTGCTGCAGTTTTGAAAAACATTCAAAAAGTGCGTAAACATATGTAAATCTTCATAGTAGAGCTTGTTGCTGAAATGTCATGGATGAAAATATTTCTAAATATTTCATTAATTCCAGTAACTGTTAGGAAAATTTAGAACTTCAGGATGCAATTAGCAAATGTGACATATTATAAATGATAATCAAGAAATTAAACCACTGACCTAGAAAAGCAACTCCTAATGATAGATGTTGGTGTAGCACAGATACTCCAGAGACAAGGTAGGGAAAAAAAAGCAACACAATAAAGTAGAATTAATTATATGTTTTAGAAATAAGATGTGATTGTGATAGGCAAATACTGACTAGTGCTAAAGAATTACTCATAGAGGTTTAAAACAGTGAAAACTGTTTCTTCCACCATGGTTAAATTTCCTCACCAAGATACAGGACTTATATTGCAGGTATACTTATGCAAATATATATACTGATTTTTCTGTGGCAGCAGGATCCTTTTCTTTAGAGGCAGAGTATGTTGACAGAAGGAGTTTTTCTGCCTGCGTAGTTGTGCAACTTCTCCAAACACCCAGAGGTCAGCCCATAAAGCTCTTCTTTGTCAGCGTTGCTGTGTCCACATGGGGTTTTTTGGCTGGCATAGCTATTTTGGCAAAGAATATGTGAGTTTTTTCACACTCTTCACTGACATAGCTGTGTGGATAAAACATTGTAGAGCAGAAGAAGCATGTACACACAATATGTCTCTCCCTCCTCAGCCTGCCTTTGCTTTTCACCTCTTCATGGCTTGCTGAAGCAAGGAATAAACACAGGGAGTTTAAAGTATCACATCACTGTTACCCCCGGATACTACCATCAGATCATGGGCTAAAGGAAATAAATGAATGGGTGGTGCAAGTAAAATTTCAAGAGTTCCCTTTTTTTTGTTGTTGTTGTTTTTTTTTTATTATAATGATGTTAGACACTGACAAAAAAAAAAGTAACATATAGGCTTACCACTAGAAATTTTTGAGAATAGGCTCACCATGTTAAATATAGATGGATGGGAAAAAGAATCATCAAGGTACTAATGATCCACCAAAGCATGTTGAAGAGTGCAGTTTTAATGAATTGGGAGCCTCACGACTGGGTTCATTAAGACTGGGCTCAGTTTGGGTTTCTCTGCCAGCATTCAGGAATTCTAATCAAAGGAGAAGAATTAATATGTAAACTTTACATCCAGGGTACTCTGCCAGCCCCAGATGGCTCCAGCATCTCATAGCCACTTGAGAGAGGGGTTTTCAAAGCACTGCTTCTTAGCAAAAGGTCCCTGAAATTTGACTCTCTTTTGTAGGGCCAAGTAGGTGTCACTACTTGTAACAGCAGGAGGAAAAAACAGCAGTATCTCGCCTTCAGCTCCCGTGAGAAATGGTAAAAAAATCCCGGCATCTCTGATCCACAGACCAAGTGTTCATGTGTCACCAAAGTACTATCCCAAGTGTCCAGCTGCTAAAAGATCTAGGTATTATATTTGTCTTTTTTATGCTTGTCTGCTCACTTCTATCTCCTGCTGAGAGCCCCTTTTTCCGGTGCTATGTGGGCTGAGTCTCAGTAAGCAGCTGAAATTATTCCATAGAGTGACAGAAAGTCATAGATACTAGTTCCTAGGACAAGCTATGCCTCTCTAGGAGAACTTTATTTTATCCAGTATATTACTAAATAGCAAGCGGTAGGTAGGAAAAAAATAGCTGTGAGACTTGTATGTTGCTAGACACACTCTTCTCCTCCTCCCATTTTTTTATTTCCTCTCTCATCCCTTAATACCATACTTGAACTTCTCTCAAGTAGGTCAATGAATAGTAAGTAGTTTCAATATCAGTGAAAGATGTCTGTACTCCAGATGAGATTTTACCTGATTCCTTAGAAAGACAAGACTTCATTTCTTTTCTACAAAAACTCCTAAGAACAGGAATGTTCTGATATGAACAAAAGAGTGTTCTACAGTAATAAGTGTTTTCTGAAGAGATTGAACAGTAAATATTTACATAGAATACATTTCTGTACAAACCAGGCAGCTAGAAAATAACTCAAATCTATGCCAACAGTTCTGTGTAAATCCTTTTGCTTGGACTAGCTGACCAAATGAATGTTTCTGCTTCCTTTTGCCTGGGGCAGAAGGAAGCAGAAACATTCATTATTCTATTTATTCATTAGAATTAATTCCCCTCCCAAAGAAGGCCAGTTATAAATGCATGTGTCATTAATGAAATAGGTTCAAGAATAACAAATGGAAGAAAAAGTAGAGCATTATGAAACAGGTTTTGCAATGTTTCTTCTTGCATACTATTAGCATGTCTTACCAAAAAAAAATACTAGTATGACAGACCTGAAAAGAAGAGCCCCAAATTCAGAGATAATATCTTACCAATACAGGACAACATCTAAGAGAGGAGTGGAGGAAGAAAAAAACAAAAATAATGACAAAGCAGGTCCAAAAATACTAGTGTAAAAAGAAATAATTTATTCAGGATATGACTGATGCATTCCTCTAATTATATTGTGATAACTGAAATCAAATTCCAGCAGATTATTGAGGTCATACAGGTCTGCTGCAGTTATCATAACTGTATCACTTGATAGACATTTCAGCAAACCCGAAAAAAAAAAAAAAAAAGAATGGCTCGAGCTGTTTTTCATTTTACCTCAACAGACTTGGTCAGACCAACCTGATTAGACCAACAGGATTATTTGTCTTATGGCCCACTGAAAGCAGGGTTTCAGCAGCAGGAACCGGCGCTCATGGTATTGATCTCACCAACAGGATTGACAGTGATTGCCTTCTAAGCTTGTAGCCTGATAGGTGAGAAAAATAAAGGACAAATTCTTCAGTCAACTAGAAAATGTCAGCTAAGAGTCCTGGTGACAAAACTGTTACATTCCTGGATTGTTTTACACTGACACAGTGTAAAATGAGCAAGCAGTGGAAGACCATTTGTTTGCCCCGAAGGTACTATTGCAACTTATTTATTTAAGAATGGCAACTTGATAACTTTCTTAAGCATGAAAAAAATTAAAAAAAAACCTAATCAGAGTGAGTTACTCAAACTGTAGTGAGCTTTGGTCAGTGAAAAATCCAGAAAACATGGCATCATCACTAGCACATTTTGGTGTTTGAAAGTGCTGCTTTTCATTTAACTGCAATAGAACTTAATTTATTTTGTACTCTGGCACACAACCTATAAAATACTTGGTTTCTTGTGCACTCATTTAAAAAAAAATCTTTGGAAGTTTTGATGGTTTCACCAATGTAGTGGCCTTCTGTGATGGACCAACTATGTCAGTGGAGAATCAAAGTCCAGTTCACCTGGACTTCTGTAAAGCCTTTGACATGGTCCTCCACAACATCCTTCTCTGAAAATTAGAGAGAGATGGATTTGATGGCTGGACTGTTAGATGGATAAGAAATTGGTTGTACAGTCACTTCCAGAGGGTAGTGTTCCACAGCCCACAGTCCTGATGGACATCAGTGAGGAGTGGTGTCCCTTGGGGGTCTGTATGGGGCCAGTGTTATTTCATGTCTTCATTAATGACACAGATGAAGGGATAGAGTTCATCCTCAGTAAGTTTACAGAGGAGACCAAGCTGAGTGGTGCAGCTGACACACATGGAGGGTGGGATGGTATCCATAGGGACCTGAAAAATCTCAAGAAATAGGCCCATGGGAATCTCATGAGGTCTAACAGGACCAGGTACAAGGTGCTGCACACAGGTCATGGCAACCCCCGGTACCAACACAGGCAGGGGGATGAACAGATGGAGAGCAGCCTGCCAAGAAGGACTTGGGGATGCTGGTGGGTGAGAGCCAGCAGTGTGTGCTCACAGCCCAGAAAGCCCAGAAAACCTGAGGTGAATTTACAAGAGAAGTGGAGAGAGATTATTTGCAAGGGCATGTAGTGACAGGACAAGGGGGAATGGTTTCAAGCTGACAGACAGTGGGTTTAGAGTAGATGTTAGGAAAAAAATTCTTTACTGTGAGGGTGGTGAGTCTCTGGAATAGGCTGCTTAGAGATGTTGTGGGTGCCTCATTCCTGCAACTGTTCAAGGTCAGGTTGGAGTGGGCTCTGAGCAACCCAGTATGGTGAAAGTTGCCCCTACTGCTGACATAAGCAATACAAAAAAATACCACTTCACCCTGAAATACTGTACACCAGCCCCCTGCCTGTTCACACAACTGTTTATACCTCCTTCACTCCTAGAATTATTACTTTATGCTTCTTTTTCAGTTTCTAAGCCTAGTGTTTAATTTAGCATGCAAGATTCTTTTATACTGAAGGACTATCCTTAACCATGAGCAATATTTTATCATTTGTTTTCCAGGTAGCATTTTCAAATTCTGCAAATGAAGTGATTAAAACTAAGAAATAGGTCACAACCTTGGCAACCATCTGATGTGAGACAGTGTAATCTGCTAGCACACTGGTTGCCATGGAAACTGACAATATTGGATTTTTCCTTCAATGCAACCTGTTTTATGCATAAATTATTAGCATATTATTAACATATTAAATCTAAGGCACTGGCACTTCAAAGCAGATCACCCATGTGTTTTATGTGTGTCCATGAGTAACTTAAACACATTCTTATTGGCATTGAGGAGAGGGTTCATCAGTTGAGGACTCTGACAGAGGAAAGAGCTTTCAGATTGGACAGTACAGGCTGGTTTTTGAGATGAATAGATCTCAGGCTCTATGCCATTTACTTAATGACCCACCAAGAGTTTTGTATTCCAATGCTCATTTGCTTTGCCTTTTTTTTTCATTGTCAATCATCCCAGAGTTAAAAGTTTGATTGAGGTAATACCAAATTTATGAGATATGTTGAACATTTATATATGGTTTAGTTTACTTTTGTCTCAGCTGGAATAAAAACAAAATCTTCTGGACTCTTTGAGAGAAGCAAACAATTCCTTCACTCCTTCTGAGCCCTTTATTTCTTCCCCTTCCCCAAACAGCCAGGAGTTAAAATTCCTTTTTTAAACTCAAGGACTAATGCTGAGTTCTTACTCCCATCTTGCTCAATTAGCAAATTGCTAAACTGTAGCCTCTCTTCCTGTGTTGGCTTCCTTCATTTGTTCTGTATTAGTCTGCAGTACCTATTGGTTGCAAAGAAGTACCATTTCTGAATGACAAAAGATTCACTTAATAATTTTATTCTATTTTCCTCAGCCTGTAGCTGTATGTATATGTCAGGAGACATAGGAGGGGTTAGTCTAGGTCACAAAGTAGAACAGGAATGTATTTGTAGGCACAAGGGAAGTTCATCCAAAATATATAGTGGATTCACAAATTACACAAATAATTTTTCTGGATCATATTTTTGTGTTTTCTCTTAAAAAGTTATGTAAAGTCAGTACAGAAACCAAAGAATGTTTGTCTTCCTCAAATGTTTCCTGTCTCATTCTGAAATACTCATGAAATCTGCAAACTCAGCTGTACAAGTTGTAGTTCTTACATTATCCGCCCTTTGGACATGGCTAATTTACAGAAATTTCATTCACTATCATAGTTAGATACAATTCCTTACCTTGATGATGGTACAAGCTGTGTCTCTTCATGTCACCCTACACATGTGAAGCCCTTCATGTTTCCTGCACATGATCTCAAGCACCTACCTGTACAACTGTTGGTGTCAGAAGGAATATTCTGTATTTGCAAGTTTCATCAAAACTTTGTCTTCTCCCACAATATTGCTTTGGTATGAAAAATAAATATGTATTAGACAAATTAAAGCTTCTTGCTACAAGATTTATTATTCTTTTATTAAAAAAAGAACACAGAAGACACATTTTCTTGCTATTCCCCATAATGATTAAATTAGGTAAATATTTCTGCTTTTTCAGTATGACATTTTAATGGTCACTTTTTCTGATTTCTCTCTATAATGCTAAGGTTCATATTAATAAGATAAATATTAAGGTTCATATAAATAAGATTTCTCTTTGGTCTCTGTTGAATTTATTGGATCTATTCTGAATGCATCTCAGGTAATGCGTGGGAGGGTTTTTCTTGGTTTTTAATATCTTTCTTTGTTTTTCCCTCCTAATAAGCTAATGAATAGCTGTTTAAAAGTTCCAGTTTTGGAGGCTAAAGACTATTTGTTTATTTTTCTCAATGAGAAGACAGTATCTTGTTTTCCCTTGTTCAATTTTCTCTCTGAAGTTACAGGAGCATGTTGTCTTCATTTCTAAGATTTCCAGTATATCATGACAACTCAATAACATGCAGAAGTAGCAATTCTAGAAACTGTGTTAATGAAGTGAAACAGGATTTCCTGTAATCTTTGGATATGTCACTATGGCATTTTCTGATATTGATTTTTCCAATGTAATTAACAAAGGTGAAAAGAGTGTTATTGTGGAATCAACAAAATGTCCAGATTCTATTTGTGATCCAGAAACATGAGATGTTTTCCCAATGGTTACATTTAGAAATGGCAAGGAAGAGCAAGAATAGTCAGACTTCAAATTATAGCTTTTTAAGCATTTTTGGGAACCTTTTTTTCCAACCCATCCTGTAAACTATGTCACGGGACAGATTTTTTTAGCTGACAAAGGGGCTCTGGGGGGTTTATCATTTCAAGATCTTAGTCTTGGCAAAGCAAGCACAGATATATTAAATAAGAAACTGTATTTTAGTACTTATTGAGATGCCTCTTAGCTAGATTATTGTGTAGCTTCTCAAGTGTAATTCCCATTAGATCTAATCTCCACAGAAAGTAATCCATCATAAATAAACACACAGAGGGACAGGCTATAGCCAGAACAAAATAATAAAGTTTTGTTTTGTTTCGTTTTGTTTTGTTTTCCCACTGTTCTCACAGTGGCTTTCAAAGCTTTCTTTATTGTCATTTTGTTTTATCAAGATTGATCAGAGACCTGGTGGTAAGCCAAAACTAACAGGATTGATCTCAAGTTCAAGACACAATTAGAAATGGGTAAAGCATAATGTATTTAAAGGCATTTTAACTAAATCCAATCCCAAGTTTTTTGTCAGTTTACTTAACTGCTTTTGGTATGTTATTGTAAATGGCTTTTCCTATGCAATTTGGAGAGGGAAAAAGTGGTTTCATTTGTCTTTAATAATTTCAGAAGGTGGTATATAAGAAATTCAACTTATATCAACAAGTGAGAAGACAACTCTCAAAATTGATCATTGCCTTGGACAAGAGTAAAGAGATGAGTTCTTACATGGCTTTCTGTTCCTCAAGTTATTCTTGATGAACTCTCTTACTTGCTGTAACTTCAGACCCTTCCATTAAAATATTCTTAGTCACCTGTCACTTTTTTCCTGCCATTCCATGCTTTTCCCACCAGATGGTAGGCAATAAAAGCAGGAAACAGAAGCTTATCTGTTACTGTATACTTAAAAGGAATCAAACAAAATTAAATAAAGTGCAACTGTGAAACAATTCTCCATATGCTGGTCTGCTTTTTATCCTTGCAACTAAAAGGCAGCCCTGGAAGAGAACTGGTCAGTGCTTGCAGGTAGTTGATTAATGGCATAAGTAAGGCCTACATGAGCATATGCTACATATGCTACTGCATATTGAAAGGATGCTATTGTGTCTCCCGTTCTGTTGTTCTCTAGTTGTAAACAAAACTAATTATTATCAGGATATGCATTTTCTGTCAATTCCTTTAAGGAAAAACATTTATTCCACTTATCCTGCTGTAACCAGATAAATGGAATTGTCTCCCCAGTGTGTAAATTTCTTCTCCTGCCTTGTTAGTGCTGTCTTGTACATGAAGTACTCATTTAGTTGCAAAAACCAATTATCATCCCTGTCTGGATACATTAAGAATTTTCCTACATGACTTTTTCTCTCTATCACATTTTAAGCAACAGTGTACATGAATTATTCATACTGCCCATCTTGCAGGCAGGTTTTTTTATTATTAAATTCGATCATAATAATAGTTATTACCACAGTCATGGCAGTTTTATGAGTATTCTTCAATGCCATTACCTGGAAAGTTTTCAATCAAGACATATAAAAGATGCAAATCAATTTCCATAATAAGATTAAACTGTACCATCTACTCTTTCATCCTTGCAATAGAGTTGATTGACAACTTCTCCCTGATAGTTGCAGCTGATAACTTGCAGGCAAAGTAATGGAGAATGGCAGATTCTTTTACTCTAATATCCTAAGAAATTCAGTATTTTTCTTGTCTTGTCAGTATTTAATGCTCATGTCTTCATGCCAACACAGTGTTTAAGATGCAAACATTCCGTTTACAAATATTCCTCCCAAACAAGAGAATTATTTCTCTCTGGCAATATGAGATTTGCCTTTTACTAAACAAAGGCTGTGCTGAATAAATGGAATTATTTAATGAATTTTGGGAACAAATTAAATACTTTTTATGTTCTGAGAAGTGCTATTCTCCACAAAGAGGTCTTTTTCCAATGAGGATGTTTTCCAGGTGATTCTCCTAACTTCATCCTGCACTTTTATTTTATCTTTCTCCCTCACTTGTTTTAGCACTGCTTTAGCACAGACTTTAATGACCACCTGATGGTTCTTCTTTGATCCCTTTCTGTGTAAGCTCTTGATAACTTGTTCCTACTTCCTTGTTTGTTTACCATTTCTCTTTCTCTGTTTGCTCTCTATCATTTCCTTGTGCTTTAGATCAAAGGCGCTGCCTAAATAAAACATAAAATGTAATGTCCACTGGCGCTAGTATTAACTGCTGTATAATTTTGCCTTTACTGTGGAGGTGGATTGAATCTTAGTAAAAGTTTAAAATCCTGGCTTCAGATCCATTTACATCAATTGCAAGGCAGAGCAATGCATTCATATTCAGGAAGTTACTTTGAAATGATACTGGAGTAATTAAGATGAGAATAAACAGCATTTATAGGGATAAATGTGTCTTCTCTCTTCAATTAGGAAGTTAGACCAAACAATACATATTATCAATCAACACCAATACCTTGGGAAATAAAGTGATTGCCATTTAGAAACAAGAAAAAAAAAATTATTTTCATTATAACTATTCAGACAATTCTATGTATTATGTAAAGGTTAATGTTCCCACTCAAGTTTCTGGGTGGCGTCTGTTCAAAGGAGACTCCTGCAATAGAGACACTCTTGCTCCATTCCAATATAAAATACTTATACTCCTAAGAACTTCCTCTTTCATGCTCAGAAACACTTAAAAAGATAGATTACATCACACTTCAAGAAAATAAATCATGCAAGACTGCTCTGATGTCTGTTATGTAATTCAATTTATTACAGCAAGGCTACAGCATTAATGAGTGAATGACAATTTTTCCCATAAGCAATTTTTTATTTCTGCTAAGGTCATCTTAGGACTGTTATTGTTATTTTTGAAGATGCACGATGAAAAATTAAATAAACTGCACATTTTCTGTATAAATTTTCTATTTTCAAATCTATTTAGATGTTGTCTAGATTGCCATTTAAATTATTCACTAGTTTTTAATGTTACCTGCTTGTTACGGCATCTGTCAAAATCAATTTCTGCTGAGAAATAATTTCTTTCTTCATCTGCAACATATCCTGAGAAATTTATTGATTTTTATCCAGTCGGTGTATAGCTAAGTATTAGTCATCTGTAACAGAATTTCAGTTTCTACATTCACAGCTCTCCCTTCCCATGACCATTTTACTGGTTATAAAATAAACTATTCCATCAAGTTTTCAAAATTATTCTAACTCTGAATATAGTGTTTGGAATTAATGGTAGCACCATAGCCCATGTGTAAAATATGCAGTTCATGTGTACAATGAGATGTTAGAACAAATGCTGTCATTATTGCTTTGGGATAAACTGCCTTCTATGCCACAGATCACTAGAAACACCTGGAGGTGTTGGCATTTGCCACAAAGCTGGAAGTTATTTGGTGTAGGGGGATAGAACAATAGTAAATAAAGGTAGTATAGAAAGTAACTTTACCCCCTAAAGAGTTGCAGCTGAGTTAATTATTAAAGATTAGGAGCAGGCCTAATGTTAACAGGCTACAGCTGTAGCCAATAAGAAGAGTGTTATAAAAGAGTGGATTGGTTGGTTGAGGGGAACTGGAGTCAGCTGGCTACTGCAAGGACAAGGAGGAGTCAGTCCCTAGAGGAGCTGCCTACAAGAAGCATCAAGGAGGTATGAAATTCTAGCAATATGGAACACTTGCAATGTACTAATAATAGAACTCTTGCACTATAATGATAACAATTTGGAATTTGGTTCTCTTTACCTTTGAAATAAACAAGTCCCTTGCAAGTGACAGAAAAAGATTGCAGTCTATCTTCTAGTAGCTTCTTTTCCTTAAGTTTAGATTTTGAAACTATTCTCTATGTTGTCTGAACGCAATTTAGAAAACTAGAAAATTTAAGAGACGCCTTTTTGGCCTTTCCACCCAGTCTAATATACTCAAAGCTCTTTTTCAAACCATGAAAGTACAGTGTATTCATCTGTCATTGCCTCATCTGAAACATGCAAACTCTCCTGGTTGTGTCATACAATGCCTAAAATGGTATTAGTGGTTATCAGTGATAACTAGTCATGAGTCAGCCCAATTATTTTCTGTCCTTATCAATGTTGTTGCATCTCCATTGGAAATCTGCCAAGTCTGTGTTTGTTACTGAGAGCTTTACAAATAGACCAATCAGAAATCATTGGTCATTTACTTTTCTTAAATGAATTTGTTTGTTTCCTGCCAGGAAGCTTAAATTTAAATGACATCAATGATTTTCCCAACACTTTTTCTTAAGTATGTTGTCAAAGAAAGGGAAACTTTGAAGACTGCATGGGGGACTATGTTTTTATAATATGCAGTGACCTTAGCATCTGTGTTTCACCATGCATCCTTAGACAATTCCAACAGGTACCATTCATTACCCTGTTACACTTTGGTTCTCCAGAGGCCTTGTCATGTTTGCTTTAATCACATTGTCTGTCAGAGACCTGTCCATATCCATCTGTCTATCAATTTGACCATCCTTGTACATATCTGAAGCCAGATAAAAGCCTAAATAAAAGGTAAGGTTTGCCACAATAAAAACTCAACACAGGAAAGGTAACTTAATTGCTTAGAGATTTATTTCTTTTGAAAAATAAGAAGTAGAAAGAAGCTACCCATATTTGTGACATTGGATTCTAATGAAATAGTTCAGCTACTGCCCTATATTGTGCTGGCTTAGTTAAAACACTGTAATCACAGAAAGAATGTTCTTCTAAATAGAATTGCCTTGAGTTCAAAATTGGATTTTAAATTGTATTATTCTAGTGTAATATTCTATTCATTGTTTGGTAAAAGATAACTTGAGATCACATATGTTTTCTGAGGCTCTGCCTTACTCTCTAAGGCCAGCAACCATTTTCCATGGCCCAGTTTCTAACTACTGCCCTATAAGTTCTTACACACCAGGTAGGAAAAAATGTGAAGAGGAGACTAAATAGTCTGCTCAGGAATTCATGAATTATATTGTGGTTTACCTATATAGGCTTTTTCTCCCATATGTCATTGAATATATTCATCTTAAGTTTCATATTTGCAGCTGAACTCCCTTTGACTGACCTACTGTAATTGAGATTCCAAGCAGATAGGGACCTCCTGTGCTTGCTTGTCTGAACCATTCCTTCTGATCCTGGTTCCCCCTATTTCCAAATCATTATTTCACTTTTTCTATTAAAACTTGATATGACTAACAATATAGTTTTCAGAACTAGACTCATTTCTCATGAATGACAGATATCTCTTTATTTCTGCTATGAATATTGTAAAAGAGGAAAAAAAATTAGAGATCTTGAAGTAGTTGCATGATATCAAAAATTGCACTTTGCTTTATAATAGTAATGCTTTGTAGTTATCCATCAGTCTTCAAACACTAATCAATTTTAAGTTATTACAAGGTTTATAATGGAATATATCGTTTGTACTTCTCTTATCTTCCCTGGAATTCATTCAAGTAGATTTTTTTTTTTAATTTAAACTCTCTAACAGCTATTCTTTTGCTCTGACTTAATAACCAGAAAGGTCTGCCCTCATCTTAAAATAGAGTGACAATGGTTATGTCTTCCTGCTCTTACCATCCATTTCACTGTTCCTTTTTTAAGCAGAATAGACCACACCTTTTGATAGATATCAAAGGAAAGCCTCTGAGAAATATTTTTTGAGGATTAAAGGGATGGAATTACAAATGAGTAAATGTAGTTTGATTTAATAAACCTGGTCTGAGGGAAAGAGTCTGAGTCCCAAGCAGTGCAATATCGTGAGAAAATCCTTTACAATCAGCTGGGGCAAAGCAAAAAAAAAATGCTGAATTTGAGCTTTTGAATATAAGTGCTCAGCTTTGAGGCTACAACTCAAACCAGTCCCACATTTGATCTAATATGAATCTTACATTACTCTTTGGAAGAGACAGGTGCTCATATATGGGGGAAATCTGGCGCTAAGTCATTGGTTGTGTGCTTTTTTTGGATGTGGAGGTAGAAGCTAGAAGAAAATGGAAAGAGTAAAGGTCTGGGTAAAAGAGCAGGTGTAGAGGTTGTCTCAGTCTGGGCATTATGCAATGAAATGCATACCAGTTATATAGGGAATCAACCTCATTTTATTGCTGTGAAGTGGGGTTCTAATGAAATTAAAAGGAGTAACTTAATTACTGTAACAAGCTGGATTTTTTATGTTTGAAAAATAAATATCAAATTTAGGATCAATTTTGCAAATCTCAGATGATCAGTTATATCTAGGGCCACCGATGGACTTCCAGAGCCACCCAGGCTCTGATGTAATCTCAGCATTGCATGGGATTACATCAATCACCAATGCTTAAACACTGATCTTTGAAACCTATACTGATATCTGCCCCTAAAGCTAAAAAGGCCATTGTATGGTTTTTCTGCTGATAAAGTTGCTAAAGACAGCTTCTGAGATTCGGTTAGTTGGCAACTGAGCCCAAACAGATATTTCACCCTCACTGTTTCAACTTGGGTGCTGTTTGTCAGGCTGACCTAGGAGGAGTGATCAGGGTAAACCAGATAGATTTCATGTTGCCCCAAATATAGCCAAGGTGAGTTGTTTCTAGGCTGAATGGTTTATGAACATGATTTACACAGGAGCCCCATGGAATAATTACTTATATAAGGCATTGTGGCAGTTACTTCTAAGTCTCTAGCTGCTTGATTTAAACAGGTTTTCTTGACTTCCAAGTGCTCCAGTTAGTTGTTTCTGGAGACTTTTTTGTCTGATAAATGTTCAGCTACCTAAAGTAGGGTATGCAAGGATTCTGGTGGGAGGGAATAGCAGTGACTGATAATGAAATCTTGCATGGCATGTTTGCTGGGACAGTTTATTCCATTATAAAGACAGGGAGCTGTGTAAAAATTTTCAGCTCTCACTCCAAAACAGGCATGTTTGAGACTATTTCCCCATCTCTGGCAGAAAAAGTCTCTTCCATAAGTAGTAGATGAAGATGTTCTTACAATTTTTCATCCCCTTTCACTAGGAAAAAAAAAGACAGAATCATACAAGTTCTAATAATAATTCTTGTTGTCTTCAGGCTCAATTCAAGGTAAATCTCCACCTGAACCAGTCAATCTGAGGCAAAGAGTTCTTAGCAATTCCAGCTGGCAACAGATTTTGCAAATATATACTTTTTTTTTGCATTTTGTCAATCTTCCCTTAAGAAGAAAAGCAATTACTTCTTATTTCTTTGTTCATTTACTAAGAAAACTGGGTAAATTTGAGTCCGCATGTGCTGAGCAGAACTCTTGGTGTCTGCAAATTTTCAGTGAAAAATTAAATGGGTCTTTTTTGAACTTTTGAAATACTGTAGCATTTGAAGTTTTCTTGGATTTCTCATTTTACTGCTGTGTTGACTTGGTCTTGAACTTAATGTCCTCACAGAGAAGCATATGATGAAGTTAAGGTATGTATGTGAAATCCATATTAAAAATAATTCAATCCTATTCTAATAATTATAATTAACATTAAGAAAAATAATGTTTAAATTCTATAGTTGTTAGTACAAAAATACATTGTTAGTGTAAAAATGCGTCTTCCCAAGTTGTTGAATGCTCTTGTACAGTAAAAGATCATTCTTCTTCAAATAAGAAAATAAGTTTTTCTTGGGTTCTTTTTATTACTTTTTGACAAAGTTAAAACCCTAAAACTGTTTTAACAGATATAGGGGAAAAAAAAAGAAATCTTGAAAGAATTATCTGACAATGGTCATTAAAAAAGAATGACTTTTCCTAGGTGGTCTCTGGATGTATAGTTGTCTTCTAGAATAAAGTGAACAGGTTTTATAGGGCAAGATTTGATAACATAGACTGGAGAAGTTAATACATGAGACATTTCAGAATACTCTTTACAACATCTCCACACTAGATGACATGCTTATATGTTTCATTAGCACTGGAAAGAAGGCTTGTTTTCAAGTATTTTTACCCCTGCAGGGTGTCGTCCTCCATGGGAATTCACAGTTGATGCTTCCAGAAAGAAATGAGGCGCTGCTTTTCTCTCAGCCTTCCCACAGTGTGAAGGTGTGTGGTTTTATAGAGGCTTCAGTTCTGCTAGCCCAGTTAAATAAATGCTGTAGGACCTTAAAACTTGAAGTTTTAGAAAACACTTTAGCTACTCTGAAACATCAGCTTTCCTTTCTTTCACCCAAAAGAGATGTGGGACATTCTGCTGCTGAGAGCAAAAGAAGGATGAAATTCCTTGCAGCTCTCAAAGAGTTGCAGGACACATCATTTTCTTTATTAATGAAAGGAAAAGGGGTGACTAAGATGACTAATGGTGACTAAAAGGCAGACACTGTGCTCTATGAACTTTCTTGGAGGAAAGGATTGTGCATGTCTCTGCTCTATTTCCATAGTTACCCCTCTGTTAGACCCATATAAAAACACTTTTTGGGCTACCAAATGGTGGTTGCTTTTAGCAGCTTTTCAGTTTACGGAGACATTAATTGTTGCTTTAGTCAAGTCCCACAGGAAATGCTTGAATTTTGTGGTTTGGGTTTGTTTGCTTTTAAATATTGAGTTTTTACTAGAAAAGGCTGCTGTGCTACAAATCTTGTAAGAGAGTGTATTCTCATGAGAACCCTAGCCCAATTCTGTAAAATTCAGGTTTGTACACTGTAACTATAAAATCCCATGTGTATTCTCTGAAACAGAATAAACCTGTGGTACTCAACTTTGTATTGCTGCAAAGAGTGTTCCAATGAGGATGTTATACTGTAACACAGCAAGGGTCAGGCGTTTTGGATTCTGTTAAGAGAAAAAATTCTGGTTCATCAGCATGACTAGTGGGCATTAAAATGTTTTATTAAACACTGTTTAATGACAAATCTGGAGTATTAATATAAACAATAATATTTTCATTTCAGTTCCTTTTATTCATCAGTTTTGGTGAATCTTGAAGAAGATTAAAAAATGTAGGGTATCTGGTCTACTGATACATCATGAGAAGCTTTATAATTAAATTTTTATCCCTCTGAATGAGCTTTACAGTTTAGTCTGTTACCATTTTCTTTGTAAATTCTGCATGGTGTACCAGTAAAAGCAGCCTTGGGCTAAGGCTGGTCCCAAGCAAAAGCCATGGAGGCAGCCATGTTGTGGCAATTTTGCCATCCCCTTGGGATGCCTTTGGCAGCTGCGGTATTCCTGAGCTCTGGGCTCTGTGGTTGTTGAGATGCTAACCCTAGGCATAACCCTAACCCTAGGCAGTAAAAGCAGCCTATGGCTAAGGCTGGTCCCAAGGAAGAAGCCATGGAGGCAGCCATGTTGTGGCAGTTTTGTGTTGTCATGTTATTGCAAAAGTTCCATACCTTCCTAGTGATTTCTCATGGGTAGCTCCTCACAGCGCTAACTGCTTCTTCACAATACAGACAACAAACTGCATCTCTCCTCACAGCATAACCAACGAACTCCATCTCTCTCCTCACCCAGCTAACCCACTCTTCTATAGCACTTGTCTTCTTATTGGACACAGCTGTGGCCTATTAAGGGCAGGCCTGTTCCTAATCTTTGGTGATTAGTACAGCTGCAACTCCTCAGGTGTGAGACTACCTTCTGCACTGTTTTCTTACATTCTCTCCCTCCACAATTTCCCCTTTTCTTTTAATTACAAAGTTGCAAGATGTCTGGAAAGATATGTTTGAGTAAATTGATATTATAACATATTCACATATCTCGCTTAGTATGCAAATGTTCAGGCAATATGTCACAGCAAGACCATACGTATCTGAGTTCTGATTTAGTTTTGCTTTCCACTGTCTAGGACATGCCCAAACTTACATTACACATTATCAGCAACTCTTATACTTACACTTCTAGAATATTGAAAATATCAATAGCTCTACAACTTTATAAGGCAACTCACAAGAATAAGTCAAAGGCTATATATTAGTATAGTAACAAATCAACAGTTACATCATTTTATCAATAGCTATACAAATTGAACAACATTGATCCACTATTTGTCAAGTGTACTTATGTTTATAGAATATAAACTTTTACACTTATGCCTAATCAAAGATTAATAGTTTCAATTCACAAAAAAAATGCACATGTTTCATCAGCAAACAAATATACCATACTGAATGATAGAGCTACTCTGTCCCCAGCTCCAACTGCTGTTTTAATAATTCTCTTCTTCCTTTTACAGTTCTTTGTTGTATTAGTTGGCCACTGCAAGCCTCTCTTGCCTGCTCTGTTTTCCATGTAGATGAAGCAATCTATTCTTCGCTTGATATGTTATTTCCCATTGTATCCCCAGTGGCTCACCTGTACTCCAGGTGTCAAAGTCTGTCAGGTCCAGACCAGGCAGCATCCCCAGCTGCTCTCAGTGCTATGCTGGGCTCCATCTCCAGCTTCACCTCACCCTACGGCCCAATCCCGAATCACATTGGGTTACTGTGGAGATGGCTACTATACAATTTTAGAAGGCTTCTCTTACATGTTGTCTGTGTGGCTCTGACTCTGCCTCTCGGAGCTCTGTGTTGCTTTTGTTCCAGTGCTCATGTATCAGTGACTTAGCAAACCTCCCCCTGTACTCCTCAGGGGCCATGCTATTGCTGAGGCACCAGCTGCTGCTGTGGCCATGCCATTTGCCACTTCTATCACACCACTCCTGTGTCCTGCTGCACACACTGCCATTCAGGGGGCACCCGGCATCCTGGGTCCCCTCTGAGCTGCAGCTATACCTTGGCAGGGGGTACGGGGCTTGCTCCAATGCACTAAATAAGCAAAGTGTATAGTGTCCACTCCTCATATCCAGCACCCTTCTTCTTGAGGGTGGTGCCTCATACATAGTCCAGACTTCTAGGCTCCCAGGTCTGCCTGGCTATAGCTCATCTGGATTTTTAGGCTCTCAGGCTCTTGGCTGCTTGACTTCACTATCTTATTTCTCTTAGGTCTGCAGTTATCTTCCTGAAACACCTTGGGATCGCAATGCCTAATATTTAAGTCCTTTTTCCCAAACCACCACAGGATCACCTCCTTATTGTTCTCTCTACAGTTCTCTACCTGAATCACCACAGGATCATGTCAGTTTATAATTTAAGCCCATTTACTTAAATCACCATGGGACTATGTCAGAATCACGTCCTTACTACTCTTCCTACAGATCTCTATGCAAATCACCTAGAGATCAGGTCAGACTCACCAATTGTTGTCATTTGATTGCAAAAGTTCCAGAGATTCTTGGTGATTTCTCATGGGTATCTCCTTACAGCACTAGTGGCTTCTTATTCACAGAACAGACAACAAACTGCATCTTTCTTCACAACTCAGCAAATAAAGTGCATCTCTCTTCACAGCACAACCAAAAAACAGGAACACTCTTCTCAACCAGCTAACCCACACTTCTATAGCACTCGATTTCTTATTGGACACCGCTGTGGCTGAAGAAGGAAAGGCTAGTTACTACACTTTGGTGATAAGAACAGCAGAAACTCAATAGGTGTGACACTACCTTCTGCATTGTATTCTAACATTTGAACATTCCACAGTTTTGCGTTCCCATTGAGATGCCTTTGGCAGCTCTGGTGTACCTCGAGCTCTGGGCTCTGTGGTTTTTGAGCGCCTAACCCTAGGCAGGAAAAGCAGCCTAGGGCTAAGGCTGGTCTTGAGGCCAAGGAGATGGAGCAGCCATGTTGTGGCAGTTTTGTCTTCTCTTTGGGATGCCTTTGGCAGCTGCAGTGTGCCTGGAGCTCTGGACTCCATGATTTTTGAGACGCTAACCCTAGGCGTCACCCTAACCCTAAACCTTAGCAATAAAAGCAGCCTAGGTCTAAGGGTGGTCTTGAGGCCAAAGCCATGAAGGCAGCCAGGTATTGGCAGCTTTGCCTTCCCATTGGGATGCCTTTGGTAGCTGCCGTGTGCCTGGAGCTCTGGGCCCTGTGGTTTTTGAGACGCTTACCCTAGGTGGAACCCTAACCCTAAGCACTAAAAGCAGCCTAGGGCTAAGGCTGGTCTTGAGGCAGAAGCCATGGAGGCAGCCATGTTGTGGCATTTTTGCCTTCCCCTTGGCACGCCTTTGGCAGCTGCCACATGCCTGGAGCTCTTGGCTCCGTGGTTTTGGAGACACTAACCCTAGGCATCACCATAATCCTAACCCTAGGCAGGAAAGGCAGCCTAGGCCAAGGCTGGTCCCGAGGATAAAGTCGTGGAGGCACCATGTTGTGGCAGTTTTGGGGTGTCCTTGGGATGCCTTTGGCAGCTGCAGAATGCCTGGAGCTCTGTGCTCTGGTTTGTGAGATGCTAACCTTAGCCGTAACCCTAACCCTAACTCCAGGCACTAAAAGCAGTCTAGGGGTAAGGCTTGTCCTGAGGTAAAAGCCGTGCAGGCAGCCATGTTGTTGCCGTTTTGCCTTCCTTTGGGATGTCTTTGGTAGCTGGGGTGTGCCTGGAGTTCTGGGCTCTGTGGTTTTTGAGGCGCTAACCCTAGGCGTAACCCTAAACCTTAGCAATAAAAGCAGCCTAGGTCTAAGGCGGGTCTTGAGGCAAAAGACATGGAGGCAGCCAGGTAGTGGAAGTTTTGTCTTGTCCTTGGGATGCCTTTGGCAGCTGCAGAATGCCTGGAGCTCTGTGCTCTGGTTTTTGAGACGCTACCCTTAGCCGTAACCCTAACCCTAACTCCAGGCACTAAAAGCAGCCTAGGGGTAAGACTTGTCCCGAGGCAAAAGCCATGCAGGCAGCCATGTTGTCGCCGTTTTGCCTTCCTTTGGGATGTCTTTGGCAGCTGGGGTGTGCCTGGAGTTCTGGGCTCTGTGGTTTTTGAGACGCTAACCCTAGGCATAACCTTAAACCTAACTCAGAGTGTTAAAAGCAGCCTAGGGCTAAATCTGATCCCAAGGCCAAAGCCATGCAGGCAGGTAGGTTGGGGCCGTTTTGCCTTCACCTCTGGATGCCTTTGGCAGCTGCGGTGTGTCTCATCCTCTGGGCTTTGTGGTTTTTGAGTTGCTAACCCTAAGTGTCACCCTAACCCTAACCCTGAGCAGTAAAAGCATCCTAGGGCTAAGGCTGGTCCCGAGGCCAAAGCCATGGAGGCAGCCAGGTTGCGGCATTTTTCGCTTCCCATTAGGATGCTTCTGGCAGCTGCCCCATGCCTGGATTTCTGGGCTGAGTGGTTTTTGAGACTAACCCTTGATGGAATCCTAACCCTATGCAGTAAAAGCATATTTGCCAAAAATATATATTGTATCATGTATTTTCAATGTAAAAAATTTCTACTTGTTTTTTGCATCCTTCCAACCTAGTTTTAGAGCTGTGAATGTTTTTTAGCTTTTTTTCCATGAGGCTTTAAATTTTTCTTCATTTTTGGTATGCTTCCTTGGGATACAGTGCTGGTATCATTTTGTAGCATCTTGGAGTTGTCTGTCCTGAAGGCAACACTCAAAAAGTCACGATTAAAAATGGAAAAAAAAGAAAAAAACTCATGGAAAACTGCATGAAGTTACTTGGTGCACTTGCTTGTGGTAAATAGGGGTTTTTATCGGGATAAAACGTGTTGTGATTTCTAGTTTTCTTTTGTGCTGCAATTCGCTGCTGCATCTTTTTCAGGGCCTGCACGCCCCCTGCGGTCTTCTCCTGCACCCGCAGCCTCCGGAGCAGCCCCGTTCCTGGAGCACCAAAATTACTCCATCCATTACCAAATTGATTTTTAACCTTATAGCACGCAGTATTGGAACGCAAACACTTTCTGCCTGGCTACAGACACGTTCATAAGGAAAGCGATCATTCTTTGTCCAACCTTGCAGTTTTTATTAATATATTGATCTTAAACCTTGGTAGGTTTCATAGTTCTTTTTTTTTTTTTCTAGTCAATTTAATTTGTACTGAATCAGTTTTACATCTGCAGTAAAATATTACTAAAATTTTCTATAAATTTTTATGAAGTGAGGATTTTCTTCATATGTTTTATTGGGTAATTTAAGGAAATCCATCCTACTCCATTTGTGTCTTTTTAAGTGCTCTCTGTTCATTTCACTGGAATCATAAGTGTCCTCTTATGCCTTTTGTTAAGTATGGTCTGGAGAACTGTGCATTTGTTAAAAGAGGTGGGTTTTTTTACCCTGTTTTTGAGCCTTCCTGCTTTTCACTCTCACTTTTGAGCATATTATTTTAATCTGTGATGGACAGATAAATGTGAAATTGTAGCAGAGTATTTGGGTATTTTCCTAACATGGGAGATTTGCCATTAGCACACAGAGTATTCCAGCTGTATGCAAATACACACCTATCAAAACCAGTCATTTAATGTCACATTTGAACATATTCTTAGAATCTGTTTTCTAAATCCTTTTGTAATCACAAAAGAAATCTGTAAGTCATTCCCATTTCCAACTTTTCTTTTTTTAAATTAAATTAATTACTACATTTGCTTTTTATACCTATAAAACACACTAAAGAAACACAAATAACTGTAAAAGATGAAGCTGTTGGCTCCTCTGAAGCCTAACATCTAATCTGAACTAGATACTCAGTTTAAGGTCATTTCTCCTTATGCTTTCACTTGAAACATGGTAGAAGAGGCCATCCCCACCTGGCTATGCCCTCCTTTCAGGCAGTTGTAGAGAAGACCGAGGTCTCCCCTGAGTTTCCTTTTCCCCAGACTGAACACACCCAGATTTTAGCAATATTAGTAATACCACTAGTGATCTGCCACAGACATTAACATCCATTAATAAATCTCCCTTTTGCTTCTCAGATTGGCTCAGTCTTGTCACCACTGTAAAAATTTAGCGTCTTCTTGGTCAATGTGACCAACATTTTGTTGCTGCTTGTGAAGACAAACACCTGTGAACATGTCCATGAGCACACAAACACACACGCGCGCGCGTACACACACGCACATTGCAGTGACTTGGTTTGTGTTGACTTGCTTGCCTTTAATTCTGAGTATTTTATCAGGCCTCTTTACTAGCAGTGTTACAGATTTACTACCACATTTTAAGACCAGAACACTTTCAACCTTCATAAACTTAAGTTTAAATTCAGTGACTTCGTTGTCTCAGTAAATTCTTAGTAATTTGTCAAGATGAACCTGTAATATTCCTTCAAGTCACTTCTCCCAAAATATGAGTTCCTCATCAGGTTCTCACATAACCAGCCAGATTTGCTGTTCTGTAAGGCACAAGTCTTCCAATGTTAACATCTTTCCTTTTGGATGTTGTGGGATTTTTTCTTTCTAAATAGTATACATACATATTAAATTTTTATCTTGGGCATTGAATGTCTTCAATAGCTGCCTAGTCAGCATCCCTTGACAAAATTAAGCAAGAAATCATAAATCATCAAGGACTTCAAATAAACTGCTGTCACCTTATGGTGACCTGTTTTTCCATTGAGTTCTCTTGGTTGAGAATAAAGGGTGAAATGTTTTAAACCTCTCTTTTTCATTTCTGCTGTTCCAGACACTTCCTAGAGAATCTATTCACTGCTCCGTTCTTCCCCTCAGAGGATTGCCACTGATCCATTTTATGCCAGATATCACATGGGTTTCAAAGGCTTACAAAATCTGTAAAGGAACTGCTTCACAATGCATGGAGTTACATGGAGCTTAACCATTAAACAGTCCCTAGCACAAGGAATGAGACTCATTCAGTTCTGACTAATAACTGAATTACTCACTTTTTCTCTAGGATGTTCCACAGCATGACCTGCCTCTTTTTTAATGGAAATTTTTCCATGGTTTTACTGTTCCCCATAATGTTCTTTCACTGAATCCCTATTAGTAGTGTAATACAGCTGCATTCACTTTCTCTTTTGTGTGATCTGTATTATACAGCATACATGTAGTGCAAGAAAGAAATCTCTTTTGTTGTTTACCTGGACTGGTGGGAGGTGTCCTTGCCCATGGGAGGGAGAGTACACTAGATGAGTTTTAAGGTTCCTTCCAGCCCAAACTATCCTATGTTTTATGTCTTATTGTCTCCACATCACACAATAATTTTCTCATTCTACATAGCAGAAAAGTCTACCAAGAAAATAGTAGAACTGAACATCACTGTCATCTTAACAACTAAAGTACATGAGAAATGTATTAATACTCATATTAAAATCTGTCTCCCAAAGTGTTTATGGGAGTCCATATAACTTCAGGACACTCCAGCTTTAGGTCTTATGCCTAGAAAAATACTTTTTTATTAACATATTTTCTTTATAGAAAATATGTGTGGGCTCATTTGCCATGTACTACACTAGCTTCTTTATTGATACTGGTAATAGCCTATTTTAAATTAAACAATGATGATTTCCTCTCCCTATTTTACACATTATTTAATATTTACATTTATCATACTATAATACGTCTATTTTACGTTCGAAAAAACCTTTTGTTTGAACATCCATGGATATAGGAAAGTAACTCTTATTAATGTAACATTGGAATAACACTGGAATAACACTTTCCCATCATGTTTGTTGTGTATTCAAAAGTACATTACAACTATTAACCACAAGATGGCTCAATAGGAGAGGGAAATGTAGTTCTTTGACATCATAAAACCACACCATTTCTGCATTTTAAAACAACATAATCTTGGCTCCTCAGACACTAGGATTGAATGCATCCAGTTCACTCCATTATTGAAACACAGAAACACTGTAGTGTTAACCAAGTTTAGATAAAAAGCAGCCATGACTTTTAGTATCCTTCATTATAAAGTTTAAAAGTGCAAGGTTTTTTCAGATCTGAGGAAAAACCAAACAAGAATCATGGAAGGAATCAAACTTTTAAAGGCAAAAATTCGTTGAAAAACTGCTGCATGTTGCAGAGACTGAATAAGTCCTCTGTTATCACCAATGAAATATTTTTAATTACTCTATATGAATCAGGCTTATACTCTTATTAATGTGACATAAATTGCTAATACATAGAGTGCTGATCATTTAGCTGTCAACATTAAGACATAAACAATGTTCATCTCTCTCTTATTTTTTTCTTTACTACTATTTGCCAGTTATCAATGATTTTACTTCAAATGCATTTGCATGCGGAATCACTTAATATCAATATAGAATACAATTTTCCTTTCTTCACTTATAGAATAGATGTTTAGAAACTCTTATTTTGGTTAAAAACTTCTTCAAACTCGTGCATAATGCTGGAAAGGTTTCTGCCCAATTCCTGGTGACTGAAGCAAAATCATCACAAAGGAAACAGAGCCACCTTGTTTGGAGCAGCTCGTTTCTGTAAAACTAAGATCCAGAAGTATCACCTCCTGCATTGTACTCTCTTAAGATTAATAGGGAGCACCAGTATTTTGTTTTAGGAAGAAATAGACTGTTTCAATGGGAAGATGTTTGTGGATAACCTGGAACATGCATATTATGCCTACTCCTATACTGGTAAGTCTAGGATTCTAGGAGGAATAAGACTATTCACACATGGCCACTTGTTCAACTGTGCCCTTTGCCCTCGAAATGTTGGAAAGCAAGTTGCCAGACAGCATGCCCCAACATTGATTTCATGTTAATCCATTGTTCCTGTGCAAAACACTGCAAGCACTCTGGAGAGCCCCTTGATCCACATTGAACCATTTCTAGCAGGTAGCCCTCCAAAACCTCTGTGAGAGCATGGATCACATGACAGTGTGGTTCTTGAAGCAAGAAAAATCTCTGTTCTTTGTTTATTGAAGATTATGAATATATATCTAGGAATGAACTGAGTATATCAGAAGGAATATGCTTAAATGTCAATGCCTGCTCTAGTGTGGAGTAGTAACTGCAATGAAAAAATGAGAAAGCATAGCTTCCCAAGGAAAAAAGATAAAGGAGGGGGATGAAGGAGGTCACAGTCTCCTTGTCTCTTTAAGGTTTGCTGCTTCCCCATCACTCTTACACCAAAGTCCTTTCAAAGCAGGTGTGATTATTTTCATCATGTCTCCTCAAATTTTAAAAGCTCTCTTTGACCTTTCCTATATACTAGCTGATGGCTTTGCTTGCACATGATTTGGGAAACACCCTTCTCCTGTAGTGTGCATACTGCTCTGGCACCTTGGTGAAGGTAGTTAGACTTGGAGGAGGCAGGGAGTGTGATTCTACATTCAGCTCATGAGTAAGGGGAGAAGTGAGAAAAACATGTTTGCTTTTTGCTCACTGAAGAGCTCCCAGGGAGTAGGAGAAAGGGAAGGATGTTTCATAGGAACTTTGTGAGTAGCAGCTGCAGCTCAAGAGGGGGAAAAATTGATAAAGGATATGTGAGAAGCAGGCAGAAGAGAGATGTCTGATTAGACCCTGGAGTTACGGAAATCAACCCTTTCATCATCTGAGTTACTTTTTTCTCCAACATCTGGCTCACCAGCTGCTGCCTGGGAGCACAGTTTTGCAGCACTAAAGAGCCAGAAAGTCTCCAGAAACATTTTAACTGCTCCCACCGCCTCTACAGAGTATCCTTTGCCTCTGCCAGTCTGCTTTCCAGACACTGAAATTCCTGTCAACCTGCAAGGTGCTGAGTGTTCTGCTACCAGCTCCACAGACAACTCCTCTCTTTCTTTTCTGGTTGGATATTTTTACAGGACCATCTGACCAGACACTGAGCAGAAAGATTGTCTGATCAAGTCCTGCACCCGGTCAACTCGATTTGCCAGTGTGATTGTTCTCCCCTCTCTGTGTCTGATATTTGTGATCCTTCACATCAGACTAGCTGGGAGAGTAAGACAAGATTTGTGGACCAGCTCAGCTACTGGAGACACTTTATATGGGGGTGGGTGTGACTCCAACAAACTTCATGTTGGTCTAACTGGAGTTTAGGCTTAGGGCTTTAGGGGCTGGATACTGAAGGCACCATATGTTTCTGACAGATACCAGTCTCATCAGCCACAAGACAGAATAGAGCTGGGCTGTTTGTTCTGTTCATTCTTACATGAGTATGTGCATATTTGTGTATATGTGATGCCTGTACAAGAGCTGTAGTCCTGTCTGTGTTTATCTCTAAATGGTTGATCATGCTTTTGTGTAACAGAGAACGCAGAAAGAGAGCTGCTGGCACAAACCTTGCAAGAATGCTGTAAGATGTAGCTTTGCAGGTGTTTTCTGCAGAGACAGGGCTGCATACTCATCAGGTTTCTCATCTTTTCCAGCCCTGACAAGTCACTTCAGGAGTGTGAATGTGAGTTAATCCTCCAGCCAAAGATCTCTCAAGTGCTCAAGGAACAAGTGCATACCTTCAAAGCATGACTTCAAGGACACTGCCATAATTGTACTGAGTTCTGTGCTGTGTACCTGGAAACAGTCATCATTCACACACAGATGTTAACAACCCCTGATACTGCCAAAGGCTGGTCTTCCTAGAATTTTCTGAGCAATGAATAGTGTCAACATGGCAGAAACATATGGAAAAACAATTTAATCATTTTAAATGTTATTAAAAGTTCATCTGAACATTAAGATGTTCAGTGAGATCAGGGGAGTTCAGAGACAACCACAGAAATAGGATGAGAGAGGAGCAACAGAGTCAGAAGAACGGGTTTGGGTTAGGGTTGGGTTGAAGTCTGGCAGCAGTGAACAAGCAGAAAGACTTTCACAGCCTCTGTCCCTCTATATTGCTTTAGAAATATTCTAGCTTGCTGTGAACTCTCAAGATTGATCACAAGTGTCTGCTGCTTACTTCAGAAGGTCTTGGAGGAGCATGAGTCACACTGGCTCCGAGCCTTTTGGAGCACAACCCACAGTTTAGTCCCCCATGGAGAGAATTTAGCTCTTCGGCATTAAAACCACCCTGAGGACTCAGCCCTGTCCCCAAGTAAATACAGATTGTCAGGGCTTCAAAACCAAGCTGCTGCCAAGTTGCTAATGAAGGCACAACCTAATGTGGTTTACTCTTTCCCTCTAAAACTTGTAGGGCCAGTGTCCGTCACCTTTAAGGAATCAACACATCAACTGATGAAGAAAAATGATAACATAAAATGTGCAAGGGCAAAAGCTGCATGCATATTCCTTCTGTCAGTGGTGACTCACAGCAGCACTCCAAGTGAGCGGTGCGTGGGCACCACCATCCTGCCACACAGAGCAGAGACATCCAGGAGACAGACTTTCTCAATGAGTTTTCAGTCTCCTTACCTTTGTTATCAGAGGATGACTCCATACATATTTCATGAGCTTGGATATTGTCTTTTCTAGCTAAGTAAAAATAACTTGCACACTCTGGTAAGACAATGAAAAAGAAAAAAGTGAAATCAATCCCTTTTAAATATATTTTCTTGTTGCAAATGTTACTTAAATATTGATTTTTAATGAGATCTTCCAGAACAGTACATTTTGACCTGCCTGTGCTTAACTTCCATGACAGAGGTACAAAATGTTTCAAAGCCAGATTTATCTCATCAATGGGGTATATATGGTTTATAGGATGTAATCTCTGGAAGTTGAAAAAGGTCATACATTCAGAAAAACTGAGAAGAACTTGTTCTAAATTATAGACATTACAACTTAATAACTTCATAATATGAATTATTGGAATTTATATAAAAATGCATAAATATATCTGGTATTTCAAACAGCTTCTAAAGGTCTAAAAAAACCATCGTTTTCTAATCTGGATGCTTGCAAATAGTTTTCAACTTTGAACTACAACAATTACTAAAATAAATGGTTGGGTTTAAGTGTTTAATAGAAAATGTTCATATTTCTTTCCTTTAATTATATAAAAGTTCTCATTTTTCATGTCTCAAAACACAATCTCCCATCTTTCAAATACCCTATGCAATCTATGTGTAATACTCAAGATATCTATGCTTCATTCATCCATTGTTTTGTAAATGCGTGTTTGTACCTGGAAACCATTGTCTCTAACAAAGGAAAAAAAAATATTTTAAGTAACTAACTAACTAAATAAATAAATAAGCCAAGGAGAAAGCCAAAATATTTACAGTGCAATATAAGGATAATTTTAATTATGCTGTCCAAAAGGAGAAATCAAGATTTTTTTTTAATAAGATGATAAAAAAAATTAAAATCCAATACAGTCAAAAAAATATTGCTAGCATAGTTAGGGCGATGATTTTGGTTAGTTGCTTAGAGTCTTTGTTGCCTTTGCTGCTCTGGATGCATTCAAGGTTGTAATGACCTATGAAGTCCTGCTTCTCTGAACACATGAAATTCAAAACAGCTATAGGGTTTCCTTGAGCAGAGCTCTAATTATAAATTTGACCCAAGACACTAATCAACTAACCAAAATCACAGCCCTAACTATGTCAGAAATATTTTTATGACTGTATTGGATTTTAATTTTTTTTCATCATCTTATTCAAAAAAATTTCTCGATTTCTCCATTACATCCTTGAATGCATTCGGAGCAGCAAAGGCAACAAAGCTAGTGCAAGGGCTAGAAGGAATGGCTGAGAACTCTGGGTTTGCCTAATTTAGAGAGAAGAAGGCAAGGCTGAGGGGGACCTCATTGCTCTCTGCAGCTTCCTGAAGATGTGATGTGGAGGTGCTCATCTCTTCTCCTTGGAATCTCTTGACAGGACACATGGGAATGGTTCAAAGCTGCACTAGAGGAATTTTAGACTGGAAAATGGGAAGCATTTCTTTACCAAGAGGGTGGTCAAATGCTGGAACAGGTTCCTAGGGAGGTGGTCAATGCCTTAAGCTCAAGCTCAGATTTTACTTTTCTAACCCCATCTCTGCATGCCCTGGCAATGCCTTAAAGTTCTCAATGGGCATTTGTCCACATTTCCATCTCTGGTGCACCTCTGTGCTTCCAGGAACATATTCTTGAAAAATTCCCAGCATGCACTGGCTCTTTAATTTTCCATGGCGGTTTCCCATGGAATCTCTCCCAGAACTGAAATATTGGTGTTTTTCTCTTTTAATTTTGGGCTGGTTTTTTGGTTTTTTTTCTTTCCTTTTTTCTTTTGGCTTTTCCACTTATTTAGTTTTATTCCTTCTTTCCTGAGTTAGCGTAACTCTTATGTGTGGTTACTGAGTATATTGTTTGGTTAAAATTTCCTTGTAAAGTGTAGAGTTAAATGAGTTCCAAAGGATGTAAACAACAGCTTTTCTATGATTCCACAGAAACTAATTTTGTTTTTCTATTACAATTGTTACCATAACACCAGCAACATGATTAGCATATTCCCAACTGTAGTATTTTTATCAGTTAGAAGTGAATCATATATATTCCAGCCTAGTTTAACACAGTTGCTGATTTTCAAGGACTATGAGCTAATCTCTAACTCATTAAAATATTGTAAAGCATGAGGAATAAATGAAATAAACTTGGAGTATTCATCCATGAATTCTTAATTGCTTTAGCTTGACTAAAGCCTGGCTGGTGTCTAAATGAGCTTAAGAACAGGCTTTTACCAAGATCTATCAGCCAAAGTTAATTTCTGACTCTTCACACCACAGGTCTGGAAATTTTGCTGGGAGGTACCTGGGTCCCTGCCCAAGAGCTGATCAGCTGGGTCATGAACCAGGCTGATGTTATCAGAAACAGGAGAAAGAGAATAAGCATCATTTGAGCAGTAGAAGCATACAGACAAGCAGGGTCTTTCAACAGCAGAGCCTGTTATCTTGAGAAGGTAATTTCAGATATGACAGGTACATAGAAGTAGACAAATGCAAAAATTTCCCATGGCTTGGAAAGTTCTTCTTTATGAATTTTGAATGGTAAAATGCAGATTTCTCTTTTCACCTGGAGAGTTTCTGGAATCATACATTGTCGATATGCAGAGAAGAAAAGGATTATTGATATCAAAGTGTTCTACTTTGGCATTCTCTGTTGTTCATAGAATATGTGCTTGATTACTCTTCAGAGCAGAAAGCTAAAATAAAATTAAAATGGTAAATCAAAGACTAGGTGGGAACAGCAGGTTTCTGGGTCCTAGAGATCGTGAGGAAAAAAAAAAGAAAAAAAGTTAGAATTGACCAGAAATTAAAATTATTGTTAAAATCTGAAATCAAAAATAATCTTTACCTCCACCATATTCTGCCCCTTCTTGTTTCTCTTAGCTGTTATTGCTGAGCATGATGTCGTATGGTGTGGAGTATCCCTTTCATCAGTCTGGGCCAGCTCTCCTGGCCATGTCCCCTCCCAGGCTCTTGCTCACCCAAAGCCTACTGGCCTTTGTGGAGGAGTGTGCCAGCACTGCTCAGAAGTGGCCAAAGCATTGGTGTGTTATCAACTTCCTCCCAAATACAGCTGTATTTAAGGTTGTATAAGCTTAAATACAGATAAGCTGTATTTACAGCTGTATATAAAGCACTGTGAGAACTGCTATGGGGAAAACTATCTCAATCCAAGCCAGACCCAATGCACTCATGCTCCTGGTGATTCTTCCAAATACTTTTTTTCTTCTCTTTTTATTTTCCTTATTTCCTGCTATGCCATTTTGAATCAAGAAAATCAGAAAAAATCAACTCTTGGAAAGAGATAAAACATCTGTCTATTTCCTTTGTTGAGAATACCTTCCCTTAGGAAACAGGATAGGTATTCTTTCAGAATTCAGTATTGTACTCAACCATTACATGTCAAAACAAAATTGTAGGGTTTTGGGAAAGGTGACAGGAGAACAAACAGATCTGCAGTCTGCATACAAGATGTTCTGTAAATATCCTGAATCCTCCCGGGCCTCTGAAATCACATAAAATCACTGTGGCTAAGAGCTGAATTCGCTCATTTTTGGAAAGACTTTTCTGACATTATTTCCAGATTGTTCCATGTGAGACTTCTGGTAGGAGTTGAAATGTTTAATTGTTGCTGTTGCTCTAGTTTTCTCATTATTAAACATGTCCATCTTAATTTCTGGTTACTCAAAGCAACTGTCTTCACATCTGGGTCATAATAAAATATTCTTAAACAGTATCTGTCATCAGCTCTGAAATAAACAATCCCAGAAATATGCTCTAGCACCATTTCAGTTGAGTTTCTGCAGTCCATAATGAATATTATTCATTCTGAAATAGAATTAGTATTACACAGACAGAAATATCAGTTCAGCACACGTTTAACCATGATCCTGAGGCCTCCAGATCCCGCTCGGTACTTTGTGCAAATGTAAAATTCTCTTCCTTTAGATTTCTAATACATTTGGTTGTGTGTTAGTAGACATAAGTTCTGCACTAACTTTTCGGTCACCCAGACAACCATCAGTTCAGTCAGTGGGTGAGGCAGAGCAGACAACACCCAGGACTACTTTTGGTCTGCTCACTGTTGAGTTCACGCTGAGAAAGAAGGCAACAGAAAAGAAAAGCTGAAAATTTGACAGACACTGCAAGTTCAGATATTGCAGTATGGGTAGCTCTATCTCCTTGAACACACTGAGGCCACATCAAAGTCTCTCATACTTTGTCTTTTGCACTTCCTGAAAAAGGTTTTAGTGCTGACAATAAACTCATAATGTACTGATGAAAAGCAAACTATGAACCAAGTAGTAACTGCCTTCCTCATAGGGCTATTTGCTTCATTTTATAATGCCTCATGGCTCTTTCTCACACAGCTTTTTGAGCTATTTCTTTGAATAATGGAAGAATACAGAGAAAAAATCTAAATAGACAGACTTGACAGCAATAAATAGGTACCTTTTCATCTGGTTTTACAAAAATTTGGTCTCAGACAGCATGGAAAGTCCCTTTAAGTTTTTTTTTTTAATTCATTCTTTCCCTCTTTCAGGTTTTCATTAAGAAGTCAAGAATTTTTCTTAAATTGACTACTTATTTAGAAAAATGCTGATTTAATAAAAGTATAGTGAAGTGAGAAATATTGGAAAAGTTTAGATTTTTCTTTTAAAATATATTATCATTTTCTGGTTATTATTTTATTTATATAAAATAACTTCTTTGAGAAAAAGAGGATTTCTAAATTCTCTGGTTTTTGTTCAAGTATCACAACTCCTTCTTACTCCTTAAACTTTTATTTAGCATATCTATACTGATTATTTAGAAGTCAGCATGGATAACAGGGCTCAAATAAATAGCAGCAATGAGTGAAATTTAGAGTTTCCTTTCAGAATTTTGTTAATATTTTATTTTGTCCCAAAATAATTGAAAAATTAAATGGTGGATAAAAAGGAATAGTCCTCAAATTTTAGTAGAAAGACTAATTAAATTCTTCAAAATTCTGTTGTCCTCATATGACCAATTCTGTTTCCTGCAAAGCCAATGGGAAACACTGTGAAATTGAACAGTAGCAAAATTAGTGTTTATTCATTTTTATGTTTTCCTTTGCCTTTCCTTTCAGTTTGCTTGTGATCTATCAAAAGAAATTATTTCCTCAAGGAAAAAATCTGATGTTCTTGAACTGGGTAAGGTTCTTTTAATTAAAAGATTTGCTGTACCTTTTTGCTGAACAAAAATACATTTCATCTAAGCAATTGTTATCAATTTCTTACTATTGCTAAATATGCTGAATCCCTCATGTTTAAAAAAATCCATTGTGATAAAACAGTTGTAGACAAAATTAGATAAGTATTGAGTGATGGAAATGACTAGTGAACTCATTAAAAGATAATAAAGATAAGGGAGATGTTAAGACTATAGAAGTTCTGTGGTATTGATTGGGAGATCAGCAGTATTTCTTTTTTCTTTTTTCTTCTAGAATATAAGTGAATTTTGGGGTTTCTTCTGTGCTTTTACACACAGAGTCTAATTGCTATGATAGTTTGATACGGTCTTTTACTACTTGAATTATTTCTATTCTGGAGAGGCAGAATAAGTCACAGTGAAATAGAATAAGTATTTGCACAGCAGGAGCAGAAAACTGCCTGAAGCTCTGCCAGTTCCAGCTGTGAGGAAATTCATCTGCTTGGCTAAGTAGAGTTAGATCAGCATTCAGATATAAAATTTTTAAAGAACCAGACTCAGAAAATTGTGTGGGGTATGCACCAACTGAGCTTCATGGTGATGAATATGTGGTGTCTTCCCCTTGGAACTGGATAACTTTTTTGAAAGATAGCAAATAAATACAGTATAATGTGTCAAGTCTCTATCATACCTGTTGTGTGTATGTTGGATTTTTCTATCTACACCTCATGCCACAGAAACTTAGTTTTGTTTGCCTTCTTGTTTTCAGGAAGCAATTCTGATGACCTCTGACTAATTTTTTTAAATCTCTGAATGTAAGAAATATTCACAAACTGGTATTAATACAAAGGAAATAACATGGAAACAAAACAATTTGTACTGTAAACTGATGATTCCTAACACTTAAGCCATACATAACTGAATGTTGCTTCAATATATATAACTCCTGAAGGATATGAGCGCTATTGATATTAGCTGCCATTTCATCTATTAAATAGTTTAATGTCCAATGTATTCAGAAGAGGAGAGATTCTCTTTGAAAGACTGTTGGAAGGCAGAATTTTTAGTGAAAATTAACGCTGGGATTGAAGAACCTTTAACAAACCTTTTTTCTCTGTACAGATTGTTGATATAATTAATATTGATCTATTAGAAAGAGCTGCTCCTTGAGCACATTTCCTATCTTCATCTGGAACATAATTAACCTAGCTCAGGAGCTTATCAGTTTAGAAAATCCATACAAAATGCCTTCTAGTCTGGCACCCAGTAAGGTCATACCTGGTAAAATAAATATACAGTACTGTGAAGGAAACCATAGCTACCTTCAGAATGGCATGAATGATTGTTTTGCTAGAGGGGACACTCAAATTCAGTTATGGCCCACTAAGGATCACAATTGGTTCATTCTGGTTCTGAAAGAGAAAAGTCCAAGTGCAGCAGAGATTTTGTGTGAATGGAGGAATCCAGAAGGCGATGCTGGTACACAGAATGAGGGTTGCTGCCTCAGGCCTGCCCAAAATTAAAATTTAAATATGTTTTCTATATTTAAAGTATATGGCAAACAAATGGGAATACAAATATGGGAAAGCAAATATAGAAACAACCAGAAAATACATATATTCTAAGTAGCAACTGACAGCATTAAAAAGAAAGGAGGGGTAAAGGCATTTAAATGGAATAAATGGGAAACCTTTCAAAATGGAAATAATATGTAGTCAAAGTCTTAAGAAATGCAAAGTTTGATTATTATGAGTGATTTTATATGATTTTTCCAGAAATCAAATTAGATATTTTGGGCTTTATTTTAGCCCTGATGATGTATGAAATTTTCATGTCCCTGAAATCCAAGCCTGTGTTCCCCATTCTGTGGCTGAAACTCACATATGCTGCTTTCATGGCTCTCTAATACTGGGTATGGTCTTCTTTTCACTTCCCACTTCACTCACTTCACTTTTTTAAAAGAGACTTTTTCTTTTTCTGAGAGGGAGAAATACATATCTGTTGTGTGGAGACTGAGCTATTTAATAAACCTTTTCAGAATAAACTTTCATGCTCAAACATCTCATAACATGTAGCTAAAAGAAGAATCCCATTTCCCCCAAGAATAATGCAAATTGTGAAATTATTAGGCCTTGTAAAGTAACAGCATTTCTGTTCATGCTGAAATAGCTGGATATACATTATAGGAAATCATATAGGCAAAGATGAAGAGCCAAGATGTACTGGGTTGAACAATGGCTGAGTATGAATTTTCAAGATCTTATTAAAGCACCTGTTTTCCACCCTGCTCACATTTTAGGAAATTAATTCTGAAAGCTCTCAACTAATCTTATCAGTTTTTTTTTCATTGACAATTTTTTAAAGCTACAATTTGGTTTAACTTTACAACAGCTGAAAGCTGGTAGATAGTAACTTTTTCTCCCTAAGTCACATTTTTGGTGCCACATTTCATTATTATGTGAAGCTATTTTCTCATACATATTGTCTTTATTTCCATTCTATCTCAACATTGCACACACTGTTTTCTTCAAACGCGTTCACAACAGCATATGGCAAACTACAGAAATCCACCCAAAGCACTGCAGTCATTTACTCTGAGATACCACAGCTCTCCAGGAAACCAAGATGATCAGCCTTTGCTATGCAGGCCAGAAAGTTGAATCATTTATGTTTCCTGATCCACAGTATCAACTGGGTGTCATTGGATGCAACTGGTATTACTTGGACTATTTTGAATATCAGCCAGACACACACAGATGAAGGATAATTGCTTAAAATTTTAGGAGATGAGCTAAGCAGTTTAAGTGAAGTAGCCTCCTTACCCATCATTTCCCTGTGCAGCAATGCTTTTTCCTTCCCATTGTTGAATCAGAGAATCAAACCAAACCCAAAACCAAAAAAAAAAAACCCACTCTCTTAGATTCAAATAGATTATATTTTTGAGTTAGCAGTAAGACATTTTAAACTCTGAAGTGTTGAGTCCTAAATAGCCACTTTTGGGAAATTTTACAAGATATT
Organism: Agelaius tricolor; assembly: GCF_023055355.1. Classification (NCBI taxonomy): domain Eukaryota; kingdom Metazoa; phylum Chordata; class Aves; order Passeriformes; family Icteridae; genus Agelaius; species Agelaius tricolor. Next base: position 52,429,829 of record NW_027269261.1, read on the forward strand.
TCATGTCCTGAATGAAACTTTTGTTAGGATGATCTAGTTTGTATTTATTTGCAGTGCTTCTTATGGCTAGAGATTGAAAGCAACTCAGTATTACCTATACTAAATATTTTATTTTTCCCTAGCTAGAAATATGTTACATCAAATATGCATCACTTCCAAACTTGTCTGAGTTTGTGAAGGGAATGCCAATTGATTTTCTACAAGAGTGGTGTCTCAAAAACAAAGCAGTAACTGACACATTTAAAGCTTCAGCACAAACACGAGAGATTCCATGAACACAGAGATTGATCTATTCTATTTTCTTTCATTAAACATGTTCCTTCTAGGTGCCTTCTAGGAAAAATAATGTTGAGACAACTTTTGATGTAGAGTGAATAAAATGAGGATTTTAGGCTTCACAGTCATAAATCTGGCATATCTGAAAAGCAGTACAATCAACTTTAAAACTTAAAGAAAAGAATACTTCTATATTTCTTCAGTCAAAGTGTATTTATATAGCAGGAATGGATAAAATAAGCTTCAATATATTTGGTAAAGATTTATTCTATGTCAGTTCTTTGAGAAATTTAGAAGAAAGCAGCAAGGAGCACTGTCATTTTATCTTCAGTTACAGATTACAGATAGTTTTCTTAACCTGGGATTCAAACCAAAACATATTTTCTCATAAACTAAAGTGAGCTAAAAAGACATATGTAGCCAGTGAAAAAATGTCAGGGTTTTTTTCTCACCAGCCAGCCCACAAGCAAAATGAGCTGTTTAGTCTTGTAGGAGGGCAAAGTGGATATCTATTCTGAATTTTCCTTCAGAAAAATACATTGTGTTTTCTTCCAGATCTGCTAAAAAATCCTTCTAAAGCTCCTTTTTCCATTCAGCCTACTATGTACAGTATGTAAGACTAGGAGAAAATAATTTTGTAGTATCTTACCCTCCTTTTATACTGTTATTTAAAGAAATACTTTGGTCGAAGTGCAATAGCCTCACAACCTTCCCCAGCAAGTTTGTAACCACATACTGTAAACAATATGCCAAAACAAAATTAACTTTACAGATTTGTTCAGTTTACATTCTCTGTAATTAAGTTGAAACTGAAATGCAGACTACTACATATCCAAATTCAGAATGCTGTTGCCAGAATCAGACCATATAATAGATTTATGCTTTATCTGCTGCAGGACCATAAATTAAGAAGTAATATAAATTTTAAAAAAATTATCATTTGACCAACTGTAGCACCAAACACAATAAAATGATCAGAAATGATCAGAAAATGATTAGACCTAACTGTAGCATCAAACACAATTGTAGAATCATTTTTCTATTTTATTGTCTTCCTCTTCAGTGTCAAAAACTTTATTCCATATGAGGAAGAGAAAATCCTCTTTTGACTCAGTCATGAGTACTCAATTTGGGTTTTAATTTAGTATTTTGATAATCACAATCCACTTAAGGTACATAAGCATGTTACTCTCGTATTTCAGACCAGTTTAAATATGCCTCTGCAGCTAAAAATATAGATAAAAATGTGTAAATCCTCTCAGCTTCTAGCTTTTCCTGTGAGCCTCTTCTGGCAGTCTAAAATTCTCTTGAACTCCATGGGAGTGTCTATGTCATAAAGGTCTCTAACTTTAAAAAAACCCTGAGGTTAATGCCAAAATAATATAGTGTAGTACAAATTGGAAAAATTACCTTTCTGTGTGAGAGGTTAACAAAATCCACTCCTCTTTGGAAAGGTTCAACCTGAGAGCAGATTTTCCTTTAACCTGGAATGCTCTTCTTCTTTTCATTGCTTGGAAAAGAAAAATTTGCTTTTGTTGGACAGTGCTACCTGTACAAACACTCTCTACTACCTTATTTCCTTGTTTTCCCCATCTTCTCTCCTATACATAGGCAAAATAAAAGAATGTCCAGACATTTTTAATGACCCTGGATAAATCTTGTCTCAGATGCTGTCAGAGAACAGAAAGTTACTCTATGCACTTTAAGTAACAAGCTGTCTCCAGCATTTTTTAATTCTGAATAGCTCATCCTATTTAAATGTTGTTTTAATCCAAGCTACTTTGCATAATCCTATTGGATCATAAAACAGATGTTTCTTGTCCACACAACCAGTTAATTACATAGAGACAACAAACATCCAAAATCAGAAATAGTCAATGTGTATATGTAAAAAGCCAGTCCTTACCACTTTTCATCACTGTGATGTTTGCATTTAATGTTGAGTACCTGCTTACAAGGAGACAGTCCAGCATCAATATTTTTTAAAAGCTATTTATATGCAAAAGGATTTTCAGATTAAAAAATTACTGGTTGAGTGGGTCATTCTTTTTCCCAGAAGTCATCTGCAGATAAATGTACAAAGATGGTGTCTGTTATGAGATACACTTTTTGTTGATGGTCCATAATTCAAAGTTATTGCATCAGGATGATTCAAATTAAACAGTGCTGATACCAATAACAGCAGAATAAGATAAAAATCCCCGTCAAAGGAAATAGATTTTTAATCTGGTTTTGGCCTGGTTTCATAAGGGAAATATATTTTTGATATCATACTGTCGATCAAGAAGCCAGTCATAAAAGTTCAGGTAATTTTGGTCATATTCAGAAAAATTATTCTTTCAAAGATTAGCAGTTAGGTGAAGGAAGGATGTTAAATTAACTGAGGTGAGGCAGGCAGAGCTGTCATGATATGTTCCACCTAAAAGCACCTGGCCAGAGAACCACTGCTGACCTGCTGGTGACAGAGCTCTGAGAAAGCAAAGAGCTTCATTTTGTACAGTTAGGGCATCGTAGGAGATCTGTGCAAAAGAGAATCTTGGGAAAATGGGGCACACTGGGTACATATCTGAAAGAAATTAGGTTTTTCTGATCCAGAAGTGACTCAGTGATCTGGGAGAGTTAAAATTTCTTCAGGTGAAGTAATCATGGGTGTTTAACATGTAGTTACACTTAAAAAGCTGAAAAATCTTTCACAGTAAAGTTCCCATTAGGCCTCTGAACATGTGACTTAATTGTTTACATAAGACTTCTGAGAATTAGAGTATAACAATACAAAAATACCAGCAGAATTATTTAAATTATTTTCTGAAGTTTTCTTTAGCATTCATTTTGGATTAGCGAAAGATACCTGCTAAGCATAGCTATGGTTATTAGCGAGAGAAAAATGTTATTTGATTTTTATAGTAATAGATTTCCAAAGTGTTTTCCCTTCAAACATATCTATTAAATAACAGTCTGGTGACTCCACTGATGACAAGCCATTCCCTCTTCTCTCCACTCTAAATAGGGGAATTTTTAAAATTATTCTGAAAATAACTCAGAATTTTTAAAAATCTCTAAATGGGATGTTTCTCGCTATCTTGCAGTAAAAATTCCAGCAAACCTTATTCAGGATAACCCAGACAAATAACAATATGGCATGTGACAACTTCAGGACCATTTTGTTAATCAAAATACTCAGTAAAATCTATAGCAAGGATCTGGATGTGATGCTCCTATTTTCTTCCTACTGATGAAACCCAACTTTTTGAGATAGTGTTCATTTGTTAATCTTAGTTGCACACATGGGACAAAAAATGTGTCAGGTGGGTTTCCACTGTATTACCCCAAGAATGGAAAAGTCCTTGAAGTACAATGTGTGTTAGACACAATGTGTAAGAGGTCAGAATCATTAAGCAAAACACTCTGGTTTAGTTTAGGAAAGGTGAATCCAGGAGGCACTCCTGGTCTGAGGAAAAAACTCCATTTGTTTTAAGAAAGATTTCTATACACTCTCCTGTCTCGAATTCACTTAAACTTCCCTAAAACGCACAGTAATCAAGCCTTGGAACTGTTCCAACTGCCTTTAAAAGATTTTTGCTATCCATTTCATATCATGGAAATTCCCCAGCTAAAGGCAAAAGCCCTAATGAGTGTGGGTGCTTGCTGTCTTTTGATTTTATAGATATTGAACCCAGAAGGATTCCATTCCTCTCATGCTGCATTCACTAGGCATTTGCAACTACCCATTGCGTCCCTGTTCACATCTTTCAGCTGGTAATATAATCCTGAGCTGATGCTAAGCACTTGCATGCTTTTACCCACAGTGCAAAGTCAATTATTCTCATGGATTCTCACGGGGCACATATGCTCTATTGCAGTTTTGTGAGTTTACTTGCTCACATAAAGCTTAATACAGCAAGTTTTCTGTGTTAATAAGTTGTATATTAAATATCCCTGAATAATGTGGTTTTTATTGAGTAGGTGGGTGCTAGGAGAGTGTGGTTTTTGTTGAGTAGGTGGGTGCTAGGACTTAATAGCTCTTGATGAGTACCTGTTTAATGTCAGATGACTTTTAAAGCTGCCCTCTAACCCAATCCATTCTAAGATTCCATGACTCTATGATATGTGTCAGAAAGTTGGATCAAGATCTAAGACACTATCTCAACCACTTTGTCAAGACTGAATCAGAGCTGCTGCCAGTTAAGTGTCTGGATAGAGACAAAACTTGTGCCAGGCACTCACAGAAGTCTGCTGACCAGCAAGCACAGACCCTCGCAGCAGCATCAAAGAAAAAATACAATTAACAAAAAAGTTGGCAGAACTACACTTTATTAAAAATTGAAACACACCCAGAGCAAGTCTGGGAACCTAATTAAAATTTGTAATCAAATCCTACAATAATTTAGAATGAATGGGAATTTTAGAAGTTATCTGGTCCAGCCTCCAAGGTGCATGTTCTAAGGTCCCAGTTTGCTGCACAGCCAACCATGATGATTCAGCTGCAGCGTCAGGGCCCCAAGTTTTGAAATGTCCAAGGATGCAGTCTCCACAAGTTCTCTGGGCACCCATTCCAATGTTTCACTACCTAAACATGAAAAGCAAAATTCAAAATTTCATCTTTCAAAGCAGAGATTAAGGACTTATACTGGGTCATTTCACAAGTACTCTGTAAATTTCTTACATGTGGTTTTATTCACAGAAGGCACTAATTTCATGTTAGAGCTCTATGTCCACATTTTGCTCTTTTTTATATGAAAACATAACTTTCTCTACACTTACAAATTAGAAGGCATTTCTAATTATGAAAAGATTTCCTGGAGAAATAAACAGTGGTATTGCTGTTCTATGAAATGGAAATTATATTTCTTTCAGTGGATCCTTAAAGAACTTTTGAGTCTACTTAAAAGCCTTCGCAGTGTCTAGAAAATAATTGCACTGTAATATTTGATGAAATTTTCTGGGACCTGTCTGAAACTTGAATTACAGTAGAAACAGTGAAAGAAATTCCTCCTAAATTGCAGAGTGCTTTTATAATGTTAATTATTCAACAAAATTATTACTGATTAGTTATCAGAAAATTGTATTTAAGCAGAAGAAAAAAAACAGACATAGTGAATAGGGATTTCTTAAACTGTTTATGGCCTTTAAAAATGTGTGTATGCCTTTGACTAAGACTAGATAATGAATGGATTCCATTTTGCACTTAGAAATATCAATTAATTCTTAGATCTACACTAATGATTCCGTGTCTGTTACTTCAGAGATCAAATAAATAGTGGAAGGTTCCTCTGACAGTAATTAGGTTTATTTATTTATGTATTTATTTATTAATAAACAGCACATAAACTTTAGACACTCCTTAGCACATTTTTATTGCAAAGTGAATGGTATTTAAGTAATTTAATATTCAGCCATTATTTTTCCTACCCCCAAGCTGCCTAGGGAAAATATTTATGCTAAAGAACTGCACATAATATGAAGAGAAACAGTTTCCTTGCAATAACTATAATCCTTGCTTAGATTTACCAGCTGACACATGAAAGTTATTTAAGGACTGAATTACTTCAGATTAGATCATTAATTACAATTTGTGCAATTAATTACAAAAATTCCAAGGTATTCAAAATTTTAAAGTATGCAAAACTCTATCAGTTATTTTTCTGTATATTCTTTGTCTTCTGTACATTCTTTGTCTCCCAAAGACATTTTGTCTCCCAAAGACATTTGTATCTTTGAAATCAAAGATTCTGTCTACAACTGAAATTATATAGTGGATTTCAAATCCAACTTTTAGAAATCAGAATATAAATACCTATCCAGGGGACAGTGAGGGCTAAGATGTGTCAGACTTTTGGGAGTTACGATATTTATGAGTTCCGGCATTTAGCTCTAAGTATTTGGAATTGAAAAACATGATTTTGACTGGCTGATAAGCATAGAAGTAAAAAAATCAATTCTTGCAATTCCTTTGTTACCATGACAACTATATAACTAGCAAGAGTGAATTATATCATTGTAACACCAAGAAACATATTAATTGGTAGAGTTGTTTTCAAATTATACACAAGCCATTAAGCAACAAGGCAGTGGACAAGGGATCCTATTGTTGATTCTTGGTACCTTAGAAGAGTTAATGAGACCTGACATAGCCAAAAAATCAAAACCTGCTCTTCAGATGCTCTCTGGGCATGACCATGCCGATAGCACTAGCTGAAATGAAGGAAAAGCCTGAGCTCAAATGCTCTGTGTGCAAATGGCAGCTGAGTGACCTGAAAGGGGAACGGAAAAATGCTTCAGTCACTGTAACAGAAAAGGTTTGTACTTGGGCACAAAAGTGCTGCCTGCCAAATAAGATTAGCAAATCACATGATCACAGACTGGTTTGGGTTGGTTACCTTAAAAATCATCCTGTTCCAATCCCCTGCCACGGGCAGCGACACTTCCCACTAGACTAGGTTGCTTAAAGCCCCATCCAACCTGGCCTTGAATAATTCCATGGAATAAATAAAGATAAGTTATGCCTAACTTTAGAACTGATTATTTATCCTAAAATAATTTAAGTATTTTCTAAAATGAAATACAACCGTTGCTTTATGTTAGGCAAAATTTTGTCAAAGCCACCAGCCACAAAAGAAAGCCCTTCAGCAATATGATTTCATCTGCTTCATCTCCTATAGCCTCTCTCTCTTGTCAGGCCTGACTTGGCACTACATATGATATCTGTTCAGATCTCTATTCCCTACCTGCTCAATCTTTAGTTTCCATAGGATTCACTGAATATCAGTACTGCCTTTCTATGGGAAATTAGATGAGCATGAATTTATTTGATTTTGAGAACTGGAAAAGAAGAGGTTCAAAAGTTCATATGAAGTGAAATTAAAAAAAAAGGACAAGTTCTGAATATTCAGTGTAGTAATTTTTTGTGTTTGCAATTTTGTATACAGCAATAAGAAATCATAATAAAAAATTTACCAAAAATAAAAACCAGAGCATTTTTCTTCAAATAAAGTCATTATAAAATATTTAAATTTTAAGTACCTAGTAGAAAAGCACTTTTCAGCTATTTTCAGCTAATTAATCCAAAATCCCAAAATTTTAAAATGGAACTATATAGCTTATAATTCTTAAAGCATAACCTGCAGATTTCTATCTCTTGAAATAAATAAACTCTGTATTATATAATATCAAAATGTGCTTATTCTTGTCTATTTCTTGCTAGACAGATGTTAGAGCAAAGAATGAGAGCATACTTGGGTTTGATTCTTTTAAAGAAAATGAGAAATAGCATATAGAGGAAATGTAATGTATTATAAGAAGTGATAATTGACATCTCTAGAAGAAACCACTCGTCCCTCCTTTACTGCAAGGGAGAGTTTCTGTATCAAGTTTGAAATAGCATAAAATATTTGTTTGACATATAAGAAATAATTAAATTTTCCGTCACTAGAAAACGTTATTACATTTTTTTGCCTTGAGTGGAAGACCCTAAAAATACAGAATTGAATTAGTTTAGCAAAACCAACACAACTTTAAGGGAAACTAAATTTATATTTAGTTATGTCAAAGAGTTCTTTGTTAAGCAGTTAGTTCTGTTTCCTTATACTGCAGTAATACACTTCACAGTGTCTGTCCACTCTTTCCAGTAATCCAAACCACCAATAACTTTGCATCCTGTTTTCTGATACAGAAACATGAAAGGCTGACAAAGGATTTAAGAGTTCTTTTACTCAATTTTACTCCTACTTTTACTGTGACAACCACCAGAAAAGTTATGCTGTCTTTGAAAAAAATCTGATAATAATTCTTATTTAAATATTGTTTGTGTGGTACTATCAAGCTGACTGCTCAGAACTTTGCTTAATCTTCTGGTAATAAAACCTTTTTGGTCATAAAAAAGCCAATAATGAGCATCATCTGTCCTTTGAAACTGTTGGAGGTATATATAAAAGATATAAATCTTTGGGTGCTCTTTTCAGCAGGTCATCAACTTCTGTTTGTAGGGGTACTCAGTGGAATGTTTTTTTGATCCCTGGAAGATGCTTCTGCTGCCATGAAAACCACCTTCCATTCTCCTTCTGACAGGATCTTGGACAAAAATGCATACAAGGCCAGTGTAAAAACTCCTAATTAGTGTATTATATCCAAATTCAATAGGAGCAATCTACGTGTGACAAACAGTCAATTGATGCTGAGTTAGTAACAGAGATGCAGAACCTAGTTTGAGTTGTCTGTAGGAAAGGTGTCAGACAAGTAATGCTGTAAATAGTGAGGTAAATAAGAAGAAATGGACACTTGCTGCAGAGAAGGTAAAGACCATCCTGGGCTGCTTCAGGCAAAGTACTGCCAGCAGCTGGAGGGAGGTGATCCTTCTTTTTTTAGCACTGGCCAGTCCACACCTGGAGCACTGTTGCCAATTCTGAGTTCTCAGTTCAAGAGAGGCATGGACATGCTGGATAAAGTCCAGAGAAAGGCCACAAGGATGATTAAGGGGCTGGAGCATCATGAGGAAAGGCTCCATGAGCTGATACTGTGGAGCCTGGACAGGAGAAGGCTCAGGGGGATCTTGTTAATGTGCATAAATACCTGGTGGGAGGGAATGAAGAAGGAGGAGCCAGGCTCTTTTCAGTGATCCCCAGGGACAAGGCCAGAGATTAAGGGTTTGAAATGAAACACAGGAGGGCCCTTTCTGAACATGAGGAAACACTTTTTTATGGTGACAGGGATGAAGATCTGACACAGGTTGCCCAGAGAGATTGTAGAGCCTGCATCCTTAAAGACAGTAAAAATCCACCTGGACATGGTCCCAGGCAAATGGCTGTACTTGAGCAGGGGTCCTGCTGGAGTAGGGAGGTTTAGCAGGTGACCTCAGAGGTTGCTTCCAACCTCAATCTTTCTGTGATTCTATAATTCAATGAAACTGTCTGGAAACCTTTAGCTAAGTGGGCATCCCAGTAATGAAGTAGGACTCTATTATCCAAAACTGAATTGTTCTGTCTATGCTCTCTAATCTCATTTATGAGATGGAATAGTTTTCCTTTTCCTCCTAGTCTACTACTTAATATCTTCAGTAACTCCAGAAATACTTGCATCATAGGAATAAATGAATGACTTGAATAAATAGGCCACACTGACCAAATCTCCTTTATGAACATTTATTCAGGCAACTGCTATCTCCACAGATTATCATAGTTTACCACAAAGTCATTCTGGCATAACACTGCAAGAACATTTCATCAGTGTAGGATGTAAAATGTAATAGCCCACTCACTCAACCATACTTTATTACATCTCCACTGTGTGGTTTGCAGTAGTTTCAATTTGTTTGAATGGCCAATTGAAAACTTTGGCTTCATCTCCTAGGACAATTTCCATTCATTTCCAATAGGATGTTCCCTCCCAAAATACAGTTAGATTTTTTAAAACTTATATTTCTGTGGTAGCCTTGCCCATTTTGATAAAAGATGCTGGAGACAGTAAACAAAGGCTCTTTCATCTTTTCATCTTCCTCTTGCATGTCATTACCTGGTTAGGCAATGTCCTTTCTGGACTGAAGTAAATATATGTCCAATGTATTTTATTTTGGTTATTAAATCAGTTAGGGAGTGTGTCTTTTTCCTGTTTGCGTTTTTCTTTTGTTTGTTTGTTTGGCTGTGGTTTGTTTCTGGTTTTTTAACTCTGAGGAAGTAGGAGGAGGCACAGGAAATTCCTACTGGAAAGCTGAATAGGGGAGATACTCCAAGGTATTAATCAATGCAGCCTATGTACTTCTGCATAAATTGTTTGTTGATGTACCAAGAACATCATATAGGCATATCTGAAAAAAAATGAAATAAATATAACAGTAGGGATGCAAAAAAACCAGGAAAAATCTAAAGAGGATTTGATTAAAATTAAAATTATCCAATCAATAATCATCCATCTTGTGAAGTTCTCCAATTGTTTTACACACTAAATATAGCATTTAGTGTGTGTAATGGTAATTTTTATCTCAGCATTGCATTAAAGTGCTGTATCTCCTCCATCACTGCCTCCTTATGCCAGTAAATTAAGTTATTCACATAGTCATGTGCCTTCTCTGAAAGACTAAGAACATTCTTCAAGTTGACTACATAATATTAATTATAGTTAAGATTTATTCATTGTGTTTTGTGTTGCCTTGTCCTTTTTTTTTTTAATTTCTAAAATGCTTTATCAATATCAAGCATTAAGTCAGCGAACAATAGAGGTAACAGAGGCTGAAGACTGACCATTCATAATTATGTCTGGGGACTGCAATGTCTACTGAGGAAAGATTATGCACTTAAAGACATTGTTTTTTATTTTAACCACTGCCATTTCATTTCAAGCCATAAAAATAAAAAAACACTATTAATATAGATTTAAAATATTTATTCATGTCTTCCACAGTATCTGGGATATAAATATGTAAAAATTTACAGCACTATTTTTTTGAGTGAATATAAATACATGCGGTGCTTTTTAGCAGTAAATTGTCACATTAATTTGGCACTATAAAACAATACTATATTATGTTATTCTGCCTGTCACCTCTTCTTCCATTATTCAACACCAAGCATGTGTCTCAAATATTCAAAAGCCTAAATCACAAGTATACCTTTACAGTATTAGCAAAGCAAAGCAAAACAGATAACAGAATCATATTCTAACATACTATTGGAACATTATAATACCCAGATTCACTTTAGTGTTGGGGTTTTTTTCCTTATGGACCTTATGTTCTACATATAGGAATAGAGAGCCCTAGTAGAACAGATATGGTCTTCTCAGAATCATTGAATCCCAGAAATCATTTTCCACAAGGCTCCCAATACAGTTTTATCATGCAACCAAATCCTTACCTGTTCCATAAACCCTTTTTTGTGTGAAAATACTGGAATAAGCAACACCACAGAATAAAGAAATCTGTCAGGCTGGAAAAGACCACAGCGGATCATCTGGTCCAAGCTCCTGCTCAAGCAGGGTCCCAAAGCCCAGAATACAGGATTGTGTCCAGGCACTCCCTGAGTATCTCCACAAAGGGAGACTCCACAGCCTCCACAGGGCAACCTGTTCCTATGTGTAGTCACAGACACAGTAAAGTTCTTCCTCATATTCAGGTGGAGCTTCCTCTTTATTAATTTCTTCATTTTTTCTCTTGTCCTATTGCTGGGCACCACCAAGAGGAGCCTGGATCCATCCTCTTGGCACCCTTCCTTCAGGTACTTAGAGACACTGATAAAGTTCTCTAAGTTTGTCTCTTCTTAAGATTGAGCAGGCCCAGTTCCCTCAGCCTTTCCACATAAGAGAGATGCTCCAGTCCCTTCATCATCCTTTCAGCCCTCCTTCAGACCTGCTTCAAGGGCTGCCTGTCCTTTTCATCCCAAGGAGCCCAGAACTGGGCACAGCTCTCAAGATGAGGCCTCACCAGGGCTGAGCAGGATCACCTCCCTCAACCTGGCAATGCTCTTTCTAATGCACTCAGGATGCCATTGGCCCTCTTGGCCACCAGAACCCACTGCTGGCTCATGGACAGCTTGATATCCACCAGGACCTCCAGGACCTTCTCTGCAGAGCTGCTTCCCAGCAGGTCAATCCCCAGCCTGTGCTGGTACCTGAGGTTATTCTTCCCCAGGGGCAGGGCACTGCATTTGCCTGTTTTGAACTTCAGATAGTTCCTCTCTGTCCCTCTCTTCATCCTATCAAAGGGCTGCACAGCCCTCTGGGGTATCAACCACTCCTCCCAGCTTTTGTCAAACTTGCTGAGCAGGCACTCTATGCCTTCATCCAAGTCGTCAATAAGTTAAATAATGCTGGGCCCAATATTGAGCCTTGGAGGATATCACTAATGACTGACCTCCAAATAGACATTGTGCCACTGACTACAACCATCTGGGATCTGCCATTCATCCAGTTCTCGATCCACTTCTCTGTCCATTCATGCTGTCTATTCATCCAGTCCATACTTCTTGAGTTTGTCTATGAGGATGTTGTGACAGTGTTGAAAGCCTTGCTGAAGTCAATGTAGACAATATCCACTGCTCTCCCCTCGTCCATCCAGGTAATTGTTTCATCATAGAAGGCCATCAGGTTGGTCAAGCATGATTTACTTTTATTGAATCCATGCTGACTACTGCTGATCACCTTCTTGTCAGCCACGTGCATAGAGATTGCATCCAGAATGCGGCCTTCCATCAGTTTCCAGGGACTGAGGCTGACTGGACTTTAGTTCCCTGGGTCCTCCTTCTTGCCCTGTTGAAGTCTAAGACAACATCTGCTTTATTCCAGTCCTCAAGCACCTCTCCTGATTGCCACAACCTCTCAAAAATGATCATGAGTAGCCTCACTACGGTGTCTGCCAACTCTCTCAGCACTCATGGATACATCCCATTAGGGCCTTGTGGATGTCAAGTTTGCCTGGGTGTTCTCTAACCCAATCCTCCTTGACCAAGGAAGTCTCCATTCAACATGCCTTTTCCTTGGTCTTCTGGGTGATAGATTCCTGAGGGCTGGTCTTGTCAGTGATGACCAGTGCAAAGAAGAATTCCAGCAACTCTGTGTCCTCCATGTCCTCTGTTACCAGGGTCCTTTCTCCACTTAGCAATGGGCCCACATTTTCTTTGTTTTCCTTTTGCTATTGATATATTTGAAGAATACACAATGAAATGGGCTACTGGAGATCTCTACACCAATAATTTCATTCTGCTCACAAACTTCAGAGTTGGAGGAGAAGTCCTCTTTCTCAGTAACATTTTATACCTTCTGCTGTCCACAGTTGTTTGTCTCTGCCCTCACATGGCTCTTTAACAGATGGAATTTTTACAGTGCCTTGTGCTGGACTAAAAACAAATCCAATAAATATGAAAATAATAAGGAACACTTTCTTTTTATTACAATTATCTACAATGTATGGATATAATTTTAATTTTGAAATCAAATTATCTCACGTATGATTAAATTATACTTCCAAATGCTGCTTATAGGATCACAGAATTTATTTTATGTTTAAAGCTGCTAGAGGAGCTCTATTTTTGGAGCTCTATTTTTATTTAGGGTGCTTTTTGACTTCCTTGTATTACTTTTGAAGAGATGATTGTCATCTCTTCATCCTATGAAATTGTAACTGCCTTTTAAAACCATAATAGAGTCATGTTATTTATTGCTATCACTCTATTTCTAAAGAAAAAAATCTTGCTTTGAGGAGAATGTAGCTAAACATATTAATTTCTTTGGTCAATGTAACAAATAATTCAATTTGCAAAATTATATGCTCCATCAGCCCAAAGGAAAGTTGATTCTACTTCAGTTCTTCTCTCTGAAGCCTATTACAAAGATGACTGAAATTATGAGTCTGTTAAAGATATGCCACAGGTTCTCCTCCAGTTTTTACAAAAAACACTGGCTTATATGGCTTCTCATGACACTTTGGAAGTGATTTGACATACTTGTTGTTTACATTTTACTTCATCCCAATAACAGGAGTAAAAGGTAAATTACAATAAATTTAAATTACAGCCTCTCAGTTTCAACCACTGAGAATTAATCCACTTTATTTAATGCTGCAATCATATCTTTTTATTCATTTTGCAATATTATCCTAGCAAATGAAAAGTTTCAACAGTTGCAAATCCAATTCTTTTGATGTAAAAAGTAATTTTTATTGATTTCTTATTTGTAGGGCACTATCAGTGTAGAGCTAATTTCCTTTAGACTAGCAAATTGCTGCTAATAATCTTAAGTTAAAATCTTCAGGAAATGAGCTAGAAATTAGTCTAGTGTGCATAAACCTACAGCATTGAACAGGGATGTATTTGTGAAATTAAGTAGACCTCCAGCTGGTAGAAAGAATCAATATCTGATTATGTCCCTTCTCCTGGTCTTTATTTTTTTCCTCAGGTAAATGCAGTGCCCTGTGGCTCCATTGCTCTAAAATAAACTTTGCAAAGGCAATGATAATTGTTGATGGTTACTCTTGTTTTGACCATCATTGCTAATTGGTAGGAGAGTTTGTGTTATGCTTCAGCTGAAATATCTATTTCTGTTTTCTCAAAAACAAAGATAAAATGTCAGATAAACAGAACTTCTGAGAATTCCCTAACTATAAAAGGCCCTTAAAATTCACATATTTTGTGTTAATATTTTTAATTTTTTTTAATTACTAGCAGGTTCTTAAGCCTCACATACCCCCAAAAGAATGAAGTCCAGACATTTAAACCCTTTGCAATCCGTTAAAATTCTGTATGGCAATTCGAGTGGGAATATAGAGCTTTAGAGAATCTGAGGTATAGAAAATAATGGCTATCAAGACCTACTAAAATATCTTTTCTTAAGCATGTGGCTGACATCTCTGAACCTCTGCTTCTGCTCTGTGGGAATCCTTTCCTGGTTCTGTGAGAAGGAGTATGATACTATCTGATCAAAATAAGTGAAAAAAAAACTTGGCATATTTATTTAATTCTCTGAGTAAAGCAATAGCAATACTTCAGTTTCCTAAAATAAATGGTATTATATTTGCACATTTAAGTAGTCATTGTACTTGCTTGATCATATGATTGACTGAATGTTACCAAACTTCCATTGTGGTCATTTGCTTGGAGACACATGCAAAGCACCTACTGCACAGAAAACTACTATACTAATAAAAATCCCAAAATAAGTGCTCTCAAGCAATATTAATATGCTCCAGAAATAGTCTGCACAACAGTAATATAGGGAATATTAGTTTGATGAAATGTCTGCAAGAACATTCTACATTTGATTCTATTAATTTACATTGCTGCTTCACTGGTATGCACCCTTAAGATAATTAATTTGAATAGTGGTATTGAATGACATTTACATTTAGACATGCTTGTAGCAACAATGGGGAAAAGTGCATTTGAGTGAGCTTATTGTCAAGAGGCTGATGTGATATTCTAAAGCCACTATCTGTATTTTATTAACTGGGGTTATCAACTGAATCACAATGAAGTGCTAAGACCTCCACACCTTTTTGCCCTCAAAATCTGACAGTATTTTTCATTTGGACCAGAGCATTAAGAACTACATTCCTGCTGCTTCAGGGAACTTTATAAAAAGGATTTAAAATTCCCCTGGTTTTGGTGTTACACAGGTGAATTGCTATCCTCCAAAATGACAGAGAAAGAATGGTGCAATCAGGATGTGTATATTCTCACATGTATATATATTTTCTTAATTATTACTGTGATAAAAGATACTGTTCACACAAAAGGGTTTTTTGTCTTTGTTCTAACTATAATTTCATTTTACACTTTCCATTTTATTTGTTTCCAATGTCTCTTTATTTCTTCAAAATATTCTAGTTGCCATGTCTTCTTCTGTTTTATTCCAGGTATGTGCTAAAATGGAGATAGTGGTGATTATGAAATTCCCAATAATATATGAACAAAATACAAAATGCATTAACATGAAATACACTACGACAAACACAAAATAAGAAATACTAATATGAAATGTTAGTTAGCATTAAAATGCTATTCATGTCTTGCATCAATAATTCCCTCCATACTAGATAGAACATTGAACTGGAACCAGCTGAATCCTTTTTAGGTCCTACTGTCCAAGTTTAACGAAGAAAATAAGCAGTGAATTTTCCAGATATGTAATTTAGAAGTTCTGTATTTTCAATGTAAACCTCTGTGAATACAGACTTGAGTGTCAGTTTGTGGAGACCCTGGGGGACACTCCCTGGTTTAGGGAGACCCAAGAAACTTGCCTCAAAAAGCTGTTAAGACCCCATTGGCTCGTTCCCCTTTTCCTATGTCTGTTCCTATGTCCCTGAGCCACTCCCTCCCTATCCCCTGATTGCCTCTTATCTTTGTACTGCCCCAAGACCAGGTTTATCCCCAGGCCCCTCAGAGACTGATAAACTTGAACCCTCCATGTGTGGTTGCTGGGACCTGATAATCTCACCACGCAGCTGAATAAAACATCTGTGTATATTATGCAAAGGCCCTTTTTGCTTCCTTACCCTGGACTATACTAGCAGCAATTCAGGCTCCAACATCAGTTGATGAATAATTAGATTTACAATGAAATTTTTAAGATCCACAGCAGCATTTTCAAAAGACATGAATAAGGTACTTCTTGAAAATATGAGATGTGATATAACTAGAAAGAAGTCTTCACATGTGAAGATGCAATAGTCAGTATTTACCCAGAATAAATGAGTCTTGTTTTCATTGATTATGATTTGTATTAATTTTTCAATTGTTCTCCTTTACACACTAGCTGATACACAGCCTATGAAGGTAATTAATATAAAACTATAAAACTATAAGTACCATAATAAAGACCAAAACTTGAATTACTGTATTCATACTCCCGATGCAAAAGCAGATGTTATATTAGGCAGCACAGAATTAAAACACATAAATGGTCTAAGAGCTCCTCTGTCAGAAATCTATTTGCTGTCCATGTTTCAATCATGAAAACTAATAAATATGGAAATATTTGCCTTCCACAGGGAATTAATACTCACCAAATTTTCAAAGTCCTACAGGCATTAGGACTGTCCTAGTCACTGAATTTTGCAGAAGTTGCAAACTCTTCTCATTTAGATGTCTGCTTCCATTAGCATCCCTCAAAAAACCTAGAGCATATTATCCATTTTGATTGCTTTGTTGCTGTCTATTTGCATACAGACATATGGTGTGGGAGATCATTTTACAAAATATGATAGAAAACATTTTACAAAATATAGATAGAAAACAATCATGCAACTTTGGAACATTTTAAAGCACACTCAGACATCTCAAGCTGCCATTCCTGTGTCTCACATAGCTTTGTTTGCACTTAGCAGAGTATCACTGATGCACTTTGTTGTAAAATGCTGACTGAAGTGATGTTTGAGATGCTTTGTAATAGGAGTGTTTTCTTCCAATTTCCTATGACCACCACTCTGTAGACTCCCCAACAGCAATAACTCTTGTGAATACTGCAGAGGATCCCCTACAAATTCTATATTCAAAGCCAATTATCAGGACTCAGCAGAGTTGAGATGTGCCCCCTGGGGGAAGGTAAACAGCTGCATACCCTTCATTTAGCCACTGCAGATGCAGGTCTGTCATTCACCTTTAAATTTCTTCACCTAATGATCTCCATGTCTGCTGCAGGCTGACCTCTACCACTAAGCCAGCACAGTTCAAGTGAACAGAATCACATATCTGAGACCTAACTCTGCTCAACTTAGCATAGTAACAGCTCTTTATAGTGCCCTCTTTCTACATTGTAAACTCACTGAGATTAAAGAAAACAAACTAAAAAAGAAATCACTTCAAAGCGCAACTCCTTTGTGTATTAAATGCAACACAGGAAATGTTTATACTTTAAGGCATAATAGATAGAAAAGATAAATCTCTTGATTTACAGTCATTCATTCCCACATTAAAGTATCACCAAAAAAGACAAAGGAATAAGATGCTTTTATAATGAACTGGGCAGATAATGTAGTCATTTTCTCAAATGGTGAATTTCGTCATTTGCCAAAGGGATATAATCATCAGGTTTTTTCAGATACTGTAGTTATTGCATACATGCAAATGAAAAGGATATTCTTCATTTAGATGCTTTTTGTCTCTTCAGATAATGACAACATTGTGGAACCAACTTTGTGAGATGGATAAAAAATTTAGTGCTATTTACCGTTGTTACCCAGGATTACTCTCCTCAAAATAGTCCTGATTAGTTTAGTCTGAGATGGAATGAAAAATTACAATCAAAATATGTTTTATAGAAGTGTATGCAAAATAAATTTGTATTATAATCAATATTAACCCAAGGTTTTTATCTGTCAGACATCTTTCAGATACCTTAAGCTTTATGTGTCTACAGAACAACACTTTTCAGAAGATTTTCCTTCATTTTTTTCCATGCATTTATTATAAGACAACTATAGCAATCTGATCTTCACGCAATTTTATTACTAATACATTTGTAATACAAGAGCTAGAACTAAAACAAGATGATTTTTCCTTCCATTCTTAAGCCACAGGTAGGAGTGGAGGAATGTGAAAGAAGGACATTTTTCTCCAACACTTGCCATTTGAGCTAACTGGTCTTCAATTGCTCGTACCTATTTCCTCTACCAAAAACAGGAGTTCGAGTTCTATTTCTAGTTTTTGATCTTTTACTCCATAAAACATTAGAAAAATCTCTGGCTTTTAGACATCTGTAAGCAAAGTCTTTGCTCATTACAGAAAGACTGGTACATTCCATCTCTAGTTCTTTCCTGAATTTTTTCCCTTTACCTCTATCTGGCTTTCACTGAAACAGGATGATTTTTATCCGCATTTTTATTTGGTTTTCTGATAATGGGCACTACATGTTTTCAATGCTCATTACTGCTATACTGTGGTTCACAACTGTAACATTTACAAACCTAAAAATGATCCCAGCTTTCATCTTCTTTATCTCCTTTTCAGTATAGTATTATATCTTATTTGCATTTTTGACAAAGGTTATCATGCAAAAACAATAAGGTGTATGACTCTGTTGCTATCAAGAAATATATGACTAGATTCTTCCAAAGAGGTCTTTCCCACTAATGGGAAATAGAGTTTAATCAGATAATAACTAGGATGTGAGACTAGGTAAACCAATTACCTAGGTAAACCGTGATTTCTTTCAAAAGGCCCATCATTGTATCACTGACTTTCAGATATTTGTCTCTGTCAGCTCATCTGGGTTTGTGGGTTTTCAGCATCTCCATAAAATATAGAATAATAAAAATGAAAGATATGGGTTTGTGGGTTTGTGGGTTTTCAGCATCTCCAGAATCTCCCACATTACACACATCTCTCACATAAGACCTGTGAGAGTCCTTAGAAGTCCTAGTCTTTTGGACCTAGCAGAACTTGCTGGGATGCTTCTTGTAAACCAAGGAGTTTTGGTGGACATTTCTCACCTGACATAATTTTTGTACGAGTAATTTTTATCTGTGTTCCAGCACAGGATAATGTTTTGTGCCCAAAACATGGACTTTGAGAGGACTAGATATCATAGAACCTAGAAATTTTTGAACAGTCACTGGACCGGGAGGAACAGAAAATTGGGGAAATATTGATAATCCAAGCACCATTCCCAATTTTTGCTGTTTCCTTAGTATGAAATTGGGACTTAAATCTTTAACTGGAGCTTTCTCCAGTCTTGTGAAGCACAAAACCTATTTCTGGGTCAAAGGCCTGAAATTTATGAATACCGCCAGCTTCTGCACTCCTTGATTGAATGGACTGAACAGGAAGCATACACAGCTAAGCAAAAAGGTTCGGAAGCTGGAATCCAAACCAGAATATTTTAGAGCAGTTCTATGCAATAAAATTTCTTTTTCCACAGTCTCTTTTTCCTAAATACTTATTCCTAATTGACTAGCACATCCCTTCAAGATCAATCATGTGCATTAATGTTCTGCAGAATTTTGGAATCTCCTGCAGAGGAAAATTAATATTAATAACTTTGAGTTTGAGAGCTATCTAGGATACAGAAAATTACAACATCATTGTGGGGCCCATCAATAAACTGACTGCTTATTCCTAACTATGAGACAGTGGCAACTGGCACTTTTAAGAAGACAGACAAATCTAAATTAGGGTTTTTTTCTGAGCTTAGCAGAAATTTTTACAGATAGTTCTTGAAGTGAAAATTGGATGATGAGTTTTGTGTGTTCATTTTGTGATGCTAAAATGCAGTTATTATTCTTGAATTCATCTGCACCTTTTGATAGAAACACTTTACTGTAGGTTTGAACTGTTACATCTGATTAGCTGAACAGCAAAGATAAAGGTTGCACTGAGACCCTTCTGTATCAGCAAAGGTAATGAATATAAAGAACAGGCCAAAATAGCATCCTGGCCTTCATTCAGTTCTTTAATTCATTAATTTCTCCCCCTAAACAATACCTACTGGCTAAATAGAGAAATAAAACAAAGATGAAAAGGAACAGGCTGTGCATTCAGGCAGTTTAAAAACTAACAATTTTGCCTTTGGCAATCTAGCACTAAAGACAATAAATAAAGATAATAAATCTTAAACAGCAGATGTCCGAGCAATTATGAGTAAAGAAGCTTTAATCTGAGAGATGTTCAAGATATGCACATCTTGGGACTACTTGGGACCGTCTACAATTCCTTCAATCTTCTTTCTTAAGTTTTTAAATATGCAGAGACAGAAAATAGTAGACAGGGTTGAGTAAGAGATAGATTTTATTTCATGTTCAGTTTATACAAAATAGTAGACAGGGTTGAGTAAGAGATAGATTTTATTTCATGTTCAGTTTATACACTCGAATGCACAAGAAATTATCGTCATGAACAGATTATGCTGTCATTGGATGAGAAATTGTTAAAATGAAAAGGTAAAGATCATTCAAATACAGAAGAAATCCATCCATTACGTGTAGCTAAAGAAAACAGTATGGCATTTTGTTACCAAAAGTTAGTACCAGAATTCAAAATCAGTGCACTGAGATCAATAATCTTTCACCTTTGTCTGAAAAATATATGCACAAACATTCCCAACACATTTGTCTGAATTGACAAATTGGTCTGATATTTAACAAAGTAATAGAGACAGGGAAGTGAAGTATTAATACTGCCTCAAAAAAAAGGAATTTGACTGTTAGTCCATTAATCACAAAAAGCAATTTAGGAAAGTGTTAGGACTGAGCAGAAAGCAGCCTGCATCACACAGGCTGTGATGTTGGACCTCCAGTAGTGATGTTGCAGGTCATCATTCCCAAAACTAAAATATAGAATAATAAAAATGAAAAATATGGGTTATGAAATGCAGTTATGTGTCTCCCTTCTGAATTTCTGATAGTGTAGGTATTAGCAATGGCTTAAAACGCAGAGTTGTGTAAGCAAAAAAATATGTTCACACCATAGTGTTTCATTTACTGCAATTTTAAGAAAAAGAAGAGGAAAATCATTAGGTTGATTTAAAGATACATTTAGGGTGAGAGTCATGTTTCCTAAGTTGTGGTAACTAAACTTTGGTTCTGTCTAGTCCTACAAAAGTAGCAGGTTGATATAACTCACCTCCTGGTCAGTACCTATTTCTCTTGCTTAGCTATAAACTCAGGACTGCCTTAAAATTTGAAATTATTCCTTAATTAATTTCTATAATGCACTGAAAGCTTTCTGGCTTAATCAACCTATTTGTAAAAATTCATTTTAGAAAAAAAATATAACGATTCAGAGTAGAAAAAACCATGGTCACTTAGAGAATGCTTGATCACAATTGACATACCTATATTTCCAATGCAGATATTTATCATCACTCTGCCACATTTTACAGGGAGTAGAAGTCCTCCATCTTCATAAATTTCTTGTAAATGGAAGCTTCATAAATTTCTTGTAAATGGACTTCCTAAAATTTCTGAGACAGAAGCACTACTTATTTAAATAAAAATAATAGGAAACAGTACCTGAAGCATGTCCATCTGAAGAGTCATGCTTATATCATCTGTTTTCTTGGTAGCATGAATGCAATGTAGAAAAAGGGGTTTCTTCATATTCTGTTCACACAGTGGTGTTTCAAACAGTTTTTAAACAATTGCTAAACTATGCAATTTTTAAAATACCTTCTCTAGACATTAAATTACACCATTCTAATTTTCACGTAATGCCAACATCTTTGTTAGAAAGGGTAACTTAGTTATTTATTGGTCTTCCAACAGCGTTGCCACAAATAGATGCACAATTTCACTGCTAGATCCATAGGATTCATGAGCTTGTGAAGGTTGCTATTTCCTCAGAATTGCATATCAAATGGATCAACAATAAAAGAGACCTCTGAGATCATATCTGACTATAACCATGTTGGCATTAAACTTAGCATGCCTTATTGCTGTTGCATGTAGTCATTTTGTAATATTAATGAAATTTCTGCTAAAATATATTTCTAGTCTCACAGATTTTTTTCCTAAATAAAAAACCACAAGTTTTCATTTTTACTTTTTCAGTAAGATGCTCTCTTATCTCTCTTTCTACCAGCACTGTATTTTCATCACCTTTCATCTTTTAGCTTTCACAGATTTATCACTCTGTGCTTAGATCTACTGATCTTTATCATTTTCTCCTCTAAAAACAGATAAATCCTTTTTTTTTTTTGCAGTGACTGTGCACTATACTTCCAGCATGCCTAACATGCTCCAGATTTGACTTTCTGGCTGTTGGTGTCAAAGTAGCCACATCTATCTTCCTTGCCTCTTACCTAGAGACAGTAAAATAACAAAATAATTCAGTCTTATCATACCTTTCAGAGAAGTAATAAAAATTTATAAAGGATGATTTTTTTTTTTCTGTTGATTGAGTAATTCTATTTTCATGGTGGGCATATAAAGAACTTGTACCTAAAAAGTATTTAGGGTGTTTTTCTGAGATCATTTTATCTTTTTACCCTTGAGCTGTCTGTAACTTCTGACTTGGAAAAATGTTAAAAGAGACAGAACTGTCTTCTTACATTAGTGGTCTTGTAACTGGAACCCATAACCAAGGTCAAGTAGAATTATGAGGTCTTCTTTTGTCATTTAAAGGTTTTGTTCCTACATGAATCATTCATTATCTGCTACAACAGTAAAAGTTAGTAAAAGAACCTTTCAAAGTGTAAAATAAAAAAGCCTGGTTTTCTACCTATCATATTAGTTGATCTCCTCTGTTGGTAGATGTGTTGTGTTGGTAGACTGTTGGTAGATCTGCTCTGATGTCAAAATTAATGCATTTCTTCTGACTGTGTACATATGAAAAGCCCAAGGATTCAGAAAGAATCACAAGAAATTAATTAGTAATGAAAAAACTAACTCCACCCTCATCATGATTACTCTGCCCAACTTGTCTAGCTTTGTCAAATTTGTTGTCTTTCTTCAGGAAATTAAAGGTCAGACCCAACATAATTTTATTTTGAATATTAGTTGGCTGTTCTCATTAAGGCTGCTTCACTCCAGCTGAAACAAAACACTAACAAAACTGTAGTGAACTCAAACATTTTTGTTATTTCCTTAAGAGACTTAAGCACACAGTATTCTGGATGATGTGATTTCTAAAGCAGTTAGAATTTCCTGTTAGGGAAAATTGTGAAACAGTGAATGAAAACCTGCGCCTCCCCTTGACAATATTAGACTTGGAGAAAAATAAATACTTTGGACGATATGAAGGATGGGGAGTTGGGGTTTTGGTTTTTGGTTTTTGGGCTTGGTTTGGTTTTTTTTTAATATAATTTAACTATTTTTTTAAACTTAAAAAGGTTTTGATAAGAACTGAAAATTGAAAGAATTTTGTTTAGCTATCAGAGACGTAAAAGTATTAGATGCCTGCAAAAGAGTGGGCTCTAATTGCCAAAGCTTGGATTCCCAAACGAAAGAAATTGAAATACTGGATCATTACTGAAGATAGTTGCACAACTGCATTAAACTAACATTAATTTTGCATTTTCTGTTTACAGATATCTTAACACTTCACTTTGTCTTTCAACTTAAAATCTATTTCTAGAAAATGGAAACAAAATAGAGTATTGTGTGCAAAAAGCAAAAGCACCAACATATTTAATATTCCCCATGTGCATAACCTTCTCCAAGAAGCAGCCAGAAACCCCAAAGGCATGATAGGCTGCTTTATCACGGGGGATGCTGTAAAATGTTGTGTTTATATATACTTCAATCAACAAACATTTTCTTAATGCTTTGCAATTTCTCACATTGTGAGAAATGTCTCAACAAGGAATTTTACAAAACATTCTTAGCTACCTCATATCAGCCAACTACTTATAGGTAATATTTTATAACAACATACTACAGATTTGGATTTACATTCCTCATGTGGGCTTATTTTATGGGATAGATAGGGACTGGGGAGGCTGTAGAGGAAAAAATGTGAATAGATTTCCTAAGATCCACCATCTGCCTGATAGAGTGTGGCCTCATTAAGGCTTTTCAGTAGCTGAGAGAAAATCACCAAGCACCCTACTGTATTAAAACCTCATAGTAATTTTCCTGTATCTCTTTAGAGATGCCTTCTTTAAAAGTTACTCATTTTTGTACATCTCCTCTCTGTGTCATAACTTGATGTGTTCTTCCCACCACAGGGCAGAACACACCTGCTGATCCCACATGTGAAACTGCACAGTCATCCCTCACACCCCAGTGAGTCCTCTCTATTTTCATTTGGAGATATGAAACCCTCCAGATGTATTTGCAGAAACTTTTGAGGACAAACAATGGATTATCCATACACTGAACCCATTTATTCGGCCTTCTGGTGCCATGCAAAGGATATTGTCCCCCCATACCCTACCACCATTATTCAGCTCTGCTTAGTGCTCTAACACTCTTTTAATAAATATATTTGCTTTTAGATTTGAGCTGTACTGGTAGTAAAGGCCAGTTAATCCCAGATATTTTTTTTTCCTAGTTGTCCACAAGAGCCTAAATTGTGCCTCCCTTCTCCAAATACTGTTCAGAGTTGCTGTCATCCAGGTGCAAAATTTCTACCAGCCCTCACCACTAGGAGTGTTTGAAGTAGTAACTGATTGGCTGCTGCAGGTGTGAAGAAGATAATTTTATGTATCCCTCTGAGATTACAGAGTACAAATAAGAATTTCAGCTTTACTGCAGCTGTGGAAAGCTACACATTGCATCTCAATTAAAGGATAACTGGGTTCTCTTAGTGGGAAAATAAAACAAAATCATGAGGGAAAATATGAAAGTAGACTTTGTTGTCTGGGGCAGAATCTGAAATACAGTTTGTGGGTTTTTAAAAGTTATTGTATGTTTTTAGAAGAATTTATGTACACAGAAATTATCACTGAAATATAAAATTTATGTAAAATAACTGTTTGACCTCATAAAAAATGTTTATACATACATTGACAAAATATTTTACCTGTAGAATCTCTAAATTTTTGTTTTAGCTTCTGTGTTTAAGATTATTTTCTGTATCAAAAATTAAGGGGGGAAAAGTGGTTAAAGCCAAGAGGGGAAAAACTTTTTATGGGGGAAAATTGTTTTCTCCCATGTTTTGTTTTGTTTTTTGTAACAAAAGAAAAAAAAAGCTACTTTTTTCACAGATGGTTTATTAAGAATCCTTTTGAATCTGCCTTAGAGCAGAGTTCTATTCATTCAATTCTCCAAAATCATTGGAATGTCTCTGTATAATCTTAACCTCCCATTGCTTAGCTATTTTTAAAAAAAGCTTTCTGGAAAAAAAGAAATGGATGGATGATCATCTGTTTCACAAAAATGTATAACAGAGCAATGGGAAAAAATACATTGACAGTAAGCATCGATATATATAACTGAGCAACTGAAAAATACCTGTGATGTGGAAGTATCACTCCCAAAATCCTTATACTAGATCATTTCAATGTTAAGACTTTCTGGACAGGAAAGCCTCTATATTGAACCTCACTGAGTTCTGCTAAGGAAGTTCTTATTTGTTTCATTTTGTTGGTCAAATATAAAAGATTTTTCAGATGTTTTTCCCATGAAAAAGTTTCTTTCTAGTGTACAGAATGCTGCTTCTAAAGACTTGATTCTAAAGTGTTTCCTACCATTCCCCAGATTCTTTTTAAAATCTAATAATATTGTCTAACATAATGCTTGTCATCTTTTCTTGAAGTTTTACACTTGTCTATTTGAGTGAAGCCAACAGCTGAAAAAGCTCCAAGGATGGAGACTGCAGAGCCTTTCTTGGCTACCTGTGACAGTGCTCACTCACCCTTACAGTAAGTGAAGAAGTATTTCTGTGTGTTCAGAGGGAGCTTCCTGCTTTCCTTGTAGTACCCATTGCCTCTGGTCCTGTCCTTGGGCACTACTGAAAAGATTCTGTTTCCCTCTTCTTGCACAATCTCTTTAGATATTTATATATATATATGTGCTCAAACAGGCTCCCATGGCTATGGAAACCAAAATTCTGTTGCCAACACTTGCTCCACATCAGAGCAGTTGTTGTTGATCTTCAGTATCACTGCCTTCCTTCTTACACTCTTTTCCCTCACCAGAGGACTGAGGGAGACACCATCTACACCCCTATACCCAGGATTGTAACTCCCTGGCACCAACTGAATAATCATTGACCCTCCCTAGTCAGGGGAAGACTGCAGCAAAGACTTCATGTACCATGGGTCAAGGTTGGCTGGCATTCTTGTTAGAAGCTGCTAGAGCTTCCTGACATCCACACTTACTGAGATTCCTGATGTCCACACCTACTGAGATTCCATATAGGGCAGGCAAAGATACAAGCAGAAAAAAGCAAGGAAAAAACTATTCCAAAGTGTCTTTTAAAAGCTTGTATATGAGTTACTTCTAGGTAAGTTTCTATTAGTGGAAGTAAGGAAGAACAATTACCACTTTTAAATGAACAGAAGTCTTAAACCACAAAAAACTGTTTCCATGGGAAAATATTCTAGTTTATGGCATCTCTGAGGAAAAGATTTTGTTTTGCTCAAAAGTTGTTTTAAATTATTTAGAACTTTTTTTGTGCTTGTCTAATACTTAGAAAATCATCCCAAGCTCTTACACTGAGCTCTCATTTGAAGCCACTTAAATGGCTTTGCAGCTATGAAAATATAATAGAAGCCGACTGGGACATGCTTTCAATGTCAATCTCTTCCAGTCATACTCTGAGTAGAATTTGGTATTTTTTCTGTAATACAAGTATAAAAAAACTCTGTGTCTGATTTCACAGAGTTAAGTTACATTTGGAAAACATGCAGTGAAATCACGTTATTTTAGCTTCTGGGACAATTTTGAAGGGTCTCTTTCTCTACCCCTGACATAAGTATTTTGTCAAAAATTTTCATTATCAAAAGCATTCTTGAACATTTTAGATGATGCCTGGTCCAGTCCATTCTTCTTCATTTATGTCCCCATTGCAGAATTCAAGTGTGTCTTTGTTTGGCAGTCACCAGAGTATTACTGCACCTGAAGGGGTGGTGAAGGTAGAGAGATTACTTGTGTCTTCTGTTAGGAGCCAGGAAAGACCAAGAGTTGGAGAGTGCAAGCTGCCAGAAGAGAAACAACAGCCCTGGCAAGAGTTCTCACGGTTCTGATTCATTCCTGCACTCTCATGGCAGCTTTCCAGGCAGTATTTTAATTTAACTTCTCTAGGTGGAGCTTGGCTGAGTGCAGGTGAAAGGCACTTGCTGAGGCTTCACAAGAACCCATTCTTCTTTTGTTCTGTGCTCTCTGTGCCAGCTGAAAGGGGTACTTTTTCTCTCCACAGTGAACGATGAGCAGTAGCGCTTTCCATATTCTGTTGAGTGCCTTACAAACACAGACTAAGCTGATGCAGAGGTACCACATTATGTGCTTCCATCCTACATCCCATAATTTTTCCAAGCAACCTTTCCCTAGCAAAAGAAAAAAGGTAGAAAAGCACCTACAAGTGGCATACTTTTTTTGGAGGGGAGACAAAATGAAGCAAGTTTTTAACAACGGGAATATGTGATCCATAATTAGAACAATTAAGAATTATATATCTTGGTATAAAATGACAGAGCTGCAGAAATCTCAGAGATTCCTTGTCAATTTATTCAGTCAGGTTCAAACAACTAAATGAAAACAAGAACTGACAGCAATATTTTAGAAGGCTTGATATAAATAAAATTGAAGGACTGAGTATGCTAGTGCCTCAGTCGACAGTGCTTGTCTGGCACATACACAGATGAATAGATTTTTTTAAAAATCCAAACAAACTGTGTTGTTAAGGTCTTGTTACTTCACAGCTTTTTCATAATGACCCTGAACAGCCTTCCAAGGGTAACAGCTGGATTTAGATTTGATTGTATAAACAAAATCCACTAAGGCTAGAGTTGAGAGAAAAATCAATTGCAAAGCAATTAAAATTGTAAAGATGTTCTGGATATGTACAGGGATAAAACCAAGAACTCAAAGAGGAAGGAAGGGAGGAAGGAAGGAAGGAAGGAAGGAAGGAAGGAAGGAAGGAAGGAAGGAAGGAAGGAAGGAAGGAAGGAAGGAAGGAAACTAGAAGATTCTAGACTGAAAGTAAGCTTTGTCTAATTTTCTAAAAAATCTCTGGCTCCTATGATAGGCCCCGACTATGCTGAGATATCTCTCATGCTATTCAAATGCTCCACAATAGTTCAAATTTGTGCAAGATGAGGGTTTTAGTTGCATTTTCAGATAGTCTATTCTCATGTTCTAAAATATTTGCATTTTGCCAATTACTATTTGATGCTCACATCATAGTGGTCTATGCTACAAAACATTGATTTGAGCTGACAAGAAATACTATGAAGTGGTAGAGGCAGAGAAAATAAAAACAATCTGCTAATAGAAAATATGTGTTTTTCATAGATAATGTTAATTATCTGTTAATTATCTTCAGCTTTGTTTGTTGCACAGATTTGCCAATCACACTATAAGCCAAAGTTCAAATTCATCACACAATAGGACCATGTACTTATTACTTTATAATTGACAGTACAGAATTATCAGGTGTTAGAAAGAAGAATCACACAGGCTAAGAGGTGAAGCATGTAGAAGGAAGAACTTTAATTTAGGCCAGAAATGTGCATTCATTTTCTAGTTATGTCCTGTGTAATATTTCAATTATTGAAAAGAAAACAGTCAACACTTAGATCAACCTTTCAAGTGAAATGAGACATAAAATAAAATATTGCCTTTTCTGCACCTTACATGTAATTTCAGCTTCATGTTTACATTATTTTTTCCTAACTCTCATTTAGAAGCTGGAAATCTGCAAAATTACATGGAAAATCGGACCTGGTGCTTGTTTTGCACAAAGACCAGAAGGGTTTTCATATGTATGAGGTGTAACAGGAGGTCCCTGAGAGTCTCAGTTCCCTGCTGCATGCACACACGTTTTGTGTTCACTTGGCAGAGATGAAAGGGCCAGGATAATCAGAGGTTCTCTCCTGTAGCTGACTGAGACAAAGCAGACACTTCTAGCCCTTTCCACAGAATTTTATTATCTTGTTAACAAGTAGGTGAGATGTTAAGAATCACCAACATCTTTGTCTGAAGTACAAGAGACATCAGAAATGCATTCAAGATCCTTGTAAAGCCCCACCTAGAATATGTCATGTTTTGGCCACTGACACATACAGAAACCAGTCAGATATCAACATTACATGGACTGTCTGATGGCTCAGGCTCATTTGAATATTCCCAGTCTGTTTCAGATGCCTCCACCGTGAATGGGCAAATTGTCCATTCCAGTGCTCACTACCTTAACAAGAAACAAAATTAAAAATTTTGTATATAACAAGAGGATTCTTTACTGCATAACATCATCCGGCAATGGAGGGCAATACTGCTGTTCCATGTACATGTTACAAGGCTGAAAATGTTTTCTCCAAGTACAGAACAACAAACAGTCCAACTGCACCAGCTGGTTACATAGGGCATCATTCAACTCCTACTATTGTAAGGACTGTTGTGAGATTATAAGATTAGCAAATCACCACATGAATTAAATCTCTTATTTCAATAGATGGAAATTTGTTTCTCTTTACTGGCTTTACAAATTATGACAAGGTATTCTGAAGCATAAACATGTGGCTAACTGTAATTATTCTAAGTTTTTTCTTTCCCTTTCTGGTTGTTTACATCTTTTTCCAGTCTTCCTGTGCTCTAGAGTTCTTAACAATAACCATCAGGCTCAAATCTGAAGACTTCTTCAACCAATTCTCCTCCATGAGACCTAGACAGTTAAAATAATTTCAAAAAATATCTAACCGACTGAAATAGTCTCAAATAATCTCACATTTTTATTCCTGTATCGGAGATTTTATTTCTAGCATTACAGGGGGGGTTTTGTTTCTTTCTCACTCATATTAAACATATTACTGTCTTTGACTAGAGAAAACTATTTTTTCACATCATGTTTTGGGAAACAAAAAAATCCCCCACAAACAAACAAAAAAACACCCTCAGAAACCAACCAAACAAAAAAACCCAAATAACCAAAACAAAAATCCTATTGGAAAATACAGTGATTATCAATTAAATAAACTCATAATGTTTATGGAAGCATTTGTGCATTTCTGGAGCATTTTTCACCATGATAGTTGCCAGCACACAACGTTATGTTTTGCATTATTTCTCCACAATTACCACTCCATTCCAGGACAATGATATCTAAATACCTGATGTCTGCTACTATTCTGAACACAATTTTAATGTGATTGTCTCCTTTTATGATGGTGGTGTATCAGAAACACATCTCGGGGTTTAATTTATTTTTCCAAATAAATTTGTTGTTTGGGGAAGGTATATATGTTGGTTTTCTTCTCTCCAACAGACCTGAGTAGCAAGACAAAGAGCCTACAGGAAGCAGGTACTCCAAGGAGACATGCTTCCTTCCACACATTCTCCTTTCAGAGCTGTAAAGGCTGTGCTCTGGTTTTGTTACCTGGAATGAAAAATTATAACCAAAAAATATATTACAACATGCAGAAGAAGACGTGGCTTTGCAACTTTTGTTGAAGAAATGAAACCCAGAGCAATTCCACAGCCTCGCAGCCAGGAATGAGATCTAGGTTTATTTTTGTATTTCTTGTTTTCTTTGACTTGAAATTGAGTCATCTTAACTGAGATTTGTACTTTCTATGCTCCTCATGAGGTTTTGTTGCTGGATTCAATAAATCAGAACTGTCACAAAGGAGTTTGAGCATTACTGCCATACACAACTGCATTTATGGTATTTTATCACAGCTGGCAGTCAATCAATGGTTCTTATCAAACATTTTGGTCATTACATTGAAAGATTAAAGTGAGAGAATGTATTTTCTAATCCATTTGTATGCTTAAATTTCTTTACTCCAGGGTATCAAATAAAATTAAAGTGGATATAAAACAGATGTCTTTTGTATGAAATGATCTGTGTGACAAGCAAACTGGTCTGTAGAATCATGGTACTGATTACTCCCTTTCATTATTGCATACTCCTTTGTGCATTTTATGAACTGAATTCCCAGCTGGAGAAACAATATTGATTTTTAAAAATTGTGATTCAGGATGCTAACAGCAATCTGTTAGCTACAGAATTTATGTGAAGAAGTCTAAAAAGACCTGTGTTAAGACATTGTTACAGAGCTCAAAGATCATTAAATCAGAGGTCCCAAAATAAAAAATAAGATCTGAACAAGAAAAACTGAAGACTTTCTTGCCATCTAAGCACTGCAAGGCCAATCAATCCATCATTCTGCCGAAGGCAGGTTTACCCAAGTACAGTGATATTGAGAAGCATTTTTAAGCTTCTCTTCAAAGACCCTCAGTGCAAGACACGCTACAGTGTCCTCTCATGAGCTGTACTTGTGCTTCAGTCACTAGCATCACATAATTAGCTCTACACCTTGGATCAATTTCCTTTTCTTTAGTGTGATTAAGATACCTTAGAAAACCAAGCACTTTTCATCCATCTAAAGACTGTTATCTGATCATCTTTATTTAATTTCCTCTTCCTTCTGCTTAAGTGTCAATTAGTTCATTCTCCATGGGTTATTTCAATTACTTAAAGCAGCAATCACTTTGAACAAACTGAACTTCTACATCTCCAGAAGAAAATTAAGGATTCTAAAAGGCTGTCTTTTTATTTGTATAGTAATCCTATGTAGTTGCCCTAGAGCAAACTGACAGCAGCCCACAAGCACCTGCTGACAGATCACAATTCTGTTCTGTATGTCACAAACTTAATGAAAAAACCCACATTAATCCTTTGAGAAAGATATGCAGTATACTCTGGCCCCTTTGGAGCTAACACTTCAGTAAATGTCCAAATCTATCAACCAAGTCCTTCAAATCTGTAAAAAAGTTTCCAGATGGAAATTCTCTTTACAGTTTCCAAAGCTATTCATTATTGGTTTGGATCTCATGGGGCCTCTATGGCATCAGTACATCTCAGCTGCAGTTACAAGCATCCAAAAACAATGATAAAAATAATATTTTCCCCTCCTGAAATACTTCAGGTGACTTAAAGGGTATCACATCACTGAAGATTAGCTCCACAATTCAGAAAGTATTGTATTGAGTAATTAAATGTTATAACTAAATCAGCTCCAGTGTTTTTGAAATTAAAGGAAACTGATGAATATAAGAAAGGCACATATCTCTTTCCATTTCTTTGTGTTAAAAATCCTGCATTGCAGTTATCCCTTTGGTTTCAGACCCTGTGAGTCTACAGTGTGGTGTTGAAATTCCCTTCAAAAGTCAACAAACTGCAATTTATATTCTCAAGAAATGTGAGCCTTTATCTGAATAGATAAATGAATCCCTGCTATTGCCATCTGCGATAAAATGAGATGGATACATAAAATCTTCTGGATGCATTTTATTGGCTTACAGTTTTTCTTCTAAATGTATCAGACATTTTTTTTTTCCAGTCTGAGATATCTTTCAGTTAAGAGTACTTGAACTAAAAACATTAGGAGAAAATTAGTCATAATACAAATTTTACCTAGTAAACAGAATAGCTTTCAGGCTACAGCCCTAGGACATTCAGATAAGAATCCAAACCCACAATTCATCATTTATTTAATTAGTTTCAAATGTTATGGAACTGCTGCAAAACTTTTTTGTTCTACAAACACATTAAGAAGATGAGATTGCTGGCCAATAAATACTGATAGCTTTTCTCTAGCTGTTTCAGTAAGGTTTGC
Organism: Agelaius tricolor; assembly: GCF_023055355.1. Lineage (NCBI taxonomy): Eukaryota > Metazoa > Chordata > Aves > Passeriformes > Icteridae > Agelaius > Agelaius tricolor. Next base: position 52,462,736 of record NW_027269261.1, read on the forward strand.
TGAAACCATGTGGTGGCTGCTTTCAGCTGAGGACTCTGGCAGACTCAAGAAGGAAGTCTGGGGTTTGGTTTTGCCCTTTTTTTAATCTCAAAAATGTTCTGGTTCTAAAGGAAGTCAATCTCCAGAATAGTTGCTTGAAGTATGCAGAAGTTTTCAGGAACATTATGTTAGCTCTGGTTCTTTTCAGGTCTTTAAAGAAAAAAATGAAAATTGTTGTAGAAAGCTGTCCCCACTACAGCAAGACTGAACTTCATTTCAGGCAAGCATTCAGGATCAATATCATCAAAATATTCTAAACCAAATACTCTGATCTGAAGTCCAGATATATTTTGGGTATACAGGTTTCATTATATTGCACCGAGATATAAGATTACTTAACATTATTTTGTGGAAGACTAGAACTCCACCTTATTTTTACCATTTTCCTGAGTGAAAGCCAAACAGAGCATTTCCACCAGGCAGATTGTGAATCAGAATAAATTATACTCCCTGAAACAATACATTTTCATCCTGGTGAAATTAACTCAGAGCGTTCCAAAGGTCCTTTATTTTGGTAGCAGCTATCAATTTACCTTAATTAAGACAATCTATCCAGACTGATTATCAGTCCTATATATGTGGAAATCATTCCTAGTAATCAGTATATAAATAGATAGTCTTTCTTTTTTCTATTTTTTTTTTGAATTAACAAAATAGTTTGATAGATTTTCAACATTTCTGCAAATCCTTTTGGTACCAATTTTTGTTAAAATCTTGCATTTCTAATAGAGTTTTATGCTGTCTCTAATCACCTATTGGATTTTTGTCTTCCCCATAATTAATCCTTGAAGAAGGATAAAATTTTTTCCACTGACTTCATTTTAAAAACACTTTTTCAAATATGCCTAATTGTATTTAAGTCAGCTTGAACCTTATCAGTGAGTTTTAAAATTGTATGCAGTTATACACATGAAATTTTCAGTGACTTTTCCAATTTATGAATCAAAACAGGGTTGGGGGATTTTTTTATTTATTTCAGTATTTAAGCCAGTGGGATATGTAACTAAGAGCAGACTTTATTGAGCTATGTTTTTTTATTTCCAGAATCTTGTCCAACAACCATCTTAATTTCCTGAATATGATGAAATTTGTAATTTTTACTGCATTCACAGTGAAGACCATTCACACTTGCTTGCATCATACCCACAGATTCATTGAACTGTCACACTTTAATCAAAGTTGTTTATGAAGATTCCTGTATAAATTAAAATCACTAAAGCCCTTTGAAGTCTTGCTAATTCTTTTTATTAAGGTGCATCACACTTCTGGTCCAGCGCTAAGATTTCTGCAGCTGCGACTGGTCAGGTTTCATGAAAGCCTCTGGTCTTCCTGAGGTTTCTGAAAGGTGCTCTTGGGAAGCAGTTGAATCCTCCTCTCTAACCTGTACACCTCTCTAACCTGTAATGGATAAGGGAATTAAATAAAATTGGAAAAGTGACATTAGCTGACAATGTTGTGGTAGTTGGGTTAGGTTTGGGGGTTTGTTCTGTTTCTTTTTTTTTTTTTTTTATAACTTGAAAGTAATTGAAGACTTACTCCTCTATAAATGATCATCAGATCTTCTTCTGTTTCAGTTAGAAAGATTTTTTATTCTTCTCTGGAAACTTCGCAGTCAGATCACTAGTGATGTCAGTGAACTAACAGGAACAAAATGGAGAAAAAGTTTTCATAATGCAAGTCCCAAAGAACTTGCCAATATACACCCACATGAAGTATCTTGATGTTAATTTACTGCAATAGTTAACCAAGTTGGTAGTATTTAATAAACAGATGAAATGGTAGAAGCATATTGAGCTTTTTTCCTGCTTCAGAAGAAAGCTGAAGACCTGGGACATCTTTCATTCATGTTCATGTGTTGGAAGTAGAGATTGAGAGCAGTGTGAAATACCATCCTGGTATTGGTAGAGGATGAGGCAAATCAAAGAGACCGTCAGTAGAAAATAGCCATTGACCTAAATATCAGGCCTCAGGTAACTCATCAATCATCGCTCTACAAAAAATTGGAAGGCTGGAGAGAAGTATGGGAGTGCAGGAAAATTCAAAGCAGAAACAGCATGGCTTGAATCTGTAGAGCAGATACCCAGATTGCTTGGGATTGCCAGGAGCTTACAGACTAGTTTGCTGTTGTATGTCTTGGAGGAAGCAGGGTCTAAGGGAAAGAGCAAGTGAATGATTTACACTGATGTTAGAGTGGCAGGGTGTTGTAAAGATAAAAAAAGTTATATCAGAACTGGAAGAAGATAGGGCTCAATATGAAACACCAGAACTCTGTGTCATGCAGTACCTTCTGCTGCCAATTTTTTGTACTGTATTTGTCTTCTGTCATGTTGACACCGTGAAGGAGTTTTTTCATACTTCACCTGACAGTTATTTAAAGCCAGTGCCTGTGTCACACTATGTCCTGAAGGAGACACAGCAGGCAAGGAGAAGCTGAATCAATACTGCCATAGCTGTCTGCCCAGTTTGTCCCAGTTGTACTCTCAGACAAAAGTCCACACATATGAAATGTTCATCAAAAGGAGAAGCATTTTGTCTCTGTCATGTTTGAAATGTGTTTTAACACACTGAAAATACCAATTTTTTTTTTTAACCAAACGCTTTTGCTACCTGGCATGCTAAACTGCATATTGCTGTCTAGTGCCACCAGCTAATTTACTAGGCATTAGCTGTGTTAGCTAGCTCAAAGCTCTCTACAGTAAATTAAACTGGGCAGTCAGTAAATGTAGCATAAGTGATGTTATGCTGCATTTTTTTATCATATTTTTATCCTTATCAGTCCACAACCAAGTGTGTTATCCTTTTCTAAATCATTTCTGATTTGAGTATTAAACCAGAGTTAAAAATGATGGTAGAAAAATTTGCTCTGACAAGCTTTCCAGCCTGTTTTTAAACACTGAAAAGTCACTATTGCTTCCTGTGTACTAGAAAGATGTCCAGGAACAGTGATGCAGTTGAAAGTGAACACAGAGCAGCAGTTACATGGCAATCATTCGTCACAGCCTGAAGAATACCAAAGGCTCAACTAATGGGTTGATGAACCTCTGCTTTTCACACTAACTCCAAACTATGAAACAGGGCATGAATGAGTAATCAGTGGAAATTGGTTGACCTTTGAGATAGCTCAAGCCTATTCAGACATTAAGTTTTGCATTCCAATTCATTTTTAGACTGAAAGCTTATATTTGCTTGATTCAGCCTTCACCTTGTCTTCTGCATACATCTCCTAGGAGCTAAGTAGTGTCAATTTTCCCTCTCTTTTTCTGCTGGTGTGATCTCGTATGACGAGTCTTAGCTAAGTCAAGATAGAGAGAGAGAGAGAGAGAGAGAGAGGGAGACGTGTCAGCCTCCTGCTAGAAAAATTTCATGATGGAAAATAAAACCTTTAATAAATGTTTTCTTCCTTCAAAACAGGGAAACATTAAATTTTGCCCTAATTTTAATTCCTTCGGGAAGAATACAAATAAAAAGCAAATTAAAAAGAAATAAAGTGATATATACATAAAGGAAAAAGAATTTATCAATGGCTTGCAGTAAGTTTTAAGGAAAGGACAATACTATGTAATAGCACGATACTCTGCAACTCAGTCTTGTAATGTAAATCATATTGGTTTTGATCTCTGTGACACAGAAACAACTGTCAGACCAGTCAGATTTACATCTAAAAGCAAGAAGGGCTACCTACTAGAGCAAAGAGCTGGAAAAATATCTTACTTCTCCCTGAAAATACGAAAGATGCTACTTTGCCTTGAAACACAGTTTCTTTATTTGAAATTAATAATTTATCATTGTCTTTCTATAATTCTTCATAACACTTTGTAGTGACCTCCACTGCTTTGAACTTCAACCAATCCCATGTAAAATTACACACATTTCAGCTTGTTAATGAACATACTCTTTGAGACCACAAGCAGGAATATAGCTCTAAAAATCAATGTCTGCAAAATTTGGCAGCTTCTCAATTTATTATTTTATGGAATAATATCTCAGAACATCTGATTTCTTAATAATTCCCTTTTTCCAAGAATAATAATTCATTTTACTTCCCTCAAAGGAATGAAACTCAAGTACAAAATTGTAGATGGGTGTGTGATCCACAGCCCATATATTTAACCAAACTAGGAAGGAGAATGCAATTTGTATGGCACATCTATTTCCTATTAGTCATTTGCAAACATCAGCTTCAGTACACCTGCTCTTTTTGAGAGTGAAGTATGAAGTCAATGGGACTGCTTAGCTATATCAGTCTTTTCTGAATAAAAGTGCTATTAGGGTCCATTTCTCTTTTGTCATTGCTATTAAATTAATTAATTACTATCATTCACAAATAAAAATTTCAACAATCAATCTTGCAACAGGAAAAGAGTAAATATCTTTAGATGGAAGTGAAACTCACAAGTTAATGAGTCATTTTAAAATGAGCTCCCATTCACATTGATTTTGTTTCTCACTGCCATAGAAATAGGTTCTGCCAAGATGTGTCTGTTTGGACCAGCTGTCTCATTGCATATAAAACACATGTTCCATTAAAAATCAGATTTTTGCTGATCCCATTCAAATACACATTTTGAAGTTGGTCCTAGAATTCTTGTCTTTCCGGTTGCTGTAACAAAGGAGCAGATGCGAGACAGTGAGTTTATTTCTTCCCTATTTTCTACTGAAGAGATTATTTTGGTCAAAGAGCAAGATTCTTCTCTATAAATGTCAGATCAGGGATCAGATCAGAAATTAGTAATTGACCTTGCACAAGGCCCTTGCAGAGACAGTAGTGCTGTATTGTTGCTGTGTCTGCTTTCTTTTGTTCTGAGTGTCCCAAAAGGTCTCACACCAAGGAACAGACCCTTACAGAAAAAAAAACAAAGGAGTAGCCAGACAAGAGAAAAATAGAGTAGAAGGAGATGAAGTGCAGTGATGGCCTGGAGACCACCTCCATATCAGACTAGTGCTATAAGATCAGATTTTTGTTTGGATGACAGTGGAAGTTGGTGATGATTCTGACCTATTGTATGTAAGTTAACACTTCAGGACATGAAACATTTAAATTCAAACAGAAACTTTCAGAGTTATCTGAAACTGTCGTTCTACAGTTCCAGATGCCTGGTGTTGAGACAAAGCATCCTACTGTCCACAGGCTTAAATTGTATATAGATTATATATATGAGTAAATTACATTTATATTGTAGTATCATATAATGGCTTGGGTTGGAAGGGACCTTAAACACCATCAAATCCACCCCTCTGCCACAGGGACACTTTTCCCTAGACCAGGTTGCACAGAGCCCCATCCAACCTGGCCTCCCACACTTCCAGGGATGGGGCACCCACAACTTCTCTGGGCAACCTGTTCCAGTGCCTAATCAACCTCATAGTCAAGAATTTCTTCCAGATACCTAATCTAAATCTACTCATTTTCAGTGTAAAACTATTCCCTCTTGTCCCATTACTAGATGCCCTTGTAAAAAGTCCCTCTCCAGCGCTTTTGTAGCCTCTCTTTAAGGACTGGAAGGTTGTTCTAAGGTGTCCCCACAGCCTTCTCTTCTCCAGGCTGAACAACCCAAAGTCTCTCAGCCTGTGTCCCTGCATAGGAGAGGTGCTCCAGCCCTCTGAGCATCTTTGTGGCTGGCCCTTCTCTGCACTCGATCCAACAGCGAATGTCGTGTAGATCTGAAGCAGAATTTCCAAGCTGGAATTATTGAATAAACACACTTACAAATCAGAGTGATAAAAACACAGCTTTTTTTAATTTGACACTCAAACTTCATCAACTAGACTGTTAAATTTGCTTTGTCTGAGTACCGAGTAAGTTTTCTGCCCTGGAATATATTGGTGCAGCTATTTACTTTGGGTTTTTTCCATGTTGCATTACAGCTAAATATATATTATCATTGAGATACTCTATTCTGCCAAATGGAGCAGAGCAAAAAGAACGCACTGCAGCTAGGATAATTGTGATTTTTTTATTATTTAGTATGTACCAGAATAGTTTATAGTTGGCTACAAAAAATGTGTAGGGTAATAAACCTGTTCTAAAAAGTCACTGCTTTTTAGCTAATAATATTAATAATTGAGAACATTAATAGGACGTTGTAGCAAGACTCTTAAGAGCCAGGAATTCAAGGAAAATTATTAATTTAGTTTTTGCAGTAATTTAGTTAATTAGATTTTCTTTGCTCTGCTGAATTTTTTTTCTAAAAAAGATTTTCTTTATGGTTAAATTAATTCTTTACGTAAATATGTGATATTGAGAGCAGAAAAAAATGTATTTTCCATTAGAAATTTATATTCAGTGGTGATGGAAATGCTTTTATATTTGAAGAATAAAATAAATTACTTTATCATCATGACCCACAAAAATAAGTGGGTTGTGAAAAAATTATCTTTTCAATAAAAATAAAATGAGCAGTCTTTTTTTTTTCTTCTTTATAGTGGTATGTGCATAGCCTAGTAATATATTATACTCATTTGTGTTATATAAAAATTGAACAAAACCCCAAATATTTATCAGTTCATGCTTGTGCTGAGCTTCTGAGAGTGTTGCTCTTGCCATGCCCTTTGTGAAGATGCCCACTTCGATAACTGAGCTTGGTTTATTTTTGTGATCTTACCAAGAAACCCCTTGAAAAGCCAATCTTACCCAGATATTTTCAATCACAGTTATATGCAGAGCAAATTACTCATAAAAAACTGACCAAGATTAATTTTCTGTAGTGACTTTTTTGAAAAGTTTTAAGAAAGAGACAAGACTTGATATTGTGACCTATTATACTGTCATTTATTACTTGCTGTTTATTTTTACTTTAAATTTGTATATTTCCATCTAGAAATTGTGGATCAATTAGCAATAACCTTTGCCTGGGGATATTGCTGTAAGTTTTTTGCCAAAACTTGCCAAAAAATTAAGTTTCACACCTTTATGTCTCTCAAAAAAGTAAAATTTAGGCATTTCACCTGGTGGAATCAATAAAGCAAAAAATTATATTGCCACAATATCAACACAATGGCCATCACTGTCATTCATAGCAAAAGTCCAAACCAAGGAAGTTGCCATCTCTGTGGAATTCATTTTGTTTATTCCAAGGAAGAATAAGGAAGTTTGACATCTTATCCCAGAGAGTGGGATGGAAATATAGACTGCTGAAAGATGTAGTCATCCTGTCATCCTCCTGAGGTAATTTGCCCAGGAACAAAAATGTTTCACGTGTTTTCTTATAATATTTCAATTTAGATTGTTTTCAAAAAAATTATTTTTAAAGGAAGAGTGATGGTTTAAAATTTTTGATATTCCTGAATTAACAGGCAATGAACATCATTAAAGCTTGCTTTTTTACCAAATACAGTCATTGTTTAAAATCGCTCGCCTTGGTGTTCTTTTTGAAAAAAAATGAAGGAAGATAGAGGTTTGCTTTATGTCTCCTATCCCCTTTTCCTCTTAAGCATCAAACCAACACTTTTAGAGGTTTTATATGCGGTGTTAGTAGGAAGAAATTTAATGGACGTTTGAAGCTATAACACTTGCTTTTAACACAAAGGGAAAGTTTTTATTGAAAAAGAAATACTAAAATCAATATAAAAGAAATAAGCAAGGTGAAAATAAATTAAAACAGATATTTTTAGGTTGGAGATAAATGAAGCAATTGGTTTATAACACAATTTATTGTAGAGAGAAAAAAAGGTATATTAAGAAAATTTTTCCAAGTGTATCAGAAGACAAAAACTTGTGACTTATAAGAATGATTCCTGGAAAAATAATATGAAATAATATAACTATCTAAAAACAGACAGAAAATCCTTTTCACCTGGACTCATGCTGACTATAAAAAGTACACTGAACCCATTTCTACTATGAGTCTGGAAAAAGCAGATAGAAATCAAGAACATATAATCTAACAATAAGAAAGAAAGAAAAAAAAACAATAGTCAAGCAGTGTGAGAACATATATCAAAAGTATGAAAACTTATATACTTCTGCACAAATCAGAAAAATCTTCACAATTTGCTTTTCCAGGTTCTACTGTCCAAATATAGAAGAGAAATTGTGTCTGTAATGACGAAACTATAAAAAGTATGAGCAAAATACACTGTCCTGTAGAAATTCAAATGAGGATATAAAGGGCATAGACTTTTACATTACAAAAGGCCTGAGACTCTTAGACTTTCTGGAACAGAAAAACTGAAATATATAATGATCTATATCAAATGTTGTATACAGAGCAAGACTTATCTAGTAATACCAACGCTATGCAGTCATGTAAAATTTGTCTTATGGAATGTATGTCCAAGTGTGGAAACAGTCAGATCAAATCTTTCAGGATTTAATCTTTACTTTTAGGTAAAACTTAAGAGTTATAAATATAAAAGGGGCAAGTATGACCATACAAAGAGGGTGTAAAATGGTGAAGACTGTATTTTCAGTCTTTTCTATAAACAGATACACAATACAGTGTCTTATAAATTGCTCCAGTTTAAAAAAATAAGTAAATACAAATGTTTTGGTTGGTTGGTTGGTTGCTTGGTTGGTTGGTTTAAGCTTTTAAAAATACCATATAAATTTTGTCTTCTCTAGATTCAAACAAAAACATTTATCCAAGGATTTTCCAACAGACATTAATCCCAAAAATTTATTATATTCTATACTGGTCTTCTCCAAGCACTATCTGAATCTTTACATATTTCTAGCTCCTCTTATGTCTCTCTGACAAAATATCATACTGACAAAATAAAAGGGAAAAGAAGGCTGTCTGATTATTATATTTTATGTATATTCTTCTTTTTAGTGTAGAAGTAAAAGCTCATTTTTAGGAAGACAAGTCTCCCAAGACTCTTTTCAAATTTCTTTTAACACTGAAAATAAAATTTTTGCTGTTCCAGATTTGCAGACCTATGAGGTCTTGACAACTGTACCCAGTTAATTATAAGCCCAACAACATAAACTTTAAATGATCATTGTGTAGAATCACATCAGTCCTAAATAATAAACTTATCCTTATCCATGGAAAAGATAAATACATCTCTTGCAAAAAGTCATTGAGGAAGGCAGAAAGACAATATTGCTTATATAATTGACATTTCATATGCAGCATATTATTTACAATATTATACTTTGTAGCATATGACAAAATTATGCCTTGTTAATTTTGAACAATGACTTGCCTTTCAGGTCATCTTTCCAAGTAATAGGAGAACCTACCAAAGCATTTCTAATTTTCCCAGATTTACAATGCCATAGAAAAATCTGAAGGTATTTTAAAAATGAAGTATTTGTCTCTGTCAGATGAGTTTTAGCTGGCATCATAAAGAGATTTGTTGCTTAGGTGCTTTTGCAAGTATTTTTATACGTGCATTAACTTTCACAGTATTAATAAATTTTTATTACCATTTAAAAATTGTATATATTCTCTGTCATGTCTTGATGTGTTTCTGTGTTTTAGTCCCATTGCATCTTACTGTAGTTCTTTATTTAGTTGTTTTCTGGGTATTTTGATTTCTAATGGAAGCACATAAACTGTTGCAAGTTTTTGAAAATAGGTTTTCTTGACACATTAAGATGAACTTCTCTTTCTAATAATCAGCTGCTCATTTTTTCCCCTTTAAGGATAAAACAACTCTGTCATTTCACACAAAGATGTTGAAAAATAAAATTAGGTGGCACAGATATTTTCATAGTAATGTGGTTTATTGTTGAGGTGTTTTTCCTGGTAAGGATGGCTGATAGAAGGGTGATCATTTCATTCTAGACTGAAGAGTCCAATCTGCTGGGATCTTTTGCTCTCTAAATTAGGTGTGACCCTCATAAGAATGTTATCTTTGCAATGAGCTTTGATTTGTTGGTGGTCATTGCAAATGAAATATGAAAAAGTATCCTGTTTTCTTATATAGTTCACGTCTAAGCACCCATGATTTTGAAAAAAATTCAACCAATACATAAAGCCTTTGTCCCTGGACTTGTGTTTGGAAGCTGGTACACCTTCTCATCCAGTTAAGACCTTGATAAAACTACATACCTGTGAACAAAGCCATGCCTTGAAAAGCGATTTCCTTTTTTGAATCCTGTCTCTGACTTTCCATTGGTACTCCCTGAGGGTAAAATTTTGTAAGCACCACTAGGGTACTATTTCACTGTCCTTTTAGGAAGCTTGAGTTCACCATGCATGGGAATTCCTGTCTTAGTAGAACATGAAGCTGGAATTCTCCTGTGCGACCAGAGATTCCATAGGAGAAAATATTTCAAATCAGAGCACTGTGGCACACCACAGAATCATGAATGGTGTCCTTGGGAGTTTGCACTCAGGTTCCCTGCAAAACATACATTGATTTCCTTGGGTGTATTGGAGGCAGATGGTAAAGCATCACTTCCATGGCTAAGAGGGTTCAGTAAACACACAAAATGAGTTATCAGTAAAAGCTTTTTTTTCCAGACCACTTGTCTAAATAAGGCAAAATATTTTCTTACAGGTCTCCATCACTCTTTCCATTCTTCTACAACCAAGGGAGTATCAAGGAAAACTCTTCTGACATGGAAAATTCTCTTTCTGCTCATCAACTCAGGCACACATAGAAGATCAAATCCCATGAATGAGCACTGAAAAGGACTCTCACCACATGAAAAGGACTGATTTGATGGGCATCTGACTCAGTTGTTTAAGATTTTTTGTGCTTTGAATATATTTTATTTTTAAATAAAATATATTAGGAATGTTCACAGTTTGAAATTTAGTCATTTATATAGCTAAGAAGCAGCTGAGCAGCAACTTTAAATTTACTAGTGCCCAAACCATAGAAGCAAAGAGCTAGAAGCAGACAATTGTCATTTAAAGGTCAAGTACTGAAATATTAAGGTGCTGCATGCTTACACCATGAAATGCTGTTAATTCTCCATTAACCATCAATGGATTATCCATGTTATGGATTTACTTGCCCCTGATTTCTCCTGAAGCACCTGTCTGGAGCCCGGTATTGCCAATAATGTAACATAAAGTATAAACTAGACCCTACTGTGCAATTTGTGATTAGCATCTGTTATACTTAATAGTTCATGTGACAAACATATCCATAGCTATTGATTTATTTTGACAATAAATATGTGTAGCTTTTAGCATTACACATAATTGGTACCACCATTATTATTAGTTCTTCTGGTTTATTTCCACCTCTTATTTCAGAGTAGCTGGGTAAGTAGATCTCATCCCTTCAGACTAAGGTTAGAGGTTTATGTTATTTCATAGCCAGTTCAGAATCAGCTCCTCTCCTATACACCTAGGGATTTCAAAAGATTTTCCATATAAGAGATGAACTAGGAAAAGAAAAATTACACGCTCCAAAGACTATAGAGATTTGCTCTATACAGACCAGAAAAGGTAAGTTGTAATAAACTGGAGTAAATGCCACATCCTAATGTTTTTGACCATCACTAGTCTTATATTACACTAAAAGAATTCCCTGTTATTTTCTCCAATAAAGTGGCACATTGAGTTTAATTCCAGTGAAAAGGTTACATGCTTTCTAATGAGATAAGGTAGAATTGTTTACTCATCAACTTTGTTTTGAGAATGTACAAGTATGCACCACATTTTTTAGACTGAAACACAAATTTCCTATTTTTATGCATAAATTAGCTCATATTTCACCAACTTCTGGCTTTACTTAGCTTTAAAGGGGTAAAGATATTTTCAGAATAGCTATATTCTCTTCTTCCTTATATTCACCAGAGGTTTCTCTGGGACATCTTCATTTATTTAAAGAAATTATTTCTTGTTAGATCTGACATAATTCATCCCCCAGAGTGACTTCCTGCAGATGATTTAATGGAACCTCTTTTTTAAAATTCAGTAATAGGCTCTGCATACATTAGTAGTATGTATTTAAACATACTCCTGAGATCACAAAGACATGCAGAGAAAACACTGAAAAATTGGGTAAATATTAATGTTTATATAAATTCCTTCAGCTTTTGTCCATTGCCTCATTGCAGAATGCCAGATTTTCATGTCACCAAAATTTCAAGCTAGCAAAACTGTCAAGAATTTAGTTTGAATTAATCCAACAAAATTCCTATGGTCTCAGTCATGCAAAACCATAGTAGAGCAGCCCCTGTGGGGCAGCTCTTAAGGTGAAAGGGGAGCACATTTATTATACAACCATCCTCCCACCTGTGCTCTCAAACACAGAATGTGTCAGGCAGTCAGTGCAACAGTGACCTACTCTTTTGTTCCTTTCTAAAAGCTGTCATATCCTCTGTAGTGGCAGACCAAGTGCATGCACAGCCCTGGGAAATTATGTACTCATACTTCCTTGTTCTGCATGGGTGGAGCTGCTTTTGCCCTTACGGTTTTTCTGGCGGGTTCAACAACTGCAGTTATGTTACAGAACAAGCGCTGTCCAAGGGAGCAGCTGTCCCTGTGCTCTCTGTCAGACCCAACTACATCATTCTTTTGCACATAGTGAGCCCCACAGGCTTTTAGCAACCAGCAATACAGGATCTCGTGTAATGGAAGATACAACAGTCCCATGCTTTTGTTCAGTGCCACACTCTTTCACTTACCATAAAAAAATAGGAAAAAATGTAGTGATGACAACAAGAGAGCTAAATCTGTATTAAATACCATCTATCTCTAACGTTCTTCTCCAAGGTAAACTGAAAAATAAGCAACATAAAAGTACTAAAAATATTCTTATGCCAGAGTGTAATGAGACATCATATACTACATATAAGTTTAGCTTATATAAGTTTGTGATGTTGTATTTAGATAAAAGTGAATTTCATAACCCAGTAAGCACAACAACCAGCAAGATACTATGAAAAAGAAGGGAACTAGGAAGCAGCCCAATTACTACCCAGTTGTTTCTTTTAAAATCACATTTTGTGTTCATATACAATTTGCAAAATATATTTTTGAATAGTGAGGAATTTGACAAATATTTTCTGTCAAGTCAAAACCAATATTGAATAGCACTTTTCCAGTGCCTCTAATGTTGTACTCCTTTTCTTTAAAAGCTTATGTGAAATATAGGGAGCCATTTCAATTCCAAACATAATTCTAATCTGTAGGCCAGTCAATTTTAATATATCTTTTTATCCAATAACTCTCTCACACCAAGCATCCAATATCCATCATTTGTTGTGCTAAAAAACAACAGATGTTTTAAAACCCTGCAGCAAATGTTTAAACTTCCAAATGAGGACTAAAAATAAAGGCAATCAAAACACTTTGGAGGATTTAAATTATACATAAAATATAAACCCAAGGCTCATGGTCATGCAAACTAAACAGTCCCTTTATATTCTGTTGTCTGTAGATGCAGACAGGTTACAGAGCTTTTTCCAGGCACGACAGATTTCAGAAACAGAATCACAGTATGAAACTAAATTGAACATCCTTATTTGATATTACTGTGCTGAAGGCAAGTTATCTGGAATGTCAAAATACCTCAATGCATAAAAAGTGCTTGTATGTATCTTCTAATGATAAATACACTGTGTTTTAATCCCTGAATTTACATCCCTCTTCATAGCTGCAAAAAGCTGCAACTTAGTCCTCATAAGAAAAAGTGGCAAAACCCCCATCTCTTACTAACATTTGTATTTGTGCATCCACTTATGTACATCTCATTCCATATTGGGGCTGCATAGGGGTAACCAAATTTAAGAGGACAGCATTTGTAGAAAATGCCTGGATGAAGGACTTTGATTTGGCAGACTGCCAGAAATTTCTCTTTGGTTCTGTAGCTACAATACAGCAACAGAGAAAACTACCTGTTCTTGAAAGGGCAGCAGCCCTTCCCACATGAATATATAGCTTCTGTGGTAAAGTAATATATGTGTATCATAAACATTAATTTTATAAAATTAATTTTATAAATATATGTGTATCATAAACATTAATTTTTAAGGAAGATATTTGTAAAGTTTTCAGCACTCCTACATTTTCTCATCATGTCTCTCAGCTATGTGTGAAGGTTTTTTCCCTGTTATTTGGAAATGGATGAAGGAAAAAATGCAAATTCTCTGTACTGAAGATTTAGAGGGTGAAATGAATAAATTGATTTTTAGGATCCTATAAGTGATTTTTCGTCTTGTCATTTCCATGTTTAAGTGTAAAGACTATCTCAACAGTGCTACTTGAGAGACTAATTTTGACATAAAGAGACCATTTCCAGAAATCAAGGTAATTATACCACGATAGGACATAATGCATGAGTCTGATGAATAGTACTTGAATAGCATGAAGGAAATTTGGTGAGATAAAAAATGGTTGCCATATTAGCATAAAGGTAAGGATGATTTATTAATATTTGCCATTAATAGAAACAGATATTCTTTGTACTTTACAAGGAAATACATATTTCTGGGTATAAAGTTCAATAGATTAAGGGTTTTTTCAGAGTGGTATCTCCTGCCTACCTAAACAAGGAAGGGAGACGATTAAGTCAAGGGTTTTTCTTTATAGCTGGTACAATAAGCCAGAGCATTGTGCACAGTGTGTTATATATTTCCAGTGAAGGAGGAGAAGAGGAAAAATATCCAACAAGTCCTTGAATTTTGTTAGGGACAATGTTTTGACTGATACATTTCACAAATACATTGTCAAACTGATTTTAATAGGTCCAGATTGTCAGAGAGCACTCTAAACCACTGACTTGAGAAAATTGCATGGACCAGGAAGATACATGCACTATGAACAGCACATCTCAAAGATCCTGCAGGAAGCAATCCATTTGTTCCTTATGCTTGCAGTGTTAGAGCAGTTAGAAGAGCCATATTACCACTCACAGAAATACTGCTACTTTACAGATTTATTTCCCCTATGGACAGAGGTATCCCACAGAGAAACCTTGGCTCACAGACTATGTTCTTCCATTCTGACATGTGAAGCCCATACTAGATGCCACATACTTAGGGTTGGGACCTTTTGTTTTGTATTTCTTTTCTTTTCCTAGTGTTGTTCCAAAGAGCAGTGCTTCTACTAATACAAAGTACTAGATGGCAGCAAAATGCTTTTAAATACCTACTGGACTGTCATCATAGCCTGTATCCACTTAGCACATCCTGTCTGTGCTCCCACTCTCAAAAGAGCATGTTACTCTTACTGTTGTATTCTTGGCTCTCGGTTTGGTGACCTCTCTCTCCTCCTGCATCATTCTTAGAGCTGTCAGAGCATCATAGACAGAGCTTGAATCATAAGGATGGGAGTGCTGAAAAAGTGATGCATTGTATGAGACACCTCTAAAGTGATCTTTCTGTGCCACCACATCAGGCCAGCTTCAGCTGCCACTTTTAGATCCTGCAGTTCAAGACAAAGTGTGAGACAGAAGGAAATATAAATTGAGAAATCAGCGTATTGGGTCAAATTACATGAACTTAGGGGCAGCTATGAAGGCTTTAAGTGGGCCAGCATGACCTGCAAAGGACAAGTATATAAAAAGTAACTAGAAAAAAGCAAGGAAAAAACTTTCTCTCTTATCTACACTGGATACAATAGGAACCTATGGGATTACAGTGCAGCAGAGCTGAAAACAGGGAAAGCTTTTTAAGTATAGGGATACCTTAGCACTGAAAAACTGGAGCATGCAATCATAAAATTTATGTAATTCAATTTTAAACAAATTCCCACTGTCTTGCTTCAGAAATACATACTTGTAGAAGACCAAAAAACGTCCCATGCATCTCTCAATCCTGGCACAGAACTGTTAAAAGAGATTTCCCCATCAGGGGAGCCTCAGGGACCCAACATAGGCACCCACAGGGTCCCACTTGGAGGAGTGTGATATTTACAGAATGCCTTGAATCCTATACCCATTTTGATGAGGGCAATCCAGTTGTGGGTGAAGACAGTTTAACTCTTCAGAGCTTTCTGCCTCTGACAAAGGAGGAGAGTTAAGGCAATGTAAATAATCTGTGTTAAACTGTCGGCATACTAAAATATCCACAGAGAACAAGCAATCAGTATTGAATCACCTGCCTGCAGAATTCACAATCGATTAATGAACGAAAAGAGGCAGGGTATCACATGTGTTTGTGGCTCATGCCCATCTGTGACTTCCATGTAAACAAATGCCTACAGATAGTTTTTTTTCCTCTGAATTTGTGATTTTAGAGGCAGTAGAAAGTGACAACCATATTTTTGTCACTTTATTCTTCACGGGGTCTTTCTATCTGACAGTAACAGTGAGAGGTAAATGGCAACCCTTTCAGGTAACTGAGATCAAGTGCAAAGTCTTTGAAAGATTAAAAAAACCTAACTCCATGCAGGCTTCCAGCACAGCTTAGGAACATCACTCCTACTCTTCAGTCTTATTTCACATCCTGATATCTGCATCGTGGAAGTTAGTCCAGAGACTGGGAAAGAGCATGGCAAGAGCTGGAACACCTAGACTCCCTTTCTGGCTTATTGCTGATTTGCTTTTAAAAAACAAAGTATCTGTAAATCCAAGAAGCTATGAGAATTCTCATGTAAAGGAATGAAGGGAGCATGAAAGAAATAAAAGCATGAAGGGAGCTGAAGAAATAAAAGCAGAGTGAGCTTGGTGATACATACTACTACTCTCTGTGGAAAGGAATCAGGAGCTGCTTCTGTGTTGTGTGAGGCCCTTCACCATTAGGAAGATTGTTCTTTAGGGTCAGTAGCCAAGGATCCTGGTGTGGAAATATTATTGTACGCCTGCACAGCAGTGAAGCTTCAAATAATACTGGTGTCCAAGCTAGGCTGAATGCAAAGGCCTTGCAAATGCAGCAGATTTAGCACACAGGGCACTTGCTATCAGTGTGCTCAGTATAATCTTTCTTTTCATCTTCCCTATCCTCATATTTTTTCCATTCAGGAAAAATAGTGGTCCTTCATGGCTGTCAAAATTAGGGTGGTTCAAGGTTGGTTCAAACCTGCCTGGGATTAGGCAGACATGCCTTATCATTTCTAAGACACTTAGCATCAGAAAAACATTCCTGGCCTATAAAAATACAATCCAAGTCTCAAATTCTTTCCTACTAATTCATTCAGACTGTGCCCATGCTTTATCTGTTTCATTAAATAAACTTACATGTCAGAAGTAGGGGAATGCAATTATACCTTCATTTCTTCTCTCTTCTCTTCTTTCCCACCCATATCTTACCAGTTTTACAAGACATTTTGATGTTGTGATAAGAGCAGAAAACATAATTTTGAGGAACTTATGTAGAGGAACTTACCTTCCTTTCTCACAGACAAGATTTCTTACCAACTCAACCACAGGAGTCTCAGATGTCCAAATCCTTAAAGCTGTTTAATCTTGTAATTGAATATCTAAACAACAGTTTAAGCTAGTCCCATCATGGAGGGAGCCTGAACAAAGGAAGCCCTGGGCATACCCTCCCAGTCTAAGTGGGAGAATTTCTGGGGGTTCTGCTGTGTCTCTGAATGCCCACTCCCCTGGCTGGGCCACAGGTCCCTGTGCCCTTTGTTCTGGAAAGGGTCAGCACTTCATGGCCTCGTGCCTGAGGTTTCTATCACCCAGAGCTCTTTGTTGTTGTTGTTGTTGTTGTTGTTGTTGTTGTTGTTGTTGTTGTTGTTTTTGTTGTTGCTGTTTGGTTGGGTTTTCTTTTGTATGAGGTTTTCTGTTATATCTGTTGACTTAGTTCACAAAAATATTGTTTACATATTTATTTTAAAATCTTCCCAAGGATATAGAGTCTCTAGAGAGATTACAAAGAAGGTTAATCTAAAGTAAGAGCCTGAAGTGACTCTCTCTCACAGAATGTCTCTGGGGACAGCCTACACTTATCCAGCATTCTGAAGAGAGTTGGCTCATTTTCTTGGATGGCATAGAAATGAAGAAATAACTCTTTGACTGACTGTCTCCTATTTTTTCCTCACAGCTGAGAAGAAATCATGTGACTACTTCAGACACATTTGATAAATAGAACTAGAGCAGCTGTTTCATACACAGTAGGCATCCTTTTGACATGACTACCTGCAGAGACACAAAGTTACATGACAAATAGAATAAAGTTAATTAGAAAAAACTGTTTGAAAAAACTTAGAATGTAGTAACATCCAAGAAATTCAAGAAGTAAATTTTACTGGTATATATGCAAACCAAAGTCTACTGGAAGACAAAACTGGAAAAGAGAGACTTCAGAACACATCTTTTAAAGGAATTTAAAGAATAACTTCTTCCTCAGAGCCTTAATTGCTTGGATGTGAAAAAGTCAGTAAATAAAACCCAACCCTTTCACAATAACAAAAAAAAACCTTGGGAGTGGAGGAAGAGCTGTTGAAACTTTGATTATGTCTTCTCCTCTAACTCTTCATAATAACCAGAGGAGAAAAATCAGAGGAAAAATGCAGACGTTGTGAAGGAATCCTGTGTTTTTTCTGCTAGGATGGAAAAATCTTTATTAAAAAAAGTTAATAAGTAATACACATAGAAGGTAAAATGCACTGTGTTATCTTCTCTTGTCCAATAGCAGGATTTTTTTTTTTTAATGTCTTAGGTTAGAGTATTTTTAAATTAATTTGGTAGTACACATTCAGATGTCAAGCTGAATAATGAGGCCTTGTAAGGCATTTCGGTCATATTTTACTCATTCAATACATTGGTTGCTTTAAATAATCACAAAATAATTATTTCTAGAAAGAGAGTTAAAACTGGGAAGGGATGAAGTGGACAGCCCTGTAAGAGAATCCAAGGGAGGTCCAGGGAGGACAGATGGGGAACCTCATCTGTCTGCTGCCCCAGTGCAGCTGTAACAGATGCCCTGCTGAAGGTTTATCTGCATCCCATCAATTCCTGTAGATAAATAGGTAACAAGAGACACAGAGAAGAAAACTAAGAGAAGCAACGAGTGTCTGAGGACAGAAAACAGACAAAAATTAAAGAACACAAGCTGTATCAATCATCACGTCCTGTTTCAAAGAAGATGGGAGTGGGAACACCTCACCTAGTTCAGAGAATGTAAATGTATGTTTTTTCCACTCTTCACAAGTAGTAATGCCAATAAGCCAAACTAATAAAAAAGCAAAAATTAGTTTGAAACAGGATTTAGTTTCGTAATTAAAAGTAGCACTAAAGCTTTCAAAATATTAATCACAGAAAATGCAGCTTTTGAACTGGACTATTAAATGACAAATCCTTCTTCGTACTCCAAAATTTGAAGATCTTTGTTCTTAACCCAAATTCAGTTCCATTTTTTGCAGATCATGTTCGCCTTTGTCTAAAAATAAAATAAATAGTTCTGCAGTGCCTGGTAGGTTTTTTGTTATTTAGTCCAATTGCACCTGAACCTCAGACAAATATAAATAACTTCACCAGTTACTTTTCAGATTCCCCAAAAAACTTACTTATCTACTTTTGCACAACATCTTATTTGGAGATCCATCACAGTTTAGGAGCTCAGAATTAACTACTTGGTATTGCTCCATCAACACATATTTTACTGCAATTATTGACACTGAGGTTGAATTTATACTTGTGCATGAATTCTGAAATTCAAATGCAGGTAAATATCAGAAACATTTTAGTTATATAAAGATATATAATTATTCCCCCTCCAGGCCTATCTGCACCATGAAAAGAGGTCCCATTTTTCACCAGGGATAATCTATGCCTTAAGAATTAGTGCATTCAGAAGTTCAGTCCATTCCATGTGTTTTGTTGTTATGATCACTAGAGGCAAAAATAATTTTATTCTCTTCCCAGGATGCAATAATTTCATTCCCCAAACCGCCTTCATGCTTGTCACCAGATTTTGCAACTGAGACGCTGTTCTTGTCCTCAGCTGAGTCATTTGAGACTACAGGAATGCAGGGAAGATTGCTTCCTGCCTTCAGCTGTAATGGAATTTGTGGCAGCACAGCTGGGACAACATATTGAACATTTACAGCAGCCATTTCTTTTCTGCTGGATTAAGTGTTTATCCTTGGTATATGCCTTCGGTCTTCTATGCTATGTTGAAACATCAAAACAAATACAGAACTTTATTGATTTCCCATGAGGTAATTCTAAATTCATGATGCCCACATGCTAGACTTGATCATTTTACAGCCCACAGATTATTGTAAAAAGTCAAGATTTTTTTAAGACTGCATGCTCAGGAGATGTTGTTCAAGCCAAGCACTCTTTTCTTGATTTATTATAGTCCTACTTTTCAGCTTTTATGCTCGTAGTTATAGAAAAGACAATCATAAGAAGAGCAAAAAATTATGAAAGTCTTATTCTGTACACCTTCACTTAAATCAATTTGTGTTTCTATCTTCCTATGTGTGAAATAAATGGCTTTACATCTCATTCTGAAAGAAAGAAAAAATATGGCAACCATAAAATTCTACCACCATGAGTTGTTAAGTTGGAAAAGCAAACCTCCTTTCGTCATTTATCATGTGAAGGTACTACATTACTTTATCCACCAGGACTCTGAGTTTCTTTTCCAGACTCAAGAGAATACTGCCTCAGAAAAAAATATTTTATGCCTGAGTATAAACTCAGAATGAATTTACTAAGGCTCTGAGTCATATAATTCCCCATTTTCCCCATGATGGGGCTACATCTTGCATGGTTACCATGTCCCCATCAACAAGGAGAGCTGGCAATAGGTGCCTAGAGTGTCTGGAGAGGAACAGAGGCAAGGATTCCCCTGAGAGACAGAAATAGAAAGGGCTATGAACAGCATATTGTGTAGTTCTGCAGACTACAAAATCGTTAGCTGTAAAAATTAGATTTTTTTTTGTATTAATATTCATAGAAATAATTTTTAAAATACTAACTTTAATTTTTAGACTATAAAATTATCCCTCTTCTTGCATTTCATTTCTTTTGGGCCACAAATATTCTTACTTTATTTTAGCTTCTTGATTAATCTCTCTAGTAAATATTTCTATGGTGAATTTATGTTGGAAATCATAATTCTAAAAGAGATAGCAAACAAAAATGCCTTATTGTGTCAGAGCAGTGTACCCCAGTTTCTCATCTAATTTTCTGCCAATTCTGAACCAACAGAATTTAAGGACAAAGCTTCTCTAAGGCTGTCATAAAATATGGAAATCAATTTTTCTTTTTAAAAAAAGCTTTGAAATATGTCAGTTCCACCCCCCAATAACACCAAACTAACTTTTGTTGATACAAAAGAAAGGTAGGAATGAAATTATAAAAATGAGCTTTACATCTGCTTTTTTTAATATCTAATCTGATAGTCTAAAATAACATCAGTCTACCTTCATATAGGCTTTTCTTAATTAAATCATAATGTATGTTTTTTAATACAGAAAATCATACACTCTACCTTATTTTCTGGTAGAATTTAATCAGATTAAGTAGAATTATTGAATAACTTCCCTATTCTCTATTTCAAATTGTTATTTAATTTCTACTGTGCCAGAAGATTCTGGCTCCACTGAATCATTGAGAATAATGGCTTCCAAAACGTTTCAATTTCTCCTACCTACAATTCTGTGGATTTGCAAGGAAGTACATGGATCGAAGGCCTAGGAATACCTCTGTGTATTGTGTAGAGACTTTTATATGTCTTTGCAATTCAGGCAGTATATGGCACATAATTTAATATCTCTGCATAGAGATAAAGGAAATTATTTCTTTTGAGAATTCCTTGAAAATATTGAGAAAAGGTTAGCTAAAGATTGATTGCAAAGTAAGACAATGTAAATCAATATTCTGTATTTGAATTTAGAAATGGTTCCAGCATGATTATTTAATTTGCTATTTTATCTCAATGAAAGCATGAAAGCTTATGTATCTATTTTAAAAGACCCAAATTAAGACTAAAATAAGGTTTCATTTTTCTTACCAGGTTGTCTTTGAGGCATGATACTACTAGACTAAGAAAAATATTTCACCTTTAGAAAAAAGATTAAAATATTATAAACTAGTATTTCAAAACACAGCTATAGACAGATATTTATTGCAAACTAGACAATTCTTGGCTACTTTACCGAAAGAAAATAGTTGCAGCACAGATCCTTATCTCTGTTTTATAATGAATATTTATCAAATGCAGCATCACTTTGGATTCATCTAATAGTAAATTGCAGTAGAATAGTTATTAAAATTAATTTTACAGTTAGGCTTAGAAGCATAAGAACATGAGGCTTGGTTTAAGGATTTCTGACACACATTTTTGTCACTGAAACCAGGCTTTATCCTTCCACTGTCCCCCCATGAAATGGCCTGCATTGAAGCAAAGTTTAAGAGAAATAAATGCAAGCAGGCCTTGTACAAATTTCCAAGACTCAGCCATTCAAACAGGCACCACAACTCCATTCAATTTCTTTCCAAGCTGGGATTACTCCAGCCAAACAATTTCTCTGCTGGGATTGTATCCTGTCAGCTCAAGGATAGAAAAAAAAATATTTTTGTGGAATAACATTTTTCTACAACCTTATCAGGATTGTTACTATGAAAGGTTATTAATGAAGTGCAATTATGTTGGCATGAGGGGAACTCAGGCCTACTGTATGGAGACGTTTTTCTGAGCTGAAGGCTGGGTTACATCTAGTGGAACCTGGTTTTAAAACAAGTGACATACCCTGACATATACTCCCCATCAAGCTCTCTCTTTCAATCAAGCAGGAGCAGAACAAGTGTACCTTAAACTCAGAAACAGCCTCTGAGTTACTCTGTGGAAATGATGGAATGGGTTCATAACTCTTCAGACTAATAAAAATAATAAATTGTCTTCTCCACTCTTGCAAAAGTACCCATTCTTAGGTGCAACTTTACTACTGACAACTTAAAACTTAGCTATTGTGGAAGACAAGCATTTAGCACTGCAAAGTTCAGTAGCATCTGCCATTTTGGCCAGGAAGGGAAGGTGCAAGTTTGTTATAAGGTTTTGATTTAACACTATCACCCAAAGCACAAGGACAGCAATTTCCCCTTGGAAAAGAGACTAGACAAAATGGCATTCTGCACTCCAATCCTTAGCCATGAGAAACTATGCCAGTTTGAAATTCTGTTTTGTCTAAAACATTTCTCCCCCTGATCTACGCATACATACATACATAATTATTTTGAACTGCAATTTTCCCTTTAACAAGCTGACTGATTAAGGCTCCAGTGGGAAAGGGGATTTATGAGTTATTCTATAAAAATATGACCCAAACTAAAAAAGTATATTTGAAAGTCTGAAAAATGCTAGCTAAAATAACATTGACTGTAAAAATGTGTCTTTTTGAAAAGCTGAAAAGCCACCTGAGAAATTCTCACTGTTCTGGGTCTACTTCTTTGTATACTTATTACAAAATCTCAATTGTTAAATCTTCCACGCTAAAATGAATTTTAATTATCCATACAATTTTCTCAGAAAGTTAGAGAGAGAAAAGGTTGGACGGAATAAACACTCTCACACTTTTTGATAATATTGGCAACCGGAATAGTTTCTGAAAATATTTTTTCATTAGAGAAGACACACTTGTTATGCTCCCCAGATGTCTGTGCCAATAAAATAACACTATCATATCCCAAAATATATTATAGGAATAAAACTATAGGGCATGAAAGAAATAATTTCAAAAATTCTCTGTACTTCAAATGTAGACTTGCTTCTTGGTAAAGAATGCAATGGAGAGGGGAAAAAATGTTTACAAGTATTTTTGTCATTAACTTTCAATTCAAGAGCTTGGGAAAATATGCATTTTTACTACAAGGAGAGCTTAGGAATAAGGATGCAGTCAGTTACTGATTTCCCTCTTTTAAAGTGACTGCTTTTATGGATGTCACTGCTAATTTTCAAGCCATCATTTATCCATCCTCATTGGCTTTCTGAGCAAACTTTAAAACTTTGTTCAATTATTTTGGTTTTGTCTCATTTTTTCAAAACAGCTTATTTTTTTCTCAATTAACCACCACTTGCATTCCAAAGCAAGCAATAGAAAGTACACAGAGATACCACTGCACAAGACTTTACGAAGAGAAACTCAATATAGACCTCTCAGCTGGAAGTAGTATGGAAGAAGGGATTCTTTGAAAAACAACCAGATTAGCGTGATATTAGAGATATTAGGTAACATATTGTAATTGTAGCCTTTATCTATAAAAATTAACTAGAATAATAGCATTTATAAACATGATAGTGAATAAATGAATAAGAAATTGTTTACATCTTGGGGTTTTTACTACTACCAGAAAGATGTGTTCTCCCTGCAGGTAGGGATTGAGTGGCATCTATTTCTAAGGACCTTCAAAGAATTTAAGAAGAGAAGCAGCATGTAGATTCTTCTAGTACACCCCTCCACAAAACCTAACTCAGATGTACAATGAAGGGAAAATTTTTACATCATGGGAAAGACAAAAAGAGGCTCCTTAAAAAGAGTTATGATTCCATATCCTAGTATTTCAGTAACACATGAAGAGTTGCCTCTAATCTAAAGTGAAGTAGGTATATCCGTGTTTTTTCCAACCAGTTCCATGCTCCACTTTCAGTGTCAAGTAATTACATTGTAAATCCTAAATTTAAAACATAAATTACCTAATTCCATTTTTTTACCTACGAAACTGATAACATGGTTAGAAAAAATGCTTAAAAATCTGTATGTCTCTCAATTTTTCCATTCATGCTACAAGAGAGGCTGTGCAATATGTTTTGCTGACCAGCAGGGACTCACCTTTCCCAGTGCTCTGTGGTTTGCTCTGGAAAAGGTTGCAGCACCCTTCCAGTACTGCTGGAGGAAAGAACAATGCCTTCCCTCTGTTTTCACCAGCTTTGCCTGCCACTCCAGATACTATGATGCTTCTGTGACCCTCTGGCCATCTGTGTTCCTGCACTGTTTTCAGTTCTTACCTCATATTGCCCCATGACAGGAAAGGAACTGTGAGTGAGAGCAGAAACCTAGATGTCTTGTGGATGGCAGTGGGAGAAATCATTAGGCCACAATTTGTGTGTTTGTGTGTGCGATTACACTGAGAGTAAATCATCATTTCCCATCTATCTTCAATCAATAAATAATTAAACAAGAATTAGTTAGTTGACCCCATCAGCTGTTCACTGATTCTAGCAGCAAGCATTATGAGCAAAGGGATGAAGAGAACTGAAAAGAATTAGCACTGCAGTTGATAGTAAAACAGAGGGCTGTGCAATAATTAGGCAGGTGTCCTCAGAGAAGAAGTAGCTATAGGCAGAAGCAGGTAGCACCTCAGAGCATCAGGTTCTGGTTTTGGCCCACAAATCACAGTGAAAGGAACAGCATTTTAAAACAAAGCAATATAAGAGATGAAACAGCTTGCTGCAAGCAGTGTCTCCTTCATAGCTGCTTAGATAACTTACCAGCCATCAGCATTTCTGTGAAAAGTGAAGCCAGACCTAAGGCACTTATGCCTGTGCCAGCTTCAGAACCAGACAGAGAAACAAGAGCTTAAGCAATAAATTATACCAAATTTACAGGGCTGTGACAGGTTTCCCGTGACTTCTGGGTTTTTGAGTAAATCCACCTACCCTGTTACATTCAATAACATGCCAGCTAGGTGCACCATGTGGGAGGTTTGTCTCATTTCCTATGATTTTAGGTAAGAAATGTCTAGCTGTTGTCTATTTGCCTGAATTTATGCCTAATTTGTTCCAAGTGAAGTGCAAAATACAGATGAAGACATTTAGTCACAACATGTAAAACAGGTAACACTGAAAACAAGTATTCATACCAGAGGAACAACAAAGGGACATGCAAACTACAACTTTTTCTAATCCCACCTAGATAACAGTGCAAGAAAAGGTTAGACTGGGTGGGCCTTTTTCAAAAAGACATTCTAGTACTTCTCTTTGAATTTGCCATTCCCTGTGTTATGACACCAAGCAATAAAAAGCAGGTGGTTAGTGGTGCATCTATTTTTATACAAGCTAGTGGTTTCTCATAAAATGAAATGTTGATACATTAAAACTGAGGCCAAGTTTGTAGGCTGTAAATCCAAAGGAGAAGGCACAGGTGAGCAAAGTCTAGATAATGAGGTATAAAATTGCATTGAGCTCCCTTAGCAGATTAGCTCAGTCTCAAAACTAACAGAAGACGTGGAGAATTACAGAGAAGGAGGTATAAAGCTTCATGGGAAGACAGAGGATGATACTGCTCCAAGTAGTGTGATCTTTAAGGGAGGTGGGGATGCCCCAAGCCCCTTTTAAGGACTGAGCCCCTTTCAATGACCAGTTTACTCAGAATTAGCTGGAAAAGATAGGGAACTACTCTGATAAAATCTTCCCATTCTACAAGGTGATGAAGTTTGAAGACCATGCTAAAGCTGGTGCTCTCCACCACTTTAACTTATAAGCACTTTATTTTGTTACTTATTTTTACTTTGTTTAGCTGAATATCTGAAACGGTAATCTAAAGTTCTTTAGAAGATTTTATTTGATTTCCCCTGTGATTGACATTCCTGCAAATGATTTTCCTTTTGCTCTCATCTTTAAAATTATCTTACTTATTCTTTCTGTTTCTTTAACTGTTGAGATGTTAGAGCTGACACTGTTTCTTAGAATTTCTCTTATTATAATATAAATTTCAGAGAATTTTTTCCTTCATTCTGGCATGTTTTCCACCTTTGTTTTTGAATATTTCCAAATGTTTTATATACTCATGAATCAAAATACCTTGCTTGATCCAGATGGTTTCACAAGTTGTTATTTAAATTCATTGAGGTTGCTTTTCCAAAATTTACACTTTAGTTAAAAATCTAGTTATGCTTCCTGCTTTACTTAAAATAAACCTTCTTGTGATGGTGTTTTTCCAAGGTTATTTTGATGATTTTGATATAATTTTTTTTTTTTAATGTTGGAACTTTGAAAGGGATAAAAGTAGTTTAAAAAATTGGCCATATATCTCAATGGACCTTTTCACAAAGCTATACCATATCTCAGTTTTACACACAAATCAAATCTCCTTACAAGTTGTTTGGCTTTTTATGGTGGTAGCTAAAGTTTCAGCAGAGAGCAGGTCTGCAAAACAGGAGTGGTTTTCTTGTTTTTTTTTAAATTTTCTTCAGCACTCCATAACTTTCATTTGATTCATCTTCTACAGTTGCAGATCAATTTTGAATTTAATTAATGTCACAATATTTTTGTAATATTGTAGTAAAGCACCTTAGATAAAAGCATTTATATGGATAAGTTTCCTATAAGAGCAATTTTCAAAGTGCACAAATCTTCCTTTTTATACAAAAGTAAATTTTGGCTGTGGAGTGGGTAGAAATATCTAGAAAATAAATGGGTCTCACCAGCTTGTAAGTGGTTTTATATGTTGTGATATTTTTCAGGATACTTCCACGCACATCTCATTTCCCATGCAAGTGAAGTAAGGACTGGAGGATTGTGTTCTACCTACACTTGTTAGCATAATTGCCTTCAGTAAATCAGATTACTTGCACCCTTCTCAAAGAAATACCTATTTTCCAAATGTTTCCAATTAATGGCAAGACATGTTGCTGCTAAAATAAGTCCAGAGGAAAGAAAAAGAAACCCAAACAATAAAATGCTCAACTAATCAACACACTGAGAGTGACAAAATCAGGGATGTATACTCAACTATATCATTCAGCACAGTTCAAGTCCTACTAAATCTATTTTGAGAGACACTCATTTCTGAGGCTTCAACAATACACAATTCTGTAAATGTTTTTGTCCAGAAATAGACAATCCAGAGCAGTAAAAGAATATGCGCTAGAAAGAATTTGATTTAAATATTATGCTAAAATTACAGACCTGTGATATCCTAGGGAGTTGTATTTGGAAAAGACAGGCTGAGTTACATGTTTAAAGCAAGGCTTGTTAAACAGGCAGTAGCTAGGATTTGAAGATTATTGTTGGTTGAGATATTTTATTACCATGTTGTTCTCTTTTACTGTGACTAAAGAAAAACAAACAGTATATATTTACACATGACCTAAGTTTGTTCATGACTAATTATCAAATCTGAGATACAAAAGAGTAGGAAAAGAAGAGGAAATGCATATAGGGAAAAAAAAAAAACTTTTAAAAGAAGCTATTAAATAAAAACTCCAGAAATCTATCCACTTTGATCAGATGACTGAGATCAAGACAAGAGCAAGACACATCAGTTACAATTTTGATTCACAATTATTTTATCATCTGAAAGAAAACTCTTTCCAGGGTGATATTCCTGATAATAAATATTTGGGTTTTTTAAAATTTTTCAAATAATGCATGAGAGAGTTTCCTTTGCAGTATTCTACTGAGGCTATCAATCTCAATATGCTTAGAGTGCAAGAGTTTACCTAAAGTTTTGTTGCAAATCTTAAGTAGTTCATTATCTTATCTCAGTTTATTTAAATGGGCTGAGTAGTAATGCATTAAGCATATCTACAAATAAAAATCAGTGGAAAAAGAATACTATGGTATTCAACACCAGGCATTAAGTGATGAGTTGTGTAATAGGTAGACTACGTATAATTGTAAAGTTTTAAAGAACTTTTGGCTCAATTTTGCACAGCAAAAAAATTCCTCTTTCATCAGTATTAATAAATACAAGGTGTTAGTCTTTCATACCTCCTTCCGGATCAGTTACTTATCATCACTTCATCATCAGTGCACTCTTGGTTGGAGCATGAGTCTTTTCCAGTTTGTTTTCTTAGTCCATAAGTCACACAAAAGTAACTCAGGTTCAAACCAGACCTTCCAGGCACTGCTTCTAGAAATAAAGAGCACCTGAGTGTTCACCTCCAGCGTAGGAATTTGCATAAATTAGCAAAGGCAATAATTTGTATTCATCTTTAAGAATCCTGTATGGATTCTTTCTTTCATGGCTAGAAAAATGAAGCACACTTTTGCAATTATAAATAATGTATCTGAGAAAAAAGTAATAGTTTGTACTGCCTTACAGAGACCTTCCATTGCAAAGCTAACAAGAGAGAAAAGTTCATGCATTATATAAGAAAACTGATTGTAATTCCTCCTTATACATCAAATGAAGAAAGGCTCAAACTACACACAGTATTTAAATGCAATTTCATGTATTACTTCAGATAAAATTGAAATGCCTAACATGAATAAAACAGGTTTTGCCTTTATGGGCAGTAAGAAACTATCAGATATGGTTACTGTAAAAATTCATTGCATAAGAAAAATACTTTGTTCAACTTAAACAGACCATAATACAGCTGTTAAATTTCCTTTTCTATTCCCTCAAAGCCAAACACTGTCATTCTTATCCATATGTCTCCTCTCATTTAGGCCAAGGTTCTGTTTGGAAAGAGACTGAACTTAAGAAGATGTCTCTAATCTCATTGGCTATGTTGTGATAGCCAGGAAGTTTGATAGCAAGTGTAAGCCCTTGTTAAACTCAACATGCATGTCATATTCTTCACACCCTATCCACTCTTACTGTCTGTCTACCTTTTAGCAGGACTTTTTCCTTTAACTTCTTAAATTCTTAACTGAAGCTCCAACCATCACAGGAGGTTGTCAAAATGCAAAATTACTGATCTGTAAGAAATTCTGCTTTTGCTTTAGTATGATTTTTATCTGGATTAGTCTGGAATTGCCTTTTCATCTCTGGAATTTATAATTTCAAAAATTCATTGTTAAACTATAATATAGCTGGTATGGGTTTGTCTATGAATACTGTGGTTAGCAACAGTTATTCCACAGCTCAATGTATCAAAATAAAATAACATGTTTTATCAAGAATAATTTGACTTGTGATTTGCCCTAACACAGAAGAAAATTTAAACCAGAGAAAGTGTTTTATTCCTCTCCCCAGAAATAAAACAACGTAATCGTATTTGTTGCCACAGTGCTGAAATCTCTTCTTCTACAATGAAGTAGTTCTAGGGTGCAAGAACTTTAGTGGGAAAAGAGGAAAAGCATCAGACTATTTTGATAGCCTTAAAATAAGAGACACTCTGCCTAAAGAGTGAAAGAATTTTCTTTACAACTTGTACCTGCCTGTGGCCATGTGGAATTGTAAAATTAGAATCTTTAAAGAACAATATTTCTCGTCTTCATCAAGCTTAGAATTAAGGAATTGTGTCACTTTTTCTTAGGAGATCCAAGGAAAAGTTTAGAACTCTGAACTAAGATTTCCGCTCTCTTCTTCACTTATAAAAATTGCCTGGAAAGAGAAAAATCTCTATAACCATTCAACTACAGTTTGATCCTAAATCTTTCATATATATGTCTGTGCAAATGGGGAAAAGGAAGGAAATGGAACTGCCCACAGAGAATGTAGAGGTGATTTTTTTATCTTTTGAAGAGAGTTGTTTCCTTACATTACTGCATTGCCAGATTAATATTCCAATATTAATGTTCTAATATTGAAGAGATACCTTATGTACACAAAAATTGCCAATAGATCCCCACATAAAGAAAGGGTTTATAAATATAGAAAGGCCAGAATTGGAGGGGTTTTTGAAAAAAAATTACTGTCCTGTGTGAGTGCTTCATTGGTTGTAAGGTCACTGCCCTTCCTAAGATACATATTAGATGAGATCAAGATGTACTTGAAGAAATCCAGATTATACTTTTCAGTGATTCTTAACCATTGTCACAATAGCAACTTAAAAACTGTCCCACACTATTTTCTTTATATTCTAATAAAAGGTGTTTTATGCCATTTAAAATCATACAGTGAAACAAGGAAAAATACATTGCATAATGGAGAGTAGGTCCAAAAGCAGCAGGTGTGTTTCATTCACCTTCATATAATTCATTCTGTATAAACAGACATGGTGATGAAACCCTACCAGACTGTGCTTATCTGTTTGTGTATAAAGGAGCCCACCAGGCAAGCTGATCCTCTCAGAAAGGATCAGAAAGTTGTGCTGCATATTCCTGCCTTAAGGAGGTTTAATTTGTGGACCAACCCTCTCTTTGCCTTCAACTCATCAGTTTTAATATCTCTGGTCCTTGAGTTTCACATTTTCTCATAGGATTAGCCTAAGGAGATAGTTTTGAAAACTGAAAAGAAGAAATGTAGCTTTTAGTCCCTCTGCAAAAGGATTGTTTTTATCATCTGACATTCATGTAAGATGTTCAAGTATCCATGGCTGCTGATACTGCCATACCAAGGCAGTAAATTCAAATTTCTAGCTATCATC
Source organism: Agelaius tricolor (assembly GCF_023055355.1). Taxonomy (NCBI): domain Eukaryota; kingdom Metazoa; phylum Chordata; class Aves; order Passeriformes; family Icteridae; genus Agelaius; species Agelaius tricolor. The sequence goes on from NW_027269261.1 coordinate 52,493,786, forward strand.
CTAATGTTCTAAAATGCTGCCCCAATTATACACACACACAAACAAAAAAAAAACCCAAAACAAAAACACCAAACAAACAAAACCCCAAAACAAAGCAGTATGGGCACTGGATTACTTTGCATCTGTGAATTATATGAGGCCAGTCCTTATCTCTTGTATCAATGGTCCCCCTGGCAAAATGATAACATTTGTATTACACGTTCATGTGTACAGCTACAGTTGATGTCCACCCACAAACATATCTTTATGAAACAACATCATCTGATAATCCAATTCCTTTTTCTGGACTAATCTAAAGGTTTATAATCTTCCAAACATAATAGTCATTTGTGTTCTTAAATATATTTGTACAATTCAGGATTCAGAGGCTTTTATTTGATTTTGAGCAGAGAATTTGTCTTCTGTAACAGTGCAGACAGATTTCCAATTGTGGGTGCAAAAATCACACTCTTAGCACCCAAATTATCTTTCAGGCCAAATGTGTCAACTTAATACCACTGTTCACAAAAGTCCACTGCAGTGCCTGTGTGCAGGTCAGGCCTCTGTCTAATCACCCACTCTCTGCCAGAGACATACCACTCACTCTTGTGATCCTAACCCTCTTCAGATATAGGGATTTTAAAAGCTTCTGTACTTCATCAAATCATAGCTGGTTTGAATCATTTATGACAAAATGAAACAACAATTTAGTTCACTCTGATAATCTCAAAATGTGAGTTGCCTGGATGGATTAGTGACATGCTTTGTTATGTTGCAGTAACATGATGTCATCATTATTTTAGTTTGAAGTGCTGAAACTTCTGGTCATTCTAAGTGTGCTGAATAAGTGGCGTAAACCATAATGGGATCATTTAAAGCAGCTGATATGCTTGCTTCAGATTCTTAATGACATAGATCGCTTGCAGCATTTTGTCAGCTATATATGCACTAGAAAATAAAATAAATGAAAAAGTAGACTGATTTATGCTGTGTTGCTATTTCTGCAAAGAGCAAACTGAGCAAAACAGCGTATTTGATGTTCGGCAAAACAGTAAAACTGTTTCTGTGTATTTAAATAATGCTTTTGTGAAATCTTGTAATGGCAAACATTAAACAACAAAATTGAATTCAGCCTCCAGAACATCTGCCAAAATGACCATAATTTCCCACAACCACAGAAACGTATCTTTCTGCATGATTTAATCTCAGATCCACCTAATGAAATTTATTATTTCTTCATCCTATACCTTTTCTAAGAGGAAATATATTAAAAGTTTGGAAATTTTACTTTTTGTTATGTCTTATCTTATTCTTTTCCTAGTACGACTGATCTTCCTAGTATTAAATTGAGTTTTAAACAAAAGGTAAATTTAAAAAGGAACCTGTGTGTCACTTCAAAAGTTAAAAGCAATCTTAAAATAATTTTAATAAGGAGAGTCTTTTAAATTTTCTTCAAGACAACTGCAAGCAATTTAATTTCAATGTGTGCCAAGAGTTTCTGAGATTAACAGAAATTTGCTTCTAATTGTTCCACTTTTCACCCATTCCCAAGGGAATTTTTAGAGAATTTTTACTTGACAAGAGCACCTAAGAAAATAATATCCCTTAGAATAAGCCCACATCACTACTCACTCATCTGAAAATCAATTAGTATAGCTTTGCCAAAACTGCAGAGTGACAAACTGGTATTAACCCAATGCTAATATATACTGACCTTAATTAATACTGTCTCTTATGTATTCCAAGAAAAAGTTATCCCACTTTCTTTTATCAGCATAATCCTCCTATGAAAATGCTTCACCTCCATATAATGTCAGTATTTTGGAAAAGCTGACCAGTAAGATGACCCGTTCACAATACATTACTTAACTTCAGTTTGCAGAATGTAGAATTGTTGGAACAAAAAAACTTCCCCATGCAATTGTTGCTTTAGTTTAGTCTGTTTTTCCCTATTCAGAAACAAAGATTCAAACAAGACTATGAATATTTATCATTTCCTGACCCTATGTGAGTTGGGGATAAGCCCTTTGCTGCAGCAGAAGGGAGCTCTGGTTTGCAGCCCTGGCTTTTCTAGGCTCAAATTCTGTCATTCCAAAGGAAAGGCATGAGCAGAGAAACGGAAACCTCAAATACTTGTGGCTGAAACAGGGTGATTATTCTCTAGGTATAAACATTGTTTATGTGCTAGAGAACTGGGAGAACAGGTCTGATTGTATGCATATGAGATAAAAAGCATACATGGCATATTTTTCCAAATCTAAATCTTGCTATATCTTTAATCAAGTTTTAATAATGAAGTGATTTAAAATATTGCCAGATGAAAAATCCATTTACCTTGAAAATTACCAGTTAATTAAAAACTTGCTAAGATTTTAGTAATTTGATCTCATGCTACTTAACATCACAGCCTTCAGATTGTGCAGGCACATTAAACAACAAGACATCTGGAGATGTGAACACAAAAATGCTTTACACTGGTGTCAGGATTTGCCTCAATTAGCTTTTGTCTAAAACAGGTCTCTCTGCTCATGTGCATTTGCTTTTTCTCCCAAGATCTGACTGAATGAGTCAAATCATTACTCATTGAATCTGTCAGACTGGCTCAGCACAGACACCCACCAAAACCATTCTCAGGGTACAGATGCATAAGGACAACTTTCCATGTGAACAGAGCACAACTGAAATAACAGACACATCATGTGGAAAGACCCTTAGCTAGTAATTTCAAAAAGAGAAATTAGGACTCAGAGGAATAGTAGACAGGTTTCAGGAACTCAGCCTCTCTTTAGTAATCAGATCAAATTGCATTTGGAAGCAGACCCACTCTTAACTATGTGCAGCATGTAGTTGAAGGCAGGGTTCCTCTGTCAAAGCTGATTAAAACAATGATTTTCAAACAAAATAACATATAATGAGCAATTTCATATGAAAATGAAAGCAAGAACTGTGTCAGTAATATTTCCCACAATCATGATTCAGAGGATAATGTTCATGAGAAAGTTGTATGCATAAGGACAAACATTCTCCATGGCTTAAAATGGAACCAAATTGGGACTAGATAATTTCTTTTAAAAGAGATCTGAGCTAGAGGTAAAACATATTTTAGCATTCTAGACTAATACAGCGTCTGCACTGGGATACTGCGTTGTGCTTCTGTTCCTTGACAATAGAAAATATTAGAGGGAACTCAAAAGAGAAATATCTCTGCCTTTATTGGGAAACATCAAAAGGAAAACTAAAAGCAGAATACCAGGTGATGTAAGCTGGCATGTGCAGCCAGCATATGGGAATATTTCAACCACCCTGAATGACATAAATATCTAAAGTGAGTACTAGCAAGGTAATTTTTACGCATTTAAAATCAGAAATGTTAAACGATTTGGACACATTTGTAGATAGTTTTCTAAGCAAAATTTCTGATCAAATAATAATCATCTTGGTAAAAATATTATTTTCCTCTTACTGCAAGTAAGGGAAGTGAAGCTTCATTTTTATATTTGACGTGTTACTGTTGGTTATTTAATAATTGTCTGAAGAAAAAGCCTAACAGAGATCTGTTTCCTTTACAATCCCTTTTCTTTCTCTGATTCTCCTGCCTTTTACAACTATATGTATATATGCATACATATGTTTGTGTATATACATACAATGTATATATATATATATATATATATATATATATATGTATATGTATATACATACATGCATAAATATATGTAAAAATATACATAGAGCAACATCAGCTTCATTCCAGAACAGTGTTCAGACCAGTGTGTCTCAGGCTGGGGTCCCCTGCATCACTTGGAACATCCATTCCAGAACATTTTTCCAGATGAAGACACAAAAGGATGCGCAAAATAGGTGCTCAAATATCAGGATAACTTTACCAGTTCTCAGACCCTATTCCCCAGCCTAAAATTGTCTCCCATAGCCAAGCACTTACACTGAGGAGAGTTATCCATACATTCCACATAAGTATCAAGGGCTCTGGTGATAGAACTGTCATATTTCTATTGTATCTAGGAAGTAGTAACAACTAACTGTACAGAGTCAGCTCGTTCAGATCGTAGTGGAGCTGAAAATGAAATGGTGGCAGTGAGTCAGTGCTGTTTGTGAGGAGGGGCTTTCAGGCATATCAAACAGAAAACCCTCAGAGATGTGGGATATTTTAATCCTGAAAACTAGGAAGAACTACTATTTGGGTGTTCTCTGAAATACTGTGGTGACTTAACTAGAGATATTGGAAACCATAATTTTGAAGTTTATTATCTATTGTGGGAGCTAGAAATAACTTAGGCATTGCCTTAAGCATGTCATTTAGTACCTAGCTTTTTTGATCAAGTTTCCCTATTGCACAAATGAATAATAGACATTTCCTAATGCACTTCAGCTTTGTGTCAATAAAATGTTAGAGGTGATGATACAAACATATTATGTGACAGCTGGAGGTAAACTGAGATTAATACTGCAAGGATTCTAAAATAGCTTTGTTACACAATTAAAAGAAGATGTCAGAAAGTAATATTGAATTAAACACTTAAAAGAAAAGGTAAGACTCTCAATACATGGTATTGAGATGGATCCATAGTATTGCATAGTACAATAAATCAGTATTCTTGGGCAGTTTCATAGTCTGAGCAGTGACAGACAGGAATGGTTTGAACATATCTCCCAAAACAGAAGAAAACTATGATGGTCTGTAAAGAACCACAAAAAAAAACTGTGATAATGCAGAGATTCATCCACAGCAGATTTTCCAAGAGATACCTTCTCCATCAAAAATGTTACAGGTTCCTTTATTATCAGAAGATCCCTGGGGTTAGTGTGAATATAGCCTCTTCACTTTCCTGTAAGCCCAAACATCAAAGGAAAACAGCACACAAAAGGAAAGAATAGAGTATGAGAAAAGCAGTGGAGGTAGATGTTTAAAATAGCCAAGTTAAAAACAAAAGAGTGTTGAATCTGATGTGTTATTGTTTTTTACTTAGTTGCATTTCCTTTGTAGCTGGAAGGCAGCGAAATCTTGTAAAGAATGATATTTTCTGAATTTCAAAGCCATGTGTTGGTACTTTTTGTGTCTGTTTCAAGGAATGGCTAAAATAAAATCAGTATGTTTAAATTTAATTAATTGTTTCTTGTCCTTTTCTCAAAGAAGTAATTCCAACTGTTGCAAAGGCGATAGAGAGTCTTAGTTGACTTTCTCTAGGAAAAGTTTTTGCAACTTGAGCTAACATTACAAAAGATATTATTATTCCTCCTAAGAAAGTGAAAAAGAACTTTTCAATTTGGTTTGGTTTTACCTGATTTTTATAGAAATCCAAACTGTCCTACCTTGCTAAGCTGTGTACAGCAAGCCTGGGAAGTTAGTACCATTACTGGAGCTCAGTTTGGTTTCCCAGGCAATATAGGTAGTATTTGAGATGAAGCTATATATTGCCAGTGCTCTCCTTCTTAGAGGCATGAATTTGTAGATAGTTTTTTCAATGAGATTTTTTAATCTCATTGAAAACTGCTAAAAAAAAGGAAAGCTTCCTGTACCTTAAAAGGTGTGTTTCCTTTGAGGCCATATCATCATCAGGCCATATCATCAGGAGGTAGAGAAAACCAAGGTAGCAAGATACTTCTGTGGGGAGATAATTTCAACTATATCACTGGCTCAAGAGAAGCTTCCTTTAAATAGGTAACAGTCCAGAATTGTCCTCCATGTATGAACCCTTTATCTAGAAACACCTACTTTTATCTAAATTCAGAGAAACCTTTAGTATGCATCCACTATTATGAAAGAGCAAAGCAAATAAAGAAAATGCCAAATATTCAATGCCAAGAGAATCCAAATTAGAAATAAATTTGGAGGAAAAAACAAATATAAGAAAGGTGTTTCGCAGATGTCTATAATCTGTCCCAAGTAGTACTTCTTTTGATGGTGAAAGCAATCTTTTTTTCTTGTCCTTCCCAATGTTAAAATTTGTTGATTATATTTTATACTTATGCAATATCTTTAGAGCAGTTAGGGTATTTTTTAACTTGAAAAAAATCAAACAACACAGTAAAGCTTGATAGTAACTAAGAATTCATCTATACAGAAAGTAGGCAATAGGGCAGCTGGAAAGCAAGAGAGTGAATATGCAGTCAAAATAATATGAGTTGCTTTTTGTTTGGCAATTCACCTCACAGAATTCCAGAGAGGGTAACAAAGTGGAGTGGGTGGGATGCAAGGATCAAAAAGAACAAGATTTAATAGAAGATTTATCCCATCCATCTTCATCCCAGATCTAGAACAGCTTTTTGTTTATCTAACCTTGTACATTTCAAATTTGGTTTTGTAAAATGGGAATGATGACACTTAGATCCTGTCTTTTCTCCTCCTTTTCTGTCCAGTTCTTCTCTTCAGAGCACATATTCTTTAGAGCAAAGCTTCTCTTCTATTGTCACTCACTTACAACACCCAGCATGATAGGTGGCTGGTTTGGGTGCAGTGATTTTAGCATTACTGCTGCAAACAGATGTGGTGACAGAAATGGTCTTGACCTCCCAGACAGGAAGGTGCAGATTGTCAAGCATTGTCATAGTGGGTGCTGGAAGTGCTCTTGATGCCAGTCTAATTAATGACTGAACTGGCTGTTTACAGGCACTTGTGGATATTTGTGATGGTGCTGCCTTAATTCTATTGAAATCAGGAAGCCTCACAAATCTTATGAGTTTTAAAGGTTAAAAATTATTTACCCAGTGCGTAGGTAGGCCTCAGCAGCGTTCCTGGTCTATAGCCTTCATCTATTGAATTTATTATCATGGTAACATCACACGACCAGCACAAGTTAGATAAGATGCTTTGAGTCCTTCCTACATGACCAGGCTCTCTATAAAAGGAAATCCAGGTTCCATGCCTCAGGTCTCCTGAAATTCAGAGATGTCCAGAGATATTTGTACAGCTTGAAATTATGGGTATGTCTCAGAGTCAGTAATTCATCTGCAATGCAAACTTCCCACAGCATGCCTTCTAGTTCCCACAGTGGCCAATGACTGTGACTAGGTCCCAGCATGAGGCATGAGGACACTTTCACCATTCCACTCCCCTCACATTCTGTCTAGTCCTCAAACCTCCACCCAAACCTCACAGCTCTCTACGGCAGCCTGGCACTGGTTGAAGGACCATGTCCAGTTGAATGTCCTGCCACCTACATTGAGGCTGTTCTAAAGTGATATCACACACCCAAAGGGAGCAGTTGCAGCCCGCTTTTGGCTTGCAAAAGCCTTCTCACAATACCCTGTATCAAAATCTTAATACACAAACTGTCTCATCTCCGAGAGATGCATAACAAAATTCACAACCAAGTACTTTTATATGAGGTTTAATCAGTTCTGAAAATGACCAATACAAGCAATCTGTTTGAAAAACATGGTGCATTTGAGAAAGAATGCAGGTAGAATTTGGAGATGAAATTTCATGTAAAATGTGTATGTAAATAGAGATAGTAAAATAGGTGCTTGATTATTGGATTTCATTTTGGTAAAAAGTATTTGGGACAAATTACTTATTAGTCTTTAAGTGATATGATATAGGCACTATTGTCTTATGAGAGAGTTTTAATTGCCAAAAAATGCATTATTGTTACAGCTGCATAAAGGATTATTTGCATGCAAAATCATAACCAATATTTGCTTGTGTTTCAGTTTTACTCGCAAATAATTTATACGGTGATTCATTTTCACTGTTCCACTCCATTAATAGTAAAAAGGAAGATGACTAAAAAAATAATCATATTTCTGCCTGGAAAATAAGTATTCCATAGACACTGTTGACAAAGGCTGCAGAGAAATCCACAGTCTCATTTTTTTTCTGTGTAATCACACTTAAAATGCATCTTGAGTTCTCTTGCCTCCAGTGTGATTTGAGTGGAGTGGTGATGGATGATAATAAGACAAATTTTGTGAAGTTCAGACTCTGTACCACAAAAGATATCAAGTGCACTTATTATGATGACATCAACAGAGTCTTTTCAGACATACTTAAACAAAACAATCTGCAGGGTCTTCCAATTTTCAAACATGATCTACAAGTGATTTAAACAAAATCTATTTCCGGTACCAATATATGTAAAAATGTGTGTATACACATAGAGAGTATGAGAATGTAAGCTTCTGATAAATATTGTACACATTTTCAGCTATAATATTTGCAAGAACAATTTTAATTCATAAAAAATTTTGATTACTAAAAAAAGGAATAAATTGACTAATAGATAGGCTATTGGGGGTTTTTAGCGGACTGTTTTGTTTTCAGGACAGGAAACCTAGCTTTAAGCTGGGATGACATTCAAGTTCTCACATTGAAAATTACATTTTGAGAAGTCAGCATGAGAGTATATACCAATGGTGTCCTGAAGTCACATAACGAAGCACTAATACCCAGGACACAATATGTTTGATGCACCAGAAATGAGTCAGCTGTTGTTGGTCTGTTACATAGGCACTGAAACCACAGCAGAAATACACTGCCATGAATGGAATCAGTCAGATTTCTCACAGGTATCATTTCAGGTGCTTTTCAGAACTCAGCAGACATTCTCTTTTATTTGAAACATCTCACAGAGATCACGATGAAGAAAACATGGATCTTCATGAGCCTTGCAGCTAATGGTCAGAGTCCTTCCCTCACAGGTTCTTTCAGTTTTGTAGAGATTTAGCATGAAGACCTCTACTTTCTTTCCCACTCCTGTTTCTAGTGGGACTTGGAGCCCCTATATCATGCAGGAATAAAGATTATGGGGCAAATCTGAGGATATTGGGCTTCATTGTTTTCAAAATACAGATGACTGCAAAGTTCTGACTTCAACATAAATAATAGAATTAGTAATAATAATAATAATAATAATAATAATAATAATAATAATAATAATAATAATAATAATAATAATAATAAGTAATGGAAATTATAATGAATACCCTCTCTTGATACAGTCCAGTATGTCATACATAGTTCAAATCAAGGCTGATGTGTAAGGTCAAACAGAACCACCATGGAGTCATTGATCCAACCTCCTTTTTCAAGCAGGGTCATCAAAGAGCAAATTTCACAGGACTGTATCCAGGCAGTTCCTGAATATCCTCAAGGAAGACTCCAAAATCTCTCTGGGCAACATATAATGCACACAGGTTGGCTGCAATGAGAGATCAAGAGATCCAGATGAGCTGATCCAGAATAATGCCTGAGATAAAACAAAACTGATGGACTTGTCCTCAATATATCTAAAAATTTCAACTTATGATTCTCCTTTGCAAAAGGTTTGTGCTTGCCTCCAGACTTCCTTCACCAAGGATGCCCTTAATCAGCCAGAACTCAGGGCAGTGCCATCAATTTACATAAAAGTAGGGAAAGGATAAGATTTTCACACTAACCATGTAATGAATTTTACCAGTTGACTTCTCAATGCAAATGATGTCAAGTTTCATAACTTACCTCTCCCAAATACTTCTTAGATGTGCGTGGGTCCAGCAGCCCCAGCTGCAGTGTGCCAGAAAAAAGGTTTGTGAGATTTAACAGTCCCTTCACTTTTACAGTTGCTAGATGATAAAATGCATAAAAACAATCATCTGGTCTCTGCACTTGTGTTAACAAAGTTTTGTTAGACACTTTATGATCTAAAAGATAATCCAAGTTGGGAATACAATAACTTGGGAAATATTTTATTTCTAGATGAATGATGTTTGCATTCTCTTGGAAGTCACAGGCCTGGGATTGCTCGTGTATCCTGATTTCATTCCCGCTAAAGAGCCTGATAAGCGCCTCCTGAGAAAACAGTTACACCAGCACTCACACATGTAGACAACATCAATTACTTCTGTGCATCAGAGTCAAGTAACACAGTTAACCTTTAGTTTAAAAGTGGGTGGCAACCTTGTTTCTGCTTTGCTTCTGATTTACCTGTGGCTACCAGAGTCTTTCTTAGTTTAGATTTGGAAGTGAAGTCCCCAGTATGCATTGAAAAATATCTGAGATACCAAAAACTATCCAAGAAAATATATCCAAAATGTATTCAAATATATCCAACTAAGAACAATATCAGCTTATGGCCCAAATGCATTTTAAGGTATTAGAAGCTTTTCCTCCAGCTCTTAGTGGTGGTGGTATGACTGACTTCAAACCACACACCTGCCAGGAATGTTTAGTCCAGAGGACCCCACTAAACTTACTCAGAAGACAAACTTGTCAAAAAAGATTCTGCTTTGGTATAAGGGCACAAACACTGATTGCTTTGATATACTGATCTGCTCCCTCCGTGCCCAATTACTTTCTCATAAATGGATAGTAGAGGAGAAACTCCTTCAGGAAACCATGGTTACCTATTGCTCACTCTGTAAACCATACTATAAAGCTGGAAGGATTGGTAGAAATGTGTGCTGCCACCACACCTTTGGTTCATGAGCTGAAAGCTGGTGGCCACATCACATTCTAATGAAGAAAGCATCTCTCCACTTCCTGTAAAGAAGTGAAATTAGAGCATAAAGGCCTTGTAACTTTTCTGGCAGAGATATATCATTGACAAGTGTGACTCAGGGGGTTTTAACTTGCCTGGGTACTGACAAGAAGTTAGATGTGGCAGCTGAGAAATTACATTTAAGGTTTTCATTTACTAGCACTGGGCCTGACATGTAAGTATGTATGACCTTAAAGGAATGATGTGAAAAATGTGATTAAGGACTGTGTTTTATAAATTATGTCCGCCACAGTGAGTAATGAAAGATTCGCACTGGGAGCCATAAAAATGATTCTAGTACAGCAGATGTTTAAGTGAAAGAAAGATACAGGAAACCTCATCATGGAATAGCCTGTCCACAGGGAAAATTTATTTTCCTCTCTCAATAATCTCTCCTATAGTCTTATGCCTCATACTAAAGGAGTATCATCACTTTATAGGTCCACATTCTTTACACAAGAGTGCATGCCTAGTTGTGTATAGAACTGTTAGAGTCATTCTTATGCAGACTAAGGAGCTGATCTCAGGAATGTATGTTGACAATGGATTTCAAAAATAATTTATGTGCTGTGCAAAAATCAGAAATGGGCCTGGTTCTGAAACATAGATGAAGGCATACTGAGCTCTTTCTTCTATCTCAAAAGAAGCAGAAAGTGCACAGCTAGAAGTCCTTCTCTCTATTTCAGTCTTCACTTCAAAAATAAAAATAATCACTTTGTCTTGGAAAAGAAACTGATGTGATGGCTGCCAGGATACTTTCTCAAGCTACAATTTTTCATCAGGTTGCACTCTGATTCTGACACCCACAGGACATTAAAAAATTATTGATTTATACTGGGAAAAAGATTTCTGGTTTTGTCACGCTGTATGATTCAGTGGGTAATCCCTAGGATATAAAATATACTTGTATTTTTCTTTGATGCTAATCCTACTGTGTAACATAGGTTAGGTTAGTCTGTACCTATGATTTGTGCTCCCCGGTAAAGGTTTAGCTGTTCTAAAATAGTTTTAATACCACTTAATCCACACTTTTAAGAAAAATTTATAATATTCAGGGAGATTTTAATGAATTTTTGACTCAGTGAGTGCCAAATATATTTTTGTCTGTGTGTAACTTCAAGAGGGACATGAAAAATCTTCCTGCGACTATAAACAGTGAAGAAATCACTGCATATTTTTCCAAACATCAAAATAATACATGCAAACCTAATGAAAATCGAATTTGAGAGGCAATACCCCAAATCCTTGTGACTGCCTTTAAATTAGAATAAGAAAATTTCCAGAGCTTGATAAGAGGCCTTTTAAACAGTTCAGCTAAAGCAACAAGGATTATTGGTAGTAAACAAGAAAGAAGGAAAATAGAAATAGAACACACCTGGTATTTGTGTGTATCATTCTCAGAGAAAGTTTTGAAATAAGTATAAATATTTTCCTGGGGTAACATCACATAATGTTTGGTTTATGGGATATTGAGATCATGAATTACTGGGAAATGTTGCTTCAAACCTTCCTTTTCCAAAAAGTGGTTTCCATTTCTTTCTCCATCAACGCTGCACTTCTCCTTTACCCTCCAGTTTTCCTTAAGAAAAATAAAAAAACCCATAAACCAAAACACTTTTGCTGTAATGATTAGGTCAATTGATTTAGCAAGTCACCATCTACAGCCAAAACACTTCCTTTACATTTAAGAAATCCCCTGAAAATCCTTCCAGGCTGCTGCTGAGAGCATGGACATGCTCAGCATAACACCTTCTCAAGGTTTGGATGGGCCGAGCATGGGCAGGTCCACATGTGCTACTGCCCATAACGCAAATGGATAACTCTGCCATTCCAAAGCACCACATGAACAGCTGGAGCCTGACTTGTGAAGCAACCAGATGTCTACTTACTGTCTTATGTTTGCATTTCCAACATCCCCATGTAATTGTCTTGCCTTCAGAAGAGAGTTTCTTTGGGATTGTGTTGCAAGGCTGTCAGAAACTACTGGATATTTCGATTATTCCCTGCTCAATGTTCCCTGAACCTCTCTGGGTGCTACAAGTAAATGATTCCCGTGAACACGGGAATGTTTTCACAACTGACTTTGAAAGTCTGGGAAATTAGTTAGCTTGGCCAAATGCAGAAAATTTAATAGAAAATGCAATGTCCATTGACATCCTCTAGAAATCAAGTTGCAAGGTCAACTATTTTTCTTCATAGATATCTAATAAACCAACATTCCTGTAGAGTACACTCTCTATATTAGGGTATATTAATGACTAGTTTAAGATCAAGCCTTGGAAATAGTCAGATTTAGCAATAATAAAGTTAGGCTTAGTAGTAGAAAAGCAGTAATAAAGTATTAATAAAGCATATGGCTATCAGTAATAGCCTATAGTTTATGTATCTGTGTGTCTATGCATACATGTATATATGTAAGCATATACACATATGTGTAAGTGTATACACTCCCATATGGTCCAGGATACTACTAATGGAAAAAGTATTGCTTTTCATGTAAGCACAAGTAAATGTACACTGGAGACACATTTCTGTGTGCCCAATTACATTACATACATCTGTAAACATTTACATATATATGTGAATGTTTTTGTGGGTGCACACATGCATAGCGTACATGCATCATACATATAGAGGATATATGCAATATAAATTGGTGATATTTTAGGAAATTATTACAAAGTTCATTTCTGGTGACAAAGAACCTAAATTTGATAGTATATGTCAATGAGTTTTGCTTATTGTTTTACTTGGAAGTTACTTTCAATTGCCTTTTAATATTCTATTGTGAAATTGTTGACTTTTGATGTCAGTTCATCCAAAATGGAAGGGTCAGAAATGAGGAGTGAGTCACCTTGCTCCCTATGACAGGTAGCTGTTAGCAAGTTCTACTCCAGCTCAAAAAGAGAATCTTTATTCTGTAATATGATCCTATGGTTTATATATTTCTTCTTTGGCTAATATATGTTATCTCACACATCCTGAAAAAGTCTGCTAAATTTTGCAATCCCTCTACCTGTGGGTTCAGTATTTGAATCTTTCCAGCTGCCTATTCTGCATTTTGGATTACATTGTATGCTTTTTAAATCTTGGAAATGTGCTTTTGACCACAAGTTGGAAAAATATATTAGAGAAAATCCAATAACTGAAAACAGTAACAAAAGTTTGCCAGAACATTTCCTTTACTTGCAGAAATTCAAGGTTATTCAGGTGTATAAAACATACATTACTTGCAGAAATTCAAGGTTATTCAGGTGTATAAAACATACTTTTTGTCCCAACGCCTTTAAATATTAAACAGCTCTTTAGTGCTGCATAAGTTTTGCTTATTAGATGCTTAAAGTGACTAATTATTCTTAAAATAAATTATAAGTAAATTTAATTTCATATTAAATTAAGTAAACTTAATTAGATTACTTAAATAGTTATGCAAATAACAGGTGAAAACTGAATCCAAAACTTTTAATAATACATATTATGATTATTACTAAAGTTTTTGTATAAACTATATTTTACGTTACTACTTTAATTTGATCTAAAAATTGACTAATTGTAAATCGACTCCTTATAAAAAATTTCTTAAGGCTGAAAATTAATTTCCTTTTCACCCATGGTATTTTACTATTTCTTCCTTGAAAATTATTGTCTGTGTTAAAGCCTAGCACTGTTAGCGGTTTGCAAAATTTAATGTCCTAAATTATCTGCTATAGCAACTATGTAGAGTGGAACCAAAGCACTATTAAGTCAGGGGTCTTCATTCAGCCTGATAGGGACTGAACAAACATAAATCTAAGTAGTAGGACTTTCTGTATTTAGAATCAAAAAACAAAAAAGGAATATCAAGAAATAATTTCAAATTATTTTTTCAAATTATCAAATGAGTTTTCAGACTACATTCTAGAATGGATTGTCTTTAAAAATTAAGTTTGTTTGGCCACTCATTCCCATTTAACCAACAGTTTTTCCGGAGAGTTTCCAAAAGCCAGACTTTGAAAGTCATTATGCAAATGTACTGACTCACAGGATCTGTTCAGTCCTTCTTTTTAGGGAGAACAAAATATCTTCAGGACTTGTAATTATTGAGAAATATCATCAATCGCAATTCCCTTCACTTCTAAAGCAATATATTCAAATATCTTCTTACTTTGTAATTATGCTAGCAATCTCTGGGTGCTTCGTTTTATTTATTCAATTCCACCATATTTTAGTGTATGTTTTATTAAAGAGCGAAATAATTACATGCTTTTTCAATAATGAACTGCACCCACTAAACATTTTTAATGTATCAGTTTAGAAATCAAAAAACAAGAAACTCTTTAAATTTTAATTGTTATTTTTCTTCTAAAGTGCATTTACAAAGGGAAAATTCTACAAAAGCAGAGAGCACATTCTTCATTCTTGTAACCAGCCAATATTCAGAAATAAATATGCTGGAAAGCATATTCAAAAGATCTTAGAATCTTTTTGGGTTTTGGTTTGGCTTAGGGTCTTTTTAATGGTGGGCTTCACTGACATTTGTTATTAAGTCACCGAGTCTGCAGTTTATTGTAAGTCTTTCACAATACACTGTAGGTGAGAGAACATTTGTGAGCCATAGTAGGAAAGGAAAATTCTTTACTCAATAGTTCAGCTGCATGTGTCCCTTAGAGAAATGTTGGGGTACAGTAGGCATTCCTCCTGGTAAATTTCATGTCTGTGTCTACATTCAGCATGTCTGACCTCTGAGTGTCAAGGCCTGGTATCTTTTTCTTTATTGCTTGACATCTGTGTTTTAGGTATGAACAGTGTCTAAATAAATACTTTTGGTCTATATTCTCATGGACCTATGAGAAGAAAAAGGATAGCAGAAATGAACAGAGCTGAGATGCTTCAAGTAACTTCAATAATTTATGGGGGGAAAAAAAGCTATATTTGTTGAGTCTAGACACAGCAGGAAGTTTTTTCAGATCCAGAGAAGCGGATATGGCTTTATATATAAAACTGATTTTGTGAGAATATATTTTTGACATTGTTCCATTTAAATCGATCTCCAGTTGCTTATTTTTTTCATATGTAACTTGCAGTAGCTTGTTGAAAATCTTTCAGAAGTCTGGCAAGAGGTAATCCTCTCAATGGGAGTTAAGAAACAGACACCTAAGCTCAAGTATTTGTTAAATTGGAGATGCCTCTGAAAATCTATAAAGCAGTTTCCCTCCCCTAAATCAAGAAATATATCTGTGTTCACACACGAAATTTGAATCTCTAATCTTCAAGCTTGTGATTGCATCACTGTTCAACCTATAAATAACATTAATATTTTCTAATTAGTAATTAATTTTAAAGGGAAAATGCCTTTATGAAGCAGTATCACAAGTGGGTAAAAGCTTGTCACATAAAAGTACAGAATTTAACATGTTTTAAGAAATGTGTGGTTCTCACTTAAACTACCTGCTCTGAATAGAAAGCAACCAAATAAATAACACAGCCATATGTTATGAATAGAAAGGGAACTAATGAATATGTACAGATCATTAATTTGAAAAAAACTTAAAAGAAAATAACTCGGGGCTTCAAAAGTGAATTATTATTATTATGTATCATTTGTAAATTAGCATGGCTTAACTGTTGATAAATTTAGTAGATTTTTTTAACAATAATCAGTAATTTTACTTCTAAGAGAAGATCTACAGAATTTTTCTGAACAGGTAGCTTACCAACTGTACAAAACTTGAGAGAGGAGCATCCTCCTTAGCCAATGGGATAATAATGCTTGTGAAATACGTGAGGAAAGGCGCCTTAGCTATGAGGCTCCCAACCCACAGAACTTCCTGGGTATGAATCTTGCTTTGGATGTGAAGATGTGAAAATGTAACACACAAGAAGAAGATATTTTTTTTACAGTACATATACTACAGGACTGACTGTACATTATCACAGCACTGCCAAGCTTATCTCTTAGGGATTTTTTCACTGCCTCACTGCTTTTGCCTTTTGAAGCAAAAGGAGGTTTTGTTTGAAACCTTTTATTTCATCCCAATATTTATTTCCACTTACTTATAGAATAAAATCCATCTTCTCAGTTATTCTCAGCTCAATATCACTAGCTATTATCAAGCTGTACAAAATACAACTTTTAGGTCAATTTTTTCAAAAATATATCCTCAACCCTAAATCTTCCAGGGTAATCTGCCACCCACATGACATCATTGCTTGCACCACAGATCATTTTTATCCTTCATTTTTCACTTTAACATCAACAGACTACAGAGAAACAATGGCAAAATTTCCACTGACCACAGTCAGGGTTACAACAATTACATCCAATTGCCTATGTATTGGATCTCTGTGGAAAGGTTTTAGCTTCAGGTCTGGTTGCTGTGCAAAGCTACGAGAAGTTTCCCTTATGTCCAACGGAGCCAATGCCACCTGGCCCCCCACTGGCCAAGGCCCATCAGCAATGCTGGTACCATAGTTAAGGGGAAAAGAACCTGCACAACAGTAACATCAGCAGGAGAGGAAGGAGAAAGAGCCCTGCAGACACCAAGGTCAGTGTCAAAGGAGGGGGAGGAGATGTCCCAGAACCAGGACAGATTCCCCTGCAGCCCATGGTGCAGACCATGGTGAGGCAGGATGTTCCCCTGCAGCCCATGAAAGTCCACCATGGAGCAGGGATCCACCTGCAGCCCATGGAGGACCCCTCACTGGAGCAGGTGGGTGCCTGAAGGTGGCTGTGGCCCCATGGGAAGCACACACTGGAGCAGGCCCTGGCAGAATCTGTGGACCCATGGAGAGAAAAACCCACACAGAAACAGGTTCACTGGCAGGACTTGGGGACCAAGGGGGACCCATGCTGGAGAAGGCTGTGCCTGAAGGACTGCATCCTATAGAAGGAACCCACACTGGAGCAGGGGCAGTGTGAGGAGTCCTACCCCAGAAGAGCAGGGAATGGCACAAACAATATGTGACAAATTGTTTGCATCCCCCATTCCCCCCTGCACTGTGGGGAAAGAGGAGGGAGAGAAAATAGGGAGTGAAGCAAAGCCTGGCAAGAAGGGAGATGTGGGTAAAAGGAGTTTTTAGATTTGGGGTTATTTCTCATTATCCTACTCTAATTTGATTTGCAATAAATTAAATCAATTTTTCCTCAAGTCAAGTCTGTCATGCCCATGGTGGTAGCTGGGGAGTGATCTCTTCCTGCTCTTATCTTGACCAATGAGTTGTTGTGTTTCCTCTCCCCCATGCAGCTGAGGAGGAGAGTGATAGCACAGCTTTGATGGGCAGCTGTCATCCAGCCAGGGTCAACACAGCACAGTCTAAAATCATTAGTATATTTACATAATTCCTCTCTTCAAAGTGTGACATCTTAACTAACTACAGGAATATTCATGCAAATTTGTCTATTAAATAGGGTTAGAGTCCCTTGTGATGGATTGGTGATTCAATGCTCTCTATTTTTTGTATTCCTTCTCAGGGCATTCAGTGATCACATTTACTGTTCTCTTCACCCTTTGTCCAAATCCTCCCTCCTCTCCATTCCCACTATATTTTGTTTTACATTCTCATGCTTTTTCAGTTCATATTTCTCTTACTCCTTATGTTCCCACTGCTCTGTTCTAAAATTCTTGCCAGATGTTATTTTTTAAATTTTGTTCCCCTTCTTCAGAACAAGAACAACATCAGCTCTCTGAGGGGAGGCGAAGCTGAAAATGTATTGTTTTGCTCCTGAGTGCTGTGGCGTTAGAAAAGAATTATGAAGGTCTTCTTATTTATGCCACTAGGGAAGTTCTTGGATTTTCATTACTTACTCATTTGATTAAGAAAGCAACATTTTAATATATATTTTCTCTTTCTTTGTCAGTTAGATTACTCTCCCTGTCCACTTTTTCTCCATTCTCTTTCTAAGGAAATTCTAAGATCACTCATCTTATTTCCCAACTCTCCTTCTGTCTCCAGTTTTCCTTCTCTGGTCTCAAAATTTGCAAATGTAGGATGATCTCTCATCCAAATCAAAGACCAAAAGTTGCACTCTGTACCTAACAATGAAGTTATCTCACAACATATATTACACAAGAGCATTTGTCCTGCTTTAATCTATAGTGTAGTAATTTCATTCATTAAAGAAATATAGTAGAGGTGGCCTTTGAGTCCTAGCAAAATGCATGTATTGTACTTGAATATCTGTATAGAGGCTTTGCCCCGGGAGGTCCTGGTTGTCCTTGATGGGCTGCAGCTGTGATGTCCTTAATTGGGCTGCAGCAGTGACCAATGAAGATAACTGGGATAAAAGGGTGTGGGTTAGCTAGTTAGGGAGAGCCTTGGAGGAGCCCTGAACAGAGAGAACAGCATGTAGAGGAATGAGTCTGTGCTGTGAAGATCTGTAGCAATAAGAACACACCAAGGAGGTATGGACTTTAGAAATCTGATAACAACAGTATGGGACTCTAGAGAAATAGAACAACAACAGAGAAATTGTTTGTTTTTCTCATGTATTTCATATTGCATAGCTTTTTGACATGAAACTAATTAGTGTAAAAATATTTCATTAAAAATATATCTGCCTGTCTTTTAAATTGATGTGAACAGGGACACAGTATTTAAAAAGAATCCTGTGCTTTGTTCCATGCAGTGATCTGATGCCTAATTAGAGTGAGCTTCTCACTGTGCCTCTGTGAATTCTTTGCAGTCTCATTATGCCAAACTAGGATCCATGAGGCCAAGATGGGGAGGACCCTGACATGCTAGCCTCATTCTTCTAGCACAGAAGAATACAACCGTTTCACCAAATATCTCACAGGGTTAAGAGAAACTTTTATGCCCTGATGAAAATGGAGGAAGGAAAACAAAACTGAAAGGTTAAGTTCCAGTATTTAGAGCCTGTTATAGAACTGAGAGATCAAGCTCAATGCCTACTGCTCAGACTGGAGTGGTTCAGAACACAGTGCTGAACTTCTCTTGAGAAAAGTCTGCATGGAAAATAAATGTATGTTTGGATTTTTTTCACTGATTATCTGCATGAATTGAAAGGGAGATTTATAGGTGAAACTGTAGCTATCCTTCACATTAAGGTACAGTACAGACTGCTCTAACTAGACCTGTGTTGAGCTGAAGGGTGGATTACATGGCCTCTGGTGGTCCCTTCCAATCCTTCATATCACCCTGTGAACCTAGCAAGTGCCATATTCTCTCATCAGAAGCTGAAAATATTTATTGGAAGCACAGCATTGTCTGTATTGACATGATTTGTATTGCTGTGTTCCTGCTGTGGACCTGTTCTGAAGGCCATTAACTACCATCATTTTCAAACTACCTATTAAGCAGAGTTGGCCTGTGAAGTCAGACTTGCACACTACTAACACTGTGAACCCTGCCTGTCACACAAACAATTTACCTCAGGGATGACTATCTAAAAGGGAGTGCCCAGAAATACTTTGGGTTTCACCTCTATTCAGATTAGATATAGATGTAGTCATGCACACTAACTGCTAGTTATATTAAGTTACTTCCCCCCTGAATATAAGAATGGGATTTAAAAATTACCAAATTCAACATGCCAAATTTTGCTGTAAAGTTCATCCTTTACATTACAAGTAGATATCCTCCCACAGCAAAGACTGAGACTAGCTTCTGTAGAATACTCTCATTCTCTTTTCATACAAGTTTAAATGTCAGAGCATAATGTCTGCTAGATTTGTACTGGAAGAGATTAGCTGCTGTTCCTTTAGATCATTCCAAACAGATGTTCTTCTTCTTTTTTTTTTAATTAATATTTTCCTGATTTTTTTTCCTAATTTAGTAGGCAATATCTATAAAACATTTGCTGTCTTCAAGCTATCAGATTCAAGGCCTCTGTTTTTACCTCTTCTCTAAAGTTCTTTTTGACTTAGTTACAGTGATGTTTTACTTCATATTCAGCAGTGCCTTTAGCTTTAAAAAAGACTATAGAGAGATAAAGTGAATGAAATTCTGCTGCCAGAGGTCTGAACTATAACCAAATCTTTCAATCTTCATTAATTGACTGTTTTATGGCCATAACTAATGGTGCAATGGGTGAGAAAAAGGAATAGTGAAAAAATAAGTAAGATTTATCTATGAAATTAAATAGCTGTCCTAAAGATGTTTTAAACCTATGCTATATGTTATGTAGAGAAGCAATGAAGCACATTCTGTTAAAATATGTATTTTGTAAGAAAAAGCTCTGTGGAATGCTGAAATTTCAGAGATTAGGAAAAATGATTGAAGATCCCTCTCTTAGACATCTTGATTGACACATGAGAGACATCAGTGATCTTATTCTGTGGAAATGAGACTCAAATCAATAAATGGTTGAAGTTCCACTCCCAGATGTTTTATTCATGACAGGACAGCTGAGCACAAGGGCAGAGATGATGATCAATATTTCAAACATTGGAAGGTATTATATGTTAAGCAGAGGCACAATTCCTCACAGATCCCTGTTCACACTTGAGGGAAAATCCCAGCAGAAGCTTTTCAGATGTTTTCCATCAATGCTAACACAGGGGAGCACAGATCAGTTTGCTATGCTTGGCTCATTTATTTGGCAGCAAGAAGCTCCTGTGATAGAAGCATCATAACGTTTTCCCTCATGTCTGAGCAATTGCCCAGGATACTTTGTGCAAAATCCCATCTGACAGGACAGCCCTCTCACTGCTTTCTCCAAATGAAAAGTTATATACCAGAGCACAATTGTTAGATCTAGCTACAGCAGTGAAGCATTTTACAAGAAAAATATTATACATCAGGAGTAACTGAATATATTAGGCATCATGACACTGTTAGCAATTATATATTGCACTGTAGGTATCAAACAAATGCAACATTTATTTAGTAGGAAAGAGGCAGCATATTAAAATACAGTGCATATCATCTTGTGATAAACATGCTCTGCTTTAGAGAGCTGCATGGAATTTTAATTAGACAGCTACTAACACAGTGGGATCCTGTTGTAAGAAGACATTTGACAGGCTTTGGGAAGAGGCAAGAATGTTATTAAGCCATTTTTTTACCATGATCATTGTCTCTTTACTGCATCTATTGGGAAGAGAATGAAGAAATGTTTCACTAATACAGAAAAGAACTCAAGGAATTTGCTATTCAAGAGGATTATATTATTTTTGGGAAAGTGTTGGGTCTGGAAAGTAGTTTGTTTGATTTAACTGGGAGTCTTCACACTGGGATTACTACAGGTTTGCAACTCTTCCTTTGGAGTACTAATTGATAAACTCTTATAATTCATTATACAATTATATTATGTTGTATAATTTAATATTACATTATACTATTATATTATTAATTCGCTGTACTCCTCTCCTCTGGGAACACATGAAGTTGGAAAAATTAACCTCTTTATTACACCAAGTTCTTTCACAAAGTGGCAGGGTTGTAGTTACTTTCTCTTTTAAGGTCTTAATATAATGCATATGGTTAAATGGAGTTTGTATATATTAAACCCACAACTATTTTTACTGCTTTATTTCAAGTCCTTTTTTCAAACATAGCTACACCTGGATTATAAAAATCATGGTGTCTTTTATTTTAGCCTCTATAGGAACTATTTAATAGAAAATAATTCTGTTATCAATGTCCTCTGAAAATATTTGTTTGAAGATTTCAAAAATGAACATCCTAAAAGCTCTTTTAAAAGTATTTTTAATAATCAGTAAAGGATTAGAAATATACTTCTATCTTTATCATTGATAAAGAAAGATTCAATTAAATCTCTGCTACTGTTGTGAAGGAAGAACTTCACACAATTCCTGTGATACATTTTTCAGTAGTGGGATAAGATTGTTCATGATTAATATTGGACAGCAGTATACTATTAGCTATTTTTACCTCCTGACTAAGAATAAATATAAAGTACTCTTTAGTGTTCAGATAATTAAGGGTCATTAAAAGCAAACAACACCTAAGAAAATCGTAGGAGAGAGTTTCAAACACTTTACCTACTTTTGGTATTAATTGGCTCCAGCTGTAACACAGGGATGTCACTGTGCTGAGCAGCCAGGATGCTCCTGAGGACATGACTTCATTCAATAGGTAAAATCTTCTCAAAATCTGGTCCCAAACTCAAGATTTCTGTCTGTGTATGAGGAATTTAAGTCCCATTAAACCGCAATAGGATGTGAATGCCAAACTCCCTAATTTGTTTTCCTTATTTCCAAAGCTTTATTGTGATGTGACAATTTTTAGTACTTGCAGTTTCACTTTTTTCTGGCCTGACATAGAGTGGCTTTTGTCAGGCTCATAAATGCAGGCAAGGTCTTGTGAGACTTGCCAGGCTTTGGTTATAGGTATTCTAGTACTACATGGAATATGGAAACTGCAGCACTTTCACACTTGCACTGCCCCAACTTGAATAGTAGAAGAACATGGGTAAAATACCATTGCTGATGTATTAACAGGGGGCAGTTTGCATCAATGATATCTTTAAACAGGAAAAGACACCAGCTGGATATTAGTGCTGATTCCATAGTGCTGTGAAATTGACTTCAGGAGAAACAAGTTACCATCAGTCTCGGTTAAGCTACAGTGCAGGCATTTGCACAAACTTGAAATCACACAACAATTACTCTGTGCTCTGGAGCACTGATTATCCAACATCCATTTATCATGTTCTACGAGTAAAAACTGAGAAATACATGCAAGTATCCCCCAGCAATTCATCCAAGGGACAGGCCAAAACATCTTTATTGATACTCTTAGCAAAATCTATAGCCCCTCAGTGCTTCAGAAGGTTATTGAAAAGTAGAATACAATATGCAATGTCCACTCTCAAAATAAGCAATTGGGAACACTAGCTCACTTCCAGGTATTCAGAATCTTATGAATAAGAAAAAAGGAATTGCTTCACACTGAGTTTCTTCAGAACTTTTGTACTGGTATGTTCATTACCATCACAAACTTTGAAAAATATTTCTTTTAAGCTATTTAATCTCTTTGTCTCTGTTAATTTTGAAATTATGTAGAAATTATTCAAGTGTAGAATACAGAAATGCATTACCAGAGTAATATAAGCAATGCAGTGTAAACAACCATTTAAGTTATTTCTAGATAATACACTTTTCCTTTTCTTTTCAGACACAAAAACTTCTGCATAAAACATTAAGCACTTTTAAATTATTGCTGTTCTCCTCTGCATAGTTCTAAATCTGAAGAACAGGCTTTCAAGGAGACTGACTGAAATATCTCAGTTTAATCAAAGCTCAAAAAAGCCATTTGTGTTAAGTCCCTTTTCCCATTTTTTGTTCTTTGTTCTAACACTCACTTATTGCATTTTATTTCAGATTAGATTTTAATGCTTTTGGCAATACACCTTACAAAGCCGAGAAAATGGAAAGTGCTGGAAATAAACCAGCTACAGCTGTGGAATGAGTTTCCTGAGAATTTAGAACATGGAAGGATATGCTGCAAGATCCTGATTTCTATGGAAATTCTCACAGTTTCATTACTTTTAATACTTTTAGCCAACTTCTCCAGCAGTAATACATGTAATATAAACAAAAAAAATATAATATTCTTTTGCAGTACCAGCGCTCTCAATGCTGCAAAAACTATCAAAATTAAATTCTTGTGATCAAACTTATATGGTCCCATTGATCCAACCTGAGACACATCAAGCACCATGCTCTCCTCCCTGCTAAGGACACTTCCTTCATTTGTAACAGACATTTGTATCTAAAAGAATGCCAAAAAAAAAAACTAAAAAGAAAAAGAGATAAAATCATATCCTTTACTCTAAGTCAAGAGTAATACATTATGCAGAAACATCACTGTAGCTATGAAGATACACAAAAGAATTCTGCTCTTGCATGGTGTGCTTTGGGTCCAATTTGAGATTGCCAGCGTACTTGCCTCAAGAAGATTTGCTCAGATGAGACATCAGTCTGGTACTAGCACTGGTCTCTGTGCATGCTTTCAGTTCCAGGTTACTAATGAAATCCAAAAAGTGTGCATGAATGAGACTTCTACCCTCCCACCTGAGAGAGAAAGGTGTAAAACTCATAGGAAATGCAGTTTGCCATGTGCCCACACAAACAGGGATACATGCTGCAAAGGGAAGACATTAAGCAGGGATAACACACCTGACTCTTCCTTTCACAGTGTGAGCCAGCAGAAAATCAGGCTTGTATGCTTCAAGGAAGAAACTGATATCCTTAATGTTTCAGCATGAAAGTGTTCACTCCCCATCCAGGGAGAATTAAAGCAATAAATTTTATCTGTTATATTTTTTATTACAGACCTGGAAAATAAAACAGCAATTAAAAATGAGACAAGTATAACAGGACAACCCGTTCAAGTAGAAGATGCCTTTTGTGTACACCACCAAACAAAAATATTATAAGCTCTTTCAGGCCAATACCATGAATATACAAGCAAGCTCTGACTTTTCCTAAACCTATAGTACACTGTGGATTTACTGCTGCAAAGAAGAAAACAGACTGAATACTTGAATAGGGAATGAATACCAAAATTCCATTAAATATAATGATGTGAACTGTGTAACCAATGTTTCTGATTTTTACTTGAAAAGAAGCAAGGAAATATTTTATTAGATACGAATGTCTAAGTGCTTTTCATTATATGAGTGCTTAAGGCAGGTTTTAATCAACAGTGTAAATGGTGCTGAAATAATGTAAGCTAAGGAAATCCCAGACAGTTTGCCCAGAGTAACAAAGTGTTGGCCAAGGAGATTATTATTTTGCTGATGCTTTTTTTCAGTAAAGTTTGGAGGAGTGTTCAACTTCCCGGACTCCCCAGCACTCCAAACTATGCTGCCATCAAAAGTGGGCTTGGTCTGGGGGGGTGACAACTGCTGTATGGGACTCCACTGAGAAATCTCAGATCCAGGTCTTGTGGCAGCTGAACCCGGAACAGCCAATATTTCTTAGCTCTCTTTATGCATCAGGCAGTCAGTCTGCAGGCCTGTGGCCTGGCCAGTACACCTGTAAAAATATGGAGAATTAAGATTATTTAAGATTATATAGAGAACTAAAGAGAAAGTAAATAATGAATATCAGTCAACACATTCTTATGGAAAAAAGATCTTTTCAAACAAATGTGATATCCTCGGAGGGGATTTC
This sequence comes from Agelaius tricolor, assembly GCF_023055355.1. Classification (NCBI taxonomy): domain Eukaryota; kingdom Metazoa; phylum Chordata; class Aves; order Passeriformes; family Icteridae; genus Agelaius; species Agelaius tricolor. The sequence continues at coordinate 52,519,320 of NW_027269261.1, forward strand.
ACTTACAGCACATAAGGGCATAATAGAGACAGACACAATACAGGCAAAACCAAGGCATTTATCTGCTGCACAACAGTCTGATTAAAAAATTAGTAGACACATGGAGCATAAGTTTAATAGATTTCAATATATACAAGCAATGATGACAAAATTCCATTCTCAAGGGGGAATCATCATAAAACAGATGTATTTCTAGCATTTACAGTACTATAATAGACTGAAAGCTCTCAGTACCTCAGTTATGAGAAGCAAATAAAAGCAATCCAATATTTGCAGATGACACAGAGCTGACAAACTGGTAAATACTGATAAGGAGAGAGTGATCAGAGAGGATGTTCTGAATTGTTTGTCAAATGAAATTTGCTTAAGCACAATGTTTCAGTATAGCAAATGCAAAGTAATAGATCTCTGGGAATAAGAACATTCTGTGTGCTAAAGAGCAGCATACTGTTAGAATGTAGTACGGCTTCTGCAAAATCCAAACTTTAATGAGGTGGCAGTAGAGTAATACATCTACTTCTAATTTTTGTAAGTTTAGAAGTGTAGAAGAAATGAGACAATGCTGAGAACAGAATAAAAAACAAATGAGGGATTGCAACTTTAAAATTCAAAAGGATTATGGAATTATCTATTTACAAAGTATATGTTTCTTGAAAGGTAGAAACTACCAGTCACCAAACAGCTCTTCAATCTTGTGAAGAAAAGCATAATAAACCCAATAGCTGATAAAAAGAAATTGAAAGTAAAAGATTAGGCATAATTTTCCATTACAGTGATTAAACAATGAAAATCAATTACCAAGGGTTATACTGCTGCTTCTGACTCTTATTATACTTGGCTAAGACTGCCTATCCTTTAAGAAAAAAGTTCTACCTAAATATAGTGGGGTGCATTCAGCATGGGAGTAACTTTGAATGACTCAGTCTCATTCAAAAAGCAGAAGTTCAGTTGCACCTTCTGCAATAAATTATGAGCATCGTAAGATTTTAATTAAGGTAATTCTGCACAACATTGGGAGGGGGAAGTTTGCCTGTCAGTGTGAAATTTTACCCTTTTTGTGATAGATCTCAGCTTTGCTTCTGTCCAGTACACATGACATACAGCAAAGCCTTCCCTTCAATAGTGTTTGATTTAGTTTAGCTTAGGTTTTAATGCTTGGTCTGATGCTGAAGCCTCCATCAAATAATCCATTTTGTTTTCTGTTGAAACAGAAACTGGTCCTTGAAAACATCTGCACTGAAACATTTGTCTTTCCCAGGACAATCTGTAGTCTTTTGTTACTCTGTGTTAAATGTTGGTGGACCCTTGATAAAACCTACACATGCATTTCTCCTTTTCTTATGAGTTGAATTCTTTAGCCTGACCATTATAATACTAGCAACCCATTGTTATAAGCCTCAGCACTAGTTCATTTTAATCTGTTCTAGTAGGTTAAATGTTACTTATTATCCTGCCACTGTTCATTTTGCATGCTGCTTGTACATCTGGGAGACCTCTCCCTCAAAAATGTGCAAGCAAGTCGAGAGGTTGAACTGCTTCCTTCTAAAGCCAGAGTGAAGAAGGTGCCAGAAGCCACATACACACTAAACTTTCCTGTCACCCTGCAGTGTTGATTTTTTTCTCCTTAAATAGATTTCTTGCTTTCTTGCACATAGATGCAAGCAGAATTATTTCCCATGGTTATCAAAAGATCTGCAAACAGCAAATAGCCGGCAAGTCTTTCAGATAGCTACAAAAGTATTTTTTTTATTTTATTTTATTTTATTTTATTTTATTTTATTTTATTTTATTTTATTTTATTTTATTTTATTTTTCTAAAGGTTCCCAGATGAAAATAATTTCCATCTTAAAACACCTTCCTTGTGAGGGAAGGTGGAGGGGCAGGTACTGTTTTCTTCTCTTTGGTGACAATGACAGGACACAAGGGAATGGAATGAAGCTGTGTCAGGGGAGGTTTAGGCTAGTTATAAGGCAAAGATTTGTCACCCAGAAGGTAGTTTGTCACTGGAACAAGGTCCCTAGGAAGTGGTCACAGAACCAAGCCTGATGGAGCTCGAGAAGAGATTGAACAATGCTCTCAGACAATGGTGACTCTTGGGTGACTCTCAGGGCTGCCCTGTGCAGGGCCAGGGGCTGGACTTCAGTGATCCTTGTGAGCCCCTTCCAGCTCAGGAGATTCTATGATTCCATGGTTTCAGTGTGGTTGTAGCAGCTGTGAAGCACCCACTCCACAATGACAGAAGTGTCACCCATGATGCAAGCTTGCTGACATCATGCAACCAACCCAGTGCAATTAGGAGAGGAGCACAGAAAACATGGACATGAATCTAGGAAACCATCAATCTCCATTGGTCTTGCACTGTGCCTTAATAATTTCCCGTTCTGAAGAGGAGGAGCTCACACATTTTAGCTTTCTGCTACGGCTGAACAACTTAGAATTTGGGGTTGATAGGGTAGTGAAGCTGGTGTCTGGGGATCCCTGCATCTCAATGCACTGAGCAGTAGAGTAGAAACAGCTTTAGTAATTCTGGCAATTCACTATGCAGTATTAATATTTCAGTGTGCACATTTTGTAATACTGCATGTGTGGACTGTGTGCTTCTGCTGGAATTTTGTGAAGCGTATTTGATTTTACCACCTCACTGAAAAACTGGCATTAAATGGATATACTATAAAATACAGCAGAGAAATCCAGCTGAAGTGTTTTATGCATATTCCAAAGGGCACAGTTTAACTTGACAGATATCTTTATTTACATTTATGTTCCTTGCCTGTCTTGTGAACCAAGGAGAGAAAAAATGTGAAATATAAAATATAGAAAAATAGAGGGATTTTTTGGATATTCAGAGGAAAAAAGATTAGTATCACTCAAATTGTCCTTTTAAAATTTTACTAACCAGCTCAAATAGTAAAGGATATTTATTTAGCCTTACTTTTCATCATAAAATTCCTCTTTAGCTCTATTAAAATAATTTACTTTAGTGCTTTTGCATCAAAGCTATTTGCTTTTCCTATATCTATATGAACCACTTCAAAATTGTCTTATTCTTTTATGAAAGTAAAATAGACATATAGACATTTTTTATTTCAGCATGGTTTTAATTTTTTCTTTTTTTCATTTAAATGTTTTAATTTATTTATATTTTAAATGAGCAAATATAGACAGATTTCCTGTACTAGCTAATTCAAACTAACAATTTTTAAAGCTGAATTTATAAAAAACAAGAATAAATCTTAAGAATTTTCTGATTCATTATAGTTCAATCAATTAGTTATTCATTAATCAACAATGTTGTTACTCAAGAAAAAAAATAACTTATTAGAACAAATGTACATATAATGTTCTGAAAGCTAATGGTGTCCTCACCATATATTATTTACAATGTCATGTTTACAATGTCCTAGGTTTCTTGGAGCAGTATTTTATGTAACCATTGCAATCTGCAATGACTTCAAATATTGATTTTCTGCAATGAAATATCTCCTTCCCTTTTCTGCCCATGGTTTAGAGAGATTTCTATATATACCTGTGAACTCAGAGAATTGAAAGCTAATGTGGAAAACTGCTGCAAGGTTTGCCTTACTGTACTTTTTAAAGTTCCAAAGTCATCATCTTGACATCAAAAATGCTGGCTGTGTTTGTTTTAGTCAAAACCTAAGCAGATGTTGCTTGTTGTACCAGAGCCAAAGATTATATTTTCAGTATATTCCCAGGTAGACACTCATCAGAGGCAGTTAACAATTGTTAAGCAGAAATGGAACTTCTTAATCAGATGTTGACCAAATAAAAAATCTGTTGGGAATGAGATGTTGGACCATGTATTTATTTGCAGTTCACTTTTGAAGTAAATTGTTACATGAATGTAAAATTTGCTTTAAATCTATTTAAAATAAACTGAGATAGCTTGATGCAGAAAAATCTGATCAGTTTAAAACTACAAAAGTTAGCTGTTTCATTAAATTTTCTGGGTCACTCTGGAAATCCTAAGCTTCACTTTTAATAAAATGAAAATAAGTGCACTGTCAGCAATTGTATCTGTGTTAATTAAAGTATTAGAGACAGATTGTGTAATTACATGTGCAATGATGGCATTCTATCTGCCTAAAATCTAGATAAGTCCCTTTTATGGAAGTTATTAAAAATAAAAATAAAAGGAGTTAGTAATTCTCATGGATTATTATGCTGTGATTCCTGTCTCTGTCATATTTTCTGAAAAATCCCTTCGCCAAGACTTCTTCTCATAAGAAGCTGAGAAGTCTCAAAGAAAAAGAAAAATAATATTATCTCATTTGCTTTTCCTGTGTTTTGCTGCTTTGGAATGTGGCTTGAGATGGTTTATCCAACATGTGAATTGTTTTTACATAATGACCAATCACAGTCAAGCTGTGTCGGGACTCCAGCGAAAGTCATGGGTTTTTCATTAGTATCTTGTTAAGCCTTCTCTATTCTTTAGTATAGTTTAGTAAAGTATTCTTTAATACAATATAGTAACATAAAATAATAAATTAGCCTTCTAAGAACATGGAGTCAGATTTATTCCTTCCTGCCATGGGAAACTCCTGAAAATACCACAGATTCCTTCAGAGATTTAAATAAATGATGAAGAAAAACAACAAACAAATTGGCTCTGCTTGGAATCACACAGCCATATACAACAGGTTTGACTTTTCATACAGCCAGTAAATGGGGATGCTGGTGCAGATACCCACTTTAGTAACACCTAAACTATCCATGGTGTGAATACAGTATAAATACATTTGTGCAGCACATATTACACTGTGATTATGAATCTGCAAGTACATAGCCTATAGCCTGAAGCATATAAATTTGCATAGTACTGTTCTATGCTGCATAAGAAGAGAGAGGCAAATTTATCTCCTGAGCTGGTTTCTACCTAAGAGATGTATCTCTTCATCAAGATTCATTTCAGGCCACAGCCACGTTCATAATTACTGTTCTCTCTTCCAAAAAGACCTTTTTTGCTTTTCCAGAAACTTAAGCTGGTCTGTGCAGCCCTGTGCATTTACACATCTTATTTCTTGCTCCAGCATGAGGTATAGAACTGCTTTATGACCTAAGGATGAGCCATGTACTTCTGTCCTACAAGAAAATTGTACAGGAAGCAAGAGAGGGGCTGGAGGTACACAGCCACTCAAAACTGAAGTTAGTCTCGGCGGTGAACCCAGAGTCCAGAGTTCTCATTCTTAGACAATTACGTGGATCCAAATAATGGAATCATATGTGTGGAAAGACTGGATGGCTGGATTTCTAGTGTTGTGGAACAACTTCAGCTGTCTCTAAAGTCACATTCCAAGGAAAGTTTTAAATTAACTTTTGCTAGAATTAGCACAGAAATTTAATCTTACCTAACAATATCTTACAAAACTTCAAGATTATCTATGCAATCCTAATTTTTTCCTTGTGTGCATTAGGGCACAGTTTTCAATTATATCTTCTCACTCCTTTTTTTTTTCCTTGGGAGTCTTGGCTCTTTCCTTAAAAACTTTGGAATCAGTAAAAGCTTTTCTAGTCTGGAAAGGAACTATGACAGAAGAAAATATGTTGGGTATGATCTTTGCCATCTATAAAAATAATTCTGAAAATTGTATTCACTCAGTTAGAACGGCGTCCTGTACTATAGGCATTATTGCCATTCAGAATTAGAAATGACGACAGAAAATTTGGGTTCTTTACAAAAACAAAGCCAGACCAAAAAGAAATATCTTACTACCTTAAACTTAATATTAATGGAAATAAATAAATCTTACTTGTATCTACTTTTAATGGAACTAAAATTTCCATTTAAACTTCCATTTTTACTTCCATTTTAAATGGAATCATCTTACATCCTTATATGTAAGGGGGATCTTATTAAAGTTCACAGGTCTGCTGCTCATTGTACTAGGATCATTTTTTCTAAAAGGCATTTCTACCTGCAAAGACAGAATATATATAGTTGCAAGTTATGGAACTAACTCAGGCATATTTAATTGCCAAAGAACTTTTGAAACATTATTAGAAAAATAATACCTCTGTCTCTAGAAAGGTGTCAGGATACAAGCAGATCTGCCAGCATAAGCAGACATCTTTTAAAAGAAAATGAATCCTCAGTGGATTCCATTGTGGAAAAAGAGAGACTGATATTCTGTATACTGAAAGGTAAAGAATGAGTTTTACAGTGGTGTCTCAGCTGCTTTTAAATCCCAAAGGATGAGAAGAATTAAACATTATATTCTTATGTCTGAATAGCAGGAAAATGTATGACATAAGAGGCCTCTGGAGCTGAAAATGGTCCCTCAGAGAAAGAACTCATAGGGGAGATTTGGTAATATAGTGATAAAAGACATTGGGGGAAAATAAAAGCCTTTTTGTTGTTTCATAAAAGAAGAATGCATCTGCTTCTTTCCCACAGTGCAAGTGAGCCGTTAACTCTGGAGAAGTGTGACAGGAAATCTTCCACACCTTGGCACAGCGCTGGGATGCTCTGGCTCTAGCCCGGCTCTTCTCTGATGGTGTTACAAAGCCGCCTTTCTTTCACCCAGAGAAGTCTGTAGCAGCCACCAGTCTGTGCCAGTCTGAATCTGTGCAGGGAGGGAAAGCCAGAGCACAGTCTCACTGCGGTTCTCCCTTTGGAGATGGTTGGCACTGCAACCCTCCAGTGGTCAGCTGCTTGCACACCTCTGCAGCAACTGGACCAAAATTCCAGCTCTGTGCTATTTATAACTGAACCACGAGGCGCTGCATTTTCTCCATTGCCTCCGTGTACTTCATGGCCAGAACCAAGCACATGTGTCCAAACAACTGACCTTTGGTTGATGTTATCGGTTAATAGTCATTTTGCAAAAGGTTGCCATGGTTGTTTTGGTACAGGATAGAGTCCCTTGATTACAGAGATAAATTGCTGCAGATGTTAAATCCCTATTTTTTGACAAAGCAATTCTGCTAAAAATTGGTATGAGTGTAACACAGAAGAAATTCAGTCTTACAGTTTGTAATAACAGTTATGGTACAATTAAAAACATGTTAGTAGAAGCTGTCAGGCAGGAGTGCCATATGTGTCAGGAAATCCAAGAGGCTTGGAGTAGCTCCACTTTTCTCTAGGAGCTATTTGAACTAAAATGTGCTCTTTTAATCCATTTTGCCAATCTAAGTAAGCTTACACATTAAAAAACAATGAATGTTTAAACTGTTTTCAGGACTGTTATAGTCTGATTTGATTTTTTCATAGAAATCAGCCACTGTTGACCCCTTGGAGAGGAAAAAAGTGGGAGAAAAAACGTTCATACAAATAATACTATTATGAAAGCTGCTAATGACTGAGATCCAAGAATCATCTGTATCTATGAGGATTAGAGATGGAACTCAATTAACACATCAGAACTTTGCTTTTCACTCAGGAGATGGAGCAGTTAGTGCTCCTTAAAATAATAAGGAAGATGAATGGGCAGATCTCTGCAGTAAGTCTGCGTGGTATGTCAGAGGTTAGCCATGTACATTTATGGATTTGCCAAGTTGAAAAAGTGTAAGGATAGATAGAGTGAACAGAGGGAAAAATGGATGAGATGGAGACAGTCTGGAACAGCAGCTGAAGGTCAGAAAAATTCTAGAGGAAATAAGTCTGTCTAGAGCTATCAGGTCAGAATCTCCTTCCTCAAGTGTCCTGTGTTTCATGCTGATGACCTGTCTGTAGGTCAGGATTAAAATGTTAACACTGTGCTCATGAGGAGGTAGGTGCCAGATAGCTGTTCTGTGGCAAGCCAAGCCAGGAAAAAATCTCTACTGAAGTTTATGCCAGTTGTATGTGCTAATGTGTGAATGACTGGAGAGTCTAGACTTGAGACCACGATGAAATATGTGCTAAGTGATAAACCTGGAGTTTCCTGGGCACATAATTGAAAAATCTGATGGGTTTCCAACAGCTAGCTTTAATGACTGTGGATTTGTTGTACATTTGTGGAAAACAACAACAACAAAAATAGAACAAGTCCCAGATAGTTCCCAGAAGCAGCTGTGACAATAATCTTTCTGGTGAATGGACTGAGTTCCATCTAAAAACATTTGAAGATTTTGTCTCTCTATCCAAAACAAAGGTGGACTTCTTTGGAAATTAAACACCTCTTGGTGTTATATAATGTAAACTCTTGGACTAATACACACAAATCTTCTGTTGTCTTCAATGGCATGAAGATTGGTGGGTTTGCAAGTCTCACTATATTCTGTTACCATATTTTGCAGCATTATTTTGGATAAATAGAAGTGTCTTGTTTTTTAAAGCAGCTTTAGAAGCATTGCAGCTGTATTTTTTTGATTGTTATCCCTTTTATACTCCCCATGGAAAAAGTCTTGTCTTTATGTAGTTTTCTATTATTCTCATGAAAATTTGCACTTTTCCTGGTTTGATTTCCTGCTGTTTGTTAGTCTTTCATACATTTAAGTTTCTTGTATAACTGACTTTCCTCTTCTTATGTACCAACACAACTTCCCAAACTCTTTCCTTAATAGAGCTCCCCTATAATCATGAAAGACCTAAACATCTATTGTTCCAGTACTCACACAGTCTCCATCTCCCTAGAGTAGTTCTTACTGTGAAAACATTTCAGTTACAAAGACCAAAATCTCCTTCTTATTCCTGGTACTTAAACCATCCAATCATTCTGCAGCACTTTCACTGTTTGTTTAGTAACATCACTGAATCTCACCTAAATCTCTGAAAATAGTTAGCTGGTATCTAATTAAATAGGAACCTTGAACCATTTATTGTAAGAATGCTAGAGGGGAAAAAAGAAAATTCTAATTAGACTCCTGGCCTGCACATCCCTCAAAAAAAAAAAAAAAAAAAGTCAGTGAAGCAGAGACCAGTATTCAAGGATATCATATGGCAAGTAGGAAATAAAAGAAAACATTTTGAAAAATGAATGCAGGAGGAAGAACATAAAGAGCAGGACTGAAGGTTAATACCAGCGTCACAATAAGGCAGATTTATGTGAGGAACCATAGACCTTTTACTGGAGGAAGGACAGGAAGGAAGTATTTCTGCCAGGGACAAGAACACCTATTTCTGAAAAGCAATGAAGAATTCACTCTGTAATAAATTTCAAGACTAATTCTCTTCCAAGGCTCCTATTTAATTAGAACAAGGCTGACAATTCCCAGACAGAATTCAGAGGATCTTCGGTGATACCATTAGATTAACCCTTCAAGGAAGTGCTGAGAGAAGTACAAATGAGGATTTTCATGCCTTCCTGACAATGTTAACTGGATGCCACTTGCTATTCTCAAACTACTGTGGGTCAGAGACAGCTAAACCATCATTCCCTTGTGTGTAATTGTTATACATTATAAAGCCTATGAAAATGAATCCAGCTTCTACTGGGGGCAAATTTGCACTGTGAAGAATGCAGTTTTATTTTCTCTTTTTTCCATCAATCTCCAAAACATAATGTAATATCCTTCTCTTCCTCAGATAGCAGTCTCTCCAGAAGTAAAATTACATTCATTTTTTACTAATTACATTTTAAAGTTTGGCACCCTAATATGACCATTATGAATGTAATTTTAGTGGCTCTTAACTCTGCCAGAAGCAACAAGTATCAGTTCCTCTAAAGTGTGACATGAACTGTTAATTAGACTCAGATGTTCAGCTTTAGTTTCCCATTTTGTAGCTATTAGGAACATGCTAATTATAACACAGCAGGTAAATAACAATCTGAAACTCTATTTCATAGCAATTACAAAGAAGCCAAGATAAATGTGCAAGTTACCAATGCATTTAAAATGCATAGTGTGCTTAATGACAGCTTACACATATTACAAAACTTGACTGTTAGTAACAGTCAAACATTTACACAATAGTCAAACGTTTGTACAATAGAAGAGTGCATTTTGATGAGAGGACAGGGAGATCTGTAGTGTTACTGCATCTTCCATCTCCATGTATACAGGACAGGATAAGCAAATGCAATCCTTGGTATAGAGGACGGAAGTATCTTGCTTCTGATTGTCACTGTTCTCTGGTGCCATGCGAGCACAAGTGTAATAAGAACTGACAGAGGCCAATAAAACCCACAGGTTTGACCAACCTGTTGATATGACAGGGTGTGTTAGAAAATACAAGATGACTCAGTATTTCCATCTATTGGAGTTCTGACAGCTTTGTGGCAAAGTAATGCATCGAGTGTGACTTTGATATGGAGTAGCACTGCTTGCTACTGGCTCCAGTAAGTTCAGTGAGCAGAGCATTCAGAAATAGCTCTGTCCTTCTTGAGGTTGAGCATTAAATTTGTTTTTTTAATTAGTTGTAAACTGAAACTTTTAAGGTTTTGGTTTTGTTTGTTTGTTTGTTTTTCACCTTGCCATCACACTTCTGTCCAAGCTCAGATCTTTTTTTCCTAGGTCACTGTTTTAAGGGCAAGAGACACAGCTGGGTAACCACAATAACTTAAACCACCTTTAATTACAAAGCAGCCTTGAACACAAACTTACAGCCTTACAAGACAAGCTGATATCACTACAGATGAGAATATTTGTACCTCACCATAAAAGAACACTATGTCCTACAGCAAAAAAAGGGCAGATCAATAGCATGCTGACATTCCCTCAGGCTCATTATTTCATTAAAAAAAAAATAGTGGTAAAGCAAAAAAAAAAAAAAAAGTGGTAAAGCAGTAGGAATGTTAAAAAGATACACACACAAGCTAAGAAAGTTTTCATAAGAGGCATTACATGAACCAAATACCAGCTTTTTCTGAAGGACTACATTTTGGTTAGCCTGGATCTTCTGTGCGATCTTATGATTTTTTTATCATATATTTACTGACTCTTTCCTGTACCAAATTTTCATAATTCCCACTACACTTTATGATGCCTTTGGTGAATATAAATTTCAGGGGCCAGAGATTCCAGGCATGATAAGAAAAAGATCTTAGTACTGGAACTTCTTTCTATATACAGAGGGCTGGTTGAGGCCTTGCAGGACCAGGAGGGAAATCTTCAGAAAGACATCACCAAGGAGTATAAAGCTCTTAGGAAGGGGTCACCCCATATACCCAAATTAAGAGCACACCTCTGACATTCCCCATGCCTGACAGTGAAATAACATTCAGTCAATAGCATTAAGAAAATAACAGTCAATAGCATTAAGAAAATTTACAGAAATTACATTCCTTTTGTGATTTCCAAACTTTGAAATCAGAGTTGGAGCAGATTTTGAAGTGGTTTCCTTGAGTTTTAGAGTGTAACTTTTGAAAATGTTACTCATTTGTTCCCTCTTTACTCTTCTACACAAAGCCAGTGTTATCATACTTTCCCTAATTATCTATATTTACATGTTCTATTGAATTTCCTCTGAAGCAGGTTCTCAGGTTTTTTTTTTTTTTGGCATATGGATCTTGCATGGATGGCTCCTTTGAGCCCATATCCCTAATATGCCTCCTGCCTTGTCATACCCTGCAAAGCAAAACTTCCCATGTGTATTCATTATTTTTCTCTGCTAACAGATACAATGTGAAGGGCAATTTCTTTCTGCTTCTTGAAAAGGTTTTGTGGTAAATAAAGAGTTGTAATTCACATAGCTGCAATATAGAGCAATACACAAAATACAGTCACATAGGATTGCCAGCATTATCAAAGGCTGGTGACATGATTGAACTGAAAACAGACACACTGACCTCATCTTCAAGGGTTTGACACATTTTCCCATGTGCAGTCATTTAAAATCCAACCAGAACCCTGGTAAAATACCTTTCCATGTCTGCTCAGTGTCACCCAGTGTTCTGCACATTGGTGCACTTCATTTAGGATTCCTGACTAAATGTATCCCCCATCCCCATCCCTTTTCTGAAAATCAGATCCTTGGCACATCTATAGCAGAAACTGGGAATGTGTAAGTGGAAATATATTAAATTATCCCCCCTTTCCCCTCTCTTTACAAATAGCATTGTTAGTAAAATGCAAGTGTAAGTCAGTGTTACAGCTTTCCCTAGAGGGTGCTGCCCTCAGTATAATCCTTTCATTACAAAACATGTCTGATGATCAGATCCCATTAGTTAAATCTGTTTCTTCACTAGTGAAATTAGAAAAATGCAATAACTGTGTCAAGAAAAAAATATTTTAAATTCTCTTAAAATTCATATCAATGGAATTCTGAGAGAAAATAGCTAGAAAAAGGTAAGACAGGCCTTGCACAAATGTAACAGGGGAGGGAAAATGGAAGAGAAGTATAAAATAAAAATGGGCAGCATTTTCCCCCTCTCCCCTGCAAATGGTAGAGCAGCTAAAAGGAAGCAACAGAGCCTGAAAATCACAGAGCAAGAATATAAAAAATGGAAACAGACAGAGGAAATTAATAATTTCCTGTACAACAGAACAATGTTTTCAAGATAAACAATAGGCTTACAAATGAAAACAACAAAGGAGAAAAAAGTTTCTAGAGAACATTCTTTCTTTATGAAATGCTAAACAGCCCAGATTCAATGTATGTTCTGAAAGAAACCTTTTCAAGAAAAAGTTTTGTGATTGGGCTAAATTTAGCTAATATATTTTCTTGGGGTTTTTTTAATTCAATCAAGTAGATCTGAAATGTAGAAAAATATTTAGCCCAGAAGATATATTAGAGTAACAGCTTTTCATGTGGATATCAGGAATAGACAGCTAGAATGCTCTTTGCATAAAATTGTGTGTGCTTCTTTATGATAGTTGTGTTATTTGCATTAAATAGCAAGCTAAGGATACATTATGTTAAATTATCTAGGACATTATTAACACATGAATAAAACATGCTTTTGATAATGTAAAGTAATACTTTTGGTCTGTGAGAGTCCCTAACATTTAATGGAGAGGAAAAGGAGCAAAGCTCAGCATGGGCCAGCATACAGTGCTATCCCTCTGCTCACATGGGTGATACTGATTTGCATCAAGTGAGGGTTTGGAATGAATCGCTCCCCTTTCCCATTGACAGTCACCAAGCAAAGCAGATTTAGGAACACCACGTGATGTGGTGCAAGAAAACTGATCTGTGGCCATTCAATCTCCTGCAGTTTGTGAGCAACTCCAGAACAGCTCCCACTCCCAGGCAAGGTCACACAAATAGCAATGTGTTTTTGATGTCTAAAGGTTCCCAAGCAGTTCAAATTCCCAGCTTTGGGAGCAGCTGAGCCAAGCACAGGCTGGTGAGTCTGATGTCAGTGGCTGCTATGATGTCCAAAGGAATCTCCAAGCATATGCTGCAGACCTCATAAGAAACTTATGTCTCACAGATCTGCATTGTATTTCAGGGTCACAGTAAATGGTCAGCACTGTGCAATGGACAGAGATTCAGGTCAGTGAGATAAGACTCAAGGCAGAAAATTTGTTCAGGCTTCAGATCTTAATTCCCTTGCACCACTGGAAAACCAACAAAAGTAGCTTCAAGCTTGTTATTTGAGAACTAAGTATTCACTCATTATTGGCTAAAATCTCTATTTTTCCTTCTAGCTAGGACTAAGACTGCAACTACTGCATAAGGCATAAGAAGATAAGAAGTATAGGGTTTCTTTTTCTATGTTGTTGTACTTTAGTACTTCTGGATGCTAACTTATTTTGATGATCACTAAAAGTTTTAAAAACAGTTGCAAATTAATTTCCTGGCCAGAGGAAAATGGCAGATAATTTATATAGCCTGTAGAGCCTCCTACTTGTCATGGTTGACAAGGAAGACATGATGAGGTTTTTTTTGCTTCATTTCCCTGACTATTTTGACATGAAAATGAGGGGAGGATGTGATGTGATTGCAATGCACATATGAGAAAAGGAGAGGAGGCACTGAAATTTTCCTACTAAATTACAAATCATAGGCTTATATGAGACAGAATTTTTGTCTCCTGTGGATTTTATTTTAAAAAAATTTGAAAATAATTTCTGTTTAAAAGGAATAAAAACCATAGAAATAAATAATATATAAGCAATTTTCTGTTTGCTTTAAATTGTAAGGGATTTTATCTATCACTTATACTGATTACATTGCTTTACACTGAGCTCTCATCTTCAAAAGATGTTTTGGCCCTAAACTCATCCTGTCAGGAGTCCTTTATTCTTAACAAAATGTAATATTAGAAGTTGATAATGGGAACAAACAATCTGTCCCAAAGAATTTTGTGGATTTTTAGCTAGACCACCTGTCAGTCCCAGCAGCTGTCTGAGTTTACTTCATTAAGAAAGGAGTTCAAGCCTGTAGAATACTTCAGCCACTAAAGGTTTTTACTGATGCAGCTGCAAAAAAATTATATATTTTTACATTATTTATTTAATATTCAGCTCTGTGTGTGTTTGGACAACATCGGTGTTGGAAGTCATTGGAAGTCAGTGAGATACTTTGGGGGTTCTTTAAGGTAAAAATTCTGTTTAGCTTAATTACGTAGTGGGAAGATGACAGAAATACTTTGCACAAACAGAACAATGCGCAGGGATTACAATTATTTGTTTTACTAATTAAACCTCCCATTTGGCCTCTTTGTTACAAGCTTGATTTTATAAACTCACCATGCATGTCATTCCATGAGTCATGGAGTAGTCTAACTGGTGGACTACATATAAATTTCATCTCCTATTAGAGAATTTACTGGGATTCTGTTGTGTGTTTGGATGTCTGTTTTTGTTTGCTGAAAATGCTCTGAAACAGTGAAAATCGATCAAAATTAAAAGCAAGTAAAACACCAGGGGTTTGATTCAAAGGTCATTAAAATCAGTGGAAAGTTTTAATGGATGTCACAGTTTAAGACATTACAACAGTAATGCTGGTGACACCAAGTTGGACAGGACTGTTGATCTGCTGGAGGGCAGGAAGGCTCTGCAGAGGGATCTGGACAGGCTGGATCAGTATGGCAAGGCCAACAGTATGAGGTTCAACAAGACAGAGTGCTGGTCATCAGCCATGAGTCACAACTACTCCATGCAGCTCTTGAGGCAGAGTGCCTGGAAAGCTGGACAGCAGAAAAGGACCTGAGGGTGCTGGTCAGCAGCTAAACACAATGCTAAACAGAGTGCCCAAGTGGCCAAGAAGGTCAATGGACTTATAACAAAACCAGTGCGGCCAACAAGGCCAGGGCAGGGATTTCCCCCCTGAACTCAGCACTGGTGAGGCCACAGCTAGAGTCAGGTGTGCAGTTCTGGGCCCCTCTCTGAAAAAAAAGACATTGAGGTGATGGAGCAACTCCAGTGAAGGACAACAGAACTGGTGAAGGGTCTATGGAGAATCAGTCCTATGTGAAGTGGCTGAAGGAGCTGGGGGTGTCAAGCCTGGAGAAAAGAAGGCCCAGGGGAGACCTTATTCCTCTCTACAACTGTCTGAAAGGAGAATGGAGACAGGATCAGCCTCTTCTTCCAGGGAATCAGCGACAGGACACAGAGACCACAGCCTCAAGCTGCACCAGGGGAAGTTCAGGTTGGGCACCAGGAAGGATTTCTTCACTGAAAGGGTGGTTAAGAATTGGAGCAAGCTGTCTGGGAAGGATGTGGAGTCACCATCCCCAGAAATGTTCAAGAAACAGCTAGACATGGCACTCAGTGCTCTTTTCAGTTGGTGTGGTAGTATTTGTTCAAAGGTTGCACTCAGTGATCTTGGAGGTCTTTTCCAACCTTAATGAGTCATTTCCTCTATGGTTCTGTGATAAATACAGAAGGGTTTTATAACTTCATTTTAATTGGAAAGAAAAAAGTTTAATAGGACTGTATTTATAGTTCTGAATTATATTCCTGCCTAATATTCTTTGAGTATGGAAAAAAAATAAAACTCTTTTTTCTCTTTGAATAATTTTAGTAAGATGAAGACTCTTCAAGAAAAATTAGAGTTCACATTGTTTTGCCTACAAAAAGTGAAAGTACACCACTCTGATAGAAACCTGATAAAAACAGAGGATGCCATAAAAGGGGCCCATGATTAAGGTCTATATTATAGAGTTGTTATTACAGTTACCAAGGGTGAATGACTCTTTGCACACACCAAATACAAAGTTATTTTAATTTTGTTTTTGTTTTCAGTCCTATGTCTCTATACGTTTTGGTTAGGCACTACTGAAAATGAGTGCTATGAATCCACCAAAAACCCAGTTCCCTGGGGTACTGGGACACTATCTCCCACCACAAGGAAAGATGTTAGTCCTCACCAGGGCTTACAGGAAAATGCTTACAGGAAAATTAGCACCATAGAAGCTATCCTTTAATTTACCAAACAAGCTGTGAAAGTAGAAACAGCAGAAGACGTGGGTAAAAGGGACAAAATTTTTTTTCCAAGCATATTATATTTGTATCCCTCAATAAATACATTTTTTGATGCACAAGAATTTGAAGAGGTCATGTAGTGGCTCCAACAATATAATAGATTTTATAAGTTTTATAGAAACAGCATTTTCATAGGTGATTCTGAATAAAGTCAGGAAATGACAGAATTAAGAAGAAAGCAGTCAATAAACAAGCAGTATAAAAATATTCAGGGCCTCATAGTTTGTGCATAATACTATATATGGTTATATACATGTATTTATATATTATGTGTATATTATATTTTATTCCTAAAGACTACATATATAAAACATGCATGTCTATATACACATATGCATATAATTTGATTTTATTGCTTGATATATAACATACCAAAAAAAATAACATGCTACAATCTAATATACAGAGAGAGAGAGGCACTCATATACATGTACATACATATGTTCTGCATTTATGACATTTCAATATTGACTTTTTCGATTTGAGCATCTTTGAAACTTCAAGCAAGGACTGTTCTTTAGAAAGACTTGCCTCTGTAAAAACTCCCTACTTCTTGGGATTTTATGGTGTTGGGAAAACCTTTATAGTTTCATAACATGTATGCATATTTTCTTTGCCAAATGAGGAACATTTTTGGCCTAGTTTTAGGTAATTTTTATCAACATTATCACCAGTTATTAGTAACTTGGCACATAAGCAAGTACTAAACGAGTGTGCAGTGAAATTTAAAACAGCCAAGACCAAAGTAAGACACAGTAGGCAGATTATTGGCATCAAAATATTTCAAAATTAAGAACACTTTGATTAATTTTAACTGTTTCCAAGAAGCTAAAATTCTAGTAGCTGAATCCAAAATAACAACTTTCCTCTGAACCTTAGTGCTTTGGCTTCAGAGAGCTTTGATTAATCAAAATTCACACAAAATAAAGGGGGTGGGCATGAAGGAACTTTAAAAAATATTTCAGTATTCCAAATCTTTGCTGTGTGCTTAGATAAATGCCTATATGCTTTGCTCATGATTCTCTGTGCCAAATTTCTACCAGCAGCAGCTTGTTGCTATAAGAAGAACAGCACAGACAAGAAGATAGTGAACCAGGTGACAGAGTGAACCATGTGCATCTGACTCTGGAGACTGGGTCGCCTGCATCAGCTGGGGACAAATGAAGCTGAATATAGCAATCCAATGTTAGTGTCTGCCAAAACCCAACACAATTTGGCTAATTCTTTCCTCCTGATATGATTATCTGTTTAGCTGAAGAGTTACCATATTCATTATAATTCTGAACATCTCCTCAATCTATATTAATTATATGGATAATATTATTTAAAATACAGAGCTCACAGAGTCACATCACCAGTCAAGGAAGCACATTAGCCTCAGGCTAATTGCTCAAGTAAATTGCTGGGCTTCTGTACATACAATTTAGACCATAATTCTGTTCACAACATAAATAATCACTAACTTTGCCTAAGTTATCCTTTTGGTATAAGTTCCTATTTATGCTTAAAAGAGGAAATTTTCTCCCAAGTAAATTTAAAAAAAAAAAAATTTCTCTTCAGATATCTGTAATTGGAAAGTCACTCCCTGAGCAGTGTCAGTGCTTGTTTATCATGAAATGGAGGCATGATAAGAATTAAAGTAGAAACCAGTATGCACACAGATTGAATGGGATCTTGCTTTGTAAACCAATTGTAAATCTAAGCAGCAAATGTATTCTATTGGAAAAGACAAGCTAAATGGTGAGTGATAAGCCAGTTGCAATGCAAAAATCACAAAGCCAATTATATGAGTTATAATTAATAGAACAATAAACATAGAAAACTGCAGATACATTTAGTTGATTTTGTTGACAATCAACCAATGCCACCAAGTTCATGAATTTTAGCCTTGCAGGGAGGATTAATGTAGATGCATTTTGCAAAGCAGACTGAGAGCATTTTCCCTTGCACAAGAAAAAACCAGCTGAGATATCTGGATACACTAAGAAATCATAAAGCACATAGAAATAAGTGGCCATCATTCTTGGAACAGTATTTTAAAAAAACCAAAAAGAAAGCTGGTTTGGCAATAATTACTGCCATTCCAGATGAGGCAATTAGAACCTCAGCTTACTAAAAATGTCATATTGTTTAAGACATCACGACTAAGTCAAGACCCTGGCTTAGGAAGTGGGTCAGGAGTAAAGAGAAATGCACTGTGTCTGCTTTAAAAACAATCAGGCTCTGTGGGGGGGAAGCATGGGACTGTGGAATAGAAACATTAACTAGCAGATTCACTGAAATCAGACCAAATCAGATTTAAATCAGGATACATTTTCAGTGCAAAGATGTGTTAGAAACAAGATGTATAGCTATTTCCACCAGCAAACTTTTAATTCCATAAACCTGTCACCAGTCACAAATTAAAATGTTTTCTGCCTTAGACTGATCAATGCCACCCTAAACACACCTCCCCAAACATGACAGGTAATTTGCATAAATTCTCTTCTCTGCTGAGAAGAATTATGCTTTTCCATGGGAAATGACCGAGCCTGGTGCTGTCTCTGCTTGCACTTCACATTCCCTGGGTTAATTGATCCTCCAGCACAGGAGGCACATTCTGATCTGATATTCACGTTCCTTTGAAGTCCCTAGTAGTGTTTCTGCTGACTTCAAACAGCTTGGAAATAGCTGTTATAGGTAAACAGGAAAGAAAAATAAGGTAAGCAAGGAAAATTAGCTTGAAAAAAAATACTGTTGGTACTGATCTAGAAAGAAAACATATACATGACACAGCATGTGGTAACAAAGAATTCTCATGTAAAAGCTGCATCATAAACAATCAATTTCACATGCACAGGCATTTAGGAGGGAAGTTTCAGCAAAATTATCCAGATTTCAAGTGGTACATTGCTTTAGTTAATGCTTCAGTATAGCTCCCTGATGAGGTAACATTTCCCAGACGAGTTTCGTGCCAGCAGACCCCTCAGACTATTGCTACCATTACTTGACCCATCGAGGCTGACAGCCTGGAAGCTCTGTGTGCCCAAGACTGCCTCTGAACCAACACACCCTGCCTCCAGACATCACCTCCTGCTGGATGTGACCTCCCACACCTGCCAGGCACTGTGCCTGCACCCTGTGAGCTTGGGTCCAATGATAAATTAGGGACTCCCTGCCTTGGTCTCCATTTGTACCACAAGCATGCTTTCAGGAGCATTAATAATCCATGGTACCTGCTGCTTCTGAAGATACTAAATTAATCAGAAGGTTTCATCACAGCTGCACAAATGTTCCAGGTATCTCTGGCTGCTCCCAGTCTGCTCAGGTTTGCCCATTGCAAAATGAGTTCCCTTCTATCTGTTCAAAGCCTTCAGTTACTAAAAAAATGAGGTAACCTTCTGCATGAAGGAGTATTTGCTTGACTAGTATGGTTTTCTAATCCTAGGCTGTTGTTTTGAAAATCAGAGCCTTAAAATGATGCAACTGTGCTTTTGAAAAAATTTTAAAAGACTGCCCATGGCTGATTTAAAAGCATGAGGGAATACAAGCTCACTCTGCACTGCAAATATTTTGCTCAGCAAGACACAGTCACAGTTCCAGTGCTATAAGCAAAGTCCTGATGTCAGCTACAGTGATGTTCTGACTGTCCATCTGCTCAGGCTTTGCATTTTGCAGCAGAAATTAGTGGGGTGTGTTACCACTCTCCAGATTATATAGCTGGAGGATATTTACATACATATTTGTATATGGAAGCAGCCTTTGCCCATCTCCTTCAATAAGCTTTATGAATTGATCAGTTGAACTGGCAAGTGCTGCTGGTAATTCAAACATAAAACCATATTACTAAGTATTACTCCATCAACCTTCCTTATCTTTCTGAGATAAATCCTTCTCAGCGTAAGCTGACTGTTAAGAAATGACCATGAGATTTTTTTGGAGGCAGAAAGAAAAGTTGAGAGAAGAGTATTGCAGGAGATGTACAGAAACCTATTTCCCCTTTTCACCATTACTAATTTACACACACACATACCCATTATGTCTGTTCTATGTATTGCTACTGAATACACAGTATACTGGCTTAAAAAGGTGGATTTGGAAATGCTGATGAAAAACCTGAAAGCTAGGAAGAACTAGCCTGTTCTTTGACTTCTAGTGTATCTTGAATTTCTCTCCATTATTTTCATATTAACCTCAGTAATTTGAATTCAGCCAACATGTATTCTCAGAAGTAATTCAAACTTCATTTGAAGATCTCAAGAATAAGTGTGATAGTAAAAATACTGTTCTCATTAATATTTAGAGCTTATCTTGGTGGTTTGGCTAATTGAGCAATTATGACTTTTGAAAAATGTACTTATTTTCCCTCATCTAAATTATATAGCTTTAAGTTCAGAACATTCACTTTCATTACTTTTTTTTAAATGAGCTGGAAAAATCCTAAAATACCTACCATTTTCTTCTCCTGAAGATACTTTTACAACTGAATCACACTGCCTCTCTTACTTCCCTTAAACATACTAAAAAAAAGTTAAGCCTTCAATTCTTTGGAAGAAAGACATGTTTTACAGATCATTCATCACTTCTAGTCTTATACCTTCCTTATGTGCAAATTTTCACAATCCTTCTAAAAATGTGGAATGCCATGGGATCCAGTGTGTTCCTTCCATAGGAAAAAAAACCATTTACAGAGGTAAAGCCCTGTATTTTCTACTTCCCTCCCCCGATAAATAAGGATACCACTAGACTCTTTGTCTAATGTGTACAGTGGTATTTTTTTTAATCTGGTTCTTGGTTACTGATAAGTATATTGAGTCATGCTGCACTGAAAACTACTCCTTGAAAATCTTCAATGGAAGTTCTTGCACTAGGTACTCCATTCACCTCTTATTTCTTATTAATGACAAGGTTTGAGAGCTTCAGGTCAGCTCTCATCTAATTATCTTGAGCATAAATGCCAGATTTCAATCTGAAGATCATAAAGTACAAATCAAACTGCTTACTCAAAGGCTTTGTGTTTTACAGAGCCTTTATCAGCCAAAGTCATTATCTCAATTCAAATTGATGTTATATATTGTAAAACAGATATACTCTGGGGGGATTTTTTAGCTTCTGGAGAGTTTTTTCTGTTTTCTTTTCCCACAAAGGAGGCTACAGTGGCTGGCATTAATAATCTTGTCTCCCATCACTTCTTTATGGATTGAATCCAGTCTGAAATTTTCTGTTATTATTCCCAAGAAGACTGTGACTCTCCAAACAAAATAATGTCAGGTCTGCAGGAGAAGTAAAACAGCATTTAATGCTGGTGTCATGACAGGCTAGCTACAGAAAAAGATCAGGATTGTTAATCAGTGTAATATATGCAGCAGCAACCAGCACAGTAGATTGTCTTTCTAATTCACTGAATCTCCAGGAACTGGGGAAATTACCACCAAACATCCTACACACTGTACAAAGACTTGCATTTCACAAGGCACCCTTCCAGTTACTAAAATTTGTTATATCAGTAGAAATGCAACCCAGAGGTTTCAAATTTACTTATCTGTGACCTTTATACCTGATTTTGTATGAGCTCTGAATCCAAGTACAAAATTTGAATGATGATCACATCTTTGCTTGCAAACTTTGATCACTATTGATTTTGCCCTTTAATTTTTGTCTCAGTTGTATCAGTCAACAACAGCTTTTGAATGTATATGCTTGCCTATGTTGCTATGGTTCCCTTTACTGTGCTGAGCAAAACCCTGTGAAATTAATTTGCATTTTGCTGAGAGAAATCTGTCTTTTGCTTCTTCTCACCAGGAGATCATTCTTTGTGATATTGCAGTCTCTTGCTGAGAACACTGTCTTAAAATTGAAGAGAATTAGGCTTTTTTTTTTTGATGATAATAACAAAAAATATACGTGGTTATTCTTAAAGTAAATACCATTTTTTATCAAACTCCTGTGTTGAAGTGTAACAAAGATTATTTCATCAAGATAAAACAAGAAGACACTGTACTTAATATTTTGTTATAATTCAATAAAAAGGACACTTCAAACATTGTTTTCTTTTTTTTTCTTTAAAATTAGAAACAGAAAGAAAATAACTATGGTGCTGAAATAGGTGCAAGAAAGTAAAGAAAACTTGAAATTGTTTTCATTTTCTAGAAAATAAAACTACTAGAAAAAGGTCAGTCATATATCAAAGAAAACCTTCTAATATTTTATGTTTTAACCCCAAAATTGAGCAAAAATAGAAATAAGCTATTGCTTCCATATAAATTTTGTAAGCCAACATTTTGTGCTACTGTCGGATATACTTAATACTGATATAATCTAACTAAAGTGCTTGAAGCCATGGATTAGGGAATAAAACTCACAAAATATCTAAATCTTCTGAACTGATTGAATTTTTGGAAAAAAAAAATAAAGATACTGTAACTGCAAAATGATGTGGTAGTTTGCCAGGTTACTGAAAATGGAGGGGTATGATTTTGTTACTGCATCAGTCTAGAATGAAAAGACTGCACCCCAAAAATCTAAATGATGCTTACTGCCAGGAACTATGTGCACTCTTTCTGGTGTTACCAAGTGATAACATGGAGCTGCAACTTTTGTCTGAAAGAGAAAAGTTATTTGTTACAGGCCATCATGCAGAAGAAAGTAGACAGCATGCTCCAAGGATCTCTGGGAAAGGAAAGGCTGTAATAATAAGTGACAATACACTATTTCTCCCTATTTTAACAACAGGGAGAAATGAACCTAATCCAAACATAATTTGAGATCTAATATTACATTCCAAAATATTCAAAATGTTTTAAGTTATTCTTTGTAGTATCTGTTAAGCAGCTTGAAGCAGCTTAGATTCTAGGTCTAGCCATCAGAAGATGGTGAAATCTTCAACTCAAAATGAGAAAAGCTGATGACTAAAACAGCCATGTGTGGTATCGGAATTATTTCCTGATGCTAGACTTAGATTCATAACACCTGCAAGCTCTACAGTATCAGAAAACATTGCTAGAGTGTTTGTGTCTAACACAAATTTCCTTCTCAGAAAGAAATCTGAGAGCACATGAGCTGAACTTCACCCAAGCATAAATAAGAGCAAACATCCTCTTTGGCTTCATGTTAAAGGTCATTCTTCTTCAAAAGCTGTCAGGTGCCGGATCACAGCCGGCAATTTTTCAAGCAGAGAAGTCAAGATTTTGTAATTAAGGGAGATGATAATAGAACTACACTGATTAATGTAATTAAGTATAATCCAGCATAACTTTAAATAGCAGAAGGAAAGCTTAGTAATACCAGTGTATCAAACATCTGGTCAATGGTATTCATTGGCAAGGCAGATTGTGGAGCCACAATGACTGTAATCATCCATTATTTAAAGTAAGAATTTATATCTCTTTATCAGAGACAAAATATAAGTGGTTAAATTTTCTGTTATAGAAAACTGACTTCAAAAACTAAAAGCCAGCTTTTAAAGTTCTTCTCAATTAATGTGATTTCAGGCGTCTCTGCTACATGTCTTTTTTCACCCCAAGAGACAGTATTATTTAAGCCTGGAAAAGTCTTCATTGGAGATTCCTTAGCAATAAAAAAATTTAAACATTGTGGCCCCTTCTACAAATGTGCTGCTGGCTATTTGCACAATTAATACAAGAACATGAAATAGGATTCAGGAGAAAAGAATAGCATAGAAAGTGCTTGGATGTAACAGAAAAGAACAAGAACAAAATGAATACACTTAGAACAATCAGATAACATGTGATTTTGTATCTCTGTGCTCCCATGTGGGTTATGCATGCTTTCCCTTTCAGATGTTCCCTTAGGCATGTTGCAAGTAGGATTGCATTTAGCTGTTTGTTTACTCACCAACAGGCTTCCCAAAAGGCAAGTTTGTGTCTGTTTAAGACCTTGCTTCTCCTTTGAACATGTCTAGTTCCCTTCAAAAAACAGTCTCTACCTCTCCAGCCCCCTTTAAAGAAAACAAGTGAACTATTCTTGCAAAAAAAAAGTGTGTGTGTGCTTGGGAGAATGGGATGTCGTGAAATGAATAAAAGAATAAGAATATCAGAATCAGAATAACAATTAGAATAAAATGATGCTGAAGAAGGTATAGTAGAAGGAAATTCCCTGCCCTCAGTGAGGAGGTGCCATCAGCAGGGACAGAGAGCCCATTCCCACCCCAGGCTGCAGCCAGGCTCTGCTGGACTTACTGTGGAACATTAGCGTGAGCAAGGCTGTGCTGGAGATTCAGGCATCTGGCTGCCAGCCAGTAGAACACAGGGACCTGGAGCAGAGCATGGCTGCACAACTAGAAACAGCAGCTCAAGGATAAAAGGAAGAGACCCAGATCTCTATCCCACACAGCCCTTGCTGCCCTCCCAGCCCCCTGGGAGCGCACGCCCTCAGTGAGCAGCAGGAGGAGGCAGAAACAGGACCCCACAGTACTGCCACAGGAAGACAGCAAGGAGCCACCTTGGCTGGCGAGCTTGAGCTTTCCCAGTTGGATGAGGAAGAAGATCAAGAGCTATCTAAAGGAGAAAGCAACAAATGCCAAGAAGTGACCCAAGGGAAGGCCTGCACAGAGCCAGAGCTGACCCCAGGAGATGCTGGTTGTTACAAGGAAATTTCCAAGGGGAAGCCTGCATGGAGCAGAAGCTGACCCCAGGGAAATGCTGAACATATCACTTCATATCAGAAGGTATATATTCTGAAGGACCAGAATGTATCCCAAGGGGAAACCTGCTGTGAGACAGAGCTGTCCCCAGGAGAGACGAGTGTCTATTCAGAAGTTTTCCAAGGGGAAGCCTGCAGTGAGCAAGAGCACTCCCCACAGAGATGCTGCTAGCTACCTGGAAGAATCCAAAGGGGAATCTTGCAGTGAGCTGGAAATGTCCCAGGGAAATGCTGGTCACTACCAGGAAATGTCCCAAGGAGAAGCCTGCAGTGAGCCAGAGAGGTCCCAGGGAGCTGCTGGTAGCTATTAGGAAGCTTCCCAGGGGGAAGCCTGCATTAAACGGGAGCTGACCCCAAGAGAATCTCGTAGCTACCAGAATGTATCCTAAGTAAAAGCCTCCAGTCAGCCAGAGGTGTCCCCAGGGAATGGCGGTAGATAGCTGTAAGGGGAAGCCTGTAATGAGCCAGAGTTGACCCAGGGAGATGATGGTCAATACCAGAAGTGTCCCAAAGGGAAGCGGGTAGTGAGCCAGAGCTGTCCCAGGGAAATGCTGGTATCTGCTGGGAAGTTTCCTAATAGGAAGCCTGCAGTGAGCGAGTGCTGTCCCCAGGAGATGCTGGTAGATACTGGAGCATATCCCAAGGAAAGCCTGCAGTGAGCCACAGCTGACTTGAAGGAGATGCTGGTAGCTACCTGGAAGTATACCAAAGGGAAGCCTGCAGTGAGCCAGAGCTCTCCACAGGAGATGCTGGTAGCTACAAGAAAGTGTCCCAAGGGGAATCCTGCAGTGAGTGACTGTTGTCCCCGGGAGAGTCTCATAGCTACCACCAAGTGCCCCAAGAGGAAACCTACAGTGAGCCAGAGCTAACCCCAGGAGATGCTGGTATCTACTGGGAAGATTCCCAAATGGAGCCAGAGCCATCCCAGGGAAATGCTGGTCTGGTAGCTACGAAAAAGTGTTCCATAGGAAACAGTAGCCTGCAAGTGAGCCAGAGCTGGCCCCTGGAGATGCCGGTATCTACTGGGAAGTATCCGAAGGCAAAGCCTGCACAGCTGCCCCAGCCCCTCAGCTCCCCAGCTGGGAGCCCAGGACCTCAGCCAGCAGCCAGCTTCCCCTCAGAAACGTCCCTCCCACCTCTGGCTAGTGCTGCAGGCACCGCACAGCCTCCTCTGCTGCCCCTGCCTGGCGGCACCGCCAGAAAATCAGTGCCCACTGCCAGTGCCAGGCTGGGCCCCACAGATGGTGGCTGGTGTGCAGCCTGCCCAGCATCCTGAGGGAGCCACACAGGTTTCCTCTGCCTGGACATGTCCCTGCAGGCTGAGCAATCCCTGGCTGCTTTGGATCACCCCAAGCGGGCCTCCCCAAGACCAAGTGTTACCCATGTGGCCTGCCCCAAACCAGCACCCATGGGTTGGTGCCAGGTGGCTCAGCAATGAATCACAGAGGGTCACCAGGGAGGGAAGAGACCTTGACAGTCATCACTCCCACCATGACTCTGGCACCACCAGCATCACCCCTAAACCATGTCCCCAGCTGCCACATCCAGGTGGCTCTTGAACACTTCCAGAGATAGTGACTCCACCACCTCCCTGAGCGACTTCTTCCAACACCTGACCACTCTGACAGGGAAAATTGTTTCTGATATTTAATCAGAACCTCTCCTAGTGGAATCTAAAGCCATTTCCTCTCTTCCTGAAAGGATTACATGTGATCCTTTGGGATTTTATCCATGAGGAATGGGCATATACAGGAGGTACTGCTCCCAGTACCCCGCTGCACACTGCAGGACTGCAACACACACAATTCATCCAAACCAAATAGAAGTTGGTTTTAAGAAACAGTAGTAGGAAAAAAATAAAAAAAATAAAAAAACCCACACCCAAACAAACAAACAAAATAACCCCCCCCAAAAAAAACCACAGAAAAATAAAAGTATGAAGAATAGAAATCAGAATAATAAGAAAAAGGAAAAAAAAAAAAGAAAAATAATCAGAATCTGAATCAGAATCACATGATGTAAAAAAAAATTAGTCGTAGTAAATAAGAAGAAGAGAAGAAGAAGAAAAAGGACAAGAACGAAAATGTGAATAAGTATAATAAAAGCAATAATAATAAGAATAAGATAAGAAAAAATAGTAGTAATAGCAGGAAATAATTAAAAGAAGTAAAAATAATAAATAATAATAAGAAGTAAAAATAATAAAGAAGAATAAAATAATAAAGAAGTAAAAATAATAAAAATAATAAGAAAAATAAGAATAATAAGATCAAGAAATTGATATTATTATTACTATTATTAGTATTATTTCCTCTTTATATCTCTCTCCCTCACATTTCTTGTTAAATAAAATCTATCTTAAATAAAATCTGTATCTTGTCATCATATGGTTATCTTTGCACCTTAATTCAGGCAGGGGCATTTCTCTGTAACCTGATTTTAACACGTGAAATGGGCCTCATTGAAAGGGCTGAGAATCAGACCAATTTTATCTATTCCTACTTGACAAAATATTGTTGACAGTAGTCCTATGAAACCTCAATTAGTGTCAACATGGGAATTGCCAATACTACAATAGCAAGCTGCTTATGAAAAAAATATTTCTAGTATGTTCTTTGATGAAAGAGTGGCTGTGGAATTGAAATACTTCATTCCATTTTATACTGTTTCCCATCTCCAAGTGTTTTGCCATCAATAGTGGAAGGGACTAGCACTGGTAACACCCTTCCTTGCTGGATGGCATGTTCCTCTTCTTAGTAGCTCTTAGTGTTTCCTAGTTTTCCCAATTAGTAAGTCATGGTTTGGAGACTCTGATTATTCCAGATTAAATAATGGAGCTAGGAAGGAGGTATGTAGGCAGCAACTTAATCCTTTTTCTAAACCAGCCTGGGTGCTTATTAACTATGAACAGAGACCCAAATATATTGAATTATGATACTTCATCAGGCCCATTGCAGTCCACAGTAAAAGAAGAAAGAGAACTCTGCCTACCAGAAGGCTTCGTTTCCAACTTTCTCAAAGGGAAGGGATCAAAGCTTGCCGGAACGTATAAATCATAGAATATGCTGAGTTGGAAGGGATCCATAATGGATTTGTTCAGTGGTGGATTTGATTGAAGTATATTTCACGGAATAAAAACCTCTTTGTCTGGAAATTTACTTTTAATGAAGTTCTTTCTCGTTCATTTAAGGCTAACTACTTGTATAAATGTTCAAAAACTCCAGTAAATATGCAAATTAGTTGGGAAAAAAGTTCTTGATAGAGTTGGTCACCCAACATTAGAAGTGGAAATATACTGTACAGTTAAAAATATAATAAGGTATGAGCTGTTTCTTCCTGTTTTATTTATTTTACTAGGACAATATCAGGGAGAGGTACTGTTCTTCTTACATCCCAAGAATGTTTTCCATTTTTATGATGAGAAATAAATCCCTGTCACTCAACAGCTGAGTATTGTAACTTTTGGGAAAAAAAACGGTGTCATGAAAACTTAGACAGTGGCAGCAGCTATGAAAACTTTATTTTCCATTACTTAGACAATATTTTATGAGTGGGATCTGATGGAATACATTTGTATGATTTTTTCTGTCTTAGTTATCACGTAGGTTTTCCTTACACCCCATACTAACCTTATAAATTCACTTTCATTTTATCTTTTTTGTTAATTTTCAGATCCTTATGTTTCTCTTTGTGTGACACTATTTCAGGAAAATATAGTACAGGTGAAATTATAGGTGAAGGCACTTCTTTCACACTGAGCTGATAGGTTGTTGTGGGTGATAGTTAAGTCAAACATATCCATTTAGCACCTGCAATGCAAAATTGATGATTTGTCTCTTCTCCGGCCTGAAATATTCAAGTTAGGTCTTTGAACCTCAGCTTTTGTGGAGTAATTATTTCTAATTTCCCTAAGTTAAACTCTGGTTCACTTCATTCTTGAATTACGTGTAACTTCATAGATATACACTGGATGTAAAGCTAATACTGTTAATGCAGGCAACTCTGTGAAATTTGTAAATTATGTCTTCCTAAAGTGAATTTTTTAAATATCATTTATTCTTCATCTGTACAGAAAAATAGGTTTAAATTATCTAAGACAAAAATAACTGATCATGAGAGATGTCCTTAAGCATGAATGCTGATAAATCATGGTACAACAGGCTACCAACATCTGCAACAAAAGATGTCCTAATCACTGTAGAGTCCTTAATTTGTGACTTGACTGTAATACTATATTTACGCTCAGTGCTTGAAATAAATTCCTATGAACATGTAATAAGACCATGATATATGTAAGACATGTAATAAGACCAAGATGTGTAATATTTAAAAGTCCTGTTTTCTCCTTGGAAATTCACACTGAAATAGGCCTAATTTTTTTCACATCCATTATTAGAAGAAATCAAGTAGGTGTACTCCCAGTCAGTATAAAACAACTGAAAAATAATATTTTTAAAAACAAATTATGATTTTTTTTAATACATTGAGTACACACTGAAATGGCAATACTGTATTTACATAACTGTGATACACAAACATATATTTACAACCAAGAAAATATCTAGGTACTACTATCTGTCTCTTAGGAAAGAAGGTGTCAGTGGAAGAGAAGCCATCCCATCTGCAGAACCTGTTGAATCAGTGCTGTGTGGCAGCTTGGCCATTGGGGGAACATCACTTGCCATAGCAGAGGCTGGCACCACCATTAACCATGTACCTATATATTGCACTACTGAAACATGAGCAGGTACATGTGGCTTTTGTCATTTGGTTTATTTTATCCCAGTTATCATAATTACTGCAGAATTCTGAAGCCAGTTGTGACAGTGTCATTAAATTCACCTCATACAATACACCCTTCACCCTGTTGCCTGTAGCAGTCTTTGAACCCTGTGCCATACTTAATATGTCAGAAATTATTCTGATTTTTTTTATTTTCACCTGGCATTCCTGATTACAGAAGTCACCTAAAGAAACCACTCCCAATGTTTACTCTGTTGAGCTGTGAACAAATTTCACCTGCAAAACTGAAATTAGTGAAAGAAGTTATGCTTATACCACCAGTTGAGTTATCACTTAAACAGGCACTGTTTCTTTTCTTTTTATAAATATATTCTATAGACATCATAGTAATTATACATGTACATAAGCATATAGGTCTTTTCAATATAGTCCTTAAAAACTATATTTTTCATGTTTTGTTAGCTTGCAAAGCCAAAGTCTTAACAAATGCTAGTGCAGAATTCTAACACCAATAACATTAAACAAAAAGATTATTTAAAAGAAGAACTATGAAGATTTAAGTTAAAAACATATGTTAATATAGAGGAATAAATCAGTATATTGAAGATGGTATCAAGAAATTGTGTTACACAACATTAGAACATGATTTTGCATTAGTAGATTATAATTATTAACAGTTGATATACCATACAAAACAACAAAACATGTAATAAATTCCCAGGAAAGCATAAAATACTTGGGAGTAGGTTGCTTTAAAATGAAATTGTGACACTAGAAGGGAATACTGAGAGCAAGAAGGATGGGTGAGACAGATGGGATCAACCCTCTCTTTTTTTGTTTAGCCATGTGTTGCATTAAAGAATGTATCTGCACAAGATGCCTATATTAGGGCTGTGATTTCTACTTTGTGTGCTGGTGACCTGAACAAATAGCTGAGCTCAATTCTTCTTCTTTTTGCTTTTCCTTTAACTTGTCCAAATTATTCCCCAGAGCTATTCATTAGATCACTTATTAACAATTAAAAATTTTGGAAGCTAACAAAGTTCTTTAAATGTGTTTAAGTAAGACATTCTTCCTTGTGATTTAATCTTGTGCTTGAATTCCCATAAAATTATACCAGTCTATTATCTGTAAAGGGACTATGATGACTAGATAAAACAGATTTTTTAAATTGATTTTATTTTCCTTTCACTATAATGATTCTGTATTTTTTTTCTCTATCCTCTTTCTACTATTCTTCCCCCTGCTTTCTTTTTTTTCTGTTCACTCTTGGCTACAATAATTGTAATAACAGTAACTCATGCTCTCAAAACCCACATGGTGTCCCTGTAATGAATCAGGAGATTAGAAGAGTAGTTGCAGCAATCTTTTTTTGAACATAAAATAATCTACCTCCTGGAGGACTGTTCTGTCATGTGTTGGCAATGCATAGAAAGAAATAGAAATGCATAGAAATATTGTTGTACTAATACTTGGAAAATAAATCAGAGAAAGAGATTAGACCAGTATTTACAGTGCCTGTGATTAGGTTTGGCTTTCTTCCCAGTCAAAGAAATCAAATGCCTTTAATATTATTAAGAACTAATACTGTGTTGAAAAGGCAATAGATTTTGTTAACTCATCAAAGTGGATCTACATATTCAGATCTAAATGAAAGATACTTCATTTATCACCATCCCTTCTTTTCTACAACTGCACATCCCTTAGTTTAGCTCTTTCTTACCACATTACTGAAGATGCTCATGTTTCTGTCATCACCTGCAAGCAATTCAGCAAGAAAAGAATGCCTAAACTGTCTTTTCAATTTCAAGTGCCTTGGTGCTTGAAAAAGGCATTTCCATGGTGTGGCAGCTGAAATAGAGCAACTAATCCCAGTGATGGAAGAGCATTCTTGTAGCTCTCATATGAGTTAGCAGGCTGTGGTAAAGAATGGTAGGAAACCAAGTATGTACCCTACCTGGCAAAAACTACTGACATTTCATCTCTGCTGGTCCATGCTATTCAGTGGCCATCATTAACAGGAGGTTTTGCCTTGGGGCACAACTGAGTGTCCACCATGGAAAATAAATAAATTAATAAAATACCTAGAGTGAAATAGAGCAAGAAAATGTTTATTTTCATTACTAAGAGATGAAGCCCATTGCCCATGAAGGCAGAAAGTTCTCCTTGCAAAATCATTAATACAGCTCTGGGATAAGTCTACACTGCCCTTCCTGCACTGCAACTGGGGGTGACAGGGACATTACCTAGAACAGCTTTAAAGTAGTTTTTCATCTGAAGCAGCCTTCTCTTACTTTGTACTGCCTCAAAAAATGAGCTGAAATGTTAGAGACCCTGCAACACACTGCCCAAAAATTGTTGGCTACCAATTCGCTAATTGTCTGGCAGGTGTTCTTTAGGCAGGCATATGTTGAAGGACAACCAATTTGTTCTGCAAATAATAAAAAACTTAGAGTGACAGTGAGCAGCTGCCAATGAACCAGCATCTGGAGCTTTCAGCAAAGGCACACAAGGCTTCTGTCCTATTCATTGTTTGAGCCTGACTCTTCAAAAGATAGTCTCAGGAGTACTTTCTCTGCCTATGTCATGGGAGCTGTTGCAGAAAATACCTAGATGTTCCCTGGAGCATGGGTCCTGGAGGATTTGCACTGACTGATTTTCATTGACCATATACTGAGAGATGACAGTATCCACTGCTAGAATCAACATATTTAATCACTTTTAGAAAATTAAGATATCAGGTGTTCCTCTCTTCCTAGTTTCTTCCAGGAGATGAAGACTCCAGAGAGTGCTGCATGTGTCAGCATGACCCAGAAATAAGCAACCTTCCTCCTTGCTTCCCAGCTAGATCTTTTCCCCAGAAAACAGTATACAGTAAATTGAAAATGAATCAAGCTGATACAGCAGCTGCCAGAAGTAGCACAGGTGCTGCATGGTTTTATCACAGAGTCATTATCTCTTAGTGCAGCTGTCTTCCTTGAAGCTGTGAGAGCTTCTGCATGGCCAAAAGGCTTATGTGACAGCAGCCTATTGACACACTCACCAGGTAGCTCCAGCTTCCCCTAACCCAGGTTCCAGTCTCCAAGATATCACTGCTGCCTGTTCCTTACCTTCAGGCTGACCCTGCCAATCCCAACCTTTCCTGTGTGTCCTCTCACATTCCCATGAGTGCGTGACAGCCTCTTGGCATCTCCCTATTCTTCACAGCTGGTCTATCTTTTGACACCTACTTCACTCTAAGTAATGCTGGAAACTTAAGACACTTAATCATTCTTTCCTTCCTCTCCCATTCACTTTTGTCATTTACCCAAGCCAAGATGGTCACAAGCAGATTGCTATTTTTTTTTTCCAGCAGGCAACTCTTGCTTCAGATTTAGGATCTACGATTCAGTACAATGTGTGGAAATTGCTCATGGTCCATACTCTGCTAGGATTATTGGCTTCTCTGACAGGCTTAGTGGAACACATGCTAAAGCAAAGGGTGGAAGATGAGAGCATGTCATATGCATGTTAATCAGAAAACTAATTGAAGAATTATCAGACTTAACTTCATTGTGAATCCCCAGAGGAGCTGGTAGGTTGGAAGAGTACGCTACTGAAAAACATTCAGTGTTGAATCTCACTGTGTAGGTTTTAACTCGTTGTCTACTTACTACCTTAGTGCCCATTGTGATGCTTTTCTGATTTTTAAAATCCCTAAAAGGGCATTCAGGGAATACTTCCTCTCAAAGATGACAATAGTCTTTGTGTGTATCTTAGACAATTGCAGTCACTTCAGTCATGAGTGATAGACTAAACCACAGCTACTTTTGGTCCATAACATTGCTGTTTGTTGCGTTGTGTTTGTACAAGTTGGACTGTTCCTTTTCCCCTTTTTATGTAATGGTTCTGCCCTGGTTATCTCCTCCCTCCCTTGTGCTGCCAGTTATCCCAACTCCTCCCCAGTTGTCTTGAAGACTAATGTATCCTTTCTCAAATCCCCCCCAGTGCCCTGTCCATCATTCAGCGCTCCCACCCTTCTCTCTAGAAACTTCCAGCTGGAGCGTCGAGTGATTGGTTCAGGGGCCGGGACCCCACCCTCAAGTTATCCCCATTGGTGTTCTCACTAAGTCAATCTTTTGTATCCCACTCCCCTCTAAAACTCTATTCGCCAGAGGACCGACTCCGCCCCTGTCTCTCTCCCTCCTTATAAGCTGTTGCAAGGTCCCTGCTTTCCTCTTCGGTCATTGGTTGCACTGGGAGCCAATAAAGTGGGATTCACCACAGGTGGAGCGCATTTTGTTTTTCTGCTGACTGTAGTCACGAGCCAAGCCACGTCCTACCACAAGGTAGCACTGCTGTCATAGCACAGAGCACTTGCCTTAGGTGCTGTCCTGAACCACGGAGATTGGGATAGTGCTCCCCTACTGCTAGCGGTACTGGATAGCTAGCCAGGATGTCCGAGAAGGACAATCTTTGTCCAGCTGGACCGCTTCAGCTGTTGACACACCAAAAGAGCACCCCTTTGCCCAACAGGGAATATTACTCTTTTTACAGGGTTGACTCTTCATTTCTTCCTCCCAAGAAAAATCTTCTCATTGCTTATATTGATGAAAAAACATCAGCATAACAAACGAGTTGGCTTTAGGCAAACAGCTGGAGCATTAATTACTAGAGAGAAACATAGATTTGGACACCTTTTTGGTCAGTTTTGAGTACATGAATACTTTGGAAATCTGCATCAAAATAGATTATTTTTCTGCAGAGCCAGAATGTCTGCCAAAAACTGGTAAAAAGCAACAATTCTGCTTAAAAGTACTACATCAAAAAATCCTGAAAACAAAAACATTGAGTTTGAGGTTGATTATGAAATACTATTCTGGGGAAGTGAACTGGCAAAAAGATAGAGAGGCCGGTTTTTAGGGATTAAGTAACTTCAAATCTTATTCAGCTGTGTCAACTAAAAGTTAAATTCTTTGTGGATTCCTACCAAAATGTGAAATTCTCACTCCTGGGGAAAAAGCCTTAATTTTAAAAGCTACCATAGTACGTACTAATCAACCCTCTTCCTGAGAGTCATTACAGATATGGCAACAGCTGAATGAGCATGAAGTCTGGGAACAAGGAAATTGCTTGGCAGTTCGTGGAAATGCAAGGTTCGTCTGAGGAAAAAAAAAATTTTATATGTTTAGGTAATGAGTATTGTACTTAGGGGAGAGGACTAAGGTTAATATATGCAAACTAGGGACTAGGCTTCTGATTTTCCCCCTTCTTTTTTACATAATAACCACCTTTCTGCATATTATTTTTTCTCTTTTTAACAGCTGAATAGAATAGTTTTATAGATAGGGAATGACAAATCAAGCAACACATTTTTTGTCAATTCATCAAAGATATTTTTCAAGTGAAAGCTGAGGCATTGTTAATAGCAACATTTTTTGTTCTAAGATTTCATTTACCATGCCAAGAAAGGGGGTGGGGGAAGGAAAATATTTCATAAATTAATCCTTATATGGTTTAATGGTACATCTACTTGTCAGCTCAGTGCAGGAGACAGTAAGTCTAAGTTTATAAAATGTTCATATAGAAATAAACCACAAGACAGGCAAAATTCAGGCTCTCAAACCTCAGTGTTATTTCTGGAATGTTAAATCACTGAGACTAATAGAGACCATAAAAAGTAACCAATTTATTTACCAGCATTTATAGAAATGAATAAGAGTTATGTAGCAGGTATTTTGAGTAGGATGTACTGAAAATATTTTTCTAACGTTACAGTCTGATTTAAGAAATAGATAACATAATATTATTTTTATTAGCACTAGTTTCATTCTGCTAATGCTTAAAACACCAAGAGTGGAAGCCTTCAAAGGTCCTGCATGTACACATATTTACAAGAAAAATAGAGAAGCTGGTGAAAGGAAAGGAAATAAAATAGATGACACTTATCTTAAAACACATCATGCCAAGAAAAGGCTGCCCCCTTCCAGCGCTGTTTAACATCTTTGTAAGGAGCAAGGACAGTGGGATTGAGTGCAGCCCTAGCAAGTTCAGCAACACCAAGCTACATGATGCAGTCCACATGTTGGAGGGAAAGGATGCAATCCAGAGGGACCTTGAGAGGCTCGTGAGATGGACTTGTGTAAACCTCCTGAAGTTAAACAAGGGCAAGTGTGAGGTCCTGCACCTGGGTCATGGACTGATAGCAGTACAGACTTGTGGAAGAACTGGTCCAGAGCAGCCCTGCTGAGAAGGATGTGAGGGTGCTGGTGGACAAGATCCTGGACATGAGCTGTGTGCATTTGCAGCCCAGAAAGTCACCCAGATCCTGGGCTGCATCAAAAGCAGCATGGCCAGCAAGTCGAGGGAGGGGATCTTGCCCTCTACTCTGCTCTTCAGGGATCCCACCAGGAGTACTGTGTCCAGTTCTGGAGGCCCAACTTAAGAATAATTTAAACCTCCTGTACTGAGTCTAGAGGAGAGCCACAAAGTTGACCAGCAGGCTGGAGCAGCTCTCCTACAAAGAAAAATTGAGACAGTTGGGAGTTATTCAATCTGGAGAAGGTAAAACTGGAGAAAAATAGCAGTTTTCCAGTATTGAAGGGGTTCTACAAGGGAGCTGGAGAAATCAAGCCTTCTGATCATGGAGTCAACATTCTCATCTCTCTCTTCACCTGCAAACCCCTGTGACCACCGTCACAGTAATCCATTTAGCATTAATTATTACTAGTACTTCATGTCTCTATGTGTGTGTGTGTGTGTATTAAAGGAGTGTTTGGACTCTTGTCATGGGCCATGATTCTGTTCTGCTGAACTGTGCCCAGAGGCAGAGCCTGTGACTGACAGGTGTACATAAAAAGGATTTAGTGGAGGTGTAGTGTATCCATCAGCAGTTTTCGATATGTGTATAAGACAAGCTATAGAATATGTTTAGGGAGTATAAGGTCTACTTAGCCTAACTACACAGCTCCAGGAGGGACCAGAGCACCAGCACATTGCTACCATCATATCTTGCATGCCTGAGAGCCCTGAGTACAAACTGTCCTTACGTCAGACTGCTCAGCTGGTGTCCACAATGGGACATGTACTGTGGTTGCCAGTTCTCCTCAAGCTGTTTTCTTTGCAGCAAGACCAGGCTGGCTCAGTCAGCACAAAAGGCACATTCATGCACTGGGAGCCTGATGCTTCTCAATCTTCTTTGGGGCTACAATAGTTTGAGAATTCTTCCAGGCATGATCTGCCCTTGAAATTTCCTTTATCTGGTCTCAGTAAAGTAACAGTGTCCTATTTCAGTAAGGCTTTTAAAACAAATATAGGACCTCTTCAGTCAATACAGGGTGCTGGGATTTACTTTTAAAAGTAAATAATAGTGTTTTAAGGTCCTTTTGCCTTCCTTCTCAGGTACTTTCCTCTCTCTCTCTGTCATACTTCTAATAAAGCGCTCATCTAGATCACAGTAAGGGTCCTACCACAAAGACCTACCATTCTTTTTTTTTTCTAATAAAAAATGGCTAAAAGGACAAGTTCCCTTTTTACTAAAACTCCTTCTGTGTGGTAAGTTTCTGAGACCAGCCTTAATATTTTTGTATGTTTTTTCTTCCTAGAAGGCCTACTGGTGCAGTAAGAATGTCTTGTATTTTTAAGCATTTTCCAATTTTCAGGCCTGAGTGAAAGTCCTACCTATATCATCAAAAGACTCTGGTACTTGCTACATCGTCCAGCACAGCACAGACAGAAGGCTGTAGACAGTTTCAGGAATTTTCCTTCCTAAACACCATAAACATCTTGGAGGTATAGTTAGTTCTGCATAGCCTGTGAAGTTTCATATATTACCTCTTAAGACTTAAAGGCTGACCTCAGATGCCTCCTTCCTCCATCCATAAAGTTATAATCTTATGAGAACCATTATTTTTTCAAATTAATGTTCTGTCTTCAATTCCCACCATGGTGACAGTAAGTTTGTCCTCTTATTTGCACCATGGAGTTTTTTCCAGAAAGAACAACACTAACTTTGCCACTGGAATGGGGAAGGAGAGGAAAAGCCAAATAGTATTTATCGCCATAGCCTGGGGGTGTAAAAACAGACTGAGACTATCATATTCCTCCTTTCTTTCTTTTAAAGCATTTCTATCATAATATTACTGTATAAAAGAATAATTTCTAGCTTGGGGTTTTTTCTTTCTCTTGTGGAGTTGAAAAACTTACTGAATTTAAATAGGAAGATAAAAAATAGTTCTCTTAACAGCTACAGCACAAACTGCAGCATATTAAATTGTCCGTATGTTTCTCATGATGTGAACAATCAGAATGCCTGACAGAATGGAAAGTCTGTGTGTGCATTACATTGCAATACACACTTATAAATGCCTGCTGAAGGGAAGTAAAGGAAGCTCCATCTCTGTCCAAAATCCCCAATGCTGTATCATTATTTTTCCTGTTTCTTCATGACACCCTTAACTCAATCAGCTTCTTATGGCTGCAGGAAGATAGGCATGTATAGCATCAACTTGTTTTAGTTCCCCATAATCTAAGAAAATACAATGAGATCCTTGAAGTATGCTTCCACTTGGACTCTAAGTCCAGAATGAAACCAAGTCAGGTTTTCAGAATAATGTCTCCTATTTTGAGGAACCTTAGGGGCTTCTTCTCTGGTAGGAGGTTCCCTGCCCTTAGCAGGGGTTAGAACTAGATGGCCTTTAAGGTTCCTTCCAATCCATTCTACAATTCTGTGTCATTATTGTGTCTGTGTTCCTTACACTGCACTAGTGGAACTTCTCAGCAGTGACCTGCACTGTCACACATCTAAAACTACCCAAGACTAGATGGGTGACTAGGAGAGTGAAGGTATAAAAGCACCTATTGTCATCTTTCATTATTTCCTCATCCCATACAGAGGAATTCCTCCTTCTGGGTGAGCATGCCACTGTAGCACCCTCATAAGAGCACATGTAATGCTCATCTTGTTGGGCATGCTGAGCAGCTCTTGAATTGCACAGGAAAGGCTGCAGGACTGACTGATCAAACTCTTACACAGACATGGAAGGGAGCTTTTTTAGGGTTATCAGTGAAGCATGCACTATGGTAGTGATACAGTGTTCTCTGAGATACTCAACCACTTCTGCCTTTCTGTCCTGGCAGAGCACCATGATTTGCAGATTATGAGATTCTTCTGTTAATGAGTCTTCAAAAGCAAGAAGGATTTTCCACCTTCTTTTCTGCAGAACTTCTGATTATACTGAGAAAGGATTATACTGTGTATGGAAAACAAAGTGGTCTCACTTATGAGTGCCCAGCAAACACCTTTCTTTTAAAGGACTGTATAAATATTCAGGCATTCAGGCTGTGCATAACTCTGGACGAGGGCATAGACTCTGTATATCAGAGCAACACACTCTGTAGAAGGTGAATTACGCATCTATGCCAGGTGGAGTGGGTTGCAAGTAAAATGAACACCAATCCTGGAAGACATGTCTAGACTGCATTTGGATGAATAATTACAGCCAGATGAAACACACTCTTAATTTTTACATTAACTTTGTTACGTTAAATTAACATGTTTAACATTTAATATCTTAATTGATTCATCAGAAGACTGATAGTGATCTGATTTTGTGGGGTTTTGTCAAGTGCCTTTTCATGGTGAGTCCGGTGCTGTTATCCATTCCTGCTTCTGACCTATGCCATAAGGCAACAAACACACTCTCTGAAGGGTACAGAAGCCCACAGCAGCCCTATGGAAGTGTCTACTCAGCAGTATCAGGTATGAGATTTATTCTGGTACAGAAGCCAACAGCAGCCCTATGGAAGTGTCTACTCAGCAGTATCAGGTATGAGATTTATTCTGGTTCCCTGAAATTATGGATTGTGACAATTTTGTATCATTTCAAACCTATTTGTCACTTAGCAAAAAAGTGCAAAAGCACATGCATTGCAAAATGAGTTTTTTCCCATTGATTACACCCCCTGAGGTATTTTCTGCTCACTTAGCAGACATTGTTTGCTGCATTTTCAAAAGCACAAGAGAATGTAGAAGTCACAGACTTGTCATTTTCTCTTATTCTTTATGAGTATACTGCATGCAGCCATTGATCCAGCAGGATTACATGAAAGACAGCTACAAAAAAGGAAAGTTTTAATCTATCTGACTTGTCTGAAGGGTGTACCCAAGAACTATACCTGCTGTGTATATTCTTGCTTCAGTAAGAAGAGAAACTGCTTTTGCATTGAAACATTCTCTTAGTTCTGCTGTAGTGCAAACTCTGGGAAAACACTGAAGTGTTTTGATGTGCCATGGCTTCCCTCGTTCAGTGTCTCATATTAGGCTGTGTCAGAAAATATCTTTATTTTCACCTGACAGACTGATGGAATAAGCACTTTTGCCTTCTGCCGTTCTGTGCTGTGCTTGTTCGTACCAATATCTTTCACATTAAATAAAAGCTATACATAATGTTGCTAAATATGAAGACAATTCTTTAGTAAAATTCACAGTATACATGACTTGACACATATCACTTTTGGATATATGTATTTTACACATATCATTTTTACACATATCACTTCTGCATGGGGACTGCCAAACAGTTCCCTAGATTTAAGATTTATGC
Source organism: Agelaius tricolor (assembly GCF_023055355.1). Lineage (NCBI taxonomy): Eukaryota > Metazoa > Chordata > Aves > Passeriformes > Icteridae > Agelaius > Agelaius tricolor. Next base: position 52,559,538 of record NW_027269261.1, read on the forward strand.
CAGGGAGCTTGAACTGGGCAGTTTGGGTTCACAGAATCACAGAATAGTCTAGGCTGGACTCACAAAGATCATAAGTCTAGCTCTTAGGTGAATGGCCCATCTGGGGATCAAACCCACAACCATCACATAGTTAACACTGACCAACTGAGCTAAATGGAAATGTTCTTCTCCTCAAAACCAGAAAATCTCTGTCATTAGTAAAATACCTGATTTTTCTCTGCATTTTTGCTTGGATATAAGAAATACTGTAATTTTTCTTAGAAGGTTTATAATTTGGGGTTTTCTTACATAAAATGTGATATTTTCAAGAAGAAATTATTGATATCTTTTGCATAATTTCTTTTCTTGGGAGCAATTTCCATTTTTAAGACAATCCTAAGGGAAAGCATCACACAGGACACTTTGGATTTTAGTTGTTCTTTGTTAGTTTTGTGCTTCTGTGGGAATTATAGAAGCTAAATGAGATGAATAAATGGATTTGCAACAGGCTTATTATGAACACTTGCCAACATGTTCTCAGCTTGAAACATAAAGCTCTTAAGATTTAATTTTTAGCTGCCTTTTTCCAAAAGTAAAATTTAATTAGAACCCAATTATACTGAAATTGAGGTAACTGCTGAGGTAGTGCAATGGATACTCAGTCCCATATGATCTGATTTATAATCTACAAGAACTTTGAAGAACTACCTTATTGTTTTCTCTATATTTATATGCATTTCCTATTAATGTACATTAGAATTGCATGGCTTCTTTGCATGTAGTTGAGAAAAATTTTAAAGTTATATAAGAATGTCTATTTTACTATATATTTACTATGGATTTACATTGCTAAGAATAAACATATATAAATTCATGTTATATTTCAGGACCTGAGAGTTTCTGGTGGAAAGATAAAGAGAAAATCTCTCAGGAAGACCAGTATCACCTTAATATTCCTTTGTACAAAAAAAACCTTCAGAGAAAATACAAAATAAGGTTTCCTATTTTGAACTCACTCCAATGTGAGCCCGAAATAATACTTCTAAACTCATGACTTCTAGATATTCCAGACTTAAAATGAAGTTTTAACAAATATCTCTAAGCTATATGTGAATCCATTAAAATAAAATTTATTAAAAAAATCCCCAACAACAACAAAATAACACAGAGATCCAGACTATTTTCTTACCTCCACCATTTTTCTTTGATGCCTTTAAGGGATTTTATCTGAGATTTCTAATTAATTATATGACTAGAATTTAGAGCAGAAATCTTCATGAGCAGAGATCCTCATGCTCTCTCTACATAAGGCACAACATAAGGTACAAGACAATGTACCTTATGGAGGAGGATCAGGAGGGTCAAAAACAGTAAAGAAACAGAGGCCTAAACAAATGGCCCTTCTTGACTCATGCTCTAATATTTTTTGGTGAAATTTGGAGTCACAAAATGCTGACATTCCTTATTTTTTAATGTTTAACAGGAAATGTTAACAATTAATTACCTACCTGATTAGCATTTCCTATAAGATAATTTAATGTGGACTTAGATTAGTTTGTTAAGCTCAAGCTTTTTTCTCCAAAAATAATTTTTTGTTTTCAAAATGGTTTCTGTAGGATAATAATCTATATTTTAAGAACAATTTTTTGGATGATCAAAATGATGACAAGGTTTGGCAGCTTAGCTAAATGGCAGTAATGGCAGTAAGGTAACAAGTATTAAGTGTTGTGGTATGACCTAAAAAACTTCCCTTCTTCTCCATAATGGAAAGCTCCTCTGACTTCTGTCATTCTCTTACATATAAGAAGCTTAAAAACATATTTATTGTACCTATTTTTCTCCAGTTACACATCTGATTGCAGATCTAATATGCCATGGGAATTGCCAACAGCTCTGCTTGTTGGCAGCTGAATGTCACTGAATGCTGATACTGTACATCACCACATAACTTCTCAGATCAGACTTGCATCTACAATCCAAGCACTGCCACAGAAAGCTGATGAGTGTTCCTAAAGAGGAGGAAAGACTCTACAACCGCCATGTAAACAATAATTGATCCACAGCATTCATACCCCCATAGAATTGTTAAGGTTAGAAAAGACGTCTAAGATCACCAAGTCCATCTGTCAACTCAGCAGCACCACCATGTTCACCCTTAAATCATGTCCTGAACTGCTGTAGCCATATGTTTTCAGAACACTTCCAGGTCTGGTGACTCCACCACTTCTTGGAGAAGTCTGTTTCAAACCCTTTACAAACCCTTCTGTAATTTTTTTCCTAATATCCAATGTAAACCCTCCCTGGTACACATAAGTTGAGGCCATTTCTTCTCATCCTGTCACATGTTACCAGGGGAGAAGAGATGAACACCCACCGGGCTGCAACCTCCTTTCAGATGCCTGTGGAGAATGATAAGGTCCACCCTGAGTCCTTTTCTCCAGGCTAAACAGCCCCAGCTCCCTCAGCCACTTCTCATAAGATTTGTGCTCCAGGCCCTTGACCAGCTCTGTTGCTCTTCTCTGGACCTTGGTCTATTATCTAAATGTCTTCAATTCAGTGTTTGATTACGTACTGTTAAAAACTCCCAAAAACTCCTTAGCAACATGCTCCTTTGTTTAGCCCAATTCAGGCTGCTACTGTCATTATAAAATAATCATAAAACATCTTTACATCTTTGAAGAGCAGTTCAGAAGTTGGTTAAATTCCTAGCATGTGCTTGCCCTTTTGGGAGTCTCACAGGGTGTGATCATCATCATGCTGGTCCTCCCATGCATACTGTGTAAAAGGATCATTTCCTCCTCTCTGCACGTAGTCTCTGTTCTCTATTGCACTTGTGGGCAAAAGACTCAAATTGGGAGTTTCCATCTGCTCAGGTTTTAATAATATTATTCCAAAATACATCTTAATTAGCTGATTTTCTGGTCAGCTGCTGCTAAATCTTTTCCAGGTATAAGCTGATTTGAAGCTTTGATGTTTAATTGAAATGTACTTTTGAGCCTGTTGCTAGTACTGGTCAGTATGCTGGAAAATGCAGCCTGACTTCTTGTGATACAAACTGCAGGGTAATGCAGACACTTTTTTTCAATACAGGCTAAACCCAAAAAACTACTCTTCTCTGTAAACAGCATACAGAGCATTCAAGAAAATCATAGTAAAAGGTCATTTTTCAAGTGGCAAAGCAAAGATCTCCAAAATAAGTAAATACTGGATTTACAGTGATCCTTACTATGTTTATATCCTTCCCTGTGCAGTGCATAAAGCAAAGTCCTGTGGGAGTGGAAGAGTTTGTGGTCCTAGAAATAATGATATCAATAATGCCTCACTCAAAAGAGACACACCACTGATTTTAACCTTTTCTTCTTTGTCTGTGCTGTGATCTGAAGCTGAGCCAGACTGCTAGAGCAAACATATATCTTAAAATCATGGAAGGGATCTTAAAGATATCTAATTCCAATCACCCTGCCATGGACAGGGACACCTTTCACTAAACTAGGTTGCTCAGAGCTCTATCCAACCTGGTCTTGAACAATTCCAGGGATGGGGCATCCACAACCTCTCTGGGAAACCTTTTCTCACCACTTTCTTTCAGTTTGATCCCATTCTCCTTTGTCACTATATGATCTGGTAAATAGTGTCTCTCCATCTTTCTTGCAGGCTTTTTCCCTTTTACTCCTGGGACTTTACCAAACTGCCATAACTTTTCAAATATCTTCATAAACAAGATCTTTGAAAAGGAAACATCTTTTCAAACAAATGTAGGAAAGTGACTTGATAACTACATCAGTCAATTCCCTCAGGACTCTGGGATGTGTCTCATCAGATCCCATTGACCTACATCCAAGCTCCTCAGGTGGTCATGAACTGATCTTTACTTACAGTGATCTTTACTTCACTCCCTCAGTCCTCATCTTGCTCTCTGTCATCTTGAGATGTGCAGGAAGAGAGGCGCCATTGACGACTGAGGCAAAGAAGTTGTTGGGTACCTCAGCCTTCTCATCTGTTGCTACAAGTTTATCAGGGGGAGTACACCTTCTTTGACTTCTTTTTTCTGGTTAATACACCTGTAGCAGATCTTCCTGTCATTTTTGTGTTCCTTGCCAAGCTCAGTTACAGCTTCACCTTGGCCTTTCTCATCCCCTCCCTGCACAACCAAACTTCATCTCTACACTCTTCAAAGGTTACCTGTTGTTATTTATACCGTCTATGTATGTGCTTCTTTCCCTGTAGTTTGACAAGCACTTCCCAACTCAGCCATGCTGATCCCTTGCCTCAGAATCACAGAATTTCTAGGTTGGAAGAGACCTTTAAGATCATCGAGTCCAACCCATGTTCTAACACCTCAACTAGATCATGGCACCAAGTGCCACATCCAGTCTTTTTTTAAACACATCGAGGGATGGTGACTCCACCACCTCCCTGGGTAGATAGTTCCAGTATTTGACCACTCTTTCTGTGAAAAACTTCCTCCTTAATTCTAGCCTGTATCTCCCTTGGCACAGCTTGAGACTGTGTCCTCTTGTTCTGTCTGTTGTTGCCCGGAGAAAAGCCTCCTTTGCCCTATTTCTTACTCCTGGGGATTGCTAACTAATTGCACTCTGTAGAAGACATCCTTAAAAATATACCAGCTCTGTTCCACCTAGACCATTGTCCCTGAGGGCAATATCCCAGGTATCCTGCTGACTATCACCTTGAAAAGCTGAAATTTTGCTTTCCTAAAGTTCAGGAGTCTAACCTTACTCCTTATTTCACCCACATTCCTAAAGACAGCAAACTCCACCACTGTGGCCCAGACTGCCTCCAATCTTGATATCCCCAGCTAGCTCACTGGCATTGGTTACCAGCAGATTCAGTGATATCCCCTCTGGTAGGACTACTATCTGGATCAAGAGGTTATAATGATGCTCATATCACTCCTGGGGGAACAAAGATGTTTTAGAACACTGTCAGAACACAATCATTCCTTCACTGTATGGAAATCTACTATAGTCCATGTGTTTTATTTGATCTGTATCTGTGTGAAAGTGGTAATACTGAAATGTGTCAAACACATCAGCTTTTGCCATCAGAGGAAAATAAAGCAAACAGTGTGTAGACATAGGAGAAGCATTTAACAGAGGCTGGTGCACAGTGAAAGCTATAATATTTGCCATTGCTGTCATTCTCTTCTACAGGTAGATACCTCCTCTGCTACTGACAGTTCCATTCTCCACAGCCACAGAATCAGATTGAAAAAGCTGCTGTAGATTCACGAGCCCACCTAAAGCTATGCTGTGCTTTTCAGAAATGTGTGCACTGTTACAGAGGTTAATTAAATCTGCTCTCAGACAGGTAAAGCTGATGGGGGCTCAGCAACATTTAGTTGCAGACATTGGGATGTTCAAAAGTAAAAGTACTTTGCAATTTTAGAATTGGCAGTGGTTTTAGATCATATTTCTTATATTGAGATCATCTACCCTTTGCTCTTAGTGTACCTCCAGACTTTCACATCTCAAAAAATACAAATTGTATTCTGGCTTTTCTAATCTTCTCCCTATATAACCTTGCAATATCCTTATAGTCCTCACAAATTACCTGACCCTCCTTTGGGAGATGATAGATTCTCTTTTTTCCCCCAAAATCCCAGCCCATGTTCTCTGTTTAATCAGGCTGGTATTTTTCCCTGATGACTTGTCTTTCTACAGTTGGGGGCAGCCTGGTCCTAAATATTTAACAATTCCTTTCTAAATCACATCCAGCCTTTCTAAACTCCTTTAATCTTCAGAACTGACTGACCACTAAAGGGACTCTGTCAGTCAATGTTCTAAGCAGGCCAAAATCTGCTCTTCCAACCTCTCTTCCACGGTGGAAGTCCTGCTGGTACCTCTCCTTATTTCACCCATTACTGAAACTAACATTTCCTGGCCACTGTGTCCAAGATAACCACTGACTACAAAATCACCCATCAGTCCTTCTGTGTTCACAAACAAGAGAGGTCTAGCAGGACACCTTCTCTGGTAGGTTTATTTACCAGTTGTGTTAGGAAGTTGTCTTCAATACACTCCAGGAACTTCCTAGATTGTTTTCTCTTTGCTGTGTTGTGTTTCCAGAAGACATCTGGCAAGTTGAAGTCACCCATGAATACAAGGATCAGCAATCATGAGACTTCAGCCAGCTGCTTGAAGAATGCCTCCTCTGTTCATCCTGGCTGGGTGGAATAAACCAGACTCCCACCACCCTGCTGTCCACCCTGCTTCCTTCCTCCTGATCTTTACCCACAGGCACATCCCACCACCTCTCCTGCTTTCCCTGTGTCTTCTAAAGTCCTTATAGGTATCTATCGCAGCGCTCGAGTCATGGGAGTCATCCCACTACATTTTCATAACAGCAAATACATAACTTTCCTGTTGTACAATGGCTCCCAGCTACTTGTGCTTGCTGCTCATACTGTATGCATGGGTGGAGATGCACTTCAGCTGGGCTAATGGTTTTGCCCTCATCACAAGCCTGCTACCCCCAGACTGATCTCTAGTAGCCTGGTCTTATCCCTTTCCTCCTCTGAGCATGGTTTAATACCTCTCAATCAGCCCTGCTAATTCCTGGGCCATAGTTTCTGTGAGTCTGTCTTGACTGAGTTAAGAAAAATATCTATGGGGTAGGTGTGTTGTAAAAATTTGTCCTGTATTCAAAGTGAAGTGCCTTTGTTGAAGATAATTATCACATCACAGTGTAATGCTAAATGAGATCTCTCAGGTTGGTTGAGAATTTAACCATACTGACATTTCAGGATTCAGTAGTGTATGTTATAGTTCTAGTATTGACAGGGTGAAGTGAGAAGATGCTGTCAGACTTACATTGTACTAGCTCTAGTCTACAAAAAATAAATGTCTTTCACCGATGAAACAGTAATTACCTCTATTCTCTCATTTTTCAAAGACTAAGAAAGAATGGTAGTTTTCTCAATCGTTGCAAAAATATTTTTGAAAGAAGCCATCTCAAAACTCAGGAAAGGAAGATAGAAAAGAACTTATCCTGAAATAAGAATATTTTTATAACAGGAAAAAAAATCAGATGGCATTTTAACAACTATTTTGGCATAGATCTCAATGCGGTATATGAAAAGCTGACATGATCTTATTTGCAGATTTTCTTTGTTCTTTGACTACAGTTAGAAGAAAATACTTCATAAAATGCATTCTACTATCATTTTAATTGTTAGCAAGCAGAGTTGTCTGAAAATAGCTTTATACATACAGCTTATATACAACATGTACAAAAACACAACAACAGACACTTCCAAAATGTGCACATTGGGTTAGCAACACTCCTAGTAAATCTCCAGACAGATTAACTCATTCCCCCATGCCATGCTACAAGAATTTGAAAGGAGGTATATAAAATTTAGTTTACTTACTTGAAACAGACTTTGCATATTAGGTCTGGGATATAATGAAGCAAAACCGTGCTGATTTCCTGACAACAAGGAGTTATAGTCTACCTCTGAACACCTTCCCCTCACAACAAAAAGGAACACACTGTAGCTTTCCATTCTGCCAGAAAGCTGGTTCATGCTGTCCATACCACACACAGCAATTTAAGACATTGGGGGGAGAGCATGAATCAAACAGAAACATCAAATCTACTACAAATTAATAACTATTTTTCCAGTAGGGCACCTGTATCATCTGGTAACGTTCACATCAGAAAAATTCATTTTGGAAATAAAAACTACAGTGGATTTAGAAGTTCTGGGAAAGGCTATGCAGTGTATAAAGATTGTCAAACAAAATGAGGAGCAGGGAACCACAAAAACCCCAGCAGAAATAAACAGAAAACTTGATCACAGTCAATGATAAACACCAAGAATTGACAAAGGAAGACTTTAAGCATTAGTGCTTTGCAGGTGTAAAATATTTGGGAGTGAAAAGGACTTAAGACTGATCAGAAGAGCAGGATCCAAAACCATGTCTGGCATCCAGGAAGAACTAGTGATATAAAATTAAAAAGTACTTCTGAGAACATGTGGGCATGTTCTCAGAAGTAAGGCAAGAAGAAAGAGAAGAGGCAAAATGAAGAAAAAGAAGGATGAGGCAGTGTTAGGCAGTTATGGATGTGTCCTGGTTCCAGCCAGAAAAGGGTTCATTTCTGCAGTCGCCAGGGGGGACATGACCAGGACCTCGGGTTTACTCTATACCACCTCATGCCAAAGCAGGGGGCAGGGGAGGGATGGGTTCCTTCCAGTCAGGCCAATGGTGAAGTGAGTGGTCCAGGAAGTGCCAGGTTCCCTGTGTTAAGTGATTGCATATGAATCCTTCACTTCTTGTTATTAATTTTAATAAGTGTTATTAATATTATTGTTGCTACTGTTTGTTGCTTATTTCATTGCTGTTTCTAGTAGATTGTTATCATCTTAACCCTTGATATGTACCTTTTGTGCCTCCAATTTCTCCTCGCCTCCCCACTGCAGGGGAGAGTGAAGTGTGGAGTGAGACAGCAGCACATGGTTTGGAGTGTTTCAGTGGGAACACTAAACGGGGGAATTCCATTCCTAAACTATGACAAAACAACAACTTTCTAAGCCATTCCACATAGATTTACAATTCATGTCAGTCATCTCCTTTGTATAAAGACTTCTAAGGAGCCACTGAAGACACAGGGCAACTGCAACCAGCTCGGGTAGGCCATATGGAACCAGTCTAAACTGAACTTAGTAAGTTTTCTCATTTGAATGCTGCACACAACTTTAAGTGCATAACATCCTCCTATAGGTCTCACCAGCTAGACCTTGCTGCTTGATATTAAGAACTTCAATCTGTTACTTTGCCTTTTTTTATTCCTAGACATTTAGCTAGAACACTTACAGTTTACATCAATATAAGTTCTCACTGCTTTAAAATTTGGGTAGGGATATAACTAGTCTTGAAAAAAGAGGAATTGCAAAAGAAATTTTGAACTTTAGGTGATTCTCAGAGTTACAAACAGAGCTAAATAAGTGCAAGTGTGTTTTAAGGACAAAGGGAAAAATGAATGGATACACTGCATTAGCACTTCATCTCTTGAAATAAGACTAGCAACTAATTCCAAAGTCCAATCTAAATTTCTAGTGTATTCTCTAGTATTCACCTTAGAGAAGTCACTGCAGAAGAACAGGATACAGTGTTGTGACAGAGACAGATCTGTGCTGGAGCAGTTCCACCCAACTGTAAAGAAAAACATACTTAAAATTACATTTGGCTCATGAACTGACCATAAAAAATTACTTCCACAAGGTGCCTTTGTCTGCTATTACTGCCCCTTCTAAGAAAGACACTGTGAGCATCTTCTCTCTGGAGCTCAGACATGAAAGCTAACCTCTCACCTGGCTTGGGAATGATTATTTGTCAGATTCTATGCCACTGTATAAGGGGGGATTTAGCTCTGACTCCCCTATTCAAACTTTTATATGAACAGCCTTGTATAAGTAGTGGCAATAAGCTTCAGTCATCGTGTCTATTTGACTACCTGTGCTGACATGTGAGCTGAATAAAGAAAATATAAATTAAAAATAAAAGTTTAATGGAATCCAAAATGCCTAACAATATTAATCATCAAAGCTAGCACACACACCACAGAGCTAAAGTCATGCAAACTCAATTAAAGCAAAACATGAGCCTGGATCAATATTCAGTTAAAAATACATATTTTGATATCAGAAAATCTATACTTTTTACAGCAATGTTTTATCAGATACACTGCTTTCCTTTATGTAAAACATATATCAGCATCTCCTTTAAAGTACAATATTATGTCAGTCAGTTTTGTTTTCTCTCAATAAAACATACTCTTCACTTCTAAGAGTCAGATGGTGTGAAATAACTTCATATTGGCCAGAATTTAACAGACCCTCTCTTCTGAGGAGTGTCTAAGAACAAGAGCCAAAAGTGACTTACAAGCTGCAAAGGAAAAGTTCAGATTTGTTTCACAGTCAAAAATCACACTCATTAGATCATAATGACATTTCTTGTTTCAAGTTGTGCCCATTCAGTTGTGTCATGGTAGTTACTGTGTTCCTGGTATTGCTTTTCAGGGAAGTCATTTGAATGGCAGAAGAGTTGCACAAGTAGCTGGCAGATCTCTCTTTCTGAGCTTTCTTCTTGCAGCAGAGCTGGTTGTTGAAATGTCTTCTAAAACTCTCACTGAGGAAATACAGTGCGAATGGGTTGACACAAGAGTTGCAGAAGCTTAGCACTCGGGCCACTAAGGTAACAACCATATGTCCCATTGATGGATCAATCTTATTGTAATTAAAGGATCTGTACATGTATAGCACGTGGTTAGGAAACCAGCAGAGAGCAAAGAAGCCAACAAAAACTAAAACAATTTTTGCCAGACGCTTCCGAGTTTCCATCTATAAAAAGATGAAGAGAACCCAAATGAACAACACACAGAGCTATCCCACATAACAGGTTTCATGAAAATATGTAGCATTTTGCTATATTAGCTTCAACAATTGTCATGAGTAAGGCCAGCAAAAACGCTTCCTTCAGGGCCTGAATTACTTTTGCTATCTCATTTACTTTCCTTTTCCTCTTTCAGTTAACTTTCAGTGAACTTTCTTAGCTGTTTGCAGTTACAGAAGGTTGCTCTTTCTATATGATCCACACAGCAAGGGTGCTTCATGACCCAAGGAAGCACTGGGTTTTAGCTTGTAAGCATGCACCAAAGGGTGTTAGAAAAGGAACCTTTTCTGATGAGATCTCAGTGCTTGGCTCAAAACTTAAGTTTTAGTTAGAAAGCTATTTAGAAATAGCTTCTGGCTTCAAAATATAGAGGTATCATGAGATAGGGTGTTAGCTGCACAGTGGTACTCATATCCCTTTGTTTTTCACTGAGGGTCTCAGCTTGCACCTCTCTCCTGGGGAAACCACCAAAATTGTATTATACCATCTGAAGCATCTTAATTCCAGGGTAAGGTGAAAGGTTCCATTAATTGCAATAACATCACAAAATGTACCTTAATTGCAGTGCTAAGGCATAACAGATTACATTGTAGATGCTGAAAGTGGCTGAAAAGATGGCACAATAAGAGCCTACACAGAGGTTTCAAACTGAGAGAGGGAGATAAACTGGCTGGGTAGAAGGCCCCAAAGAGAAACAGAAAATTTCCTCATATTCCTCCTAAAAGATTTGTTATGTATATCAGGTATGAAATTTTGCAGAGGAAGGAAAGTTTTGTATTCTGCTCAATTTTCTGGGAAAAAAAGAAAAACCAAACAAATGAATTTATTCTAACATTTTTTTCAAAACCTGTGAAATTAATTGTTTTCTTAGGTCTATCTAAACAAAAAACTGGGGAAATCAAAAAAGATGGGAAAACTCTTAACACTCAAATTTGGTAGCATTTGCACTCAGACAGATTGCAAGAGCAGACTAAAAGGTGCAGAAGTATAGTGTGAATATCACACTTGGCTTAAAGAAACATGAGCTGATAAGCAATGGTCTGAATTTATTTCCTCTTGCTGGGAGATATGTAAGTCCACCAGAATTTTCTGTTCTTCAGAGCCTCATAGATTAACAAAGAGAAAAAAACTAAGTAGAATGAAAAAGTGTGTTCTTACTTTGAAAATACATGTGAATTTAGAAATGTGGTATAAATTAAATATTGTTTCCATCCAGAGGGTTCAGCCAAAAGGCGCTCTCTATATTTCACAGGGAAATAAAATAATACATGAAGTGCTAATATATATGCACTTTTGACAAGAAACAGACTAGAGTAGAAATGAAATGTAGCTCAAAAAGGACGTAAAGGAATGTAGTCTTTTGAAAAGAATGTGTGCATGCAAAGAAATTTCTGAGTATGAAAGTAGTTGTCTAAGTTACTGGCAGAGAAAACAATTCAAAACTGTTTAAATTAGCATAATTATTTTTCTCTATCAGTACTAATGCTTTTGCAAAGCAGCTGAGGTACTTTCACTGCAAAAGCTGTTGCTTGTACATATGTGTGTTCCTGCTAATGTTACTATCTTGTTGCTTCCTGTGCCTTACGGGGAAGATTGGCTTTGTCTAGCATTTTGAAATGGTTTGTCTCAAAGATATACAGAATCTATACCAAGAGTTTTATAGCATCTCTAACAGAAAAGATATTAGAAAAGTGCATGTTCAGTATTGTATCCAAGTAAAACAAATCAGTTAATGCTCTATGTTCATGTTTCCAGCACTCCTTAATCTGAAAAGAATCTTAGATCCCCTAAGTAAAGTTTTCCCTGCCTATGTCAGTTTTCTCATTTCCAAGGACAAATAAAAAGGACAATTCTCAAAACATTCATGTAAGATTTCTTTTCTAAAATGACTGCCTATAGAGGCAGGTGAAGCCACCATCATTAACAAAAAAAATATCATTCCTCAGTAAGAATACAAGTAGTGGTTACAGTAACAGCACATACAAACATATATACCAATCTCATTTGCTGTTAGGAATCTGCATTCATGGCAGTGAATGTATAATTTTCCTTGTTCATATTCATTTACATACTGGGCTTAATATTGAGTAATTGTGAAAAATCTTGAGATAATCCTTGGTTTATTTCATGTGGAAACTGAACTAATCCTCTGCAAAATCCAACAACTTGGATGTTATAATTCCTTTACTTTCATTCATAAGTGTATACAGCACACAAGTCTTTTACCAGGATGTAAAAAGCAAATTGCTTACCTGTCTTTTGGAATGCTCACTGTGTTCCCCAGGAATGTTGTGAGCACTTTTTATTAAACTCTTTGCAATATGATAGTAGTAGATAGTGATAATTACAAGAGGGACAAGGAAATACACAAGGAAAAGCAGCACAGAATGGATCTTTGGGTGCATGTCGTCTGTCATGGGGTATGGTATGCATGCTGTGAAAGTGGCATTATCTGTGTCATTGATGTGAGCCAGTTCAGAGAACACTGCTTCAGGAACTGCCAGGAGCATGGAGATTACCCAGATGGCAGTGGCTTTGAGACAAGTCCACAGCACTGCACTGGAGGTCTGGATGTCCATGGGATTTACAATTGCTTTGTACCTGAAATTGACCAAAATGAAGACAAAAATTAAAATGTATTCAAATTCAACATGCAATCCACAAGCTTACTTCATATCTTTGATTAAAACAATGTCATATTTTTTTCTAATTTGAAATGTCAAGGGGCTTTTAATCTTTCTTTAACTTGCATTCTCTAAATCTCCACGTTTTTTTTTGTATACACTCATCAGAGGAGGCAGAAGAAAACCTGGATACAACCTGTGTCTGTAGGTGCCAATTCTGTGCCAGTGTGGTGGAAGTGAAGAATCAGCTATAGCTCTACCCTTTCCTTCTTCAAATACCCAAATATCCACATGTGCATCCTACTTCTATATTCCACGTGTACCAGCACATGCACACTTAGTGTTTCCTTCCTTCTTTCCTCAGCTCCTGAAGCCCAGGGCTCTCTCTTGCTGCCACCACAACTTTCCCACTCCAGGACATTCCCAGCCCCCCTCAAAGGAATATATGCATCTTCATAAAGTCAGGCATTTATGACTCCCAATGGCCTGTGCAGAAAGTATAAACCCCTACATAAAGTAAATATTTCCACATCAATAGCTGGAAGCTGCTGCTCTACACTGCATTTTGGAAAACAGCCTCATAATGTATGATTGCATATAAACCTTTGTGGAACTGATAATTTCATAGCCTCTGCAATGGAAACAGGAATAATTGCAGAAAATGGAAATATCACTCTAGAGCAAAGTAAAATAAATTAATAGAAGTAGACTTTGGTCAGGAATTTTTTATTTTAAAAAATCATTTCAGGAGGTGATACAAAGTCAAACTTTCCACAAGAAAATGTAATTGTTATAAGGACAAATAGAATTTGAGAAAAATATTTCAAGGATGCCTTAAAGCTCCACTTACATTTTTAATTTATTTTAATTTTTTTAAATGTAAGTAAATTATGCTTTAATATTTTAATTAAAAACTAAATCTTAAACAAAGGTTATACAAGACATTTCATTTTGTCTAAGCTGTGGCAATATGGAAGCTCAGGGGATTTTTCTTAACTGCATTAATTTTCTTGTTTCTACTTTCAATTCAATTGGGATGGCTGTTACTTCTTCTGAAAGAACAAAAGTTTTGAGAAATGGAAAAAATTATTCTTCTTTAATATTTAAGGAAAGGTTTAACAGCATAAGGAGAGTCAGTACAGGTTCATACTTCAGGTACATAACTTTGCTCATCCTCAAGTGTTTATAGTCTGTGAAGAAGTAGGACTCACTTTCAATGAGTGATTCAGATTTTAGTTCTATTAAATCACCCTCTAGGGTGCTTGGGTTTTTTCTCTGCTAGCTACACAATGAACTTAGATTAAGGAGAAGAGTAAGTTAGATGCCTCTACTTTGTGATAAAATTCCATATCCATGTATGTAGATAGATGTACATGCCTATAGATGTATAAATACGTACGAGTATGAGCAAGTGACTAAATACTTACCAAGGATTAGTTTATACCCAAATGTAACTTGGTTGCTGAAGGGAATAATGATAAATGAAACTGTGATCCCAAACACCCCTCAGGGCTAATTTGCAGGTCCTGACAGGTAGTTCATAGCCCTTCAACACCTTAAGCAGATGTTTGCAACTGGCTATGCCATGAAAACATCTGGAGCAGAGCACTATCATGGTACCCAAGGAAACCTTTCCTTCACAGAATATGTCAGTCAAAATGTGTGTTGGGGTTCTCTTTCTCAGGTTTGTGATAAATCATATGATCATTAAATAATTAAAAATAATAGCTATTAATGTTCATATCCTCTCTAAATTCAGAGATAATTTTTACTGTATTTTCATCCCTATCATGGAATAGAAAACACAATTCAGCAAACTGTCTCTGTTAATTTATAGTTACCATTTCTGCTAACACATAGAGAGAAACTCCCTGGACACCAAGGTGCAAAGAAAGCCTTTATACTGCCATAGGAAGGACAGAAGCTTCTGCAGAAAGCATGAATACTCCCCAGCACAAACTGTGGCCTTATTATTCAATAATTGCTTCCTATTGCTGTCTGCCTTTATTTCATTACATAAAGACAGACCCTCTATTTTTGAGATGATGTCAAGTCCTTACATCTGTTCATTTTTCAAAAAGTTTGCATTCTTAGGAGAGAGCCAGTTGGGGATTTTGGGGTATTGGATAAAAGCAATGTTTTGTTGTACAGATTTTTTTTTCCTCTCCTTTTCCATTTCATGGCTTCAAAATATTTTGACCACGGTCCTATGACCCAAGTTAATGACCACATCACAAATAATTCTTTTAACAGCAAATTGGCCTAGTTAATCTCTAAATGGAATAATTTTTCAGAAGTCTTTACATTAGCAGAAGATGTGACATATATTTGTACTTTGGCATATATTGCTGTTTCAGCAAATAGTATGCTTTTCCCTGAGCCATAACTTACTCCAAGTGGAAAGGCATTGAAGCAGAGTGCCCTTTTTCACAAAACAGATGAGTTTAGTGCAAAACAAATCCCTCCTTTCATTCAACTTGCTACTTTAGTGGCTACAAGGTGGCACTCTTCCTAGGATCAGCCCTTCACGGTACTCAGTGTCAAGAAAAATGCACTGTGTTTTACAAAAAACCTGTCACTTTGTTTATATCTTTAAAAAAACTATAGAGTGAAAAGAAACAGGTTACAGATAAAATGAAATGTAAACTGAGTGGAATGAGAAGTGTTCCCAAAGTGAAAACCCAAGCTCTTCCTTTGTATAAAACCAGCGCAAAGCTAAAACATACCACCAACCATTCAAATTACAAAGACCATCCATTTATTTTCCATCAAAAAAAAAAAAGTCAGTAAATTAGACTAACAAGGCAAATTAGTCAAATTAGTAAGTAAATTCATATTTTCTTTTACTTCACTGATGAAAAAGAGAAAATTGTAGGCTGCCATGAAGTTCAGGAAATAATTATAAATATGCATTTGGTTTTAATTAAAAGCTATCATGTAAATTCTGTCTTCCTATATCTTCTGTCATTATCACTGTTAACAAAGCAACCCCAGCTCAGGAAACTGTTCCTGCCTTTGGAGCTGTGGTTTCTGCCAACAGATACAAGCACAAACTTGCCCACTCTCTTTCGCAGATTGCTTTAAAATGGGAAAAAAACATTATACAAAAAAACCAATCTCCTCCCTTCTACACAATCCCAAAATAAATTCATGAAAAGAATATCCTCTTTCTCTAGAGATAGAACATTTTGCTACCTTCTAAACTCTAATCTATTTCATCTCCTTCTCCTGATCTTTGTTTTCAAAGACTTTCTAAAGGTATTTCTCAGCTCCAAATTAGAATGGAAAGCTCTCTATTCCTGTTTCTGCTGCATCCACAATGCTGTTTCCCTCCCACACAGCTGATTTCAAAAGAAGGAGCTCCTTTACTGTGCTGTCCTTCCTTTGCTTTCCTACCTCTTCTTCTAGAGTACTTTGTTGTGATGACCTTAAAGAAAACTAAAAAGAAAACCCCAAAATAACTAGTCAATACTTAGGCAGCCACTGGAAAATAGCCTACCATTCTAACTTGATTAGCCTCAATATCTCCTTGCCCTTTTGATTCTGCATGGTCTCTTGCCCTTTTTTAAAAACGCTTCAGGTCAAGGACTTCTTCTTGCTGTTTATATAGTACCTACCACAAAGGGGACCCTAAATTATCACCTAATTTCCTACATGACATCACAATGAAAATAAATATAATAATGAAGTGTCAGACCCCAGGCAGGGAAGTTTCACATTAATTTGCTTTAATTTTCATTTTAATCCTGGAGCTGGAGGGGTTGGTACTATTTGCCTCATTATAAATAAGCTTTTTAAAGTGATGTTGTTGTGTCATTGTACTGCATTTCCTGCAAACTAGAGTAATTTATCAAAACCATTCATATGTTAGTCTTTTATTGTGTCCCTGCATGGTGCTTTCAAACACAAAAATTTTAACAACATAAAAGCTTATAAATACATCCAAAAAGGAAACCTCGTTGTGTAATCAGTACTTGTTAAAAATACTCATATCATGTCCAGTTGCAGTCCACTCTACAGTAAAATGAAATTTTGAATGTTCCAAAGCCCTTTTCCTTGTATGGGCAGTTCTATTGGCCCAACTCCTGCTGAATCATTAAGAGCACAACAATTTATCTAGCTGAAAACATTGTGGTATCATTTTATCACTGGAATTGAGATGTGCATTGTTCTATTTTATTCTTATAAATTCTTGCAATGTAAAGTACATTTCTCTTTTGTTTCCAGGTAATGTCAATATTATTCTGTGCTTATCTCTTGAGAGCAAAGAATTGCATTTACTCAGGAATGAGCATCTCTGAGGTCTGATAGTGAATACAATGAACAATATTTGAAATGCAGACTAGAAGACCATGTGCAAACACACTTAAAGTCAATGTTAATGACATGTGTTCTATGTTTCTCAGGGGGAAAATCTTAAGATTTTCCTAAGTGGAAAAAGTTTTCCACTCTGTAAAAATACACTCTGTTGAGCCAAAGACTATCAATAATGGTTCAACGCTTGTTGATGATTTCTCCACCCTGAAAAGAATCAAACCAGAAGTTTCCCAGGATGGTGGAAGGGGTTTTTTCTGTATGAAGTGTATTACCTGTCCAATCCACCCAGTGTTTCAGAGGAGAAATCCTCTCTTTCCTTTTCATTTTTTCTTCTCTTTCTACTTCTGCTATTTACTATTTGCCTCACATCAGCTAACTATGCTTCTTATGAGCTTGTGCAAATCTTGCAATGCCAGCTCATTGCCTGCAATCTGGACTTTACTTCTACTTCTCTAAAGCCATTCATTGATACCTGCACTAGTTAAAAGCACGAGTTAAAAGTACCATAATTAATTTGTTCAATTCTGCTCCTGAAAACAATATTAGTAAGTTGTTTCACCAGCTATTATTCAAAAAAGTTCATATATGTCAGTATTTCCAGTAAATTTATATTTAAGTTTGATAATTTCAAGTCACTGATGAACATGTCTTAAGCATATCTTAAGACAGACTAATAGGTCTTCATTAGAGTTGCAGTTTCTCTAAGTTTCTACTGTGAAAAGGAGGAGAGGACAGAGGAGAACCAAATCTAATAAAGATGCTACATCTATATGAGCAAACTAAACAGTGCCACAGTCTCTTTTTAGTCCTGGAGGCCAAACATCCATGACTATTTAATTAATCTCTCTAATTGCCCAGTACAAGACCACCACATCCAAACAAATTAGGAAGTTTACACTTCTATTGGTAATGGCCACTGGGCTTGTGTTTAATCCTGAATCATGCCTAGAAATTGTTTAGAGAATACTGATTGACCCAGGTCAAAACCACATCATGGACCTCTACAAAACCAGTTTGACAAGTGTCTGACTGCCAGTCCTCAGTTCCATGCCCTGGCACTGTTGAATATGGGTTTGTGCATATGTAGATAGATATACACAGACATATGTATGTGCATTAAAAAAAAAAACCCACACACTTTCAGATGCCTGAAACCATCATCCAGCAGCCTTACACAATGGCTGGCCCATCCCAACCCACTGTGCCCATTCTTGACTTTTAAAATAAGCAAGCTTATTTCCCCTGCTGTTCATGCCAGGAACTCCCTGGATTGCATCTACTCTGTTTGCACCTAAGCTTCATTTACAATCCATTGTAATGCACAATTAAGTGCATTAAGCACAGCCAAAGTTAAGGGGTCTGATCTCAAAGTTATGTTTAAATAATGGCTGGGGTACACCAAAGTCATCACCCTTCACAAAACTGCCATGGCAAAGGCAGCTCTGGCATGTGCCTCTCCAGGAACAAAATGGTGCAGCCAGGGTGTCCGGGAGCCATTGCCCAGGCCACTAGACAGTGACTCAAAATTAACATTTCACCTGTGAGGAGAGAACTTTATTTTTAGCCTGCTGCATCACACAAACAACTCTATATACTATTTCCCAAGGGAAAGTATAAAGAAGTTTAGCATGAGTAGTTTCTTGGCTTCTATCACCTTTCTCGACTATTTATCTCATTCCAGTGCTAACTCTGGATTTGGATTCTGCTCAGGAGGGGTGGAGGAATGAGGGGAAAGTCAGTACCTAGGCTAGATATTAGGCCTTGCAATGTGTGCAGCCTGGACAAGCTTATGTACTTTTTGGCTTTGTCCCCTGGTTCTCTTTTCTCCTGTTAAAAAAGCTTAGAAAACCACAACTAACCTTGTTTAATTCTTTCAGGGTTTATAGTCTCAATCCTGAAGGGTCAAAGAACTTGGAGAAAAGAGAAATCCATTTCTCCAAATGAGTTTGATCCAAATCCCGTCGATACCCCAACCTTTAGACTGATGACACAGAGTTGCATGCTTGTCTGCATATTTACTATGTGCTTACTGCATGTCTCTCAGCAAAAATATCTATACATACTTGAATGAAAAAGATCTCATAAAATCATCACTGCTGGATCAGAGGGCCAATAAAAATATCAGCTACAGAAACTAGAGTATCTGAAAGAAGAAATCCCAAGTGTAAAATGTGCTTAGTGCTATTTTACCTTTATAAAGTTTTTGTTGTTACAAAACAATTTCTCCCATTTCATTGATGAATTCGGTTATAATCCAGGCCACAGCAGATAACATACTGTTGTGGAGAACATAACATGGTCAGATAATTTTTAGAAATTTTACAGGCCAGGAAGAATTAAATAACCAAACCTCTATTAATATACCTAGAACAGACTTAGATTTTCCCATTTGAGAATATAGACCCTAAATCTCTAATTTCTAAATTCAAAAATCAGCAAATTCATCTATTTGCTCCAGTATTATCATTTAAAAGCTCTACTTTCTCTCTTTTAAACACATTTCCAGTTCAATTTTATTTGCAACTTCTGATCTTGGGCTGCCCTGTAATCAGTGTAGATGGAAAATACAGAAGTACACACCATGGTAAAAAAAAAAAAAAGGAATATAAAAACATTATAGAGGGAAAAGTTAATGTAGCAATCCTTAAAATGCATTTAATCAAATAAACTTGGAGCCAAAACACAAGCATGAAACTATTCTTAAAAAGCACTATGAAAAGCAGTTGGAAAAAAAATGAAACAATATTTGGAATAATCATGTGAAGGAAAAGATAAAATTATGTGAGATACAATTACATCATATCAGAATAACCCATTTCTCTTATGTTTATATACACACCACAATTTTATTTTGATATATGCTCATACAAACCTAGAAATACACAAATCTACATGCAGCAGCTGCAATTATGAAAAGCTTTTGTGGACTGTTTATCTTGTTGTTATCTCGGACACCTGAAAAGTTGTGTCAACTTAGTTCCAAAATATGCTTCTCTTCAATGGACACCAAAGTAGGTTTCCTCTTTTTCTACAAATTTAATTAAGAACTTACTTGCTATTTGTAATTACACTGTCAAATTACATTGAATCTCAGCATGGTTTAGAAGCTGCATGTTTAGACCTAGGGATTGTGACTACATATACCTTGTTTCATTAATACAGTTAAAAACCCATAAAATAATTTAGCACCAGAAATATATAGTCTGGTTCTGCAGCAGAACTCATAGCATAAATACACAAGTTCTTCTGTAATTAAGCAATTTAAAATGAAGATTCAATTAAATTATCCCTTTCAGGAAGATACTGAAGAGTTCCATCACACTGCAGAGATGTATTATTTATTCTCTGGCACTGTTAGAGAATTATTTATTCTTTGGCACTAACAAACTTATAATGTGAAATCTTTTCCCTAGACAAAGCTTTGGTAGAGCATACTTGATCTTTGACATCATTTCTGAGGATCTGCTAAATGCTGACTTGAGAATTCCAGCATTCCAATTCATATTAACCCATTGCAGTGTAATAGATAAGGGAATCGTGTACCACATTATGCTGAGGGGCAAACAAATAAAATAAATGAATGGTGATATCCATGCTTGTTAAGAATTGGGCTGGATCTGCTGTTTAGCAGCTATTTTGTCTGTCACAGACACAGGCTTTTACTGAATAGCTCAAAGCAGCAGGAAACAGGAGGGATGGTATTGAAGCTGTTTCTCCCTGTTTAGGTTGCAGCCTACAAAAGGCAATCCAAACACCGCCATTTGCAATAGTTAAAACAAAGTGGCTTCTGCCAGCTCAACACAGGCACTGCATTGATCACTGACTGGGATAAACACCACAGCCATTTCTCACTTCACCATCCTCAACCTAAGCTGTTTCTCTGTGGGTTGGAGAGTACACACAGGACATGCACAAAGGCAGGAGTTTAACAGATGCATGTGTCTGTATGAAGTTTGAGAAACAGTTGCCTAACTTGGCAGGAAAATGTTATTTGCTGAGAAATCATTTTCAGCTGTGCAAAGACAGTCACAAGAGGAACTTCTCCAACGGCTGATTTGAATTGCCTGGCTTGGACAATATTACCCTATAATAGTTAACTCCTTAATCTACTCCAGACATAAAATTATTTCCGCAATCTCTAGGTCTAAACATGTTGGGGAGGGGGTGGTTCTGCTATCTCTCTTTTTTTCTGGAATATTTTACATCGTACTCCTTTTATCTGCATAAGATAGATATAAATTAATTGGAAAATTATTGAGTGGGGACAGGCCTCATTGTCTCATTTGACAAAGGTTTTCTGGGAAGCTTTATTTTGAGAGTCAATTTGCATGTATGAACTAAAAGGCAAGTTGAAAAAGTGTGACAGACAAAGCTTGCCAAACCTCTCCTAAATTTCTTTTGCATTGCCGGTTATTGCATAATTATAACCATACTGCTATAGCCTACAGTGAGAGAAACATCTGGACCATCATTTATTTTCATGTACTTTGCTAATTCATTCATTCAATACACTTACCTCAAGTGTTACGGTATCTAAAATAAATATTTATAGAATATCATAGTTCTACTTGGTCCGTGTATTTTTGTTTTCCCATCTACTGTATAGTGCTAAGGAATAGTTTTTCACTTATAATCTTCCATTTTACCTTTGATTATTTTTTATTTATTATTTGATTAATTATAAGTAATTTTCAATATGTCATTTATTACTGTTTTACTCAAAAGAAGTCCTTAGTTCCTGACTATCAGCTATTAGAGCTCAAAAGGAAATCATGTCCACTGTCCTGCTTCACCTGCTTCACTACATGTAATAAGAAATGAAGATTTTATATTTTTCAATCACTGTATTTCAGCCTGAATCAGCATCTGCCATAATAAAAGAAGAAACTAAAAATAAAGTGTGAGAAAAGTAAAAAGAAGTTTTCATTAAAGTGATATTACTAATGAAAAAACCAAAGAAGGGGTTTGGCAGAAGGTAGTAGGGCAGCTTTTCACACTTCAGAATATTTCCAAAGTTCCCAAAGAAAAGGAGATTTATAGACAGATTAGAAAACTGAACCAAACCAGATTTTGCTATCAGATGTCATCAGAAGTCAGCACAGAGTGCAAACGTGCAAAAAACATTTTTTATTTTTTTTAGATACAGAGTGCAGTCTCCAAAATCTAAAACAAATATAAAGAAAAAAATAGATGGAACAAATAGTTTAGCTATAAAAATCTATAGAATACATTTTAAGCATCTCAGGCACTATATTAAGCTATTTAAGTATGAATTTAAATTTTCAAACTGTTACATGTTAATCAAGTATTTGTCTCATCAAAGGTGTCTATGTCACATTACTTAAAAAGAAAGCAAATACAATGCTATTCCAATTGTAGTAGGGTGAGTTCAGCTTTGCTGTCTCCATTAGAGTGCAGCAGAATTGCATTAGATCTAACATATTTAAAATTTTCATTAGAAATAAAATTCAGTGTAGGAAAAGAAACATAATTAAATTTAATCC
The DNA here is from genome assembly GCF_023055355.1 of Agelaius tricolor. NCBI lineage: Eukaryota > Metazoa > Chordata > Aves > Passeriformes > Icteridae > Agelaius > Agelaius tricolor. The sequence goes on from NW_027269261.1 coordinate 52,582,377, forward strand.
TATTTTTACAGATCACTTAAAAATGAGGCATAAATGACAGCCAAGACTCTGTGGGACAAATTAAAGCTGGTTGCAGGGGCTGCTGTTTATTCCTCCAAAGGCTGTTCACTGCAGATGTCTTGGCATTTTGTGGGCACCACACAATGCAGTAATGCCAGAGGTGCACATTGTAGCACCCAGTCTTAATTCACTGCACCCAGAGCTGTCCACACCAAGGTTAAAATGTCATCCAGATCTCTAACTCGGAAAAGCATCTTGGAAACACCTTTCCATACTGCCCTGCTTAAGTTCTTACCCTACTTAGATTCCTTCCCATGCACAAAACAGCAAGATCCCTCTCCCTGAGAATAAGATGACGATCCCTAGGGGCCCGGTTTGCCTTCTGAGCTAAATGTATGGTCCATCATGGACACAAATTGGAAGAACACTTCATGCAGCATTTAAGCAAGTTCATTGCATGGTTCAAGTCAGGTTCATCCCTGGCTTCTGACCTTTTTGCAGTGAGGAGATGCTGGCACATATTTTCTTCATGTGTGCCATGCTGCAGTCCCTCTGGCAAACATTTCTCACTTCTTTACTTTGATCCTTCTTACCAAAGACCACACCAAGTCCTGAGATGCTCTCATCAACATCCTTGCCAAAACTGCAGTCCATGGGCCCTGGAGAAACAAGCTCATCAAGGCCCCATTTATCAATTCTTGTCCCACCACATCTTTAGGAAGTGCATCCCTGGTTACCATGCACCAGCTCTGAGCACTTTTAGGGTGTGCTGAGTGCCATTAGGAGTGTTCTGTCCTACACTCCCCTTAGTTCCCCTCTTTTTTTGGTACATTTTTGTCTTTCAGCCCTCTTCCTTTTCCTCATTTGTCATCCAGTCTATTAAGTGTTCTCTTTCTGTTGCCCACCTTCTCTTTTTCCTTTGGTTTTAGAGTCTGTAGAGGTGGACTGGTTTCTCCACCACAGAGAAAACTCAGTGGCCATGACGGGCAGCGTTGCTGTCCCTACGCATCCTGCATGGCAGTGAGAAGGGACAGCTGGCCCAGCAGCACATCTCCTGTGCTGCCTTCTCCATCCCATAGGAGAGGGAGACTGCATCCTGCTCTGACACCAAAACCCTGTACCACCAGTGCCACCACTGCACCATCCCCACCTGCACCACTGACCTCCCACCCCTCTCTGCCCCAACAGAGTAGGGCTGCAGCAGGGCACCTCTCCCCACACCTGGCAGCCAGACCTCCAGGAGCTCAGGGGTGGGAAGAACCAGCTGCTATTCCTGTGATGGGGATGGGGAACCTCAGGCAGATATGCTGCTAAATCCCATCTGCATGGAAGGGAGGTCTGGAAAGTGTTAAAAATCACATATTCCATTTGTACACGCACATAAAAACCCCCAAACTAAAACTCAAATAATCTCAATACAAGATAATGAAGCTTCCAAATAAAAGGTGCATGTTTGTCACACTGAAAGCATTACTGATGCTGAAAAGGACTTCTGTGACAAAAAAAAATCTGTATGAAATCAAGCAACTTTACAAAATATATACATATGCAACTATATACTACTACTTTTACTGAAGTAAAAGTAGTAGTATATAATTTTTCTTCCTTCAGTTTGTTGGCAACAATCATTCAGAGTTTGCAGCTTCTGTAGCTACTTCTGTTAAATGTATCACACACAAGGAAATCATTATGCAGAATTTCCACATAAACAATAAGTATTAGTTTGACTGTGGAAACCAAGACAACCTCCCTCATCCTAATTTACACAAGCATGCTCCAAAGAATCCTAAGTATTCCTAAATCTGTTCTGTAGTGTAATCCGTGTCTGGCATTCTATACAGCCTCATGGTTACAAGAGCAAAAAGCATGAAGGGCTTTAATTAAAATGTACTTTGAACATTATCTGTGAAAGAAGGGGCCACTAAGAAGACATTGTGCACCAGACCAAATACTGGATTGTAATGGAGCCCTCTTGGTGGCATCACTGCTTACAAACTGCTAACATCCAACCCTAGATTCACTTATCTGGAGAAAACACTGCCCACAGCCAGGCCTCACCTCTCAGCACCTCTTGGGTGCAGGATGCTGCCAACACTTCTGATCTGCCAGCATAACTACCCACAACTGATCTAGTTACGACACACATTAGAATCTGGCTATAGATTGCTGTCACAGAAACCCTTCCACAGAAGTGCCTCCCCTCTAGTCCAACACAAGTGTGGTACAAAGAGTAGATTTGATTCCAACCCAGACACAGCTGAAAGTTCAGCCAGCTTCATTCAGCAATCTCCTGGACCCTAGGAGACTGGTCTCTGAAGTCAGTGGAAGATCTTCTGACTGGAAAATAAAAGTTTTTTTATCTCAGTGATCTAAAATAAAACTACAAATGTTAAAGAAATGTTGTAAATTCCTAGTATAACCATTTCTGACATTGGCATATACTGTGGAGTCCAAAATACTGGAGAAATGTATTTATTATGAGCTTATTTGGTCTCAGCACTCCAACTGTAACTGTTTTTTAGTATGTGCAATTCTAGATGCATAAAGCATAAATAGAGTCAGTATTTTAAATTCTTGACTCTTTACTGATATAAAAAGAGGGATATAAAATTATCTGGAAAAAAATCAAGCAGTGAATGTTCCAAAGCTATATAAAAAGCAAATGAATGAATCCTTAAACACTAAATCAACAGCATTCCCTCATGTTACATTTCTCTAGAGAAATGATCTCCACTAACTTCTTCCCTTTTCAAACAAGATGTACACCACAAGATATTAAGGAGTGGAAATAGAGCAGAAAGAGAACTGCAGGGTTTCCTTGGATCTGTAAGGACAGATTTTGAAATACTATTTAACTGAGATAATCACAGAGCTACAGGTGTTCACTTTAAGATATGTTTTGCAATCTCTTCTTCAAAACCATAACCCATTTTCACAAGTTACAGTCTTTATAGACAAATACGTTAGGTCCTGATTCAAACAGAGCTGAAATTAATGTTCACTGAAAACTACCCTCAAGTGAAATCAAACAATGGACTGAATTAGCTAAAAAAAAAAAAAAAAAAGAAAAAAATCAACAGAAAATAAAGGATTAAAAGTTTTAAACATTAACATCCTAAACATTACTCTAAGTGTGAAGATGTATTTCTAAACTCAACTCTTCACATTATGCACCAATATAATGCAGTGGCTCAGTTCAAAACCCAACAAAAGAAAACGGATGAATGTCTCTGGAGAAAGAATTAAACATTTTCATTTCTGGCCCAAAAAATTGCTCAGATAAAAAATAAAGATCATTTCATATAATTTAAGTTAGCAATTACACTGCAAGATTTTGTCTTTCAGAGCCTGAAGCATAGTTCTACAGCCACTCAGTTGCTATAAATTCCTTAAGTACCCATTCACAGTAATTGGGAGGAAAAAATGGGGATTCAGCTTTTTGTTTTTTCCTAATTTGACAAGTACTGGAGATAAAAGTATTACTTTCTAGTTTGTTTGGGGGTATTTCCTTTTTTTTTTTTTTTTTCTCCTTCTTTTCTAAAAGTTCAGAAGATAATAAGAATATTGAACAAAAGTTTAAGACTGACAATTAATACAGAGCAATTTGGTGTCCCTGAATTCCCAGAAGCTAAGCTAGTTCTGGCAGTCACCTCTGGTAACCTGCTCTTCTACTAAGCACAGGCACACATATGCACACACATGTGTACAGCTTCTCAGCAGAAAGAAATAAATGGATTAAAAATACATCTGTGCCTAACCTGGTTTAAGTCACTCACTGCCCGTAGACACAACACTGTGACTTGGCAAGGGTCATATCTGGCATCTAAAACCTTAACCTAATTAATAAAATTTCAATATATGGACTGTTACAGGACCATCCCAGAGGTGCAGAAGACAGGGCTAAACTCAATTCTTGCAGCTGATACCCTGGAAGCTGGGGGCCAGGCACAGCCATTTCCAGATATCCTTTAGCTTCAATTATTACCACCTAGGGAAGAAGAAGCATGGGCACCTCACAGGTTGGAAAGAGGGGATTGCAAACCAGGGATGCCTTATCTAGAGAGGTGCTTTACCTTTCATCAGCCTTAGCCCAAGTTGCAGAGAGATGAAGTGGCAGCCCAACTTTCCTACCTGTCAGCACTGAGGGCAGTGAGGGTGAAGACAGAGACACCAACAGAGGTCAGCTGGATGACAGGGATGAGCTTGCAGCCCACTTCTCCAAAGAGCCACTCTTCAGAGAAATACCGGGAGGCATCCACGGGCACACAGGTCACTAGCAGGAGCAGATCACCAGCAGCGAGGCTGGAGATGAAAATGTTTGGCACACTTCTCATGGCGCTGTTGGAAATGAAGATCTTCATGAGGGTGATGTTGCCCAGCAAGCCGACAGTGATGATGAGCAGGTAAAGTGAAGGGATCACGCAGCGGATGATGAACACGGCCGTGTCTCTCCCCGGGGACAGCAGGGCTGTGTCGGGCACCAGGCGGACACTCCCATTCTCCCCGAGGGGCATTGCTGTGAGCTCGGGCGGGGGCTCTGGCTCCATCCTACAGCTTCGTGCAGACTGGAGGTCTCCAGGGCAAAGTGCAGTGGGAGCCACAGCAAAGCTTCACCTCTCTGCAAGTCAATCAACTTTCTCCCCCTCCTCTACTGCCTTTCTTCCTACTCCTTCTCTGCCGAGTTTTCTCCCTTAAGAAATGCAGAGGAATGTCTGCCGGAGCAGTGGCCGGGGAGGGAAATAAAAACTCCCGTGCGCTGCCCCTCGGCTCTTCGGACGAGCCTCTCCCGGTGCGCAGGAGATCCTGAGCCTGGGGGCAGAGGACGCCGTCGGGACAGCCGCCCCCTGCCCGCGTCCCCCGGGAGCGCCCTCGGTGCGCCGCCGCTGCCACCGCGGCGAATGCGCGCTCCGGGCGCCGCCCCCGCGGAGCCGCCAGCGCTGTCCAGCGGCGCCGGTGCTGCCGGGGCTGCCGGGGGCGAGGCGCAGAGCGAACGCGCTCCTCACTCACTCGGCAGCACCGGCTTATACCTGGCACAGAGAGGGGCCGCCCCGCCCCGCCCTCCTCCTGCGAGCGCCCGTGCCCTCGCCCCAGCCCCGCGCCGCCGAGGTGGATCTTGCGGGGGAGGGAGAGGCGGATCCAGGAGCTGCCGCCGTCCCGCGGGTCCCAGCCCCTGAGGGCGATGGGCACGACGTGGTGAGCGGGAGGGGAGAGGGAAGCCGCTCTCCCCGCCGCTGCCCACCGCAAAGCAGCCCCTGCCAGGCTCTGCCCGGCAAACCGGAGAGCTGTCCGACACGTCGGACAGATCGCAGGATCGCCTCCGGAAACTCGTCTTCCAGCATCTTACTCAGGTGAAACCACAGTGCTTTGAAACGCAGGGTGGCAGGGAGCGAGGGGCGTGAGAATGAAGAGATTTTATTCCTGACATCCAGCTGTGGGGTGTGCATAGATCTTACTCAAAGACATCAGCTGTGTTTAAAGTTTTAAGGTTTGATTTGTGAAGCTGCATTTCATGGTGGTCTTGACTATGGAAAGGGGGACAGGTGATGTGTTTTTATCTATTACTTACTCTGCAAACGGTATAACACAGTGGAGAATGAATTTTGTTTGCCTCTTTGAAGAGTAGAATTTGTCTCTAATGCTTCTTGATTTTCAGTGAGGTAATGTCTTTTACTTCCGAGTGTCTGCACATGTACAGGCTTTCCAAACAGCTCCATCTGTTTCCAGCAGAAGTCATGAATGTAGGTAGTCATGTAAATATGCTGGAAAACAGGCAGACCCCTTGGACTGAAGTTTCCAAGATAAAATGTTTAGGTAGAATAACAGCATTGTCCAGTAACATGCACTGCAGACCGATTCTTTTATTTCTTTTTCTCAAAAGAGAGGATTCATGAGCTTGTAGAGAACTAGCTTGTTCATATTACTACAGCAGTTCTCTAGAAGCTCTGTGAGTTTATGACAGGTCTATGGAGAATCTGACCACTGAAATATCAGAAGCAAAGCATGACACATGTGCATGGCCTATCCATGGCATGCTGTCTAGTACAGGAATTAAATCAGTGATTTCTTCTTAAATAAAGTTTTACTAAGTTTATATTAAAAAAAATTAAAGAATTAAAGAATGTTTCTTTAAAGTTACACTTCTCTGTATCTATTCATTGATCGTTGTGACTCTTCTCAGGTCCCTGAATATATAAATGTGTCAAAGTTGTGTAAATTACTGATTCATATAAATGAGTAATTTCTTTGAACCCAACCAGTGCTAGGCCTCAGAAAGGATCAGGCTAGATGCTTCACCTTTACCACTAAGCAGCTCATCAGAATCATCACAGAGCTCCTCTGGAGGTGATTCTTGTTACTGATCAAGTTCCTTCCACACAGCTTTAAATTCAGCTATGCTCCCTCTGAGGCAGCCTTACTGATGGCTTACATATATTTACATACATACATACATACATAAATTGCTGTGACCCTCTATTTTGTTGAGCATACGTGAAATTTTCTAAGATCAACTATAGTCATGTTTCTGTTAACACTCCAAATCGCTCTTCTTGGTTCCCATTGGCTGGATCCAACATAAGTCTTTAACTCTGTGAGTTTAACACTGGGAGTATGGTCCTTTTGCTAATTTGTTTCAAAATGGGTTTATATATCAACAGACAATATGGTTCCCACTGGGAGAATAGTTTAAATTCAACTTGTCTTTAATATTGATTTTCTTGGGACAAGAGGAAGTTGAGTCTTTTTGCATGAATATCAACAAAAGAACCCTTTAGAAACTCCTATTGATATACACTTGTTGCAGTTTGCATGGAGAGAGGTGAGACCCCTTGCTTTTTGTTTCACAACACTACCACTCCTACTGCTGCCTTCCAGGAGAATTTCTTCTATCCTAGTTAATTTTATCTGTCCTTTAGTCCACAGGATAGAATTCCTAAGGTTGAAGAATCAGAAACATTTTCAGTGGAAATTTATATTCCTGATTTTTATCAGTACTTGATTTTATCTGCTCCATGTTTTTTAGAACTCTAACAGCAAGGAAATAAGCTTTGAAGAAAGTAAGTGGCTCCAGCTCAGGGAAGACGGACAGTCAGATAATGCTTCTACTGCAGTATAAATATAATTCATCCAGCTATCATATTCAACCAGTATGAATATAATTTCCTGCAGAGGCAAAAAGGCATGCGTGGGGAAGATCCACAGACCCTGACATAAACCAGTTGGAATTCAGATCTTCACATACAAACTGTTCATCATTCTCTTTTCAAACAAGAGTCCACCCATGCCTAGATGTCGTTTCAGATTACAGCCAAGAGACAATTTAATTGTGGAGCTCTGACACAGTACTTGGCACAAGAGTGAGGGAGAGAGTGCCACAGGTGAATCTCCCCAGTGGGAAAGAAACTGCACAGGCACAATCAGCCACCAGAGATGGAGTGCAACACCATAGGGGAGAAATGACAACAACTTGGAAGCATGAGAGGGAAAATTTCATCAGTAATTCCCAAGTGTAGGAATTCATAATCAGTTCATGTAGGAATGAGGAGCTCCACACATCTCATAAATGCCCTCTACTGAGAAGTGGGTCTGACAGGAAGAAACACTCTTTTCACACATTTATGCAGCTCAAGGCACTTGATAATTCCAGGGCTAATTCCCGATTTGCACATCACAACATGTGTAGTCCCATGAAGAGCCAAGCATATCTGCCACTAAAGCTATCTGCAGTAAGTAGCCTTTAAATAAGTATGTGTACTTGCACATTAAATGAAAACCGGGTTCAAATGGAGCCCTGGAAGTGATCATGTTTGAAGGCCTGATTGTCAGTCAAATTTTAAAAAGAAACAAAGCAACAGCCAAGGAACAAATACTACCTGAATTTAAACACTGAGCATTAGGAACCAAACCTTCAATAAATGTTGTAATATCACTCATTACACCAGTAGATACAGCTGGAAAGTGGGCATGCATTGTAGCAGAGAGTGACTTCTTCCAGGCAGTCAAATGTACAATAACCTAAAGTAACTCACGGGTTTTTTTCTTGTTATTTCAATAGAAGCTTTCTTATTTTGATGGAGGGAACTCTGCAAACCAAAATGGAAATCAGGTGCTTCCAGCACTAGACAAAGCTGGAAAGCCAGCAGGAGTAGCTTTCTCCAATATTCATGCAAGTTCTCTTTTGGGAAACAAAACCTTATCTTATTGATATCAATTCAATTTTTTTGTACCATTTTCATGGTGCTGGTTTTATTTATGGCATGAGGGTAAGAGATGCCATTATCTTTAACCACATTAATAAAGGAATGAATTGGGTTCTTAATGTTAAACACACAGGTCATCCCTCTAAGCACAACTGTAGCTTTATGCATGCATTTACATTCCATTTATTTTACTGTATTCATTGAGTAGGACTTCAACTCATTGAAAGGTTAAAGAGCACACCGCTGAGCTCCCAACTGGAGTCAAGGTCCAGGCTTCAGACTCACTTAGAAACAAATGTGATATCAACATCTTCCATCCCATTTGTTCATGATAGACAACTAACAGACAGCTGCTCCTACAGATTCAAAACAAATAATGATTTTCTGTCAAGGAAGTATCAAGGAACGGCTTGAGTTCCCTCTGCACTCAAAAGGACTGCACAATGCCAGCTTACTCTACTTCCGTCTCAAGTTATCTTCCTAATGTGGTGTTAAGAAGCACATTGTTGAACACACATGACAAAAGAAAAACATTGCTATTAGTTCCTCCTAGTGTGAAGATAATGGGATTCCTGTGCTTGAGCTCACATGACACTGGGGCTACTTCAGAGAAAGTGACAATTTTATTGTGGGCCCATTCATCACACTCAGTGGGGTTTTACTGCAGACACCCATGGGGTTTGTATTGGGTTTATCTGACAACCTCTCCAGAATTAATTTGTTTTTTATATTTCAGTGCAGCTGTATTCCTTATGTGTTCCTAGAAAAAAATCAGAGCATTGCCAGCTAAGTCTTCTTTTAGCATCTTTATCACATGACAGAAATTCAAGTTTCTATATTGTTACTGAGGTTGATTGTTGATTGTCTTGTATCAGACAATCCAATCAGTTAAGTAATCATGTGATTTTCACCTAAAAATTAAAAAATATACAAAGTAACATTTGTATTGTGCTGATTTTTACCTAAAACGTGTTCTGAAATACTGTTTCTATTTATAGTGGAATCAAATGCTGACCAAACTTTATGGGTTCATGTTCATCAATTAATGTGCAAATAATCACTACTCTACCAAGCATGACAAAAAGCTTTGAAAGATCTATCTTCATTTAGAAACTAGGAGTTGTTGAGTTTTTCTCTGGTGTTTTGAAACATTTCTATTTAAAGAGATCCTACTAAAGACAAACACAACTACTTTTTGAGGTACATTCAACAGCAGATTTTCAATAGGCATTTCACATTTTAAAATAATTAAATAATTTAAATATTACTGATACTAAACATGCTGAACTAATTTAGTCATTTCATAGTATTGTGGGAGCACTAGAATTGCCTTTGGATGATAATTAAGTTCCATATGTATTGAAAAACAATTCACTGTGACCAAAATCACTGCATTTTGGTGAAGGTCAGTCACCACACTGAGAACCACAGTATTTTATTGCAGATCACACACCACTGAGAGACATTATTGCTTTTAGTTCATTTGACATACATGAACCTCAGCGTTCTCTCTATGCAGCAGAGCAGCAGATTGCATTAAAAACGTTTGGAAACCCAGTCTGAGTGCTACAGATTCAGTACCTTTACAGTACTCCAGGAGACAGACATTTAATTAATTGCCTGAACTAGGGGCTGCAGTAAATAACATGCACTTATTGGAGCACTTTTCAACTTCTTTCAGTAGATGCAGGGTGGGTTCCCTTTACAAAGGGTGTTCTGATGTCTTCCAACACTTATTTCAACCATATCATTAATACAGTCATTGAGGCACCTCTTAGAGACACAAGAGCTAAATCCATAAATAAATAAAATAAACACCAATTTCCATCACTTCCCCCCTTCTGCCTATGTTTCCATACCTATGAGCATACATGACAGAGGGAACAATGCTTTTTGATACATCAGCTTGAAGTCATGCTGCAGCCAGTTACAAGGGAGGCTCTCTTTTGAGTTTAGAGGCAAAAGAATAACTGCCCCTCACTGGATTTGGTGACCTGATTTCACTTTCCTACGCACACCAAATAAACTACTGCATACCACTGAGTGAATGACAAATTAGCATTTCCCCTTTACTGGTTTCCCATCTCCATCCTTCCACTCTCCATCTTCCCCTAGAACCGCCACTGGGTTCAAACTACTGAGTTGAAGTACTTCCTTGCGGCAGTCGACCAACAGGAGTGTCTGGCTCATGCATGGACTCGCATGCACAGCTCTTCTGGAGCTGCTTCAACTCCACATACCGAGCACGCTGGCAAACTATTAGTAGCAATTATTGCCATTAAGTTATTTGTAGCAACTTTGAAGTGGGTAATACTATTTGTTTTCATTCAATTTCTGTTTCTTTGAATTCAGAATCGGGGAACTACAGCTTCCAAGTCCTGCAGCATCCTTTTTTATTGGATTTAGTCATATCACAGTTGATAAACTCTAGATGCTCCGGCTAGCAGGGTAGGAGCGCTGCGCCAGGGCCTCAGCCGGGACGGGGATGGGGGCGAGGGCGCGGAGCGGCTCCGGGGCCCGGCGGGGGTGACGGTCGGTACCAGCGGGTACCCCGGCGCGGCGGTGAAAGGCTGGCGGGGCAGGGGCAGGGGCAGGGGCAGGGGCAGGGGCAGGGGCAGGGGCAGGGGCAGGGGCCGGTGCACAGCGGGCGGCGGTGGCGGCCGGCGCTGCTGACGGTGCTGCCCGGGGATTATCGGCGGGCGCCGGCCGGCCCCGCTTTTGCTGCGCCCGCCGCCGGCCCGAGCGCGGGGGCCCGCCCGGGGACAAAGGGCGGAGCGAGCCGGGGCCGGGGTCGGGGCCGGGGCCAGGGCCAGGGCGGGCTCCGGCTCCGGCCGCCGCCGCCCACACAGGGCATCTTCCCCAGCCATGTCCCCCAACTACATCCGGAGCTTCTCGGAGGGATGTGTGAGTACGCGGGGCGCGCCCCTGGCCCCACCGGAGCCGGGGGTCCGGACCCAAAGCGCGCACGGGCCGGCGGGGCCGCCCGCCCGCCCGCGCTCCCGGCCCGGGCACGGCGGGGCAGGCGGCCGGAGCGGGCTGACAATCGCCCCTTTGGGGAAAGTGAACTTTAATTTGCGGGAATAAGGATGGTTCTAAGCATGGTTAGGTTTGATGGTGGCACGGCGGTCCGTGCTTTGCCATCACCTGACATCATGTGAATGAATCAGTACAACAGCAAAACGAATAGCCTTTGGGTCGAAGCGCTCAGCTCCGTCTGGCGCCTTCTGCAGCAGCGGAATACAGATAAAGGCAGTGAAACAAATGAACTGGCAAGTGCTAGACAAATTAACGTTTATATAAAGTTAGAAGGAACAATAAAGTGTTGTAAGAACATTATTTTGTTAGAGAGCTACTGCACCCTTCATAGGCAAACTGTCTCCTTTAAAACAAGTAGAATAAAATAAATATTCTGGATAATGAAAAAGAGCAAGTAGACCTCCAACAATAACACTGTTCATTTTTGTTTTTTGTGTTGAATGAACCCTCTGGTTTGCAGCTCAGGCCGCCAACAGTAATTGGACAATTCCACACTCTTTTTTTTGGCTCAATTCGAATGTTTTTCCTTGGTGTTTTGGGCTTTGCTGTTTATGGAAATGAGGCCTTGCATTTCAGCTGTGACCCAGACAAGAGAGAGGTTAATCTTTTCTGTTACAACCAGTTCAGACCTATAACTCCTCAGGTAATTATCTTTTTCTGTTATTTTTTTTTCATGGTAAAAATCCAATGTAAAGCAAATTAACTGCAAAAATTAAAGCATGATTTTTCCATATAAGTACTAACTGACTAGGCTAATTATCACTAGCTTTTTTTCATTAATATTTTCCTTTTACTATCCCTTTAGCTGTGACTAAATATGGAGCTGTGTTTCCTGTCCTTCAAAATAATACTCATGTTTCAGAACCCAGCTAAACTTTTCAAATCAAAACATAACTGCTTTTTACCTTTATTGTCATCTAAGCTTTTATACATTTGATATATATTAAAAACAGACTTGCAAAATGTTCCAATATGCATGTGTTTTAGCTGTTCCAAAGCATTTGTAAATGATCTGACAGGTACATTTCTGCTACATTTTAGGTATTCTGGGCATTACAGCTGGTGATTGTACTTGTACCTGGAGCCTTTTTTCACCTTTATGCTGCTTGTAAGAGCATCAAACAGGAAGATATTCTCCAAAAGTCATCATACACTGGTTTTTATATCTTCTCTGTTTTCTTAAGGATTGTCCTTGAAATTGTGGCTTTTTGGCTTCAGATTCAGCTCTTTGGTTTCAAAGTGAACGCAATCTACATGTGTGATGTGGGAGCACTTGATAAAAAGTTTAACATTACCCGGTGCATGGTGCCAGAGCACTTTGAAAAGACAATCTTTCTTATTGCAATGTACACATTTACTGTGATTACAGTGATCTTGTGTGTTGCTGAAATTTTTGAAATCTCATGTAGAAGGCTAGGTATCTTAAAAACTCAATGATGTCACATACCTCGCACTCATTTACTGCTCTGTCCACCTGCAGTTTTGTAACAATGGTTTCAAACCACAGCAGAAAAACATCTCCTGTCCTCTATGCAGTGCTGCAAAAGAGAACCACACTCAGGATTACTGAGGCAGAATGGTCACTTGACGTAAACTCCTCATCTAAAAACTTGCACGCTATGAGAACAATCTTTGTTTCCATGTGAAGGTCAAAGGCACTAAGATCTCCAAGAGCAATATATTTTCATGACCTGCCACCTATGATAGTTCTGCCTCCAGAGGAGTGCCTGTGTGTGAGGAGATGGTTATTTATAAACACACTTCTATTCACAGCTTTTCTGAACACATGCTATCTGAGTTAATAAGGCCATTGCCCTTCTAGGAAAAATTATTGCAAATTTTTTACATGTTCTTATGGCTTGAGAATTGAGCAATAAGAGTGGATGCTCTCTGTGTACCAGAAAGCATTCCAACGTCTTCCCAAGAAGTGCCACTGAGATGCAACCTGCAACTCAGCCCCCAGGGGCAGAGGCTCCTGGTTAGGCTGTGGTGACAACATATCCATGGATACCAGCTTACTTTGCAGAGGCTCAGCTACTGTCACTTGCCTCCTCAGAATCCCCTTTTAAAAGTGAAAGAGTAGCATGGTATTCTTTGTGCTGACTGCAATGCCTCATTATGTTTTGGCTTACCGTGTAGAAGACTTTTACCAATTTAGTATGATCACATTTTGAAGGAAGAAAAGGGCTTTTTAACAATTTTGCATAAGCGGCTTCAAAGTGTCAAAATAAAATCTTAGAGAAAAGCCTTCCTAGGCCCAATCATGATTTGATTTCAATGTGGTTTGCTTGTGTGTGACTGCAGAATTGGGCCCACAGAATTTTCTGATGTTTGTGTCAGATCTAACTTTTTCTTGCTCTGACTAAAGCTGCTAGAATAACAGTGAAAAAGAACTCTGCATATTAAAATTATTCTATGCAGTAAGTGTATTGGGTTAGGTTAGGTCTTAAACCTTTTATAGGCATCAGATATTTTTGTGTGCAACAGCTTCTTCTTAAGGTTTAATAAACATATTAAATTTAGAAGTGATTTCCTTGTGCTGAAGTGAGATAAAGGAAAGAAAACAGATTTCAGAATCAGAAAGAAAGGAGGAGGAAGTTTCCTGTATAAAATATCTATATAGCTATAATAGCTATAATAATAGCTATTATATATAGCAAATAGCTATAATAACAATCAACTATTTTCCATCTGTTTTTCAAACATAAAAAGCTGAGATCCTGATAACAGAATCTGGGTAATTTCAGAAATATTTAGAAAATTCTGGAAAAAATCTTACCAACTGTTTTACCACCAAGTGTTAGTTAATTAGTCCAAAGCACAGCTGAATTATCATAGCCTTGTAATTCTCGCCCACAAAAGTAAACCTGATAAATAAATGGAATAGCAAGTTTTAGGTGTCTTGGATTTGATTGAATCTGGGCCGTTTAAAACAAAGTGGGCTACAACTAGATGTGTGGTTTTTTTAAATATGCTGATCAAGAACAAAACTATATATTTCAATACATTTGCTATATTAAAGCATTAATATTATTTTTCCCTATGAAAATAAGTTATATGTTGTCTTAAAGAAATGTCCAGTCAAAGCTATCAGATTTATGCAATATTAAACTAGTTATTTGATATTTGCAAGCATTGCAAATGAAATAAAAATCACTGTGCTAACTTCTTGTTTACATAATATGCCACGTTCTTTGGTTGATACATGTCTAATTTTTCACTGTATATGTCAATATCCATCTGGAATTATTCTTTCCAATTGAAAATTGTAATCTCAGGTAAAAAAAAAATATTTAGAAAAACATACAGTATATAGAACTACTAAGAAAAAGAATGTACTTTCATGTGCTAGGAACAGTTGTTACCAACGGTACACTTGGAATGCCAATTCATCAGTTATTTGTATAATAATAAAATAACTTAATCACAGCCTTGTCAGTATTTTCCCTGGTGCTCAATATGTCATTACTTGTTGTTCTCCTGTAAATTTCCAAACACTTCAGAAGGGTCAGAAGAGTGCCAAGACCCCCAAGCCCTCAGGAGTTCTTTAAGTCCTTGTTAACATCAAGAGCCTTGAAGAACAAGTACTAGTATGGGACTCTCTGAGGATGCATAGAGTGATTTAGGAGCTGGGCTACTGATCACCATGGCCTTTTTCTTTCTGGTTACATTCTGGAACATATTAAAAATTTCCCTTCTTCCAAATCAGATACACTGATTTTTTTTCTTCATTTCCTTTGGAATTAAAATTGTCAAATTCATCAGTCTTTCATTTAAATAAAAAAGTGCATTATTGCCTTTTAGTGCAAATGTTTTTCTGTGCCTCATTCTGCCATTAGTTTCTGGAACACATTGATGGAGATATTATGTCCATGTAAAGAAATCATTTCCCCATGGATGTCAACACTTCTCTTTCCTATATTTGCCATTTTTTTCCTGGCGCTCATTGTATTCTCAAATGTCTATAAACTTTTCTTTTGCTTAGTCTTCCAAACTCCCACCTCTTTCATTCTCATTTACAATGTTTTCTATTGGCTTCCTACCACCCTTACTCCCTCTGAGATTGATATGCCTTCATGCATTTCTCAGTGTTGAGCTGATTTTTGCTCAAAGGCTTAGCAAGTATTTGAGACAATCATGAAGGCTTTTTTTTTTGTTTGTTTTTGCCATTAAGAAAGGAATTTATAATACAGCTGGGGATTCTTTGATTCAATTCTATTTCTTTACACAGTGAACATGAAGTCCTGTCTCCCAGAACACTGAGGAAGCATTTTTGTTGCTTACATCAGGTTCACACTGTAAGTGCTTCTTTGACTTTTTCATTGTTTTCCACCATACTCTAGCCACCTAATTTTCACAGATAGCACTCAAAGCAATCCCCAGCTTATGTGTTTGCAGTCAGTTTTGTCTCTAGTCAGACATCATGACCATTTCAGTTCTCACTTAACAAAGAGCTGTAATTGTGACATGATTGCATTTACATCAAAGGTATAGCTGCTCTAGGCCAGACAGCCTCTAGTATAGCACCACAGCATCCCAGTCCTGTAACCACTCCTTGTTCTCTCCTTTCATGGATTCCTCTCTTCTGACATGTTCAGACATCATGTCCCTTCTGTTCCCTTTCTGGCACACTCCCATGCTGGCAATGAGACAACACAACCACCTCTCCTACCCTGTGCCTCCCTCCAGCAAGCACCCTTCTTTATGCCCTTTATACATTCCCTTCCTTTGCAAACAGACACTTTGAGATTGAGGTTTGGCAAAAGGGCTACCTAAAAGAAATGTAAAAATAGTTTTAACTATGCCATCAGAATGAGGTATATAGACACTAAATTTATATTACAATAACTTGTGAGATTCATTTAAAACCATTTTGCTTCAACAGTTCTCATCCTGTTCTTATCCCCTCTCTGCAAAACCAGAAAGCCCTGGGAGTTCCTCTGAGAAAAAGTTATCTGGGAAGTGGTGATCCTCTAAGATGCATGCTCCAGAGCTGACAGACTTTCTGATAGCCATCAGGAAGCAGCCCAGTCCTATTAGCCAGGCCATGGTAGTATTACAAAATGTGGAATATGTTAAATTTTCTTAAGGAAGGATTTTCTTTGCTGTTTAATCTTCAAATACTTTCAAGCTTAATCAACAAGGGAGATTTAATCTGTGAAAACAGACAGCAGCTAACAAGCAAGCTCTAACTGATCTCCAAGTGTTAGAAAAACAAATCACTTGGTAGTAGAATTGCCTTGTTTACCAGGTTTACATTGTTTGCCAGGTTTACATTGTTTGCCAGGTTTAGAGCTTGACATCCTTCATCCATCTCAGACCCTGGGGGAGGTTAACAAAGCTTGGAAAGAAGGATGCCCACTGGTAGCTGACACAAGGAATTTACAGGCCACAGGGCCATTTGGCAGAACTCACAAAATAAGGAAGAAACTAATAAGGCCACTCAGTTACTGTGCTGCAATCAGCTCCAACTAGGTAAAAGGCAGTTCTGGCAGGGGGAAATTGTCACCACCAGCTCATGGACAAGTGACCCAAGAAACCCAGTGACTCAAACGAGAAAGACTAAACATGGTCATCAATTAGCAGAACAAGCAAGAGAATCATTAACTAACAGAATACAGAAAACTAATTAATAAGAGAACTATTGTTCTCTTATTAAAAAACAAAGCAGCCTTTGTTTGCTAAAATGTATAAATAGCAAAGTGCTGATAGTTGGGGTGCTTGATTTATGGAATACCCCAGAACACCCAGGCTCGTACAACTCTGAAATGAATAATCAGTATCTCTCTCGAATGTGTATTTATTGACTTGTTGCATACCGGGTAACTAATGCGATTTTTGCAGACAACAGTTTTTGGGGATGAAGGGCAGAGGCTCAGAAGAAAAAGTGCACCTCAGCCCCCAAGGGTCTCAGGGACCTTGGGAAGCCTTTGGGCAGCCCAAGGAGAAGTTTCAGTCTGAGAAGCGATTTTACTTGCAGGTGTACCTACACATGCCAGGTGTGCACAGCTCTCTGGGCTGGCCTGCCAAGGGGAGGGAGGCAGAAGGGACGGGGAGGGCGTCTCTGCTCAGCCCTGGGCAGCCGGGGCCAGGCCGGCTGCGCCAGGGAGCAGCCCTGACCGCCCCCAAGTCTTCCAACCCTTCCTCACGGCTGCTGTGGGATGCGTTTCAAGCACCAAGGGGCCACGCAGGTGGCGTTCGAGGCTGTAGGTCCCCAGAGACGGACGGATGACAGGATGGATGGATGGACGGACGGACAGCCCCGCCCGCCCCCTCCAGGCCCGCAGGGGGCGCTCCCCGCGCCCCGCCGCCCGCCCGCCCACGGCGCCCGAGCCGGAAGCGGAAGAGGCGCGCGCCAGCCCCAGGAGCGAGACCCGCGCGCCGCCGCCTCCGCCGCCGCCCGCGCTATGGCGGCCCCGGCGCTGCCCCCGCTGCCGCCGCA
The DNA here is from genome assembly GCF_023055355.1 of Agelaius tricolor. Taxonomy (NCBI): domain Eukaryota; kingdom Metazoa; phylum Chordata; class Aves; order Passeriformes; family Icteridae; genus Agelaius; species Agelaius tricolor. Next base: position 52,600,053 of record NW_027269261.1, read on the forward strand.
GCTCAAGAGCATCCAGCACCATCTGCGGACCGCGCAGGAGCTGGACAAGCGTGAGCCCGTGGTGGCGTACTACTGTGAGTGAGGAGGCGGCCGCGGCGCCGTCCCGCCGGGCCTGGCCCGGCCCGGCCGCCGCTGCACCGGGCGGAGCGCTCCTCCCCTGCCCGGGCGGGCCGCGGGATGCGCGGAGACGCGGAGGCGGGGGGAAGCCCCACCTCTGGGCGGTGCGGGGTGGTCGCGGCAGCCGCACCCGCCTTTCCCCTGCTCCGTGCTTGCGGAGTTCCAGCCCCTCGGCGGTCGGAGTGCGCGTCCCGGCTGCCCCGCCGCCGGCTTGTACGACACCGTGTAAAGTGGTCCTGATGCGACAGTCCTAATAAGCACGGCAAAAAATAACGTTTAAGAAGTTTCTCAGAGTTTTTCGTTTTCCTGAAAAGACCTCCCTTCGGTCGTGTGTAAACCTGAATAAGTGTTTTGAGTTTGAGAATCTTTAGTGCTGATAGAAGCTTTCATTTTCTCCTCCGTGAGGCTTTGTCACTTTCTCGGAGTTTTCAAAGGGAGGTTTGCTCTTTTTCTGCTTCTTTCGCTGAAATGAGCACAGCAAAACCTTACTGTAAAACTTGCAAATTAGTATGTAGATTTTTCAAGCTGATATGACTTCTAAGCTAATGGTTGTCAGCATGGACTGTGAGCCTTTCTAAACGACTTTTTATAGTGAATTAAGAAATACAAGCATACAAGCTTGCTGTTAGTCTTAAATTCCTCTTACAGCTAAGCCTCAGTGGTAAAGGGCCTAACACTAGCAGGTCACCAGAAAAGTATGTTTATGTTGTTGACAACTCACCCTTAAAGGGAAGGAAGATGGGTCGTCACAGTGTTGGTAGTTTTATTGAGATAGGAGGTCGTTCGAGGGGTTTACGTGTCTTGTCTTCAAGAAAAATGAAATAAAAAATAGATGTGGAACTGGTACTTTTTCTTTGTAAGGTGATACTAATTTAGAAGAATGAGTGAAATTCAGGTTTCAGACAGCTCTGAAAAAACTGTTGTCTGAGTGACAGAAGAATAATTTTACGTTTTCTGTGTAAAACAGGAATAGTGTGCTAACATGGAAAAGTGAAGCCAGGAAGGTGAGGTAGCCACATACTAGAACACTGGATGTTCTCACCCACAATAAAGAGTACTCACTCTTTATTTACTGGAAGAACACAGGACAAGTGACACTGTGTGTGGCAGGAAGCAGCAGCTAGGTCAAGTTGCACTGAGGGGTTTTTTGTTTGTTTCTCTTTATTTCTTTGGATTTTTCTGCCAGATGTAGCACAGTCTGCCTATACAAGAAAAAGACATGCATTAGTGTAGGTGAAAAAATACAAGTCTATTTTAAACCAGAAATGTTTTAGTGTTCAGTCTCTACTTTTCTTTGTCTTCTGCATTCTGAAACTTACATCTTAGTGTCGAGGGAAAAAAAGCCTGTGTTGGATAATTACTATTTTCTGTAAAGTCACTTGCCTTATCTGTCCTAAGTAGTCCGAAAATTTTATTTTTTCATCTGAGTACTTCAACACATCTAGTTCATTACTGAATATAGCAAAGACTGTATTCTAGAGGTATCTGTTTCATTACAGTATTATGTAAAGTAAAAACCACTGAAGCTCTTTTTCAATTTAGGTCTTGCTCAGATCCTTGGTTTTTTTAAATATACAACGGAGAAGAATGTGTTTTCACCAGTGTTCCACTGATGACACTTACATCCTCCCATGGTGGATGAGTTTGTCGTGATTGAAGAAAATGCAGTACTCCTGGCCCATAGTTGTTGTTTTTTTCCTTCATTTAGTTCTGGCTTTGAAGCAAAAGTAAGGTTTATGAAACATTAATTTTTAACATCAGGGGTTTGGTATAATTACATGGAATCCCAAAGTATTAATTATTAATATTGCTACTTGTCAAAAATAATGTACTGTATATACTCCTAGCATGCTATGAAAAGTAAAAGCTTTACTAAAAAGGTAGAGTTTTAGAAGTGTAGAGCAGGGGATACAAAAAAATTTCAGTATTCCTTTCAGATAATGTTTTGAAAGCCATGTGGATTTATGTAGGGTTAAAGTAACACTTCTCATTAGATGCTTCACTGAAAAAAATGAGCATCTCTTTGTGGAGCTTTTGAAATGGGTTTCAGAAGAGCTCTATGCATTTTATATAATGTATTGTATGCAAGGAATAGAGTGCAGAAAATGCTGTGTGCTAGATTGCGTGGTATTCTCTGAGCTGGTGCTTCCCCAGCAGCCTCATCTGAGGCACATGTCTGGCACCGTGCATGTCCCAGGAGCAGGGGGCTGCTGTGCCTGTCACCGTGCATGTCCTGGCACCAGGGAGCTCCTGTGGCCTGTGCCCGTCACCTTGCGTGTCCCGTGCCTGGCAGCCTGCGTGTCCCAGGAGCAGGGGACTCCTGTGGCCTGTGCCTGGCACCCTGCATGTCCCAGGAGCAGGGGACTCCTATGGCCTGTGCCTGGCACCCTGCGTGTCCCAGGAGCAGGGGACTCCTGTGGCCTGGGCCTGGCACCCTGCATGTTCCAGGAGCGGGGGACTCCTGTGGCCTCTGCCCGTCACCTTGCGTGTCCCGTGCCTGGCAGCCTGCGTGTCCCAGGAGCAGGGGACTCCTGTGGCCTGTGCCTGGCACCCTGCATGTCCTGGCACCAGGGGACTCCTGTGGCCTGTGCCCGGCACCCTGCGTGTCCCAGGAGCAGGGGGCTGGTGAGGCACAGCAGAGTGCACCCTGTGTTGTTGAAAGGCCGTGTTCCATCACAAAGCTGCTTATGCAGCCACTCTGTGAGGGGGATCATTGGTTAGCTAGTGGATGTAACCATCAGTCTGAAACAGTGATGTGTTTATAGCTTTGGAATGTTGCCATAAATGGGTCATACCCAGAAAAAAGCTTCAGTCACAATATTATTAATGTTGCCATGGCACAGTAGTTTATAGTATGGGCATATGTATGCTAGGTTTTAATTTATGCTAATTTTAGTTAAATTGCATTTTTATATGTCTAATAATAAGAGCTGTATAATGTGTTATTAATAATAATAATGCAAATTAATTTGAGGATCGGATGCAAGTGGACTCTGGCAAGATGTGTTTGCAACATAACATATTGCTTTCCATAGCTTAGCAATAAAATTTTCCGAGAAACTACTTACTGCTCTTGTTAATGTTTTTGTCTCTCATCATAGGTTCTGTAGGGGCACTCTTAAAGCTGGAAATTTATGTGATAAATACATAGTGTATTTGCCTTTTTTTTTCTTGTGTTGTGCATTTTGAGCATTAAGCTAGCATAAATCAGAATGCCACCTAAAGAAAATGCTGTAGTCCTTCTCTAGCTTCTCATTCCCAACCCTGGACTGCTTTAGAAGCAAATGTTGATGTAATTGTATGATGAAAGACAATAATAAGCTATTTTTCAGCCAGGCCAATGCACTGCTGCCTAAACAGCTGTGCTCCCACACAGACAAAGAAAAAGAACAAGACACAGTGCCTGGGGGCAAAGGCAGGACTCCTGCTTTTTTGGTATTGCTGACGTATGTTGATTTACAGAAACTGTAATTTAATTAACATTAATCTGTTTTACACAATATAAATAGCTACAGCAGGGATTATTTGTCTTTTACAACTATCACATAGTTTTCCACATGAAAAGTAAAATGTTGAACATTGATGTTCTTGTACACTCTAACACAACACTTCTTGTTGTGGTACTTCCACATTGCAAAAATTTAAAAACTGGTTTGTTGCTGGTAATCCTGTGTAATCCTTACAAAACCTTCATTCTTAACCTTCTTTTATTCAGATTCAGATTCAAAGCAGAATATGATTCAGATTCAAAGCAGAATATGATCCGTAGCTTTATATGCTGTGTGCATACCATTACCTTTTTAGCCCTGTTATTAGTAGATGGATGTAATTGATTGAAGTAATTAAAATATTTTTTCCTGCCAGTGTTCACCATAAATTCACATGGTTGTAACATTTCTTCTACCTAGAACACAGGCTGTAGAGAAACCAGGTTTATTTTTTAGAAATTTTTAGTAGGCCATGATTTCACAAAATAATTTTCCTTTTAAAGAGATTAGACACTTAATGGTTAACATAAGTGTCCAGCACTCTGGTAATCTACGCCTTATTTTAAAATTGTTTCTTCCCCATATGATACTTTTTTCATTTTTGTGTTATTTGTTAATCACTGTCATTAAGTATGTAGCTATTTCAGGTTCAGTAAAGGTCAGTTTATTCAGCAGGTATAATGGAATACCTGAAAAATATGCTACATTGGTTGCCTAGCAAAGGGCAAATATGCAATTGGTGGTCAATAAAATAACTTTTTATGTTAAAAACGTACTTGAGTCTAACTATTTGACTACTTTGAGATGTTATTTTGCAGACACAAGGAGGCAGACTCCAATAAAAAAATCTCTGGCCTGTAAAAACTGAAGAAATCTTGTCTCCAACTGTGGCATAAGCAGTTGGACTGATGAATTGTTTTGTCTACAAATTGCAAGGTTTTAGAGGTAACTGTATCTTCCAAAAACTTAAAGTTTAGAGTTAAAAGCAAGATTTTCATTAATGGCTGTTGTTTCAGCCTTCCAGTTGCATTGTTAATCTCTTTGCAGAAATGTATGGTAGTCTGCATTTAATGAACATTAATGTTCTAATTCTAAAGTCTTGAGAGAATGCCAGTGGGTTACCAGAAAAGGACTGATGTTTCATGAACAGTGTTTCGATAATCAATGAATTCATGTGAGAAATTATGTTTCTAGTAACTTTCAAAAAGCAAAGTGTGGTGATTTTTGCTTTACAGTCTACTAAATATCAGAAAAAAATAATGTAAGGTAAGTAGATATGATTTATATAAAAGAGGCATGAAAAAAATCTTCAGTTTTTAATTCTTGAGATAGAAAAGCATCAGAGAAATGCTTCCAGACTCTTGTATTAACATTTGTGGTTTTTGTGAGATTAAGCAAGAGAGAAAAGCAAGAGACAACTTTTATTACACAACTAGTTGACAACCTCTTGAACCAAAAGTCATTCAGCTTTTAACAGAAATATCCATCTGTTAAATGTGACTGGCTTGTCATTTTCAAGTGTAGTCAGACACCTGTGAAACAAGCTTCTCTCTGCATACAAATGATAAGAGATTTTTAGTATTATTATTACAAAAAAAGGACTGTGAAGTTCATGGCCAGACTAAGAATTTGGGAAATATAGTTACTGTGCAATTTTACAACTGAAATACCATTATTTTTTACCAATTCTTATCCTTTACCTATCCAATTAGTCCTTCTTAATAGGAATTACTAAAAATGGTCAAATATTTTAATTGATCTTTTAAATTATTCAATTTTTAATTGTATCTTGGTGCATTCTGAATGATTAATTTAGAAGATGCATGTAATTAGGAAGTATTAATAAAATTAAAAGTAAGTGGTATTTGCTGTATTTGGAGAGATTTAGCACATGCTTAAGTAACCTCATTTCTATTGGGATATTGTGGAATTCAAATGCATAAAAAGTGTGCTTGTAGAATTCTGTATCTAATATGATCAAATCCCTGAGCTTTCCAGTTTAAATATTCAGATTTAGTCCATTTGTAAAAGTACATTTTCTATATTCTCATATTGCTTGTGGCAGAGAACTATTTTGTGGACTACTAATACAACAAATGTTTTAAAGGCTTTTATTAGAACTGGCATACAGAAGAATAGATTTAATCTGTTCTTTACTCAGGGTAAACTAGTATGTGTAAGTCAGATATTTAAGTAAATACCAGTTTCATAGTGTACTGTGAGTCTTGATTCTGCTATAAGCTAAAAATTTTTCTCAGTTTAAACTTTTCCCTTTGCCTTCTATTTTTTTTTCTGTTTTAAGTCTTTTGTTTGCTCTGATTATTTCAAAGATTTATAACTGGGGAAGACTGTGCTTTTAAAACTGCTTTGTCTGCGGAGACAGAAAAACTAAAAAAGTGGTGGGAATAACAAAGATAATTGTATAAACTCCACAATCCTTAAAGGAGACTGTGGGTACTGGCAAAAATTAGGATGATATTAACTGTTGTGTAGTATTTTGGGCTTTTCTTTGATTACGTAGGTAATATGTTAAAATAATCTGTTCTAACAGAGAATGAGAAGGTATAGAACAAGTGTACTTCAGAGATTGAAACCTTTTCTGAGTTACATGTATTTTTGTTAAACTCCTAAACTTGTATAGTGTAAATATACTAAGGTGCATTTTTCTGTCATATAATTCACCATTTTTTTTTATATATATCTTTTTTTACTCTACTTCTCTGGAAGTAGAATTAACAGCTGTCTTTTCCTGCCTGAGGTATGCTGCTGCCTTTGAAGGAGGGGTGCATCAACATCAACGTTCTGATTTGCAGAATCACAAAACTGTTGAGGTTGGAGGCCTTTGTACATCACCTTGTGCAATGCCCTGCTCAGAGCATAACCACTGGGGCAGGTTGGTCAGGACTCTGCAGGAAGTTTTTGAACATCCCCAGGGATGGCGACTCTACTGTTGGGAGCAACCTGTTCCAGTGTCTGATTACCCAGACAGTAGAAAATTTTTCTTATGTTTAAGTGGGATTTCTTGTATTTCATTTTGAGCCCGTTGCCTCTCATCCTGTCTGCTGGACACCACTGAGGGTCTGGCTTTGTCTTCACTCCCCACTGATCCCCTCCTCTCATCAGGTATTTAGACACAGTGATAAGACCCTCTTTGCTTTTCAAGAGTTAAATGATCTGAGCTCTGCCTCTCCTGGTGTGACACGTCCCTAGCCTTTCATCAGCCTTGTGGCCCTTCCCATGGCTCCTACTGGGAGCCCAGGGCTGCAGGTGCGGCACACCAGTGCTGAGTAGAATGGAAAGATCACTCGCCTCAACCTGCTGGCAACACTTCTCCTAATTCAGCTGTGGATGCTGGTAGCCAATAAGGTCAGGAGTACACTTTGGAAGCTTAGCTCCTGGTCATCTAGGGTGCTTTGGTTCACCTCACAGAGTAGTTTAAACACATGAAATAGGCTTCTTCCAGTTTAAACTAAACAAAATGGTGTTTCAGATTTGTGCTATAATCACTAAAAGCTGTTTTATCCTCGTGACTTGACCACAACTAATCCAGAGTAGCTGCCTTCTACTCTTTTTGCATTCTAGAGATCTCAATTGCTATAAATCCTATGTTTAATATAGTTTTTCTGTTTTATTTGGAAATGCTTTATTTTCTTTATTTAACTGTAGAGACCAGCTTTTAAAAATATGCGTAGTTTAAATATTGTAGGAAAGCTAAGAGGTTTATGAATTGTACTTATAACTCTTGCTCAAATTTTACAAGACCAAAATAAGTCCTTAAACCACACAGAAGTGTGGTAATGTGGAATACAATTATTTCCTGAGATTCATAGTAGGTATTGCTATGTTATTTGATTTGTTATCTAACCCTAATAGTTACCAGTCATGTTTGTCATTGGAAATTTTGTTTTGCCTATTTAGCTTGTCTATAACATTCTATTATTATTATTATTATTATTATTATTATTATTATTATTATTATTATAATGAATTGTAAGGGGACTTATTGAGTCCTTACTTTCAGGAGTTTTAAGAGGAATTTGAGATCATTTTGACTTAATAAAATTTGTCTGGCATGTAACATACTATACTGTTACCCGCTCATTTTCTTCAGTAAGATTTAAAATACTGTAAAAGAATCTGGGAGGCAAGAGGGTCATGATGCTATCTTCTTTTGAGTTTCTTAATTATATTTTTTTAGTCTTTATTTCCTCCACTTTTGCATTATATATATTTTTTTTCCTTGCAGGTTTCCTTAAGTTAATTTTACTTGAAAATAAGTATTTGAAAGTAATTTGGTTTCTCTGGAATGTTTTAGATTTTCAGTTGATGCTGCTCGCCTAATGTCTTGTCTTTTGCAAGTTTCCTTTGGCATCATGTAGTGAAGAGACAGTGTAAGACCTTCCAAGTTTGTTTGTCAGTATGTTAAATCTATTTGTAAAAATCCTTGAATTCAGACAGCTTGGACTCAGCCATGTAGAAATATATTTATTACCTGCATGCAGAAATTACATGCTTGAAATATGACACACTAATGTTTATGAGAGCAAGAACATTTTTATATGAAAATGTTTCCAGGAGTTTTGGATTTGAGTAGAATCCGATTTAATGTCTTTGTGCCCTTTGCTTCCCACATTTGTATTCCAGCTGTTGGATTCCTGTACCAAGCATTTAACAAATATTTTTCTGTCAGTGGTTTGACAAAGGGATGTAGAATATGAATAAGTAATAAATTATGGCCTGGTAAAGCTTTCATCCCTTAATCAGAATCAAAATATTACTAACATTTATTGCAATGTTATTTGTTACTATTTTATGTCAGTTTCTTACTATCAAATGTCAAAAATATTTCAGTTGCTAATAATTTATTTTCTATGCTAGAGAATTAAATGCACACAGGAAAAAAGAAGTATAATCTTTTGATCCTGTTAGGCCAGGAAAAAGAAAGATGGATAGTAGGACAGAATTTAGAAGATAGAGAATAAACCTATTGTGCATGCTTGCTGGCTGGAACTTTTGTTCTCCGGTATTTTTTACTTGGCACAAATTTAGTTTAAAATGGGAGGGAGGGGAGTTTCAGTTGTTATCCAAACATAAATCTGGAGTAACTTACTGTGTATGAGGAATGAATGTCTGGCACATACTAGAGACAAAATACTTGCTCTGAAATTGTGCTATGTATTAGCAAAGGAAAAATAACATGGTATTACGTGACATAAATGAAGGCAGAGAAGTTTCTGTAAAACTCACTGTATAATTCCAGCCAGCACACCCACACTTAGTATTTACTGAACAAAGATTAAGGGCAGCAAATCAAGATGTATATTTTGTAGTTGTCTTGGCAAAACATTTTTGTGAGAATGATTACTTGCCAAGTCTTTATGAATTTGAAGATAAATGTCCTGTCTACAAACTCTGAGCAAACTCTCTTAGTTAATAATTGGCAAAACAGTTGTGTCTTTGTGTGTGAAATTACAAGTGGCTTTAGCTCTACTTCTGATGTTATTTAATATTTAAACATTAGTTCTCTCTAGCCTCCTTTACCTCCTTAGTACTTTAATTTCTGCACATACAGTACTACTTTGTTGGCCACATAAAAGTCTTTTTTGCTACTTAGTTTGAATAGAGAGGGGCAGAAAATAGTTGTATCTATTATAAAACTGAGTGCGTAAAACAAAAAGGAGGAATAAGTTCATTCATCTGTTTGATCCCAGATATTCCAGATCTTAATCATAAATAGTGAAGAGAGATAAAAAATACAGGTCACTTAATTCCAAGATTGTCTACATTCTTCATATACATTTAGGCTTTGAAACTTGAAAATTTTTGCAGCTACATTGTATGGTTTTAGTTTTCTTTTACATCAACATTTTCAGAAGCTTGGCTGTTCACAGAGGATTTTCTTTTATTAGAAGTTCCTAAACAAATGCCTCCTCTTAGTCAAGTTCTTTAGTTTTAAGAGTGTGTCACTGGTCATTAGGGACATGCACTTTAAACATTTTGTTCAATTTTTAGAGAAGTTCTGAAGAGAAAACCAAAATGATTTTGATGTAAAATGGTCTTTCAAGTGTCGTATTCTATAAGGTAAACCAATGCATTTGTAATACATAACACTGTGAGAATTTCTTTTGTGGCATCTATACTGTTCAGGAGATTACTTTCCACCTATTAGAAATTGAACCACTTCCATTGAAGCAAAAGTTTTGTGATTTAGCAAACATAGTAATAATACTGTCCATTGTTTTTGCAAAATTACAGAAATCAGAACAGCTTTATTTAATGGAATGTAAATAATTTGTTTTCTTTTGGATGTGGGGAAAGGGGGCAACTGAACTCATGTCACTGTTGACTTTCTTAGTGGAGATCCTGGAGGTGGTAAACTTTTGACCTCTCACTCATGAGTTATTTGCTACTGAGATTACTTGTCAGTGTAAATATGGAGGAGAGTTCTTTGACCATTAATTGCTAGTTTAAAATTTGTCTGATTATATTCACAAAGGAAAGGTATGTTTTGCTCTTGCTGCTGAAAATTTAGTAATGAGGTGCATTTGTCTGTTTGCTGCAAGTTAGGCAGGAAAAGGACATTAATAGATTTACTTCACTAGGTGTGAAGTAGGTTTTTCAGTTGTAAAAACGTGTGTTTTTACAATAAGTAATACTTGTGTGATCAAGCACACACAAAAGATATGCAAGAGAACACCTTAACTGGCAAAGGTAGTAGTGATAAAACCAGCACAGTCTTACAGATAGCCTTCTTGTAAAATACTTGGGACATTTCAAAATTAGAGCAGTGAGGACAACAGAAGACACAGATGTGGAAAAACTTGCATTTGGAAATAAATTAATTTCTTATGAATATGATATAGTAATACTCAAAAATGGAAAAATTATAACTAGTAGATGCTTTTTCCTGTTGTCAGCGGTAAGGCAAAGGATTGCTTACTGTTTTCAGATTCACTCCCATATTGCTTATCATAGAGATAATTTCAAAACTAAAATTTTAAAACATTAAAAGGTTATTAAATTTATTTCAGTATTGTCTTTCAAGATAAATACCAATTTATTTCCTCCTCTTCCAATTTTGGGTTTTTTTCCTAGAAATCTCTAGTTCATTCGGTTTTTCAACTATTTCACCTTCTGTTTGTTTGGTAAGTTTAATGGTAGAGGTTTTCAATCCCAAAGTTTTACTTTTGACTTGACCAGCACTGAGTAAAGCAGTAAGTGTACCTAAACAAACTTATCAACATTCTGTGTGTCACTGATGAGATTCAAACTGGTAGAGTGTACTTTTCTTCTGTTTCTTCAGTTCATCAACTGAAACTGATGTTTGTGGAGATTTTGACTGGTTGTGTCTGTTTTGCATTTCCTGACGTGAAGGTTCTGTCATCTTTCATTGCAATCAGGTTTTATCAGTGTATTATCAATAGCATTGAGCCAAGACTACCTCTTGGCTCTGCATGCCTCTAGGTAGTGATGCTCTGTCAATAGTTGTTTTCACAGACATTGTGCTCTTTCTTGATCACCACTTGCTTGACAAAAAAGGAATAGCTTTTGCCTTTATCTCAACGATGGCCTCATCAGAGGCCTGTCTCTGGACAGGTTAGTCCTTCTTTCAAACATATAAATCTATGTGAAGAAGTGAGTATGCAAAAATTCCAGACTCCAAAAGCTTTTTAAGATCACAGTATACTCTCTTGTTAGGGTAACTTAAGTGTGCTTTGACCTTTTGCTAGTTCATGAGATCTTTCAGGAAATCTTAATTTCTATAGGCAATGATACAAATTGTGACTTGATGGCTGGATGTGGTAACTCTGCTGTGGTCAGTTGTGTGGCCAGAAGGGTAACTGCTGTGACAGGTGGAACACATTTAATCTTATCTCAGGTGACATTAATAGTCTGTCTCTGTTCCTGGCATCTTAGAGCTGCTGCTGCAAGAGCACCTTCACTCTTTCTTGACAGTCTGTGCTTTGGATAATAGTACTTTGATTTTTAACAACCTAGGAGCCTTGGGTACCTTGGTCCTAGAATCCTGTTAGGAGGAAAGTGTTGGTGGGGAGGATTGCTTGGTGTCACCCACAGTGTAAACTTATATATGAACAAGAAAAATGTTTTTCTTGTTTCTGTAACTATTGTTCTCTGACATGTTATTTTTGTGTGTTCAAGAGTTGTTCTGCATTTGTTCATTGGAGTGCCTGAAGGAGTCTTAAAGTCTTTCTCAGCTGTTGAAATCCTAAGAGGGGAGAAGGCTGGTTTTTTAGGGCTTTGTACAGAGCGTACAGATGTCTCAGTCAAGTAAATACAACCCTTGGGATATTAGTGAAGGAAAAATTATCTGGCTTTCACAATTTAAATGGATGCATTTGGAATGAGAGTGGAAAAACCTACATACAGATAACACAAGAGTAACAGTTACAATGTAGAAGATCTTTTAATTTTTAAACTGATCAAGGCTAAAGACATTTTCAAGGTCCCTTTATATGGAAACAGAGTTCTTTCCATGTAAATGAATTATGGACGAGATCTGAAGATGCATACTTCAGCAAATAAGGTAAACCTATATCCCATAATGAACAAATGTATTTTGAATTTGTCACTCTAATGCGTATCAGTCTAAAATTAATTTATTTGCCTCTGAAAATATCTGATCTTGACATTCATCAAAAAGAAATAACTGATCAAGATGGTTCATAGGTTTAGCAGCCTTACGTTAATTCTTAAGTTTTATATTGTTAAATTATACCATGAAATGGGTTCAGGGGAGCTAACAATCAATTATGTACTTTAAAATCAATTTAATTGAAGACTGCAAATTAGCTCCTTGTCATGTGATGATGGTATTTTAATTGATGAGTGCTTTTAATATTAATTTTAGTGCCTTAGATGCAATTCTGTCTCTCTCTGTGTTTGACTGTCTTTGAAATCTAATTTCAACCTTACATGTGCTAGTTTTGTAATGTTTAACATCAACATGTCAGCATCCTGAAGGTAAATTAGGTGGGCTTAAGAGTACCCTTATCAGTAATTAACTTAATAGTAATGTGTCACTTGAAACCCACATAGAAATTCTTCCATTTGTTATGTTCAAGTTTTGTAGTTGTTCTTAAGTTTTTACTAATTCCTTCAGTTTTGTTAGGACTTTCACTTGGTTGTTCTTTATTGAAAACTTGAATACCAATATGCTAGATCCTTCTATACATTGTAATAGTAAAAATAGACAGGCACTGGAGAGCACAAGTATTTTATTTTTCAGGGAAAGTGTCTTTAAATGGTTAGGCAACCCAACAGCTTTATCATTCAAAAATAAGTGAGCTTTGCAGTCCCAAATAAGGAATGTGTGCTTCGTCTGGTTTGAACACTCAGTTGTATATAAAATAGGAAATACAACTTTAAAAATCCAAGAAAACTTAAATTATGGCACTCACCAGCAGAATCTAAGTTTTGTAGAAAGAGATTGAATTTTATTAGACAAATTGCTAATAGATGGAAAAGGCAGACAAGCTTGTGAGTATAAAATGTTTTCTTCTGCAGCAACCATCAGGATAAGTGCAATGTGATAGCAATTGTGTTATATTCATGTTTACTAAGGTAATTTGAAGGGAGAAGATTCTCTCTAGTGTATGAAGAGGTGCTTGGGAGGAGCAAGATGCTAAAGCTGTGAGGCAAGTTAGGATTGCTTGCAAGAAGGGCATGGGGTATTCCATAATAACTACCTCAGGACAATATTTGGTGGAGTTATGGCTTTTGATTCTTAAATTCTGCATTTGAAAGTGTTTTGTAGGACTCCCTTAACAGTCAGAAGTGAGAGAGGAATTTTTTTTGTGGGAGATGTTCTGCATTTGATTACTGAATGTTTCTGGCTATTTTCCCTTCTCCGCGTGTGTTAATCCTAGCAAATAATGCTTGCTCGTGTTAGCTCACAGTTTCATGAAGCCTATAAAGTTCTGCCATGTGCAAATCTAAAACTCACAGTTTTTTGGTAGTAAAAAGATAATTATTAATCAGAAGATGTTATTCATTCATGTTCAAGATCTTACTGGCAACTCTACTTGGAGGGGAAGTTTGATAAAGTCTGTCTTGCCTGATGTAAAGATCAGGTTTGTGTAAAGATCAGTGTTTGATGCTATGTATGCATATACATGGAGATAGTAGGTGCTTAGTACCATTTGCTCAAGGCTTTTAAGGATAACTGGCTCCTGCTACATGAAGTTCCATTTATACACATACACTCTCTCAAATCACTTCTAAGTTCCTATTTGGGTGAGTTGGAAGTGAGGTTGTGGTAGTTTATAAAAGCACTTGATATTGCATAACAGCGGTACAAACATCAGTTTAAAATGAGTAGGAATAGTCATTGGGGGAAAATAAAATGTAAATCTCCCCAAACTATCTCCTAGTATCTCTGCAAGGCCAAACCTTACACTTTGCTGTCACTGCTCACTCCTATGGGAGTCAGTATATGGTTAAATGATGAGTTTGACTTTCATGTATGTTGGGGGACATTGCATTGTTTGCTTAAGAGTTCTGCTTCAGATAATGACTTGCTGTGTTTTTTGTGTGTTTTGTATCATTTCAAGGTCGTTTGTATGCAATGCAGACAGGGATGAAGATTGACAGTAAAACGCCAGAATGCCGTAAATTTTTGTCCAAACTTATGGATCAGTTGGAAGCTGTAAGTAGAATTTATTGCTTTCCTCAAAAATTATCATAATATTACTTAATTTTTATTTAAATTTCTGGAAATGCTGTCTCTTCTCTGCAGCTATTCTGCATGCAAGCATAGTGCATGAACTTCAGTTGTATGTAACAAATTGCAGAAGGGTTGGAAGGAGATAAAGCTCTATGTGCGTATGCATGCACAAATGGAATTGAAATTTTGCCATAAGATTTTGTGTAGACAGCATAAATTAAAATGATTTATTTATACATGTTCTCATGACAAATCTTAATTCATTAGGAAGTTAATGCAGGTGTTCTAGAAGACTTTTTAAAATTAATTTACCTTTGATTCTTTGAAGTCTGTACAGTTATTTTCACTGCTGTAGGACTTAATAGCCTAGTCCTGGGATGCTTTTGAAATCTCTAACCTAAACTATTGTATCCAGGGAGTTTTTAAAAATACTGTTTAAAAGATAAAGATACTTCTGATTGTATCCTGTGTTAGAGATTGGAGATTTTATTTTATAAAATCTTGTAAACACAGTCTATTCTGTGTGGGTAAGGGATAGCTATGCCATGCTCTTCTAAGTGGACCTGATACTAATTGAAAGCCTTAAGTAGAAGAGAGTTTAAGAAAAGTAAAGTTGTGGTACAGATGATCAGTTTAAGTTCCAGGAGTTGTTTATGTTCATACCCTGTAGTTTTCAGTGTTCTCAAAGGAAGAAGTTTGTTGATTCTAAGCTCTAAGCGCTCATTTGGAAGCAGAAAGTAGTGTTGAAAAATGAAGCAGCAGTTCTTTTTTTGTTCAGTACTGGTGATTCCATCCAAAGTCTAGCAGTGCCTGAAGAGATTGTGTGGAACTAGTATAACAGCCTTCACTTATGAAAGATGGATCACTTGCCCACAGATGTATTCAAGGCCAGGTTGGATAGGTCCTGAGCAACCTCTTCTAGTGAATGGCATCCCTGCTCACAGCAGGGGAGTTGGAACTGGATGACCCTTCAGGTCTTTTCCAATCCAAACCATTCTGTGATTCTTCAGAAAAAAATTGAAACATGAAACATTTGTCTTTTTTTTCATAACTTGTACTTCTCGCTTTTTTATCACTGTTTTTTTGCAATGGAAAATTCAGTGTACAGTGATTTCTTGGTGTGTTATTTAATCAGATTTTGACATCTTTAATAGGACTGGGGTTTGTGTTCAAAGGGAGAGAGAGATAGCAGGAGAAGTGAGATTAAAACTCAAAAGGATTTTGCTGTTCGTTTCCTAAGAAATGTTGGGATTTGCTGGGTTACTTGTGGTACTGCAGCAGTTTATCTGCAGCGTTCAGTTACCCCTTCTGTTTCAAAATTGAAAAGAGTAAAAAAGCATCAAAAATCTATAGTTTCACCTTTTGGTTACTGGTAAGATTGTCTGGGTGACAACTTATGCAAAGGTATTGAATATTCTTCTATGTATCCGGGTGGGTGAAGGATGGAGAGAGCACTCCTAGTCAAGTCTAATAGAGTAGTTTTGGGGCTAAGAAATTGGGGTTTATGGAAAAGCTCCTGCCGTAATTTAGGAACTGCTGTTTTGAGTCTGCCCATAACCACCAGGGGGCGCAGACGGGTGCGGTTTAATTTTTTTTAAGATTAAGCCTAAATGCCTTGAGTTTTAGTTTGAAATTTTGTATCGATGTTTAAAAGACCAATACTGCTATATTGAATCATAGATTGTGTGAAGCATAATTTCAACAGTAAACAGCTTGGTTAACTTTAGTACTTTTAGAAGTGTATGTAAGTGTCAGTTGTGTGTTTGAAGTAATTGAGCATCAGATCAAGTATAGTAATCAGTTCTTTTCTGAGAGTGAGGTGTACAGATAGGTTAGGGAAATATATGTGTATACAAACAGTTTTCTTCCTGAGTTAGCTTCAGTGTCTTGAATGTTTCATTTGAACACACGAATTTTGGTACTTTAACAAGAAAATTACACTTTGTAAAACAAATACTTTTTGAAAACTACATAGAGTAGTTTGATTAAAGCCTTTAAATTTAAAATTCTATTTGGAAAGCTTATATTTAACTACTGAAATGAAGTAACATTTCTGGCAACATTCTATGTCTTAGAAAGTTGGCAGCAATCTAAAAAATATGGAAATACCGCCTGCATGATTAAAATTTTCTTCGCACGCACAGTGAAAAATAACTGCCATTCAGAGATTGTTTTTAAATCTTTTGGCAAAATAAAGGCTGCAGGTTAGTATCATGCCGTGTTCCTGTTTTTGTTCTCTAAGGATAACCTGAGATTTCCTTATGTGCAAACAGTAAGCCTATTCAGAAGCTGTAAATCCACCTGTTGTAACTGTTAGAGGGCTGTGTGCTTTACTGATTTTTATTAGGAAACCTGAGGATTCTAGTACTCTACATCTTTGAAAAGAGTTCTTTGAATTGAAATACTGTGCTTACACTGAAAATTCCAGTAAATCCATAGGTCACCAGGCAGGTCAAGGCAGGGCTCAGATACTTTGAAAGATGTAATGAACTGCAGTGAAATAACCTCACAAGAGGAGATACATGATGACTCTGATCTACAGCACCTTTATAAAGCATGCATTACTTTACCAGTTGAACTGTGTTGAATCTTGACACAAGCTTCAGAGTGCTGGGTCTTTAAGATGCTAAGGGGAAAAATATCTGTTGCTATTCCTTCATGACATTGTAGCTGTGTTTATTTTTAACCTTGGTGAAGAAGATATTGGGGTGTTGGTGGTTATTCTAAGCATTTTGTGACTGAAGATTCAGAGCTACTTATTCGTAATGTTTCTCTCTCCCCAAGAATGTGCGTTCTCTTTCACATGCTGCTTTTAGCATTTGTTATGTTAGAAGCTGCAGATTTGTAAAACAAAGTGTAAGTTGTTTCTTTTTAAATTGTACTTGACTGTGTAAATCAGCCAGTTCTTTCTGTGTTTGCAGAATTGCTAAGGTCTAATAAAGTGATTAATGTATTTTTCCAACATTTTTCAGATGAAAAAGCAATTTGGTGATAATGAAGCAATTACTCAGGAAATTGTTGGCTCTGCTCATGTGGAGAATTATGCCTTGAAAATGTTTTTGTATGCAGACAATGAAGACAGAGCTGGGCAATTTCATAAGTAGGTGAAAATCTTTTTTTCTTATCTGAAGATACTGGTCAGGGAATGTGAATATCCAAACTCTTTAATTTGAATGGAAGCAAGAATTGAGATTTAATACATTCTTTTCTCTTCTGGAAAACTCAATTTGTTACTACTTATAGGTCTCTAGCATCGCACATTAACTGGTATCCTCCTCTTTATATTCCTTAGGGAGTTGCTTACCTACTGGCAAGCCTTCTAAAACCACATGCTAATACTGTGCTTTATTTTATCAAGCATATTATAGTTTCTATTGACCAGTGATAGTAGAATAGTTGTGATGATCCATTATATGATTTGGTTTACAGCAATTACTATGGCATGTTCATGTATTTTTCTAAGCTAATACAGGATTTCTGATGTCCTACAAATTCCAAGCTAGAAACTAAGTGCAGAACACGTAACCAGTTTTAAAAAAAGCTGAATATTTTCTGC
The DNA here is from genome assembly GCF_023055355.1 of Agelaius tricolor. Lineage (NCBI taxonomy): Eukaryota > Metazoa > Chordata > Aves > Passeriformes > Icteridae > Agelaius > Agelaius tricolor. Next base: position 52,617,898 of record NW_027269261.1, read on the forward strand.
ATAGTAGTTAGGAGACTAATCAATATTGCTAGATTTAAATGTTGTGAAGCACCTTCTGTAACATCAGATTAAAAGAGAAAAAAAAGCGATGTTTGGCTTGAAATAAGCCAGTATGATCTAAGATTACAATGCATAAAATGTGATTCTGAGAGAGTGACATTGCCAAGTTAGCAAAATGCTTTCATTTTTTGCAGAAACATGATAAAGTCCTTTTATACTGCAAGTCTCCTGATAGATGTTCTAACAGTATTTGGGGAGCTCTCTGAAGAGGTAAGTGTCAGGCATGTGAGTGTATTATCTGATTGCTTTTCCAAGCACAGACATCACTTTTATACATCGTGAATATGAATTTCAAAGAACAGTGTAGCCAAATACTTGTTAGAAAGCCATAAGTATTTCAAATAAATTGTAGATTTATATAGAAATACTAGACATCTGTTAGAAGATGCTTCATGACAAGTACCAATTAGAAACTCAAAGTTTAATTTTTACTGTGGGACATATAGCATTTCATTGAGCAAGTGGGAATGCTTATAGGGGGAAAAGTAATGCAAGGTTCCTAGCTTTGTCCACCTTCACTTTTTTCCATGTCCTGCTTGAAATTCACAGGCATGGCATCCTGTATGTAAATCCCCAATCTGGTAAGTGTGCCTAAAGTGCAGTTGTACTTGCTCAGTTTAAAATGCAGTTGTTGTGACTACTTTCATTTGTAAATATTGGAAAGAAGGTAAGGCATGGTCTTAATAGTGATGCACTTCTGGAATACTACAGGATGTAAGTGTAGATACTAAAGATAGGTCTTACCCAAGAGAAATGCTTAGTGAAGAGTTCTTGCAAGATTCTCCATCTTCCGTAGCCTGAGACTCTATCAAAATACTCATCTTATTGAGAGGCACAAATAAGTTTGCTTTTTGATGTGTTCTCTTAAAACTGTCTGCTCTGTGCCCTGACATCCTTTACTAGATCCAGTAATAACATTTCCTAGAGCCAGAGAGTGAATGCATATTTGCGCATTGAATTGGACTGAAAAAAAACCATCTTAGTCTGTAGGAATCCAGTGCACAGGACAGTGCACTGATCAATTGACTCCTCAGAGTACCTGAAGCAATCCTGCTTTGAAGATGGAAGAAATTGTTACAAATGTCAGTGCAGAATGCTAGCAGTGGTACATTTTCTGTTGTGTGTTGGGGTTTTTTGTTGTTGATGCTGAAAGGACAGAAATGCTTTGTAATTGGAAAGAAGCAGAATTCTCTCATTTTGTTTAATTGGAGAATACCGATGGTAAAGGAGAGTGTACAAGAAATACAGAAAATATTTGCTCCACTGTATAGAATCATTACATTTCAACAGTTTATTTATCCATTCTCATGTAAAGGGATGATGGGAGAAGTATGACTTGACTTGTCTTAGACTTTTGCAGAAGTTTTTTTCAGCCTAAGTTGAATGCAGCCTGACACCTGCTTATAGAGCATGACATCTGTATTCAGACCACCTGCCTATTTTTTCAATAGATGGTTAAAATTGCCTTCATATGTGGACTATCAATTATGAAAAGGCTTTTAAAGCAACAGCAGAAGGCATAGAAAGCAGATATTTGACACCTAGAATCAGAAAATGGGTCTTGAGCATAATATGTATGTTTTTAATGGCAAGTGATTTATTATTGGGTAGTATGAAGGGATTCTGTCACAGATGAAGAGTGGTTGTTCTGTATCTCCATATTAGACCTAGGCAAAAGGATTTTCTGGAAGATTTAGTTTTACAAGACACAGCTTAGATCAGAGCAGTAGGAAGCTCTGCAATAGCAGCATTCTTTTCATTTACCTCAGGAGTAGCATTCATTCAATAGGGCAGCCTTCTGAAAGGGGGCAGCAGTGCATGTTAAAAACAGACCAAACCAACAGCATTTCACTTCTCAGTTCTGGAACGATAAGCTTTGCAGTGGGGATGCAGGACAGACATCAAACACTTTGTTCCATTCTCCTCTCTCCATCCATCATCTTGGTGCCAGGGTTGGGAGTGCTTGGCCTGTCCTTAAATATGCTCTCCCAAGGGCACCACCAGATAGCCAAGGCCCTCAGCTGTGCCCCAAGCTGGCTTCACTGGGGCTGTTTGATCCAGTGTGGGGCAGCCCTGGCCTGTCCTCACAGACACCACTCCTGCTATGCTGAGTTGCCAGCACCTGGGATGGACATCTGATTCAGCTGCATCTTCACACTTTGTCAATAAATAATCACCATATTAGAATAGGGGGGAGATGTACATGCTCTTAAATATTGCATAATAATCTTTCCTAAAAGTAGCATACTCTGGGTATGTGTTTTCTGCATTTTGTGGCTTCTAGAGTGTTTGTTAAAAATGAAGGAATTTAATCTGTAACATTGACTGACCAGAAATGATTATTAAAACAAAGTTTAACAGAGAGCCATGTTTTCCAATTGCACTTTACCTTTTTGAGGTGGAGTGAATGCATTTTAATAAATATATCATCAGAATAGGCTTTTTTTCTGGAGAACATCTTGTTTTCAAAAATGAAGACCAGATCTTTCTCTTGGATTGTGTGAGCATCCTGGGTGATACAATGTATTAAATATGAGCAAGGGAGCTTGCTGGAGATACCTTTTGTATTGTGTCTCTCTACCCTGTTCTAGATGACAGTTCATAGGCTTTGTGAAGTACAGTATTGAATTTCAGTTTATTAATTTCTTAGAAACTTTGGATTTAATTTTCAAATTAATTTTTAATTTTTTAAAATAAAAAATTAATTTTTAAAATTTTGGCATTGGTGTGAACTGCAGTCTCCCACCCTGCATTGTTCATTTGGGCAAATTATTCCACTCATCCTCCCACATTTCTAACATTTATATTCAGCCTTGATCCTTGATTTATGTTACCTCATAACTGTCAGAACTGGTTGTTTCCCATGCAACTGTTGGCAAAACATTTGATTTGCATAATCAGTTTAATATTTCTTGCATCAATTGACAGCTCTTCCTGGATTAAACACTATTGTAACTGCCCAGGAGATACAAAGTGGCCAATCTTCCTTTCATGTTTTGACATGCTTAAATTGTACTTAGGAACAGTAAAGTATATTTTAAAAAACAAAATGGAAAATCTTAATGCCATAGAATATTACAAACAAATCACATTATTCTGCAGTTACATCAGCCTTTCTGTGTTCATGCTTTTAAATTAAATTTTAAATTTTTAAATAATATAATTAGAGGAAATTCCATATTTCTGATACTCAGCAGTAGCATTTAAAGTTTCAAGTATTTAAATCTAAAGTAAATAATCATCAAAGTTTATGGAGATAGGAAGCTTTCTTCATTATTTCATTTCAGTAATTACTACACAGTGCTATGTCTTTCATACTAGTTTTTCTTGGTATCATTTATTTCCTTTTCCTTATATGCTGCGCTAATTGAAGATCTCCACATTTTCCTTTCATGCTGAGATCTTGTTAGAGCTGTTATTTTAATTATTTTTTGTAATTCACCTATTAATTTTACATGTTTATCTTTAAAAGGGTATCAAATGACAGCAGAGAAAGTGGAAAAGATGTTTGTATTTCTGCTTTGAATGCATTAATTTGCAGATGTGAATGGTTAAAATGGCTGGCCTTTTCCCTCCCCCAGAACGCCCAGCACAGGAAGTACGCCAGGTGGAAGGCAGCATACATTCATAACTGCCTAAAGAATGGAGAGACTCCTCAGCCTGGCCCCATTGGAATGGAGGGAGAGAATTTTGGTATGTGTTTCCCTTTTTTTTTAAGAGAGAGGAAGGCTGTGTTAAGGTGAAGTGGTGGTATGCACAGTTCTTCAGGGAGCACCCCTCAGGAAGCACGGATTCCCAGCTTGATGTTCCATTCACAATGAGCTGCCTTCTTTTCAGCTTCTCCTGCTGTTATTTTTATTGGGCCTTACTGTGTGATTGACTTATTTAATAAAATATTCTTTTCCTTGTTGTGGAGATTTTTATACAGCTACTCTCTAAGAAGGTATTGTCAGCTTCAGGCCAGAACCATACATTTCTTTAACATTAACCACAGTTCCTCTTTTAAATCTGTTCTGTAAACTTGTGATCCCTTTGCCAGTTTATCCTCTCTCAGAGGTTAAGTAGGAGTTAAAAGTGGACTGATGGCAAGTGAATTCAACTTCAGAGCAAAGACCTGCTTGTGAGACAACTCCTTCCTCCCTGTGTAATAATGTCAGTTTCAAAACAGGTTTATGGTTTACTCTTACTGAGTTGGATTTCTGCCTCTTTCTCACTCATCCTCCTTTTCCTTGCTTCCCCTGGCTACTGAGCTCCCTGTACAGGATTCCTTGAGGTTCCCACTTTATCTAACAGTTAAGGAGATGATTTCCAAGGACATCCACTCAACCAAACTGAATGTGTGTCAGAACAAGTTGTTTTGCTTTAGATCGTGATCAGTTTCATTGGTTTTGGTAGTGACCAGTTTCTTTACTTTTCTCCTCAATGCAGATTGAATACAAATTTCAAAGGTTGATCTTTTATGAGATAAGATGTATTGGAATGGATATTTTCACTATGCAGAATAAAACAGACTAATTCTGCACAATCACAACCTCTGTATATCACTCTTCACATACCTAGTGGAGCAACTGAGACCATCAAAGAGTTTGTAATTTTCTTCTGAGCTGGCACATGAGACTTCGTGGCTTGTCAATTCAGTTGATGCTAATTTATCTCTTAAGCTTAGATTTAGTAATACAAATTTTTCCAAATTAAAAGGGTCAATAAACAAATCTACGGTGTGAAAGGGAAAGATCTACCTTGTAGAGTATCTATCTGACCTGTAGAGCCACCTTAGAGGGGTGGCTACATGAAGTTTTCTGATTGTATATATAAATATAGATGACCAGTGTATTTATACTTGTGCACACATACGATATATAAATTAATATAAAGTAATATAAATATTGCTTTTAAAAATAAATTATGAGTAGGCTTGTAATTTTCTACTTAGTACTTTTGTTTTAAACATGTCAAAACATTAGCAAACTAGTTTCTTCTCTGGTTCTCAGTCTTTTCATCATGTAATCTCACATTTTGATGCATCTCCACATTGTCATTTATATATCCTGGACAGTGTTACATTAAAAAAAAAAAAAGGATATGATCATGATTTTTTTTAAGGAGAATGTGAACCAAACATCTATTTCAGTTTGTTATTATCTTTATAGTGTCTAAGAGCGTGGGTGCCAAATATAATTTATTTGCAATTTCCTGGATAAAATACTATTTATATATTAGTGCTCCAGGAACACTGCAACACAAGTAAATTCAAATATTTGTGAGCAAATACCAAGTATGGTAGTTTTATATCCAAGCTACGTGTTTGTTCTTGTTATTATGTTTTCCTAACCTAAAGGCACCCTACAGACTTAAACACTGGCATGGGTATCTTACCCACTGAAATGTGCTCCAGTATAGGCACAGCTGTATTTGAAGTGAGGCATTAGCAAACTAATTTCTTCTTCAACATAGCATCTTCTCCAAGGCAGTTTCCTTAGCTGTCCATGCATCTGTAGCCAGAGATACTTATGATGCAACTCCAGCTGCAAACATCACTTCATCTTTGTCAAATTACAGCAGAGTAATGATTTAATGGAGAAAGCAACACGTGAGAGAAAAATCTCTTGTTATATTGAATGTAATGAATAGTTCAGTTAAATATTTTCAGCTTTAAATAAGTGCTCTTTTAGTGGTCTGGCTCATAGTGTGGTAAAGCTGACCTGAGTATGTGAAGCGATCTATGAATTTTAAACAAGTGCAAAAATAGAATTTCTAAGTAAACATTACAAAACTTTTGCTAAAAATCCATGTGTGCAACTTGTAGAAGCTAATTATTTCTCAATAGAGCAACAAATAGGCTTTTTCTTCATTTTTATTAATGCACAGAAGTAACTGACTTGCTCAAGGCTACAAAAGAAACTGTTGTAGGAAGGAAAGCAGAATTCAGGCTTTCCTCAAATCCCTGGTATACATTGCAGTTCATTACAGGTGGTAATGGGAATTGGTGAAGACACTTGCTTTCATTACCAGGTTATGTCTTACATGCATGTTAAAAGGGACACAAATGCTGAGCAAATCAAAATTTTAACATCCTTTTTGACAGGGAGCCTGCAAGATCTGTAACTTGACAATATGTTTTTTGTTTGTTTATTTTGTTGTTGAATTGTATTTCTTTCATGTAGAGAGATTATTTCTCCCATTCCTAATTTTCTAAGAAACTGAATAAAAAATACATATTGGTGTTTATTTTTTATGGTTAGCTCCATGGTGTAGGTGTCCATAATGTCTCACATAATCAAGAAAAAAATTTTATGCAAATTAATTTTTATGAGAAGAATCAGTACAAAAGAGTTTCAGTTCCTCTTTATGCATCATAAGAAGAAAAGCAGTATTGTTTGAATGTATGACTGGACCTTCCCCATTCCTTTCTGCTTGCTCATTTTCTTCCTCCCCTCGCATGTGGAAAAAGTCTGTTTAAACAGAGTGAAACTAGGTCTCTGTAGCTTGACAAATTACCATTTTTTTCCAAAGTGGGTATTTTTTTTTGTTTTTGTGATTCTTGAAAACCATACTGTAACTCTTGGAGATGTTTTTACAGTACATAGGCATGCTTTATGCAGTTCTGCTGTTGGATTTATGGATGCTTTTGTCAGGATGCCACCATGGAAACCTTAAAAGACATGCTTAATTTATTAATGCAGTTGGAATAGAAGTCCTAGAATACACATAAAGATTACTTAGCATTAGCCCTAGGTCATCCAACAAGGTTTTACACTAATGGAAAAAAAAAATGGAAATGAAAAAAGTTCCTAAATAGCCATACTATAGCCATAGTAAATACATTCAATTTAATCACCTTTATTGCAATATATAATATGTAGGCTACATTTCCATTTCAGAATTTCAGAAAACTGTAATAGTTCCAACTAGTAAAAAGAACAGTGTGGGAAAAGTTGATGGATATTTGAGTTCTTTTCTCAATGTTGTGGAAAAAAATACATGGTTGGTTTGTTTTTTAAAAGCAGTGTTCAAATAGAACCTTACATTGTGAATCTTTTGGCAACATCTCAAGCAAAAGAGAAACAACTCAGCAGAATGAGACAAAGAAAAAAAATTATATTGATTATAATTATCTGAACTCATGAAAAACAGGAGTCCAGAGAACTGGAGGAGTTTGGACTCCTTAAAAAAAATTTTACTAATTTTATATTTAGTGCACTGAGCTGCTGAAATTAAGTCATGCTTGATGCTTGCTTGCACTAGAAAAGGGAATGCCATGAAGCCTTGAGAATCCTCTGTTTATGTAAAAGTATCTTTGGATGGTTGGTTGTGGGGCTGCACTGATGATTTCACAAAATCTTGCCTTCAGTAAATAAATAATTTTAAAAAACACAAACAGGTGGTCTGGGTATACTGTAGCTCTGCAGAAAATTTAGAGAGCTTGTGAATTCTTTATGCTGGGATTCAAGCACAAAAGCTGATGAGGTTCCAAGACAAAAAACTCAGCTGGAGCTGAAATGAAATGTAAAACAATTGTGTCACTGTTTCACAGCCTAGTTTCAGCATTTTTAAGGAATTTTTTTAACTGTAAGGAACTTTGAATTCTAGGTTATTACTGCTGCATGAGGAAATAATTTTCTAATTTTGTAGCATTCTTTCTTATTCCCTGGAAAAGATTTTTTTTTTCAATTATGTTTTGGACATTCTAACCATAGAATTTAAAACCTCTGTTGACTTAAATGTTCTTTTATAGCAACCTGAAATACTTCTATCTGGCACTACTGTTAAAAACTATTCACAAATACGGAGAGTGGATATCTTAAAATGTTTCTAATACTTTAGTCTTTGATAAAGAATATTTTAAATATTTGCTTTGCTGAAAGAATAGTTACAATGCTTTTATGATATTTGGGCACTTTAAAGACTAAGGAGAGTTAACTTAAACAAAACTACTTTTATGTTTAATACAGTTTTAACATTATCCAGTTGCACAATGAGTAAATCAAACAGTTGAGCTTAATCTTTTGATACATAAACCTGATTAAAAAGCAGATTGCTCATTTGTGAATTTGCCTCTTGCAGGCACTGTTATTACTGGTGGTTAGCACTTCTAACACTTTTTTTTGGTTGTTTTTAACATTGCCAGACTTTAACCCTTTGAGTTCATGTCCTCTGTGGCCAGTGTTGGCCACAGCACTGCACTGTTACAGGAGTTAGTAGAGACCCTGAACTGTGCAGTGAGGAAGTTGGAAGCTGAAACTGGGAATGGCTTGGAGAGAAAATTGGGGCAGTGCAAGAGGGACACAAGTATGTGGCAAAGGGTTGCCGATATGGGATATGTAATCCTAGTGCAGAGAAGGAAATCAGAATGTGCCTTGAGAACCAGATTAGGGCAACAGGAAGCTGCAAGGAGCAGAATAAAGGAATAAATGCATTTACAGCTTAAATATGGGCATGAATTTAGAGGTAATTTCTCATAGCTGAGATAGTAAGCACAGTGGAAGCACATTTGCTCTCACTGCCTCATGCTCAACAGTTGCTTAGTAGTTTTTACAACAGCTTTCCCAAAATCTAGCTTCAAGCAGACCCTCAACTTGGAAACTCCAACTTTATGGCTACAATTTGCCCAAGCTGTAAATAATTGGTAACAGTGTTGCAAGTAATGTTTTGCAGCCTCACCTTCAGAGGGCCTGTTGAGTGTTGTGTGTAACTAATTCATTTTATGTAAAGTAAGCCTCTGGTTTTGTTCATTATTTTTTCTGAAACTGTTTTGTATTTTTTTTTAGTTGACACCAAAACCAGTGAAAAATACAGCATTCAAACAGTAGTTTCCTATCATTACATTATTATTTAAAAGATAGCATATGCAATGTTTACTCTTGAATCTCATCTTCTTTTTGCCAGTTTCAGACATTTAATTTTATTTCCATACATGTTAGCCACACAATATTGCAGTATGAGTTACTAACAAAAAATACAGCAAAAGAAAAGTCTGGCACCTTAAGGTGTTTTTTGTCTTCCAGAAACTTTTCAGGTGTTCATTTGCATGTGTTACAAATTGTGCCATAAACCAGAGTGTATTTATTAAAGTCCACTAAAAATGCTCTAATAACAATACTTTATTTTACTCTGCCTTTTTATTAGTAAATTGTATTGTAAATTAGAAGGTATTTTAATGTTTTTCCTAAAGATAGCATGTGAATTTTTTTCTGGGAGGTAGAAGAACTTCCATAGGAAACAATTCAAATATTTATAATAGTAATATTTTTAATAGCAGACCATTTAATTATTAAGCAGCAGAAGTGTTTGCATAACTCATAGTCTTGTGTAACTGAAGATCAATGTGGATCTCTTTTGCTAGCTCTACACACATACAAGTTTTGTCCTCCCTTATTTCTTTGTTCCCTTTCAAGCACTGGCTGTTAAATAAGCAATTCCCAAAACTGCCTGTTCTATCTGACATTATTGATACAGGTGAATGCATACACAGTAAATGAAAATCAGGTTTTTTTAATTGAACTTAATTCAAATGAAGGAGCAGGAATCAACCATTTATTCTGAGTTGACTGGATCCTTAGCCTTTAAATCAGTACTAAATAAAGTAGATCAGAACCTTAAGAACATGGCTAGATTGAAAAATATGTATGTTCTTTGTACATGCTGTGGGATATATTGAACCTTATTCTTGCAGATCATTATGTACTCTAACTGTTCTAGATGCAATTATGACTTGGCTAAGCTGCATTTAGTTTCTTGTTTGGTATTACTTTCCCAAAGTTCCTCTTGGCTCTTATTTATTTGTGGTTTGATTTGGGGTAAACGAATTGGCACTGTCTAGCCTTTTATGCAGAGTTGGTAAGGCAAATACATTTTTCCATATTCTGGTTCATGTATATGTTAAAATGTAGATTACTGCCTATTTGTAATAACTTGTTCCACTTCTATGGATGCAGAATACAAAGGTATAACAAATTGTTCTAATGAGACAGATAGCTTATATTCAGACAAGTAACTAAATGTTTCCTCAAGTTGAACAGAAGAGATCTTTGAAAGTATGTGAGTGTCTAGATCTTTGTTGTATGGTATGTTGCATTTTACCTTTTCAAATCAACCCTATGTGGTTTGGGTTGATGTTTTATGTCCCACTGTGTGGTGGCAAGTTTTTTAGCAATAAAAATTTGAAAGGAGGTGTTAAGGAAAGCCAAAGATTTAAAGTGTTTATACATAGTAGTTGCAGTAATTCCTATTTTGTATCATTTTAGCAGATGCTGAAAGGGAAGAAGCGGGGTCATCTTCTGTCCATAGTGGAACAGCTCCATCATCATCATCATCTACATATGAAGCTAACAACATACCAACTAGTAATTACACTGGCATACATATACCACCAGGTGCCCATGCACCTGCCAACACTCCAGCTGAAGTACCTCATAACACAGGTATCTCCAAATTACACCTGAGAAATCCATGCCTTCAATGGGAGATGAATTTTTGCCCAAATTCTAGTCCATCACATAGAAAGTAAAATAACACATTATTGTGTGGCAAAAGCGTCTTCATAAGCTAAAATCGTAAAAATGCCATTGGAAATATTTTTTAATGTTTTCTTGAAATATGTATATCATAGTTTGGAGCACTTTTACAGAATATATGTATGTTCCTAGACAGCAGATGTTGCAGAAATAACTTCATGATAGTCTGGTATGTTCTGGACATATTGCAAAAATACAGTTTTCGATCAAAACAAATGAGTGTACCTAAAATGTGAACACAGGTACAAGAACGCTTCATATGGTCTGATTTTTTGCTTACTTTTAAAGTCAATAAGTAAAAATAATCAAAGTCCTTTTTTTGCATTGATTTGCAGGAGTGACAAGTAACACCATTCAGCCTGCTCCTCAGAATATTCCTCTGGTTGATCCTTCCCTTTACAGTGCTCAGTCTACAGGTAAGCTTGTGGCATTTGTATTGTTGTAGGTGGACATACTGTGGCCTCTGTGTCTCCCCTGCACTGAAGGAAGAAGTTTGAGCAATATTGTCACTATTATCTGAACGCTATTCCAGAATTTTAAAAAGAGTGGACAGCATCTAAGCATTGTGTTGCTAAGATTTTAGTAGTTTCTGAAAGCTGCTACAAAATAGTGTTGTCTGTCTGACTGCTTTGAACTAATGAGCTAGCATTGCCTAAGGTTTTTTATTATTTATGTTGTTGCTTCTCAGGTGAGGTTCTGATATACTTTGCAAAGTCTATATTCCTGATAGCCTTGCCAAATTGTATTTATTGTAATTAATATACATTCCCTTTACTTGAAATTTATTCTACAGGGTCAGCATGTAAGTTACTTATTAATTTCACAAAATAATTCATAAAACATTCAAGTTGCAGTTTTGTGCAGAATAATAGTGTGTGCTTCCTGACTGGAAGTAGCACTTGTGCTAAATGAAACAATCAATTTGTAAGGTACTGCTAATGATGTTATTTTGATGTACCATTTAATCAAAGCTTTTATCTTCCAGGATGTCATTTGTCTTTGATGTTGAAATCACTGATAACCTATATCATACATAATATATATGTATTTTATGTCTGCTTGCATATCCCATGCTTTGAAGTGTACACATAAGGGCTAACCCTGGGGAAATCATGGCTTGTGGAAGAGTAGTAACTGACAATAAAGCTGGAATCATCCTAGATTTTCATTTGAACACTCATGTACATATGGTACATGAGTACATATGGACACAGAGTTAACTATTTCTAAGAATTTTTCTGTCCATGGAAAAGAGAAAAAAGTGTAAAAAACCTCCATAAATTACATCTGTTTGGAATAATCAGATTTTTTTTGGCAATATAATGTGGATGTTGAATGAGGAGGAGGTCTTGGAGGCCTACAGTTTATCCTCATCAGGATATACTCTCATTAGTGTACAATATTATATGTCATTGCTATGTTAAGTTCTAGTACTAACCACAGTAAAACATTGCCTGTTATGACTACAAATTTTAGATAGGTATGTTCTTGTATATTATAACTTAGAGATACTTAGTTACTTTATTATGTTGTTGAAGACTGTTAAAACAGCTGTTCAGAAAAAGCATTTTTGCTTCAATCAGATGCTATAGTAGGAATTCATTGTTCAACTTGTTTTTAATCTGCTGGCATAAAGAATGCTTAAGGATATTTCCATTCTAATATATTAGAAAGCCATTTTTACAGAAGAAATAAAAATAGCAAAATTTGATAGAGACATACTAATCTTTAGTATTCTCCTGAAGAGCAAAAGGTACTGTAGGTGCTACAGTTTTTCTGGCATATTACTGTAATCACAGAATCACAAGATAGTCTGAGCTGGAAGGGACCCAGAAGGATTGAGTCCAGCTCTGAAGTGAATGGCCTATACAAGGCTCAAACCCACAACCTTGGCATTATTAGCACCATGCTCTGGCCAGCTGAGCTGGCACTGATGTCTCATGTGGCAGTAACTCATTTCATTGAAAACAACACCTCAGACCTGTAGCTGTAACATTTAAACTTGGTGATAGTTTTTGAGTTTTGGGGACTGCTGTGGGGGTTTTGGTAGCTCCTCAACTGAAATGGCTCAAAGCTTTACTTAAGGTTTGCTATAGTAACTGCTAGTTGGAAGGAAAATGTTGTGATGTTTGGAAGCAAAGCTTTCATGTTTAACTAACTTATCATGATCTTCTAGATAGTCATTGTACCAGGTTTTTTGGTAACTACTCAAAAAATTTTGGTCATCATTGTTTCTTGATTTGAATGTTTGTTCCTGGTTGTCGAAAACATCATAATTTAGATTGAAACATAATTTTTTTAATTAAGTTGAAGACATTCCATTATTCATATCTGAATGGTATGATTGCATTGCTCCCTTTTACTACCTACCTGAGATAACCTGGTTTAATAAGTACATAAATAAGAAGGAATTAAGTGTGTTTATGATAATGCGTAATAAGTAATATTGTGTAATTCAAAGATTAAGACCCCTGCTAAGCACCATGGTAAATCTCTTAACTTGATCTAACCTGCGTATTTGCATGCCTGTGTTCCTCCTCTGCACATCTCTGTGGTGTCACTACAAGTTTGGGTCTTGTAACAGCTCAAAGTCTCACATTCTTATGAGGGAGTGCTACAAAAGTGCAGGCAAGAAATGATAAAAGTCATACAGGTTGTTCATTTGAAAGCTTAGAAAACACCCTGTCAGTTATGCAGGAGTCTCAGAGAGCACAGGGGATGGATGTGTCAGCAGAGGTACACTGATAGTTTTCTTTGCATGTGTGGAATTAAGAAGCTTGAGAGGAATGGAAAGTGTTTGTCCTTGCCTGTCATTGTCTTGTTGTGCATTCTTCTCATGCTGCTGAGAAGTCCTTTCTATGCCAACAGTGGCCTTGTTCTCTAACCCATCAGTAGATTGAGAAATGCCTGTATGTGTTAATGGATGTACAAAACTGTGGGACCCATGAGCCCTCTCCAGTTCCTGAGCTGCAATATACATATCTGGGCTAGATCCTTGCTGCATATTGAGGTGTGTACCATTCCTGTGGAGCTGAGGTTTCCTTTGCATGAGAAGGAGGGATCAGTGTTGCCCTCCATCAAACAGATCCACAGAGCTAGCACAGTGCAAGGTACATTTGTTCCATGACTTACACACGATGTCTATGTCCATGCTAACAAATTACACAGGCTTGCAGATATTTGGCATGGAGAGTAGCTGGCACAGAACCTCTCACATCTATATTATTAAACTTTTAAACCTAAACAAGGTAGCTTGTTAAGACTGCTCATATTGAATGGTCTGTAGCTTGCTCTGACCACAGGTCATGCCCAGGAATTGTTTGGGAAAGTGCTAGTTTTCATGGGCCAACACCATACTGGAATCTGTTCCAGCAGTTTGATGCTGCAGACAGTCAAGTTTGAGTGCTGAGATGCCTTCCTTGGCAGTGTTGAATGTGGTAGTATAGGTATAGCCAAACAGGATATTCCACATACTCCTGCAAGACTCTTTCTTGTAGTAAGATCAAATGTATATTTTAAAGATAAATTATATCTTTGCTTTTCTTCCTGTAACATGAGAGAAGCCTTTTGTTTAAAGCTGTTACATGAGAAAAACTTTTGGTGGAGAGGAGTAGAATATTTTATCAAAGGACGATTAAGTTAAAGGAATAGTGTTCTTTGATTTTTAGTTAGCATAAATCTTTCAATAGTTGTCCTGTCCTGTGGGAAGAGGTTTCAGAGTTTAACACTGACTTTTGAAAGTGTCAAAACTTTTTCATTTAAGCATGGGTTAATGTGTCTGACAACAGAATGTAGAATTATGCAGCAACTTCGTGTATGTGTGTGTGCACTTCTCTGATGTAGTTGTCTTAAAAAATTTATTACCCCTAGATTTTACTAACACTAGAGGCATTCATAGTTGTGCTACACAGATTTTATAAGATCTTCTTATGTTGCCATATGGTCCCTTCCACAGGTGGCATAGTATAAAGAAGGCATTTGTTCATTGTAGTTCTGTGTATAATGTTTGATATTCTACATGCAAAGTATAAATAATAATTTGACATTGAATGTGTTTTCATGATCATAAAAAGAAATCCTTGAGTACTTATATTTCAAATATTTCAAGTGATTTAATGGGAAAAAAAGAGTATCTTGTTTCAAAATCCATTTGTTACCTTTTCCATCACTGTTTTTATGCACCAGTTTGTATGATTGAAATGTTCTTAAATCATCTGCCTTATATTTGGGCATCGTAAAAAGGAAAGACATCTGAAGGGTAGAAAAGGATTCCAGGGAGAAGCAGATGTATTTATGTAAAATGCACATTACTTTCATTCTAAAACTTTTTTTTTCCCAAAATTATTTCAGCAGCTCTAGTCAAATCAGTTTCACTTTGTGTTTCTCTTAAACTAAGGGAATCATGCTTGTTGTTACAGATTCCATATTCCTGTCATGTTTCAGTAATATAACTACAGTCCTAATAATTTCAGATTAACACAGGGAGCAAGTTTGTTTCAGAATAAATACAGCATACCTTTTGTATCTCGGCGTTGTTGGGCTTTTTTAGAGCCAAAAATCACGGATACTTGAGGTTGGAAAGGACTTCAGGAGGTAGTCTGGTCCAACCCTTCTGCTCAAGGAAGGGTCATTGTCGGCGTACCTGTTGCCGATACCCTGACTTCTGGGACTCTGTCAGGGCCCTCCCGGGGGGCTCCCCTTCAGGGGAGACCGTTCTGGAGTGGTCTTGTGTCAGGAAAGAGAGATGCACTGGATCTTTCAGTCTTCAGGTTCTTGTTTATTGTTATCTTATCTAGAGTTTTGCATGCTGTCCACACAAGGCTCAGCGCACTGGACCACAAAAGTGGCTACAATCTATTGTTACAAGGTCTTTTAGGACTAAACTATCCAATTAAGAACTGACACCTGGATTATTTCCCTTTTTAACCCAATAACTGATCCCCAAAAGCCCGCAATGCAGACTTTTTCACCCAATTACAAAATGCCACCCAAACCCATGAAGAAGGAAGAAGAAGCCCAGGATGACACCCTGTGCCCTCCATCTTGCTTCCCTCCAGTACATACTAAAAATCCTAAAACCTAAATTTCCCACCAAAGTGATACATCTACACTACTCTCTACAATCTACTTCACACTCTAGTGGATTCTAGTCTATTCTGGAGTTTAGGAAACTTTCTTCATGAATGAGGGTCAAAGTCAATGTTCTCCTGGGGGTTAGGGCACCCCAGAGCAGACAGGGAAATATTCCTGGTGCCCTGCGTTCCCACAGGTCATGTAAAACTAGTCACTCATGGCCATGTCCTTTTTCTCTCCTCCCCCTGCTTGTGCACTCTCCCTGTGGTTTAATTTCCCGCACTGAAGAAGTTTGAGAAAAAAATGTCACTGCTAGTTCTAAAGATAGGTTTTGAATCTCTCCAGGGACAGACACCACAATCTCTCTGGGCAGCCTGTCCCAGACCTTGGTCACCCTTGGAGTAAAAACTGTTTCCTGATGTTCAGACAGGACCCTCCTGTGTTTCAGCCTCTGGTCTTGTCACTGGGCATCACTAAAAAAGCCTGTCTCTGTCATTTAGATACTCTCCCTTCAGGTGTTTGTGTACTTGATATAAGATCCCCCTGAGCTCTCTCTTCTCTAGGCTGAACAGTCCCAGCTTCCTTGGGTGCTTCTCATGCTCCATTCCCTTAGTCATCTTTGTGGCCCTTTGCTGGTCTGTCTCCAGGATGTCAGTCTGTCTCTCGTGTGCTGAGGAATCCAGAACTGGACACGGCACTCAGGATATGGCTGAAAGGGTCAGGATCACTTCTATCCACCTGCTGGCAGTGCTCTTCCTAATGCAGGACAGGATGCCATTGTCACTCTCTGGCACAGGGGTGGATTGTTGGCTCATAGGCAGATCTGTGTCCACCAGGACCCCCAGGGCATTTCCTCCAAAACTGCTTAATCTTTGAATATGTAAATTGAGGTAGGTTACTAAGTTTTGTGGTTATACCTTTGATGTAAGTACAGTCATTGCAGTTAAGTTTTACATTATTTGTAAAACTTCAGAACACAGAGCTGGTTTGTTTCTATTTTGCTTTTCCATTGTGAGGTGTCGACTTCAATAGGAGCTCAGGCTACTGAGCACATCAAAAGATCAACCCTCTTACTCTATATACTTTGGTTTATAAATTTAAAACTAATAATTTTTTTCCCTCAAGTGGTGTCATAATAGCATCTGAGGTAGATTTCATAATAAATAAGGCTTTATGCCAGCAAAACATTAATAGAGCTCATACTGTAAAAATAAGATTAGAGGGTGAATTTAGGCTTGCTTCCAATAAATTATTTGAATACTGGACTGATGCCCTGGCCAGTTTTTAAAGAATGATTTTGTAGTTTCTTTTGGCATCACAGCATAAAGCTACTTTGAGGGAAACTTGGTCTTTTTAATTTCTTAAAGATCTTCAGAAATGTGGTCACAGATTGACCCCAGCTGCTTTTTAGTCTGTGACTTTCCTGAGGTTACAGAATACCTGAGATGTGTGCCTGTGTTTATGCACTCCCTCGCAAGGATTTACTCACATGTGTATGCATTTTAAGAGATGTAATGTGGTTTCCCTTACTTAGCATGAAATTAATATACATTGCAATCATAATGAGCCCACCAAGTTTTTGTGTCCCTCAATGGTTATATTTATTTATTGAAAGGAAAAGAAGTGGAGTTCTAGAGTACATTTTAAAAATTCATAAAAGTAATCTTCAGTGTGCTTACCTTTCGAATTTTATTTGGGTAGGGTTGTTTTAAAAATCAGCAGACCAGCCTAATTTTTAATGTTCCCAGGTTTTCTTTTTTATTTGTTCAAAAGCTGTACTTAAATAGTAAGATTGGGGGAAGGAAAAGTAAATATAACAGACATTTTTTGATAAGAAAAGAGATTCTTTAGTAAACATTCTCACAGTATTGCTAACAACAGTTGTATTTTGAAGGAAAGGATTCAGCTAATGGAAATTGTGCCATAAAAATGGCTTTAAGTATGTTCATGTAGTTGTTTAAGAGTAAAATGTACTTAGAGAGCTAAATCTTTGTGTAACTAAATTTTATGTAAAATGTATGGTGCATTTAAAAGCACACTTTCTATTAATCTGTGAAATCTATTCAGTGCTTATACCATACTGTGTGGGAAGTTATTAAATATATGCATAAAATTTCGTGGTTTATATATTTATTTATCTGTGCCCATAAAAATCTATCATTTACAAGTTGTTTTGAAAGAACCTGAGTAAAGATTTTATAATTTGTCCGTATTTGGATATATAAAAATTTGTCCATTATTGGAGTGGCATGGGATTAGCCTTAAAACTCACAGTGAATTTGTGGGTGGAAGGAGGTACAGTAACACAGTTATGGTTTATTTTACACCCACATCAGTGATACTATTCACATATAAAATCTTCTGCCATTTAGGGCTTAAGTCCCTACTATGTCTTCTCCAAGACTGAATGCATGTATTTGAGCACAACATAATTCCTAAAATTTTAACTTACTTCAAGAGAACTCTGATTAATAAGTAACATACTATGGTTTATACTATATTATGGGAATATTTTTTGCTAGTGTTCTCCAATGTTACAAAAATGGGCACATTACATGACATCAATCTTGTTTTCAGACATCTTACATAAAATTGGCAACAAAAATTTTTTGGAAAAACAGAAACATAAAATGTGTGAAAACATGCCAGTGAGAAATGATTCTACATTCTGAAAAGTTATTCCAGTTGGGAAGGAGCAGTTTCTAACTATGTATTATTTCTGAAGAAAGCAGAGTAATTATGCTGTAAACACAAAAAGCACTGTACTTGTTTCTTGCAGGTTGTAACATGATTACAGCTAACTTAATGTCATATAAAAGCTTTCCTTTGCTGTCTTAGATGAAGAGCAGATCTTTCTCAAAGGTATTGGCTTACTTTTGAAAGGCACTGGGTCATGAAAATACCAGTGTTTAGAAAGGTCCTCACATTTTTCAATAGCAAAGAAGTTAAGCTTTATACGAATGGAAAGAAAAGAGAACAGAACAGAAGAAATACTGTACCTTGGTCTTTATAATACTACTACAAATATTAGCCTGGTTTTCATAATATTACCACAAACACCAGTAAAACATAAAAATCATAAGAAGGAAGCTTAAGTCACATTTCCTTTGTAGTAACTTTGTAATACTTATGTTTTTGCAGGAGAAGTCCGCTTGACTCCAGAGGACTTTGCCAGAGCTCAAAAATATTGCAAATATGCTGGCAGTGCGTTGCAGTATGAAGATGTGAGCACTGCTGTGCAAAATCTACAGAAGGCCCTCAAGTTACTCATTACAGGCAGAGAATGAAACTTTAATCCAACAGATTCATGTCTTTCACCTAAGGAACTAACAGTTTATTACTGTACCTGTTAGGGAAGTGGAGTTACACAGAAATTCTCAATCCCATCACTCATGACTATGAAACCACTGTTTCAGTGTCAGACTAGCAATTAATGGTACAGTAGGAATCTCTGTTTTCATTTTAAAGACAGTGGAGCTTGAAACATGAATGCAGTGGCTTGATGTATGCAAAATATTAAAGAAAGTACTGTGAACACCACTCAAGAGTTAGAATTCATTTTGCAATATTTGGACTATCAGAATTGGAAAATGCTCAATGTAAAAAACTTAAAAATTAGGATGTTTTGTTAAAATTCTTACTCCTGTTTTATTATTGCAAACAATTATTTAATAGATATAATAGCTTTAAAATGGTAACTAAGATTAGTGCTTTCCTCCTGAAATGAGAGGCTGAATGTGAGAAGGCTGACAGGTCCACACTGGGAAGAACTTTTCTATACGTAAATTATTTCGGTATTTGTATTATCTGAGACATAAGTCTAAGTTGAGGGAGTCTTGAGGACATTTGTATTTTATTTGAAAATCTTCTGGAAAAAAAAAATCTCCCATACTTCAGAGGGAGTAATTTTGATGCTGTTCCAATTTAATCCCCCACAGATGTATGGGCTACTACATGTATTCTTGATTATTGGTTCTTGCTCCTTCTGTATGAACACTTAAAATTTTATATATCTGTATGAGTAATTAAGAGAAAATACTAATATTTATCAACAATGATCCCAAAACTGGAGGCAGAGATTCTAAATAATTTGAAATTTTAGGAAGACTCACTGAAAGAACAAAACTGTTCCATCTTTTTAAGAGGCTGAAAAAAAGCTCGTTCTTCATCCATTAAAACACTATAGTTATGTCTCTGGTATTAGTGTCATAGAGCTTTGTATTTCCAACTAATATTTTTCCTGTCTGCTTTGTTGTGAAGACTTTTGGACTTGGGATTTAATTAAAATATCTTGGAAACTGAATTTTGAGTCTTTATGAGGTCTACCACTGTAATTATAGATCTCCTGATTGTTAAAAAGCCCCCCATGCTGTTTAAAAGAAAGAATACACAGTCTTTGAACTGGCGTGACATAATAATTGAGTACACCATTAAGCATGTCTGATATATGTAAAAATTTTAATGACATTCTATCTGATCTCTCTGTCTTTCCAAGCTGCTGGATCAAATCCATGTTATTTATAGCTGCACTGCTTTGGAGTGACTAAAATGAGTCTTATATTCAAAGCAAAAAGAAAGAAAAGGAAAATGAAACATAAGCATGCATTAAAGTTTAGCTGGTGGAATCCCTTTAAGTGTGTAGTGTCTTTGACAGCAGATTTCACACGGGTAATGTGAAACTTAAAAATGTGTGTTTAAGCACTTTAGTTGACTGAGACTTAAAAGATAAAATGTGGTATTTTTTGTGTTGCTTTCTGATACGGTATAGCATGCTAATCTTGGGTTAGATTTTAATCATTTGGGGAAATTTAGAATAAAACTATCTGAAACTTTTTTGACAGTAATGCTGTACAGACCTGAGCAGTAAGTCTGTTTTGTACAGTGTTTCATGCAAGATAGATCTCTCACTTCAGTATCAAACTGAATTACTGCCAAGTCTTCTGCATATATAGTTGTTGGTTTACACTGTAGCATTGCTATAAAGTATATGTAGCATTGCTATAAAATAGTCAGAAGTTCCTTTCATTTCAGGATCATACTACTATTTTTTAAAACAGCTTCAGTCCCCAGAATTTGTGGGAAAAAACTCAGTTTTCCTGTTTCTGTTTATAAAACAATAAAAAGAACTTTGGAGCTTTTGTATTATATGCAAAAATAAGTAAGCTATGATATAATGTTGTATTGATTTGAGGCTTTTGAATTAAAGTTATTGGGGTTTTTTGTAATTGATCTGAAATGGAATACGTAACTACGCTTGAAAATGAAAATTTAAGTATTTCTTAAAGTGTATAAAGTATTTTCTGTTGGCCGTGATTATAGTGTACCTTTTGGCTCCTCTATGAAACCAGGGAATCATCAGTAAAAAAGTGATAAGCAATGTAAAAGCCATAAGCAATTTGTTTGAATTATCATTTGCACATTCGCTATCTTTCTTCCACCTAGAAAGAAATTAAAGTAAATGTTTCTGAGGGGAATGGAGATGAAAACGGTAATACAAAAGTTTAAGAATGTCTTAGAGAAGCTAACAAGACACATTCTTTCTGAAAATAAATTACTGTATAAATTTTCATGTAAAATGGAACATATCCTAATACCAACCTTCAGATCACAATACCTGACGTAACCTACTGAATTTATTTTCCATAAAATGATTTTGCTGTAATAATTTATTCTTAATTGAGAAGTTTTGTAACAGCTCATAAAACCATGTTTTAAACCCCACATTTAAGCTGCTAATTTTTGATGTAACAGACTGAATATTTATCATCTAAACTGATGCCTAAAGTAAATTATAGCAAAGCATTTCCATTCCATTAAGTATAGCCTCTGGGGCAGCTTTAAATACAGGAGATAGCCCAAAAGTACAAACCACTGTTGCAAGCAGTTCAAACAGTGTACATATTTGAAAATGTCAGGAGAATGTAGGTACATAGGCTATAACTATTCCAAATTGGAATTTGTAACAGGCACTGAATTTATGGCCCCATTGTTAAATGCTGTGTGAGTTTTTAAGTGTTGACTGATTCATTTTACAGGCATTCTGAGTGATAAAGTATCAATACATAGCTTCTCTCAACTGCTTCCCCACACAAGTTCAATATTAAACAGAGTGCTGATTTTGTTCCATGCTGCAGTTAACAACTCTCCTTTTCAGTCGGACTGCCACCTACATACTTGTTGGCCATTCTTTGGATTGAGAGTTCTCAATCTTCTAAGTATTGCTTAAGAAAGGAGAAGGAGGCCTCTGCCAGATTTTTATCAGGTATACCATGTTCAATTTTGCTACTTATGTAAGCTAGAATTTTAGTCAACCTGTTCAGTATTTGTTACTTAAAAGGCTTTATGTTTTTTCAGTTCTTTGTATTTTCATTTCTCTCCAGGGAAAGTTCCATATTATAGTTCAGGATTCCTACAGAAGTCTTTAAAAAGTGCATTGTAGAGGAGGTCATCCTTTATGAAACGGTGAAGATTTTTTCAAATTAGTTGGATTTACTAATACTGGAAGCAATGTTCTCAAATTTTTGAAGTAATTTCAGGTGGAATATTTAACAGTGTCCTTTGTAAGTGAAGTTTAAGAAGCACAAGCTTAAGTATGATCACATTCCAGAATGTGATTGTAACAGTAATATTTGAGACTGTATAATACTGACCTATGAGAAACTAACAGCAGATAAACTTCTTGCCTGAAGCAGAAATGGGGGGTGGAGGTGGTTTGTGTGCAGACATATCAGTGCATGTACAATATAATGCATGTAAATTCAATGGTGAGCTATAGGAATGCCTTTCAAAAAAACAATTATTACCTTGTTTACAAGCATTGGGAAAATGTCAGATACAAATATATAGATACTGCTGACAAATTTTGTTCTTAATGTGAGGTTTTAGATGTACTGGCATAGGGCCAAAAGTTAGCATTTAATTGTGTGGTATTCCAAATGGATGATCTTCGGTTTTCTTCTTTTCCATGTCAACTGTAAAATAGGAGCCCAATACAAAAAGAATGAGAACACAAATTCAGAGGAAGTTAAATTTACAAAAGATCAAATGTCATTTCTGTTATTGTAAAGTCTTTGTGCTAATGTTTTGGTTGAGATTGGAAAGTGCCCATGCTTATATAAAGTGTAATTCTTGCATACTTTTACAATATCCTTTGTCGTGCGGTTTATGGAATTACAGCCTGAGCCAAGATATCTGGGCTAGGAAAACCTAGATTTTTATGCCAAGTTTCTAAACCACCAAAGCATCCAGGTACTGACAGCAACCGTTTTTCACAATCACCTCAGTATCTATTTTTAAAAGTTGGAATTTTAACCAAGTTTGTTGGGAAAAGGAGCAATACTTTTTTCTTACTGCATCATCACCTTTCAGTGCACAGCTGTAGTAACAAGAGAACTGGACAAAACATGAATTTCCATTAGATATTTCACTATCAATCAAGAAAAGAGTATTAGTGCTGCCAGCAGAGCTCTCCTTGGCTTACAAGAGTATTGGAACAGTCTGATTAGAGACACTGTTGTAATCCCCTAAATGATCTCAGAATAGGAAACTTATCTATAAGAGCATTGGAAACAAACTTGAAAGAGGGAAGGCATATGCCAGGGGAGAAAAAGAAATCGCATTCTTCACAGAATGAGAGCAGGCACAGAAGTGATTGCAGAAGAAATACTTAAAATCCCACATGGAATGGGAACAGGACAATGACTGAAATGAAGTTGTCTAATTTCTTTAGAACCTTGAAAGTAATGAGAAAAAATGCTGGCTCTTAAGGCAGAAGATTGCAGGGGAATAGAAGAGGTGGAAAGGAGCACTAGAATGACAGGGGGAAAAAAACAACTTTTTTTTAATGCAGTCTGGAACAAATGTGAGTTAGAGCACAGGAGGAAGTTAACCTAGTTAAGTTTAGCTATAAAAGGGAAGCAACAAAAATGCAAGTTTACAGCATTCTGAAAATGGAGAGTAGATCCTCTCATCCTAAGAATTTATGCTTATTAAATATGTCATATTTATTAAGTAATTAAAATTGACTTTTTGTGCCCTTTTGGAGAACTTGGGAGATTGCATAAGTTATTTCCTAGTATCTGCAAATAACTACAGAGGTCTGTTTGCCTTAAAATGCTGTCTACTGATTCTGTGCTTTCCTTCCTCTTTTGATTTGCCTCCCCATTTTCAGTGTCTGTGTTCAATCTGTGGTGTTCCCAGAGCTGGGAGGAGGTTGCTGTAGTTTAATACAATGCTGAGTCTGCTGTAGTTTAACACAATGCTAAGTCTGAGTGATAGCCTGCATGTTTAGGCATTCTTGGGTAATTAGCAAAGATTATCTGGTCTGGGTTTTAGCTGGTATGTGCTGTAAAGAAAGAGGTAGTCATTCTACTTCCATTCTTTGAAAAGCTTCAGAGTCTCTTTGGCTACATCTAAAGAAGGATATATGGAAATTAACTACTCAGAGCTATTTCACAAGTCAGAGCCCAACAAACTAATCTGTAGAAGTTTGGAGACCTCCAGCTAAGTAGTTGATGCAATTGTAAACTTTTCTTTGCCTCAATTAGCCCATTTAGCCCATCTATAAAATGGGATTATTTAGATTTAACGCTTATTAATATAGTCAGGATTTTTGTAATTCTGACAAGTAATGAGAGGACAAGGGCTGATTATTATAAGTTCCCCAAATAAATAGAATTTTTATGTGAGGCAGAGAAGGTGGTTTTTTGGTTGGTTTTTTTGTTGTTGTTGTTTTGTTCTGGGTTGGGTTGGTTGGTTCTTTTTTTTTTTGGCTTATCTCAACCCACTAGTTGTTTTCCATCTTGTTTTCTCTCCCCTGTCCCACTGGGAAGGGGAGTGATAGAGTAGCTTGGTGGGCACCTGATGTCCCGCCAAGGTCAACTCACTACATGAAGAAACAGAAAAAATCTTGTTAGGATAATTTAGGGAACAATGGGCAGAAATTAGAAGATTTGAGATACAGAAACATTGTAGTTGTAGATGACAGGCAGGAATAAATAAAGTAGTAGCATCTAATGCAAATCTTAAAATACTGAATTTATCAGACGTCCAAATTAACCTCCTTTCTACAATACTGAGATAAGTATAAATGCAGTAATAAGAACCTTGAATAGAATTGGACAATTGTATTAAAAAAAAA
The DNA here is from genome assembly GCF_023055355.1 of Agelaius tricolor. Taxonomy (NCBI): domain Eukaryota; kingdom Metazoa; phylum Chordata; class Aves; order Passeriformes; family Icteridae; genus Agelaius; species Agelaius tricolor. Next base: position 52,642,684 of record NW_027269261.1, read on the forward strand.
GCTGTGATCAACTTCAGACCTGCTATTCTAACCACAAGACTAAGCAAGAGATTACTTCAGATGGTGAACAAAAGCCTTGGAAGTACAAATATGGATATGATAGCATATAGTATATTTCCTCCTTGCCCTTTCATTCTTCCCCTCATCCCAAGTGGTTTGGGACATGGAGTTTTTAGAAAATGAATGCAATTAATTTAATTTACTTAAAATGAAATAATGCTTGACATAAGACTCTAAAATACTTGAATAGAAATAGATTAAGATGAGAATTGAAAACTGTATTAAAGCTGGTGGAAAAAGAGATTGCATAAATTCTAAATTATTTTCATAATGGAAATGGAGAGAGATCAGCCTAGGGACACATCCTGTTTCACATGTCAGTGACTTAGGTTGAGGTCACCATTTAAGTCAGATGTAATTTGTGGATGAGATGAAGTTGGGAAGGGTTGGAAGACCTGCAGAGAACTGGGAAAATCCTGTGATTTTAACTGAAGGATTAGAATGGAGTGAAACTGAAAACACAACTGAAACTGCAAATGCAATTAATTCACTTAGGTTCTAACAAGATGGTGTTTTTTTAATAAAAATTAGGATACTGGAAGCAGAAACAATGTTGTTTATGATGTGCATTTAGTATGCATTGGATGAGATTATATCAGCACAAAAACTACATTGTCACTTACTAGTTTGATTCTGATCGTTACCAGTACGAGATGCAAAGAAGGGCTACTGAGATGATGCAAATCTTATTGAAAAAATGTTAACCATGGGTACAAAATGGCTTTCTTAAGGCATTAATGATGAAGCATTTATTTTAAGACATCTTGATAAATTTGTGGATTGGATTGCAAGACTGAAATTATTCTAGAGTTAAAATTTCGATTTGTCAAGGGCTTCTGGGAAGGTTTTTCTCCGTCTTCCAAAATACCTGAGTAATGCTCCATCTTCCAAAATAGCTGGAGGTGTTACTTTTGAAAAAGATATTGCAGAACTTGAGACATCATGATGACCTGATTTCTCCCAATGTTTTCCAGTGGGAAAATGTTTTCCACATAATTTTATCTGTATTAGGCCCTATGTTTGCTACAATGCATTGTAAGCATTTTTGTGAATAGTAGTGAGTGTGGGGTAGAATGAAGAGATATTTAGTGATTGTATTAATTCAATACCTAATGTGCATTTGCTTGTGACTGTGAAAGAATACCCACAGTTAGCATCCTTCTCAATGCAAACACCTTTTCAATTTGCAGTGTGAAAAGCTTTTAAAGCTTTTCAAAGATTGATAATTATAGCATATTGTTAAGAAATGGCACTGCTCAAGATAGAATCCATATTTCTTTGTGTGAATTCAGCTTTGCAGGAATGAGCCCATACTGAAATCTCTGTAAGCTGTTGTAAAAAACAGCAATATTTCTTTTGTGCTGAAGTTAATCAAGTGTATCTGCACAGTCTTGGGAAAAATACTTCATTCAGTGTCAATTCTAAATCTGTGTTTGCAGAACAGGCATGCAGGTACTCATAACTGCTGCACTTCAGCTCAACAGCTTTTGGTAACAGAAACCACACACATCTGGCCTTCATACTACACTTACTTGCCTGAGTAACTCCATCCATTTGAATGGTCTTAGTGAGGCAGTAAGAGTGCTCATGTACATAAGTGTTTGCTGTGTTCAGAAAGCTTTGCTTGCTGTTGAGTAAAATACAAGAACAATAGCAATGGCATTAAATGGGTCCAAGTGTGGTATGCTGATAGCTCTCCAGAGTGGAGGTTCTAATCTCATCATCTTTATATTGAAATTCTTTTCAGCCATTTTTCTGAAACTCTCTATTAAGACTTAGATTTAAAGTAATTTTTCGAAAATTTGGCATCAAGTGGCAGAAGTACTTTGCAAGGATAGTATGCTTTATCAGCCTGTATCTTGGTAGGTTCCTTCATCATCACTCCAAAGCAAAGATCCTGCTGACTGGGTCTGACTAGGTGGCTAGGTTCAAAATACTCAGAAAACCAGGAACTTTGACAAAAGTGCAAAAGAGTGCAGAAGAGGCTTGTTTTGTTCATGTAATCAAACACAGTAGCCACCATGTCGACTGCTGAACTGAGAGGCTTTGTTTATAGTAGGACCTGTCATCCACTTGGTAACATTTGAAGACTCACTAAGTAATTTCTCCTGGGATTTAGCACAAAGCAATTGTCATGCGACTCCTTGGGCTTCCCAGGAGATTACCAGAGCACATGCATTAATTTTCTCCTGGCAGTTTATTAACTGCCTGTTTCGTATAAGATGCTCAAGAAAAATACAGTAAAGGGAAAAAAAAGAAAAATCACCTTTGGTTAGTCTGCTGACTTTTAATCACTCCAGCAAGAGCTAGGCTGCTTTGAGTAAGAATGCCAACCTGAAATGTCTAATGTCTACTCTGTGTGCATCCTATTCCTGAAGAAAATTTGTCATGCTGTGAGAAATCTTTAGCATCTGTATAGTGAAGTGGTCATTTTGATAAGGATAGCTGCTTGACACTTTTTGTCACTAGGGGACTTCACTCTAAAAAATACTAAATCTGAAGTTTTTGTTGAGTGCAATTCAAATTGTTTATTTTCTGTGTGTTGTGACTTTAATGTAATATCACTTTGGATGCCATTTATCTCCAGTGTTTGACACCTGGTAACCTCAGATATGTTTGAAAATATGAAACAGTTTTTTCTTTGTCTGCTAGAACTCCTCCCGCGAGTCTCCCATTCCCTTGTTAGACTTGCTAACAAAAGCACAGGCTTATCATATGTCATTACTAAAACAACCACAGTAGATCTTGTTCATGAAGATGCAATGTAAATTACAAACTTAAAGTACATGCAAAATATAAAATTATAGAAAATTTAGGGGGACTACTCATAGCCATCCTTTTTTCCAGCTAAGCTCTGGCAGTGCCCAGTAAAAGGACTTTATATGGAAAGCACATCTCACACAAGAATTTCCACACAGAAGTGGATGGAAGAAAGGAAAAATTAGCCCACATTCTAAAATAAAACAAATGTAGAAAGTGTAACTGCCTACATCTTTATTGCTTTAAGTGTTTGGGGAGACATGTATGCTTATTGCAATATTGTGAGCTTCTGGTTTTATTCTGTGTGGGAATATATGCTTTATTCTTATAAGTATAAAAGAAATTAGAGTTTTTAATGTAATTAATATTTCTCTCTGGCGAAGTCTAGCTGAAACCTAAATTTTATGTATTTGAAGTCTCACAGTAGTAGAATATAAGATGGGCTGGAAGTGGGAGGAAAAACTATACCAACACAATTTGCTCATTCTTCAAATAATTTTCGTAGTGGATTACACCGTTGATTCATTTGATTGTCCAGAATGAGAGATTTGCACACACCTTTTTAATTCAGTTTTTATTAAGTTAATGTGCTCAACTAATTACTGTTGTACTTAAAATTGTATTTTAAGAAGAGGCAAAGTAAAAAATTTAGAAAGTGTTGATGCAAATTTATTTGGTTCATAAACATTCAAACATAATACATCCATTTCTATCTGGCATTTCTTTAAATGCTACACTTGCCACCAAATGCAAGTTCATAACCTGTGTTATGGCATTCACAAACAAGCCAATGATCACACGGGAATTTGTTGCAAGCATTCAGCTGTTAAAGGCAAATAAGTATTTCTTCAGAGATTCCCTTCCCTGGCACCGCAGATTTTGATTAGTGTCATTAAAATAGGGAGGGAAATAAGAAAATTATTTGGTCCAATTCCACATGAAAAGAAAACGAATAAAGTTCAATGTATGAACATTGGTCCCTGTCTTAGTAATGTCTGATTCTATCATATCTAATTTAGTGTCTAGGTGTCAAATTTTCTGCATATGGGAAGAGAAAGCTAGAGCCATAGGGATCTTTGACTTGAATGATGAAATTAGCACTTCCATAGGGGCAAAATCAGGACTTTCCATAAATATGTGGACTTCTCTGCAGAAAAGATTATGCAATATGAGTATTTATGTGGAATAAAAATTATTCTTCCTATTCTGTTTACCACTGTCTGACTGCTTTCAATTACTGTTCCATGCATGTAGCCAGGGTGTTTGTTGCCATGTGTCATGAGCAAGTCATAAGCAATTTGAAAGCAACCAAATCCCACCCCTACAATGTGGCAACAGGAATGGCAGGTACTTAAGACTTGTCAGTAGGGGTTTTTTAATAACATTGTGTTGTAACGATTGTGTGAGTTGGCTGGTGAATAACTGGCTTTATTCTCATGAGGTAGAGCACGGTCAGTCATACAAATGTGTGCTGGTTTATGAGTTGCTGCAAGCATGATTTCCTTGAACCCCTTTAACTGCTACAGGAATGGTGGGTTCATGGAGAAGAGAAATATTCTTTGGTAACATGTAATTGCAGAGCATGTAAAAGAAAAGAGAGGAAAAGGATGGGGATAGGGGGGAGCTATAATTTGGGGATGCTGGAGGACTTCTATCTGGATTGTCTTAAGTGGAAGAAAAGATGATAAAAACATACTCTTAAATATCAGTTCAGAGTTTCAAGACAATTTGTTGTGAAAACTTTAGATATAAAACTGCTTCCAAATCTTTTAAGACAGGTTCAAAGTCTAGAAAGACCAAATGTCAATGATTGTCATGATTTTGTCCATTTCCTTTACAATATCAGGGTCTGGTATCTGTGGGGCACATGGTATAAAAATAACTGTATATATTAAAAAGGTTTTTTCTCTGTCATGTTTGTACCTGTACCCTTGTTTGCCATTTCTGGGGTTTGCTTGGGAATGGAAGTTATAATTGATAGGGGCTGACATAGCCCTACTTGGGCACTTGTGGAAAGTGCACTGTTCTGCTTGTGCCATGACATTGGCATGCTCCAGAATTGCCTTTATTCTCATTGGATACAGGTTTCCACAACTTCTCACTTTTTGTTTCAGGTTGGCATTCTTACTCAAAGCAGCCTAGCTCTTGCTGGAGTGATTAAAAGTCAGCAGACTAACCAAAGGTGATTTTTCTTTTTTTTCCCTTTACTGTATTTTTCTTGAGCATCTTATACGAAACAGGCAGTTAATAAACTGCCAGGAGAAAATTGCGTCACTGCATATAATTTTTTTTAAAAATATAGCCATATTCCACATTGGCCAATACTATTTTTTCAGTTGTTCCTTCCACTAGAATTTTGAGAATATTATTTCTTAACAGGATATGTCATTGTTTATTTTCTGTAATTACAGTTTGGGATTTGAAACTTGACTAGATTTGCCAAAATGACACTCCAGTGACCCAAGATTAGTTTAGGGGGAAAGGGCAAGAATCGGTATTTTGCAGTGCAGATTCCATTTTGATTGGGTTCTGCTTTCTTTTAGAAGATTCTTGGACAGCAAAACCTGAGGTTATAAACCCCATTAACCAAGGAGGAAGTTGGGTTTGGGTTTTTTTGGTCTTTTTTTGTCTTTAGTTTGGAGTAATTTCTTTCAAACTAGAGTGCTGTTTTAAAAACAAAATAAAATTTGAGTATGTATTAGTTTAATCTTGGAAGTTGCTCTGATGGATATACAATAGCAGCACTTCTGGCCACAGTACGATGCATTGCAAAAGAAACAGGATGTAAGCATGCCAGAGTTTTACAAAGCTCCCATTTTTAAAAATGGGAGTGTACAAATGTGTTGAAGTGTATCCAGTGTCAAACTACAAAGGAATGGCCATCTCTTTGCAGACTAATTAGACTTCCTACCCTTGCCGATTTGGAGTCAACAGTTATTCTGTACTGCTTCCTTGGCAAAACTAGGAGGCATGCAGAGAAGAAGATCAGACAGAGCTGTGACTTTCCTGCCTTCATAAAGGATCTGAACTTCTAAAGGGAGAGCTGTGCGTTTTATGCGATTACTTTACAAATGATCACTAACGTGGAACTAGCGCTAAAGGGGAGAAAAGAAAAAAATCTACCCTTTATTTTGTTTCTATGATGGATCTATATTATAATATTTAAAGTTTTATTTTATTTTACTGGCAAATTCTCTTTCATGTTCTGACCCTTCATCTATTAAGCATGTTTTCTATTTTCTGTAGCACAAGCTTAATGAGACTAGTAAGTTTCAAGAAAAGTTTCTGTTGAAGGGAACCAAATTCATAAAAGGTTCAACAATCAAGTGCTTCTTGCTTCACCTGATACAATTGATTAATCATAAAATCTATTAATGCTGAAGTTCTAGTATATTTTACTGTATTGTCATAGGAACATGGCATGGTACAAAAGATTATGTTAATTTGTCTCCAGAAAAGAGGGATCACCAAGTATAACAAATATTTTAGTTCAAATATGTGTTTTATATAAATGCAGGACCTTTGATTCTGCAATATACTAATGCAGTAATTTAGACACAAATTATGTCAGTAGTGAAGAAGGGAAACAAACTGGGAACAATATATTCACTCCAAGTTATTTGAGGGCAGGATATCTGGGTAAATTCTACTTTCCATAACCTGTCATGGGTATTCAGCCTTACAGAAACTAATCTAAAAACACATAATTTCTCAGGGACTATGCAGGACACACACAGCTTGTTCCATATGGCATTTGAGTTATCTAAATGTTAGGAAGAGAATCATAGATCATAGAATAATTAACCTAGCACTGCCAAGTCCATCACTAAACCATGTCCTTACCATTCAAGCAACAACCATAGCATGAGATTTGTGTCCAATTAAAAGGTGGCTTTATAAATCTCTTTTTTTAATAAACCTGGCACAACTGCATTAGAGACCAAGTAATCAATGCCTGGAATTAAATAAATATGTTTATTCCTCAAAGCCTAAACCAACTCTTCATTAGTGTTTGTTCATCTAATTTCATACTGTGGCTATGCTTGTGTTTTGAATTTTAGGTGTGCTTTGGGCCTGGCTGAACACAATGATACAAAATAAGGCTGTGTGCTACCATACACAGTGGAAATTATCACAGTGAAAAATAAAGAGTATGTAAACAAGTAAATGAGTGTAATAGGAACATTTTGGTGTATCTGGACAGATACAATGAAACATAATCTGAGAATGACAACTGGTAGTTTAATAGTTATTTAAAGCAAACCAATGAAGTGGGAGTTTTAATTGTCCTGCAGTTTCTCTCTTCCATGACTAGAGAATTTAATGACTATTTTCACTGGAGAGAATTAGCTTTAGTGACATGTCATAAGGTCAGACTGTATTAAACTCACTACATGTGTAAGAAAAGGATAAATTGTAAGGCCATAATGTAATGGAACACAGTTTGGAATTTATGGCACGTTTTCACCAAGAATTAAAGACTTGTTTTTGTCACTGTTCATATCTCTGCCTCTTCCTATATCCAAGTAGTAAGTGTTAATTTTTGCATATATGAAAATATGATACAATATAGAATAAAACTTTAGAATCATCATAATCCATTCTAAAATGTCCACAGAGAAGCAAAACAATTGCTTTTCCGTGGTATGGACAATTAAAGCTTCTCTGTTTGTAAAATACCAGGCAGATTCCAGTTCAGTTTAAATTACCTGTCTGCCCAGGTTGTTCTGTGGACCAAATGTCATGTACTTCTACAGTTAGAAGTAGGACAAAATGAGGAAGCCTTAGCTATGGTGGTCTATGAGAACTGCAGTTATAAGTGTGTAGAATTTAGGGAAAGAAATGTATTTGTAAACTCTGGCATCTTTATAGTTACTGATCAAACATCATCCATTCCAAAGGTACCCTCCAGGTTTGATATGAACATTCCTTATCTCAATGATAGTTTTGGTGGCACTGATATCTTTCTGTAGATAAATTCCTTGCATAGTGGTATTCTCTGATATCCCTCTTTGGTTCTTTCACCAGAACTGTTGATGTCATCTTACACCATAATCTTGCACAAGCATGTGGACAATAAAAATCAATTAAGTAAATGAGAACCTGATCCTTACAGTATTTCTCGACAGATGACTTGAAGTAGATTAATGGCTCTGTTTGTACACATATTTGCCCTGTTTAGTATCAAATATAATAGGACTATCATTTATGAAAAATTATTAAGTGAGTACTTGTCATGTGAATTTACATCCTGTTTCCTTGCCACTTATCACAAAGCTAGAGGCAATACGCCATTTCTGGTGTTCTGTTCCCAGAGGAGACAGAGGTGCTATAGCTGCAGCAAATGTAAACCTGGCAGACACTGGAGACAAGGAGGGGGAAGGAAGTGCGTTAAGTGCTTAAAGGTGGGTAGTGTAAATATCATTTTCCCACTCCCCATGCTGTTGAAATCCCAAATATTTAGACCAACTGATAAAGCCAGAAGAGAGCTCTTTGTTTCCATGTGCAAAGCAAGGGCATATTTTGAAGGCTGTTTAGCTTCAAGTAAGGGGCATTATTGCAGCAAAAGTAGCCATGGTCTAATTTACTTGAATACTTCTAACATACAGCTTTGGCAGCTTGGGTTCCAGCATGGCTGGTTATCCCTCCTGGCCTGGGGTTATGAGTGTTAGTAGAGCAGCAGCCAGTGTTGGGGTGCCTCGCTGCCAGCAGTACTGCAAATGGTTGCAGCAAGTCATTTGTGGTGCTTCCTCGACCAGGGTTTGTGAAAATACTGGTATCTGTGTGTTTCTGTTTAAGTAGTCAGATTATGCTTAAATCATTAAATTAAACGGGTTTCTCTGAACTGTGAAGTAACAGTGTCCTCAATTACTCCTTTAAGCATTTTGGTGATGCTCTTTACTGAAGAAAAGCTTATTTTAGGAATATTATTTCTGTTACACTAAATCTGCATTTTCTACTAGCAAAGAAATTTAGTCACTGATCATGCTCTGTTTTTTCCCTTCAGATCAAAATGGCATTTTTACTGCTATACAATAATTGTTCAATTTTGAAACTAATGTGCACTGAAGCACCTTTGGAGCCATACCAAATCCAATTTAGCTGCCCAAATGTTTCCTGTTTTTCAAAGAGTGTGTGCAAAAACATTTTTAACAAATCATATGTAGAGAAGTGTACATATGATTTGTATTCTGAAGTATTCTGTATCAGATATTCTTCTGTAGTAGATCTCTCTAGCAGAAATGTAACAAGTGGGTTTTTTTTATATTAAGATATTTTAAAAGTAAAATTTTCCTGTGAATTTTCCTGCACTTCAGATAAGGTTCTTTTAAAAGAGCTGTGTCTTGAAGGAAGAAGAGAATTTATGAGCTTTTGTGTTTCAATACTGTGTATTGTGCTAAACCAATAATTATATTAAATGTAATTTCTTTATCATATAGATACACTATAGCTAAATGCAAACACAATTTTCAAACACAATGCAGTCAAAATTCCACACAGAATCACTGAAGCCAAGTGAGCCAATGCAGCAAATTTCACACAATGTATTCCCATCTCAAGCTGCACCATATTTTCCTCACTGCCGTCTCGTTTGCATCTCTATATAGAGGTAGAAACGTATCTGTCACAGCTAGCTTTATCTGAGAAAGGTGAAACTTCTGAAAGTACATTTCTAATCTTCAGTTCCAGGTAATATGCCTGGAATGAAGTTTGAATCTGGAAATTTTGCTGAAGCTGTATCCAGTCTGAAAGAGGTGCCTGAATACCTGTTAGGCATAGAACATAATTAATTCTAGTGCAAAAGATTTTTATTTTCTTTTTTTTAAGTGGAAAAAGGTGGATTTTAATTAATAATAATTTGAATAATAATTTGACTGTTGCCTGAAGTAATGGGGAAGGTAGAAGATTTTACCAAAATAAAAACCCCAACAGAACAAACCAAACAAACAAACAAATCAGCCTGCCCATATTTCTGCTAGGTGTTACACTTCTCAGCAGTACTTGTTAAGACATGCTTTACTTTTCAGTATAACCCAATTTTCTCAGTTGCACTGTTAGCCTTTATTTGCTGTCCTTGGAACTAAAATTGAGTTTAAACTGGCTTTGTCTAGAGTGCAGCCATCTCTTTATAACCAGGACATTAGTGCTATAGTTATTAGTTCTAGAGAAGATTAATAACATGTTAGTTTCCGAGGAAACTGTAAAAAGCAGTAAACACAAATACTTTCATTAATGGCCATGCTCTGACATGAAAGATTTGTAAACAATAACTGGAAATAGTAAATTAGGCAAGAAAAATAAGTCCTTCCTTAAAACTGCCTCTATGCTGCTCCTTAAGCCTCTTCCTATTGTGGGAGTGCCTGTTTGTATTCATTTAATTAAATCTTGGTGCTAAGGGCTCTAACAATCATGGCCTTGTTAACCACAGACAATAGCACAGCCATCTTTTCTAGTATCCTCGCTTTACATACAGTTTAATATTGGGAGGAACAGTGTATTTGTTGTCCTGGCTCTGGATTTTATTGACTAATTGCTACATCAAATCCAGTAATTCAGTAGCTGATGTGTGTAGTTGAGAGAGTATTAGATAATAGCATTCAGTGACACCTTAGTGTTGTATCCATATGATTACTGGTTTTGGCAAAACTATGTAAGCAGTTACATCAATAACCTTTTAGGAGCATCAATAGGCTTTTTTACTAGCGTCTGGAGGGAGCCTTCCCTCCAGGTGGACATACACTATTTCAGCATTAGCAGGTGTATGATTCACCTGTTGTCTCAGTTGACAACATGGAACAATCTTTTTTTCTTTTTTTTTTCTTCCTTTGAGTATTCTTTATTTCTGGAATTATCCTTATATTTAATTTCCCTCTCTTTTTTTTCCATCAAATCTTAATGAATAATACTGTGTAGTATTTTAAATTTGCAGCTGCCAAATAAATGAACTGGTATAGATTGATAGTTGCATCTAGCCAAAATAAATGTCTTTTACAATGAAACAAAGAACTAAATGAAAACCAAGATGTGCACGTGGATCCTGTGTGTCCTGTGGAGTGCAATAAAATCAATAACATAAATATTGCTCTCTCCTCCATAAATTATATTTCTAATGGAAGCCAAGCAGTACATGCATCTATGAAATAGACTGCACCAGGCATTCCCAATAGTAGAAAAATTCTCATGTGCAACAGGGAAAAGAACACCAATACCAAAAGGATTGACTTGCAGCAATAAGGAGAAAGAAAGTCAGGGAAGGCTCCAAACATGGACAGAAAATGATAGCTACTTACTTGAAAAAGTTGTATTTGACAAATATATTTGAATCTATTGCAAAGTTAGATAGTGTCACCTTTAAGAGCTTGATTCTTGACTAATGAAGTGCACTTTATTAATTATTCCACATGACTCTGTAATGTCGGTAAATAAAAAATGTCCCATCACATTTTGGCCATTTTAGGGGAGAATTAAAAACTTAAATTCTAATTCTGAACAGTGATGTATTGGCAATTTTTTTTTTTTTTTATTTTATGTACAGAGGGGTAGTTGAGGACTTCAACTTACCAGAAGTCTGCTGGAAATACAACACAGCAGAGAGGAAACAGTCTGGAAGTATCTATCAAAACCAATTAGGTTTATTCTGGCATATTCTCACCCTGTCTTTCAGTGGTATTTACATTTATTCCTGAGAAAACTATTTGTGTTATGAGTTTATAGTCCTCAAAAAGGCCTCAAAGACAAACCTTGCCATCTCATCCTTGCTGTATTTCACACATTTTTTTAGATATATGTCTGCTCAGCAGGAAAATGTGGTCTCTAAGTGTTTGCATGTTGGTTCCACCATCCTTCAGCAGGAAACCTGATTATTAACAGGCTCTTATTTTGCATGATGGAAACCTGAGGTATTTCTCTACTATATCATTAATTTATTTCCAAATAAAGTTGGAGGGAGAGTTCTTGCTGATATGGCGGGCAAAAGACAAGATAGAAACGGACATCCATACCACACTCAGATGCATTCTGTCGCTCATACTAAGGGGAGGGTTGTGTTGTAAACTTTGTGTCCTGCTGACAAATACATCCAGATAGAAGGCAGAATCTTGGCACACAACAGAGAAAACAGAAACATAATTTCTTACACTGACAGGATAAAGTTAAGTACATTTTCTGTTCCCATGTGCTAATTTGTCATCTGACAAAGTAAAAAATTTTGAAAGGAAGCTCAAAAGTTCTAGAAGCTCTTCTGCAAGTCACCTAGACTGGAGCAACAGTCAAGAAAATTAATCTCAAGAGAAAGACAATACCAATAGTTTAGCCTAGAAGGAAGGGCAATACAGATTTTTATTGAAAAGAAATAGCTCTAATTTCTTAAACCACAGAGTGGAAGATTGTATGCACATGCCTGCCATCCCATTCCCTTGGAAAGACCTATGGAGAGTAAAGACAGTGTCCCATTAATGCTTTCAGATACTGAAAATAAAAAAAAAATTTAAAAATCTGAATTTCTGATCATAGAGATGCATATATAAAAGAAAGATGCTCCGATTTCCCAAGAGTGCTTTGTGCCGTGGGGTTTCTTGAGGGGGATGTGGCTGGAAGGCAGAAAAGGGAGCATCTTAGCTTCTTGTCTTGTCCAGGCTATCTCAGGCCTGAAAACCTGGAGGAAGAAATTGAAGATTGCACCATTGCTCAAAGCAAGCAACCTTAGCAAGGGCAAAGAATTTTCAAATGCTTTATTCTTTTTCTAATTTATCTACAAGATCCAACAACCTGTCTTCAGAGTCTTCAGGTTGTAGATTGTGTTTGCGAATGCCACTGTGGGTAGAAGGTATTATTGGGACATTCAATACACTCATTCCCAGATCCACCATGGAAGTTTGGGCTGTCCTGAGATCCCTTCATGGAATCCGACAGCTATGTACTATGCAGCTTTCAGTAAATGTGGTAGGACTGCTGCATGCAGTGAAGCACAAACAACCAACAGGTTTCAAAGGTATTTGGTAGAGAGAAAGATTAAGCAATATGCATTTCAACTGAAGGAATTGAGAGTCAGTATCAGAAAGAGAGGTAAGATGAAGAGTTAAGCCCAGTTGCTACCCCTGCCTCATGTCATTGCAGCAGCAGACTTTAGTCAGAAAGGTGGATATAATTCCATGAAGGATAGGATGAAAACCCACTTGGCATCAAAGTGAGCTGGTGCTGTGCTAACATGAAAACAAGTGGGTTTGATCATGACAAATCAGCTCAGAAAACCATTCAGATTCCTAGGAGCAGTGAGGGGAAAGAAGCCAGAAGAGCTCAGTCTGAACAATGCATAACTTCTTTTAGGGAATAGTGTTCTTGAAGGCTGAGACTTCACTCACTGTTTAGGTGGGGAGAGGGGAAAGGAGATTGAAAGAGGAAGAGAGAGCATTTGTACCTTGAATTTTGAAACTGTGTAATAGGAAATTGAGACCAAAGGATGACTGCCAAAGCCATTGTGGAGATGGATATGTTATTGTCTCTGTAGACATACTGTTATACTTTCCAAAAATGAAAACCAGATTTCTTCTCCTCCTCAAATTTTCTTTGTTTAGATGCCAGTATCATTCTTAAGAGAGAAAGGAACTACAGCTATTGTGTGGGGTCTGTTTCCATCCTTTGCTTGCTGTGATTGAATTAAGTTGTGGTCTAGTCTCTTTTTTGGTAATTCTTTAAAGGAAAGAGTAGAAGTGGATGACAAACTAAAAAAAAAAATATTATAAATGGTCATGACAACCATTACAAGTAGGTTTTCCTTCAATCATTTGGTGGCCATTTGAGGGAAATCTAGTCACTTTATTTTTGTGCAGACAACATAAACTGCCCTTGGCTACTGAAAGGATCTTCTGAAAAAATACTGGCAAACCATAGACTATCAAACACTTTAGAACAGTTTCTCCTGGAATAAAAGGAACTATGTGACTCTAAGAACAATAAACTCTGTGACTAAGAACAATATCGTAATAAGGGTGTACACACAGAACTTGTGAATCACTGGTTTACGATCATTCGATTAGATTAAGCTTAAAATAAGTGTTTGCACCAGGAAATTGCATTTTCCTATCTTAAAGCTCATAACAGGGTATGACAAGAGTTATGTGTTGAATTCTTTAGTACTGAATTTAATTATTCACTTCACATTTCACCATCTTATAATAAAGTGCCATACTGGATAAAAATGCTCCTCATTATTTTGAAAAATGGCCAATAAACATGATAATTCTGGTTGCATAATAGGAATTTGGGTTTAGATGCTTTTATATGTATGTACATATAAATGTAACTGGCTTTTCATGAAAATAAGCCCCAGTTTGCATGGAATAAGATTTTGACTGTGTTTTCTCAGTATGTGAAATTCAACGTTTGTCAGTGGCATGCACACAGTTAACAAAATCAGCAGTGATTTAGCCACTGCTGGAATTTCTATTTAGTAGATTTAGTTGAGGTCACAATTGTACCTGAAACTTTTTAAAAAATGCTTGGGCTTATTTTGAAATAGGGAGGAGCATTCTTGCATATGAGAAGTAGAAGGGTAAGATGGAAGAAAATGCTTACAGTGGCTTATAAATAAAACAAGGGGACTCCAAAGCTGTCTCAGACAAAACAGTGCCAGATTGAAAGCTGCTCTGAGAGGGTCTTTGTTGGTGGATGAGAAGCTCAATGTGACCTTGCAATGTGCACTGGCTGCACTTGCAGCCCAGAAAACCAATTGTCTCCTGGGCTGCATCCAAAGCAGTGTGGGCAGCAGGGTGAGGGAGGGGATTCTGTCCCTCTGTTCTGCTCTGGTGAGACCCCACCTGCAGTGCTGCATCCAGCTCTGGGGCCCTCAACACAAGGAGGACATGGACCTGTTGACACAAGTCCAAGGAGGATAATGAAGATAGTCGAGGAGCTAGAGCACCTCTCCTATGAAGACACTCTGAGAGAGTTGAGACTGTTGACTGCTGATTGCCTGGAGAAGGCTCTAGGGAGACCTTACAGAAACCTTCAAATAGTTAAAGGGAGCTAGAAGACAGCTGGAGAGTTTTACAAGAGCATAGGATAAGGGGTGATGGCTTTAAAGTGAAAGCAGGTAGATTTAGGTTAGATATTTGGAAGAAATTTTTTACTGTAAGAATGGTGAGGCACTGGGCCAGGTTGCCCAGTGAAGCTGTGGATGTCCAATCCCTGTAAGTGTTCAAAGTCAAGCTGGATGGGGTTTTGAGCAATTTAATCTGGTGAAAGGTGTTCCTACCCATGGCAATGGGGCTGGAACTACACACTCTTTAAGGTCTCTTCTGACCCAAACCATTCAATCATTCAATTTTATTTTTTTTATTGCTTGTTAACATAAGCGTCTAATAATTGATTTAACAATTGATTTTCCTTCCCCTTTCCTAGGTTCACCTTTGGTCAAATGCCATTTCTCTACTTTTCCTGGTTTCAATTTTCCTTATTTTAACTGCCTGATACTGTCCCAGACTCCACAACAGGGTACTGCATGAAACTGGCATTGGTGAATAATGGTTACTTTCTGACACTCCTCATTCACTCTTTTTCCTCTAGTCCACTTGCTGTCCTCTGCCCCAGTGCGAGTCCCTCTGGGGTGTCCCTGCTCTGACATGGGTTTTCCATAGCTAAAATCCTTCAAAGCCATAACTCCTTCATTGTTGGAGCCCCTCCTCCCAAGAGTGCATCTCCAGCCATGTCCCAGGTAACATCCCCTTCTATTTTTTCCTCTGTTCCTTCTTCCTCTAGCAGTTACTGCTCCTAAATGTCTGAGTATGGGTGCTGAGTGCTCCCTTGCATTGCTGTGAAATGAGTTACCCCACAAATTTCAGAGCCAGAATGAAGGGTTGTCAATGTGGGTTTAATAAACCAGATGAATACAGCTCTCTCTAAGAACAGCCCACAGATTGGTTAAGTTCTGCCAGCTACCTTTCTTTCTGCCAGCTTGCCTCCTGCATCTAACAGATCTAACTGTGGAGTCTGGGGAGGCAGTGAGGCAGGCAGGGACAGAAAGTGTGCGAAGAAAAAGAGATGCTGGGGTCTGGGAAAAAAAAGAAACAACAGTATGGGAAATCATTTGCTCCAACAAAGAGGAGAGCAGAATGGGGGAAAAAAAGAGGATTTAAGGTTTCATTGCCCTAGGCACTGCAGGGAAGAGTGCTGTAAATTGGGGTGTGAAGGAGGCTGCAGGACTGGAGTCTCCACAGCGCAGTGAGGGTCACAGGAGGAAGATGTTTTGTCAAGAGGAGTGCTGGAGATAAGACCATACTGTAGCTATCAAAATTTTTCCAGACCATTTCTTTCATTGTTGGGTATCAACATGGTGGGGAGCATGTCCTGCATCCATCAACCAGAAGACAGTTTTGAAATTCTAGTGCTTCATGGCTGTGAGAAGAATGATTAAAAGTCTACATTTTCCATGGTTCAGGCATCTTGAAATACAAGGAGAGATACATAGATAAAGCATTAACTGAGGGAACATAGATTATTGGTTAGACAGTATTACTCTCACTTGGATTCCATACCTTAACAGTTGTCTTGGTGATTTTATTGACTGGGCTGCGCAAGACTCGTTTTTATTGCATCTGTAATTTAAATTAGTAATTCTATCATAAGCTAGAACTAAAATAATAAACTAGAATGCATTTATATCTTTACAGACACAAGTGGACTCTTAACTCCTTTATTAAGGTAATATTTTACTTGAGCAACACACATTAACAAGATGATTGTTTTTCCTCATTATTATCAGAATACAGCACTACTTTTATAATGTGCATCTGAGTTCTCAGTTTCTTTTAGTCCATATGCAGACAAAGGATTAAGTAGTTATTATTAGTTATTAATCAATGCACACATACATATATATTTGTGTGAGTAGTTAGTACAAAGGAGTTTCTCTTCAGAGAAAATGTGTTTTATGACCAAAATATATTCACATTATATAATGTGTGTGTGTATAGGATATATATATATATATATATATATATATATATATATATATTTATCCTATACACACACACACATATAATACTCATATGATCTTGCTGTTTCTTATGCAAAGCAAGTAGAAAAGGCTTGGTGAGTTGCCAAGGAGTTATTACCTCAAGAGAAAATAAACCCAAAAGCTCAGGCATTCAAATCTACTATGCATTTAAAGTAAAAACCTAATCTGTGCTAAATGAAACCCAAATCAGAGAACCTTCAGTGTCATCAAGGCTCATTTCATGAAGTAGGATACAAAAACCTGCATCTAACTTACCTGCAACAACTTTTCCATTATTAACTAAAATTGAACTGAATTTGGCCCCATTCTTTAATAATCTAATTGTAGAGACTTTTCTTAGGCATGCCATGATAAGGCATTCCTACTATATTACCAAATTATTTTCCTGCTAAGTCTGGACTTGGGATATGGCAAATGGGTTACAGTCAAGGGATTTTCTAATTGTGCTTCCTATCTGCTTTTAAGTTATTCCCACCAAATTAAAAAAAAAAAAAAAAAAGTTAGTGGGAAGCTTAACTGTGTTTTCTGAAGAAGAAAGCCTCAAGGGCCACATTTTTTTCAGAAGCTTAGACAGTAATATGTAAATTGCACGTATTTGCTGACACTGGGAAAGATGAATGTGCTTTCTGGCTCAGAAAAGGACAAATGCCTTCCTCTGCACCAAAAATTCACAGTCTGTAAGAACTTACTTGCTTCCCTGTACCAATTTTTGTTGAAACTTGTTTTTCTGGCAAAAATTATCTATTTGTTTTTTCTTAAAACCACCAGTATGTCACATTAATATAATAAATTTAAATTTAACATAGTGCCCACATTTGCTGGCTTTTACTGCAAATTGGCTTGAGCAGAAAATGGTTGAAGACAAAACTTCATTTATGGTCTAAAGAATACAATATTTAAGAGCTTGGAGTGCCTAATATGATGGTTTCAATACATAGCCAGCCTATAGAATCATAAAATCATTTTGGTTGGAAAAGACCTCTAAGGTTAAATGTGGCTGTTAAACCAGCTCTGCCATGCCCATGACTAGACCATGTCCATGTGCCACACCTCCATGCTTTTGAAAATAAGTCAGTGTATTTCATTCTGGTCTGGTATAGAAATTGCTTTCAAGGTGCTGCCCCCCTCTTTGTAACAATTTTTAAATCTAGTATGATTCAGAAAACATTAACACTTAGATTATTCAAAAATATGAAAACCAGTGGAAAATTAAGAGAAACATTAGTCAATATAAATTGGAATTTTTTTCTGTGTCCCCACACAAAATCAGCTTTTAGAAGGGTGTCTTACTATAATCTCATTTAAATGGAGCATTCAGTAAAGGGATATTCCTTGGCCCTTAATATTCCCAAGCTGAATAAAAGGGAGGGGTAACATTGCATATTGTGTTGAAGAGGATGTCCCAGTACTTATTGTCAGAATATTTCCAAGCAAGTACAGACTAGATGCTGATGGGGAAGGGAATTCTCCAGTGTACACTCTGACATTTAACCCAAACCTTATTTATAAGAATTGTCCATGGGTTCTAACACCCCTGAGTAGATCATACCTTCCTATGTTTTGATTGTTGTCACTGTTAGTGAAGAGTGTTTGAAATAAAACATTTCTCACAAGTGTACTCACATTATGTTGAACATTTGAGAGCAAAAGAAAAACTCACTCTTTTCTCCTGTTTCTTTCCTCATGACCTTTTTTTTGTAAGGGGGATAATTAGAGCTAAAAAACAAAGGATAGAAAATCTCCTCTCTTCCAGGAACAAAGCATTCTGAAATTCCCCATCTCTTTCTGTGTTTATCTGGCAGAGCCCCAGATTCTGTCACCAGTATTTACCCTGCACAGATCCTTATTCACAGCTTAATCCAAAGCCTGTTGAAGTCAGTGGGAACCTTTCCCTTAACCTCAGGGGGAATCATTCTGCTTGTGTAGGCAGAGCAGTTTCAAATTATTTCCATTGCTGATTGCAATATAAGTACTGTTTGAGATCACTAACCTGTCCTGAGATCCAACGTTACAGCTAAGCTGATGACATCTTAAGATTCTATTATGCTCTTTTAGCTGTGCTTTCAGAAGCTTAAGTAGTAACAGCTGCCAGAAAAAAAAATCCTCAACAGATAAATTACTTTACTGAGAGTAAAGAAATTAAGAACAATGTTACAGCTTCAAGAGCCTGTCATCAATAACCATCACTGGAGACATCATAATGATTCTTCTTGTCTTTTGAAATGTCTCTGTCAATAATACAAAGTTATTTAGTTATTATAACTCAGGGAAAAAATCCCGACCTCAGTTTTTGTCTGGAGATTGTTTTTAATGATAGAGGGAGTTCTTCAGATACAAGATAAAGAGGGAAAATATGGAGAGCGACTTAAATAGATGCTCTTCTTACTGACTTCATATGAATTTGGGGTGTTCAGACCTTTCTGAATCTGAGCTGGCTATCTATGGAAACTCTACAAAAAGCCCCATTCAAGGTCTTGCTGACTGTTGAGTGGTGTTGGGAACCATTCCAGACAGATTTCTGCAAATTCAGCTCCATTTTCCTCACGAGCTTAATGGATGTCTGCATTCAAGTTCATAAAAAAAGAAAGGAATGAGAAATGAAGGAAGGATGTAATGATTGTAAATTCATGGCTTTTAATGATTTGGATAGTTCATCTTTACAATAGTTACTGTACTGGACATTATCTCTACACACACATTCTCACATAACGTGTGATACTGAAGAAGAGTGGTCTGAAAAGTGCATTTACAGTCACATTGTTAAAATATTTCCAAAAATAATTGCTTGCAGTGTATGAACTTCAAGACCAAGTTTTTGCATATCTTTTTCACACCCATTTTATTTTTATCTCATAATTTTAATTTTAGTAAACTTAATGCTTATTTCATATTTGTCAAGTTTTTCTGGTTTTCCAGTTTAATTTTTTCTCCTTCTGTACTTTCTTCAATCATCTTCCAATCTCTTCTCAGTGCCATGTCCCTTGCCTTTTATTACCCTGTAGCTGTATTTCCACTTATTGTCTCTCCATTACGTGGCCCTGCCTGTGCTTCTTCTGTACCTATTTGGTTTACCCATCCAGTCTTCTTCCACCAATTCATTTTCAGTGCTTCTACCGTTTTCCCTGCACCTTGTCTCTGAAATTCCTACCTCCTGAGATTTTCTGTATCTTGTCACCCTCAGATGTTTTTCTTGTGCCACCTCATACACTCACCCTTTTTCCTCAGTAGTGGTTAGGGGTTTGCACTCCTTTGTTTACATGTCCCTTAATTGCTAAGATGCTGTGGGAAATTCCAGTGCAGGGTGGAACCAGTCGCCTATTATTAAGCAAGGAGAAGGTGGAGGTGGAGTGCTGCATGCTTAGGGGGTAGAAGGATGATTGGGAAGCCTCTGTGCAGTCTGTGGACATAGTGCAACTTCCTTTTTCATCCTCCGAAAAGGCGTGAGGAAGGGCAGAGAGGGGGCAGGGAGGAAGCATGTTTCACAAGAAGAGAGGAAGGGCAGCACCCAGAGGAACACCCACTCCCAATATCTAAATGCAGTCTTTTATGGTAGGATCATGTAGTGATACACAGAATAACTCTTCTAATTAATATTTCTAGCACACTACTTTAAATCCTAAGGGGGTTATTTGAAAGTGGGATTCCAGCACTGCAGACCTCGTCATAGAAGGAGTTTGGGGCAGACACTGGTGCCTTCCCAGTCACAGGGCTAACATGTCTTGTCCCTGAGGTGAGTGGTGTATGCTTCCCATAGGAAAGAGATTGGCCCTTACTGCAGTCCCATTCACCTCTCCCCTGAGACATTTTTAAATAGAGATCCCAAGGCAGATGTTTGGAGCTATGATGTGATGATGGTAAAACCAAGTCATTGAGAGCTGGACTACAACAACTGAGGACATAAAAGAACCTGTATATGAAATCATTGCTTTAGGGACATATTTGAGCTGCTGAGTCAGTAACTCAAACTGGTTCACCAAATAACTCTAGATTAATAAATTACTGTCCATACTAGTGTTGTGAAATTAATAAGCAGCACTAACATCCAACTGCCTGAATTTCCTTTTCCATTTGAAAAAATAAATAAGTACGTTCAGGATACATTAGACAAAGGTTAGCTGCAGGAAGAGATTTCAGCATCATAATGAAAATGGTGAACTTCAAAAGAATTACTGTATGGTTTTTAATTAATGTTTGTGACTTATCCAAAAAAGATTATTAAACTAAGTTCAGATAGTTTCATACAAGGCATTTCTTTTGAATTTGTTCTTTAACCCTCTGCATTCTCATGATTGCCTACTTCTAATGAAAATAACTTAAAATAGAAAAATAATAAAGTTAAATGGTAATGATGTTCAAACACCTTTATCTTTGTGAATCTTGAATGTTTATACTTGTACCTATGTTTACATTATTTGTAGTGGTTTCTCTCTGTCAAACTGTTCCTTGTAATAGATTTCAGAGATTAAGAGCATATATAAGTAATCAGTAATTAATATTATTAAGAGAGATTTTGCTCATTTCTTTTTACCTTTTAAGTACAATAACCCTAATAAGTGGTATAATATGAGATTTGGAGCATGTAAGAAATAGCAGTTCTCATGATTAGCTGGATCTTACATCTGAAATACGAAGCAGCCACAGGAACACTGAAGCATCCCTAATTCCTGTGCTGTGGCATCTGTCCTCTCCTCTGTGTCCTGGTCTGTGGGCAAAGCTGGTTCCTCACTTCAGTAGGAAGAAATGGGTGATTTCTTCCACAGGCTGGAGTTTGCTCTGGGAAAGCCTCCATCTCTTGCTGCAGTTGTTTCACCGGTGAGGGTTGTCCTGGGCCTTTCTAACCTCAGTTCTGGGAGAGGGCTGTGGTGTGGGGAGGGTTACACTGCCAGCTACACCTGCCCTGAAACTCCTCCTGGCACTCAGGGCTGCAGCCAGCAGGATTCCTTTGTATGTCCATATAATCCCTAATACTGCCGTATATCCCAAGTGTTTAGGGAAGTCAACAGTCCCCAGGTTCCAGGAAAGGAGTACAGGAGACACCTCTACTGAGGCTAGGACTGGTCCATATTTCCCAAACAGCACTTAAAAATAAGAAAAAGTTAGAGGTAAGTTGTTTTCTTTTTCTTTTCTTTCTTTTTTTTTTTTTTTCTTTCACATAGAGGCTTTGACTGACTGTTCTGGAATACAGTTTGTTCTTTCTCTGATGTTTGGAAAGTTTCAGTACAATTCAGGGAAATGACTGAATATACCTAGGTAATACAAGCTTGGAGTTTGTGTTTTCAGGTTTTTTTTTTTTCCTCAAACTTATATTAATCTTACTATTTTTCAAAACACATGTAAAATACAGATTTTTGATTATTTAAAAGCTATGTCATATTTTTTCATTTAAGTAGGTCTTAATATAGGGTGAAGTTGAATAACATTTATTTTGGAATCTCTAATTGAAGATCAACTATTTATAGAGGAAAGGTGCAGAGAGAAGGGGCAGGGAAGTGAGGAAAGCAGGGTGGAAAAGAAAGAAGGGGGAAAGAGGGCTCGAAAAAAATATAGTTGTAAGAATAAAGCACCAACATTTCACACAGGTTTAAATGGAAAATATGTTCTTTTCTGTTTGTATATTTTCCTGTGACTTGTCAAGCCCTAACTTTGAATTAGGGAAGTAGACATTCTTTATATCTTTCCCCTTCCCCACAAAATTTTCCAGAACTTATTTATTCCTCATGAAGAAATAGGAAAATGAGAAGCATGTTCCTCATGAACCTCAACTCTTTTTCTCATGCACTCTTCTTAAATTAAAGAAAAAAGTATTGATATAACCATCCAACACAAGCCCCACTGAAACAACACTATAATATTACATTAATTCTGTTGCTGAGACTATATTGTATGATGTTTTACTATGTCTTACTATACAGTAAAAACAGAAAAAAATGCATAAAATTTCACACAGGATTTAAAATATTTTTAAAAGAAAATTAGGTGTGACTTGGGCTATGACAAGTAAAAAGAACAGCCTACAAACATAATCTTAATTACCCCTTACTAAATAAAAAATTCAGGGGACTGAACATTGACATTGCAGTACAAATAGATGAAGTCTTGTTTCTATGATGAGACTTACAGCAGTGTTTAAGAAGAAATAAATAAAAACCATGTATCTAGCTCAATTTTCACAATGAATTGAACATGTTCAGATGCTGGACTAGGTCTTCCATGACAATTCTGAATTAAAGCTGTCCATAAGGCTTTGGTGTCTGTTTTTCCACTGCTGACTTCCTTTCCCTGTTTTGCAGCTGGTTTGTGGAACCATTGATAGCTCTCATCCCCCACAATCACAAAAACATACTCCTATTCCAGTAGCACTCTCCTAATGAGGTTGTGCCTTTGCTTTTCAGGACTTTTTCATTGACTCTTACCTTTGTTTTGTTTTCAATTATATTCTGCTTGTGAAAGGAAAAGAGAAGACACAAAGAAGAAATAGCCAGGAGGTCAGCAGAGTTGTGGATTCCTACATCATCATATGGAAAAATTCATGTCTGGGTTTAGAAAAATAAACATTAGTCTAGTGACTTTGAGCTCATTTTGGCTCATCTCAGTGGTATTCCTTTGAGTAAATAAACTATAACCTGTTTCAGATTAGCTGCTTTCTTCTGTAGTTGCAGAATGTTGTATTTGTGTCAGATCAACTTGGAGTAAGATATAGTGGCTTAACTGGAGGTTCTGGAGGTGGGTGACCCAGTTTCAAGTGGAGCTCAGTGAGCTGGACGTGGTTAAGTAGCCATATAACAATATATATTGTGATACAACTTTTCAGTCCTCACCACACCCTCCTCCAGGTTCCAGCTGTGTGCACTGATAGGAGTCTATACATGCACCTACAAGAATCACGATTATTTTTAGAATTTGAGATGCCTCTTCATTGCATGCAATACCTGCAACCAGTAAGAAAAAGGAACCAACACATGAGAAAAGAACTGAAGGCAGAGAAAAACCATTTTAAGGAAGATATGAAGACCTTGTTCCTACTGCTGCCATGGTGTTTTAGATTGAAAAAAAATAATTACTGATGCACTTCCACCTCCCTATTAATTTTTACTATGAGGAAGACTGAGCTCTACAGGAATGCATTTTAAAAATTTCAGAAATGTTATAAATATAGCACAAAAACCACAAGGGAAAATATTACGCAAAGACTTTTAGGCTGGACAGTTATTATGGGGGTACTTTTCTGTAATTTTGCCCTTAATCTCTTTGTCTGTCAGCTCCCTTTTTGGAACATTACAGTAAATTCATGTATTCACTCAAGGGTACTGTGTAATCAGCCATTCAGGTATAATGGTGAGGGTAATTCAAAAGGTACATTGAAAAGTTCAGGGTCTGGACTATTTTTCTCAGATCATTCTTTTAATGGAAACACTTTTTAATTTCAAATAACTGTTCCCAAACTGACTGGGGCCTGTAAGTCCATAGCATGGATTTAATCACTACTCCAAATTCACACCGGAGTCTGTCCTACTTAGTTCAGCTTTTAAAGAATTCCTAATCATTTAGTTTGAGGAGCTGAAGTCTGTCAGACAAAGTGTTACTTGTATCACTCTACCGTGTTCTTCAGGCTCAAGCAACTGTCTCATTTCCTTGTCTTGTGGAACAGACAGTACATGCTTCTGTTACTTATCATAATGCATATGCACAGGAAATGGAATTTAAGTTTTGAAGGCAGGTCAAATTTTCACATACTTCTGAAAAAATATTGGGTAGTTTTGTTTGGTTGGGTTGTCTGTATAATTTGGAAACATGAATTGCAAGGATTTTTAATCATATCTCAAAAAACACCCCAACTTCGCAGTAGTGTTTTAAAACATTGGTGTGAAATTCCTGCGGTTTCAGCCTGAACACAGTGAAAAGTTTCAAAAGAGCTGTGGATAGCTAATTAATCAACTAGCTCATTTTTTCTTTCATTTTCTTAAAAGTTAGAAAGGTTTTAAGTTTTCTGCTTTCACCCTACAACTCAGCTCTTGGTAATCTTCTTTTAATTTAATGTTGCGTTTAGTATCTAATTTCCATTCTGCATGGAAGTATATTATTTTTTATGACATGGGAAATAATTAATTGCTTATGATTTATATGCAATTGTTTCAATTTCTATGAGATCCCATGATTTTTTTCTTGTGATATTATTATAAAGAGTGATGAATGAATTTCGTGCAGTTCCCTCTGGCTTCAGCTCTGATGAGCATCCAAATATTTTGATACTTGCTGAAAACTTATCCGAAGTTTCCTAAGCTCTTGAGTCTGCAAAACTAGTCTGAACACTTAGAGAAGGGCTTTCCTCATGAGGTTTCCAGTTGTTCCACTAGTGGAACCTGATGGAAATACCATGAGGTCAGCTTTTCTTCCAGTTGCTCTAAATATTTAACATCTGGACAGAAAACGGAAGTGAGAAATCCTGCCCAGAAGTTGTATAAAAGGAAAAGTTGGGTTCTTAAAATAGGTGAAGAATGGCTGTTTTTTTAACTCCTCCAAACTGGCCCAGGCATGACTGAAAAAAAGATCAAGAATCTAGAATTAGAGATGAGTCAAGTCAGCTGGTACCATAAAAATATAGCCTGCTCAGCTGAAACCTGTTGCTCCTTAGAATTTGGCTATTTGTGAAGTAGCATATGTGGAGAAAAATTTAAATTTGGTGCCATTTTGGAATCTTTCAGTGACAAGTATTTATTCCAGCCAAGTATTTGTTCATTCATGAGTAGGTTGTACACAGATCTTGGTGGGAAAATAGTCTTGTACAAAATTATCAGTGTGTTTCTTCCCAGTACCAACACTCTGGGAGAGACCCTAGCTATCAGTGTTACCTTCTCTAAATAGCTCTAATTTCAGACTTGATCTGCTGAGGAGATGAGGCAGTTTAGGTGGTGATAAACTCAGCATTGAAATTACTTGTAGCCACAGAGACACATTTTTAGACAAAATAATTGATAGGTAAATAATTTTACAATTTTTTTTGTTGGTTGGTGTCTATTAAGTTCAAAGTGTACTTGGCAAAGATGATTTAACTCTTGTTGAAGTCCTTCAGTTTAGGTGGTGATAAACTCAGCATTGAAATTACTTGTAGCCACAGAGACACATTTTTAGACAAAATAATTGATAGGTAAATAATTTTACAATTTTTTTTGTTGGTTGGTGTCTATTAAGTTCAAAGTGTACTTGGCAAAGATGATTTAACTCTTGTTGAAGTCCTTCTTTTCACTACTGAGCTTCTACCCCCTCTGCTTTGTATCACACCCAAATGACAGGTTCTCTTTGCATGTCCTCTTATTCTACAAGCTCTTTCTTCCACATTTACCTTCCTGTTTGAACACCAGACACCAGCTCAGATTCAGGCTGCAGATTCCTCTTTACTGATAACATCATCCTACAGAGTTCTTTATAGTGAGAGTGCATCACCATGCAAAGTGAGCACCACTCCCAAGTTCATTCATCTGAAGCTACAAAAATGTTATGAGGTTCCTCTTCTCCTTTATAGAAATGAAAGTTCAGGAAGCTGGGACCTCCAGCATCCTCCCACCCACGCAGATCAGAAATGTGTGGAAAAACACCAGTGGCAGCATGCCCCAGCAGGCTAAGGTTCAGGACCCCTGGAGTGCTTGATCAAAAATAAGGAGTTGAAATGGGCTCAGAAAACAAGACAGTGATCAAAGACATGAAATGTTTTGTGAAAACCACCCAAATTAATTTGCTGCCTGATCTGTCTCTTGCTTTGTTTGAGGTCACATACTTTACAGAATTTTATGGAGTGCAATGTGTGCAGGCATTGTATATGCCGTGCACTCAGCACTTCATCAAAGACATCTCATCTGGCACAAAGTACAGCATTTTAGCTGCTGGTAACCTCCCTGACAGGAAATATTTTGTAGCCTAAGTTTTATGCACATGAAAGCACAAAGAGAAAGCACCAAATGAGATAAACATAAGAGTGTATATTAGCCCCTGAAATCCTGCACATGCACTGTAGAAATACATTAGACTTACAATTCACTTTATGCTTGTTTTCAAGAGACAAATACTTAAATTCAAGAACATATAAGTCAGTGCAATAATTTACAGGCAGTTTCATCACTTAAGAACATGAGTCAATATGTTCCTCACAATTCCCTTGCCTCCGAAGTTCTTGGAAATCATTCTGGCTTGGTACTTGGTTAAGCATAGAACTTGTGTGCTATTTCCCCCTACCTACTGGGTTAGCAGACTCTAAAACATGATCACTCACCCAGCACCCAGCTGTCACTGCCCAGCACTCAGGTGAAACCACTGCATTAAGGCCCGCAGTGAAAACTGACTTGACACCTTTTCAGCATCTTACTAATGGGAATGAGCCCTGTCTGGATGGCACTTTAAATTGGAAGGGAAAACATATCTCCAGAAAAGAGAAGAAAAACAAAAACAAACAAACAAAATAAAATAAAACAAAAAAAAATCCCCAACTAAATAAAGAAAAAGACACTCCAGATCCTCTTTACGCTGCATTTACACATAAAACAGAAAGGTAAGGCCCTTACTCTCTCAGATAAGGGAAAATAAGGAAACATGAGCTGCTTAGAGACCTTCTGAAAGTAGAAAAGCCAGGTCTGGTCAGATTGTCCTCTGGACTGTGAAAAGTGGATACAGCTGTGGCCCAGGAAGGGGCAAACAAGGCTGATTGGTGCTGGGAAATCTGGGAGCTAGTTAAGTTGTCTTTAGAGGGACAAAAGATTCTCAGAAAGGAAAAGATGCAAGAGAGATTACTTTATGTAATTTATGAGATCAGTTTATGTAAAAGCATCATGTAACAGAGCTTTACATCAAAAGTCTGAAGTAATCCTTGGATTGATGTGAATTCTTGAATCCTTTAATTGATGTGAACTGTTGTTACCAACAATTCACATAAATTCTGCTGCTTCACCTTTTATATACTGATGCCCAAACCTCTATCCTCAAAACCAGCATTTGGGAGCTCCCCTTTAAACTTTTGGAGCTCTAATATTTTTCTTCAAAATATGAGAATGATGAGAGAGAAAGCCAGGAACAGTTGTAGAATATAAATCCAATTTTTTTTTCCCTTGGAATTTTTGAGAATGCCTATGATCTTGAAGTTTCTTCATGAGCTTATAGCACTTTAAATGCACTAATATTTTCAGCTTCCTTTTTATTGTTTCAGGTTGTTTTCATTTTTACACTGTTACAAGCAATAAAGTTTCAGTATTTGCACTTCTCTAGAAAATAAACACAGAATTTCCTAAATGCAATTGATATAATATAGAAGAGACTTTCAAAACAAAAGTTCATTGACAAATCATGTGTCTCAAATATTAAAATGAAATATCCAGATATAAAATATTATTTAATACTATTATTTCATGAAGCATTCTTTAACATTCTTGTAAGATATTTAAATGAGTTGATGCAAAGTTGAACAAAATATCAGGAAATCACACTAGCCTAGTAAGTTTACAGAAACACATGAACAAAACCATAAAAAATCAGGGCCTATAAACTCATGCAAAATATTTCACTAATCATCTCAGAATATTCATTAAACACTCTGCAATATTTGAAGAATATGCTACCCCTCTACCTAGGAATATTCAGACCCCACTTGCTTGAGGTGTAATAAAAATAAATGTAAAGCAACATTGTGACTACAGATGTGGTAAGAAAAGAATAAAAAGAGCTGCTTGACTTTCTGCGGGTGCTGCTCACTAGATATCAATATAAAGAACCCTTCTGGTTATAGTGCTGCTTCCCAGACTTCTGTAATTTTTTCCCTCTTAATCACATTGTGCAAAATACAGCCTGCAATGTTAACCTGAGTTGAGTGTTGTAATGTAGCCTGTGGTTTCTCATGCTGAGACACAGATCTTAAAATCACTGTGATCTACAGAGGAACTCTCACTCTTGCTAAGCAGCAGCCAGAAACGCAGCCCTCTCCAACTACCCACACCATGCCAAGTTGTTTCACTATTGATTAAAGGCAGATGTGGCACAGTGAGCTGCTGCCAGATAATGATCAGCATTTTCTCATTAGTGATTGGGTTCCCTTCACTGCTGTGCAGCTCTGAGACTGTCTTCAGAAACGTGCTACTTCATTGTCCAGAAAATCTGCACTGCACATCATCCCCACTGGACATCACAGGCATTTCTTGCTGGACAGTGTTCAGTTTGGGATCCAGAAGCAGCAGTGCTCCTGCTGTGGAGGGGTAAGCAGATTGATGTTTGCAAAAGTGTTTGACAGCAAAATCAGAACAGGAGAATTAACCAAGAAATAGCTGAACAAAAATAGGACAGGGGGAAAATCCCATGATTTCTTTCTTTTTTTCTTTTTTCCTTTTTTTTTTTTTTTTTTTTTTAGCTTGACTGCCAGGTTCTGGAATTGCAGTCACTTCTGATGCCTTCCAAGTAGGAGAAGAAGATGTAAGTTTCCAACGACAGCAGATAAACATTACACATGTATCACTAATCTGGGCATGAATGGCAGATTGATTTCTTCCAGATGCTCTTGATTTACTGTGTACATCTCATACCAGGTGGGTTCAATATGCCCAGGAGATAGTGAGCTCATGTACAGTGAATCCAGTGCATTCTAGAAGCACAGACTTTGCTGTTCACAGAAGGTAAATGCAATAATCTGCAGGTGTACAATAAACCCAGCGGCAAGAACTTGTAGGTTGACATTGTCCAAGCCTGCACCATCGCCCATGTGGATTTGGCTAACCCTGTCCCAGCAGCTCTTGTGCCCATGTTCAGTGCCAGGAATTTACAATGAAAACAAGCCTATAGATTTGTTTTAAGGACAGAGAATAAAAATTGACCAGAATAAGTGAATATTATTGTTCAGAATAAAGTTCATGAAAAATTTATCGATGTTTTCTTTCTTTTTTTTTTTTTTTAATGGGGACTGTTTGCTTTTAACTGTCATTGCATGCTGATAACTTCATTGAATGGTTCACTGTGCCAGGTCTTTTATTTCCCCATCCTTCCTAATCCTGCCTGCTCAGACCCATGGAGTACGTGAAAACTTTGGATTTCTCTGATGACCTTTTGTTTCTCTCTTTTTATCATTTCAATGCTTCCCTACCTACCTGTAGTGCAGTCCCACGTCCTACAGATTTTAATTGAGCAAAGGAGCTCAGGATCATTAGCAAATGGTGCAAACTACCATCCTCCAAGAGCGCTACTCAGGACTGAGGTGCGGGCCAGCATTTTGTGGGTGCAGCACACTACCTTGCACACTTTAAAGTGGGTCAGAGCTGCGCCACCTCCACCCACCCATCTCATGTCCCTAGTGTGTTCGGTACTTCAAAGGAAACTGACACACTTTAAGTGCCTTGGAGTCTGTGTGCCAGCAGCTCTGGGACACAGCTCTGGGACAGTTTTTTTGTCTTAAGGCAAGCAGGTGGGCAGATGTGCTCTTCCCTCTGCAGTGCTCAGTGTGGTGGGTGTGCAGGGTGTGCTTGTCCCCAGGTGGGTGTGCTGCCACCGGGATGCTGCGAGGTGCTACACGCTCAGGGCGCTGTGACCGGCAAGGGCAGTGTCCCCAGTATAGAATCTTCTCAGAAGCGGCCCATGTCCTTTGCGGGTGGCTTTGTGCCTGCGGCTATCATCTCCTGAGGGGTGCCTGGGGGCTGCACAGCCTGGCCTAGCCCCTCACCAGTGAGCCGGGTCAGCCGGAAGGCGCCCTGCGGTGCCGCCGGGGGAGCGCCTTTCCCGGGCGGGGGTGGGCATCGCTGTCCCCAGAGCGGCGCTCCGGTCCCGCGGAGCAGCTCCCCGGAGGGCTGCTCGGGGCCCCGGCGGCGGCGGCTCGCCAGGCGCGTCCTGCCCCCGGAGCGCGGTGGGCCGGGCCAGCCGCGGGGCCGCGCCGGGGCCGCCACCTGACTGCGGGGCGCGGGCAGCGGGCGGGGCGGCTCCGCTCCGCGCCGAAGTTCCCCCGACTTGTGCAAAGAGAGAGGCAGGTCCCGCCGCGGCGCGGGGTGGGAGAAGCATCGCGGCGGAGGAGGAGCGGATCGGCGCGGGCGTGGAAGAGAGGTGGGCAAGGAGCGATGACCTTTGCGAGGAGCCGGCGAGGGAGCGGGGCAGAGGCAGAGCGAGCGGCAGCGCGGGGGGATGCTTGCTGAGACCCGGAGCAGAGCCGCCCCGTAATGTCACCATGTAAGTCCCTTCTCCGGGCTCTGGGGCGAGGGCTGCGGCTGCCGCCCGAGGCGCTGGGGGAGCGCGGATCGCCCCGCGGGCTGCATCGCCCGAGGGGGATCGGAGCCCCGGGCGGCTCGGCAGGGCTTCCCACCACCCACGGTCGGTGGTGAGTAATGTCAGGGCTGAGCCCTAGTGCAGGTAGGTAGGGCTGAAGGAATGGGGAAACGGGGAACTTTCAAGCCGGGAGCTCGGAGGGCAGGGCTGGCAGGGCTCTGCCCCGTCCGGGCTCCGTGTCCGTCGGCGGCAGCCCTGCCGGCTCCCGGGCGGCCGCTGTCTTTCCAGGGCGCCCTAACCCCATCCTTGGGACCGCTCTGGTGGATTTCCCCGTGCTTGCGGGCAAGTAGCGAAACACTTGACCCCGCTGGCCGCCTGCCCTGAGCGGCGGTGCCCCCGCACCCTCTCGGCCCCGGCCTCTCGGCTCGGGGCCGCGGCCGCTCACGTCGAGGAGCCCTGGCACCGCAGGCAGCTCTCCAGGTGAGGTGCCAGCACAAGTAGGGAAAAAGCAGGGGAAGGGGAAGGGAGAGGGAGGGCAGGGCGGGCTTCACAAAGCATTCGCATCCGCGCCGCGACTCTCGGCAGCGCACGGAGCGGGGGCTCCGCCAGCCTCGGGGGCGAGGGGCGGGCGGGGGCTCCCCCTCCTGCCGGACCGCACCAGCCCCGGGCCGGACACTGCCCTGGCCTCCGGACGCCTTCCCCGAGATATTTGTCCTTTACTGACCGTCCCTCGCCGAAGGTAAGGCGAGGTACTGAGGTTTTGAGGTTTTTCCGCCGGTGCGATCACAGCCAGGAGCGAGATCCTGGGGATGCGCCCGAGGGAATCGGTACAAGTGAAAAGGGCAGGGGGGTCTCACACAGCGCCGTCAAGTTAAGGCAGAAATCGGGAGTTCCTAAAGATTTAGTGTTGCGGTGCTACCGGGTTGGAAACAACCAGCAGATTTGTTGCCTGCAACTGGGAAAGGTTCCCTTTGAAAGAAAAGCCAAGGGACTTAGATGGATCTGATAGGGCTGATACTGTTTAAATTAAAAGGCAGCGTCTTATTTTTTTTTCATCTCTTTTGATGAGCAAGAGGGTGTTTTCAAAGCTGGCTGTAAGAATAATTAGGAACAAGTAGTGCTTAACAAAATGAAAGTTTTAAGGGGTATTGTGTAATTAATCTTTCAAGACATTAATGTACTACAGTTTAAAGCGATGGTTTCAGAGTTAAAATCAACTTCTCTATTAATCTTGGGGAATTAAACTGTGAGTTACAATCATCTTTCACTTGCAGTTCTACTTGGGAGTGATTAAGCTTAAAATATTTTTGTTTACAATCTATGTGAGAAAAAAAATTGTGAAATTGATATTATCTTTCTTTTAATTTTAAAGTGTCAGCAACATTTTTCCTTAATAGCTTTAGACATGTCAAAGACCAAAAAAAGTCATGTCAGCATGCCTGAGGCAGAATTCACATCCTACTCCACGGAATTTTGACAAAGTTTCGAACACAGAAGATGGTGTATTCAAATTTGTATTGCCTGGTTTGGGTTGGTACAGTCTACAAATGAAATACTCCAGCATTATTCACATTTTGTGTATGTTGTCCTGCAGAGTTGTATATTCCCTAAAAGGCAATGCTGTTTTGTCTGCTAGCTGGCTGCTGGCATGTAGAGTAAGATTTAGTAGCTGGATGTAGCAAAACTCCCAGTAATTCCATCTTGAACTGTGTCAAGTTACTATCCATTTATGGTTTAGATAATTTACATGTCTATTTTGCTCTTCTGAAATGAATTGTGAATAAGCTTATTGTCTCCCTATGTTATAGGAAATGAAAGTAGCTATGGACTAGACTGGACTGAATTGGTAGCTAGAGTGCATAGATGGTCATGTCACACAGTGTCTGCACTGGGAAATGCAAGTCCATAGAAAAATTAGTACTTCAGACTTTAGAAAAATCAGACTCCACAGAAGGCCAAAACCCTCAAAAAATCCCCAAAAGTTGAGAGGGATTCCTGTTTCTAGACTATATCCATCTGTAGTAGATGTACTCCTACTGTAGGTGTCCTAATAACTCCCAAATATGTTGGGTGAAATGTTTGGTTCTGTGACAATCTAGAGTGATTTCTTTAGAGCTGCTAGTGTGTTACCAGCTGGGGACAGAACAGGGCTTTTTCATTTAAACTGATACAAAATACAGAAGAAAACTCACTATGAACAATTTTCAATGTAACCAAAGACAAAGGCTGAAATAATCCATGTCTCCATGTCTGAGATCTTTGTTACAGATCCATCTCTTTGTTACAGGGTCCATCCCTTTGCTTACCTAAACTCCTGGTGTGTTTTACTACATTGCTATTCTGATATCATCCCCTGTGCTGTTAATGAATATTAAATGACAGAACACATCTTTTTAATAGTATTTAAAATAAGAACACAAGACCAAAGAGGTTTGTCTCTTGGGTCATCAAATCAGTGCTGTCAGGGGACCATATCATTCCTTGATAAGCTATAAACAAGCTCAGAACTTGCTGATTTTTCTATTGAATATTATTGAATTATTGTTTGCTGATTTTTCCATTGAATTATTCATATGCTGTTTGTATTCATTTCTAGATGTTGATTAACACTAGTAACCAAGAAAAAGAACCTTAAAATAAATATGGTGGCTACTAAGAGGTGAATAATATCTGCAACTAAGTTGTGTTTTCTTAAAGCCTTGGAAGTATTTATCAGTTATTGCAACACCTTCTCATAATTGTCTGAAATGTCAAATTATAAAAATATCAGGGGTTGATTTTGTTGTGGAAGCAGCCTTTTTGTTGGCAGTTATCTGACTTCCATCCCTGACAACTTCTTTGTGTACAGGAGTGTTACACATCACAGTGTAAGGCTGTGAGAAGTCAGCTTTCTGAATTTTGACTTTTTGGGTCTGCAAGATCCTAGGAACATATAAATAACTGATTTCCTCACTAATTTATAGCACTCAGCTGGTGGTTATGCTTTGTAAAACAGTTTTTCAGCAATCTTCTCCAAAAGAAACAGATCTGACTCATGGTGCCCACATTAGTGGAGTGTTTTGGTAGCGTGCGCTTCTGTGTTCGTTCTTGTCAGAGTTTGATAAACCTTTTTCTTGTCAACTGAGACAATTTGGTATAAAGATAATTGTTTTGTCCTTCAATGGTGGAGAAGGGGAGGAGATAGTTTGCTCTTTTTTATATATTTGTTTTGTTTTATTTATTTTGGTGGAGAATTGTGTATTTTTAATAGCAGTTATGTAGTTATCTAGCTTTTTACTCTGGGGGAAAGTCTTTATAGCTACTCCTTTCTGCCTTATTGTTTGCACTTGTTTATGCTCTGCTCTGTTGTTGCTTATCCATGTTCTTGAAATCTTTCTTGACTAGCACTTTTTAAATGGGTGAGGGTGAGGAAACAGACTATAAACTATCATTCTGGAGTACCACGGAGTACTGGCTTGTAAACATTACTGCAATGCAAGTAAAATAGTAACAAATAGAAATTGGCCAGATTAAATACTTCTTTCAGACTAACATAGAATTTCGTTCACACCACACCTAAGCAGCAGAAACTTGTCATGTTATTTTTCCCTGGGTATCTCAAATGTGTTGTTTCGGATTCTCCCATTATTAAAGGAGCAAAATCTTTGTCTGAGCTCACAGAGATATCAAAAGTGGCGATACAGACAATTTATCAGTTTGATGGAATTTAACACAGAATTATTCTGAATTAATAATTGTTTGTTTCCTAGTCTAATAACTGTTTAATGTGCTTGCTCAAAACAAACCAGCAACAAAAGCCAGTAATGCAACCACTTCTACAGGTTTGCATTGGTAGATTAAGCAGCAGGATGCCATGTATCTCATCTGCAAACTCTTCTGTAGGCACAGGAAAATTCTTTTGTATCTCTGGTGTGTCATGCTGTTAGCCCCAACATTTCCATTTCCCCACTCTGTGAGTATATATGTATGCCGTATGTGTTTGGGTGTGTGTGCAACTGTTCATGTCTTCAAAGGACTTCTGCTCAAATTCAATTTTCTAAATTAATATTAAAGTTATTGTGGATTTATGAATTATATACATTGGAAAGCAACAGCTCCAAAACCTCAGCTTTCTGCTGTTGAGATTTTAATAGGGATTTTTGGATCACTAAGTGGAAGGACAATAATTCTATTGTTTGATAATCCAGTTTTGTATGTCTGGCTTCATCAAAGAGATTCTTGTATTTCGGAGCCCCATGTTTTCTGAGCTTGTCTTCAACACTTGTTAGGTTTGACTTTGCAGTATCTCAGAAAAAATAAATCTGCTTCAGATTCCTAATTTGATACAACTACCCACAAAGAACTGAACTTCTTTTGTAATCAGATACCTGTGCTGTGTAACACTCCACTCAGTGGAAGCCTAACTGATAGCAGCAGTCTGCTGAAGTGTCATTTACCTGGGCCCATTGGCATCTAGCCCACAGGAGTGCTTTGATGAATTGCTACTTTTAAAGCTGAAATATTACTTGTTCCTTTACAGTGGTTTATCTTGCTTCATTGGTTTCCACTTGGGGAATAAACAGACGCTTACACTGGAAAAGGTTTTACATTTGCCCCAGCTTTTACTGGTGGGTTCACAGCAATATCTATGGAGAAGAAGGAAGAATTTTTTCCTTATTTACCTCAATTGAGGGAGATAATATCTTACTGAACAAAAGCCAATTATCATCACCAAATAGGAGAGGAAGGAGTTGGTCAAAATAATGCTTGTTGTATTTCGTTACTTGTTACTTCCTTTTGCTTGCTGCTAACTTGTTGAATAAAATGAGACGTGAATGTAGTGGAGCACCATTCATTTTGGATGCATGAATAAAGGTGTGAAGAAGTTTATTAAGACTTTTGCTTCCTTTTTTGCCC
Organism: Agelaius tricolor; assembly: GCF_023055355.1. Taxonomy (NCBI): domain Eukaryota; kingdom Metazoa; phylum Chordata; class Aves; order Passeriformes; family Icteridae; genus Agelaius; species Agelaius tricolor. The sequence goes on from NW_027269261.1 coordinate 52,678,628, forward strand.
ACAGTGGAGGAAGCATTTTGGTTTAGCCGTTAAATATCCTCTAGCCTGCAAGGGAAAGGAAACTTTAACTTCAAGCTTTAACTGGTAGAGGCTTTTCTATAACTGCATTTATTTTATGAAATAATCAGTATGTCCCTGACTCCTCTGGCAGCACAGGTGAGCTCCTAGATTTTGGCAAGGAAAGTTTCAGGATTTTCATAAAAGTTGTCAGCAGAAGATATCATAGCTGTCAAAACATTAGAACAGAAAAATGGAAAGCTTTGTTAAGGGCAGAGGCAAATTATAATCTACCGTCTTTATTAAGTTAATAACAAATATGTATTTATTATGTATAATTAAATAGAATAAATGTGTTTATACATGTAAAATTTCATATTTCAAAAAAACCCCTGCAACTTAACTTTTTCAGACTGTGCTTCTTGTTTCTTTTACTGAAATAACACCCCCATCTATCTGCTTAGAAGCCCAAGGCTGACCAGCCTTCCATTTTGCTGTCTACTAAGAACCAGACAACATAATTTCTGACCCTTTTTAGCAGACTTTTGTCTCCATTTAAGCAATACTAGGGCCATCCATAATTTTCACTACTTTATTTACTGCAGGCTACTAGTTTGACTAACAACAGAGTCTTCCTCATTTTCTTGTCTTGTAAAACTCCCTGAATTCTTGGTTGCTTTTCTTTTTTCCCACAGGATGTCTCATGGAAGTGAAATGTGGTGCTATCACTGGAAATGGAAGCTGCATCACTGTCTCTACTTGTTTACCACATATATTATATGCATGCAACAAGCAGGTAAGTCAGCAATTTATCTTCTTGCATAAATAAATTGTCCAGGAGCCAAAATTTTAATGACCGGGGATTATGCTTATGTATGGCTGAATTCTGTACAATATAACACTTTGATGAAAGGATACATTATGATCACTATTTGTGATTTTATAGCTTGGGTCCTGTGTTCTGCTACTGCTGAACTTTATTTTTGCCATTTTTTACAGTTGTGCTGTTATTAATTGTAACTATTTTTTTCCTTTGAATCTCTTCTTTGAATTCTTTAATGTTGCTCTTTCTTTGTGTTTACCTTGTTAATGCCTGCCTCTTGTGAATTTCTTCTGGTAGTTGAAATTCTGTGGGTAATCATGTAGTTCTTCCATTTTCCACAGTACTGTTTGTGCCTGCAGATTGTGTATTTAATAACCCTTCACTGTAGTTCAAAGTGGTAAAACACCTGAAGTGTGCTTATTATTTTTAAAAAGCTTTTATGACTCAAATAATAGAAACATTCTTCAGCAAAGTATATGCAAGTTATATGTAAGATAACTGTACACTGTAAAAAACCATCAGTTTAAACTTTACATCATCTTAATCTGTGTGGCACTTCAGCACAGCATAATGTAACATTTTGACTGTTTTCTTTAAACATATGAATGAGAGATTTCATTCAGTAAATGTCTTGTCCTAACCACTGAAGTGCAAAGTATTTTAGGAGATCCAGCTGCTTTGCTGGAAAAAAGATGTCTGGAGTTTATTCTGGAGCATATGAAAATTTTGGAGCAGCTTGTGGTGCCCAGCTAATTCTGTATCAGATGGGTAGTTTTGCTTTGACAGGCTTGCCATTGGAAAAAAAGATTGTTTATATATAGAAAGGGCTTCTAACTTCTTTGGTAATGTTTTTCCTTTTTAAAAAAGTGCTTTTTAAAATTTTTAAACCTACAATTTTTTTAGAGACAAAACAATGTTGTCACTGTGCAGTAGCATTTTCCATATTCATATCACTTTAATAGGTGTTTTCCATATCCATTAAACTGTAGCCAGAAATGCATTTAGGATCTGCTCTCAGCTGTGGTTCCATTGACTGATGGATTTTGTGTCTTCGTGTTCCTGTTCCATACTTGATCTTGGGCCATGCTGCTGCCATTCTTAGCACAAAATAAATCAGCAAAACCTCCTCTAACTTACATCTGCTGTGTGCTGTTTCCTGGTGGCTAGAACACTAGGATGTCAAAATTGTTATCCTTTGCTAATTCTTCTTCATAACAAAAAATTGATAACTGAAAGTGTAGGTGACAGCAACCTAAGCCCTGTGAGCCAGAAGGTCCCAGTCAGTGCTGTGAGGACAGAGAAAGCCAACCACAAACTGAGCCATACATTCAGCTCATCACACCATGGCTACCTGTGCTGCTGCTGAACAAGTAAGGTCAAAAGCCCTGTGCCAAACTCCAGGATACACTTCTATAAAATCATATATGTCCCTGGCTAACCTCTTCAGCAATAAAATGATTGGTGCCATTGGATTGTAAAAGCAGCCAAAGTGTTCCAATCTCAAGTGGATCCCTATGGGGGCTTTTCCTTTGTTGCCTCCACAGGAAGAGATTTGAAATCTTCAAAACTGTCAATAATGGAAAAAATATTTCCCTGTCAGTCTGAATAATAAGTAGATAAATAAGGTACACTGGAAATGCCCAGGTTCAATAGAAAGATGTTTGCTGTTCAGTAGTGAAAGAGATGATGGGCAGTCTGCTGCTAACACTCAACTGAAATGAAAATGAGACATTTACCTTTACAGGAACCTGTCATTTGGCAGTACTTGCCTGTAGACCCTCAGGGTTCATATTTCTTTTTATGTTGATGTAAAAGCATAGGTTATCCTGCAAAATAGAATCTTTTTGTCTGGCTTTTCTAATAGAGCAAGACAGACAAAGCAGGAAACGCTGCTGCTCCTGCATTTTTTATTTCGTGTTCTTAAAAGGTATTGGTCAATTTGGCTGTGGATTCATATGGTATTCATAATCTCTCTGGCAGCTTAAGCTTGACTGAATTTACAGTAGAAATCTCATAAAAGCCTGACATTCATCCAGATTCTCTAGTGAGCTGTAAGCTTAGAAAGCTATTGGTGCTTATTAAGCTTTGCCCAGAGGAGGTTACATACAAGCAAGGGATTAAGATCATTAGGTCCACAGGTTTTATGGATTATTTAAGGGGCTATTCATAAGGATAAAGATATCAGTCACACTGTGACATGGAAAATGCAAAAGTAATAATTTTATAGTTTAGTTTGAGGAAAACTACAATACTGGGCCTGCTTTCAGAAACAAAGCTTAGGAGAGGGATTACAGAGCAGAAAACTTAGAACAGGAGTGAGATGGTCTGTGGAAAGAATATTCAGCCACAGATTGGTAAGGTACTGACAAGCAGGTGCACAAGTGGAGTGCAGTTCAAGTATAGGTCTGGTACCTCAAAGGAATCAATGGATGGATTGTGACACTTGAAACAGAAAGAAATTATTAACACCAAAAAAATGATAAAAATATAGCATGTACTATTTAGTTAAAAACTCAGCAGCCACAAAGTCTGGGCACACTGGCTTCAAGTTATGTGTTATGAGTCAGGGGGAAGTTACTGCACAGCTCAGTTAGTAACTTGTCATGGTTCCATTCCTGTCTGAGGTAGATGTCCATGATAGTCTTATGTGGGTCATTTAGCTGTGCCTCAGTTTCCCTGTGATGAGTGTATGTCTCACCTCCCTTGTAAACAGCTTGCCTGTCTTCCAGTGAAAGGGCTGCATCTGCAGCTCAGATGTTGGAATGGGGGTGTTTTAAACAGAATTAGTTAAATCTGCTTTTATAGGAGACTCAGATATTCCTAACTTTTTGTTTGTTTGTACATTTCATTCATTTCAGAGAGCCCAGGAGAGAACAAATGGAGTGAACAAAGTTCTAGAAACTGTAACTAATGAAGGCAGACAGAAAGAACTAAGATTTTTTGGGTTTTAATAGACAAAAGAGGGAATGCATAAGAACTGAGAATATTTCAGGAGGTAGGTGCAGTGGGAAGGGATAGACTGATCTTTTCAAGTTGAAAGGGCAAAAAGAAATGGGCTTAAATTACAAGAAGATAAATGAGGGGAGGACATCTCATCAAAAGGTTTAGATAGCAGTGAAATAGATGTCAAGAAAGACTGGGAAATCCCAGTCCCTGGAAATGTATAGTAATATCTACCAGAAATGGCTTAAATCTATAGTCCTCTTTCCCTGGGGCTGAGAAATACATTATATAATTTCCAAACTTCCCTAATATCTATAGTTCCTTCTTAATCATTGTCCTGTAGAATCTCTTTTGGTTAAAAATCTGGGAAATGAGAAGACCCATTGGAAATTGCACATCTTGGAATATGACAGGGCTTTTGCTGTGTCTAAAAGATTGTTTTGCTGCTTGTCCTGTCACAATGGCTTCAATTTATCTGACATAAGGAAGGAGCAGTTCAGTATGGAAAGGAAAATCAGTTGCTTCAGGTGTGTGTAACCTCACAAAAACGTTCCGTTTATTCCCCCCTTGCTTTTTTGCTTTTCTGCTGTCATAATAAAATGTCTATTGTTTCAAGATTGTGCTGTCTTTTGGAGTTGTCTGCGCTCTCTATGGTAACTCAGGAGCAGAACTGCAGTTTTCTCAGTGACCTCAAATGCAGATTGCAGTTTGCATAATTATTTTCCAGTCTAGTTATTGAGTGTCTTGTCAGCACTGGAATTCTGGACTTTTGAACACTTGAACATTTGAGATAGCAACATCCTCACAAGAGTTTTCACCTTCTTATGTCATTAGTAGACTTATAGTCAATATATATATATATTGACTTATAAGGGTCAATAGATATTTTATGTTTTGACTGCTGTGCAGCCATATTTAGTTTTATTCAGAATGTGAAAAAATTTATTTTAATAAAGCCATGAGGACATCTGTAATTCTTACTACACTATATCTGCATTAGCCCCATGCTGATGTTACCACAAAATTACTGTGGCTGTAGCTGGTGCTAGAATGAACCTTTGTCCTTTGGTCATCCATCAGTAAAGTGCACTGGTGTCACATTTCCATGTCCTCAGAGAGAGTTTAATCAATTCTCAGCAGCTCACCAAAGTGTAAATTTCAATTCTGTTACAGCCCCGGGAATCTAAATTTTAGTGGTGATTCAAAGAAAAATTTCTGTATTTAATTCATCAAGAAAAAAAAATCTGAAGGCAGGTCATTCACCCACGTCTGATGATGATCCACAATATAAGATCATCTTTGTCTGTTATGGTCCTTAGTTGTGTCTGCTTAGATAAAGGAGGGAATAAAGTCCTCCCTTGTTTATGGGAGGATTTCAGGGTGAGTCTGTGAGTTCAGAAGCCTAATAAGAGATGGGAAGTCAGTATGGTGGGAAGTATTGCTCATGCCACCAGCACTAGCAGCAAGAGTTAGTGACACTGTGAAAATGGATTGGGCTTTATCTGGCACAGACAAGTCAGGAAGTGTGGTTTTTTCACAGATCTCAAGCTGCCTACCCCAGACAAGGGCCGAAGATCCTATCACTGGGCAAATAATGAAATGGTTGTCAGCACATTCCCTTATCTTCCTCCTTACCATGTGCAAAGCAAGAACCCAAGTGCCAAGGCAGTAACCCAGTCAGTTGGCACAATCCTCACGTACAGCAGGGGGTGATTTGATAAAGTTGCTGCTGGTGCTTTGTCGAACTCCTCTCATGGCATCCCAGGGGTGGGAGCGGGTGTGCATTTATTGCTGAGCAGGGTAAATGTGACTGGTAGTTCTGTCCCTGACTCAGGCATGGAAATTCTTATTTCTGAAAGTTATGGAAAACATCAGGAAATTTAAAAAGTTTGGAAAAAATATTCAGTCTGGCAGTCTTTCCTTACAGAGGCATACATAAATCATGAGTAATTGAGAGATTAGTCAGAAGGAATCTATGTATTTAATGAACTGCTCCAAGGTTTTTTTTATTCTTTCCTCTTTCCCTGTCAGGGTTTTTTCATATATTTTAATTTAGCTTAAACAAAACATATCATAAGCTATCTCTTTTATGTTCTGTTTAATATCTAAATTTTTGCTGGCTTGAGACATGTGTTTAGAATTTCTGTTCATGCAAATCTTGCAGAGAAAAAGTTGCTAGTTGTGTTTCTTGTATTTCCCCTAGTTGACAGTTTGTTAATATAAAAGTAAATTACTACTGAAATGAATTTCACAGGAACCTGCCTTTCATTACTTCTGTTTACTTTTTTTAGCTATAATCTTTTGATGGTGTTAATAATTCTTTTCCCCTCCTTAAATGTTTCAACCTCTTTGCATTAACCAAGACAATACCGCCTTAAAAGCACAGTGATTTTTCCCCCTCCTCTGATATGCCCTTGCAGCCAAACCAATAAGGAATGTGCTCAGGCATTTCTAAGCTGACTAGGACCTCATTGTACAGGGTCTCTGCACTCCCTTATTGGAACAAAGGCTAAATAATGTACCTCTCTATAAACACTATACCTTCAAAGAAAGAGCAACCTGTCACAGAAGGTCCAATCTTTACAACCTATAGTATTTTAGAATCTGTTTATAAATTATTTTTGCCTCATTTTCTCTGTTCACTGTTAGAAATTAAAAAATATAACCAAGAGAAGCTTGAATATTTGTCAATACTGTTTATCACAACACATAATAAAAGTACCTACCTTAGCAGTATCTCCAAAAATAGGCTTAAGATGATTTGTTGCCATCTGGACTGTGCTTTACAAAAGCCTGCCCTGATAGGGGTTATTATGTGAAAAAATTAATTTTTTATCTATTTGTCACTTGCTCTCAATAAAGTGAATGAAAATTTTAGAACAAGATGCATTTCTGTTTTATCAAAAAACTGAGTCTTTGTGAGTACCACTTTTTTTCTCCTGTGGATTACTAATGTGAGAAGCATTGTATTGTGAAGTGAAGGTGTTAACTAGAAATAGAAGTTTTCCAGGTAGAAGTTCCTAACATACAAATCTAGAAATTGTGTGATGTGCATTTCAATAGGTATCACAATTAATACTGTGTAATTAAATTGGTTCATTTAATATCCTAATGGATAGAAGTGAGTAATTACCACTGTAAAGTCAGCATTTCAAAATTAATCAGAAGAGCTGATCTTGCAGATTTTAGATGCCTATTTTAATGTCCATGATTACTTTTGCTAGAACATAGTATTTGTTTACTTAGTGAGATTGCTTAAGCTTTTTCCACAAGGTGTAACATGTAATGCTTACTAGAGCAAGGCCTCAGTTATCACTTTCTGATAAAGAAATGTTCAAATTTGCATTTGCACGCAACCACAATACAGAGGTGTCTGAGATAGATATACAATACTAAAATGAAGAAAAACATATATGATGTTTATTTTTCAAGAATCTGAGAAAAAGTGAGGGAATTGTGACTGTGTATGAAAAACATCTGATTTAATTATTCACATGTACTAAGTCTGAATTTCTTTCTCTCATCATGGAAGAGAAAAATATCTCTGCTTTGGGAGGAAAAAAAAGTGTTTTAGCTATAGACTGAACATTTTCTACAAAGTTAACAAAACTATTAAAGTGATAATGATAAGTTACATCAGAGAAGTACATCCCTTGCTGTGATACATTGAACCAAAACTACTTTTCCTGCCCTAGATATGATAATATAATTTATTTTAATAAAGCCATGAGGACATCTATAATTCTATAAGCATGCATATCAAAGGAAGGGAGGGTTTCCAGAAACCCCTCTTGTTTTGTCTGGGTTCAGTGCTTGCTGGTCTGCTCAGTTCCTGTAAATGACAGACTAAGCTCTAACTCTTGCTGCAGTGCAGGAAAATTAAGTGTATAATTCAGAGTTAGAAGTCTGCCTATGTAGTCTGGCCTCCAGATATCTTTCACATAAGTCTATTTTAATTGCTGTCTCTGAAAAGATCACGCCACTTTCCACTTTAAACCCAACTCCACTCCTACATTTTTGGTACCACTATGAACTTGTGCTCTTCTTTTATGATCTTTCATGTTGTAGGTTTTGTGGAGTTTTTTGGTTTATTTTTCCCCCTATTCTCTGGGGCTACAGCTGCTTGAACAGTGTGTTAACTGTTTTCAATTTGTTAGTTGGAAACGATTTTGCTAATTGTTCCCAAGATTTCAGCTCCCAAAGATATTTACTAATTCCCATTCTGTAAATTTCCTTTTCAGTAATTTCTGAGCATCTTTTCAGTTATTTACTGGTTTGTCCAAATTCCATTGTAGCAAATAGTCAATTTTGACAATAGAGGCCACTACAGTGGTAACTCAGATTGCATAATCCTCTAAAACTACTGCTGTATTAATTAAGATGTTATGATAGTTAATATTGTATGGAAGTGTCAGCATGGCCTATTTTCAAAGAAATTAATGTTTGAAAAGTTATTCTAGATTGAAAAAGTGTGTATTGTAAAATAATTTGGTCAAAGAGTGACAAAAAGTTCCTATTTTTGAAACCATTTTTCTTTTGGATTTCCCCAAAGCAGGTCAACTGTCTCCCAGTACAGTTTTTTTTCCAGAGCTAAATATCTGCTAGAGCTTGCAGGGTAGATCCATGAACACAGGGTAGATCCATGAAAAGATTGTCACACAGCTAATGTAATTTTTGAAAGGCTACAATGCAATCAGATTTTTTATAGTTCCATCTTTTTTCATTCATGAATATGCTTCTTAATGGGTGTCAGACAGAAAGCTGCAACTCCCTGTCTTGAACAGAGTTTGTTTTGTTCAGATGCATGCCCTGACTTCTCAGAGCTCTTTTAATTAAGAACTGTGCAGTGACAAATCCATACCATGAAACTCAAGGCATTTTTTAATCAGAACTTGCCTTTTAGGTGGAGAGAAAGACCTCATGGTTGAAGCTATCACAGAGGCATTTGTACAAGTGACCCAGTCCTCTGTGCCTTTTTTTTAAGTGTGAGGGCAACTGTTTTTTCTCATTGCCTTGAATTTACAGGAAAAGTCTATAACTGGGTTTAAATTTTGAAATTTTTTTCTTCTGATTCTGTCTAAATATCTTCCCGATCCAAAGTATGATAGTTACATATTATACTGCACTTTATAGAAACTGAAAGTGTACAGAGAATCCTGAAATCACTTGTCTGATGAGTTGTTAAAAGTACAGAAAGGAACAGTCTTTTGCAATGAAATCTAAAATAACTGAGGTTTTATTCTGGTATGGGTGCCCACCCATCCAATATTTTGAATAACAAATCACCCAAGTGGTGTTAACTTATCTTGGGCTTTAACTTTGGTTTAAAGAACCATTATATTTCATGTATGTATGTAATATACACACAAAAATAAAAGGGCAAAATGCTGGTGCTGGAAAACTATATAATGGTTTAGAAGTTGTGGGTCTTTAAAAAAATTGTTTCACTGATAAAGGCACTTAAAGGAAATGGAACAATACCAATAATGTGCCCCCTCTCTCACATGGGTAAGCCTGGTACATCAGATATGCACTAGCTGCTCTGGTTACAGTTTATTATATAACTGGTTTATAAAGTGTGGGGTTTTTTTCTTTGACCAGTCAGATTTTGGCCATATACCACTTCTGTGATGTCTAGTATTTTGATCATATTTTGAATTGGCTATGCTTCTGCTAAAATCTTGCCATTGGAACTGGCAAAGGCATTTTTTTCAGTATATCAGAAATGCCACCAGTCAGGCCTTCCCTCTGTCTGTTTCTGCATATAAGGAATTGCTCCACTGTTGAGTGATTATTTCACTACTATACAAATGAATTGCATTTAACACTTCTTCATTCCTGGAAAGGTCTCTAGGGAACTCAAAAAGGCAGAAGTAGCATGGACAGAATAATAAATTTCTCCTTCTGGTGGCACATGGCAATCAAAAGATACTACTGAGGATTAAAAAGGCAAACATCTTTCTATGTATACACTCCCTCTCTCTAATAAAATATACACGTATTTTTCATGTGGGTAATAACAAACAGTAAGTTTCTAAATCTCTGGCCAAGATCTAGTAACTTAGAAGCTACCTGCAAATAATATCTGGTATAGTTGTCTTTAGTTTTGGATGGGTTTCTTTCCTTCTTTATTGGCAATGTTGATGTATGTGATACAAGTATTCTGTTTTACACAACTCCTGTGCTTACTGGCTCCTTTGGCTATTACCTTCAACAAAACTATTTGAAGTTGTTCTTTTTTTTTAGAGCTTAACAAAATTTAATTACTGGCCATTTAATCATAGAATCAATAGCTGAACTCAAGATCTTAGGAAAAAAATGCTTGGCTGCATAAATCTTTTCTGAATAGCACATCATAGCAATGGAATGTAGCAGATGCCAGAAATGTAGCTGAGAAGAGTCCAGTTTTTAAAGCTATTGTTTTCAAAACATTTATCTTGCCTTATCATCTTAATAATTTTTCTGGTATAATAAGTATTCTGAATCAGAAGGAGAAAATTACAACATTAATTTAAAAATTTAGCCATGTTCTCTTAAAAGGATCATTTTTCTTAAATAAGTATTCTTTTCAAGAAAGTAAAGGAAAATAACTTACTAGTAATATGATTGAGAAAATAATGACATAATTTCATAGAAAGTCTGTGCTGTGCTTTTTTATGCTTAGGAGTGGGGAAATTGAGACAAATCTGTTTTAATCTTCAAATAGTTTTTGCACAACTTCTGGACTAAAATATAAGGAAATTCTTAAGTGGATGTTCAGCTGTATATGTTCTGGTGGTTCCTCCATGGACTGTATAACATTCATTTTACTGGGTCCCACCAAAGTCAGTGCAGGTTTGACTATCCTTGAATAAGAGCGGAGTTATATCACTGTGGAGCTCTTTGGAAAACCCCTCCCCAAATATCCAAACAGAAACTATGTGGAAGTTGGTGTCTTGAACAAGCAGTTCTCCTGTGTCAGAGGAAGCCAAAGTTCTGCCCCATGGCTTTAAAAGGTTTCATTTGCATGGTGCTGCATCACTGTTCAGTGTTCAGAAAGGAAAAAGGCTTAAAGAAGGAAAGAAAAGTTGCTGTGTACACTTGGCAATGATTATATGTTGTAACTTGTGGGTTTTGTCTGCAGATTACTGTGATCTCACCCAGTGAAATGGAAGAGGGTTTTGTATTCTGTTTTTTGTCTATGTAATCCCCATGTCATGTGAATCCTTTCTTGGTACTTAAGAATTTACTTGAGCTCCAGAAAAAAATTCAGATGCACAAACTCTTCTGGAAGGATTGATACTGAAAGACTTTTTCTTCCATCAATGTTCCTGCTTTTTTTGGGGATATGGTACCATTTGTGGGAGTCAGAGCACCTCAGATTCCCTGAGATTCAGTGTTGAATGAATATTCTCAGCACTCTCAAAAACTGAGCAAAGGAGAAGCCAGCATTTTTGCTCTATCACTCTCTTTTTCAGCTAGGTTTAATACATCAGATTGGGGAATGTTCAGTAACTGTCAGAGTCAGTTAAAATATCATAAGAATCCAGACATCCACTCTGGTGTTTAATCCTAAATCACAGAAGAAAGCTTTGTTTTTCCTTTTGAAGTGAATTGCTTTTGGTTATAGTGGCATGATTTTTTCAGCTTTCCTCTTGTTTTACTTTATTGCATGTGTTTCTAGTGAGAAGACAGCTCAGCCTGGCCAGAGTTTTAATCTTTAGGGTGAGGTCTACAATGCTTCTTATCTTAGTCAGCTACTGTGTTTATTCACTTGAAATACGTGAAAATCCAAAGAAACATCTTTTATTAGCAGGGATCAAGCCAAACTTAAAAAAAAAGGAAAATCAGGTCTACTAGCAATTTGTGGTACTTCACATTAGATTTTGATTAGTTTCCCTTTGCAGAATTCAATATAAGAAATTATACAAGGACAGCAGAATGGAAAAATAATGTCATATACTGTAATAACAAAAAGGTCTTAAACTAGAATCTGGTCATCAAAATGTGACCATTGTGAGTCACAAACATAAATTACTTAATAGCAGTTGATGAAACCTTTTTTTTTTCTTGTCAGGAAGCTCTTCTGTGGTACTTGCAATTTGTTCTTTATACTTTGTCATAATTTAATTCTCTTCATGTTTGTGGTTCAGTTTTTTATTCTGGCCCTCACAACAGTCCCCGTTTATTCCTCTTATATCATTCCTGATAGTAATTATGGTGTCGGTGTGTAAACTGAGAAGTGTGCCTACAAATACTGATGGTAACAAATATGACAGTCAAAGGCTGTGCAAGTAGATTTTGTATGGCCGAGGTGCTGTATACATTCAGGAACCAGTTACTTGGGAAGCAGGGAGATACTCTGCACTATTATCTACCACTGTTGGGCTGTACTTACCAATTTGTCATCAATTATGAAAACCACCAAAGACCAGTATGCCCAGTCTAAACATTGATCTGGGAAATATGTTCCCTTATGGACCTTTCTTGGGGTTATGCTATGTATTACACATATGAAGCCTTCAGTAAGATTAACAATTTGCCTGTTATATTTTTAAAGCTATAATGCAAATATAACTCAAAGAGGATTGCCCACCTAAAGTCATAAGATAAATATGAAATAATAATAATGGTGGTATTTTATTACTTTTCTCCATGTAACATGAGCTTTCTTAAGTAAACAAGTACTAATTGGCATTATCACTGCTGGAGATATATAGTCTGGAGGTAGCATCAGCCATTACCCTGTGCTTGTGTATTGCTGTAAATAAAGCTACTTGTTCTTTGATGTTACTTTAAAATATGCAATTACTATAAATTATAAAAATTTTGATAAAATTATCCTAGAACATTATATGTTTATGATACAACTTAAACTTTAACAGAAGCACATGTTGAACTAACATTTTGTATAAGTTTAAGGACAAATGTCCATATGGAAACACGGTATTATGTTTATTTGGATTGTGCAGGTGGATCTCCTGTGTGCACTGACAGATTTGTAAATCCAGCCACAGAGCACAAAGACTTTGTCCACACTTTAAGTAAATTATGTTATTGAGTATAGGCTGCTTTGGTCATGGAAAAATATATCTTATGAGACTTGAATGAATAATGGCTTTCATTGTGAGGACCTCTTTATCAGCAGCAATAAGAGAGGTTTGAGTAAATATCCAGGCTCCCAATCATAGGTGGGTAATGCCGTATCCTTGTAATCTATCTTTTCTAATTATGACACAGTATGTTTATTTCTGAAATGCCACATGCTATTAAATGGCTCTTACTTGTCTGTTACTGCTTTAAAGTAACGCAACCTTTTAATCACACCAATTCTGACAAAGAGTAAGACATTCATGTATTTTTACTTTGCAGTAATTTCCTGTCTTATGTGGAGGTGAGGAAAAGCTTGGGATTCAGCTAGTGAAATAGAGAATTATAATGTAGAATCAGCAGTTGCTAGTTTAGTTGATATGTCAGAAACCTATGTGGTAGACTAGCGGGGAAGGTGTCCTTTGATTGTCACAAAATTGTAGTTTTCAAATTTGACTTATTGTAAATAATAGAATAAAGCTTTAGTAAGAAAATAGATAAAAGAAGTACTAAGTCTAGAAAGTTGTCAACCCAGTAATTAGGAAACAACAGAGCTTAAGAATTCAGCTTGCCTATGGATTTTTCCATTTTCACATCCATGGTGATCCTGCAGGGTGTATTACAAATCCACCTGCTTTTTGTGTCTGGCCATTAGTTTTGTACAAAGTATACATGCCAGGAGATAAAAAAAAAATGAATATGGTTTTTGAGGTCTTTGCCTAAAGTGTGGCCAGAGGTAAAATACGTACACTGAATGAGGAACTGGATTGCAAAGAGATCTCATCGCAAGGGTGGGTGAAGGCTGTGCTAGAAAACTGAAGTCTGTCTCTATTTTCTGTTATGGGTGGCTCAGCAAATGAATTTCATGCCTGTCTTTAATGTGTCTCAGTTTCTGTTACTAATTTACACCAATAGAATGATTTGCATCTCTGATTGCAGCTGAGGTGAATAGGAACTGTCTTTGACTATATTAACATCTATAAAATGCTGCAAATCACAAGTAAGTTAGATCTTGCATGTCTGAAACACCTAACATCAGAAGATTTTTCTGAACTTGATACTCCCCAGATATACTTCTGTAAAATGGGTTTAAGAATAGTTCTTCCATCACTGCCATGTTGTAAATTTTTTTAATAAAATAACTGTTGGAGAAAGGTTCAGATGTTACGCTAATGAACACCACAGAAGAGCTCATGAGGAAGTCAGTGATAATGCCTCAGGAGAGAACTGGAATCGCTTCAAGGCTGAGGGTAACACATCGAAGAACAGAAGTAAAGCAGGATACTGCAAAGTTGCTTATTTCATGGGGTTTGTCCTTCCTGTGCATTGAATGAGATCCTGCAAAAACAGTAGTATGTGATTATGTAATTGAAGATTTTTTTTCAATTATCTGTGCACAAGGGCCAGAGGAAGGTTAACTCTGGCATTTCCTAACTTCAGTTGTCCTTGATTGTGCAACCCTAATGGTGTCTGTTTCTGGGAGGGGTTTATATTGTTGAGATGTCTGTGTATATGTAGATAAAACTGTAATTACTCTTAGAGATATTTAGTTAGAATTCTAATGTATCCCATATGAAGAGCAGAAAGTCCTCTTAACAAAATGTAACTTACTTATTTTTCTTGTTTCATGCATTCCCACTTAATCAAGATGTTCTCCACTATATTTTTGTGACATTTTAAGGAAGCTGAAGATGACAGTGATTGGAGCAATCAAACTATTTCCCTGTGAAGCAATCTGCTTAGGTCTAGAACTTCCTTTTTCATTTAATTATTTACTGCAGCCTTGTTAAAACAACTGCAACCTGGTTTGGTACAACCTAGGTAACACCGAAACACAGTATTTTATAATAAAAAGGAAAAAAGGAACAGAGAGATATTTTATTGTTGTATCTCCAGCATGCTTCTATCACCCGAAAGATTTTTTTTTTTCACTTCATTTTTGTATTCTATGTATAACTTCAGGAGAATTTCTGGTTACACACTTTAAAAAATATGATTTCTTCATCTTCTGTGGTATTTTCTCTAGGGTGATACATGGGTGCAGTTTGGTTTGGGTTTGGGGGGGGGAGTTTAGCTTGCTTGTTTGCTTTTTGTGTTTGTTTTTAAGGCAATGTAATTTTAGATTATTGGTGATTGGTTTGTGTTGTCCTGTTGGAAATAGGAAAAAAAAACCACTTGGCATTAGGAATAGAGGATTCAATGTTACTCTTTAGTAAAAGAGTGACAAGAGAATATCTATCTAGGGAAAAGATGTTAAGGCTTTTACTTCTGCAGTGTTACTTTCTGAAGGAGCACCTGGGGAGTGTTTTAGGCTGGATGAGCAGGTTCAGTGTGGACTGAGGTTTGAGGGGAGGTGGCATTTTTCTAGGAAATGGGGTTCTCTGAAATGCATACAATCTTTCTGTGTATCGGTGTTAATGGCAGGGTGCCCAGAGCTTTGTGGAGAGATTTCTACTTCTTCAGCAATAAATAAAGTAAATAAAGAAATACAGTTAGTAAAGGGTAGGATATCTTTGATGTTAAGATAGTCTGTTAGATGAAAGACTGGAACTGGCATGCAGTGCCAAGCACCCCCTGCTTCCTTAGTGCCTTTGGTGCCAACATCCTCAAAAAGAACAAGGATCCTAATCCTTAAGACAGCAGATTGAAAAAGGATTTCCTTTAGCGCTGAGGTTGTTTTTCTTACTCTCCAGACATGTAGCTAGTTGTAAGACAAATGAGTCTTCCAGAAATTATGAAATGTCTAATAACTGTGTCAGTTTTCAGATTACAGATTGTATGAAATAATTTTTTTCCTATAACTGTGGACAAGTCTTGATACCCATCTGCCCTTGGAAGAGATGTGGGTCTGTTACTTTAAGATGGGGTCAAACCAGCCCAGTGTTCATACCTGGGCATCTGGAATAGAAGAGTTAAAGCAAAGCCTGTGTACTTGATACTTTTCCTCAAAATTCCCAGTCTCCAACTCTTTCCATTTTGGGAACGCAAATCTAACTGAGGCTGCCGTGGCTTGCTTGTTTGGTCTGCAATGGATTTCTGCCAACTAGTTGCCCACTCCCTTTGAACTCACACATCCACAGTTGTCCTCAGGCAGGGAGTGCCAAGTGTCCATTTCCTGCTGTATGGAGGACCACCTTGTTCTCCTTACTTTGAACCTGGCTTCTATTACAAAGGATCACTAAGTGATGACAGTGAGCAGGCACTCCTTATCTCTCTTTTCCCTGTCACCTGCAGACCTTTTGTAGACCTTTGTCTGTTCTCCATTACATTGTCTCTTTCCCATCTTGAGAGTACCTGGCTACTCCCTCTTTTGCCCTGGCCGTCTCCACCCTGGACCCACACCAATGCATCCTCTTCCTGTGGCTCAACAGCTTCACTAAACCCAAACTGGGGCATCCACAAGTGCCCTGGGCTGTCACCTGGCTGGGAGCAGCGGATGCTTGGTTGCCCATGGTGGAGGAGGATCTGGAAGCCAGGCTGACCCAGCACAGACAGGGTCCTCACTGGCTGGATACAGTCTCACCATGTCTGGGCTGGGTTAATAGACAGGCTGAGGTAAAGAAGCAGGTCCAGGGTGCATCCAGAGAGTCTTGTTAGGAGCAGCCAGAGACAAAGGCCAGAGACAGATACACCTACAGCATATGTCCAGCAAAAACTGAAAGCAAATTAAGGGCTTTTAGTGCACTCAGGGCACTGTCATGCTTATCTGTGTTGAATTTTGTCATTTTATTGCCTTGTCCTTCTGTCTTATAGGAGACTCCTTTTTCTCTTCTTTACAGCTTGCCTTCAAGGTATCTACTGTCTGGAGCAGCTTTCCATCATCAGCAAACTTTGTCTGTACTCCTCTACTGCTTTTCCAGATACTTTCTGGATACACTAATTAGTGTAGATTCCAGCAAAGACCACTGTGGGACTCTGCTGGTGATTTTTTTGTGTTTTTACACCTTCCCATTTGCTCCAATGCCCTGCTTCTTAACCAGTTACTTATCTGTGCCAAAAACTTTGCTTTTTATACAATGGCTTCTTAATGGCCTTTAAAGCTTATGGTGAAAGTCTTTGCCAGAAATCTTCTGGATATCCAAGGAAAATATGTCAACTGGGTCATATTAACCCATATAGCACAACTGAAGCCTGCAGAGAGCTCCAAGAAGTTTATAAGACAAAATGTCACTTTACAGAAGTCATGTTGACTCCCCAAATAGATTTTATTTATCCAGGTGTCCACTAATTCTAGTATTTCTTGTACCACAGATCCTTTGTGGTAGCCAAGGCACTGGTCTGGTCAGAGGGAAAAATTGTGGTAAGCTGGTTTTACTTGACTGCCTGTTACCAGCAAACTGTACAGGTGTTAACATTATTAGCAAATCTTTAGGATGTATGACTTGTAATTACACTCCTTTTGCAGTGCTCTAGACTAAGACTGCATCTGGTAAAAATGGGCCCGAAAATAATAACATGTATTTGATCATGCTGACAAGCAGTGGAAAGGACTGAGTGGTACTTCAGGTCCTCTATTAAAATGTAATGAAAGCTTTGAGCAGCTCACTGGAGTGGTAATTCCTCACAACTGTGAGCATTAGCAGAACAACCATTTCAGTTGAAACAAATAGCTAGACCACCCTCTCACACCCTGTTGAAAGTGTCAAATGACTGTTTTTCCCTCAGACTGTGAAGGGGAGAAAAGTGCCATCACTCCAGAAGGAAAGGATTAATTTCTTCTTTCTTCTGAAATGCAGAAGAGTCAGAAAGAAACTGCGATGCAGAAGGAACCAAGATAGTCTGCAATGCACTATATATGGTTTAAGTTCTTAGAAATGAGGGAGCTAACCTGTTATTCTGCACAATGCAGATCTGGTAGCCATAGGAATAATGGTCCTACCTCTCCCTAAAAAGACAGAGCACTTCGTCATATCCTCATATATAAGGATAATTTCTTATTGGTGGGCAGTTCAGCAATCAGCTGGTTCTGACACCAGAGGTTTTTAGACCCCTCAATTTGAAAGACCATGCAGATGTCAGCTCTAAGCAGAAGATAACACTGTTGTGCTAGTTCTGGTTTTTAGTAATCCAAATGGCAAGAAACTTCTGATGCTATTACTTCTATATAGTAATTGCTTTCTCAGTACAGGGCAGCTTATTGCTTGTAAATGAAGTAGCAATGTTTTCATGTGCAGGGAAAACCAAAATTGGCTTAAAGGAGATTTAACTGAGACAAAATAAAGTTAAATATTTGTGTACTGGAAATGGGATTTTTATTGTCATCATTTTTCATTAAACAATAACATTTCACATTGCATCTGTGCTTAGAGTCACAGATTACAACCAGAATAAGGTGATTTCCCGTTATAGCTGCAGCTTTGGCTTTTGAAATGAAACTGGACCTTCAGGTAGTGTTGGGGATACAGTCCTTGGAGAAGGATGATCTTCAGGCAGAGCAGAGAGTTGCTTTGAGCAGAATTCTGCTGTGGGTAGCAGACCTGCTGCAGTCCTGCTACATAAGGTGTAGGGTTGCCTTGCTGCCATTAGGTAAGGGCTGTGAATGTATGGTTCCCACTTTTATCACCTTGTGGTGCTAAAAGCAGTAGGTGCTGCAAGGCTGGCTTTCCAGAGCTCTGGTGATAACTCTGCATCATGCCTGTATCACTCAGCCCGCTCTTCCCTTATACTTTGCTGAAGCACTTTCTTCACAACCCTTTTTCTATAGACAGGCAAAGACCATTCTTACCCTATTGATAAGGTTTGAATATAAGCATGGTGGTATTTATTTTTGTTGATTTATCCTACTTGGAAGGTTTTGTATGATAAGCTCTTTTAGGCTGAATAATTTATATTTTTGCCTCTCTTATTATTTTGCATTTGTTTCATCTGTTGCCTCAGAGGTAGCACTTGTGTAGAGTCAGGAAGCTTGAAAGAAAAGGTGCAATTCTCTGTCTAGTTATAAATGAAAGCACTTCTAGCAAATGTTTGCAAGTCATAATTGGTAAAGAATCTAGGAGTTGCCTGATTACTTACAAACAACCCTCTGCCATTTCCATAACTAAAAACTGCTTAAAATTGCTGCTGGCTCTACATTGTAGTTATGTTTAGAGTTCAGGCTGGAGCAGACTTACCAGACAATCTGAAAAGAGTTGTAAGACTGCCACCATTACTACTCTGTAGTGCAGTGTAGTATCTTCAGTGGTGGAACAGTGGCCACAGTTTCAGAGACATTTAGACCAGGCTGACATCACCTTTTTGTTTATATGACCCTGCAGACATGGCAGGTGGTACCAGAGTGGTTCTGTTGGAAGGAATGCATTCCAGCCAACCATTAAGCTCTGCTCTGCAGCTTTCATAACTGGTCCAGACTGAAGAAAATATGCAAGCAGTTACCATCAGAGCTATTATAAGAACTTTTCCTTCATGTAGTTGTTGCAGCCTGATCATAATGACTCAATTACCACATGCTACAAAATGTTGTAATTGCTGTTAGTCCTGCATACTGTCAGAGCCTGTTTTGGCTGTTCTGGCTGAATAGTTTTGAGTCTGACTACAGGAGGTGATCTGAACTGCCTGGATGGAGAAAAGCCAGCAGTCATGGGAGTCACAGGAGAGCTGTCTAGCACACCCAAAAGCTTTTCATACTACAAATGGATCTCCAGCACTCTGTCTCGCCGCAGAATGTGCTGCATAATTACACTTAAGAAAACTACTAAGAGAAAGAAAATGTCAGTTACTGGAAAGCTATTTGGATGAGGAATTGAGTTGCTGTTATTAAATAAGATTGATTTTTCTCCCAAAAATATATTGTTTTTGTTGAAACTTGAAGGTGTATTAATTTTTAAGACAAGCAACAGGACAAAAATTCTGGCTTAAGTGTTTTAATGATGGAGAAAAAAATTGCTCTGAAAATCAAAATTTTGAATCAAATGAAAACCAAAATTTTAAATAATTGTTTTGAATTTTCTTCAGTATTTTAAAAAAAGGTTTTCTAAAAGTTGTAAAGGCAATAACAATCAAATGTTTTGACACTTATCAGAAATTACTTTGCAGAATATTTTTTGAAGGAGATTTTTTTTTCCCTTTTTTTTTTTTTGAAAAAAAGCCTTCAAATCTAATTATTCCTCTACTACTTATTTTCAGAAGGCTGATTACACCTATCATTTTTTTAGCTTTTTCAGTTTTTTCTTTGCTGCACCAAATTAATGTCTGGATCAGCTGACCAGGTATAAGATTCATATTATGCTTAACACTTGCAGGTATTAAAACATTTTTCAGCTTTTCCATGCACACTGTGGGAGAGCTGTACTGACACTATCCTGAACCATACTGAAGAGTTCCCTGTTGGTTTGCACGCACTGCTCAGCAACTTTTGCTGAAAAACTTGCAATGATTGATGCTAGTACCAACCACACAGCTACTAAAATAGAATTATGGATTTCATAAGAACTAGAAGATCTGGAATAGCCTGTCTCTTAAGGAAGTAGGTACAATAAATTTTTAACTCTAGACCAGCAGTTTTGCAAACCTCAGCGCTAGGATCAACTGAAGTAATGAGAATAAGGAATACTTTCCCTAAGGAACTCTTTATATTGACTGTAGCTTAATTGACCTAACAGCTGAGAGTCCTTAATAGAAAAACCCTGAAGAGAGCAATCAGTAAGTTTTATTGACTGAACTCCTGACCAAAGTCAGATGACCTGCCTAAAAATTCTGCCATTGTTACCATGGGAGTCTACCATACTTCTGGGCTTAGTCACTGACTTTTGTGGAAGAAATAATGCTATTACAGGACAATAGCAAGGTGGATTTAGATGAACATGACTGTAGAGTAAAATGACTATTTGGTTATACACATACATAGTGTGAAAGGAATTTTTCAGGTTTTCATATCCATAGCAATTAGACACCATGGTCAGGTTGAAATGCAATACTTCCTTTGTTTCCTGTTTATACAGGCTTTATCCTTTTTACTCTGTGCTTCTTGCTCGTGGTTTTTGACTCTTTCTCCTTGTTCCTCTGTGCTTTGACAGTCTCTCGAGCTTAGTTCTCCTACAGCCATGGCATTGGACTAATTTCTGCAGAGCTGTTATGAAATCACTCATGACTCATTCTTCTCTTGCTTCCATGAGTAAAATATGCCATGTAAAAAAACCCTCATGGTATGGCAAGGAACACTTACCAACTTGTTAAGTATGCTGAGTTGTGTTTAAGCAGGTCTATAAAGCAAGTTCCAACCTACACAGTGCAGCATTAATATGCTTCTTCCTAATTCCTATCAGGACACAGTATATCATATTCAGAAGGAAACACTATTAGGAGACAGGGAGAGTCAGATACAGCCCTCACTTTTTTCCCTACTAGGGAATAAAGTCCGCTTTTGTCTGCTTTTTTTTTTTGATCCATTCTTCTGTGAGCACCATGATACAATGACTTAGCAAGTACAGTGGTGTTTTGCTGCAGTCTTTTCAGTGTCTGTAGTTTTCCTTTTGGAACTCTGTGTTAGATCCAAAACTCACTAAACAACAGTTATATGTTTTTAGACCACGTCTTGCCTTTTCTGAGACTACCTCTATAAAGGTAACACACTGCCCAAAAGAGGCCTTCTACTAATGTTTTTCTTTCCCTCTATAAAAATACTGTAATCTGCTTCATTGTCTTACAGTTTTTATTATTTCCTGCATTAAAATATATGTTAGAGGAACACAGGGAGCTGATGTTGGAATAATTTTTCAGATTACTTCTTGTTTCTGCAGGTTTTTTCTTCATTGTGTATGCCTAGTAGGGACCACCTTGAATAATGATTCAAAACCAACACTGTAGATTTATTAATGCAAAGGACTAAACACAGCTTTCTCCACTCTTTTTCTGCTGTTTTCTGGTCAGATATTGTAGTCACTCATAGGTAGTATGCTTTCCATATAAAACTTGGTAAACCCATGCTTTAGGTGTCCACTTTAAGCAACTTTTATATTTCTGTTGAACTTTGTGTGTCAGGATCCTAAGGGAGGTAATTTGTTTCTGTGACAGAAACTATGTAGTACCAGCACTCAGGTCACTTGATGAGGTTTTGTTATTGTCAATTATTGTTTTTCATGCTTGAGTCTAAAGGCTGTGGTCCAAATCCTGCTGTGAGAGCATTTCTATTGAGTTTTGAATGAAGCCTAAAACTAGATGGTCTGGCCAAGGATGATGAAAGGAAAAAAGCTTTTATTAAGCATTAAATGTTGAACTAAAATAAGGAGAATTAGATGTATTTGATGTGTTATTTGTTTAATATGTTTAAATAAATCTGCTTCTTCAAAACTTTTAAACTTATTGCCCCTAATTCCTATTTTTAAGCGTTCCTCTGCACTTCTGATAAAATATCTAAAATATCTGGGTGAACAACAGTGAATGGTGTTCATGGTAACTTTCTACTTGACAGTCTGATAGGATGCAGATGTGGGAGATAGCCACTGTTCCCACCACTCTCCTCAGACCACTCTTGAACACTGCCCTGATACGCTTCAATAGCCCGAGAAGTAAATCTTCAATACAGGGAAGTGGTCACTGAGATAAACACTAAAAGAGCGGAGATTGAAGTCATGGATGGGTTCATTTATGAACTCAAGTTTACAGTTTGCAGTTTAAGAGTTTACACAGCAAGGAAAAATAAATATAAAAGAAAATCCCAAGAACACTGCTTTATTCTATTCTTGCAAGAGGTGAGTTAAACACCTTGCAGCTCTACTTGGTGCATTTTGAAGAGTCATACTGGTAACAACACGGCATGTACCATAGCAATGGGCATATGCTTTATATTTTGCTGCATTTTTATTGTCACACATAGCAAATTGGTTTTCTGTTAATCACTTTGTTCTGTAACACTGAGATATTTCTCTCTGATTCTCCCTCCAAACCTTTCAGTTAACTCTTCATAATAATCAACCTGTGGTCATGGGTAAAAATACACTCACTTTTAACTATTGGCTCCTTACTTTCCTTATTGACTGTTATTGCCAAGTAAATGTACATTCAGGAGACAAAAACCCCTCCCTCTTTAGGAGAAGTAGGCTTATACTCTCCATGCTGTTATGTTTCCATCTTTGGGCTTGCAACATTGTTTGTTCAAATGATATCTCAAAAACTACAGTATTGCGAATGTTAAAATTTTCAGTATCTGCAGAATCAGGGTAATTGTGCTTAAAAACTATATTAAAAGGTAAGTAATGTGAAAGCAGTGGGAATTCTAAGGTCTCTTGGAACTTCAGAGTCAGATTTTCAATATTAGAATTTGATTAGTGTCTCTTCCATATTTACTCCTTTTATTAGGTCCCGTTTAGTTTTGATCTCTGCCAGGCTTCATCACTGGAAGATGATAATCCCAGGGCTTATTATCCTGAAGGAGTAAATCTTTGTGGGTTTGGGAATTTCAGCAATAGAAAACTTGCAGTCAAAGTGGGCTTCAGTTCTCAGAGGTGTCCAGATAATCTGTCTAGATAATCAAATTATTTTCATATTGTTATTAGTTCATATTTAGGGTGCAGAGACAGAAAATTGATAAATGGACTCCAACTCTAAATAAGAAGGTATCTTTTTCATTGTGGCTTTGAAATAGGCTTTCCTTGAAAACAGTTGAAATGTAATATTAAGTGGTGTTGGAAATGGTGTTAAGAAGGAGAGTGCCACAGTCACTGTGTGGAGGTAGGTTTTGCTAGAGAGATCAGCTGAAACGTTGCACAGTGAGGATGTTAAGTTTTGAGATGATGACACATGTTGGCTTGCTTGAACTTCAGAGCTTTTTTGAACACAAAGCAACAGCAGAGTTTAATATTTGGGAAAATATTTTTAAAAATAATCTCACACAGAAGGAATATGGAAGCTACCCAGTACTTGGCTTTCTTAATTGAATAGATAAGGCAATTAATGCAGTACAATGTGTTAAGGGTCAAGTGAAGGGACAATACTTGGTTGTAAATGTGAGTGTATAGTCATTTTTAAGAGAGAACAGTTTGTTCACTTAGTTTTATAGAAGGATGATGCCATAAAATTTTCTCATACTCACTTCCCGTCTCATTTTAAGGAACACTGTGCACCTGTCATTATACTTCCTAATCTTTTAAAACCTCCTTAAACAGTGTCTCCAGAGCTAACAAAATACCTTTTTCCTGTCTGCTTTATATGTAAATAACAGATTCATGAAAGAGGTTTCCTTTGCTTGATTGGCTTGGTTTGGTTTCAGAAATTGCAGAGCAAGTCAATTGTAAAACTGCAGTTTCCATTAAATGGCAAGTGCTTTAGATGTTGTTTTCAAATAATGCTGATGACTGCAGAACCATTTCAGAAAATAAATTCCTTCCCATGAAGCAAGTTTTCTTAAGACTAAGAAAACACTCCTGGTCTTATATTAAGCTGAATAACTTGCTGATTTTGATTTGGTGAAACAAGAAGTTTCCCCAAACAAAGAAGAAGTCTATTTTCAGAATTCCTCTTTCAGTTAAGAATTGTTTTCTCATGGTATTTGAGATTGAAGAGTACTGTGTAACTAAGTGCTGTACACGTTTTTAACACAGAGACCAGTTTAACATTTTGTAGACATGTTTAAAAAACATCACACCAATATCTGTAAACCTCTTCTTTAAGATTTAGAGTAGACAAATACTAAAAACAAGACAAAGCATTTTAGAAACTAGCAGAGAGGTTTTAAAGCCAAACTTAGTCAAACTTATTGTAGTTTTTCTTGATTAAGGAGAGAATATTTTCAGGTTTTATGTGGTAAGCAGTCATAGTTGAAAAAAAAAAAGGACACAGTTAATCATTTCTTTCTGATCTGATCCCTGTAAATTTGGGGGTTTCTTTCAGTAAAGAAGCAAGATGCAAACCGGGAAATGGGGCACACGGTATCCATACTCAAGGAGTTAAATGTATGCAGTTTGATCAGAATCAAATTCCAACTTTTGAAGTCCATTCATCCATGGAATATTTTTCTTTAGGGAACTTGTAGAAAAAGGCTTTAGTGTTGGAAAAAGCGCTGGAATGTGTGGGGAGAATTTTTGATTGATTGCAGTGGGAGTTCAGTGTCTAGAGCAGTTGCAGTACTGGATGGAGGTTAGAAAAATAAATCACATTGCCCAGACTGATGAAAAATAAAAGGTTCAGGTATAGTCACACAAAGATCAGTCACTGTAAGCTTAATGGAAGCAGTAAGGAGACACTTGGCTGTTCAGCAGAAGACTTTGCAGTCTGTGTTCACAAAGTTTTCTTTTCAGCTGTTATGTGAGGAGAAATACACCAACATACCAGGGGTGGAAACTAATAATACATCAGTGAAGGAATTACTGTTTTAACTTTGGTATACCAATCCCTTCCATCTTTACATCTGATAAAAACAGATAGGAAAGCAGTTTCTGACAGGAAAAGCTTTCTGATAGGAAAGCAGTTTTAGATGTTGTATAACTGAAATTATTCAAAATTACAATGAATTGAGATTGAATTACAATTGAATTGGTTTGTTTGAGAATATAGAGCAAAAAACAGCATTAGAGATATCAGAGTAGCATTAAATGTCCAAAATGCACACACTTCCCTACCACGATACATATTAGTCTGCCATATTGTACATGGCATTATTCTGTTCTCATCAATGAAAAATACTGAGAAATAATTTCTGATCTCACTTTTACTCGTGTAGCTGGACTACTTCCTGAAACTGCCTAAATGAAGTAGGAAAGTTGAAATCTTGGCTTAGCAAAGAGGCTCTAACCTTTTCCAGTCTCCTCACCCCTCCATTGAAAGTGTACAAGAAAATACCTGATATCCTTATTCAGAACATCTTTTCAGTTTGGTCTGGGTAGAACTCATTGAATAATATGTGTTAACACTGAATATGTTATTGTCTGTGGAAGGTGAAAGAATGGCTGATTTTCTATGATGGGACAGAACAGAATATTTCTGTGTGTAATAGGAAAAGCTCTTTATAAATTTGTAATGTTAAAAATCCCGAAGTTTTTGACTTAGATTCCTACGTCTTGCAGATCAGATGAGACAAATATATTACAAGCAGTGTCTATTTTTAATAACTTAATAAAAGGACCCAAAAAACACTAAAGTACTGAAATATAAGTAGCCCAAAAAATACTGAAATAGTTACTTTGAAAATTCACAGAGAGGACAAGTAATAAAATGCTTAAAGTGTTTCAAAGACTCTGTATGAAATCAGTTTTGAGTTGGTGTTTCCCAGTATGTCTAGAATGCCTTGATATTTTATTATAATAGTGAATTCCAGTGTAAAGTAATTTTTCATAGTTTCTGTAATTTGTTAAACAACAGCAAAATGTAGTTTCAACATCTACTGAAAGAGATCCATGTAACCAATACCAGATTTTCTGGAATAGCTAAAAAAATTATTTTAAAAATCTAGACACAAAATTTGACCTGTAAGCAGACAAAGCTTGAAGAATATAATTGACATACCATACAATAACCCTGCTACCATGTATTTTCTAGAGGTATTCATGGGACTTAAAAAAGATGGCTATTCAGAATACTGATAGTAGCAGCCAGAAAAGGCATTCCAACATTGAAGCCTCTGAAAGAAAACTCTGCAATTGACCTATCCTCTTATAAATAATAAAAGATTTTGAATGTATCATGGATCAAATGGAAACTGCTTTGGATATTGGGTGTGTGTTGGATTTGCTGGGAAAAGCACCTGGTGAAAATGCAGTATTTTTGTCTTTCACTGCACAGACTATTCTGTTACCCAAGAATTTAATCCTAACAACTTCTTTAGTCTGTTTCCAGTGTATGTGTGAAAGAAATGTGTGCATCTGTATGACCGGAGTTTACCAAGATCACCTGTGTCTAGTCGTAACATTATTTTAACCCATGTCTGTGCAGTTTGGTGGGAACTCAAGCTCCTACAAACCACTCTTTCTCATTAAAAGATTGTCAGCTGTTTTCCCACTCATTTTTTGAATTATTTCCCAGAGAAGTGTGACATGTGTTTGCACAAGTGGTACCTGAGAATGTATTTAGCCATACAGCTCTTCAGTTTGTGCAGCCTGGTATTAGATCTAACTGCACCCATCAATTTACTCCAGCTGAGGATGTGATCCTCATTGTAGCAGAGCAGCAGCAGAACAGCTAGGAGCCAGCAGCCAGATCTTCTGGCTGGAGCAGACAAAGGTACAACATTCTTGATGACCATGCCTCCTGTCAATCTTAGCACGTTTTGTGATGGATCATGATATGTGGATCCCAGATTGAAAAACATTAGGTTACATGCAGCAACCTCACGAAAAAACTCTCACTTGTTCCCAGCCTGTTCCTTCCCTGACTTAATTTTCTTTTTACTTGTAGGTATGCTAGCTTATGTGCTTAATGCACTCACCTGTATATTTACTAGTTAATGCCTTTTAAACCAGCATATCTAAACTGAACTGTCAATACCTTTCTTTGTCCCAAACTTCTGCTACTCTGTGGAAAAAAATGTCCAACTCAAGCCAAAACTAGCAAGTCAATTCTGTTATTTTTATAAGATTATCACAGGAATGCCAATGAAAATATTCTTAAGTTACAATGGGTGTAACACAGGATTTTCACATTACCCCCTCCCTCTGGGGGAAATCCATAACTTTGTCTACACTGTGAACTCCACTCATGTGGGTCAGGGCTGATTTACCCAGTCAGTGTGTTTGTTTCCACTTCCATTTTCATTGGCACAAACCCAAACAACTAAGGGGAAACAGGCAGTGCAGGGCCCCCACCCTGGCTCTGAACGTATTTTCTTCTATTGTAGCTGGTTCCCTCAATTTCCCAGATCAATCAAAACCTGCTGGAGTCACTGCTGTGATAAAGTCAGCTGCTGTCAGGGAGTAGGATATCTGTGCTAGAGTGATCAAGAGGGGTCAGAGCTTTTTTACTGGCAATGATAGCCCTACAGAAATAAATACCTACTGAATTCCAGCGTAAAATGGGGCCTGGGGGCAATACAGAATATCTTGAAACACACTGAATCTCTCATAGTCTCCATATTGTGCTGGCATCCCACTCAAGAGCTTCAGCTCTTACCTCTTCAAGACTTTCATAAAGTTTTAGAGATCCAGCACATAACAAATACTGATAATGTCAGTACTTGGGTGACTCATTTGAGGACTGGATAGGATGCTAATCTTGAGAAGTCCAGATGTCAGTTCCCTGAAATGTCCTGTCCAAAGTGTCAACAGCCTGCATATGAATGAATGATACACCTTAAATCTGTGTAAAGTTCCAGTCCATCTGTGTGCTTAATGAAAAGATTAGAAGTCAAGCTATTACTTACATATTTATTTATGAAAAAAATAAACATAATCTCTCTCAGTGTAGGACCATGTTACACAGTTGTGTCAAGAGGAATTGCAAATCAGCTTCTGCTGATTTCTGGTTTTAGTGAAAAACCTGCTCCTGGATTTAGTAGTAGCTAGTTACTGCCTGTGTTCATGGTAAATGCTTCCCAAGTCAGTAATTTACTATTCTCATGTCTGCTTTTCTAATCTTAACCTGATTTGAAAATTAAGCTTTGCTCTTCCTGATTTTTTTGTTACATTATTACTGCTACTGACCTCAAGTGTATCCTGAAAGATAATTTTGATTATCATGTTAGAAACAGGATGTAATACCACCTGTTTCTCCCAGATTTCTGTGTAGTGTTGGAACATCAAAAATAATGAGAACTGCTCAATTGGCTTCTATGAAAGATACACAAGATAGAGCCTTGTGCTCAGCCTCACATGGCTTTGTCTGCTCTCCCTCAGTGCCGTGGCCACTTTTACTCCAGTGAAAGGGATATTCCTAGGGCTGCTCTCTGCCTCAGAGGCCAGCTCATGCTCTGTCTCAAGTGCACACAGTTCCAAAAACTGGGGTAGCTGCATCCAGGTTGCAAGCTGGGAATGGCCTCTGACCTGTGCTGGCTGCTCAGCCATACCGTGGAAGGGTTTGGAGAAGACCTGGGCTGGCCTTGAGCTGCAGCCATATGGGTAGGAGACTGGAACTGTGTCCACAACCAAGGTGGAGCTAGTAATGCTGTTCCTGGGTAGTTAGTTAAGATTAATTTTAAACATAAGCCATGAGGTTTACAATTTCTTATAGTTATGTCACGTCAATTATTTTATATCTGGAGGGATTCAGAGATCCTATTAGATACTTGGGAAAATGTCTGTGCACTTTCTGAGTTTTATATTCCCTGCTTTCATAGTTTTCAGGTCTGAGTTTCACAGGCTGGCATTGTTATGTAAGAGAAAATATTGTCTTTTATCAGTTTTCAATTTGCCACATATCATTTCATTAATTAAGTGCTTTGTTCTTGTCTTACAAAAGAGAGAAAATAATCAGTTCTAATTCCATGTGATGACAAATATAATTTGCTAATAACCTGACAAACAATATGGGCTAGAGCAGCAGGAAGCAGAAATAATAAGTGAATTCATAGACAACAATTACACTTTCATATAAGTCTCTATACTAGCCTGTAAGGAGATTTTTTATTTCCTTACGTTTTATTATTCCTAGGTGTGCCGACCAGTTCATCCATTCAAAGCATATGTTGCAGGACATAATGCATCAGCAAACGATGATGCAAGGCAAGCTGATAGCACTGGCCAGGGCATAGTACACTCTTTGTCTCCTGGCTTCAGTGGCCAAAACCAAATTGTTGAATTATTTTGTGAGAGCACAATCTTGTCTTTCATTGAATTATAAAAGACTCTGCCAGGGTTATGTGCTATTTCCAGTCAGGAATATGGAGGCTTTAAATTCTTGCTGGGTACAAGGAGTACTGTGAAGATGAGGCAATGGGAATGATGCAGAATAAGAGTCTGGACTGAGTTTTTAATAGTGCTTAAAATAGTGATTCCTTACAAATCAACCAAAAGAGTCACATTTGCAAATGAAGAATAACAAAGATTCAAAAGATTCTTGTTAACTACAACTTTATTGTACTTGTGCTCTGCAAAATATATCTGATTATGTGTTGCAGAAGAATAATGTAAAGTTTCACTCATATAAGGCTTGTAAAATTTTATTTTATAAAATATGCTGGTTATATTACTGATGAGTCTATGCAAGTGATTTCACAGAAAAACTTTTAATATTTATCCTGTTGGGAATTCTTTGTATTCTACAGCTATTACTAATAATAAAAAATATTTAGGGATGGTTTTAAAAATTTTTTAAATTTTACTGAGTTCCATTTTTTGATGACCCACACTACACTGCATGGGATTTTTATGACCTGCAGTTTGAATGTTCAGTGTTTGGACAAATTAAAAAAAACTCAAGGGTGAATTGAAATATATTTCTCCACACCCAAACTGTCCAGCATCAAAGCCTGCTACCAATGCCTTTGCAGAGCTTAAAGTTAGTGTAACATCCTACTAACAAAGGGTGGTGGGATGGGTTTGAACCCTACACAGAGGAATAATGCTTATATTTTTAAGTGGGGAAGCCAGGGAATAAAAGGACATTTTTAGGAAGTTCATGGCTGACTTAGAATTAAACCTTACCTTTCCTGATCTTTAGGCATAAAGTAATTTGGTAAGGAAATTCAAAGTCTGGAAGGAACTATTTCATTGCAGTTTGGTGTAAAAAAATCAACCTCCTTCTCTCACCAAATTCAATCCACATTACTAAGTTACATCGAAACCACATTTCCATAAGCATCCTCTGTGTTTGAGAGTGGATCTCTCTCCCTGAAGGATGTTTACCGATGTTGGTCCAGTGGTTATTACTTTCAATGAAAGGAAAAGAAAATGGTCAGACCTAGAGAGGATGGCACAGCCTTCCTCGCTGCTCGGGTCTGTGCGGTGCCTCCCATGTGGTTTTCAGACAGAGCAGTTAGGGACTCATGCTCCCCCATTCAGCCTTGAGGGGGCTGCAAGGCTGAAGACAGGACTGCAAAGCTTCAAATACAGAACTCAAAGACACCATTGTGCAGAAAAGGACTTTAAACAGTTGCTGAATTTTAAGTTCGTGCTTAAATTCAAAGCATATCTGTGAGGTTATAAGATTTGTGCAATGCTTTTGGAAATTTAGAGCTGTTGTAGAAATGTTTTAGAAACTTTAGTAATGTTGTAGGAATTTTGTAGAAATGTTGTAGATATTTTTCCATATGATGATTACAAATCCGGGGGTATCTGCATTTAAACACAATCACAGTCATATTTCCAAGCAGTAGACCTCAACCTGGTAACATTGTTTGTGAAAGGACAAAATTTTGTACACATCAGAATGGGTATACTTCCTTTCTGTTTATTACAGAGATAATCCTTTATTTTATTTTTAAAACTTAATGTTTAAATAGAATTAGGATTTTTTGTTTAATTTGACAATTACAATAGCGGCAAATATTAAATTAGGTGTGGTGCATAGTAATTTTTATCAGCATAGTATAGCAGAATAAAGATCTTTTTGAGAGATCACACAGCTTCTACAATTTGGAAAGTAAATAAAGAAGCAAAAATAAACCTGCCACATCTCCTCATTTGAACTTTCCCAGACTGAGCTTAATCAAAGTGTGGGTTGCACAGAGAGCAGAGTACGTGGTTTGGTTTGCAGAGGCTCCAGAAGAGTGCTAGGCTTCCTGTTTTGCATAAACAAATTGAAAAGGTTTTATCTCATTACTAGCTTAAATGTGAGTAAGCAGAGCAGAGTATTACTTTATGTTCAGAGTGAATGATGGGACATTTCTTTGCAGTTAATATGCTCCCACTTTGCATATGGACATATTTCTAGAGTCACAGATTGCCTTTATGCTCAAAATTATTTTTGAGGTGAAGATAAGCTGTTGTCCAAGCCTATGCCATAGGATAGCTGTTTTTGGTTTGGTGTTTGTGTCTTGTTGGAATAACATGGGTTTGTTTGTTCTGTAGCCATTCCAGCCCACCCACATCTTGGTGGTTTGGCCCTTCTGCTTGTCTGCAGGTGTGCCCATTGCTGACCTCATTCAACCATCTATTTGCAGTCATAAATACATCTAACCTAATGTTTGGCCATATTTGTGTTGTGATATCCTTGAAATAGAAAAAACCCTGAACAATTAATTGCTTCTTACAAAGGAAAACTTTTTCCTACCCAGTGTTCATCAAACTAGGTGTTTTTTTAGCTGTGGCACGAAATGATTGTAAATTTTCTCTTTTATTTTGGGCATCACCACACACTTGGAAGTACCTCTGCTGTGTCACCTGCCTGTTCTTTCTCAGTTCAAATGACCATCTTTGTTAGTACTTCCTTTTAAAATATATGTAAAGTGCTTAAAAGTTTTCAGATGTCAACATGAAAGCAAATTATAATTAATTCTGTACTGCTTTTTTATGTCTAAAGTGCTAGGCACTCTAGCTAAGATTTTCTGTGGCTTAGAATTGGCCTAATTCTGTCAGGCAGGGGAGATTTTGTTGTTCACTTGAATATGACTAGAGTTAACATAAAATATTTGGGTTTTCTCTCTGAAAATTCAATTCCAGAGCTACCTAGATTTATTTCAGGATGTTTTCCTATAAAAATTGTATCATCCATGGAGAGAAGTAGATTTAATTTTTATGCCAGAATGAAATCCAGAAGCATTTTGTTTTATGAGGGAACCCTTTAATGTATTTTAAAAAAATACTGGTAGTGTTAATACAACCCACCCCAGCTGTCATTGGTATCCTGTGCTACTGCCTAAGCATGTGAAGTAGCCATTAACACTGCTGTCAGGTGGGAAACTCTGTGTGCTTCAGCTGTGACAAGAGAGTTCCAGTGCAAAGTGTAACTTAGTGTAAAAAAAAACCTGGATAATGCACGAACTGCAAGTACAGGCTTTTTTCCCCACAGTGACCTTGTTTTCATTTGATCCTAACCTTCACAAAATTTGGGTCTTTAAGGCTGAAATAGACAGTGTTCCAAACTGGATTGCTTTTGCGCTCTTGTAAAAATTCTTGGCTGAACAAAATTTGTTGTCCAGCACTTCACCGAGGTTGGATAAGTGCAGAAATGAAAGTAGATGGAGAGGTAGAGGTCAAAACTCATGCCTGAGAAAGAAATGCTAAGTATAATAGGACAAAATACAGGTTTTAGGGGTAAACAATGACAATGGAGAGAAGTGCGAGAAATTAGAGAAAAATATGAATGAATATTAGCACAGATTTCAGAGGCGAATGCTGGAATGTATTAGTCATTCAAGAAAAAAAATTTAAAAGAGAAGTACATACGTATGGGATAAGACTATATCAAGACTGTTTCCTTCCCAAATCCACAGTTAGACATCGTAGCTCTGTGGCTGGCTGTGGCTCTAGCTTTCCAAAAATGACTCATGAAAGTCGCTTTTGAAATTGTGTATATCAGTACTTGCAATTGTCTTAATGAGTTCATATGGTGGAATTCAGTGCTGGGACTCTAAAGAGGCAAAATCAGTGGACAGAACAAGCTGGACAATTAATTTTATTTCATAGGATATGAAGTTTGCATATACACATGACTGTTTGTGTGGTGCAATCATTAATGAGTCAGATATGTTTTCCTTAGCCCCTGAGTTTTAGGGCAGTCGTCAGATGATTGAACATAGTGTAGGAAAGACTAGGATAGGGTATTTCTCACACAAGTTAAAAGATATATATGTAAAATAGTCAGGAAAATACTAGAAGAGAGGGAATGGTTTCATGGTTAGGAAAATTGGCAATTGTGAAAATGGGATACTATTCCTGCTTTTACTGATAAGTTCTTATTAAAAGTGGTCAAATTGCTTTGACCAAAATTTTCTGTTGGGCACTAAATACTCATTTTTGGATTTTCTACAGTGGGCCAGATTGTCAAAGTGCTCTCCCAGCTACAGTTTAAAGTCGTTGGTAGTGTGCTTTGCCCATATAAAACCCTGTACAAATACAAAGTAGTTAAGGAAAATCAGTAGTTTTATTTCATTTGTGAGGAACCAAATATCTGTGGAAAGTTTTTCCATTTTTGCCCATTATCTCCATGCCATGATAGGAAAAAGCCATTTCCCCTACAGTCTATTCCACTTCTGAAGTCAATTAACATTTTTGAAACACTTAGATAACTTTGGTGAAAGCTCTAACTGGCTCCAGAGGAATTTGTTAATTTCCCTTTTCAGTTTAGTGTTGAAGTATCACACTAAATAGTTCAATATTCTTTACTATGGGAGGTATGAGTATGATGCAGAAAAAAAATTGATACCATACTCCAGTGTATTCTTATGATGGAAACAAATTAATTGCCCAGTGAAGCTTTCAGTTTAGGAAGAGTTGAAATTAAGTGCTTGATTTCACTATTTGAAAGGGGTTTTCAATTTGGTTTGGGAAAGGATGGAAGGGGGAAAAAGAGAAAGGCCTTTATAAAATATATTTAGAAAGTGAATTTCCTTTGGTCTATGGTGGTGAAAATTACTTGACAGGCAGATTATGGATATGTGGGGCTCCTAACCAGGAATATCATAGCTAAATTTGTTCCCATTAAAATCAATAAAATATCTTGGATTGCTTCTAGAAATGTTTGTGGTGTGTATTGCAACAAGTATTCATTCTCCACAGTTCAGAACTGCTCTTGGCCAATGGGATTGCAAAATATCTGTCAACTTTGGCTGACAGCCTAACGTTGCCACAGCAATTTTTCTCTTTAATGAGTAAAATAGGTGATGTTTATAGAAAAATAACTGTCTCATGAGAAGCTGTGCAAAACGTTCCATTTTAAGCCATTCTGTTTATATATAGTTTCGTTGTTTGTTTTCTTTTCTTTTTACTTACTACTGTGGACATTTGCATGAAAACAGGATATTTCTCCTTCAAATTGCAGTCATGGACAGAATAGCTACTATACCAAAATGGAGCCAACCCACTTAAAACAAAAACCCAACCATTTTACTTACCAAATCTGTTTCTTCTGTGCATGCAAAGTTTTGAGCACTTATTTTCCTACCTAAATTTAGGGGCTGGTTTTTTTTGCATTAGCTCTGTAAAATCAACAAAACCATATGGATGTAATAAAGTGAGAATACATTTCTGCAAAGATTAAATTATTAAAAATTCATAAATAACATTTATGTTTTAATATTTACATTTTTATATTTAATATTTATGTGACATCAGGGATAAGAGTATATTTTGTTATATGTGCTGGCTTTTTCTTTTTACGCAGCCCAGAAACAATGATAAATACTCAGGAGAGAGAGATAAATAGAAAAGCTGAGTCCTGGTTTTGGTTGCTGATGATCAATAGAATTAATAAACACAAAGAACATTGGAGTTCTCTCTGATGGACAAATTTGATTTTTCAAAGTCTCAGGTTGAGTGTAATATTCTACCAATTAGGGACATACACTTTTACTGACAAGTTGCATATTTTCTCTGTTTTGGCAATATCTTATAATGCCCTGAAGATTACTTTAGGTGTCCTGGGATGAACCAGTGTGCATTAACACAAGTGTACATTAATCAGTGTGCATTAACACAAGTGTACATTAAACAGTGTACATTAACAGGGTACATTAACACAAGTGTACATTAAACAGTGTGCATTAACACCCATGTTCCTGTATGTATTTACATCACTTAACACCTTAGTCCCTGGCTTCAGGCCTGTGTGAGTGCCCAAGGAAATTTCTCAACTGCCCAGAGAGCTCTGTGTCATTTGTTTCTCTGGCAGGAATGAGAAGGAGAGTGAGTGAGGTGTGCTGCCAAATCCCCAGCCCCTGTAAGCCCTCATCCTGGCAATCAGGATCCTGGATCACAGAGCCTTACAGCTGGAGACAGCTCCAGACAGAGCCCTCTTACAGGGGCTCTGCCCTGTAGGGGCTCACTGCCCTGGGCTGGGAGACTGCCTGCAGTGGCTTGTGACACACAGCATGCTTTTCCTGCCCCTCCTCCTCTCAGTCTAAGGTGCTTCTCTGAAAGCTGATACCTATCTGTGCAAAATCCACTGGATGAAGCTGTCATCTGTTTGTACAACTGCAGGATTTATATTCACTAATAAGTACATATTCCCTCTCTGGTTAATAAATGGAACGCCAGGACTGCAGGGCAGGTGAGCATAGTCCTCTGACTGTAAAGATTTGCAGGGAAATTAAAAATGGGCAGGCTTTTGTTTGTACTTCACAGATCAAGTTTTTGAATTCCAGGAGTGCCTCTGCTTCCCACTGCTACCTGTAAATCTTTCAGACAACATATTTTTCTCACTTGAACAAAGGTGTTCCACTGAGCTTTCCCAGTGGAACCAGCCTGCATTTGGCTCTGAGAGCCCAAACAGTCTCTTTACTTCATTGGGGCCATATGAATTTGTGCTTTGCAAATAAAAATTATAAAAACTATGTAAAATATACCTCTCAATTGGCTCTTTGGAGGAATTAGTTGCATTTATTCCTATTTTATAACTGTTCTGTATGTAATTTGCACTCAACAACTTTTAAGGTTGTTTTTATTTTGAGCAACTAATAATTCATGTTTTTTCATCCTTGTAGGATTTGACACGGGATTGTGGCTTGATGAAATGTTTGCAAAGTAATTCAGCATAAATAGGCCAGTTAGTTTCTTTGGTTATCTCTTGGTGATATTCAGCTCCCACCTATTTTTTCAGTGCTGCTTTGGCAAACTGTTACAGATTTCAGCAGCAGTCAGTTCACGGTAATTATATCCTATAATACACCAAGTAAATAAATGATAAATCAGCAAATGTTAACCAAACAAGAAATGCAACCCCGGGCACTAACTGGGCTTGAAATTCTCCTGGGTAAACACAGCAGGTGAGCAAAAGGGTATGACAAATAGGGTAAGAATTTCTTAAAGCCTGACTGCCACAAGTATGTCAATGGAGCTGAATCAGCATGGGAAGGACACAGTAATTTACTGTTGATTCAAAAGCCAGTAGCTCACTGCTAGGCTTCTGGGTGATGTGGAATGCATCAGCTGGAAATGCAGATGACTAACCTTGAGGGACTGCTGCTTCTGCTGCTCTTCAGCCCAACTCTTGTGCTGCTCCTTTCCAGGGACACTTCTCTGGAAACAACAGCATGTCATAGAGCTGTTGGGATGGCCTACAGTCAGACCAGCAGCCAAAAAATGTGAATGATACCAGTCATCTTTTTAGAAGTTGCAGTTTTACTATTTGCCTTTCTGAATTGAAAAACATTGATTTTGCTTTGCCTTTATCAGGCCGAATACATGGTAAATATATATGTATGTCATGTGTACAAATTATTGTTTAGCAATATAATTTATATTTCTTTGCTGTAGGATTTCTTACATAAAATATGCTTTTCCTATGCTATCCCTCCAACATTTTCCCCACTAGAAACAAGGCCTTTTTCTGCCTTTCTTCCTCTCACCTCTATTTTTCCGTATAGACATACATTTAGTTCTTGTGTTGATGGTTACTTTACTCTTAAGTTACATCTCTGCCTGACCTCCAGCTTTTCTCTGTTTTCATTGTCAGCTCATGGATGCTATGACTGTAGGACTGTGCTGACTGACCCCTCTGGAGTTTTCACTTCGCCATGCTTCCCCAGTGACTATCCCAACAGCCAAGCCTGCAAGTGGATCATCCGAGCACCTCATGGATTTATCATCCAGCTAACATTTATTGATTTCGACATTGAAGAAGCTCCAGGCTGCATTTATGATTCACTGACATTAGACAATGGAGAAAGCCCAATGAACCTTTGTGGCATCACTGCCAAAGGATTATCCTATAATTCTACAGGAAATGAAATGATTGTGTCATTTAAAAGTGACTTCAGTATCCAAAAGAAAGGTTTTAATGCCAGCTATGTACGAAGTAAGTAAGTCCAAAGCATTTCATCCCATTATAGATGTTATAAGGAAATGTCCTATAAGGATTAGAATGACTTCCCAAAGGAATCAAGTCCTCCATAAGAAGAGAATGGATGGGTGAGGCTGCACTTTACAGGGTTATCTTGTGTCTTTTATTAGCTAATTTATTTTTCTGTGGATCAAAATTATTTTATTCCAGGACATGACAAGAAGTGTGTTAGAAAACCCTTTCACATGCAAAGATTTTAGGCCTGACAGTTCTCTCCCTGCCAAGTTATGCTGGAGGATTTGGAAGCAGGATAGGCGTCTTTCAGGTCAGCACACCTGCAGAAGGACAGAGAAACCTAAATGGAGAGCATGAGAGACAACTTAGTTGAGCCAGAAAGATCAGCCTGGACCTGTGGCCCAGTGT
Source organism: Agelaius tricolor (assembly GCF_023055355.1). Lineage (NCBI taxonomy): Eukaryota > Metazoa > Chordata > Aves > Passeriformes > Icteridae > Agelaius > Agelaius tricolor. The sequence goes on from NW_027269261.1 coordinate 52,716,618, forward strand.
AACTCCCAGCAGTGGGGAGAAGTTTGTGCAGAAAGCAGAACTTCTCAGATTTCATCCAGCCTCTGGAACAAACTCCCAGGGACGAGCTGACGTAGCAAAATGGCTACCTGTCATCCCAGTTCCTTGACCTTTCTTTCCCTTCCCTAAATATGTAACAATGGTTTTAAAGATTTTAAAAAGACACTCATGCTTTTTTCCCTAGAAGATAAGCGTGCAAATAATTTCTGATTGGAGCATTAATTAGAATTAATTAGACAGTAAAGGGCAGTGAGGTAACAAAGGGCATTAGGACAGTCACTGCCAGGCCCCATGTGTGGCTCACTGTTCATTCCACTTCAGGGTTATGGTTTCCAGTGGCCTGCTCTCAGTAGACTTTCTTTTTGTAGTGGTTGCACACCTTAAACTGAGCACTAGCATTTAGCCTTTATATTATTGTAGCACAGTAATGTGCTGCAGGTTGGCTTGCTGTAAAAACACAGAGCAGGGAAGTTTGGCAGTTCTCTCTTCAGTCACAAGCACATCTTCCTCATGATTATTTAAAAATATTTATTACACATTTCATATATTTTAAAATAATTAAGATAGTAAATCCCAGGAATCATAAGACAAAAGTAGGCATAATTATGTCATCAAAATCTTTGTGCAGTCCTGAAAAGAAGAAAGGTAACATCACAGGGAAGCTAAAAATACTTCTCTCTATTAAGTCCTTTCATGCTGACGAAATGGGTCTACTTCTCTCTAGGTCCTTTCATGCTGACAAAATAATGTAGTAATAACTGTAGGAGCACCTGTTTTCTTATTAGAGTCAAAGCAAATTTTCTGAAAGGCTTCTATTTGAAGAGGCTTTCTATTTGAAATTAACAAAACACTTGCTGTATTGTAAGAAGTTGTAAAATCAAGTGGATCATAAAAAATTATATGGAGTCAGATTATGCAAAATATTTAATATTTTAATGTTTAAATATCACTGTAAGAGATGAGTTACAATTGGAAATAAAAGATGCAATGTTGACCTCAGCTGTGTTTAATAAGAAGAAAAGTCTACAAACATAGGCAGAAAACCCTTTGTGTATATATACCTAGACTAATGTATTATAATGGAAGCAAGAATATTACCTCCAAATTGAGTAGTACCTTATACTCATGGATAGGACCATCAAAATTAAATAGTCTTGGAAGATAGCCTTTTATGTTGAAAAAGAAGGCTATTCTCCAGTGCCAGTAAAAGTACCAAAGACCTTCACCAGTGGCTTATATTTTAATTTTTCACAAATATATTAGTTCAGAAGCTCTGTGTTAAGTCTTGCTGTTAAGCACCTAGGTTGAGACTGGCTTCATTTGGTTTCATTATTCCAAATATGTAACTTTCACCTGACATCTTGATTTTGACTGTGGATGCTGGGAGAGCTGTCTGCATTCTTCTAGGGCAATTTATAACTGTATTCTACTTATTGCTCACAGTTGTGCAATTGTGTTACTTTCAGAACATAGTTGCAGACAAAGATCATAGTAAAACTTAACCTGGAAATGGATACAGAAAGGAGTCTGGGGAAAGGGATCATAATGTACTGCTTTCCTTTCAAGTTAAAAAAGCATGTGGAAAATAGCACATCAATGTGCACACACACTGAAATGACAATGCATCCACATGGCAGATGCCTGTGCTATGCTTGCAAAGAGTTTCCACAGGCATCCAAAAGATTGCACACCCCTTCACTTCACATCATGTGAAAAATTGCACACCCCCTCACTTCACATGAAGTTTCAAAGCTTGTAGTTCAAGCTGACACCATCTTTAACTACCAAAAATGTGACATGGCAGCAAAAGCATTAATTTCACCCAGAACTAGGGGAATGCTGTTATATTTTTTTCCATTTCTAAGAAATTACATTTTATATATAATAATAAAATTAACTAGTTTGTTCCACTTTGAATTTCAGAAAGTAATGCAAAATTGGAACGTAAAAGGCCATTCAAAGACACACAATTTGCTGTCTAGAAATGAAGTTTAAAAAGACATTAGTGATACAAACATCCTAGTATGCAGCATGTACACAAGACAAAATACACGTGGGGAAAGACAGACAAGAGAGTGAGTTGTGGGAGGGAATTAGTTGGGGAATAAAACAAGTTTTGTGTGACTGCTCAGTTTTATTTAAGTTTCAAACTGAGTTTTCCAGAGTCCTGTTGTCCATATCAAATTGGCTACCCACAAAAATGTTTGTTTCCTGCCTGCCACCTCCTGCAACACACCAGTAGCAGATGGACAGGCCATATCCTCAGCTGCAGTAAACCAATCTAGCTTTGCCAGTCTTAGGGGAATTATCTCAATTTACACCACATGAAGAGATGTCATGGTAAAAAATTTCCTAGTAACACTTAACTGTAAGTAATAACTCCACCAGTAAGTAGAAGTCAGTCACCAAAAGGGGAGGAAGGAGAGCCAACAGACCTGTGTTAGTACAGAAATGCTTGAGGCAATTTAGCATACAGTTAAGTAGGACTGCATTAGCCCAAATGAAAAGCACAATTCACTGAGGTAGTAACAAAACACCTCCAAATATACTGTGTATGTAGACATTTGCAGACCTCATTAAAGTTTGGCACATTTCTTCCAGCCTCAGAGACAGGGAAGATGAAAGCTGGGGAGCTAGAAACAGCAGAAGGCACCCCTTGAGAACCAAACTATACTGAAAAGCCCATCAACTGGCAGGAGACCAGTGCTCCCTGCAAGGGATTATAAAATAGAGCCAAAGGACTTCTGGCTTGTTCATGCATTAGGGGGTGTATGAGATGTGAGACAGGGAGATGCAAGTAAGGTAGATGTTTGTACATTCTTCATAAGAAAATGTATCAAAAAACTCCATGCCCATTGTAATCCAGGTATCACAGAACAGTCTAAGTTGGAAGGGACCCAGAAGAATCAACTCCAGCTATGGTGTGAATGACCCATACAGGGATCAAACCCACAACCCTGGCATTATTCACACCATCCTCTAACCAGCTGAGCTCATCTCAGGATCTTCTTAAGAGAAAAAAATGTAGCATCATTCTGAAAGCATTCTGAAACATCTGGATGAGTATTCCAAGAGTACATGTATATTCTTCCTCAGAGAATAATCAGTTTCTCTGATACTAACATTTAAATTCATCGATGTGATGACTGACTGTGCCACAGCAACCAGGAAAGTGATCTGCACTTAATATTGATGGCAGGATTCAGTTTTCTCCATGTGGACAAAATACTTGTCAGTTTTGTCTTTTCAGTATATGGGGAAGCTGCCAGTGGTTAAATCTGTACAATGAATACAGCAAAATGGAGTAGACTTCTTCAGTAGGCGAGCAAAGTCCTTCCCGTTTATTTCTCTTTCTGCACTGTTTAAATGTGACCAGGTGGTCCATAACTTTTCTGAACACCTGGTCTGGATAGTGCTCGTGTGAATAAGCTTTCTTCTTTTTCTAGTCTTGAATCCTTACACTTCTTCTGGAACACTTTCCATGTTACGTAAAGGAGCTTACAGTATAATTAACCCGCTAAAAAAATGCCCCTGTTTTCAATGGAGAGTTGAACGCATTTTCTATCTATAAAATTGTTACAGCATGCTTTTTCCCTTGGGAAGAAAAATAAATCTATGAAGTAAATCCAGTAACTATAAAAGCCCAGTATTTTTCTCTCTTCCCTCCTATTATGCAGTTGCTGGGTTGGCAGATAATGCGCAATGCTTTATGTTATTTTACTATGTAATATATTGGTCAAATTATGTTCTTATGTATATCCAAATATGGTAGTTTGGAGCTCAGAGTCTTTGCAAGCAGCTGGCAGAGAATTTGCAGTACCACAGACAACACAGAATCCTTATACACCATGTATCTGTGTCTTTTCCTGGGTATGGCGTGACAGTCACCCTTCCCTCAGGTCTCACACTCTCATGTTTGAAAGGGTTTTATTTCAATCTGAGAAGAGAATAGGTGTCGTAATTAGTATCTCATGACATCACTGATAAATCCCAGAGGAGACTGGGAATTAACTACTGTGGCAGTTATTCTTCATGTTCTGCAAGAAACAGTTTCATTTCCAGCATATACACTGTGAAAATGTGTAAGAGGTAGCAGACATTTGCAGGAGATACGGGTCTGAGGCAGAACTGAGGAGCCAGAAGTAAAACTGAGGGCTGTTGCAATCTGTACCAGACACCTTTGCATGAATGGTAACCAGAAACTTTTCTGAGGAGAAATTTGCTGTAAGAGTTTTGCTGCCATAAATGTGACAATAAAACTGAGCATAGTGATATTCTCTTTTGAAAAATAATGTTCTCTGAAATACAGTGAACAGAATTTTCATTCATGTACTCATGGAGAAAAAGTATGTCATGTGATACTTTCTTATTTAGTGGTTGTCATTTTGCCCATGCAAATGAGTATACGTAAGAACAATTAAAACAATTCTGCCTATATACCCTTACAGCAATATATAAATTGCTGTAGGACTAGAAATTTCTAGACACTTGTGCAAAGTCCAAAACTACTGATCCAACTGTTAGTAAATAGGGAACAGCTTGGATAGAAATATTCATGAGCACACAATTGCAGTATTCGACCAGAAAGCTGCTGTGGACAAAATGAGAAGATGCCTAATGCTGTGCAGAAATTCCCATTAGCTGAATTCAGCAACAAAAGGCTTCAGTTTGCCAAGGAATGTAATGGGGCCTTTCTTCTATTGCGATATTTAAAAGAAGGAAGGCCCAAACTTCACTGGTGTAATGCATGCAGACAACTAATTAAAATAATATATTTTAAAAGCACGTCATACTGTGTTTTTCAAATAACTGGTTTATTCCATTGCTTAATGCATCCTTACTAGATGAATGAGAAGTAATTTTTATTAAATGAGCTGAAGCAGAGTTGGAGGTCAGTAGGTAATATGTCCTAATATTGCTCTTAATACAACTTAGGGGGTTGTTAACTTGGTGTCACACAGGATTCTCTGTGCCATTGAAAGGATTGCTGCATATTTCAGCTGAGTTCACTCCCAAGTCAAATTCCCCTTGGTGTGTGCTGCTGGTGTATTACAGTGATAAAAACGACCTGATGAATGTTTGATTTAATGAACGTTACTTTAACCCCTGCTGCCAGTCTGCCTTTATTCCTATATGATGAAATTTTTTTTGATAGTTTACGCATCTGCTCTTGGTTCTAGTTGCCGTGTCCCTGAGGAATCAGAAAGTCATCATTCCCCAGGTTCCTGACATTGATGCTGTGTCTGTGGCAGAGACCGTCTCAGTGCCAGAGCTCAGACAGTTTACACTGTGCTTTGAGGCAACCAAGGGCAACAGTGATGACAACGACGACTGGAAGGTTTTCTCCTACACTGATGCATTGTTGAGAGAGCTCTTCAGCTTCGGGAAGACCACAAAAGGCCATTTTCTGTCCATCTCAGGCACACAGTGCATCCTTAAGAATGCATTGCCCCGAAATGCAGAGTTTTTCACAGGAACCTTTCAACAGCTGTGTGTTGTATGGGACAGCTTCTCGGGCACTATAGGTATATATGCCAAAAACACCTATCATGTGGTGGACTGTCCAGAGATCTATGACAAAGTTATCCCTGGAAATGGGAGGCTGGTGCTGGGCTCTAACAGCAATGAAGTGAGCTCTCTAAATGGGGACATTTACAACTTCCGCCTCTGGAATTTCACCATGAATGCGCAAACACTGGCCAACCTCAGCTGCGATGTGAAAGGAAACATTGTAGACTGGGAAAATGAATTCTGGAGTATTCCAACTTCAGTGCTGAAAGCAGAAAACAATTTGAGTTGTGGTGAGTATGCCTTGCCAAAACTTTTTTGCTTATCCTCCCCCCCACACTTCTGTATTGTGCTGAACATACCACATACCAAGATAGAAAAAAATGAGAGCATTCCCATGAAAGAAAAATAGCAAGGTCTTACCTTTATTAGAGTTTAGCTCAACTCTTACCATAAACAGAGGCTTTGAAAGGGTATGGAGTTGAGTCCTTAAAGGAAAAGGACAACTCCCCTAAGTTTATTGAGCTACATGAAATGATCTGCAGATCAAAGATTTCCTAAACACTCCATATTGGCTCATTCAAAAGGGGAATAATGGTGAGTACCTACTAGCCTCAGATAAGATTACTGTGGTCTCTGGAGAAAAAAATGTATGTTAGCTAATTAATTACTAAATGTTTTTGAACCTGCCCTTTGGCCCTTTGATTAGCCAGCGGAGCCCATGCTAGCCTCATGCTGTATATGCAGAGGCAGCAAAAGCATTGACAAAAGCAGTGCAGAGGTGACAGGAAGCTAGAATAAAATATTAAATTAGAAGAGATGGACAGGAAGGAAGAGTTAGAGATAAAAATCATGATATTTTTTCTTCATGATGACATATTATCAGTCCTTTTTAGCTGGTACTTACTGAAGGTGTTTTTTCCTGGAGATTACTCCAGAAGATAAATTTCAATACATTTACCAACCTAGTCTCATTTTATGTCTCAGACACTTGATTCACATAAATGTCCTGGAGTGTTTTTTGTACATTTGATAGAGCATCTGTCAGCATTCTGAGAATCCTTAGTTTAGAAGAGAAGCTGCCATCGCTAAGGCATTCTAGCTTCTGTATCTAGTAGTTCTTGAGGGATTAAGGTGGCTAAAAAAGCTGCTTTACTTGCTTTATTTTACTCATATCAAAGTGGGTGATGCTCAATCACAGCTAGAACTACTAAGAAAGATCTTAACATGCCTCTGCTAAAAAAAATTAAGCAACACCTCTATGAAACCCCAAGCAACTAGGTACCTTTGCTTTTCTACCAGAACAAAGAAAAGGCTGATCTGACCATGAGTGATGAACAAAAACATTTTTTCTGGATAATGTTTTGGAGGGTTTTTTTTGACAAAAAAAACCTGTTTCTATTTCATTTGTATAAACTGACCTGATAGAGAATAACTTCCCAGAAAATCATGCTATGAGGCAACTGACTCACTAGCCAGTCTTTTTCTTTCTTTGACATGAAATCACCCTCTATGATACAGGCTTTCCTGAGCCATAGTATTCCTGAAAGAAAATTCTGGGTGCAGAGCCATTTCAAAGATCATTACTAATCCCAGAGATGAAATTGTTAGAATTGTCTTCCATTCCTCCTCTCAAGTAAAAGCCTTCTTTGTAAAATCAGCCTTCAACAGGAGAGTTGATGAGTCAGGCTATCAACCATGAATAAACCACTGACATTGGGGAGCTGACTCTGATTAGGCTTCATTTAACAGCAGTGAAAGGATTTATGCAGCAAAGAGTTTTTCACACAGCTCCAGTAATGCTTCACCAGGAAGTGGCCTGTAACTTAAAAAAAGCCCAAGCATTTAGCAGTGATCTCAACATATCTTTGCCTGAACAGTGCTTACATTTTCAAGGGGTATTATTTTTATAGTTTTTCAGACAAAACTTTTACAAGTAGATTTATGGGGCATAAAACACCAGCAAATTGTTTCAGATAATCTTTTCATAGTTTTACCTTTTATTAGTTTATTCCTTAGACTAATGTTTTCACAGCTGTGCAGTTGTGGTGAGGTGTTTGCATAAGACTTGACAGAATTCTGGTTTTATTGCCATACCTTTGTGCAGATGGCATGTAAAGGTATGCATACACAGCCTAGGTATCCAGATTATCTTAAAACAAGTAACCTAGGTAATGATAGAAGTATGGCTACTGCCCACCAGTTCAGAGTTTGGTGCCGGCAAACTGAGGAGCATTTAATCAACTTCTGGTTCTGATTCTGAAGTCTGCACTGGCCACAGCTATAGCAGGATAGGATCTACTCATTTTAAAGGTAACATGGCCACATATCTGTCCATGCCTGCAATTGTTCGTTTTTTCATGTGCATTTCATGGGTTCTTCATTCCCAAAGGCCAAAGGAATCCTTAATTTTGCTCTCAGATTTAACTCAGTGTGGGATGTGTCTGACTTAGGCAGCTGGCCAATGTTTCAGGCTAAGATAATTGCCCTCAGTGCTGTTTATGAATAGTAGAATCAAAAAGGCTATTCCACAGGTCAGTGCATCGCATGCTGGAAAGATGTCTCAGTGAAGTCAAAGTTCTTTTGCTGTGGGAGTGCCTGTTCCTCTCCACTGGCTATAAAGTCTAGCATGACAAGCAGAAATGGATGTCTGAGTTTTAGACATTTGAACTGAGATGTATCACACAATGTGTCTGTAATATGGGTTCATGGGGTCACAAATCCTGTCAGCAAATCTGCTCCAGAATGGGTTCCTGTCTTCATGGGTACACAGCTCCTGCCAGGAGTCTTCTCCAGTTCCAGTTTTCCATGGAGCAACAGCCTCCTTCAGGCATCCCCCTGCTCTAGCATGTGGTGGCTGCAGGTGGATCTCTGCTCCACCATGGACCCCATGGGCTGCAGAGGCACAGCTGCTTCCCCATGGTCTGCACCACGGGCTGCAGGGGAATCTGAGCTCAGGCACCTGGAGCACCTCCTGCCCCTCCTTCCTCACTGGCCTTGGTGTCTGTGGGATTTTGCTCTGACACATCCTCACTCCTCTCTTGGCTGCAATTGCTGTTGGGCAGTAACTTTTCCCCCTTTTAAAATCCATTATCCCAGAGGCACTACCATTGCTGCTTACAAGCTCAGCCTTGGCCAATGCATCCATCTTGGAGCCGGCTGGCATTGGCTCCATTGAACATAGGGAAAGATTCTGTGAGAGTCTTCTCAGAGAACTTCCCCTGGTACCTCCTTGCTGCCAAACACTTGCCATGCAAAATCAATGCAATAGTCTTCTGACTTAAATGTTTTGTAAATTTGGATTTGATTTTTTTTTAGTTTCACCAAATAAAATCACAATCTTGTTTAAAATACTCAGTGAAGAAAATATGAACACCCACAGTATTTCCATCCAACTCCCAGGTCATCTTTCTCTGTTACACGACAGGGGTGAAACAGAGTAGGTTTTGATACTGACTGTTTAATATTAACAAAATTATTTTGGGAGAAAAAACCCACCTCATGGAGGGTATAGTACACTTATTTAGAACATCCTTCCTGGAATTCATAAGAATTGTACCGAGAAAGTGAATTTGCCTCTCTCTCTTAATCCATTAAAAAAAATCAGTGAAATTTAATATTTGTTGAGGATCATTTAATATTTGTTGTTTTAATTACACTCTATATTTGTTGGCAACACATGTAATGTTATCTGGGTCATGATACAATTTCTGTGTCAAAGCTCCATGCTTCATTTGTTCTTGCATCATAGGAAATATTTTCTTAGCTAGCTTTACAAGCCGATGGGTGGTGGCTGTTTAATTTTGTGGAAGGATAGTGTGTTTCATGAGAGAACCTCATTGACTCAATATGATTCTGAAGTAGCAAAGCAAAAGCCAAAAGGGCAAAACTCCTAGCGGGTTCACATTTTGCCAGAGCTGTATGGTCCCATTGTGTTCAACACAGTGTGCAAAGGCAGCTGTATCTGCAGCTGAACCTCTGGGATACGTGGAGTGTAATTAATGCAGTTGCACCAGTTCTTTTTCTGTGGCCATTCTTGGGTGCCCTGGTTTTGTCTCCAGATCATCATCAAAGTGTAATGCTTGTTGTTATGAATAATTCTGTAGAGGTACAGACTTATAACATTATCTGTTTATAAGTCATGCATACCAGCATAATAATCACACCCTTGCCCAGGGCAGAGGAGCAAGTTTAATCACCTTTTATCTGGCTGGTGTCTGTCCCAGGCAGATTACTCACAAGTGTGTGCTGGGTAGCCTGTGCTGCAGCAGCAGAGCGTGGTCACTCCTCCCAGGCACACGTTGTTATGAAAATCACATAAATCCCGTGGCCATACTGACCCCTTTGCTTAAACCCATTTCACAGAGCACACACAGGCTGCATTCCTTTAATGTGATGTTATTCAGTGAAAGCTGAGAAAACTGCGGGAGGATACGTGAGTGACTTGCGAGTCAGCAGGGTTTTCAAGGATTCCTGAGCTGCAACAGATACTGAAAACTTGTAAGTCTTATAGGCAAATGGCAGTGTCAGTTTTGCAACTGAGAGAAATTAGGAAGAGGAATGTGTCGCTGTGGGATATAATATGTTTTAGGCCCAGTAACTAACCCTTTCTAAATTATTTGATTTCTCCTTTTAAAGGCTCATATCTAATTCCCTCTTCTTCAATTGAACCAACCAGTTGTGCAAACCTAGGAAGCCTTTGCCAAGGTAAGAAACCCAGATCCTTTTCACAGTTTCATCTTTGGGAAATCTTTATTTGCCTCAGGGTTTTATTCCATTTCTTTTTTATTATTGTTTATAAGAGGGTGAGTGGCAATAAAAAATAGCAAGGAAAGGAATTCTTTAGTCTCATCAAGTATGTGGGTGTCCTGTTCGTACAATATGTGGAAAAAATGTGATCACTCCCATGATAATACATTTTCCAAATAGTCTCAATTATTTCAAAGCTGAATTAACTGACTGCTTTCATTTCTTTCTCCACTTCTTTTCCTCCTGCACAGTAAGGAGGAAATTTTCACAGTAAAATATTTTCACAGTTAATATTTTCACAGTAAAATATTAACCAGTATAAGTAGTAGGTAAATCTGTAAAAAAAAAAACAACAAAAAAACCAGATGTAAATAAAGGAACTAGCTTTTATTCAGGGCTTTTTTTCAATAGGATATTTTATTTTGAGGCTAGATACTTTGAGATTAGCAAGTATAAGAAAATTACCATCAGACTGCAAAATTCAGCAGCTTTTAGAGAAAGAAACACATGCTACAGCACTTAGTGAGGGATTAGTAATGAAAAAATGACCATATATAAAAATTCATTATGTGTTTTTAAAGGTCAGCTCAGTTGAATGTAAGGAATAGGTGAATCCTATAGATTTCCATGTCACATGAATCAATGGGCATGCAAGGATGATTCTGCTCAGATGCTGAATTTCCATAAAACGTTACCCCATTTCCACGATGCCTTCATGAACCCCGGCCTTACAATGTGTTGGCATGCTATGTTAAACTTTAATTACAGCAGCAACTGCACCAAAAATATCTAGCTTTGTAACCTCTTTCCAGGTGAATGGTGGAAGAAAGAGACAGGAGAAAATAAAATATAAGAGGAGAACAAGAAGTCTTAGAACTCTTTCAAAATCAATATTTTAAAATAAATCAGATTTGGCTTAAAAGTAAAAGGGAAAATGCACTCTACTTGGAAAGCCAGTAAGACATCTATGTCAGTTTTCAGTGTACTTTTCCCAGATTTTCCTGAGGTAATTTGGTTCAGGTTCTTGGAGCATATTGTACTTGTCTCCTTGGGGAAAGTGAAATGCCATTAATGTCCATAATCAGATTTTAAACAGTAATTTTCAGGCATCATATTCACAAAGCAGAGTACAATCTAAATACTGCAACTCAAATAGTTTGGGTAAATGAGGCATCCACAATTATTCAATATTAGTCGTTTCGTATGTAAAGGGTATCGCTGTATAAATATCCTTGTCCATTCTTTTGGAAGATCTCTGAGTGTTTTTGTCCATTAAAATAGTATGGTATGGAAAGGAGAAAATATCTTTCATAACATCAGTGAATATGGCTACAGAAATGGACACATTTTCAGCCAAACAGGCCTGCTTTTCTAAAAACCTCATCCTTTGTCCCAGCTTTATTAACTTGTCTGGTAGATATTGCCTCTGATAAAAGATGCTGCCTTTCAAACTTGCCTTCATAACTTCTTAGACCATCAATAAAGACTTCAATAAAGACTATGAGTATTTTCATGAAGATAATACTCTTTCCTTCTCTAAAAAGTATTTGGTAAAGTGTCTGTTGTGTTCAGTTTGTCACTTTGGAATAAGATGCCAGATCAGATTTATCCCTCTCAGCACCATCATAATTATTGTCATAATAATTAAAATCATAAAAATATGTCTTTCTATTTTCTGTCAATACCACAGACTTTGTCTAAACTGAGAGGCCAGTTTGGATTCCTTTGTTTGTTGGGTGTTGTGCAATAACATTAAAATAGTTCGTGGATGCCAGGTTATGTCAGCTATGTCTGATGAAAGAACTGATTTCTCCATTATGCTCAGTAAACATTTTTGTTCATTAGATGCCTCCTTTAGCAGCACTGGCTGTACGACACAATCTGTAAGAAAGTTTGTAAATTATTCCTCAGACAATGTAGCTCTGAAGTTTCATGGAAGAGCTTTTTTTATATATGTCAAGGTGTTACTTCATATGCCTACTTTCCCAGTTAGAATCTGTTTGTTCCAATGTCCAGCTTTTCCTTTTCTTTCCCTAATTTTTTTTAAACCTGAACATAAACCTGCTCCCTAAGCTGTGACAAGTTTGTTACTTTTGGACTCAAAAAGCTAGATAAATCAACCTAGCAAAACATAAAAAAATGTGATTTCTTGTACAAAATAACTGCTTAAACTTCTTAGGTTGATTCTTCCAAAATCTTCCAAAGCCATGTAACACTGGGAGATTTTACCATACCAACCTTCAGATTTTAAATAAGGGTTTTCAGGAAAAAAATCTATCAGTGAATGGATTTGCATTCCATGGGAGTTATTGAACAAAACTAAATTATTTTCCAAACCATTATTTGAAAATTTAGTGGCATGATCTTTGAATTCTTCTAGCACATATACCCTCTGAGTCCATCGTGGGGGAAATTTGCAGGTTTGGCTCCTCCTTCTAATTTTGGAAAGTGTTCAGCTGGTTCTCCAGGATTTTGTGGAGTGACTCCTGTTGGTGTCAGTGGGAAGAGTGGAGCTGAGTTTCTACATAAAGCTTTCAAAATAGGTATTTTACTTCACCTGTTCCAAGCCTGATCTCAATTCTCTTCATTGTTTTGAGTTCAGTGGAGTTAATTGAATCCTTACATGAGTGTTTTAGTTTCTCATTTGTTTGTCATATTCAGTCTTTGAGGAGGGGCAAAGATTCTTTTCACAAGCAGCATTCTAAGTGCACGCATCTTAGAACTTCCCCATTTTCTGGTCTTTACACAACCAAGGCTCTAATGAGAGGATTTTGAGTTTATGAAAGGAGTGCAGGACTGATCCTGCAAAATTTACACTGGCAAAATTCCCACTGAAGTGAGTGCAAGTAAGGATTGCAGGACTGGGGCCTCAGTTCATATCTATTCATCACTTTGTACAGAAAAAAATAATGTGTTTTTTTAACATTTATGGCATTGTGTGTAGATGGTTTCATTTTACATTGTCATGCATTGTTCCCATTTTGTCTTACCTTATTAACATTCATATTTCATTCAAGTTCACCTCTTTCTCATCTTTATTACCAGCTACTGTAAATGCTACTACTCCTACACCACCCACTGTCACCACTAACATGCCCGATACTAATAGAAACGATAAGCCAAACAATGGTAAGAAATCCTGTGTTACATTTTTCCTTGTACTGTGTCTAAAGAAAATTTGTTGTATTTCTAGGTGTGTTTTTCCTACCATCATAATGTCAAGGGTCACGTCTCAGTTCTGATCTCATTTACACTGAATAAATCAGGATTAAATCTCTGGACCATGTCAGAATGGTGTAAATGAGAACAGAACCAAACTCAGTGTTTATTTGTTTCGTGTTTACCTGGCTCTTCTGTGAAAGGGACTAACTTTGTGTCACCCACTGCATTTAAGGATGCAAAGAACAAGGCAAGGGAGAGGGACGTTTGGAAACAGTCCGAAAAGAGCCGTGCTGTTGAAGGCTTTCAAGGCTGCAGATTGTCAGACATTGTGCAGCTCCTGCCTGTGCAGCCAGGGTGGTAGTAGGCTCGCATTGCCTGTTCCTCACTAGTTCCTCGCCGTTCCTCAGGCGCAGGAGCCAAGTGGAACCATTCCTATGGAGCAAAGCCACTTCCACTGAGTCAACAGAAATCTTTCCACTGACTTAAAGAAGAGCTGGATTGGACTTTACTAGGGAAAATGTTGACAGTATCAGATATCGTTTACTTTTCATTTAGAAAGATTAAGGGAAAAAATAAGGTAGTAAATGAACCTATTATTAGCACAGGAATAAAGCCAGGATTTCTTTTAAAGCTTTCTCAAATTCTGTGATATCACTGTCTCCTAAAGACTGAGCATCATTTTGTGAAGTGCTGCTAAAATATTTATTAGTTTGTTAAAGCGGGTTGTTAAACACAGAGATAGATTTTGCCAATTTTCATCACAGGCTTAAATGTATATTTTTTTAAGATTTATTTTTTCAGTGTACTCCACAGAAATAAATTTGAATCTGGGTGGGGTTTGTGGTTTGGTTTTTGGGTTGCTCTTTTTTTTGGTTGGGTGTTTTTTTTTCCCCAATCCATCAGTTGTTACTGCAGGATTTAAAACTCTTGAAGTATTTTTTCTCTTGGCAGATATTTATTGTACGCTGGCAATCAGGCAGTACAGTGCATAATGTGAAAGAATTTATCTGAATCCAGACTGTTTGGTTTTAATAAGCTGTAGAAGTAAGAAGAAAATATTGAAAATTTCTTCCAAGTAGTGTTTGCTTCTTCTTTGTGGAGCCACTCACAAGTGTTCACCATAAGCAGTTAATTCTGTTTTTTTTAATGACAGAATGAACTCAATCTTATTAATAGTATGAATAAAAAATTGACAATTAAGTCCTTTGTCTAGCTTTGAAAGTCCAGAGAAAAAGTAGGAAGACTATGAAAATAAGCCAAGTTCACTTATGGTAGAAGCAAATTAAACTTTCACTCAGCTAACAGGCATCATTTTCCACTCTTGGTAAGTTGATTTTTAGACCAAGAACAGAGAGTTAAGTTACATATATTTTCTTTAATCCATTAACTATGTGGCTTGCTACACACAGACCTGCAGGAATTCAGACTTCCTGCAACAGTTATCTTCAGAATGAAGAGAAATTCACCTGAATTTTCCCATTCACGACCACAGAGGCAGCAAGAATCTAAGATAGAAGGGATCAAAACAATAGGAATTATCTCAACCCCAATTATTTGGCCAGTGAAGCAAAGGCCCCTGAATTTCAGTAAAAATTCAGCAGATGATAACCCAGAGAGAAAAAGCCCATACAGCTTGTTCCTTCCAACTTTGTCCACACCATCTTCTTCTGAGGAGACCAGCAGCAAAACCTTGTCTGCCTATACAGAAAACATCAGCCTAGGTTATACTGTAACAAATCAGTTGCTGAACGAAAATATTTTGAATTATTCTAGAAGTCCATTCCATGGTACTTCTGGTGCAGCCGATGCAGCTACAGAGCTGCCTGTGAATGCAGCAGTTCCTCTTCTTCACAGCAGAAATCCCAATGCAGAGCTAGCAAGGACTTTGGCAAGTAGGCTCCATCTTTCTGACTCTGAGCCACCGTTCCACTCTCCTGTTAGCAGCAGCAGCAGCACTGCTTATGAACACAAAAAAGGAGCTCTGTGGACTTCATCCTCCAACAGCGACACAAGCAATTTCATGCATACAAGCAATGTCTTGGAGCCTGTGAACTGGTGGAATGAGCCTGTATTTCGTCATCATATCACCTCCGATATTCAAGGCAGACATCATTTTCTTTCTAGCATGTCTGTACCACCTACAGAGGAGAAGCCACCATTCCAAAAAAGTAGGTTAGATTTGCTAGACTTGGCACCTGAAAATTTTTACCTGGAAATGATAGAAGGCAGTGCTGACAGGAAAACATTTTCTACACTATCAGCAAACAGTGACTTTCAGTTTAGAAAATCTGTGCACATTAAGGACCATCACTCAGGAGGCGTTACAGATTTAACCTCTGTGGATATTCTACATGCAAAACCAACAAGTTTTTTTCAGAACATGCAAAAATCATACACAAAATTTATGCATGACAGCCAACTGACAAATTCAGTCCGAGGACACAGTAGAGAAGTATTAAAATTTTCATCATTTCTGGTAGAACCAGGCTGGACAAGCTCAGCATTTAAGCATGTTGTAACAACCCTGGCTGTTTATCAACAGCTGTTGACTGACACATATTTGAAAAGTGACAGCATGTTTATAATTAGTAGTAATTACTGGTCTCATTATTTACAGCATTCATTATATTTTCAAAATCCAAGTGAGACCCTCACAAATGGAGCACTGGAGAACAATTTGGATGCATTTCATGGTAGTAATGAAAATGAAGAGTCAGCTTTTTCCATATTGGAGCCAGAGAACATGAATCCAGTTGCTGAATCCTGGGACTCAGATTATTTGGATTTTCCAACAAAATATGTAGATATATCCCCCTCTTTAAGAGCAAGTTTCTGGACTGTTTCCCATCACTTGAAAGAATCATCTCAATTGTTTTCTGGGGAGCCATCAGAAAATTTATGGCTCTCATTTAATAAACAGCTTTTTTCCCCAACAGAGAGGCTGCTGTCCATTAGTTTATATGCTAACTCTGACAGTACCTCTGAACAAACATCTGCCATTAGATTTTTAGGTCACAGAGCTGAAGAAATTAATTTTTCTAGTCATGTATCAATTTTGGAAACGCAAATCTTTAGTTCATTTATTCCAGGCTTTTCAAAGAGAATTTCAGAAAGTAATGGTCGGTCAATATCACAATTGCAGTCAACAATGAGCTTTGCAAACCTAACTGTGACTTCCAACGGTGAATTTTATTTTGATTTTCCTTTTCCTTCCCTGGAAGCACCTTCCATTCAATCCTCTGTATGGGCACAGGTAAGCCCTTTTGATCAGGTACTTGAAAACTCTGCAGATAGTTTGCACATGCAAATTCAAACTGACATAGTAAGTGATCAAACTGACATGACTTTCCTAAACAATAGGCATCAGCCTGTTCCTGTCTTGCCAACACATTCAGGAACTCAGCCTTCTGGTTCAAGGGATAGCCAAGCTCCTTTCTTGATCAGTACATCTGGGACTCAGGTTACTTGGAGAGTTAAGAGTTCAACAAGCAGTACAAGAACACACAAAACACAGCAGTCTCAAAGTCTTCTGGAGAATGATGCTATAACAAATACCATCGATAAACCAAGTAAAGTTCAAAAAGATGCAGGTATTTTTTTAAAAAGCCTCAGTTCAATGAGTTCTGAATTTTTTTCAGTGTCTTTGGAATTAAGGCAATTTCTTCATTCAGAGTCCGAATTCAGAGACAGTGTAACTCCTAACACCTATTCCACACCTCCACTCCCACAAAGTTTTCAGAATCATCTTGACACAATTTCTCCAAGCTTGCTCCCTCAGTGGGATGTCGAAGAGTTAAACTTGCCAACAACAGAAACACCGAGAAATTATCTAACTGTTTTAGGACAAAAGTCCATTGAAAATCAAGCGGACAGTCCAAAATACTCTCTCTGGGCAGTAGAACAAGAAATCATTGACAATGATAAAGACATAAGGGATTTTGCTGTTCTGACATCAACAAACATACTGAGGCTTTCTGAATGGAATTCAGAGGGGGAGGTGTATGGACCCTTTAGCTGGAACAGAGAAGCAATATCTATCATTGCTGCTAATGCCTTGGCTTTTGAAAATGCTGATTATGAACATCTTGCAAATCTCACTTCTGTTCTGGAGTCATCATGACCTGCAACAATAAATGATGTGGTACCTTTGTCATCTTCCTATAGCAAAGTTTTTATTCAGCACAAAGAGACCATCTTGACAGGCACTCTGACAAGAGCTGCAGCAGCCATCCATCACTCTCTCGTGCAGATCCAAACATCACTTTCTTCTGTGACATACCATGAGTCATCAGTTTCAGCCCATGTTTACTCCTTGGCCAGTTTACCATCTGGGACAAGCCAAAACAGCACCTCTTATCCACCACTGAAACAACTTACTAGCTCTGCTGCAGTCCTTTTGCCTTGTTTGTGTGACTTCTTCACTCAGCTGGGCTGCCTGTGTCGACCTGAGTTCCACTACAGTATGTCAAGCTGTTAAGTTAGATGTAGAAAAAACCCCAGATCATCTTATCTATTAGATATTCAGTTTGTAGAGTGAATGTAGAAGTAGCTGTCTTTCGTCCTTTAGATGTAGGACCATTTAGCATATGAAGATGTTTTGGAATAATAATATAATTACAGTAGAAGGGAATTTGTAATATCTTAGTGATAGTAAATGTCATTAATGTGTGATTTCTCATAATTGTGTTCTTCTCTAAGACAGCTCTCATGAGACTGTGAGGATAATCTACTGGTTTCCATGTATTTCATATGACTTAATGACAATTTATTTTTTGGGAGTGTATGAATGTTTTTTACTGACATATTTTTGAGGATTTTACTTTCAAAAATAGAAGATTTTTCAAAACTAAGTGTTTGAATAATTTTCCTATTAGAATTCTTTAAAATACTCACATTTGATTGATCATTATATTTTTGTAGTTGGTGGTGGTTGTAGGAGCATTTTTTCCAGGCTATTTTTTCCTGTTTTTTCAAATTTTCTTTGGCTAATTTTCACCAATTTTATATTATCTTTTTTTTTTTGTTTTCATTCAGCATTTTGGGGAGGGATTTCAACTGTTTAATTTGAAGAGGGATAAATAAGTTTTAGTTTTTACTATCTACTTTACAGTCTCCTGAGAGTATTTTAAAATGCAGATTACTTCTTGTTCTTTTTTTTTTGCCTCATTAAAACATGCTTTGGGTCACCATCTGGTGGAGATCTTAAAGCTATCGCCTAGTTTGTAGTTACTGTGTATGATTTTTAAAATACTTTGCATATTCCTATATTAAGGTGATTTTATCACTATACATAATTATCTAAGGTTATAATTAGATATATAATTACATATGAGTTTTTAAGTATCTCATGCACATTTTCTGTACGTATGTATCTGTATGGCACATATAAAAGTTACATTATAGATTTAAAATTGAATATGTGTTTAAACAGAGATAAAAACACACAAAGGACATCTAGGTATCGCCAGTGTTTTCAATTTGCCTAAAGTCCAAATTTCTACTTCAAGACATAATTTTTAATCTTTTTTAAAAAAACTATCACTAATAATAAAGCACATTTTCAGATTAAACTATACACCAAATTTGTGTGCCTCCTCAGGAGAGTTAAAAAAGACAGCAAATCAAAACAAAGTTTGTTCTGCTCATATCATAAATTTAATCATAGCTTACCAAAGAAGGTGTCTAGTAAACCATCTTCTTTACTGTTTATTGTAAAGGAATTTTTTTACCAATCTTAATATTCATATAATCTTAATATTCATATATTCATTCATACCAATCTTAATATTCATTCATACCAATCTTAATATTCATATAATTAATTCCATATTGTAAAGAAAGAACAATTCTCCAACCATTTCATGAATAGTAACCAATGCAGGCACACTTAAATTGGAAAATACTCATGTCAAATTTTTTCCAGGTGCCTTTACTTCAAGCTCTTGTACAGTAATTATCTATGAAGTTGTAAAATTACGACAGTTGCTCTACTTAGAATAAAAGGTCTTTTATTTAGTTTCCAAAAGATAGAGCAATTCCTTTTCAATCTGAGACAGAAAGGGATTTCTGTATAATTATTTTCATGTCCTGCTCTGTCCTATGTAGTGTCTCTGTAAGATTTGCATAAGATTATATAAATGCATGTATCTGTGATCAAGACCCACAGCCTTGGTAACAGCCCAAAACCAAGCAATGCCACAAATGCACATAAATGCAAGTGAATTGATCCAGAAGTTCTTAAACCTCCCCCACATCCTGGGAACTTTCACCCAACTAGAGCTTACAGAATATTTAGTAGCTTAATGAAAAAAAATAGGCTTGTGGAAAGTACAGACTTTTAACACAGAGCATAACTATGAAATGAATTGATGTTATTTATTAGATGTGAAATCTTGTAATGCTGCCTACCCACTCATGAGCTTAAAGAGAATTTATATTTACACTGTGCCATTTCAAAACAGTTTTCTGAATATAAAATTGCACCAAGCCAAGTGTTACACATTTTGTGACTGAAAGATGGTTTGTTCAGCTGCCAGTTTTGTAAAGCTAATATGGGTTCTTCTACTGTCTGGCCATTGCCAGGCCCCAGAGCAAGCCTGTACTTTGGAAACAAGAGCTCTATATCCCTTCTCACACCTAATTCTGTCCTCGTTACCTTGCTACATTTAATTGATGAGCTTTATTTGCTCTCACAATATTTGAACTCCAATCTGAAGCGGTTCAATTCTGAAACATAACAATATTATAACAATATGCCTAGGAGCAGAATTTATCTGTGTTTACAGACTTCATTAATTATAATAGTTGTTAAAATTCCTGACACTGTCATGAACTTAATTTTACGCACCACATTAGAGGCATATGCAAAATACTATTCAGATGTATGTTGTCTGTGAGTTTCCATGTCACTTTTCAAGTGCCTCTGAAAATATGGAGGGGAAGGGAATTCTTGTTAAAATCAACAGGACTAGCGAGAATGGGCCCAAACCTGCAGGGCTTATTCATTTCAGAGATTAAATGCCAACGAGAGTGTGAGGTGGCCTTGTATCTGGGGTTCAGCACAATTTTTATATTAATCATGAAGCTAAAATCTCATTATTAAAAAGCTAAATGTGCTCAGTTTCTGACATTGTGGTGCTGTTTTTAATGGACAGGTGGGCTATTCTACAGGATATCAATAGTTGTCTCTAGTTCCAACCCCAACTCAGTGGCAAAAGTACATGATGTCGTTGCAGAATGGGTAAGTTTTCTTTCCTATGTGATTACATATATGAATCTGTCCCATCACTGTTATCAGTTGGAAAAAAAAAAGAAAAAAGAGACTACCCAAAAAACTCTTCACATGTGTTCTCCAAATATCTTTCTTTTATTTATTTGTGCAGTAATAAATTCAGGTCTAGCTGGGGCTCTTCAGCACTATGGATTAAATTTAAAATGTCTGCACTATACTAGCTAGCTTCCTAAGAAATGTAGATAGTAAGTGAGATTTTGGCAAGCATGGAGAAATCAGAATTGTCCACAAAAAGAGGTACATGTCTGGGTTCAAACATCACTATACAGTACAAAAACTTTCTCCCCAAGTGCTAATATGGTTTTGAAGCTATATTATGGCAGAAATCATAGAAACACCCAGCAGTGTTGATTTGTGTGAAGCAATAAACTTTTCCAATTTATCCTTATGTTTGCTACATCAAAAGGTTTCTGCCATGAGTCAGCTGCTGAGGTATCTAGTAGTCCCTGGTTTTTCAGCCCATTTTAGCAGATATAAGCTTGTCTCTGGGTGAGGGATTTTTGATGTTGTTGCCTCTAGAAGTTCTTCTTGTCTGAATATTCTCTGTCCTTTTTGGCAGTTCACACAGTCCCACTCACACAGTTTGTAAAACCTTTATACCAACTACTAGTGTGAATATACAACATCATTAAATATAACAACTATTCTTTTTTTTTTTTTCATTTAAAAAACCTGGAGATTTCAGCTATCAGAACCCATAAATCCGAATATATATATATATAATAATCTACAGAACAGAATTGCAGTCATGCACACCTGCCGAGGCTGTTCCCTTAGCAGCAGTATCCAGGAAAAGTACATAGGTGCCTGAGCCAAAGAAACTAGAAAGGTGTAAGAGCATGCAAAGGTGTCTCTTGGAGGAAAATAGAGCAGCTGTTGAACACTCAGAATAAAGAGTACAAAGGTCTGAAAAGAACATCATTGTAAGTTTGAAGACTTTCAGGTGAAAATTTAGCCAATAGCTTTTTCAGTAAATCTGTTCTATTCAAAGTGTATAAATCTGAGGATTTAAGATGTGGAAAAGCGGGAGAGAAGGAAAAGGTCAGGATCCTGTGCACTCACCTGTTCACTCTGTCGTGACCTCATACAGATTTCCTCCTGTCCAAAAAAAAGCCACATCTCTCACTACCAGTTGTACAACAGTCACCTCACTGAAAAGTGAGTGTTCTCGTTGCTTTGCAAAACTGAAGGGGATTTCTCAAGGGGCAGAAGGGTGAAATTCTAACACAGCTTTAAGCAACAAAGAGCCCCATTAACATCTCACCATTCATGTGATCAATGTCTTCCTGTTTTTCAGCTGAACCGTACTTTCCAGAACTGGAATTACACTGTGTATGTCGTCAATATCAGGTAAATTAAGGAGAAAGATATTTATGCTGTATTCCTTTGGAGAATTATTCCACCCTAATTAATGTCTATTTCTTTCATAGCATCCACCCTGCCTCCACAAGAGAGGGAGCAAGACAAAAAAGAAGTATTAAAAGGTAATATTTTGAAAGACATTTTCTCAATAGAGGCAACAGCTGCTTTTTCAAGTGGCTTTACAACAGGCTTTATTGTCTATTATTTGGCAGACGCTGCAGGTCTCTAAATACATGACTGCTGGCAATCTCAGTGTTCTGAAGGTTCTTAGAAACCTAATAGTGGTTATCATGTTTGTTTTGGTTTAAACCTATCACACTTTAAACCCTAACAGATAATTTGTTCAGAACTTAGGTTTCGTCTGTCACAAAACTGAATTGATACAGGATATTTAATTTGTACAACACACCCAGCTTTCTTTAGCAACAAGCAATGGTACACTGGTATCTGTCCACTGTCTCTGCATTTGTTCTCTTGAACCAGACACTCTTGAGTTAATAGACATCTTACTAGATGGAAAACATTGAAAAATCATGCTAGAATTGAAAGCTAAACGAGTGTGAGTTAAACTATTTACCATATGCTCTCATTTCCTGACTACTGCTGGGCTTGGAGGCGCTGGAGTTGGAACGACCTCAAAGGCAGCCAGAGAAAGTGAGATGGGTCAACCCCCTGAAAATTTGGACTCCATGGGCTTCTTTGAAAGCAGCAGGCTGATTTCTGAGGGATGTCTGGAGAGGGTGGGAATCTTAGGACCTAATTAAGGAGAGGAAACTAAAATATAATTAGTCTTCTGAGGATGGGGCAATAAGTGGGTATGGGATGTATGTGTTTGAAGTGTAGGCAAAAATCCTGTTAAGAATTTTAACTGCTGACTCTTGAGAACTGCCATGATAATATCATTTTAATATCAGACCAATATTCCCAATTTACCATCAGGAAGTAGTTAGTGGTGCTTCTAGTTTGCAAGAGTTTGCCTAGACATGAAAATATCTGTAGAAAGGTAGTATCTCCTTCCCACATAGCCACAGCAGAAAGACAGCTTTTATTGGCAAAACCTTTTAACTGGTACACTGTAAGCCCAGTCTCTGAATGGGCTATTTTGCTGCTTGACCTACATTTACAGTAGGGTGTAGTGATGTGGGTAGGATTTTTTTTCACACTTCTAAATGATATGGTTATGCCAGCAAGGCCTTTCAAGTGGAGACCACACCTCGGGTCTTACCAACAATCCAAGACTACTGAGGAATGTAAAGCTTTCCCATCCTTATTCCTGTATCTTTTTATGAGT
This sequence comes from Agelaius tricolor, assembly GCF_023055355.1. Classification (NCBI taxonomy): domain Eukaryota; kingdom Metazoa; phylum Chordata; class Aves; order Passeriformes; family Icteridae; genus Agelaius; species Agelaius tricolor. Next base: position 52,739,999 of record NW_027269261.1, read on the forward strand.
CTAGCAGCTGAGCTGTACACCTGATTTCTTCTTGTCTCACTTTCCCCCCATCCTGACCTCTGGTTTTTTTTCTTCTCTCTAGTCTACTCAAAAAGAAACATTGAAGAGGCAGAAACTATTTTAGTAATTTCCCTTTCCTTTCCTTTCCTTTCCTTTCCTTTCCTTTCCTTTCCTTTCCTTTCCTTTCCTTTTTTTTCCCTCCCTTCTTGACATACAGTGAATATGCCACTAAATTACTTCTCATAATGTATTACTCTTATGGGGAAGTAGCCCCATCTCTATTTCTTTTGTTCATTATACATAATTTCAGAGGCAATGGAATTACATGTTCATAATATGTCATTTTTCAAGCAAGGCCTCATCTAATGAGAAACTAGTCTTCTCATGGGCTCTAGCGCAATTTGTGTCAAGGTCAAATGGCATTTTTTCATCATTCTGAATAATTTAGTATAAATGCTGGTCATGTCACACCAAATTTTAATGTTCTACAAATAATCAGGAGTGTCATGCTGTGAATGTCATGTTAAGAAAACAAAACAAAATAAAAGAACAAGTCAGGATCCTGCTCAGCCTATAAATGCAGATGGGATAAAGCAAGGATATTTAAAAATTTAAGTGAGGTACATGATACATGACTAAAAAAAATTACATTTTTTACACACTGTGTATGTACTCACACATATATAGAAATATATGTACACATGATTTTCTGCCTTTTTTCATATAGCTTTCATGTCTTGAACAAATTTTCATGCATCATTTACCTCTTACAGAAGACACATTTGAAAAAAATTGGTTGAAGCATCTTTAGGTTTTCTGTGTATATATCTATGATTGTACATCCCTCCCTTCTGAAACCAAAAAAGGATTAGTTTCCCAGTAGTCTTCAGTGTTCCTGGATTTAGTTACCGGTTCCTTGCTTCTCTGAGGCTCACACATCTGTTTCTGAATTTTGTGGGGAAGAAATATGTTGAATTTTTGAAGATCCATAAAGCAAACCTTTTTTCCTACTGCTTCCGGATAATTCTTGTCAAGATTCTTTGTTAGACTTTCCTTGGATTTTTCCTGGATAGGATTCTTAGGAAACCCTACAAGATGCTAGGGTCACACTTGAGAGTGTAGAAGATTAGCAGTATAGAGGGTAGAAATTCTAAATACCTGGTGGAAGTAATGGTAATTCCTGACTGCCTAGGCAATTCACTGAAATGTTATGGCTGAATTCTTGAACGTAACTCACTCACAGTGTGATTTCATGCAGTTACTATTAATTTAATGTTCCTATAATTTTTTTCTGCAGAAAGTTGCCCAAATATTTTCTTATTTCTTCATTTTGGATAGTCAAGGATAAGTCTGTTGCAGTCTTAGACATTCTACTACTTCCCTTAGTTTTTAAGTACTTCTTGTTCTATTTACCTTCATGTTCATCTAAACAGAAATTCACTCCACAGTTAAAATTTAAGACTTAACAGAGAAATATTATGGCCTTAACTTTATCTTTTACAGAAGTGAATATTTTAGTCTTAACTCTTAACTCACTAAGCCTTATTTCTCTTTTCTGAATTTTCTACAAGATCATAGCCTTCTTTTTTCCAAGGCAGTATAAGAATTCTTAAAATTGTTATTTGAGAAGGTTTTTCCTCTCTTTACATGAATTCATATTCTTGTAATTCAGATCACATATTTTTTGCATTCCTTTTGGATTAATATTTTATACTGCAGTTTAAAAAAAACCCAAAACCAACAAAACAACATCCCCAAGCCTGTTCTATGCATTTTGCTTTGCTCCACCCGTATTTACCACACTGCTTCCTCATCAAGGAAGATCCATAAAGCTGAGAGAGCTGAGATCCATAAAGCTGGGAGAGCTGTCACTCTCCCCACCTAGTGTTCTTGCATGTGAAAGAGGAAAAATCGTTAGAGAGAATGATTCAGAGAAGAAATAGTAGCTGGAAGTGGGAGGTAGGAAGATGGCTTTTTTTGTCACATTAAAAATAGGTGTTTTCCGAAAAAAATATTTTAACCTACTGCATTCTGGAGAAGAGCAAAACAAAACAAAATTATTGAAGTGGATTGTTGCTCTTTCATTGCTGTGTTGTATGAGCTGCAGAAATCCAAAGTACACCATGCTTGCTAGGTGTTTATGTGCCTAGTGATGAGAGACAGAGTGCCAAGTCCAAAAGTGCATATTATTATCAGCACCTCTAATACTGTGACATCTCTGGATGACAGCAGTATGTATCAAGCTAATACTTTGGTAGATTATTAACTACTTTAATAGACAGAGTCTTATAAAAGCTATATTTGACTTTATGTCAATGTTCAATTTTTCCCCTGGTTGTACAGTTTCTGCCTCTTAATGAAAGGGCAGCTGTTCAAAATAGACAGGAGATCAGCATGAGCTATGGATATAGCTATTTCTTTGTCCCCATTAAGTTTGCACAAACCTTTGAAAATTAAACCAATTTGTGGATTTTATCCAAGTGAACCAATTTTGTAGATAAACTATAAATGTGTTTGTTTCTTTCATTAATTCTTTGCCTTTTATGACTCTGCAACTTTGTCAAAACTTCCTGTGACTGCTGCTGCTGCTTTTCTCAGAAAAGTCCTACTGATCCTAGGTTTTGACAGATGACTACATAGGGCTGCCTCACAGTAGGGGAAATGGTCTTTATTAAAGAGTTCAGCTCCCTTGCTTCTCCTTTCTTCTCTTATTTTGCAAGCAGTTTTGAGAATTCAGGGCCTAATTAATTTATGAATTTTTCTCCACTTAACATACAGTAAGTTTATGCTTGTTCCAATATCACTGCTTGATTGTCATAATTTTGGCCTATTTCCAGTGTTGGGTTGCTCCTTCTATGGGAAACGTTATTAATGTTAGTACTGTTAAACATCTCATCCAAATTAAAAACCACAGTGGTAGCCATCTGTGTAAAAACTACTAAATCTAAACAGAAATCCCTTGTCTTGGAAATGAAAATAGAGAGGAAAGCAGTTAATCAGAGCTATCCATGCCCAGTCTTGCTCTTTTGAAGTCTGTGGGAGTTTTGCCACCAATGTTAGTGAGGCATATTCAGGCTCCTGCATGCTGTGTTCTTGGGTCTTGTTTTGCTTAATGGAAAGTGTAATGCACTTGGATAAAATGTTAATTAGATTGTGTAATAGTTTTAGACAAGAGGTAGCAATACTAGAACAACATAACTTTTGGTTTTCTAGTCCTAAGTAAAGTACTGGGCTTTTTGCATTCTTTGTAGATTACTTCAATTTATTTTTTATTAAATAACTTTGCTATTCTTGTTATAAATGAATATATCTGTGATGTCTGTTCCTATTTCAAAAGTTTTCTGGGTTTCTACCGGTGAGGTTTTATGAAGGATTTGGACCCGGCCCTCCTCTACTCCACACAACTTCAACTTCAGTGTTACTGCAGGTAGTAAGGGACAGCCTTAACTCGGGCTGAGAAATATTTTAAAATGCTGCATGACATGTGCATTATATGTAATATTTCTGTTTGAAAAACCAACCAAAAAAGAACAAGTGAAAATCCTCAGGTTTCTCCACAGTGCCCCATTGGCATCTTTTGTCCATGACCTGTGAAGAAAGCCTTCATCACAGATTCAAGAATTTGGGATTTCCTTTTGAGTGACTGAAGGATGGTACCTTCTTAGTCTCCTGCTGAAGCTTCCTGCCCTTTTCCAGCTTCCAATGACTTATTTTGTCTTTCCACTGACTTTAACTAGATTTAGTGAAGATCTGACATTGTTAGATGCCATTTTTAGAAAAGCAGTGTATTGGGGAATAGGGTTTTCTTCATTGTTCCAGAACATAGTGCAAGTGTAGCCAAAAACCCATTTCAGCAAAGACCAGCTGTTCCATGTGAGGGATTCCAGTCCTTTCTGGTTTGACTTTGCAACATTCTCTTGTAATGAATAGCCTTCATACCAAATTATCACATATTAAAAGTGCTTTCTGTTGAAAGGCTGTAGTTGATTGTATTCCCACACCAGATCTGCAAGGAGGAGCAAGACTCAGAGACACAAGCCAAGGCATGAGGCGTGACCATGGTGCTTGCAAAATTCTTCTGCTACAATGGTCATTAACTTAAAAGGAAGGCTTAGGATGCTTTTATTTTTAGTAGTCCAAAAAGTAGCTGCAATTTTTAGTTTTGTGTCATGAAGTCTCAGATTTTATATTCTAACTATAACATCACCTTCTCCAGGGAAAGGAAATTCTTTATCCTTGACATTTCTTTGAATGTGTCTGTTAAGTCATATTTTTTTTGCTCTCTGTTTTGAACACTTTAATGTGTTGCAGTCAAAATCACCTCAAGTAAAAGATTATTTGCAACTCAGATGCTTCTGTAGAATTCTTTTAGTTTTCCTCTGCTTTCAAACTTATTTCTGTCTTACTCTGTGAGTTTTCTAACATTTTGTCTGCTCTTTGTATTGTATCTTCACTGAGTGACTTATGGAACAGTCAGCTCTTTTTTGTCTGTCCAGTTAATGTGAAGCAGTTAAAACTGTTACTGTCATATTTTCTGGAAAAATCCCTTTGCTCGGGATTTCTCTCCTGGGAAGCTGAGAAGCCTCAGAAAGAAAAGAAAACGATAATTATCTCATTGCTTCGCCTGTGTTTTGCTGCTTTAAAATGTATTTGGAGATTGTTTATCCAAAAGGTGGTTGTTTCATTAGTTTCATGTGAATTGTTTTAACTTAATAACCAACCACAGTCAAGCTGTGTCCAAACTCTAGAAAGAGTCAGGAGTTTTCATTATTGTCTTTTAACCTTCTGTAAATATCCTTTCTCTATTGTTTAGTATAGTTTAATATACTATTCTTTAATATAATATAGTACCATAAAATAATAAATTAACCTCCTAAAAACATAAAGTCAAATTCATAATTTCCTTTCTCTATCTAAAAAACCCCACAAATATGAAATAAAACCTCACAAGTGACTCTGCAGGCCTACCTGTGTGGCCAGTCTTCAGTTATAGCTATCCATCACCACTTATCTTCAGAGACAACATAACCATGAGATTAGTAAAGAATTTAATGTTGACATTTGAAAACTATTTAAAATATGCCAGGGTAGTCAGCTCTGAAATTCCCAGGACTTTTAGTGGAAATTAAGATTCTGCAAGTATTTAGTTTCTTTAAAAGTAGTTGTTTATATTCTTTAAATGAAGTTATACTAACTCTGAAGGAAATTAACAGTGACTTGTGAAACAGTTCAACAACAGTAATTCCGTATTAGTTCAGCCTGTCTAGTACAACAGAAAGGACAAATGTGCATTGCTAATTATCAGCTGCATCTCTCCAGGTGCAAGGCAGCCTGTGCTGCAGGGCTCGTGTGGTTTGTTAATCCTTCCTCCGGGCTCCTCGCAGGGCGCAGCAGCGTAACCACAGCCCGTGTGTAGGCACACTGTCCTGGAATAGCTCTGAGTCACGCTGCCGGAGAAGAAAGCTGGCTTTGTGGCCTGGGCCATGGCAGCTCAGGCTCCACCACTGCCTCCTGTGCCTCTGATGAGGATGCAGCTTCATAAATTGCTCTCTGAGCCAGCATAGCTTAACAGACCAGGACAAAGTGGGATAGACACTGGTCTTCCCAAGCTTTCCTGCTTGCTCCAGCTGTCACCATTTCAGTCAAAGAGAAGAGAAACATACTAATCCCTGTTGTGTTTAACTACACCACTGTTCATTTTTTAAAATTATATTGATGGCAGTAATGTTGGCAGTGCAGGTTACGATAGAGGGTGTGGAATTTGTAATTGATTACTGCTGTGAGAATCTATCTGCCTTTATATGTCACACAATGAAAGATTTAAAGTTGGGTGTAGCTAATCCAGTGACACGAGCAGAGCATGGCAGCGTTGCCATTTATTTGAATGCTGGCCTTGAGAATTTGGTCTTCACCATTATAATGTTTTCTTTCTGGGATCTGAGTGTGACAAAAGTGGAAGGAAGCACTGAACTTCATGTTGCGTCAGCTGTCAAGTTACAAAGTATTTATTTAGTCTGGGAAGCTAGCATGAGTCATTCTAAAAAGTTTGTGGAAATTGTTTTCATCATATTATGGAGTAGGCTCTTATTATACAGTATACATGACCTGTGCTTTAAGAGTTTCTCAGAAAACAACAGATTGGTTTAAGGGATTCTTTTTGCCAGTGCTTCACAATCAATACTTTTCTCTGTAATTTTTCAATATAACTGCAACTAGTTCTACCTCATCTATCATTATCCCTTCTATTTTGTTGGCATTGTCCTTCCTCACAGGTATGGATACTAAATATCATTTTGGTTAGTTGGGAATCCTGAAACAGGCAGCTAAGCAGTAGTGGTGACTGTTCAGAATGTCTGTTCTGCAGCCAGAGTGCTGAGGTAGGGAGTGGCATCAGTATATTAAGTTTTCCTCTCCTGAAGTAAAGGGAATAGATGACTGAAGCCAGAATCTTTTAGGAAAGATGGTTAAATGCCAGGAGACTCTGGGGCTGAAGTACTGGAGGGCTGAAGGAATTGGCAGTCCTGTAGGGAATTTCCATGCTTCTAAAAATAAATGTTGTAATAAGTTTGTGCTTGTAACATATCTGAGGTATACAGAAAAAGCCTGCTAATGCATATCCACCCTACTGAGGCTATTTGCCATATAGATGTTAAACACCCCACAGAGACCAAAGCAATGTTAGGAGGAACTCAGTATCTCTGGGAGCAGGAAAGGAGAGACCTGGCCTGAGATAGCTGGAATTTCTCTGCTAAAATACATCCACTGGGAAAGGAGAAAGCCGAGCCTGCAGGTGGTCACATTTTTATCTTTCTTCTACAGCAACATGTAACCAGTAAAGCAGTGAATATGCCAAGAAAATTAGACACATCAGTAAAGTGAAGTTATGAGCTGTCATCATGGGGATGTCTTTCTGAAAGACTTTTTTAGTTGAAGTCCTGGTCTGTCAAGGAAGGACTACCTGAAAACCGTACTGGCCCTCTTCAGCACCTCTACAGATTTTTTTCTGCTACTCTTCTTCCCATAGTCCACAAGCCCCTTTAGCTCACTGTTGCTTTCTTGTGGCACAGGGGGCCACAGGTGAAAGCACCCCTGATGGGTGTGTGCCCTGCTCACTGTATGTGTGCTGGCAGTGCCACTGCTCCCCAGGCTGCCAGGAACAGCTCACACACTCCAAAGGTCTGTCTTTATTCAGGCTGATGGGTATCCAAAGGCAAGGCTAAGATGAAGACAGCCCAAAGCATGTTTGCTTTTTCCTTTTTTCCACATTTTGGCCTCCATGGACATCCAATGTTCCATGCTTTAGAGGCTTACCTCCTACTAGCCAGAGCCAAGTAATGCTCTTGGGTACCAACATATTCTCATCTCCAACAGTTCCTTTTGTCCCAGGAGGAAATTTCTGTGCCTTCCACTCTGGGCTTATTTCCTGTGTCCTGCTAGAACTGGTTTGCTGTTCATTATTTCCCTTCCAGAAAAGCAATGTTTTTGGACAAGGGTGGGGCCTGTTTTATTTTGTTTGCAGGAAAGAGTCTTGGGCACTTTGAACTACTTCTGATGTCCAAGAAAGTAGCAGTGGGCTACAATACAGAAACAGCTATTAGTGCTCAAACTTCGATTAGTCATCTGAGGAACTCGACTTTCCTAATTATGACTAAAAGCTTCAGAAGTATGTCAGGGTGTTTTTCACTCCTTAAAAAAAACTTAAGAGATTTAAATGTTAGGCATCTGTTCTTTGTTAACCTCCTAGTCTTTCTCTGTATTCCAGAGGTGGATCCTCTGGAAGATGACTTGTCCCACCCTGACAAGTTTTGTGAGGTGGGATGAATCAGCTCTTAAGTTCCTAAGCCATTAGCAACCAGATGTTTAAAATTAATTAGGGCCCATTTAGAATTTACAACTCTATGGTTTCATCTTCTGAACTCTTCTGAAAACATTTTTTAGCTCTTTTGATGAGATGCTTTTTAAAGGTAAGTAGGAGATGAAATTTCCCAGCTGTATTTTCTTGTCATGGTCCTATATATACAAAAGTATTAATTTACAGATAATGAGCAACAGTGTTTTGGTGACACTGTTCCATACTCAGAAAACCAGGGTTTGTAAGATATTTTTATTTCCACACATTTGGCCTCTGCTCTCCTGACTGAAACACTTGGATAATTTTCTTTGCAGTTTCAGTGCTTTGGCTCTTCTGGTTTATAATTCTACCAACAATATCAATTTAGAAGAGGAGGACATCCGACAGAAGCTCATAAGTAATAATCGAACCATGGAAGAGGGATATCAACTTCATACTGTGGATGTTGATCCAGTGGGTGAGTAGTGTTCAGCTTTGTTACACAACAAATTTTTTTTTTTTTGCTTGTTCATAAATAAACGTCTTCTATGTTAAAATAATCACATATTTCCAAACAGTATGATGGTTTCAGATTTTAAATTGCCCCTATAAACCTAGTTGTTCCACTAATCTCAAAGAGCCATGCTCAAAATACCACTTTTAATGCAAACAAAGTTGTCCAAATTGCTTTAGTCAATGTCTTGCTGTCTGGTTAAAAGAGGCTTGGAGGTTCCTGACAGCTCCTCTGGTGGTTTGAGGATAACAAAATATGCATTACAGCCAGAGCTAAAATGAGACATTTTGGACCTCTAAGGCCCCTCATCCCCACTTCTCAATGGTGTTTGTATTTCGGACTACAGTTGCCCTTAATCTATCTTCTTTTAGATCTAATCTCTTCCCATTCAGCTTCTAGCAAAGATTGCCCTTCCTTTGGAAGGGAGGAGGTGGAGGCTGCTGGAGTGCATGGATGCAGCAGACACATTTAAGTCTTGCCTTTGAGCAGCAGCAGCGTGGATGATTCCCTATTGTGCACCCCTCTACTGCCACTCTATTGCAACGACCAAGCATTTCATTTTAAGACAATTTTGTGCTGTAGGCTGGTTGATGAGCTGAGGACAATAAATGGAAGATGATTAGGTGAAGAAATTTGCTATTAACACTGATATACTAATTTTTACAGAAAAATGTTTAGCTGAAGAAAACCCTCCAAACTATTTTTGGCCAGATACCAGGCCTACTGTGACCAACTTCACATATTGCCACGGGAGCTCAGTTCAGACTGCATCAAGAACCTGGTAGGTGTTCAAATATCTGAGAAGCTGAGTTGTTTCTCATGCAACTTTCTGGTTATATATAGTTATTATTTTGTTATATATAATGGTTGTCATTGGCTAGTATTGTATTTCAGGAAGATTTTTTCTATACCATTAGAGATTAGGGAGGTGCAGTAATATTTTGTATTTCATTGATAAGAAAAATCTAATCTACCACTTTGTAGGGCATATTGGGGCCCACAATTAATACATGTTCAACATGACTACAAAAATAAAGTCTTCTTCTTACAGAATGAAACTCTTTTACTCAAGTCACAGAATCATAGAATGGGTTCAGGTTGGAAGGGAGCATAAAGATCTACTAGTTCCAAACTCCCCTGCCATGGGCAGGGACACTTCCCACTAGACCAAGTTGCTCAGAGCCCCATCCATCCTGGCCTGGAATGCTTCCAAGCATGGGGCATCCACAACCTCTCTGGACAACCTGTGCCAGTGCCTCACTACCCTCAAAGTAAAAAAATTTCTTTCTAATATCTGGTTGAAACCTAATCTCTTTCACTTTAAAACCATTTTCCATTTTCTGGTCACTACATGCTCTTGTAAAAAGTCCCTGTCCAGCACCCTTTAGGTGCTGGAAATGCCCCAGAGCTTTCTCTTCTCCAGGATGAACAACCCCAACTCTCTCAGGTTCTTTACAGGAGAGGTGCTCCAGCCCTCTGATCATTTTTGTGGACCTCCTTTGGACTTGATCCAGCTAGTACACATTTTTCTTATCTTGCAGGCTCCAGAGATGTATGCAGCTGCATGCAACCAGGATGTGGTTGGCTTTCTGGGCTGCATCTTCCACCACCATCCCCAAGTCCTTCTCTTCAGGGCTGCGTTTAATCCCTTTTCCTCCCAGGTCTCCAATTGTCCTTGAGATTGCCCTGACTTGCATGCAGGACCTTGCACTTGGCCGTGACCTTTATGTTACCGTACCCAAAGCTTCAAATTTGCTACCACTCCACCACTACTATCTAACTTGTGCAAGAATTAGCATAAAATTCTATGAAGATGAGACGTGTATTTGGTTTAATGCAAACCACCTCATCTCATTAGGGGAAAAGTAAAAGAAATTGTGTAACAAATATTTTGCCAGTAGTTAGTCATAACTGAAGGTGGGGATAATCTTATGCTTAAAGATCTGAACTTGAGTTTTTAAGGTTTAAGAAATTTTCCCTAATATAAGGGGTTTTTTGCAAACATCTACAAAAGACTTTGACTCTGTATGTCCATTTCCCATTTGTAAAAGGGGAATATTATTACTTCTGTTTATATATTACCAAAATATTATGGCTTTGATCTCCTTTGAGTGCCTTAAACATGCTAATGATGATGCAATATTAATTAATTGCTTCAGTATTTAGGAAGATTACTTATTAAATGCAATATATTAGTCTTATCCACCCACATTGCATCTGGAACATGTTCTGAGAAGACCAGATCTCTTACTTTTTCCAAATAGTATGGTAACATGGATATGAATCAGCTTTGAGTTTCAGTGCCAAACAGGAAAGCAACCCACATTATACTTAAATAACTCACTTCCTCAGCCTCCTAATCTTGTACAAGAACTGATTCTGACTGACCAACTTTTGTTGTAGAGTGAGTAGTGCAGAAATCAAGTTGTTTTTATGTCACAGCCTCAGAATCAATAAAAATTTAGGTTTCTGGTCTTTGCTGTTCAAGTATTGCTTATCTTTATTATTCATTCGTGGTCTACAAATGATTGTGTACAGCACTTCTCATTTAAAAAAAAAATTCCTGTGTTCTGCCCTGTGTTGTGCCTTCCTGTGCCCCACAAGCTTTTGCCAATATGGAACACTGGTGGGATTTGTTTGGAGAGAAAAGGAAGCTCTTTTAAAAGTCTCTTCTAGTCATCTGCATTCCACAGTAGATGATTACCTCTGCTGTTGCAATAAATGTCAGCTGATCAGCTGAGGAATAATGTTATTTTATCATGTGCTGAGTAAAGGGATAAAGTTTTCCCCTTTACCATCCTTCCTTTTTCCATGCTGTGATAGCATGATTGTCTTTAAAGAAAACTGAGGCAAAAGTGTTTTCAGTTTTGGAGCCATTTTTATAGGGTGGCAAAGGCTGAGGGAGCTGGGCCTGTTCAGCCTTGAGAAGAGATGACTGAGGGGACCTCATCAATGTCTATGAGTATCTGAAGGGAGGGTGCCAAGAGGATGGGTCCAGGCTCAGTTCAGTGGTGCCCAGCAATAGGACAAGGGGCAGTGAGCAGAAACTGATGCACAGGAAGGTCCACCTGAATGTGAAGATCTTATTTACTGTGTGGGTTACCAAGGACCAGAATAGATTACCCAGAGAGGGTGTGGAGTCTCCCTCACTGGAGTTACTCAAGAACAGTCTGGACACAATCCTGTGCCATGTGCTCTGGGATGACCCTGCTTGAGTTGGGCAGTTGGACCAGATGACCACTGTGGTCCCTTCCAACCTGACCCATTCTGTGATTCTGTATTTTGCTATGGTAAGGCTTTAGAAAACAACCACAAAAAAGGAATCTTTATATCTGCCCCTAACTTTGGACCTGGATCCAATAGTTACCTACCCTAGTTTTCATTGGTGGAATAAATTTATACCTTCACATGGCTCCTGTGCATGTTCTTATGAGAGGCAGTATGTCTTGCTATGGGCTAGATCAAATCCATTTATATCAAGGAGAAATTATAGAAACAGCATATGCCTAGACCATAATAGGGGCATAATAGTTTGTGTCAATATTTGGGTCTTTCCTGAAACACAAAGCCAGAATTTCCACTGAAAAATTGGGATTTTTCTCAGCACTATCTTGTAATCAATCATATACTTCACTGTCAAGTATATATATTGTGTTTCACTAGGGGCCATGTTGCTATGAATATTGGGAATTGAGAAGAGTGGACCACTGTGAAACCTACATAAGAATTATGAAATATTTATGTAATTTTGTTATGATATTTCATGTGAATTTTCTCATTTTCCCTCTTTAGCTATTTGGGTCTGCAGAATTATACATCATACTGGGGTCAACCTGATCTTAGAAATTGCACAGGTGGGTATATTAGTGTTGGTCTTTGGAAGAATATATTTTCTCTTTATGCTAAGTTGTTTAAAAATATTTCTAAAAATCAGTGCAAAGTAAATAATTAAACTCTGGGGAAGTGCACCCAAGTTCAATTCAGCTCACCCATTTAGAGCTCTAGAAAGCAATTACTGAATTAAATCAAACTCTTCAGGCAATTTAATCAAGAGAAAAGGAAGGTGGTATCTTACCTCTATTTGATATTCAAGTTCGGAAAATTTTTAAATATTTTGAATGCCTGCTAGGGGAAAGGCTCCTGCTCTCTTCACTGGACTCACAATCAGATATTTGCAGATTTATTCTCTGTTTCTAAAATACCCTTTTATGTCATTTTGGCCATGAAAGAGTAATAAAATAAAAGTACTACAATGTTTTGGTCCCTTTTTTTAGTGCCAAAGCTAGTGAAGAGAATTATACATTCACATGTATAATATGCAGAGCACCTACAGTAAGCTCTTGCTCTGAATTCCTGTCTTGGAGAAGCCTCTTTTGGTGTGCTAGGGAGCCTGGCTGCCTAACTCAGTCAATTGGGTACTTGCACTCAAATTATATGAACAACCTCATGTCATGTAAGATGTAAAATGAACATTCCAAAGTAAGTATATCAGAAAAATGTATTATTAAAAACAACCCACAGTCAGTTGAGAAACTAAAAAGGACGATCTTTCAAAATGTTATTTGCAAATTCCATTAAACTTTAAATGTTTTGGTGTTGTTATAGGTTAGGGTTTATATTAGTTTTCTTTCCAGGTGGCATTGAAATTACAGTTTAACATGTTTTGCCATTGGACATGCTATCAAACTTTCCTTATCAGGAAGATTCTTGTCATGAAATTTGCTTGTGTGTTGTGCTTGCCAGGACTCTGACAAGTAAGAGTAGCATCCTCTGAAAGAAGTGAAGCATTTGCAAGGGGGTCAGACTTTCTTCAGAAAGCTTAAAAGAGTGAACACTTTTTCAGTAATAGAGACTTTGGATGCATTTCTTTCACTTCAAGAGTGAAACTTTTTCCCAGTGGAAAAGAAAGGATAGCATAAGGAGGGAAAAAAGAGAGATACTATCCATTGTATTCCTCTCTTTTTCATTCAATCCTCCCTTTCTAAAATAGTTCTGATTTACAAACTCAAATCAAAACAAAGAAAAGAAAGACACAGCCAATGTGGATAGTATATAATCAGCACATCCTGTATACTTTTTTTAAAAAATTTTAAGTTTGACAAAATGATGAAATCCTATGTTCATTACATATACCATAGAACATACCCTAGCTTTCAATAGTGATGATAAAAATTTGCATTTCTGGACTACTTCAGGACTGTAATGCATTATTTTTGCTTTTTGCTTGATTCTGTATGCTCACAGAAAATGCAGCAGATATTGCCAATCAGCTTCTGAATCTCACTGGTGAGGGGCAGCAGCTGACCTCAGACAAAGTAAATGACGTTGTGCAGAAGCTCAAAAAAATTGTGAATGATGAAGAAATTGATGAATCTCTGGGTTCTACCGTGGTGACAATTTTTTCCAATATTCTAGCCAGTTCAGACAGTGTATTGGCAGCCTCATCTTCAGAGTAAGTATTTCTGCATTTGAGAAAAGCTTTTGAGAGCAACCTGCAAGGCTGTAAGGATTCATTCTTACATGTATAGACAAACAAGAAAATCAAAGTTTTCTGATTTCCATCAAAAACAATTTTCCAAAACAGATACACATATTTCTTCTTTTAGTGTGCTTGACAAAGTATTTGGATGGAAAAGAAGTCTTTTGATACATGACAGCATAGATATAAGTATTGTTGGAAAATTATTTCAGGACCAGTGATATGTAGTCACACAGTTTCTGTCAGTAAAAAGCTTTTGTTTTCAAGAGACATGCATAAATTTACAGTCCAACAGTCTCCTTGTGAATACACAGATGGGTAATAAAAGCATAGTAACAAGAGGATCATCTTGTTATGTGAGGGGCATGCAGAGCATAGGTGGGGTTTTTTCTGTATTCAGTTTTCAGAGTAATTTTTATTTCTGTTTTTAGAGCTCTAAAAACTATTGATGCCTTGGCTTTAAAGATCCATTTTGCTGGACCATCCATGAGTATTTCAACACGAAATCTCGCACTTGGAGTGTCTTCTATAAATTCAACTTCATTCAAAGGTGGTGCTTTCAGCGTCAGTCCACAGAATAATGCATCTGATTTCCAGGTACACAACAAGCAGCTGTATTTGAACATGAAATGTGCCTGTTGTTCCAAGCGTGTTTACTGTGGTTCCTATAAATCCACTTACAACTCCCAGTTCTCCCCCTACTTTCTATTTCCTTTTTCCTACAATCATCCAAACAGATAACAGATTAATGTAGTATTTCCTTGAGTGACAGGAAACACAGATAAACTCACATTCCATGCAGATAAAAAGTAATTTGGCTTATAAATCCACAACACACTTGACCTTTTTTTTTAGTTTTGTGGGGATTTTTTTCTAGTGAAAAAGGAAAATAACTTTTAACAATCTGTGGTACTGACCACTGTACAATATCTAACAACTCTTTTGATGTCTTTCAGCTTTAAAATAAAACACCTATATATAGGTATCTACTTATAGATTTCTGCAGATATGAAAGTTCTTCAGCCTTCCAGTAGTTTAAATATTAAGTGCTAAAAGAAACCTGAGTCTAATCCAGTTGTCCACATATAGGTTGATTGGCTTGTACCATTTAGGATATCTGAGGCATTCAAGTCATTCATGTGGAGCTTTACCAGCCTAGACATAAAAAATAAAATGAACAGAGATCACACAAAATTTAGGAAGGTCTCCAGTGCTACAGGATCTAGACACGATACTCTAGTTAAGATATTTATCATCACCTCAAAAATATTTTT
This sequence comes from Agelaius tricolor, assembly GCF_023055355.1. NCBI lineage: Eukaryota > Metazoa > Chordata > Aves > Passeriformes > Icteridae > Agelaius > Agelaius tricolor. The sequence goes on from NW_027269261.1 coordinate 52,755,097, forward strand.
TCTTTCCTTTTTTTCCCACAAATAGAAAAAAACAGACATCTTAATATCTGAAATACTGCTTGAGAAGCACATGAGCACCAACAGGATTTTCCAAAGGTCCTTTTGAAACCAGTAGTGATGAGGTGCCAAAAATTTATAAATTTCACTACATCTTAAGATACCTAAATACTTTTTAAAATGCAATACATTTTAATTTTTTTCAGTTAAATAGGAAGTCTGTGACTGAGGTAATGTAATGTCAGTTTCCCGGGTGTTTAACCATTCAAGTACAGTGAGTCTTACTTGGAGAAACACATAGAAAATATTACACAGAAAGAGAAAAAAATCTGCTATCATTTGGGCCAGAGGAACTAAAACTGAATTCAACAAAATATGGCTTTATATAAACAGTTAAAGACTAATCACTAGAGTATAAATATTGTATGGAAACAATTCCTGCGGCAAACTGGCAACACAACAATCCTAATAAATGTCTGATCATTTTATAAAACATGATATACTGTAAAAATCAAAACAAGAATGAAGACAGAAAAATGTCTACTTCCTAGAAGAAGTAGTAGTAATATAATAGTCTTTAGGACTTGTACATATATGTAAATTTTGGATCAAAACTCAAATGCTTTTTTAAATAGATAAAAATAGACTTAATGTACTTGAGTTTTCACATACCTATATTCCTAGATATTTTAGTTAAAATTCCTTTGAATCAATTTTATCAGAAATTTTTGGTGATTGTAAATCTACTTTTGTTTAACTCTCATATTAATGAAGCTTAATAGCTGTTTGTGAAGCTGAATAGTTCTTTGTTATCAAAGGAATGTTTCTCCTGCAGATTTCATCCTTTATTTATGGAAAGAGGAAAGGAAAATTCTGAAGCCAGGTTTTAGATGATCATACATAGAACAGGAATTACCATCTGTGGCTTGAGGACATCCAGGAATTTTCTCGTCCAGGAATCATTTATTACAGCACTGTCTAAATAATCATAAAATCCAAACTTCGTCAAATTATTTATACTGTTCCTATTGGAACATGAGCTTCTTTTCAGACTTTCACATTTCCAACAGCTGATTGAGAATTCTTAGCATCCTTCCTACCAGAAAAGTTGCAGCAGCTGTGGGCACCATTTATATTTTCCATGCCGGTCAGAAAGATACTTTCTGTCCCTGCTGAAGGGAGATTCCCTTGTGAAAGCCCACGTTTTTCACCACTGTAGTGATGATCTATCCTAGGCTCATCAGGGAACATTAAACTCTTCAAGCTGTATGTCAGAATGTTTCCAGATATTTTTTTTCTTGTATTTTTTTCTTAAAGTAGATACCAAGCAAATTTATCCATGGCAATTTGGAAAGATTCTATTTCAGTCCCCTGTGTCTTTATGTTTCTTGCCAAAACTTTGACTAAGTTAGGTTTTGGTGATTCATATTATTAAATTGTTCCTGTAATATATCCATGCTTCTTTGGAGAAGCCTCTTCTACCCTATTTGCAGACAGTGCCTAATGGGACATCTTTATCACGTACACACTTTCTGTTTACTGTGGCGGAATCAACCTCTGAAAACCTGGTCTTGAACTGCATTTATCCCTGTCAGGAGATGTCTGTGAGCTACTTCTTACTGATTTCCAAGGGTGAATAATCTGTCAATAGCCTATGACTTTTAACTTTCTATTAGCTAATGATGCTTTTAGAATGACACAATTGTCCATGAGAGGCATAAGTACATGGCCAGGATGCCTCTGGGGAAGTCAGTAGTGGGAGTTCCCATATCTCACCGTAAATTCTGAAGTGCTTTTACTATAGAGTGAGCTGACTTTACTATCCTGTGAGCTGGCTTGTTCCCCTTCTTTCAATGGATATGATGGCACACCTTGAGTAGGCCATGGTGGAAAGTGATCAGTCACAGAATTGCTAATAAAATGCAAGGTTGCATCCTCTTATTTCCTACTCACTTGTTATATTCCTGGGCCACAGAGGGCTTTTAGATTTCTGATACATTGCCAATAAAGATTAAATTTATATGATGTCAGAAAGTGTCTTTTTTTGTGTTACAGAGCACAATAAATATGGAAAACTGACATTAATAATTTTTAAATCTGCTTTCCAGAGAAACTATAAAAGCTCATAAGAAAATTATTTCAGATGTGCAGATCAAGGCAACTAATACAATTTAATAAAGAAAGATTCAGAGCATATCTTTTAGTTCTCAACATTGTTTGCTATGAGGAAAAGTATTTTGAATGCTGCTGGAAATGGTTCTGACTGTTGTAATTACCATTTCATTGTTTCCAAATCATCATTATAGCAGTGGAGGAGTTTGTTTCTTTGTTGGTTTTATCTAATATCTTTTTGTAGCAGAAGGCTGATCTCATGCTGGAAAAGTGGGAAACCTCCCTAGCCTTTAAAAAGTTTATTTATTGCATTAACTCTAACATAGTCATTTTAGTGTTGATTGGTTCTAGTCCCATATCTAGATATTTCTGTTTAAGAGTGTGAACTCAGTTGTGGACAACAGATGGTTTCTTTACTGTTTGAAGATGTTCTCCTGTTGTTTTTATTTAACAGATAGATTTTGACAAGGATCAGACAAGTGCCATCGCTTCTGTTGTTCTGCCACCAAGTTTACTGAAGAATTTAAGTCAAGACGAGTTTGAAGTTATATCCAGGGCTCAGTTTACTTTCTTCAATAAAAATGGTCTTTTTCAGGTAAGCATTAATGTACTTGAAGTCACTACAGATAGAGTGAATCAAAGCCAGCTGCTAAAAGTTTCCTGTAGTGTAATCCTTTCACAGTATTTCATGAGTTACAGGAATTAAAAGATGACAGCAAATGTAGGCACTAAAGACAGTCTTATGTTCAGAGCAGCAAAATAGTTGAAGTGCCCAAGTTGAGTTGAAGTCAGTGGTTTAACTGCAAATTCCTCTCACATGTGAAATAAACCTTTTCTCAGGGTAATCTATGGAAAACTGTATCCCAACTGCTTAAAATAGAGGAAAGCAGCAAAAGCGTTTAAAAAAGCCTTTAATTCTGTTAAAATGCATTAATATAACTCCTTGATTTTCAGTGGAGACAGGTTCTTTTCTATCAGGAGGGAATTTGGCATATAACACTGCCAAGTACTCTCCTTTTAAGAGCTGGTTAGCAGTCGTGTCCAGCTGACTGTCCTGTATTCAGTTGGGAATCCCAGGCTGATGGTTAGGAGCCAGAGTATTTTTGTTCATATATGTGTATATATATACACACTGTTCTTTTCATATCTGTGTTCTCATAAGCATACCATATTTTAATAGGAATAAGGAGAACAATACTTGTACCTGAAACCTAAACATGCTCAGGTAGATTTGATATTTTATTTTTCGTGTCTTATCAAATGGTAATTGTAAATAGTGCCTGCATGGTAGGTGCCAAAAATGTTTGGAAGAGTTTGCAGCTTGGAAAAAGAAAACCAAAACCACAGTTATTGGGGAAAAAAAAAAGAGTTAATTAAGAAGGAAACATTGTTTCATGGTGAACTGTAGAATGTGTCTCAGAAGACTTGAGTTTGTTTTCCCATCAGTATTTCAAGTGACCTTTGGCTCTTGTGCATCCGCAGAACTCCGTAGTATTGTATTGTCCCTATATTATCGTTTTTATTGGCAGTGTATCCAGATTCTTCAGATAATCTAGGCAAGAAAATACCCATGACCCACAGTTGCCTTCTGAAATACACCCCAAAGTATTTTTATTTTAAATTGTATTCGTTTTAAGACTGCTTTTGAGAAAAACAGGATGAATATCTTTAATAAAAAAAAAAACCCAGAAGAATACAGATGAAGGCTGGTCATAATGGCATAAAATCATATGAAGTCAGAATGTGTCCCTTAATGGTGCCAGAATGCATTTCTAAGTGGTACTTAATAAGCCATTGAAAAACAAAGACCATAAAAATTGCACCTTAATTTGCAACTAAAATGCCTTTCATTTTTTATGTGTTTTTCAAAGTCTTTATGGGTGATGTCTTTAACATAATGAATTAAAAATGTGCAATCCTTACATTTTTAGGAAGTCTAAAAATAAAGGAAGTTAAAGAAAAAGGGGATTAAAATAAGGCTTACAAATAAACTCCACATGCCATCTCAAACCAAATAACTTTATCCATTAGTATAAGAGCAATTTATTTGTATTGCAGTTCATATTTCTTCCATGTGCAATTATGAATATCTGAATGCTATTAGTTGTCTTCCTTAAAAGTATTCAACATAACAGTGAAGCATACTTTGCAGTATTGGAAGTGGGCATTATTGTATTGCAGCTGAGAGAATTCCATTAAGTTTTGGCTTGTAATTCATTATAGATGGTTCCCTTACTTAGAGGGCTATATAAAAGCTGTTCAGGGTGGGATTCACTTCACCAAACACAGGTGTGTTCAGTGTAAACATCTGTGCCTGAACTGTTGAACTTCAGCTGAACACAGCCTTATGGCTAAATAAGTAGAAATCTGTATTTTCCTTTAAAGCACATATAAGAATACATTAAATTGCCTTCACTAAAGAGACCAACTGTGTCTCGTTTTTCTTATCTGCTACAGACAGAATCCATTGAAACCTGTGGAAATATGTCCAAGGACTTTCATAGACTTTGTTGGATGCTCAAATTTAGGTGGTAGCCAAGAGCCTTTTTCTTGTCTGAGTACTAAAGAACTGCCTAGAGATTTGCATTTTCTTTCCTCTTCAGTTTTTAAGGTTTTAGGAAATTTTGCCACAAAGCTCCAGTATAATCTGAAATACTGTGTCTGAAAATTCTTGGATATGGTTCTTGGGAAATAAAATACTCTTCTCAGGATAATATCCACTGAATAACAGAAGCTATTGTGTCTCTCATGAGTGGTGGGATCTCACAAGCCCAGTGCTGAGCTGAAACCTGATGTCTTGTTAACAAAACTCCTAAATGGAAGGAATCAAGGGTTCAGGAGTTTGGCAGACCAGATTTTGGGAGGGAAAGTGAGTGGCAATAGAAGACTTTATTTTACCTAAGATCTGCCACAGGCAGTAACCTAGCTTTCCAACCAGGCATGTAAATGTGCAGGTTCCAATAGAAGCCTATCAAAAGAAAAAAGCACTGCTAATGCACTCCCATTTCAACAAATAATTAATTTCCAAGAAAAACATCTCTTCTGGAAAATTGTCAGCTGCAGGTTAAAAATCCTACTGGTCAATGATAATGTCAGAATTCTATTTCAATTCCTATCAAATAAGACCTTACAGAAAATGCTATCCCCTTCAGTATGTAACATTGCTTTGAATTTGTTTACTACTTCATAGTCATTCATTGTAAGATTGAGGGTGATTTAGCAACTATGTCCAGAAAACGGTTTATTCTCTAAAAACTTTGCATTTCCTAAAGGACAGTATCAACAATAAGATAAGTGAGCTCGTTCTTGCTTGTTTAGGGAAATGAGCTAATCATATCACGGGTTGTTATCTGCCACATTGTTTGAGTTATAATTTTGTTTGCCGTCTAGCCTCTCTATAATTGTGCCTATGCTTTATGGCTACAAGAAAAGTAGGAAAGCCTCCATGAGGCTAACCCATAATTTGATTTTATAAACATAACATTCTTATATTGTGTGATCAAAAGTACAGAAATGCTGACAACTTACTTATTCTGGCACGCTGCAAAAAGGAAACTGTGTACTCTGGCTTTTATGTTATGTTCCATGTAAGCACTTAGTATATTTTTCTTAATCTCTTGAAGGATGCAGAAAATCCTGCCAATTTGACCAGTTTCGTGGTAGCATGCAGTATTGGAAACTTAACCATTCAGGATCTTCAGGATTATGTGAAGGTTACAATCAAGCATACCAAAATTCAGGTAAAACAAGACTGTTTATTCAGAGGAAGAGGAATGCAGATTAAATATGGCAAAAGCTAAGATTATAATCTGATTTATATGGATGGATTTTGAGTAAGATCTAACGCAAATCAAAATGAAGAAGTCTAGGACAAAAGCATGCAAGCACAACACAGAAATAAATAATCTCTCCCGTCCTCATACATTCACACTCCATTCGTGACTTAATATTTATCTGCAAGACAATTGATTCTACCCCTCAGAAGCAATTTTGTGCCAATAACTGTTGGTGAAACCTTTGTTAATGACCATATTCATGACATAATTTATTACACTGTTACTTCATGATTACTTAAATTCTTTGACCAAACATTATTTGCACTGTTAATAGTTCCCAGAATTATTTTTTTGTTATGTGGTTTTCATCAGAGGAATGGACAGAAACACACTTATAAAAGATGACTACAGTAAATTTAGGGAAATACAGAACAAATGCAACCTTTTGGCACACACTGTTCCAGTTAGAAAATGTGTGAGCTTGACTCCGTTCTCAGTATCTAATTCAAAAGAGGCACTAGCACTTGAAACATTAAAGAAAATGTTAAAATGAAATACCTAAGTAAATTGTTTATGTAATGAGAAACTGGTTTGTAATTGTCACAGCTCAATTGACTTTGTCTTGCATTGCATTACAATGAATATTTTAAGGTGAGGCAAAAAAACCTACACATGGGTTCAGCAGTCACTTGTACATTTTCAAGCTTTACATAGAGGATTCATGAAGAAGCCTTAAGGCAGTAAACAGGTGAAAGTATTTAGATTATATAAAGACATCATATTCATGGATAACTTCAATAATTTGAAAACATCATTATTCTGAGGATGTGCAAAGGGAACTCTTGAACAGTACATAGAAGTAGTGCTCCAGATTTTGCAATTTGGACAAATCCATTTTTCTAGCAGGAAAAAACTCTAATTTGACACTAGGCAAATTTTCAACAATCAAATTATATGGATTCTTCAGCTCATTAAATGAAAATATATGCATTGCAACATCTGTTGTAAATGATGAGATTTATGTCTGAAGAGATATACAAAGTCTACTTTTACATCTGTTCTTAGGAAGATCCTAAACCTACCTGTGTCTTCTGGGATATGAACAAAAATGGTAAGTTTGAAAGTACTGTAATTTCTTTCATGAAGGGAATAATATGTCTGAGTCTTAAAATTGGTCACAGTATTGGCTATTTTGCTCCCAAATCGATCATTTCAGGATTCAATAAAGTCCACTCAATGAAGTGTATAATTTTTTCTGGGTAACATAGTTACTTGTAACAGCAAATTTTAAATGCTCCTTTTTAAAATTTGTTTTTAATGTAAATGTTTTTAACATTTAAAAATTTTCCATTAAGCTTTTCCAAATTTTTCCCGTAGCTGCAGTTTTTCTCTACTCTGTCTGTATGAGCAAATTAAATTATAATGCTACTCAGACACATGAATGGTTCTTAGCACACTTTAACTGCTCATTTTTTAAAGAACTTGGTTATATAGGTGTAAGATTGGCACTGTTACAGATTATAAGCTTTTATGGTCACATATGGAGACACATTAATAAAGCAACATTTTTAGACCATTCTTCATCAAAGAATGGTCACTACTGCCAAACCTGTGTGTGGTGTTTTATTCAGGCTCTTAATCCATTGCACAAAGTCATTCTCTGGGATGAATTTCCAGATGTCTCTGTTTTAGAGATCACTGCTGAGAATTTTCTCTTCCTTACAATGAAACAGAGCTGAGGATTTTGGATGGAGAGGTTCAGTACACAGAGTCTTGCAAGAAATAAAATTTAACATCCAAATTTGTAATTCAAAGTAGGAAATACAGACTGAGCAACTGAGGAGAATTCAGCAGGATTAAAATGAGCAAAAAAATCATAAAAACTAGTTAGGAAGCTGAACTTAAGAATCACATTAAAGGAGAAACAACACAGGGATGGAAGTAACTATTCACAGTGGCTGCTTGAGTGGAGAAGAGTTTTAAGTGGTTTTGGAATATCTTCACAGTATTCTTCACAGTATTTTGGAGAATGTCTTGAATTTGAGTGTTTGATTGTCTTGAAGTTAGAGAGCAAATTAGGCTGGATTTTGTCAAGAGCCATGAGAAAAATGTCTTTAAGAGTCAGAGAATAAGAACGATTTCACAAAACTAGCTCGTATTTTGGCAGGGAAAAAATGAATAAAGAAACACTTTTTACTTTTCAACATTTAATTTTTAAAACTAAAATCTTTCTACTTGTTTTTCAGAATGGCCTTTTCATGTGGGGTGGGTTGGGAATAGTTCACTTCATGTTTTTTTGTAAGGCCACCAGAGATCATTGGGATTACCCATTCTGAGCTTCTGCATTACATGCTGCAGAGAGGAAGGGTGGGACCCTCTGCTCCTGGGCTGTAAAAGCTTTCATGTGCCTGAGGATAGATGAGTGGGAGGCAGGCAGGTGTAGTCATCACATCAGAGGGGGGAAGAGGAGTTCTAAAACCATCTTATTATTGGGTAAAACTAAGGCGTGTCTTAATGCGCGACCCATGTCTTACTCACTAACCAAAAAGCTCCCTACCTTTATTATACGTCTTCATCTGTTGCTTCTGCTCAATAGTCCATTTCTGGGCACTCATCTAGGGTGATTCTTTGCAGAAACTAGGAAATCTGACACCTGCCTCTCTTGCAGTTGTTTTCAATGCTGGCTCATTCAATTTGAGAAAGCACTTCTGCATTTGCACAGGATGAAGTGAGAAATCTTCTAAAAGAGAGGTTGACATGTGTTTGTTGGACGTCAGTTTCTCATGTTTCATTTCCACAGGTGGCAGTGGTGGCTGGAACCCTGCGGGCTGCCTGGTGGATGCAGAGTCCAATGAAAATGAAACTGTGTGCTTATGCAACCACCTCACACATTTTGGGGTCCTAATGGTAGGCAAGCTCACTACTCCCCATGTTACTTTTCCCAGGAACAGCAACACAGCTTTTATCTGCTGGCAAGACGACTCTCATTTTTGTTACTTGGGTTCTTTCTTTTGCATATAATTTAAAATAATAATACATTACTTCCCCCTTATTATCATGAGTTATCTTGTCATAACAAAGTAGCTAGTGATAAGGATTCAGGAATGAGATAATGAATAAAGTTAGCATTGGAAGAATATTATTGTTGTTGTTATTATTATCATTATTAAGTTCTTTAAAAGTGGTTAAATATTATTTTTTAAATAATTAAAACATACCCATGAGATTTTTCTATGTTTCAAAAATACTGTGCCACAAAAGACCTGAGATTGAGACTTCTGAGTGATACCAAAATACAAATAACATATTATAACATCCAGCTTAATATAACTAAGGCCCAGTACTAATATTTCTACTAGAGAGACAGGAGAAAAAAGTGATCTTAATGAGTCCTAAGTTTCAGGGTATCTCTGACATATCCCTTAACTGTATAATCTGACAAAATGACCTTGAGAAGTTGCTTGCAGGAGAAAAAGGAAAAAAAAAAAAAAAAAAAAAAAAGCATGAGAAATAGTTAGAAATGCTGTTTTCAGAACAAAAAGAAAAGCGACTTTCATTGTAGGGAAAAACAGGGAAAGAAAAACATCCTCCAGACAGCCGAAATAGTAATGAGGATGAAAAGTCAAGGGAGCACAATAATTCTCTTTCATCCTTAGATAGAAAGGCTGGCTTGTCCCTTGCAAATCTGGTTCTCAAACTTGACAAGATTTATCTAATGTCATAAACTATGAAGTGGCACCTTTTGCACAATGTGTAAACCCATATTGGTTGTTTTCTTACTTGGCTTTACTCAGTTTTGGGGATCCCTAATGTTACAGGTCATCTCTTGGAAAAAGACTGCTCCCAGAGCACTGGTACAGAACACGTAGCCCATGCTCTGTCAGAGCCTTAAGCAAAGTCTCCTGACAGGGTGGCTGGCAGAGCAGTGTCTGTCCAGGAGATGAAAGAGGGAACCATATGAGGCACTTCAACCTCAGCAGCATAGCCTCCAGCCTTCAGCTGCCTCCAGCAATTTCCACTTGTGTTTTCCAGAAGAAAAAAAATCCCAACAAGAAAAAATGGAATAGTGCTATCTTTTCTGAACTTTTGGTTGTTGTTTATGCTCAATAATGGGCTGATACATTTTTTTTCCAGCTGAAATTAACATTCTTTGGCCTGTAAAAAATAGCTGCAGAAAAGATGTTGGCTCCTGGTCACAGCAGGAATAATTCCTAAGTGGAAGTATTTGGGGTTTGAAGTAACATGTGGCAGTGTCAAATAGGACTTAAACCACACAAGGGAGCCACATACCCTGACTTTTTCAGCTTTGGCCTTCCAGACCCTTCTTAATAGAACTGCTCTCGTCACATCATGCTGAGATGTAGATATGGAAAAGCCACAAATTTTTTGTAGATATGGAAAAGCCACAAATTTCTTCCACTTTTCATCGCCAAAGGGATTAAGAAAAGGCTTTCTTTAGGATATATTCAATGAGCCCCTTCTCTTCCCTGAATGCTTCAGTGGCAGTAGGAAATCAGGCAGAAGGTCTTTGAATTTGGGCTGCATTCCAATAGATTTTTACGTAGTTTTGACCATTCTAGTTGCTTTTCCATTTTAATAATTTTTTCTGACTTTAATTCAGATACTAAGTTATTTCCAAAAAACAATCTCCTTATGCATAAATAAACTGTCATATAAGGCTGGTATGGATAGTAAGAAAAACCTGCTCCCACCTTTTCCTACAAAACATGCAAAGTTTTACAGCATTTAATGTTTCTTTTTGTTAGCTTGTTTTGCTAGGGACAACAATGAAAATGACTGTAGAATTGACATAACTATATCTTAGTGTTTGCACACATTTTCTCCACAGTGATATAAATCCGAACACTCTTAAAAAAAGGAAATAACACTGACATTCATTCTCAGATGGTACCATGTGACAGTTACAGTTAGACAGAAAAAGAAAAGAAAATCCTTAGAATTTTGTGAAGCGGAATCCTGCTTCATTTCCAATTTTTTTTTCTGTTGTCTTTATCACTACTTTTCTGACCAATTATATTTAAAAGTGTAGTTCTTATATCAAAACAGACCCTAAATCCAAAATGCAATAGCTTACCCTTGGTTTCACCAGTACATGATTAGTTGCATCGATTCATATGGACTTTAAATAACAAAAAGGCCAAAAATTCACTACAATGTTGCACATTTAAGTATGAATACTTTAAAGTTACATTTTTCTAAATCTTACATCTTCTGAAAAAGAGTTGTATACAAGCAACAGAATTAAAATTTGGACACTGGACACTTTTTTCCTGAGAAGGACATTTCAATTCCTAGTACTAAATTATAAGGATCAGAATCAGACTCTATCTGCTGTTCCCAGAAGTTATAATACTTACAGCACAATGTTTTGGAGAGCTGTGGGAAGGAAGTGAGAGGTGTAACAACTATAGACCGAGAACACGCAGCAAAAATGAACCCCAGTGTCAAGGTTACAGTGGTATTGCCAGAGTGCTTTTCAGTTTTACTCGACCCATTACCAAGAAAGAGTGCTGTGCTCACAGCAGAAGTGCTGCCTACGGCCAATGTCTCTTCCTTCTCTTTCACAGGACCTGCAGAGAGCCGTGACGCAAATCGACCCACAGAACACCAAGGTCCTGACCTTTATCACTTACATAGGCTGTGGAATATCTGCTATATTTTCAGCTGCAACTCTTCTGACATACATTGCGTTCGAGTAAGTACTAATTCTGTGAAGAACATCACAAAGAAGTACCTGTATGTGCAGAATAAAATAAGTTAGTTACGTGGTTAACGTGGGTTATTTCCCTAGGAGGGGAAGTCCATGGCAGAAGAAAAAATCAGACCTGCAAAATCAGGGTCACAGTGTTGTAAAGTGGAAACTTTTTCAAGGGGACAGAAGTTCAGAGTCTTTCTTCCAGTTTCTAATGTGTTGTGCTGCTCAGACCAGGGAATAAGAGGAATGTGTATCAAAATGTTCCTTCTGGCAAGACAGAATCCTCTAGATTTTGAACAGATGGATATTATTCTAAAATTGTCAAACAGGCTTTTTATTAAAAAAAACCCCAAAGCTTGCCTATGTGAGCATAACAATTTCCAAATTTAAAAAGAGAAATTTCCAACTAGAGCAATTACATCCTATAGCCCTTAAGACAGAAGTGGGAAGAGATAAAATGAACATAAATTTCAAGTGTTAAAACAGTTTCAACAGAAATCCAGCTGAAGTGTGAAAGTGACTCAAGAAAAAGCAAAAATTTTGAAGTGTTACAGTTCTGTGAACAGTGAAAAGAGAAAATGAAGTCATGTCAACACAAAGAAAGCATTATGCCAGTAACAGGGCAGGACATAGTAGCTGCTAAAGGAGGATAATTTTCTGGGGACAGGAGGGGGAAGGGGGGCTGAAGAAGGGACTTTTCAAGTTTTAAATATCTTCAGTGATTGCATTCCTATTACATTACCTATGGTATAGTGTTCTGGTTCAAGTTGATAGAAATTGTTTGCTGCTCCTTATTATGCAGATTTCAGTGGGGATCAGTTTAAAAAAATTACGTTTTCCGCTCTTCCTAAGAGACTATTTAAAAACAAACAGAAAACCACATCCACTGGACAATATATTCCAAAAACTAAGCTAACATATAAGGCCACATATGAATAGAACACAGAGGACCTTCTGGTCAGCTATACTTTTTTTTTGTTTTCATTTAAAATAAAAAGTACTGGTTTATATTTAATTTAAAGGTTTGGGGTTTTTTTAATAAAAAAAAATCAGTTGTTAAAATATTGCAGCAGTTAATTAGCTCATCATGGACCCAAAGAACTGGTAGCTTACCCCCACCACACACAGCTGAAACCTTCAACAATCCCACACAGAAATACACCACTATGTCTTATTGCACAAACCGAGCTGGAATGGGTTCCTTGTGCTTTTATTGACTTTGTGAAGGGGTAAGCCCAGCTGCAGGAGGTGGTTCGTGTGATTGCAGCAAGTTAATCATGTGCACCTGTGCTTCTCTCATTAGGAAGCTACGACGAGATTATCCGTCCAAAATCCTGATGAATCTGAGCACAGCCCTGCTCTTTCTTAACCTGATTTTTTTGCTTGATGGCTGGATTGCATCCTTTGATATTGATGGCCTTTGCATAGCTGTGGCTGCACTTTTGCACTTTTTTCTTCTGGCCACCTTTACATGGATGGGACTGGAAGCTGTTCACATGTATATTGCTCTAGTGAAGGTGTTCAACACGTACATACGCCGATACATACTGAAGTTTTGCATCATTGGCTGGGGTGAGTTCACTAGATGCAATATTTACATAGGATGGATGCTGTTGTATAAAATGTTTTTCGTAAATGCTGCTATATAAAAGCTCTCTATCAGGAATACAGAGTAGAACTTATATCAGTGTGTGGTTTCCTTCCCCAGCCTGCAGCAGTGCCGGCACGCAGCCAGCCCTCTCTGTCACCGAGTTCCCCCCTGTGCTTCTGTGTAAATACACTCTCACTGGCACTCCCCACCCAGGGCAGCTCCCAGCCCCAGAATGAGTGGAGAGACCAGATAAACTGGTCTTGTTTTCCAAAGAGGCCAGAGTGGGAGAGGGGAAATGTGAGTGCTGTGTCAGAGATGGAGGACTGTGTCACATAATGAATGCAGAAACTTTTGCAGTTACTGCAAAGCCTGTGGAGGTTTTGCATCAACTTTCAAAAACTTTAATTCCAGCTTAAATTTTCTTGCCAACAAGCACAAAGCCTATTGTGGAATCACAAACAACCAAAATTTTCTGAGATTCAGCACTGTGTTTAAACCACCAAGAGATTCTGGCTGCCCTAAGCAATGTACACAGCAGGACAGAAATGGAAAAAGTAATACTGAAAAATAACTACAAGACTCAGGCAGCAAGACTTATTCTTCATTTTTGTCTGTATCAGGAATCTGTGGTTTCTCCCTGAATGCGCATATTGTGTTTGAAATCATACAACACAATGCAAAGCCATTAACCTTAGGCTAGAACACTGACCTCAGTGCAGCTGATAATTGATGTCTTTCCATTGGCAACTAGCATCCTCTTGGCAACCTCAGCAGAGGACAAGGACTGAGTGGTCGGAAAAGCAAATTAACCTCTTCCCCTTTGAATCTATTCTGTTATAGCAAGGATAAGACATGTAAATAAGGCATATCAGGAAACATGCATTTCTTTTGTGTGAGCTGTACCTTTCTGCAGAGTTTTCTTCTGCATAGTTGTCCATTTTGCCAAATACACCCTCGACTTTTTTATTAAGAAATACATAGTTTGCTTTATGGAAGCAAGGGGACCACATATAATATGTATAGTACTGTAGAAGATATATAATATGGGGTAGATAATATAATGTGGTTGAGATAAGCAGTGGAGAAATTACAGATTTAAGTTCATGTTCCCCAGTTACGCAACTTTATGAATTCACATTAGCATAAAAAAAAAACTCAAAAAATTCCTACTACCATTCCTCCACTAGATCCCATTTTTGGAATAATTTCTTAATCTTTTCATTGTATAATGAGAGCCTGTGTGCAGCTGCAAATTTAACTTTGGGCAATTAAGGGATATTATTTTACTTTAATTTCCTTATCACATACCAAACTTCTCCTACCTTACAGAACATTACAAGGCTTATTCATTAATGCCTGTTGATTGTTTTGATAGTTCTATATATTTGTACTGTTTGGAAAATTGTTTCCTTCTACCTTCTCAGTGCAGTTTTCTCAGGATGCTGTGCACTAAAGTAAAAGGGATAGAGATATCAGTAATTCAGCTTAGCCCAGTGAATTTGAAAGTTTAGGAGATTTGACAGCTCATGAGTTTTCTTGTGTTACAGGTTTGCCAGCTCTGGTGATAGCAATTGTTTTAGCAAGTGCTAATACAAATGCAAGTCGTATTTATGGCAAGCAGTTATATGGCAGAGATGCAAGCGGGCAAGGAGGAGATGACTTGTGAGTATTTCTTTAGATCTCTTGAAATTTAGCATTTATAGTTGCTTTGGAAAAGTCAATGGTGCATTAAACAAGCAAAAAGGGACAAAACCCTGAATGATTAGAATCTGTAACGTGAAGAAGGCTGTTAGAAAAATTGGAGGGAAATCTGCATTACCCAACGCCAGGAACAAACATGCCTCTGGCAAAAGTTTTTCATGAAAATAAAATAAAAATACTTGTTTTGGTTTGTCTTAAATAAAAAGTATATTTTCTAGGTAAGAGCAAAGAAAGAATTTGTATAAAAATAGTTTCCTTTGTAAATCAAGCAGCCTTTTGCCAATGTAGTTCAATAGTCCTCTATGTTCTTCTCATGATGTCCACATAATAACTCCAAATGCCAAAATTTTTATGTGAGTGCTCTTTTCCTTGCCTGGCAAAGCCTCATTATGATAAATAAAACTTTAATTTTTTGAATTTTATTATAGTATCATGCTGAGCATTCAGGCCATTTGCTGCAAGAGGAATTAGTTAGAGCTCTCATATGGCTGACTGTCAAATGGCTACCTCAAAAGTCCTGCTTCTTCTCCAGTCATATTCAAGTTCTTCCTTAGCTCCAGTGGCAGAAACTGGAGATTTTGACAGTGAAGATCTAAGTTTGCTCATTCCGTTTCTAAAGCACTCGAGTGCTTCACACAGATGACAGCAGTGAATTTTTATGTACTGAGTCTGAACTTTTTTCATGATGGGATTGCAGTTCCCACCATTTCCCATTTTTTCTAACTAGTTTTAACTAAAATGTGATACAACCCTCAGATTTCTCACATTTTAGTACTATAGGCCATAGTCACTTAAGATGCTTCTGGGCTTCCTCCTGTTTCCAAACAGAAAATGGACAAATGTTTCATTCTACACTATATTTTTACATCAGTGGTATCAGAAATTGGCTCATTTTCCTTTGGTTGTATGATTAATGGAAGGATAGTTTCCATTAATCAAAAACGATCCTTTATTTTATTTTAATTTTTTTACAGCTGCTGGATCAAGAACGAAGTTGTCTTTTACGTGACTTGTGCCGGCTACTTTGGAATCATGTTTCTAATGAATGTCGCCATGTTTATCGTGGTGATGGTGCAAATCTGCGGGAGGAACGGGAAAAGAACCAACCGGAGCCTCAAGGAAGAGATCCTGAGGAACCTCCGCAGCGTGGTCAGCCTGACCTTCCTCCTGGGCATGACATGGGGCTTTGCCTTTTTTGCCTGGGGTCCCTTAACTCTTGCTTTCCTGTACCTCTTCTCAATTTTCAATTCATTGCAAGGTAAGCTGAATTTTTGTTCTGTGAACAAATAATATTTGATCTGTTGCTGTTCTGGGGCATGCTATGCCCAGTGATTGGACCAGGGAACTCATATCCAGTCTCTCCAGGTTTTCCTTTGATATTTAACCATCATAAGTTTCCCCTTATGTGGAATAATAATATCAACTACAGGTGGTTTGAATATCTTATGTAAATTAATTATGGTTTCAATGTCTTTTTCCATAAAATGAGCTATATTATAAATAAAGCTCTCCCTAGCTAACAGTCGGCAGTGTTCTCTGTTGAGATACATGCTATATGACCTTCAGCATTTCCTTTCACTGATTATAACAAATATAGGAAGCCTTTTTCCTTACTTTATTTCTGTAGGGAATCTGTGAAACTCATAAATATTTTATTAAGGCATGAGAAACTCATAAAATAAAATTCAGTCCTGCCTCATTGTGGAGAGATAGCAGAGATATATGGGATATTCTTTGCTTAAGAAAAATCCAGTGACTGTTACAGTCAGATTATTTTTCTTTCTGTTACTCAAGTTTTCAATATTTTACTTTCCAGCATAGCTTGTCTTTTTGAAAAATGCTGTAAATTGTAATCACATGGTTATAAATTACAGAATGATATAACTGATATTTATAAAAATTTAACTCAGAGCTAAAATTTGCGTATGTCTCAATTGCCATAAAATTCTCTACTAGTGCTTGCCCTATCCACCTATAAAGAGCAACTAAATATGCAATGAAGAGAAAACCTTGAGGATATTGGAAGTCCGTGTGTTATGCCATACACATATTAACATAAAAATTAAACTTGCTGGGGGGGGGGGGGGGGGGGGGGGGGGGGGGATGGGAACCCAGAAAAACCCCAAAAAGCAAGCTCAAGAATGTCATTGAAGGAAACGTGTTATGCAACACAAATATTGAGATAAAAATGAAATTTTCTTAGGGTCAGCAAAATATCTTCTCTTTACGGAAAAAGTACTTAATATCTCTCTGTGCCGATTTTATCTGATACAGTTGAGATGCATTTACTGTGCTGAAAGATTTATTGAGCTTTCATGGAAAGAGAATCATGTTGTGGGTTTTTGTTTGGGTCAGTTTCAACCTAAAATGCTAAGCAAAATGACAAAAAATATTTGGATGTGGTGTTCTTACTAGAGACTGTTTTTTCCAAAGGACACATTCTGATACTCCCCTAGCAGCTAATGAAGTATTTACAGCATTGTGTCTGTGTTAGAAATTCAGAGAGGCCTAGAGAGATCAGAAGTATGGGAAGAACATGAAAAAAGACTTAAATTCTGAAAACCTTGCCAAGGGTCAAATTGAACAAGTTCTCTGTAACCAGAATTTCCAGTGCAATCAATTAAGCTTGTATGTGCAGCGTGCATACAAGGTTGATCAACACTGCCTAAGAGGGGTAATGGCACTATTTAAAGGAAGATGAATATTTGGAACACAGTTAAGTCAGAAGATGAAACTGAAAAAGACGAGAAGTAAATGTAAAAAGAAGAGTGATGAGATTTTCATGGATTGTGGTAGCAATGATGATGCAGTCTCTGCTCTGGCACATCAGATCAAGCAATAGGAGATAAAAATCTTCTCTCTGAAGATACTTATTGCTGTGTCAGAAAGAGCTAGACAAAGCTAAAGAATAAAGGAAGAGGATGTTTAACATCCTATATAACTGGTGCAGTGTTCATGTAGCAGTAAGGGGATGGAATGGTGCAAATCTGTACCAAAAAGCATTCCCTAGCAGCAAAAAGCATTTCAATATGGCAAGTCTTTCATCAGTATTAGCAGCTTAATTATGGAGATGTTGGTAAATACATCTGTTCTTTCTCATGTTTTTGAAAGCTGCATGAGTATTTCAAGCCATACCAGCAGCCTCCAGCAGCAGTTTTCTGTGCGCTGGCAATGAAAAAGCAAATTGCAGCAACTGTTAGTGTTACTGTACTTTGCTGTTTCATCTACAAAGGAAATTCTTGACACTCTCTCCTTGACACTCAGAGTAAAAAATATGGGAACATTTCTTTTTTGGCTGCTCATTTTATATATATGCCTGGGCAAGCCAAATACTTTCAAGTCAGAGCCAAGTTAGAACCAAGCCTAGGATCTGATTTGTCTCTGGGAACCAAAACCAAAGCTGTACTACTAAAAGCACATTGTAAACTTAATGAATAATGAAATACAGAGAAAAAAATTCTGGAGACCAAGCCCAGACAGGGCAAAGGCAAAGTACTTAATGCAGTACATTTGTTTTGCATTACTATGGAATATGCATTTTCTTTTTAAATATTCAGAACATTCACTGCAATTTAATTAAGCATCAATTTACTAAGTTTGTAAGCTGTGTAAAAGCCCTAAGAAGAACTTTGGGCCACAAACAGCTTCATATCTCCAGCCCTATAAGAGCTGATAGTGGTTGCATTGGAAATGCTCTGTGCTTTAAACAAATCATATAGAAAAATATTTTACTAAATGCAAATACAGTAACCATGATCCAAGAGACATTACATTTGAGATGCATTAGGTCATGCCTTTTTTAAAATGTGCTTTTCCTTTTTTTCCCCATCAGCTCTTGAAAAACTTTGGAAAGATTGTGTCTCATGACCCAACCCCTACCAGAAGTTAACTGAATTCAGAGGTCTCAACCTGGCCTGATAAGCAAATACAAGTCCAATTCAATGACATGCATTACTGCAAAATTAGGCCTCAGCAGTTTGGAGGAGAGAAGATAATTTGATTCTCCAAAACATTATAATCCAAGCTATACCCTGTCATTGTGTTCTGACAGCTGAAACATAGTCGACATTAGTATTCAAACTAGTCATGATGATCATAAAGGAATGGTTTTAGAGGAAGCCACTTGACCATGTTTGTCTGCATTATGTAGCATTTATTCACATCTAAGATAAAATCATGAGGGATCTTGCAATAGCATTTTGCTGTCAGGTGTTCAGCCTCAGGTTGGCTCTCTCACAGACAGTACAAGTAAAACAAGAAGCAAGCTAAGCTACAGAACAACAAAAGATTCCACAGCCAGTGCCAGCCTGAGAAGATTCAGGAGCATTTCCAACTACTATATTTAGCTCCAAAGTACATCTGTAGGTGATGAAAACATATCATACGCCCTGTTAAGACCTACCTTATCATGTGGTAGGATGTTTATCTCCTGTCTTGAAAATAAAAACTCTAAAATTCCCTGAGAAAAATCAACTCTACAAAAACATTCTTAAACACATTTATTACAATTGAGTAGGAAAATCTGTTAGTTTTCTTTGGGAGCAAGAAGCTGGATTCCTAATTAGAACTTGTGAGCATATTCATTTTCATAATCATTCAAGTACATGCATGGGATGCACATAAATCCATGTGTGCTTTTTCAGCGCTTGGCCAGCACTCAACCCACTACATTAGGACACCCCTAAGTGCCATTTACAAGATGTCTGGTTTTAAAAGAATACAGCCCACAGTTCTGTACATACAGAACCATATCCAGGAGATAAAATATCTCCTTGCTAATATAATAATGTTGGTATTTATTTTGCAGTCTCTCTCTTGCAGTCCTGTTGGGTGCAGAATAGTCATTTGCTTCAAAGAAAAGGCCTTTCAATCATTTACCTCTAAGCAAAAAAGAAAAAAAAAAAAAGGAAAGAAAAATATGAACACTGAGCTAAATCAACAATGCCAATAAAAGGCATCCCAATCTCTGTATTCTGATATCCCAGATACTTACATAGCAGCTAGAGGATAGGAAAACTTTAGTTAATTTCCATGCCTCTTAAATGATGCATGGATACCAATAACAAAATATTAAGATTTTTTTTTTTGTTTGTACTCCATAGTCTTCTGATTACAAATTTCAGTTAATCTGAAATTTTCAGTTTATAAACACATGCTTCATTTGGTGTTTATTTGCTTTTGTCACAGGTTTGTTTATATTTGTATTCCATTGTGCTATGAAAGAAAATGTGCAGAAACAGTGGAGGAGACATCTCTGTTGTGGCAGATTCCGACTGGCAGACAATTCAGGTAAAGGCAGTTCACAGCTCCCCTCCTTAGGTGCTGCATTTGTCTATAAAAGTCCAGGCAAACAGCTTGCTATGTTATTTTAATATAATACAAGGTAAGCGAGATATATGGGTGATGGTTTTGGAAGGCCCATCAGACCCTAAAAATAAAATAAAAAATAAAAAAATCCAGAGATTCAAACTTTGTCATTCCAAGCCCAGTCTTACTCATTTTCTCCTATAATAAAGTATGTTGACTTTGAATTGCGTGGATGGTTAAGCTGATGTACGAGCAATTCTAAAAAGTTGCATAGAAATATTATGACTTCTTTAGCTTTTATTTTTGCCTTTTTTAAACTGTCCTGTCCTTTGCCATTGGATTCAGAGACTATTAGAGACTCAGAAATGTAGAAAATTCCCTTAACAGAAGCCTGTTAGGTTCTAGAAATGAACCTTCATCTGGAACAGTCAGAGTGAAAGGAGAGACGTTGGTTTGGACACATGAGAAGTCTAATGCTTGGGCCACTATACTTATAGTTTCCTGCACCTTTGGCCATCTTGGATGGCATGAGACTGCTTTGTTCAGGCAACTGGCTCTTCCTTTGCTGTCTGATGTGGTGATTTGGACCATATAATTCTTTCTCATATGGTTCTTGTTCAATGACCAGTGTTAAATCTACAGCTGGTGTAAGGTGACATAAGCTCATTGCTTTCTATGGTAAGCTTTCATTTTGTAGTAAAAATACTTCATTCATTATTTCAAAGGGTTAATACAAACTAGGAAAATCATTTTCATTCTGATCAGACATCCAATTTATTTCATATGTTCAGTTTCCATGTGATTAATCCTATAACTCCTGAACTGATAAACAAAGATAGATCAAATTATTTACTTTTTTTTTTTTGTGCTGCTGTTGGACAGCTTGTGAATAAGGTAGAAATAAATATGAATATGGTAGAAATAAAATCATGAAGGATTTAAATATTTTGGTGGCATAGTTAATGTGATGTCATTATGTCTGGCGTAAACCAGTTTATCTCCATGGGTTGGTTTTAATCTCCATGAACCTGACACTGTTTTCAGGCAGAACAGTGAAACAGAAATCAAATGTGAACTTGCATACCTAAACACTCTAGCAATAATTTACTATAATTTGATTTGATTTAAATCAAGACTAAAGTGGCCCACGTGTCTTTGGCTTGGACTTCTCTTTCATTTTGTGAATTTAATTGAAGTGAAATAACAGTGAATAACAGCAAGATGACTAAATTGCGAAACCTCCTGCACTTACCAAAATTGCATGGTACAAAAGTAGTTAGCTACTTTTATTCTACTGGTATTGTGACATTTGTGGTGAGGTTTTAAGTGTTAGTTTTCTTCAGTCAGTTTATTGGTATTAGCTATTTAATTTCATTTTAGAAGTTGTTCCAGCATAGGAGCCTATTGTGTTAATGTTTGGACCAAATTCTGTAAATGTGAACTACTGAATAAACTTTATTATGTAAATTGTGCACCAATATGCCAAACAACAAGCTAGTTGTCAGTATGTAGTATCTTCCACAGCAGCAGCTGCAGATCAAACCCTCAGATGATAAGATCATTGTAAATGATCCTATCACCTTTGGATTTTGCTCTTCAGGCCAGGAAAGTTTGGTATCCCTATACTGCTACACAGGTCCTCTGCTCTTCTGCATTCTGGAAAACCAAGTCATACTTGCAGTTCTGCTGTCCAGACAAACTATTGTTAGAATGTTAGAGCCACCAATTTCAACTGTTTTAGTAGAGTAAATCAAGTTGGAATACTTTTATCATTCTTAAGAACCAAAGAGGACACCTAACAGGAAAAGGATGGGGTATTTATTAAAAGCAGTACTAAGAAATGCATCATATATTTGAAATAATCATAATTGAATAAATTAGGCATTTATTACAGTAGTTATTAATGTAAAACTTCTCAATCATTTTTAGATTGGAGCAAAACAGCAACCAATATTATAAAGAAGAGTTCCGATAATCTTGGGAAATCCTTATCCTCTAGTTCCATTGGCTCCAATTCAACTTATCTAACATCCAAATCAAAATCTACGACGAATACATATTGCAAACGAAACAGCCATACAGGTGAGTTCTTGCATTGCAACCCAGTGCATCTGTGAGCACACAGGTTTGTGTTAAAGGCACAGCAAGCATTTCTACCCCAAGGTTAAAGAGAGACAATTTCATCAATTCATATAGTGCCAGTATTTTTTAAATATATGTTACTGTTTAATAAGAACCATTACCTAATGTGCAATACATCCAGTATATAGATCTGATCTCCATATGTTCCCATACTAAATGAAATAGGCTTGATGAAAGCAAATTTTGCTTATTATCCTATTGTAAACACAGGGTAGCCAAAGCACAGAGAGATGGCGTTCTTCACCCAAGGTAACATGAAAGCTGGCAGTACAGCTGGAAATAGGAATCAAGTCTTCAGAGTCCAAGTCCACAGCTGATTGTCTTGGTTAAACTCCTTTCATCTAACTGTAAAACATTTATGGGTAAAACGACAAATGGAGCCTACTCGGAAATGGATACTGTGTTCCCAGAGTATGCATTGTCTTGCCCTTCTACAAATAGCCATATCTATTGCTTATTTATTTAGATATCAATGGTATATGTAATAAAAGGCATCATCTGTATTCCACTCATACCGTGAAAATGTGCTAATTTTAAGACTTTAAAATTAGGGAGCAAAGAAAGAGAGCAGCTGGAATGATTTGCAAGTTTGGTTGTGTCTGAGATAGTATTTCAGAAATTCAGTTATATAGTTCAGATTTTTTTTGTTACTCTGATTTTGTGACTGCATGTTTTTGTCCTGTGTAAAGTCACATAGCATTATTATACAATACTCTTTTACAAATATAGTGGAAATAAAATCTGAGACCATATTTAACTCAAAGGTGTGTTTACTTGTTTTAAAATATTTATCAGAAAAAAATGTTCAGATATGAAGTAGATGATTTCACTAGAATGCAAGTTATGTTATTTCTTAAGTATTAATTATTTTTGTTAAGCCCCCAATGTCTCATTTATGATGGGACACTCACCTTTCTTGATGCATGGCATAGTTTCCAGGAAATACCTTCTATTAGTTTAATTGATGATCATTACCTGCTTCAGTTAGGCACAAACACTTCTTTTTTTAAAATTAATTACACTGTTGTTTTCTCACTGACCAAGATTCAGTGCATCCATTAGCATGAGGGATTGTGCATCAGGCATTTTAAAGGTTTAAAACTTTATTGTTTATTGAGAACATACAGGAAGTACATCTGCTTTGAATACAGTAAAAATGAGAAGTATCTTAGAAATTCTTGATGACTGATAGCACCTGAGCTTGCTCTCAGGACTGCTGTTCACAAGTGCACTGGGAGCACATGGCTGGTGCCTGCCTCCCTGGGCTGCCTGTCCCTGCTGCCAGGTCAGGTTCGGTGTGCGGTGTGCCCAGGTTGCCCTGTTCATTCATCTCCTCCCTGCAGGAACACTTCTGCCAGCAGTCTTCCACAAACAGCATCTTTAATATCAGGCTATCAATTAAGAAGACTTAGTGCTGGAGTTTTTGCAAGTTGTTCTTGAAGTAAAACAAAGAAACTGTTCCAGATAAGAAATAGTAAAGTTAAAAGAAACTTGCTCATATATATTCTTCAAAAATTATTAGCTTAATCCCATGCATAAATTATTGCTTAAAAGGATTGCAGTTCTTAATGCAATCAAAGGTTTTAATATGAAGAATTTTTGGGCATTAAGAGAATACAACAGTTTTCTTTTTATTTTTTGGAATTTTAATACATTTCACTTTGTTCTCCAAAATACACTTCTTATTGTGATGCTCTATGGGAATTTTTGATAACACTAGGTTTTTAAATACTGACATATCTTCTCATGTGTAAAAATAATAAAAGTAATAAAAAATAATATTCAGATTCTGATTGTTAATACAGCTGAACTTCTCAGTTTGCCAACTTAGCTAAATTGCAGGCAAAGAATGCCATAGCTACCTGTCTTGGCAAGTCTTGTTGATACATATGGTAATAATGTGCTCCCTGGAATTGACACAAGCATTCATGTGTTTGTGGTGTAGATAATGTCTTCTAAGGCCCTTTCCTCATCAGTGGTGGAGCATTACAGGTAAAGTGAGAATTGCTTTTGTTGAATGCATGGTTGTAACAGGGTGGAGGGATGCTTCTTGCATGATGTCCTCATTGACGCAGAGGATTTTGCTAATCAGAAACGCTGCTTATTTCTATTACATCTTGCACCACTGATGCTGAATCAAAGGACAAGCATGCTTCAAACTCTGGGTGTCTGCACTCTGCATGGGGCACACAGCATTTAGAAGATACCATTTTAGAAAATAGATGTTAATGTCCTGAAATTAATGCCTGTGAGCAGTAGTATGGGGAAAGGAGATTATCCTGAAATTACCCATACACAAAGTATACATTAAAAAGCAAAACGATCTGATTGGGTTCCAGAAGATTCTTTAGTATTTATCAAAGTTATTACAGAAAATTTAATATATTTATATTTGGTATGTGGCCACTACTGGATTAGTCTTCTAGACATTGAGATTTTTATATCCATTAGCACCCAAAATTACTCCTAATGATGAATTATATATGCCTGAAAGCCAATCTATGAACTGCTGCTTGAATACAGAATGCATCAACCCTCATGAGTGAACAAAAGAGGTCACTATGGCATCTTGTGTCCCAGCTGTCTACAAGCCCAAACCAAACTACTTGTAGAAAGTACTTAAATATCC
Organism: Agelaius tricolor; assembly: GCF_023055355.1. Taxonomy (NCBI): domain Eukaryota; kingdom Metazoa; phylum Chordata; class Aves; order Passeriformes; family Icteridae; genus Agelaius; species Agelaius tricolor. Next base: position 52,780,068 of record NW_027269261.1, read on the forward strand.
TCTGTAACACTTCAGTGAATCAGAACTTAAGACGATCTCTGCAGAGAATTTGGTCATACAGCTCACACTTCAGGGATACATGATTTTGACCCTGTACTTAGATGTGAAGCCATTGGTTAGTAAATGCATACATTTGAAAGGCTCTCAGTACTCAGAAATTTGCCATTGGACATGGAGTTACTCACTGTAATTCATGAACATTCTTGCGTGCTTTGAAAATTCATCCTGATAAGCCTCAACATGCCTGTTTCTGTTTTTATGAGTGAAACTGTTTTGATTTCTCTGTCTGCAATGCATTTCTCCTTTGTGCTCTTTTATGGCTTGGCATCATGACTCTTCCAGGGATGGGTTACTTTTTATTTCTAGTTGGTTTATTTCTAAGAAAAGTTTTTTATGAAGTCATGGTTCAAGTAGTATGCTTAATTCTTAAATGATCCTTTAACAAGGAATTTTAGGAGATGACTTCACCGAGGTCTTGTAAACAGCCATCAAAACTATCACTTGTAGAAGACATTTCTTCCCAGGGTGCTCCACCTTACTGCTGGCTTGCAGTGGTAGAGATCTTGCCCAGGTTCAGGGAATTTATTCCAGCTTCACTGCGTGGAAGAGATAGAAAGAGAGTTCGGTTAGGACAGCATGCTTGAGAAAATGAGAGACAAGCTCTCTCCTTCTCATTTCTCGCTACGTTAGCTCTACCTACTGACCGTTCTCGGAACAGCAGGAATGCGAGCCGCTGAAGCAGACTTTCCCAGTCTGGCTGGGAATTGCCTTGCTTCTTTACCTCTTCAGTTCACCCTTGACCTCTAGCTCATGGACTCTGAAGGGAGACCCCGTTGTTACATCCTTTCCTCCTTAGTTTTCAGCCTGCACATTATGGAAAAAACAAGGTGAGGCTAGGCAATCACAAAGTTTTGGCTCTGGTTATCTGCTTTAGGAGGAAAGACATTCTCTGCTACATTCAGCACAGATTATATTATTTCTGTGCATAGCTCAAAGCATCCACTGTTGAAATAATTCAATCTTTTCACAGTCATTCTACAGTACTTTATTATGTGGAGATACTATTTATGGAGATCCAGTGCTATCAAAATATTTTTAGTTTGTAAGATTCAGAGCATCAGCAGTAAATTAGTATGTTAAAAGGTCATAGGAGTCAGTAACACTTTAGGCAAAATAATAGAGGGATAATTTCAAGTGATACCTGAAAGGTCTGCCCACAAAACCAGACATCTCAAAAGAATTTAGAAGAAGCAATCTCAAGCCAAAAACTTATTTTAGGGCAGTAATTTAGTTCAGCAGTAGTGGCAATTGAAGGCATATCAATGTGGGAGTGACACATCTTTTAAACTGTGAATTTGCTTAAGAGGCCCTAACTACTTCTTGTTGCTTTTTCTTCCTCTTAGAGAAAGTTTTTCTTGACAAGCCATCTTCAAAATTTGCCCAGGAGGATGGAGAACAGACATCAATCATCCCTGTCCATCAGGTTATTGACAAAGTCAAAGGATACTGCAATCCTCACTCCGACAGCTTCTATAAAAATATCATGTCCGACACATTTAGTCGCAGCACAAAGTTCTAACTGGGTTTCTGATTTGCTGGTTTTTTAAATCAAAGGAATACAAAATGTGTGCCTGGAATTGAGAATATTGAATGTCATAAAATGTGATCTGTTCAGTTATTTTTTCCCAGTTTATAGTGTTCTCCTGCAAACAGCTTCCACTTAAGGACTGATTTTTTTAAGTTTTTACTGTTGTGGAAAATGACAGTTTTTTACCATGGTATTGAGCTGTTTTTAAATGTGTGCCAGCCAGCATGATGCCTGGACAGCTAATTATAATCTTGTAAGACTGAAGAGCCACAAGCCTAACTTAAAATAATATAATCCAAACAGAAGCAAGTCTTGACTCCTGGAGAAAATAGCAGACATGTCATGCAATACAGACAAGCTTTTATTGAGCAATTTTATGATGGTCTTTTTGTTTTGAAAAATATGGATTTTCCCTATGGCACTTGTTAGATTCTTGCTTCTTGAATGTCTAGTGCTCTTTATTCATGAGTGAATAAAACCCTACCACCACTTAAAGGGTTATTTTAAAACATTTTTGCCTAAATATACCTGATCATGCAAACCTTACTCACCAAAACAGCATATGCTGTAAATGCAGGCAAATTTGTATCCATATACATAGAAAAACAGTCTTCACAGAGTTGTGTCTCAGCATTTATTGATTGGTATGCATGAAATGCAGTGTCTTCCATCTCAAGTCTGTGTTTAGTGTTCTTTTTTCACAAAACAAAATAACAAAAAGGCATTCAACTATATATAGTTATACAAACATATACCTAGAACTCTCTCTACACATATTTTTTATAACAATACACACAGTAAATATGACAGTGTATACCAGAGACAATCTAAAAACTATGGACGGTGCTAAAATTTAAGTCTAAATATTTAAATGCAAGATGAATTCTTTGTAAACCCATGAGTGTCAATCTCTGTACTTCACAAATACTGTATGTATAGACACCTCCATCAGATGGCATTGCAACATTAGGATAACCTGGAACATGTTTACCAAAAATAAATAACATTTTTCTGGGCACATAACATTATCAGTATCCCTTTGTTGCCCTGTTGGATGACATGATTGAGGTTGTTGGATGCACAGAGTTTAAATGTTCAGGCAATATTAAGGAATTTCATATTGCTATGCTGTCTCCATGACACTGAGGGGTGTGTGTAGGGGGGTGTGTGCAGAGAATAGACAAGAGCATAAAATGTTTACTTGTTTTACTCTCTATAAATGTGTGACATATTAGCAAGTGACCTTGAGTGCCAAAAGGGCATCTCTCCTCATGAACCATGTTCCACCCCATGACAAGTTTTGTAAAAATTGTAGCTGCACATGTTTCTGAGGACATGTGCTGAAACATAAAAGGTTTTTTCAAGTACCACATTCAGAGGAGAATGTCTCCGATTGGAGGTTTTAATTTTTTTAATTATCCCTTTTTTTAACCAAAATATTTTTAGCCATGTATTTAATTCTTTGAATTCAGAGAGCATAAAGTTGTGCTGAGATTTTTTGGTTGCCAAGCAGGTGGATGCTCAGTGATGAGGGATGTGGGTTTGTGCTTTCTCTGCTCTTTGCACGTGCTTTTGTGTGCAGAGATCATTTAATGCTGTGACCGCACAAACGGCACATTTCCCCTGGCTGCAGACACCTGGTGGGAGGAGGATGTCCCGATGGATCCCACCCAGGAACACCGCTGTCACTACACAGACCTGAGCAAAACCTCAGTCTCATAACTGCAAATACATTTGTGCTCTATGAATGGAGGTCAGCCCCATTCACTCAAACTGTAATTAATAACAGGGAGGAGTGTTGTCAGATATCTTTAATAATTGAAATAATTTACAGAGAGATTATGTACAAGCATTTACTGAACTTATATTTTATCTTCCCACTTGCTTAACTACTGTAGGTAATAGTGTTCATATAGCAGCTTACTGTGAGATTTCTACCTGACTAAGATGTTCAAAGGTGAAGAGAAGGAAAAGCAAACATTCCTGAAAAAAATGAGGAATCAAAAAAATATAACAGATGAAAAATATATAAATAAAAAAACCCACAGCATCCTGAATGAAGCTGAGCTGTAACCTATCAGTTTAATGTACATCTACCTGTATTTTTGCTGAATTAAGATTTTTTCTCTTTTTTTACTACCATGTAGTAATCATAAACTGTCTGTGTCACTTAGCTGCTCTTGAATGCTCTCAATTCTACAATGTAAAGCTTTCTGTTTTGTAGTTGACATGCTGTAACCTCCCTTGTACATATTTATTTATTTGTGAGGTTAAATATGTCAAATACTTAGCACTAAAATGACTGTTCTTGTTACTTTAATGCTAAGTTTCTGCTTCATCATAGAAGAAGAGGGAAAGAATAATTTCTTATATACTTTTTCTAACTTGTGAAACAGTTTACTGTAGCTCTATCTTTTGCAACTTTGAGGAAACTTGTCAGTGTAATTTGTGATACTAGTCAGTGAAATATAGTGTAACAGGTTTGAAGATGGACTAAAATGGAAAGAAACCTTTTCAAGTAAACATTTTTTATGTTAGTGTTCCAAGTAATTAAAGTCTTTTAATAGTGAATGGTTGACTTTTATTTCTCCTTTTTAGTGTTTAATGGCAAAAATTACACAGTGGAACTCTGGAAAATAATCTTGTGGTTTTTTAAGTACTTGAGACAGGTACACGCCTAGACAAAATGTTGGAAATAAATGTGCAAGACTAACTCCATCTCATCAGGGGAACACATTTTGCAGAATATGCCTTTCCCTTTTGTAATTTATTCAATGCCACATTCAGTGAATGACCTGGAAGTTATGCAATCTCATTTATTTACGGTGGCAGTCATGTCATAGAAATTAAAATAAAATCATGGCAACTGACAATATGCTGGGATGGTATTTTAAAGTAATACAAATGAATAATTAAAAACTCAGGAGTTATTCCTTTCTATTTGTTTCTCTCCAGCTGGATGTAGTCCCTCATTATCAATATTTTCATTCAAATTATAATACTCTTATCACCGCTGAAAAATTTGATTCAGCCAATCACTTGATAAATACACACTACTGTATAAACAATAAATGTCACACACTATTGGCCTACCTTTTCTTGCTTACCTCTAAAGAAGATGGAAATATGCTGAAATGTGTCAGATCTGCTCCCCTGCATTTAAGTCTCATCACAGAAAATGCACAGAATATGAGGATTGATATAAGTGATATCTTTTAGAAAGCATTAAAAAAGCCCTGTGGGAAAAGTGGCATTTCATAATGAGGCTGCTGGGTGCACCTGTGTACAGTCTGTCTGTGTGTGTCTGTGGACAGTGAACACTACCCTTGGGCTTTATGCCTCAAAGAGTGTGGGAGGACCCTCTGAGGGAAGGAGCCCGGGTTTTTTTCCCAAGTAGAATCTTGGCAGATGCCAAACTTGTAAGGAGTGATTTGCAGCATTTGGGGGTGGATTTATTTTTCTCCTCATTTCATCACTTTTTAAATACCAAGAACAATTTTATTTTAATCCTCTACTGTTAACAGCTTCCTACTGTAACCCATTGAGTTACATAAAATGCCACTTCATTTTATTACTTTTGAAAGGCTGAGCTATAATCAGACACATCTATATAACTTCAGGGACAGCTACCGAGTTACAGGGCAGCAATCTGTCATTCATGGATTCATTATAAAAAGTTTTTATGCATTTGCTGTATATAAAGATGTAAACCCACATTGGGGTCAACAACTTAGGCAAAGGGTTTGGAAGTTAATGACAGGGAAATCAATCATGCAAACCAGTCTGTGGAGCAGACCTTTCATGCTTTCATGCCCAGCACTCCAGCTACTGATGTGCCAAGGAGGCTTTCCCCTTCACCTTCCACTTAGCTGGTCTTTGGTTACTCAGTCCCTTTATTCATCAGAGCTCCTGGAACCATGGTGACACTTCCATCCTTGGGACAACCATTTACTGTAGTGCTAGAGAAAGGAAGAGAGGGGAAAAAAAGAGGAGAAAGGGAAACTGAAACTGAAAGAAGGGAAAAGGTAGTTGCCAAGGCCTGCTTTTCATCTTATAATTTTCACATGATTTTTTGCCCCTTGCCCAGGTTGTGTTGCCCTGGCCAACAATGGGGACAAGGCCATTGGAGTAGGTAGGACACACCATCATGGCTATTGGTGCATTTGTCAATGTAAACTACTGGTTTTGATTCTCCAGCTTTAAGTTGAAAATCTTTCATGGTTCTTCAAGGCAACAATTCCAGCATTTCCGTGCTTGAAGACTTATCTAGAATAATATTTCTGTAGTTCATAAAGAAGATAATTCTTCTCAGGATGAGAAATCAGACTGATAAGCACCACACCAGAAATGGCTAAATAAATCCCATGGAAACGTTTTCTGGAAGGATAACCCTTCCCCAGATGCATCTGCTCACTCAAAGCCAATGCTGCTGTTGTTCTCACTAGAGAATAGTTTTAGTACTCATGATGAGTGCACATTGTGGTGCTGTCCATATGGATTGCGTAACCACAACCATCTGTGCTTAACCACAGCCCTTTTAGTGACAAAGTTCTCTCAAGGTGTGTTGAGTGATTTACCTTACAAAATATATGCAAGTTTGATTCTTTAGCTTGTAACAGATAGTCTGAACTGGGCACTTTTTATCCCAACTATTCTAGTAGGAGTTCTTAAAAACCATACCTTTAGGTAGAAAAGAGTTCTCAAAAATTCAAACTGTATTCCATACATTAAGTGAAGAAAGAGCAAATGCTGCTACCTCTGGTGTGATGTTTTCTTCCACTGCCAGGTTTTTCCCAGTCTGGGTGCCTTCCAAAGTGAGAGGATAAGACAGCCATGGTAGGGGAGTGGATCCTGCTCTGTCTAGTGGTCAGAAGACTCCCACTGTCCCTGTCCTGCTGCATTTCATGTGTCTCCAGCACCAAAAGATTCTGCTCTGGTTTTCTTTTCTTCTTGTCTGGCTCCTGCTTTTCCAGCAGAGGGCGGTGGCATATTTCTAGTTATAAATCTGTTAAAATCCAGTGAAAAATGCAGAAAGATTCCTCCATATGTGCACCCGCGCAGAAATAAGTAGGAGAGTTCATACCAGGTTTGTCTATTATTTAGCAATCAGTTACATCACCAGATAAAGCAAACACTCTGCACTCAGGGAAGTGAGGGGAGAGAGCTGTCTGCCTGCATTTGGGCATATTTAGTGGAAAGAGCAATACAGAGTCTCTCTGTAATTCTCTCTCATTGGTTGTTACATCTCCTTTTTTGCTTTGAGGGGATGCAATGGAAATAGAATTACACTTCTGTCAGCTGAGCAAACAGAATCAGCTCACCATTTCAGGCTTGTACATTTGTACTTATTCCACTATTGGGCAAACTATTTGATCTGCTGGAATGTCAGCCTGTGACTCAGAAATTCACTGTATGCATAATTGTCCAGGGAGGAAAAAACTCCAGCAGCTCTCTGTTGACAGTGGCACACAGATCCATACCTCCCTACCACTTTTTCCATCAAGGACATAGGAACAGATCTGCTGTCAGCTGGATCCTCTGTTCACATACTCCTTCCCCATGGCACATATTACCCAGTCAGCTCAAGAAAGGTGCAGAACTACTGGGCTACAGACCCAGCTGTCCAGCTGCCCCAAGGCCATTCTGTCATAGGGCAGGACTGACCAGAAAGCTGCTCCATTGGAAAATGGCACCCTGTCGAAATTAAAATGTCTCATCTGCAATTCTGGCTTGTCCCTGGACTCTCATTGGCATGTCCCTCTGAATGCACACTGTACCAGCACCAAGCTAAGGGGAGAGAAGTTGACTGGGGGAGATGGAGCAGGGAAGGCAGGGAAGGACATGGCCTGATCTAGCTCCACTTCCTTTTTTTGGAGCATAGCTGCTGTGGCTGTGGGAAGAAGGAGCAGTGGGGAGTCCCACAAAGGGTCAGGACTTGGTGTACACAGCAGAGCAGAGTAGTGTGACAGATGTCATTACACCATCATTTCTCCAAAGACTTGTGGTGTAGCACAAGTTCAGAGTTACAGCACAGCTGCGTTCCTGGTGCATCATCTTTTGGTGTTCTTACAAGAGCACAGCTCTAAACAAGGCAGGAGCCAGCATGAGCTCCCCAAAATTTCTCTGCCCTCCCTACAACTAATGCTCACTTCCCAGGAATGCAGACATGTCACTATACCCCTCAGTCTAGCTGCAAACATCTCATTGCTCAGATACAATAATTTTCTAGAATTAACCAAGGTACAGGGTAATCTGGGGATTATGACCAAGATCTGCATGGGTCACAGAACCACAATCAACTGTATAGGACAGTGAGGATGCTCCAAAAAGGAGAACAAGCATGGAAAAATAGCATTTGTAAAGCTGAGATACTGTGGTTTTCAATGCAGAGTGCAACTAAAAGAGCTCTCGGAGAAGTTCTCTGTTTGCACAGGCCCAGGCTGAGCTCTGTGGGAGAGACAGATCAAGGGGATGGAGTTCCAGCAGCCTTGCTGGACTTCAACCCATGAGTATCATTTCCACCCTTTCTTTGGTGTAGCCTAGGGATGGTGGTAACTGTGCAGCAAGATTTGAAGCAGTGCAGCTAATACTTCTCACATGTTAGCAGGACTGAGGCTTAAAATTGCTTCAGGCAGACTGGGGCTTAAAATTGCCATCCAAAGCAGCCCCTACCCCTTGCTATGGTTAGGTGGTAGTTTTTACCAGAGGTGAGAAACTTGTGTTTATTTTAGCTAGATTAGATCCTCCAGATTTTTGCACCAGTTTCAGATGGAAGTATGGTGATGTGAGTCTGTCATGGTACTCCTGATGTGGCTGGGCAGAACTGACAGAAAAGCCAAATGCACATTTCATTGCAGAAAAGATCAACCAGAAAAAGATCAGCACAGGCAGAAGCAGCCTGTCCCTGAGAGTGCAACTGTTGGATACTGCTGCTGGGTTACAGCCAGCTGATTTTAACACATCCCGCTCTTTTATTTTCATTGATTTTTCAGTGTCTTTCAAAGATGAGTCTTTTTCACTTTTTGTCTTGCTTTTCCCAAACTGAAGCATGCTATAGTTCAAAGCAAATAGGCAATTCCCCAATCATATTTTATCCTACCACGTGTAGTATATGAAGTTTCCTATATTCATAAAAGGAGATCCTCTCACTGCAGTCAGACTGGACATCACTTGGGGACTAATCCAAAGACAATCTATGAATTGCCTCTTGAACAAGGCAAGGATGAAGGATATATCCCAGTGAAGCACCAGAAGACTTCCAGGAGAAGAACCTCTGTCACTGGAGATGTCTAAGAACAGGCTGAACCTGGGCTTCCTAAACCCACGCATGTGGATGCCACCATCAACACTGATAGCAGTATCAGGTGACAGAGAGACAACCTCCTGCCCTGTGATGATCCTCTTTAATTACATGGAGCTATTTTTACTAACACAGCACACCATTTGAGGAGGAAGGTGCTCCCACAATAAATTCATCACTACCCTCTCTCCTGTCTTATCCACTCCCCTCAAGTTTTTAGCTGCAAACCTTTTGCCTGTAACAACATCCTCCAAATAGCTTCACCCCTCTGAAGAAGGACCCCACAGGACCCCATCACACTCCCACACTGCCAATAACCACTCCAGTCACCAGCCTATCCCCACTGCAGCAACAGCCCTTCTCCCTTTACTTGGAGAAACACCCTCTGTAGGGTAAAGCAGAGATGGCCACACAGCAACAACTCCCAGCTCTCAAGCAGCCTGGCCCTGGCACGGTACTGTGGTGCAGCTGTGACCTGCACATGTGCTGGAGGAGCAGGTGCAGGCACCATTGCCACATCACCCCTGAGTCCTGGTCCCTTTTAGAGGTGGGCTGGCAAACCTCTGGGTTAGGTTTTTAGGTGTATGTATCTCAGGGTTGATTTTGACAGAGATTTTTAACAGCAAGGAATAACAGACACCTCCCTGAGAAATGTTCTGGTACCATTTTCCTTTAGATTAATGTCCAGTACAGGCTTTTGTGGGCTGTTTTCACTAGAAACCAGGGTTTCTCCCTGGCATCTTTATGGACCGGGTTAAATCTGTGCCAGGGCTTTAGGTATTTGTTTTACTTTTTAACCTTTGCAACAAATTCATGCAGCTGCCTCTGTGAGCATGGCAGCTGTCACCTCCTTTGATTCTGCCAGGAAAATCAACAGGCCTTTTTTTGCCCAGTTAAAAGAAATAAATCCATTACTGAAGATGCTGCAAAAGACATTTCAGTGTTTTCTTTTGGTTAGGTTAAGAAAAGAAGGTGAGAAAGAAGCTTCAGGGATAATGTTCACACAAAGAAGTTTGACTTAAACTATTGAGTTGACTCAAATGTTGACTTTGCCAGGGGTGGCAAGAATTAACTTCTCCAACACTTGAGCATGCAGTCACAGAGTCTGCTGCAGTTTAAGCAGCAGTTTTAAGCAGCCTGTTTAAGCAGCCATTTCAGCAGGTAGTCAGCAGGCAATGGGATGGGAAGGATATAAGGAACAACACAAACTGCACATACAGCACATATACACATCCCCGACAGGTCTGAAAAATGGTCCGTGTGTTTGTTCTTTGCTTTTTTTCCTGAACCACTATGTACACAATCCATCACAAAAGCAAAACACTAGCTTGAATTGTCCCAAAGTTAAGCCACAGAAACTAACATCTAGTTTTCCAGGATATTTGCAAATAAGTGTATCAACCCAGCTCCACACACTGAGACATTTAATTAAATTACTTGGTTTTTTTTTTTTTTTTTTTTTTTTTAATTTTTCATACCACAGGAAAAAAAATCTCCCTTTGGCAGAGAGTCCTTCCTCCTTAGATCTCAATCGCTGCCTAACAGGATTTTCATGCACACAAACCTTGAATTGTCTTGGCGCACACAAATCACGACAGATTTGGCTGCCTGATGATAGGAGCTGCAGTAGCTTATTCCCACAAACCAGACATTTCAATGTGTGCAGAGCAACCCTGCGACTGTGATTGGCATGTGGTTACTTCAACCAGCTTGTTTCTCCCATGGCTGGCACAATGCCAAGAGAAGCATTTTAATATTAAGGTGGTTGTGGAAAAGCAGCAGATGCAGTAGCTGAGAAACAAAAAAAATATTGCTTTATGAAGTGTTTTGGCTCATTTACCTGCAGTAATTAATTATTGATGACTAAGTGCCTGAGTTCGGAAAGCAAAGGTTTTTTGTCTTGTACAGTTTCATTTGTCCAGTTTGGTATGGATAGGATCCACTAAAGCAACCAACACCCACACGTAAGGTAGGAAACTCACAGAGGTCGTTTTCTTCATATCAGCTAAATCAGGACCAGTATGCTTTAACTCTTTTGCCCTACTACACTTGCGATTTATTTCTTAAGCCACACTATGTAAGAGGATGAGGAACATCAGCTTCACTCAGGTTGATCAGAGCCCTCCTACTTTCCCCAGATGTTGGTACAGCCAGAGCCAGTATTGTGCACAGCCTCACAATACTGTTTTGGGGTTTCTACTATGGGTGGGGCATTAGTGCTGTGGTTCCCCAGAACTTGCTCATCTATTGCAACAAAAATGCACAAACAATTACTACGGATTATCCACTTTAACATTTTGTCAGGATCCGTACAGGTGCACAGTGATAGCTTTTAAGTTGGAGTAGTTACATGGCATATATTTTCACTGCAGAGGTAGCAGAAGCTTAAAGCCACGGGTGGATGCTTCACCACATATATTCGTCTTGGCTGGCCTCTCATATCAACAAAGTTGGACTTTTCTCAAGCACTCAGACTGCCCTTTCCATAAATTTGGGTCTCAGACTTAGGATGAAGTTATTGTCATTTAAGAAGTTTGCCCTATCCTCCTGAGTCATTAGGGCTGCCAAGGTGAAGGTTCTTCATCTACCTCTTTTTCTCCACAATGTTTCACCTTTCACTTGTGACAAGTTAAGAATTGAGCTCCCTGCTGCCAGCCCTCACTCAGCTGATGCACTCTGAATTGCTGTAGCAGAGCATTGTACTCAGGATCTCAATGCACTGATTTATCAATTGTGACATGCTACTGATGGCTTCCTCTTGTGCCTGTGAATCTGGGTGTACTTGTGGTATAAAAAACAATAAAGGATTGCTTGTCTTTGTGATGATTTTGGTCATAAGAATAAATTATTTCAGGATAGATGAATGAGGAAAGAGTATTTGCTATTTGTACCCTTTATAGCTAAATTAGCTCTGAATTTAAATTAAATAATCATTTTTAAAAGGCATAACATCAACTTACAAGACCATTGGATAATATATATGTAGTGTTTAAAAATACCTGAATATTTTGTAGGAGAAAAAAAAGAAAGAATTCCTTTATCATATGGGATTTATCATACTTTTATCTACAGATGGAATGCTGCTTCCAAGTTTATGACAGTGGAGTTTAAGATGAAAGTCCTGAGTAAAGAAAAGGGAATTGCATCTGATCAGTTACAGCATGAGAGAGAATGAACAGCACATCTTGCACTTCTCTTTCTGAGAGATATTGAAACATCTGCAAGTACGCTTACTGAAATCAACCATCTCCACTTGTCCTGATTAATGCATCAGTTGCAAGAAACTGTCAGATACCTTAAACCAATAGCAAATTTATAGTAAAGACTCAGGTATGAGCCAAAACTGAAAAATCAAGGCAAAGAGCAGCCTTAAGTTACATCATTTATCTCGTGAAAACATGAAACTCTGATGTAAAAGCCATCTCAAATCTGATCCCAAAGGCTGTCCCAGGAGGGTGGCAGGCGACTCCTGTGACATTGCACCAGGCAGACTCACTTATTAGCATCTCACTAATCAGACTTACAGTGAGATGTCCAGGCTGGAGCATGATCTTGCTGGGACAATTTGTATTGGTGAGGAGCTTGGCACATGGCCTGGCCTCTGAGGAAGGGACCTGCCAGTGCACTGCTCTGAGCCACCTTTCTCCTGAAAAATGGGAAGTGAGGAAGAAAAGAGTTATTTCATGTGTAGCTGGATTTGTGGATACTGTGTAAATCCTTACTGGAGATTTGGGAGACTTGCTGCACTCTGCACTGGGACCAAATGGGGCCTGACAAAGGACAGGTGCCACGGCATTACCAGGGCAATAGAGCACTGATAAATTCTGAGTCCCATGAGCCCAGCTCAACCTGCTCAGTGGGAGCCTTCCTAGAGCAGCACAGGATTTCCCCACCAGGAAACTGCATTACAGAGCGGGACACCATCTCCCCTTTCCCTCTCATTCCTGGCCCTTTTCATCTCGTGAAACAAAATGTTCCTCCTGACAGCCACGCTAAGCAGAGCTCAGTTTCTGCAAGATCATTATTCCGACTCTCATCTTGTCCTCAAACTTCCCATGGATCTCCCGGTGAGCGCACCAGTGCTTGGAGGCAGACAGAAAGCAGAAAGGACGCACTGCTCTCCGAGCGTCCCGCTGGCACCCTCAGATCCTCCTGCTCTTTATCCCGGCCCCAGGCTCCATCCCTGACCCTCAGCACATCCCTCACTCCCCATGCTCCTCAGAGCTGACTCGGGAGCAGGCCTCTATTCTTAGACGGCCCCGGCGGCAGCTGCGGCCGTGGGCACAAAGCTGCCCGTGGGAAGGAGGCCGAGCGCGGCCATCGCGTCCCACCGAGCAGGCCCAGGCCTGAGGGGAGCTGGGCGTGCTCAGGCATGGGCGGATAATTAAAAATAAGCTACCTCAGGCCCGGGGGACTGAAACAGTTAGGAAAAAATCCTGTCTAGAAGCGTAGAGGAATAGTCAGTGATAAGCAGCCGCAGAGTAAATAGTGAAAGCCATGTGGGAAGCCTTTGCCACCAGAAGCCATGCTGCTGGTTGTAGCTGTAGCTCTGGCTGTGCTTATTTTCCTTCTGTAGCCACAGAAGTGTCAGAAATGAAAAAGTGGAAATTTTATCTTTCTTTGCTTTGTTTCATCTCTGTGAAAAGGGCTGCCACATGCTTGGCTCAATAAATCTAGTTCAACTTCTGCATGCAGCAGTTCATGAAAACACACAATAGAGGGAAAGCGAGGCAAAAGTCACTAAGATTCACCCATGACCCTAAAGAGATCCCAACTCATGACCAAAGCTTTTCCTAGGAAATCTGTCACACAACAAATGAGAAAGACCTCTGGTATAATTGGCTTCAAATCCAGGTAAAATTGGTGCATAAGCTATAGGGCAAAAAAGACACTAAAAAAAGCCAGAGAAAATGCTGAAAAGGTCTCAATTTTTTTTACTGGAATATGTTAACAAATTCTATATTTTTAATTCTTCAGCATCTCTTTTCAATTTCAAACAAAACTTGTATATACAAAAACCCACAGACAGTGACAGATGTTTTCCTTTTACATATTTATGCTTCTGAAAAGAAAATTAGTATGGGAAATAGTGATCAAAACAACAATTTTTTGTCAGAGATCACTATTTATTCCACATTGATTTCAAGCCTGTGCTCTCCTGAGTTCAGAGAAGCCCTTCTGTGCCTGAGCAGTGCCACTGGACAGCAAACTGTGCTGGGGATAACACATTTTTCCTGTTCTGGAAATTTTTCCTGCTTAATAGAGGGAAAATCTATTTAAATGAGAATTTCCACCAGAGGATCTAATAACTTAAGGCACTAGCAGAACTTTTTTTTCTGAACTCAGTGCAGAGATCCAACAACTGAGGGCATTGCAGGCTGGAGTCTATGGCTGAGTACAAAATAATAATTTTACTGTCCTTTGAGTGGACAAGTAAGGCTGCAGTAGTCAGTCTCAGAGCTACTTCTGCCTCCTGCCATCCCCTCAGGCAGCTTTCTGAGCAGTCTTGTCTATTGTATAGGGTTTCATATGGCTCTTTGCTTGCATGAATTTTGTCTCACCTAGTATCTGCAGAGTTACTGGGTTTACGTGTTGTACATGCAAAACTCAATTCCCAACACATCTGCAAAACCACTGCCTGCATCTAATTTCCACGTAGCACTAGGACTGCAGGGATGCCACCTAGCTCCTGTAGCAGTGTGACCTGCAAGTCACTCTTCAAACTTGTCACCCCAAAACACCTTTTGTCTTGTAGGCCATTCCTTGGGGCACTACTGTTTGGTGTTGGGGGGAAGGGGTGGGAGTCAACCCTCTAGCTGCTACCTCCTGTTGGATAACTGTTGGGCTCAGAAAAATTGGAACATCCTCAAGAAAAAGCAGGGGAAAAAGAAATCCATATGGAGGAACTGAATAATAAATAGCTGCACCAGAAATGCCTGATTAGTTGCAACTGCAAGGTCCCCCAGTTCTTGAGCACCTGGCTGTGATTTGAAGGGTCCTAACTACCTCAGAGTCAGTTTTAGCCTTTTTCTTTTTCTTTTTTTTCTTTAATTCTCTAAGAATATTAGGCAAATAAGTTTTAGATGTCTTTGTGATGTTATTGCTCATCTGTGACAATTTTTGCCACTTCACTGACTGTTCTTCTGTATTTGCATAGTGTCTGAGGGTTTTAGCATACCAGGTAGACTGCTCTGTGCAGAAGATAGGCTTCCCATGACAGCATGATGCACAAAGGTGCAGAGCAAAGCTGCTGTGCCCCCCACCTCACATCCAAGCTCTTCATTGAGTTCACCCTCTTTAGGTTTACATTCTTTGAGCAGGATGAGAAAATAATTGCTTCTCTTCCTTAATGGTGTTTATCAATACCATTCTCATTCCAAACTCAAAACACTTTTGTAACAGCTACTGAGAAGAAATTAACTCTACCCTAGCTGAAACCAGGACAGGAGCCCAGAAAAAACATCCATAGGAAACAGATATTTGTGATAGCCTGACTCAGCAGCAAAAGCAGTAACTCACTGAACATTGGCAGAATACCACTTAAGACAAGCCATAAAAGTAAGAAAAGGTTTGGTTGACTGTACATGCTTCTTTTTGCCCTGTGAATGGAGAATTCAGTCTCTACTATGGCCAAACCAACACAATCTACAACTTTAAATTGCTTGGATAAACTTCCTCCTGAAAAGAATTAAAAGTTTGCAATAAATTTCAATGTGGTCATGCATTTCAGTTCTTTTCCTTCTGGTCATTAGGTCAAAAGAGGTTTCAAATATTTTGGTGTGAAATTCTGAGAAATATATTTGCAAATTCTAGGGTCAAAAATTCCTAGGAACTTGTACAGGATGCAACCAATCAATTCCACCAGATAAGCAGAGCATAATTTGCTTACTATATTCACTTGATCTGATTCTGTCAAACTTGCCTAATTTTTAAGCTAAAGATTGCTTACCTTAAGTAATGTTTACTGCTTTTTGACACTGTTTGAGAGACTCACAAAAAAAATGAGGGGAAATTGCCATTATACAAAACTCCAATCAAATTCTCAAAATAGTCTGATCAAAAATAGGAATAATTTTCTCTAAGTACCACAAGATTAAATAGTACCACTAGGTTGTCTTCTAATTGCATTATACTTCTTTGAACAATTAGATGCACTTACATTTTCAAGCACTTCTCTGCAAACATGAGGATTAGAAATGAATGCTTTACTTTTTAAATGCAATTAAGACAAGCAAACAAACAATCTCAGCTTCAGTTGGCATAAATCAGCATAGTCATACTGGGAGAATTAGTCTATGCTGAACTGTTTCAGTTAATAATCACAGGTTCTTCCCATACATCTCTTTCCCACTTCATTAATCTCACATGCTGCTTCCCAGTCCTGTAATAAATTCTAAAGAATTAAGGTATGAATTGTTGCAAAGAACAACAAATACATTTTTCCTCAGCCTGAACCCTTTGCCTTGAACAATAACTGATGCAGCTGCAGGCTAAAGTATTTGTCCCTGCAAGTAGTCTTCTTCTAGTGTCTATAACTACTTGTACCAAATATTCTCAAAACCTTAAGCCCTTAAGTAGTTAACTTAGGGTCTCACTGTGGTCTTGCAACACACCAAACTGATTGCAGTGTTACAGCAGTGCCATAAGATCTCAGGTTAGGTCAAAATTAGCCCCACAGGCTCCAGTGACCTGATAGGCACCTACATGGGGCAACCAACACAGCTGTAGGAGTCCAAACATACCCATTTCTATCTCTCTGCTAATTCTGCCTTGATTTTGGTTGTCTCACTCTACTTGCTACTTTTATTTTATGTGTCACTTGGGAGGCCAAGGTTGGGGGGACACTGCTGGATCCCAGCCTGGGAAAGCTGTGGCTCCTTTCATGTTTCCCTGTTTGGACCCAACCATTCTCAATAGATTTTGAGGACTCTGTGTGCTCTTTTCTTGCTGGAGTCCAGACCTGTTCCTTCTTCTCTCATCAAACAAACCAGCTTAGACCCAAGAATGGAAGAACTGAAGATAATTTGTGGTCTTGGCACTGCTTTTCCCCCATTTTAGGGAGTTTGTTCTTGTTTTCATTTCTCTATCACATTTATTGGGGCAGGAGCAAGTCTAAGTGATATAAGCAAACTCCTCACAAGGTTTGATTTCTCAGCTTGATAGTCCTATAACATGACTTTATTGCTCATAGCATTTTATAGCCACAAATAATGTAACTGTCTCTTGCTGCCTGGTTGCCAGAATAGCAAAGAAGTGCTAAGTGAAAGGCCTATTTTGCATTAGCCATAATACCTTTTAAACTGAGTGCTTCAATTTGTAATTTCCTGCCCTAAACTACTGGTGTTTCTTTTTGTTTAACTTCTATGTTGAAAATACCTCATTTCAGATATTTTAACACAGTAATGCTCCTACATAAGTTTAAAAATTCCAATTTTAATATAATTTTAGAGTCCAAAACTGCTTTATGGGCTGGCTCATTAAATCTTTTCTTCTTCTTTTATTCTTTTATAAAAACCAAATTCCAGTTGTGAGTTCATGAGCTGTAATAGAAAGAACATGAATATCTGGGCTCAATAGAGTACAACTAAAATTTACAGTTTATGAAGGGGAATTCTTTCCATAGATTTTTTTCTTCTAGTTCACCAGACAGAAGCAATTTTCTGGTTTATTCTTCATCCATTTCCAGAGGTTCTGTTTCAGCAATAGACCAGGTTCCCCTCACTGCCACCCAAGGATCGCAAAATGCTGGCAGCACTTCAGCTCCTGATAATGCTTTTCAAACATGTGCAGCACATTCCAGTATAGAACTGATGTTATTTAGGGGAAGAGCATGGAGGAGAAATAAAAATCTCCTCTAAAAATAAAAGAAATGGGAGAGAAGGTGACTGTCACTTCATGGTACTACCAGCCAGAGTAAACAGTATCTCTTCTACTGTGGATTTTCATGTGCAGAGCGTGGTCTAGGGAGAAGCTAGAAATTCTCTGTCTCTGAGGGTAGATACAACTCTTTGATGTCACCTTTCTGCACAACACTCTGCAGGGGCTACAACAGAGGGGAAGGGAAAGTTAGGACTTTTCTAGAAGACAGCCCTGAGGGAGGACTGAGGTCCTGGAGTGGCCAGTCCCTCCCACACTCCTTCTCCTTTCACCATCAGTGCTGGTGCTTAAAGGCCACAACCAGATGGGGTTTGGTGTATGACAAATTGACAGCACGACATTCAAAGGCCCTGAACAAGACACTGATGATTATGTTTTTCACTCTTTCCCTCCAGAGAACCTTGATCTTTCTCAAATAGCACAGAAAGGAACTTCTTAAAGCAGCAAGGGAATATAATATATATAACTGTAATACAGCATCTGTAGAGAAATACAAAAGAGTACTGTGAGGAAAAAAAAAAGACTAAGAGAAAAGGTTATAGCTTTATGTTTGCACAAATAAAATATAATAATTTATGCTAGATTTAATCATGACAGTATTAAAATTCATTTCTTGTCCAAAACATAATATTTTGCCTGTGTTTCACAAGTTCAGAAGTGAATTCTCAAGAAACTTAAACCATGATTTTTTTGTGTTATGTAAAACAGAAGCATTAAAGTACTTATATATGCTTCTATTCCAAATCTTATTACCTTTACAACATATCTGAGTTTCCTCTGCTTTTTTGATTACATGATGAGAAAGATACAATTTATATGTATTGGCCTGTATTTATATGTATTGCCATTATTATAGTAGCCAGGATTCAGACATTTTAAGATTAAATTCACCAGTGCAGAGGGATTAAGAAAACAGAAAACATTTTGAAGTGGCTTCATGAATTCTGCATCTCTTCCCAATTTTTCCATTCAAATTTCTAATCACAACAAAATGCCAGACTGACTATTCATCCATCTGTTGTCTGGCCAACAGAAGACATGTACAGGTACTTTGGGAAAAAGAATATAAAACAAGCCATATCGGAAGTGAGTGCTGGTCTCCCCCTCCTCCCCATACTCTCTGTGCAGTACTCTACATTATATTTAATCTATAATTTTATTCCTCTGTTGTCCCATACTGTGATATCACACTCCAGTTTCTTACTGTCATCTTTCCCCTGAGCATCCCAAATCACCTTCAGGCTTCACCATCTCTGTTGTGCTCACAAATCTTGTATGGATATATTTAACAGTAGAGCCTGCAGTAATGTGTCTGTCATGGGGCTGCATTAGTAACTTCATTCCATTGCTAAAAGTTTTCATTCTCTATCTTTTAGCAGTTATCTCCCCCAAAGGGGCTTCTTTCCTAGTTGCAGGGAGTTTTAAGAGTTTTTAGGGTTTTTAACTTGGCTAATGATCTTGCTGAAAGCTTGTAGAAAGTCCATATATTCTACATGGATCCACATATATTGCTTATTAGGGACTCTAACTGCTCTGTGAGGCATAACTGCCTTGATAATATGCGTACTGCCTGTTCCTTTTTGTAATGTATTATCAAAATCGTGTATTTATTATCAAATATCTGTTTGAAGCTTATTTACTAATTTTCTAGAATGAAAAATTAGACCCACTTGTCTACACATTCCAAGACCACTCTTCAGTGACTGAAGTTATCTTTGTCAGCTTTCCTTTCTTTGGTATTGTGGAAGATTTAAACTACACAATATTCCCATGTGTGATAGTTTAGTAATGTTATGTTTGAGATCCTTCAGAATTCATGGCACCATCAGTATCTAGTCCTGGTGATCTGTAAATTCTGTCCTTCTTCACTCAAAAGCCTGAAATGGAAATAACTCCAAGAAATTATGTTATGTTTTGCATAGTAGCCTGAACTGAAAAAAATGTGGGGTTTTCTGCTTTTACAGTCTGTCTTATTGTTTATGTCTAAGGCATTCTCCAGCCTATGAAAGAAAAAGGCATTATGTCTTTTTCTGGGATCCTCCCTTCCTTCAGGCTGTGCCTCAATGCACAGAGAGCATCACCCAGCACGCAGCTGGCTCCAATGGATGCACAGTAGCAGTCCATCCCTGGGCCCTTCACCATGTCTGGCCAGCCTTCTCTCCATGGCTGTTACCTCATGGCATCAGGAGAAAAATGGTTTAATGACCTTCTCAATTCTAATCTAATTGCTTTTTGTTTGTGGCTACAAGACACCCCAGGCAGAGCCAGCCATTTATCATCACACCCCTAAAAATCTATATATAATCAATACATGCTGCCACTCCAGCCTCAGCATTATCTGTAATGCCCATGAAGTCTGTGCTCATCGAGGTCAGCTACTGGTGCTGCCCCATAGGTGTCCCACACCTGACTGGGTACTGAAGGAGTCATGCAACAGCCTATCCGAAAAAACCATGAATCTAGGCATGTTTTATAGAGTATTGGAAAATTAAGACATTTGAGGATCAGGAGGAAAAAAAATTTCATTTTTAAATTACAAAGGAAAACTAGTATTTTGCTGGAGCTGAACTATGCACTCTGTTGCGATAAATTTCCATTTCTTAGCAATTAAGCCTGGATTCCCACTTTCTATGATTATGATTCCTAAAAAGCAAGAGGAAGTAATAGCCTCATAGATATGAATTTAAGCATGGCTAGATGAGTCACTAGAAATCTCATCAGAGAGCCGTCCTGGAGTGAAAAGTCTGAATTAGATGGATTAACAGGATCTTTCTAGCTCCAGCTTCCATGCTTTAACTAAGATTTTCTAGGAGTGCTAATTCACAACTTTCCCCCACATGCACATTCTTCTTTAGAAAATCTAATATTGGCTATGTTGGGAGAATGGATTCAGGTTTTCCTGAGTCTTTGTCCTCATTCAGGTTCAGCCACTCTTTCTTCCTCAGAGGTGTGTGTAGAGCAGTCTGTAGCTTTACTATAAATGACAAAAATGCATAATTTTGAACAACACAGGGGAGCTCCTTCTGGACTTTCCTCAGCTCTTTTCAGTATTTTCCTCAACTTCCTTATCATCCCCAGTCCACAGCAATTTGGCTTTATTTTTTTACTGCCCTTAAACCCCCCTTACTTGGGGAGAATAAATAATTCACAGCTGCTATGTTCCTTAGTGCTGTTGCCAATCAAAACATAGAGCTTGCCTTTTACTGGCAACATGGTTATCATGATTCAAGCCACTTGGCTCTCCTGTTAGCTGTCTGGCATGTAAAGGAAAATTCACACCAGTGAAGAAGAGAACCATCGAGTCATTAAATATATTTATTTGAATATTTAAGTCTTTGGCTGCAGAGAAGTGTCTAGGGAGAGCTCTACATTTTACAAGGGAGTTTACTGAAACCGCGCCCACAGACAGGACTTTTGCAAATTTCTGACACCTTTGCTGAATACCCTTCTGTAAAAGAAAGGGGCAATTCTGCATTGCAAGAGACACTAAAGTGTAAAACCAATCCTTGCTAAGGTGGGACTGCAAGGTCTTACTGACAGAACAAGAAATCCAATTCCCAATGATACCACAAGTGGTTATGAGGAAATTATTCTCCTGTTAGTCAAAGAAGACTCCAGCTGGAAGTCAAACACAATGATCCAGGGCTTGACTGGAAGTAGTAGAATGTGACCTGTCATGTCTCACACATCAAGCACTTTCAGACTTAGACAATCCATCCACTTTGGGATCTTTAGGCTTGAGCTGAACCTTGCCTGTTCTCAAAGAAACTGTTTGGAGCACAGACTCAACAGCTGAAAAACCACTTGCCCAGAGTGTTCTAAGAGTTATAGCACAAACTAGGAGCTCTGCTTGTCACAGGTGCTCCTGTCAGCATGGTCCCTCCTCATTCCTTCCTGTAACTGCCATGAGCCAAGGCAGCATCCCTTATGTGCCCTCTTAGGACGCTTTCCTGTCATAAAACAGAAGAAACCTTACAGGTCTATAAGTGAGATAAAAATGAGAAAGATGAAAATCAAGATCATTCACTAGACATGCAGAGCAAAGAAAACATTTTTTTTATTCTTTTTCTTCTTCCCAATGAAATATACTGTACTATAAGAATTATTGCAACATTAAAAAGAGAACATAGATAAAATCAAAACCCATACAGGAAATACAGTAGAGGAATAATTTTTGATCCTTCCAAAATATTTCCCTTTGAATGAGGTTTTAAACACAAAAGGGTAGGCAAAACCCAAATTATTTTTCAGCTGTAATTTTTTAGCAAATCAAATGGAAAAAAATCCTAAAAATAATATTTTCCTAAGGGATGATCAAATAAATAAGTCAAATACCTGGAAAAGGAGGTAGTTTATTAAGAATTGGGAAAGTCGTCTGAGAAAGATTTCAGAGGATTCTCTAGATGAGAAAGACCAGTATTAGGATGACATTAAATCCTTTCCATTTTCCTTCTTTACACATGTAAATTCTAAGGGAAAATGTGTTTTTTCTATGACAAGGTCATAAATTCATCTATACAAATCTGAATTGACATGAGTGACAGCTTTCAAGGTTCAAATCCATTTTCTAATGAACCTTACTAATCACAAGGAAACAAGTCTAACAGGAGAGACCTATCCCCTAAAAGAATCACTCACGATTGGTTAAAGTGCTGAGTTGTTCCTAGGAAATTATTCCTGATTTTCTAAGAAAATACACAAGACGTTGGTCACTGGCACCACTGAGTTGTGGTGACCACTGGTCTCCAAGCTGACATTGCCCACAGGAACTGTCAATTTTGTGCTAGACTAACTGGTCAAAAAGCCCTAAAAGCACTATGTTCAAGGACTTGTTACCCACACACTTTTTCATATTTATAAGGCCATCTCTATACTAATGCAAATAATGCCTTTTGAAAACTAAGTTAAAAGTAAAATATCCCTAACTCAACAGAAGAAATATTTTTTTTAATTTGCTTTATCCTCAGCCAAGGTCTAGCCCTTAGCAGGCCAGCAAATAAGTAAGTTTATGTAAGTTAAATAAGCTTTCAGGATCCACCTATTTTCTTCATCATTAAAGGGAAAAACATTAAATTTGGAAATATTCCCCCATGCCCTAAAACATCTCATCAGTCACAGACTTGTGTTTGTGTTGACATCTTTTTCTTTTCCCTCCAAAGAAAGGAAGTTGGCTAAGCAGAGCATCTGCCTAGAGCCAGTCCTTTCCCTGAAGGAATTGGTGCTTATTTGAGTGAAATGAAACTACCAGTCTCCAGCAAATATTTTTGAGAGGGAAATAGGAATAAAGGCATTAAAAGTAATTGCTTGGTCAATTTAAACACTTGCATAAGCAGAGCTTCTCTTTCACCAAAATGGCAATAATAATAATAATAATAACTTTAGACCCTTTGATAGTAAATCCTTCTTTTTGATGCCCGGCAGTTCAATCTAGGGCTATTGATACATTTGCTACATGTTCAACATACATCATGAAAAATTCCACTCCTGAAAAGAATTTTCAAACACTGAGGGACTCAACTTGAAGAAAATGAGAAAAATAGACTGGAAGGAGATATATTTGTGCTGTTTCTGTTACCCATTGCACATAAAAGAGAAGTAAACTCCATTGGAGAAGGGAAAGGAATGGTTAGGATAGACTGTATAACAGCATTTAGCTGATTTGAAGGACCAAACCCTGCTTTGTGACTTAGAATCCTGAATGTTACTGTATTCTTCTATGGTGTGTTTTTAGAGTTAATAAAAAAATATAAAGTAAAAAATTTAAATAAGAGAAAATCAGGGATACCTCCATTTTTCTGCAGGGAAATGCTAAACAGACCATTAAAAATCTTTTTCAGTTGCCTCTGAGAAAAGAAGGATTTGCAGGTAGCAGTGAGCACAGGTGAGACACATAGAGAAAAAGCAGAGGCTCAGCCTGCCATGTTGCATTTCCTTAGCTTTTGCCAGTTACCACCACAGCCTCTAAATATCTGCCTCTGGGCAATGCAATGCTCCCAAAGCCTTGGTCTATTGAGCTTTGCAGAACCCACCCCATCCCCAGGTCTCCTGGGGCCCACACAATATAACTCTGGCCATGAGTATCCTGCAGGCAAATTCAGTTTGGCAGTTAAAGCACATGGGAAACATGGGGCTGTGCTTCAAGGTTCTCTTGGCTTGGACAAAGTGAAGACCATTTTTATTCATCTGAATTCAGCTTCCATGTGAGCTATCTTCCTGTTGGTCAGGGCTGGGAAGTTTGAGGGTCCTGTATCTGATCCTACAGCTGCTCCATCCAACCTATCAAAGTGGTTCATGTGTCACTGCCTCTGTCCTTTTTTCTTTTTCTCAGATCTGTTCCCTTGCTCTATTTGCCTTCTCTCAGTCTCTGGCTACTGTCATGAGTTGCAGCTCCACTCATGACCACTGGTTTATTTTCAGCACAGAGAGATGAGGACTGACAGGGAATGAGGAGGGACAGAGGTGTTCTCTGATGCTGCTGTCAGCAGTCTGGTCCATGCTTTCTTCTCACTCTGCCCTACCATTGTCACTTCTATTCCTCTAGGCCTTGTCCTGAAAATTCACTCCAATGGAATGACTGCCAGGGAGCTGAGATAATATTCAGGCTTTCACTTACAAACTGAGGGTCCTGTGAACATCTTTCACACTCTGTGGTGGCCACAGAGTCCCAGTGAAGGCTTTACCTCATGCTTGATGTTGGAGCTGAGGTCTCAGCTGCAGTTAGATGCAAGCAAAGGGGCAGGGAGGAAAGGCTGTGTGACAGCACTGTAAGGAAAGCATGAAAAGATGTGATGTAATGAT
The DNA here is from genome assembly GCF_023055355.1 of Agelaius tricolor. Classification (NCBI taxonomy): domain Eukaryota; kingdom Metazoa; phylum Chordata; class Aves; order Passeriformes; family Icteridae; genus Agelaius; species Agelaius tricolor. Next base: position 52,804,631 of record NW_027269261.1, read on the forward strand.
TTTGAAGTCTCCAATGCATCAGAATGCAAAGCATATATTGAAGAAGTTTTAAATTTAAAAAACTCAAGGATATTCTGTACTTAAAAAAAAATGCTTATTTGTCTTTTCTAGACAAAGTAATGTTTTTCCTACTGCCATCAGTGAAGAACATGTTAATGAAAATAAATTTCCCATGGACCTTTGATGTCATCTGAAAGCAAGATGAGAATTTGCTGTTCCTATTTAGACTTCAGTTTTCGTGATGGAAGACGTCACTAGCAATGATGTCATACCACCACTTCCATGGTCTACATTTATTCAGCACTCATATCCTGACTGGGTTTTAAATTTGATTAATTCCTTCTGCATCCCCCACAAAAATGTAAGCACCACTTGCGTCATGAGAACACAATGACAATTTCTTGCACATTGTTTGTACTTTTAGAAATGAAATAAAATTCCCCACTCACTTCTTAAATTGTCCGCCAAGGCATTGGAGAGTAAATTCATACACTTAGTACAATATTTACAGTATTCCAGAATGTCTTACCTAATGCTTATGTTTCAATGAATTACTTACAATATATATTTAATCACAAGCAGCGATGATCACCATTGCAATGGACAGCAGCAAATGTAATGCCTTATAATGAGGAAAAAAAATTGGTAAGCAATGTACTACTGAAGTTAAGTCAGCTTTCAAAATGACATTTTTAAGTAATTCATATAACTTCATGCTCATTGCAGTAGCATGAAAGCTGAGAAAATCTGACAAAATATACTTTGATAAAAAAATCACCTTATTTCCCCACATTGCTGTATTTTTTTATTCTTACCTACTATTTTTAATGGCTCTGGAAAAATATTTCCCTTCTATTTATTTGCATCCTTAATCATAAACCAGGATTGCTGATGATATCAGGACAGACTTTGGAACAAAGCTCATTAAATAGTTAGCCTAATTCTGCAGTCCCTAAATGGCTAAAGTTTCTTTTAAAATTAATGTGAGGTTGATCTGTAAGAGAACTTAGCATTATTATTGTACTGCACTATGCTTCATTGTTCCAGACATCATTAAGCATGGTGCACTAAGATATGGAAAAATACTTGCATGAGGAGCAAGTTCCTGGAAAGCTACAAAAATACTTATTGCTAGCGATGAATAACTATGCAACTCTAATAATCATTATAATGATAGGTACTTGTTAGAAATTTTGGGTTATTGTTTTTATTGCTAGGTTTAGCACTCATGTAATGAAGAGTAATTTCTTTCCTTCTTAAAGGAATTACAAAACAAAAATATTGCAAAAACAAAAGTAAGAAATAAATGCTATGATTTTAGCTAAAGAGAGAAACAGTCCTTCACTGCACAATAGCACAAAATGGATAGATGACACTGACCCTGCTGTTAGAGGTTGGAAATATGGAAGTATGAAGAGCATATGGATATCTCTTGACCTGGAGTGCTCAGAGCCTTCAGCTTGCCTTCTCCAGTGAAGCAGAAACAGAACTTTTGGTAAGTTTCCAGAGATAAGATGCAGACATTCACTCAAACAGCCCATGCAATGTCTTAGATAGGATAAGCTTTAAAATCAGATAGTCCTGATGTGCCAAAGTTTAAACTGTTTGGATGCTATTTAGGCCTGTAGAATCTGGACCACTTTAGCTAGCCATAAGTTATATGATAAGTAGTACATAATAAGAAACCAGAATTATATATGAAAATAACAACTTGAAGTTTGTTTTATTTGATGATGTTTTATAAAATGGCAGGTTTTCATGATTTAAATAATTAGAAGTATTTCAGGTAAAAAAATTACAAGACCTACTTATTCAATAAATAGTCCAGGAACATCTGTTCTAAAATGAGGATGGGTTGAAGACATCTCTGATCTAGGGTGGACTTGTCAGTTCCAGGCATTGCACATTGAAAACTAATTCTAAACCAAAGGAATTTGTACCCCCAGTCATAAACTGAATTTCCATTTATGATTGCACAACTCTGGAATTCCTGAATGCCAGACTTTGAGTTATGCAGAAACATTAGTTTCTGAGTCACAATCTTAGTTGACTGTGAAGTGTCACAGCGTCACAAAATGTCATATCATAATTAGACTTGGTTTATCTCAACATAATCTTTTCTATGTAAGTGTCTAAAGAATCAATAGACACAGGAATCCATGCCAGTTTCAATAAGAAAATCATCTATTTTAGAATATTGGCTTTTTAAATTATTAGTTGTCATATGTACCACCATTAAACAGAGAAATCTTCCAGTGACTTGTGTATTAAATTTTAGCTGGCAAACAGTGTTGTTTTGTATGCATTGTCCTTCATAATCTACTGATTAATTAACATTAATTGGATAAAAAAAGCAAGGGGCGGGGGTGTTTCTAGAAATTATGTTTGCCATGGAATATGGCTGATTCAATAGGTCTAATATAAATCTACACCAAAGTAATCCTTAAAAGTAACCTTCAAACAAGGATAATTTAAAGATAAAATCCTTAAAATTACATAATCCTTAAACTAAAGTCAAGGAAGATGAGTAACTTTCTGGTTAATGCTTTGAGCTTCTGCTTACTTCAATATAACTATAGGTGCTGCTTTATAGTATAGGCCATGATAGATTTCCAACCCTGTTGGAAAAATAATAAAGGTTTATTCTGAAATGTCCTACTGACATAAAGGGTCCAAGGTACAAAAGAGAAATTTAGCATTCAATATTTTTCCAAGTAAATTTTTTCGGAAACTGATCCAGAGTTGATGTTCTTCCACTGACTGCATAGGAGATTGGATCAGCTTTAATAGTGTCATAGAGGTCCTCAGAGCTAAGACTTCATTCAATTGAAAAATAACAGACTGAGGATTTAAAAGCATACAATAACTTGGTTCTGCTGGGATTTTTAAAATATTAAAATGCGAAAATGCTATTAATAAATATTTGCTTTTGCATCATATTTTCACATCATATTACTTCCTATGATTCTTTTCACTTGAAAATTTCAAACTACTAGAAATACATTAATCAATATTAAAAGAATAAACAATACAGAATCTCACTGTCTGAACTGGAGTCAAATATCTGATTGCAAAAATTGAGAGAAAGAGTTGTCAGCAATTTTCTACTTCAAGAGCAGATGTCTATCACATTTTGAACATTGACATTACAATTTTGGACAGATTCGGGGTTATGGTTGCATAAGTATGTTAAAAGAAAGGAAAATGCCCACTCTGCTAAAAAGTCTGTAGACAGATAGAAAAATTGGATGTAAAGTTGCCAAATAATAAAATCTTGGACCTTTTCTGGTTTGCAAGCTCACACATAATGTAAATTGATTTTTATCTGTTTGGAATAATTTTAGTTATCAGTTTGAATGGTCACTTTACTATGCAGATCAATTTACCAGTACCAAAAGCCACTTGTGTGTTTGTGCACAGAACATTTATTTGACCTCACTTCCAAAGATCTCCTAGGAAGGCACTAATGAAAGTCATCATATTATGCAGGTAATGCTGTCCCACAGCTGGACCTGATGGGAAAGCAAAGAGAATTTCCAGGGTCTGTGTCACTAGGATCACAGCAGTGCCAGGGCCCTCAGGCACTCTGCTATGGAGATAGGTACTTGCAAGGCCACAGAGTTTCCCTAGCTGAAAAAAAATATCCACATTTGGGACAAAAAAACAACCCTCTCCTTTTGGCCAACTACTTAAAATAATGATGAGCCACAAGAGAAAGTTTTCTAGAGGAGATTTCTTCCTAGAGGAATAAAGGTTTAGCAGAATGAGTGAAAAGGACCAGGCCTAAAGACCCAGAAAAACAAATCTGATCCATCCCCTCAAACTTAGAAAATATGACATTACATCTTTACCTGTCCATGTATTTCGTCTTCTACATCACAATCTGCCATGTGATTCCTGATCTGTGGTTATTTGAGGAAAATTGATTTGATAAATAACTGTGTGATTCAGTGGTTTTGGGGTGGTCTTGGTTTGTTTGGGGTTTTTTGAAGTGATTGCTATCAAGACATCAGAGTCTATTTGGAGGAGATGTTTTGAAAATTCTTTAGTAAATCTAAGACTTCCAAGATGATGGATCCGCATATCTCTCTTTTCTTCTCAGAAATTAAGAGACTGGTAAGGACTGATATGAAAATTATTTATTCGTCAGCAATAGAACTATCAAATGATGACATAGTCATAGAAGCCACATGGGACACATAAATGTGATAAAATAATATTTAACAACCATGTACCACTGCAATTTCCCTCCAAACAACTTTCTGAGTGAGCTGGCTCAGTGGAAGAGAATGTAAAAAAACTGAGCACAGGTTTCCAAAAAAACACTTGCCACTGCCAATGGAAAACCTGGATGGTGGGAATTTCCGCTGGCTGAACCTCTCTGGGTGTACTCTACCAAAGAGTATCTCCGGATACCAGAGCTTCCTGTCTAACTTTACTGTGTAAAATCCTACTCACTGCAAAGTGCCTCTTCTGATTTCCCTGGAGTTACTGCAGATTTTAAAAAATGTAAATGCTAGGAGAAGCCATCTGAGCCTACTGGCATGGTGCTTCAGAGAGATAATTTTGTGGTTTAAGATGTTTGTTCCAGAAGGGGATTGTGTATGAAAAATTGTTTAGCATTTTAATCTCCTGAGCAATTTCCATGAGATTATTGATTGCTGTGTCTCACTGAGCATTGTAAAAAAAAAAAAAACACTAAAGAAAAAACAACACCAGAAGGAAGTGGAAATTGCCCTGAGATAACATAATGCAGACCAAGGGATGATTGGAAAATACAGCTGGGTTCTAATATCTGTCAAAAGCAAGTGAAATCTAAGTAACAGGTGATTCTTTGGTCTTCCAGCAGATGCAAATGTGGAGTGTTAAGTCAGAGAAAAGAAAACAGAAATGCATTTTCTGCTGCCTCATCGGTAATAAGTTAGACGGGCAGCCTAAATCATTAAATTACTCAACATGATGAGAATTTATGCAATGGGCAGTTGATGTGGGTCCTGAACAGTCACTGCACCAAGTAACATGTTTTGAGCTGGAACAAAACAAACTGTTCTCAAGCAATTTCTCGTGTTCACCTGCCACACTTTTCTGTTCTCTTTACTCCAGGCAAGCTTCCCAATAAATTCATTGCATAAATTTAGATACTAGTGGTAGAATTCTGTCTATCAAATGCAACCAAAGTTATAACCTTCACTTCAAAGTAATTGTGATTTTTTCCTGGAAGTGATGTTTGGATTAGTGCTGAGTTTGCTTTTTTTTGGGTTGATCTGAGTTGGTTGCTCCTTTTTTTATGCCCAGGGAAAATATTTGCATTTAAAAATTCTTTCATTTTTATTGAAAGTGAATCCTACATTATTGCTTGCTAAAGTAGGTTTTTACCATCTTTGCATAGCCAGTTGAAAAAGTGCACTAGCAAACAGAACTGCATAAAACCAAGCTACTAATGCAGAATTTTGACCTGGCCCACGGTAATATACACAGCAGGTCACTGTGCAGATGCTATGATTTACAGTGCTGAACTGAAAGGGGCCAGAAAATGCCACACATTCACAAGGCAATTATTTGTGCCCAACAGATTCCAGCTGACTGCAAAGTGTCTCTGTAAAGCTCTCTGTCAAGGCTGAGCGCTGATGCTGAAAAAATAAAGGACAATATGTGAATAACAACAAGAAGCTTGGTTAAGAACAAACACAGAAATAAGAGATGAAAACTCCTAATTCCCATTTGGCCTTGGATTTCTGTATCATTTTTGGCAGATTTCTTCATTCCAGGCCTTGACTTTTCTATTTGCAATGCAGAGGAAACAATTTTCACCTATTCTATACCCCTGCTTGTCCCAAGGAATTCTTGATGTTTGTATCACACTTGGGAGGCATACTTGTTTTCGTCATCCTTTTCTTTTTCTAATAAATCTTGTCCTCAGCCACACTGTGCAGTCTAGAATTTTTGAGCACCTTTTTGCTGTAACACAAAATACATAGAGAAGACATCAAGTAGACCCCAGAATCTGGCCCAAATTTGGACCTAACATCAGCTCTCCAGCAGTGACTGCACTACGCGGGAGGCAGCCTGAAGAGGACTGACCGCGTTGCACTGCAAAGCTGGACAAAGTAAAAGGACCACTTCTACCAGGGTGTCCCAATTTCTGTGGCTAGGAGAATGCCATGGGAACTGCACAAGGAGATTGGTGCCTCTGCCTTGCACAAGCCTTATAAAGACGTGATGATCACAGCACACATCTTACAAATCTTACAAATGCTCTTACCTGGCTGCATGTCTGACTAGGTGGTGAATGGCAAGAGAGAGGTCCATCAGTCTTTCTGAGACACTGATTTTCTTAGCATGTAGCAGAAATCTACCAGGAAATGTACAGTCTGACATTAAGATTGTGTCTTCATGAGCTTTGCATACACTTTAGCAGAGGGAGAACAATCTTAGGTACTTACTAGGATTCCATTGCAGAGCACATCAATGGGAAAATCCTGTATGAGCTTCTGACAACCTTCTAAAGCAACCATGACATGTCAGGTATTGGGGACTTGAACTGAAGCTGCATGGTTCATCTTAGTTCTACCATTTCCTCATTTCCTAAATTTTGCATGCTTGGCATGGAAGTCTTACTGTTCCTAATGAAGTTTTCTCATTTGAAATAAATTATTTTCTTAGATAATGTCATCTAGATGATTCATAGCAGCAGACCCTTCATCCAAACTAGCACTCAACATGGTGCCACAAGTGCTAGTAACAGGCAACCCTCACTGCCTTAGACACCGAAAGGTCAGAACAGAAGGAAGAGCATTGTAATGGCCTTGCTGGCTGAAGCCAGATTTTATACTTTGCAGCTTCATTAGCTGGAATTACGTCACAGGATACAGACAAGCAAAGCCTGAATTGATCCTACTTGACTGAATTCTAAATGAATAGAAAATGACTGCATGGTTTTGCTAAGGAGCAGCAATAATGGCATAAAAAAGTTATGATTTCTACGAAGATTTGTATCTTTATAGCTCTTCTTTTCAGTTTATGTGTTTCAGCTGTGGTCATGGGACTTAAAAAATGAAGATGTTTTTTCAAGCAAAGCGAAACAATATATTGATTTTTCAGTGTGTAATTGTAGAGTTCTTTCATTTCACTTAAAGAATCTTGCCTTATCCCCAGCACAGAAACCTCATTATATTTTGGAAGCCTATTTCATTGTACTGATAATTGCCAGTTATCAAAACATCCTCATCCATCCCCCTCCTGAAAGAGATTGGAGCAGAAAATTTAAAAAAAAAATGGGCCTATATGTTGTAGGAATGTATCTAGAGATTATGAACAGTTTAATGAGCTGATACTCAGTACAAAGGGTTGGTAATCTGTAATCTTGTTTTGTGGACTTTTTTAATTTTGAGGAATTAATCTCATCTCGCTGATTTTACACTTCCCCAGAAATACTAATAAGAAGGATACACTTATAAAAAAATGTCTGCAGTAAACTAAAAAAACCCAGTTAATTCTAAGGATGTAGAGAAAATATGATATCTCAGTCTCTTCTATTTCCTGCCATTTTTCAGTAGGTAGATTCTGATCACACAAAGTGAAAACAGTGGCCTGAAACCAGTTTTATTAAACACACTAACTGGGATGTTCGCTTGCAGAGAGCCATCTAAATACTCAGGTCTGGTCACAGAAGAGCAAAATAACCCCCTTTTTTGACAATACTCATTGTCAGATAAAATCCCACCTTTTTGTCTCAAAGCAAAGAATAATTGGTTTTGGAATTCAGGAAGCAATACTTCTCAACCACCTGACACAGCAGTGGATGGTTTGGTAAGAACAAAGCATTAAGGAACCCCTCCCTCCACTGCCAAGGTGAATGTGCTGGAATTTGAAATTCTGCATTTTCTTCGCTGGTCTCTCTTAAAATATGTTTTGATTGGACAGGGTAAAAAGAAGGAACAAAATGGCATTTTGTCATGTCCTGTGGGTGTGTTATGAGTACTGTAGGTTTTCTTAATAGAAAGTTAATGTTATCTTCTGTATTAAACTTTCCTCCTTTTTCTATCTGAGGTTTGTCCATCTCAAGAGCATTACTCAATTAGTCAGACAAGTCTAAGTAGATCAAATAAGAATCTGAGTCCACAAATCTGACTCCGACTTACAAAGTTTGTGTCCACGAATATGGAAGAGTAGGAGTAACATACTAGTAGGGGTTCACATGAGGATGAAGGAATAGGCTTTTTGTACAGTAATTTTGATTAAAAACAGATTACACATTTCAGACTGATTATGTTATTTATTTGGCCCTCTTTTTCAGCACTCTTCTGGTATTATAATTCAATTACATGCATTACCAGAGCCTATTTCTGTGGCATTTGGCTGTCTGTTTGTCAATATGCATTTGCAGCAAAGAAGTCTTGAAAGGTTTGGGGACTGGATTTCCTTCAAGCAACCATCCAAACAGCTGAAAGATTATCCAATTTTCCTGCATATTTCATTTCTTGAAAAAGGGAAAAAGACATTAGAAATCTTACAAAGACAACCCTATGCTGAGATTTCTACCACTTCTGATTCTACTCTCAAATGAAAAACTGGAGGAAGAAACATGCATGTCAAACACATCAGAAATATATAAAAGTTTGTTTCTTTATTTTTTCTGTAATTAATTCAAGTGAGTGAACTCATTTTCAGTATTGAAGACATGAGCAGATGAAATAGAAAAAATAACTGTAAGAATGAGGCTGGGCTTTTTGCCGTTTCTCCCCCACTGACAGCAAAGAGGCTCTGCCTCACAAAGACAGCTCTGCTAAACCATTTCCTGATAGAGAAGTCTCTGACTAGCCCTTCCCCTCCTTCTCCCTCCATGAGTGATTCTTCTGTATTCCCTATCCCAACTCAGAATCTCCTTTCTGCTTTCTGAATATATATATTCTGCCTTCTGAGTATACCTCAAAACCCTGATTACCTGACATCTCCTTTTACTCCACTGCATAGATACCAGATGGGCCTTTGGACGTCATAATGCTGACATCCAGGTATCCTGCTGCTCATTCTTTCTGTCCAGCCTCTCTATAACCTATCTAGAACAGCCATTTGTTTTTATAAAAAAATCTTTGTGCAATCTTTTTTATGTCTGTGACTGGGATGAAAAAAATCCTTGGCTGTTTATCTATTAGAAACATTTCTCCTGAGCTGCCCTGTAATGCCCCACAGGGTATTAACCATGTATCCCTCCCGTGAGTTCCTGCAAAGCCCATGGAAACAAAGAATGGGGTGAACAAAGAGTCTGCCCCTCACCCTCTGTCACTCTGTACTCTGCATCCTCTTATGAAATCATGTGCCCTTTCCTTGTGCAGGATGCACTGCTCTTGTCTCTGAACACAAAGATGCAGGACTACTCAGCACGAGGCAAGAATCCTTATGGAGTACTAAAAATATCTGGCATTACAGTATGAGTCTGTAAGATACTAGATTTTTAATTATTTCATTTCTGAATCTATGGTGATGTGAAAACTAAGAGTCAGTCTTTCGAGAATTTTCATCTAAAACATCTTTTTTCTTTTGAAGATAGTGTTTCCTTGACAGTGACCAGGATTCCTGCCAGAACAAACATGGACTTTCTTTTTCATTGAACCATCTGTGTATGATTCAGGGAAATGGATGCTGTAGTCCAAAGAGATGTTTAATACTTCAGCTATTGTGCTTTTGATATTTTACTCATCTTTCAAAAGGACCTATCTGGGACTTAGGAGGCTATGTGGCCTAATTGCAAATTCTGGACAGCAAATAATGCAGGAATTTCTTGCTAATTGTTGAAAGAATTTTTCAAGCTATAAGTCCTTCAATTCTACAGGACATAAGAAATATTAATTACAATCAAATGTCAGCTTCAAAGACAGATGGATCAAGGTGCTTCCAGTTCCACCCAAATGAAAAATTTTCTGGTGATTCTGATATACAGAAGATTCACAAATGATTCACAGAACTCAGTGTGGTAAAAAACTATCTATATAATGTCTAACAACAGCAAAGTCAATATGGTAATAACCAATATTGATTGAGTCAATGATTACTGCATCTTTCCTGTTCAGGAGAGGGAGAAAAAACCATGTATATATATATATATATACATACATTGCAAATTCAAAACCTCTGCTATGTAAGAGAAGTTACCACATTATCTGGTAGGAATACAGGGAATACAGCCAGGGACTATCTCACTGAGCAAAATGCAGTAAATACAGACCAAAAGAATTACTAAGGGAATGCATCTGGAAAATAAAACCAACAGGAGTGCAAGAGGGAGAACTAAGGAAACTGCTTATTGAAACATAACCTGATCTATTTAGTTTAAAAAAGTGGTTTACCCTTCCCATGCTTTATGGTGCTTATTGATTTACTGATTCAGGTCAGAAAAGATATTGTTAGCTACAATTTTTCTTCTTCAGTTTGTATCACATTAAAGATCATGTATGTATTTCTTCTAGCTACCATATTTATCTGATTAGAGATTTTTTCTGTGTCACATTAATTTATGAACAAAGCTCCCATTCAATTTAAAAATAAAGCACTTACATTAATTGCCTTAACTTAACCTTTATGTGACCTTTGAGCTTATAAAATATTTTTTAAAAAATTTACCAGCCTTTCTTTGGATTTGTCAGAGATGATTTATGCATTTTGCACTTTCACACATCTGCTTTTAAAATTTTCCAGACAAATACTGATAATGAAGGTCTCTGTGTGTCCTGGTTTCAGCTGGGTTAGATTTAATTCCTTCTTATAGTAGATAGTACAGTGCCGTGTTTTGCATTTAGAATGAGAATAATGTTGATAACACACTGAAGTTTTGGTTTTGTCTAAGTTGTGTTTTTCCTAAGTCAAGGAATATTTTTTTTTTTTGTCTTATGCTCATGACAGTGAGGAGGTACAAAAAATCAAAAAACTGGGAGAGGCCATAGCCACGACAGGTTACCAAAACTGGCCAAAGGGATATTGCACATCACAGAATGTCATGCCCATTACACAAACTGATGTAATTTGTATTTATATTTGTAATTTAATTTAATTTGTATTTATATTTTACATTTTATAAAAATGTAAAACCCTGAAGAGGATCTGATCTGGGTTTTGGAATGTGACATGGCAGCGGTCAGTGGATGGTAAGCAATTGTATGGTTTTGTCCTTTCCGATACTTTTTGATTTTTTACTTTGTTTTCAATTATTAAACTTTTCATATTATTAATTATTAAACTTTTCCTATTGTTAATTGTTATTTCCTATTTAATTATTAAACTTTTCCTAAAAGTAAAACGTGCAAGTTTTACTTTTGATTCTACACCCCATTCCACTGGGGGGAAGAGGGGAGCACTGAGGCTGTGTAGCTTTTATTTGACAGCTGGGCTTAAGCCATGAATGTGTGTCTGATATTTCAGTACATCTTCATGTAAGATGAGCAAATGAGATTGGCTCCTGTTTATAATGTGCTATAAAAAAGTATGAATATAAACATACACATATAAATGCTAACCTTGCTCAGTTTTAGTTACTAACAATCTGTAAGTCCAGAGAAAGACTTGCCAATATATACCTAATGGGTTATGGACTTCAGGGACAATCAATAATGCAATTGAATCGCAAAGGTTAATTTCCTGGGATTTTTCTCATACTAGAAATGACAGCCCATGTTAAAGTGATCATCTGACTGTTGCATACCCAAGTTGTAAGAGGTTGTCCAACTGCTGGACAGAGATGTTTTTCTGAAAATAATTATTTAAAAAACTTTAAAACCTATTTTAAATACTATTATAATAGAAGACGAATTTATCAACTGCCATGCCAAAGCATCCAACGGTTTAATCATCTCCACCGATGGGACACACATCTTATTTCAAGACCAAATACATTTTTGCATGATGATATTTGTATGTCACTAACAGTTTATTGTGACAGTGGTACCCAAGGGAAACTCATCCATCTCCCAAACTCAGAGCCATTTTCTGTGAATAAAGTTCCAAAACTTCTTTTTCAGTTTCTGTGCAAAGAAGTATGTCACCCGTGGCTCCAACTCCATGATTAAACTAAACCAAGAACAGGATGGTGACATGCAAACACAGATTCAGAGTCTGAAACTCAGTTACCCTCTTCAGTATTTCATTTTTCTGCCTGTAAAATAGAGAAAGAATTTTACAATTGGTAATGATCTGTAAGGTGAGATCTACTACAGAGCATTAGTTGTTCAGTACCACAGTGGAAGCAGTAATTTAAATTCAGAGAGTAAAAGGAGAAAAGTAGTAGAATAATTATATTTACTGAGGGTGCATTCTTCTGGCACAGAGATATAATCATGCAAACCAAATACTGGACACAAACCAAACATGTTGGGCAGCTCTGCAGTAAGGCAGACCCATATCATCCCTTAGCTAACACAGCTATGACAGATTTGCTACTGGATACACAGTGCTAGGTGCTCCCAGGTACATATAGCTCAGAGCTCATTTGAATAGCCATAATTTGTTTGTAGCTTAATCTAGTGGAGAGAACAAATGTTTTTTCATTTACCCAAGAAGCTACGTCTACTGAAATAAATCACTTTGTCCTGTTGAACCATTTCACCGTGAATATGCACAAATGGGAGTAGCATCTATTCCAAAGGACTCAGCAGTCAGCCAAAGTGACATCTCTGGCTGGTGACACATTCCTCCTTGCAGGTTTAGGAAATTTAACACACTGCGTAGAATGTTGTTTGATGGTTATGTAATGCTCACAGGTCCTAAGGGAAAGACTAGAATATCAGACAGAAGGAAAAGTTCTTCTACACATAAAATAATCCAATATTCAGATTCTGTCAATATAAATGAGTTAATGTCTGTTTCTTATTCTGTTGTAGGAAAGAAACATTATGCACACAGCCTTTTCTCTAGCCCCCTCTTTTCAGCCAGCCAGCAAAACAGTACAATACTCAGTGACCTGGACTAATTATTTATTTATGGCAATTGTTCATATATTAAGCAGTCAGAATGTTTAAATGGCAATGTTGCTTCTTTTCAGAACATATTTACCATCTGAATTAAATGGGTTGTAAAAGGAAAGAATAAGGAAAAAAAAGGAAGTAAGCTTACATAATTTCCCAATAAAGCTCTGATTCTGAAGGGCATTTAAGCATCTAAGTCCCAGTCTCCCACTATCTACAGATATAGACCAAAGTTTTGGTGCCAGAATCCACACACATCTTTTTGTTCCCCCACAATAGCTTGCTTTTTAATGTTTTAGTCAATGGCAAGAGAGTAGAGGAATTCCGAAGAACAGTTTGGATGAATCAAAGAGGGATGTTGGTTAAAATAAGCTCAGCAGTTCCTGCTGGAGAAAAGCAAGTTAGGAATGAATAGATTGAAACATTATGTCCCCAAAAAAATGCTTTCCATATATGATCAAATGTTCTCCTTAAGCTTCAGTTTGGTTCCTATTTCTCACTTCAGTATGGACATTGGATCACTGACTGCTGTCAGGAGGAAGAGATAGAGCTCAGTTTGCTGTTATTGCAGCTATGGCTACAAGCATATAATCAACATGAATTGGAGTAGAACTGCTCAGAAATGGTGGATGACCTGCCAAGAATAAGTCACCAAGGTTCAGCTGGCCTCTGATATCTAGGAAATCAGAGAAGTTACCCTGGAAAGGACAACAGCCCCTGTCTCCCTTTTCCTAGTTATGTTAGATATTTTCCATATATCCAGGCACCACCACAGATGCTAGATTTCTTAGCATCTCACTGAATGAATCATAGAATCATGAGGGTTGGAAGAGAACCTTAAGATCAAGTCCAAACATCCACCCAGCATTGCCACTGTAGCTCCTAAACCATATCACCCTGTGCCAGATGCAGGCACGTCTTAAACACTTCCAGGGTTGGTGACTCCACCACCTCCCTGGGCAACCTATTCCAGTGCTTGACCATTTCAACAGTGGAAAAAAATTGTCTAATATCTAATCTGAATCCCCCCTGCCTCAGTTTAAGGCCATTTCCTCAGGTCCTCTCACTGTAGGCACAGCAGGAGAGACCAACCCCAATCTGGCTTTCTGGGAGCCTTAGAGAGTGATGAGGTTCCCCTGAGCCTTCTCTTCTTGAGATTAAACAAGCCCACCTCCCTCACACATGTTTTCTAGTCCCTTCACAGAGACCCACAGCCAGTCCAGCCCAGCCTGAAGACCACTGACCTGGACAATAGGCCAGTTGGTGGGATCCCAGACCGCTGGCCAGTTGGTGGGATCATCCAGGGCTCAAACTGCACAGATTTAAGCAGTGACAAATATGCTGAATTTACAAGGAGAGATTCTCCAGGTCAAAATAGTGGGTTCTTAGGCAGAAATAAAGACTGAGATTTTCAGTGATCAAATCAAGTGAATAAATAAGAGAATCAGAGAAAGTGGGTCACTTAGCTCATCCTGTTGACAGCCCAGGACATCTGGGACAAGACTGTTGATGTCAATCTCACAGTACATTGGAATTAGCACAGTACAGGGCAGGCAGATAAGCAGGGAACTAGACTTGGAAGAGTTAAACCTCAGGAACAGCCAGGCACTCAGAAGATTTACTGTAGGTGGAATTTCATTACACAGAGAAGCTCATGGCTAGAATAAGCTGCCAAAGGAAACAATAGAAGCTACTACCTTACTTTAAAGACTTAAGAAAATATTTAAAAGAAATAAATATTTGGTAGTACATCTGCCATCTCAAAGGATACCTAGCTTCCTTTAATCCTTGCAGTGTTCTCTGTTCCAGCTGCAGTATATTTTCCTCATTGCACAACTGATTTTCCTTTTTTTTCTTTTTAAGGCTTAAAAGCAGCATCTGCTACATTTTAATCGAGTTCTCTCTGCTCACCCAAGCTACTGCCATCCCTGTCTCAGCAGAATGGACATAAAAGTAGCTTTATTCTGCCTTGTGGCCTCTCTTCATCTTGAGGATGAAAAATGGCTGTGTCACTCCTCAGGTTATATCCCAGTCAGCTCAAAGCTTCTCTACTGACTGCCTGGAAGCTATGGAATATAGGGCACCCCAGCATCACTCCAGGCTGGAGTATAGCACAGCCATTTCTTTCTGCTTGCAATTTTGACATGTAACACTGGAGTCTGGCTTATTTGCTCTGCTGGCAGGCAGTACATAAGGCAGTTTATGGGACTTTGAAGGAAGACTCTCTAAATCTCTAAACTCAGCTGCAACAGCAAAACAAAAGTTAAAAAAAAAAGTTCTGAATTTAGAAGTTATGATTAAGTTATGATTAATTCTTAGTGGGGAAGGAGAATTAGATATGTATTAGTTTCACCATGTGAGGAACATATTTTTGCCATTACCTAAGTAATGAAGCTCCAAGGACAAGGAAAAGGAACTTGGAAACCCTATTTTTCCCATTTAAATCCAGCTGCAGCGGGGGTCGGTGCCTCTCATGTCAGTTTGTTATGATGATGAGTTACTAAGACATTTTTCTGCTTGTCAGCTTTCTGACAACTCTTGAATGTGGTAAAGGTGGGCTAAGAGATAGATGATTAGTCACCACCTGCCTCTAACAAACAAGTTCTCTTGAGTAATTCATGTGAAATGTTTAACTATGAATAAACTCATTTAAAGCACCAGCTCCTTCAAAGAGCATCTGATGGCCATCAGGCCCTCTTCCTCTTCCCAGGAGGTGTCTTCAGCACTGCCCCACAATGCAGCTCCACAGCCACATGCTCCAGTCCTGAGTTCCTCTGGGTGCCAATGGGGAGAAAGCTGGGGAAGAGGCACTAAGAGCAGTTTATACTTCATGCATGAAAAGCATTTTGCATTTGGTCCGTGTCTCACTAGGCATATTTAGACAACATAAGTACGTCAGGTGTAAGGTCCTGCACACCATTCCTTGATCCCCAGCTGCTTCCCCAGCAAGGACAGTGTGTGCACCCTGACAGTGATGTGGCAACCACAGCTGGGGCACTGCCTGTGTCTGTCTTTTGGTACATCTTGCTCCTTGAATGGTGCAAGGAGATTCAAGTGCCCTTTCTGCGTGTTTTTGTTTCACATAGACATGCTCTGTGTGGGAACAACAAACACAATAATATATATTGTTCTGTTACTTACTGATTCCATTTTACTCACCCTCACTTGTATCATTTTGAGTTCCCAGCCTTGTGCTTTGAATCCACTATACTTTTTACCTTCTTTCTCTCGTCTCCTTTATTTATGCTTTCCAGCCCTACTGTATGCAGCACATACATTCTTCCCAAACCCTAACATTAAAGCCACAGAGCACCTGCTCATCTACCCTCTTTTTCACTCACGCACAAAAACATAATAAAAAGAAATCTTATGTCAGAAGAAGTCAATGCATGTCTTTAGACTTCACACTGTTCTGGCAGAAAATGGTTTCCTAATTTGTTACAATTCTTGTCTAACAGTAGCACACAGTCCAAAAGCCAACCCACACAAAACAGCACAGTCTGAGCTGCTGGTACCTGAACTAATCCTTTTGCATTTTGTGCCTTGGGCTGTATTCAAAACAAGTTTGGCATAATTCTTTTGTCATTTAATGTGGAGTGTCTCGCTGCTTTTCTCTGCTGGACTTCTAAAACACTTCATAAATACTCTGGACACCAAGGGAAAGTTGGCAGCATGCACTCAAAAGGGCTGCTTGAAAACAAAGTGGAAGACAATAACTGATACCTATGTAAGACAATGAAGAAAAGGCTTGAAGAAAAAACATGGTGATAAGCAGAGGAGTAAATGGACCTAGGTGAGGATACTGAACAGAAAATTGTCTTTGAGGTGTTTACAGTTCTCAAGGATCGCATGGTTTCATTTAGATAAAAAGGCTAGGTGATTTTAAAAGGACAAGTGAGTACAAAACATGATCATTGCACCAATGCCAATTCCTTTTGAAGCATAAAATCCCACAGCTGCTGTTCTAAGTTTTCACACCTGCTCCAGGCTGGGAGAGTGTTCTCAGATCATAAAGGCAAGTGAAACAGCTAAAGAAGAGCAAGTTACATCCTTTGGCAAAGACTACAGGTGCAGGGTGGGTGGAAGCGGGGGCAAGGAGCAGAAAGTGCCATACAAATTTCACTATCAAGCCTGGGGAGATGCCTTGTTTCTCTGCCAGACCAGTCCCTGGAACAGTTGCCCATGAAACAGTTTGTCACCCATTTTTTGAGGAGCAAAATTCTTTGATTCCCATCAAACTATATGTTAAAAACTTGATGATATAACTTTGCCTTTGTGTAAATTGTCATTGTTCCATATAAAAAATATTTTCAGTATTTTCTGTATTCTACTATGGAGTGAGGTTCCTGGACTTTGCTGTCCATGTTTTAATTCTGCAGTATGATTTATTTTTGAATAATCCATGTATCTGTTTTATAACATGTTGGGGCAGTTATTTATTTAAAAGTTTTCAGTTCCAGTTTTTCTCCCAGATAAGCAGATGCAGATGCCATTGAACTGTAAGAGCACATGAAAATCAAATGATCCTGACACCTACTCCTCTGTAATCCATCCCCATCATCAAATACAGGACAGTCAAATAGGTGTTCAGTCTGCTCTCAGATTATTCCATTCTTGTTCTAATAGACAGAGTAGCCCAAGTAGCTTTTTCCTGAGACTGGATTTCGTATTTTCAAATTTAAAAAAATCCATTCTGTTCATAGGAAGTGGATCAAAGAGATGAAGAAATCTTCTTTGCATTGATTAGAGAAGAAAACTTCATTGCAGCAATCAGATCCCTTTAATTTGCTGTTTATCTGCAAGATTCACAGATATACTGGATAACATCCAGGGTTCTAGTAAGGGAAACACAGAAACATCTCTAAAAAGATTCATTAAACAAAAACATTAGTAAATTTCAGTGCAGGTGAGGGGGAATTATTTTTTGCTATTGAAACCATGAATAGCTTGCAGAGTGCATGAAAAAGGCAGACAGGAAAGAAGAAGCAAATCAAGAAAATCTCAGCTACACTGAATCCAGAAATGCTGTGTAGTTTATGGACATGTGGTGATTGCTGCAGAACTTAAAATTATATTCACTTACCAATGATGCTTTCAACTGCAAAGCCCTCACCTTAGTCCTGGTGTCAGTGAACTCTTTATGACAGAAGGCAAAGAGTTTGTTCAGCACAAATATAAACCGTCACATTTTCCTTTCCTGCCAATAGTTCTAAAGAAAAGAAGATAACCCAACAATCTGCATAATGTCTTCACTCTCCTCTGTCACCAAAAGTGAAAACTTTTTGGAAGACATAACAAGTCTCCAGGAAGACTTGAAAAAGAAATAAAATTTAGAATTTGGGAAGAGAAATGCCATCAGTCAAAATTTCCTCCCCTTCTTCCTTCTTCCCCACACTTTGTATACTGAACATGATGTCATATGGTATGGAATCAGTTGGGGTCAGATGTCCCAGCTGTGTCTGCTTTCAACTTCCCATGCACTTCCAGCCTCCTCACCAGTGTGGCAGTACTAAAAAAAGAAAAGGCCTTGGCACTGTTTAAGCCCTGCTCAGCAGTAACAAAAACAGCTCTATATTGTCAACCATGCATTCAGCACAAATCCAAAACACAGCCCCATACCTGCCACTGGGAAGAAAATTAACTCTAACCCAGCCAAAACCAGCACAACATTCCATATATAAATTGAACTACCCGAAGAATAAGAGAAGAGTTGGTTTTATTGAAGATGAAGGAAGGAAAATCTCTTGCTCCAAGGTAATTATACTGTATAGATCTGAAGGAATTTTTGGATGACTTTAAGTAATTGTGGTGTTTCTGGCCTAAATTGATATATCTTGTCTGGTTAGCTAAAACCAGTACTACCTCAAAGAGACCTAAAATCTATTATTATTGCTGTTGTTAATTGCCAACTGTTTGTTTTAAAAGTATGTAAGGAATTTTCTCTCTTTCTTTACAATTAGAATATCCAAGGGGATTTTTTGTTTCTCGTAGATATTTAATTACCTTCAAATGCTTTTCATGTCTTAAAAAGTATTGCTGGAATGTAAGAGTAGTCACTAGATGAGTCCAGGTGTCACAGCTGATATGTGTGAGCATAACTCAAAGCCACAGACTTCAGCAATGTTCACATGGGGCCATATAAAAGGATAGATGAGGATACAAGAACTCTGATCTAAACTAAAAGCTAAAGTTCAATGGACATAACTGCACCTACAGTCTTACATGCAGACTTGTGTTGCCATACTGAAAAAAGAAATATAAATACTAGAATTCAAATGTCTCTTTTGTCTTCAGTACACCAAAATTCTGCATGCAGTACACAAAGGTAATGAATCCCTGGTCCTTGATGCTGAATATTTTCCTAGCATATTCTTGTGGTTTAGGAATGGTACTCCCCAGTTTAGTGTTCCCACAGAGTACTCCAAACCATGTGCCACTCACTTGCAGCCCCCTCTGCCCTCCCTGTACCCCTGAAGCAGGAGAGAAAGGGGAATTGGAGTCACAAAAGGATGTGGAGGATCACAGGTTGAAATAAGAACAATTACTGGAAAGAGCAATGAGATTAAAAAAACACCAAACAGTAACAGCAAAAATACTAATAAAAGAGTGTAAAAGAAACAAATGATTCACACATGAATTCTTATCCCTGACAACCCTGACAACTCCCTTCACCATCCTATGTGCCCAGGAAGGGACCCCTTCTCCCAGGAAGAGACTTCCTTTCCCCCATCCCTGAAAAAGGTTGTGAGTAGGTATAGAATACCCTTCAAGTGCTAGCCATGACCCTCCTGGCTAGTGCAAAAACTAACCATGTTGTGGATGGGAGACATGACTACATTAAAAGTGTGCCATTCACCTCAGTACTTCTGAGAACTGCCAGAAAAGTGCCTAAAGTTGGAAATCGTGTAAATGAGTTAATTTTGTTTCTTTCTGCAGAAAATCACTGTGAAGATGATTCAAAGTTGATGTTCTCCTCCACAAGGCCAGCTTGGACAATGAGGTGATCCAAATTACATATGGTGCAATTCCTAAAATTGCCACATTCCAAAAGAAGTTACTTTTGGTCCTTTCTGCTAGTTTGCAGGTATGTTCAGGATGGTGAGGGAAGGATTTCTTTTGCTAGGAGTAAGTAGATCTGAGATACAAGATGATGTGTCTCTCCTATGATAAGACATGTCCATGCTGTTCTTTTCACTGAATAAAAAGGAAGATGGATGATTTTTCATTCAAAATCAAAAGAGTCCAATCCAAGCCAGGTAAGTGGTGATGGACCAAGTGACAAGTTCTTGGTGGATTTAAAATAAGTTCAATTTGTTATTGTGGTCACAGCCTATGCAATTGTAGCATGAGGCAGTGTCAGATCAAAAGCCAGTTTAATAACCCACAAGAGAAACTCCTTTTAGAGGTGAGTAGCTGGCTGGAGGGAACTGGGGAAAAGGGATTAGCAGGGAGCTCTGTTCTTCCTTCTTCCTTGCTATAACTGTTTTGTGGATCAATGGAAAACCTGTTTCCAGTTTTGTCAGTTTGTAATTTTTCAACCTAAGTAAACAGATCCTTTAAAGAAATGTCATTGCATCGCAGGAGCCCAGGACTCACTCTGTTCTGCTAGCTCTCTCCAATGCCAAGATTAACACCTGCGGTAGGAAAAGTAACATAACCACTAACGCTGCCGGTTGGCATTCTCACCAGACCAGAACAGGCTTTCACTTGGTATAGCCAAGTGCTCTTTCTTTCCCCTCATCTCCTTTCCCCCAGGAAGGAGAGATTTTTGAAGATTCAGAGATAGATAAGGACCTTCAGCTAAGTGCAAACTGGTGCAGCTTCTCTGATTCTACATAAAGAGGCTGATGGCAGAAGAAAATAATAGTTTTATGTAGGGAAGCAGGACAATATAAATGTAATCCTTACACTGTGTTCCACTGAAGCTGGCATGAGCAGCCACTGCTGAGTGACTGCTGTTTATATGTCCCACTTCCAGCTGGTTTTATGAGCATATGTTATACCTGCAGGAGATATGTGTAGGGAGCGGAAACAAAGACACTATGAAGGAATCTGTCTTCATCAATGGGAGAAATGCTTAAAAAAAAGACTTTTTACTCATGAAATCAGAACTGTGCCAGTGCTGAAGTACGAGTTTTACTGGCAAATTTGAAGACCAAGGGGGCACCACTAGCAGTGAAACTAGAGCAGTTCTGCTCCGGGTGATATAGCAGAGCAGGGATATGCCAGCTCTGGCCTGTCAGGAGCCTAGGTCCCTCCATGGGAATGTCCTCCCCATCACTTCACTGAAGGCAGAAAGGACACTGAAGCATGCAGGAGACCTTGAAAGTGCAGGGTCTGCCAGGGTGGAGACCATTGTGACCCTGCAGGGTGCTGTGGGAGTGTGCTGCCCCCTGCAAGCACCACAGCTCAGGCAGCGGCTCTAAGCAACCTCCCTGCAGCACTGCAGAGGAGCCTGGAACAAAGAGCAGTTTCACAGTCTCTGGGGTGGTGAGCAGCCAGCAAAGAGGAAGGTATTCTGCCTCTTTCCAAGGTCAAAGCTTGTCTGCAGAAAAGTCTTAGTGAGACCAACACTTGCAAATCATAACAATCATTTTTCTTTCCCAAGAATTTTGTTACCCTTGCTAGTAACAAGATCTTTTAAGGTTTCAAAATGTTTCATGGAGAAACAAAACCTAAGATTTTTCATCTGGCAAGCAGTTACTCCTTACATGAGCATTTGATTTATATTGTGACATCATGAAACACTCGATGGAAAATAAGTGAATCACTCAGGATAGTTAATTTTAGATACAAGGGTTCCAGCATACCTTGATAAACCCACATCAACAGTTTCCATATTTCTTTGGTTCTCACTCCCATAAATCCGCTTCACAGGGATGCAGAGATAAAGCTTGAAGCAAAAAATTGTATTTATGTTACCTTCAAACAATGGAGGACCACCACTGTGAAGCTTTACTGGAATAAGGGCTAAATCCTGCTATCTGATATCCAGCAGAATTTAGGAAGGAGCTTAACTGAACCAACTGACCCAATGAGCAGCTTTAACATTTTTGAGCAGGCACATAAGCACATTTTCACCTCTTCTTATCCTCCCTGCCCCCACCAGTGCAAATACTTTCAAATTTTTTCTCCCACAGAGATAATTCAAGATTTTGGGGAGAGCTAGTGAAATGATTCATTGGACAAAAACCCAAACATAAATGCCTTAGTTCAGGACAGATTTATAAATGTAGCCAGGCAACAGCATCCGAATTCCCAAATCAGTGCAGGAAAAGAGTGCAAGACAAGGAAAAGATGCAGTTTCTTCTTTCTGACCTTGTTTTCCACTTGGAGAAAAAAATCAATGCTTCTAAAAGACACAGAACTCCCACTCTCTAGTCAAACAATTAACATAAGAACAGATCTGACATATGTAGAGAAAACTTGCCAGATTTATCTCCTGTACTTTTCTAGTAACTGCTTCCAGTTATGTAGCATGGCTGCTGTATCTGGTAAATTAAGTCAAAAGTAACTCTCAATTCAACAAAAATCTTCTCTATTTAAAATGGCTTGTTATGTAATCCTCTTGCAGGAAGATTCACATGTCATTTAGTATCAACTCAGATAACTGAAAACCCTGATCCAGGACTTGGAATCCTATAGTCAGACCCTTTCAGTCTGAAATACATTCCCATATTCAGCATATTTTCCTTCTTCATAGGAACAACTCCAATATTTCTGTCTACACCTACAATTAACTGAAATAAAGTTCAACATGGAAAACTCATCTAGAGGGGAAGTATATCGTTAAAATATTTAACTTATGTCATTGCCAAATTTATATTCTCTAATATAATTACATAGTCACAAGGGATGAGACTTTTAAGCTACTTTTAGGTATTTACAGATCAAAAGATCTTTTGGAAAACATCATTTGGCATTCAAATGACTCTGAAACTGAATTTTGGAATCTACTTTTCTGTGAGCATGGAGGTGATGGTTTTGCAGGAGGTGGACTAAGCAGTGTCCAAGATCTTGATTTTCTAGTGCACATGACTGACTTTTTCCAATGAAATCCATCTGAGCCAGAGATTTGCAGTGGCAAAAACCAGCTATCAGCCTCTGATACATTAGCATTAGACTGTAGCTCAGAAGAGCTTAACTCTGAAAGACTATACATCTGTTAAACATATTGGCGTTTCTGAAAAGCTGGCTGAGATTGCATTCCTTGAATCAGTTTCTAGGGACCTGTCTTGAGGCTCATTTAACCCAATCTGGGCAGTGCTCTGAATATAGCTAATCTTAATATGGTATGCTCAGATATTCAGGAACCTGATGGCAAGACGTGGGCCAAAGGAAAATAACTTAACCTGCATTTCTCAGTAATTTCCAGGAGGGAAAATAAAATACATTGGAACTCTGTAGCGTTCATGTACTTCCCTTTTGATTCTTTTTCACATACAACTTGCATGCAAAAGTGTCAGCTGACATTCTCTAGTGCTTCACAATATGAATCACCTGCTGACTGACTTGGAAAATTTCTCTAACAATTATATGTAAATGATCTCTGTCAGGTTTCTTGTGCTGGGATTCGAATGGTTTTATTAAAAACAGGTGGAGGGAAAACTTCCTGCTGGCATGACTGGTGCTGGTGCAAGCATAGAGAAGGTATTGGCTGGTGATGCATCTTTGCAGACCCCTTGTAGATCCACTTATGGTGGTGGTAGGACTCTATTCAATGCATTGTTCATCAAATTTTTAAGCACAAACTTGTGGTTTCTTTTCCTCAAGGGAGAAAATACAAGTTCCCCAGTAGATGGACACACAACTTGTTCAGTTTAACATCCCACGTCTTGCTGCTCAGCTGATAGCCCTCTGGCCCAGCAATGCCCTTCTTTGCACCCCCTTCCACATTATGATGAAAAACTAGTTTTACTCAGTCTTGCAAAGCTATCAATATTGAAACCTTACTCCATTCCAAGTATTTTTCTGATGCTTAGTTAAAACACATAACTGGGTAAAAACATTCTGGATGAAAAACATGGGAAATTCATTAGGTTATGACCATCAACCCATTCAGTTTTTCAGGTATAAAACACTCTGCTCTTTATTTCTCCAGACCAGAACTTGAGTTGAAAGCCCTTGAACAAGCAACTTGGAGAAAACAGGTGAAATTGTGGTCCTGCAACCTAAGCAGGACCTTCCCTGTCCAGGTAGCCAGAAAATTACCTATTATCTCAGCTTCCATAAAGACATCAGTCAACAAGTCCTTTTTTTGCTCTGTATTGGAGGTTTTTAGCCTGATTTTCAGTACTGTGCCTTTAAAATTCAGGGCAGAAAATTATATACAGTGAACTAACGAGAAATTTACCCCACAATAAAGACTCCCCAATGTCACCACTCTCAAACCTGGCCTAGGAATAATTAGATGCCACCTAATCACACATCTCCAATCTGTTGAAAAAGCCAAGAACCCCAGAAAGATGTGTCAAAGAAACTGCACAGAGACCACAAAGGGACTTACCTAGGTTCAGTCGGTAGGAAGCACCAGGCAAGCCTGCTGGTGAAATTTAGAATGATGTCTAAGCCAGAAGTTGCCCACTTGACTTTCAAAGGGAGTAAACAAGAGACACCTAGATTCTGATTCACAGATCAGCTTGTTGATTTGAATTTTGTGACAGAAACAGGCCCTCGGTCTTTGAGAGCTGAGATTAGTGAAAGCTCTGTTGCCCACACAGTCACTCTCAACTCCTGTCTGCCATATCTGCTCTGGAACTGATGGTGGGTCAGTCCCCAGTGGGGCTACTGTTGGTGCACTGCACATGCTTTTCAGAGGCAAACAAAAAGTGCAGATATATTGAGGAGGTGTTAAAGAGACTTTTAAATGCAAATGTATAAATCAAAAATGGAAGAATCATAGTATACTGTTTCAAAGTATCTCAAAACTTTGGAGAAGGCCATCTGCTGAGCATCTCCTGTACACAAAAGGGTAATTTTGGTTGAATCCTTCACACAGAACTAACACCTGAACTCCTGCTGGCTGAGTCTGTTGCCACGACCATAGCTCTTTTGCAGACCCAGACACCTGCCTTGCTTCTGCCAGGTTGGAGGGAGAGCACGCTGTGCAGAACCGCCTGTACTACCTAGTGACTGCCCTGCCATGCATGGAGATTGGATTAGCAACTGGGGAGCTGAGCTAATAAACTGTAGCTAATGTTCCCCTGTGAGCCCACTAATTTGAGTTAAAAATGCCACCTTGCTCGCATTAAGGGCCTTGTGTGCAGAAGGGATTTACAATGATATCAATGCAGAGGTTATAACAGCAAGAAACTCCCTGACAGGTATTATGACCTTTGAAGCTCTGAGATAAAAATTCTATTAATAAATTATATAAGCCTATAAAATTAGCTAAGGTAAAAGAGATGATGTGTACACTTCTGTGTGTCGCTCAGAATCAAGGAGAACAAAGGAGAAAATGTCTTCATGCTCTCGTTAGACCTCTCCAGATAAGATGTCTGGTTGGGAAAGAAAGGGGACTTTATAACCTCTGTCAGTGAAGCAGCAGCCCACCTGTACCAGCCTTTCTGTCCCAAACACTGCAGAGCCATGGTGACAGCCACCACTTCCTTCTCGTATGCCTCGGACATGAGAAGCCTGAAAATGAGATCCACAGGATTACCCTTCTGGTATTTTCCTGCCCTGGAAATTCCACACTTGTACACAAGCACAAAGAGGCTTTTTCAAAAGCCTGTCTCAATGTCTAAATATCTTTGTATGCAGAAAAGCCAATTTTTAATACTGTTCTCTTTAAGTGAGGCCAGAAATACTTCTGTCTTCCAGGACCAGAAGTGGATGCCAGAAGACACTAAAAGTTGCACTTCTGGGATACATTCGCAATTCAAATTTTGCTTTAAATTAAACCAGCAGACATGGTCCTATAGGACTGTTCAAGACTACACAGCACAATAATACACAGTGTATAAAGGCCTGCATTGATGCCAGCTGAGTCCACAACAGAGGCAAGCAGGGTACCTGTGGAGACCAGCCCAGCTCCGCTCTGGCAGCACAGGGCTACACTTGCACTGAGGCTTCTAGACCCAACCTGGCAGCAACTCACCACTTTGGGCCAGCATCAGGATGCAAAGATGCAGAAGGTGCAAAGGATGCAGGATCAAACCCACTGTTTAGGCCACTTTTGGATCACTTATACCTGAAATGTTCCTAAACATTTCTGAACAGGTTGATACTATATCTTGCTACACCTGGGATTGATACTGCATCTGTTTGCGATTAGATGATATTGTGCAAAACTGCAGTTTTTATAGAATTAGGCCATGTAGGGAAGGTGTTTATGATCTTGAGTGAGGCCTATGCTGTTTCTAGGTTGTGATTAAAGCACAGAACTGTCAAAGAACAGGAAAAAGTCCAGCTATCTTGGTAGGCCTATCCTTCTTTTACTGAATTTCTCTTACTCTTTCTTGCTTTTCATCATTTCCCTCACCTCATATATTGTCCATAAATAAGCCAAGGTCACTCCTAAGCTTATTTATGCTTCTTGCTTCAATTTCCTTTCTTGTCAATTTATTCCAAATGTCAGTTGAAATTTTTGAAGTTTTTTTGATTTTTGGGACAATTTATAAGATTTTGGTGTTGCCACAGTAGTGGAAGTCTCACCTGAAAAGGGAAAGCAGGATTTGACAGAACCCCAAATTATTATTTCCAATTTTACCTGCCTCCTTTTTGTTCTCCAAGATATGAAACTTTTTGCATGAGCTATTGTCTATGATGGGCCAATGGCTTTTTCTGAAGCCACATGACTGGTCAGACAGAAAAATACCAATTTGGTAATGAGAGATGCTATGTGGAGACCAGGCTCACATTTTTCATTGCAGACAGTCTTGGGATACAGTTCCTGCTTCCTAGAATAAAGTGTAACACTGCTAACACCTTCTCATGAAAGTATTTATTGTCCAATCAATGTTATTTAGAGGCAGATTCCTCCAAAGGGAACATAAGATTAGGATTTGAAGGTCTTTTAACTTTCTATTCCTCCAGGTCTGATTTCATAAAGTTGGCTCTTGGGGTCTCAATACAGCTAATCCAAGTACTTGCAGTGATATTTTTATTTCCAGAACTGACATTCTGACAAACACAGAATGTTTTGTGAATCAGAAAGATTTCCTAGAGGCTATCAGAGAAGAATGCAGAATAGCTGAAAGTGTAATTTATAAGGTCTTCACCTTAACAGGAGATGTACCAGCTGTTGTTTTCCCATATGTCAGATAAATGCCAGATTCATCTTTTTGCTGTTTTCTCCCTCCTGATTCTTCTCTTAGCAATTTGTTGTTCCCAAAAAACTCTGAAATTACAATTTTTATTCCACCACTTGTGGACCATAATCAAATTTCAAAACCTCAGAAGTACTTACCAAAAGAAGATGCTGTTTTCTTGCTGGGGTAATCAACAGTCTTAACTACAAATACTCTTAGCACAATAACCCAGTAGGAAAGAAGGGGAAAGCTCACATGGAGTGTAAACAATCTGATGCTTGCAAAACAGTCCCAAATGTATTTTCAAATATATTCCTTCGTCATTGCTCAGGATGCTGCCTAATGAGTTGACAGTAAGCCAGTGACAGTCTCACACAGCAAAAGTTTAGTGCTTCCTTTTTTGTACATTCGAGTATTCCCTATTGTTTTGAAACTGTTAGTAATGCTGCTACTTTGCCTTTGCCATCAAACAAGCCCTTCTCCAGCAGTGACTCATTCAAGTTCTGGCACTGCGTAGGATAAAGGAGAAGTGTTAATAGGAAACGCTTGGTGACATAGATAGGAGGAGAAGGGGAGGAAATATGCAAAGCAGAGTTCTGGCTCTGTCAGTTTTTCTCTAATTTGCAGAGTTTTCCGCTCTTTTTGGAAACTAGATGCTGGGGGTCACCACATTGCATTCCCTGGATATGCAGAATGCTGAAATCCCAAGGAGCATAACAGCGCACACCACATGCTTCCATGCTGTTCCTATTAAAAAGATCATTTATTTCAATGCTCTGTGTTACTTTTGTTCTGCACAATGCATGTTGGGTTACTTCACTCTCCCCTGAAGCTTTGCAGCCATGGAACACTATGGCTGCTAAGTAACCTAAGTAACACTGCTCTTCCAGGGATCTATTGGTTACCAGACTGTGATGGCTTCACCTGATGGGGATGGGCAAGAACAAGAACGTTGGTCTTCAAATGAAACATGACCATTTCACCCTACAGCATCTACACTTTGCTTAAATCCTCTCACACAAGAAGCAAGAAATAACTCCCACTGCATTCATCCGTGCCAGTGTTTCACTCTAAAAATGTTATTTCTTTAGAACTTCATAGAGGCATCTGTCCCCTGCAACTTCAGAGCCTTCAGCAAGATAAAGGGGTGTGACTAGGAACACGAACTGACCTCATGAGTTTACCTTCTTTTCTTCTCATATATTCTCCATGTAGTTTCAAAACTCAGCCCATCACCTTCTGTTCCCATTTCTATTTCTGCAGGACTAACATTTCTGTGTTAAAGAGATACATCTAACCTGCACATTGAAGGGGTTCCTAAAATACCAGTAGGGCAGAATTCTTCAGGAAACATGGACATGGTTCTCCTTCTTGATGTAGTGCCGACATTTTAATGGAGCTCTGTAGGTAATGGAGTACAATAACCCTGACATTGCCAATCTAAAATTGATGCAAGAGCAGAGTCAGGGTCTGTATTTTTTATTAGCTCTTAAAAGTAAAACAGTAAAAGTAGTTTTGAAAACAGACAGAGAGGTGAAGAGTCAAGCTCCTCCTGAGAGGAAACTAAGTTCAGTTTATGAACTTCAATGTATTTCTTGACTGTATGTCACCTTGAACTCCTATGAAAAGCATGCTTTTCTGTGCCATTGTAGTTTTTCTCATTTCTGCTCTACAGTCTCTTGAGACACCCACTAAAAGCATGCCAAAGGGGTGGTGGGAGGGTGGGGACTTGAATATTTTAAATCTATTAAATAAAATAACACTTTTGAAATGCCCAAAAACATATGAAAATATGTTTCCCCTCATGTGGGAATTCAGCTGTTCCCAGGAACAGCCTGGGTGTCAGGAGACCAGAGTAGCATATGAGGAATGTATTAAACAAATGATGGAAGAAGGATTGAATAGCTCGGGGAGCTGGAAAAATAATACATAACTTTTCATCTTGAGTCTACCCTGGACTGACAGAGCAAATGAAAATCATTAGACTCTGAAGACAGTTTGGTGGTCCATGTGGAATCACTTGGTGGTTTCTCTGGAGTTACTAATAGACAGCTTTCTACATCACAGAAACTTCCATGCATTTATCACCCTTTTCAGCAGTCTTAGTGGAAGCCAAGAATAAGGGTTTAAGAGAGAAAAGCATTTAAGCATATGCTTAAAATTAAGCACCTGTTCAAGTACTTTTCTGGATGAGAACCTTAAAAACTGCACAGTTAATACATGTGGTAAAAATATGAAGAGCAGAAAGGAAAAGGGGCTGCTCATATGGTACCTGTTCTGCTAAAGGTTTTATTTTCATTAAATAGCTTTTAGCAACATTGCATTGTATTAAAAAAAAAAAAGGAAACAAATTACAAAGGCCAATGGTCAATCAGAAAGGAGCAAGTGTATCAGTATCCTGTGCTCTCTCACCAGAGGCTGAGAATGTTAAGTCCTCTCATATGCTTGCATTTCAGTATGGAATTAATTAACAAAAGCCATCAGATTTTCCATTTCTCTGCACTAGACAATGTTAGAAATACTGAAGCAGCTTCCAGGTAACTTACAGTAGAAGTACCCAGCAAAGTACAATATCAAAAATCTTGCTGGAGTCCTGCCAGCACACAGTTGTATTAGTGCAGTGCAGGCACATCTGTGTGGCTTCCAGTTTTGAAGGCAGCTGAAGGATCCCAGATTAGAGTGGCATTGCATGGGACCAGCAACCTTCCTTTGCTCCCAGTGCAGACAGTGAAGTGTAGGGGATGACAGTGCAAGGCATCGCTGCAACTGATGGAAGCAGAGTCTCATGGTACAGAGATTCCTTTTTTCATTTGTTTATCATATAAATGTAAGGGAGGCTGAATCCATCCTCAGCAGGCTGATCATACTTGCTTCCAGTGCAGAACCTACACTAGCACCAAGCTGAGGGAAAAACCTAACAATAAATCAAAATGAAGTTTTGTCCTTATCTTGCCCAAAGACTGCACTTAATTACACTCCTTAAATAAAACTGAAGAAAAATAATTACTTGGCTCTTGATTATTTTTGACTGCACTGAAGCTTCATGAGGAATATTTGAAAAATGTAAAAACTGTTCTGTAGTAAAATGGTTTTCATTTTGAAATTAGATGAAAACTTTTTACTAGCAATGTTAATTGTGGCACTGTATTCCTCTGCCTGAACTCTCTCTGTCTACAAATTAACTAGACACTGAGGAGGTATATTTGCTTCCACAGGACCAAGTTGATGCACTACATTACTTATCACACTTGTGGTAAGACAACTTTAGATCATGCTTCTTTTGATTACCTGACAAAAGGATTTAAAAATCACAGGGACTACCACATTTTATCATTGTGGAATGCATGGAAATATTGAAGCATGTCTCAATCGACTGTTTTTATCTGTGCCAGCTCCTAGAAATTTCAATAAGGAAAAAAATCTGCTACAATTTTTAAATTATTTAAGAATAGTAAAAATTGATAAGATAAAGCAAGACAACACATTTAAGTTTATTTAATAATGTGCTATTTCTATATTATATCTTTCTAAAATTAATCTACTCAAATGTTTGCTGAAATGTATAGACTAATGGATTAATTACATGGCAAATTAAGGAATTGATGACAAATATTTTGGCCATAAAATGGGATTTTTACTTAAAAATGCATCATGACAAAGCAGGAAAAAAACCCACAAATTTGTTTGCATATATCATGGCTCACCTTCCTGACTTCACTTTTCTCCCTACCTAGCAAAGTTATTTTACACCATTTCAGCCAAATTCTCAAAAAGTTCACAAAAGAAGCTGACAGCATGCTCTTGAATCTTGTCTCAAATAATTGGTCTGAAAGGTATTTGCAGGCAGTGGTGGGATCTGCACACAGTCCTCTTGGGTCCCATTCCAGCTCTGGAAGCTAGAGCACACTTGGGTGGGTGCAGAGTTTTGTCTCTGTTCCATCCCAGTACAACACCCTTCAGCTTTTTCCTCCTACTCTGTTTCCTGACCCCTTTCCTGACCAGTGACATGATCCATTTGCCAGAATTCTGGATCCTTGTCCTCTTCCCAAACCTGAGACAAGCCCAGCCTCAGAATAAGACTTTCTCTCTGGTCCCCATCTAATCTCAGCCTCTCCACACCCTCTCTTCCTGGCTTCCCCTCCCAGTTTCTTTGCCAAGTCCACACGTCCCCACCCCTCCGTCCCCAATGACATTCCTCAGTCCTTAGGTCAGCTTCCCACTTCCCCTGACTCCAGCTACTCATTTCGTTACACGGTGTCCTTATCTGCTCCCTTCCTCTCAACTTAAATCACACGGCTCCCTCCTATCCTGCTGCCCGGGCTGACCGCAGCAGGGGAATACAGGGGCAAAGGGCCAATGCTCAGGGTTACTCTGTGCAGCCTCCTTGGCAGGGAGCCGTGGGAAGCTGCCTTCCAGAGGAAAGCCCAGTTTCTCTGCTCAGCTGCAGGCAAGGCCTTTCCCTGCTGCAGCCAGGATGTGAGTAGCCACAGGCACGGAGAGGCTCACACCTGCTTCCTGCAGCTGCGGTTTTCAAAGCGCTTGCTTGGATTGTGGAGGTCTGTAATGATCAGGTGTACAGAATATTTCTTCCCCCAAACCTGTGTCTCCATTGGTTTCCACAGGGGTTTTACTTGGCATCAGGAAGGAGCACATGGTGACAGGTTACCCACCACAGACATGAGTCATGTCATCATGCAGGTGATGCTGCTGCTAACCCATGGCTGTTCCAGGCTGGCTGGTTATACTTCCTGCTTGAGAAATATTTCCTGAGTCTAAGGGAATTCTGTCAATCTGTCTCCTGCTACGTGGTTTCATGCGTCCCAGCGTTCACACAGGTACACAGCCACCAGTCCTCGTCATTCTGCAGTTTGACAAAGAGATTCCACAAACACTGCAACAGAGGCTTTAAAGATTCAATTATAAAGCCTGGAACAAACTAAATAAAGCTAAGCCATTGCAGAACATTGTGGAGGGGCAAGCTGAAAATGGGAAGTTGCAAAGTTAGGGTAGCATGAGAAAAAGTATAAGAAACTAAAAAACACCTTAGGATTATCAACTCTCAGTTCTCTTGCTTCACTGAAATTAGTCCCCATTTACTCATGGCAGGAACGGGAGCACACAACTGTGCTATTGACCTGGCAAGAGACCCAGGGATTTCCAGCACTGCCCTCTGTGCTACAGGTCCTCTATGCATGAG
Organism: Agelaius tricolor; assembly: GCF_023055355.1. NCBI lineage: Eukaryota > Metazoa > Chordata > Aves > Passeriformes > Icteridae > Agelaius > Agelaius tricolor. Next base: position 52,837,033 of record NW_027269261.1, read on the forward strand.
GCTAATACACCTTCCATCTCCAAGGCTTAATAGATACCACTCACCAGCTGATGACATGCTCATTTCTATTGGAATTTTGTTCAGTACAGGAGGGTATATATCCCAACTCTTGCCTTTTCTATTCTCTGTTTAATATTTTTAATATTAATTATATCGTCTATTTAATATTAATCTTTGCTGACCCGAACCTGCAGCCCTCCCTTAAAGTAGACTACAGTTCTCAGGAGGAAGGTGTTGAAAACAATAGGGAAAGGATTTTTATTTACAGGTAGATGTTTACAGCACTTTAGCTGACAATCATACTGGTTTGCCTACCCTTTCTTTCCTTGCTCCAGGTTTTACCTAAGGGAACAAAGAGCAGGGCAAGCCTCAGGTGCATCAGTTATGAAATACCTTCCAGCAATCCAGCATTTGCCTCAAGGACAGCAGTCCTGGCAGGGATCAGCAGCTTCTGCAGGGAGCTAATGAGGATGCTGAGAACTTGGTCTCCAAGCCCCCTCCCCCTCCCTCACCTCCCCGAGCCAAGCCCTTGTCGACCCCAGAGCTCCAGCAGCAAAAAGACACACTCTGAGAAACAGAGAAATGCAGCCCTGGCCTCAGACAAATACAGGATGGTAATCACAGGCCATTCAGGAAAGAGTTAAGCACCAAATACACAAGTGCCCCTGGACACTGTGATTTTATTACACTCGTCTCTGAAAGTTGGCAGGCTGCATGTCAAGCACTTTTTGATTTGATTTTATCTTTGTTTTACTTTCTCACACGCAGAAACTGTCCTCAAAACCTCTTACTTTTAAGCTAAGTGCCAAAAAATGCTCAAGTGCCAGCCAATGACTCATCTTTTAAAAGCCTGGCTTTTGGAAGGTGGTTTTCATTTCAGGAACTTAGGATTGCTTCCTGGATACTAAACATTGTGGGATCAATAATTAGACTAGAAAAATGTTGGAAAAGAAAGATTTTAAATATTTAAACATCACTCATGTTTGAGGGTTCTGTTAACTAGAGATATGTGGGAGTTCCAAGCAAAGGAAAAAACAGAAAGGCCAAAAATTTGGCTGATTACTCAAAATGGCCAACATCCATCTCTTTTTTTTTTTTTAACCCTAAAACATATTTCAAATCATTTTAATCTTTTTTTAATAATGGAACCAGACACATACATCACATTGTCTTGGAAAGAGTAGAAACACTATCCCTTTTTTATGCTGGTGCAAATGGAAAGCACATGATGACATTCCATGTCTTCCTCCCCTGTGCTGTGTTTCACCCATTTCTCCACACACAACAGACATGCAGCCTTATCAGTGCTGTGGCTACATGTCATCATTTTGCCGTCATGCAAGCCGAACTTCTGAAGTGCTCTTTTGCTTCTAAGGGATTTCCTTGTTTACACACCACATAAAACCTTACTTGCACCACAGTAAAGGCATGTGGGAGCACAGAAGCCTGTACAGAGGTGAGGGCATCTAGCAGGAGTCAGGGTGGAAGAAGGGCACAGATCTCCTCCTACACCTGTTTCTGGATCGTTTCTGTTTGGAGGCAGTAGTGTTTATCAACTCCAGCAAGGTAGTGACTGGATGAGTCAAACAGCTATTTTTCTAGAAGGAATAGACAAAGTGATAAAATAAAAACTAGAAATCAGAGAAAAAAAATTATATATTTATTAGGTCCAAAACTAAACATGAACTACCTCTTCCTATGTTTGATGCAGGCTCCAGCACAGTTATTCAAGGTAACTGTCTTTTTTTAAATCCTGGTGAGATCATTGATTCTTTATATATCAAGGCTAGCAACTATGTCTCTCAAAACTTGCTTATAAACACACTTCACATCTTACGTGTAGGACAATCTGCCAGCACGCAGGTGCCCTTGTCCATGGGTGTTGGATGCAATATATATATTTATATATAGCTATCTGGTTATTCTGGGATTGGTACCATCCTGGACTGACACTGCAATCTGTTAAGAAGCAGTTTTGAACAAGTCTAATGAGATGGTATAGATTTTCTGGGAGCATCAAAGGCTATCAAAATTTTCTCCCGACTAATCTGCTCTTCTGTGTCAAAGACAAACCAGCACTGAATGTTTCAAAGTAAGGTCAAGAGTCCTTGGTTTAGCCCTTAGTCTTTTAGTTACACCAGTAACTGGCACTAGAAAAATTATTCCTAACCACTCAGCTGAAGCATATCTATGTTTAGAAATTAGACAGCTCAGCACAATTTTGGACACTTTTTTATCCATTGGCATGTTTTGGAGCAACTATTAATGTAAACAAAATGGCTTTTCTCCTTACACAAATCAGCCAAAACCCAGAAATTTCTCTATCCTGTTGAAAACAAACAAACATAACAAAACAAATCAACAAACAAAACCAAACATACAACTTTACCTAATATCCACTTACCTGATGTACAGTTTTAGTCACAGAAATGAAGAATCGAACCAGCTTACTAAGACTCAGAATGAAAACATCCCATGCTATCTTTTTCTTCTTAGTGTGTCAAGAGCTGCAAGTTGGGTAACCTTACTCTTTTGTGAAAACACAAGCAAAGCCATTCTCTCTAAAACCTTTGAGTGTACCACAACACAAACACAGCCAAGCAACCAGCATCGCTCAGTGCCATGGTACACTGGGAGCAGGTTTTTACCCGTGTTGGTGGCATGGTTTATACAGAGGCAGACGTCTGATCCTCACTTAATTTCCTGCTAATCGCCGTGGCTTGCGGAGCCCAGCCTGGCTGGATGCACAGGTCCTGCCTGGAGCTGCTGCCAAGAGCAGGGAGCTGCGCAGCTTCCTACACTAGGTGGCATGGAAGGACCAAGTTTCTCCACCCCCCGCACTGCCCGATGGCGAATGGCGCTGTAATGCGTCTTGCAACATCTTTTCCTTGGGCTCTGCAGAAATATCTATTTATTTATTTAATCTCCTGGCAGAATTTTATCCGGATAAATGCTGAAATTGTTCCTGGAGGGGTTCACTTGTGACTTTTCCATTCCAACAGAGGGGGAGCTCTTCAATGTCCTTGGTGACCTTTCCCTCTCAACTTTCCCTTATTGACTTTCAGCACCTTTATAGACCCTAACTCTGTACCTTACTCAGTTAAGTCTCGGGTTTCCCATTAGTTCTCCTCATTTCCCCATTACTCTAGATGGAGAAAAAACAGCACTTTGAAATTTTGCAATTCACAGGGCAGGAACTTGGCACCCTAAGTCTGAACACATTTTTAGCTCTTCAGAATCAGACGACTTTTGATGTCTGAAATAATCAAGATTCTTGAAGAGGTCAGTTTGATTCTTACCTTGCTCAACTACTGAGCTGATTACTGCAAATTACTGACCCTATAAAGCAACCAAGCTGGATCCATCAGTGCTGTCACTGGGAAGGGCAGCATTGCTCAACACTGTGATTGCACTAACAGCACAGCATGTGCAGCTTCAGTCCTGCTGCAGCCCTCCTAATCCTTACTCCTATCCCACCACGGATACAGATGTGCAATGAAGAATGTTCCTGTCAGTTCAGGATGCCTACATGGCCCTAAATCACGTGGATGAGAGCACTTAGAGCACAGTCATTAACCTGTATTGTTGCCTCTCCGCTGTCACTACAAAGTAGCTCATTTCTCCCTGGCTGTTTCCAATGCCACCTGGACGCAACGCCATTCCCATTACCTCACCGTTCTCCCAGCATATTTCTTCACAGCTTTCCAGCAAATAAACCCTGCCCATGCACCCATCTCCCCACGCCCCAGCCCATACATGTAATTTGCCTTCCATTGCCTGGGGCAACAACAGGGGGTAGATTATCTCTTGAGGTGTTTTCCATCTGCGTTTTCTATCATTCCCTGGGGACAGCTTATCTCTAAAGTAACATCTTGCAGGATTCCAGGGTAACACCGCTGAACATGTTAAGGCCAGAAACGGGGAGGGAGATGCCTGGTATTAATGGCAGAGGCATGGCTTTTCAAAGTGGAAGATTTTCCCATTATGTGAATGAGGCTGAGTAACTCAGGGTTTTTTTTCAGCTTGGGATTCAGAATTTAGGTCTCAAGACTATTTGCTGTATATTTTTAATCTGATTCTGCAGTCCCAGCTATTTAACTCTGTCCTGCCCTACTTTTTGCTTTCATGTCCATACTGAGGTGATTTTTCTACCCTCTTCCTCCCTGATGTACTGAGCTGACACCCTCCTCCTTCCTCTCTGCCTGTCCTGACCTTCCATGACCCTTGCCAGGACACCAGAGAGGTATTGCCAGGAGAACCAGAGAGGCCACCTGTATCAGGAGTAGAAAAAGACAATTCAAACAAACAAACAAACAAACAAAACAAACAAACAAAAAGCACACACACACACAAAAAAAAACACCACAAACCAACCCTGGAAGCAGGTTGAAACCAAGGAAGGTTAGGGTCAGGCACAAAGCTCAAAAGTATGTTTAAATCTAGTTTTGGTTCAAGGAGATGTCCAACAAATACACCCTCTGGCCATTACAAACATCTGTATTTTATCTCTTGTTATACAGTGTTAAGTAACACTGATATATTTCAGTTTCCATGGCATCTACAAAGTATACTTCCTGGAGGATAAGAGTTCCTATGAGGAGCTATAGACTACAGCACTGTCAGTACTTGGCACAGAGCAGCTCACTGTGCAGCACAGAAGAAAGAAGGCAATACCACCACACAGTTCCTTCCCAGCTGCATACCTCCCTGTGTTTCAAAATAACGCATAAAAATCTCCAAGTAGCTTCAAGGAAGACCCATGAACAAACTAAATGAAACCATGCCTTTTGGGTGACTGTACAGCAACATGTACTATCCTCAGTTTCACCAGTGCTGGTGTAAACAAGAGATAAAAATTATACACAGGGCATAGACACATGACAATGTGAAACACTATAAAGTTTTAATTGCCACTTATTTGGTTAAGTCTTTCATAGCTCTCTGCTGGTGAGTCTTGAGCAATGTGGTCATTCCATTCTCAGGCTCATAAAAATTTACAGCACGCCTTCACGTGTTCTCCCTATATAGCTCCACTTTATTTCACTGGCAAAATAAGGCCAGCTGGAGCTGCAGCTCTGATTAGCTGAATGCTTGGGATGCAGAATGCAGTCCCCAGAATACATCATATTCATGGCAATATTCTGACTGTAAAAAAGGCTTGACTTTTTAAGCTTCTCCAGAGATGCAGATAAATGTAATGTGTCAGAAATAGGGACCACCTACACATCAGATCACACTTACAAGGATAATGTATGCAGGCATATAAAATTGCCAAGGAACACGAAGCCACACAGAAAGGGGTACTTCCCCAGGCTACTGACTGGTTTATTCCACATTTCACTGACTTTATTAGGCAGCTGAGTGACCTTTGGTATCATCAGAACCACCTGAAGGGATGAAATTGCACTGGCTTTGGGATACCAGTCAGCACCAGGGACATTATGATTTTAAAATATGCCAGAAGGCAAAGTCAGAAGCAAACAGCATCGCACATTCATACCTGCTTATTTCCAAATCATAATCAAAACCAGTGAATATAAGTTTCCTAGTAGAGACACTGAAACAGCTCCATTAATTGTTAAGATTCCAGTTATTATTATTGCCAAAGCACTTTTACAGGGAGGGATTTGAAACATTTTACTAAAGGGAAAGAAAAGAAGGAAGAAATGCAGCTCTGTGACTCAGAGGTGCAATTGAAATAAAAATCTAAACATTGTCACAAGTGGCACCACTGAAGCCCAAAGCAAAACACTACATCTTGGAAATTTCCAGAGGATCTTGGAAAAATTCTGTGCTTTTAAACAAAGAGCAACAAAATGAAAAGAATGTCAAAAAAAGAACTTGAGAAAAAATTGAATAGTTAAAGCTAAATCATTACTATTTCTACAGCCCAGAGAGCAGCAAAAAATGATTAATGCGCAGCTTGGTATTGCAGCCTTGTATTTCATCCATACTGCAATTATTCTACACTGCTAAAGAGCAGAATAAAGGAAGAGTGTGGGGTTTCCTATCATCAGCGTTCCTGGCAATTTCTCACTTTCCTCAATAAACCTGAACAAGATTCTTGTTTGGGTTCCTAGAGTTCATCTGAAGACCCCTCAAACAAAAGTAGCCATCTTTGCTTAGTGGTGCTATGATCCTGTTTTATAAGCCCTGGGAAGAAAGAGCCTTGGGAGTGGAAAAGGTGTAGTTGCACCCCAGCTCCACCTCAGACACATCTGTCCACAAGCATGGACTGTTCTGTTCAGATGCAAACCTTGGGCAGTGCAAGATGTCAAGCTTCAGCCCTGCATGCTCTGCAGTGTGGCTGCACTTTCCCAGGTGAGTGTTCCAGTCCCCTGGGCATTATTCTCTCTCTTGTCTCAGCACCTGGAGGTGCTCCCAAGGTGCTACCTGGGGCACAGCATTTCCTAATGGCTTGGACACTGCGCTGGGGAGCACTCAAAGCTCTGGTGCGTCCTTTAGAGGCAGATCAGCCTTGCATATGAATGTCCTACAAATCCCTATCCAGTTGCTGAATCTCCTTAGGTATTCCATTTAAAGCCATTCTGCTTGGAATAAAGTACTTTTAACAGGAGCTGAAGCAGAAAACAAATGTGAAAATGATTCATGCTTCTGGGAAGTGGCTGTCTGGCTTCTAGAGCATGTGGCAGTGAATGTAAAATGCTGCACACACACAGAGCGGCTGTCTCATCAGGAGAGACCAAGGAGCAATGCTTCAAGCCTTGCACATGCACAATCAGCTTGCAGGCTGCTAGTGAAAACACTGTCCTATTGCTCTCAGATTGCTTCAGAGATGGAAACTGCACTAGTTCTCCTAAAGCTTGATGCATGCTGGAGGCTACTGGGTAATATATCCTCCCATAGCAGCTTTTGAGAATCTAGCATTTCTTTTTTTTTTGGTCTGCAAGGACCTCAATCAAAATCTTTTGAACACTTTAGATGTTCTGAGATTTTGCTTCACCAAGAAATGAGGTTTTTACCATTTTTTGAAAGTTTTTTTTGTCTTAGAATGAGGGTGTGAGTTGGCATCTGAGCCAAAAAAATCAGTGAAATGCACAGCTCTTCTGGTGGCAGATTGTTCCCTGTAGGAGGTCTCTGGTTGTTCTTCACATCTCATGGGTGTTACAGAAGTAGTTCTCAGGGAACTATAAAAAAGCAGAAAGGAAGGTTGTTTGGCATATTCAGAATAGCGTGCTAATGTAATCAGAAGAAAATATTGCATAGAGTTCTGTGAATGGTACACAGATACTATGGGCAATTGGAGCTTTATACATTTATGTAACTTGTAATTAATTAATTCAATTAGTCAAAGAAAATTACTTCACACCCCCACAAAATACCCTGTATCTTACTAAGGAGACAGATATGCCTGGTTTTACACTCAAGTAATGTCACTTCCAGCAGAAGCTCATTTATTAGAACACCAGAATACTGCTGTATGATGCCTATCGTAACACCCACCTCCCACACAGGCAGGGCAGCATGCGCCTTGTAACAAAGGAGGCATTCACAGCTATTATCTTGAAAGGTACTAGGGGGGATGAATGCATTAAAGGGACCGGAGAAATGCTCACTTCACCAAAGAAAAGCTGAAATAGCTTAGGGGTGCTTGCACTGGAAGTTGTGGTGCCTCCACATTTGCTATCCCAGGACCAAGTTTCCCTCCCGTTGCCAAGAACTTCATTGAGCTTTGAACTTCTTCAGATTTGCAGCTACCAAGAGCTCCAAACCTAAACATTTCACTCTGTGCTTTCAAAAAGTCCAGACCTGAATTTGGATCTCAGCTCTTTGGCTATAGTGTTGTGGCTAAATTTCTTTGCAGCTTCAGCTGGACTGGTTACCCTTGGGGCATGTGCTGCGGATTTGAGCTCTGTTGCAGGCAGGAGCAAGGAGCAGGAGAGGGCTCCTGAGAGCCCCTTTGGTTTGGTTAGATAGGTGTGGTGACTGGATTCACTGCTCCTCTGCAGCAGGGTGCCAGCTGCACTGCATTTTTGTTTTATTATCACTATAGCAGCCCTGAATCTATTAATACATATTTTGTGCAGAAAAGAGTCTGGCACTTTCAAAAAGGGAAAGGTGGTAATGAAGAGACTCAAGCTTCTAAACACACTCCAAACTATTACAAAAATTACACTAAGAGCTGCAAAGTCTTGAGACAGAATTAAATTTAAAAAAATGAAAAAGCAAAACACAACCTGAGTCCTGTCAGGTCACTCTAGGCAAAGTGAAATCTCCAATCTTACCCTCCTCTATTGCTGTTGTTGAATACTTAAAAAATATTTTCAGTGAAGCAGCCTGACAAATGATGCTTTGGTTTGGGGGTCAGCCCTCCACAGTGGCCACCTGAAGTTGGCCACAACCTGTTTGCCCAGCTGGTAGTTGAGGGCGCTCAACAGGTTTAGCTGCCAAGTGGACAGCTCTGCTTTCTTAGCTCTGACAGCGTTACTCAGAGCGGCCAGCCCTGCCGCTGGTGTTGAAACTCACCAAGTCCCCAGGGACCCAGCCCGGGCACAAGTGGCTTCCAAGCCGGAACAGCCAGACTGGGGGTTTTTCCATTAGTCACAGGACAGAGATCAGCAGTCATGGGGTTTGTGTAGGTTACACCTTCACCTTTCCTTCGGTGAGTTTAACTCCTCAAGCACAGCCGACGCTTGCTTCATCTCATCGCCTGGTCCCGGCCAGCGCCTGCAGGAAGCAGGAAAACTTAACGCAGGCTATATAAAGCAGCAGAAAGACACACATTGTGTAACAGATGTCTGTTGAAAGGAGATAAAGAGACAGCCTGATTTCTTTCCCTTTTTTTTTGTTTGCCTGTGTCCTCATTCCCCTCCGCCTGCCCGCCTTGCTGTCTGGGGGAGGTTTCAGATTGCATTAGCGTTACCTCCCGTGCCTTGGCCGCCCGGCGCTGCCAAGCCAGCGCCTCTGGCCGCCTGGCAGAGCTGCAGGGCCAGCCTCCCACGGGCACGACAGGGACAGACCCTCTCGGGGACAGACCCTCAGCCCGAGGGGTGCCACAGGGTCAGCAGAGCAGCTATGCAGCAATGCAGCTCTTCCCATCTCTAGCTGCCACTTCCAGTAGCCATAGGTAGGGTAGCTTTAGTAGCTCCCAAAGCCTAGTGTTTTAACACTGATTACCCCCAGTTAGACCTCAGCTCTCAGCAGGGAAAAGGTATCTTTCTATTTTTTCCCCCTCAGGGAACTTCACAGTACTGCGCAATGCCTCTGGTATCTAACCTCATTAAAGAGCTCATCTAATTCCACCATACTGAGGAAACTCTCACCTCCCTCAAAGGCAATGACTCAAGATACTAATCAGTGCAACGAGGATGTCTGAGGGTTTTTCTATCCACTGCTTCAGTCTGGGCTATATTTTTCCTTCCCCCTTTACTGTAGCCACAAACACTGTGCTCGCCTTGCCGAGTGAGGCATCCAGTCTCTTCTTGCATACAATGCCTCGGGTATATTTAAATTTAAGCCAAGTGCCAAATAATTAAAAGAGGCCCTGAGCACACCCAGAAGAGACTGTTTTCTGCTTTTCCATACTCTTCCCTCTTTACTGCTCTCTGTTATTGCTTTCTCTGTTTTCTGTCATCATTTTCCTTTGCAGCCTTTTGGGGTCTGAGCAGAGGAAGACACCTCTCCTGAAGAAGAACCTCAAAAGAGATACATTTGGCCCTGAAACCTAGTTACAGCTGCTGACCATCACATCTATTCCCCTGGCTGTTAAAGGGATGAGATAGGATCACCATCAGGATTCAGGGTATGCCTGAATAAGGTCTGACCTAACAATATGACACTGGCTAAAGTCGCTCTGTTCACATGTCTGGAGATAAAGTTAGGAAGCTCTGACCTTGAAATTATAAGTCATGAAAGGACTGACAGCAACCATGCACAGAATATGGAGATCTTCTGAAAAACTGAGGACACGCCCACTCCCACTTACTTTCCCTGATGGTACCTGTTCCCATCCTTCAGGCTGGCACAGCAAACCCTTGTCAGGATCAGTGAAAGATCTAGAGAGTCAGTCCTATGAGAAGTGGCTGAGGGAGCTGGGGTTGTTTAGCCTGGGCAAAAGGAAGCTCAGGGCGGACCTTATCAGGTGGGGATTGGTCACTTCTCCCAGGCAACCAGAGACAGGACAAGATGTAATGGCCTCAAGATGCTCTAGAGGAGGCTCAGCTTGGACATCAGGAAGATCCTTCACTGAAAGGGTGGTGAGGTATTGGAATGGGCTGCCCAGGAAGGTCATGGAGTCACCATCCCTGGAGGTTTCAAGAGGCAATTGGACATGGCACTGAGTGCTATGGTTTAGTTGACATGGTGGTGTTTGGTCAAATGTTGGACTTGATGATCTCGAAGGTCTTTTCCAACCTTAATGACTCTGTGATTCTATGAGTTATTGCTAACAACACTGAACCACCTCCAAAAGGTTATTATTAAAAGTCATTCATTACATTAATTTGCAACCCTCATTTAACGTCAGCAGACCTTTATCTTTCAGCCTAGGGGGTTATGCTAGCTCCTGCAAGACAAAGCCCAATCACAACAAGTGTTTCAGGTTGTAATTACAGGGTGATTTCCAATGATACCAACTGCCTATTTTGCCTCCACACATTTTTAAGTCCAAAGGTTACTTCACTATTTCAATTCCTGTATGTCTGCACAGGGGAAAAAATCTAATAAACAGATAAATTAATGGAAAGAAAATAATACATTTTGAATAATAAATAACCTGGATGGCCTGTATATGTACTCAACGCAGAGGAAGAAATGGGGGCTAAGATGGGCCCAGAGAGTGCTCTTGACAGGCAAGGAGATCTCTTGAGCAGTGGGATGCTCTCTCTTTCCTTAGGAGGGGAAAGGAGCAGCACAATTTCAGACTTCATTCCTCATTTCTTTGGGGCTGATAAGTTGAAATCAGTTCATATTCCTCCCACATTTCTCCTCCTCCACAGTGTGTTAAAATTTCTTGACTCAAAAAATTATGCCTGCTACTCCCCCAGCTCTGTCCAGCACCCTTCAGGGGAGGGGGAAGATAGCTCAGTGAGCCACTTAGGCAGAGGCTTAAAGCTAAATAAGCAGCTAAAGTGCTTGGCTTGGGTCAGGAACCTCTTCATTTGGATAAACATGCTTTTGCAAGAGGTGTTTTAAGAGATTTAGGATTATGTCCTCACCAAGTTCCTTCACAATTCCTGAGCACAGAGCTAGAATCTCTGAAAATAAAATTACATTCTTTTTTAATTACTATTTCTAAAAACAAATTGAGGTGAAATTATATTTCAAGAAGCAAGCACAGGAACCAAGATATTCTTATTTACACAACGGTTAATGAGAAGAAACATAATGAAATGCTAGGTTAATGGAGAAGGACACCATTATGAATATAAGCTCTGCTGAAACATTTTTAATGTATGTTTTCTGATCAGTATGAACTGTTACATTTAACCCAAGCCAAGTTTCAAGAATGCAATAATTTCCATTGAAAATAACATAGTGTTTCACATTACTTTTTTTTATGGTTATGCTATTTTTTGATAAACACACTGTCAAAGGACTACCAGAAGGAAAATTTTTTACCTAGAGAAGGAGTGTTGACCCTAAGCCACAAAAGAGACAATGAATTATTATGTCAGAGAATAATTACTTTCCTTGGTTGTAAATTAAGAATTATCATTTTTTCTAAAACCTGTCCCATATACTCCTGTACTTACATCAACTACAAGCTAAATAACCTTTTTTTTTTTAACCCAAGCTCTAAGGAAAAAAATTAAATTGCCTAGAAAGTGGAAATAATTGCAAGAAATTTTTGTTAACTATAGGCATAAGGAATGTGGTCAGATGTAGGAAACACATCTGACAAGACGGTCCCAGCCTATTTAAAGGTTGTGGAATGCATCTCTCCCTTAGAGAAACTGTTGACAAGCAGCCAAAACTCTGAATTGCAAATCCTCCAGCCATGAATAAATCAAAGGAAATTCCAAGAAATAACTTAAGGCAGCTTAAGTGACTTATTTTGCTATAGTAACTGCAAATTCTCTATGAAGATATATGGGATCTGCCACAAGTCAAAGGCATTCAAGCCACCCTCAGCGAGTATTATGGCTCTGCTGGTAAAAACATGTTATATGGAAACTAAGCATGTCTGCATGGGTCTGATGAGGTACCTGCTGGAGACTGAATTTTGCTGGAAATTCAATCAACTAATTAGAGTGAAATGGCCAGTAGGCTGCACTGTTGGTCTGGGAACACCAGGTAATTGTGTTTCAGGGGTATTTATGTGGCTGGGGAAAATCTTTTCCTCCTAGGGAAGGGACCTTGGGAGTGCATTCAAGGAAATGCATTCCTTGGAGTAGCACACTTATTAAGCAGGCTTTAGCAAGCCAACCTAACCACTACCACACTGTAGGGTCTCTGCTTTGCCCTGAGCAGTTAGTGCCTGGAGCCATGCAGGGAGCTCCAGCTAGGATGACTGGCTGGCAAAAACCAGGTGTTTCCTGAGCATTGACTGTTTCCCTCACAAAGAAGGTGCAAATATCTGTTTCACTGAATGGGGAGGGAACAATCCAGAAAGCCTTGTAACTTATGAGAAGAAGTGGGATGTGCCCAGTCCCAAAACCGCAGTGGTTCACCCTGAAGACAGATAAGCCTCAATGAATTCTTCCCCCATCTGGTGAGATGCTGCAGTGGGTAGGCTGCCAATTCCTTGTAAGCTCATGGAATAACTGTAGGTTCAAAACCATCTCTGCAAATGCCTTTATCAGATCTGGTCAAAAATTTTATTACTCTCAGAGTCTCTTGTCTCCGTGGAAAAAACTTCCAACCACTTTGTAAGTAGTTGGCTGCTGACAGCATATATTGATTGTCTACTTCTGCCTCAAGCAAAGGTTTACACACATCAAAACCAAAACAAAACAAAGCAAAACCATGATCCATTGATGATCCTATGAGATACAGCTGCACGAGGGCCACTCTTGTCTTACATGTATCCTTTTCTGTAACACGAACATCACCTCTGCTGTGCCAATGCTCTTTACCCTGCCTGCATTTTACACAGTTCTTTATGTGAAGAAATCATTAAGTGACTGCATCGAGGTCGTGGTCACTGGGGACTTTTTAACCAGAATGCTGGGAGGGAAGCTGCGGGACAGGGTGAAGTTAAGCCACTTCCTATTTTGGCTGTCTTATAAATGGTGATCTATCAAATCTACTGACTCACTTTTTCTTTTGGATTTGTCATAGTTTTCTTTTATAAAGCACATAAAATGTTTGTGTGGATCCAAGATATTGCAGAAAAAAGTAGGAATCCATAACCAGTGAGAACCTCTGATAGTTAAAATTTAAAATTCATCCTAACCTAGACTTCAAAATCAGATTCAGTTGACAACTGCTTTTTTTCTTTTTCCACTCTTTGCTAGAATCCTATTTCAATAAACAATTAATCATGTTTTCTGCTTTCTGAGGCAACCCATTTTACCACAGCAGACCATTTGCCTACAAACTATTTGCTTGATGTTTTCACATAGAAGTCCTCTTTTCTGTCATTTAGGACATGAATCAACAGCAAAGGAATGTGCTGTCCAAGTTATTTAGACATTATTTTTCTAACTTAAAAACTTCACTTTCTAAATTTCCCCAGATCTGACCAGCTGCACAACTCCATGTGACATTCTGCACCTAAGACTAATATGAGGCCTATTCTGGGTCTCTTATCTTCCAGCATTGCTCTGCATGACACTTGTCACTGTAGGTATGTCATAAGTGAGCCAGTACTCATATTCCTGTGCAATTCTCAGGTGTTACTACTGCATTTCAGTCCTCAAATTCTCATTCTCAGAGTATCTCACATCTTCCTTCTTTGCCCATTGCATTGCCCATTCCCTCAAGTAGTCTTCACTAAACTTTTGGGATGTTCTGTTGCAAACATCCTCAACCTAATGGAAGTCCTTTTACTTATTTTTTTTCCTCATTGCACCCAATTGACCCACTTGCTTCAAGTTTCTGAAGTATTGCCAGTTTCCGTGGGTTTACTGAGCAAATATAGATACAAAAATAAAGTCTTCACAGTATGACATCCTAATTTTTGATCCTTCTTTCCCCTATGTTTATTTGATTGAAAGTTGCCCTTGCCAAGTTTGCAATGATGAGCTGCTGTCTGAGCAGGGGCTCCTTCCCCTTCCACTGGGTCACTGCAGGGATCCACTGGTGCATTGCACATATGCATGGCAACTCCACTCATCCCATTCTCTCTGCCTTTGCTCCGAAAGGCAAAATCTAGCTCCATACCTAATAGCTGTCCAGAGTCTGTTTATCCTGCAAATCCACACTAAAATGGATAATATTCCACCCAGCACTGTTTCATGAGAAGTGAGACCCACAGGAAAACTATGTCTTCCTGGGGTCCAGACAGACCTCACAGAGTTTCACTTTCACAGAGTTTTAGGGGAGAAACAAACATTCTGGTTTATGTATTAACTCTTTATGAACACAGATATGGTGTGTAACCAAACATGCAAAATTTAGCAGATACATACACATAATTTTCCTGGGCTTTTGTTTACCTTTTATTTTAAGCTTCAATTAAATTCCAAGGACAAACATCTTCACTAAACAGCTTTTGTCTCTAGCCTCTTGTCTCATTCACTCTCTTGGGTGTCCTTGTTAATTCACATGCATTTAACAGTGCTGGGATTTCCCTGTCTTAAGGATTTCCTCCTGCAGGCTGTTCCTCAGCTGTATGAGCTGATTGAGCCTTAACATGATCCAGGAGGGTAAATTCTCCCTCCTTTGTCAGATTGGTTTCTGATTCAGCTTGTTTGATGACAACAGTCCCTTGCCAGGTGACAGCATTGCCAAACTGAGTTATGCAGCCATGAACCAGTCTGACTTGCCATTGCTCAGCATGTGTGCATTGCAAGGCATCACTAATTATCCGTGCCAGCCCTGTGCCAGCTCCTCCTAGGAACTCTGGCTAGTCCGAGTCAGAGGGTGAGAGGTAGAAGCGACACAAGGATCAGCCTCCTGATGCAACAGAGATTCCATATCACACAAATTTGCAAAATCCATAACCTGTAAACTTTTCTTAGACAAAACCCCCAAGTCATCACATCTGCCACGAGACACCAGCTGCCTCCAGCATAACAAAATATTACAGAACTTAATTTCTTGTATGTCCTGACTAATATACCTGACTTGGTTCATTAGAGTGTACTGCATATTAATGTGCCACAAGTACAATGCAGAGAAGAATCCAACAAAATAAATATTCTGTGGAAGCAACCTATCCTCCCACGATATTAAGAATTCCATGGGAGAGCAAAGATTTACACCTGTTACCCATGACATGGATACTTTAGGATATTCTTTTAAATTAATTAATCTTCTCACCCAGAATACATAAAACTAAAGGCTGAATTTTCTAGTTTGCTCCTGTTGCACATATTTTATCCTTGAAATTTTAATTCTTCCACTAGTGAGTAAGAGTCTTAAATTAAACATTCTAAACAAAGGCTTGGATATTTTCTTGCTTTTGAGCAGTTGAGTTCCTTCAGGAACATTCAATATACCCAAAGATTCCAAAAAGCAATTCATTACAAGTTAGAAGTTGCTTTAAAATGTTCTACCTGGCCTCATTCTCAGCAGCAGCCAGGTGCTCACATACAGCTTTTTATTAAAATACCTCATTGAAAGTTTGGCTATTTGAACTTGGTGTCCACATAGACCTGCTGTAATTTCATTGTTTCTGGGAGGGACAGATATCTGAATGTGAACAACACAAATTGATCATGTAATGGGAAGTGTAACCTGCTATAAGAAAAGATACTTCTGGCCTTGTTAAGGCTGTTTGCTGTTTCCTTTACTATTGTCTCTCCCTCTTTTGGTTATTAATTTACAATTTAAAAAAACAAGGGACCTACCCCTGAGTCTTGGGAAAATGTGAACTTCATCCTTTTTTCAAGCCTTCCTCTGGCCTGGGAGTTTGTTGTCTGGGGCTTTGTCCCCCCAGGCCACCTGGAACAGCTTCCAGATTTCAGTGCTGATGGGAACAAGCAGGCCAAAGCTGGTGGATTTTCCTTCCATGTTGTTGTCAGCTATCAGTAAGCTGTCACTAGACCTGTGATGAAGGGCAACTGTGAAAAATTGCACCGTTAAGATGATAGGAAACTCTTTAAAAAGCTTAAGCTTGCTGTGGCACTGTGAGTGTGCAGCACTGAGGGTTATGAGAGCAACTCGTCATCATGAGTATATATTCAGTGAGGTGGAACAAATAGATTTCTAAATACAACTGTCTACAGTTTATTGTAGTCACATATAGTCTAAGGACATATATATTTGGTCTGCAGAAGTACAGTCTGGTTTTGATTGCTGTTAATATATTTTGTACTCACCTGGAAACCTCAGAAAGTCAAAGCAAAACTCAGCTCCAGGCATTTCTTTTTCCACCCAGCCGCTCATGAAAATCATGCAAAATTAAAAGAATTAAATCAGGGTATCTCTGTTATTGGATCTACACCAGCAGAGATGAGGCACTCTAGGGAGCTGCCTGTGTACTAGGGACAGGCTCAGTCTCCCCAGGGGCCAGGACACATGCTCCATGAGGAAATTTGGACTTCAGTGCATGCTAAAGGGTTATCTAACCCTCGAGCATGGAAAAACTGCTGGGTTTCCTGTGCTTAAGAAATAGGGTTACCCATTACACTGCCACAAGTGTTGTGCTTGGAAGGATGCTCTGTCTGAAACAAAATCTTGGCCAAAGAGGCAGACAAAATCTCTGACTAAAAGAGCTTACAAGTTAAGGCAGAGACCATATGATGATTTTAAATATATTTAATCAATGGGGCCTCTCTGGGTGTGTTAAGCACATATTTCTCTCTTGGTAGGACCAACCCCCTTGAAATATCTCTCTGTGGGAGTTTTCTATAGACACAGACTTTTTTCCATTCCCTTGGTCTTTTCTTCTTATGGAGCATCTGCACACAAAACCTCCCACAGTTCCTCCTGAGGTAGGAAGCCTTTGGAGGGTATGATGGAGAGCTCAGTTTTTCCTTCACAATGAGCAGGACTAATACAATTGATGCACAGAAAGTAAAGCCTTTTCCCCCAGGAGCTGGAAGCTCCTTTGCTGGCACTCCCAGCTCTTCTTAGCAAGCACCAAGAATTAGTCATGAACATGAACTCCCAAACCTCCAACAAACTGGGGTGCATTTAATGCTACATAGCACAGCTCTTGTTCATGTTTAATAAACACCCGTTCACTTAAGTAATCCCATTGAGGTCATCAGCATGAGAGTTGCAAAATCTATCTGCTTTTAAGTAGTATTGTGTGTCATGAGGTTGGTTTTAGCATGGGTTTAAATTTTTGTCCATTCATCTTACACAGCCTGTTTCATTAGGTCCCCAGCAAAGGTGACAGGTTCTTGTTCTTTCCAGAAGCCAATGTAGTCTTCTGAAATTCCCTCTACTTTCCCAGAGGATTTCTTTGAATACAAAGCAACAGCCTTACAAGTAATTTTCTCCTCAGTTCCACTCCCTGATATCACTTTAAAAATTATTGACACCCAATTTTTCTCTGTCATGATCCCAGACATCAGCAGAAACAAGGTACAAAAGAAGGAAATAATATTTCCAACTCAAATATGCAATCTGAATTCCTAAAGTGCAAAGGGTTGCACATTTGCTGCAATTCACACTCTGGGAGGTAATGTTTGCCTGTAGTTTGACTTTTTACTAAGATAAGAGGGAGCAAGCACACACCTGGTTATGAGTTGAGCCAGTTCCCCCTCTTTAGCTCAGCCAGCCTGCTCATATATGAGATTATGCTGTAGCTGGGCAGTAGCTTGAGCTGCAGTGAGAGAGGCTGGAGCTGGCATGACTGTGACGGACACTTTGGGCAGGCTATAGCCACTGACACCAAACACATTTCCACTCAGAGAAGCAGGTGACTCACCAACCTTGCAGATCAAATAAGGTGAGATGCTGTGGTATCAGATAGCCACTGAGTCAATACAACAGTCTTTTTTCTAAGGACAAAGAATGCCTGCCAAGAAAAGGGCAGTGGTTCAAGCTGTGGTTTAAGCACTGACTTTCCAGGTGGGGGACATGAACAAGGCTCTGGATAGCTCTTGTAAATCCTTCTGGAAGAGGCCACAGCACAAAGCAGGTGCCTAGCAAGCTCTTCAAGGGCCTTGTCCACAATTGCACAGGACTACACCTCTGAAGAGATACATCAGGGCTGAGCCACAGGACATCCCTGTGTTGCCCTGTTGTTGCAGGAGCTGTGCAAACAGGCCCACACTGGAGGAGCATTGGCAGTGGGATGCAGGAAGAGCCGGGGCTGGGAGAACACATGCAACAGGACAACATGTTCCAGTGGGGTGTTCACTGTTTAGTCATCATCTGGTGTCCACCACTGAGTGAAGGAGATTGATTTACAGCCTACCTTACCCCCTGGTGTTTGCACCTGCACTGCCTGCACCGTGTGAATTGTGCCACTGTTCAAGGGTGTGTGGCCATCTTCTTCTACAGGGCTTGAGCATGTGAGACATTACTTCCTTTTAGACCAGGGCTAGTTAGACTTTGCCCAGCAGAGAGACACGGAGAATCTGTTTCACCTGTAGTATGAGAGGATTTTATGTGGGAAGGAAGCGGATCTTGATGAGTTAAATTTGGACAAAGTTCTTGACATACTTCAAGAGAAATGGGGAGTGAAGGGCTGGAGAAATTAGGAGAAAACTAGCAGGAATACGTGCAACATGAATGGCAAAAAGATAATGGTATTTAGGGCTCAAGAGTCAAACTCTTAGAAACTTATGGGCCCCTGTGCTAGAGGCACACCTTCACTCTGGGTACTCAACACAGCAATAGGTGTACAGGCAGGGAGTTCTTTTTGAGGTTTCAGAAAGTCCTTGACAGCAGTCCTACAGCAGCAGCCACCAGGCAAAGCTGGGAGGTCAACTAATGGTGCCAAAATGCACCCAGGCTGCTCACCCCCCATCTCTGCTCTGGTTGTCCCCATGTTTACCTGCTGCCTCTCTGCTGGCAGTCGAAGCTCTTGGCAGAAGGCAGCCCCTGATGGCTCCCCTCCCCTGCTGGTTGTCATTTTCTTGGCACTTGGCTTGGCTGTGTGTGCACAGGCATATGCACACACGCCCTCCCCGCAGATATGCACAGGGTGTGGTTACAAAGCATCCGTAGGGTTTCTTCCTAGGCAAGGACATACTTCTATTAGCCTGTATTTACACAGGACTTGGAGAACAAACTAAAGGCCAACCCTGCATATGTTAAGAAACACCCTGAAACCAGGAGAAGAAACAAACAGTACTGGGAACTGTGTTTTAATAACTTGCAAGAAGAAAACAGCTTGTGTAAGGTATGAAGTAGCTGCATGAGCAGACTGAGTGGACCTGTGCCACTGAAGAGCTTTGAAACAGGCAGCAATGCATAGTGAAAAAAAAAATTGCTCACCAATATACATGTGAACATTTTTCACAATGAGGTGGAAACATCAGAAATAACAATAGTAGCATCTGTCTGAGGACAGTTCCTACCTTCTCAGAACTTTTTTTTTTTTTTTGCATCTGGTTCCATTTATGAGTCATACTTCCCAAACAAGCCATATGTTGCTGCAGAAGGCCTTTAAATTTGCTTGATTCGTATTGAGCTGTATTCCTGGCTGCCAGCCAAGTAAATGTAACAAAACCACTTTTTCCATCAAAAAACTAAAAATGAAATCCTATTTGCAGTGAGATTTAATTAGCAGCCAGTAAGTCATTTTGGTGTTGAAAGCATGCACACTCATGTTTTGTTATAGCCTGATTTGCACCTTCAAACTCCATGGTAGCATTTTATTTGTTATAATGCAAAAAGATTTCCTCTTCCCCTGCCTCAGCCTTCATTCCAACTGCAGATGCTATAGCATTTGAATTATGGCAATTTTTCGGAAAATGTGGCACCCTCTGAGCTCTGCCCTTCAGATGTTGCATTGTCCACCATCTATTTAGAACACTGGGACAGGTATTGGATCTGCAAGGCAAGATTTTGGTAGCAGGAGGGGCAGCAGGGCTGCCTTCTCTAAAAGCTGCCAGAAGCTTCCCCTGTGTCCAGTGGAGCCAATGCCAGTGGGCTCCAAGACAGAGGTGCTGCTGGTCAAGGCTGAACCCATCAGCAACAGTGGTAGTGCCCCTGGGATAACAGATTTAAGAAGAGGGGAAAAAAAAAACCTGCCCAGCTGAAGCTGGAGAAGGGCAGAGTTAGAATATGTGAGAGAAAGAGCTCTGCAGACACCAAGGCCAGTGAGGAAGGAGGGGCAGGAGGTGCTCCAGGTGCCTGAGCTCAGATTCCCCTGCAGCCCATGGTGCAGACCATGGGGAAGCAGCTGTGCCTCTGCAGCCCATGGGGTCCATGGTGGAGCAGAGATCCACCTGCAGCCCATGGAGGACCCCATGCCGGAGCAGGGGAATTCCTGAAGGTGGCTGTTGCCCTCTGGGAGGCACACTGTGGAGCAAGCTCCTGGAAGGACCCATGGAGAGAGGAGCCCATCCTGGAGCGGATTCGCTGGCCAGACCTGTGACCCCACAGAGCATGAGCACTGGAGCTGCCTATTCCTGAGGGACTGAACCCTGTGGACCCACACTGGAGATGGGGAAGAGTGTGAGGAGTAGTCCCCATGAGGAGCAAGGAGCTGCAGAGATAGTGTGTGATGAACTGATCACAGCCCCCATTTCCCACCCCCCTGCATCACTGGGGGAGAGTAAATGAGGAGTAGATGGGGAGTAAATTAAGCCTGGTGAAAAGGGAGGGGTGGGGAGAGGTGTTTTTAGGATCCAATTTTATTTCTCAGTATCTTACTCTGATTTTATTGGTAATAAAAACTTTTTCCCCGAGTTGAGTCTGTTTTGCTCGTAAATGGTGAGTGATCTCTCCCTGTCCTTATCTCAACCCACAACCTTCCATCATAACTTCTCTTCCCTGCCCAGCTAAGGAGGGGAGTGACAGAGTGGCATTGGTGGGCACCTGGTGTCCAGCCAGGGTCAGCCCACCTCAGACACTGATAATTTTAGCACCCTGAGCACCAAGCTGAAAACAGTAATTTCTGCTGAAATAGACAGTATATCACAAAACTTGTGTGCAAAATCAGGAGCTGGCATCCCATTAAAGATGCAGAATACAGATGACTAAATTGTCGTCACAGTCGAAGTTTCTGGAGCAAACAGACTAAAGTTAGAGAAGGAAAGAGACTCTATCCTGACTATTTAAACCAGTCAGGGAATTTCTTATTCACTGCTCTTTTTCATTTGATGAAATTCTCAGGTAGTGTGTGGTGTGACAACGTATTTTTGGTTCCTGTCTCATATTCCCCCAGGGAGGAGCAATGTTTGACACCATCAGTATTATTTTGAATATCTTAAATTTGAAAAAAAAAAAGAAACCAAACCATCAGAGGGTTTAGCTTGTCCCCTTTCCTGGAAAATAAAGGCTGCAGGAGCCAGGAAACTTTGCAAGCTCCAGGATACAGAATTTCCATGCGCTTTTTGGGAGCTCCTGGGACACTGACCAGCCAGAGCAGTCTCAAGCAGAGCATTGGCCTCAAAGGCCAGCATCTCTGGAGCCTTCACCAGCTCCCTGACCTGCCCCTCTCAGCTGAGGCCCCCAGCCAGCACTGCCCCAGCAGTGGCTTTCATAGCAGGGGCCAAGGCAGCCCACAGCTGAGCAGCTAGAGAGCAAACCCAGCCAAAGTTTAGGCTGCCCAACACAGCATTAACTCTCACTTGGATTTCTGCATGGAAATGCAGCAGGTTAGTGCAAGGCAACGCTCTAGACAGTGGCTGATCCTTTGCTCCCGCGGTCTGGCAGGAATCCAGCTCTGCAGAGAGCCAGCAAAAACGTTTCACAGGATCCTGCAGAGCAGGGGCAACACCACAGGGGCGTTATCCCCCTCAGCTTCTTCCTGCTGCCTGTGTTAATTGATGGACTAGGCAGCAGGACTTGGCTTATAATATCACCCAGTTCCCTCCACCCCCTACCCTGACAGATCAGCTGGATCTGAATTCCTTTTGCTCACAGTAGGGCCAGAGGAAATGCAGATGGAAAAAACTATTAGACTATTTAGCTCATCTTCTGCCAGAGAAGGACTGCTCCCTGCAGTACTCCATCCCTTTGACTTTCTGATTTTTACCTTTTTTCCTCAGAGTTAAATGACCCTCTCTCTTCTGTATGTCCAAGGAAAATTTCTGAAAGATTAAAAATTATTCCAAGATGTTGTGCTGTGCCAGACCCATGTGTTAAAATGTCATCAAGAAATATGAAATGGAGGGGAAAAGCTTTGTCACAAAACTGGTCTGCTTTATCATTTACATTTTTCTTGGCAGTAAAAGGGAACAGGGTATTTCAGCCATGAATATTGGCTCATTGTTTCATTAATTTGTTTTTTTCCTCCTTTTTTTTCTGGCTAAATAAAGATGTTGTGGTGGAAAGAAAGATTGTGGAAAATAACAAATGAAGGTGAAGTGCCAGGCATCATTAAGTTAGTCATTAAGTTTTTAAGGGCCAGATTTTCACGTGTGGCCAGAAACCAGCAGTTTCTGCTGATAACAAATGCTCAGCACTTCTGAAAACTCTGACCACTTCGTCTAAGTGCCTCAGTCAAAGTCCAGCTCTTCAGAAAACCTGGCTTTTCGAAGAGTAGCTCTTCCAAAGTAACCCCTTAGAGATTGTAAGTGTATATCTGTTTAGGAAGAATAAGCACACAGGTACTTCCCAAGCCTTCCTTTGCCTTGCAGACTACTGCTAATGGGCTAACGTGCTCAGAAGATTCAGGGTGTTTATACCAGAAACAAAGGCATTCAGGGACCACCTCCTGCCATGGCCCAGAGCTGCCCCCCAGAGCCCTGGCAGAGCACAGCTGAACTAGGCGAAGACCTTCGCTTCTCTAGGAACAGATGGGAATGAAAGAGGTTGGAACGGCAAAATGCCAAGTACTCTGACATTCCTCTGCAACTTTAGCAGCAAGATTTCTCATCACCTCATGGAAACAAGCCTTCAGAGACTACACCTCCTGCTGTTAAAATGAATGTGGAAACTCCATTAGTTTCTATAGCAGGGTGTCAGCCTCTTCTTATATTCTGGCAGGAGATGGGGGAAAAAGAAATGCTGTTCTTCAGTACAGAGCTGGATCTAGCTTTCTGCAGCTCACTGGGTGCTCATGGGGCTGTGTGCTGCCATGCATATTTATCCCTCTGTTTCACTTTGCAGCGCTCCTGTCAGTTCAGAGATGTCACTCATCAGGAAGGTATCTGAAAAGGCAGTTTATAAAGTAATATTGTTTGGCTTTTTTTTTTTTTTATTAAGCCTCCTGCTGACCAAGCTCCCCTCGACATGTCAGCTTCAGAATGAATATTCATACAATGCAAAAAAGCAAGAAAACTCACTAGAGCAGAAAATTTTTCAGGTTTTCAGAAAGCTGCTGTTTTCTTCTACCACTGTTCCCACCAGCCTGCAGTCCAGCCTGCAAGCAGATCTTGTAGGCTATTTGCATTCTGGAACAGACCTTGGAGGTGTTAGGCTCCCAGAATCCCTTGGCTGCCCTACAGCAGAGGTGCACTGGTGCCTGATGTGCCATGGGTGAGAGCCTTGCCTGTAGGACGTGATTTTGCAACATATACAGCAATGCGCAGTGCAATAGAAGACCATCCATATTTCTTAAAGCTCAGGGAAAATGACACCAAGGCAGGTTGTGCAGGCACTCACCAACATGGACAGACAACAGTCCTGAATGCCAGTTCGTTCTTTATGGGGATTCTTGTGGTTCATGCTCTTTGCTCCCAAGGATGGGTTTCATTCAGTTCTGCCTCCACTTAAGATTATCTTGTATGAAAAGATAGAGATATTTCCTTAACTTCTATCATATGCCTACTAAAGCCCTACACATATGTACAGGCCACCTCTATATTCACAAATTAAAGAAACTCTTAGAGTTTTTGTCACCAAGCACAATCACTTGGAAAAGACTTATGTACACACAACAAATCAGCTTATTATATCTCATGTAGGCATCATCACAGGGGCAAAAGCCAAACATTTCGCAATGAAAGCTGTCTACCCATGTTCCTGGTGCTATC
The DNA here is from genome assembly GCF_023055355.1 of Agelaius tricolor. Taxonomy (NCBI): domain Eukaryota; kingdom Metazoa; phylum Chordata; class Aves; order Passeriformes; family Icteridae; genus Agelaius; species Agelaius tricolor. Next base: position 52,861,149 of record NW_027269261.1, read on the forward strand.
AGTGGTTCCAAAGCCAATTAAAAGCAGGCATATTAAAGATAGTTGCAAACACACGTGACAGATGAAGCATATGTAAAGACCCCAAGAATAATTGCAGAACAAGTCAAGCTATCCAGCATTTTCATCTTAAATTGACCTTACAGTAAGCATATGTTCAGGGTCTGTGTTTAGTGTGTGTAGTCTGTGTTTGAGAAAAGGGCACAGGAACATTGTCACTGTATTAAACTCAATTAGTAGAGAGACTCCTGATTTTTTCATGCAGGCATCTTAACTGAAAAAAGCCCCACCAAAATAGTGATTAGACTAAAATATATGACGTACTGTGCAGGTTTTGCATTGAATATCCTGGATTTACTTTAAGGACATCCTTTGGAGAATATCGATTGAGATTTTCAGGGGTGGCTGAATGACTTAAAAGGATAACTTCCATTGACTTGTTCCACTGGACAATGAAATAAATCAATAAGGCTTGTTCTCCCTGAGCTATTTAGGGCAAAACCCAATAAAGGATTCAGGCACTGTAACACCTAACTTTTGGGATTTGTTCCTCACTCTGAAGCCCAGAATTTTAAGTTTTGGCCCACCTCCACTGGACATAGGAGAGTCAGCCACCTCAGACAGGGGCTGGATGCTAAGTAGAAAGCATGTTTGGAAACTGTGCTCTCCAAGCTGTCTAGAAGACTTCAAGCAGGGAGCTGCTTGAACTCAGTCCTTGTCCTTCTAAGTCTCTGTCACACCACTCTAGTCACCAGCTTTCCAGGCAGCTCTCTTCCTACTGAGCAGGGCACATCCAACAGCTCTTCGTCTTGGGGAGAGTAGCCTACAGTAATGATGATCCAGTGAATCTTGAATATTTTGTTTCACCGTAGGAGAACTTCAGCAGAAAACAAAAAACTTCTTGTGGGGCATTTTAGGCCACTCTCCTAGGAGACTGGAGGTGTTGATCTAGCTGGTTTTAGCACAGATTTGGGATGGTTTGGGCTTTTTTTAGATATCCATAAATGGGGACCAAATCATTAAACTAATCTGTGAGAGGTAATGACAGCACTTGCCAAAAGTATAATTCAAGAGGGAAGCATATTTCATCATGTTTTCAAAGACCCACTCAGTAGGGCAGGTCCCTTGGAGGCTCTAGGCAAGAAATACATACCTTCTGGTGTCCAGGTCAAAGTGGGAGGGGAAGAGGCGTGAAGCAGTTCCAAGAAGAGAAGTTCACCTCATGCCCAAAAGCAGGAAACAGCTTTAAACAAGGCAGGGCACCTTGTAAATTGAGGTGCCTCTAGGGTTAAATGGGAGTTGACTGCAGCATTCTTGAATTGAAATTTTTGTACCTAAGTCCCTTGACTCCATTGGGGTCTGCTATCGTTAATGATGCCCTTTATTGGTGCTAATTATTACCGACTGCTGGCAGTGTGTCCTGCAGTGGGGAAGTCCACACACAAGTATTTAACATGCGATAGAGTTACTGCCCTGAGTCAGAATCTAAAGCTTTGTGAGAGGATTGTGCAGGCAGTTTTGATACACCCTCTGTCTTGCTGACGCAAGTCCTGAAATGACTCTAGTGACAGTATTCTGAGAGAAGAAAATAAAGAGAGCTTGCCAGAGCATCTGTATTTCCCTTGTGCTTTACAGAAAAGACATATGGATCTTCATAGAAAATTATAACCTCCTTGAACAATATAATAGGTAATTATATTTATGACATGGAATTTTTTTGGCACATTGCATGTAAGGATCCTTGTTGGGCTCTGCAGTTTCTTCTAGAGTGCCGTTAAATCTCTTCTTTTCACCCCCTTTTAAAAACACAGAGCTCAGGGTTACACTTTTTTTGGTCCAAAGAGCCCTCCCTGCATCCACTGCACCGAGTGTTGTGGAGCAGCCCCCTCCCCATCACCCTCAGAGGGGCTGCCTCTCATAGGAACTCCAGTCCTGCCTGGAGACCGGCATTCCCGGCAGGGAGCCATGCAGCTGCATTCTCCCAGCGTGGAGGCTGAAGCCGTAGGCTCAGCACAGCGGGGCACAAACAGCCCCACACCATCATCTCCGCAGGCAGCGTGAGGGGGCTGCACTGGGAGGTGCAGGCAGAGAGCTCACAGAATTATTTGCCCCCCCCAGTCCTCGCTGCTGTGCTTGCACAGTTGATTCTGAAAATTGCTCATGCCCGGGAAAATTTTGTCAGACATGTTTGCCATTTCTCCTCCACACCCTTTACAAAGCATGAAAAGTCATCATTGATGTCTATGCCTTGCATGAGGATATGTTTTTTTTCAAAGCACTGTATACACATTATCTCATTAAGAAAATACAATTAAGACTGTAAGTACCTGAAACCTCTTCAGCGTTGCTCCATTGTAACCCAAAAATATCACATGTAATTTCAGTGATACTTGCTCACCGATTATAAAAAAAAAAAAAATGCCCCAAGGCTGAGAAGGTGGATGGCAAATTGCAGCTGCAAATTAATTAAAATAATCAAACAAGTCAGAGGTAACTCCCACAGTAAGAGGGTTGCTTACAAAGGCAATGTTAATAGAGCATTTACCATCAGGAGTTGCTTGGTTCCCTTTTAATAAAATATCTATGATTACCTGATTAGCTGATCATTGTGCAGAGCATTTTGTTCTCAATACAGCCATGAAGCCCAGGAGGAGAGAGGCTTTTATCAGATGGAGGTTGTTTACTTAAAATGTATAATTGAGTTCTCCTTTTTTTTATGGAAGCATGATCCAACAGGCTGCTCATCTCCAACTACATATACTGTTTCTCCTCTCTCCAATCTGAGATGAGCCAGTTTTCTGGCACATGCTTTTCTTGGCAAGGTTACCACAATGATCTGGAATAAAGGCAGAACATTGCAATGGGTATGAGAAGCTAAGCTTTAATGTTTAGAGATGGTCACTGTCCATTATGGTATTACACTAATCATATGCCATCATGCTAGAATTATGACAACATGCCACCTGTGGCTCTGCGCCCACACAGTATTAGCAGAGAAATAAACTGGTTTAGTTTGGTAATATGTGAGAAAGCCAATATATGGTCCACATTTTCCACTGCCACTCACATTTTTAAGGGTGCTTCTTGTGCAGAATGCTGGAACACCAATAAACTTGGAAAATTCAAAGAACACATGAAAACTAGACACCTCATGCATGTAACTGTATATTTATTTCTTTTTAAAGAACACTCCTTAGATGTATTTTCAATATACAAACTTGTTTTCACAGATTTATAATCCACTAAATAGCACAAAATATAATCCAGGTCGTTGGTTTCTTTCATCTGTGCGTGTGCATGCGTGTGTTTGAGTGTGTGTGTGTGTGCGTGCGTGCAGGCACGCATGCTGCTGGTGGTAGTGGTAACCCACCACACGTGTTCAAACACAAGCCCGGGCTCCTCCTCCCTTCCCTCTGCAGCAAACCTTGCCCAGGTGAAGACCCTACACTGGAAGACTGTGACTTTCTTGCCCATGAAACCCATTTCAGAAGAGGCCGGGGTGGCAGTGCTCTCTGCCTTGCCAGCAGGGCCACACACCTCCATCCACAGGACAGGACGGAACAGGACAGAACGGGAGCCTCCCCCAAAGCTGGCACAGGTATTGCAGTAGGGAGTGGCCAGCTGTGGAGTTCAAGTGCAAGGAAACACCTTTTTCTCCTCTCCAAACCCCTCTCTGACACTCCAGGGCACTTCTCCATGACATCTATGGCCCTTGGTGAGCCCTCAGGAGCAGGGGACTGCCAGGCTCGGCAGGGCGCCGTGTGTCCAGCCAGCAGGCCAGCTCCTCGCCCAGCCCCAAGCGGCCGTAGGGGCCTTGCCACCCTGCTGCTGGAGGCCAGGGAGTGGGTCAGGACGCTGCTGGATTCTGCCCTCTGGAACTCAGCAGTGCCCCAGCCCGCTCCTGGAAGCACCAGCACAGCAAACCCTGCCGGTCCCGGTGAGCTACACAGATGGCACCAGTGATGCACATATTTACATGGGGTGGAATGTTTTCCCATAGCTTTTTAAGGAGTATATAGATCAACATGTTCACATAAGACCAAATACTTTTAATATATTTATAACTGTTTTATAAAGCTTTGAAAAAACTCACAATAGCACATTGTTTTACTTTAATGCTTTACGGTACTATCAGTTTAAAATCACAATCAGCACTTAAGTTATAGTCAATCCGGCAAACAAGAGACAAAAAAAATTACAAGAGTTAAGAACTGACTGATACATCTTTTATCTTTTTCTTTTTTTAACTAATGCATAAGTGCAGAATAATATAAGATACTCTAGTTTAAATATCTTGTTTTACAATATACATTTTGTTCTAATTACGCAACAGTAAATCCCATGCTTCACATAGAAAAGCAATCCACAACATTAAGAAAAAAATTTACAATTTATGAAACAAAGTAAATAAATATTAGTATTACAGAATCAGAGCTGTACATAAAAGCTGTTCAGTTTTAATCATATAAAAATATGTTTTAGTGCAACCTCACATATATTGATGCTGTTCTGTTTTACATCATTTAGATCCAAGTGTCCAAAAAAGGAAAGAAATTACATTTATTACAAAGCAGATACACAAATTCTAAAATATGTACAAATTACTGCTAAAAAAATGCTTATAAGAATATAAGCAAAGTAAAGAAAAGGCACAAACATCTGTACAATTTAAAAGTACCAGACCCAATAAGAATTTCAAATTTAGTTTTGGTCAGGCTCATGATGACTTGTTACTTTATCTAATTCTTTTGATATAACAAAAGTATATATAATAGCAAACTACTGTAACTTAGAACAGGCATGCTGTAAATTTGAATACTTTTTCTATCTCTAGAAAAAAAAAAAGGTGGGGTAAATGTATGGGGTGAAAGTCTCCATGCATCTCAGATCAATGCAGCTTGCTCTTCTCAGATGACGGATCTTTCCTCTCCTGTGTGCTTGACGGGGGCTCGCTCCTGCTGTGAAAGCCCAGCTGCTGGACATCCACAAAGCTCTTGCTGTAAAAGGTGGGATGGGTTGGCGCAGTCTGTGATGTACCAAAACTGTCCTGTTCACCACCATGCAAGTCAGGATGGGTGGCTGAGGCACAGGGCTGGCCCGGCTCAGATCCACTAAAGTGTTTAATGCTAAAATGTGCACTTTCTAAGGGTTTCTGGTGAGGCTCAGAAGGCCTCTGCAGCTGCTCCGCCCCGTGCAGAACGGCTTCTTCTGTGGCGATTCGCAGAGAGGCTATGGCTTTTGTACAAGTCTGTATGTTCTCCTCCTGCTCCCTCTCGGTAGCCACCACACTGTCCTCGGATGTGCTCTGGGCCAGCAACAGCAGCGGCGAGGAGGGGGCGCTGGGGGGAGCAGCGGGGTGCAAGCTGTGCGGAGAGGTACGCTTCTCGTGGGGCTTCGAAATGCTGAACGGCTCTTTTGCCAGGGCTTCCGCAGTTCCTCTCTGCTTCTCCTCAGAGACCTCCCTCTGCAGGGCCAGAGTGGACGGAGAATGTAAACCTGAAAGGGCCACGGGGACTGAATGGACCATCTGGATCCCCCCGATAGGCATCATGGGGATGGGTGCTCGGATCTGCTGCTGGGAGTGTAGTGGAAGATGACTGAAGACGTAGTCGCTCGGACCTTCAGGGAACAGGCTAGACCTGCGGTGCTCCATGCCTCCTTTTTCTCCATATATGTTGAAATAAGGTGCCTGAGACAACCCCCTCCTCTGTAACCAGAAGAAAAAAACAGAGATGTCAGCACTGTAACTATCAGAATTCTTGTCTGGCTGCCAAACCACCTATCTGCTTTCCTGTCTAACACAACCTCCCATTCACGAAGCACCTTTCATCCAGACGGATCCCAAAGCATTTGGAAAACTCCGCTAATTGCATATCCAAACAACAGAGGAGGTTTTGCTTAGCTCAGCCCTACAGGGCTCATGACTCTGAGGTGAAAGGCAGTGGCTAGTTAAGAGAGTTCAGCAACACAATGCAGCAATTTAGGTCAGGAAGTGGAGGGTATTATATTCAACTGAAACTTTGAATAGAATTTGGGGTAGATAGATTTTCATTCCCCAGGAGAAATTTGGCCAGGAGATCCATCTTACCCTCTCTTTTGGAAAAATATGCTGGTATTTAAACTTTATTGCAGAGAAGTACATGTCTGAACATCCCCTGCTCAGCACCACTGCTTGGCGTAACAGGGAATATCTGACAGCATGTATGTATTTACTGCCTTCTGAAAAATCTGCTCTTGAGCCCCACAGAAGGCACTTGCTCCCCGGGAGCTTTATCCAATCCTTGGTGAAAGCAGATGGGTATTTCCATGCAAGTTCAAGTGTCTTTGTGTGATGAAGACACAAATTTTTTTAGTCATTGAGACAATGGAGTACCCCTCTGGCTTATCTGCAGTGTAAACAATAAATAATAACAAAAGCACAGGCATCAGCTGTGAGCAGAAGTGATGATTGTGTCCCAGGGAGACTCACCCAATCATAATGGGATTGAGAAGAATGGGGGATTTTGTGACGGCTAATAAAAGCCAATCTCGCAATATTGACATTTTCACTGCCTTCCCATTAGTTCCTGCCTTGAAAGAATAAATAGCTCCATCTCCACGCAGTATTAAATATGCCCTGGGCTTTTGGGTTCCTTTTTATTTTCATTCCTAAGTTTTAAAATTTGTTTGCTATCTCATGATTAAGTATCATTTCTTGCTGACCAGAGGAGTAATGATGACAGAAGTGCAGGATGACATTTTCATAATTATATGTGGGATTTGGCCACACATCTCTCAGGGACTCTCATATGAAATTAAATGAATGAAAATGCTCATCTCTGCTCTGTAAATTGACCAAACATGGATCAATTGCCCCACAGCTGTAATGCTACCACAGCCTTGGTGTGGCAGCCCGAGGACTGCGCTGCTAAATGCCAATGCATTGAAGTGGCAGCACTTCACTGCTGGGAAATCCTAGCTCTCAAGGCATTAAGCAACCTCTTGATCCCATCCTAGGGAGCTGGTTTAGGGGGCAATTAAAGATTCAGTTTCTGTGCTACCCAAGGGCTCAATCTCACTGTGCTCAGATGCTTTGTCCTGTTTAATATAAATCAATGTCAAGACAGGAAAGGGTGACCCATAATCATCAGAGTCAAACTTCAGAGATATTATTCAGAGACTAATCTATGTTGGGAATTTTCCTATTCAGAAAGTGAGACACTTGAGTCTCATAAAAGAGAAACTGCCATAAGAAAGCACGGTGACAGCACATTATATTGCTGAATGGGGAAAACTATACAAAATAAACTGCAACTGCCAAGCCACAAGACAGTTCACCTACCCTGTCAGTCTTTCCTATCACTAACTTCACCTCTGCACAGCTGCTTGCCCCTTTTTTTTTTCCATCTTCAGACTGTCAACCAGTTCCTCAGTCATACTGTCCTTTTGGACATTTCCTACACCATGACATTTATTACTATTACATCTGATGGGAACTTGGGCTAAGGAAAATTGAGCAAAAAAAAAAAAAGAGTAAAACTCATCAAAGAATAAACCTAGTCACACACAAAACTCTAACTGAGAAAGACATTGGCTTCATGTTTTACCCTGCCAGAGTTTCATAAGGGAATAGAGCAAGAGTCTGTCCTTGCTGGATGGAGGTGGCTAACATGACAGAAACTGCTGTGTGCTTCAAGATCCGCCACATCATCCAATATATGTCTCATATGCCCAACTTTAACACAGATAGTGACAGTGTGTGTATGTCACTGGATACCTTCCAAGCCTGGCTGGACACATACTGGATTATTTCTCTCTAGCCCAGGCAGGTAAGTTTAGAAACAATTAACATAAATGGTTACAATCACTAGTAACTGTTCCTACCTCTTTCCCTGCTTTTATTTCCTTTACCAATATCTAGCCTTTTCATTCCTACAAGCAGGCACACATATTCACAGAGAAAGACTGCCTCTTTTCAACAAGCATCCTGAAAATGTGAAGACTTTCTGCAGTTGACAGGGCAAGTATTAGATCACAGAGCACAGAGCAGGCAGTCCTGGCATCTTTTTGCAGTCAGAATGGGCTGCTGCCAGTGCTGCGAGCTGATCTCTTCTCTTTGTCAGGTGATGGGAATCCAGTTTGTTTCCTATTAATTCTCATTTGTTACAGTTTAGCATATTTCCCTTCAACTCCAGGTAACATATAATTTCTCAAGCAACAGTATTCTGCAGCAGCTCCTCACTAAATGCTCTGACCTGGTCACAAAGCCAGACTGCCACATCAGACCCCTGAGCAAAGCCAAATCCAGCTTCACAAGTCCCTCAGAATGCCTCAGGGATGAGATAGGGTTTACCCTGTATCTGGTACATCACCCAAATCAGGCTGTGCGAGATTAAGAGGAAGATCACATTTCAAAGCCAAGCACCCTTCACAGACATCTTCTGGGCAGCCTCAGACCACAGCTTGCAAAAACATGTTGGGTGGAAAACAGTCTCTTTGATTAGCATGTCATAATGTACTTGAGGTTTTTAAAGTTAAAAACCAGACAACACTGAACTCTACAGTGAAAATCAGTAACAGAGCACATTACCAATGTGCCTCCTGAAAGACATGATGCCCAATAAAGTGACTGTAACTCTGTGTGGCCCTCACTTTCAGGATCAGCTCAGTTTGCAGCCCAACACAGAATGCACCACAGTAGCCCAGATGCACCAGTGAACCTATTTACAGTTTACCTGGAATTTTATGTCTCTCTGTACAAGAATGCACTTCACTCAAGATGATAAAGTAGTGAGTGTTTGGGAAGTGATTTAATATCCATGTTCGGGTTGATCAAAGGACCATAAGTCCTATAAACATTCAAGTGGTCATAGAGGTGCCTAATTCCCTTCAGTCCTTCTGAATATATCAAGACAGGCTTCAGACTTCAAAATGAATGAGATGAGAAACAAGATGGCAGCAGAAGCAAAATCCACTATTGCCTAGAAGCTAAAATAGCTGTGAGACACCAGTCTGTGCCACTCACAGCAAGGCACCTCTTTGATCTCTTTGTGTCTATCCTGGGACTGGAAGAAGAGGCAAAGGTTCTGGTCTGCACTAGGAAGTAGCGAGGTGTACTAAGGTTTGGGACAAGCTGGAATGGAGTGAAAACTGTTTGTGCTGGATCCCATATTGATGATACAAGTGTTGTGGGTTTGGAAGGAAAGGTTGCTTCAGACTAGCCCTAAGTGGCCTCTTTGCAGTCACTTGGATGGCCACTCACAGTTCAAGGGCACCTGCTGCCCTCCTGGTGCACATTTTCAGTTTCATTCCATCTGAGAACAATCCAGGTCACTTACTCCTGAAAAAGTGAGTCAAAACACAAAAAATGTGACAACAGAGACATATACCTCATCCAAACGAAAATGATAAAAGAGATTCACTCAGGGCGAACAAATGAAGCCTTCCTATTCCTTCTCTTTCTCTCAGGACTGGCAGAAGATGACTTGGAAGAAGAATCTGAGCCCTTTGATAATGGCATCAGCCTCCTCAGTAAGGAAAGAAACCTCTGCCATTGACAGAAGATCCTGAATGTATTTAGAGAACAGAAGATATCTGGCATTAATTTTAAAGACACCAACTTAACTACTCAAAGTCAAGTGTGACCTTGCATACACTTGAGACTTAGGCTACTTTAGAGAGAGTATTCTGTTGCAAGAGTCTATCCTGCTATTGCTTGCCAAAGGAGAAAATAAGTGTGTATTTTTCTGTATTTTTATACAATCTAAAAAATATTTACTTTCACCACGCTCTTTTCCACTTCCTAAACAAATAATTTTAATTGCTTTCTATGTGGTGCTTTTCATGCATGAGCACTTTACAAGCCTTTTGCATGAGACCACCAAAATACATGGACATTCAACAGGAAGCAAGATGAAGAGCAACTAGAGCAGCACTGGCCAAAGAGACTGAGCAAATACATCAATTTCAGCTGAGAAGAAAGAAAACTGGCCTCTTCTGAGAACTGCAGGCACCAGAAGCACAAAACTGCCCTTACTCCTGCAAGGACTGGGAACCCAATGCAACTCTGAAAGCACTTTAAGGATTGTAAGCCAGCATGAGCTGCTAATGATGTTCTGGTTTGCTGGATTTCACTACTCTAAAAAGTGAAAAACAACCTTTATTCCTTTTTCTTCTCTGACAGCTTTCACTCATAGCTAGCTCAGGTGCTATTTGTCTTCCCACATGCGAGTATAATAACTTGTGTTTCACTTAAGCTTGTCTAATGTTTGGCTAAAGTACATTTTCCAGAAAGGCATCAAGAGACCAGGAATGCATCTTTCCTTCCTTGCAGTCATTTGTTGCAATAGGCAATCATCCTCACTTGTCCTTTTTTTCATTTACATTTGCCTGGGCTCCGCTTCCAGTGATGCCTCCTGTATTCAGGTTGTAGTGACTCTACTGAGGTCTGGCCTTCTCTCTCAAACACTCAACACGCCATCAAGTTACTGATCCTTTCTGTAAGACAACTGAACTGATTTTTCATTGTGTTTTTCACTACCACATGTCTGACTCTACCTCAAACCAAGGTAAGCATTAGAAGTCCATCTGGCATGGTGGACTTTTTTAAAAGAAGGAATGAGAAGTGCTAAGAAGTGCTAAGAGAGTCCTTACAATGTGCTAAATGCCTTGCTGGAAGGTGTGCATAATGCATAAGAAAAATATTAAACAAGAACTGTCAGATGGTCAAGGATTACCGTTTTTGCTAGCATAATTAACATCTAAAATCTTTACTACGGGATGCCAGTGTATATCATATGGGACACGAGGGACTGGGGCACCCTGCACAATGTCAGCTGTAGAATCCCATATGATCCCATTCATTTGATACTAAGACATCATGACTAGTTAAACTGGTGACTCTTCACCCACTTGTGCTTCCTCACATAGTCAGGAATGCAGAACTGCTGGTGGGATTTGTACCCTCTCTCAGCTGTGCAGCGGTCGCTCCTGTCAGAGTGCGGCAGGGTTTCAGCATGCCCTTTCTCAAGGACCATTTAATCAATCAGTCACCCTCTCCAGTGCTCTCCTCAACAATTTACTAGGTCATGGGGCAACATCTAAGATGTGGGAGAAGCATCTGTGTTGCTCTCTCCTATAAATACGGCTACTCAAGTTGCAGCTTTCCCTTATACCCCTGAAATACTGGGAAATCGCTTTTGGATCTGCCAGGCTGGCAGCATCTCAGCTCTTTTTGGTCCACCCCTGGTCCAAACATCCTTGCCCAGGTGCATCCTTCACTCCCTTCCTGGGAGCAGATAACACATCAGCCTGACTCTACAGAGAAAAACACACCAGAGCTGAGAAATGCTGACTGTATGAACTCAGGGTTCAATTCTTCTCCTCCACAGAGGGACAATGCAAAGACTACATGGAGAGCCAAGAAGATTGGGAATGGGGAAGCAGGTAGAAGAGGCCAGCCAGGAGAAGAGCAAGGAGTTCTGAGGTAGCTTGCCCAGGTTGAACCCACATATAGGCAGGCAGTGAGAGGGCAGCCACAACAGCAATATGGCGAGGAAAGCATAGTTAATAAATAAGTAAATTCACACCTAGGAAGGCCATTCCTTACCTCTGAAGGTGTAATCTATTTGTGAAGGGAGTGCTTTGTGAATGCTAGAGCTGGTCAAAAGTGCCAATCAGGCACTTTCTGAGAGCTGATTTACCAAAAGGGAAGAGCACAGATAGCAGCTGTGCAAATTTTGCATATTTCCACCCAAACAGTTGTGGCACTTCCTGCGGGGCATACAGCTGCCTGCTCCTCTCACACAATAATATCCTTTAAATTCCAGCCACAGATCATTATTTCAGTGTGCACTCTACTTTTCTAAGAGGTTCCATTATCTTAGCATTTTTATTCCATTAAGCAATACTCAGTGATGGGCACCATACCACAAGAACAGGGCTTTAAGCCTTGATTTTGGCTGGATCTCACCTGAGAGTCCAGGAAGTGCAAGATTTCTTACAGTGCAGAAGAAAGCCTCACAAACCATGTAAGCTTTATGAACCATTTAAAAATTATACATACATATATATATGTAATGAATATGGAGGCAGAAAATGCAAACCAGCCTAATGTTCATGGAGCTACTCAGAGTTCTACCAAGTGAACACTTGCCCCTTAGGCTGACTCTAGTGTATCTAAATGTATTAGCATCCTGACTTGGTCTTTGTCTATTCCAAACTTCTTGCATTTGTTCCAAGACTTCCCACAAAGACTCAAAGTTTATGTCTTCTACAAGGCTGCAAAGATTTTTTAAATGCTCAAATTCAGTAAGAGCACAGTTTTTGACAGGAGGAATGAAAATATTCTTTCATACTTACTGAATGTCCCACTGGAATAGATTCAGACTGTAAATATTGACCCATGGACAATGCTGGGTTGTGGTACAAGCCCCTGCGGGGAGACGCCGCTCTAACGGAGGCCATGTATCGCCTCTCTCGCCTGGGAGACAAATCTCTTCGAACAGACACATCTTTCCCTGGTGACATTGGTCTCCTTGGCGATAGGTGACGTCTTGGGGACACGTCCCGTCTTGGTGATAACTCTCTCCTCAGCACAGCCTCCTTCCGCGGGGAAAGGTGCCTCATGGGTGAAATATCTCGTCGGGGTGACAGATGTCTTCTGGGTGACAAATCCCCTTTTGGCATCAAATACCTCTTTGGTGAGTTATCTCTGTAGGGTGAAGAATCGTAGCCAGGTGACGACTGTTGACTGGAAGGTGAGAGGTCCCTCGGAGAAGAACTGGGATCTAACGAAAGCGTGCAATCCTCGTCCATGCTGCTGGGTATGTCCAATCTGTCTTTATCGGGCTCTGAATCCGTACTCTTGCTCTGGAAAAACCTCTGATATTCTGTCATTTGTGTGTCGTCACAGGAGTCGCTTGGTGTTATAAGCTGAGTAACCTGAATGCTAGGTAAGGTGACCAAGTAACTGATGAGGGAAGAGTGTCCCACGGAAAGGGAGCCCTCTGGGGAAGCCCCCTGCGATGCTCCAGCCGAGTTCACTGACAGGGAAGAGAACCGAGGGGGCTGCGGGCTGGTGCTTCTTGATCTCGTTTTTGGTGTCGAGTCTCCCTGAGTATCATCAAAATCATCCTCATCTTCATCATCATCATCATTGTCGTCGCCGTCCTCGCCATCTGATTCCTCTGCATCAGAAAACTGGTGCTCTGCTGACAGCCCTGCCAGGCTGCTGCTCTTCTCTGCTTCCTGCTGCATGTCCTCCATATTTTCTGTAACAATCACAGCAAGTCCAAATGATTAGCACATATCCCACCTCTCACGCCACAACCATTCCCCACCCAGCACACTCAATGCCATCACTGGATGCTCTTCATCTGGGATGGCTGCATAAAGCCATTCCTCATCGATTAAAACCACATTTTTTTTCAAAATAATGCCTAAAATTCTATACTTGAAGTATGGAAGCAAATTATCTGATACTACCTTGCAACTTCACTGTTGGGAACCTCATATGAGACAGATGACAACAGGCCATACCTTTATTTCTAGTGCTTTTTCATGTAAAAAAGTATAATCCAGATAACTAGATAGAATTTTTTTTTTTTTTACTTCCTGTTTATTAAAATGTTAACTCTCAATTAAAAAATGCCCCAAATATGCGTAATATATTTTCCCATGCCCATCACTGTGCTAAAGTGCAGTGAGTCATTTACAGACTCCATACTTTCCATACTTTTGTTGGAATGAGGCCATTCCAACTAAATTAAATCAGTTTGACATACCTGCTTCTTCAGTTTCAGCATCATCTACAGATGTCATTGATACTCCAAGCTCCAAGCATTTTTTCATGTGTGCTTTAGACTTCATATGTTTTGTCAGATTTCCTGTGGATCAGAGATTAATGTAATTAATGGACAACAACAAAGATCATTCTTCAAGTAAGCTTTTGGTGTATCTTAACTCCATTATGGTGCAGGTAATGGGGTTTAGCTTTAGAAAACACCACAACAGACAGGGCTGACTCATCAAGACCACTGGCCTCAGAGCCTGTTTTAATGAGACTCATTTTTTATATAGAAAATAAAAAAATTAAATACACTCAGGGCCTGAGACGTACATAGGCATCTCTCCAATTTTCCACATGATATTTAGGCACCCCTACAAAACCCACTTTTGGATGTTATCTGTTCCTGGACTCATTGTTCATACTATGTACAGATTGCCTAGACATTGAAGTAAGTCCACAGCACAGCAGCCATTCAGGGCTCATGCTCCCATTTACACAGTGGCACTTTCCAAGTAAGGGCTCTCCCATTTACTTTGCACATGGTTTCCAAATGCTCCATGTATTTGAAGCATTTGGAGGCAAAAGTACCTCACCAAAAAAAAAAAAAAAAAGACACTTATAGGAGACTTTTCTATGCAAATTTACCATCTAGCTGCAGTCTCTGAACTGAGAGGAGCTGTGCTTACAGCACCCACCTGGGATGGGGGAAATTCAGGTTCAGCTCCCAGATTTAGAGTATGGATCTAAACCAGACACAGCAGAGATTTGAAAGCAAATCTCCCATTCCCCTGAAGGAGCAATCTAACACTAGACTATTGATTTTCTGGAGCGTCTGCCTTGGTCTGTTTTTTCATAGATTAAAAAACTGGGTTGAGATTGGCCCCAAGAGACATTTCACGACAAAGAATCTTGAGCACAAAGCACAAGCTGGAGAATATAGCTCTAATCCATTTGCCACTTCAGCCTCGTTTGCAACACCCAAAAGGGAAAGCATGGCACAAGCAAGACCAACCCACTACCAAGTCATGGTGTTTCTTAGCTCAAGGAAAGCCCTCTGGAAATACATTTATGCTGCTTCTAGGACCCCAACTAGCATCTCCAGATGGTGTTGTGGTACATGCCATCTGGGGTCAGGAACACTGCACTCCTCTGCTGAATAGCGCAGGTGTGCTTAGAAACTCACAATGCTCTTCTTCTCTCCCTTTCAGCTCCAGCTAGTTTGAATAATTCCCTTCTCACTAGGAGTTTCTTGAGTCTGTGCACTGCATGAAAAATTTGACTTGGCCATTGATGCTTCTGGATGGCTAAATTCTCGGAAAAACTAAAAATCTAAGTACTTCTGAAAGTTTATCCTCTACTGCTCTCAGCAAAGTAGCAACAGTAGTTATGAGGCTGACAACTGCTTATAATCAGTAATGCACCAGTTAAACACTTCTTGTACTTCAAAGCCTAACCTAGTCTCTTGCTACTCATGCCCCTTCTGTGCAATAGCATGACACCTCTTTTTCCTGGAATGTCCTCTCTGAACACAGCTATAAAACCACAACCCTGTCATGTACTTCAAGTCCCTACTCAAGACCCATTCCTCCAGCAATGTCAAATGTAAGCAATGATATGAGAGCAGCTCACCAGATGGTCTACTGGGACTACAAACAAGCAGCTCCTTGTCTTTGTCTCTACATGCCCATGAATGTGCCCATCTTAAATTAGGCTGATGGGTCTACTACCATCCATCAGCTGTTCCCATCTTTGGCACAGAAAGAACTGCTGGAGTAATGGAAACTATTACAATTCTCAATCCTCAAAACAGCCATGAAACTGCACGGGGATCTTGGGAGAAATTTCCTTCAGCATCCTTTCTCCCCCTTTGAGTTAAGTTTCACTGCACTGGGACTAGAATCCATTCTTTTGTCTGCCAGAGGGAAGCTAAGAAACTGAGAATGTAAGGCTCATTTAGGCTGTGCTACAAAGAAATGATACCAAGGAAAGGATTTTTTTTTTTCAAGGAGATGGTTGCATCACAAATCTGAATTCCAAATAATACCATTATCTGTGGCCACAGGGTGACAAATGGAAGCTTTTTTTCTGTGCTGATAAATACATGTGAACAGAAGCTATCAGATCTCTATTCATAATTAATGCCACAGTGGATGGACTGGCCCATCTAGGAGACATATATTATTTATAAACTTGAAACTGACCCACTGTAAAGCCTGTGAAGGCATGTATTCCTCAGCAGCTGATGCTCTGCTTCTACATTATGTCATAAGAAATATGGTCTCCTGGTAGCATTTAAGTGTTGCTGCAATTAAAATTTGCACCATGCAACAATATTGGCAAAGTATTATTTTTCAGGGTGCTTCTTATGCTACTACATTTTCCCTGCAGACAGAAGGACCATCCAAGAGCCTCTAGGTTCTTAATGAAGCTATCCAAGGAGTCTCAGAGTCTTACAAAATCCCTGGATTAATTGAACAGAAGAGAACAAACTTTCTTATACAGTCCTGTATATATAAACACAACAATTTTATTCTGAAGAAAATATTCTTCTTGATTGCAATGGGTGATTGGATCCCAGAGGGCAAAATAGCTCCAGAAGTGGCAAGAGCTCAACTAAAAAGGTCAAGTACCTTTAGTTTTGAAGGCAAAATTGCACAGCTTGCATACATAAGGCCGGACATCAGTGTGAGTGCGGATATGTTTTTTGAGCATGCTTGGCTTTTTACAGCGAATGCCACATTCTTCACAAATGTACTTTCCTCGGCCACGACCTCTGACATAGACATAATCCTCATTTGATTTATACCTGTTGGAAGAGAGCAAGTATTTAAGTCATTCAGATTTTAGGTCTGATACATGTACAAACATCACTTCTATGCATCTGATCCTCACAATCAATGCAAACTCACAGAAGTCCAAAGGAACTACTGAATTTTCAGTATGGAACTCATAAAGTATTTGGCTTTCAGAGAACGTACTGGTCCCAATGTATTTAAACAATATGAAACCAACAGGTTGCAGTATGAGAACAGTATAAACACCTTGTCAGGAAACCAATGAAGAACCATTCCTATAGACACAACTGCAAATATAAGCCTATAGGTTGGATTTCAGCTCACTGTAGTCTTGTACAGCACAGACATTTACCACCACTGAAAACAGCATTATTTTGCAGCATGGTTCATTTAACTATTTTAGTGTATTTATCCCTTGGGATCAGATAAATCACATCCTGGAAATGCCTGTTTCTTCCCATTAAGCATAAAGGGAACATGGATGACGAGCAAGGATATATTCATTCACATTACACATGCCTGACATTCCCTAAGATAAATTGCTCCCCAAAGAGACATGGAGTTGATTTCACTCAGGTATGTGATGCTTTAGAAATAAAATGGTCAAACACAGATACTTTGAAGAAAGCTATTACTGAAATTTTTCTTATCACGGCATAGAACCGACACACAGACATAAGGTTTCTATTCTGTTTTTTTACTGATCACATAGTGTGCAGTTAGAAAATAAATAAGATATGAAAATCTATGTAAAGCTGTACATTGCCTTTATTATCATGTAAAATGTTGTTAATGGAGAAATCTAAAGGAGTCTAGGGAATCTACTCAGGCTGTTCTGAGGTTTGAAGACTGCATTCCTTTGGGGAAGAATTCCATCCTCATTCACTCAAAGTAAAATCCAGGAAGTGCAAGAAGTGAGAAATAATATTTCTTCTGCTCTCTATCCTCCATTGCCCTCATCCTAAGCAGCACAAAGTACTTTCAGTCATTCTGTGGATGCACAACCCACAAAATATCCTTGATACTGACATTCAGTACTTCAAATAAAAAAGGGACTATGTGAAAGATTCTGTTAATGTGATGATAACTCTACAAGAAAAAAAGTGACAATTTTTGGGTTACAGAGCTGGAACATTTTTCAAGTGTGCTGTTCTTAGATGAACACTTTCCCATATGTTTAGCTATATCATAGGCAATATAAATTCTGAAGTTAATATTCTAGAAAAACAGTGTCCTGTTTTGAAGTCAATCTTATCTTTTAAACTCATTAGCTCCTCTTTCAAATGCAGATGCCTAAATTCAGGTTTTTTTCATCTCATTTCCAACAAAGCTGTACTTCTCCCATATCCTTCATTGTCCCTGGCAGCATGGACAAAACTGGAATAGTCTGAAATAATGTAGTATTTAGTCATCTCTCTAGCAGGTTTTCTGTACAATATTTTTGGGATCTTGGTTTCCCCATTTCCCAGGTTCTCCTTCATAAGCACATGCCAAGGACTGCTAGTTACCTCTCTATCCACTGCTTCATCAACTTCCTCCAAGCTTTCTCCCACAGACAAAAAAAAAAAAAGTCCATTATTATTTGAAATACTGCTATTTTATCTTCTCTTCATCTCTCCTTACAATCTGATTTTTCTGGGATGGAGTCTACCGTACCACCCCTGACTGATACTGGTAAGATAAATGCTATGCTATTACATGTGCTTTTCTGTTGCTCCATCTCTGCTCTTCTTCTGCTTGACCTCATTCCACTGGCTTCTGTCACCTGTCAGATCCCATTGGACACAAAGACAATGATAAAACATGTGTCTCTTCATCATTCATATAGATGGTTTTTGGCCACAACTGACCTTGACTCTTTAAGCATGCTTCATCATAACAATGACTGTAAGAGAAATGACACACACAAACTTGACATTTAAAGAAGGGCTGGTGCAAAAACTAAAAGACCAGAAGTCAGAGTCATGGTGATTACCTTCTAGACCTCAGGAATATTTGATCTTACTGCTAGTTTGTGCCTCTCTCAAAGCTTTGAGTAATTTCCCCCTTCTTACTATGTAATGTCCATGTAAGGACTTTGGCCACTGCTGCTCAGAGTTTGACTAGGATGGGACTCTTGAGTCAAAAAGCATTAACAAGCCTCAGAGTCCTGCAATTTCTATTCAAAATGTTATTTTATTTGGATTCTTCCATTAGAGTCTATTCCTGGTAGATATGAAAGTACAAACATAAGCAAACGGTGAATTCTTGCTGTCAGCTAATGTCATTAAACTAGGTGTCAGATGAGCAGGCATGCTTGTCCTGTCCCTTCTTTCTTTGCACACCACTAGTAACTAACTGTACTGCAGCAAGGATTGAACCTGAAATTACTGCTTTTTTTTGAGAAATACTGCTTCAAATCCCATCAGTCACATCTGCAGTCAGATGATGGAAGGCAGATTTTGTGATTGAGATAATTTCACTTGAATCAAGCCACCTGCCAGTGGTAACAATGCAGTGTTTAGTTTGTTCCTTCCAAACTCCCTCTGCTATGATGCTCTTGATGGGCTTTCTGCGGTGAGGTGGTGATGTGCTGTGACATCTGGTGGAACTGGCTGACATTTGGACTCGATCTCAGAGGTCTCTTGCAACTGTAACAACTCTATGATTCAATGATCTACTTTTTGCCTCAATTCTGATTCTGCTCCTTCAGCTTCTTACTCATCCCCAGCCCCAGCTATCTGCTTTTTGCCCAGCTGCCATATGCATGCTCCACCCCACTGGCACAAGGCAGCTGCAAGAGCTCCACTCGCCTGCCAGGTGGACAGGCTTTCACACAAATCAAAAGCAGACAAGCACAGATCTTTCTCAGCTAATTACCTTCTTCACACCTATGAAACAAAACCAATCACAAAGCCTAAGGAAACCCATTCCCCATGAAAACCGAAAACCAAAACGAAAATATCCTGCCGAAACAAGGTACAACCATCCATGCTTGTCTATCCAGGGGAGAAAATGTGACATGAAGACAACAGACATTTGCTATATAGTTCATTGCACTATGTGCTGAGAGGAGATGAAGGTGTGCTTGAAGAGAGAAGAACAAAATAGCTCAACAAACAGCCAAGAAGAAGCAAGCATAGAAACCCACCCACATCAAAAACTAGCTTTAAGAAGTGATAGACAATAGATAGCTTTAAGTGCAATAGACATTAACTTGAAGAGAAGGAAAAATTCAATAACCCTGACAGAAAGCAGTGCTAGACATGACAATAATATCTAAGGTATATTACATCAATTTAAAAAATAGCCAAATGAATGTCAAGAATGGAAAGAATTAATCTGTTCTTCCACAAATAATTCTTGTAAAATGTACCATGAAGTTATGATGCATGAGGAAAGAGTGCATCACTGCATCACCTCATTTGCTGCAGTTTTGCAGTTTATATGTTTCTATTGAGGAAGTCCCAGTCTATTGTACAGACTATTTGTTCTCCCCACTCCAGAAATTGATGTGCACATCAAGGTTTCATATGTTTTGTTTTACTCAAAGTGTATCTAAACATAGCCAAGTATTACTAGGAGACATTTCTAAGTGAAGTGTGAATTACATGATTTTACTCGAATAGTTTCATAAACCTTATTGATGTACAGGAAAACTTAAGGTAGTGCAATTAACACACAAAATTTATTGACGTAAGTATTAGATAGTAGAAGTTTTTTATAGAGTGATCTGCTGCAGCTCACACTCATCTGAATCCTCCTTTAAGTTGCTTTTCTTAACACACTTTTACTCTTCTGACCTCTCATCATGTAGCTTACATCAGGGCAGACTATCTTCAGCTGGGTCATCCAAATTCAGAAATGGTACAAAGTGGGAAGCAATTTTATACTTCAAAGTGGGAGTGAGTTGAAGCACCAGCTCTTTTACATTTCTTGTAAACTTAGGTTTACAACTGAATTTGGCTTACTCTTGTAAAGCCAGTTTACTGGCTTAGGTACTAGGACAAGATACAACTACAGAGAACAGGATAAGGGTGTCTGGGCCAGCACACCTATAAAAACCTCCAAAAGAACTTTTTCAGTCTTTCAGGCAAGATGTAGGCTATACTCCTTCAGTGTTGCGGACTACAGAGAAATGGCAATGGTAATTTCATGGAGATTACTCAATCATAGAAAAAAACACAACATCGATGAAGGACAATTGAGATTTTAAAGGGTACAAACTGACAGGAGAAGGAAATAGATGTATGAATTTCTCACATCTCCCTCCTGACCTATTTAGTTACCCCAATAAAACAGTTCTTTGGGACCATCTGAGTTTGGTAAGACTAAAAATCACATCTTGTTTAGCCAACTGCCTATGCAAAACTAAAAACTAGCAAACTAACTGCACAGTGTCAGAATTCTGTAAAAGAAACTCAACAATATCTTCCATTTTAGAGAATACTGCAGAGACAAACAAGTGTCTATTTAATTTTCCTTTCTTAACAAGTTTCTTAAACCTCAAAACAATGTTAATTGGCTTTCCCCTCTTTGTTATTTGCTTCTGTTATCACTGGAGTGATAGATTGCCATAGTAAAATGAAACAGCATTTTATCAACCATACATGAGAGATCTATGGATTAGCCTTAGATACCATAGATTTCATTGGCATTTTACATTTTATCTCCAAAAGCCAACCTCAGTAAATAATACAATATTGCAAGAATAATACTAAGAACACCTTGTCAACCCGTTCAACTGAGTGGAAGTACACAGTGCCTAAAAATGGAAACACATCCTCATGAAAGTCATTAAATACAAAGAAATGGCACAGAAAATATCAAAATGTTAACAGTTCATCCACTTCCTTATGACTTAAGAAATTAAAGTAACAATTTCAAGTGAGTGCTCTCTCACACAGATGGAAAACAATTGTCTTAATAGCAAAGTAGCAAAGTGAGCATACAAGTACCTTGTGGTGCATTTTAAGACTGACAAATACACAAAAAAGAAGAGACTTGGGAGCTACAGGACATGCCAAGAATACAGAAGACTGTTCACATTCTAATTCATTCATATTCATTTTCAAATGTCTTTAAAATAACAGGCTGAGCTTTAAATTTCCAGTTATATTTTCTTACCCTCCTTCAAAGATTTTAATTCGTATCGGCTCAGTTTGTTTGGATGTAATGTCTTTATCTCCATGAATGTCTCCTTTTACTCTTTCTTTTATAATATTCCCCACTACTTTCTTTTCAAGCTTGCTGCCAAACAAGAAGAATGGCTCATGTTTCATCTGTAGAACAAAGTCAAGCAAGGGTGTTACTTCTGGAGCATACAATAAACGCACACTTCATTTCAAATACTTTTAACATACCAGGTCAAAGCCAAACTCTCATTCTGGTCCAACTCTATACGATGAATTAATCTGTCCCATTTAATTTGACAGAGAATAAAAGAGGAGGCAACACGGACAAATTTTTACGAGTCTTGAGAGAAAATACAATAGTGTATCTTTCCTCAGGAAAAAAAAAAAAATGGAAAATAGATATGAAAAAGCCTCAGAAGGTAATTTATTGCCATTACAGATTTTTACCTGGCACTATTAGCAAACGCTTAATCCGTGAGGGAGAGTCAATATGTAAAAGACATTAAATGGATCTGAAGATCCTTACTGAATTTTATCTTAATCTTTTCGTACAAATGCATGTGGATGTTTGTGTCTGACACACAGTTTATCAGGAAAAACAAAGGGCAAAATAAAAGGAGATAATGTGTCAGACTCTGGCACACATAAATGGAAGGCTTTAAAAGCCTCACTTTTTACATCTGATTTTGAAAATAGAAACAGAGACAGAGACAGTAGCAGTAGCAGAGCTTGCAGAAGGATAAACTGAGGCTCCAAAGTTGTCTTAGGAACATGTCACTGGCTGATTTCCCAATAGGGAAATTAAAAAAAAAAATTAACTCACGTTTTATAGTTTACTAGAAATTTCTCACATAAACATATATGAATTTAATTTTATTAAAATTTCTTATTTACCTGAGCAAAATGCTTCCATGCACTTGATGATGTCAGTTTACCAGCTCCAGGTCTGTGCATAGCAGCCAGGGTGTAGATTTCCGTGGTGTTTTTTTGCTTGGACCTTAAAAGTGCTAAAGTGGTCTTTGTACTTAGCCCAGATGGGTTTGGGTTACATGAACTTATACACCATGAGGCATAAACAGAAGCTTTGAGGGTTGGTTGCTGAGTGTAATTGGGTTTTGTATAGTTTAAGAAACACCAGCTCACAGTAGTTGTAGTACGCAGACTTGGGAACTGAAGGATCTGTTGAAAATCTGCTACGTCTGTCAGGAGAATGGTTGAGGCTGTGACTTTCCCAACAGTATTAGATGACATCTGGACTAACATCCCAAGAGGTAATTTTTGATGTTTCAGTTGGTCTTCTGCCTGAATTTCTCCTGGTGGCAATGAAGACCTCTGTGGACTCATGCTCATATCTGAGGCTGTTTCGTCCACATCCAACTCTTCTGGTGATTCTCTTCCTTCAGATGGGCCACTGGACTTCTGTCCCGGGGATGCAGAATCAAAACTGGAAAGTTTCTCTCTGCTCAGTGGGAATGCATCAGCTCCCGCCATGCTGACAGGTGGGTAATCTTGAGATGTTGAGGATGACAGTGATGAAGAGGATGACATGGATGGCAGACTTTCTTTTGGCTCAGTAGCACAGCTCTGCCTTACTAGTTGAGGCTTCTGCATTCTTGGATAATCTTTCTTTATATCTGAGTTAGTCAACTCAACTGCACTTAGTTCCTCAACTATCTGTCCATACATTTTTTCTTCTTTGACTCGTTTCTGCTGCTTGGTCTCCATGAAGAGGTCCAAGCTGCTGGCAGGGGAAAGCATTCGTTTGCTTCCTCCCAAGGTAGAAGCCATGTCAGAAGTGGAAGGCAGACACAAGGGAATTGGTGCCTCCAGTCCAAGTGGAAGTGTCTGCGGCACTTTCCACAAGGGATATTTTTCTATTCCTCCATGATGACCTAACATCTGAGCTATGTTAAATCCAATTCCTTGCATGGTTGCATTAGTTGCCAATGTTCTTTGAGAAACTGTCTCATCAACTTTACATATTACAATTGCAGGACTGTTGCTCTGTCCAAGGATCTGGGAAATGCTTGTGTACATGACACTACCATAAGATGGCACGTGGGTTTGTATCCTGACGGGAACAACTGTTCCTGGCAAAGACTGTACAGATCCATCACTTGGGGAGTCAAAATCTGTCTGAAGATGCTGCTCAGAGGAGGTATCTGTTGGTTTAATGCTATGGTCTGACTGGTACTTAGCAAGAGTATTTTTTGAATACGACCCAGATGTTCCTGAGTAATGCTGGTATGCTTGCTCTTTAGCATGCACATAATCAGCTGCTTTCTTTCCAATAAGCTCAGATGCATGTTCCAGGTGATAACTTGGAGGTACATCTATTTGGAAAGCCTGTTTGACATAAGATTTCTGCAGCTGTTGTACAAATGGATGCTGGAAGTGCAGAGGTTCTGTGCAGGACTGCCACAAGATAGGCTGCTGAGATGGTGGTAAGTGAACCATGCAGACAGCTGGATAGGGGAACTGAAACAAGGTGCTATGAATAGGGGGAAACGGGACTTTTTCCTGATGTGCAAATAGCTGCTGCTGCCCTGATGGATGTTTGTTAGGAATATAAGGTGCTTGTTGGACTAAGGGAGTCCTTAGCATTTCCGGGCTGTCTGCAACAAGAGCCTGGTGCTGGGCAAGGTGGGATGAGCTATTACTAAGCTGAGCACAAGAGCCAATAGCCTGTTTTCCAGAGTCATCCACCTGAATGGGCTGGAGTACAGAGGAAGGGGAGTGATGCCAGACAAGCTGGGAAGAGCGAAGACCAACCTGTGAATGTTCCATCTGCTCCTGCTTTATACTTTGTTCTGTGTTCTGATCAGTCTGAGAAATCTCTGGAAAACCACTGAAGGAAGCTTGGCGAACCAAGAAGCATTTCTTCCTTTCTCGGGATGGAGACAATGCCACAGTAGGTGTTCCAGCTGAAGAGGCATGAGACAGGTTCCCATAATCAAAGGATTTACTTCGGATCTCTGGGATTTCAGCAGCATGAGGACAGGGCATCTGTTCAGATGAACAGCGTCGCATTTCCCTCTGATGGTGATGCCCAGGGACGGAAAGTGAGTAAGCACCTGCTGGAACTGTTAAAAACTCGGACTGTTTTCCAAATTCATCTTGTTTGGAAGGTGTGATGAACTTCATATTCTCTTCTCTTTCAAAGGACATTGAAAAACTTGAACTGTGGGACAAATTACTTTCTTGGCTAGGGCTGCGAGAGAGACTTGTACCTGTCGACTCAAAGCTGGATTCCCCAGAGGAGTGCTCCATGTCAGCCAGTCTTAAACGCTTCTTTTTGGGTGGTAGCTTTTCAGCTGGAAGCTGAGAAAGGGTTTCACTTCTCTGGGGCCACTGGAATTCTTCAGTGGGTCTCTCCTGCTCTTTACTCTGCACCTCTTTATCTTTTTCAGGCTTATCTGGCTCCTCTGTGACACGAATTTCAGGTACCTGTATGTTGTGCTGGCGAACCAACCTGGGCTGGATATGACAAGGCTGAGGCTGCTGGGACGGGGATGGCTTACTGCTGTCAGCATTTTCCATTTGTGGAGCTCGGTCTGGGCTCATTGGGGACTCACAAATCTCACTCTCACATGTTTCAGATGGTGAATACATCTTTTCCTGCTGGCATGCAATATGTTCTGTAGATTCAGACCTTTCGAATGAGTTTGGCCGACTCAATGAATTTGTGTGCTGAATGACAGAGATGACATTTCCGGGGGGCTTTCTAACCAGTGATTCCACAGCCTTTTCTTGCTCTGCAGTAAGGGATGAGTCTTCCAAAGAAGCTGCTGGACTTCCAGACTGCAAGTAAGGCCTGCACATTTCAAAACGTTCCGCATGGCAATGGGGAGCATTTTCCAGGCCTTGAAGGGCAAATCCACTTCTTGGCACTTCCTGAATTTGGGATTTGGGATCAAAGTCCAAAGGTTGAATTCCCCCAGGGGTGCCAGTTGTACTGCTGCAAATCATAGGACTGTCTTCCTCATCTCCAACACTTTCCTCTTTCCTGCGCTTTCTGTTTTCAAAAGTTGTTCCAAGCATGGATGGCACTGACTGGGATTGTCCAAGTGCATCAATAAAAAACTCTCCCCCTTTGTTCATCCCACTTAAGGATGGTGAGTCCCTGTAGTTCTGCTTCTGAGCTTCAAATTCTTCCCACTTTCTGTAGTGCTTTCCACTGGCATCATAGTCATAAAAGGTCTTGTCTGCTTTCTTATCCTTTAAGGATGGTCCTTTGTCACCTGCTGTCTGTCTGCTCGAAGCAATAATAATATTTTTCCCTTGTCTTCCATGATAATCTGAATCCGAGTGTCCCTCCTGTACAGATGGCAGTTCAAAGGCAGCCTGCCTTCTCAACATTCTTTGGTGGGGTATTCCCACTGTCCCGGGATAAAATACATCATCAGAGCCAGTCATCTTCTCATCAAATGAATGGCTTCCTCTCAGAGATGGGGGAATACTTAGGCTGTTTGCAGAAGAGGTTGGCATGGAGTTACTTCTAATAAGGGGAGATGAATCTACTGGGGGCTCTAGAAGGACAGGCACATCACCCTGCTGACTCACTTGGTACAAGCTGGATTCACTTTTGATGGATGATGTGGTCTGGGATTGTCTACATTCTGTATTGCTGCCTGGATAAACTTGTGTAGATTTAATAGTGCTCAAATTATTGGAGTCAATGAGTTCCTCTTTATTTGGAGTCAGGTGAGAAATATGTTCCTCAAGCATCTTGATATCTAATCTGTTATTTAAAAGAGGTGATGGGTCTGTTTTGCCCTTTCTACCCATTAAACTGTGTTCCTGATTTGTTGTGGCTACAGTTAGTGCTGTTCTTTGATTAATCCTATAGAACTTCCCAAAAATTATTTCTTCGTAAGACTTTGCATTGGTATTTGGTGGGCTAATTTGCTGCTCAGCGCTTTCTGAGCGGGAAAAATAGCCAGAGTCAGTGCTTCCCTTACTGTGTGGGCTCAGGAGGTTTAATGACTGCTCAGAATCTTGTCCTTTTTTCTCTGACAGTCTTAGTGCAAGTCGCTGTTTAACTGTATGAGAGTCATCAGACTTGGTACTTAAGGATGGGGTTTGCAACATATCAGAGCTAATATATGGTGAACTCTCACTGGGTAACTGAATCCCACTTTTAGGGATAATCAAAATGGGGACTTTCATCGGCCCCACCAAGGACTCCTCCATGGAGGAGTGAAAGCCACTCCTGCTAGCAATGTCCAGTGGGAGCTGTGAGACGGGGCTCAGTTTTTCAGACCCCTCCACCAGGAGTGAGGTCTCCTCATCCGTGTCTGTGCTCTGCTCTCCATCTGAATGAATTTCAGCTTCCACATCAATGTAACTGGCATCAAGGTCCAATTTAGAGACTGCTGACTCTGTGAAAGGTACCAACCCTGCCTTAATTGCATGGGCATGTGACTTCCTGTGTTTGTAAAGGTTGCTTTTCGTCTTGAAGGAGAAACCACAAGGGACACAAGGGTACGGTCGCTCACCAGTATGAGACCTAATATGCTTTTTAAGTACACTAGGTTTGGCACAGGCCCGATTACAGTAAGGACAAATGTACTTGCCAGGCTTTTTGGGTTTGTGCTCTTTTTTGTGAGCATCTTCTGATTGTTCTAAAGATTTCTGTGAATATTGGCTGTATGCAGGGTTCAAACTTGAAATCTTCTTCCTGGAGAAACCTCCACTATGGCTATGCATATGAAAAGGAAACAAGTCCTCTGAGGCAACTGATTGCAAGTGGCTAGGAAACTGCCATGGAGGGCCTTCCAAGCTCTGATGTGGCTTTATGTTGTGCAAGAAGCCTTGTGGCAACGAATGCTGTGGAAAGGAAAGTGAATGTTGACATGAATAAGGGCTTGGACGATGCTGTGGATATTGCTTCTCTGTGACTTGCTGGGCAGCTTCATTTGATGATACCAGTTTCCCAGAACTAAAAAGTTGTGCTGATGCCGTGTTTCCTACTTGCTCGTGATCTATTTGCGGTTGCCGCTGTACTTCTTGACTGCCGAAAGTGCTCATCTTAATAACAGCTGAATGTTCTTGCCTCCATCTACTTGGTACTTTAGCAGGTTCTCCAGACCTTGAGGTAGCTTTTTGCCCTATAGCTGTGTCCCCAGAGTCCATTTTGTTACACAAGGTCTTAAGTGCTAGTTCACTTGAAAGCTGTGCAGACACATGGAGTGTGCCCAAAGCTGTGCTTTTCAAAGTCTTGTTGCTCCCATTTTTCCAGGGCTGTTGCAAGTTCACAGACTTTTCTCTCTCTTTGGAACTTTCCACACAGTAGTCTATAGGCATTAGATTTGTGTCTGTACACTAATGAGAGTATTACACAGTTCTGTTCATGGCATGAACTTTCCTAAACAGTTTATAGTACATTTGCAAAGACTTGTTATAGCATTTGGACATGTTTCATTATTATGAAATTCTCAGATGCAGAATGATCCAGAGATTGTGATCTCCTAGAGCAAAGTTGTCTTCATCTCTTCCATGGTGACACAGCCATCTGTACAGAAATATAAAATAAAAAAGAAAACAAACCCGCACACACCAGTTAGTACAGCCATACTAAACAACATTGGTGCAGTCAGTTGCACTTCTATTTAGCCTTACATGGAAATTACTGAGGGACTTCAGCAAAAGTAACTACATTTCACTAAACTCCCTTTTGTGAGCAGACACAGTAAAGACTGGCTCCGGAGACTGCACACAAGCATAATCACTACTCAATAGCAGCTCTAGGACTGGAAAATAAAGACCTACACATTCCAAATTAAACAGTAGTTTTGTAAGGCTTTCAGGGGACAGTTTAAAGGCCTGATCTCAAAAAGTCCACCATATACTTTCAAAGCTCTTTCAGCAAATCACTGCTGAAAATAGAAGCCTAACACTGTGAGTTGGAATTACCTTATCCAGTATTACTCACTTAGGGTTCAGACATGCACTTTAGTCACCTGGCCTTCCTCTCAAGTCAAAGTAGGTTGATCAAAGAAGAAATATTCCCATATCATGACAGATGCTTCTGACATAGAGGCTGTCCATGCACAAGGCCCTCCACTATGGAGATGCTTGTTTCTAACTAGTCAGCTTGGGGTATATGCTGAATATTGCTAAAAACTGCTGAACTGAGGCACTTCTTACCTTAGATCATCTAACTGGTTTTATAAGAAGGTGTTGTTTGCCATTCTAAACTACTTCTAAACAGTCAAAAAAGCGACATCAAAGAAGCATTTCAAACCCAGCACTACTGGTACCTTTCCCCAACTCCATCTTCAAATCACGATGTTAAATTCTAGTGAGAATGTCTTGCCAGATGTAAAGGATGTATTAGAGATTTTTGTTTATGTGACTTTAGCATTTTAGATTTCACTGTTGAAACAATTCCATGCAGGTATACATGCATTTTTAATGCTTAAACACAAAAAGGTTTCCACAGTTCTATTAAAAAGACTAAAAGCTCAGAGGTATGATTTTCATAGAAAAGTATGGCATTTGAATTTGAAGTAAAATTTTCCTCTCTGTTTTCATGTTATCCAAACACAAAACATTTTCTGGATAAAACAGTGAGAATTATACAGACAGCCATGATTTAACTATATCAAGGAAAAGAGTAAAAAAGTCAGTATTGCAGATACTGGAATACTTTTCATTCCTACAGTGGAAAAAATGAATTTGGCTTAAAGAAACAATAGCAAAGTGCAGGAAAACACACAGGTAATAGGCACTTCAGATTTTTATTTCAGTATAAAGTAATTACCTGCATCTTCTAGACATCTAATAGGCATGACTATCTTCAAATTCCCTGTGGGGAAAAAAATAAAATTATAAGAAATTTTTGATATTAGGTATAGATGATGATGAAAATCTTCTATTCTTTACAGTAGAGGTCAGAAAATTTCATTTACCCATCCACTAGAAAATTTTATGTTGTGTCTTAGAGGTCTGAGTAATTACATTTGAAGACTCTAAGCATGAATAGTTTTAAAGGACTTAGGTTTCTAATGTGTAGATGAATAACAGCAAGTCTAAACTAATAAAGTCTCACCTTCCTGAATCAGTGAAAAGAGAGCTGCCAATGTACCTCTTCATTCCTATGCCTTTGTTAAGCCTGGATTATCCCTGAATCCCCTTGGCAAATCCCCTTTCAATGCCTCTCTCCAGCTAATACTTTTAGACTCCAGGCCTCTCATTAAATGTTTCAGGGACCAGCACAAACTCCTGGTCAGGGTGTCACCACTGAGGGACAAGAAAATGTAGTGAAACAGAGTAGGTGTCCAAATTAACACCTGTGTGATAGTACTACAGAATGTATGGCTGCTTTCTCACAGAAGAAATTTACAGGTCTTTATGGTTAAAAGACCTCTCTGACTGCCATGATTTGCCACCTCTCTGACTGCCACCACACTGCAGGCCACTCTGTATTGTTGAAAAGACCAGCTCAGAGAAGAGGGAGCATGAGCATCATCTCATTGCCTTAAGACCATTTCTCCCACAAAAGGATGACTCTCCCTTTCAGTTTTCAACAAATCTTTCTTCAAAAAGATTTCTGCTTTTGTTTCAATAAAAAGGATATATGCTCAATTGTGACAACAAAAGCAACAATGACAGTGTTTATTGGTTTTATTTATGCCAAAAGTCAGAGCATCACTAAAGAACAGATCTTTAGAAACAGCTGGAACTTTAGCTTCAGAGTAGGGGATACAGACTATTGTAATGATCCTCAATTAGCAACTATCACAAAGAAGCTAGAGTACTCATGTTTATTTTCCGTTGAATGACACCGAAAAATTATCAAAAACTAACAACTATAAAGAAAAAAAATCAATAAAAAATTGAAAAATATTTTTAGTTCTTTGTAATTAATATCACTTTCCAAGAACAAATGGACATTAGCAAAGCCTAATAACTTGACACAAATAGAATCAGTACCATGCCACCTGTTATGAATTAATCATTAGTAGTACAAATAATATATCAGTAGTTAGGCCAGCAATAACTGATGGAATGTTGGTGTAGTCAACTATTTTTTTAACTATAGAGAAATCCCCTGTAGTACAAAATAACAGCAAGTTATCAAATGCAAACCAGAATGTTTTAGATCATAATGTCATTTAGCTTTGATGTGCTAATGGCTTCTTTAAATAAGTCTATTGTCTTATTCTCTAAATTAAAAAAGAAAAATACAATGCAAGTAAGTATATTTTTTTAAATTTCCTTATCCACTTCCTCAAAGAAAAAGTATCAGTCCAAATGGAAAAAGAAATCCTTGTGCATGAGTTACATTATACCAGAAGTGGTTACTGCAGAGCAGCTCAGCAGGGGCTCATGAGGAAATGGCAGGTAAGTGGCCCAGCAGTTCCAGCAGCTGAGCTATGCTGAATCCCAGGTGGCTAATGATGCCAATATGTGAGCACAGATGTAAAGGAAAATATGTGGCTTGAGAAAGCAGAAACAGGGACAGGAGTGAATGGTCCTCACTGAGAGAGTAAAAAGGTATTTTCCATCTTCAAAGAAAAATATTCCTTATTAGGCAATTTTGCAAATGGTGAAGAAGAAATTTCAAGAAGATGGCAGTATCCTTTCTTTCCATATTCCTTTTTCTGAGAGCACCTTTATAGAAGAAATCTGCCAGTCACAGCAATGGCTTTATTTCAGCAAAAGATGATGCTAATATACATCCAAAACTTTTCTGTTCTGTGCTGAGAACACTGTTACAGTGTGAAAGCCCTTCTTCAGTCCTGCAACTTCAGAACATTTTATACAATTTTTCAACGTCCACTATGAAACAGGTAGAGACTAATTACAGGGATTATTGATGGCTTAAGTATGGCAAGAGCCACTCTCCTGGGAAAAATAAATCCCTTTCCAGAACGAATATAGTAATTTCTGGTTTGGTTTGAGCTGCCATCCATCCTGTGTCAAAGATGGCTTTAATATTACTTCTCTTGTTCTTTTTCTCCTCCCTAATGGGAGACTGGCCTAACTGGAGAAATGTAAGACACTGCAAAGCTAGTTGACATTGTGTCTGTTTTATCCAGACAAAACTCTATCTCATCTGGCTGCATCCACAGCCTAGATTAAACCAACAAAATACTTCAATTTTTCCAAGTGACCAATGTTTCTCCTTTAGAAAAAATTGTAAATACACTTTTAAATATTGCTTTTCATCAAATACATACTACTCAATAGGCAGAAACCCATTATATTTCAAGTACTGCCTATTCAAGGAACTAAGGATGATAAAAGGGCACAATTTTTTAATACCTTTGGGACGGCTCAGCTCTGCTGGAGTGAGTAAGAGCAGCCCACCTACCCAGATCAGAAGCTGTATGGGAGTTGCACGGAGCACATTGTTTGACAGGAGCTGCAAAGTCCTTCCTGGCTGGTGGCCAAGCCAGGTTTCCTGGCAGGAATGGGGCCCGAGAGCCAGCTCCCCTAGTCACATTAGCTGTGCTATCTGCCTGCTTCAAAACAGGACATTTCACTTCTATGAAAATTTTGAACATGAGAAGATTACTTGGAAACCAGGAGCTGTATTTATGTCAGATGCACCTACTAAATCAAGACTTTGAAAACTTTCTAGAAAGGAACATTATCCTTTTGCTCCTTTTTTAACGAGAGTGCCTTTGTGAGCTGTGTGCAGGGGATGTATATCTGATTGACTGCAGAGCTCCAAGATTATTCCTTCTTTTCTTTTTTTTTTTTCAGACCATTAAAATGGTTACACTCAACAGCTTTAAAATAAAATTCGGCAAAACATTACTTTTACTGCTTCTCAATTTGTAGCTCATATTACAGTTCTTGCAAGTGAACAAATTGGAAGCTTATGTCTTCCAGGCTAAATCCTGAGTGCACCATACAGAATAAATATTGACTCTAGCATAAGGACTAAGGGTCAGATCCAGCCTTGTTTTAAATCTTTTCTGTCCAGCTCTGCCAGCACAAAGCTGGCCTAAAATCACAGTAACTGGCCCCTGAAGAATTTGTATTCTATAGGGCAAGTGTTAGGACTGACAAGCTGCAGTGGCTCCTATGAAATCCTCACACTCATGCACAGACTTCTGCCAAGACCCTTATTAGGCAAGTCTAGTTTATGTCTGGGATAAGCCCAGCAGCCTTACTAGAGAGGCCACCTCTGAACCCTTCCCCACCTGCAACTGAGAAGAAAATTGCCTTGGCTTCCAGGAAGAAAGGCAGCACACTTTCAGCTTGCTGTCCTACATGTTTCCTTCTGTCTTACTAATGAGATTCCCCAAAGAACTGCTTGGTGTTGATATCCCAGTGAAAAATTTAAAAAGACTGAGAACCCTAGTAGAACATGGATTTATAG
Source organism: Agelaius tricolor (assembly GCF_023055355.1). NCBI lineage: Eukaryota > Metazoa > Chordata > Aves > Passeriformes > Icteridae > Agelaius > Agelaius tricolor. Next base: position 52,894,161 of record NW_027269261.1, read on the forward strand.
TTTCTCCTGCATAGGCAAAGTAATAGGTGGGCTAAGCCTGAAGAAGACTTCCCAACCAGCCTCCAGTGTGCGCCTTTGAATTGAAGGATTTAACTGGTATGAAGATAGATAAAGGATTTGTCCCTCCTTCTTTCCAAGGTTATATATTTATTCATGGGCTGAGGATGTTATGTAGTAACAGAACAAAAAGAATGTAGTCCTTGTGGTGTACAGTTTTGGCATTTTACACAAATGAAAAAAAAGATGACCAACTGACACTTGGCAAAGTCTGAATTACTGGGAATGGGAGCATACTTGTGCTTTTGCTCCAGTTTGGCAGGAATTGTAAGACATCATTTTGCATATGCAAACCAAAAAAGGCAGCTCTTTTAAAACAGGTTGGATGTATTTATTTTAATCTACCACTTTCTATGCTATAACTGCTGTTGTTACCTCTTCAGATTTGAAGATACTACTCTAATTTGTCAATTTAATTCCACCCCAGATGCTCTGCCTGCCCTCTGGATTTCAGTGCTTTATTGAATGCATTGTCACTCTCCAAAATCAGCCAGAGAACCACAGTTTTGGAAAAACTGAAATATTTAGATTAATACTTATGGGTTTGGTTGGATTTCCAGGGTTTTTTGGGTGTTGTTTTTTTTTTTTTTAATTTGGGCGGCTGAACTAATTATTACAATATACTTTTTAAAATGTCATTTAAAAGTGCCATCCAATACAAACCCAAACACTGCTCAGCAAATGCACCCAGCACACAATGATCTAACAAACTGTACTGAGTTTACCTGAGGTCAAGCTCCAGGGCAGGATCTGTTCTCCACTGCTACACTGTGCTCACACGGATTCCCCAAGAAGCCAGGAACTGAGGGCACTTACTGAGAGGATTCAGTTACAGATACATCAAGGGCAGACTGCAACCTCACTGTGACCAAACAACCACTTCAGGCTTTTGGGCACATTTGTGTCCCTGGTAGTTGCTGGCTTCAAGGGACAGATTCTGTGCATGTAAAACTAGAAGTGGTATAAAACCTGGCATTTTGATTTGTGCAATTATTATTTCAGTGCTTGAGCTGTATTTGGCTTATACTTTGAGAACTGTTCTAGAGTCTCAGCCATTGAGAATTGGTATCTAACACATTTTAGACAACTGTAGTAGAATTGAGTATTTAATTAGTTTTATGTTTTTACCAAATTCACCTCGATCCTAATTATTTCATATCATTCAAAATATTACCTGAGACCAATATGAGAGTATGTTGAAGAACATACTTTAAAAGCACAACTAAGATCACAATCAACACCAACTAAGAAAACAATCAAGTAATCAAATCTGTTGTACCCTAACACCTGATAACCTGAACTGTAGGATCTTAGACCTGTTCAGACATTTCATATAAATGTCTATGTGTACTTGCTGTGATGAAGACCTAAACTCTGAATGTGACCCTACTGAGTCAGAGGTCAGGCACACACTAAGAGAAAAATCAGTTTTGAAACAAGAGCCGCTCATTACAAGATTTGACTCAGAGAGACTGAAAGGACACAAATTATTCCAACAAGAAGGAGAGCCAAATTCTGCTCTACATTAACCTGGTATGAATCTGAAGCAATGAGCTGTAAATCCAAGGGCATCATTCCAGATTTATTCCTCATAAAAACAAACAGAATCAGACCACTTAGGTTTAGGCTGTTACATCTGACATACAAGATACCTGAAGTTATTTGCCAGAAGGTGAAAACAAACTAATCCAACACCTCTAAGATGTCTACAGAGAGAATTGTAACATATATTGCAAGAAATGCTCTATTACATAGTAGTAAGAAAACATGGGTGATTTTCATTAAGAGATGTTGGTTTGTATCATAAATGCTTTGAGTACAGCTGCAGCAAAATACTCAGTTTTTGCTATTTTAAGTATCTCAAATATAATTTTAAACTACTGCTCTCTGTAGCGCTAATGAAAAACCTTAACTTCAAATTGAGTGTATTTTAAGAAGCCATATAGGAAGTCTAGAGTAGAAATGCTTTAACACTGACTTTTTAACTATAATGACCAGGATTTCTCACTTAAAAGTATATCACTATTTCCTTTTTCAGCATCATACACAATGTACACATTACTATCAGATGGAAAAAAATGTATAAAAAAAGCTTTAATGCTGCCAAAGACCAGCTGAACAGTTATTTCCACAGGATGAGTATTAAAGGAAAAAAAAGAAAAGAGAAAAAACTATGCAGGAGCCAAATTAATCTTAAATGCTTCCTTTATAGGTAGGAATTTGAAAACAAATCTCAATTCTTCTCCTTGAACTGAACAAAACCCTGCTATCAAAGAAGTGCCAAAACAGCCAGCAAGTCAAACAATCTTGTCAACCAATTAGCAGTTAATTGATCCCTCTGATCCCACTGCTTTTAATGGATCAGGTAAATATTTTGTTTCTGGTTGCCTCATCTTGCTGTGAACCTCAAGAGTCTGACAGAGCATGTCAGATAACACAAAATCTACCTGTTCTGTCTGACTGCCTTCTGACATGGACATCCTGAATCTGTCTCTATACAAAAGCAAAGGATTGGGATTATTCAGATATGAAACTAAACAAGAAAACTATATAAATTGCTAATCATTTCACACTGGTACTTATTTCCTTGGGGAGCAAGTAAAAAATTGAAAACAGTTTAATAAAATACCAATCATTTCCCATGTGGACCTTAAAATGTAATGGCAGAGCAACAGCAGATCTGACAGGCAGTACTTCCAGGATTATTAAAATTTCAGAAGGCAATGAAAATACCACCATTGTTTTGCCCTGCCCATCACCCCACCCCCACTCCCCATTTTCTTTTGAACAGTAGTACACAGTGATTTATAAGAGTGAGAACAGCTCCCATGCAGAGAACAGTTAGAAACCAATGCCCACCAAGGTCCTCTTTAAACACCATTTTGATGGCTGAAACAAGATTTATATGATGCCTAATCCCATTGGTGCTATCTGCAGAACAATGAGTGTCTCTCAAGGGTGAATTAAGTAGTAAGCAACAGTATTTACTAAATACCCATTAACAATGTACAGGAGTATCCAAAACAGTGCTGAGATACAAATGAGCTCTTAATTCTTGGACTACTCTCTGTCAGCAGAAACTCAACTTTATCTTACTTTCTTCTGAGCCACAGCAGTCAAACATAAGGACACTATGCCAAACCATAGAAGTGTCAAATAGTTTCTAATATAAGAATTACTTCTCACCATGTAGAAAAGAAATGGAGCTTTGGCCCTGCCCAAAAAGGGCTAAAAACCTCTGCAGAGCAAAAGCTCGGACACTAACCAATGATGCTATGTGATGCCACTGGGATTGCAATGGAAGTCTTGCATTTGGAAGAACTGGTGAAAATTACTGAGATTAAAGAATTTTTTTCTCAATTCAACACAAAGGAAAGTGTTAATCGGAAAGGGAAATTTCACACCCAATAAAGGACAGATTAAGTCCTGACTATGAATTTAGCAGCACTTCATAAGTATAAAGTGTATGCAAAAAGCAAGATTCCCATGCAGATGTGGTTTGTAGTCATTTACAGACTTATAAAACATCATCTACAGTAGGAAGGGTAAGAACAGTTTCACTGGAGAGTTCAAACTGCTAAAGTTGTCAGATATAAGAATTTTCCCAACTGAAAGACAGGCAAAGGCTGAAATGCCTCATCATTTTCACACAAGGACTGCAAAAGGGCAGCCACTGGGGAGAACGCAGCTGTACTGGTAAACCTCTGTTAAGATATTATACAGCTTTCCCCCAGGTTTTCCCAGGGGGAAAAAAAAATCAAAATTTGAGTAAATATTGCAACATTATTTTGGTACAAAGTAATTATTCTTCTCATGCCAAAAGGGAATTCTAGGCAAATAACAGGCCTTAGCCTAGCATTTTCACCTCAGAAGGAAAATATAATTGAATTTTCTGGGAAGTAAGGTTTTTTAAGTTAAAAAGTTACACAATCCTAATTATGCAACCATGGCAGATTTTGTGAACAGTCATGCCTCCTTTCACACCATGTCAAAAGAAACCACTTTCATTTCACATGAAAATATCAGTGTCTTTCAAACACCTTTTTGAATGAGCAAATGCACTGCCTCAGACTGAAACTCTCGCCCTGGCAAGAACTACATATGAAGACATTTATAGTACCTGAGCTTGCATTTGTTTTTCACTCACACCAATTATTATACAAGCTTATTTTAAAACCTGTCTTTGTTTACTAAGCTCTGTGGTCATCACATGTCAAAACAAAAAGAGATACATGCTAAACATCAACATTATGTTCTTACTATTTTTTTTCCACTTTTTGCCCCCAAAGTAGAATGGGTCTTCACAGCAGTTTTATTTCAATCCATCCTGAATACTTCTTAAGAGTTCACCTGAGATCAGCTATTAAGCCTCAAATCCTAAATATTGCGTAGATGTCACAACAGCCACTACTCAGCAGCCAAAATGTTTTATTTTGACAAATGACTCAATACAGGCATTTTGGTGCAGCAAATCCAGCCACTGAGCATTGCCTAAAGATTCTGATCACTAGAGAGGTAATGTAGGATATATTAATTAGACTGCATATTTAAGAATGCTGCTTTCTTTACAACCCTCAGGATGGCCAGCAGAGGAAAAGAATAATAAAAAAACTCTTTAAAATTATTTGGATCATATTTTACAGTACTTTGTTCTTTTTTACTGTATGAAGCATTGAAAGTCAGTACGTATAACATTCAATTGCATCAGAACACCTCTTAAAAATTCAGCAAAATATGCATATGCTTTTTGCTGCATTTTGTAGTTATATATGAAATTTCACTCTTTGCACTTAAGTTTCTTTTTGCAAAACCCAAATCAACTGTGTTTATTAACATTACCATCACTCTCACAAGCAAACACTTCTAAAGAGATGAATGTCTACCAAAATGCCTGAAACTGCATTTAAAACCTCTGTTATTATAGAGCTGTTGCTATTTAAGGCACAGACCAAGCTGACAGCTAAGTTACAGATTTCAACAAGAACAACATAATAAAACCCAAAACATTCTTCCTAGGAAAGACACTGGTCAGATTTCATGATGACTTTTTACCAGACAAGGATAGATTGGAGGGCATCACCACAGCACCTTTAAGTTTTATCTATGTGTCCCACATACCACTAACTTTTGTAACTACTCCAAGGAAACCTGCAATATGAAACCATTGAACACCAAATTACTCCTGTCCATGAGAAACTGAAGTAAGGGCAGCAAAGAATCCTAATTTCAGCCACCCCGCAAGAGCTCAACAGGCTCTGAGAGGACATTCTCTCTTGAGGATCCATCAAAAGGGAAAGCAACTGTAGCTCAGCTTTAAAAAACTCCAGACAACTTCATACAGGGTTCTCTTTCTCCTGCATCCTGCCTGGCTCATTCCATCAAGTTTAGCTTTTATTTCCATTGTCAGAAGTGGAAGAGAAATCACCTAACAGTCTGGCCCAAAAGTACCTTAGGTGCTTGCCATACACCAATGACACTTGCACACAACAAACAAAAGAAAGCATCACCAACACGCAACCCAATATTTTGAGTTGGAAGAGACCTTTAAAGATCAAGTTCAACTCCCAAACATCCCCATGTCTAGCCCTCAACATTCACTTTATAGACAGGGAAATTATCACATAGAGTATATGTACAGGCATGCACATTTGCAAAGCTAGACTTGAACTAATTATTACTGAATGCTCCTTGGATAGCTCCTAACAATCTGAAATGTTGCACTGCCAGCCAAAAACATATAGGGCTATTTTCCTTTAGACCACATTGCAATGTTTTATCACTCAGACCACCTAAGATAAATAATCCACTTAATTGACTTGCTCATTCAATTGAACTCTTCCCCCTCCTTTTCCCTTCCTCCCCCACTGTCAGGGTTTGAGGACAGCCTGTTCGCCTGGAGATGGTGAATCACTACAAGCCAGCAGGCCCACTCGGTTCCTCAAAAGTCACAAAAGGTGTAAAAATAGCTCGTACTAATGAAGCAAGTACAGCGTCAGCAGCCAGATGAGCGTGGGTGATCTGATAAGGGTCTGCTGTTGCAAAGGGCAAATTATTAAGAGAATGCTTCTGCCTCTCTCTCTTTTTATTAAGCTTTGTTCTTCTTTTGCTGAAACCAGCCCTCTGCAACGCCTGATAAATGACACCTGACAAGGCTGGCTGTAATTGCCAGTTTCATACCAGTGCAGGAAGTGGTGCCTCTCTACGAGCCGAAGGTACAGTGGAGATGTCACTAAAAAAAAAACCCCAACAAATAAAGAGAGGCACAAATAAAGCCTAAAAATAGCCAGGACTACCCACTGAGTATGACTGTGTGGGTATATTTAGTCTGTCTAACACCAACTTTCCTTATTAAAAACACAATTTTACCTTTATGCAAAACAGCTTCCTGTTTCTAACTTGAGAAACTTGAGAACACAAAGGGGGTAAAAGTCAGATTTCAAAATCATCCCCTTTTCATTGACATTGTAACAAGAGTAAAGGTGAGAAGACCAGGCAAATCTTCCATGTGGCTTTTGCAGCCTGACATCCCATAACAAATAATCGGAAGCTTTCTATTAAGACATCCCAATAGAGAACCCATCGAACTATGGGAATAGATTAAGAGGCAAAACCAGAGCTGCACCAGCAAACTGGGGAGCAGCAGGAGGTGAAGGCAGGGGCAGGTCCCACACCCTGGAGCGTGGCCGTGCCCGGCCACCAGCAGTGGGACACAGTGTCTCTCTCACAGCCTGGTCCTGCATGCCACACCTGCCCTGGGCTGGTGCACAGCCCCTCCCTGGCACCAAGGACCTGCCAGGAAGGGAGACATCAGGTGCTGCCATTTCAGGTGCAGCCAAAGGGTCCCCCCTTGGCCGAGAACAGGAGGGCTTGGCCTAGTGCCAGTGCCGGCCAGCCTTGCTTGGGCTGCCACAGGAACCATCCCACTGCTCCTCCTGGCAGCAGCCCCGAGCCTCCTGTGGGTTTGACTGCAACAGGACGAGCCACAGCTACACTCAGCTGAGGTGTTCAGAGGTGTTCAGCCCAGTCTCCTTCCAGGGAAACTCCGTGCTCCTGCAGGCCATGCGCTTCGCTCCCTGCTCCCCAAAAGGAAGGCAGGGACAATCCCCCCAGTCCCCCTCAGAACATCTGCAACTATTTAAAGCCTGTGACTGGAATACCACTACTGGAGCAACACTCATGCCAAATTCCTAGTGCTGACTAGTGCTCTTCATGAGCTGTGCAAAGAAATGGTCTCTCCCACAATTTTGCTTTTTCTACTTGATATCATGACTCGTTTGGCTGACGCGCACAAGAGGGGTTTGTTTCATTATTATGCAGCCTTCCTGTGTGCCTCCAAATACCGCCCATCACTTCTACTAGGCTAAACAAAAACACACATGTTTTACCAGACTTTTTCTCTCATTTACAACAGAAAAAAAAAGCCCACTGTAACATATTGCCAACTTCACATGCAAGATCCAATCCAAATGATTATTCTGAAATTAGAATTTTTATTTTCCTCTGATTTAAACATTAAACAAAATGTAATTGAAGTTAATAAGATTAAATTTTTAACATTAACTACAGTGGGAAATTGAGACTGTGTTCTTTTCTTGATATGCTGTGATTAATTCCCACTGATGCAAGAGCACTCTTTGTGCAGCGTCATAGTTTTGTCTTTTCATTCTTTGCCTTAGCAGTAAATTTAATAATCACTGATTTTTTCACTAGAATAGATAAACATGATGATGTAAGACAAATCAGTTGATGATACTATTCTTCAGACAATTTAATTTTCATCTGAAATGAAGAATAGACGTTATTATATTAGAGGAAATATAGATGCAAAAATAATTATTAGTAGGATTAAATACTGAAGACCATGTTCTGGATGTATATTTCCATAAAGTTAATAGGAAACAGGACCACATATTCTCAATCACTTTGGGGATCTTAAGTTATAAAGTACAAAACCTTCAGCATAGCTCCCCACTCACATTTGGAACAGAAATTCTGTCTAAGCAACAGTAATATATTACCTGTCCTTTTAAGATTGCACCTAATTAATGAAACATACGAAGGAGAAGATTAAACTAGGAAAACCACAGAAAAGTGTATTAAGGAAACATAACATTTACTATTACATTGTATTTTCTAAAATTCTATAGAATAGACTGAAATTCCAAAATCAGGGAAAGAAATCTTCTTTTTTGGTAAGTTCCTGTCATAGGCTTTCTCCTTTGGCCAGTGTTTAAACTATGGGTGCTGGAACCTTCTTGTCCCAAATGTAGAATCATGGAATCATTTAGATTAGAAAAGACTGTTAATATCATTAAGCCCAACCATTAACTTAACACTGTTAAGTCCACCACTAAACCATGTCCCTAAGTGCCACATCCACAAGACTTTAAATACTTCCAGGAATGGTGACTCCACCACTGCCCTATTAAAGCAGCCTGTTCCAGTGCTATGAAGGAAGTTTTCCTAATACCCAAACTAAACTTCCCCTGGTGCAACTTAAGGCCATTTTACCTTGCCCTAAAGTAAGTCCCTAACTCACATCTTCACAATCAGATTGCACAGGTGGGGTGGGAGACTGGATATAGTGGTGTCCTGCACTTCAGATGGGACAGTAGTTCCACAATGACATTTCCCACAAAATGAAAGCCTACAGGAAGTTAAAGCACACCATGGGCAAATGGAGGCAGTGGGCACCAGCAAGGACAGCAGGGGAGGCTGCAACAGGAGCTACGGGAGGCAGTAAGGAAATACAGCATTAAGTAGAGCCTGCACTATCTCACATCATCCTACATCCTGCTGCAGGTTGCTTTTCCTGCCACAGTCTTCTCCCTCCCACCCCTGCACAGTGTCATTTTCCCCAGTGTGCACTCCCCTCCCACTCACCAACACATAAGGCACACCATGATTTATGTCACCTCTCAAATCTGGCCCAGCATCTCAGAGGTGCAAGCATAGGTGCAGTCTACAAAGGCTTAGAATTAATTGGCTTTATTGCCAATTGCAGCAGGCAAGTGGCTCGGCTCATAATGCAATTTTGTCCTCAGGAAGACCTGTAGGAGGTGGGAGCAGGTTGCCACGAGCCTGGTGCCTTCTGTGCACTGACATATGTCCTTGTTGCTGGGCAAAAGGGCACATCCAATTAGGTGTCTTTTATTATTAACGTTCTACTGTTTCATCTCTTGATCATGTATCCTCCTCTTGGCCCCTCTGCACCCCAGCTTGTGTAATGCATCAACATCTGCAGACACATTGCTCTACCTGGGAAAGCTCAAGTGGAAATCTGGTGGTGGAGACCAGGTATCTTCCTCCTGTAGACCCAAGCAATATCACAGTAATTAGGATCCTCAAGCTAAAAGGATGAGAAATATGAGGCATCTGCCTTGCTGGTAGTAATAATTACAATGTATTATTAACAAAACTCAGGTTTCATCATTAACTCGACTCAGGTTTCAAGAGCTGATCTCACCCTAATGATCCTCCAAATTACATCCAGTCTTTCCTTCTGAGTGGATCCAGTACCAGCAAGGAAGTCTGCTGGTAACTGTTACACTGAAAAGAAAGCACCAGTAAAAATGAGCTATAAATACCACAATCAAACAGGTGCAAAGAATTACAGACATTTTAAGTTGCCCGGACTCAGGGCCATCTCACCACTTGGATCGGATCCTGCCAAAAAGATAGAGACTGTAACTTCAAAGCAGCTGAGAGGAAAGCGCTCACTGTCAGTGTGTGCTGCATATGGCACAGCTGAGCTGACCCTCCTTCTGCCATGGATTGACTCCACTCCCCTCAAAGATGTCAGTCAAGTCAGAGCTCCTCTCTTGCATCTCAAAGCATGAGAAAGGCCACCTACGTATTTGCTATAATGAAGTAGCCAACTGTCTCAGTCACGACCCAACTCCTGCCACAAAAAAACCTTGTTTGATTTTGTTCCTCTCCCAAGCTCATCAGAGGAACAAAGACCTTCAAAAGCGTTTTCTCAACCCCTAAGTGAGAGATGAAAATGCGACTTTAATTGTGGATTGGTGAGGTCTCCTTGAGTAAAATAAACCAAATTGCTCAGATGCAACTGCGTAACAGGGAGCCTAATTGCTTGGCTAGAATCAACAAAGAGCTGCTGGTTCATTAGAGCGAGCTGGAGGAGCTGCTCTTTGCATCTTCACAAGCTGGGAGTATTTGATTGCAAAATCACTACAGCTGTTTGATCCAAAACTCAGCCTCTGAGTTCTGATCAGGAAAACTTAAAAGCAAAAAGCCATCACTCTGATATTTTTCTTCACAACTTTCTTCAGGGTAACAATTTATTTTTCTCCTTGATCTGTTCAAGGATGTCAAATCTAATCCTAAGATAGGATATGAACTTTTATATTCCATATATGCTGCTTACAGAAAGAAAAGAACTGATGTGAACCAAATTGCAGTTTCACATGACAGCTGAAAGATGCTGGCACTTAGGCTGCTATCCTGAGGTCTAACTGCAACAGGACCTTGCCAGAAAGAGCAAAGGGCAGAGGAAGGCCAGGAAAAAGGCCAGTGGAGGTCAAAGGCACTCACATTTTCTGCTTACTGGTCAATGCAGATTTGGACAGCAGGCAATCGGGCAGACGGCAAAGGAAGCTTACTTCCATCTTATCCAACAGGGAAATAATTTGCTAAATCACACTAAAGGGGAAGCAGTTAGTGGCAACTAGTGCCATCAAAATGTTCAGGATCATTCTCTGCCTTTTGGGAGACCACACTGCTCTGCTTAAATTTGCCTGTCTACCCCTCCTCACCAAGAAGATCAGATAAACCACGGCCTTGCGTTATGCTTTTTCCATCACAACCATCTTTAGACTTAAAACCTGCTGGATGAAAAACACAAACATAATCTCAGGCAGATAACTGCCTCGGCAAGTCTTTTAAGAGCACCTTATTTTCTCCAACTCAAACTCCACATGTGAATAGGTCCACATACAGGCTCAGACACACCTGCATAAAGAGGTCCATTTGCCTGAGTGTTTACTAATGAATGCTTGGCAGTCAGAAGGACACCAGAAGTGCATCCAGTTGTTTTCATTTTTTAAAGAAAAGGTGGTTTACATCTCTAGGAACAAAGCATCAATGAACTTGCTTATAAAATGCACCACCCATGGATTCAAATCTTTGGATGTGCATTTTTTCCCCCTTTTATGCAGTCTGAATCAGCTTGTGGGAAAGTTATTAGAAATATTCCACCAATGAATTGAGAAGTGGATCAAACCAGGACAACACAAACCTCCAATAAAGCAGAAGACTCCACATGGGGTGCTCTCAGGAAAATCACTCAAATGCAGAACTACCCATTGTGCTGAGGGCTTAGGTAGGTCAGCTCTTTGCATGCTCTGCTTTTCACTCAAGTTGCTCATCAGGAGTGGAAACTAAAACCTTCTTTTCTGACAGGCTATGAATTAAATAGCTACAGCTGTTTTCCAGGATCTCTTACCTGCTGCTAGCAATTTCACATAGAAATAATAAAAAAAGTCCTCATAGAGTAAATTATTTCTAGAGATATCTTTTTAATCACAGACTGCTGTAAGATACTTCTTCTCCAGTAGCAGTGAGTCCAGGAAGCACAGAGCATCTGCCAGCATTGAAAGAAGAGCACATCTAAAACCACAGCTCCAAGTTGTCAAAATACTGCTTGTTGCAGGAATTTCATCTATGCTAACACTCTGCTAGAGCAGTCCAGGTAATAACAGCAATAACAAACAAAGAAAAAGTTATAGGCCTGCTAATATAAATGGGGCAGCATTGCTCACAGATATTTTTAAGTCCCAGTGGTGTTGATCCAACCATAAGCAGGTCTGGATTTATAGAAAAGAAAAGAGTAAGCGGATGACTACCCCACAGGAAGTTTCTATTTAAAAAAGTGTCTGCCTTGACTGAAAATCAAGATAACACCTCTGAAATTCCCACCTGTCAAATGCATTCTGTTTCCTCCTTGGTTTTCTTTTTCTTCCTACAGTGAACTGAACGACTCTAAAATTTTCTTTCTGTGATTTTCAGCTAAAGTAGATATGGAAGGAACTGCGGACAAGCACTGAGGGCATTAAGGCTACAAGAGACTTAGCCTTTGTCCCCCTTGAGAAATCGATACAATGCTAGCTTGAGTGGACTCCGAATCCAGGTTTTAATTAGACAGAAGGTGAAATCAGCGAAACCTACCTCTTGCTCAAATATTATTCTTTCCTTAGTATCCCAGTGCTCTCCAGAAAAAATGCTCTTCTGACCTGTTGGTCGCCTGTTGGTCACCACTTATGCAGGCACAGAATCCAAACTCTGTCCCCAGTGTGTCCTCACCATCTGCATGTTGTCTACCTCTCCATCGAGAGCCTCCAATAAAAACTTCCTATAATAGAATTGTCCTGACTCACAGGTAGGGGGGGAGGGAAGCTGACCTCGCTGCAGCATCAAGAGTCTCTGACGCATTTTGGGAGGCTGTGGTTTCAGGTCTGAAAGAATTCAGCCTTGTTTTCAATGAGGTTTCATACAATTAACTTCCAAAATATCACCCTATAGCTCCATGTCCATTTGAAACTTGATATTGTTTAGTGGTTCAACTGAGAACTATTCAGGGCTTTAGGCGTGCGCTTTGCGAATTAGCAGTACTCACCAGCAGAAGAGAGTTTCTCAGAAACGCAGCCACCCAGGCTCCTGACTGGCTCCACCTCTTGTCCGCCCACTCCCAGTTTCAGACATTTCACATTCCAAAACTGGAAGTGTCTATGCAACGTAAGGTCAGATTATTGCACAACATGCTCTTTTCCTTCTAAGAGCCACTGCATCTTCAAAAGTACATCCACTCTAACAGCAAGAGAGCTGTTTACAATCAATTTCTATCTGAGTGGGAGTATTTTCTCCATGAATCTTATAACAAGGACATGACGTGTAAGGCTCTTCCCTACATTTGGTAAAATTGTTACTGAGATGGCATTTATTCAATACTTCCACATCAGCATGCCTTCCCCTTTAAGCTGCCTTTTGAGAAATTGAGAATTCATTTTTACACTTCCTTAAAGTATTTCTGTGCTGGATAATTTTAGGACACACTAAACAGAACAATTTCTCCCTATCGTATATTTAGAACTAAGGCCTTTGCAATGCAACCATTGTCACAAAAACAATTTTGCCAATTGTTTTTCTTTCTTGCCAAACAGTGTGAATAATTGCTGTGATCATTCCTTCAGTTAATCTTCAAATTCTAACAGGTGAATGAAAACTCCAGTTTCAATTATACTTGAGGAAAACCTTCCTTTTTAGTACAGGGGACTACAAGTGAAGTGGGCTTTATTGTTTTTCCCAAGGAACAATGCACAGGTAGAAATGATGGTGATATATTTGTGTTCTTTGAAACTGTGTTCAGCTTGCGGTACAATTAAGTCTTTGCTGTTAGCACAGAAGGCCTATTTGGTGTTTTCTTGAATGCCAGCAACTTATTTTGGTATCACCTAAAGGCAACTGTTGACATATTTAAACAAAGAATTAATGACCAGTCCTTATGTGTCCCTTCTTCCTTCTATTCAGATTGGTCTCCTCTGTCTTCAGCACCACTGGGGAAGCTAAGCAGTGGGGAAGCAGAAGGGTTTGGGACTGAGAGGGTTCCCAGTACCATCTGGTAAGAATGGGGATGCTGGCAGGATAAATGACTAAGGCAGCTCTCAAAAACGTTTCCTGATTTCACAGTCAAACAAGATCTCCATAAGCTGTCGGTCCTATCCTCCCAGAAGGAAGAAGGTTCAGATCCAACAGTCAGCATTCAGAAATCTAATTCAGGCTACCCAGCAAAATTATGAGGGTCTAAACAAACCAGTGACAGAGTAAGGAACTCAAGAGAATCCTATGAAAGGGGCAGAAAAAGGGACAGAGAAGGATGCTTTAGATGTGTGCTTGCACCATGCTTTTCTGCAGGTAAAGACAGCCCAGGATTTCACTCCAAGTCGTTCATTTGGAAGATATGATTGAGAGTCAACTGCCCTTCATCCAGTGGAAGAGATACCTAAAATGGAGCTAATAGCGTAAAGTTACTTAGCTCCTGTTCAGTCTGTGAGCAAGTAAAAGGTTAGACTGTAATATTTAACCACAACTCCCTTGTGTTTCTGAGAAGCCCAGGGGAGGCTGCCTAAAGGAAAGTCAGACATCAGCCATGCTGCTTCCTGTGTGCACCAGGTGAAAAAATCTGCACCTGCCTTCAGGCTCATGTAGATAGCGAGCTTCCTCTGGTGCAGTGGCTGTCACACGGAGCACTTTCTGGTACAGCCCATTTCCTCCTGGGGGACATTTCCCTCGGGGACAACAGGGGCTAGTGCTCTGTGCGTGCCACCGGTCACGATCACAAAACTGCCAGCCGGCCGCCATGCAATATAACCAAAGTTTTAGTGCTGTGACTAGAACTTGCTCCATGTGTCATGAGAACAGAATGAAGAATGGATGAGAGACAGCAAGACAGAAAAAAGATTCACAGAAATCTGGGGACACAGTACCATAAGAGAACCCAGCACCTACTACAAATATTGGTACAAATATTCAAACCATTAGTTTAAAAAGTAAAAGTGGTATTCATTCTTTTTTAATATTCATCCATAAGAGGTCACTGTGTGTTATGATGAACACCTTGGTGTCAGCAGCATTCTTCTCCCTTCCCATATGCTCAGCACCAGGCATCCAGTCACCTCCAGTAATGTCTCGGCCGTTACCCAGATGCCCTCAGTAGGGGCTACCAGGTAAGGAATTAAAACAAGACAAGTGGAAGTCCTTAATCTTGATTGTGTGATTTTAGTCAATTTTACAATCACTTAAACATACTTTTTAGTCCCCAGTAATCTCAAATGGAGTCCAAGAGTTTTACAACCCCCACAGACATATTAAATAACCAGTATAATATACTCAAAATTTTGGGAAACTGATGATGATATAGGCAAAGATATAGGCTCATAAATGAATGAGGCTCCTCTGGTTTCCCAGGGTTTGGGGCCTCTATTTTAGAATTTGTTTCACTTTGACATTGTTTTTTCAGTAGTGAGTAGACTTTTTCACACAAGTGACTACAACCCAGTGTGGGACATGAAGACTGTCAAGGTGATCTGCCCACAGGAACTTCTTAAGCATAAAATTTTTGTGCTGCCATTCATAATGAGATGAGAAACATAACAGGCAACTTAACGGCAACTGAAACCATTTTAGCTCAGATCAGCTAAACAAAGGTCTTCTTCATGGAGTAAAGTGACTTAAAGGGAAGTATTTAATTCGGAGATTTCCATGGGAAAACAAAAAAATAAAAATAGCAATATGGAAATTTTCCAGTGGAAAACTTGTTCTTGTGGAAATTCCGCTTTCAATTGACAAATTGTTTTTATGGGAAATTCCTAAGCAGCTGCAGGCACAGCCCTCATGCTGAGAAGTTTAAAAGCAGCTCATGTTTGACCCAGCACCCTCAGATTTCCCACATCAGATAAACTGCAAAAGCAAAGCCCTCGTTTTTCCCTTACTCCTGAGCACACCCTTCAGCACACAAGCAGTCTCACTGCAGGCATGAGAGTACACTGAGTGCAGTGGCAGCAGGCACGTGGTTACTGATGGGATGCTTGCAGGACTAACCTTTTAATGTCCCAAATCAAGACTAACTAGAGGCTCTTATAGGAGCTGTCTTTAATGCTCTGATAACTCTGATACTGGTAAAGCTGTCACTGACTCCAGCCACAGGTTTACCTGCACTAGGGATTGCAGGCTTGGGAGAATCTAAAATGAAGCTTCTCACAGTGGACTGCATCAGGAAGAGAGAACTTGGTGCTGACTTTTATGTGCTTATGTGAACGGTCACAAATCATGGATACAAGTCTGTCATTATTAACTGTTTTACACTGGCTTAAACCTGTCAATAAGAGCTATACACCCTACAGCTAACATTACAGAGAGCAAGACAAACATTTTTAGCAAGCTTGCTAAGGGTCTTCTAAATTTGCAGTGGAGCATTGAATAAGTGTCACCTTTACAGAATAGTATTAGGAAAGCATAAACCATTCATTATAATGCATCTTCTATCCACCACTTTAGCATGAATCATCATACCGTGTAAACAGGCTAGAAATCATATTTATGGTAGGGCTCAAAGTATCTCAGAAAGTCAGAGGAAGAAAAAAGCTATTACAGGAGGCAGGCATGTACAAAACCTCACAGTCCAGAAAGGTACTAGAAAGGTACTGAGCACCTCAATCATTCACCTAAACATTTGCAGTGATTTACAGTGTTTCTGTACCAGACCTAGACATTTCACACTAATGCATTTTTCACACAAAATAAAATTTAGAACCCCTTGAGTAAAAAAGTTTACTCTACTGGCTGTACGGGACCAGTCTTCGTAATTTATGCTCATGAATGAAACTGTCTCTTTCCCAATCACCTTCTGCCCCATACAGCCTTTTCAAGCGCAGAGAGTATCCAGCATACCCCAAACTGAGTTGGGCTGGAGGAGCTCAAGCACAGTTGAGCTTTGGCAGGAGCAGGAACCCCAAGGTGCCATTGGAGTAGGATTTTGGGAGCTGGCTGCCTGCCAGGTGCTGCAGGCCACAAGGTGAAGGAGTGGACAAAGGCCACTGCCCAGCTGCTACAGTGACTTTCAGCTATGCTGATCTGCAACAGGAATGCACCCTCTGGCCATGCTCGTGTTTCCACATGCTTTCTTGGCTATCTGCAGCACCACATACACACGCATGACACCGAGCTGGCACGCACAGCCCATGTCCATACTGCACACAAGCCGGCGGGTTCCCCTCCAGCTGCACTGCTGCTCCTCACCCATGCAGCACAGCACCCAGATGTGCTCACCAAGGCCCGCTGGTGAGCGGCATGCATGGTGAGCATGCAAGGCCTGCTGCACGGCTATGACAACCAGACACCCCGAGGTCAAATGGCAAGTAACGTGAATTTCAGAGATGGGCAAAAAAATCCTGTGTCTCTCCACCTGAAGGAATTAGTCTTTTCTGGTGTCACAGTAATAAAATTGTAATGAAAGCCTTATTAATGCAAGCTTTGTTACTGAAGTGACAAGAAGGGCATTTATTTTCAGAGCCAGACACTCAAAGGAATACCCCACATGGTAGATAGTGTAAGTATCCTGTATTTCCAGTATGTAACAGAGCTACTTCTACTACACTGAAGCACATGTGATAAGAGAAGAGGGCCTGGGCCCTTCTCCATATTCTCTGCATACCTGTTACTATCACACAGCTGCTCTCAAGTCTACAGTTTCCTGTGCAGTACAAACTGCATACCACTTCCCCTACGGAAAAAAAAAGGGCCTTGCTTGTTCTTAATTGACGATGGAAATATTGTCATATTTTCCACTAGCCAAGCTCGAAACCATTACTGAACAAACCTTCATTAATTTTTCCACAACATTTTGCAGAAATGTCAGGAAACAGCTGCACCAGAATGATTAACTGTCCTTATCACTAATGCTTCATTGGCCAACTTCAAATTATATAGGTTTTCTTCTTTCAAAACTCTACATTTAGTGATATTTTTTGCTATTCTTCAGTTGACTGTTCATTACAATACTTTCTCTTCAAAAGTATCTGATTGCACAGGTTCAGTGGCAGACAGACATTTTACGACCAGTGGAAGAATTTGTACAGTTTGGAGCAGCATACTTCTAGGAAAAGATTGCTTCCTGCAGATTGCTCAGCTGTGTCTTTCTTGGATCAAATTCAATGAAATTCACAACTTGCAGTCAGATTGTATTTGCCAGTCAGGCTGAATTCATTACACTGACATAAACTTCCCTTGCTGCATTTTCTTATTCCTTTCTTTTCCTGTCCTTCTCTTTTCCTCGTCCCTTCTCTCTCACCTCCTTTTTGAGCTACACCATGTGTCAAAACTTATCATACAATGCCCTGTACATTTTCTGGCAAAAACAAGTGGAACAGTACACATCACCATCCCAAACATGCATACTCTGAGATGCTAGAAGGCTTAGTACCAAATGAAAGTGCAGCCATCTGGAGGTAACTGCTAGGGTGGATCTGAGCTTCCCAACTGTCTGAAACTTTGCAGTCTCAGAACTTTTTAGCAAAGTGTCAGTGAGCAAGATTTGCATGGGGCATTGGACTTTTCAAAAATCTAAAATTCTTCAAATTTTGTTTAGAACACAGACAGGTTCATAGGATTACTTTTAAAGACTGACATTGTAGTATAGAATCCTGCTTGTACTTTGAAATTATTTAGGGTTACTATAGCATGGTATGTAACAATAATTCTGCATATATGTCACTGGCAGATTTAAAATTGCAGTTGTTCACTCCATGTCTTAATTGAAGCTGCAAGCCTCGAATCTATAACCTTACGGTATTTTTAGACAGAGGGAAATATAGATGCAAATAGGTATATACACGTCTTGGAAGTTAAACAAAATTAATGCCATCAGGTGGGGGGGTTCAGTGATTCAAGTGTTCATGCTGTTATGATCCCCTAGCAAAAATCAGGATACTTGCAGGATTATAAAGAAATGAAACATATAGAGGTTTATCTAGGTCTTATAAAGAATCCATTTGCACGTCTTGCTTTTTAAAAGTATCTCTCGCACAGCAGTGTGCATTGCAGCACACCATCCCCACACAGCTCTGCTCAGGCAGAGCAGCCACTGATGCCCTCACCCTGTGCTGGGTCAGCTCCTGAGCTCCTGCATTGCCTTCAGCAGGTATATGTACACCTGGGAGCCCCTGGGCCAGGATGCCTGCCTAACACAGAATGCTGGCCTTGCTATTTAATTGGTGCAGTGCTAGCTATGAAAAAAAAAAAAAAAAACAAAAAAAAAAACCCAGCTATGTTTTTAAATTACTCTACCAAGATATCTGCTTAGATGGCAGAAATTGCAGTACACTATATTCTGCTTAAAATACGCATGAATATATATGGGTTCTATTTACAAGACACGAAATACTGCCAAAAGTACGCAGGTTCTTTAAGGATTCAGTTTCATAATAGGCAACGCCAAATTTCTCCTTCACAATATCCTTATCTGTCTCTGCTCTAGTTCGAAAGCAGCAGCTCTCGGTGCCAGAGCATTTCAAGGACCGTGTCCTTCCTTCCAATGGGCGGGATGTCAGCGCACTGCCGGCTGCGGCTGCACGGGCCACACGTTGTTGGGCGGGGGGGAATGAAGCTGTTCGATTTCATTAGGCAAGCGCTGATTTTTATGGCTCTGGAGGTTGGTTCCGGTTTTTTGGGGGTGGTGCCGCTGTGCAATGAAGGGAAGCCAAACGCGGCCCGGCCGCCGGCAGCAGGGTGATGAGCAGGGTGCCGCAGCTGCCCGAGGCCCGGGGCTGGCAGCGGCAGCTGCGCCGGGCGCGGCCTCTCCTCGCACAGCCCGCCCGCCCCCGCCCGCCAGGGCCGCTGCCTCGGCAGCGTGGCGTTCCGTGCCCTTCCGTGCCCCGCAGCTGTGAGCCTGCAGGGCGCAGTGCCCGTTCCTGCCGCCTCTGGGCCTTCCCGTGTCTCATCCCCCCCAGCCCGGCACAGGCTGTCAGGGAACTGCCGCATGGATTTGCTGTCCAGCCGCGCTGCTCGGCTGTCTCCGGGACGGGAAAGAAGAAACGTGTTTTGTGTCTCTGGATACTAGCGGGACCAGAAGTGGGTGCTCTCACTTACCCGAGTTTGCACATCTTGAGCTCAAACCTACAGGAAATTTCAGCCTCGCTCTATTCACGCTGTCAGCAATGAGCAGCAGGATCTAGGGGCAATGTCACAACAAAAAGAGAGACCTTGAACTTGCTTCACCCTTTGCATAGTCATTTATATTTGGGCAAAGTGGATAACAGCTCCTTTAGCACCAGCGTAGTGGTATTTTATGCTCGCTTGGCATTCACTTTACCCAGGTATAAATAGCAAAAGGTTTCAGGCAGTACAGAATCAGGCAGGACCAGTATCTTCAAAGGATTCCTAGCCAAAATAAAGCAGCTAGTCCTCCACACCACAGCTTGCAATCTTGCTCAGCTGCAGGAAACATTCCCTGAAGGATGCCTGAGACTGCTGGTTTGGCAGCCTTGCATGCTCTGGTCCCTGGAGAAAATGTGCCTTTCCTACCACCCTGTGCCTAGAGGTGGAATCAGACTGCAAGCTTTCACCTGTAAAATAGGCAGTAATAGGGTTCCATTTCTTCATGGGAGCCTTTTATTAGCTCACACAGCGTATTTACTACCCTACCAGTATTAAGTGCTTGCCTTAATATCCTTAGCACACGAGGTAGTGGTACATATCATCATAGTTACAATAATGCTAGTTTGAACTACATTAATTGAGAGCATCTATTCTAAAATTTAATTGTTCCAATCAAAAAGTGAAGTGTGCTATTATTTGGCTGACACATTACCAGGGAGAGTTCTCATGTACAAGAGCCACAGCAAAAAGGGCCCAATGCACACAAGTGCCTTTAAGTTACACGCTTACAAAACCTGAAAGCTGTATGCTAAAACCCCATTTCAGAGCATGGCCGCCATACTCTTGTGTGCCAAAGTTCTCCGTTTTCCACTTAAATCCTGCCTGGTGAGTCAGGACATGGCCAGGTTTCCATACTCCAGCAGTGTTCCATTACTCCTCCTTATAAATTTCACACGCTGTTAATGCTTTCCAAACTGGCAACACAGCTCAGGGGTGCATGAGGACAGTTTATTTTCCTGCTGAACTTTAAACAGAAATTCCACAGGACCTCTGGCGGGGGTAACAGCCCTGCTGACAGCCATCAGTTCACACCCTCTCGCCCACCCAACTCTGATCCCAGGCTGCACACAAACATCTCGGCTGCTCTCAGAGGCTGCAGGGAGGAGAGAGAACAATGCAGATACCCACAACTCCCATTGCAGGGACCCTGAGAGGGATCCATAAGAAGAGATGTCCCATATAGCACCATTCTGGACTGCAGAATATTTGGGATCAGTTCCAGGGTTGAGCAAAAGTTCAAGGGATTGCCCTTCTCAATTTAACTCCTTCTTTCACTGAATTCATATATAGAATGAAACATAGGTCCAACACTATAACACTATTTACATAATCCTGAAAAATCTGGTGGGGTTATCTCAAAAGATGTTCTGTATTTTCTTTGAACACCTTCTTCACTGCTCATGATATCACATGAGAATCTTCAGGGTCTTCCTTATACACCTAGCTTCTATGGCTGAAGATAAATATTGGATTAAAAAAAAAAAAAAAGAAAGAAACTCCTTGAGATCAAACTTTCCTTAACCTTTCACTCTTTCAAGCTTGTCTTATTAAATTCTAAGGGCTAACAATTCTTTGACCATCAAGGATGTGCCTGTGCAGAGAAGATGAGTGAAGAGGAGCTTCTCAGTGCTTCAGGTTTCCTATAGCAAGAAAAGTAACTTTGTGTACTGCAGACAGGCACAGTTTTTGACACTGTGAATATGAAAACTGACCATCTTGGGACTACCAACCCTAATAAACATGGTGCTGCAATCAGTAGCTGAAAATTGACTTTTTCTTGACAAGATGAATTGTTTTCTGAACTATCTGATGCCACAGTAAGATCTCTGTTGGGGATCCACTAACTTTAAGCTTGGGTGTTATTGCATACAACATTAGCACTTTTATAACTGCAGTTTCTACATGCCCAAGTGTTCAAGACCCAGAGGAAGAATGAAACCTTGGACAGTACTGTCCATGGTGCACTTAAAATTGCAAGATTGTCAAGCATAAATCACCTTATATTTTAGGACAAAGTAAATAAACACCCCCAGACATTTCATATATAAAAACCTCACCCACCATATCTTCTTGTATTTTTACAAGCACACTTTTCTGTTTAGTTCAAGAAGTGGAGTCCCTGGATATTTGATACAAAAATTGCATTGGAGAAGGGAAAGTGGAAAACCAAATATGTGGACAAAGCAAAGACATCACTTCCAAGTTAACAAAAACCTGCCCCAGAACAGAAATGTGTCTAATTTCGGCAAAAGCTGGCTTCGGTTGTAACAAAAGGACACATAATGAGGAGTTAAATGTGGGTGACTTCCACATAAAGCCTTTTCAGAATTAAAAACTGTGTTCTCAGACCCGCTCCCTCAGCTCATGCAAAACCACCCTTCCTTCACTCTCCTACCTGGCTGCCGCCATCAAAGGTGCACATGAGTAATGGTTCCAGTCAAAGCAATTTGGTTCACTACTCCAGCAAATATGGCCGTTGAGTCTCTCTTCCACCTGTTTGGAAAATAAATATTAAAGATTTTTAAAGACTGTGATCGATTCAGCCTGCTGTTTGATTTTATAACCTGACTTTATGGTGTTGGCTACATCAATACATGTAAGAACTTGAGATTGTCACAGTCCTTCTTGCTGCCTTCAGAGCAATGTGGCACCAGCAATCAGTAGCTCTCCTGTGGTTTCCAACTTGCTGTGGGCTAGAATACACATCAACTAATGCATGTCAAAGTGAAAACAATAGACATACAAGGCCAGTAGGTGCATACAATGACATATTTTCAAACATGATATATACAAAAAGCAGGGTAAGCACAAACCATGAGTTGTCTTTGTAGTATCTTTACATTTAGGTCTTGTCATTCCAAGTTTTTTGTCTAATTTCTGTCCAATTTTGAAAACATCATGCCCAAATCCTAACTTAGGAGCACATAATTTTTAATTAAATGCAAATACATTCCTGTTATTGAACCAGAGCAATGTGATTATCTTTCATCCTGCTTCTTTCCTATTTAGCACTTAAAAAGTGAGACCACCTATAGGAATTCCCTTTTCCATATGATGCTAGTTTGTTTTAGAAAGTAAGTTATTAGCATACAGTGTGAAAAACAGTCATAATCCTTACATTTCTCCTTACATGTGATGGCACTCTGGGAAAGACCACAAAGAAAGCACTTTCTGCCCACAAAAGACCTGCTGTAGGCATGTGTGCAGGAGTGTATGTGCATCCAAGGCACAGAGCACCAGGAGATATGTTCATTAATGTGTCAGACACGTTAGACAGCCACAGGCTGCTTTGCTTGCACCTTGCAGGGAGTGGGTTATTGAATACCCCTAACTGGGGCATACAGACAAGGCACCAGGAACTGGAGACTCAGATCTAAATTGTACACAGCAGAGCTGACTGAAATGACCACCTTATTAATACTCAGGCAACAAACCTTCGGTGATCTTGTATTCAGTGAACTACATACTCCAACAGGCCTGGCTGTTCTGATTTTGCAAAGACTGGTGTGAACAGACAACTACAGCATGTATTTTGCTCAGGGCACTTTCTTTCAGGCTTCCCTGCATCCCTGAATACCCACATGTGAGATCCCAGGCAATGTGACAGGTAGGCAACAAGTGTGAGCATCCCAGGGGGATGTGCTCCTGCACAGGGCAGCACCCCAGGGGTGCACAGGGTCCCAGCAAGAAGTGCAGCTCATGTCACCCCTTCTCCTGCTCTTTTGCCCTGCCTGTGGCACTGTCTGGCTGGCTACTGTCTCAGGTGATCAGGCCACCACAACAGAAGGTACATGCTCCTCAAGGCCTTACACGTCATGGTAGAGGAGCATGTCAGAGGACTTGGACAGGAAAATCTCAAACTTAGCCCACCTAACTTGCAGATTTGTGCCCGTGGCCTGACCACAATGTACCCTGAAGCCAAAGCAAACTTCCCTCTGCTTCCAGCAGGGAACCTGTCCTCTGGGGGGTGGGCAACACATGGTGCTTCTACTGCTAGCAGAGCACAGATGTGAGCCAGTGCAAACAGGGTGCCAAAAGCTGAAAGGTAAAACAGGGCTGGAACTGGCTGGCAATAAAATGGACATGCTTATGCTGTTTTTCCCTGCAATGTTTGCTACCAGCAACAAAAACAAATAGTAAATGATAATGTGTTATTGACCAGCTATATCAACAGCAGTCTATACAGGCATCTGCATATATAAAATAACACATGCTCTGGCTGCAGCCCCTGGCACTTTATCACACCAATCTACAGCTTTCTAGGAAATGATCTGGGTGTGAAGCCAGGAACCACTTTTGAACCTTTGAACAGACAGGGCCTAATATGGTTTTAATCGGTTGGTGAAACCTTGGCACAACTCTACTCAAGGGCAAAACTCTGTACTTAGCAGGGCCAGCATTTCAATCACTACTTTTACAATTGACCTGAAAAATGTCCCAGGCAAAAAAGCAAAGTAAAGCAATAAAGAAGTCATGAGTCCTTCTCCCATCCTTCAGTAGGATCAAGGAGTGGTCTGGATTGTAGCCTCTTCCCCCTGGTGTGGCATGGATACCTTCCAGCCCTAAAGCAGATCTCCTTGTACTTTCACAGGCTGAAGTGGTTTTAGTTCTGTTGGTTACACTTGCACAGTTATTTCTAATTAATATGCATTTTGAACTTGTTTATCCTATCTGCAACCTAAAGACAAGGGTTTTTATACTCATTTATATTCAATCCTCTCTATGGCATACTGGCAGAAGCAGAGGAGACTTTCAAGAAAAGAGAATAAAGCCATAAGTGAAAGATGTCATTTATAGAACAAAATCACACTTCTGCTGCTCCAGCTTCATGGAGAGGGTTTAAATTGAAATCCATGAGGAAGACTATATTCCATTTTGCTCTAACTTATTTTAGCTCAAAACTGAGCTAAAATAAGTTAGGGCAAAATGGAATAAATCCAATGTCTTCCCTCTTGCTGTGGTAACCTCACTGTCTTCAACATGGTTCCTCAAAGAACACTCTAGCATCTGATCTGTTAAATTCAGGCTGGATCAGTTTCTGAGTATTTAAGAAACTTAATTATTGCTTACAAAGAGGCAAAATATTCTTCAAACCAAGACCTATTAAAGGACAGCAGGGTTTTGTCCTGGCAGTACTAGTGCATCTCCTTACTACCTTAGCACCACATAGCAGCACTGGTTCTAGCAAAGGGGAGGTAGTCTGAAGGAACAGCCAATCTGCAGAGTCTCTAATAAGCCCAGATAACTCATGTGTCCTCAGACAGGATTTTGCTGCCTAATTAAAGCTCAAGAGTCATTGTTTGGATAGTAAAACCAGGAACTTTTCTTTTTATCACTGCATTAGTAAAAATTTGAGCGATCCTTTGTTCCTTTGCTGCAGAAGAAAACAAGCATGCCTCCAATGCCTGCCCACCAAAGACAGACAGCAATGCAGCCACCACTGCTGAGCATTTTCTAGTGTTTATAAGTTGCTAGGTCTCTTCTTACAACTAACGAATTGTTGGGCAAAAGGAAATTACTTCAAGTTGCATCAGAGGAGGTTTAGATTGGATATTAGGAAAAAACCTCTTTGCAGAAAGAGTTGTCAAGCCTTGGAACAGGCTGCCCAGGGCAGTGGTTGAGTCACCATCCCTGGAGGTATTTAAAAGACATGCAGATGTGGCATTTGGGGATGAGGCTTAGTCATGGACTTGGCAGTGCTGGGTTAACAGCTGGACTTCCAACCTAAACAATTCTGTGATTCTATTTGGTCACACCTGGTCATGACTCTCCTAATCTCTTCTGCAGTTGTTTGACAGCTATTGGGACTATGAATAGACAAGCTCATCAAAAGGGAAATGAGAGTATGAAAATCACAGCATGTCTCACTGTTTGGAAGAGCCTTTTCAGTTTGAACTTTGCCTCTCAAACGCTCTGGGAATAGCCTTTTACACAAGACCTGGAAACACAGGCAGAGGTGCTCTGATAATGACTTACACCATCTGCTTTTGAAAGACTCCTAGCAGCCTTGGCAACCCCTGTAACTATTTTCTAGTCATAAAACTACACCTTCAGTGGTGACACAAAAATGTAACAGAGACATCAGCATCATCTGACCATAATAATTAAGTAATGTCATGGATCAACAGCAAGATCTTTGCTTTATAGCACTTTTTATATATTTGTTAAACTGCCACTGTAGGGTCAGTTGAGGGTAGGAGGTTGACTGGGACATTCCTGTGCACCTTCCAAAGCAAAAAAAAGTCAGGAATCTCGTGTATTTTAATCAGAAACTAAAATTTTTGGAAAGCAACTGGATAATATTTTACTGCTAATTATTCAAAGATTCTGAAATACTACAATAAACAAGTGAAATTGCTTCAAGATTACAAAGGGCAAATAAAGCCATGTCCATATTGCTCCTTAACTGGCTTGCAGCAGATAGCATTCCAGCACAGTCTGTAACTTACCATGGTTTAGGAATTTACCTAAAGCCTTACTTTGACCAGGTCTGTAAGGTACCATTAAGTTGCAGCCAGGTTCTTGGATTATACAGAATAATTTGTACTCAAAAGAGCTAGGCAATATGGGTAGAAAAATGTGCACACTTCTGCAGTGCATCAACCATCAGCTTGAATTCATGGTGAGTAACTCAAAACAGTGTGGCTACATGCAAATCTCCCACTCCAAGGCATCTTGCATGAGTTCTCTCTTTATAGATGTTTTCTTACTTAATGCAATGAATTTACCACAAAAACTTCTGTAATATGTATAGAGTGTGAAGCCAGTCAGAGTGGATTTTCTAATATTTTAATTTTTTGATTTTCTCATTTTTCTCTTTTTGCTCCTTTTTTCCTTTTCAAACACAGAAGGTCCATAGAACTCTGTGAACTATCATCTGTTATGGGAGAAATAAGAAGTTTAAAATTTGCTTGATTGCAGCTATGATACATTAAGTTCCAGGCATCAATCTCAATCGCAGCACTTTTTCTCCAAATGGGCAATATTTTACAGTTATCGCTCTCTAAACAAAACACAATTTATTATACACACAATTTGATAGCTATGGCAGCTAGAAGCAGAAAAGTCTTCTGAGGAAAAGAAGGAAGGTAAAAGCAATGTCATACTTTAAATTGACGTCATATGTTCAATGCCAGAAGACAATCATCTGTGAAATTATGTTCATACCTTGATCAAATGCAATCATACCATGTGCAGTTGAATTTGGAAGTGGAAGAAAATTATTCCCATTAGTTTACTGGTGTTCTTAATATGTTCACACAAATAATCTTTGAATAGATTAATTAAAATACTTAAAGCAACCCTACCTTTGCCCTTTTAATTCCAGGTCATTCTGGTAGCTCCCAATACTGCACAAATACATTTGCCTACAACCAGTTAGATAAAATTAACGGATCAAATCTTGAACTACTTCCAAAGTAAAAGGTATAAAATTAATTTTTTGAATCAAATGTTGCTATGCTGTAAACATTTTTGTCTTCATTATTAAAACAGCAAGAGATTTGAAACCTGCTTTATTTTTCAGTATATATGCTTCTTTTGTTTTCCACAATTTTCTCAATAGGAGTGTGATAGCCCATTAAAATTTTTTTTAATAGACAGCTTTTCTTCATTTTTTGTATCCTGCTAACACCATGTTGCAGATCTCAATGCAAAGAGCACCAAGAAATCTTTGTAAAATTTCAGTTTGTTCAAATTTGTACATGCATAAATTTATGTGTATATATATGTGTTTATCTACATAAATATATGTATATATCCATATGTGCATATTTGTACATATTATATAAATAAAAATAGACATATTTACTAATGCATGTGTGTTAGTGGAGCTGGTTTTATTGTCTCTCGGGTTCTGCAATCTAAACAAAATTTTAAAGGAACATCTATGAACTTTGTTTACTTTACATATAGGTAATTCACTTTATTAAAACCAAGAACCTAATTACTTCTTGGGAGCCTCCCTATGTTATCTCCTTTATCTTCAGACCCCAGTCTGCACAGGAGCTTATTTAGCGGCTGCCACTGAAACTATGATTTTGGGTTACTTTTTTTCACTTCAGCCAGGAGCTAAATTAGCAAGAGCACATCCCCCTAAGTACAGGTCCATAACCTCACTGCAAATAACGGTTTGGACACTGCCAGCTGAGACCAGCACCCTCACTAACCAGGCCTGAGGCTTTTAGACAATGGTCAAGCTGACAATTGACACAGTGTCCTCAAACACACATTGCTCAAGCCATTTGCCTCGCCTGCTGCTGCCAAGAGGGCTGTTTGTGCAGGCAGCTGGCAGGAAGATGGGAGTACATCTGGCGATCCTCCGAGAGTAGGCAGGGAAAATGAAAACATCAGATCTCAGCCAAGCCCAAGATAGGATTCTAGGTAAAGCTCATGCTCTATGGGATCCAAACATGCTCTTTGGCACAACAGACTTTGGCAAAATCATCGCGAGGAACCTCCCACACTGAGTGGCCTTGGCTTCCATTCTCTCTTTGAGTGCCTACCCTACCCTGCTACGACATCCATGCATTGGGGAAAACCAATGCAGCAAGGTGCACAGTGAAGAAACTGAGGCAGAGATACTAAGCAGACATTAAGGCCACTAAGCAGGTAGGCTACAATATGGCAAGTATCCCACTAGACCATGGCAATCACCTGAGCTGTCAAAACTATCTCCATCTCCATGGAAAGACCATGGCAGCATCAAGCCCATGGCAGAGTAACAGCCATAGTGTTGGACAGTCTCAGCAGTAGGTGAAAGCTAACTTGTCCCTGAGAAGCTGGCAACTGGGTCAGTCATGCAGGATAACAGGAGGGAAGTGGGATTTCTGTAAGCAAGAGAGTTTTGCCAGCAAGGAAAATAATCTAAGGACTCAGGGTCTGTTTACAGAGTTTTGGTTGTTACCTGCAAAATCTAAGCTAAGGCTCCCTATAAAATAAAACTAAGAGCTCAATGAGTCTGGTGTTAATTAAAAGTAGAGACTTCACTCAAGGCACTCTGAATTTAGCCCAGATAAGCTTACCAGTCTCGGACAGTTGCAGAGACAGCTTGTAAAGCACAGGATTACACAACTGTTGTTTCAGGTTGGCAGCCCCAGTGTAACACCATCACTGGCAGCTGACCATTTGTCTTGAAAAACTGAACGGGCCACCAAACCATCTCTGAGCACACACTTCTGCTGGACATCCTGTGATCTCTCTACAAGGAAACCACCTCACTATCCCTTGTTATTGCCACATTTAGAGAGGGACTGTTTCAAGTGTCCTCTCTTCCAGTCCCTCCACTCTGGTCCTCCAGGTCTTCAGACTACCAAGAGAAAGGCAGCAGTGAAGACTTTGGTTCTCCTCAGTGAGGCAAGATCCCTCTGCACTGATGTCACTCTGCTCAGTAATTTGTCATGAGCGTGGGCTCTCTCCATACATGGCAGGCTGGAGGAGGAATGACCTCAAACTCCGCTTCTAATCCAGGGGGTGTTGCCAAAGCACAGTGTTTGAGTTTGATGCATGAAGCGCAGAGATATTTTCAGCTACTGAATCACACTTTTGGCTCCACAGCTAACTTGAACTTCTCAGTTTTGTTTGCAATTTTTCACATTTTGCGATCACCATTGACTCTCAGAAAAAGAAAAATAGGTGGTGCTTTAAAGAAAAAAAACCTGCATAATCATAAAGGTGAAGATTTCTTAAAAATATCCATTTTATTTGAGTAACTTCTATTTTATTCTCTTGCATGTGTGGAGGAGTGGAGTTAAACAGATTACTAATAGATTATGGTGCATCACTAATGTCTGGCTTCTTTATTTCATGTTCTAAATATATGCTATTAAATGCTGCCAGTGAATGTTTTCTAATGATTTTTCTGTCAACAAAAGAATGAAAGAGTCTGAAAAACAAGGCAGTGAAACAGCAGTTAGCTTGGACACAGCTACACAAGAACTTTTAGTATTCTTATAGCTGCTCAAAAATATTTTGCTATACTTGCCCCATGAAACCATATTCACTTGATTACAATTCACAACCACAATTAGAAACTGGCAGTAATGAAAAAATAAAATATCATTTTACAATACAAAGGGCACAATTCTTAATTGACTTATCCTGCCCATTACAACCGCATCCCTCTCTGTCACTGTGGCCTGAGCCTACTCTCACTGATTTGGGAGGAGAGCTCCAGCAGAAAAATTAAAAATTATGCAACCTCATTCACAGCTAAGCAAGTCATTTAAGCAAGTCACTTAATTCCATCTCTAATCAGTAAAGTCAATTCAGCAAAGCAAAGCACGTGCTCAAGTCAAAAGTGAATAGGTAGTGTGCATCTTTTTGAATATTGGTTTTTCACAGAGTGAGGATGTTGCACAAAACTTCCCTTGATTTACCTTTGGAGCTCATTAGGCTGGAAGAAGGTAGAATTCAGCTGTTAATCAAACTGTCACTCATGCATGTAAAGTACTAGTCTTTTTAACTCATCCATAAATCAGTTAAGCAAAACCAAATTTTAAAAAGGCCAGGGGACATATCCTTGGAGTGGACATAGATATATACACGTATACATATGGATTACAGGGACCACAGAGGCAGGAGTCAACACAAAAAAAGCGAGGTAAGAAACTACCATAGGAAATTCTGTACATACATTGCTGATGAGCCTCACCAAGCCTTTACACAGAGTGAATTGGGAAATTATCTGCTAGAAAAAGACTGAAAAATAATGGGCATTTCGACTCTTCATTTACATTTCCCTCACGTGGCAACAAGGAAAGAGTGGGGATAATAAGCAAACTACTTTGATAAGGAATGTGGGTCTTCCCTTGATGGACTGAAGTAACAGGGCAGACTCTAACACCATCTGAAACCTATTATTTTCCTTTAAATTTCTTCAGTCTTCGCAAGCATCATTAATCTAACAGAGATGACTTCCAGTAAAGCACAGATCCCCAGGAGCATTCCTTGACTGCAGACAAGTGGGAAAGGAAAAGCCTGTTGCAAAGAGCAGTCATGGGGAATTTATGCCCAGCAGCAGGCTGCACCATTTGCCTGCCTCTGCCCTTCTCCCCAGATGAAGGAGCCTTATCTGCCTTTGCAGATATCAGAATCAATTACAATACCATGGGGCTGCCCTAAACTATGCTCTGCTGCCTGAGGCTGCTTTCTGCCAAGCTCCCAAGCAAGTCCCCATAGAAAAAGGCTGTGGGGAATGTGGGGAAGGGAGCACTGAGAGCCAGGCTCTACCTGTTCTTCCACTCCTCCAGTTGCTGTCAACGCACTGACTTGTTCTGTGTTTGAGATTGCAATCTGTCCCTGCCCCAAAGGTGCTGCCAACTGTACAAATATTTTCAGAAATTAACTCCAGAAAAATACACATTATGCAAACATCATCTCTCTTTCCAGATGACACAACATGGAGCACCAAGCACAAACAAAAATGGACCAAAGAAAGCACAGAGGCATTGTGGAAAAAAAACTCATTTAGTGAAGGGCTTCTCTGCCCTCTTTACAGCCATTGGGACAGTGATAATGCTGAACTGGCTGGTTGGCCACAAAAATTGGATAAATTGAGACACAGAAGAAACAAATGAAAGCAAGGAGACAAACAGCAAAAATAAGTGAGCCAAGAGATGGAAAGCAGAAATGCAAAGTCTAAACTGCAGCTGTAATTCTGCTGGTAACAGTCATATTTAAGAGTAGTTCAGTTTTGGAGAGGAAAAGAACTTTCTTATAAAAAACCCCAGCTTGACAGCTGAACTGCTGTGGGTTTTCCCCACGTATTTTGTGGGACAGGAAAATTATTTTTCTCCAAGCCTAGGAATGCAGAAACACTTCTAAGAAAGGGCAAAATTCTGACAACCCTCTGGTGTTCTGCTAGGACTGTTGGGAGGGGAGAGGAAGGTCACATCAATAAAATCTATAGCCACAAGTGAAAGAGCTGTGTTTTGGTTGCTGCTGGCCAGGGGTCAGTCCCTGGCACTGTTCAGAGCTCTCCCATGGTAGCACTGCTTCCTTAGTCTTTCTCCTTTACTAGCATGACCCTTACAATTAGGCAGGAAATGGGTAGTTATTGTTGTAGCAATGTTTTTGTAGGTTTATTTGGCAGCTTTTCTAGCAGGATTTTAGTACAGTTTTGATAACATGCAAGTATGGGAAAGAAGGATTTCCACATTGGCCAAAGAAACACTTGTGGCAAGACTACCTATTTTTAACATGGTTTATTCCTAGCACTATTTCAGACACAGTATTTTCTCTCCCATCTGTTGACACAGTTGTTTTGTTCCTCTAAAGACATAGTTGTCTGTCTCTTGGAGAAAAAAAAACGAACACCAACACCATGAATAGTTGCAGAGAAAAACATGAGACCAAAACCCAGTCAAAGAGTGATCTGGTCAAAGGGCAACATTGGCAAAGCTTTATGACTGCAATGTACAGCAATTTTTCCGATGCCTCTTAAAATTTACATCAGGTATTTCAAGTGTGACTGCAAATCTTTAAAATTCAGATCTGGTATACTCAACAACAATGATGGTTTATTGATCTAAGGGGTCTGACTGCAGAGCTGCTGTTGGAGCAATGTACCAGTCTGTTCATGAGGAGTGCAGACACAGAGTAAAATGCAAACACTTTCTTTAATAAGGAAAGGAAAATGTAATGAGAGCACCAAGGGGAAAAACATAAACCCTGATAAAAATTAAACTGGCAAAACAGGATGAAACATTAAGCAATCCTTCTAACACTTGGGTTGCCAGGCTGTTTTCTCTGATTTTTAGTGATTATTTTTTTGCCTCGCTGGAGTTCATGGTCATGATCTAGTAGGCAATCTGAAAACCTTATCTCCTCTCAAAGGCATTTCAGGCAGCTTGAGAGCTGGTAGGTGGGAGCAAATAAAACTGAAGCATGGCTAAGGTAGGACCTCTGCAGATCACTAAAGCACCTCTGTTCTTGTAGAACAGCCTATTTGCTGGAAAAGCTGCAATATGAAAACCTGATATATTAAAGGTCAAGACTCCAATACAGAGGAGACTCATCTGTATTGTGTTTTAATTTCTTTTTATGCTGAGAGGTGCCTAGGGTTCTGAAGAGGTGACAGAAAGATAAATCATGCATGACAAACTGGAACAGAAGACAAGGCTGTATCCAGAATAGGATAGCTCTGCTGGTGCAGCTGTCCAAGCACACTGTACTGACAGTGTTCCCAGCACAGCCTTCCTTCGTACCAGCAAAGTTATGTTATTTGCTGGCACAGCTTTTTCCTGAGGTCCATCTTCCCTCATCCAACCCACTAAAAGTGTTTCAGTAAAAGTCAAGGTTTGTTCTAAGTGTATCCACAGTGAGAAGAGCTTTTGTGTGTGTTAGAGATCAAGTCAAGGATCATGCCTCTTTATACCTTTGGCCAAAACAGCAGAGACAGCAAAAATCTGTAAAACAGGCATGTTCTTCATTTGACTAGAGTAAGAAGTCCTTTGTAAAGGCTTCAATACTGGCTTCTGCCCCCATTGGGAATCTTACCTTCTCATGCACTTCTGCAGAAATGCAGAGATAAAATGTCTCACCACATGTGCCCTTATCAGAAAGGTTATGGTATTTCCACAAGCAAAAGAAGTTTCCAGCACTCCCATGACTGACTCCAGCTCCTGCTCCACCCCCATTCTGTAGAAGGCTCACCCACCTGGCCCTGTCCCCATCAGTGAGGCTGAACCTGGGCTAAGTACTCTTCCCCAGAGCCACAGGAAGGGGGAGGCAGGCAGTGGGCCTGGTGCTGCTGCCTGCTGCAGGCAAAGCCTTCTCCCAGGATGGAGAAGAGAGGACCATGATGTGCAGACACATGGGGGAAAATTATGCCAAACTAAGTGCCTGGTACTATGTGGGCAGTTTAAGAAAACAACTGATTTAAGATGCATTTTAAAAATAATTTTATTAGAAAGCTTTCAGGAGCCATGTGAAAAGTTGTTTTACAGGTGTGCTATATGGTATGACCGACTGGTCACAATCATTTAAGTGATTTAAGATTTTAAGACTGTTTTCTGTGATTTTCATAAGTGATTTTAACAGAAAGCAGAAATTAGGACCAGCAAAGGATCTGGCAGCATACTCATACACGGTTTTCAGCCTGTTAAAAGGGCTTACCTGCTTACCTGCCTTTGGTTTGATGATGTCTACAGCTGCAGCCATTGGCCACCCAGTATAATCTAATTTTTTTCTAAAACATACAAAACTCCTATTTCTGGAAGGTTGGACTTATTCCAGGCTACTATGGTTTCCATAGACAGGAAGCTTGAAGGTCTGGGATTAAAACAGCAGGAGGTTGAAAAGAAAATTGAGGACCTGGAAATAACAACTGATAGTCCTGACGCAATCATCACTGAGAACACTGCAGCTCTGAAAAATGTAATCAACAGCCTGGAGAATAATCTCAGATAAAAGTCTAGGTTTTGGAGGCCAGTGGAAAGCTCCTGCAAGGACAGTTACAAGGCAGGTTCTGGTATACTTTTCCATAAGGGTTTCAAGACTTTTTCCTCAGCGTCATGTAGGAAAACATGATACAAAAGCTCATAGCTATCCAAGCTATCCCGGCACGTCTCATTTAAAGGAAAATGTTGTTGGCTAAGAACTATGACAGCACGTCTTGCTCTAGCTATGGAAGCTGAAGGTCCTTCTGTCCCTACTTGTTCCATGCTGGCTGAAGGCTCACATTTCTACCTCATTCACTGTGAGCCCTCACTGACCTTCAACCAAAGGCAACCCAGATGGCTTTGCCTGGAGTAAGAAGCAGAGCACTTCCACAGCTCTTCTGAGCACTTCCACAGCTCTTCCACAGCTCTTCCACAGCTGGCTGAAGGCTCACATTTCTACCTCATTCACTGTGAGCCCTCACTGACCTTCAACCAAAGGCAACCCAGATGGCTTTGCCTGGAGTAAGAAGCAGAGCACTTCCACAGCTCTTCTGAGAAGTAATCTCCAGCCTGTAAGCAATGATGACCCATGGGCAGAGGGTCATCTTTAACCTGTGCAGTCCTTTGCAATTCCTGTCCACTGTCTGAGATCTGAAGCATAGATGAAAAGTTATGGAAAAGGCAAGATGGAAAGTTTAACTTGCTGCATCACTAAAGTAATAGCTGAAGAAATAAGCTTACCAGACACGCTACTGACCTTAAAGCCCCGAATAAAAATTATCTATGATGTGGTACTTGACAGAAGACTCATTTCTTCAGGGCAGACACACAGGTTTTAGCCTGAATTTTCAAAGCTCATAAATGTTGTTGTAGACAAAGTACCCCTCTTGAATATCATTTTGTGATAGTCAAGACAAGAAAGAATAAAATGCAGACTCCAAATAGTGTACTAAACTCATCCCTCTCTAAATTGCCTATTTTCACTATGCCCAGAAAACTCATTAAAAAGCAATATATTTTAAGAAAAAAATTACTTTCGTCTGGAACACAAATGATAATGCAGGTGAGCAGAGCCTCCACTAAATTTGATGCCTATGTTCCCAAAGCTAGGTGCCAGCTCAACCATAACACTAAATGGCAGAAAGAGACTGGCTGACTTAAAGAGACTGGCAGGGATTAGGTAAACCTGGTTTCTGAGGATGTTTCATATTAACATATGGTATCTTCAAGGCCTGGTTGCCCCAGGAAACAGAGAAATGGAAAAACAGGTCTTCAGGCTACCTTTGCTTTCTCTGCTGCATCCAGCTGAGCTTTGGGGCAGCTGCAAGCAAAGACTAAGGAGTATAAGGTGGCAATTTCACCAAGACTCATACCCTTAAACCCTCAAGGTTTGATTTTATGTAAGGGCTCCAGCTCAAAAATTAGTAAAACCAGAAAAATGGTGAGAGGCCACTCTGACTGTAGAAGCTCCAACCAAGGAAAAACTGCCCCAGGAAAGGAGACAAGAAAAATACACGGGACTCAAAAAATGCTTTTGGATAACAGAATCAACACATAAGGCCCAAAAAATTGTTTCTACCAGGAAAATATAATGCCACTACTAAGAAACATAAGAAATCAAGCTGAAGGCTTCTCACAAAGAATAAAAGACACAACAAACCATAGTGATCACTCAGAAATTCAGATACAATGAATGGTTAAGAGAAATGATAAGGTAGGGAAAAAAAGGACAAAACAGATCCCTACTGAATTTTACATCTCCAAAGAGTTATTCAAATTCCCAGTCAAGCATTTCTAAAAATTAATATCATCATTTTTGATTCAGGCAGTTATAACAGATATATTAAAATTTAGTCAATTATGTCTCAAACCATTATTTCACTGTTCTAGAACATTTGTGACCACCATAAACTCCTTACACTACTTACTGCTTCTTCATAGAAGAGCAAGCACTCAAAGAAAAGAAGCTATTTTTTTCTGTCAGGACTACTTCATGGGAGACAAGCAGAATAACGAGATCCCAGGAGGAGGCTCCAGGCAGAGCCTGATGAACCTTGCATGACCTTAGGACACTGCTCACCACTTCTCTAAGGATTGCTTACTAATACACCAATCCTACAGCAGTTTCAAATGTGATTAAAAGAGGATAAGCAAATGGAGTCAGAATTAACTTTGCTAGGGCTACTTCATTTCTTTCATTCTGACAAGTCAAAGAAATTCTTAACTTGAACAGCAGATGTAGGTTTTGGCACTTATGTTCCAATGCTTTTCATACCATTTCATAACAGCTAGTCCTGGCAATGAGCAATGAAGTCCTCAGTGGGTTTGCAGATCATCACAGCAACATGATTGGAAAACTTGATCCAAATATCGTAAAAGTCAGTGGAACCTGGATTGAGACCAAAGAGAAATGCTCTTCCGTGCCAGGTGTGATTAACTATACATCATGTTGCTCCTGTGGATGAAAGTCAATCTTTACCCATGCACCAATTTTAATTAACAGCAGAGCCTGCTTTTGAACAATGAAATGTCATGAAAGAAAACATAACCTGGCATAGAGGAACTGTGTCTTCAATTAAAAATTCCACTGACTACAGTCACTGCTGGGTAAGACTATCACACCATTACTTAAGGGTGTGCACATACATAAGAACACACACAGCTTACTGATCTCTAAGTCCTCTAAACCCTTCCCTGGAAACTTGCACCACGACAGACATTTGTAGCAGGACAGATGTAGCTCATGTGGTCATGGGGACACAGATTGCATCTCACCTCCCATGTGAGATTATTCTCTAAAATGCTAGACATTTCCTATCTTTAAAATATGGAGAAATTCCTGTGGAAAAAAAAGTGTAATTCTGAGGAAAAACCCAAATGTTTTAAGCATAGCCTAAATATTTATAAGATTTTATTTTTAATACCAATTTCCAGAGATTATCCACAACACAAACACACTGTATTATGTATTGTAATACATAATTTATGTAATAATTATTTGGCATTTTACATTTGCAATAAATGCAAAGTAATATTGGTCATATTTTTATCTTACATGCAGAGGGCTTTTTTGCCAATAGGCTGTAATAATTCACATACCAACTGAAAGAACAAGTCGGTCTTACAAGAGTTGAATCAGAAGAGAACAAAAATCACAGAAACATTTAGGATGGAAGCTGCCTCTAAATCCACCTAGGGTCATCCTAGGCCACCTAAAATAGTCACTAACCTAGTCTAGCTGTGACTGACCCCACACCCTCCCGTGGCAGTTTGCTCCACTGACCCAAATGTTGTATAGTAGTAACCCCTTTCCAGTATTGAACAGTCTAGAGCAAAGTACTCCATGCTGTAGTTTAACCACATGCTGTAGTTTAACCACAGTATTTCACCCCAATTTCTCTTCAGCAACATATGAAAAGATCTTGCCTTTTCATTCCAGCCCTTGCAGATACATATGTGCACCCAAAGCTCTCACTTAGGCTCTCTCCAGGCCCAATGTACCTAGATTTGTTCTCTCAAACACACTTTCAGCTTGACTTTAGGTTTTCCATCTTCCTGAAGAGTCCTGTGAACTCAAGTTGCCCTTTGGCTCTTTGATTTTGTGGACTGAAGAGGATTTTAAATATTTGCACCAAGTCTAGCTAGGAATTTAATTTATGAGGCTTGAAGTTAAAAATACATCATTGCACAACTCCCTGCTTTCTAGTGGCATTTGTTCTTTCAAATTTAATATTGTTGTCCCAAGAGATACCTCAAGAAAATCCCACATACAAGATCAATACTCATATTAATTAAATAGCTGGAATTTAATAGTGCTCTTCTTCAGCATGTGCCCTGTAATTCCAGAGAACTTCCACCCAAAAACCAACCAACAGTGTTACCTCCCTCCATAAACTTATGTCACCCCTATTAGGGATTGCTCAGAATGAAACCACATCAGCTCCAAGACTACCTGAACATTTGCACAGAACATCTGGAGGCTATTGAGGCCATACTAAATTCCAGTAGCAGGAACTTAAAAGCTACTTCTGCTATTCCTGGTCTGCAATCATGGCCCATATACTTTGATTTTTAAGTAACACCCCTCACCTCTTACATGTGACACACCTGTGCTCCCAACACAGTGGAGGTCCAGGAGCACAGGAGAAGCTGGTGACCTCCTCGTGCTTCCAGAGAGTCTTCAGCTGAGCTGCCTGGAGTCACACACTGTGTGTGCAAGGCACGTGCCACCAAACATCCACCTGTCCCACCTCTGCCAGTGCCCAACACAGATCCCTCTAAGTGATGTCTGAGCATCCCATAAAGACAGACTGGGGTGGTCAAGCTCTCCATCTGTGACAGAACACCTGTGCTGCTTTTGATACCTGAGAAAATGCAATTTCCACAACTGTGGATTTAAAAATCAGCATCCATTTTGCATATCATTGTATCATATATCTGGGACTTTAAATCAATTATCTGCCTGTAGCATAAAACAAGTCCATTTTCCCAATGAAAATACATGCCTAAAGTGCTGAAGACACATGAAGAGGGAACTTATTTTCCTCTGTTTAGACACAAAAATTGGCAGAGTGCATCTGAACGACTCTGCTGCACTATTACTTCAAAGGGCTGCAATAAAGACTCATCCAACTTGTTTTCAGAATCAACACGTGGAAGGTTTGGGTTTCCTAGTTTTTCACTGTTTCAACAAAGAGAGGACACCAGTGGTGGGACTGCCTTTGCCTAGTGCCAGCATGAGAAGCTGAAAACAGATTACAATATCATGGCATGAGCAATTTCTATATTAAAGAGAGAGCTGTAAACTGATACAAACAGACAAGCATTACGTTTTCCAACATGCAGCTCAGAAGACAGGCTTATTGACCATAAAATGAATTATATAACCCAACTTGTATTGTGTCACCTGAGACCTTGGTTAGGCCACTAACTTTGATATATATATATATATGTGATATATATCATATATATATAATTATTTCCCCCAGAAAACTGTCAAGTTACATTCCTTATATAACACTGCTGCAGTGCTAACCTGAAGCATAATGACTGTGCTCATTATAGGGTTATTATGAGTTCTGAGATGAAGAGCTGTCAATAATTTAATTTTCTCCATATAAGGTAAAACACTGCCTGTTGAAAAGGGAATCCCAATTATATCTGTTTGAAACATTAATTCCAGTAATAAACAGGTTAAGAGCAGTAACCACAGGTCCCCCTCTAGCAAGACATGCAAGCCTGTAACTCAGGGGGTGTGTGGGACAAGGAAAAGGGATGCTGCAACCTCAGCTGCTGGACCTGGCCTTAGTGTGCAATCCTCTTCATCCTTGTACTGAAGAAGATAGTACACAATCCTGCAGTGCTTATGGCCAAACAGACTCAATATTTTTTTTGTATAAAACATATAATACCTATACAAAGTAAATCTTCTGATAATTCAGTCTGGCCCTTTTTTGGTCATTTTTGCTGTCAATTCAGTTCAGCCTATTAAAGACTGTGAAAAGAAATGGTCTTCAGTGGGGATTTATATTCCAATCACATAATCTCAATTTCTTTCAGAAAAAAGAAAATTGACCTGGTTCTTCAGTTTTCAGGTAAGTGAGATCCATCTTTCAGATGCTGCCCTTATGTTGTGATTAGGTTTGGCCAATGACTTCCTATTTAATATACTGCAAGATAAACTGAAACTGTGCACTTAGGTTCCAAATGTGTTAAATCAATTTGATAATGACAGACCAAGTAAGTAAGTCTCTACCTGTCCATTTATACAGTAGTGGGTGTTTTGGTCATCTTTTCTTTTAAAGACCTGTGATTTAAAGGTCTTTTAAAGGCCCCATCTCTAATGAACCACCTTTTGTTGCTACAAGTTCTTGCAGTAAAAAAGCATAGGTGTTCCTTTCCAAGGATTCCATTGTATCCCTCACTATCAATATCCAATTGAGTTGCAAAGCATACTCTGGATTCTGTCAAACCCCTTGCTGGGGCTTGCCCTGGTTTGTTACTGATGTTTGCCTGCACTGGTATTCCCAAGAACCAGCTGGGCTGCGTTCAGTGCAGGCCAATGGATCAGCAGGAGACCATGGACTGCTGCAGTGCTTGCAGCAGCTGCCTCTGCCTGCTCAGTCTCTCTCTCCCCTAAGGCCTGCAGTCTGCTTCAGTGCAGCCAGGGCTCAGGGCTGATGGATTAGACCCCTCTGCTATCTAAAAGAGAGGTTTCAATGACCGATGTTCAGGTGTAAAGGTCACTGAGGATGAAATTAAAATCTTGGGAACAACATGGAATGCAGGCAAGTTTATTTAGGTGTATGTGTGTTACCAGAGTTTTAAATTTTTTAACAAACTAGCAAAAGAGAAGAAATCCTGACTTTAGGGCTTCTGTTTCATCTAGTTCATCTGCCTGCTCCAGGCAGTTCACCTAATGCAGCAAAGTACAAACCAGCCATAGTGAGACAGCCCTGTTTCACAAGCTCACTAAAATGCAGTTCCATTTCTAGGGCTCAGCCCACAGTCTGCCACCTTACAGAGCCTGCTCCTGACCCCAGCCCTGCAGGGTGAGCCAGCATTCCATCCCCTCCACCGTCAGACAAGTGCCACAGATTTGCAGCTGGAGGTGAGAGAACAGCTGCAAAGAAAGTGCAAACCTTGTCACGTCCACACTGTCCCTACATATCCCTGCCCTCTCCTAGTGGCACTCACAGCCTGCCTGCCCTTTTGGGCTCAGCCCCTACTTCCAGTGGCCCCCAAGCCACTGGGACCAGCACAGGCTCCACTCCCTGCCTGAGATGCTGAGAAGCGACGACCAAGAGTCTGCTCCTGCACAATCCACCCCAAACCATAATTCTAAATGTATCTTCAATTCTACTCATGTATTTATAGACCTTTGCATGGGGACAAATTATGCTTTCAAAAATATTACAGGAAAATGCTGCAAGTGGTTGTCATAAAAAACCCCCATCATAATTTCATTAAAAATTAACAAAAAGAAAGCATTAGTGTTGTCCTGCCAACTGGGGGTTGGGGGGGTATCTCACATTATTAAATTGAAAAGGCCAGCAATGGAAAGCCTTTTTAGATTGGTGTTTCCATTCCTTCCTCTTTTGCTTGGTTCAAAAGTCCTGCATAATTAATACTGTAGTACTTAATAAATGCTTATGAACCTACTACCTCTCTGCTTTTTCCATTTAATTAGGTGATTGACTTCAGGCATACTATAAATTATAATGACAATTTAATTACTTTTTTAATGTGCACACTTAAAAGATTTATAAACAGAAATAGGGTAATACAGTGCACTCAAAATTAGAAATACCATGAACTGGAGAACAGCACAAAGTAATGACATCTAAAGTATCTCCTCAGTGGCTGAGCAGCTGCAGTGACTGGGAGGTAGGGTATTTAAAGTGTCTGGTACAAGCACAGAAAACTGTATATTTCTGTCCAAATGCCCACATACACAGCTTTTAACTTTTCCTTCCAGCATTTGCACATCCCACTTGACTTCATGGCAGAAACATAAAGGAGTTCCAAGGACAAGTCAGGCTGTGTACTGCAGTGTCTCTTAGGTCAAGCATTCACAAGAAGTGGAAGACCCTTTCTCTTCTTTTAAACAAATCATAAAACTTCTGCATCACTTCATCATAATACAGTCATTGTTAAAATTTGCAGGGGGCCAAAATCTCTTACAATATTCCAGCTGATGCAGGCAAACTGCCAAAGAGCATGGATTCCATCATCTCATGAACAGACCCTTCCTAGTCAGGAGGCAGAAATGTCTGAGAATATTTCCCACCACATCCTACAACTATCCAAGTTAACTCTTCTGATATTGTTGTTATGCCATCTAGGACTCATTCTCCTGTCACTTACAGGAATTAAAAGCTAAGAGGATTGCATAAATAACAAATCAAGTAAGAATCAGATCCTTCAAACTAGTGCTCAAAAAAAAATTGCTAAACTAAAAATTATCTTTTTAAATTTAAATAGTTTAAGATAATAAAAGATCAGTTAACCTACTTAGTTAATCTACCTAAATGTCCAGACATTCCCACGCCCTGGTTGGTCATTACAAAGAAAGCTATATTTTTTACAAGTTACCTATCACCAACAGAGAGAGATGATAGCATTTGTTTTAAATCACACAGTATGCTACAGTGGTGAAAATTTCTCATGTAAAAAAGTCATTAAAATTTGGTCTAGAGGAGACGCTTTCCCATCTGGGAGCTGAATCTGGTTTGGTGTGACTATTCCTGTCTGTTAATTTAGCAGTACAAAGTATAACTCTACATTCTTAGCATACTTACTGGGAATGCTGGCATCTCTGTAACCAGAAATGCTTATAGAGAGGGAAAAAAAAAAAAGACTGGGCAATTCACAGTGTGCTAGAAAAATTATGGGCAATTCCACATTTTAAGCATCATCTATCAACAGTGTTGAATAGTCAAAAGGGGAATAAATTTGAATGCATTGCCAAGGCAAATGCTGTGATAATTGTATCTGCTTCTCCTTTTCAGAAAAAAAAATCCCAGACGCTCATCTCATTTGCGCCCAGTAGAAGCTGAGTGGAAAGCATATCAATCCCACAGCTTCATCGTGGCTGCCTGTCCACCTTGGCCAGCACAGAGCAGGACCAGAAAAGGTACAGGTAAAAGAAAAAACACCAGGAGGCTGAGCAGCGTGGTGAATCACAGGGAGCCGCTTTGTCTGCAGCTTCCGCTCTCTGAGGAACTGTGCAGGGCTGAAACAATGGCTCTCCTATGGAGCTGCATCTCATCTACCTCATCTGCAGCCAGTGATGAATGATGGGTCAAGAGGGCAGCAGACTTTGGGTGCACAACCCTGAAACACTTTATCAAAGATGGCAAAAGGCCATGTGCTTCAATAACACAGCAAATACTTCCTTTTGCTGTACAGCAGACAAATTCCTTCCTCTCTGCTGGCTCAATCTGAAGCTTTTTGGTTCACAGCTCAGAGTGTGTGCAAGTTTTACATTCACAAAACATACACGTAAAAAAGCTTCAGTTTTATTCCTGAGACCATTCAACTGTAAACATTCTCACAGAAATGGAAAGTCAGTCCTATCTGTGCTGAAATCCTATGCTTTCAAAAATACATAATTCTAGGGATTGTGCAGCTTATAGACAATAAAAGAAGGCACGTTTTACTTATTTTTAAAAGAGAAACTGAACAGTAAGAATTGAAAAAATTTTAAAACTGTAACCCGTCCAAACTTTTCATACTGGGGTTACCTGAAAGAAAAACATACTGATTTGATAGAAAAGTTCAATAAAATATAAAAATTTTGTCCCTGGTTTAAATGAAGATAAATGAAAATAATAGGCCTTGTGATATAACAAGATACTTCAATACTGAAGTTTGACAATATTTTGCTAGTCGATGAATTGGAATACCTTCATGACATAAAAAATATGCAAAATAAAACTGAAGCAACATTTTAAATGTTCTGAAGTAAGATGTCTTACTGCTTAAGAGTTGTCACGGTTTTGTCCCAGTTAGAGGAGAGGTGAAGTATTTCAGAACCTTCTGCCATCTAAATTTTCTTTCAACCACTTTTGTCTTCTGTTCCTCGTTAGCCGTTTCTTTGTATTTTTATTCCTCTAGATATCTTTAAAATTTCATCTAACTGCTCTGAATTTGACAACAAAACTCAGTGTTCCAACAGGACAGAAAGCTGTGGGCTCATGTTTGGTTTCTAAAGGAAGTGGCAGAAAGCAATCTTGGAAAAAAACTCCAAATCAGCTGTGATCATTTCAGCTCCCTTACGAAAAACATCAGCAACAGAAGAAGCCCACTTGGGTTCCTGCCCACCCAGCACCAGAAGCTGAGGTAACTTTGGGATCATTGTTTAATGGCAACAACACTTAGTCCTGGATCATAACTTTCCCATTTTGGAGGCTTTGAGGAGTTGTTTGACACCAAAACACCGATGTGAGCAGTGCCACGTGGGCAGTGAGGCAGTGAGCTGTGCCATCCCACCACCCATCCTGCAGTGGCACAGGAATCCTGAGCCTTTCACCTCCAGACGCATTAGGGCAGAAGAAATGGGTGCTTTCCCTCCCAAAGATCTTACATCATTTTACACTACTGCAATGGATTTGCATAATTTCAATCAAACAATGTATTAAAAATCTTACCAAAGGTTTTGAATTTAAACACTTTAGAACTGAACAAAGTAAATGGTGCTTATGGTCAGAAAATGGAAGGTCTTGGAGTGGAGGTATTTCAACTTCCCTGTAGCCCTGCTGAACCAATTACAAGCAGGCCTGACATC
Organism: Agelaius tricolor; assembly: GCF_023055355.1. Taxonomy (NCBI): domain Eukaryota; kingdom Metazoa; phylum Chordata; class Aves; order Passeriformes; family Icteridae; genus Agelaius; species Agelaius tricolor. The sequence continues at coordinate 52,938,615 of NW_027269261.1, forward strand.
TCTACTTCAGTCAAGTGAAAATTTCAGTATTAAAAAATGAATTATTTTAATTGATAGCCATACTGAAAAGTTTCTAAAACAATAATACCTTTTACACAACCACTGCTGCCCAAAAAGCAAATCAGCACAGAAGTAACTCACCCTCTGAGTATTTTCATTCCTTTTTCAGAGTGTGAAACTAAGATTGGCACCAAACTGCATCACCTTTTTAATGCATTTTCCATCCAAACTGAGAGGCACTTGAGGAACCACAGTGATGTCCCAGAGAAAACACATTCAATATAGCTTTTCTGCTACACCCACCTTCAGTTCATGGCCCAGCACTCTGCTCCCATTTAGTCATCCAGGTGAGGAGAAGCTGACAGCTGGGGGAGGGAAGAGATTGGGAGCCATATGGAGCTACAGTCAATTTTTGGTATGTATTTGTGAATAGATACAAAAGACATAAATTCTGGCATGCATAAATTCATATTTTATCAATACATATTTTGGTACTTATTGTCAAAGCAATTTATTCCAAAATCAGTTTTTTAAAATGTACAGCAGTTTAAAGAAAATTCCAATCCTGACTTATTTCTTGCCACAAATCCAGGATCCCAATGGCATGAAGCAGGAGGCAGAATCCCACTCAACAGGGTTTACCTCATGATGCCAAAAGGGAAAGTGGTGCAAATAACCAAGAACCCAAGAGAGAGATTCTCCATGTCCCTGCTCCTTGGGAATGGGGATGCTCGAGCAGGGGTGGGCAATCAGCTTTGGCACAAGGAAGCATTGAGGCTCCACATCTGAGCTGCTCACACAGAGGGCAAGGAGAGCTGATGGTTTTGCATGCAGCATCTTGTAATAACAAAGGTTATTAAAATTACAAGATTCACTAGATTGGGTGCCTGTAATTGCTTGCTGCACCTACAAATGTTTAGTTTCACTTCTCAGACTTATTCAAATAATCCAGCCCCCATGGGCCTGCAAACCTGAGCTGCAAGTCTGAATACGGAAGGGGATTTATTAAAAGACTGCTGGTTCATCTGACCATGACAGAATGCTAAAAAATGAAAAAGTAATGAAACACACAGAACATTTCTGAGCCCCTGATTATGTTTGGCTTGGATCCAGTGGACACGTTTGATATCCACTGGCTCCCCTATTACAGACTGTTATCTCCCCAAACTTTGATCTAAGGCCACTGCAAGAGCAGAGGAGAGAAAGTATCTGTGAGAGTCACTTATTCCATTAGTCAGAAATCAAAAATCAAAAGAGCCACTTGAAACACTAACAGAATGCAAAAATTCATCACTTCCTTCAGAGAAGGGCAAAAGACCTTATTTGTAATTGTTGATTGGAACATGTGCCGTGGCAGAAAATTTCTGGACTCTATTACCAGCTCTTAAATAGTTCTGTGGCTGGACTCCAGCAAATGGTTTGAATTTTTTATGCATTTTCAAAATCGTAATAAAAAACACATACCCACCTCACAGAATAGAGGCTTCATCAATGTTCCTAACTCACTCTCAGCTTCTTAAGTAGACAGTCCTGCAAAAGTGCAGAGCACCATTATTTAGATTTGATGTTGTTGTTTTTTTTTTAAATAATCCTGTCTATTACTTTGTTGGGTTTTTAATAAGTATTTTTCAGGTAGGAACAATTTTGGATGCAAAATCAGCATCTCTGCCTGGAGACTAGCCTCAGGCCTCTGCCTCATGCATATGTGTACATCATATTCCTACATCTTCCACAAAACAGAAAGTGAGTCTGTGAACAGGTCAGTAGGATAAGCCAAGCAATGTACATCTAAATCTGAATGCAGAACAAACAAAAAAAGGGGGTGTTTTCAAGAACAAAACTCTTTCCTAAGAACTTCATTTCTTCATGGTCACACAGTCTGGGTGCAATGTGTAAAAAATGGCTTTCTGAGGCACTGTGGTGTCTTCTGAATCACTGCCATTACCCGAGAAAACCCCAGGAAGTGGTTTGGATGAGAAGCTGGACCCAGCTTGCGTAGGTATCAGCTGATGTCAGAATACACACAGCACAAAGCCCTAACAATGTGGACATTGTGAAACTGGGAATAACCTTCTCTTATCTCCTGCAGTTGGGGAAATCATTTCTAACCCAGTGACTACAGAGCTTAGCAATAAGTCAAACAGTTAATTATTCACTATGCTTCCTAATTAATCTTCATTTCAGGCCAAATCTTTGTATGCCCATAAAAACACGAAGATCTCCAGTGAGGGAAACAACAGCATGAGCTTTTGGACCTCCTTCTGCAAAGCAATTCGTTTTTCCATAAACAGTTACTATTAAGCAAGGACAAAGCAACAAACCAGACAGCCATCTGTGTAAACCAATTTAAAAGGATGGTGACCTCATAACATTTTTCAAACTAACGCTCTCCATTTAACTTCTGCCACCCCGTCCTGCCCCAGCAGATGCTGGGTTCGAGCAGGTCCTCGGGTGAGCACGGTGCTCTCGCTTCAGGGAAAGCTGGTGCTTTAAAGCCACAGTGATTTCAAACCCGTGAAAAGAGCATGTCAATGAAAATACCTCGGCATATATGGAAGCAGGGTAACCTTAGTGGCTGCCCACGCTCCCAGAGGGTGTTGCCACAAAGGTCTGTGCTATGTTTGCCAGCTGAGCTTCCTAGAGGTATGAGGTCAAGCGAGCACAAAGGTTCAGGCCACTGATGGTAACACAATCCCTGCTGAACTGTGTTCTTTCTTACGACCCAGAGAGAAGCCAGAACAAGCACAGATGGCAACCACATTAGAAAAGAAGGCAAACTTGATAGCCTTAGATCCACACTTATGAATCCAGATACAGCACGGCTATGCTGTGTGTGCCCAGGATGGCCACAGCACCCCTGGCTCATTCTGCCTATTTAGACTTGAATCCAATGAAGCTTCAGGCAAAATATGCAAAATAAAATCCCAAGTAGAACACCTACAAAGAAGTGCAAGTAATAAACACCCAAGGACATGTCTTGCACAAGGTCACTTGCAGAACTGTCCTTTATTCCATTTACTAAAGTCAGTTACAGCCACACAAGAGCTGAGAGCAGAGTGCATCAGATGATGGTGACATCAGACCATTGGTAGCACAACAGAAGGAAGTGCACAAACTCATTTACAAGGGCATGTGGACTACAAACGTTTCAGTATCAAAGAAGGTAAATGAAAAAATGTATATTCTGTATAGTCTCTTTATATTTCCAAACATCAGAACAACATAACAGCATATAAACTGTATTTCAAGTGGTGGAAGAAGTGTGTGCTTCTCCATTATATAAAGATGGTGTTTCTAATCTACGTTATCCAGACATGGTAAAAATTACCTTCCACAATGCCAAGGATTGTTACATGGCCTCTTTTTTCTTTAACTTGCATTTTCAAAGAGTCGTTACTTTACTGCCACAGTGCCTGATGTTTGTGTGCCTGGTATTTGTGTTTGCTTTAAAATAATGGCTGTGAGGTGAAGGCAACTTGCCCTTCTGACCCAGTGCGTAATTGTACAACTGTTTGTGCAGTAATAACCCACGGTACACATAAAGTGACAGTTCTCTAATTGGCATTTGCTGAACACAAGGGCACCCTCTGCAAACACAGTGGCTTTTTTTATTGGCAACCTCTTTAATTATTTCACTCTTCTAACACAGAATCTCCTTTCTGTCATTAGAGAAGAACAAAACATTCCTCGCCACAGCCACAGTAATACTATATATTTCTTAATACCTATCACTGAATACTATTAAAGATTAGCCTTAAAAGACAGAGTAGTATTAACAGCTGTCCTGGGAATTTGTTCCAGAAAACGGAACACTTCTGACCTTTGAGTCTATGTTTCAGTGCCTTTTTGAGATGCTTCAGAACAAAAGTTCAAGTGGCATCTCCTTTCAGTTTGTCTCATCTTGTTGCATGTTAAAAGTGAGGACAGAAATCCAAGAGAAGCCTGGCTGGTGCTGCTTTCCCTTGCCTTCAGTTCTGCTGTGTCAGCTGATGCTGGCACATGCAGCATATTTCTCTGCTTCCTTTGGTTTTGTCTTTCCTTGGTCACTGCTTTGAGTCCCCACCCAGCCATCTCCACGGCTCTCCTGTCACTGCCATGTTATGTAAAAACTCAGAAATGGCTTAGGAAACATTTAAATCTGTGCTATCTTGGCAAGCAGCTAATCCTTGAAGCAAATGCTACTTACACAACAGAGTGCCTGCATTTCCTACCCTGGTGTGGAGATGTCATGCCTCATCTCCTAAGGCTGGAAGAAATGCACAGCGCTTCATAAAATAGCTCTGACTTTCCATTTCTACTGTATAAGCATCTTGTTATCTGTTTTTATAGGGAGGGAAAATGGGAAAGGGAATTCCTGGAAGAGATTACAATTGTCAAACTGGCTTTTGATATCTGTTAAACAGCTGAAGCATTAATTTTTTGGCGGCACTGTTAAAAGCCTATGAGAGCTTCCTGACTGAAGTGGAGGAAATAGTACATTTAGTTCAACTACAAGCTGTACTTTTTAAAAAATCCATATGAAAACAGACTCATTATTCATTTTTCTGTTAATATGTGGTTTTGCCCTGCAGTTTCAGTAATATTTTTTGTAAGACCTGGCAGTCTCAAAAAAGAACTGTAACTTAGAGCTAATGTTTTAATAAATTCTTGTTTATACTATAGTCAAACCAGAACAAACAAAATACAGCTACAAATGACATTTTTATAGGAAGTCAAGAAAAAGATTCATGTGTCTGAATATTTTAGTTACAGTGTGGTAGACATGACTATTATTTCCTGTAAAGCCAAATTGTATCTTTAAGGAACTGGAAGAAGGCTACCCTGGGAATAGAACATGGATATGACTTGGGCCTCTAAAGAGCAGCTGGATAAAAATACCTTACAGTTTAATGCAAAACTCCCATCAAGTATTCTGAGAATTTTACAATGGAGCAATGGCAAGATATGGCCATGAGAAATGTCTGGAGTCTTCAAAATACCACCATGCTGGATTACTGCAAATGCCTCCCTCTGTGGTTAAACTGATGAAAAATTTCACAAAGAAGGTTTGCAGTGAGATAGGCAAGAAAATGACCATTTTTAAAAGGTGATCTTAGAATCCCAGAAATTAGATCAAAACGGAAATTACCAAAGTCTATTAGATCATATTGTATCTAAGTAAGAAAAATCTATGTAGTATATTTTTCAGCATTTTGTCCAGTTCACTTTTTAGTTGCTCCAACTAATCAGGTCCTCTAGTTTCCATCAAGAGAACAGACTTCCACCATAATGGTTTTTTTTTTCCTAGTAGTTAAACTAATGCTCCTTTTGCTCATTTGCATCATTTTACTACTTCATACCTCTTTGAGACATTCCCTTCCAGGTGATCTTGTCTCTGATACCACTATGATATCTAATTTAATAGAAATCAAGGTATAAAATGCTAAACTAAAAACAGCAACTGACCTTCTGATATGCAGCCTTGCTCCCTCTGTAACCAGCAACAAGCTCCTGCTTGCATGAGACTGAGCTCCTATACAAGAGCTGTATGGAGAATGGAGACCTAACAGCAAAGTAGCCTCAAAAGGCTCCTATTTTCTTTAGTCAATGTGATGCTCCATTATTTGGTTAGACTGAGAAAATTTGGTTACTATCACTTCTCCCTGCATGTTAGTGAAAGGGGGTTTAATAAGTTTTCTGTTTCTTAGTTGTAATAACCCCTTTTTATTCCCAAATTTCAGACTTCCAGATTAGGATGTCTGGCTGGCCTATGTCTAAAGAATAAAATTCCTTGAAGGAGAGAAAGGAGTTTCACACTGCAGATTGTTATCCTATCTTCCAAGCAAGGGACAGAAGATGTCATGACCTCATGGACTGATTTTGTATCTCCTCTGTCCCTGAACAAAGATGGTCCCAAGCAGCACACAGGAAATCCCCAAACATTCATTCACTTCACAACCCAAAAGGATAAATAAGTGTGCAAGAAGAAAAGAGAGTCCATCCTTGAGGATGCTGGAATAATTTTGTGAAAAAAAAACTGAGTAACTGGTAAGGAACTTAATTTTTTAACTTAGTTGTTACTATTTTTAGCTAGCAGGGTAGCAACTGGCAATTATACTTGAGAAAGACTGTTTGAGTTTTTGGAAAACTCCTCAAATGCTAAAGGCCTGTCTGAAGAGGGACAAAGTCATGTCATGAAACTAGAGACACTTGGCAAACTCCTCAGCAATTTTGAATAAGTACCTTGTACTGCCCTTGTGTTATTAGCTATTGCAGTATCATGTAAATCCTTCATGACAGTGCCATTTTTGAAGTGCCGCTGTACCATCAGGTGTCCTGACATTATCAAGGCTCCTGGGGATGTCAGTGTGTGGTATCTCTTTCTTCCCTCCTTTACAGCAAGTTTCCAAGCCAAGATGTGCAAAAGGCCAGGATGTGACTCAGAAAAAATGTAATTTGGCTTAGAAAGAAGCTTCTTCCCTCACTGTCTCCTTGGAGTCCAGGACCTCTTTATCCAGGATAACCCTGTCCATTAGCCACTCCTGTCTCAGGATGCACACCTGGCTTTTCATCTGAGAACAGTGGCTGGTAGGGAGTGCTGGTGGCTGCAAGCAGATGGACAGGGACCCTGGGCTGAGTCACTGGAAGCTCACCACTTGTTGAGCTGTTTGAGGTCCTGCAGGAAAAATGCTCACTTTGTGACACTAAAGAGAAATACTTCCAAGAGCAAAAATTGCTAGAAGAACTACTGCTCCATGTAGATATAGGAAACGAGACCAGGAAAAGACTTTGCCACAGTTTATAGGAGTTGGTGCCAAACTACTGACATAAAGGAGGTACCTTCCTGTCTGCCACAGTACACAGCCTTCACCTGCAGTATATTCCTTCTCTCTTCTGCCCACATGCCAACAAACAGGTGGATTCAATGGATTTAATCTAAATTAACTGTTTGATGCCAGGGTAACATTTATAAATCTATGAAATTACTGACAACCTAGTCCTGGATCTCCAACAATCTTATTAAAGACACTAACCACTTGCAGGGAGGACTGAGCTGATGACTAGAGGTCTCAGAACCAAGGTTATCAGGCACAGAACACACAGGAAGAGCTGAAGTGTATCTCACTCCATTCACTCACATTACTGTATACAGTTATATCAAAAAGATGGAAAACTCTTCATTCACTGGACCAAGTGGACTTAAAAAATTATATTCACAAAAATGAAGTAACTTTTTTCACTGTTCCAACTTTTCTTTACACTGTATTTTTCTTGTATTATTTCCTCCTCTTCACTTTTGTTACTCTATCACTACAAATATGAGCAATGTTTATGAGTAACTCTTTATTTTTCCCTACAGAAAAGTAATGCCTAAATGAAGTGATGGCTAACCTTTATTTCTTCCACGATACCCAAAGGAGCAAAACCCAAAACAAACCAATGAAACTATATAAGCTATTGCTCACACAAACTGACCAAAACTGCAGTTTCCAAGCATCTGGGAATTGGTTCACTCATTTCAACTGTACTTTAAGGAAACACAAAGATCACTTTGAGAGATAAAGTATTTATGACTATAATAGATGATTTTGAATGAAAACAAGCGAAATATACCATGTCCCCTGAAAATGTCAAATCACACTTTGCCTCATATTTCAGAGTATTTTTACAACCTATAGCCAGCTCACACTAATAATGTATATTCACTTGTGTTTAAGATTTCACTAATGAATGAGCAGCACTGCCTGCTCCATACAGTCACTCTTCAAACAAAATAGTGCCATCAAAACGGTGGGCCATGGCAAGGTTTTTTCTTTTTCTCTTCTTTCTATCCCATAGCACCTCTTTACACTCAAGAGTATTTAAGCTCTGAGAGTACTTTGTGTAAAAATGATCCAAGACTATTAAATACCAACTCATGACCCTCAACAAATACCCAACATACATCAGCTGTACAGAGTGAATAGTCATAGATTTAACAGGTGGGAGAGGTGGAAGAGAAAAGAATAGCATTTAATCTTAAAACAGATTTCAGAATGAAGCCCCAGTATTCCTGTGTCAGATTCAGTCTCCGTTTTTGCCTCCCAGGTATAGTAATTACAGTCCTGTGCCCACTGGGAACTAGTTGCACATTGAAACACCAACACACTTTGCTGGAGGAGGGAGAGCTTTGCCGATGGAGATATTACAAGATGCAGCAGGGAATACTCTGACTTTCGGTCAATGTGCAGTATCCCTTGCTCACAACACCCAATTATTTTAACTAAACAGATGAATATCTGGTTAGCCACTCTGCAGGGAAAGTTTCAAGATTTTCAAGACGGACACTGAATAAATGAAGCCTCTTCTGGAAAAACAGGGCTTTAGCTACTGCGATCATCATTCCTCAATTCAAGCTGTGCCAGCAGAACTTGGTGCCTGCTCTTAGTTGCTGAAGGCAACAGGGTGTAGGCATACAGACCCAGGCATCCATGGGCCGTGACTTCACTGTAGGGTCAGCACCTAAATTAAGTTTGTCCCCAGCGCGACATCTCTGTCACAGCACACAGGGAGGTACCTACACACCCTGCCACATGCCAGTTTGGAATTCATCCCTCTGCCTTGGCCTCAGTGCCAAGCATCAGGAAACGGCAGGCAACTTGCCAACACTTTTTCTTAGAAAACGGCAACCCTTTCTGGAAATGTTCTAAAGGTTTGGCGAGTCTTTCTCGAAAGGTGGTAATGCTGAGCTTTTGCACAAATACTGTAAATGAAAGCTACCCCAAAATACTATCACTATCCTAAAACATGATACCCCTAAAAATGGGGGCAAATGAGGTCAATATTAGCCAAAAGATATTAGCGTGGAGCCAGGCATTTTGATTCCTAGAAAGCTGAGGTAAATGACACATATAGTAGCATCAACTAGTTAGCAAGCTTTACATTTGCAAAGCACACCCTAGGAAAATCCACTGATTTTTAATGCAAATGACTCAAGATTCATCAAAACATTTTGTGCTCAACCTTTTACAGATTTTGCATTATATAACCAGTTTGTCATGAATCCCAAAATGTTACTGAAGCAACTGAAAAAAACAAACCCAAAAATAAAAGAGTATACTTGTAAATCACAGTTCAATGAAGACTTTTCCGTTCCCTCCTCTCCCCCTCTTGATTTTCCGAGCTTCTTTTTAATTGCTGCTTCTCTTCCTACTGTTTCTGCCGAATGCAATTCTTGACCAGCACTCAACTAGCCAGAGCAGATGCAGAAATTTACTTCAGCCCCAGTGCATGTGCTGGACCAGGCACCTGTCTGAAAGGAGCAGAGAGGTACACACAGCCCGTATTGCCCAGAGCGAGGGCACACCTGCACGCACTGTGCCAGCAAAGGCACAGACAGGGGTTAACTGCCTTCTGCAGGAAGCCTGGTTCCATTCATTAACTGCGACCTCTGGGCTAGTACATGCGGAGGAGGGAGCACACAGGCGAGTTCAAACAAAGCTGCTGTTTTCCCTCTGAAACTTTTCAAGTCTCAGAATCTCGCACAAACCCGCTCCGCTGTCACCTGAATGGAAAACAATAGCAGGCGCTCAAACAAGCGAGACCCGTGTGAGAGTTTGCAAGCCCAGCCTGTGCGGAAGGCCACCTGCCAACAGGAAGAAGTGGTGAGAAGGAATTTGGATCCAGCTGCTATCCTCCCTCAGCCAAACAATGCCACACGATAAACAGCATTAAGGATTTTTTTTTAATCCTCAATCACACTGGGAGCATCTATATCTGTAATTTTTACTCCCTGGTTACCAGGAGAAGGGCTTGAGAGATTTCTGTGCACAAGTTTGCAGACAGCCAATCCCTTGTTTCCTATCATAGCTTTATCAAAGGGATTGAGGCGAGAGGAACAGGAGGGGAAGAAGAAGAAATGACAAAGTGCCTCGCTGTAGGGCTGACTCCAGCTGCTAAATTCATCACAGGTAACACAGAAAATCTTGTAGCTGTCTTGCAGCCCCATTTCGTATGTCAGACAGAAAGGCAGAGTGGACACAGAAAGAGGAGATAACTCAGTATCTGCAGTCCTGACTTCCTTAAAATGAAGTACCGAACACCAGGAAATGAACTACGACTGTGTGCTCAGTGGGTCACTGTGGCAGGTGCAACTTAACCTTAAGACCACGTAGCCTACTGCACCTCCAGATTTAGCCCAGGCAGCACCTGGGTGAAGCATGCCAATAAATCCACTCGCCGCCGATGGTAATAAAAAGGGTTAAAAACCAACCAGACTGCAGCTGAAAATTCCACAGCGTTTCCCTCCACAGCGCTGCGAACTGCGCGTCTCCCTGGTTTCAAACGCACGGGAAAACTGCCCTTAAGATTGGCCAGCCGAACACATGGCAAGGCCAGTGCCACCGGCGGGCAGGGATGGCTGGGGAGCCGGGAGAGCTGGAGCATCACGGCCGGGAAGCGGCGATCCTCCGGCGCGGCCGCTTCCCGGCGTGCGGGGACGCGCCACTGGCGGCGGCGCCGGATTCACCGCCTGGCAGCCGAGGAACCCCCCTCTCCTTCCTCCCCGCCCCAGCCCCCGGTGAACACCCAGGATCTGGGCACTACCTGCATTTATCAGCAGAGCCATCCCGTGTCTTCAGTCATTCAAGGAATTTAACAGCCTGGAAATTCCCGTTGTCCATTATTTGAGGTCACAGATAAAAGCTAAACAGCAGCCGTGACTCCCATCAATCATAAGTCACTCACTGATAGAGCGTATGGTAGGAGACCTACTGATGTAAGCTAGTCACCAGAGAAAATACCCACTGATGACGCATATCCAGGCACAAAAATAGTTACAGGGCCCCCAAAGGGATTATTCAACAGCCTACATTTAGATATTCCTTCAAGAGACCCGCAGTCAATTTGCTGCTATTAGATGGCTGGGGAACATTGAAGTTTAAGTTTCCTCAGCAGACATAACCACAAAGAGCTGGTTTAAATAAGCTACTGCAATTACAAGCTGTTTTGTAAATTTTAACACTGCATTATAGCGATTAAGTCTAAACAGAACTGGTTAAAAAATGCTGTATAGCCTTTGCTCTCAATATTTACCAATCCCTCCAGCATATTAGCCAGGAATGAAAAGAACAATTTAAAATTCATTCACAAATTTTTAAACTAAGCCCCTCGTGCTAGCCTAGAGCAATGTTTCTTTATCATAAAAACCCAAAACAATGTATGCAAAATGGTATGGGATACTTCGGTGCTGCTTAAATGCTATCTGGATCAACTTTTGCCTTAATTTTTATCCTTCTTTGGTATTTGGCTCTGTACTACACAAAAAGAAAAATACCCAAATAGTTAATTTTCTTGCACAAATCAAAACCATGTAAAGGTAAGTTACTGCAACATGCAAAACCACGTACCGTGCACCTGCTTTGAGCAGGGGTTAGAAAGAGGATCCCCAGAAATCCCTTTGAGCCTAAATTATTCTGCAATTCTGTGCAGCTGGATTTTTTGGCATTAAAAACATAATCCTCTAAATTAACCAATCAACTGATAATCCTACAATACTCCTGCCCCCTTCAACAGTTTCAGGATCCTTCTCATGCCCAGACAGCAACAAAACTTACGAGGCTGCAGCTGAGCCTACTAACACCGCTGAGCATGAAACACTGACTGTGCATTTTTGGCAATATTAAAATATTTATTTTTTTAAGTATTTGATTTTAACATCCAACCCCCCTTTTTGAAAGCAATTTTGGTGCTTAGTTGTCTAAAGTTTACTGACTTTTTATTGCACATTTAGACTCTAAATATAGGAAAATATTTTATGGTTCTGATGCCTATTTTATTGACATACTTTTGGAAAGCATTACCTAGCCAAACAAACATTCAAGGATTTATAGTGTTTATGCTGTAAAGCAGGAGAAGGAATTGTCTCAGGCTATGAACTTCTACCTCACTTTCTTCATCTGTGATAACATTATTAAAAATAACACCAAAAATTATTTTTAGCACAACTGTTTCGTAAAGCCCTCATGTTTCTCTCATGCATCCATATGCTGCCAGTCCACATGGCCTAATTTAACGGCCCTAAGAAAAAATATTGTTGGTGCCCTCTAGCTGATTTTCCTCACCAATTTCCTGCAGACACTGAACAGCAGTCTCTCTTTTCTCCTGACATTCCTGGGTCTTTCACTGGTGCCTCCAAAATGCAGTGCCCTGGAATAAAATAAGGCACTTCCTACAGAAGGTACAGGAATCAAAACACTCAAATCCCTTACTGCTCTCAAGTGTAGGAGCTCTTCAAATAGCATAAATGCTGTGAAAAACAGAGGACGTGTAACTGTGTTCAATACCACCTTACCAAGAACAGGTGAAGCACCTAAATATACTTTGTAGCAAGTCTGCACATTCCATGGGGAAATACAACCTGCAATTTTGCATGAAACACAGGAAGCCCCTCACCCATTCAGAAGTTATTCTGCAATTCCCCTCTATCAGGAGCCTTCAAAAAGCTTCTAAGTCTTTCACTGTGTTCTGCCACACATTCTGAGGTTAGTTGCTGATGGATCAGACAATTTCACAGCTCAGAGCCCAGGGCCTCCCTTTTGCCATCACACAAGCCTTGGCAACCAGGGAGAGCTTTCCTCTCCTCTCACTGATGTCAGTCAAAGGGACAGACTCCCTGTTCCACCCTCCCTGCTCCCATCCCCTCTGCCTCCAGCCCCTCTCCTGGAGGCTGCATCAGGTACCACTGAGGTACAGGACCACATCACCTTTTAGCTGCATGTCCCTGTCCAGCAGGGACCCAGCTGGAGCACAGCTCCAAAGCTGGGAAAGCCACGAGGCAGGGATGCTAACACATACTTTGAACACCATCTCCAGTGTGACAGGTGACGTCAACAAAACAGTGTCCAAATCCCAAAGAGGAGATCTCTCCTGGCTGGAGGAAAACCCCTGCTGAGGAAGAGCTGTCTCAGGAAATGCTGAGCCTGTGGTGGCAGGCAGCTGCCTGGCAGCTGCTGGAACAGCTCTTTGGCACCTCTGAGTGAGTGCATCTGCTCTAAGCCACACCAGTGGCTGCCCAAAGGATGCCAGAGAACAGAGTCTGTGTGGAAAGCAGGGTTAAAGCTCTGTTCTCTTCCTCCTTGTCCAGCTAAAAGAGGCAGAGGTTGGCCGGAGCTGGCTGTCTCTGTGCATTTAATTAAAGCCATAAACCTCTGTGGAGAACTCTGGATGGCCCTATTAACCATTAATCAAATTAAACATAGAAGAGAGATCAGGATCTGAAGCTCAAAATAAATACTGTGAGACAGACTAACTTTTAGGATTGCATTCATAATCCTCAGAAGGTCTCTAAACCTTGATTGGGAAAAAGGAAGCTGCAGCATATATCGTGTACTTTTGTGTTTGAACAGCAGTTGCAAAGCAGAAACTGCTCAAATGAGTGGGAAGCATCAGGCTAATCCTGCAACTTCCAGCTATCTTTGGAAACTTAACTTCCCATGTGCCATCTGCCTTTGGAAGACAGAATGGGTTAATCACAGTGGCCAGGCATTTTGGAAGGGTCCTAGGGCTCCATTTCTTTAGTGCCTTACTACAACATTCCAGCTAATGTTCCTTTCACATACACCTCTAGGAAAAGGATGCTACAGACTCAGTCAATACTCATTAGGCGGTTTTAATCCAAATCTCTACATCAATTAAAAGATGAAGGGCTTATTTGGACATGGAACAAACTCTTTGTTCACATAAAAGAGGCATTTTATGCCATTTGGAAAGTGAAAATTTTGGCACAGTTCATTTTTCGGCTTGCTTGGGGTTTTTTAGTTGGTTTGTTGTTTGGGGGGTTTTTTTTGGGGTTTTTTTGGGTTGTTCTTTTTTTTCAACCAGCTGTGACTGGAATATGGGAGACCTAGAACAAGGCTAGTTTGTGCTATTTCTTCTCTGCAAGGCAACAGACTTTTCAAAAGCCTGATGTCTTGAAACATAAAAGAACACATCAAACCCTTGAAGAGAATAGGTACAGATGTGGTAATGTGACAGATGGGCAGTGAAGGTGGTATCTCTGGGATAGAAGGAGATATGGTGGAAAAATTAGGATCTGGCACGAGTAGCTTTTGCTTTTTCCAGTAGTAAAATGTGTCACTTTTCAATACAGAGAAAATATAATGAAAACAGGTGAAGGACAGAACAGGAATCATGGTTACAGTGGTAACTAAGTATTCCCATTTAATTAAGTCTTAAAGAGTGTAGAGATGTCCTATTACCACAAAACTTCATTATAGTTTTAAAAATGCTGTGTTTGAAGTAGGAAGCTGATGAATTATCCCTTACTGGCCCAGGAGCATCCAGTTCTGAATATACATTAATGTAGTGTAGGAATATTGTTTATGAAAAGTAAAGAGATTATGATTTTTCCAAAGACAGTAAGGGAACATCTCACATTAGCAATTTTTTATTTGAAATTTCTGTGATTTTTGAAACAAGGGGCAGTATTAGAAAATATTGGCTCACTGAGGATGGGATAGTATGGTGCATTTCATCACTATATCGTACAACATTAGATAAACCAGGACACTGATGTCAGGAACATAAATATAGTTCATGCTATTCTCAGTCTGTCTGCCCATCAATGTCTTATGGCCTTTCTCTCACTACTAGCGTTGGTAAAACAGGTAATATTGGTTATAATTGAAAAAAATAATAAAATATTATAGAAGCACAGGCTTCTGAGACTACATATTGATTTTTCTTTATTTGGAAGCTCTCCTTGCATTCAAGCACCCCTGAAGAAATCTAAGATGAATAAAAAAACCCCAGTATTTTTATCTGTGGAAATAAGTACACTTGAAGTTAAATTTCAAATTAACACTACCTTTGATATAATCTAAGCTAGATACATTGGTAGCATATTTAACAGTAAATTACAGAGTTTATACCAAAGTTCTAAAGTAAATCAAACCACAAAACTAAAGAAAGCTATTGCCTGAGCACCTGAAACTGGGTTTTCTTAAAATAAGAAACTAGCATTTGATAGCAATAGCCTTGTCTGTGTACAACCCTATTCCAAGATAATAACTAAAAATATTTTAAGATCTATTCTTTACCAAAATTCCTTTAAAGTATTTCTAGAATATGGTGATGAAAAACTACACTAGTCTCTGGTTTGTTCACATGGTATGTATGCCACTTGAGTTGAAGGGACCAAATAACATCAATCATCAAAACATGACAGATTTATTCTATATATTATTCTACACTGACTGCACTGGTGGATAAGGAAAGAGAAACTGATGTCATTGTCTGGCCTGCTTTAAGGTCTCTGATACAGTCTCACTCAACATCTCTGTCTCTCTGCATTGAGGAGATAAGGATTTGATGGCTGGACCATTCAATAGAAAGGGAACTGGCTGGATGGCCATACCCAGAGAGTTGCAGTCAACCTTTCAATGTCCAAGTGGATCTGCATCAAGTAGTGCTCCTCGTGGAACCTTATTGGGACTAATTCTGTTCAATGTCTTAATTAATGACATAGTGGAATTGAGTACACCCTTAGCAAGTTGGCAGGGGACACCAAGCTCAGTGGTGCAATTAATACACTTGGTGGAAGGGATGCCATCTCTAGGGACCTTAATAGGCTTGAGAAGTGGGCCAGTGTGAACCTCATTAAATTCAACATGGCCAAGGCCAAGGACCTGCACATGGGTTGGGGCAACCCCCAGTATCGGGACAGACAGGGAATGAAAGGTTTGAGAGCAGCCCTGGGGAGGACTTGCAGGCACTGTGTGGTGGGTTGACTTGACAGGACACTAGGAGCTCACTACAGCTGCTCTGTCACTCCCTTCCTCAAATGGACAGAGGAGAAAAACCACAACAAAAGAGATAAGGATGGAGGAGATCACTCACCACTTACCATTACAGACAAAACAGACTCGACGTGGGCAAAGAAGTCTAATTTCTCGCCAAAAAAAAAAAAGGGTAGAATAATGAGAAATAAAACAAACCTTAAAAAAAATTCCCCTCACCCTTCCCTTCTTGTCAAGCTTAACTTCACTCCAGACTTCCTCTACCTCCTCTCTGCCAGTAGTGCAGGGGAATGGAGAATGAGGTTGTGTTCACGGCCTCTCCTTCCTCCTCAGGGGGAGGACTCCTCACACTCATTTCCCAGCTCCAATGTGGGGTCCCTCCCATGAGAAGGAGCACAAGCTTCCCATGGGGTTGCAGCCTCTTTCAGGCATCCCCATGCTCCAGTGTGGGGCCCTCCATGGGCTGTAGTTGGGTATCTGATCCACAGTGGAACTTCATGGGATGCAGGGACACAGCTGCCTCACCATGGTCTGCACCCCAAGAATCTGTGCTCCGGAGCCTGGAGCACTTCCTGCCCCTCCTTCCTCACAGGCCTTGGTGTCTGCAGGGCTGTTGCTCTCACATGTTCTCACCCTGCTCTCTCTGGATGCAATTGTTGTTGTGCAGCAACTTTTTTTTCCTTCTTAAATCTATTATTCCAGAGGTGCCACCTCTTTTGCTGATGGGCCCAGCTTTGGTCAGAGGCATGTCCATCTAGGAGCCAGCTGACATTGGCTCCATTAAACACAGGGGAAGCTTCTGGCAGCTTCTCACAGAAGCCACAGCTGTAGTTCCCTGCTACCAAAACCTTGCTACACAAACCCAATACATGCTTAGATGAAAAATTAGATAGGACCCAGCAATGTGCACTTGCAGCACAAAAAGGCAACTGCACCCTGAGCTGCATCAAAACAGTGTGGCCAGCAGGTCAAAGGACATAATTCTGTCCCTTTACTGGGCTCCTGTGAGACCCCACCTGGACAGCATATGCAGCTCTGGTGACAACAACAAGTCAAACACAGACCTGTTGGAGTGGATCCAGACAAGGCCCCAAAGATGATTAGAGAGCTGGAGCTCCTCTCCTGTGAAGCCAGGCTGTGAGACTTGGGGTTATTCAGCCTGATGAACAGGCTCTGGGGAGACCTTACAGCACCCTTCCAGTACCTACAGGGGACCTGTAAGAGAGGGACTTCTTACCAGGGCCTGAGATGATAGGACAAGGGGCAACACTTTGAACTGAAAGAGGGTAGGTTTAGATTAGATATAAAGAAGAAATTCTTTATTGTGAGAATGGTGAAGCACAGGAATAGGTTTCCCAGAGGAGATGTGGATGCCCCATCCCTGGAAGGGTTCAAGCCCATGGCAGGGGGGTTGGGACTAGATAATCTTTGAAGGTCCCTTTCAACCCAAACCATTCTGTGGCTCTGTAATTCCAGTGCACAGAATTAGGAGTACCTCAGAGATACTGTAAAGCAAAAATAAAGACAGTGACTGCAAAGAGACTATTCTGAAATTACATTTATTTCAGTTTGATGTTTGATTGCAAATCAGTAAAACAATCTTCATCCACAGGTACTGCCAATAAAAAATTAATTCAGAATGTATACCCATTTCTAACCCCATCTGGAAAGGGAAACACAGAGAGAGTGACTAGGGATATCACCAAAACTGGGGAGTGGGAAAGGGCAGCATACAGACACTCCACTGTCTTCACTTTCTCCATCCCTGAGCACTGTGATAACCTAAGATCGTATTTAAGCGTTAATGACCTCACATGCACAGGATCTGACCTGCCCTTGAGGATGAAGTTTCATGCTTTAGTGAGGTCAGTGCAGTGGTAAGCTGCCACCCAAGAGGGGAGGATGCCACTTTGCTTCTTCCTCTCAATGCCAGCTGTGTGCTCCTGCCAGATCTAGAGCTTGCCTGTGCCCATGGGGAGCCAATCCAAGGCTCACCCATCAGAAATCCCTGGCTATCCAACAGTTCAGGGCCCGCCCAGCTGGCCAAACCAGCCCAGTGTGGGCTGCAGAGGGCAGCTAGCAGGAGCAGCCCCTCTGGGACATGAAACCACAGCCAGGACAATGGGAAACCTTTCCTCAATCTCCAGCCACCTGCCCACTCACTTCCAGCTTCAGCAGCACTGGAGAATCCAGGCCAAGGTAAAGAAAAGCTGACCTCTCAAAGTTGAGAGGCACTTCAGACACTGATGCAGACAACTCCAGCAGGGACCACCAGAGAGCCAGCAGGGCCTTGAAGGAACAGCAGGGGGAAGAAAGGAGAATGTCCAAACCACTCCATGCAAAGGAGAGAGACGCAGCTTGGCTGCAGCCCCCTGGCTGGTCCCTGCCACCAGTGCCTGCCAAAAGGGAGCTCACCCCAGAGGTGTATTGAGCTCTGCATTGATTTGCTTACTGGGCCTATTGAAACCCAAGTATGCCTGATGTTTCAGAAATGCCCATTTGTGATATTTTTCAAAACCTTTGTCCATTTTTTTCCCTTTGTGGCAAATTGTACAGATTAAATCCGTGAGTAGTTTCCTCTAAAAGAGATGGTTTCTTTTCTTCTTGTGAGGTTTTTTCATATTGCTCATCAAGGAAAGAATGCAAGGATCAAACTCATAAAGCATTCTTAAAAATCTGATTTATTAAAAAAAGTACAATTACCAAATTACATTGGTTCATCTTTTATATTTCCTAAATAACACAGAAAAAAAGTATGACATCTCATAGAGACTCTTCAGGGATTTCTCCTCAAAAGACAGTTTCGCTTGTTAGTTATACCCAAATTCCCCTCTTCCTGGACTCCCTCAAGCCACCAGCTCTTATCTCTCATCTCTGGAATATGTTAAACTATGAAAAAAGCATTATCTTGCCAACTTGGCATAAGAAGAGCAGAGGTATCTCTCCTTGCTCTTATGGGAATGCCTACTGAAATGAAAGTTTTTGGGTTACTCCAGCTTACGCACTGATTAATATGACTCTTCTCTCACTGACATCTCCTTTTCCTGTGAAAAGTTCAAAAGTTCAGCTAAGCAACAATCTGATGTCTTAGCTTGCTATACAAGCCTCTGGGTTATTTAATCAAGAAATCAGATTTCTACAACACATAGAAGTCACTCACCACAGTCAGACTAGGAATTGTTGCTAATTAACAAAAATGCCAACATGCAATTATTTATTATATTAATTAATGAAAGTATATATAAGCAGCCTATCTGTAAGAAGTTAGATGCAATCTCTAACAGACTTCCTGCTGCTGTGCTGCCAGTTTCTCAGTGCAACTGTGGCCATTCCTAATTAAATAAATAATTTACCCTGGAAGATTTCATTGAGTGCCAGACACAAGCACCAGGGCTGGGTGAAAATAAATCACTGTCGGCAGCATGCCAGTACTCATTCCTAGAATCTATGGAAAATGGCTACTTCCCTACAGCAAACATTTTGCATAACTATTCTGCACAGCTTAATTGAT
Organism: Agelaius tricolor; assembly: GCF_023055355.1. Classification (NCBI taxonomy): domain Eukaryota; kingdom Metazoa; phylum Chordata; class Aves; order Passeriformes; family Icteridae; genus Agelaius; species Agelaius tricolor. The sequence continues at coordinate 52,957,881 of NW_027269261.1, forward strand.
CTCTGCAATAGCATGATAGTAAAACCTCCTCCATTTCCATGTATTTTAAGACAGTATTTAATTTTCTTTTTATTTCATTCTCTTCACATTTGCTGGCTTTTTGCATCAGTTGTGCAGCTTCTGGTACAGAATCATATTTTTTAAAATTCATTTATTTAGGGTGAAAGTCTTCCTCAATACCAACTCTTGGTATGATGCTGACCCAAATCCATCCCTTTAAGTCAACATGTTAATGCTCTATCACCATCCCCTGCTTTGATTTCTACCATACTCCTATCAAACTCAAGTTACTGCCTTCTCTACCAATGTCCTTTAATCATAAACTCATAAACCCTGCTTTTAATGTTTAACATTTACTGTGCTACACTGCTATTTAGGCATTTTCATAACCACAGAAAAAATTAGGAAAATTCTCACTTTGTGCTGTGATGTCAATCTATTTTAAAACCTATTTCAAGATACCACAACAAATATTATGGTGTGACTTCAATACCTGACAGCAGTGTAAACATCAGCAAGTTTTCCTGGGTAATGACAGGCATCTCAATTATCCAGATACTGTCTCAGCAAAAGGGCAGCCTGACTTACCGCATGGTCAATGACTTTCTATGCATTAGTAATTTTAGAAAACCTAGACAGGAAAAAGAGTCCTTGGTTGCTCCTTCACAGAAAATTTCTCCATTCATTTTTGTGGTGAATTTATTGTTCCTGTTCAGAAGAGTTCAGGCATTCTGGGGGGGGGGGAGGGGGGTCTGTGCTCACCACTGCCTGCCCCACGCACCAGATCCAAAAGGTGAGCTGAGCTCCTGGTCTCTCTGCCAGGTCAGGTTTCAGTTGCTATTCCCCAGTCTTTCAGAGAATTTGGGTTTTTTCTTGCAAATTTTGGCAGTCAGCATGTGACACTTCTAATATAAAAAACCCACTGGCATTTCAAGAAAAAGCCAACCACCTTGATGGGGCTGCTCCCCTGAGGAAACAATGAAGGGAAGACATTCCTCTCTGCATACACTTTACCCCAAGGCACATAACTTCCCAAGTGCCTCCTGTGTTTCACAGCTCCCAAAACTCTGCTCGACCACCTACCCACTTTTTGGCCAGCTGGCTGACCCAGAAAAGCAGCAGAGAAGCAGCAGCCACTGCAGGGAGGAAGAAGCAAGCACAGCTTGCAGAGCAGCACCGCGTGGGAAGGAGCTGCTGGCTGGGCACAAAGAGGGTCAGCTACAGCTTGCCCTGGAATGAGCAGTCCAAGGGGAGTCGGACACAGAGGTCATGAGAAGAAAGGACAGGGAAGAAAGAGCACACCAAGAGAAAGAGCTTTCTTCTTCTACCGCAGTTAACTCCCCTAAATTTCCTCCCTCCTCCTGGTTCCCCAGTTTCCAAAAATAACCTATACAAAAGCAAAAACTGCAGAGGGAGGGAGCCTTAAAAGAGCTGCAGTTGGAAAATACAAAAAGGTGGCAAGGGAATTTATTTAAAAGAAAAAAGCCAAAGAAAAAAGAGACACGCTCTTTTTGGAAAAGAACAGTGACATCTTTTAGCATGAAGCCATTTCAGCAGGGATGTAGGTCAGTAGCTGAAACCAGCACCTGTGGGGTCTCAGGTCCTGGGGCTGATGTGGGCAGCCAGAGGGGCCCAGGGGTTGTTTGGCTTCTCCCCAGGAAGATGGAGAAGTCTTGGGCTGGTCTTGGTCCCTCCTTCCCTCATATGATGCAGCTCAACAAATTGTTCCTCTTTAGGCAGCCACGTATTTCATGTTTCTGGTATCAGAAGATGCTTGACATTTGCCCTTAAAAGTAAAGGCACCTTAATGTGGAAAACATCTTTTAATGACTAAGAGAGCCAAGAGCAGATATTTGCACCCAAAGAATTCAGTTCCTCCCACATCAAAGCAACCTCCTAGAAAACTGATTATAAACAAATTAAAAAACAACTAGCGTGCCTATCAAAAATAATTGTTTTGCTGCTGGCAAAGAATTAAAGACTCAGAGGGCCTGAAACAAACACTGGGGGTTAAATTTGATTCCTAATTTGCCAGACTGGACAACAAGGTGAGAGAAAGGGAAAAAACTCCTCCTGTTGTGTGGAAATGGTTGTCCACTGTTCACATGACATCTGTGGGATGGATGGTGTTCCTCTAACAATTGAGAAGTTAATTCAGGTACAGGTTGAGAGATTTGGGGTTACACAAACATCAGCCATCATAATTTCCACGTCACACCGGCTTTGATTTCAGGTGTATTACAGCACTCCAAAGACACATGCAATTCTTTTGTCTCTGCTTTTCAGCCCTGATCAAAATAAGCAAGTATTAGCACATCTCTGCATCACTACAGTGAGATACAGGAACATCCCCACTCACTCCACCAGAAGCAGCAAGACAGCACTCACTGTCAAAAGGTCTGTTTTCACCAACATCTCCTTCTTGTGCCTTTCACCACTTGATTTCTCTATAACAGGAAAAATTATTAGGGTCTCCAGGTCTCCCCATGCTTTTAACATGAAATACTACCACATACTACAGAGTCTCTCAGAGATGAGTGCCCAGAGAACCATTCCACTTCCTGTACAACAAACCCACTGTTTTGAATGAGCATTTCCCTACCTCTGCAGACATTTGTTATCTTCTTGCATTTCAGTAGTGACATTCCAAAAAGTCTGGAGAAAATTGGTAGCTGGCTCTGAGGAGGAATTCCAGACTGATGCCCCAAGCTCAGTCCTCGGGTGCTGCATGGCCACTGTGGTGCTCAGCCAGGGTTTGAGCCTCAGCCTGGCACACACTGCTACCACTGCCCACAAAACAACCTATTTCAGAGAGAGAATGTTTCTCACCTTAGTGGTTCTCAAGAAAAGTTTAAAAATATAAAGCAAATATCACCTAAGTCTTTAGAAAAGAAGAAGCAGAAATGGCAGAAATTATTTGGAGGTTTGGAGCTTTGGATAGGGTTTAAACCTCCTAATTTCTCATCTCTCTCTTCCCTTTTATGCTTAAGTAACCATTTTCAAATGACACAGCTAGCGATGCCAATGAGTTTTTCCACAGCAATCTTCTTCAGCCTCCTATCAAGATGGAAGTCACCACAATCTCAGAAAACATCCCCCGGCAAGCGATGGCACTAAGTGGGCCAAGCCACTCAGAGAAGCAGCAAAGCTGTTGAGAGAGCAGCATTTTTAGGAGCAAAGTTTAGGAGAGTGGGAAGAAGACAGCTTCACACAGCCTTAGCTGTTTTTCCCAGCAGAGCAGAGCTTGAGAAGGAAAAACACCACAAGCCTCTCATCTTCTCTGGCTTGCCACAAAACAGGGGTGTATTTTTCAGCAGGATCCTCTGAGTCTGACACCGAACTTAGCTCAACTGACATGAAATGTTAATGTTTAGGAACAAGGTAGGTGGAGAGGAGGAGGAAAGAAGACATTCATTATTTGATGCAGAATTCATTCAGAAGCTTCTTTGGAACAGCCAGAACTAAAATTTCCATTCAGCTCTTTATTTCTGGTAGCCTAGATAGCTTGAACAACTGGAAGAGGGATCTAGAGGGAGCCCTTACCCCTGCCTGCATGGCAACAGCCCATCCTCAGATACCTTCAGAGAGAAGCAGGCACATTTTTATGACTGTGAGTCTTCAGATGCAGGATGAGAAATTTTCCTTGGGGATATTCATACTGGCTTTAGGCTTCCAGACATGGTGCACAGAAAAGATCTGCCTCCAACCACCCATTCTGTTGCCTGCAACAGCCTCCCAATATGGCCCTACTGCTCCTCACCAGCCCCCAAAACCTCCATAAGAAGAAGGTCACAAGCTCTTGGTGCTACAAACTTAGCAACTATCATTTAAAATAGGCTGGACCATGCTATGAAATTCATCTATGTATTTTATGTATTTTCTCCTCTTCATGTCAATCTGAATTCTCCTCCCTCTGGTACCTTCTTCCACTTTGTGTATTTTATTTTTCTTGCTCTGTTTTTTGTTTGGTTTGGTTTTGTCTACAAATCACCTGAAAAACAGTGTTTCCTTCAGAGGCACCAGAGGAGCATCTCTTTCCTTTGCTGCGCTCTTCCCAGCCCCATTTCTTCTCTGATCACCCTTCTGCCTTTGCTCTGTTTCCTTTCTCTTCCCATCCTTGATTTCTCTCCTCCTTTTCTTCTTTCTTTGATGCTCCTCTTGGTGCTTTCTCCTCATCCTTCCTGCCAAGCTGACTGAGGCACTCCCCTGGGAAGGTGCTGACAAACAGCAGCTGGGCTGTTTGCAGGGTTGTATCAGGTAGGGACACCTACAAAGGAATCCCTGGGCTCTCTTGCTACATTGTTGACTGGAGTGATTCCTCCTCTTCATTGCTTACACAGTTCCTTTGTCAAAACTCAGGAAAATGAAGGTGCAACACCATTTGGGAAGCATATGCCAGTATTTAATGAGCTACATCTGCTTCCTTGCTTTGGGGGGCTGTGCAGAAATCAGAAGCCACAACAATAGTAAAATTGTGAGGATGTCAAGTGCAGCATTAGCAAGGGACCCGGTCTTACCAGTGCTGCTCTCCCTAAGAAAGAGAACATTTTAAAATGACACCTTCTTACTTTGCAGCTCTACTGCCTGGAGGGTGAAATCCACCCCTTTGTGGAATGCTGAGACAGGATCACTTCAGTGCTATTTATTCCCTTAGAAAAGATTTACCCACATTGCACTGGTCTCCTGAAGAGGGTGGAATTTCCTACAAGCAGAATCTCAAACTCCAAGTTCCCCCTGCAATGGAAGCAAGACTTGTTTTTAAGAAAAAATATATTCCTGCTGCTATTTAACAATAAACAAAAACCCCAAAGCAAATTTTTAAAAAGGAAGAAAAGAATACAAATTAAAAGAGAGATTAATTTTATCCCTCCTCTCCTCTTGCACAGTATAACCACAGTTGGAAGTTGATCAACTGCTTTCTTCTTGCACAGCAACTTCCAGCTATATTCAGAGCTATATCCATCCCTCAGTTAGACAGAGAAACCTTGCTGAAATCTCTAGGCTAGATGCACTGGTATGTTCGGGCTGCTTTGCCTGTTTTAGCAATACAGAGCAGCTGTAAATCCAGTTTAACTTGCCACTTCTGTCAGCTTTACCATGCCAGATTAGCACTGCTGTTAGCCTCACAAATATCAACATCTGGAGGTTCTCCTACTGCCCAGTCTGACTTTAAACCTTGCAAATCTGCAATTCATCCACCCATCAGCACAGCTGGCAGGATCAGCCTGAGGTAGTTCTTCACTCTGAGAAAAATCAATTTATCACAATCTCCCATCCCACATTCCTGCAGTCAACCAAGCAGATCAAACAAAATTCACGTAATGATCAGCTCTCAGTTATTCCCTGGACAATTGCCCAGTTGTTCTGGAGGGTGACTCCTGACCCTCTCTGGGATCAGGTGCCTTTCTAGTGCAGGTCTGTGAATCCAAGTCAGCTGGGAAAACAAAATACACCATTTCTTTGTACTTTTATATTTCTTTGGATGTCAGGAAACAGAGCTAAGTCTTGTTTCCTGCTCCTCAGCCAGGGGAGGTAGGGGAAACTGGAAGTAGATGCAGAGAAAGGCAGAAAGAGGGCAGATCAAAAGGATCAAGGAAAATAATATTCATAATAAAAAAAAATCACCAAACAAACAAAAACCAACCAACCACCCACTGCTTCACTCTGCTCTGTAAAGCAGTACATCTTGGAAACAATATGTCCCTCCACCCCCAGTCCAAGTCTTTTTCTCTAGGGATATACAACCATCTCAGGGATTAATATCACTTTCTTTCAACATTCAAGTGCTGCTGCACTTACAGTCTTATAAAAAACCCTCAGAAAACCCAGCTTCTTCATTTGCTTTTTGCCTGAGAAAAATGTATGCAAAGAAGAATCAGAGAGAATTGGGGGGAGTGGGGGGAGCAGGTGTATTCATGTAATTTTGATTTTCTAAGAACAAAGGCTTTACTTTATATATAAATAAGTTAAGGGGAAAAATTTAGGTGCATTTTATTTTTGCCCAGCTGAATCCCAGCCCCTCACTCTGAATACATTAATACATCCACCTTCAGCACAGTCGGGCCCTCCGTGTTGCCATGGAACTGAAACCTTTGCAGTTTGGATGGCGATGCACTTATGCTGTATTTATGCTTTGGAAGCATACTGTTCTTACGCTTCCTATAACAGAAGCAAAATCACTGCATAGCATTAACTCCCTTCGTATTTAAGGCATTCAATTCTCTCTTGCCTGCTCGTCTTCACACAGAGTTTGCTTTTTCCATCTTGCCACATGCAAATGAAACACATTTGACACAGCTATTCTCGTCTTCATGAACTCAACAGCTCACACGCTGAGCACATTATAGAAGGGCCATAAGACTGTGGTCTTTCCCTCTTTAATAGGAGGCTGCTGTCGGGCCTGCAGCAGCTGAGTCAGGGGCTGCAGAAAGCATAAATGTATGAAATATATGTGGATACAGAAAAGTATTATCTTTCAAGGTGGCATTTAAGCAGACTTTTTAAACCTAATAAACCTATGTATTGCTAATGCTTTTGATGCTCCTGAATATTCTTTTGTCTGAATAAACAAATTAGATTATAAAGATGCTGCAGTAGGGATGAATTCTTTCAATACCTTTCTTTAACAACCTAGGCTGGTGGGATATTAGTGGTGAGCAAAGCTTTGGGCACTTCAGTTAGAAAAAAAACAAAGTCAGTACAATTCTGTGTCACCCTAAAGATTTAGCCTACATTGATTATCTTCAGCAGATCTGAGCCTTTTGCCAATGCTTCTGAAAATGCCTGTACACAAATTGCAAATACCTAGATTTTTATGCTGAAAGCAAAAGCAGAGTACAAAAATATCCAAGTTCATTATTAAAAAGATTACCATAGTAAATAAATAAACAAACAAACAAATAGCCATTCATGTATGTAAACATTGGATCTGTACCTGCAGAAACAACTGGAAGCCAGTCCATGGTCTGAAGCCAGCTTGAGGCTTTTTTTGTCCCAGGTTAAATATTTGCACAGTATTAAGCTTAAAATTAAAGCATTTGCTGAAGAAACTTGCTGACTTGTGTATATGGAAAAACAAGAGGGAATTTACTGTCCCTGCACACTGGGGCAGATTCTTGGGATTCCTTCTCCTTCCCATGAATTCCTGGACAGCAGAGAGACAGACAGACTACCGACCGGGGAATTCCCCTCTTGGTTTCTGCAGGATTTTGTGCGCAGGCTGGACAGAGATGCAATAACCCAGGTAGTGACTTTATGAAGGCACCATTTGTTGCTTTGGTGCCTGCCCCTCGACCACCTGGTAACACTCCTTCCTTTTAGCATTGTCCCCAGCTCAGAAAAGCCCCATTCACGCAGCCCCTCCACCCGTGCAGGTTTGACCGGTCCCTGTGCCGCTCCCTGCTCCCCCATTCCTGGTGGCTGGGCCAGCGTGCCGGGCCGCTGGCAGGCACTGGCCACTCACGGCCCCAGGGACACGGGCTGGGGGCTGCTCACAGAGGGGCTTTCTGAGGCAGGGTTGGCTCCTGGCGCCCACTTGCCAAAATAAGGCACAAAAGCACTGCTGTGTCTGTGTGTCTGTCTGTCAAGGCAGCTGATTCCCCATGCCCAGGTGCTAGCAGTGCACACGAGACTCTGTGAGGGCCTGTGTTTTTGGGTACCCCCTTCTGCCCCCCTCAGAGTCAGAGCTGTGCTGGCAGCATGAGCTCCCTCTCCTCCTTCCATCGTCAGCACAGTCTGACAGTCACACGTCCCCATCGCTGCGCCCATTACCGTGAGTCTACGTAAGGCTCTCGCCATCACTTTCCTAGCGACAGGAAAATGTATATTGAGCTGTGATGAAAGGCCAGCGCAATGTCAAGAGAATTAAAAGGACTCCAGAGACTGATTAGAGTCAAAAAGGAAAGGATTTATGATGGTTAATAAAGTTAAACCTGCAAGAGTTCTCTGCTTATTCTTCCCCACTGAAGGTAATCAGATCTTAAAGGAAAAATATTAAAGTGTAAAATTATTAAGGGTATTACCATCCCCTCTGAAAGAAAACCTATGTGTCGCTGTGAAGCACCTGGCCAGGAGAGAGTCAGGCTCACAGTGGCACCTACACTGACCCCAAGAAAGAGAGGAAAAGGAGATACAGCATCTGCCCTGTGCCTTGGGTTAGCAGCAAGGACCTCAGTACCCATCATGAATGTCACCTGAACAGCTCCAGTGGCACCTGCCACTCCACAGGTAGTAGCTGGGACAGAGCTAGGACTTCCACAGATCTTGGAGCACCATGGCACAATCCAGCAACAAGCATGGGCAGGCAGGGAAGAAAAGCTTCCCCCTCTGCTGGCACTTCACATCCACAAGGCAAAAGGACAAAGCAAAGAAGGAAGCTCTTGCCTCTCCCAGTCTGGTGTCACATATGCACCTTCTGCTGAAGAATGCAATCTACCTGGATGCCATGGGATTGCTCTGAAACGTGATTTAAATGTTTTATAATCTAATGTGCCTAAAAGTTAACATAATTTTACAAGACACTGGAGCTAGTTGCCCAAAGCAGCTGTGAGTGTCCCAACCCTGGAAATGTGCCAGGCCAGACTGGATGGTGGTCTGAGCAACCTGGTCTAGTGGAAAGTGTCCCTGCCCATGGCAGGGTGCTGGAACTAGATGGTCTTTAAAACTCCTTTCCAACTGAAGTTGTTCTATGGTTCTAAGAAGTTAATGATTTTCCACATTGAATAACAAAGCTGAGAGAAGGCAAATCAAAGCGGAGGGCCAAAGTTTAAAAAAACTATTGGGAATTTTCTATCCATATCTAAATTACATGCACTTTATTGGATCTCAAGTTTTCATTTTTCTACTGCTTAATAATCACAAATATGTTATATATACCCTTTCCATTTTGTCATTCTTTCACTATATTACATCAAATTTAATTTCCTGTGGAAGTGTGTAATCTTTTCAGCTGTCACTGTCTCAGAAGGTTTTCTGTAATAAGCAGAGCCTCGTCCTCTGGCAGGTCAATCTTTTATGAGCTGTGCTCCTGCAGATTAGCTTCCTGAAAGGTTTGCAATGCTATATGAGAACTGGCAAAAGAGGAGAACCAAAATAACAGCCAAAAGGAAAAACAAACATGAAAACCTTCACTTCCTTCTGACTCCTGTGTTCACCAGTCAAAGGAAATTTCATTTTGATGTGTGTAGATGGCAAATCCGTGAAGGTTATTGCCGAGTACCAGAAGCTTCACGAGGTGCGAGACACAGTCTCCCCTGCCCTACAGCTCATTAAAAGTACAGCTGTGAGATGGCTGCTCGCCCTTTGTGCTGGGGAACACAGAGATCTGCGAGCAGCCACCACTCTGACAGCTGCCTCTCCCCACCGCCTGCCCTTGGCACTCCGAGAGGGGCCCAAAAAAGCCACATTCCACCAGAAAAGTGAAAATGTCAACCGAGATGCATTCATGCTTTTCATGATGAGATACCTGTGATGGCAGGAAAGCAACCAGCTGGTCTGCTGGGTCCTTTCCAGACCTCTGCCCCTGTAGGACATATGAAACTCATTTTTGTCAAACAAGCTTTCCATTACTAATTCTTACACACACACCAAAACAACTTATTTACAAAAACACATACCAATAAATTCTTCTGAATGTTTGAAAATGAATCAACTCACAATAAACATATGCAATAGAAATTCTTATTCCTGAAAAGGTGCTTAGGTATGGACAACAGAAGAGACATCAGAACAAATACAGTGTTTGCAAAGGGTCATGTTAATGGTGCTTGGCCAGCAGAGACCAACTGAGCGTGGCTAAAGAGCCATGCTAGAAGCCCTGCCAGCAGAAGAGGTGCAATGCTCTCCCACTTCAATGGTAGATGTCACCTCTGAGAGCTTCTCTTTGAACTGTCCAGTTCAGATGTGGAAACCTTCACCAACCAACACACAGGCTGCCAAAGGTGTGAACTGCTTTCCCAAAACACACTGCATTGATCAATGAAGAATGATCTTTCTCTTCCTGCTCCCTGTAAGACTTCTGTCTTGCTTTCCTGCTCTCACATCACTGCTGTAGCAGGGGATCATCCATATTTCTGACAGTGTCTTCAAAATTGCACATGAAAATACAGTGCATTAAACCCAGATATATACTTTTAGAGCAAACAGTCATCTCTCCTTATCACACGTAACAAGCATTTCACTAATTGAGTTCTCATTATTTGTCTATCCATTTCCTTGTAATTCTGTTTTATGTTTGTATCTTTAATACTTAATCTCTAAGAAATGCCTAAGAAGGAAAAAAAAATCCAAGCAGGGAACATTACTTTAAGAGAAGGTGTTAAATGAAGTGCTATTCCACTCCCATCAGCATGAAGAAATTTTTTTCATCCAGCTTTGATGGAAGTTACATTTGGGCCATAAGTCAGATGCTCCATGCCAGCTATGTGGTGTGCTCTGAACCGCTTTAGAACCTAAAACAACAATGTAATCATTCTCATAAAACCATTTTGCCATAGTCTTACAGGATCTGAGTGTGTGTTTAAAATATCAAGTCAGAATCGTCAAGTCAGAAAAGAAAAACATCATCAAGTCAGAATCATCAAGTCAGAAAAGAAAAACATGCCAGCTATCAGCGACCTTAGAATTTTTGTCTTGTAGGCCATAAATTGAATAGCCTCCCTTCACCAGATGTGGATCTCAGTCTCCATTTTTTTATATAGGCTGAGGAAAATGGGCTAAAATATGAATTTACTTCCTATTGAAGTCTTGGTCAAAGGTGGTGGGTGATGTAAAGACGAACATCAAGGGAATAACTGCCATCATCTGGTGGAGTTTGGTAAAATGGAGTTAATTTACACTTCTTTAGGGACTCACTGGTGTGTGACATTAATCTAATTTAGACTGACCAGAAATTGAAAGTGGAATGAAGAAAGAAAGCAATTAAAGACCTTTCCTAAATGCAAAAAAAAGTACTGCTGTAAGTGCAGCAATACAGTTAAAGTACAGAACAATACAGTTAAAGTACAGAATCCTTCACACTACTGCTACCACTGCCTCCTTCTTGAGAGAGAGAATAATCATCTGTATATCTACGTATCATCACTGTACCAGTATAATCTCATCCAAAGGAAACATTGGTAGAATGCTTCTACCAATATCTGTGAATAAATACATGTTCAAGTTGAAACTGTTCACTGTTCTGCACACAGGCCAGGCCTAGCAGATAAACATCTGCTGGAACAGCTCCATGTAACTGGTTGTACATGTGGCTTAACATTCACTTCAATGACTTTTAGCACCTTCTTGTTATTGTTTCTTTGCTGTTCCAACAAGCAATGGTTAATGTAAGATGCAGACGTTCACATACCGTGTACTTGTGAATAACTGGTTCCCAGAGATGTGGCAGTGATAACATTGTCATCGTAGGAGTCAAAGTAGCTCAGGGTAGATCACATGTCAGAAGAGGGTCCCACCTGAAAGTATAACAAATCCAGATACTAAGTTCATCATATTCACGGGTTTACAGCAAGCTGTGCCAATGCATTTGTGCATTTCACACACTTATCCTGTGCATTAACAGGGTCTGTGCTTTTTCCAGGCTCACAGAAAACATTTTGCCATTCACAGTGGCAAGCGAAAGTGCCCTGCTGTAGCCAAACTGTTTTGGCCCACTGCTCCGGACCATATTTTAGGCATACTATCAAAGCATTGAAATAGTTTTCAACATTAAAGCAGAAGCTGTTACTGTCTGGTGGACAGATACAGACTTCAAATTTCCCATTTGTCAGGTCCTTGAAAAGCATGCAATTCCTTTCACCAGTACACCAGTGCATTGCCAGTTTGGCTTTATCTTCCCTTTTTTTTTCCCCTAACATTGTAAACTGATGGTTTGGAAGTAGACACAACCCTGGAACTCTCTTGCAACCTGTTTTCTTGAGATTAAGGGATCTTAAGAAAGCATTTACTTTCCACAGGTCACTACAATCACCTTATTTATAATCATTTGATAATTTAAAACCACCCAATGGTTGAGTTTGTTTTTAAATATTTTGGCAGGTAACCAATGCGGAGATGGAAAATGAGCTTGCATTAGCAGTGCTATCTGCAATGACAAGACACACTGCAACAAACAAACAAACTACCCAATTTCTTAATCAAGCCTCCCCAAACAGAAGCTGATCTTTCTCCTCCTCTACAAGCTGCATCTCATCCTAGAGTAAGTGGTTTTCAGGAAGAAAGCCTGGCAAATAACAAAGAATTTTCAAAAATTTAGAATTTAGGCATAGTTTATATTTTATTTTATTTTAAATAAAATATATTTTATTTTACTCTAATGCTTCTTTGAGTTTTCATGCCCCCAAAGTGGCTTGGCTCTTGCCTTTATTACACTTCAGTGAGCAGCCTCAACACCTCACAGTTCACTAGAATCATGTACACCTTCATTTGCTGCCACTTAAGCAAGTCAGTGTCTCCTATATTCTGCATTTGGTTTTCAATAACAAGTATAAAACCATGTAAAGACTAAGTTGCAAAGAACATAATCCATGGGACAACAAAAAATTATAGGTGAAGGGCGGTATACTGCCCATGGGTATGATGCTACAATGCAATATCTAAAGTTTGCCTGCTCTGAAACACTACTAACACCAACAGAATTGTGCACCTATTTGTGGGCACAGGCACACTTAAATGCCAGACACTGAGGTGAGCTGCAGAGCCACAGCATGGACCCAGCAGCAGTGAGGAAAATGGGGCAGCAGTGACTGCCCCGAGGCAGTGCTGGCTGGCAGACAGTGCAGAGATCTATCCGAGTCTCAGATAGAGATTTTCTTTCCCAATAACTCTCCTTCACCTACAAAAGCCTATTTTGTACAAAAGCAAAATTTCTCAACCTGTTGAAGCCTTAAAAACAATCTTCCTTCCCAGAGGAATTATTCGTGACATACCCCCCACAGAAGGATAAACACAGCCAACTGCCTTCAACAGAAAAACACAGTAAGACATGCAACACATTCTTCTTCTGCTTGCAGATTTATTTGGAGTCATTTAATAATCTGTGCCTAATGACTGCATCTAATCATTTACCTTGCAAACTACGAGGACTTTTCAGGTGAATAAACATTTTTCTTTCTTTTTCTTTATGTCTGTTAACAGCAGTGTTAGAAAATGAAAACTCTCACGAATACTTTCATTTTAAAGTTCTAAATCACCACAAGAATTGAAAAGAATGATCACCAGATAGCTACATCATGAACAGAAATATACAGCACACATGGAACCAAGTGAAATGCAGTCTGTCATCTCCAGTGAATCAGTTCAAACCTAACTCAAGATGGTAGCTGTCACCAGCTACCTTTGGCTTTCTGCTCTCCAGTGGCCTGTGGGACATCAGTTTGTAATTCTCCATTTGACTCCCTTTTGCTCAGATTTCTTCACTGAGTCTTTATCCTCTTCTTTGGCCAGGCCCAGATTTTCAAGGCCATCATCAAGGCCTCATTTCAGAGACTGCTGTCTCTCTGCTCATAGTTGAGCTGGGAGGGATCTCAGAGATCATGTAGAAGAAAGCCAAAACTGCTGAAAACAAACCACTTTTAGTGGAGCCAGAGGCACCAATGAGCAACAGCTAAGAACTGATGCAATTACTCATGATCCTGACAACTTTCAAGATCTTTTACAAAGATCTTTCTGTCAGAGGCCTCCTAATTCCTTACCTGTGGTGAGAAACAAATACCAAAGTCTCAAAAATTCACCTAAAAATTGCAAGTCCTAGAAGAGCTTCTTTAAGGCAAAAGCAAAGTCTTTCTAGGTGAAGCAGAAGAATGGAACCCATTGTGAAATGAAATGGAAATGGAAATTATATGGGAGGTATTTAAGTACGTGGTTCTAGCAATTATGGAAATAGTGTTGACAGAAATCCACTGGGGGCCCAGTGCTTAAAATCTCAGTGGGAGAAAGACTGGGAACTAAACATACAAATCAATATAGTTTCTCTTTCTCTACAGAAAGAGAAACTGGTAAGAAAATGAATACAGTTCTTATCCAAACTGTTTATTTTCTATATCCAGACAGTGATGATCTCTAGTGCTATCAATTAAAACCTTCATTTTGCACAAGCAATGTTTTAAGGAAATGCAATATAAGGTACAGTTAGAAAAACAAATGGAAGCTGTAGTTAAATTTTTTCTTCCAACTTAATTCCAGACGTGTGCCATCACTTCTTAAAGTTGAGTCTACATGTCTTAGGACTATCTTAAAACTGCATTTATACATACTAAACTACAGATAAGTTACTCCATTGCCCCAAAGTTACCCCTTTCTTACAACAAAGTACATCACTGAAGAAGCAAATATGCAATCTTTTGTATTATAAATATTTATATCAATGCACACAGCAAAGTCACACCAACAGAGCTACAGAGGCCTAACCACCACAGGTATTTAGAAAGGCCCTATAAAACCACTGTTGTGCTCTAGGACTTACCAGGCTTTTAGCAATTCTTTCTCCCCATGCTAATTTGAAGAATGAATGAGGACTTAAGAAATAGACAAAGCAGCTAAACCAAATGCTTAGATTGATTATATACAAGCATCAAACTCTTTACTAAACCCAGGTCAGGAGGTATCAAGCCTCAAAAACTTTCCAGATACATATAATAAATATATTTTATTATTAATTTAATTAAAAACTAAAGCTTCTAATTTAAAAAAAAATATACCTCTTAATAGCCTTCCAGAAAAATAGGGTTTAAAGTTAAATGAAAATATGCAATTAATGATCTAAAACCAAAATTTCTGTCCTTTCCTCTCAGTAAATCTAAGACTCAAGTATTACTTTCCTGGCACCTGTTTTCTGTTTTACAACTTCAGCATGATTTCAGTAAAGGTGAGAAAGTTGGTATTTTGTTCTCTCTGCCATCAGAAGCCACATTACAGACACAACAGCACTTGTATGCTTTAGTATGAAACACAAAAAATGGATGGATGGATGGATGGATGGATGGATGGATGGATGGATGGATGGATGGATGGAGTGAAAGTGAAATATATCAGACTGACATCCATGCAGACTGAAGCCCTCTTCTCCATACAGAAGAGTGCTTGACAATGACAAAGGCTTTTCCCCAGTCCACATCTCCACACGCACTGCAGCTGCACTCTGGGAGGAAAACAGGAGCAGTGGTTTCTCCATAGCCGGGAATTACACTGCTGATATTCAGCTCTGCCAGTGTAACATCTGTCTGAACACAAACAGGTCACATCAACAAGTGGGAGGGCAAGCAGGAAGAGAGTGAGAGAGAGGAGATGCAGCTGCAGACGGGGGGTAAACTGCACAAGGGGGTTCACAGTGATGCACAGCAATCTGCTGCCCAACAGCACTGGGGAATTCAGAAACCGGAAATTGGAAGCAGTCCCTGGCATAAAGCTGCACAAAAGAAGTGAGGGGCATGCCAGAGCTGTACAGAAAATAAAGCATGAAAATCTCCACATAAATTACTTTGTCTTTTTTGATAACCTGCAGAGAAAGCCTCTAAAATTAAAAAATACTTGTTAGACTGACATGATATATTCCACAGCACTACTTAATTAATCAAGTACATTATTCTTTGTCACTTTGTCACTCTACGACTTGCTTTGACCTTTCTCTCTTTTAGACTAATCTTTTTTTTATTTTTTTAAATTCTGCCCCTTATTTTCATGAATGTTTGTGATCACAAAATATATTGAGAGTGACAGACAGTAAACATTACTGGAGGCTGTTGCACTTGGACTGTGACTTGGACTGTGATGTGAATGATCATCCAGAGGCGGATATATGAGCTCAGAGTTAGAAGGTCACTCCAATGCCCATCCCTGCAAAGATCAACACTTTTGAAAAACAACCTCTAAAATCAAGATCTAACACCAGGAGAACTTCACAGTAATTCCTATTTCTATTCCAGCCACAGTAATGAAACTCATTTCAGAGATCAAAAGTCATTAAACAGAGAATGTTGACAAATGAGACAGAAGATGCTGGGGATATGAAAACACCCCATTCCACCCCATATCCCACTGAGATATAACATCCCAAGCACTGGTGAGAGACACGCAGAAAAAGACAGACAGTCAGTCTAGAAAAGCACAAAGAGATTTGATCACTAATCAGAGACAGAAACCCATCTGAAAGTCACAACTGTCTCTGCAGGCTCTGAAAGACAGAATTAAATTGGCTTAGTACTATATTCAAAAATGAATTTAATTAGCTGACATTAAGCAGGATAAGTTTGCAGTACCATGTTGCTCTGACAAGCTGTCTCCAGAAGGGTAAGTAGAAGGTAAAATCTTATTTTTCAGGATGAGATTACAGCCGTGCACTGAGACAGAAGGTAATGGCATGTCTGCTGAGGGCAGCTGAAACTTGGTGCTGGACATTTCATCTCACACTATAAAAGGATGGTATGTGATAGACGAGCCAGAAGTGCAAGTTTCAGATTCTGCATGTTTATTCATATGGCTATGCAGCCTCATCCTCCTTCTGCTGTTGCCACTTACATAAAGAAGAGAACCTTGGTGTATAACCCCTGCCAGGAGTTTTTTCTCCAGTTTCTCTCAGTCAGAGCTGTTCCCTGGAAAGACTACGATACCCTAGGTGCAATTTATTTATTTTTGTTTATAGGAGAGCAGGTTGGTCCCTGGTTGGAAGAACGAGGTCTGTGCAGGGGGCAGTGTCTGTGCTCACTAGGCAGGCTGACACATCTGTCAGCTGCTGGTGTGTGTTTTATGTGTTTTTCACCCACAGCACCCCTGCTCTGCTCTACCAGGACTTCTCCACATGTACGGGAACCTGCACATCACAGTGCAGCCTGCAAGCAGGGTGGTGGTGTTTGACAGCAAATAAAAGTAAACACAAACTATGGCAAAAATGTAGCTGCACATAGTGACAAATGAAGAATCAATGGTAAAATGCATACTAAATCCAAAGAGTTTCCCCAAGGAACACTTGGAGGAAATAGAACAACACATTTCAAAGGAAAAGTCCCATGAATACAGGATGTAACAAGCCTTGCCTTCTCATGCCTCCTTGTATTGATAAATTTAGTTCTGGAGATAGGCATCTCACTGTCAGTGCTAGAAATTCTGCTTATTGTCAAAGCAGGCACATGCATCCCAGGGTGTGACCAGGAAAGCTATTGCTCACATCACTTATATCTCAGCTCTGTCACACCAGAACCAAGCCAAATTTACCAAGCAAGCTTCATCCATCCCATTAGCAAGTCATTAAGGATGTGTTCTTCCATCCCCTGACAAAAGTGCACAGCAATATGAGATCTTAATTTAGGCTGGCAGTGCCCTTCTTCCTCCCGTGACTCCTCTCACCAGGAGTGTATTTAGGCTGTGTGACCTTGTGTGGCAGCTCACAGATTTTGAGTGCAAGTACAACACACTGCATGCCCTTCTCTGGCACCACATTAATCACCCTACTTTAATGACTTCAGCTGATAAACCAGCCAGTGTACCCAGCCATCCTGCCCAGTGCCTGCATCCACAGCAATAAATGAAACACGCCCTTTCCCATACCCTGCCACCGTGTCATCCAGCAGGAGAGAAAAAGCCACTCAGAGTCTCAGCTGGCAGACATGGGAGAAAACCCCGTTTTACCAGTAAAGAGACCCCAGTTTTACTAGCCATTTGACAGGTGGCCCTGAATTTCTCTGTTTTTTTCACATGGAAGAATCCTATTTCTTTTCAGCTACAATGAGAACCACAGATACGAGATACCACTTATTACTGGGAAGTATCTACACCACCTATTACTCTACATAGCTACACATCAGAACTCCCTTCAACTAAACAAACATAGCTACAGAGAACATATGATTTTGTAGTATTATTTCTTAATTATTTCACTCTCTTCCAGGAAACTCAAATCCACAGCTGAGCACAAATAAAGACACGAGATCTTTATGATAAGAAAAGCAAAACAATGGCCTGACATGACCTAACGAAAGCACAGGATACTACTCCCCCAGGGTAGAAATCTCCTTATTCCAAAACTTCCTTTCAAGTGTTTTGAATATGTTACTAAACAAAGAAAACATGACATTCACTTTTGCAAGGCAGTAACATTTTTTTTAAATAGTGGCATCTGACATTATTCCATAAATCATCCACAAAATCAATGTACTTTATGTCAGATGGGACCTTTAAACTTAAGAATAAAACAAGTTTAGGACTGAATTGCAATGCAAAGATACATGTAATAAACTAGATATGTCAAAAGCTTCAGGGGAAAAAGGGTTGCTGAAGGTTTAACATGGTTTAACACAGTGCACAAAGGCACACAGATTTACCTCTGTGACGTTAAGTGATGTATGGTGCTAGGAGTGCCACCAAATCATAGGACTTGAGAAACAGACTGAGTTCTTAGCCACCAGTGATTTCTTATCTGACCATGGAGGGCATCTCACAATCTGTCTCCATCTTTGATCCCTGTGATAACATTTCTTTCCTCTCCTCTTCTGTCAGGTATTTATGCTGTAAATTCAGTGAGTTTGAAGATGTAAAGACAAGGAAGGCTACATCTTCATAGAAGACTTGAGATATTACCACACAGACAAGAAAAGTCATGGTAATAAAAAAATCACTTACATGACACAATTTTAACATTTTACCATTTTCACACAGCTTCCTATCCGGAAAGTATTCTCAAAGGAATTAATTCAACCTTCCTCCCAATATCTCTTTTGTAACCTTGTTTCCTATGTAAAAAAACCCTGCAATCACAAACTGTGGGTGATGTCACGCCTGTGTCTATCTGCCTCCTCTTAATAATTTCTCTAAAGGCATTCAACAAAGAGGTAGCAGTCTCAAAATTACTCAGTTGCCAGGAGGTCCTTCCAATTACAACTTAAGCTTAGACAGGAGAGAGATGGTCAGCATTCATGTAAAGGGAAAAATCTTCCATGTTGAGTCAGAGAGTGCAGAACTTGCAGATAAAACAGACGTACTGAGACTCTAAACAGTGTCAAAAGCTGAAGCTCACAACTACAGGTGCACCCATATGGCTAAAATCAAAGTGGGAAAGGAAGCAAACTCACCCACTGGAGTACACTGGCCCAGCTACCCAACCATGATGGACAGTTTGTATCTGTGGTCTGTACCTCACTAGGAAAAGCCTACAAAGCTCCCACCACCCAAGTGTCTCCCATGGAGTTTTCTAGGGAGGACACAGTGCCAGCATTTGAAAAATCCTGAAGCCCTCAGTGAGAAGATACTGCTTTAAAATGGTGAGAGGAAAGCCTGGTAGTTGTTACAGAAGAACATACGCATACACACACCCCTGAGTACTCATTACAGTTGCAAAGACAAAATTCCAAACCTGCAATAATACAATATTGTCTCTCTTGTTCTATCACAATTGGCTGTTTCAGCAAAATGTAACAACAAAATCAAAATAAACACCACTGATGAACTTCATGCTGTCCTCTCAAAAAGCAGTGCCTGCCAATAATTACATTCATGCTACTGCCACTGCAACACAGGAAAGAAGGATCAGCAGCAGGTAAATTATAAAATTATAACCAGCAGCACTGAAATGATAATCTTATTTTGCTGTAAAAACTAAAAAAAAAAAATTAAAAGGCTATATTCTGTTATACATATTTGTGTCATTAATTATATCAAAACACATCTAGATTTTGATGATACTTCAAATATACTGTGTAATGAAAAATACAATGAAACAACTTTTGAAGTAATTTATTACTCATTCCCACACTTTATAAGAAAACAAATATTTTATTTATTTATTTATTTTAGGCTAACAAAAGCATCATATTCTGAAAGCGGTCATTTCCTTCCACTACCAGTTTGTAGCATCCTGCTTCCATCTCTGCAGTTTAGTAACTCAAAGTTTCATCTGCTGGTGTGAGGGAAAAGATTTAAATGCAACTACAAGAAATGGCTTGTAGTTGAAAGACAAATGACAGCAGGATGGAACACATAACAGAATATTTTAGAAGTCTAAAATTTTTCTTCATATTGATATAATATGGACAACAGATGGGTTTTTAAATGCAGCTCTCGATACAACTTTGCATGTGAGAAGGAAAATAATTTGGAGTTCACGGGAACAGGAGCAGATTGTTCTGTGAATCCAGTTGGTGTCATTCTGCACCCTTAAATTCTCCTGCAAAATACTGTAAGCAGAACAGCAGGAGTCCCAAAATTCCCCATGCTGGCTCCAGCTCAATAAGCCATTCCTATTCACAAAGTATATAACCATATACTTAACTTCAAGAGAATGGACCAGTGATTTCACTACAGCTTAGGAATCTGTCTGAAATTGAAGTTTCTCTTAGGGGCTTTGCTAATGAAACACCAGATTCATCTGGCAGATATTTGTGCTGCATTTCTCTCATGCCTTGGCTGCTGACTGCACCTTGGTTAGGTTATTTTTCCTCTTAAGTAAAGGAGATGGAACTGGACTCCAAAGCCACATGTAGCCTGACTTTTGCAATGACTTCTATGTTTAATACCATAAATAGTATGAGCAGAGGTGCCCATAGTAAATGGCACAACTATTGGTCACTCTGAGAATGGTCACTTAAAAACAGACACAAACAAAAACAAAAATGAAGGTTCAAACCCCGCAGTCAGTTTTAGCACAAAACCCCTTACTGGCTCCCTAGGGATCAATGGCATCTGTCTACAGGACATCTCTGTAAGATAAGGAATGGAACTGACATGAAGAGAACACTGCACAACAGTGACACTGCTGTGCCTCACTCATATTGATGAATATAACTCACATGAAAATCAGTGCAAGGTGGTGTGAATCTGGCCCCAAACTCATGAGCTGTGTAGCAGAACCAGCTGTGGGTGCTGAGTCCCCACCCAGCCTGCTAGTCACTGGACCATACTTCCTTGGGTAGAGGATTACAGTACATACATCAAGTACAGCTGTGTACTGCTGAGGTCCTGTGGTCACACGTCATAGACAGTAATACATGCCACCAACATAAACTCAAAGGTCTACTCCATGCTTATGACGTTGTCATTTCTAGTTTTGATGCAAAGGATTCAAATTCCAAGTGCAAACACATGCATTTAAAGCAGTTTTTCAGATGGGATAAAGTATACATTGAAGCAGCGAGTGTTATTCTAGTTTTCAGAGTTTCTTTGCAAAATGGTTATAAAAAAACTATCATTACCATTTTGAATCTGCAAGAATGACATGTCAGCAGAAACAAAAAGATTTCTTTCTCACTATTGCCATCAGGCACCTTACCGCATGCAGTATGCCAGGAAAACAGACTTGCTGCAGGAGGAATTGAACTGGCACAAGCACAACAGAAAGGACTTTAATCTACAAGCACTGCACTGTGGAAAGCAACTGCACAAGGAAGCATGCTCCATGCAGATAAGCCAAATCTTGCATGATGCACCCAAAAAAACAATTCCACTCTCGAAGTAAACCTTGCGACAGACATCTCCAAAGTTTGGGAAGGTTCAAAACCAGGGCCTGCCAAGGTAAAGAAAGACAGCACATATTTTTTGCAGGGTGAAACCTGTTCTCTCCAATAGAGAAGGGTGTTGTATTGGTGCTTCCAAAGAAACATGCACCATGGCAACAGCACTAGGGTGTTGAACTCACCTTGGTAAGACTGATGGTGTAATCAACACAATCCCACAGCCAGCCTTGGCTACAACTGAACAAAAGCTTTTGCTTCTCATCCCCACAAACAGTGAAACCATTCTGACTTGTAACCTGCCTCTCCCAAAGCAGTGGCAGGTTCACAAGGGACTGGCTGAGGGGCAGCAGGACGGCAACAAGCACAATCACAAGAACCAGGCTAACGCCTTCAAATCCATTCCTGAGATAAGGAGCTAAGACCACACACACACTTAGGCTACATATTATACAAATTTTATACAGTATTACCTAGGCTCCAATTTTACACACACAGCAGCTCTGCAGAGGTTGTTTTGCAGCAACACAATGCGGAAAAAGGGTGGCCTTTGCATGGCTCCAGACACAGTACAAGGTACACAGTACAGAGTTAAAAGAAAATAAGTCTGCAATAATGAGAAGATTTGTTTAAAACTCTCCCATCTTAATCTATTCTTTATTTGTATCAGACTTACCGTAAATTTGTTCAAGTTTTTTTTTTAAATGCTTCAATCTGCTAAGAAAAGTCTTCCTGCAGATGGACTGGTAATGAAATACAAATAGAATGCTTAATATGAAAAATGTAATGCACAGCATATTTTTTTCCTTTACTTATTTCATCTTAATTTGCACTTGGTCATTTTCATGCTGAGCATCTCATTTGGTTAAATAATTAGTGTAAATTAAATTTCACCTTTTTTAACAGGCAAAAATTGTGAAACTGGGTTGGTAATTGTTTCAAATTTTGCCACAACATGGAAACAACTTGATAACCTGACAACACTTAAGTGTTTGAAAGAACAAGATACACAAAAGCAAGGGAAGTGAAACTGTGTACAGTAACTTGAAGGACAAGAAATCCCTCTGTGCAGAGCCTTATGACCTGGAGGGTCTTTGAATAGATCTGAGGATCTATTCAAAGACCCCAGGATGTGAGAGTTTACTCCTGAGCAAGCCCCTGCCTGCTCATGCACAGAGATACACCCCCTCCTCATCCATGCATCAGTGCCACTCGTGGCAATTTACTTTCTTCCATCAGCAGCCACATGCTTACCACACTCCGCTCACTCACAGATTTCAACAGAAATTGCACCAGAATCAAGGCCAGCCCACAACTCCCACAGCACACGGTGAACAGCCCTCACACCTCACAGGCACTGACCCCAGCTATGCGGGACAGTGCCATGGCACCGTCCTGTGCCCGCACAGCCCAGCTCACGCGCCAGCTCATCCCCCAGCTCACCTCCCCATCAGCCCTCAGCCCACCCCTGGCTGCCCCCCAGCAAAATCCAGCAGGCACAGGCGAGGTATCACCTGACAAGATAAGGCAGCAGAGAGTCACAACAACCCCCTCTGCAGCCATGCTCATCTCATGGATCCTACCAAAACACAGGGTGGAAACTCCCATGGGTCCCGTGATGCTCCCTCTGACTCTCCTGTCTTTACAAGTCATGGCTCTTAACAAAGCCACAAGGACTTCTCATCCAAAAGAGTAAGGGAAACTCAAGCAAAGTACACCCAAGTAAAGGACACTCAAACCCTCCTAAGTAGCCATAACAGCAAAGTGTGCCAACAAAAATTTCAACAATTTTATATGATGTTCCCACACAATGTTCAACTGTATCAAGTGAATCATGGAGTTGCAGAAAGGACATGACCATTAGTCAGACAAAACCCACTACAGAGTCAAAAGTAATAAATATTGGAGTTGATAGAAAGAGAAAGCATTTGATTAATTTTGGTTTTCACCATGCAGGTTCAGAAAAATGTCTTTCTCCACCCACAAACCCGCGGTGCCCTCATGTGCTACTTTTAGATTCCCAGCTCTAAGCTTCTGCTGCTCTAGCAGTAACGTTACTATACAAAACTAAGTCAATTCAGTACAATAAACGAAAATTCTCCAGAAGACTGAATTTTTTTTTAAGTTTTCATAAAAAAGCAAGTTTCTTCTGAAGGATGTACTGACAGTCCAAGAGAAATCCTTCGTTTGGAAAAAAAGGACATACCAAGAGCAACATGGTTCACTTCCTTATAAGCGCCTTTTCAGCATCCCTTGGCCATTACCTGGATGGCCTCCAGTGTGAGAAAATACTCATTTCCGTCTGTGCTTGATCATCCCCTGTCTCTGGGCTGAGGTTATCAGCACTCGCGCTGGCTACAGCAGCGGCTTACAGAGGCTGCTTGTCACTGTAACATCTCAGCTGCCACCTGTGCTGAGGCGCCACCAGCCACTGTGTTCATGCACACATGGCAGTGCAGGAGACCATCCACATCAGCGCTCATTTTTGGCCATCTCTTGTTAATAACAATAAAGTTTAAAAGTACAGGAGTTTATACCCCTATGCCACACTTTGCAGCTCTTTCATTTCTAGATAAGACAAAGGAAAAATATATCATTACTTGGCCAAAATGAGAGGGAGAAGGACAGGTTGAAAGGGAATTCAGGAGCACTAAACCATTCCTTTCCAAAATATCACTATTCCTAATCCTTACCTAAATACCTGATATTCTTGCACCTTTATCTCCTGACATTATTATTTAACATCTGTATACATGTCACTAAAGCAAGAAGTCATCCCAGGCTTAACAACTCAGCATGACTTTGAAGATCAAGCCTAAGTTACAGCAGAGAAAATTGTCAAGGAAATATTATTAAAGGAAAAATTAGCTTAAAATCAATTGCTTTTATTCTAATGCATTCATATAATCACTTGCCTCTCCCTTCTATAAACTGGTTGTAAAATCTCTTGAGAGAGATGACTGTTGTGTTGCACACATGCCTAATGATACTATAAGGGCATATTAAAAAAAGGAAGGAGAAAGATTCATATAACACTTTACAGGGGCAATCACAGCTCATCAAGATATTTTCTTTTACATGTGAAATCAGGCCCACTCAAGGGAATTTTCCCATTTTTTATCCCAGAGGGAAAAGAAGGTGGGGGGTGGGGAGAATTTGGTGTGCACATATACAAAACCTTTCAAGAACTGCGCATGCTTGAGCAATTCACTCTTCTGTCTGTTAAACATTCCCATCCCAAGACTTTGTTTCAAGACACATCCTCCTAATGAATAGCTGGACCTTGTCTGTAAAGCTGGGAGTACCAACACACAGCATGTCATCTCAAAACCCAGTCATATCCTATTCTGCAAAAGGTTGAGTGCCATTATTTCTTTGCCTATCTTGGTTCTTCCTGCTAGCAAGCATCTCACCGGGCATGATTCATGTTACATAACTCCAGCTTGTTAAAAACAACAGTTATGCAGCTAGGTGGTACGGAAGGTTAATGAGGTAAATCCAGAAGTCGCTTATTACAGAACCCAGACAAAAGCTGCTCCTTAAATAATATGCCTATGCAACTTTAAACAAATGAATAAGCTACTGCACCAGCACTGTTTACATTCAAAGTAAATTAAATCTTTCAAATTCAGGATCCTGTACACTAGACTACTCGGTGCCACTTCTCACACCATGATATGCAAACTCCCTAGTGCATGTGTGTTTTAGTTTTCAAAAGTGACCCACTCCCCTCCTCAGTCATTAGAGAATAACAGCTGAATACTCACTCAGTCAATTTCACTCACAAAAACACTGTATTGCTTTAATGTTCTGGATGACTATGCTGAGATAAAATCTTCCTCCCTGAGTTAGCAGCAAAATGCTTGTGTTTTGCAAATAACCATTTTCACTCATATCCCGCTTTTGGTTATGATGTGTAAAAGCAGCAGCCAGAGAGGGTTAAACAGGCTTCCCGTCAATGCTCTGCAAGAAGCCAGCCTCTGTACTGCAGCAAGGCAAAGAAATCTGTTCAGGCCCAGTATATTCAGCATTATTCAGCACTATTGGGACCATATTCCAGGATCCCTCGATGCCCACCTGACAGTGTGTCCTCTGCAGTAATGCAGTGCTATGGTCTCCCCAAGGCAAATCATCACCTGACCATCCTGGTCTTTGCAGCTCAGCTGTGTCCAGTGACACACTCCATGGAGCAAGCAATTGCCACGTAACTGTATTCTCTTCTCAGTCACTTCTCCAGGAGGTAAAAAAAAAGGAAAAATAATAAGAAAATTACAAAGCTCATATTTCTGGCATCACCACCCCAGCAGAGCAATAGGGAGGTGAGTGGCTGCCCTGGGGAGGAGGCAGCAGCAGTGGGGGCCTGTGCGAGCACCAGCTGGCTGCCAAGCCCAGACCTGAAACTAGGTCTCAGCCCATTCGACCGCAGGGGAAGGGAGGGGGGGAAAAAAAAAAAGAAGAAGAAAAAAAAAAAGGCAGCAGCACTTTCTCAGAGCAGGAAGAAGGGGAGGCCACGAGCGTTTCCTGTTGTGCAGCTGAAACAAGCAAAGACGTCATTACACTTACGCTCCCTCAGGGTGTCAGCAGATTGAGGGCCAAAGTTCAGTCATTTCCAATGCACCGCAAGGAGGGAGGTTTGGGAGGAGAAACCAGCAGTGGCTTTATTGCTAACAGTGTTCTCTGCACTTGCATAGCAAAACAGCTAAGCAGTCAGCTGCAAAGTATCGTATGTGACTAGAAACAATATTTGCTCAGGAGCCGTGCTGCTCTTGTTTTTCTTGTACAGCTTGTTAGATTGAATATTACTGCAATATAGAAGTAGAATGAAATATTACTACAATATCAAAATGTACTAAGCATTTTTCTGCAGCCCATACTTTTACAAGCATCTGGAAATCAAGCCTTACATTGCTTTGGATCCCATGAAATAAAACATGTCTTGTAAATGCATCAGAGGCACAACTAGTGGGTAAAACTCCAGGATTCCCTTGTCAGATATGGCCAACATCCTGGCAGAGTGAATACAGAGGTTTCTTTTCAAATATGCCTCTGTCTTTCTGAAGCAGGTAATATCCCACCTTAGGGAAAACAGTGAAGATGCAGGAGTTGGATAGTGGCATGTGGATGTCCAACATTTGGTAACTGATTGTCAGCCAGGCTGTCCATCTAAATGTAAGAGAATCAGTATAGCTGGCAAGCACAGGGGGAATCTGGATTGCAGTCCTACCCACCATTACTACCTTCTTAAGCTAAATATTAGAAAGACTTTTTAAATGGAAAGCATTGACAAGAATCCAAACGAGATTCCTGTCAGAATTTCAGGAGGTTTCAGAGTCTCCACCAATCACTGGAAGCTTTAAAGTGCAGTCTGAACAACTACCTGTAGGAAATGCTTTGGTTATAGCTGATCCTCTCTTGGGGCTGAGGGATGCACAGGCTTACAGTACATTCTCACTCATGAGACACATTCTAGATCCATTTTTGATAGTCTCTGAACAATGACTTAAAACACAGTGATAAATGCAGTCATTCCACAATAAGCATGTCCCAGCATACATCGAATGTGACAGATTGGGCAGCAGTGCTACACTTGATAGAAGTTGTTTTTCAAATAGAGGTACTTAACAAACCTCAGTGAAAAAGCTTACAAGGAGTTTGGAAAATGCTCTTCTAAATTCTCATACCATCATCACTAGCTGAAGAGAGTATTTTTGCCTTATTTCTGCAATAACCACCCTGTGGTCACACTGGGAACTGAAGCCAGTTTTCAGCCCTAGTAATTCAGCTGAAACTAGAGAATGACCAGTATATCTTGGATATACTGTATCTTTCATGGGACATAAGCAGTGTCACTAGCTAACCAAAACTGATCAACTAAAATAAGGTCAGATATAATATTTTAATTACTTATAAATGAAACATTTTGGATATATTTTCAAACACATTATTCTACAAGGATATGAGCCAGTTTGGTTGTTTTCTGCCCTATCCTTTAAAGGTAAATTTTTCAAAGGTAACTTATCTCTAGAATTCATTGCCAGGCAGCTTGAAAAAACCTCTATTGCTTCTTTTTCTGACATTAGCTTGAAAACCTAATCCTGAAGGTTGTCAATCTGGCACTAAAAATCAGGACTCTTTTCAATACAAAAAAAAAAAAAAAAAAAAAAAAAAAAAAAAAAAAAAGCAGAGAAGTTAGTCTTTGGTGTTGACAATGATTTGTAGTACACAGGCATCCACTGCAGCGAAGACATTTTGGATTAGCCCAGTCAAAGTAATCAGAATCTCACCCTTAAAACTGTGGTTGCTGGAACAAAATCCTGCCCATATTATACACAGCAGTGGCTGTAAGTAGTGAATAATCTCCTGAGAAAAGGAAAAAGGGGGTGAATCTTCAAAAGTACTGTAAGAAAGTTTCCACTGGGCACAGCATCCTAACCAACATATACAAAAGCCATTCGACTTTCTGAAATCCAACCACCTGGTACCGCACTCACTCAAAACAAACTTGGCCAGCTATTTTTAGACCCATGTCCAAGAATGAAGGAAATGCACCAACAATTTGTACTTCTGACCATACTGAGACAGCTGGCACACGGCACAGCAGCAGCACGGGGCCAGGCTGCATAACCACCAGGCACTGCCACGCCGTATCACAACAGGCTTTTGCCACACACCTATGGCTGCCTGCTGCAATAGAGTGTCTGCTAAAGAACACAGAATATAACAAGGAATAGCAGTGGATTCACACACCCATCCATGTCCTGAGAGTTAATTTTCATGTAATTACATCTTACTGTCCCATTAGTTGATAAAGTATTAAGCCATCTCTGCCATGGTTTGAGGTCAGAAAGTGGAATATGCTCTCTGCAATATCCAAATATGACCCTAATATTTTTAAAGAGCTGTATGTATTGTATTGGGTTTTATTAATGAAATGGCTGAAACTTATAGCAAAGAGACAGATGCAAACTGTGACCCAAACTCACTAGCAGTGCCCTGGCTACACTGATGAAAACACTTGCCTTTTCACTCCAGAACAGGTAGTGGTTGTGGTAGGTACAAATACATGTGGAAAACAACTCTTAAAGTTGGCTACTTACAAAGTATCTAACACCTTTAGTGATCCCCACAAACTCAGTTACACTTTTACCCTTTACAACACATCCGCACAATGACTTTTAACAAAGCCACTATAGTGTATCATTTGGGAATCAAATTATGTACAAGGTTTTTATAATTCTTTCACTTCCATTTGAAGAGAAGTGCAAGTGGAAAAGCCATTATCTTGCAATTTTTTGTTGTTGAATTGTCACCTCACTAAGTGAATTCTCTCAAACGATCCTACAAGCAGATAATTCAAATATCCTGCACCAATTTTATAACGAAAATGAGGCAAACAAAGATGACAAAGTCCAAGCTGCTAAAACACCTGATAGCAGGTCATTATTTATCTTCAAAATATGTGTGGCAAAAAACAGAAGTGGGAGCAGGGAGGGCTTTTTTTTCACTGCGAACCTGGTGTTCAGCCTAAGTAAGCAGTACAGAATGGAGAAGAGTCTGCCCATTGCTGAAGGGCACAATCCAACCACCAATGAAATTCCCAAAGTATTCCCCAGCATTTTGTCTCCTCATTTACTGCACTCAGCTGCCCCATGCCATGCTCTCCTGCCCCAGCAGGACACTGCCACCAGCACTGGTCTCTCAGGCCAGGTACGTGAGGGGATCTTCAGGCATAAGGACGAGCAGCCTCCCTCCCATTCAGAAGCTGCTGGGAAAATGTTACATTGCCAAGAGGAACATTTTAATTCTATGGTAAGGATTTGGTTTAGGATGAAAACATTAAACTTGAAATGGGATGATCCCATATAGTGCAGATGTGTGTGAGGGTCCGTAGAGACAAAGTGTGGGAGTGTATTTGTGTCTGTGGTGTGTCTAAACACATTTACATACACACTTGTGCACATGGGAGTGTATAGATACAAAACAATATGTAGACATCTAAATATATAATTATGTCTATATTCACATTAGAAGTTTCTATATAAAGTGCTTTGGCTAAGTGGTACCAAAACCCTGTGATTGTAACTACCTTTTATAAGCAATGGCTAATGGAGATTCTTTGGGCAAAACACATTAAGTCCTGGAAGCTAAGTGGGGGAAAAGCCAAGCCCTTATTTTGTTGCACTGAGTATTTATATTTTATTTCATATGTCTAATCAAGACAAACCAGATCTGAAACGCATATTTAGGAACCTGAAGTTTTCAACAATAAGTAACCTAATTTCCAGAAACCAAAAGCAATTGCTAAAATACTTATTTAAACTGCCTTCATGGAAACAAAGAGAAAACACTTTAAAAATCTTAAAAATATCAAATCAACTTGACTGCTTCTGTATCCCATTAATTCAACAAGATCCTAGGCAACAGTAATATTTAGAATAAATATTTTTCTTATGGGAATAGCATTTTCACTCAAATTGACCAGATGATATCAATTAAAAAACAAAGATTAGATACAGAAAATACATCTACTGACTTACTTAAAAACTAAACTGTACTTCAGTCAGCACAAAGCTTGTTTAAGAAGATATTGACTTTTTCTTTTAAAAGTCTTCTTACTTCTAAGGGGAAAATGGTTTTTTTTCCCCTTGCAGTATTTTGAACTAATTTCCATCCAAATGATGAAAATCTGTCTCCTAAAACTTCAGAGAGCACACCCTACTCAGTGTAAAACACTGCACTCCTACACAAATATAAAGCTGAATATACCGAAGGCAAACCTAGTACTGATTCCAAGTTCTGCACTTGGCCTATATGCACACCTTAAAAAAAAGAGAGGAAGATGAAGAGCAATATAAATAAATACAATCCAGTGATATAAAAATACAGTAACTTTCTACGCAATATACCATCTGTTCCTCCAGAAAAGCATGCTGCATCAAGCCACAGGGGCTACGGCTAAGAAAAGCCCTTGTAGAAGAGCCAAGTTCAGTAATGAGCAGTTTCAGAAGCTGTGGAAAACTGCACCAGCCACCACAGTAAGGAGGCAGCCTGCGATACGCTCAGTGGGAATCGCCATCCCCCCGTGCCGTGGGCTGGGGTTACCCGAGCTGCCACAAGGCCCTCAGAGAGCGCCCCAAATGTTGCAAACCCAGGGTCAGAGGTTCACAGTGTACCAGGAAAGCTGGGCTGGGCCATGCTGCGGAGCAAGCGCTAGCTGTTTGAGGATGTGGTGTTTTGCTATGGGTTTTTACGGGAAAGTTTTGTCTCCAGAGTTACAGACACAGTAAACTGGATTTCCCCATCTACTCCACAGACCACACCTCCACTGCTGCTGCTCCCTTCTCTTGTACTGTGGATCTAGGATCAGCAAACAGAAATAGCTTCCAGAACATGGGAACAAGCTCCCTAGTACGCCTGCTGCCCTTGAGGCACATAAAAAACAGGAGCTGCTGCTGCATGCCAGGTGCTTGCTCACTGTTGTGTGCCTTACAGCAAATAAAGCGAGCGCCTTCCAGCCACTTGGGCAAAGAGGCAGGCAGGAGAGACCCAGATCAAAGAAGTGCTAAGGGGTGCTCTGTTATGGTTTAGAAGGCCAAGTTAGGTGTGCAGGCCTCTCCTTCCAGCTGGCAAAGTCTCAGGTACTCAGGATTATGTAGTAAGAATTTCCTTCTGCCGCTTCTATTGTTATTCATAATGTGTGTGTTAAAAAACGTATCCGGCCTTTCCAGACTTTGGTTGCATTATCACACCAAACACAGGCTTTAGAGCAAGGTCTAAGTTTTGTAAACCATGCTTACAGAGAATCTGCTTGTGTTCCCTGTCACCAGCCCCAGAACAAAGGACAGAATCACAGAACCTTGGGCAATTAGGAGACCGTACCCAGACTGGAGGGGATTTGTGAGCCAACATTTTATCACAGCTCTCATTAATAAAATAATAAACTGTGCAATTACAGTGGGTTGTACACATACCTTAGGGTATGCAATAA
The DNA here is from genome assembly GCF_023055355.1 of Agelaius tricolor. Classification (NCBI taxonomy): domain Eukaryota; kingdom Metazoa; phylum Chordata; class Aves; order Passeriformes; family Icteridae; genus Agelaius; species Agelaius tricolor. The sequence continues at coordinate 52,989,297 of NW_027269261.1, forward strand.
GGCACAAATTTAGAAATGGAATATTTCCAACAATCAACAACAACTTAAACAGGCAAGGATCCTTATCAAACAATTAGGTTACTCAAGAACTACTCCAATAACTGGCCCTTTTTGCCCAGGGTTATGCATTCTAGAACCATGTCATAAGCTTTCGTTGAACTAGGCTTTTTCCTCTTCCTTTTTTATTTTGTTTGTACTGTTAAAAAAAAAAAAAAGCTCATCTCCCCTCTAATCCACCCATCAGATAAGGTGCAAAATTGTATTTTAAACTATATCCAAAAATGGGGAACTGCAAAGAAAAACTCCATTATCAAGGATAACCTAATTCAGTTTGGTGCTACTGGGCTACAGATGGAGAAGCAGATACATAGGGCAGGTGAAATACACCAATAGGAAACATGACACAAGAACCATGCAAACCCTTTGTATAGATTGCTTTATCTTTCTTTTTATTCTGAACCATAATGGAAACAGACAAAAAAAAACCAAAAAACCTTTCAAATTATGTCACTTGAAATAAGCAGGCATCAGACCTCATTAAAAAAATAAAAATAAAACAGGTCATCATACACAAACTGAAATTAAATGCAAGTTTCTCAAACCTTAATCATTCCAAAACCAAATAATGTCATTTCACTGGGGAGAGAAGCACACAGGACAAGATACAGCCCTGGCTCCAAGCAAGTTTCTTTTTCAGCTGGGTTATAACGACAAATAATAACCAAAAAAAGCTAAAACCACAGCTCTAAGCCAGTCAGTTGCAACACTTTCACCTCCAAGTTCATGTACTTTACATTCAAATCACATGAAAGCACCTTGGGGTACATAATGTATAATTTTTTTTCTAAAATACCTTATACCATCTGGCAATGTAAAGATCATTTCTGTTGAGAGTGCCTTTCCTTGTAGGTCTTCTCTGCCTGAAGTATCCAGAGGCTGATTCCATGTAGACAGTTTTTCCAACAGTCTCACCTAGTGTTACTATATTCAATGAAACGCAAACCTTGCATGCTGAAGGTTTCCATTTATAGGCTGGACAGTCACGAGAAGCACTATTTCAGCAGTACAAGTCCTACCTACAGCTGATGACAAAATCCTGGCCTCATGAAAAAAAAAAGTCAAAATCAATAACTTCCCATTCTGCACTTTTATTAGTCAGGACACAATCCCAAATGACAGACTTTTCATTATATTCACAAGAGACAAGGCAATTCACATGGTTTCACAAGCTCACAAGCTGTGCCAGGCACAGTTTGGTGTCATCTTCTCAGATATGGGGCACTGATTAGAAAACTGTGAGATGAGGGCAAGACAGTTTTGTGTTGGCTCCAGAGAAAGCGAAGCTCCAGCAACAAGATCCGTGTTGGCACGATGCTTTTTAGAATAGCTTTGATTTCCACCGCCTATTTGCGTGGTTAGTCTGCTCATGGATTGACTTTCTGGTCACTTTCCTAGAACCAAGAAAGCTGGCAGCACCAGCTCAGCCGCAGTGTGGAGGTGCGTGTCCCAGCAGAGCAGCAAGGCTCAGAGAGCACCCTGCTCAAGGTGACACTAAAAGTGTCAGGCACCACCCATGACAGGGCCTGGGGAATGACCCTTCCACCTTCTGAGCAGCCAGAGTGATGTGACTACATCCTTCAGAAATATGAGGATGTAAAAGGAATTCAAAGTGCTTCAGCTTAAAGGCAAACATCCTTATGGGGTCCAACAAGACCTTGGCTGAGTCAGTCAAAGGCAGCTAAATGGGGCCATGCTCACTTACTAATCCTGCTGCACCCTCCTGGCAGCAGAGCACCAGAAGCAGTGGATAACATTTTAGAAATGCATCTGCATAGACACTTGTGAAATAAATGCTAACAGTCATACATAAATAATTCAAATAAATTTATTTATTTAAAATATTTCCTTTGATAGTTAACCAGCAGCAGAAGTTGAACCTACATGGAATCCAGGACAAATCTTCCTCCCAGTGACAAACAAGCCAGACCTCCAACCATGAACTCTCATGAAATTATTCCAGGTATATTGCTCTATGAAGGAGACAGGACATGACTAGAGGTAAAAGCTATGATCACATATATGTACATGAGTCTAGATGTATACAATTAGACATGCATTCTTAAATATTTCTTCACACAATGTGGCAAACCCTCTACATTTTCTGCTGTAATATGTTCATTTCTATGGGAAAGCATCAAAGCAGGAACCAAAAAAATGCATTTTTGGTTGAGATAAAAAGACAAGTATAATCCCATCACCTACATGTGACACCGAATTAGGCAAGGAAACTGAAACACGGCTGTTTTCTAGCATGTGAATCTGTAAACAGCCATCAAATGTATTTATTACACTTTTGGCTCACCAGACAACCCACTTGACTGAGAAAAAGAAAATCAAAATTAGTTTCATTTACTCCCCTGCTTGCTAGTTAAGTGGGCTGAACTATGGAGATTAAATGATACTGCAAAGAAATTAAATCAAAACCATGCATAAGCAAATGTAAAAATAAATACCTTCAAGCACTGAGCAAGGTAAGAAGCATCATATTCTGTGCGCAAGCTACCTGTGGAGATGTCAAAGTTGGAAGTTAGAGGATGTTACCACTGTATCCCTGAATGGGCCTTGCATAGGATCTTAGTTACTCAGTAATGCATGCTTGTATGACTTGAGAAGGGACAGGGATTCTAAAGACTGTTTTACTAAAATTCTGTAGGTTAGAGGGACACTTGATCTGATAAAAATAACTTCCAGTAGGCAATTATAATCCACTGTCAATCACATTCAAACCTCCCATCCCCATCTTATTATCTTCCCCTCAAAGCCTCATCCTCAACCAGCATGCATCCAAAACTGTGTATTTAACATCCCTGTTTTCTTCCTTAATTAATAAGGTTGGGAGTGAGAAAGAGAAAGAAAATTAAAAGGTTGCTCTCATATTCACTCAATTTGTGGAAAATGAGCTACACTGAAGTTTTGAAGATGTGTGCATAAAGGAACTCCATCGTCCCATGTGTCTTTCTCTTTCCTGCCATGCACAGGGTGATCTGGGGAGCAGGGGAAGGGAAGTCAGGGTACATCTGCTGCAAGCTACTTCACTGTTCCTACAGAAGAATTAGCCAAGACTCCAGACACACCATTATAAAGCATCACACAGAGGACATACACCAAAACTAAAGCAAAGGTTCTTCCTGTACACTCATCTTTCACAAGTGAATGTGTCCAGTGCAGCCTCCCATCATGGAGCATTCGGGTCTATCAGCCTCACATGAGGAAATCTGTACAACCCAGAAGCAAAACAAGCATTTCCAAGGTGACATGTAAACACATCCTGTCCTTGCTCCAAAACAAAAATTTGGAAGACCTGGTATGTTTCTACTCTCTTCTGTATTACTTTCTCACCTCTCCTTCAAGCCTGTCATAGGTAATAAACAAGAGTGGTTGAATTTTTCCCATGAAGAGATCACTAATTTAATAGAATCACTGAACAACTATATGAGCTGAGCTAAAAAACAAAGCAGAGCAAATGAACGTATTGTATGTCATCCTTTTGCCTCCCCACAATTCACTGACCAAAGTCCTGTCAGACCAGATAAAGGTGCTGTCATACTACTATATATCAGCTCCAATTTACCACCTTACTTGTTTAGAAAAAAAATAGCTGACTCAAAGTTGCCCTACTAATTACTCCAAATCATGCAGTAGTTTTACTAATGCGTGGCTGACTATAAAGTTCTTCACCAATAATTAACATTACTCACTACAATAAATTAGGTCAAAGATGAGTACAATTTGTGCACTTAATTCGTAATCAGGTAAATCAGAGATTAAAAATATATTACATATCAAACATGACTGGACCAACTTCAGTGTCCTCTTGATCCCAACATTTTCCACCATAAAAACCAACTGCAGACGTAGCAACACTGCGTTTGGTATCACTCTAAAACAAATACCTTTCTGTCAGTTTGTATTTCACTAACATCATTTCATCCCAAGCGCATTATATAAACTACTCCTACCCTTACACTTACCACAAATTTCTTCAGATGTATCAGTAACATCTTGCTAAGCCTGTATCAAAATTCAACTGTACCTCACAAATTAAATACATGTAGCTTATCCATTATTTAAACCTTAAGAAATCAAATATTCTAGCCAAGCAGCTCTGTGAAAATATTCACTAACTTTTAAAGGGATTTTGCTACTATTGCAGGACCAAGCATAAAATAATGGAACAGACTGCAAGTTTTGTTTGACACGAATTTACTAAGAATGTTGGAAGAAATTAAATTCACATAGCTTTGAAGAGATTTTAAAGCAAAATCTCTTACTCAAAGAGCCTAGTATTACAGCCTCACCTGGTGATCAAAACAGATTATCATATCAAGACAGCAGGAAGATGTCCAACTTTATAGTCTCATATTTGATATTTAATCCTACAGTTTCTACCAAACTGTAGAAACTTTTTTGACTTCTACAGGACAGGGTATTTGGCTGTAGGAGTCTATGAATGTCCTGCCAAAGATAAGTGCCTTTTTCACTAAAGAACTATTTTACTTCAGACAAATGCACTTAAAAGGCTTTTCATAAACAGTTTCAGAAATTGCATTCATAAACATAACTGATTTTAAATGGAAAAAAGTCAAAAATTGTCCATTTCTATTGTTACAGAAGACCATGAAGTGTATTTGATTTTCTTTTCTAAAACATTAACACAGCAGTTTTAGAAATTCAACTCTCAAGATGAATCAGTGTTTCACAGGTGTCACACAGGACTCAGATGAACACTGTCAGCATGCAGAGGTGTCAGTGAACCATGGGCCTGCACGATGCTCTAGGGCGTCTCTTTCATTGCTAAGGCTTGTGCAGAAAGAAGGGAAATCACATCCAGTCCTCAGAAAAATTGACAACAGTTAAGAGCAAATAAGGACATTATTTTTCAGCTAACTGAACTATTTATTTTAGCTGTCTTTGAGAGACAAACAACATAAAACTCCACATACTTCTAGAACTTTTGTAAGCACACTACACACAAAATGAACTACACTGACCTGTGAGGCTGGTAATAGATGCCAGTAACTTAGGTCTCTGTTGAATACTGACTTTGGTCTAAACTGAATAGTTTTTGCTCTAACTAAATAGTGTCACATCTTGTTGTCAAGGAAGGGTAACCTCAGTTATTATTTCATACTATTCTTTCTTGATGCACTACACATGTTTTGTTTTAATGGAAGCCACAAACACAAATACATAAATACAGAGAACTGGGACTTTTATCTTACTAAAATAAACAAAAACAACAAAAAAAACCACACCAACATGTAACAAAACCCCACTGTCTAATAAGACTAATTTTGATAACCCTGATCCTATGCCATTAGATTTTTTTTAAACTTAGAGCTCCTTTCTGCCTAAGCACAGATGTTGGTCTATGGAAAACCTGCTCAATAAATAATATTATTTCGACAACATTCTCTGATGTTTTATAACTTACACTGTGCAGTTAGAACTTTCTTTCAGCTTTTTACATTTCTTTAGCAATACTACTCTCTGTACCCACAAAAGTCTAAACTTCATAAATTACAGAAAACAACTTGGAACTTTTCTGCTTCATTTTTTTTTGAGTATTTTCTTATGAAGAGGGTCAAACTCTACTCTATTGCATTACTTTTAAAATGTCACCTGACACTGTAATTTCAATTCCCGTTCCCTCCTCTAGTTTTTACTGTTCTATTAAACTGAACTATACATGCAAATTACCTAACTGCTTTTCTTTGTATGAAATTTCCAACAAACTACTACCTGAAAGAGAAACTCTCTGTAGCAGTCAAACCTTGAGTTTCTCCTGTATGACACAGCAGCAATTAAGCTAAGCCTTTCAAAAAATACTGTACATTCTTTTCCCCACCTTTTTTGCAACTTACATAAATCCAAGATTTTAGCCAGAGCTGCAGCAGTTCATTAGGAGTTACTTTAGTTGCAATTAAGTGAACTTCCACATTTAAGAACAGATGTATTCTTTACTATTCTTTTTTTGGGTGTGCAGGATCAAATTTCTTGTACATGAATTGCATTTTTCAAGCTCGGTAAGGGTATTAGGGCAGAACTATCAACTAACAGGAAAAAAAAAAAAACAAAACAGAAAAACAAGAAAATAATTTTATGTAAAACACAAATTGAGGTGCAACAAAACAAACCCATGTGTCTATCAAGTGGCCATAAACTCATTACCTACTACATTATTACATGACTTGTGGTTACCATGCCATACTTAGAAGGAACTTTTCTGCTGAGACCAAGTTTACACTGACAGCGATAGAATGTGCATAAACAAACTCAGAAAAAGGGGATATTATCACTATACAAACTGGTCATATCAGTATCACCATGTACCAGGGGAATTTACATCAGATAATTAAATCCATGTTTATACACTGCATTACTTTCAGAAAAGCACCCAAGTGGTACGCTTTTGGGTAGGCTTGCCCTGAGACTCCCATCCAGAGAAAGTGAAGGGGGAAAATGCAGGCACAGGTTTTTTCTTATTCAAGTAAAAGGCAATATCCAGGTTCAAAAAACAGTAAAAGAGACACATCCAGAGCAGAACAAGGAAATAGGGAAACATAAGCAATACTGTAACCAAAACCAGAGTGGTCCACACCCCACTGCAGTTACCCTGGCATACAGAGAACAGAGTGACCATTTTGCAGATGCACACAATGTGCCTGAAAGACAAATGAAAACAAGCACCCAAAATTCCCAATACCTCCTCAGAGCAAGAAGAAGCTTTTATGTTTAGACCATATCAACGATGGCAAGAATTTAATCACAAGACAATAGAAAAAGGCAAGTGATTCCTGACTAAATTGCATATGGTACTTTAATGTCTTATTCTACACTGGGGCTTTTGAAACACTGTATAAGATTGTTCCCCCTACCTATATCCTCCCGCACCTTTTCAGGCTCATAGCTTTGGGAAAGAGAGTTCTCAGGGACAAAGCTTACTGGGGACAACCTACTACGAATGAGTAAGGAGGGTAAAGCCAATTGTTTAATCTATGAACAAAGCAGAATGGTGAAATAAGATGTCCATGGTACCTCCCACTTGCTATTTTAGTAAAAAGAAAAAATATTTAAAACACCCAGATGTTTCCAGACATTAATATAGTCTTTAATTTCACTAATGATTTCTTGAAGTCTAAACAGGGGCTTGCTACTTGGTTGTCATGGAAAAACTTCTAATATTTCTATTTACAGTGGATTTTTTCTCTCAGGCTGTCAGACCAGCATTTTCACAAGTCCTAATTTCACTTGAGAATTAAAATTATGGCTGCAATGAACTGCTTTTTAATATTTCCTGCTGAAATAGGGGAATCGTTGCAAAGTCTTACGAAAATTTTTAAGCACCCAGAAGAGAAAAAAGGCTGTGCAAAGTTGCTATTTCGCATCAGAATGGTACAACCAGCTTGAAACTTTCATTGTTCTATCATAATTCTGTGCTGCTTTATTTAAATGTAGCATCCCAAATTACTGACTGAATGTGTGAAAAATACCATTCTGTATTTTCCATCTAGCTTACACTTCCCCTTGCTGTTTCTTCACTTTTTCAGCAACTGCTAGATATTTTATTGAAGGGGGAAAAAAAGAAAAGAAAAAACAAAAAACCAAAACACCCAACCAAACAAAAAAATCTTCAACAAACAAATGGTTAAACTACAGAAGAAAGCCAAATAACTAAAAAAATATTTAATCTGTAGCTTGCTACTTCAGAGATGCTGTTTAAGAAATCTTGAGAAAATTAACCTGCCTCTTTAAAATAAGAGAATTTTTAAAGCAGTTTCCTTGTAACTTATCGGACCTTTTTCAAATAACAAAGGTATGCAGCCTCTGCACTCAACACTGCTGTTCAACTCCCAAAAGTATTAACAATTAACTCTTCCTGAAGCCTTTAACCCGTAAGAATAATAATAATTATGCATTCCTCCTGCTTGGAGGACCAATAATTTAAAGCCACATACTGACAGTCTGAGGTAAAACGGATAAAACATTTTCTCTTTACCCTGTGTGAAGAACATTGACATGAAGAACCAACTTTTCATGGGCCTGATTCATGATGGGGCAGAGGAAGCCAGTACTCAGCTCTGGCAATTTACCTGCAATCCTTAGGCAGAATCAACTATAAGCAGGTAGTACTTGCTGAGCTGTACAGATAACTATCAATATTACCAACCACAGCTTATTATAAACCCCACCACACTCAAATTTGAAGGATGGCAAGCCATATTTCATAACCCAAGTGATATTACTGTGACTTATACATTACTATGACTTGTACACAGGAACACTCTTAAATAGCAAGCATTTTTCTCTTTGATGGGTAAGTATTGCAGTGTTTCACTAAGTAAACCACTTCAGCCAAGCACACAGCTCCTATATTCGCACTACCTTACCCAATATGGTTAAACTACAAAAGCAGTAACAGTAACTACCCCTTGCTGTTGACCAAAAATGATGAGCAGAGGGACATACAAAATGGTACTCATTACTTTCACTTCTGTTTAAATCCAATTCACCTTTATTCTTTTTTTTTTAAGCACCTAAATAAATGAATAAGCAAAGAAGTTTGGCAAAATGCTCAACAATAAATGTCCTGCTTAGCTACAAACATGCAGATCAGGGTCATAAATTTGCTCGCACAACTAAGTACAGCCAATGGTATTAGAAATAGTTAAAAGTCAAAAAAGAATAGCCTTGTAGGGTGCCACCACATAAACTAAACATGATATACTGCCAAACACTCAAGTAGACACATGTACCATTATTCAGCAAGGACCACATGAATGCATATGGCTCTCTGTTTTGTCTTCATAGTAACAAGAAGGTTTGTAAACAGATCTCACATATGAGGCAATCTAGTCACTTGAGAATCTAATAATCTGCCTTTATAAAGAAGCATTCTGCACTGTTGCCACACAATTGGACTTAGATACACAGTTAAAAGTCCTCTACATTTGTGCTTTGGGACAAGTGCTGCTTGATTCTATCCTAATCCATATCAGTGAGGTTTTAAGAAGTCACCTCAGTCAGGACGTAGAAAACTGCTATGCCCAACAGCCATTGGAAAAAAACATCAACACAACAGATACAAAACATTAAAAATGCGGATTGTTCGATCAACAAAAGTAATGGCACACTGATTTTGTACCGTATTACTGCCGCCTTTGCATAGCTGAAAACCACAGCAATCTTCAACACATTTGCAGATGACAGTAGTACTTCTTAAAACTCACGTGAAAAAACCCTCTCAGCCTATTCTACAACACTTGACTTTTTGAGAAATGAGACCAAGCAAAAAAAAATATTGAAGAAAGTTTCAGCTAATCCATACCTGAAGTTTCAGAAATATCTCCTGAGTGGAAGGATCAGTAAAGATTTAACATCTAAGTGTAAATAAATATAAACCCCAGGATATACTGCATCTATCTAAATATGTCCATGTGTTGCAAATCCAACAGGCAGAGACTCTCCTATCTTCGAAAAACAGATGCACTTTTTCAGCATGTCTGTATATCATCTTCACTATCAAAAATATTGAGGATTCCACACCGCGTCCTGATAACCTGGGGATCAAATTCCTCTGGTAGTCAGTGGTAATCCACAACAACAACAGAACTTAAAACTGGGCCCAATGAATTTGTACCTCGTTAGACCAGTAGTTCCTTTAATCTATTAATTACTCCAATTACCCGGTGTCCCCAGAACTCCTGACGATGATGACCGGAGCCCCCTTGCGCTGGGAGCTGCACGAACACTCGCCCGCACACGCAGCTCCGGGAAGCAGAGAAATACAGACCTAGCCAGCAATGCTTCTCCTCTGCCACCCTGACCACTTTGTTTACTTCTTTCGTAATAGCTCTCAGTATAAATTCATTAGAAAAAAAAAAATAAAGAAAAAGTGACACCCTTGAGTCAGTCAGCATAAAACGTTTAGTGCCCCCTCTATTATTTAATAATGTACAAACCCAGAGAGATTTAATATTAAAGTAGGCTTCACTTTAAAATGAGACGAGAGAAACTATTTAGCTAAACGTTTCTGCTGAACCTCATTAGTATTTCGATTACTTTAGTTTAAAAAGCTTTTTAAGAACTATTGCCTAAAAAACCCCAACTCTTTAGTGTTTCAGCAGAAGTTTCATTTCTGCAACTATCATATAAAAAAAAAAAACTCTAAAAAAAAAAAAGTTTGACCATTAGTGCCAACTAATAAGAAAAACAGAACCCTTTTCCGGGAAATTAAGCTCTGAGGAGGTTTATCGTTGTCCCGGGGCGAGCCGCGGCCGCCTGCCCACGGAGACAAGATGTGCTGGCCGGCGGCCGGCCGGGACCCCGGGCCAGGCGCGCTGGGGCGGCGGGGCCTCCCCCCGGCTTCCCCCCCCGCGGGCCGGAGTTCTTGGGGACACCCAGCACCGGGAGCCCGGACACCACCACGACCCACCCTCCGTCCCCTCCGCCTCGGGCTCCCTCTCACGAGGGGAAGGCCGTGCGCCGGGCCAGCCCCTGGCAGGAAGGTCGGGGCGGGCTGCGGGGCATGACCCGGGATAACCCGGGGCTTTCCCCCGCCTCCCCCACCGCCGCTTGACCCCGACGGCGGGGACACGGCGGGGACGCGGCGGGGCAGCTCGCCGTCCCTGCCCGCCTCCCGGCGCGGAGCCGGCGTACGGTGGTGTATCCTATGCGACAGGCGCGGATGTGCCGCTTACATAATCCCCGCCGGCCGCACACGTACCCCGCATTACATAAGGGATCGTGCCCCCGCCGGCCCCCGCGGCAGCCCCGCCGGCGGGCGGGGGGACAGAGGGAGGGAGAAAGGGAGGGACCCGGCGGCGGCCCCGGCCGAGCCCCTCGTTAACCCCCTTCCTGTGGCGTTTACACGTCATGGAACATTCCCGGAACGGGCCAACGTCCCACCCACTTCAGGGAACAGTCACCGCGGCGCAGCGCGCACACGCACTCCCGCACACGCACCCCGGCGCGGTGCCGGGTGTCCCCGCACACACACGCACTTTCCCCCGCGTCCGGCACCCCCGCGGGGACGCGCTGGCAGCCGGGGCACGTCCCCTCCCTCCGCTCCCTCGGGCGCCCTGCCCTCCGCCGCGCCGGGTGGCCCCGGGCGCCCCCCCTGCCTCGGTGCCCCCCCATCCGCTCCCGGGGCGCCGGAGGCCGCGCTGAGTGCCCCGTCGGGTCGGCCCCCCCGCGGGCGCCTCTCCCCGGCGGTGACCATGCCCATTCCCCGCCGCAGGAGGGGATTACGCAAGGCAGCCTTCTCCTCATCTGCATACACTTACAAGCCGGGTATTCCCCACATTTCCTAACGGCGTGTCACCGACAAAGGCCTGTCCCCGCCGTGTCCCCCTCCTGCGCCGGCTCAGCGGGAAGGGCCGCCGGCCGTGGTGCCCCGGGGACGGTGCCGGTGCCTGCCAGCGCCCGGAGCCGCCGCCACAGAGGTGACTTACCGGTCCGGCGGTTTTACAGCCCCGCCGGCTTCCCCCGCCGGCGCCCTCCCGCCGCCTTGCCCTCCATTTACCCCCGTAGCCCCGGGCGGCACTCGGAGCGCCGGCCACGGACCCCCCCGCTCCTGCCTGCCGCGGCCCGACCCCAGCCCCGCGGCGCCCCGCACCCGAGCCCCGCCGCCCCGGCGCGGCTGTCAGCTGGTGCCGGTGACAGGGAATGAGCGGCGGGCAGGGAGGAGGGGGCTGCCCGCAGCAGCCGGTGCTGCTCACCTGGGAAATCACCGAGGAGGAAGGAGGGAAGCCCTCCCGGTGCCCTTGTTGTTGTTGTTGCTGCTGCTGCTGATCCCGCCGGGCGCTCGTGTTGCTCCTTTGCTAAGGGCTCGCCCGGAGTGAGGCGGCTCGCGGTGCTTCTTTATATATAAAGACAGACAGAGATATTCCAGCGGCCAAGGGGCGCCCGCTTCACGCGTTTATCTTAAGGCAGGTCATTCCTCTCCCTCTTTTTGGAAAGGCTCATCACCATCTCCCTGACAGTGGCGGAGGGGCTGGTGTTGCACGGGGGAGAGGCGGAGGCCCGGGAGCCGCAGCCCGCCCTGGCCGCGGCGGGAGGGAGCGCTCCGCGCTGCAGGCGGCTCCGCCGGGCTATTCCTGGCACCACTTCCCAGAACAGAAGTTACAGGGCGGCGAGCGCGGAGCGAGCGCGGGGAGCGCGCCGCCCGTGACGTCACCGGGTCCCCCCGCGCGGCGGCGGGAGCGCTCCCGGGCGCGGTGCTGGGCGCTGCCCGCCCTGGGAGCTGCGCGGGGCGGGAGCCGCGGGAGCTCCGCGCCGGGGAGGGCGCGCACCGAGGAGGCAGGGCCTCGCAGGGCGAAGCCGCGGCCTCTCCCCGCCGGCGGAGATCGCCGCTCCCCTCCCCCTCCCCGCCGAGGGAACTCCCAGGAGAGCCAGTCCCGACTTGCCGTGCGCAAGCCGTGCGTCCTCCCGGCCTGAGAATTTCCTCCGAGGACGCGGGATCCTCCTGCCCCCTCCCCTCCCTCCGCTTCCTTTCTCTCCCTCCCCCGGCCCCTCCACCCCCTCGCTCTCGCCCGGCCGAGATCGCGTTATCTGTCAAGGCGAACAATACACCGCCGGGGCTCCCCGTGCCGGCCGCCGGCCCCGGCTGTGCAGCGGAGCCCGGGTCTCCCCCGGGGGGGGACCACCCCGACCCTCGCTCACCCTCAGCACGTGGGCCCGGAGGAGGGGCGCGCAGCGGGCCGGCCCGGCGGGGCTCGCCGCCGCCCCGGAGGGCAGGCAGCCCGCCGCGCCGCCCCGGGCTGTGCCGCAGCCATACGCATTTATTGCAACACCCGCCCGCCGCCAGCGCCGCGGCCGAGCGGAGCGAAGCGCCGGCCCCGGGAGCGACCCGCGCCGCTGGGAGGGAGGGCGGGCGGGGGACGCGGGCGGCCGCGGCGCCGCACCGGGTAACGGGGCTCGCAGCCCCCGCCGCCGCTCACGGGGCTGCCCGCGGCCAATGGGGGCCCGCAGCGCCCGGGGCGGCGGGAGGGGCTCGGCCGGGCCGGGGCCGGCGGCGGGGTCGCTCTCCCGCAGCAGCCCCCGGCCCCGGGGCAGAGAGGCGCTGCAGGGGAAATTCCCTCCCGGCCGGGCGAGGCGGTACCCGTGCTTCCTTGAGACATCCCCCTGCCCTTCCGCGGTGGTCGGGAACCCAGCACGGGTTTTCGGAGCCTTCGCCGAAGCAGAACCTGGCCCTGGTCCCGCACCGACACACGCCCCGGGTCCTGCCGCTCACACTATCTTTGAGTTAGTTAAGCCTGAGCGCGATTCTGGGGAACAGCGTTTGTATTCCTGAGATTTGCCACGGCTGCTTGGAGAGTGAAGCTCAACCGGCTGGTTCCCTCTCCCGGCCGCTCCGGCAGTGCGGGGGTCCCTTGCCTGGCCTCGCCTGCTTTGGCTTTCCCCTGGCACCGGAGCCCGCTGGGTTTTTGACAGCAGGTCTTCGCTTCCTTTTCAGAGTAAATTTTCTTTTGGGGAATCCATTCAGCCGCGTTTACAGGTTACTGGAAGTTGATTTGAAGTGATGCCAACTCGCAGCACCATCACAGTGACATCGAAAGTCATACTTGGCATCTGAGATTATTCTTTTGACTGAAATCAAGAAAAAAATCTGTCTCGTGGATGAAAAGGAAAAAGTTTATACATAAATCCTGAAAACAATGGTTCTTATGGTAGATGCCAGAGTAAATAAAACCATTATTTCATAATTTTAGTAGCTAAGAATTTTAAGTTGTTCATGTATCTTTTAGGGACTAATAACAACTCAGTGCTCAGAGCTGGCAATACAGGGACATAAAAGGGCATAGAATCCATTAATAAAAATCTCATGCTACCGTGGTCTTTGGCCCCTGTTTATTTTTGTGACCTCTGAGTCAGGTTCATAGTGCTTCATTTTGCTCAATTCAGGAGATGCAGGATACTCTTAGGATTTCTTGGGGTTTCCCTCAAGTTATATAGGCACAGGATGATGTGACCATAATTTCATGATAAATTATGACTTCTTTTACAAATGAGGCTTGCTCCTACAAGCATGTTCAATACTGAGAGGGCTGAACAAAGAGGGTTTTGCTCCTTGTTACATCCATGACATGCGTCTGTCTTTGTTTTCCTGATTTTGGTGTGATACTGTCATTCCTGACACTGAGTATTGTTTGACTGGAATTATTCTGTCTGAGCAAACATATTGACTTTGGGCTTGTGATCTTTATTTGATGTCATGTTAGAATAAGTCAATAGGAAATGGGAGTGCTTAGGATTTGTTTCAAATTGAGGTTTTCCCATCCTGCTACAAGAGCAGCATTTATCTCTGCCCCCAAACGATGGCTGCCAGTATCTTCCCCTCTGGGAGGCTGCAGACTCCTGACCAGCACCTTTGACTTCTTTGTGTATGCCCTGCATTGTCATCCTCTCTCCTCCTTCTCACAAGACTCCAGAAGTTCATTTTTACTGTCACAGAAGGTACAGCAACAAGGTTCAGTGTTCAAAATAGGAGTTTGTTTACGATCAGTCTCAAAGCAAAGTAAAAAAATGCTTCTCCATAATGCCTTTCAAAATAAGGGTCTTTTTCCAATTACATTGGTTACCTCAAGAAGCCATACTGTGTGCGCTTTCCCACATTCTCTTGGTATTGCACCATCTGAGCCAAAGCCATTTCCTTCACTGTGGCTCTACAAGGTATGTGCTGGAGCTACAACTCTTCAGCACATTGGTGTTTCCAGGGGAGAGAGTGAAGCTATACCTGTGCTGACAGAGAGACCCTCACTGTTCCACAAAATATGTTTGGCTCAAGCTCCAGAGCAGGTTTTGACAGGCTGCACAACTTGCAGCTGCAAGGGTCCTTAGCTTGGAGGAGACCTCCCCAGCCAAAGAGGCACGGAGTCCTCACACGGTTCCTTCAGCCCTCTCCCTCTTTGTGCACGGTTATAGGGGAGTGGGTGTAACTGAGCACAGACTGACCTTCATCCCCGACCGCTGCCTCTTTCCCCTCCCACGGGGAGCAGGAGGCAGGAGCACTGTCCCACAGGGGACTGCAGCTGCGATGCCAGGGTAGTTTTCCTCCCAGACTCCTGCCACTGACTCCGCAGAGAGGCATCAGACATCTGAATCACTTTCTCTCGCCTACTCATGGCAACAACATAACTTAATGATGATGTCCTTGCTTCATACCATCCTGTCATTTCCCCCTAGATTTTTTTTCTATGTTTACACCCAGCATTTAATAAAACTATCACTCTAACAAAGAAGATAACTAAGGGAGGTCTCAGATGTAAGATTTACAGCTGTTATTTAAATATAGATTTTGCAGATTCATCAAAAAATAAGTCATTCTTAATGCTTGGAAAGCACCTTGGCCGTGACAGCTTCAGCTCACAGCAAACACAACATACAATGATAATATTCAGCAATGATGTTCATAGATTATTAAATGCTATAAATTATTCTGAAAATTTGGTTTGATCTCAGAGCACACAGAATCCATCAGTTTTGTAAACTGTGCTGCTCTCAAAGTAGATAATAGAAAGCATTACATAATTTTTCTATAATAATGCAGTTGAACTGGAATGTTAAACAACCATTCATTCCTAAAATAGCTAATGATTTTAAAAGAATTCATCCTTTCTTAAGAAAAAATTACTTTGTCCCCAAACCTGTACCCACAAGCTCATTACTATTCTTCACAAAGTTGCTACAGATAGAACTGCAGCAAAAGGGACAATTCCTTTATATAAGGCATTGATACCTCTTAACTGATTTCACTGTGAGCAGTGTAAAACAAAATTGACCAAATGTATCCAATTTTCTGAAAGTCTCTGAGGGTAGGAGTGCAAAACAAAATTAGTGGTGTTATTTTGCTGTTTAGATCCTGTTTCTTAAGGTTTGATTAAATTAGAAAATCTATGGGAAATCTATGGGAATCTATGTGAATGGCTTCCCTCATCAATAAAGATGAGGAGTTTTCTACCAGTAATGTTTAAAACACATTGTCCTTGTTTATACAGGAGTTTCCTCCCATATTCCTTCTCCCATTTTTCTGACCTGCTGTTTCTCTGCTCATCAGAGAGAGAAGGGCCCTGAGCTGGGTGCTGGGCGATGAACAGCCTGCAAGAGTGAGGGTCCCAGCCCCCAGTCCCTCCCAGGGACACATGGAGAGCCTGAGAGGGCATACCCAGCAGCTCTGGGGCCAGCAAGGAGGGTGACAAGGGAGACCCAGATGGATCAGAAGAGTCGGCAAGAGTACTAAAAGGGCTGCATTTGCCTCTGACTTTACTTGGGGTGTCAAATACATCACAATATCCATTTTAAGAGCAGTACTAATTCAGGTAACTGATTTTTTACTTTAAGAGATACCTACCTTCTACTGACCATCTCAAGCTCTTCTCAGAGATAACTAGAAGCTATAAGTTTCACATATCATTTAATATGATAAAATGCATTTCCTGCCACAGCATTCCACTTTCTCATTTGTACATATCGCTTTCCTTTTGCTCAAGTGCCATCTTATCTTATATGAGAAAAGAGGAAAAGACACTGCCATTTCACCCTCTCAACACCTCTTCCTAAGTGTTCCTTGAATCCAGGCTGCTGTATCTTGTTTGTCTACTCTCCTACGTAAACAAGGGTAATCTTTCCTCATAGGGGAGTGTGCCCATGACTCCTCCACAGAACACAAAGGAGTCACAGTGAAGCACTCCTTTATGCGCAACAGCTCCAATCTCATACAGTATCAAATGGTGTGAAGGAGCACAAGCCAAGGTGGTTAGCTTGAACAAGCCTGTGTGTAAATAACTCTGGCAGAGGGCCCAAAGGAAGGGGAGTCCTGTTTGCCTGCTAATGAACAAATGGCTGTATTTCCTGAAGGAAAAATATTTTTCTGCTATCTTGAGATTTCCTTAAAAAAAAAAAAAGTGATTTTCTCCACATAAAGTATTTCCAGATGCAGAACTAACATGCTGTGTGCATCAACTACTTGATAATAACATGTCATCACTTGACCTTGGAAGAGGGTGAAAAAATGAAAAAGGCAGAATTTTCTGAAATTATGCCCTTTCATGGGAACATTTTTTAAGCCAGTGAATCCTGGGAAACTGTTTTTTAAATAAAATTTGATTACTTTTACTCATTTTAATTTTTTTCATAGCTAATTGACTAGCTGAATAGGAAAATCTACTCTGCTGACTCGAAACTCAGGCAAGGGAGTATGTGCACTTCTCATGTGAGATAAATAAAGCTTGTAAGTTCTATAGCCAGGTTCTATTTGCTTGTCCTTTTTAACACAATTCAATTAAGTTTTGAAAGACTTTTAGGCATTTAAAAAAATATTTTGCCTTGCTGACAAGTGGAACATGTTACCAAGCACTGGTTATTTATCTTTAAATATAAAGTATTAGCTCTTGCAATTTTCTATACTGGACTCAGTTCTCCCCCTCACCCTGCCCCATTTTTTATAGGAACAACTGAAGTAAGAGCCTGCCAAAAGCATGACATGATTTAGCAACTTCTGAGTTATATATAACCTGACTATTAAGTGACTTAATTTTCTAATAGCTTACCTATTTTTATTCCCATTAGCCCTGATAGCCTTTCATTTAGCATTCTTCTCAAACAGGCAACTCTTTTGCATCATCTTCCAATTGAAAGAAACCTCCAGTGCTTCATGCATAGAGAATTTAATGTATGGGCTGGAGAGAGCAGAGGGGCAGGCCACTCTTAACAGTGAGTAGTGACACCTTGAAAACAGAGTAAAGAAGAGATCTCAAAATGGCAGGGGGAACTTTGGATAAGAAAAATTGCATTAACTAAGTTGCAGCTATCTAGAATTTCACCACATTATCCTATCTCCATAACTCCTCTGGCACATGTCATGGGAACCTTCCTAACCACATTGGTTACCTTCCTGGTTTTGCATCCCTGGAATCTTCCCACAGGCAAGCGCCCCAAGCATCCTGCAAATACTTTCCTTCTCAACTGATTGAGAGGGAAGTGTGCCACCTACTGAAGGACCTCAGCCACTTTCTATATGTCTTTGACTTTCTTAAGTTCTTTCCCATTTCTGAACTTTCCAGGCCTTCACACTACTGATTTGAATTAGAAATTAGTCTTTGGTTTATGAAAGTTTGTAAACTCATCAACTGGAAGGTCATGAATATGGACATGAGCAAATGTAATCCAGGCTGATTCCATCTCATTCATGTGTAAGCAGCATAATTTGATAAATCATCTGAAAGCAGTTACTCCTACACTGCCACTTTTTGCCAGAAATGAGATAAATATCAAGAATTATCTCTACAAATGTAAGAAAATACTCGATTTGTAGATAATTAGTAAAACACACAGATGAGGTGGCAGTACTGACATACATGTTATTTGCAGTTTAGGTGTTAGTTAGGCATTTTTAACAAATGAGTGAACAGCTTCACTGCCAGGCATTAGCTGCCTCTGATGGTGGGTGCACTTTGTTCAAGTTATCATTTGGTTGAACAAGCTCAAAGCAAACTTTACACAGCTGCTGTCATAACTTGCTGTTTGACACACCTAGAGAGTGTCCTTTGGTTACCTGAGCCTTACACCACTGAGTTATTCATGCACAGTAATGCATTATTTTGGCTACCAAAAAAGTTGGAACAGATGTCAGTGTTGTTTCAAGTGTTGTAATAGTGGATCATCATAAATAAATAATTTAAGACCAATTTATTTTATTAATATCTATGAAACCGCTCAACTGAAAAATGCACAGTGTTGAGGTTCATCAGAGCCTTTCACTTTTGAGTCAGCAATATAAATTCTATTATATGCACTACAATAGATGATCAAAACTTCTAAAATTGTGATTCACTGAAATTAGCAGATAATATATGCTTTTAAAGTTTCTCACACTTCTGTAATGAACTGATTTATTCGTAAGAAAGATTGTTCTCAATAATTCTCAATAAGAATGTCATCAAAACTTCTGCTGGAATGTAAGAAATAAAATAATGCAGTTTAGAGTAAATATCTTAATGGATTAACAGTTTGAGGATGTGTAAAATAAAATTTGAAGTGTTTCTACCAATTTTGTTAGTCTTAACCAACTTGTCATATGGTACATTAAAATCTCTGTAATACTTGAAACTGGACCATTCAAGGTTTCACATATGTAAGACATAGAAGAAAAATAAAATTCATTGTCAGCAAGAACAAAACAGGGAGAAATCTAACTCTAGACTCACCATCATGTCTATACCTACTATCAGTTAAAAAAATTCTGCAAGTCATTGCAGACAGTCCAGCAAAACCATCAGCCCAGTGACCAATGCAAGCACCGTTATCAGAGTAATTCAGAAACAAAAGGGCTAAAAAAGTGTTACACCTGTATAGATGCAGGTGGCACACACCAAATACTCTTCTGCTCAGGCACAATCTGAAAAATAACATGGTGCCATCTTTCCCATCAAGAAAATGACGAGGTTCAGCAGATTTAGCAGGCAAAAAAACCCCACTTAACACAGCACATGGCAGAAGTGTAGACCTGAGGCAGAAGAATGCTGTGGGGTGCCTGACTATGAATGTCTGAAAACAAGATTGGCCTCATTAGCTGTGAGACAATCCCTTACTGGCTATTAAAAAAAGCTCATATATGTGCAGATGCTTAGGGGTCAGTCCCTAAACCACTCACTGACTGGCAGAAGTGGGTGTATCATGGAAAAACTATAGGAGATTAAAAGAGGAAATTCTTTCCCTAGGTAGTGTAACTGGCCACACTTTGAGGACAACAAATTACATGGAGTTCTCATCTGGCTGAAATCATGGCAGCTCTTATCTTCCTACTAATTTATGGTGGGTTGTTTCAGGGGGCTTTTTCCAGTCACAACTGGCCTTTCTTTCTGCAAATGTCTGACAACTTTTGGGCTTTTAAAATTATTTTCAGTTTCAAAGACTGTATGGAGAAGCATTCAATGAAAATTTCAGTTCATCCTTGAATTATTTTTCTTCTTCATAATGGAAGAGACATTGCAGAGCATGTTGTATTTTCTGGTTTAAAATCCAAAATGCATTAAAGATCTCCAACAAATTACTGATTTGTCATAATGTAACCAATTCTAATAGCCAAAATATCAATATTAACTCTATTTCCTGAATACCACAGATTTGTAAATGGAAAATACCCAGGCAGCAAACTTTGTATTACCTGAGTTTTTAAACTTATAATATTTTTGAGCCATTGGCAGCCCAATTAGGTGTTCAGCATATGTCTTGCATTTCAGAATCCATACACCATTCATCTGGAGTAAAGAAATATGAAGGAGATGTGAGTCATTAATCATATTCAGGAAACAGGTTTCTGAAAATTAATACATGACCAGTTGCCAGTAAGTAACCATCTGCTACATATATGAAAAAAAGTATGTTCTAAAGCTACATATTTTAATGATAGTTTTAAAATGTTCAAATTGTAAATGGTAATGGAAACAATGTTTCTCTAAAGGAATGTCTAAGATCGCTCAAGACCCACCAAGGGCAGCACAATAATTCTGATCAATGGGAGCTAGGTAAAATTGCACAGACAGTACAGTACAGACAAGTCTGAAGTCAAGCTGGTGTGTAAAGGCATAATTACTGTTAAGTGCAGGAATAACCTTTGTGATTTCAGTGATGTTCACTTGGGTTAAAGTTAAACAAATGCTTAAGTGTCCTAGACTTCACAGTTCTGTGCCCTCCATCCTTTCTCACAGGCATTGACATTTCTCGCACACAGGAGCAGACATACAGTTTGGCCCCATCTCTAGTTGACTATAAGTATGCAAGTACATGGTTTTCTTAAGTTTTGAAAATTTTTGGATTTTTCAAGCGGGTGGACACTATTAATTCAAAGAGGCTACATTCATTGGAGGTTTTCTGTTAACAATTTGAGTTGTAATCTCAGTATGTGTCACCACTGCATCACTGCTGGGGGAAGGGGAGGGAGGGGGGGCAAAGAGTCGAATTGTGTTCTTGGTCAATAAAGACATTGTCAGACTGTTTAAGAAGCATATTTACCCAAAAACTAAGAATGGAAATTGCCAGCACAATTACAATGTTTTGGCAAGGAACTAGCATGAAGCCTGGGAAAAGTATGTTTGTGGATACCAACATGTATAAAAAGAGATTCACTCCTGGGCTTACAGCAGTGCTCCTTCCTCAAGGTCTGTGGACTGTAGAAATTAATAAAACAGCAAATTCAAAGTTCTGTCCTAATCTTCACTTAAACTGTAATTATATTTGAACAATCCAGAAACCTTTTATACTGCAGAAAGGTTGGCAGCAGAGAACCCTATGTGCTATGAGCAATAGGCATTCACAGCCATATAATAAATTAAAAACAAACCTCTCTGCTGCAGGTAGGTATAAAGGTCTGTTAAATATTTTAGGTGAAATTCTTTTCTTTCAAAAGATCAAAATTGCATCTTCAGCTTCTGTGTACAAACCAAAATATGACTAAAGATAGTTGATGATTGTAGGCAACAGATATTCTAAAATGTAATTTAACTCTGATTTTGGTCAAAAGATACAATGTAAAAAATATTCTAGCAGCCAGATACAACGAGAAGTAGGATATCTTATGGTGGGGGAAAAAAATCTCTGAAACCAACAGAACAGATTGGCCAGTCCTCTTCAGTACCAGTCATCTATTCTCATCCCAGCAGAACTTCAGAGATTGGTAGGTATTAGCCATTTACATCAATATAACAAGATATTGCCTACATACTCTGTACCCTTCAAGATCCCACAACTGAAGAAAAAGGTTTGTGGAATGCCTGACAAACTTGTAAGTACTGAGAAAACAAAGAGTTTCAAGTTTTGCTTCAGTGAAATGCTGTTAGTGAAATTATGAGTAAAATCTTCTGGTTAAAGAAATATTTGGGGCCAACAAATCAGGTATCTGGTGAACTCAATTTGTCTACAGTTTGGGATCTTCACTTACACTGTCTCGGAACTACTAGCTGACTTACAGTGCAGTACTCACAAGCTTTTTTATATCCCTTATCTACCTCTCCAAGGCCACAGGAGACAGGACAGCAATGAGAAATGGTGCAGAACTAGATTTTTCCTCCATACCCTAGGTTCTGCTAACAGAAGAGGTTGGTGAGGTTGGTATGGAAATCTGAATCCAAACCTATTTAAAGATATTTAGGCTTTTTAATTAGGTTCTCTTTAATTTTCTGCAGGACTCGTACAACACAGAAGACAACAAAGCTATTGCTATAGTAGTCAATGAGCCAGGGCCCATCCCTGAGGATTTGTATCTTTATTGCCCTGTATCTTTAATGCTTTCCCAAAATAGTGTGGCACCACACACACACTCCACCTAAGAGAATGAAAAGATGCCAACCAGCAAGTTGAGGGCTGGCTGGCAATGTACAGAGGGAAATGAAGTACATATTGGCAGGAAGTGAAAAAATAAAGTTATGCTGGATGGGAAGAGAATACTGAGAAGGAAATTATCTCAATTCAGGAAGCTCTTAATAATATGTTTAAAAATAAAGCATATGCTTCAGTATCTTCTTATCAATAGCCTGTGTGCCTCAAGTTAGGCACATATTTGAGCATCTTGCTGAGCTGGGGCTCTGCAGTGAAGTTTCACGAGCTACTTAAAGTGACATAAGTCTGTGGTGTCACTGAGAGATGTGAACCTCCCCTTCCTGATGTCCCTAGCCCTGTTGTTCCACCACCTCTCCTCTCCTGGCAGTAGAACTTGTGGGAGCTGCACTGCCAGCAACATCAGCAATGCACTTGCAATGGGGGTGGAGGAAAAGAGCAGGTAGGGAGAGGGCAAGACTGGCTTCTTCTGCACATGCAGCTGAACTGGACACAACTGAAGACCATACCCTGTGTGTCCTCAGCCACTCCACTCCTCTTTTAGCAAAGCTAACAGAGAATTCAAAGTCATCTTGGATGGCCGGCCTGGGCCTTCACAATCTTTTTCTGAAGTGGTTAAATAGGCATCAAAGCTCCATGCAGACATGTTTTAAGATACATATCCTTCTACACGATTTAAAAGAAATTTAAAAGTATTAATTTGCATTTGCAGAACAAACATTTCTAAAAATTGTGTTTGTTTTTTTTTTTTTTTTACTGGAGAAGTGCCTGACAGATGGTTTGAGTGAGGAGTGGCGAGGCACTTAAACAAATTTCCCAATGTTCTGTCAGCTATTTACAGTTTCTGTTGCACACATTCATCGTTCATAATCTTTCAAAAAATTCAACTTTACCTTTCAATGTATAAGGAAGAAAACATTCTGATGTCCCATACTGATACCACTGTATGATACTGTTCAAATTATTGGTCTCCATCATTCAATGTACAGTGCAGATATAGATTGGTTCATTAGTCAGGATGAGACAATAAAACAGCTCTAACTATTTAAAACCTATTAATCTGGATAGCACCATTAGTATAAGTAATGATTTATTATTACCAAATTAAATCCATTATAAGTATCTTGAGTATCCAATCAGGTTAGTAATAAACTGACTAAAGCTATCTACCCAAACGACTGTACTCCTTGATGGAATGCTTTTGGGATTGCTATGCATTAATCTGACTTTTAGTGGGCTGTACTGTTATTTATGACTCTGATAAACTGACTTTCATAACATGTAGGACAGCTAAACATTCTAGAATAGTTAGAATGGTTTCATAGACTCTGTGATCAATATTTTTTTTCTCTCTTTAGAGGGTAAAAGGCATTTTCTACCATATCACAGTTCCATCAGTTAGATAATCCTTGATCAATACTAAACCTGACTATGTATTTTTTCCTTCAGATTTTACAGGACTTATGTTAAAGGAAACAGCAATGAAGACAGAACTTAAAATACTTGAAAAAAAACAGAATGTTAAACGGATATTCCAGATGACAAGACTAACGTGTTCTCATTGTTCGCACAGAGCTGGAGCCCTGCTAGCACTGGCTGAGCACAGCACACTGGGTGTAGTAGTCTGTTGGGACAGACTGAGATTGAGATTGCCCCTCAAAAAATACTTTAGCTATTTAGAAGTGACAGAATAAAGTCACAGATTTACTAAGAAGAATTTTAAGAAGAGAGGTAGGGAGTTTTAACTATTTTTTAACTATTTCATGGAAACGTCTAACTTTTCTTGCTAAGGACATGGGTATGGGGTTTTGTCCATTAATTTTAAATTATTTGTGCAACTATTTTAAAAACCTGCTATTTCTTGTAAATGCTAAATATTGTGTAAATGTATACGTAATGCATGGTAAAATGTAGGGGTCAATTAAAAGGAACTCTAGGCTTCCCCAAAGGCTTTGCCAATGGAGGCTGTCTCTTAATTGCAGTCACTCCTGCTGTAGCATGTGACTGCTTCTAAAACTTTTATTCTTCCCAGTCTCCTGTATAAGCAAGAAAATAGACCTCTTTTATAGATGGGAAGCTGAAGGTAAAAAATTACTTCACTTTGCACTGGTAAGCAAGAAAATCAGCAAGAGCAGACCTCCCTGGTGCTTTCTGTGACCTTTTTTATAGAGTGGATACAATGTCTTTCCTTTTGGTGCCTTTCCACCAGTTTGATGGGGTTGGGATATAGGACAGCAAGTAGAATCATGAACTTGATTCTATTTATCAGAAGTCAGATGTTAAGCAATTGCTGTCATTGTCAGCGATTGCATCCCATATATATTTTGAGATATACAGATTAAAAAAAATTATTTCCCAGTGCTCTTCCTCATGCAGTACAGCTATGCTTTCACAGGGACAAATGTGGGATAAGCTGTTTGAATCCCACTGACAGGAGATTTTTGTCACTTCTTTGAACTTTTTTAATGCCATTGGAAATGAATGTGGTAGGATCAGCATCAAGTTTAACTGGTCCCCAGTTTCAGTCCAGTAACTTACTCCATTGGTGGGATTATGGGCAAGGAACCAGAACAAATACCCAGGTTCACAGGATATCAGGAGTCAACTGGGGTAAACTAAGTTGCAGCACTGATGGGCTGGCACAGAAAGAAGGGGACTGTGTTGCCTTCGTTTTCCTGTTGCTTCCATTTTTCTGTTATCTGACACATCTCAGTACTCAGCACAAGATGTTTCTTGAGGCTGTTGTGATTTTCCCCTGAAGTAAGAAAATATATGACTGGGTCTCTTCTGACAAACTGACAGGGCAATAACTTATATACACGAATCAGATTAGTTGACAGTAAAGATACATGGGATGTGTTATTTGAAGGACATGAATAGTTGTTATTTTTCAGCCTGAAACAACTTTGCTCTCCTGAATGCAAAAAACCTGCCAAGAAAAGTAGAGTGAACGCAGCTCAGTGTCATAAAGCTGACAATAAGATACACCTAGTATTTTAAACTGGCCTCTTACTCCTTTTTCCAAGGTTCAGCCATAATAATCATTCTTCTGAAAGTCAGATTGTTTTGTGGGATTTTCCAGTGTAGCATAATTCAGTTGCTTAAAAGTCTTTGAAATTCAAGAAGGAAATAACCTAATGGAATCAGAAGCAAAATCTACTGAATTTTAAATCACAGGGCATCTCTCAGGCTCACTGTTTCTCCCTTATGCATGGGTAAATAAATTTAATTTGAGGATAAGAGATGTAGCTCTCTCCCACAAAATTAATAGATTACACAGAAATGAAACCTTTTCTGACAGTCCTTCGAAGAAAGTTTTTGTTGGTTAAACTGAACAGGCTTGCACTCTGATCTTTTTTGGCTGTTTTCACTACAGTCAAAGCAGTTTATGCATCTATAAATACAGAGACATGACTATTTCATTTACTGTTCCTCTTTTAGTCTTCTTTTAAAGCAAAAGCATATTCAGTGAGCAAGTGAATTACATTATTTAAATATGCTTTATGATCTATGCAGCAAAGCTAACTATGCTCCCTGGTTTCCTTCAGTGAGGTTTCTGTGAGGCTAAGCAGGAATCCTGTAAGCTGTGACTCACAGTGTGGTCCTGCACCTCTTCCCTCCTGAAAGGGAGAAAGCTGAGGGGACAGTGGGACCACTGGCTTTCCCCTGATTTACTGCAGGCAGGATCTTGGCCCCTGTGACTTACTCTGAGGCTCACTTCAAGGCCAGACTCCCATGGAAGAGGAGCTGCTCTGGGGGAAGCCAGGCTTTCAGCCAGGCATGCAGGACCACAGTTGAGGGAGAAGCAATCCAGGCTGGGGCAGACACAGTGAGGGAGCAAATCTCATTCTGGACAGCTGGACACAGGCATGACCTGATGGTGAGGAAATATCTTTTGCAGAACTTTGCTGCAACCAGACCAGGGACCTTCTGGCTCATCTGAACAGACAGAAATTTTGCTTTTGGTGCTGTCAACAGCCTTGATGTGGCATATTTTCCAGTTTATCCAGTCTATATTTTCATGAGAAGAGAAAGTTTCCCTGGACAAGGAGGTTTTTGTTACTGAGGGAGGAGATAATGTCACCTATCAATTTCCCTGGCCATGTCTGGGGACTCCTCTTAACCAAGGAAGAAAATTATTATTAATGGGTACCCAAATCTTTGCTCCCTGGCTTAATGCAAGTGATGAGCATGACTAACTTGACATGTGGCAGAGAGTAGAGTCAGACTTGCTCCCTCACTATTGTCACATGAGCACCTTAAAGGCTAAGTTATAGAACAGTCAAATTTTCTACAGATGACCCTTTTTCCTTTGCACAAAACAAGCTGTCAGCAGCTAAGGTCACAATAAATCCTCAGTCCTGCTCCAGAGATGAAACCTGAACATTAATCTGCAAAATAAAGTATTTTTTTGTTTATGCAAAATATATAGTCATCAAAAATAATTAGAATCCTTCTCCACCCAAGCATATCCTCTAAAAAGTAAGAGAGAACAAGAAGTGGAAGTTGCAGATTATAGTCTGTTCTGCTACGTGGCAGAACTAAAACAAACTTTCTCACATACTTCATGATTTCTTTAACTCCTGGATTATTTGGGGAAAAATGTTACCCTTTCAGTTTCTTGTATCTGTTCCTTCTCTGCTCTCTCTCACCCATCTTTCATTTCAGGTCACATAAAAAAGGTTTTCCACATTTAAGTTATTTGCATATGCCCTTACAGACTAACAGCTTGATGGCAATTTGCTACCCACTTGCAGCCACAGACCTCTCACTTTGAACACCAGGAACTGAGGGAACCATGCAAAACAGGAAAGCAGCACTTGAATATTGTATTACCCATATAAAGATTAAATGCAATGGCCTATCAAAAGTAAGAGGACTCTTAGGAGTATCAAAGTAAAAACAAAGGCATTATGTAAGGACAAATAAATTATTAAGTAGATTGATAGAACCTACAATGGAAGAATTTTATTTCACTGAACTATAGACTTATATTTGTAACAAATCTAAATGTAAACTATAGACACATATTTGAAAACAAATCTATATGTAAACTGTTGATCAGTACATAATCTTCCTTATGTACTGATGAATTACAATGACAAATTTCTACCTGTAAGTGGAAGTTTCACTGGCAGTCTGGCATAGTGGCTGTTTCTATAGATTTGTGAGACAACTTGGCCAGCAGTTCTGCAATTTCACATTTGAGTTCCTTCAAAATCTTGGTTGAATGCCAACCTGCCCTGGTGACTTACGGATATCTGTCTATTTGATTTAACTCCATTTGGATCCATGCTTCTATAGCTGAAGGAGATGGGAGCAGGGACTTGAAGCAAACTGTCTTTGTCTCAGCCACACTGCCAAAGCAGTAGTGATATGTTAAAATGGAAATCTGTGAAAAGAAAACAGGCCTAGTGATTCTATCCAGTCACCCTCATGCAATCTGCATTGTGCTAAAAACACTGGGCAGGGTAATGACAACGATCACAAAGGCAGCAGTGAGGCACCTTGTGATTTGCACATCTGTCAGAGCAATGCCAGCCTACTTATGAGATGATAAAATGAGCTAAATTAAGAATGATCAGGGAACCCCATTCACATTATTGAAGCATCATACAGTAAGTGCAAGAGACAGGTGGCATAAGTGCTAAAACAAGGATGGAGAGTGTGTGCTGCAGGGAATCAATCTACTGCATTAAGGGCTAATGGCACACTCAGTATTTATCCATTATTTATCACATAAATGAGTATGTACTGTCTAGACTGCAGAGGTGCTTTCATAACTAGAATGACACTGATTACTGAAAATTAAAAAATGAGAGATGATCTTAATAAGTGAATTGAAAATTAGCAAATGGTAACAAACTCCACGTGGTATATCTGCTCAAACAAATAACAGTGGGTTTTGTTTTGGTTTTATGAAAATTACTCGATCCATTACTATAATTTTAGAGTTTGAAGAATAATGCAAAATCTGGAAAAAAGGTAGAGGACTTAGGATGCAATCACTTCCTGCCACTGTCACATACTTTCATTTGCATGCATAGTTTTCATTCTGAGACACTTTTTATTTGCTTTAATATTATGCTCATTTATTTTCCCTTTAAACTTACTGGTACATTAGTGAAAACTAAGAATATCTCACACTGAGAAAAGAATTCTGTTACTCACCATGTACTGTGTTCCAGTTGTGGCATAGAAACCACACTCTCTGCATTATTTTTAATGTTTTAATGATACCAGAACACCAGCCTTGAGTAAGTCAGTTACATGAGCTCAGGCTTGATCATGTATCATTATCAGTGCAAGCTGCATCATTACATTCAGAAGAAGAAGCGTCAAATTTTCACCCGAGACCCACTGATGGGGTTAAAATTGGACAAAAATTTTAGATGGTTGGTTGAATCAGGAACCTTTAGAGATTAATTCTAATAAAAGTAGCACAAGGTTTTTTAGGCATGCTAATTTGTTAATGAGGGATAGAAGAATGATATCAAATAAGTGAAAAAGAAGCCCTTAAGTGTTCCCACTATATTAAATATCTTAAAAAGATGACTTCTACATGAAGAGAATTTTGTTCCTAGAGACATAGGTAACCATTTAAAATTTATACTAATGCTAAATGTTAGCTATTTGCATTCATCCACATTACACTCCATCCTCACCACAGACCAGGAATTCCCAAGAGACAAATCATTATATCTTGCAGTTGATAAGGTTTTTAACTAGGTATGCTGGCCCTGAAAGAAACCTGTGTACTTCTTCCATGTGAATCCATCATAGCTGGTCAGTTTTTTCATAAGCACCAAACTGTTGTCCTGCAGTGAATCCATTACGAGGACAATGGATATGTTTTCCATGACAAAGTGAAAAACATAAAATTTCCTCAGCTGCCATTGGAAATGTCTGAAAATTTAAAAATCCCTATCTCCAATCATTTCTGGAACTATCCATGATATAATTTGCTCTGATAAGAAGGATATTGTTGTATTTAGATGCCAACAAACAAACAAACAAACAAAACCAAAATAAAAAACCCTCTCAAACCTTGAATTGCCTAGGTTAGGAAAACATAGAGGACAGTTTTGTGATTAATCTAAATCAGCCAAAATTAAATGGAGTCTTACAAAGATTTAGATTGTGTTCTGAATCATAGTGTGCCATCTGGGCTGCTCATAAATTATAAAGCTGCTAGGTGAGTGGCTGCATAAGTTCATGCAAGGCTTGAAGATGCTTGAGAATAGATTATATTTTTTGCAAAGTGTTCATAAACAGGATTTCTTCCACTCTCATTCACACAAATATTTTGGTAAAAAATTTGCAGTCCTGTGCATTTTCAATTATCTCTGGCAGTTGTATATTACTAGCATAACTAGTCAGATTTACAGTTAATATACTCCAAATCAGCACCTAAAAGCTTTCAAAGGTATCTTAATTATCATATTTACAGTCTCCAGGGTTACTTCCAGCAAAGACATCCTAATTCAACCTCTTCTGGTTCATTCAATTGCACTTTAATAGCTACCAACTATACTGCTAAGACTTATAGTAATGCTGCTCCACATCTGCTTAAACTGCTGTCTCTTCATGATGCATATGTGAAATGGACACAATTGTGTTCCTTCTGTAAACAGAAAAAAAAGGCAAAGTGACTTGTGGCAAGTCCGTCCAGTTGGTAAATCTGAGATTCATGGGTGGGAGCTCTGGCAGTCAAACTTTCCCCATGGATATTAAGCACTAGGTTTTCTTTGCAAACACCCATTTTTCCAGTGTGTCCTCTGCAGTGGTTATGAACATTGTGCAACACTGCTGTCATCCAGGAAAACAAGGATTATGATTATCTCATTCACTTATAGAGAAATTCCCATGATTTAGCTTGAATAGTTTTAAACTGTTCTAATTTTTATTTTTGTTTTAGCAAGTGAGTAGCAATAATCATAACACGAAAAAAGGTATTGTAAGAAAGTCTGAAGTAATTTCAGTGTGTTCATTTATTCCCCTTTGCATTTGTGGTGATTTACCTAAGAGCTCAAATATGCAATTACTGGTTTCTTTATGCAGGTTGGTCTCAACCTCCTGCTTTTCCCTTCATTTTCTCCTTTAACACACATTATCTTTCCATCCTCTGCAATTAATCTCAAATGACCATCAGACTATAAAAACATACAAAGCTGAACAAACAGTGGAGAAAGTTATTCATGGTTGTTTCCCTAAACCCAGTTTGCAATTCACTTTTTGTGTCACATCAATATGTGTGTTTCCTTCCCTTTTTCGTTCCATTTTGAGGTTTCTACTGTTTCTATTTTTTTTCAAGCTCTATTTTTTAAGAGAGGCTTTTAGTTATGGAGATGCAGACACATGGCAGATTAATAAGTAAGGAAATTACAGGAATAGTTTCTGTCTACCATTTCCACAGTGGCATTGTGTGTCTAAGAGCAAGATTTGAAAGAAGGCTGGAAGAGTGTAAATCAGTGAATGGGGAAGGAGTTTAATCCATCAGCATAGCCATGGACTGAACTAAAAAGGCAGGAAAGGATGCTCCAGAGGCATGAAGATACCTTACCCAAAAATTTCTTGATCATGTTCTTATTTTCCAGAATCTGAAACATTTTTGATACACAGACAAGAAAAACAAAACAAAACAAACAAAACAAAACAAAAAAGCATCAGTATCCAGGAAAACCATCCTACAGAACCATCTGTGGTGCAATATCATCACAGTAAGATGGAGACCCCCTGCCATTGTTAGCCCAGAGAAATGTGAGCCTTCAGCAGCAGATTGTATCAATGGGAAGGACACACACTGAAAAATGACAGAGTTTCCACAAGTTGCGTGAAAGACATTTTGAGGATGAGCACTAGAATAAAAAATTAGATAGAAAAAGAGCTTCCAGCTGGTGACAGAAAGAGCTTGGTTGCTGCAGTATTGTCTGGCAGATAGCAAAAAGCCAGAAGTGTGGCATTCTGCTGAGAGTCATTCCTACCAAGAGAGGAGGAATTGGCAACGATCAGCATTCCCTGCAGGGGGGCTAGCAGATGATGGGAGGCACCTCCAGGTTTGCTTGGCAGCCCAAACACAATACAAGCTTCTGCAAAAGCATCAAAGCAAAACTAGTTCAAAAAACTGGCCATGACAAATCTTTGAGATGGGTGTTGAGTCACTCCTGTCCTTGCTAGCCACTGCTGTCTCTCTGCTACTGAATGAAACATGCTCTCTCTGTCCTGGCTGTTGTGTTAGATGTGTATTACCGCTCTCCCTTGATCAGCTAAATCTTACTGCAGTTGAACCAGACAATTTTGTCATTCATAATAGAAGATATTTTATATTTACTCTATTTCCCAGTACAGCCTATGAGTTGGTTATCACAGAAAAAAAAACATTGTTTGTTTAAGAAAATTCTGTATTTTTTAGTATTTAATGCTTCCTCATAAGTCCAGGATGTC
Source organism: Agelaius tricolor (assembly GCF_023055355.1). Classification (NCBI taxonomy): domain Eukaryota; kingdom Metazoa; phylum Chordata; class Aves; order Passeriformes; family Icteridae; genus Agelaius; species Agelaius tricolor. The sequence continues at coordinate 53,021,133 of NW_027269261.1, forward strand.
ACTGAGTGAAGTACAGTTACATATTTATAATTTCAAAATAAATTAAGAAATAGCTCTTGCTGAGATGAACTTTCAGTCAGGACAAAGACATAAAGTTTTACTAGTCCAGAATTATGAACAAGAATTTGGGGTACAGACACAGTGCAAACAAGTAAGTCTACAACTTCTGATGGGCAATTTCAGGGTAGACATTTGTTGCAATTCAATTAATAAAATACACATGTGAAGTCTCCAGCACAACAATTATATAACTTTTTTTATGCAAGCACTGCTACAAAAGCGGTGTGGAGCACCACTCCCATTCCTTCTTATCCTACTAACTCCTTTGCCCAGGTGCTCAGAGGAGGTAGCATGGTGATGAACTTAGGGGATTTAAGCCATCAGAGAAATTATTTTAACAATCAACAATTTAATCTATTGTTAAATCTAAGAATTTAAATTAATAATTAAAGTTAGCAATTTAAATTAGTTGTTAAAATTACAAATTAACAAATTTTAATCTAGAAAGTTCAGGCAGACTTGGTGAACTATGCATTAGTCACTAAGTATAAATGCAAATGTATCTCCATTTACACTAACACATCACATCAACCTGTTGAGGTTGGAAGGGAACATATTGTTGAATCCCCCTGCTCAGGTGGGGTCAAGGACACCAGTTTACCCAGGACTATGTCTAGACAGGTTTTGAATATCACCACAGATGTAGAGAGTCCACAGTCTTTCCACACAACCTGTTCCCATGTGCAACCAATCTGAGAGTAAACAGCATTTTTTTACATTCAGATGGGATTTCATGTGTTTCAATAGTAAACATTCTTTTGCCAGGATTGTCTTCTACCAAAAGAAGAGAAGGCAGATCCTTAGTGTGCAGTTCCACACAGGGTTAATTTTTCTGGCTTTACAATTATTTGTGGAAAATTGGTGTGTCTTCATTTGTACATTTTTAATGAATAAGAAGCTGACTCATATTTCCCCATGGCAAACAGTTCTGCTTTTTTACTGTTCACTGATATTCCTAAACAACAATGCATATCCACCAAAGTTAATTAACACCAAGGTTGTGGGTTCAACCCCTGTATGGGCCATTTACTTAAGAGCTGGACTTGATGATCCTTGTGGGTCCCCTCCAACTCAGAATATTCTGTGAATCTTTTGACTCCAAGATCAACTCAGTTGGTTAGAGCATGGTGCTAATATCCAGCTCATTCCAAGAACTTGACAATAGCTAGATGCAGTGTAAGGGATAAGCTCTTAAACCATGACAGCAGATAATTTATAACTGTGCACTGCATGTTCCTAAGCCGTTTCCCAAAAGCCACATCCTTCTGTGAGACTGCAGCTAAAGCAGAGGAATATTTGCTCTGGTTTACAGAGGGCCATATGATCTGTGGGCAGGTGGAATACTCCCAGTCAGCAGCACACTTCTGTGCCTCAGGGCCTGGTACCTGCCTTCCCTTTCTGCCCTAACACTGTCTGATGTACTCAACAGAAAGTATATGAAACTGAGATATTAAATCCTGGCCAAGAAACACACAAACTATTACACACAAACTATTATTACACACAAACTATCTGATCCAAATGTGAAGAGAAGCTAATCTGCTTACAGAGTCCCTGCATCACTTACACATTCAAAATTCCTGATCTGTACAATAAGGCTTTTTCTTTATAAAAATCATCCCTTTGGGGCATATAATTTAAGAGGGAAGATGAACATAGCGAGTTTTTTCACTCATTTCATCTTTATAGCAAGAAAGTTCATGTTTTTTTAGGATAAAGCCAAGTTTAACTTGCAGAGAGGATAACTCAATTTCCATCTTCCCCAAACTTTGTTCCACTAATCTCCTGGTCATCTCCGCTCCAGCTTTTTTCTTCATTTTTAAATACATATAGATAGATATACAATATGCAGTACAAAATATGTCAAATGAGTAACTTCACTGTAATTCTTTAACCTAAATGTGAAGGTAAATTGGCAATAATCAGTCATTGGAAAATGAAGTAGTTCCATAAATCTAGACACCTTGCTCTTTATACCAGGTATGAATGCAGTTTTATAATTTTTATTACCTTTTTTCCTCCATCCTTCAATCTTATTATATAGGAAATATATACTTATTCAAAGTAAATGAAGAAATAAAAAATTGCCTAAACTTTATTAGTACTTTTAATAACAGGCCTAGTTACAGCATTTGTCTTTACCAAACATTTTGAGTTGAATCCTCCCCTGATACTAGAGGCCATTTCCAAGTGGTACTTTATTCAACTGAAGAGCTACATATTAAACACATACATATTAACTGAGAACATTTCTAAAAACTCTTCTCTTAGACACTGAGAAGGTCTTTCAACAATTTCCTGTCGATTTATAACTTGCATTGTTCCAGTAATTTCACTTATGTTCCTCACAAGAAATTTAATTTTTGCATGTCTCCTTATGTGAGAGTCACACTGCCACACATCCAAGTACTTACCTACTTACCTTGGCACAGTTTGTACTCTATGGCTCCAATATTAGAAATTGCAGTATCAGGTGCATCGTCATGAGCACATTGTGTTGAGGCAGTATTACCAACTTCCTACAAGTACTATTATTATTATTATTATTATTATTATTATTATTATTATTATTATTATTGCTTTGGAGGGAAGTGTTTGTGGCATAATTCCTTGTAGATGACTAATCTGCATTTAAAGCAATTAAAGGCCCATTGTGGGTCTCAAAATCTCTCACACAGATAATTCACCAATATCTTTTGATATTCACAAAATAAAATGCTGTTCAGAAATTCAAATGTCATTTGTTTAAAAAAATGGAAAACAAACAAACCCAAAGACATTAAAAAAACTCCAAGCAAAACAAAAAACAGAACAAAACAAACTCAAAAAAAAGGAAAATAAAAATCCATCAAATATTCCTTCAACATTCTTATTTGCTAGCCTGCCTAGAAAAGATCAAACTTGGACTCCAAGATGTTATGCTTTATTCTGTCAAGGTGCCAAGTAGAAAGAACACCCTGCTACTCATTTTATATAATTGGATGGGAACCCCCTGCCCCCACCCTTTTTTTTCACTCAGTTCTCTGACAGTTTTTTAGGCACCTTGCTTCCTCCCCTGTAGTAGACAGCCCTTGCTAACATCTCCCATCCCAGACACACCAGAGCTTTGAACTCTTTCTCCTTTCTAATGCCATCTCTCATCTCAACTGAATGACAACTATGACCTGTGTCAAAATCTCACTTTCAAGTAAATTTACAATATGTGGCTTATGAAAATTGAGTCTTTTCACAATTTACATACAAACAAGTATTTAATCATTGGAATCTGAAAAATGACAGGGTAGCCCTGGATATCTGACTTTATATGGTTAAAATCTACCTAACATGACAGGGTAGCCCTGGATATCTGACTTTACATGGTTAAAATCTACCTAACAATGATTAAGCATTTAATCCAAAACCTGAAATGTAAACATTTTACCGAAGTACAAAAAAGTTTCATTCATACAGCAATGTAAAGGTCAAAGCAGTAAACTTCTAAATTTTACTTTGCTGGAAAATATTTAGGACCAAATGTAAAGGAAAATAAAATCCTTTGCAGACCAACTTCAACAACAGTCACAAAAGACTTTTCTGCTTGTCTCTCAATAAAGAGAGTATGAAATTCACAGCAGTACATACAGACTAATGGCACCTCCAGTCTAAGCTAGTTCTTATAAGAATACTGTACAGAGAGTCAACAGATACTCCCTTTAGAAAGGACACAGGCTCAAAGAACCCACCCACAATGTACTTATGCTTCCTATCAAAGGTAGAAACTAGAAATGCATAAAAAAGAAGAGTTTTTGACTAAAGACTAATAAAGAAGAGTTTTTGGCTGAGGCTGGCATGATAGTTAGCCTGCCTTGAGATTTTCTTCACTGAAAGAAAAAAAATGGGGAATAAAGTGTTATAATGTACAACATTCTGCTTCATTTAGACTTTCACCTTGACTTACAAGGTTTAGTGAAAGTTTTTCCAAAGAGGTTAAGATTTTCTGTGAGCCTTGCTGAGATGTCTGTTGAAGAGTGCAGAGTAAAACTAAAGAATGTTCAAACAGGGCTCCAAAATGCCTGGGTAGTTTTTCAGTTTTAAAAAAGTTTTGAGGGTGCTGTAACCTTGGAGATTGTTTAATCTACACACAACTAAAATGTAAACTGCTAAAGGTGGCTATCATGTAATGTTCAGTGAGTGTTAGTGCCTTACTATTGACAGAGACATGACCAAAGGGGTGAGTTCCTGCATATTGTAGGAGGTGGTGCAGGAGAAAACTAGGGGATAGGCTGCCTAAGGCTCATACAGCCCCAAACTCTTGCTGTCAAGCAGCTGATCACAACACTGTAGAGATTTGCACAGAGTAACTTTCCTTTGAGAGCTTTTGCAACTTGACACAGTTTCAGAAAGCAAGCTGGACTCCTTTTGAATAAAACCAAAACAGAAGATGTGCTCCAGGATTTCACTTAATGCACTTCAGCCACTAATGAATATTCACAGGTCCAGAGAAGTGAAACCTCCTGCATGAATACAGAACAGACATCAGGTCCCCACCAGCAACTATGCTGCTTTACAGACTCCCTTCTGTTGGGTCACACTGATAATGTCACTAGTCTGGTCTCCTGTTGCACTCCAGACCACTACATTACACTCAGGTGACTCTTACACTGCACCTTGAGAAGTCAGGGAGACTGCAAGACTTTCAGCCTGCAAGACTAAAACACATGCCACAAACAAGAGTATGATTGCCCAATGTGCTTGCTGGGTCTGTGAACTGATGGATAAGATTATCTAAAGCATCTGGTGCTAAATTCATGCTTCATGCTTCTAGAGGATTCTTTATACATTCATACATATGACATACGTATGTATGAATGTATAAAGAATCCTCTAGAATACTCTGCATAAGCAGAATACAATGCTCTGTATAAGCAGAGACCTTGAACAGTGCTAAATTCATTGAGGATAGCTGCTAGCATGTGTTCTCCTAAAAGCCCTTCATTTTTGCAGAACTTGAGCACAGTTGATATCAGATGAAAAGGCTTTGACTTTACTTAGTGGAATAGAAGCAGGGAATGCATTGCACAATCACTGATTCTTTTTGCCTTCCAGCAGCTTAACTATGATAAAGCACCTTACTGTTCAAATATTTACTTCATAAGACAGATGTATGGAGATGGTATTTTATAGAAGTGATTTGTCTATCCAAGCCCGGACATCACTGCTCATGGTTTTTTTCCCCTTTAAAATAACTTTTCCAGATAGTGAAGCAATTTAATATTTACTCTGCAATCAAGCATCTTAAGAGCTTTCTTTCTTAAGGTGTAGGAGTCCAAAACATGAGTCCCCCCTTGATTTCTCCTAGTATCAAGGATCCCTGTGGTGATCAAACCTCTGCTGACAGGACAGAATCACAGAATGCATCAGGTTAGAAGGGACCACAGTGGATCATCTGGTCCAACCTCACTGCTCAAGGAGGATCATCCTAGAGCACATGGCACAGAGCATTGTGTCCAGATGATTCTCAAACATCTCCAGTCAGGGAGACTCCACAACCTCTCTGGGCAACCTGTTCCAGTGCAGTCACTCACAAGTAAAGAAGTTCTCCCTCATATTCAAGTGGAACTTCCTGTGCGTCAGTTTCTGTCTGTTGCCTCTTTTCTTACTGCTGGGCACCACTGAGGAGAGCCTGAATACATCTTCTTGACACCCTCCCTTAAGATACTCCCAGACATTGATGAGGCTTCCTCTCAGTCATCACTTCTTGAGGCTGAACAGGCCCAGCTCCCTGAGCCTTTCCTTGTAAGATATGGTGCTCCAGAGCCTTGGTATGATGTCCCAGGGCATCATGCCTTACAATAATGCTGGTACTTCATTTCAACCCAGCGATCAGGAGGCTCCCATCTCCCAGGCTTGTATGCACTGGAGAGCCCACTCCTAGCAAACGTCTGTGTGGGGATGAGCGGAAACCTGAAGGTTCCGCAGGAACACAGAGGGCAAAACAAATGCGCGGCGGGGCCGCTGTGCGGACACACGAAGAGTACGGACACAAGCGGGGTATGGACACACGAAGGGCAGCCCTGGAGCGGCAGGCAGGGCGCTCAGCCAGAGCCGCACCCCCTCCGCGGCCTCTCCCGGGCGTCCCCGGCCGCGCTCCCGCCCATTGGCAGCGAGGGGGGCGCCCTGCCCGGGGCACACACGAGCCGGAGCGCTGCTCCGAGCCAGGCCGGTATAACCCGTAACTGCTGAGTCATTGTAGCTCCCGCTTGAAAACCGGCGGGCAGCCGGGTTCTGCGATTAACTCGTGCTCACACCGGCGTCCCTCCCCTCCCTCGGGAACGGCCCGGCCTCCTCCGGCCCGGCCCGGACGCGGAGCTGAGGCTCGGGAGCGCGCCGAGCCCGCCCGCCCGCCCGGCTGCCGCCGCCGCCCGGCCCTGCGGCCCCCCTGCCCCGCGCTGCCGCCGCAGCCGCCGCCGCACCGTGCGGGCCCTGCGCTCCGCCCCGGCCGGGGCCGCGGAGGCGCTCGGAGTCCCGCCCGCACGGCGCGCACACACACAGGGATACACACACACACACACACCGGGACACACGGACACACACACGCGGGGCATTGGGACACAGACACAGGCACACGGAGGCGCACCCCGCGCCGCAAACATGGCGCTGGTGCCCTGCCAGGTGCTGCGCGCCGCCATCCTCCTGTCCTATTGCTCCATCCTGTGCAATTACAAGGCCATTGACATGCCCGCGCATCAGACCTATGGAGGCAGCTGGAAATTTCTGACCTTCATAGACCTGGTAAGTGCCCCCGGCGGCGGCCGTGGCCCTGCCCCCTCCCTCGGGCTGCCCGTGGAGCGGCCGCGGCCCGGGTGCATCGCGGCCCCCGGAGCTCGACGGCTTCACCATGCGGTGACCTTAAAGCGGGGCGGCGACATGTTGGGGCTGCAGGGCCGGCCGTGAGAGGGGCCAGCCGGACTCCGCGGAGCCGGGTGGTTTGAACGGAGACGGGCACGGACAAAGCCGAGCGGCTGCTGCCTGCCTGTAAGCGGCCGTGGGGAAGGTGCGCCTGACGGCCTGCCACCCCAACCAGTGCTGCTGATGTGTTTCGCCTTTTCTAATGGCCGACAGTGAACATCAGAACCTGCTGGCCCAGCATCTGGCTCCCGTGTGCTGTCAAAATAAATATGTCTTGCTCCTTTTGGCCCTTCTGAGGAATCCATCCGTGACAGGTGCAAGTGTGTCAGTGATGCAAAAAGAGCCAGGCAACTCCAACTTGCCAGATCCAGTTAGTTTTGGTTGCAAATCCATAAACGAGTGTATGAAATAAAAGACATGTCATTTCATCATATTTCTTCATAAGGGTCCAGATCTGTTAGAGTCACCAGCATGCTGGCCTGCTGGAGAACACCAGGTGCTAGTCAGGACTATTTTTAATCTGAGCTTCCTTAGGCGTGCTGCCCCCATAACAAGTGTTCCCTTAGTGCAGGTGGGAGGAGAGGGGGCGGGAGGAAGAGAGGAGATGGGAGGAGAAAATTCGTTCTGGTTCAGAAATATGATAGCCAATTTACACCTAGTACCTAGATCAAAATACTTTTTTTTCTTTGTATCCACGGTGTAACTAGGTGAGAAATTTTGCGGTTCCAACTCACTGAAAGGTCCCAAAATGCAAGTATTTCAGTCCCTCCCAGTGATAACAGCTCTCTCAGAACTTCATTGTAGATTCACAAGTAATGCTGCTGTTGCCTACACACATGTTACTGACTCTATAGGTTGAGTTTGTGGGCTTGGAGACCAAAGACTCAAACACTCATGGCCAAGCAGGTCAGGTGTGCAAATTTCTGTATCAGGATTAAGTTAAGGTTCAGAACTTCAGAACTTCATTGTAGATTCACAAGTACTGCTGCTGTTGCTTACACACATGTTACTGACTCTCTAGGTTGAGTTTGTGGGCTTGGAGACCAAAGATTCAAACACTCATGGCCAAGCAGGTCAAGTGTGCAAATTTCTGTATCAGGATTAAGTTAAGGTTCACTGAGGTATTTTATTTGCAGAGAAGCATCTACTATGTTTTTCACTTAGCCAGGATAATTTTTTTTGCAGGTGCAAAAATTTGCTGGAGCTCTGAGGTTCCACAGCAGTAGCTAGTACTTTTGCTGCAACTCTAAATTAGTGTCTTAAGGCTTGATGTTTATCTGGAGGACAAACTAGAATCTATGTTTTTTTACCTTTTGTGTTGCTGAACAGTACTGTCTGTAATATTGGTTAATGGAAGTTAAAATAAAATTATAGTAAGTTAGGGGGGTAGCTGTTGAATTCAGTGACAGTTGAACTGGAAGTGAACCAGCCAAATCTAAAAGCTGATAATCTCTTTGAGTCTCCTTCACCTTTTTCTCTTTTCTCCTAGCCCTGACAGTTGCTTGAGGACTAAGTCAACCAGGGCTGTCACACAGTGAAAATTTAACTGTAAATGATAGTCGTCATTTCCCAAAAATTACAGCCTTGTCAATGGCAAGCTCACATGGGCTTTTCCATCAAAGCATGTACATTGTCCAGGCTGCTTCTGTCAGGGCTCAAAAGGTCATGGTAAATATGTAGTGCTTTCTAAAATAGCTAGAATGGTTATCAACTGCAACTAGTTATTTCTGTCCTTTGGCTAATAGTTGTCATGTGTTTCCCATAGTCAAGCCCAGTAATTGAGGAAAGATTTAGCTATTTCTTACAGTGTTCAGTCCTTCAAAATAACACACAATTCAATGACTTGAATGCCTTTCTCAGTGACTAGCCAGCATGTAGAGCTCTCCACTTGCTGATGATATGTCTTTATGTCCAAATGGCCCTGCCAATATCTTACATGAGCAAATGTATCTTTCTGTTCCCTGGGACAGCTAGGAGATTTGACAAAACAAAACCAGTTAGATTCCTGAGGAGGATACCGGGAGGCATGGTTGGAGGATGTTAGGCACATTTCCAAAATCCCGTATCTTGACTAAGTCTTGAAAAGCTCTTCCATAAGTTTCAGTTTGCTCAGCCATGTGCACTGTTCCTGTGTCAGTCACATTCAAAGGCTGTCTAGACAAAATATCATCAATGCCAGAGTCTTGGCAGACGTGTGTTCTTGCTACAGATTGTACCTCCACAAACAGAGATTTCATCTTTGACATCACAGAAGCACGTAGAATTTCTTTCTGCTTCCAAAAACTGCTACCAGTTTCTGAGAAAAGTCAGTTTATTACTTTAATCTGAAAAGTAATTTGGAATTTTTTCCATCTGTCCATTTGCAAAGGGATGTTCATTCCAGTCTCAGCATCCATTAATCTCTTGGAGTCTTAAGTAGCCAGTTTTGTAGAGGTGCTGTGAGAAATGATTTACAGTTATCAGCAGTTATTATACTTTTGAACTGAATTATGACAATCTAGTAGTTTGGACTCTAAAACATGGGGCAGTAAAACATTTTGAGTGTATGCAGTGGTTTGAACAGTAGACTTTGAGCCCTCACACTGTTCACGGAAGTTGAGCATTAAGAGGAAGTTTTTAAATACAAATGTAATGTCCCTGTCGATCCAAAGTATTTTGGATGTTCATATCTAAGTAGTGTTTTGGATACCAATGTTCATCCCTAATCTCTTTTGTTTTTGAATTAGGAAAGAAAACAAGGGAAACCAATGAATTTTAACTGTTATCATTCTTATGACTTACTATTTTTTTTGCAGTTGCAAATCTGGTGGCAACATTCCCTAAAGCACCTGTGACAGTGGAATATTTTTCTAGTTTATGAAGCAATGCACAGGCAATATGTTTTGACATTACATTCAAGATGCTCCTGACTGCTGCTACTAACAGTAATATCTCCACTTCAGTCTTTCTTCTTCATATATAGAGGTGGTAGATATTTACCCTGCTTTTTGAAAAGGTGGTAAAGATACCTGCCTAGTACCTGTGTATTCCAAAGTACCTGTGTATTCCACCCAGAAGAGACAGCAGTGTCTTCTTTGTCATGTATAGAGTGGAAAACCAAGGTGTGAAGAGGTAAAGAGTTGCTGCCAAAATAAGTTGGTGGACCCAGCAGATGGAATTATGAAACGGAATATTCAGGCTAGTTCAAAACTACGTGTTGCTTTCATTTAAACTCAAAACACAAACCAAGCCCTGAGGTTAGTTCCTGTGAAAATAGCAAAGAATTGGATTCAGATGGGATATTTCAAGAAATGGGCCTAAAATTTCTTGTTATAGCTGCCTTTATTTAACTCAGATTCATGATTTTGTGCTTTAATAGTAGAATGCTGCAGGACAGCACTGTCCTGTGCTGCACCCCGTAAATACATTGTTGAGCCTCATAGCTGAAATTTAAGTTAGGCAGGAAATGATGCCAGCAAATATGATTCTTTGCAACAAGTTTGTCATCTTATATAAATATCTCAGAAATTTTCCTTATGCAGTTCTGTAGGTACTTGAAGTAGCTGGATTAAAGATAATAGTACTTGGACATCCTGCATACACTGCAGTCACATCCTTGCCTTTATAAATACACGTTTGTTGAGGAATCCATTGCACCAACTCGTTTAAAAGTTGCTATTGCATTTTATTCTTCAGTTTCTCTTGGATCTCTTACTTTTGATGGGAGAGGAGGCAAAATTAAATAGAATTTGGCTTCTGGAATAAAGTGGAGAGCCTGTGGGTGCCAAAAGAAGACCAAATCTACTTTATGTGTTTGGGTGTGTGTAATAATTAGCAGAAAAGTAACTTAGAGTTGTAAGTATGTAGCTCCTTAGTATGGGATGTGCTGGTCTAAATAGCTTCTAGTTTTCATTGTGCAGTTTTTCTGAAAACTTTATTCCTCAGAGAAAGTAGAGTAAATCAAGATATGAGTGCACATATATTAAAAAATTTATGATTTTTTGATTTTGTATTTTATAATCTTAAGGTCTCCCTGATAGGCAGCACAGGGTAGTTACAGAGACAGAAAACAAGGCCAGATTTTTGGAAGCAGTCTCAAGTGTTATGTTTTATGATTAATCATCATAAAATTAATAGTCCCATTTTTAATATCAGAATGTTAACCTGGGTATTCCCATGACTTGATTCAGCGCAGCCAAAGCTAGAGAGGAACAGATTTTGCTCATATATAAATCTGCCTGAGTTATACAATTATTATTCTCTTGAAAGAAATAGCAGGATGTCTGGGTGAACTTTTTATATGTTGTCTGGCAGATTGAGTTCTACAAAAAATAGGTATGTGCTCTGTTTCCAGCACACATTTTTTTTGCCAGTAAATGCTGGGATTTTTTTTCAGAAAACACCTTTAGATTTAGTCTGATTAAGTTCATATAAGTGATCAGAACTTACATCCTTGTCTCTAAAAACTTTCAGAGGACCTTGTTATCAACAGGACTAGAAATTCGAGTTGTTAGACTTATAATTTATTTAATTAGTGTATTAGTTATTAAGTTGTATGAGATACAGTTACTGGACAACAAAAAAAGACATCAGTTTAGCAAAATGCAGCTAAAACTTTTTGGTGATTTGTGCCCAATTTGGATTTAGTGGAGCTGATAGGAAATAAATGGACCAGAAAATACTAGAGGCCAATAGTTTCAGAATGAAGGAATGATAAACAGTACCATTGGTGTATTATTTGAAATTGAGTGAGTTTCATTGCTAACTGTATGGGTTACACTTGCCACAAGCAGAGGACAAAAGTGAAAACACATTCCATACTCTATGGAATATAACTATGACTCTTTTACAGGATTTCCCTTAGTAAAATAAATTTCACCTTATGATTTCCTTTTTCATCATCTGTAAAGTTAGCCTGATATGCAAGTGTTTTATGGCTTTTGAGTGAAAAGATTCCAGAAGTGTAAAATATTACTATGCATTTATTCCCAGTAGTAATTAACCATCATATCTAAATATCTCTGTGGTGTTACAGAGAATACAGTCAATGGAGAATTTATCAGTTTACATTAAAAAGGATTGTTTTTTAAGGAATAACAAGATGAGGTTTCTTAATGATACTTAAGGTATTTGAGAGAAAAGGCAACAATATAGGTAGAAGAGCCTTTTAAGTATTTCAGAGCTTTTTTTTCACTCTTGGGCTGTAAACATGTCTGGGGAAGAGTAATGTGTAGTGCTGTTGATGCAGTAATAAAAATGTAATAGTGTCACCCTTCTTTATTCATAGATCCATGTTTTCCATTTGCTGTTGGTAGTGCTATTACAAATTGAGTGGAATTTGAGCACTACATTGAAGTGTTCCGTTTTCACATTGCATTAGTCTGCCTTTTTTTTACAATTGTACTTAAGTATGATGTACATTTAATTTGGGAATTCTCAGGGAAGTTATGGCTATCTTGAACTGTTTGTGTTGGCAATAGGGTTGGCAGCATAAAGCAGGAGAATGGAAGAGAGGAAAAATGGGGATCACTTTCCATGATGATAGATTTAACTAATGTCAGTAATATTATTTTAGAACTTGGAGTAGGTAAGTGATATGCAGCAGTGCTGTGTTTTACACCAGTGTACGGTCTGTAGAGTTTTGTCAGAAGAGTTTCAAATGATGACAACTTGGTTTAGTAGTCTTTCAGTTGCCCTTTGAAAAACATCCTATTTACTTAAGTTGTATAACAGTTGAACTGTTTTCTTTAAAATTTTATTGCAGTGATAAGGATAATTCAGATAATCTTATATGCCTTCATATGGCAAAATTGTTTTAAACAATTAGTTTAAGCAAGGACAACACATCTAGTGTTCTACGTTAGTGTTCTTTGCTGAAGTCATTTGGGTTCTGAGCTGTCCTAATCCATTGTGAATATAAGTATTTAAAAATTATTTAATCAATGTATTTTTGACCTTATATTTGTGTTATGTTAGTGCAGCCGTGTAAGTTTATACAAGAAATAGATTCTGGAAGATTGACCTTCTTAATATGCATTTGAAGTGTTGTAACTCAGGTTCGGTTCTAGGGAGGTCCTCAGGCAGGATTTAATTTTTTTTTTACAAACTGGTCTCTTGCAGTTTTATTGTGTTTCATGGCTATTTGGACAAAAAAAGTCCTATGTTCAACATATATTGTACATACTAAAGCAAGGTGAGAACTGTTCTGGAAGGCTCCTGTTCTTTTATTATTGGGAACTCATCTCTGAGTGTCCTCACTCCTGTATAACTGGTAGAAAACTGATTTGCCCATACTTGCATGAACCTCAAGTAATTTATCCAGCATTTCCTTACAGCCACAAAAGCAACTTTTCATGTGTGTTGGCATTTTCAAGACATTCTTAAGCTGTAGTAAAGATCTATATAGCCTATCAAATAATATTCTTAACTAATATAGAAAATTGCAAACTTAGTGTTCTAATTTAAATATATTTGTAATAAAAATCAAATAACACTTGATTCTTTGCAGTTACATGAACCTTAGGATGTACAAGGATTTGTAGGGTAGATTGCCATGTAGGTAGTCCTTAGGCTGAAAAAAAATACGTGGTAATATGTTACTGTACAACAAATCTGAAGTTGACCTATAAGTAAAGAAAAAGCCTTAATGAAATTAAAAAACCTTCACATTCCACAGATATAAGTTTGAAGATTTGAATAAAGTAAAACGATAGAGTCAAATAAAGAAAAAATAGGCAATTCTGCAGTCTCTTGAACACAATATATGAGATTAATGGTGAAGGATTATGCTGTGTGTATTTACCTGAGCAAACCAATTAAAAAAATCTTAAATTCCTTCTATTAGATGAAGTATTTTCTATGCTGCAACCTTCCATATCTAATGATAGGTTTTGTGAGGACCTGCATATCCTGCATATTCTGCAATATGTAGAAAACATTTTTCTAATTGTGCTACTTTAGTATAGTCTCTGATGTTGGGAGGAGCTCATTGTGAGTGGAGAATTTCTTGTCATTTGGAGTTCTAATAGCTAATGCAATTCCAGACAGTAAATGTAAAAATGATCAATGGCAGTGACAGGTTAGTATGCTTTCTCTAGAATTCAAGAGTGAAATAAATATTGGTGTACAAGAAAGTTCACATTGGATATTTCTGTATTTGAAATAAAAGTGATGTTATTGCTTGCAAAACACTCATGCAAGACATCAAACTCCTTTCAGTGTAGGTTTTTGGGATTTTTTTAAGTATTTAAATATGAGGCCTGGTCTTCTCATCTTGATGTTTCACTATATGTATGTATATATGGATAAATATGGTATATAAGGTAGAAACAAAATTGACAACTGACTTATTTTGTAGACCAACTCTTTGAATGAGTATGAAAAGCTTTCATCCTTCCAGTGAAAGCTTTTTCAAATTTTGCTTTATTTGCCAGCATTTATTTGTGTAATTACATTTTCCCTGTACTGTATTTTCCAAGGCTCTGAATTTGTTATTATTCTTCAAAGCTTTGCAGACTTTGTTCCATTACTATGTATAATGCAAGATTTTTTTCAACTCAGCATAGTTAAATATGCTACCACTGAAAAAGTTGTGTTTAACTTTAGTGAATGGAAAAGTTAACCCAACTCTGAAGAAAAAAAAATCTGCTGGAAGTAAAACTTCCAGACTTTTCAGACAGGAAGAAACTGTAAGTCAAAATTTATAAATATGTGTTGGTAAGACTTAAAAACAAGCCCCTCTCCCAATGAGAACTGTGATTAAGTTTAGGGTTTTTTTTCAAAATACTGCAAAATTGCTTTTATGCTGCAAATTTTGGGGATTCTGTTGGTTGAAAACAGGCTAAGGCTATGTAAAATGCTAGGGGAAAATAAGAACCTGATTTTCATTTGTATGAAGGCTTCTTCTGGCAATGTAGCTAAATCCCAATTTTCCCTTGAGAGTTTCAAAGTACCATTTGAATGCCTCTAGTTGTATTCCCTGAACATCCTGTCTTGCCACTGCCCATACAAGCATCCAGTTTACAGTAGGTTTTCCAAACAAATATGCCAAAAGGTGAAGTTGTATAATAATTTCCACTTTAATCTAATCTGTTTGTAGCTGACATGGTTCAGGTATTTTTGCTGCAGTTGTCTGTCAGGTTAGTTGTTTTAAAGTTCATGAGGACTCTGCAGTGTAGCTTAAAACAAAACTAGTACTGCTGCATTTTTCCTAGCTGAATATTTGGTGTCCTGGTAAAGTAGAATAGAATGTGCAGGAGAGCAGGATGTAAAATCCCTCACTAATTTCTTCCTTACTTGTAAAGCAGCACACAAGGGGTAGTGGGTTTTTGCAATTAATTGCTCCAACTGAAACAATTTAAGAGGCTGAGTCTTAACTCTGTGAATGCTGCTAGACTCTTCAGACTGCTTGAGCTGCTTATGCAGGGAGGGACCTAGCTGAGAAATTAAATTTTAATCTATTTGGGATTGATTGGTTCATTTTTTGTTTCAAGCAGTGCTGTCTGTATTTGTGTATTTTTTTAAACCTAGGGGTTTGTGTACCTGAGGGTAAATTTACTTTTTTCTTCCCTATATTTGTATATATTTTATAATGTGTCTTGAAGCCTTCTGGTCCTGACAGCACATAAGTAATAAATCGTTATTTATTATTATTGTTAATATGATTAGAATTCAGCATGAGTGGGAGTTCCACATGCAAAGTACAGGTGGCATATGTTCCTAAATGTACTTGGTCAGATGCAAAAGGAAGAAAAAGAAACTGCTGACTTGAACTGCTGCTATATGAATTGGTGAAATGCAAGAATACAGAAGGGATGTTTTCCCTGCGAGGTGCTTAACAAGCGCATGCCTGTGAAAGGGATGGAAGCATTTCAGACAGCTGATGTTGGGGCAAGTGGCTGATCCTGAGGCACGGCAGTGGCCCTTGCCCATAGGGAAAATACAAGTTGTTATGGCCAGGGCTTGCGCAGGCTCAGCCCTGTAAGGAAAGGAAGTAGGGAAGTGAGGGAGAAAAGGAATCGGACATGACAGCACTTTGTACCTGGGGCGCATAGGTGACAGAGTGCACCGTGCCGACCAGTTCTGTGTTGTGACTAACTGGTATTTAGGTATTTGACTGCCGGCTATGAGGACAAAGTGAGGGAAAGCAAAGGGTGGAGATGCAGAATGGCTGGTATTTCTTGACTAAACCAGCATGTGTTAGCTCCCTCAGACTTCCCTCCTTTCCTTTTCCTCGCTGTCATTTCTTCCTCCCGCACACCCACACAGTCTCCCCACACAGCCCCCCTGGCTGGGGGCACTGGTGCCACAGCACCACTTCTCTGCGCATACGTGTTTGGCTTAGCAAGCCGTGCTCAGCACAGGGGGCTTGCAAAGCTTGTCCCAGCTAGAAGCCATATGCGCTGACAGATGCAGAGGTCCCCATTTGCTGTTCACTTAGGCTTACAAACAAATGGAGACTCCATGCTGTGAAAACTTTCTTAACCTGGGTTTACTTGTTCTGTATTCCAAGGACTGTGCAGTAGACACAACTGTCTGCATTCCAGTAGGTCCCAGGAAGTGAGTCCCAAGAATGCGTGAGTCAGTGGAAACCTCTGCTGTGTGGAGCTGCATGGCACTGTACTTTTAAACTGGACGTTCAGGAGGCTGGAAGGGATTTGGTATGTTCAGGTGTGGATACACATCTTCGTGTACATTTGATATAATAGTTATTTACCTATGCTGCACATAATTTGAAAATATCAAACTGTCATAAGAGCTACTCTATTCCATAGGCTCTCCATATGCTGTGCACATCTCAGGGTAAATTGTTCTACTACTACTGAAGTCAGTTTAGGTGACCAATTAATGAACAATGGGTCAAAGGTTACAGCGGTTCAAGATGCTGTTCAAATTTTTCAGTGTCGACTGTAGAGGACAGGAGAGAGCAGACAGCTTTTGGGTTAGCTGTCTCATGACCTACTGTGGCTAGAAAGGGATATTCCTGCGTTATTCAGGAGCTAATGATCTTTCTAATTCGAATATATATTATCATAGAAGATTAGCATTCAAATCTCCTTGACTCATTGCCAGTATAATTTCAGAAGCTGGACACCTCTGGTTTTCCATAAATTGTATTCTCTCCTTTTAAGTTATATGTCATTTCAGGTTAAGTTTTATTTTCTTTTTGTCATGGTTTAAGGCAGAAGCTACTTACAATTATTACCAAATATTACCAAATACTTCAAAGCTGTTTTGCTTCCTATTAATTACAAGGCTGAGTTCAAATGATGAGATGTATTTTATGACAATGCATTTTAGAAAAGTGTGGAGGGACCTCTTGTTACTTTGAGGATTTGGACCAGTGGGATCTGAACTTCTTGATTTTAAAATTCAACCTGCAACATAAAAGCAAAATCTGAATGTTCTTGAAGGTGTGCAAGGGATGACTCTTTTCATCCACTGCTGTCTTTGTCAGTGAAAGTACTGTCCCTTTGCCCTGATCCATTTGTGCCCCTTATCACCCAGTCAGGCTCCTCAGTTACAAGTTGCTGTCAGCTATCAGTATATTTTCTGCCTTTTTTTTTCTTACAGGAATCCCCCTATCCAATTTCTCTTCCCTTGTTCTAGTATCTTCTAACCCAGCAGTCTCCTTGATCTTTCAGCTCTGCATTGCAGTTCCAGTTACACTCCCAGTGCTCTTCCAGAAGCCTGTGTTTTCCTGTCAAGTGCTGCTCTTCTTACCCCACGTACTCCTTACACTCCTTCCCCACCATTCACACATACTGTCTTTCCTCCCAGTGCGTTCATTCTCATATATTCTGTGTTCTCACCCTGTCCTTCCCAAATACCAGACCTACTCAGTGTCATTCATTATCTCATGTTTTTAAAGCACCTTGTATAGACCCAAACCAATAAAAAATAAGCCATCTTCCATTAGAAAAACTTGATCTTGCTGTGGTGTGGCCTTAAATAAACCAGTTTGGAAATTATGCTGTTACATAAGACTCTTAGCTTTGCTCTCTGTTTTTGAACAAGTTTTTAAGCATCCTGGTTACAGGAAAAAAAAGCCTGTAAGTGTTAAGCATAACGGATCATGATCCTAATGTTTATTATGGTGTTAAAATCTTGTCATTTCTTGGGAGTCTGCCATTCAATTTTTTTATGATAAAATTTCCAATTCAGAAGCAGGTCCTTGATAAAAACTGACATTTAACACGAAAAATCAAAATTATGTACAGAATCGGCAATCGGTATTTATTCTGACATTTTCCATCTTTATTTTTTGTAATGTACTTGTTTTAAATGAGATGCCAAAATTATTTAAATTGTATTTTATATTTCCTAATAAGAAAACTTGTCTTTTAACAATCATCATGAGGTTTGAAATCTACTACTTTCAGTGAAATGAACAAAAATGTTTTTGAACATTGCTTAGCTTTTCAGCTGTTAATAGAAACAGCTTCTTTCTCTTTTTTCATGTGAACATATACAAGTACTTGTACCTTGTTTGTAGGTGCGAATTTTGGCTGTATGCAGACACACCTGGTGCAATTTAGGATTAAGGAAAGAGAGAAATGTACATTTCACAGTGATAACTTTCTCCTCAAACACACATGAAAACATACTCATTTTTTTCAGGGGTTACCAGATAGAGATAAGCCTGCCATGGCTCCATGTCACAGACATCTTTTTATGAAAATCCTTTTCTTAGGATTTTTCTTCCTGAGAAGCTGAGAGGCTCCAGGAACAAAATGTAAACAATGGTTATCTGCTGCTGTGGAATGCAACAGGTGCATCTGTGATTGGCCATCTTGGATGTTTACAATTAATGGCCAATCCCAGCCCAGTTAGCTTGGACTCTCTGTCCGAGCCACAGACCTTTGTTTTCATTCCATTCTATTCTTAGCTTAGCTAGCCTTCTGAGATGAAAGCTTTCCTTCTATTCCTTTTAGTATAGTTATAATGTAATATATATATCATAAAATAATAAATCAAGCCTTCTGAAATATGGAGTCAGATCTACATCTCTTCCCTCATCCTGAAGACCCCTGTGAACACTGTCACAGCTCCACTCCCCCATTTCCAACCATAAGCAAGGCTGAACACATGCCCAGTGGACACATAGAAAGACAGACGTGTAAAATCAGTTTGCCTGTAATCCAGGTCAATACAAATAAACTTCTGATTGAACTAGGTGGCTTAGAGTCAATATCTTTAAAGATATGTCAGCCAGGATGTCAAGTGATGTTTGGAACAAGGAATGGTCAACACATGACCCCCTAGAGTCTGTATCCTGCCTGCTTAGCCTTCCTGTGCTGAACACAGGGCTGGGCTGCAGTTAGGGTGCTGTGTTCCCACTTTGGTCTCAATGTCACTTCTGTCAGAGAGTTCAGCCCTAGCACAGGGCCTGCCCGTGTGGCACATCCCTGGAACCAGTGTTCACAGCCGCCTTGTGATAAAATGTCCCAGGACATCAGTGCGTCTTGCAAAGGTCCAGATCTACAGGCGTATTATGATATTACTTCCAACAGCTAATGGAAAGGTAACAAAGATCTTGATCTACAGGGGTACTTTGGTGTTAATTTTTACAGCTGATGGGAAGGTATTCTCTCTGTATTATTCACATGGGTTCTGCATAGTTTGCACTCTAGTTGAGGTCAGACTCCCAGTTCTGGTAGATACAAAGCATCCACATATGCATGTGACTTAGAAATATGTGATTTTTCAGCACATTGTAAGATAAGACATAAAATATTGAAGGAAGCTTTTTTCTGTTTTTTGGTTTGTTTTTTTTTTAAATGCCACTTCTTGTGTGATTGTAAATTTAGAAATTACGAATTTGTTCCAGAAGGGAAGAAAAGAATCAATCTCACAATTTCTTGTGAGGAAAAAGATTTAGAAAAAGTATTTCAAAATCATGGTTTCAGAGCAGTTGAACTGATCAAGTGAAAACAAGACATTTCATTGTCTTCATTAAAATACTCGGACAAAACGAGATTAGAAAGGAATCAGCCACTGCAGTGAGAAACTGTTATTCAGAAATATTTTGTCAGTGGTATTAATTGAAAATGTGTTAAATTTCCCTCTAGCAAGGGGCAGATCGATGTCACAAGAGGACTATAACACGGAAAGTTGTGACTTAATCATAAATATTACCTTATTTCATAGGAATTGTACCTGTGCTGTGTGGAATAGTCAATGCAAGCTTAAATTTGAAAGTGAGAGTCAGAAGAGTGTGATAAATCCAAGCCCAGAAAATAGCAACTGCTTAACCATTTTCTTTTTGTTTTTTCTTTATTATTTTTTAACTATGTACAGCCTGATTACAAGAATTAGTAAGTATTTTGAAGACAAAACCAAAAAATAACAATATGGTACAAGTTTTTTTCTGGCCAGTCTTGCCCTTGCAGACCTTGTAGTTTGCCTGTCTTGTTTCTTGTGTTTAGTGCATGTGACCAAACAGTATTTGCCAGACAAAGAACTGTAGTGATGGAGGCAAACATGTTTTATGAGATACTTATTTGCATGGTGTGCCTGTATCTCAGTGGTGTATTTTCAGACAGGGTCTCTTTGGCTAGGCTGTGGTATAGACAGCCTTGAGCACTCATTCTGAATCACTCCAGTGTCTTCATGCTGGTCTGGAGTGTATATATCTTGTGTGAGAGAAGACATATCCTTGATACTCAGAATTCCATACAGTAAACTGACCTTTTTAAAGAACTCTTTCTAAGCCAGGTTCAGCATTCTGAATCAGACCTGGAACAGACCCATCTTTTATTAATATAATGTCTTCTGATTTACTGCAGGAAGACACTGAAATGATTAAGTGTACCAGCAGTCTGCATAAAATGCCTGGGTGACCTCCGAAGCACTATGATAAATATCAAAGAAAAAATTTTAAACCTGTATGATCAGCTTAAGGAAAATTAAGGCCATATCTCAGTTTGTTGGAAATACTGGTAAAGTAGGAAGACAGCTAGTGCCTGCAGAGTGGCAGAAGATCTAGGTCACATCTTTTTCCATATGACCTAAAATGAATTAGTATGCTGGGTTTAAAGTATCTTTCCACTGGAGTTTGCTTTGCAGTTTTTTTCCTTGGTGGTCTTCCCAAAAGAAAGCACAGGTAAATAGTATAAACAGCTAATTGACCATTCTAAATGATCAATCTTGTCTGTTCTCTTTAGGGATGCTTACAAGTGTACCATCTCCTTTGTTCTCCTTATTCCAAGAAAGAAGCAGTACACATATAGAGACCTTCCAAAAAAAATTAACATCTTCTGATAGCAAGCATCTTACTAAAATCCCTTTGTAGTGCCATTGTACCTTTTATTACAAGTTCTCAAAGCATTTCTCAAGCATAGAAATATTTGCTAACTAAAGCCTCATATCTCTCTGCGGAGAAGTGTGATTTGAACCAAATGCAATCACAGCAGACAAGACACGGAAATTGGTTGGACATATAGTCATTAAAATCCTTTAGGAATTACCTTAGTTGTGTAATCTGTATGTTCATCTCAGGTGGTTTAGGAGGTGATGTGGGGCAGAGGCTGCCCACAGATTACCCCTGTTCAGCCTTTGGGGTTTTTTGCAGGGTGGGGCTGGAGGCTATTCAACCTGCTCTGCTTGGGCTGTTGAGCATCACCTCCAGTCTGCCCTGTCTCACCTGGTGATTTGCTGCTGCTGCTATTCACTAAGATATGGGAAATGTGTGGACATAGCCATTGGGTGTGAATAAACCCAGGTGCTTCCCCCTTGGTGGATCAGGAGCAACCCAACTCCACTTTGACCCCACCTTCTTCTGCTGTCCAAGATAAGAACCACAGCCCTGGGGTAGCTTTGGCCCTACTTGGTGTTGCAAGAGGCCCTGTCTTCAGCCTATGCCTACCCAGGCACTGCAGAGCAAGAGACTGGAGAGGCAGGCTGCATGTTTACATGCTGGATGTAGGCGAGTGCATTTGATGGTACAGGAAGGGTGATCTGAGTACAGGCTGCAGATGAGGGAGGAAGGAAGAGACACAGCTATTTAAATGGTAGAACGTAGGCTGCTGCTGTGGGTGCAGAGTGGGTGATTGCTGCAGCAGCACTTCAAGAGGCGTAGCTCCAGCAGGGCAAGTTGACCTTAAGAGAAAAAAGATGAGGGCTGTAGACTGAAGATTTGCCTGTGTGCATGCTGAGTTCAGGACATCCTCAGTCTGCAACAGCTGTTGGAATCATGGACATATTTCTGGACAGAAGGAGGTGTACCTGCACTGTGCACCATATGTGGCATAAATGAAGAATCTCTGGGAAATGTTTAACCTGCTGGGTGTATACTGTGAAGTTAATCCCTGTGTGAACAGTAGGTGTTTATGCAGAAGAACCAGGCATTCAGCAGCCTGGACAAGTACCATGAGTCCTCACATGTTGCCTGAAGACAATTTCTAGCTGGAAAGAGGGAAAAATGAATGTAGGGTAGCTCAGCTCTAACCTACACAGCAAACATGTAGGTTAGCATGGAGGCTTCCACCCACATGACCTACTTGTGGAACAGCTTCTTTTTTGAAATAAACAGCGCAGTATCATCCATGCCGGTTTGAGTAGGACGTGTATTTCTGTTGGCTGGAAGAAAGGAAGGTACAGTTGTCAAGCCCAGATGGAGGCTTTGAAATATGCATGATAGTGGCAGCTGTGTGTGGGAAGAATGAGTTGAAGTGTGTTGAGGAGGAGGAGGCTTGTTTACTGTGCTACTGTCTTCTTGTAGCTGTGGAGTTGAATGAGGAGAGAAATGCGGAATGTGTTTCATGTCTGTGGATTATTGCTTCACTGTGCTGGACAATTTTTCTCTCCCAATATTCATTACTTGTTTGAAAATTCATAAAGGATCAGTGATTTGCAGTGAAAGAGATTGCAAAGACATATCATCCATATTTCCTGGATCTCCATGGATCAGTCCCTGATTTCAGGCCCTTCTGCCTGAAGGATCCATCTTCAAATGGATCTGGGCTGAGGCAGCTGTGTGCATGCTTTGGGGAGGAATGCATTGCCTCTCAGCCTTTCTGATCTTGAATTTCGTGTGTGCCCTTATTTATTAGTGTATTTCGTAGCCCGTGGTTATGTAAATGGTTAAGCCTATGTATGACTGGCATTTGGGTGTCAGGGCTGTGTTTTGTTGCTGCTGTAGTTGCTGGTTGGCAGTAATGCTCAGGGGTGGCTGCAGGTGAGACCTGGCTGAAGGCAGTGGTGTGCAGCTCACCCTCTTCCTCATGGGGAAATGGGGGCAGCTGGGGGCAGATTGCTGAGGCCTTCCAGCCAAGCCTTGCCTACAGGTGGCCTGCTGCTTGGTTCCTGGGTGCCTGCCCTTCTCCCCCTGCTTGGAAAGGCAACCTGTGGTGCTGAGCTGGGGCAGCCTGGGAGGAGATTCAGCTTTCATGGCTGTGGAGTGCACCCCCTCTTTTCAGGACAAAAGGCAATGCCAGCGCTAGCCAAAAGGTTTAGTGATTCATAAGAGAGACTATATGTCCTTAGGATTATAAAAGAGGGGAGGTTGTGCCATACACAACAAAAAGCATTGCATTTATGTAGTGAAGTGGATAGGGTCAAGTTAATTCAGAACCTCCTTTGGTTTTTATCTTTTCTTTAGATTTTTGTTTACAGCTTTCAGTTATCTCATTAATTAACACTTTTCTGTGGGGAGAATAAGGGTTCATGGTTCTTTCTTTTTCCCCACAAGAATATTTTCTAAGCATGTTTTATCATGTATACATTTTTTGCGTTCCCATCCCAGAGCTTGAAATCAGTATTCTCTGAATAATTCCCGAGTATCTCTTTGAGCTATGTGGCCCAAAAAGCTCTTTGACTTAAAGCAAATGATCTAAAAAGAAAGTCTGAAGATCTAGAGTTTTCTGTTAAAAGAATATCAAGAAGGCATGAATCCTAATTACTTCTAGAATCAGAGAGTCAGTTTTAGTGTCAGGTGTTTTACTTTGTGCTAGTGCTTGGTAAGGTGCTCTTACTCCTGTGCTGTCCTAAGAGCCTTTGCTCTTACACTCAGATAAGGGGTATCTACCTCTGCAGAATACCAGTTAATGTAGTGAATGATTTCCAGATACACCTGATCTTAAGAGTGGCTGCCATTTTAATCTGTAATCATATGACAGTGACTTCCAAATTTTTATCAGTTGAAAGTCTACATCCCAAGTCATTAATCTTATTTGAGCTTTAAGCTTACAGCTATCAGACTTCTATTATAAACATCCTTCCTTCCCTCTTCATTTTCTTGTTGGTCTTTGAATAAACTGTGCTTCAGACCTTTGCCATTCATGAGGTATGTCCAAGTATTTTATAAAGAACCATAGCCACAAAAGGAAGCAACGTTGGTATTTATCCTCGCTATGATTTTCCACAGCTTTAGTTTTCTCACCTCAACTGTGACATGGACAACTGTGTAAAGAGCCAAAGTTAGAGGTCATCAAATGTTTCATATGGCCAGTTCTCAGGAAATTTTATAAGTCTCTAAAATCCAATTTTCTTGAAGTCATGAAAGACACTAAATTGATCAAAGTGTAGAACCATCAAAAAGTGAAATTTACAAGTGTTTGTGTTGGACAAACACAACGTCTTCACAACACTTCAAACAGAAGATGCTGCTGCAAATGGAGTGTGAAAAAATTATCTGCTTAATTAGTAGTAAACAATCATGGCAGCAAAAGGATTTTAGGTGTTTATATTCTCTTAATCATAGTCCAGATCTGCTTCTAACAATTTTACTTTGAAAATTAGGCTTGTTTTACTTTTCTACTCTTTTCCAAATGAGGATGTAACTTTTTTACTGCTAGAGTTTCTTTGCATTCTTCATCCAGTTTTAAGGCCTCTAGTTTGCATCTTGTGTTGCCATGTACACCTTAGCAATACAAGTACACATCATTATCATCTGGTAGTGCTTGCATCTTGTCTTCAATTTGTATGTAGACATAGAGGAAATGGAAAGTTCAAGACATGGCCTTTATCCAGAGTCAGTCTAATTTTCTTTCTTCCATGAAGCAGACACCATTTAGAAATACCTGTTTAATCTGGTGAGCAGTCAAACTGAAGCACTCATTTAAATTTTTGAGCTCCTTGTCAAGGTCTGTAACTGAAAATATTTTTTTTTTTCCATGATAGAATTATCATCTGTGCATTGCTTTATCAGCAAGAGACAGATGTAAGTGATGTTTATTTAGAAGTGTGCATGTCTATATTTAAATATGAGCATTCAAAAGATGTCTATAGGAGAGGGAGATAATCAAATTGTGAAGAATTTCTGCCAACTGACTTCTGTCAAGGTCAAAAGGATTATTTAATGAGTCTCGGTCAATCAAGAGTTTTGACTGTCTTCTTCCAGAATGTCCTGAGCTATAAGATGTCATCACAGTGAGTAAATTCTCTGGGCTTCACTTAATCTATAAAATTGACAATAAAAGTAGCTATTGTTACTTCCCTGGATGATGTGTTCAGGTAAAATATTATTTTCCACTGCTTTGTACCTTGGGCTATGAATTCTAGTAGGTTTCTTTATCAGTTTAAAGTCCTACCTGTAAATGTTAAATGTTAAATTTCTTCTGAAATACTAGCTGTAATTCTTCACAGTTTCTTCAGACAAATCAGTAATACAGTATTTTTTTACTACATTAGCAAATATTAGTTGCCTTAATATGTAGGATATTTTATCAAATGTTCTGAACATCAGGGAAGAAATTACTAAAAGAAAAACAAACCAGCAGTTTAATTTTGCCTGACAGTATGTAGAGGGATTGGATATGGCCCTTCAGTGCGGCTTATCTAAAAGTCCTTCATGTAGACTTTTTCTTTGCTTTCATTCTCCAAATGCTTAGAAAAATTAGCTTTTTTCAGAAACTTTGCTGAAGTTAAAATTCAGTAACCACCAGCAGTAGTAGAGTAGTCATGATTTAACCCTGGCCAGCAACAGAGCACCATATGCAGCCCTTGCTCATCCCCCTGTGGTGGGATGGGGGTGAGAATCAGGAGAGTACAAGGGAGAAAACCTGTGGGTTGAGGTAAAGGCAGTTCAATAGGAAAAGCAAAAGCTATGCACACAAGCAAAGGAAAATGAGTCTGTTCGCCACTTTGCCTGGGCAGGCAGGTGTTCAGCCATCTTCAGGAAAGCAGGGCTCTGTCACACATCACGGTTACTCTAGAAGACAGATGCCATCACTCCAAACATTCCCCTCTTCCTTCTTTTTCCCGCCAGTTTATGTATGGAACATGATACCATATGCTATGAGATAGCCCTTTGGTGTCTTGGGATCGGCTGTCCTATCTGTGTCTCCTCCCAACTTCATGTTCACCCCCAGCTTCACTGGTGGGGCAGTGTGAAAGGCAGAAAAAGCCTGGACTTGGTGCAAGCACTGCTCAGCAATAATGTAAACATCTATTTTCAATACTCTTCAGCACTAATCTAAAACATAGTCCCCTATTACAGGCATTAAGGTTCAGGGTTCTAGTTCCAGTTTTCAGGATCAATGGTGAGGAATGGCATACTCCTTTTGAGGAGTGTACATGTCCAAGGTATTAAACTGGTAGACTCCAGTGTCCCAAGAAAAACTGAAGCTTTTGGTTCCAGCAACAGAGAAAATAAAAACTTTGGTTACATCTGTATCTTGCCTCTTATATTTTAACTGACAAAGGACTCAACTAAGTGAAAAGATAATTTCATACTAGTTTGTTATTGTCTTGTCTATATTGCACACAGATATGAGCAACCACCTATGGGAATTCAAATCCTTATTCTCCCAGTTGATAAGCACTTTCTTAACATACTATTAGTTATTGGAAAGACTACCTGCAAAACTTTAATAAGCTTTTTCAAGAAATTACATTAGTGCTGCATTTCATATGCAACTTGCCTGGCTGATAGTGAAGTGATAACTTTTTTATCAACATTGGGTATCTTGGTTAAAAGCTGAATTGGTGTTAGTTTGCTGCTGACACCAGCAAGGTGGATCCAGGATCTATAATGAAGACCTCACCAATGAATGGATAGCATCCCTTTAATGTAAACCAGAAATTTGACGTGATATGAGTAAGAATTCTTTGTATGATTGAAAAACAGTGGACTGTAAAATCACATAGAAAAGACTAAGCTATTTGTTTTAATGTCTTTCAGTTTCATGGAGATAGAAACAGATTTTGAACAGTCACTATAGACTTAAAAGGCAGTTCTGGTATGTGTGTATGTAAAAACTTCCTGACCTGTTGAGACAGAAAATGGCAATGAAAGAATCAGTAAGGTACATGCCTAAACATGCACAGATAACTTCTTTATTCTAATGGATGAGTTGAACCTGTCAAGTGCAGATGTTGCAATTGCAGAATGATTTCCAGATTTACATGGGTGACAACTTGGATAGGGTTTGAATTTTTTGATTGTTTCTATATAAGCATATAAAATAGCAACCAGGTGCTACTGATTACATCTTAGTTAATGATAGTCTAGTATACAACTTTACACTCAAATCTTTAGTTGGTCTGTGTCCCTTGACTCTTTTGTTTTTTCCCTCTGAGTAATATGTTTGAAGTCTTACCCGTGTCAGTTCACCAGAATCCTCATGTGAAGCTTAAACCTGTAATGACCATAGGAAAATTCCTTCAGTAGATTGCGAGAATAGTTCAGAAGTATTTAAAATGTTTTGATCAGCTGGAGTCATTCAAGAGATATGAGAATTTCACAAACAATTAAGAGATTTTACAATCCTTGATGCAGCTAAACACTTTCCTTACATGAAGCCCCAGACGTAATGTTACCATAGGATCACTCAGGTTGGAAGGGAAGCTACTGAGGTCATCTAGTCCAATCCCTTAGATTATGTTCAACACTGACCGAGGTTGCCTAGGACTTCATCCACCTCAGTTCTGACTTGGAAACCTCCACTCTTCTTCAGTTACACATCCATCTCTTGTTCTGTACAACACATCTGTGGTGTTGTACAGAATTGCTCGATCCCATTGTCTGCTAAGGATCTCACTGGTGATGATCCTGTTTGCTGGATGTGTGATAGTGTAACACGCTCATAATCCATCATGTATCCTAGTACAGCATATTTTCAGGTACTTTTATAAGCATGTACTACACATCCAGATTTTTCAGTAGTTCCTGTTAAATCTAGATGGAGACTGCTATTGAAGTTATTAACAGGAACCACACCGCAGAACTATTTAAAGGTAATGGTTAAGGACCAGAGTTAGAGTTTCCTTCAGTATTAATTTCTTTTTTGACAACACTGCTCTCCTCTGCAGATACAGAGAAAGTATTTCTTGTTATTCATTAGGTTAGTTCAGTAACTATTTCATTCACACAATGAAGAAAAATCAATTCAGTGAGAAACCAGCTGGGAGTTAGAAAGTAGGAAAACTGGTTTTCCTCCTACTCACCTGCAAATAACAATGAGGTGTGGGAGGATAATCTCTACTACCTTTAAAATCTTGTAGAGCATAGTGAAAAGAAATACTAAATCTGTTTTTACTTACAACAGAAAACATATAGTTTTTTAGTATATCATTTAAATACATAATGTGTTATTTTAAGTTTTTCTTTGCATTCGCAACATATCTGAAGTTAAGATCATTTATTTAGTTCCGAACTGTCCAGGAATCTGCTTGGAAATATTTAGCATATTCCAGCCTATCACCAGTCATGATACTTATCTAACAGAAATAAAATAAATGCACTATTTTAGTTACGGTTTTCTAGTACAACAAAATATAAGGAGTATAGCAAAAACCAAGATTTCATTTTTTAGGGGAAGTGATTGCCATTTTGTTACTTGGTTTTGGCCCTTACAAGTCTGGTTACCTTCCTGAACTCGGTAGTCCTATTTCTGCCTGGGGTTGACTAGGCGGTTGTGTTCAGTGTCATGTTTTTGTAATGTTCACATGGCATCAATGCCTTAGGCCTTATTCTCTGCAGTTTCCTTCACCAGAAGCTTTATCCAAAAATGGCAAGTAGTGCAAAATGTTGCAGTCTGCTTACTAAGTATATCTTACCACAAGGAAATTGCTTTTTTTTTTTGTTTTGTCCAGCTACAGTAGTGTTTCCTGTATTTTTTTCAAGCTGAATTTAAAGTGTTGGTTTGGGTTACAAAACAGTAAATTGCTGTGGATTTGTCTGCTTTGCTCTTGGTTGCTCTTCCTGTGCTATTATGCAACAGTGCAGTTAACAGATGTACTATTTTGCCTTCTTACGAAATATCCATTGATAGGGAACATCTCTGTTGTAAATCTTACTCCTCTTTTTGATCTAAATAAATATGATGGTCTATGAAAAAATTATATATGAAAAATCTATTTTATTTTATTTTATTTATTTTATTAGTTCTTTTAAAAGATTACCATTAATAAGAATAAAGAAATTAAAATTGGGGAAGCAGACTTAATTGTTTTTGAGATTTCATTAAATATAGTTAGCAATTTATTGGTCTCTGCTTATGATTTTCTGTTGGTTTTTAAAAAATCATAGCTCGAGAGAAATATTACAATATATGGATGTTTACACTCAGTTTACACTCCTGAGTAATGTGCATTGATACCGTTTAGGCTGGTTTATGACAGTTCCATGTAAAGCATCCTTTCCATATGACATTTAGAATAATTTAAATAAGAGATGCATAAGAAATAAACAGATAATCTCTTTGATCAGTTTCAAGTTTCTTCAAAAGATGATAACGGTCTGAAAACACCAAAGAAAAACTCCTATCTGAAGCTGGTGTCTCTGTATTTAGCAGCAAAATAATTTCTAATTTACTGAGGGCTATTAAGGGAAAGCAAACCTAGAACTGAAGTACATGAGATCCTTTCAGGTTCCTTCTCTGATTTCTTGAGTTGTTTAGAGAGGCAAGAGTCCCTCTAATACTTTCTCCATCTTCAGTCTGAAAACCTGGGAAGTGGTAATGACAAAAAACAAAATAAGGGTAGGAAAATTTCTGGAGAGAAGTAATCATAATGCCATAGTAATACTGTGATATGCCAATTGATTAATTTTTTTCAGCTAAATACATTTAAAATATGGACATGATGATATGATAGTTATCCTTTTACCATACAAGGTCAATAAACACTTGGTTAAAATATGACCATTTCTGCTGTACATATTTTGTGCTTATTTTTCAAATTGACTATGGAATAACATGCTGACCTTGGCATTAATACAGGTTTTGTAATTATAGACAGGAAATTCCTGAAGTAGTAGTTTTATATTAATTATAATACTACTTTATTTCAATACTATATAATGTTTTGCTTTTAGATGAAGTACACGTTTTGACTATGTTCATAGCTGGATAAACCCTGCTTCTTGAGAAGAAAGCCCTTTGCAGGGAAGCACAATGTGCTTTTACTTCACTGCATGTATGCAAGTTGATGATTGAATATCAAGCATGTTATAAATCAAACCAGTATTTAAGTTGTATTTTCCTCTGAAAGATAATACAATTTCATATAAAGGCAAGCTGTGGTATTCTAACCTGGAGTCCATGTGCATTTTCTGGGTTATTGTTTTGTTTCAGTGTTTTCCACTCAAAAGAAGATATTTGCCTGTATTCAATTTGCCATACTTGTAGGTGCTATTACCTTTGTTTTTTTAGTTATCTATTTTGCATATTTTGGAAGCAGATACAAGCAATGCCTGCAGTGAGTCAAACAAAATTTCATGGTTCTCAAAAGAGCTATCACTGTATTGTAACTGCTACTACACCAAGGACTCGGTTCCTTGAAATGTAATACTAATTTTGATCGCACTGTGGCTGCACATGTGTTCCCTAAACACATAAGGAAAACAATTTATCAGAGCACTAATTCCAGCAGAGTAAGTGAACACACATCTGTGTGGATACTGTGGGAGATTACTGCTGAGTGGTATCTCTTACTGAAGGTCATCAGTTAGATTTTCTGGTAAAGTATAACTCTTCCTGAGTTGGCATCAGAACTAGTAGTCAATAATTGTAGGTAACCAACAGAAGGAGTAAAAAAAAAAAATTGTATGATCCATATAGTCATCTCACAGTTGTCTGCTTTTAAAAACCTTTTTGAAGTAGATAGAAGACATTGCTGGAGCTGTAATGGAGTGGACTTTTGCAGTCAATAGGCTAGGCACCCAGCCAGTTTGTAATTCAGTGAGACACAGTACATTATCTATTTTGACAGTCTTCATGGCTAAATAGTCTGGCTCTTGTAATACCTAACTGTGTTTATAAATAGAAATAAAGAAGTAAAATGGCTAATCTTGACAGCAAACTTTGGGTATGGCCAGCGTTCACACGTGCTTCTTCCCTTCAGTGGAGTGGGAAGAACAAAACTCAAGAACTTGAAAAACATCTCCAGCATGTGTTTTCCTTGATGTTTCAGTAATGTGTGAAGAAATGTGATATTTATGAGCTCTGCAGTGAGACTTCTAAAATATATTGGTTTTCGCCCCAAGAAAACAATTACTTTAGTGGCAAGATGGTAGACAGCATTCACAAAGAGCTGTTCTTAGAGTAGTGGCTGTCCAATGTTGCATGTTGTGTGGGAAAGGATGGGACAGGAGGAAGTAGTCCTTGTTTCTGATTCCTATTTCTTGCTCCAGATAAAGTGTTTTAGCAGATAGTTTTTATACTGAAATACAGGCACAGGGCTGGAACCTCAGTATGAGTTTCAAAGACATCTGTGGGCTCTCTCCTAAACTAGCACAACTTATCAGGAAAGGTGGGCATAATACTCTTTGACATTGTCAGTAATATGTATCTTCTTGAAGACAGGAATTATTCTTTAAGCTCAGTTTGGGTTGGAATGGGTGTAGAAGGTGCATTTGTTAGCAAGTAATATACTCTGATACTGTATAAAAGTTGATAGGAAGAATTTGTCTTTTCTTTCCACTGTATGTTACAGCAAGTAGTCCCAAAAGTTAAAAGCTGGACTCGTAAAGCCCTTCTTGGTTGTCAAGCTGTGAGTGCTCATCTCACACAAGAAATTGACTGAGGTCACTTAAATTCTGCAGGTATGTGCCTTGCAGGAGAGGTTGGGATTCCAAACATACTTCTTTACCTTACTATATCCAGTTCATTTTTGCTTTATTTTCATCTCACTTTATGGTCTGCTCCTTGGAAATTAGCGTTGTGTGAGAGCTGTGCTTTCCACTTTAGCCAGGTATCTAAAAGCCCTGTGCAGTGTTGCACCTGAACCTCCTGGTAGGTACAGGCATAATCCAAACCTAGCTTTGCTTAATGTAAACAGAACAGCCCCTTATGATGCTCAAAGTCCAGGTGGACTCAGCTCAACTCTGCATTGAGTAGCTGGCCTTGATTTCATGACATGGAAGGAAGGATCCAATGCCCTGGTCAGGCTGTTTCATATAACATTTGTAACACATCTCTGAACCAGGATTCCTGGCTGATTCACAGCTAGAGGTTGAATGTGACCCAGTCTCTCTGTTAGTCAGAAAGGAATGTCTCAAGATGGGCATGCTGATAGGGGCTGCTCAGCAGCTCTGCTCCGGGGGACTCCGGTGGGAAGTTTCTTGTTGAGTGGTTACAGGTGGCCTGGACTGGAGAGGTTCTTGTTCTATTGCAGGGGTGTCTGGGCCTGGTGCTGCAATGGGCTTCTGCCAGATTATAAACAATTGGGCATGGCCTAAAAGCCTCCAACATTTATAAAAATTATCTGGGTAACCAGCTGGTTTTTTGTATTGTGAAGAACTGGGCAGAATGCTGTAAAGTATTTATTTACAAAGTGTCTTGGGAAAAGAGTATGTATTCTGCAAGTTGGAATTAGAGGTACCTTATATAAAATCAGACAGTAACACCAGATACATTTACTTGGACCAATGTTCTTATACTCTAGGATAATGTTTTAAATCTGTGTGGCATTTCACTGTGGCCAGTTTATGTGGTGGTAGACTCATTTTCTTAAGAAACTGTTCTGGTTTATGTTACACACATATTGGTTTGCATGTTAGCTAACAATGTTGTGTTGCTGTTGTCACTGTTATGACAGTAAGGCCAGTTTCTCACCAGGTGATGATAGGAGACTCCATCACAAGTATCCTCGTAGCAGCAGCATTTTCAGCTCATTTGGATGAGAACCCCCCCAACCTCTGGTTTGCTTCAGCTGGCCTGCAGCCCCTTGTCAACACTGCAGTGTATACATGATGAGTTTCTAGCTAAAATCATCTCATCTGTGTGCAAAAGGTTGTCTGGTTCAATGATATACATATCTCAATAGATAAATAGTGTCCATTAGTTCACCGTTTACATCATATGAGCAAAGCAGGACCTGCCTGGGTTGTTCCCAGGGCTGCTGGGAACTCCCTGCCTCCCCAGTCTCTGACACGCAGTTGATTATCTTGTTAACATGTACTGGGACTGCCTGTGGAGTTCTTTTATCGATGCCTCAGACCTCTGGTGGAGCTGGGACTGCCCGGGGCGGGTTCCAGTAGCTATCAATCAATTATCTCATCTGCACAGAAACTAGCTGGGGAGTTCCCGGGACTGCCCAGGGAGTTCCTCTGGTGACTCAGCACACGCAGCATGTGCAGGGGCACAGCCCTTGTCCCCAGCTGCATTACAATTACAGCTGCTGTGCTAATTTGGAGCGCACGTGCCTGTACCCACCTGGAGCATGGAGGCAGGAATGTTGGAAGGACCAAGAGTTTTGCAGTGGCCAGTTGATGCTTGGGCATTTCCTGGTGTGTCCTGATCCACTGACTAGTAGGCTGTGTTCTTTGGTAGGCACAAATTCCTTTTTTTTTTTTTTCATGCCAGGCTGCCATATTTGCAAGCTACTACAAAGTGCTTTTCCTGCCATGGAAAATCAAAAACACCTTGCTCACTGTTACCAGAACTAGGCTTCAGCAAGGGTTTCTTTACTGGAGTGATTTGCTACTTTCTTACCTGCTACAACCGGTGTTGTTTGAGCCTTCTGTTTCTTCGAGAAGAAAGGGCAGCCTATTGTTGAACTTGTAGTGCTTACTGACTGAAAAATACATTCATTGCTGATGGAGAATATCTAAATCTCATGGGTTTGGAACCTGGTTTGATATCAGGTAGTTGTCATAAAGTGGCTTCCCCTAATATGTAAGGGGATGTAAATTTAAACTTCCATATAGTTAATCTCTTTTTTCTTTTGCAAATGAAATGTAAAGTAGTGAGTAAGCCAGAAGTACAATAAACAGGTATGTCTGAAAGGTTAGTTTGGAAACTCAAGAAAAAGTTGGTTACAATAAGAAAGAGTGGGACAGGTTTGAGCTGTGTCTGTTCATGAGCAAATAAGGCAAGATATGGTTCCATGCTGATTTTTTTTTCAGACCACTCTCTCCAAAGACAGTTTCCAGGTAGCAGATGAGGTTGTTGTGCTTCTTCTACTCTTTGATCTGCTCTACAGGCATGCTGAGAAGCCAAGTGTACACCATGTTGACATTGCAGCACATCAAACTTACTCATATAGAGCAAAACAAGAGGAAAAATTAAAAATACATATTCACCCCTAGTGTTGTTCAAAATCAATATTTGCTGTATGAAATATGATGTAAGAGCAGTGAAGTTGGGAGTGGTATAATGGACAAGAAGATCTCCAAAGGTATTAGAGACCTTGGTAACTCTAGTTTTTTGGCAGAAATAGATCAGCTGGTCCAAATTATAGTATCTAACTATTAAAGACATAGTGCACTAAAGAAGGTCTTTGAAAACTCTGATCACTGTGAGCTACATAAGAGGAGAAATATTTGGATTTACACTATTAGTACATACATACAGAAGTATGGCTGCATTTGAAAGGAATGAAATGTGTGTGCATTGGAAATGGCTGTTTCTATAAGAGTGAGTGTAGGTATGTGGAAAATAACCTTGATACAAGCCTGGAGAACTACCTAGGGGTCAGGACACCTGAGTTCACCCCTGGGGTGCCTTGCTGCCTTGGCCAGCTCATTTCCCCCTGCCTTGCTTTCACCAACAACAGTCAGGAAACAAATCCTTCATTTCCTCTGAGATTGATTCATAAGAAAGACAATGAAAGCAGGGAAGTGTTATCATCTGTGGTTGGACTGCCACACACCTAGTGAACGCTTGACCCCCCCGCTTGTATTTTTAATTTAAATGCAGTTAGTTTATATCAGGGGTTTTCCCATGGTTTCTTTAGAGATGTGAGATAATGAGATTTTTTTTTCTCCCAAAATGCAACTCTTTAGAAGAGTGTCTTGCTTGAAGTGCTGTGTAAAGAACAGTCTTGTTTATGAGGACAGTATAACATGTTAGATCACCTTTCATTGAACCACATGCTTTATAATTACGTTCAAAATTATGTCCTGTCTTTTCTTCCAGTGGAGCTTGAATAGCAACCTTTGCTGTGGTCTAAATTGCAGAAAATCCTTATCTTAGTAATAACTTTATTTATGAATATACTTTACCTGTCATAAGTTAAGCTTCAGCTGCTGCAGCAGTGTGCAAAGGAAGAAGAGTTTAAGCAAAAGCTGAAGATGAGCCTGATCAGAGATTTGAGATGTTTTCCACAATATGAGTTTGCAACTGACTTATTTGTGTACTGTTGGATGAATGATGAAGTGGGATAAAGCCCTCAGTGTCTCCTTCCCTTACCTTCCCTGGAGAGAAGGAGAATTGCCCAACTTAGATGGATATCATGTAAAGCCTGTCTTTCTGGACTGATGTGTGGAATCATTCATTACTATTTTCACAGTGCTCAGGAAACAAACCTTTAAAACCTTTTATTTCCTAAGCTACAGTAGGACAGCACTGAGGTTGCTGTGTCTCAGAAGATTGTAGTGACTTTGTCATTTGCATTTCCAGCTCTGTCCCCATGTTGCTGAGATACATTTGTAATGGCCTTATCTAAATTCAGGAGTTTAGAAGGTAGCTATTACCTTATTCATTAAAAATGGAAGAAATTAAAAGCAAAATCAGTTACTCTTTGATTAGTCAAAATTGCTTCCCTGTAGTGGTATTCAAACTGTATTTCTAAACATGAAAAATTTGGTGCAAGGCAGAAGTTTCTGGGGTTTTGAGCAAACCATTTTTTAAATAAAGTTTTGTGCTTAATAAAATGCAGTTTCTTTTTGGGGGTAGTTAATTTACAAACTGCTTGGGGCTTTCCAGCCATGGGAAACCCTATCCTAAAGCTCATTTTAGCACAGACAGCTGTAGAACAAGTCTTACCTTCTTAGCTAGCTGTGCCAAACATTGTCTAGAGGGCTGCTTTTCCTGCCTTAACTGCAAGGGCACTACTGCAGAGAGTGTACCAATCGTGCTAAAATGTGTAAAATGATCATTTATGCCAAAATAATGACATAACCTTCTGAGCAGTGTATAATCCTAATAAGATTAAGCTTTACTAAAGAAAAACATAAAATATATAACTTAATAAAATCATAATCTATTCTGAATAAACTGTATTATACATGTTTGCTGAATGGATTATATAAATTTAATGAAATTAGACTGTCTTATAAGCAGGATACAATAAGTAGTAATGGCAGCTTTTCTATAGACAGTGTACGAGAGCAAGGAAGAAGATGGGGATTATTAGAAAATGAGTTTAGTCAAAACAATTAAAAAGATACAGATAAAAATAGAATAATAATTTCTTAAGTACTGCAACAATGAGCTTCATGCTTCTTTGAGTGTATTAGCCAAGATCAAAGTAACATATATGAACATCTAAGAAAAAGACTGACATGATGTTGGAGAGGAATGACACAGCTGATATAGTTGCAAAGGATTTGAGAAAATGTAGTACTTTCTCAGCATCTGTTCAAATTTTTATTCATAGTTTTTTAGTACATTGTCCATTCCATCTCTTCATTGGATATGTGCAGTGGATTGCAGGCTGTTAGCACTTCTGAGCCAGATGGCATACACTCTGTCATGCTGAGATCATGTTAGAAATGTCATCTATGCAACTCAGCTGAGATAGAGTAGTACTTTAAAATGAATTCCTCAGTTGTCCACTATGGATTTTTTTTTTTTTTTGCTGGTGGTATTGCACCCATGTAAAAAGGATAAAGATGCTTCTGTTGCTGTCAAAGACTATAACATTTCCAAATTTTTTTGCTAGTGTACCGAATTTCGGTTTAATTTGCTGTAGTAAGGAATATTTGTCCTTACAGAAGTACTTAAAGTATTATAAAAACTGCTTTAAAACTATGTTAGCACAAATACATTATTTCTCCAAGAACTGTGCTGCATATTTTTGGAAATTTTATGAGACAGTCAGGAATCATGCTAAAACTGAATGGTCTAAGTTGACCTTTCCAGTAAGAGTAACAGAGTAATGGATTTTCCTGGGTTAAGAGGAGGGAAGATGAAAAGAGAAAGGAAGAGCCTGTTGAGTTGCTTTTTTGTCTGTCCAGATTAAAACACATCTTGTATTCCAACAGACATAATTTTAAAAGGCATCTCTTGTCATGGAAACACAAGATCTTGTTATCTTACATAGTTTGGTCCCCGTTCCACACCTTCATAATAGGTGCTTAATCACTAGGAGTTGAACAGTGTAGTACCTATAAAAACTAGACCCAAGAGTCAAACAATTTTTTCTTCTATGCATATTCATGTCTTAGTAGATTTTATTCTTTTGTATATCTATATAATTTCAGTGGTTTAAAATCCCATCTTTGGTTATATTTGGACAATGCTGGTGGGCTTCAAAGAAAGAGACCACAGGAGGTTATGTAGAATATGAAAGATTATAGTTAAAGGAGTCCCTGAATTTACATAATGCGGTAAGGGATTAGGCATGTTTTATAAGCTGATTCATATCTTATGACTAAACCATGAAAATGAAGTTAAATTTCCTACTAAGGACTAGTCTTCATATGCAACATGCTGGGTACAAGAGCCGTCCCCCCCCGAAGGCTGCATAGAGAGACATGAGTCATTAGCTTGGATGAGGACAGTGCTGGACATTTATAAGGCTGTCCCTTTATCCAGTTACTGAGGTTCTAATGTCTCTTCTGATAGAAGTGTCATGTTTTACTAGTGTAGTTTTTAGTTCTAATTTGTGTAAATAAAAGAGAAAAGAGGGATAGGAGAAATACTTTAAGGTTCCTAACCAGTAAACAACTCAAAGTAAAATAGATGGCATTTGTGTTAACTATTCCTTTGGCTTACTCTGTTTTTGTTGCCTTGTCTGTTACTTTTCTTCTGTATATGATGTATTTGTTTTCTGAGACTACTGGCTTTTGATGGGCCAGGGGCTCATCCTTTTCCGTATTGAAGCGACCTATGATGTTGAAACCTGCTTAAGAAACAAAGCAACCTAAAACAACCACGGCACTTGCAGCTGGTATGGAAGAAGATGCGATATAAGCTTGCCTTTTTGCCTCAGCTTACTGTCAATGAATCTTCTGGGGTGATGCTTCTTTTTTACTTCTGACCTTTGAAATACGAGTACTTTTCCCTATTCCTTGCACAGAAATAATGATTCTGAGTAGCACACTGTGCTTTTTCATGGTTCTTGCACCCTAATTTATTGTAGTTTTAGTGGTTGGATGTATTACACTGTACTTTAGTATTTAAAAGGCTCTTGGTTCTTGCATTTTTTTTCTTTGTCTCTCTTTCATTTGTCTGTAGACACAAAGATCTACCTTTTTCTTATCTGAAGTCTGTGGCATCTCTGATAGAAAGATTACATGTTGTAATGTTGTCCAGCTTCTGCTTGCTGTCATAACTGACAAAGATACAGCGAGGAGAAATGAGAAGAATAAAGCAGTGTGCCTGTGAGTAGTGGTGGAATGGCAATGGGCAAGAGCAATCAGCAGTTCCATACAATGAAAAACAGTAACATTTATTAAGCAGCTACAACCCATGACTTCATTTGAAGCATTTTCTATTAAAAATACCTTGTTATTCTCCATCTCTCATCCTGAACTTCCTCTGTATGTTGCAACAGGTAACCGAGCTGTTGTTAAGGATGCAGCCTGTCCACAGGTGCCTGCAAACAGCCCAAATACTCAACACCACTTGAAACGGTCATCTTAATTGCTGAAGCATAGTTCATTTGTTACAGCAAGTGAGGGTGTCTAGAGGCTGGAGAAATTAAAGCTAAGGTGACAGTGAACAGTATTAGATACTCCAAGGTTATAAATAATTTTCCATTGTTTGAAGAGGAAAATCAGACCATGTTCTTTATTTGACAGATTGTAAAATCTGAAATACAAGAAAAACTACAACTTTCAGCAATTTGATTTTGCATGCTGGTAGAGCTGAACTTCCATCTTCTTGTGGAAATACAACATGTGTCTCAAGCCTGAGTGGTTTGATGGGTCAGGTAATGCCTGTCCCCCCACCTGTGAGCTGGGTGGCCTGTCCCAAAGGGGATCCCTGATGCCCTGAGGCTGGGACTGCCCCTGTGCCACTGGCTGCCTGGCTCCTGGCTGGGGATGGGATGTGCCCTGACTGCCCCCTGCCACTCCTGCCCCCATGGATCAGTAAGGCTTCCCTGACACCCTTCTGTGAATTAGTCATCTTATCGTGTGCGTTATGTTTGGTTACTTAGTGCTTTTTTGTTACTTCTTGCGGATTTTGTGAATGTTGCTCCCATGTTTTATTCTGGCAGTGCTGTCTTTTTGCCAGCCTAGACTGAAGCCTTATTTCATAGAAGGTCACATGAAGTAAGTGGTGTTAATCTCTAAGATGATAACTGTTTTTAAGGACAGTGGTTTTTCATAATCGCAGGTAGGTAGAGGAATAATTACCCTTGGATGGTATTAGTGCTTGCAGAAACTTTTCCAGTTCTGCCCAGAGCTCAAGGAGTGCTTCTGATTATGAGAGTGAACTTGAAAGAGAATGAAATTCCAGATTCAGTGAATTTAATGAGGGATTTTCTGCCTTGTTAAGACTAGTAACAGAATTTTCATCATCTCAAGAGATCTTGTCCACACCATGGAGCTTCATGGCATGGGGGAGAAGGGAGTCTCCATGCTCTGGAAATAGATATATGAGGAAATAGGCTTTCTGTTTGACTCTAAGAAGTCAAATTAGGGGTAGTATGAGGAGGTCATTAGCTGCAGTCCTTGTGAAAAAACTGTCCTACTGAAGCAAGTTTTTCTTTTCTTTTAGTAGATAGACACATACAATTAGTTTATTCCACGTAGTTCAACACATCTCAGTGTTTGAGGTGGTTTCTGTGCTGCTTGGTTTCATGTTATGTTTATAGCTGTTTTTCTCCTGCAGCAACTTATCAAGTGTTTTCTCTGCTCTGAGTTTTGTTTACTGACATCCTTTACATGGCCATTGTTATTAATTGTCATTCCATGATCACAGTTTAAAGGTACTGTAGTATCAACTCTAGTAGCAGTGGCCCCTTTAGGCTTCTAGGAGAAAAAGGATCAGCAGTATTTTATACCTGTTCAGTTATTTTCTTGGGATTGCATACTCTGCTCATAAGTTTCTGATTCTATCCATACTGTCTATCTATACTGTTACATGGTATAGGGAAACTCTGACTGTTTTCTGTCAAATTTGTCATTTTCTAAATCACTGTTTTCCTTCAAGCTCTAGTTAGAGGCAAAAATGGAAAGTATTTCCTCTGAAATACTGTTCTTGCTTACATTTCCAAGGGGGAAAAAAGTCAGCTGTTTAACAGCTTGAGGATGTTTCATGTATAGATTTACCACTTGCAAATTTTCAAAATAATAAAAATAAATTTTCATAATAATTTTTTCTTTTGAAATCTGAGGTAACACCAGGGCACCTTGGAGAACGTTGTTTAGAGGGAGTTTCTATTTCCTTGCTGTGCTTTTTTCATATTTGTTAAACAGCATTCATACTGAGGAGCATGGGCTTTAAAACTTTGTTTTGTACCAAAAAACACCAGTAGCTGCATGCTGTGCTTTTCCTATGCCAGACCCACAAAGGATGTAAATCATTACTGATTCTGTTTAATTAATGTTGCTGAGACTCATGCAGCTCTGGAGGTCCTAACTCTAATCCCAGGTGTTGATAGGTGTCAGAAGAGTTTTCTTGTGCATTCTAGAAAGGAAAGGAAGTAGAATGAATGGAGTGAATGTATGTACATTATTTGTATGACTAAGCTGTAACTGTTCCTCCTTGAACATTGTACAAGTTTTTCATTTGCTCTGAATGTTCTCAATGAAGATGTAATTTTCTCTTTCCTATATGGATTTTTATTTGTTAATGTTTTTGTAGAGTAGTCTGCTTCATACCTACCCTCTGAAATCTTTGGGTATTTCCCTTCAGGGGTTGTCACTCCTAATTGGGATTTCATTCCCAATGATATCATTACATTTTCTCTGGAAGCTCTGTGTTCATAAGAGGATAATAGGGAGGGAAGTTGCTCTGTTTGTGATTGATTTGTGGATGTACAATCTCAGTTCCCTTGGAAAGTGGGTGTGTGATTGTTTGAGTCTGTGTTTCTTTGGAGAGGGACCATTTCAGGGAATTGTAGTTAGAGCTGCAAACAATCCATTAGTCACTCTTCCAAACCCTGCCAGCATAATACTGTTCCCTGCAGTACATTATTGAGTGTTTTGTCCAATATTGGTTTGAGTGACTCAAGCCATGAGGCTTCCACCACTTCCTCTGAGAAACTATTTCATGGTCTGACGGAGCTAACTGTTAGGAAATATTTCCTGGTACTCAGCCTAAACTTTTTAACACCCAGATTGATCTCATTACTGTTAGCTATACTTTTTTCCCATCTCCGTCTTGTTTGGCATTCACACTCTTGAGTGAATAGTAGATGGTATCATATCTCTTCATAAGTCAAGCAAATGCATAATTAGTTCTTCTATTTCAGCTCTCCAAATAGGCCATCTGTTTGGTGGAAAACAGGGCTGAGTATGGGAAGATTTTTTTTCTACTAAGTGCTTGTTTCAAACAAATAATATGAAAAAGTGCATTAGGAGTTCTTAGTAGCTCCAAGAAGCCCCAACTTACATTTAAAAGGCTTTTCAAAAATTATGTGGAAGATTGTAACTTTTCCAAGCAGTCATTTGAAATAGTAATACCTTTTTCTAGTGCAATATACAGCTCTAGCACTAGTAGTCTGTCACATCTCACAGCTTCAGGGAATGTTTTGTAATGTTGCTTCATCTATTTATCAAGCAAATTCTATGTAGCTACAGCCTGGAGAGGAGAAAGCAACGGCAACAGAATTGCAAGCAGATCCAGGGGCCATTTGAGTGTTTGTCATTCACAGTTTTACAGCCAGAATTTACAAGTGTTTGGGTCATATAAAGATTATTGAGGAAGGAAGTGTACTTTAATCCATCCAATCATTACAAATCTCTGGATTTCTTCCTGGTAGCCAACATCTGTTTGGTATTTCTCTCCGTCCATCCTTCCTGCCTGCATGTCTTGCCTTACTGTAGTGTAAATGCTGCAAAGATCTATGCAGATAATAAATTGTATTTTGCAGCATCTGGGTATATGCTATTCTTATTTCTTATGGGTAGTCTTCTGCTTGGTCAGTGGAACACTTAGTTTACAGTAAGACTTCTAAACTAGGACTCCATGCTTGCTTTAAAATACATGAAGTATGAATTCTAAGCATACATGTGTTTATATTTTTTGACTAATCACTGTCTAATTTGGGAACCAAGCCCATGTTTTGTTGATTTCTTACCTGAGATTACCTGATGTGTGTGGGTTTGTGACCTGGGCTTCCAGTTTGGGGAGTAAACAAGCTGCATGCACTTCCTCTGAACTGTACTAGAAAGGATGTGCAAGTCCTCAGGCAAGAGCATTCCTGAGCTAACTTATTACAGTTTTACTAAGCCAATTAAGAGAGAAAAACTCAGTGATCACATTAAGATTGAGTCAAGTTTGAACCAAATCAGTGGGTTCAGGTGATTAAACTAACAATTTAATATCACAGATAATCTTAAATTGCACACAAATACGTAAATGCAAAAAAGGAAAAATTGAAAAAAAAATGACAGACTGCCATCAGGAAAAGTAAGTGAATAACTCCTGCAGCTTTCTCGTTCTATCATACTGCCTGAGATGAAGTAGAGATATACTTGCTGACACCTGGGTCATGTGCTGTGTCTGTCAGGAAGTCTCAGGCATTTCCTTTGCCTTTAGTTGGAGTGTCTGGGACAGGCAGAATCTCCAAGGGAGACCTCCTGTCACAAGGGAAGGAAACACTCCTTTCTGTTTCTTTTCCTTCTTCTCACAGGGAGCATTTCTCACTTTTCTGCTTTGGGGATGAGCTGTATGGAGTGACACAGGAAGGGGTGGCTGCAGTTCAGTTCCCAGCAGGCAACACATATCTGAGCTGAGGGTGGAAAGCCACCTCTGGGATGGTCCTTCCACTCACATGGATTCCCCCTATAGATGCACCACTTTGAAGCACACGTGGCTTTTATGTGAATAAACTCTACCCATATTTAAGAGACTGATGTGTTCCCACTCCCCATGTCAATTCTGTGGCAATATTCCTCATGCATGCCTGTGTCTGACCTGCCCTCTGCTGAAGGGCTGGTCTTCTCTGTTCAAGAGAAGAAGAAATGGGAGAAGGAACACAGAAAGATTAAGATGTGTTCAAGAGTGTGTTTCCCTTCCCTGCAGGTTATCCAGGCTGTCTTTTTTGGGATTTGCGTCTTGACTGACCTGTCCAGTCTTCTCACTAGAGGGAATGACAGTCAAGAGCAAGAGAGGCAACTGAAAAAACTCATTTCCCTCCGTGACTGGATGATGGCTGTTCTAGCCTTCCCTGTGGGAGTGGTAAGTACAGTGTTAATCTGTGCATGTCTTTGCTAACTGGGTGAACAGTGTTACTTACTGAATGTTTTCTTCCTGAAAGGTTTTCCCATCACTATATGAAAGACTATGCAGAAAGGGGAAAACGGGAGAGATGATTTTACTACTCTCTTGTTTTTCACAGGTGTAAGGGAACAGAATATACAGTGTGTTGCTGAAATAATTTTTGGTTTGTTATAAAAAAGCCATGTTACAATAGGAGCTTTATCATACAAATAATCTTATATGTGTATTGTACCAGCAGCATCTTGGGATTCAATTTGGATTTTTTCTGCTCCACATGTCATCATCAGGAGTAGTGCAAGTGCTGACTGTGGCATGTTTTACACCATAATGACCTGAGGGAATCTGGGCTGTAAGACATTTTCACATGGGCAGGAAGAGAAGCAAAAGTCCAGGTTGCTCTTTGTTAATTCCACAAGGGATTCAGAGCTGACAGAATAATGGAGGTAGAAAAAAAGGGGTTTTGTTAGTAATGTTAAAAAGGACACAGAAGGTATGTGAAAATGTGGGATTGACATGTTTTTTAAAAAAAGAAAAATATTCTTTGGATCAGATCCTGCTTTGCTGGGACATTGCACATCACTTTCAATGGCAAGAGGTGTTCAGTGTCTTTACATAGCTAATAAAGCTGCTAAAAATCCAAAATTTCATGAGTTTTTATATGGAAGTGTCATCTATGTCAGTCTAGTTCCAAGCTTAGGCTGCAATGCAAAAATGTGTGAACATTTTGTTAAAGTTAATGCTTT
This sequence comes from Agelaius tricolor, assembly GCF_023055355.1. Taxonomy (NCBI): domain Eukaryota; kingdom Metazoa; phylum Chordata; class Aves; order Passeriformes; family Icteridae; genus Agelaius; species Agelaius tricolor. The sequence continues at coordinate 53,065,528 of NW_027269261.1, forward strand.
TATTGTGATTCAGGATCAATCTTTAATTCTCTTTTTCTTATTTCATTGTACAGTAGTTCAAAATAAATTCACTAGAAGCAGATTTTTTTCATGGACTATTAGAAAGTTGTATGAGGTCTTTAAAGCTGTACTTTCACAACAGCTGATCACTTTCTGTCAGTTAACAGCAGCTAACATATCAATCTATCACTTATAATTTCATATATTCAGTGATGCTTCATTAGAATTTCATTTCACCATTTATGTGGAATTTCACAATACATGTAGAATGCTTTTGCAAAGTTACAAAAGGCAAAACATATGTGAAACACTGCAGGTACTTCTTTAATAAAAACCCAGCTGGTAGCCTTCCCTTATTATACTTGCTGGGCTGCCTTTTGGGAGCTGCCACAATTCATGTTGGGGTAGCAGACTGCAGTTTTCCAGCAATAGTAGAGGAGACTGGATCAGGTAATACAGCTAGTAGAAAATTTGTCCATAGACAAGTTTGCAAATATGCATTTTGTGGGTGCAGAGATTTATGTTGCGTTTGCGTTTTTAAGGGAGATGGGGAGTTAGAAGTAGTTGTGATTAGTAACAGATGCTTTTCCTGTGTTGATAGTAGAAGTGAAAAAGGAGAACAACTTCCCACTATTTGTCTGTGTTTAAATATTTTAAGTGCCTTTTTCACTCTAGAAGTGTACTCCTTCGCATGGATCAAAGCACCTTGGGTCTCTCACACCTCTCAGGATTCAGGGATTCTTTCCTGCCACTGCTTTAGCTCATACTCTTGTCTGTGTGCTCCTCCACTCCTGCAATGCTCCTGACCTTGAAACTTCTCAAGATCTTGGAGAATTTCACTGCAGGCTCTGCCTTGGTGGGATTACAGATAGGAAGAGTGCAGGGCCCAAAAGTAGCAAACATCTAAGGCAGATGTTGTCATCCAAAGAGCTATTTATGTGGAAGAAAATAGTGAAGTTTTGCTATGATGGAGGTTTTCATTAGAAGGAAGGTATTAAACACCAGAGTGTCTGCAGAAAAAAAAAGTTAAAAGTTCCCTTGTTTCTCATATTCTTTTAACAGCTTCCTCACTCCAGAAAAAAAAAGGAAAAAAGAAAAAGAAAATAATTGTAAATGCAAACTTTCTTTCCTTGAGACTCACCCACCTAGCTCTCCATGGAGCTTCTCAGCGGTTTCCAGTAGTGACACAAGGGAACCTTCACACATAAAAACTGGGCAGATGTGAATAAAATCTTTGTTGGGTTTCTAATGTAACAGTAGTGATCATGCTTAAGTACTTGTCAGTTACCTTAACATCTAAATTATTTTTATTGCTCAGTGTTTTACACAGGGCATGTTTAGGCAATAATGCAAATACTAGGGGAGCATTTAAAGCCTAATAACTGCAGCTTTTCAAGAGCAATTCACCACATTTTTTTCTGTATTTCCTGCTTACTGGAGCCCTTGAGATGACTTGTTCTGAAGAACAGATGAGAAAAGGGGTATCCACTCGCAAGGTAAACAGTGATGTGAGAAAAAAAAAATGTAACCAAGTTCTTAATTTTTAAGACTTCCTGAGAAACTAAACATACAAACCATCTGGGAAGTCTGACCACCAGCTTCTTCCCACCTTCCAAAGGAGGGAAAGAACAGCCCAAGGGTAAATAATCTCCTTTTGTGGCTTCACAACAAAGCAAATCTTGCAAACAAATCAAAGCCTGAAAAATCTGTGCAGCAAATCACATCTCTCCAGTGTTGTGATACGCATTGTGTATCTTCAGGGACTCTGATAAAATTGAATTGCCAACCTATATTTCATAGGAGAGTTGAGAAATAAACATGAACCTCTTCTAAGGACATCATGGCTACTATTTACCTATTGTTGCTTATTTTAACATGACTCTTCAGAGAATCAAATCAGAAATCAGCAGATTAATTTTCTGTGCAGTAAAGCCTTACACCACAAAAAAGTCTGTGGGCAACACTTCCTAGCCCTTTTTTAGTTCATTATAAGCCTGCAGTACTATTCAAATGCCTAAGAGACTAGGAAGCATCCACTGAAGAAAATTGCTTGCATAGGCATTTTAGAAGTTCATTACCAATTTTCATCTATAATTACTTGGACTTGCCATCCTTTATCTGTGTAAAGGAGATATATATTGAGAGTAATTTACACTGCTAGAGTGATGTGAGACATGCTTAAAAGTCAGACATTACACCAGTGGTTTAGCTTATCCCTACTTTTTTTCTACTTGTTTGACATAAATAATTAAGTTGCCATGTTTCTATGCTTAATTAGTGTTTTGGTTTTATCAATATGTTTCTTGTAATTTGTACTGAACAAAAGGAAGAAGAGATAAATCAGGCATTTCTGGTTGTTTAAGACTGTGTTTATTAAAAATAGGAAGAATAAAAATTGATCTTGTTACATATCAAAAGAGAGATTGCTGCCTAGAAAATCATAAACTCTACCACAGACATTTTATATCATGTAGCATCAACAGCTGTGTTTGAATCAGAGTCTAAACTGACCAGAATTACTACATTTTTTCTGTTTTATGGGTTTAAAAACCTGTGATACAAAGGAGAGAAAATCAGGCATGCTTTATTATTTCATGTTTCTCTGTATAGTAGAGTCAAAGGAAAGCTGATCAGCCTTCTGTAGATCATCAATTATGCTGATCTGTGATCTTATGCCAAGAAAAGATGTGTAGGCATTTGCTGCAGTTTCCTAGTTACCTCGTTACTTGACCAGACTATAGCGTAATTTTATTTCCATAACTGACTCAACCATGCAAAAATCTCTCTTCTAGATTTTACCCTCATCTGTTATGCCAAGATGCCTGGTGATGGGATAATTAGTGAGTAGTGGTACAATTGCCCCCTGAAGTCTGTTTTCTGAGAGTGGTTTTCCCTGGGCTTTTTCCCCTACTCCTTGTGATTCCTGTCACTGGTGCTTTTCAAATCCCTTTGGTGTATTGTGCTAGCTCTCAATCCTACCTAAAGACAATACCATGCCAAGTTGTACCTACTGTGGTCTGCCTTTAACACCACTTTTCTTCTAGATGTAAATACCTCTAACTGTTAAAGAAGTTCACAAACAACATATTTATACCCACAGTTAACCACAAGTGTCTTGGGAGATAGGTAGAAAGCTTACCTTTAATTGTACTTATAACAAATTGTGTCAGGGTCACAAGGGTTGGGGTTTTTTTTCTTTGTCATTAGCCATCCAGGAAATGACTGAACTGTGCAGCCCAGCCAAAACCAAAAACACATAGTGTAGGAAAATAAAGTTCCACTGGGTTCATTCTTCGTTTGCATAACATTTCTTGGTTGGACTCATGTAAAAGTGCAAATTGTAAAATTCTTTTTATTGGCTTTACTTTCTTAGTTTCTCTTTGCTTTCATTTGTAGTGTTTTTACAAAGCCACTCAATTTCTCTTTTGAATAACTATCCATTTCCCAACTTGTCCTTTAAAACTTTTCCCTTGACAGGGCCACATGCTGTGCTCGTGTCCTCTGAAGCTTCAGAGACAGAGGACAAACACTCAAGGAATACCTCCATAAGTGGAGAGACAGCAGTTTGTTTTCAGCCTTATTTTTTTCTGCCACTGTGTATTTGTTCAGCAGTCTTTCTTCTCACTGTAATAAGTGAGCTATTCCATATTTCCAGGTTCCAAGGTCTTCTGACAAATCTGAGGTTTCCTTTGGTCTATAATGACTGGACCCTAGATAGATAATCATTACAGACAGATAGAATCATTACAGATTCTAGATAGGATAAGCTGCAAATGAGGGACTTTTCTGTTCTATATGTTGCTTCATTTTATGTTTAACCCAGTACTATTTTTGCAAATCTGTCAGTCTTAGGAGGCTCCTGTGCAAAGAAATGTAAAAAACAATTTCTGGTGCCTGTTTTCTTCCTTGAATTCAAAGCCTTGAGTGTGTCTACAGAGGAAGTAGAAGGGTAATATTTGTGCCATTTTGCCTTAGGAACAAAGGAAAATAAAGTATTGGGCTCTCTGAAATTTTTGTTTCATATGAGCAGCCTGTTCAGCCTGGCATGTGAATATAGTACAATGTCTGTCTCCATAGGGGTGATGAATTATGCCACAAGGAAGGCAACATGAGCACAAGAGCTGGAGTTCTGTTTGAGCCTTACGTAGGTGTGAGAGACCAGAGAAAATGAGTACTGGCTCAGAACAACTAAAGGAAGGGAGGAAGAGGGGCAGGGCAAGTCCTGCATAGGTGGGATTATACCACACCCCCTGGAGCCTCTAATCCAGACCCAGACTGGCTATTAGCCACTGGCACACACAGGTATAAAGACTGCTGGTATGAAAGAAAGAGAAATGGGGAGAAATTCTGAAAAGTGCAAGATCCAAAATGGTATCAGTTGGATGGGTAGCAGCCTATCAGAAGGGGGATCATCCCGCCCACATCTTAAATGACCAAGTAGACTCTGTCACTCAGTTGGCTATCTTAGCTGAGGAAAAGGAAACAGAATAAGAAGAGAAATGGAGATATTTGTTGGAATGGCAGCATGTGAAGCATGGCCACTCTGGGATGAAAGACCTGTTAAGAGAGGTGGTAAGTAGGGGATGTCCTGTCACCTGAAGGGCTTGTGAAACAATCATTTCTGTCTGCAGCCAGTGCTGCACCCAAACTGGAGGAACACCGCCTGCACATTTCCCCCCTGCACCTAAGGATGGGAAAGGAGTTGAGGGAAATTTGGCAGGTAGACTGCATTGGTCCTTTTAATTAATCAGGAGCAAAATAATATGTGCTGATAGGCATACAAATAGTGTCAAGTTAAGTGCAGGCTAAAGCAGTGGCATGATCTACAGGGGAAAGTACTATGAAAGGATTAAAATTATAATTCAGTTTCCTTCCTAAACCAAAATCAATGCAATCAGATAATGGCAGTCACTTCACAGCAGGAATAGTCCAGGTTCGGGCAAAAACTGAAGGGATCCTGTGAGTGTTCCATACCCCCTACACCACATCCACAAGCCAGTGGGATAGTAGAAAGGACAAATGGTCTCCTAAAATGGTTTTTGAGACCTCAGGATCCAAAGGTGCCTGATCAACTGTGGGACACTGTGACCAAAGTCAGTGACCCATGGAGAATAAGTGGATATCCATGACTTACAGCATTTTGTCCCATGACACCTACCATGCCTTCCAGGAACAAAAGGACTGATGATGCCCAGAACCCCATACATTTTCCTGGTCAGCCAGTACTGGTAGGCCTCCCAGCTATCAGGGAAGTCCTGCTGGTCTTAAAGACCCCCCTGAACATGCATGCATAGGTAACCAAAGATGCCCATGGCAGAGAACACAAAATTAACAGCAGATGGATAATTCCTGCTTTTTAAAACTGGTCCAAGTAGGACTGCGTTTTCTTTTGTCTCTCCTTCTACAAGCATTCAATGCAAAGATGTGGCTGTGAGAAGATGAAGCAGCAACAGGACTGAAGATTTACACAGTTCTTTGCTGCAGTGACTGTTTGTACATGTTTTTATCTTAATATGTTTTGTGATATTTATATTCGTATCTGTTCTGCCTCAGTAGTTTTGCAATATGTGTATAAATGTTACAAGCATTGTTTTGGGCTGTTTGTGTCTTCTCTCTGGTTGCCACAGCAGGTGGAAAAGATTCCTTCCTGAATTTAGCTTGGAAGCTCAGACAGGATTTCATATGATTATGAAATCAGATTTGTATACCCCTTCCTACTTCCTCAGAACAAGGTATAGAATTACTTTGAACTGAGAAAGAAGTGTAGTTTGATGCCAGAGGAACCACATGTGGTAGTGGAAAGTGATGCATGAAGCGTGATCGTACAGAGAAGGGGGTTGACAGAGACTGAGGCGGCAGCTGGAAAGTTTTCTCCAGCTGTAAGCAAAGAAGTCCTAAGTGGTCAAGATGTCAGAAGAAAGGATTTTGGATTTGGAAACCAGTGAAGGGTTTAGTAAGTTAGGAAGGTATTTGATTTGAACCCAGGACCCTGTCTAGAAAAATATGCCAAATAGATAGAAATGGCTCTAGTGTTTGTTATACCTTTAACCCCCCTGAGGCAACCAGACTAAGAACTTTCACTTGATGTAACTTTCCCATGGTACACCCTGATATTCCCCCTTATCCTGGCATTTGGATCTCTAGCATTGTAATAAGATAATTTACTGTAATATGGACTCTGGGGACCCCCCCTGAAACCACATTGGTAGAAGGGATGAGAGTGGTAATACAGGAAATGTGTTTGGGTTACAATGACACCTGGACTTGTAAAATTATCAGCTCCAAAATGTAAGGCAGCCTAACTGTTGAAAATTTGCCTTATCCTTAAGTTTTCTATTTTTTGGTGAGGTGTGCAATTGCATTGCAATAGAGAATCTTAAATTGGACTCATTAGGCCATTTTGGAGCTCAACTTAGAAGTTCAGCAAGTGTCAAAAACTATTTTATAAAATTGTCTAATCCTCAATAAATTGTTACTAAATGGGCAGGAATATGTGAAATTCTGAACCTCACCTGTAGGAAAATGCTGTTTTAAGCAGCACAAGCAAAAGTAAAGAAAATTGCCAACCAGTCTGCTGAACTCTTCCAATCACTGCAGCCAAAAGACTGGTTTCATGAACTCTTCCCCCCAGATCCTGATTTGCATCTTTCTTGCCATCTCTGGAACTGACACAGTGAGGGATGAAGGCTTGCATAGGGTGGAATCCCTATACTGACTGGACTTCTATTTTTTATTCTTGAAGCAGCAATTGTCCACTGTATGATTTCTTGTACACTTTCCTCTTTTTCCTCTGCTTTTTTTTCTCCCTCTCTCTGCTAGGTTAGAATCCCACTACTGCCACCATGGAAGAAGAAGAAGATCCTGTTTCCCATTGTTCTGGTCCCAGTCATTGTTTTGAGCCTGGGGTAGTGTACTTAACCAAAGGGACCAGGGGCAGGGTGTGTCCTGCATAGGTGGAATGTTGCGCTGCTCCACCCCCACCGCCCTGAAGCCTCTAGTCCAGCCCCAGAATGGCTATTAGCCACTGGGACAGGAAAGTCCCACCAAAGGGGGAATGCCCTGAGAGACCAGGGCAGATAAAAGCAGTTGCATAGGCACATGTGGTCACAGCCCACTGTTAGGATTTCACAGTAGCTGAAATCACACTAGAATTCAAGCAATGATTTTTAATATTTCTCTCTTCCTCCCCCCTTTCTTCTTCTCAAAATCTGGGTAACTTAAGAGTTGTATGGTTTGGAGTTCACTAAGCCAATGCCTTGTGAAATGCTTGATTTTGAATGAATGTTTCTTTAAAATCTGCCAAGTACCCTTATTTTCTAAAGTTTGCAAATGAAAGTTTATTGTTTAACCTCCTGAGAATGTTGTCTCATTTCTCCTGTGGGCTGCCTTGTGTATTAAAAAAGCATAAGAAACTCATCCTGCAGGTCCGGGACTTTACAAGAGGCAGTGTAAAGAAGCAGCTCAGTTGTGTCATGGTCTGGCACTACATGATGACGTGGGATCTTAGCAAAGCCCAGCCCAAATAAAAAGTCTGCCAGTGGCAAAATGTAAGCATAGTAGAGGGTACTTAAAAGTACCAGACCAACAGTTGCTCATTAATCAAAGTAAACAAATTCAGAAGCAGCCAAAGTAACTCTGTTGCAAGCCCTCATTATAATTCCTTTTATCAAAATAGTTAAGTTTTATAGTTCATTTTATCCAAATGAGCTAATTGTAAAGAAGAGTAAGGTGAACCATTCAGACCCTGGAAGGAATCTTCCCCAGGGTGTTGTGGGGAAGATTCCCTGTTGTGTTAAGTCTCATACCAGGTCATCCTCTGGGATAAGTTAGTTCTGTAACACATTTGGTTTTGCACACTTCCTTTACTTTATGTCTGCCTTGTGATAGTGCTTTGCTAAGCAGCATTTGCCGTCTGTAGCTCCAGATGGTTGCAACCAGCTAGGCTGAGCCTGTTCCATCCATTGGCTGACTTTGGTTAAGGGACAGATGGCACGTCCCCTCTTTTCTTGTCTTTACCTCCTTGACAAAGTCTATTGTTTTATTCTGCTCTACACAAAAATCACAGGTCAAAACATGCTACCTCTGTTCTATTCAGTGTAATAAAGTTCAGTCTAATCCTGGTTGATTTTTCTTGTTTTGAGACTTCCTTGGGAAAAAAAACATTATCAATCTTGGTCTTCATATGCCTGAGAAGATGTTTTTATGCCCCAGTTGATCTTAGCAGGTTCTCAGAGACCCACTGTGATAATACATGACTTCTAGGAAGCCTATAGAGAAGAGGATACTTTGCTTCCATTTTTCCTGCTGTTCAGCTATTCATATCTTGGCACTTATGAGTCAGCAGGTGCGTAAAGAGCAGCGCTGTGCCAGTGCCAAGACTGACCCAGAAGAGAGATTTCTTGTGGGGTGCTTTAAACTTGCAGTACTTTTCGGGCTATCCATCATAACCTATTTTTTTTTCCTGGCCTCTGTGCACTAGTCAAATAGTCCAAGCTTATTCTGAGGAGGCACTGATAGCTGTCGTAACAGATGGACAACTGTGCTGGAAACCAAGAAACTATGTACTGTATGCACACTGAGGGAATAGTGTACTGGTTCAGGTCATTCACATAACTGGCTGGCCGAAGTCTGTGTGTCTGTGGTTAGAACAAGGTGCCATTGATTAACTGCAAACCTCAGTTTTAACTTTCTAAAGTCAGAAGCTAATGAAATAACTTATGCCTACACTATTATACACGCTACTAATTTGCAGGATGTGCTATGCTCACCCCATATTTCTTTCACTGATTCTATAAATGATCTGTAAGATCATGAGCCACATCAGTTTGGACTGATACTGAATACTTCCCTTCTATCTCAGTGAAAGTTCTATCTTTTGGCTCTCAATTTTTGAACTTGGATTTAGCATTTCTGTTTAGAGAGCCCCTGTAAATGGTCACTGAAAAGCTCCTGGCCCAGGTATTAGGTTTTACTGCTATGAACAATAAGCCTTTTTTATTACTAGAAAACTATTACTCAAATCCAAGGTAAGAAAGCAGTGGTGTTTTAATTAGAAAAATACTTACTTGCCACAGCTAAGGTAAGCTAAAACTATTATTTCTGTACATTTTTGTGGGTTTGTATTGTCTTTGCCTTTCAGACATCAGGATAACTTGAAAGAATATGTGAACACTTCGGCAAAAATTTAGCCTACTGTAAACTTTATCTGATCTGTTTGTCCTGGCCTCAGTCTACAGGAAATAATGGTCGTTTTCTGGACCCCTAGTAAATAGTCTCTGAGAAGAACCAAGCCAAATTTCATATTGACAAATGAGCAGGATACTAGACCTCTTCTCTGTGGATCCCAATCCACAGAGAATTGTGTGTGAATTGTGTACAGAGTCATCAAAGGTTCTTTGGTTTGTTTTCTTTTAAAGCTGACTTGATGGCTGACACAGAAAAGTGCAAATATGAATTTACAGGCTTCTGTTCAGGAGTGAATGTTTCATATTGATATGTTGTATGAATTCCAAGTGATATTTAGCTGATTTTCCATTTGTTTTCTATCCTGTTAGTGGAGAAACATTATTTATGTGCCACATCTGCTACTAAAGTCTAATATTCACTTGTAATTTGGCCACAGGCATGTAAGTCAAAAATGAGATTTTTTTTTTTCCTGGCTAAAAGTTCAGGAAAGAAAAAAAGAAAAGTTAAAACCTCAATGAATGCAAAGAGTAATCCAGATTCAAACTGTTGATTATAACAGTATTTGGTCAAAGAACAATAATGCCCATATCTGTCTCTAAATCCTTTGCTAAGTGACCCATTTTGCTATCTAAAGAATGCAACTAATTTTTCAGAAGCATATATTTAAAAATGTCTTGTCTTTTTTTTCTCCTTAGTTTGTTGTGACGATGTTTTGGAGCATCTATATCTATGACAGGGAACTGGTTTACCCAAAGCTCCTTGATAATTTTATACCAGCATGGCTAAATCACGGAATGGTGAGTAAAGTAATGTAAACACTTCCTTGCATAAACAAAAGTGTAAGAAAGACACTGATTTCTCTGTGCATGATTCTGCATATTCTTGGTGCTAAACCCCTCAGAAGTGATTAAGGAATGTGATTTGCAAGGAAGAGTAACATCTTTCCTTCCCTGTCTTCTGGAGTTGTATTTGAGTCCTTATTAGGTTGAAACTGGAGATTTGAACTTAAATGTCCTATATCCCAGGCTTGTGGGGGTCAACTCTTTCCTGTATAAGGTAACTTTTCCAGAGAAACGTCACCATGGTCATGAGGAAGAGACTGTTCATAAAACAGAGGTTATGATTTTGAAATCTTGCTCTAAAATGACAGAAACACTTAATTGAATGTTTCTTTACCAGTCTACCAAAGAATAACTCATGATGAAAACTTTTAGTTAAAATGCTTTTTCAAAAAATCTCTATTTTTTGGACTTGGGTGTTTTAAGAAAAATAACTCAAGCACACCAAACTTATGTAGCAGAACCTGTATCTGAATATTTTTAATAATGTGGAATTATATGTTCAATGCAAAGCTTTAAAATTGATGCATTGGTATTCATAAAGGTAGTTTCTTGAGAAGAAAACTGACCTTTTAATCCCTCTCTGCTATGTGAAGTCAGACATCCTTTCTCTCAACTATATATTTAAATGCCAAGGGAAAGTTAAGGCCACAATTTGCCATCAGGTATTTTCCACTGTTGATGCAGCATTTGGAGCTGAAAAGTGTCATGTTTGCTTCTCTAGTTGCATCTGTGCAAAATGTTTCATTATTATTTTGATTTCCTCATCAAGATGTCGCAAACCATTTGGCACTGCTGTTCATCACTAGACGACAGCAGAGTTCATCCTTCCAGGTGTGTGAACTTTATCACCACAGCAGGTCAAGATTTGCCCACCATTGCTGTGCTTGATAAATGGGTCCGTTGTGGAGTGGGGCAGATGACACTGCTGTTTATTTGTTCCCCAGATTTTGTATCAAAGGAGCGGTATGAGAGTTGCTACCGACAAAAGGAGCATCAGCTTCTGCTAGATACTGTACTGTTTTATGATGTTTTGAAAGGAACAGCATGATACTGTGTGTATCTAGAGCTGAGGAAAGAGTCTGATGACTCCTGCTATATTTGTTCAGGCTGTACTCCCTTGAGCTTTGAGGTTATGAACTGAAAACTTGCAAACACTGCTAAACCGTGCTTATCTTGATTTTTTTCCCCACAACAGATCAGTCCCAGTTCTGATGACATTTCTTTCAGGTGACATTCCATATACTGGAAGTGTCTAACCCATAACATTTTTCATGATTGTACATTGTGAAGCAGTTGGCAGCAAAAGGCCGTAGGTATTCAGGAAGTCTTCTCTGTGTGCTAACTAAAAGGCAACTCAAGCTCATGTTGCTTTGTAGAGATGTATACTTAGTGAAATATGTGAAGAGGTCTTTTGTTTGAGGTTTTTGGACATCATAGAGTTTCCTGAAATGTATTGTGTCCAACTATTTTAGACTTTTTTTTTTTCAACTTGAAATATTGTAGAAAGCATTTTTGAAAGACTTCTGTAAAGGAGTTGGTTTCTGTGTCAGTCTCTATTTATCCAAGTGTTCTTCAGTTAGATCACAAGGGAAGTTTATGGCTGTGGGGCTTTTCACCACATTTAGTACATTCTTTCTGATGTTTTAGCCATCATTTTATCCTCACCAGCTTTCATGCTAATTAATTCTGATCCATTGCTCATCATAGTATGAAAGGGTTATTAAACTACCTTGAGAATGCTTGCACCCTACTTAGTAGTAGTTAAAATTTTGACATGGCAGATTTTAGAGAATATGATAGAGGCCCACTTGGTGAAAGGGTAGGACCTCTGGGAATAGTTTTAAAAAGTCAGGATCCCTGGCTATTGCTTTATACTGAAATAAACATTTATTCTCATGTATTCCTGCACATTTTGACAGCAGCTGTGCGCATGGAATGATAACTATTCTGAAAGCAAGGGTGGCCATGCTGGAGCCCAACCTTGCACAACAAAACTCACACAAGAGACTCTCATCTGTCAGTGAGAGGTGGGTTGTTTAGCTTCTGTCATGTTGCTGATTAATCCCACTTTTGTGTAATCTTCCCACAAAGTATCTGGTACAGCTCCTAAGGATATGAGGTCAAACATTACTTAACCTGTGAACACTCTATCCAGAATTTTTTCACAGCAATTTCCCCAAAATATTTCTTTAGCCCCAAAAAAAAAAATTGCAAAATTGCACAATTAAAAAGCCTTCTACTGTATTATGATCAGCTGTAACAACTTGCTCAAGTGTCAACATCAACCTGCAAAATCCATACATAGAAAAGGAGTGAAAAGTCATGAAATCTGGGTGTAATAACAGCAATCATATTTCCATTAGTAATATGGGCATGTATTAAAATATTTGGGAGTATTCATACTTTAGAAGCATTTTTAGGTCGCTATCTTGAAGTCTCTGTGAAGAAGTTGTTTGAAAAGCTCATCCAATTCAGTGCCTTAGCCCAGGAAGAAGTGATTTGAGCTGAAGAGCCTGCTGCTTTTTAAGCTTATAGTAATTAGTTGTCCTTCTCCTTTTTCTTTTCCTCTTTCCCATCCCTTCTTTGCAGTTACAACACCGTCCATATCTAAACCCCTATTTTCTTGAACACACTGTAATGTCTTGTTAATACTCAGAGATACCAGTCCTTCGTAGCAACACTTTTTCACCATTAAAAAAAATCAGAATTATAGAAAAACTTCCTTTGTAGAAATGGGAAACATGAGGGAAATGAACCTTGGAAATATATAGTTCCGTTACCAATTCAATTTTAATATTTTTATAAATTTTCATAGAAAAAGAGAGGCTTATTGCTATGCAGAACCTATTCAGCATAAAATTGCATATAGTTTCAAGAACATCTTTCTATTACCTATATACATTTATTTATATTTATATCTATATTTGATATATACACACCCCCAGACCCACACTCTGTATTAGTTACAAACATAATTCCTGTATTTGGGGAAATCTGTGTATAAAGTGATGCCTTATGGTACCAGCTAGTACCTCATATGTGCAGATTCATACACTTGTGAAAGATATCACTGACAGAGTTGTACTGTGCCATAAAACTGATGTATTGCATCATTTCAGTCACTTCATTAATCCATAACCAATGGTATCACTATGACTTGATAAATGACCATGGAAATCGATAGCATGGTTGCTGCTGATTTGACCAACACAAGGATTTAATTTCTGTTTATTATCTGAAGAAACACATTTGAGTAGCTGAAGCTAAGCTTCTGTCCACAGATATAACTACCTGTTTAAAGAGAGTTGTTGGAGAATAGAGCTGTGTCTCAGCCTTGATCTGTTTCTGAACTGTCAAGTGCACTTCCTGGATTTATTAGTTATGCAGATGAATTCATCTTCATGGGCTACAATTTCAGTTGCCAAATTGCTGAACTCTGTCATCAAAGATGTCATTTGTTTTCTGGAGACTGTCCTGCAGTTTGGAACCATATCAGCTCATAATTCCAAATGCATATTTTCCATGGGAAATACTCTTTCCACTTTCTGATGGCTGGCTATCTGATCTTTAGCAGTGTGAAGAATTTTAATTGAACACTAACCTTTAGTGTGTAAAATGGATGTGTCATAGTAGTAGGATTTTTATCAGCTCATTCCTTGCAACTTTTTGTGCTGGGGCTGGCCAGGTTGATGCATGGCTAATTTTTTCAGAAATTATATTCTCTTCAATATTAGCACAGGCTGTAAAACTAGAGGTTGCCTGTATTCTAACCAATGCCCACATAAACAGATATGTAGACTGAATTAATTTACACTTGAGCATTGCTGATTTTGAGCCAGGTTACATGGCAGGACTGCCTGCGGTATCTGTCCAAGTTAGCATACCATTTCAGCAAGAGTCCTTCTTTGGTTTTTGCAGACACTGTCTCAAATTTGTTTTAAAAATGTGAATCATCTTTTGTTTGTGGGAAGGAAAGCAAAATACAGAGATAGACATTACTTACTGAGAAGCTGAAATGCTCTGGAGGTCAGAAACAAAGTAATGTCTTCATATGAAGACCCTAGAGGAGAGGTCAGGAAGGGGGGAAGAGAAATATGCTCTGCATCTGTGGAGTTGGAAAAATGATTATTGTCTGAGTTCTGTGCCACTGCAGTCTATATAAGCTCTTCCAGTTTTGTACTCTGTTATTTTTTAAGCTGCTTTCGGGAAATGGGAAACAAAGGCATTTCTAGAAAGACTTACCCTCTGTTCTGGTATTCAAGAGAATGCACAAAAACTGGGACAAATAGTAGTTGGAGGAAAGAGAGAAGAAGGAAGATGAAGGAGCCTGTCCAAGAGATGAATCTCTATTTCACAAGTTGTCTCTCTTTTCTTACCACTGACTAGTCAGCTGAAAAGTTGAGCCCACTGGAGAGTGGTACAAAGTCACATCAACCACCTCTCCAAATGTTTGTCCTAGTAGCCTTGTCCAAGGCCTGGTGGCCATGGCTTGTGTGTCTTTTTGTTTTAATGGTGGGAAGGACATAATCCTGTTGGAATGAATCCAGAGGAGGGCCACAAAGGTGATTAGAGCGATGTAACACCTCTTCTGTGAGGAAAGGATGAGAGAATTGACATTGTTCAGCTGGAGAAGTGATGGCTCCAGAGTGACTTTATTCCAATCTTTCGGTACCTGAAGTGGTTCTTCAAGACAGCTGGAGGGACTTTTTACAAGGATTTATAGTGACAGGACAAGGTTGTGTAGTGACTGGACAATGGCTTCAAACAGAAAGAGGGCAGGTTAGTTAATTAGACATCAGGAAAAAATTCTTTCCTATGAGGGTTGTGAAGCACTGGAACAGGTTGTCCAGAGAAGCTCTGAATGTCTTGTCCCTTGAAGTGTGCAAGGCCTGGTTGGATGGGACTCTGACCAATCTATCTAATGGAAGGGGTCCCTCCCTTTGGCAGGGTGGTCGGAACTAGATGATCTTTAAGGTCCCTTCCAATCCAAATCATTCTGTGATTTTATGAAAGTTGTTTCTCTGGTGTAAATCTTTTTTCCTTGATGATTTACCAAGAACAATAGAAAAGGCATGCAAAAATCAAAATCCATAGTGACCTGAACATAAAGATTGGAATGTCCAAAAGTGGTGAGTTATTTGACGAACCCATCTCTCCATTAGTCACTGGTCAGGTGATACACAGTGGTCACCATAATGTATGAACAAGGAGATACTCTGTTTTTCATCAGGGAGTTTCTCTCCATGTAGACCTAAAAATCCTCTTCAGCAATTGTTAATTTGAAACAGTGCACTTTAGTTCCTGGGGATGCTTTCCTAACACGGCACATCCCATGGATGGGCTCTGCTTGTGAAATGTAGTGCACCTTCGTAATGCTTCATGCTTCTGCCTAGAAGATATTTACATTTTTCTGGGATTTATTCTCTAAATCCAATAAATGTGTTTCAAGGATAATACAACTCAAGTGCTCTTCTTAATTTATTTACAATATTTTCATATGTTTGGTGTGAATAAAATTTTCAGTGCTCCAGGAAGGCGTTCCCACTTTCTACATAAGTTGCAAGGTTTTCTGATAAAAATCAGGGAAAATTTTTAATTTAATTTCCAACAGACTAACCACTCCTAGACGGCTATTATTTAAACATCTGATGGAGAGAATAGCAATTGAAGCTGGTTGCCTGGGGACTCAGGATATTTTCAAAACCCATGAAAATAATGTTGTTGAATTTGTACACTTTTTGAATGTTTGTGCTGCAGTTACGTGGCTTCATCTGTTATCTCTCCTCATTATCTGCCAGTTCCACCACTGGAGCGTAACTACAGTGGTATCAATTATCTCCCTGCTCTGGGGAGAAAAACAGCACCAGCTTAAAAGATTTTCTTTTATTTTCTCTTACTTATGTGAAGGGCTTGGAAATTGGTGGTATGTCAAAACCTGTGATAGTATAGCACCTGAAAATTGAGAGAGGCTGCTAGGGTGAAGTCCTTGTTGTCTAAATGGCATCCTCCGGGGGCATTAGGAAATCCCCTTTACCTAACACAGTAACAGCACAGCAGTTTTTGTGAAATGGGAAGCTGGCCTTAACCATGTTACACATCTGCCAGATAACACTCATCAGGATAAGGTGAAGACAGCTTTTTAACTGGACACAGATGCTGAATTTTTCCGATTATTTGCTATTTCCACTAATCTGGAGAAAACCCACACAGAGGCTCCTCCTGATATAAACGTCCCTAAACCTTAGTAACAAGGAACCTTTTTAAAAACATCTTCAAGCACTTAATAACAGCAAAACCTGCAAACCCTATTCTGGGTGTGAACATTGAAAATGAAAGGCCTGAGAGCTGAAATCCCCAGATGAAATCTCTTTCAAGAAGTTTAACCACCTTCTGTTGACAAGATCACGTAACTTGGTCTGCTAGCAGAGAGCATGAGAGCATCTAGTGTCAACACCAAGTCGTGGAGTTACAACCAAAGGAAGCGAGAAGGGGAGAGAGCCAGTGAGAGAGCACAAAAAGGGAGGTTAGGGTAAGATGGTTGAATGAGAGGAAAAGACAGGCAGGAGGAAAGAGATGAATTAAGTAGTCAGCTGATGCTGTTCCAACTCCTACCTAGGGGAAAAAAAAACAAAGAAAAATAACAGATGAGGCAAGTGAATTAAAAAAAAAACCAAAGAAAAATAACAGATGAGGCAAGTGAATAAAAAAGGAGCCACAGAATAATGTAGACAAGCTGGAAGAGACGCAAAATGGTAAAGAGGACTTCAAGGGGGAGGAGGAGGAGGAAGAGAGGAGCAAGGAAATAAACAGTAAGAATAAATGAAGAGTATGTTTTCTTCCATCTCTTCACTGGGTAGACTTCCCTGAGATGTATTAGTTTGAGGAATTGAGAGCAAGGAAATGGCTTATGAGTGCTGCTCTGAGGAGGAGAATTGTTTCTGTTGCCGTTGGATGTAGGTTTACAGGTCAGGTAAAGTAATATTTGCTCAGTGACATAGCAGGAGCTTCAAAACCTTGGAAAAAATTAACATTAAAACCATCTGCAGCCACACAAGAGTATGAAGCCTGTGTTCATATAAAACTTCCACTGTGACATCTGTAGAATGACATTGATGTCCTTGCATCTGTCTATATTCTTATCTGGCAAAGCTGTACATAATCTTGATAATCTGTTTGACTCTCAAAACTAGAGTCCTTTGTTTAGAAAAGACCCTTTTTTTTTTCCATATCAGCTGTGAAGTGTGAAATGCATTGCATATTAAAACAGATGCACTTTGCTGAGGGTTGCAGGTCACATATTTGACATATGAGCTGGAAGGTCACATATTTGAAATACGTAAGGTAAGGAGGTGTTCTGTCTGTATTTCAAACTGCCTTCCTTTAACAGCCAAAGCTAGGTGTAACTCTGGAAGTAGTAATTATGCTGATAGTAATAATGCTGATAATGAAAGCTTTAAGCCAGAATTTCAGCTGAAGTTGCTCATACACATGTTTGTTAGAGTGATTACTAGCAAACAAAGCAAATAACCAAAGAAAAGCCCCCAAAGGACTCATGAAGGGAGTCTTAGCCTTTCTCTGAGTGTGAAGTATGTTTCCTAGAAGCAGAGTTTGGCCCTGGACTGCTAGGTTTGTTGTTACACCAGGAGTGATGTGGGATGGACATGCATTTGGTACAGTCACATAGTTCTGACAATATTAGGAATGCTGGTTTTGTTTTAACATTCACTTTTTGTGCCGCTTACATTGCTTGCCTTAGATGCTGCTGGAGCTGTGCACAGCTCTTCTGTAATGCCTAAGATGGTACATTTTCGGGTGCTACTGCACCATTTATCAGATATATATTTACAGGTTATAAATGTAAATAAATGTTCAACTTAAAAATCAGTGCAAAATGCATTAATAAGTAGTATGCTTTTTCAATAAAAAATACATGTTCTTTCTTCTCTCTGCTGAATCAAACACTTGTTTTATCTTTTAACAGAATAGGTTTCTGGTTTCTTCCCTGAGTTTTTTTCCAGAGAGCATAGGCAGATAGTAGAGTCAAACATTATGGGATAGATTGTTCTGATTAATAATGAGTATATCCAAAGTCTTTTATCAAGAAAAGAGAACATTTCACTGGAAAAAATTAATGTATTGGAGGAGGATGGGTTATATTGATGAAGGTTTAATAAGTCAGTTGCCAGCTACAAGTTATGTACTCTAATAAACACTCCATACGTGAGCATCCTGGAGGCTATCACAATGAAGAGCTTTGTCTCCTTAGCAGGTCTCACAAACATCAGGAAGGGTGCAAATATCTCTTTGAAGGTATAATAGTTTAATAGGCATTTATTGTATACCTTTGTGTATTTAAGGGACTATGTTTTGCCCTATTATTACAGTAAAATGCAGTGCTATGTACCCTTGGGCACGCTGGTTACCATTAGCACCCAGATAAGAATTAGACTTTGCATACAGTAAAAGTGGGACTGTACTATATTGTACCCACTTTACTAAACTGTGCTGTTAGTGTTCACACATGTGGCAAATATGACTTAATCAGACCACAAATATTTTGCAGCATTCCATGGTATCTCATTTATTTGTTTAATGTGCCACTATAGCAACTGAATTCCATCCTTTTAGATTCTTTTTTTCACAGACCTATGATCTACTTGATTGAAGCTTGGCAGACAGCTTTTCCTTCAATTGAAGGCATATGTATTAGCTCAGTGACCAGATTTTTACCTATTTATCATTGTTGGAAAGTGGGTTATTTCACATGGACACAATACCAGAAGAATCAGCAGACCTGGGGAAGGGAATCTGAGCCCAAAAGCTTATATGCTTTTTCCAGCCCTTGAAGTTGATGGAATAAAAAATACTGCTTCTCCCTGTATCCAGAGATCATTATTGCTTCAGGAAAACTAATACAAGGAAATATTTTGACATTGTTTTTGTAAAAAATTACCACTTTTTAGAAGTAGCTTTTTTCTTTGTTAAATGCTATCTTCTATGTGTCTTTGTGTTTGGAAACAGACAGCATTTCTGCAGAAGTAATTTCATATTCAGATGATTAATATGTTGAAATAGTGCCACAGCAGTAATGTTTTATACATGCTGATAGGCAGAAATCAAGAATTTGGGGACAACCTTGGGACCTCTGCTCATGGAAGACTAAGCTTTAACAAAACCTGTTATGTTCAATCCTCATATTTTAAAATTTCCCACATAGATACAAAGTAAAAACAGTGCACATTTTTAGTAACTGGAGGTAGCACAGAGAATGTTTTTGACAGATGTGTAAGCCATTGCCATTAGTCATGCAGTTCTACAACTGTCCCTTCTACCTTTGGATCTTTACGTAACACACTGAAGTTCCATCCTGGTGCCCTACTCAGGAAAAGCCATAACCTTTCAGAGGTGTCTTGTTTCTGCCAGAGACCACAAGTCTGACTAAGGTGACCCTTTCCTTCCCTTTGACACCAGAGTTATCTGAGCAGGAAACAACTCTTCTCATGAAGAAATAGCAGATAGTGTGAACTATCTCAAAGTGGCAAAAGGCAGATGAGTGGTGGACCAAAAGGCGGACCAAACCAAGGATTCGCTCTTTCATCTCCATTGCATTATTAACTGATACCGTTCAACTCTTCACAGCTTGCTTTCTCTTCAAAACAAGGAATGCTGCATGTTTGAAGTGCTGCTTTTAAACCCCATTTTTATATTTCTATTTTTATTCCTAGATCTGTTTTACTAAACAATCTGAGGGAAAATATATAGTGTTTGATCAAAAGCATTTTTTATGTCTTCATAAGCTAATGCCTGTGTTTTGTGGAGCTTTGTGATGGTAGCTGGAAAAACACTGCTGCCTGTCAGAGGGTTTATGGTACTGTGCCTCTGATTCTGGCTGTGAGGTGTCCCAGGCGGGGCTGGGCTGCTGTGCCAGACCAGGCTGCCTGTGCCTGCCCTCTGCTCCTCACCGTGCTGGGGCTTGCTGAGCCCTCGGAGGGATTTCCCATTCACGTGCCTCAGCATCCCATTCATTCAGCTGCAGTGAAGAGAGGAATTGCCTGCTGCAGATTCCTCTGAGGTTCATGGATGCAAATGCAACTAAGAGAGTTTGTCCATTCTGCTGCACAGCACAAGTGGCCTCTACTACAAATAATAACATTACCCGTGGTTATGTACAAATTTAGTGCTCCTGGTATATCATAAAAATTCTAGGCTGATGTAAGGCATGCTATAGAAGGTCAAATATACTTAGAAAGGAAATTCTTTATAAAAATGGCTGTAACAGTCAAATCACATCTTTCAGTTTATTTCCAACAGGAAGAAATTTTATATGCTTCTTGGGGCTTTTAGCTTTTTATTCTGTTACTTTGAGCTTTACCAGCTTTCTATAAAGCCAGTATACAGGGTTCCAACTTGCTGAGTCACTGCAATGCACATTTTTGTGGCTTCTTTTACAAATGCAATATGCAATGTAGATTTTTTTTTGGTGAACTATTTATGAGAAAGAGGAAATATGCACATCAGTCTACTGAACTTCATATTTTAAGGCAGTTTTTAAAATAAAGGAATGGGAAATTATATAATTTTCTATTAAGGAAACATCCATTAAAAGTGTCTTTTTAGTAACACACAGATTTACTGATGTCTCCATTAACAAACAAATGTTTGTTGGCTGCAAGTTGTTTAAAAATTCATACAGCTGCAAATCATGTTAGGAGATGAATATACATATTCTTAGCTCAGAGACTAAGGTGGATGGTATTTTGGTCTCTGCTCCTGAAGCAGAGGATTGAAAAATGGAAAAGAAGAGGGAGTTTGAAGGAGAAAGAAAATCAAGTGTCAGAAGCTAAGAGAAAAAGTGATAGCCTTATAGGTTGTTGAGGAGAAGAAGACAGAAAACAAAGCAGAGGAAACCAAATGCTGAAATAAAGAGGTGCTAATAATAGTCAGCTGGAGAGAGCCATAGAATGTGGAGGTGATAATTGTGTGTACTGTACTTCACTGAGAAAAAGCTTGAGATAGAAGTTTGAAGTACCCAGTGTATATTGAAAATGGCATGCATAGTTTATTTTAGACCAACATGCAGAAATGTAGCTTCATTTGGTTTCTTGTGGCCACTGTTTTTACAGAACAGTTCTCTTTTTCCAGCATTCTTTTTGCACGCAGACACCAAAAGAATGCCCCGCTTTGCACACTTGGTGCCTCTACTGTCGCCAGAGTTTGTGGGCCTTTAGATCTCCCAGTTGTCTGAACACTGTGCTACTGAGCCTCCCATAGTTTTATTCTCCATTACATGAGTTTGGTAGGATTATTATATACAGTAAATCTTTAGTAATATGTTTATCATGCATGTATGTATATAGTGTGTATATATAGTGTATGTATAGTGTTTGTGTGTATATATGCGTATATATGCACACACACACCATACATAGAAATACTTGATATATATTGCCATTCAGCTATTATTATAATAATTATATTAGTAGATAATACAATTTTAAAGAATATCTATAATTCTATCTAAGCTGATCTCTTTTGATACAAACAAAAGATGTTTAGTCCTTAAATTTATCTCAGCCTAAATGAATGGACAGGTAAAGACCAGTAGAAGAGAGTTAGTATTTTCCCTGTGTTACAGAGGAGAAACAATAACATGGAATTTGTGATTTGCCTGAAGCTACAGGCAGTTTATTAAAGATTGAACTGCAAAGTGAATCTGCATTTGCTTCATTAGTCAGTACTTTTGTTAAGAAATTATTCACTCTCTACAAACCAGGCAAAGACAACAAATTCATAGTCTATGAATGAGCATTCACTTGGGTTTCAAACTTAGGCTCTATTGGAAGGAAGAAGTGACTCAAGTTTTGAATAGGGAGATGTTGCTCTAAGTCCTGCTTCACTTAGTTACAATAGGCGTTCCATTATTTTCATTTTGTTTATATCACTGGAAGTACAGGTTCACCTCATCAACTGCTTTTGTGTTTATGTTTTCTTTTAGTATAGTAACTATTGACAACTTATTCCAAATAATTTGATTTTGGGCGTACCTTTTCTCTGTAAGGAGGAAAATCCCTTAGGTTTCCATTTCTTCTGATGATTGATTTGAGAACAGAAACGCTGATATGTAAACAGAAGGATGATTTAAGAAGGATGAACTTGGAAACTGAAAATATGTCAAGGGAGAGGAGCTCCCTCTCATATGCCCTTGCCCTGTCATTTTGGAAATGTTTTTTTCTTTTGTTGTCCAAGAATGC
Organism: Agelaius tricolor; assembly: GCF_023055355.1. NCBI lineage: Eukaryota > Metazoa > Chordata > Aves > Passeriformes > Icteridae > Agelaius > Agelaius tricolor. Next base: position 53,087,807 of record NW_027269261.1, read on the forward strand.
TGTTGGGACCAAAGTGCGAGACAAGGGGCAGAAGGGGATGGGTGGGTGTTACCACTAACCAAGATCAAGAAAAGCTGAGAAGTTGCACATTTTTTAAAGATCTTTCAAAAGTATGAAACTCATGTATGGAGTCTAAGCTATTTCAGAAGTTACTTCAATAGTTGTGATTGTGGGTAAGAGGAAATAAAAATACTCAAAAGACAGAAAATAGCTTGTGCAAAAGTGGGTCTTACACTGACAGCGAAGTGTAAGAATTGGCCATGAGGAACTCCTTGTATTTAGATCATTTTGACTGGTGTAATAAGGTGTGTGTTTACTAGACAAAGCTACACCACAATGAGTAGCAGCACAATGTAGAGGCCTGGATCGACTTTGGGAAGTACCTTTCTTCAGGCAAGAATTCAGTGTTTACCAGTTCTGTCTCAAATCTGAACTCTACAGCTTAGCTGGCAGTAATACAAATATTCACAGCTGTATAAAAAATGTTATTTAGTTCACAACAGTAGCCATGGTTACCTGCATACTTTCATTGCCTTATTCATGTGCAATTCTTTTTTTTCTGGAAATACCATTACCATGTAATATAATACTGTACAGCCTCTTGGTAAGTTTCACAGTGTCAGGAAGAAAATTTCTGTGGTGAACCTGAAAGTGTATTTTATCGAGTTGACTTTTTCATGGAAGATCCCACCTATACATTGCCAGGCAGAGCAGGGCAAGTCTGAACATTCTGTCACTGCAATTTCAAAATATAAATAGTAATATGTAAAATTCCTTGGCATTGAAAATTCTCTGATAATGTTTTAACTGCACAATATAAAGAACTAGCCCCTGCTTGGTCCCTTCACAGGTGACACAGACCTGCCAGTTCCTGTCAGTACATGTTAGAATAGCATGACTATCCTCGTTTACTCTTGCAAGAAATGTGAACCCAAGCAACCTCAGAAGGGTAGAAAAGCACTGTGATTTTCCTCTTCTCTCTTACTTTTGTAAGTATAACTCAGTGCACTCTATGCAGATGAAATATACTTGAGAATCTAGTGTTTCTGTTATGTTAATGGAAACTAGTCTTGTGTGTATTACTGCAGCAGAATTCCCAACCGTATTCTAAACTTTGCTAGGAAAAGAAAATAGTACTTAATTTTCCAGATATCTCAGATCACTTTGCAAACAAATGAATTAAAGTTTACAAGAGTACTAAAGACAGTTTATTTAGGCTTATATATTCTTTTCTTAATTGAGAGGTGTAATATTAATTCTGGAGGATTAAAATTGCCTATCGGTTTAAATTAACAGCAGCAAAAGGAGTAAAGGATATTTGCTTCTTTAATTTGGCAAATTCATCTAAAGAATTTCTGTAAAAGGTTTCTTACCACTATTGCTACTTTTGTAGAGAACACTTTCTAGACTAAATGTAAAAGTCGTATTTCAGGGTCATATTACTTGGCATTTTCATGTAAACAGTGAAACCTAGGATTTTAGTAAGTGTAGCATAGAGATTGAACTGAATTTCTAAAATGAAATTTTAAAATTGCTCATGTAACCATATGAAACCTTGTTAAAAGCCTGATAAAGTTTTAAAATACTACCCAGGCCTGTTTTTAATGCATCTCCTACAGGAAGAAGGAAGATGGCATTAAGATGAAAATTTCTATAGTGAAGCCGGCTGTTACCACAGTCTGGCTTCTGTTCCTGCCGTAGCACTGCCAGCTTGGAGCTATTTATAGGCATTAGCCTATATCTATCCACACACGTGGGTCTACTACTCTCTTTAGCAGTAGTTTTGCTCCTGAAGAAGTTGGTCTGAGGTTTCAAGCTTTATTTTTCCTTTCAGAGACCAGTTTCTTCAACTATCCTTATTACCAATTAGTGGGAATTTGGCAGGCATTCACTCCCTGTCAGAGCTCTTGCATCAGCTTTCCTGCACTGGCCTACAAGGCAGAAGGCTCAACTGTGGTGCCTTCAAATTCCTCAAAGCTAGTTTCTTGCAGTAGTGGACCCTCTGCATCGTCTTATGATTTCAATACCTTTTCCTCCTGAAGTGAGAATGACAAGGCTCTTCAAAAATGCTAATTGGTTCCCTTATCCTCAAAGATACAACTTGTGGCAGTTACAAAAACAAAATTGCCTCTTTGTCAGATAGCACACCAGAATTCAATCTTCTTCTGACTGCAGTGAAGTATTCTGGTCCTGTACATGATTTACAGTACAAATAAAACCTGTTCTCTTTCATTTTCCTGATGATGAATTCTGGGCAATAAATGCTTTCCCCAGGAGTCAGTCCTTGCTTGGAGCAAGGACTGTTTAAGTTTGTTGCACCACAGAACAGCTGCAGCCTTGTGTGGTCTACAGCATTCTCTTAACACTTCATGCCTTCATTCACCTATCCATAAATTAGATACAAGGCAGCCAAGCACAGCCTTTCTGCATCCTGCACTACACCATGATTATCCATGACATGAATCCCAAAGTGATACATGCTCCCTGGCAGAGTCTGAGTGAGAGCATGCTGCACTACCATAGCAGCAGCAGCAGCAGCAAGCCTCAGGCAGTGGCCTTGGGGTGTGTTATGTTTTCTGCCACCTCATGCAATACATTTATGTAACACTGAGGATATCAAAAAGCTCTGATAGCTGGTACATTTGCAGTGATGGGCTCAAAACTAAGTTAAACTGAGAAAGTAAAATAACAGAACAAGTATTTGATGCAAACCATCATCTTCTTCACTCTCACATTCTCAGTTCTAATGATTGTTTATCTGCCACGCAGCTTAGGCACATTGGTGACCTAATGCAAGAAGGTTTTTCCTATTTAAATGGAGTGGAAAGCAATCTGCAGCTATTCAATTGGTTCTCCCTGTTAGTGGTGATTTTAAAATAAATATAATATTTTGAATCTTTAGTTACTTGTGGTAGTTTACTTTTGAAGAACATTTGAAGAACATTTGAAGAACATTTGAAGAACATTTTTTACTTTTGAAGAACATTTAACTTAGCCTTCTGGCTTTTACCAAAGAGTGGCTCAAATGTTAAACAAAGATATTTGTGCAGAAATGTGCTTGCACCAAATAAGTCTTTGATATCAAATTCATAACCTTCTGGAAAGGTAGTAAATTTTATATCCTACACATAGGTAATTTTTCTTCCATGTTAGCAACTTAAAACCATTTTTACAGCTCTAGTCAGCACTCCCCTCACTTTATTTATCTCTTCTTTTATGTAGCTGCATAATGTACATGTATATGTATCTTTTACCCTCTTGCAGTGTTTTGTCCTTCAAAGATTTGAAGCAGTGTGCTCAGTGTCTGTTAATATAATTCTTTCCATGGCAGAAAATTATGACTTTGCAGAAAGAGAGTTTGCTATAAGCTCAGGGGAAGTCACAGCCTCACAGCATCAAGTTTGAGTTTTAGCTGGGACTTCCGCCCCTCATACATACTTAAGATCTCCTGAACAGAGGAGATGTCATGCTTAAATTATTTTCAGCTTCTGACCTCTTCAGTTCTGAACTTCCAACCACTAAAACATGAGGTTTCCCTAGTATTGATTTCAAAGGACAGGTCAAGGTGAAATGTCAGTGTGAAAAGGAAGGTAAATATAGTTCCCCATGAGTTCCTTCCAGCTCAGGATATTCTATGATTCTATATAGTATTATCTGGGTATCCAATGTCCAGTTAATATAAATAAATCAGTTTTACTAGAATTTGTTGGAGTGTTTTTACTGCTAAAACTCAGACCCCATGGGATACAGTTAACAATCTCCAGATGTGAAATGGAAGGGACCATCAGCAGCACAGAAAAACTTTTCCTCAGTGAGGAGGGCTACTGCAGCTGGAATTCATGGAGATGCAAAGGGAAGCTAGCTGCTCAGACTGTGAGAATCAACAATCTTCTTCCACTTGCCGTCTTCATGGCAGGGCATTTACCAAACCTGCTGTGCTAATAGAGGTGCCAAGGAGCTGGTGAGCTACCCAGGGAGAGCCAGGCTGAGCTCTCTAGCACACTCCTGAGGCAGGGATTGATGTTTGCTTGTTGTTAGTGCTTGGGGAATGCCTCCTGGGGTGGCATTTAGATGAGCTGTGTGTTGAGTGAAGTCTCGTGGGACTGAAATGAGCGCAGAATCTTCTTTCCTTTCTTTTGCAAGTCTGTCCACAGGGAAGCCTTGGATGACATTTGACACTGTCTCACTTTTCACGTCTTTATCAAACTGTGGCCACATAGAGGCTCTGTAAGGAAACTGGATGCTAGGACAACAAGTGGGTTGGAATCTGTCTGCTCACAAGATACTCTGTGACTAAGTACATTTCTTTCATCATAACCTTTTCCACCTTGCTGATTGAGAAACTGGGTAATGATGATACACAGATAGTTTTTCAGAAAATTTTATGGACCTATTGACTTGTAAGGAACATCTTTGTGGTTAAATGAGATGTCCTGCTTTTAAAAGGCTGTTTATCTCAGCTGGTCTCTACACAAGTTCAGGGAAAATGAATGGGCAGAAAAATATGTCCACCACCAAACAGCCTAAGGTGCAGTACAGAAAGTTGTATTTAGAACATAATATTATAGACACGTTGTCAGGGAGTATTCCTGTTGCACAATGTTCTGAAAACATCTCTGTTTGCCTCGAGGGAATGCCCGTCTGCCCTTGTTATGATCCATGGGAAAAACTACCCTTGTGGTAAACGCAGATGGAGTGTTTCCAATGTCTAATACCCATCCTGTTTTTGTTCCTAGTACAGCAACTGAAGTGATGTGTTTGTGGAAATCATACTGATACACAATAGAGAGAGGAGAGTTTTCAACTTTTAAGGTTCTATGGTTACAGAAAAACTCAACTTTAAGGACACTATTATAATGCCAAAAATTTCTGGTTTGCAATTATTAAGTGTTTTGAAATGTTTACCATGTTTTATAGTTGATATCCAGTAGCTGTGATACTGTTTAAATCCTATTCCCAGTGCCTCTTTCCAATTACTCTGCCCCTCCAGATGGACATTATTCTTTCAAGGAACTATCCTCCCACAAAACCAGTGACTCAGGATGCTTTCAGGAGCTATCCTGTGGAATGCATCATATGTGCTTGTACTGCTCAGGCACCAGTCCTCTTTGAGCATTTCTTTACATACCTCCATGAAATATAGAGATTAATGAGCATCCTACACTGGTATCATTATTCACCAGGTGTCAGTGGTTTTGAGGTGTAAGCTTGCAAATATTAAGGTCTGAATGGTCAGGATTAAAAATAGCAGAAGCCCAGAAATATGCAAGTTTGTGAATTTTATCTTGATAGGTTAATCCTTACAGTCTCAGTTTGAAGCTCTTCTTCACACCATGAAGGACTGGAAATCCTTTTTTATAAATAAAACCTGAGATTATCAACTAATCATGTAAATTGAGTATCTGATACCCTAAAGAGGAGGCCAGAGTAAACATCTGAATTTCACTTTTGGTTTGCCCTTTTATTTCAATACTTTTTCACAGCATTCAATCCTGAGGCATAAGTCCTTTAGGACAACATTTTTCCCTCAGGACCATGTTCTGTCTTCTTCCCTCAAGCTGTGTTTTACTTGTCAGTGAAGAGCTCTGTGCTGAGAAACCAGGATTTTTCAGTGTGTTGCTCACTGTATTTTCTATAAAGGCAAACTATGTGGTGGCAATGATATTATCATCATTATCACTTTATTTGCCATCTTTGCATGTCCAGTGCATATTCTTAGCACCTTGTTAATTTTTCTACTCTTTAGATGTTGAGCATAGAAAACAGTGTGACTATATAATTTGTTTTGCATTTGGAGTTGCTTTCATTCATTTTACACTGAGAAAAAGAGACAGGTCACCAAGCAGGTGCTGAGAGTTTGATGGAAGGGAATGCAGGTTGTCCTTTCAGAGCGCTTAAAATCCAGTTATGACCAATGAGCCAATCTTGAGCCCTCATTCTTGCTCCAGAAGAAGAGAATCCATGACACAATTTGCCTCTGAGTACCACATGCAGCAAGAGGACCTAATGCACATCTGCCCTGCAGCAGGGTAGTCACTGGGGTTTGCTGTGGCCTGGCCTGTCCCCATGTGGTACAGCTCTTGGGTTTCAAGGCACTGCATCCAGGTTAGCCTTTTCCTTGGCCAGGCTTTTTTGGTACTGAGATGGCAGTACTGCTGCTGGCTCCAGCACGAACACCATGGGTGCTATCTCAGAAATCCTTGCACCACGATCCAGGGCATGGCACAGACATGCCTCCTGTCTCCTGATCTGTAAAAATGCACCAGGTTGGCTGGCTTGTCAACTTGCAAACTTAGGGGTAGGTATGTCTGGATGGTATTTTGCAGACAGATGCAGCTTGATTCTGTGTTGTGAGCTTGCTGATACCCAGTCAGGAGCAAGTTATAAGGCTGGTTGTGCATTATGCTAACCACAGCTACACACACCTAGTTCATTGCTGGCAAGGATTCATCCAGACTCCGAGAGTGAGTCCTCACCTGCCAACAAAATATGTACAGACAAACTCAGACATCTATGGCTCGTAAGGTCTGGAAAGAATATGAGGTGTTTTTGTCTGACCTCCTGCTTAACACAAGCCATAACATTTCACTTGCACCTGTAGTGAGCCCAGTAATTTTCATTTGGCTGAAGTTTGTCTTCCAGAAAGGCATTTGGTCATGATCTGAAAAGATAGCAATCTTCTATTTTCCTTAGCAGCTTGCTCCTGTCATTATTCACTGTCACTGCTAATTCTTTTCCAAATTTCTAACTTGTCCAGCTTCAGCTTGTTATGCTTTCCACGGCTCTGCTAAAACAGTCTGTTATTCCTCATCTTGTATCATGGTTTTCCATAAAAGGAGAGATCTTATGTCTCCTTTTGGAGAAGGTGATCAGGTTAAGACCCTTGAAAGTGTTATCTCAGGAGATGATCTACAATCTCTCTTACCAATATCTCTTATTACCCCTGTTCCCATTCCCTCTTTTAATGGATGGCACCTGAGCTATCCTTATGTTGTGATCTACATGAATCCATGGGTCTGGTGTCCCCTTGCAGGTCATTTTGATCATCCCTAGCAAATCAGCACGCATGCAAAGTAAGATGATCACCACCTACTTTCAATGAAGCAGTGTTGTTTATTTTAGGAGTAATGCCTGACTGAGAAAATGAGTTATATATGGTAAACTGTTTATGTGTGGTTGACCTAAGTGCCAGCTGTAATGCTTCAACTGCTTCTGGTGCTGTTACAGACAGATGTGAGTTTGTCACTTGTTGATGCCACTTTATGTCTGCATGCAGTTCCTTTGCCTTAAACTAATTTTAAAGCTCTCCCAAGTCCATTATTCTTGTTGTATGCTAAAAACATCTCCCACATGAGGGGAATTGCATGCAGCAAACTCTGCACTTTAGTTTACCTGTCAGTTTGCATTAATTATTCCTCTTTTTTTTTTCTTATGCAGCCTGAAAGAAGCCAACTTCTGTTTCACTCTTACTTGGATAGAATGATAAAGCTTACCAAAAATATATTTTACCTACTCATAAATGCAGCATGGGTAGGGCTTTCCAAGGTCTCACATCTGACAAACCCAAACACACCATTTCTGTAGACACCCAGCAGTCTGCGCAGCCATTTTCCACACATTTATGGATTCTATTTACTCTTTATATTATTAATGGAGGCAAAAAATTGTAATGGTAGTCTTTTACTGTTTTTTTTTTCCTTTGATTGGTTGGTTTTCGTTGTTGTTGTATGATGGGGTTTTCTCCATTATTTCATACATTTTAAATCTGCAAGTCACAAAATAATTTCCTCTGAGTTAGTGTAAACCTGAAGTGCATCTTCATACAGGTACTTCATGGTTGCACTCCAAACTGGTTGGGTTGAGAGAAGGAAAAACTGTTGTGAGAGCCAAAAGCTAAACCCACAGCCCAGAACTGTTGTGTCAGATGCTTGAAAACTAAATTCTTCCAAGGCTACATTGTTCTGAGAACTGCTGTAGAGAACGTTGGACGAGAACTGCTGGGAGAAGGCAGAATGTGACCAGTGCAGCCATACTGAAGTAGCCTGATGGATCTTTTAGATTGTTTATAAGCATGGAAAATTTTTTAAAATAACAAAATTTCAGCTATACCCAAACAACATTTCCCGTCAAAAATTTGTTTTGAAAGACATTTTCTAACCCCAGCATGCAATTTTGTGACTATTTTAAGTGTGATGCTTTTTTCAGCCTCAGCTTTGGGGATACCTGAATTACCTTGAGGTTTGATTTTGGTGTCGTATTATAGAATTAATTGGCAGAATGTTAGGTTTTTTTTAATTTACATAAACAGATTTTTACGGCATCTTACAGTTTCAAGGTAATTTATGGAGGTAACATGGAAGTACAGAAGGGATGATGTTAAATAAACCAGTCACAATAACTTGTTTGCCAGATGTGTTGTGGAATTTTGGGTGGAGTTTGTTAAATCCCAAATGGGGGAAAAGAAGGTTGGAAAGTCACTTCAGAAATATTGCCTGAATTTAAGCTGCACTGGGAAGTTAATTTAGCTGTTTTTAAGCTTTTCAGGCACTAGTGTCAGAAAATCCAGCTATAAAGATGGGTTAGGGAATGGGTAAGTCTTGCACATGGGTCTGTAGTTCAGCCATATCACAGTGGGCACAGCAAAGCACACGTTTGAAAATAATGGTTTCCATCACTTGCAGAGAAAAGTTCTGGGGTTTGTGCACAGATGGAAGTAAAACAGCTGTCAGCAGGGCCCTCCCAGCCTGGAGGCAGGCAGTCCACACGGTATTGCTGTTGCAGCCTAGCAGATGAAAGCGTCACCTGTCCTGGGTGACACTCTGGGAACTTGAGTATGTGTTGCATCTCACACTGTTTGTAGTATCTGATTCTCATCCCTCTTGAGGATGTGCCCAGAGCTGGGGTGCAGCTACGCCATCATATTTTGATGGAGGGGTGAGTAGCAGGATGTGTTCATTAACCTAATTAATTTCTTCATTGTCTCTATATTAACCTTTGAATCCATTACCACTCTTGTTTGTTTTTCATACATGTTACAGGCCAATTTTCCCCACAGACTTTGCCTATTCAGTTATTTTGCAAACAAACAGCTTCTCTCTGAGGAGACATTCCTCCCCAGAGTTCTAGTGGCAAAGTCTAAACAAGCAAGTAAAACCACTTTTAGTAGGTTTAACAAAATAAAAAGGCCTGCTCACTGGGCTAAAACTGTGCCAGGTGTTGCTGTAGTTGAATTAATGGCTGCCTCCTTGACTTTGACATTCCAGGTAAAACAAGGAGGTTTTTTCCCTGCTTACAGGGGAGATGAGCATGATCTTTAGTTTCTTTCACATTTTCCTAAATTACTAGAAAGGAAGCTGCATCTATCTTGAACTCTTTCCAAATATGCCTTTCTGTGGATGTCTGCAAATCCCAGCAGATACTGGGATTACATTTTCCAGGATTCCTTCTAGATGAGATCAAGTGAAGATGTAGCCTGTGCAAGTCCTGGTCCTTGCTCTAGGGCACCTCAGGTGCAAGCTGGACTCTTCCCAAGCCATGGGCTTCCACCTGAGACCGCTTCTCCTCGCCGTTGTCCCATGGCTCTGCTTTGTTTAAAACAGCCCATAGAAAGGGATTTTCTGACCTCTGGTACCTCCCTATTCTGTCTTAAAACATAACTCTGCACTTGTACAGCCTCCAAACTGAGACAAGGAATACTCACAGACTCTCCGCTTCCCTCTTAAAGGAGGAATAGAAATGTCAGAGGTTTCTGTCTTTTTTTTTCAGCAGCCTCTTTAGAGCCAGGTAGACCTTGAGGCTAGTGTGACAGTGTTCACAGGGGTTCTTGGATAAGGCAAGAGACAAGAATGTTGACTCCATGTTCAGAAGGCTTGATTTATTATTTTATGATATATATATATATATATATTACATTATAACTATACTAAAAGAATAGAAGGAAAGGTTTCATCTCTCAGAAGGCTAGCTAAGAATAGAATAGAATGATAACAAAAGGCAGCTCTCTCGGACTCTGTCCGAGCTAGCTTGACCTTGATTGGCCATTAATTATAAACATCCAAGATGGGCCAATCACAGATGGACCTGTTGCATTCCACAGCAGCAGATAACCATTGTTTACATCTTGTTGCTGAAATTTCTCAGGAGGAAAAATCCTAATGAAAGGATTTTAATGAAAAGATGTCTGCGACAGGCTAGAGCTGGGATATGCTGTTTTCATACCTTTTCCAGTTTCCTCTTAACCAAAAATTTACTCGTTATTTAAAATCCCACCAGAACACCAAAATTGTTATGTTATTTGCATACCTCTCCTTGTGTTGCTTTTGGATTTCAGTATGAACAGCAGCATAACAGATGTGTGTTCCTTCTGTGCATTCATGTTTTTTTTCTTTATTTGAAAATTCCTGTTCTGACCTTGTAAAATCTAGGGCCTTTCAGAAAAGAGAAATTAGAGCCTTTAGTTTCCAAAATCTCTTTCACACACAGACATCTGGGTACACACACCCATACTGATTACATTTTGTTTATGAAGAATTTGATTTTTTTGCAAAATATTTCTTAATGCATTTTAAAGAGAAAATTAAATATAGCATATGGTGTCATACAAATTATTAAATGTCTTCTTTAGTAGAACTTGATGATTACTCTAAGTATTACTGGTAAATGTAAAATATGTTTAAATTTGAGAACATGGGCATCTGGCAGAGGAGAACATTGGCTATTTGAGCCTCAGCTTCCATACAGTGTGAGTCAAATGAAACCTGGCACTAGTTGTACTGTTTAGTCTTAAAACATTTTTTATAAGCCTCCTTTCTCTCAGTGAGATCAGATCAGCCAGTGAGATGATATTCTGATCAGCATGGACTGGTGTTGTTGTAGTAGTCTGTGAAAGATAATTTTGGAAACAATATTAAATTATACTTTGAAAGGAATAAAATCATTAAAAAGTCATCAGTTTCCCTCCATAGATTTTTAAAATTCAATATAATTCTTAAGATTAAGGGCAGAAAATAGCTATAGAAGTAATTTTTCTTTTAAGTCCATGGCATTGTTAACTTAATTTTTCTCAGCTTTCCCAAATGCAATCTTCTAACAAAATCAAGAGCATATCTAGATGAAAGATGGAGCCAAAGCTTGAATCACAACACTCCAGTCCTACCAGATTACTGGGAGAAGTAGACTTGACTAGGTCTTTGGGTGGAAGATGGCAACATAAAAGACACCTATAAATTAAAAATTAAGAAATACATAATTCACAGGTGTAGGAGCTGTGGGCAAATTTTTACATTGAGCTTCTGAAGGGTTCAACAGAGAAATAGTGGAGGTGTTAGGTTTTCTAAAGGTTGTCTTGCATCTTTCCTTACCCCTTTGACATCAATACAAGTTAGGCCATTTCTTTCAATACAGTGAGGTATTGTTCAGTGGTTTGCTTCTTAAGAAACACATTCACAGACTTTACATATAACTAAATTTTCTAAGCAAGATTTTAAAATGTTTTTCTGGAGTTGAACTGTTGTTTGATATTTACCTGCCTTTTCTCATCATATGTCACCTTATGTGCTATCAAGATACAGTGTGAATTTCTTCACAGCAGTAAACAAAATTGCAGAAACTTGGTCACATTTTCTGAGCTTAAAAAATTAAGTACTGCAGTCTGAATTACCAGATATGCCAAAAGTGGTGAATTTTTTCTAACCAAGTGTCTTGAACATGGCACGTTCCAAGAAAACAACAAGTTTTCAGAAATGTGGCAGAACTGAAGGGACAGGCAGTGTGTGTTCATGGCTAAAATTGGATGCAGGTAGTGAGCATACACACTGTGCATTCCTCTGGGTCAGGTGCCAAACAGAACAGGTCAGAGGTCTGGGTCTGTGTACTTATACTCCTCTGCTGGCATATGCCTTATTTCCTGATCCTGTTACCTGCTGTCTCCTTGCTTAATCACTAACTCTATCCCCTCATTCACTTGGCCTCAGTGAAGTTTTATAGTTGTTAAACACATGGAATACCTTATGGAGAAAGGCTGCTGAGGAGAGCAATAACTTTATTTGTTGCTGTTGAAACAATGACTTTTATTTGGACTGTACTTACTCTTTAAGAATAATTGCTGGCTTTATCTGAAAATAAATATGTATAAGTGAGCTATAATTTTTTAAGTATTTAAGTACATTCTTAGAACTTCGTTCCCTGATCCATCAGAAGACGATGAAGCTTATTAGGAGGCTGAAGCATCTCTCTTATGAAGTAGGCTGAGGGAACTGGGCCTGTTTATCTTGGAGAAGAGATAATTGAGAGGGGATCTTATCAATGCACACAAGTATCTTAAGGGTGGATGTCAGGATGATGGGACCAGCCAGTGCTGTCCAGGAACAAAACAAGGGGCAGCAGACACAAACTGAAATACAGGAAATTCCATCTGATTGTGAGGAAAAGCTCCTTCACTTTGGGGGTTACAGAGTTACTTTAAAGGTAACAGAGCACTAGGACATGTTGCCCAGAGAAGTTGTGAAGTCTTTCTCTGAAAATGTTCAAAACCAGCCTGGACATGATTCTGTGCAGCCTGCTGTACATGAACCTGCTTTAGCAGAGGTGTTTCACTGCATGATCTCCAGAGGTGGTCCCTACCAACCCCAACTATTCTGTGATTCTGTGACTTAATTGGGTTAGCATTTTCAGAAATATGTCCCTTCTCTTTTTTCATTGTTCTGTCCCTGAACCCGGTGGGGTTTGTCCTGAGCTAAAGTACCATGAGGCCTAGGTGGATCTTCCAGCCTTTGTTAACTTTCTGGTCTCTCGTTGGTCTGTAGTGGAGTTGTACAACTGAGCCAGAAAAGGACTCAAGGGTAAAAAAAATGCAATGTCTGCTCAGAATCTTATTATTTCCCTTTTTATCTATAGTTTTTGACTACTTTTGAAAGGCAATCAAAAAGCTATTCTTATAACAGAAACCAGCTGTAAGGCACACAACTGTTTTTCTCTAGTCTTACCCTAGAAGACTTGTATTCCTCCTTCCTGACCAGCACTGACAGAGTTGTGCATGGTGCATCTCCATGCTTAACCAGTGCCTGGGTTTCTCTGAAGCTTGGCTGGTTGCACTTTTGCCATGCTGCAGAGCTCCAGTCACAGGCAGGCACCAATGCACAAGATGCATCAGAAAAGCAGGACACAACCAAATGGTGGGACTCATCCCCGTACAAGCCACCAATTGTTGGCATCAGTGCTTGGCACCAATCTGACTGTCACCAGCAGTTTATCATCTTACTATAAAACTTTCATACCTTCTCTCTTTTCATACCAGTTCCCATGGGCAGCTTCTCACAGCACTGACTCCTTCCTGTCCCTTGCACAGCCACCTAGCCCATCCTCCTCACAGCACAGCCAACAAACCCCAACTCTACTCCCAACCAGCTAACCCAGTCTGTTATAGCACCCATCCTTACTGGACACAGCTGTGGCCTATTAAAGGCAAGGCTGTTCCTACTCTTTGGTAATTAGTACAGCTGCAACTCCTCAGGGGTGAGATTGCCTTCACCACTATCTCTATTCTCCGACAATCCATCCTCCCACAACCAAACACCGGGTTGTGGCTTCCTCTGCTGGTTGTGTCACTTCTGCTTCACTTCTGATAAATTAGAAAGAAAACTGATATGTGAGCAGTTGTCTGGAGGAAAAGAAGAGGAAAAAGAATGAGGGAGAAGAGCATATGGATGACACAAGCAAGGGGAGCGAGGAAGAGAGAGCTGTAACATGGCAGGGAAAGGACAGCCAAGGCTCAGAGTATGGCAGGGAAGAGCTGTGCAGAGGACATGTCCAGCCCAGTGGATGGGGATGAGGACAGTGGTGATACAGAGGAGCCATTGGCCTAAGAGCATGGCAGGAAGGCCCCAAAATCAAATGGGAGGATGCCACATAAAGGACTTCTGGGCTTAACCGATACAGACAACATAGGAGGGGAAACCAGTGTTTATGTTTGTTTGATGTGATATCCCTGAAGCTGAATAGTTGCTTATGAATGTGCCAAAGAAACAAAACTGGAGTAGTTCTCAGTGCAAATAGTAAATATAGTCAAGAATTACTCTTTTAAAAATTGAACTTGGTAGATGTTATCAATTTATGCCTCAATTTATTGCCTCGTGATTCGATGAGACATTTTGGATGCTACTGCCAATAGCAAAGTGTAGCTGAAACAAAAATTAAATCCTTCTGGCCTTCTACTAGCTTTTTGTTACGGCTTTTCCTAAAGGACTGGTGTTCTTTGCTGTGAGCATGCCAGAAGTAGCAGAGGTCAATCAGGGACTAGAACCATTAGGCTGGGCTTGATTGTAAATACTGTACAAAAAAAGTTCCTGCTTAAATAAGTGATATTCTCTTCTCTATAAAAAGCCTACTAATATCTCCCATATAAAGTCTTTACCTCAGAAAAAGCACCAAAAATGGAGACGCAGAGGAAGCAGGGAAAGGAAAGAGGAAGGAGAAAGGGAAGGGAACTGCTTGCCATTTATATTAGTGTCATGTAGCTGGGGTAGTGACAGAAATTTCCTCAGATAAACATTCAGATATGTAACATCATTTTTTTCAGATTCTGTCTTCTCGCTCTATCTCTGCATTCCTTGTGACCCTCTTCATCCTTTGCATTCTTTTCATCAATTTAGGGGTTTTGTACATTGCCTTGCAGACAGAAAAAATATTTTTCTGGCACCAATCATAATAGTATAAGAGACACGGAATCTCTGGCATATTAACCTCAAGATACATATTATTTTAATCCAAAATTGTATGAGGTAGGACTGTTCTATTGGAAAGGAAGATGCTTTTTTATTTTACTTCTTAGTTGGTCCAAACAACAGCACCTGTCTGTAAGATTTCCGCCCTCCTCCCTCCACAGATTATTACTGTAGGCATTTTATGTTAGACATAACGCTAGAATTACAAACAAGTGGTTACCATGACATTGTTATAGATGTGTGCTGAGCCCTATGGTTGTGTTCATGTAGGTTCTCTTTATTTAGTAATTTATAAGCTGGATGTTTGCTTACTTAAATAGTGGAATTCAGTTTTGGTGATCATCACTTCTACTAATTGCCTGGCTTCAGCAGAGATCAAACAATTATGTTCCTGAAGCAAGTCTTTGTTTAGTCTTCATTTATGCCTCCTTCTCTATAGCTCCACTGTGAAGGCAGGATGGAGGGCAGCCTCTTTTAAGTGTTTTCCTGCTCACCTGCCAGTGGAATGGATGTGTCTTTGACATGGACAGTTTGGTGTCACAGTTTGGTTCTTCCTTGGAGAACATGCTGCACTGAAAGGAAACTTCCCCCTTCATTACCCAGCCCTTTCTCCTGGCACTAATGATTTTTAATTTTTTTTTTTTTAACTGTGGGGAAAAACATTTTCACAGCTCTGAAAAGGGTTCATTCAGCCTTTCCGTAATAGTTCAAGTGGTTGGTTTTCTTCTGGCTTCTGAAATACATTACAAATCACAATCTGGAAAAAGTTCTAATATGGTTCCAAGTCCTGCTGCTGAATTTGGATACGTTGCTGGGACTTACTTTGTAGCTCATCCTTAACAACTGACAAAATATTTACTCGGCACAGTGCAGAGAAGGCGAACTTTCTCCAAAATATTATACAGAGTTGGAGTCAGAACACAGACAATGAGGCAAAAAATTGGACCTGCCCACCAAGCCATTAGTTGAATAATTTTCCAGAGTGTCATGAGAAAGAGCTTCATGAAATTATTTGCTGCATAGCTGCTTCTTGTGATAAGGGAGTGGAGAGGGCAGCCAGGTCCCCAGTAGTGAGGACAGCATATTGTAGATACTGAAGTCTTAAGTGTATATTTGCATAGGCAGTTCCAGCAGGGAATGCTCTTTACTGTTTATTAAACATTTACTTCATAAAAAGGTGGTTTCCCTAAACTGATCTTCTGCATTTAAACTGAACAAAAAAATCTTTAACCCAAGCTGGATCAGTGTTGTTTCTGTTTTGGTATTTTTAGAGTGTTAGTTTTCCCCTGGGGAAGGGATTATTAAGCTATTAGAACCAGACTGGAGTTTTGTAGTGTGGTGTGCTGTTCATCTCCTAGTCTAGAAAATGTGGGATTTCTTTCACGGGTTTCACCCCACTTTTTCGAGAAACCATGGAGAGAGAAAAATTGCAGTAAATTAATTTTAGTACAAGAAAGCCCATAGTGACAAAACTCTGTAATCATAGGTTTATGATTTTATGCTGTCTTCATGTGATCCTTTGCAAAAGAGCCTCCTCAGTTATATTCCATTGTCTTTTTGACAGTGGTATGTGGTTGTTTTAGTCCAAATAATACAGGATATGTCCCAAAATAAGATCAGATCCCACTGTGTGCTTAAATGCAGTACACTGTGGTCAATATTTCTGGCAGATTCCTTATTCTCAGTGTATTTCCCCCCCAATAAAATATATCAGACATGATGAAGCATAATAATTCACCCCTTCTGAAACTAAGGAGAAATGTTTTCATAAAACAAGATATTTTTGACAGTCTTAAACTACAATAAACTTCTCTTACAACCACATTTATATCCATTGATGTCATGTTACTGTTTTTCCCATCTTGTTAAAATAATAAATATGCTGTCCCAACTCTCTAAGAAACAGCATGGCGCAGCTACTATAGCTGTAGAGATTTGGAAGGAGGGGATAAGAGTGGGGATTTTTCTTTAGTTTATTTTATTTATGTAATAGTTTATACATTTGTCTTTAAAAGTAGCAATCACATGGATTGGTATTTTGGCTGACTTGTCTGCAAAATTATCTGCTATCATCTTTTTTGAGCCCTAAGAAAGCAAATTCTTTGTGGGGTTCTCAACCATCCATCAAAGGTGTTTGTAAGACTAGGAATAACCCACTGCTTCCATAGGCAGTGGAAAAGCAAAGAACACTTCCATACACTTGTTTAAAAAAACAGTGAAAAGTGCTGACTTTTCATTCACCATGAGGCTTGAAAAACAGACATGGATGTCCTGCAGCTGACTTTCTCTTGGAACTCAAAACATTAAAATCCATTGTTTAGTGGTTTTCAGTCACTTGCTTTTTTTGAGATGTTGTGTAACCTAAAGAAAAGAGGGCTTTTCAGGGTTGTTTAAAAGTTCTATTTATGGTACAGAAAACATGACAGTCCAAGTTAATTACTATTTCAGTTGCTGACAAACTGGAAGCATGAACAAAAAAGGAAGATAAAGTAACCCTTAGAAAGATTTTGTCAGTTACTCCTCCAGGGATACAGCTGAATTGTTATTATTTTTATATAAAACAAATGGGAAAAACTCTGTGCTGTATTTGAATATAGTATTTCATTGGTAAATAAGAACAACATACCCACAAATCAACCAACATTTCCTCAAAAACCCAGTTGAGATGAAATAATGAAATAACTATCCAAATTGATATTATCCCAGAAACCAAACTATCCATACTCAGGAAGCATGGAATCAGTTAATTCTTAAACAACTGAACCATTCACGTTACATCAACCACATTATTACTACTTTTGTTTTAGCATAGTGTTTTATCAAGGGTTGAGATTTTCAGAAAATTGCATGAAAAGGTTTGCCCACACCTTTTTTTCTCAATATGAATAGAAGATGGCAGGCCAAGCCTCTGCCAGCTTTTTAAAAATACAGGTTTTTAAGGAAAAACACAGGGAATTTTTCTGGGGGGGCGGGGGGTGGAGCACATTTAGTCATTTGCTCCCTCAGTTTTTATCCAGGTTTCAAAAATATTTTCTGATGTGATAGAGAAATGGTGGCCAATTATAGAAATAAGTTATTCCCATCCTGTGTGAAAACAAAACCACACCAAGAAACCAATCAAAACACAACAATAACAAAAACCTTTGTCTAACTCTCAGTTTCTCCTGATAATTGATTAATTAACTGATGAAATTGCCACATTTCAAGTTGTTCCTCAAATCAACTGCTTTAGAGGATTTTGAAAATGTGTAAAAAAAAGTACATAGAGTTCTACAAAGAGAGATCATAATATTGCAGTTCTGTATCTTCTGAAAAAGAAAATAGAACTTAACATACCTATACAGTACATTTAAGGCATTGCCTTTATAATGTTCTATACCTAGTGCTTGTTAAGGACTTGATTGCCTCCCTGAGCCTCGAGCAATTCACCAAGCTGCACGAGTTTCAAGTTAGTCAGTGCAGGGCCGTGTGGCAGCCAGAAGGGGACTGGAGGTTACTGATGCTGCTCTGCTGTGTCATGGATTTGGAGACGAGTTGTGTGGGACAGGAATATGAAGAAGAGTGTAAAATCAATGCTCTCCTTTGCCTTTTCTCATAAGAAGTTTTAACAAAATGCTACTGTTAGTATTGTGGTTTTCATAACTCCTTTATTTCATTTTTTCTTTCCCTAGTACCCCAAGCTAAAGCTTGTTGAGAAAAAAGAGAGAAGAGAGTGTAAATGGCATTCTCCAGTTTGATCTTACATTTTTACCTGTAGTGGCCAAATAGTGGGAGAATCTGAACATGTACAAGGCTGCTGGAGCATTTCTTCTGCAGCAAGGAAGTCACTTGCAACAGAATATAATGAAGTCCTTTTCTTCTTCTACAGCCACCATTTTCCAGCCCCTTCCATCATCTGCGTCTGAAACTGATTTTGAAGAAATGTCATAGCTAACATATGTGAAAGCTGGCTCTTTATGAAACTCTTGATGCTGTGGCAGTGTTGGTTTAGGCTGCCCAGTGTTGCTTCCTTTCTATACCAAAGTGGATGTGGTTATAGGTCTAAAAGTATTTTTGTCACTGTAGCCTATTTTGGTCAAGGAATTTTCTGCCAACATAAACCACCTGTGCAGAGTTGGGGTTACTTGGAGTGTCTGTGTAGATACATCTCATAATCTGCATTATATTTTGGGAGACTGACACCAGTGACTTCAGTTAGGACCAGATAGTGCAAAAGGTGAAAGGTTTGTATGTTTGTAGGCCAGCACTTGGTCTGGGTTTATGCTGACAAGAGCATGGGTGTGGTGAAGAACTGGGCCCTTACTGTCACCTTTAAATTCAGTACAGCAGTTTTGCTCTCCCCTTCAGTATGGGTTCTTCGCCCTGACATGGACAGCCTTGCAATATGTCTTTCCTCCTGTTGAGAGAAGGGCAGGCACCACAGTGTTTCATTTCTGCACTTCTCTTTTCTGCTCCAGCATAGGTCTTGCCCTCCTTTTACATTCCTACTTCATAATGAGGGATAGTTGTTGTATTTATCAGTGAAAAGCTATTATCTATATAATAAAATAAGCTGCTATCCATACTCCAAGACAGAAATTGTTACCTATATACCCATTTCTAGTGCTGGATGTGCTTAAAGACCACTTTGTCCTCCTTAAGGAGTGAATGCTGTACTTTGACTGTGGAAGTCAGACTGTTTCTCATATACATACCTTAATTAATAATATATTTGACAATGGTATTATTGTATGTCAGTTGCTGTAGGAATCTAATAAATTCTGCTTAAAGACTCAGACATAGGTATACTTGTCTGTAATGAAATCATGTATCTATTGATTAACAAGTACAGCTCTTTAACTGAGTTTTGTACCTCAGATGTTAATAACTTACTGCTAGATGTTTTCATATTTTTTTATTTTGATTTTACTAAGACACACTATGAATGTATCTATTGCAATTAGAAGTTTTTGGAATCTCTACTTGAAAAGCAGTATGGAACATAATCTTATCCAAAAAGCAGCAGTAAACAGTGAAAGCACATGAAGTCAGAAATAACTGCTATTTGGCCTGAGAAACTGGCATGTTGTGCTTTACTTCAGTTATGTCCATCTCTCAGTTGCATTTTTCAGAATTTTTAAAAGTGGTAGAAATCTGGGGCAATTTTCTCTATTTATATTTATTCTGTCACGGTATCTGTCACCAGGTCTGTGCATATAGGTAAAGTTTGATGGGATAATATTCCTGCAAGACACTACCTTCTCTTTTTACCGTAGTCTTAACTGGCTGATTGTGCCCTTCCAGTAAAAAATCAGAAATCATCAGAAATCATCTGATGATCATAGGCTTTTTCTGCCTTTTCTTCCCTCCTCCATCTGGAATCTATATATGAACATCCTTTAACTATCATGTTAGTTTACAGGAGCTAAATTTGACATGACATGTAGCACTGTCATCCTTAACTTCATATTATCATCTGTTGTTCTGGTTAGCATCAAGCTTCTTAGTAGTCTTTGTCTGCCCTAATCTTTTAATGATGAGTTATTTTATACATATTAATGGGCAGTAATTTTGTGGTATAGATGAGGCTGTCCTCAGCTGACTTTTTTTAAATTTCAATATATAATTTAAGGGAAAAGAATCCCATCTTCCCCAAGTGCCTTTAACCTTTGCAAACAGTATTATGCTTTCTACTTACTTTGGAAGCTGTCTTATTTCTGTTCTGTATGGCGTATCCAACATGTCTGCTTCTTGGTTTTACAAAAGAAAATCCCTCCCTGACCATGGCCTATCCTGTAGCATTGCCTTAAGTACTCTTTAGCAGTTGGTTATGTTCATGTCAGCCCCTTAGTCCCTATGCTTCCTTCACAATTAGATATTTTTTAGGATATTCTCTAATACAGTTGGCACAGGTAGCACAACTTCAAACAAACAACCCTACCTGTGTACAGATCATATCAGTTACATCTTTAGCAGTAATCCTGTATATAGCTGTGAGGTTTGCTTCCAAACTTCCGAAGACTTCTTTCCCACCTCCTTGGTTTGGTTTGGTTTGGTTTGACCTTGAAACATAACTAAGATCCATCATAGGTAGCTAAGTATCATAAAATGGAGCAACAAGCCCCTGAAGTTAACACAGTTGTGAAAAAATGCTAGATAGGGTGTGGAAGATTCCTCATCCAGTCCTGATAATAGTAAGCATGCTGCAAAAATATCTTCAGAGGATACGGGTGGAAATGTGTTGGACAAGCTGGTGAAAAATCCCACTGACCCTGGTGGCTGGCTGCAAGGCTGCCTCTGGTGGCTAATACCCATTTGAAAGCCCTGGTTCCTCTTCAGATGTGCAGAACCTAGACATTGTATGATGTCCTGAACTGAGGTACTGAGCACAGGTACCAAGGGATGGGTAAAATAAACACATCATTTTCATCGTGCTCAAGAAACTCAGAGACAGGTGGCATCATCAGTATCGTATATAAATCTTCTTCCACAACAGGAAACTGGCAAAGAGAGAGACAAAGGTGACTGCTGTGAAGTAGGCTTTCTTGGTAGGTTGACTCTGTGATGTTTGTTTAACTTCTGCTGCCTGTGAGTTAGAATATAGATATGATAATAAATGCCTCTTTTCAAAGTTAGCAACCTGTGGTGTGAATGCTTGTCTTAAAAACTTCACAATGATATATGGAAGACAGGGAACCGACCCTTCCTGTTCATACTTTGTTTTGCAGAAAGTTTCCCTCAAATGTATGTGCAACTTTGCAGTTCCTTGGAGGGGGGAGAAAAAATATTCAGATGGTATACTGAGCTAAGGTCATATAAGAAAAACCTTTTTTACTGTGAAGGTTACTGAACACTAGATCAGGTTGCCCAGAGAGGCTCCATCTGTACTGATAATCAGAATTCAACTGGATGCTGCCCTGTGCAATTTGTTCTGGTAAAACTTTGTCTGAACAAGAAGCTTAGACTAGGGAATCTCCAGAGGTCCCTTCACACCTCAGCTTTGGACTTAGCAACTTAGGAACTTAGCATGCTTAGCAACTTAGATGCTTAGCAGCTTAGGAAATGCATCTTTCAGACATAGAACAAAGCAGCAGCTATCATCAGTCCTGATTCAAGTGGGCTTTGCTTGACTGCATATGGCCTAAAATGCTGCCATTTTGCTTTTACTATTTTCCAGCATGAGAAGTAGATCATTGCAAGCCATCATTGCAAGCCTAGGAAACAAGAAGCTGAAGTGTGCATTTGCTGACCTGTTTATTTGAGCAGAGGTTCTGCAGCATAGTGAGATAGTTGCAAAGGCACCTCTGACAGAGGTGTCAGGATAAGTCCATTACAAGCACATGGGAAAATTCCTGATAACATTTGAGTAGGAAGTGCAAAATATTTAGCAGATGCAATAGCAGCATGTTTTGCTGGGCCTGTGTGCCCTTGGAAAACTGTAAAATACTTGTTCATTGATTCTGCATCTCTTGTAGGCAGCTGATGAAATGTCACTATTCTTCAAGCACAACATGCAGAACCATCACTGTAGTGGCTGCTCTGGGGAGATTTACAGCGTTTGGAGCCTCAGCAACACAGATAGGGAAAGGTTATCTTCATGTCTACTCTTCTGTGTCTGCTGACAGGGAATTGTTTCTCACTGGCTTCGTAGGAGAGATTTATAGCCTTTACTCTTCAAAAGTGTACGATGTACTGTCTACCCCACATTGCCAATGTTCGGCAGGTGTTTGGAGTTGCATTTTGAGTGACTGATCACATTTCAGCAGGAGGAGATGTGACATTGCTTTTAGAAGTTGCAAGTATTTAATTTCATAGGTTTTCCCCTGCTTTAGCTGGAGGGTGAGAAGAAAGCATTTGAAACAGCTCACAGCTAAATAATTTGCTGAGGTTGATAGTGTGTGTGTAATTGCTGTGGATTACAATTTAATTTTGTGATGCACTTGAAAAGGAATCTGTCTTTCTTTGAGTATTGTACTTTTTAGAAACCTTCTCAATTATTGGCAGGGATTTGGTCATGGGTTTTGGACAAAAGAGAAGGAAAATAATGGAGGCCAAAGACAAGTGTGATTTTTCCACAAGTATTTTTTCATAAATGTGTTTAAAGGACAATGCCGGAAAGGGATGAGGAGAAAAGTATGCACTGAAGTGATGTAGGAATTAGAAGGGAATCCTGTCTTTGTGTGAAGGATTTACTCAGTGAAATCCTGGTTACTGAAAAAACACCAACCCTTTCAAACCTTTGACCTGCAAAGGTAGGTAGAGACTTCGTTAGCATTTTAGTAAAAAAGTCAGACATGCAGACTATACTAAAATAATCCAAATTTTTTTGTATTTTTACTTTTTCCTCACCAGCCTGTTCTTTCTACTGAAAAGAACAGTACTCTTAGATTAAGGATGCTGTTTCGGTGCAATCATTAGCTCTTAGAAGTAAGAGCTGCAGGGGGACTTGATGAATAACCATATGGCTTAGACTGTAGCCTAAAAAAATAAAACCTGGAAAGCCCCTGGCCCTGAGTTAAAAATTGCTAAATTCTAATCCAGTACAGGTAAAAGCACAATACCTAAATGCAAATTAAAAAAAAAAGGGCAGGTAGAAATAGGTAGTGGGTTGATGAAGCTGTGACAAGGGCTTATAAAGAAACAAAAGAGGTGGCATGGGTCATTGTGAAAACAATAGATAAATATGGCTGGGGCAAGAAAGCATTGCTTTTTGTTCCAAATGTCTGGGACATTTGGAGTCCCAGACAGAGTGAGAGTCTGGATCTTGATGAGAATGTGAACAAGATTGATTAATAGAGAAAAGCCTTTCTTGAAATGAAAAATACCTGCTTCCCTAAAATTGCTGCACCAACAAGTATGACAAGGACATGGTATAGTGCTGAGTAGGGGCAACAGGAACTGCTTTCTGCATATGCCCCTGTGTCCTCAGGGAGCAAAAAGAACCTCCAGTCCCTTGCAGGGGTGACTGAGAAGGTGTAATACAATTTGGGGGATGATGTAGCCCCCAAAGCATAAGTCTCACCTTGAGCTACAGATAAACTACTCCTGGCTGCAGATACAGAGCCTGGATTCCCATTCTTCATGATCACCTTAAGAGCAACTCAGGCCAACTTGAGTTCAGGCGTGAAGAGGAGGAGACTGTGTTGTGCTCTGTCTCAAATCTATCCTCTCAGGAGGCAGGTGTGTTGATATGTTCAACAAAAACAGCTTTGGGAAATAAGATTTCTGACAGCCCATGGAAGTTGTTACAGACCTCGACTGAATCAAGCCAGGTAATCAAGCTAATAGGAAGGCATCAGAAAGATTAATCACTGTTATTTATATTGTATGACAGCTGAAGTACTCCACCCTTTGTGCTTGGCACTGTACAAAGCACATACTAGAGGATGATCCTTGCCCTGAATTCTTGCTGTCTAATGAGAGTATGAGCTGCTACAACCTCTAGAAGTGGGAGCAGGGCTGAATTTTACTAGCTGAGATCAGTAATGTTGGTTCACTTCTGGAATACTTTACATGTCCACAGAAGGTTATGGTAATTGCCTCCATGGCCAAGCTGTTGCATGTGGTCTTTTGACAAGCATGGCACAAGAGCTTTTATTCACACTTCAGCTTATTACAGCCAAAATTCTTGGCGTGATCTTCTTGTCCTCTTGTATGTTCCCACAGAATCTGATTATTCTGCCTGTTTGGGTGACTTAATTTCTCTTTCTTTTTCACTCTTAAAGACTGATTAAAA
Source organism: Agelaius tricolor (assembly GCF_023055355.1). Classification (NCBI taxonomy): domain Eukaryota; kingdom Metazoa; phylum Chordata; class Aves; order Passeriformes; family Icteridae; genus Agelaius; species Agelaius tricolor. The sequence goes on from NW_027269261.1 coordinate 53,112,242, forward strand.
TTTTAGTACTTAAGTGAAGTATATGGGATTTATGGTGATTGTGAACTGGTACTTTATAAAGACAGTGATGTTATAAATAATGAATGACGAGATTGCAGATTAATACCACTGAGATGACCACAGTGCAACCAAATGTTCTTCTTACCATACATATGGAGCCACAAATTTGGATTTACATAAATGCTCTTCCGAAAAAAAAAATTCTAATAAAAACAAAGCATCCCAAACATGGCTTGCTGGTATTTGTAAGCTAGTTTTTTCCTTACTTGTTTTCAATTATGCTGAAAAAGGCTCAAATGATCAGTGATCTCTTACAGCTTTTAAAACCAGAAATTAATTAGCTGTCTGGCTTGGGGACAGCTGACTCACATTCATATATATTCTGATTCAGATTCAGGATGTTTCTTCTTCCTTGCTACTCTGATCATACACACCTCCAAAGCTGCTAATAGTATTTAATATAGCTGTTTCGTGTAGGGTGTCATGTCAACAGTTTTCTATTCTGCATTTCTTATAAGGACAGGTTCCTTGTGTATCTCCATTTTCCATCCTGCTGTCGGCTCTTGCAGTGTCATTTCCTTCTGTTCTTGTTTCTTCCTTCCCACACACCTCCCTTCTCCCAGGTTCACAGCATGATTACAGCCTAGAGCCTGACCCAGAGCTCGGTGGAGCAGTTTGCAGCCACGGGGAGTTGCAGTGACCATGATTGAGACTGACAGAGAGAATAAAGCTTTCCACTTATGTGAAGCATCTTCATGGCTACGGTGAGAAGCTCTGTGACATACAGCAATAGCCCTGAAGGAGGCTAAAGACATAGACACAACATCAAGAATGCTTCCTGCAGAATATTCAGATGCCAGACAGGACTTTTTCCTAGCCAGTCCAGGAAATTTAATGGGCAGTCCTAACCTTGCTCACCATTCCTTTTCTGTTTCTGCTGTCAACACAATTCAGATTTAAATAGGCACGTAGCACCTCCTAACTTACTAACAACGGAATTCCTCTTGCAATTCATTTTTTCCTTCCCACCACAAGCTCCCCCGTGCCTGTGCAAACACCTGTGTGCTGCTCCGTGCCCCCTCTGCACACAGCCACAGCCTCTGCCTTGCCTTAGCAGCCTTGCTGGAGCCTGGCATATGCTGTACCTAACACGTGTCGTTTGTATTAGCGTTCCCTTTTTGATCAGGCTGTGTGAGAACCCAGCAAACAGGAAGGTAGCCACCCTCTTATGTTGATAGTTCTGTGGTGGCAAGCGTTCTCACCCTGTTGTCCCAGCTCTTCTCAGCCAGTTGCACCATATTTAGGGCAGATTTGAAGCTCAGCCAAGCTGACAGTCAAAGTTCCCCTCGATAAAGCCTCCAACAGCAGGAGGCTCCCGATGGTGTTGTCATTCTCATGCCTACTGCTCACGTTTTTATTTTTTGCCCTAACACATGGGATATACTAAACATGAGATGAAGGAATGGGTGGTTCTTAGATATCCATCATGAAATATGATACATATCTGAGTGATTTTGATTTTCTTTAACCAATTGTAGAAGCTGAAGCACTGGTCCCTACAGTGAAGTTGTATAATGATTTCTAGTCCACTTTTCTTTTTGAAACTGCTTGTGAATTCCTGAAACTTTTGCTATCTGAAGTACTCCAGCCTTTGTCTCTGTTTTACTTTAATCAAAGTCAACCAATTTTCTTTCACTTTTTCTGAGAAATGATTGAAGACTCCCTCAAAATCAAATCAGACAAGTTACAAAGTTCATTATCTGTGCACACAAAGTGGCTTCATTCTGGAAACTGAAACACAGCGTGGAAGCAGTCTTTGGTCAGACATCATGTATTTTGTTGCCACTGGCTTTGGCTTCACTAGTCTCCCTGGCAAATGGTGAATGTGTGGACTTGCTAATTGTTTTAGTTAAGGTAAAATAAGGAGTTTACTCTTCTTTTGCAGGCAGATGAGTGTTGTCACTTTCAGGTAAAGCTTCCACAGTTGTTAAGAGGATCAATAAGGCTTGTGTAGGTTAAAGTTAACTTTTTGAAGCTTCAGTGGCTGGTTTTAATAAGTCTATGAGCTCCATATGCTGGAGCTGTAGTCAGTATTAACTCAGGCATTGAGATGGGTGTGGGAATTTGCCCTCAGCCCTCCAGCTGGCACTGAAGTTGTTGTTCACGTAGCTGCATGTTGGTCTTGAGCTGCTTGGCGTTGTGTGGAGAGGGGCAGGGGCCAGACCAGCTGAAGCTGGCTTGCAGCAGCTTGTCTCCCACAAGGGCATCCTGATACCTCTGATCCTGTCTAGAGGGGGACAAAGCAGGAGCTGCCAGGCTTTGTGCAGAGCAGCTTTACACTGGCAGAGTCCTTCGCATGGAAGGATTTCTTGCAGCTTGTGCATTATTGCTGGAGTGGAAGGACACAAAGGCAGCCTGGTAGCTCCAAGGATCTGGATTCCAGACTTCAGTGGCTGTGTGGGAGGTCTGAGGGTCAAAGGCCCAGACCCAGGCATGCCTATATGTTCTTCCTCTCGCCTGTATTGGACTCCTGTCTCCTTCCCACTTCTGCAGAAACTCCTGGATGTTTTGGGAAAAGCTGCACGTTGCTTGCCTGGCTGTCTGCTGCAAGGGTATGGGAGATGAGGTCATGTGGGAAAAAGGCTCCAGTGGAGCCAAGAGGAATGTGGAATTTGGGCAGCAGCCAAATTCAGATTACTTTTACATGGCCATCTGCACCTGTGTTTGTGGGGGTGGGGATTTCTGATTCTGTTGAACTGACTCAGCAGTTGTACACACAAAGGCTGGCAAGGTTTCTCCCCTCTCCTCTCATCTGCTCAGTGTCCCTGCCAACCCCCCATCATTCCCATCCAGGTGCAAGTAATCTCTGTTGAGAAATCAGAAGAACTCATCCCAGGAACTGACGTGAGACTGATAGTGGAGGAACAACTGCTGAGGTGCTACATCCAGAAAATACTGGCTCATTGTGTAAAACATGCCTGTCCATAAAGGACCATGCCCTGGAACTGTGGTTTGGAGGGAACAGCACACATGGTTTTCTGTAAGCCCTGTCCTGCTTTCAACACAGGCCCATAAAAGGAGGTGTTGGTGGTAGTGAGGGGATCTGCTGTCTCTACAGTGCTTGAGTGGACTTGAGTCTGTACTGGGACTGTCTCTGAGGGATTTCCTTTAGTCTCGCTTGTGGCTTGGGCCTGTAATGCACGCAGAAACAGAAATTACTGGGTTTTACATGTACCACCAGAAGTCTGCTTGTACTTCTGAAGACAAAGAAGTTACATGTTCCAAGTAGCCTTAAAATAAAAAAAGAAATGTAATGCATGGAGGATATAGAAGAAAATTATAAAAATAAAATATAAAAAAATAACAGAGTTATAGAGATGAGTGTAGGTGGCAATATTGCCCTTTGGTTTGCAAGAAGGAAAGATTTTCCGTATCTATGAAATAGGCATCACTAGCATCTATACCATTCTCTGCTTTATAATCAGCCAAGAAGGTAAATCAGGGTTAGGCAGAAATTCGTAGAGCTATAACCAACTCCCTAATGGCCCTGCTCTCCTTTGTGTGGACACCAGCCTGACACAGAAGGCAGCAAGGCATGTATTGTTCACACTCTAACTCCCTTCATTATGTGAGAGTATGCTAATAAGCGTATTTTTCTGACCCCCCAATTGCCAACCTCATGTTATCTGCCATGGAAATTCCACACTCTCCAGTGAGATAGTTGTGTTACCCAGAGATGAACTGCCAGAGAGAAAATATCCAAGTAAACAAACATATGCTTAGTGACCTAATTAAGCAGAATGTTTATATTCCATTCAAGTATGAGACCATTTCAGTTTATTTCCTGTTCTGCATTCTAATTTTGCTTTCAAAAGTATAAACAACTGGCTGTAGAGTTTTTGTCTCTCAACAACTGACCCCGTCAGACATTGAAAATACAGCAAAGATATGAGGTGTCAAGAAGTATCAGCAAAACTTTCACTTCAGAGAGAAGTGGAAATTATAATTATTCCACTGATCTCAACCTAGTTCCTTACATTTTTCCACATCATCTAGTAACTCAGTTAAGCAGCCTATACACTTAGGAAAAGAGAAGTGTTTTTAATGGAGTTCACTAGCCAATTAATTGCAATGTATAATAAAATAGTCACAATATAATGTTTTATCATAATTTGTTGGGCAATATCAGAACAATAAGGCCTAATGTTAATAGCAGAGCAAAACTGTTTCTAGAGAAAAATTATTTAGAGAAAAATTGTTTGAGGGCAGTTCCTGCCAGGATGCAGGGTTGTCCTGCCAAACTCAATATGGTCTCAGATAAAGGCTGTCCACATCTGTGCCAAAGGATGTGCAGAAGTGTGGGCATAAATATATGTGCAGTAGCTCTGTGCACCACTTATCTCAGGTTTGTATGTCCATGAACTTAAGTTGTTCCAAAAGTAAAATTGAAAAGTGAAGAGAGAAGAGCAGTGTGAAATTGATTGAGAAAGTCAGAATTTGCTGTTTAGGAGGATAAAGCTGGAGACGTTTGATGCAGTGTATAATTAGTGCAATCTGACAAGGAAGAGGCATTTACAGGATGTGTTGTGTCAGTTCTTTTTCTAGACAACATGTTGGTTATGCACAGTAGCAGTGTAGTAAAATGGCATTTATTTATACATAAATACTTAGGGAAGGATGCAGCTTTCATAAAAGAACATGCATTTGGTGTAATACTGCTTTTGCAGGCATGCCACTAAAAACTGGCTGCTGTTTGAACTACCCCTCAGCTGGAGTAGTTCTTCAGGGGTTGCACAGGCCAAAGGGCTTCAATGAATACTGTCCTGTTAGGCCTGGAGCCTGTTAAATCAGCGCTAGAAATTTCCATCAGTTATAAAGTTCAGCAGTGAGTCAGTGATGTTACCCACTTCAGGGCAGAGAGGATATGTATGTACCTGTACACAAATTCATATACATGAAACAAAAATTTCTTTGGTTTGTCTATTGAATTTGTTATAAATAACTTAAATGGAACAGTAGAAAAGTGTTCTATGCTGTAAATAACAGAGTATATTGGCAATCATCATAAAAAAATACCATTTCACTGAGATAAATCACATCAGTGAGTTCATCAGTTAACCAGTTAAACATGCATGAAGCCCCGTGAGTGTTTCTAGTAATGAAATATGGTTGCATACTTACTTACATTAATAGAAATATAATGGCTTTTTTAACAATATACAGGACTCCAGAATTTGTATAGATATGTTTGTGTTTGTACAGATATTTATACATTTACGGTGTAATGAATAATCCAGGACTGAAATCGTGTTCAGCACTTACTTCCAGTCTTTCAATATAAGTGGGATCATCTGAGCCAAATATGAGGAAGACTCTTCTTCTCAGATCCTGCTGCTTACACAAAAAAAAAGCTTCAGGGTTGAGGGGAAGTCATTCTTCAGGCTTCTCCCAGCCGAGTTCTTTCCTCTTTTGATGTCCTCAGATGCTCCCAAGGACTTTGGGGGCTTTTTGAGCTCAGCTTGGAGCCGCCTGCCAGTCCCATTGGGTGCCATTTCCTCTTCAAAGAGCTATTCCTGCAGCTGCTCCCTTCTGCGCAGGGAGCGGAAGCCTTTGAAATTGCTGCAGCTTCGCTGCACAGTCTGTTGGAACAGCTCGCATCAAAAAGGAGAGGAGGAGAAGTGCTTGTATCTGTTTAAATTAATTATAGAGGCTCCAGCAGAAATGTGAAGGCAAACAGAGAGAGGAGACCTGATTTGTGGGGTACTTCTTAGAAAATCGATTGCTAATCTCTGCATCGACTTTCTGCTCCTGGCAGAGAATGAAGCAGCCATGCCAAAAATTCTTTTTACAGGAAATGTTCTCCAGTGGGACAGACAATGTGTGATCAGCTCAAAAGCTGCAGTGCTGCTAGAGAGCTCCACAGGAAGGTTAAGTCTTCAGCTGCTTTGATAACGGAAAGGTTCAAACCTGTAAACAACATGAAGAAGTCACTTCAAAAATTATGCCAAAATATTACATCTTTATTCTCAGGGTGGGCAGTCTCTGAAGTCCCCTGATCTGCCCGTGGGACCTGTTTGGCACTGCGGCAACCCAGGAACTAGGCCCTATAGAAGTCCATTCTCTCTGTCTTCCATCTTCTGGGAGGTGCTGCATAGAGAGGTGGTTATGTTCAGCAGTGAGTACAGATGAACTGTGGGGAAGAGGATATTACATCAGGTGAGCATGTGATGAGTTTCTTACCCCGTGATAGAGATCAGAAATTGTTCTGGACCATGCTGGAAAATAGAAGGATTGAAACAGGTTGGGGTTGGTTTTTTTTTGGCATCCAAGTCAGCTTTGTTGCTTCCAGGTGTGATGGATGGGAAGAGGAATCATTCCCTGTGTGAGGCACTAACACTGGTCAGACTGACAGACTGATAAACAGTTTTGACCAGGAGAACTGGAGAAGACCCTGAAGACAGCAGAATAATTGCTGGCTTTCCAGCAGCCCTGTAAGGCTGAGATTCATGGCAAGTACATGCTGTTCTGTCCATCAAATGAAGGAGAGATTATGCAGCATCCACCTCCAGAGGAGTTTGAACTACAGTGTCCTTGACTGTGTGCTGCCAGCATCCTTCATATGAAGTCATCAGAAGCAAAGAGCTTGGGTTCAAATGTTAGGCCAAAGAGTGGATTCACTCTTAACTGTAAGATTTATCCAAGGTTTTGCCTGAAAGGAACTGGCTTACAGGAAGACACCTGATCTGCATATCTGATATGGGGAAATAGGCAATATTTCCCTCTATTTTTTATTCCTCTGGCTTAATCTTTGTGTATATGTAGAATATACTTTGGAAATTAACTTAGCAGTAGCAGTGCTGGTGTTTTTTAACATCTGCATTCAGTAATGCATGCAGACTTTGAAAGTAGATGGTTTGGGTTTCATTGCTTCACACATTCCTCAGCTGTGGTTCAAGTCTGTTGTTGCTTTGGCTTAGGGGTCTGAAGACATTGTGCCAACAGCAGAAACTGATCTCAAGTGTTGGATGTGTGACAGATACTGTGGCATGAACTTCTTAGGTGGCATCTCCTCGTTCCTCAGTGGCCCTTTGAAAGGATGAAACAATCTTTTAGCCAGAAGGTCTTTAGCTCCTTTGTCCCAGCTTGGGGGCTTGAATTGCTGGTGGTTTTAGAATCATGACAGAGTTAGATATGAGCAAATGCTGGGATAATGATGTCTTGATACTTGAGGATTCAGGGTTCAGTGGACCCCTAAGGTATATTGCACCACTTTAGGAAAAGGAACTCTGGATTTTAATAAGCAGCTGATATTTAGGAGGACAAAACAGGGTTCTGAGCTTCTCTCAGAAGCAGAAAGAAGCAGAGTTCAAGATACCAGGCTTAGATGCTTCTGGAGTTGCTGTCCATGGATAAATGTTCTTAAAGAAGGAAAGACATTTTCCAGCTCTGCCTTGCAGCATTCTTCCATGCTTTTGCTCAACTGGGAGGAACAAGTTAGTTTTGGGGCAATAATGGAGATGGCTTTTTTTCATAATGTACCAGTCTTAATTGCATATTCTGCAGTGTTTTTCTCTGCCTGGTACATTTGGCTGCACTAAATCAGAGTGAATTTATAATCTTTTACTTCTGGAGGAGGTGGAAGGAAGGCAGATGACTACAGTACCTCTTATAGAATATTATTATAAAAGAAGTGTGAATTACCTCCTAGCCTCTCATGCTGTGGAAAAATTTATTTGAATGACATTTTCAAGGTGTTGTTTCTAAGACATTCAGTAATTGTCATTCATCCATGAATGGTTAGTGAGATGAATAACAAAAAGTTGTTTTGGATTCATAGGAGGAAGTGTTAAAAAATAACATTTAGAAAGAAACCCTGGTTATGCTAAATTCTTCTCTATATCTAAACAGCATCAAGGTTATCTAAGTGGATTTAAGTAATCCAGTAATTGTGAAAAACATTATTTGAGACATAGAAGTGGAAAGATCATTTCCATTTGTGTGTGGACTCTTCAGAGTTATCAGACATGGACAGATGCATACAATATTATGGCAATGTGGCTTTGAGGAAAATATAGCAAACCTCCTTGCTGGTAATTGTTTAGGCAGATAAAATATAGCAGCATTGCTTTTGACTTCATTCATCCTTTCAGCAAGCAAATGTCAGAATTCAAACATGGCAAAGAGAGAGGAGGGAAATTAGTGAATCTTAGAGGACTTCATCTTTGAGTGGAAACCTTGAAAATAATTGACCTGCAAGGAGACATATACTTACTGGGTAGTTGCATGGAGGCTTTAGGAAAAGCTTACAATAGATTTCTTTCTGAAAATATTACAAAAAGGTGGTGTGCCTCAAGAAACCAGAATACTTCATCAGGATTTAAAGAAGATCCATGTAGTTCTCATAGACACATGCTAATGGGTGGAAACAATGTGTGTTATTTTGAAAGTGCATGGCACTTTAAAATTGCTGGTATCTTATACTGAAAATGGAAGGAATTATATAAATACAGAACATCTCCCTGAGCAGCTCTGGCACAGCATCATCACTGTCTATTTAACATTAACCCCCCCCCATTAGGGGACTGGAGTGAGCAAGTTCCTGGAAGGGGACACAACCAGGCCAGCTGAGCCAAATTAACCAAAGGGATATTCCATACCATATGATGTCAGCTCAGATATAAAAGCCAAGGCAGGGAGGAGGAATGTGGAGCATTTGTTACTGTACAATGTTCACCTTCCCCTGTGAAGTGCAACCCCTGTGTGTGCTAAAGCCCTGCATCCCGGGAAGTGGCTGAACATCACTTGCCAATAGGAAGTAGAGATTAAACTTTTTTTCTCCTTTACTAATGCACATGCAAACTTTTGCTTTAGTAAAATATGGAATATTAATCCCAATATTGCTGGATGGAACGTGCCTGGGCTCGTCTGACCCTTGCTGCTGGGCCGAAGGCGGCAGCTGTGGTGTTTCACCCCAGAGACACCTTTGGCCGGCTGGATGCTGCAGCTGGGCACTCGGAACAAATCCAGGCAGAGTAGAAACTCAGTTTACCTCTGGTGGAAAAGGTTCAGACGACAGTGAAGAGAAAAAGGAGAGGATTCTGTCGTAGAGTTTTAATACAGAGTTTTATTCCAGGATGAAAGACCTCTGAATCTTGTAACAGCTCCCAACAGAATCCAGACTGCATGGTCCCGTCTCCTTTTGAGCCTGGGGACAGGGGGAGGGGAAAGGAGAGGTTGGAACACCTGGGGGGTTGGGATAGGTGAAACATGAAATGGCATCACACTGCAACATCAAAATGCTTTATCTACTGGTTGTTTTCCATCTTGTTTTCTGTCCCACTGGGAAGGGGAATAATAGAGCAGCTTGGTGGGTGCCTGATGTCCCACCAAGGTCAACTACAGATACATGCATCCTCCAAAAACATCATTAGTAAGTGCTGAGCTTCCATCCTGTTGGTCTGATTCCCAAAACTTATATCTGCACAAAAGCAATCAGTAAAGCAAATGTTTTTTGGTTCCTTACAAGAAAGAAACTTATGCTAAAGGAATAGGTTTCTAAGGAAATGCTAAGAGCACTTAATAAAAAAGTCTTCTACCTATCTACTTCTGTAATATCTGTTTATAGAGTGTGCTTTGACTCACATGTTCTCCATCTGCTCTGTTCTGCCTGTCTGTGCTTTTGCCATGCATACATCTGCTTGAGATGCAAGGTAAGTTGCCCATCTCTACTGAGAAGTAAGCAGAGAGTATAAATATTTTTTGCCACATTAATAGCAAGAACTTGCACTTATGAAGTCCATTGCATTGTCTCTAATGACTTCTGCACCTTGCCTACCCTTGTTTTGTTCCCTGAGCTCTGCATGTCCAGTTGGCTTGGTTTTTGCCACTGCTTTCTTTTTTTCTTTTTTCCTGTCCCTGAAAGATTTTTGCAATGTTAAAAATATCAGTGATGTGGGTCATTTATTTTCTCCCAGTCCACAATTTAAACCAGAACATCCTTGAACAGTAATACTTCTTCTCCAACCTCCATAGGCTATCTTCCTTGGAGGACTTCATAGCTGCACTGTCACCATAAAGCCTGCCTGTTGCTGTGTCTGTGAATGAAGCAGCACCTTGTCTTGTGAGTGATACCAGAAGAGAGCATAAAGAAGAAAGATAGGGCAGGGAATTTCTTTCCTATCAAAAACCAGACAGGTCTTCCACTGATAAAGACTTTGTTAACACCCATATTCACACTGTTCAGCACAGGTGGAGTGAGAGTGGAGAAGCTGAGCAGCATCCAGGCAATGTGAAGCTGGAAGCAGAAAGAAGAAAAGGGATTTTGTAGAGAAAGAGGTGAAAGGTGGGAGGAGAAAGAACATTTCAGCTTGTGGTGGCTCATCCAAATGAAGTTGGCTGGAGATTTCCCTGCTCTCAGTACAACCAAGGCACCAAAACAGTAGTTGAAGTGATTTAGGAGTCCTTAGAGGGCAGAAAGCATAGTATCAAATAATGAAGACTTTTGCCATATTACAATTAATCTAATTTTTGTTTTCTCACTTTCAGTTTGAAGGACTATTAAATACATCTGGAATTGATAAATGAATGAATAGACTGCCATTTACAAATCCTCACCCAAAATGAAAGAATGTGGCTTCCTGTTAAATGGGAGATTATTACTGTCCCAACATAGGGAGCAGCATTAGCAATGAGTCCAGCAAAATTAAGGAGCTTTCTGAATGCTTTGACAAATAGAGTGCTAATGGCCTTGATGAAAAATGACTTTTAGCAAGATCTTCCAAATATTTCCTCCAATTTCAACTATATTTCAGTCCCACTACATGCATCTGTTCTTCTTAAAGGAATTCTAGCAGGCATTAGGACATTTTTCAACATCATTGGTCAATTACATTACCACCAGGGCTGGTCACATATTAAATTCAAACAAAGTTATGGTTCTCAAAAACAGAAAGCCTACTGCTTTGTGGACACTGGGGCTGGAAAAGTTATGTCAAGGGAATCAGAGCATGGCACTGATAAAGCCCCAGTTCTTCAGATTGGGTTTATCCCCAAGCACGGCAGTCCTTATCCAGATAACTCAGTCCCTCTGGGAGACAGAGTGCCTGAACACTCACGTCGCTCATAGCCGCTGGCTACCCTAAGCAAGCTTACTGGATTTCAGCTCTTTAGTGATTTTCAGCTCTCTTAGGATTTCAGCTCGAGCTTGCTTGCTAGGGTGCCTTTGGCTAGGGGTAGAAGCAGACAGCAAGAGAGGAGAAGGAGAGGTCCTGGTAATGGTTTATTGAGGGGTCTGTGAAAGGTTCCAGCGACAGCTCTTCTTCTACGGAATGGGCTAAAACAGCCCCTTTTTATAGGGTATAGGGGGATCCAAACTTGTCCAATAGTAAGGGTTAGGGGAAAAGTGACCTATGGGGTTACAGAGATAAGCTAGGCAGAAGACAGGAGCTTATTTTGCTGTCTCGTCATGACTCAGCGGTTCCTACTGTTAAGTCTCAGCCCTCCAGGGAGCTCTAGCCAGCTCCATGGAGTCTGCTACATGGCACCATCATTTTTCGCCTCCCCACTTTTCTAATTTGGGCCACCATTGTGCTGGAGACCTCAGAAGCAGCCCCAAGATTCCATTACAGTTAGTGTTAAAGTTCAGAGAGTCAGAAATCATAAGGTCCAGGGACACTATGACTGCAGCAGTCATGCCAAAGGGATCACTGCAGAACACCAACAATTCTGCCTTTACACCCTTCTAAATCTGGGTCACCCATGATGATACCAACCTCAGCCTTAGCACCAAGGTTCCGTTATTGTTAGGATTAGACTTAGAGTTCAGAAAGCCAGTTCAGCTCAGGGGACTCAGGAGCTGGAAAAGTCATGCCAAGGGAATTATTGCAGGGCACCAGCATTGCTGCCTTTAGCCTTCACACCTTTCTAATCAGGAAGACCCACGATGATGGAGTGAGGGGAAGCTATATGAAGAGTAACTGAGGTCACTTGGTTTGTTCAGCCTGGGGAAGCAGGGACTGAGGGAAGGCCTCATATTTCTCTAGGGCTCCCTGGTGAGGGGAAGAGGAGGAGCAGGCCCTGATCTCTGTGGTGACCATTGACAGGACCCAAGAGAATGGCATGAAGTTGTGTTAGGGCAGATTTAGGTTGGATATTAGGAGAAGGTTCTTCATGGAGAGCGTGGTTGGGCACTGGAACAGGCTCCCCGGGAGCACAAGCCTGACAGAGTTAAGGAGTGTTTAAACAATGCTCTTAGGAACATTGTGTGACTCTTAGGGTGTCCTGGGCAGGGTTAGGGGTTGGACTTCAGTGATCTTTGTGGGTCCTTTCCAATTCAGGATATTCTATGTTTCTAAACTTCTTAATATAAAAAGGTGTTTCTGACTGACTCAAATAGATACTTCAATATATTTTTTTTATTTTGGAATGAAAAGTAGAGTTGTTTTTCTTTAAAATTAAAAAAAAAGGACTAAATCCACATTGTTTGCATTTCACAGAAATAAAATATTTTTGTATTAACCCTTACACCACAAAAAGAGATGTAAGTTGATTTTCTGCAATTCTCAACACTTAGAAAAGGGTTTACTGGCCAAAAGGGCTATTGACCTCTCCCAGATGCAGAGTGAGAAAGCCTCTCCAGTTTTTGGCCAAAATAGTCCATCATCTGTTAAATACCCTGGGGGAAGTATAGTAGAGATCTCCTTCAGTCCTTCTTCTGGGATAGGAGCTTGTGTCAGCTTCCAGCAGAGACAAAGGATCACTAGGGGTTTCCTGAAGGATCAAGGCACAGGTGTTAGTGCTGCCACTTACACACTGTATGTAAATAATTTATAGTTACAAAAACTCGGTTCTGTTTCTAAAACACACTATTTCTATTAGCTTCTTTAGACTTGTGGTTATTCCTAAAGGTGTTGTTGACTTTTCCTGGGAAGGGGAGATGGAAACAGTACAGAAACTCCTTCACGAATACTATTATGATGTTTGTGGCTCCCTAGTCAGGGAGCTGCATCCTTTCTGCATTCTGAGATGTGCCTAACTGAATACTTGCCATGAATCCTTGAATCTCAACCATATGAGTCACTAAGATGCATACTGCTAAGCCTGGGCTCAGGTTCATGGAACCTAAGTTGCCCTGAAGCTGAAGTCCACTGGTTTTAAGCCCCCAGTTGCTCTCTACTTTCACTAGAAGAGAGGGGTCAGAACAAGAATAAATTTAACAGGCAACGGCCCAAGTATTCCTCTGGCCTTTTTGTGTTCCCTCTAGCTTGTTTACATTGACATTTAGAGAGGCAGATGAGCTCACATTCAATTAAAAGTTGTGAAATAATCAGCTTTCATAGGGTGCCTAAACTATTGGATTTGATCCACATGATTTTCTTCTGCTGCCATGAATGTAAGAGGTCAGTACATTGATGCCCCTAAGTAGCTGTGCACTTCCCACCAATATTGTTCTTACTTTGACCTTCTGACAAGGGATTGTTATTGTGGGCTGAGCCCAGTGGAAGGCATCGCCAGCACCTGCATTCCAGTTCAAAATCCCTCACTGTTGGCCTTTTGCTTTGGTTTGGTCAAGATGTTTTTTCTTTCTCTGTATGCATGTCTTAACTGATAAAATGCTTTTAGTTCTCTTCCCCACTGTCTCACAGAAACATTGTAAGGGTTAACTGGAATTTTTATAAAGCATGCTGACAGTCAGAAGTTATTTTAATTAATAAGACCGTTACAGAGAATTATGCTCTAGTTATCTTAACAGCTGATTCCATAAGGTTGTCAAGTGTCTCTTATTCCACTTCTTGTCCCAATTTGCTAAAAAGTTTGGAGTTTTGGTTTATTTCACTCCTTTGTTTTGCAGTGAAATGGCAAAGTGATAATTGATATTCCTGAGATGACAAAGCAGTCTCATGCTCTGGAGAACGTGTAAGAGATGGCTGTTTAAAGTTTAAGATTTATCTAAGGACCATAAGGTAATATTGAGTCTTTTTTTAGTGATTCCTCTGCCCGTGGACATTGCAGCAGAGCAGCAAGCTTTTCCTATTATTTTGATTTTGTTTAATAGTGAAGGTCATTAAGAAGTTGGTTATAGGGCTGAAGAATCCTGCCCAACAAGGCAGTGCAATAGGTCAAGTAATTAAAATACAAATATTACTCTAGTGCCAGGTCCCTTCTACAGAAGTGCCAGTACAGAGTTTAGTAACCTGTTAAGAACGCGCTGCAGCAGCAGCAGCAAAGGAGAAACAAGAGTGTGTGTACATGATGTACCCTCTCTGTGCCCAGTGCTGCTGCCAGTCACACAGGCCGGCTTCGATCACTTCGGTGTTCTTGCTGAAAATAACACTGGCACAAGACCCTGCCTAGAAACTTGAAGAAGTGGATTACATACATGGGTGCCCCTGAGCAGCAGTGCTTAACTACTTGCTAGCAGTGGCTCCAAGGTCTTAACTCAAATACAGTCTAATTTGGGGGGGAGGTACAACAAACCAACAGTATTAGGTAAGTCTCCTCTTCTTTTGGCCTGCCTTTGCAATGCTCTTAAGTCAGTCCTCCTTCTCAGTTCTGGGAGAGTAGCTGCCATCCTTCTGGTCTCCACCATGGGCTCCTCATACCTTCTTGGCTTGGCTTGGCTTGGCACTGACCCAAATCTGAGCCAATCAGTCTTCAGCCAGCACAGCTGAGGTGGCTGCAGCTCCAGTTCTGGAGAAAGAGGCTCTAACCAGCCTTTCTCAGCTAGCCTGCTGTTTGGAAGAGGTCTCCCTTCTCTCACCCAGCTTCCTGTGTACAGCCTAGCCCACCATGCTGGCTCCCATACCTGCACTGCTGCCTGATGCACTTGAGATGGTTCTTAGGTCTTTCTCTTAGCAATGGGGTTATCCTTTGTGCTTCTTCCTAGTGGAAAATATCACTGCTATGGAGTTCAAGTGCTCCTAATTAAGTGTGTCTCTTCGTATTCCCAACAGACACCATTCCCCAGTATAAGGTCAATCAGTTAGTCTCAGGCAACTTGGGATCACAGTTATTCTTCAGTTACACATTTGTAGTGATTTTCCCTGTTTAAAAGGGTTTATGCTGCAATTCTTGCACTTGGGGACTGCAACAGAACAATGTTAGAGCTAACATTGTGAAATACATCTAGTGACTGGTTAGTCCATTCCCACCTCAAAGGCATTTCTAAAATCTTCTGCTTCAAGCATACATTCACACACCACTAGTGTGACCATTAACAATGAGGCAAACATGTAGAACTGGGGATTTTTGACATCTTTCTGCTCCCCAGTTAAAAAATGGTGAGTTACATTTCAATTAAGAAAATATCGAGAGTCTTCAAGAGAGAAAATACTCAAGAGACACTTCTGAAGGGCAGAGGGCAGAAATACTGCAGGTCAGGTTGGTTCATTTCTCCTTCTTTTTCTAATGCAGCAACTTCTTTCAGACCCAGTGTTGGCCAGGGAGTGGAGATGGACAAGAGACACCGAGGGGCTGACAAAGACTGGCTATAAAGGCCAGTGACCATAACAGCCAAGCCCTTAGGGTCATAGAATCAAAGGCTTGCTGAGGTGGGAAGGCACCCGTGGAGATTGTTTTGTCCAAACGCCCTGCTCAAGCACGGTTAGCGGGAGCCAATGGCCTTGGATAGTGTCCAGTCAGGTTTTGAATACCACCAAGGATGGAGATTCCACAACCTCTCTGGGCAACCACTTTCTGTGTTTGATCACCTTCAGAGTAAAAAAATGTATTTCTTATGTTTAAACAAGAATTTTCATGAACCATTTGCATGTGTGAGTGACCTCTATCCCAGTGCTGGCATCCATCCCACAGCACAGAAGAATTCAGACCAGCTGGAGCATATATGACAGAACTTCACAGAAGACTGATAGCACAGCTTTAAGAGCAGGTGCTGCAAAGGAAGTTCTGTCTGGAATCCCTGTGGCAATGGGAGAATACAGATAAAATTTATAGTACCAAAAATGCATTATGATACTACAATTATCACCAAATTAATGAAATTTTAGGCCACATTTATCAGTATCATGGGAAGGAAACCAAGGGTTACTTCACTTTAACTACCTTGGGAGGATGGAGCAGAAGTTGTTGAGGACTTCACTCCATGATAGGAGCTGTGATACCAAGCAGAGTAAGAAGCCATTCATCCCATTGCAACCCTACTGCGCACACACTGCTCTCCCATGGTGACTGCTGTTGTTCTGCTCCTCTGCTTGCTAGGAAAAATGCTACTATGTGGTAAGAAGAATCAGATTTTTTTTCCAGTTCTCCTTCCTTTTTCACATTTAAAATAGAAAAGCCGTGCAAGTCACTGAGAGCTCAGTGAGATCAGCCTGGCTTGGGATAGAGCTGTAAGTGAGGGAAGCAGAGACAGGCATACCAACATTAAACTGAAGAGAAAAAATCAGGCCAGAGTCTGCAAGAGAACCCAGAGAAGCCCATAGGTTTAGTACTACTGCAACCTGATCATCTTGGACCCCTTTGATACTGTATATGTTCAGTATCACTGCTCTCATATGTTCCTATATTGCCCATCACTATAATCCTCAAAAAGGTATTTGACTGCAAGAAAGGCCATTTCCCACTGAAAGGTTTTGTTGTTTTTTTCTAATAAAGCTCTGTGTTAAAGCAAGATTACTTATGTTTACAGAGTTCAGAGTCTAAAAAAGTAACAAATGTGAAAGATAAGCTCTTTACAGCAGTGTTAACATCAGTTTTATTTGCATCTTCTATTTTATAGTATTCAATAAATATGTGCAGAATACATTTGCAGATTACAATATCAATATCCACATTTTCTGAGAAAAAACAGATACATAGAAATGTATTTCTTCTGTGTTCTGTGTAAGGAATGAGGTTGGATTTTGGTCTAAAAGAAAACATCACTTGTCATTTATTGATATTTGACACTATAACAGTATAACCTGTAGTTACATGACGTATATTGTTTTCAGCTCTCATCTGTTGGCAGGGATGGTTCTCGGAAGATATTAATTCCTTAGTGCAGGCATGGGTGAAAGGCAGAGCACCTGTCAGTCTCTGAGTAGATTCCTCTTCTCCTGCCCTTCTCCCCAAACATGTACCTTATCATGCTTGTCTAAACTGCACTTCAGCCATGCACTGTGTTTGGATTTTAGAAAGAAGTGACATTATCAGGATTCATACATATTTAAGAGCAAGGACAAACACTTTCTTGCATACTATACTGGTTAGCACTAAGATCTTTCTTAGTCCAAGCATTTATACACATGATTTAATGTGATTCTGTTTGTAAAAAGCATGCCATCCTCTTGAGACCCTTGTATTTATCTGCTTTCAATTACATTTGAAGTATTCTGAAAGTCTCCTATACTAATCCCATCCAAGTTGGAAGCCACATAGCTCATGCATGAGACTGTCAAACATGAGTAGTTGCAGATGTCAGTGCACCAGTGGCAGGAATCCAGGAAGATAGATCAAGGCTTAGTCACTGAAAAATACACGCCAGCACATCTCAGCTACATAGCATTGTAACACCTCATGAGGAAAACGTGTCGTGACAGGAGATCAATAACCTCTTGGAGGCGATCTGGTTTTGAAATATTCTTGATTAATTATGCCAGGGTGTGTTTGGCAACTTAGCCTGATCCAGCCTTAACCTAATGCTTTTTGCATGAAGCACTATTGTTACTAGTCTCATAAGTCAAATCTGATGGTTCAAGTTGGGTTTTAAAGGGTCAGGCTATAGATTTTGTAATGTCTTTCTGCCTGACATTCCTGTCTTTACTATGGTGGGTAGGCTTTTACTATTGATCAAAATAACAGGTGTTTTAAGATGAACAATAGCGTTTACAACTAATTGCATTTGAAGCAAAATGACTCTCCTAAATAAAGTGCTGCCTGCATCTCTGTCCTTCCCCTGCTTTCCTGCACAAACTCGTTCTCACCCTCAATAAGTTTTTCAGCCATACCTGTTACTCCATCTGCCTTTCAACCAATGCAGGAACCCAGCCCATGCCTCTTGGCTTCCCTACACCCCCACCATGTACTCCCTCTTCCCTGCACCTCAACACATGCTAGTGCCTTAGACACTCCTGCTCTTAGGAATCTGTGGTGCCACTATGCCCAGGCTTGGCCTTCTGCATCCTGAGCACAGAGTGTGAGACCAGCAGCTGCCCTGGTGCCAGGCCATGGCTCGTCAACGCCTGCTGGGTGGCTCGGCAGTAGCTGCTAGTGAGCAGCTGCTGTCACACAGCTTCGCCCTGCGCTGCTGCACAGGCATACACCTCTGCCTGGCAGTGGAGTATGTGCTGTTTAGAAGACTCAGGGCAGTGCACATCCAGTAAAACTGGACAGACAGACAGAGTGTTGGGTGCAGCAGTAAGACTATTCTCTCCTTAGTCTGCTACTGCTTTCTGTAATACAACAAAAAAGATTAGGAGGTTACGTCCTCCAGAGCTATTTGTTAAAGGAGTTTGCATGTACAATGTAAAGAAATAATGAAATAAAGATAATAACAATATCTGTGAGATAAATTGTTTGAACCATATTGCAGATAGTTGAAATCACCATGTGATAGACCAAAGTTTGACCTTTGGCTACCTCACCTACACAACACCCAATAAATCCAGTCCCTCAGTAACCACTTCCAAGATTTTAGATTTCCGAACAGCATCAAAGAGTCACCATTTGAAAAAGAAACCGAGAAATAATGGGGTTTTTTTATTTTCCCAAATGTGAAATTTCTTTCCCCAAATATACTGGCCCAAAGCCCGGGACAAGCAATATTTGGTCCTGGACCAGTGACAGATTCAGAGTCCATTGTTTTCAGGTTGGAAAAAGGATACTTTGGCTATCATGAAACCAAAAATATCCCTCTGTGAAAGCCTTAGTACTAGTCCTGGGAGATTGCCAGATGTTAGAATTTAATATAAAATATTTTATGTACTGATAAACTTTTCAAGTTAGTTAAAGAGATTTAGAAAACATACTGATACAAATTATTTTCTCCCTTCTCTCCTTCGAGTATGGAAAGAGTTCACTTTTCAGGGAGAGGAATAGTATTTTCCATATGAGTAATCTCATTTAAACCATTGGTAAAATACGTCTTTTAAAAAAAGCTCTCTTTAGTGATTTTTTTGCTAGGAATACATAGGGCTCAATGACTTTACAAGCACTTTTTCAGCATGATCTGCAAAAACAGTCAAATATTCATTCATGCAAATTAAATCTTGGTAACCCCTGTAAAAGTCTGTGTGTGTGTGTTTAATTTTAAGGATAATTTTAAGAGACAACAATATATTTCTTTGCCTAGATAAACCTTTTTGCAAATAGTAGCTTAAGAAATTCTAGAGCAGGCAAATAAACTGAGAAAATATGTAGAAAAATTACTTTGCATAACACTGTGATTAATGAGTGCTCCTTGAGCAGGATATATCTGTATGTATATTCCAAGTTGTTAGTAGCCTGTTTTCTCTAAGGATTTCACAGCAAAAATAAGGACTTGAGGTTGAAAGTAAATTAGGTTCTGGAGGGTTTGCTCAGCTGTGGCTGAGTGCACAGAACCAGGAAATGGTCTGGTCTTTGATGATTGTCTTGTATTTTAAAAGTCTGCTAAGGGTCAAGCAGTGCCTGCTGGCAGGAGCAGACTGGGAAGTTTGGGCATGGCACAGAATGAACAAGAAAGCCTGGCTAAGGGATCCCAGCAAAAGGAGAGAGTTGATTTATGTGACATTGCACTTGGCATATGTTTAATGATATCTGCATACATGAAAAGCATTGAAAGTAGTTATGTTGAATTAAAAAAGTTAAAGAAAATGAAACACGTAGCGATGCTGTTCCATTTGGCAACATGGCACTGGTTTTACACAGTTTTGCTATACTGTATGTACTGTGTCTGGTCCCTACCCTCTTCTTGTTTCAAGTCCAAGTGACCAAGATTTTGTGTGTCATGTTAAGGTATTAAGGATGGGAGTTGCAAGAAAGCAGCTTGGAGCAGCAGGAGCTGAGATGAAAGACAGACAGATATCTCAGAGGGAGGCAATTGAAGAAGCCTCCAAAAGCAGAGGGGAACCAGGACAGGGGGTCAATCAGGGTAACAACTGATAGATGCTGAAAGGGCCAAGATGTCTCAGAGCTGTAAACTTGAAGGATTAGATTGGCTTTCATACCAAATTTTTTGTTATTTCTCTATACATGTTTTCTCATCTTAGGCAAACACCCAGGAATGGAACTGAGGAATGTGATGTGGTTCTTCATTCCTCCATAGCTACCCTACGTGACCTTGAGTGAGGCATGCCATCTCCATCTTGCCCTTCTTCAAAATGAGGACAGGATATCCTGCTCCTACAGATCAGGGCTATTGTGAGGGTATGTTTAGTAATGCTTTTGAGGTGCTGAAGTGCTTCAGTGATTGGCACTGTGGAAATTCTATAGATAAACACCTATATATAACCTCCCTGACACCAGTACAGTCGTAGGGTGAGATCAGATTGACACTGCTATTTCAATATATAGTATATACTGCATGTGTCTGAAGAAACAAGAACAAAGCTGTCAACGTCAGGTATGTGTGGATAAAGTGTAGAAATCCTCTTAAGTCTGGAATGCCATATCCACTGTGGTTTTCTACAGAAAAAAAGGGAAAGAAGGGGTAACATTAGAGAGGAAGTGTTAATTTTCTTTTCAAAGAACTCCACACTCTCATATTGATTGAAAATGGTTATCTTTGGCTCTTGTGTGTTTTGTGGCATTATTAGGTATTGGTCTTCATTTAGATCATATAATACTTCTTCCTCCCTCCAATCTACCATAACAATTAGTGAGCTGTCTGTGGCTGCCTTGGAGTGCATCCTGTGCATCAGCATGTCTCATTTAATAGTCATAATTTCTCATTTGTAAGAGGAAAAGTGCTACCAGCACTTTCAGTCTCATAAGGGCTCAGACTCACTCAAGGATTCCAATTTATTATGCACCCAGCTCTGATATCCTGCTGCTCTCTTTATGGATTAGGCTGCCTTGGTAGAAGGTATCATCCTTCAGACAACACATAAATACTCTCTTGCCAGCTGTTCCTTTCTCAGAAGTTTCTCAAGGAGTAAATCATAATCATGCCTCTATTTTACTAGTTCCTGATCTGGTTTTTCCATGGTACTCTGCTAGGAGCATGCAGAAAAATGAGCTTTATTGCTACTGTTACTCTACAAATGGCACTGACTACAGCTTAGGGATTTTTAGGCCTATTAGTATTGGTTTCCAGGATGAACACACTAGTAGTGATTTTAAATTTAGAGGAATAGGCATAGGTCAGTTTGCTGCTGGTTTCTGTTGTCTTTATCTCAAGGTGCTGCACAAACCCCTGAGAGGGAAGAAAGAGTGGCAGACAGACTGTTCCACTCATTCTGACATGGAGCAGCTGTTTAACATCATAATCTTGTTGTGAGTTCACAAGAAAAAGGGGCAAGATCCTGCTGATGGAAACTATATTTTATAGGCAAATTTTAAAAGAAAGCAGAGGCAGACAGAAAACACAGCAGTTTGCACAGAAGGGTGCAAAGAAGGGGAGCACTGCCAAATTTACACCAGCATAAGTCTCAGGCTCAGAGGCAGTGTGCTGCAGAGTAGTTTCCCTAGCAGATGTTGAAGCAGCTGTCCTTGCCAGGGCAGAGGCTTTGACATGGACACAGCTTTGGGTGGCAGATGTAGCCCTCCAGGTCCTGGGCTGCACAAGTTCTCTGGGTGAAAACCCATCTGCAGCTTCCTTGTTGCAGGACACACCAACACTCCCAGGAGGCTCCCAGTCCATCAGTTAAAATGTTGGTGGATATCAAAACTGCAAGGGCTCCTTTCTTGTCACTGGACTTTTGCTGACTCTTAAGAACATGGGCTGAATGTCATGATGTAGGCCTCAGAGGTGCACATTATTTTACTGAGCTAAAATGTCCTATACCTTGTAGTTTTCCATCTGATTAAACGGAGTAATGAATCACAGTCTGTTGGCTGAAGTGAATTATAATCACAACTTTTGTGACCCTCAGTTTAACCATTCCTACAGAACTTCTGTGAGCTACCTGGGTGTCTGAGATGCCTCTGTAGACTGAGCTCCTTGTCATAAAGGTAGTTCTGGACAGTCAGTGCAGATCAGGAGGATGACTTGGGAAGACATCACTACGATGTTTATGCTGATGATACAATACATAAAGCAGTCAATTTAGCACCTTTTGAAAAGTTTTAAGATTCCATTTAAAACACAGTTAAAGTAGGGAGAAAAGGCCAAGTAAGGTACTGTTGAAACCAGTGTTAAAAAAAGCAGCACTTACTGGTTGAAAGATAAAATATATAATCAGGCTTTCAAGAATGAGCACTTAATTGCCCAAAGACTATTACAGAACTCATTGTTAATGTACCCAATTTACATAAAATATTTTTTCCAAGTAACTGTTGCAGAGCACACCTACAACGGGGAAGCACAGTCCTCCATCAAAGCTCAGTTTCCCAAGCCAGCACTTCAGCTGTGGAGCATATTTGTAATGTGATTTTCTGGTCTCAAATGTCATTAGGCGCATATATACCATGTGGGGGAGTGGTACATATTTTCATAATATCTTTTTAAGAGTTATTAATGAGCAGAGTTTCTCTCAGGATGCTGTGACAGTGGCTGTAGGAATTAATCCACCTGCAAGATCCCAGGATGGCTTGCTTTATAGTGTGTGATAATTCAGCTTCACTCAGAGGTTGCTTCTTTGAAATTAGTCTCCAGAGTATCTTGTGGGTCAGATTCTCCATATGATAACCTTCCTGCACATTTCATTCAGGCTCTGTGCATTGTGCTGGTTTCTCTGTTTTCTAGCAGTTGGAGATTTGGCAAGCCATATTTCTTCCCCACTTGTTGGTGATGGGTCCTTGGGAAGAAATGCCATGTGGTAGACACAGAGTAAGAGGAAGTTGCAGCTTTCTACTCTGCTGAGACCAGCACTTCCTAGCAAAAAGATTTATCAGAGCTGGCTTTTCAGTAGCAGGGGCAGGCAGTGAAGGGTCTGAGCAGGGTAATGCTGTGGCTGGGTAAAGGGGGCTTATGGTCAGCTCTTCAGCCCACAAAGTGGTCTTGGCAGATGAGAGATTATTTACCCTTCAGAGAGGGGTAAATAATGGGTCTGAGGACTGCTGTCTTGGCTCTCCAGAGGAAAAAAGGATTTGTGGCTGTGAGGACACCTTGCAGATAGCACCACAGTCACAACTGGAGAAGCTGACAGGGTGCATTTTCTTACAAGTAGATGCAGTTACTGAGCCCTGAAAAAGCTCAGTGTAGGAGCTCCTCCTAATGCTACAAGGTTTGATCTCTCCCCCACTGCTGCCTAGGCTGAGCTGGGGGCTGGGGACTACTCTGAGCCTGCAGTCACCACAGAGAACATGGGCAGGAAGGGTTGCCTTCCTGGGACAGTGGGAATGGTGCTCCCTGGTGTGGCCACAACAGTGCTCAGCACAAGTCTCTTGTGTCAGCACAGTCATACAGGCAAAACCATCTCACAGGGGCAGCTGGTCTCAGTTGGAGAAGAATAGGATGTCCAGGTAAAAATACAGTTTTGCTTGTAGCTATCTAGTCCATATTAAAAATCCTTATCAATTGTGACCGTGTTCACAGGGGTTCTTGGATGAGGCAAGAGACGAGAATGTTGACTCCATGTTCAGAAGGCTTGATTTATTATTTTATGATATATATATTACATTATAACAATACTAAAAAGAAATAGAAGGAAAGGTTTCATCTCTCAGAAGGCTAGCTAAGAATAGAATAGAAAAGAATGAATAACAAAGGTCTGTGGCTTGGACAGAGAGTCCAAGCTATCTGGTCTGTGGTTGGCCATTAATTGTAAACATTCAAGATGGCCCAATCACAGACAAACCTGATGCATTCCACAGCAGCAGATAACCATTGTTTATATGTTGTTTCTGAGGCCTCAGCTTCTCAGAAGAGCAAAAATCCTAAGAAAAGATTTTCACAAAAAGAGGTCTGCAACAATCAATATAACATTAATTAGTATTGCTAGCATGGTTTACTACTATTGTAATATTATACTAGTCATTATACTCTAATTATATATTTGTTCTTTTCTTAAAAACTTTTAATGGTGCAAAATGGCAACTACTGGAAAGCTGTTAGAGCAGCTAATCATCCTTACTGTTTAAACCTCCTTGTTGTTTGAACTTCCTCATTCCTCAGTCTTCTCTGAAGTAAGTGAGCCCCAGGAGATACCTTGGCAAACAAGGTGAAAAATGTGGTTTTGTCGCCCCGTGTGCCAGTCGGTAAAAGGGATCAGTCCCAGAGGTACCAGTCAGGTATGTTTGATCGGCACAGCGTGATCTTTAGGCAGGTCAGGGAAATATCAATGCTATTTTCTCTCTAAGCCTCAGATTCCCACTGGCCTGTTTATTCAGAAATCAGGTGGCAAAAACATTAGAGGATATGAAATCTTAGGCCCCCTGCAGAATACCCTGCCCTGATGGATCCCACTGCAAGCACATTTTACCCCTGACCATCTCCACTATGCTTCAGTCTAGAGTTTTTATTGACACTGTTGGATAGAAGGCATCCCAGACTACAGAATTTCATGTTTTTTAAATCAAGGTTTTTGGAGGAGCTGAAATGTAGAGAAAAGAAATTTTATCTTGGTTGTGGTTTGGTAAAGGATCTGAAGCAGC
Organism: Agelaius tricolor; assembly: GCF_023055355.1. Lineage (NCBI taxonomy): Eukaryota > Metazoa > Chordata > Aves > Passeriformes > Icteridae > Agelaius > Agelaius tricolor. The sequence continues at coordinate 53,136,914 of NW_027269261.1, forward strand.
TTTTTAGAGTGGCACTTTCACAAAAGCATTTTAAATCAAAGTTCATACTCCAAATTTGTAAAACTGCAGTGTTTGCATGTAGCATTGACATTCGCTTTAACAGACTGAGATTAAAGTTACATATCTCTGATTTTCTCCTTAGACTTCTAATTCCACTGTACTTTTAATGGGATTTTGTACATAAATTTTTTAGTGGCAGAGCTCATGATCATGCTTTTCCCTCCACCCTTACCTTTAGAAAAGAGCAGAAGTGAGAATTTAGGAAAATAATAACCTATTTGATTATATAACCATAAAAATTGGGAGGAGGGAAAGAAGAGTATTTGAGATTAAGGCTTGATTGCTGAAATTATTTTAACTACTTTTTAATTGGCAAGCTGTTGAGTTGTTATCATCAATGAAGAACTCATCAACAAGCAGTATCGAAAGCAGTAAACATTTACATGGAGAAACTGAGCTCACAAGCTCTGTAACAATCATCCGTAGAGTGTAGAGTTAAACTAAGTGACTGGATTACAAGAATGCATTGTACAAGGAGTATCAAGGGTGGATTTTGGTATTAATAGTTGTTTTTTTCCTCTGTTTTTTTCTCTGAATAAGTTATGGGGGCAGGGCAGGAGACATTTGCACAGCCTCCAGCTGCTCTGCTTTGGGGGCTCTGCAGAGTGAGGCACTGATCTCTCTCTTCCTGGAGACCTTTTCCATACAGACACAAGATGTGCAGGTGAATCTCCAGGGCTTGCTTTGCTGTCAGTCCCTGATCATGGATTTTGAAGGTCCTGTGCAGTTCATAGACCTCTAATCTAATGGTGGTCACCTTTATAGCAGACCACACTGCTACAAAACACCTTTGCATTCCCTTGATGCTGATTTATACTGTTTAAAGGGATGGGGGTGGAACAAGTTGTTCGAAGATGAAGAAATTGAAAGCTCCCCTAACTGCTGTATTATCTACCTGACATTCTCCAAATGCTAGTCATTAATTACCAATGCCTTGAAAATCAGAGCAGATATCCAATTCAATTACGTTACATCTCTCAGCAGGAGCATTTCCATTATCTTACCATTTTCCATTCAAACCATTCTTCTTTGCAGTTTTTAAAGGCTTAGACCCCACTGTGTTTCTTCTCAGTTGAACCTGTAATCCACACAAAGATATTTCTACTCCATGCCTCTCCTATCTGCACACAGGTGAACATCAGTCTGGGTTTACATTGTAATTATTGCAAACTTAGAAATCCGACCTCCAGCATCCCCCAGAACTACATGATGGCAGAATGTGGCCAGTGTATGCAATAACTTTCCTTTCCAGTTGGTGATCAAGTACTTGGGGAAGGACTGAACTTGCATTAGGACTTAGGCTGCCCTTGCAGTCCTTACACCTCCAGGCCTTCTTGTGGAGAGGGCAGAAGAGTTCACAGTCAGTCTTACCAAACCCTAGAGCTAACCTCTCAACTGAAGTAATTCCCTTTAGATGCCAGCAAAAACTTGGCCCCATGGAGGCAAGGCAGGGTATGTGTCTGGAGTCACCACTAATGCTGTGGTCTTAAGTGAGCTGTATATTCAGAAATTATGGGGTTTATTTCCTGGCACATTTGTTCTTTGCTTATGTATATTGTCATGCTTGCCAGCACTCTGAAATGTAGACATTGAGTGTTGGGGGCAGGCTGGATGCAGTTTTTCATGCTGCTGACATTAATTGAATGAACAGGCCTTCTCAGAAGGGGCAATATAGGAAATGTGTATGGGAAAATAACAAAATAAGGAGTTTCACAGCTAAATAAAGACAAGTGGCTGAAAATGATTTTTACAGCTTTGGCTTTCATATGATTCATTTAGGAATCTAAAACTATTTTGTGCAACTGAAAAATTAAGATTCACAACACCTTTCTGAATGTAATTGCTTCTGTCTTGCAGATGGAGGAACAGAGGTATTGATGCTATCCTTTGAAAATATGTCTCCTGTTTTCAAGTCCCCAGTTTGAGATACATTTAAACCTAATTCTCAGAAGCATTAAATACATCCATTTATATTCATTCACTTGGCATTGTTTGTACTTAGTCTCTGAAAAGCAAATGTGTTGCCTTCCAACCAGAATGGTCACAATAACTGAAGTGACATGGCAGAGATCACAGAGCAACTGCAGGACCAGACTGGGGTAGGGACCTGTGTCCCTTCATGACACATTTCCTTTTTTACTCACTGAGTATCTGCCTTGGATTCCTGAAAAAAAAGTACATTCTGGTCACTCAGTTTTCCTCTGCTCTCTCAAACAATTGGACATTTTAGAGATGATACTTGTCGGGTTATTGATCAATTTTATAGTTACTTTACCTTGTCTTTCTAGCCATCAAGAATTGTCTTCAGGTGTCTGCGATTAAGTTTCTTATTGTAGAATTGAAATGAAAATATAGAGAACCATTTGTATCACCTGCTTTTCCTCATTGTTTTATTTTTTTTTTCCAGCACACAACAGTTTTGCCCTTTGTATTAATCGAGATGAGAACAACACATCATCAGTATCCCAGCAGGAGCTGTGGACTGGCTGCAGTGTGCACCTTCGCTGTTGGCTATATTTTATGGTAAGGGCTGTACATGCTGTGTTTTCACATTGTATTGGGGGTTTTGTACTGCTAAATTTGGGCACATATTTCATTATGGATATAATCGCTAACAGATTCACGCTGCATGCCTCGTTTGGTCCAAGACCTGGGCTTTGTCTGGTTTCCCCAGATGCTTATATTTTTAGAAAGTATATGCCAAACCTCACACAACAGGAATTTGTTGAACAATCCCATGTAAGCAGTGGTCTTTCCAAGGGTACATTTTTCAACCATTTTTCAAGCTAAATGTTTTTCTTGGACCTTAGTTTTATTGCTTGGGGTTTTTGTTCTATCAAATAAAATTGAGACTAGGCAAATGATTTCCTGCATCAGTATTTAAGCATCAAGAGAAAAGATAGAACACTGTCTTTTTTCTTTACTGATTCATAAATTCTTTCTGTAAAATTGATTACAGAATAAGTCAGTAATCCAAACACTCTAAAGTTTGTTTTAAGAAATGCAAATGGTGGTGAGAAATCAAACTAAAACAGAAATAATCTTTCTTGTACAACATTAAATTAAGTCTTTGGGCAGTTTCTAATCAAGCACCTGACTTGCATGACAGAGTTAATATACTTTGGTCACCCTAGTATTTATTTTTCACTAAACCTTTGTTGTATTTATATTTCTTCTTTGATGCCATCTATCCCTTATCCTTTCTGCATTTCATGACCCCCATTTCATACTCTTTACTTCACAACATCCTTCTCTCAGCTAAGAAGGTATTTTCCTAAATTTCCACCAACCAAGAGAGATGAAACTAATGTGAGAGTAACATGGTCTTGAGGCAGTACTATCACACTGCTTCAACTATGCAATTTGTCCCTTTGATCCAGCTAAGAGAGGTCATTTTTCATGCATATCCACACACTCAGTAATCACACAATGCTATTAATCCAGCTGAAGTGGGATGTTGTGTCTCAGGACAATAGACACATTCTGCCATTAGCTTTTATAAACATACATACCCTTCTTAAAAAAGAATAATATTTGTAATTGTAAGATAAGGGCAGCCTCATGCAAAAAGGTATATGATTATTCCCTCAGGAAAAAGTAATTATGTTCTTAACCCATATACAGTAATGCTTAACTGTGATAGTTCTTGACCTTCCTCTAATGGTGCCTGGAGACAGATTAGCAGGTACCTATGGCTTGACCTCCTCTGGGAACTCCTAAAATCATCTAAGTAGACACATACAATAGTATTTAATAAGAATTTAAAATTGAAACAGTCCAGTTTTACAAGGGAAACAAAACCAGATGTGTCTCAAATCTTTTAAGAATCTGTTAACGTATCAGTGTGATGCTCATCTAGTTTGATCCTGCCTACTACAGTGCATGTGTATCCTGCAGCTACAAGGTCAAACAAAATTGTAGGACAAGTAAAGCAGGAGAAGTAGATTCTGCATTAAATAATTACTTGCATTAATAATTACCCAGGCACAGACTGTGGTTATCTCCCTTTGCTTTTGCTGTTTTTTGGTTTTGCCTGCTCGTATATTATTTCCAAAACAGATAGGGCTACTCTCAAGTGATTTGCCTTCTTCCAAGTTGTGATTTCTCTTTAAATGAGATGAGACAATCTTAAAAGTTTAAATTATGCACATACAACCCATTTCTCCTTCTACTGTTATGGAAGGAGGCCTTTGCAGGTTAGTGGAGGCAGACAAAAGCTACACTGTGCCATCACTTGAGAGTTCTGCATGTCTTCAGCCTGCAGGTGCTATTGAAGACTCTATCCAAGATGTGCTTGAGGCTGCAAGCCAAATCTTGGTCCCATTACATCAATATAATATGTCATATTCACAGGTTGGAAAAATCTACCAGTAAGTATGAAAAGTGAGGAGTTTTTCACCCCTCTGATTCAGGGTGTGGCTTCTTTTCACAGCTGAAATCCACTGTCTTCCTGTTGCCAAGTGACCACATTACAGTGGAGACCTTAATCACTCAGAGGGCTTGGAATTGCTGAATTCAAATTTGTTGTCCTTGTTGGCAGCACCCTCAAGGTTAGCATAGTGTATTAAAATGAGACTATACCTGCACATCTGCACATGACCTAGTTCCATACAGCCTGGTGGAACTTCCTTCCTTTGTACCTAGGGTTGACCATGGGTCCCGTTCTGCGGCTTAGTTTGTGGTTTATGTATTTTTAACTAGAATTTAGGGGTCTGCCACTTGAGAATTTGTTCTTTTGCCTATTCCATTTTTCCCTAAGCAGAAGTGTTTTCACTGCAACTCTCAGAATAAAGTGAAGACAGTTGCTAATCAGATGTTCTCTATGTTTTGTTCTTGAATTTTGAATTTTCTTCCCATCTCAGCTGAAACTTTCTTACCATCCTACATGTTTTATGTATTGTGTTGCACTTTTTACAGGAAAGGAATATACAGGAGGATGTTGTTTAGGTTTGATTCTGTGAATGCTTTTCTCAACTCCAAGTAGAGGAAAGCTTGTTTTATTTTGTATATGACTGAATCTGTCATATATGAAAGAGGTGGTAGAATAGCAAGTGCTTTTTAATGTATAATTGGTAAACAAGAAAACTGGCAAACAATTCTGAATAGCATCACTGAAATTGGAAGAACATAGCTACATAACTTGATATCTCCTGAGCATGATTCAGACTTGTTTTCTGAGAAACATCCTTTCTTGAAGAGTAAAAGCTTGTTTTGTTTTTTTTGCATTCTGTCCCTTCAGTCAAAGAGTTTTTGAGTAGGCACACTTAGCTTATGCACTCTCTGTGAGAGGGAGCTCACAAGGAACTGTGCCCAGGCAGAACATCCCCAGACTTGTATTGCATGCGGCACACCATACATGGACTTTCAGGATCGAGGCCATGGGATAAGATGGGAAAAGCCTATTGGCTTTATTTAGCATGGCTTGACAAGGTCACAGTTTGTATTGAATTGTTAAATCTAGACAGTGCTAAGAAAACCAGAGCATTTGCCAGTACTACCAGAAAATTCTGCCAATGAGTGTATGGAGTTAGTTGTCAAGGAACAGAAAAGAGCCAAAAATGTGTTGCTCCTTGTAACAAGAATGACATCATGGTAACTAATATCAGAGCCTAATATGTCCCTAAAATAAACTGAGACAAATACGTTTATTTTAAATGGTTTTCCTTTTCCCTCTACTTTTGAGCACTTCAGGATGCCAAAAAAACAGACCCTAAGAATCTGACTCCACTGCTGTAGTCGTGCTGGGCTGCATGTTTGGGAGCAAAAGACATGATCTGCTCTCTTATAACTATCTCAAATCCACTAGGAGCTGCCTCCACATGTGCCAAGCTTAGACTTGATTCATTCTTTCATTCTTTTATAAATCTATTTAAAGAGCTTTTAAACTTTGATTTGAAAATAAAGTTTCTCTTGAAGTGACTGTAGGAGAGTTCCTTAGATTCACTGAGGGAGAGCATTTAGATAGGGTAATTTGATGAATTCTTCTTGAACAAATTTAAGAAAGGAATGTACACTGAGGATTTGGAATGAATTTGAGATTGATTCTATCAGGCTTGCTGTAGGATTTCCACTAGCGATTCTCCATAGAAGGAGAGGAAGATCAGAAAGAGCAGATGTTGGCACAGACTGCTAGGACAAACCTTGACATTCAGAAGAGAGGGGTGGTGGGTTAGAGTGTGAAGCTTGGTGAAAATTGACAGTCATAAAAGACAGTTGATAAAGAAGGACAGGATTGAGAAACCAGAAGGATTTTTGAGGTTGGTGGTGGCAATGGAGCGGGAGAGACACAATATGGCTTTGCTAAGCTGTGCTGAGGGTTTGTATGTAGGAAGGGCATCATGCATGCTTTTGGAAGTGAGCACTGGGGATAAAAGTTCTATAAAGATCAGAGGAGTCCATGGTTAGAGAAAAAATAAAGTAAAATGGCCTGGGGGCAAGTAAAAGAAATGAACTAAAATCATGGGTTAAAAGAGAAGTGGATAAGGAAACATACAGCTCACAGGTCAGCAGATGAAAAGGTGAAATCGTGAAACTAAATGGGGAATGCTGGGAGAGGGAGAGAGAAACAGGCTTTGAAACCAGAGTGGAAGGCTGATGTAGAAGGGGATGATAGATGAGACAACGCAGAGCAGGAGAAGAGAGTTGGAGCTGGAGCTGCCCCAAAGAGGAAAGAGTAGGAAGAAACAGAAGCAGCAGAAATAGGCCACGGGAAGATTACCATCCCTTGTACCTGACCCAGAAGGTGGAGGGGAGGGCAGAATTGCTTTCAGCAAGAGAAGGCTGTATGGATCCCCAGCCTGTTAGGTCTCACATAGCCATTTTGGACTGTTTCTTTCTGGCTTGCCTCCACCTCCACATCCTCAAATGTTTCAGTCAAAGCAACAGCACAATCACAGATGAAGTGCATGGGTAATATGTTCTCACTTCCTTGTGAAGCTCCTTCAAATATAGCTCAAGAAGGCATAGCAACCATTACTATATTTAAAATGAAAAATTATTTATCAAAATAGATGACTTCCAGAGATGACAGCGCTTTGCAGTGAATCTGCTAAATTTCTGTCATTGTAGCTACCTGTACATAAACACTAATTTCTGCTAAGCTTTGTTCCTCCCAGAGGATGCCAGCACCATGTCATGCTGAGTACATTCTGGATGTGACAATATTTGCAGCTGCAGTTTCTCAGGTCTTGTTGCATAAGCCACTCCACACCAGTAGCACAGTCCTGTGACCCATGTATTGTTCTCCACTCAGATGAATGGAGAAGAATCCAGCATTAAGAAAATGGAACAAGAGGGGATGATTGCTGTTACTTCCTAAATGATGACTGTTTATTGAACTTACTTTTTAGTCTTTAAAATTCCTAAACTATGTACATTCCTGGTGTAGGTGTATTAGGTCTGGCTGGCTGTTAATATAAGAAGCCCAGTATTTTAAATATAGCTGAGATCTTAAGAAATCTGATTCGATGCAGAACAAACTCTCCTGTATTTTTGGGGGGAGTTTTGAAGATGTGTCTCACATCAGTCAGTATTAGAAACCAAAAGTAGAACAAGCTTAGTGTGTGTCATTGTGCTCCTGTCCCTGAAAGGACAAGACTGGACCTGCACTACAACCACAAATTATTTGTTTGTTTGTTTTGAATGTCTCAGCTGCTGTAAGCCCATCACCTTGTTTGGAAGCCATTCCACATTTTAATAGCTCTGGGTAAAGTTATCACTCTTGGTGGAAAAGGAAGAGAGTGATGCTGGAAAAGATCATGAAATAAAGGCGTAGAAAATGCCCATGTTCTGTTTGCTAAAGAGTAGCCACTGGGAACTCATCTACGATTTGTCTGGAACCAAGGATTCAACCTTCCTTTGTGCCAGCCACTGGAAATATGAAGAGTACTGAAGATCTGGGAGAGGATTTGCTGCTGCAAGTAACCAGAACGGAACTGCTGTTCATAGATGAGAGTTGTCATGTACCCACACTCCAGGTAGAGCTAATGTCAGATGCTTCAGGAGAGCTTAGCAGACCATTATGAGAAAACCAGCCTTCAAGGGGGAGTTTTCTTCCAAAACTTATGTCAAAATGTAGGTGCTTAGATCCTTTGGTCTTGGTGGTTTATATACCTTGTACTCTCTTAAACTTAGGCATAATTGTGCACATTCTTATTGCTTGTACAATCTCCTGATTTCAGAAACTGGCTAGAAATGCATGATAGAGCCTAGAGAAGATGAGTGGACTAAATAGACTTCCAGACTTTCATACTTCAAAACTTTTTTGAATATCTCTATTTCAGTGATCTATCACTGAAAGGTAGGGTAGAGCATTCCAGAGACTGATTAGGTATCATTCAGAAAAATATTTCCATTACCAGATTTGAATCTCTTGTCTCTGAGTTGCATTGAGGTGATTCTTCTGTCACAAGGAAGAAAATAGGAAGCTTTTCACCCAATTTATGTCATGCATTATTATTCTGTGTCCTTTCATTTGCTACTTTTGAGAAGTTACATAGCCCCTCATCTAGCAGCCCCTTTTTCCAGAACTTATAGTGCTGGTTGTTGATGATGACAGATTATGTGAAGGAGTCAAGCTGGGCAGGAAATGGGTGGAAACTGAGAGTCCAGACCACAAAGTACTGCTGAGCTATGATAACTGAGAGCAGCCACCATGAAGGAGCAACCATCTTCTGCAACACCTCCCATTACAAAATTAGTGAGGTGTCATTGTTATTATCTGCCATTATACTCACTTGTTGAGCTTGATTCTGCCAGGCCTAAGGTCTTACAGTGTTGTTGTTACAGCTGTATCATTTAAACTGACAGAGTACACATAAACCACAAGGTTCCAACAAATTTTTGTGCTTAGTTTTCCTCATTAACAAAAGATCTATATCCAAAGAATAAATGTTTCCTGCATAGTTTTCATTTTCTCCTGATTACTTTGATAGGAGAGATATACAACATCTACTGTATAGTAGAAGTGAAAACTAGCTACAAAGTCACATTTTTTGACAGATTTGTTAAAAACAAGCAATACTGTGCATTTTCAAATAGCTTTTTCTGATTTCTGCACCAACTGGTTGAAAATTTTTAAAAACAACTACTTTTTTTTTAACAGACATTTTAATTTAAATACAATGTGTGAATATTTCCATTCCTTCTTTTTTTACTGTTTCTAACAAATGGCTAGATGAACTCCATGACCTGTAACACATTCATCTTTGAAAATATACAGTTATGTCTACATACAGCTGCTACTCTTCCAAATCACAGGGAGGTTCAGGTTAATTTTATCTTCTCAGAGTAGCCAGTCCAGTTTTACTCCTCTTTTTCTCCTTTTCCTTTTTCTCCTCAGTTTATTTCTATCTAAATGACACATTTTTTACACCTATTCAATAACAAAGTCTTCAATTTGATCTAGTTTTTGCACTCCTAAGTAAATCTTAATGCATGCTTCCCTGTGCTTAACTAATAATGAGGTTGGATAGGAGTAAAGGCTACTGGAGTGGCAGCACTGAAGGCATTCATTAACGTTGGCAATCAACGCTCTGGTGTGGAAGCTTTATGCGAATGGTTGATCTGCCCTTTATAGTGCAGCCTCGAGAATGCCTGTATTGCAGCAGGATCAAACCCACTAAGAAAGGCCACCAGGTGAGGTTTCCATGGCAGCAGTTGTCCCTTTGCTACTCCTGTTTGTGGTACAGACAATGCTGGAGCAGTCAGTGTGTCACTGCTCAGAGACAGAAGGCTAATATTACTGCACCCCAGCATAGCCAGCAGCGTGCTGTGGCTCATTTTTAGAAGGATCAGGTGGGTTTGTGACTGTTGTCTCCAGAGTGGTCGGTCCCTCTCGTGCTCAAAGCGATTCTGACAGTGTGGCCACTCCCGGGACAGGCAAACAACAGCTACACTGAAGGCACAAGCAGCATCACCATGCAGGGAGTGGGCTCCTGAGCTGGGCAGCAGGGAGCAGAGTATGTGAGCTCTCTGCAAAGCCTGAACTAACCAGATGTTGCTGATATGCAGGAGCTCATCACTGACTCATTGGTTTGATTGAGAAAATGCTTCCTCTTTCTAGCATAAATGTGATCTAGTAAAAGCCACTTCTACTTGGTTCGTGAAGCTGGCTACGTAGATGCCATTTAGAAGGTCCCTTGAAAAGTCCCTCTGTAAAGGTACTTTATAATCCTGGGAAGTTTTATCACACCAGAGAAAATAAGTGCAGAAAGAGACTGGCTCTTTTTCAGTCTTTTTCCTTGGAGCTTGTTTTTCACAGAATGATCATTAGGAAAAAAAAGCAAATGAAAACTGAAAAAAGTAAATGAAACTGAAAATTGTTAGGCAATAATAGACATTCCCTGCTAAGCGAACCTGGTAGCAGGGGACATCCCACTACCTTCTACCCAACTGTCTCATCTTTTTCTTTCATCAAAAGGAACAAGGTGTCCCCTGTTACCATGGTTTACACAGGAACACTTCATTTTTTCATAGATAATTTTATCTTGTCAGGTTAATTCTATCACAGAAGAATACTGGGGAAAATAACTGTAAAGTACAGAGATAATTTCCCATATGTGAACTGATTTGCAGAGAGGGGGTTTAATTGCATTTAGATCATGCAGATTAATTTACTGACACATGTAGTTTCCCAAGTGAAGTGTCCAACTGTTAAGGGTTGGGCTGTAATAAAAGCTTTTCCAAGGAGGAGAGAAGCTATGACAACCATGTACATTTCCAGGGTGATTGTTAAACAGGGATTCTGTACTCCCTGTGTGACAGAATTTTATGGTAACAGTTTTCTGTGGACTTCTCTATCTCTGCCCTTTAGGAGCCTTTGACTGTTGATCTAGTGATCAAAAATCTTCCTTAAGCAAATAGAAACATCAGCAAGTGAATCAAACCATGGAAATCCCCATGTATAACAGTCTGTGCAGCTGCTCTAGCTGTGCTTCACTGTGAGCTTTTCACTCAAATTTTCAGGTCAGAAATGAAAAGATTTACATTTTTGAAGAGAGCCCAGCAAAGCCCCAGCTTGCCTTCATTGAGCACTTTACCCAGTTAGCCTCTGAGATGTTTACTCAGTTGTTTGCCAGTATTTGCTTTTCTTAACTTCCACCTACTGGAATGTATGGGCTCTCTCTGCTCCCTCTGACTTCACCACTCACTGCATCAGATCTCAACACAAAAGCAATTTCATCAGAGGATGCAGGTGTCCACTGCAGCCACACACAGCAAAGCCACACACCTGGAATGCTTCTTCAGGTTGCACTGCAGTAAAGCTGATAGTCTGTCTCTTGAGTTAGTCTACCGACAATGTCCTCTGTATGAATGCTAAAAATCTCTGTGTCACCAGCAAAGCACCATCAATCCTTTTCCTTTACTGTATATTGGCTGTGGGGCTGGGCACTATTTTTGAGGTGTGGTTTTGTTTGGTCTTTAAAAAAAATATTTATCTTACCTAGAGAAAAATTACTAGATTCCAAATTATAGCAGGTAGCTGAAAGAAAAGGAGGGCCAATCTAAAACACAGTTGCTGAAGAAATTATTCTCCACAAGAGAATCTAAACCATATGCTTCTGGCAAACCCAAAAACTGATTACCATGTGTAGCGAGGAAAAGCAAAAGAAAAACACAAATGTGTATGAAGTGAAAGCAGGAGAACTGCAGAAAGCAGAGAGAGATGGTAGGAGAGCCTGTAGAACCCTGAATGCTTTTAGGATAAAGAACCTGCTTGGAACAGAGGCTGCTGCAGTTTCCATCTTTGGCACAAAACAAGGATTTCCTCAGAAATATAAGTGAGCAAGGAAATACCTGCCTACATCAGAAATGAAAACAGGCCAACTGTTCATAATAAATTGAAAGCAAAGCAGTAAGAATGTGGGAAATCAGTCATAGTTTCATCATTTGTGATGTCTGTTCTGGATGGGTGTGCTCCAGTTCACCTGCAACTTGCAGGCCTTTCAAATAATTGCTTTTTGGGTTACAGTAGCTAAGCCTACAGACCAAGCTACTTTCGTAAAACAGGGCTGTAAGAGTCAGTGCTTGTTATTTTTGTTTTGTTTCAGGGTGTGCTGGATTCACCACGTTACAGGAGTGTGGGTGTACCCACTTCTTGAGCACCTCAGCCCAGGTGTCAAAATAATCTTTTTTGCCGCCGTTACTGTAATAATTAATGTATTCTACTTGGTGGGAGAAGTCCTGAACAACTACATCTGGGATACGCAAAAATGTGAGTATTGTTTTAGGAATATTATCTCGTGAAATACACCATCAGGACTTGAGTATGTTTCTCTGAAAGTGTAGAATGTTTTAAGCTGACTAAAACAAAGGAAAATGACAGAAGTTTCACTGAAACATCTTGCTTGCCTGCCCTTAAAAACAGACGGATGAACAGAATGTCTGCTGGAGAGCCTGATGAGCTATGAATATGTATTCTCTTTTATAACTTACAGTACTAATTTAAGAGCTCTTGGCAATTACCTGAGATGTTTACAGCCCACTTATTAGCTGATGAACCCATTAAATGCAGCTAGAATAAAGTATCATTCTGTACGAATGCCATTAATGGTAGGCTTAGACTGAGAAATGAAAATATAGTCTTTTAGTATTTTCAGGTATAAGGTACTTTCTCACCATATAAATTTACTCAGAGAAAATGAACAGGTTCTTGTCCGTGAAATAACAGGAATGAAAGATCACTTTAGTGCAGGGTAAACTTAACTGTGCAGACTCTACATCATCTATCCTGCCTAGGCCACCCATTGCTGAGGAGAGGAAAAGGGAAAATAAGAAACACAAGATTAAAAGTAGGTTCCTTTTATCTATGAAAGATGTTCTTCATTTATCAAATTGAATGAAATAAGCAAATGACGTTCATAATAGCTGCTGTGGCAAATCACAGCTGGAGGGAAAGAAATTCACATGGTAGTTAATGGCACACACAACTCCCTTTAACAAGTCCTTCAATACCAGGTAGAATCCAATGCTAGAAGCTCAAAGCAGTTTTACTTTCAGTTTGCCCATATTAGCGTCCAGGTGTAAAACGCCTTTTTGTTTTTGCTCTAGGACCATCAATCACTGGTCATAGTGTTCAAGATGGGTATTCAGTCCTCAGTGTGATGTCAAATTCACATTTATTTAACATCTTTAAGTTAATTCGGGAAAGATGTTTCCAAAAAAGGCAGCTGCAAGGAGTAATTTCACTTGACCTAAGTCCTGTATGAAGAATAATAGTGTGGTAAAGAATCACATATTCTTAACAAGTCCCTGAATAAGTAGATGGTGGAAAATCTCCTGCGCTATTCCAAAGTATACATAACAAAATCCCTGCTCCTTGCAGCCTGCTGCCCTAGAGGAGCTAACTTAGTTTCCTCACTCTCCCAACATCTTTCAAGGTTTACCCTGGCATTATTGTCCTCTCCATCATTTCCTTCACATAGATAAGGAATATTGATCCCAAGTCCTTTGTGGCTCAAGCACTTGCAAAACAGAAAATGCTGTGGGTCATGTGCTGGTTTTCTGAGCTTGAAACACTTTGCACAAACTTAACCCAAAGTGTGTGGCAGGAACACCACAAACAGCAGAGATGTAAAATTATGCCAGTCTGTCACCATGCAAGACCTGGGAAAATATTATTTGAAAACTGTACACTTAAAAGGGGCTTTTGAGCAGTAAGACTGCAAATCAAAACAGTCTGCCATAAGAAGATTTCTGGGGTGAGAAGGGGTTGTTTTGGATTTGGAGTTTTTTTATTTGCCTCTGGAGATGCATTAAATAGAACCTCACTACTGACAAAATGATTTGCAGTTAGTTTTTCCAAGTTAAACCACAAACATGGTAGGGAAGGAAAAATTTGCCCTTTGTACAAGCCAGCGTCTGTCCACAATTTTGAGGATATCTGCATTCCTGCCAAACTATTTGATGCATCTGCAGTAGAGTGCATCAGAAGAAAGGAAAGAGGTGCTTTCAAAAAGGCAAATAAAATAGCTTTTAAAATTATTGGAAAAGTTCCTTCTAGGAGAAAGCAGAAGACATAAGTTTGGCTCTGGAGCAACATTGTAAACTATCTGTAATCTTTTGGTCCCAGTCTCTTGTTTTGGTTGTTAAACCTTTGACTGTGGCTCTCCCATTACACCGGTGTGCCAGCAACACCCAGGGCCTTTGTACTTGGGCTGCTGGCAACATGCAGACCCATTTGTCTTGGTGTTGTTCCTTTCAGCAAGGCAGCTCTGCAGTTGTGATTTCTAACTGCAGATGAATCCTATTATTTCCCATATTGGAATCCATTAACTATGTTTTTAAAGTGATTTATGGTGTACTTACCGCCTGTGCATATATTGCACTAGCAGGTGATCTTACTTGTGACTGGATTTTCCTCTCAGTATTCTCAAGCATTGCTTCTTTTTTGCCTTTGGTTATCATAAGTCTTTCTTTTCCAGCATGCAGCAGGCCTGAAAACCTCCAAAAGAAATATTTGTATTTGAGATGTCTGGCAGAGAGGGCTTAGTCAGAAGAACAATACTTTTGTCAGATACCAGTAGTAATTCATTGTCCAGGAACAGGCATATGAAATAGCTGAATGTTTCCATTGCCAGAAAAAACACAGTCTGCTGCCCAGCCCAGCATAGAAAAGAGACGTGTCCTGCAGTTAGAATAATTTCTTTAAGGAGCTGTACACTCAACTCAGCCCTCCTGATATTACTGAAATAAATGGCCACTACAAGAAGAGAAAAGCACCCTCTCAGCAGTAATTGTTTATTCTTTCTTGTACTTTTGGAAAAGGGAGATGTACCTGCAAATGCTTAAAAATCCAGTGTTGAAATGGAGAGGGGCTTCCAATTATTGAATTCTGAAACACAGTTATTAAAATTCTCTTTCAAACCAAGTTGTTTGCTTAGATTCAGCTATAGTAACATCTATTTTAGTTTGCTAGTAGGTAAGCAGAGCAGGTGAGGGAACTAAGTGTTCCCAGACCCCTGCAGCCATCAAAGGCTGGGTGTGCAGCAGGGGGTCAGGCTGATCTGAAAATGGGAGTGAGGGAGGGGGGATTGTGCAGTTCATTACTGGACAACCACTGCCATCAGGTGTGCAGCTGCTCTTTTCCTTCACAGCAGGTGAGGTAACACATGCGAGCAAGTTCAGGAGAAACAACATGGAAAAAGGGAAAAGAAAGATGAATGCATTAGAAGAACCTCTCTAAGCAAACCCTTCACTGGGTTGTTTTTATTGAGAGATTTTTAGAAGCTGCTCTCCATATGTTTTCAGGTATTGAAGAAGGAAGAGAAAAGCCGAAATCAGAGTGAACCATAAGAGACAACACAGAGGATTGTTTACAGCTGCATGGAAGATTTCTCATCCCAACAGAGTTTGGCCTGGAGAGGAATCTTTTGGGAAGGATGAAGTTTCATGGACCCACTTCTCAGTGCAAGGATATTTTTGGATTTTCTATGGGGGGGAAAATGATTTTAGCTAAGAATATTAATGTTTCAAACTTCAATTTCTCCATGCTTGCATGTGACATACCCATATAAGATGTATATTTATCTCCAAGGCATTCTCAACATGCGTTTCTTGAATCAAATAAGTCATTTAACCATTAAGTCATTAGATCTTTTTACTTCTGCCAAGAAAAACAATGAGTCCATTCTTTGTACTGTTTGAGAAAAGTTTTACCAGATAGGTCTAATACAAGGAAACAAAGCAATCCCATATATTTCAAATTACAGCGTAGAAGTTAATTGCATGAATGTATCTAAAGAAGAGTTCAGTCTGACTGAAATATTAATGTAACACTATGTAACAGCTGCCTTAAATTTGTAATGTTAATAATTTTACCAGTCCAGTGAAATCTTACTTGCAGTGTTAAGATCTTAAGACCTAAATAAATATTAAATTATCCTTGCATTTCTGTTATTTCATGCTGATTTTTGAAATTTTAGATGGATTGATGGCATTTGAATGATACATTTTCAGGTTTTCCAGTGTCAACTGTAGATGATATAATTTCTACATGAGGATTTTTCTTCTTATTTTCATAGTAAAATAACAAATCCTGCATTTTCAAGTTGTAAGTTCTCAGTAGGGGGCTGGGCTGTTTGTGTTGTAAAAGGGAAAGCATTTAAGTCTTACTTCAGGAAGGCACATAAGCAAATGTTTGAAGTTAAGCATATGCCTGTTTGTATAAGGAATCAATTGCAAAGTACTAGTGATTGTTCAAGTTTAACATGATTCTGTTTAACTATTAGACAATCAAGAAGTAACTCTAGTAGGCAGAAAAAAATTGTCAAGAACTAAGATAAAGTGAATAATTTTTGGCAAGAGAATATTTATTAAAAAGTAGCTTTGCGATCCAAGTATTGGTATTCATATCACATATTTTTTCATTAGTGTATTTAGTCATTTATTTTAACACAAGCAGAGCACTTTGAGTATGTATAGTGCTAATGTGTTGTTTTTAGTAACGGGACTTCTGCACAGTTTTAATACTGTTTAACAGTGTTTCTGCTCTGGGATAATTCTGGGGAAGACTGATCTCCTGCAACTCATTACATTCCTCCACAGTACTTTTTAAACATATTTATGTACACACTATCATATGAAACAGCACAAGTTCAACAATGTGCTTTTTGGTTTGTTTCCTTCAAAAATAAGACTCAGTAATGATATTGGCTTTGTCTGTCCATCTGCTAGATTATTTTTAACTTGCTGATCAAGAGTTGCAAAGATTTCAAAGCTAAGCAAATTACTAGAAATTTCATGGAAATAAGTGGCCAGATAGAGAAGGAGCTCTGCTAATGATCCTACAGAGGGAGAGGACAGGACACACAAAACCAGTAGAATTTGGAAGCAAATGGCCATAGCCATGAGGCCTTGCAGTAAGGATATATTATGTTCGGCTGTTCCTGAATTCCTCATTAGATGTGCACAATGTTACTTGCTTTTAAAACTCAGAAAGGAAAGAAGGCATGGATTCATTCATGTTCAGTGAGCTAGGAACTGTTTAAAGTCACTACTTCTGAAAGCTGTGGTAGCACATGAAAGTAGTGGTGGACAATGAGTGTTCTGGGGGATCTGACTGTACTTTCCAACAGCAGCAACTGTGGCTTAGGGCAGGAAGCCTGAAGCACAAATCCTGTTGACTTTTTGTCATATGAAGAATTTGCATAACCTATAGTCTGCTGTTAAGTCTAGACCATTTTTTTTTTTAATTTTATTTCACAGGTATTGTTTCCTTCACAGAATTCCAGAATTCATTCTGATGGGAAGAATGTGTTAAATAAAAATAAGAAAATGCCACACA
This sequence comes from Agelaius tricolor, assembly GCF_023055355.1. NCBI lineage: Eukaryota > Metazoa > Chordata > Aves > Passeriformes > Icteridae > Agelaius > Agelaius tricolor. The sequence goes on from NW_027269261.1 coordinate 53,154,258, forward strand.
GCTGTACGCATTCTGCTAGAGCACACTCTGCTCATGTCTGCTCTATATATGGCACCACTGAATACTGAATATCTGAGATCTCAAAAACAGACATTGATGGAAAGATTCCTCCTTCTCAGGAAGTTTTGTACCTGCTCAAGATAGGTTTTTCTTCTTATACCATGTCATTATATGCAATATAGAAAATAGAGTAAGAATATAAAGAGAACAGAGCTGTCAGAGATCAGGATTGCATAGATAAATCCATAGGTAGGTGTCCAAGTGAAAGAAGGCTCCCTTTCAGAGGTATAGCATAGGCATGCTTAAAGTTGTCAATCCTCATATCTGTTAATTTGTGAATATTCAGCACCTGAAGAAAATAGACACCAAGCTTAGATCTCAGTTAAGCCCCTGAGATTGGCAGTGTTAGCCAAAGGCAATATATGTGACACAAAACGTGGTGGGTTTCATTTGGTTTAAGAAAATTTATAGTATTCCAAGAAGGTTTGAACTCCATTTGTCTTCTCACATCTCAAAAAGTTCTCCACCTCCTGTGAGCTTTGAATCATCGTACTTAAAGTCAAAAACATTTTAGAGCATTAAATCCAGCCTCTGATGTATGAACCATGATATAAATAACTTGGGGGCCTGTGTACCCAGAGAGCACTCTTCTAGACTGTGATCATTCCCTTTAGGATTACACAATCCATCATTCTTAAGAAAGATGATGGATGAATGATGACTAAAATAAAAGTCACTTGTAAACTTGCCAAATTTCAACCATCTTGGCTGAAATTGTCCCTGAAAGGTATTTCTCTTGGGGGAACTATTTTTTTGGTGGAAAGCTTTTTGTCAGAACAAGTAATTTATTTCCAAGTGAAAGTCTATGAAAAAAAAAAGTCTAGAAAACTTTTCTCTAGTTTTGTTGTGGAACTTAGTCTGAGGACAACATTTATGTTTGCAGCTTTTCTGAATTTATGAGGAATATCCATTTGTCTTTGTCCAAATTTTAGGAAAAATAATAAGCCTGCATTTCCCTGTAGTGCACAGGTAATTCTCCAGAGTGTTTATTATCTTTGGGAATAATTAAAGTTGTGGCTGAATAGGATTTTCTCTGCCATCCCTGGTCTGTTGATCCTCTCCATGCCTTGACTACCCAAGACACAGACCAGAATGGGGAAGCCACTTTGCCTCCCATGTATTGTCAATACTTCCCCAGAGCTGATGCAAATAAAGCTGCATCGAAGTGTGAGGGAAGCCAAGCTTTAATGACAACCTGAGCAATGAGAATAGGTTCTAGATGGATGAACTAAGTGAAAAAAACTCTAGCTTTTCCCTTGAGGACTGCAATAAAATGAAATTAGTAGTGTTTGTTATGTTATAGCTGTGATGATAAACCACATAGAAAACTGTGTGAAGGAATCATTAGTTTTGTTGTCGGAGAAGAGTGCAGTGTGCAGTAAATAAGGAAGGCTGCCACACCTTGAACCATGAGGAGAAAACAAAATACAGTTTCATCATTCAGTGAGCACCATCCATCAAGTGTTACGAATGAGGTACAGGAAAAAATGTTGTGTGATCATCTAATTAAAGGCAATATCATTATTCATACTCACAAGGGGCCAAATTAAGGTTGAACAGACAGCCTAAATGCTGACATTACCTCACTCCTCAATACCCAACTTTTCAAACTTAGTAATCTCTTTTTTTAGTAATAGAACACAAAATAGAGGGTTAGAAAAAAAGGCTGGTTAGAAAGTCTAGCACCATGTTATCATGAATTTCATTGTGACTAAGTCCCCTATTTGGCTTTAGAAAGCTCATCCTGACTTTCTGCCTGCATGTAGCTGCCCCAAAACACGTATTCATAGTTCCCATACCATTCTGTTACAAAGGCTTTGCCATAATTTGCAAACTTGTGCCACAATCTCAACATTAAATTATTTCAATCTGTGATTTGGCTTGTGTGGGATAAAACTGTAATTTGATGTCTTTGTATAGCAACCATTGCCTTATTTTAAAGGAAAATGAAAAATATTTTCCCTAATTTTCCCTAGTCTTTGCTTCTCTGCCCATGGGAGTAATATTAGCAAAATCACTACCAGTGCATGTCAAAGCCACTTGGCCACTGAGTAGACTGACAAATGGCTCACCATTCTGCAGGCTCCAGGGGGCAGTTTCTAGTGGCAGTGTATAACTCAGGCACTTCTCAGTTCATTTTTCCTATTGAATTTGCTTTTCAAAGACTACTTCAAATCCTAACAATAATTTATTCTTTGCCTTTTATTTTCTACAAGGATTGGTCGGTCTGCTCTGATTTGCACTTCAGTAGCCTTTGAAGACTCAGATACCATTAGAGTAAACACTGAAAAGATTCATCATCTAAAACATGAGCTGATGTATAGTCCTGAAGAGACCATGAGCCTGAGACGAGCGCCACCAAGGCAGGTTGGATGTTCCTGCCCTGGGAGTAAAGGAGCAAGCAATAGAAGAGGTGTAGGTGAGGTCACCTCTGAATGCAGACTTAGAGAAGTGCTACTAATGCTATCTTTTAATGCCCTCTGTTGTCATGTGAGTAGGGTCAAACGTTGGTGACAGGTGTCTTCTGTCTGCAGCAGCATAAGAAAGTTCCTGTTCAAAGCCTGGTGCATCCTAGTAGAGGAGGTAATCTCCACTAGGGTACCCCACTGCTCTGCTCCTGTGGTTCAGAGCTTCACCTGCTGCTGTGGCCAGATGGTTAAACTGGGGTCACAGGTGTTGCTGGGAAGGGCAGAAACCTGGGAGTTTGACTACTGCCAAAGTCACAGGGAAGAAAAGAACATCTGGAAGTTTGGCTGGTCAGCTCTCTACAGTAGCAATGATATCTCTCTCCTCTTTTTAAAGCAAGAACAAAGGGAGAATGAAACTAAACTGGAAAGTAAAAGGATGTAGCTGTTGAGGTCTGTTTAGAAAAGTTCTTGGGCACATCCTGACCTCACAGCACGTGCACTGGTGCCTTTTGATTGCAGGGGCTTTGCTGAATGAGGGGGCAAGTGGACTGGCAGGTGGGGCATTTTTGTGTAGTGCTTCTAATGATGTAATGACAGGGGTTTGGGCTTAGAGTGAAAATATGCATTTTGAGCATAGCTACTTCCTCTTGCTTGTATTATTTAAGTAACTAGGAAGAACAGAACTGCCCAATTTGCAGACCACAAACATGAAATATATTTAGCGTATATTCTCCAAAATGAGCAATTTTATTTTTATCAAAATGCACTCTGTTTTGTTCAAGTAACAGATGGAAATCAATGGGTTTTAATGTAACCCAGAAGAGCAAGTTGTAGTTTTATTCCCTTAAGTACCCCTTTGTTGTTCAGACCACAGCTGTAAAGGGATTTGAACCTCATCGCAATAAATGCCAGTACAGAAATTTGAAAGGTAGGCCACAGACTTCGTGGCCCACTGGAGAAGGTATCTGCTGTTCCTTAGAGTTGTGTAAAATGAGACAGAAATGAAATAACATCTTTTTTTGTGTTATTAATGTCATAACTAGCCATGGTGTTCAAATTCAGCATTTTATATATAGCTTGTGTATTAAAAAATAAACGTCTACCATTAGGCTGGAGAAGTATCTCTGCAGTGTGCATTCTGAATATAGAGATTGCTATAGTGCAGTCAGTTCTAGGACTGAATTTCTCTTTGCTTTCTATTATGCAGATAGGCCCCTCTGTATGTGTATTGTGTAGATAGAAGTTCGACACACACATGGACACATATATATACACATATGTATACACACAGGATCTTCTGCAGAAACAAATGATGACAGTTGGATGTTAAATGGCAGGTACTTTACATGGGAAGAAATCAGGCACTGTGGAAGGCATCATTTTTGACAGGGGCAGTAATGCCACCATAACTCCAAACTGACAGCCCTTGTTGTCCTCCTACTTTTCTCCTGGGAATAAGGCTGGTCAGCTGCTGGCCATCCTGCCCAAAGCAACAGAAACAGTCTGTGTCTGCAGGCAGAACAGTGCCTGGCTAGCTGTCTATATATAATTTTCTTAGCTTATTTACTATGTACAATACAATAAGTCGTTCTTATATAATAATGGTTCTCAGTTTGGCTCTGAAGTTTACACCTGACAGATTAAATGGGATAAAAGAGAGGGAGGTCACCCCTCTTCTGTGACTGGTATTAAACTGAAAAACCATTCTCTAGAGAATGGAGTGGCTTAACAGGAGTGCTGTTAGTCATAGAGTAGGAAGAGGCATTTAGTCACACAATACTTAGTGAGGCAGCAAAATTACGATAATGGAGGACCTCAACTACCTGTGCGTATTCTGGCCAAGAGTTACCATGAAACAAGTTATGAAGAGGGAATTTCTTGAATCTTCGTATCATGGAATGGAGTGCACCAAGGCAAGGAGGGCTTTCAAGCATGGGTGAAGCTTAGGAGATGGCTCATTGGAGATGTAATCGTAGCTGAGCCACTAAGCAATACTGACCACAACATAATTAGATTCACCTGCTTGGGATATCATGAGGTCCTGGCTCCTTTGGCACCATGTAAGGTACCAAGCTTTGTACAGTAACCCTAAACACTGGGGAAGAGAGGTGGAGAGTTCAGGAATGTGGGTGGGAGAAAGATGGAAGAAGATGTTACCATCCAAAGGTTACCTGCCTCCAGCAGACAGTTGTACAAAGGAGCCCCCTTGGCACAAACAATGGGAGCTTTTGCCATCCAATGGGAATGTTTTGCAGTGAATGAATGCTTATTAGGCAGCTCTGGGGAGTTGTGTAAAAAGGCAGCCAAGAGAGGATAAAACAACCTGGTTAGAAAAATTACCTTGCCTAGGTGTAGCCCACAGTTAGGTGCATACAGTCCAGAGAGAGCACTCCATCAAAATGGGTTTTGGTCTCTTTCTGCCAAGGCCTTAGAATTGTGCAGGATTTTGAGCCCATTCCTTGGAGAAGGGGTTTACTGAGGCCAACCTGTCTGCAGAAATGGTGCAATAGACATCCTGCCAAGGACGGCACAGTGTGTAAAATCCCAGGTCTGAGGGGAAAGTATGCAGGCACATGACAGTATATTGTGGTACTTTTAATGTCAGAACCACTGGTGGGATAGCTGTAGTTAGAGACACACATAAATACATTGGTATCATTATATTCCAACTCCTTCTAGCATTGCAGAGGTTTTGAAAGGAGCCACAATTCTGACTAGGCAGTAAGCTTGGAAAGAGGTCCACTGGATGGACCTATCATACAATCAAACCAAGAGCACTTGTAAAGTCAAGCACCTGGCTGTCACTGCAGTCAGGGTTACAGACATGAGTGTCACCGCACAGTGTTGCAGCCTCCCGTTTGTGGTGGCCCACAGCTCAGCCCTGTGTGATGTGTAGCGCTTTTCCTACAGTGGGAAGTCCAAACAGCCAAAGCCATCCCAGGGGTTAGCCAGACCCTGCCTGCAAACAAGTATTCTGCTCTGCTTGTGAACTCAGCTCCCACGGAGGGTAGCATATATACTGGCATGTGCCATAGGAATGGTTGATGCGTGTGTCTGGAGATTTCAGGCTAACTCAAAGCAAAAAATAAATAAAAAACCCAAAAGAAAAGAGATGTAAGTCTTTGCTTAATAGAGCATTAATTATGCAGGTACTGAAAGATTTCTAGTCCCTTTCAGCCCTCAGAATTTAGATTCTGCTGGATATACTTAATTTTTTAAAGCCCTCTACATTTTGCAGTTTACACATTTGCATAGCGTAGGACTACTGTCAGGAACATATATCTACAGATCTGGGGCAGGAGCTGTTCTCATCATTACAGTGGGATGGAAAAGAGAAAACAGTTCAAAGGAGGAGGATGGGGGAAGGGAAGCATTTCCATATATTTTTTAAGGAATCATAAAGACACACAGGCAAGTGTGTCAATCATGAGACACAGTTCTCTCTTTAATATTGTCAGGAACACAAAAGTTCACAGAGCACATGTGTGAGAGGGTGCTGTGCTGCCTTGACTACATGATCTGCATGATACATGTCAGAAGATGGGAATGTTGCTATGGCAATTCTTCTCTCTCCTGAATACTAAGTTGTCGAAGAAGCCAGTTCACAGTCAGGCAGGCTCGCTTATGAACTTGCCTACTTGAAAATGCTAAATACTATTTATAGCTGCTCTTGCAAGGAGACAACATTGTTTTCTGCCCTGGCCTCTTAAGACCCTGTGCCCCAGCCCTCCAATATTCCTGATGTTTATGTGATTTGGAAGCTGCTGAGGACAGAGATTTAACTGAATTTTGTGCTGGAGAGTGTTGGGGTTTTCCCTTGGCTTATACAATGTCCTTCAATTTTCATCTTGCTAAGAAAGCAACAGACGGATGGGTCTTTCTGCATTTCCAAAAGTCATCTTGCTGTGTTTAAAAAGTTCTGGATTGAGTACTTTACTTTCAGTCTGCAGAATAGTAACCTGTTTTCTCTAATGCTTCCCCCTGGCCGGACAGCAAGAGAGGGACTGGCAGCCTGTTGGTGCCCCCTACCAATTTTTTCACTGGGTGACCCTTAGAACCCATCCTGTCCTTGCTTCTGTTATGGAGCCATTCCCACTGTGCTGTGTGGGTGCTGCCATGGGAAAGGGATGCCTGCACTGACAGCTCTCCTACTGCACCTGTGATTTCCCTTAGAAATAATGCTCTGTGCTCCTTCCTTCCCTAAAAACCTGTATAATAGCACTGCTTCGTGGAAGCAGCTTTGTTGTAGAGGTGGCAGACTTCAGTAGATGCTTCAGGGATTCCTGTATTACGTGTCTCCCAATGTCCATGTTGTATCATGTTTTCTGGTAGCAGTCTCTGTTTTCAGCTATTTTCCTTTAACCTAAGTTTCATTTTGTAGATTGGAATATTCCTCACTAGGAAATTCTACATGTCTGATTCAGGCTAAATTTTCTAAGATGGCTCAGGCACTCCAAAACTGAAGATAAGCAAAACCAGACTGCATTGTCCATATTAAAAAAAAATTTCCTTCAAATTCAAATTAGCTGATCATACTGGTTTTATCTTGGGCTTTTTTCTTTTTTTTTTCTTTTCTCTTTTTTTTTTCTTTTTTTTTTTTTTTAATGGGGATGGATACTGCTGTAGAAAACTCTGCAGGTAGGTAGAATGTAAAATCCTGATCTGATATGCTGTAAATTAATCCAGACAACATAGGAAGAAAAAAACAGTTTCTCTGCTTACCTGTGTGATGCTGGGTATTTTACTTAATTTTACTCCCTCACAGTTCTTCTTTTATAGTTTGATGTGTTTATTTAGCACCTCCCATGGGCTCTAAAAGTACTAAAACAAATGGGTTCTGCAAGAGCAAATGATCAAGGCAAAGGTGCCATTGAAAATGATGACAATTTGTTTACCAAAGTACTCCAATACCCACCTCAAACAGAGAATGTACCCAGCATCTGGATTTGATCCTTCAGTGATCAGTTAAAGAATAGCAAAGCCAACAGAAAACACAATCATCTGTCACAGAGAGAAATGTGATCAAAAGAACAATAAAAGATCATTTTAATGTCCAATTCCAATAAGACAACAGAACTCTCAGACAAGTCACAGGTTCACGTACAAGAAGAGACTTTTGCACATACAGGACATCTTTGGAAACTGCAGGAGCAGATGCTCTCCAGAGAAATGTGTCTTCTTGATATAGCATTCATTTGCACCTGTAAGAACAAGAAATAAGTGGAAGAATTTCAAAATCAAGCCTTGACTCTGTAACACATATGCAGGCATAATTTAGATCACCCAAAAATGTCAATGACTTAATGATTTATTTTATGTCTTGTTTCTGCTGTGCTCATCAAGAGAGCATTACTTAGTCCAGCTGGTCTGAGGATTTTGATACCCATGGTTCTCAGAGGCAGGGATTCAAACCACATTGGCCAGTACAGAGATGTCAAAAAGTTTCCATAGTGCAAGGGACACAGAAATGAAAAGTATTTGCTGGTTTAGAGGGATTAACAAAGAGAGGTCGATTAGCAGCTTGCAGCTATCCAGACCTATGGTTCTTAAACTATGCTCTCTCTTCTTTTCCATCTGAGCCCATTTTGTTTCCAGAGATTTAATGGACGAACCTGAGAAGCCACTCCTGCTACAGGTACTTTCCATGTTTCTGAGTGAGCAGGCCAAGAAAAACAGCAGACCAAGATAATTTTCCTACAGAGTTCCACACCAGCTAGAGAAGGATGATGAAGTGCAGAAGATTTGCTGACAGCACAGCTCTCTCTGTTGAAGGGGACTGGCATGTGCTGCTTTCTTACAGGCAGGATTGCCCCCAGGTCAGAGCGTTGTGCTGCTGCAGCTTGCCCAGAGCAGCTGTAGATGTCATATCTGAAAGACTGAAAAGCTTAAAATTCCCTGCTCAAAGAGCAGCTTTTGCCTCGTGCTGCCTGAAGCTATGCATGACCACAAAGCCTCATCTGGGATGTGACCATGAGGGCTTCCTGAAACAGCCGTGCTGCTTGCAGGCTGCCTCTAGTGACCACAGTGTGATCCCTTTGCTTTCCCCACTGCAGCTGAGGATCACTTGCCCATCCCTGGAACAGCTACTCTGCGTTCACAGCCATGAAAAACCACAGGAGCTGGAGTAAACTGAGATTTATTCAGAAAGAGGGTCTGAATCCAATTAGAGCAAAATAAACAGTCAACATGACACATTTCCTTCTCACCTCTGCAGAAACTAATCTAGCTGATCCCTTTGTGTTGTAACAGGAAAATCCCTGATACCTTACAGCTCCACAGCTGGAGGACACGGCACAGGCAGCAAACACCAGCTGGGCCTCCAGCCCACCCAGCTCTGCCTTTGGCACTGCGAGCCAGCAGCTGCCTCGGGTGCCTCCTCAAACTTTCTGCTAGAGAGCCTACAGGCAAGCGCTGACTTGGGGCCACATCTCATTTTCTTTTCCCAAATAAGCATTCTGCTTTGCTGCTGTGATGCAAGTTTCCTAAATAAGATATTCTGGGAAAGAGATCTTCCTGTGTGCCTTTGAGAGGAGACAGTCCTTTCTTTTGGGAGGCATGGCATTCTCACAGGCTGCACTGACATCCTGTGGTACGACTTCCCCGCCTGGAAAGGGACAGCTTTGCCCCTCCATGTCCCATCTCTGCAAGTAAGTCACTCTTGCATCCAAACCCTTTGGGAGGGGAAGGGGCACCTGCCTCCTTGCTGGGTCCAGCACCAGCTCCTGCCCACTGTGCCTGGCAGGCACAGCTCCTGATGTCGCCTCAGCTGCCATTCATCCTGCCACCACCGGCCTGGGAGTGAGGGACCAGCCCCCCGCCCCATTTTGGCATCTGAATCACTGCCCACAGCATCAGGGCTGTGCGAGCATGAGCTGTAGTGACACAGCACTGGGTGCGGTGTTGCTGGACGGGTGGGAGGTTTTTTAAGGGAAAAAATGATGAAAATCCCTCACACCCCCACCCCCCCTGCACCCCCGACCTCCTCTGCCCACAGGGCACTGAGCCCTGCCATGGGGTGGCCAGGGGCTGCAGCAAGCTGCATCCCTCAGCGCAGGCTAAGGCACTGTGGTGCAAAATAGCACCCAGCCCCTCAGAAGGCGAATTTAATTTTACTTCCCCTTGGAGAATAGCGTTAATCCGGAACTTTTTAGGCACCACTCGATCAGCTGAATTACAGCTATTAGCTTTGGACTCTAGGCATTTTTATGAGATATTAGTTCCAGGGCTTGTGGTTTGGCATGGAAAGCATATTATTCACACACAAAACAACTGCATTAAAATAACATTAGGAATCTGGCTTAAACTGACAAAACCTAGGAAACTCAGAATTAAGGCTGAAAGTATGTCCTTAACTCACCCACTGCGTGCCCGTGTGGCCGCCTGGGCGGTGTGTTGGCCCTGCTGCCTCCAGCTGAGCCATACTCCCATCACTGTTCCAGGGAGGAAACAGGCTGCACCACCCCTGGGAGCAGCAATCCCACCTTGTGCCTTGGAGCCCTCATCCACTCAGACAAGTTTTAGGATTTACATGTAATGCAACTTTTTTTCTGTGCATCTCAACCTAGAGCTGGGTTTCCTCCCCTGTCACCAGCGCCACTGTGGTCAGAGCAAAAGCTGCACACAGCTGTGGAGGCTGGATGGAGGCAACACCAGCCCCGAGAGAGGCAGATGGGCCTTTCTGCAAGCTGCTGGGGAAAAGCCCTTGGCTCAGAAAATGCCTTCTAATGCTCACTTTGTGGATCACCTCACTATGAGGGAGCTGAAGCCAAGAAGTAGTGTGAAGACACAGGTTGCTGTCACTGGAGCTGGGGAGGTGTGGGGGGAAACTTGTGCAGGAATTGTCCCAACTGGCTCCTCTTTTTCAGGGCTTTAGGTCATGGGAAGTGACACTACACACACAGAAATTTGTGTCACAGCATCCAGTAGATGAAAAACAAGGGAGCATCCCTAAAAGGGTCACATAGCAGGTCAAAAAGGAGCAGTGCTGTGAGCATTCCTGGTCTGAACATCTGCTGTGCTCCAGTTTTTTTCCCAGAGCCCTGCCCTTGATCATGGGACACAAATATCCAAATGCTCTCCTGGGCCCTGGCTCTCTAGAAGGTGCCTCTGAGCTGTGGAAAAGGCGATCTCAACTGCAGCGTGCTCGCTGCAAGAGCAAACAAACAAAGCAGCAGCCTCAGCGGAATCACAGCTCACATCATCCAAGTAATGAATTACTACAGGCCTCTAGGAAGGACTGATCTGCTCAATCCTGGAGCATAGCTCATTTTTAAGATGTTCTTCCTCCGTGGCCAAATATTTGCCTCCACATGGCAGCAAAATCAGCTCCTCTAAAGCCCTGTTTGAAATAAGCTTCACTTCTGCCCTACCCATTCCTTTTATTTAGGAGCTCTGCTGTTCTGTAGGAAAAAATCCAAGATGCTCATGCATGAGGGATCTCTCAAGAATAAACCACATTAAAAAGAAAAAATCCAGAAGGCAGCAGCTAAAGAAAAAAATATTGTGTTGAAATTGCAAGGTTGTCACATTGCTCTGTAAAAGGGGGTGCACCTTAACCATATTGGGTGTGATTTTTTTTTCCTCTCAGTGAGGTGAGAAATACATTTACTATTCCCATCTTGGAAGCAAAATAAATAGAATAATTATTTCCTTTCCCAGCAAAGGAAAATGAAGCTGAGCTTTTAAAAGCTGTGCTTTTTACTTGCATGCCTTAAACCAACATATTCCCTCGCTGGCTGGCATTTGCAACAGACCACAAACACATTGCTACACGTGGCACCAAATTTGTGTTTCAGGTCAGAATTGAGATGTTCTGGTGATAAATGAGAGATGCTTGTTCTATGGACATCTTGTCCCAGAAACACTGTAGCTAAATTTACCATAGAGCACTACCAGTTTAATTCTTCCTTAGGAGGTTTTTTAATGAAGGAGAAAAAAAAAAAAAAGTTGATTGTTCTGGAACCATTCTCTAAACATAATTTGGGACCTTAGTATGAGGCCACCTTGGTCTTCTTTAAAAGCTGGTGGGTGTCTCCATGTATCTCAGAGTACAGACAGCATGGATGTTTACCACTTCTGAAAGATGAGTTTGAAATGAGCAGGTGTTGCACAACATAAGGGTTGTGTCACCCTCATCCTTCGGATCTCATGAGACAGACACTCAGAGCTGGGCTGGTGTGCATACATGCAGAGCATTTCCAGAAAATTATGGAATATAGGCCAGGATGGGTTTTCAGGTGTCACAGGGAAGGGTCTCTTAACTTGCCCATGCACATCTGCAATCCTCACAAAAAAATTTTACCAGAAAATAAAAATAAGTTGAGACTGCAGGTGTGTGCATTTTATTAAGCCCACTGTGCCCCTTGCAGAAAATGGTTGAAACGGGAGATGATTGTTTCCATATTAAGGAAGCCTTAAGAATGACTGACAAGATCCACTTTTGCAGTTTTTATTTCTGCCAATCAAATCACTGAGGACAACAGTGAATAGTGCATATTTAGAAAATGTATTTTTAAAGTTGGGCTTTGACTGAACAGTCTCTACTTCATGAGAAACTGAAGCCTTCCCTTCCCAGCAAGCTGTGACTTAAAGACAGCAAGTGAAAGAGGAAACAAACCAAAGGTATAATAAAGAAACAAAACTATAAAAAAAACAAGTGGTCTTGCCAAATGGGCACCAGCACCCTACACCCTTTTTTCAGGCTTGGGAGCAAACTAGATGCTCATGTATGAGGACAGAGATCAGAAAGAAGAAGAGACAGTGTGGTAACCCTGTATGTTAGGGACTGTTTTGATTTTCTGAAGCTTAATGATGGTGGCAATAAGATTGTTTATGGATAAGAATCTGTGCAAAGACCAACAAGGCAGTGGGTTTTTGAAAGGCAGACTTTGACCTGTCTAGGAGACTGGTTGACAGAGTCCCATGGCAGTCAGTCCTCAAGGGCAAAGGGGTCCAGGAAGACTGGACATTCTTCAGGAAGGAAATCCTAAAGGCATGGGAGTAGGCTGAAAGAGGAGCCAGTGGGGAAGATGACCAGCTTGGCTGAACAGAGAGCTTTGGCTGGAATTTGGGGATGAAAAGAGCATTTACGACCTTTAGAAGAAGAGGCAGGCAACTCAGGAGGACTGCAAAAATGTTGTGAGGTTATGCAGGGAGAAAATTAGAAAGACCCAAAGCTCAAATAGAACTTAATCTTGGTACTGCGGTAAAAGACAATGAAAAATGTTTCTATAAATATATCACCAACAACAGGAGGGCTAAGGAGAATCTGCTTCTTTTATTAGATGTGAAGGGAAGTGACAAAGGGTGAGGAGAAGACTGAGGTGCTTAATGCCTTTGTCTTAGTCTTTATTACAACCAGTGGTTGCTGGGGCACCAAGTGCCCTGAGCTGGAAGACAGGGGTGGGGAACAGAATGGAGCCCCCATGATCTAAGGGATGTTCGTCAGTGACCTGCAACACAATTTAGATACACATAAATTTATAGGACTGGATGGGATTCCCCCAAGGGTGCTGAGGGAGCTGGCAGAAGTGCTCATGAATCCACTTTCCATCATTCACCAGCAGTCCTGGCTAACTGAGGAGGTGCCAGTTACCAAATGTGAAACCCATCTGCAAGAATGGGAGGGATAAGGATCCAGAGAACAACAGGCCTGTAAGTCCTGGTCCTAGAGAAGGTTATAGAGCAGATCATCATGGCTGCCATCACAGGGTACATACAGGACAACTGGGAAATCAGGCCCAGCCAGGGTGGGTTTATGAAAGGTGGGTTCCTACTTGACCAACCTGATTTAAGTTTACAATAAGGTGACCCCACTTAGTGAATGAGGGGAAAGCTATGAATGTAGTCTACCTGGACTTTAGTAAATCCTTAGACACCATTTCCTACAGCATTCTCCTGGAGAAACTGGCTGCTCATGCCTTGGTCTGGTGCACTCCTCACTGGGTTAAAAGCTGGCAGGATGGCAGGGCCCAGGGAGTGGTGGTGAATGGTGCTGCATCCAGCTGGTGATCTGTCACTTGTGGTGCTCTCCAGGGATCAGTGCTGGGGCCAGTTTAGTATGTGCATTGATGATCTGGATGAGGGGATTGAGACACCAAGCTGGGTGGGAGTGTTGATCTGCTGGAGGGCCTGAAGGCTCTGCAGGGGGATCTGGGCAGGCTGGACCAGTGGGCTGAGGCCAGTGGTACAAGGTTCAACAAGGCCAAGGGCCAGGTCCTGTCCTTGGGTCACAACAGCCCCAGGCAGGGGCTACAGGCTGGGGAAGAGTGGCTGGAAAGTGGCCTGGCAGAAAAGGACCTGGGGGTGCTGGAAAACAGCAGCAGCTGAGCATGAGCCAGCTGTGCCCAGGTAGCCAAGAAAGCCGATGGCATCCTGGCCTGGCTCAGCAATGGTGTGGCCAGCAGGAGCAGGGCAGGGATTGTCCCCCTGTACTCAGCACTGGTGAGGCCTCACCTCAAATCCTGTGTCCAGTTCCAGGCCCCTCGCTGCAGGGAGGACACTGAGGGGCTGGAGCATGTCCAGGAAAGGGCAACAGAGCTGGGGAAGGGGCTGGAGCACAAGTCCTGTGAGGAGCAGCTGAGGGAGCTGGGAGTGTTTAGTCTGGAGAAAAGGAGGCTCAGGGGAGACCCTATCACTCTCTACAGCTATGTAGAGGAGGTTGCAGCCAGGTAGGGGTCAGCCTTTTCTCCAGGTAACAAGAGACAGGATGAGAGGAAATGGCCTCAAATCACACTAGGAGAGGTTTAGATTAGATATTAGGAAAAAAATGTCTTCACTAAAAGGCTTGTTAAGCATTGGAACAGGCTGTCCAGGGAAGTGATTGAGTCCTCTCTCTGGAGGTATTTAAAAGACATGTAGATGTGGTGCTTGGGGGTGTGGCTTAGTGGTGGACTTGGCAGTGAACAGCTGAACTTGATAATTTCAGACATCCCTTCTGATAAACAATTCTCTAATTCTAACCCTTTCCTCCGACCTGGCTACCACCCACATCTCAACTTCATCAGTCCCCTCCCTTTTCATCTGCTCTTGCTGCCAGGTGGTCTGGCATTCCCTTATCTCAGCCTCAAAGGACCCTGCAGTGCGGGGGATTGGAAAGACAAACCAAATTCTTCTCCTGAGAGAGACAGGTAGGTCCCCAGGTGCCTGTCCTCATTACAGATTGTGCTTTGGGAGCTGGATCCAGCTGGCAGAAGTTTCTCATTAAGATGGCAAGGCTGAAAACGTGAACCTGGAGGGAAACTATGTAGTTGTGGAGCAGAGGTGGCCTTGAGGTTAGGGTTAAAGAGGCGGTGATAAGACTATTCTATTTTTATTTTAGCTTAGTATTGTGGGATTCTGTTAGTTATGGAAGTGGCAGCATGTTTTGGGTGTGTTCAGGCTTATTTGGATTTCCCATCCTTACTTCCTCTGCTCTAAAAATGTTATGATCTTGCAAGTGTTAAATTTTGACTAGTTCTAGCATAGGCTTGGGACAGGAAAAAGCTTGTTTTAGGGCTTGTAAAGTCTGGATCGTGTACAGTGAGTGGGAGTTATGCTCCAGCTATTTTTCTGGTACGTATTTGAGGAAAAGCAGGAAGAGTAGGCAGAGCTCAGGCTCTGCTTATTTTTGTGCTAGCAAACAGCATAGCTCTGGCAGAGGAAAAAGGATTTAAAGTGTTGATCTGACATGCTAAAGCTATGGGCAGCTCCTGACAGCATCTTCAGACATATGAGGTGGGCAAGGGCATGTGCTGCTACTGCCCTTTTTTACTGGAAAGAGTGAATACCAACAGAATACAAACAGGAGAAAGAAATCAGATGCAGGGCAATTGTGGAAGCTTTAAGAATCCCAGGTCTTTGAGGTTTGCCAGCCCTGCAGACTCTCTGTCTCTTTTAGCCAGTCCTCTACATGACAGCCCACCTGTGTGGCTTCTGAGGAGCTTTTGCAAAAAGCACTTTACATGGCAGCTCTGAGCTCTGCAGTGCTGTGCCAGCCGTGCAGCCCTTGCTGGAAGTGTTGGGCAGCTGGACCATGCTGTGTACAGCCACACACCTTCCCAGCAGTGGGTGAGGTGTGTTTGCACATCCAAGGAAGCTTTTCTTGGAGCACAGCTCCACTGTGATTATTTCAGTGGCTTTTCTCCCCCCTGATTTTGTGTACAGAAGGAGAGGTGTTCTGAGTAACGCTGCCAAAATTCACCAAACTCTGCTCCACACGTTTCAAAGGATCAGTGGGTCTAACAGCTGCGCTTCTTTAGTGATAAATAGTGATAAACACTAGCTGAGGTAGCTATCCTCTGTTAGAAGAAAACATCCCTGAGTCTGTTGACTCCTGCTGTTGTCTCTTATTCTGCTCTCTGCACTGATGGCATCTGCCACATCCAGTGCTGTCTGGGTGCCAGCTGACCACAGGAACCAGCCCTCTGATTGATTTTTGGTGATGAATGGCTACAGCTGCTGCTGGCTGCATATGGCAGCTCAGTAGCATTGCCTGGTTACATCTGGGGAATCTGCACTGCAGCTGCTGCTTGCTAAAGAATGTACCTGAGGAGAGCTCAGAAAAAAAGGGGGGACCAAAAAACACATGAAATAATATTGGGGAAATCTAGAGAAGTGTTTCAGTCCTTAGCTCTGTAGCCTAGTTCAGCTGAGGGCATAGGAAAGCTGGGCAAACACAAATGGACTACTAAACTTCAAAATTAGCCCACCTAATCTGTCTCCATCTCCTTCCATTGCAAGGAGGTTCAAAATCTCCATGAAGAAAAATTACAATCATTGAGTCACTGCAATAGCAGTGATCTGGCTGCCTGCCCCTGCCAGCCTGCTACACAACTTGTGTGCTAATGTTTGGATTTTAGTGGTGGGAAACTAATGTCAGGCTGTACTCCCTTCATGCACCATTGGGCTGTGCTTATGGTCGCTCTTGGCAGCACCAAATGATTAAACAGATAAAACCATCAGTCTTGTTATTTCCAAACATTAACCTAAGTGCTAATAAAGCACAACCCGTGTCTTCCTTATGGACTCTGCAGAGCTGAGTCACACTAAAAACAGATCTGAATGCTGGAAAAAGCCTCATACTTCTTTCCTGTGCTGAGAGGCAATACCTCTCTGGGAGCAGAGCTTGCCTTGGAGAGCTTTGCTGGGAGAAGGGTGGCAGAGCTGGGCTGCCAGGGAAAGCAAGGAGGCTGTGACCCCCACCCTTTAATGTGATGACAGGGTGTGCTGGGATGGAGGGATGGATGGATGGATGGATGGATGGATGGATGGATGGATGGATGGATGGATGGATGGCCATATCCCTGCCCCTTCTCCTTCCTTCCAATGCTCAACAATGATCTTGTCTCAGCCACCAGGCTGGGTGGGGAGTGTTTCTCAGGCCCCAAGGCAGAGGAAATAAAGTGATTCTCCCTCTCAGTGGACTTTGCCCTCGGTGGCTGAAGATATTTCTCCCAAAACATCCCCAGCAAAACCGGAGGGCTTTGTAAATTCATTATGTCACTGAGGAATCTGTTTAATCAGCTGCCTTTTCCCTGGAGGCACTTTACACTTAATGAGAGACATGATGGAAGGAATCAAAACTGGTTTACAAGAGTTTAGCCTCAAACCCCTCAGATGATGTGTTAGTGACTGTGCTGTAATTCAGAGGAGCGAATGAAGGCACTGAGTATCTCTCACCCTGTCTGAGAGGGATGGTGGCAGAGGCAATGCATGAAAGCCTCGAGCTCTGTATTGCATCATTCCTCTCCGAAGTGTCATCACAATGAATAGCCAAAGTCTCCCTGTTGCCAGGAGCCTGATCTATGCTCCTGGTACTACTTGGCAAGCATACTTATTCCCTGGTTCACTGTGCCAGTTACATGATAAGGCATATCCAATTTAGCTTATTTATATATGAAGATACTAATTAAAAATGCAGCCAAATGAGAAACATTGCAAATATGTGAGAAGGAGCTTTGTAAACTAGACTAACAGTAGGACCAACAGACAAGGAATATGGAATAGGTTTCAACCTCAGGTTCAAAACTCACTTTGCATGTAATCTTAACATGAAAACAAAAGGCACTTGTTTTCTCTGCCTGCTTGCTTTCCCCAGGTGCACATGCTGTGTCTAGTCCTTTCAATTTACTTGTAGCCTGCCTTCTTACTGTAATGGGATATGATGATGGACCAGCATCTTTCCCATAACTATAAAGTTATGTGAACATATACAAGGTCCTCAGGAAATCCTGCTGTGAAGGACTCTCTCAGGACCTGTGTATGATGTTGTGCCCTTAGACACATGCCAAGTATTTTATTCCTGTAAAATAATTCCCATAGTGCTATTTCATTATCCTTTACCTTCTAGCTTTTTAGTATTTTCTTCTGAGTAAATAAAGACTAAATTAGTTGGAACAGGATTTTCCTGCAGTGTAATTGTGCTGGCAGCAGCTGAGGTTATTCCATAGATGAAGGGAGCAACACTCTCTGCCAGGAGGGAACGGTGTTTTTGTACAATCATGGAATGGTTTGGGTTGCAGGGGACCTTTTAAGATCATCTAGTTCTAGCCTCCTGCCATGGGCAGGGACAGGTTTCACTAGACCAGGTTGCTCAGAGCCCCATCCAGTCTGGGATGGGGCATCCACAAATTCTCTGGACAACATGTTCCAGTAATTCACCACCCTCATAGTAAATAATTTCTTCCTAATAGCTGATCTAAACCTACCCTAAACCATTCTCTATTGTCCTGCCACTACATGCCCTTGAAAAAGTCCCTCTCCAGCTCTTGTGTAGCTCCCTTTAGATACTGGAAAGCTGCTCTAAGGTCTCCCCAGAGCCTTCTCTTTCTTCTCTAAGGCTGAACAATCTCAGCGTTCTCACCCCGTTTTCACAGGAGAGATGCCCATCTCTCTGCTGACCCTCCTCTTTGTGACCCTCCTCTGGACTTGCTCCAACAGGTCTCACGTCCTTCTTATGTTGGGGGGCCCAGGTGGGGTCTCACCAGAGCAGAGGGGCAGAATCCCCTCCCTCACCCTGCTGGCCATGCTGGTTTTGATGCAGCCCAGGTCAAGGTTGGCTTTCTGGGCTGCAAGTGCACATTGCTGGTCATGTTGAACATCTCCCCCAAGTCCTTCTCCTCAGGGCTGCTCTCAATCCAGTCTCTGCCCAGTCTGCATCTCTAGGGATTGCCCTGACCCAGGTGCTGACCTTGCACTTGGCCTTACTGAACTTCATGAGGCTCACACAGTCCCACCTCTGAAGCCTGCCCAGGTCCCTCTGGATGCCATCCCCTCCCTCTGTGTGTCAGCTGCACTGCACAGCTTCTTTGTGTCATCAGCAAACTCGCTGCGGGTGCACTCAATGCCACTGTCCATGTCACCCACAAGGTGTTCCACAGATGATTGCTGGGTTCTGTCAAGCAGGGGCTGCCAAAGCCAGTGCTGGCTGCAGGGATGGGCTCCTCGTGATTCCACCCTGGGAGCTGGGAAGGACTAGCACCCTTTGGCCCTCATGCACTTACTGAAAAGAGAGCCACAAGTGTGAACCTTTGAACTACCTGATTGTTTTTTTACCCTCTCTGGGTTCCAGTGCTCTTAATGTAGAGCTGCCCTAGATTATAAACATACCATCCAAAATCACACCCCAGAGACTCATCTTTATTGAAAGAAGTGCAATTTAATGTGGATGAATCTATTAATTTACCTGCCAAAACACGATAAATAGAATTACACTGAGAAAAGGCCTAAAACTAATGGGTTTTATTAATTTATATATAGTTAATAATACGATTTTTTGTAATTGGGCATGTTTTGGATGTAGGTATTTAGATTTTGATACTGCTGATCAGTATCAGCAGTGTACAGTTTGTTTATGATAACTTTATGAGATATATAGCTTAGAATAACAATACCATTTTCTCAAGATGAGATGTAATGCGTAGTAAAGTAGATGCACAGTCATAACATTTATTTTACTTTCAGCTGTTATAATTGATGGTCTATATAATGTACACATATGAGGTTTTTTAATATAAGTATGGGTTTGTGAGAGTGCCACTTACCATCAGTCTGTAACAAATTATTTAGAGATTGTCTATGGGCTGTTGGTATCTTTCCCATTTTTTAAAATTAGTTTAAAAGGATCAAAGAGGAAAACACAATTTAGCATGGAATTGATTTTTGCATCAGCTGGTTTTACATTAAATAATAACAGAGTATTAAAAAATTGCATTGTCATCTCCTCCCGTGAAGTTGCATTATGTTCTGTAGCCTTGGCTCACTTATTAATCCTTCAGTAGCACGCACTTAATTGTTCAGCAAATGACACAACATGTGAAGAAATAATACCAACACTGTGATTTATATCTCTCCAGGCAAAACCACTGAGGACTGGATCATCTGCCTTTGCTTATTATACTGCAACACAGGAACAGCCTGATCTGAAAACTGTGGCCAGGTAGGACACACTGAAAACATGTACCCTGGAAACAAAAGGTATGTCTGCTAGATGAGTCAAGCACAAGTCTGGATTGCTCTTAAAACTAAACACATGCATGGTGGTGAGAACCTTTGAGGCTCTGGGCCGGTCTGTGCAGAGCAGAACAAGCACAGTGGGACCACCAAAGCCCAGCCTGGCTGCTGGACACTCTCTGGAGGGAGCTGGGGATGAAACCAAAGAAATATGTCTGACTCCAGTGGGATGTAGATACATTGATCCTGCAGGACTTCTAGGGGGAGAGAGAAGGGATTTTTATAGCTGGTGGGGCTTCCCACTATGAGTCCACCTGGAGAAGCCAAGCCACTTTGCCAACACAGGCACCAGCTCACCCATTTCTAAACAGTGGCTAGAAGTGGTGGAGAGCAGAGCCTGCTGGACATAGTTTTCAACAGCTAGCTCTGCCACAGCAGAAAGATTGCCTCCAGTCCAACCCCAAGCTTTGGCATGCCAGGCTTCAAGTCTTCCAAAAGCAGCATGTTTTAAAGATGAAGTAAAAAACCTGGCGTGTGTAGATTGTGTGGCTCATTATGTTTACATCTCCTTGTGTCTTGCTTTGTACTTTGGAGGATAAAGGGTGCAGATCCTCTGGTGCAACCAGCTATGAAGGGAAGAACCAGTTCAGCCCATTTGTTCTCCTTCAGCCTACAGAAACAGCTGAAGAGCAGAACCTGGTGTCCACCATGTTCTGTAGGCACACATTTCATTTTTTCCAATTGGAATTTATTTTTCCTCAAAATCCACTGCTCCCATTTCTCTTGCCTTTTCCCAATGTAATTAATTTAAAAACAAATAGGTTTTTAGCAAAAGGAAGTTAGAAAATCAATGTATTGAAAATAGGACTGTTTTCTTTTCTTGTGAGTAAAGCAGGCTCCCATGTATGTCCTACACATGTCACAGGATCAAGGCTTCAGAGATGTCGTATATTGGCATTTTGCATTGTGCCACTCTGACTTGCCCTATCTTTTGCATTTATTCGGATTTTTCTATTCTGTCATTTTTTCCTATTCACTTCTATTTCTGATCCTTTTGTTTTGTCAGACAGAAGACAAACACACTCTACAGGCCAAAAAGAAGCATCACAGATAGTTCGTGGGTTGTGTGCAATGCTATCCCTGGAGAGCAGTAACTGAGAAGAGTTAAGGCAATGGAAGCCCAGTTCAGCCACGTTGCTGAGGGGCAGAGTCCTCACACACAGGTGTCTGTAAGGGGGGTCTGGAGCTGATTCCTGTTCAAACTCCATGTACACCTGCACAGCTCAGGGCACCGGCGCTGCACGGCTGCAGGCTGCGCCCTGCAGATCTCTGGAGGGACAAGCCCAGGCACACTTGCAGCTTAGTGTGTGTCCCAGATTGTCTGGATCAGCCAGGCATGGTCAGAAACATCTCAGCCCACCAGGAGGGGCAGCAAGGCCTGCTCTTCATCTGTAGAGTGTGGATGGCCCAAAGCACCCAGAAGCTGCACAGCAGAGTTGGAAGATGGTGGCATAGAAGGAAGGTTAGAGGCATGCATCACAGAACTTGCTGTGCTTTTCAACTCATGGTGCTTTTGGACTTAATAGCACTTAAAAACCTTTCCAGGCTTCTTGCTTCCATTTGGGAGAGCCTCTGAACTCAAATGAGAATCCCTTATACTGCTGATTTTGTTGTTTAATCTGCTCAGGTCCTAAATGTTGCTGTTCTGAGTTTTCAAGCTGCGTGGTTAAGCAGAAGCAATAGAGCGAGGGTCTCTTGCTTACTGGGGCTCAGATCATAATTCCAATTCTATAGGAATTAAAAGTGGAGAATTCTTTGCTTAGAAAACAGTGGAAAAAACAGAAAATAAGAGCCATGAGGAAAGATCTGTGAACTGCTGGCTGTACAGTTCATGAAGGAAAGCAAGCACAGGGTGTTATATGATTGCTGTGATGGTCATCTGTTGTACAAGCTACAAACACTGTGGACCTTAAAGACATCTCTCTTGAATTCTAAAATCCCTTAACTAGTCTGAGTCATTTGTACAGCTGAACAGACTCAAGGTCTCTGAAGTAAATTGGAAATACCTGTAATTCTGCACAAAATTAGGGAAGAGTTATGTAGTCCCAAAGCAGAGGAAGAAATAAAAAGGAGTCGTAAAACCTCTGGTCTCTGGGAAAGCTCTGGGTGAAGATGACTTTCTAATAGAATTTTCTAAACTCTCTCAGTCTCACTTGGCTTCTGACATATGGAAAAATTTTTGAAAGGCCAAAGCAAAAGGGTTCAATTTCAGCATTAATTGCGGTGTTGGGTTTTCTTAACTCTCTCTCCTAGGAAATAACTCACCAATGCACCATTCTCAATAATTAAATTACAGGCCAATTCTTCTGGCTAATGTGACTCAGAAGACGCAGGTTGAAACAGCATCTAGAAAATGTCTGAGCAGAGTACCTTATGGACAAGAACTCAGCATATAGCTTGAGCTTGACATTAATCAGAAAGCTGCTAGAGAGTCTTATAGGCCTGTTATTATAATTTGCTATTTTTAAAATTCTCTGAAGTAATCAGAAAATCAACCAGCTCAACATCCCTAAAGAGAGCTGCTTCCCACCCACCAGCAGTAGCTGACTTCACTGTTGACATAAAAACCATGAAGATCTCAGTCTAGTATTCTGCCATGTAATTGTATCCTTAATTTTGGCCTTGTTGAAAGTCTGCTGGAAAACTGATCTTGTGTGTCCTCATTAGAAGCAATTCATATGTAAATCATTTAAGATTTTTTTTTAACTTAAAGAAAGAAAACATTCCTGTGACTCAAACATTCTGCAGGCTCTTGCTCCTCTTGTGGCTCCTGTGTGGCTGTGACTCCTAGGAAATCTGAGCCTCCTGGCAAACCAGTGAGAAGGTTGCTGGCTGGGCTCTCACCTTCTCTTGCCTTAGCTGCTGGAGAAAGCACCTGTCAAGGGACTTTATCTTCTCCCAGCCTTGGGTCAGTCATTGAAGGGATGTGAGGTGAAGCTCTGCTCTCTTCTACACTCTCCCGCCTGGCACACACCCATGGAAGGTGTTTCACTTCCTTCAGCCAATACTAGCCATGTAATTACCAGCTTTTCTGCATATTGGAAGGCTTAATTTTTGCTCTTTTATGCACAAAAATAAGTTGAAGTGGTATTAGTGGAATGACATCCTAGTGTTAAAATGGAATGACATTGAAAAAACATCAAATAAACACGTCAGGTGACTTCTCTGGGCCTTTATTGATACAACTGATGAAGCAGCATGTGAGGTAACAGCCAAGTTCTTGTCTAAAAGTACAACTTTGATAAAGTTTGGGCACCTATTTCTTCTGAGTATTTCTGGAGCTGGAAATGGAAGTCATCATGAAAGTGTTGACAGCAATTTGAAGGTGTAAAGGAATACTGCATCTTTACCATGATTTCTATGGTTTTGAATTGGATGAGCTGAGCCCTCCACACTCTTAACTGTTCCTAAAATACAATGTCTGAGGTATTTGTCTCTAAGAAAGCTGAGTTTTTGTTGGTTAAGAATAAATTTTGAACTACTGCTGAAGGGGTTTGGAACTTCTCTTTGGCACCTTGTTATTATAGGCACATAAAAATGTAGACGAGTGGGACTAGGTAGCAGATGATGAAATTTAAGTTGATTAAAATCTGTTTGTCAAAACCCTGTTTTTCCTTTGTAGAAGGAATTCTACATGAAAAGGTAGGAAGGGAAAAATAAAGGTAGAGCTTGAGGTAATTTGGGGGATCTTGTTCGTGAATTGTCCAGTTGACTACAAAAGAAAATCTTACAGCTGCTAGGAATCTGACCTGGTGCCCAGAACTGTGTAAAAGCACAGCTGGCCCTGTCTGGGCTGCAAATCAGCTTTAACACTAATGGCAACGACTTTATTTCAAGAGAGTATTTAGCTTCAAAAAATGAATAGGGGCTGCATGTTCCAAATGTCATCTGTCAATTTAACAAATGGCAGCTATATACACATCTTAATGCCAGATTGCTGTTTCATTAGGCTCCTTGTGAGTTATTCCTTCTTGGTAGCTGGCATTATTCTAGCTGCAGCAGCAGAAAGGCAGGAGGGAAGAAGCTCCTCTCCACTGCGATGCAGGGCAGCTCCTGGCTGCTTTTCAGGGGGCAGCAGGAGAGAGATGAGGGCACAAAATGAAAATATTCCAGGGGAGAACAACAGGGGGGCGTGTTCCACGGTACAGCCGAGGTAAGCTCGTCACAGGAGCAGACACAGAGATGTCCTGGAGTTCGGTGTGTGGCTGCAGCCTCGGCAGGTGCTGATGGCTGTGAGCAGCACTGCCCGAGGGTGGTCTGAAACCTGCAGGGAGCAGGCAGTGCTTCCAAACGGGAGCACTCTGTAGCGCTGTCGCAGGGTAGAAAGGCAGATCAAAGGCTCGCAGGAAGGAGCGGATAAACTCCCAGGGCAACGTGCCAAAGTGAGTGAGTGCTGAGGGAACAGCCATGGCACTGGGTGAAGGTAAAGATGGGCAGGAGCCTGAGCTGTCCCCCTTTGCCCAGCTCCAACCCACTGCAGTGCCATTTCAGAACTGTCCTCTGGGGCACAGCAGCACTGCAAGGACTCTCTGCATCTCTAGGTCAATCCATAGGTTGTCTCTCCCTGAGCTGCAGTTGCCCACACCAAAGTTGTCAGATTTTCCATGCAGTGGAAATGCTTCTGAAATGTCCTACCTTGTAATTTTGTGGCTGCCACGCCTGAGAGCCTTCAGCCCTCCCCCTTATCACAGGTAGTTCAAGCATCCTTATGGAGCACCCTAATAGGATAAACACATTGAAATATTTAAAAGTGCAATAAACAGGTATAGTTTTGAATGACTCATTCAGGCTGCTGCCAGTGCAAGTGCTGCACAGCATGACTGGAAAGAGGTTGCAGAGGGCAAGAAAGGACATATTCTCTGTCTCCAGGGCCAGGTAGTAACAGGCTGGTGAATACAGGAACAGCAGGCTCCCTTGCCAAGCAGCTCTGAATGCACAGGTGAGGCAGAGCACAGAAGGGCAGCCAGGTAACTTTGTTCACAGGATAAACTGACTTTGTTTGCTTGTACCTCAGCATCCAGGGCAGTTCATGCTGGGATTCATAAACCAGGGGTAATGTGAACCACTCTCCCCCTGTCCCACAGCATTCCCTCTAGGAACCTGCTTCTCCTAGAGTCTTGCTTGCTCAAGGGTGAGGGGCTCAGCAAATGAAGTGCTGCATTCAGCACCTTGCTGGGAAGCTTTGGAGAAGGGAAAATTGTGTTGGATCCTCACAAAGCACTGGCACAAGTGCTGACACATCTGTGTATAGGCAGTGGAGGGTTCTGCTGGAGAGTTGGAAAGTTTACTGTGAGTCCAGCCTCCAACCAAACCCGTCCTGCTCAAATTAGCTAACAATCAAATTGTTATTTTTTTGTTTCTTTCAAGAAAAGCAGGTTTTGCAGGGAGATGGAACACTTGTTACTGTCTTCATTTCACTTTAAACGTGTGGAAAAAGTTGGCAAGCTTTTGAACTCAGTGTCCCTATGGTTGGATGTTGAAAATCTTGCCTGTTTTTTTCCGACTGTCATTTGGCTCAATAGAAGATGTTGCCCCTCCCTACAAACCTTGTTTCTCTTTCGCAATGTGACTGCACAGATAATGGCTGTTGTTTATATCCTCCCAAACTAATGTGGCTGTGATGGCTACCCCTAAGCTTGAAAGGAGAGAGTAGGAATTGAGTCATGGGAAGCATTAATTTTTACTGCACTGCCTCCTTGCATGCAGAGAAAGCTCTCAGGATTAAAGTGCCATGGCAAACCTTGCCCCACAGGTAAATGTGAAATGCTGGCACCAGAAAAATCAGCGCCCCTCCAAGAACACTACAATCTCAGTCATAATTTCAGAAGCTGCTCCTGCTTTATCTGGCAAGACAGCACACACAAGCACCACAGCAGCTGAGGACACGGCATCACTGCTCAGACAGAAATCAGAGGTGAGCCTAAGTTTCTGCCCCTGGCAGAGCCCTTCATTTTATTTTACTCCCCACCCCTCATCTACCCCCACACCCCCTGTTTCTTTTTTTAAACCACTTAGATTTTTAAAAGACAAAAGGAAGGCACCATGTGAAAACATCACTATGGAAACATCACAGGCTCACTTGCACTTGCCTGCCAAGCAACTATCTAACTGAAGTTTTACATCCTATTGGATCACTGTTGGCCATCTGCTCTCCTTCAAGCTTCTCTGAATTCCTTATTTTCCTGAAAAGTTCATTTTTAGAAAGGAGGGAGGAGGAGGCAAAGGGAGAATCCAGTATTCTTGGCTAGTGCAGAGCTATTGTGAAAAAGGAAGATAAACTCACTTTGGAGCAGCCTCTTAAAAAGACAAAGATCCATGTTTTGTGAAGTAATTTCATAGAAAATACCTTGTTTCTAGATGCACTTAATGATAAGAGTATATATTGGCAGCCACAAGGCAAAACACACAAACAGCTGCTTCTAGTACTCTTGCACTAATTGTCGTCCTCTGCCTTTCTCTCATTTAGCCTCAAAAGTATTTTCTTCTAAAATGTAACAGTTACTGCCCACACTGGAGTTGTTGGCTGCAGGCTCCACAGCCTTGCTCCAAATAAAACACAGAAACAGATTTCCTGCCAAGCACTGAGGAAGTTTGAAGACTTTAGTTTTTAAAAATATAATCTTTTTATCAGTGCCCTAAGCCTGCCAAAGGTAATTATGGGCCATGGCGCATTTACATTAATGCATAGGACCTACAGACATTTCAAAAGCCTAATGGAGAAACTCCATAAATGTACATATCAGAAAACAAATTAATTAAATTAAACTGTCATGTAAAGATATCACTTAATTTTGCAGAGCGGAAGGCACTCTTAATGGGAATGGAATGGATCAGTGAGCATTTCAAAACCCAAAGCTATAATTTAAATTCAGGCTCTCCTCTAGTGTGCAAGTCACAAGACATATTTATTATAGCCTTGGATTGTCAATTGTAATCGGTTTAGCAGAGACAAAGCTGTATTGTTTTGCTTCCTGCCCTCCTAGCTGGTTCAATATATTTTGATGTCAGACTATTGACAAGCAAACCAAAGGCTGAAATAAAATCATGTTTACCTGTAATGAACTGGCAAAAATGCAGTCCAAGGTAAATGGAACCCTGAAGCACAAATGCTTATTTATCAAGCAGCAAGGGGAAAATGGTGAAGCATTTAAACTTCTTTAAATAAACCAGCTGAATATATTTACTGCTGCTGTTGAATCCTGCTATGTGGCAACCTAGAAACAAATAGATAAAAATAAATAAAAGCACTGTGAAAATGAATAGCACCATTTATATGCTGCTGTTCTTGAGTTTTCCAGGTGTCAGTAACAATTAAAGTTGTTGCTCTCAACACTCCTCTAAAGCTAGAGCCAAAGCCTGACACCAGGTTCCCAGCAAACAGACAGCAATACTTCTTCCAGCATGTGCAACCCAGTTTCCTGCAGGATTTCACCTGGTAGCAGCAGTTCCAAACCCAGCCTATGCCTCTGCAGCCATAAGCAAGCATCTTCTCACTGAATAAGCCTCCAAGAGTGCTTTTCCTAGCATTCTTTCTGTATTCTCTAATTCTCTTGTTATGTTCACTTTCTGATGCAGAGTACTGAAACCAGTCAGCTCATCAGGTTATAATTGCCATGGCTTCCTTTTGCCTTTTTTCCAGCCCCTGCATTGAGCTTAGTCACAGAGAGGTTTCTCTGAGCCTGAACTTAGAACCTTCTTCCCAGGATCTCTGTAATTTCTTGTGGATCTCTCAAGTTTGCAAATCTGACTCTAAAACATGCTGATAAGCTCAAAAGTGGTTAGGAAGAGCAGTGGTACAGCAGGCTGGGACAGGTGCTTGAGGCACCTCTGAGGGCAGTGGCACAGGACCAGCCTGCTGGGCTCCTGCAGTGTGGTGGCAGGGCCCTTTGCAGGAGGGAGGAGAGCACTGCCTGGGCAGCAAGGAGGAGCCAGCTGCATGGCTCTGAGGAGGGGCTTGTGTCACGCAGGAGCTGGTTTGTTTATTTTATAAAAATACCTGCGTATCTGCATTTGTTCTTACTTAGCTAAGTAGCAGGATTTTCAGGTGAATAGGTTCCATTTTTGCTTCCAGTGTAATCTTTCAGCAGTTTGTTCCTCAAGCTAATTATTATGCTAAAAAAACTCAAACCCAATCAACCAACCAACAAAAAGAGAGAAAACAAATCCCTCCCCCCATCCAAATTTACCTCAATACTAGACCATTTTTCTTTTGATTACACATTACATTAAACAGAATTATCTTTTATAACCTTTCTGAAAAATGACAGTTTTTATTGTGCTACATTATTTTTCTTCCATGTCTCTGTTCCAGGATGGACATTATTAGCCTTGATCGCTCTCAAAAGAAATCTATTTTTCTCATCCTCTTCAGCCTCTTTTGGCTTTGCACAAGACTTGAACTGTTTATTAAGTGACAGGTTACCACTGACAAAAAAATTCTGTTCCAACTTAAGGGTTGAAAAATTGGACAAAGCTTTTAAAATGTGTTTTGTCCTACTACCAGTAATTTTTCTACTTATTTACATGGCTCCTACTGTCCCACATGTTCCAATAACAACATCCTTCTGTGAAAGAAAGCAATGGGAAAGGAAAGTGTTCACAGCCCCTCTGAAAAAGAAACGATGTTGAGAGATTTAGGTCCTGGTTTTAAACAGTATGAAGGCTCTGATTCCTACTGTCACTGATGTCAGTGACGAGCCAGATGTCTGATGTCTTTAATTTGGACTTCAGTGATTTCTTCAAGGTATAAGAAAATCATGGTCCAGCTGAGATGTGAATATATCTATAGTGATAAATTGCCATCTTTTATCACCAGCCAAATGCCATCATCACAGGCATGCCTGTTTCTTTCTAATAAAGCCATCCCAGTCATTAAAAATGGTCCTTTCCTAAATAGCTTTTCCAGCTTAGCTGTCTGGTTCACAAGCCCTTCGAGCTCTGAGGCAGATTAAATCTACAAACACACTCATAACTTTTGTTTATGGAATGGGAAAGACTCAAAGAGAGCTCTAAGTAATGGTCAGGAGAATAGGATAGGCTACTGACATCACAGTTACAGGGCTTAAGGAAAAGAAATATTATTTCTAAACTCTGAAAATAGCTATTATGGTAAAAACGCTTCTTTCCCATGTCATTTTGTAAACATTAAGTAAAAACATAAAATACAAGTTATTAAGAACAATGGTGACAAAGTAATGCTTTTAATATTCTTCTTAGAAACACTTTTGAAAGCATTTATTTGAAATACTGAAAAAATTTAACTGTATTTAGTTTTTATAGTTATAAAATTTCGAACACTCTTCTGCATAAAATAAATAAAGCTACAGCATTTCTCAAATTTCTGAGTAACAGCCAAATAAACTACCAACAATTTCATCCTTCATGTAAGTATCCACTAAGAGGTATACAATCAAGACTGAACCGTACTTGTATTCTTAATTCATTAGTGGAACTTGAAGGCCCTCTTCTGGATTATAAATTACTGCATGGCCAGGCAAAGTACACGGAAATGACAAAGCCAACCAACACTATGAAAAGTGTCTTAAATACATTTTATTCATGTTATTACCAGCTTCATTTCTGGGTTTTCCCTTGTATTTGCCCATTTTCATTACTATAATTTAGTATATAATTATATATATATATATATATAAAAAATATATATATACACTAATATATATATAAAAAATATATATATTTAGTATATAATTTAGGAGCTCAGAACAACTTCTTAGTGGATTCTTAAAAATGAAGTATTTCTTATACTGATATTCACAAGAGGAGTGGACAGCCTAAAGAGAGTTGTGGAGTTTCTCCACAACTCTGTATGAAGGTGTTGTGCAGCCAAGTGATATTTGCTTATCCTTACTAAGCAACAGCAGACAGAAACGGACATGTAATTGTCTGTATGTCCCTGTCTACACAGGTATGTGACTTTCAGAAATTACCTCTGAAAATCTGGCTTGTGCTAAGGTAGAAAAAAATGAGGAAACATTTGCAATGGTCTTAAGTCTTCAAGGACTGTCCAATTCCTTTATATGCCTTTTGAATGAACATACACACACAGACTGTAAAGGACTTACAAATGTAACCTTCTAAGAGAGTTGCTTGCTTGCCTAAGCAAACATTTGCTATTGAAAAGCAAGATGCTTCTCCACACACAGAAGGAAAAAAATATTCTAGAATGTACTGTACAGAAGCACCATTTTAATGGATCTGTCTGTAAACAAGTGGACTTGAACCACCAATTTTCCTCTTTCTAAAAACAGCCATTTACTCTTGATTTGTCATGGTAACAAGAAACCATAAATATAAAAACGTAGGAACAGGTACTAAGTATCCTATTAGTAAAAACTCTGAAGAGAAAATGAAACATAGTTTGATTGAACTGCACATTTTCAAAAAGCAGCATGCTGAAGAAACCTTCACATATTATTTTTTGGTAAGTGTAGGGCTACTGACGACCATCCTTTTTCCGTACTTTGGATTTTGGTGCTGCCAAGAAACAGGAAAGGAGAAGAATCATCAGAAGTGAATTACAGTAATTTCAGTGCCAACATTCTTTTAAATTAGGTTGGGATCAAAATGGATGCATTAATGTAAAACCTACCATTGGGATTTTCTTGTCTGTAAAAAGCTTTTAACAATTCCACTGCTTCTTCAGCACGATAGCCAGAAGAGCACTGCTCAAATTAGAATGATGTTAGTGAGCACATCTGAGAATAACGTATTCCATGCTTCACAATAATGCCTTGAGTACAGAATAATTTTAAACAACTGTACTGTCAACTTAGGGGTCAAAAAAAAATTTCCTTTTTAGGTTTAATACTTAATACACTTTAAAAACACTACGTTGGGGCTTAATAGAATAAGTAATTTCTGTAATAACTTAATATTAGATAAAACAAACTTTCTTAGTAAATTCTGTAAGTTTTTTTATGAAATCTACAATTTCTTTCTTATTAATGTGTTTCCAACCTCCCATACTCCTCAAGCACTTGGAAACATAAGAAAAATACACCTAGGTATTTGCAGATAAGATTCCTGACAGAAAACACTCATCTACGTAACTAACAGTCACCTTTCAGATCTTTTTGGTCCTTCTAAAATACTTTTCTATGCCATGAACACTAATGACAAAGCATTTAAATGTCACTCATACTAGATAAATCTCCATCCATGCTAGGAAACAAGTATTTACTCCTATACATTCCACTGCAGTTGCCTACAGAAACAAAAGATTCATAGTATCGAGAACCTTCTCCTTTCTGTCTTCTGAATGTATAAAAAAATGAAATACCACATGCCAATGTTAGCAAATGAACACTCTTCCAGTCCCAACTACACCAATCAATTCAGATGTTAGTCTCACTGACACACTGACAGAAAGCTGCCTAATATGTTTACACTGGAGTGCCAAACAGTATTGTTTTCCTGACTGAAATTCTTTGAGCCTTGAGCCTTTAGTGCTTATTTGCAATGCTGAAATATG
Organism: Agelaius tricolor; assembly: GCF_023055355.1. Classification (NCBI taxonomy): domain Eukaryota; kingdom Metazoa; phylum Chordata; class Aves; order Passeriformes; family Icteridae; genus Agelaius; species Agelaius tricolor. The sequence goes on from NW_027269261.1 coordinate 53,185,707, forward strand.
CTACTTGTTTTTTACATTCATTAAAATCATTAATGTGAAACATGGAAAAGAACTCCAGGAATCGGTATCACTGTCTAACGCAAAATCATGTACAACTGTGAATAATGTAATAAATAAAATGCTATAAATAATCTCTACATCTATGTATGGGTACATAGGTAGTATCATGCTGTAAAGCACCTAGATTTAATTTAAACTCTGCCTCCACTGAATGCTTGTCCAGCCTTTCTCACATGACAAAGATGCCTAAAGCATCTCAGACACTGTTCAGTCTTTCAGTATCCCTACTATTCAGAAAGTTTCTTGCTAGCTAAACTGAATTTCCTCTGCTACTGTTGCAGTTCAGATTTATTTTGGGATTTGAACTACATGAAGTAAGTCTAAGCTAATACATTTTATCTCATAAACACACAGACTGAAAACAAATACAATCATTTCCAGTGGCTCAGCTAAAACCCAGCAATTTTATAAGTTGCTGTTACTTGATATTTATTGATTATGTGTTTGTACATTGTGCAGCTTAAAATAATTTCCCCCCATCTCTTCCTGTAGCATATATTTACTGTTCTAAGTATTACACGTATTTTAGATATATTTAATTCTTACCTTGTCCCACAAGCATAATTCTTTCCCTTACCCTTTGACACATCCTTTTAAATAATTTAAGACTGTCATCAGGGTTTCCTCAGTTTTCTTTTAGGACCTAATTTTTTTTTACATTATTTTCTGATTAGGCCAACTTTACTTGACTTTGATCATCTTCCATCTGTGTCCTCTTGAAGTGATGCATAAGATTCTAAAAGCCTGGTAGCAAAGCCAGGCACAGTACCCTAGCTGGAAAACAAAGGGAAACATTTTACAGCCTACTTCAAATGGGTCTCCTGAGTCCACCATATCATCAGATGAGATGCTCAAAACGGAGCCACAGCCGCCAAATCGCTCATTTCGACAGCCGTACACGACCCGTGGAATTTATGGGAGTGAGTCAAGGTATTAAGTGAAAAACAAGCAGGAAGTACAGAAGCCTGATCTAGGCAGTCATCAAATTTCCTAAAATGTGCTAGTACTCTTCAAACTAAATTAGCTTGAGCTACAATTCCTCCCTCATAAAATCAGAACTTACTTTTGAATGATGTAAGATGTACTGCTGAAGATGCACATCCAGCCTTTCTCAGAAAAGGGGAAACATGAATCTCCAAAGCAGGGTCATACAAAGACATGGTTTACTGATTGACACAACATTCAAAGCTGAACACTGAACTGCATTTGACTCATTTTACATCCTAACAAACATCTCTAAAATGTATTTTTAATCTCTTAACAGTTGTTTGTATCTCTGTCATTCCTGAGTCCCTCGCTGTTCATCATGGACAGCTGGTGGGTGCAGACCCTCAAACCACCCCTCATGCCTTTCCCTGACACTGTCCAGCCTTTCTTTGTGGGCCCACCATGGAAGGAGTAATGGTTTGAGACAGTTTCCCAGAGTGAGTCAGCAGGAAAGGATACTCATCAAGCGCAGAGCAGCTGCACACATGATACAGGGCTCCACAGTTACGTACAGCACCAGCTGCGGGAACACCTCCCGATAATCCCTCTTGTGCTGCTTGCACCACTCAAGGACCTGGTCGATTGCCACCATTTCTGCATGTCGAGTCGCCTAGAAGATAAAAATAAGTATTTTCTTTAAAGTTTGCATTTATTCACTTTTGTTAGAGAAGTAATATAATGCTCTTTGCTGGTTCAAGTTGCAAAAGACATTTTATAGCACCCAAACTGCAGAAGAAATACTCAGTCCAAGAAAGAAAATATTCAACTCCAACCTCCTGTGTGTAGCACACAAGATCTACAAGTGACAGTTTTTTCTTCTACTTTTCCCAAGGCAGAGGAGCATGCTCAGAAGTTCTCCTCTCTCAGCCATGCCAGCACAGTGAGGCAAGACATGAAAGCTCTGCTTGATACTTCAGGGACACACAAAGCTCACTGGCACAACTGACATAGTCCATAGCCTGCTCTACTTCCAAAAGCAAGAATACAGGCTGGATTACTTTCTCTGGAAATATTAACAAAATGCTCCCTGCTGGTACCTTTCCTCCCTCTGACAATATTCCTGTGCTCACAAGGAACGTATACACTATGAACAGTTTGCCTCAGGTTTAATGCTGCCTGGGGATACATGTCCAGTAAGTCCCTCAAGTAATAGGCAGGAATTTCAGCATATGACTGATTACAAAAAGACAAAGGAATAATAATTTCTCTTTTTTTATCCAAGATAACTGAATGATTAGTATCTCAGTATCTATGGCACAAAAACCTGAATGGAAGTGTTGATTTTATTAGCAGAGAGACCAAAATAATCAGTAATGTCCCAGTAGCTCTCTGAAATGTCTGCAGCACTGTGTTACACCAATGAAATGTGACAGCAAAAATTTCAGGAAGTACTAGTTTTGAAAGGACTCTTCAGTTAGAGCCTGATGCTTATTTGAATTAAGACTGTTAGTATTTTCCTTCCTTTTCTATCTATTCTGAAAAACAAGATGTTTTTGACACAAGCATTAGAGTAAGACTTAATCAATCCAGATTGTATTTCTACTCCTCTTTTGTATGTCCTTACATGACCTTTGATAGCTTCCTCTCAAAACATGAACTTGGGTTAATGTTTTAGCACTGTGAAGATCTGTGGTGATAACACTGGGATGCTCTGCAATACATGGCAAAGGACTCATAACTCACTGCTATGTTTGATACTGTTCAAAAACATTTTAAAACTCCTAGAAAGGCCAAGCAGCTGCTGCAGGTCCTACCAGCTTCTGCAGTAATAGAAGACAGCTACACAAATGAGATTACACTAATATAGAACACTACTACACACCAGTGTGCCCATATCTTAAGTAAAACACACTGTTTTGGTCATGTCATGTCTTGAAGACACAGGAACATCAGGACAAAGTCTCACCTCAGGGTGAGAAAGGATTATCCAAGTTACAGAACAGTTTCCATTTAGAGACTAATTAGACTGTGGCTCTTAACAGATACAGCCAATAGTTTTCCAAGTTAAGAGGACTACAGTAGAGGTTTCTAAAATAATCAAGAAAAATGTGGAAAAATCACAGTTATAACTGTGATTTATTATTTCTCATAACAAGTGAGTATCCAATGAAATTATCAGGCAGCAGATATAAAATAAACAAAAGGAAGTACTCTTTCACAAATTATATTGTGAAACTCATTGCCACAGGATGCTATGGGAGCCAAAAACATAAATGAGCTCAAAAAAGGTTTAGACAAATTCATGGAGGATATGTGCATGGAGGATAGCTATCAGAAACAATGACCCAGATATAGGCCTTGGACTCTGGAAGTCCCCAAGCTATTCACTTCCAGAAGTGGAAAGGATGTGCAAGGAGAAGGTTTACACTTGTTTCTTGAGCTCCCTCCTTACACAACCTATTAAAAGTCCATCTTAAAGACAAGATAAAAGGGAAAAACTGACCTTCCAGGTCTGTCTTAAGATTTTATTTTGTATTAAGATAGCTTTTTTTTGATTTGCTGTGTATAAAGCAACATACAAGAGGGATTATTTTAATTTTGAATCACTGACTCAATTCATAAGCTTAACTTGCCAAATATTACACACTATTTTAAAACCAAGAAAGCAAAAGCAGGTTAAGAGTAGCAAGGGAAAATGAGAATTGTTACAGAGTGGCAAATGGTGTACCAAAGGAAAAAAAGCTGACTCAGTGGGGTAAAAGCCTTGACAGTGCCCCAAACTGTGGCAAACGTTTCACAGACAGTAAAGGTATCTAAAAAGCTTGCTTTCTAAATTTTAGACCATAATTAACAAGAAAGAGTAAAGGGGTCCAAAGCTCAAATTTCTGTGTCATTTTGTGGCTTCATTACACAAACAATACTTCAGTTTCAATTATCCCCTACTGTGCCTGCAGGACACTTGCTAAAATGACCCAAGAGAACAGAACAAAGAGGAGATGTCTGTGTGTATCAACAAAGGACCTAGGACAGAGAGCATTTTACTGGGAAGTGAATGATTTGATCACATGTTGGAATAAAGATGCCAAAAACACATTTCTTGATGGGCAGGGTCACATATGCTGTGAGGGAGAAAATTTTCAGGTTGGTCTGAGGCAAGACTGTGAACAAGCAAGCAAGTGTGGGAGCTGCCAGAGGGAACACAGCACTGGCACACGCTTGAGAACGAATCACCAAGCTGTCTAGACCCAATGTCTTACACAGACATTTGCTGCACTGTTGCCCAAGGAAGACAAGTAGTGTCATGTCTATTTTGAAATGCTGATGCCACAGCCATGCTCCTAAAAAATAAAATAAACCAAACACGGCTGCATACAAACTCCCTCCTCCCAAAAGCAACTTCTCCCAGAAGAATGTAATGATCAGAAATTTTGCAAATAACTTCCACAGAGTAAGCAGCAGTATTTCTGACATGAATGTGTTCTGCTGTGGACATGGCAAGCAAAAAAAAAAAAAAAGATGCAGGGTGACAAGAGATAGCAAGTTTTTGGCAACTAAATCTTTTTGCCAAAATGAGCAGTTTAGGAACGTACTGAAAGAGGGCATAAAGAAGACACTACCTGCTCCTAACTTCAGCCCATTACATCACAGGACGCAGGGACCTGCTTAAGGAGAAGACAGAATTTATTTGACAAAAGGCTCAGAGGCAAGCTGATTCCTGACCAAAGGCAGAATTGCAGGGAAGGACTGAAGATCTAGTTGGATAAATGATCACTTCTTCAAAGCAGGAACCAAGTTTTCATGGAGTTCAAAAAGTCAGTACGTTATAAAGCTGCATTTTTGGGAGCCAGAAAACTGCCAGTCTCATGGCAACACTTTAATGCATCAAGGTAGAGTGTTACATGAGTGAAACCTTCAGAGCAAACAGAGTCACAGTAATAAACACCAGGAAGGATAGGTGTCAGGATTGTACGACACCTATCCAGGAGGGTCTCAATAGTAAAGCAGGCAAGATACCAAACCTTTAAAAGTAGTGTCATAAGGGCTAGTCCTTATAAAAGGTAAATTAAACAAGAAGATAGCTGAGACTAAATTAACTTAGTAACTTTCTTTGACAAATGTTTTTTCTAGGCAAGAGAAACATCAGTCTCTCTGGACATCTCCAGTGCATCTGGCACAGCACAACCTGTGAAATTACTGTGAGTGGGGAAAACAGCCTAATGCAAGGAATGTAAGGTGAGCAAGAAAAGAAGAGACATTGCACTGACAGGGGAAATATTTGTCCAGGGGGAACTCATTACCACAGACACTCAAAGATCATTTGGCTTAAATGTTTTCAGTTGTGTCACTGACATTAACTGGAAAAACCCCTACAGAAAGCAGCTGATGATGTGATGTCTTTTGTATGATGAAAGACATCACGAGAAGTGACAGGGTGAGAGTGTCATTCAGGAGGTGGATGGCCTTCAAGACAGGAGTAAAGAAAATTACAAAAAAATAAAATTAAAAAAAATAACAAATGAAGAATAACAAAACAGCATAAAAGACCAAGGAAGCTCCAGAAAACATTGGTGGACTTTCTTCCAGGGAGAATGTGAAGTACTATTGTTATCAAACAAAGCACAAGTCCATCCAGAATAAAATTCCAGTTAAGTGTTCTTAAGAGTTCTGGTTAAGTGAATTCAAGAAAAAATGAATCAAAGCTGGAATGGCTATGTAAAAGAATTATTCTAATGAACACAGAAAGCCAGCCTGTCTTCTGAGAGGAAATTAAACAGCTGGCTTGAGAAAAACAAAAGCTGAAAAGGAATAAGACTTTAAATACATCCAAGCTATGTAAAGTAATGGATGGTGCTGGCACAAGAACAGGGAGATATAAACAGAACATTAAAAGTTTGAAACTGGAAATCAGACATTTTTTAGCCATCTGAGGAATGATGTTCTGGAGAGGTCCTTCAATATAAGGTAGGACAATAAATTAGTTTTAAAACAGACTTTGGCATTTATGATGTCTGCTGGAACTGCCTCAATGGTTCAAGAGGATTGGTTTTTTTCTCCAGGATGGTCCCTAAATAATGCCAGAAATCGTTAGAAGAAAACTGAAAACAATTTCCTTTGTTCACATTTCATAACAAGTACTGCTTTCAAGCTTAGATTTTTTTCAGACTACATGGAGCAATTACGTATCTGATAAAAAATTTAAAAGCACTAAGTACCCAGCATTTCCAATCACTATAATATAAACATTCATGAAAATTGAGCCACAAAAGAAGTGAAATTTGAGCTGAGCAGCAATTCGAAAAAAGCTTGGCTTTCAGAGATATTAACAGATTACTGTTTCCAAAATCCAGATGATTGTTTTTAAATCAGGCTCCTTGCATTTTAGTATGTACCTTCAAACAGTCCTGACACAAAAAATGCCTGAAAGCTTCCCTGACATTCTTAAGTTGATTTTGATTTTGTTATCAGTCTTGCAAGTTATGTTCTGTTTATTAACATGTGATTTCTACACAATATTACTATCTCTGGCATGATTTTCCCAAGTGTCTGCTTCCCCACAGTGCTTACAATGGTGTAACATGAGACACTTAACTTCTCTGTCACCTGGCTTTCTTAAAGCTGTATTAGAATCCTCTTAATACATTACAGATTGTCCTGCAGAACAAATTACTATAATAATTCATCTTTACTGTTACATTTTTCAGCTTAGAAGACCAATTTTAACTTTTTATTATGTTTTGAGATTTGAGACGTCTAATATGAATTACAGCCAGATCCTGCAGACAGATTAATTTATACACAACTTCCAGTTGTACAAAATCTCTGTTGGCACTAATGGGTCTCTCAGCGCCAGATCTTATAGTTGATTTGATGGTTAAAGTTGCAACAGGTCTAAAATATACAGGAAGTAGTTTTTTGTTCTGGCCTGTGGACAGAACTTCATCAGGAGAGGCTGCACAGTCATTTCTCACTCCTAACCCCCAGGTGACTTTAGGAGAGCACGTTTGAGACCCAGCCCCGGGACGAGCGCAGGGCAGGGCGGCATAGCCCCGATGTTCCCGGCCCACGGGACTCACGTTCTTCGTCTCGTTGACTTCGTTCCTGCCCCTGCCTATGACCTCGCCGTTGTAGACCAGCAGGCAGCCCACGGGAACCTCCCCTTTCTCCAGCGCCTCCTTAGCCTGTGGGACGGACAGACACACAGACAGACTGGCGAGAGGCACAGGACAGCGTTACAGCAGCGGGAGGAGCTTCCGCCGGCCCCATCCCCCGCCCCGCCCTTCCCCGCTGCCGTGAGGGGCCCGGGGCGCCCCGACGTTTCCCCGCGGCACAGCGGGAGCCCCGGCCCGCACTGACCACGTCGAGCGCCTGGTCCATCCAGGCCAGCACGGCCGCCTCCCCCGCCTCCGCCATCCCGGGCCCGGGCGCTGCTTCCGGGGCACCGCGGGCGGTGCCGCCGCCGCCTCCGCCCCCTTCCGCCGCCGCGGGGACCCGGGGCGGGCCAGGCTCGCAGGATGCTCCGGTCGCTCTGGAGTTTCCTTAAGCGGCACAAGAAGAAATGCCTGGTCCTTGGCACCTTCCTTGGCGGTGAGTGCCCGGTCGGGGGGCGGGGGCGATGATCTGGGGGAAAGGCGGTGTCGGCCCTGGGGCCTCCCCGCGGGGCTCCCATCGGAGCGGCCCCCCGGAGCTGGCGCTGGGCCCCCGCGACCGGGCGGGCCCCACGCCGGCTGGAGGGGATCTGGGGAAGCCGGAGTGCTCCCGTCCGCCGCCCAGAGAGCCCGCAGGACTTTCTCCCGAGGCTGGGAGGGAACCTACGCGCCGTCACTTAAGCCCTAAGAGACGGGAAGGATCTCGCGTTGCCCAAGTGCTCTTACGGCGGGTGATGGCGTTACTTTGAAACAACATTGAAGCGCGCAAAGCGTGGGTGTCACTGGGGTTGTTTTTGGGATGGAGGCTGACAACCTCCACTTTTCATATGTGACTTGTGTGTTGAGGTGAATTGTGAAATATCACAGAATCAATTAGGTTGGAAAAAAGGTCAAGGAGTCCAACCTTTGACTGAACACCACCTTGTCAGTTAGACTATGGCACTCAGTGCCACATGCAGTCTTCCTTAGACACCTCTAGGGACGGCGACTCCACCACCTCCCTGGGCAGCTCATTCCAATGTCTAATCCCCAATGGCATACCTGAACCTCCCCTGGCACACTGTGTGCTCTTGTTCTGTCACTTTTTACTTGGGAGAAGAGACCGACCCCACCTGGCTACAATTTCCTTTCAGGTATTTGTAGGCTCCCCCTGAGCCTACTTTTCTCCAGACTAAACACCCCCAACCAGCCACTCTTTACAGGACGTGTGCTGCAGACTCTTCACCAGCTTTGTTGCCCTTCTCTGGACAAATATAGATCAGTTGCAGACACAAAACTTTCACAGAGAGGATTTGCATTAATTATTCAAGCAATTTCTCCCTTAAAGCTCTTGTTGAACCTGTAGGGTGGTTATGGGCTAGTAAGCTCCACCTTCTGTTTAAGTTATTTTTGGGTTTTTTTTAGTTGGAAGTAGATTTAAAAGAGCACATTGGATCTGTCTTTCTGTTTAACAGTGAAGTGCATAGCTGTGCAGCTGGAGATTAGATGCTCCTCAAAAGGCACAGCCATGTCTTTGTGCACTCAGTGTTCAAATGTTCTTATATGCAGTGTAAATGACACAGAACTGGAACTTGCCTGAACAGTTGAATGTTCTGAGGGCTACAGGGCTTTTGTAGTATATTTTGTCATATATTCAGGTGAAGTCCCCTGTGAAGGTGAACTGTATTTACTTCTGGCTTGCTGTGGTTCTTGCGTTGTCTGCATTCTTTCATCATTAATTCCTTCTGGGGTTTTCCAAAGAGTGCTAATTAATCCACGATAACAGGCTGGGTGATGGTTACTGCCGTACTGGTAAAACTGCTCCTCCAGGTCACCCTCTCACCTGCAGGTTTGGTGGCTCTGTGAGTGCAGAGCTGTCATGTTTACCACCACACTTGCAGCCCACCACATTCAGTAAACAGATTTGGTTTCACACACCAGGAAGATGTTCTCCCTCCTTCAACTGTCTGTGTGAGAGTAGTGGAATAGTAAAAAATCACTTCTCCTAGTTTCAACAACTAAACATGGATCAGTTCCCAAGTGGGAAAGCAGGTGTCTGGGAACTTGGGGCTCTCATAGTCTGAAATCTTAAATTCCTCATGCATGAACAGCCTTCTGCCAGCCTGCAAACCAACCTAGCATAACTGAGTTTGCAGTTTTTTCCTTATCATTGGTTTTGTTTATATACAGCTCAGTGTCCCTTTCACTAAAATGCTACTGACTGAAGTGTGCTTAAACTAATAATTATGGCCTAAATTAATGTAAACTATGCTATCATTTTCTGCAGCATGGCTCAATTATCTGTTTCTTCAGGCCATGTAGTATTTGAGGACTGTAGAGAATTGCTTTTTATGCATTTGAGACAAGTAAATCTGGGCTTCCACAAGCAGCAGCTTTGCACCGTGGTGTTTTAAGGCAGGCAGGGAGATGGAGTGAATTACTGCAGAGTGCTGCTTTATAGCTGTTCAGCAGCTCAATCTTGAGTGCTTTGGTCATCTCTGTAAGTATGGATCAGATCTTAAAAAAAACCCACGAGCTACAGCAATGCCACCACCAGTGAATCAGAACTCTGAGATCCGTGGTGGACTCTCCAAAAAATACTGCTGAATCTTGAAAGATGGAATGCAACCTCACATACTGCTTTTAAACAAAGACAGAATATTTGGAAGTTGCTGAATGATTTAAGGAAAGTATCCAAATCTGCTGACTTAATAGCAGAGCCTGGAATCTACATTTCTGTGGTGTTTTTTTAAGAGCTACAGGTGCATATTCTGGGAAGGAGGGTATAACAAGGAAAATAGGACATGACAAAATTTAGTGATTTTAAGTCCTTAACGGGCACATGGTCAGAGATTAATGTGGATATTTAATGATCCATTAGACAATATAGAAAAGTTTCTACATTATTACTGATACAGTATTGTATCAGTGTTGTGTTACTGAATTACTGCACCAAAATCAGAGTTGATTGGTAGCTTTTTCTCTCTTTACTGAAGTGTATTCCATGTGTATTATCAGTGGCTGTCATTCTTCGCACAATTGCTTTCAATCCCAACACTACAACAGATTTTACTGCTTATGAAGATACAAATCTCATTAAATAAGAGCTCAAATTGAGGGAAAAAGCAACTGAAAAATATGTGTAACTCCCCCTTAACCACAGAGTCTGGTTGAGAAGGCCTCACCTTAGCAAAGACCCTGTACAAACCCTTTCTTTAGAAGTTTTTTTCTTTGACAATATAAAATACATTGCATACTGAAAAGACTTAAATCTCTTCTAGCAAGCAAAATCTAGTGATCTGTGATCAACCCACTAGAAATACGGAAAGTAGAGAGAGAGAGAGCATGATGGAGCTGTAAGGACAAATTAGGTTCAGGTCTTTATTGGATAGTTTGATTAAAGTAGTTTTTATTTCGGTGCTCAGCATTCGAGGTAGATTTCAGTAGATATTGCAAAACGATTCACCATTGAAATTCTGTTGCTACAGTGGAAGAACAAGCTCAGGGTGTGTCTGGAATGTATGGTTCTGATTTCCGTGGTGCATTAATTAGTGCTGAATTTAATCTGTTGCAACCTTTGGCCTGCAGAAAAAGCATTTCAATTCAGAAATCTCTCTGCTTAGCAGAGAAAGTTGGCTTGGTTTGTGAGTAAGCACAGGGGCATTAAATATGTTCTGGTGAAACTCAGTCTTACCAAGAGAATAAGGCTTTAGTGCCTGCATGTTTTAAAGATGGTTCCATAACAGGACAATTGTATGTCCCTTGATGCATGTCTTGCTTGAACATAAGGATAAACCACAACTTATGGAGCTGTTTATGTCCTGGAAGTCCTGGAAGGATGGAGGCTTCTGTGTGTCAGCACAATTTCTACATAAAACTGAGATTTTCCCTTTTTTTTTTCTTTTTTTTTTTTTTTTTTTCCCCTGAGGTAAGTATGGCAGTGAGGGCAAAATTAGGGTTGTAAAAGAGGTTTCCTGAAAAATTGATGCCTCCTTATTACCCATCCCATTCTTCTGCTCAGCTCTCCATTCCACCTGTGAAGAAGGGAAAGGGGCTGAGGGAGAGAGAAGCCATAACTTATGTGGTGTGAGAAATCCCCTACCTCTCAGAGGCTACTAGAGTGAACATGTAAGAGCCTGCAGACTTTGTAAACTTCTTGCATTGCTTACATTTAGGTGGGAAGAGACTCTACAGTGCTACAGCCAGAGAGGGATATGGAGACAAATCAGAGCATATTTGTCTCAAATCAAAGTGTTGCTTCCAGAGGATATAGGTGCTATAGACCCCAGGGTGCTTCCCAGCTGGCAGCTAAAGCACCACAGAGCCACTCACACACACCCCTTCTCCAGTGGAATGAGGGAGAGAATCAGGCCTGACCCATGCTCAGCTGTCCCTGAACATGCTCCCCCCTTCCCCTGTATTCCCCTAATTTTACTGCTCTGATGACATCCTATGATGTGACATGTCCCTTTGACCTTGTGGGATCAGCTGTGCTGGCTGTCTCCTCCCAGCTCCTTCTGACCCCCAGCCTCCTTGCTGGTGGGGTGGTGGGATAGGCAGCAAAGGCCTTGCCTTTGTGTAAGCCCTGTTCAGCAACTCCAAAACATCTCTCTACTACCAGCACTGTTCCCAGCTGTTGTGAAGAAAATTAACTCCATCCCAGCCAAATCCAGCATAGACAGCCAGTGCACATGTAAATATGTTTCAGTTCCTAGATCAGTTGTAAAACAGTATCAGTTGTAGTTTGAGATCCTTACTGAGGTTCCTGTTCTTGAAGGATCTGACTTCAGGTGATGTGTTTTTTTATCACTCATCTGTTTCTGAACCCTCCAAATCAGATGTGTTGGGACTATAGTATTTTCTGTAGTTCATATTTTGGTGAAGATAGAAAAAAGTTTCCGTAGGAATTATCTCCTGCACAGCCTCACTATTTCTGAATTTTCTTAATTCCTGGTTTTGTGTGTAACATATGGGAAGATTCAGCGTGAAGTTCCATCTATACAACAGTTTAGCTCATTAGACATGAATAAATCTTGCTGCTGCAGCTTTTTGCAGACCTCCTATCCTATACTGAGCGGCAAAACTAAGTTATATTAGTTATTATAAAAAGCTTATATTGGCTTTGCATGTTTATAACAAGGGACTTTCAAAATGTCAGCTTAGTTTTTTACAGGTTTGTTAGCTGACTTGACATCATGGCAGTTTTTGGATGTGGCTTTCTCAGGTCCTGCTTCCAACTTCACATGATGATTTTATGTGATGCATTAATTCTGGACTTAGAGTCTGTATTATTGTCAAGTCCTCTGAATTAATGCAACATATTAATATAGATACACATGGTTGTCCTGAAGAAAACTGCAAACACCCCTGCAAGCCAACCCCCCGGGTGGCAGCTCCTTGAAATGTCTCCTAAGCCGGAGACTTGCAGAGGCTCCACTGCTGTTCTCAGAGAATGAGTGCAGTGGGCAGAAGTTCATTGTCACAGCTGAGACTTGAGTTTCTCCAGTGACTGCTGTGTCCTCCAGACCACTTGGAGGTACTTACAAGCCCTGCAGCTGCTAACAGAGAGAGTCTGCTGCTGGCAGCCATACCTCAAGCTTACTGCTGTTTGCTGGGTTTGCTTAAGGTGGGTGAGTGGGAGGGTGGTGTTCAGCAGCTTTTCCTTTGGTTAACTTCTAATGCATCACTCTCCAGAGAAGAGGATAATCCTGGATCAAGCAACGTCTGTTAACAGTGGGTCAAAGTTAATACTTTAGTACAGGGAAGGGAGGGAGAAACAATGTTGTATTGTTGTGTTGTATTGTGTAAACGATGTGTTGCATTGTTTTGGACAAGTGGTTTTTTTCTGGAGACTCCTTGTTAAACCTGGATGAGAGCTACTGCAGCTTTGTACCCTCCCAGGCCACAGCAGCTCTGAGTACAGAGTGGGCACACAGCCCTAACAAGCCGGTGTTAAGCAATTCGCTGCTGTCTCAATCTCAAAGCTGCTGCTCCTGTGCATCCCTCCAGGGCACACACATGATTCTTGAACCGATTGCATGTCTGCTATGACATTCATGCCTGTCTACATTCAGGAAGTCTTGTGCTTGTGTGTGTGTGAGTGGCTCTGTGGTGCTTTAGTTGCCAGCTGGGAAGCACCCTGGGGTCTATAGCACCTATATCCTCTGGAAGCAACACTTGATTTGAGATAAATAGGCTCTACTTATGACTTTTCTGCTACCTGAAGTTAAAAGGATTTCTTTTGGGGTGTAGGGAAAGTAAACAAAAGTAGTAATTTGGACAAATGACTATATGTTAATGTAATGTGAAAAATGTAGTGGGGTAAAATGATTGGGAAAATCTTGTGTTCAAGAATTGATCAGTAATGCTAAAAAATTGTTTCTATTTCAATATGTTAGCTGAAAAAAAATCAGTAACCTGACAGTTGTATTCCAAATAGATATCTTTGGCAGGAATTGGTGACATTTTAGATTAAAATAATCTCGATTGTGAAATCTCATTTTTGATTAACAATTAATTGGTGGAATTGCATTTTTTGTATATGGACCCATAATATTTAAGTTTGCATCTGATGAAGTGAATATTTCATGTGGCACATGGGCAGTCTGCCCAAAGGCTGAAGTGAGGGAGAGACTTACCCATTTCTATTTTATGAGGCTTTTGGGAAATGGAAGTGACTGTGCTTGTTCCAGACTGGTCTGGCTTGTAGTTGCCTGTGAGCAAACATAATGCCAGTATAAATAGCTGGATTTTCTTACAACTATGGAACACAAAGTTGACAAGGCTTTTCAAACACTGATTATAGTTTTGGGGAATATTTCGGAAGGTTTTAATAACCTAAAAAATGTAGCAGAATTCAAAACCTTGGGAAGTTTGGGTTTGTTTATGGGGCTGGTGTGTTTGGTTTTGGTTGGGTTTTTTTGGTCTGGTTTTTTTTTTAGGTTTATAAAATTAGTTTTGAAATTTTCAGCTTTCAGCAACTGTTAGATGCCTCATTTGTTCCAATATTGGCTTCAAAATTGCACTTTGAAGAAAACTTTGTGTTTACAACTTTAGAAAGTACTTTGAAGAAAACAAAATTAAAAATACTTGATTTGTTACTTGCATTTCTTCTGTGTGCTGTTACTGACCTGGCAGATTTGGAGCTGACTCTCTGTAGAGGAGCTTCAGTAATTAAAGTATTAGTCCACACAGACAGCAGATTATTAACCTGTACTATAGTCCTCTTTTGCATGGATTTGTTCCTCCCTTATCTCTGTGCCCCCTCCAAATCTTTCATGAGAGAACACTGGTTACACACTCGAGCAGGAACCTGCTGCTGCCAGTGCATACAGGAGGCAGCAGATGAGCCTGGCACATGGTAGGTGCTGTAAGAAGGCCTGGGTGGAGGGGAGCAATTAATGGAAAGCAGCTTACAGTGGGCAGAGGTGCTGAGGATAAGCCTAGAGGGTGTAGTGGCACCTTGAGGAATGGCTTAGGAAAGGGGGCAGAGATGAGGCAAGGTGGGAAGAGGGCTGTGGGCAGCCTGGCTAGGTATCTGAACCCCTGGTGGTGTGAGACAAGCAGCTGGGGGAATCTTCACAGGGGTGGATGTTGGAAGAGATGAAAATGCAAAACAAAGATTTTTGATGTGTCTTAATGGAAATGACGAATCATAGTGAGAGTGATGAGGGATGGTCAGACTCTCAAGAGAAGAGTGTGGCTGGAAAGTAGGAATGGACTGTGCCTGTGTGAACAGGCACAATCAAGCCCCATTGGAGCTAAGGTTCTTCCTACAGAAGTTTCAGGACCAAATGAAGGAAGTGTTGATCTATAACATTTTTCTCATATGTGATCTTTAGTACTTGAATTTTATTTCTAATTTCTACTAATTTTAGAAATAGATTTTTTTAAAATTTTTAATTTTCATCCATCTCTAGACCTGTGCATTTCTGTTTGTTTTCTCTCTTTTTTTCTTACCCTACATTGCTTCTCTATTTTGTTTCAGTCTCTTCAGTGCTAGTTGTTCACATTGCAGTAGTACCAAAAATGTCTTCTATGAATGGCAAGATACCTCTTCTCAGGAAAGTTTCTTCTCCTGATTCAAGTCATAATCCCTGACATTTTAATTAATTTTGAAAACATTCTTTCTGAGTACTGCTTTGCCAATAATTATTAAAATACTCAAGACACCCATATCGAAAAAAAAAAACCTAAACCACTATATACCCTTATGCTTTAAAAAACAAATAGAGGTTAAAGGATCTTTCTCACTTTTTAAAAGCATCTTCTAATATGGCTATTTCTCTGTAGGAGTCTATTTACTGGGAAAATATGGGCAGAAGAAAATCAGAGAAATCCAAGAGCGAGAGGCGGCTGAGTACATTGCCCAGGCACGAAGGCAGTACCATTTTGAGAGTAATCAGAGGACATGCAATATGACAGGTAAGGAAAAGAAATAGCTACTGATTTAGATTAGGGGGAGGTATTTGGGGATTTATGCTACAGGTTGTCAGGATGGAAGAGCAGTAAGAAATGTAGGTAAATTCAACATCTTAATTAAATACTGGTACAAAATAGAGTTGTTTTGCAGATAAAGAGAATCTGAAGAGTAGAGAACTAAAGGGAATTTAAGGGGCATCAATAAATCTACAAGTATACATGCAGGTTACAATTTTTTGGACCAGGACCCTTTTGCCTTAAACTGCATGTAGTAATGAGGTGTGAAACAGCATTTAGATTCAAACAATACTGAATTTACAGCGAGATTATGTTATTCATTATATCACGTCATTAGTAAGCTGCATGGAGAACTTGGTGGACAATTTTTAATAAGAAGCACATCAGCCATCAGAGTGTGAAGGTTCCTGACTAGCTGGAGAGCAAAAAGAAAAAGTACTTTTTCTTACAGCACCAGTCTTAGGATTTTTGGAAAGGCGATGACAGAGAAGAATTTTAACAAATTCCTCATCACTGTAAAGACAGGCCATTCAAAACTATTTTTATTAAACAAATTAGGCAGTATTTTCTTATTCTGTCTAAATTTGTAATGGCTTCTTGGGTGGCTGTAAGTCTGACCTGTTTACCCAAACCAATTGGTATTTTATTTTCATCTTTTGCATTTTGTACTGCTGAGAGTGATCTTACTGCAAGGATTAGGTTTTTCTTTGCCCTTCTTTGTGCAAAATATCTTATGTTTGGCAGCATGCATTCCTGACAAGATTTTTCATACTTTGTTCTTAGTATTTATCATGTTTTCCATCTCCTGTTCCTGTCAAGTAACAGCAGATCAGACATTGTTCTGAAACTGAAAGATTTTTTTCCCACTAGCTTTCTCTCATTCATAACATACCTTTCTCCGGTTCTCTTGCTGGAAAAAACAAACCTCAGATCTTTTTCTTCTCACTGGGAGAAATGCAGCAGTGTAGGTTTTTGCCATATTTTCTTCTGGGGAGTTGGAGGCATGTATATGCAGGATGTGGATACACATCTGTAGCTGAGCCAGTAAAACCACGTGGTCACGTAAGGGCAGCATTGTGCCCCAGCTCCTGAGAGGCACACAGGTTATTGCCCTTCTGCATACTCTCTGGGCTTCCTATTTGCTTGTCTTCCCAGCTTTGCCTGTTGAGCAATGGGATGTGCATCCTATAGCAGCTATTCAGTGTGAGCTGAGGATGGGTTTATGATGGGGTTTTTTTGTTGTTGTTGATGCTAACAGGTTTTGTTGTTTGGTTTTTTTCCTTTTAATAACAGTACTGTCAATGCTTCCAACACTGAGGGATGCCTTAATGCATCAGTTAAACTCTGAGAGTCTCACATCTCTTCTTAAAAATAGGTAAGACTGTGTTAAATAGGTTGAACTTCACTTGTTTTGATGACAAGTTTTTTTCAATTTATATGATGTAGAGAGTATGCAGAATTTTGGTTTAGTGTCCCATTGAATCATTAGTCTAAAGGTGTTTTGAAATCACTATGTAAATATTTTGTCATGTTACATGTATTTTGATAGGTATGGCATTTTCCAAAAATTACAGGAAATAATACTTCCTTTCAGGTGCTGCAGTGAGAGCCATGTTTTTTCTTGAAATGGGTATAAAATAGGTAGATAAAAGTACTTGGAGGATCTAGTTCTCTCTTAAACAGAACAGAATATTATGATTGAGTATGACTGAGTTGTTGATGTTGTGTTTGTAAAAATGTTTATGTAATCTTACCAAGTTCAGACATGAGTAGCAGTGGAAAGTATCTAAGATGAGATTGCAAATGCCTGTAAGTGATGAAAAGTAATTTTTTAAAATTTATTTTTGAAGTTGAACAAATAGGGACATGTCATACATTAACAGAAATGCTTCCCTGTCAGAAAACACCTTGGAATTCCTTGCAACTGCAGGGACAAATAGCCTGTTTTTAAATACATAAAGTACATAATAGCATATCTTAAACCCAAATTGCTTGGCATATGGCACAGAGTAAGAGTGTTATGGAGGCAATTAACTACAGGATTTCTGACTCACTGTAGACTGTCTTTCTAGTTTACCTCCAGCTAGTTTATTTATACAGTTATAACTTCAGCTGTCCAGCATTTAATAGGTTACCTACTCAGTCACTGCTTTTTTCAGCCCAAAAACTTCCACAACAGAGCAGCCTGATTTCAAGGGGGAATTGCAGCCTGAATGATGTTTTTGTAATAAACTCTGGGTATTTGCAACTGTTATTGAATATTATTTACCCCAAACAAAAAGAAATTGGGAAAAGTTAATTTTAATGGAATAAATGTATTTATCATAATAGAAGTCTTATTCAATGAAAAAACTAAACTGAGTGAATAAAAGAGCTTGTGGGTCACCAGATAGGTCATCTGAACTGTGCAGCAAATACTCTGCAACACTTTGTAATCCTTTGTTCAGTGGTGAATACAAATAATACCTTAGTTTGTTCTCTGTAGCAAGCAATCTTATCAAGATACACCTCCTGTCTCTAAATTGTTTGACCAGTTGAAACAGCATAGGGGTACATTACTGCACCTCTGAGTTCCAACAATCCTACTGAAAATAGAGATAGGCTTTTTCGTTGTTACAGGTATGCACTTATGAAAACAAAAAAAAATTTAATGCTTGCTACATGCAACATTCCATAAGCATGGATGGCTGTTTAGAGTGGAATTTGTGTCTTAATACTTCTTATTTTACTAACACTGAGGAAGTTTTAACTGCATGCTTGAAAGTTTTGAACTAAAATGTAGGGAAGGGGTTGTGAAGGCACAAATAATGGAATCAGTCATCAAAGCTCACTCCACTTTGAAGTGATTCTTTGAAGAAGCTCTGCTATGCATGGAGGTATCGATTTCTTTGCTTTCCACTTCCATTTGAAATCAACCAAACAGCTCCAGATCCTTGAGTGCTGTTGTTGACTATACAAAAGAGCAGACACAGAGATTTACCTTTCTTTCATGTCCCTGAAGATGTATAGTTTTCTCACATAATCTGTGTTGTGGCTTAACATGTTATGGTTCTATGTTATCATATGTTACACATCATATTATGCCTTAGGTCATCTCCTTTAACTTAAAATCCACTGACTTCCTTAAGTTTGAGGTGGCCAGTGGTACACTGGGGGTGTAAGGAAGCTGAAGTTTTCAGACCTTCAGAGAAATTTTTGAAGAGGTATCAGCACCCAAGACCACAGATGTTCTTGCTTGAACTGTCCTCCTCTTTTTAAAGCCCAGTGATTGGATGAGATAAGGTGAAGGCCCTCCTTCTGCAGCCTTGCAGATGTTGCATATCTCCAACCTCTTCAGCACTTAGCTTTATTCCAAACCTCTGGTTTCTGTTTGCATTGGCCTTTCCTTCCATAGTGAGAACGGCCTTCCAAATAAATAATTATGAAGTAAAAGTTGAGTTTTGAGTAGCAGCTGAGTCTTAGTAAATTGCAGGAGATGAATTGCGGGAGATGAAAAATTAATTTCCACTGTTAGGCTTTATACTTGCAAACTTTAACTGTTATCTGGCTGCTGCCTTATGCTGTAAGGAGAAGCTCTGTAAGCTCTAGAAAATGTTTTGATATAGTACGTGCAAATGTGGTTGGCTGATGATGTATTGGCTTCTCTATATCTCTTCATTCTGCATGAAGAATTTAGCCCTGATAAGTAGCTTTGAGTCCCATTATATATTTTATGTATAGAAATACTATAGTATTTTTTTACAAAGTTCTTCCTTTGTTTTGTTTCAGCAAAGCTTTAAGAACTTGCATAGAGTAGCTTGCAAAATGTGAATTGGTTATGTTTGCCATGGATCCATGTATCTCTTTCAGCTACTGTTTATTTAATCTGTCTCTTTAGTTTTCAGAGTTGTAGACTTAATAGTTTATTGTATCAGTTTATTTGCATTATTTGATAGTGGTGAACATAAAAATTTTATATATTTGAGTAATAGAATGTTCAAACTAGTGCCAAAGTGCACATGTGGTGCCTGTAAAGAGAAATGATTTCTGGTGAGAAGTGCTGGGATTTGGGTGTTTTTTTTTAATAAACTGGGTTACTGTAAAGTATAGGTTAATTTGAACTCTTGGCTCTAAATATTTAATTGATAATTCTGATCCTAAGAAATTACCAAATGTTTCCTTAAGTAACTTTTGCAATATCTGTCCTCCACAATAGACATACAGTAGCCATTCTTTACTGACAGTGCTTAGCAGGTGAGAATGGCTGGTGAAAATTTTGGGTCGTTAGCTTGCTCTTATTGCTGCTACAGCTGCTGTATTGCTAAGATTACCTCTGAATAGTAGTTATAAATAGGCAATGTACTTCAGGCAGTTCAGGTGTATCTATGCAATCTACAGTCTTGCTTTGTTGACTGCAGAATATAAACTTCTAGGAACTGGTCAGGTCAAAAAAGTGAACACGCCTCTACAAAAGAAAAGAAATCAACATGTGTTGGTGTGGGTGGTGCAAGACTTCTTTTCCATGGATGGTTGTGATCTCTTTGGTTTTGATGATCATATATGAACTTAAAAGACATCAGGCAATGGTAAATCTTGCTTGCAAGAGAGTAGGACAATGAAATTCTGATCCTGCATTTATTGCACACAGAAAGTCCTGCTGAACTGAGTCAACATTAAATACAGAGTCAAGGGCCCAGAAAAGACCACTTTGTACCATCAGTGGCTTTTTCTGACTGCATACTGTAGTAACTCAAAACTGATCTTGTAAGTGTGTAATTGACATCACTAATGCTACATTTATACATTAATGTTTGAATATCTTTTCTATGCCTTTATAGTGTGTTGTTTATGTACTGCTTTCTTGAACAAGGCCTTTCTTGAATGAGATATCGACCTGGGTATGATTTGAGTAATTATGGTAGCTAAATAAGTTTGCCTTAAAGCACTACTATGTCATTTTCCATACTTGTTAATTTCCAAATAAATACAATTCTTAATATTTCCATTTATTTTTCCCATAGGCCAGCAAACAAGTTAGAAATCTGGGAGGATTTAAAGATAATAAGTAAGTGGAAATGAAAGATTACATCTGCATAATTATTTAGTGTAGATTTATAATCTCTTTCACACCATTTAAAACAAACTTTACACTGGGATGTTTCAGTAGATTTGAAGACAGTGTAACACACAGAGCAAACCTCCTCTCTGTCCCTGCACCCCCAAAGGCTTTTCATGAAGGAACTTTTCTTAGCTCCATGGTTAGAAGTTAGAAGTTCAGAGACCAAGATGAAGAATTCTATTGGCCTTCCTGTTACTCTACTCAATAAAATTTTGTGAGACCTTTCTGTGTCATTACAATAAAATGAAACTAGTTTCAGAAATTCTATGCTGAATGTAGTGGAAATTCAATCAGAAATGTAGGTTAGCCTTTACAGGGCCAGCAGTTCCCTCTTTTTGAGCCTGTTAGAGAGAACCACTATAGCAGTGGTCATGAAGCCTTTGGATCATCTTATTTATTGGCTGATGAAAGCAGTGGAAGGGAAAAAAAAGTAAACTCAGATAATTATGCAGTGAAATTCTACCATTGCTTCTTTGCTTCCTTTTGGTTTTCTTTCCTTTTCATTAACACCTTCACAGATCCTACTTTTGATCTGACTCCTTTCTTCCCTTCTGTTCTTCCCTGCTTCTTCTACACACCCTCATTGCCTACTGGCTGGTAACTGATAGTCATTTTAATTTTCCTTCTTCAGATCTTAGCTGCTCCTGTCTTAGGTAACTCTTTTGACAAGCTGCAGGTCGTGTCTAAATTGCATGATGAGGGCTAATATATGAACTGTGTATTTCCTGGCCTAATGAAGAAAGATGATTTGACATTAAACATTTTGCTTCTGGAACAACTTGTGATTTTTATTTTCTCAGAAATAACTTTGTTAATGTTTTGTGTAACTTTGTGTAAAGTGATATTAATGTAGGACTTTAAATGGGACACTTTAGCTGTAGATCCAGCACATTAGACTCATGACTATCTTGGGTATGCATTGTGAAAACGAGTGAGAGAAATGTGAGTGCATATTTAAAAGTAATCAGCACTTCTGAGTCTTGGGGAGCACTCTCTGCCCTTGGCTCACCCGTATTTCCCAGCCCTGGCAGTCCCTCTGTTGTGTTCCCAAGGTTTCACCCGCAGCATTGTGGCTGTGTACAGCACCTGCATGCTGGTGGTTCTCCTGCGAGTGCAGCTGAACATCATCGGCGGTTACATCTACCTGGATAACGCCGCGCTCGGCAAGAACGCCACCGTAAGTGTCTTGCTTGGTTTCACACGTAGGACTTGCACTTCCTTGGAAGGGAAAGGATTATTTGGTGAGATGAGAAGGGTGTAGCTTAGGACTACTGGAATGAAAACAAGGCTCCTTACAAGAGTAGGGTACGTGGGAGCATTACTGGCAGCGCAATATATTGATGTCCTTTAATAGCATCTAAATTTGGATGATGTGGTGATACTGTTGCTTACCTGAATACCAGCAATATTGGAGAATGCCTTTTGTCTGCATTTGTCTTGCCTGAAGAAGGCTGCTTTCTATCTAAACTCCAACAGGAAATTATCTTTGCTTTTTTTTGGTGAAATGGTAATACTATGTGAATGATTCAAGATATGTAAGCAAATGCATATAATAATATTAGGTCTTCCTAGTACATACATTAATTTCTCCACTTAAATTTTTCTGAGATTAAAGAAGAAAAATGTTGTCTTTGAAATTTTGAATGTTTGGTTTCACTCCGAAAGGTCATCTACATAAATGTCTGTTGGTGGGGTCAAGCAAGGTAGAAGAGCTGGTTTTTGTTGATATAGTGTATCACTGCTCAGTAAAAATGCATCCACTCCCACAGTAAGCAAGTACCCATTGTAGAGAGTGGGACCTGCAAATTGCTGGGTGGCTCATCTAAAAATAATGGATACAAGCTGATTAGTTCTCATCTGCCCCCCTGTGATAGCTCCTGCTGAGAGTCAAGGAACAGCATGTCAATGCAGGATGGAGAAGAGCTTTCAGTAGGAAGGCCAGAGTTGACTGAGGTAGTGCTTCATTTTGTAAAACCTGAAAAAGCTGTTTTAGAAGGGCAGAATGAATTTGAACCAGAAACATTTCCTCTCTGTTAGTTTCTCATAGAGAAGTGAGTTGACAGGGCCAACTCTGAGGCATTCCATTGGGACTGACTGGAATCCTGTCTTGGTTTCTGAAAGCTTCTTTCTGTCAGATAAGCTTTTAATAGATTTCAGCATAAATAACTTACTCCACTAGATTTAATTTCTGGGGTGGTGGAGAGTCTAGTTTCACCTGCAATGTAGGTTTTTAAGAGAGTTTCCTTTAGGTGAATGAAAAGTGAAAGATTTTTCTGTGCCACTGAAGATGGAAGAGAAATCTGTATAGGTTTGAAGAAAAGAATGCCAGAAGACTTATGACACATACAGGGGTTGATGGGTAGGAAGAGTCAGTACAAAGTTGAAGAAAGTGGGGCAATCTGTTTGCTGAAGAGTATTACAAAGATTAAGGATATTATTTTTGAAATTATTTTTGCATTGTTCTCTACTGTTGGCATGTTACAGAACTTGGTTTTTTTTTCCCCCACAGACACCACTAGCACCCCCTGAAGTCCAGCAGCAATATTTATCAAGCATTCAGCACCTTTTAGGAGATGGTATGCTGCTTATTAAGAGCTAACTACACTTACAAAATTCTGGTTTTTTTTGGGACTTGAACAAATCATTAGAATAATTTTTACTTTCTTACTTTTAGGACTGACTGAGTTAATAACTATTGTTAAACAAGCTGTGCATAAAGTTTTTGGAAGGTAAGAGCTTGCATTACTTTGTGGTAAGCTGTTAAGTTTTATTGTGATGACTGTTCCCAAAATAAAGAGTTTTATAAGAATTAGGGGGAAACAAAAGCAGGCATATTGACTTTTTCAAAACAATGTTTTTATTATAGCAGGCTGTGTCTGCCAGTGCAAACCCACGTAGCTGATTGGAAATTTGTTACTTGTGAATATGTTATTGGTAGAAAGAGAAAGCAGCATTACTCATTTTTCAATCAAAATCATAGTCTTTTTCCTTTCCAGTATTTCCCTTAAGCAGACCCTGTCTCTTCTGGAACTGGAACAGAAACTTAAAGATATCAGGGAAGTAGTGGAACATAAAGATTTGGATCAGATTGCATCTTATTCTCCCTTATGTCATTATCTGATGCCAGATGAAGAAAACCCTTTGGCTAGCCAGGTACTTGATTCAGTTCCTTTCACCTTTTTTCATTCTGCTTTTTTTTTGGGGGAAGGAAGGTGCATAACAGTCCTCTAGTGCACCATGGCATCTGTGTCTTTAATAAATGGTGAAGCCTCTTCCATCATAAATCAAATGTCCTTATCTCTTTAATCCAGGCACAGTTATATTTTCTTCAGATTTGATAGAAAACAAGTGTCACCCTCAGAATATCAGCTTTGTGCTCAGAAATGCAGCCCAGTTACTGCCTTTAGCCTGTAAAAGAAGCTGTGACACAGCTTAACTCAGGCCTAAGATAAATTGTGCCATCCACACTTGTCTACTGGCAATATTCATGGAGTGTTGGAGCATCTTGGCTGGTGCACAAGAGAATGGTGTGCTGGAGTCCTCTGGGCTGAAAAATGAACAGGAGTCAAGAGAAAAGTGTATCTAATCTCAGTTGCAACGTTAATTTCTTGAATTTTATGAAGGTGTTTGTCTCCATCCACACCACAGGCTGGAGAAAACTCATTCTGCACTTGGTGTTACAGTGGTGTAATAAGGAAACCTGGGCTTCAGCATGTGGCTACATGCACTTATGCTTTAACTTTATTTGATACGCAGGGATGATTTCAGTACTGAAGGTCAGAATTGAAAAAATTACTTCCTCAAACACTCTGGTATTTACTGCTAGTATTGTTTTTAGTTTAAAATCCTACAGTGACCATTTAAAACACAAATTATAAAGAATCTCATTTGCAACAATATTTCCTTTTATATTTGACTTAATTCCATGATACTCAACTTTCCTATTTCTGCTCTTACGGTCGCTGATGGCACTTGCTAATGGTGTCTGTCTTTGGTTTTTCTAGGCCTGTGGACTCACAGAAAGAGACATTGCTACAATTAAATTACTGAATGAAACTAGAGATATGCTAGAAAGGTATAGAGAAATATGCTGTATTCACATTAAACTCCTCCTCAAAACTATTGTTTATGTAAGACAATTACTTCCTTACAAAAAGCTGACAACTTTTCATTTGAGAAATGTGACCATTCTGCATTAAATTTTTCTATTTATCAGTTGTAGGCTGGGATTATTAAAATTTGTGAGCTCTGAAACTTTTAAAGAAATAATGCTGCCTTAATAAGATACCCAGAATGTCCTTGGCAATCAGACCTATTATCTCTTCCTTACCCACTCTGTAGTAATGTAGGAACAGAGGAGTACTTCACTTCTGCTAAAGCAGGGTAAATTGAGAGTAATTTTATTGGATTTACTTGCTTTGATAAAGTGAACACCGGTTTTGGCTTATTGGAATTTATTTTTAATACACGGTTTTGAGGGTGGTTGTAGGTGTCCTTTTACCAGAGAGCTGGTAAAAGTGAGGCTCCTATAATAAACCTAGGACATGAGGGAATTGAGACAAATGTCAAACTATTCTTACAGTTTGGCTGCTAGGGGTGCGGGGCACTTCAAGATTAAGTCCCTTCTATGTTATTACAATAACAGTAAGAAATAGAAGTGAGGAAGGCTTCAGGTTTATCTGGGTTTTAGTAATCTTAGGGCAGAGTTCAGGTTGCTGAGAGAGATGGTGTTTCATGAGGTGGCAATGCTAGTGGCATTTGTCTGGCTCACACATCACCTGTGAGGGGAGGCACACCTGTAGCACTGAACACTTGCAGGGCTTTTAGTTTGAAAAAAATTAAACCCAGGAATAATACCTTTTTTTCTGTTATTCTTTCTTTTCAGTCCAGACTTCAGTACAGTTTTGAGCACATGTTTAAATAGAGGATTCAGTCGGCTGCTGGACAATATGGCAGAATTTTTTAGACCTACTGAAAAGGACCTTTCTCAAAATAGCTCTGTAAATAGGTAAATATTTTCTTTTGTTGTGGCTCTCATGTCAGTAATCCTTTGGCTTCATAGCGAATTCCAAAAAGGCTCGTTCTTGATTTTCTTGCCTTCTTGGAGTTCTTGTGCTGGAAATATCATTCTGCTTCTTGCTCTTCAAGGATCACTGGGATCACAGGTAGGCAGGTAGGAGGATTCATGTTTCCTCCTGCCCATGAAATCACTAGAATTAGGTGACATTCTTTCCCACCATTACTTGCAGACCTAGAAGTAGAGATCAGATGACCTGTAGCCACTTCTTGCCCAAACACAGTACAGGCAGGCTGCCTTTTGGGCTGGGGAGGGTTCACCTTGTGCTGGTGACTCCTGACAGATGTGCCCAGGGAGGCTGTGAGAAGGAGAGCCCTCCCTCCCTCCACTGCAGCCCATGAGCTCCAAACACCCCAGCCTCCATCAGTTCCTGTGGCTCCCAAGGAAGGGAGGTGGGCATTGCCCTGATCTTCCAGTGACAGGGAGCCAAGCTGCCATGGAGCTTTAGGTTTTACTGGTATGCAGATAAAATGCAGTAACATGTAGGATTTTCTACATCCTCCTAGAAGAATGTTTAAAAATAGCTTTTAATCTGAAGCTAACTTGGGGTTTAAGCAGTGTGGTGAGAGCATTACAAATCCAAAAGCTGAGTTCAAATCCTTGAAATAATCTTTCTCAAATATTATAATTAAAACCTGGAATGATAGTTGGGTTTATGTATGTTTATTATAGTAACTTGGCTTTCAGAGAGTTGAGTTTTAATTTAAATATATACTATTTACATCACTTAAAATACCCCAAAGTCTGTAGTTTGGCTATCTGCCTAAGCCTGGTTTAGTTTGAAATAGCATGAAATTGTAGACAGGCACTTCTATGACCTGTCTACTTACATACACATGCAAAGACTCTGACTAAACCATAATGCTCTTGCATGAGAAGCAAGTATGAAACTGTAATAGGAACGTGGACTGGAATTGAATTGGTACTTCTCTGTATTAAAGGAAAACCTTGTTATGGAGAAAAATCCCTTCATCCATACATTTTAGTTTGCAGTCTTTCAATTCTTACTTTTTAAGTGTAATTACTTAGAATTATATAATCACAGTCTAGTGGCTTCATCTGTGTCTGAGCAGGTCACTATTTTTTGTTCTTTCCTAGTCTTTCCAGTGTCAGTCTTCCTTTAGCCAAGATAATTCCAATAATAAATGGACAGATCCATTCAGTATGCAGTGAAACACCCAGTCACTTTGTTCAGGTAAGAATCTGTCTTCTTTACAGTATCCCAAGTAAAATCTTGAAATTAATGTTGTTTATTTCTTTTTAATAATTGTTTAATTTCAGTGACTTTAAAAAATAAATTGAAAACAGTTGCCATAACAAACTTTTGTCACTTAATATCTTCCAAAAATACACTGTTTTTCTAAAACTTTCTTCTGCTGAACCATGCAGAAGCACAAACTTCTTGCCTTGGTTCTACTTGCAGGTCGGCTCCTAAACTTTTCTAAAGCAAGGAGTTTTGAGTTGTGCCTGTGGGAGTGCCAGGTGTTTTTCTTAGGAATTCTGTACTGCAGTACAGGCAGAACAGTGGGGAATGTGTTTGATTAAGGAAGTTTATTTTATACATTTCTTCCAGGACCTGTTGATGATGGAACAAGTGAAAGATTTTGCTGCTAATGTTTATGAAGCTTTTAGTACCCCTCAGCAACTAGAGAAATGACCTGCACATTTGTACAAATGGATGGTGTATTTATAACAAATCCCTGGTGACTACTGATGGGACTTGGGTTAATTTTATAATGGTGTAGGAGTGGCAGACCAGCAGAAAGAGCACTCTAAGGAAAGTGGGAGTGAGCCCACATTTTCTTCTAACTGAATTATACTTCACCCATTAAAAATATTCTCGTTGAAAGAAACATGGTAAATGAAGACTTTTCTATTTAAAAAGTGGTTAAACTCTTCTGTAATTCATTGGATTATTTTTTATTGCATCTAAAAGGCATCTGGTGGCAGTATTACAGCAAGTTACTAAAAAACCCATTTTTTTGCCTGGGGTGTGTAAGTTTGGGGAAGAACTAATGATAGTGATCTAAGAATAGCACAGAGCAGCAGAATGAAGTAATGCTTTTTTCTTCTTCTTCCCCCAGATTTTTCTTTCTATAAAGTAAATCTTTTTCCCCTTAACTTTACAAATCTTGTTCCAAAGTCTCTCATTCTTCAGAAAGCCTTTGCCAATGGATGCATGTTCCCCTTGAACAAGCTGGGGGTCTGCTCTCTCTGTTACTTAATACTAAAGGAATGTGGTTTTTTAGACATACTCTTGTTTATGCTGTTCAAACAGCTACACTGTACACATTACCTTGTAAATATTTTATCTTAATTTGTATTAATTTTGAGCCCAATTGTCTGTATTGTAATAAAATATTTTAATGTACAATTTGTGTGTGTATTAACATTACTAGGGAAGAGAATAACCTGACTGGCCAATCAACTCAAAATCCTGGCAGAGTTGAAAGAATAAATTTAACTTATACAGTACTTAATTTGCACTCACAAACATTATTCAGGGAAAATAAATCTTCAGTCTCTACATTGAAACAGAAATAATTCATGCTTTTTGTTGTCCTTTATCTCCTCCTCTTTGCAAGTTTCACCTTGTATGTCTATCCCTACAAATCATGACACATGATGAGTTTGGAAATTTTTCAAGTTGGATGCAGTCTAGTCTCTGCTTAAAATGTTGTCTCTTTGCCAGAGTTGAAGATCCTTAGCAACTCCTGATTATTTCTCTTTTTCAAGAGTTAGTCACTGAAGTATATATTTTGTTTAATAGTCCACAGAAGGCACCCTGGTAACTGTGTATAAACAAAGGCTGTAAACAAGAGACAAGTTTTACCCATGTAAAATCATACAAAATATCAAAAACCCAACCCTCTCCCAGTTCACCTGTGTCCCAATAATGGATGGAGTTACTCAAGAATAGGAACATGTAAAATTAATGACCCATGCTGAGAAATTATGATGTATATATGCATTGCCTGTATGCATTTATGATTAATTTCTAACCCTTACAGGCCTGTTCTTGCAGACATTACCCTATTCAGCTGAAACTGACAGCTACCACTAGCTAAACACACCTGGAAAAAGAATATTTTTTCTCTAAAACTGTCAGATTTTACTGTGCACTTTTGTGGAAGGTAAATTTCTTGCATTAAAGAGGGTGTACAGCTGACTTACGTGCATTTGAACACTGGCTTGAGCTTTATTCCTTCTTTTGTCTCTGAAAGTCTAGTGCCTGTTTCCCCCCACCTCATTCTTCATGTAATTTGGCCAGAAACTGACTAAACCAAGTGTAGAGGTCATGGTAGCTGCTCAATATTTCACAAAAGTTCAGAGAAACAAACTGTGCAGAGGATTAATTATCTAGTGCTAGACTTTGTGAGGTTTGTTCCATTCCATCCTTTAATAACAGCGCACCTCTCATAGAAAAAGTGAATTTATTGGTCTTTCTCAGTCAATCAAGTTTAAAACCAGTGATAAGAAAGAGCAAAGCATCAACCCTCCCTGCTAGCCAGGGCTCCAGCAGAGTATGGCTCAGTCTACATCAGTCAGTTGTAGGGTCCAGCCCCACTGACATGGCATTTGCTGAGGAGTCAATTGAGGTAGAGCAATAACCATTCCCTTTTCTCCCAGAGCAACCCATTTCAGCAGTTCCCTGTATCCAGCCAGCTTCACCTAAAATAGAAACACACATTATAATTAGAACAGTGCCTTTTTAAAGTACATATAAGTGCAATATTGACAAAGTAATTATTGATCCATAGCTACCTTACTCACCAAGTATCCTAAAAATGCCACTTACTAACCAAATGAGTGATAATTATTAAAGGTAATGGGAAAACATTTGCAAGTAGATATGCAAGTAAAAAAGCTACTCTTGTTGGGTCTTGAGAAGGACTTAGGGCTGTAGAAAGTGAATAAACATCTTTTGGAAGCATTTGGAGGAGGATTTAGGTCTAAGCAGAGATCTAGCAGCCACAGTACTGAGCTTTGCATTCCCTGTTTCCAAACTGCCTGCTTCCCATGATGAAACTTGTAGTCTTGAAAGAGCATGACTGTTTCTTACAGAGGGCAGCCAGGTATCTCGGAGAAAGCTGATCTGAAGAACTAAAAACCACAAATAGGTTGATGCTGTCACACCAGCTGGTGACTTGCTGGAGTGGCTGCAGACCAGTCTCTGCTACTGAGGAATAGTACTTTCTAGTGCACATAGAGTCTACTGCCCCCCTAAAATTCCAGAGGCATCTCCATCACTTCTGAAATTACTCTTTCTCCCCTATCACAGAGCTGTCTTGGCACCAGTCAGACTACTTTCATATGGAACTAGACCAGAAGGGGCAGTCCAGAAACACTCCTAATGCATTTCAGCAGCTAATGGACATGCAGTGCATAAGACCAGAGCAGAGCTAAACCAAAGTGAATCTCTCCTTAAATGCACAGAGTTGATACCAACTTCTGCTTCCATTGGGTTACTTGCTACTTGCCAGTGTAGGTGTGGCATCACTGTCCTCATCTTCTGACCTCCACTTGGTATAAGATCTAGGGTAACACTGATTGCTCTTCAGCCTACCTGGGCAACAAAAACCTCTGTGTACATTCCCTTCTGCAAGGCTTTGACTTCAAAAGTTGCACCACTGCAGCAACTCTGGTATCACTAGATGTCCTCAAAGTCATGAGGACAGCTGCTTCTAAAGAAAAGTCATGCTGAGTTAGGAGTCTACACAGGAAACAGGAGGGGTGGCACAGTTTTTTCCCCTGCTCCTTGGCCTCTTTGTGATTCTTAGTTTGCAAGCTAAAACATATCCCAGCGACATCTCAGTCTAAGAAACATCCGACTGAGAGGACTATGACAAGGAGGTCCCAGAAAGAAAACAAACATTTTGCTGGGTCTCTTCCAAAATACTCTGTCCTAAGAGCTATGCATTCCCAAAGATGCCAGAAACTTCAATAAACAAGATGGAACATGACACATCCTAGAGGGATGGGAGAGGAGTGTGTGTGCACTCTCTTTTACCTGTGTTTCTCCAGGCTTAGCCTGTGGCTCACCAAGTTCCAGAATCCCAGAGACTGGCCAGTTAAGGAAGATAGCGTTGACTTTCCCGTCTTTAGGGGTGAAAGTGTACCTGGTTGGAAATGGGGACCAAAAAGGCATGTCAGCTTTTCCCTGGCAATCTTTAGAAGTGATACATAAGAGTGCTTTCAAGACTGGAGAAATGGATTAGAAAGGTCAGGATTTATTACATTTTCACACACATAACCACCTGGTCCTTTAATAACGTGCTGTTCCTTGAAAATTTGTTTCAACAAACTAGAGGTAATGAAAACTATTAAAGAACTGAATTCAGAGGTGAACATCTGTTGTAACTTTAGTGCACTGTATCAACTCAGCCATATAGGAAGGAGATGCTTGCAGGATGGGGAATCATTAACAGATAACTGTAGGTTATATTCAGAAAGACATGGTAACTCCCATCTATACACTAACAAGCAGACTAAAAGAATTTAAAAATAGGATGGGCAACAGAGTTTCCACTTTGCATAGCTAGTTTTTAAAAATACTATTTTCATCACTATGCCATTGGAAATCTTGTGGCATACCCCTGAAACATTCCTCCCTCCTTCCTATTTAGTTACAGTTTTTTATTGCTCTTGAAAGGGATTTTACTTAACAGTCAACAGTTCAGCATCTCCAGGCTAAAGCCAGATGGCCAAATCTTGCTGGGAATGGGAATAAAAACATCCACTGAGACAAGGGGGCCAAGACCAAAACCCTGATGGATCATGAAGATGTTAGAGAACCTACAAGTAACAAGGGCAGAGGGGAGGCCAGAGACTGACTGTATTTAGCGACCAAATAATTGCTGTTATCTTCCCACTTTCTAAACACCAAGTGACATTGAGTATTCCTTTGTTCAGATAAACACTTCATAGCAATCTTGTATTTCCAGATTTTTTTTCATTTCTGTTGCCCACTAGAAGCAACCAGAATTACCTAATAGATTAGCCTACACCAAGAAGCAAAAGATGACCATAGAAATGCTTGCAGCTTTCCTTTCAGCCTCAGCATCATCCCAAAACTAGTCTCTACCTACAGCTTTATACACATTTTAGATGCAGTTGCTTACACTAACCAAAGGCATTAATTCCTTCACCACATACAAACTAAGATGGTGATTTCTGTAGCATCCAGTCCTTAGGGATTTCAAAACTTCATATATCATTGATGCTGCTTTCCAGAGCCTGCATTATGGCTCAGTAGACTTACCAGACTCCAGGTGTGACAGTGTCGTTCTGTGCTCTCCATGGTTTTGTTCCATAGATGGCCTCTCCATTGACCTCCAGCCAAGAGCCCACTTGCCTCAGGCGCTCCTCAAACACAACAGCGATGCGACCGTCGTGGGTGGGCCCAATATTCATCAGGAGGTTTCCTCCACAAGACACTGTTTCTACAAGTTGCTGAAGTGTTTTTAAACACACAAAGCACATGGTTATGAGTAATGAAATCACATATTTGCAGTACTTTCTAAAGTCTGCTGTACTGCTTCAGAATGATAAATAAACCACATGAGTTATGCTACTGCTGCATGCTGAGACTTTGGGGTTCATCCCAAAAGTTAATACAAAATTTAAGCTCTCATAAAACAAAGCTCTACTGTCAATTTTTACATCCAAAACCAGCCCCAAATACCTTCTTGCACCAATATGTCTGCCTGAATCTACATTAGAATCAGATCCTGCAACTCTTTATCATTTCAACTTCTGCAAGAATGTATTGAGGGTTTTACCAATAGGACAGATGACTTCTCTGCACCAGAGCAGAATAAGGTGAATAGTTGCTACTTCATCTTTATTGAATCTTAGAAAAGCAACTTCCTCCTTCCTCCTGTTTGATGCTTTTCCTATTTTATAGAAACATCTGTAAAACACAAGGAAGCCTCCTACAAAATTTGTGTTCACATCCACACTGCCCTCCAGAGATCATGGACTGAGATGCATAAGTCTGAGAAACAGACGGCTGCAGACATGCTGCTGAATTAATTCAAACCTTCTGCCTCTGAAAAGAGGTTACTTCAATTTCAAATTGTCTTTTGTGAGGACCACAGCAGAAACAGCAACAATATTACGCAACAGTAACAATCTTTCCCTTACTAGCTGAATTTTGCAACTGAATGCATTATTCTGGAAGACTGATTAGTCTTCCTTTCATTCAGGTTTTCTAAGCTTCAGATCTTTTTTAATACCTCAACCTAGTAAGAGAATCAATGTTCGAACAACACCAGCTGTCTGCTTCTGGTAGTGTATCTGTATGTCTGTAAGGAAATTTTCTCGCTACAAAGTAAAACTACTGCTGAGTCATAAACTGTTTCTATCATGTTGCAGTGTGATGTAATAGCCTGTTTCAGTCATCCCGGTTCTTTCCCCAGGTGTGCCAATACCCTCTCCCTTCCCCTCCCCTTGCCTCCTGCTGAGTGCTGTCCGTCAATCTTGGTATTCCAGCAAGGGCACCGTGTGATTGGCAAAGTTCTAAAGATGCCTCTCAGCCCTGGGGACATTGGGCATCCAGGTGTCATTTGGCCCCTGAGACTTCCCCCCCCTTACCTGGTTGGTGGGATCCCTACCCCTTCTCTTCCCCTCTCCCTGGGGTTAAAAGACCCAGCAACCACGTGGTTCTGGTTCTTCATTCTGTTGGAGCTGTTGCTGCATTCAGAGGCCTGTGTGCCAGGAATAAAGCTCTGGATTGAAACCCTCCAGCAGAACTCGACTCCTTTTCCTTCACCTCACCTAAAGCCTCTCCACCACAGGTAAACCTGAGTTCCTGCATGCCTGGACTTGTCCCAAGCGCCAGCTGCAGCACCCAGCCAGCCAAAGGTGTCTCTGAGGTGAAACCACCTCAGCTGCCGCCTCTGGTCAAGCAGCAAGGGCCAGACGAGCCCAGGCACGTTCCATCCGGCAATATTGGTATCTAATTCCAATACTATCTGTAGAAAGGGGAAAAGATGTAGCCTTCCAGTAGGAGTTCCTAAACAGGAGCTGTGAAACTGAAACTGTTTGCTTCCCATCAGCTTGCCTATGCAGTTACCAGAGAAACTTAGTCGAAAAGGTAATGATGAGACTGTCCAGAGCAGTCCTTGGCCAGTTACTCACAGGGAAAACAGCTTCTGAGAAACTGACTGAATTTCTACTAGAAATTCATTCTATGGAAACAACTAAGAGAAAGGTTAAGAATTACATGGGTTTTCCATCCTGCCAGTGTGAAGGCTGGAAATTAACAAAATTATTATTTCATGGATTCACTATTGAATTAAAATAATCTTATTCATAAAAATAGATACATAATTGATATGTTAAACAGCACAATGTAACAATCAGGAGAGAGAACGGGGAGTGGCAGCAGCTGCTGTGGCCCTGTACCTTGACCAAGTCCTCGATGGGGAGGTAGTCCCGGAGCCGCGCGTCCCGGCGGTAGCCCCAGGAGCCGCGGTCGATGGTCATGCAGTTCTCCCACTTGTGGGGCAGGAGGCGCCCGGGGTTGTAGCGGTCGCTGCACGTGTAGAAGCCACCATGGGCACAGATGCTGCCCGCTCCCCAGCGGTCATTGGTCACCACTGTGTCCCGGACCGGGCTGGGAACAGAGGAGTTTTATTATTTTTATTCTATGAAACGCGGTCACAGCCAGCGTAATCCCTTCGCACACACATCCCTCCCAGGAACTTATATTTTGGATGACTTCTGTACTATTAATTTTTTACAATAAGATTAAGTGCAATGTCAGGAATTCTCATGCTTTGCTAATAAAAGGTCCAGATCAGAATTTCTTAGGGAAATAAGTTCCAGACTTTAACAGGACCTCTGCCAGAAATCACTCTGCACTTCATATCCACTGCCAGATGTTCAGCCTGTGATGACAACGATGCACCCATATTCTCAAATTGTCCTGCTATCCTGTGTTTCTGTGCAACAGCAAATACTTAGGGAAGACTGTGATTAAGCAGAATAGCCAATACCATCTTAAATGATTAATTTGCAAATGTGTTTAAAAAATACAAAACAGTCTTTTTCTAAAGCCAGCTTTGATAGTTCTAGGAAAGATCTGGATTCTGTATCTCAGGAGAGTTAATATTTTGTAAAGTTCTCTTAAGCAGAGGTAGCAGGTTCCAAAAAACAAATAGAAAATGAAACAAACTAGACACAGCAGAATTTCAGATAAGGAGCTAAACCAGCATTGTCATGTACCTGTCATTATACAGCCAAGCCAAGAAACCGGTGCTGTTCCAGTAAGTATCTGGAGCATTTCCATCCCCATCAGACCAAATTATTTCTGGCTGGTACTTGGTCACAATTTCATAGAGTTCTGGTAATGATTTGCTGGTGGGAAACTTGCTTGTGTTAAAGGCATTGGTGGCATCCTCAAGGAAGAGAGGATTGAACCATTCAAACAGGGAATGGTACAACCCAAAATGCAAGTCAGTCCTGTTTCTAACAGATGTTGCTAGTTCAGCAACAAGATCTCGCTTTGGTCCCACATCAACAGCATTCCAGTTCCAAGAATATTTGGACCCCCACAAAGTAAAGCCTAAAAAGAGAAAAATCAGAGGATAAGAAAGAAAAGAAGAAGCGAGGACAATACAGTTCTTTCTGGAAAGTGGTTGGAAGTGTTGCAAAAAAGAAAAAAAAAATTATATCTGTAATAATATTGTTGCCATGGTATAAGGTGTGCCTATAACCTGTTTATGCACAATGGTAGTAGCTTTAGTATCAGAACACCATGTATTTTTATATGTATGCATATACATTTATATTTTCCAGTTCTGTACTGCTTAGGATAATTATTCCTTTTCTTTAATTATTCAGTTTATTCATATGTGCCAGTTAAATGAACTAGATGACTTTTAAGGCCCCTTCCAACACAATGCATTTTCTAACTCTACAACTCTGAAATCAACCAAAAATACAGCAGCTTTTGAGGCATCTAAATCAAATGTGAACTGTAAATACACAATCAGCAAGTGAAAGATAGAATTGTTTCTCAGCTGCAGAAAGCCCAAGCTATCATTTGCATTCAAAGACTGTTCTCTTTTCTGTTTCCATCTAATGCAAATGTTCACTTTTTGTTTGCCTTGATATTTATAACAGCTCAATCAACTACTCTGTACATGTATGAGGAGAGAGCAAAAACTCCTGAAACAGCTGTTAAAAGATCAAGATTAAATATCAGAAGGGATTTGACCTTTCAGACATCCATCAGTCCAGCACAACCACTTACAAATACTACTGCACTGCAGACTCACACCACTGCCAGAGGAGCTCCACTCTCACCTTCTAACCCCTTTATACTCACTGTCTAATCAATCTTGTGCTATTTCTGTGAACTGGATACATGCAATTGTATGGACTAAACAACCTAAAAATTCATGCACAAGGCTATTTGACAGACTAAATGAATCCTGGTTTTTTTGAAGTCACTGGGAATTTCACCACAAGTGAAATTCAAGATCAAGAATTATGTGTGTCAGAGCTGAGATTAAAATTGACACTTCACAAGTTGCCAGCCTTAAACCCACATCTCACAAAGACCAACAACATTCATTAGATGTATTGTAGAATATCTTAATATTTTATACTTTCTTTGCTAGTGTAGTTCCTTCCAGAAGCTTTCTTTTTCTTTACTTTTCTCTGCAAAGTACCTTACAATTACAGTGCTAAAAAAAAATGTGCCTGTAAAGCTACAGATCTGGTTCAAGGTCTTGGCTTCTGTCACTACATCAGGAAGAGTTATACCTTTCTAAATCTGAAGTTGACTCCTGGAACATCTTCCTAAATTCCTTGGAGAAACCAAGGGAGTTTGCTACCTGGCTGCTCACAGCAGCTCTCCAAATGTTAAACAGTGCAGAATTCACTTTTATGGTTCCTTCAGCACTAAATTGCACAGAAATAAAAAATAAACTGTGGCCACTGCAGGAGGCTCAGCTGCCACCACCACTTCAGGCTGTCTTACCTACAGCAAGAGAACAGTGGCACAATCTATTGCTCCTCCTATACAAACTCCATAGCCACAGCTTTTGTGTAAAGGTCAGGAAAACACCTGCACATCTCTTGGGTGTTTTTTGTTTCCTCTTTGGCTGTGGTGGGGCAGGTAAGCCTGGCTGGCTTTCTCTATGTCTCTTAGAGGTAAAAA
Organism: Agelaius tricolor; assembly: GCF_023055355.1. Classification (NCBI taxonomy): domain Eukaryota; kingdom Metazoa; phylum Chordata; class Aves; order Passeriformes; family Icteridae; genus Agelaius; species Agelaius tricolor. The sequence continues at coordinate 53,222,606 of NW_027269261.1, forward strand.
AGTCACACGTTTTTTACATCTGTGACAGAAATGCAGCAATTACTAACATTCACAAAGCTCCCACTTACCCTCATGATGTTTTGAAGTTAAGACAACATATTTTGCACCTGAAGCCTTCAGAATATCTGCCCACTGGTTGGGATCAAAGAATTCTGCTGTAAACAGAGGACCAAAATCTTCATAGCTGAAGCCAGGTGGGTAATTTGCATCCATAAATTTCACATAGGGCTCTCTCTTTTCCTTCTGCCAGTACCACCTACAAAATACAGAACAAAGCATGTCTGCTGATGTATTTTTTGACAAAGAAAAGAGAATTTAAATGATCGGCTCCTATTCAACACTGAGAGGTAGAGGCATTGGAGGTACACGACACTGGCAATAAGACAAAATTCCTCCAGGAGAGTATTGATTAGCAAAGATTTCATTTTTTCTATCTTATTTGTCCATGTTCTGCATCTTTGTACTCCACTTTAGAAAGGTCTCAGGATTTCATTTGAAGCAATGAAAAAAGCAGCTACACTTTGAGAATGGAAAAATTACAGTGTTGATAAATACCCAAATCTCAAAACTGTACTAGAGACCACAGACAGTCTGTGTAAGCAGCTCAGGTGGCAAGAGAAATGCATTTTTCCTGGACTTGCATGTCTCACCTCCTCAAGTCTCACACCTCAGCCATCAGGCATCTCTGCTCTGCCCCCAGCATTGCAATCCCTGCCACCCACAAATATGGGGATCCTCACCTTTACCTCTCTGACAGTCCCAAGCCCTCTACACAACTGCAGCTGAGTGACCCAGTGTCCACAGCCCCAGGGCCAGAGAGAGCTGTGACCAGGTCACTGCAACTCTGCACACCTGAGGCCTGCAAGCAAAGCCACCCTGCCAGAAGAAGACACATCCTCCATCCAAAACCTGCCCCTGCAAGGACACCACACACTTACAAATGCACCTCTGTCACCTTTCTGTGAATGAAACCAAACAGCACAAATCCTCTTATTACAAATCCTCAAATTTAGACTTATATGAAAATAGATTGTAAAGTGAAGGAATAAAACAGGCCAGAATTTGAATGTTTGAAATTAATTTCTCTCTCCTGTCCTGAGCTGGACTCTGACCTCAGTTCTCTGAGATCACAGTGTGAGTATTGTTGTAACCTTCCCAAACCACTTCAGCATAAACCAACACAATCTCTGGCAGCCAACAATGGAAAAAAACTTAGAAGAAAGAGGCTGAGACAGCTTTCCTCATTGAAAGAGCCAGGGGCAGAGGAAATAACAACAATAAAGCAAACCAAATTTTTAAAAATAAAAACAAAAAACCCCTCTGATTTCAAAGTATGTAATTTCTTAAATTAAAAAGTAACAACCTTGCTTCTCTCCCATAGTCACATGGTTTGCTAACATGAACACTTCCATGCTGACAGGATTAGATTCTAGAAACATCCTTACCAAGGCTGTGGAGCGCTAAGGGAAGGCACACAGGATGGGTGATAACACTTTGTGACCTTCCATTTGACACTGCTAATGCAGGACCTCAGTCATCTGACTGCACAATCTGTCAGAAGGCCCTGAAGCAGCTCTAGACCCACACCTGCCATGGGATAGGAGAATACAGGAATATAAAAAACAATTCGAGTTTTGGGGTCAAAAACCAAATGCTCCATCCTGAGCCTGTACACCACTATCAGAGTACAGCACTGTGAGTGAGGCTTGAACCCAAACCTAGTTCTGTCCCAGCTCTCTAAAAGTAATTTATAAGTAAATGTAGTCTGCATTAAAAACCTGCTGAAACACTTGACCCTAATTCTGAAAAGAACAGGTGTCAGAAAACATTGGTTTGATTAGATACATGTTGGCTTGTTTTGCAAATATAGTAATTAAGGTTCGCCATAGCTCTGCCATAAAGCTACCCTTATCTTCAAATTGTAAATAATAATGTGTCTCACTTGCAGTCTCACAGGAAGTACCTGGTAGAGCATGGAAAGGTGACAGCAAAAACATGCTTAGGGGCTTGAACCAGTGAACACTCACAGTACAAAGATTTCATTGAGCCTCTGAACTAAAATTATCTGAAGAATCAGAGTTTTAGGTTGTCTTAGGTGCAAAGCACTCTTAAATAATAGTAATAATTGTAAAAAAAAAAAAAAAAAAAAAAAAAAAAAGAGAAGAAAATCATCAGCAGCACAGAATGTGCACAAGAAAACAGCAAGGCTGCTTGCCAGGTAAGGGTAGCAATGGGCTCTGCGGTCCCCACAGGTCTCCAGCAGGTGCGCAAGGCTGCTCCAGAGGCTGGCAGATCCCAAATGCCTGTCCCCACAAGGGAGACCCCCTTCACCCATCCCTTCATGGTGCTCCTGGAGAGGGCCCTTTTGGCTACTCCACCAACCACCTCTCACCAGCACTGTTGTGCTGCAAGGCCCTTCTCTCAGCTCTACCAGCTCTCTGCTTGATTTAGTCACCTCAGCCTGGGTATTCGGGACTTTAGGGGTTGGGCAGACAGGTGCTCAGACACACCAGAAGCACCTCAAACTCCACCTCCTCTGCAAACTGCGCCATGGAGTCCGTGACTCGGGTGGACACAGAGCTCTTCCCACACACCTGAGCTCCACGGTCAGCCTGCAGAGGGGCTCCAACCCAAACCTCCGCTGTCCGGGGGGACACCACACCATCCCCGCCTGCCCCGAGCGCTGCTCCGCAAGCAGAGCCCTGGTCCCGCCGGCACGGCCCGCCCGCCGCGGCGGTTCCGGTGCGACCGGAGCGCTCTGGCCGCAGCTCACCAGAACCACTCGCTGCCGAAGCTGGGTACCGAGAACACGCCCCAGTGGATGAAGACGCCGAACTTCGCCTCGTCAAACCAGGCGGGCAGCGGCCGGGCGTCCAGCGAGCCCCAGGTGGGCTCATAGCGGGGCCGGGCCTGCGGCAGCCCGGGCAGCCCCAGCAGCAGCAGCAGCGCCAGTGCGGCGCGCCCGCCCGGGCCCGACATGGCGGCGGCGGCGGCGGGGCCGGAGTTCGCGGCGCTGCTCGGCCGGGCCGGGCCGGGCCGGGCTGGGCTGGGCTGGGGAAGAGAAGAGGAAAGAAGCGGGAGACGGGCAGGCGGGCCCCGCGGCCCCTTCTCTCCTCCCCCGGCCCGCCCGCCGCCCGGGGGCTCTTCCCCATCGGAGCCGCTCCATCTGGCTGCTCGACCACTCCAGGGGCTGCTCTGCCCCCTGGATTTTAAGGATTTTAAGAAATTGAAGTAACTGGCTGATGCCTCAGCCGACATCCCGCCTTGCTTCCCCCGCCCCGCCGGCTCCTCCCCCCGAGAGCGGCCTGACGGTGTCCGCTGGATCTGCGGCCGGAGCCGGGTCCGAGCCTTGGATCTGCGGCCGCTCCGCTCCGGAGGTGGCCTCGGCACCTGCTGGGTTTGCCCTTCCAGCTTCCCCCGTCCTCCCAAGAAGGGCAGGGTGTAACATCGCTCTGCAGCTCCGTCCAGCCGACTTGTACGTGGAGGCTTCCAGGGCAGAGAGGTGGCCCAAAGCCTGTCAAGGAAACATTTCTTTCTTCCATCATTAGCATGGCCTGTGCGGAAGCTGCCTCAGTTCAGTAGACGACACTTGCCGTTTGTGCTGCGGATCACGGGTGGCAGGCACATACTTTAAAAGATACATTTTCCATCAATTTGTTTCCCACCCTGGTGCTTCTCCGGTCTTTCCTGATGCCCGAATTTTGTGTTTTTACTTCAGCCCCCAGCTGTCATGGGACAGACTTTGTGAAATAATTCAGTTTAATCAGCAAATACTAACTTTTCATAATCAGCACCACAAATAGAAATTTCTTTGGCAATCTCATCAGAACAGTCAAAAATGAATGAAATTAATTCAGGCAACTGAATTAATCTCTCTCCAGCTGGGAAGGACATATACTTTACTGCTGTGCTATGGAAGTAGAGCTTCAGTTTCCAGAGCCATTAACCACAACTGTTACATCTAATTAAAAAAATATTTAAAGGGCTGTGGAAACAAGATGTACATGATTTTGTAATTTTTTCATTTCTATACCTTGAATAATATAATAAGTTACGGGCAGATAAAAAACATTGTGATTTCCAGCACATTATTCTTTCTGACTGTTCACATTACTCTGATTTATTAAAGCACTTTGATATTACAACAGGAGCCTCTTCATATCTCTTTGATATTCACCATTGACCTACTTTATGTCTTCTTTTTGCTTCACTCCTTTAGGTGTCGCTTTGCTTCTCAAATGGAATCTTTAGATGCCTTTGACCTCTTGTATGGTATCCTTTCTAGTTTATCTTTCGATTTCTTCATGTTCTCCTTTTTGATTGCACCAAAGGATCGCAGACACTGAGCAGCTCCTTAATGTGGGAATTTTGAAGCATACATTCTGTACAGCATGACAAAGTTACAATTGCTCTGTAGCACAAAATGTTTGGAAGAAAAAATGATGTTAAAAAAAGTCAGAGTCTGACCCAAAGCTCGCTGACCTGCCATAACCTTTGGTGAGGTTTGGAGCAGGGACTGTGTATTTCAATATTGAACTTGAACACACCTCTTAAAGAAAAAAAAAAGGAAGGGAAAAGGAAAGTGGCAAACATTTCAGTAAACAGCAGTGATGAGTACACTTCTGATTAAGGCATAAACAGGTCCAGAAAATGTCACCAGCCCACACACGCCCAGGTACAGAAATCCCTGTTGGGTAAAAAGGTCTTTGGTGTACAATCACATTTGTAATGATGCAAGCTGCAAAGGGTAAATAATAAAAATAGCACATTGTCAGATTTTGTAAATAACACGGGGCTGGCGTGCACAGCTGCAAAAAGCTCTCTGGGCATGGGTACAACGTTCGTTCCTGTGTGACCATGGGACCTCTGGGCCCGTGAGAGGGGCTGTAAGCCTGGAGCTCACTGCCGTGCCCTGCGAGAAGCCCGTGCCTCTCCCTCTCCCAGCACAGTCCCGCTGGGAAAGCTCTGTGGCTGGAGAAGGAGCAGGCTGGCCTGTCAGCAGAGGGAAGAAGGAGAGGAAATAATGAAGGCAATCCCCTGGGGGAAGCTGAGCAGAAAAGACCTTTTGACCTGACTAATGGCTGACATACGAGACTTCTGTGCCGGATCAATTGCTTCCACAAATGCGGAGGGTGACGGCTGGAAGATCACAAAACCCCTGCGCCTGGGGAGCTGCACGGGCTCGGCATTGAGATGAAGGCACTCGCTTGCCTGGGTGGAAGCAGAAACCAGAAACTGAATTTCAAGTGGACAAATTTCACACTTCATAGGTTTTGATTCAGACCTGGAGAGTCGTAGTTGTTAAAATGCAGCCTGAATGCAACTTTCACATTGGATACCTAGATAATGCAACTCTGGATGAATTAAAAATATAGGGTGAAGTCTTTTCTGTGTTTGTCATTGTGGCTGCACAGCAGCGAAGATTTTATTCAAGGTAGAATGTAATATGACTTCCCTGTAAGAAGCAGAGTGAGCATAAAATATCCTTTTAAAGGTGCATCTTATTGTAAAAGGGTTTCTGTAAAACACCAGGAAACGAAACCATGAAGCTTGATTTTGCTTCTGCCTAGGTCTGTGTGGCTGATCTGAAAGGCAGTACCTTCCTGCCGAAGTTAGTTAAGTCTCTGACATGCAACCCAATCCTTAAGAAAGATGGGGAGGGAGGTGATGGGTTGGGGAGGATATTTGACTCGTCTCTCTCGCGGCTCTTTTGCAGGGATGCGGTGCCTTGTGCAACTTTCCGGCTTTGCGGGGGAGAGGGCACCCTGTTACACAAAACAGAAGTGGTGGTGTGGGTTACTCGGCTCTTTTTAACTGATTCTCTTTTCCCTTTTTTCCGTTTTTTTTTCCCCCGAGAGATGGCAATGGCGGGAGCATGAAGACACCCTGGGGGATGGGTGCATCCGCGCGCCCAACCCCCCACTTTGCTTTGCCCCTGTGCAAACACAAAATTTATGCTCCCAGAGACCCAAAATCGCCGCCGGCGTCCCGGCGGGGCGGTCGGAGGAGAGGGGCGGCTCTTCCTCTGCAAACTTTCCCTGTCCCCTCCCTCGCCGCCTCTCTCCGTCCTCTTCTCTCCTCCCTGCCCTTCTCGGCTGCCCGTCGACGATGGCAGAGAGGCCAGGGAGCAGCGGGACAGCCCCGCTGCCCGTCTGGTCCTTGCCCGGTCCCCGCGGCCGCTCCCAAAGCGACATCTCCTCCTTCTCCTCCTCCCGGAGGACCTGCCTGCTGCGGTCCAACGTGGGCGGCTCAGGTAAGGGGAAGGGAGGGAAGGGTCCTTGTGTCCGAGACCTCGGAGCCGAGCGGAATTTGGGAATTTGGGGAAAGACGTCCTCGCCGATACCCTGTCCTGCTCTCCCAGACGTAGGACCTGTCTTTTCTCGGTGGCCGGTGGTGTGGATTTCTGGGGTACGCGGTGCTTGATCTTCTCCTTGATAAGATGTTTGGAGAGTTCCAGGTTTTTATACCCATGTTCATACAAATGAATGAATGAATCCTAGTAGCATCGTGGCTGCACATCTGTTTACCAAAGCATCTCTGACTGCAAAGGCAGAAAATTCCCAGGGAAGCCTCAGGGTGTATTGCCAGGACACCAAAACCCCTCATCTTGCTGCTTCACACAATTACACTTCAACTACATGTCAGAATTTTACCTCGTGCCCTTGTATCTGCTTTGGGATTTTAATAGGTGAGAAAAGCCACTGTGTAAGTCAGAATCCCACCATCTTCCCTCAGGAGTCAATCCCTGCGAGTGCACACAGGATGATTGGGGGTGGAAGCTGGCCCTTTGGGACAGAGTAGGCTTCCTGCAGGATTTGGAGAAGATTCACTGTATAAAACAAGAGGAAGTGAGGGTCCTAGTGTACAGTGCAGAGACTTGAAAGTGGCCAGAGTGGCTGGGCTGTGCTTTACTCTGTCTGTTTCCTGAGGTAGGGCACTAAGGAAAATTGAATTCTGGTCTCTGTAGGGCTGAGTACATTTTGAAGATGTGTGCTTGCCCAGTTGCAAATCAGCCCTGCTCTGCTGACTAGAAAAAGTCTATAGGCACACACAGCCTGGCAATGTTGGTATTTTGGATGCACTCACACACTGCTGCACAGAGGTACCCCATGAAACACCGTCAGGGAAGCTCCAGAGTGCACTGAGGGACCTCCTCTGCTGCAGCACAGGGCAGTGCAGTGCGTGGTTGGGCCTGAAATGGACCACAGTGTTCTCTTATGTTTGTTCCTCAGGGAATCTTAAGATGAAGCAGAACATTTGCTTGGGGAAGATCAAGTATACAGCTATGCCTGCCTGATGAAGGGAGAGGGAATGAAAACTTGCTTAGTCTCATAGGAGCCAGTAGATTCAGCTTACGGGGCCAGAGGCTGCCATTTTCTGTATAATTTTCTGTTTTGCCTTTTTCTGTGCCTGCTTAAAATTTATGGTGAAGGACTTTTGGGACAGGGAGGAGGGAGGAGGTTCTAGTTCTTCAAAAAGGACTACTTTTAGGTGTATTTCAGCACCACCTGGGAGTGCTGCATGAGCAATGCCCTGTGACTGGATGTGTACACCCTGGATCCAGAGGGATCCCCACAGAGGGATCCCCACAGAGGCTGACAAGATTGAGACCATATCAATATAGACTGTGTTGGTTGGTGGTTTAAGTACTAAGACACCTGACAACGAGCTGAGATGTCATTATGAGAGACTGGCAAATCTAATGGAGGTAAAATGACAGTGTTTTCAAAGATGTGTTGTTATTTGTAGTTTCTTACACATGACATTTTAGCATCCTTGTTTCCTGACTTGATTTTTTATTTTAATTTTGAGGATGTGCTTCCTGCCATTAGAGAACAAGTGTTGCTTTCTTTGTTTTTCATTTTTTTTGGTAATATTTTTTTAATTGTATATTTTCTCCCTTGCTGCTTCCTGAATATTTTTTTGCAGTTGCTCATTGGACACAACAAAAACACTTACTTATGGCCACACAACTGTTGATTCTGTCTTCAAAAAGGAAAGTATGCATTAAAGATGCAAAGCTATTTAATGTTTAATATGGTGGTTAGAGAATTGGTTTTATACTGAGGTGCCATTAAAATAACCTGCTTTTTCATTCCCTTACTAACCTGGAGAACAACTGTAATGGGGGCAGAAATGTGAAGAAACAATATGAGTCATTGTTTTTGCTTCTACCTTTTTCTCTAGCCATATCATTTGATTAAAGTAGGTGACTCATTTACATCAGATGTTACCTGTGCTCCAACAGCTGCATGTATAGAAGAACAATTTGCATTTTAAATAACCTGCAAAATGTTTACTTTATGCCTGTTCCGGGACTGAGTCACTTGCAACTCTTGGCAGCTTCTGTTGCATTCTTGTTTCCATTTTCTAGAACCTGACATGAGTTGTGCTGAGAAGATGTTGTCTCCTCACACCCTTCCAGTGATGGGTTGGTATCCTTGTAGAGGTTCACACTGTCATTTATTTTACCACCTCCTGATCCACGATTCTCAATGCAGGGTCTATTATAAGGCAGTATTTTTAGAGACCCTTCTAGCCAGGGGAAATATAATGGCTTTTTATAAAGCAGTTTTGGCACTGGTTCATGAAACGCATCTGTTTGTTATTCTAGGTCAGTACTGTATGTATCTTGATAGTGCAGTGAGGCTAGTCGGGTGGTCCCCATGTTTATGCTCTCTGTGCTTTCTTAGCCCCACTCCTCCTTCTGCTGCTCCTACACACTGACAGAAGCAACTTCCTGGTATCACTTCACAGCATCTCACTTCATTAGCTGCTATCCAGGATGTGAGAACAATATATTTTCAGGATATTCTTCTTAAAGCTGACATTTCTTTTAGTGCTAGTGGTAAAAGATTATTTCATTTCTCTTTCTGGGCCATCACCTCCATCCACTGTTTTGACAGGCCTTTTTATTTGTGGTAAACTCCTGGGAGGAATGAAGTGATACTCATCACGAGTATGGGTGGCATGATCTAGAATTTTGATTTAGGTTCTGAAAAAGTGTAATGTTAGCAAAGTTCAAAACCTCTGTGGCAGGCATAGCTTGTGCATCACTTCAACATTGTGGTATGCCCCAGCTGACAGCTGGCTGGTTCGTCAGAGTATCTGAAGGAGATGAGTAAAGCAAAACATACTCTTGTAAAATTTCAGGCAACACCAGAGCCACTTGCAGAAAGCTGCTTGAATTACATACCTTTAAGCAGTTGTCCATATTTAGTGACTAGATTTAAACCCACCTTAAAGGTGGATCAATTTAGTCAAGTTTCTTAGTGTGTCCAACACAGATGGGGACAGAACTACAATTGGAAAAAAAGACCCTGTTCAAATGCTTTCCCAGAACTCATCCAAAACCTAGATTTGGTGGCTGTGAGGCTGAAGGTAGCTGTCAGCATGAGCTGTGGGTCCTGGGTTGCAGGGTGGAAGAGGTGCTGTTTCACATCACATCCGATGGCAAAGCAGTGGCAGTGGTTCTCTTTGTTACAGCTCTCAGGAACCTGACAGACCTCAGGCTGCCACGGTGCCTGCTCTTTATCTGCACTGATCTGCATGTCCGTGCAGTTTCCAGTTCGCTCTCCTTTTAGTGTTGTGGGTTTTGTTGTACAGCCTTGCACTTTGTTCCGAAGGTGGTGAGGTCTGTGGTGAGGTACATCTGGGTGAAAAGGGAACCTTGTTGCTCAGATCAGAAGTCAGAAAACCACCCATCTCTCTGCTCTGGGATTGATGCTCTCAAAATGTTGCAGTTCCTCTTGAGGTCTTGCTCTTTGGCAGCGAGAAGCTTCAGATAATTTGTTCCATTGGTGAGAAATGCACCTTTCAGGTGGAGGGGTGAGCACCTCACGCATCTTTCCATTTCTTTCATGGTGTTCTTTGAGCCCTTTTGATGACAGACAAAAAAAAACCTACCTAAGAATTCAGACAGCAATTCATCAGTACCACAGGCTTTAGCCCAGATGTTGGGTTGAAGAAGAAAAGAAAGCCTGAATGCAAATGGCAGTCCTGCCTCAAAACTTGTATATCCCAGGATGATTTTGGCTATTTTTGTGGGTTAATTTATTCAAAATGATAAAGAGTGACATCTATGATGCCATCTGCTGCTGACTCCAAAGTAGGGTGGGTGAAAAGATTACTTAAAATTCCCCAGTTAAGTGAAGAACTGAGGAAGCTTTCTTGTAGTGATCAGAGCATCAAAGTGGCTGATGCTGTATGAGAAGAAAATTTATGATTTTTGGACTTACTTAAGCTTTTCATGACTAGAGTAACCCACTTTGCAAACTTAACAAATGTCAGATTCTCTTTTTATTGAAAAAATTCTCTAGTTGATGCAAAGGACACATTTTTGACAGCTGAAGGAATATGAGAATCTAGAAAGGGTGAAACCCAGAATACGCTCTAGACATTGACCTCATTATCTGGGAGGGTGGATTTTAGGGGTAAAGGGAAATTTTGGGTGGTTGGATAGGTAGCTGTTAACGTGTGCCTTTATTTCCTTTTGCACTTGTATTTCCCCAAAAAACTACAGATTCCAGTCACAAAGAGCCTTACCAAGCTGTCTGGGAGCTAGGAAAATGTTGTTTTTCAGTCCTAAGATAGGGTTGATGAGGGAGAATATTCATGCTGTGGGAGAACATGATAAATAAAGCAGCTGATTTTGATACATTTTATGCAAATATGGGAGTTATGGGAAAACATGATTCTCCATCATATTAAGCAAGACTTGTTTACAACATAAATTGAAGTACAGAATTTTGCAAGAAGCCCAAGGCAGACAATTTTTGGCAGAAATCAATAGTACAAGTTAAGACAAATAATAATTTGGGGGGATTTAGGAACTCAACTCAGCATGACTAGGTCATTATCAAGAGTTAGTGTATCCTGTCCTAGGTTCACATTAATATTTTTGCATCAATTTTAAAATTCAAACTATCAGGAAGAGGCAACAAGCATAACCAAATGAAATTTGCCTTATGCTTATAGAACTGAAGCAGCTACTTTGTAATAATCTATTTAGGCCATCGTGATAATATTAAATCCCATCCTGGTCAACCTTACATGTAACTTGTAGTTTCAGAATGATGTTGAGGAAAAGTTTAGGAATCATTTGTACTGCATACACTGACAAAGTTCAAATCTGCCTGAAAAACAATTCCGTTTATAAAATAGATGGGCATATGGAGAAGAAGCATGTGTCAGAATATAGTCTGTCATTTCTAATGTGAGTTTATACCAAAATATACACAAAATAAGAACCTGCTTGTTTTATACTGGACTAAAAGACATTATTCCCCACCAACTCATGCAGCATGGCTGAAGTAAGTTCTTGTAATAGCCCAGCCTGATTAAGTGTGAAAGGGGAAACCCTGGGAATACCATGGTTTACAAATATAAACCATGTGTTCTACATGTCATTTACACATGGCATAGTTTCTGAGACAAAAGCTTTATAATAATATATTCAGACTTGGGTTCAGGCTTAAAAAAAAGAAGAAATTACATGTGATGACAATCTTCATGGTTGGCTAAGTAGAAATTTAACTCCAAAGAACTGCAGCAAAGTATTTAATGCATGTTTTGCAGCAGCTAGACCAGCAGCTGATGGTGAGATCTGCTTCGTGGTTTGCTGCTGAGTATTTTAGTTTCTCAAGGCCCTTTGGCATTTAGCACTTCCTGCTGCTCTGTGGCTCCTAGCAAGTAATCACTTAATATCAGACCGCATGCCAAGTATGAGGGCTGAAGAAGTGATTCAAAGAGTAGCTGAAGAAAAATTGTTCTTCTCTTACTGAATGTAAGCAACTTTTTCTAAAAAAGCTTTTGTTTTGGTTTTAAAACCTAAATGTTTAATTAGCCAAATCCATCATTAGCATAAATAGTTTATCTTTCTTTCCCACCTCACTCCTGCATGTCCTTCTCTTTTTGCCATTGTTTCCAGAAAAAGCATGCACAACTTATGGTCAAAAAACTGGGGAGAATTAGCAGGTTTTTTAAAGGTTCATGAAAAATTTACATTAAATTACATAATTTACATAAAATTTATTTAGGCTTTTTGAAATCATAATCTTTCCAGTGCCAGAAATCCTGCAAGATTTCAGCTTTCAATAACACCAATACTAGTTATGTTTCTGAATTTTCACTAACTCTCATTGAATATGCTTTATCAGAAAGCAAACATATTTTTACTGATAATCTTTTATTTTTCTTCCTTTTCCCCTAGCATTTTACCTAGCATGTTCCTACTTTTAACAAATGCAGAAATTGTTTTTTCTCAGGTACAAACTGAGTGGCACAAAAGGAAAAATATCCTGAAGAAAATAGAAAATTCTGACTTCAATGTTCTGAGTTCATTCACTTCTCACTTTATCTTTGAAATTGTCAGTCTTAAATCCCACCACAACAAGGGGTATCCATTCATGTGGAAAGCACTGTGATCTTCCTGAAATGCAAGCAGAGTTTGTAGGTACTTCCCTTGGTGGTGAGCTGAAAAAACTTGTTCCCCATCTTGAGGTTTTGATGCAGAACTGGACTTCTAAGACGGTGTGTTGTACAAATTCTGTTTGTGTCTTAGATGTTGTCACGATTTTTGAGTTTTGAAACAGTGAAATATTAGTAAATTTTATCAGCATCAAGGATTTAGTAAAATGGGCTTGGAATTCAGCCTGAAGCTGCAAAGCTGCCATGCTTTGCAAGTTGGCCGCACTCTCAGGTGGAGGGAGAGCTCCACAGTGGAGCTACAGAGCAGCTTAAACCACTGCATCCTTTGCTGATGAGACACTTTTCTACCCTCTCCCCTTTCTCTCACATTTCATGACACATGTTTCTGACACATCCTGCATTGCCCTTCACATTTCTCATGCCAGGCTCTATTCAGAGAAATACAGGACCTAAGAGAGTGGGGCTGGGAGGGAAATGTGGAAGAGGAAGCATTCAACCACAGATGGCAGCGTGGTGACACTTCACACGAGATAAAATATTTTTTAAAATCTTTTCAAAATAATTATAATATTTTTACAATATTTTTACAATATTTTTCAGACAATGTAACAGTTATTTTGAATTAAATATGTGCATTGTAGCTTGGTCCACATTTTCTAACATTTGCACAATTTACAGTATCCAGAAGAAAATTTGTTTAGAGAGAGTGGACTCCCATTAAAAGCAGATGCTTTTTGTTTCCCTTTAACTTCTGGCATGACTTCAGTCTCACACACATATTGTGGTGGCTCCTACTTGGGGAATTTGCCCAGTTGCACAGCACCTCATACTATTTCCCCCTGGATGGATTCATCAGTCAGCAGCTCTGTTTTGGCACCTTTACCAGGTTCTTCCTATCCAAAGTATACTAGAAGTAAGAGTCTTTCTTACTTTCTTTCTTTCATCTTTCTTCCTTTCAACTCTTTCTTGCTTTCATCTTCTGCCCAGTCTTTCACTCCCCTCTTTCCTACTAACTTCTTTTCTGCCTTCTCCATAGCTTCCATAGCAGTTAATGTCATTTATATTTTGTTGATAGCCTACACATCACTTTGGGTGATCCTCTGCCGAGGTCTGGTTAGGTACATGTGAGGTTGCTGTATCCTGCCCATCTGAGTCTAATACACTGAGATCTGAAGGGACTAGGAACCTCCAATTAATGACATTAGGTTTATAAAATAATAATGCAATCCTCTGCAATTAATATCATCAAGTAAATAAACAGTAAGTTTATTTTCTGTCTGTCACAGAGAGATAAAGGTCAGAATTTGTACAGGCTAAGCAGAGATTCCTTAAGAATTCATTGGGAAAGGGTAAAAGATCTCCTAAAAATTCTGAAAGAAAGGGTTGCTAAGTATTAGGAATGAAGGAGAAGTGCTTCAGAGCCTTTCCAAGATAAAGCCTAGCACAATGGCAAGGATCAGGAAACATGAACTCTGCATCATCCTTACTTTATTTAAGGTTATTAAGTTAAGTTTCTTTGAATACAGTTTTTTCCTGGTAAGAGTTTTGTGAAAATCAACTTTTCCTTTTTTTCTGTAGATCCCGATTTCAGGCATGTTTCTTAATTTTCAGGAGAAATATCTGACAAAAAATTTTGAAAATGGTAAATTGTCACTTCAAAAAATTAACTGAGGTTTCTATAACTTTTCATCATACAGATTTTTGGTGTAGGGTTTTTTTCTTCTAGTTTGGGAATAAGGAAGAGGAAATGAAGCAGCAGAGAAGTGCCAGAATTTCCCCGCCACAGAAATGTGATTATCCTGAGGGATCCTGTCCATCAAGTGCACACCCTTCCAAGGCAAGGATAACCACTGCCAGATTCCTTTACAAATTATTGGATATCAAAATGTGCAAATGCCTTCTTGACAGAGGTGTGGAATATATCAGAGAACCAGACTGCAAAGAGCATGTTGAGCAAAGCTCTCCCTCCAGAGCATGTGTGTTTGCTTTTCTTGTTTTTGGGGGTAGAATCACAGGTTTTAACATATGTCTGTGACTAAGACACACATTACTAAAGAAAATTACAGCCACTGAGTAGAATTGGTATTGAGGTATTGTTTTGCATCCTCTACAAGCACAGTAAAGAGGGGTTGTGGTGCATTTGCAATTGAATGTGCCCTAATTGCAGGCCTTCTTTGTGTTCAAACACAGGCAGCTATATTTAAACTTTATGAGTGAAAGGATAATTAGCAGTCATCTGCTTGCCACTTTTTAATTTAAGTCCTCTCTTGCCCAGTGTCAGGGCTGCCAGTAAATGTTAGTGGTTTAAACCACCAATGAAACTGTGACTTTTTATCTGAAAAAAGATTAGTGATACCAAGGCGTAGCACAAAAAGGCAGAGTCTGCAAGACATAATTCTGATTTTTATTCTGATTTAAAGCAGTTTTGGCAAGATCAGAAGGGTTGGATTTGAAATATGTTATTTTGCTTACACAGCCAGAGCCAGAGTAATTGATCAGGGACTAGTGGACATCCCAAACCAGGGTAAGAACTGCTTCAGTTCCAAGGATGAAGCACGGCAAAGCTCCCTTTGTTACTTAGGTTTATAGGAACCTCTGCCTGTGTTTCTGAGTAGACTCTCGACTCTGTATCCTTAGGAGTGAGCCAAGAGAGAGAATTACACCTCCCCAGGGGCATGGCATCTTTCTTCCAGCTGTCTGACTTTTGAGCCCTTAACATTTTTTTTAAAATCATGGTGCCTTCCTGTTATGTCTTCCTGCAAACAAAAGTGAGTGGCAAATTTCACATCATGTTTATTTTAGTGAAGAGCAACTAAAAAAAAAACAACTCTGCCACCCAGCTATTTAAGTATTTGGAGACAAATCTGCTATGAATTTTGCCTTTCTTTAGAAGTCGAGATAAACAATGGCTTTTGATCTACAAATAGCAAAAATCGTTTTGGGGAAAGATTTCCAAAATATCGATGCAGTAATTTTCAGAAATTTCTCATATTTAGCTGGTCATCTTGGGATTTGTCTAATGGGATTTTCCTGAAGCAAACTGGTGAATGTGTGTGCAATTTTGTAGGCGATTTCAGCTCTCAAGCCACAAGCCTCTCTGTGGTGCAGATGTTTATCACTGGCCACATGGCAAATGAGAGCCTTGTACACACTCCTGCATGTAGTGGTCTACCTGGAAGAAGCTGTGAAAGCTACGCCCTTGCAGTGCAGCACTTGCCAGGCCTGGAGGGAATGAGCAGAGTGAATTACTTCCCTCCACCTACAGGGACCAAAGACTTCAGGACTTCAGATGTGCTGCCTGCCCCTTTTTTGGCTCTGAATCAAATAGCTGTCCTGATGATCACCAGATCCTGGAAGAAAGTTTCCCCCCTTGAAATTTCCATAGGGATTTCTTTTTTTTTCAGTGACTGCTGTGGAGGCAGTGCCAGGCAGCTCCACAGGTTTGCCTATCCTTGGGTGAGGGAAGATGGCACACCATCTCAAATAGCAAGGTAATTGCCTAACAGCAGCTAAGGCATTACTTTGAAATCACTTTTAATTCAAGCTGGGTTAAGTAAAATGCAACCAAAGCACTTCTTTTTATAATTTCTAAAGTAATTTAGTTGCTGGTCTTTTAAAAAGAGAAAGGAAACATCACAGACAGCGTAAGTGCTGGCAAGATATTTGTAACCAGTCTGCTGAATACAGGGGGAGAGCAACCCATCAGACTTTACCTTGGTGTCAGCAGTTTAAAGATTTTCCATGCTTCTTTTCCTACGTCTTCTGTGAGGTTTGTAATAATATTGTCTGTTTTGGACGGCTTTGCATTTCAGTAGGAATTTGTAATTTATTGAAATTTTAAATTATGTCTTGCTGACAACAAAGAAGTTGTTATCCCATTAATTTCTGGTGAGTGGAAGTAACTCAGTCGAGTGCACAGCTTTTGCAACTTTATTGCATTATTATATAAAGTCTGTGGGGAAAAAGATATTTGTTCCGCTCATGATAGGCCAAGATTGGAAAAGTGCTGTAAGCACAGGAGGGGATGTGTGAAATTTCTTGGGAGTGATATTTATTGGGCTGGGAAATGGCCTCCCAGGAGGAACAGTGAAAGTTGCTCTCCTTTAAGTTCTGGAAGCACTTGAAACCAGAGCTGGAAACATACTAAAAGTACGTGAAAATAAACTTTTTACAGCAACAATGAGCAGGGTCTTTTGCAGTCGCGAGTGTTTTGTTTGGGTTTTTTTGGTTTGGTTTTTTTATTGCTGTGTTTAGGCCAAGTCAGGAATGACAGTAAAGGGACAGAGAACTGAGTATACAAGCCAGCCATCTGCCAGACTCATGGGGCAAAGGAAATAAAGATGGATCTTGCTTTGTTAGTGGATGGAAGAACCACCTCCATGACCCACCCTCAGTGGCAGTGTGTCCTCTCTGCCTCCTTTAAAAGCAGACAGAAGCAAAAGATGGAAAGGAATTCTCCCAAGCAGCAAACAAATAACTGACAATTAGATAAGCAAAATGAAAGGGCAAAGCCAAATCCACCCTTAGTATTTGGATGAGGATTCTGTTACACACAGTTTTATCCTAAGCTTAAGATAAAGGTATATTTAGATGATTTTGGGTGAATACTTAGAATATTTTGATGAATTCTAGACAATGGGGTTTTGACAGTGAGAAGTACTTTAAATAAACAAGCTTAGTCTGCTTTCTGAGACAATCACCTTCTTTAAAGATATCAAAGAGATATCTTTAAAGATTCAGGCACTAATTAATGAAGTGAATTCTAATATTTATTAGAACTCCATACCTCTCCTTCAATGAACTTGTCTCAGTTATATATGCCCTACAGAGAAAATAAATCCCAGAAAATGAAACTTCATGCATATCATGTATGAAGTGATATTTGATACAAAATGTTTTCATACAAATGTTGATTATCATAATAAAAGGAGAGAGGGGAAAATCCAGAAAGAACTCTGCAAATGGCAATATGCATCTCTCTCAGACTCAGAATTAGATGCTTCAAACTATGCACATTTATAAGAAGGACTAGATTTTTAAAAAAAACCATTCAAATGTTTTCTGATTCTAATAATTTTACATGTCAATAACAGCTATCAAAATATGTGCACTTGGCAGTAGTCCTAACTCCATTTGTTAATATGAGTTTAATCTATAGAAGCAGAGTTGTAAGAGTAACTCTTTTTGCAGAATTTGGGTTTCCTGCAATTTGGCCAGTCTAATAATTATACCAGGGAAAAATCAAAAGCCAAGTTCAATGGCATTTGGTAGATGCCAGATATCTGTGAGATTCATTCTGATGTTGAAGACTCCTGTAGGATAAAGGCTGGTATGGTTCAAGGAACCAAAATTCCTTGTTTGTCTTGTAATGAAATACTTCTCTGTGCCAGTCTGAGGGATGTAACATCCCTAAGTGGATTTTTCTGGGCCCTGGAATTTTTATAATAGCACTGAACATTGGCTGAGTCATGTGGCTAGCAGGCACTGAAATAAATGCTGCCACAGAACTGCAGGACAGTTTTTATTAGCTGTATATTTTTTCTGTAAAATTGCAGTAGATTCTCCTGCTGGGAATTCACGGCACACGAGGAAGAAGAGCATGTCAAGGGTGCCCTGCACATAGGCAATGAGGTGCTCTTGGGTATGATAACGTGTGTATGTATGAAAAAATAGCTACCCAGCCTCAGTTCAGTGCAGTCCATTTAAGTGACATTTTTCTAAACCACTGAAATATAAATACCAGACTGGTGGGGCCTTACTTTCTCTGCTAGAAAATACAGATACACAGCCACAGGGAAGGAAGGAACTGCTCAGTGGCTATTGAGTATCTCCAAGAGAAATGCTGACAACTGGCCACAGGGACCCTTGCTCTGAACAGGGCAACAGGCTTCAGTCACTGCACTTTGAGATTGCCATGGAAGGAAAAGGGGCTGGGCACCCCTTTCCTTTCCCTCTCAAATCTATGCTGTCATCTTTCCCTCCCATTTCTATGATTTGAGGTAGTGTGAGTAGATAATACAGACTTTTTGATCTCTCTGCAAATGCATTGGCTTTGAGAGCAGGAGGAGATGCAGCAATTCCAGTAGACCAAGCACCCTTCAGTGAGGATGCTAAGCCAGAGGGGTCCAGCCAAGCCATCACTGTGACTGCATCCCACCCAAGCTTCCCTGTCAGGTGCTGTGCAGCCCCTTTGAAAGGCAGGAGTGCACTGCCAGTGAAGGCTGCTGCCATGGGTCTGGCCTTGTGACTTCATTGTGACTTTCCAGTGCTTAACATTGTTTTGGTTTGGCTCTTACAGTCACATTCTCAGTTGTGGGGGTTTTTCCTTCCTGTGGCTGCTGGACTTCTTTGGTGTTGAAAGCTTCTGAAAACACAATTCTCCCATGCTTGGGCATTCAGAGGTTTGGAGAAAGAGGCAGAAAAATTGCTTTTTTTTTTTTTTTTTTTTTTTTTTTTTTTTTTTTTTTTTTTTTATTCCATGAGAAGTTATAATATGCTTTCTACTGCATCTCCATGTTCCTGGAGGCTTGATTCATGATGTTGGTGCACTTGTGGTTGGCAGTGCAGCTATTGACTTCAAAGGGTCAAAGTAAAGGTTTGGGCTGGAATAGATTGCTGCAGCTTTTATCCCAGGAAGGATTCTTTACAACACTTTACAAAGATGAGGTGACCTGAAGTTAAGTATCACATTCCTGTAGAAGGCAAAAGTCCCTTTGGGAGCAGACTGGCATTTTTCAGTTCCAGCCTCTTAAGAAAATCCTGATGCAAGCAGGGATGAGATGCATTAACAGGGATGAGATGCATTAACAGGTTTTGTGATTGGCCAGGGTCAATAAGGATCAAAATAAATGTGAGATTGTTTTCCAAAGGAAATTAGACAAAGAGCAAGCACAAAGCATCTACAGCAATTCCAGAGTAGGTAAAAATACACAGCAGTTTCTAACTTTATCCTGTGAAAGCCCTATGAAGGTCCACTTGGTGATGTGGGAGTCTGCAGGCAGCCAGCCTTCAGAGAAGAGGATCTCCTCATGGGAGGAGAGCCCTGCTTTGGCTCCTTGTTACTCAGTAAGGACAGAAAGAGGGATGGGGGGGGGGTGGGGTGGGGGGGGGGGGGGGGGGGGGGGGAGGAAGAGGATGGGATTGTCCATGATTATCTGTGATTGAGGGGGGGGTGGAGGTGGGGGATGGGTCGTGGGGGGGGGGTATAATTGTTTCCATTTGACTCCTTCCTCTGCTGCATGTGAGTGGGAGAGAGGAGTCTACTAGCTCTTCTTCTCTGGTGTGAGCAGTATTATCTCCCTCCACACAGCTAGGCCTTTTATTATGGTACCAAGAGGAGTAGGAAGGGCCAGGAGAAATCAAGACAAAAAAGTACTGACTCATATAGCAAAGAATATTTGAAATGGTTTAAAATGTAAAAGATCCCCATCAGAAACAGAAGAAATTACTTTACTGAAAATTTTGATAGCTTTTTTTTATGTTAGTCTGCCCTTATGTCCACAAACAGAGCAAATGATTTCTTTATCTAGAAAAATCCATTGATTTTGCTCTGCTTCTTTCACTTTATCTCCAACAAATGACCTTTTAGCTCAGCATCTCTGATTCCTGTTCAGTAGAAAATCTTTATTCTCCAGGTCTTTTGTATTATGATGTCCACCAAGTGTGGGAAAAGTAGGGATGCTCTCCATCTAGTAACAATTACTGTAGGAGTCCATCTGCCTATGGTGGCCAGCAGAGATGACATGCTGGACCCTTACCAGCTCCAGTTCTGCTCTGCTATAGATATGAGAATTGTCCATAGACTGAGATTTTCCAACAGGTCTGTGGAGGAATCTGAAAATAGTGACAAACCACAGCAAATGACGAGGTTGGTGGCTTTAAACAATTTGTTTGCATTATAGTAATTGCCTAAAGAAAGCATCACTTATGTGAGCAATCTTTTTCATTTTTTTTTCCTGTGTAATGAAGGTGTAAAGTAATGGAGCTTTCTTCTGCTATTGTTTGTGCTATTTCCTGTCCTACAAGGCCCAACAGCTTCAGTGACCTTCCTGCAGGGGTAGGGAAATGGGAAAAATTTGGAAAAGCCAAGCTTTTTGGATTTTGTGACTATGTTTATGTTCATCAATATATGGCCAAAACAGAATATATTGCCCAGCAATAAGGTAGATTTAACCCCCTTATGCCTCCTGTTTTGTTATATCTTCCTTACTCTAGTCATTTTTGATAGGACTTTAGGGTTAAGAGCACCCTTAATGTAATTACTGCAGCATCTTGCCTTGTCACCATCCAAAGAGCTTCCCCTGAGCCCAGCCACACACTGAATGTGCTCCCAAATTCCCCCTCTGCCTTCAGACCCATTTGCTGTGCCTCCCATCATGTGTGTCCTGCACAGCCTGGTTAGGAGCCTTCACCTGCCCTGCCAGGGGCTGCTGGGGAGCCCTGGGCTGGGGAGAGGTTCTGTGCCAGGGAGGAGCTGCTGTGCGGGGCTGATACACTAGATGGAGTGGTTGTGATGCTGAGCTGCAGAACCTGCTGAGCTGCAGAACCTGCCTCCTGAGCTGCAGAACCTGCCTCTCTGTGCTGGTTTTTTGCCTGGCTCAGGCACCTGCCCACAGACAGGATCTGAAATACAGGCTTGTTTGTAGGGAGTGAGCAGCGGCGGATTGCCCTGAGCTGGTTTTGCCTGGTTTCTGCTCCTTCCCAGAGGAAGACACAGCAGGGTCTTCATTAGTTTCAGTGCCTTAACTGTCTTTAAAGGCACAAAGCTGGAGTGGGATGGGATGGGATGGGATGGGATGGGATGGGATGGGATGGGATGGGATGGGGACGATGTGTCAGCATTTTAAATTTCCTAATGCTCCCTTCTCCCCACCCACCTTTTTTTTTTTTTTTTTTTTTTTTTTTTTTTTTTTTTTTTTAAATCCATAAGATGTCTATTTAAACAACCCAAAATGTTATCATCAGCCATTGCTCTTCCCTCAGCCAAGGTAATGCTGCAAGCTTGGCATTATCGGTCGTGCTGGTGAAATTGGATCTCCCTGTTGTATTGATGTACTTTGGTCAGGGCTTGTGGGTTCTGCATCGATCTGTCAAAGAAACTGCTGAGGAGTGAGGGAGCAAGGTCTGTTGTCTGTGTTGTTTGGGAACTAACAGAAGCTCCTATTTTTTGCCAGCAGCTTGTTGCACACTTGGATATTGATTCATTATGAGGGAATCAGGCTTTAATTAGCACCAGGTTTTCCAGTATTTGTGCAGAGTGCTTTGACCCCAGTCCACAGCCAGTCTGCAAAGGCAGACCCTCAGTCTGAGTTGCATATATTACATAGTCTTCTGAGAAAGAAATCATTAAAATAATTGGACTAAAATTTCTGTGTGTGCTGGACATGAAGTACTATTTTCTAAAGCAAAATTCAGTTGGATCTAAATAAAATGTGTTCAGAAATACATCTAGGCCTTGATTAGCATTGTGCACTTAAGTATCCTGATGGCTTCCTGGCCTGGTAGACATTTAGATTTGGTACATGCAGCTCTAAGGGCAGATGCAGAATCCCTTGACTAGACTGAGTGAGGTGGAAAATATTAATTCCTTCTTCCAGCCTGGAAATTCCAACATTGGAAAGACTTTCCCCAGAAGCCTAAAAGAGAGACATCACTCATTCTTTCCAACCTCAAAACAGTTTTATGGCAGGAAAAATCTTTTGTTTTCCTTTTTTCTTTTTTCAATTTCTTTTCTTTTATTCTTGGAGGAGGAGGGCCTGGTAGATTTTTGCTTTTAGACTGTATGTCATGGAAAATAACCCCACAGTAATGTTAAGTGGTTCATATACAATTGATAAGTATCAAAGATATCATCAAAGTTTTCATGTATACCAGTCCATCTGGTATACATGAAAACATGCAAGAGAAATTTTTTTCTACATGAAATAATAAAGATTATAGATAGTCGATATATGACTAAAAGTAAGCTAAAGCAGTTTTCCCATGACATATCACCAAATGAAACATGAAAAGAGCACTCTTACTCACTTACCAAAACATTTCTCTGTTATTTATTCAATACTGCCTGAAATGAACATAAAAAATGACTCAGTGAAAAATGACTGTGTCATTTGATAGAATGTAATCCATGTCAAGAAAATGACATCTGTAAGTCCTGGCCATCTCCCACATATATGTGCAGATGAATAAGGAGAGAGAGGGAGAAACTTAAAAAAAAGAAAAAAAAGCCTTTAAATAGCTCTTCTCAGCCAGGTCCCAGGTGAGTAGAAGTCTTGAGCTGTCATACTCTTCCTGCCATGCCTGAGCATCCATTGCAGCACCTGCAAGACTAAGGAGCCAAAGTTCCTTCATTCCACAGCATCCACAAGAAATTCTTGGTGTGTTTCAGCTCCGGTGGCTCAAGAATATCTGGGATTGCTGCAGGTTTTCTGAAAGCTTTGGGCAGGCTCTGTTGCAGAGCAGCGTGGTAGAAATTCTTCATTCCTGGACTCTGGGGGAGATAGCATTGTGTAATTCCATCCAGGTCTTGAAATGTGTAATTGATCATATTCTTACGTCAGGATGAAAAACACAGTTTCTTAGTTGGTTGGTTGGTTGGTTGGTTGGTTGGGGTTTTTTGGTTGTTTTGTTGTTGTTGTTGTTGTTTTTCTTATTTTGTGTGGAGTTTTTTGTTGTTTTGTTTGGGGTTTTTTGCTTCTTTTGTTTAGGCTTTTTCATTGGTTGGTTGATTGTTTGATCTGGGTTTTTAAATGAATTTTAAAATTATGCACTAATCTGGTTTGGATTCAGATAAAACATTGACCTAAAGATACAACTAGTAGGGTGGTCTACTATGTTGCTTGTTGCAGCCTTAGAACAACATAATACCCAAATTCTTTCTTTTAAACAGATTAACTGTTTGGCCTCCTTCCAAAGGGATTTCATTCCTGATTTGGGCTTAAAAACCTGTGGGAGATATATAGCAGAAAATCTTCATGTTCTGGCTAAGCACTTTAATGTTTATCTATTTCAATTGACATTTCATTTACAAAATAAAAATATTTCAAATACTTTTTTGTCAGCATCCTTCTATAATATTCTCTTTCTTAGTGAAGGAAAGAAGCTTAAACTTCTCACCACCCTGCAATGCAAAGAGAAGGGCAACATAGCTCTGAAATATTCAACCACCAGCTTTAGTGAGCTTTTTCTTCTTGCTCTCAAGAGGGCACCTTTCCCTGCCGTATCTAAATATGCTCTCCAGTCAAATTCAAGCATCATGTTCTTGATGAAATGTTGTTATTTTTAGAAATAAATAAAGCAGGATACATAATTTCCCTTCCTACCCCTTTGTTGATGCTTTTATGGAAAGACCTGTGTTCAGAAGTTAATTGCAGCATCCCAGATTGTGCACAAAATAGGCACTGCAACTGCCAGTGGGTGCTATTGTAAGGGGAAAAGAAAAGGAACAATGCCATACAAATGTCACTTCGGGGTTCTTTTTACATCTTATTCCCACCCCAGGAAAAGAGCACTGACTTGCTTGCCACAAAAGGGATTAAATGGCCTTGCATGACACTCTGGGAAGGGATGCCTTGGTGAAAGGCATGTTACAGTAAACAGGGTGTTTTGGGTAACAGCTAAGGAAGGAGAGAAACTTCAAAAACCAATTTGCCATGTGGATTCGATCCCCTCTTGAACTTTCACACAACTTTATGTGCTGTTTCACTTAGGATGAAAAACTGATAATAGAAATGTCTTCAATTTCTTCCTCTGTCAATACACCAAGTCTGTTTCCCAAAAATAACAGGAGTCAAACAAAAGGGCATAATTTCACTGTTAGCAGCACAGTCTTTTTCAGCTGGTGTTTGGCCATAGGTTTTCCTCAGGGTGCATTTCCAGAATTCCCCTGGCATCCCTGTTGCCTCTTTGGTGAAATTCTCTGGCCTTTCTGCCTTTCTTCCCCAGATATGCACACTTCTGTGCAAAGCAACCAAGCAGTCTGAACCAGATTTACAACGTGTTGTTGATTTCATTGTAGTGCATCTTTCAGCACTGGAAGTTTTTATGTTGTTGAATAAACAGTAGTTTATCCTCTGGCTCTGTGCTACATGTGGAGTACAGTTGGAGTTTTGACTCAGAATAAAAAGGTTTGGGATGCTGAATTATCAGCATTATTACCTAAAATGACTCCAGGGTTTCGCTTCTGCTATACTGACTAGCTGTGGCCTAACAAAAGTACAGCCTATGGTGACACAGTAACATTCTGAAGTGGAAAATATTCACCTTGTCTATTCATTCAGCAAACTTTTTCTAATGCATGTTTTCCCAACACCTGCATGTGGCACATCTCTACCTTGCCAGTTTGCCTGAAGTACTTTGCTGATATCAGCCAGACTCTGTGTTTGTCACACACGGTTTACAGTAAGTTCTGGCAAGCACACTAGCTACTAAATAAGATTAAAATAACTGGTGTTGTTAATGAGCTTCTGCAGGTAAATATGTATTTTATAATAATTAAAATATACCCATCCTTTCAGTACCTTTGAGGTGCATCTGGACATCTGTTGCTGGTATTAGAATATCATCAAGCTGCACAAGCTAAAGTGGTCCTCTATGTGGCACCTAGAGCAGTTCAGGACAGGAATTGAGCAGAAATCAAATTGATCAGACATTCCTGTAACTGACCAGAGTGCTGAGAGTTAAAATACATATACACCAGCAATCAATTCACCACACTTTCTGCGCTTTAATAGGTGAAGTCAGTCTCTGACTGTTCGTCGTTTAAAAGAAACATCCTTTGGGGGGAGTGTGAGGCACCTTGTATAATATCTGGAGCTGTGATTCTAGTCCAGCTGGATCCCTTGAGGAGGTGGATCATGCAGACAAAGCTCTCAGTCATAAATCTCTCCCTCTGAGTCAGGAAAGAGCAGGAGAAATAGATATGGGAAAAAAAGATGTTTTGTTTCAGGGGTCTCTACTGGCAGAACACAGACAGACCCCAACCAGGCATGCTGGGCACTCTTTGCAGTTACACAGCCCATTCAGCTTGAGCTGCTGCCAGTGAAGGAGAAAAGCAATCATTGCAACTCCATGGAACCCCAAGGACTGGAGCAGGAGTAACCCTGAGCTTTAAGAGGTGGGATGTAATTCCATCAGACCTTGTACAGATACTGATTGCTCATGTGCGCAGCCATAGCTTGGGCTGTGGGTATGTAAAGCAAGTCCCTTCCATGTGGAACAGAAGTTGTGATTAATTAAGTGAGAGTGCAGTCCCAACATGGTAAAATATAGAGTAAATTAATAGATAAATATAGATAAAGAGATATTTTTAACAGTCATTTAGGAAAACATGCTCAATCGGTGTTTTTCACTCTGCTTTAGTTAGGCTCTTCTGCCATTCTCCTTTCCAACTATTGCAGAATATCTGGCAGCACCCGAGAGTGATCCTTTATTTGATGGTCACTTCTGGATGATGGATTTTACTTCAATAATGTGCACTATGGAGTTTGAAAGCAATACAGGTTAGGGGCAAGATCTATATGATAACTAGCAACACCAGGAGGGAAGAGACAGCAAGGTAACAAGCTGAAGTTATATCTCTCTGTAGTGCATCTTCTCAAATGTGTTCTCTGATTCCAGTTTATGTCTGCTTGGATTTGTGTCTCAAAAATCAAGTTACAAAGCATTAACCTCCAAAGAGACGGTCAAGTTTGTCTGGCTAAAGGTACAGTGCATAATGTACAGCACATGACTGCACATCAGCAGTTGTTTGTCAGCCTTTGGAGTCTGAAAAGCTTTTTCTTTCTTGGTATTTATTTGTTCATTTTCCTAAGGGTGGCATTTGACATTTAAGTGATCATTATCTAGCTCTTCCTTGCCTAAATTTTTCTTCAGCTGGGAGACAGGGTTAAGAAAAATGCCAATAAATATCTTAAATGCAGTCTTCTATTCCATTGCCTAAGACTTTATTGATGTATTTTCACTCACACCACTTAAAACAAACTGAAACACCCAGAATCTTCCCTGTCTTTAACATAAATGTGGCCACATGTTTTATGTCCAAAGTTTTGGCCTGACTAAGTGGAAGCTTTGCTGTTGGCTTCACTGTAAGTTGGTATCACTTCAGATCCTCAGACCAGGATATATTGTTTTTCCTTGTTTTTTTCTTTACTGGATTATCTATTAGCAGATTTTAAGAGAATATATAAATAGAGCCATGGTTATGCCTTTCAATGAGGTTAAAGTCCCTCTCTTTTTATTATACATAAGATTGCAAGAGAAAAATCTACAGAAGACACAAGAGGAAAAAAAAAAAGTGGAGGGCAGAAGGTAAGAATAAGGTCCTGAGATAAGGAGCAGGGTAAAATGTTCTATAAATCTATTGTATGCAGTCATTAAGGCTGATAAAAGTCTGACATTTCACTTCAGCAAGGATAATGAAGACTGACCTTTTTACATGGATTCATGGCACTAATGCCAGAGGGGTTATTAGGTCTGACTTGTGTGATACAAGCCCTTAAATTATGACCATTAACACTTTTGTTGAGCTCAGTGATTTGTGTTTCATCCAGAAAGACATCTAGTCCTGATGTGATGACCTCCAGAGACAGAAAATCCACGATAGCCTTGGTAACTTAATCACATTTGCTGTTGCAAAAGATACATGTTTTTACTTGAACATGCTTAGTCACAGTTTTTCACCAGTTTTTTTGTTGCAACTTCCACTGACAGAGTAAAAGGCATTTTGTTTCTTCTTGGTGCCCTGGCCCCAATGACTCAAAAGTGTGTTCATTTTTTACATTGCAGTAGAAGGCTGAAGAAGTTTTGCTTGTTGTAAAACAAGCCAAATGCTGAGATGGAGCTGTCACCCCAGCAGCCTCAGTGTGACCAAGACAGAGGCCAAGTGGGACCCAAAACTGGCTGTGTCTTCATGCAGAGGTTCAGCTTGGCCCCTTTGGAGCAAATCTGGTCTGAGACAAACACTCCATCTGGCCAAATATCGGAATGGTTTCAGAACATTTAAAGATGTTACTAGATTTCCAAAGTCAGAATGTTTTGTAACAGGCTCTGTAACTGTCTGGCTCAGGTGTGAAAAGCCTACAGCTCATAAAATGGAGTTTCAGTGTGGAATTCTTTCTGTGGACATGTGGAAGCAAATTTTTTAATCCTTGTTATAATAATATAATACTGAGGATTATAGGAGCCTGATACCTTAAAATTACACTTAAAAATTCCTATTTTGAATGGATTTTCCCTATTTTCTATACCTGATTTAGCTTAGCATTCTGGGTAGCAAAGGCCATGCCATGAGGTAAGGTTTTGATTGGAGCTCATCTCTGTTTCCATAGGAATAGTAACTTGTTTCAAAGCATTTGTTTGTGATATTTAAAGAGAAAGGGAGAGAGGTTATTTCAGTTTGCTTGACAGAATTCATTTATGTGAGCAATATGTTATATTAATGCATGAACACCCACACCAAGCACTATGAATGGCTGCCCAGGGCTTGTAGCCTTTCACCTGGAACACTTACCCAGTTTTCTGACAGAGAGGAAAATACATCTTCTGGACCCTCCCAAATCATAGCCCTAACCCCTTTGGTAGCCATTTGCCTTTCAAAGTAATTTCCAATTTTGGGAGACTTTAAAAAGCAAACAGAAGGGCATATTTTGATTCTGACAGCAAATGCTTGGCAGTTCAGTGGAAGACGTGTGGCAGTTTCAGATCTACAGAACTTCCCTCTGTAGCAGCCACCCTTGGCTCTGCACAAGCTGGTACAGGGCTGAGAGTCTGACTTGCAGGAAGGGCAGGGCACAGAGGAATAACCACAGCTTGGGTTATGTGTGGATGTGTGCTCATGAGAGGGCAAGACAAGGGAAGAAGGGCAAGTGATGCAGCAGTAATGGCTGGCTACAAGCAGGATGGAGCACAGACAGGTCTGAGACTTGAGGCATTTTTACCAGCATGTCATTTAGACCTGACTCTGAGTAGATGAAATTGTTTTCTGAAGGCAGACAGCCTGCCAATAGCTCTGAGCTGGTTTAATAGTAGTAAAAATGCTTGAAGCCATTAGCCATCATGTTTGTGAGGCCCCCATCACCAGCTGTGCAGCTGTGCTCATGGTGACACCAGCACATAGTTAATATATATTTACTTTTGGCCATGCCAGGAACAATTCATTCAAGCATATCCAAATCCAAGAAATCCTCTTAAGATTTCCAGGGCTGGGTAGGCAGTTAGGCACATGCAAAGCCTCCATAAAGGAATCAGTGAGAAAGCTATAGAGGAAAAACTTGTGTTTATTTTTCCAGGTATTTCAAACTAAACACACACCATACTGCTTTGTAGACATGAATTCACTAAAATCCAGGATAAAGAAAAAAAGTTACCATTTCCTTAAATAATGAAGTATTTAGAGATGTTTTTCTTGTCTGTGCTTTTATCTCCTGCTGAGCTGCCCTCTTTATGATATGCTGAAACAGATTTCTTGACCTGTCCCCATGTCCCTGCTTTCCCTTTGCACTTCCTCTATCTCCTCTCACTCAGCCCTGCCACTCTCTCTGCACCAAGCTCAACATACACCCAGGCCCTTTTTGCTCCCTCTGAAAATCCATCTGTGCTGTGAAACTCCCCACCTACAACGACCCCATATTGCTGTCTCGATCCCACTCTCTGCTTGTTTTCTCAGTTTAAATCTGTTGACTTCAGAGGTGCTGCTTCTCCCCTTGCAGCTTTCAGCAAGAGTCAGAGCCACTGCATCTGCCCAGGCTGTTCAAGGATAAAGTCTTCCTGGGGAACAAGAGGCTCCTGCTCTTTGCTCAGCAAAACAAAGCACTCTCTGCACTTACAGCTGGTATTAACGACATTCCCAAATTGAACTGGAGCTTCTTCCCAGGAAAGAGCATCCTTGTAACTGTCCTGCTCTCAAATCTCCTGCCTCTGTAAGGCAGGGGAAAGGCATTTGGCAAAACCTGTTCCCAACAATGCTGAGAAATGTTCGTGAGGTTTAGGGAAGGCTTCTGCTAGAGGTTGATTCTGCACTTTGGCAAATCCTCAGCCCTTACCCAGGGAAGCCTATTCCATGCATACTGCCCAGCATATACTCAAGAGGTTTTCCCTTTTGCCTAGCAATTTTCAAGAGCGTGCCAGAGACGGTTTTCATACACATAAAGCCTGAAGAATGTGTATCTAGCAACTTTGTATTAATAGATATACTAATTCTGGATTTTGGTGCAGCTCTTGAGGAGCAAAGCCACATTGTGACAAGCATCAATCTCTGTTACTGACTGAAATACTGGGATATGTCTGTAGCAGAGTGCAGATCTTTTGCTGTCATTCCCTTACTTTCTCAAAGTGTCCTTCCTTCCCTCCCAGTGAAACCACCTCACCATGGGGACATGCAACGTCACCATGGACAGGCACTTCAGAGAAGGAAATACCTTCTGGAGGGCTACAGACCCATTGTACTCAGCACAGCTGTTGCCCTGGGGCTTGGTGGATACTTACAAGAATTGCATTAAGTTGTCTATTTAGAGTATTGACGATCACTATTCAAACCCACAGCATCTAAAAACAAGTATAGCTTATCCCAGAGACACCTGCCTGATGATTTCTGTGTGGGAAGAAACAGACACAGTGAAAGGGAAGTGAAACATTTTGCCCGAAATGGCATCTCACAGAATCAGATCTTTGCAGTGACAAATGTGCACTGAACAGAGCCAGATTTCACATTTTCTAAATGTGTTCTTAGGCATCTCTGTCATGATTGGGAACACCACAGCTGAAGCTGTCCATGGATTCTGCAGGTTTGTCAACTGTGAGTGTTTTTGATGGCTGGGCACTGAGGTCTCTGTTTACCCTGATTTCTCTGTTTGCTGCTTACCTGTGCAGATTTCTGTGCCTCTGTGAATCCTCATTGATTTTCCTGGGAGGGAAATGTCATTGCTGCAGCAGGCTGTGTACATCAGGTATATTGGAGAGCGGGATCGTTAGGGTTTGTGTAATTAGCAGTGCTACTAATGTACCCTGTAATGCTTTCTTCTCCAGGGGTTGGCCCTGATTATCTGGGTTAGTGACTTCATCGGCTCCTAGCTCTGCACTGGGGTCTCACACAACCTCCAGTGTGTTTATCCTCACAGCTGAGGTGTGGGAAGCGAGCATGGTACAAGCTGTTCCTAGGTCAGATGTTGGAGGAGCCTGCACAAAGTCAGGATGAGCAAGGAGTTGAGCCCAGGTCTTCAGTGCATATGGCTGAAATGGGTTGTTAGATAGGACAGCCTCAAAGGTGAAGAAAACCAGGATGCAGTCGGGTGGAGTATGATATTTTTACAAGA
The DNA here is from genome assembly GCF_023055355.1 of Agelaius tricolor. Lineage (NCBI taxonomy): Eukaryota > Metazoa > Chordata > Aves > Passeriformes > Icteridae > Agelaius > Agelaius tricolor. The sequence goes on from NW_027269261.1 coordinate 53,253,343, forward strand.
TGAACAGAGAGCTTTGCACCTGTGCAGATCTGATCTTCTTAGCCTTTACCTAAAATTGTCTTTAAAAAGACTGAGCCATTTTGGTGTCATGCAGCTGTGTATGGTGATGGGGTTGCTCTGTACTCACAAATTAAGTAAATGTATGCCTGCAGTATATGTATATTTTACTTCTAAGTAACAATCACATTCTCCTTGTTGAATTCCATCTCTTATCTGTAGCTTTCTTTCTCCCATGTTCAGTCAGGCCAACATTGCTTTAATCCTGTAACAATGGCATCTGATTGTACCTATCTGTTGATTTCTATGAAATAATCTAATTACCTATAATTTGTTTAAAGTCCACCCTAATTCACATATTTTGTAAAGCTTTCTCTTTTTTTAAGCTCCCTGGTGAGATACGTCCTGTTAAATGGCTATTTATATCACATGTCTTATGAAATTTCCATTTATAGTTAGCTTTCAAGAGTTAAAAAATTCCAATAACAGTTAATTTCATTAACAGTTCTGTCACACAGCCATGTCACACACCCAAACTCAATGTTTATCAAGCTGTTGCAACTGGGACTTCCCACACTCTAGCTAGCACCTTACAATCCTGATTCTTAGCTGACCTGAAGCTGTGAATCTGAATTGCATGTCAGGCAGGGACTGGGTACACATTCTCTTCTTCCAGGGCATCCTTGGAAGGAAACCTGTGCATGTGGGCAGGAAGGGAGCTGTGGTGTGCTCCTGTAGGTCTTCTCATCTGTGTGACTGGGGGACCAGCACCCTGCAGGACACCATGAAGGCCACCTGCCCTGCAGTTGAGGTTCAGCCATGGCATGCACTCTAGGAGTGCTCTGCAGATAGAAACAGTCACTCTCTGGAGCTCTTCACTTCCTTGAGGTCTGTGTAGGTGCAGCTTTGCATCTTCCTTTGGGGTCTCTGGCAGGGGGAGTTACCAGCTGTATTCCCCAGCCACAAGGGCCAGGACTGGTTTCCTAGAGCTGCACCCTTGTCTGGCAGCCTCTCAAGTGCGGAGCTCCCCATTTCCAACTTCCAGTGAAACTCAAAGCAAACAAGTTGGATTCAAAACCAATTTCTCTCAGTTTCAGTCAGCACAAGATATTAGCATACATGGTGAGATATAAGATATCTGTCCTTCTGCCCTGCAGAGGCTTTGTCACCATCCCACAGTGCTGTTTGAGCTCAGGCACCTGTAGGATTTGCGGTTCTGCAGAGCCCCATCTCCAAACCAAGCCATCTCTTCTTTTCACACAGGCAGCTTGCTGTTCCCTGGGTTGGCTCCCTAGCAGAACAGTAGCATCCTAGCACAAAGGCACAATCCTCTGCCTTTCTCTCCTGAGCAGTCTGCCAGCTCTGCAGTACATCCCCTAGCTCTCTCCAGGACTCATATGGCTTTAAAGACACACCAAGACCCTGCACTTTTTCTCTTTTCTGCAGGAACCCAGCACTCTACAGGCAGCTCTTTCCCACAGAGGAGCTGGAGAAAAGTGCTTGCCTTTATCAGATGGTCATCACACAGCCTCCAGTTTAGTGCTCCTCTGCAACTAGATTTCACCAAATGCACATTAACCAATTACCCAAATTGGCACATTAATCAATTGCCATTAACTGATACAGGATCTAGCAAATGAATAAGCTCCTTACTGGTCATCTTTAACCCTTTGTATTAGTGTGGTTGTAGCTATCTGTGGCATGTACTAATGCAACATGCTTATGCTAACTTCTATTTTTTATAAGCTCTTCATAAGCAACTTATAAATAGAAGCTTAATATGAAGTGTGACAGATCTCTAATCTTTAGTCTCTCCTTAGCCCTCCAAGCGCTTCCTTTCTGGAAATACAAAATATATCCAGTGTGCCCTAGATATTCTCCATTCTTGCTGATGACTTTAGCTCTCAGCCATTGATTCTTTCTACTTCTTAATCAGTGTAAATAGATCGGGGCTGCAACACTCTTTTTATTTAAAATTTTTAAAAGACAGATTACATCAAAAGGACATTTAAGGGACAATGAATTGAAAATATATTCTGTTGCTCATGTGATGCTGTGAGGCAGAGGGTCAATATAATGGAGACATAAAAAAACTGTTTTCCTTCTCCATTGCAATAAAGAGGATTGGAGTGAATTATCTAATGGAAGGTACAAATATTGAGAGAATACTGTGCAGCATTTATGAAGTGTCAGTACTTTGTGACATTCTCTTTCACTAAAGGCCATGTGTGTGATGGTGCCCCTGTCACCACTGAGCAAACAGTGTAGCACAAAATGCCTAGTTTAGGGTTACACAGCAATCAGTTCCAAAACAGGGCATGAAACCAGTTCTTAATATCCTGGTACAAGGAAATTTTTATGAGTCTATACTTTGTTTGCTTGTTTGTTTACTTCTGTGGGGGAAAAGCCTGTTCTTCAGAGTCTCAGGTGATATGGAAAATTTCGAATTAATACCTCTTCATTTCAGCATGTTACTCAGATTTTGCTGAGTCCAATCCCTCCAGCATCCAGTGTTTTTTACTTTGACTTTAAAAGAAGTAAAGCCCTGTAGTTACTTTTCACCCTTTCCTTACATTCAGCTTTGATCACTATAATAATGTATGTTTCCAGGCAATTAATATATTGATATGCATTCACAGATAAGCACGTCTACTGTGTTTCTCAGAAAAAGGAGAACACCTGATGTAGAGAACATCAGGTGCAGAACTTGCAGGATTTAAAGCACAAAGAAAGCTAATGGCTCAAATTGTAGCCTAACCTAACACTTTGTCAGCCACAGATTCCTCCCCCTTTTTTTTCCTCCCTAAAACTTTTGCTGTTGCGTCACTGATAAATAACAGCCCTTTGCTCGGTAATAAATCCCTTCTGTATTTAAGGTTTTGCCTTCCTACCCATTAAACCTCTCCTCGTCAGCATTACTTTTACTTTTCAGAAACAAATATTCAGTATTACAGGCTAGGAGTTCTTTTGTTTTCCCCCCATGGATGTAAAACCCTGGGGGATTTACGTATCTACTTGATAGGCTCACACAATCTTAATCAGCCTATAATGGAGCTAATGGCTGTTTGTCATCCTTGGAGATATAAATTTCCTGGTGATGTCTACTGCAGTCAGTACATGAAGTATGCTCTGACTGCCAGCAAGGTCTAATAACCAGGAGAAGGGCAGCCAGCTTCATTAGCGAGCCTGAGACCGTGCCGGCTGCTTTTCTGGGGAACTGTGCTTTTTGAATGCCGAGAGGGAATAAAGGGAATAATGGACAATACCGGTAAGTGGAATAAAACAGATCCTCATTCCTCATAGTGCAGCTCCGGGGTTCGTTTGTATCCTCTCTCACTCGCTGCAGGAGATGTGTTTCTTTAGCCTCTGTGGCTTCTTCCTTTTAAATGTCCTTTATTAAAGCAAATCTTTATGTCTAAAATGTGACACACTTAAGTTGTTAACCCCTTAACAGTCTGATTTTTTTCTGCTCCGTTTCCTGGAAATGTGAACCTAAACTGTAATGTAGGATCTGCCTTTTTAAGGTATTCAGTGTTATTTTGGAAGCTATATGCAGGAAATGTGGCAGGAAGGGAAAATGCGTTTACTTCAGAAAGAAATATCTCTCACAGTTTGATCTAGGTGTGGATAGGTAACTAATAAAGCTAACAAAAAGTAGATAATATTTAGCTCCCATCTGTCTTATTTTAAGCTGGCTCTGTTTTCTCTGAATAATGCCTTACTCTCTTTCATATGTGGTACATAAAATACGGAATATATTTGCACTTTTTATTTTCTTTGATGTTCCAACTTTAGATCATGCATTTTCATCCCAAATAATGCTCTTCACGGTTTCTAAGGAGGAGAATCATTACATCGGTGATGAAATGCATTATTTGCATTCCCCTTTTGCATTACCTTGTGTCATGAGGCAGAGAAAAAAGAGAGTTTTTTGGGACAGGTATTTTGCATGCTGCTTTTACTGCTGTGAAACTTGAATATGCCAAGATCTCACAGATTTATTAGTACTAGTACAATACGTATTAAGAGACACAATCTGCAGTAGATTCAGTGTCCTTTGAAACCTGCTCAGCTCATCAGATTTGTCTAATGTTGACCTTAAAAGTGACAATCATCTCTACAGTGTCAAAGATTATTCTACAGTAGGTTTTGGTGATTTTTTGAGAGGTTGTGGGTGGTTTGGTTTGATTTTTTTTTTTAAATAGTAGAAGCAAAACTCTTGCTTATGTCTGCCAAGCTGTCCAGGTCATTCTCAGCTCACATGTATCATTATAAACTTCTGTGACAAACAGATAAAAGGGTCTTGCTGCCTTAATTTCTATAAATTCCAGGACCAAAAAAAAAAAAATCTAGAATTTAAAATGTAACATCATGGAAAATTACATTGCCAGCATATAAAAAAACCTGGCATGGTCCTAGTAAAATGTTCATTTCCGGAAATAAATAAGATTAGCAATACTCTTTGCACTTGGTGCTTTGGCTAGCTTTTAGGGAGCCTTAACACAATAAATAATAATGACTTGTGTTTGATATTGCATGACGAGGCAGAATTTTCTTCTGGAGGAGAAGGATTCCTGCTCTCTGACACAGAATATCTGTGGGCAAGAGATACCCTGGCAGGCAGAGCTGCTAATTCCTCCAGGTTTTTACACTCCTCACCGTCAACAACTAACACTATTGAAGACTTGATGGAGATACCACTTTAATCCAGCTATAAGAATCTGTTCTGGAATGAGTCATATTTATTTAAAGGCCAGTTTTGGGGGGATGAAGAGGGAAGCTAGTGTCTGAAAACCATAGAAACAGATTTTCCTTTTCTTTTTTTTTTTTGGTTGGTTGGGGTTTTTTGTTTAGTTTTTCTGTTGGTTTTTGGTTTTTGGTTTTTATCCTAAGGAAGAATCCAGTTTGGTTGCTATCTGAAAAAAGTTAAAATAAGTAAGACTTGATGCCTGCACAACTTACCAGCTATTCTCAACACTTCTTACAACATTAGTTTGCTGAATAACTCCAGATATTATTTTTCTCATGTGGAAACAGTGAGTGATGCTTTCCTTTTGTAGAAAACAACCTATATACCATTAAAATTGGTTAAAATAATCCTTTCAGACAATAACTAAAATCCAGTTGTTAAAAAAAAAAAGCCACGAACCAACCCAGCAACAGATGAAACTAAGCCATATTGAAGACATCATGGCAGAGTTTAAGGCTGTGATCCAGTTTCTTCCATGGTTACCAGTGATATTCCTGCTGACTGTGGTCAGCTTGCTCCAAACCCCCAGAGGGCTTCAGCCCCACGTGGGGTATGGACACCCTCCCTTCTCCAGGCAGCTCTTCTAAGAGTCCTGCCACTTACATATTTTGAGTGGTATTGGGAATACATAATTTCCAAAGATCCCACAGGATGCTGGGTAAACACAGCCAGGTCTCAGGAATGTTTAGGGCTCATGATCCCTAACTGGGATGCCAGTGTGGGGACTGTGCAGCTGAATACCTCAGTATATCTGTCCTGTCCCTCAGACATCTGGAGGGATCGGAGAGCACCTTTGAAAACCCTTGTGGTGTCATCTGGGCACTTATGAGATCAGAGAGCAGCAGGATTATTTGCATGCCTAAGCCCAACTGCCTGATTAATTTGTTCTTCAGCAGTCTGCCAACTAAAATGTAAACACACTGATGTATATAAACTGGATACCTGCCCGAATTCTTCCTGGAGAGATGCTATTTCTGGCAATACAGAACTGCAGAATATTAGCAAAGCTGCGTGTTTTAGCTACTGAGTGTTAGAAATTTAGTATCAGTGTCAGTGAATCAGGCCTCTGTTATTAAACTCATCAAGCTGCTGAAGAGACTTTCAAAGTCAGACCATGGATAATTGTTGGGCAAAACTCCATCTTCTGCTCTGCACAACAGAAATATCTCTGTAATTCATCACTCTTCTCCTCTGCCATCATTAAAATTACTTTCTGGCCAAAACTGTCATTTAAAAAGATCAGTGTTGCTAATAAGTCACCTGCATACATTTTTAGCTGTTATGGTCGATGCCATTTTGTGGGGTTTAGAAACAATGTTTTCATTTTAAAAGTCCTTTCCTTTAAGTGTTAGATTGCTCTTATTTTTATTCTTGTACCGAGACAACTCCACATAATTGTTGTCTCGTGTGTTCTTTTAAAAGCCTTTCCTGGAATAACAATAAAATATTCATCCATCTGTGTAGGGCACAACAGGACAGTTCTAGTTGTATTTCTTGCCTATTTTGGCATCAGCTGTTTGTGACAGGCTGTCTGCAGGTATTCAGCTGCAAGGCTGCCTGCTGCTCTGGGCAGGGGAGGGCAGCCAGCAGCCTCCATTGGCAGATCCTGGGCTCCAGCTTTGCTGCACACATCGACTTTGGGCCAAACACATCAAGCCTGGAGACAGTAGTGATGTAACGAAACTAATTTTTAAAAAATAGGAAGGCTTGGAAATAACTTTAGGGGGGGAGCGGGAGGGGGGGTGGGGAAGCAAGTATAAAACCAGCAAGAAACTTGTATCAGGAGTATCAGGAAGAAAGAAGCTGTGGAAACAGAAGTGCTCCCAAGTGATGCATTTGGCAGGGGGGGGATTTCCTTTAAGGAGTGAGATCAGCAACATCCCTTCCCCCAGAGCTCCTAGTCAGCTCTGTCCTGCTCGGACAGGCATCTCACCTTAAAACAGACAAGTCTTGCACACTTGTTCTTAGAGTGTGAATGCCAATGTGAGGTGCCAAAAGGCTGGGGGAGGCATCTCATGGGGGTGAATGGCACCGTAGTGAGATCCTGTGTCATGCATAGCATACCAGTAGTGAACAAAACCAGGAGGCCTTGTTTCATGTTTCTTGGGGATTTATATGACTTCTTTGCACTTGAAATATTATTTTAGAAGTAATGAGCTAGCTGTGGTTAATTGTTACCCTGAATTATGTAGGTTCTGCAGCTGTGGCTGCAGGCTATGCCTTCAAGTAAAAACTGTGTTTTAAGGGGACTGGAGGTCTTCTCTGTTGTATGGTCCATCTCTGAGGAATATCCAGTAGCAACATCAAACTTTATATTTGAGCTATAGTGAAACTTGGAGCTTTCCACTGAGGTGAGACTTTAACTTGAAGCCTGAAATGCTGTGGGGCGGGGAGGATAGCAAGTGATCAGTTTAGCCTTCTGCATGACATCATGTATTCACAGGAAGGGTTAGAGACACAGGAAACCATTTGTGGATGGAAATCCCCTTGCTTTTGAAGTAAGTGGTCATTTTTTGTCTTTCTGTAAGTAAATAGGACATATTTAGCACTCAGTAAGACTGCTGGGTTTGAATGCTGGTTGAGGATTTGACCTTACAAACTCTTTGTTACATCTTACCTGTTATTTTGAGGCAAACAGGGTACATATTTCTAAAATACAGAGGAGAAAGAAAAACAGGCAGAAGAACAAAACTGGGAGGAGGATTTCAGCTTATGATCCTGATTTCTCATCAATTCATAGTGTTCAAAAACCTCTGATGTAGCTGAGCTGATCTGTATGCAGAACTAGGCTAGATAACAATCTCAGTGAGTTGTAAGGTTCATTTGTTGCCCATAAAGGGCTATGAAATCCTTTGGCCATCTAAGGCTTAAGCTGTCTGAATTGTCCCTATGAATTAGGAAACCCATTAAACAAAACCACTTGTAATGGAGACGGCAGCAGTGTCACCACAGGTTTGTGAGCCCTTGAGACAATTCCCAGCTCCAGTGGCAAAACCAGTTACATCCTTTGGCAGCTTCTCTTTTGATCTTTGATGGTACCTGTCCATGTTCTCCCCAAGTGTGAAGGTGTTTTTAGAGGGGACAACAGCACCTCCTTTCTCTGTCCCGCTCTTATGTAAATGGGGCTATCCACGACATGTTTCTTTTATTGCTCCATTTGGCAAGTTCTATAGATCACAAAACTGTCTGCTCATGAGCAATAAAATAAAAAGCAATAAGCAACTCCTTTATACTACATTGTGTATTCTAATTTGCCTCCTATTTTCACCCATGCCCCTGGCTGAAGTGAACACTCTAGTGTATCACAGGTCACAGTCTGCTAGAAAGTTGGATTTCTTCTTGTTGTAATTTTAGAATACTATTCATGGCTTATTACCCCTTTACCCAAGAATTGGCACAGTGTGCTTATAAATCCATGACCTTGGAAAACATTTCTGTGAGGATTAAACTTCCTTGTGATGCTGCTGCTCCCTGTGTTAATGTCAAGTCTCTATACACATAGCGCATGGAATGACTACATAGGAACTTGTACTAGAGGTAGCCAAACATCATGCAGCACTAAAATGATGGAGCACCTTCTAATGTGGAGATAGTCCACCCACCCTCCTTCAAAGGGTTTGCTTTAGCTAGAAATGCTGTGGTTCCACTGTGCTGACACACACTCATGATATTTTAAGCAATGATTCCAGTTGCTGCAGTGCTTCTTATGGAGAAGCAGCATGAACTCTAGCGGGTTTGGAGATGTGGTATAACTCTGATTTTACTTACAAATAATTTATTATTCTTTTTTTCTGGTAAAAGCCGGCAAGCATCAAACCATCTGGTTCTGAGTTCATGCCTTATGTTTACATCTGCTGGTTGAATGGCATTTTTGGCCTGCTGCCTTTCAGACCTCTGTTCTGCACTCTGGATCATCACTGCCACCTATGGTGAAGAAGCAAGTGCTGTGCACAGAAGTAGTAATCCAAGTTTGAGAGGCAGCACTTCTCTGTATGCTTCCAGCAAGGATGAAACCAAAATTGCAGGAGCCAATTATTTTGACAAGAAATCAGTCCAGACAAGGAAAGGTTGTGTTAAGAGGCACTGGCACAAATTGTTCCAAGAAAAACAGTCTGTGTTCCAGGGGCTTTGAACCCCAAAACTGACAGGGCTGGAAGAGAGTGACAAGGGGGAAAGCAAGATTGCATGATCAAAGAGCTGGTGGCTGATAATAAGGATCTTGTCTGCTGCTGTTTCACCATCATTCATTGTCTCTAACAGGGAGTCTTTCATGAAATGTGATACTTCATTGTGGGGTGACTTGCAGGGGTATTTCTATGGGCTCAAAAAGTAGACTGGGTGGAATTTTACCAAAAAAATCCTCACTTGCTCTATTTTTTCCCTCCCTTTGTCTCACTATTTAAGCCTTTTTTATATTTTCACATAAAACCTTTACGAGACTTCTTCCTGAGGTATAATTGAAAATGTAAGTAGCTTAGGACTATAAGAATACCCAGCAACCTACCTTCTCCCAGCAGACAGGAGCAAATCCTGAATAAAACTGCTGAGTTTGTGTCTAATCATTCTTGTTGGCAAGTGGGGCCAGGGTGAGTGTGAAGGTCCCCAGGCCAAAGTGAGTGTCCCCAACTGGTGCCCATGGAGAGGCACAGTGGGTGCTGGAGAAGACAGAGGGTGCTGGAGAAGACTGGGCAACTGGAATTGTTATCCTGCACCCACAGAGCTGTGTGTGCCTGACTCTGGGCACAGCTCCACACCAGAAGGGATGGCCTATTCACTGCTGGAGATGCAGGAAGAAGGAAACAGCTGTTGTCATCTTATTGCAGGGGTTCCATACTGTTGTCTCCTTATCACAAAAGTTTCATACCTTCTTGGCATTTTCTTCTGGGCTACTTCTCAGAACACTGACTCTTCTTCTTCTCAACCAGCCACCCACTCTTTTATAGCACTCTTCTTCTCATTGGTTACAGCTGTGGCCTGTTAAAAGTCAGGCCTGTTCCTAATCTTTGATAATTGGCCCAGCTGCAACTCCTTAGAGGTAAGATTACTTTCTACACTATTTTTATTTTCTTATATTCTATCCCCCTACAATAACATCCATTTGAACAGATCTATCACCTTGACTGCAGATACTGGGAGACTGAGGCTGCTGGGGTTTGTATTGATACCTGTACAGAAGCATCCTCTGCAAGCACCCTGGGGGCAGTGGTACCAGCACAAGAACTTCCTGCAAAGGAGACAAGAAGGGGTGACTTGTCTGCTTTCCTCCCAGAGGAGATAAACTTAGCCCAGGCTTGTCAGCAATGAGGTATTGAGTTGCTGGAAATATATGAGTCAAATAGTGGACTTGAGTGAAGAATTGGGTCCCTCTTACCATTCAATTTTTAAAGAAAGCAAAAGTCTAGGAGAAAATGAATTGGCCAGGGCCAAATATTTGCTTAATTTTCTCCGCAGCACTTTTCCTGTAATGTAACTACCAGAGATTGCTTATTTTGCAACTTATTGTATGGGAAATTCCCTTTAAATGTACTTCTAAAAAGCAACAGAATATTTCATGATAAAGTCAACCGTATGTCTCTGTAGAGAGGCAGGCACAGTGGGAGACAATCCCAGAAACAATTTTTTCACCCATGGCTTGACCATTGCTAGAAGGCATGCACAATGTAGTTCCAACAGAAATATGACAGCAGCTGGTATTTCCACAGGAGACAAAGTTGTGATCGATTCATCCTAGCTCCAGCTCCTGCTGACTCACAAATCCCTTCTGTCTTTCTCACTGGGACTTGGGTCAGTCCAAAAAACAAGGGGTATTTCATTATGGAGGCTTGCCTGGTAACCATGTGGAGAGATGAACTGAAAATATGGCGATCTCAGGCATAAAATTTGTGCTGCTGGGAGCTGTTTATTGACATTTAAATCATAGTTCAGCACGACTTTGTTATAGCCCTACTGTCAGGGAAAATGGTTTGTTGATGGAAGAAGCCTATGGAGTTCATGACTGTGATTTTATCACAAAAACAGGCTATATATTTTAGCTGCTTTTTTTGTAGCTGCAGTTGTTGTATGTCTCCTTTTTCTTCTCTTTTCTGTTTCTGTTTTTATTGTTTAATATTATTAAAATAACTAACATGACACATTATTCTGGTTTAATTTCAAGTGAAATTTGTCAACTTCTACCGGTGAGATAAGATTTAATTGCTCTTGGCGTTTTAAAAAGAAATGCAAATGACAAAGATATTAAACTGACAAATTATGACAGCTCACATAACACTTTTTACAATGTTTTTTTTCCATGCATTTTTAATACCCAGCATAGTCAGCCCTAATACCGCCATATTTACAATAAATCATTATTCTAATGGAGACATTTTGCTTTGTCAGGCAATACACAATCAGCAGTTTTCAATAAAGAATCTGAAAACTGTTCAACATTAATTCTGTGACACAAACTCATAAAAGCCAGACAATTTATAAATGGGGCCAATATGCTGCCCTTAAATTGGGATATTAAGGAATAATTAGAGCACAGTAAGGGCAGGTTGCCAAACGTAACTTTCAAATCCCCCAGTTTGTGTCACTTAGCACAGTGATTGTAATGTATTATGTGCCTTCTGTAAAGCACAAACATGCATTTCCTACAAAACCGCTTAAGGCGCCCACGAGAGGTTGAAGTAGCTGTTTACTTTGGCATGAGTGGCTTCAAGAGGCATAAAGCACCACAGAATTTAGGAACAACATGGCTTTGGGGTTAAAAGGGAAATGGGAAGCCATGGTAGAGTTTGCTTTTCTCAGTGTTTCTGCAAAACTCAGCAATGGGGTGTTTTGTTTGTTTGTTCTCTCCTTTGGTACCCTGCAAAGGCCATGTCTGCTCTGGGTGACAGGAAGTCCTTGAGGCAGCTCTGAGCACGTTGGTGTGGTGTGGTGCCAGCAGACGTTAAACTGAGCCCCTAAAGAGCACAGCCATATCAGAACTGGGGGCTGGACCCCAACTGGTGATCCAGCTGGGGTGAGGTGGGATGCAGGGTCTTATACCTGCACAGCAGCCCACTCAGGACTCAGCTGTTCTAGCTCTAGTTCTAGTGGAGGATCTTTCACCACTGTGCTGTTAACTGATGCAGACAGGCCTCAGAACCTACCCCTGCCCATGGTTTTGGAGGTGCTATTCCCCCTGATGAATTACCTGTCTAATTTAGATGCTGGGGAAGGTTACACAGTGACATGTGAGGGTATCTTGGCAGTTCTTGAGGTTAGATAGTCTAGATAGTGGGGAAAAAATACTTTTTTTTTAACCTACATGTGGGAGGTTCTAGGGCAAAAGTAAATGTGATAAAGTCTTGAGCAAGATTTTGAGGTCCCTGAAGATGAACGATTTACTTTGCAACATCTGAGAGTGACGAGCAGTGCATTATATTATTATATTGTCCCCAAAATAATGTAATAACTATCAATTTTCCTTGTTTTAGCTGTGGGTGTTGTCACCCCAAGACAATTCTTTAACTCAAGCACTAGAGGAGATGCAGTAACTCTACACAAAGCTCTTCATTCTCACACAAGTTTCTGTCATGTTTGCAAACCCTCAAGTTCTCTAAGTATTGCATAGATTCTCTTATATTGTGTCTCAGGAAGCCTGAGTGCAAAGAAGAGCAGGAAGATACAAAACTGGCAAAGTAGAGGTACTGCTCAGCACAATTAGAGTCTTATTTTGAGCTGCTGGAGGAGAAAGAGTAGAGCCAGTGCTATTTCCCAGGATGTTATCTTCTGCCAGGGAGGAATAAGAAGGATGATTGTGGGGTCCCCTTCCTCTCTCAGATGGTGGCCTGCCTCCTGCTTTACTCTGCACTGCAGGTGAAGAAGCCAGTGATATGCCGCTTAAGCCAAGGGGGCAGTTTGTGCAGCTATGGTTTAAAAACACTTTTCTGAGGGTGGTGTTTCTCCACTGCACTAGTAATGCTGTGTGTGCATCAGTGGAGCCTTGAAGTCTGCTTCTCCCTAGAGTCCCATTGCCTGTTGTGACAGAAATGCTGTTAGCTGCTTTGTGGAATGGCTTGCAAATTTGGGGACAAGATCGCCCTAAGTTCCCTCATCACTGCTTGCAACCAAAGCTAGACTTCTTTGGGGTTTTTTTTAATCAAAATTTTAAATTCTGAAGGCAAATTCAGTTTTTTCCCCCTGGTAGAGCAGACGGCTCTAACAGTGTGTAGAGTTTGTGTACGTCTTTCAGGTGCAGATAGGGTTTGCATCCATTTCAAAGGAGCACTCTCAGGGTAAGCAAGGTGAAGGCAGGAGTCAAAATCCTTCCCAGATCAGCATTTAACTACACTTTAGTGTCATTATTGCCTCTTGCCATGATCTCCTTTTCCTCTGCTCTGCCTTTAAGCTTTTCCCCCAGGGCAATAAGTGCAACCTCATGCATTTGATCAGACTGCTAATGGAGAAGGGGGTTGCCACCAGGACAGCTGATAAGTGCTTGCCTGAAAAAGCACCACAAATAAACTTCTCAGCACAGGGTGGATGGAGTTGTGTAACCTCAGGCTTTCCTTTTCTCTGCTTCTGGCACACCACACCAGTCTTTTACACCTTTGCCTCTTACAGCTTCTCAGGAAAGCACCCAAGAGCCCACAGGATGCAAAAGTGGTGATCTCACAGCAAAGAACCTATTGCCTGCTACTGTGTTGGATTGGTCCCCATAGCTACTGTGGTCCCCTTCACTTTCACATTCTCATGCTGGTCTGCATGCTCTGTGTGAATCTGTGAATGATTGAGGTTTTTATTTTATTATTTTCTTTTATTTTATTTTAATTTTTAAAATCTTTTTTTCCTTCTCCCCATTTTCACAGTCATAGTGTATTACAGGCAGAATAAAAAAGGAAAAAAAGTATTTTGAAGATATTAGTAGCTTGGCAACCATGAAGCTTTCCCGTGGCTTTGCAGAGGAATTTGGAGTGCTTATGTTCTGTACTTCCCTTTATCTTGCTCTGCACTGTGCACCAGAGCTCCAGTTCTGCAACTGATGCCATGAAAGTAGGTTGCTGTGCTCAAATCCAGGGTTTTTCTGAGTCTTCTGAGTCAGTTCAGTGTATGCATTGCTGATTTAGATTGCTGCCAACGGGGATCACCCACTGGCTGTCTCATAATATTTGGAGCGGGGAGTAGGGGAGATATTAGCTTGGTTTCTAGGAACAGAAACAAAATTGTAAGACAACACTTACCTGTATCAAACTTGGCTTCTTCTCAGCTAAGGGAAAAAGCAAAGAAAATTTTCACATGCCCCATGATTTGCCTGCTTGCCAACTCCCTGGTCACATTGTCTCGACCCAAATGTGAGAAACTGGAGATTCTTTACACAGGTATGAAAGGACTTCCCATAGCTGAGAAGCAGCCCCTAACCTATTTCAGCTTTTGCTCTGTCAAAGGTGACTAGTCCAAGACATTTACCATTCTTAAGCATATGAACATTTCCACTTTGCTCCCAATATTTTCCTCCTATTTCACGGTACTAAATCAAATTCCATTATGTGTTCATTTATAGAACAAGCTGTGTTCTCATGATATTTATGGATGGCTGCATCACGTGCTCTATGCAGGTCAAGAGACATTGCAAACACAAAGGAACAAAGATGATTCCCAAGCACACCAATGCACTCCTCAGCATGTGCAGGACTGACTTGCATGGGTGAAGCCCCTGCCTGGACCCTGTAGAGAGTTTGCAGTGCTTGGAGGCTCTCAGAGATGGAATGCTGGGCTGGGTGCCTCTTTCCTGTGTGTGTAGGAGGGGTGCAAGTATGGCAGGGAGGCAGGGAGCTCCCAGCCTGCTGCAATATGTGTCAGTCTGTAATAGTGGTGAGTAGGGAGAGTGATGCAAAAGAGCTGCCAACAGCTGGCTACACAAAGGCACAGAGCTGACATTCACTTTGTAGCCCAGAGATGGAGCTGGCACAGCTTTCTGGCCTTCTGTTTGTGGTCTGGGAAGCCAACGAGTTGCCTGGGCTCAGGAACATTCTAAAGTTAACCAGGTAAGGTTGACAATGTATTCCCTTGGTCTTCCTTGTGAGAGAACTGCATGCTCTTGAAGAAATTATTATAAATTTGCCTTGCAACAATTTTTAAGGAGAGTAAATGAGGTAGACTCATAAGCATTAGCTAGTGAGCTTGACATCAGTCCCAGGCAAAAATGTGAAACAGATGATACAGAGACTGAGCCAGAAAGAATTAAGAGATTGAATACAAATAATTTCAATTAACATGGGTTGGAGGAAAAACAAGTTTGAGGGAAATATTTCATACATCTATCTTGCTGCATGAGAAGATGCTTGCCTTAGTTCTGATTTGTAGAACCTAAAATGATGCAAAACTTATACACTATGTATCAAAGGGGTTCTTCTGTACCCAAATGCCAGGTTTCAAAATACAAGTGCATTTTGGAAATTGTTTTCCCTCATCAGGTGTGATTCAGGAGGTATCCAGCAAGAGCTGGTCCTTTGCATCAGAGCTGTATGGTGCTACTGGCACTGACTAGCAAGAAAATACAAAATTATGTTTAGGTAAGAAAAGAATGCATTCAGTATGGACAAAGGAAAGGCCATATAATCAGGGACAAGACTAATTAGATCATAGTTACATATTGGGAGGCTCAATGTTGAGAGGCAGTGATTTGCAAAAATACTTGCATAATAACATTATGCTGGAGGCACATGTGCAGCTGATGAGCCCTGTCTCAGAGAGCTGAGACACTTCTCACATGTATTTGCAGCACTGAAAGGTGCTGTCTTGCTCTAGTTGGAGCACTGGAGTGACTGCTTCTGGGATACTAAGTAATCTTTGGTGTCCCATGTCTTCCTTGAAACACAAAAATCTGAGGAGGGTCAGGAAGTCTTGCAACAATGCAATCTGAGCTACTGTGAAAGAAATTTTTTAAATTCTGAATCTCCTTTGCACCTAGCCCTAAAATCCCTTTGCAGCTTTCTAACTGTAATAATCCTACACATTGTTCCATGACTTCTTACTGGACAATACTAATTCGGATCTCTTAGTTCCCATTTATGAACAAATATCACAAAGATCTCTCTGTAGAGGTATATTGTTGGCAACAACAATAAATGTCTACTTTAACATGTCTGTGTGTATCTATATAAGATTAAAATAGTGGTCATTGCTGATGCTGATTCTATTTCAAATTAGAAAAAGGAAGGTGACTAGTAAGTAGCACAAGTAAAAAACAATACTGCACAACTTACATCAGATAGACTGCTAAGAAGGCTGGAAATGAGGGGTCCCAGGTGTTAGAAAGCCTCCAGCAGGGTGCTTCCTAATCAACACTCAGAATTTCTCCTTCCAGTTTTAATAAAGTTGTTTCCCCTGGATCTTGCTGCTTCTGCCTTAATTGCCACCTGTCGGACACAACAGAACGGCATCGCTGGCACACACGAGCCTGGGCTGTCCTGCCTTCCCAGCACCAGAAAAGCTTGCTGAAATGATGCCCATTGTACTGCTTTTCAGTGCACAGGTAGCTAAATGCAAGAAGTTTAATTCTTTCTCATCACCCCAGAGCCAGCCTGAGCCAGAGATCCTGTACAAAGCATTCACTCATGTTCATTTCAAGGGGTAACTGCTCACAAGAGGGGCAGGTGGGGGTGAGGCAGAACCAATTCAGTCCTTTATATCCACTCACACCAATGGAGGGGCAGATTCTGGCATTATCTCAGCAGCTCTGAAATCATGCATCCTCCCTGCTTCTCAGTGTTGCTGTCAGCCTGGCAATGTAGCTGGAACTCTCACACAGCTGCATAGAAACCATGGTTAAACACTGCCTGGGTGTTACAATTTGCAGGAAGGTTTCACTGGCTAAACCTGACTTCTAGGTCACTGGTGCTGCTCTTCAAACTGCAAGACAACACTTTCCAGTCAATTTCATTGCTTTGTGCAGGGGCTGTGGCTTTCTCCTGAGTACTCCAGAGAGAGGTTGTTTTCTTAAATATTTTTTTAATCAAATCATTTAAATCCTGAGTTTTTGATGTCATTCTTTGTGTGGCAACTAAGAATCCTACACCACAGGGAGAAGAGGCCTTCAGAGACAAAAGAGCTGGAAGCAGCAGGGTGGATTGTGGTGAGGGTGAACGCTGTTGTTGGAGCACACAGGCAGTGTCTGCAAACTGCACAGTGCCTAAAATAACAAGCAGCTCATTTTGCCTTAAATAGACTATGTATATGATAATAGAGCCTGCTGATCAGGGCCTTCATCTGCCCTTCTCTGCACCTACTTAAAATGCAGAAGTTTTGTTGTCGTTGTTGTTTTGTTGGGTTTCTTTTTGTTTTGGTTTGTTTGGTTTGGGTTTTTTGTTTGCTGTTTTGTTGGTTTTTTTGAGGTTTTGTTTTGGAAGGAGAACTAGAAACAAGAGCCTAGCCCTATGCCACTATGCTAACAGTACTTTATTCTCCATGCAGAAACATGACCAGTATTTCCCCCTAATCCCAGCTGGTAGGATAAAAGTCCTGAAATACTGGTACCATACCAGCAAAAAGATCAGGTTATTTCTGTCACTGGAAAGTCAGAGAAGCAGGAATTAATCCCTTCAAGCAGAAAACAATATTGAGTCAAGAACCACCCCCTAAACTGTCCTGTGTCCTGCCCAAGCTATTGCATGGGTGGACAGAAAGAGTCTTTCCATCTAAATGCTGGCATTGTGTGGGATTTAGGCTGGAAATAGAGTTCCTGTAACACAGATGACAGACAGCCTCACTACCCAGCACTGTGATATCTAAGCTCATCTCTTAGGAATGGAGATCCTAGAAGAGAGGAGAAGCTTTTTCCCCAAACATGCCTTCTTTGGACCACCCCAGGTCACTTGAAAAGGCTCCTCAACAAGCAGAGTCTTCAGGACTCTCTGGGGCTCTTCAAAAGGGACTGGGCACTATTTCTCCACCAGTGTGAGTGCTAGCAGGGCATTGCTGGGGTGGCACTCCCAGGGGGATGTTTAGCTGCCAGGGAGGAAAGCTCCAGTGTACAGTCATTCTGGTGCCTGTGTGGCTGGGCAGCAATGAAGGAGGGGGTTGAGGACTGTGGAGCTGAGAGATCAAAGCAAATTTCAGTTAAAGGAAATAATTTCTCACAAAGCTATGTCTATATTATGCCTGTTGCAGATCTGTTTGCTGGACACTGTGGGGTACTCAAATATTGCAGTGAGGAGGAGCCTGAGGTTTGCTTTATGCCATAGCTGGTCACCTCTCACTGAGCACTCTGGTCCAGCTACTCTGTGTTTTCAGGATAAATGTGCTCTTGCTGTACCTTCTACTTTCCTGGGAGGCAGAAGAGACTGACTGTGATGGAGACAGCCACCACACACAGCAGGTGCATTCTTTACAGCAAAGGGGATGGGAGTCAAGGAGTCAGCTCTGGGTGCAGCCTTTCCTTGTAACCTTTTGCTTACATTCACAAACAATGCCCTATTGTGGTGCTTCCTGCAGATTATTCTAATAACCGCTGAGCAGTGAAGCATGAGCATGTGTTCAGGTTTCTTACATTGGATTCTAATGTGGTAAAACATGCCAGCTTTCTAAGGGTCGATAAAAATGCACAAGAAAGAGAATTGGATAAAATGGAGCACATGGAACTTTGCTGTAACTCTTGAAACTTGGAAGCTTCCTGGAAGAAATGGACTTTATATTTAAGGACACACAATGTTTGTTTCCTTTTCTGCTATTTTATCACTTGTCAGTTATATTGATACATCTCTTCTCTGAAAATGCATAGCCTGGTGTAGGTAGTAAAGCTTTCATAAAGGCTTGATTGCAATTATAATGGGGGGAAAGGGTTTTCCTGTGTGTGTGAAAAATACACGGCCTGGGCCTTGCATGGTATTTGAGGCTACAAATGCTGATTGAGCGCCTTGCCAGGGAAACACAAGGAGTCCCAGAGCTCCTATGTGGCTGCTGCATTGCACATGTGCTTGAGCATTAGAGGTCTTTACTGAACCAGCAAATTTGTAGCATATTAGGTATAAAACTTATTGACAGTGAAATACGTCGTAGGGACCTGAGTGAAACAGCAGCAAAGAGGAGCAGAATGGTGACTGCGTTTGGCAGCTCAGCACCAGGCTGCTGGCAGCAGGGTCCTGATGTGTGCACGGAAATGTTCTGCCCATGGAGAAGGTCACCCTCCCCCATATTCTGGGTTGTCTTTTGTCCTTTAAACTGAGTCAGCTTCTAGCAAGCAATAACCTGAGAGCAACGTAATGTTTTGTTGTTTGGAACAATTTGCAGTCAGACAAATTATGTTCAGTGTAAAAATTAACACACAAGCCTAAAAAAACTTCAGAAAATGTATGGATTTTTCTTACTAAGATGTTATGGTCCATCAGTTAACCAATGTTGCTAGACAAGTTATACAAACAAAAAATGCCTTGCATGAATTGTGGATCTAGTTGTCTCATATTAGTTGATTTGATGGGCCAAATTATTTCTAAAACACCTAATATTTATCATATCATAAGGAAATGCCAGATTTGAATAGGTTACTAGCACCATACTAGTTTAATAACACTACTAGTTTTATTAAAGTGTTTAATTTACTAGTTTAATAATGAAATACCTTAAAATGCAGATTTCTTTTTTTTTTCTATTAGAATGGTAAATAGACGTCTTTAATATGTCTTCCTTTCTATACTTACAGTTCATAAATTTGAACTGCAGGGAGTCTTGCTGCTGGAACTCCTATTCAGACTTCTAAAAATTTTGTAGGATTAATGGGATAGTTTAACACAAATGTCTAGGCACTGAGAAGGTTTTCAGTGATGCTGGCCACACAGGAAAATTTGCAGTTTTTTACCTGTGAGCACATGCAACTGACTTGCATTCATTTCACATATCTATACATGGATATATGCATAATTGTAAATACATTCACGTAATGAAATATTTTACTTAAACACAACCTGCCTTGTGAGGCCAGGAGTTTGTACTGAGTGCTGAACAAGGGTTAAGTCTCTGTACCTTTAAAAAAATTCACTTTTATTAGCTTGAGCTGCAAGGATCTGACCCCTGACAATGTAATGTTATTTTAACCACACTTTGTCTTGAATTGAATGGACGTCTGCCTGGATCCCCAGACTGGGACATTGAGCTTTTGTGAAATTCAATTGCACAAAATGAAGGTGGCCCTATTTTGTCCCTTAACCAAAAGGTGATCTCTCTTAAGGGCTACTCTAGAAAGGAAGAAGTTTTTACTCTGTATACATTATTTAAAAACCTAAAAGCTGCTCTTTGCTTTCCTCAAATGTTAATCTGCATACTGCACTCTGATTTACGTTCAACATGTCAGGATAATGGGGATGGAAAGCACAGGGCACCCTTCTTGGTCGCATAAAAACATTGTAAAACATTCTGAAAGTTCTTAGTCTGTCTCCAGCAATGGACCATTAAGTAAGAGGAATAAACACAGAAGGGACCATTGACCTAAGCTCTGCATAATTTACTTTATGACTGCCAGCTACATTCACAGATTTACAGGCACTGGGTTTTATCACCATGTGTGAGTCAAGGTTGTGGTTCATAATTACTGTGCAGTTCATGGGAAAACCCTAAAGACATCTTGTGTTGTATTTTAGTAATTTGAGTGAGATCTGTGCTTGAGAATGCTTTGGAGTGCCTCTTGTCCTGCTCCATCACCTATGTAGGTGAGACCATTGGAATTAGATCCCAATATTACCGGGTGGGACATGCCTGGGCTCGTCTGGCCCTTGCTGCTTGACCAGAGGCGGCAGCTGTGGTGTTTCACCTCAGAGACACCTTTGGCTGGCTGGATGCTGCAGCTGGGCACTTGGGACAAGTCCAGGCAAGCAGGAACTCAGGTTTACCTCTGGTGGAAAGGCTTTAGGCGATGGTGAAGGGAAAAGGAGATGGATTCTGCCAGAGGGTTTCAATCCAGAGCTTTATTCCTGGCACACAGGCCTCTGAATGCAGCAACAGCTCCAACAGAACGAAGAACCAGAACCGCGTGGTTGCTGGGTCTTTTAAGCCCGGGGAGAAGGGGGAGGGAAGGGGTAGGGATCCCATCAACCAGGTAAGGGGGGGGAAGTCTCAGGGGCCAAATGACACCTGGATGCCCAATGTCCCCAGGGCTGAGAGGCATCTTTAGAACTTTGCCAATCACACGGTGCCCTTGCTGGAATGCCAAGATTGATGGACAGCTCTCAGCAGGAGGCAAGGGGAGGGGAAGGGAGAGGGTATTGGCACACCTGGGGGAGGAACTGGGATAGCTGAAACAGGCTATTACATCACACTGCAACACGAGACTATACAGAATCTTGCTTACTGATTTTGGGGGGAACAACTATTTACTGTGCCACACAGCTAACATACAATTAAATGTCTCAGGTATTCTGGAAAGGGTAACTGTTTAAAAAGAGAAATGGAGTGATTGTGGGTGTCTTATGTAGGATACCTTTTCTTTTATCACCAGCTAGCACAGTTCTCCAAGTGACTTTACAGAAAATAATGCCAAGCTGGATTTTGTGGGTCATACCCCACAACCAAAGGCATTTGTCTTCCATCCAGAGAGCCCAGTACAAGCTATCTGCAGTGCACATGAAGGCATTTCTGCATGGCATGGGGCTGTGCCTTGCACCCACATGAGGTCTTAGATGGAGTTTGGCATTGCTGCCTGGTTCACAGTGCTACCAGGGACTGTGGAAGAGGCCACAAGAGCTCCCCAAGTAGGTCCTGTTTTCAGAAATGTGCATTTTCTTCCTTTCACAAGGGGTCTTCTTGGGTTAATGTTTTCTACACCTAAATACTTGCAAAAACTGAAATTAAGTCCTTTTTCTCCCAGTAGGTGACATACCAGTAAAGGTCTTATTTCTGGCTCTCCCACATCAGCTTTGCTGTGTCTATACTGGAATGTAATTCAGTGAGCCACAGCACCATGAAAACATCTGATGTACTATTTTTTAAATAGATTTTCCTCACAGAGAAGCTATCTTCCTGAGCATTTCTTCTGTCAGCCCAATTTAATTGGATTGTAGCTGAAAACAATAATAGTAAATTTACATTAGCTTTAAAAAGTCTCTGCATTTTTTGCCCCTGCAGCCCATCTGGCTCTAATGTTTCTGAATTTAAATTTAATGAAATTTTTTCATTTGAACTGACTAAAAGTGCTGCATTAATAATCTGCTGTATTAAAAAGTAGTGAGAAAAAATGTGTAATATTGATGTTTAGTCTTGGTAAAAGCACTTTTCCCAAGAACCACTCCTGGCTTATTTGATACAATTGTTTTAGTTTCCTTATGTGTGGATTTGCAACTGAATGAACCCAAAGTAAATCAGATCAAAAAAGACCCCCAGGAGCAGCGTGGTTAAAGCATGCTGTTTCCTCTGGCCACAAGCAAGTCAATGAATGACACACAAGGATTTAAATATCAAAATGAGAGTCACAGATTGATACTTGATTTATACAATCACCATAAAAAGACCAAATGCCACGCATACAGGAGGAGCTGGAGGCAAAGCTCACCAGGCTTTCTGCCCTGTTGAAAGCAGCCCTCAGCAGGGAGATGCTAGCAGGTTACCAGATCAGAATTCTGCTACAGCACACTGGCAAGGGTGCAAAACCCAACCCTTTTTAGCCCTCCCTATGCACAGCCATGCACACTTGCTCATACAGAAGTTAAAAAGGGATGAAATGTTCCCCACCATCAAGGATGGCTTTAGAAACAAGTGGTGTGTAAAACCTACTACAAAGACAGCTACCTCCAGTTAGGAGAATGAAAGTGGCTGATTCTGAAGGTTCAAAACAAAACCCCAAACAAGTGCTTGGGAGGGAAGAGAGGTGCATAGTGTGCATGTTAGCATGAAATTGGATCTGATGGTATCCTTGAACCAGTCACACCTTTCTGACATTGCTGCTCAAAGTACAGGGCCAGGCCACTAAGGCCAACGCCCACAGAACACATTCCCATTCCAGAGGTGCCATGAATCCCTGGCAGAGCAGCCTGGGAGCTTTGCCAGCCCCACCTGCTTGCCTCTGGCTGCTCTTTGTGAACCCTGTGGATCCTGTCTATGAAGAGCCCTGTGGAGAGCTGGGGCCAGACAGGCAGAGAAGAAGCAGCCCCAGTCTGTGCTCTGCTAGTGCTGGTGTGCCTCTGCAGCCATCCAGACCATGACAGAGCCAGCAGGGAGGGGACATCACTTCCCTGTTAAACCTCTGGGGAATACAAGTGGAAAAGGGGGATGCTCCACCAGCCCTACTCCTGGGAAAAAATATCAATTAGTGTTTGCATTTCATTGAGAGGCAAGAACTGAGAGCAAAAGACTCAAATCTGCAGGAAAGACAGTTATCAGTACAATTTTGTCCAACAAGTGGGAAGAATAATGAGCAGGACTCCATGATATGAAGAAGAAGTATATAATATAGTATAATATATAATATAATATAGTATAATAAAGTAATTAATTAGAAGGCTAATTAATTACTTTATTATACTATATTATTCTATACTATATTGCACTTTATTACACTACATCTAAACTGAAACTGAACAAGAACTCAACTGAACCAAATCTCGTGACTGTCTCCTGACCAACCATCAGGACACACCTTGCAGCGCTTGGTCAAGAAAACAAAACACTCACACCAGAATCCAATTACCAAATCCCTTCAGGTAAACAGTCTTCCATAATGCATTCCACTTGTGCATAAACACAGGAGCAGCAAATGAGATAAGAATTGTTCTGATCATTCTTTTCTCTGCTTCTCCAGAAAAAAACCTGAGAGAGAGAATTGTTTCTCTCTGTTCAGAGAATGTGAATCTGACAGACAGTCTGCACTAAAGCAGGAGATTCATTTTACACCTTTGTTTTGGACACTTGTAGCTGGTTGTGGGCTTTCTTACAGATCAGCAAAGATGTAGACCAAGCACCACAGCTGTAATTGTGGTAGGTGCAAAAATAACCATGGAATGGGTTGGACTGGAAAGGATCTCTGAAAGGCAATTTAGTCCAACACCCCTGCAATGAGCAGGGCCATCTTCAGCTAGATCAGGTTGCACAGAGCCCTGTCCAGCCTTAAAAATTTCCAGGGATGGGACATGTACCAGCTCTCCAGGCTACTGTTCCAGTGTCTCACCACCCTTACAGTGAAGGATTTTTTCCCAATATGGAATCAAAACCTACTACCTTTCAGATTCAAGCCTTGTCCCATCTCCACATTCTCTTGTGAAAAGTCCCTCTCAGCTCTCTTGTAGGCCCCCTTTAATGTACTGGAAGGTGCTATAAGGTGTCCCTGAACTTTCTCTTTTCCTGGTTGAATAACCCCAGCTCTCCCAGCCTGTATTCATACGAGGGGTCTCCATTCCTCTAATTATCTACATGGCCCTCCTCTGGACTTGTTCAAACAGGTCCATGTCTTCCCTTTGTTGAGTGAGTCACAGTAATCCAGGTGGGGTCTCACCAGAGCAGACAAAGGGGATTTTCCATGATAGAAAACTGTCCAGGGCAAGAAGAACTGCTTTATAGCATCTGAAAGAAGCAGACAAAAGATGGGAGAAAGAGTCTGCCAATGAGGAGTGCAGCTGAGCGGAATGCCCTCACACCTTTTGTAGCACACTCACTCCTGCCATCACCCCAAATGAAACATGGAAATGGTACCTTGGGGATAATAACACTTCCCTAGAACCAGCAAGAGTTGCTCACATGCTATAATAATAGGTGCTGTGTAAGTGCTGCAGATGGAAAGTGGATATTGGCTCAATATTTGCAAAATGGGAATAATAAGCCCAAAGTCTTCCAGAAGACTGTTCGGCGAGTGTGGTGCAGGAAAGAATGTCCACCACCAGCTCTTTATTCTGCTGCTCTGCAGCCACTGATGAATTAAGTGCATGCTGTCTTGCTGTGAAGAATAAGTGGAACAGACATGGGGAGATGTCTGACATATATTTTGAGGTGTATTTAATATTGTAGTGTTTCCGGATTCCACTCGCATGCATGGGGTTTTGGCTTCGAACCAATGTTTGCATCAGTACCATGTGTCTCTGGAACAGCAGTGCTTACTTTAGAGCTGGCTATGAAAATAGTTTCCACTATAACCCCTTGTTTTCACATGCTTCTTTTATTTTATTTTGAAAATCCTCTTTTGAGTCAAAAATTTCCATCTGTATCTTTGCCAAAAGGTGAAGTTTTTCCCTCTTCTTTTTCTTCAGCTTGGAGAGAGAATCTTTCAGATGTTTTTGAGTCATGGGAGAGTGGAAAAAATGCATTTTCCCAGTAGGATAAAAAAAAATCCACGTTTTCACAGTAGTAGAAACATACAGGGAAGGGAAACTGAAGGCTGAAACTTGCATTTTGGTCCAGATATTTCTGTAGTAAACCAGCTTCACAGGGAAGGACTTTGATTTGCCAAAGGCAGAGATGATTCTGATTTGGCAGTTAATCAGGCATGGCTCCAGGTTTGAAACTTTGCTGACATTCAGAATATTGTTCAAGGTAGTGTCTTTACAGCTGGCCATTTAAAAAGAAAAGAACCAGTCCCCAGTGGACTTCTGTCCTTCAGAGCTAATTATAGTCCAGCAATACATTTGCATTCATTCTAAAATCTAATTGAATGGAGAGGAACTAGAAGAACACTGGTGCCAAACAGTTTTGAAACTTTTTCTCAATTCTCACTCAAGTCAGCAAGAGCAAATGAATGTTGTTGAAATCATGGGCAGGCTGATGCAGTTCAAAAGGGCCAAAGTGCAGGACAAGGTATGTACACACGACTGGCTTCAGCAAATGAGAAACTTCATTCAGTATGCCTGCCAAATTTTTTGTTGGATGTCTTTTCCCCTTCACATAGGCTAGGAAGCATCAGTGCAAAACTCTGCTGTGCTATGTGTAGTTACACTGAATCAGTTAAAAAGAAGAAAAGAAAAATGGAAAGGGGAAAGGAAATGGAAAGGAAAGAGGCAGGCATCTAACCATCATGCTGATGAGTGATCCTGCACCCCTGTGCTGCTTTCTATTACTGTTTTCTCCCATTGAGAGTTCTAGTGGATACATTACTAGTAAGTCCCCTCCATGTGTTCCAGAAAATCCACAAGACCTGAACAATTTGGGACTGATGATACTGTTGTGACCCTCAGTTTCATATTTTCTGGCTCTTTTGAAACTTTAACTACGCAGCCTGCACATTTCATTAAACCTTTTGCTTTCTATCATTCAAAACCTGCTCCAAGTGTACATACATTTGGCAAAGACATCCAAAATGATGTGTTTATTTTGCTTCAGTGCCAAAAAGCAGTGATTCATTAAGGAGCTTGGAAACACAGAGGAAAAACCACAGCCAGCAACCACCACACGTGCCCTGAAGAGCAGAGAGCTGTGTTTTTCTAAGGAAAATGGTTAGTGCAGCTGAATCAGTGTCATGGCTGCTTCTCTCTCTCTCAGCTGGGCAGGCTGGAGAGCACAGGAATTCTCCTGGATAGCTGGGCTGTGCTGCAGCAGCAGCAGCCAGAAGGCAGCCAGAGGCTGCTGCTATACCCAGAGGGGAGAGAGAAAAAATGCAAAATGGCCAAGGGGAGTTGGTCCAGCTGGTAGGAGCCTTTCCTTGAATGATGAATTAGGGACCTCCAGTACCATGCCACTGCTATGGTGAACACAGTGAAAGGTGCAACAGGCCTTGAGAGAAGAGGTGGAGGAGAGGTGGTGACCTGGAGAAAGAATAGGCCTCCAGCTGCTTTTAGCTGCCCTACTTCATTTTCTCAACTGGGGACATGCCAGCTTGTATCAGTAAAGGGGCCTGTTCATTCTGTTTATGGTAGCTCCTGATACAAACTCTAGCAGCAGCTAAAGCCTGTGAAAACCTGGCAGAAACCCGACTGTTGAGGAACTCTACACTCCAATGTGCCATTGTTACACCACTGCTTTCTTCTTCCCCAGTGGCTTGAACTAGGACAGGCAGGATGCTATTTATAATTCCTAATGTAGTCCTTTTTTGTCTTTCATCATAAATCTGGAACCCTGGACAAAATTGAAATCTGGTGACAAACACACTGTTGATTAGAAAATGTCTGATGGTTATTTTCTCCCTGGAAAAGAAATTCTGTCCTATGCTGTCACAGCGCTGCCACACAACAGGAGATGCTGGGATCCAGGAGCCAGAATGAGGCACAAAGGAAATTATCGTGCATGAAATA
The DNA here is from genome assembly GCF_023055355.1 of Agelaius tricolor. Taxonomy (NCBI): domain Eukaryota; kingdom Metazoa; phylum Chordata; class Aves; order Passeriformes; family Icteridae; genus Agelaius; species Agelaius tricolor. Next base: position 53,280,247 of record NW_027269261.1, read on the forward strand.
CATTAATATCAAGAGTTCTTGCAACTAACAGTCAAAAATATGTGGAAGAGTTTTTGAAAATTCAAGGTTTAAAATTTAAACCAGGACTGTGGCGTTTACATTATTAAGTATTCAGGTGTGACCTTACAGACTTTGGGAAATATGTCATGTCACCTACTGGGGGGTTCTTCATCTGTTTTTCAGGAATATCTGATCTGGGCTTATGGACATCATGTGATCCAGTATGCCAGCTTCCCTTGATGCTTTAAATAAAGACAGAAGGTAGCTCTTTCCAGCATCAAGGGAACACTACTTAGCCCTTCTTAAAGGAGGCAAGATTCTTATCCTGAAGAGCACACATTTCTTATATTATTTTTCAGTAAATTCAAATTTAAAAGCTCTAACACTTGTGTCAGATGGGTCTGATTAATCTCTAATTTTTTCACTTTCATAATATTACACAAGTAGTTCTCAAAAATCTGCTGATTTGGAGAATTGATTGGAAGTAGTGAATGACACTACTTCCACTACTTATATCAGAAGTCTTTAGGCAGCTGATAATTTTTAAAACAATAGATGTGAACATAATAGTACTCCAAACAATTGGTGAAATACCCTGAGAAACCTCATTTTCTGTGAGAAAATGAAGGTTCCTGCATAGACCAGGCTTAATGAAGTGAAGCAAGGGAACTGGCTCCAGATCATCACAAGCAAAGTAAACAAACATTAGCAACAAGTGTGGGATGGAGGGAAAGGTCTAAAATCTCAGAGGGATTTTAAAGTTTTAGAATTTGCCTTTAAAGAACATTAGGGAAAGAAAACACCTTTGAAAGATTTTGTGGGACAGAACTGGCTGGGAATGAAGCATGTAGAAATGGAAATGTAGGAAGAAAGCACAGTGGGGGTGTAGGGCAGTTTCTGAAGCTGAGGAATATCCACAGGAGAGGAGCAGATCTGCTCTTCACAACTCACTAAATATTTATGTTGGGATCATTTTCTTTCTATTTTCTGCCTTTCAGCCACACACAGTATGTAAATTACTTTAAAAGTCCAGTGTGTACAGTACCACAGAAACTGCAATCTGTTATTAAAATGACAATGGAGATTTTTAAATGTACTTGCATTCTTCAAGTCTGTAGAAATCATTCCTAGAAAAACTTGCTAAGCAGCTACTTAATATGGGAAAGAGCAACGTTAAGTTAAAGGTTACAACACAAGAAAGCCACATATCAGATGATAAAACCACACAAGTAGATCCATAAACATTCATTACTAACCATTTAAAACCATACTGATGTGTTTTTTATGCAAGTTTCCTCCAGGCACAGGTAAAACCCCTGAGTCAGAGAGCACAAAGAGATGCCCACGGCTGAGGGCACCTAGCACACAGCCTGGGTGATAAATTATTGAACTCCTGTTGTCATGAATTGTTCACCTGCTTCCCTGTGTTCAAAACTGGCTTGCAAACCGCTATGGTGAATAATTTAGAGTAGCAAACAGGTTTGCAGGTGCAGAACCTATTTGGAGATAATTTGTGAGCAGAAAGAAAACCCATCTGCGCCAAATCACCAGGAATGGGTTTGCCCAGCTGTGCTGTTTTTCCTGCCTCTGATGACAAAGATCTAGTATGGATAAATAAGAACAGGCATTGAAACAGGAGTTGAGATCATCTGAATACTAAACAAGTCTGAGCCCCTCAGATCCTCCATCGATGACAGCCTAGCTATCCATGCAATCTTAATGTGAACAAGCAAATCTCATCCAAAACACTTTTGCTGTACGTTTTGATCAGAATAACCCATATTTGCATATTAACTCCTGTGATCTAAAGTTCTGAACCCTTACCTTCCAAATTTGGAGACTGAACTACAGAAGCTCCTCTCAGCTCTGTATAGTCGCCTTCCATTCTCCTGTGTAGACAGAATGCAATGGGGATTTTTGTGGCAGGAAGACTGGTGATGATCACTCACAAAAACAGCAGCCTCTTTTTTAAGGAAGATTTCAAGTTGGTTTTTTTTCCTTACACTTGGGCACTGAAAATAGTGGGTGACACTGGTGAAGGCACAGCATTGCTGAGCCATTAAAAGTAAAAAAAGGACACAAAAATATATTTTTAAGTATTTTCAAATAAGAGAACATTCTGGGGTTATTGAAAAAGTCTCTGTTATAATCCATGATTATGGCCTGTGACTTTGTTTTGATGGTGCCTGTTTAAGAACTGGATTCAGTTTCACAGAAAACAGAACTAGCTTTTTGCTCCATCATAGCTGATATTTCAGTCTCAAGCAAAGAGACTGTGGAGGTACTCTCCCCAAACTCTTCCCCTAATACCTGCAGGTTCTCTACAGACAGGTACAAATTCAATGTCATTGTTACAAAGCTTATTGTGACCATGGCTATAAAAGTGACCCAGCTTCTTGCTCGTGTTTGCTCCATGCCATGACCTTTGCCTTGTTTGTTGTATCATTCAGCTCTGCAGCCTGCCAGAGACCGGGCTGATCATCTCCAGCAGTTCTGCAGGAGTTGCAAGTGGGTGGAACACATAAGAAATGACCTGTTTGGATCATTTCTGCTCTAGACTCAGTGCCATCTTCTTGGTTTTTCCTAATAAGCACCTGGAAAATAGTCTTTTCCTGTTACATTTGCCAGTCCTGCATTACAAACCCTGGGATTAAATGTGATAGATCCTCCTCATAGCTTCTGTTATATTTAGGGCCATAAATTAATCTTGGTAACTGAGAGAATAGAAATACAATTTCCAATTTCACCTTTCTAAAATGCCTCTTAACATGAGCCTACAGAACTGTAAAGACCAGGCAACAACATGCTCTAAGTCATCTATTGCCATCCATCATCCCAGTATAGTAAACACTGAAATAGACCTGTCTTTGATGTTTTATTGAGGGGAAGGCATTTAATCTTTCATATGTGAGATAGATCATTGTGTGTATTATCTCACTCTGACTTTGGAAAAATTTGGAAGTTTTACATCATCTTCCATGAAGAGATCTCATGCCAGCCATTTCAACAAGTGAGACATTCTAGTTTTACAAACACTTCTGAAATTTAGGAAGAAGCTAATTTTTTCCCTTTTGGTGGAATATTTCCCTTCTTGAGGGTCAGCAGAGTGTCTCTTTAAGAGTACTCTCCACAGTATCAACGCAGTAACTTTGTGCAAGAAGAGGAGAGTTCTGTGTGTGTAGCATGAAGCAATCAGACATTATTACTCACATTGGATTCTCAAATCTCCCTGGGACATGGGTTCCAGGAGCCCCATTGATGCTGCTGTGTCAGAATAGTCTGGCATGACTTACTGGCACCTCTTCTACCCATCAGCTGAGCTACTGCTTCACCACCAGATAGAAGACACACTACAGTATACAAGACTAGCCTTGGCTAAAATGATCATGGAAATTTTAATCCTGAAATTCTCTTTTTAATCTTCCCCTGCCTGTATTTGCTTTGCCTGCAATTGTGGATTTCCAGAAACCCCAGAAGACTAAGATACTACAAAATGCTTAGAAGTCTGTTTGAGTGTCTTACCCTCTTAGATGTTTAGGTGCAAAGTGGAATATACAGCTTAAGATATTGTAGGATCATCTACACCCTAAAAAACAAGTATACCAAATAAAAGTGTATTTTATCTACATAATTGTAATCTTAAATCTCTGCTAGAATAATTTGTTATATCCTTAAACTGTCAACTGTTCTACATGCCAGCTATCAACATGGCAAGAAACCTAATGCACAGATGAGAACACCTGTATCATACTGCAGAATTAAAGTCTACAGACAAGCAAATATTAAATGTGTGTATTTTGTGTGGATGCTCACATGTGAATGTCAGTAGGATGCCAGAATCTTTCTGTATGGAGGCAATTACATAAATATAGCCCTGCATATGAGAAATGTAATATATCTTTCAACAGCCCAGTTTCCCTTACCATTCACAGAAAAGAAAGTTGTCACCATCAGTTAACTTAGGAAGAAAAAAACAGAAACAAACACAACAACTAAACCAAAAGAAATTGGCAACTACTTCAGTTACATGAAGGATGTGGTAACTAAATTTCATTTCTTTAGCTCACAAATTGACTTTGAGGACTTTTTTACGTCACGTGAAGCCTTGCAGACAGATGGTATACACTTTTGCATTGTAAACTGGGCTTTTACGCAGGAGGGGAACACAATTTCCTTTGATAAAATTAATGAGATTCACCAGAGGCAGACAGGAAAACTTTTATGTTCCTGTTTACAAGTGACTCCAAAGAGGTAACTCGAGTTTCTCAAAACAAATCCTTTAAAAATAACTTTTCAAGGTAAGAAAAATGAATGTGCCAAATTGCATGCAAAAAAAATCCTGAGAAATTAGTGACAGAAGTCATCTAATACAACAAGCCACCCTTCTGGAATCCTTTCCTTGGGTGGGCAAAGGGAGATCTCCCTTGCCTTTGGCTCCCACTGCAGAATTCAGCCTGGTTCTCTGCATAAGCCCCACTTGGTTGTCCTCAACACTGTGCTTTGTATGGAACCTTGATCTGGGGGTGTCAGACAAAGAGTCCTTCCTTCAGTGCTTCAACATCCAGGAGTGTTGCAATGCTGTTCTTTTCTTGCAAGGGCACTCTTGAGTTAAAATGCAACATGTCCGTGTTTCCCAAGTGCATTGGCTTTTTCCACACCTTTTGTTGGAGACCGCTTTCTGCAATTTCCATCTTATCTTGTGGATCTCTTTCCAGCTCTCTCACACCACACAGCATCTTTTTAAGGGAGAGACAACAACACTGGGTATGGGACAGCACCTTTTGTCTGATAAAAAAGCATAACAAGGCAATGGGATTTCTACCTACCCTTTTCTACTTGCACAGTTGTATGTACATAGCAATCCCTTTTCCACCAGCACTGGCTCACTAGGAGCTCATGTCGAATTTCTCCAAGCTCCTGTATGGAGTGAATTTCAAAGATACATTTCTTGGCCACGTAGGTTGGGTTGTTCCATCCTCCAAGTCTGACTTTTTTCTCATTTTGACCCTATTAAAACTTGTTTGAAAGACCTGAGTTTGTTGAATAATCCAGATAACTCTGTGACTGCCTTGTTCTTATTATCACTCCGTTAATATTTACTGTCTAAAATTGCTGCCTGTGGTGATTTATTTAGTCTTTTTAAAGCTGTTTGAAAAATACTTCTCTAGATTCCTGATAAAAACTCTGAAGAGACTTCCTGCAGCTCACCAACATCTTCATTAAATGCTAGTGCTGCTTGGACAATTGGTCTACATTTCATTTAGCTCTTCATCTGTTTGTGCTTTATTAATTTTGTGCTGTACTCACTTTTTTTCTCTTACTAAATCAACTACCTAGCAGAAGTCTATTACACTCAAGCCTCTGGCAATTTAATGCATAATCATATAAAATGAGGAAATAAAAGAGCTGTTTACCAGGACCTATTTTCTATAAAAAAACAAGACTAGCATTAGTTGTGTTCTCCATGTATTAGCTGACAATCACAGTTCTTCTGCCTACCACACAGGCAGCAGCAACTTCTTGAGCTCCTTTTGTGTCCTTGGTATAGGCCCCACACTAACAAACACACTTCTCCATCCTTGAAACACCACCACAGTGCCAACACAGGCAAAGATCAGCTAGCCAGACATCACTTCAATCCCTCTAGGATTTTCCTCTAGGATTTCCAGACCACTAGGAAATTGTAATTTCATCATGTCTTGCTAATAGATGTTCTTTAGGTGAGCCTTAAGTGTCCTCCTGTGATGTATATGAATCTCTGCTTATTTCTAGATGCTGCAGAGTAATAGCTATTAGGTGCTCAAGTTTTTGGGGGCTTTTATTTTTTATTTTATTTTATTTTTGGTAACAGTTACTTGTTTGCTCTAGCATTAAGTTATATCACTGCTTGGATGATGCTTAGGCTTTAAGGAAGACAAATTAATAATTTGTTCGTTTTGCCCTAGAGCTAGATGCACAATGTCTGTTTTCCCCCATCTTCCTCATAAGTTTATGCCATTCATTCTGTCCCTTCTTGTCACCTGTTACGGCAGAGTGCTGTCTGGATACCGCTGTCCTTGGCTATCTTCTTTCTCCCAAAACTAAAAGTAGTCGTGTCTCCGATTATGCACCTCTGTGTGTGGCGAGCGTCGGGCACTTTTCCAGCGCTCAGCCACAGCCAAACGAGCCTGGTCAGGATGCCATGCCCTGCCCGGGCGCTGCTTTTCCACTCGCGGCGGCAGCGCAGCCTGAATACTGCTTCCAACAGCAAAGAACCTCCAGCGGGGCGATGGGATCGCTCCCTGAGGCTGTCTCAAGTTTCCCCTGTACCTTCAGAGGGGATGAGAAGGGGTGGGAATAACTCCGTGTCTGGACTAAGGCTTTGGAGCAGGGCGGGGGGAGGCAGGGACCGGGACGCCAGCAGCGCGGGAAGCCCCGCCGGTAGCGCACCGTCCTTCCCAAACTCCGTGTGGCCAAAGGGGAAACTCCGTGTAGCTAAAGGAGGGTTTTCTGCCTTTGATTTTTTTGGATTTTTGGGGGTTTTTTGTTTGTTTTGGTTTGTTTGTTTGTATTAAAGACCCCTGCGATCGCGGCGCTGCTCCGCGCGGGGCCGGGGCGGGAGCGGCGCTCAGCCCCCGGGCCGGGCCGGGCCGGGCGGGGCCGGGGCGGTGCCGGGGCGGAGCGGGGCGGGGGCGAGGGCCGGGGCCGCGGCGGTGGCAGGCGGGCAGCTCGGCGGGATGACAGGCGGCAGCCGCCGGCCCGCAGCCGGAGCAGCCGCCCCCCGCCAGCCGGCGGGGAGCGCGGGCCCGGCCAGCACCGGGATGTGCCCTCGGGAGCAGCCGCGGCGGAGGCTGCGCGCCCCGCGGGCGGCGTGAGCGCCTCCCGGCCGAGCCATGGGCCAGACCTCGGTCTCCACGCTGCCCGAGCCGGCCGGCGGTGAGTACCGGGGGCGGCGGGGCGGGGGGCTCCCGCCGGGGGTCCCTGGTGGCGGCGGGGGAGCCGCGGTCCCGGGGCGGGCGGAGCGGTGCCCGCGGTCCCGGGGCGGGCGGAGCGGTGCCCCGGTCCTTCGGAGCTCAGCGGAACGGGAGGCGCGGCCGCTCCCGGCGCTGCACTGCCCGGCTCGGCGGCCCCCGGCGGGCGAGAGGCTCCGCCGTGCCTCCCACCTTCCCCGGGGCTCGGGGCTCCTTCTTTTCCCGTTATTAAATAAATAAGAACGAAGGCTTCCCCTTCGTAGGGAAAGGGAAGGAGCTCTGGCACCTCGCCCAGGAGCGCGGCTAGTAACCCGCCCAGCTGGTTGCTTTTAGCTCCAGGACATTTTATGTGTAAGCAGACTGTTGAAAATAAATAAATAGCGTGTGAGTGGAACTGTTTCGGGTCCTTTTCCCCGCCACTTCCATCCCCCCACTCCCATCCCCCCAGTAAAGCAATCCTGGCTGTTTGCAACTTTTTGAAGGTAGTATGAGCTTCTTGGGAATGTTGTTAAGATAATCCGGTGTGTTTTAGTTACTGAAGAGCGGGTCTCTTCCCACAATAATAGGATGTAGAATCTAAATTAACTTCAGCGAGATTTGAAGTTTCCTGCGAAATTCCTGCATGCCTGTTTTTCCTCAACGCCTGTTTCCTTTACATCCTCAAAACAAACAAACAAACAAAAAAACCCCAACCAAACCAAAAAAACCCAACCAACAAAATCCTGTTGTGGACTTTAATGCTGAAGACTGAACTTTATCCTTAATTTGCTTATTGCTGTTAATGTGGGAATGTTTTGTGAAATGGGAGACAGGGCAACAAACTTTCTCTTTTCTCCTTTTAATTTTTTTTCATTGCTGTTTCAGAGAATAGTTTTAGTATTAATGCATAATTTTCAGACAAACTTGGTTATATTCCTAGTCACACCATCCCAATCAAAACCTTGGATGCTTTTCTCACCTGTCAAGCATTGCATGAAAGAAAAATTGGACCGTTTCCAAGAAATGTTACCATCCTGTTGAAGGTTTCACCTGGCAGCCAGTGTGTTAGGATTGTTTCAAGGTAGTCATCAGAAAGCAGATGTAAGGAAACAGATGGACTGGTTAAAAATTTTTGTTAAACTTCCTGTACAAAAAAAGTGACCAAACTCAAGTTCAAAAGTCTATTGTGAGAGCATTTTGCCTTGGGGGGGCATGTATCTTGACCAAGGATAACTGTAGTGCCTGTGTTTGCTTGGGTGGGTGATAATGGACAATAATTGGGCTGAATTTCTAGCTATACCTCAAAGGAAAAAAAAATCACTGTTGGATTCTTTCCTGATTGAAAAGAAAATTTTCAATCAGGAGCAGTGAGAGACAGGCATCTGAAGATGTAAGTTATGATGATGCTGCCTCAATATTGCCAAGTAAATTTTAGTTATCTCATTTTAAGAGCACCTCAGTTTGTGATGAGACAGTGGTAGTGCCCCCGGGAGGTTTCTAGCAGAGTAACTCCACTGCACTTTTATTGCTGTTGAAATTGTTGGGATGGTATATCCTCAACAAGAAATGATAGGGGCAAGTAGGTTTCTGGGTGGCATGGATTCTTGGGGGTGCATTTGTTTTCTCTAGTCTGTTTTACTGACATGATCTGGACACTTAATCCATTGTGAAGTTTGGGAGGCCCTATCCGTCTGTGATCAGGGCAGGGGAATGACTTCACTGGTTCCTGTTCCATGGGTTGCCCTTTAGGCAAGCAGGCCTAAAATCTTCGTTGATTTTGGTGTTCCAGGCAGCTCCAAGCCATTTAAGTCTTTGACAGCTGCTAGAGATTAGAGTTGAAGCAGATATCTGTCCTGCACACGCAGGGGCTACAAATCTGTTTTAGTGCTACGGAATCAATAGTGCATTCAGGTCCTCACTGAGCCACACAAAAGCAGCTGTGACGAGTTGCTGCCTGTTCGCTCCCTTGTCCTCCAGCCATGCCAGCCTGGAGGGCTCAGGCCCTGCCCCACGAGCCCGGCTGTGCCCCTGCAGGGCTCAGAGGGGCTGTTGGCTCTGGGCAGGGGAGGGCACCACTGCTAAATCACCATGGGGCCTTCAGGTAGACTGCTCAAGTGAACATGGTTTGATGTAGCAAAGTAAAATAAAAGATTTTTCCTGAAAGTCACAGAGTGACTTAGAAGAGATAAAATAAATACATAACACAATACTCAGGATGGACCTCCGCCAGTGTCCTGAAGGGCTGGGTTTTTAAGATTTGCTTTAAGTTAAAGGTTTTACTCTTGGAAATGTAAATATATGTTGAAGTATTTAAACAGATCAAGGTCCCAGTGTCACTTTCCTATTGGGTTAAGGGCAGGACTGAGGTCTAATCATAACATTCAAAGTCCTTCTCGACTGGGCAGATGTAGACTCATACCAGATGGATTAGCATGCCTATAAAGAGAGGAAGAACTTCAGATTTTCATACTCCATTGGAACTTTCTTTAGCCATACTGTTGGGCTAGAGTTTGCCATCAGCTGCATGTGAGTGGGTATTGAAGTGTTTTGGACAGGAGGATCTGGGCTTCAGTCATCTCTCATAACTATGAGTGGTAGATGGGCAGCAAAGCAGGCCTTGGATTGCCTGGTTGGTGTCCATAGGCAGCTTTTGCTTCTTCTCCCAGGTTACAGCTTTCCAGTCATTTAGATAGATTTTTAAAGCTTGTTTGTTATTTGCCAGGGTTAGAAAATGTGAACAAACATCAATCACAACAGGAGCTTGGGAAGACAATATAGATAATGTGGATAATGGGGAGCACATATCCTTGTTCATTTTCTTTCCTCTTCTCTGATTTTCCCACGCCTGGCAGGACTTGATTAACGTGATCTCTCCCCATTTACTGGCTGGAGTTGAGTGTTTTTGGGGGTTATCAGTCATTGTGTGCAAAAGCTATCTCTTCTACTTTCTGATCTACAGCTTATTAAAGGGCAGCAGAGCTGTGCACTTTTTTCAGTTTGTTTTTTTTTTTTCTCTTTTAGATTTCTTCTTTGGTAGTTCAGTACCAACCATAGCACAGAGAAACAAACAGTGGAGACACGATCAGCATATTGGGAAGGTAGCATTTCAAAGCAGAACTAGTTAGGTGGGAAAAGATTTTTGTTGTTTCTTGAGTTGTGATGCCTTTTCAAGAATGAAATTTCCAGTAAAAACAGACCTTGTTAGTGTTCCTAGGAATAGGTCAGGCAGCTCAGCCTGGAATGTGGAGCACAAGCAGAGGGTATGGGAAGGGGTAGGACAAGTTGCAAAGGGAAGGTCCCGGGAAACTCTTGCCCCACTGGTCAGGGTGCTCAGTGGGGTCAGAGCCCTGTGCTGACCTGCTGTGCCAAGGATGAGATCTGCAGGGCTGCACTCTGGGCTGGGGGGAGTTCCTCTGCTCACATACATTTTGCAGAAACAGAGCACAAACTGTCTGGCTTGCATTTCATCCTTTTACAGTCACACAGTTTTGTTTTTTTCAAGGGCATGAAAATGTACTTCAACAGCACAGGAAAACCATTTCCCACCCAGCTCCCCCCATGAGATGAAAGCAGTCACTGGTAGGATCCTGTTGTTTGTTGACCTTGGCACTCGGTGAGATGATTCTCATAGGTCAGAAGTGAACATGTTTCTCAGACTGCTGCTTTTCATCTCTCTTGGCTTTATGGGATTTCCTGTTCATGGACGAGGAAACAACAGCTTCACCTGTGTCTGTGCAGAGGAACTGTAATTGTGTAAACTGGGCGAGCTTGTCATAATCCTGAAATGAAATGGGAAACTACTATTTGCTTCAGCACTTCTAGATGCTGCTAAAGAAACAAATTGGTTATCCATGGAGAAATTCCAAGACTTGTCTAGTAGAAGTTGTTACTCCAATAGTGCTCTGCATTAGTAGCTGCTTGTGAGCCTTACTAAGGGCATTGTTGTGGAGCAAGCCCTCCTGTTCCTGAGGAGCTGGACATGGAGATGCTCAGCCATAGACCTAAATTCTCATCCTGACTCAGTCCACTATGACTCTGAATGTGCAGAAAAGCCCTCAGAGTAATAATTTTTAAAGGGTTTAAAAAGGAAATTTGTTTTTCTCCTCTGGCTATTTTTCCTTTCTAAAGTGGAAGAACTTTGAAACTCCTTGCACTTTACAAGAAGGCATTTCAAAGCACTTACAGGTGCAGTGAGCTACTTCCAACACACCTGTCAGCTGGTCATTTCAGGTTTTGCTGCACTTGAAAGAGTGGAAAGCAGAGCTATTGAGATGAAATGGTAACTTTCATTTGATGTGAAGCCCTAAATGACTTGTCCACAGCCACAAAGGACATACTTAGCAGAGAGCCTCATATTCCGTATTTTTTTCCCTGAGATTTAAATTGGTTTGGGACTTTGAGGCTGAACTCTCATAAGACTACGTTGGGAATCCTATTCATTTCTCCCTGTTTTTTTTAATGCTTTTGTAAGTTATGCAAGAGTTTTAAGTACAATGTAAAGGTGTACTGTTTTCATTTGGTGCTAAATTTCTATCCAAAGCTATTCAGCTATTTTTGGGAAACTGTTCACCCTGCCAGTGTTGTCAGATGGGACTACAGTTGTGACAGCTTCAGAATTTGGGTTAATTAAATATGTAATCTGCCTTAGACTTCAGGCTGATTGAGTGGATATTTTGGATGCCTGGTCAAAGGTATAAAAAGGCCATGTTTTTGGACAGAATGGGTAGCCATGAATTTGCCTGCTACTAATGAGAACTGCAAGAGCTCTTTTTAAAATTTGACGCTTGTGTTTATTGAGCTGAAATATGAAAAGCAATGACAGCTGCTGGAAGCGCGGGTCTCATCATGCTCCCAAAACCATGATTCTGATTTGAGCTGTTGGTGAGGGTCTGAATGTAAGTGTGTGGAATGAACCACTATTTATAGAGAAAAAATTGTGCACCCTTTGAGTGTAGCATGTGTATGGAATACAAAGCGTCTGTGCTGCCACACGCTCTGTGATCCCCGGAGCAGAGCGGTGCCCCCGTGGCTCCTCAGCTGCAGCAATTCCTCACTGCAGAGGAGGCTGCAACCTGAGCCTGCACCCTGGGGCACGGCCAAAACACGGGTCTCATAAGGACACAGGGCACCAGCCTCACCATGGGGACCACATCTGTGTGAAAACAAAGATGTAGAGCTCAACAGGTTGGTGTCTCACCTCCTCTCCCTCTGAGGCTGCTTCAGGCATGACCAGAATTTCTCCTCATTTAGCTGCCATGGTACGTGACCTTTCATGTCAGGCATGCTGGCTGAGATATCTTCATGTGCTGATGTTTGGTAGCCACTAATCACCTGTTCCCAGCGTTAATCATCAGCTTCCTCATCTGCCATGAGGAGAACAGGAGCTCCCGGGCAGGGGCAGAGCCTTTGCTGGCTGCCTGTTTGTGTGGGGGTTGTCTTCTCAGATGACCACCCCGATACTTCCCCCAGATGAAAAGATCTTGTTTCCTGCTGAGCCCCCTGTGCTAAGCCCCAGTGACAACTGATGCCACGCTGCTGGATCCCAGCCACTCCTTGGATCAGTTGTCCTTCCTTCCTAGATCCTCCTCCTTGGCTTTCTTACTCCTGAGGAATTTCTCCTGAGTCATATGGCCTCATCCTTAGGTGGTGTTTTCTGTTATAGATTTCAAAATGCTTTCCAGTCCTTTTTATTTAATTCCTTGGTTTAAATGGGAAAACTTATCAGAAGTAAGCAGGACAGCACCTAAGATAGCCAGGACGAAACAAAAGAGCTCTCAAATCCTCATCAGTGTTTGCATCATATCAAATAGTCCAGCCTATTAAAAACAGAAAGGACTTACACATTTATATATTTCTTTGTGTGTTTTTTTCCTTAAAGTTGTCCTTTATTAATTTTGAACGCTGATGCTTTTTGAGGTTTAAAAAATGTAACGTTGCAGAAAAATACTTCTGAAATCATGCTGGTATGAGTTTGTTTCTCACTGAATTAATTGTTTTAAAACACAGTGCTGAGTGCTCTTAGTGCCTTGGGTCAATCTCTGATGGATTTTTAAAAGTACTTCAGCAAGCAGCCTGCTCCCAGAACTTATTTCTACCTATTGTATTAAAATTGTAACAGTGGCTAGAAAAATTTTTCTGATATGCAGAAATACTCCAACTAGCTGCCATTAAGTCCCATGTGGAGAAGTAATTTCTGAGCTGTCCATATGTTGTCTTTTCTAGCTGGCACAAGGCAGGTTCCTGATCCTGTTCTTTTTCTGATATGTAAGGATTGACTTTTGAGTAGGGCCAGTGCTAGGCTTAGGAAAAAAGAAAGGAGGTAGTTAGCTGATGATGACAAAATCACTCTAATAACAGGCAGTGGTAGCTCTGGTCTGTTTTGTCCCCAGCAGATCCCAGAGAGTGAGGCTGGTTGCTGGTGCCCCTTCTGAGCCAGGAGGAACTGTGCCTACAAGCCATGGGCAGGGAAAGTAGCCAGATAATGAGGGGTGCTTTTTGTTAGTTTTTTCATGCCCCAAAGCCAAATCAAAGAGTGACACTGAGTAATTTGTATCCCCCCCGTACATGAACTCTACAAGCCTCCACTGTCAAGTGTGTTTTTGGGCAAATGTAAAATTATGGTGGGGTCTGAAGTGTGCCATTTCCTGTAGTGTCTTATGAAATGGTTCAGTAGGAACTAGGTAGGAAGATCACCATGGATATCCAGGTGATGCAGGGTATGAAGATGGACTGTTTTTTCTTCTCACTCTGTTTGACCAGAATCACATGGGTAACAGGGCTGGGGTGTCCTCTCTTCTGGGTTTGGAGGTTTTTTCTAAGTTTAAATATTATGATATGTGAATCAATTTAACCTTGCCTCTTTGTAGTCCACATAGTGGTTTGGACTAGCAATCTGCAGAGACCTTGAAATCACCTCTGTTAATCTTATGACAGCTCATTATTAGGAAATTTGATTTAAGACTTTAGTTTCTTGCAAGGCATGATACAAGGTCACTGCAAAGGAACATGAATTTCTTCTGTCCCTGACTTGGTTTATGGACACTCGGAAATAAAGTCTCTGTCCAGAGGGAAACTTTTATTTGCGTTTTTGTTCTATTTCTGCTTTGTACAACTGTGATAATCAGTGTAAGTGGGAAAAAGCTAGGGAGAAATGAGGATCTATGGATGCTCCATCACTCTATGGAAGTATAGGGAATGCAGTCAGGTTGCATGTCAGTAGAATGAGAATGACAGATCATCAGAGAGTTAATACCAAATCTGTGTCAATGATAGCTTTGTGAAAATGAAGTTTCATATGAAAAGATAAGGGCTGTCTTGCCTTTTTCTTCTCTGATTCCTGCATTGCTTTCATGTGTATTAGAATGATGTTTTGCCTAGCAGAGTTAGGCTGTGATGCAGCTGTCCTAACATTTGGAACTGTATGAGCAAAGCTGGTTCTATTCCCAAAGATCAGCCTGCATTCCTCACCCCTGAGAATGTGCTTTTTTATTAGTGTTTTAAGATGTCTTCACTCTGACCATCTGCCCAAACTGTTAGCAAATCCTCATCAAGTAGATGCATCATAGTCATTTCAGTGTTATTTAATCCTTTTTGTATTTTCTGAATCTGAACGTTTTAATGTCTTGCCCAGTAAAAGCCCAAGAATGGTGCAGGGGCCTTGGATACTGGTTGGGCTTTAGAGCCTGGGCTATTGCATGATCTGTGCAAACAGATCATGTAGTTTATGATCTAGAGATAATTTGCAAAAAATTACAGAAAATCTCTAATATTTATTGATTTTAGCCAACTTAGTGATTTGCACAACAAGAATAACTGTGATATATGATGAAACTTGGTGTTTTCACTGCTATTGTAATTTACACTTTCACCTTAAAACCTTGCTGACAAGACTCAGAGACACACGGGGACTCTTTTCAAGCTTAAGAGCTTTTCTTTATTACTGGAAGCTTCAGCTCAGAAAGTGAACTCTTGACTGGGGATTTGTCACCCCTAGTTTTATTTCTGGGGCTTGCAACACTGTTGATGCGCACTTAAATGCTTGTTGTTTCACTTGACCCTTTCTGCTGAGGAGGAAGACAGGAATGGCTCTTTGTGCCCTCTGCCTGCATGGCTGTAGAGCAAGGCAACAGAAGGAAAGTGATTTGGATTCCAATTTCTGTTTGGTAGTCAGATCAACTAAATAAAATAACATTTGTTATGAGTGAAATTTGGTTTGAATGCCCAGGAAAACTCAGCCTGTCAGGGAAGAGGATGGTGTGTTGAAGAAACAAACTACCTCAATGGGAGCCTGGAAGCCATGATGTGGAAGGTTCCCTGCCTGTGGCAGAGGGGTTTGAACTATATAATCTCCAAGGTCCCTTCCAGCCCCAAACATTCTGTGATTCCAAGAGCCAGGCTTTGCATTCAGCTCAGCCTGCTGCAGTCAGGTGCAGCAGTGATCTTCCCTCTCAAAGCAGAAGCTGTGAAGCCAATGCCATGTGCCAGTGTCCATGTCTGCGTCCTCAGCCAACTGCAGCCTCTGCTGGTGTACCCCAGTGTAAATAGTGTTGGGAGGATGTCTGGAGCAATAGGAGCTCATGGAAGAACCCCAGCTGCAGTTCCTGTAGGGCATGAGGTGCCCAGGATACATGTTCCTAGGCAGTGTTTGCCCCTGAGGCTGTGGAAAGCCTCAGCGTGGCTTGTACGTCTTTCACCTCTACTGTTGAAGGAATTTTAGTGCTTGGGCACCAAACAAGTGAATTTCACTCAGCAGCAGCATCCTGAGTTAAAAACATGGTGTGATGTGGGTAGTAAGAGAGGATCCAGTTTGTGACTCCTCTCCCAATTGCTCGCCTTGCTTATAAACCCCAGAGATCAACTTACCTGAAGTGTTTATGTCATAACAAGCAACATAAAGTCCCCCAGGCTGAAAGCTAATCTCTGTGGGCTTCTTCTCCCTCCCTTTTTCCCCCCAAGATCCTGGATGAATCAACAAAGAAATGACACTTCCATTGCATGCTTATGAAAGAGATTTAGTGGGATACAATCAAGTAATTTGAGTCACGTTACAACTTAAAGTCCCCCTAAGCTGGTGGGAAATGATTCTTAGATGCTATCTGTCTTTATGAGAAGAAAAAAACCCAAACAGTTCATTGCCAAGAAATTAGATGTATTTAAATTATGCATTTATAATGTGTTATAATTTATTTCATTGTTAATAATTCAGAACTGGCTGTGCATTTCCTTCCCTGTAAATTCATTCAATGTGTCTGAAGATTACTGGTTTGTTTCTTGGAGTTTTATAGATTTATTGCGTTTCTGAGGGGAAGGAAATGTTGGTTTTGGCACAGATGCTAAGAATATTCTTGTTCTGAAAATGTGAAGCAGTGTTCTAGTGCACTGCAAATCTGGCCTCCTTTTTGTTGATACAGAGAAGGGTGTCGTGGTTTTCCTGCCTTACACATTTTACCACCATGCATAACTCTCCTATTCTCATGAATTGTTCAAGTGATTGACAAAAAAAAGGAGAATATTGGTATTAATAATTAGAGCTAAAAATCCATACAAGGTTTAAGACAATTGCAGTAATTGCAGGGTAGTTCCTGTGCTTAAATTCCTGAAGGAAAGTTTTGGAAGGCTGATCTGACTCTTTTAAGGGTACACTAGATTTGATTTCTTTGAAAAACAATGTTGTTTATTCTTGCTTGAATAACACTGCTTTTGACACGCAGAAGTAGTGCATGGAAGAAATAAGTGAGATATAAGAGAGACTGTGTCTGTGCAAGGGAATGAACAGTTAAGTAGACAACTAAGACTGGGGATAAAGCCAGTTTCTGGAGAGCTGGACAAAGACCAAGCAGAAATGGTATATACTTTAGCTGGAGGAGAAAGTAATTAGAGAGTAGCAAAACATGAGCCAGCAAGAAAAAGAGATATTAACTACAAAGCATTGCAGAAATTACCTGTCACTCTGCTTTAAAAGTTTTTTGTTGGGCAGAATTGTCGTGTAACTGTGTCATGTTACAGAGAGAACATGATTCTGAAAAGAGGAAGAAAGTTTGTGTTGGAAAAGCCTAGGGGAATTCTCAGAAACCTGAAACTGAAAAAAAAAGTATCTCGGACACTTACAGCAACACCTCTCTCTTAACTGCCCCCTGCACTTCTCCTCCGGCTGATTTAATTTTCCCATTGCTACCGGAGGCAAGGAGGGGAGAAGAGGAGGAGAACATGTTTTAGCCAGATCCAGCAAGATGAACAGGGTGTTTCTGAAACGTTTAATGCACCTGGAAACTCTGTAGCTTAGTTTGAAGTGCATAGCAAAAAATGTGTTGAAGGAAAAAAAGCATTTAATGTCACTATTGGATCTCAAGGATGATGTATTTTTAAAGAGAAAAAGAGCAAGAAGAGTGTACCTTTCTAGCTGAGACCCATGAATGATGAAAACCCTTGAGAATACAGGTTTTGGCCACTAGAAAGCATACAAAAGTTAAGCATCATTTTCAATACATTTTAAACCATTAACAAAAGGTAGGGACTCTGCAGATTTCTCTAGTTAGTAGGAGAAGCTGGACACAACATTTGATGTCTGTCATTGCACACTGTCTCTGTTGCACAGACCAATTTTACTCTGGCAATGGCTGCAGCTCAGCCCTGTTAAGGTACAAGCCTTTCCAGCTGCCTCAGTGCAAAATGAGCAAGATCTGATAGCATGTGAGAATAAAGGCCACAGAAAATCACCCTGGCATCATCTGGAAGCCCAGCTCTGAAAATTTTCCATGAGTATTAATCAGTCCTGAAGATGGGTTCTGTGTGATAATTAAATATTGTTCCCCCCCCCCCCCCCCCCTCCCCACTTAGCTGCAGATGGATCATGTCAGATCTGACAGTCATAGACCATGGATGTAAGTGATTCAACAAATGGTTGAAGTCATGCCATGGGTCTTGGTGGTTTTACCTTTCCACCAGCTGTCCTTAGGGATCTGCTTGTAGAGAAAACATCTCTCTCTCTTTCTGTAGCTCATCCTACATTGCACTCAGGGTTTCCTCAACCACAGAAGAGAAGCACTGCAGGAAACATCAGCAGAAGGTGAGATGAACAAAACACCATTTGTTAGGTGAGTTTACAGTGATGAGGGAATCAGCTGAAGACAGCTAGTGAATTATCGCACTGCTGTGGTTAATTCTTTCTTCAGCTTTTGCAGGGGAGCAGGCTCCTCAGCCCCTGCCTGCCTGTGGTTTAGCAGATAACATCATTACATCCTGACAGTCCCTGGATGGGAATGCTACTGGTTAGCATATTTGGCAACCTGTTTTTTTCCCCTGAGGGCCTGTATATAGCAGCAGGGCTGAAGTGAGACCAGTGTCCTCATGCCAGCAGGGAGATGTCTGGTGGCACAGACGAGTTTTTCTTAACCCCCTCAGAATTGATACATCCTCTGTCTATAAGGGCCCAGACGTTTCTTGCTTTAAGTTTAGATTTTTTCTTGTTTGTGCAGAAAATTCCACATAAGACTGAGTGAAGAATAAAGGAAGAACAGATGCTGCTAATTAAATTAACCATTTCCTAAAAACAAATAGCAGCCACTTCAATCTCCTAAAAAAATACCAGCATGAAGCCTATTCTTTCTGGTTTAAGTGATTACTTACATGTCCAGATGCCAATTCAGGGAAAATTTGCAAATGTAGAGAGGTTTATTTTGTCTTACTGTGTTATTTCCTTATAATTCAGTCTTTGCACCTACCATTTTTGGTGCCTTTTTTTTTTCAATTTATTTTTTAACGTATGGAGTGGTTGCAAAAGTTTTGAGATAAAAAAATGTCCTTCTTGTGGGGTAAAAAGCCCAAGAACTGTGTTTCAGGTGAGAGAGAAGGGAGGGAAACTGGGATAATGCTGAGGTGGTGCAAGAGATGACACTTCAAGGAGTTGGGTAGTGAAGTAGGAAGTCTTTTATGAGGGCTTCCAGTAGCCCTCCTTAGTCTGGCAGCAGTTAGGTGAAAAAGGCAACCATTAGTTTATCTCAGTGGTATTGTTGGTACCATATTGATGGCTCTTCTTCTGACACATTGGCAGGAACATTTTTCTTCTAACCCAGGAATTATGAGTGAAGTCTCATTGAGTGATGCGCATGTGTGGAGTCACATATACTCACTGAAGTTCTTACCATCAGACTAGGATTGATGTTATATTTTGCTGTGAACGCCCATATCACAGTTTTCAAGAGAACTGACAATTTTTCAAAACATTTGTCGTGTCCATGAAAATAGAGAAGCCAGAGGTCTGGTGGTAGCACTTGTTTGTGGTTGTAGGAAGGGTACACGAGAGAAGGTGTGAGATAGAGCAGTGCTCCCCAGAGCTCCCCAGTAGTAGAATAAGGCAGATTTAAGACATGTGGTAGGTTAGGAGTCCCTTCAATAACATGGATTTGCTCTGGGCCTCCCCAGTTTTGAGTAGGTGCCATAAGAAGTAAATTGGATCCTTCAATTTTGTGGATACAGCTCTGCATTTCTTCCACTGTGTCTGTATTTGCCTGATAAAAGAGCCCCTTGCATTAGACTGCATGTCAATGAAATTAGTGATGAGAACTTTTCCTTGCACAAAAACCTGCATATTTTCTAGTTATAGTCCTTGCAGTATTTTCACCAATTACTCACCTCTTCCTACCAGCAGAGTTTTGTACTTATAAAAACAACATCCAGATGCACCCCAGTCAAGTACTATGACTTCATATAAAATTGAGATTACATTCAACAGCTTGACCAAAGCACATCAAGGGCAGTATTCTAGCACATTTAGCCTTGGCTTAATGCTCTGGCTTGTTTTAGTTGTGAAACTGGTGGGTTTATTAAAATATTATATAAAATATATGGAGTGAGATGTCCTTTCTAAAAGCCAGCATGCAGGGCCATGGATTCCAGAGTATTTAGAAACAAGGCACTTCCCTCTGTATGAATAACAAGAGTCTCTTCATATTTTGTGTTTGTGCTTTTCTGTGCTCAGTTGCCTCCCTGGGGAGCAGGTGCTGAGCCTGGAGTGCTGCCGCTGCTGGGGAAGGGAACTGTGCATCCCTGTGAGCTCCACACTCCAGCCAGAGGGCATTCCCAGCCTGTAGGCTGCCCCTTTTATTGCATAAAAGTGTGCAGTATTAGTAGCAGATAAACCTATGGTATTCCTAGCACTTGAGCAAATTGGGCAAATACAGTGTTTTGTATTGCTCTGAGTGTGAAGAAAATAGAAAATGTGTGTGGGGTAGTAATCTTTCTATTTTTCTTTCTTGTTATTCATTTCTTTTTCTCCTTAACTTTTCTCAAAGCTAAACTTCCCACAAAATTCAATTATACTCTAAAAGTCTGTGTTGGCATGAAAGATAATTAAAAGTCCACTCAAACCTTTGATTCCCACGTGGTTGAGAAGACAGAAGTTTAAAGTTAGCAGAGAGGCTGACTGAAGTGGGAAGGCGATGTTGGTGATGGAGCTGTTTGGATTGGAAGCTTTGAGGACACATCTGAAGGTTTTTCATGCTCCTCAGAGCAGGTGTTACCTGAAAGAGGATCATGTTTTTGCTGGTATCTTGACACAGTCCATGGACCCTTGCCTTTAGCTGGCTGCTCCGGCATTGCGGAGCTGATTTGGCGAGGGCAGATTTACGTGGGTCACCGACTGGATGCTTGGCCAGGCTGCTCCTCCTGTGCTAACATCTGGCCAAAAACTAAAGGCAGCCTTTCAAATGCATGGCCCCTGTTGTACAGGCCATGTACATGTTCACAAATATGAAACTAAAGTCTTCTGGTTTAAGTGAAACTTATATATACTTTATTTATTTATGCATTGAATACTTATGGAGCTGGTTCTCAGTGACCACTATTCACAAATGCATGAAATGTCATAATGTTTGTCAAAAAGCTTCTGAGTGGGACACATCTTGCATTTCTGTGCTTTTCAGTTTAGCATGTTATTCATGATCCTATACAGGAATTTAAAAAAAAATAGAGAAAAAGAGCCAGTTAACACTTGATTAAGTTTAATTTCATTCCTTCTACAACAAGAAAATATTCAGTGAAGGTTAGTGGTGCTTTTCTAGCACTTTTTTTTAACTTGAATCAGACTGTGCTGCTGTGCTTACCTATATTCCTTGTATTCTTCATTTGTATTGATATACAGAAAATTTCCTACTAGATACAGAAATCTTGTGGTTTGCTTATCGTGGCTTATATGTGTTTCATCACAATTCCAGGTTTTTCTCTGATCTACCAGAGCTCTTGTGAGCGCAGCATGTGAAAGAAATGCTTGCCCACAGCAAGGAGTTGCATGGTGTAATGCACCAGTCACTTTTTGGGTCTCTCCTGGTGTTAAAATTACCACTCTCTCCCAAAGTTCAGCATCCAGCTAGGGTGAAAAGTGAGTACAGGTTCTAAAAATGTTGAATATGTGTGTGAATGTGTGCCAAGTACTTGAATGTTAGCAAGAGTGGGAGGGAGGTTTAAGGGAAATTGTAAACCTTTTTCAAGGAAAGCAAAATGACTGAATTCTTTATCATTTCTTTTCAATTCCAAAATGTCACAGCTTCTTGCTAAGCTCGACAGAGTTGCCATCATTTATTTGTAAGCGACTTGAAGGTGCTCTTTTAAAGAATAGTTATTAACCTTTCTATTTCAAAACCTGCTCTTATACAAAGCATTTTTCACTGGAGATGGCATTACAAGATGGTTTTTTTTCAGTATGGCATAGAATTTTTCAGGAGTTATTTTATGAGGAAGGTAAATTTCCAGGGATTGCAGGAAGGCCCTCTGCTCCTTCAGTTGAGGATGTAGCTCAACAGGTTCCAAACCACACAGTGCAAGTAATGCTGGGGAGTGGCTGCAAAGACATTGTGCCTTGCAGAGGGGCTCAGGGACTGGGTTTGACTCCTGCTTGCCATTCCAGGGCTCTCCAGTGTTCCCTCTGTGCTCCCTGGGCATGGGGAAAGGATCATCCATCACCTGTGGGATCTCTGCTTTCCTTTCTCTCCTTGGATCCCTGCAGTGATGTTCTTTTGGGGTGTGCTGGCTGGGAAGAGCAGAAACCCAAGAAAGCCCTGCCTGCTAGGGTGGACTACCCTCAGAGAGAGACCCTGTGGAAGTACCACCAGTGGAAACAGTGATTGCTCCTTCCTTTGTGGGACACTTTGGCCATGTGTTGATTCATTGTTGACCAAGCTGATAATTAGCCCTTTCTCTCCCTTGCTGGGTGCATCAGCTGCTGGGTGAGTTGCAGAAAGCACAGGATGAGAAACAGTCTGGTCAGGCAGAAATTGCAAGCAGGAATTTCTGAAGTATTCCTGTGGGCTTTCCTAAGAAACGGCTCGCTTTCCCAGGGACCGATGGAAACAGGCGAGCACTCTGGCACATGCTGTTCCCTCTCTAGGAAAACATTTGGTAGTAGTTTAAAAAAGAAAGCTTTATAGAGCTTAAATAATGCCAAAGATGAATTTGGTGAAGATTGATGCTGTACATACTTTATTTGCAACGATTTGGAATTTCCAGTGCTGCTCGGAGTTGCTGGCAATAGGTCCAGGGCTTGCCAGTCATATTCGGGTTTTTTTGCACCACCTCTTTCATTTTAATCAAGTTCTTACTATGGCACTCTTAAGCACATGGCTAAATAATAAAGCTTTTGTATTCAATTCATCTGTATCAACAAGGTCATGGCACTTGTAATCATAAAACTAAAGAAACTTGATAATTGTGAGAACAGCTTCTGTTTCATTTGGGTTTTTAAGTAATTCATGTCAGTGTTTTGTATTCTGGCTCGTAAGTACTCAAGGGTCATTTAGCCTGGTGTGCCTCTAAATAAATAAGGAATAATAAAAATATTTTTTTTAATGAAAGCTAAATTGTTTAAAGTTTGAATACAGTCTTAAAGAAAATACAAAATACAGTGAAGCGTGTCATTCCATGCAGTTTGGAGTGACCTTTGTCCACATTAATCTCACTAAAATAGGCTAAATTATTCTTCTTGTTCATATTGGGTTTTGGACAAAGTAAAAAAACAATATATTATCTGATTCATAATCAGCCTGAATGCATCATAATGGTAATTGGAAGGCTTAAAATGTTTCATTGGGCTATGATGACTGCTAACTCCTAATTCCACTTAGAAAAATGAAGGGTTTTCCTGCACAGCAATGTATTGATGCATTGGAGTAGCTGGGTGGGCCCAGGTGCCCCTGACAGACAAACAGGCATTTCCTCTGGTGCCCTTTGAAGCTGTGTGTGCTGAAGCTAATGAAGGAATATATTAGGCCATGGGGTAGTATAGTACTGGAAAGCACTGCTGGGGAGGAGATGTGGTCTGGTGTTTCTGTTGGTGCTTGCTTTCTGGCTCAAGGGGTGCTCATCCAACACCAGCTAAAGCAGTTCAGTTCAAGCTGGCATATAAAAGTTGAAGCTGGCATTTTGTTTTAGTCTGCAGACAGCAAAGATCTATTTTATGATTGCTTAAAATGCAAGTGTCCGAATGAGAAAGTTGGAGAGGGACATGCTGGCAAACAAACTCATAGAGGCTTGTGGATAGCTACAATTTTTTTTTAAATTTTAAAATGCAACAGCTGAGCAGGTGTCAATGAAAATCAGAAATCTGTTGTTCAAGTTATTGTCTCTCATTTTATACTTGGAGCTGAAGCAAGAATGGTCTTTCTGGTGTTTGTCCATACTGCTCTTTAAACAAAGAGGTTCTGATCTATGGCCAGCCCTCTTTAAGCACTGTGATAATGCAGTCATTCATTATTAACAGAGAGCAGAGGAGAAATGGAGGCCCCAAATACATCAGGAACAGCCAAGTGGGGAAATGAAGGTATCAATTATGTATCTGCCATGTTGATGATGTTCTTACAGAGCAGCTGTTTTCCCCTAAGGGAAGAATCCACTGGGAGAGCAAAGCATGTTCTCAGTGCCTTCTCTGGCAACAAGATGACATCTCCCCACCTGAAGCTTTAACAAGCCCCTTTCTTTAGCCCCTTTCCCTCCCAGGAGTGCTTGATGCTCTGCTTAGTCCTGGACTGGTGCCTGGATCTAAAAGGAGAGTGCTGCTGGCTGTCCCACAGGGAAGGGGGATCCTGTTTTCCAGCCCTGCCTCCACAAGTGACAGGCACCTGTGCCCCCAGGGTGAGCTGTGAGCAGGGCAGGCTCCAGCCCAGCATCCCAGTGCAATGAGCTGCAGGGCAGCAGCTTTCTCATTTGTAATTTGTTCCAACTAAAGGTTTTTTTATTGCCAACACCCCACTTCCATAAACACTGATTCCATGGAAAGACTGAAGTAAAAAAATATGTATAAATACAGCCTCAAACCTTCATGAAGATGGTCCTACAATTCCACTGGGTTTTACTGCAGTGATTTACAGTGCCATCACCTTTTTTATGGAATTACTGTTTCTTGATTGTGTAGGAAAGGGACCATAATGGTTTTTAAAGTAAAACTGAATCCCATCACAGTTGCACAGACTCGTCCTGTGACAAGGACAAGAACGTGCCCTGCTGAGAAGGGCAGCTGAGCTGACAAATATATCAGCTTGTGCCTGATTTTCCTCACCTTGGCCTTAGTAAAGAACAAGTTACAGGGAGTAAAACAGCTGTTTGCTGTGTGGCTGGGGATGAAGAGGGTAATGAAACATGATGCAGAATGAAAGTCAGCTGCAACTTGGCAACTCCCTTTTCCTCATAGCAAAGAAGATAACTTAGACTGTATTAAGAATTATGATATTATATGTACAGAAGGATTTTTATAGGCTGTGGTTTTAGAGTTGGCAAATTAGTATTTTGACTAAGAAGACTGCATTTAATCATTAATAGGTTGTTCTGAGTATTTTGGAGTTTCACTATTATTGTTTATTCAAGCTGGTATCTAGCAACAAAGATGAGCATTTTAAAGGCAGCTAAAAACTGAACTTAAAAATAAACACAGTTCTTTCTACAGAGACAGCAGAGCTAAAAGCCTGTACAAATATTTGCAATGACAGCAACAATCAGAAATTTGTTGGTTGGGTTTAAAAGTGTTCTTGACCTCCCTGGCAGGGTTCTGAGGCCAGCAAGGTCACATAAAGAGACTATTTGCTTTGAGGTTGACTTGCACACATTTGGACAAGTGCAGTACGCTGTTTCCTGTACTAGAAAAAAGGTGTTGAAGTGATGCCAGTATAGAAGAAAATGGTGCTCTTGAAAGGCAGCACAATGAGCTCTGGGCTGTCCTGTCCCAGGCATTTAATTGCATGACTGATCAAATTGCTCCTAAAGTTTTGGGTATGTTCATGTTCTGTTATTTGTAGATCAGGAACTCCTTGTCATAGGAGTGGGGAAGCATTGGGATGGGAGCCCACAAAACCAAACCTGCTTTCAGATATATAAACATGTTAATTGTGAAAGATTTGATTAAAGGTAGTAATAATAAAGGAAAAACCACATGTAATAGTCATACATAATTGTGTTTGGCAAGGGCACTGGCTGGTCTGGAATGAGTTGAAGTGGGTTCCCCACCTTTTTCATGCTGAGGAGGAAAAGAGCTGATGATGTTAGGACTTCAGGTGGTTATTGCTTCAGCACTGGATGTGTTGAAGGCATCAGAGCATCTCTCACACCTGCTGGCAGTGAGCTCAGGTGATCACTTCCTGGAAGAAGTCTTCCCTCTCTTCACAAACTTCTCTCCACTCCTGTTCTGCTCCTGTCCCAGCTCAATGGTACATTCTCTAGCTCAGAAGTAGGACTCAGTTTTAGAAGCCCAGACAAAAGGCTGTTTTGTCTCAGTGTAGTAATAACGTGTTGTCATCTCATTTCAGGGGTTCCATACTGTTGTCCCCTATCACAAAAGTTCCATACCTTCTTGGTGTTTCTCATGGGCAGCTCCTCAGAGCACTGCCTCTTTCTTCTTCACAAAGCAGCCAACTGATGCCAGTTCCCTTCTCAACCAGCCACCCCACTCCTTTATAGCACTCTTCTTCTCACTGGTTACAGCTGTGGCCTGGTAAAGTCAGGCCTGTTCCTAATCTTTGATAATTGGCCCAGCTGCAACTCCTTAGAGGTAAGATTGCTCTCTACGCTATCTTTATTTTCTTATATTCTATCCCCCTACAATAACATGCAGCCTTACAAATGGTCACCAGCATGGCTGTGGTTCATCTGAGGTTTCTGTTGAGCTGGTGCAGAAACACAGGCTGAGATGACTGGAACCCCACTTGTGTGGGCAGCATCTCTGTAAAGCTGTACCTGTGTGCTCTCTCTGCCTGCAGGGGTGATGCCTTCTGGGGACACAGCCAGAGATGTGCAGGGAAATGCCTTTGTCTTTCCAGGTGCATCTGGCATGGCTGAAAGGCATCGGGGAGGGATCAGCAGTGAGTTCTTTAGCCAGTGATGCAGAGATGGGGGGTTAGCAGAATAATCTCCTAACATCCTGCAGCATCTCCTTTGGGATGGTGCACACCTCCAGAGGAGCCAGCCAGCTGAGACCTGTGACAGCCTCAGGCTTGCTTAGGGAGAGGAGAGGAGGGATAAACAGCCCAGAGTAACTTTGGCCATGCTTTTACTCTTTTCCTAGGTTTTTGACCTGGCCTGTTTGGGGCAGATGGAGAATTAATTGCTGCTAACTGGGGTGGTGGAAACCAGGGCCAAAGGCTTCCCTGTGACTCTCCTCACCCAGTTTTATCTCAGCATTGGTATAACACACCTATTAACTACTGCAAAGGTGGTTGCTTTTAATTCCTATTTATCACCACACAGGGGGTGAGAGGGACCACAGGTGCTTCAGTTTATTTTCACACTTCTAGCCAATATCTGCTGGGGAGATTTACCTCTTGCCTGCAGCTAAAAAGATTCGTTGTGAATTTATTGCAGTTATATTTCTCCCCCATAATAAGGCTATGCCAAGAAAAGTCAGTAAAGAAATATTTCCAGGTTTGCAGTTCTGGTTTTCAGATGTGATGTTTTAAAATATCAATACAGAATTTAATAAGATGAGTACATGCACCTTACTTTTAGGTGAAATTACAAAATCATCCAAAAAATATTTGAACTATAAATAGAAATATATACCATTCTAATCCAAGGAGATTTATCCCTTAATATTCAGACACAAGAAGCATTAATTTGCAATTAGCAGCTCAGTTGCTCAAAGTAGTTAGGTTGCTCATTTATGTACAATGCTTTTAGTTGTTGTTTTTTCTTTCCTCCCCACATCTCTGTTATTGTGCCTGGATTTTTTTCCCCCTGTTTTTGTGGAGGAGTTGCTTTGACCTTTGATATGATGTTTTGTATATCTGGAAAATGTAACTGTCTTGAAACTTTCCATTTGCTGATTTTTTCTCAAGTATTGGGGTTGAAGAAAAAATAATGAGCAGCCTGCATTAAACCTATGATCCCTTTCCTTCTGGTTGGAGCCAGCTGTGTCCAGGGTGAGAAAGGAGGTAGTAAGGAGATTTTTTGACCAGATTGCTTTCAAACCTGTATAACAGGATGGCTGAGCATTTGCTTGTTCCTTCTTCAGGAAGCTGGAAGTGTGGAAGTTAAGCATTTTACGGAAGAGGAGGAAGACGTTGTGTAGCCGTTCCAATAAGGACTGCATGTTGCCAAAACGTCAATAATTAATTTACAAACACATGTTTGTGGGTATATTGCAAACATAGGTCAGATCTTTTTTTTTTTCCAGACCTTAAGAGAGTCCCTGATGTGTTTTGACATAAGAAGCAGTTGAGAAGAGAGGTGGTGTGACTGTAGAGCACACCCAGCTCAGATGCCAGTGTAGATAGAGCAGATGAGCTCTGAACCATGAAGTTCCTGCATGGGAAGTACAATTCAGTGAGGCTGGGCAGCCCTGACTGGCTGTGTTGCCTTTGATATTTTTAGTGTCTCTACAGAGTGTCCTACAATCACAACTTAGCTTTTTTTTCTCTGTAGAATTAACCCCGTGGGAGTGAAAGCTATACTGTGAAGTAATGCTGAAGCTGAGGTTGCAAGTGTGTTATCTGCATTTGGGATGCACTAGCAAGAGACAATTTGTGGTAATGACAGCTTGGAACCTGACAAACCAACCAACAGCACTTAAGCTGAGGTGGTTATTGTGACCAGGAAAAAGAAAAAGCAACATTTTTTGCACTTTACCGCAGTGATGCAGTGAGCACATGTCAAGCCCTAAAGCTAACCCTGTTTTATGTCCTGTTTCCTGTGTAATTAGTAGGAAGCTCAGGTCAGGTCTCCTGCTTGCTTGCTGGGGATCATAGTCTCTTAGGACTAGGGGATTCTACCTAGGAGACAGATAACTAAATAAGCTTTTCAGCCTGTTAATCCTAGGTGTACAGCTAAGAAAGTGAGAACTAGAAAAAATACATCATTGTTTGAAATTCTGGTCAAATTTCTTCTCTACACGCTGCAGAAGAGAACAGTGTGGCTGAGCATCCCTCTGAGCCATGCAGCTCTTTCAAAGGTGGAGCCCTGAGCATCCATGCTATGATTTCAGGGAAAGCACAGGCTTCCCTCTTTTCCTTTGAAGTACCTGTGAAGCAGTACTTGTGCTTTTTGCAGAGCTTAGGTAGGGGCTCATCACAGGCAGAACAGATTGTGGTCTTTTGAGCTGAGCTTTCCTCTCTTGCCAGGTTTGACTTTCTGCAGCAAAGTAACATTTTGCCTGTGGAAGCAGTGGGAGTTGCAAGGTTCAGACTTGAAACCCTTTCTGGACTTTGGCACTGCTCATCCAAGTGTGATTCCAACAACCCCAGAGGCATTTGTGTGTGTATCCATGTGGAAACTGGAGGTATTCAGGCCATCATCTCCATCCCTGCTGTGGTTATCCTAGGAGGATTCCCTCTGGCTCTTCCAGGGCAGCAGCCAGCCTCCCTATGAAGTAGCCACTACCCAGCCTGTTCAGCTGATTGCCAGCAGGACGTCCAATTAACATTTGGCAACATTGGCAGGTCCATATGGAAACTACCACTCTGCCACCCACATTTGAACTTCAGCTTTTTCCTTTCATTTGATTAAAACACAATCAAGTCAATTAGCTCATGACAGAGTTTCTCCCAAGTTAAACTCCAGATGTATGGCAAGGCAAATGCATGCAGATGCCAATTCATTGTGCTGCGTGGAGGTAGATTATATCTCTCCCATTTACCAGTTTATCCACCATGGATTAGCTGTATTTTTTTCCCTTTCAAGTAGGTTAAGAAAAGCCAACAGCAACAAAAAACAAAACAAAACCACCCACAAAACACAATTGTGAGAAAGAAAAAAAAATATCCATCTGGTTCAGGTCAGGAAAAATAATAATTTGAGATACTTATTGAAAATGACATTTATAGTGTCAGAATGACTTCTGATTTTCAATGACTACATCAAACCTTTTATCATGCAGTGTCTTGAAGGTTGCCAGTAAGCTCGAGGAATAAGCAGCTTATATTCTATAGTAAGTTGATGACTTACTGCTAATTGGGGATACTAGGAGCTTGAAAACATGTTCATTTTACTGGCATAAAAACCATGATTTCCAGCTCTGTGCTCTCTGGCAAGGTAGTATGGAAAATCCTATTGTAGTCAGAAGAGGTTTTGAGGTCTCAATAAACCAAGAGGACTTCTGCAGCACATCCCTGCAAGGCAGCAGGGTGCAGTGGGAGGAAAAGAAAATAATAACTGTACTAGCTAACTGCTGGTTAATAAGCACAGAAATTGTATCCAAATCCACACACAAGGTAACTGAACTGGGGCCAAGGCACCCTCTGCTGCATTTCTCAATTCATTCATGGTTAGATGAGGCAATACCCTGAGTCACCTGTATTCTGACAGGATGAAAAGGTTTTCCTCACATGCTTCAAGAGTGATGTGGTGATCCCACAGCAATACTGCAAGAAAACTATTGCTAGTGAAAGTACTAGGCTACCTCAGTGCCTTGGTATCAGTGGGGCACTTGATTCTGTGCCCTTTTCCCTCTTGGTTATGTTGTCCAGCTATAGGAGGAGGACTTTTCCTTCATCTTGCCACTCTTAACCTTGCTGTATGACAAGGATGCAGAGCAGAGTTGCAGTGCAGGTGGGTAAGCCTTGGTTGATGTGGGTGAGAGAAGGGATTGCAGCAAGAAAGGCGCAGCACAGTGGGGAAAGAAGAGAACTTAATGTCCTGGTGGCACCTTCTTGTACTTAACAGCCCAGATGTGAGAAAGAATCCCTTAAATATATACCAGTACTGCAGCAGGATTGGGTTAGATCAGTTGTGTAAAAAGGTGCTGGTGAGGGGAGCACAGGTTAGGTTCTTCTGCTGGCTTTTCATTTTCACAGCCAAGAGAAAAAAATAGACAGAAGCAAAAAATACAGAACATCTAAAGTCATAAATATAGTCCTCTTTTCTTTTAATCATTAATTTCTTTAAGTCAAAGTTTTTTAAAAATGGTCTTGCTGCATTCTGATCACAAAGCCTGGAACCAGCAGAAACACACTGCTTAGCTCACAATAAGTGACATTAGACTTGCTTGAAATGATCTGGTGGGTCGTTTTTCTGTTGCATTTTGCTCTTATAAAGTTAGTTGTAAGTACTTACCTGAAATAAGTGTTAGTGTGTGCCAGTGCTGACGTCTTAGTGTTGAAGTGTACCATGCCCTGGGAAAACTGTGATGGTTTCACACACCTGCCTCAGCCCCACAGCATCTCTGGAGATCATTCAGAGCACTAAAATGCTTCCTCAGCAGCTACAGAGATCAACACTGCTTATTGCAAGTAGCCTTCCCGGGATGAGACACGTTCAGTCATCTCTAAGCATTTGTAGGAAAGTCAGGGTCATCCACAGGCTGATCTGATCTTCTCTGGCTGCCCACAAGCTTGAGGAGAGGCTGTCCTTTTTGTATATTTCATCTGATTACAGCCCATGTGGCAAGATTCAGCTTTGCAGTGCCCCTGCTAGCCTTGTTGGCTTTTGCAGCAAGATCTCCTCGTCGTGGGACAGCGACGTGCAGGATCCATATCCTCACTTCTTGTCCTTCTTGTGCACCCAGCTGATCCTGCAGCTGGAAAATCTTCACCTAGGGCAAATATATGGAATATGACTGGAATATGGTCATGTAAACTATGCAGGTACTATAGCCAGAAGTCCTAGTGTCAAACTTATTAATAATGTTTATTGAAGACAACGAAGTGACTCACTGGGTTTTTGAAGAAGGCAGGTCTTTAAGACACTATCTATACAAATAATAGAGTTACACAAGTCAGCATGCTCCTCTAAACCTTAGAAAGCTAAGATGTTTCTTTTCCCCTCAGTGAATATGTATAATATTTATAATGATTAATAGAAGGTAGATAAGTTCTCTGAGGTGAAAAACACACTGCTTTATTCTTAAGTAGTACATGGCCTATAAAGCAAATTGTGTACATCTGAAGCATCGGTTTCCTGTGGAGTATTTCAAACAAGAGGAGTAATAAGTTTTGTAAAGATCTTTCTAAAGATGCTCTGAAATGTCTGCTGAAATTGTGAGTTTTTTTAAAATAGCTTGTTAATTGATAAAATGTGCTAGCTTGTGAATATATATGTATACACATAATATATGCACTTTTGAATATAAATAAGTTCCTTTTTCTAGACTTATTACTTTATCTTAGATTATTTCTAAAGTTAGTCTGTGATATCTGGCTATGCTTATTCCTTCTTTTCAAATGCATATTTCAAATGAGGGAATTGGTGCAAGGTCCATGGATTAGTAAATTCCCAATTTTGAGCACTTGTTGAACTCACTAGATAAATCAACTCCTTGCCTTTTATTGTCAGAAGGAATTAATGTTGACATCTGTTTTCAAAAGTTTCAGTCTTCCTGAATAGAATTATTTTCCTTGAATTTCATGTATTTGGTCAGTTTGAAGCAGACAGATTTCTGTAGCTAGGATGAATATGATTATTTTGGAGTTACCAGTTTTCAGCAGAGGGCAGAACAGGAACCAATGTAAATCTGTATTTCTCTGTGAGGAGCTGTTGGAGCCCTAATTCTCCTCCATTTCTGCTGCTAGGCACAGGGCAAAAAAATCTAGATGAGGTTTTTGTGAAAGTGGTCTCCTGCAATGGGCTGTACTCCGTGACTCAGGAGCATTTGGAAAGATCAGCTTTCCAGTGCTTACAAGCCCATGCTGTCTCTCAGCAGAATGCAGGCTCTTCACACCAGTAGCACAGCATTTCTAAGCCACTGGAGAGAAGAGCCTGGCTTTTGTCCTGCTGCCTCAAGGGTGGGTAGCCTCTCACTGCCCTGAGCTGATATCTCACTGCTTCTGCCAGTGAGATATTGCCTGGCTCCTGCCCCAGGACAGGACTCTACAGCCAACACATCCTGGTCTCTCTTCTTCATGGCTTTATTTCTGAGCATTTGGATTTACTAGAGCTGATTTCACAGAGAAACTGTGTTTCTGCATCCTACAGCACCATGGGAGTCTTGACTGGGAGGGACTCAGGAGGTTACTTGGAGCAGGACTATTCCTGACAGTAGGTGAGGTCAGCCCCAGAAGGAGCTTTGGAGGTTTACCTGGCTGAGCCTTCACATCCTTCCAGGACCTGTTCCAGTGCTGCACTACTCAGCTCCTGGTGGTGTTTTCCTTACCTCTTTTACCTGGCTTTTCCTGGCTGCAAACTGTGGCACTCATCCCTTCTTATGTCAGCTGGAATTGAAGAGATAAATTTTGCTCTCTTGTCTTTCTACATACACTTCAAATAATTGTAATTCTCCCTTAGATCCACAGTTTCCAGCAGAGACTTCTGCATTCCATAGGGGATTGCAATCCCTAATTTCAGGCAAGGCGCCTGTGCAGGGCTCCTTGTGCTGCCCTGTGCCTCTCTGCAGAGCTGCCCACTGCCCTTGGTGATCTTCTCATCCCTCATCTCTCACCCGGCTTCTCAGGGTGTGTTGGAGGTAGCTGCTTCATTTTAAGGCAGTCTCATGTTAAATCTCTCTAAGGTTCACCTCCTTCTATCACTACTTTTCATAGACTTCAATGAAATTATACCATGAATCTTTCTTGTCAGTACTTTATTTCAAAACATTGGAAATAAAGTTTTTTGGACTCTGTTTTCATTACATAGCTTTCTCACAGAAAAGATTTATTTTTTTTTTAACATCCTGGATCGATCTTAAGCCTAGGACAAATATAGGATTCATTACATGTCATTTGTCTGAGAAACAGAATAATAAGATTGCACCATGTTATTATGTGGCTGAATTTGTATCTTTTTAGCAGCTAGGTCACAAGACCAGGATTCAGGAAGCTATTTGGCAAACATAAAATTAAGCACTTAACAATTCTGTGCCTCATATTTTCCATCTGTAAAATGGGGACACTGGTATTTCTTTCTTTGAATAGCATTTCTGATTTAATGATCTGTGATTATCATTACTACTGTTCAGAGTGGCATCAACTTTGTTCCGAATTGGTTATAATTAGAATTTTTAGATGAATCAAAGAAATTACAGAGCCTATACGTGACCAGTTAAGCCCATGATTAATTTTGTGTCTCTAAGTAATGGCAGTTACTTCGTTGTTCATAGGAGTAAAATTTAGCACATTGAAAGTGTTTGGAGGACTACAAATGGAAGGCTAATTCTTCAATAGAAATAAATAATAGTAGATTTCTCAGAGTAGTTTAACTCTCTGCTACAGGATGTTGTGGGATGAGTCTTAATTGGTTCACGAAACTCAAAATCTGCTAAGTATTGGCTTTCATATCATTCAATATGTTTTTGCAGTAAAGAAATCCTTCTTTAAGTTTTGGCTGCAGTTCAAAAGCTTATTGTTAAATACACTTTGTTAATAAGAAGCCTGACTCATGGTAGGCTATGCTGGGAAGGACTGATTACCAGGGATATCAAACAGACCTGTTCCCATTCCACTGCCAGAACAGTTATCTTTGGAGTTTGTTTAAGAAAGGATTAACTTTACCCAAAAGAAACAGTTTGTTTTCACATTGCAAGGGTTTTGTTTTCTATGTGATGATAGCTAGTTATTCAACTTCACCGTGGATTGGGAAAAACTCACCCAAACATATGTTGGAAGAAATTCTTCTGTAGTGATAGAAAACCACTGGACTGTGCAAATACATACATCAGATGAGCATCACGAGAAGCAAATTCTGCACAGCTGCAGTTGCAGTGATGAGAAGCACTGAAGCCCAGGGCTGCCTTCTGGAACAGGAAAAATCCATGTTGATGCACACACAGCCTGTTGCAGTCTGGTAGTGGAGGAGTTTAGCTGTTGGGTGCTATTTTGTTTTCCATCCTTCAGTTATTTTTATTTCTTTTCTTTATACAGTTGATGGTTTGGACAAGGCTTCAATTGCTAACTCAGATGGACCAGCCCCAGGATCCCAAACTCCCCCCTTCAAGAGGAAGGGCAAACTCTCCAACATTGGCAAAATCTTTAAACCTTGGAAATGGCGGAAGAAGAAGACCAGTGACAAATTCAGAGAAACATCAGCAGGTATGTCTGTGGCCCTTTGGTGGCAAATAATAGAAAACACTGTGATGGTCTTGCAGGGTAATATTTGAAAAGCTCTTTCAACTTGTTAGATGGCAAGGATTATTTAGGCATGGTATTTGACATGCAGAAAAACCATTTGATCTTTGGCAAGGAAAAACCGAACCTTGGTCAGCTTCTGTCTTGAGCCTATCCCCTAAAATACACAGCTGATTTGTTTACTGTACATGTCCTCAAATACCATGGAAAATCTCTCTGTCCTCCTGGTAGTCAGTGACTTGAATTATGAAACAAACCTGGCCTTTGTGGGGACAGAAGTTTGGGGCAGAAGCAGACATAGCCATGCCCAGCAGAAGAATGAGGATCAGCTCTGCAGCCCCTGCCTTCACAGAGGCTGCTCTGGCCCTTCACTTCCCCACCGACAAGGTCTGAAATCAAATGCTGTGATTGACTTATATTCTGTTTGAAAAGAGGGGTATTAAAGGCTGGGATTTAGTTAGCCAAACATAGTTGTTTGGGGCCACCTGAGATGCTCTGGGTGTCCTGGCTGCTCTCCCAGAAGTTTTGATATCATATTTGTCATCCCTGTGCAGACAGCTCCTGGGGCATCTGAAGTGGCTGTAGACATCCATGTTTAGAAAACTGAATACCACCCTGCCTATATGTGTGTATGTGTCTTTTTGTCACTGCTCTAGCCAAACTTTCTCTACAAAAATCCCAAAATTCTGGTTTGGGATTCATACATTTGATGTTGTGGTTTCCTAAACTTGAATCTAATTAGAGTCCACTGAGCTTCTGTGAGCTCTCTTTAGATTCATTGTCACAGTGCAAGCCCTCTGTCTACTGTCCTCCAAGGCTGTGGGCAGTAAAGCCAACTCTAGTCTCCTGAAGTGTTTTCAGTAGCTTCCCTGAACTCTTAGAGGAACACTGCTTGACATTTTAAATCCATACCAACCCCTGACAGTTACAGCAAGGAGCTCTATGGTTTGACAGCAAAACTTCTAAAACAAACTTTTTTTTACACAAAAAGGAAAAATAAGCCATTTTGTCTGGTGTCTTCATCACTCCAGATGCCAGCTGAAGTTTTGAACAGATTTCTGAGATCTTCAAATCCTTCTTTCTCTCCTTTTTCTGTTTTTTTTTTTTTTTTCATTTTCCCACATACCCTGCAACAACCCCCCCACAATTTCTTCTGTTACTGCAATTAAAAAAAAAATCCCATCAGTCTGAAATCTCTTTCGTCGCTTCCCGTTTCCTTCAGCTTTCCCAGTACTTTTATCATATTGCTGAAGCAAAGTTATTTGTAGTTAATGACTCCTCAATGCTCTGCAGCTTCTCCTGGACAGGTATGTGATTTTATATGCAACAAGTTCTTCAGAGTAATGACCGTTCATAAGCTGTGTATACAGAGATTCCCTAAACTTTCACAACCTATTAGCATGTGTTAAATTGTTATGCCGTTAAATAATAACACATGTATCATTTTTCAATTATTTTTTTGAAAACTAATATCTGGTAAGTTCATGTTAAAGGTTGTATTTCTTATGTTGTACTGTGTTTCTTCTGAGGGCCTGAATCCAGTCTTGCAAGCATGACACATCAATTCTTATAATACCAAGGCAGAGCATGTGCTAGTATTTCTTTTACAAAAGCAGGAAATTAAGCACAAAGAAATTAAGGTCAACATTTTCAAAAGTGCCTCCTTAGATACTCCTTCTACTTAATTTGCTGGTCTTGTTCATGATGTTGTGGTCCCTCAAGACACTGATTTGCTTTTAAACTGTGCATAGGATCACTTGTGTTTGTGTATGTGCTTCATGTGAGGCTGGAACTTGAATTGAGAAGTAGTTTGGATTGCATTCATCCTGCCTTAGATGGTAATTTCAGGGATGAATAAAAATAGTATTCCCTGTATTTCTTGAGGAAATAGACCCAAGACCAATGGAGACTGAGAAGAGGCATTGACGTGGCAAGCTGCCCCTTGTTGCTTGCTCAGTGACACGGCAGAAGAAACTTGCTTACCTAACTTGAGAAGGAAATGGGAAGACATCCATTCAAAATAAAAATCCTACAGGATATCCTCTTCCTCACACTACTCAATCAGAGGTGTATATTCATGACCAAGTGGGAGCTGTCTGCCTGCCTGCCTGCCTCTTACATGCAGGAAGCCCATTTCCTGGCCTGGGACCATGGGAGAGAGCACCACGATCCTCATTTATTGCCAGCCCCCTTAACAGGGCTTCAGCATGGTAAATCCACATGCAGCTGAAGAAAGGGTTTCTTCTAAGACAGAATGTGGGCTATTGGAAGGAACTCTCACTACTTTCTCTGGGTTTTCAATTGGCTTTTTGAAATAGGTCCCTGCTGTGGCCTTGCCAGGACATGTTCCATGGAGAACTTTTTTTCTTAGGAGCAATTGGAAGATGTTTGTAAACAGCAAATACCACAAGCATCAAAAAAGGAGGGATGTTTAGATGTTAGATGTCAATATCTGTGCCAGTGTGGGAATGATGGTTGGAATTTTTCCCTTTAGCAACGTGTTTTCCACGCTCTATCTCAGAAAGCCTGTTCTTTGGGCACGGGCTGTATGCTTTTTGCCTAGAGGGCTTTCAGAATCAAGGAAAAACAAACACAAAATGCCATCATCTCAAGGGTTTCTCTCCTCTGCAAAGTTTTGCTGCAGAAGAAAAGACAGCAGTTTGTGTCTTGGCACAAAGTAGATGCCACTTCAAAGCTTCACTGCAAAAGTATATACAGAGAGGGATCAGAAGGCAATTTTAGCTCTTACTAGGTCAGAGAAAAATTAATAATCAGAATGCTCTCAAGCGTCTCTTAGAAGAACAAAACTAAGTACTGGAGACTATCCAGAATCTCACAGCACTCTTTGAGTCAAAGAATGGGTTTTAAGACTGCCTGAGGTTTGCAGCTGCTGACCATCACTAAGCAATCTTTTTTGTGGGGATGAGGAAAGGGGGAGAGAGAGAAGCTACTTTTTGAGGTAAATTGTTCCCATTATTAGTGTTGTTATTATTTGTATTGGGCAAAACAGCAAATATTTGTGAAGGGAGTAAGATTTACTGGAGTAAATGAGGGCTGCATACAATACAATAAATTTACATCCTTTCTTGTAGTAAACCCCATGCACCTGGGTAAGGCCCCATGGAAGATCGAACAATAGGAGCTGCTGAGACAGCAACATAAGTTCCTGTCTCCCTGACCCCCGCCCCAAAGCTTATCTCTGTAACCCTATAGGCTGTGTTACCTGACCCTTACTATTGGTCAAGTTTGGATCCCCCTTAACCCTATAAAAGGGGCCTACTTTAGCCCATTAGACAGAAGAGGAGCTGTCGCTGGGACCCTGCACAGACTCCCCCAATAAACATTGCTGTGTAATGCCAGGACCTCTCCTTCTCCTCTCTTGCATCTGCTGCAGCCTCAGCCAAGGACACCCTACCTTAGCAAGCAAGAGCTGAGATCCCAAGAGAGCTTGCAATCACTAAAGAGCTGATAATCACCAAGCTTGCTAAGGGGGTCACAGCCCGTGGCATCCGCTCGAGCTAGCCCAGCTTTTGGGCACCCTGCCTCCCTGAGGACTGGGCTCCCAGGCTATCCTGCACTGCTTGATAATAAGGCCAGAATAGAGGCTTTATTATACTTTCTGATGGTTACACCTGAAGTCAGGGCAATTTCTGCTGCTGACTGATTTTTACCTGAGATTTTCTGATTCTTCTGGATCATGAGACTGGGGACTGCCTGCCTGCCTCATCTCAGCCTTCTTCAGTAGGCAAGGACTCAGAACCAGTTACCCTCATAGTCAGGACTGATCTCTGTAAAAAATCTCAATACACACATGTACACAGACAGAGAAATTGTTCTTTACATTTTATCATTGCTTAAAGTTAGAAACAGTATGTTGGTGTTCATGTTGAATTTTTTTTTGACCCCTTTATATATACACATATATATCTACATATCATATATATGACAGGCATGTTGAGATATATATATATATATATTCACATAGATAAACATACATTCTTATATACACATATTGCAGAAAAATTTGTGCTGATAGCATCATCTGGTCACTCAGCCTAATTGCACAGAGTTTTAAGAATCTCAAACCAGTCAGCTGAGCTAACTACTTTTGACTACTGTTATGTTTCAGTAAGCTCTCCTAAAATGATAGAGTTACAAAGTCAAGCATGCAGAAGTCAGGAAATGTTTGAATGATGGTTCTGGGTGACAGGATGGTACAAAATACTTTTGTATTTTGAATTACACATTTACTATATAAATGTGAAATATATTGCATAATCTAAAATAAACCAAATATATAGCATATTCTTCAATGAACTGTATTATTATGATGAGTCCAGGCTAACTAAATAATGCCCAGTATAAGTTCCTAAGTTGACAGGCTACTCATTCCTCTTACACAAGGGGACATATTTTTGCCACTTTGATTCAAATTAAGATTCTGCCTTTTGCTTTGTATGAATTGAAATTATGGTACTAGTAGTGAACACTAGCTTGATTTTTTATGTTCTATCCATGGGGCCAATAATGTTTAAAATAAATTAGCTTTTCAAACTGAATTAATTGAGCTTAATCAGTTTAAATAAAACCACCAATCATGGCTAACATTTTAGAAGATGGAGGACTGGGACTTAAGCTTCTTATCTGTTCACAAATTTTCTAATATGTGAAATGGAGATAGTTATGTCTCAGGGTTGTTATGAAACCTGTGTAATTTATGAAATGCTTTGAGGTTTTTTAGTTGAAGTGTAAGAGGTTCATGCCTTTTAATGACAATTTTCATTTCCCATGATAATTAATTCAATACAGTTGTTAATTCAGTGTTGTAGAACTGAAAAAAATATATCATCCTTAAAACTAGAGAGACATTGATGGGGCAAGGTCTAGATCCAATGTTCTTAACTTGATGGAAACACCATTGTTGTTTTCAGGTGGCATTGAATTGTCCCACAGATGTGTAAGAGATCATCTCATTTCACTGTCCCCAAGAAAAGAGATGTAAAAAGGAAGCAGAGAGAAAAAAGAGAGTGGGACTTAAATAATATTTGTAATGCTGAAATAATAATAAAACAATATTTAGAGTGCCAGCAACAAAACAAGTATAAAGTGCATGTGTACGATGCTCATCCTTCAGGGCTGTGTCAAAGGAGATTTCACCCTGCTTGTGAATGCACCTGCTCTCTAGAAAGACCAAGACACTCCATCCATGCCTGCCCACATGGTCCTCTGTCTCCATGACCACCCATCTCTCTTAAAACAGTCCTTGTGGGACTGCTCCCCTACATGAAAAACTCTTTGCAAGCCTAGGGTGTGTTCCTGTGCCAATGTGTGGGACAAGGCACATGCTTTTAAATATACAGGGGAGAAACTGGAAGAGCTTGTGAGTAATTTGTGTGTGGGACCCAAGGCAGCCTAACTTGATCAGAGTTCACATTCTCCCCAAGGAGGCTGGCTGTACTGAGAGTCTGCAGCCACACTCATGGGCTCCTTTATGCTGTCACATGTGAATGCTGCAGAGCTCTGACCTTTAATGGACAGATCCCTCAAAGTACCTGAGTATATAGACACAGACTTAATGCCAGCTTACATTCTTGAGCCAGTAATGCTTGCATTTGTGAGCTCTTGATCTCACAGGCATGAGTAGCTGGAACTGGACTGGTTAAAATGTTTACTCCCTCCAGCTCTTCTGCCAGGAGTGGGTGCTATTTTGATGGGGAAATGCATCCTGTGTTGAGGAGCTGCTGAATCCCTGCACTTTGCAGTGTGAGAAATAAACCTGGTACTGTTAACTTCGGAGAGCACAGAATCTGAGGGACTACTGCAAGAGCATGTAATGATAGAACAAAGGGAAATGGCTTTAAACTGGAAGAGGGTGGGTTTAGATTAGATGTTAGGAAAAATTCTTTACTTTGAGGGTGGTAAGGCACTGAACACCCAGAGAACACAGAACATCCAGAGATGTTCTGGATGTCCCATTGCTGTAGGCATTCAAGACCAGGTTGGATGGGTCTTTAAGCAACCTGGGTTAGTGGAAGGTGTCCCTGGTCATGGCAGAGGGGTTGGAATGAGATGGTTTAAGTTCCCTTCCAGCTGAAACCCAAATTCTGTCATTCTGTTCAACCTTCCCCTTCACTGATGGAGAAGGGGAGTGGGAAGCTGTTAGCAGTGGTGCCTTCAGGCACCTGAGGTCAGCCAGTCTGGTTGTGTCAGCAGCTGAGCACCTGCTGCTGGGAAAGGTGTTTTGCTGGGCATGAAGGGCAGCTTTCTCCAGAGTCAAACTGCCTTTCTCCCTGCCTTCCCAGGAGCCTGTCACTCCTCTGTATGGCTGAGCCACTCCAGCTGGGCTGGCACAAGTGAGATTAAACACTGCACAAGGTATTATCACTCTGCATACAGCAATTATTCTGACCCTAGAGGGTGTTTGAATTGGTTAATGAGACAAATAACCCTATCCCATAGCATTAATAGGATGAAGTCCAGCACAGCTGGACTTCAGCACATGCCCTCAGCTTGAGGTCCAAATGTCACATGGATTTTGATGTCTGTATGAAAACAGAATCAAGATGGGAAAGTGTGAGACTAACTTTTCCTAACAGGGGAGACAAGACTTTACAAGTGATGCTCACATTTTGTGAACATTATGCACCATGGTCCCGTGGATCATTACAATAATCTCCCAGATCACTGCATCAGTTTGGGGATGGGATACAATGTGGAACTACTCTATTCTAACATCTGTAAATGCTTTTCCCTATAAAACTGTTCAGCAATTTTCCCATGGGAAAGAAACATAATAATTAGAATGCTTTGTGCCACGGTCTTGGGGGTTTTGTGTATCAGGTTGTTTGGGGATTTTTTTGACATAAAAACGGGATGCTGTATTTTTTTTCCATGAAAGTCAACCAGCATCAATCGATGAGGATGTTACATCCTTTTAGAACACAACTTTCTGGCTTCTGTTAAAGGTTGTTTCTGTTTACATCTCTTTTTTCCCTTTAAACAGCTTGCATATCACAAGGGATACTCTGTGAGTTTCTTTCTCTGAGCAGGATTTGTGTCTCGCTACTCAAAACCTGTACAAAGCAGATGAAGATATCTCCAACTGAGCTACTCAGTCTAGTCAGTGGGAAAAATGTACTTTTACATGTTAAATGCCTATGCTAGGATGAGTTCAATTTCACCCTGAAAGTACCTTTTTCTATTGACCATAAAAGAAGCCTCAGGGAGACTTGCTGAGCTGAAGATACTGGAGCATATGAGTCCCCACTTTCTGTGCCTGAAATTGCAAGGCAATATTTTCAGAGACTGTCCAAGAAAACCCAGACCACTTCTTCTGCAGAACCGGAGGAAACAAGAGTTCTCTTTCTATAAAATAAAATCAGTTCTCTACATTTTTTTCACAATCATCAGCAGTATGAGAATAAATCTATTCTTAACTGTGCTTTTTCTTTAGTGTTGGAAAGGAAGATTTCGACAAGACAAAGCAGAGAGGAGCTGATAAGAAGGGGAGTGCTGAAGGAAATGCCTGAGCAAGGTGATAACACATTAACTAGAATTTAGCTACTAAGCACTAAACATGTATGATAAAGCCACTGTTGCATTGTTTCCATGTAGTATAAATAGGTATGAGGGGACCAACTGAGAAGTGTGAGAGGTAATTTGGGCCAGCTGACAACTGAAGTTAAGTCAAAGGATTTGTGTTCTGTAACTGCTTCTGCCATAGGTGCCCCAGCTAACCTCTGGTCATATCCTGAAGTATTTTAATGCTCCCTGTAAATAATGTGACTTCTGTGGCTCCTGCCTATTGTTTGCCAGAATTTTTTTCTCATTAGTGATAAATCTGTTTTTGAGTCAAGGTCTGCTGTCTAAAGCCACTAGAGTTTAAAATGAGAAATTTTTGCTGAAAAATTATGGGCTTTGGAACCCAGAAAAATGAATATAATGCATTTCAGGTATCAAAAAGTACAAGTGCTGGGATCATATGGATCCTACTGCTATCACAGAGGCCACAATCACAAATGGTACCAGCATAAAACAGTGGGCAAGAAATCACTTGTTTCAAAATGCTCTGAGTTTTAGTATCTGGCATTAGCCAGAATTTACATTTTGAAAAGCATGAGTAAGCCAAGGTAGATACCTCTGTGCTACATCCAGTTATGTTTCTAGTGGTATTCTCTCTAATATTCTTCATCTTTTATAAATATAGATCAGCTAAAAGTCAAGTGAGTAAAATAAATTTCTGTTGCTTAAATTAAACCATTTGTCATTTTGTCAAGGAGTCTAAGAACTCCACATTTTCCAAAAAATAATTTTCTCCAGGAAATTGTGTTTTTCTGTGTGGTCTGAAGAATGAGTAAAGTATCAGTGTGTATGGGTTGTATCATACCCATAGATACTTAGAAGTAAAGGGTCTGTTTGTTGATGTGTGACGTCCCTTGACCGTACAGAGTTTGGCTAATTATCAGACTATGACGTTCAGCACAGCTGGCTTCTGCATTTGTCTCTGCTACTGTCACTGTCTTAAAACAAGGCTTGTAAACTCTCCATACATCAGTTTGTCCATCTGTGGCTTTGTTGTGGGTTTTGCCATGTGCTTTACTGGGGACCTGTGTGACCTTGTTCTTTGAAGGTTGTAAATTGTAATTACAGTGGGAACAGTTAATGAAATGTAGTAACTTCTCTGGTTGGTTACAGTCTGAACATAAATACTATAATTTGTGATAAAATTATGAATACTTTGGTCATCAGTGTCCTTGACCCTCTCTTCCATTCTTAAAGGAGTGGGACTTTGAGTTCCTTACAAGGATTGAGCAAAATGAGAAAAGGATATAAGTATGAACAATTTTCTCTTCTTCCTCTCATATCAATCTGCGTTATCTTCATCACATTGTGCTTCATGTTTGATGAAAATTGTAATTTTTAAGGACATTTTGAAAGAATATGGGGTTAGTTTGAAGGTGCTAAAAATAGAGAGGTAGGAAAGACAGTTGAGGAGTGTGAAGGTAGAAGGAATGGCTATGAGGATGAAAGCTAAAAAGGAAATTACACGGAGACTTGAAAAGTGAGAGGTAAGAAATGTGAAGAAGTGACAGCGAAGAAGAATGAAGTGGAAAGTGGCAAGTGCCACTTGGAGGCAGGAGGTGTTTGCAGGAGCAAGACGTGAATATGAGGTGGCAGTGTCATATGTGGAGGTGGAAAGAGTGGATTTCAGAAGCCCTGGAAGAGAGAAGCTGAAGAA
Organism: Agelaius tricolor; assembly: GCF_023055355.1. Lineage (NCBI taxonomy): Eukaryota > Metazoa > Chordata > Aves > Passeriformes > Icteridae > Agelaius > Agelaius tricolor. The sequence goes on from NW_027269261.1 coordinate 53,323,872, forward strand.
ACTGAATGTTGCAGTTAAGGTAAGTGCAAGTGTCAGCTGTAGTAAATTAGACAAAGTTAGGAGGCAGAACTCATTTTTTTATAAATCAAGTTGATGTTACTGTGCAGAAGGTAATGAAACAATCACCTGAGTGGGGGCACCCAAGGTGGTAGGACAGAGACTGCATAATTGTGTTGAAACCAGGGATGTGCCAAACATCCAGGTCTGTCTGATAACACACAGCAAGGAAGAGAAGTGGAATTGCCACAGTTAGGGAGGAATCAATGGGAGGAATCAGAGGAGATGCCATGTAGATTTGCTTACTTTTTGGATTGACAGCAAGAGAATCCTGCAGAAAGAAATTACCAGAGAAGAAAAGCAGCAGCAATTTTAAAGTGCATGGAACAGAGAAAGCTGTAAGCCAGCAAGAATAGCACTTTTCAGCAATATAGAGACAAATAGGGAAATAAGTTTTTTTCAGAGTCAGGAAAACTCTGAAGCTGAGCTAGTCTGGGTAAGTGAGTAAAGTATCATCAAAGCTGAGAAAGAATTTGACTTGCAGAATTTAATTCTGATATGATGTGTGATACAGGAAGACTTCACCTTGGTTCTTAAGACTGGATGATGTCTTTGTGGCATATTTTTATGAAGTAAATGGGCACATACATTCTGAGAACTTCTGTCCAAATTCCTGGCTTATTTACATGCTGGGAGTGCACCACAGTAGTTCTGCAACTCTGCCCCGCTGTTGTCCATTTTTGGAACATGCTGGAACATGTTACAGCTTTGTTGTGGTCCATGCACACATTTCTTTGCTGTGTAAACCAAGCTGCAGGGATAAGAGAACAGGATGCTCATGAGCAGACATGAAGGAGGAAACCAGCATGGACTTCCATGCCTACAACTGCAGAGGTGTCTACCCAAAGACCATGAAAGCCTGTAGAGTTTCTTTACAGAGTTACTTTCCAGAGCAGATCTACAGCCTGATGTTTCACATTTCAGTAAGTCTTTCTGCTTTTCTTCCACAGAAGCTTGAAAGCAGAGGGATGCTGTGTGTTGTAAGTAGGTGCTAAGTAAGTAGTTAAACTGGGCAATGACTCTTTAATTTTCATTTCAGATGGTGATGTAACAGTAAATTTTGAAACTTCAAATGGACACACCGTAGCCATTGGTGAAGAAACCATACAGGAAGAAAATGTGGTCAAAGCCAGTGGAAATAATGGCACTTTATCAGAGAAAGCATCAGCATCAGAAGGAAAAAAAGAAGATCAGAAAGGTAAATTAAAGTATTCTTCACAGATTGTTTTTTGCCTACTTTAAATATTAACGTGTTCTTCCACTAGCACCTATACATGCTGTGAGTTCTGTCCTGCCACAAGGATGCCAGCAGAACCTGCTGAGAAGATAAGACTTGTGAAACACCAGTATTCCCTCACTGGTAGGCATGCCTTTTCCTGTGCATGTGGTAAGGCAATAAAGAGAAGCATGATCTGAACATCACAGTGCATGCAGGGAGGTTCAGTTTCTCAATTCACTGTGGGCCTTTCCTTGTAGCCATGGCCAACCTTTGGTGTCAGGTTTTCCTCTTATGAAAGAGCACACCGAGTGCATATGCATCACCTTGCAGCATCATTGTAGAAGTGGCTCGTGGGTTGAATGTTCAAAAGTGTTTAAGTCACTTGAAAACCATCTATAATTTTGAAAGTAAGTTCAGCAAGTCATTCCAATTGGTTTTCATGGACTCTTAAACACTTGCAGTCCAGCACTTCACAAACATTCAAGGGGCTGTGTCACTACTGCAAACAGAAACTAGGCCATTTATGGAAAATGCACTTTACAGAGTTTTCTATAGATTAATTGTAGCAAATACTGGTAAATATTTAGCAGTTCCAGTGTCCATCTTAATTTTGCTACCTTTACTCAGATCTACCTGAGTTTGACTCATAAAGGAAATGTAAAGATTATTGTGGTATCACAGGATATGAACCAATTTTCTTTCTCTACCATCTTGAATAATGCACCACTTCTTTCCACTGTCTAAAAGTGTTCTTAACTAGTATTTCATTTATTGGATTTTCCTAGCAGAAAGAGAAAAGATACAAAAGATCAAGACCTTCATGGCTGGCTGAAGCTATGGAGGCAGGACAGAACAGTCTTTCCAATGTCTTCTATTAAACTCTACCTAGTGATGAATGATCCTCTGGAGGTTGAGAGGGTCAGTTCAGCTAACAGAAAAATTTGAATTCTTCTCAGAGCTACGTAAATGACTTGACTATTTAAAAAGTGGATAGATGTGCAAGGAGAATCTTATGAGATTTCTAGTACTTCCTGTCTCCCAACAAGGCAGAAATACAAGATTAGCCTTTGTCATGACATTTAAATACATCTTTCTTTTGGTGCCAACTAGAACCAGATGTGTATTGGGTCAGGGGAAAAGAGTTATAAAAGCCATGGAAAACTACTTTAAAATGGTTCTAACCCTTTAACTTTGGGGTTAGATCAGACCACTTATTATTTTGTGCATCACTAAGTACAGCCTTTTGGAACTGTCAGGACTTGGAAGTTTTCCTAAGGTACAGTTTATTATTTTAGAAATACACATTTCTAACCATGCTGAAATCCCCTCTAGCTGACTTTGCAGAATGTAGAACTCCAGTGAAGCAGGAGAGGTCCAATATCTATTTCAACATCTTATTAGACTCTGCACTCTATATATTGTTTTGACCTTATGGGGAGAAATTAAAAATGACTGCTGTACAGGAGTAGATTCAGTACAAAAGAAAGTATAGCTATCACTCCAGTCCCTCTCAGAAAACTAAGACTATATGGAGGAAGGAGAAGAAAAACCAAAAAATTAGCAAAACTGGTATTCTAGGTTTCACTGAATCTCAATATGAGCATCCAGAAGATGCAAACCCCTGAAAGTATACTTTCCTCTTGCACCTAAACATGAAGTTCTGCTATGAGTTAACACCTTGAGTCCCCTGAAACAAAAGGAGGTAGATTTATTGCAGAGAATACTCTCCCCACAAAAGGTGTTAAGGATCAATTCCACGCATGAGAAAGTGTTACACTGTGTAAACCCAGTACAAGCCACCCCACGGTCATGGTGAACACACTTCAGTTATTCTTTATTTATAGCACACTAGGCAAGCAGGTGAGCCAGCCTGCTGAACTCAGTGGAAGAGTAAGGCCCACAGAATCTCACCTGACAGATTAATCCTGGGGGATTCTTTTATGGCAGATGCAGTAGGTTTGCATTACACCCACGCCTGCTGGTAGAGCAAGGGATCAACAGCTGCAGAGTGGAGGTTTGCTAATGCTCACTTAGGAAATCTCATCAGAGCATCAAAATCAGAGCTGAAGCAGGAATACTCAGCTCACTGTCTTCTCTTAAGACCAAAAAATGTGCTGGTGCTTCAAATCACAACCCTCCATCATGAGAACTGAGATAGGTGGATTGAACACTAGCTGACAGTCAGGAGTAAGAGCTGCAAGAGGTTCATCTTCAGTGAGGCTAATGTGAGGCTTCTAAAGTCATGAACTCAGGTGTAAATTTTGAAGGAAGATGTGTGCACCTGCCACATTTGTAAGACCCAAAGACAGGATTAATTCCTGATGCTTAGTAGCACGGTGTTGTGCTGCATTTCCAACTCCCAATGAATCAAAGTTTGCCAAAAAATGCATCTCAGCCTTGTTATTTTAAAATGCTCTTAAGAAATGGTGGTGGTCTCTATTTGCCCTCTTGTTCAACTGGGTCTTGAAAATGGTCTTCTCATAAAATGTGATGACTGCAGCAGCCAGAAGCTTAAAAATAGCACATGGTACAGGCACGTTGTGATAGTATGGTGAGAGCTAGCAGCAACAGGTTGTAGAATCTGGAATATATTAGGAGTTAAAACAAGTTAAAGGAGGAAAGTTTTTTCAGCATGAGTTATGGAAATACAGTAGGCAAGCAATAGACTCAGCCATGCATATAAAAATGAGTAAAGCAGAAGCAAGTGAAGAAGACAGCCCCTGAAAGCTGCTCCCCTTGCTGCCAGGCAGTCCCATAAGCTGTGTACCCATCTGCTGCCTATCAGCTCACAGGTGCCTTTTATATGTGGTGAAAAATTCTCTTGGGCAATTTAATAGTGTAACTGTTACTCTTTGTAGTAATGATGACAGTCATACAAGCAGGGTGTTTAAAACAAAATTTCTCCTTTATGGCAGGATGATTAGAAACAGGTGACAGTTTAACATAAAGCAGCTAATTGATGGATAAAGCCTTGCTATTGAAAAATCAGATAAATCTTTTTCTGAGATCCTTTATTCATGTTGCGCTTGCACTGGGTTGACTTCTGAATTCTTTTGTTTTGACTAAGGAAAGTCAGTAGCATCTTTTGCAGAAAATAAAGAGCTAAACTATAACTATTTTATCTGTGAGCCTTGCAAGGGATACAGGATCCCCAGCCGTGCCCAGAGCTCCACATTCCAGGTGGGGTCTGAGCATTGCAAAGGGGATCCAAGGAAGGGGATCTCTGCTTCCTGCCCCCTATAGCAGTGTTGGACAAGATCAAGAGCCACATCAGCAGAGTAGGTGTGAAAATTGTCACTGTTTGCCTCCCTGGATATCAGGAGCTGGTGTGGCGATGCAGCATGCCTGCTGCACATAGTAAAGCCTCCGGGTACTGTGTCAGAGATGTTTTTCTCCTTCCAACCCTCCCAAGATGTCTGGAACAGAGGTGCACAAGGGAATCCCTTATTTGTATCTGAGTTCAGTTTGTAAACTTTGGTCTTACTCATTTTTGTCAGAGCAAGCTAAATCTTTTAATGATTCTTGCAGATAGTTCCAGATTTCATAGTTAGCTCGGGCTTGAAGAAGCGAAAGGCTCAGTAACCATCAGCAAGATAGTGCCTGGAAAAACAGTAAGAAGTTCTGTTTTGCATACCATCAGTCAGGTGTGTTAGGTGCTGCTTTGATAAATAATTGCATTGCAATAAAAAAACAAGCCAGAGCTCTGTTACAGGTGCTGTGGGTGATACGGGGCATAAGCTTCTGGAATGTTCCTGGGACATTTGCAGGAGATCAATCTTCTCAGGTTTCCTCATGTCTGAAGTAAGCATGAATAAAGGAAACAGTTTTTAGTCCTGTTTCCAAATGAATTGTTGGGCTACATGTGCATATTTTTTCCCCAAGAGGTTAAGTCTCATATGAGAGCTGGAAACGGTTCCAGGCCTTAGTATGTTGGGTTTACAGGTTCTTTCCTCTATATTTCGTCTGCTCTCCTTAAATCTGCCATTAAATTTAATTTTCTCTTATGGGCAAAGAAAAGGCTTCTTATGGGTAGCCAAAGAAAAGAAAGTTGGAGGCACAAACTCTGGTCTTACAACCATGCATAGCTGCTCTCTAATGCCTTAGTTCATCTACCAAGGAATGTTCTTCAAGGTCTAATTTTCTAGGTTCCTTTTCTCAGAGGTCTTTTCTGTATTTCCCCAAAGCAGAACAAAACCTGTTTGAATATAAGGTAGTAACCCTCATCTTCCAGGGTCTCAGACAAGAGCCTGCTTTGTCTCAGAAGATTAAACCTGCAAACCAGTCACTGTGAGAAACTAGGCAGACTTTCATCCCTCTTGTGTGCCTAGCTGGCTTCCTGCACTCCTGAGCTCTGTAGATCATTGATATGAGCAGCATACATAAAAGGCTGTGGGCTTTTTTGCCTGACTCCCTAAGCATCTCACTCCAGCTGAGCTATTTGCTGGGTAAAACCAGTTCTTCTAAGAATAGTATATCTTCAATTCATCACCTGAACTATGTAAATGTGGCTGAATCCAAGTATTCTTAAAAGGAAAGCTACTCTAGATAAAGCTGTGTTTGGCCAGAGCCTGTCCACTAAGTCAGCAGGGCTGGCTCATGCTGGTAGAGTGATGAGAGAGGCACAAGCTTTCACCCAAAAAACTGAGTGCCTAAAGAAAGCTCCTGACTTGTAAAGTTGGTTTATTTGTTTCAGTTTTTTTCTTTTATAGGAAACACATCCTAGTGTGGCTCCAGAATTAAGATTGTCCAAATACTTTTTTTTAGAAATGAACTATTCAATCATTTGTGTATATCTTTACAGAAAGTATAAGAGAATGTAGAAGCCCACATGCCTTCCACCTTCCAAGATTCTCACAGATCAGATGAATATGTCTTAGGCATTCTCTTTTTTTTAGCAGCTTACTTCTTACACAAAGATTGAGCAATTAAAAATGTAGAATGATAGGGTTTTTTTTTTTTTAGCCTTTTTTATCTTGAAACTAATGCAAAACACGTGAATGTGGTTGCTTTAGGTGAGATGTTACACCTGTCCCTTTCTCCCCTCTCCTGTTACATGTCACACCTGTCCCTCCCCCTCTACCCTGTCTCTGTTATAAGGCCTCTTGCACTTGGTGTTGTTGAAATTACGGAGTCAGTAAGATCTAGAAGTCTGCAGATGTGCAGATCTGCTTATCCATCTTCAAGAAAGATGAATTCAAAACTGCAGAGAGAGTGCAAACAGCATTGGGAGACAGCTGTCCTGGTTCAGGGTAGCAAAACAGAGCCCAGCCCGAGAGAGCCTGAGTGCATTATGTTGCAAGTTGGTAAACAGCCAGGAGAGAGCATGGCTAAAGGACAATGCTGGCACAGGTAGAAAGGAATAAACAGTGCCTTGAAATACAGTTAGAGTAGAAATTAAAGGAAGCTTTCTAACAATTTGAATGGGTCTTTTCTTGAACAGAATTTTATTAGTAACAGCAGGAACAAAAAATGGAGCTGGTTAAATCTGAAGTTTTTGAAAGGATTTGTCTGAGTTGACCACCTGCATCAGCACAATCAATGAGTCCAAAAAAGTGACAAAAGACACCTTGTCTTGTCCTGTGTCCCATGTTCCTGACTGACAGCTTCCTGGATTTTGATTAATCAAAATGTAGTTCTCTGCATAGTCTGGAAAGGAAACTCATGATCTGCAGAACTCTTACAGAGTTTCATTGTGCAGGGAGTCATCCTGCAGAAGACAACAAACATACATTATTTCCAGCTTTCATTTTACATAGTGTTTCTCCAATGTGTTGTGTTCATCCTCCAGGAGGAGGGTGCTTTGCACTTGATGGAGATCATACACTGGTGCTGCAGCACTGCTGCTTTTCTCTGAGGTAGCTCCATGACACTGCACAAGTTGTACAAACAAAAATACCAGTGCTGTAGGACAAAATCCTCAGGTAGAAAAGCTCTGGCCCGCTGTTCCTTAGAAGTTCACAGAAGTAAAGAAAAAATTGTTGTATAACAATTACAATGTATTACAACCTATCCTCTGAAAGTATGTCCAGCATTTTTATAGGTTCATTTGGTCCAGAATTTGCAAAAGGTCCCACTTTTAGTTTGAAAAATAAGTAATCTGATTTTCTAGTGCATGTGACACACTGGCATCTCTCTGAAAATCTTTCAGATTTGACAATTCCCCACAAGATCTGTTGTATAGTGAGTAATTTTTAATTCTGACCATCATTTAGGTGTTTACCTCAGAACAGAGCTTTGTTAAGAGTCTGGCCCCAATCACAATTTCTGGAAACAGGAAAATCTGGTCTGAAAGTGAGGTTTGTTGAAAATCTGGCATTTGGAAAATTTATTATAAACATATCATCAATCCAAATGCTTAATGAGATATTAACATTTGCTTTCCTGTTAAAGATGTAATTTATAAGCAAGTTGCTTTTACAGCAGATATTTCCATCAAGGCAGCAGTGGATAAAAGATATTCCTATCTGATATGTTTCAGAGACTTTTTGTTAAAAGGTCAGTTCTTGATGAACAGATGTCTAAATTATGAAAAACAACAGCAATATGAGTGTATTGCAGCTGATACTGAGGTACCTGGGGGATTGGTTTGAACAAATAGATGGGTCTGAACTGATTCAGATGCCTCCTTGTTTAGGCAAAAGAAAGAGCAGGCATGAAGAGCAAGGGTCCATGTTCAACCAGAATCATGTTAGGGAGGTACAATTACAACATAATTGTATCTGTAGCCATTTACAGACATCAGACCATCTCTGTCACTGTTCAAGATCAAGCCCCTGTTGCAGTTATTAGTTATTTGTATTTCTACAGTGTTACTGTATATACCAGACATTTATTATAGCATCTTACATAGATGCAGAAAACCACAAGAATTTTCCAATAGACTTGCAGTAAAAGAAAGGACATTATGATTAGGCACTGGAAAACAAGAGGACACCAGACCAGGATAAAAAGCACAATAATGGCAGCCTAAATATTGTCAGCTTTGGCACCACCGCAGAGGGGAGCTTAAGGGAGGACAGTCAGTGAATATTCACAAAGCCTGAGGGTCAGCAGAGGAAAAGCAATGAAAAGCATCTGCTTCAAACTTGGCTTGTCACTGTCAAAAGCTGATATAATGGACTGGTCAGGTAGGAACTGGAAATCTCTGTCTCAAGTAAATGGGAAACTGTACCATGGGCAAAATCAGACTGACAGTGAGATAAAACAATGAAGCTTACAAAGATAAAAGCAACAAAGCTAATAAGATGCCAGGAGGAACAATATGGTCAAAGACAATAATCTTCACCACAGATTTCCTCCTGGCTGTGAGTAAGAAGAAGGTTTGCTGTAATCAAGGGGCAGTCAAGATTGGATGAGAGGTGTAACTATCTGAGCAAGTAGAATGCAGCTGTGCAGGAGTCTGCCAATCTTTGGAATGAGGTACATAACACTATGACAAGAGCTGTCTTAGATAAAGGTAGGGTTCCAGTAATGGCAAGGCATTTCTGTTAAAATAAATGCTATACAAACTGCCAGTTTTTAATCACAGAGTAAGTCTGCAAGCAAGAACTTTGATGTGAATAACTGCTACGGTTTTGCTTTTCATTTATAGTTTTTAGTTACTTGTCTACAGAAAAATTGAAAATTATAGGTTGTCACTAGGATGTGTTTATTTGCAACTAAATAAAACCTTAGCCTTATATTTTATTTTGTATCTTTTTTCCTGATTCAAAAGATAAATTCTGATGTACATTATTTAATCAGTTATATAGTTTAGTGTAGATTGACTGTATTACTTTGGAATGTGGTGAATGCTGTATTAGTTTTTCTAAGTTATCATTCTTTTTTTAACATTTTCTCTACTAATGAACTGAAACAAAACACAGTAATGGTATATAAGTAAACAAGTTTTTAATTCTTTCTTAATAGTAAATAAAATTTTAGCATCATGGATCTTTAGTAATTTAGTAAAAAAAAGTTAATACATATAGCAAAGAATTGTTTACACTTATATTATTTCTGATCATCATGTCCTTCAGGATCTTCAAAATACAAAATCATATCTTCTCTTGCCCTGTTTATTATTAATGGACTTCAAATTTTAAAATGTCCTGCTTTTTCAGAATTATATCACCATTTCAACTTTGAATGAAGGTAGGTAGAATTTCACAAGGATACCCTTTTGCTGTAAAAGGAGGTCAAAATGTAACAAATAAGGATGTTTCTTTCTCCATCCAAAGTCTTTCTATGGAAAACAAAGAGATGGTACAAGAATCTGTATTCAAAAAAATCTGTTTGAAAGTTGTAAAAGGTTTCTATGAGAAAAGCTTTAGCAAAAGCATATTAGTTTATAATAGGCTGGAAATAAAGGAGGAAGACACTGGACGGTTAATTCCTTCAGCTCATGAAGACACATGTGTGCATGTTGCTAATAATAACTGCAGGTGATGCATTAGGTTCATGTTAACAAGCCTTAAGCTAGAGGCTGGAAAGGCTTTGTTTCTGAGAGGAAGAATGTCTTTGTTGTCTAGCACATTATTTGTTTTTTCATCTACTAATCTTAAAATTAAAATGTGTTGCTTATCTCTTGGGAATCTTTAACATGGGAAAGAAGAGAGATGAGAATGTCCATTTAATGTGTGTTAAGAGTGAGGCTCTAATAGGAACATAATGCAAGAAATGAAATGGTTTTCTCTTGAGTGAGAGAAGAGACTGTTAAAAGTCTTTTCAGTATTAGCTTGTGTCCTTTCTTCCCCAATCAAGTTTTCAGTAACATGCAAACAAAGCCTATATGATTCTGATGGAATGCTCTTTCTTCTATAATATTCAGTTTCAGAAAGGTTTGGGAAGGTTATCTTGAGACAAAATGGGCATAGAATTGGTTTGGTTGAATAGCTAAAATTCCCATCTGGGAACTTCAGCTCTTCCACCTGGGAGCACCAAGTTTTACAGCCATAGTGATCATGTTGCAAAATCATACATTGACTTTAAATGGCTCACCTACATTAACATTACAACTGGCATTAGGTATGCACTTTTTAAATTAATTTCCTGGTCATCCCCACTTACCCTTCTTTGGTTTGCAGGCTACAAACAAACCAGGGTGGTTTTTTTTTGGAAGAAACTAAGCCAAAAAATGCACTCAGGAACTTTTACTCCCTCCACCACTAGTCATGTAATCTGCAGAACTAGCCTGAAGAAAGTCCAAATCCTGAAATGCAGATTGTGGCTATTGGGTCCTCAGTGCTACCTCTTTCACTCTGCAGAGCCATTCCTATTGCAAAGCACAATTTAGATAAAGACCAAATTCCTGCTGACTAATGAACTCTAGGCTCTTGAAAGTGCAGTTGTGTAACAAAGAACCTGCAGGAGGGGAGAGCCTTTCCATGCCAAATGATAACCTATCTTATTTAGCTTCATTTGTTTCTGAAGAGTAAAAATACTCTGAGGAAGTTACCCAAAATAAAGCTGCTATGAGCAAACAATATGCAGCTCAGAAGAATGAATTGCTCCAGGGGAAAACTGGGAAAATTTCCGCTGCATAGCCATATGCAAGCCTGTGGCTGGGAGAATGGCCCTGTTCACATTCAGGTTCACATGAATCTGACTTTTACAAACTGTTGATCTTAGGGTGGCTAGGCTTGAAAAGAAGCTGAGGAGATTTGTTAGAGAAGTAAATAGCATTCCCTCATTTAGTTTTAAGCCAGCACTTTAATTTGGGATACTGAATGTAAAGGCAGATCCTTGGAGGTCTAGAATAGATGAGTCTGAACAGAGTTCCAGGTAAATATTTTCCATGAGAAGATCCTGGGTTGAGGTGAACAGTAACTTTCTTCTGAGGTAATACTGCCTTAAGAGGCAAAAGATGAAGTCGCTCCTGATTCCCAAGAGCTCAAGCAGCAGAAGTAGTCACTGTTGTGAAGCTTGCTGTTGGATTTACATGGTGTATGTCTGTGTCAGTTGGCTTCTGTTCACTTTCTTACCCATAGAGAGCACTGGTCCCTGCCCAGAAATCCCGACATCACATGCTCCACCACTACCTAAGCCTAAGCCTAAACCTAAAAAAGCTCCGCTACCACCAAAAAATGCCATTGCCGCTTCCACCGCCAGCAGCCATAAGGGTAATGAAGCACCTCATGCTAAAAAAAAGGGAAAGGCTCCTGCTAAGCAGCCTCCTCTCCCACCACCCAAGCCAACAGGTGCCAGTGCAAATCGAGAAGCTGGTGAGTACTGCCCAGCAGTGCAGCTGCCGTGGGTGCATGTGCATGGGGCTGCTTGGCTTGGTGACTTGTGCCTTTGGACCGAGCAGTGTTACTGAGGAGCATGCCATGGGTGTTTGTAGAGAGCTTCCTGCTGGGCTCTGGTTCTGCTGGCCACAAACACCCCAGAGAATACACAGACCCCCTCGCTGTTGAGTGAACCTATGTACAACACCGAGCACAGCAGAGACAGCACTGAATTCCCAGTTCAAGTGTGATAGCTGGCAAAAAAATGACCCAGAGAAACAGCTGAAGAATAAGCAGGATAGAAGCTGACTTCTGAAACCAAGCACAAGTTACCCTTGAGTAAAATTAATTTGATATTGCTGTAACTTTCTACTGGAAGTATCAACTGTTCCAGTTAATTTGACAATATGACAAGATCACAAAGAAGTTAAGAATAAAACCATTGAAGCATCTTAAAAGATTGTTCAATAGTAGTTGGATTAGCTGACCAAAAAAAATGACAGCCATTAGAAATGACCAGGCTTCCCTCAGGTGCTGTGATTCTAAGTACATACTGGAAATGGAAAATATCACTCATCAGGCACATAGCATGTGTTTATCACCACACTATTAGATCAGAATTCAGCAGTGATGCAAGATTTAAGATTATAGGTGGATGCTCTTAAGGTACTAATTTTGAGTTTGAATGGTTGCAGTGTAAACAATGACCAAAATTAAAACATCCACACAATTTGAACGCAAGCAGTATTGTGATGAATGGGCTCCATATATGTATTGGCAAACTTACACAAGCCCTGTGCTTTCAATCTCTGTCTGTCTTTCAAAGCCCTCCAGTCCCTCCAGTTTTCTCTGCAAGTATTTCTCTTCACAGCTTGTACATTTTGGCACATTTTGTATTTGAAGCATGCAGAAGAGGACTGTTTGAAAACATTGTAAGACTTCTAGAATTACAATAATAACTTTGCCATAAAATATCCATTAACTTGGTATTAACTGTCCCTACTACATCAGACGACTACAAGAATAAACATTTTGAAAATCCAGAATTTGCTGCTTGTATTTCACATGCAGCTGGGAAACTCAGCTCTTCCCAGGTGAAGGAGCCTTGTAACAGCAGACCTTTCAGAAATAAAGCAATCCATCACATAAAGAACTGTTTAAAACAGTGGTTGGTAACAAGCTGTCAGGTATCTGACTTTTTAGACTAAAATACATTCAGGTTCCAGATTTGTCTTCTATTAGCCTTGCTGAAATGTCAGCCAGTGCTTGCAGACCATACAGATGTAAAATATATCAACATCTATTCCTTATTCTACTGGTAATTTCTTCCAAATTTAAAAATATATTGTGTTCATTCAAAGTGGGACGGTACTTAATAAGCAGAGCTGGTTTGGAACAGTGTCAGTACAAGAGGTTTGTCAGATCCCCATGAAAATGAACACATGATGCAGCCAGTGATCAAGTCCCATGAAGGAGGAGAGGAATATGAGTAACAATGAGCCGTGGCTCTCCTGAGGGCAGCACAGCAAGTTTCCATACTGAAATAGTGGAACTGGGAGAATGGGACTTAAATGGAGGTATGGATGTATGCCAAAAGGCAAACAACAGCCATTAAATTTTTCATTTAATCAGAATTCAAATCTTCTACTGAAAAAGAGGCATGACAGAAAATTGTCAGCCAGCCCAGTCAAAAACAATAGCAGCAATAGCACTTTTGACCCGTGTGGACGCATAGGGCGGTTTTCTGTGGGAGAAATCTTTTAAGTTTCTGTATCTAATTGCAGGTTCTGAGAATAATGTAAGGATTTTTACAATGGAAACATGTTTCGACATTTTCCCAGCCACAACTGTGTGGTCATATATTTGTACTATGCTGCAGTTTTTAAGTGCAAGCATGTAACTGGTTCTGTTGACCTCCAGCCTGCTCTGAAGGGGATCAGAACCAGAGCCTTTTGTTTCTACCATCCACCTACTCAGTAAGACTTCTGTTAAATAATGTGCAGGTTAGAACCATCATCTATTTCTGCTGTAATTATGAACTTCTGCCAGTGCCATTTTTCTGCTTCATTTTGTTTTGCATTTAAATTGAGTGGTTTGTACCTGATGTGGGAAGATGAGTGCAGTGTCAGTTGATTCAGGACAGTGCCCTTTACAGTCACCTGGGAGCACAGAGAGGAACAGAGATTTGCCTGAACTTGCTATAAATTTTTTCAGATATACTGAAAGCTTCACAGCTTCCTAAATGTTTTTAAACCATAACAGCTACAGAAGAGAACAGTAAAGTGTCTTTTGAATTAGCTTCCATCTCCTTTGAGAACAGTCTCACTGTGAGAACTGTTTTTATATCATGGACTTATTATGGCCAGTATCTGCACTTTGATTCTCTCCCAGTCTCCTGGGGAGTTGTTTTTATTTAAATGCTTATAAGTAAAGTAGGCCCTTCAGCAGATTTCTATTACAGCTTTCTGTTTTACTCAATAAGCTTAGCCAGAAGGCTGCTATTTAACTTTATAATGCTTTCATTTGTTCTCTGGAACTTAATGAATTTTTGGAATTACAGCAGAAGCATTTGAGTCAGATGCATTTTGATGAAAAGGACTGACCCATTAGATGGTTGTCATTTTTGTTGCTTTTTAAATGGAAGTCAGAAGTTTGAAGCTCCCATCTCAGGTGATGACACAGCATGACATTGACACAGCAATTGGAAATGTGGCTGGAATGCACATGGAAATGTGGGCTAGCTGAAATCTTTAGTGAGATTCTTTTTACATATATGCTTCAGTATGGTGAGCATCACAGGATTAAACAGCCAGCTTGGCCAGCTTGTACAGCTACTGTCAAAACCTTGTTTCACTACATTTTCAAGACTGCCTGAGGTGCTCACTGGTAAGATGAAGGCCTCCAGTACATACAGGAGGCCTCCAGTGCCTCCTCCCTTCTGAAGGTCATTTGTGCACAGTGACAGCAGTGGTTTCTGCCTCTCTTTTGGGGACAGACCCAGCTGGACACAAGGCACACCTTGTTTTGCTGCCCCTCTGCTGTTTGTCATTACTTAGGAGGACACCAGCTGCAATAATTGTGAAAGGTAAATTGACTGATACTCAGTAACAGTCTTCAGATGTTCATTGAAAAGTATAAGGAAAATCACAAGGTTTTCACAGTGATCAGATCAGCAATTCATGTAGTAGGAAAGGTCAGGAGGTCAGGCAGCTTTCTCTGCCAGGGAGTTTTTTTTTTTTTTTTTTTTAAGCTAAGTCACTTCACATATTTTTAGAATAAGTAGTGGACTTCTTAGAAGATGTCCAGGCCAGGTGTAACAGGCAAATTCAGAATACTCAAAACAAACTCCTACCTATTTGTAACGTTGGTCCTCTCTGCTGTTCTTGGGCAAGTATTCATCATTTCAGTGTCTCCCACACAAAGGTGAAATTGGAACTGCAACATTCAATCATCTCAAGCATTTACATGAGGTATTGTAGAAGTATCAAGTGTATTTTTTTTTTAAGACCAGCACAAGTCAATTCATGCAGAAAATACACTGCAAAAATCATATAATTGCAAGACTGTAAAATGCCTTTTATTTTCTTGTTTTAGCTGGTTCCTCTCATGCAAAAAAACTACCAGTCTCCAAGTCTTCTTCATCACCATCTCCTTCGTCCACATCATCTCATCCCAAAGCCTCTAAGGAGACTTCCAGCAAATCTGGCACATCAGGGACTCCCAGGGGCAAGAAAAAACCTGGGAAACAGTCAGCCCCACGAACAGCACCAGACGGGGCTGCTTCTTCCCCCTCAGGTGTGACAGCCGACAGTGTGGAAGCGAAGGCAGAAAAACCCAAGCCTGAGCAAACTTCCGCAGTCATTTTTGACATGGACAACGCGGACCAGTCCAGCAAGCTTGTTGTGCCCCCTCCTCCCACCGCTGCCCCTCCTCCACCTCCACTTCCACCTCCTTTTCCTGCTGCAGCTAGCCAGCCTGCTGGCTCCTCAGATGGGCAGGATGTGTCAGACAGCTGTGTGGCAGGGCCACCTGGCTCGGACACAAAGGCTCTGCTCTCGACCGAGCGTGGCACAGACCCAAGTCTGAGCAGTGCAGCCCCAGGCAGCGCTCCAGGTGCTGGAGGAGAACACACGGAAAGGTGAGACAGTATGGCTGTCCTGGGGGAGTAATAGGACCACAGCCAAGGAAGCCACATTTGTTTGCACTGTAGGCAGTGGGGATCTCTTCTGCTGCTTCTGCTGACTGGGAACAGTTTGTGTGGCACCCAGCACAGTTTGTTCCTTCCCAGCACCTTCGAGCCTTTCACCTGCAGCACCTCATGTTTCCCCAGAAGGTCATTGCTCATGACCTGTCTCTTACTTCATTGTGTGGCTGGCACTGGGGTCAGCAGTTCAGCTCAAAGCTGGTGACACTTTTATTTATCTCTCATAAAGGCAAACAAGAAATTATACCAAATTATAAGGGGGTTCTTTTCTGTAGATGTCTTTTTTTTTTTTCTGTAGATGTCATTAAATATCTCACTGCTAAAGTTCTCAATTCAATAGCTGAATTTGCTTGAACACTTGAAAATGAGGGTTCTTTACACTTCAGTTAGTAGGTGTTTGGTTTTTTTACTGCCTAATAACTTGTCTAAATCTCAGGTATTGTAAAAACTGGTCAAGAGAAGAGTCATACTTACATTTTTTAAGCAAAATAATTGGCAGAAAAATGAAACTGGCTTATTAATTTGTCTTTTCCCTGCCAGAAAAATCAGCATCTTTTATATAAATCCAGGAGGGTTTAGTCTAGATGCCAGTAGCCTAGGGACCTTCTTTTAAATTCTTTCTGGTACACCTATTGCCAGCTCTACATTCTAGTGCAGCATCTCCCCCTCCTCTACCCTTCCTTTACGTAAAGATTTTCCCAAGGTAAAGGGCAATCTCCTGTTGATCCCCAAGTTCATTAGTAATGAGCATGAACATTTTTAACTCAACTGCAATGAGATTGTATCTACAATAAATAGGGTTAAGCTTCCAGAACAGGAAACTTTGCAGTCCCATCTGCTCTCCAACTTGCTCCTCTCACCCCCAGAACTGTTCTCTCTCTCGATCCCACCCCACAAAAAATAGAAGCCAATTAAGATTTGTCTTAATGCAGTCTTTACAACACATCATTTGGGATTGTTTGCATCCTTTTTCATAACACACATACATAGATACATATACATATCTGCATATGTTAAAAATGTCTTATATATGTATGTTTTTTAGAAAGTAATTACTTTGATTAACAGACCTTTTATTTTCATCCTTGCTTTTTCAATTGCTTCTCATTGGTGTTTTGTTCTGGTTGCATTGATGTGTCACCCTATCTGCTCATGAATAAACAGCTTGGCTACCAAAGAAGACCAGGAAGGGGAGGCTCCAGATCAAGCATTCTCTGAGCTAGTGGAGGAGGCTTCTGATGCTGCTGCCCCTCCTGAGAGTGAAAGCAGCAGAGAGAGCCATGGCAGTGACTCGGACTCAGACGGGCCGATCCTGTACACAGATGATGACGACGATGATGATGATGATGATGATGATGAGAATGCAAGTACTGAAAGTAAGCATCCTGCCCAGAGAGCTGCAGGCTGCGTGTCTGACCCGTGCCAGTGTGAGGCAGAGAGAGGAATAGCTGCAGGGAGTGCTTTTAGGGGATTTAGTATTTTGTCACTACTGAGAAATGAGTGTCCTGCTCCTTCCAGGCACTGACAGTCAGAAACCTGCTGGGGCCTGTGCATGTGTGAGAGCATGTCGGGACCCAGGACATGCCTCTGGCTGACCTGGGTGATTCAAGACCCCGGCAAGGGGCTCAGAGACCTTGGCACAGAGTCAAAAACACCTGTGCCTTAGATTTTAGTCCATGGAAAAAATTACCAACTTTGTTTGCAGATTTACAAGCCACAAGAGTTTGAGTAGAATAATAGTTAATTTGTCACAGGGTGAAAAAGCAGAATTTTTGGGTTTTCAAATGGGGGTTCAAGAAGCAAGATGGAGGAATCTGGACGTGTTGTGCTGTCCTTCTTCTCCTTCTTCTTGTCCTCCATCTTCTGCTGGGATGGTGACACTTTTTGATTGGTTTAGAGTAGAAACAGACTGACATAGGTGATAGGTATTGGAAAATAATTGTAAATAAAGTACACGTAGATTGTAGTATAAAATGTTAAGACGACCCCAAGGGCAGGTGCTGTGCCACAATCCAACCTGCTGGACAGATCCCAGCAGGTCAGAGAAAGAATGTAATAGATAAGAAAAAAATAAACAACCTTGAAAAGCAGAACTGACAAATCTCGACTTCTTCAGTCGTGAGGCTGGGAAATAAAGACTTTCTAATACTTCAGGGTCATCTCAACCACAGAAGCCTGAGAAGAGCATATCAATCATTGCAAGGAGGAGAGCAGAGGTGGGAGGAACAGGCTCAGGAGGACATGAGGGTGGGACAAGGTGGAGACCTTAGGGCATCACAAGCCATTCATTTGGCTTTCCCACACCATGAGTTCCTTGTGGGAGCTACAGGTGTGGTGGATGGCAGATGAGGCCCATCAGTCAGCAGCTTCACTGTCTGAAAGTCACTTATTCCTCTTTGATCAGCATGTTTTAAGCATTGGAGCAACCTTAGCAGGCAGAGCAGATCACAGTAGATTACATCTAAGTTTTACAGCTTTGAAATTTCTGGGGTCATGACTCTTATCATCACCTTAACTGGGCAGAAGCCCTGTGGTGCTGAAGGAGTTGTCCTGCACCCATTCTGCCTAATCCCTTCTCCCAGCTGTTTTTTCCTTAGGGTAGAGTTCATGTTTATTTTTGTAGGAGCAGCTGTTGTTGAGCTGATTTTCAACAGAATTTGTGGTTCCCTGATCCAGCTCACCCAAAGGCTTCTCCTTTGCTTGGGCAAAGAAGGTGGCAGCAGCAGGCTGTCAGGAGCATGAAGGAGGGCAGCCCTCCGTCTACCTCCTCAGGGGTGGCTTTATGTCAGTATGAAATCACCATCAAACCATAGTTTCAGAGTCTTGCTCACAGCTCTTTTGGAGGAGGTGCTTCACTGTGCTCAACAAAGAAGGTTTGAGCACCAAGTGTACCAAAGTGGCATGAGTAAAAATGAACGTGTTTTTTGCTTTTTTTCCATAGCCACTGGTGCAGGAGAATGTGAACTGCTAGGTAGCTCAAGAGGCTGAAGTCTCCTATAGTTCTTTGTTGGGTTTGACTACAACCTGAAGTGATAGAAACCAAAAGTTCTTGTGTTCACACAGTAGCACAGTGTCTTATGAAAAGTGAGCTGGGAGCCTGTGGTCTTACCAAACTGCTTACACAGTGAAAATCTGCTAACCTAAGGCATATGGTCAGAATGTCAAGAGACAAGGGAAATACTATAAAGGCTGTGAAAAATGCCCTTCCTTCCACAGCTGCCTGAAGCTAATGCTGGCCAAGCTGCAAAGCCCTTGTCCCTCCAGTGTCGGTTTTATGCAGAACAGATTGCTGCAGTGTCTGGGGGTTCCTGCCTAGGTTACTTTACAGGCACTCAGAGCACTTTTCTAAGCTGTATTTTTTGGTTTAGTTTACAAATAACTTAGAGATGGAAAACACTATAAAAGAACTAAGTGGTAATTGAAAAAAAAAGTTGAAAGAATGAGGGAAATGATGATAGAATGAGACTAAGCCATTTAAGGCTGAAGAAAATGAGCAGCAGGTTGCTAAATATACTAAGTAGATAAATAAGCCGACCTGTAATGTATTAGACTTCAAAGACATTTTAGTGTAGATTTGTCATTTTTATCCTATCACTTCACAGATGACAAGTGATGTTTGTATCAATTTGGCTGGTAGCTATTCCCTCCAAGCCTTTTAGCTTTTTATTTTCATGAACTGAGCTAAAATTTTTCTTTTGATGTTAATTAAAATTCCTCTCCTGCATGTGGGAACAAGGTTGCTTTGGGGAGGTATTAAAGTTCTCACTGGGAGTTTGTGTCTGTAACCTGAGCATGAATGAACTAAATCCACCCTACTCCTCCTTTCCTCAGGCTCTTTGGCAAGTAAAATTCGTCGTAGGGATACTCTTGCTATCAAACTTGGCAACAGACCATCTAAGAAAGAGTTAGAAGACAAAAACATCTTGCAGCGTACATCCGAAGAGGAGAGGCAGGAAATCAGACATCAGATTGGAACAAAGCTTGTGAGGTATCAGTCACAGGGTCAATGTGGTTTCACTGGGTGGAGATGGAGGAAGAGAATTGAGAACACCGGGTTCATGTTTTAAATGCAGCCCAATGTGCACTGCAGGATCTTTGTGGTACAACTGTCTGGAAAATGGTGGATTTATTTCTCACAAAACTTTAAATTGTCAATAATAGATTTTTTGTTCTGCAAGAAACAAAACCAGAGAGCTTTTGGGGTTTTGGGTACTTTAGTTAAAAAGGGAAAGAAGAGGAAGAGGGTAAGAATGAGTCCACAACAATCAATGCCGTGGTTCTGGTTCTTTCTCAAATTTGTTAGCAGAACTTCCACTTGTATACTCATCTCAGGCAGAGAACTAGTTCCTGACCCACAGAGCATGCCTGTGCATGTTGTCCATTCTGACTCTTCTCCTCTTCCTCTGGCTCTCCAAGTCCTTCATTATCATGATTCCAGCAAAAGAAGTTGAGCCGGTCAGTGTTTGGTGTTTTACTGTACCCAGTGCTGAGACACGTCTTTCTCAAGCTGTTAAACTGCTGTGGCATGGATATTACTTTCTCCTTCTGGACTTGAGAACATTGCATTAAAAAATTCACTTGCCTTTTACAGGTTTAAAAAAAAAAAAAACTTCATGTTTATTTTGGTTTTTGTGGTCTCTGAGAATAGACTACAGCATGCCTGTATTTTGCTAGACCTGTCCTTGTTTCTGTTTGGCTCAGGAATGTTGTTCAGATTTGGAGGATGTCCTGTGTTTTTTGGAGATTCCCAGATACAGGGTAGTCCTGTTGGTACTGCTCCAGTACAGAGTACACAGCCCTGCATCAACACCCAGAAGATGAGCTGAGTTGCTCTGTGAACTGGGTGTCTGGCCAAGGCAGCTGTTTCATTACTGAACTGTAAGAGTGATACATCTACTGTGCAGAGCCCAAGGGTCATTTTTCTTCTGCCAATAAAGAGGTGTAGTTGTTATCATCACTTTCCTGAACAAATCCCAGCTCTGGTGATCACATCCTGCTTGTCAGTCCTCCCTTGGGGGCTGCAACTGCAAAAGCTGCTTTGGGGTTCTGCTGGAGAGCTGAAAAGCAATGCACACAGCTCTGCTTTGGTGGCAGGAGACAAGATCTGTGTACATCAGGGCTGTACTCATACCCAAAATCACATCCAAGTTTGATGCCAGCTTCTTAAAAATTCCTGCCCTGGCGGTCAGCACCTGGCAGCATCGAGATCTGTGGAAAATCTGTTCCCACAGCTCAGTCAGGGTTGAGTCAGGTCCCCACCTGGGACTTCCTACAGCTGGGACTGGTCACCTGTGGTAAACCTGCCAGTCCTCTGGGACAAATCTGTAAGTCCAAGAGCGATTTCAACTGGATGAGTGTCACAAGGCTAAAGACAGCCTGTAGTGAGCTGTGTGAGTGTTGATGAACAGACACCTGTCTTGAACACACCTGCAAAATAAGTTTTACTGATGAAATTTTTCTTGCTCCTTTCCTCAAGTGAACAAGTGGACTTGTTTAGTAAACACAGAGACAACATCAACCATGTACAAATCAGAAAATTATTATCTCCGTTTGGGGTTTTTGTAATGGCAGTTGTTATATTTAGGTAACTAAATAAAATTAGGTTTCAGGTGAAACTCCCAATTGTATTGTACATACAAATTAATGAGGAATGAACAGCTTATGGATTTTGTTGGTTTTGGTTTTTTAAAAAACTTTAGTAAGACTTCAAAATATCAAAAATATCAAAATTCATTCAAAATACCTGAGAATAATCTAACAATTGCTCAACTGATTATAATGATGGTGCTTGGGAACAAAGAAGGTATATGGATTTATTAATAAAATTATACCTGTGAGGACTATAAATTTGCTAGCACAAATTCTGTAATATTGTTCAAGTATCAGTTATTCATGTGTTCAAATGACAACACTAAATCTTTTAAAACAAATGGCCACTCTGGTTACATAAGCAGTTGTTATAACTGCCTGGAAATTACTTCCAGAAATTACATTTTTTAAGCTGTATTACAAATCCTAATGTGTCATTTAGATCTGGTTTTAAATCAGTTGCTTACTTTGTTCTCACAGGAGGCTTAGCCAGAGGCCCACAACTGAAGAGCTGGAGCAAAGAAATATCCTGAAGCGTAAGTATTTAATTCAGGTTTCATACAGTATTTGCTTAGAAAGTGAGCAGGTGTTGGATTCATATGGAAGCCCATCATTGTTGCTCCAGTATTAGAACCATAACTAGAGAGAAATTATGTTCTAGAAAATAATGTATCAACACTTGATTTATACACTAACCTGTAATTGTAGCTTGGAAAATTCCATTTATTGAATATGCCAAATTTTACTTGTCACAATCTCACTTCTTGAAGCTGGTCCCAAAGACCAAGAATGACTTGGATACCTCTTAGAAATAGTTCTAGGCTAGTTAACCTTCCCCCTGATTTTTAGGAGGAGGAGGAGGAGAAAGGATTATCAGTTGGATGTGCAGGTGGGATGGGGCAGGAAGGGCAGAGGTTGAAAGGAGGAGTAGAAAGAAGAAAGGCAAAGTGTTCAGCAGAAAGTCAATAGGTATATGTCAGCTACTTCAGCATGCTGGCCTTCATATTCACTTCTGACATAACTGTCTTCTGTACTGAAAAATGCATGAGAATCTCACTGAATATCTTCCCATTGATTAAATCATTCCTTATATCTATGCTGAAAAAAGAGTCTGTAATTCAAATAGTCAAGGGTGGAGGAAGTACATTAGATGTTTACCCTTTATACCTATTCTGCCATTTACTTATGTTGCTTCTGTTCTTTGGCTGGCAAACTCTTCAGAACAAGCATTGTTTTGTCTTCCTTTATGAATCTTTCCATAATGAAGATGTTACCTAAAACACACAGTGCAACAGGTGCCATGCCCAGCTCCACCTAGTCCTGTGTTCATCCTGCTAGTGGCTAGTACTTGATGGTTAAGTAGAAGAAATAAATGAAGAAAAGACACTTTATAGCAATAAATCAAAAATCACACAAATAGCAAACAAAAAACCTCTTAAGGCATGAGAACTTCTCACACCTGATCAAAGAGTTGGTATGATGCTGTTATGTTATTTCTAGCAATTGTTCAGTAAAGTTGGAGCTCATCCATGCAAGTCTCGTGTCAGCCCTGATGTGTAGCATGCTAATGGGAAGGGAAGAAAAGAAAATGGGATGTTTACCTGACAGCATCCATGGACTGATGACTCTATCACTTGCTCAGGCTAGCAAATCAGGGAAAGGGCAACTATTGGCTTTCAGGCAAACCATCCTGATAATAAAATGCTAATAAAATCTTACTGCTGTTTTTTGAGTTCTCAAATGCCAAATAGTGCCATATCTTACTGAAAAGGGAAGCTACAGTTCATGCTTGCACAGGAGAGGGATCAGGGAACTCCTGTCCGGCACATAATGTGAATAGACTTTCTAAAACTGTAATTTCCAAACCTATAAATTTCAAAGATTAATAAAAATAAAATTGGAAATAATAACTTTTTTTTATATATGACAAACTGCTCATGCTGGACTGTGTGAGAAGCATAAATCCAAAGCATCTTTGGTGGGCCAGGATACAGCCACTGAGCTGGGAGCACCAGCTGGGCTCCCTTATTGCCCTTTCTCGCTTACCTTGAGGTGACCAAGCCAGCAGCAAACCTGTGATGTATTTATTATCCCCTTTTGCCAGTGTTTATTCCATTCACTGCTCTTGTAATAAGTAGCTCAAGACTGGAAAGCAGTTAATAGATTTCCTCTCCTGTTTCAGCTTGTTTACTTTAAGCTTTTGGCAGTGCACCAGGCTTTGCACTCAGTGCCTCCTGCCATCCTTCCCTGCTGCTGCTGGGGGGTGTCTTAAAGAGGCCAGGGAGAGTGAAAAATGAAGGCTGGGAAGCAGAATTGTAAATGACAAAAAAATCACAGAGACCCTTGTGAGCACATGAAGGAACTGCTTTTTGCTCATCACTGAGATATAAAATATTTCAAGTTGAAAGTGATCTATTAAAACTAAAGCAAACCAAAAGCAATACAGGGTTTGTGATGAGAGTCTGACTCAGAGTCCTTTCAGGGTGCAAGTTCTCTCTAAACCATAAGGCACTTATATTTTACATCAAAATTATTGCCATTCCTTACTGTGGATCATTTGAAAATGTTTACACATCTTACATGCCTTTGTTGGTGTAGTGAGCTTTTGTGAGTAAATTGGGATTTCTTTCATAAAGTTTCCTTCCTCATATTTTTTAAGCAGTGGATGGGGAGAAAGAGTTATATTATTGTGTGTATGTAAAATGCAGCTAAGGAGATGTATTGTTTTGAGTCATATTTATCAGACTTTGAGGTTACATTAAGTGGTAAAGGTCCAAATGTTTACTTCAGGATAAAGTTCAGCCCAAACCTTCTAAGAGGTTCAGAAAAAAAAAATCCCTACTTTTTTTCTTTTTTTGTATTTCCAGTTAGTGAGTAAGTTTGTTTTGCAAGAAGCTTTGTTTTGATAATATTTCCAGATAAAAAAGTTACTGAAAATCCTGTTTCCAAGTACCATCTCAAGACATTGCAGGCGGATTTGTTTAAAAACTGTTTGGATAACACTGTCCAGACTTCTGAGACTTCCCACACTAAAACAAAGTTACGACAACTTGAGAGTCCACTTGAAGGAATACATAAAGCCCTGTGTTTTTTATAAAAGCAGGCTTCTTGTACATTGGCTTTGAACCAACAGTATTTATAGTATTGCATTATGACAAAGAAACTTTTTAGTCTTCCAAGAATTTCAGATTAAGATAACTGTAATTTTTTCCCTGTATTTGTAAGGGACAGTGAATTTCTTGTACAGTGCACCTGCGTGCCTGCCAGTAATGGCTTTGTAGAAAATGGGGTTTAGCTCTCAAAGCTTGTTAAGGAATATTAATGGTTATCTTTGCTTGTAAGACCAGGAAAGAGAAACAGCTTTGTGCATTTCAGAGCACTGCAAGAAGCAAGTGCTTTGTTTGTCTTTTCTTTCTCTTTCCTTAGCAAGCCCACAGAGAGCTCTAAACATAGCTAATCCCATAGGGACACAATGGAAAGTTCGGTTTTATGCTCCAGGAGTACTTTTTGGTCAAGAATTGAGCAGTCCTCAGGCAGGAAAATTTGTCTTTTTTCTTCTCCCTTCTGCTACAAAACAAATGTCCCACAGAACAGAAGGTGACCAGATGTAATGTGGTAAAAGTTGCAGGAGCAATAATGTATAGATGACAAGGAAGCTGCTTTGTTTGGCTTTGACTGGTGGATTATTTAACTTGACGGCCACAATAACTGATGCTAAACAAAATTGTTTCAATTAGGAATCAAATCCCAGTTTGACCTCCTAGGAATTGCAGGGAGGGAAGGAGGGAAGCCATAGTTTTGCTGGGATCTAATCAGAGACTTCTGCAAGCAAAGGGTGCTCGTTGGGCTGGTTCTTTGCCAGTAGGGCAGCAGCAGGACATCTGAGGAGGGGACTTGCAGCTGAGAACGCTGTGTTTATATTTTCTCTCTCCACATCACACAGATTAGATCTGCTTTTAAGGTGGAAAGCAGTGATAAGTGTGTTCCTGTGCATTAATGTGTTCCTGTTTGGCCAAGTGAGTCACTTCATACCTGCAGCCAAATCTTGGCCCTCTGGCTGGAATTTTCCACAACACCTACAGGAACCAGGAGCACCGGACCCATTATTTTTAGCACCACACGTCTTCTTAGCTCCCTACAGCAACCTTCAAAACTTTTACCTTAAAAGACCAAAAACACACTGTAGTTTTTACTGTTTGTAGGAATTTGTATCCAGGCAGTGTTTCCGTAGCACCAGGCTTAAAGCAAGACTCTGCCCAGGAGGCTGGAGCTGGGAAATTGGTGCTTTAGGTACAAGTCAGTGTAGAGACAGGGGCCCATGTGTTAAACAGCAGATTCAGTATATTACTAGCAGCCACAAGATTTCAGTCCATTTCCTTTAGCTCTTGAGTTTTATTCCTAGAAGTAAACCAGTTTGAATGTATAAAATCCTGTCCCTGACCTCTCATGCAGAAGACTGTCTGTTCCCCATGGGTTTGATCCTCTCCTGCTTTTCCCAGGATTTAAGGAAGCTCATGGTGCCTCCTGTTGGAATTAGCCTCCAGAAGATGGCCTCTTCCGAGGGGTACCAACACCCTCTGCCCAGTCACTAAGATGCTTGCCCTTTTTGGGGCATTTTCCCTTGTCTCCCATCCTGCTGTGCAGTCATCTGCTCTCCAAAGGGATCTGGCTTCACAGCTTGGAATAGGCAGCTAACCTTCAACCTTCCTAAATGTCTAGAGAAATATTTTTAAGGTATTTTATCCTCCCCCAAAATACAGAGAAACACTATTTCAGGTGCCATGCCGTTGGTAGTTCTTCCTTAAGGCATGCATTAAGCAGCATGAGCCCTTGTTTCTTACATGAAGCATCTTATTGCTGCTTCTTAGGAAACACTGTGGTTTAGATAGCAAACAAAGGCCAAGATATGAATAATGCGCAGCATATTTTACAAACTAAAGTAAGGAAAGGGCAGTACAGTGATGTGTACATTCAATTGTCTTTTTTTCCTGTTACTGGAGATTGTCTGAGGTAGGACTTAAGCTATTCCATTCATGAGGGGACAAAATTTTTATGGTAACATGATTCCCAAGTGAATGGAACCCCAAAGTAATAGTTTGTGTTTAATTACCTCAGCTGCTGTGTCTATTGATTGCAAAGACAAGATGTTTAAACAAAAGCCTACAGATGATTTATCTGTCTCAAAACAGCTAGAGACCTTTTGACTTTTTTAGATGATATTATGAGATTAGTTATCCTTTAAAGTTGTAATTCTTTAAATAATACCCAACTTATTTATTGATAGATATATTAATTAAATAAATTAAAATGTAGATTAATCTATAACTCTCCAGTTACAGTTATTCTTCAGTTTGAGTCCATTTACAGTTATTCTATGGAAACAGGCTATCCATTTCTTTTCCTTTTAACAGAAAAGCAATTAATAAACCATAAATTGCATCCATATTTCAATATCTCAGTAACATCACCATCAACCTGAAATCCAACCTAATCCTGGCAGCAAGCCTGTGTGATTGCACCTTGCTCTTGGAAACCTGGTGTTGGTGTTGGAATCTTCTCAAAGAGAAGATCTTGGGCAAGCATTGCCTTTTTCCTGCTTTTTTCCTTCTTACTTTTTTATTTTTATAATTTGTCCTCTCCTCCTTTCCCTGATATTCTTATTATATGAAAGCATTTGAGTAAGCAAAAGATATCTGCAAGTACCATGAAGCGTCCTGTCGTAGCATTTGCTCCACTGTGAAAGTCATTACACAAAAATTCTCCTCAGGCCAGGTCACCTCTACCAAGACAGCAGTCTGGCCATAGGAAACAGGGCAAATACAACTATACCAGGTTTTAAAACTCCCTTTTCATCTATACAAGTTGGCTGTATCCAGAACAAATGAATTTCTTTAAATTTATAGTTAGCCTTGAACTGTAATGCAGAGTCTGTAATCCCCAACCATGAATAAAACAGGATCAGAATTTAATGTATTTATCTAGGTGGGCTATTTCAGCTACAAAACATTGCATTTAACCACCAGAGTTGGACTGAAAGGGCAAATACTGTCCTTCAAACCATACATCAATTTAAAAATATGCTGAGCCCACATGAACATGTCTTTCTAAGTGTGCTTTTCACTGGCAGTCAAGAAATCAAGTTCGGTTAGAACAGAAATTTGTTAAAAGGAAATAGTTTCATTCATATGCCCAAATACATCCTAAAAATGGACATCATTTTCTGCTGTACTGGTTCATCTAGTCCAGCCAGTGGCCCTTATCCAAGAGGGCTTGAGTGTTGGATCATATGCCCCCATTATAAAACCAGAAAAAAAATTATGTAATAAAACCAATTTGCTGACAAATGACAGTGAAACAAATGTCATTGATTCATGTCTGTAGCAGTAGAAGAAACTTGGGTAATTCAAATACTCAGAGCAAAATTTTCACTTGGCATTTATAAATTAGATTCTTATTCTAAAATCAATGTTGGAAGTAAAAGCAACAGTGATTGTAATGCTAAAATAAGTAATTGAAACATCAGGCAACTCTTTCAGGGTATTTGCTTACTGGCATACAGAAAGGAAATGACAGGCACCTTCTCTTTGCTGTGCTCATGACCCACAGTTGACTTGAGATGTCTACAGAATCAGGGGAAATGCGGATAGGGAAAAGAATGAGAACAGACAAAAGCCAAAAAGCAGACAACACAGGCGGCATCATCCAGAAATATGAGGAAACATGAGCCAGGACTTGGAGTTCTGAAGCTTTCAACCAAGAGAAATACAGTATGTGCAGTTATAATACTTAAATATTCACTCCTTTTTATCTCTTCTGAAAACAGAGAAGAATGAAGAAGAGGAACAGGAAGCCAAAAGAGAAATAAAACGTAGACTCAGTAGAAAGGTGATGATGTGCTTTTTTGTATTGTGTATTTTTGTACATAGAACTATGTTTCATAAGAATCTAAAAACCAGTGTGTAGACATTGCTGCAAATGTCCATCGGCCATTTTCCCAGATTAGAAATCTGTTTAAAAAGCAGTACAAGCCAAGCCCTTGTTGGGGAAAACCCCATCCTGTCCAGCTCCCCACACCTGGAGAAGCATACCGAGCCTGCCATATTGCTATTTCTCAGCAGGGGACATAAGTGACAGTTTTCTTCTGTAGCAGGACCACCCCTGTCACGTATGATCAAGGGCAGCCACACCTGTATATCCACTCCTTCCTAGAGCAGTGGAGAGGGCAGCAAAACAATGTGACCCCTACGACATCCCTTCAGTGCTTTTCTAACCACATCAGTGGTCTTAGCTTCTGCAGGTGGGATCATGCTCATTGTCCCTGGAAATGGAGCAGTTACAGGTCTGTTCTGGGAGAGGATGGGAGGAGTTTTCTTAAGTATCCCTGGTCTGCCTGTCTCTGCAAAAATACAGTTTTCTTAATATGATCATCCTTAGTTAATTAAAGTGAATATTGTTTGAGGTGATTGAAACAATTTGGCATTATAATGACCCCTAGATGGTCAAAACGAGGGCAGATGCTTCCAAATGTCACGTATTTTTGATATTACAGTTTTAACACGGTATAACTGTTAATGCAGATGGCCTAGTGGGATAATGCCAGTTGCAAAGTCACAATTAACATTCCAGGGATAACTGTCATGATTCTCTGTGACCTGCCCGACAAAGACTATTTTTATAATTGAAGAAATCAGGTTAGGCTGCCTCCCCATTCCTGCGCAGCACTCCCAGGATGGTGCCTTTTTTTAGACACCTGAAAGTGACCCTATTTAGAAATACCATTAAAGTTCTCTTGAGATTACATCACACCCTCCTCTTTTATTTCATTTCATCTTATTAAGCATACTATTTTCTGCCTCCTGCTTACAGCTCAGTCTGAGGCCTACAGTGGCTGAACTTCAGGCGAGAAGAATCCTTCGATTTAACGAGTACGTGGAGGTTACGGAATCTCCGGATTACGACCGTCGTGCTGACAAGCCTTGGGCCAGGTTAACTCCTGCAGACAAGGCAAGGCACAAATGCAGATTATAAGAAAATGCTTTCATCTGTCACTTTTGGGGAGTTTTCCTCTAGTTTACATTCTCTTGATTGCCAGCATCACAAATGATATCTGCTGGTGACAGCAAGATTGTCATGGTGCTACTGTGCATCTACTGCTTGCAGCTAAGAAAACCCACTCAGGTGCCTATTATGAGCATATTTTCCACCTCCATTATTACAGTTTGAGCCAGAATTTCTAATTTTTGTTTTCTAATTTTTAAAACCTTGCTAAGACAGATGAAAGTTTACCAAAGGTGGCCCTGATCTGTGGGAATTCATGCAGGGATTTGCAGGCAGAAGTCTGCGTCACTGCTACCGGGAGTTGCTTTTGCTACTCATTTGAGTGAAAAACAGGTAGAAGTTCCTCCATCCTCCTCAAGGTTCTTGGCCATAAACACCAGTGCAGGGAATGACCATGTGCGTGCAGCAGAGCTTCTTGGGAAGATTGCCCCTAACATCCTACAGTTAATAAAGCTCTGCTGCCTGACTACAAAGGATGAGATAAATGATCCTGTGATTCTCATTTTTAAAAAATATTAGTCAAAGGTTACCATAAGGTACTCTTCCATTTCCCCCCTACATTACTTAATGAAAGGAGAGCTGTAAGATTCAGGTAGCCCAAAGTGCTGGGTCTTAAAGCACTGGGTCTGAACCAAGACCTGTGGACTTAATGGAACTCCTGTGAGATGTGCGAGATGTGCTTGACATGAAAAGTGGTGTGTGCAAGAGCCCACTGTATTTTAGCTAAGGGTAGTGAAGCACTGATTTTATTTCAGCTTGTATTTTAATATTAATATTTTTAAATGGCCAGCTCATCTGACAGTTGTCTCAGGCCAAGGTGAAATAGTTAAAAATGTAGTCAGAAGAGTTTGTAGATGTTGGTTATGGGAGATGCTGAGCACTGTCTAGTC
The DNA here is from genome assembly GCF_023055355.1 of Agelaius tricolor. Lineage (NCBI taxonomy): Eukaryota > Metazoa > Chordata > Aves > Passeriformes > Icteridae > Agelaius > Agelaius tricolor. The sequence continues at coordinate 53,354,094 of NW_027269261.1, forward strand.
CTTCCACAGTCTGTGGGAGGTTAGAGGACCCAGCACCTCCACTTTGACAGAGGTCCAACCAGAGTAAGCTGCACTAGAAAAAAACATTGGAGTTGCCTACCTACTTCAGGGTAGCAGTTTTTAGTCTCAATTCATTTTGTAATTAACAGCTGCCCAAGGCTGATCCTCTCAGCCCCGAGTTTATTTTCCTTAGGAGAATAGCAGACTTGGGATTGCCTGAAAACTCCCTTGTCCTTTTTTTCTCAGAGAAATCATTCTTCTAATTCCAGTAGGAGCAGAAAATTGTGCTGCAGCTCTGTTACAGAGCTGGAGCTCTGCTTTGTTGCTGATTTGGTGCTCAAAAGTCACTGTCTCTTCACTAGCTCTACAGCAGCCTCATGTAAGCAAGCTGTTGTGGCTAAACACGACCACCCCTGCTTAAAGCAAAGTTTATCATTTATAAGACTGCAGCCTGTTGATGCTATAATTACATCATGCTGCTTGTCTGCTCTGCGCTGAAAGGTATGCACACTAGATGACGTTTCTTTAGGGATTAATGAAATTATGTCTTTATTTAAAGTGGTGAAAGAAAAGAATGAGTAAGAATAAACTGTCATTTCCTTTAACAGTGAAGGTAGAAAGGTGTGTGGCATAGAAACAAAACCTCTTGTAGTATATATTAGAATATTTCAGAAACTGTATTTCCTTGATGAAGTAAATTGCTTATCAATCTCTTAACGTAAGCAACAAGGCATTTGCAAACTGTACTGAATTTCTGCTGTTCTTTAGTATCTGCCAACTAAAAATCCAAGCCTGAAATGTCCAAATATTAATGTCATTTTAAATAAAACTAATCAAACCAAGTGATTAATTTCACTTTAAAAAAAAAAAATGCTTTTTATCTTGCACTCCTCAAGTCCTGTCTCCAGAGGGGAGATACAAGGACCCTGCTGTGCACACAGTGCCTGTGCTGGCAGAGTGACTCACCAGCTCCTCAGGGCTGTGCCTGGAGATCGATAGAATCCCCTCCTGTCTGCCTACTCAGCAAGTGATTGTCAGGGTAATCCAACCCCTTGCCCATTTTTGTCAGTATAAGTGCTCTGTTTCAGTGTGGGCTTTGTGCACCCATTGCAGTTGATTTGGTGTTTCTTGGTTTACTTTTGGTGCTTGATGCTTTTCATTTCTTTGTAGTGGATGAGTACTTTGAACAGCTCTAATTGAAAAGTCATTCATGTTCATGATTAGAAATGTGTGAGAGCTGATTGCAGTAAGGGAAAACTGAAATGGGAACTGTAAGGGACCTGCAATGGTAGGGCCACGTTTCTTTCAGACTCTTTGTTTTCCTGAAAATTCATATTTCTTACGGTTGCATATATCATTATTGCTTATTAGGCAGCAATACGGAAAGAACTGAATGAATTCAAGAGCACAGAAATGGAAGTACACGAGGAAAGTCGGCAATTTACCAGGTGGGTGAATCCCCCTTCTTGTGTAAGTGTGAGAAATGAGTATGACAGCAACCCTCTGCTTTCCTGCAAGTTCTCTGCAGTTGTGTCATGATTTGTGTGGATTCCTATCATGAGTCCCCTTGAATCCCACCACTGATTCTGTTGGAATTCCCACTATTGCTGATGCCATCTCTATACAGCAGTGCAGGTGACTGCAATGGATTGGTCACTAGAAAAAGATTGGGGAATCTAAAAAATAATCTTATGCAAGAACCCGTCAGTTCTTACAGATGAAGTTAGTGATCTTCAAGCACACAAAATAAAAGGGGTTTCCTTCTCTGGCAGCACTCCCTTGCTCATTGACGTATACATTTGTGTAGATGCATTTCATAAGTGAAAATTAGATGATGCTTTGAACTTCAGAAAAGCTCACCAGTGTCTTGGCGAGCTTTCTAAGGATCACTTAGGCTCCTGGCAGCAGTTTCTGGGGAACAAGATAGATTCCCTTGTTGCAACTTCTGATGTGTTAATGTGGATTTGTTTTGTTCTCTGCTTTGGATAACACCAAGATGTTGTCTGAAGCATTGTTATTTGAAGAAGCTCTGAAGTATCCACAGTATTTTAGCAGGGTTTCAAATTTGGCAGAATTATTCCTAGGGGGAGGGACACACTTTCTGAAATCTCCATGGCTGTATTCATTTTTCTTGGAAGTTACAATGGCTGAAAATTGCCACCAACAATCGAAACTTGATGTTAGGTGGGCCAACATTGTGTCCACAGTATTAATGTCTTTGCTTCCACGGAAAATTGTCAGATAGAACCAATTATCTAAGACTGGGTCCCTTCTGTTTCCTGCTACTGTTTCAACCAAACTCAGGATCTGAGCTAGTGAGTGTGAATCACCTAATTAAAAAATGCATCACAAGGAAAATTCATGATGGGTGTTTCATGTATCTGCTGCTTCACTGTTTGATTTCACAACTTCAGTGATTTCTTTCTCACCAAAACATGGAGTTTTTAAAAATAATAACATCACTTCTGTGTAGATACAACATAAACAAATTCATTTTTAAAAATCCAAACCAGCTTCACAGACAGCAAACCTAAGCCACAAGACGAACCAGGATGCAGGGGTTTAATGTAGTGTTGCATTCTGACCATTAGAAAATGTATTTTTCAAACATGGAGATGTATCTTTTAATTTGGCTTCTGATGTAATTTTCTCTTTAGGTATCACATAGTATATCTTTTTCAGAATGTATAAAAATACTACTTTTAAAAAAAGAGCATCCCAAGGGAGAGAATAAAAATAGCAGGTATAGAAACCAACCCCCTGCTTACATTGTTGTGTTTCTTGAGTTGCTTTGCAATACTGAAGCCTAAGTACAGACAGGCATGATTCATACAAAAATAATTGGATATTTTTTCATGAGCTTTGAGAACAGTTGAGGCTGATTGCAACTGGATTCTTGAAAGCTGAACCAGGAATCTCATGGAGTGACAAACCAGTAAAAAAGTGAATTATTTACTTTAAGGAGGGCCTTTGAAAATGGAGTAAAAAATAGGAACAGCCAAATTGTGATCAGTGCAGGCAATGATTCTACAGGGTGCTGAAAGCATTTCAGCTGAGGGAAGTCAGTTTTTTTTTTCTTTATCCCTGCTGTTTTGTTTCACTGGTCATGTTGTGGAGTTACTACACAGAAGTCAGAAGAGTAACACTAGAAAAAACTAATTAAGAGCAGAATAACATGCAAATGTTTTAAGTCAATTGCAATTTTGAAAATAAAAAGCGATCTAATTTTTTCTGTTTTCTGATACATAATATTAGATTGATACAACAAAAGTGATTTAAGAAAACCATAGACAGAAGTCTCTATCCAGAGAATTAATTTCTCATACATTAATTATTTTCAAGATCACTGAGATTATGCAAACCAAAAGGCACTTGCATTGGCACCTGATTAGCAAAGCCTATTCTGTGATAGACTGAGACAACAAGGAAGCTGCTTAATAAACAAAAATAGTTTGTAGTATATGGTTTCCTATATTATTGCAGATTAAATATAGATGATTTAATACTATAATCAGTATTTACAATATATTTGAAATGTTAAAAATTTATATCAAACTTGAAAAAGAAAGAACAATGGGTTTCATTGTTCATTGTTTACTGTAATGACTGTTACTTGACTGGTTTTCTAGTCCTAGTAAATTAGACTGATTCTTTCTGTTATTTCTTAACAAAATCAAAGAAAATTAGTTTCTAAAAATAAAGAAATCAATACAAGTTTGGGAGGAGCATATTAGCAGGTCTTCATGAAGTGTTTCTAAGGAAAATGCTATATATAGTCCAGTATATTGTTTTTCCACAAAATAGAAAACCCCTGTGTCTTTTTAGCAATCCTCTGTACCCTCATTTAGCAGATCAGCTGCATAGTTGTGAATGTCAGGCTTTGTGCACACCTCCTTCATTTGAGAAATCCATCCCTGTATTGTATTGAATCAACTTACAGGGATAATGTGTGGAACTATTAAGAGAAAATGTGTCAAACAAAAACTCAGGTAAATTTTTTGTGTAGATGTATCATTATCTATGCCTTTTTCAGGCTGCTGCATCTTTTACTACTTCATGGACAGATACATTTTTAAAGCCATTTAAACAGAGATATATGTCTATACACTGAGAACCTGATACTGGTGCCCTCCTTACCCTTTTGCTTGGATTCATTACATTTAGCATGATTTAGAATTTCAGCTGCTGTAGGTTCCTAACTTATTATAGAAAGGGTTGGTGACACCTTTTGGAGCAACCCACTTCTCTAGCCATCATACAGGCAATCTGGAGTGATGTATATGCCCTACCTAAAAGCCTAAAAAAGTGAGGTATATTTGGGTCTCCATGTACCTCAGTTCACTGCTGTTAATAAGAAGAAAGCATCTGAAATGCTATAAAATTTGCTGCTTACTTAAAAGAAAATACAACATTTTTGTTAGCCTCATTTTACACAAGGATTAAAACCCCAGAATTTTAATTTTTATGGTTTAGCAAAGCTTTTCTGATAATACTTACTGACAGTATCTGCAAATAATGGATGAAATTGTAGCTAAGTCTGTATAGGCAAACAGACTGGAGACTCTTCTCTGGCCCTGAGGCCAGCAAGCTTGGCACAGCTTGAATCCATGCAGTTAACCTGTTCCTCTCACCTCAAAACCCTTCCCAGCCTGCCTGCTGTCTTCTGCTAACCCCAACCACGCCCAGGCAGTACCTGAAAGCACTGGCTGACCCAAGCAAAACACCGCTATGGACCACACTGGCAGGTTAATGGCACAGACAGACAGTGCTTGAGCCACACCAAATCTCTGTTTGGTTTTCTAAGCAGAGAGAGATGGACACCAGGAAATAACAGGTCTGGCTCTAAACCAATACAGATCAGGAAAATCAGGAATAACTGGCTGACAAAAGGAAACAGCTGTGAGAAGGGGATGAGGATCAGTGTCATTGTCAGTTGAAATAACATAATTCTAAGATTTTAATTCATCTTTTCAGGTTTCATCGTCCATAACTGTTTGACCGTATCCCATATTTCAAGTAACAATTTTCTTTGGGGAAATCATTGCGTCCTGAAGACCTGAAATTGCACTGGAACTAGATTATGAGTGTGTGCTACAGCTTACCCTGAGGCTAATGAAGAAGGTGGCCCTTGTCTTTGTCAATGGACAAATGATTAGTCTTGGAGGAGAACCCACAGGAAGCATTTGTCCATGTCCAGACAAACCACGGTTCTGTGGCCAGCCCACACGGACAAGCCAGTGGACTTCTTTGTGAGAGCTCCATGAGTCAGGAAGTGCTGAAGACAATCGCTGGAGAGCCTGCTGCCAGGATCTCATCCGGCTTCATGGGGCTGGGACTGAGGGGAACAAAGAGGGAGCGGGGGTGACAAAAGAACTGAGAGCTGGGGGAAAAGAGACTTTGTCTGTCAGTCCACAAAGCTAGGTGGAATAGATGGGACTGCTCAACAATGCATTTGGCCAGTGGGAAGAATTATTTTTAAAAGAAAGACTGTAAGCAACTGTGCATGTAGGTTTTTTTCAGTGGATGCAGCCTGTCTTAAAAAGATAGCAAGCCATAAGTCCTTGTGTCATCAGTATTTAGGAAGAACTATCATTTTCTTTGGTGCCAGTAAATGCAGTTGCCAGAAATTAGTCCTAGTATAACTCAACTGTCTTTTTTTAAATCCCAGTGCACATGCTTCAGGAAAATACATGGAACATTCATACAGAACAAGTAATATATTTTTCGGTTTTTTAATGTTGACATACTCTGGATCCTCAGAGATACATAAACAGGATTTGAAGGACAAATAATGTGACACTATGAATGCAATGAAATGCTTTGTGTTTAGAAACACTCCTTGCTGTCTGTCACTTGCCATTCAAACCAGAGAGATGATTATATTTGTCATCCATGGCAGGCAGTAGTGACAACTTTGACATCATGCTAGAGTGAATCCAAAGTCAGAATTGAAATTAGGCACAGAAGTCTTTATTAATAGGCCTGAGCAGTGACTACTAATTTAACTTTTTACATTTAAGGACTCTTGCACTGCTTTGAGGAAGAACTCCCAGACGAATCAGCATGTCTTCAGCTGATGGTCCTTTAAAAGTGAAAGAAAAATCATTGGAGTGTCTCCAGCCTGTTTTTGTTGAGTGTGAAGAATGCTTCTTAGATTCCTAATTTTTTATACTATCTTGAAATTGTACATGTGAATAGAATACTATTAAAATTAAGTGATATGGAGTGTGAAAGGCAATACATACATGGTTTTTCTAAATTGGCCCAAAGGCCTATTAAAAAGCCTGTGGCATTGTTTACACTAAGAAATTCTCTGTCCTATATTAGCACTTATTTATCCTTTGAATTAGTGTACACAACAGTGGGGGAGGGGGTCTGGAATTCACATACGCATACATTTAATGCAGTATTACAATATATTTGCTATTTATCCTTTCTAATGTGTGTACATATTACAATTTATTTTTGTCTTTTATGTGTCCTGTTCAGTTTTTAATTATGAAGTGTAAGTATTTCTTTTTCTGGCAATAAAAGATTTGTGTAGATGTGATTTTTACCTCAGATCCTGTGATAGATTCTTGTGGAATGTGTTTAGTTTATAAAATTGAAGGTTGTTGTTAGAGATGTCAGCCTGAAGGCAGGAAGGCAATTTGGTGGCTAAAATTAGATATCCCTCTTTAGAGCTATTTACAACAAGACCAGGTTTGCATGAATGAGGTGGATTATTTTAATGAAGAACACTTCTAGTAACAGAAGAGTGCTTTCCAACAGCTGTCACTCTCTGTCACTCTATTATTTTTAAAGACATTAGAAAAGCTTTTTTAAAAAAGGTAAAATTTAAATGACTTTTAGGATCCATTACACTTTGGTAAAAATCTAATGATGTACAAGCCACAAAATATCAATAACCAAATAAAAAAAGCCATCTACATGCTTATAGCAAAGAAAAGGAAGCAGCACCTTCCTTTTTTAATGGAATCAATAAGAGCCACTAGGATTCCATTTGCAGAAAATAAGCTTCTGGAAAGTCCATCATTTTATAAATATAGAAACACCACTCTGACATCAAGGAAGCAGTGAAAATGTATTCTTTGGCACTAAATCATACAGGAATTAGCAGGGCATTAGGTTTGTCAGCAATTCTGGTAGAATGCTAATTTTTATTTTTAGAATTTGAAGAGTAAACTCAAAAGTTACACTAGAATAGTTCTGCTTAAACTTTTTTTTTTTTTTGCTGATGTTGCCAATGTGTGAGGTAGGAATGTGTGTCCAAAATCATATAAAGGTCTACTTCAAAATATTGACTTTGAAGTATAAAACACAGTATTTCACTTCAAAGGAAATGAGAGGAGCAATGAAACAGATCTCAGTGTTGCATTAATCCCATTGAAACATTTGAAAGCAGCCAAGATACTGAAGGCAGAAAGACAGCTGTTACACAGGCAGAATAACTCGGACAAAGGTAAGGTCAGACTATAAATATTTTATATAAGACAGTAGCTCCACCCCCATGCCAAGGTGGTGCTTACACAAGCAAACTAAAACTTGTTCAACTCTTAGGATGAAGTGAAAAAATTGACTTTGCAAGAAGACATTCCTTTATACTAGGCCTGGACCATGGATGGAAAGTCACATCCCAACCTTATTGTTTTAAGAGTAATAACACAAAGATGAGGATACAACTTCTGGCTCAGACTTCTTCAAGCTGAAGTTATGTCATAAGAAATAAGGATGTGTCGGTGAGGTATCACTTAGGCTTTTCCTATCTTCCTTGTGGGGTTGGAGGGGTTTTTTTAAAGTATTCCCTCCAAGCCATTTCTAGTTGCAGGACTCTAGCCTTGGTAGAGATGCTGAATTAATTTTTAATTTCTTACTATTTTGATAATAATCAGATGCATAGTGTGGCCCACAGTTCAGCGAACCAATTAAGCCTATTTATGTAACTGGACAAAAAGACTTACCTTTATGGGAACTTATGTAAAATTTTATGTAGTATACTACATAACATAATTATAAGATGTAGCAGAATTAGAACTTCAAACTATTCACAGTGTATTGTATCCACACAGTGACACAGAATTGTATATACTATTTTTGTATTCTAAATACAAAATTTAGAACTTAGAATTTAGAATTTTGAAATTAAATTTTAAAATTGAAAAATGGAATTTAGAAATTTAGAATTTTGTGGCAGAATTTTTTGGCAGAAAAACAACAGCTGTAAAGTGTTGTCCATGCAATAAAAAATAACGAGAATTTGGTATGTCACCATGTGCAAGTTTGCTTCAAGAAGCCTGAAGTCAATTTCTGCTGTTTCTCCTAGTTGTCTATATTGATAAGTTCAAATGTTTTCCAGTTGCATCAACAACCCATTGGAAATATTACACCATATACCTGCTTTGGTGCTGCGTGCCTTCTAGAAGGGAAAAATCAGGGTAAGTCCTGAGAAATTAATGAGTTAATAATCCTAGAGTTAAAAACATGTTAAATAGGCAAAGAAAAAATAGCACTTTTCATGCAAAGTATAGTACAGCCCAGTTGGCTAAGAGGGATCAGCATGATAATTTTATCAAGTTGGATGAATCATTTAAATGTCACGCACAAGATATGACAAACCTTACACACATGATACCTATGTTCCCACAGAGGTATGTCTACATCCACAGAAAGAGAAAATGAGCAGCTTGAAGTGGCTTCTGAAATTTTCTAACATATAATATTTATCAGTATAATCACACATCACAGTATGTTGCTGTGGGTGCAAAAGAATGGATGCTTAATCAAATCCTTATTTCTTCTTCACATAAAAAATTGAAATGGTTTTAGAGTGTCTCATCTTTTGGGTAATACATATTAGTCTTTGTAACTCAGATACAGTCTATCTGGATTTCTTTTTTTAATTGTGCTATATATGTTGACTCAACAAGTACCAAAAAAAAAAAAAAAAAAATTAAATGCTAATGATTATTTAAGCTAACATTTCAATGGTGACTTGAAACATGTTAGGACCAGAAGCAATATCTCTTCAAAGTCACTGAAAGTATTCATGGCCATTTGTAGCTCTACAGACTGCATTTATTTGTTGTGTTTATCATTTACCTACAGTTGTGCATGTCCCTTGCTGTGGTGGACTTCACTGACCTCTGATGTGGTGTGGGGCAGGACAGCCCCACCATCTGCTTTGGCCAACCTGAGCACCTCATAGAGAAGCACCACAACCTCAGTGCTGACATGGAAAAACCACATCAGATAAGCACCCATGTTTTAACTTGAAAACCAAATTAAAGCTGTGAAACAAAGGGATGAAGTATCCCTGATATTATAGAAATTAGACCACTCCTTCCAGGTGAAGTCAGTGCTTGGTTTCCTGCAGAGATGCTTCAAACTCAGATCTGTAACTAATAATACTACAGCTACATGAGACAGTTTGTTTCAAAGTAACAGTTGCTTAACCTGACTATAGACTCAATCTGAGCCCTGATTTTGTATCATCATAAAGTGCAAAAAGATACAGCCAGCAACAGGCTAAAAACATCTAATCCAGTCTGGCAGCCTGGGAATCAAGCAAAACTCCCCGATTGTCTGCAGCTGGCAGGGCTTGGAGTCAGGGTAGGGAGAGCCACACTGTCACCTGGGTACCTGGCAGCACAGGCCTGTGTGAGCACTGCTGACATCCTAAACAGAGACCAGAATATTGGCCCATGTCTTCATGTCTGTTAATGCTTTAATGACAAAGAAAACCAAGCTGAATGCCTACATTTGCATGAGACTGTCAGGTGCACATGAACCATGTGTTTAACACTTTCATGTCCTCTGGTTTTAATGATCTTCAGGAGTTAAGATCTGTGCCATTGCTGTAAACTAAACTGAAAATATACTCAGGGTGAAAAAGCAAGTATGGATAAACTTGCCTCCTGCCTTTAGGATCTTCCACATTTAGTTCCATTATTAGTTGCTAGCTGTAGTCTTATTATACCAAGATCAGTGCAATATTCACTGATGGGGCACAGATTATGATGGAAAGAAAAAATATATTCTGAAAGATTTTATAAAGATGATACAAAAATATTTTGAAGGTCGGTTTAAAAAAAAAAAAAAAGCAGTCCCCAGAATAGCTTAAAACTTCTATTTAACAGAAATCTGAAAAAAAAAACCCACCCAAACTTATGAAACTGTATCTATACAGAGAAAGGGAGAAATGGAGTGAAATTAATATATATTTGCTGTAATGTTCAAACAGGTTTATATTTATAAACTCTAATAACTAATAAGGTCTTGTTTTACTTTGTGTTCCCATTTCAAGATTTTAATGGAAATAAAGCTCATATGAACTAGATACAGCATTTCACCAATATTTTATAGAAGCTACATACTGCATTGGATAGAAACAAAGAGAGCAATGGTATTATCTGTATCTTCTTGTTCAAGCATAAATTCTTTATATTAAAAAAAATCTTGCAATACTATGTCAAATTTAACAATATTTGAACATTGTTATGATGTAGTAAAATGTTAAAACATTGCTAAACATATCTCCCATTCACTACTTTGTGTGGTGGTATATTGATTTGTAAATTTGTACAAAGTTTAGAATTAAAGAAATACTGCATTTTGGATTATTATTATTTTAGCTGGTGTGGTTTGAAACAAAAATATCAATGGCTTGTTTGAACGGGCATTTGACTGTATCAGCAGCAGAGGAAGGGTGTGGAGATGGCACATGCTTAATTGCCTGCAACTCTTTAAATAGCTCTTAAGTTTTGGGGGGAAGAGGGGGTTTCCTTAAAAAAAAAAAAAAACAACAGAATTCCATTTACAACCAAACTGCAAATCTGAGAGAGGCACAAGAAGACTGCGGAGCACAGACACTGTTGTGCACTCAGGAGCCGATAAGCTGGTAAGTTTGTGTCCCTTCCCGGCGTTCTGCGGCACAAAAGCTCAAACGGTAAATCATGGCAAGGTTTGTGTGCTTTGCTTTGGACCCAGCTGCACCTTAAACACTGGGAGATCACAAACCTTTATTTCTCTGTCAGAGCTGCAGTACACCAGGACAGGCTCAGCAGTAGGAATCATTGCTCTGCTGCCTCTTCCAAGCAAGCCTGCATGGACATGACCCCAGTAAGGAGGGCTCGATCACACATCCACAGCAGTGCGGGCTGCTGAGCTCCAGTATGCTCTTCCAAGGGTCCAGTACAGCCACAAGATTCTTACTTGTTGAACAGACTCTAAGGCAGCCACAATCACCTGTAATGGAATTGGCACATCAATTCATTGCAAATAAAATTTTGCATACAGAGTGTCACCCATTCACACACACTGGGCCAGTTCTTAGACTTTATTTTTTCTATTAATTTGGTGAAAAATAGTAAAAAATTATTCTTTAAGTAACTTCCTTTGATTTCATTAAATGTTCCCATTTTCAAGACAAGTAAGGCAAAAAAATTTCAAACCTTGGTTCCCTATTGCTAAATAGCTACTGGTAACTAAATAGTTACTGGTAACTACAAAAAATGTATCTGAAACATTATCAGCTTAGAATTGCTGTCCCTCCAAAATGTGCTTTCCACATGTTTCATTACTTTCAAAAGATGGAAGGCTGTGGAGAATCAACACCGACAACTTTTCAGCTTACGCAGGGTGAATTTTATGTTACAATTATAAAATTAATGCTACTTGGTTCAGTGTGATTGAATATGGTAACTCTGAAGAAGTGGCAGATCTGATACTGCATTTTATACTGGTGTGTGATATCTGTGAATGCCAGTAACTGTTACAAATTAATGATAGCTACTTCTTGAGATTTTACCTGTAATGTAATGTGTATATATATACACACACAAACACACACAAATATAGTCCAGTATCATTGCCGGAAAAACATAAAGAATGTATTGGGGGGTATATACAGTACATATGTTATGCTTGTTTTATGGTGTTTGTATTAAACAAAGAAACTGAAAGTGTGCTGCCTAGTTGGACAGTACTGTAGGATCCTCTGCTGTGCAGAGTTCCAAGCACTTTAAACAATTGTTTACCTCTTTGAATTATAGATATATATGAATGAATATATATAAATAGAAAATTTTAAAAATCACCTCTAGAAAATTGTTCAGAAAATCTTTACTGAAAATATTTTCTTCTTGAATCTCTAGCATGTACATGGGCACACATAGTAGAGTTAAATTCAGAGAGCTTCCAGAAGCCAAATTAAATTTCCTCCTTGTGGAAGTGAAATGAAAGAATTTTCCTGAAACCTTCCTTTGTATTCTGGCAGTCCTTCAAACACATCTGGTAAATTCCCTCTGTGTGGTGTATTCGTGGAGAGGTGTGTTGAAAGACATGATACTTGGTTCAAAAATACAAAGTTAGGGCTGTAGCTCAATGGTTTGGAGACCTAACCCGTGCTCCCAGTTTCCCCTTTTTTATCAGCAAGAAGTGTTTCTTAGCAGTTTCACTGACAGCAAATTTACACTGGAAATACACCTGCTGCAGAGGAACAAAACTGATCTGCACAGCTGAGGGTTTAGCCTAGACAGCAGTGCAGCTGCCAATCTTTTAACTTTCGAAGTGACTGACTGTAACTTTTGTTTTTAATTACTTTGAAATATTTCTTCTTTGCAAGAACTAAGAGAAAAAAATGAACATAAATTTCCTCACACAGAAGGCAAGTTGATGATTATGTTAAGGATGTGCTTCCAGCATATTATCTTTTAAGTGGCTGCCTTGACAGTGAGACTGTTTCAATACTGACCATTTTTCTTCTGCAAGCATAAAAGGAGGGCTTAGTGACCTGAGCACTTACCCCCTCAGTCTCTGTAGATGCTCTTTGCTGAGTTCTGTTAGCAGTCTCTGTAAAGAATCTGAGAGAGAGTGCAGTGGGATGGATGGCCTTGTAAGGCTTGCATGAAATGAGAAGCTTCAGCAGAGTCTCCGAGACACTCTCTCATACACAGTTCATATACATGTAATACTAAATATTGAATTTTGATATAAATCAGGAGATGACTCAGCCTCAGGTATCAACAAAGGAGGCAATGCGGTGCCTATTGTTGCTAATCCATGATTCAAACTCATACCCAGATGTATTATAGAAGTATAGAGATATATTACTGTTAGTATACATTAGCAATCTTCTGTGATATTCTGTCCTAATCTCTGTGTGAACATATAATACATATCCTTCCCCCTAAATATCTGGAATCTAACCAGAATGTAAATTAAAGAAAAACAGAAAACACTGAGACTTAACAGGTAAACTTATATGTAGGAAACAGCTGAGAGCAAAAGTTAATTTTTCCCACATCCAAACTGACACAATGCTCCTATACCAGATTTGGGGTGTGTGGAATGACAGTACTGCCAGCACCAGATATGGAGGTACCAGGTTTAGGGGATTGTGAAGTGTAATCCTGTCACCAAGTCTATGTACATGCACTTCTGTGGATGCCAGAGGCATGTCAGGAACTTGGAAGCAATAAGGAGTAACCTAATCTACATCATTACCCCACAAATAAATGCTAAGTACTGTGTTTTCAACAGCTGAGTGACTCTGTTCTTAATTACCCTGTGAAAATCCAGCTCTGCTATTCCAGCTGGGTTGGCACTACAGACCTACTGCAGGGAGGGAGCTGTTGCTCCTGGGTGCAGCCATGAACAATCCATTTGCAGGCTGCGGTCCAGCAGGGCTCATTGCTGATCTCCCTGTGCCGCGGGGTGTGCAACACACCCGCACACGACTGACAACAGCGAGGCACTCACCGGGCACTTTTTGCAAGGCAGAGGAAAGTCCAGCCTTTGCACAGATACAGGCAGAGATAATCTGAATCCTCCGAGTACGGGAGTTATTTCAGCTGATGGATTGGATCAGATTAGATTGTGCACTTCTGCAAGAGTGGTGCGACGAAACTGGATAAAGATTCAAGACTTCAGAAAACAGCCAGAAGAGTGAAAATCTGCGTTCTTTCGGAGCTTTAGTGACACCTACTGAAAACTAATGAAACCCACCCAAATATGACTAAAGCTAATATTTAAGGTAAATACATGCATCTATATTTAGCTGCATCCATACACACATAGCGTGGATAACTTTTCTGAATTTTCAGTGAAAACCTCTTCTTAGCTTGTTACTGTTTTATTTGCCTGTAAAGACATGGGGAAAAACTGCTCCCCTCTGTTTTATACTTTCTTTTGAAAAGTAACAAAGCTGGTTTTAAAATACCCAGCATACTTCTCTTTTTCTAAGCAAGGAGCCTGTACGTGAGTGCCCGTGTTTCTGCACAGCCCCACTACATGGTGTAGGTAAAATTTATACAGCTACAGTGTCATATTGCAGAATGGTTCAGGTTGGAAAGGACCACAGTGGATCATCTGCTCCAACCTCCATGCCCACGCAGGGCTATCCCAAGGCACATGGCACTCCACTGTGTCCAGACGGTTCTTGAGTATTTCCCATGAGGGAGACTCCACAGCCTCTCTGGACAATCTATTCCACTATGTGATCACCTGCACAGTAAAGACATTCGTCCTTATGCTCAGGTGGAACTCCCCGTGCATCAGCTTCTGTCTATCGCCTCTTGTCCTGTTGCTGGGCACCATCAAGCAGAGCCTGAATCCAAACTCTTGACACCCTCCCTTCAGATACGTATGGACACTGATGAGGTCTCCCCCTTAGTAATCTCTCCTCTGAACAGGCCCAGTTCCCCTAGCCATTCGTCATCCGAAATAAGAACTCAAATATGGCAAAACACTGTTAATACCAACACGTGTTATTCACTGCCGGTCCTTCAGACTCAGCCCCCACAACCCGCCCGTCCCTCAGCCCGCCCCGCCCCAGCTGCTGCGCACGCGCACTGCCCCATGGCCGCCTGCGCCGCGCTCTGCCATTGGGAGCGCTGGCGGCCCGAACCATTCTCACAATTTTGAGGGGGGGAACTGGGAAAATGTGTCGCCGACGAACATCCACTGAGCCTCTCTTTTATCAAAATACTATTTCAGTCTGAGAAAAGTCTTGTTGTTTTGTTGGTTTTTTAACTAGGAAACAAAAACTTACAAGCCTGGCCGGACTGGCCGCTTAACTGGTTCCCCCCGTTGGTCATTGGTGTATCCCAAGATGGAGGGCACAGCCCGGTGGCCCTGACGCCTGGCCCGCGTGGGAGTGAGTGGAGTTCGGGACAGCGGGAGCGGCCGAGGGACAGCGCCATGGTGAGTGTGCTGTGCTCTGTATTCGCAATTGCCTGGGGAACAAGGTTAGAGCAAAAGAGTCGCCCCCAGATATCCCATATCGGCCTTAACGCGGTTTGTTAGGTAAATAAAGGCGGAAACCTTTCTGGAAGTGTTTTCCAGGCCAGATGTGGTAACTCGTAGGAAAGGCGTTCAGCCGGTTGGAATACTTGGTGGCTTTGTTGATCCAAAACGCAGGTGTGTGTCGATGTTAGAGCAGTGCCTGGGTAGGGGTGCTGCCGATGGCCCTAATGGCTGGTGTTGAATTGCTGCTCTAGGAGCAGCCGTCTAAAGCACGAAGCAAGATGTGTCTAGATGAATTTCCTTATCAGTTTCCCGTGTTTCTTGGATGAAGTGCGTTGCAGACTTCCTTTCTAGGCTGTATATTAAACTCCGTGTGCTGTTATCAGATATGTACTGTTCCATGCATTGCCATTTTGCAGCTGAATAAGCTGCGTTTGCTGTTAGAACATACGAACATTGCTGTGCGTGTGGGGAGGTGAGTTAAACTCCCACCTGTCTCCAAGCATATGTTTATAAGGCATTGCCTTAAAACGAATACAGCAGCACACTACAGGTTCTGTTAAGGTGCATTTAATATTTAATTTTTTGTTAAGAGTTAACCAAATTTCCTTTTTCAGCCTCACAAGAAGAAAAAGCCCTTCATAGAGAAGAAGAAAGCAGTAACATTTCACTTAGTGCACCGAAGTCAGAGGGATCCTCTTGCTGCTGATGATACTGCACCCCAGAGAGTTCTGCTGCCCACACAGAAAGTAAACACTTGCTTTTAATATTGAGGTTCATTCAGATAAGAAACACCTTGGAGAAAAAAGTTGGTATGCAATTATACAGTTCAAAAACAGCCTGAGAGAAGGTGGTTTTCAGTTCAGCTTATTAAAAAAGGGATGTTGTAGGGAATTTCATAGTTGTGAGTTACTGCCTGATGGTTGAAGGATGACTTAACTGGCATTAGAGGTGTAAATGTATTTTAAAAACAGCAGCGAAACTTGCCTGACTCACTGTGATAAAACAGGCACTGTTGGGTATGTTGCTGATGGTCCTGCTCAGTCAGCACCCAGACATGGAACCAGCTGATTACAACATTCTAATTGGCTGTGGATTAGGGTAAGAAGTGGAGAGAGGACTTAAACAGTCAGACACTCAGTAGATGTGTTGCTTTTGTTTTTGCTAGTAAGTTTTAAATGGACTTAAGTAACTAAACATATTCCTTTTGATTATTTTCTTCTCCCCCCTCTTCCTAGGGGCATGAGGAGCAAAGAAGGGAAGAGCAGCGCAAGTATGGTGTCTTCTTTGATGATGACTATGACTATTTGCAGCATCTCAAAGAAGCCTCTGGTCCCTCTGAGCTTGTCCCATCTGTGTGGGGACAGCAAAGCAGAATTGTCATCACAAGTGAGGGGCACATAGAGGATGAAATTCAGAGAATTTCAGTAAGTAGTGTTTTTGCTGATGGTAACGCTGTTCTTTGGAGCATTAACATTTTCTAGACACATTCATTGTGTGTGTGTATGTATATATTTATATTTATGTGTAAGGATCCTTTTGACCCACAACCAACTTGACTTTCCTACAAACAAACTCAGAAGCTGACAAGCTGGCATTTACTGATGAACATTATTTTGCTAGCACAGTGTTAAAACACTTCAGGTACCCACAACAAACTTTTTTCTACAGAGATGGCTTGCAAAGGTGTTTGTTTGAACAAGTTGTGTATTTTTCTTGGGTGGGCATTTGTTTCTAAGGTTTTTTAAAACTTTTGAATGCTCTGGGAGTTATGAATATGCCAGGTTGTATTATCAGCACACCATGTTTTTAAGGGGGAATGTAATAGAAGCCAGACAGAATAAAACCAAACTTTTCAATTGCAGGCATAACTTGTAGAAGTTCACGATGCTGGATCACATTGGAGTAGAAAAGCAGTAAATGCTTTGAAGCAGTGAAGCATGCCATTGCCAGTCACTTATAGCTGAGGGTGTTTGATTTAAAAAAATATTGTCATTTTAGTCAAAACCAATAGTCTTAGTCAGAGGTACCTTTCTGGTACAGCTTGGTGATACTACGTAAGGTTTAAAAGTTAGGGTAGATGTGCATGTTGTGAAGCTTTTAACAAGCCATTCAGTAAAGGGGTGAATTCAAACGTGTGCTAGTGTTCTCCAAAACAAGCCAAAAACATTTTAAAATTTCCATGTGCCTGCTGTACAACTATTCTCTAAAAAGCTTTAGAGATGCAAAAAATGCTGTTTCTGTACCTGGAGAATACTGACAATATGAGAATTGATGCTGCTAGCACTTTATGCAGCTGTCATTGTATAACTCTGAAAATTTGCTGCAGATAATGTAGCACTTGTAACATTTAAGTGGCACTAACAGAGTTTCTTTTGGTCACAGGAGTGTCTGCATGATTTTTGTTAATGTGAGCTCAAATAAGAAGCTGAGAACAAATACATTGTGATCCTGTTTTTCTGTTTCTTTTTCTAAGGCTCCATCCATTAAGTTGCCTTCCTCAGTATTTGCCACAGAGTTTGAAGAGGATGTGGGCTTGTTAAATAAAGCTGCTCCTGTTTCAGGTATTTTTTACCTTTCTGTGATGTGAGTTGGCATCTAGGAAGTAGATGGTAATTAGGGCTTCTGTTGTGATGTCATGGGTTTTTTTGGCTTAGAACTGGCTCAGTAGCAGACATGAGGAATGATCTTTCAGAGACCCATGTTTCAATTTGAGACTTACTTCTGTGATTGACTAATGGGAGTTCTTTAGCTTTGCTTGGAGAGGGTGAATCCATGATCTCTTACTATTGCATAGCAAATGCAAACTAATAACAGGGAGAAACTGTAGATAATACTATTAATTTATTATTCTGTATCTTTGAATCTGAGTCTGGAACTGCATTTTCACTCAGTTTCTTTTCAAATGCTGAGTAGTGTTTACATCCCTTCATTAGTGTTATTTCAGTGTTACAGGCTGTGAGGTAGGTTTTTGTTATGTATCCACATTTGCACTGGACATTGACTCCACAGTTATCTCCATATTTCTTAACAGTAAGGAATTGTAGCAGTTCTCTCTGTCCTGACAGAAGGATGCTAAGGACAATTCTGTTAACTGCAGCAGAGAAACACTTTTTAGCCTTTTGTAATATAGGGAATTTTAGGGTCGGAGCTAATGCTGGTGGCTGATCATGTGGTGTTTTAACCTGGATTTTTTTTCTTTTACAATATTCCATATTAAAATGCATTTTTGGAAGATCTCTGGGAAATGTCTTTTTCTGAGTGGTAAAATTGACAAGAGATTGCTGGCATGGCTTCTATCAGATCTACAAATATTCTTGAGGAATTTTGTGTTTCTTTGGTTTAAGCTTTCCTTACTGCAAATAAACAGTCCAGCTGGCTTGTTTTTTATCCAGGAAAGTAGCTTTGTAATGTCAGAGAGATGTAAATATTTATGTTTCGCTTTTTCAACTTTCTAGGACCACGGCTAGATTTTGACCCGGATATTGTTGCAGCTCTTGATGATGATTTTGACTTTGACAATCCAGAAAATATCCTGGAAGATGATTTTGTTCTGCAAGCAAATAAACCACAGAAGCGGTAGATAGAGCTTTTTTGAAATATTTGTTATGTAAAATAGGAGAGATGCTATTTGCTATTGCATGTGTTGGTGTAGGAAGCCACAGTGGTTTCAGATTTCCAATTGAATACTTTGGTGTGTTGAAAAAACCTTGTGTTACTTGGATGGCAGCTTGCAAAATGAAATTTATTACATTATCCAAGAAGTGGGTTTTGTTTGTTACTTTGAGCTTATGGATTATATGCAGTGTTTGGAATAATAGTGTTCTTGAACTGTTTAAAACATTGTCATCTATTACATGTAAAATACATCAGTAATAGTATTAATGAAGGCTAATGGGTGTTTCTGAACCCTTTACAAATGTTTTGTGTGATACCCCACTGCATTTTATCTGCTTAGGTGTGGTATCATTCTCACAATTTCATGAACAGTAAGAATTTTTGCTTGTTTTAATAGTCAGGAATGCAGCTGATATTTTTCTGCTTTGACATGTACAGCTGAATATGAAAACAACTTTGGTCTCAGTGCCCAGATGCATGGTCCAGCTAGCAATGCTTTCAGCTCTCAGACAAGTGTCTCACTCAAGATTTAAATCTGTTATTGCTGAATTGTTTCAGATAACCCAACGTAGGTCAGAGCTATGTAAAGGTCCATGTATTATTCTAAAACCATTTTGTGCTTCTGTTCAGGGGACCAGATGCTGAGGATGAAGATGAATGGGAAGATGTGGAAGATGATAGTGATGAGAAGGATAGCTGCAGTACTGATAAAGACTATGATTCAGAAGGTCCTTTGTCAGATGGTGAGGTTAATGGACAGACAAAAGAATTCCTTTTTATGCAAGAAGAAACCAGGAGTCGTTTCACAGAATATTCTATGACATCTTCTGTGATAAGAAGGAATGAGCAGTTAACCCTGTTGGATGACAGATTTGAGAAGGTGAGGCTGCTCAAGAGTGTAACTGTGAAGGGTGTTAAATGCTTCTTTGTCTATTGATTCATTTCATCAGGCAGTGTCCTGTATACCTGTGCAGATTTTACTGCTTTTAGCAGTCAGGGCATCAAGCTACAGATCTTTGCATGTATTCTGCATTTAATACTGGTTACATTTAGAGGCTTGTGTCACCTAGGCTGTAGTGTTAATTACTGTTGCAAGGCCTAGCACTGATGGGAAGTAAACAAAATTACTCCAATGACTGTATGAGCATTTGTAATTAGTGTTACATTTTGTCTGAGAGGCTCAGTGCAACACAGCAAGCCATTTACAGGTCCCTGGTGAAGTATACATTTATGAACAGAGCATGGAAATAAGGTGTAAGTTTTGTTCTGAGCAGTGACAGGCTTCTTAAGGCATAGATTGAAATAATGCATCAGAATAAAAAATGTTTTTTAGAAGCTGGTTTATACATTATTATAAGATAACTTTGTGAGTGCCATGTGGAAAGAATACTGTCAGTAAGGAGGAAATCCTACTACAGATTTGGCAGTTGTTCAGCAAATGCAAGGGGAGAGGAAAAAGAGCCAAATAAAAAGAAATGTGTGGCTCTTTACGCTATCAAGCAATTGCATGGCAAATGTTGTCTAATTTCAGATATCCACTTCTTTTTTTAGTTTTATGAACAATTTGATGAAGATGAGATTGGAGCCTTAGATAACGTGGAGTTAGAAGGCTACATTAACACAGACAATGCTCGGTTGCAGGAAGTCCTGGATGATTACTACAAAGAGAAAGCAAAGAAGTATGTATTCCCAGAAGTACTGCTTCACATAAGTAGTTCTGTAATCCCCTGTTTATATGGAAGTTCTGGGTGTGCTGTTTCAAGTTCATGTACTCAAAAGATTGCATCCCACAATAAAAGCAGCTGCATATGAGTATTATCCATTTGCATGATAAAATTAAGTGAAGGAATGTTGTTGGTTTGAGTAAGTTATGCTCCTTTTGTATAATTGTGTTGAACTTCATGTAAGCAGTATCTTTTAGAGGCATTCATCCTGTTGAAAAGCAGAAATACTTCTTTTGTTGACTGTGTCTTTGTCCTAATGTTTTTAGTTTATTTTGAGGAGACTTACTTAAGGGAACTTAATTTTTGCTGCAAATTTCATTAGAAATAGCTTTATTGGGTCTGGGGCTTGACTTAAGGGAGTCTGGGTTTACATAATTATACATTTTCAATAAGAGATAAAACATTTTTTTGTTCTCTGAACTTTGAAAAAGTTGTGTGAAATTGGATGCTCTTGAACCTGATGAAGATTTGGACTCTCTTGTCAATGAAGAAAGTGAGGAGGAAAAGGAAGAAATAGTAACTGTAGTTATTGAGGAGCCAAAAGAAAAGTGGGATTGTGAATCCATTTTGAGTAAGTATTTTGGAGTTTGCTTATTTGTTCTTAGGATTTCAGAGTAAATGATAGGTGATTTCAGAACTTCCCTGGCAGTGCTTCAGGTAAAATGGTTTATTCTCTGAGCACAACAGGAGAAATTCCCAAAACCTAAGTAGCAGTACAATTCATAACTGCTATTTGCAAGCCTTTCTTGACTACTTTCTTTTTCCTTTGTGACTTAGGTACCTATTCAAACTTATATAATCATCCAACACTTATTAAGGAGCCATCAAAGGTAAAATTATTAAACCTACTCTGATGAACAACACTGGGAAAACTTGAGATAAATGTGTTTGTTTTCTCAATGGGTATCTGTTTTAAAAGACAGGGAGCAGAAATGAGGGTCGGGGAGGGCTCTGGTATTATTTCTTCACTAAAGAAGAGTTTGGATAAATTTTTTCTTATTAGAAGGAAAATGGAGTCAGTTAAAAGTTTCTGTAATAGCTAGGCAGAAACAGAGCAAGGAATTTCCTTTGTTGTTATCTGTAAGACTCCTGTGAGATTTGTATAATGTATGTGTCTCACAGCCACATACTTGCTCAGGTTTATTTTCCTGTGGTCTGGAACAATTTATTCTAGTTCTTTGGTCTTTCATATCTTCCCCATCATTAGAGCACAGCTTGATATTCCCAAATTTGAATTGAAACCTTTTTCTTGCAAGCTTATAAAGGAATATTAAGTGACTACTTGAGTTCTTTTTTTTTTCAGTAATATTTAAATAGAAGGGAAAAATGTTTTTCTTGTTCTGGAAGGCCAGATTTTGTCACAGATGTATTGATTTTTTACTTTGGGATTAATGTGTGTTTTTGTGGGGGAGTTAAACAGTATGAGGAGACTTAACATTTACTACTATTAAATCTGGATTTGAAGTTTTTACACTGATAAGGCAGTGCCATGTGCACTTCTCGGAGAGAAAACTAGGGGCCACTAATTCCTATGCACTCTCTATTTTAGCCCAAACCAATAAAAATTTCTCAGAAGACTGGAATTCCCCTACACATCCTGCCTCAGAAAGGTCTCACTGCTAAGCAGGTGGAGCGCATGCAAATGATAAATGGCAGTGACCTGCCAAAAGCATCAACACAGCCTCGTTCCAAAGCTGAGAGCAAAGAGGATCGCAAAGCCAGGAAACAGGCAATCAAAGAGGAGCGAAAGGTACACCTGACTGCAAATAAAACCTTGCAGAGCATTTTATGTTACCTGAATTCTGTCTTACAAACTTTGTTTAAAACTCACTTGTCATGTCTGAAGATAATGGGAAAATCTTCCTGGTCTCAGAGGCCTAATTATTGCTTCTTTAAAAAAAAAAATCCACTGGAAAGAAAGTAACATCACACTTTTGTCTTACTGATTTCCAGTATCGAAACTTTGGGTCTGTTACTGTGGCCACTACTGCAGCAGATACAACTGCTGAAGGATCATCAGATTTCCTTACAATCTAGAGTAGCAAATGAAATAGTTACTTTTCACTTTGTGTGATCTAAAACATCATATCTGAAAGGAATGTGGAAAATCCTAATTTGCCACAGTGAAATCCTAGATGTCTTATGTAGGAACAGAAATTGCCAGCATATTAGAAGCTTTGGCTAACTGAAGATGTTTACCCTGGTCGTTCATGCATTAATTTGACTACCAATAATTAGTGCCATAAATAATACTATTCTCCAGATTGCTCTTATCTTCATGATCTAGAAGGGTTAATTGGAATAGTTTGATTTTGCATAATAATTCTTGTTTTGTAAATTTGTCATTATTCCTATGTACAGGAACGCCGAATGGAGAAGAAAGCCAACAAGCTGGCCTTCAAACAGGAGAAAACAAGGCAAGAGAAAGAGTTGCTCAATCTGAAACAAAATGTGCAAGGTCTGAAGCTGTCCTGATGAAACTGAGAAACTTATTGTGGAAACATCCCTAATTTTTCATTTATGTTGAGAAAGGAACTGCTAACTCACACCTTTGCCAGTCCTGCTCAGGGGGAATTGTTCATATCTTGCTGTAACAAGACCCAGTAACTTGTCATTTTTTTCTGACTCCATATGAAATAATGTATTGGTGATAGCTATTCTGTCATGAGTGACATGGCAATTGCTGCAAAGTTTCATTACAGTAGAAATGTATTAAAATTATGAATATTTTTCTTACAAGTTATCACTGAATGGAGTTATATATATTTGTTGAATGTATTCAACAAATCAGCAGAATCCTACAGATTTGATCTGATTAGATTCTTCTATTAAATTATTTCAGTTTACAAAACAGTATTTTCATTTATGTCTTTTCTCTTATACTGATGGTTGAATATAGTTCCTTGCTATGATACAGTTTTGTAAGTCAAGGATTTTACACCCACTCCTCCTTGGGATTTTTTTGGGGTGGATTATTTATTGTTTTGGTACTATGATGGGAGCCTTTTGTAAACAAAGGTGTCTGAAAAGCTGTTTTGCAGCTAGACATCACTGTTACCTAATCCGAGTTTTACGTTTCCTGGCAAATAAAATCTGTCACAAGGAGTGTTGCAGTTACAGTTGTCAGTGACCTTTACTGTTGCCATTGGAATTGGCTTTGCTGGAAGTACTCAGTCTGAGTAGGATGGCAGGCAAACAGCAGATACTTGGATAAAAAGTGTGTGTTGCAGATAGTCACCATCTTGGTGTTTCTAGAATATCCTTCCTCGGGTCTTGTGTTTGACTTGGTTTAATTGGGATACAAACTTAATGCCCACTACTATTGTTATAAAAACTTTATAAAGATGAGCTGAGGGCCAAAATCTGTAGGTTTGGTGTGAACTTAAATGTTTATACTGTGAACATTAATTATTTTGATAGGGACTGGTTCATAGTGTGGGTGAAATGAATAGGATTTGTAGTCAGCCCTGAATCCTTCTCTATTTACAAAAAAATCCCATCAGGTTTATGTCTGTATGTTCCAGACAATCTGCCTTTATGTGAAAAGTTAACCTTTTTACTGGAAGGGACATGGTGACCAATACATCAGCGCAGTGGCCTGACTACTGGTGAATTCAAAGCATCTTCAATATTCCTTCCATAGTTTTGTGAACACTAGGTGGAGACAAGCTAACTGGGACTGATAAAAATTTTTAATGTACAGAAAATTCAAAATACTTGTTTTTATTGGAAGAAAGTTTTTATAATATATTTTGATTGATAAAGTATCATGATTTTGGAGAAGGGAATAAAGAGGCATCTGAATCTGCAAGTCTTGATCGCTGCTCAGAAAATTAAAGTATCATGTACAGTATACATATCTAGATTAAGCCTTCATTTTCTAGAATTGTCTGTTAACAGAATCAATAGAAATAATCTGTACGATTAGAAAAAGTTTCAGCATTTTCCTTTAGCTGATGCCTGTACTAGTTTTCATGTGTTTGACAAGCTTAAGTGGGATCTGCCTGTGTCTTAATTGCTAATTGTGTATTCACTGACTCTGTGGTAACTGGAACACTGACCACCCAGTACTCATGACTCCTGACAACAAAACAGAAAAGGAAATCTGAGAAGCAAGTCTGTTGAGGTGAGTCAGATACCAGGAAATAAGTTCAATGGAACAAGTAAGTAACATGCTGTTCAGTGCTTTGGGGTGGAATGTGATTTTGTGGTTTACCAAAAGGGACAGTCTGACTAAAGCCAGTGCACACGTTCTTTGCTAGGTTTCTCATCACCGATTCAGTGGTACTGTGCTTATACCTAAAGTCCTTTAAAATAAAAACAAAAGGGAAAACAAACATCTAGAGGGGATGAGAACAGAATAAAGAAGTGGGGGAGGCAGAGGAAGGCACTTGAAATGAAGAGTGTAGTCTGGAATAAGGACAGATGCAGCTGTTGCTTGGAAACAAAAGAGGAAAGACATTTAAACAGAGGCAATAGGAAAGGAGTCAAAAAGATTTCAGAATGCTTTGTTCCTCTTTACTTGTAATCAGTGAAACACTGCAGTAACCTTAACAGTGCTTTGGAGTGTAGTAAAACCCCAAGGAAAAGGTAAAAAACAAAAGCAATCATTCATCTGCTTAGCAAGACAAGGATTTCTTTTGTTTTAGCAAGAGGAGGTAAAGAACACTTACATGAGAAGTCCTTACAGAAGTTAATTTAATGAAGTACCTTTGTAGGTTGCAAGTCAAATGAAAAGGACTCTCTTTTACCTGAAGTTTTCCTAAACTTTTTGTTTAATAGAAGTCATGTCCCTGCTCTGAAATGAGTGTGATTGTCTTTTGAGTTAAAGGGCCTGAAACTACTTTCCATGTAACTTTTAACACCTACTTTAAAAAAAAAAAAAAAAAAAAAGGTGATTTAAATGCAAATCTCAACAAATTTAACATCTACAAAGATCATCTTGGAATGCTGTTTAGCATATCGTGGAAGCATTCCACCTTAATAATGAAGATCGTGCCACACTTTGCATGACACTTTCTACCTTAGCCATTGCTGGGTACTCACTAGCTGACATCCAAACCATAAATCTGGGTGGGTGCAGGTCACCTGCCCTGAATTTAGGCAGTGATGAACTTAAGTATTGTTCCACCGTCTCCTCAGCCAACTGTGATGTCATTGTGAAAGCACATACCTGAGCAGTCATGTGGAAAACAGAATGCTGCCTGTCACAGCAAAGGAGAGCTTGTGCTTTGTTGGAGCTGGATACATGAGGAGGGAGTTCTGCAAAAGGGAACCCTGGTATGCAACAGGAGAGTTGGATTTGATAGTTCTTGGGTCCTTTCCAGTTCAGGATATTCTGTAATCCTATGGAGATGTCCCTTCCTGACAATGAAGTACTGTTCCAGCAAGAGCCCTGTCCAAGTGCCGACTCTGCCACAGTCACGACATCCTGTGCTGTGTAACTGAGGCTCTTGCATGCTTTGCATTTTGCACAGCTCCCTGAAGTCAAGGTCTGGCTCCTTCTACAACCCGTGGAAAACACTTTGCATACTTTGTGGTAAAAACTGCTCCTTTTTAATGGGAATTTCAATGCATTCAGCTGAAATGGGTAATGAGCACTGAGGAAGGAGGAGGTCACTGCTAGTAGAGAAGTGAGTTGAACAAATTTAAACAGCAACTTATCTAGTAACTGCTTTCATTAGTGAACTTGATTAGAGAATTTATCCTGCACAGACACACTGTGAATTCATCTTCAGTCTTGCACTGTCTTAATTTACCTGCTTGTCCAAAACCATGTTTACTATACACTGAATTTAAAAGAATGTATTTTCTCTTGGTGAGGCATAAATTACTAACTTGCAGCTTCCTTTTTTGTTCCAGGGTTTTAGGCTGAATTTGTTATTTCAGTCTTCTTGGAAAAAATAGACTAATAAACCACCTGATAAGTGGTCCCTTTGACAGCATAATGTGGGCACCAGGCTCTGTTCCAAAGCCTGCTGAAGTGAATGAAAAGATTCCCCTTGACCTCCCTGATCTCTGGATTACAAACTGAATGCATGACTGCACAGTTTGCCTGTGCACACCCCAAATGCAGGGGTTTTCTGCAAGGGGTGGGGCTCTGCACATACCCTTCTGCTCTTCAGTTTGTGTCACTGATCCTGTGTCTCTGTGGTAGATCAGATCAGCTCTACAATAGGGCTAAAACCTGATCTGGCAAGAAAAAACCAAACAAAACAAAAAATACACTGAAATTGGAGTGACTGCAAGAACCAAGACAAAGGTGCAATTACTTTGCCTTAGTAGTCCCATGTTTGGTATCTCAAGATTCGTGAAGAGCATAATGGTTTTATCTAGCAAAATAGTTTGAAAAGAGAGAGATGTGTGTTGTAAGAGACGTGAGAAGTTTTGTGTCACCATGACTGGTGTGAGATCCAGCTCCTACGGTGGCTCTCCATGCCCTGGTGATGCAGGACTGGTTTGCTCCTCAGTGAGCAGGGCACAGGTGTCTGCTGCACTTCCAATACTGCAGAGGAATATTCCTCTCAAGTTTGCTGTCAAAAATGTCTAATAACAGAAGGTAAGGACCTGAGTCATAGAAGGTTCAAAGGGAAATGAGGATTGGGAAGTGTGTGTTTTTGTAGAATGAGGTTTGTTTTAGTCCAGCTGAGCTGTAACCAAAGTGCCTTGCTTAAGTATCTGCTTAATTCCTATGGAAAGAGTGGACAGCATAGAGAAATTATTAAGATCAAGAGTATAACTGAGAACTAGAAAGAACTAGAAAGAACTAGAAAGGGGGAATAAGCAAAATAAGATAGGAACAGGGTCTTTAATTTACCAGCTGTGGATGGACTCATGCAATTCACAGTGCAGGAAAGAGGCTTTAGTTTGATGCTTGCTTCCATGGTGTTCCTTACAAAGGGCATTGCCCATCCTGTTGCAGAAGAGTGAGAGTGATGCTAAAATCTGAGACATTTCTGAACCTTACAACCTCATTTGTTGTGAGGCATGGCCCTTATACAAATTTGGCACTGGGTATTGTGTCTACCTAAAATTTCCAGTGCTTCCAGCTGCAGATGCTATCCCTAGCTTTCCTTCTGTGTTGTCAGGTGTTACAGGTACTGGTAAGCAGCTATTCCCATTCAGCCTGGGGCTGTGGCTCTTTCAGTGATGTTAGTGGGATGGGCAGCACTGCTGTTTGTCAGGAGAGACCCCACTCTGGAATACATCTACACTCAGAGAACTAATAATGAAAATATTGGCCCCTTGAACAGGATCAGACTGGTCTCCATCTTAATTAAGAAAGAAAGAAAACCAGGTGTGTGGGGTGGGAGTCCAATGGGACAGCTCCTGTTCACAGACCCAATCTGTTCTTGTCTGCATGTCATCATTTGGACTGCTCTCCAGTCTGTTCCTGAGCAGAACAAACTGGAAATGGCCTTTATTTCTTATTTGTGTTGAACCACAGCTTTACTTGGACAGTTTCTGAAAGTTTTGAAGTCCTTTAGGAGTTAAACTGAACCCAAAACAAATACTGCTGCAGCTCCCTGTTCCTGGATATAAGTAATTTTAAAGCTTGAGTAAGAAAGCATCATTAACAAAGCATCACTCCAACCCATAAGTAACAGTTTTTCTTTGCATCCCAGCTGACCCAGTGTTCCAAGGACGCCTTCAACAGGAAGTGCAAGCCCTTCAGCATTTTGAGACAGAGACTATAGGCAAGAGAAATCACCACTGTGAAGAAGCAGCCCCT
Source organism: Agelaius tricolor (assembly GCF_023055355.1). Taxonomy (NCBI): domain Eukaryota; kingdom Metazoa; phylum Chordata; class Aves; order Passeriformes; family Icteridae; genus Agelaius; species Agelaius tricolor. The sequence goes on from NW_027269261.1 coordinate 53,382,411, forward strand.
GCAAAGGGTATAGTTAAAACTGAAGTGTGTGTTTGTTTTCTCCATATGAAGTCTTTTATCCAGTAACACTATTATTTCCTCCAAGGACAAAGCCTGGATGTTGTGGATGAGTGTCACATATGTGCTTGACTGGGTGCCAAATTCTTTCCTCCCCCTCCCTGTGCTGCTAGTGTTTGGCAATATGAAGAGCCAAATCAGTAGATGTCATGTCTGCCCTGGGCAACTAAGTGTCTCTGCTCTTCAAGTAATGTTCAAATATATTTTTAAAGACAATGTGAATCTGTAATAGATTTCTCTTCACCTAAATCGGAAAGAGAGCATGATTCAATGATCCATGAATGCCCAAGGTTGAACCTGAGAGCTGCCCTCATGTGTGAAAGCACATATGAAGTTGCAGAGATTCACTACCATTTTACTGAAGGATTAAAAATGTATTTGAGCTGAACTTATTTACCAGAGATGGAGGAAAAAGATGCTTAAGCTCTTACTGGAACAAGTAATTTTGCTAGGGAGGAGGTGAGTACACATGGACATGCATGGATATTTTTTTATCCAGAAGTGCCAATTCACTACTGATTTGGTCGACTGCTGTTGTAAAATGTCCTTTAAAATCACTTGTGGAAAGAAAGAGAAATGCACAAAGGTTTAAAGTTAAAAGAATGTGACAAAGGGAGAAGGGAAGGTGTCTTTTCTGGTCCTTCCTAAGTGCTCTGAGGTCTGCCATGACCATGGTACTTCTCCCCCACCAAGCACCAATCCAGATTTGTGGTCTGCTTTCTTTTTGTGGTTCTTGTATTGATCTTTGATAAGGCAGTGACATCTTATTAACCACAGATGGGATTCAGTTTTTCACCCCTGGCACAACAGAATGTGAACATTAATTCCTTCCATAGACTCTGATTTTCAGCTCTATTTTTTGGCTTGAATTGAGTAAGAATGCAAGGCAGAGGCAATGGAAGAGAATATTAACCATACGTTTTAAACTTAAAGGAAGGAAATCTGGAGTCTGATATTAATACTCAGGAGGAGAGTCAGGGATAGCTGTACTATCCTATAACAGAGGGTGAAATACATCCTCTCTCCATTCAAAACAAGTAGTTTTGAACAGAGGCTTCCCCACTCCCACAGGGTGCCTTTTCCACTGTCCCCTTCTCCAGCCAGCTTTGAAGAGAGGGAAAGGCATTTAGAAAAAGACAGGTCTGGTTTACTACTTAATACCAAGTTCAGCCTCTGCACAGAGCTCCCTATGTTAAAAGTCACAGCTCCAAAAAGATGCACACACAGACAATATTTCGTGATAGTGTGATTTACAAAATGTGGGGCAATCTTGGGAAGGGTGTCAGTGGAGTCCTGCCTGCCTTAGGAGGGCAGAGGGCAGAGGGAGAAGGTGGCTCTTTGGGCTCCCTTCTGGAGCAGGAATTCATGACTGATAGCAAAAGCAGCTGCCGTGATTCCAGCCTCTCTCCTCTCCTAGATGACAGCAATGCAATATAAGCAGCAGGACATGTCCTCCTTCCTTGATTAGGGTCAAGCTCCTCTCTGGATTTCCACCGCTGCTTTAATGACTCTGTTATTGCTGGTCTTACTTTACTAACTCTAAGAGCAGACCCTCCCTTTCCTTCTCCCTCTTGGAGGAAACCAAGCTGTGCAAGAGCAGCAGTAGCTGTGGAGAAAGGAATTGGAGAATTGCTTTTTAGGAAGGACAAATTGCTTAGAGGTCTAGTGGGGGTGTATATCCTATACTACAGGACTGGTGAGAAAGTACATGGATTGTGGGAAGGAGAGGAAGATTTAGTTTTTGTCTCATCCTACTCCAAACAGAGCCCAAAACTCCCCATTCTCCCCTGAAGTCCCAGGTGTCCCCACTGCACCCCTGAAGCCAGATATCTGCCCTGTCTCCATCCTCCCCTCCCCTGTGCTCAGAACCATTTTGCCCATGCTACTGGTCTGGAGCAGGCTTTTGGTGGCTGCTTGGGACATATTTTCAGTATTGTTACTGAGAGAAATAATTTATAAACATGCTGTATCTTTAGTATTAAGGTAAGGACACTTGGGTTGCTTTTGTGAAAGGCACTGGACACAGAGGAAGGGTCTGAGAGCATCAAGGGCAGGGTGATGTCTGAATGTGATTGCAGTGACCCTGAACACTGATTGTTCATTGCAATGAGTTGGATTGTACCTGCCATAACAGCTGCTGAAGAGCTTTTAGCAGAATCAGGACATCAATACTGTCAAAAGAGATTTTAGAAAGCACCACTTCATGTTCTTCACAATGCTGCTTCACGCCCAGAAACCTGGCTCTTGGATGCGCCTCAGCTGATGGGACACAACTGCTTCAGCAGTGTTTTGGTACATCACAGAATCAATTAGACTGGAAAAAACCTCTGAGTTCATTGATCCAACCTGTGACTGAATGTCCTTGTCGCTGCCCACCTGGACAGTCACTGGTGTGTAATAATCTGTGTGCTGACTTAGTCCAGAGAGTCTCCTGGTAATATCCCTTACCCAGGCTCCAGCAAGGAGCAGACTCCCCTGTGGTACGAGTCTGGTTGACACACAGGACACTCAGCTCCCCTCAGAAGCAAAGCACCCACACCAACCACCCTTCTTTTGTTACCTGTAGTTAGTTGTTATCTGGCTGTCTGTCCCTCTGGCTGCCTGCACTGATCTGGGACACCCCCTGACAGAACTGCTTCTCCGCTGTTGTCTGCCTGACCCTCAGGATCCAAGGCTTCACACCTGTTCTGTAAGGGCCCCATGGAAGGCAAGGGAAGCCAACAGGGAATTCTTCTGCCTCCCTGGGCAGGGACCTGTTTCCATTTCCCTGCTTTTAAGTCTCCTTCTTCAGCTTGATGGCAAGAGAGGCGGAGCTCCTCAGACTCCTGCTGCTCTTCCATCCATTGCATTTCTCTCAGGGATGGAAGGGTGCAATTCTATGAGTCTACATCTCTTTTGCACTCTCTGATACTTCTCAGCCTCCCCACCTCCTCTTTAAGCTCTGCCACAGGCTGAGCAGGTCACTGTGCATGCAGGTGTCTTCCCCACTGTCCTCCAGCACCTAACACTGGGCTCAGACACTCCCTGCAGCCAGAGGCCTGGATATTCACACGCTTCTTGAGGAGATCTGATCAGACTAATTTATTGTGAGGTTGGGAAGGGGTAGGACTAGGACAAAGATAATAAAATCTGCTTTTATTAATCCCCAGGATTTATTCCTGAAAGCAATTACTGTTTGCAGGGTTGATACCATAAGCAGGCATTTTAGTGTCCCAAGTGTTTTTCTAGAGGAAGGTTTTGTAGTTCTGCTAAGTTTGTACTTTGGAAGCTGATGGGAATTCATCATAGGCACCTGCTGGTGGGACCAGGTATTGAACTGCATCTTGAGTGTTCCAGAAAAGCAGGGGAATTCTTCTCCTGTAGTGTATAAACTGTGATACAAGCAGTTCCTTTCTTTCTGTCCAACAATATTCAATGTCCATTATGCTCTCAAAGGTTTGCTGAGGCTCCCTGACAGAGGGACATGGAGTTTTGTGGGAAGCAAGCTGTTGGCCATGCTGCAATCTCCACCAGACAAGCTTTGGTAAGCAAACACAGTCACACTTGTCTTGTCCTGGAAGTAGATTTGCTGAACTGTAATTTGTGGGCTAGTAAAGGCCTATATTAATACAAAAATTGAAATTCCAGGGAAGTTGATAAACTCTTATAACAAAACACATGCTGGATATCATCTGGGAGTTGCCCATAACTGGAGCTCTTTTTCTGATTAAAAAAGTGACAGAATATGACAGTACAAAAAACTGGGGACAACAACTTCTTCAGACTCTTCTGCAGTTATATTCCAGGGTAATAGCTGTAGACAATCAGAAACCTGGCGGCTTTTGCAGTACTTTGAGAAATCTCTTCCTGTTCTTTAGGGCTCTCTGCTGTTGGCAGGTTTGCTATTCCCTGGTCACTAGACACAAGACCAAAGGGCAGAGCCCCTTGGGAGAACCAGAAAAGTAGAGCTAACCATCGGTGTCTTGAAGTGAGATCCTGTTTTGTTATAGAAAAGAGAATAATATAAACAGTTCCTTTAGGAGAGTACTGCTGGTTAGGGGGGATTTTGTTTATTTTTTAAAAATATGTTGAAAAATCGGATTACTCTTTCAGCTATTCAGAGCAGGAAAAATGGCTTGCAAATGTGAGAGGGTGGGCCTTTGGCCTGTTCCTTCCTAGCACTGCTTCAACAGCAATTTGGAGAGTTTATAGGGTCTATAAGCTCGGTGCTGGAGTTGAGTGATGATTGTGCATCTTGTTTTACTAGGTCAAGCAACCATTGACTGAGAGAAAAACTCCAACATTAACACCTGCTGTGTTAGCACTTCTGGAGAGAATACAAAAAGAGAAACATAAGCCAGGCAAAGAGTTCATTTAGTCATATTTATGTGTTTCTTATAACAAACCCTGAGTTATTTGAGGTGGGGGAGGCATTTTTTAAAGCAGATCCTAGGCTTTGGAATCCTGTTTTCTGATAGAATAATGTAGAATTATAAAGTTTGACTTTTTTTGCTGGGCTTTTTTTTGCAAGTCTTGACATGAAATCCAGAACTTATTTCTGCACAACACTTGCTATAACTGAGAAAGGACAAAAAGTTCCAAGGGGATGTTGTTTAGTGAATGGCTTTCCTGGTCATTATCTTGATCCCTTGTGTGGACTGTACGCACAGAGATTTTCATTTGAGTCCTCAAGAGAGACCTCAGGAGTTAGAGGCCCTCAAGCAGAATTATCTATATAGACCTAAAATATAGAGTCTGGCTTTGAAGTTCTTTTTGCCCATAAAGAACTCCATAACCTTTACTCTTCAACTTTGACATTTATTCCATCCTTTTTACCTTAAGTCCATTTGGATGACGTACAAAGCTTTGTGTGTTGTTTTTTTCCAAATGCCCTTGAAGATTCAGCTTTAAAATTAACATCACCACTTCCTAAAATAGTTCCCTCTAAGCAGGATACCCCATAATATGTTTTCTAGGAACCATTGCTACTGGTAATCATGACCTGTATCAGTCTATGTTTAGAAGATTTTTTAAAAAGTTATTTTAAAGGTTATAACCTGTGAATTATAATACACACTGTTCCTTGTATCAGTATCTTTGATCCGTGTATTTCTAAGGTTTGAGAATTTATGTAGATTATCATGTTTTATGGCAAGTAAATTTCAAAAATAATGATCTGCAGAGAACTCTTCAGAAACACCGAAGAAAACAAAAAAATCTAGTAGTGTATCTGCTGGGAAAAGATCCTCAGGAAAGTCTGGGTAAGAAATTATTATTATTTTTCATTTCAATATTGTAATGTAAAAAGAACTTGTTTGCTTTGGTTATATAGAATATCCTGTTGCAGTGTTTGCAGTATGAGCTCCTTTGTATTAATTGAAGTAATCAATTTCACTGAAACCTGTAGCAGAGCTCCTCAGGGCCCCAGTGTAAGCTGCTGAGAGTACTAATTTTGGTGTTGAATGGTCTTTGATTTGGAAGAGCCCCATCCCAAGTAGGCAGTGACTGTGCTCTGCTCAAGAAGATTTGCTACTCAATAGTGCAAACCTCTCCGGCAGATCTTGTGCACTTGCAATGTGCTCCCATTGTCCAAGTGTGGAAGATGCAAGCATTCATTTCAGTAACAACTATGTCAGGATGACAGTGTGGAGGTTCTTCCTTCTCCCTACAGTTTTGTTTCCCAGACCATGATGTTTGGTGCTCCTGCTCCTCAGACTATGCAGTCAGTGGGGTTCCCATCTCTGGACATGCCAAGCCATGCCAGAGCAGCAAGAAGCCCTTCCAGCCCTTGTTCAAGGTGGTTGTGGTGTGGTTGCTCAAGAGGATGGCTCAGATGGTCAGCATCTTGCACCCCTCCGAAATGTATACAGCTGCAGAACATGAGTCCTTAGCAGGAAATACAGCCAAGAATGATTCCCTGTAGCTGGCAAGATATTTTGGGCCTGGGAGAGATGCTTGTGAGAGTCCTTGGAGCATGGGATGAAAGGAATGTGCACAGAACAGTCAGTTGCAGAGACTCACAGTCAGAGTTGTTGCAGGTTCCTCTGTGTGCAGTTTTACTGTCCTTGGTTGCTGCTGGTCAGTGGCTGGATCCCTCAGCTGTGGGGAAGACTGCAATGGGCAGGGGAGTGTCCAGTCCACAGTGCCATTATCAGCTCTACCCACCTCCTTGACTTTGCCAGTCACAGGAAAACTGCTCTCAGTACCCTGTGGTGTCATCTGTGTTACCTGGGACCATGTTAACAGCATAGTTACTCCTCTGGTTATCACACAGGGTCTTGCAGCCCACCAACAGGGATCTGTTGATACCATCACCATTCTCAAGGTTTAGTCACTGAATTCTGAAACCTGGGGCTTGACACCTCCTTTCCCTGGGGATACTGGCTAGTCCAGGTATCACTGGAGTTGTAGTTGCAGAGGTCTGGGACAGCCACTGCCCCCAGTGGGTCCCAGGGACAGACATCAACACTCACATCTTAAATAGAGGGCAGTGGAACTGTGAAAAAGACTGCTCTAGGTGAGCTTGCATGTGCTGGGTGTTGGCAACTGCTGCTGCATTTTCTGTAGCACTTGAGCTTTGCCAAGTGCTTTACAGAGCACTTTGGGCAGGTGAGAAATCAGTTTCAGAGCTACCCACAAGCCTTTTTTAGCTGAGAAAGGAGATGTGAGAAACTGGCTTTGAGTGGTGTGAATAAATGGTCTCATCCCTAATGTGCCTGGAAATGGTTTCCAGGATGAGCTGCTCCATCACCTTCCCACAAATACAGGTTTAATCTTCTTGGAGAAAATAGAGTAAAATATAAAAGCTCTTTCTATAATAAGAAATAGCAAGTATATGGCTTGTTGCTGCTTCTAGACCACAAGTGGACAACAGAAGATAAGAGTGACGGGTCGGCAAGGATGTGTTAAGGCTTTCTGCTGACACATTATGGAAGATCCTAAGCAATGCAGTTTTTCAGCACCACTTTCCCCTGAAATGCTACAGTTACCAATAAAAGAAGCAAACTGTAATTCATTGGCTCAGGTTTGGTTGGGGCTTTTTCTCTCTAGGCTACAAATCTTATTATGCTATCCTATTTAAAGTTGTGAGATTATTTGCATCCGCTGCCAAGATGTAATTAAATGATTGCCTAGAGGGGTGGACATTACCAACAGTTCATTCAACGGTTTTAACAAAATGTAGGAAGATGCAGTACCATGTGATTTTCTTTTTCTTTGCCCTAATGCTTTGATATATTGAACAAGACAAGTGGACATTGTGGAACTTCATGTGAATATTTAATAGAATCTTCCAGTAAACAGTAAATGATAGTGATTGATACATGATAAATGGCCATGTATGCTGTGCATCTCTTCAAAGCACTTTGAGTTCAGACTAAAACCAAATCTCATTCTTGCATTAAACACTTCAATTGCTTTTAAAAATTCATCAACAAGACAGAAATGTTGTAGACGTATATCCCTTCTTATTTTTTTGGTCACTTGATCCACTGTCAGCCTTGGATAACCTTCCATAAACTTTCAGTGATGCAACAAGTAGGGGCTTTTTAACCCAGTAATTTTCAGTAAGGCTTTCAATTAAAATCCATAAGGAACTTTCTAACGTATTAAATGCTCATTAAGTAAATGAAGATGAAAAGTAGTTGGACACAGCAGTAATAAATATCATATTTTAAACAGTTTAATTGAACTACTTAGACTCTAGCTAATAATGATTAGATGGATACAGAAAGGATGACACTGAAGCAACTGTAACTCCTAGAGCTAGAAAAAACAGGCATGACAGTAGTCCCAATATATTAAAGCAGTGCTGTTTAGCCTTTCTTTCAGTCCAGGAAGAAGAGGGAAAAAACCCCAAACCCATTCCAAACTATACTGTGCAATGTTACCACAGTTGGTTTCTTTAACAACCAAATAAATGAATCCTCAAATTTAGAGCAAGTTTTACTGTATTTACTGTTGTGTGTGTGTCCCCATTATTTTCGGTCTGTTTATAGAAGTGTAGGATTTCATAGCTTAGTTTCCAGTATCTTACAAAAAAAAAAAAAATCTATATATAAGGGCAGGAATGGTGTATTGAGGGAAAGCATTTTAAACATTCCACTAGAAATGACCAATTATTAATATACGGAATGTACCACCCCAGTTCAGACTGGCTATGAAAAATTTTCTGAAACTAACAGCAACCCATTGACTAAGGAAATGGAAAGTTCTAACAGGAAAAGTTCGTAAATAAAACTGAAGGAAAAATAAATTAACTTGGTTTCTGATAGAGGATGGGAACTTAGCAATAGATCAATTTGTGATTACACAGAGGATGCAGTCTTTTGTTCCATGTAGTATAATTTTAGTTTCTTGACATTACTTCAGCAGGTTCAGGTCTTTTTTCTTCTTTCATAAAAAGAATACTCTTTTTTTGAGACCAAATGTTTACTAACTTTTGTTCTTTTACACTGTGATTTGATTATAGTAATTCTGTTGTTTATTCACCACGTACTGCTCTGCTTCTACAGGTTTTCAAGCAGAGTTCAGATAAAAGAGTATTTTTATCTCTATTTGAATGTGAGGTAAAATATCCTAAGATCTCTCCCAGATCCCTTACCTGCTGTGCCATGGCCATGGCAGCTCTCTGCCCTTACATCCCCTTCTCACCTTTGGAGGAGGACTGGGCTGAGCCAGGGAGGGAGGACTGGTCAGTGCTCGGGCTGCTGCCTTCCTCCACCATACCCACAGTGGATGTGGGGCTGCCTCTCCCCACACTGGAGCTGTCACAGCCCTGCATGAGCCAAAGGCAGTGCCACCAGAGGTGTCCTGCAGCTTGAGCCTCAGCCACTGATGGCCTCTGAGAAATGCTCACAGAGGTCTCCCTAACAAACACGTTCAGAAAGTCCAGTCCTGCTTGCAGTATTAGATGATTCAGGGGTATCTCACATCTCTTGAGTTGCAAGAATTTTAAAACAAAACTATTTTTTTTGACAACATCATTTTTTGAAATAGCTTGCCTTTCTTTGTCATGGGGTATCATCAGCTTCTGCTACATTTATGATGCCAAGAATCTGGAAAAAGAAAATTGAATGGGCTGATGGGTTTAAGCAGCATTGCACATTTAAGGTTTGCTTCTGTGCTTTACTTGCAGACACTGTGGCTTTGTGCTTTTAAAGTATTTTAAAATGCATCAAAAGAGGTTATTTTCTTTTTATTTGAATGACATGGTCTTTAATCTGTAGTTACATATGCATTGGTAAGGAATGCTTATCATCTTTCCATATTTTGGAAGAGGCTGAGATCAGGCAGCAGCACCTCTCTTGGCAGCCCAGAGCCCAGGTACTATGCTCCAGGGCTGAAAGATCAGCTGGAAGAACGTGCTCAGTGTCTGCATAATGTTTGCTTCTTAAAATACATTTAAATTCAAGGGCAAGTATTTAGGTAATTAATGACACCTCTTATAAAAGCACAAACCAAAATGACAAAATGTATATGATCAGGCAGTGCTACAAATTTTTTTCGTAGCAAAGAATTTTTTGTTGTAATTTAGTTTTTTGTGTTTTTTTTACAAGTACATAAGCTTGCTTGAAGCCAAGTGAATACAATTTGCACAAACAAGGAAAAAAATATACAGTTAAGTGCACACACACACCTTTCCAAGTCCAGATGAAAATACAAGCCTAGCTGTAGAATGTGCATGTAACACTGTTTGCAACATTTTCCCTATTCTGGAACTTGTCATTTAAATAACTACACATGACTGTGCAGTACCTGTTTGCCTCCTGCTGTTGTCATTACAGGAATGACCTTAAAATTCCTTTTGGTTTGTCTTATGCCAAAATTTTCATGACAAAAAATCCCCTCAGCACTGCATCTGCAGAACATATTCTTTCATGAGCTGCAATAAGACAATCCTTAATCCAAGTATCGATCAACTTGTAAGAATATTCAATGACATTGTACAACTACAATGATCTGTATCTCAGTAACAGCAAAACAGCAATAATTTAAGAATTATTTTTTATTTGAAGCTCTCTGGAAATATTCCTGTGATTAATGAGGGAGAGGAGAACATGCTTGCTCCATGTTATATTAGTAATGGCCATTGGTACTATGAACTCTCTTTGGATTTAACAGAACAGTAGTTCTTGGGGTTTGAGAATTTACTCAGATTCAGAAATTCCATGTCTGTTTCAGATGAAACAGAATCCATTAGTAACTGAGCCATCCACTAAAACTGTGATTATTTTTTGTAGCTGGTTTGTTAGGCAACAAACTAAATTGTGAAGAGTTTGTTTCTTTGTTTAATAATGGCATCTACTGAAAAATGTGATCTTTACAATTTCTGCTTGTTCATGCATCAGGTACTGTCACACCATGCACGCATAGGGCTGTCACACCAACCCACTGTCCACAGGAACCGTTCATGGACCATTTACCCCAGGAAACAACCAGAAGTCCCCATGGCTCTAGTCTGCAAGAAACAAAGGCTGGAGTCCAACTGCAGCAGTCCTGATGTTTCTGAGCAGAACCCCCATGAGTAAAATGTTTTCAACCATTATCACACCCACTAATTTCAGCTGACACTCGTAAGGCAGGTTCAGAACCTGGTTTTGAACAGGGCCCAGTGTCAGCTCAGCACCACAGTCCCTCTTTGCATAGACCTGCCCCTGGCTCTATAGGGGAACCACTTGGGCACAGGCTCCCCTGGGCCAGGGCTGGATTTCCGTGAAAGCCCGTATTTTCAGATGGTTGCAATTATTAATAATTTCCCAGACTAAACAATGGCCATTTTTATCAACAAAAGGTGAATAAAGGCCCCTTAGGTAGGATGCATTATTTTTTATTAAGTGTTGAATAAATCAAGCTGTTGACCCAATGGGATACCATAAGCTTAAATTTAAGCAAATGCTCAAATGCTTTACTAGAAAGAGAGAGAGAGAAGTGTCTGATGTCTTGACAGATCCAGCTCTAAATGAAAATTAATGTTTTGTTCTAACTTGAGACAATTCACTTCTCATTCTGAGAACTGCATGTATCCAAGACTGCAGTTCTTACACAGCCATTCAGAAGTGGTAGTTATTTCCAGCCCTAGAAAAACGGCACACAGCTGAACTGCCCGCCAGAAAACAAAATCTAGTTTAACATAATCATAATAGTGATGAACTTCATTGAAGAAACTGAAACAAGGACATAAGATTTACTCTTGGAATGATTCTGATTTAAATTAAGGATTAATAAATTTCATTAATTAAGTGCTTAATAGAAATCTATCTGATGTTGATAAATTGTTTGTTACATTTGCCATGTGTACAAATTTGCTGTGATTTATGGCTCATTAAACTGATTTCTTTATGATTTCCCCCCTCTTCCCAATCACCCTAACCATATTTCTCCTATTGCAGCAGCCATAGTTTTATTGTGCCTGTTATGATACTTTGCTGTCACTGAAGATAGTTATTCAGTTGTTTGCATGAAAAGAAACAAAAATATAGAGGGAGCTGAGGGAAACATGTTAGTTCTACTGTTGTCATATGCTAAAAAACTAACAATATGAAAAATAGAGCTTCTTGTTTATTAACATCCTGAATTTAACTACCATGTTCATAACATGCTTTGAAAACATCTGGGGCAGTTTTTCTTCAAAACAAAACAAAAACAACCCGGTCCTAACAGATTTAAGTAAGAAGCACAGTCTTAAAAAAAAAAAGGAAAAAACCCACACAGGATGATGGTTACTTGAAGGCATGGTGAAAGTGAGGCAATGTTACAGAATTTGTAGTGGATGGAAAGGAGCGAGGAAGATGGTGCAGCTGGTTTATGGCCATCCCACCAGCTGCTAGCTGAAGACCTTGCTGCTGGCCAAGGCCATTCAGCCTGTGTGATGGTTCCTCTGAGCCAAACGCCATTGTGATGTCCCCAATAGTGTTCTGGTTGTCACCTGGTGGGAGCTGCCAGAAGCCCATCACATGAGTGAGATCCATGAAAGGCAGGCTTGCAGTTTCAGCTGCTGCCTCTGTCTCTTTGTGCACTGGGTACTTGTTAGTATCCCCTACAGGCCCTGAGGAAGCTTCTTCCATACTGATTTTGAGGAGAGACTGAGGTTCTGGTAACGGCAGGTCCTCAAGAAGATGCACATTGTAACCTTTAACATCCACTTTTATCGGTAGATTCTTGAGGGATCCTGTGGCAAATGAGGTAGAACTAAGGTCGTATTTGTTAGGCTGATGAAGGTTCAGGTTGACAGGGACAGCTGCTGAACATGGTGTGGGAGGGACAGCCGGGATGCTGTCTGCACAGCCAATCCTCTGCAAGTGAGGAGAAGACTCAAGAGGAAGAGCAGTTTGTAAGCTTGACTGGGAATGAAGATGTGAACAGTTGTATTCCTCTGTTTCTGAACTATTCACAATCCCATTTGGCACAGGGACCCTTTCAGGAAGAGGGGACAGCATGCTGGCATCTTCCTTCAGTCTGTATGAAAAGAGCTGGTCAAGGAGACCCACTGAGTCGCCATTCTGCAACCTGCTCTTCAGCAGTTCTTGAGGATGAGTCTTCCTAGTATGGCGTGTCAAGTGGTCCTTCCTCCCGAACCTCTGGGCACAGAACTGGCACAGGAAGTCTTTGCAGCCTGTGTGAACCACCATGTGACGTCGCACATCTTTGCGGGTATAGAAGTGACGCTCACAGTGGTCACACTTATGTTTCTTTTCCTTCATGTTGCCAGTTGGCTTCCCTGCATGACTTTTGAGGTGTTCCAACAGAACCTCAGTACCACCAAACTCTTGGGCACAAACCCTACAGGTGAGGTCCCCGCTGGTGGCAGCATGAAGAGCCAAGTGCCTCTTGTAGCCTAGCTTGGTGTTGTACTTCTTGCCACACTCTTCACACTTGAAGGCCATCTTGTTGGGGTCATGAGTCTGAAGGTGATTCTTTAGATGGTCCTTCCTGTGAAAGGTCTTTTCACAGTAGCCACACTGGTGAGATTTCTGTGGAGAATGAGTGGCCGAGTGCCTAAGAGAAAAAAACAAAACACAGACACAGAAATGTTATTTGTGTTCACATTTATTCTAGTACATTTACTCTTGCAGCCTCAAAACTTGAAAATGCTGGAATTCTCAAAGGAAGGCATTCTCACTACTCCTCAGGTTATTAGTAAAAGCCTAAATTTTGTGGGGGGGGAAGGAAGGTGTTAATCATAAAGCATAGAGGAGCTTGAAACTGCTCAACATAATCTTTTTGAGTAGCCACCATAATTAAGGTAGACTAGTCTTCTCCAATTCTATCAAAAACAGTAATAATAAAAACTGGACCTCAGGGATTAACTGTCACTAGAACACCCCAAAGGAAAAACATGTCCATTTTTCCCCCCCACACCCCCAGTAGAAAAGGAATGCCTTCAGAGCTGTACCTGAGCAGTTTATATTTTGAAATGAAGGCTTTTGTGCATCCGTGCTGTGAACACTTGTAGGGACGCTCCCCTTTGTGCGCATAAGTGTGGACCGTGAGCTTGTCAATGGAATCAAAAATCTTCCCGCAGAGTCGGCAGGGAAAACTATCTGGCTGCTTCACTTCTTTTCCCTTCAGCAGTGAAGACCGACCATTTCTCCATTTAGGAATAAACCTTACAAGAGCACCACAAGTGCTTCCTGAGCTGGCACAACTGAACTTTGCAGCAGAGGAACAGGAAATGGTCCCAAAGCATTGAGTAATGCTTTTGCCTAATGACGCTCCTCTCAGTTTCCCTTTGAGTTTGTTTTTTGCTTTTACAGGTCCCAATTTATTTGGTGGTCTGAACCTCGTAGGAAGGACTCGGTCCTTATGGATGCACTGGTGAGATTCCAGCAGAGCAAAAGTTGCAAAAGTGCTTCCACAGCTGGAGCATATCCAAGAGTCTACAGGCTCTTTCTGCAATGAGAACAGAGACAGGTCTTCCTTACTAAACATTCTAAGAAAGGGTCATATTCTTCTCACTCATCTCCTCCTGTGCTTTTCTAAGACCCATCATTGTCTCTGGTGATATTTACTTCCATGTGCTACCACCTTGTTGTTCAACTGGCAATAGATTCTCTCTAGGAGTAAAAACTCGAAGGTAAGGTAAAGGTTGGCTAAATACTGGTTTGTATGTTTTTGTTTAGCATTTCCTGTAACTGTCCTGAGTCCCTTCACCTTTGTTTATCTGTGCTTACTGAATTTCAAAGTCTCTACATTTGTTGCATTTATGAAATTACTCATAAACAGTTGTAAATTGTACTTTTATCCTTGGACTGACATAGTTTATCTGCTATTCCAGCCACATAAAAATGGGATGGGTTTCGGTACAAAAATGTAGTTTAGCCATACAGATTTCCTTGTATCTTGGGCTGACTCCATGCTTTACCACACAGCAATGGTCAATGGCTCCAGGAGAGGCTTCCTCACTTGGCTTGACATTTGGCATTAGACTTCCATTAACCGGATAAGAAACACCTTAGGTTTAGGGATCTCAAGCCTATCCTGACTTAAAGCCTTTTTTTTTCCCCAGACAGGGTATTATTTGGAAGTATTACTTGGAAAGAAGAGCTCTACTGGATTCAGTTGAATTCACTTTAAATGCTGATATTATAAACACTCCAATGAAAAACAATTACCAAAAAACTCCCATTACTGATGAAATATACTTCCAATTAATGCATGACCATGTACCTCCTCAACTTCATCTACCTTTTATGTAAGTTTCTCATAAACTGTCCTTCTTTTCCCTTGTTCTTGGGCTAGCTTGCTCTGGAGAGCATGGTGAAGCTGTATCCAATCCCTCTTTATTTCCAAACTGAGGCCTCCTCTCTGCTAAGACTTGTGCCTGATGCTGTGGCTCTCCCTCACCTTCCTTCTGGGGAATATTCTGAACGCCTCACAAGCCTTCTTGGAACATGAATTCCTGGTTCATTTGTATTCCTGGTTCATTTGTTTCACATTCTTTCTAGATTAAGTATTGATTTCACAGTCATGTTTTTAACACTTAACAAACTTCTCCTGTCAGTTTAAGGATTTCTGCTATGATACAGAGGGGAAGGTATTTGAATTAGTAGAGAAGGGTTACTGAACAGGAAAGACTGAAATAACTAGTGGGTACTCTGGCCAATCAATCAGAGCAAAAGAAAGGAAAATGGTGAAAAAAGTCTGAGGCTTGACAGCTTGGTTATCCAAAAATTAGTGCCCATCTTAAGTCTTTCCATTACATCAAATGGTGCCACTTACTTCTGACTATATCTGATGGCTCCATTGGATTACAAACACAGGACAGGAAGAACAGCCTTTCTCTGGGTAGCTGCTTGGCTAAAATTGCTAAAAGCACTCTGTGGCCTACACTTGCATTACTAGAGTTATATAAACAGAGAAAACACATAAATAAGCCATTATTTACTATGTCTAGTGATGGCTTCAATGCAGAGTAGGGGTACTTACTGCTACTGGAGGCAAAGGAGAGACATCTGATTCTTCTTTAATGAAGACTGCAGAAGCTTCCATAAATTTGGCATAATCGGCAGCATACCATACTTTCAGTTCTGTGTGGGGTTCAATTGACTGTGAATGGAAAAAAACAGCACCTGTTTACTTGTGTCAATTTTCCTAAACCAAACAATAAGAAAAACAGGAGGGCCAGGGGTGTTCAGCATTTTGTCCTTACCCAGACTGCATTTTTTGACTCTGTTTTAATTATTGGTAACTTAGTTTCAAGATTCAAGCACTTATTAAACATTACTGCCCGCTTTCTTGATTGACACTTTCTGTTTCCAAAAGTGGAATTGCGTATGCACGGAGATTTGGGGTGGGGGGGGCCTGTAGCAGGAGGAATGCCTCAATACTCATAACCTTTGCTCAGTGAGATCCATTTGTCTGTGATGTTCAGACATCCATCAGTCTTTCCAAGCAATATCCCATGCCCATTCCTTGATGTCTGGAAGCCCTCTGGACACAACACTTAACTACAGGGTACAGGCAAAGGAAAAATGCCTTGTGAATGCACAAGATCTTGGATGCCTCCTGGATATGTTATGCTGAGCATGGGTGCAGAGCTGATCAATATGTGGACTGCAAGGCAAATTGGCACCTTCCCTGGGCTGGCTCTAATGTGTCAGGTTTGCTGTGAGCGTGCCTTACTGTAACTCTGCCCTCCTTCCACTGAAGCCTTCCCCCACAGGATTAAAGGAGCCCATAATCTGCAGTCTCCCATCCAGTCATGCTTGCCCAAATCTCTCCTTGGACTGGACTATGACCTCTTCTGACAAATACTTTCAGTCAATAATATAGCAAAGAGAAAAGGAGAGGCATGATTACACTCACTGGCCAAAGATCTATTAGTTCTTTAAATGAAAAGGAGAAAACTAAACATGATTTATATGACTCCCTGACCCTGTACACAATTTTCTTCATCTATAATAAACACTAACATTGCTGCAACAAGGGTAGAGCCAAACTGCACTGTACTTGTAGTTTTATTTTAACTAAGATAAACATGTGCCACCAAAAAAAAAAAAAAGCAAACTAGCCTAGAAAGAGAGCAGCTGAGTCTTATTCCAGAAAACATGACATCATAAAATCCACTTATTCTGTAATATTGGTGTGGGATAAGCATGGTAGGGAAAAGACAATGTAGATTGTGAATGCAGACAGGTGAGGGGTTAATTGTGGGTTTAATGCTGAAAACTGAGTCTTGTATTCCCAGGCACAAGCCTGGCTGCCAACTACAACCAGCGTGGGTTGGGTGTACATTTTAGTAACACCTGGCCTAAACAGAAATTGTCTGTCCAGAATTCTCCACTCAGTTAAGGACATGAGGCAGAGCCATTAAGTAGGAGGCTCATCACTGTGAGGCAAAATGTTTAAGGATGTCTGGGAGCTTGGCCTGTGACAGCTGAGACTGATACCCACAAAAAAAACTGCACAGCATGACACTGTCACTACTTTCTGCCCAGCATTCCTAGACCAGCAGCCATTTCCTTAATGGGAAGGAGAGCTGGCCAATGTGACTTTGAAGGGAGAGCAAGTGCATCAGTGTGTGAAACAGTCAAGTTAATTCAAAAGCTCTAAACTCAGTAAAACTGACATTAAATATCAATATGCAAATCCACTACAAGTTGTCTTACTCTGTGCCACTTACTCTTATTGTCACTGCAGCACACACATGAAACTCTTCTGGGATCAGACCAACAGCAACCATGGATTATTTTTATTTCCCCACAGTTCCATACCTTTTAAAGCATTTATTTCTAAGGATTGCAGTGATTAGGTCAGAAAGTAAGCTAATGGTGGTGGTGTCAAGATGCCACTTACACATCTGCTTTAGTAGCTGTACTTTCATGTTACTGAAATCTCATTTCTTTGTAAAAACAGTGGGGAAAGGAGCCAATCCTACTCCTATTTTAACACACTTTACTAAAAATGTTTTGAGAAAGTATCTTCAGAATGAGCCCTAAGCCAGCCTCACAGCATTACCAACAGGGTGTGCCTAAGTGTAGCACAAGGCCATTGCATTCATTGACCAGGACAAAATCTGCTGGATGCCACAGCACCCTGAATGATACTGGGACTTGGGAGAAATAAAACCCAAACAATGCTCTATGACCCACAGCACAGAAAAGGTTCCAAGACACATGCATCATCCTAGGACACACTTTGTGTCAGTGTATAGGATGCAACTCTCCATTAATGCCAATGTGCAGAGTTCTGCTGAAGTCAGCAGAGAGCTGGTTCAATAGTATTTAAATTATTCTGGAAATTTTAAGTTACTAGTTTATAACAACTACTTCTTGGAAAAGTTCATGCTTCCCAAATATAGTATTAGTAATCCTATCAATTTTACAAACATATAATGCATTTCAAATCAAGCTGAAATCTCAAATGATATGGACTGCATGAGAATCTCAAATACAGTCTAAATATGTCTCAGGGTAGTATATACTATTTTACATTTTAATTTTTTTTCTTAATAATTATGTTGATATTAATTCTAGAATCAACTATACTCCATACTGTTATAAAAGACTTCAAGGGTATGAAATGCTATTCTCTCATCACCACTATACAGTAAATATTTTTCTCACTGTGCAGGTGTAGAAACAAAAATGGAATAAAAAATGTAAATACCACTATGCCACAGAAATATGTGCCAATCTTGGATATGAAACTGAAATACTGGATTTTATTTCATAGTAACTACTTTTCACTAATATTCTTTTTTTTTAAATTTTTGTGTTGCTCACAATGATATATAAGCATTATGTTCAACAGATAGATTTCTTTTTCCCAAGTGTGCAAAAGAGTTATTTCTGATTAAAACCGACTCTGCCTAAGAAAAGGGCCAAAACATGGAAATTGTACATGAAGATCCACTCAACACCTTGTTCCTGAGCACAAAGCAATGTGCTCAGAAAACAATATGTGTCCAGAAATGTAATAAAAGAAAGGAATTTGTTTGTTATTTCCAGAATGAAGAACTCTTGAAGGTAATAATGCCAAATAATCCCACCATATACATCTACCTGGCATTAAAGAACATTCAGTTTAAACACTATCAGCGTGAATGACTTTTATCTTCCCTCGGCTCAGTTTCTTCACTACCCACAGCAGCAAGTACACAACACCTTTTCCTAACAAACCCCATACTCTGTTTGCTTTACTACAGATTAAATTACATTAAAGGTGGTATTTAAGTAATGATCCAGTTAGCAGAATAGAATCAATCTGTCATTGCAAAAGAGTTAGTCCTTCAGAACCTTTGTCTATGAATTTCCTTTTGGATGTCAGGTGAGGCAATAAAGGTTTAACTACCTTGACTGTTGTGAAGTAGACTTCTCCACAGTGCTGATAAGCCACAAGAGTCTGTTCTTCTTGGTTCCGGGCTAGCCGGACAAACATCATCCAGTTTCCACAGTCCTCATTGGGAGTGTCCAGAAAGTACTTCCCTCCATCTTTCAACACCTGAAACAAAGTGGGGGGAAGATAAAACCAAGTATACCAAGATGATAAAACCAAGTCCTGTATAAAGGCACATTAGTTTTCTTTAATTTGCAATCAGTTATCTATCTTGTCTTGGTCATATATCCCTTGAAATCATGGTTATTTTGAAATAGATCACTCTTAATGAACACTGAGTGCAAAAGAAAGTGAAGAACGAATGCCTGCTGAGCACCCTGCTACTAAAATAACTGTAGGCCTTTGTATGTATTTTCCATTTATAGTTCATCATTTTTATGTTATATAAAGATAATATTAAGAACTAAGTGCAGGCAGGTAGAAAGATAAGCTTTATGCCTTAATCTACTTCCTGAGCACTTGATAATCTCAAACCTCAGTGCTACCACATTTTGCATGGAACAATTGTATAGCTTGTGTTAATAAGTCCAGAGAGGTAACATACAACATAATGGCATTTTAACAGTCTTCTCTTTTTCCTCTTAACAATGCAAAAGTAAATACAAATGAACAATTGTGCCAGAAAGATCTTTTTCTTTTACTTCATTCTTCCTAGCTTCTCCCCTCCAAGAGAATGCCCCATGAGGCAAAAACTACCAACCTCAAACAAGACTATTGCTTTTCTGCAATAATGTCTCAAATATGGACAGACAAAGCTGCACAACTAATGACAGCACAGCCTGTATTTGTTCTACTAACCACATAACTGAGCAAGTAACTGCAAAAAAAAAAGTTGTATTTTCATTGCTTCTGGGAACTATTTTATCTAACTTCATCATGTTTCCGATGAAAGCACCTGCCTGTTGGACAAGTTTGGTCACATACTCATGCTAGGGAGAAGTCAAGGCAGCTACTGCTGTCATGTAGGAAATCTGGGACTCTAATCTCCTCTTCTGAAGAAACAGTCCATTCATCAGCCAGAGCTGCGCTTATCACTGTATACTTTTAAGCAAATGGTGCTGACTGATAGAGGATAGGGTGTGGTTTACAATGGCTTGGTGAAAAGGAAGGAACTGGGTGCTTAGCTCATCCATCCATTGTTAGAGAAGTACATTTTCTGTATTTTTAATAGTGTCTAATCAAAAGACTGAAGATATTTAGTTACAGAGAAGAACAAACCTTTTCTGGTGTCCACATGCTATGAAAATCCCATAGAAGGACAGTGTTACTTTCCTGGCAGATAATTCCCATGATTTCCATGTGCAAATCAAGCTTACAGCAACTACTGAAGCTATTACTACTTTGAAGCTCTCAAACTAAAGTTCAGAAGTATTTCCTCACAACACAGTGTTTTCCAGCCCCAGGCCTCTGGAGAAAGCTCAAAGGAAGACACAGAGTGTGTCACAGCACAGCTGCTGCTGGTGCCTCTCTGTTTGGGGGTGAGAGGGCCTGATAGGAACTGCAAACTGTGGAAGAACCATGATCTGTTGGGAAGTCCTGACAGAGGCTGTGGCTTGACCATGGATTCATTGTATGACACAGAGCTGTGCTCAGCCACGACCCTGACAGCAAAATGCAAAGACTGGGGCCCAGAGGATTGCAATCAACTGCAACTCCCAAGGAATTCCTGTGGGAAAGGATGTCCATGTACATTTGTCTAAGCTGGTTTAGTCCTGAGAGGCCATGATTTTTGCTGGATAAAATACAAATAATAGTGTCATGGTCCAGGTGTAACAGTCAGTACCTATGTGTGCAGCAACAGAAGGTATCAGGCCTAAATAACAATCTGATTCAATAAACTGAGGTAGTGCACTGTGCATCAAAGTCTATATATAAATTAACAACTATTATTAATTAATAACAATAACATTTAAAAATAATTAAGATTAATCTTTCCCTATCAGTTTCTCCCTACTAAGCCAGTGCCTTAGTGCATATTTCTGTCACTCTCACTAACTCAGTGCACAAACTCAAACCTCCCAGTGGTATGGTGCAAAGCACAAATCCTTTTGTGTTACCTGGGAAGAAAGTTCAGTAGCCATGCTCCCTGAAAATCTTATCAAGAGCTATCAGACTGATAGGCTTAACACCCTAGAAATGGTAAAACCAGAAAGCAGGAAACCAAACTTCTAGAAAACACACTATGCAAGAATATTTGGGTACTTCAGTACTTGCTGTACTGCCTAATAATGTGATTTACACTCATATTTACACATCAAAAGTACAAACAATGAGCTACATCAGATGGCAAATTGACTGATTAAAATACCTAAATAAGTAAGTATGAGCTGCTAAAGACACATATGCACTCCATAGAAAGGCAGTGGGCTTTTACCTGCAGGACTAGTCTGCTCTCATCATAGCACGTCAGTTTTGTAGACAGCTGACCAACATAAGGGCCAAATTGTGTTCTCTTCTGTATTACTTTCTTTGCAAATACACCAAGGACTGTGAAGAAAACAAAGAGCAGTCTAATATTAGTACAGACATCACAAACTATTTCTTGTATGCTTACAGTTGTGAAAATTGAGATAAACAAAATAGTGCAGAACACATAGATTCTTTTTCTAGACAAATAATCCCACTAAATAATTCTAAGGTGAAGAATCCTAAAAAGGATGTAAATAGGTACTGACTTTTTTTTTAATGGGAACTACATTGTATAAAAAAGTACCAAAAATCCATGACAGGATGTTAAACTGAGTATGCAACACAAACGTGTTGATACTCCTCAATCTACAAACTCATGTTATCATAGTTCTCTGCCTTTTGGCATAATTTGGGAGGTTGTTCTCTCCCAATAAGAGTGGAAGAATCTATAAAAACACAGTATTAGCCTTCTTAATAATTCTGGTTATTCCATTGCCAGATCAATGGAGTGACAGTGTAGGCATCTTGTCATTCTCTGTCTGAAAAGCAATCTAGGCAGGACTAATTATACACAGGTAGCTGTGGAAAATTTCCACACTAAGAACATAATTCCTTTGTTCATATTTGGGCATTCAAATTGCTTTGCTTTCACAAGGAAACAACAGTCTTTCCACAATATGAATTGAAAATGCTGCAAAAGGTAAATTACCCCCCTGTGATCTCTGAAGTTTGCAGGGGGTGGATAAGGGATGTCATTTACCATTTTGTTTCTGACCTTTCATTGAATACTCTTTCCTGTTTTGCATGCTTGGGGGAAAAAGAAAAAAAAAGTAGTAGTGCATGGCTGTTATTATTAGATACAAATTCAACATTCATTAAACTTGGATTGACTGAACAGAGCTAACTGGTTGTTCACAGCTAAATGTCACACCAGCTCTGGCTAATGTCCTGCCATCAGTTCATGTGTCTGTTACCAGAAACCAGTCACAAAAAACAGTGGCTGACTGTGAGCTTTAGCTTGCTCAGCTGAAAACAGTCTTCATAACGCAAATGCTCAATGATTATGCCTTGAGTTACTCATGAAATCAGGAGTCTTTGTCTCTTTTTTTCCAAATGTGGGAAAAAGAGCTAAAATACTTACTCTGCTGGTTTCCAGCTCTCAGCTCCAAGACTCGCAAAGTGAGGTAGTGAGGTAGGGTGAGGCGGGCCCGGCTGGGAATAACCCTATCTTTAGCCCTGATGAGTGGTCCGTGGAGTTTGCATTCTCCTATAAGGCTTTTACCGCAATCCTCACACCCTACAAATCCAGAAAAGGGAACCTGTTACTAAAAATGACCAACTGCTTTCCAATTCTGGCTCTTCTAATTTTGTCATCTTGAGAACACATCTGGAATTACGAATGCTTTTCTTCACATCAGTCTTCTACATTAGGTAGTGAAAAGATTATCTGCAAGTCAAAACTAAACAAGGAAGGTTTAAAATAACACCTCCAGTTTGTGCATTCTCTCCTGAGCAAACTGGTGCATCTTGACCTCCAAAGATTTATACATATTCTCATTCAGGTGCCTTTAGAGACTAGGATGGGAGCAAAACTAGACTTCACTGCCTGCCCAGCTGTAAAGATGCAGATATTTATACAGAAATGTGCACAAAGTTGTTAGCAATAACCTAGGTAAGTTTGGTCCCTTCCAATCTTACCCATTCTGTGACTAAGAAATTCTGAAATTTGCAGAGATCCAAGGAATCCAAGAAAGACTTTGTGTCTGCTGCACAGACCATTCTCAGTAGAAGATGAGACCCTCAGGGTACCATGAGAAACGAGTATGATGGGTCCTACAGCCACAGCTCAGTTGACAATCATGCAGGAGCAGCCTCCTCATAGGCTGCTCTGCCTGTGGAAGTAAGGAAAAGGGGCATACTGCACTTCCCAGCTGTTGGTTCCCAATAATGACATCTGCAGGCTGAACACACGGACCATCCAGAGAACCCATTAAAGAGAAATACATGTCTGCAAACTGACTTTCCCCCGGCACAGTGAGATATTTTTGGTTTAGTGCAGCTCAAACTGGTTGCCAGGGAAACTCATACAGAGCAGTGACAAAACTGAGCAATGAGACTTTCCAGCAGAAGGTCATCTCAGCACTGGTGTCACACAGGGCGATGGGAAAAAGGGGACTTCTTGCACAAAACCTTTTTATAGACAGTAGAAACCAAACCAGTGAGCCAACAATGCTTCACGACTGAGTTAAAAAGAAAAGCTGATATTGGTCATCCATGACTACCTCGTTTTGTTTTCCTTCTGAAAACTCTGCTGAGCAAGTCTATTCAGTAAGTGACAATACAGAACAGAGGAGGGGAGCCAGAACAGCCAGGAGAGCCCAAGGGAGCAATGTAGCAGAGACTGGGGCAGGAGAGGTGAGGCTTCATCACAGACAAGGGCTCATAACCAAGGGGCATAAAGGGCTCAGGAGACACTGCCTGGGGAGACAGAGATAGTCTTTGAAAAAGGACAGTAGCAACAGAAATATTCATATTCAGGGTACCCCAAAAAGGTTTCTTTTTGTAAACACAAGCAGGCACTCGACTAAATCATGCACCTTGAGAGCCTAGTCCAAAATCTCCCCAGATAAGCATAAAGTATCCCTACCTACTTCTTTGGGCTCTCCATCAACTCCAGCTGAGAAGATAGATAGACTTGTGTGTTGGTCAGGCTGCAAGCACTACAATAGTAAGTATTTTTCAATAATTTGTGGACCATGGAAGTTTTCTTCTTCCATGGCTTCCAGGCTGCACACCTGCACTGTGAATAGCTGGAAAACATTATTTATTTTTGCTAGTGCTACAGATAAAGAACATGCCCCCTACAGCCATCACTTAAAATGCACAAAAAGCCCAACAATATAGCTGCCAGGTACATTTTTTTTGTTATACATTTGTTTATGTACCCAAAAGTCCTTTTCAGCTGCAAGGCTGCAAGAAAATAAAAATATTTCCTTGGTGATTTAACTTAATTGGCTTTTAAATAAATTCACCCTTCTGAGGGCAACAAAATTATGAGGGCTTCCTGAGCTTGCTTGGAATAATAGTGACTTTGTCTCAAGTCAAACAGCTCCTGCTTGGAGAGTCATTGTATGCAAACGGCCGAAACACATTACCAAAAGCAAAATGGAGACAAAGAACTGCTGTTAGAGGAAGGATGTGTCTAATCATAAGTACACGACCTTATCAATCCATGCCATACCTCAGTGATTCATCACTAGCAAGCTCCTGAGCAAACCTTCCAGCCACCCCGAGGCAGTGCTCACCTCCAAGGCTCCAGGGTGGGCAGCTCCCAGGAAGGCTGCAAAGGGAAAGCAGGGGGTAAAGGGCATCCCTTGAATCAGCTTCCAAATTCTGCAGTAGTGCTCCATTAGCTAACCCTCCTTGGTCCTCCAGATCCAGGACATAAGGTCTGAAATGATTCACACATGGGTAGTAGAGAGGCTCTCCTCTAAATTCAGGAACCGCTTTGCATCTAACTGGGTGTTGAGCAAGGGTCTCCAAGCTGAGTGGCCCCACAGACAGCTGCCTTGGCAGCACACCTCAGCAGCAGCAGCAGCAGCACAAAACCACCAGCCCTGCACCAAACTACCTGCAGAGCTGGAAGCCCTGTTAAGCACTTTGCTAGCATGGCCTGGGATTCTGACCGGGCACAGCTGCCCAGCACCTTGAAACATGAGATTAGCTCAGTTGGTTAGAGCATGGTGCTAACAACACCAAGGCTGAGGGTTCAGTCCCTGTACACTTAAGAGTTTGACTTGATCACACTTGTGGATCCCTTCCAACTCAGAATATTCAGCAATTCTGTGAAATATCCAGAGCTGCCCAACACTTGTTCTAAGGTTTTCTATGTATACAGGTCATGAAGATAACTAGAATGACTTAAGTTATTAAATAACAAGCAAACTGGAATTACATTCACTACACAGCATTTCTGACCTCATACCAACATGTTAGTACCCTAACTGCAAATTTATTGTATTCTAAAAAATTGGCAGGTGTACCAGAAAAATAGGATTGAAACACTGCAAATAGAATACCTTCAGGAGCTACTGAAGGAAATGGAGATCTTTGTAATTTCTCTCCCCAAAACTAACAGTGCAAAACTGTCAAGTTCACATTCTTTCTCAGAGACAATTACAGGCCAAGTAATGATCCTTTGTGTTTCAATGCTAAATTACAGATGCCATTGACAAAGGAGTGTATATAGAGCCACAGCACAGAGTTTGTAAAGCTCACACAGATTTTATGCCACTTTTTAACTTGGCTAATTAAGTAAAATATATTTTTTCAACAACAGCTTCAGAACACACTCTAACCTGTTCTGAAATAGGGCTCATCCAGCTATGGAAACAACATACACTTTGTTGTATTAGCACTAGAAATGAAAAACAGTTGGTCAGAAAAATGACTTTCTGTAGAGAAGATTTCTTCTGCTTCTTGCTAGGCACCTTAGTACCCCGACACTTTTTCAGTTTCCTGGCTCCCTTAAATTGTATTTACACAAACAAAATTAATGGATTCGAGGTTCATATGCAAACATGCAAGAAAAACTACCACTATTCCTCTGCTTTGTTGTGATTTAGATGAGTAGGCAACAAAAAGAAATAAACAAGATTTACAGGAGTTACAAGCTGTTAAAAACCAGACTGTGTCATTTACTACATCCTTAGAAAAACAATGCTATATTGTCCCCTAGAGGGTACTTGTTCATTCTTCCTCTGTCCTCCCAATGATTCTGACAAAATTCCAAATAATGCCTTTGTATCTATCTGTATATAAAACTGTACAAGCTAATAGATCTTGCAGCTGTTAACATTTTTATTTTGCTGGACCTCCCTGCAGCAGAGGGGAGGCAGGTGTACAGAAGAGCCCAGCCCTGGAGCAGGTGCAGGCTCTGACCAGGTTGCAGGAGTGCAGACACCACCTCACTTGCAAGGACAAACCACTGGAGGGGCTAAGAGAAGGGTGGGTACATCCCCCAACACCCCCAGCTGGTACCCCTGCACCTGAATGCCTCTGCTCCCACTTCTCCCTCACATTGGGAGGCATGGCTGGCAACAGCTAACCCCTGGCTTTCCCCTGCTCTTTGGGTCATCACAAAACTGAGACCCGCTGCCTGCAGGATGCACTCCCACCCCATGAGCTGACTGGACACTGGTGGCTGTGCTCCCAGGGAGGAGAATGGGCTGTGAGTGTGGCTCACCTGTACTGGCCTCACCATGCTGGTGCTTCGCCCCAGTCCAGGTCTAGGTGACAGCTCTCCTTTGCTGCAGCCTATACAGCCTGACAGCCCCAGCTGCCAGCCTGCCTCATCCTCCACACAGCTCTGGGGCCACCACGCTGCACTGGGACAAGCTCCCACAGCCAACAGTAGCCAAGCTGGCACGGCAGCTTGAGCAAGCTGGACTTGAGCACAGTCAACAAACTGGTTTCCAAAACAGCAGCACGGCTGGAGCACTGTGCCACCCCCAGAGGCACAAGCCCGGCCTCGGGGAGAGCTCATTAGTGTGGGCGAGGAGCCACGGGCTGCGGTTCCACAGAGCCCCGCTGCACAGATAACAGGAGCTATACATAGCCATGCCAGGAACTGCAATCACTGTCCTGATAGCTCACACATGCCACGGAGCCTCAACCAGCCAGCAGCAGAATATCACTTCTTAAACCCAGTTTGCTAAAAACTAGATGCCTATCAGGACCTCCTCCCCGCGTTTTCTCCCACCCCTGCTTTCAAGTGAGACTTTACAGTACCTGAACATTTCAGTGGCCCACAAGATGCCTGCGGTGCAATTACGTCCCCTGTGAAGGCAGAGGCAAATCATTTCTTTTCAATTGTCCACTTGGAGCAAATGCACCCAGCGAGAAATGATCAGAGGCTGAGCAGACCTTGGCATTTGCTGTGCTGTTTTGCAGCATTAGAATTAGCTCCCATACGCAGAGGGAACAAAGATCAGTGTACACAGCAGTTGAAATCCTAGCCTAATTACAATCATAAGATTTGCATAGCAAACAACAGTAATTTATTCCAGAGTAAAACTGTAGCACTCCGTTAGCCTTGTTCAGCCTTCACAGAGAGGAACACTGCAAAAACACCTCCTGGATATTTTCTGAAGTACATTGCACATGCTAGTCTTGGTTCTCTTAGCCAAAGGTGCATCAGGATTTCCAGCCTGAGGTTTGTTCTGCAGCTCTCTGTACAGAAAAAGCTTGAAATCCTTGTTCTACAATTTATTTGGCAAAAAACTCAAAGTACTCAATTAGCAAACAGTTAATCACAAGTTATTTTCCCATTATTGTGGGCCACTGACACACATTTTCTCTGAAAAAAATGTTTATGAAAGAAGCCTTATAGCCTAAGTTTGATGTGCAAAACAAAGCTTTTAACTGATTAATAACTGATTCTATTTATATTGAAGTAAAATACTACTTGTCAAAATTACCAGAATTCAGAATAATTTTGTTCAAATCCCATTAACTTCTGATATTTTATAATGCTAAATTGTCTATAGAATGATCTTTACTTGTTAACTGGAAAAACTGATCCCTAGTCCAGCATCAAAATAGGTGAACATTTCCTCAATGTCTCCTTTTCTGTCTTTTCTATGTCACACACCAAAACCTTGTATTAGCAGAGACTAACAACTGCTCAGCTCTGCATGGAAAAAAAGAAAAAATACATAAATCAAGAAAGCCCACTACAGGCTGACTTTGCAATCATAATCGTGCACCTGGATAAAGGCTGAAAACTTGCACTTCTGTGCATGACACTGTATTATTTGGGAAGCAGGTGCAGTGTTTTCCATAACCCAGCACCCAAAATAGCACCACCCTGACAAGAAAGTGGAAAAAAAAAAAAAAAAGGCAGATGTACTCCTGTGCTTGAGAGGGAAACTTTAGATTTCAAGCAGAGTTCCCCTGTCTTTGACACACAGAAACCCTGAAGCCTTGCAGCCCCTACCCGGTGGCACCACCAGCACAGAAACTGTGGACACGCTGCTGGGGCAATATTGGCCCCTTAGCAAGGCCTTGTGCTGCCATGCCAAGGCTTTCTGGTGAGAGGACAGGAGCTCCTGAGATACAGGTGAAGGCTGAGGAGGAGTCCTGGTGCTGCTCAGGCATTAGTGGCACCCTGCACATAAATGCCTACTGCTCTTGGGGCCCCCTCCCTGGGAAGGAGAACAGTAGGTGGTTTGCAAACATCCCAGAAATCATTCTGAACATTAAACATATTCATGGGAACATGACCTCACTCTACTAAAATGTAAAACTTTAAAAATGAATTACTATATTTGGAGACAGAAACAGAGAAGGAGAACA
Organism: Agelaius tricolor; assembly: GCF_023055355.1. NCBI lineage: Eukaryota > Metazoa > Chordata > Aves > Passeriformes > Icteridae > Agelaius > Agelaius tricolor. The sequence continues at coordinate 53,411,049 of NW_027269261.1, forward strand.
GCAAACATGCCTTACTGCCACCCCACCCCATACATTCAGTCAGACCTGCAAGTCAAGCTGATTCCCTAAAACCCAGCACTGCAGGTGAACCTGCCCCTCAAGCACCCTGACCAGCCACTGATGTGCTGTGACACCTTCCCTTACCTCACCTCCATCCTCCCTGTGCTTGTCTTTGCTCCCAAGAAGAATGAAGATTTGGAAGAAGAGTTACACCCTTGGGTTTTCAGCAGTGGGAGATCATCTGTCAAGGCACCTGCTCGTTCCTCACAGCACTATGATCCTGACCAGCTGCTCTTATGGAAGAATGCCTCTAGAAGGGTGGCTCAGCACTTATCTGACTGTAAAGAAATCTCACACAAAGCACATGTCCATTTTTCTGGCACAAGTTCCAATATGTAAATTCTTCCAAGCTGCAGAACAATTTGTTATACAAACACATACAAGATAACAAACACTATGATTCATTACTCATTCCTAATAGGGAGTAATCATGACAATAATCAAGCTCATCTGGGAACAGTAAGTCTTTCACCTGGTGGCCATGAAGTGCTACAAAAGGCATAGCCCAGAGGAATTTGAACAGCTTTCAGTAAAAAGTCAGTCTCACTTCAATTCCAATGAGGCTTTCTACTGTGCTCCTTCCGTCTAGCAAATCTGAGGAGCAAAACAGTTAGAGAAACCTCGAGGAGCACATCTGGGCTATGGAATTCAGCAGTTCCAGCATGTTCCCATGAAGGCTGTGCAGCAAAAGCACACCTGTGCTCTGCTGCATCTTACAAACTCCACAGGAAAAAGTTACCTTCACTGCCTGAACACCTGAAAAGGCAGTAACTTACACATCTTTCCTGCAAAACTAAAGGAGAAAAAAGCCCCAACAAACCAAACAGGAGGGAAAGTATGTAGGTGCAAACTTCACTGCAGTCTGATCAACTCGTTTATCAAAGTTCTTGGTATGTTCATTCATCTAAAAATGACCTGAGGTAAAAAAATTCATTGATTGGTTGAAAGCTAATTTAAAAAACAATAATTTTCTGGTTATTCTTGGGATAAAAGTTACGTGTCCCATTTCCAGTACACCACATGGGGTTTGGTTGTTATCAGAACCCATATACATAAATGAGCACAGTTCAAGTGAAGTCACCTCCCATAGTTTACATGTAATAGCTTCTAATCAGTGCAAACAAAGAGACTTCTCTTTCTGCTGAAAGCTGAGCACATTTCAAACAATCACATTGAAAAATGCAGCTGGATTTTCCAGCGTATTTTTTTCCTTCTCTCCCTCTCCCTCCACTGTCTTGGAACTAAGTCATATAAAATTAGATCCAGAAACAGGGAAGGAGGTTAACAGCAAATTCATAGAAACAACTACTACTTTTTATGAGAAAGAACCTGAGTCAGCATAGCATGGTCCTATGAAATGCCTAGCAAAAAGCTCTCTGAGAGGGAAGCTTTTCCATTGCACTCTGCCCATCTTCCCCAGCAGCCAGCAGCAGTCCAACCTGGTGCAAGGCTGTGGCTCCTTGTCTATGACACCTTCTGCTTGCTTTAGGTCTTCACTGGCACTGTCCAAACTGCCCTGTTTCTATACTGTAGATGGCAAGACCAAAATCCCCCTGTCACAGAAACAGAGACAGCCACCAGGAGAGTCATATTCAAACTGCTCATAGGCACCCTGTGGCTCCTGGACTGCATGTTGGACCCCCTAAACTGCATCTCTCACACCACAGATTCTACCTACCACAGCAGAAGCACTTTATGTATCTCAAGCACTTTCCTTTTGGAGAGGTTTTTTGGCAGGACAGTTGATTTATTTTAGTGTGAGATGTTTTAGTGGAAAATGTGAATGCTATTGTGGCAGTTCAACACAGACACCAGAATCTTCCATCTTTGTAATAGCAGAAAAAACCCCATATAACAGATCTTCCTAAATGCACATATGTATAAATACACATGCACACAGCAACACACACACCACATTAAGTGCATTAATACTGTCAGCAGTTTTATTGATGGCAGGTCAACACCACAGTTTGAACTCTGATAAAGGAAGTGCAGCAATTATGATGACTAAAGCTTAGTATCGATTAGTTGAAGTATTTCCAAGCCTTGCAACATTCCCTTAAAAGGGAACCCTAGACTGGGTCTCTTGCTCCTTCATTGAGATTGGTTGTCAGTGGCCAGCAAATCCAGATGTTGCATTGAAGACACTGGTGGAAAACTTGGTGAAAAAAGCTACCTCTCCTAAGGAAACCAGCCCAAATCAATTCTTTATTTTCCATTGGTGACTTTCAACATGGACTTGTGGGAACTTAACCAGCAAAGACATTAGCAGCTGGGATATATTTCCACTTTGGAGCAGGTAACATGAGTTTACTGTAGAATGCAAAGAGGAAGCATGGCATGCAGAGTGAAGAGATACCATATTCATCCCGTGGCTGCAGAAGCTGATGTCTTTAGAGGCACATATAACAACATGAAGCAAGTACAGCTACTGGGAATCAAAGTGCAGTGTTTGCACCCCAGGATTCACTTCTGCAGGTATTAGTCTGTGCACATGGCTCCAGTGATGTGCAAGTAGCCACATTATCAAAGAAAGAAGTCCATGTGGAGAAGTGAATACATAGACACTTAGGACTGATCAGGGCTGAGACCTTGGAGTCCTAAAAGAATACTCCAGTCCATATTACATTCAGTAGAAGCTATTAATAAAACTGGAAAATGAGTTAACTTCCTCAGTGAGCCATCCAAACTTTCTGCTGATATTCCCACTCACCCAAAAGAAAAAAAAAAAAAAAAAAGTGGTTTTTTTTTCTTATCAATGAACCCTAAAGTATATATCTAAAATACCAAAATGAAGGAGTCGTCTTTTAAAAGAATTGGCTTTTGTAAATGAAGGGTCATTAACAGCTTAGCAGAACAGCTTTAGTTCTTACTATGCATCCCCTTCATAACAGACAACTTCTGTTATTCCTTGCTTCATTTCCAACAGGAAAAGCATGCTTGATTCCCAGCCTCTCTGGGAACAAAATGGGTAGGAGACTCTCATCCTTAGCCTTTATGACCCTGTTAAATTATTTTCCTCTTTTAAGGCATGAAGTGATTTCTTTAAAAAAAAACCACATAGGCATTCAGAAGCTCTGCTGCTGAACAGAGACAAAAATTTATTTCTGTGAAAAAATACATGTGCAAGTATCATGTCTGTGTTTCCATTCACTCATTTTCTTTTTCCTAAGATCCAACATTTATTTCTTTCCTACAAAAAATATTTTTGTGGGAAACCATACAATAATTAGCTAATGTCTTGACTGATATTGTAATAAAGAAATTATCTCTACCTGCACTTCTTTAACAGACCGATTAAAAAGGCTGATAAGATTGGCAGCAACAAATTAGACAGCAGTGTAGTACATTTTCCTTACAATAACTATTCTCCTGAGGCATAAGAACAGCCTGTAAGACACAGAAATACAAAGTAGATGATTATTATAAGAGAATTGCATAAAAGTTGCAAAAATTGCAGATTTTTTCTATAGATTAGGCTCTCAACTCAAATTATAAAGTATCTCCATACAGCTCAATTTATTCTGCTGACAGTCATCTCAGTTTGAGATCAAATAAAATGCAAACACTTTTTATAGATTTTTGATTAATCTGTGGTTTTTAAAAAATTATTTGCAAAAGTCACACACACACACACAAATAAATTCTTACGTGAATCTAAGAAGCAATCTTGCAATGCAAAGTTGCAAAGAATTTGTTCCTGTTTTCATACCTTCCTAGCTCAAAGAACAAGATGAACAGATGTTAGAGGCATCACCCTGGGAGAAATGCAGATACATATTTACATAACTCTGGTTATTTAACATACATGTTTACTTAAAGCTGTGTATGATTACATATCTCACCTTATATTTGGTATATTTTACTCTGTTGGTTAGAAATCAAATATTTTATACTTCCACTTCAACACTGCCAACAGGTAAAAACAATTTCATATTTTACAAAGATGTTAGAAGAGACGAAGGGACAACTGTCCTGCCAGAACATCCCTACGCACCTCCCCACTCACATCTGCCTAAGCACCTTCCAGTCCAGTGAGTTAAACATAACACACTCTTGTCTTATCACCCGAGGAACAGGGAACAAGTGCCACCTTCCGTGTCACACATGAATCACCCACTTGCTTCCCCATTACACCAACTAAAAAAGCCCCGATCAACTGCGCTTTCCGCAACTGCGATTCCTTTCTATTTGCACCACTACAAGTACCCAGGAACCCTCACTGGTCAATGTTTTCATTACACATCTAGATTACAGCACTAAAAGGACCTACAAATATCTCTCCTGTCCAACTTAAATGTTAACTTTATATTAGCTTTAGCTTTACATTTTAATGGCTTCCAATGCCTATCATGCATAAATACACTTAAGTGAGGTCAAAACACAGTCTTGACACATTCGGATAACAGTAATGACAACAGAGCCTACAAACTTTGATATGTGCCTCCTTGAGTTCAGTGTTTCCACATCTTAGTCAAAATTATAAATGCATTTGCTTTTTTTTAATGCTTTTTCTCTCTGAAAATCTTGGAAACTTAACAGCAAAAGCTACAAGCAAACATGTTGATGCTCTACAGTTAAGCAATGTATTTTCATTTTAAGAATCACAAAGTAATCTACAGAAAACATGTTTGCATATGGAGCCCACATTCTTCCAAGAAAAACAGATAAGTTATCTGCTGGGAAAAGCACAAAATGCAACAAAACTAGTTAAGAATACTAGCTCAAAATCACTCGAAGAAAAAAATGCCAGACTGAGGAACACAAACTATTCCAACAAAACATGAAACTTCCCAAGCATTTCTCTCAAAATGAGGGGACAACTTGAGAGTTTTCAAACTACTGCACCCATGCACAGACACTTTTAATGGGGTTTGCAACAAAACCCCAGCAATTCCTACTGCCATGTAAGAATGAGGCTGCTTGGCAGCAGTTACCCTGCTCTGAGCTTGCCCTAACACTTAAATAACAAAGGAAGAAATGGCATTACTTAAGGTTTTTCCTTCTATCGTAATTGGGCCACACCTGGAAGTTGTAGCTGCATGAGCCCAGATCTTTTCCTTCACTCACCACAGAAACTAATGTAGAAACTCCGGCAATTTGTTCTCCTGTTTTCAGTAGAAAATTTACATATTAATTACACACCAAATGCCTTTGGTCTAATAAACTGTTCTGGACTTGCACAATGAAAATACTGCTGCTTCATCATCATCCTCCTCTCACTATTCTGTCTTTACAAAAAACCCACGTACACCTAAAGCCAGCAGCAAGCATAGTGGTCAGTCTGCCTCTTGCCTGGAGTCCACACGTGGAAACAGAAGTTTGGAAATATATCCTCACATTTCAAAGGACTTTGGATTCCCAGATTCTCTGCCAGACAGGCCCTCTCGTTAGTCACTGCCTTGTGTGTAAGTATTGACACAGCAGTCTGTACCAGTTAAGAAATCATCTGATGCAACTCAGCTGATTTTCAAAGGTATAAAAAATTACATATCATAGCTTACATGAATGATTGATGTTCATGTAAGACTGGAAGACCTGAATACTGATTTTGTATTACTTTTCATATTCATTAATCACCATTAGATAAAGAACAAATGAACTCACACACAGGCTAGAAACAGCACAAGAGTTACTTAGGTATTTCCCATGACAGAATACAACTCAAACATTGGTTTTGCACTCAAGAACAGAACTGCAAACATTTCATAATCGCACTATATATGGGAAATCAAAACAAACCTTACCTTATTTTAAATGGCAATTTTAGTAAAAAGTCAGGCTATGCTAGTCCAGGGTGTAAGGAACCATGTCATCCTCCTTCGGCAGACTTTTCCAAATGCCCCTGTATTCAACTAAGTCTAACTCCACTCTGTTTTGTTTCCCTAGGAGGACCCATTCAGGACCATGTGCTCCTTTTCAGCTGTCAATAAACAGAAGCAGTGAATTCCCCAGCGCTTCACAAAGCTAGTTAGGCATAGCCATTCATTTCTTCAGGAAAACAGGGCATTGATTTCAGCAAATTCCCAGGGAGCAGCTACAACAAAGAGATCAAAGACCCACCTCCTTTCCTGCCTGGCTTTGGCCGGCTGGGCTGAGAGGAGCAGCAACAGGTTTCGCGAAGAGCGGGCTCTGTCCCCACCGAGCACTGCACGCTCCATTCACGCCCATCGCCTTCCTGCATTCCTGGGACAGCCCCCGGCGCTAACCGTGACAAACCCCTACATTCAGGCAGCATAATATACTGCACACCAGTTCATCCAAGGATAAAAAGAAAAACAAGCTCCAAGGGAAGTCTGCTGCTTCCCCGACCAGCCGAACCTCAGTAGCTGACAGACTTTTCATAAACGTCTTTTTTTCCTTTAGCTTCTCCATCTAAACCGGAGAAATGTTTGCTACCTCAAATTCATTGTGCTGAAACTTCTCTGGAATGTTGGCTTTTCTGATTTATTTCCACAAGCTTGAAGACTTAGCTGCTGGAGTTTGAGGTCTAGCTGCAGCAGCCCTTGTATTGTGCAACCACGATATTTTCTTTGTGCAATTTGCCCTAGACTGCAGAGGGTTTTTCCTAAGGAATTTAAGGGGGTTTGTTCCCATTTGGTTAGAATTTTTACTTTTTTTCATTATACATCTTGTCTTGATTATTGTAACCTGGAACAAGATTTTTAATGCTAAAATTTGACCTTGTATTGAACAAAAAGACAATGTCATGGTCAAGCTTAAGGACTGGTGGTTAGGCTACACATCTACTGCTAAACAGTAAGAGCCAGAGACCTGGTGCTGAAACCACCTGGCACCAGCTCCACAATTCTAAATGCTTCTCATCTTCTTCTCTTTTCCCCCACAGTTTGGTTATATCCAAATTCCTTAACTGGAACACAGTCTGGTAGATATTATCCCTCACACACACCCTAGTGTTTGTTGCTTGTTAGTATATGCTAGTACTGTGCTCACAGGCTGGCCCTGAAATATTTATTTACATATAGACAGACATAAAGCTCTGAAGTCAATTCACACCTGTAGAGATTTGCCATGTCATTCTTTAGCATTCTCTGTGCACTGATGTTTTACCAAGGCACTACCAGGCTGTCACAAACACCCACCAGCTGGAAACTGGAGAGTTCCCTCAGCACTGGCACTGCCTCCAGGCCACTGACACGTCTCCAAGTGAGAAGACAAATGTCTATCCCACTAACATGAGCAAGTATCACAGGATCTGGCACAGCACAAGCAGTACAATACTGAGAAGACCAGGGACAGCTGGTAGGGATGACGGCTCACTGCACAGAAGACAGCTGAGAACACAAGGAAATACAGAATTGCAGAATTACTGAAGTTGCAGGAGACGTGCAATGATCAACTAGCTGAGACTCTTCCTGAATGCAGGTCCTTTAATAGCCTTACCCAGGGCCTTGTCAAGCTGTATCTCGAATACGTCTGGTGTGGGCAACTCCACCACTTCCCTGAGCAGCTCATTCCAATGTTTGATTGATCCCTCACTGAAAATGTCCCTTGCATGCACAAGCACCTCCCCCAGCTCGTGGCCATCGCCTCTTGTCCTGTCACAGTGCATGCCTGGGGAAAGGCTGCTTCTAACTCCTTTTCTATAACCACCAGTTTTGTATTGCAAGACCATGACTTGATCCCCTTGAGCCTCCTCTTCTTTGAGCAGAACACACCCAGCTCCTTCAGCCTTTATGCAGGTGACAACTTCTCTAGCTCCCTGATCATTGGGGGAACACGAGAAAGGCACTGTTGCTGAGCTGAAAAAAAGAAAAATGAAACTGCCAGTGGATAAAATTCCTAAAAGAGACAAACATCTGAGTACAGCTGAGGAGTCTTGACCACGACCCCTGTGCAGTCACCCTGCCCTCTGCTTTCTTTAGTATTTCACTCCTGATGATAGTTTTGCCTGTTGAATACAATACAGTCAGGCATATAACATTCCTTGTTTTAGAGTTCTCTCTGTATCTAAATAGCATTTAAGCATGCCTCGAAATTTCCATCTCACAGTAGAAACTTTAAAAATGCATTTTAACAAATAACTTGATCTCCACATATAATTGCTACCTTCCATTAAGCCACTGATGGTTTTATATTTATTAACTGATTGCAGTTTCAATGAATAAACCCCCAATCCTGTTTTCCTTGTTCCTCTAAGGAAGTACTGAAGAATGATAAAATGTGTCTGAAATTTCCCTCTCTTATGTTGCACAGTGAGCAGCTGGGCAGCCCTTGGAGGCAATGATAAAAAAAGGCAGCTGAGGCACTGGAGGGACTCCAAAAGAAAGCATGTAGATCAGATCAACAAGCAGAAAAAAATGCGCTTAATGCTTCAGATAACTTAAGCTGGAGTGAGAGAGTGCAAGTATCTGGGAAACGTGAGCAACAACCTTCCGTGGTAGTCACGACAGCAAAGCATAAGGATATAGCACTTGTCTGCTAAGAAGAAGGATAAATTATAGTGATACAGCAGGAGATTTGGATGTGACTGGGATAATGATGCCTTGGAAGCACAGGAGTTAAATTCACAAGATGATTAAAAAACCCCGAGCACATCACTCTGCAGTAATCTGGGATGGTATTTGTGCCAAAGATAGATAAAACATTTTAAAGAGAATTGCAGTTTTAAATCTCAATGAACCAGTCTGTTCTTATACTTGGGCCAGATTTTTACAATTTTACTCACATTAAGTCATGCTTTACTCCAAGAATAATCTCATTGATTATAATGGTAATATTGTTTCACAGATGTCCCAGAAGCAACGCAAATGTAAAAGCAGACTTTATACTTCAGATAAGAGACTTCAGATAAGAGACAATCATGAGTACATCTGGGAATCCGATAAAAACATATGGTACCAAAAAATCACTGTGGGATGATGGAAATGTACTTACAGAGCAGGTCTGTGGACATGTTTACAGATCAGGCAAAGGAAACCTACACAAAATAAATGAAAAAAGAATTATCAGTTTTCTGAACTAGGGCTATTCATGTTTATATCTCATGCTAATAATCATATGCATAGTCTTTTAGTTCTTTAGGAAATAAGAACATAGCTACAGAAATCTAAAAAGGAAAAACTTCATTTTTTAGAGGACAAGAAAAACTGTTTTCACTTCATTTCACAGACCATGTAAACTGACAATCTTAATGTAATGCATTTTAATTAAGAGCAGTTCACTGTATTCCACATCTTCATTAACTTTTATTATTATGTATTTTCCAGGCATCAATTGCAAGAGAATTTTCAAGCATCATGTATTTTACCCCATTGCATGCTATTCTGTGTTTAAGCCTGATATTTCTAACAGTCCCAACCCTTGTGCAGTCAAAAAGAATATTAACCAAATATAGGACAAGACATATTATTTGCTCTCTTGAAGGACTTCTGGAGGCTTTTGGTTTTTGCTGAACTCATTCATTTTGTTCCCTTCCCATTCATCTGCTGGTTTTTGACCATAGGAGTAGAATCTGAGTTTTCTGTAGCTGTCTGAGCAATCCCCAACACACGGGTATTCCAATGACTGAATAAGGCTACTTGGAGCTACAGAAATAATAATGCCTGTATTAGTAAGGGCACACACAAATACCAATACAAATCACATCAGTGTATGCCATTTTATGTCCTGTATAAATCAGGCAGTGTTTAAGGCAGTGTTTAAAGGTGTGTGTGTGTATGAATCAGGGTGAATGAAAGAGGTTCAATAAGGCCCAGTGCTGGGTCCTACCCTTGGGTCACAACAGCCCCAGGCAGGGCTACAGGCTTGGGGAAGAGTGGCTGGGAAGTGGCCTGGCAGAAAAGGACCTGTGGATGCTGGTCAGCAGCTGAACATGAGCCAGCTTTGCCAAGAAGGCCGACGGCATCCTGGCCTGGCTCAGCAATGGTGTGGCCAGCAGGAGCAGGGCAGGGATTGTCCCCCTGTACTCAGCACTGGTGAGGCCTCACCTCAAATCCTGTGTTCGCTTTTGGGTCCCCCAGTACAAGAAAGATATTGAGAGGCTGGAGTGAGTTCAGGGCAACAGAACTGGTGAAGAGTCTGGAGCACAGAGCTTGTGTGGAGCGGCCGAGGGAACTGGCTTTGTTTATCCTGGAGAAAAGGAAGCTATGGGGAAAGGAAGTTCTGTTGTATAGAGTAAACCTTATGACTCTATACAACGCCTGAAAGGAGGTTGTAGCCAGGTGGGATGAGTTTCTTCTCCCAAGTAACAAGGGACAGGACAAGAGGAAACAGCCTCAAGATGTGCCATGAGAGGTTTAGGCTAGATATTAAGAGAAAAGTCTTAATCAAAAGAGTTGTCAAGCACTGGAACAGGCTGCCATGAGAAGTGTCCCCATTTCTGTGGATTTTTTCTAAAAAAATGTAGATATGGTGCTTAGAGACATGTCAGTGCTGGGTTAATTGTTGGACCAATGATCTGAAGGGTCTTTTCCAACCTAGATTATTCTATGATTCTATGAAAACATGACTCTGATGAAGACAACTGTATTTTGTTACTGACTGAAATGGGTCCAAAAAATCTTCATTTTTAAAAATACAATGCTAGTTACTAAGATACTTCCAAATTAACTTGGGCTGGTTGCGAGAACTGAGTTGTGCTGAGAGAAAGCAGAAGTAAAGGGGCCCACATGCTAGAGGGACATCAGTGAGTCCTATTTCCAGATAAAACAGGCATGCTGACAGCAGGCTTCCTAAGTAGCAAGTGTCCTAGTCTGATTTCCATCACCCAGAAAAGACTTGATTTCTGAAAAAAATCTACTCTGCAGTTTCATGCCATTCTGGCTGAGACCAAGACTCTTGTCTGTGGTGCTAATTTCTAAAAATATAGCCCTTGCAGAGGGAACAGTGGACTTCAATGGCATCCATATGTGACTGTACACACACCAGACTTTGTCATCCCCAGAAACAGCAGGCTACACGTTATCACTGTCAAAGCAGTGCCATCAACTAATAGAGATTTCATTTCCCCCACTGAATAACTAGATTTGTGATAAAATGATTTAATTGTGTTAGCATTCAATCTGCAGGGTAATTACCTGGTAAACCACCAAAGCACAAGCTCTTCCCTTCCATATGGCTTGAGTCAGTAGTATACCTTCATTGTCACACATCTGGTGTGCAGCACTGTCCTGCCATGAGGAAGTGCAGCCTCAGTCCATGCCCTCTCTGGCCCCCACATATCCTCCATTGTTACAGTGACACTATGGTCCATGAACATCCCAATTAAGTTTTGGCTGAGTTGTTCTATGATGTCATTTTGGAGGTAAATCACCAAAATGTTTTTCTCCACAGGCCACTGACGCCTGAGAAATTTTTCCCCCTGCACATTTCTATGATGAAACAGTGTTAGCAACAGCAACCCCTAATGCCCAAGTCCAGCCCTTGGGAAGGGCACAGAAACTACAGACCAAGAGGGAGCACCTCTGTGAGGGCATCCCAGTCACTGCAACACAACCCACTCTCAGGATAGAAGAACAGCAGGCACACCACCACAAAGAACTGCTCCTCTCCCAGCAGCTGGCTCAGACTTTCCCTCTGACACGGTGAGGATAAGTACAACAAAGCTTGACCTGCATTTGCAGGGGCAGGGGAGTTTAAGCAGAACTACAAGCTCTTTCATAAGCTATGCCAGCTCTTACCTGCAGTTATCCTCAACAGGGACCCAGAACTGCCCATCATCCTAGCTACACAAAACCATAGTGTAAATCTCTCTCCTTCTTCAAGGGTATGAGGGCTCCCCTTGTGCAGTGTACTGCCCTCTGACCAAGGGGGTTCCAACACACACAGAGCTGTGCCAGCCATAGATGCTGTGCCAAGCAGGCACGGTGCCTGGCAGTTTCTGGCCACATGCAAACTCAGGTGCCTGGCCATGAACCACACTGACCTTTAGACAAAGGGTTGCAGGTATATGGCCCAAATTTGCTGTGCTGCCCACACAGCCAAAATAAGTTGTTTGCAGTTGCTCTTAAGTAGCCTCCTTTCTCATCAATGAATGGGCAGAAGAGGAAGAGAAGCTGAGTGGGGGATGTTTCCCATACATGAAAATTGCAGCCTAGAAAATGTGAGGCAAAGCTTAATGAGGTTTTTACAGGCTCTCAGGTATCAGGAAAATAACTTATTCATTTAGGCTGAGGAAGACTTGATGGGTTAAATAAATAGATAGTTAACAGTCAAAAGATAGCAAAGCAGTGATTACAGGCACTTTGAATGATGAAAAGTTCAATGCTTTGTGGTGGTGGAAAGTGGTTTGCACCCATTAGAGGAAGTGGGGATGGGTTCTGCACTGCCTAGAAGGACGTGTCACAGTGTATTTTGTGTAGGAGACAGGATTTTAGGGATTGGGTTATTTTCAGTTGCTCTACCATTGGCAAAAATTCAGAGACTATGCATTTTACATTCTATAAGTGATTGTAGTGGGCACACTGTGGGCATGTATGACTCAGATACATATGATGGTGATCCAGTCTCAAGGGACAGTCCTGATATGTCCAGAGCCCACAGTGGGAAATAAAATGCCTGTTACTTGCTCTGTTCTGGTGCAGAAGACATGGAAGTATTGAAAATAGGCAGCAGTTTTGAAGTATGGAACCAAGTATGGTTCATGAGGAGGATCTACAATGAGGATCAAAGTCACTGCTACACCAGAGGAAAGGTAAAGCCCACAAGGAAATGCACAGCAAGGAAAACCAGCCTGCACAGGACCTATGGGGCTGTTTATGATGCACGAGACATCCATGAAGGCTGCCAGCAATGGCCTTGATAACTTCCTTGCTAACCAGTGGTTCACACTGGGAGCCAGCAAGAAGGGCAACAAAGACTCCACCTTCTACAGCTGCTGCAGGTCACTGCAGAGTTCCAGGAGGATGACAAGGTTTCATCAAAAAGCACTTGTTTCCCTGACCTTGAAGCTCATCTTTACCAGAGATGATAAACTCCATGGCAAGGGAAGCCAGGAAAGTGCTGTGTGAGGGACCTTTGCAATCTCTGCAGTGTAAGACTACAACTTGCTGTTTGAGACAGCTGCCCTGCATGTAACACCCAAGGATTCTCACGTAGGCTCATGTCACAGAGCTCTTCCACTGACCTCTCTTTCAGAAGATGTACATCTATCTTCCCTGGCATCATAACACAGAAAGCCAAGGGAAAAGCAGGCCCAGATATGGGAAGAGACAAAAGTGGCAGCAACAGGAAAAGCTTTCACACTGTGGGTGATACCCTTGTGCTTGCAAAACGATGCCATCTGTAGATAACAAGAGAACATGCTGCCTGCAAAAGAGACCTGTACCATGCAGAGACAAAGACTTGGATCAGAGCCTCTGAATTATGAACCCACTGTGAGTTGAAACATGGCTGTTCTGGACCAGTCAGCTTCTGCCCCCCACCAAGTCCTCAGAGGTTATTACAGGATTCCTTACATTGCTTTCCACATGAAAACAATGTTCAAAAACAAAGACAACTGTAAACACAGGCAGACTCTTTGTAGTGATCTGACATTATACAGCCCCCAAATGCACCTCAGTTTCATGCTGCCCACCAAAGAGGCACATTAATTAACCAGTCACCAAAAGATTAATCTCACTATGTGAAGTCATCTGTCCACCTTACTCATGCAGCTGAAGAGGGGCACTGCTATCCCTTGGATACTCAGAAGAATGCCCAGCACAAGTCATTTATAGATTCACAACAGCCTCATGTAAGTGACATTGTTATCTAAGTACCTTTTATCATATTTTAACTAAGTAAAGGTAAAACACAAGTAAATGTATTTTTTCAAGACATCTACGGTAAGTAATAGAGTTGCAGATGTCTAAAATGCACAAGCAAAGATGTGACAGGAAAACCACACTTAACCTACTTACACTGAGATTAAATCAGGAAGGACTCTCTTTCCACCACCACAGAAATCAGTTGCTGGGGTTTAACTTTCAGCACACCTGATGACTCAGGTTGCAATCCCTCAGAAGAAAACACCTTCAGGAGACAAGGAATCTATCTCACAGCGTTAGCATTCCGCTGATGTCCTTGCTTGTGTTCTTCTGGCTACTGCTAGCGCTTGTGCTGGGCTAACTGCTGACATAGTTTCTCTTCTCCCAAATTCATGAACAAGAAAGACAATAGTAATGATGTAGAAATTGCTTATTAACAGAGTACTAACAGGGAAAGATGATATGCATGGCCAAAATCTTCATGTAAAGAAAGCCATGCAGATTTTCTCAAGTTTGTGTTAGTCCCACATGTACTTCCATATCAGGATTTACTGCACGCTAAGTACAACCCCTCAAACATATGATTTATGTTTGTTTGATGCCACTACCAACAGTGATATTCTGTGCATTTTTAGTCTATCATATGCAGAGTCCCTCACTAGCAAAATAGATGAAATTATAAATCACTTTATTTACAACATAAAATAGTATAATTTGTACTTTTACAATTACTTGGGTTTTTTTTTCAAGTCATGGTATTATTTCATAATTACAAAAGAGAAAAACTGATTTGCCATCATCTTTTTCTTTATGTACAGGATTCTGCATCTTTTCCCTTGATTAAGCAAAAAAGCTTGTGAAGTACAACATATGAAAGCTTGTGTCCACAATCCAGAAATTTGACTCACTAATATTGCAGAAGGCCCCTAAGTAAGTCTTATTTGTGAATGTAAAAAATAAGGAAAATGCAATGTTATAAATGTAATGTCTTTCTCTTTTACAAAGGACTATGCAGAGGTAAAAGAACTGTACAAAATCATGAGGCAGACTGTGAATGTACAAAAGTCATGTGCTCAAGGATGTTTTCTCTAATGTATTTACTAAGGATATTTTGTATACCTTCATGATAATGTTTTAAATTGTGTTTACAGACACACAAACACTATACAAGTACATAAACTGGTCCTGCTTCTGAAGGAAACTTTATAACTATATACGCATCTCCACAGATTAAATGCAGTGGTATGCAAGCAACTAAGAGCCCTGTCAGTTCCCAGTGACTTCAAGAGTCATCCTGTTGAAAATTTTTGGATCCCTTGGCTAATATTTCTGCAAAGCTATACCAAGCATTAAATCTGGATACATAAAAAGATCCTGCCTTACTTCCCTCCACCAACCAATCAATACTCTAACCTGCTTATGATCACTTCAACATGTAGCATCAGCAAATATGGTCCACACACAAGCAACTCATCTATCCAAGTCTGTTTTCAGTTTAAAGCAAAAAAACCCCCAATTTTCATTAAATGTAAATACATCTTATATCCTGTGCCCTGATACCAGAAACACAAAGATGAACAAATCCCACTCCATGTTTCAAAGCGAATTCTTCCTGTTCTGAAATATGGCACTGTCTCTCACCATATTTTCCAAGCCTGTATCAGTTGACACTGGTCTATTTCGGTCAGCAGAAGATCTGTGGCAGACAAGACATCAAACACAAGCCTTTGCCCATCTCCAGTGCCCTGATAACAAGAAAAGCTATTATATAGATTTTTTAAAAAGAGATAGTAACAAAAGGGAGACGGACTCCTAGGAAAAGACACCAAACAGCATCTCATGCCAGCCTGCCTTACTGAGGGCTGCTCTTGTTTTTTGGCTTTGCAAAGCACTCAGAATTTTGACTGCAATCCAGCAAAGCAATTCTGCATTTCCCATGTTTTCCCACCACTAACTTGAAGGGAACTATTTGTACACATGAAGACAAACCTACACTTCATATTTTGCTGGGTCAGGATCAAGGCACCAATCATCTTTCTGGATCCTTATTTTCCTATGAGAATTGGATAAAATGAGCTAAAAAAAAATAAATCTTGTAAGTGTGAGCTTTAGAAAGCCTCAAGACCCAGGAACATTCCTAAAATAATTTGCATTCCACAGCAGCAGGGCAAAACCATTTCCATTTCAATGAGCCCTTTGGAGAGGACTCTGGTCTACTGGCTGAAACTCAGGACTGAACCCCAGCATAAATAAACACCAAACCCACTTGTACAAGGTCACGTGAAAAAGTACTTTTTCCTGTTCTCCCTCAATACCTTGGCTAAACTTTTCATCACTTCAAGCCTGCATCCGAACACTTATTTCAAGAAGGGCACTGCCACTTCTCTGCTGGACAGACTGTTCAGCAGGGAGATTTCCTGTCCCTTTCCTGCAATCATCCTCAAGCAGCTGACCCCAAAGAGTCAACAAGTCTGTGGCTTCAAAAAAGGTTTGACAAAAACCTGGGGTTTAACACTCACTTCTTTCATAAGTTTGATACAAATAACACACACTAGCAGCCGAAAACTTTCCAAATTGGTGAGCAAAACCCACAGCAGAAACAGACAAACAGACCAGTTCCCATACGGTGCAAAAGTCACTCCCGTGACCAGAGCGGGGGATATGCTTTCAGTCAGTACTTTGGCAATGTCAGTAAATTTCAGGAAATCATAAAAACAGATTTATCATCTAGAAGCCAACACCTTACCTCACACATCTTGCTTAGATTATGGTAATCTAAAACCTCCCACCCTCAAAACGCTCACAATCTTGCACATTATCTACAACATATGCAACCTAAGCACTATTGCAACAAGGTGATGCAATGTGTAATGTCACTGCTATGTTATAAAAACACTCACAAATTATTTGGTCGATTTTCACTTCTCAGTTTTGCTCACTCTCATACACATTCAGTAGTTTTAAATTTCAATGCTCTGAAATGACTTAATTCAGAACCTTGTAAAAGGGAGGAAGTTTTATCTGAAAAAGATTTTGGGTCAAGAATATTGGTATTTTTCGGTTATTTTAGATGCAAAGTGATCTTTACAGTGATTCTACGGGGTTTAGCAGCTTAGTCTCTTTGGTTTCTTCATAAGAGCTGGATGTCTCTATACCTAAATTATGTGGCAAAGCATAATTAATGCTCTTCCACAATATGCCTCATTGTTAACAGCTTCTTGGCTAGTAAAAATGTTTTCTTTTTCCTCTCCACTCCCAAAGGCGCTATACTTCAGAGATTTGTTTGAGCTGCCAGAAGTAGGCAATGATAACACAAGTACATCCTTATAACTCTGAAGCATAGGCAAAGTTTTCACTGAGAATTTTATACTCGAGGCAGAGACAGCAGGAGCTGATTTGTTTCAATTAACACTACAAGACTTACACTGGGTAACAGCTGCCTGTCACATTGCTCCATTTGTTTGCTTCAACCCGCTAGCTCAGATTTCTTTTGGACAGCAGCTGGACCTGTCAGTGGCAAACTCGGCAGCCATATCACCCACATCCCTTCCCTCCTGTTCTCACACGTGAACTGGCTGGAGCAGGATACTGCATGGGAAATGCAAGCTACCACTTCAGATGGTACAGAGGCAGGGGATAATTATTAGAACTAATGTACTGAAATTAGCCATCACATTATTTGTCAGGGACTGATTCTATTGGAACTAAACTGTAAGTCGAGGAGTGATTTCTTATTGCCTTTTCTTAAAAGGTATGTTTGTTTTAGAGGTTATATTTTCATAGCAGTGCCTAGAATGCCTGTGGTATCTAATAATAACCAAATCCTCCAAATGGTGCATATATGCTTTATAATGAAAGCTACACTTTTCTAAATATTACTTGGCTGTTTCCTTAATTTTTCCTTTGGTTATCAAGCCATTTAATCACTCTAAAGATCTGCAAATTGTGGCTCACAGATTATTGTTGAATAAAAGCAGATATGAATGCAGATAATTCATATTCAGTCCAGTAACCTCTTTCTCAGATAAAATGTTGCTCCCCACTGTCAACTAAAGATTAATTGAACCTTTTGTTCTCCCATACTGACAACTGGTCACACAGAGTTATAACTGGACTCCTGCCTTTCTGCGGTCTGGACTGGAATTGCATGGTATACAAACCTGTTTGGAATTCTGTGCCACTTCTTGCACATTACTCAAACAAGAAGCCAAAAAAATGTGGCATTACATGCACAGTGTTCATGCTCGTTTAAAATTTCATCCTGCAGGGCAATGTTGTTCTACTGTTTTGTCCAGCAAAACTGAAACTTGAATAAATTAAAGGAGACTGTCTCTTCTGTACACAAGGTTCTTTTTTTCGGTGAAAGAGAATGTGAAAGGAATTATGAAAACAGGGTAACAAGGTCAATGATGTAGAGACTGAAAGTAAAGGAAGAGCCACTACCTCCACAGAATGACAAAAATAACTTAAAAACAAGTCACTGTTAAATCCCCTGTCAGTACCAAATAAAGAGCTTGGAATATGGTGCACCACAGATTAATGAATGCCAAGTGCAGGCTGATATAAAATACACCTTGTATTTCAGCAGTTTGGCATTTTTATTGCAGTCATTTGTCTGTATGCCAGTTTTTCAGAGACAGCCTTGGAACCTGATTAACTTCTCCATGTGCTCTAGCAACAGAGGCAAAGAACACCATTCCTTCATTTAAAATTGATCTTGACATAGAAAAGTCACAATAATTTAGAAAAAACAAGCTAAGTGATCTCCAACCTTTTATTAAAATTCACTGAGAGAACACTTGTCTTCATTCCTTCACTGAGTTGCATGATCTCTTACTCCAACTCTGACTTTTGAAACATCCATTTAGTATGGTTCTGTGAGTTAATGAAAAGTAACCTGAAACAACTCAGATGTTTGGCAATTGCACCCCAAGTTACCAGAAGGCTGGGTTAGTAATTTACAAAAACCTACATGAACATACTCTGTCAGATGTTTATACAGCATGTCAGGTCTGCAAGTGGAAGAACTTAGGGTTATCTAAAAGTGCCCACTATCAAATACTTGGATGTTTTCTGTCAACAGCTACCAAAGTGCATTTTCCTTGTTGCACCATGACATTCTAATTTCCAACATTTACTACAATCTCAATAACAAGCTAACAGATTTCTAATAAATGGTTGCTAATGACTTGCTAACCATATTCACGTTGGGAGAACCCATATGATTCAAGAGTCAGTGCTCTGCTGGAACAAACTTAGGCACAGGTCACACTCTCCACAATTATGCTCTGTCTTAAGTTGTTTGATAAACTTTGTGAATTCAACTTTGGAAGAATATCCTTGTCAAAACACATGATATTCAAATTAAAATTTAGTGCAATTTCAGATTCTGGGACTCGAATATATTATTAAACGTATGATAGCAACTATAACACCTCAGTAGATGTGCGACCATTTTTGCTATCAGGCTAGAATTTAATATTAAAAATTATAACCCAACTATGGGTTTTTCTAAATTAGATGATTGCTTAATAAATTTATAAAGTTAAAGTGCAAATTAGATGATTGCTTAATAAATTTATAAAGTTAAAGTGCAAATCACTGACCACAAAGATAATTCAGAGACTTATAAAGTTGAAAAAATTAGTGAATTTGACAAGTAAAAATTTTCAAAGTAATATTTCCTGTTGATATTTTTACAGATCAAAAAAAGACACTCATTCTACATTGTCTCAACTATTTAATGAACTGCTTTTTTTGATTTGGGTAAAAAATATCTGAAATGATCTTATTTATATTCTCTGTTTTCTGTTAGTTTTAGAAGTCTGTACTCATTTTTGTAATATCCTATTTTAAAATTATTTTATAATGCTGAGATTTTTAATGTTGAGAAAAATGGTATGAAAAATTTAGCAAAAATCTGGTAATTTTATTTTTGAAAGGACTGAGACCACAACCCCTTCTCAATCAGCTCACTTTGATGACCTCTAACATTGTAGTATATACTCTGTAATTCAGTATTTTATTTTTGTTAGAGGTCTACAAATCTGTAAATATTTGGCTGTATAGGTCCAGAAGCCTGCAAAGACTTGAAGTGTTCTGAGATTCAGGCATGAACATTGACAAATCGTTGAAACAATAAAAACAACTTAAAGGAAAAAAAAACTTCCCACCTTATCTTTTCTATTAGAAAAAGACAAAGGGTGGAAAGCAATTTAATGTCCCATTTATCCTTGTTTTGTTTTCTATCTTGTCAGTCTCTCTGTTTAGGCCAGGGCAGTCTTTCTTCTTTTCATTCAACAAATGCTTAAAAATTAGGATGCATTTTATTAGCCAGAGCTCTCCACAGACTCAGTGAAAAATCTGCAAATGCAATGATTAAAAAGGGAGACAATTCCTTCTATCAATTACACTAAAAGTATTTCAGAGAGAAGAACAGCATGTAAATGTGCACAAGTCAAGTTAAGATGATTTTCAAGTGTGAAAATTATTCTTGTCCCTGGCAGCTGCTATGTGAGAAGTAACAAGGTCCAGAAGCCTTGCTGGGCACAACCAGTGACAAGAATATCATTACAATCCATCTGCAGCCCCCAAGAGACACAAAATGCCTCGCTAATCCTTTGTTCTAAGCAAAACTAGAAATCCAAAGCAACATGTTTCTAAGCCAGGACATAGTGAGTGTCACCATATGAACACCTCCCTGACCCCCTCAAATGGTTTAGAATAAGGGCAAGCTGAGAATACCTTTCAGAACCACAGAATTTTGGTATCACAGATATTATAGTAAATGTGTTTGCTTTGCCTGCATATTTACTTGCTTTGTGAGGAAAGGAGTGTTAGATTTGTAAAAACAAGTGAGTCATGAACAAGTCAAAATATTTCCAGTAAACTTATTTTTGCCTGAATACCCTGAGTTAACTGAAACCAAAACATTTTGCAGACTTGTATCAGTTTCACTGGCTTGTGATGAATTGGTGCTCCAGGCTGTGCTACATTTTGCTGAAATTGTTAGTTACAGAATCATAGAATCAACTAGGTGAGAAAAGAGCTCTGATCATTGAGTGCAACATGACCAAACACTACCATGTCCACTAGACCATGGCACTAAGTGCCACATTCAGCTTTTTATTAAACACCTCCAGGCACAGTGACTCCACCACCTCCCTTGGCAGCCCATACCAATGTCTAATCACCTTTTCTCTGAAGAATTCCTTCCAAATGTCCAACCTAAAACTCTCATGGGCCAGCTTGAGACAAGGTCCTCTTTGTTGCTGGTTGCCTGGGAGAAGAGACCAACCCCCACCGGGCTATAGCAGCTGTAGAGAGTCTCCCTTGAGCCTCCTTTTCTCCAGTCTCAACAACTCCAGCTCCCTCAACTGCTCCTCGTAAGACTTGTTCTCCAGACCCTTCACCAGCTTTGTTGCCCTTCTCTGGACAAGAGAAATTTAATTCACCTTCATCTGGGGTCTAACAGCCTAACTGTGGAAATCCTCATCTGTCACATTTTTTCTTACTTTCATTGGCATCCATCACTGAGGACCAACACTGAGTGATCTCTTTCCAGTGCCTGGCACCACTAGGATGAGGAAGGGCTATCTGGCTGCCAGGTTTACAGGAAACAAATGATGCATTTACTCAGGATACCTCATGAGCTAGTTTTCAAATTTTTCTTCCACTGAAAGAGGGAGGAGTGGTTTTGTCATAGGGCATTTGGACTCATTCTGACCAGCAGCTCTGGTATTTTCTTGGATGAGCCCTGATAATATAAAAAAATAGTGTTTCAGCAGGTAAATAATCTGCTGCTCTTTCTTACTATGAGAGATATTAAATCACTTGCCTAATTAATATGGGTGATTGCTGAGATACCTAAGTGCAGTTGAAGCAGAAAAAGATTCTGTTACATCTTCTTAGTCTTAATCACTTTAAAAGGGTTCAATGTCTTTTTGTGTCTCTCAGCACATAAAAAATGTAAAAACAGAAGTCAGAAAGCATCCTAGAAATCTATGGAATATTTCTGGAGCATTACAAAGGTTGCCCCTCTGGACAGAAAGTAAAGCTGGTTGCTAAGACTAAATAAAAATTGAATTGAAATAGAACTTGTGATTACAAGTTACAAGAACTTGTGATTACATATCTCTGAGGGTTTTGTACTTTTATCTACCAGCTTCTCTTTTGTCATGCCAATCGAACATCAGTAATGTTTTTAGTAACTTCTTTTTCTTAGCTAATACTTTCCAGCATTTTACCATCTTCCTTCTGCCTTTTGCTTAGTCCCTCTTTTCAGATCTTTGTTCAGAATCTCTACTTCCCTTCCTTTCAAACTCCTCTCGGTTCTCTGCATGCCATATCTGTGACAATGACTCTAGAGATAATTCCACCTGGAAAAGAAGTAATTTCTACTTCTTCGGGGACAAAATAAGCATTGAACTACTTTAGTTATGTCTTTAATATGTGCTTCACCAGTCCTTCCACCGCTTATTATTGCAGGACAATATAATGATTAGACACTTGGTGTCTTCTTTGGGCATCAACCTATCAAGGCACTGGTGAAATAGAATTGTAATGCTATATAAAAAACTTGTTTGTTGCTCAATTTTACAGCGCTTTTATTGTAATCTTTAAAAAAGCCATACTGAATCTAAAGTTACTTATTCCTGCAGAACAGGACAAACCAAAGCTGTCCATCACATTTTACAGCTGCCGTGATTGAAATAACATTCCAGCTAAAGTACACCAACAAAATTGCAATGACAGTTTATGACCAAAAAAAAAATCACATGGGACTCTTCCTGTTGCGGTTCTCTCTGAAAGACAAGTGCCACTCATGCAGAAGACATCCTTGCTTCTCCTCAAGAGTCCCTCAACACCATTAATAGCAACAGAAACCTGGATACAAGAGGGTGAATGGAAGAGCAAAATTTAACATTGCTCAATGCACTACATTTCCTTGGTGTTGTGCATGTTAGCACAGGTTAAATACTGCTACACCAATATTTTCCTAAGTGCTTTCCTAATCTTATATTGTTCTATCCCAAGTTGTTTGTGAAACAGCTTCTGAAATAGTGTTCTAGGTGCAAGACACAGAAAGATAAAAGCAGATCTACTCTGTCCTCCAAGACAGAACTAGTTTACAAAGGCATCCTTGATCCTTACTTAGCACTGAAACTCATGCCATTTTACAAAAGATCGATCAGTACAAGCAGAAAAAGAGGAAATGTGAGAGACATAGAGACAGTAAAGTCCATTGGAAATAGCTCTTCCTTCTGGATTGTCACGTCAGAGACATCTGGAACCCAAAACACTCTCTCACAGCGAATTACAAATAGCCCATATACAGAAGAATGCATTGGAACATAGAGATAAATCAGCAAATAAAGCAAAATTAGAAGCAAAATATTTATTTGACTATCCCCAGGATACGTGAGCAATTAAATTTTATGATCAACTTTCAAGATTTTCCCATACAGAATTCAAGTCAACTGACCTTCTTTCTGTCCTAACTCTTGTTATTTCCTGCTAGTTATCACAAAATAGCAGTATCCTTGGCATCATTCAAAGAGATTTCCTACTTCTTTCCACACAACGCAAGAAAAGAACAAACATTCTTTTGAGTTTAGTGACAATTAAAAGATGCAGCCGCCTGCACGGTGGCACAGGCTGAAGTAGAAGTGTGTGACTGCTGATCCCTTGGTGTCTTGTTGGCCTCATGCTTATCTGTGAAAGCAGGAACATCTTAAAATAAAAGCTCAGAGGGGCCAGTAGGGAACTAGCTGGCAGTATTCTAGCTTTGAAAACATCTTGTGGGCCAGGTTGCTCTTACTGAGGAGGACGATTTAGATTCATAAAGTTAGGTGTAAGGTCAAGTGCTCAAACACATCAAACTTACAATGACTGCCTTAAGTATAGTGTGTGTATTCACTTATGGGCAGGGTGGGGGTCAATGTTTTTTGGGGTTTAATCATCATTCAAGAAATTAGGAATTTGAGGGAGGGACAGCAGATCAGGTCCCAGCCCTGGCAATACACTGTAGATTAAATGTGTCTCAGTCAAGGCGAGGGGAATTATCTTATGACGCTTCCTTTCCACTGAGCACTGAAAGAGGACATACAAGTGCTCACAGAACTTCACAACAGGAGGTTCTTGATGCAGAGAAAATTATAGAAATTAGAGGAAATAGAAGTTATTGACTTTAGTTAGAGAGCATGAATTTGTGACCTACCCTGGTTAAACTTAGAGAATAAACTACATGATTTAATGGCCCCCTTTAGGAAATAAATAATTATTTTCTTGTATTTATGTGATTTTTTTGTACCAAACTCTCCAAACTTCCCACTATTGTTGTCACTCTGATACACAGGTCCAGAGGGACTGGTACAGTTCTTCTAATCTTACTTCTCTCTTTTATTTCTGCTCATCCCATCTTCTCTTCTTACACAAATAATCCTATTATCAATTTTCAGCATCTGCATTATCAGAACAACCAGATTCTATTCACATGTCAGAGCACTGAGCAATTCAAAAAGCAGTGGCAGTCAGCCCATTACACAGTTATAGTACTCCAGGATCTATTTCAGCTCCCATTAGGTTTGCAAATGAGATTTTGACTGCTTTGACTTACAATTCAGGGCAAGTAACACACTAGTGGTGGAAACCATACTGCAGATACAGTGGCACCAGGGCAGCAAATACACACAATATCGAGGAATAAAAGCACAGTTTGTCACCAATCCTGTGACTGTACCTGTACTTCTGTTGGGCACAACTCCCCGTGTTGCACCCAGTGCCACCGGCTCCGCACAGCCCCATTTTGTGCTGTGCCGTGTGACCACTCCCCACGCACAGAGGCGGAGCAGTGCTCCTTGAGCTGCTTCTCCAAACAACAACAGGGACGGGAAGGACCAGTGAAAGGAAATTCCCAATGACAGCGTCTTTATTTCTCCCCGATAAAGGGTCAGAGCACAGCAGAGATGTTGCAGGGTCAATGACATACTGAAGACCTCACAATAAAAAAGGGACACTCTTGCAAAGTGCAAGAAGGGACAGGACCGCTTGACATCTTGTGCTGCTGCACATAATTAGGTATCTCAGACTTAAACAGCCAGATTTTCTGCTAAGCTTTGGGACAACCAAGAAGAATCAGGTTATACCTGCTGACATTAATTTTACGACTGCAATGCAATCCAATCTGAGTGGTCAGATTGGAAACCTGCTCCCCATTGTGTCAGAGCTGGATTGCTAATCTCCTGGTAATTTTGCCAGGCACATCCTCTCCTACTGATTCCTGGAAAGAGGGCGTATATGTCATTTCTATTTATTCATTAAGATCCTCATCATGTTAGACAAAGTGGCCACAAATATGCATGTAGATATATCATGTACCCAAAAACATGGTTTGGATTCTGTCCTATATAATCCTTTATAAATTAAAAATATCAGCTGAGGTGGGAAGATTGTGTTTTAACTCACATTTTAAAGGCAGCTAGTACTTTTGCTCTTCATCAACTACTTCAAACACCTTCTACAAAAGCAGTTTGACTTACTGGCCATGCATTGCAAGGTGGGACATACTTGTTGTTTTAAAGTCAGACAGGAAGCAACAGCCCCCAGAGAAAAGTTTGGCTGTCCAATATTCACCTTTCTCAGAAATGAACTGTCATTTGACTAAGGAACACAAACTTCTAATAGAGAAATAAAAAAACAACTGAAAGTTAAATTTTAACCAAGTTAAGTACTTTAAGGAAAAAAACAAATCCTATGTAGTAAGATGTAGTAAATGTAGTAAATGTAGTAAATCCCTCTTCCACACAGGAAAAAAAAAAAAATTTTAAAGTTGTGTGTCCCGTAGGAGTCAATGACAACTCAAGGCTTGACCTCGGCAAGCTGTCAGCCTCCTGAAGAGAGATGGAAAACTGTGTAAACCCTGCTGCGGCGGCTTCTGTCGGCGGGGGTTTGATGCAGCCGTCGAGACCCGTGTGCGAGCGGAGGGCGCACCTTTGGAGCCGCAGTTGTTTTTCCACGCGGGAACAAACCTCCCGCACCACGGCCCGTGTCTCCCGTCACGGGGGTGCCACCGCCGCCCGCGGGTCACCGCACCGCCCGCCGCCCCCCGCTCTGCCCTGAAAGCCCCGTGAGGGCTGCGGGGCTGGAGAGAGGCACCAAGGAGAGATGAGGAGATGTGCCCTCCTCCTCCAAATTCGCGGTCCTGCGGCCTTTCTGTGCCCAGAGGCAAGAGTGGCCGGAGCGGACGCCCATCCCGGGGCTCCGGTGCGCGGCGCTGCGGACGGACAAACGGGAGAGCCTGCACGGCGCCCGGGGCGTGAGGAAAGTCGAGGGGGACAAGCGGAAAATAAATAAATAAAGACGAAACTCTCCTTCTGAAGGCGGACACATTGTGGCACAGTTTTCCTGCGGCGGCGGGCCCGGTCCGACAGCCCCGGTGCTCGGCGCCCGCCCCCCAGCGCCCCGCCCGGAGCGGGCCCCCCGCTCCCCCGAGCGCCCCGGCACGGCTGCGGGACGGCGGAGCACCCCCGGCCCGGCCCCGCACGCCGGTCCCGCTCACCTCATGGCCCAGCTCCCCGGGCGCCGCCCGCTCCCCCAGCGCCGGGCCGGGGAGCGCAGCGCGGCAGTGGCGGCTCCTCCCGTCCCCGCGGCGCTGCCCGGCCCCGGGGAGACGCCTGGCGGCGGGGCGGCGGCGGGCGGGACGAGGGAGGGCCGGGACGAGGGGCGGCCGCGCCGCCTCCCCTCCCCGCTCCGCCCCTGCGGGACGCCGGGACGGAGCGGGGGGTGAGTCCCGGGCGGAGCGCGGGGACGGCCCGGGGATGCGGCCCCGCCGCCGCCGGTGCCCGGGCGCTCGCTGCGCGGCGACGCTAGCGGGAAGCTCCTTCTCAGGGGAGCTTCGGGTCCCGCGGCTGTCGATACCGTCTCTGCCGTGGCCGCGGAGTTGCCTGTGCTTGTGAAGATCCACAGAACGTCCTGACCTGCACTGCTGGTGATTAGCAACTTCCCAGGAAGGCAACTCACAACATTTAGAATGTCCTGCACGCACGTCCCGGTTTTGCTTCCTTTACGTGGGGTTCAGGGACAGACTCGCACCCCAGCAGGCGTGCACCTCCCCTGAAGCAACCAGTGTCTGTTTCTTGTACTGTCACGGGTCAGCCCAGAGGAGATGATTCCACCTTCTCCGTTACCACCAAGCTGGATGGGACTTTGAGCAACCTGACCTACTTAAAGATGTCCCTGCTCAGAGCAGGCATGGGATTGCACCAGATGATCTACAAGGCCCCTTCCAACTCAAACTACTCTGTCGTTCCATGAGCCAGTGTGGATTGCACTGGGTGATTCAAGTATTGGCTCCTCATGATATAAATGAGTAAATTCTGCAAAAGTTCGACACCATTGGGGTTCAGCAGAGGAGGGAAATTGAGACGGGCGTCACTAGCGCAGGGTGTGCAATGTGAAAAGGTGACACCAGCAGTGTCATTCCCGGCGTTTCTCCATGCGGATTGCCGCGGGCTGTCCTGCCCTCTAGTGCCTGCAGCGCCCGCTCCCTCCGGCCTCTCTCGGCTCCCTCCTGCACTCACGCACCCAGGAGCTGCAGAGCCCCGTGCACCCCCCGTGCCCCGTGGGTGCAGAGCTGTCCACCCTGCGTGCCTGCCGGGGACAGCTGCTGCTGGGAACACTGACCCAGCAACGACACGGTGCTGCTGCAATGTAGCACAGGCGTACTTCTGTGAGGGGGACGGCCCCACCTGAGGAACTGGCCTGTGAACGGACAACTAACTAACTACACATGTCAGTGAAGGCACATTTTGTCAGTCATGTCTGGGACTACTTCCAGTGAACCGGCAGGAAAGGACGATTACAAAGAAAACCGAGACTGGACTTAGCGTATAGCTCCAGCCCCTCACCTCCAGGAGGGGCTCTAAGAGAGGATGCTGAGGAGGATTTTGCACAGGCAGAAAATCCCAGGGGCAGGTAACTCTGGACTTGGAAAGCCTGAGGAACAGCTGCTTTGGCCCTATTACCTGCTGAGATGTCCATTCAAGTTTGTGAGGAAAGGAAAGACTAACATGAGTCAAAAACAATTTATTTAATTGCTGTAGTAACTACCTTTCAAAATAAGGAAAGTAAAGAAATATTGTTCCAAGAACATTATCAAAGCATTTGCAAAGATTATTAAGAGTCTCTCAACATCCTTCTCATGACCTTCTAGCACAGGGTGTGGGACAGCATTACTTTTCAACTGTAAATCTCCCAGGTTTTGATGGATTGGATTGTATAAAAGGAGACAGAATTTCCATGCCATTCATTGCACTAGTAACTTCTCTCTTGATTCTAGCAGCCTGAAATCAGCAACTCCAGCATACAGAAAACATGTTTTAATGCTCTACTGTTGCTTAGGTTCATCCTTCAGCATGGCTAGGGCACAATACCTGTAAATAGATAGGAATTAATTCCTTATTTCTAAGCCACTGGTCTCCATTTACTTGATGACTTGCCTGTTTGTTACTCAGTTTCCAAATCTGCTGCTCCTTCTTGACCTTATTCTTCTAACTGGAATCTGAAGCCTCTTCCTCAGCAACAGGTTGGTCAGTCTCTTCTTTCTCAGCAACAGGTTGGTCAGCAGCATCCTCCTCACCAGACATCTTGGGAGCTCCATCTGTTGCCCCGGGCTCATCAGCAGGTGCCTTTGTTTGAGCAGCTGGAGGTGGACGGCTAAATTCATCTAAGCGTTTTTCCACCACCATACAAATCAAAGCTGAAACAGAGATAGCCACCATTTAAACCACAGAGGAAAAACCCTACAATTTGAGAATTTTTTTTATATATATTACTGAACTATAAATCCCTAAAGAGGGAAATAACCCTGAAATAACTCTGAAAATGAAGAAATTTGTAAGGACTGGAGCAAGACAATGGTATCTGGTTAAAAACTTAAACAGATTTAACAAGAATACAATAGATATTCTCATCACTATTATATCCTGCAGCAACATTCTCTTTAGGATGTTTATTCAGTAGTCACATACAATATTTTTTTCTTAAAGAAGAGACATTTCCCTTCCTTCTGATGAGCTACATGAAGAAGTGACACTTGAGTGTACATGTATCAGCATAAAATACCTAACACACCAGCTTTAATTGTCCAAATCATATTATAACTTAACAAGTAAAATTCAGGGTCCTAATTAAACTAAAAATAAACCAAAGGAAGCAAACATACTTGTAATACAAACCCAAAATCCCAGCAAGAGGAAAACTATAGGAATGAAGATGTTATGCAAGTGTAAAAAAGTGGTTTGATCTAGGAGCACATTGCTGAGCACAGATATACCATACTTTTGTGTTTCTACACAAGACAGAATCCAGGTTTTTCAGGTGTTTCAACTACAGCCTCTAAACTAATAAAAGAGCCCAAATATTTAGCTTGAACTGGCCAAAGAAGACTGATATTTCAATCTATTTCAAAAGCAAGGACATGATTATCGACTGATAAGGAGGTAAGCCCTTGTTTTGATGAAAAATATTGGTCACCTCGCTTCTCAGTCAACCATGGCCCACCATCATCCTCCTTTTAATGTAGGAAAATAATCCATAGCTCCATGAGCTCACACAACAAATTAAGACGCTTTCATGGTATACATGTGGCAACACACAAGCTGGGCTTTTCTGTTCCCACTGGCACAATCAGGTGCACTACAGAGAACACTACAGCAGTGTAACACAGAGGAAGTAGAAGCTTTATAGCCAAAAAAAAAATTGTGTTCTTTAACCACTCTGTTCTTGACATAAGTGTTGTATCTCCCAGCATTAACAAACCTCAAACAGTATAAAGTCAGAAGAGAGTGGATAGTGCTGCATGACTGACACTTCCATTATTTCAGCTGAAAATCAGTTATCTAGTTGTCTGTAGTAGTTTTCCAACATTAAAACATGTTAATATATTAAAAAAAAACAAACCAAATCAACAAACAAATGCAAACAAACAAAACTCCCAACACAAAAAACCATGGAGTTTTTCCTAAAATGACACTTCCTACCTTAACCCACAGTGACCATATAAACGTGACATTTGTTCTGACCAGCAAAAAAACAATCAAGAACATCAGGCAGCCCAGATTACATTCCAGGATTTGGTAACTTACAGTCAAGCATTGTTCTTCCCAGAACCTTCTTCTGTAGTTCTTCCTCCACTTCTGACATCAGCCATGGAAGGAATTCTGTCTCAATATCTGTCAGAATTTAGGAGGAAGAAACAAAGGGAAAATGTCACTTTATAAAGGATGACCAACAGGACTTGGTGGCTGTTTTTTATTTGCTACAACAATTAAGGGATGACACCCCACGCCCTGCCAAAAGGCACTTGTTCTGTAAAAGTCACATGAAATCTCTCAGATGTTTTTTTTCTTATCTCCAGCTTCTCTTACTGAGGTTCATGATCATTATAGATTCAGAGTCCTCTCAACTGCAGTTATTTTCAAAGAGGTCTGTCACCCTTGAAGGGCTCAGCACAGACGAGATACACAGTCATGTTCTAGTGAGATCCAAATAACTATCCTGAACAAGTCAGAAGAATAACATTTCCTGCCTTGCTTTCCAAAGACATTTGGCTTCTGGTCTGCTGAAGGCATTTGTTCTCTCTGACTAAGGAGCTCTTGCTTACTTATGTATTTCTCAAATGATACTTTTTGAACACTGTGATCCCAAAGCCTGCCCTGGTTGCAAAACACATTCAGTTTCTGCATTGACCTCATTACTTACCCTGGAGAGAGTGTAACCATTCCCAAGCTGTGGTCTGTGCCAGTGTGGAGACTGGTGAAGTGGAGTGTAGCAAGATAGCTCATAGGAAATGCTGCTGATTCTAAGGGCTTGGAAGTCACTGATATAGAATTCCAAAATTACTTTCAGGGCCTAATTCTAATTGACTAATTTTTCACTTGCTTTGATAATCATTAAAAAATATTCAGAATAACATACTGATTTCTTTGTCTGCTCTATAAAAATACATGTACTTCAGTTTGGATCTCTCTCCCAATCCTAACGACCCATTTATTTCTGTCTAGCTCCAAAGTAGCTCTTCTCATTGTCACACTGTCAGCTCTTGCTTATTCTTACTATTTGTACAGATGAGCAATAATGTTTTTTGTGTTCAGTCACAAATGTAAATGAATAGTCTTATGACATTATTCTAAATAATAGGATAATATGCTATGTTTCATGGTTGTTTTGAGCTTTATATAACTTTGCTCACATATTTAAAAAAAAAACAAAACAAAACAAACCTCTTTCTATAGGGTCATAAAAAAATCCACTGTCATGAAGATTGTTGAAGACTGAGGGAATGAGATCAGCCAGGTAACGCTGAGCAAATGCCCGAGCTGCAATTTTCTCTGCAGTCTCTTTCTGTTTCCACAGCTTTTCCAGGTGCTCCAGCCTGCGACGTTCCTGTCAAGGCAATTATGCATGTAAAACTTAGAGGCCTTTAGCTGCGACTCCTTTGATCTAGATTTTGAAGAATTATCACAGTGTGTGTCCCATAAATAGCAAAGATAGTATGATCTCTACCTGGTATTTCCAGCCTCTAACTTCCACTGAAATTCCTCACACGAAAGAGTGCTTGAAAGCAAGTTTGTACTTTATCTATGGAGTATTAAAATACCCCAAATTACAAACACATTTCTGTAGTATTCCTTTTTTGAATTTGACAAGTCTGTAAAATAAGGGCATCGCAGCTGGCCAAATGAAACCTTTTCTGATGCCTTAGTATACATTAATCTCATGACTTTTTGCTTTATTATTGCAGATCAAGCTGGTTATTTGCCTTGGAATACGATGAAGTTCAGATAAGTATTTCCCAAACTTTTTATTTTCCAATATTATATCATATTGCAAGTACCAAAAGATTAAAACTCAAATTGGTTCAGGAAACCATTAGAAAACACAATTATACAAGGCTGATTAATAGTAAGTAATTAACACTTGCCTTCTCTGTTTATTCCTATTTACTAAACATTACTAATATGGCATGATACTTTGCAATCTTGAGATGTGCACACAGAGTAGAGCATGCATTGTGTGTGAAAGACCAGGGGGTGTCTCTCTTACTTCCAAGCACTCTGACTATTTGTTTAGCACTTATTATAACGAAAAGCCTTAAGAAACAGCTGTACCAGGTACAGAAGAAAATGCTGTTGGTTTTGACCTTTTGACCAGGTCAACTACACCAAGTCACTCAAGCATGACAGCTCCAAATAAACACAACAGTGTGGTGCTGTTGTATGAGAGCAAGTGGCAGAGTGCAGCTGTATGTCATAAAAATGCTTTAAGGTACGTCAAAGCTGACAGTATCCTTTTGGGCATACCCAGCTTATATCACAGGCTGTTGTTCAGCACTGGAAATGTTTTTCTCCTTCTGACAGGAAGTCCCTTAGGAAGTCCTACCTTCTCCTCTCTGATTCGCCTGTCCTGCTCTTCCAAGCGCTGTAACTCAGCAAACTCTGCATTACGCAGCTCAGCAAAGGCACGCTGATGTGACCACAGCTGGGACAGCTCTTCTTCTTCCATGACTTCCAGCAAAGCCTGCTCAACTGTTTTGCCAACCAACACCTCCAGGATCGGCTTAACTTCAATATCAAAGTCAAACAACTGAGGGTGAGAGTCAGAGAAACAGAGAGAAAAGTCTCTTGATCACAATTACTCTTAACAAGGATTGGCAAGGAGAAAAGGAGGATGAACAAAGCCCTTGTACTGAAGTCAGGCTGGGGAAGTGCAGGTGGGGGACCAGTGTCAGCTAAGGCACAGAGAATCATGAGTGCTGCTGGGGGTGCGTGGGATGGCCTGAGTGGGATGGCCTGAGACACCACACAGCCTCCCATAGCCCCTGTGGGGACTGCCAGGGGGAAGGTGAGCACTCGCCTAGACCGTATTTCTGTGTTCCCAGTCCCTTCTTGGGCTGGACATGTTTTACAGAAGAAAGCATTTCTCAACACTGTATCACTTAGCTGAAAGCAGCAGAACCCATGCACATGGCAACACATCTTCCTTAATTTTGCACTTAACCTCAAAGCAAACCTTGGTGAGTTGGCTTTGGGTGGTTTGTGGGGTTTTTTTTGGCATGTTCCGTGAGGATTCGTTCCTTTCTGTTTCTACTTCAATTTTGTATCAGAAATGTGTTTTGGATGGAAGAGATATTTTGACAGCACTTGTGGACCTGACTTCATACCTCTCCTTTTTCTATTTGAGTGGCCACATCTTTTCCTGATTTGGCTGGTATGAAGAGTGGAGTGGGAGGTCTGTCCAAAAATTCATCTGTTTGACACTCTCCATCAACCTCTATTATCCGATCACTAATCTCTTCCAAATACAGTTCTAGAAACAAAAGCACAATGAATACTCAACATGGGATTCCTTTCATTTTAGCTTTCAACTGTTTTTGATGACTCTATATTCTGAATTACATCCAAAGACTGCAATAAAGTGCTTTCTATAAAGTTAGAAAAAAGGCCTCTCAAAACATAGGTCAATTTGCTGCAAAGGCCATCTGATGCTGTGTTCTCTGTAATGTCAGGTGCACTTCATGGAAGTGATTCCAAAAACAGTAGTTCACCTTAAGCAAAAGTTTTAAACCTTCCATTTTAAGCATATATGAAATTTCTCTAATTATACTGAAAATGGAAAGAATAAATGAAGCAGTCTTGACTAGTATTCAAGAATGTACACTGAAAAATAGACCTTCTGGGAAAATGTCACTAATTGGACAAGTATAGAACCTCT
This sequence comes from Agelaius tricolor, assembly GCF_023055355.1. Taxonomy (NCBI): domain Eukaryota; kingdom Metazoa; phylum Chordata; class Aves; order Passeriformes; family Icteridae; genus Agelaius; species Agelaius tricolor. The sequence continues at coordinate 53,444,591 of NW_027269261.1, forward strand.
GATTCCAGCATCCTATGATTTTAAACTGTGTGATTCAACCAACTTCATCACCAATTTAGCAAGTGAATATAGATCAACAAGCTTTTGTTTTCAGACAGATATAAAAAATCTGCAGCCTTTTACCTGTCTGCACGTGAACATGTACTCTGCCCTCCACAGGCTCCGGCGTTCCTGGTCGAATTTGCTCTTGTGTAAGCCTTCTGGCCGGTGTGTGTTTCTGTGCTCTCCTCTGCCTTTTAACCTCAAGGGTAAGGGGCTCGGTACTCTGAGCAGGGGTGAAGAAGGAAGATACCCACAAAACAGAATACACTTTATACTTGAAAATGATATTCAATTGCCTCTACAGAAAAATGAAGGTTGCTCTTTGATCTTAATGATAGCTATCTAGTATTTTGGATTTACTTTCCTGGGTCCTGGCCCTAAATTTTCACAGACTTAAAGACTGTATGGCATGAAATTAATAAGTTATGCTAGCTGCCTACAGGCACATAATAATGGCATCTCATGCTAAGAGTAATAATTAATTATTTTCTTATTTGAAAGTGAATATTGTATACAGAACTTTGTTAGATAAAGTATATTAAAATGGTATGTTTTCAAATTTTGAGAGGTCAAATGGACTTAAGTCCAGTTATCATATTATGAACAGAATTGCCTGCTAGGTAAAAATTATAGACCAATTATTGCTGATGAAACAAAAGAAACTCATAATAACATTTAAATTCAGTATTCTACTTATAGATTGAGATAAACATCAGCTTTGAACTTCTTAAACAAAACTTACATAAAATTCACTCTAAGAAATGAGTGAACTGAACAACACAAAGCTATTTTCAAACAGTAGCTTTTAAAATATACTGCTTTAAATTCATATATGATCAAATTATCTTTGTAGAAATATTCTCTGAAAACAAAGTATCACATTTGGGTGGGATTCCGGGCAACCTGGACCAGTGGAAGTTGTCCCTGCCCAGGGCAGGGGGTTGAAACTAGATGATCTTCAGGGTCCCTTTCAACTCAAGCCATTCTAAGATTCTATGATTTACTATCATATCAGGATATAGCAGTAATAAAAAAAAATACTTTGGCATCCTCACAAGCAGCTTTTGCATACAGCTGGACCATTTAGCTCTGCTTCTGTGGTAGGATAGACCAAAGTCTATTCCACAACTCAACTTCCCAAGAGCTGCAGTTCCCCCTGATGACACCTTGCATATGATAAAAGATTATCAAGTAATGACTTGTGTTCAGGACCATTACCCTAAAGAAACAGAGAAAGAAAATAAAGTCATCGAGTATTTAATGGGGAGTAAAAAAATCAGAACTGCAGAAGTTCGTATGAAACTGAGTGTTTTAAAGAAGAGCTAGAAACAGTCACAGGCTGGTTTAACTGGAGAGCCTGTGACTACGTGAAACATTGAAAGTTAAATTACAGCTTCATTACAGATGAGGAACAGCTTCGCCGCCCTACCTATGGCTTTCAAACAAAACTGTAGCGTGATGCACTTTAGCGAACCCCCCTACCTGCGGTGGGGCAGGACGGGCGGACAGAACGTTTCCGCGCACCACTCTCGGGTCGATCATGATGTTGCCGTAGCGCACCTTCTCCCTGCGGCACAGCACACACAGCGCCGCTTGCGGCTTCCCCCCGGCCGGCGGGAGAAAGGCAAGGCTGCGCTCCTCGGGGAGGGAGCTGGGCCCAGGGGAAAGGCGCGGAAGGCAGCGGGGCAGCGGCCCGCCGGACACCGGCACTCACGTCTCGGCGGCATTGGACTGCTCTCGGTACTTGGGCCGGAGGGGCAGGGAGCGGGGCTGGCTGGAGAAGCTGTAGGGCCCGTCGGCGGCCGCTTGCACGGGCCCCATGGTGGGCTCCATGCTGCGGCTCCGGCTCCGCGCGGCGCGGGCGCGCCTGAGGGAGCGCTAACGGCGTCCGTCTCCCGGGCAACGCGCCGCGCGTGCGCGGGCCGGCGGCCGCGGGCCGCGCGGGGCGTCACGGAACGGCTGGGGCTGGGAGGCTCCTTAGGGATCGTCCGTGCACAGGGACACGTCCCGCCAGAACAAGGGTGCTCCAAGCCCCATCCAGCCCGATCTCGAACACTTTCAGGATGGGGGATTCATAGCCTCTCTGGGCAACCTGCTACAGTGCCTGCTACCACCATCCCAGCAAACAATGCCTTCCCAATATCTAATCCAAATCTACCCTCTTCCAGTTTGAATGCGTTCCCCCTTGTCCTGTCACTACATGCCCTTGTAATAAGACCCCCTCCAGCTCTCCTGTCGGCTCTCCGGTACTGGAATGCGGCGGTCAGGTCACCCCGGAGCCTTCCCTTTGCGGTGTGCGGCCCTCGCGGAGCTGTTCCGCCGGGACAGAGGCCAGGCCTGGGGCCGTGCCGGCCCGCCGGGCCCCGGGAAAGCGCCGCCGTCACCCACAGCGGCTCCGTGCTCACTCGGCGGCGCTGCGGGCCCGCCCCGGCCGAGGCAATGAGGGCGTCGGACCGCGAGGTGTCACCGTCCTCCCGCCGCCTCCGAACAACTCCCCAAGGACTCGCAGCTTCCCAGGGACACGCGAGGTGCCCTGGCGCTGGCGTGGGGGGACGCGAAACCCTGTTGGGTGGCATGCTGGTGGCTTCAGTACCGGCGTCCTGGAAGTAGCGGCTCGAACAGCTGCACCCCACATTTGTGTTTTCCACGTAAGCTGGAGATTTGGATCCTGTAAAGGTGTGCTATGATGGCAGAGAGAAGATGAGGTGAGTCCTCAGTATGCTGTCCCACCCGTGGTGAGCTGCGCTCCCTGCCAGGGCAAATCATGAGAGCGTGTTTTCAGCCTCTGTGAAAAATTTCCATTAAGAGAAACATAAAAGCGTTGAAGGGTTACTGATACAGTGATAGCCCTTTTTTTTTAACCTGTGTGGGTAGGGATATGCCTTGATTCTTTTAACAAGACTTAGCATATAAAATAGCCCCTACCCTTTGTTTCTGAAACCTTTGGTTTAAATATAATTTTTATTTTAAATTCTATTTATTTCAGCTCAGTTATGTTAATGCTGCAGACATCTGTGCTCCACTGCAGCCCTGAGTACTTCACAGGAGGCCTCAAAAGCATGGGGAAAGCTGTGGAGCAGGAGAAACTATTTGAAAAACAATTTTGAGAAACCCACCCTGAATAAAAAATACAAACAAACAAAAGACCCTCAAGAAACAACAAATAAACAAACAAAAAACCCCTATTGAGGCAGTCCTTCAATATTTGCTTGTGTCTGGGCAAGCAAAGTTAATGAATGGGTTCTCAGTCCAGCCAAGTCAGAGCACTATGGTCCTTAAATTTGACCTGAGCCAATACAATCCTTTGATTTTGGAGACCTGACTCATATTTTCTGAAAATTTAAGTTTGGCTATAGAGTTGGCTATACAGCTTTTAGACTGGGGACTTGAAATCTGGGTAGACCTTTCCAGGATTGCTATGGATCTGGTGTTTCTCTTCATGTGAAAAACAGCTGCAGCATAGTCTAAAAAATGTCAGTCTAAAGCTGTCCAGAGCATACTTGCTGAATAAGCCTAGAAATTTGGCTGGAATGGACTGGATAGGAAGACAACAAGAAAACAGCCTGTAACCACTGGAGCAAAGATTTCTGAGGAGTTGCCTGTTCCTTATTGCCCACAAATCTAGTGAAGATGAAGGTGTTGCATCACAAGTTCATTTTGTTAGGCTGGCCCCAGCTGGTGTCTCACTTTTTGGGAGAATTTCTCATTCACCTGATATGTTCATTGGTTGAATGGCAGCAGCTCTCCTCTTTATCTCTGTGAAACACTGCTACCTCCTGAGTTACCAGTTCAGTGCAAAGGTCTCTGCAGGTTTATAAGTGACAGAGCCATTCCCAGAAAAAAAGGCAGCTTTTCTCCCTTGCCCTCTTTTATGCTGTTTTTTTTGTTGTTGTTGTTGTTGTTGTTGTTGTTGTGGGGGTTTGGTTGTTTGTTTGGTTTTTTGTTCTTTGGGATTGGTTTGGTTGGGTTGGTTGGTTTTGTTTGGTTTGGTTTGGTTTTTTAGTGTGGCTTTGTGGGTTGGGGGGGTTGGGGTTTGTTTTTTGTTTGGTTTGGTTTGGGTTTTGGTTGTTTGGTTTTTTTTTTAATACCTGGTGAGTTCTGAACACTTTGTGTCATCACAAGACTGAGTGGAGCAGGGTCCAAAACCACATTGATTATAATCAGATTCCTGCCATTTGTTGCTTTCTGGATCTTACAGTCACAATGGCTTTTTCACATATTCTTTGTAGGATTTTCTTGGACCTGCACAATTGCAGTGCCAGAGGTGCTGCCTGGGAAATGGGCCTAGCTAGCAAGGAATGAATCGGCCCATCTCCCATATGGCAGCTAAGAAAGGTCTTCTGAAGTGCCTTCAGCTGACTTGAAAGCTGCAGAACGAGGGTTTTATCTCCTTCTAGGTTTGCTGTGGGTCTGTTAAAAGGCTTTGAACATACTTGGTTTTTTGTTTGTTTTCATAAGAATTTCCTGGCATTCTACCATGCCTTATGGCATGCCCTTGGCTTTCTTTTTTTGGATGTGAAACAAGTTTATTCACAGCAAAGCAAATGTGAAGGTGTCAGTGTGTAGTAACAGAAGATGCACACCCACTCTTTCCTGCAGTACTTGGGATGCATCTGTAACTAGTGAATGACACCTTGAAATACAATATGAGGGATCTGCAGTGCTGAGCCTGGGTCTTCCTGGGGCCCTAGCTTGGATGTTGCTAGACTGGGAGACCTTCTGCCACAATTCATTACACAATACAATGCTGAGCAGACTAGCTGAGTCCAGTTTCCACCTCCTTAACTTTCTGCAGCATTTCATAATAAGAAAGGAAGGAGGTTTATGGATCTAGGCATAATGCTTAATTGTCCAAAAGGACAGGGAGACAATGCTAGAGCATTGTCTTCTGTCTGGAGGGGGACCATGGCTGCTTATAAAATCACAGGAATGCTTCCCTGGTGTAAAACTGTGTAATTATATGAACTTTGGGCTAGATTTGGTTCTCCATGGTCCTGAAATGGAACTTTAATCTGTGAGTCTTACCCCCTTGAGCCTACGGTTAAAGGCGTGGATCTCCCAGTCTTGGAAGCAACTCTGATTGAGGCCAAAATGCCATTGCTTTCAAGTAGACATCAAAAATCACAGAGCAATCTAAACTGAAAAGGACTCTGGAGGTCTCTAGTTTAACCCTCTTGCCTAAGCCAGGACAAATTTAAAGATAGATCAGATTGGTCAGGGCCTTCTCCTGCCAGCTTTTGAAAATCTCCAGGGATGGAGATGCTTGAAATAGACTTGAAAATCCCAGAAACCATCATGCCACTGCTAATCAATGCCCTGAGATGTCTGATGGAAATACAAAGAACACCAACATGGAGAGCTGTCAGTGTGACTGCAAAGATGAAAAAATCACAGAACCCAAGTGGGGTGTGTGTGTGTACTGTTTGTCCTGATTCTGTGGGAGAACAATTAATAGAAGTGCCCTGAAACCTGTTTCAACTTGCTGCAGTGACATGATCAAAGAGAATTAGTAAATACTGTGTCAGTATTATATCACTAGTGTCAGCCATCCTGCTGATGGTGTCTTTGCTGCTGTTCAGGGGTGCTGGGCTCACTGCATCAGAAATAAACGGGCCTGGTCCCAACAGGGAAATGCTCAGCTTAAAAAAATTATAATATGCCATCTTGAGAGTTTTGACAGATGAGAGACACAGAAGGAAAAATAAATACCGGAGCTAAACTTGAGTTCTGCTGGTGCCATCAATATTTTTTTAATAAGGGTTGTTAAAAATGATACATAAACATTAATAGAAAAGAAAGGAGATCCTATCACTCATATCTTCAACCCAAATTATTCAGCTTCCTTTTCTGTGTAGCGGCACAGCTTCCTCTTGACTCTGGTTCTGATTTTGTGGGGTTTGGCAGGACTGGAAAGTTTCAGTTCTCAAGACCTTAATTTCTCCAACACAAGTGAAAAAACAGAACTTATTAATCATGGTTTACAGCCAAAATTTACAAGGCTGTTTCCCCTACACTTCACCCTCTGACTCTCAGCACCATTTTCCCTAGGTTGCCCTTCCTCCATGTTCCCCACAAGCTTTGTTTTTCAGTGTGCCTGCTCTTCAGGCTGCATTCTTTGCCACCATGTGCTTTCAGAGAGAGTGACTAGAAAAATTATGAAAGGGTGATAAATACCTAGAGAGTGGAGCACACTGAATTTTAAACTATCATTCATTAGACTATCAAATGGAAAATCAATTGTTGGTGACCTTCCTATTTAAACTCAAATAGACTGTGTGCTGCTATCCTGCTCCAGCCCCTTCTTACCTCTTCCTGTCTTGAACAGGCCCCTCCTTCCCCATCTTTTCACCTCAGGAAGCGCTGCCTCCTTGTTTTGCATCTCCCTGTATTGAGGGCAATGGTACAACTGCACTAAACTTGAAGAGTAAGAAACAAGATAGATCGGCTTCTGTTGCTCCTTCACGGTAGTCTCTGTGGTTTTTCATCTTGATATAAATTGCCCTTTATAACATCTCTGGGAGGCAGATCAGTATCACCCATGCTTAATTTTTGTTAAGTTCGAAAACTGCACTGGGTAGGAGGTCTTTTGGAAAAAGCAGATCCAGATGTTGAACTTCCTAACTATGAGTCTCTGGTCTTAATCTCAAAATCATCCTCCTGATGACCTGTGGAGAAATAGTGGCTGCTCTGCTCTTTCTCACACCCAAGGACTTCTCAAATGCCATGGTGTCTGTAGTTCACAAGATGGGTGTACTCCTCAGAGTACAGCCCTGCAAAGTTGTTGAATGCTGCTGTGGTTGCTTTCTCACCTGGTCACCAGTTGTGCTGAAGAAATCCAGTAGGTGAATCACAGGCACAGCTGCACAGGTGCACTTGCTAAATCTTTATGGTGGAGAGATTTGCATGGCCCAAGACTGTGCAGCAAGCATGTGGAAAAACAGAAAAATCCCTAATGTGTTATAAGAACATCTTCTCTGATCACCTGACTTGGAAACTGCTTGGATTTGGCTTCAAATTTATTTTTTTTAAATACAGTTTTATAATTTTCAGCATAACCTGTGGGATACTGAAGTTGCAGGGCTTGAACATGAACTGTTGCATTTGTCAAGGAAATTGGTGGGAGGTTTGTGGGTTGTAGGAAGGAAGAGTTTTGAGCGGCCGTTGGATCAGTTCTGTAAATAGACTTGTTGGCTGAGGAGCATGTTTTGTTTAGAAAGTGTGAAACCCTTCATAGAAACCTTTTCATATTATTACCTAGCAGAGGAAGCAGAGCTCAATGGAGTCAGCCGTGTTTAGAATTTGTGAACCATTTGTTCAGACTTATGGGCTGCCACTTCAGGTTAGAAACAGAAAATAATCTGCTTTCCTCTCCCTTTGTAGAAGAAAAGGTAGAACTTGGAATGGGTTTCACTCAGAAATGAGATTTAAATTGTTGTATTTATCACAGTGAATGATAAAGACTGATTAAAACAATAAAAACAATGTATTTATAGTAAAAAAAAAATTATAAGATAATTAGCATTCCTGAATAACAGAGAGACAGAAAAAGCAATTTTTTACCTAGCATCCACAAAGAGCTGCAGACAGCTACCTATATGATAGTGAGCTGTCCATATGAGGATTACATCACTTCTCCAACAGTGGTTGCCCTTTCCCATGGATCTTTTTCTCTATCTTGTCAGATTTTTTATTTAAAAATTGCTCCCTCTTCTGCATTTTTAGCTTTCAGAAGGTCCTCTGAAGTTTTCACTCTGTTCTGATGACACATGTGATAAGGAGTGACTGCTAACACAATTCAGAGAAAAATGTAACCAGAAAGCCTACTGAAGGTGGGTTTCCTTTTCCTGTTGTCAGAAATTGTCCTCCTGGAAACACACAATAGCCACACTAACTGTGGTCTGCCACATTGCTACCAGAGTAGCATCATGTTCTTGTTTGTTCAGAGTTCACCCCTGTGATAGCCAAGTGGCCTCACTGTAATAAAAAGTAATCTTTTCTTCTCAGGTTAAGAGACCTGCCAGGGTACAATGGGAAGCTGAAATTGTCACTTGCAGTTTATGGAATAATCTGGTGTGGTGCTGCAGCAAACCACCTGGTCTCCTGTGATGTATCAGCACCAAAACCAGAACAGTCAGTACAGAAATAAGAACTCCTATTCCCAGATAAAAAACAACACAGATGGGGGTTTTATCAGCTGTGATACTTCTTCATGCTGTAATTGGAGACATTTGATAGTAATATTATAAGAGGAACCATACATAAAAACTGTGTAGAGTTCCCTACAATACGGAACTGAGCTATGAAGCAGTAATTTTATTATTAGCTTTTAACATCAGTATTAGCTTTTTAACATTAAAGTGTACATAACCCAGCAGAATCCCTAAACTATCCATTTGGCTTTAGTGTTAGAAGAAATTAGAGATCTAGTTCTAAGCAACAGGCTAAAGAGATACAATCCCATTACAAAAAAAAAGAAAAAAACAAATTCCAAAGTTCTTGGCTTTATTGTAAGTGTCAGAATTGTGGACCACAGTCACATCCTATGGAGTGGTTCAGTTTCAAAAGCAACAGAGTTCTGGGTGGTCAACAGGATGCATTCCCTAATGCTACCTGTCAATGCAGGGTATGCAGTCTTGTCTGTCAGTTACATGATGCCCAAAGAAGAAGATTTCAGGTCCTATTTCATCAAACTGGATACAGTGTAAGGAACTCTGAAGAGCCAAATGCACACACACAAAAGGAAAAGCCAGCTGTCCATGTTGTAAGGAGGTAAATATGAAATACAAAGTGTGGGCAACAAGGTTGGTGTAATTCTGTTCACTAATATTTTTACCATGGGTTTGTACCAGCAAACATTACATCAGTGTGGCATCTTGTGCCTGGGGTACACAGGTAGTAATCATGGGAGGAAGAGACAGAAGAAAGATCTTGTGTAGAGCAGTGGTTCTGTTCTGTGACTGTCTGGAGCAGAACCACTGGTTCTTGGGTTATGTCAAGGCAGCTATCACAGAAAGTGACCATGGCAGTAACAATTCTCTTGTGTATCATTGCTAAGTAACTAGAAATTGTTCTTCCTCAGGTGTGAATTCATTATGTCTTTAGTTTTCACAGTTCCCAGGAATAAGTGCCCTTCAGATAATAGCTCTGAGAAAGGTCAGACAGCTGAGAGGGCTTCTCCCCCAAGACCTTATTTGCAGAGACAGAAAAAAAATTCCCGACAATGCCTCTTCTCAGAGAATATGAGCAAATTACTGAAAATATCCCTTACATCATAGATGATGCATTGCTTTCATGAAGCATAGGGGCAACAGATTATTTTGACTCATTATTTCACCTTAACCTCGTTCCAAATGTCCTTCCATCCTAGCTGACAGCCCATATTTCCATACAACAAGAGATGTGCAGACCACTTGCTGAAATCCCAAAAATTCAAGGACCTCTAGCCATGGAAGGTTCATCCTGAGGCTTTCTATGGTTACAGCTGTGAATTGAGGTCATCACTGGACTTTATGAATTCTATATTTTTTTTCTTGTAGCTTCCTGGGATTTTCCTTCTCTCATTCTGATTCTCTGTATTTACAGAGACTAAAACAAGGCAGAGCATGTGGGTGGGACTGAGGCTAGATGAGTTTTGATGGGACTTATTGCAACAACCAATGCAGATAAGACAGGAAAATGTGGGAGAATTGGAAGGGGTAAACTGAAACTGGCTGACTGAGAAAAGTGGGTTGAGGGATGGAGAGGAAATGAAATTGTGACTTTGAGAGCAAATCAAAGGTTGGAGCTTGTTCAATTAAAAGAGAAATAGCTGGATGAGGTCAGGAATGGAGGCTGGGAATGGAGAGGGAATGAAAATGAGGCAGAGATAAGGGGTAGGGATGGAAAAGATAAAGGTCTGAGTCAGAGTTTTCTATGGTGGGATGGAGCAGAAAGCACCAAACTCTGGGTGGGGGGTAAGCATGAGAGCCTTAGTTCAAGAAGGCTTCTTTTGAAGGCTTAGATGGTGCCTAAAATCCCAAATGTTACTATTCCTCTGGTGGCAGTAAAAATGTCAGCCTTAGATTATAGAGACCTACATTCAAGGTATCTAAATGTATCATGTATGTGTGAGGTGGGAGTCTAAGCTTACATCACAGACAGAGAAGACTTTGGGAAAGGATTTTACAACCTAAGTATCAGGATTTGTATCCACTTTTGATGCCTTAGGAAATTCCTGTGGTCCTAAGATATCCAAATGACTTGAAGGGAAACCTTATTTCAGACAACTGTGTTCTACCTGCACTCAATTCAGTCCCAAGAATCCAGAGAAATGGGACACAGAGAGCCTATGCCTCATCTTCTGCAGACTGTGCAGAAGATAAAGCACAAGCTTACATAAATATAAGCCTTGCATACAGATAAATAAATATATGTGTATACATTTGCATTCTGCACCTGAATATTTGCATTCCTGCAGTCTGAATGTTTGTGAAACCTGCAGGCATGATGTTTCTCTCAATCCTCATCAATGTTTGGACATAGAGTTGATACCATCATCCCTTTTCTGTTAAGTTGCCATCCTAATTCAAGTGGCAGGGAACGCGTTTGCAACTTCTGGGTGCCCAACATGGAAAGAGGTACTCCATGAGGAACTCCTTTGGTCTTCTGTTTTGTTTCAAATCCTAGCAAATGAGACATAGCTATATGTCCAAAACCTGGATGTCTGCTAGGCAAACTGTACTGAGGAATTCCAGAATTAAAATTTTCTCCTTTGCTGGACAACCTTTTTCCTTACCAGTGCAGGTAAGGAAAAATCCTGTGGGGAAGAACAGAGTGTACCATGTGTTTGAAGACAACAGTGGGATGCAAACATAAGGGACTGAATTCAAGCTGCATCACCAGCCTTAATTCCAGCATTGCCTTACAAGGCAATGGCTTGGATTTCCTGCTTTAATATTGCTTTTTTCCCCTCTTCCAGTCCTACCTCCAAATTCACATTTGGAGTGTCTTCATGAAATTTAATTATAAATTCCATGTATGCAGCAAGTGGTGCAATACTGATGATGGAGAAACTTGTGGAGAGTGGGAGGCTGGCTGCCATCATTCAACTCTTCTTCCAAAATCCATCTCCAGTTGACCCAGTTGTAAATGGGTGTTTGATCTTTCTGGCTGAGGAGTCAAAGGCAGCTTTGGCACGGTACTTGTAAAACAGATAACCCACTTGTTGGATATAGGAGTTAAAAGAGTCCTATAGGACTCTTGGAGTCCTGGATAGTTGGTCTGGATCCTAGGATGTGGTAGGGTGGACTGGTAGCATGAGATTAAATCATTTTCTGTACCAAAGGCAGATAAGTAAGTGCTAAAGCAATGTTCTCTACTTCCTGTGCCATTCTAGTCTTTTGAGGTCTCTTATCTGCCTGTATAGAAGAAAAATCACTTCTGTGGAGAGACATGACATGAAAATAATGCTGACTAAACAGTCAAGTCTGAAGGGATGAAGGAAGTCAAAAGTTATCTGTCAATGAGGAGGTAAGTATCTTTTGGGGTCTGTTTGCATTCACATTTTCTTTAATCATGGTGTTCCCTGGACCTCAAGAAATGTAAGAGCAGAATGAGGGGGACTAGGCCACTCTTCTATGCAACTCCTTCACATTAATCCTTTTTTGTTTACAATTTGTAGAGCTTCTCTCTCTTCTTTTTCCTTCACCAATTGAAGGTGATCTTTTCCAAATGGTCCTTCTTATCCAGAAGCTGGAAGATTTAGACTCATCTATACTGAATTTTTAAGCCCAGGTAAGCTTTCTGAGTGCGATTGTCATATATGCCTTAGGACACCTTAGACCTAGAGACTTTCTTCATCTCTGGTGAAGTGACTGGGCTTATTCACCCTGGGTTTTCTGGTGTGGTTACAGAGCAGGCATCTCCTTGGGAGACTTAGTCTTCTCACAGTCAAAAAAGAACAAGTCACTTAACAAAGAAGGAGCTGTATTGGGTTTTGATTACATTTCAAGGTTTGTGTTTTCTGTTTTGTGGCTTCTGAGCCTTTTCACTGCACATGGACTATCTCTTCATACTTCTTGTGCCACGTGGGTAAAGCACCTGTGTTTTTTACACAAGAAAAATATAATTCCACTTAACACAGAACAAGAAGCAATAGGCACAAATTGAAATACAATCAAATTCCATCTGAATTCAAGGAGACACTTTTTCTCTGTGAGTCTGTTCAAACACAGGAATAGATTGCCCAGAGATGTTGTAGAGCCTTCATCTGTGGAAACATTCAAAAACTGTCTGGACACAATCCTGGACAACCTGTTTTATCTGACCCTGCTTGGGCAGTAGGGTTGGACAGGAGTATCTCAAGCCTCACTGGTTCTGTGACCCAGGAGATGCAGATTCTAGAAAAAGGTAAACACCTTTTGCATCAGAGCCCTCTCATTCAGCTTGCTTGGAAGCACAGTGCCACTGTTCAGGTGGCTGAGAGAAGTGTTGTTTTCTCTAGTTGCAGCCTACCAATATGGTCCTTCTTATAATTTCTTCTATCAGGTCAGGCAGCCACCTTCCCTCTTCTCTGTGTCCTGGGAACACCTACACCTGGAAAACATAATTCCTGAGAAGATGGCATGCCATTTTTTATGTGTTTCACTTTTGGAGCAGCATCACCTCTTTGCAGCTTAGCTGCTATTACATGGTAGTATAAGTTGTTTTCCTGTCAGAGAGGGATTTGTAGCCTGCAGCCTCTTACAACAATAGCAGTGATACTGCTGGTCATTTACTTTGCTTCCTGCTACTCAGCTATGCTACATCACTCAAGCAGACATGCAGTACCTGCAGAAAAGGAGGTACAGTACAAGTAGGGCCTGGATATTTTAAAATCAGACAATGGACACTTAAGCATTCATGCAGAAAAATGTTTTATTGTAGTGAAGTTACACAGGAGAAAAATGTCTCCCTGCTTCTGGTTTAAGGCTATGCTGACCCATAAAAGCACATTGCACTTCCAGTCATTTTTACAAGTTTATAAGAACACCACCTACTATTTTCTTTTTTGTCTTTTTTTTTTTTTTTCAATTAACTATAACTATTTAAAGCTGGAATCCAGAATATTTCCTGGTAGGAGTTTTTGTTTGTTTTTTCTTTTTTCTTTCTTGCTTTCTTTCTTGCTTTTCCTTTCTTTGCCCGTCAAGTTTATTTAGTCTAAAAGCACCTCAGGACACATGAGGGTTACTTCATACTTTCCCATGATGACCTCATAGGGCTCTAACCCCAGGCTCAGTGTACAGCACTATGCTGCATAGTGGTCAGATCATTCTTATCACCAGCAAGCAGGAAGATGGAACGGCAGCAGGTACAGGGGGTTTATGGAAGAGTGCTGAAGTGACCTAGATGACAGAATAGCTCTTCCCCCATTAAGGTAACTGCCAACCCACATTTAATGCAAAAATCAGCAAAGCACTGCATCAGCCTGGCAACATACACACATGAAAAATGATACAGGGTCTGTGACCATACAGAAAACAAGAAGGTGAGACAGGTTCTAGACCTGCCAACCTTGTAATTGTCATTTGAGGAAAACAAACACAACACTGTTTATCATCTGCTAACTACTCTTCCCACACAAGAGGTTATGTACAGCATACTAACTTATATTTTTACATAATGATACACAGGTCTTCACCAGCAACAACTCTTGTGGTGAAAGGATGTGACATGTCAAGCTGACTGACACTTCAGAAAAAAATGTTCATGCAGAGCTAGCTTATTCTTTGTCTCTTGAAAGTAAAATCCTACAAATGATTAGTAAGATGTCTATTTTTACAATATTTACTTTGTACAGTGAAAAGAGGAAGGACAGGCTTTTTATACATAGGACTCCTTAGCATACTGGATCTGCTCTACCTCAAAAACCGGCTGGCTGCACCTCTGAGCCACATATTCGAGTTTGTTCTTTTGACAGGACTCAGACATGGCTCTCATCCGGTAGACTCCTGGGGTCACGGGTAAATTTACACGGGAGTTTACTCCTACAGCGATGCTGAAGGTTTCAGTTTCCAGGTAAGGATCCTTTGTTGCAGAAACTCTGGCACTGCGTAGATCCCTCAGATCCATATATGCTGTGTCCTGTGCACTGTGGCTGCATGGATAAGGCAGCAAAACATCCTGGTTTGACGCCGCTAATCTCAGAGTCTGAACCGTGAGATTTTGAGAGGGAACTTTAGCAGCCTGGCAGTTTTTAACAGCCTCTTCATAAGAGGGTGGTCTTCTAGGGTTTTTCTGGTCTATCTCTCTGAACACTTCATCAACTGACCTGAGACGGGGCCTTTGCTGATATTCCACAGGCAATTGTTTGTCATCATTACAGCTGCCCTCCTGGACAATTCTACAGGAGAACTGATCTTCTTTCTTTGTGAAACTGTCCCTCTGAAAAAACATGGGTTTTCCAGGCCCCCAACTCTGGGTTTTTATTAGTGTTTTCCTGCGGTTTGCAAAAGAGAATGACATGGAATGTTTTTTGATCTCTCTGCTAGGTGTACTGCCATTTTCAGTGGCCTTGGTAGAAAAGGACTGAGGCCTATTTAAAAAGGTTTTTTTGGGGCTAGAGGGCGAAACTACGGGGGAGCTGGTGAAAACTGAGCCATCAGAGCTCTCCAGGGAGCAACTGGAGGATGTTTTGGGTAGAGAGTCAGTTGATAATTGTGAAGGTAAGCCTGCAAGACGTTCCTCCAGTGCCTCCATCCATAGCAGTTTCTGCTGAACTGGAAAATTGTCCTCACTTTTGTTTAGCCTTTGTTTCCTTATTGTGTCATCAAGGCAGTTCTGGAAGGACAGGTCTGACTCTGAGTACCTCCTGTCCATTGTGCTGATGTCATTTCTGAAATTAGTCAGGGAAGGGGCAGAGATATTTGTTGGATATTTTCTGCTCACAGTAGCACTCCTTCCTTTGGCCTGCTCCATTTCAGGGGTACAGGGGCTGCCTTCTGCTTCAGGATCTGGGCTGTCATAGGCAGAGTCATTCTGATGAGCTGCACAGAGCTGTTCTGTGGGGAGAAAGCAGACATTAGTTTTCACTGATGAGCTGAGGATGAAAGAGAACTACACAGAGAGAGTTCAGAAGAGGGCTTCAACAATCTTGAACCCTCTGTGTTTCCACAGATATATTCACATATCAAATTCAATAATTTGGCCCAGCAGCCCCAGTTGGTGACAACCCCAGTCCCTTCTCATACCTGTGGAGCTGTCTGTGTGCTCTGGTGACTCCTCAGCCAAGCCACAGGCAGGGAAGGAAATGTCTCCCTCAAATATTTCCATGCAGTTGTTTATGAGGAACTCTACCAGCACTGTCACCTGCACACAGAAAACAGCCCATTTCAGTCAAGACAGATGGAAGATTCTTTCCTCACCCTGCCTGCTATCTTTGTAGGAAGGACAGCACAGAGCAGGTTGGCTTCTGCCAAAATCCTGGCTAAGGGTGAGGTCTAAGAGGTCTAAGGGTGAGACGACCATGGGGGATAAGGCCTGATGCTGCAAACAATAGACAAAACACCATCAGCCACAGCTTTGGCCTCTCTGCCCGAGGGCCCAGGGGTGACAGTGGCCACGGGTGCCCCTTGCCCTCCACATGCAAAGTCTGCAGGAGCTGTGCTGTGACTTTGGGGGCTGCAGGGCAGCTGCTGCTTTTGCTCAGCACCCCCAAGGCCCAGGGGTGCTGCTCTGTTCAGCTGCTGCAATGGCAGTGGGATGGATCCCTAGGATGGCTCTCAATTGCCCCAAGGGAGCGGCTGCTCAGTGAGTCCAGCGCACCTTGTCATTCATCTCCTTCTGCACTTCCAGTGGGAGCGTGCTGTCCGTGCCTGGGCTCAGCATATTTGGGCCAATGCAGATGGCCAGGTTGCTGGAGTCCATCCTGTTGGTCTCAGCATTTTGGCTGATGTGGTGGAGCAGAGAGAGCAAGAGCTTGAGCAAGACGAGGTTTGGTCTCGGCAGCTTGTCAGCCACCCTGTGGGAACACAAACAAAATGTCACCTTAGCTGATGGTGCAGTGGACTCTGCTTCTTGATTTGAGCAAGTCTCCATTAACCTTAGAGCGACACCACTTCCTCCAGAAAGGGGCATGTGTGTGCTCTCTGTATCTTTCAGAAATCCCCAGCTGCAGCTGTGTGGGGTTAATTATGAGACCTTGAATTACAAGGTCTTGACTGAAAGGCAGCATTGCAGAAGTCCATGTCCTGGAATAGATGAGGTGACATCAGGAGATGTCACTGGAGGCTTCCCAACGCCTATGGTTGTGCTGTGGGGCTTTCAAAGCTCTCCCAGTCAGCCCCCACAGCTACTGTTCCTGAAGGGCAAAACACGGAGGTGGTCTCCATGTGCCCAACCTCACCCCCAGCAGATGTGGAGGCTCCTCGTCAGTGCCTGTCCCACAGCACCGTGACTGTGTTAGCTGAGGCACTGCAGCCTCTGCCCTGTTCCTGCATTGGTGGTTTCATAAAGCAATCTGAAGTAACTTCAGGAAGTGCTGCTGCTGGAGCCCTCTAAACCAAGCCCCACAGAGCAATAGCAAGCTGATACAAATGACAGACTTATAAGTGAGACTCCTGATTTTGAAAGACACTGTTGGCCTCTACCAGCTGCTCCATTACATTGGCACTGGTTGCAAAATTTCCTGGTTGAAAAACTTACTCTTTCAATTCTTCAATTTTTTCTTGCTTGCTTGGCTTCTCTAGAGCTTGCATCCATTTCTCATAGAGGTCAGCTGATAGGAGTTTGGAGGGAATATTTCGGAGAAAGTCCTGCAAGGCCAAGAGATTTAGATGAAGTTTTGACACTATCCCCGAGCACAGAGAGAGTGTTACTGTCACCTGGGCTCTAGCTGGTTGACTTGAGC
The DNA here is from genome assembly GCF_023055355.1 of Agelaius tricolor. Classification (NCBI taxonomy): domain Eukaryota; kingdom Metazoa; phylum Chordata; class Aves; order Passeriformes; family Icteridae; genus Agelaius; species Agelaius tricolor. Next base: position 53,461,497 of record NW_027269261.1, read on the forward strand.
TACCTGACCATCAGCACTGACAGAGAAGTACAATGCACAAGTGCATTTGCACTTGTATAGTAACCGGATCCAGCTTTCAGTTGCTTTTCCTTCACTCACAAATCTCACTATTGCTCGCTGGGAGAATGCTGAGCAGGAGGACAAAGTGAGTTTCCTCAGGAAATCAGCAGCCTAACAACTAGGACTGACAATCAGGTAGAAAAGGCCAAACTTCCCTAAGCTTGAAGAATTCAGTCTGGCTTAGTTCTGGCTTTAGCCAAGAGTCCCACCTAGATCAGCTCGGAGCACTGGATTGGTCCTGTGCATATTAGCAGTGTCCTCCTCCAGTGTAGCTCAGAATTCCTCACCTTCAAAACCACTGCCAGCAGGTGCACAGATTTGCTTTTCAGATCAACATTCCCGCCTTTGTTTAGGTCCTCCTTCAACTCCTTTCGTGCTTTCTCATTGGCAGTTTTTCTGAATATCCCTTCAGTAGAAGGTCCTTTCATATATAATATGGCTAGGAGATCCTGCAGGGAAAAAATCAGACAGGAATGGAAGAACAGTTACATGGATGAAGGAAGTTAGCAGGTGAGTATTTAGAAATAGAAGAAAAATTGTCTGGAGGCACACTGTACTGTGGTTAGTTCAGTATCTAGTTCTTGTTCCAAGTACATTACATGGGAAGTAGTCTTGATTTTCCTTTAATCCACCTTCTTCTTGAACTGATGAATTCCACTAACTTCACTGGGGCCATCCTTGCTTACTTTTAGAAGGCAGCAAGGGATGGCTTAAATCTAAGTTCACATCCCCTCTCTCACAAGCCAGGCAAATATTACTTAGCAGAGACAAATGCATGTCTATTGGGAAAGCCAGTTCAGTGGAAGAACTGTTACAAGACCATTTTTATTCAGAAGTTATTGTTTAGGTATTTTTTTGTGACAGTCCATAGCTGAACACTTGTTTTTTATGGAAATACAGAAATCCTTGGAAGTTTATGCTGCTGAAAGATTTATTTAAATTACTTATTTAAAATCACAGATGAGTATATTAAGAAGGAGATCTTTCATTCCTGGTCCTGGGTTCTCTACATTCCAAGTTACTTCCAGTGAAGGCTGGGCAAAACTCTCAGACCTGACTCTTTCTACATCTGGGATGGGCCCTGAGCTTATCAGGGGCGTGTGTGTTGGGAAACACCAGAATCATCTCTTGGATGATGCAGCAGAAGTACTGGGTATCCTGCCTCACACTTAAGTCAGAGGTATCACAGAATCATAGAATGGTTTGGGCTGAAAGGGACATTAAAGATCATCTTATTCCAACCCCCTGCCATGGGCAGGGACACCTTTCATTAGACCCAGTTGCTCCAAGTCCCATCCAACCTGGCCTGGAATACTTCTAGGGATGGGGCAGCCACAGTTTCTCTGGTTGACCTCATTACCCTCACAGCCAAGAATTTCTTCCCAGTGTCCAATCTAACCCTGCTCTCTTTCAGTTTGAAGCCATTTCCCCCTTGTCCTGACACTTCAGGCCTTTGTAAACAGTTCCACTATAATGGTACCTCCTTACCTGGACTGGCTGGGGCAGTGTGTCATCTTCCCCACAGATAAGTGCCAGAGGATGGCCAAACAGAGTGATTTTACCACCCAAGTCTAGCTGTCCTGAGGAATTTCTTTTGGTAAGGCTTTGTCTCAGAGTAAATGACTGTGATATCACCTTCTTTCTTTTCTTTGTTGCATCTGCTGCAAGTAAAAGGGAAACAAAAGATAAATTTAAAATTAAAAAAAAAAAAAACAAAAAACAGAGCACTATGTGGTCTTTCATTTGTGTGCAGTGCAGAGATGTATGTTGAAACAAACCAAACTGGAGGAAACTGAAAGACAACTAAGTGGTTACTAGGGAAACAACTGCCTAAACTGTAAAACTGTGGCCATACCCCTAAGGCCACCACCTTTCCTGTTTTGGGTTGGGTGCTTTTTACATTCTAGTCACTGTTTCTTCTTAGAGAGTGGGAACATACAAGGCACAGAACATTTATAGAGATTTTTGATATTGCAGTAGTTTCTCTGATAACTCTGAGGCAGATATACTGCTTCAGCAGCTGGCAATGACAACAATTTTCACTACATGGTCTGGTTGTGCCCCTGCCTAAGGGCAGGAGTAGAAGTAGGGGCTCCTAGTTTTTGACCTCTTTCACAGCCTGAAAGGAAAACATGTGGCTCCAGCTCTGCCAGCTCTGCAGCCAGCTCTAATGACAATGCTTCTAGAGCTGGTGCTTCCCCCCAGCCAGTGGAACATACTTGCTCCAGAGGATGGGAGCATCAGAGTAAGTGCTCACTGGCTTCACGCTTAGAAATCTCTTAGCATGGGTTTTGCATCTGCTTCAACAAGAGGAGGCCCAGGAATTTTAAGAGGATAGTTGTATTGGGGTGGGGTGTGCCTTTTTTCCCCTTTCACAAACAGTAGAGAAGGAACCTTTTGTGAAAAAGATTTCTAAAGGATTTGCCTTCTGCAAATTTGCAATAAATGTCATGCCTTCTACTCCAAAATGAAGTTGTCTTACCCAGATGAGAAATTCTCAGGACCTCTCTTTGCAATTTAGCATAAGCTCTTGGTAGGTAGGGGTTAAAAAATTTGAGAAAGTCACCTAACATTATAGTGTAATTTAAAATATTAGCTTCTGATACTCCTCAAAACTGGTCTGATATGATTGTCTGCTCCAAATCTGACCCTGCCCTGTTAATGGTCTGCTCTGGGTTGTTTACAGCTGCTGAGGTTTTGCATGGTGAGAAAAAACAAGTGCTGGTGCTGCTGCCAAGGGGGTTTATTTGCTGTGGTGTGCAACATCTGGTACAGTACTCAGTACTCACTTGAACTGCCACACCTCAAAGGCGATGCTTGAGTGAGAAAGAAACGCATTTACTTCCTATTGCTACCAGGGAATGGGAATACAAGACCTCTGGCACTCAGCACTCTGCCAGTGAGCATATAGGAAAGAAGTAACTTGCAAATGAGTGGCATTCCAGGGCTTAAGCCCTCTCCTGGATGGGAACAGTGGCTTGCTCTCCAGGAGGGGGAGCAGGCAGTTTCGGGTGGTTTTGCACAAGTACCGGCTTGCAAACGTTATATAAGAAGGCAGTTCCTCAGTTTGTTTTTGAAACTCACCATTGGAGAGGCAGAGTCTGTCTTCAGTATCTGCTGGGACTGACAGAGGACATTTCTTGGCATCAGCCTGCAAAAAGTATGCTACGTTACAGAGCTGCCGCAGTAGTGAGAGCCACCAGCAAGTTGCTGCAGCTCCTCAGAAATCTGGGGAGGCTCTGGGGAATAACCAGACAAACCTAACACCTGCTAAAGAGGTGCCTCAGCCCAGGACTGACACTGCCTCACTGCCTGGTAGAGGGGTCTGTGTTAAACTCTGCAGCCAGACACCCCAGTCATGCTGGCAGGTGACAACCCTGAGCTCTGTCAAGCTGCACTTTTGATCCAGAGAAGCCATAGCCGGACACAGCCTCCTTTTTTGTGTCCTCCCCGGCACTGGAAGTTTCCTCCCAAACTCCTCTGGGGAGCCTTGATGGCTTTGAAGCCTTCAAAATCCCTGAGCAAAACTCCTGGTGAGCCGGGGGAATGCACAGACTGCCCACAGAAATGCCCTGTTCCCTCTGCTCAGTGTGGCACAGAGCTGCCTTTGAAGAGCTCTGCCCGTTCCTGGGTGAGGGTAGGCAGCCAGCAGCTACTGGAGGAGTCATCCCCACTTTGCTAAGGTATCTCACGCCAGTACCCACAAAGGATCCAGGAAAATGTAAGGGCTGCTTACCTCTGTCTGGCACTCAATCAGACTCTCCATGTTTCCAGCATTTAGTGTCTTTGACTAGGCAAGAAAACAAAGACACTTTGAGTAACTGAATCCCACGGTTTGGAAATCAGAGCTTTTCAAAGTCACTATGTTGACAGAGCTGAAATAATTAAGATACTCACAGTATTACAGCTGCTTAACACTTTCATTAGGAGTTTGATTGGAGGAGCTCTGGACAGTCTGGTTTCCTTCAGTCCTTTTGTTTGCCTGTTTGTTGAACAGGGAATGGACAAAGAGTCTTGTAAAACTGCACCCTTCTTGGCTTTCTCCTCTGTAAGCCAATCTAGCGTGTATGATCCTGAACCAGCAAGATCTCCCACACAAGGAAACTATAAAGCCCTTCTCCAGAAGGGCATTCAGCCCTGCTGCCCTCTCTGCCTCCTGATTCAAACAAAATAAAAGCAGCTTTCCATTTTTAATCCATGCAAAAAGTGAGCAAGTGGTGACAGCTATGTATGGTCATTAATCTGCACACCCGAGGCTGAGCAACTCCGTCAGCTCTGCCCATGAGCTATGCTTAGCGGGTGCACCTCTCCCCCATGTACTTTTTTGTACATCTCTGTGCAGCTGCATCTGAAGCTCTCCACTGATTTCAACCATGATGCCACAGATTTTTTCAAAGGCGGTACTTACCCAAGAAATGAATCCAGCCAGAGCTCCTTCACCTCCCGTGAACTGCAGAGGAAAGGAGAAACAGCATCACTCCCCACTGCTACTAATCCTTTGGACAGAGGCAGGCGACTAAACAGTGCATACCACGTGTGCTGCCTTATATATGCAGAAGGGGCAGGTGGAAATTCACAGGCAGGAAGAAGCATCATGGGGCAGGACCGAGACACTACCAAATTTCTGGCTTCCTCTTTCCTTTTAGAGGAGATGCTTTTCTGGGTTTTCCCCCCCCCTTAAAGAAAAAAAAGAAACTCTGGTAGCTGTTATGGATGGAAAAGATGAGACACTTGCCAGGTAAAGGTTCCAGCTATCATCACCAGCATGAGGTGAGATGTGCAGAGGGGGCTGCAGTGTGGGCAGCTTCTCTTTACCATTAAAGGGCAGTGGGTACAGTCTGTCCTTTGCTCAGAGACATTAGATTTGGCAGTTCTAAAATGCACTGCCAGATCAAGCTACACTAAGAGCAGTGAAAACAACGGAGCGATGGAATAGACAAGATTCAGAGAAATGTTTCTTTATAATTTCTTTAAAGCTAGTTGCAACAGTTTACTGTCTACAAGCACATGTAAATACACATTTTGTCAGTACTAAGTAGTTCTTGAGAATCTAGTTACTGGACATCTATAGGAAAAGTGGTGTTATGTAGTAATTTAGTAATGTATGACAATATGTAATTAAAAGTCTTGTTTAAAATAAATCTCAGTAAGACATATTTGTGTGCACATATTAAAATTTTATTCAACCGAAGAGATTTTAAAAAAAATCTAGAAAAACTCTACCTCTACTTGTATCATTCTGTTGCTGACTGCCCCCATCTTGGGCATATCAGGAATACAGCATTCACTCTACCAGGCCATTATGAAAATTCATTAAGATTTGATGTTAAACATATGATATTATTTCTATTGATTTATTGACTGAGGCAAATTACAGCCCTGTTCTGGGTGCCAGTCTACTGATCTTATGAAAAGGAGGAGTTAAGGCTGACAGTCAAGATTGAGAATTCTTCAGTAGTGGATTTAGGTGGCAAGCACACTTGTGAAACTGTGGCCTTTCTGCTGCTTCCCTCGTGGATGCTCTGTTTCACATGTGCAGATGATGGGGCTGTCTTAGCACAGCTCTTTGAAGATGTATGTAATGGCTACATCTGCTGCTGAATTCACCCTCAAAGCCCTTCTTTGTGTAGCCACATCAGACCCAGCCAGTGTACTACTGACCCTGTTTCATGCAGAATGGAAAAGGAACAGAGGGGTGATCTCTGTTTGATTCTGGCAGAAATCCAAAGCACAAAATTCACTTTTGGTTTGATAGAGATCTGTACAGAAGAGCAAATGGAGACTTGCTCTGTTTTTGTGGGAGGAGTTGCTATAGGTCACCTTTTAAGTCCTCCTGAGGCCCATAATTTCCATGCTACTGTAGTGGCACTGGTCTGGTGACTTGTTTAGGGCTGAAACTTACAGCAATATCAATCAACTAGTCTGCAGTCCTGTGCATTTACCACTGATTTTTTACTCACTGCTCTAGCTGATTTTTTGTTAATTATCAGTCCCATGACATTTGTAATTTCTCAACTAAATTCCATGGGCTGCTGCACATGCTTGCAGAAATATTGTCATCCTACGTCACTTTCGCCTGAGAATTTCTTTTAAGGATCCTTGTCAGCTGCAACACCACTGCTGATAGTTCCAGTGGGATTCCCCAACAAGAAAGATCTATTTTTCATTACATCTGTTAAATGTATATCCAAACATACCTGTCTGTTAAGCATCTTGGAGGGGTCCTATGCAGTTCAATTCTGCCTTGCCCTCACTTCCAGCACTCTGCACAGACGTATTTCTGAGCTCAGTCTGTTCCATGATTAAGACACGGGGTTGATCTGGAAAATGTGTGACTTGTGAAGAAAATGTGAGTTTAATGGGTGGTGCTTAGCCAGGCCAGAAGCTCAGATTACAGTTCTGGCACCAGCTGTACACAGAGCACTGGGCTTTGTGTCTCCCAGGGGACAATACGGTAATGGGTGATGTATTGATAGCACATCACCAGACTGTCCACTGGCACACACTGCTGTATCTCTATCAATTAGTTCTTATCCATTAACAGTTGTGGGGATATAATGGCTGTTGTATGTGGAAGGTGTGTGTGTATAGGCCTGCCTGCCCATATGAAAAACAATTTGATTTTTTTACCCTCCTGATATCATTCTTTATTTAATAGCTCTTTTATGGTGTGTGTCACAAACACTTAAGTCATGCCAAAATTACTTTAAAGCAGCCTATTTTATTACAAAAAAGCAGGGATCCTAAAATGCTATGGTTTGGCAGAGTAATTGTATGGCAACACAGAGGGAATCTTGGCAGTTTTTGTGAAAAGCAGTAAGCAAGCACGTGCTGATTCCTGCCAAGCACTGCAGAGCTGTGTGCAAGCTTCCAGGGTCAGAAGAGCTGCTCTCACACCTACTTGCCAGAGCAGCTTCACAGCTTCCCCATCAGCATGGAAAAGGTAACACGGGTGTAGGCCCCAAAGCCGGTCTCCACCCTGAATATTAACAGAAAAGGCCTGTCTTATGAGATGTTTACAAGTTAAGTTCCCTTATATGAACAACTTCTCTCCCTAAGGAGGCTGATTCCATCTCTACCTCCCAGTTCTGCTTTGCAGACTTGAAACTTTTGCTGTGGTCCACTCCTCCCTCAGTTTGGTACAGATCTTACAGCACTATGCATCAGAGCAATGTGTTTGTTGTACCAGAGCCACTGCCCTGGGGCAAGGAGAACAGATGGCAGGTGGCTGGGGTACACCTGGAGTTGTTTGCAGTCAATGTGTTTCTCCTGTCAATCCCTGACTAAGTGAATGCACTGTCCTTCAAAAACACTGGATGTTTACACAAAGATCAGGGCTTGGGAGAGGCAGTGGATTTGCAAGGGTTTTGTAGGACTAGCCTGTGTAGAAGTTCTTCCCCTGCTGTGCACTAGGATGCTTCCCTCAGTTCTCCTGAAGTGTTCTACATTCACTGAAAAGAAAGCAGGAGCAGGGAGGTCCTGCAGAGCAGACAAGCCTGGGTGGATCCAGCCCTCTTAAGGACTGTATTTTCCCCTTGAGATGTGAAGCATTTTCCTTATAGAAGCCAGGACAACAGTTTGATGCCTCTGCTTCCACTGGCTGATCCCAGCCAGCCCCTTTCTCCCCCCAGACCATGGCTGCTTTTGTGGTCCACTCCCAAGCCCTCTGCCCAGCCAATGTTTCGAGGGAGGGCTTATATAGCACTTGCTGCAAACATGAACCAATGGTGATTTTTGGTGATTTTCCCCTTTGTGTGAGCTCCAGTCAAGCTAGGCATTCTCTCCTCTTTTCTTCTCTTACGCTGTGGCTATGTGAGGGACTTTAGACAATAGCAATGAAAGAGCAACATCGATTGGCATGAGAAGTCAGGAGTTTGCAGTGAAAAAAGAAATAAAGAATAAATCTGCTGTGACTGGAGACTGTTTCCTTCTCTCCTTATCAAACCACAAATGGGAAAATCCCAGCCACAGCTCACTGTTGTTTATTTCTCTTACTTTTGCAAATATTTGACAACATGGTTTTTAGGAAGGAGGGACTGTGTGAATGAATCCTGAAACTCGCCTTTGCCCTGTTATCATACCAGCAAGGAGGCAGCAGGAGCATAAGCTGTGAGGAGGGTACGGTGGAATGAGCCTGGAGCAGGGATCCTTTCAAGCCCATATAGAGCAGAAAGAGCCTTCATCAGTGCTTCTCCATGTGGAAAAGGGATTGTATTCCCGTTTTGTCTTCACTGCCACAACTGCAGTCTCCCCAGGGAACAATAGGAACATTTACCAAAATAAGGAAAGCAGTTGTGCCAAACTCAGAAAGCTGTTGGGTTGGTTGTTTTTTGGAAGGGAAAGCTCTGTACAAGCTGTTGACGAGCTCAAAGAACAAAGTGGCAAGTGGGTTCCTGGAAAGAGGCCACATTTATAGATGCCTCCTGAAGGCAGCTCTGATTTCCTGCCACTCTCCAGAGTCTGTTGTGGGATCCATAGACATGGTTCAGGGTTTGATCACAGAAAAGAGGTCAGACAGACCTTTGATCAGATCAGTCTCTGCTTCCTACCTGTAACAATTCAGAACAAGAACCACCAACCCAGCCGGTGCTGAACTCCTACAGGTTTAGTCAGGTAGAGTCTGGGCTTATGCTAAACCTGCCTTTGGAAAGTGAAACGCACTGTCAGTTTTTCCCAGCTCTGTTCAGCTGATTTCTAATCTAAATTAGATATCAAGGTTAGATTGCAGTGTGGGTTAGATTGCACCACCCTTCTATACACTGTGCTACTACTGCATGGGAAAAGGTTACAAATCAAAAACAACTCTATAAATACAGCACAGGGTGTATTCTATGCCCTTCCCATGACACCATTTCGGTTGCATTTGCTTTGCAGAATGGTTTGTTTATTCCTTCATGAGTGCTTCCCCCAAGACTAAGTTGGCAGCTCTAAAGATTTCTACTCATCCTCAGGTGACTGGGTCCACTGGATGCTTTTTCAATTGTGGAGAGCAGGTGCATATGGGCCATTTTTCCAAAAGGTCTGTGCTGCTGTTTGGCTGTTCTGCATTCAGCTTGCTATTGTATCTCTGTGGCACTTGGGAATTACTCATTCCTTAGGTTCCCTGAGGTGACTAGCCCAAAGGAATCAGGGAATTGAAGTTGCCCATTGTTTCTGACTGAGCAGATGCAGATCTAAACTTTTTCTTACTTACACGAAAATAGTAGAGAACATGTATAATCCAGTCTAAAATCTGTTCTTTTCAAAATCTCTGGTTGAAGGTACTCAAACAATATTGAAAAGTGATATGCTTACTTTTTTTTGTTACTCTACCAGGTTTTTCACTTAATTTGCTTCTTTATGTTCTTCATTTGCAAATCAGAAAATGAGATAGGACTTTTTGCCAAGCTCATTTGCCATCAGGGAACAATTATGCTTCCTACCGAATACAGAGCAGTGCAAATCTTGATTTTACTTTTCAGGATTAACACTAATATTTTCTTTTAGATTTTTTTTAACATAGGTTTGTATATCTCTTGTTTCTGCACCTTCCGTTTTGCATTGAATTTCAGCATCAAAATTATCTCAGATCTCAAAATGTGAATTAAAGGAAACAAAAAAGAAGCTGGATTTGACATTGAATTCTAACTTGCATGTGATTTTTCAGGCATAAGTCATCTCACTTTCACATTAAATATGATCTGTAGACTGGCACTGACCTAGGAACCAGTCTGGAATAAGACCAAGAAAACCTGGCTGAAGTGTAATTTGGGGTTTCATTGCACATGTGTCCCATTGATACAGAAACTAGAAAAGAAAGGCAGGCTTGGCAATGCAAGACATTACCACTGCCCTGGCTCCAAGCATTGCAAGTGCCATGGACACAGCTGTTATTGTAGGTGCCCAGGAGAAACAACCAGAAGTAGTTGGATTTTGCCCATCATTTCTCTCCAGCTGGCTTGCTCTGAGCCCCAGGGGTTTGATGGGAACATCCCCAAACTCTTCATCATTGTTTTGCCCTTGTGAGTTTGTCATTCCTGTGTTGTCACCTGCTTCCTAAGTAATAAGTACAACTGCTAGTAACCAGGTCCTCAACACCGCTAAATTCACCAAGAATAGGAACTTTTATGAGCGCACATCTAGATTCCATTCTCCAGGCAAAAGCAGTGTCAGGTAAAGCAAATCTTTCCAGGGACAACTCTGCTAACTACAGCTGAACTCCTCTGAGCACATTTGACCCCATGCTTCGAAAGGATTATTTGTTGTCATGTGCTGTCTGTGTCCTTGCACATCCGCACACTGCAAAATAAAATGTTCTGTGAAGTTTTGGCCACCCATCAAACTCAAGATGATAAATTTGAAACAAACATCTCCATATTAGCTGGTGATTGCCCTATTGTTGCTACTAGCAACAGCTCCCCCCTTAGTGTTTTAAATAAACACTCCACTTCTGTACTGCTATCCCATTTTAAAGCATGACTACCTTATGAGGATTTCTGAGAGCAAATGCTTCTCATGGCACGGGCTCTGCCTCCTGCTGCAGAGCATCACAAGGTCTCTGGGAGGAAGGAACGTGCAGGGAGTGGAGGAGCCCACAGGGCAGCAGCCCCAACCAGCACAACTGGAGGGCACTGAGGGCTGCCACACCCAGAGCCACAGCAGCCAGGTCCTCACCTTCACATCTGGAAAAGCACAGTGACACTTCCATGCCAGGAAAAAGGGAGAAATTCCCATCCTGCAGGGCAAGCAGGAGCTGGGATCTCCCCCTTGGGAGAGTGGGGTCAGAGGAAGACAAAAACTTTTGAGTTCAGCTGTTTGACCCATTGCTGGAGAGGGCCCAGCTTGAAGGTCAGGCTGTTCCCTTCAGGCCTGCGTTCCTGCAAAGTCAGCCATTAATTTATGCTGCTGACATGCAAGCCAGGTGCTGTTACACTGCCTTTACTCATTCTGCCTGTGTGTGCCTGCTCTGGACCCTGCATTTTAGTCTTTCAGTCCTGCAGTCACTGCACAGAGATGACATTAAGGAGTATGTAGAGAAGGTACCCTGCATGCCACAATGTCCATTTTCCTGTTCAGTGGTGGTGGAGGCTTGAAAGGAAGAATTTGTTCTCTATTTCCACTTCCTTTTAAAGGTTTGTTTGTGCTTTGTTTGAGCTTTACCTTTTCTCCCACTCAGCAGAGGATGTTTCTTTGGGATTTTTTTCTCTGAAAGCAGTACCTGTGTGTGTTCTTACAGTCACACACTGCTTTACTGAGAAATAGCAAGAAATTTTGTGAGGGGAGGATATATCTTTAACCAGGCCAAATGATACAGCTACAAAACCATTCCTCAGATCTGAAAAGAAATGTCTGTCTTCACTCTCAGGACAAGCTGAGAAGAAATGCTCTGAATTTTACCAGATCCATTGATCAGTTACTTGTTAAGAAAAGATCAGATACTCCAGAAGTACCTCAAGAAGAGTCTTTTCAAAGAGAGATTAAATCCTCTTTCCTTTAGGCACCAAAAGATCTCAAAATGCTAAGCCAAAAGATGTACAGTTCAGCAACTGCTGTAACATTTGAGTAAGCCAGATACCATATTTACTACAGAATCTTAGTTCTGCTTGTGCAACACTGTGAACTGATCTTTTCCTTGTATAACTTAATTAAACTTTGTATTCAGAGAATAAACATGAACACTCATTAGCCTGTAAGTTATGCCAAACTGAAGGTGATGGTACATGTGTCAGGGAGTTCTTCTTCCATTTAGTACATGGCAAGGCAAAGTGGCTATCATTGCATTATACAAAAATTTCCAGAGTTTATCTTTCAAATTTAACCTCTTGGAATCATTACATTACCACCTCCAGTGCTATACTCAGCAAAACAATGTTTGAAGATACAACATATCGTAGTAATTGACACCTGTCTGGGCTGTTTTAGGAGAGCCAGATTGCTGGAAGAGGAGTTTGCAAGGCCTTTCTTATGTCCCAGTGGTTGTTCCTCCTCCCTCCTCCCTGGTTTTATTTGCTTCCAGAACCAAGTATTCTCACAGTTTTCTTTGGATGAGAGTGTGCTGCAACATAAACCTGTCATAACTGTGAGACTGACATGAATAAACAATGCAGATAATATTTTCATTCCGGCCTTAAAGGAACAGTCCTAATGAACGTCACAAGCATGGAAAAAGTCATTACATTAACAATGGAACATGCTTACTCAGCACTCAGTAATCAACCCCTAAATGTAAACAAGCTATAACACAGTAATCCCCCTATCAGGGAATTTTCAGACTAACCAAAGACTGTAACTCATCTTCGTGTTGGGATTTTGTAGGTGAACTCTGGGAGATGCTTCAGTTTGCCCTTTGATTTTCCATGCAACATCTGAAAGGTAACCTGCTTTCTTTCTGCCTCAGTTTCTTATTAATAATGGGCTGAAAATAAAAGGTCACTGTATACTGCATAAGGTGCTTTGATATCTTTTGTTGAAAAGTGGTACATACAGGAGAAGCGTGTAAATAGTTCAACAGCTATTCCCTCTCCTGCCTCCTATGCACTATACAGCAAAGAGAAGACCTTAATTTTAGCCCTATACAGCAAACCTTTCACAAATAAAAGCATGTTTTGAAGTGCATCACTCATGAGAAAAATACATTTTTGTCTGGGTGCTATTTGTTGGGACAAGAGCTTGTCCCTCCAAGGTCTTTGCAGTTCTACTTGCCACATCAGAATGTAGCAGTCACTTTCTGGCCGTGTCACATACACATTTGTTTTAAGCATGAAGCTTATGGTAGGATAATATATGAAAATGTGACAACATGTTATCGTGTACCAATGAAATAAACATTCAATATGGTGACTGAACCAGCCATTTTATCTAGATTGTGTAATTAGAAACATTCTGAGCATGAACTCCCCTCTCTTTGCCTGGCCTCTGGCAAGGGATCTGACATGGGGGCTCCAGCATGGTCACAGCAGAGGCTATGCTTTCATCATCAGGCTGATAGTGGAAATGGTGTCACCTGATGTCTACATGCTCTACCAGGAGTTGCTTCCCTCAATGCAAGCTTGGGAAGAGCTGCATGGCACTGAAGTAATTGCAGCTACTTTGTATCTTCAAGTTCCTAAGGTCCTTTCCTTATATGTTCAACATAGAAGAAGTGCTGAAGGTAAGAGGTAGCTGCAAATTCCATAAACTTCATATTTAATCTTCAAAAAATCACTGGGACGGTGACTGGATGAATATATGTATGGAGGTTGACTGCTTGCTCTGTATCCCAATGACAAGCCAGTGAACACTCCTTTCCACCACTGTGACACCATCTGTGTGAATGTTGAGATGCTCAGTATGCCAAAGTATTTGATCCAGTTCATCACTTGGCTGAAAAGTGCACAGACAAGTGGTTAGCTGAACATGCTGGGCTGGAGGATGAACTAAATACTTTTTGTACCAAGGCAGAAATCACTGCTTTATCCTTATAATTAGTAGGTTTGTCCCTTTCCTCGACTCTTATCATGAACCAATGAAAATCATTGCATTTGGGCTAATGTATCACTTAAGAGCTTCAAATTCTGGTCTTTCATTTTCAGTACACTGGAGTACCTGGTCAAGAGACAAGGCCCATTTTATACCCCACAGATTGCTTATTTTTAAGAGCAGGGGAAGAATCCAATAACAAAAGGGAACAATATCCTCTCTTTGGTCAACCAGTGTTTTTACTTAGCTTACCTTAGAGAAATTTGGATGTGGTTTGGCCAGTGTTCTGTGTAGATAAAGTAATTTTAATGAAAATAAGAAAAAAACCCTCATGCCTGTATTATCCAGTAGTCTCTAAATACTGGATGATGTTGTACTTACTGAAAAAGAAATCAAAAAGTTTCATCAGCTTGAAAGTAGTTGCCTAATTTCTTATACAGAGATAATTCATTAAAAGGAAATTACAGTCAGACACTGGTTGTTCTCCTCTCTTCCTTCTCTTTTTTATTCTTTACAATTGCTTAGCAGATCCAAGTTTTAGTTCCTCAAAATTCAGTTTTTGTTTGTTCTCTTTTTCTCAATGTGCAAGATGCCACCGGTCTTACAGAATGAATTTTCCCGCCAAAACTGCCTTCTCTCACAGTGGTTTGTGTGACTGTTTCTGTACTCGTGTAGGAATACCCAAATAGGGCCCTATTCCTACAGCCTGGCTCTCCAGGCATCCCAGGTATAAAAATACCACCATTTTGTTTAGGTGGTGTTCAAAATTAAACAGGGATAAGTTTCCACAGAAAATGGGAAAAAAATCCCAGGCCTCCGTTTTTGGATTGTGGCTGTTTGAGAGAGCACTTATAAAAGCCTGCTGTCATGAAACAGTCTATTATTTTTAGTGAACTTCTGTTCTCAAAATGGGGAATTTCCTTTAGGAACCACGGAATGGAGGTTTCACAATGATACACATGTCTGAGCGCTCTGCTTTGTATGGTATGGGTATCATCCTGGTCCTTGTTCCTTGGAAGAGAAGAGGGTATGGAAACAGCACATGCCCACTGGTGGAATTTTATCTCCTTTGCCCCAGCTTCTGCACCATCTCCGTGGGAGCAGGCTGGAACTGGCCTTGGTGGCTGTGGGAATCCTTGTGCTGGGGAGTTACTGGGGGTTCTGGTGAGGAAGTGGAGCCAAAGACCAAATCCTCAAAGACACTTAGGGACCTATTGCCTTTTTAATCACCCACTCACCCTGAATTAAAACAGGAGCTGAGAATCTAACTGCCTTGGCAAATTTTGGATGAGATTAGTGTCAGGGAGAGGTCAGGCAGGCTCCAGCAGCCTGAGGTATTACTCCTTGCAGTTTGCTCTTCTTCATGACTACTATGCACTAAGCATGGCTGAGATAAAACTAACCTGCCTTTAGGCAGTGCTTTCCATTTGATCCTTTTGATTTTCAGTACCAGTGAAAGGTACAGGGAGTCTACCTGATGCAGCCCCGAAATCACCTCTATAGAAAATAGATGGTAAAAACATATAACCATGACCTAGACTGCACCAGATAATACAGAGGATGGATTTAATATCAGGGTGCTTGCTTGGAATTCTAGGTCTGGGGACAGAGATGGAAAAGGCATGTGGCTCAGCATCTAGGTTTTGATTTGAGTTGTCACAGAAATATGGCACAAAGACATCACAAAGCTGGGATTCAGAGATGAGTTGCTCTAAATAATGCTTTCAGTCAATGACTCGTCTCTATAAAAATGAGTATGATTCAAAGATCTAGTTCCAGGCAAAATCTTATGAATTAAGAGATTTCATTGTGTCCCTAGAGGAGCTGTTCTGAATGAACTCTGCCTTGGACTAACTTATGGGGCCACAGTGAGAGGTTCCCTTAGTGCAATATCCTTTACTGTAAGTGGGCACTGAATCACTGATATCCTCCGGCACATCCTCACCATGGTACCATATGTATAAGCCTTTAACAGGACTTTGGCATGCTAATAATCTTGTGCACAGGCAGGAACCATTCCTTCTTCACAAGTATTGCATTAAAAAAAGGATACACATGACCCCAGGAAAATGAGGAAGGTATAATTTTCTTTCATGAACAGTGTTAAACTGCAAGGTGTAAAATACAAATCCCGTGAAGATCTTGCAGGAATTCAGGAGGTGTTGGGATCTTCCCATATAATACACAATAACAGAAGGGTAGAGAAAACCAAGAAGCCATCCTAGTGTATCTCCTAGTGTATCGTCTGACTATGGATAGTGGCATTTGCACACATCACGGCTGATTTGTACTACAAACTCCCCAGCTGTCACTGAGCCTCACCCCATTAATGCTGGCTAACCTGAATCCCACTTACCAGCTATCCTATGGGAGAGTGCATGTATGCTCACACTTCTCGCAACACCTCCAGGAATGGTTACACTTCAATTGAAGAGCAGCTAGTAACAAACCTTTGAGGTCCCTGCTGACTGCAGCTCTCTGTAGAAGAGGCCTGAAGACAGAGTGATACAAATACCTTTGCATTATTTTCTTCAAGCCCACTAAGCTTATGGGGAGGTAGAAAGTACCAAATGTTGTCAAAGACAATTAGGAAATAACACCACCATTTTCCTTCCACCCATACTGCTCACAGTATTCAACAGTAGTACCTTGCTCTTAAACTCTTCTTCCCAGCAGAAGCTTTCACTCTGCTCTTTTGTGCCCTGAAGTGCATCTCATTTACCTACCTAGGTTCCCTTCAGCAGCATGAGTCCATACGATTCTCATGCCTCTTTTGACAAAAGAAGCCCGGGATTCCCATGTCTCATTTCTCCTGATGGTTTTGTAATAGTTGCTTTAGCCTGTCATTCCATTGGAGATGCCCTAAGCTGGGTCCAGATCTCAGCTTTGCCCAGGACACAGGGTGCAAAACACTCCCAGGACAGGAGTTGGGTTTATGCCTCCAGACCAAGCAGAAAGCAGGCAAAAAAAGGAGTGAGAGCAGAGGCAGATCAGCAGATGGGACTGCACATGTCAGCAAGGGCCCCCTGTGAAGGCTGCATAATAGCAGGTGCCAGTGAGAGGGTGTTCCAGCCCAGTTGTGCACTCAAAAAGTAATCACTGGTGACATTTCTTCACATCATCCTCCTCCTCAGAGAGGAACTGGCAGGTTCTGAGAGGTTTGTGTGTGGGAGGCTGATAAAACTACAAGTGGGGTCTGCTTCCATGCAATGAACCAACAAGGAAGCAGGGACAAAACAGTCCCTTTAATCTGACCAGTTGTAGTAACTTTTAGACTTGCAACAATCTACAAGAGAGTACAGATGGGTAAGAGTTTGCCCAGATTCACCTTGCTGAGACTGCGGTTTTTTGCCCATTTCTCTCATTAAGGCTGCTCCCGAAAGCAAAGGTTTAAGCATTCAGAATGATACAAAGTGAGGGCCATAGAAAGCCTTCCACCAGGGCCACGGCAGCTGATCTGCTGAGTAACTGTCTCAAAGGCACATCAGAGGGATTTTCTCTGCAAACCTGGTTCACATGACAGACAGCATCATAAGATCTGTGTCAGCTGGTCAGCCTCTTGCCTCAACACCTAGTGGTTTGTTGTGCAAGCATGAAAGTTTTCTACAACTCAGATGCAAGCATGAAAGGTTTCTACAACTCAGATACACTCAACTTCTTTTTACTCAGCTTCTGACTTTGTTGCCAGTCAAGCCTGACATGTGTTTTTCACTTGAAAGCAACTGTGTGCATTTTGTTGTTTGAGAAATTTGCTGAACTGATCATTCCCACGACCAGAATTCTCTGTTTTCTGGGACATGCTGGTCATCATTGCCTCACTAGGTCTTCCCCCAGTGCTGAGATGACCATTGTTTCTATCAGCCTCACTGCAGCTAACTGACTTAGGTTTGTGATTACAAACCACAATACACTTGAAAAAGTCAGAGAAAGGTTTCAGATTACTTGGTAACACAGGGAAGAATGGTTGTCAAAATCATACCTCACTAACTAGCCTTCAGTCAGCCCAAAACAAGGCAAAAATTCTCTTGGACCCCTGGGAAACAGTTATTTGTCAATACTACCTGTGGGTGACTTCAAGCTATTTTTTTTTTTTTTTCACATTTTTCTCTTAGGGGATTTCAACCTTTTCACAGATGATTTCCTTTGTAGACCTTCAGAAACTCAAAAGCAGACACACACACACACACACACACACTCTCATACACACATACACACTAACACCTGTATCCATCAGGGTAAATACAAATAACTCTTCTGTGACATAACACTTATCTAGATTGTACATTAAATATGCTGAATGTCATTTATCAGTCCAAGTCACTGGGGCACATTCTGTGTCTGGCCATGTTCCTGAGTGTC
This sequence comes from Agelaius tricolor, assembly GCF_023055355.1. Lineage (NCBI taxonomy): Eukaryota > Metazoa > Chordata > Aves > Passeriformes > Icteridae > Agelaius > Agelaius tricolor. The sequence continues at coordinate 53,479,353 of NW_027269261.1, forward strand.
CCGTCAGATGAGAGCCTCATTTGATTGCAATGTTAGAACAGCAGCACCTCTGCCATCCTCCCTACTTCCAGGACAAAAGACAGATGGAGAATATGGGTTTTGCAAAACAAGGTGAGAAAGACATGACCTGAAGTAGCTTCATTTTTCTCCAGATCTCCCCAGATCCTGGCTTGTCCCCAGGACCACTGCCAGCCAGCTCCCAGACCTCTCTATGATTCTTTTTTTCTTTGCAGTGTGAGGCATCATCAGAGGCAGAGCAAAAGTGATCAAACAAACAAATCTTCTTTTCAGAGTAGGAAACTTAACCTTTTGCAAGTACTTTCTAACTCGGAAGATGGTGAAGCCAGACCCTTATCCCCAGGGCAAGGAGGAAAGTCAGGGAGCTCTAACTGGTTCTCAAGACACCAGCTGCCATCAGCCATGTACTCTGTGCTGGAAAGGCAGACAGTGCTCCCAGCCTTAGGAAGGTCTTCCATGGCTATCAGACAACACTGGATGCACAGCAACTGCAACAGACAACATCCTGGCCACTGCTCTGAGCTGATGGTAATCTGAATTATCCCAAAATGACCAAGAAAACCTGCATTTTGAGGAGGCTGGCCAGAGTCTCTCTGAGTATTACCTTTATTTCCTGATAAAAATGTACTGTGTAAGGAAAAAACTAACAGGATCAATCCCAACAAATGCAGACATCCATATACACAGGTAGGCAGCATTTGTCTGCTTACATGATTCTGTCATTTCTACTTGGGGGAAAAAAACAGGGACATCCTGGGCAGGTTTGCAGACTACATTTACAATTCATATCAGTATTAGTTCTGAGCCATACAGTGTCTGTTTAAGGGGACTACTCTGCTCTTTTTCCATGCTGACTGTGTTGAGGTGTCTGCAGAGCAAATCCCCAGGCAATGCCTAATCTGAAGCTTCTTCATTGCAGTCTGATCCTCGGGGCTGTGGTTTTCTGAACAGACAAACACAGTCTCCTTACATTGTCTTTAAAATATACTCAAGGATGGGGAAGCCCAAAAAGTCTGAGTTACAGAAGCATTCAGTAAGAATGGCATACCCTGTGAATGAGACTAGCATTTGTATTAACTCTGGAGGCTTCAGTAGCATCCTTCTACTTCCTGATTTTAAAAACAACTTGGGGAACTTCCTTTCTTGGGTTATTTTGGAACTTCTGCTTGTAGTTGTGATTGAAACCAAGACTTGTGAAGATGTGTGGTGGTGGTAAGCCCCTACTGATGACCACAGCGAACCTCCACACCCCAATATTCAGCAGCTCATGGAAGCCTTGAACACAGTTGAGGTTTCAGCTTGGGCCATTCTGTTGGAGAAAACTAGTGTACATAAAAACATAAGAATATAGGAAATTAGCAGGCTGGATCATTCTCCTGAACCACCTAATCCAGATTTCTATCTCTAATGGCAAATTATGCTACTTGTTTCAGAAATAGTTGCAGATCTCATACCTTTATAAGAAGGTTTTTCTTCCAAGCCTCTAGTTTATTAATTTTATATACTCTTGACAAAAGCATATAGGAGTAGGCTGATTTAGTTTCTTATTTAATTAAAACTGTTTTCCTATAAAGAGTTGGAATAATAGTACACTGGTAACAATTCCAGTTTTACCAATACATCACCTTCTGTCCCTATGAGCAGAAGAGCAGAGAGTTCAAAAGAAAGATTGCTGGTAGGGAGTCAGAGCATTCTTCTGGGCACCTTCTACCCTCCAAAGTAGAATCACTCTACAAACTTTTGTGTAATCCAAGCAAGCTGTCCCACATATGCTGCCCTTTTGCATTATGTCTTGGCAGTGGGACTGTGAGCTTGCTGCCCTCAAAGGGAGAAGAGCCTTTTTGTGACAGAGCCTCTACTTTTCACACCACTTTGTTCTCTCTGCCATACCCAGAAAGATCCTTACCTTGGTTGTTCTCTGTAAAGCAGCATACAGTCATGTTAAAGAATGGGGACATTCACTAAGTGAATTAATGTGTTCTTTTATTACATTAGTCTTTTCATGCAACAAAAGCAAGATGAAAAATTCTTGAATGAGCCTACACTCAACATTCTTTGTTTAATTACCCTATTTCTCCCTCAAAGACACCTTTAAATGATACTTTTTTGTGCTGTCTGCTAACAAAGGTAGATGAAAACATTTCCATTAAAGGCACAGCCTTTCTTCTTGGCAGAAGAAAGAACAGCTGGGTTGCCATTCAGCCACCTGAGAAACAGCCAATAAAAATAAAGACTTAAAGATTTCCAATTTCCAGTAGCCCTATCAGGAAAAAAACTAAATGGGAAAAAAAACCCCACCACCAAACAAGCCCCAAAGAACTAGGAAAGACTCCTTCTCTTTCTTGTGTTTCTCAGGGAAAAAAAAAAAACCAAAACAAACAAACAAAAAACCAAAACACAGACCTATACCATATTATCACAAAAGTGGCATTGCAAATTGATTTTAGGAATTCTGCCTTTGGGTGTCTCCTAGGGAAATTTCTCATGGGAAGTGCATCTGATACAGTAATACAATAACTGAACAATAACTGAAACTTTTTTAATTACTCTAAACAATGGAAATGAAAAACTACATCTGAGCTGGTTTTAAGAAGAAATTAATAAGAATGCATTTATATCTTTCTGTTCTTTTTCAGTCATCTCTCCCTAATAAGTCACTTCTCAGCAGACATGAAGAGCATTGATGGGAAGCAGAAGATGCTCTTTGACCATTAGTATGACAAATACTGCAATTGAGGCTGAATCAGTAGGTGCAGCCTTTGCTATTTCCCACCCCTTCAGACTGATAAATTAATTCATCCTCTGACTAATTTAAGAAGTGTGGGCTTTACGAAGAAGTACCAACTTGTTAGAATGTAGGAGGAAAGTAAAAAGTCAGTGAAGTGCAGTGGCCTGACTGACCTGTGCATGGGCTGGATGTTTTGCCTGTGACAAGAGAAAGGGTGTTCAGGGTTCTTTACAGTTTAAGACTGTAGCAGCAAGTCTTTCAGAAAAGCTGGTATATTTTCTTCCCCAAGAATTTGGAGCTTAGGCTTAAAATTTTAGCCAATGAAAGTTTAGTCTTCCTAAGAACCAAACCAAATTCTTTGTGTCCTGTAGAATGATCAAAGTCCCTTTCTCCAATACTGACACAAAAAGGAAAATTAGTCTGATTTGTAGTGGTGCTTTTCTAAATATGCAGCACAGCTACCTGGGCAGGAGGATGCCATCATTTTTACTACATGTATGAGCTACACAGAGTTTAGATGCATGCCTGCAGAACAGTTAGAGGAAAAGACAAAATAACCCCAAAACCCAACCAAAAAACAAACAGCAGGTGCCAGGAACATTGTACTTCGTAACATATTCTGTGCCTGCTAGGGTACAGAAAACCTTTCCTTCTGTTACTACAAAGGAGCTGTCCTGGTCCACTGGGCAAAGGCTTTGCTAAGAGTCACTAGTCAGATTGATTTACACACTAGAGTGCAATGCATCCAGCTGGCACCTGTTTACAGTGGCAGCATTTTCTGAATAATGGTCTACCATGTCCTAGATTCCTGATGCATTTTTTTTGAGAGGATAAAAAACTTTAAAACCATTGTTCCCCTCAGGGTGCCTGGTCTCCTCCATTTTCCTCTTTCCTGTGAAGCTTACAAAAAAACCCAAGAGCTGGGACCCTGAAATTAGCACTTTACCCAGCAAATGGGCTAGAGAAACGTTTATGATATGTGAAGCAGATGAAATGCATTTAAATGTTGAACTTAATCTTTTTTTGTGCTGTGGACTTCCCTAGAGTTATGCTAGCAGCCCCCCTCACACTAAGACTGTCGAGGGAAATTCCCTTTCTGCCTTTAGTGTCTTCCTGAATGATTTTATTTCAAAGTTTCTTCAAATTAGAGAGATTATGTCTCTCTCATTTCCATTTGTTTCAAAGGATCTGCTCATCAGATAGATGAGTCTGTATTACCAGGGTCTAAGTGGAGAAATTAACCAGAAAAGTAGTGCTGGAGAAGGAGGAAAGCTGCTCATTGCTGAACTCCAATGGGGAAGAGCAGTGGATATCAATGATTTCCTCAAGGTGAGCACAGATTTAATGCAAGTTGCTCTTCTGAAACGAAAGCTTGTGCCCTTCATGTATATCTGGAAACATCAGATGGCTGATTTGGAACTCATTGATGAATGCTTAAGTGCTAGATTCATTGAAAAGTTGTCAAGCACTGGAACAGGCTGCCCAAGGAGGTGGTGCAGTCCCCATTCCTGGAGGTAATTAAAAGATGTGTAGATGGGGCACTTGAGGACATGGCTTTGTGGTGGGCTTGGCAGTATCAGGTTAAGGGTTGGACTCAATGATCTTGGAGGTATTTTCCAAGCTCAATGATTCTGTGATTCTACAAAGAGTCAATTGACTGTGTTGTTAAGGAAGAGTTACTGTGGCAGTATGCTATGTATATATAGAAAGGCTGAGTTTATGGTCTGAGGGTGGGCGTGCTTGATTGACTCTGCTGTTGTTGATCTCACCATCAGCATGATTACTATTGACCTTGCTTATTACAGCACAGGGCCTGGGCTCAGCCGAATCAGAGCACCCCAGGTGACACAGGGACCAGGTTTCTGCCTGGCACAACAGGTACCTGAGGTCTGTGCAAGGAGAAGGTTCCCAGCTTTTCAAATGAAGAACCTGCTACCAGTTTCCTGGGAAATGGTTTTATAACCCAAGCATAACAGCCTGGAGGGTTGTGTCCTAAGCAGGCTCTCTGAAGTTAGGATGTGGGCAGATCCCCTGGGGGCAGTGACATGCCCATTAGCAGGTCCAGGCTGATGAGCCAGGTGCTGAGGACAAAGCTGCAGCTGCTTGACTGTGCTGCTCCCCCAGCCACCTATCCACATGTGAGCCTCCAGCAGGGCCAAAGTGGGACATTTGCTGAGGAAAAATAGGTGAGGTTTGTCTCTTCACAAAATGAAGGGAAGATTGAAACTGTTTTAAAAATTACTTCTGCATTATGAAAAGTTTCACTGAACATAAAATTCTTTCAGTGAAAAAAATATCATTTCTTCACCTGAACGCCAGCTATTCAAAATGTGCGACAACTTCTTACACTTCTTCCAATTTCAGGACCCAAGTTCCCAGTAGCCTGCCAAAAATAAGATTTTGAGCAGCTGTTCTTAAGAAATCAAGCTCCTTTCAAGTTTCTTCTTCAAGCCAGCTCCAAAAATATTGTTTGATTGGCTTGGTGTGGGTCAGAAGCAGAGTTGCAGATTCACCCAGCTCACCAGTGGTTGGCTCAGCACGGCTCCAAGCAGAGACTGACTTTCACTTTCAGTTTGGCTTTGAGCTCACTCGTGCAGAAGTTAAACTTTGAGAAATCCCCAAACACAAAGCCTAGCCACAGTACTATAATTAGTCAAGTGTAGGATTTTCCCATTGTCTGTTTATAACTGACTACAAGGTGTCTTGGGGTTTTTTGTTATTTCCCAAGAAACACTTTAAATGGGGGGTTTCAGGGTTTATTTTTAGATATATGAAAAAAAGAAAATATAAGATGTAAGAAAATCTATTTTACTTTATATTTATGAGACATCATCAGTAGGGTTGCTGCTATTAGCAAAGGGGAGATGGTTTCTCATTGCTGGGTTTCTGGGAAGCTGTGATCCAAGGTCACTGTGGGTCAAAACTTACAATTGTGGAAAACCTTATAACTGTGTGGCTAGCTGTTGTTAAATATTCCTGCTTGCCTGAGAAAATGAGGAATTGTCTCTCTAGATGCATCTTGGATGGGTTTTGTCCATTTAGATGCTTATTCTTTTGCCATCCTGCAACCAGGCCTTGATTTTTTGCAATGAAGCTCTGGAAGTAACACATCAGAGTCATGTTCTGAGCTGGAAGAAGGGCCAAAGGTGAGATCTGGCCTAGGCCTTACAGAACAACACTTTGAAGAGGATAGTGAAAACTATGCTTAGGTGAGGACTGCTGGATGAGGAAATGTCTATCAGAAGAAACACATTCTTCTTTTCTCCTTAGGAAAACAGGTAACATGAGCACATAGGTTCATCCACAAGGTCAGGAGATAGTCCATTAAATCATCTAGTCTGGCTGCATGTCCACACTGGAATTTCATCTGGTTAGTGTTGGAGCAAACCCAGCCAGCAATGTGTGATTTACTGTGATTCAAACTTTCACACTGGCTTATAGACAGCATGCTTATTTTCACCTTTTATTTTTTCCCAGTTTGCACAGCTACCTCTTCTCCTAATATCAATTTCACCTACTTCCAAGATCCGTTTCTTGCAGTTGTTTCCCCTACAATAACACACCCACACATACCCAAATCATCTTCTGATCTTCTTTTTACTATGTTACCTAGGCTAATATCCTTCAGATTCATTCTGCAGGGCTTTCTCAAACTCTTCCGCAGATTTTAAGGGATCTTTCTACAGTTTCATCAAGTTTTCAAATGGTTTAAAAATCTCAGACACCAATGTGTCAGACATCCTTTAGTCCCACTGTTTCAAACATTTTTCTAATTTAAAATTAATCTCCTTACTTCTGCTAATTGCTTTGCATATACCCAAAGGCCACATCAAGCTTTGAGTAAATAAAAGCTTCATTACAAGTGGTTGTCTGAGTAATAAATACCTGAAAGATGCTTTAAAACAAGTTACCTGTTCCAGTTTCCATTATCCACCTTAATTAAAGCAAAACATGGACCATGGACACCCAGAGGATAAAAGAGCTATGCTATTCCTTAGGAATGTTGAGGCCAGGTGCCATGGGCCATGCAGACACTGGTGGACAGGTCTGTCCAGAGATGCTGTGGACCTTTGGCTGCAGGAGCGGTGGGGACATCTTTCCCATGACTCTGGGGATGCCAGGATTCCCCAAAACTTTATACCTGCAGTCTCAAGGAAACCCAAATTCATGCCCAAGCAGAATAATGTTGATAAAACTCCAGTATACAGATACAGAGTGTAGAGATTGACTCACAGAGTAGACATCCTTTTGACCAAGAGCTTTTTAAGGGCTTGCACACAGTGGGTGCACAGTGAGGACAGGATTAAGACATCCTCCTGGATGAGTTCTGTGGGATCAGACAGTACAAGAGGCCTAGAAATACAATAGTTGACTGTATATATATTCTGTTTATACTGTTTACTAGGAAATTATACTGTTTGCTAGGAAATAGATGCCACGAGTTTGGCTAAAATTCCTCCTCCTAGCCAGAGGTGGGCAACTCAGACTCCATTTTCCCATTAAAGTGGAATGTTGCTTTTATGGCTGTGACAGATTTAAAATTAAATAGTCCACCCACTGATGTATGAGTGTTGCACGGGAAGAACCAAGTCATACTTTATCCTCCCCTGGGAACTCCTCAAGTCCCTTGCTTTTCACTGGATGCTTGAAATCTAAGCAACTGCCATTTCTTTTATGTGTCAAAACCAGCAGCATTTCCTCAGGTGACACCTTTATGTGATTAATTCATTTCCATGCCCATGTCTCTTCTTATTAATCCACCAATATATGTGGAGCAGTGGAACTCCTGTGACTGCATCTCAGCCCTGGATCCTTCAGTGCCTGGGTTTTTTCTGATTGTAAGCTGGGGGCCTGCCACTTAGTTTTCCAGTAGGGGACAGTGGGAAGTGACTGCTGCCTGGGATGAGAGAGGAGAAGAGGATGGGGTTTGAGACTCTAACAGGTCTGTGTTGCCACATAAAACCCAACCACCTGGTCCTGTCTTCAGTATACCAGGGCCCTCCATTGGCTTGGGTGGCCTACAGACACCTGCACTTGGAGGAATGGCAGAAAGAACATTCACCTCTGCAAGCTGCGGGTCCCTCCATGGCTGCAAATCCTCAAGTGAACTGGACTGAGACCAACTGAGGATCTTATGCCTTCCACTCTGCCCTCTCTCATGCAGGGTTAAGAAGTGCAGATGTATTTTCTATCTCATTGGCACCTGGTTCCCATACCAGGTAACACTCAAATCTCCAGGGACCACAAAGAGAGCAGAATCAGAGTGAGACACAGTGTGAAGCACACCTCCAAGGCATAAGAAGGTTCTCCTTCAGCAGCCAGCTAGTTTCATCTGCCTGTTACCTGCCTAGCTGCCTCTTCCTCTGCAGGGCAGGTGACATGGTGACATGTGGAATGAAAAACACAGATGATGCTCCACTAATCCCCTTCTCTCGTGCAACAAGAGCACTGCTTCCTCCCCTGCCCTTGCTTGCTGTGCCAGCTGAGTGCTGGCAGGGAGCTCAGGACTGCCGAGAACTGCAAAAGTTTTGCTTCTTTGGTTGACATTTAACTATTCACCAATTTTGTAGAGACTGAAGGGAAAGGTGCTGCTTGTGGGAGGTGATATGAAGAAAGGAGAAAGAGGGGGAGTAGCAAGTGTCATCCAGTAAGAGCTGTCTGAGCATGTTTACACATTTTGACCTTGGCTGTCTTAAGGACAGAGCCCTTCTGGGTCCCTCACAGCCATGTGAGGCTACAGGCACCCATGCTTGGCTAAACCTGGGAGTTAAGTATTCCTGGGCCTGGTTAGCAGGAGATTGCCTGGCAGTAGAGGCATTGCATAACTGTGTTATTGAACTTAAACACCCTGCCAAATGTGAGACCACAGGCAGAGAGTGGGAGGAAACCCTCTGGTTCTACTCTTGCTAGTGACATCATGGCACAATTCAAAGTTGATCTCCAAACAAACTTGGAGACACCTCACCCTGGCTCTCCTAGCTTCAATAAACACCAAAGACTCCCTGTCAGGGAACTGCTTCAGGCACACCTGAGCAAGAGAAGGACGAGTGTCACGTGGCTCAACTCAGCCCTGGGGCTTCTCACAGCATTGAGATGGCCCTGCAGCCCATTGTCTTTCCTGATCTCAAAGGTGCCCATTGCCACTGTCATAAGTGGGCTGCACAAGGACATGCCAAGTGCCTTTGCTTTGGGGTAACAACAGGACTCAGCTCTCATCTGCTTTTCATTCATTCATAAATCTCAGTATTCCTCCCTGGGAGGATGCTGAGGAGGACAACAAAGTAAATTGTCTCTGGGCATGCAGGAAATCATGTGGGACTGGAAGTAATGTGGAAAAGGAAAATTCCAAATTTTCCTAAGCCTGAAACATTTAGTTTGGCTTTGCTGTGGCTTTAGCTTGGAATCCCACCTAGGTCAGCTTGGGGCACTGGAGTGGGTCTAAGCAGATTAGCAATGTCCTTTCATGGCTGGAAGTGGAGAAGGGAGCTAAAGAGACCAGGGCTGCACTGCTGGCACAGCTGGGCCCTGCCCACACCCTGGGCTCAGGGCAGAGGGTGGTTCTTCACAGTGTCCTCACCTGGTGCTGGGGAGATGCTAAACACTGACCATGGCAACACTGGCACGAACCTGGTTCTGTGATGACCTGGCATGGGGCAGTCCACATTTTTGCTGTCCAAGGCTATTACCCTGCCAAGCAAAGGAGACCTTATCCAAGCTGCCTGCTGGGGCTGTCTAGCTTGTGCCAGGTTCCAGATGGTGTCAAGATGCTGCTGGCAAGGGCTGGCTGGCCTGGGCCGAGCTGTGCTGTGCTGGGAACCCCTGAGCAATTTCTGAGAAGGACAATCCTGTTTGAGTGATGGGTAAAGTCCTTGACAACAACATGTTTGCTAGCAGACCAGGTGCCCTGGTGAGCCCCAGGAGACCTCTGGGGCTGCCTCATGCTGCAGAGGATGGGAGGGTCCTGGATGGAGGCTCCGGAGTGCCCATGGTGCCAGTGGTCTGCATGTCTGGCACACTGCTGGCTGTGCTGCCCAGCCTGCAGCAGCAGCAGGGGGAGATGGCAGGCGTGAGTGTCAGCCTGGGGACGCCCACAGCGTGTTTCCTTTCCAGCAGCACACAGGATGTTAGCTGTCATGGGTGTTCACTAGCCCGCAGCGCGATGCTCCCGATTTCCATCAGTGCATCTTTCGGTTTGAGGCTCTCTCTCAGACCCAGTTTTTAACAGGGTCACAGCACTGAAAGCCCCCATCCCTCTGAGGTCTTCTCTAGGTGCAATTTTTTTTAATTGTAATGAAGAAGCCTGTATTCTACTAGCATCCCATGAGCACCACTGGCCATTTATGGAGTTTGTCCAGAGGGCTGCAATGCTGATGGACTCAGCTAAGTCCTAGGCAACATTGCACATGCTGCTGCATGTTCCTTGTGGCATGTAGATATGAATAGCTCTGTGTGTGAAGAAAGGTCATTAAAACCTCAGAGTTTCATTTAGAAGTAAAATGAAATTATTAGCTGTTTAGAGATAAGCTGGTTATGACTGAGGCTTGGACACAAAATAAAAGTTTTACTGTTTTTAACAAGATGTGTTGGTGGAAGTACAGATTCTGCCCTGCATGGAGCAGCTGTTCAGGTCAGCGTCTGTGAGGGCAGCAGCTGCTGCCCAGCCCTGGGTGTGGCTTGTCACTGGCCACCTCATGAGCACTCTGCTCCCACCAGTCTGCCAGTGAAACAGAGAGAGCGTGTGCTCCCAAGCTGATCTCCAGTGGGAAGTCTCCAGCTTACTTCAAGCCCCATCATGCAGCACTGTAATACAGAAATAGCAGATCTGGTGCCAGAGCACCCAGCAGCCTTTGCTGCTGTTTATAAGCCCCAGACAGGGAATGGTGTTAAGTGGGAACAGGGCTGTAACACCTGAAGATCCTCCAGTCTTTTTAAAGCTGCGTGGATGCTTTTATGGCCCACTGCACTGGGACACCTCTGGTCACACAGCTGTGTGGGCTCTGCAGGCCATCCTGCTGAGGGCTGATCCCTGGTGGGACACATTCCCAATTCACTCCACTGAACTCTTCTGATCAGAGCCCACTGGCACTGCTCCTGGAGTCACAGATGTGTTTGTGGCAACATCAGCCAGTGTCAGGGCAATATTGTTTCAAAACATATTTACTTCCCATGTTTCTGGAGTTTATTGAATACATTTGGGTTGCACTTTCATGAAATTGTAATTTATCAAAAGCACAATGAAGAATCACAGGCCAAGTTTCTGAAGCTCAAATTTAAGTTAGGTCATAGGTAGAATAAAAGTTTAAAGATCTCTACCAACAACGACATATATTTCCCAATGAGAAACTTTTTAGATTGAGTGGTATTTTCAGTGTTACTTTTCTTCAACAAATGTAACTTTTCCAAAGAAAGCAGATATGTTCTATAATAATGTCAGCCAGCCTCTGAGTTTCTCAGCAGTACAATTTCTATTAATTGTTTTGAACCAACCCACACGAGAAGCTAGACACATTATTCTGTGTTTTTAAATAGGTCTGTTTTCACAAAACTCTTTCTCAAGGAAATTGCTCTTAATAAATATGAAGTACTTTTACTTGTCACTTGTATTATAAAAAGAGAGGGATCCTGCATGGATCAGAGCCCTGTTATGCTAAGGGTTAATAATAAGAAAAATCTTACCCTGAAAAAACCTCATCTTTTGAGTTTGCTCCAGGTCTCTGCAGTCCCTGATTGTCTTATAACTACCTCCAAATTAATCATCCCCATCCCTCTGTTGAGTTCTTAACTTCTCCATTCCTCACAATATCATTATCCTTATGAGGAAAGGCAGAATTATTAACCCTGTGTTACAGATGGGGACTTGTGGTGCAGAGGTGAAATGTCATGCTGAAGGTTGTCTGAACCAGAGCAGGGTGGATGCCCACTCTTCCCCTAAAAGCAGCATCCTGACTGCTATGCTTCCATTCAGTTGGTCCTCTGATAGTATTACATTTTTATTCATTAATTTCCCATTGGTCAGTCTATGAAAGAAAACTCACAGTATATTATCAGCTGGTTACACAAGAGAGCCAAAACATTTAGCTACTATAAGTGCACAAAGGGTGAAAAATAAAGTTAGTAAAAGTGAATGAAGAGAAAAAGTGAAGGGCAGGAGCAGAATAGCTGCCAAGGAGTTGTGGGAGGGTATGGAAAGGAAATTAAAGCTTCGAGCTGACCCATAAAACTCCGTGGTGTTACCAGCAACCTCACTGAATTCACCTTCAGAGACTGTGTTTTGCAGTAACCTTCATTGACATCTGCCCACTTCAGTTCTGTGGCCAGCCAGGAACCTTCCCACCTCCCTAAACCACAGCCTTCCACACCGGGGTCTCTGCTGTCAGCCCCCACGCTCTGCATGACTCACCCCCTCTGCATCTCTGCAGACACTTGCCTGAGCTTTCTCAGCTTGTCATGGCAAAAATAAAAAGGCAAATAAGTGGGGTTGCATGATGACAGGAATCAGATCTTCAGTTTTGGGACAGGATCCAGAATCTCTGTAGGGGAGTTCAGCACATGCTGTGCCTCCCTGCTTAGACCTGGCTGCCTGGGCAGGAAAAGGAGCAAGGGTAACACAGAAAAGACCACACAGAGTCCAAGCTCTCCCACTCCTTGTTCTTTCAGTGTGAAGAACCTCCCAAAATGATGTTTTCCTCCACAAGGAAATGCAGTGCTACCTTCATTATCAGGTGGGAAATCAAGAGAGTCATTAGTTAAATGACTTTCCCAAATGTCACACTAAAGGCTGTAGATAAGACTTGCTTCACTTTCCTGAAAGACAGTGAAGTGTTGACTTCAGTACAATGCTCCTCTCAGCTCCTGCAACTGCCTCTGCAGTCATGGCAAGGGTTAGTCTGTGTCCACTGATATCTCTAACATGACATCAGTGGAAATCTCAGTGAAAACCCTGTGGGGTAGGAATCCTGCCCCCATTAATATTTGAAGAGGATGCACGTTAATTAATGTCTTCCCTGTCAGGAGTGGGCAATGAAGTTAGCACCAAATGAGCAATATGCAAACTCAGCCTCAGAGGTACACAAGATGTCTGGTACAAATTAAAAATCAATTCTCAGAAAATATCCTCTAGACATCCCAAGGAATAAGTTTCTTTAGGGTCTCAGTTTGTTATGGAGGCTGTTTCCTTTAAAGCAAAAGATTTGCCTTATATACCGCCTGAAGTTAGTCATTGGTAGTTTTCCAACATAAATCCAAAGGATTTCTGATTGGCCTGTTGATTAATAACCAGAAAGTAAGAACAGGATTATGCTTATGTTACCTTTTCCTAATGCTACTGATAATTTCTCAATGGGTTCAGAAACCAGACACTTCGGTGACTTTTATCTCATGAACCAACTCTTCATGCAATGTCTGGGTCGCACTGGTTAATTAGAATATAGCCTGCATGCTATTGCAATAAGGAATTGGTTTGAGGGCTGGATGATGCCAGTTTCTAAACCATTGAACCTGCAGGAATAATAAATTTATCAATTTTCTGGAAATTACCAATGGTTCAGTCCCAACAATCACCTGCATTAGCCCAATCTAGTTGTGAAACTCTGAAAGGGAAAGAAAAAAATCACATTTAGACTGAGAACAGTCAGGACTGGACAGTTCACAGTTTGGCAACCAGCTCACAAAGGCTACTGCTGCCATGTGAAATTTGTCCTCACTCTATAGTGGCTATGCAGGACAGTGTTCCAGTAAGTGCTCCATGGCATATGCATAGCTTACTGCCTGCACAGAAAAAAAAAATCAGGGAATATTTCATCTGTGACTGCTCTCCATCCTGAAAGGTGACAGCTTCATGAAGGTGGGTTACTTGTAACAATTCCACCTTCCTGCTGTGAAGTGTGATAGAGGCTTTTCTTTTTATGTTTCTCTAGGTGCAGGGGCTTTAAAGCATGTCTGCAGATAGCAAGTCTGGAGTGTTGCCCAACATGGCAGCATTTTTTGAGACACAATTGACATTTTTTGTTTCAAGGCTGATTAGATTGTGCTGATCACAGACACTCAAAAAATCACTTTCCACAGGGCTTTGTGGCCCTTTTCCATTGCTTCACGTCACAGTGAAGCCACCAGTGGCTTGGTCACGAGGCTGTGAGGTCTTAGGGAGGGACTGTGTGTGCAGCACAAAGGAAGCTGGGTCTGACCTGACTTTCACAACTTTCTTCTGCACCTCAGAGGTTTTGTATATTCATTGACTCCAATGTATTCAGTAGAAATGATACTCCATTTTGTAAAATGAGCTGATCCAAGGTCTTGATGGCCATTAGTGCTGTGAGGCAGGTGCTGATGAATAAGCTGGGGCTCTGTCCAGGCTACTGGGATTAGCACAGCTCGAGGGATAGGCTAAGCAGGCAGCCACCCACAGGAGCAAAGAGTGTGAAAAGCATCACAGCTCTCCTGCCAACACTATCTGGAGAGTGATGTGGAGGCGAGGCTCAGGACAGAGGGAGGTGGCAGCCACTGCTGAACCACCACTTGAAGGAGCAAAATTACGGGCTGGCACAACCTGCAAATTAGTTGATAGCACCAGCAACAATGTGGATTAGACCACTGAGAATGCTCTGCAGGAGCTCTTGGTAAATGCTGCCTCCTGCAGAAATGGGAAGGAGGGCCCATGCTAAGCATGAAGTGGGGATGAGGCATTGGGACAACTCTCCTGCCCAGCACACTCTGTTTTCATAGACAGATGTCCAAAAACCAAAGCCAGAGGCTGAAGGATGGAGGAGCTCAGGGCTGGACAAGAGGCACAACTGCTCCTTCAACTGATCACCCCTATCACCAGCTAACACAGGGATGCTGCTGTCTCCTTCCTACAGCGACATTAACAGCCCCTTTTTCCTGCAGGTGACTGGAGTTTGTAGCTATTGTGGGGAGGAGGGTGGGGTGGGCTGTGTGATAGTATTTTTCACTTGTAACACCTACCAAATTATGGCATCAACAAAAAACAGAGCAGTGGGTCCTAGGCACTCATTCAGTATTTGAGTTCCTCCTGTCCTCCTGGCCTGTAGGAGGATTCTGGGCTCTGAGATGGAGCCATATGGGAAGCCAGGAGGTGTCACACAGAGCCACTTCACAGACTTCAATCAGGAATGTTTCCAGCAAAAGAAAAATGTGTTAAACTAGGCTGTTCTCACAGTCTGACAGCTCCTGATGTTCATGTCAAGAAATGAATGCAAAAAAATGTGCTCTCTCTGAATAGAGATATAACTGCCAAATAATTAATAAGAGCTCACACAGCACAACTTGTCCCTTCCCCATGCAAGGAATGCTCAAGGCCTTGAATTTTTGAAAAATGAAAACCCAAGACATTGGCGCCCTTTCTGCCTTTCCCCTGGAAGATTTTTTTGTAACACATAATGAGCCCACTTGCAACACCACCATGCCCAGTTAGCAGAGCTGTTTGACTAACTGCACTGGGTTTATTTGAGGGGAAATCAGGGCACTGAGGTGAAATAGCTGCAGTTCAAATAACAGTGTTCTGCTCATTGGAAATAGTTTCATCAAGGAAAGAGGCACTGCCACTAACATCACCCATTGGTTTCTGTAGGTAAGTTGTGACCTGTAGTGAAATGAGGCAATAAATGCTATCACAACCAACTCTTCTGCCTGTTTTGAAGGCTTTGCTATCCAAAAGAAAGAAAAACAGGAGGAAAACAAAGAATGGGGATGCACCAATGAGAAACTGCCAATGGGGACTTCTCAACAGCACTAGCAGAAACTAGTGATAGTAATATGAGCAAGGAGCCAGCTCTGGCAGCCCTTGGCATGGGGTGGGAGAGATGGAGGGAAGAGGCTTATCTCCTGCTGGACTTGCACAGGCCTGGTGGGAGGGTGAGAAGAGCAGCTGGATGCAGTTCCCACCACCTCTCCCATCCATCCCATCTACACGAGTAGCCCTCACTGCTGGAGCCACAACTCTGCCAGCTCAGCCACTCCAGGCACCACAGGAACACTCCCACACCTGCAACTCTCCCAGGGTCCTCTAGTGCAGGACACTGACAGCAGAGCCCCATGACACATGCATGGGCAAGCCAAGGTGCATCACCTTGCTCCTGGGCATCAAACACCTGTGCAGCCATGCAAGTGGCTACCAGTACCTACCTGGCTGAAGGCAGCCATGGCTTGCTCAAACCTTTGCTGAATAAGAGCGATGGTGCTGAACATCGGCAGGAAGGAACAGTCTTGAGGGGCTGAAAACAAGAATAAATTTGTTATCAGTTTCCATCCTACAGCAAAGCTCCCACAAAGGTGAGGGATTTGAGCATTTATAGGAGTCATTGCTACAAATTGTGTATGGGAGGAGAATATGTGTTTGTGCTCTTAACTCCTGGATGTTGCCAAATTTCCCCTCAAGTGTGAGGGCTCCAAGCCCCACGGTGGTCGGCACAACAGCTGCTGTCACACAGAGCCAGCTCAGCTCGGGGGCACTGGCCAAGGCTGGTGCACAGCCACAGACTGGGGACAAAGCCCTGGGGCCACCAGCTGAGGCACCCTAGCAGGTGTCTGCCCCACTTGGGGCAACCTTGGCACCAGTGTTTGCACAGGGGCTGCTCAACCTGAGCTCCTTTTACAGGGAGTGGGGAGACATGGACACTTGCAGGGCACCGTTCTTCCCTTCCCCACTTCTGCAGCAGGCTTGGGAGAACAGGAGCCATGTCCTTTCCCAGAAGTGCTCACTTCTCTGTCCTGACTGTAAAAGGCCCTTGGACCAAAAGGGTTGGATAGAGACCTCCACACTCTGTAATGCAGGGTGAGAGGAGGCTGCACTTGGTGAGCCTAGCATGCAGAGGCAACCAAGCTGGTTCCAATTAGAGGTGGGTAAGCTGCCTCCTCCAAATCCACAGGGAAGCTCCCAGCCTCCTGAAAATCTAAAATCCCTGCAATCTGTGCTTTGGGACAGCAGGTTCTGTGTGGCTGCCTGCCATCTGAACACAAGTATGACTGCTAAGGAAAGAGGCTATTTTAGGAACAAGTGACACAACAGAGGAACATCAGAGGCAAGAAATGGCTCCTTGCTGCCAAGTGTTGATATGAGGCCAATAAAGGGCAGGTTACTGCCCTTTTGGGAAGATGCCTGTCTTATTAAAGTTGTAGTTACAGAATTTTTTTGAGATACTTGGAAAGCAGGGTGATATATTTACAGAGAACTTTCTGAACATTTGGCCTTATTAACTGAGTGGAAAGGGAATGATTAAAAACACCATCTGCTTTTTATTGAACTTTGTTCCAAATTCATGAGAATTTAATCAGCTTTAACCTCTAACTCTCAATTTTTACTCCTGAAAGTATGTTAGGAGCATACCACCCCATGCAGTATACAAATGGCAAACAAGCCCTGCTGGTGGTGTCTGCAGATCTCCTCCACCACGATCTCACCAAGTAGTGCAAACCAGCCCAGCACAAAGGGCAGGCACCTGCACCACATGGAGCAGAGCTGGAGGCATCGTGTGCTCCCTGAAGGTGTCTGAGACCCTGAGAAGTGTGACAGGGAACCCAGCTGAGGCCACCCCATGCTGCCATGGCCCATGTAAGCCAAGCAAATGCAGTTTCCCAGAGGAGGTGGGTGATGTTCCCCATTATTATCAGCAGAAATAAGTAAAGCATCAGCAGCAGGAGAAGTCACCTTGCTCTGGCTGCAGCGAAAAGTGCCAGCATGCATGGCCATGAAGCTGCAGCAGGACTGCACTGGGATACTAGAAAACAGCTTCCTCCTGGCAACAGTGAAAGACAGGAGAGATCTGTATATTTACTCCTAGTTTATACCAGTTTGACACTGGTATATTTATCCCAGTGTATGTATGTGGGACCTTGTGTGACAGGAGTAGGTGACACAGCTTCATGTCTGCAGAGGAGCTGGTTTCTGAAGGCAGTGCTTGTTCCCATGCCTGTACTATCATGGCCCTTGTTGGTGCCTACCTTTGACAAATACCTAAATATATGCAATCTGAAGTCAAAGAAATGAACTTTGAAATTGCTAATTGCGTACATTATCAGAGCATCAAGTCTTTTCTAGGTATTGACTCATTATTACCAGAAGTTCTTCTGCAGGTGCTGCTCAACAAAAGGTCAGTACGTGACAAAGCCTATGTTGCTCTCACAGCAGTCACTGCTGAGCTCATGGAATTAAATATGTTTTGGAGAAAGGTTATCCTTCTAAGATCATCTTAAGATGTTGTAGCGTGTTGTCTTCATGTTTGAGCCCACTGGGACTCTGGGGGAAGTGCTCTAGCTCCAGTTGAAATACCATATGCATGGAAGGCATGGTCTATTCGTCATTGGTTTTGCACTATCAGGATAAAATACCAGCCTAGTGATAAAGCAATGGAAATAGCTTCACCCTCCAGGGAAAGTGAGCATGAATCCTGACTCAGGCAGAGGCCCATTTTCTCCCCAGCTTATTCCCTTGTATTCTGAGCTCTGACCACACCAGCTTAAAACACCATCAGTGCTGTCTGTCATCCTGCCTGCATTTAAATCCACAAGGACTATCTAGTGCAGACTTCCAAACAAGATGCCCTTGGGAGGGCAGACACCAGTTTCTTAATCTGGTGCAACGTCTGGCAGGTCGGCCAGGACTCTTTTCTGAGCCCACTTAGGACCAGCCAAAAGGTACTGTCTGTGCAGAGCAGACAGGGAATGCTCAGGGAAATGCAGCCCTGCTGGCACCCACCCAGAGTGGGCATGGGGGTTACAGCTGGTGGCAGCTGGATGCTCAGGGTGCCTGGATTGATGTGTCACAGGACAGCAAGGAAAGAGTTCTGTACTGTGGGGAAAAATTGTTTTGTTTCTCTCCCCAGATCAGTGTAAAGCAAATTTTTTCTGTTACTGCTATTCTTATGTTAACTCTATTCTAGAGTTACCACAATTTCATCTACCAAATGCATATAGACAAGATTAAATAAGCTGGATATTTCAAGTCATGTATGTATACACATGCACACTGACACAAGTGAAAATATCACACCTGATGTTCCTCCTCTCACTCCAAATACAAGGGATTTATTATTTGATTTATTGAACGAGGTAATGTCTTGTCATGAAGAACAACTTTATTCCCCAGTGTTGCTGCTACTTTGGTGGAAAAAAGGTACATGTGACTTTTACTTAACACTGCAGCAGGTGCAGAGAGGACAAATTAACTTTGCCCTGTGTTCCAAAACCTGGGAGAATTTGAACACAGTTATGTCAGTATTCACTACCAATTACATCATACTTTCTCTCTTTAGGGGTTTTCCTCCACTTAACAGAAATCTTTTTTTTGCTTAACAGAGGATATCACAGCTTCTGCCACAAGTTTAGCTCCAGCCCTTCTTACTCCTAGCTGTGACCTGTTCCCATTCTGATGCACACAGTGCAAGGATGTCATCTGCAGATGGCAGAATTTCAGGAGCACTCACTGGGAGCCATTTGCTCCAGGAAATCACCTACACACACCATGCAAGGGCTTCACCCCAGACAAGGGCTTCACCCCTGGCAAGGGCTTCACGCCAGGCACCCGCAAGGAGATCTGCCTGAAGACTCGACCATAACCAGAAAAACAGCAGGGAAAGTCTGAAAAGCATCCCAGTGCTCTGCACATTGTAGTGGGATATAGATTACTGAGGGTGCTCAACAACCCTTGCACCAAATTATTTCCTTTTTGCAACTGACACAGAAATCAAATTTCCTTTATTATCTCAAAGCACTCCACCAAAAACCCTGAAAATGCAGAGTTCAGTCATCCTTCCTCAGATGAGCTAACCACATCCTGCTGGTTTAGAGGCACAAATGCATTGCTTGTCTTCACTCATTCAGAAAGCCTTACAAAGTGTGTATACATGTCATCCGAAGAGATTTTTGGGTGGCTGGCTTCTTCAGCAAGTAACAGCCAGCACTAGCTGAAAACCAATGCCATTTCTAAAACCTGGGACTTTGTTTCTTCATGACTTTTAGAAATGCCCTCACATCTACTAAAATACTTTTAGCGTCCTTAAGGAAAAACAAAAAGGCTCTTTACCCTCTTCTACCACAATAGGTGAGAGTCTTTATGAAAACAGCAAACTCGTGCCCTTCTTCTCCTGAAAGAATCCATCAATGGCAGGAAGACTGAATGTGAACATCAGTTCACTTGAAGTGATCACTTCAAAGCCCACAAGACACCAAAAGCAGAAGAAGAGAGGACAGCCTGGAGGATTTCCAGGAGGTGTGGTGGCAGGTAAACCTGCCTTTCCTCAACCAAGTTTTTCCCAGGGAACACAATGAAATTCCCAGGAACTCTCCCCAGTCATGTCATGTACATGCACATGCAGAGGAGGCTGGGGCAGGGGCAGTTGTGACCACCCCAGCAGATCAGGCTGCCAAAAAGGGGAGGAAAAGGGACTCCTGAGGTCAATGAGTTGTTTAAATGAGCTCTTTCCTCGACCTCTTCCCAATTTTGTCTCTCACCTGAGGTCACTAGCAAGGAGGTGACAAGAGGTGTGAGGATGCCATCCAAACACTCTTCAAGGCATTGGTTTTGCTGCACTGCCAAACCAAACCACCTGCAGATGCTCCTGGTTTCATGGCTCAGGATATGCTTGTGTGAGCCTGTGCTGCTCATCTTGAGGCAGGGCTCTGCTCCCACTTGGAACATCCCTAGATGCTGCTGCCTTCAAGAGGTTGAGCATGGCAGTGCTATTTGTCATGGGCCAAAGAAGGTTCAGGGCTGGCTTTAACAGTTTATGTGTGATATTATAATTTATACAGATTTTAGAGAATTCTGGTGCAGTGCCAGGCAACACTCTCAAGTGCTTCTTAATCCATTAATGCAGACAAACCCTGAATGGAGCATGCACTGGCCATTTCTGCAGCTGGTCCCACTAGCTGACATTTCAGATGGGCAGCCCTCTGTGAGTATTTCCCAGTGGCACACAGATGGGTGGCATTGTCTGGCTCCTTCATGGACCAGGGCACCTCTGTACCCCCCTGGGATCTGTTGGGTGCTCTGCTGCCTCACTGCCCCAGCAGTACCCATGAGAGCTGCCCCATGGATATTCCCTTAGGAATTTGTTTGGCTCAGTCAAGCTGCCTGGGAACTTACAAATACATGCAAGAGGAGGATTTCTGGTCTTTGTTGTATCAGTGTGGGCAGAGTGGTCCCTCTGAAATAAGCAGCAGCAGCCAATTTAAACTAACCAGCCCAAGGTGTGGGTCCAGGCTTCCACAGAATAAACCAGACTGGAATTTGCTTTATCTAGTCTACAGTAGAACTCTTTTCCAAAGCTACTTTGTGCCACTATCATCACTCGAATCAGCGCAGTTACTCTGGGCTTCTAAAAACACAGCAATAAACAGATTTTTGTCTAAATAGGTTTAAAAGCTGACAGCCTGGTTATGGGGACTGATGAGATTTCCTTTATTGACTGTGCAATTAGTGTGATTTAGAGTCTCCACAGGGGCCTTGCTGAAGGCCCTCCAAGACCCAGCTGTGACAAATCCCCCCCACAAGTTCTGCTAGACACTGCTGCTGGAGACAGCGGCTGTGGTTCTGGGACCTTGTTCCTCCCCCTCATCTTCCCACCCTCCTGATCCTGCCTTCCTGGTGTCCTGACCTCCCACGGGGCCAGTTATTTGTCTGGTATCACACCCCTGCCTTCCAAGGTAATAAATGACTGCGGGAAGCAGCTTTGCACTGGCCCTCATTAGCCGCAAGCCCTGCCGTCCCTTCTCCTGCTGCACCACGCAACCCATGACTATCGGCAGCAGATACACATTTCTCAGGCTCCCACAGGACCCACAGGTCTGTGGCAGATGGTGCACCGGGCTGATGGATGCACAGGGCTGGGGAAGCGAGTCACCCTCCTTGCCCCTTGGGATCATGTCCCAGCACAGCCTGGCCCTCCTTGTGATGCTCCATTCCTGTGCCATTGCAAGGGATTTGTGGATGTTGTTAATATTGAAAAATGTGGGAGGTAAGGTGAAGAGCCTTTTTTGGTACTGTCTTATTCCATTTTCAGAGGCCACTGTTATTCTGAAATAGCATCAGCCTTAAGCAAAATAGATCCACAAAACTCAAAGTGAAGTGTCAAAGTGCAGCAAAATGGATCTATGTCCATGCTATAGGTGCAATTACTGGGGCTGTGTTATGTTTAAGAAAATAGCAATTTTTGTCAATGTATATTGAAAGGTTACCCATTAATAAAGCTAATTAAAAATTGATCTTGGTGCCACCAGCATCCCAACATTCTCTGCTAAACAATCACCTGCTCTTTTATTTTTATTTCTTTTTTCTTTCTCTTTTATTTTTATTTCTACTTTCTTACCAGAAACAGAAAAATAAAGAGTGGTTTAAAAGAAAGAAATGGGGAGAGAGGAAAATACACGTCTGAAACTTTCTCTTTTTTACAATGTTTCTACAAACAACTTTGAAGAAAATGTAACTATTATTTGTTTCGCTTTTTTCCTCTTAACTCATTTTTGTTTTGGTTTAGTTTTTAATGTAAACTCCTTCTTATTGTATAAAAAGCCCATTTCTGCTAGCGGCCCTCATTCTGAAGAGCAGGAGGAACAATGGAAAACCAGATCAGCTGTCATGTAAAATGACAAAATTTTATATTTGGAAGCACTGAAGGTACCACTTAAGATCCATGCATCTCTGTGTAAGGGAGCCATGCAGAGAGCCCCTCAATTTTTGCAGAAAAGTCTATATGTCAGAGGTGACAATGTCATGAAGAAACGGCACTTTTCAATGCAGAGATTCAGTCCTCGCCAATATTCTTTTTGTTTTCCAGCCAGCACCTCGCTCCTGTCTGAGGTCAGACTAAATGATGTAACGCTCCCTTCTGGCCTCGCAATCGATGGGCCGGTGGCCGGGGCTTCTCTCCCTGCTGACAGCAGCGTTCGCTGCAGCTGAGACCCCCCCGGGGACCAGGCTTTGGTCCTGGGCTCACACCGCACTACCAGGTGCTATGGGACAGCATTCACAGCATGCACTAAAGGGAAACATGTTTCTTACAACGATGTTAAACTTCTCCGGAACAACAACAACAACAACAAAACATCTTAAACTCTTCCCCTCACATAGACATAGCCAAGAAATCCGCCAGCTTTATTTTAACCAACGTCCATTTACTCGTGGCTGAGTAAATGTTTATTTTGTTTGCTCCGTTCTTCAAGACTCTGCTGCCTTAACACGTTGCCAGAGCAGTTTGACAGTGCAGTGACATCGTCAAGCACTCTCTTTAAATTCCATTTCTGGCAAGAAAGGAGGAACTGCACGTCGACCTGTCCTCCGCTCATCTGACCCTGACTCCACCCGGCTCCCGTGACCCCTTTCTCGGGATGAGGAGAGTTCTGCGCTGCGCGGCAGGGACCACGAACCCCTCTGAGCCCAGCAGTCCGGCACCGGCCCCGTGCCCTGCGAGCGCATCTCCAGTCCTGGGGTTTGCTTCTCACCAGGTTCAGGACCAGGCTCAGACCCCCGGCAGACCCTAAGCTATCTCTATGCCCAGGTCACCCGCGGCAGCAGCAGCCGCATCCCCTCTCACACCCGGGAAGGAGCGCGGCTGCCCCGGCCCTGCCCGCCCCGCGCCCGCCCCGCACTCACCGCCTCGGGCGCGGGGTCCCCGCTGCTGCCGCCTGCCCGCGGCCCCGGCATCGCCCCGGGAGGCGCGGGAGCAGCGCTCGCTCCGGGGCCGGGTCCGGGTGCGGGTCCGCCTCGGGCGCGGAGCCGCAGCGAGTGAGCGGAGACCCCGCGCCGGCCGCCCCCGGCCCTCCCCGCCGAGGGAGGAGCCGCTGCAGCCCGCAGCAAACCCCGGGGGTCCGCGGGATGCCGAGCGGGCCGCGGGCAGCGCTTGCAGGATAAGGGGAGGCAAAATCAATAGGTGCGGGGAGAAATGAAGTGAAAAGTGACTTACAAAGAGAAAACCCTTCACGGGTTCTTCACAGCCAACCCGTCACAGCCAAGCCCTCCCTGCCTGGTTTATTCCTGAGGCAGCGTGGCAGGTATGAGTGTAACACCGCAGGGTGTCAGTCATAGCGAGCACCAGGGCTGGGCAACTTGAAGACGAAATTTGCGTCCATCAGGAATGAAGGAATGAGGGATGGGACCAAGTGGCTTAAGGGATAGGGGCGTGTGTCACCACTGGCTTGGATGTAAAGACCTTGTAATGCTCTCATCATCCGTACAAGTGTCCACTTAAGTCTTAGGACATTCTCATTGTCCTGGGCACAGGTTTGGGGAATCAGCCCTTTAATTCTGGTAAGAATGGCACAAAGCTCTTAAGAAAGTGAGATTGGCTTTCTACTACCCAATGTTCTCCGTATTCTTACTGAAATCTAAGTGACCCAAGTGCTGGGAAGCTTTATCACTTCAAAGTGGATTATTTCTTCAACAGATTTGCCTATACTTAACCATCATATTTTACAAGTGACCTGTTCTCACTGAGTTGTGCTGCTTGGCAGCTAAATTTGCAGGATTTGTTTCAAGTAATGATGAATTGTCTCCAGATGGGACACTTGCTCTTGCAGTCTGGATTATGGTATTTTCACTAGGAAAAAAAGCACAGGAACTGCTCTTTCCCATGAGTAGGACAAATGTCCTGTCAAATCTGGGCTGGTTAATAAGAGCTTCAGTTTGTCCTTGAGGAGGGGGAGGGATGAATTATCATGTCCCTGACTGCCCACAAGGCACTCCTTAGGAAAAAAACCCCAAACAAAACAGCAAAATACAGCACCTTTCAAACCCACTTAGACCCCTTGAAAGGACAGGTTGATACAGATCCCTGCACTAAGTTGCTTCGAATGACAGCAGCTCTGCCTCTGCTTGTGTACAGCTAGCGACTGCCAATCAGCCACCTAGTTCTGCCAGCATTTTCCTCCCTTTCCTGGCTCTGTGTGATTCAGGGATTTCTGGAGGGCTTCTTGTTTGGGTTTTTTCCTCTTGTATTTTTTCAGCTTTTTTACTGAGAATATCACTTCTATCAAATATTAACAAAACTTCATTTCAAGCTGCTGGGTCTGCTCTGTGACATCCTCTGGCAGCCTGCAAAAAATCAACAGGGAAGTTACATGAGATTTGGCATCATCACTGCAACTATTGTGAAGGCTCAGTTAAGCCCTCCAGGACATGAATGCAGGCCAGATTTTCAGGAAGTTGCAATATGTTCCTGGACAGCATGATCAGCAGTGATTGATTTCTGCATTTACAAATGTGTTTATTATTTTACATTAGCTCAAATTGGACAGATAAGAGACCTCCAGAGAAGTGAGAAAGACCATTGCTTTGCTGTTTAGATCAGAAATGTTTTCTGTATTGCTGCAAAGGGAAGAAAAGTTTTCTAAGCTCACACAACATCTTGGGCAGGACTTTTCGGCATGTAACATACTGGCTAATTTAAAGGTGACAGCTGAAGACTACAGTGAGAGAAATCAGAAATGCAGACATGGTCATCTTATTTCTTACAATTCATATTTCTTTTGATACTTATGCTAAAAAAAGAAACCGTTTTGATCTGCACAAAGCCTCATATGTTTTAGCAGACTAAGATTAACTGGGATGCCTAGTTAAAACAGGCACTCACCAATTAAGATAATAAAAAAACTGCTATTTGAAATTCAAAAGAGACCAAGAAGTTAAAGAGACACTTATCCAAGAGCTTAGCAGGTTTTCATTTGCGGATACTTAAGGAAAAAAAAAAAGGTGAAGACGCACTCTGGAACGCAGCCCAGTAAAATCAGCGAGGAGTCTGCGAGCTCCTGTGAGCTTCATTACCAAAGGGCCTGCTGCTCACCAGCCCGTTTGCTTTTGCACTCCATCTGCCACGTCTTGTATGCACTGAGACCCAGGCTCTGCTGCCATCGCCTGCGCTGACAGTTCCCCTCAGGTGTCCCCAGCAGCCCTGCTCCAACCACCTGAACAGTGCAGGACCTGTGCCAGCTCCCGGGTTTTCCTTGGGACTGGGATGGCATTTCACTGACATTCACTCAACATGGCTTTTTCTCCCTCCTGGAAGCTTAATGCAATACAGCAGCAATATTATTGTTGTTGTTTTTGTTTTTATTAACAATAATAACAATAATAATTAGTTCAAAGAGTTGATGTAAATTCTCCAACCTGAAGTTTCTTCCACATTTATTCGCACCACCTGAATCTGAATCAGTCTCCTCTGCCTGCAGTTACTAAGGGAATCAGCTCAGAGGAGAACATATGTATGTTCAGGTACATGAGCATATGTACCAGCCTGTGAGTTTGAATGTGCTGGGTTAACCTTTGCTGGCTGCCAGATGCCCACCCAGATGCTTTCTCATTTTTCCTCCTGAGCAGGACAGGGGGATAAAGGCAGATTTAAAGAAAACCTTGTGAGTCTTCCTGATCATTCCTTGGCTCTGGAGCTGGTGAATCCTGGAAGGCAACCAGGGAGCCTTGGGTGATGTGTATTGCCAATGGTGCGCCATCGTGGCAGCCATGGCCACCTGCTGTTCTTTGACGTGCAGCATCCCACTACACAGGCATCCTCCAGGAGGCCGGGCAAGGCAAGCAGATGTTTCAACTTCTCTGAATAGATGGCAACTGCATCAAAAGCCCATCGCTGCCTTTTTGGGTCCTTGAAGTACCCTCTCCTGAGACAATCTATGCCAAGAATACACAGGGCTTCCGAGCTGGTCACAACAGCCATTTGTCTCCTGTAAAGCTCACCTCAGCCCCCAGTACAGACAGCTTTTGGGATCTCCCTGTCAATCCAGAAATCCAGATGGGTTGCTCTCTGACGTGCCATAGCAGCATTAGGGTATGCTGTGCACCAGTGTCTAGCAATACTTTAGACTTCCGTGGATCCAGTGTGCCAAGCCATCAAATCCACACAGCCCAGTAAAGCTGGTCACCCCTTTCCTTCTCCTGATCAAAGGCAGTGACCCTCTATTCTAGGCTGGAGATTCTTGCAGTGTCAGACCAAAAGTCCCTTCACCAAAATCAAGAGAAGCACTCTTAATCCTCTTCTATGCCAGGGAGACTGCTAGTTGCCTTCCACCATCTCAACAGCAGCTGAACTGGCAGCAGCCGTAGATGGCCCTCCTTATCATCTCTCTTCCCAGTCAATCTGTGTACATAGGCTCCCAACTTGGAGAAGGGTCACCATCCCACTTCCTTGTGAGGTCACTCACTAGTGGCAGCAATCTGCTTGCCAGACTGGTGGCTGTAATGTTTCAGCATATTTTGAAGTCTGCCCAAGTTTCAGGGCCGGTCATTTCTCTCACTTCCTCCTCTTTTTGCCTTGCTGAAGCTGCCTGATCAGATCCTTCCTCCTCCCGCTTCTGTACTAATTGCTGGTATGGACACATTGACCTCTGCATCCAGTGATTCTTTTTGACTGCTAAGTGTTGCCACTTGTAGTTTAGATCACATTCCCCTGATGGTGCTGAAGGGAGGCTCAAGAAGCACAAGGAAAGCCCCAGTGTAGTGCCAAGAGCTGCTGGTTTCACTGGAGCAGGCAAGGCACCCTTCCATCAAGTGCCAGTTCAACATGCCTGTAGAGGTGCAAGATCACAGGCTATGTGAGGTGATAACCCTGCCAGGCAGCCACCAAGTCCTGCCACACACCATGCAGGCACCAGGGATCAGTGGCCTAAAGCCTTGTCACCTCAATGGCAAACTGGTTCTCCATAACACCAGACGAAAAGTAGTTTCTATGCAAATGACAAGAAGATGACATTAGTCAAGCAGCTTAGATAAGGATGTGGTGAGGAGCTCTGGAGAGGAAGGCAGACACATCAGTCCCAGAGGGGAAGAGAGCGGTGCAATCCCTCAGCTCTCCACAGGAAAGCTCTCCTGGCACAGGAGCAGTGCCCGTGCCAGGGCCAAGGCAGGGCTGCTGCTTTATCAGAATGCTTCCAGGCATGGTGAAACACAGAGATAAGCACTGCAGCAGGAGGAGCTGAAAGCAGCCACTGCTGAGCCCATGGCTCTGTTACACTGTAAATCAAGCGAGCCCTGTGTGCCATGCAGAGGCCTGCCAGTCATCACCTAGGGCAGCTACAGTACACCCAGATCAAAACTGGCTTTATCTTGTGCCCAAGGAAGAGGACTGGGTGGTTGATCTTGGCTGGTTCCCAGACATCGACCTGGATGCTTTCTCACCCGATCTCCTCAATTGGACAGGGGGGGAAGATAAGATTAAAAAACACCTCAAGGGTGAAAGACAGTTTAATAAAAAAAGCAAAAGCTGTGCATGCGACCAAAGCAGAAAGAGGAATTAATTCCCTGCTTCCCATCAGCGGGCAGATGTCCAACTACACCCTGGGAAGGAGAGCCTCAGCTCGTGTAATTGTAGCTTGGGAAGACAAACATCGTAATACTGCTTTCCCTGAGCTTCTATTAAAAGAGAGGTGCAGCCTCTCCTTTGTGTGCTGTTTGCTCTGAGGGCTGGGAAGTGAGATCTGCTGAGCCCTTGGCAGGGACCATGCAGTGAAGGAGTATCTTACTTCATGTGTGTGCTGAGGGCAGGGGTGTACCTCTGCTGGAAGGAGATTTAGCAATGGAGAGTGCCTGACTCTTGCATGGGCCCACATGAACACTTTACCCCTGGGGAAGTGTTCCCTGCAGAGCTGGTGGCCGGCATCTTGTAGTGTGGGTGAGGCAACCTCTGTGCCTGGGTTGGTTTGCTCAGCTCTCCAGTTGCTCTTGAAGGACTCTTCTGGTGTTTATGTCCAAGTCCAGAACTCATGTCATCCCCAGATGGACTTTCCTGTTCAGGTCAGCTAACTAAGTGGAGGTGTGTCATGGATCATACCCAGGACTGCTGCACATAGATCAGGTATTGCAAATGATTTGGATTTACATATGCCAGGATGTTACACAACTCTGCTCAGGAACTGTATCTTGAAGGAAAAGAGGCACATCTGCACTGGAAAAGAAGCACATCTGCATCCTTTCCATATTTACAGCCCCGACTGGCAAGAGCTGCTTGCAAAAGCAGTCCCACGGTCTGGAGGGAATCTGGCATCAGGCAGCATGGGATGAGGCAGAATTTGTCCCTTGAGGACAAAGAGCATCAGAGGAGTTGCTGGTGAATCCTGAGCAATGAGACATCAGGAATGCATTCCTTCTGGAAACACTGCTGCAAGTGGATTGCATAATTCTTGCTGAGCTCTCCCTCCAGGTCGCCATGAGGGGAAAATGTTGGTGTTTAATGCAGGCAGCTACTTAGCTGGGGACTGGGGTAGGAGCAGTGTCAAGGGTCTGTGCCAGGAGCTCTGCTCTTGGGAAAGCAGCCAGAGATGCTGGAGGAAATGAATCACCAGTGGCAGCTCTGGGACTGCAGACTAAATGAGTTTAATGCAGTGTGCAAACAGAACAAGGCTGATCCCTGCACCGGGTTTGGGAATAAGCCTAATAAGCCCATGATAATCTGTGCTTTTTGAGGTACAGCATGCATTTTTCAGGTGGCTGTTGAGTATTTAATTTGATTTCAAACAGTGTGCTCTACATGTAATTGAGGTTTGAGTCCGTGTATTTGATTTCGGAAGTTAAGCAGTAGAAAGAAGGGGGTGTCCTGTCATTTCCACTGGACAATGTTCCTGAACACATTTACACATTTTCAAAGCACCCAGGAGCTTGAGCTCTTCTGAAAATTTCCCTTTTTTTTTTTTTTTTTTTTTTTTTGCAGTCCATGTGGGATACAAACTTTTTGAAAGATTTGCTCCAGAGAACAACTTCTGGTTTTCAGTGGTTTAATTTAGACACATCCTTTTTCTTCATGAATATTGCAGGAAGATTTCTGTGACAACCACAAACAAAAAAACAGAAATTCAGCATCTTGCCAATCTGTGTGCTGAAACCTCTGCTTCACTCTCACAAAGTGTGCTGGATGTGTGGTGCACAATTTCTCCCACCTTCAGCTGAGTCATCTCATAATGGTGGCAGAAGGCTAAAACACCAAATTCTGTCAAGAAGGTGACAAGGGCTACTTACTGGGACATCCAAAAAGATGCTTGAATATAGGCAGGATAATGTGGTTTTTCCTCCACTCTCAAAGGACAGACTGAAAGAGCTCTGCTGAACTTTTTGAAAGCTGAGGTGTGGTTTGGAAACATTTGGCAGCTGCAGTTAAAAAGCCCTGAAACCCACAACTGTGGTGTGGACTGAGTAGAGGACATGTGGACTTGTCAGGGGCATTGGACTAGATGATCTTTAAAGGTCCCTTCCAATCCAAACCGTTCTGAGTCTGTGCTTGTACTGTGGACAGTGTCGGGTGATCCTAAGTTTTGGTTCCTCACGTTAAAATATGGCCAGATTTTGCAAAGGGTCGACACCATTGGGGTTCAGCAGAGGGGGGAAGTTCAGACGGGTGTCACCAGTGCCGGTGTGCCATGTGCAATAGGTGACATTCCTAATGTCTCCGCGCCCGTTTCTCCATGCGGATTGCCGCGGGCTGTCCTGCCCTCTAGTGCCTGCAGCGCCCGCTCCCTCCGGCCTCTCCCGGCTCCCCCGCGCACACGCTCACTCACTCAATGGAGGATGCTGCGGCTCCGAGCGGGGAACAGGAACTGGAAACCCCCGTGGCCTCTCCTGTGCGATGATGAGTGCAGAGCCAAACTGGAGGAGAAGCCCTGTGAGAAAGTGAAAGGCTTCTTATCGAATCCACACAGGAGGCAGACTTCTTATCAAACACAAAGTCCAAACTGTTTCCTTCCAGCTGACATATCCAGGAGTGCAATTTTCCTCAATGCTGAAAAGAACCTGCAGCTGACAACTTCTGCAGCAGCCAGGCATCCTGTAGCACCCGTGCCTGGCTGTGCAGCCCCACGTGCAGTCAGGGCTGTGTGCCAGACCCATAGCTGGGGAGCAGCAGTCCGTCTGGAAGCCAAGACCCACATCCAACCACCTACCTGCATTTCTGTGTCTCCTCAGCTCTGGGGTGATGGATCACACCATCACAGTCTCTTTTTCTAAAGCATCTTGAAGGTCTGAATGACTTTTTGGTTTTGGACTTAGTGGTGGCAGCACATAGGCTTTCTGAAGAGGATGTCCCTATCCCTCTCCATGTTCCTCTCCCCTGGGTTCATGAATTTTTGGCTCACAGTGTTCTGTTCTATTCTATCTACGTGTCTCTGAATACTTTGTAACACTCTCAAGGAGCCTCTAACTGGTGAGGATGGGAAAACACCCTTGCTCTCCATTTTGTCCAGGGCAGACCCTGCTGGTGGCTGTCCTACGAAATGAATGGCATAGGAACAGGGCAGAGGCTGCAGTGCCTCAGCTAACACAGTCACGGTGCTGTGGGACAGGCACTGACACGGAGCCTCCACATCTGCTGGGGGTGAGGTTGGGCACATGGACACCACCACCGTGTTTTGCTCTTCAGGAACAGTAGCTGTGGGGGCTGACTGGGAGAGCTTTGAAAGCCCCACAGCACAACCATAGGCGTTGGGAAGCCTCCAGTGACATCTCCTGATGTCACCTCATCTATTCCAGGACATGGATTTCTGCAATGCTGCCTTTCAGTCAAGACCTTGTAATTCAAGGTCTCATAATTAACCCCACACAGCTGCAGCTGGGGATTTCTGAAAGATACAGAGAGCACACACATGCCCCTTTCTGGAGGAAGTGGTGTCGCTCTAAGGTTAATGGAGACTTGCTCAAATCAAGAAGCAGAGTCCACTGCACCATCAGCTAAGGTGACATTTTGTTTGTGTTCCCACAGGGTGGCTGACAAGCTGCCGAGACCAAACCTCGTCTTGCTCAAGCTCTTGCTCTCTCTGCTCCACCACATCAGCCAAAATGCTGAGACCAACAGGATGGACTCCAGCAACCTGGCCATCTGCATTGGCCCAAATATGCTGAGCCCAGGCACGGACAGCACGCTCCCACTGGAAGTGCAGAAGGAGATGAATGACAAGGTGCGCTGGACTCACTGAGCAGCCGCTCCCTTGGGGCAACTGAGAGCCATCCTAGGGATCCATCCCACTGCCATTGCAGCAGCTGAACAGAGCAGCACCCCTGGGCCTTGGGGGTGCTGAGCAAAAGCAGCAGCTGCCCTGCAGCCCCCAAAGTCACAGCACAGCTCCTGCAGACTTTGCATGTGGAGGGCAAGGGGCGCCCGTGGCCACTGTCACCCCTGGGCCCTCGGGCAGAGAGGCCAAAGCTGTGGCTGATGGTGTTTTGTCTGTATTGTTTGCAGCATCAGGCCTTATTCCCCATGGTGGACTCACCTTTGACCTCTTAGACCTCACCCTTAGCCAGGATTTTGGCAGAAACCAACCTGCTCTGTGCTGTCCTTCCTACAAAGATAGCAGGCAGGGTGAGGAAAGAATCTTCCATCTGTCTTGACTGAAATGGGCTGTTTTCTGTGTGCAGGTGACAGTGCTGGTAGAGTTCCTCATAAACAACTGCATGGAAATATTTGAGGGGGACGTTTCCTTCCCTGCCTGTGGCTTGGCTGAGGAGTCACCAGACCACACAGACAGCTCCACAGGTATGAGAAGAGACTGGGGATGTCACCAACTGGGCCAAATTATTGAATTTGATATGTGAATGAATCTGTGGAAACACAGGGAGTTGCTGACAGTTCAATATGTTAATGAAGTGTTTTTCTACAGGAATGCCTTCCAGAAATTCAAAATTACAACAATCACAATCCAGACTTAAATCCCAATGTTAAACATCTGATTCAACCACATTTTGTTACAGATGTGCTGAGATTTCAAGAAACTTTCTGGCAGGCTTAAAGGAGAGGATCATTCTCCCAACCTAACAGATTTAGAGGTCTTTATTTTGTCACTGCTTCTCAGGAGGAACAGGCTATGAAAAGAAAGACATATTTTCAGTATAGCTGATATCCTATCTTTGTCCTTTTTTTGCACTTGCCTTATCAAAGTTAACTGCTTCAAGAACTGTTTGTTCTTCAAGGTGAGATGAAACTTGAAAGTTTCAATGCTGGCTTCAGAAATCTGTGGGTGTGAAATGTCCTCTCAAGAACCATTTTCAGAAGAGCAGAACACATTACAGAGGATGTGACACTACAACATGCACAGATGTCTCGTATATGATTTTAGTTGTGTTTTGAGTTTTGGGTTTTGTTTCATTTCACTGTTCATTTATTGGATAATGCTTACCTTACCGAATTGTCAAGTTTAAAAATCGCAGCAAAGTCCTGCAGTTTTGCTTTTTAGAGCTGAATTCAGAAGAGCAGCAAATGGGGTGCACACAGGTAGTGAGAAGGTGCTTTTCTGAAGAGATAACCCTCTCCATTTTTCACCCAAGAAGAAAGAAGAGTACACATGGCCATGCAAATAGGAAAAGGAAAGGTGCAAATTCCCCAGCCACTGTCAAAACAAGTCTCCTGTATGAACAAAGCTTCTGATGCAAAACTGGGCCAAAATCAGAAAGGAACTTCTCACAGAAGATATTGAAACAAAAAAGTCTTCCATTTACACCATGAGGTTAAGTGCAAAATTAAGGAAGATGTATCTCCATGTGCACTGGTTCTGCTGCTTTCAGCTAAGAGCCACATTTCTGAGAAATGCTGTCCTCTACAAAAGGTGTCCAGCCCAAGAAGGGGCTGGGAAGACAGAAATAGGGTCCAGATAAGTGCTCAGCTTCTCCCTTGCAGTCCCCACAGGGGCTGTGGGAGGCTGTGTGGAGTCACCACTTAACCCCCAGCAGCTCTCATGATTCTCCCTGCCTTAGCTGACACTGGTCCCCCACCCACAGCTGCTGAATTGCTGCCATGCTCATTGATTCAGAAGGGCTGTAAGATCTGGAACACTCACAAGGCTCTGCGCAGCTAACAGTAACAAAGATCAGGTATTTATCAACTGCTTTTCAGGCACACTATATATTTTGGTGGCTTCATTGGTCCCAGTGTTTCCCATCACCAAAAGATCCCATGCTATATACAGATCTGCTTAGTGTTTGCTCCTGGCATGGAGCATGGTCACCATGTGTTTTTTTCAGAAAGAAATACACTTTGGGGAATACATCTTTGTCAAAAATACTTCATTTGGGATGAGCCATTCAAACTCCTACACAACCTTTAAAAAGATTTGAAATTACTTTACTGTCTGTCGCCACCAGATGTCACTGATAACGCTAAGCAAAGCACCTTTACCTGTGATTAGAGCCTTCCCTCAAAGGCAGGCTTGCACACCCACATATTTGTTGCCCACAGTCTGCACCATGGCCGTGGGTGGTTGATGTAGCAGACATTACTTTAGCATTTGTCATGCAGAGGTTATTCAGTGTAAAGTTCGTTCTGGCATCCATCCTGCTTGTCATACCCTTTGGGTTGTATAATATTTCTCTCCAGATCTCCCCAGGCTTAGGGACTGGGCTTTCCTAAATGTACAGCTGTGGCAGTGACCAGGAGACCAGTGGCAGCTTACTGATGCAACCTGGCAAGGTACCAAAAAACAAGTTTTCCATAGTTTAGGGTAAAAATCAAAAACCTGAAAACTGAAATGGTAATAAAATTTTACCTTTGGGCTTGGACCAAAATGGTTTTAATGGGCAACAGAGGATTAGGATAATCTTTAGAGAGACAATCAAGGAGATTGATGTGGCTGCTACTGCAGGGTTGCCAGCAGCTACCCTCTCCCCTTTGCCCAGGGCAGATGGAACAGACAGACCCATCTAGGATGGGCCTGGGGGCTGACAGGGAGCTGAGAAATTACTAACAGCAAAGCTATCAGCACATCTGCCTCTTCAGCCCTGACAGAGTCTCACACAGGCACCTCAGCAGGCAATGGAGCAAAGGCTACTGTTCCTAAAGGTCATCAGACTGTTGTCTGCCATATGTGCTGACCTAGCAGGGTAGATCCCAGTCTGAGAGTGGAATATCAGGAATGACACCATTCAAGGGCTTGAGCCACACCCCATATCCTCAAAAGGGTCCACTGGACCTCCCTGGACCACCTAGATATGTGACCTCAAAGGCAGGCCCTGCCTTCCACCCATCCTGGGCTAGAACTACTCAGTGATAATCAGGGCAGATCTTGCTTAGATGGAAAAGCTCCCTTGGAAGGTGTCACCGTCTCTGTGGGTGGCTAAAAATCAGAAGCAATGAGATGTAACCACCAACATATCAGTGGTTTGAGGATCAACAGGTTTGAATGTGTTAAACTGAGTGTCTACAGTCAGATGGTTTGAGGTCAAAATTAGGCTAGCACAGCACCTTTCACCTTTTAAAGGTGAACTGTTCCTCTGTAAACTCTGGGGTCTATGTCACAGTAACTCAACATACTGTGCTCTATGTTTCATTTATCATTAATTCCTAAAAGTATCCTAAGAGATGTCATCTTTCTGGAACTAGAATCTTCCATGCTCACCCCACCTGCTTGCTAGTATTTGAGAACAATTGCTCTGTTTCTTTTGGTGACACACAAGATAGGAGTCAAAGGCTGGCAGTGAAAATTTGGTTTAGATGTTGAAGTCAGTGGGACCAGGGCTTTACAATGGTTTTGTTTTCATGAGAATGGAGACTCTTATCATGACTTCATACAAATCAGTCTTATTATGGCTTATTTTATCTGGTTTAAAATAAATAAAAAGGATGTTAAGGTGTGGCATGTGAGAACTGTAAATATGTTAGCTTCTTTAGTGGAATATTAAATATCAGTTTTAGGGATTACTCATTACTGGATGTCCTCTCATACCTTTACAAGAGACTTAGCATCACTAGGAGGATTGGTGTGGATATTTGCAAAAAAGATTCAAGCCGCTGAATGCTAACTTTAGTATTTATTTTAGGAATTATCCAAGGAACAATTGTCAACTGGAAGATTTTAATTTTTGCCATTTCTACCTTGTGTTTTATTGGCTGAAAAATTTAATTAGAGGGTGTTGAGTTGTAGTATTTAAATTATCTGTGACGTTATTTTTATTCTTAAATTGTTGTAAGAAAAATTAATTATTTATACCAATTGCAATAATTCAGTAAAATTGGTTTATCAAAGGTCAAGAACACTGAAGAGAAATTCCAAAGTATGTACATCACTGCTAATCTTCACATAACATTAAAAGTGTTGTTCAGAGAGTCCCTGTCCTCACCTACCTGAAGTGATATGAACAACTCACAAGTAGAGAAAAGAAAGCATGTTTGGTTATATCTATGAAGACAGGCTCCTGACTTCATATCACTTTTTTTTTTTAAGTAGAATGTGAAAAGTTTGTTTGGATTTTTATGTTGTGGAAATTGTCAAGAGACTACAAGGTCAGCCTAAGGTGGTTCAGCTAATGTTGCTTGGGATTTCATCCCCACCTGCTGTAGTATGGGTGAAGGGCACTTGTGGAAAATTTTGTGAAAACTTAAATGTAGATATTTTTCCTCTAGCATCATTCATATGAGTGCCATTTTTACATCACTAGAATTTACAAATACATCCAAGCCTGTAAATAATACCCACACTTCAAAATCTGTATTTAAGAAAAAAAAAGGTGGCATGAAAATATTACTACAATTTATTGCAAGGTAAAAATTACCTTGCAATAAATTTGGAGAATATATTAGAATAGGAGAGCCAATTCTCTTAACCCTAAAATATGGTGCAATCTGTGTTCTTTTGTCAACAGCTAATGGTTGTGTTTGATAAAAAAACCTCATAAATCTGTTTCCATACCCCCTAAATGAAATATTTGTTTAATGATAACAGCAGCATGGGCACCAGGAATGCTTATTTGATGAAAAATATTTCTTCACATGGATAAGGTGTACCTAAGTTGAAAAGAAAAATATTATAATGGCCATTCCCAAGACACCTTTTGCAAGTGACTCTTGGTGAAAGGACACGACTGCGCTCTGCAGTCAGCCTGGCAGTCACATTCCTTCAGCTGAGTAGTGGGAATTATTTAAGTTTGCTCTAACTTAAAGATAGCAGTGGCAACAGAATTTACTTAGGAGCCAGACAGGCTCCTATGCCAATAAAATTGCACTGCACTGACCCAGAGAGGGCATCTTGCTAGTAGACAGATCAGTGGTTGGGCAGGTTCTGCAGCATTTCCTTCCACTTGCCCCAAAACATTTGCACAAAGCAGCGCTAGAATCGTGCAGCAGGGACAAGCTGACAAGTGGGCAGGGAGCTGGGGGGTACCAAAGGGTACAAGAGTTGTGCCTGACAGGGGACAGCTGGCCCTGGGCTCTCTGCTGGGCAGCAGAGGCAAGTGAATGTCCTGAGGCTGGAGAAGTGAGGTTACTCCAGGGTGACCAACCTTGCAAGCTGCCTGCCCAAACCCTCCTATGGCCAAAGCTTAAGGAAGAAGAGAAAGTGCCAGCATGAGTTTACCTGATGCCCATGGGCCCATGCTCTCCATGGCACTGGGGAGCCACCTCTGCCAACATTCTTCTTCTTACAGAACAGTGCTTGTGCCTGAGGTCCCCTGGCAGGTTTGGCGCACCAAATGAAGAGCAAAAATATTATTCACTAAAATGTAAAAATTACAAATCAAAATTAATGTATTTCCATGTATATAACTGCCCAAATGATAGGCACTGTCTAGTTCTGGTTAGTGGAAAACACAGACTGAATGAAAATGTTATATATGTTATATATGTAAATCAGCACTGTCTGGAGACATACCAGTGAATAAAGATAAATCTTTCTCCTGGAAAATTTAAAAAAAAAAAAAAATTTTTTTCCTTATGCCTTTGTGGCACCACCTCTGTACTTTTAGGCAATTTGATTTCCTCTTCCAAAGAGTCTCAGCTACTGCCCCACTCCAAGAAAACATTGCTGCCCTCCAAATGCTATTGAGACACAAGATCTGCCATCCCAGTCACAGGTGACTTGCAGTCCCTACAGAAGTGCTGATGAACTGCTCCATGGGAACAACCTACACCCCGTGCCTGGGCTGCAGGAGCTACCCGGCCTTGCAGACAATATAGGGCTTTAGAAGTGTCTGTGGGAATGGACTGGATGAACTGAAGGAAAACTAAAAGGGAACGTAGGTCAGGTGTTGCTCAGGAGCTGAAACTCACAGGAATCAGGAGAGCTCTTCCCTAGTACTCTGAGAACTTTGCATGAGCTTAGGAGGTGCCACAGCAGCGTGGGACATGAGACTGGAAAATCCATCGGCCACAAGGATGCAGTGCCAGTGCCCCTGACCTCTCCATTCTTCCTGTGTGACTTCAGACTTGGGACTTTTGGACACCTACTACCAGTCTGAGGTTCATTAAAAAGTTACTGGGAAGTACAGACGGTTGCTATGGCAGTGCAGACAATGTGGTATAAATGTATGTTGAGTGTGGGGCGGGTGGAATAATTGTTCTGCAGCCCTTTTTTTGGGCTGAAGCCCAATCCCTGTTGCTGGTTCTGTGGGACTCAGCTCCTTATTCCACCCCTTCCAGGCCTGTGTTCTCCAACTAAAGAATAAATTTAGTTTTACCGTCTTTATTTACAGTATATGCTAACTCACTTCTGGAGAAAAGCACTATACAAAGCCCAAGGTAGTTTCATTTTTAAGCAGCTTTTGAAGAACTACTCATCCTCATGAAACAGCTGTCTCTGAGGGGCTGCTAAAACCACAATCTGCATGGTTATCAGCAACAGAGATGGCAGTCATGTAAAAGAAACATGACTTCTCAGCAGGATGGGCTTGCAGGGTCAATCTCTGCAAGCACCTGCTGTCTCCCATTCCATATGCAGCCTCTCCCTGACCTGCCATCAATCAGCAGAGCAATGGGAACACAGGTGAGACAAACAGGAAGAACAACAGCTCTACTGCTTGGCTTTTGCCCACATCCATCCTGAGCTGGACCCTTGTACATGTGGGAAGTTGTGCCTCCAACCCAAGAGCCACACACTGCTATAAAATCCAAT
This sequence comes from Agelaius tricolor, assembly GCF_023055355.1. Classification (NCBI taxonomy): domain Eukaryota; kingdom Metazoa; phylum Chordata; class Aves; order Passeriformes; family Icteridae; genus Agelaius; species Agelaius tricolor. Next base: position 53,517,901 of record NW_027269261.1, read on the forward strand.
CCATACGGCAAGGACTCTCCTCAGCAGAAACAGGTCCTCTTTTCACTTCTCCTTAGGGAAACGGCCTTCCCTCATATAACTCCCCCCTGCCTTGTGACTGACACACTGGATTTCCACTATGTTTAGAAAAGGACATGAGAGTCTATAGATGTTCTCCAGCCTTGACAGGAAAGGAATCTTTTTCAGAAGACTCATGCCTGAATATCGTTCAATACCATGGAATGATCATGCTCCTTTTCTCCATGTGATCTCAGGGCACTTCCACTCCTGAGCCCTAAAATTTGTCTTGTTTTTGAAAAAAAAAAAAAACCTGCAAATATTAATATGCCCAAACTGACTCTTCAACAGAAAGTGTAGGTGGCAATAAACCTCCTTCCAGCAGCAAGGCTGGAATAGGAGCTGCCCATGGGCCCTCAGCCAGGCTTAGGCAGCTCAGGGCAGAGCTGGGGGGCTGGCATCACTCAGCCCCCACAGCACAGGCACCTCATCCTTGCTCTCACCCTTCAGTATCAGCAGGCTCACAAGGCCTGGTCCCGTGCCCTAGATAATAAATACAAGCCCTTGCAGATGTGGAGTGTGGAATTTGTAACTGTTTAGGCAGGTATTGCTGGTATTTTAATCACTTTCTCAAATGGCCCATCTGTCTCCTTCTGCCAGCACACGAGGACTGGAGCTCCACAGTTTCTTACTTCAAGTGTTTAAACAAGCAGCAAGCCTTTTGGCTTGTGGCCACCTTCAGAAATACAGATTATTAATATTTATTTATATCAAATAATTAACTAGGAAATACAGGCACGGACCAGCGCTCAGCTTGATAATGTGGTGTTACACAAACACTCAGTGAAGCAACCTTCCATTCCTCAATCGAAATAACAGGCAGGAAAGAACAAGAGAGGTACAGAACATAAAGAAAGAGCATTTCTGTGTCACAAAGATTTATTGCTAGAATTGCTGTCTATGACTTTTTAAAGATTGTGGGAAAAAAAAAAAACCATGTTGAATGAAATGACAGTTAAATGTAGGGATGACTGTGCTGGGTGAGAACAGCAGCACTTTAAGTCCAGTCCGGGACTATCTCCAGAGCAGCCAACAGGAATTGCCTAATGACAGCATGAGCAGAGGGGAGGCTGCTCCCCAAAATGCTTCCGCAGGATGAGGATTTGCACCTCAAAGAGTTCCTGAATCAGAGCTGTTTGTGCTGAACATCCCTGCACAGATTTTTCTTCTGTGATCATGCTTAATTGCTCTTTAAAATGCTTCCTGACGTCCTGTAGCAGTAACCCAAGATCTGTTTTGTGTGAAGAGGTATCTTCTTCTGAACCTGCCACCTCATAATTTTATTTGATGATCACTCTTCTTCCCCAGCTGTTATGCTAAGCATTTCAGTAAATACCTCTCCTTGAATCCAGTGGCAACAAGAGAATAAACTTCCTATTTAGAGAATTCAGCTGTATGAAATCATATATATATATATATATATATATATGTGCATGTGTGTGTATAAAAATTATGTAAGATACTCTTCCCCAACAGGAAATGCATATTCTTTATTATCTTACCAAGGTCTCACAAAAAAAAAAGGCAAAAAAGCCACCAAAAAACTACCCAAAAGCAAACAAGCAAAAAGCCACAAAACCAAACAAACACACAACAAAAATAAAACCCCAACCCCAAATCCAAACCCAGTGATCCTGCAGCAGATACCTTATCTGAGAGTAGCAAAGGACTATGGCCAAGCAGTAGCGTGAGAATAGGTGCAATTGCACAGTGCAGACCAAGAACACGTGTTGGGAGCATGTCCACAAAACCAGCACGGCTCAAGCAAGTAGGGACACATCTTGGAAGGGGTCCACTGCACTTACAGCCCTTGCAGTCTTGAATATAGTGAGGAACGTGGTATATTTTTAACGCTGTTTTTAAAAAAGGCACACATCCTCAAATAGGAGACTATTTGCTTTCATTCTGAGTCATTTCAGTTTTCACAGTTCTGCTCTCCTTACCTCCTGGTGATGCATCCCCATCTTTCCCAGGTGGAAAGGGGATAAAAAGAAAATCCAACCTTAGGTTTTTCCACATTTGGGTTTATGCATTCATTGTGCATGTCTCGGGTGGGGAGCCCGATACAGGGCAGGCCTGTGTCCTCCCCGCAGCATCCTGCCCAGAGAGGGCCTGGCCCTGCGCTATCTCTGCAGCCTTCTCCCGTGGCACCAGGGCTCAGACTAATGCAGGAGAGATGGAAGAGCTCGGGCCAAGGCGATAAGCTTTATCAGCCCGCTTCCTTCACTGGGAACAGGCAGTCTCAGGTCTCAAACAGATGCTGTTTTAAAAGCACACACAGGACATGGCTGCCAGGACAGGTTTGGGTTTTTTACGACGCCGTGGCACCGGCTCCCCTCGGTTGCTGCAGAGGCAGGTGAAGCGCACGCTTTGAAGGGAGGAACGAACCAAGACCTGCAGGAAGAGCCAGCGAGTCCTTGAGGGAGGAAAAAGTGACAAAGCCAGGCACCAATGGCCCCGAGGGCACCACACCCTGCCCCGGGGCTTCTCCCGCGGACCGGGACCGCGCCCAGCCGGCCGCTCGGGGCGTGGGTGAGCCGCGACCAGGGGAGGGGAGGGCCGGGCGGTGGCGGCCGGGCCCGGGGCGGCGGCCCCCGCGCTCCAGCACCGCCACACCTGGGCCGGCCGGCGGGGCGGGCGGCGCCATTTATAGCGCGCTATTTCGGGCGCGCGGGGCCATTGGGCGCCGCCGCGTGACGGCACCGCCGCGCCCGGGGCAAAGTCCCGCCGCTCCCGCCAACGCTGGGGGGGCACGGGTGGCGCCCGCGAGCTCTGCGCGCATGCCCGGGAACCGGCACCGGGCCGGGGCCTGCTCCGAACAGCGCCGAGAGTCCCCTGCTGCCTTCTGCCCCGCTGGAGCGGGGGACGCGCGGCCCGTCCCTGGCCGAGCCCCTCTGCCGCCTCCGGGCGCTGGCGCTGCCCGCTCGGGATCGGGGAGCTCCCGCCCGCTGCTGCTGGGGAGGGGAGCAGCGCCCTAGGGTGGGATTGGCAGGGCCTGCAGGCAGGGTGCCAGAGGCGCACTTCAGGCCGTGCATCCTTAGCCAGACCTGCAGAGCAGAGAACACCGCCCGTCGCCTGTCCCTGTGTCGGGCAGCGCAGCGATGAAAGGCTGGCAGGGGCAGCTGGGCTCAGGTGTGAGTGTGATGGGAGCCGGGTGCGAGGGAGCGGTGACACCAGGCACAGCTACCTGGGTACCCCTGACACCAGGCACAGCTGGCTTTGGTGCCGGTCTAACTGTGAAAGTGTGCCGTGGCACCTGGGTATCCCTGACACCAGCAAAAGGAACGGGCAGGGAGCGGCCAGGTTGGGTCCATCTCTAGGTGTACGGGCTACCTTCACAGAATCAACTAAGCTGGAAAAGACCTCTGAGGTCATTGAGCACAGCCCATGACCGAACACCACCTTGTCAACTAGACCATGGCACTCAGTGCCACATCCAGTCTTTCTTTGAAACGCCTCCAGGGATGGTAACTCCACCAACCTCCCTGGGCAGTGCCATTCCAGTGTCTAATCACCCCTTCTGTGAAGAAATTCCTCCTAATGTCCATCCTAAACCTCCTCTCGCACAGTTTAAGACTATGTCCTCTTGTCCTGTCACTAGGGTCTGGGAGAAGAGACCGACCCTCTCCTGGCTACAACCTCCTTTCAGGGAATCATAGTGAGCAATAAGGCCTCCTCTGAGCCTCATCTTCTCCAGGCCAAACAACACCACCTCCCTCAGCCATTCCTCATGGGACTTGTGTTGCCGACCCTTCTCCAGCTTCATTGCCCTTTTCTGGACCTTAAAATACCTTAATTCAGTTTTGCTGATTTGGAGCTCTAGATAGGAACATTCTCACATCCCCAGTCCTCCATGACAGGATGGCACAGAGTCCAATGGCTCAGGGCTCAGGTCACTGCAGAATTTTTTTTTTTTTTTTGAGTTTTTTGTTTGTTTGTTTGTTTTTATATAGCATGAGTGCTTTGTAAACATTTAAAACAAATGGGCTGAATGTTACCAGGACTCAGTGCCATTCAAAAATAGCTGCCAGAACACCTGACTCATAAAAGCCATGTGTGACTTTCATGCTCCATTTATATACATAGTGTGTGATGGTGGGTGGGATATATGTTTTTTGGCAGCTGCAGTCCCTCAAGTCTCCAGGCCTGGTGGATACATCAGTGCACACATGAGAGAAGGGTCAGAAAACTCCACGGGGAGAGGTGAAAGAGCAGACTGCCATTTCATGTGATTGAAGAGCTCCACAGCAAGTAGTGTCAAGATCCAACTGCCCAGTATTGTTACATTAATGTGGAAGTTTCTCCAGTCCACCAAACCGTTCAGCTAAGACAGTGTTTCAGGAAAGATGCAATTATGGGCTTGGCAAATGTAGCATGGGACAGAGCAAGCTGTGCAAATTGTCTTCCTTAAGTCTTACAGAAGTCATCATCCCTGAAGTTGTTGGATGTAACTCTCAGAAGAACGAAGAAATCAAGCCACATGGAGCTGGGTGTCCGAAATCCCCAGTTTTCTACAGCCAGTAGAAACAAATGCTCCCAGCATCTTCTTGGAGCAACACAGGTTGGAAAAGCAGCAACATATTGGCATAGCCCTGAAATAGTCATTTGTGTAAGCCCTTCATCGCCCACGGGATTTTGTCTGTGCAGGCAAGATCTGTATTAATCTGGAGCCTGAGCCAAAAGACTCCTGGGCAGCTTCTGCCAGATCACAGGTCTGTCACATGCTAAGCACACAGACCGGGAATGACATTTTACATTCCTTGTCTGCTAGCAGCTATAGTAAATAATCAATTTGTTGCACTTTGAACAATTTGGTTCACACCTTTTCCTGACTTAGACTACATTTCTGGCAAGTAGAGTGCAATACATAAACTTTGCAGAAGCTGTTTCTGTTTGTCCATGTCCTGTTGTAGGGTTTCAGAACCCATTTATATTATGGCTTTAAAGTTATTTCCAGGTGTACTGAATTGTTTAAACTAAAGATTATGCTACTGTTTGCCTGGCAGTGCTTTGTAATGTCTAAAGAACAATCTTGGCCATGTCTTCTGTCCATATATTTAGAAGCATATCATTCTTGTACCAGCACAAATTATGTGTGTTTGTTCTACATATGAAGCACAGTTGAAAGAAAGAGAAATGCATTCCTCCCAACAGCTGCTGCTCATTAATTCATTAAAAGAAAATCTACTTCCAAAAGCTGTTCACTCAGGAATTAACATGTACTATTCTAGAAGTGTTCCCAAGCTGCCACATTGGGACCACTACCAAGCCATATACAACAGCTTACTATGTAATTACACATTTCACAAAGTTGGGCACTTCCACCACTGATACCATATCTAGAAATTGAAATTGGGAAATTTCTCCATGCTCACATTCAGAGCTTGATTACAAGTCCATTGTAGTCTATGACAGTCTTTTCAGGAATTTCCCAGTGCTTGAGGACCTGCCCTCAGCACATAAAAGTCCATGGAATCTTTTACAGAGCCCACTGCTAAGTTGTCTTTACTGGGGAAAAAGCTTAGGAGGGAGCAGAAAGTTAAGTTTGCAGGTTTAGATACCTGATATCTGGTTAGCTCTGCCCTTGTCCATGTGTCTTCAGTTGTTTCATCCAAACAAAAATAAAACTAGATTCCAGTTTTATAATAGTCTTTTAATGACACTTTACAATGGTTGGAAAGTCAAAGTTCACTGACACCACAATTTCAGTATTGTTCCTCAAAGAGCTATTTTGGCAAGATCCACACTTCCCAAATGCTTTAATTTAACGAAGTTTAAGAAGAAATTCAAGATTGTATTATCAACTTATAAATCCATCTGTCAACTAAGATCTAACAAAAGCTTATGTTTGGATGCAAAGATTTTATTGCCTTTGAGCTAACAGTATCAACTGCCTGATAAGCAGAGCATTTCTGCTAATATTTGGAGAATAAACCTTGACTGCTGGGCTTATTTCCTATCACTGAAGCGAAGAGGAGGATTCTTGAAGCTCCCATTGACTTAACTGGGAATTAAATCAGAACCTGTGCCAAAAGTAAAATGCAAGTAGTTCTGCAACATTAAAATAGTGAAACTGCATTGTTGGTGGAGATGCTGATTTGTGTGAGTTTTATCACTTAAATGTAGTAATTGTAGGTTACTGGGACAAGTAGTTTTGCCACCACCACAAATCAAAGGTATCATCAAAGAATGTCAATGAGGTTTTGTGCTCAGTAAATCTCATCTGCTGTGGGGGGAAAGGCTGAGTAGTGCTTAATGATTAGATAGATCCAGTTTCTGCCTTGCCAATGCCTTGGTCAGCAGTGTAGTGCACAGCACACAGTTTTCTGAGACTCCAGAATGACAAAAAATGAACTGTAACAAATAAGGAACAGCATGTGATGGAGGGAAGTTTGGAAATTATGTTATAGTCATGAAAGGAGCTAATTTTATATTACAGTTGTTAACACAATGTCATGATCAATTGCATGAAGTCAGATTCTACCTGCCTCATTAATAAAAAAAATTTGAAAAGCACAGGGAATGGCAGACTGAGGATTCAGAAGGCTCTTTTAAAAGATTAATGTAAAGGTGTGCTTCAATTAAATTAATTTGCCATATGCAAAAGATTTCTTACCAGGCTGACCAAATTCTTGTCAGCCGAATGAGAGGCCAAAAATATGTCTTCAAAGCCTGTCTTGTTGCAAATCTTGCTGCAAAGAAAAATAATTGCAACTTTTGTTGTGAAAACGTGAGCTCCAGCATTCAAGGAAACAGTGCACCATTTTGCAGAATGGAACACAAGGTCATTTTGGGTGCATGCTCATTAAGGAAAGGAATTGCATTGGAATGTAGGAGGGTTGAGAGTAAGAATTCGAAGCTCCTATGTCTGCAAGAAAACAGGGCAGTATGTATGCCACGGTGACTTCTGATGTACAGACACCATACTGAAATTCTAAAAATGTTAAGGATGTAAATTAGCTGCACTGAAGATCCCAGTCACTATAAGTTGTCCATCAGCTCTCCCTGAACTCATTAGTCAACCATTATCCTTGAGCATGTACAGGAATGCCTGCTAGGCCTGGGCTTTACTCAGGCTCCAGTTCAGCAAGATTTTAAAAGACATGCACAGGGTTAAACAAGTCTTGTCATTTCACTGAATCCTGGAGAATGCCAGCAAGGCTGAAGTCAGTAGCCTCACAATGGGGTACAACACACCTTGCCACTGGGTCCCAGAGGCAGTTTAGATATGCACGTTAAGGCACGGGAATGCTGCAAATCCGAGGAGGATCCTATAGATCCTCCATGTGGATCAGTTCCATTCGTTGTTCAGCAGTGAAGCTGCACTGTGAGAAACAGCATTACATCTGTCAAGAAAGAAACAATTGAATAATGACATTTGAAACCTGAATCCCTCTTGATTTGAGGGATCAAGAACAGAGCAATCTAGATCACCTTCTCATACAGAGATATTTGGGACAGGGCAATAGCGGGGTTGTAGAATTATTTATTGCAGTAATCCGTGGCTCTCACGGCTTTTATCAATACTTCTAACTTTGAAGAGTATTTTAAGGCATTTGTAAGAAACCACCCTGATGATGGGAAGTAATGATTGTCCCTTGGGCTTCCTTCCTCACCTCATCTGTTCAAGTACCCATCCTGGGCCTGACCCTGACTGAATTAAATCCATGAGTGTTTGGGGTAAGACCAGGGTCTCTCTAATGCTGTATTCAAGCTGCATCGAACAGAAGTGCTGTGGAACTAAGACAAACATTGAATTTTAAAGAGCTGGGGTAATTTTCACTTCCTCAGTCTCTTTAATTAGTAACATTGATTTATTTTTACACTTTTGCAGGCTGGTAGCAGTGTAGTCTGGGGCAGGACTGAAAGTGCTTGATTTTCTCTAAAGTGTTGTGTTTGCTCACCCAAATGTGCCACTACTCCCACAGAAATGCAGTACTCAATGCATCTCAAGTGTTTACACAACACTGTTGTAAAGCAGACAGTAAATTACTTTCTTTATGGATAGATCTGTGGGTACATTCTGCTCACTGCTGTATTAACTGAATATTAATGATTAATGAAAAAAAAAAAAAAGACATGAAGAATAGTTAAACCAACTTGTTATACTTTTAGGATAATATAAAGTTTACTGACTGCTGTAGCATGTTCTTTTGCATCCTGCATGTACTGCCCTCAAACATGCTCTAGTGAAGGCCCTGGCACAACCTACAGCAGCCTGTTTCTAGCCCAGAACAGCTGGATCCAGCCTGAGAATTGTTACATTACATTACATTATATTACAGATTAAAAGAAATCCATTATTTTAAAGATTTTCTCTTCTGTCTCTGTCTGGGACAAAAAACAGGCATAGGCATTTAGTTTGAATTGAAGACAACCAACTGTACTGACCAGGACTATTTCAATTTTCCCTGATTACCTCAGATTTTTGTAATTGCCGACCAACTAACTTGTTCCATTCATGTCATCTCAAGTTTCCCAAGAAACATAGAACTCACCTCTTCCACCTCTACACATGTTTAAATAAGATTGCATAAGAAATCAGGTACTAGCACCATGGCTAAAAGTAGCAGAATCAGGCTGCTAACAGATGACTGGCGCAGACATGGAGTCTTAATCTGGTGTTTGATAAAGCCCATAAACAGCTGGATTGCTGTGATTGGGTTGACAGAATCAGCCTGATTGTGTCCTCACACAAGTGCAAAATAATTTCTGACTTTGTCCCTGTGCACTTCATGCAGGTCTTTGGATTATACTTAAACCATGAACACAGTTCAATGTTATCATTTCACATTAACAAGGGTTGGCTGAGAGGCTAATCCAAAGTAACCAATTAAGAATTACCATGGAAGCCTGTCATAGTGAAGTCATGGAATTTTCTCCACCAAACCTCTCGGTTACAGGCCTGGTCCCACTGTCTTGACTGAAGGGCTCTGGCAGGATTGCAAGTTTGACTCCTGTGGGAAGGGGCTCCATTACAGGCATCACTAGCTTGCATTGAAACAACCTCCAGCCCTCATTCTCTTCTCCACAAGCAGGGTTTCACTGCAGCTGAGTTTACCATAAAAGGGTTACACAGAATTAATTACTGTGTCTAAAATTATTCAATTACCTTTTTCCTAATATTTTTCATGATATTCTGTGATAGCTTACAGGGTGTGAGTTTGAATCCATCGGGGTACTGGAAACATTTCTTCTCAAGGGACAAATAAGCAAGTTACCAAAAGAACAAGAAAATAACTTAAATCCACATTTAAATTTTGCATGTACTTCTCAGTGGGAGTTTTACTGCTTGGATTTTTTTAAGGATAGTCATTACAAAATAAATCTTTTAACCACGTGCAGTTTCTGCAATCATTTTCCCATGTAATGGCAATTTAAACAAAATTGTTTTGACTAAAGTTAAAAAACTCAATCTCAGAAATTTACAGCCACAATAAGAATCAGTGGTTAGAGATTTTAGAGACAGCAGAGATTATTTTGATTATCTGCCTTGTCTAACATGAAACTCAGGTTGTCAGCTAGGAATTCCAGTAACTTTTGTTTAGGACTTTGTTTGAGTTAGATTGTCCTGCTGAAATTTAACACCTGCTAAAGCAAACAAACCTTTTTTTTAGTTCTTATTTAAGCCATTATTTACTCACCATTGATGTGTGGTGGCATTTGAAACACAATACTTAATTGCTACTTGAAGCACAGAAAAAGACATCATTTCAAATACTACACATTGGAATCCATGAGGAAAATGGTGGCCACAATCTTACTTGAAACAGCACCACTATTTCGAATGTCCTTAGCACTGCACTAACTATACTGCACACTGCATTTTGAGGCAATTTCTGTAAAGAGGGGTTGGTTTTTTGCTTTGACATTCCTTTTTTTTTTTTTTTAACTAAGGGTGCAGACTGAACTCTGAGACAAGAAAGAACATTGTGCAATACTCTGTGCTGTTATCTAAAGAATATTGTTTCTTATCTCTCTGGATTTGTACAGCACAGCATGGCTAAACTTTAGTGATGAGTGAGCAGTTATTTCAGGCGACAGGGGTGGAGGGCATTGAGAGGAATGCAGGGAAGGAGTACATTTAGATATCTGGAAAGATAATACATTAGAAGATTATTCCTTGCTGTTAGATTTCTTGCTTTTGGGATTAGGAGAGTTCCCAAACCTTCAAACACAAAGGGAAAAAATTGTGTGTTGTTAGAGATGATTGCACTTGGAGAGAAATAAAGTGTGTGAAGTGCTTTTCTTAGTCCTGTCCAATATGACTTTCTGGGAGCACCTTAGGTGCAGTTCTCCAGGAGGTTCCTGAACCCTCTCAGGCTCATCTTCTCTACAAGAGTCTCCACCTGTGAGACCAGTGTCTTGCTTTGCCAGTGTGTCCAGCTCTTACTCCACCCTGTGAATCAGCTGTACATGCACACCCTGTTTTGCTTCCATCTCTAAGGCCCTCTTGGTGTTTTCCTGCCTCACCATGTCAAACAGGTAAAGGGAAACCAGGCCAGTGGCCAGAACTCTCAGCTTTCCCATTCTGTACTGCTGTCCTGCCTGGCAGAGCAGTCATGCAGGGCTGGGCAGGGGAACCACTGCCATGCAGACCTGGAGACAGCTGAGCCCTCCTTGCAGGCTTTCACAAACAGGACTCAAAGACCACATTCCCTATGGGTGGCAGGCAAGAAACCACATGCATCCCTCAATCCAGAGCACTCAGACACTGAAGTCTGCCCTGGGCACTTCAACACGCTGGGTCACAAACAGGCCTTGATACCTGGCACAGCCCTTACTGTGACAGCAGCCCCAGTGCTCACAGCAATGGCCCTACATCAGAATGCTGCAAAAGGAGGCCTCAGCTTGATGCTGTACTTCCCCCTCCCTCTACATCTGCCATGGCAGGCAGAACACAGCCAGGGAGAACAACAAAGGACAACCCACTTTCTCACAGGAAAATGTTGCACGTAACAGCGTAGCATGCCTTAGGGACAATATGGTTCATCCAGGACTACAAGGTGTTCCCAGCTCTTGTGCTCCTGGTCTCACTCAGGAACAAACTGGGCCTGGCTTTGGAGATGATCCAAGGTACGACTGTGAAGATTTTAATGGATATATGTTTGTATCAAATTACCCAAAGCAAAGTCCATTAGGCCAAAAAGCAAGGTCTGTAAGGCCAAATAGCATGGGTAGGAAAACCAGCCAGCCTTCTCGGATACAGAAACTCTACTTCATTTCTGATTGCTGCAACAACGTTTTTACCGTTCCAAGATAATTAAACATACTGAACAATTAGCTCATGAAGCACCAGCTCTGGAGTCACCTAATCCTCACCCTCAACTGATACCAGGTGGAGGGACACAACACCCTACTTCTGGAGTCCAGCAGCACCTCACCCTTCTCCTCCCACACTGGAAGCACTTGAAGGGAAAAACAGCTCCAAAGGTGCTGCTGGCGAATGCTGAGACATCACAAAAATGAAACCATAGCACAGAAGGTGTTCATAAGGTTCATATGACAGATTTTCCCCTCTCATCTTGACATTTCTCTTTTATTAATAGAGACCAAAGAATTCATCATGCCACCCATACTAGATAACCGACTTATTAAATAAATGAACTGCTGAGCTGTGTTCTTCCTAGGAACAAATCAAGTCTGTTTGACATCCTGGTTACATCCAAGGCAGCATGTCAGCTTTATCTTGAAGGCTTGAGTGCTACTCAGTAAATACCTAGGTCCTGAGTTACTTGCTGTAAACAGGTGAAATTCACCCAGTATTTTAAAGGAGGCACACTGATATTTTCCAGAGTGTTTTGGTGAGTTGCTAGCCAACATGCTACAGGACTTGTTGTTTATCTTTTGTGTCATGCGTCAGAGGTAATTACTTCACAGGGTAGGTGTGTCATTGGGAAGCACTGAAAACTCCCTTTGTTTCAGGTTACCTGCATGCCTCAGTGTGGCAGGTGAACAGTAATCAACCTGATCCCCTTCTCCTCCAGCAAGGCCTCACAGAAGTTATTTGGTTTGGTAGCCTCTTTGTTTCTGAGTTACTGCCTTTAAGGCAACTGGGGCTGATTAGATAAGGTGACTGTGTATCTGCAGCCTTGACATAAAATGGATTTAGTTTGCCCTCAGTGTTTAGCAGGGTGGTTGAAAACCAATTAAGGATATATGTAGCCGTTTGTAAATTGTATATGAGCTGTTTGCTATGAAACACAAATATTTTTTTCTCACGAATGAATATTTAATTGAGGTACAGTTCCAGGTAAGCCCTTGCAAACTATCAGAGTTAAAATTCAGGTCTGGTGAAAGTAGGCAGTGTTCTACTTTGTTTAGAAATGTCACCCTGCTTGTACCTCCCTTGTACTTGGTCTTACGTCTTCATCAGTGCCCGCCTGTTTTCAGCATTATTGTTATCACAGAGCAAACAGAGGATTTCCCAAGAGACAGGTGGATACTTGTACTTCAGACTCCAGCTTGGTGTCTTACTCATGATACACTGAGGTCAAAACTACTCTTCTTTATCTGTGTGAAGAATCTCCATTAGTATATTCTCTCCTTACTCAGTGCTGGGAGCTCCCTGTGCAGCCTGCACTGATGTTGGGAAGCTGCGGTCTGAGGAGAGAACAAACAACTTCATCTCCTAATGGCACTTGGAAATGTTCATGTCTGCAGCAGACACAAGTGATGCAGAGGAGGAGAGATCATGTATGGACCAGTAATAAACTGCATCCCCAATATTGCATATTTTCTGTTTCTCTAGTTATTAGATGCAGTCTTTCACCAGTGTTACACTACAAAAGGTTCACTAGTCTTGCACTAAAAAATAAATCTGATCTCTAATGTTCAAAGGGAGAGAGCCTTGTTGCATAGAGCACTTAAATCAGGCTAGGCAAAATATGAGAAGATATCTGAAAGAGCTAGTCCTGAATGGCAAAATAGGCTAGAGTGATATTTGGGACTTCTGAACTTTACCTGGTAACTTCTGCATCAATTTTTTTTTTTCTGTTTCAATTAGAGAAAAATATGAGAAAATGGTCTGGCACCAAATTGCACAGTAATGCCCAGTTTATATTACTGACTTAACCAAGGCAAGGGACATGCTAGATGTTTTATTTTTGCTGAGTATTTAACTGTGAATTTTCTTATAGATAATGCAGCTTCTGAAATTGAATGAGAAATACAAGTACCAGTCAATGCAAACAACTTGCAAAGCTCACACTGAAAGAGCACTTGGCTCTGGAGAGAACAGGAGGTAGAATCACTGCCATTCAGTCTTGAGACTGGGGTTTAAGGCCTTTCTAATGTTACACGCTGGATTTGAGAATCACCAGGTGAAACTCAAGAGCTTAGTTTATGCTGAAAGTCAAACAGTGTGACTTTAATACTGATCTTAAAAGGTATGAGTCAGTATCATATCGCAGGAAAAGAAAAGGTACCCTGTCTATAAATTGTACATTGAACTTTGCACTCTTAGCCCTGAAATTCTGTGTTTGGGCACTCTTAGTTAATTTGAAATAGCTTATTACTTGTGGTTTTGAACTCTTACATCCTCATTCCCACAGTCAGAGCAATACAAATGCCAGCAATATATGTAATTCTAAAACAACTTGGAATAAGAATAACAACTGTAAGTAGACTATGAACTATTCTTCCCTCTATCAACCAGCGGGCATTTGTTTTGCCTCCACCTTCCTTACCACTCTTACTTGCTCTAAACACAGGTCTGTGCTCTGTCTACAAAGGGAAAAAAAAATAAAGAAGAAAAAGCCACTAAAAGAGCTGGTCCCATAGAAAGTACTAGGATGTGCAGGGGGTATTTGCAGTATATGGCACTCAGCTCTGCTTTTAATCAGATTTCAAATAGAAAGCACAAAGGAAGATATCAAGGTGAAGTAGAGATTACTTAACCAGGGGAACTCCCTTCCTCTTTCCTTTCTTATCATAAGCATTAAGATCATAATTTCATTTTAAGACGTAAAAGCTGTGTTGGCCCTAGTTTCCATTTGCTTTGAGCCTTGGACAAATATGGCTGGATTTACATATGTGGTATAATCTCTGCAAATTTAGTATGTCATGAACTTCATTCGTCATTTCACACATTTTTAAACAATGGTTTGTGACATGATTTGTTCTCATTCGATAGATTCAGAAAACTCTCAGTGCATTTTCTATTTGTTTATTTGTTGGTAAATCAGTAATTCATTGTGGATTTCAGTTACAAAGATGATTACCATAGACTTTCCTTCCCTGGTCACTTTCATGTTTAAACCTGCCTTTACTTTAAGTAATATTTTGTCTGTATTTTACCTACCACTAAGTCTTGCCTTCCCCATTCATTGTAAATAATTTCTCAGTCTCAGTGTACACAAAATGTAAATGACAAATTATATTTTGCTTCAGTTGAAAAGAAGATTTTATTGCACACTTTGCATCACTCTGTGAAAGTTTCCTGTGGAAGAAGAATGAGTTAATAGAGAGGTTACTAAGACAACCCTCATGGGAACTGAAAGCAAACTGTGTTTGGGACTTCTTAAAACTTATTGAGGAGAAACATAATCCCCTTTAAGTTTTTCTCTCCTTTTATGATGGGTAAGAACAAACAGATAAAAGCCTGAAGTCTTGTCTGATTATTTTTCCTTCTTACATTTTAAAATAATCCTTCATAAATTTCATCATATATATACTTTTCTCTTTGTAGGGCTCTATGATGGTCAATCAGAGAGTCAAATAATCCCAAGACCTACTTGGGGGTGCTGCTGGAAGACAAATTGATGCTTAGAATCATCAATTAGGATGGCAAAAATAAGGATCTCCCAGCATGTAACCATTGGATCATTGAATGAGATTTATTTCCAGGCCTGAATGCACCTAACCTCTTGTTGGTGCAGGGAAAAAAACCCAGTCTATGCTTACTGAAAAAAAAAAATAGCAAAACAACGAACAGCTGAACCTGGGAACAGCAGCTTTTCATGTAGGAACAACAAGCAAATGAACTTGGCAGCAGCTTCTTGTAGAAACAAGCAAAAATGAGGCACAAGCCTTGCGCTCTTTTACACCATTTATCCCCTTCATAAGAAACTCAGAGAATGTCTCAAGAGGCTTTGCCAATAGATGCTGGTCCACTGTGACCTCATTCTGTCAGGTTTTCAGTAAGCTCAGTGTGGGTAGTGGGGAAGTAGCTCTCAGTGCAGAACTACAAGTCACCATGTCCTTGGTCACTCTTCCTGAAGTCTGACATTTCAGGCATTATAATGCCAAAATTTCAGAATGTGCAATGGGTAATAAGCTGCTTATTCAGTTATGCACAATGAAAAAGAAACTATTGTCAGTAATCCCATGTGGTTCTTTTTCCTTTTACAGCTGTTCCAGTTAACAAGGAAAATCAAAGACTCTTGACTGTCCTACATGGCAGCAAATATCCTTAAATCTATATATGTCTCAGAATTTGGCATCCTTTCCATTAACTACTCTGATGAATGTCCTTTCTTCTAGCTGCTGTACTAAATGCATAGTCTATGACTTGTCAAGAGGACAGAGTTAGCTACTATAGGTTTTTGTTACTAAAGAATCTGCAAGCAAACCAGCAGAGAATCTGCAAAACTCTTCCAGCTATGCCTTGCCTAACCTGGATGAAGCTTTGTATTCAGAGAAACAGGGAGTTTAGGTCTGTCTGTTCTTGAGACTATTGATTCTGCACAAGCAACAAAGAATTATGGATTTAGGGCACAAGATTCCATGTTTCCCAGTTCCAGGATGATCTGACTTAGGAAGTTTTATGTTGACTAAAAATTGGCTGGCATGAAGCCCGTTAAGCAAATGCCACTTTTTAGCAATAGGACTTGCTTGAGCAAACCCAGGCAAGTACTTGGAATTCATAAATGATCCACATCAAGTTTAAATGTTATTACAGCTTAAAGTATAACAGGAAAATCAAATTGGTCTTCTCTCTAAAACAGGGAAGGTAGACTTGGTGAGGATGACACAGTCTGGTTAGGGGTCAGTAAGTCACAGGAACTGTTACAGGGAAGAAGACAGAAACTGGGTTCTGCTACTGACCTGCTGAGCAATCGGGATTCTTTTGTCACCTCCTCTGCCTTATTAATTCCTGTAAATGGTTGGTAATGCTATCCTCTTAATAAAGCAGGTTAAGAGTAAGTGCTGGATCAGAGCAGATCTTAATCCTGTGACTTAAAGGCTTCATTTTGATTTGGGTCTTATGCTTAATTGTGAGGTCTGACCGAAGATGATGTGGTTAGGGTGACCATAAAAGCTCTCTCTTGCTTAGCTAATGCCTAAATCTAGAAGTAACCAAGTTCCATAGAGTTTTAATGTGAAATTTTCCCCACATTGCATATTTGTATCTGTTTTTTCTATATTTGTACTTCTGCCCCAGGATATCTTGACATGGGTTGATTGTTTTGTGCTGATTTCACGACTTCTCCAGTATTCCCTCACACACACTCCAAAGGGGATCCAGTCTCTAAGCATTCTTAGACAATGCTTAGTATTATACATGATGTCCATACTCTCAAAATTCAATATACTGATTTTCAGGGCACTCTCAGGAAATCCAGAGAACTGAGGGCTTTTCCCCCACTCTGGAACAGAGGGAAACTGCTTTGTGTCTGGAAAGGATGAGAAGGCTTCTGTATAAAGGGGAAGAAGGGGCTTGCATTATATACGTTCCCATACTTCTAGGGGGGTGGTGGGGAGAGAAATAATAAGGAAGGAACTGAGTGACCCAGCTGCAGAAGAGAGTTTTGTACTGTCACAAAGACACCTACCTAGCCAAGTAGGTCACAAAGACTGTACTGTCACAAAGACACCTACCTACCAAGTCTTCAATAAGGTATGGAGCTCTGCAGGCAAGAGGGTTTGAAAGCACACCTAGCACGAGGCAAAAGCCCAGGAAGGAAGCAAAGGGTGTCTAACACACACTCCACGCTGGCAATTGTTCTGGTTCCTTCCACTGAAGACAATTCTCCCTGTGCAAGCTCAGTATGTTCACAGTGGCTGGTTTTGGGTGGAGCAGTATTGGGCAAGCTGGCAGTTATGGATGCCATTGAGGTATCTACCTTTCCCCATGGATTGCAGGTGTCTGTGAGAGAATGGCACAAGTTTATGTGCTGTGGCAAACAGGAACCTAGAGATTGTACGTTGCCACACTTAATTATTAGTCACCTAAATTCCTTTTGCCCCTAGGTTTGTGTGTTTAGGAAGCAATGGTGAGTGTTAGGAAAAAAACAAACCAAAACAACAAAAACAATAAAAACCCAACAAAAACAGGGGTTTAAGCTTGGATATGTAACTAACTCATGGGAACAAACACTTACCTGACTAATTATGATGTATTGAATGAGACATCTCTCTGACATTGAGTTTCTTCAACATGAAACCCAGGGTGACAGTCTCTGAGCCCATGTTGCGCTATGGACAGGAAAGGATTTTGGGAATGAAAATCTCCCAGAATGGAAATGGGTTTCCCATTAGATCCATGCAATGCTTTGTTTCAAGGGGATGCAGACACCCACACTTGTTTTGACTTTTCTGTTTCCAGTCACAGCCAAAATCTGGATTTTAAAACTATGGCATGAAAATATCTCATCTCTATCCTTTTCCGTCCCTCCCAAAATATCTAAGAATGTCACTTAGGGTTCTGAGTGAGAGCTGCAGAAGCTGGGTTCTTACAGCATTTCTTACTCAGAATAGTTGTTCCTTGTTCTTGGCAGCCTACCCAAAACACTGTGATAATTTGGTCTGGTTCATTTCCAGTGTCATCCTGCCGAATAAGGCATAAATCCCACCATAAACTTATTGCTTAACTGAAGAGCATAGAAAGTGTCTTCACAAATCATATATTTGTTAAATTAACCCAATCCAACTGAGTGTCAGCTTATTTTGTTAAATTAACCTGACCCGAGTAAATCTCAGTGGAGTTGTTTCAACTGAAGAAGGAGGAGGCCATATCTGTTTCCCAAGGATGTTTGATCCCATGGCCCTTTTCTTGGAAGCTGTTCAGCTTAGACTATTTCTTCTCACCTGCTGTTGCAAGCTGCCACCCCCATGGCTCTGTTTTGATGCTAAAGCCGCCTCTAATCTCTGAGGATCATGCAACAGGAAAGGAACATTACCATGAATTCTCTCAGCCTCCAACTGGGTTCCCCTCCCCTTTCTTTCACAGACCTGACACAGTAATGATTCTTTTATTTTAATGTGGCACAACCAAGCGCTGTTTGGTGGACCCTGTGGGGGAAGACACCATTTGGAACTCTACCAAAGCAAGACTTGCATTGTTTGGGCTATCCTTTTTGTCACCATCCCTTGATATTTCCCAGGCTCTCTCCTGCCCTATATATTTTCCATGTAATGGGTGTTATTCTCCTTGTTCTGTGCCTCCCTATTCCCATCCTATGTCCTATGCCAAACAGACAGACAGTGGTTGAAGTGGGGTGTTGCAGACAGGGGCTTGGGGACAGGCTGCACAATTTCCTCAATCTCACAGCTCAGCTACGTGCCATTGCTGGTGCAGTGGAAGAGCTGTGTCCTACAGGCCGCTCGTTGCCCATGACTATGTAAATCAATGTGCTCTTGTGACCAGCCAAGCAAGGAGATGCAGTGGGAGGCCAGCAGCTCCTGGCAGACGCTATCCACAAAAGTGCATTACACTCATGGGTGAGGAGGGAGAAGGAACAAGGGGCAGAGACACAAACTTCGTTATCTGTGTGTGTTTATTCATTGTTACTCTACTGGCATGAACTTTTTTGGGCTTTACAAAAAGTCAGAACCATCTGAAGTATACTCTGTAGTTTCTGAGCTTAGATGCATTTTCAAAGTTTTCTCTTTTGCTGACATTGCTGAAAATATGCTTTACTACACAAAGCAAGCCTGTGTTTTGTTAAGTAATCATATTTTCTGGCTTCGCACTTCAAGAAACACAGCAACTATTACAGGCTATCCTTAAGGCATCACCTCTGTGCTGGACGGACGCTTTCCCCGTGCCATCCACCGGCTTGGGAAGCGCCGACCCCGGCGCGGCCCCGGCAGGTGCAGGGCAGGGCAGGGCAGGACGGCGGAGCCGGGGGTCTCCGGCGGGGCCGGAACGGTGCTCGGAGGGGCCGCACAGGCCCCGCGGGGCCCGGCGGTGCCAGGAGTCGGGGTGGCGCCGCCCCCGCCCCTGTCTCCCGCCCCTCACGGCGAGGGGCTCGGGGGTTGCCGGAGGCTGCGGGCCGCGGTGCCCCCTGCGCGCCGGGCACGTCGAAGCGAAGCCGGCGGGGGTGCCCCGCGGCTGGGCGAGGCCGGTGCCGCGCTCGGCAGGCGCCGCGGGGAGCGGCGGGCAATGGCCGGGGAGCGGTGAGTCACGGCCGGGCCCCACCTGCCGTACTTAACCCGCCGCCGGGCGGCCGGCGCCGCACTCGCGGGCTGCGCTGCCGCCGTGGCCGGGAGCGGCTCCTTCCTCCTGCACCTCCTCCGCACGGGGCGCTCGGCAGAGGCGAGGCAGGCGCTGCATGAACGTTTGTGTCGGGAGTAGCAGAAGCACCAGCAGCCCTCAAAATGCCGAAGCCGGTGAGCGGGGCGCGGTGGGAGGGAGGCGCTCCGCGGGGCCCCACCGGGGCCCGCCCGCCCGCCCGGCGCTGGGCGTCGGGGGCTTGCCCGAGCGCGGGCGCTCGGCGGGGCGGTCACCTCCGGGTGTCGCGGCGCGGGCTCTTGCCGGGCTGGAAGGGCTGAGTCCCGGTCCCTGCTCCCCGCGGCTGGACGGGGCGTTTGGACTCGAGCGCCCGGGGAAGTTGTGCGCGGCGCCGGGAGGGAGCGGCGGGCACCCCGCGCGGGAGCCACATCAGCGGCTGCTCGGAGCGGGAGGGAGGGAGGGAGGGAGGGATCGCCAGGGCGGCTGCCGGCGGGCGCAGGGCCGCGGGCGGGACGGAGGATCTCGGGTGGGCTGCAGGATCTCCTCGCCGTCCCGCCGCCGGGAAAGGGAGCACGGAGCCCCGGATCTCCGTGCTCCAGAGATCAGGCGGTGGATTGCTCCTTGGTGGATTGTCTTGTGTAGCGCTTCCGTGCTAGACGTGCATAGAGCTGCCGAGTAACTCTCGAAAGAAGAGCTTTCATCACGCTCCCGCTTAACGAGAAATGATACAACTGCGCCGGCTGCCATTTAGTATGCTTGTGGCCTATGCATTTATCTACAGGAAGCATGTATGCATCTGTAAACATAGGAAAAAACTTGTTCCCTCCTTGTTTTGCGATCTAAAAACTAAATGCTAGGGACTCTTAATAAAAGTTCTCCACGCTGGTCTTTACCAGTCATTATCGAAGACCTGTTTCCTTTTTTGGTTGGATTTTTTTTTTCAATTGAACGGTCTTTTTTATCCCTCCTTCTTTCTCTTGACACCACCACCTCCTCACCGCCTCCTTCTCCGACCTTCTAGTGGGTTTGTTTGTTTTATTTTAAAGTCTGCAGCTACTGTGCCGGTTAGAGACGGTAATTCCCTTGGGGAGCCAACTGCCTAATGCGGAGCTCTGAGCAGTCGTTGGAGCAGACGCACTTTTGAACTTTGAAGAGCATAATCAGAACAGATTGTCGTTACTATCTATTTTCAATAGAGGCAATATTTCTTAAATTGCAGTGCAGTGAAGGACTTGTGTGAGTATTAGCTCACTTAAATGAAATGTGAAATAAGAGCAAACAAGCTTATCTTTGGTAATAAGTAGTTGATGTTTTATCACCATAACGTTAAAGTTAGTTGAACTTTTTTAAGTATTTAGGTTAACTTACATAGCAGTTTCTATAAACCTACCAAAAAAAAAAAATAAAAAACCCAAGAAAAGACAGAAACACTCCAAAACCAAACTGTGCTCAGTCCTAATAAATCTTCAGTCTCTCTGGTTGTATTTCATCAGTAGGAGGTGATATATTGCTGCATATAATAACAACTAACTGAGAGGGCCCTTCTGTAACTGGGGAAGCAAATATATAATTTATAAAGTATGGATATAAAAGGTTATGTGTGAATAATCTCTTTCTGCCTTGTTAGCTGTTTGCTAATTACAGAGTGCTTTCTTGAAATATCCTGGTTAGAATAATCTGAAATCCTGGTTTAGGACTAAGTTGCACTGGAAGCCATGGATAGGTGTACAAAAACTCTTTAATCTCTTAAAAAAATACAGCTGTGTTTATCCTTTTGCTTGGCAGTGCTAGGTTTGTATTCCCTCAGAGATGGTGATTTTTCTTAGTTTCTTAGCTGAGTAGCCAGTGAATAACAAAGGTGGATGGTGTAAACCACCATCCACTGGGGAAGGACAGTAGTACTGTAAAGACTTCTGAGATGTGACCTACTGGCTGGGATTTATGGACAGGACTCTGTGTCAATACTTTGTAAATATAAGCCTTTTTCTTATTTAATCTGCTGTTCAGTGGGGCTAACTGCCACCTTATTGTAAATGGAAAAGAGGAATTTTGCAGAGGCTATTTTAGTAAAACACACTGTTCACTCTGTCTGCTTTAGACTGAGGCTGGATTTGGATTCTTTCCAACTCAGCTCATTTAATCTTAATACAGCTAAATAGGATTCGTGTCAGTTTGCATGGAGAGGGGATGTAAAGCTGTCACTCCAGAGGCAGAACTGTGCTCAGGACGAATGTGACAACAGCCTTTGGCATGTGTGAGGAATGATAGCACGACCTCTTGGGATGCACAGGGAAGCAGTGTTTTTCTGCTGGGTATTTAGCATGGATGCTAAATATTTATTACCTGTGCTTGTTTGCATGTGTCTTGTCTACATGGCATAAGTAAATACGGTATTGCTTGGCAGACTTCATGCTGCTGCGTGAAGTCTCACACACTGGTCATCAGTTATTTACAGGTAAAGATTATGATGACAGAAAGCAAAGTTTTGGCAACACCTTCCCCTCTGCCCCTCCACCCACAACCCGATATGCTAAACCTTGATATGAAACTATTGTTTTAACAAAAATTATAAATGTGCCCACAAAACTTATGGATCATGTTTGTAATTTATTATTTCACAGTAAACAACTAGTGAATCCATTAACAGTAGGACATTAGTGATTTTGTATCTTAATTGAGTACCAAAGTGAAGTGCTAGAAAGCTGATTTCCCAAGTCTGTGGTAACATTTGGTCACAATTAGTTGTACCTGATGCATGTTTACCATGCTCAAAATAAATTTTAGTAAAAGTCCAGAAAATAATACTGAAATAAGTATATTTGTTAATATAGACATGTGTTAATATGTAATTTAACACAGCCATTCTGCCATGTGTAACAGTTACAAAGTAATGAGGTCTCTCCAAGGTAAGCTATAAATATATAACCTATACCCAGTTCATGAGGGTTTATGGCTGGGAGTTCATCAACAGTTCAGATGCATGATTTCTATCTAGTCTGTACAGAGGTTCATTAGGCTTTACAGGTAGTGAATTATTTTGTAAGGAAATGCAAAAGGTGTCATCTTGTCCAAATCTTGCTGTGTTATCTGGAAACGAATGAAATGCTAAATAAACTTACTTACTCAGCCTTGCTTCATTTCATTACTGGAGTGTCTGTGTGCTCTGTGCATTTTTCCTAGATTCATGGTTCTAGTTTCTTTCTGATGGTGTTTTAGGTGGATTATATCCTTTTGCAAAACAAACCAATCTAATAAATTGTGGCTAGAACAGCATGGCTGCGGGCTAATGAACAGTGCTTACCGAAGGAGAAGGAAATGTGATCTCGAGTCTATAGAGTTGTTAATTTGATCTGATCTAATAGCATTCTTGGTTACTTTATCGAAGGTGGATTTTTTTTTTGTTTGGTTGGTTTGTGTTTTTTTGTTTCCTCTTGGAGGGAAAAAACAAAATGTAAAGCTTCACAAGAAATTAAGTTAGCTTTGCAGCATAGCATTTGATTGATGTGGTGTCACACAAGAACTTTTAATACTTGTGTGAATATGTATAAAACTGTGTAAAGAGAGGACAGCAGTAAATGCAGTCTAGCAGCTTTTGGTCCTAAAGAGAAAATACAAGTGAATAATATCCAGAGGCACCTTTTTTTAGTACCTTTATTAATGGCCTGTGGTCAGAAAGCTGAACATAGTAATGAAATCTGTTCATGTCATGCTGCTGGGGGGAAGCATTATTGATGCAGAGGGCCAACATATGAAGGGGATTAAAGGACTGGGGTAATAAGCTCTCTTTGCATAAAGTTAAACTTGGAGGGGTGGGGAAAGAAGGTACCTCACTAAATAGGTTAGAAGGAGATGGATTAATCAGTAGTATAACTGTCCTGTTGTGCATGTCATCTGCAATGTGTAGGGCTTCTCCAACAGAAGGCATGAGTAGAAGGTTCTAGTAAGAGCTTTCCTTTAATGTAGGTACTTACCTGTGCCCAAGACAGACGAATTCAAAGCAAAACCTAGAGAGTGGGTTTGGGATGACCACAGACAAAATTCCACCTTAAGATAAGAGGGTGCTTGGCTATTTCAGCCGGGTAGAATTCAAGGAGTTATCTCTTCCTTCACCTGTGTAGTAAAATGTAAGGAATTTAAATGCCAAAGAGGAGAAAGAATTGCTTTAAGCACAATTTGTGATTTAAGAGACTTTAAACTTTTAGAACAATTAAGCATGTATGGGGAGGGGGAGGGGGTTGTGAGTGGGTAGAATTTTTTTTTTTCCCCTTCCTTGTTGATCTTATTAGAAGACTATTCCAAGACCTAACATCCTTAAGATAAAATTTGACAGTACACAATTTAATGCTGCTGCCTGTAGGAGTGTGGAACTGGAACTGATGTCTCAAAAGGTTTTTCCCAGCCCTGTGTTGTTAATAATGGGCTGGTGTGTGCTAGGCATGAAGTGGTTAGACAAGTCCTCCATACCTGTTTGATGTTGAATATACATGCATGCTGTCTTCAAGTTGTTTTTTTCAAAATACAGGTCTCCTGCCAAACCTTTATCTGTCTGAGAGCAGACTATGGCATTAAAATTTAACAAGTTTTCGATAAGCCAGCCAAAAAAATATGCAAGTATAGTGACAGGAATTTATTTCTAAATATAAACAATTAATATTATTAATTGTTTGACAATCTTCTCAATTTTTTCTTCACTATGTGTCTTCTAACTACACATAGTGGCTTTATCTCAGAGCTCTTTACAGCAGATTCCTGTAAGTGGACTGAAATAAAAATACTTTTTAATGTCTTTAAGTGTTCACAATCAACTCAAATACTCTCAGCTTATGGATGGCTATAGATTTAGTCAAGAATAAAATATTACCCTTGTAAGCACCAATTGCAGTCCATCATGTGATACAGTGTATGGTGTATTTGATACCAGGAGGTGTATACTCACTCTGGGGCAAAATGGAAACCCAAGGAAGCTTCCATTTGCCAAATGCCAGAACTCCCTTTCATTTGCCAAATGTGTCACTCACTGCTGCAAAAGAAAGGTGGAGGATTCTATGAGTAGTAAATTTAAGGAGATGAATAAAGTTATAAGAGAATGAGTTCACAGGTTGCCAAAACCCTTATTTACTGTGTAAGCTGAGTAAGCATTTCCGAGGGCAGTTTGTTGTGGGATGTTAGCTGCTACAGAGAAACCAAGGGTGTTAACTGTTATGTTAGTCGCTAATTAAAGAATTTCTTAACCTTCTTAAAGGTCAAAAGGAGGGAGATAAGCCTTCCTGTTCTGTTCTCTTCCTCCACCCACATGAACATCTTCCTTTGTCCATGAAAAAAAGCTGTGATATGTCAGGACTTTTTGAGAATAAGACTTCTTGATGACCACTGAAGATTCCCACATCAGTGTCATTCTTGTTTGGCACCCTGTGCCCAGAGAGCTTTACATGCACTGTAAATCCCATAATCACTCGATTGACCTTGATGGAAGGCAGTGCTGCCCAGGATCACTGAACCACGCTGCACACTGTTAAGTAATGTGCTTTAGCTTTTAGCTGTGTTGTGTGCTTGCTTTGAAGCCTGGTTTCTGCAACAGGTAACATTTACCCTGTGAGCAGAGAAGTACGAAGAACAGCAGTGTATGCACCTAGGAGAGGGGGAAATTGTTCCTATATGAGGCTGGAAACAAAGCATAGCTCAGTGTAACAACTAACCTTGCTGCCTCCATATTGCTCATCTGTTCAGATCCAGATTTTGTTTCTCTTTCTAGTTCCTACTTCATAGTGGGGAAATTCACTTGCCTTCTCTGCATCCCCTCTCATCTTTGAGGTGCTCAGCTGAGGCTGATGGACACCTCATAGTAGCAGCTGTCCATTAAGGAAAAATCCTGACTCCAAGAATTAACATGCAGGACTCTGCTTTCTAATTAAGTTAGAAAAACTCTTGCTGATGACCATGGACTTGTATTTGGCTACCTACTGCATAGGCTTAGTGGAAGAGATGCTAACTCCCCTACACAAGGCCTGCAGCCCTTTGCTTCCTTTGAGAAGGGAGTGTGTGATTGCCCTGTTTGATTTGTGTGCATTTACTTCTCCCTCTCATGAGCAAGTGCTGTGGCTATTGTGTAGAACTCTGAGGTGTTACTATCACCATCTCTTCTTTTCTTGTTTTTGCTTGATGAAGTCCATGTTTGCTATAGTTGTTCTAACTAAGCTCAGTGTGAAGTGAGTGTGAGAGAGAATTCTCTGGGGATAAGTGGATGGATGTCCTGTTGCTGAATCTTGAACAGGCTTACAAAACTCTAGAGTGGCTTATTCTGCCAAGAGACCACTGCTGTGTAGATGCAGAGAGCAGGTCTGTGAGCTCTCTGCTTCCTGAAGAAGCAGAGACTAAAAAAATCTCACTTTTGAACCCAGGCACCTGAATTTAGCCTGTGTAGCCCAGTAGATGACTTCAAGCCTGTACTGTAAGTTCTGGTCTTCAGAGTTATTTGTGGGAACTAAAGTTGTTCTTCAACACCTAGCTGAGTACACTTAGCTGGCTTAACTTTTTGTCTCTGTAGAGATAAGTGATTGTGCAGAGTTCCTGCTGCACAAACTGTGGTGTGTGGTGGGGTGATTTGCATAATTGATACTCAGTGATCTCAGTGTGGGCGCGAATAGATCTTCCTCCACAACAACTGTCACAGCTGTGCAGACAAACTCTTGAAAGGTACTTTATCTGCTGTCACTGTGCTCAAGGTACACTTTGGGAACCACTGGAGCGGATTTGTTTGCCATCACACATCGATAGTGAGGGGAGTGGGAAGAGTTTCATCTCAGAAGCCCTTAAGCTGTTTTATGGGTTACGAAGGGGTACTTTGGTCCTTTGCCAGTCCTTGCAATTACTTTTCCTTTATGATTTGTAACTGCTCAAGAGCAATACCTTTGTGCTTAGGTGACATTCCAGGACTTGCCATGACCTACCTTTATCTGGGAGCAAATAGTACCTGTTGCATGCTGTTTGAAGTACCAGCTTGAGAAGTGGAAGCATTGTAGTGTATTGCACATGGATCAGATTATCGAGCTGTCAGAGGTGATCACATCACATAACCCCACTAAGAAATTTCACAGATGCCATGAAGTGTGTTCCACTGAAGTCCCTGAGTAAAATGAAAGAGGCTGATATGGAACAGGTAAAACAGAAGGGCGGAATATCAAACAAAAATCTCTCTGACAAAAGGATTTGTATCTAGAATGCAGAATGAACAAACATCATTACTGGGCCTTGTGTGACTTGTTGCACTGCTATTTCTCCCTAAGTAAATGGAGTTCATTCTCCTTCTGCACTTTGATGTCTATATGAACATGGCTGGCCTTGTAAGTCAGGCAGAAGCCCTTGTAGCCTAATAGTACACCTCTGATGTTGGCCAAAAGCTGATGCCTGAGGAAGAGTATTTCAAAGATATGCACTGTTGCTTTCCTCTGAGGTATTGGAGGTTGAAAAGTCCTATATAATGAGTTACTACATGGATTTCTGTGAACTTGTCCAGTCTTGCTTTAAAACCCTGTGAACTCCAGCATCCATAATATACTTTAACAAAGGCTGTGTTAGATAACCTTCACATTGTTTGTAAAGTTATCTACAAACCTCTTTGCTACAGTGCTACATGAACACATGTTCCTTGTCTAGTCTGTTCATGTAGCTCAGGAGTTTATATGCTCTTATGTCCTTGCCTCAGTTAATTTTCTTCCAAACTGAAAAGTCCTAGCTAGCTTAGTTGATCCTTGCATGGTAATTATTTGAGCATCCTTGATCTTCTTCCAGTTCACATCTGATGAAAATATGGCTTTGCACCCTGTAACATCTCTATCTGGGAAGAGTACAGTTACTGAGAATATTTCTCCAGTAATTGTTTCTTGGATGCCTTAAACTCCCAGGTCATAGTCCTGTGAGAGAGTAAGTCACAGGTAATCCTTGTGTTCACTCAGCCCACCCTGTTCCATTGTAATGTGCTGCTCTTCCACCCCAGAAGAACAACCACCAGAGGGTCTATTGAAAGTGTTGGGAGATGTGTGCTGTCAGGCTGTGTTGCTGCTGTCAGAATTCTGACTCTGTAATGGCACTGGGTTTTCCATGCACATTGCCCTCTAGAACATAGATCTCTGCATAAGCATTGGAATAAAAGGCACCAGTATTGGTGCCTCGGATTCAGGGGAAGCGCTAAGGCTATTGTGGCTTTTATTTAGATTATTCACAGCTTCAGATCCTGCCCTGGTTGTTCTGAGTTTGTACTGTGGAGTTCACCGTTTGCAGAAATTGTTGTGCGTTTGTTGCACCCAAGTGAAAAAGCCAAGCAGAGGCATAAAATGATGTTTGTGTTCCAGATCAAGACTGTAAGACAGTAATTTTTTTTTCTATTTTTTCAAGGGATTGCAGAAGGATGGAATCCCCTTTATGTAGTGTAAATATTGGAGATGTTAAATTATTTAGAAGACTCTGCAATTATGATAAAACTTGATAAACTCTGTATTATCTGCACTTGGCCCCATGCTTATGTTTCTGATGGAAGACAGCAGAAGATCTGATCCATTCTGGATTCTGAGCAACTTCTTGAAATAAAGCTTATTTGAGGATTGTTTATGGGACTTGCTGTAAACTTCATGTGTGAAGCCTTAGTCTCACAACTTCATTATGTTTAATTAGATGCAACAGCTGTCATGATAAAACAGTCTGTGTATGCAGGAGTTTGATCCAGTGGCCACTAGCTTTCCTCTGTATTCATTCTTTATGTACAAAGGAGCTATTGTTGCTGCACTCTGTGTTCCTAAATCCATCCTAGCATCCATTGAGGGCAAGTGACACATCCAGGCAGTGGTGCTATGTTGAGCCTGTTGTCACTGGCTGTGTGTTCCTCCTTTAAAGAGCAGACTGCTGCTTGTACACAGATATTCTGAAAATGCTAATGGAGTATTATACAGCATCAGAGAGTCTTTAAAGTGAACATTAATGTATTTCAATGAAACACCATAAGCCCTCCTACTTCTTCATAATATTGTGTTCAAAGTAAATCATTCTTACATCCCTCACATAGAGTGAGGGCAAGTGTTTTGCATGAAAAACACCTGGGCTCCTTGAGTGTACAGGGCTTTGTTCAAGGGCAGTATCCTGGAGCCTTTCAGACTTACTCTGCATTGCTTTATGTCTTGCCAGAACATAGAGCTGTGCCTAGAGAATTTTGCATTTAAAAAAAATAATTGAATTTTAAAGTTTTAGATAGGCCTCTGTCTCTCAGCTTTTCAACTTGTTCCTGGCTTGAGATGGAATGATGCTGTTTGCTTGTTAGGAAAGAGTTGGGGGGAATCTTCAGTGACTGGAGAAAGATTCTTAATTTTTTTTTTTTTTCTTTCTGGGTAGAGCGTTTGCTTGGTTTTACTGTTTCACTGAGCAGTTATTGTTAACTGTACAGGGCTGACCAGAGGTGGAGAATGCTGGAAGTCTGTCTGGGGCCTAGGCATTTGGGAGCCAGGGCTATCAGAGATGTACTGTCACTTGCACTCGCCACACCTGCATGAAATCTTCATGATCCTTTGGCATGCAAAGTGTCTTTGCTTGACCTAAGATAAAGAACTGAATTGCAGCCATTGCTGCTTCTTGGTTTTTCACGAAGATGCCTACTATGCAGTTATTACTTGCTGACAGAGGAGATAGTAGGCCTTCATTAAGGGAACTGAGATAGGCATGTAATTTAGTTTGGCATCTTCTGCACATCTAAACTTAAAAAAGTTTGAATTTGCCTTCTAGGATTATGTTCATGTTTAATTATAAGGACAGTTTCATGCTATATTACAAAGAAGAGTTAAGTGGCATGGCTGCAATATTGAACTCCATGGATTTGCTGTCTTGTGACCTGTTTGTGTGTGTAGGCAGGGAGGGGGAAGTTCATTCTGAAAATTCTACCACCTTGTTAAAACTGGAATTTCTGGATGACTCCCCACATCTGGGTATTGAAGGTTTTCCTGCTCACATGAACCCCCCCTCCCTCCACTTCATCCAGAAGTCTAGCTTTCACATTTCACTCCAAAGTTTTTCTTGGCTTCCCCTCAAAGTACTTTATTTCTCTTCCGAAAAACTGCCGCAAAAGAAGTTGCGGTTTTCACCATACACGAGGGCAAATACCTGGGCTCCTATTGCCTTGACTAAACTTAAGAAATTTCAGTTAATTATAATTGATATAGGTATTGCTCCTTAAATACTGAGGACTAGTAACCCCCAAAATATGATTCTGCAAGCTGCTGCATTAAAGCTGACTAGTAGTTAAGGCTTACAACAGTACTGGACAATTTTAAAGTAACTACTAGATTCTAGATTATTATATATAATTCAATTGAACCTCAGTGGTATTTCTCCCTCTCCTGGGAAGGTAAGCAAGGTTTTGAGGAACAAAGACCAGCCTACTCGGCTCTAATTTTACCTGTTGCAAATGCAGCAATACCTAACTGCTTCATAGACTCTGAGGAATTCCATTGGAACGTGACTTAATGTTCCCATTTATTTGCAATGAGGAAGCAATGTTTAACACAATGAGATCTGAAATGGAACACGTCCTTCAGTTCACAGAGGGGTGTTTTGATTTAGCATGGTATGCTGGGAAACTGGGTCGGTCAAATGGGTGCAACCAGCCTGCCTTGTCAGCCACGGGGAGGCCAGTGAGGCCGTCTGCAATTCACATTTTGTGAGCTGCTGAGGCTCTCTTCTTCCTTGTCAGCAAACTGCTCCCCAGTGTGCAGGGGAAGGCTCATGGCTGCTGCTGTGCTGCCACTGCCCTCTCTGAAATGCTCTGTGTGAGGCAGGCGCTGCATGAAAGGTTCTGCCATGGGAGCAGGGGGAGGAGCCTGTAAAAGGTTTTCTTCATTGCTGGGCTGTGCAGTTCTTTCCCATTCTCATAGGAACCAGATTCTCCTTCCCCCAGAAGAGAAATGGTGGGTCTGTCATTTGCCTTCTCATTTCAGGTTCTTGGACATCCTTTAAATCATAAAAATGTAGCACTGGGAAGGACTTGGACCTGTGTTTTCTGAAGGCTGCATGGAAGTGGCTACATAATATCATAATGTTTTACCACTCCAGCAATTACTGTTTCTTGTCATGTTACCCAGCCTGCAATAAGAGGGCTTTTTGCTGGTTTCCTCCATGTCGGTTTAGAAGTTTTTATAGTCTTCTATATAAAACATGTCATGTTTCAGACAACTCCCATTTGGAAAGGGATCACCGACATGTTTAAAAATAAAATCTAGTTTGAAACAGACAGAAAACCCCCACAAACAAATAAAAAGCCCTAAACACACACAGATTGAAAAAACCCCAACTGGCAACCAACCCAGAAACACTTGACCTGTAGGTCAGTGTAGACTTTCCTTGATTAACTTGCCCCCTTACAAAAGAAGCATTCAGATTTGGGTGACAGCATTCCATCTAGCAAGTCATCGAGGCAGGCAGAACAGAATAGTCACCTGCTGTAATGCTTCCGGTGACAAATACACTCAAGAATGTAATTTTCCTCTCTATGTAATAGCATCACACCAGGAAATGTGGTGTTTTTCTGGGGATTATAAACCACATCCTCTACAGTGCTGCTGTAGCCCATTGTTTGCAAGCCTGTAATTTGTTCATCTCTGCCTCTTCTCCATTCTCACCTCTCCAAGTGTAACACTTGCAGCTATTTTTCAGACCTACCAACATCCTTGAATTCCAGTGCTCTCGTTCCAAAAGACTTATTTTTTCTTGACTAGGTGCTGTTCATGATCTTGTAAGTGCTCTCCATCTTCCAGGGATTGTGAGAAAACTTTGTTTTCTTCTTCCCTCGATCCCACCACACTCACATCCCCTTTTCAAGACCTTGACTTGACATGAAAAGGTCAGAATATGTGTCCCTGCTGTAGTTCCAGCAAGATGAAGGTGCTGAGCCCAGTGACAGGGAAGCTGGATTTTGGCAATCCTGCAGCAGCAAATGGAATTGACCATTTGCTTGATATTCATGACATTTGTCTCCTGCTCTGAAAGAAGCTATGGAGAATGTAGGTGCACAGCTTGTCATTTGGTTGTAATTTCACATGGCTCAGATTTGTTGTATGTCTAGTCTATGTTGTGTGGCACCACATCAAATATGTTATTAGATTTTATTTGATCCATCAGGCAGGTTATTCTGTCAGAGGAGAAACAGAGTTGTCTCCAGGTGTTGTGTTTTTGATATGCTGGTGTTCATAAAGTACATTCTTAAGAAGTATACCATAAATTGAACTAATATTTCTGCAGTTCCCTCTGTGTTATTTGTGCTACTTACCTTCTCAGAGTTGTCTTCTCTGCACAGTCTCTGAACCATTACCTGTTGACTTAAGTAACTTGTGGAGGACAGAGAAATGCAGATACTGAAGAGTCAGCAGATCAGCTCTGAGCTCTGAAGCTGCTAAGATTTTTCTCCTTCCTCAAAGTTGAAAATTTTCCCATAACAGTTTCCAGGAGCTGGGACAACAGTTACTCCATCAGTTAGGACAATATCTTTCTTTGTTATTGGACCTGGAACCAGTGAGCACTACTGAATGGAATGTGGAAGAATAGAGAGCAGTTTCATTGCCCTTCTGATGTTGCTGCATGAAGTTGTTTTTCCTATTACCAGATACTTAATCACTCCACGAGTCTGTGAACAGCTCTGGTTGCTAAGGTCAAAATGAGATTACTTTGTCCTTGCAGATGCATTGCAGCCCAGGCCAAGAAGCTTGCCTGTTATTTGTTCCATTAGTAGTTGCTGCTTGCCTGGTGAAAGAGCAGACCTGCAGAAGTGAGGAGTAATGCTACTACTTTCTTAATACTATTATTAATGCCACTGCATCCTCCTTGTTAAGACTTCTTTATTTCTTCAGCACAAGCAAGTCCATATCCACACAGTCAGTGTGTGTGCAAAAAGGCTTAACAGCTCTGCACACTGTGTTTCATAGAATGTGCTGTGCTGTGCAGTACAGCAGTTCCAAATGTGGCTGATTTGCTTCAATGTACCAGTGGCTCCTGGGATTTCCAGACATCCAGTGACTGAAGAAACAAGGCATGTCTATCTAGGTTTCTCCACTGCCAATTGCCACCATTTGGAAAGATACAGTGCTTGGAAACCTGCTGTTTAGGAGACTCTAGTCTTTCTTCCTCCTTGGAAAGAGGGAGAAAACATTCCTGAGCATTGTCTAAGGCATTTAGACCTGCCTAATGATAATGATAAGTGACACAGTTAAGTACCGGTTTGTCCTGTGTTAATGGGTAAAAGTTGGTATTTAGTGCCCTTTATCATATGTATTTACTGAAATTAAATTGTATGGTCTTATTTAAATGACTTGCACAACTTCGTGGTTTCACTGAACTATTTTATTATGCAAGTGAACTATTCGATTACATGCATCAGGGTGCAAAATATCCACAATAGCATAGCGTGTCTGAGAGCTGTGGGGTTTTTATCCTCTTCTCCCTGCCCTTTTCCCTTTAGTGTGAGGTGTTTTTCAGTGGAGCTGCACTATCAGCAGAGGGATGGTTAACTTCAAAGATACCGTGTTGCATGCAATCATATACTGGTTCTGCACCGAGGTGCTCAAGAATCCAATGTTTGAACACACAACTGTAGTTTTTTCTGTGTCCAACACACCTGAAAATTGGGTGTTTGTGAGAGGATGGGGTTGAAGAGGCAATGTCTTCTTGGGTTCCTATCTAGGTCTTGATTCCTCCACAGACACGTTGCCACTCAGCTGCTTGGCAGTGTGTTGCCTCCTTAAGAGAGTGTTTTCTGAATGTTTTTCAGAGGGCACTTTAATTTCTCAAATCACTCTACTGATGTGCATGGACTCTGAAAGGCTGCACCTGCCCCACAGATTGACCTACTGACTTAGCATTAGAAAAGATGTTGTTTTATCGACAACAAAAGAAACAAATGCATGACTTAAGGGCATTGCTAAAGCACAGAAGATTCCATTCTAACTACCATTGCTTTCCATAGTGTTACAATCATTTAAACTGTACTCTGAAGTTCTCTGTAGCTCTGGCCTTCATCTTCTATTCTCTTGTTGGAGTTGGTAAGGTAGCTAACACGTTACAATCCAGTATGATGTCATGGAACCTGGTGTTCAGTCTTTCAGTGTACTAAATTCTTCAGCTTCATGGAGAGTTTTTCATTTTAATGCAGATGGCATTGCCTTTTCAACAGTGTGCTTTTGTCCTTCTGGATCAAATTTGTTAGCAATTTTATGCATCCTAAGACAGGAGAAGAGGAAAAACTTGTGTTCTGTAGTGTTTCTTTATGCACAAGGAAACCTTAAGGGCCGTATTTGTCATTTTAGGTGTGTTAGCCTCAGACATAAAAGTAGAATTATTTAATAGTTTAGGTTGGAAAGGACCTTAAATATAATCTATTTCCAACCCCCAGAATAATGAAGTGTTATGACATTGGCCTATCAAGAAAGAAGTTACATCTTACTGTCCAGGATTTTTAGTGTGTTTTGTGCATAAAAGCACATATTTTTTAATATAACCCTTATTTCGTGTATTACAGCTGTTCTCTTCTCTCCACACCCTTGTGCTCTTAAAAATGAAAAGCTGCTTTCATTTTGGTTATGGCTTCAGCATTGTCCTGGATTACTGCCAGGATTTGGTAGGATCTTATAAAGGACATGCCTTGCCTGGACAGGGTGAGCAGGACTTCACTTGTGAAAGTTGTCCGAACTGTGTCTTCCTCTTTTTGTTGCTCATGGAAATGAGTTTGAGATCTTGGTTGTTTTCCTCCCCAACAATACCTGAATTGGTTAGCACATTAGGTGTTGATTTAATCATCTTGGCGCCGTGGGGAGTTCCATCTGGTCTGAGCTGAGTGCCAAACTGATCGACACTCAGTGTAGCAGACATCGAGGTTTCTTCAGGCTGTCTAAACCAGGGTTTCATGTAGGTTAAGCTCTGTTTGCTGCTTTACTAAGAGTTTCTCTGTGGCTGAAAGCTTGCATGTATGGAGTGGTTGTAGGACATCCATTTAGAAACACTGTTAAAATCATTATGTTCTTGAAGTTGAGGCTAAGGTTTGGAGATGAGAAGCAGGAGGGCTTAATAGGGCAGGAAGGAGACTCAAAGGATATTCCAGGCAGTCATCAACTCATTGAAGGGACAGAAGGTCTCTTCTTGCTCTGCCTGTCTTGTGGCTGGCAGTTTGTCTGAGGGCACCAGGGAAATTCCTCTTTGTCCTGATGGTTATGTAGCCCTTAAAGAACACAGAAATTAACCTTTACTGCAGGCCACAAGTGTCCTTGAAAGCTTTTTGGATAAACAAGTAGTCATGTTCCTGCATGCTTCCAACTTTAAATGATTGAAGCAGAAAAGCAGATGACTACAATTTTTGGTCTTAATACTAAAATAATTCTTGAAATATATAGCAGCTAAATGCACTAAATAGCTCACTGTATAGCTGATCCTACAGTCTTTGAGGGTTGTAGTGAAACAAGACTAGGGAGTTTAATTTTTTTTACTAGCAGATAACCACTAAGGAGAGATAGAGGAAAATACATGCTGGTATGAGCTGGAATTTTGTACTCAGCCAGCATTCTGCAGGTTTTCTGGTAAGGAGTAAGAAGCACCTCCTTTAAGTTCTTTAGCCTGTAAAGTGATACTTATTTTACACTTCTATGGTGTTTCAGCCAGAAGTACAAATAACTTGTTCAGCACAAAACTAAGACGATGAGCATATGTTTTCTTGAAGTGGGTAGAAAGGGATTAGAATATGATTAGGGATTTAATGTTGAGAGGGATTAGGCAACAGGTGTTTTTTAAGGTCACATCTTTGAATTGCAGACTTGCTATTCCAGAGAATTTGATATCTGAACTTCCCCTCCCTTCCTTCACTGGAAAAATTTCTTGGGAAACCTTTGCTTTTTAAGGCATGGGAAGAAAACCTTAAGCAAAACTCCATGCTCCATTATGATCTCAAATGCTACAGTTCGGTTTTCCAAGAACTCCTTTTACCTTCTTGCTTTTTCTTCCATCTTTCATTTAAAGATTTTTTTAAAGTCCTAATTTAAAGGACAGTGCTTTAAAAACACAGTTTAAAAGTGGCATCACTAAGTCATTTTCTCTGGTTTTGGGGTCCTGTGACTTGGAAAGTGTCTTCAGTCATCTTTCTTTGGGAGGATATTCTGTCATGTGGCAGCAGAAGAAAAGAAACAACTCTATAAAGAGACTTGATGCCTTCATAGAATCATTTAGTTTGGAAAATATCTTTAAGATCAAGTTCAGCCATTAACCTAACATTGACAGGTCCACCATTAAACTGAAGAAGGCTGGTTAAACATTCAGTGTCTCACGGAAAAAAGAGTGCAAAGCTTTGTAATATATTTTACTACAACTAGCTGAAGCAACTTGTTTTATTCACAATTCTGTGTTAATTATAACATTGTTACACCTGACATTTATCCTAGAGTTTAAGCATAGATAATTAAGTTGCTGGGAACTGCTGAAGGCCAAAGCTTTGTAGTGAGCGATTCGATTCCTCTCCTACTTCTTTTACCTCTCATTTCTTCAGATGTGGGCCAGGCTCTCTCTTAGCCTTGGCTTTCTGTCATGTGGCATTTACAAATTGTAGGGAAATTGTCATGAAATCTCATCTGCCTGTACCTTACATGTTGTCTGGCCTTGTAGCATAACTATACTACACAATCATACATGTTTGGGATTTTTAGATTGGTTTGGGGATTGTTGGGTTTTTTGAGAAGTAATATAATATTACAAGCTGTATTCAGAACAGTTGGAGATAATCCTTTCCCGATTTGCCATTTTACTGGTCCTTATGCCATTCCCTGCAAGATTAGTTGCTGCTTTTGCATCCTGATTAACTGCTAATAGACTTTTTCTAGTCATTTAACACTCTTGCCTTCTGCATTTAGTAGTAACCTCTGTCTTGCAGTCTAGTGCCATTGCAGTAAATCTAGTTATGTTGTTTCTTCACTGACAGCAAGAGCTTATTGAACTCCTGCCCTGTAGAATCATTCAGTACCTGTTACTGCTGTTTTTATGTGCTGAATAGATTTTTATGAGGGAAAGAATGAACGTTTATCAGGTTAATGCTGATTGCTTTATAAGAATAATCTGCAGCCTTTTGCCTTTAAAACCTCAGATTAATTCCAGCTCTAATATAAATGGAAGTTAAATTATAAGTCTTAAATTTAATTTAGTCATTAGGGCCTTTCGTAATCCAAGGGATGGCCTGCAGGCAGCTATAATGTGTATCCACAGGAGCTCTTAGTCCAAGAGGGTTTAGGCCTGGAAAGGGTCAGGTCTAAAATACCCTCCTGTTGAACCAGAAGATCTGTCCAATCCTGTGTTGAGTAAGAAAACCTGTGGAGCAATTTGGTTAAAACAGTAGAATGAGTGCCCCAATTAAGTTTGCTGGTGTGATAACACGATTCTAATTGAGGCTTAAGTGTGTTTATTATAGAGGTTACAGGAGTGCATCAAAGCGTGGAGACTCTTGTACACAAAGGACTGTGTTAACACCTAGAAGTAACTTTCAATGCATCTTAAACAATGCTTTTTGTTTTTTTCCTTAGATCAACGTTCGAGTTGTTACTATGGATGCAGAGCTGGAGTTTGCCATCCAGCCAAACACTACAGGCAAACAGCTCTTTGACCAGGTCAGTGAAGGGTTCCTGTGGGCTCTTGTTGTTTAATTTTGGAGTATGTTTTGGACTATAGTGTTTTCTTAAGACTGGATTCCAAACCTATCTTTCTTCTCTCTACCTCCTAATCAAACGGCCCCAGTCTGAACTAAGATCTCTAAATTCCATCACAGTAAAAGAAAAAAGCAAAAACCCTTGCAGGTGTGTTATGTTCCAGTGAAACCTGTCTTCTTAGCATGTTGGATGATGAACTGTCACAAGGGATCTAAAATATTTAGACAGCATAACTAGCATGTAAAAATGTACCTCTTGCTTTGAAATACTGCTTAGCTCTTACATAGTTCTTAACTTCTGAGATTGAAATGTTGCTCTTGTGCATAAAACTGTTCAGAATCAGGTCTTCAGGTGGCTGATGAGGGCGTTGGCATGGCTGCATTCATTCAAATGCTGGGTTTGAGTTAGCACAGGTGTTTGGGTTTGCCAAAATATTGGAAAATCAGAAGAGTTTGTGATCTCTGTGCAGCATTTACAGATATCATGCCTCGTAAGAAGCCCCTGTGCAGCAGGATGGAGCAGAGATTAGTGCAGAGATCCCTGCCTTCAGGGAGTCCCAGGGAAGTGGAGAGCTTGAGTGGCCAAGACTGTCCTCCTGTACTGTTATTCTTCCTGTTACTGCTTTAACAATATTCAGGTCTTTATGAAGATGGACCTGCAAAGATCAGATAAAGACAACTAAAACAAACTGTGTGCTATTTGTGAAACTTTGTTATTATTGACTTAAGTAGCTTGCTGTTATTAAACTCAAGCAAGGCCTAGATTTTAGCAAAAAAAATTTACTTACTGCTCTGCAACTCAAAAAAAAAAAAAAAAAGACCACCAAAATAATTGCTTCTAGCCATTTCTGCTTTCTGCTGTAGACCTGAAAAATAAGAATTGGTCCATTCAGACTTCAGTCACACATTTTAATGTGTTCACAAACTGTTATTTGTACTTCTTCCCTTGATAGCTAACCTTGATAGCTAAGGATGGTTGTACTTGAGTAGTTCAAGTAGGCACTATTGGCTAAACAAGGTCCATTCCTTCTGGGTATTGTTGGTACAATTTTGTGTTTCAGTGAGTTAACTAGAAGTTGCTAGGCCTTATGGCAATTGTGCATTGAGAAGTACTTAAAAAGAAAACCCAGAAAAAACCCCCCAAACGAACAACCTACAAACCAGTTAAAAAATAAACAAAATTCCAAACCCCCAACAAACTAACAGGCAAAAAGCTTTTAGTGAGTTCTTGAAAGAAATGAAAGAAGGAAATCAAATACTAATTACTGCAGAGCTTCACAGTACAAAACTGAGTAGTCCAGCTTGTGTCTAGCATTAAATCTAAATTTAATTCCTTTTGATTACTACTGATGTGGGATAAACATCAAGTATTCATTGAACACAGAGGCCAAGGGTTCAATCCCCATATGGTTAATTCATCTTAGATTTGAGCTTGATGATCCCTGTTTGTCCCTTCCCTCAGAATTTTCTATGATTTTGTGACTGGAAATTTGCTGAAATGCATTTGAAACCTGCATTTTTATGGAAACAGTAGCTGCTGCTTGATCTTCCAGAGGAGAGTCACCAAGTTGATTAGGGAGATGGATCACCTCTCCTGTGAGGAAAGGCTGAGAATTGGGATTATTCAGCCTGGAGAAGAGAAGGCTTTGGGGTGACCTAACTGCAGCCTTCCAGTACCTGAAAGGAACCCTAAAAAAAGTTGGAGAGAGACTATTTACAAGGGCATGTAGTGTCAGGGCAAGGGGGAATGGATTCAAACTGAAAGAAGCATCTTTAGATTACATATAAGGAAGAAATTCTTTACTGTGATGGTGGTGAAGCACTGGAACAGGTTGTCCAGAGAAGCTGTGGATGCTCTAACCCTGGAAGTGTTTAAGGCCTGCTTGGATGGAACTCTGAGCAATCTGATCTAGTGGAAGGTGTCCCTGTGCATG
Source organism: Agelaius tricolor (assembly GCF_023055355.1). Lineage (NCBI taxonomy): Eukaryota > Metazoa > Chordata > Aves > Passeriformes > Icteridae > Agelaius > Agelaius tricolor. The sequence continues at coordinate 53,556,986 of NW_027269261.1, forward strand.
GCAGGGGGGTGGAACTAGATGATCTTTAAGGTCCCTTCCAACCCAGGCCATTCTATGATTTGATGATTCCATTCATGCTGATCACCATGGCATCAGAGTAACTTCTTCCCCTGGCCCTTTCATGTTGATCCAAAACAGAGAAATTGGATTTTGTCTCCATCAGTATGAAAATCCAAATTACTGAAAGCCAGGTTTTTAAAAGCAATGCTTTAGATTAGACTGTAAGTATGTCCTTATGACAAGCATTCAACAAGTACTTCCTTCCTCCATATATATTAACTAATGCTTACATCTATTCAGAGTCAGGGTCATCTCTCTGGCAGAAGGGAAACTACTTTCTCTGCTTTCAGCTGAGAAGTTCAAAATCCTGAGAACATGGAAAAGGCAGGATGTTTCAGATTCAAGATACTTCTATTTTAGCTTGCTGTCTAGATACTTAGGGATTTCTGAAGAATGCTTACTGCAGCACTTAGTGCACAATCGGGATAGACCTACTCCTCATGGAGATTTGCTCCTTACGTCCAGTGGCATGGGTTTAAAACCTGTGATTGGAAATTCTTATCCATATTTCAGACCTTGTTGGGGGATACTTCTGCATATCAAGGGAAGGCTGAGGTAGAAGTGAGCAGCACAAAACCAGAAAAAGGTGAAGACCATACATTCTCTCTTCAGTTCTGTTGAGCAAGCCTTTCACTAGACCCTTATCTCGGGTGGAGTTTACACTCAGATAAAGCCTGTGGAGGCAACAGGTTTTCACAGGTATGGGGAGTGGCCCAACTGGAACTGCAGAACCACTGTGGGGGTTTTGAAGAAGCAAGCTATTTTTAAAAACTATAAGGTGATTTCTTGGCTTGGATGTCAGAAACCTGAGCTAGGCTTTGCTAGCATGTCTGTATCCTGCATGTAAGGTGTTCTATAGCTCCTTTTACAGGAGAGGGAAAATAAGGAAACCTGTGAATATTAAGTTCCTCTCCACTGAAGCCAGTCCTGTGCAGAGTTTATGCTGCAGTGAGGTCTGAGGCATCCCAAGAACCAACCCAGTGGGCTCTGCAGCTGGCTGGAGTATCTCCCAGGTGGTCATGTGCCCTCCTGACCATGTGTAAAAGAAATTCAAATGGAGGAGGGTGTAACTGGCATTCTCTGGGAGTGAATGCATAACCGGATGGAATGGGAAGACTCAAGATTTGCGGCTTCGTGCATTTGAGGAAGCAGAGGGGGTGTCTCTCATCTTGTATATAATGCCTCGTTTCTTATTTCTTCCTTGTTTTGCCGTGGAGGAAGTTTACAAAGCATTTCCCAGTACAGGCCAAAGCCTTCTTTGTTCTTTGTATTGAAACTCAAACAGTCAAATTATGAAGTTTAGCTTAATACTTTCTCCTTCCTTGCTTTTAGGTTTGGGAAGAATTTGAGGGGTCATGATTTCTGAAAACTTTGTAACTCTATTTATAGGAAGTGTACTTTTTCTCTTGTAAGAGACATTCAGAGATAATGACCTGATAACTGCTTGATTTATGTAACTTTTTATTTTAACAAAGTTGCAACATTCTTTTGTGCAACAGGAAGTACCACACTCAACATACCCCTGGTTTCCTGTTAGACTTCATAAAAATACATCCAGCTGTCAGAAAACTTGTCTCCCATGATGAAACAAGCCACTTTGAGGGAGGAGGGAAAAGGAATTTTAGTCAAGTAAAAGCTGAATTATTTACAGAGCCCAGCTCTTTTTTTAAAAGAACATGGTGGGGGCTTGGGTTTTTTGTTTGTTTGGATTGGTGGGTTTTATTGTCTTTCTGATAAACTCTAGTTAGGCTTAGCTAACATGACATTGTTTTTCTCAAGTCTGCTCTCCAGCCAGGGTGTCTCCAGCAATACCTTAAATGTGGAGGTGAAACAGATCCTTGGTTGAGGTCTTAGACTTGTTGAAGCACATGTAACTAACTACACATTCCCAAATCTGTCACACTTCCCTAACTCACTCAGTGGTTTTAAATTCATCTTGCCTTCCACTCAGTTGAGCTCCCTGTAGTGATGCCTACATCACTTTTTGAGGGGCTACTCTGCAAATAACATAATGGAAGTGATCCAGCTATGTATGTAGTAGATCTTTGCAGATTTTGGCTGTGTCTAGAGCACAGCTTTACAGGTAGATGAGCTGGCAGCCAAGCACTTGGCTATTAGAACAAGCTGTTAAGAGTAGGTGAAGGTCAGGGACTTGTTGGCTCTGTCCTCCACTGAGGAAATGTAACCTGTCCAAACAGGACTGCTTTTCTAGTAAGTGCATCATCCAGTCAATGGCTGGTGTTTCTCTGTCTTTCAACAGTTTAGTATTTACAATATATGAAATGAAAGTTGTCCTAATGTGGGGGCATCAACCTATTCTCACAGCAGGGGTATGAAGCACCTCTCAATTGCTTCCTCTAGAAGGAACAGTCTCTGGTGACTGGCAGACAAGGTCACTTGAGCCATTAGTACTGCTAACTAGTTGTAGTTAGTACTAATACCATTAGAGACCATCCCACCAAAAACTTTGGTGACATAACTCATCTGCTTCACTAAGTACAATTTTAAGATGAGTTGGTAGATAAAAAGCAAGCAGAAGCCCCACCTGCTGCCAGTGTGTCAGTCTAGCAGTTGGTGGCCTGTCACTTGCTGTTTGTCTCACCTGCTTTGCCCAAGATCATCATCTTCTAGAAACTGGGTGGGACAAGTATCTCAGCCTATGCTGTCATCATCATCTACAATGGCAGCTGTATATCCTTGTCTGCAAGGTGAAATTAAGAGATGAGTGGGTTTAAGCTCTCACCTGCACCCATCGCAGGTGATGTGGGACTTGAAAGGATACATGGGCCTCAAGTGAAGTTTTTCCTGCAATAGTTTTTTCTTTTTTACCTTTCTGTTGCAGGTGGTTAAAACCATAGGTTTGCGAGAAGTGTGGTACTTTGGTCTTCAGTATGTGGACAACAAAGGATTCCAAACTTGGCTGAAGCTTGATAAAAAGGTAACAGACTTTGGGCTAATTGCTGGCCAAAGGTTAAAGCTTTTATGTTTCCTGGTGTGTTATTGGCTGCAACTTCATACACCTTGTGCCTGCTGTTGATTGTGCCCTAATTTTCATAATTTCAGGATTGTTTTTAGAGATAACATTGTGATCTCCATGGGTGAGGTGTGACATGGTAGAAGCCCTTTCACTCTCTGAGTTGCAGGAAGCATTTGCCACGTGTGCAGCAGCACCTGGATACTGTACTTTGTTGGGAGAAAGCAACTGCACTTTCTGTGGCTGGAGGAGCTCTTTGCTGACGATGGGCTTAGGCCCTGCCTGTGCAGGATCAGTTGTGTCCTAATTGGAGAAGAGGCACTTCCAAGCTGGGCAGCCAAGTGCTGATGTCTCTGATGTGCTCCTGTTTTTGTGTTCCCAGCTCTTATGAGGGCATGGACTGCTTTTCTTGGTGTGGTGACAATGGTGACATGGCAGTTGGTGACACACCTGTTTAATGTCAGGGGGCTGTTCTCTGTCACACACAGTACTGGGTGGGTTTGCCATCTGATACAGCACAGTAAATCATTCTCCAGTGGCCAGTGTTTGCTGTACAAACAGGATTTAACTGGCTTAGTTGGAAAACATAATGCATCTCCTCCATGTTCTCTCCTATCAGTAAGGAGCCAGAATTAAGGAATTCCACTAAAGAGTTGCCAGTCACTCACCTCTTATGGCAAATGCCCCAAATTATTTTTTCTGTCTAAAAGCAATCTATTCTCTTGTTTTCAAAAAACCACCTGCTCAGTTGTGGTGTCGCTTCTGTCCTCAGGTTTCTGCTCAAGAAATCAGAAAGGAGAATCCCCTCCAGTTCAGATTCCGTGCCAAGTTCTTCCCAGAGGATGTGTCTGAAGAGCTGATTCAGGACATCACGCAGAAGCTGTTCTTCCTGCAGGTGAAGGAAGGGATCCTCAGTGATGAGATCTACTGTCCTCCTGAAACAGCAGTACTTCTTGGTTCCTATGCTGTGCAGGCCAAATTTGGAGATTACAACAAAGAGGTGCACAAGCCTGGATACCTCAATTCAGAGCGTCTCATCCCCCAAAGGTGAAGGAATTGGCTGATGCAGTCTCTTTTAAATTTTTTAAATTTGAATTCTATTTAAATGCAAAGAGTTTCATTTAAAAGCATCTTTGGTTTTGGTTTTCTAAATTGAATTGCATATAATTGGGTTTTTTTCCCTTATTTTATTTCTATCTGTCATATTTAAGTATATTTTTGCTTCTCCTTGGGTTGGTTAGACAGGAAATATAGTTTTGTATTCAGCTTTTATTTCTTAAAAGCTGCTGCCATGCTGGTAACTGTAGCAGTATGAATGTTTCCTTTTTAAGAAGAAAAGAGCAGCATTAAGTCAAGAATATGTCATTCTTGAAGAAGGTTGGGTTGTGTGTCCTTAATCCTAATGTACAGTCCTAAGAAGCTTGTATGTGGAAAGCATGTCATGTGGCTTCACAGTCCATCCTCACTCAGGATCAGTGGCTGCTATCAGACCAATGGCTTCTGTTTATCCTTCCTGATGACACTGCAGCAATGTCTGATTCCAAGGATTGCACCAACTTTTGCTTTGCTATAATCCCCTGGTGTCTACCGTATGTGTGTGATTTGTTTGCAGAGTTCTGCTTGTACCTCTCCTGTGTCTGGTCAGTGACCAGAAAGGCTTTGCAGAGGGTTATTGCTCATTCTGAATTGCTCTGCTTCACAGAGACCATCTTTGGGCTGAGTAGGGTTTTCCTTTTGGCTGCAGTAAGGCTTCCACCAGGGTGAGAGTAAGACTACAGCAAAGATCACCATCAGTGGATATTGCAGAACCTCTAATCTTGCTGATATCTGTTTCCTTGTGTAGGGTGATGGACCAGCATAAACTCTCCAGAGAGCAGTGGGAAGAACGGATCCAGGTGTGGCACGCTGAGCACAGTGGCATGCTCAAGTGAGTGTTTTGTGTTGGTACTTGGGCTGATCACCTTGCTGCTTGTTTGGCTACCTTAAGTTTGCATTTCTACAACATGGTTTTGTTAGTCTGTGGTTTAGACTCTTGAGTTGCCTGTGTGAGTGATACACACTACTCCTGGTGTGTATTTTTTAGTTCAATATTGGATCATGTGGTAAAGCACAGTAATATATTTTGTGCTGGTGCTGAGAACAGTGTGGCTTCCTGAAGATCTTGGACCTGTGCACATTGGATTAGTGACAGCTTTGAGTGGGAAAAAGAGTAAAGGTGCTGTCAAACCTTGCAGTCATTGAAACATTTGCACTAACAGATGGGGAAAGTTCAGATCCTATACCTTTCCTACTCACTGTACCCTGAGACAAGGACGAGTGCTGAGAGAGGTGAATGTTGCTGATTTCTGCCTGGAAGTACTAGGGATTGGTATATGGAAATATTCTCTGTGTGTGCTTGAAGATGTGATATCATAACTTGTAAAGTGAATCCTAAATGGTGGATGTTCAGTTTTAACTTCTGTGTTTGAAGTGAGGTTTAGGAAATTTTTTTTTTCTTCTGAGGTGTTTTTGTTTTCTGAGATAGAGCTGATATTCTCATTTATCTGATTTTCTTCCTGTCTCAATCAGAGAGAATGCCATGCTGGAATACCTGAAGATTGCCCAAGACCTGGAGATGTATGGAATCAACTACTTTGAAATCAAGAATAAGAAAGGAACTGACCTTTGGTTGGGAGTCGATGCCTTGGGGCTGAACATCTATGAAAAGGATGATAAGTAAGGCTTTTGTTTTTGCCTCTGACCTTCCAAAGAGGGTTGGTTTGGGACATTTCTCATGTACAGGAATGCTTGTGTTCCAGTTTTGGATCAGTAGGTGAAGCTGGGAAATGGGCTTTCACATCCCCTGTGCTTTCATGTCTTTCCTGAGCTGCTAACACTACCTGCTGCATAAAGAGAGATGTCAGTTGTACAGTGCCATCTGTGCCAATTGTGCACAGTGCTGGGGCTGAATCCTGAACTGAGGAGTTTACCTGGCTTTTCCTTGAGTCAGGTCACCAGGTTTGCCATCAGTGGCCACAACAAGAACCTGGCTAGGCTAAGGTATCTGCAGACACCTAAGGAAACTCCTGTCCTGAAGTTAATGATGGATGTGTGTGCAGCTACCTGGTTCTGAAAAAGGCAGATTATGGGATGGACACAAAAGCAAAGCTGGGTGACACCCAGAACCCAGGGAGAGGCTAACCTATATAGTTACTGTGAACAAGGAATGAAATGAGGGCTTACTGAAGTACACACAGTTTTAATCAGCCCTTCTGGTAAAGGCAGAGCCATTATTAATTGGATAGTAGGTGGGAAATGATAGACTACATCTATAAATAAACATAATAAGAAGGTGAGAACAGCTGTGTCTAAGCCTGCTAGTCTCTTCTAATACTCTGCAACTGAAGGATTGAAGGGAGTTAAAATAGATATTTTTTAGATGGAGCATTGCAGTCTAGAGTACTTTCTTTTCCTCTCCCTGATGTTTCCAATCTTTGTTTCATGTCACTAATCGGTAACAGAGTATCATTGAAATACAGAATGGATTTCACCTGTTCTACATCTTTACCTCCAAAAAGGTTTGAATGCAACCCAAATATTAATTGGAACTCTCTGCATCTTCTGTTGATAAGGCAAAGGGAAAGGCAGTCTTTTCTGCAATGCTAATATGTGCTGTCACCCAGAAAACAAGGAGTGTCACTTGAAAGAAAAGTAGTTTCGCTCATGTAATACTTCAGTCCTGAATGACTGGTCTTGCTATGTAACCATGGTCACACAAACAGGTTTTTCGAGCTGCAGAAATCAGAGTGTAGCCATTGACTGTGAAGGCCTATCGAGAGCATTTGCAAAACAAATACAGTGCTGGAATAAACTGCTTATTTCTGCTGTAACTCTTGCCACTATATAATTAAGTCTTTCCAACAGATGTGGGGACTAGAAAAATAGTAATGTGTATGGCACCTCTGGTTTGTAGGTGCAAAGTTTGGGCACTGAGGGCAAAGATGAAGAAGCAGAGATTTCATTGTTGGAGTGTAACACGAGGAAAATGAGGCTGTGCTGTAGGTGTGTGAGCCTCTATACTGCAGTGCATGTCAATGTCCTGTTTCTGGGTATATTCAAGCTTTTTTTCCCCTGCATTAAAGGGAAAAATCTGCAGTAGAACTTACTAATGAGTGAATTATTTTAGTTGTCTGTCATACTGTATTATCTAGGATTTAAGCACTTGTACTAATGTGATGGAGGCTGGAGTAATTAGTTAATCTTAGTCTAATCAAATCATTTTCTTTACAGTTCTTAATGTTACACACACACACACACACACACACTGTTGCATAATCTTGCAGTTGAGTTAGAGGTTAGAGAGTGGATAGTTCTGAAGAGGGTGAATTTTATTCTCGATGTCTGAATTTAAATGAAGCAAGGGTTTTTTTGTGCTTGGACCCAGCAAAATCTTTTGATGTTGTAGCTTTCCATCTCTTTCACAATGAGGGAAGTTCCTCCCAAGATTGCTCTTTTTTTCTTCAATCATTATTTTTATGTAAGACACAATTATTACAATTCTTAATCATAAACAGCTATCTCTAGAGAATATACCATCCCTTGCTAAGCGAAGAATAATAATGTGATATTAAATATTAAAAAAAATATTTGGTTGGGCTAATTAAAGGACTTTATTATAGTCACATGCACAAGTCCTTGTGATGTTAGAACTTGCTGCAGAGCTGATCAGGTGTGTGAAGGTGAAGTATTGGAATGGCTCAGAAACATTTGGTCTCATGACAAACTTTTTATATGCAAGACTCTGGAGAAATTAAGGCAGAAGAAAATATCAAGTGTTTAGTGAGTCATATAGAAAAATTTCAAACAAATCAGCAGACCTAGACTCCTCAGCAGTGAGGAAGAGCTGGAAGTCTGAATCCTGCCCTTTGCTTCATAGGGGAGCTTTCCACAAGTGGCAGCCACGTGGCGCAGCTCATCGCATGAGCAGCGAGTGAAGTTCCGCTTGGTGACTCATGGGATGGGCTCAAAGAGCAGTTTGTATGGAAGGAAAGAACAGGGCCTTTGTTACCAACCTTGCCTGTAATCTAGGGGAGGAGATATCTGAAGGGAGGGTGTCAAGAGGATGGAGCCAGGCTTCTCTCAGTGCTGCTGAGCAATGGGGCAAGGAGCAGGCTCTAATGCACAGGAAATTCCACCTGAATGTGAGGAAGATCTTCCTTACTGTTCAGGTGACCATGCACTGGAACAGGTTGCCCAGAGAGGCTGTAGAGTCTCCCTGACTGGAGGTGTTCAGGATGCAATCCTGTGCCATGTACTCTGGAATGACCTTGTTAGAGCAGGGAGGTTGGACCAGATGATCCACTGTGGTCCCTTCCAACATGACCCATTCTGTGGAACAAAAGAAAATAAATCTTCTCCTACCAATGGTGCCTGCCCAGCACTTCAGAGAGAAGGCAGCATGGGCTAGCTGTAACACAGCAGGGTAGCTTTGCCTGTGGGTGCTCTAAGGTGTGGGGAGCAGCTCAGTTACTTTGGCTCATGCCTCCCATGATGTGTGAGAGGCCTGTGCAGGGAAGCACTGCACATAAAGTCTGCATGCTGTGGATTTTGGGACCAGAGGTAAAAGAAATAAGCTTAAAAGCAGCTGAGCATGTGGCTTCAGTAGAGTCCATTCCTATTTACAGAGCCAAAGGTCAGTAGGGTGGCTGATGAGAATGAGAAGAGACCAGTAAGAGAGGTTACTGGGCTTCTTTTCCTACTCCCTGTGGTATTCTGGTTCAATTACTGTCTTCTCTCTTTTGGGAAAACTTTGTGAAGTTGCATTCCACCAAATCCGTGTGTTGGAAGCACTATGGGGGGAAAATGTTTATTGCATCATCCCTTAAAACAAGATTTTTTTCTTTCCAGACTAACCCCGAAGATTGGGTTCCCCTGGAGCGAAATCAGAAACATCTCTTTCAATGACAAGAAGTTTGTTATAAAACCTATTGACAAGAAGGCACCAGTAAGTATTTCTAGAAGGGACTCCTGCATATGAGCAACTGTTTCATCTCAAAATAAAGTAGTCTTGGGAGAGGAGAAAGCCACAGATATTCTAGATGCAAAATAAGTATTTGTATTTAGACTGTATTTAGAACTGCTGTTTTTTCTGTGCAGCATAAATGAAGGGCTGATAGTGATAGCTAATGTGGAAAAAGATAAGGATTTTACAAGTGCAGAGTCCTTTTTTGTGGCAAACTGGGTAACTTCATGCTCAAATTTGAAATTCTTTGCTAGTTTGCTAGTTCTGTGAGTCCTCTCTGCATATCTTTCAGTGCATGCAAGCTGATAAGTAAATTTTATTTTTGTTTTTTCATTTAAAAATACCCAAACATTAAAAAAATTATGGAAGTAGTTCAAATGCTACTGCAAAACCACATGGATACATATGGCTTCCCATCCATCACTGCCCACTTCCACACTTCAGTAAAATGTGGTGTTCATTGACTTTCTTGAACACCAAGGTAAATTTCAGGGATATGACTTTGGTGGAAAGCTGAAATATAGCTACCTGTGAATGTTGCTTTTCAATACTTAAAAGTATGTTTTCAGAGTTATTTTAGTGAGGAACTAGAAACTTACTTTGACCTGTTGAGAAGGTAATGAGGTGGAATAACTGGTATGGGTGGATGTCATTCTGTCAGTCTTGCGAAATTATTGGAGTAATTGAGAAAGATCTCCTCTGCTCTTCCCCCACCCCAGTACTTGGCCTTGGTGGATAAGTGCAGCCCAGAGAAATAATAAGCAGCCTGGCTTTGGCAAAGGATGATGGCTTATAAATATCTCTAACAGCAAAAGATCCTCCCAGTAATTTAAAGGATACTAATGCACTGTGCTGCAGGGATTTCTTCCCTCCTCCAGATAAGAACCTGGGGGAGAGGAGCTTTTTTTCTGTAATGCTGTTAGTGAAAACAACAGAACTCCCCAGAGACAGAAAGCTGGTCTGTCAGGCATGCTTTTCTCAATAGAAGAGCCTCTTGCATGTGTTGTACATAATTATAAAACACAGATCACAGCTTGCCACCCACTCCCCAAAGAGTAAATCTGAGTTTGAAATGGAAGGCTTGCAAAAGGCTGGTACAGAAAGGTGTTAGCATCGAAAACCTCAGTTATGTTTCCTCCTTCCCTGTCAATTGTTATTTCCCTCCGGCTGATGGTATGTTTAAAGCTATGCCTAAAATAAGAATTTACCTGGGCACTAATTTTGAGTATTCAGGAAGTTGTCTGGGTCTTTTTGTTTGCTTATGTCTCCATTTAAAAAGGAGGCAGGCATCATAACTACAGCAAAATACTCAGTCCACTCAAGTTGTAGGTTGGAAGGTCTCTTTTAATTTGGAGGATTCTATATGAGTTTAAATTTACAGTAATGTAAAGGGCAGAGTCCTGTGGCACCTTGCCCAGGATAAGCTTTTAAATTTTTGGGCTTTATCTGTCCATATACTCCAAGATCTTCAGCATATTATCTTTAAAATACCAAGGTGCAATTCTCCCAGTTGTGTGAGATCTGGGGTAGGCTGAGGAAGAGGAAAGAAAGGAATTTTTTTATATTTGTATTTGAATGTTGTGTCCCTTGATTATGGCCTTAAATGACAAATGCAAGCACTATCTATACCTTCAGTATTTACTTGCATGGAAGTGAGCTTTGCCTAAGCACAGGACCTGTTCATCACAATGTGCAGAAACTGTTTGTTTTTACAGTTACTTGTCAGAAGTAGGAGGGTGGATGAGCAGCTTACAGTCACAATTATCAGGATCAAACCTGTGAGCCTCGGAATGGCTCCAGCAGGATTTAGTGGGAGAGCACAGCACACTGCCCTGACTGCCACTTCTGCAGCCAGTGTGCATTAGGGAAATGCATTGGAGAAAATCAGTCTTTGCCAGCATATTCATCTTAATGCCACATAGGGAGCTTTTAATTGCTTAGTGTGACTTCTAGTTTTCCCAGAGATAGCCACAGTTGTGCTTCTGAGCTCAGGCAATTAAAAACATGGTCACTGCTTCCATTCCTGGTTCCATCTCTTGCTAAGAGTGAGGCAATTCATAGGAGAGTAATTCCAAGGAATGGGCACTGGTTTATGGTGGTAATGTGGCAGCTTGCCCACTATCCATGTAGTACACAGAAAAAGCACAAGTATGTTTATCCACTGTGTAAGTTTAGACTGTGTTGTAGATGTGTGTGGTTGTAGACTCAGAAAAATTATCAGGAAGCTAGTGAACTTGGGCCCTCTGTATCCTTTCCTTAGCTGATTTTCTTCTAGAAGATCTAGTCTAATTTATAGTTTCTGTAAACGTCTGATTATAGGACAGGTAATAAGAAATTTGGGAGTGTCCTTTTTACTGAACTAGAAATTTTAGAATATCATTTGTTTTGTCACTGCCTACAACCTGATATTCCAAATAACCCATGTGGTTGGTGGTTAAAAAATTAGTTTTCATTTGACACTCTTCTAACAGCCTAGGTCAGCTTAACTAGGAAATGCCATGGAATGGACAAGAATTATATTGAAAGAAATAATAAGATATTAATTATTCTTACTAATATAAGGTAATAAGAAATTATCTGAAAAAACACACGGGGCCTTGAATGTTGATTCAGATAGATTGAGAAATTCTACAAATTTGTAGTTTATGCTTTGTCTTTCAGTCACAAAACTGCAAACTGAAAAACTACTCAACACTAGAGGTCTGTGTGTTGCCCAGATGTTTACCTGCCAACCCAGAACCTTCTGCAACATCTAACAATCTCCATTTAAATGAGGCTTCACCTATCTGGGATTTTCTCTAAAAGATGCTTTATCTAGAAGACCAACTTGCACATTCTATGGAGACTTTAAATGGAGAATATAAATCACAATAGTTTTGGCTTCAGATGATATTTGCAGTCCCTGCTGCTGTGTTTAAATGGTCTTGCATTTATGTCTGGATTAGAATTAAATTAGTGACAAGATGTTCTGTCTGCAGTTGGCTGGGAGGAGAAAGAGTGTTTGGAAGAAACTGACTGTGGTGTCTCTCTCCTAGGACTTTGTGTTTTATGCCCCTCGACTGAGAATTAACAAGAGGATCCTGCAGCTCTGCATGGGCAACCACGAGCTGTACATGCGGCGCAGGAAGCCCGACACCATCGAGGTGCAGCAAATGAAGGCCCAGGCCCGGGAGGAGAAGCACCAGAAACAACTGGAAAGGTGGGCTTGGATACAGGCAGCTGGTGTGGCATGGCAGAAGTAAATGGCACCCTGGTGCCAGGGTTCAGCAAGCAGCTGCATCCATGGGCGAGGTTCCGAGCCATCCCAGGCTCAGGGGGAGCACATGTGGCCCTGGAGCTCTGGAGTATGGGCAGGGACTTGGGGTGTCCTGCAGTGGGACTGTTTTACCCTTCCTGCTTGGCCCTGTGCCCACACAGGCAGCTGTCCTGGCTGCAGCCTCAGGAGCTGCAAGAAAATGTGCAAGTAAAGGCACAGCAGGCTCTGGTGTGATGGTGTGCACCTAGAGAAGGGTTTTCCTGATTCTGGAATGTTGGCATCTGATTTATGGGCTGGGCCATGGGATGTTTGGGAGTAGGGAGAAGCCTTCACAGGGAGCACATATGTGTACTCTGTAAATACAGAAGGAACTGGGAGATCTCTTACAGGCAAGGAAAAAGGAATAGCAATTCTACCACTGGCTGCAGGTTGCTTATGATTCAAGAAAACACGCTGCTTTTCTCCTGAACTTGTGGATTGTTTGTCTCTGTTCTCTCAGTCCTGTCGTTTTCATGCCTCCTTAACTTTCCATATGACAGAAGTAACAAAGTTACACCTCTTCTGCCTCTACAAATCTTTTCCTCTCTGGGTCTAGCAGCTACTTGGTATTCTAAATTTCTGTGCCAATCAACAAAAATACCTCATTTCATAAAAGCATTTGTATCTTAAACAGAGCAAAAATTCTAAAGAGATGAAGGAACAGCCTATTTCTGTCTTCTGGCTTCTGTTTCGTGGCAGCCACTTTCCCATTGAGCTGCCTGGAGAGGTTCCCAGCCAGCTTTCTTGTCTGGCAGTAGCTTGGGTCTGAAAGTGAGCTTCCAGCATGAAATGTGTTTCTAACAGGAAACAACTAGAAGATGAAAAGAAGAGGAGAGAGACAATTGAGAGGGAGAAAGAACAAATGCTGAGGGAGAAGGAGGAGCTGCTGGTGAGGCTACAAGAGTATGAAGTGAAGACTCAGAAAGCAGAGAAAGGTAAAGTATGTCCTGGCTGACCATGTATTGTGCTCCACAGAGGGGGTGTATGGGTTGTTGCCCATGCCTTGCCTAAATCTGATGACACTGGGATGGTTTGGCAAGACTTACTAATGTCTGTCTGCCAATACAGCTAAGTGTACTAATGTGCATCCAAAGGATGAAAGTAGCATAAAATCTGCAGATTTTATTTGGAAACTAAAGGGCAGGAACTCTGTTTTCCCCTGTTGCCTGGAGGATTTAAGTAGCACAGCCTCTTCCAGCAGTGAGCAAGAGTTCAGCTCTCAAGTACTTTTTACTGACTCCTAACAGAAAAGTACTTTGGGAACAAATCTTTCCAGTGAAATGGAAGCTTCTGTTTCAATGCACAGAAGAACACATTGGAGGCAGTGACATCTGGTCCATGCAGCAAACTGTCAACAGCAGCAGAGTCATGTCAGTGTTACAGAAGTAATGTGTAATGTTACAGAAGTAAAGTTACATGAAGTGTTACAGACTTCAGTGCAAACATCTCGCAGAAGATTTAATTACAATGTGCATCTGACTACTTCTGAATCCAGTTACTTGGTGTATTATGCAAATAATTACTTTGAGGAGCACAGTGAATATTGCAAGCTGAAATAATGAATGTCATGAATCCTGTCATGACTTCTGCAGTTACATAAGAGGCTGAAGTTCCTTAGCTTTGAGCAGACTTTTGGACTAACCACATTGATCTGTCTCTTTGCAGAGCTGTCAGATCAGATCCAAAGAGCCATTCAGCTGGAAGAGGAGAGGAAACGGGCCCAGGAGGAGGCAGAACGCCTGGAAGCTGAACGTTTGGCAGCTCTGCAGGCCAAGGAAGAGCTGGAGAGACAAACTATGGACCAGATAAAGAGCCAGGAACAGCTGGTAAGACTCCGTTATTTTGAGAAGAAGATACACAGGCATATTACTGTGCCCTTGAGTAAGGCAAAGCCATCATGTCCAGGGAAAAACAGTGCAGTGAGGTACTGGGCTGTCATTGTGGCACTGGTTTCTATCATAAGCAATCTAATTTTTAGTTCTTCGTTTTTCTGTTCAGTCTCTATGAGAATTAACAGTATTTTTATTGTGGTTTTTTTTTTGGTTGGGTTGGTGTTGTTTCTAAGAGTCCCTGTAATTCCCATTTTATTATTCAACAGGCTACAGAGCTTGCAGAGTATACAGCCAAGATAGCACTTCTTGAAGAGGCAAGGAAGCGTAAAGAGAGTGAGGTTGAAGAGTGGCAAATCAGAGTGAGTATCTGCTTTACCAGTTGCTCTAAAGTTCTGTGCTTAAGAGGAGCATACTGTGGTTCTTACCTGGTGTGACTTCTCAAACATGTGGAAGCAAACATCTGTTCAGCAGTGAAAAGGACCAAACTTGTCATGAATGTGCAATATGTCTGCAAAACCACCTTTCCCACAACCCTTCAGTCAAAAGTCAGAATGAAAACCTTTATAAAACCTAAAAATGTGATAATTGTCTTGGAGCCTTGGAGAGAGAGGGGCACATGAATAAATGATGTAATGATAAAATGTCTGAAAACATTACATCAGTCAAGAGAAGATGCTGCAAAAGCAGCCACACTGCAGGTGTCTGTTTGAGGGGCACGTGCTGTTGTTGGTGGCTTCCTGGTCCCTGGATCAGGAGAGTTTAATAAACTGCTGCACTGAAACCACACAAGTCTCAGAATGCTGGTGCTCCCAGTGCACTGTGAGACACACGGGAGGGCAGAACCACTGCAGCAGCAGGGAAGGTGACTGCCTGGTGTGTAATTGCACTAAAAATGCCAAATTAGATTCCCAAATTCTTGCTGTGTGGAACCGGTGTGTCTCCAGCCTACAGCTCTTCAAATGGAGAGCAGAATGACGATAACTGTAGCTTCCCATAGAACTTTTTCCTAGGTTGTTTTATGGGAAGAATATTATTTGTCCAGACCCCCTGCACATTACACAGTGGCTGATGATGATAGCATCCCTAGCAAAAAAAAAGTTCTCTAATAATGGAGTACCATGAGCTGCAGACATTTCGTTCTCTCTTGCTTTTCATAGTAGATGGAAAAAACTAGGAAGATAAGCATTAAGCTGATTTAAAGCAAGAAATGCATTTAAAATATTTTCCACTCTTTCCCCAAAGGCCAGGGAAGCCCAGGAGGATCTGGTAAAGACCAAGGAGGAGTTACACCTGGTAATGACTGCTCCACCTCCACCCCCACCCCCAGTCTACGAGCCGGTGAATTACCACGTCCATGACAACCTGCACGATGAGGGCTCTGAGTACTCTGCCTACAGCGCCGAGTTCTCCAGCGAGGGCATCAGGAACGACCGCAACGAGGAGAAGCGCATCACCGAGGCAGAGAAGAATGCGCGCGTGCAGAGCCAGCTGAGGGTAAGGCACTGCTGGGAGGAGGCAGAGGAATGAAACAGCCCTGGACAACAGGTCATTTCACCACTTGGTTAAACACACAGAGCAGGACAGTTTCGCTTTGTTCTCACAGTTCCTATAGGAAGTTTGAAATAAAGGCAAGGTATATAAAAATTACTCTCATTGCTCAAGCTTTGAGATTGCTTAAATCATCCATAATTGTTTTGGAAAGGCCAGGTCATATCCATGTCACTCTTCTGTCCAAGCATTAACAACTATCAGCTCTCCCAAGAGAACAGGACTGACAGGAGCTGAGAGCTTCTCACAATAACCTGCATTTATTGTTCTGTGTACTGCAGGCACTGACAGATGAGCTGGCCCAGGCTCGGCACGAGGACAAGAGGACCCAAAATGACATCATCCACTCGGAGAACATGCGCCAGGGACGGGACAAGTACAAGACGCTGCGGCAGATCCGGCAGGGCAACACCAAGCAGAGAATTGATGAGTTCGAGGCAATGTAAAGATGCTCGTACAAAGAAGACAGGACTGTGGGAAAGGCAGATCTTAATGCTGTGTTCTTGTTTTGGGGTTTTTGTTGTACTGGTTTTTTGGTTGTTTTTTTTTTTTTTCTCTGAGGAGAGGTCACTGTATGACACTTAACCAATGTTCTCTAAACCAAGAGGTGTTTGAATCTCCCCTTTTTTCTGAACCTTCTGTGAAATTTGGTATAGTTTAAAACTTATTGTACCACAGATCCTGGTAACTTGCTCATGCCTTTACTTAGTGCCAAAAGGCCTTATGTCACATCTCTCTTTAAGCAAGACAAATTTTAACAGGCCATGCTTTTATTTAAAGATGTGTGTCCTGTGCAGGTGCTGGATTCAGCCTGGTCTAAAAGATAAGCATCTGTGGGTGAATTTTGTGCCATATGTCCTTGTATTATTAGCTACCGTGTGAAGTGTAACAGATGAGAAGACAGGCTGTGGAACTCAGGATTTTCAAGCACCTGTGTGTGTGTTGTACATCCACACACGGGTGCTTGTAAATCCTGCTTTTTCCTTGGTCTTGATGCCCATGTTCCCCCTTCCCTGCCCCCCACACACAAAAGAACTGTCAACACCTCAGAACTCCTTTGTGTAGAAATTAGATATTTTCTAGTTGCTGTTCTCAACTGGAGAAATGGTGCAGTGATGGTTCAGAAGTGACATAGGGACACTGATACCCTCTTCATGTAACAAGTAGCAAATACTCCTGGACTCTACAACACCACTGTGTTTGCATTCCAGCTTCATTACTGATCAGTTGTAGTGTAGTATTTATAAATATATATATAAAACATGCAATATGTGAATTGCAGTACTAGCTAAAGGGAAATAGTTTTGCTCTGTATATTTTGTTACTTTTCAGATTTAATAAGACTTGCATCTGTAAAAATGCCTAAGCAAGACTGTAGTCTGATACAGTGCAGCTGATTATTTACTATAAAGCATTATTTGTAAAGATCATTTTTTTTACTTAATGAAAACTGTTATATGTACACATGATCCAATATATACAATTTTACTGCACCTATTTTTCTAACAAATTTTCTAATTTTTTTAAATGTTTGATTTAAAGTTTCAGACTCCAAAGATGAAGGGACTGCTTGTTTATATCACAGTTGTATTCTCTCTAGTAGAGAGCATTTCTGTGACCATCCTTCCCCCCCACTCTCCCCTTTTTTCCTTGAAAATCTGTTAGAAAGTGAGATACAGTATGTTGTCACCTCTTCATTTACAATATCTATGCTGCATTATACTTGAGTTGAATCTTGTGTGGGGTTTTTTTATTTGCAGCAGCAACCATCTAAATAAAAGATCTGCAAAGTAACAAAGGTGATGGAGTGGAGCGTTTCTTGTGTGGGGTGTATTTTGAATAAGTTGTGCTTCTGTTCTTTTAGTTCCCGAGCTTAGCTTATGAGTCCCTGTGGTTTTAAATCTCAAATCCTTAAAAACCACACTGACCAAGAAAGGAAGGGGGAATACTTAAAGTAAGGACTAAAAGTATAACACAGCAACACAAGTTACAGTTGTACACAAGAAGTTCCTGCTGACTGTAAAGCTACACCCAAGGCAAGGCAAACTGACACAGGAGTTTGGCCCTAAGCTTGTGCACATGAAGAAATGATAAACTTAGCTGAACTTTTGTCATGTGCTGTACACCCTACGGCTCAGGGTTGTTAATTCTGTCTTACAGTGGCAGCTGATAAGAAGGGACTTGTTACACCCACCCTTATTCCATTGGCTGTAGTCCCACCCTGCTACTGACAGGGAATTTATACATTTAACTTTCTAAGCACCAGGCTATAGCACACACTTGAGAGACGTGGCCACAGGCCAAAGCTTTTTAGGATCACGTGAAATAAAGTGGCAGTGTGGTCAATGCTGAAGCACAGAGGCATTAGCATCACCCATTTGCAGCAAGCAGACAAAGATAAGCTGGTTTTGCATTCTGTGGCTAAAACATCAATGTAAGAGTGAAACAACGTAACTTTCTTGTCGTAACAGTTATTTTTTTCAGAAGTAGTCCTAGTTGTGATTTAAATAAAAAAGTAACAGTTCTGCTAGGCCTGGAAATGGAAAGCTGCACATTGTGTGGCTGCTGCTGCTTTGACAGCATCTCAGACTGAGGCTGTCACTCCTCAAGAAACTATATTATCCTTACACTCCAGCTAGAGACACAGGCTAAAGCCTTAACTTTTTAAGAAATAAAACATTCAGAATGTCACACACGTCCAAATACATAATTCTATTCCCAAAAAACTGGAAGAGGTGCTATTGCAGTGTACTTTTTCCAGAACTGAAGCGTATGTACCACTTCAGTTTAAAACATTGGACATCAGAAAGGAAAGGTTTTGTCTGATAATCTCTCATGATTTAAAGTTTTCCTTATTTGAATGCAGTACAAGTGTGAAGTCCATCCATGTGTTTGGGTTGTGGAGCACTTCCTGCCATTGGAGCACTCCCTGAGAAGCAAGGTCCATAGAGCCAAAGAATTCCTCTGCAAGAAAGCAAAAGGAAAAATCAGAGTTACTTTTCACTTGGCCTTACCCAACTCCTGGCCAACCCTTTCACCCACTTCAGTAATTTCAGCTGTTCTGTAGCTCCTGAGGCACTAATTGCAGTAAATGGGATTTATACTTTTGAACTTTTATTTACATCCTGTTAAACTGGGAGCACTTTCCGAAGAGTGCAACCTGCAGCAAAGGAAAAGTTTTTGGCTGTATGACTAAAAGCAGAAGAGCAAGTGTGCATGCTCATAAGAGCAGAATGGCACTAAGCCTCCTGCTTCAGTTAATTCCATGTTTAGGACTTGGATCACTTACAAGCAGATAGTCCCTGCCCTAGCAGGAAGGCAAATGCTGGCTTTTGGATAAGGATAAGCAAAGCAACTTCATGAGGAAGCCTACATGACATTGAGCTACCACTAGTGATAATACTCCTGTAAACTGCATGCTGATACCAAAACAACATTTGACCCTCTCCTCTCAAATACTGAAACCCAGGGCACTTAACTCATTGGGGGAACAATTTTGAGCAGCCTTCAAGGGACAATGCTTCCCTGCTCAACTACCAGTGAAACAGGGCCTATTTAGTGAGCAGAGACAGACATTGCTCAGCCCTGAGAAGGAAAGCTCACTCTTAGGTTAGAGCAGAGCCCAAATCTTCAAACATCCAATAGCCCCTTTGAAGAAAGTGTTACCTCCTGTATTTCATTAATTGGATTGATTTGTGGATATAAAGTAATAAGCACAGATATAAGCAAGGTTTGAGTCTATAAGATGATTAGATCTCTTGCTTCCTTTTGATGGGAAGTTATTGAAAATAAGCCAATTCATAGAAAACAACTAAATGAATAAGTCTTTAGAAATGTGTAGAGCTCTGTGTGAGTTAGAGCACACCATTTCTGTGCTTGTCTTAGCATGGCTCTGACCCATAAAAATCACCATGCTAACAAATGGCTTTCCTGAAAATTTCACTGACAAACTTGATTTTCTGCACAGACCTGAAGAGAAGCACCTGTATCAATTCTTGCATGATCAGAGCCCAGGACTGAAGTTGCTCAGGACAGAGGCTGGGACTGCATGCTAGGCACGTGAAAGCAGGTAATAAATAGCATAGTGTAATTTATTATTGCTTGGGATGTAAACTAAATGCACTTTTCCCCAAATTACATTCAACTTTCAGTGATAGAGAACTTACTTGCACCAAGCTTGGCTCCTCCTAGGAATTGATCACTTGAGCTGAAAATTGACTTGTGCCAGACAGTCAGGTGTAGACATGATTGCTGTAGCTGAGCTGGGGTCACACCATCAAAGACAAACAAGTGTTTCCACTGTGGACAGGCTTCTTTCTTCAGGACAGGAGACTTTTGTTTTACCTCTGCTTGGCCTGGAAGGATAAGACAACTTCCCCCACCCCCCAATAAAAAAGAGTTCAGCAAGGTTACTGATTTCTCAAGCAGAAAACAGAACATTTTGATAACCAAACAGAGGTTAGAGGGCTTAACTAGAGCCCGTTGGTTTGCCCTAAATAGCAAAAAAGTTCAGCCTTAGTGAAAGGCAGAAGAACATGGTGCTCTTGTGTTGATTTTGGGAGCTGCACCTTTTCCTGCCAGCCTTTAGTGCAGGTGCAAATAGGCTCTTGTAGTCTGCTTTGACTCTGCTGTCACTGACTGCTGAAGGAGTCTTTGCTCCACGGGCTGCTCCCCAACAGTGCCTCAAACCTAACTTTTGGGAAATGAAATGCCCACCCATTTCACCAAAGGTGGGGGCCACAACAGGTGAAATGGCTTTGTGAGATATAAGTTTACCCCAGTATCATCCTTCCAGTGGCATCTGATGCCTGACAGCAAGGAAGTAAAACAATCCCACATACAAGCTACTCAGCACACTGAAGAAAAATTCAGTTCCTTTGCTTTGGAAATGTCAAGAAGAGGATAAAAGTTCTCAATGTATCCAGAGCAATATTTAATTCTGCAAAGGCACAGGTGAAAATGTGACAACAGCCTCTTTATTTGCACCTTTCTTCCCATCACTACCCTGCAAACTGCTGCTGCTCTGCAGACACCCTAGTGTCACCATTTCCAGGAAGTCTGATTAAAAGTGTGGGCAATGCCACTTTCCCATGCCAGTCTCCTGCTGAAAACATGTTAATATGTCCATTTGCATGGAACACATGTGACAGTCTTTATTTGAAGTGCTAGGTCTCAGACATACCCTTTAACAAAGGAGTTCAACATTCCAGCTGATCTCAGCATGGGCAAGTTCTTGGCCCCAAATATCATAACCTGAAGCTGGCAGTTGAGAACTCCTTGGTCTTTGTTTCCTGAAAAAGGAGCACTTATCACATGAAATGCCCAGTTAGCTCAGCTCATAGCTTAAGATGCTGCTAAAAGCAAGCAGGTGAATGCCTAAGTGGCACTACTGAGATAAGGAGTCATAAGGCTGGACTAGGAACATTTCAAAGATTTGAATGTTTGTACAGTGAATGATTCACACACAAAGCAAACCAAGCAGTGAGTAGCAGGCTGCTTTGTGATCCCTGTTCCAAAGACAAAGCTTTCTGTTGTTTGTGAAAAGCAAATAAAGGGCAGTACACACAGAAGCATTTCTCTGGAATAGTCAGAAGCAGTGGAGAAAGCCAAAGCCATGGTGTGGTACTGCTCCACTCACAGCTCAAGGCACATAGCAGACCTAAAAACACAGGCCTGCATAGGGAAGAACAACAGAAGACACAGAGTTGGTAACTTTGGGGTCATTTGGAAAGCAAAGGGGACAAAAATAACAAAACAGTTAATTAGAGATTCCCATTGGTCTCTACCTTTTGCTGTGGTCCTGACACAGAGCACTACTGGAGCTCTGAATGTCTGTACACCTCACTGAGGTCTAGGGAGGTAAGGAAAAGGAGGTTTTCCTATCCCTCCCTCCCAAAGTGTTTATTTCACTACAGCAGCACGTGCTTGCTCTTAGTGTACCTTACAAGTTTTCATTACTAGAAACTGAATCTTGACTATACATTTTGAACCTAACACCTTTCAAGTGAAACAATTTCCCCAAGATGAGACCACTGGAGAAAGCCAAGTGTGCTGGTCTGGTATCCTTGTAGATACTTCCCTTCCAAATTTTCCCCAAATTGGCAGTCTCTGCCTTGGACAGCAGAACTGCTGTTTCACCTGCAGAATAACCTCTACTGGTAACATCATGACAGGCACAAGTTTGGAAAACAGCTGGATGCAACATACTGCTGCCATTATGATGTACGACTTTTGTTGGCATTAAAAAGAACAAATATAAAAAGCTTGAAAGTGTTTTGATTATAAATAGTCTAAGATATAAAACACCACAAAGCACCATTTGCTGCAGCTGTTAAAAACCCATACAGGAATATTACATGGACACTTTGCAGGTCCTTCATTGATGTCAGTTCTTTTCTAGCCAAGGAATTCACAGAATCATTTATGTTGGAAAAGACCTCTAAGATCATTAGAGGATCTGTTAATTAGGATCTTGAGCAACTAAATCATTAGGATCATAGAGCAACTGTTAAGCAGTTGTGCATGCCAAAATATTTTATACCTTCAGACTGGAGGTTCTGATACTGGGCTGGTACCGACAGCCTTGCAGACACGAGGAGTTCAGCACTGTACTGGATAAGATCTTCAGGCTTCTCGAGCTGAAGAAAGGGACACACAGAAGTCTGCATTACTGCAATCATTCTCACAGCTTATTCTCACATCTTTCTCACAGCTTAGTTGTGTTTCCAACACATCTTGCTAATGGGCTGGATTGACAGCACCTTCCCCTCAATGATCTCATAGGGGTGATCTTTCTCACAGCTTTCACCACATCTTGCTCTTAAGGTATAATTAAGCACAAGAACTTGAGATCACCTTGGGTTTGAGTGGGTACCAGTCAAACTGCATCGAGTCCTCTTCAAAATTCCATGCTGCCAGGGGAATCACCACTTCCCCCAAAAACACCCTGTATTTGAGAGCTCCTGCATGCCACACAGAGATCTGAAGCTGCCGACTTCTCAGCTGGGAGTGTTCAATCTTGTACTAGAAAGACAAACAGCATGTACAGAGCAATGCACAGGATGAATGCAGCCCAAGCTCATGACCTGCTCCCAGGAAACCCAGCCACAGCATGACTGAAGGCCTCTGGATGCAGATAGAGCCATGTTGTCTGACTGTGCTGTGCAATCTGAAAAAAACCCAACTACCTATATATTATACATGCTGAATAATGCTCATTCAAATAGGAAACAACATTCCAGGAATACCTTGACCTGCCTTGTTAAAGTTTTGGATTATAAATTCAAATAACTCTTGACCATTTTTGCTGGGGTTTGGTCTTTTGGGTTTTTTGTTTTGGTTTTTTTGTTTCCTTTTTTGGTTTGGGAGGGGTCTTGGGAGTTGTGGGTTTTGGGTTTGTTTGGGTTTTTGGGTTTCTTGTTTGTGTGCCTCATTTATATACATATATATGTTTATACATGTATATATTTCTGTTTATACTCCCAGCAGAATGTGGATGGTTCTTAAATTCCCATTCTGGTCAGTGGACATCTACTTAAAGCAGTCAGCAGGGGCAAGGAAGTAATTCATCTGATGACTAATGAAAGCCTTGATCCACTCTCCAAACATAGTTAGAGCCCTTTGAGACATTGCTGGGTATCTAATACACCCCCTGAGACTGCCAAACCCAGCCCACAGGTGACCTGCATGGAAAGCTGGAGGCAATGGCACAGGCAAGGAAATCAGTACCCATATTTAAGCTGCTGAATCACAAGCTGGGTGTGGGCTCTGTGGCTCATCACCCTGAGTCACCCTGGGCTCCAGGGACTCCCAAGAGCTCTCACACAGCCCTCACACATGCAGCTACCTCCAAATGCAGGTGCCTTAACCTGCAGCTGAATCCCACCCAGTTGGATGTCAGTGTCATGATGGAGCTCACCTGCAGCAGTGCTATGCACTTTTGACCATTTCTGCTACTTTGGATAAACTAATAATTAAACTATTTTTAAATATTTCTAAGTGAACACCTTTAAAGTTTATGCAGCCAGCTCAGGCATGGCTCTCACTCTGCTTAATCACTTCTGCATGACTGGCCTTGAAAAACTACTATAAAATTAGGACCAGTGATTTCAACTTCTGGCCATTTTTTCTGCCAGTTTAAACACTACAGACAGGGCTTTGGGCTGTATAAGGATCACATACATTACAAAAATCCTTTTATGTTATTATCAAACTTCAACTATTGTCTTTACAAACATTTTGCTTGTTTCACTCACTATTGATTCTTGATGTTTACTCACCCCAAGAGTTGGGGGTAACACTAAAACTTTTGTGTAGTTCAAGAAGCAACACAAGTTTGCCTCTCCACCAACTTTGCCTCATATCTCTTCCAAGACAATATACTGAAGAACTCATCATCTTATGTTCCTACTGCAGCTTGCCAAAGCACACACACACACCAAAATGGTTTACAGTGACCTGAATACAGAAGTGGAGCTGGGAAAGCTGGGAACAACCAAACTAAGGCAGGCTCTCCTGGCTGACAGCACTCAGCTTTGTATTTAATGAGGTGTCTGGGAAGTAAGAATAATGATTCCTGTTTCCTATACACAATCCTAACAAGGATGCAAGAAGCAATACTGAAAGGCATTAAGGAGTTGAAATCATAACTACTCTTCTCTACTGGGATAATTAATGTTTGAAATTAGACAGTACAAAGAAAGAGCCTGGCATCAGCTGCAGAGGGAAAAGGAAGGAGACATTGTTGAGAGATGGTGGATTTCAGCTGGGACACAGATAAATGTGAATGGAGAGACACGTCCAGGGGCACTGACCAAAGGGGTATCACTTGAAAAGGATATTTGTGTAAAATTCCAACTGTTCTCCAATACACTCAGTTTCTGAATGTACAAGAAAAAGCATCTATGGAAGACACTTTGCTTTTGCCACGTGGTAAATCAGACCAATACTGGTATTCACTAAAAGTACTTTCTTGGACAAAGGCAGACTTCTCTAATGGTTTGCAATTTACTGTTGCAGCTCCAAAAGCAACTCTCTCTTATTTAGACTGAAAATCCATAATTTTTAAACTTATTATTTTCAATGGTTCCTAAATTTGTCCCATCAGGTCAGTTCAGAACATGCAGGATTGTACCATGGAAATGCACACTTAGCAGCATGGGATTGCAAACTGTACCTTCAAAGTCTCATCAAACTCTGGATCCACCGTGTTCTTTTTGACAGCTGTCTTCCTCTTACTCCAAGGAGACTTATCAGGAAGTAAATAAACCTTCACATACCTTGGAGATAAAGATACATGGAAAGTGATCAGAAGGAGCAGGGAGGATCAAATGAAAAAAACCAATTAGATGAGAGGAGATTTTTCTTAATTCTTAAGCAACTTTATTGACTTTGGAAGTTCCCAAGCAATAAAATGGCAAAATATTATTTATGTATTTTCTCAATATCCTTGTGGATATTCAGCTATCTTTGTGCACCATTCAGCTAATGTGTTTCAATTCCATTGTAGTTGGGGAGGGATTAAGATCTGAATAGGAATCCTCTTGTCATTCTCTTGGCCTCTGATAAAGCAGCCCCCTAAAGAAGTCACCTTGTCAGCTTTATGATAAAAATAAACAGCATATTATGTGCTCAAAGGAAAAATGTAAACTCAATCAACTTTAGAATCACTGCTACTTGTACCCCAACATTCATGAAGAAAATCTCATCTTCACATCAGGTAAGCAATACAGAATAACTCAGAGGTCTTACAAATGCTAATTATTCTAACAGCCACTAGAACAAAAATGGGAGATTGTCTCAAGGGCTCAGAATTGCCCTGACATTGATTCAAGAAAAACCAGCCAAAAAAAATTTCTGGAAGCTGAGTTGGACCAATATCAAGCACCAATGATTCATACCCAAAGTTTCTCAAGTGTAGGTCAAGCAAACACTAATACTTAAATATTTCCCTTAATATCAGTTCACTGGCCTGTACTTGTGTTATGGCTTCAAAACTAAAGAATTTCAGCAATAGAGAGTGCTTCTAGCCTGTCAGGGAAAGGAGCAGCTGTTTACACAATACAAAACATTTTTAACTGTACTTAAACATATTTCAGATATTATGATTTAAATTAATTTTAAAAGAGCCTCTTGATTAACTTACTGGGCAAATAAAATCAGCTGTATCTCATATTATCAATGCAGAACTTACACATATTCCCTATTTTTTCCAAATTGATCCATAGGTAAAGCTAGTTTTTAAAATATACAGGTACTAGAAGATTTAGCCTCTTGTTCTATGAGCCCAGATCATTTTAATTAGAACATAGCCAGCCAGACTTCAAACCAGCAAATAAGCTAAATAATTAATCAGGTTTTAACATCAGTTAAAAGCCTGCTTTTCAGCAAGCATGTCAAATAAGTGTGCTGTACTTTTTCATCTGGCTTGGAAACCAACAGAGATATATAAATATATACCCACAGAGAACATTACTGCACAGCACTTCCCTCATTGCCTTTCAGGCTTCCTGCAACTGTTTGCCTGGCTTAATTACCAGGGGACTTAGAGGACCTTGACCCACTTCTGAAGTGCTCCAAACAGCCCTTCTCCACAGGCTGCTCTTCCAGCAAGGCACTGCTCATCACCAAGCTTGTCTTTATGAATATTCTCTGGAAGATCTGCACAAAATCTATTGTCCTTCTAGGTGAAGGTGACTGCAAGTCCACAATTCCAATGTGGGCCCTCAAATGATCAAACATGGTGAGACAGCAGGGGCAAGAACAGGTAGTCAGGGATTCTACCTGGTCATTTTCTGTTAGTGGTTACTGCATGGTCAGAGAGAACTCTTTAGTGATAAACAGAGAAATCACCAAGGCTTAATTATCCCACCAAGATTTTCTATGGCATGTTTTATGCACAGAAATATCTACTTCTTCCTCTTAAAATGGTGCATAATTATTAAACAGCTTTAGATTTTAAAAATATGTTGTAGCAGCCGAAATGTTTCCAGAAGATGGAAGAAATGTTATCAGAGAAGATGGAAGCACCCAAGCAGTATAGCAATCACCCAGTGACCCACAATGGGTCAGCAGATGAATTAGAAACAGGACATCTCACGTTTCAGCCACAACTTCAGAATTAAAAACTGAACAGCTATTCCTGAGGCCAAAAGGTACTCACCAGCAACACACAACCACAGCTGCCTGCTCACAGGCAGGGAAAGAGAATTCCTAGCAGAAAATGGTCACAACGGAATGGGAACAGGTATGAAACCTCTTTGTCTTGCAGTGTGCATCTGTACAAAGGGTTGGTGTGTATGTTGGATGCTCTGAAGGTGCCAGTATTGCATACAATCATACATAAATCCATTTCACTCAGAACATGCATCAATATTGTAAAAACCAGAATGTTTTCCTTATGTTCCTTCTTCTCTACAAAAATACTTACGGGTTACACTTTTTTCTCTTCTCCTCTCCATAAGCCAGGCTCTTGCATCCCTTGATGCAGATTTCCAAGATGCAAGCTCTGAAGTTGTACTTTAAGGCAAACTCTATTTCTCCTGTGATGTTAGCCTTGCCAAAATTTCCAGACTCAGTGCAAGTGCTGCTAAGACTATACAAACTCCCCTAAGAAAAGACAAACGTTTGGTAAAAGCAGCTTCAGATCAAACAGGACAAAACATTTATTGCCCTCAGTAGTATCTTTACAGATATCACTGGAAAGCTACTGCAATTCATGAAATTTAGGGTAATCTTTATAAAACATTCCATTGCTTCCACAACATCCCTGAAAATCACAACTGTAATTACAATTCTACTGCTTTGCCCTCTTCTCTTCAGTAAACTTTCTAGGCTGAGAAAATGCTTTAAGTAACTTCTGGATCTAGAAACTGTTTCCGAATAAAACTGCTATGTTGCTTCCCATGAGAAAAATGGGCTAAGTATTTGAAAGAGATTAAAAATACCCTCTGAAATCTAAAAACATTAAAAAACCACATTGAATTAGACGTTTTTAATACATAGCTCATAGTAGGGTACACTATCAAGACCTTTGGTTCTACCATGTATTAAAGGAAATACCAAAGTGGCCTGTACTTCCAATAAAAATGGTCCACAAGATGTCCCAATTCCATATTAAAATTATGTATTCTGTATTGCAGACCATTCAGGAGAGATTAGAACATTCTTCCAGCTGTTGTATGTAGGTGCATAAAGATGTTCCCTAGCTCAGCTCAGCCACTTTGTTCTCCTTTCATTTACTTCCACCTTTGGGACAAAGGTTTGGATGCTTTACATGTGTGAATGGACCATACATAAAGAGCACTTGTGTCTAGCATTGACAGAAGGCAGGACACTGCAAAGCAGGAAGAGATCAATTTTTTGTATGGCCCAGCCCAGACAAGTAACTCTATTGCCTTCACCGTAACAAATTATCAACTCAGAACAGTTTGATCTCCATTCATGTATAATGATATTCTTTAAGGTGAGCCCTAGAAACTTTTTACACAGCATTTGTCACGAAGGCACCACTGTTGTAATCAGTTTCTCAGCAACACTGCCCTAGATTGCAAAGATATCTGTGTTAGATCACTACTCCCCCTGAAAATAAACACCAACCCACACAGGACTGGTTGGCCAAGGAGTTCTGCATTGCACAACCCAGCAGCTACAAGTGCAAAGCACTGTTTGCAAGATCATATCTCTCTGCTGTGGAGATGCTTTTCTTCCTTTGTACAGCATGAAAATACTCATTTCACACCAAGGGATTTATTAGATTAAAGAGGCTATCTTGCTCTCTCTTTTCAGCTCTAAGCAACACACACTGTCAAAAGAAGGGTCAGAGTGCTTACTGAGGAAGTCAAAAGACTGTTTTGACCTGATGCTTGTCACAAATAATGTTGCTCCCTTCACAAGAAGTGTATCAGTGTAATCAGTCTAACTTGCAGCTTTGTTCAGCTCTGCACTTTCATTCCCGAACATATTTTTATTCACCAGACCAGAAAATGTTTATTTTCCACCAAAATCTATTATGGCAATGGAATGCAAACAGTTTTGTCCTAAGCTCATATGTCCCAAAACAATATCTGAGAAAGCCTCTCATATGTATTCCACAGAACACCCTATTTATTCAGGAAGGCTGGATAGGTGTTATGATTAATGATGTTTGGACTGAATATCACTATATGTCTCCCACCTGATCAGGCATCCCACACATTCTATGTGGAAGTCATCACTTTAGGTTCAGCAAGCAGGGATTTAGCAATGACTTAACATATTGTACTTCTGCTGGCATGGCTGGGAGCAATGCCATCTGATGTTCTGGAAGATACATTTTTTATGGAGTGTCCTTCAACATCCAACAATTACCCATAAAGAGAAAGTTAATGGATTTTGACCTCCACCTTTATAAGACAGCAGAAAATATTTCAGTTTTAAGACTGAGCTTTCTGTAGCCCAGCTCAAATGGTTGTCATTAGAATCACAAATGTAACACAAAACTGATTTCCATTTGTCAGCTTAACACCTCAGACTCCCCAGTGTAATGAACTACAAGAGAGCACCCAGGTCCCTGTGTGTGTTTCTGCTTCTCTGTCAAGTGAGCAGCCTGGTTTAACTGTGAGTCCCTAAGCCATTTGAGTTCCCTTCTTTACAAGATCAGTCAGGAATTCTTTGGATACTTCACCTTGCTTAACCTCATCACTAATAGATAGAAATTAGCTTCCACAGTTAATCACAGAGGCTTGAAAGCACTGTGCTGAATTCATTTATAACCAGCTTCCTTCTCTCTCATTTGCAGTATTCAAAATGCCATCCAAGAGAGGATGATTCAATGTCATCCCCTAAGCCTATGAACTGCTCCCCTGGCTTCCATCACTGTCAGTTTCCTCTTCATTCACTGGCATTCTGACATTTGAATTTCCACTGACATTTCCAATACCACAGTTCCTGCAGACTGACAAAACCCTTCTGGTAAATGAAGCTTGAAGAGAAAAAGCCAGATACTAGGTGAGAAAGTACCACATTCATAATCCCAATCCTAATAATCAAATGGGAAGAATATTAGCTGCATTTGCAAAATTCAGAAGAAGCTATTCTATCAATTATTCATTATCAGTGGATGATATATCCATCAATTATCCATTATTAATTTGCCTCATGCTTCAAAAGATTCACAGTGTTACCATGAGGACTGTGCCAAAGGCATCAGTCTTTCATCAGATACAAACTCAAGTGCAATTCTTCCTTCATTTTGTGATATAATCCAAAATACACCAACATTCTGCACAAGCTTTTCTATCAGTTCCCTTTAAACACCTCTTCTGTTGGGTTTCACCTTTAACTTACATGTTTTTTGCCATCACAGAAAACTGTATCACTCGTGGGACTGGTTGTTAGGTCGTCTTCTTCCTTGCAACTTCTTTTGCTCTGAGTTTCACTGTCATTTCGGGCCCCAGTGATGAGCTGTTGCAGACTGGGTGTACTTTTCATCTGTAAGAAATTCAGAAAGTATTTTTTTTTTCAATTTAAGAGAAATGTCCTGATTCAAGAATGTTATCAGAAGAAAACTCAGTAAATATCTACAACTGACTCTGATTAAGGTCATGCAAGTGGCAGACCTTCAAAGATAATGTAGCAACTTAATTTAAATGTTGATTTATAACTCTCTCAACCCAGTTAGTGGTACACTCATTATATTAATAATTTTTAAAAATCAACATACCACCAGCTAATCTAAGGGTCACAACCACAGCAATTACTAACAGCAGTCTACTAATAACACATCAAAAGTAGCAATATATTAATAAAAGTCCTTATTAGGCCTTAACAAAACAGTAATTTTGGAAGAAAATATAATCTTGCCTCCAGAAAATTAAAAACTGTGTTTTGCAATATGCATGACACATGCCCATATTTACTTATGCAAGAATAAACATAAGTTGAAAGAGATTTGAAAATAGAAACAGACTGATAAGTTCCTTTCTCTTTGTTTATAGAAAAAGTTTAAATTTCCAAGGTGTTCTTGACTTTGCTTTGACTAAGTCCATTCACCTTTCCAATTTTCCCATGAAAACCCTGATAATTTCTGAGTTATATATCTATATATATCAATCAAAACTCCTTGAGATTTATCTTCAGCCACCTCTGTTGCCAAGAACAACAGCTAATCGAATAAGTGCTGAAATACAAATACATAGGGCTGGAAATATGCTCAAAATATTGGTGTTTGTGGCACACCACTTCCTGGGGATAATACAATCTATGAAAAGTATGTTGACATCTCAGTGGATAGGAAAAAAGCAAAGTAAGAAATTTTACATGGTTAGGATCTAAGAAAATAACTTGTTTTAAAAAGGTGTGTAACAGATTACCTGAAATACTAAAAAGAATATAGTGTGACTGAATCAATAGCAAGGATTAGGAGTTATTTGCACAAAGGAAACAGGAAAGGTGAAAGAATCCCTCCTACGCAGCAGCAGACAGCACTAGAGAATGAGGACAAGAGGTGAGATAATTCAGTGAGATTACTTCTGCAAAAAATAGGTTGTGCAAACTCTTAACCAGTCTGCTATTACTATAGCACACAGAAATTGTGATGTCTATTAAGTGCCCTGCCTTAAGAACAGATGCAAGAACTAAGTTACCTTGTGAGAGAGAAACAGACAAAAAATGCATTCAGAATACAGTCTCAAAAAAACCCCCAAGTAAACCCAAAATAGTATTTCCTAGCAGAGAAAGTGTCTTCTGCTTTATAAAACCTGAAACACAAGTGATTTTCACTTGCTAACCAAAACATGCTGAATACACTGAATTTTAGCTTCTACTTGGATCAGAAAGACTTTGCTATTGTGCAGTACAGAACATAAGAGGCTGACAAGGCAACACAGCTACCAGTGCTAACCTCAGTAGCAGGGCACACGAGCCCAGCCCAGCTCTCATGTCTGGTGCTGTTGCCACAGGAGAGGTAACCCACAGCTACCAATGCACCACAAACAGCTCCTGAACGTGGCACATGCCTGCTTGCTCCCCCAGTGAGGCAGGGATAGCTACACTTCCCTTAGTAAACTTAAGCATTCTAAAGATGAGAGGCCCTCAAAATCCAGATTCTACACTGGCTGGTACTTCTTGCCATTGGATTTGGTTTTTTCACTAATACTGAATTTAAGTACAATCTATTTCAATTTTAATCCAAAGGAATCAAGCTCTGCACACATCACAAATTTAGAAAACAAACTTAAGAAACAGATAGCGTCCTTGAGGCTTAAATAGTGCCCCAGTTTTAAATACTGCAAATTCAAACTTGTGGTTATTACTTGTGAAGTTACTACTTCACAGTCCTTAGAGAAAAAAACAGTTTAACAGTTTCTAAGGGGGAAAGCCACTCTTCTGATTGATGTTCTGAAAACAAAAGTTCTTTCTGGGGTGGAAATCATAACAAATAAGATTTCAACATGATATTTTCTTATAAATATAATTAGTTGTTTGGCAAGTGTAATTTAAAACAGGTTCTGTCCCATAACTTAAGGCATAGTTCCAGTAAGGATGTAAACAGCTACCCTTTCTAAAGGAAAACAAAGCTGAAGGACATTCACAATAAAAAAAAAAAATCAACATTACTTCTCACAAACCTAAAATTTTAGCTTAAATACAGTCCAGAGATCAAATGACTCAGAAATACCACTCTGGCACAGAAACATTGAAACTTTTTTTTCAAAACCTGCAATGCAAAGTGTGGACCTAAATTCTAAATTTTTAAATGGGCAATTTAAAATATAATTTGGATTCTCCTACTAATTAATTTCTTAAGCCAAAGAATGCATATCCATCTTTCAAATGTGGCAGATTGATTGTGATCAGCATGCAGTGAAGCATAGTCTGAATTCACATTGCCTCCAACTGTGATGTTTTTCAATGCATTAGAGGGGCAGTGCTCTGCCTGTGGAATAAAGCTAATACCAAAGTGTGGCTTGCCACAATGAAAGCAGCACTCAGGTAACCAATAATTGTTGCCAATTCTATTGATAATTTAATTGCATACACAAATACCAGAACTAATTTCACAGAGTTCTCAGACGTTGGGCCAATTCAAACTGCCCAGTCCATGCAATTTGACATCCTGTCTCTTCCACTTATCAGCACCTAACACTTCTGAAGCAAACGAAAAAGTGCACAAGAGCTGTGAACAATGTGTGCCACAAGATCTGGCCCAAAACAAGGGCTTTTCTCAGCATCTAATCCAGGCACTTAGCAAACCACACTGACCTCACTCAGACTAACAAGGCAATTCAGTAAGTGACCATAATGTGGAAAACTGAGTATGGACAAAGTTCAGTCACTTGAGAGCTGAAAGTGTACAAAACAAAATCTTCAGTGTAACGCTAAAACAGAAATGTGAGATCATCTTCAGCCCTGCACAATTCATAGGAAAACATTTGACTGGATTTTTCTCAAACTTCTCAAGAAAACACTGAAAGCTAGAGACTGTAACCAAAGCAAACGGAAAAGGGAGGTTGCATAGCAACTAACAGCAATACTTTCTCCCTGACAAGTTAAAAAATGCTCAGAAAACATCAGGATGGGTCTGGGATGGTCATAGCTTGTTTGTTCAGCACCAAAAGGGGCAGGAAGAAGACAAGACAGAGCACCTCCCTTCAGTCTAACAGTCACATAGAGCAAGTACCAATTCAACCTCAAGAGAATCTGTGAGCACCTGAGAGCAAAATGTCCCATTCTCAGCATCCTTCCCTCCCTTGTTAAAAATCCCAGCTAACATTTCAACTCTGGGCTGACATCAGTTGTACAGAATCTGTGAAAAACCTTGTGAAGAATCAGAGTTCTGACCACAGTCAGTGAACATCAGCTATGTCCTGTTCATAAAAATAAAAGAAAAATTCCACTGTGCACATGATTGCTCTCACAAATGTATTTCACTCTGAGACAGCTCTTGCAGTTAGAGACTGTGTATAATAATATGGATACCCTGCTTGTAACGTTGATTGCAGTGTCAGACTGGCTCCTTCTTTGCTCTCTTCTTTCCACATTCTTCCCATAATCTGTGGTTAGGACACATCTGTCAGCCATATCATTCTGGGACTTTGATATTTCTGAAGATAGAATAAAGAGAAAAGTCACTATAACAAACTCTGCAAGCAATCCTATAGATTTATAGGCTAATTCTGTAGCTTTCAAACTGTCATCCTGTATCTTTAGCATTGATCTCCTAAGAGTAAGAAACAGCTGGGAAGACAAGTGGTTGTCATATTGTATATAATTATATTTTGCCTGCCTAAATCTTTCATGTTGTTTCAACTGGAAATTATACTCCTTGCTGCCTATCATTATAGCTGCTGCAAGGAATGGTGAGCCATCAAATACAGTTTCCTCTCAGAAGCAGCTACTATAGCTCCCATGTGTAGTTTGATTTGTAAAGCAGTTTGGGTTGGTTCAGGATAAAAGCAAAATCATTACAACAATATAAAGTAACATAACAATGAGAACTAGAAAGAAGATCATACTGGAAAATATTTAGAAATGTATCCCAAAATATGGATGAAAGGAAAGATGTTACATACTCTGGTCCCAAACCGCATATAATTTTAAGAACCTGAATAGCCTGCATTGACTTCAATAACATTATTCATATGGATAAGCTTATGTCCATATTTAAGC
The DNA here is from genome assembly GCF_023055355.1 of Agelaius tricolor. NCBI lineage: Eukaryota > Metazoa > Chordata > Aves > Passeriformes > Icteridae > Agelaius > Agelaius tricolor. Next base: position 53,591,344 of record NW_027269261.1, read on the forward strand.
ATCTCATTGAATTAGCACTTCAGTTACATTTAGTTTATTGGCAAATAAATCTACAGGATGATTGAACATCTGATGCCCCACTTTTCCCTTTTATTCCTTAGTGTACACTCAGAATTTTGCTTAAAGGGAAGGGCAGCACTCATCCATGACTTCTGAATATGAGCAGGCTTAACTGCAGATACTTTGTTGTCAGCCCCAGATAGACTCTCTGAAGAATTAAAAATTTATAAGTAGCACATGAAATAGCTATCATATGTTTAATTCATACAGAAGAAATAAACACTTCTCTCACAACATGAACCTCTGTGGAGGAACCTCAGACAGCAGACAATGCAACATTATGGTATTCAAAAACAATGGCACTCAAGTGTGATTTTTAAAGACACTCTGGATTAGTTTTGTTCTTAGCAGCAATCAGTCCTCAGATGTTTACTGTACTCTGTGTACACCATTAAGGCACCATGTGACCCATTCAAAGGCAGGCTCAATTAAGCCATCTCTGTAAACAAAACCAGGTTTTTAACATACACAATGAAATCAGAGATCATAAAAGGGACTGGAATTGAGAGTTCTAATGGAATAGATACAATCTCAGGAGTTTGACCAGCAGTAGAGGCAGAAACACCTGCCTTGCCTCACAGTCTCTTACAGTCAGTGAACAGGTTATTGTGTGAGAAAACACAAATGTTCAGTTTTCATATCTATTCCTCTTTTGGCTTCTCTACCCAAATATCATTAAGACTGACACTCTCTCTAGTGCCAAGGGCAATTTTTCACTGCAAATAAAACTACAACCAGTAATTCATTTTCCATTCACCAAAAGGCCACCATTGGATTACAATCTCCTCTTGCTGCCAAGCCCCCTGGAACAGGAGGCAGCAGCACAAAGGAGCAGATGTACAATGGCAGCTTTGTGCTGCACGCGCCCATCCCTCGTTCCCGCTGCGCTCAGACACGCACGCACACTGCCTCCAGTGAGAGAGTCAGAGGCACAACGAGCTTCTCCAGGTCTATTTACTGCAGCACACAAGAGCTGCCTGGATTAAATACCTCTGCAAACCAGGACACCTTTATCTAGATAAGATACAGAGTACTAACTTTAGACAGTCGTGATCAAAAACATTTATCAGCACAGTACCAGGTTTCATTGAGAAGCCATATTGTCTGAAAATTCTGCTTTCTTAAGCCAAGAAACCCAAGTCTTTCCCTCTGTAACACTTCCTACACTTTTTTATTACTGATTTCAATGATTGCAACAGCCTGTTATTTTCTCCCAAATTAAACTGCTCCACATTAACTGAGGATGAGAGCACCTGAGTGGGGTTTCACCTGTAGCTGAACTGCGCTAACAACTTGCTTCCATCTCCCTCTGGAATGCCTGCTCTGCTCTTCTCCATCCCTGATATGGCTCCTGATCACATGGACCGGCACTGTCTGTTGTACATGTTCCAACATATATCTTACCTTGGTCTCATTTAACTCACTAAAACAGCAGGAAAAGTACCTATGTGTTAATGTTCTGCCCTTTAAAAGAGCTAAACCAGTTTCCAGAGGGTTCCAGATGTTAATTATACCAGCATAAGGCTCGAAACAGAGAGAAAAGAGAGATGTGAATGGAGTAGAACCTTCCTTTTGGTAGCAGGGAAATAATAAATTAGTTTGCTGCAGTCCTGACAGTTTTTACCAGTAACTCTGGGATATGGCCAGGCTTCAAACTAACAGAAAGCTGAATAAATTACTTTGCATCCAGTTCTGTGCTGCCACTACTACTGTTTCCAGGATCTTACACCACTGTATGCTTCTCTTTAGGAGCAAATCACCATGTCTCTGCATAGCTTTAATGTGTTCTCACAGACACAACATTAAATTTGCATAGTTCAAGGAGAATAGGTCTTTAGGATGGGTGGAAGAGGCTAAAGGAAAGACCAAACAAGAACTAAAAGAAGAGCTGGGAGAAAGGCAGAAAGGCACTGAAGCCAGATTTGTTCAGGTCTAATCTCACATGTGGGGTTGTGTAAGTTGAAGCTAGTAAGAAAATACTACGGTTTGTTCAAATCCATGCAAATTTGCAAGCCCCTGTAATCTTCTTAAGGCTCAGAAGTTGTTTTCCTCTGGTCACTGATGCCTTTAATTTGTTTTTCACAAAGGCTGACTGTCCTCAGTGTAGTTAGCCTTAGAGGTGCACACATAGTCTGCATCCCTAGGAACAGCAGGCAGTGTAAGAGAATGAAAGGAACCAAAAGCATGAGAAGGGAACAGGAGTTGTCAGGATTGGAAAGCACTTAGAAATGTGCACTGAAAAATTGCACACAACTAGACTGAGAAACAGGTAGGAAGTCCTCATGAATACTGCCAGTGAATGAAAATATTAAACTCCTGTTAAATGACAGACTCTTTAACCAGGTCAGCTGGGGTTCAGCCAGATAACATGTAGATCAGAAATTGGTTATTACTCTAACATGAATTAAATATACTGGATCTGAACACCTGGTAAATGAAAAGAAAAATTACACAGTCTTTTCACATCTTTACAAGAAAGGTGCTCTGGTTTGATAGAATCAGTTTATTTAACAACTGGCAGAATACTTAAGGAAAATTAGATTTCCTGTATTATTTTTCAGGTTGGCACAACCTTGGCATTAATAGTTTCAGCCATTACTTGATAGCCTTTTTTATAACAACTTCTTGCCCAACACTGTGGCCAAAAAATCAAAACATTTTGACTACAATATCCTGGAATGACAACAGTGAAAGCTACTTACTTTTTATATGTGTTGTGAGAGACAAAAACAAGTTTTCCACAGATTTATTAAACCTTTTAGACTCTCCAAGTTCCTGCAAATGGGAGATGCAAAGAGTAAGAAAACACAGAATATTTGTAATTTTAAAGTTCCCATGATTACATATCTACAGACCTCATGACGAGGGTAAAGCTGCAGCCCTTTGCTCCCTTCTGTAGACAAATACATCTGAGGACATACATTGATGTATGGAAAGTAATCTTTTCAGTTCCATGGTCTTTCACATGTAACTGGAACTCCTCGCAGAAAGATCACATTGTAAGTTCATAAATACAGGTAATTACATCAATGATTTGTGGTAAGGTATTTAATACTTTTATCTACTACAGAACAAAGAGTTTTCATCAAACTCTAGGTAAGTACATAAGAATGTTTACAGAAATGCAATGAGCTTCAAAATCAGGGCAGGGCCTGAGGATCCAGTCCAAAATTAAACAAAACAGTAATTTAGTGCAATTTCTGTGAGTTTCAAGCCATGTTCTACTATTCTGCCCACTAGAAACTGGAATGCAAAGGCAGCCATCAAATTCACTGTTTCTCACTCAGTAAGGAAAGTGACACGTGACCATTGAATGTCACAGGAACACAGGGTCCTTGAGGTTTGAGTGGAACTCAGATCTCAGTCCAGTCTTCCTGTGATGAGGCACCAAAACCAGATGCAACATTCTAACCTCAAGCAGAGTGGTTAACCACTTCCCTCAAAAACTGAAAAATAATTGAAAATGGCCCTCTTAGCCTCTAAGCTTTCTCTCCCAGTACCCATGCAGCATAAAAATAATGACTAAGTAGCAAAAGGCTGCATTTATATTGCAGAGGGATGTTACAGCAGTTATTTACCACATTTCTATGGCTGACCTTTTCATATGAATGACACCCTAAGGAATGCACTTATCTGTATATTTTGCAGATACATACATTACCCATCACATTGGATCCTGCTGGTGATTCTGTGAAAGGAGGTGGAGTTGGAGGTACGACAGAAATTTTACTAGAAATTTAAGAGATAAATAGTGCAATAATTAATATATGATGCCAACAGATGAATAAATAAACCATGTCCATGCACCATATCTTCATTACCCGTGTTTCCTGCACTCTATAAAGGTCTGGGTAAACATCCTATGTCTGTAAGAGCTGCAGCACAGGTTTATTGCCTGTTCTTAGAAATTAGGACTACCTTTCTACCTTCTCAATCTTGGGGTGCTCCAGGTAAAATTATTACATTAGAACTATCAGGAAGACCAAATTTAGGATAAGCTCCCTAGACTTCTATATGGCTGGGAGTATCACAATCTGTGTCCTGAATTCTAAAACACAATTGCTGTAAAATGCACCCCATGTCTTGCTCAGAGATGTTTTCAAAAGGCAGTCATCTTTATTTACAATACTAAAAGGATCCTTCCTTGCCTGGGTTCAGAGCTGTTAAGGACCCTTTAAACATCCCTGCCATTCCATCTGTGGTAAATAGTCCTGGTCTGTGAAAAAAAAAAATCTGCCTGATTCTCTTATCACAGCACAATCACAGATCCTAAGGCAGCTGGTGAACCTCCTTCTTCATTCTTTTTTAATTTTTACCACATCCAGGTAAGAGCAAGTCTTGCTTAAGATCTTATCCAGCTGAATAGAAGTTTCTTTCTTAAGCAGCTGTGCCTTGCCAGATAATTATAATAAATTGAGAACATCTCTTCATATCTTATTTTACACAGGGCTTTGGGGGCTTTTTATGGTTGGTTTGGATTTTGGTAGTAGTTGTTGTTGCTGTTTGGTGTTGTAGTTTTTTGGTTTGGTTTATTTTAAGGCAGAGGCCTCCTTTAACAACATAATAAGCAGACTGTTACTTCATAATATATCACTGGTAATAACTTAAGTATGGTCATCTATTGCCCTCCAGTCAAAGTATTTATTCATTATAAACAAGATTTTAATTTTTTTTTAAGTTGGGTAAGTGGAAGTGTCTAACTTCTTGTCTACTATTTATTGTAAAACTATCATATCAGCAATATTTCCCATTGAACAAATAATGATGCTGTTATGACACCCAGAAAATAACTTTCATTTACAATAATTTAAAAGTATTTGGCAAATTTAACAGATAATTGTATAAATAGTTATGCAAAAAATATAAGCAGATAAAACAAAGATAATGCACATCCCTTCATTTCAAGGAAGACACTATTATTCCAAACATGGTACTTACTCTCTGTTGTATGTGAGACCTATTCTGTGGATTGCTGACAGCTAAAAGTGAAAATTTTTCTATGCTTTTATCATTTGAACTCCAAAAGTATTGATTCTTCTTCATAATAAAGGAATACAAACTACTGGTTGGTTTATAACAAAATATATCACCCATACAAATTCGCAGTGTCCCAGGACTGTTTGTCCTTTTACGAGTCTTACCTCAGATTCTGGTAAGATTCCAAGAGCTTTGCACCAACTGTTTCACGTCTGCCTACGAAGGAGGGAAAAAAACCCAGATAATTTAGTAGCAACATCAGTTACTTATGCCTGTATAACACTTTTTAAAATCAGTGCCTTTCAGGAACTGGCCTGTGCTTACACAAGTCAGGAATGAAGTCAATTCCCAGCTAATGTATCAGCACATGGGCCAAGCAACACACAAGTCTCTCCTGCATCTCACACCATACCATGATTCCACCCTCCCCTGTTGCAGGTGACACACAGATGAACTCTTCACAAATGCTAAGGACAATCACACAGAGATGCCAACATGGCCATTCCTAGGTTGCTAAGGGCTGTCAGCCTCCCAGGGTCTAGGAGGCAGGTGGTGCATGAGCCCACTGCACCAAAGCACACTTCAGCCACAAAACTCAAACGCTAAGGGAAGCATGAAAATGTCCACAAGAACAGGCACATGGCCAACTCTTGCACCTCGTGAATTTTTTTTTCACTCTTCCTACCAGAGACCTGAGCAGTGACGAAAATGCTTGACTAGCTCAAAAACATGAGTGAGAGCCTTTGCTAAGAGCATCCCTGCAGGGAAACAGCAACCATGGCACATCCCTGAGCTGAGCAGCCACAGGATGTGAAGACACCAAGGAGCAAAAGCTCCATCAAGCATCAACAATGAAGACTCATAAAACTGTAATTTGTTCCTGGGGGAAATCACAAATATAACAAATGGTGAACTGAAATTATCTGGAGTGACTTTAAGCACTAGCAATTCCTGATACAGTAAGCAACATGTGATCCATGTTTTACTGAGATTAATTATAAGATTACTTACATGAAAGTAATTGACCTTAGCAGTGGTAGAAACAATAACAGCTCAAGGATGTTAAAATTTTCAATCAGAACTCCAGAATTTTCTCTTATTGAAAAATAACATTTGCTATCTTAGATTTTAAATTGATTGGTCATGAAAAGTAATCTACCACTTTAATGAAAATATTAATCTCATTCTTTAGGTAGAAGATACAAAAACATTATTAAAAAGCATAACAATGCATTTACATATTTTTTTTTTTTTACTACACAACATGAGAAAACTTCACTATAAAATTTTTTTTCAGTTCAACTTACCTTCTAGTGATTACTTCAGTTATATTTTCAAACCAAAAGAGGGCACTGTCCCTCCAGGATTGAAGATTGCATAAAGGCTGCTGTGTTTCAAAATTTGTCACTTTTTAAACTCCTTTAAATATATCAGTTGGTCTAATCAAAGGAACTAAACAAAACATATTTCTCCCTGCAGGTTTATCTTCTGTATATCCTTAGATCTTTGTGACGTCAACAGCATTACCATTAGACCAACTAAGCAAAATGCTTCTAGAACCCACAAAGCCTTCATAATTCAAAGTGAGAGCTGATTTATTTTGCTGGAAAAAGAGACTGTCAGTAATTTGCATTATGACGTTCAATAGCCAAGAACAACATTTTCCAATAATAATATATTAATAGAGATTGATAAAACTACCAGCTTCATACTCGTTGAAAAGAATGAGGGGAAATTATCGTCAATGGTTATTGGATGAAATTGTGCTTTAAAAAGACCAGTGAACTAACACTTTAAAATCAAAAATTGTGTTAGCTAGAAGGGACTTCAGTGAAATCTTTCAAATTTTAAATGAATTGTTTTAAGAGGAAAACAAAACTTTAACAGGAAACTAAACTTTAGTTGCTTAATATGCTGCCTGCTGCCTTTCACAAACACCTACCACCCAAAATTTGGCTGATTATGCTCTTCCTTTTATAAAATTCTTCCTATTCAAGCTTCCCAACAGAGATTTAAGGCCTAGCTCTTTCCTTTTTACCAACTACTCTCAAACATAGATGCAGATACTGGAAGCGAAACTGTATCATTTAACTACAGTCAAGTACAAAATTCAGTAGATGCCTACCTGAAGTGGCACTTCAAGGGAAAGAGAAAACAAATGTTCTCCACCTTGCTAGTTATTGTAGGTGAAAACAAACACTAACAGCTCCTTTGCTGGCAAAACATTCTCCATAGAGCATTCCATCCACATCCTCTATCATTTCTTTTAGAATTTTGTACTTTTAATGGCTCTGAAAAGACCCAGCAAAAGGCAATGGCACAGCCAGCTGGCTGAAGGTAACAAAATAGTGTTTAGCTCTCTGCTGATTTATAGCTATACCTGGGGGGGAGGGTTTATTCCATTCTATCTTTTCTTTAAACTTTAGAACTTCCTCAGTGAAAGCAATTGAAGTTTAAACTTTGACAAATGATGAATGCAAGATCATTTTCTTCCTGTACATATAATATTTCTATATTAATTTCACATCATTGTATTTTTTAGAAGTCTTACACGTTCATGAATTCAAATTTAATTCAAATATGGGCAGCAATATTCTTATTTTTATTACTCCAACAAAATAAGTTATACTTTTAAATGCATTCTGCTAATTTGTGTTCATGTTTTATTTACTGCACAGACAGATGGACTGCATGGAAGAAACACTGGATACAGTGTCAGACTACATCCTGTGTTTGACTTAGGTGACAACTACACATTACATAGCAGTTTATGATCTGTTCCAGTGATTACCTTCACCTGGATATTTCTTTGCTCGTTCCTCAAAGAACCATTCACCAGCCTTCACTTTCACATCTCTGGAAAACAATGAAAAGAGATTCGAATCAAAACATTTACAAGTGCATTTCTTTAAGTGTTCAGTTACCACGTAACAATCCAGCATCCTTTATTAATCTTACTGTAAAACTAAGATTTCATGACTACTCAACCTATTGACTGGTTTTGCTATGGGTCTGAAAAAAACACAGAGGGGAGGAATCCTTTGGGGACATTTGTTTTGGTTTTGGAGGGGGTTTTGTTTGATAGCTTCTTTTCCTTTTTGCAGTGTAGGACTGGCCATGGAAAGTGATCCATGCTGCTCTGGCCATTGCTCTGAAGGCAGGAGAGCCCTGGGTGACCCCAGTCTGCACAACCAACTTACAAAGCAGCCCAGGCACTTGTGCTGAGTGGGGAGCTGGCTGCTTACAGCTGCAGCCTTGTCTGAGAACTCAGGAATGTCCATGGTAGAGGACATGGTCCCTAGCAGAATTTGGGATGGCTACCAGGGAGCACTGAGCTCCACAGCCCTGGCAGATCAGAGGCTTCATGGCCCATCTCTCCATTTTCTGGAGACTACCATCAGTTACATCAATGTCTTACAAAGCTACCAGGATCACAGGAACAGAAAAGTAATGATTAGCAAGTACAAGATTATATCAGATTAAACAGCTCTGTCACAATCAGATTTTCAACAAATCTTACTCTTCCTGAAGTCTGCAACTTAAACTCACCCATTATTAAAAAGACAAAAAAAATTGAACTGAGGATAGGATTCTCTGGATCCTTCAGGTTCCAAATTCTCATCTAAATGTCTTACTAATTTTTAGGGCATATATAATATCTCCCTTCCTTGCCAATTTTGTGATGCTTACCATAAGATAGAGTCTCACTGCAAAGATTTCCTCAGTGCAGGCACTGCTAAACTTTTTGTCTACCCAGTTGTTGATTTGCCTTCTATAAAATTAATCACTTTATTACCATTCCCTCAGCCAAAATTGCTTGACACTGGCAATAGCATACCAACCTTAAATTCATGTAGGGCTTACCTTCTTAAGAAAGCAAAATCTCTAAATATGAGAGCTGAAGTGTTAGCCACAAATGGGCAAGGCAACAAAACCTCTGGGTCTGCCCTTTCACAACTCACCTTATTCTGCATCAAAACAAACTATAGGTAGGATGCTTTTGGTTCTGTCACTTGATTTTAAAGCCTCTTAGGTATTTTAATGACATCTTCATAAGTAGCAATGCAGACTAAAAAAAAAAAAGAATAAGCACCCAGGTAGACTGTACAATTAATTTTCATACCTAACCATAGACCTTTGTGCATAACTGAACACAGATGAGTCTGAAAATTAGGTTTAAATAACTGAGACAAGATACTTACTCATTTGGATGGATACCTATTAATTAATAGATGTCTGATATCTCTGTCTTCAAGGGCTTTGCATTGGTAGTGCCTTGACTTCCATTCAACCCCAGGCCCCTCTTTATATTATTCCCATCACTCCCTGGTTATGTTCCAGAGTTTAATCTCCACTTCTGCACAGATCCATGTGATAATTGAATCTACTCACAGAAGTTCCAGACAGGCTTTCCTTGGAGGTGTTCAAGGCCAGGTTGGATGGGGCTCTGATCTTAGCGAAAAGTGTCCTTGCTCTTGGCAGGGTGGGTGGAACCCAGATGATCTTTAAGGTTCTTTCCAACCCAAACCATTTTATGATAATTAGACCACACACTGAAACTGAAAACACCTTTTTTTTTTTTTTTTAATAAAGAGTGTAGTGAGTTAAGATATGACCAAAAGTATGAAAACAAAGCTAATAAAGACCCTTTGTCAGGTAAAATAGACCAAACTCCTCCAAAACAAACATCTTTCTAGACTCCTAGAATATAGGATTCCTTTTAAAAAAAACCAACATGCTATACCAACTCCATTCACATAAATGACATAAAAGAGAGCCTCTTCCAGGTGAAAGATACAAATTTTTTCAGTTCACAAGGTTTTCAAAATTGCTTATTTTGTAAGAAATACAAAATTTGCCTATCCCTACATGCTCTTGCACTGAGGTGTTTAAGCACATTCCTTGCAAACATGACCCCAGTGTCTAGGGGAGAACTTCCATAGTGCTGCTGCTGCTGTTTGGTTCAGGAAAAAATTATTCTAGTGATAAGCAAGACCCAAAATTACAGTTACTTGGGACTTGGAAATTAGCTCTTACCATTTTTAGCCATCCTATTTTCCCCTCACCAGGATAAACAAAAGGGGCTGAGTACCATTTACCACATTGCTGCATTCCCTACCCTTCTTGAGATTTGCAGCTTTGACGTAAAGTTCACTGAAGGCAACGGAAGAAGTCTGAATTTAATTGATTTTACATCATGACTAAAGACCAAATGTACTCTCTCTTCACATAAAGAGAAATTCAATGACAGCTGGCATATCCATCTGTATTAGCAAGATTAAAAAAAAGGTATTTTCCTGAAGGAAAAGTAAAAAGGTCTTTTAATTACTCTAGATAACGTTTTCTTGGTTTTACCATTAAATATCTGGACCAGCTAATTAAATAATTAAGGGTGTGCAGCACTACACAAAGCAGCTTAACAATCAAGGACTCTATAGGTGATTTCCACAGTGGCCACCAAATAACTAGAAACTAATTTAAAGCAAGAGGATGTGGGGAGGGTTGTCTAGACAAGGATATGGAAAGTTAACTTTTGAATTTTCAGTTTAGTGCATATAGCTTAAAACACAGCAAAACACACAAACCAAAATCTAGTAAATATTTTGTATCAAGTATAAATATAGCTGAACTACCTGTTTTGCATATTAGTTGCTAAATAAACTGAAGATTCAGAGAATATCTTGTTTGCAATAGTTTACAACTCTCTTCCAAACTATAAAAAATTACTTCAAACTAGTAAAAATTTGTTTGACTTGAGACCAATACTTTGCCTTGTCTTTCCCTCCATTTTAATCTCATTTTGGCACCTGCAGAGGGAGCGGAGTGGTGGATTAATCTTGTGTTGACATAAAGTAAATTTTCATCCAAATCCTCACCCTTTCTACAGGGATATTTATCATCCTGCAGAGCTTTTGAATAATTTCCCAAACTATCATTCTTCACCTATGTATTATTTTTCATCAAATGGGAAAATATCTCTAAACCATTTTGCTTAGAAAGATTGCAATTAATAGAATGGACTAGGTGGGAATATTTTTATATTAAAAAAAATGTATCAATAAAGTAAAAGAAAGATTGTTTCCTGAATCCTGAAATACAAAAATGTGATGTAGTAAAAAAAAAAAATCAACTAATTCAAAGTAAAAAAAATTTGTATTTCTGGCCATACTTTAATAAATCCTAGTAATGTTATTAATTGGTTTTGCCCTTTAAAATTTTATAAAGCATGACTTCAAATTATTTGTCAATCACGTTTCTCTACTCCAGTGGTAACAAGCAGAAAATAATGATGAGGAAATTGTCAAGAAATTTGCTATACTACATCAAAGCACACCACCTTCAGCAGGTTGTGAGGATGCACTGGTACAATACTGAGTTGGTTAGGTATGAAAATAAATTGTACAGTCTATGTGGGTGCTGATTCTTTTTTTTTTTAATTGTCTGCTTTGCTACTTACGAAGATGTCATTAAAATACCTAAAAGGCTTTAAAATCAAGTGACAGAACCAAAAGCATCCTACCTATAGTTTGTTTTGATGCAGAATAAGGTGAGTTGTGAAAGGGCAGACCCAGAGGTTTTGTTGCCTTGCCCATTTGTGGATATCACTTTAGCTCCTGTATTTAGAGATTTTGCTTTGTTAACAAGGAGCTCTCTCAGTGGCTCAGATTCATGACTGTCTCTATGCTTTGCTATTACCATCTTTGTCACACTCACAATACCCCTGGCCTACCCTGAGGCTCCATTTTGCTAAACACAGGAAGGGAAATATCAGCTATGTGAAGAACAACACAAAATTTCCATCCACTTCATCACTGCCAGGACCTCAGCCAATATTTTTGCTACACCGGTGGCTTTCCAGCAAGGCAGAATTCCTTACCCATGAGCATAACAAATGGTGCATTTCCAAAGGCCGGGGGTCAGGCAGACGCGGCACTCCGAGCACACGCGGTGGCTGCAGCCATTGCACACGGCGCCTCTGTTCACCAGCAGCCCCAGAGACTTCTGACAGCGAGCACAAGACCTCTCCTGGTACTCACACCTCGCATTTTTTGCCCCCTTCCACCGAAGTTGCTGCAGCTGCTGTTTCATTTTCCTAATTCCACAGGTAAAAAGTAAAAAAAAAAAAAAAAAAGAAAAAAATTACAGAGGACAAAAATCTTCATGTAAAGCACAAGTTGATAATACCCTGGTTGTGCAATACCATTTCTAGTGGGAGATATGCCCTCCAGTGTGACCTCTGTTGAGCACTGTTTGAAAAGGTGCACACACAGCATTTCTGCAGTGTGACCAGAACTGTGCATACTAACAGAGAAATAGTTTAGCATAAATGGGGTATGGTTCATTTCAGGCCCACTTTCCACACTGAAATCATTGTATGCAATGATTATGCATTTACCTCCAAAAACTGAGACTAGATGGTGCCCCCTTCCATTTATTTTTTAAAATCATCTTTATCCAAGAATTAAATATTCTACTGGGGAAAAATAAATCATAACAAATGCATCATCTGAAAAAACCAAAACAGCACAGAGCCTAAAATATCAAACCTTTGTCATGAACAAAACATAAAATACAAAACCTTTGTCATGAACTTTGCTTCCATTGCATGTACCAATTATCAAGATCTATGTTTTAATTGATAGTAACATCATCAGCAGTTGAAAAGGATTTTCTAACCAATTCAGACTTTCTATATAGCCCTTCACATAATTACTATTGTTTTAATATTGTTTTACGTTTAATATGTCCCATTATCCTTATATAAATGTTTGGCGTAGGCAAAATTTAAATTTCCACATTTAAGGGACTAAAAATTTATATCTTACCCACACCAATACCTAGTTTTACAGGGGGATGTAATATCACAAAGCAGGATACAAGGTACTGGGGAAAAAATCCTGGTCCTAGCCAAGACATAAAGCAAATAAAGTGCTGGAGAATTATCCTTTGTCCTCACCTGCTGAGATACTGGCAGAGTGTGAAATTAGTAAATAAAATCCTTTCCTAACCAATGACACCTTTTGACACAAGTAACATCCTCCAAGGCACAGTGGTGTGCTCGCTGCCTGTTGTGTTTGAGGAGGAGCAGTGATGGATTCAGCACAATGAGCAGGTATCCAATGATTCTAAACTCCAGTCTTGGCACAATGTAAGCTAAACAAGTCAAAGATTTGAACATGTTACCAAATGTTCCATGTTACCAAGACTACACGTATGCCTACGTAGGAACATGATGAGAACGCCATAAAGCCTTCACAGAAAAAAATGCAGCCAGAAACTGAACTTTCTATGAAAGCTGGAAGTAAAATTCACCAAGTACATTATTCAGTGAACAGGTTTTGCTGATCTTTAATGTAGAGTCAATAGAATGACAAAAACAAGAGGCTCTGGATAACCTTAGATTTTCCAGAGAATACAATGGATTAGCTAACAAGAAGTTATAAGAGGAGTGCATTTAGGACAACAAGTGGAAGAAGAGTAGTTTAGAAGGAAAAAACCAAACCAAAACAAAAACCAACAGAAAACAGGAATAGGAGAACAGCATTACCTTATTCTTTCCTCCTCCGTTTTTCTCACCATCTGGTCACGGTATAGGACTTCCAGAACAGCCTCTCGTTCTAATTCCTTAAGGAAGTTCAGATTAAATTCACAGGCCATTTTTGCCAAATTTCACTCTTTCACTTGTTTTGTAAACTCCTGTTTTATGTGCTCCACTACATCCAGAGTGCTGGTCTGGGTGTTTCCTAAATGCTTGTACTCCTACTTGATGAGTTTCACTGTGTCATACCCTTGAAAAGAAAAATAACTTTGTCTGTCTTCACACAGATGATCATTTAAGTGTCTCTGCTACACAGGAAATATGAACAGTTATCAAGGTCACAGCAGTCCTGACTTTTTCACATGTCCTTTAACTTCCTTTTCTCCACTGAAAGCGATTCCAAAAGAGATGAGAGCTTGCAGCAATGTTCTAGATAGGGCTTGAACTGGCACCAGATGGAGGGACAATTTGTGTAGAGATGGTGTAAAGGAGTGGCAGAAATAGTTTGAGTTTCTTTATTTGGTCTTGTAGATTTGGGATTTCTGGGCCTAAGGGAAAAAAAACCCCAGCAAACATTATCCCTTCTCACCTCTTCAAGACATTTCAAATAATGTGAAGGACACATTTTATTATACTCAAATCTTTCATGCAGTAATTCAGACACAGGAGAGGTTTTAAAACAGTCCTGTTCTTCAGAGAGGCTCACCATATTGTCCATAGCACCCAGGCACATACCTTCACTTTTTTTTTTTTTTACAGTCAACATAGAACAACCAATAAAAAAAGTTTAAGTTAGTTTTGAATACAGGCCTACAGGTCCCATGACGGTCATACTGCCTGGGACAAAATTTTTGAGAAAAAAAATGTCCCTTTGTAATCTCATTTTGTTGAAAAGACATCATAAGACTAAGAGTAAAAAAGAAAAGACCTCTAAGTCACTTCCATCAATTACCTGTGTCTGTTAAGTCTAGAGAAACAGTTGGATACCAAATAATGCTATTATCTTTGCTAATAAACAGAGACACAAAAAAGTTAAGATATATACTACTTCCAGCTCAGTGCACTAATGATTTTGGTCCCAAAGTGATAAAGTTAAAGTACAAATATATGCAAGTATAAAGTTGAAACAGAATCACAACTGTAGTTTACATATACTCTGTGACCTTCACTTTTGCAAAACTCCACTAAAATATAAAGTAATTTTAATATACTTTGCAGCAGAGTCAAGAAAGAACACGATTATTCAACCTAAACCAGCTTACATATGGTATTAATTTTAGATATTACTGTCTAAGATTTAGTGCATATTACTAGAAATGTAAAGCAAGTCCACTTATGGTACACCAATATTAAAGGTGTGCATATTAAAACTGGTTTAAGTGTTTCAGACTTAATCTGAAGTAGATACAAAAGGTCAGGCTCTAGGCAGGTGTAGACACTGGGACAGAAGGGCAAAGCTTTCCCAAAGCAGTTACTGATGCTTCACTGATGGACCTCAGCTGAGAATCTGACCAACCATCTGCATTGCTGGATCATTATTTTCAAATACTAAGTCTTAAATTTAAAACAAACAGCTAAAACACCAAAAGAACCCATTAAAACTTCAGCTATATAGTGAGAACACTCACTAGCTATATAGTGAGAACTTTTTTCAGTGCAGGGAATTACTTTACAAGCAGCTTGACCTAATTAAGTTACTTAATTTTCCACCAGAAAAAGCAGAGGGTGATAACATGTATGCATAAACAGGTTGCATTCCATTTGTCTATGGGGATTTTTTCATGAAACCCTTCAACAGACTCCAAAAGGACAAACCATTTCACAGAAGCTTGTGTTCAAGAAAAAAAAACCCATTGGTTTCCTGTGGAAACAAAAGAGACAGAGATAGGTAAAGTCATGCTTTATTTCCTTACCAACTGCAATTTCACAGGAAATTACTCATTTGAAACATAAAAAGCCCGAGCAATTTTTTTTTTTTAACACAATATATGTCATTTTCAAAGGCCCCTGCATCCTTCACTTGCTTTCATCTTTTACCTTATGAATACCTCCTGGGATTGATGAGCATGTTTAAAACATCAACTCAGTTTAAGTCAACATAATCTAAAGAGGAGTCAGTACAAACTCTGGTGTCTCTGCCCTACACAGGGCACCAAAACATCCATTCTAGGGTAAGCTACATTTGCCATAAACTTGTAAGATTTCGGGCGTATCCAGAACACCACCAAAAAATCCCAGTAAAGCAGCAATTGACTGCATGACAGACAATACTAAGTGGATTCAATAAAACTCTGCTCTGGTGATCTTGTAGAAAATACATTAATATCTTATAGAGCTATTAAGAACGTGCCACAGTAAAACAGTTACAAAGAGCAACACCTTCAGTTAAGCAAGCACAGAAAGAGTTGCTATCTGATGTCTCCTTGAAATTATTTTTAAAAATCTAGCTGAATGATGAGGTAGCTTTAAGAAAAAATAAAGTATTATAAAAGTATTAAAAGTATTACAACCCCAAAAATGAGAGGTAATCCTTGTCTCCACAACAAACTTGAACTTGTAATTATTTCACAGATGTGTTCAAATTGGACTGAAAAGTTCTCTACCATTGTGAAAGAAGAACTTTTCTCTTACACCAAAGCTGTCTGCACTAGAGCAGTTTTTTGGCAGTAATAAAGTGTTTTCAGTAATGACCCTCTTTGACAGGAAAAACCTCATAAACCTTCAGGGATACCCTCCTTTCATGTTCACCCATTGAATCCAGCTAGCTACCTGCTTTACAGTCAGTTAACCTCAAAGCTGAGCATCTTCTACATAAAACCAAAAGTAGCAGCAACCTCTTAAGT
Organism: Agelaius tricolor; assembly: GCF_023055355.1. Classification (NCBI taxonomy): domain Eukaryota; kingdom Metazoa; phylum Chordata; class Aves; order Passeriformes; family Icteridae; genus Agelaius; species Agelaius tricolor. The sequence continues at coordinate 53,607,763 of NW_027269261.1, forward strand.
GAATACCACAACACTTCTTCCTTTTCAGCACAATGTTCACAAAAAGATTCTGTTCAAGCACTTCTTAAATTATATATTTATCATTATTTATTATTACATTTTGTATTTAAATTAATGCAGGGTCAGGCACCTTGCAGATGGATCAGTAACTTCTTGAAAATATCATAAGAAATCCCAAAGCCATTGTAAGGGATAAGGGATGACAAATGTGGCTACACTTTTCGAGAGAAATTCATGCATGCACAGAGTACAACCTCAATAAAACATGTTTTTTTCCCATCAGGATAAAATAGCATGTAGTTCTGTTACTGAAGATCAAGGAAAAAGCATACCTTACACTAGATTAAGTTCCTAAAAATAGCTTCTTTCCTAAGCTTTTAAACTGAAAAATGACTGGCTTAGCAAGATTTTTCTCAAAGCAATTTTACAAGTAACATATTTCTTGATCTCCTTTCAGATCCTTAAGCTTCAACAAAACAATGGCAATTAAATAATTATAAATTAACATATCTTCTAAAGTCACAGTCTTCGTGTAGTTGAGATAATTGGATTACTTTATCCATTAACCCAGAAGATGACTGTGACACATCAGTAGTGAGGAACAGATTAAGTTTAGAGTAAAACTAGTCTCAAAAGCAACTGCAATTTGTGGCTATTTTCTATTCTGCTGAGACCAATCACATAAATTCATTCTTAGTTAAAAAAATTACAAGTGTTATTTTGTACTACCTGTCTGCAACAGTTTAGCTTTTACATTCCTACACATGCACATGAAAATTATTAAGTTCTTTGATAATGCTTTACCAAAATTAAGTTTATGATATTAATAACATCCCACCCCAGAATTCAGAGTAAAAATAAAACCAAATAAATAAACCCAACACAAACAATTAAGTTGCAGGTGTGGTTTTTCCATTAAACCTTTTCCAATTTGAAAAAATAAAACATGCCAGTAAATAAAAATGCATCTCCCTGTGCTATGTCATGCAGAACAGAGTAAAATGATGTCCTTACCTCTTCAGCAGCCATCAAAGAGAGACACCAGGAAGTAAACTGCTTATAAAAGATGAGAGGCAGTATTACTACTTAATTATCTCTCCTTAAAGAAAACTGGGGGCTGTTCTCCACCCCCTTTCCTTCCTTTGGGCACCAAAACCACAGAGGAGCACCCCAAAACAGCTGAAAGTAAATGTGCTCAACAAAGAGCTCCAGGGTTACAACAGGTTTTGCCAGATCTCTGGTTTTGTTACCAGCAACAAGCAAAGATATTTGTTTTTCTAACATTAAAATGAGACTCAGCTCAAGAGACTACCAGAGCTAACTGATACACCAAAATATGCTCAGTGTTCAAGCCACACACAGGAAGAGAAGCGGCTTTGAGTTGTACATATTTCTTTATCTGACACCATAAATGTGAAAATGCTTCTAACGTCAGTGTCTCCAGGACTTGCACAGAAAGCTTGGTTTGTATCATAAACAGTTCTTTCCTGAAAACAAAACAGTTTTCTACTTAGGTCTATAAGATAAAGCAATTAGCATAGATAAAAATTCAAGAGAATTCAGTTTTTATGCATCTGCAAGAAGAAGAAAATTATTATACCTCACAACTACAAATCTGATCTCAGGTAACAATTGAAAGTTAAAACATTATTCAGATTAGACAGCTTAAGTCAAGTCAAGAAAAAAAAAAGAGGTTATTCTTACAGCTCATGCTCCTTTCTTGTTGCTCTACAAAACTGTGTATATGACACAGAAGCCCTTCTTAACTGTTTCAGGTGTTTTAAGAGTTGTGATTTCTAGTTAAAATGAAACAAAGCACAGCAATTCTAGTCACAAGGCAAAGTTTAAGAGCCTGCACATTTAACCTCATCAAGCTAAATAGGTTCAAACATTTCCATCTGTGTATGTCAAGTTTAATTGAGTCTTCAACTGCATCATGGAAGAGAAAGCAGCTGTTAGTGGGGGCATAGAGCTATGCATGTATGCACCGTATTTGGATAATTTGGGCCTTAATTTTAGGCAAAACTTGAACTGAATGAGATGCCAAAAGTAACCTGAGGATTCTAACTACCCACAGTGACAGATTAATTGTATCCCAAATCCAGGCTGTGGAACATTAGCCCTACTACTAGCTTCCCCCTAATATTTCATCAAGGCCTTAATTGCCATATATTTAAGTCATAGTAATTTTCCCTCTCATCCCTGGACCTGGAAAACTGCTGCAGTATTTTATACACGCTAGGGATATAACCAAATATACAGCTGTTTATGCTTTGGTTCAAACAAGCACCACCTGTTCACTCTTCCCATAGTCCTCACCTTTTTGTCTCTGTTTTTTGGAAGCAGCAAGCACAAGACTTGGAATGGGGCTGAGGATGTGTTCAGCACCCAGCCGCAGTCTCTCCGGATCCCTCTGGAGCGAGCGGAGCTCGTGCTGCCTGCAGGGGGACCACAGAGCCCCAAAGTCAGGTGGCTGGTCAGGGTCTCCTTTTTCAGGAAAAACAGGAGGCAGAGCCTGACAAAGGACTGGAGACAGGACCAAAACGGCTCAGGAGCTGTAACTCCCTCAACATCCTTGAAATACAATGCCTAAAACTGGACACAGTATTCCTTGTGCAGCCTTACTGCAGAGACGGCAATAGGAATACTGCTTCCAGGCTCTATGTCCTCTTTTTAATTTTTTTTCCCCCATATTTTTTAAAACAGCACCATGTGAGAAACTGAGATGAATTGTACTTAAATGCCTCCCTACTCCACACGTCTATGGAACAGCTACTGAGCGAGCTCGTTCTGTACTTGTAGAGCTGGTTATTCCCGCCTCCATACAGCTCTTTGCAGTTGTCCTGAGTAAGTTATTTCTTCCTCCATCCAGACTCTTTCTGCAGTTCATCCAGGCCCCTCTGAGCCTGACCAGCATCTCCCGCTGCCCGGAGCAGCTCTCAGGGGCTGGGAGCATCACTGATTTGGACAACCTATAAACACCGCACACAAATAACATCCAGGAACCGTGACAAGGGTGCCCTTTAATTCATTCTCCTGGTTCTTGCTGTGTCTGCTAAAAATCATGTGATCTGCTTAGAACTCTAAGAATTCAGATATTCTTCTGTGGTGGGCTGACCCTGTCTGGATGTCGGATGCCCACCAAGGCCACCCTGTCACTTTGCACGGGCTGGGCGGGGAAATGGAATATAATGGAATATAATGAAAATACAGCGGGAGTTTTTCTACTTTTTATTTTTTTCAGTTTGTGACCTAGGCCGCCTTTTTAAAGCCGTTTCCAGAAACAAAAAGCAGATCCTCCTTCCCTCTTTGGGGAACAGATCAGGAACACTCAGGGAAGGACTTCCCAGGAAAGGACCTCTTGGATGGCTGAACACGAATACCAAGCTATCGATACGAAAAGCACAGCCGTGACAAGCGGCCCCCTGCCTCTCTCAGCCACAGGCTTTCGCACGTGTGACAGCACCACAGCCGCCCCGCCGAGCGCCATCTCCCGCCTGACTCCCGGCCGCTGTCGCTGTGGCAACGGCGCCATCTTGGCGGGCGCCGGGCCGAGCCCAGCGGCGGCGGGCGCTGGCGCGCAGGCGCAGTGCGGGCGGCGGCCGGCGAGGGGCGCAGCGGCGCGGGGGCGGTGCCGGGGTCGGTGGCGGCGTGAGGGGTTCTGCCGGGAAGATGGACGAGTTCCAGGCGGCAGAGGAGGTAACGGGATGGGGAACAGGCGGAGCGCAGCTTCCCCCCTGGCGTCTCCTTTCAGGGCCAGCAGAGGGTCTCAGGTGGTGCCCATCCGCCCTGGATCCCACCCCTCGGCGTCCCCCGCCGCCATCCCTGTCGCCCTCCCCCAGGGTGGAGCCGCGTGTCCCGGCACCGGCGGCGGACGGGCCCGGCCTTTGTTCTGCCGCCCCCGGGAGCCGGCCCCTGTCCGGGTGTTCACTGGGCTCTCCTCCACTCTGGCTTCTACCCCTGCTGCTGCAGGTCCCTCGGGAAAAGGCGTGAGGGGTGTGGTGGCCTCGGGCTGGCCCCGCAGGAGCAGCCGAGTGCCCTGGTGGGAGGGCGGCCGGTGCTGTTTGGGCCGGGGCAGAACTCGAGCAGGCTGTTTCTGTGCGGAAAGAGAAGTCTAAGACTCTCGTCTGCGTCCTACAGGCGCACTGGTGGGGTTCACACCCCATTCACAAGATACGGAGCGGGATAAATCAAGGGTCTCAATCTATTATCGTGTCAAATGACCCCCTGATGTCCCCCCGCTAAGGAGGAGGAAGCAGCCAGTGCTGCTGCAGAGGGACAGTGTCACTGAGCTGCTGCACTATTAAACAGCCGCGATGTGACACAATAGCGAAGCAGCGAGAGGGGCGAAGGTGTGTCAGGCTTGTCCTGTTCTAAAAGCTTCGTCCTTATGGAAGGGCCTGGCCTGTGTTACAGTCACAGACTGTTTGGGTTTTTTAAAAATATATAATTAACATACTTGAACATAATTCTTACAGCTGTTTACAAAAAGGTCTTTAGAATTATTAAAGGCTATAGTACTGCTCTGCAGTTTGCATGTGTTGCTTGGGAGCACCCTTTTTAAAGCAGGTGTTGAAAACATTGCTTGCTTTGTGCCAGAGAGGTAGGGCAGGGAAACCGCAAAGTAACCGATTCTATCCTCCTTTATTTTTTAATACAAAAAAGTTTTTATGTAATCTTATTAAAAGATGACATAAGGAAATATTTTCTTATTAAAAGATGACATAATGATAAAACAGGTAGTGTTGTGTTATTTCATAGTACAGTTATAGCACATATATCCCAAATCTGGATATCAGAAATTTATGTTCATTTTTGTCATTCCAAGAAAGGAAGATGGTTGAAAAGTAACATCAGCCCTAGATCTGAATTCTCAGATCTCTCTATTTTTTCAGTACAAATTAGATTTCAAAATACCTTTGAAAACTTGGGTTGGATTTAAGTCATTTTACTTCGGTGTGAACCATGTTTGTACTCACTCAGGCATTTCTGAGCAGATTTTGTGAAGAAGAAAACTGTATGTGGTTTATCATCTTGCTTGACAGCAGTCTTCATGTCTGCCAGCATAGCATGTCTGCCATGCATATTCTTAAGCTTTGTGGGAGAGAGTGCTTTTTGATAATTGTAGCTCTTACTTGGTTAAATACACTGGTGCACCTTAAAATGTAAGCACCTGTAAAATGCAGTATACCATGAAAATAAATGAGGTGTGTTAAAATTAAATGCAAGTCAAGACGCTGAAAATAAAAAGCAATTTGCCACAGCACATAAAAGCTTTTAAAAATGTTGAATTGTACTTCAAGATAGGCACAGAAAAGGAACTGCCCAGCTTGTCTCCCAGGATGTGCTGTTCCTTCTCTCATGGAGAATTACCAACTTCTCTCATCTTTCTGAATGTCACATGTCATTGAAGCTGGCTAGACTGGTGTAACTGCATCCTGCCTGCACACCTCAATGACACTGTTGTTTATTTCTGTCAGCTGGGGAAGCTGACTGACCTCCCAGTGAAAATCCAGTCAACAGTTGACACCTCGTTCATCTTTACATTCTTACTGGGTCTTTTGAAATCAATCAGTTTGTCCTTAGTGCTCTTCTTTTGTGCTGGTTTGTGAGGTGAGGCTGTGAGACACCAGCAGTGACAGGGTGGGCTGTGAGCATGGGGTCCCCCCAGTCACTGCTCCCTGGCCCTGTGAGTGGCTGCTTGTTCTACCCCCTGACGTGGGAGGCCACAGGAGCAGAGGGAATAAAACAAGAAAACATAAACCACTAACCATACCTGTAAATGGGTGGTAGTTTGAAGATCAGTAAAATGCTGGGGCCTTCACTGTCTGATTCCACGTGCTTAATCTCTGCTCCCTGAAGGCTGAAGGTGCAGTGAGCTACATTTCCCCTTTGGTTTCCAAGGGGCAGCTTTCCTATCCTAGGCTGAGACTGTCAGGACAGTTTTCCTTCAGCTCTGAACTGATATTTGTCTACATCAGTGCCCTGGAGATATCAGTTCCATTTAACTGGCAGCTGAGGTTACCTCTGTGAGCCCACTGTGATGTGAGGACATTAGTGCTTGTTGGGAAAGGGGAATAGATGTGAACACAGGTGCCATACTTGTTATTTTCAAATGCTTCCAAGTTAAAATTTGAAAGCTTTCTTTACTCAAAAGGCCAGACAATATTAGTTCATCTCTTAATTTTCATTACTTTTCTAAGAAGGTGAACTTGACTGGGCTGAAAGAGCTAGAGTACATATATATGCAAATAAAGGCAGACTTGGTATCTTTTGACTTGCCAGAAGTCTGACAAGGATAAATTAAATTTCTAGTGCATGTTCTTAACAGAGCTCAAACATCATAAACAGAAGAATGTGTCCCCTCATTATTTAAAATTCTTTTGATTTTGTAGGCTTCCTTTCTTGTTGATGAAGTCAGCAGCATCATTAAAGAGGTAATTTAAACTTTTTTGGTGTGGAAATTTGATATGTTGTATGATGTGTACTAAAAGGCATTTAGTAAAATGTGATAACTGATATGTAATAGATTCCTAGATAGGTTGCTGTCCAAGTACAGGTAACTGTAGATTTAACCAGTGTATGGACTACAGTGGAAATTGTACCAAGCTTTAGCTGTGATATATATTGCAAGACCAAGTAATTTCATACACTCCTCTCTGGTTGCAGTGCATCCCTATTAGAATTTCTCGGGGGATGTTTTATGTTAAACACTGTAGAAACAGATTTTTTGTTTTAGTAAAATACGGGAGTTTTTGTAGACTGTCTGCATATGCGTGTTACTGTGTTCTTTTAAGATGCTTTTCTCCAAAGTCAATTCTTGTTTGTTTGGAATGATTGAACATTCTTGTTGCTAAGAAACATGAATTTTCTGTCTAGAAAATTTCTAGCAGGATTTGAAATTCCTCTTGGAGACTAGTGCAGTCTTTTTGTTGTTGCGAAATAACTATTTTGGTCAAACTCTGTAAATTGAATACACGTGCTTTAGTACATACTCCTGTCTCTTCTGAATTCAGTTTTATGGTTATTTTTAAAATAATTTCTGTGATGAAAAAATGTGCCAATGAAAAACATGTAGGTATAGTGTACTTTTATGTATAGCTTAAAAGGGAAACTATCCTCATAAGTAAAATGGATTATTTGGCTGGAGGCTTATGCTGTGTTAGTAATCAGCAACTACATGGGTCTTCTGTTTTAGTCTGGGGGTTTGTTTCCCAAAAATGATTCTGCTCTAAAACTGGAATTTAATTTCCATAGAAGAATATGTGTGAATAAACTGTGCCTTTTTTAATTCTCTTCAGGACTGTTTAAATGTAGGGCTCTTTTCATAACTATGGCTGTGGGACTTTACAAATAATCTTAAATATCACAAAATGAACAGAGGGTGAGATCTATGATGATTTCTCCTATGCCTGGCTCAGACTCTGACCTGCATGTTTATAATAATTGAAAACAATTCCAACAGCCAGTGTGGACCAGCAGTATTTGGGATTTTTCTGTGGGTATGGGGTCCATGTTGGGAAGGAATAATGTGCACCTTGCAGTTGACAGCGGTGCAGCTCCTTCACCTGCTTGTCCCCTGCAGGCCATAGAGGGTGCTATCGGTGGCAACGCCTACCAGCACAGCAAAGTGAACCAGTGGACAACGAGCGTGGTGGAACAAACCCTCAGCCAGCTCACAAAGCTGGGGAAGCCCTTCAAGTACATCGGTGAGCTCAGCTTCCCCTTTTCTCTGAAAGCTGGCACAGTCACGTGCACCAGTAGGCAGGGGGTGGGGGAAGATCTTAGGAAGAGCCTCGTCTGTAAACTGCTCACAAGCATGCATGTTTGCTTGTGTATGTGTGTGCTAAGCTGAGCAAAAATGTAATTAATGTGTGTGAGAAATTAATCAAAGCTTCTCTACTGACTAACAGTGACCTGTGTGATTATGCAAAAGAATGGTGCTGGGCTACATACAGCAAGCTCTTGCTTCTGGGACAACTCCAGTGATGGTAAGGAAAACAACTCTTGGATTTTCCAACTAGCAGCTTAATGCCAGTCTCTTTAAGACAAAGCAGCATACTTCCCCCCCACCCCAAGTCTGTAGTTTTGGAGTAATAGCATACTGTTAGGTATTTTTTCCATTTGGCTGTGGTGCTAACTGGGCTGTAGATGAAATGCTTGGCTGCTGTGAAAGCTTTGTTACTAAGATTCTTAAAGGAAACAAGTATAAAAATGCATATAGGGGCATGCATGTAATCACTTTAACTTCCTTCTGTTTCTGAAACCCTTATTTTTGTATTTGCAGGAACCTGCACTGTGAGATGGGAGAACAAGACCATGTACTGTATTGTCAGTGCCTTCGGACTTGCATTATAATTGCCTTGTTCATTCTTCTCTTTTCTATTCCAGCACTTGATTCCATCTCCACTCAAACTGTGAATACCTGAACTTGTTTTTAATGCATTTTTAGTAACTTTTCTTCAAAGGTAGAAATTTGAAAACATGCTGTTACCTGTTTTATGTTTGTACCTAGTACCATACCAGTGTTTTCTATACTTTTTTATCACTTAAAAACTTCTCTTCAAGGTGCTAATACTGAAATCTGCTGCAGTATAAACACTTTCTCTAGATTCTTTTCTTAGACCAATATAAATGAGACACTGACTTTCACACTTTGTATTTTTGGTTAGCATTAAATTATTGAAATTCATAACCATTGGTGTGATTAATTTAAACTTAAATCTTTTATCATTGGGGGGGGGAAGTTTCAGTTTTTTCAATTCTCTTCAAGATAGTCAAGGTAAATACCACAGTGCAAAGCACTTTCATAATTTTGCCAAAGTTACTACAAAGTTGCAAGAAAATTAGATTATGTTTATCAAAAAATAATTTGGCTTTTTTGGGACCTGTTTAATCTTTTTGTATGGTATTTAGAGCATGGAACAATAACTACCTTCATTGAACAAAGGTAAGAAATTTTTCACATTCTGGAATGCTCAGCAAGCTATATCTGGGTAATCATTCACTTCTGCAGTCAGTTACATGAGTTAAGTAGGTCTTGAACTGACTTGCTACAGGCCATGTTAATTTTGCTGATAGTGAGAGTGATGAGTTCTGGTAGCTGATGAAATGTGATCCTTTCTGAAAGGGGAAAAAGCTGCCTTGAGGCGATTTGACTAAATAACACTGAGTAAGTCTCCTGCCTTCTGGAGTAAAGTTGCAGAAGAATAACAAGTAAATACGTGTTCAGCATAGGCTTGGGCAATGTTTTGTCAGCTAATTAAAGAAATAGGAGCGTACTATGAACGTCAGAAAACCTGTACCAACAGCTGTGCTGCTTCTGCAAGCAGTAGCTCACTGCTAATGAAGCTGAAAGAGTTACAGAGCCATGTGGGAAGAGCATCCCTGGGCTGGAGTCAGTTTGAGCAATCTGTGATTTGCTTCTTTGTAGGAAGCCCTGTCTAATGTGTTCAGAATCTGGCTCTCAGCTAGAGCTGTTTAAGAGAGAGATGATTGCTAATACAACAGTGATTCCACAATCTGGAGAGATTTCCTACTAAAAATTCAAGTGGCAGGAGCATTTGTTTGCCATAGTGTTATGTGCTCTGTGCTAACTCTGCTCAGTGTAGTCAGACTGTGGAAAGCCCTGTGCTAGGCAAGGTTTTGACCCTCTTCTTCCCAATCCATATCTGCTGTCAGAAGAGCAAAACAGGTGTATGTATCAGCAGCTTTGGGCTTGGTGCATTTGAGACTTCTAATAGAGCTGTAAGGCTTCCATATTTCTGCTGACATTCCATATTTCTGCTGACAGCTCTGTAAATGCATCTCCTTCATGACAAGCCACTTCATTCTTTTCACATATGTCCTAGTGAGTGCTACAGGCTATACACACCTGTGTTTGTATATACCTTAGCCTGAGGAGCACATCCCTTACGTTGCTGTAAGAGAGCTTTAGTACAGATCCAGGCTTCAGTCAGAAATGATACAACACCTGTAAAAAGAAAATATTAAAAGCAGATTGAATAACATGCCTAAAACAGTCATCAAGGTCAGAGAGAAACTTGTCATGAAAAGAATAAATCTTGCTCTCTTGAGTTGCTAAGGAAGGTTTTAATCTGGATGCTTAGATACTTTTTCTCCTTTCCATCATGCCAGAATGATGCTGGCAGTGTAGTACCTACTGAACTATTTCTTTACTCTTAAAATAAACAGTTTTGTGCACTTTGAGTATTTGCTTCTTGGTCAAGCCATCCAGATATTCCATGTTCTTTGTTCATGTTAAGAATAGCAAATCCCTTGATCTTTTGGTGTTTTTTGGTTCATACATATGCTGACCTGCACAAAAACCCCAACAAATGTTTGAGATGCTTGTCAGTGTAAAGGCTGCATGGGAGGAGAAACCCCTGTTGCATTAAAACAGGAGTTGCATTACAGAAAGGCAGATACAGTTTTATAGATGGTTTAAAATGTGAGCTATAACCAGTACTTCCAGTATAAGTTCTAGGACTACAGAAAGGGGTTTAGAGCTTGTGGATTTTTGGGTGTTGGTTTCCCCCTCCCATGATTCAAACAGTGCTCTTCTTTAAAATTGCATGTTTTGGTGTTCTACAGTAACTGATTTTTAAATTTTCATTTCGTTAGTTTTAAGCACTTTTCCAGCCAAAGTAAAGCACTTGGGTGATGAGCTGGCAGAGTCCTGGCTCTAGGTAATTAATTTGCCTTAAAAAAAATAAAACTGTGGATGGAGCAGTCAAGGTAATTATACAGTCAGTCTCTGCTGTCACTTGCTTATTGCCGTGGCTCTTCATATGATTACAGCTACAGAAATGGGGGGCATGGCAGCACCAGTCTGTAGGGGAGGAGGAGGAGGAAGAGGAAGGGGGAAGCCTTTTACTGTTGCTGCCACAGAGGAGTCTGACCTGTGTTAACTAAAACCTAAGGAAATGGCTCCAGGATTAACTGCTGCTGCTAAAAGACCACCACCGTATCTGATACTACAGCCAGGAGTAAGCTGCGTATCTATTTACACAGGGAAGTTTGTAGCCATTTTGTTCAGCACAGATTTCAATCTCACCTGGAGTTGGTATAAGAAATGGCATCACCCCAAACAGCATGTGATGTGCTGATCACTTTTGCAGTCTACCAGCTATGAGCAGACTTTTGAGAGGTAGAGTTGTAAGAAGTTGATGAACGACATCAGCATCTTCACTCTCTCTAAACCTGTTTTTTATTACTGCTATTAACATTCACCAGGAGAATTCTCACTGCCAGCATGGCCACAGCAGGCTTTGCAAAGCTACTGTGAAGCCATTTGAAAATGCTAGGTCCCTTACGTAACCTGGCTGGTGTATTTAAAAAACTTAGCAACCTGTCCTTCCACCTTCAAGCCTGGGCAAGGTAATAAACTCCCCCCCACCCCAAAACAATCCAAAACATCTGCGATGACACAGTTTAAGGATCCCAGCCTTAAGCAATTAACCAAGCTTAAATACGCATCTACATAAAAAATTATGTAAACTGAAAATATGAGTAAGTCATGAAAACAGTTTATGAGAAGGAAACTAAAATTCAGTACAAGGAAAATAAACCTAGGATACAATATAAAGATATAAAACTTTATTATGAACATATTTAACAATGATTATGCACATAAAGTCTTCCAAGAAACTTCCTTGAAGTAAAATATTGAGTTTTCCTTCATATTCCACATTAGCATGAAGTTTTACAACATAAATGCATAATTTGCTGTTATTAGCACAACTTACAGATACACAGAATATTTAACAGGTCCTCATGCACACTTTCTCAAAGCAGCATTTAATTACAGCTTCTCATTAAACAGAGCATTTATCTTACACATTTTTATACCATTTTGGTATACAATTTTTCCGTATTTTCATTTTACATATTTACAAACTCCTAAAAAATGTTTTACAGTAATGCAAAAGTTATTACTAGCATAAGCAAAAGGAAATGGGTGGGGAAATCAAGTGACTATGGATGAAATGTTGTCATTTGGCTCAGAGAAAGACTACAGATCGAAGTCTTTCCTAGCTGGAACTGTTCTCCCCAGTACTGGTACCACAAATCCAATGCACAAGCTGTTTCTCACTGGTGTTAAGCCTTAGGCTGCCTCTTGGCCAGTCCTAGGAAAGTTTCCACCAATTTCAACACCGACTGTGTTTGTACAGCAAATACTACAGAAAGTAGTTGGTATGACTGGCTTGCACTCAATTATTGATTTCTTAGAAGTCCCTTGTAATCACTGTGTACGTGGAAGTCTTGCAGTAATTAATGGATGATGTCTCCCTTAGAGCCAGGATCACTGTGTGCAGTGGGGCCTTCCTGTGTACATTTCTTGTTTTGTACAGCTGCAGTAGTGATGCAAATAACTACTTCAGCAGTAATAAAAGGAAAGCAAGGCTAGCTTCTTAAAAAGATTTCTTCTGTTTGACCCTTAGATTTCAATACTTTACTCAGAGGTGAATTTATGCCACCTACTCCCAAGCTGTTTACAACCCTTATTGGAATATTCTTCAAATACTGTCTGCTCTCCAATCATGGAAATAAGAGGAGTCTTGCTAGCAAAACCAGTTTCTCATCTGCTTCACTGCTTTTGGCATCTTACTGTATATTGAATTTGATGCAACAGTGATTCAACCAAGCTACCATAACACTGTAGCACTTCCAAAATAGAAAGCTATTTTGCATGGCAAACATTGCTTAAATATAATCTCTAAAAATGACCACAGAAATTATTTTCTCACTATTTTCATAGTGAGATACTTCAAGTACACATTTCCCATTCTAAGCTTTTCTATTTCCACTTTGAATGTAGTGATGTAGTGAAGTGAAACAAAACTACAAGAGAATTTGGTTGAAAACAGCTTAGAAAAAATAATCTCCAAGTTAGATTAAAATATGGTTTTAGTTAATGAAATCTCAAGGCATGACACTATTTGAGTTAACTGTAACAACCAGTTCAGACTTTGATAAGAAACAGTGGTGTACTTTGCACATTGGTCAAATTTTATCTTTTGTAAGACTTTCGGAGAGAATTAAACAATTTCAGAGGAAAAATATCTGAGTATATAATAATCATGTAAATATCAGGTTTTGAAAACCTGCTTCCTGTACCCACTGTTACTCCAACGGAACTTGAAAGGATTTGGCTTATGTAAACAATGCCAAGTCTAATTCTCTACATTCAAATAGGGAGAGTTATCTCAGAAATAGTAAAAATGAGAATGGACTCTACAGTTTTAGGATACAGAGCATCTCCCATACCCTTTCAAAATAGTCTAAAAAGAAGTGCTGAAGGTACATTTTACTTTCTGTAAAGAAAACCACCACTTACTTGAATTACTTCTTTAGTGTTTTCCTATATGTTCTTCTAAAGTAATACCAACTAAGAAAGTAAAGGGAAAAACCTGCCCTTCCTCCCCAGCAATATCCTTGCTTTAGCCATACAAGAGTGCTTTGGCTTCTAACAAAGAAATGATCCCTGGCAAAAAAAGGTTTTAATTTCAGGTACTCTCCAAAAATTTCACATCTCCATATAATTTTAGAAAGTTTTCCTTCTCTCTCCCAGACGCACACAAAATCTCATGACACATCTTTAGCAGAGCACTGTTTTAATCTGAACTATTCTATGACAACAAGGGCACAACCACATGAAGCTGGAGTTCCTTTGGTCCTCTCTGAGGGAGTTGCTGCCTTGTGCAGCCTCCCCTTCATGATCCTGAACAGCCACCAGAAGGTCACTGCAATGGGCACGGTCTAGAGCAGTTGTTGCATTAAAGCAGAACAAATCTCCTTTTTCCCCAGTGTGACTCAGCAAGTCTAGCAGGACTTCATTGCACTATTCTGCTTAAACTGCTTTAATGATGAGCACAATTCCCTAGTGCAACCCAGCACCATCATGTAGTAGATTAACAGTGCTTTTGGGAATCTTCTAAAGCAGCAGGGCAGAGAAATTATTCAAGAGTAAATCTCTGTTGTAAGTACATGAAAAAAGCAGATACTTTTAGAAACGTCAAGTATCTGAAAACAAAAGTAGTTACAAACAAACATCTTAAATAAAGAACTGAACAATGGTGTAGGAGAAAACCAACTTCTAAACAGAGAAGCAGCAGCATTATACAAGGAATACTTCATTCCCATATAACTTTGTTCCAGCACAGACTGGAATACAGATAATCACAACATGTGCTAGTAAAAGTTCCCATCATACAGGTGGCGATTGGTATGACAAAGAAGCTGAACTGTGCACAGAACATGCTCACAAGCTGACTCTCAGGCACGTTCAATACATGAGCAACCACAACTGTTCCTAGCATGTAGAGTAACTATCTAGAAATACAACTTAAAGGAAAATTGATGTAGGAAAAAAATCTCTAAAAATGAAATGTTTGGAAATTTGAAACTGTAATTCCTTAGAATACTTTCATACTCTTATTCTCTGCAAGTAACCATCTCCTTCAGCATACAGGAAGACCAGTAAAAACACAGTACTGGCTTCCTTCTGAGATTCGTTGTGGCTGAAATAATTCCATTTGAAAGAGCTGTTTTAAAAAACCAACACAGACACTTCTGCTGTGGCAGTAAAGCATGTCATGAAACACATAATTATACAAATAATTTTGCACCACTGAGATTATTTTGGCTCAGCTCACTACAACTTGCCTATTTGCCCATATCTTGCACTTATAAATCTGGTAAACTTACTGAAATGTATTTTAAAAATGGCCTTACGTCTATATCACTTATTTGAAGGAAGAATAGAAAGCTTGTGTCTTCTTGCACTGATTAAAAAAAAACCAAAACAAAAGACTTGATTCACTGCCTCCAGCTCAAAAGGCTAAGGTAGAAAATTGAAGGGGAAATGAGGCACTTCATACCATGGTGGACAGTATAACAAAACAGCTAATGCAAAATGCAACAGATTAATGGCAGTATGCTGTACATCATCCTAAAGAGAAAAAACAACAACAAAAACCCAACCAAAAAAAAAAACAACAAACCCCAAACAAAACAAAACACCCAAAAAAACCAAAACAAAACCCAAAATTGAGCAGCAAGGAAGCAATTTGAAACTCAGTATACAATCTGTGAGACTTTAAAACGGAAATAGATGAAGATTTTAGTTCACAGACATCTTGCTATTAGGCATTTTATAAGACATGTACAAATTTTGGTTTCTTCAGTTTTCACCACAACCATTTCCATCATTTGTTTTCTCAGTTTTATCCTTGTAAACAGAAACAGAAGCAGGATGTCCCTGGGAACTGGGGTTCAGATGACAGCAGACTGTAGGAACCCAAAGAAGTTGCCCACCTAGGAAAACTTCAGAAGTGGCTGTACTCCAGATGCACAAGTCTGTCTGCATTGAAACCAGTCAATCAATCACTGTCAGACTCTTCTTTATACTTGGCTCTAATAGCTTGGCCGTTCTGAAGAGGCATCTCTTCATAGTCACTCCTGTGAAACAGACACGTGTTGTGACTTCTCAACATGGTGTTCAGATTGGAAGTTGAAAATAAAGAGGAAAGTTCTAAACTACATTGATGCATCAAATTGTTACTTGGGTAAGAAGCTGGTATCTGTTTTTCTTCCTTGTGGGAGCTGTGAACAGCACAGGATTTTCCTCCAGAGGATGATGCATAATAAAAGTTATTCCAGTGAAAGCCATTTTTCACACAGAATAGCAAGAAGCAAGCTGGCACTACCACTACTTATCTAACTAACCAAAGGCAAGCTATCCCAGCATGAACTTGTTCAGGTTACTGCAGTGTTGGTCCCATCCTCACTTCAGCATCTTTGGTAAGAGGTGAAAACATCTCGGGTGTATTTCAGTGTCCAGCACAAAGACACCTGATTGGGATGGGTCTCAAGTGCTACTGTAATTCTCGTATCACATAAAATCATCCAACTCAAGGAAGTTTTGCTAGACTTGATTATTCTTCATTCAGTAAGGGCTGGAGACCCAAAATGGGCCACTCTCCTTGCCTGAAGCATTTACATGAGATGGCTCTTTGCTAATTCCATCTGACTCCTGCAGTCCTTCCCAGTGTAAAAAGGAAGCCCCTTCCCTTCACAGCTCTTACTGCCTTCACTTCATGAGTTACCAGCATCATAATACCTTCTTACCTGTTTGCTTCAGTGCCATGGCAATCCCTTTTAAAAACCAAAACAAAGAAAAAAAAACATGCATTCTCATTGTATTTCTGTTTCAGAAAAGGCTATACTTCTATTCTTTAGGCAGAAAACTTTCATTAACAAACCCTTCACTTAATTAATATGTAAAAGAATATTACAAAAATAACACACCAGAAGTAACTTTCCATAAGTATTTTTTAATCTTACCCATAAATCACATCGTCATCTGAATCATTCAGCATAGAAAAAGCAGGATTGTCTTTCAACTGTGATTCTGAAAAACACAAATAAGGGTTAATTTAGTGTGTTAAATACATGTGACTGTAGTGCTAACTCAATATTGTAGCAACAGGCACAACTTCCAAGGCAGTCACAACCACAGTTCAAAAAACTATATCTAAACAGGAATTCTCTCCTTTAAATTCACTACCCTTCAGTCACATAATTATAGTGTTCTTAAGAGTTAAACAGACAACATAATTATCTAATTTTTAGATAAATATTCTCCATGTTGTCTGAGTTAATTTCCTCCCCTGTGCAATTTCCCATGTCATATTTTGACCTCCACATAAATTGATTATTCTTAATCAAAATTTCATATGTATTTAAAAAGCACTTCTTGATTAATTTCTAAGGTAAAAATGTAGTAGACCAGAGTTGGAATCCCTTGACTGCAGTGATTATCCAGTGATTATCGAGTTATTCTCTATCCTTGAAAGAGATGAAGGAACAACTTGTACCTTTATGGTGAGATGAAAAGAAACACATACTTTCCAACTGCTATTTATGACAAGTCCCTCTAGCTTGTTTTAAGGGCTTAATTTCTTGCATAATCTGTGCTGCTTAGCTGCAGTTAATAGTTATATGCAAGTAAAATTCAATCTAGCAATTTGCCATAGCAACTTTTTCCTGGCAGCATTTTACCTTCTGCTGTCTACAAACAAATACTTCTGCAACCCAGCAGAAGGCTTCCAGCTTTATCTGCATCCAGCCAGTTCTTTTTCCATTCTGGATGGGAAAATAGCATTTTTCTGGAACAGTTTTGTCCATCTCAAGTCTAAATTAGAGAAAGGACAAGCCGCACTATTTAGTGCCTTCTCCCTGCAAGCTCTCAGCATACATGACACGATTGGACAGGTTGCTAGATAATCTCATCTAGGCCTCCTTTCCCATTAAAGGCTGGGCCACATCATCTTTCCAGGTCTCTATCAACCTGGGCTCTTCTATGGTTCTGCACCTTGAACAGAATGCTTAAAGCAGAGAATATACTCAGTAAAAATATTTATTTTAATGATCTTTATCTTTTAGTGAGGGAAACGCTTTATAATCATCATGTGAGTCAGACTGTGTCCTTTATGTCACAATGCAAAACCAGAATTGCCACTGACTCAGTCCTTTGTCCCTGCTTACATGGGCCCTGTGCAGCCCTCCCCATAGAAAGTTCTCCAAAATTTCTCCCATATTAGAGATCACTTTTACTCCTATTTTCCCAACAGCACTTGGATTTCAGAGTCCAGTTTGCCAGCATGCCGATGTATTAATTTTTGTTAGAACAAAGTACAAATGAAGTGATGTTGTTCCTTAAGGGCTGTCTGTGAGTCACCTCAAATGTTGGTGCATCACATGCAAACATCATAGTGACTGTAAACTTGATCTAAGTGCACAAGAATTCAAGCTCAGCTAATCAGTTGATTACATTTTATGTGTTCCTTCATATTTCCAATACTAATTTGCTCAGGAGCAGTGACTGCAGCTTCTGCTTATGTTAACTCAAAGCAAACCAGAACAGTAATGAGACAACCAGAATCCAAAGGCATTGCACAGCATCTGCTAGTATGGCAGCTCTTGTCATGCATGTTGCCAGACAATGGCTCACACTTACCATACAGTGCATTCTTCGAGGGGGAATACACGAAGGCTAATGTGTAGAGATAAAAGTTCAATAACCCATAAAATGATAAGAATTCTGCTGGTACTAAGTGTTAAGGATATTGCTCAATATAGTTCCATACATATTAACTTTGGAAACAAGACCCAACCCATACACAGGCTGTTTCAATGGAAAGAATGTTTACCTTAAGTTTGTGAGCATGAGTGGCTAAACAAAACTGCATGTTTCAAATTCAGTAAGAACTAATGTACTCAACCTATTTCAAGGTAAAGCTCCCACTGGAAACAAAGCTTTAACACAAGTAACATTTGCTGAGGCACAGTCTGCTCTTGAGCAGTGGAGTGTATGGTCAATCAAATAGCTCTGCCTTGAATACTGAAAGAAAGCAGAGTAAGTTGGGTGTTCAGGTGGGTTTGGTTTGGTTTCGTTTATTTTTTAAAAAGTTCTTCCTTGGCACAGAGATGAAGAAGGAAGGAGAAAGGACTATATGTGGAGAGAACTCTGAAGATGGTTTCTTGCCATTGTTTTAGGTCAATACTAAAGGTTTTACAAATTGTTTTCTCCTACCTCCCAACTCATATCTAAGCTAATCAGCAACAAGAGCAGCTGCAGTCACACAGAGCAAGGACCTCATGGTTAAGGACCAGGAATACAGGTCACAATCCTGCTGGCAACAGACATCAGAAACAGTCCTTCCCAAGCCACTTAAATTCTCTGTTGTGACCTGTATCACATGTAGACTTGGACCAATACACAAATGCATTTTCAGTGACATCAAAACTATTAATTTCTCATATTTCAATATGCCCCATGACAACTGGTAAGTATAGAGCAAACAACTGAGGCAGCAAACACAGCCAAATTTGCCATAATATCTCATTAAAATTAGTTAGATATGCATAAGGTATGCATATCTAAGACTTCATTCCTCTTGGAGAGTATCATGAGCAGTTGTGATGCATGTCATGTGGACACACTAGACTGAGACAACTTTTACAAGAGCCATGGCAAAATGCTGACACGAAATCCCAAACAAAACAGACTCAGCTATGAGAGTCCACCTAGAAGGCAAAGGTCTCAGTCTTAGGTACATCATTTTAAAGCACCTTCTGCATGAAAACAGATTAACATTCCTACTTGAGCAGTATCACAACACAAGGATATAGTTCTGATAATGAGTTGACAGCTCAGCAACAAAGTTGTCCTGTAGAACTTGTGCTCCAAAGCGTAGGTAGAGTATAACAATGCTGTGGAAAAAAAATAAAGCATATAGGTGTACTGTGTCTTTAGGCTGCAAAATTTAAATAGTAGGTTGATAGAAAAGTATATGAGAGCGTAATTATGTTAACATGCAGACCATTTATTTTAAGATACATTTGCTTAGCTAGTTCTAAATTAAGAATGATCCTTTTGTGATTAAAAGTTAGCACTCAGCTGAGAAAAGCAGAAATCCTCAGATTTCACCCACTACAGACAATCCAACAGTCAACAGCTATTTGAAATAACAGCCTGGTATAGGGAAAACAGATATTAACAGTAATGTAAGAAATTAACAGTAGACTTCTGCTTTAACTAAGTGAAGCCTACAAAGCTCCAGAAGAGCTCTGCCAAGTGAACTTCTAAATCTTGTGCACTGCCATGGTAATCAAAATAATATAAACTTAGCTCAAAAAGCCTCAGAAGGGTTAAAAAATTAAGAAATGCTTGCCATCACAATAATATTAAAAGGCATTCTTCAGTTTCATTGACTAACTTATTACAACAAACCGTATTCAAAGCCCTGAAAAAAAGGTTAAAAAAGTTAGAGTACTGACAAATGTACTTTGAAAAGCCTTACCTAATGACAAGCACTACAAAGGTTAATGCAGTCAAGAATTTTAACCTGAGATCTGAAAAAGATTGAGAAAAGTTGCTATCAGTGAATTTACACCTACACCTAGGAGAAGCAAGCCTGTTTGGGAAGAATCAAAAGAAGTATTCCTTACCAACATAAGGCATGTTTCGAAGTTCTGAGCATGCCCTCACTATCAGGAACAAAAGGTAGAGAATGTATGTGGTTGCCACCACAAGGAAGAAGATTTTCATTCCCTATAAGGAAAGTGTTACATTTTATTATTTAAAAAGATTTCATCTATTCCTTCTTCTGTCAATAGAAATAATTAGTTCCCAAAAGCACAACACAGAATGGTCCATTTATACAGGGAAAGTAGGCTCATGCAACAAGGATGGTGATACATCCAGGGAGGATTTTGGGGAATGTAAAGAAAGGATGCTTTCTTTAAAACCATAAAAACCAGGATTTTGTTAACTGAGTTCAGAGTTGGCTGAATATCAATAATTCTCTGAAAACACAGCTCCCAAGAACAATACAAGGACCCCTGTACATCAAATCTTCCTTTACAACAATAAAGTCTGAAATGTACTAGGGATGGGGACCTTGGCGGGAGTTAAGAGGTACAAAACTGAACAACAGACTAAAAATTTTTTCTTTCAATCCCAACAAACTTGTGGTGTTTAGTCTCCAGATTTGCAAGACAATTTACTTTTCTCAATGGGACAGATATCAATATGGTGTATTCATGATCTAAAGCAAAAATGAAAGTACTCTAGTCAGAATAAGACTGTCTGACCAGCATTTTCTGTTTTCTAAACTGTGTTATACATTTTTATAAAAGAAAAGGCCGATATCTCCTTATATTGCCTAACTGTACCTGACAATTGGACAGCAAGAAGTAAGTTTTGACTTACCTGGAAATTACCTGTGTCAACCCTGTATTGATATGTAGGGTCATGTACTTCATTCACCCTAGAAAAGATTCAAAATTAAAAAGTGGTATTAAAAATGCACAATTCCAAAGTTAAAAAGACAGGCTGACCAAGAAACCCACTTACAAAGAAAAGGTTTAAGGTTACTATGTACAGCTTATAAGAAAAGGGTTTGGCTGGGTAAGTTGGTGCAATGCCATTCATTCCAATGGAGTCATGACAATTTACCACATATAGCAGACTAAATTTGAAGACATACGGAGGATTTAAATTGGGATCATGTCTAATCTCCCCACTTGTTTTTTAGAAAATGTGTATAATGTAAATTCCTACAAGCCTTCAGGATTCTTTCAAGTCTTCACAATACAGTGTGAAGACTGATAATATCCTTATCTAAGGATAAAATTCTACATTTTATCCTTAGAAAATTGGTGCATGAGGCCTTCCCTCATAGCAATTTTACTAATAGCATGAGCATTTCCTGCAAATGCTTTCAAAAATGTACAACGGCAAGGAGAAGGTTAGAAGGTATCTTCCTTCTGAGAGATAAAATAAGGGACCAACACCTGAGACTAAAACAGTGTAAAACTACAGATGTACTAAAATGGATGAAGTTTTCTGGGTAGGGAAGAGTGACACCTTTAACACAACAAACTGGAAAAAAGGGAGAATCACTAAACCAAGCTAAATAATAGAGTTCTGAGTAAAGACAGCATAGCTTGACTAAGCCATGTCAGTACCAGTGGTGCAGGTTTAATAGTCAAGAAAGTCTGGTCAAACTATGTCATAATTAGCCACAGAGAAACTGTTGCTTCAGCTACTCAATTAGCTACAAATACTAATTGAGCCATAGCACTAGATTCTTGTAGGGAGCCATAACATACTGACAAAGTAGAATGATTTCTACTCATGACATGAGTGACATGACACTCAGATTTATGAAATTAATTACTACTAGGTTGTCCATGGAGAAGTGTTTTCAAATCAGTCACATTTTGCAGAACAGAGAGATGAAGAATTTGAACTCCATTCCTGTATCACAATCCGAGCATTAAGAAAAAGATACCACCAGGTACACACAGTATTCTCATTCTTGAACACTCTCAGCTCATTTTGTGCAATACATTTTAAATTACTTACGTTTGCCATATTCCCAGTGTAACAGAGGCCAGCCACAACAGTCCAACAATAAAGAATTTGGGCAGATAGAAAGTTAAGCACTTCCTTTCCCCCTGTCAAGAAAACAATAGTGTGGTGAAAGTGTGAACCCATACTTCAGATTTTATTCGTTCTTTACAAAATAAAATAACTGTCATCTTTGTTTCACTCAATGTGAACTGGATTAAGAGACTCATCTTTTGTATTTTTATCCTGCACAAGTGACTAGAGAAGACATTATGTTGTATCCTCATTTGTGTTAATAAGATGAATTAGAGTTGGAGCATCCTATTTATAAGGTCCCACATATTTCACTGATAATGCAAATATAGGCTCCAGAATTCCTATTTCTCTTATGTAGTATTTTAAATTAGTTTAAAAAAAACAATCAACTACCACATATAACACCAAAACCCTTCAAGCAAGAATGAAGCATAATGGCATCATAATTCTGACGACTGTCTCATCTATTGCATTTAGGCTTGGTTGACTCAAAATAATCTACTTCACCATAAATCATTCTAACTCCAAAGCTTCATATGTCACATTGTACTTCATGAATAATATAAATGTTTGTTTTTGTAAGAATTTGATTTCATTTTTGTCACCTTTTGAGAGAACTGAACAAAACAAGTCCTGTCTCCTCAGTAAGTAGAAGATACTGTTGCATCTCTTACCTGTACTCTTATACCATGGTAAACACAAAGCCAGAACAACAACAATGCACACAGAAACAGTGACTGGAATAGATCATCGAGCATTCCAGGAAACCAGCTGTTCACCAGAAAAGAAAGGGGGAAAAATGGATCTGTAACAAAACAACAACAACAAAAAAAAGGTTAAACAAAGAGAAAAAAAAGCCTTTCATTATGAAAAGTAAAGCAGAATCTAACTTCAGCAGAACAAAAAAAAGCCTAGATTTTTTCAATTTGCCCCAGTAAATGAAACTGAAGCTTCCTTTATTTTAAATAAATTAACAAAGAAAATGGTGCCTCCAGCAGCAATCCACTCTGCCGTAGGAATAATCTTGAATGGTTGCCAACATTTCTAGAGGATTTTAGGTTTTATTAGACTTTCTATTAAACCACTGTTAAGGGTGACGATCTAAAAAATTATTGTATAATGACTAAGATGCAAATATTCTTTTGGTACTACTAGAAAGTGCAGAATTTTTTTACTGGACCAAAAGTAGCCTCCATTTTTAACTAAAGTGTGAATATCTGAAAAATGAAGACAGCAGACAAATAGAAATTGAAAGGTTAAGTATGGCAAGTACCTATTCCAATCACCGCTTTAAATAAACAGTTGACATCCATGTGACTGAGAAGAACAAAATCCACCCACTCATGCCCTTGAATTTGCTACGCTTGGAAAGGGCTGGGTTTTTTTTCAAATTTAGTTTTCTGAAGCTTTATAAACAACTGCTTATAAGTTCAAGGAGAAATTCCATTTTGCCTCCTCTTTTTGTCTTTTCCTTTTCTGCTTCTGTTTTAAAATGGTGCCTTTCCAAAAATTCAAGGATACAAGTACCATTGTAAAGTAGCAAGAGAGGAAGTAGGATGGACATCCATTTCTGTTCAATACCCCAGTCTCTCATGGAGAATTTCCGCAGGGAATGTGCAAACAGACACTGTAAAACAACAACAACAATTTGTAAGGAAGGAATACAGCCTTCAATGGTTTAACCAGAGCTAGGACAGAGTTGAGCACACTGCCAAGGCTACTTCATGAGGCCTTTGCCACTGAGAACAATGTAAAATGGACACCAGGTCTCCTAGTTTCTATTTCAAGTTTGCTTGCTGACCCCAATGCAAATTACTTTTTTCTCAAGCAAACTGGGAAGTAAAGCAGCCAGTACCTGAAAATCAACAACGTGTGAAAAAAAGGATGTTGCCTCATTACTGGTCACACACTACCAATGACTTCCACTTGAACTCACTCATTAAAAAAGCAGATTGCATTTTATATTCACAATTACCTGAGCAACACCATCTGCAAGAAAAATGCTATGGAAGCATGTAGTATTTTGGTGTCCCTATTCTGAAAATTCAGGATTTTAGATTTTATGTTGGCTTTTTTTTCCAAGCACTTCTTTTCCGGGAGCCAAGACAGGTTAGAGAGGAGACATCATCTAAATCATAGCATAATTTAGGTTGTAAGGGACCTCTGGAGGTCATGTGGCCCATGCTCACATGCAAGGCAATGATAACTTTCATGTTAGATCAAGGTCAAGCAGCCCACACTCTGGCCATCCTATTCCTGAGCCTATCTACGGTGCAAAATAATACTTTCCTTTAGTCATCACAATTTCCTTTGTCTAAGCAATTTTTTTCTGTTTAATCCAAACCCAGAGTTTAGAAAAACAAGTTTTCCCGTTTATCCTATTTTCTTAATGTCCTTTCAATACCACTTGTATAAACATAAAACCAGCAACTACATAAGTATTTCAGAAACATTTTTACACCCAGTCAGTGACATGTCAATTTTGCTGCCTGGGGTTAAATTCCTAAACCAGCATTACAGAGCACTGTTATCAGCTGTCTACACAATAAACTCCAGAAAAGCTGCAAAAGAATCTTACCGTGACCATAAAAGTAAGAACTACAAAGACAAATCGGAACCATATCTCCACTTGTGAAAAGGTTGGATTGTAGGTCTTCCACTACAAGAAAACAGAAGAGCCCAATGAGTAATATTTTGACAAACTACATATGACATCAATAATCAGCACTTTACTGCAGATACTGAAAAGTTCTGTGGCTTTTCAAAATTTAAATGTATAACCAAATTCCACTGTGTCACCATGAAAAAATAAAGATAAATTTGTAATCACAGGACTATCTGATAGAGATAAGAAAAGCAGCCTAATAGCCCTGCTTCTCTTTTATCCTGCCACTTCCTAACATAGTGCTGTCTTATGTTAAAGCACTCTCAGGACAAACAGGATAGTCTCCATTGATCTCAACTGCACTTTCAATCTAAGTCTGAATGCCAATATATGAGTAAATCCAGCGTGTTGTTCGGTACTTCCAGGGTCAGATGCATAAATTGATTATGAAGAAGTCAGAAAGGTACAGGTGTATCTCCTGTCAGGAGTCTATGTTCTTAAAGCTTACTCACTTGTCTCAGAAGTTAAAAAAGAGAAAATCATGTAAAGGAAGGATAGGTAGCTTACCAGAAACACAGAAATCTTTACACAGGTTAAGGAGGAAAGCCTCCTTCTTCTACTCTAATTATTAGAAGGCATAGATATTAATTATAACATGTCAGTTTACATAAACTCTGCTCTGTTGACAATTAATCTCATACCTGGCATTCTTCTGAAGCCATTTTTGAAATGTAAGCTCCCTGGCACAACACATGCTCTGCTCATCTGAACGAGCTTTACCTTTCAATGTATTAAATCTGTCAACCTCTGTCTTGTCTTTTTAAACTGTAAATGTAGAACGAAAATTATATGTAGAGAAACCTATTATACAAAAGGCAATCCATTGATTTCAACTGAGATCACCAAAAAGCAATTGTAATAATGAAATAAATGTGAAAATTTTAGTTGCTGCAGGAAAGTTTGGGTTGAAGTTGTTTTGGGATTGCATACAGGTCTGCCTTAAAGGCAGCCTGCAGAAGAAGATAAAAAACTGTACAACTATAAATGCCCCAATACTATGTTCTGTTTGAAATCTGGAACTAAAGAAAGGGTTTGCAAGCCTAGGGGATTTTTCCCCTTAGAGCTTATTTTTAATTATACTCTTTATGCACTGAAGTATTAAAAATACTAATATTTAGAAAGTTAATTTGGTATGTTAAAAATATTTTTCCTTTACAGTAAGATTTTTGGTTGCTACCTGCTCTGACACAGTGAATGCTGTATACAGGTAAATATACCAGAGTAATCTATATTATAAACTTGGTTTAGTTCCCTTTTCTCCCAATGCAAGTGTTTCTAAATTGCTTTCTGGAGTCAATCAATACACATTATATAAGTGCTTTATAAGCAATCTTTAGCCCTATTAACTGAGATAGTTATTCCACCGGAGAGCATTTGAGTGAATTATTTTAGTAACCTGCTTGTGTTAGCTGAAAAAAACCAATTCTCTTCTTCATAAGCACAGTGCTCCTCAAAAAAATCGCTTCATTTTCCTTTGACTTAGTTAAACCTTTCCAGTTCACACTTTTATGAAGTCTGGAAAACTTTGCTAATTCAAATACACCTCCTGGAGAGGCTGAAAACAAAATACAATCCTGCAGACAGGCAGCATCTCTATAAGGAAATGCAGAAAACTGGATGTTCTAATCTAGCTTGCCTATTGTAAAAATTATCTCCCAGCATTCAGATTAATTTATCTATTACAGAATACAGCAGCAGTAGTTCTGAGAGAATTTTTTTCTTTTGGAGTTAAAAAATTTAGTCTTGACCCTTATCAACAGTAAATTCTATAACAGCTCTGACATCAGTAGTGACAGACAAAATAATTATGATGCATTTTTTAATTTATCTTCAAAAATCTGATACTTTTTTGTTACAGCTTAAGCACACTTTAATACAGCATTAAAGAGACTTCTTTTAGGAGACTAAACCTTTATACTTACTGTGAAAGTAATATTCTGGATGGTGGATGTTGTTAGCTTGTTCAGATCTTCAAAGCTAACAAATATGTTGTACTGAGTGTAGTTCAGGTAGCCCAGGTGAGCAACAATGATTTCACTGCATTTCTGTGAACACACACAGAGAATAGAAATTAGAAGTCTTCAAATTATTCCAGAATATGCACTGTTGGTATAGGCTGGATAACTTGTTCCTAAATGGTCCAATATTGATTATATTTATTATATATATCTCACCAATCTCAGTCAGTCTAATCAAGATTTTCTTGAAAGGTACCAGAGAGAGCAGAAGAAACTGCTAAAGTGAGTCAGGTGGATCAGTAGCTGAACAATAAACCCAAATAAAAGTGCCAGCTTTTCACCTGAGCCAGTGACAGCAACTGCTTGCAGCACCAGGGTGGAACCAAATAACACTGTCAGTAACTCAAGCTGGTGAGATGGGCCTACCTTATACTAACTCATTTAAAAAGTTAACAGGAGAAAAGAGAAAAGCAAAGTATATTGCTCTCTTGACTATGTAATTAAATCTAATGGAGCAGTATTAATTAATTTCTGCAAATTTCATAGATATGTACATATATCTATATAAAAAGAAAACATTGATTTACTATATATGCTTATCATAAAAAACTTCAGCTATGTCCTTCCTAAAGGATTTGCATCTGGAGAAGCTGTTTTGAATGTCTTCAAGCTTAAAAATTTCAGTAAAAATCACATTAGAATCTCCAAATGTTTCTTCACACTGGCAAAAAATGTGGCTTTTTCAGAACACAGTTGCCAGCTGATTTCAAGCAGATGCTGCAAGGTGTTGGAGAAGGATTTTTCTCTCCTCTGGAACCCCATATCAAATCTTCTGCTACAACATCCCTTTCTTCAGTACTGCTAAACCTGTTTAGGTGACTGAACAGGACCCACTGCTTTCCTGACAAAGAGCAACTCTAACAAGAGGGGTCTTTAAGAGTCAACAGACACAAGTCACAGAACTAAACAGAAAAATGATGGACAGGAAGTTTGTCAGCATTACTGCCTACGTTGCCATTATAAATAAAACTGTCCTGTAGAGTCTTTCCTGAGACATGTGTAACAGGTACATTCTTATTTGTAAATTAGCATGCACACATATTTAAAGAAAATGCCCTACATCAGAGTTTTGTTTAAGCAAGTGCATACCTGTGCACAACTGAGTAACCTCGTCCGATTGTGAACTTGGTTGTTAACGTATGGTGTGCTTCCATCCTTCACCACTCCCAGCACTCTGACTGTCATAGTCACATTCTTCTTGAGGGATACTGGAATTAAAACAGGAAACATTAATCTATTGCTACTTGCAGAAATTAAATCTCAAATAGAGTTCCAAAACTGTTTAAAACACATATGCTATCCAAATACTACTCAGACTTACCCAGCTATACATTACTGGAGTAGGGTACATATTTTTATACATAGGCATTAAGTCACAAGCCCTGTACTCAATCTACAGATAAACAATTACTAATATAGTATTTCTCACATATATACAGGGAAGTTGTATTGAAAAATCAATACCATTACAATCTACACATCTAATTGCCCCCAAAATGAAGAGGGAAATACACAGATTATCTAGATACTATTGTTTTCACAAAAATAACAAACAACTTGTCCCCTACTCCTGTTGCCTACAATTCAATCAGTGCTGTCCATCTCTTTATCAAGGGAGGGGGGTGAGGTGGAAGAAAAGCACATCAGAGGAAAAACCCACCAACCACAGCCAGAAAGCAACAGGATCATGTGTGTGACAGATGGAATTAAAGGTACAATAGACAGGTTGCTATAGCAGTTTCCTGAGAATTAGGTCAGATTCTCACCATCGTGCTGATCCAACTCAACCACACAGGTCAGCCACAGCTGCTGGTTGTAAGTTGACAGTGGTGGCGAACTTAAATTAAATGGCTTCAGCTGTAAAAAACCCCACAAGGTTAGCACCAGCCTTTACACTGCTACATGACATACCTGTAGTTACAATGATGAAAGGCATGCTAATTATGTTTGGGACAATGTTTTTGAGAAGAGATTTGTATGTGCTACTCTGTGGACAGCGTGATAAGCAGCTCACATAGAAGTCTTCCACAGAAGTAGCTTAAACAGCACACGTATTTTGCAAAGCACTGAAGTAAGGAAAGGTGCAACTACCTAAACCTTATAAAAGCAGCAGCAATAAAACAGAAAAGTTCAGATGTGAAAAACAAAATCCTGAGGCCTAGCTTGAATATAAGAAATAATGTTTAGAACTTTACATCAAAAGTCAGATTTGTGGGCCTTCATCTGCTACATAGTCTTAAACTTTTTTAACTATAATTACAAAAAAGCCCTATTTTCCACTAGGTTTTCTAAAAATTCCACATTGAGTTCAAAAGAATGAAAGGTATCATTAACAGATAAAACCTACATGCAGGAAAGACTTCTCTAATGTGAAATCAAGATGTGGTTCCCACCCACAGTACTGTATCAATCTAAACATATATAGGTGACTGGTAGGTAAAAAAAAAAAAAAAAAAAAAAAAAAAAAAAAAAAAGAAGTGTCCCAGTGTATTAAAAGGAAATGCATTTTAAGAAAAAACACACAAAAAAAACCTTTTTAGTCCTTTCACAAAAAATACTTTAGATATTAGGTTGACAATGAAGAGTTAGACAAACAAAAATGCAAGAACTGAGAACCAAAATATGAAAGTACTTGAGACTATGTGAATGTTCCTCTTAGGAAGCCAGATCCCACGTCTTGGTCACATGATAGCTAACAATTAACAAGAAATATTTCTTTACAGATGATAGAAAGGGAAATCACAAGAGGGATAGCATTAGTTGCCACTGAGTGCATTGTTTTTCAATGCATGTTCTCAATTTCTATTTCTGAACCTCCTATAAGAATCTGCAACATTAATTCACCAGGGAAAAACTCACATGCTTCTTTATCAGAAACTGCTGTGCAGAGACACCCTAGAAATCTCTATCTGACCTGCTCCCAACAGTAAGAGACCAGAAATTGCTGCTGGCTATTCATGAAGTAACACAGTGGTAGTACAATATTGCATGATCAGCTTCAAACTGGAAAGCACCACTAAGACATTCTGCAGTAAAAGTTTAAATATTTAAAATGACTGGGGGGAAGGAGAAAAATGTTTAACATTACCAACATCAAATAAAGCCATTCATATAATCCAACAATATTTAGTAACTCTTACCTTTAGGCTGTTATTTAAGTCAGTTCTTGCTACAGAAGTTTCAATTACATTAGGACCTACAAAATATATAAGAAGGAAGAAAGAAAATAATATTGAAGTATACATACAAGTGATGATGTAAATATAGGTTTTCAAAAGACTGTACAAAATACCTTTTGCAAAGAAGGTAAATGGTATTCCACTTTTCAGATAAAGGGTAAAGCACATGGCTATCTCAATATAATTTATAAATTTGACCTGCATGTTCCTTTAAGCATGTCTGCCATGGTACTTCTACACATCATTAAATAAAGTAAATTATAAATCAAGAACTCCATGTCAAAAGCCCTGAATGTGTACTCTAAACTACTACAATTTTAGTAGTAGTTTTTTATTCATCTACATTTCTATCTTTATCTATCTATATACATATATATGTCTCCCAAGATTTTATGGGAATGCAGAACCCCCTTGTTTAATCAGATGAGGCTGCTGAGGGCCATGTCCAGTTAAGTCTTTAACATCTTGAAGGACAGAGACTCCCACAACCTGTCTGGGAAACCTATTCCAGTATTTAACTACCATTACAGTAAGAAAAATGTCCTAACTGGAATTTCTTCTGCTCCAGCTTATGTTGCACCTCTGAGAAAAGCCCCATCTTCTTTGTAACCCCTGATAAGATGGTTCCAGACAGCGGTACAATTTCCCTTTAAGAGCATGGAGTACTGAGGACAAGAGGAATGCACACGTGTTTGTGGTTTTATATACACAAAACACAAAAGGACTAAAGCAGGAAAGTGACAGGGAAGAGGAGGAAAACATCTGTGTCTACACAGCAGGTTGTGAAACACACAGAGAAGATGTATAGCAGGTAGGGACATGTGCAAGACATATACACCTGTACTTGGGCCAGGAAGATCCCTCTGTCCAAATGGTCTCTCCCTGTATATATTTAGTCTGGCAATTTAATGGAATTTTTTGACCCTCAAAATATGCTCTTTCAATTGCAAACTCAGTACTATAAAAATTAAGCAAGAAAAGCAGTTTCTCACACAGACCAAACATTTCAAAGTTACTACAAAGAAAGAACGGAAAAGAAGGAAGTTTATAAATGAGCAGCATGGGATCACTCTGTCCAAGATGGATTAGCTGTCATGACAGCTCTAAACATGCAGCACTGCTTGGGCTCCTACAACCACTCTAATAACAATATTAACCATCTTACAGACTTAAAAGAAAAAAATAAGAATTTCAGCCATCACAGCTAGAATTTCATATAAGAATTGCAGTGCAACATCACTAACAGCCACCCACTATAAAGTCAGTTCAGCACCATTGAACTTTTCAGCTCTCAAGTACATATAAACCAGATTTTTGAAAGGCATTTTTTGTTTTAAAAAGCAAAATTGAGTTTCAGTAGGTGTTCACAGTTGCTAAGTCATCATATATCAGTAATTAAGTCTTGACAAAACAACTAGAATTTGCCTTTTTAAGTGTTTTTATTTTCTTAATTGGATGATATGAACCAATACTGGGACAGAGAAATCACAGTCAAAGTTTTTAAGAACAGCAACCAAACAAATAATGAAGCTCTAGTGCTATAACTGCTTGTTCTCTAGCAAGTGATAAATAAAAGCTTTTGAAACAAAATGATGCTGTGGCTGTGTTACTTACAAATGTGAACTAATTAAAATAGTTACTGTTTTTCTTTTACTCTTGCTCACTTAACATAATAACAGATAAAGGCAAAGAACTACCCTGAGTTGATGAACTGCACAGCTACCAAAATGAGTTCTGAACCTTGGATTTTCTTTGAACTTGTCTCATCCCATAAATAACACAGACCCATTGTGAAAAGAGAAAGAAAGTGAGTGCAACTTGGAAAAAAGTCCAAACAAGTCTGTGTCTGTTTTGGGTTACAGGAACTGTAAGAGCAGCATCTATCTCCGATCAAACGGTACTGATTTCTCAGATGAAAATCAAGAGTTCTGCCAGGCTTCCCAAACTGCAGGTACAGACATTGACTGTGGGCAATGGCACATTTAAGTAGCACAGAAATATGGATGAATCTCCCATACTTTCATTTACTTAGTGGGTTTTGTGAGCTTTTCTCAGACTGTACCCTTTAACAAGGGAGCATTCTCTTGTTAGGGCCCCCCCTTCTACTCACAGGAAGCAAGCAGCCGTCAACAAAAGCCGTGAGGAATATCACAGTAATTGTTCACTGGATCTCCTCCCAAGGTAAACAGCATTCTTTGAAAAACATTTCAGTTATAATAATGAACACTGTCAGCCAAACTATCCAGCAAACCCGTCTTACAAGGACAAGAATCTCACAGCCATGCCAGCTCCTGAAGGGGATCACAGGCAAGGCCTGGGACCACAGCATGGTACAGATGACCAAGTGCTGCTTACAGCAGCCAAGTCCCCTGGGCCAAAGGTAACCACACCACCAGATTACTCTGCATGCAGACACAATACACCAGCACAGCTCCCTCTCAGGTTCTGCTACTGATTAAGAACAAAACACTCAGTTTTCTCTTCCAGGAGCATTGCCTAGTCTTATTTAAAACAACTTTCTTTGATTTCTTGCAGTCTGGCAGTATAAGTACACAACTATAAATATTGTTCAATTTTAAAGCCAAATAGACCAATTTCATTAAATTAAATAATTCCATTTTCCCCCCCTTTATCATAAAATGCATTTTTGCAAATGTGTTGATGCAGTATTTTAGTGACCAAATAATGCCCTTCAGCATCCTTCAGCAAGTCACAGGAATATCAGTGGTTAACCTTTATGAACTGAAAGCCAGTTTGGACCTTTGGCTGCTATAATAAATCAAACAGCAGGAAAGAAGATTTTATTTCACAGACAAATTTTATTATTGAAGGCTATTATGAAAAATGTACTGCCTAAAAGGCACAGATGGGCATAAAAGCCCAAACAGCTGCCTCCAATTAACCCACCCTTCTTTCCAAGTCAGGCAGGGCTGGATGGCTCCAAGGCCTGGGAGCCCTTCTCACTCTAAAGGAGGTGAAGGACAGGGCAGAGGTAGAGACAAACCCAACAGGCCTAAAAGTGTCAGAGAGGGACACACTGGACATGCTGAGTGATGTAGAAGTCAGCAGTAAAGCAGAGGAAGATGGTAACAACCTAAAGTAATTCTTATATAGGGGTGGGTTGCTTGATGAGCACCAGTCACTTTCCTTCTCCCTGTCACTTCTGTATTGATAAAGCTCTTCTGACAGAAGAGTATCAGTACATTTAACACTGCTAGGAGAGCACACTGACTTATTTTTCAAGTATGTTTTAGCCCTGGAAAAGCCCTCTGGCATGACATAAAGAAGGGTCCCATGCTTTTCAACTCCCTAGTGACACTGCATCTTTGTTGACCAGACTAGCACAAATCTCTCTGATCTGCA
Source organism: Agelaius tricolor (assembly GCF_023055355.1). Taxonomy (NCBI): domain Eukaryota; kingdom Metazoa; phylum Chordata; class Aves; order Passeriformes; family Icteridae; genus Agelaius; species Agelaius tricolor. The sequence continues at coordinate 53,640,946 of NW_027269261.1, forward strand.
GGATGACTACCCAGGCTTTATGTGCTTAAGCCTCCCAGGTCATGTCAGGACTCTCACAAAGATCTCTGAAACCAGACAGCTAAGCTCATATACGTTTGACAAGTGAAGTTCATATTTTTACACTAAAATATTTTGTATTTATGCGGCATCTATCACCCAAACACTTCGTAGGCTTTACAAACAGTTATGAGTTTCCTCACAGGAAATCAAGTATTAGCACTACCATTTTGAATATAGAAATACATAAAAAACCCCAATTAATGTAGCAGTCTGCTGAAAAATTACGTTGCAATGAAGCTGCTTGTTTCATTTTATTGTCTCTCTCCTGCAAAGCAGTTGCAAATACCAAGTCTTTGTAGGTACTACTTCTATGAAAAAGTGAGATAGAAGAAAAACTTCCCTGTCTCTGTCAAGACAAAGGCTTCCTCAGACATCTCAGGAACAGTAAGCTCATCAGCATTTAAATACATCTGTAAATACCAACAGGTTTAGACAAAGTATATGAGAACTGTAATCTTTTAAGAAGAGAACATCCTTACCTGCTATTCCTATGAAGACTGTCAGACCAAAACAAATAAAGAATACTACAAAGACCAGAACAAAATGCCTTTTGGACAGTGTATACAATCGCATCGGGGCCAGCCTACAGGAAGCAAAAGAAACCACAGAATTAGTGTCTGTCATATTTCTAAAGGGGCAGAAAATAAACCCCATTCACTCTTCAACAAAGAAAATTAAACCAAACACTGAGGTAACATGTAACACTAAGAAAAAAGATGCTGCTTCATAGAGCAAAGATAACAGGAATTATTAAACACATGTATGTACACACACATCTGTGCTCCAAAATGTATGAATTTTGCCCATTTTTTAATGCTAGGGTTTTCTATTGTCCTAAAACCTGAGCAACAGAAAGCATTTCTTAAAGATAGAAAAGGTTGTTTGTGTTATTTCATACATTAATAACTTAAACATCCAACACCCTATGTCTCCTGCAATGAGAGCTTAATCTAAAGGGACAGACATCACTGACAACTCAGTTACCCACACAGGATCTTGATGAGTTGTCTATATGCTACAAATATATTTCAACCTAACAGAATTATCCCCAACAAGGAGTAGGGCAGAACTCCAGATCTGCTAGATCTGCATGCTCAGGCTTTGAACTCTTGTTTGAGCTCCACCAAAGCTTGGGAAATAAAAACCTGAACTCAAGTTTGCTATTGGACACCTAAACACAAATATACATACTAGCAATGACATCTCCTGCACTATGCATTGGTGGTTATAATTAGGTTAAAGACAAAACGGGGGCAGGGGTGTGGTGTGCATTGAAAATACCAGCTGCATTCCCTGGAAAACAGGTGACTTCCAGTTCTGTTAGCCTAAGGGAAATATGATCAAATAACTAATCTTACATAAGGTGGACAAATCCACCATGTTTCAAAATACAGCAAACATTTCCTCTTGAGTTACACCAGAACTGAGCCACCACAGTGGCTTTCTACTGTTTCTGACTTTCTACTGTTGTTCCAGGAGGTACGATCATGGAAATCTGTACAGTTTATATGGGAAAGCTGCAGGACTGGGGGGGCTGATGGGGTGCTGGTGGTGTCTTTCAATACATTTGTAGGAGCACCATCATGAAAAGAAATTAAACCTTAAGACTTTAATTACAGCACTCCTTTTAGCTTGGAATAAAACTTCTTTCTTCTTTTCACCAGCTGAATGGTGCTCTTACTGGTTCACCACATTAACATAAAATTGTAGAAGAGGTGGTGAAATCCTCCCCATAAGCCCAGCCTGAACTCTGGGACCAGGTACCATGTGCTGCTTGCATGGCAGCCCTTAAAGCAAGGCAAACAATTCACTTTAAACCAGTACAAGAATTTAATAATAACAACCTCTGTTTCCTTTGAGAATCACTGCATTTTCGCCAAATGAAGCACTACCAAATCCAATTTGCATTATTTCTTTACTGTAAAGTTTGAGAGATCCAAATCTTAATTTATTAACACAGAAAGGAGGTGGGGAAGGGAAGAAAACCCCAGAGAAGTAATGAGAACTGCAAGCAAGAAGCTGCAATGTTACGAGCCTGCACAAAGTGGCTGTGCAGGACTCCTGGGACAGCACCTGCAAAACACTTGCCACACACCTTTACACACAGCAGAAACTCTGCATCAGTCTAGAGGTCAGAACAGCTGACTGTACAGCCAAAAAAGGCAAACCATACGTGAAACAACCAAGTAATTACCATATAAGTAATATCAGATCATCACACAGAAGCCTCACAGACAAATAGGGTTTTAAGCTGATTTTTAAAACCACAAATAGAGGCATTTCAAAGCAGAACTTGTCTGCATGACTTTTGCAGGGATGTAACTGCAGTATTTTTCCTATATCAATGTCTTAAAACCTCAGCCTTCATGCACTTAAACAATGTTAAAGCTATTAAATTTGTACTAGGTCTAAAACAACTAAGGTGCATTTTTCCATCAGCTCCAGGGGCTCCTTCAATTCCACAGATGACCTGGTGTTCCCTGTCTACCTGAGTACACCAGGTATGGGATATTTTCTTGAAATACCAAAGTATTAATCTTAGCAAGAAAATCCCTGACATACAAAAACAGTACATAAAATGTGGACATGCCTAAATTATCTGTAAGAGTTCAAGTGGATACCAAATGCTTCAAGGCAGAGCACATACTGAGGAACTCTCAACACAGGAAAGTTTATGGCTTGAGCATAGCTGACACCTGGAAGGGTATCATGTTTGCAGTAATGCATAACAAAGACTTGTGCTGTCTGAACAGCTCACATCTGAGCATCCACTTGACAGCCACAGGCTGATGCAGGATACTTCTGACTTGCTGGGCATGTTCTTGGTTCTTTTCATATCTTTCCTAATTTCAAAGTTTTTGCATTGCAGACATTTCAAAATGCATGATGTGGACATGAAAAGCAGCTCCCTCCCCACACTCCTTACAGGAAAGCCACCAGTTCCTCACCCAGCCAAGAGTGTTACAACCACTGGCAATTAGCACCTTGGTTTACTCATAAGCCAGAGCAGATGTGCTTGTGAGCTTCTGAAGAACACGTTCCAGACATTGGCTCATTCTTTATTCCAGCTGCTCTCCAGATGGTGCAACACCTAGTAGTTGGAATGGGTAGGTGTACACCTACCTACCCAGCCAAGAGTGGAGACACAGAGAGCAGAGACACACCCCGTGTTTTCCTTTCACTCACACCTGTACTCCTCAAGTCTCATTTAAGCCACTGACTGAATGTGCTGCTTTAGAGGTCAGTAAGGCAACGTGGACACTTTTACTCACAGCAAATCTAAGAACTCAGCCAAATCTTAACTGCATTTCTCATGAAGGCAAACCACAATTTACAGCATTCCTATCAGGTGATGCACACTCCATTGCCCCTTGCTGCAGCTGCAGAACTTCCTTGTGCACATTTAAGTGTCTCGTTGCACCTACCACCAGCTGACTTACAAAGCAGGTCAAATCACTTTCTCATGAGTTCATTGTTTAACACCTGCCTTTTGGAAAGAGATTGCATAAAGTTTATCAATATACCTAAGGGCAAGTTGGTGATGCCCCACTGACAGCCTCTATCTTACATTTGAAATGCCCAAGAAAGAAATGAAATGTCGGAAGCACATTTATAGGAAAATCAAAAAAGATTACTCCCTCTGGATGCACCTGTTCAAACAAGTAAAGAACTGTGCTTTGCTTTACCAAGCAAAGTGGAAGATACTTTAATCAGCCCAACCACAGCAGTCCAAAGCTCAAGACTAGGCATCCAACTGTCTGCAGGTCTTTCAGGCAGCTTTTACCACCTACACTCAGCTTTACCCTAACTCAGAGTGGTTTATAATTAACTTATGTCCGAAACTGACTGCAAAGGAGGAGAAAACACTGAGATACAAACAGAGAAATTTTATACTTCAATGTCTCAAATAGCAGTCAGTAAAACTAAACTGCTCTACTGCAGCCTGTGACAGAGTTAACTTTGGAAACACACACTCAAAACTACTGCAATCTTTCAGGAGCCATTCATATGTGAGATGTAAAGGAGGGTTACATCTTGCTTTTGGAGTAAAGTTTTGTCTCCAAAGGGTCAGCAAAATGTTCCTCAGGATATTCCTCACCTTCAAATCACTTCTCATGACTGCACAACCAAGTCTTTCATGAAGACCATCAAGAAAAACAGAGCCTATTATATAACAGTTTTCACTGAAGACTGACTTTAAAGAAGGGAATGCTGTGGTGAAACTGAGATTAAGCAGTAGGAAGGCACAGAGTCAATATTAAAATCAGAAATAGCTTGCTTTTCTGCACAGCAGCTTTTCTGAAATCCTAGCCTCAACATCTCTGCCTCCAACTGCTCTTCTCTATTTTAGGCTCAGTCCCAAATAGAACCATCAAACCCACTTTGATTTGAATAATTATATATTCTACCTACGTTGACAGTACTGGGGCTATCCACAGACCCTGCACTTGCTCATGGGTTAAATACATTGCCTGCTTTGGTGTCCCTCAGAAGACCTTGAATTTCTTCTTGCAAATGTATTCCACAAGGGTTAATAGCTAATGAGGCAGCACACGGCTACATAAAAAGAGGCATAAAATTAACATTGTCAGTACTATATAGAACTTCTACATGACAACTGACAGATAAACATGGCTGTGCTTTACCTTTGTATGTGTGCACGGGATAGGTTTGGCTTTTTTGTCTTTTTAGTTGTTGTTCGTTGTATTCATTTAAGTCTGAATAATTAATCACGGCTATGGCTCTTGGTCATGCATTTCTTGGTCCATGCCAAGAAATATCCGGGAAAAGAAGTATTTTCTTTTTCCTTTAACAATCAATCTGAGAGTGAAGATACCGGGGGTGGGGGGAGGTTTTATTCGCCATATAAAAGGCAAACTCACAGCGTTCACCAAAAGAAAAGGACAGTCACCCTCGGGGCTCTGAGCGGCGAACCACAACCTCAGAAACATTCATTTAACCCTCGAAGAGCTGATTTCCTTAAGGAGGATAACCTGTATAAACTGAATTACACTCAGACCGCCCAAAGGGACTGAGGGCTCTCCCTCCCTGGAGATACCCGAGACCCGTCAGGACACAATCCCGTGCCGCGCGCTCTAGGACCGACCCTGCCGGAGCAGGCGGGCTGGACCAGTCGCCCAATGACCGCGGTGCCTTCCGAGTCTGCCCGTTCTGTGATTATGTCAATGACAACACTCAGCTCCTCCCTCACAGAGCGCAGTTTGTTCTCCCGGACCCGGACCCGGACCCGGGCGAACCGGCGCCCCTCAGGCTCGCACGCCCGCCACCCCCCCCCTCCGCCCCCACTCACGGCTCCATGGCGGCGCCGCGCGCGCACTGCCGGCACCTCCTCCGCGCGCCGCCGCCGCCGTGGCACAGCCGGCGCCGCGCGACGCCTTCCGCGTGCGTCACCGCGCGGCCGCCACGCGGCCCCACACACGTCACGGGCCCCGCCGCGCCCCGGCCGCGAGGGTGCTGGGGGTGGGGGGGGAGCTACGGCGAGCCCGAGGGGACACAGGCTCCTGCTCAGCCGGGGCGGCGGGATACAGAGCGGGAGAGACCCCTCGGGAGGGAGCGCGATACAGCTTATCTTTGCTGAGTGTGCTTGCAGCGCCGGCACACGGCTGGTCCTGGCCTGCCGAGCGCTGCGGGTTCAAAATGACAGTAACACAGAATCATGGAACAACCTCGGTTGGAAAAGATCCCCAAGATCATCGAGTGGAACCTATGACCTAACACCACCGTGTCTGCTACACCATGGCACGGAGTGCCACGTCAGTCTTTTCTTAAACACCTTTAAAGTTGGTAACTTCACCACCACCCTGGACAGCCCGTTCAATGCCTAATTACCCTTTCTGTGAAAAAATTCTTCCTAATGTCCAAGCTGAACCTCCTCTGGTGCACCATGAAGCCTTTCTTCTTGTCCTGTGTCTGGTTCCCTGGGAGAAAAGACCAACCCCCACCGGGCTGCAGCCTCCTATATGGTGGCTGTAGAGAGCTATGAGGTCTCCCCAAGCCTCCTTTTCTCCAGACTAAACACTCCCAGCTCCCTCAGCTGCTCCTCACAGGACTTGTGCTCCAGCCCCTTCCCCAGCTCCGTTGCCCTTTCCTGGACATGCTCCAGCCCGTCAGTGTCCTCCCTGCAGTGAGGGGCCTGGAACCGAACACAGGATTTGAGGTGAGGCCTCACCAGTGCTGAGTACAGGGGGACAATCCCTGCCCTGCTCCTGCTGGCCACACCATTGCTGAGCCAGGCCAGGATGCCATCGGCCTTCTTGGCCACCTGGGTGCAGCTGGCTCATGCTCAGCTGCTGCTGACCAGCACCCCCAGGTCCTTTTCTGCCAGGCCACTTCCCAGCCACTCTTCCCCAGCCTGTAGCCCTGCCTGGGGTTGTGACCAAAGTGTAGAGCCCAGCATTTGATCTAGTTGAACATCATATTGTTGGTTATGAGGCCAAACGTGTCATTGTGTCAGGATAACAGCAGTATTTTCCACATTTCTAGTGTGTTTTATCAGCTAGTGCTGTAGTAGTATCAGTAGTATCAGTAGTAGCAACCCCTGGTAGCAGAGGGAAATTTAACCATATAAACAGAAAATACTTGAGACACAGAAGTGGTTCTGAATCCAGTCTAAACCTGTCAATTTAGGCAAAAGGCCCAGTGTGACGTATCCATGCTGAACACACACATGTTTAGTGCCACCTGGGTCCTAAACGATTTGTTTACCAGCTCTTTCAGTGGAATTAAAATGTTGTCACTGCAGTCATCTCACGAAGCTTTGTGGCATTCAAGGGATGTGATTGATGTATTGTGTTTGCAGAGAATTCAGTGAGCTCACGAGCAACAGAAATTAAATCCTAGGAGTAGGCGATTACTTTAAACACGCTATGTAATAAAAATCTCTAGTTCACATTCAACAGTGTTCTGTTCTTGCACAATGTTAAGATAAAGTTGGATTTCTGTTCTGAATTTCTGTTAAATGTCCTAAGACTGGGCAACAGAGATTGACAACCTGGGTAGTGATGGTAAAGAGTAGGAAGGTGTAAGGGTTAGCCAAACTATGTTTTGTACTAATTTTGATAGCTCTAACATCTGCTCATAGAAAGTCAGCATTGCAGTTACTGAAACATGTGGGAATACCTGATGTGTAGTCTTGAATGAAATTCAGAATAACTGGCTAGCTTTGGTGTTTGTCATATTCAGAAGGCAGAGCCATTTTGGGATGATCCCCAAAGAAATGCTTAGATAGATCAGTCAACAAATAATTTAAAAATTATCTCTTCATCAGTTAAATAATTTCATTAAAAGCTTATTTCAATGATACAATGGTCTAATTGCATTTCCTTTTTAAAAGTACTTAGGTTTAATAATATTATTTATTTTATTCCATTACTCTAGGGGCAGTTATGTCATTACTTGTGACCTGTGGGACCCAGTATACAGTGGTGTGTAACACCACTGAACCTAAAAACATGCTGGGAATTAATTTAGTCATTGATACTGGTATTTATCCCATCAGAGGTTTACAGCACTGATGATCACTTAGTAATCTCATAAAAATAGCTGCCTTCAGAAATACATAGTACCAATGATGAAGAAAAGGTGTCCACACATTTTAAATCAACAAGAGTTTAAACTGTAGACAAGAATTAACTGGGGGAAAGAAAATAAAGCTTTGAGTAATCAGGACAATTTAACAAAGTGTATCTGCTCAGAGCAAGTTATCATCACTGCCATTAGGTCATGGATGACTATGACATACATTGTGCTGCTTTCAGCACACTTCAGGCTTCTCCAACAAGTTCTCCCTGGCCAGAAAATGATGGAATGGTGCTTACAGCATCTGTGACCATTCCCAGTGTTCTGGGAAGCGTGGTTGTGGAGTTATGACTCTCTGCAGTTACACTTCTATTTATGTGCTCACAACGGAGCTGTTCCAAGGACTCTGGCACTCAGGTGTCCCACTAATGTGAATTTATTATCCTCAAACCAAAACTATGTTTTTTTCATTGGATAGGTAGGAAACTTTAAGCACAGAGAGACTGAGCCTTGCCAAAAGTCACTTGGAGAACTGTGTGGGTGGCAGAGCTTGAAATCCAGCTCACTTCAATTGGCCATGGGACCACATTTCTCTTTGCTATCTGCCAACTTACAAAGGGTTGTGAATACACTGTAAACACGTACATTTCATGCTATTTTTTGTGAAAATTTTGGCACTGAGTTCACAACCTAAACACTCGGAGGGAAGACACTGTGAAACTCCTCTCTCTTCACAGAGTCAGTCAGTCTGCTTCTTCCAAGAAGATGCCACTGAGTGCCTTGTCTGACCTGCTCTAGGATGAAATAGTGCAAGAAGCTGCTGTCTGCCTCATTGGTTGTAGGAGCTGGACAGTGTGTGATGAATGAGGCTTGCAAGAGAAGGCAGACTGAGCTATCAACAGGAGGCTGAATGCTCACTCAGCTGGGATTCTACTTAAACTGAACACCTCAGCACTAAAGCTGTACTTTCATGGCCAGTTTACACTTTCATGGCTCACAGCTACAGAGTCACAGCTTCAGTGACAACAGGTGAAACCCAGTCTCTCTCTAGCTGGAGCTCTTTCAATTTTGCCAGCACTCATGTTAGTGCAGTGGACTGGTGAATCAAATAATGGAAATCATCTGAGTTAAAGGTCACTTAGGAATCGTTTGCTCAGTCAGTGTGCAGATAAAGGATTAATTGTGGGCAGATGAGGAAAGAGCAGAAATGAGAGCTAGGATGGCTTTTTCCAGCCACAAAGCCAGCTTATGGCAGCTTGAAGCGATCATGAAGCTACAGTGTTAGTCTCATCCTCCTCTCTCTGTTTCAAACCTTCTATATACTTCTATACTTCTATGGAAGTATAAGCTTCTATAAGCCTTCTATACTTCCATACTTCAAGCCTTAGCTATACACTTCCCATTGGGGTCATTCAGGTTCTTCCAATTGCCAGGACCCTGAAAGAACAAGAGAAGGGTACCAGCTGTGCTCAAAGCAGCCTGAAGATCCTGACTGGTTCAAGGCTGAAGGCAGCATGAACCTTCCAGGAATTTGCAGATGTCCAACAAGGTCTTGTTGACCCCATGGCTTCTCACAGACTTCCACTTTAGTCCTGGTAGAAGACGTATATTGGTCTGAAGAAATGTATATTTTATCACAAGAGCCTTCTTTAGCAACTTCAGGTTTCTCCTCAGAAGCACACAGGTACCAGTTCTCTAAGGAAAAATGAACAGCTTCTTTTTGTTGCTGAGTCAAATGATGTGGTCTTCTCAGGTCTTTTTGCCAGAGGAGCAGAACCACAGTCAATGAAATTTTCCCACATGGTTTGAAGATTATCTGTGTAACATCAAGCATTAATTAAAGCTGCAAGTTAAAAAATACTTTTCGTGATGTCCTATACAGAGTCTTTTCCTTTTGATGTACAAAATGTCATATTATTACATGATAGGAGTTTAAAATTTATCCCTTGTGTAAAGCAGGGCAGATTGAAGGACATTTATCTCAGTCTCTGGGTATTATTACTAAATTCAGCATCAACACTGTGGTTCCCTGCATAAGCTGATTGGCCAGTGGGACATGTTCATTAACCTACAAATTGATTTTTCAGGAATGCCTTGTTGCAGTTATGCAACTCTGATGTCAGACCACAATTTGGCCACCCTCCTGCTCTTCAATTCCTATAAAAATGTTTCCAGCAAGCTGAATTCTTCAACACCAGCTAGGTGATAAAGTTATGAAATTCCCGCTGAAGAATATCTGTCAGCTGATTGGGAAGCCTGGTATCTCCTGGTAAGCTTTGGTATCTCACTGTTAGTATGTCAAAGAGATAAAAATGTGTCTTAGTAACATTGATACTAAGGTGTTTTCATACCAATAGTCTACTCAAAATGCCTTAGAGAAGCAGGGGAGTTGTCAACTGCTGTCAGAGCAGTAAAGTCTCTACATTACATCTCAGAGTGGGCTCATTTAGAACCTGACCAAACATCCTGAGTAAAACAAAGAGGGACAAGAGGATTAAAAATCTAATTCTCCTTCCTGTAAGTGGGAGTTGCCTGTAAGAAGAATGCATGGTAGCATCAAGGAACCCTGCTTCACACCAGGAATCTAAAAAGCAAGATGCCATTGCTGCATCCACCCACGGTGCTGAAGGGAAGCACTCGCCAGAACAGCAGGTATGCAGTGGCAGTAACTCGCTTTACACCAGGTCACTTAGGTTAAGATCTTGGGAATGCAGGGAATTACTAGCATGACTTGTAAGTCAGGAAGTATTATTTCCATGCTAAGAGTCCAGTATTACTCCATTTCATTCTAGATGACCAGCAGCTGATACCTCTTGGGGGTATTGTCACTGAAGAAAGGGCAATCTAGCACTAACGCTGCAAGCTCATTTGATTCACTGAGGTAGCAACTTTTCTTCTCAATGCAGAAAGTCCCTCCATACACTCTTAAGGTCATAAAAATGAATTAATAATAGTTTATCTTGGAGATCTCAGGATTCTTTTGGAAATAAATCTGAACAAATGTGTCTCCCAGCACCTCTTATTTGTTAATTCAACAAGTTAATGCCTCCCCTCTTTCTCCATTCTAGTGCCAATATTCCTCATTGCGCTGCCAGATGCACACAGGTACATTGCCATCACTCCTTATCACCTCCCGTGGCTTCTCACACCATGCTCAAGTGTAAGGAGCCACTGTTTTGCCAGGAAAGACCATGGTTTTACTAGACTCTGCCAAGCTGGCTGTGTTTCCAAGCTCTGTGACTCTGTAGTCTTTGATGTTGTGAATAATGAGACAAACTCAATCTAATGGACCACCTGCCCCTTCACTGGGAAAAACCACATTCTGAAGTCAAATGACTTAAGCAGAACAGCTGGGCTACTGTGCAGAAGCACAGTAAAATAGAGCTGAAAGAGACCTTACACAGTACCTTATCTTTCCCTCTGTCTTAGGACAGCATCCAAGATCTAAGACTTTCCTGGCAAAAAGAGGCTATTTTATAAAAGATTGCAATTTCTATACCCTTTTAAGACAAAAATGTCATATAGCTGTTCCCCAACTTGTATTTGCGTAGCTGAACAGCATCCATTCTCTGCATAGTTCCTGGCACCTGTTTCTCCTGATGTTCATTCTACTTTTTTGGAAATTTCCTCCAATTCAAAAATTCCTTTCATTTATAACCGAGGTGCCCAACACCCTTGGAGCCCTTCCTAGCCTTGTGTAATCTCAAACCATCCATCTCTCCAGCCATCACTGGTCAGTCACGGAAACAGCAGACAAGGCAAGGCTCTGAAGAAGTGTAGGTGTAGCCCAGGCAGTGTATCTGTCCCTTCTGACCTCAACCTTTGCCAACCACTCTCATTTTCCTAATCTATTCTTACCCTGTTCCAGGATTGTTTCGCGGCTGCCTATAGAACACATCCTTGCTTGCTACGACAGTGGAAAAGTGGTAGCACGGAGGGACGCAGATGGAAATTGCCTGTATGTGGGTGTTAACAGGTGAGGGCAGGAAGAGAGGCGTGGGGCTGTCTGATCGGGGGGCTCTGCCAGAGCACATCTCCCGGGCGGAGCGGCGGGGCCGCCGGGCTGCGGGATCCGGGCGCTCGCCTGGAGCAGCCCCGAGGCCGGGCGGCCGCTCCCGGCGGCTCAGCCGCGGGCTCCCCGTGTGATGCCCGGTACCGACCCCCCGCTCGCCCCCCGCTCGGCCCCGATTCCGGCGGAGCCGCGCCCGGCAGTACCGGTAGTAGCGATCATCCTTGTAGGGCGTCAGGTCCTCCTGGATCTCCCGGTACGTCTCCCGCACCCGCCGGCAGAAGCGCTTGACCTCGCCGCACAGCGGGCTCCCGAAGGCGGCGAAATCCGCCTCCATGCCGCCCGCGCCGCCGCCTCAGGCCCCGCGCTCCGCCATGGAGCCCCGCCGGAGCCCGCCCGGCGCTGCGCGGCGGGGGCGGCGCTGGAGCCGCAGCGGCGGCGGCGGATGCGGGGGGGAGCGGATGCGGGAGCGGGGGATGCAGGGAAGGGGGATGCAGGGAAGGGGCCGAATGCAGGGACCACCGATGCAGGGGCGGGGGATGCAGGGAGGAAGGATGCAAGAATGGGGGATGCAGCAGCAGCAGGGGATGCAGGGGCGGAGGATGCAGGGCGGGCCCTCCGCGCACGGCGCGCACCCTCGGGGGCGCCGGGAGCCGCTTCAGCACCACGGAGAGGGGCGGCCGGTGCCGGGAAGTAAGCAACGAGCTCGCATTACTTCTGCTAAAAATATCTCTTTTATTTTTTCTTTTATTTTTTGAATAAAACTGTTTTGTTCTCAAAAGCATACCAGCTCTATGTAAAATAAATGCCCTGATTTTTATTGCTTCTTTTCCCCAGCGTAGCAGGTATGTAAATGAAACCCTGTGCTAAATCCACTTTTCATGGTCATGACACTGTAAATGGTCCAAAACTAAGAATGATGCTGTTTACACTGTCTAAATCTAGAACCTCTGAACTGAACTCTAGTCAGTTTACAGAGTGCCATGTTAGCTTCATTCATATTAAACTTTCCTTCATAAACAAATTCACATTTAAACTTGTTTAAATTATTCAATCAGTTGAAGCCTTAATTTCTACCAACTAATGGCAGATGATATCCATATTAAAAGCAAAAATTCCGTTACTCTTGATATGCAATCATTGTGACTAGAAGGTATAAATATCAGTCTTCTGTACTGCTCCTCTCATGTAAATGTATTCCCTGTTGACATTCAGGAAGCTGGGCTGGGTTATTTGCCAGCCTTGCCTTAGTCTGTATTTTATCATATACCAAGACTGGAACAGGCATTTTTACTTAAATTGATCTCTCACAAATGTGTGCTGGCAAGAGGTTACTCCTGGTGGCTCAGTGGGAGAGAGACAGACAACTCATCTTCCCCAGCAGGTGGGCGAGAAAGGAAGGTTCATCTCTGACCAAGAATTTCTATTTCCTACCTGTGAATATTTCTAAGCTTGAGAAGACATAGCAGCAGATAAAAGCCACATGCACATTTAAGTCAGAGACAAAGGGCTTTTTGGTCGGTTTGTTAATTTTTTGAGAGTCCAGAACAGCATCATTCCAGACACACAATTGTTCTTTGTTGTGCTGAACATTACGCAGGCTGGCTTCCAATGGTGTTTGTCTCTCTACACCTCAAATGCCATGGGAGAGTTCCACACCTTCCATGGAAGGCTGGCAGGTTATTCACAGAGAAGCTGTTAGCATTGACCACATATTAACCCACCAACTTCTGCTATCAAAAAAAAAGAAAACAGACAGTGTTTCAACCAACAAATACCAGATATTATAGGATTAAAATTAGGCTTGTGAATAGCAAAACTTGTGGGAAGACACAAGCAACTGTATATTCACATTGTGGTCCATATAAACACTCAAAAGACTCTAAGGAAGTCAAGAATGCATTTTGAATCTCCACAACACTTCAATGCATTGAAAAAATAAGCAGTACTCAGGGTTGTGTGCAATTCCTAAGTAACACTTTTAAGCTAAAAAAAAATAAATTAGCTTGCATCCAAACCTTTTTGTCAAAGAAGTTTCAGGTTTCCTTATTTTAGTAAACAAGAGAAGCATTAAAACATATTTTTAATATTGAACAGACACTTCTATTAAACTACCAATCTATTTTCTTTTGTGAAGATCTGATATCTGATGAATGGAACATTTCAGCTTGCTGCTCACTTACCCCAGCCTTGCAGACCTAACAGATCATTCTTCTCCCATGATTGGCTGTCCATCTTTCCTGTCCAGTGGTGTCGCAGCACTGGGCTGGCACAGAAATGTGTTTGGTTCTGTAGGAAGCATAAATTAAGTAAAAGCAAAGGGAGGCCAAGGTTTCATAGACAGCTTTGCAAAAAAGGTGCAAGAGTCACCAGCAGATAACCAGCACTGGGCATGACTTACCCCACTCATTTCAGGGTGCACCAGCTCATCTATCCAAGCACAGCACCTTCTGTGTCAGCCTGATTTTACTGATTTTCACAGCACATGATAAAAGAGAGGTAGCATCAAACCACATCGAAGAACAAACCAGTCTAAAGTACTGCTGAGAGTCTTACAAATCTCAGTTAGAATTTAAGCATTTGGAACTGAATTCATCCCCTGAGTACTTCTGGGATTCATGAGGGAGAGAAAAGCCCCAAGAGTCTAAGACTAAGATGTAATCAACATCTGCACTGCATCATATCACAGAACGTGGAAAGAGTTTATTTTTGAGGGTGGAGCTTATCAGAAGTCCCCCTTCTCATTTCCCCCCTGTGTATAGTGAGCCTTTTGCAGCATCAGCCACATGTATTATATTGTGGTAGTGGTTAAATACAAAGCCTAGCAATCAATGGAAAAGCACCAGGGTTATTACTCTGGACTCTTTCAGAAGCAATAGCAGCTGGTGCTGAGAAGTTAAAGGAATAAATGCTGCCAGCCCAAGTCCCCTTCTTTCCCCTTTTTTTTTTTTTATTTCAGTAAAGGAACAAACCCTTCAAACAAACAGAAGTCCTCCAACTTAACAAACACTTTCTCCCTCAAAACTGTTTTGAGACAGAGAAAGACAGTAGTGGCAGCTGCTGGCTGAAAGGAGCAACTGCCTTTTTCCTTCCATGTGGAATTAAGGATGGGTACATGAGATGATACAGAAACAAGCACACACCTGCAGTGACTGCCAAGATAAGAGAACCTGTGCTGCTGTTACACAGCTTCATTTATGCCCCTGAGTCTCACCACATATGGGCATTGTCACTGAGAATCCCCAAACCGCAGAATAGAAACCATACTGAGCCCCACAGAAAACTTGTGACTTTGGGCCACCTGCCCTGTTATTCACTGCTGCCTTAACTCTGGAAGAGAATAACCCTTGCCTTGCCCCAGGCCATCATGGCTTGACTGCCTTCTCCTGCCAGAAGACTGCTTTGTCACAGCTAAGCAGCGATGTGAGGATGACGTGACTCAGCTGTTGTCACGCAGCCCTTGCTGTGCCTGCTGGGGACAGCAGGGTGACGTTGCTCGGCAGGAGGGCAGTGTTCACTGTAATGCAAAGCTTCTCCTTTATTTGAAGAGGTGGCACAGAAGCACAGCTGGGACAGCCCAGCTGGGACAGCCCAGCTGGGACAGATCACCCATAACAAATCGTCTCTGAGCTGACAGCAGCTTTGGAGCTGCAGCTGCTCTTGTCATCGCTGGGAGGAATAAAGATCCTCACAGTGGGCTGCAGCTGGCAGTCCTGACCCTCACAGCAGCAGCAAGAAACACTCAGCACTCTCTCCCTGTCTCTTTGGAGATGAATCTTCCCTGCTTCCATCCTGCTTTGAAGAGATGTGAGAACGAGAAAATAAAATAAGATTTAAAATCTCTTTTGATCAAAATTGAAGAGAAACCTCTTGTGAGGTGATTTCAAGGAAGACAAAGAGGAACGCTGATCACACCTGTTCATGCTCTGTGTCCCTCTTGGGTTGGGATTGCTTTTCTCTTGCTGGGCTGCTTTTCTCTCGACTGTCACGTTGAGAGCAATGGGAAGAGTGAAATGGGAGCATAACTAGATTGCCTGTCCTATATATAAATTAACATTTTATACGGTGTATCACTCTGATTATTGGCTTTCAAATGCCAATTGCACTTGGAATAATAATTACCAGTGGCATTTATTAATTTAAATATCCCACTGGTATTGAAAGGAATATGACTAAGGGAAATAAAAACTCAACAACTTGTGATATCTAGATAACAACTAGTGAAGACTTTAGACCAACTGCATATTTTTAACTGCAGTGACTTGTATTTTAGTTATCTTAGTCCACTAAATAGATCACCATGTTTACTTTTCAGTTCTCACACAGCATATTGCTGCAGGCGTATTTCAAAGAAAATTTTAAACACTATGTTCAAACTACATAAATGTATTTTTCTAAAAAGTTTCACAGTGTTTGAGAAAATACATGTAATGACACATCCAGCACTTTTACTATGCCTATTTTAGGCAGAACACCTTTGTTTTGATTTTGAGATGCCTATTACTCTTCCTTTGAAATTCATGTCTCTTGTGAGAAACAGTCTTATCTCTCAAGAATAATTAGAATTGACTAATAACCATGCAAATTTTATCATCTCAGACTAAAAATGTGTGGCAGGTTGACCCTGGATGAGCAGTAAAACTCCCACCCAATTGCTTGCTCACTCCTACTCCCTTCCCTGAAACCAGCTGGATAGGGGAGAAAATAAAAAGGACCAGAGTAAACAAGCTCATGAGTAGAGATAAAGACAGGGAGATCAATTCCCAATTACTGTTGGGAGAAAACTAGACTTTACTCAGGGAAATTAACTTAATTTATTGTCGATTGAGATAAATGTTTGGGCACTGATTTGGATAACAACAAACAGACTTTTGGGGAAGGGGGGGCCTACCCCACAACAGAGCACACCTCCTCCTCCTCCAACCCTTGGTGTTCCTGTTAGGAAAATTAATCCACAAACATCAGAGGTTTATGTCCAAAAAGAAGACAGAGGAGTCCTTTTACTTTATTTGAATGAAGGGAGAGGCTATGGGGCATTCCCCTGGGGTCTCTCAAATTTTTGGAGGACTTTGGCAGCTTCCCTTTTTATCCCAATTTCCCGGCTGCATTTCCCTTCTCTTTCCCCATTGGCTGAGGTACTTAAGAGGTACAGACTTCCCAAAATGCCTGATACCAAAGATTTCCCTCTAATGTATCACCCTCCTTTTAATTTTTAATTCTTGCAGAATTTAGGGTTTTTTTTTTCCCCATTGTTTCTTTCATCTTTCAATGTTTGATTTCATTTATCAGAAAACCTAAAGTTTATTTGTAAAGGCAAATATCTTTTTCCATTCATCAATCAGTGGAATCCTTCCCATTGTTTATCTCCCAGAGCTAGTTTTACCCACCAGCAGAACCACAGCTTGTTTGTAAAGACAAATCTGCTATTCCTCTCATTCCTCTGCTGCTTCCCAGTCTTTTTATCCCCTCCTCTTGCCTGTGCCCTAACTTAAATATGTTTCCACAGAGGTGCCACCAGCTGTGCCCTTGTGTGCTCAGCTGTGTCCTGTGCTGGGTCCAATTTGAAGCTGTCCCCATCCTGCAGGGCAGCGCTGGCCCCTTCCCGCAGGACCCAGCCCTGCAGCTCCCCCTGCTCCACATAGAGTATGTCATTATTCTCATAGGAGGTTACATGGAGTTTTTCCATTGTTTACCATTCTTCCCTTTCTGAACTGTTGTCTGTACATCTCGAGGGAAGCAATTAAAACGACTGTGGAAATAGTGAAAAGTGACAGATATTTTGGAAAACTTCTCACCTTTTAGAAGCTGATTATTGTCTACATACGCAGTCACACGTTAATGAATAGTGAGACCCTCTAGGTGCTGCTAGATCTAACTAGAAACAGGCAGCATCACCAGGGGAGGGCCTCATTCTTTGCTTGGGAGTCTCCTTTCTCCAGTCAGGGTTTCTGCTCTGAATTACAAAGATGATACAGATACCCTCTTATAAATAGCAAATTACTTTTTTTTTTACAAAGTAATGGAAAAACTTTAAAAATACAGGGGTTTCAGCACGTGTTTGCAGCCCACTGGAATGAATTAGCTTTTTCTTGTGCAAACCAACAAATGGGTATCCTCCTCAGCCATTTAAGACTACAGCTAATTTGCAGGACCTGGGCATATTTCTAAGGTCCCAGGCTTGGGAACATGTGTGGCTAAGTCACGAGCCCACAAGAGACAGGGACTCCTCATCCTCAGGCCCTCACTTCTCCTCCCCTTGTAGGAAATAAAGAAAACTGAGCATGCAGACAGTGAAAGAGCAGGAGTGTACTCCAGACAGGTCAACATCTGGCTGAGGGGAGAACCAAGACCTTGACTGTTCCTCTGGAGACAATTTGCCTTTGGTCATTGCATGTTTCACACATTTACCTCTGTATCTATCCAAATTCATCTAACTGAAGCAGCCTTGTTTGGAACACTTCATAGAATGGAGAATCCATGGCTTCTTTGAGCTTGTTCCAATGTTAACAATTTTCATCATTAAGTGTGTCTTGCTTCTTTTTGTACTTGGCTCCAGCCCCCAGACATTACTGCTTGTTGTGCCTTTTCCTGCTAAATTAAAGTGCCTTTTGATACCAGTATTTTAATTCAGTTAAGTTTTTTAAGATAGTGAGAACTACTTAATTACACTTTTCTCTGAAATAAGCTAAGCAGACAGATCTCTTGCTGCGAGGCATTTTCTTCCGTTTTTGAACTATAGTTTTTCAACACTCTCCCTTCTTGTAAGACAGCTTAGAAGCCTGGCCAGCAGTAGCAGACCCAGTATTTTATCAGGGAAAATCAATTCCCTCCTCCCACTGCCCTACTTACAGATTTGAGGATTGTGCTAGCTCTTTTTGCAGGAAGATCTCAGGATTGCTAACTTCCCCTACTGAGATGCCTGCTTTAACCCGTGCCTCCAATCAGTTCCACAGCTCTTAGAGCTACATTACTGATTTTGGAGACATGGCCATGTTCCTTGCTCCTAAATGCATAGCTTTGCATTTGCCTGCATTAAAAATGCATTTTTTCAGCCACGTTTTACTACCTTGTCCTTAGTGCTATTTGTCTTTCTGGCAGTTTTATGCCACATACAGATTTGATCAACCGCAGTGCTGTATCTGCTTTTGAGCCCTCTTTACTGTCAGATCTAGCACTTGTCTCTGCAAAATCCCACCAGAAACGCTGCACTCAGCAAGGATTCCACATTGCAGACTACTTTGTAAGATCCCTAGTTTTATTCACAATCCATTTAAAGCCCACCTCATTCGCACGAGCTATTGCCAATTTCTTTATTGAAACCCCAGGCACTATTTTATCAAATGCCCTGTGAATGAAATTTTATCTACACATTGAGGTAATAACCTCAAATAATAGTGTCAAAGGACACGGTGGAATAAGAACTCTTTTTTCCTCCAGAATAACATAAAACTATTTTCTCAAGGTTTACATCCTTATGTTCCAGTTTTCAACTGACTCCAGTATAATCTTATTTTGCCCACATGGCTGGTCTACTTCCTGCTGTCTATATTCTTTTTCAAATATTGTTAGCTAAGCATTTTGTCAGGCTCCTAGAATATATCAGACTGTATAAAATACATGAAAACTGCCTACCAGTTGGCTGGAATTCTCTTCAGCCTGCTCTGTGCCACTCTTGATGTAACACTAGTCCAGTCTCAACTCTTCAAAAAAGATTGAAACAGGATGAACTGACCCAGATCAGCTCTGGTTACTACTGCAAGTCATTAACTATACTGAGGAATGAGTTTGGCAGAAGACTTGATTTTTGTGCTTGATTTACCCATGTATTTGAGCATAAAGGGAAGGAAGGAGTTAACTGTGCTCAAGTCTAGCAATATGTTCTCCCACAGTAAGGAGTGTGTGATACCATCTTGCATCGCTCAGGGTGACAAAGTAGAGCTGGTAGACTCCCACATTTTTTCTCAAAGTTAGCTCATGTACTTTGTACCTCATGTACTTTGGAGAGAGATGATTTTCTTTAGAGCTAAAACTGCAGAATTGGCTCCAGAACTTTGAATCTCTTGATACACTGCCTAATGCCTCTATACTTTTCTTATGTGAGAAAGGAATCTCTTTAGAAACATTTAATTAGGGGACTGTACAGTATGTTTCAAGCTATAGTAGGATTCCACCCAGTTATTGCTGTCCACAAGAGAGAGTTGAGAAGTATTAAAATT
Organism: Agelaius tricolor; assembly: GCF_023055355.1. NCBI lineage: Eukaryota > Metazoa > Chordata > Aves > Passeriformes > Icteridae > Agelaius > Agelaius tricolor. The sequence continues at coordinate 53,660,770 of NW_027269261.1, forward strand.
ACAGTTCTTTGGATCTCAGTTTATACCAAATCCATGTCCTGGGTACTCCTTGTTGCATCTGTAAGCAATTGCATGAGCAATCCAGCATAACAATTTGCTTTCTCACATCTCAGCACTGCTCTCAAGACTCAAAATTCTTTGATGATCCAAGCTGTCTCTTTTGGCTGCCTGTGGGTGTACTGTCTGGTCCCTCAGGGAATTACAATGAGTATTCCTCCTGCTAGGTTGCTGAAACCCACTGCTTTGCAGTCCCATGTAACTTCTGTTGCAGCAAGGATTTATGTCACTTTATTTTTGTGACATACTATAAGACACTCCTGCAGCCTGCAGTTCTCTGATCTCTGGCTTTCCAAAGGTTATGTTCAGTCTCTACTGGTGCAGTCTGTATCTTTGTTCATCACCTGCTCCACAGGAAATTTCCCCTCTCAATGAATTCATGCAGGCCCAATGAATTAGGGTGAACAGTCCTGCCTTCCTGTTCCTACCACAGGTGCACCTCAGGAACTGCTGTTTGCTTTGTGGATGTTTTCTCTTCATTCTTGTGGTGTCATGAAAAGCCCCTGCCCACCCTTCCTGCCCCCTCCACCCTAACCATCACCAATAGATCAAATTCCTTTGAGGCTCTCTGGTATGCTCAGTGTAACACAGCTGGAAAGCCAAAGTGTTGTGTTGAAGTTGGTTTTATTTTGATTTTTTTGTCCTTTTTGATTGGCTCGATGAGTACATCCAGGGAAATAAAGAACAAGGCAATAAAAGGGAAGCTATTAGAATGCAACACTGTCGAGCTGAAAAGCTGGCTTATTCAATCACTCTGAGTCAAGCACAGATAACTGTAGTTAGAGGGCTTCTCTGTGTCACTGCATTAGAAAAGTCATTGTGAGGAAGCACCTGGGGGGAATATGCAGCTAACTTGGTGAGCTTGCTGTGTGTGAAGCTCCTGGGAGCAGCATTCAGCTCACAGAGTCAATGAACCAAGGTCAGAAAATTCAGATGCTGGAGTCATTTGAAGAAGCTCGCTTTAATAATGCTTTTGAAGACATCTGTGTTGCCAGATTTTTTTTCAGATCCTACAGCCTTTGGTAGTTTCAAAGTAACGATTAAGCTTTTTAACATGGTGCCCTGTCTGTTGGCAATATATTTTATGCATTGTAACATTTAAGCTTCACATGTTTATCAGTAAAAAAAATTGATAATTTATATAATTAGAATTATATTCATTTACTATTTAAAAGCATCCTAAACAGACAACACAGTATTTTACCTTAACATGTTTATAAACGATAACACACTTGTAAGATTCTATTTCAAACAAAGTAATTCCCCTGTATTGTTTAAAAATCTCAATGAAATTATGCTATTATTCAGTATTTATTTTGATCTTCTGTTAGGCAAAGAGTTGCAGTTTGCACCTGCAGAGGGCTGCAGTTTGCAGCTCTTTGTTCAAGCAGCAGCATTACCGATTTTGACATATACAGTGAGCACAGACTCCACACCTGACAATAACTGTGACAGGCAGCCATGGTGGGGAGGATCCAAACATCCACTCCCTGTCCACCTTCTTCTGGGTGCCACTTGCTTGGCCACACCTTACAGGACTGAGTGAGAGGTTTGCACTGTGGGAACTGCCTCCAAATTCCAGTGTAACTTTACACAGCCCATGGACAGCGGGGACCTACTTCACCCTTCTGGAAGAAAGGCCAGTACAAGAAACCAAGGGACACCAAGTACTGCCCACCACAGGATTGCACCTCACCTGTGTTTCAAAGGCATCTGATCTTGGTACTACACCTGCATGAGCTTTCTGCCTCCCAACATTTCCCCACTCCCAGCAGTGTTAACAACCCAAACAAGACACAGAGGCTTCAGATCTGTTTCAGATCCACAAACATCAGCCTCAGGGGAGCATTTGACTTCACAGATGCCTGTGAATCTTGTCCAGGCTTGTACTTCAATCATCGGCTAAGAAGATGTTCTGGCTAAGATAGAAAATTGCCACATCCCAGGCTAAGTTCAAGTACAAGTAAGTCTTCAGTGGTAATTGTAGCTGTTTTGCCATAAATTTGATGAGGATTGGGCTGCTGATGGGATTAAAAACCTTTTTCCATTGCCACACAGTTATATGTTCTCCTAATTTCCACAGTTCTGTTCTTGAAATGAGCACATGCTTTGCACCCTCTGTTGCATCAATCTGAACCTTTCTCTTTCTTCTGCCATCTTTTGGAAATATGAAACATTCCATGAATTTTGCAGCTTCACTTGGTTAGTGCTAATGGCCTGATTGTGCCAACACTTAGCTATCACTTCATTCTTTGGATAAAATTCATTCTGTAGTTACAGAGATGATGATATCAGCAGGAATCACACCTGTAACAATCCAGTGTTGCCAGTGCCTCAGTAATACCCAGGGAATCCTTAAACTCTATGTTGTACAACAATTCATATTTTTCCTAGGAAATTCGTCCAGTGTCCTTTCCCAAGTACTTTCCAACTCCATTCTTTCTGTTGGTCCTTGAAAACATCTTATTTTTCTACTTGGATGTCTAGTTTTGATGTTACTATGCAGCTGAATTATGTCTAAAGCAATTCCTCCCAGTATCATGATGTTCTTCCCAAACTTTGCAGACTTTAATATTTTACCAACATCAGAGAGGAAATTGGCTGAGCAGTAAATGGATTAACAGCATCTGCCTCATTCACACCACTGTGCCCTCAAACTTTTCTAGCAAGATTTTAACACCCACCTGATATTTTGAAGTCATACTTACTAACTCTTCATGAGTTATCTTAAAGTTAATCAGTTAAATCATGGCTGTCAGTTGCACTGTATGATTACTAACTCATTCATATAATTATTGCCTAACATAAAAATCTTCAGAACAAATTTCATTGTACATCTTGTTCTTTGAATTTCTTTAGCTGATTACTTCTCAGTTGCATGCCACACTAGAATTCTTCCAAAAGAATGTAGAGATCCAATTTAAAGACTGATGAGTTGACATCATCAGTTGTCAAAATAATTTTAATCATCTTTTCTTTTGATGAAATTGTTTTCAACTTTGTGTCTTGCACTCAGGAATCCACACATAGTAGATTAATGCAACAGCTTTTGGCACATCATAAATATTGATTTATCTTCATTAATTCCATGTTTTAATCTTTCAGACCTATCCAGATGCACATCTAGGATATTTTCTTCATTGGCTTGCTTATAACTTCAGAGATGCCAGCAATCTTTCTATGAGGCTATTATTTTTTTTTTAATTATCTTTTTATTATTATTTTCTTTGAATAAATGAAGATATTTTCTTATGGAATGGGAATTGCTCTTAGTATGCAACATTTTCTGTTTCAGAATATTTAGACTTGAGGCCATCATTCCCACCATCTGTATTTTGATTCTTTTCACATTTAATATTCACACAGTAAAAACTTCCACCAAAAAAAAAAGTTTCCATGGCCACTGTCTTTCTAGTGATGATGTCATGGGTGACCATCATTGTGGATTTTGCATTTATAAATCTGCATACAAGTGATTTATGCTCATGCTTCCATTTGGCAGGAGGTTTTTTGTCCTTACTTGACATTCTGTCTCATATACTACTGGTCTCCCATCCCACATCTTCCCTGACTTCCCAGAAACCTCTCCTTTCTCAGATTTACTACCTTGCTCTTTGGAGAACTTTTTTGTCATGCACAAACTGCAATGCTTCTGATGAAAGTGTCTCAGTCTGTGTCATTCTTACTCTTGCTTGAGTGTTCCATAATCTCCAAAAGTGGAATCTAATTGTGGATTCTGGCAGTTCTCCAGATGATGCTCTCTCAGTTTATGGCCTGAGAGGACACTATCAGCATTGGGAACTTCTGAAGTTTATAGCAGAACTTCCAGTGGGAATTATATATGTGCTGGGGGTTTTAAAAAGATGTCTTCTCTCTTTTCACACTTGTATTCTTTTGACACAAATCTACTAAAATTCACAAATCTACCTATCTATTGTTTAGGCTTCAGATAAAATTATTAGTATCATATAAATCACAGCAATACTAGCAGTGGGTTTATGAACAAAACTGGAATATTGGCATTAGAGACCCTCTAAGCCACACAAATAAAACCTGTTAAAATGACACAAGAAGCTTCAAGTTTATTTACAAACTACAAGTGACAACATGTGCCATTTACCACATCAGATGACACTAGCTGCCACATCAGCTCAAGGACAAAAATCCTAAGGTATGTTCATAGATCTGATGAAAACAAGGATGCTTCTCTCATTAGAAAAATCATAAAGGAGACAGAGAAGTTACTTAAAAGTCAAATCACAGTTACATGACTTCTGCAGATGAGACTCTGCATTTGGCTGCCTCTCTGGGCGGCAATTAGAAAACTCCAGGACATTTAAATCATCTTTAGCATTTTCCTTTGGCTATAACAGCCTTATACAGACTCTAAAATAAACATTCTTTCAGATTACAAAAAAAGTTAGAAATAGGTAAATGGCTTTGAAAGAAAAAGGAAGAAATTAATCTCACAAAAACTGTGCAACAAACTGTGCAAAAACTCTTGTTTTAAGAGAGAGGATTATTGCCACAGAGAGCAATGAGGAAGGAGAACAAAGAAATGTTACTTCCTGCAGTTCAAATCTAACTTTCCTCCTTATCCATGGGGAAGTGATAAATGGAAGAAAATGTGGAACAGCTGGAAAGGATAAAAGTACCAGGAGATGCAACAAAACAAAACATTCCCCCAGATGAATTGATTTCCCTTTGATCTAATGAAGATTTGAAATTTGTCAGTTTTAAACAGAACAGAAAATGAGGATATGCAATAGACATCTATAATGGATAGGAGCAAGATGAAAGGTCTGAGATGAATCGTGATTGGTATGAAGTGCTCCAGGTTGTTTTGGTTTTTTTTTCTGATCTTGTACAACTCTCTCACAACTAGGTAATTACTCAGCTTCCTATCCCATAAAAATTGCATAATGAAAGCTGGGCTGCTTCTGAAAAAATTAGAAGTAAAGATTGCTATTTTATTATCGATAGTCATTTTGGTAGGAATGGCAATATAAAATGGAGTATGTCATTGCTGAGAGAACATCAGCAGCAATAACCTGTCTTGGTGAAAAAGTTCATGATCTAGCCAGTAGTTATTAAATTGTATATACAAACTTAATTATATGTATAGTTGCTGTATTACCAGCTTGTCTTTTAAAAGCCCCAGATTAAATATTGTTCCCTCATGCCTGCACATCCTGACCTCTACAACAGGCAGCAGTAGGCGTAAATAAACCTTGTGTTCACTCAAATCATAAAAACAAGATTGTATTCTTAGCAACTACAATCATATATAAATAAGTAAATGCTATTAGTCCCTCTATAAGGCAAGAAAACAATCACAGGAACCTTCCTAGGGTATTTTCCTAAAGGTCTATATTTTTATTTGTTTGCTGCAGCCCCTGTTACTGATAAATTTTGCATTTGCATCACCTGCTATTTCCAGGCAGGCAAGTTTCAGTAGCTGTCTCCCCAGAACAAGCCGCCTCCCCAAATCTGTTTGCCTCCTTTCATACCTCCTCTGTCTCCAGAGCCAGTTCTTTTATTCACATTCCTGTTCCAACACGTGGAGAAGGTGATGCAACAAGTCTGACGTTTACTTACAAACTGCAAGTGACAACAAGTGTTAACTTAGCTGGTTGCACCCAGCAGAAAGGGACATTCCAAAACCAACCTTCCGGAACAACAAACCAAACTGCACCTGCTCAGTTCCCTTGAGCCAAGCAGATACAGATTGTTACTCTGACTGAATCAATTACCAGTGCTGTAGCTGCCAGAACACCCCCAAATTAACACAAAAAGGGCAGGGAAGCAGAAGATTACTACATTTTAAGTCAATATCTTTCACAAGGAAACAAGGAAAAACCTGAAAACTTCTGGAACCTTGATCTATAAGGAAACTGTGTTAATCAGCTCAGCTCACCTGGCCAGATACTAATTCAGGTAAACACTGGAACTATAGCCAAAGCAAAAAAGCAAAAGGCCAAGCAAAGTGCCATGACCAGAAGCTATATTTCTGTTCCATTTCTCTGTCTCCGAACTTAACTATTAATTGCATAATTTCTGTATTTTAGTAGAAGTCAGTTTGATCTGAAAACTCATCAGATAACCCTGGTACATGCCTTAGCTGAGCTAAGGAAGATTTAATGAACACTGGCAGGGCCCCAGCACTCCTCTGAGCTACAAGAGGACTTTTCACAGCTGCATTGCAAAGCATTCAGGCATGAGGTTGGGAGTCTTCCATTTCTCCTCTTCCCAGAGCCTGACTTTATATTCATTTCATATTCCTAGTTTTTCTGCAGGAAGAGACATCAGGTAACCCCTATCCACCTTTCACCACTACTCCTGTCCTGCTGGTCCTCTAGCAGTTCCTTTAAGCTGTTTCTTTTCCAGGGTGAAGGGTTCTAGACTTCACACTAATTCCTCATGTAGATGTTGATCTATGCCTTCTGCTGCAGTTCTGTGAATCTCTTCTACATCTTTCCCTTTTCTGTGACCAGCACTGCACAGTATGTGAAGTGCAGTGAACTGGAATTTTATACAGTGATCCTGCATCTTTTGCTTTGCTGTCAGATCTTTTCCCAATCATTACCAATATTTTAGTTTCCTCTTTTGACTGCTGCTCAGCACCAACCTGATGTTTTCAGAGCACTATCTATCATTCTGGCGAAAGGTTTCCCCTAAGTAACAGAGATCACTATTGCAAATGTGAAATTAGGATGGTTTCTTCCCCCTCCCTGTATCACTTCACATTTACCTGTGCTGTGTTCCACCTGCCATTTCATTGTCAAGTTTTATGATGACTTTCTGAGATTCTTGACCATTGCCCATTGCTTTTACTTTTTTGAATAATTCATATCACCAATAAAATTTGTAGCTCAATGTTCAAACTTTTTCTAGGCCACCCATGAATATGGTGTGGAGGTGAGGATCCAGCACAGACCCTTGCAAAACTCCAATGGTAACCTAGGTCTATTATGAGGATCCATGTCAGGATTTCCTCATTTGTGCCATAGCTGGGATGTTCATGAGGCAAGGCAAGCTACTTTGCCACCTTTTTTTTTTTTTTGTTTGTTTTTGTTCCCAAAAGGTTCTTTTTCTTTTTTTTAAAAGAAATGAGAGAATAAACACTGGCCATCATAGCATTTGTTGTTAAAGATGAGAGGACAGAGCAAATCCTTAGTGGTGATGTTAAGGTTTTCAGTTTGTCAATGACAAAATTAGAAGTACACAAATCCCAAAAGTAATCTCCTTAAAAAGGAAAGCAAGCAGGGTAGAAATATCACAAGAACCACCTGATATTGAGGCAGATAGGAACATTACCACCAGAAAATCTTTGCCATCCAGCCTGTCATGTGAATGACATAAGGTATGATGGGGCTGGTACATGCACCACGTCCAGTGGAACTTGTGGGTACGGTTCCTGAAAAGAGAAAGTGCAATGGCACCTGGCTAGTTATTATTCAGGTTGTTCCAGCACAGATTTATCATCTCCTTTAGAAGTATTTAGGTACTTGACAAGATGCAGAATGCAACAGAAACAAATCAGCAACTTTCTAGTCTGCAAAATTTTATTAAGCAACAGCTGGACAACTCTTACAACTCCAAATCATCAAGGAAAAATAGGGCAATCAGTCCATCTCTCAATCATGTAGACAGTAAAGAATCTGGACAAACCACACTTTTAGAGGGAAACCAACAATACTTTCTAGGCACCTCCTGCAAAATCTATTACACAAGATACATAAAAGGAGAAGCAGATCAGGGTAGTTTTTAAGTACAATGGAAACCAAGTATATTCAGGAGGAAAAAAAAAGGAGATTAAAAAAAATATAATTAAAAAATAGTCTAGGTAAATAAAGTTCACAAATGGTGTACCAAATTTTCAAAAGCCTTAAGAAAAACATGCTGGGCTTGCTCACTTAAGAATGCATGCACCTGCATGACTCTATGCTCATTAAATTGAAAAGAAAAACTAAAAAAACAAATCAAACCAAACAAAAAAAAAAAAAAAAAGGAAAAAAATCCCAAATCACTTTCAAAGTTATAGTACCAAAATAATGCATTTATAAACAAATGCAACTCCCCTTCTTTTTCAGGAAACACTACAGTGCCTTTTCAATCGAATGCATCCCCATGCTATTCCACAACACCATATATTGTATCTACAATAAACAACGAGGTCTTGAACAGACATACCCTTCCCCAAACACACAACACACTAACAGAAAAAGAAGCAGCAAATGCTGAAATAGTGAAACAGAAATGAAAAACAACCAAAGGCAAATCAAGTATCAAGCAAACTAAAGAAACAAAGGGCAAGTTAGAAAAGTTCTGAACAAATAGTTTCAAACAACATAGGTAAGAATTACTGGCCGACCATTATTCCTGTGAAATACTTGAAACTCAGGTGTCTACACACTGTTCCAAAATGTTTCTCTTTCATTATTACTTTAATCTTTATCTGTATCTTAAGCCATCTACTTGGCCAGTCAGATAAAATTCCAAAAAAGTAGACAACCTTTGTCAGGATTTAGAATTGCTGATCAGTCCGTATTTTAAAACTGTAAACCAGAGGATTAAGAACAGACTGGCAGGCTTTGACATCACACCATTGAAATTTTCATTGAACACTCTGGATAGGTAAGTATTTGGTGTTTTCATTTATTTAATTTTGTCTCACAACAGCATGTTTTCTTGATCCTGCAGTCAGCTCTGTGACAGCAAACCAGTGCACTTGCACAGTGCTCCCAAACAATCAATTTGCCTTGAAACACAAATTTCTCATTACCGATTCAATTGCAAAATCCAAAGTTAAAGGGTGAAGCTTTTAGTTTTCTTAGCAAGAATTGCTTCACTGAATCTTATTTCATTCTTTTGTTTCATTAATTGCTTTTGCCCTAAAAATTTTCTAGATGCAGCAACAATCAAACTGCCCAAAGAAACTCCTGATATATCTTCAGTAATATCAGGCAACAGGGAAAGCAGTCTTTTAATCTTAAAAACATCTCTGTGAGACTTCTTAAGAAGAATATTAAATAAATACAAAGACAAAATAATTCACATAGACCATTGTTCACAAGTAGCAATTAATTTTATTCCTTTGAGAATGGTGCATGTAAATTCCAATCCTGTAAAGAGGACCTGTGGTGCCTCCCTGCAGACTACTCCTGAGGGCAGCAAGACTCTAAATTGGTATTTACTAATGAAGGTTTGTGCCTTGAAGGGGAAGAGACATGAACACAAAAACCAATTTGCCTACTGGAATTTTCCCATTTTTGTAAGCAGTATAGGTGACTTGCTCTCTTACACTGGGAAAACTATTATGCCAATCTCTAAATAACATAAACAGCCTGCCCTCCTGTCCTGTGATGGAATCCTACAAATGGGAATAAAAGTCAAAAATCTGAATGACTACTCTGTGGCCAGGATTTTACTTCTAGCATTCTTCAAGGAGGGTTATACTGAGCTGTCAACACGGCTATTGGGTAATGCTCTATAATTTCCTTGAGTGGATATACATGGGTCATACAAGTCAACTTTAATCACACAGTAATGGGGAAGTACCTTTTGGGCTGGATTCTGATCACTTATGCATCTTGGTGTAACCATGTGGTGAGGCTGGAAGTTGGCTCTCTGTCAGCATGCCACACAAGGGTCTCATCTCTTACCAATCTCTAAGTCTGATTTATTGGTCTGGAGTAATTTGGGCCCTGCAGACATGCAATTCCTAACTCTTGCTCTGGGAAACACATTCTTAAAAGTTAATGAAAATTTACTGTGTCTTCTCTCCCCTTTCATTTCATCAAATCAGTTTTTGCACTTTCTGCTCTTTTTATATGAGGATGTAAAATGTTTCTGAGAGGTAAGAGAGCACCAAGGTAACATAGGATCACACACATCAGGCTGCAAAAAGCAAATGCACAGAAATTGTCTGAGGCAACAGTCAGGCAAGCTCCAAAATCTCCAATGTTTGTAATTTCTGAGAGGACACTAAAAAGACACTTCAAGGAAAGCCTGGATCTATGGAAAGTTTAGGCTGAAGGCTTCAGGAAAGTTAGGTATCCTTGTCTGACACCTGTAGACCTTCATGCATCTTCATAAAAACACTGTTTTACCTGTGGCCGCATCACAGGAAACTTTTGTAACTGAGCTTAACCTGTGTGCAGATTTACTGATATTCAGGCAGCCCGTGGCACATGATACTGCAGTCTCTGGAACTGAGTGCAAAATTGCTAATGTGATAATTCCTTTTTTTTCCCCCTCTCTTACCCTGCACCTTCTCGTAGTTTCTCAGGATGTTGCAGAAACATGTATTCTTACTGCTTAAACAGTAGGAATGCAGAAATGTGTATTCTTACTGTTGCCACTCCATTTATGCCAGACTTTAAATATCAATTTTTGCATTCTGTTTGAGATAATAATATTTCAAGGATATCACCATTATTTTTTCAAAATTATCAGGTTTTTGGTTTCATCCCTTTGCAACTCCAGCAGAGCAGATTCTGACTTCAGATGGACACAAAGCTGCTGGCTGGCATTAGGGCTCTCTCTGCCCAAAGCTGCTGCAGCCAAACTCCATGGCAGCTTCATGCTGCTCTTGGAGCAGACCTAGAAGGATGAGTGGAGCAACACCTGCTCCAACAGATCTCCTATGGAGCATCTTGAAGAGGCAAAGCTGCTGCAGGCAACGTCAGGGCACAGCTCCATGAGCTCTGTGCAGCACCTTGCCAGAAGCACTGTGGCAGTACTGGAAGCAGCTGAGCCCAACTGCAGGAGGAGCACTTTTAGGCTGAACAGAGGAAAATGCTTCAGAGGAAACTGCTGCACTATTCCTTGTGCCTCAGCTGATTCCAGGCTAGTTTGCCTGTACCTCCACCTGGCATTGAATTGTGCCATCACCAACCCCAACTGAACTACAGTGACCTCCTTACAAACAGCCCGTGCCATCACACCCTCTCTTATCACATAACTCACCTTATCTTGTACCTCAACAGAAAGCAAACCACCATGCCTTCTATTTTTTAAGCCACTCCCAACCAAAGTATAGTTACAAATAAAGAAGGAAAACAGAGGACAGATTTCTGCAGGTCCCAAAGAACTCATCTAGACTCTGTAGTCTGCATAGCTCTCCGTAGCAAACTCATTGTGTTTAGCTGCCAAAAATATTTTTGCCTGCATTATGAAGTTTTTGCATATTATCCAGCAAAACCAGGTCTTCCTATAAGCATTTTTAATTTCTTGCAGCAAAATATAACTGCTAGCAAACAACTGCTTACAAAGATGCTCTTTAAACATAAATAAGTGTGTATAACTCACTGATACATAGTAAAAAAATAATCCCTAAATCACTCATTACCTTATGCAAAAAAGATAATTTGTTTTTTGGACATTAACAGGAAATCTGCATTAAATTATCTTAAAAAAACTACTCAAAACTCCCTACAGAAAAATCAAACCCAAACTAAAACAAAACAAAAAACCAACCCAAAAAACCCCCAAATAAACTCCCTAGACTGTTAGAATTATTGCACAACTGAAAAAAATAAGCTTTGGAAAAAACATCCTTTACATCCTTTCAGTGGAAATTACTGCATGTATAAAATAACTAGATATTTCTGAACACTTTGCTACATTCTTCCTAGAAGTACTTAAGTTACCTACAGAAAAGCTAACAAAATAGAAAATGTAACATCTATCTTTTGGCTGAATGCAATAGCAGTCTTCACAATTATAAGTGATTAAGTGGGGATATTCTTACTTGTTTCCTATATTGTATCTCAATTGAAAATAAAATGACTTTAATTTGTTCTTTTTATAATTTAGGATCCAGTTGCACACTCAGATTTCTATGTATTTACCATTCCTTTCATTAGCATTCTATATATTTGAGAATATTTTCTCCCTCTAATTGGGGATTCTCTAAATATTAAAATCCTTAATTAAAGAGACTCGGCTAAATTATTTTCAAAAAGATAAAAGACTATCTTATCTTATAGAATTTTCTGACAAGTAAATGGAAAGGATGTTGGAAACAGCATTTATTTTCCCAATTTTTTGGCAATTATTCCTTGTTCTTTGCTGAGGCAGAAACCAGAGCTCCTTCTATGCCATGGCTCTTTGTGAGTGCCATCAGAAGGATGCAATCATGACCTGGACCAATGAAACCAAACTACTAACTCTGTTACTTGTTTTACTGGTTTCAATTCTTGGTTCTCCATTAGAACAAAACTACTGATAACTGGAAAAATTTGGCAATAAACAAAGTGAAGAGGAATACCATTCTCTGGAAGGTTAAGAAATTGCAAGCAGAACTCCTTATTTAGATTAGATTTTCTTCAGAAAAGAACATTCACATTGTGTCCATGTCCTAATAATTTTGGCTGATAATGCTCTTCCAGCTGACTATTTCTGACATATGACTAAGTGGCCCTTTCCCTCAGCAAGCAAACAAGCCAGCCCTGGTATGTTTCTTGTCTTACAGTGCTCACTGTGTGCCTGTCAAACACTAATTAGGGTACAGCTGGTTAGCACAGACCTTAGGGCAGGTGAGGCCTCTCATCAGCCAATTTCCCTCCTTGTGCACTGGAATTAGTGGACTAAGAATTCAACCTACTGTTTTTACAGCATGTAATTCAATATAGACAAAGGGCTTATTAGTGTTTCCTCTATAAAAACCAACAAGTGAAACATTTCCATTGATTTTCAAGGGACCAGAACCAAATCTATTTTGGTTCCTCTGCTCCACACACATTAAACATACAGGCACTCAAACTGTTGAGCAAATCAAGCACATGAAAAAGAACACAAGTGGGCCCAGACAATTAAAGAAAACAAAATTAATTAATTAAAGAAAACACCAGTCTGATAGATGCCAAGCATAATGTTGACCTGACCACTCCCACACACAAGCAGAAGCTGCTAAGCTTTGGGATAATACAGGCATGGTATCTACTGCCCCACTCCTTCCTTCCTACTTCTCCTTCCTCCCATCCAATGACACCATCTCACAGGTGGTTTTTCCTGGACCTACCCTGTGGGGCATTATCCAATCTAACTCATCACCTCCCCTGGCAACTCCCTGAAACTCCTCTACTGGCATTGCTCCTCCACGCTGTACAGCTCTGGAAAGCTCAGCAGAGCAGCTCACTGCATATTGGCAATTTCTACTACAGCAGGGTCTTATGTGAAATGTTCCTCTAGAATAAATCAAACGCAACACCCATCAGCCCTACTACTAGGACTTAAGAAAAACAAAGAGAGAAAATCACATGTATTCATCTTAAGTTATAGGGGCTTTTTCAAGTAAAGAAGCTAAACCATGGATGAAAGACAAAGCAGCTGTTGACACCTCAACCAGCATATCTTTCTCCGTGATCTTTTAACTTCAAAAAATCCATTTTTACAAAAATCTGCTGTGATGTTTTGTAATCTAATATCCAAATAATTATATGAATAGTTTGGGGGTTTGTACATTACTGGCAAAACTATTTCCATATCAAAACATATTCTGTAGCAAAATGCTGACAAGGAAAGAGAAAAAACAAGTAAACATGTGTACAACACATGGACACTTCTGTGCAAGCAACCTTCTGAAATGCTCAACACGTCCACATGTGCACCAGAGAGAACTGCACAGTCATACTACTGGTATTAAGCTTTCCTCCATCACACTCCATGTAGACACTGGTTTCCTGCTCTTAGCTGGAGCAAGTAACAAGGTGGGTGCCAAAAGACATGATTCTGTCCAATTTTTCCTTTCTCTTTCAACTCATTTGTTCTCCAGCCAGCCATGATGTTGTTTCCTGCAATGAATTTGCTTCCCTGATGAAATTTCTTCTTGTAATGACTTGCTACACACTTCTGTCTCCTTTCTAATTCAAGCACTGCTGTAGAACTTGATTGATACTGATTGCTAAGAGGACTGAATGCACTGGGTCTTTTCATTTGCTGGAAAAGCTTTGTTTACGTGGTGTAAACACACTGAAATGAGGAGCAAGCACAGGCACGGCCTCGGAGGTACATCTGATCACACCGTACCTCTCCCAGCTACAGGCCAAATTACAGAATACTGCTGAACGATGTGAACAAAAAAGCCACACTCATTATTATTTCCTCTCCAGTTTTTTTCACCTACTGAAAGATGTTTATGCCAGTAACAAAAGAAGCAGTGCTTGTAACTGCTCCTCTGTCTTCTGTCACCTACTGCAAGATGTTTATCCCCCTTAACAGCATACAAAACAAACAGACATCAACTTCTTTGATGCAGTAGGTTTTTAAATCCTGGTTCTAGCCAGGACAGAGTTAATTTTTGCAGTAGCCAGGAGAGGGCATGGCTAGAATCTATAGACATTATTCTATACCACCTCCAATCATTTTCTGGGGCCCTGGGAAGGGTCCCATAGTGTGGCAGCACAGTCAGGTATTGGCAGAGGCTCCCCTTGGTGAGCACACAGGAGTGAATCCTTCACCTCTCATGCACTCTGTTATTAACATTGCTGCTGTTACTGTTTGTTTTCTTATTTCACTGCTGTTTGCAGTAAATTGTTCTTCTCTCTACCTGTGATCTTTACCTTTTGTGCCTCCAATTCTCCTCTCCATCCAGCTCAGGGAAGGGAAAAGGGGAGGGGGCAGTGAGCAAGTGGTGCATGGTTTGGAGTGTTTTGGTGGAGACACTAAATTGGAGAAAACCATTCCTAAATCATGACAAACACCCACTGGAAACAATTTTTTCTCTTCTGAGTAATACATGACTGTTTATAAATTAAATGTTTACCTACATAAGCCTCCTTGGAAACTGTGGTGCTCAGTTAATAGCAGGTATCAGAGAAGAGACACATGTCTTCAAGTATTATAGCTTTTTTTCTTTTTTTACTTTTTCCTGCTATCACTGATGTTTTAGTAGTAGAAGTACAAACTGGACCAGAAAAAAGTCACGTTCCCTGTTTTAAAAAGAATAGCATGAGATAAGGCGGTCTAAGAAGAGCAGTCTGTTTTAATCCCCCCATGAGCTTACATCAGCTACTGTAGCACACACAGCAGAACCACCACAACAAGCCAAAAGCCACACTTCTCCACGTAACACTGAACGCTTCTCAACCCTTCGCTCTTTCTGAGACCCAGCACAACGCTTGAAAAGAAAAAGAAACCAGAAAACAAACAAGCTAACAAACAAACAAACAAACAGAAAACAGCCCCCCACCCTCCACCCCGTGACTGATTAGAGTTAATGCCCTTCTGGTGGGCACCAAGAGACTTTTCCAGTTTTACTGCCTTCTTAACTCCCAGGCATCTCTGCACACCTAAAGCAGGCTGCCCTGACATTTTCCATTTGGACTTTATGAGAAGGTTAACATTTTTCTCTCTCCAGTCTCTGCTTTTTCATTTGAGGCGTTGAGTCACATTAGCCAGAGCAACAGCAAAGGCTTGCACTGCAGAAAATGGATACTGAAAGTCCAAAATGTAAGCATTGCCATCAATTCTTCCAAACTGCATCACCTGGGAAGCAGGGGAAGAGGAAAAGGAAGGGAAAAGAGAACAAGGTCAAAAAAAATGAACAAAAAGGAAACAGAGAAGAGAATAAGAGCAAATTTTTTCTGCTTTGTAGGAACACCCCCCTTTCTCAGGTAATATGATTGGAGCTACAGACATGATGGGGTATGATGCCAAAGAACAGTGAGAGCACTATACTTTTCGTCTGTATAGAGTATTTGACTGCAATATTTCACTCCACAGAGTAAACTGATAAAATATGCAAGACTGCATAGAGCATTGGTTTAAGTAGCTTGTCACCAATTACTTCAGCAGATATGGGTACACCAGCATCATGCTTCCTGCAGGAAAGTACCAGTCTCTCCCTTGGAAATATCCTACCATCAACCCAACAGAAAAACAGATTTTGTTTTCAAAGAAAGGAGCTTTCAGGGAAGGGGAATAACTAGTTTCCCTACTCTAGCACTTCATAGCTGATAAGGTGTTCATTCTTTGCAGTTCTGTTTTCCTCTGCATAAATATCTTCACTAGCACGTAATAACAGCAAGAACGTATTAGCAAAGGGGCAGTGAGAGCTGTTTGAAATGCAAAAAAAGCAAAACCAGTCAGGCTATTCATTGCTCTTCCACAGGGAATACCTGAAGTTTGGCCTATTATTACTGTTTTTTCATTCACTTCATCGGAAATACAGATTTTATTTGCTGTACAGCGAAGATCCTTGAGCTAGACTGGGGACTGACTGTGCAAATCAAGGCTGGCTTTGTTACCCCTGGCAAGAAAAAACCCCTTGGTTGGGTGGCTTTGCACAGCTGCCCATGGGCACATATCCACAGCCATTTAACTGAAGAAGAAAGGCTCTGATCGCTGCCTTCGAGCTGTTGTTTCATAGAAGCAAAACCAAAAGACTTCCATTGGTCATGCATGTTGGATACTTAAGACACCTAACTCCCAACTTAAATCAGAGGAATCTTTAGTGAACCAGAAGTGACTTACAGCTGGACAAGGAAATAAATATGAGTCTCCTGAATCTCAGTCCAGCATTCTGCTAATTAGCACCATTTATGTGCCTGGGTTTGGTGTAGTAGTAGTAACATACCACTCCCAGGCCAAAATTAAACGTTTTGATTTTTTGAAATAGCCACTGATCCTTCTATCCACAGGCAGTTCAAAAGTAGCCCAGGAGCACTTTGCTTTGGGGTGGGTCAGTGTCTCCTCTAGCATGAAGAGTCAACCCCAAGGGCCCAGTAGCTGTTCACAAGTGGAAATTTTGGCATGAAGGGAAGCTAACTGCCTTAGCTACGTGCTGCCTGGCAATGTCAGCAGGGCAAGAAGGGAGCAGTGTTCACTCAATTAGCTGCCATCCACAACCACCACTGATGGCAAGTGCAGCTACCAGTGCAGAGAACTACTGTGTTTATTACAAAACCTTCAGCAGTGAGAGCCAGCCAGACTAAAGGAGGCCCTTGTTCCCATGTCTGACTGCAATAAGACCAAACATATTTTGTGTATTTACTTTACAGCTGAACTTCACCCTACATGCTGAACTTAGACCTTCGACAGTTGTTTTTATCAACTATATGGCAAAGCTTTTTTTCATGGAACAGCTGACACAAGCAAGAGGCACTCTGCAGCATGAGTGACAGCTTATTCCTGGCATAGCTTTCCCACATCCTGGCCCCCATTCCAGCAAGCACGTGCCAACCCTTCCTACCTGTCGTCCTTCCAGCTCAATCTGGAAGTTTTTTGCCGACTCCTGGGTCACCCGCCCTCCGAAGTCCAGCTGGTAGACTTGCGTTGCCTCGTTCCACAGTGGCTGCTTGTTGGCCATCACATACACAAAGCCTTGGCTTCCCAGGCGCCCATCCTCCTTCTCGCTGGCCTTCCGGCACTTGAATTCATCCAGCTCACTGGCTGTCCTCAAACTCCTTTTAGTTTTCCAACCCTTTTTACTGCCCTGGCTCTGGTTCATCAGTTCATCTCCGCTGATAAAAAGCTCCGGCTCACTCTCTGAACTGTCCTGAAACTCATTTGTCTTGTTTAGTTTCTTGGACTTCAGCTGATCTTTTTGGCTCTTGACCTTCTTTTTCTCCCTCCCCAGCCGAGGGCTGGCTATCAGTGAATTGAAGTCAGTCAGTGTCCTTGCCTCCTTTTTGACCTTGCCCTCGGTGATAGCCTGCACATTTCCTTCCTCAGCTCGACTGTCCAGGCGTTT
This sequence comes from Agelaius tricolor, assembly GCF_023055355.1. NCBI lineage: Eukaryota > Metazoa > Chordata > Aves > Passeriformes > Icteridae > Agelaius > Agelaius tricolor. The sequence goes on from NW_027269261.1 coordinate 53,678,525, forward strand.
CCGGCTCTTCTTGCCAAATTTGTCTGTCCTTTGGGGAACAGGGCTTTCTGTCAAGGAGAGCACCTCCTGGAAAGTGTCTGCCGTCTCCACCATTACCTCTGTGCCTACGTGGCCCTGCAGCTCTGCTGGCGGGGGAGACATCACCGGCTTCTCCACCACGAGGAGCGGCTTGGGGGGCAGCGTGCCCTGGGGGTTCTGTACGGGTGGGCAGGCGCTGTAGGAGCTCCAGGGGTGCAAGGCGATCGGTGGCAGCTGTAAACTAGAGCAAGTGCTGCTTCCCGGGTACATGGGTGGCAAAGGGCAGTAGGGGAGGTTGGATGAGTAACCTGGCTGAAGCACAACTGTGGGCTCCTGCTGTGCAAACTGTGTTGGGGCCAGAGCTTCTTTGGGGGAGCAGGGGGCCTGCATTCCCTGAAGGGGTGGGGCGCTGTAGCTTCCTGGGTAAGGTACTCCAACCCCATAACTCGTCTGAAAAGTGGCAGTGGGACTGGTTGGAGACTTGGGGGAAACAAATGGCACTCGAGACATATCCAGATGTTGAGCTTGACCAATGATGAGCGGAGGAGGTTTTAGAGGGTTGGGCACTGAACTCTGAGATGTCCTTTCCTGAGGAACCCATATCTCTTCACTCACCATAGGATCCCACTGGTACGGTGGCGGCCGTTTTACACTCAGGGTAGCCTCTGTCAAGGACGCAGGTACGTGCCGTACTGATTTCTCCACTGGGCAGTGCTGAGAAAGGGCCTCATCCTCCGTGAAAGCGGAGTTGATATAATCCGCTCGGTCACGGGAATTGTCAGGCGGGCTCAGCAAGCTGTAGGAGGACTGGGAGGCCAGAGGCGAAGTACTGACAGAGTGAGCAATGACAGAGCTGTGTTGGGAGCCACTCCCTGTGCTCAGATCTGGTCTCATGGCACCAATGCTGGAAGTGCTGCTACCAGCACTGGCACTAGTGATGTTGCCTGCGCCACCAGCGCTTGCACTGCTGCTGCTGCCAGCGCCACCACTGCTGCATTGGCTGCAGGTGTACAAGGCCGTGGGCACTCTCTGCTGGTACTGTGCTGACACAATGTTGCTCTTGGCCTTAGGGGGAAGTTGCAAGGTGGCTCTCTGACCCTCCATCAGCTGAGCCATTTTCAGGGCTGCCTCTCTGCTGTTCCTCCGCAGAGTAGCATGAATGATACTGCTGTCCAGCCTCTGCGCCATGCTTCTGCCCTGGGACAGCTGGCTGGCAATGTCAGGGTAGGGCGGCGGGTCCCCGGCCGGGATGGAGTAGCGGGGCACCGTGAGCCGGTTCAAGGTGGCGCTGGCACAGGGCTGCTGCATCTTCTTCTCGGCAGCCGTGATGCGCAAAGTGGCGGAGCTGCCGGGGCCCGGCAGGGTGTAGGTGCTCTGGGCACAGAGCATCCTGGTGCGAGGCCGGCACACCTCCTCCACGTTCCCGCTGCTGTCGAACGTCGTTATCCGCTCGTAGCCCAGGGGCGTCTGGTAGTGCCCCGCCGGGTAGAGGGAGAACTCGCCCTTCTTGAGGCAGAGATCGAGGGGCGGCTGCGGGGGCCCGGGCGGGGGCGGCAGGGGGGTGGCGGGCACGGCGGGGATGGTGCCGGGGTAGGGCGGTGGCGGGTTCATCTTGTTCAGCTGCAGCTCCTGAGCGGCCCCGAAGATGACGGCGTCCCCTTCCACCAGCGGCGGCCCGGGCCGCGGAGCCTTGGCCTTGGGCGGCGGCTCATGCTCGCGGTCGCCGTGGTCCCGCAGGTCGGCCAGGGCGATGGCGGGGGGCGCCGGGGGCGGCGGGGCGAGCGGCGGCGGGGCCGGGCGGCCCAGCTCGCCCACGGCCAGCGCCCCCGCCCCGGGGCCGGGAAAGCGGCCCGGAGCCCCCGGGAAGGGCCCCGGCCCCTCGCCGCCCGCCTCGGCCGGCGGGTTTGCCAGCACGTCCAGCTGCACGTTCTGGTTGGCGAGCAGCGACTGCACCAGGCCGATGCTCTGCGTGGGCGACATGGCCTGCGCCGAGCTGTGGATGGGCGCGATGGGGATGTTGACGGTGCAGGGCGGGCTGCTGGCGGGCGCGCCGGGGGCGCCGGGCACTGCAAAGGACAACAGAGAGCGTCACCGCCGCCCGGCCTCCGCTCCCGCCCAGCAAACCTCCCCTGCCGTGGCCAGGCCTGGGCCAGGGGCTGCCCCAGTCACAGAGAGGCCTGTCAAACTGTTTGCTACCTGTAGGGACTCTGCTGCTACCTGTTCCCAAACCGGTGGATCAGACCGCAGTGGAAACACGTCTCCAGCCTGCCTCCCGTGACTCCCATCGCACAAGAGCTACTTGTACCAACTGGTGACCAGCTTTAAAGCCACTTCTTGGGAGTGACACTTCAGAGGTCAAGCTGGGAGCATGCTTTCAGCCTACACTAGGATCCCCATGGGCTATCATGATATCACTTAGCATTCAGTCATCATCAGGTTTTAACTGCTTCTGCTCAAATCAGTAAAAGTTTTGCTAAATCAGGACTCACTAGTTTTCAGGGAGGGACTTTCGATAGTAAATACAACAAATCAACAAACAACTGAACAAAGCAAACAAGCAAATAAACAAAAGAAGTGGAGGCTAAGAAAGTTGAAGACCTGCACTGAAGACACTGTATAATATCTAGTATAAGGTTCCTAGACTCACTGAGCTGGGGAGAACTGGAGAACACAGACAATCGTGGGCAAAAGCTGAGTATAGTGGGTGACAAACCTACCAGCCATGCAAAAGCAAGGAAGCTGAAACAGAGAGAGGGGAATATGATAGAATGAAATGCAGACAAAACTTATAATAAGTTGTCAGATTTGTAAGGAGAAAATGTGAGGAAATAGATGGGAAGCCGAGAAGATTCAGGAAGTGGATACTGTAGTCAGGGCAACTGCAGCATTAATGTTTGGACAGGTTGCAATCAGAAATGTATAAAGAAGCATATGAGGAAAAATTTCACACATGTGGTGGCATTGAAAAAGGGAAAATGTGGCAAGAAGAAATTCTCATGATTTTGAGCAGAAGAGTGAAGAGTGATCAATTGTTTGCAGTTCCTTTTGCAAAAAGTGATTGATTCCAATAGGAACTACCACTGAAAAGCTGGAGCAAGAAAATGAAGACACTGGATCCAAGTAGAGATGCAGTAGTCAAAAAGGAACAAAACAGAATAAAGAGGGAAAACAGTAAATACTATATTAGAACTTCCAAGAATATTGCAAGTTCTTTATTTTTTATTAAACTTCCTGTAAAAAACCCCACAGAAAATGGTGAGTGAGTTGTATCAGTAAGTTTGTGGAAGGAAAAGAGACCAAGGATCTAGTGTCATATCCAATTTTTATCCAGTTCTATATCCATATTTAAGTGTGCCAAATTCTGTGGAGACCTCTGATTTGCAAGACCAGATCATGTAAGAGATCCATTAGTCAGGACCCCTCCAAACACTGCCCAGTTCCTAATTAATTTCTAACTAAAATTCAGGTAATCTACCTATGCCCTATGATTACATTTTCGGTAACACCAGGCTTTTACCAGCATCAGTCATGAACGTGGGAGGGATGATGTACAGACAGCACTGTGGCTGGACTGGCAAATACTTATGGTAGTTCAGTTCATTCCTTTAGAGGAAGACCAAGAGCCAAACTAAATTGACCCCAAGGCAGTTCTGTGGTTCTGTGCTTGGCTAGCAGGCCATGCTTTCACCCTGATGCCTGCAGGCTTAGCAATTTAGCTGCCAGAGCCTGAGGTTTAATTGTTAGCTTGGCTTGAGCAGCCCCAAATGTTGCTGTCATTTTACCTTATCCAACAAAATACCATTTGTTGTGGGTGTTGCTTATTACTCCTGAGTGTTTAAATCCAACGTTTTCTTCATTTCTCCAATGGTTTTTAATTGATTAGTTTGCATACTTTGTAAGTGAAATCAATTCACTGTGCATTTGTCTTGCCAAATCTTTACTGACCACATTAAAAAACACCTGTCCCAAGTGTATCTCACTATGAACATTACACTGCCCAAGAGCAGCTTTCTACCATGTTTTTTTAAATCTATTAGGTAATCATTATTTACCCTGCACTACTTTTTCCTTTAGTAGATGGTACTCTCTTCCTTTATGTGCAGGCTTTAGAAAGGATATCCCCCAAAACATTTTTGAAGATTTAAGTGGCCACCATTTACTAAGTCAAAAATACATTTTCAGAAGAAACTAGAAAAAATGAACAAGAGGAAGGCTGTTAGAAGGACAGGGTAGTATAATTCTTATATAGCCTTTTCAAAGAGCTGTTACAAGAGTCTCTAATAATTTTCTCTCTGTTTATGTACCTGCAATTATAAGCACCATTTCATCTCTTAGTGCAGATTCAACCCAATTTTCAGGAAGAGATGTGAAAACTTTGTATTAACTTCTTTCTTTTCTATTTAGTTTTTATATTACTTTCTGACAGTTTGGACTGTGTTTCATAATAGCGAATGTTGGGTGCTTCCTATTAATAATACATATATGGTCACCAATGTCTCCACTATTTTCTTCAGACACTACAGGTGAGTATCACGTAGACAGAAATTAAGCAGGACAAGTCCCCCAGATTGTGAAAAAAATGGGCTTAATTTGAAACATACAAGTATTTCTTTAGAAGTCCAGAGGACTATTCTGATGCTTGGGTCAGACAAAAGCTTTGCCACTGTCAGCAGTTGAAACCCTGGTCTGAAATAATGAGAACATTTCCATTTATTTCAGTAGATTTTAGCACTGTTCTTAATTGCTTTGCAGTGCTCACACTCCTTCCTTTTTAAAGGGTACTGGCATGACAGCCACTTCCATAGTTCCAAAAAACCTGTGACCGGGCAACAGGAATCCCTCAGTCATATGAAAATTCTGAAAATGTATTAATTTATCTTATTTTCTGTTTGTTAATTTTATTGGCATGACAACTTTGTTTTGATTGGAGGAGGTCTTGAGTACTTCCAGTCCTTTCCCCTCCCACATCACATCACCTGCACCCAAACCTTCCCTGCACTGCTTAAATCTTCACTTCAGTGAAGTGAAAAATTCTTCCTGATCCTGCTTTGTTTGTCGACTACTTTACTACTTCAGCCTCTTAGTAGTGATAAAAGCACAAATGAGCATTTATCACTTCTCAAAGGGTGGCTGAGTTTTATGGGAACCTGCTCTCCAACGCAAGCTCCTATCAGCTTTGATGCCATGAGGTCTCAAGAACAGCCTGTCTGGATTTCCAACAGATTACAATTCTGTCCTATCAAGATGCAGAATGCAAGGCTTCAGTCTGTGGAGAATTCCTAGCAAAGTAAGATGAATTAGCAGACAACTAATTTCCCAATGAACTTGAAACTAAGGAGCTCTTTATGGATTATATTTTCCACACATCATAGAAAACAATGCCCATAATACATATTTAGCCTTATTCTAACTCAGTTCTACAGAACCCCATCAGACTAAAGGATTTTGATTTGTGTGTTTACCAGAGGGGACCATGACACAACCAACCTGACCTCCATCTAACTTAACCCATAACATGGCAGCCCTCCAGCTCCTTCTTACCTGGTAAATCATCTTCGTCTTCGCTGAAAACATTTGGATTAAAGACAGGCATGTTAATGTAGTCCATTGAAATCTTCCGCACTTCTGGGAGATATATTGTCATTTGCCTGGGCTGCAGATGGAGCAGACTGGTTTTATATATTACTAGAGAAAGAACATAAGAAACCAAAAAGTTCGTTACACAGATAGCATGTAAAGCTAAGGAAGAAGCAATTCAAAGCAGACAGAAGGGCTATGAATATTGTTATGTACTGTACACATGTTCATGGGCGAGCCATTATTTGTCAAATCACTATCTAACACTTTGCATAAATGGGATAGAAAAGACTGGTGCTTTCAGCTATTTCTCTTTAAATGGAAGCAACATCTCTGTAATTAAATAATTAATTACTTCATCTTGTATTCACATCTATTTTTATGGAAGGAAAAGACTTTTTTCCATTCTACTTTTGAAACTTTTCACCACAGGATTCTACCAATTTACAGGGGAAAACTGGAAAGCTCTCAGGAAGGAAATCTGCTGACGTTACCACATACAAAGAAATCCCACTTGGCTCAGGAAATCCCTGGGAGCCAAACCATTGGAGACTGGGAGAACATTTGAAAGAAGTATCACTATCCATTTACTCTACACTTAAATCCTTCCCTATCTGCCACCAGCAGTGAGAGAATTAGAATGACCTGTGGTCATTCAACTGCTGATAGCAGTCCATATAGCCACAAAAGCGATCCACCTAATTCTGCATCCAGGGCACCTTTATGTACTCCTGACCCAACTACATAATGCAAAATGGGACAAAACAAGTGTTCTAAAGAGCTCATTAAACTGCTAGACTTGTGTTAATATTTCAGTTCAGAGCTCAGTTCTGCAGTGTGGTACCCTGTTTTTTACCCAGCCTTCTTCCTTCCCAACAGGACTATTGGGAAGAACTGGCCTCCCAGAAAAAGGCTGATAATAGACAACTGCTGCTTTTAATGATGGCTACCAGATTACTGATGCTCCAGCAGGAGAACCATGTGATGAGGCTCTGCACTGACCTGAAGAATCTTGAGCATGAGGCCATAATAGCTTTTTCATATAACTTGTAGCTAAATAATTATAAAAATCTGACTTTTAAAAATACTTCTACGGCAATAACTTAAAACCTATTATTTCTATAGTCCTCTTGCAAAACCCTTTTTTTATTTGTGTGGGTTTTGTTCCAATAAACTGTAAAAATAGAGGTCTGGGCTCAAATGTTGATTTACTGTCTTATTACAAGTGAGATTTTTAGCATTTTATTGATAGCTCCTTATTGTATTTATAGATTTTAATCTTCTTTAGTTACAGTGAATTTAATAAAATCTAACTCCCACTGTCCACAGAAAGTAAGTGCTTTGTTAAGGAAGCCTTTTGATCAGTTACAAAAAAATCTCATGGTGTAAGTTTCTTGTTTGTTAGAAAGAAATTGACATGCAAAAAAACCAACAGTTTACTTTTACCTGCACCAAGGTTAGTTGGTAGGAAAGCAGCCAAACCCACAATTTTAAATTTGGTTCCCCAGATATTAGATGTGACCTGAGCAAGGTAGTTGTGCTGCAAAACAAAAACAAGATCATTTTTAGCCAATAAAATCTGTATCAAGCTCTAATAAAAAACTGCAGAGCAATCAAGCTATTGCAAGTGATAATGCAATTTCAGTCTATCTTGTTTTTATTGTATTGAAACAGCCTAAAGTGCCTATGTAGCAACAGTTTTATCCAGTCATTAAGAAGACTCATTCTGATATCTTAACACCATCAGAAATGATGTATGCATCAGCCACAGGGTGATTAGAGCTATTGAAGATCTGAGCAACACTTAGTGGAGAATGCCTGTTTAGTGAGAACAGGTCTGTTTTCTGGCACTTGCTGCTCCTGCCCAGCAGGACCATGGCTATTCTGTATTTCAGAGAGTGATACACCCTGCCCCTTGGTTCTATGCTCATGAATCACTTTATAGAACAATAAACAAGACAGAAATTAATTACTCATAACAACAAACATATATTCCCCTGGAGCTCCTACAGCAACTTCTCAAACCACTGTTGCCATGGTACACATATTTATGGGTCTGAAAGACCAACAGATTTTTCTCAAAGGCCAGGAGTTATGCTGCTAGTATAGGAGCAGGATCTAAGCCTCAGGTCTTCTGCTCTACTCAAAGGGCTTTTGGTCCTAGCTTCGTGTAACTGTTTAGAATTTTTCATAAAAAGGAAAAACAAGAGAGCAGAAAAAACCAAGCCAAACAAAAGAAAATTACAGTAACACAGGCTGTTATTAATGAAATATACAACCTAGACAGTTCTACAGCCTGCTAAGTTTCATTTACCCAGAGGACATGAATACCACAAAGAGCACAAAGTGGTAATTCCTTTCCTTCCTTCCAATTAAGACTGTTTCATGTTAATTATGAAACAGACCATGTGGTCCTCTGAAGCAAACATTTCCCCATCTCTGCAATCCCTAGCAAAGCAGAGAATCATGGTGGCATTAAGATGGGTCTGAAAAACTGATGTTTTCACATATACTTTCAAAAAGCCAACAACATCACCTAGAATAAAGCATCTCACATGGATTCACACTGACAAAAGTAACTGGTCCTGGTACTTGCCAAACACCACCTCATACTCTACTGGCACTTTCAAACATTAGTACTGAACTGGAAGATGCAATTCTCTAGTTCTATCTACTTATTGTAATATAATGCAAACTTTCATTGCTGATCATTTGATCTCTACCACAATATGCTGCCTCATGAAAAAAAATGCATTTGAATCAGGTATGGTAACAATGTGCACAATACCTGAGTAATATCTTCTAAAGGAAACTCTCTTCGTGTCAGGCTTGGAGAACCAATAGAGGGTTTCCTTATTGGTAACCTTGGTGATCTTGAGATCTCCTGTGCAGCTCGTGACATCTTTGGAGATTTGCGAGCTTCTATATTGATTCTGCAGGTAAAGCAATACTTGGAATCAACAATGGACAGGCTAAAATGCACAAAACTCATGTCTTTGAATGGAAAGATGTAAGAAGAAGACAACTGGTAGGATGTCCTCAAAGTGACTAATAAAGACTGTAGAGCCTACAGGATGGAGAATTATGGGTCAAATTTGAAGACCTGACACACTTGCAGTAACTCATGCTAGATGCTTTCTAATTAATCTAACAAAGCTTCCAGCAGCTCTGCCAGATACAATTTGTCTTTCACTAATCCCAAAAAGATGTAGAGATGAATGATCTCAGCTCTGCAGACTTTGAGCAAAGTCTCAAGAAATGAGAACATGACACCTCAGCTGACAGATTTTCACATTAGTATATACAGCAAACCAAGGCTCCAGAAATGTTGTCAGTGTTCCTACCCTAAGCCAAAAGTTATTTCTACCTCCCACTATACAAGGCAGAGTCAAGAATACCAGCTCAAGCACCTAAAGAGTTCACTGGCAGAAATGTAACAAACAACAGTAAAAAACAGTCTGTTGGAAGGACAAAATATATTCCATGGAGGCAAGAGAGAAAGAAAAGGAAAGGTGGGAGAGTTTATAAAATCTTTCTTTGAGACTGCCTGGGGAGAAATTGTGCTCTATTGTTTCCCATTACATTTTGTCCCAGAAATCTTCCCGTAAGTCCAGCTCTATGCCAATCTCTGAGATCACCCCAGAACTGCACATTGCAGAGGATCCCAATCTTACAGAGAATTCCTATGTGCCCAAAGGAGTTTACTTTTCATTTTACAAGGTGTCAAGAGAGAGAAGGAGAGGCAGGGAGGAAGAGGCCACTTGAGGAAAAAGAAGAACTATCCAAGAGGTTATTACCTGGGGAGTTTAGGTGATTTGCTAGCTCGACTGATTTTTGGAGATTTCTTTGCTGCCCAGTCATCGCTGAGTTCGATATCGCTGGAGTCAGAGCAGTTGCAGCTGTCAATCACAGTGGAAATCAAGCTGTTTCCATAGATTTCATCTATCAAGACAGGCCCCAGAAAATTTAGGTGCTGCTTCAGAAAACTGGTATAAATTATAACTCTCAGTCATCAGAAGCATAAACCCGATCCACAGGCAGCAGTTGAAATAAAACTTTGCAGAGGAAAATTAAATGTTCTCCACTCTGCCTTCCAACTCCAAATTTCCAATAGTTTGAACTCAAGTGAACATTATTCAGAGGGATGAATAGCATTCAACTGACTTTGAAATTGAGACTAAAGAATATTTTCTGCTAATTAGCAATCTATATTCCTTTACTCAGAATACAAGAAGTTCTCTTCTGTAAAACCGAAGGCAGCAGGGTATAATTTCAGAAGCTTCTAGGTCACGCTAAAGATTTTTTTCACATCAGAAAAAAATATCAGATGCCGCCATCCATGCTGCACGTATGTATTTTTTAAAACTCCTGAGGATTTAGCGTCCAAAGTGTTGCTAAATCATTTTTACACAGAGCAACAACTGAATTGTACCTGCTTTTCCGTCTGTTTTAGGATCCATGATGACAAACTCCGGCCGCAGCTTGCTGATCCGACGTCCTTTCAGGATGGGCACCAGCCCCCCAAGGTATTCCAAGTACAGTGTGTAACAGGGACCCCCGACCTCTGGGTCATCCTCCGTCCGCTTCATGGTGCAGTGCAGCCGCTCATTCCCAGCTGTTGGGTAGCTGACAAAATCTCTCATATTGTTTGGGTCTGGGATTGGAGGCTTCATTCAACAGCGGAAGGAAAGAGAAAGTTTTCCAATATTGGTTGGGGTTCTTTTCTGTGGTGACTTAATCCCAACACAACTAACTGAACTTGAACCCAGCTCTAATTTGGCAGGTGAAGATTAGTATAGGTTATTTCATGACTTATGCAGGACCCACATGCAAGATGGAATGGCTGTGTGTTATTTAGTTAGATCAAAAGCAGTTGTATACAGAAAATAAAAACTAAAACTAATTACATCAAAAAGGAAGGTTGAACCTGTGGGTCAGAGCACTGAATGAGACAACAAACCTGTCATCAAGTTCCAGCTCTTATCAGAAACTTCTTTTTGAACTTGAGTAATGTGGTCAAGTCAAGTATCAGAGTATCTTGTCTCCTGCAGGCCCTGGAAGTGCACCTGGACACTCAGATCCCATTCCTGGTTAGCACCGGTACATGCTATGCCACTATGCTTCAATGCTGTCAACTCTAGAAGAAGCTTGTACTTTTTATATCACTTCCAAGCACATGTCCCATCCTAGCTGAGGGCCTATTTGTGTCCCATGTAGAGAAATACAAACACAAAGCTTGGATTACTTTGCCCTGCTTGCCTGGACACTGTATTAATCCATGAAAAACTCAATCCTAAAACAGTAGGACTGCTTTTGTCTAGGACAATATAGCCTGTATGACACTAATACTATTAATGTGTGTAAGTCAACAGAGTTTCTTTCAAAATGAAAGCATAAGGAAAAAAAGGTAGGAAAAAAATAGGCTTCCTTAACCTGGCAAATGGATATAGGCTGAGGAGTGACCTGTAATGTGGTCTGCAAGCTGGAGGGGAAAGAGGAATATTTGCAGGGAAAAGGGTGCCTTGCCTAGCACTGAAGGCATGGCTGACAACATAGGTTCAGTGGGTGACTGGGATGAGCCAGGGTAAAGCATAAGTGCTGATGAGGCTCCAGAAACAGCCATGAAACAGGACAGGCATGTGGCTTCTGGAAACCCTGCTCCCACCTCTCAGCTACACAGCACCACGACTGCTTTGCATCGTTGCATCTCCACTAGGAGGTGACACAAGGACTGCTGGCAATGATGTGTCCCTGCACTGCCCTCTGACCCCCACCAGGGCTCCCAGCCAACTGCTGCCTTCATCCAACCCATCCCCTCCTCTTCCCTGCCTGCCCTGACAGCCAGGAATTGACACTGATGCTCTAGAGAAGAGTGCCTCTGGAACAACACGGGAAGCATCCTGGGGAGAACCTCGGATGGAAAGAACTAGAAAGAACTGGAGACTTCTGGCCTGGTAAATGCTCTGCATCTTTGGAGATCCAGGAGTTATGGTTACAGCAAGGCATTTATATTGTTCTTTGACAAATGAAATTATTTACAGTTGCACAAACTGCCCTGATTAGCAGAACCCAAATGGAACCATACTGAATTATTATTTTGTAGGCATCATTTTTTCTCATTTAAGCTGGGTCAGCCCCACTGATTTCAAATTAGTTGTTCTAGCTCTGCATTGTTTTAACGAGGACCTCTGGATGAAGAGGACTGGTGTAATACGTACACAAAAAAATCACAAAAATGTATGTTTGAATGCCAAGCATTTACCAGCTAATGCTCTGGTGTATAGGCTGAGATAAACAGCTTAGAAATCCCAAGATGTTCTGAGGGCCAAACTATGAAACAAACAGGTTGTGCAGAAACCATGAAACAAACAGGTTGTGCAGATGATTCTGCTGGTGGTACAGGAAAAGGTGTGATACCTGGCTCATTATTCCATAGCACTGTTGGAGCAGTAAGCTTAGCAGAACTCAGTGTTAGTAGAAATATTTGGGCAGCCCCAGGTCTTAAGCCTAACCTTCCTGGGACTATAAGCACTCCTGTGACGTGTAGAGGGGGTACACTTTTACCCCTGTGAATCCCTCCTGTAACCGTGACAGAGCATTATCACCAGCGCGAGCTTCTTCAGAAGTCTTTGTGAGTCACCAGCATATTTTACCCTTGTTACATACTTGGAAAGGCCATCTCCATGGAATAATGCAGATCAGCATGTGTGAGCTTCCTTTCAGATTTTTAATAGGAACCAAATGCATCAGTGGGGTCTTGAAGAGGATGTGAAAGCTTTTAAAATGATAAAATCTTATCATTTAGCCATTGCCACTTAGGAGCACCCTGGAGGGGGCAGATCTAGCAACACTTCCCTCTTCACAAGGCACCCATTTCTTTCTGTTTACCTTGATTGTTGGTATGAAGGCAGTGGTGAGGTACGAGCAGAGCCGAGGGGGTAGGGTCAGCTTGCTGATGTCCTTGTCATCCCGCAGGCAGCTGGCGATGGTCTGCTGGCACAGCAGCTGCAGGCTGGAGACCCTGTGCTCCACTCTGACCACGTACAGCGCGGGCCCAGAGGCCATCAGCAGGCGGGAATCCCTGTGACCCCAACAGATGGAGATGATGGGACGCTGCATGAAGAGCAAAAGGATACAACTTCAAAAGATTTTGTGCAAAAGAGCTTTTTCCAAGATGGCTGTGCAAGAAGTGATCGCATGAATTCACACCGATCACATTACCCTAAAGTCTTCCAGAAACTTCAAGTGCCCACCACTGCCCCTAGAAGTAGAATATGAACAACTCAAATTGTAGGAAAGACATTCTGTGCTGTTCTTGTGAGCCACCAAAGGCCTCCTGAAGATAAAGGAAAGCCCCATATCTCCTTTGAGGAAGACACCAAGGTTGTCACTATGGAGATGTGATAAAGGAGAGATAGTTAAGAGATACAGACTCTAGCTGGCTCACAGAATGACATGGCTCCTTGGTCACCCACTGAGAACTTTGTTTCTTTCCTATAACTAATGGGCAGAGAATGTGTATGCTAAGTGAATGTAAGTATCTTGGAAAAGAATAAAAGCAACATGTTGCTCTAATAAATCTCTCTTGCACCCTTCTGATGGAGTCGTGGTACTTTGTACTGTGTCGTGCTCTATAATGACATCAAATCATCAAAAACAGCAGCTGATGTTTATTCTGTGCTTTTTACTCAGGATGCTTAAACTCTTCACACAAGGAATCAGCTACCAAATTAAGTACCTAGATAAGTTTAAGTGACTTTAAAGACACGGGGTGTTGAGAAGTAGGATCTTTTGATGGCCTATGCAAATGATTTATTCAGTCATCTAATCAGTCTTCACCCATTGGTAACAGCTCGTATTTTACATCTGAACAGTTAAATGATATGCCTGGAGACACTTAAAAAACAAGTGGACAAAACCCAACCAGCTTTCTTGTTTTGTGCCAAGTCTTCTGCTGTAGTGTCTCTTTTGAACTATTCCCGGAGGAACTGAACTGTGGAAGAGCACCAGGAATGCAACAGAGAATGGCCTTTTGTCTTTTACTTGTCTACACTCAGAAATGTCCAAATCATGACAGTAAAACCAGAAGGAGTCAGGGCCAACTGATACGAAATGTCACAATAACAGATTAACGATGAACAAACACTGCTGCTTAGAACATTTATTTCCTGCCTGCAAGGAGCTCCCTAAACTTTACTTCTAAATCCCATACTTTTTTGTAAAGTACCAGTCCGTTGTGACCTCCTCCAGCCTTATCATCATTACTTTTGCCCTTAAGTGTTATTTGCATCCACCTGTCATCTCTTGCTTTCTGTGTTACAAAGCTCCTGTATTTGCTTATATACACACACCCTGTGGTATTTCAATCCCATCTGCTACCTCTGTGCAAATAAACAACACAAAGTAAAGATGAAGCTCTAACTCCATGAAGAATGCTATACAGCAGGTTGTCATCAACTACAAAAGATTTACTCCTTTCTGTGAAGGTCTTCCTTGTTTTCACCATCTGTGACACTCAGAAGTTTAAGCAAACATGTTTTCATCTAAATAATGAACTGTATTTATTGAAAAGTCAGGGTATATTTGGAATATCTGTTCACAAGACACATCAAACAAGAAGACAGGGTCAAGACAGCAGCAATAAGAGCTTTTATTCACTCCTCTATTAGCAGGATGGTCCCAGGTAGCAGGGTTAGATCAACCTGGTCTGGGGAAAAAGCCTCCCTTCCATTTACAAATTCAAGATGCTTAAAGGCAAGAAACTGGGAAAAGATTGGTTTATGTGACTGATATGAAGCAAAATGCAGCTGGAACAGCACCATACCAACATTTATCATCAAGATAAAGCACTGGATGAAAAACCTAAGAGATCTTCCCTACTATGTCAACTTATCCTAGATTTAAATTTCGAGGAAAATACTGATTTTAAAGTAGGAGGAATGAAGGAACTTCTTTTTAATTACATCTGGGCAATACCACACACACACCTCCAGGAAGGCACAAATCTCCAGGCTGACTGATGCGCAAATAGAAAGAAGCAACATGTGAACCTTGTGATTTTCACAGTAATTGCTGAATGCATTTTGTAGTGGAGAACTTCAAAAGAATTGAGAAATCCTTTGTGTGCCATCAATAATTCTACATGGTTTGCCATAGCCATAATCTGTGGGATACAGCCTTGCATTTGGGGAGAGGCCACATGAGGTATCCCCTACTGATTGGTATTTTCATGATTTGTGAGTGTGGCTCGGCCCTCACACTGTCTGGCAGCAATGAGACAGTTCAAACTGTTTACCAAATAAATGCAACTGAAAAGGCACTGGCAAAATGTAGGTACCTGCCACATCTACTACAGGACAGCCTGAGAAAGCACAGTAGAAGTGACCCTGATTTTCCCCAAGAGCTGAATCCCAGCATGGACAGCACTATCTGCCTGATCATGACTGTGGGATCCAAACTGCATCCTGCTGTTCCCTTTGCATCAGCTACAGCTTACCTACAAACACAGTGAGGGGACAAACAAGTATGTGACTTGGCACACAAATGTTTGTTTATTGGATAGACTTTAACAGCAGAAGAGAAGTTGAATATCCCAGCTATCATAATCCCATACAGCACACCCAGACCCGATGTCTCATATTGCAGCTATTATAACCCAAAACATCACACCCAGGCAGGACATTCTTCATCCAAACAGAGTCAAATAAAAGCCACCTCTTTCCTCAGGTTACTGCTGCACACATAGAGCACCAGAGGTGCAGATAGTAGCAGTGCAGGAACCTTTGCAATCTAAAACACTTTCTCAAGGGAAAGGTTTTTCAGAAGCTTTGAAATGCAGGGTAGGACCTCTGGCAACACAGCACTGTGGAGCTCTGAGGAGCAGAAAGTCAGAAGTTGAAAACTTCACCACTGTTTCCCTACAGGCAACCATAATTCAGTCACCTTCTAAACTTCTCAATGTATGATGCTCCTATATTCTGCTTATGAATGTATATGCAAACAATATGTGAGTGGGTGGATGATTAAACAAACCCACACACAATACCTACATGTGCTGTACTGTTTGTAAATCATGACATTTCTACTCTTCCATTTGTACAATTAGTTTCCCCACAGACCTCATTATGTTTTAATATTTTCAACCTCAACAAAGAGCAATTGCACCACACCACCAGGCATACCTTGCCTTCCTTTCTCTGAAATGATCAGACCCTTGGTGCACCTCCAGCCCAGTGGTCAGCAACATTTAATTTACAGTGAAGGGCTAAGACTTCAGATGAGCTTCAAGGAAAATTAGGTTGTCATTACAGGCTTGGAGAAATAAAAGATCGCCCAAATGCCAGATCTAACCTGACCTTTAAAGTACTGCTCCAATAATATTTTTCAATAACTATGCTTCCCAGTCTTTCCTTTGCTGGACAAGAGATATGAATCAATTACTGCAGCAAGTCAGTTATGAGCTGGCCACAGCTTTCTTTTCAAACTCTACTGAAAAAAAGCAATTGACCTCCAGCATCCAACATAAAAGTATTGTTCCTCATAAAGCTTCCACTTATTTGCACTGTTTTAGCAAAACAAGGAAGGACAAAAGTTGTTGTACACAAATTGTTGTTGTATCTACCTGTTAAAAAATGAACAAGCAGATTCTAGGACAGAAGAATTTTATTTTTCATGTTTGCACAGTCGGGGTTTTTTTTCTGCTAGGAATGAAGAAATGCAGCTACCAATATAACATGAGAATTTCTAATCTCACTTTGCATATAAAAATATCATCAGGTTGTGAAAAATCTCAGCATAAACTGTAAATACCTGAATGAATTCCAGGATTTAAATACCAACATGTAGCTCTATGACAATTATATATTAGAAAATACTGGCTAAAGCACAAGAAAAAAAAAGCTTTATCAGGAGAAATACTGACTGAAAACACATCTCACCAAGTGACTAACAAGGAGCTCTTTTGCCATTTCTTTCTAAGTGGGCTTGAAAGTGAGCTACAGCTACTCAAATCTACTCATTCCTGCATGTTCTTCTAAGGGGAATCAACATCCCACCCCAGCTGGGATGTTGATTCCCCTTAGAAGAGCATGCAGGAATGGATATTCCCAGTCAAAGTCCTGTGGTTGCTTCTTATGAGTCACCCTACTGTATCTATTACAGGAGAGAACATAATAGATATACATCCTATCACTTGTATGCAGTTCAGTCAATGAAAACACTGTTCTAGCTGATTCTTGCTGCCTGTCTTGAGCTCAGAAATCCTGAGCCACGGGGTCTGCCTGCTGCTTGAACTAATCCCTTCTTTGTTAGCACTGGGACTCCCACCGGTAATGAAATAAAAATAGTATTCCAGGGCAGAAAGCCCAGGAACTAGCAGGACTTTTCTCAGGAGGAAGAACACAGCTGCAAAATAGTACCCAGTGAATGGCATGTGTAAGTAGGTTGCCTGCTTGCTCTCACTCCAGACTGCTGATGCAGAGATGCACACTCTTCCCTCTCAGAGACAAGCTGAGAGGTGCAATGGCTGCAGTGCCCACCTGGCTCTTGTGAGTTGTGTGTGCACACCTCTGTGCTGCCACAGCGTTCATGGATGGTGTGGGAAAGCAACTCCTTCATTCTTCTGCTCCTCATATTTACAGTGGGAAAAATATTAACTGCTAAGAATTGATGGTGACAAATGATGAGAAATCTGCCACTGCTGTGGCCTGATATGATTTTTGATGTCATAAACTCTTATTTGATTTGCAGCTGTTTCTTATACCCTCTCTACTTCTACAGTATCTTTTAAGAAGTCAATACAACAAGATTCCATTTTAACAGAAAGAGTTGCTGAGAAAAGTGTCTTCAATTTCCAGTGCTGATCAAAATCCATTTGTGCAGCAGAGATGATCCTGTGCCTATATAAAGAACACCAAGGTCCTTATTGATGTACTAAAGCATGTTTCACCAGTTAGTTCTAAACTGTTGCTTTTTTTTCCTGTAGGAAAATAAACTCTTCTTGAAGCTTTGTTGTCATCCTATAACAACTAAATAAAATTGATTTTAGGCAATATAAATGAAAGGCAACATTAATTCAGATGTAACAAACCTGAAAACTCTGTGTGAAATAAATGAAGAAAAGTAAGCAAGGTCTGCCCAGCTGAATAACATAAAAAAGCAGCCTCTTCTTTCAGAACCTTTTGATCTGAATTAAACCTAAAATTGCATCTTCCTTCTCTAGCCTTTACAGAACTACCAGGTTTCTGCAGGATCATATAATCTTCAATCTATTCATTTAGATGCTGGGACATTTCCAGCAGAGAAGCAGTCTGTGAAATGCTGACAGCAGCAGGTCTATAGCAAGCTGGTTTTCTTCTCAAAGACTTCTAGAAACTTCTTCCATAAAAATTTAGTCTTTGGTACATCATCTTGAATTTGGTTTAAAAATATTACACAGATAAACATGGGTTTTTTACATTTAATTTTGTTGTCTATACCACATGTGAAGCTTAGCTCCCTCTCATCCTCCTTCACTGCACTCGAGATGTAATCTGTACTCACACCAGCTACACAGTGATATAAAACCTTAAAGTCATGTAAATTTACT
Source organism: Agelaius tricolor (assembly GCF_023055355.1). NCBI lineage: Eukaryota > Metazoa > Chordata > Aves > Passeriformes > Icteridae > Agelaius > Agelaius tricolor. The sequence continues at coordinate 53,696,706 of NW_027269261.1, forward strand.
GTAGAATTAAAGGTGTATGGAGGAGATCTGCATTGTAGCTTCTAAATCTGTGCTCTTGTTCCCCTGGTCCTCTCTGGGGCATATTAAAAAGTCATAAAACCTGAAGAAGGGACCAAATATAAGCCACAAGACTGAACCATTACAAAGAAAAAAATCACAAGTTTGTTAAAGTTGGCAGTTAGATAATGTTGAAGAGATCCTGTAGGAGACTCCTGTTCAAAGTTCAGGATATAGGAAGATATGAAGCATCTGTTTCCAATCAGAAGTGACAGCAGGTAAAGCTGGTTGATATAATAAAGACCTGTCTGCACATTAGAGGAGATCTTCTAAAGTGACAGAACTAGGTTGCAGCATTTGGTAAACAATTTTAGCAGGACTATAAAACAGTCTTAAAGGAGTTGATTATTCTCATCCCTGCTTGATGCCGGGGAAAGGTTGTGAGGACTTACCAACAATATAAGAAATTAACATCCTTCCAATAAAAACATTATGACCAGCAGGGCAGCCTGCTGTTGCAGTCTCATTTTTAAATACTGAAAAAGCAGGACCATGAAAAACCTGGGCATATTTTTCATACCTCACATTGGTGTTTGTAGTGCATACAAGGATGGGCATAGTAAGAGGTAAATTTTACAGAAACTGATAGTATGTATTTGAATAGCCATCAGCTGATCACCAGCCCTTAAAATATGCTCTCTGCATAGAATTCAGTTCAGTATTTGACCAGCCCTTACCAATGCTTTTTCAGCTCTTTCCACTCTATTCTGCAAACACATCCTTGCAGGATGCCAGGCTGAAGCCCCAGAGCCAGGAACAGGAGCGAATGCTACACTATGCCAACTCTACCACTCTGTTTATGAATGTTGTTTTTCAAGCAAAGCTACTGCTTTTATTCCAATACTTCTAAACAAGTGTGATTTCCCTATCTTGAGCTTTATAGTCAGCAAACTAGGTTTATGAACTATAAATTCCTACACTGAAGGTAAAAGCTGAAGAGAGTTAATCAAACGAGACAGAGGATGCCAAAACCACACTAAAGCTGGAGCAGAAGGCAGCATATGGAACATCTTGAAGGGATCCATGACAACAGTCATCATTCAGATGAGTTACCTGCAGTTCCCAAATCTATTCTACCACTGGGATTTGCAGTGACTTTATGTTTAGTAATACTCTAGCTAAGTTGCATACAAATCCTGTCAGTCTTAGACTGAGTTTTGTTATAAACAATAAAATCTGCTTCCTGACTATCTTACCGAAGACAGGACAGACAAACAACAGAAACAAAACAGTTCAGTATATTTTACTGATAACATTTTCAGACATTTGCTATGTCAAAGAATTAGGACAGATAACCACACTGAAAATCAGTTTTGTAACTGTAATCCATTATTTTTTTATATTGATGGTTGTTTTATTTTACCTGGCTTTTGTATTCAGAACAACAGTCATTTATAATCAATGACTGTTCAATCATTTCCAGTCACACATTTGCTTCTTCTTGCTCTTCTGCTAAGACAAGAAAGTCTTAGCAGAGGAGTTCAAAATGAGGAAAGAGGAAATTCTTTTATTTTCTTCTTTTTTTTTTTTTTTTTTTAGTTCAGTAACCAGTGATGAATCTTATAAAATCCCATTACAAGGCTGACTGCCATGGAACAGAAAACTAATTAATTTATTCTGATGAATTTGTCATGAGACAAATTACTAGGACCACTGACTCACTCTCATCTTTGCACATACATCTTTGGAGCACAGGCACAGCATAGCAGAAGTTACCAGTAATTTTTTTGCAACACTGGTTTTTATCTGGTTTTGTCACTAAACCAAATACTTAACAATGTTCCAGCATACCTGTCATTTAGCTGCTAATACTGCTAGACCAGCATTCAAATACATAGGAGAATAAAATCCATGAGAGTAGACACAGGTGTTCTTCTGAAAGATCACTCACTTCCTCCTGCAGCTGAGTAAATATGAATTTAGATGCACCAAATAAAGAGACTAAACACTGACTAATAAGAGAAGAGAGGTGGCTCTAATTTTAGGTAGGTTTATGCACACAGCTTTTTAATAAACATAAATATATGAGTTTGAATGTTACTTTTATCCTAATTTCTGAAGGAAATGAGACTCCTTGATTCTGCTATTAATTGGTGGTTGCCTCTCCCTGAGTGTCCTCATCCTTCACTTAACAACCTGGCTTACAACTTCTGAAGTTGGCTTTTAGTCTGCAGTTGACAATGGGGGAAGAAATCTCCATTACATTAAAATATTGCTATTCCAAACAAAAATTGCTGCTGGAAAAAGCAGAAAGGCTTATATTACTACTTCCACTATTGGAAATACTGCAGTACAAACTTGGCATGCACCTGTCCTGTCTGACCTCTCAGCTGCCCTGTAAGCACTCACATAATGGCAGAATAATTAGCCCCCACATCAGGCACAATATGTGCTTTCTCCCAGCTGGTTGGGTGGAGGAGAAAGGAAAGAGCTGAAAACATGAAAAGAAGTTGAAGCTATACATGGAGAACTAGGGGTGATGAAAGTATTTAAATTAAGGAGAATTTGAAATTAGCAGGAAAAAAGCAGTGAGGGAAAAGCCTGCACACACATAAGTCATAACCTGACCTGGTGGGTTCTGATGCTCAAACCACAGAGTGATTTCACAGCCTGGCACCAGAGGGTTCAACAGCTGATCTGCACATACTGAGTTCTGGTACTGAAGTAACAGAACAAGGTTTGCTTTCACCTGGGCTGGGAAAAAGCAACACTGATATAAATATGTTTTCTTCAGAACTGACCCAGAGAGGAAAGGGCTGGGCTACTTTGCTGCAAGGGCTACATTGGAGACAACACAGCTGTGTTTATGGGTGAGTCCTTTAGGTACCTAAATCAGCATTAGACATCACTGTACATATTTAGGTTGGCTTTAGAGACCATTATTTTACACTTTACACAACTAAAGAATTCTATCTAAATTAGAGTGCTAAGGTTAATAAGCACAGGTTAATGCTAAATATAAGCAAACACAAAGGCTTGGCAGATGGTTTACTATGTCACCCTTTTGCATCCATTCCAGGTCAGGGTACTGGAAAAAAAATGATAATACATGGTATCATCATTAAATATAATTAATATATCTACAGCATTTTCCTTCACTTTTAGATTTCAAAGCTATTATAGAGTTTCATTACTAGCAGCAGAAGCCAGAAGGGAGTCATCCCTATTCTGCAGAAAATGACACAGAATTCAGCTGGGCTCTGAAGTACCAGCAAACACCTATGAAGCATGTTTTACTCCTGAGCAGCTCACAGACCATATGCTGGCATTAACTTTGCAAGTTACATGACTGAGGTTACTGCATCACACCAAATGATTGTACATTAGAAAATTACAGTAATGGAATAATCTGGTAGTTATGATACTGGACTTGGAATATTTTTGTCCTGCTCTTGGCTCTGCTACAACATTAAGCAAATTATTCAGTTTTTTTTCTCCTCAGTCACTTATCCATAAAACAATGGAATTTTCTTTTTCTGTTTGTCTGTTCATGGCCCAGTGAGTTTGTGAAACAGACTTTCTCCTTTTGTATTTCCACAATGCCTACCACAGTGGACCTTAGAATCAGGTGCAGTCTTGCATGTCTCCCTTAATGCAAACAACCATTGTTTATAGCTCATTTTTATCTATATTGTGTTTTAGGATGGATTCGGGACATTTTGCAACCTTTTCCACATTGCAGGTCTACAGCAATGAGCTAAAGTGGGAAAAACATGTCAGCAAAGCAGGGAGAACAGACTTTAAAAATGCCTCCTACCTGCACAGGTGTCTCCAGGGTGTAGATGTGTTCCCCACGCACATTGTAGAACTTGACCAGCGCGCTTTTCAGCAGGGAGCCATTGCTGAGGTCAAGCAGCTGGTTCTGCTTCTCCATGCCTGCTACTGCCAGCAGGTCTCCTTGTGTGCACCACTGCACCACCACATCTGAAACCACAAAGATGTCTGAATCACCACTCACTAGAAACAACAGGAACAGCACTTCCAGATGCTGCAAAGTGACGTGAACAGATAAAACATGCTCTCAGAAGTTCCTTAAGTACTTAGAAACCTATATCCTTTCATTGAAATAGTAGAAAATATGCCACAGATGCACTTTTGAGAAAGACTCTTCATTTTGTAAACTGAAAAAAATGTGTAAAAAACATTCTTTTTACTCTATTGTGAGTCTAGAATGTAATCAGTAGTTGCTCCTAAACACATAAGAACAAGAATTTACTAGAGATGTTGAAACTGATGTGGAAGATCCTACATACAGCTTTGGGGTAAATAAGTGGAATCAAGTTAATATGCAGATAAATAATCTTACTAAGAGAGTAGCAAAGAGTGTTTGTCTGCAAAGGCCTATAATGCAAAAAAGCAGAATATCTGGCAATGCCTCATGTTCTCATGGCTGTCAATGTAACTTTTAACACCACTCAAACTAGAGTTACAACAGTATAGCATGAACCTAAAAGCACTTGGATTGTGTCCATAAATACAGATGGCCCACATATCATATGTTTTCTTTTGCCACCATCACACAAAGATGATGAGGGCTCTGGAGAATCTCTCTTACAAGGAGAAACTAAGGGAGCTGGGCAGGTTTGGTCTAGAGCAGCCAGAAACTGGACCTCATTATTATCTCAAAGTTTTGTGCAGAGAGGATGGTGCCAGACTCTTTTCAGTGGTGCCCAGTGACAGGACAAGGAGCAATGGCCATAAACTAAATCACAAGAAATTCAACCTCATGAGGAAGAACTTCTTTACACTGAGGGCAGCAGAGGAAGAGGCTGAGGAGTCTCCCTCTCTGGAGACATTCAAAACCCACCAAGACAAGACCCTGTGCAACCTATTCTGGAGGACCCTACCTTGGCGGGGGGGTTGGACTGGCTGATCCCCAGAGGTCCCTTCCAACCCTAATGATTCTGTGATTCTGACTTGTAAAATCTACTCAGCTGCTTAGCAGGGTTTTACTGGAATCACACAGGGACTGCTCAGACTCTCATATACATGGATATGAATATAGATATCAGTTACTTCTCTTACAGGCACCTCATGATGAGGGACGCCCACAGCTTAATTTGGGGATGCTTATTTCAAACTCATACCCTCTAGTTCTTTGTCACACTTCTAGAGTAATTCTAAAAAAGCATTTTGCATTTCTGCTTGTGTTTCAAAGGCAGATTTCCATGTTGAAGGAATACCAAGCTAGTATTTAAATCTTTTTACTCTTAAACCAGAGGTGAAAGGCATCTATTTTGTGCTGAGACAAAGTGAAGGTAAAGACAAAACTTTTGTGCTCTGGGATGCTCAGTCTGCCAAGAACCTTTTGAAGACACTTGTGGGCGAGAAGCTGTCTTCAAATGAAGAAGCAAGAGAGAAATGAGAGTTGGCAGGAAGGATCTCAAAATTGTTTCAAGTTGTCAACTTGTCATTTATAGGGACTTTTATGTGTAATTTAAAATGGTTTTGTATTATTTCAACCTTCTGATATTTCTCATGGGAATTATGCTTCTGTACATATCAGAGGGAAGCCGCATGTTCCTCAGGGTATTTTTTCCACAGCTAGGCATTGTATGCCTCTTGTTTTCTCTTAGTTTTCAGTCTTCTAAGTAACCTACAATGGGATTTAATTAATGTTTCTTGGACAGGAAAAAATAGGCAGGTTAGAAATAAACAAGGCAAGCTGATCAGCTCCACTTTTGGTAACTGGATAACTATGGAACTACCATAATGAAAAAACTGTCTCTTTTGGATACATGTCCTCAGGTAAAACTTTCAGCTGATTCCCATGACAAGAGGAAGATGAATGTCCAGCAGTTTTCTCTCTCTCTCTCTCAAAGTCCTAGATTAGACTGCTGCAAAGGCAGCAAAGGGGGTGGATATGGACTGCAGCATCCCTCCAGGGCGTTGTGGCTCTACTGACAGACTTGGCACTGCCGGGAGGATCTTCAATGACTACTGGACCTTTACACAAAATAACTGGTGAACAGGTTCTCAGCACTAGCACAGAGATTAAAAATCAAATGGAGGTTTCATTTAGGGTAATGGTCTACAAGTGAATCAGTGGGTCAGTCACCCCTACTTTCCAGCCAGCACAGGCATGGAAATCAGCAAACCTTGAACACAGAGCACTGTAAATGTGCAACAGCTCTAGAGGCAGTAGTTGTGGCTAACTAGTACAATTAATAGATGTAGCTCAGCAGTTCTGCAGGAAGCAGTGCACTGAGAATCAGAGTTAAAAAGCACCAAAAAAATAAAGGATACATTTGAACAGTTCAGGATCTCCACCAGGACTCGCAAAACTACCAGGACTGTTCAAGCTGGATCAAAAGAACTTTTATTTGGGTAATCAAATTATTAAGGTTTCTCCTCTGTCAATTTAACAGAAATATTATCAGTAAAATGACAACTTTGCAAAACTAGTACAATATGTATATTCTCTATATATTAAAAATATATTGCTACTGCTTGAAATAATTTCATAGTTGCCTACTTTAAAAATACAATGAGTAGCCTACAGCGGCCAATAAAGGCAAGGATATCTGCTGCAGAGATCACAGAGCAATACTTTGAGATTTTAAACACAAACACATGAACAAGGACTTGCAGTCCTTGCACATTCTTGCCTGTGATAAAATCCAGTAAAATTTAGAGTCACTTGAAAAAAATTATGAAGCTACAGGAAGTGTGAACATCTACATAGAACCAGACATAAAATACTTTCCACTGTAGAGTGCTTAAAACAACAATATCCCAATCATCTTTCTCTGTCTCACACACATTCCCAATCCAGTAAGATGCTGCATGTTTTTTGTCTACTGATGACAAAAATGTAGTCAAGCTTATAACTAATAAAAATATTCCTACCCAATCTAGCACATTAATATTTTGCTACAGGAGGGTAATAAATTTAAGGGATCTTTTTTACACCAGTGAAAGTCAGTGGGGAAGGAGAAACAGGATACACATCCTCAGCAAGATAGAGCCCTGCAACTCTAAACAGAGAATAAGATGGGGTCTGTTTCTCCTACTGTTTCTAGTTGAAAGCTAGACTAGATGACAACTCAAGACTGCTCTGTACCCTGATTACTCTAATATTGTAGAAATGCTGAGCAGACCCATTGGTGATTATCACAAGAGCTTTTTTAAGTTGGCCCCAGTTCTCCACACTTTTGGTATCCTTTCACTGATGAAGTTTTCTGGATTGTAGGGTTGTCTCACGATGCTGTGTTTTGGCACTCACACATTTCTGGGGCTGGCACAGGAGAAAGGAATGGAACAGAAACCTTACAGGTGATGTTTTTACCTCCCAAGACTACTGTACATAACGGATCACCAAAAAACTGTGGGGACAGTGTAAGGGCAACTTTTCACCAAAAACATCCCACTATTTCAGAACAGCTAAGAGTCTGCTCCAACAGCCTAATTCTCTTTTCACCTAATTTAAAACTAATTCACCTGTGGAGATGAAAAAGCTTCAGTGGAACCTATATTTAAGCATGTGCCTATGTGCTGTATTGAATTAAAATGTCTCTGCAGGCAAAGCACAGTAAATTGCACGGAGAGTGCTGGCAAAGTAAAGGACATTTTTAATAGGTAAGAACAGTAAAAATTTCAATGTGAGTTAAAGATTTTACATGGAATACTGATTGTACAAACATTTGTGCAGATCACTTAGCAAAATTTATAGTAATAATCACTGGAATGTTTTCTCTCTCAGAACAACTTGCCTCTTGACAATTAATAATTCTAGCAAGTTTTCAATAATTGTGAGAACCAAAGCAGAATTGCAATTTATACAGGTTACCAAAAGCATGGAAGATCTTGTGAATTAGACATGCAAAGGAAGTGTTACGTAGCAGAGACATTCACACAAAGAACTGTAATAATATTAATGCACTCTGCTGGAAAACTGCAGAGCAAATCAGTTGCCCTACAAACCTGCCACAAAAACACGATCTCAAAAATATTGTGAAGCATTTTTTCAAACACAGAAACTCCATCAGCCAAGAACTGCTCTTCCTCCAGCAGGTGTCACTGCTGGAAACGGCAATAACAGCGCTCAGGGCTCCTGGGTTAAGGAGCAAGAGGCACAACAATGTAACCTATGCACACATCATCAAAAATACAAGAAAAACAGGGCACGGGAGAGGGAGAAACAGCTTCTTATTCGTACCTTTCAGCCCTGAGCGGATGATAGTGGGAGACAAGTCATCGTAATTGTTCATTAAACTGATGTCTCCTGACGTGAAGCTGACAGTCAGTAGTGGCTTGGTGTTCTGCACCGGGACTGGATAGGCAGCTGGTCCATCTGCAAAACAAGGCTCTGAGTGAGCAAAAGGTGAGCAACCAAAAATAATCACATCCAGGTCAAAACACACTGTACTTCAGCCTACCACCATCAGGAGTTGTTCCAAGCCTCTCTACCTGCTTATTTCTGCAACATCTGTGGGCACAAGCAAAGCAGGTTTAGCTAGTTAAGCTTCTTTGTTTCTGTGAAACCTCAGTGCTTTTACTTTGTCAATTTTCGCTGCACCATATCCACAGTGATTTATGCATATACTATTATGTTACATTGTGGTGTTTTTTCAGTCTTTCTCCATTCTCAACTCCCCAAAGTGACAAAAAAAAATGGAAAACCAGTGCCTTAGAAGACTTCCTCAGAATCTCAGTTGAAAACCAGCATGATGAACAATATAATGACATTAAAAGCAATTTGTTCTATACCCTTTTCGCTTGGGCAGGTACCAGGGACTCCTCCTGGGGTCACACAGAGACATTTTAAGAACTTCAAAGAGAACATACTGACCTTTCACAAATTACTGCATTCTAAATGTCTAGGCAGCAGCATGAAAAGATACCTGCCATTCTGCATAACAGGATCCAATGCACCCAAAAGCAGAGGTGAGCCCAAATGGAACACTTGGCTTTAAAAACCAGTTTTGCAAATTCTCTGGTCCTCTGAGCTTGTTTTTCAGCAATTCACTAAAATTCCTTTGCTCAAATACTTCATGACCTATATTGGCATCTGCAGCTTTTGGTGTTTAACTCCTGTTTACAGTTTCTGAGAGGAGATGCCACTTGTCCCTGATTAAGTGCCTGTCAAGGCCCAGCCAACATCTTTCCAGTCAACAAAAATGTCAGAACCAGTTAGGAGTAGTATTGTTTCCTGAACTTGTAAAAAAGCTGATGAGAAAGAATTTTGGAGAAGAATGTCTAGTAACTGGCACCTCTGTGTGTATATAATTTAATAAGAAAATCCCAACAAACTTCTAGTCCTTCCTACACATCTGTGTGAGTCAAAGGCTTGTCACCTTTGAGAGGTTTATGCTGCATCTGCTCTAAAGAAAACAGATCATGTTTGGGTAATCATTAAAATAGGCTTGTAACGAGTCCACCCACCCCCTGACTGACTCAGAAAAAGCTAACACACACATTTGGATCATTTAAGCTCTCATTTGCAATTTCACCATCCTCCAAATGGAACCTCAGTATTTCTGAAAAACACAACAAAACCCCAGGAAAAATCCAATTTATTGTTGTTGTCTGTCTTGCTTTAGGAGCTTGCTAGGTTGAAGTTAGTTTCTTTCCTTCTAAGGGAAGAAATCTTACCCATTACCAGAAGTAAGGCATGAAAGCGAAAACAAAATCCAGTTTTAAAATATTCTAACATTTTACCAGGTGATCAGATTATCTTCCTTCAATATATGTTAAATACATAAGCTTGTTATATAGTGGAAAAGGTAGATTTTTTAGTGTGAATCCAAATTAGAGTTAAAACTGAAAAAGTCCTCAATTCAGAGGTTCAGATCCAAGACCCAAATTCAGAATTATTTTTGAATAATTGTTATGTATTTAAAATTTTCACTGTACAATCACTGAGTGTTATAGAAAGTTAGTTCTTAATGTAGTTCAGGCTTTATACACTGAAACACAGGAACAGCTCACCTAGAGCTTATAAAGTGATCAATCACATCAGTGGTAAGTATTGTCATTACTTGAATGAGAAGGGTGGGACAGACTGTGCATGAGCACCTAAGCCTCGTAAGTCTCTGCTACTGATGATTTCCAAAGACTTTAAAACCAAAATATTTCACCAAACAAGTTGTATTGAGACTTAAGGAGAGAGAAGGATTTATTCCTGACTCTCAAACTGGCAATGTGCTCTGAAGCATGTGAATTAATAACTCCAGCCAACTCCAGTCACCCTGCTTCTACCCCATGTCATTGCAGGAAATATCTTCATTTCTGAGCCTTCTGCAGTATTTATGGAACTCTTTATGTCAGGACTACGAAGGATGGGACTGTAACGATGAGCTTTACAGAAATCCTACAAAACAGAGATAACACTAAATATATAGTACTTCACACCATGTCTAGTACTGCTGCCTTTTCACATGAATCTATATAATAGTGCATTAATTTCTGTGGCTGCACTCTGTACCTCCATACACACCAACCACTGCAATACCTCATGCCTGCTTATCAGTGAAACCTGACATATCCGTGTCTACTGTTTTTCACTCAGCCTTACTGAAAACTTATCGAGCTTTGTGATGTTATTTCATTTGTGCAAACAGAGGCAGAGCAGCACAGATGAGGCATGACCTGCAGCAAGGCTGGTGGCAGAGCTGGAACAAACCCACTCTCCCATACCAGCCCTCTGCTCCACGAGAGCTTGAAGCTGTGGCCACCCTGCTGGTTTTGTAGGGTGTGACATCGCCCTGGCATTTGGGATGCCTTCATGAGCAGGTGCAAAGCTGAAGCAGAAGGATGTGCACAGGACCTACCCTGTGGTGGGGAATAGTCGTCCGAGTCCGTGTCGCTCTCGCTGCTGTCCTCCACCAGGAAGCTGGGGTAGTTCCAGGACATGTTGAGGATGCCATCTGACTCATGAAGGAGCACGTGGGCCAGCATGCGCCCGTGGCAGTCCATGACAATAACCTGTCCATCAGCAGTGCCAAACAGTACCTAAAAATGACACAACAACCCTCAGTCCCACCAAATGTCAGCCACGGGGCCCTCCTTCAAATGCATGTTGTCATTAACCAGCCATCCTGGAAATCAACTGAAAGCAAAGCAGTCATGGATGTGAAAGGGTGCCAGAATAGGACCCTGCAATCAAAGATGAATGTGAAGAATGAAGTTAAAGCACCAGAGTCTACAGGCAAGTTTGTAAAATCTGTGAGCAAGTAATGTTTCATGGTGGATGCATTTCATTCACTTTAATATGAGACATTACACTTCATTTGAACTTGATTATTACCAAAATTGAGCTGGCAGAAAGGCTACCACAGATTATTTAGTATTCTTGGATAATACAAAAACTCCTAAACCTGGTGGCAGAAAAGGTGTGCATCAGTCATAACAATATCAAAAGAAAAGACACAGCTGACCAAAGTGAGGTCCTAGCAGAGATTTCAAATGGTTCATGAGAAATAGAAAGCTGAATAGAGAAGGACAGGTTATTCAGCTGATGCATAGACAAAGTGGGAGAATGCCTTCCAAAACCAAAAAAGAGACAAAAGCAGTATGATCAGGCAGCTGGAAGGAGATTAACACAGGCCAAGGGGAAGGTAATAAGGCAACATGCTGCACATCCAGGAAGAGATGAGAAGAGCTTCCGCCCACCATTTCAAACAGAAAATGGATAATCCAAGTTTTTTCTTGTCCTTAAACAACTCCATAGCCAATCACAGACTGAAGTCAGACTGACTGGAACCTGCAATTTCCTTTTTAATAAATTCTTCTTGAGGATTTAAGAAAGTTAAGATCTTGCATATTTGATGAATTTTAAGAGAAAAATCAGGAAATAAGGACTAATAAATCCTAAAGCAATAAATGGATTAGCCAAGGCTGTTGCTGCCATCACATAATTCTGTATGAGGCAAATACACTTTAAAGCAAGTTTAAAAGCACCCATCAACTTGAAAACTAGCCAGCATTAAAAATGAAGCTCAAAGGAAGGTCAAACCTTACACTTGCTCTTCAGTCAACCACCTATTTCCAGTAAATTTAAGGTTCTAACAATTAAATGCCCAGGTCAGAAATTCACCTAGCCTTGGATCTTACCCTTAAGAATGGTCAAGTGTTTGGAGAAGAGTAAAAGAACAGGATGCACTGAGCAAGCATCTCCCCCCACACTCCTGCAGCTTTCAACAAAAAAAAACCCACAATCCCTCTTCTCTGATAATTGATAATTTCATTTGGCAACCTTTAGCTCTTTACACTGAAAGAAACACGAATAATTGTTCCCTACTTACATTCTTAACATTGGTCACAAATTGACAGACCTCTATTATGTAATTGCCTGGTCATCTCTTTCCCAAGCTGAAGAATCACGGCCCACTTAAGATCTCCATGTACACTTCTTGTTCAAAGCCTGCAATCACCCTCAGTGACCTCTGCAGTCAGAGGTCTTCTTTTCTATCTTCCTACTGAGAGGCTGTGTCAGACTCGCAGCAAGCAATGTGTGTACTGTATCACACTTATTCAACAGTAGTCTCCTAGGAAGCAATTGTCATTATTGCACTTTTGAAAGTTCAGAAAGGAAGTGTGGTTCCTTAAGCCTTAGTAAAAAACCCCAAAAAATATGCCAAAGCAAAAAAACCCAAACCAAACCAACAAAAAGAAAAAAAAACCACCAAACCAAAAAAACCCCAAAACACAAAAAAACCCAAACAACCACAAATCAAAACAAACAAAAAAAATTAGAGTTCTTTTTATGATCAACATAATGAAGGTTGTAAACCAGAATGGCAATTTAACAGAACTCCCATAAAGTCATCAAAATCTTAAGGAAAACAATGGAGTTGTTTCCCATTATCAAAAATAATTAAAAAATCTGTATCTGGCTGCCTTACTGTAATCATTACAGGTTAAAAATATTTTTGTGTTAAATCGTTGCTGGGTTAAAACAGCAACTGAAGTTTGCTACAAGCCTCAAAATACTATTCCTTAGGTGTAAGAGCAAGCATTCAACCTTTGTTCAACTCACACTATCCTCCCTTGTGATCCCTTATTCTATTCTTTTTCCACTTATATCATCACATCTCCTTTCACACTGTTCACTATTTCCACTGTTTTCACATGCATGATCAGTGCATGGCCACTGTCACTATTCATTTTCAAAACAGCCACTCTCTGATCTCAACAAAACAAACTTTTACAAAGGCAAAATCCTACCAGTCGTCACTGCTAGCTTTTCACACCACTCTCAGTCTACTAGGGATTAGTTTCTAGTTAGTCTACAAGAAGTTCTGGAACTGCAAATACTCAGAGAGGGGAGCTGAGCCTCTGTTGTTTCTGAAAATAGCAGTACAAGAGTCTGCCTCCTAAAACCCCACAGAAGCATTTCATAATTGGGTAGGAACAAAATCTTTGTATTCATCACTCAACAGTTCAGTCTCATCTCAATCCAAAGCTAATTCTTTTGAGTAACACTGCCCCCAAATAATTTAAAATTATGAAGTCCTCAGTAATTTCCAGTTCAGAACAGCTGCATGTCAGCATATTAATTCTTGCACTGGAACTTGAGAGAGCTCTTTAGCAACCTAGAAATATCAGAGGGCACACTTCATCTCTTCAGCCAGGCTGTAGGTTTCAAGGAGCAGCTGTAAGTTTCAGGGTTATTGTAGCAATACAACCTTTAAGATGAAAGCATTTATCAGCCTGATAGTCCTGCTGGCTGAACTCCTGCTGAAGCTGTAAAAATGTCTAATGGTGTTATCATCCATAACATTACTCAGGTTATAAATGCCACACTCAAGCTACTTATGTCAGATGAATAAAACTCTCTTGACCTTCAGACAAAAGGTTGAGCCACAGGATATCCCTAAAGGATCTAACAGAGAAATTAAGAAGTTACATTTTAGATACTTAAATACTTTTTTTGTGTGTGTGTTTGCAGATCTAGGAGGTCAGACAGAATGTTGAAAAAGGGAACAAGTTATAGTGGTTTGTTAACCCTTGAACACAAAAGCTAAGTGATAATAATTTAAAAAACCCTAGTACTTATTTTGAAGTGGTTCTTTGGCCCCTTGTTCTGTTCTTCTCTTGACTCATCTCTTCTCCTTTCCTACTGCTTGTTTTTACAACTGATCTTACATGTATTACCAACTGCAGAATTGCATTTGCAGAATATGGAAAATGTGATAACCCAATACCTAAAATCACCCAGTACCTTCTGAGTGTGAGTCAGTACCACAACATAAATGCAGTATGTCTTTACACAATATCACACATGACCAAGCCTACACCACAGTGAAGCTGCAACTGAATAAAGTCACACAAATGCAGGGCTCCTGTAGTGCCCAGATGTTGTGTGCTTTCAAGGGAAACTGTGGTTAACAGCACTGGGAAAGCACACATGGTTTTCCAAGTGTACCCAGAGATGAAAGGGGGGTTCAGTTCTGAAACACAAGTGTCTTAGTTCCCCATGAAACCCAAGCTTGGGGTGACTTCTATCTGTTATAACAAATCTGAATACCTGACAAACACCCTTCTCTGGAATGCACTGACCTCTTCAGTCTATGTGCTAACTTGAGGTGAGTTTCACAACCTAGTTTTGGTAAATTAATAGGTTTTTCAAGCAAAGATTTCTGAACTATCATCCATGAAAATTAGCATTCAATATTGCAACCCCCTTAAATGCCCAAGATATCAAAGACACTTCAACTAACAGTCTGAAATACACCAATTTCTAAAAGACATATAGTAAGCAAAAGATGGGGTATTTTGCTCTGAAGTATTCCTCTTATGAAGAGATTAATATTACAACAGCCAAGAAGCTAAAAATTCAGCTCAAGAGGAACAGCTTGGACATGTTGGATGGCTTTGCTACGTAAATTTCAGTAATACTGCGCCGAACTCCGCAGTTCCTGTAAGATCTGTTGTGATGCTGCAATGCTCTGGACCAGACACAGCACCAGCAGAAAGTGGTTTGGCAGCACCAAGATTCACAACGCTACAGTGGAGTGACCAAAGACCTGGTACATTGAAGGTCCAGCTCAGGAAGCCCACTGTTTTGAAGAAGTATAATTTTGTAACACCAGTGCTTTTTTGACACATAACACATTTTGCTGCTATTTAATTTGGTTTAATGTAAGTAAATAGAACTCATCAACAGTAAGAATGCTCAAACTTTATCATAATGGGAATACATATGAGAAGTAGAAGGCAGAATTATTCCCAATCTCAGGTTTTGGTTGTACAAACTGAACAGTCAATAATGTTACAGAAAGATATCGATAAAACAAGATGCCTCCCTTTGTGACATTTAGTACTAACACTGAAGGTTTCTAATGTTGCTGGTTAAACAAAACTCCCAGGAAATCTAATCAATACATTTTCAGAACAGGGACTGTCATTCTGCATCAGGGAAACAACCAAACCTTTGACTGAAGCTGAAGTTAAAGCATTAGAAGCTGGATTTGCTATAGCAGCTGGAAGAAATATAAAGCTGTTGGAGGCTACTTTAGGGTAGCACTTTGCAAGTGAGATATTCCAGTATTGTGATGCTGGAAAGCTAAAAAAAGGAACATGCATCTGTTTTACTCCTGCTGGCTTGGGATTTTTAACAGATCCTCTTGACTTTCTACAAAGAACAAACATCTGACAACTCACAAACACAAAACAACTCATAGACTCCATTAATTTCAACAGCACTAAAAATTATTCTAGCAAACTCCATCCTAGTACAATCTGGTTCTTAAAACCGCAAATTTTCACATACAGGCAGAACTTGCCTTGTAGGACAATGCAAGGTGCATGAACAGATTGGATCTAAATTCCTGAACACACTGAAACATTCTGAAAATTAATGTAATCTGTCATTAAATCTTCAGTGCTCTAATCTTCCCTAAGATATGGCTAAGCTGTCAGTAACTCCACTGAGCAATTTCTCAAGTTACTGATCTCCCTTCTCCCACAGGACAGGTTTTGGTTTTTAACATTCTCCAGGGCTGTACTTTCAAAGTTTGAAGGACTCCTCTTCTTAACCACTTGGAAACCTTACCCTTTCAGTATTTTGTTTTACTCTTTGCCTTTGTGTGTGTGTTTGGCACACACACCTGCTAAAGTCTTGGTGCCATCATAGCAGGCTGTATCACTGTTGCCACTTAAAAAATTGTCCTGCACAGCTCTGCATTCACAGCTGCCTCATTTTATGTTTTGCTTCACTGACCTTCACTTTCTCAAGATTTAGACCTATCTTTATGCTTTCTTCTTCAGTCTCTTCCCCCATCTTCCCCTACAGGAAAAACTAGGCACCTCAGAAAATACACTTTGCAAAAATGCTAATAAGGTCAACCATTTACACTGTCAGAAGAGGCTGAGCAGTTCAAGGAAGCTGAATTAGTTCTGTTTGCTCTGATTTAGCCACCTGGACAAACTTCAGTATTTATGATAGGAACAGCCTTCACAGCTGTCACCATACTGTCATCACACTAATAGAGATAAATCTATTTTGCTGATCCAAAATTAACTGAACTATAAAGTGATAAATACACAAAATGATAGATCAACCTTTTATTTATGCAGGTAGGCTTAGTAACAAAGAAAGTGCAGGGAAAATTATTGCCATTAATTATTTTCATTCATTAGTCGAACAAACGAATGTCAGTCTTGCCAAGGCTTATCTCCAGCATTCTGCAGTCCATTTAGATGTAATATTAGCATTTTGCTTGGGCTTTTCTTGTTTACTGTTTCTCCACCACAAAGCAGGAGACAGTGCAGCAAACTCCTCTTAGGATACATTAAAAAGCGAAAGTTTGTTTTTTCTCAGTGTCATATTTCTGGCTTTCCTTCTTTTTACCTCAAAATACAGAGAGAAATAAAGAAAAGCAGAGTGAGGGAGACAGCTGGTCTCCTGCTGAATACTTTTTCTATTTCCATTAAAAATTCAGTCACTGTAAAATGAATTCTTGAACTGACACAAAAAGAGACATCACTAAAATTCACATACAAGCTCAGGGGGAAAGCACTAGATTTTTCTTGACTGCCTTTATGTCCAAAAATCTTAGAAGACTGTTTCCTTTGGATGTGAGCAGTTACCAGCCCCCCCCCCCCCCCCCCCCCCCCCCATGGCTGCTACAGCCCAGGATCATTCAGCTAACCACATCTATAAACATACATACAGCGGTGATATTCTCATTCGAGGTCATTAATCCTTTCAAAAGCAGCACTGGCTGAATTACCTGCTTTCAGGCTTGTTCATTCTCTCTTTTACCAAGTCCATAGGATCTAGATAACTATTACAAAGCCATCAAATGAGAAAGCAAAGTAAATCCATCAGAGATCTCAGTGACGAATCCATTTAATAAATATTGAAATACTAAAAACTGGGGATTCAAACTGCACTGGCTTTATTTCTCTCTAAAATAGTATAATGTAGCTGAATGATTGTAAATGAGAAACAGTCTTGCATGCCACTTCAGGAGTCAAAAATATAAGTAGTCTTAAAACCAGGATCTCAAGCTATTAACTACTCTGGACATGTGGGGATAGAAGCAATTGTCCAGGCAAAGATGTTTTATGAAATGTTATATGAAAGCATTCTAGCATATCACAGAAAGACTGATTATTACACATTCTTGTAATGATAGCTGGACTAATTCTGACTTGTGTACTCCAGGCATACATATTTCTATATTCCTTCTTGACTCTCAAGACATTTTTTGAGCAAGCATCTTACAGCAATTAGATTTTTAAGTGAAGAGTTGCCCTCCTATATAATGTTCATGGCATTAATGATATGCCTCAGTTTACTTAAAATGTGAAAAAAATTATATTTGAAGCAGCATGCAAAATGAATAAAAGTCCAACAGCTGAACACCTTCTACAGAACATCTTCTGTGACAATTAATTGGACAGGACTCCAAGCCTGAACCACTGAGTTCCCACAGCAGAAATACTCTGGGATATTCTTCGAGCAGTGTTGTTTTCTGATTGCCCACAAAACTGCCAGGAAAGTCTGCCTCTGAAAACACATATTCTTCACAAACATGCAATTATACATAGCAACTAAAACAACATCTGGTGGGAAATTGCAATTAGTTTTACCAACAAACACTCAATCAGGAAAAGAAGTCAACTGATACACTTGGCAGTCTCCTGCATTATTCCCAAGTCAGGTTTTAGTTATTTCCTGAAAGATATGCTGACTGCTGAAGCTAAAATCTCATTCAGAGCTTTAGAAGTCTGAGAGTTTCTGCTGGGGTTTTGTGGTTTGGTTTTTTTTTCCCTAATTGAAAATAGTATTACTTAGAAACAAGGACAGCACTCTCAACCAGTGAAAACGCAATCCAAAGCAATTTAGAAGCAATGTCCTTGCTGTTTTGAATTTCATAACATAAAATCAAGAAGTCCCTGAGTTAAGCTATACACTGATGGAAGTTAGCTCCTCAACTTCTTCCCTCTCCTTCGAGGTCTTGGGTGCTGGCAGAGAGCAGTAACTCAGCATGGTCAGGAAATAGGTGGAATGGGTGAGGTCAAGTGTAACTGAGTCAACGTGGAGTCAGGCTGAGTAATAAACTGTTACCGAATGAGGCACTGAAGAAGAATGACTATTCTCTTAAAAAGCAAGGAAAGCAAGGAAGGATTAATTCCTTTTTAGCTTGCCAACAATCCCTCAACATCTGAACACTGACAAGAAACTGGATCCTGGACAAAGAACAGAGAGCTCAAGTTGAACACATACAGGACGAAACCTTGATGGGAAAGGTTTTGGAGAATAAAGAGATAATGTTCCTGCTTTCCTCCATTGGTATACTATCTCTTTTTGTCCAATCAATGGAAAGACTATGTGGTATCACTTTCCAAAAATATCACCTTTCCTCTGCTATTACTATGAAACTTGGCCTTTCTTTCCCAGACAAAACCTAGTGCAGAAATCCACAACATCCTCCTCAAGATTCAATCACTCTAATCCCTGTTTTCGGCACCAAGGTTTCAGACTACTTGCAGGCTTGAAGAAATCTGACCCCAAGTTCAAGACCCCATTTGGCTCCTGGTCTTCTTACTAAACTTCCAACAAATTGATGGATTAAGTACCAGTGATGATAAAGTTCAAATCAACCACACTGGCAGCTACATTTATTTTGAAGTGAAAAGACCACAATGCTCTAGATGAACCCAAGGGATCCTGGGGCCAAAGTATTGTCAGCCAAGTGGCTTTGGCAGTGGAATAATGGACTTTTCCTGAAAAATGCTGTAAAACCTTCACAGTTTGGAGAGCTTTTCCTCTGTAAGAATTACACTTTCACTCATGTGCCCTCTCTTGACCAGTTCAAAATCTGAACAAACAAAGCAATTCTCCTAACCTACATAGGACTTCTCCTTAGAAAGCACCTTCCTGCAGAAGGTTCAATTTTTTCCCTACACTGCCTAAAACACAGCCCAAGTGCATGCTGCTCCCTTGCAGAGGTGCACTGCAAAGCCTCATGCTTACTATTTGCCTCAGGGCTGAAGCATAGCACAGAGCTTTTCAAAACCACAAGTTCAAGTAAACTCCCTGTCTCAGAGAACTAAAGACTTCAGGCTATAGAACCAAATCTTCTGTACAGGTGCCAGCAAGGTGAGAGGAGAGGCAAATGACTCCTTTCTTCCTGACACCTCCCACACAGAGACTGGTCTTGTTTCTATTTGCACTCTACTTTGCTGACTCAAACATTGATGCTTCAAAAATGTAAAAACAGCACTGGGTATAAAAATGCTAAGTGGACACATTAATTGAATAGCACAAGTTTTCATCTCTCCCTCCACCTCTGGCTTGTCACTGCCATCAACATTCTTCTTTCCTGAGGGAGGCAAAGACGTGGCAGAATGTGCAGCATTTAAACTTCAGATTCCAGTCAACTAAAATAGCAATATTGTGACCTGAGAGTCAAAGGGAAAGAGTTACAAGGTGCACTATTGAGGCTGATCTGTACATCCTAGTACACCATGCTTCCACAGGGATGCAGAAATCCATTCAGGCATTTGCTTTTTGCACTAACAAACATCAAACACCCTGTCTACAAGGACGAGCAAAACATTAAAACAGTTGTATTACTCCTTTCAGACAGAGTCATTAAGAGAAAAATTTCTGTGCAAGACTCATCTGAAACAGCCCTGACACGAAACACTGCAGGAGCTGCTGAGAAAACGAGCCCTGATGCCGTCAGCCCACAAACAACCCCCATGGCACAGCTCTCATGACTAGAACAAATGGCACCATCTCGTTAGCTCTCCCAGTGCCTTGCCTCTGCAGGCTGGATGAAGAGCAACCAGGGAAAGATTAGGCAAGGCACAGATGAAGCGAGTGGGAAGAAGAAAGCACATTGAAGTATCACCTTATTGCTCTGCTCCTCCAATTACCTGCTCAGTAACTGTGCAGCACAGACCAGGCTTTCTGGCAGGAAAAATTTGTCTGGAATAAACCCACAGATAGATGCCATAGCTCCTGAAGCTGTGCATGAGCCCTAGAGGCTCCAAGGAGAACATCCTTGTTGCCTACCCTCCCCAAAACTCAAGGCAAAGCCTAAAAAGTCTTCATCTGACTACAAAAATCTGCAGTGTAGCTGCTCATTGCTAGTGAAAAAGGAAAGCACAACCAATAAATGACAACAGTGCACCAAGCTAAGTTTACTCCTTCCTTCTTTTTAGAAGCTGTATTCTCAGCAGAATGATGCATAAAAACCTACTTGAGACAAAAAGGCAAAGGAAAAACAATGCTAATACAGCTATACACTGCTATCAGAAAAAAGGGGAGAAAAAAAGAGATATCTATTATTTAGGAAATAGCACAATACAGCCTGAAAACAATATAATAAAAAGAGATGGGAGAAAGAAAGGCAAAACACCACTTAAAATTCACATTACTTTTCCCACAAAATCTGTCACTATTATGTACCATCATAAAAATCAAGTCTCCCAAGCAAAGAGCAAAAACAATGTTACTATCTTCCACCAGTATAAATATATAAAACTCTGCAAAAATATTTAAACATTTTCAGTTTATATAACCCCCCCACATATTTTGTTTACAAAAGGCTGAAATAGCTTAGTAAATATTTACAGACCTCTTAGCACAAGTACACAGAAATCATTAATTTTAATA
This sequence comes from Agelaius tricolor, assembly GCF_023055355.1. Lineage (NCBI taxonomy): Eukaryota > Metazoa > Chordata > Aves > Passeriformes > Icteridae > Agelaius > Agelaius tricolor. The sequence goes on from NW_027269261.1 coordinate 53,717,842, forward strand.
GCAAGTTTGCCACGAAGGTTTGAAATGCTTCTAAAAACAGTCCAAAATATTAGACAGTTAAGCTGTGATGGGTTTTATCTGTTTGTTTTATATAACAAATGGATTTATCTTGAAAGACAGCTGAAGTCTCCTTCCCCTGTCCTCTTTCTGCATTTTAATGCTGCTGCTCAATTATGCAGCATGCAATGCTAAAATGCTTATATGTGATTTAACCATTGTCTGCAGTCCTTGTGGCTTGAATAAACTGCCTAGTTAATTAATGACACGTCTTCAATGCTATAAAAAGCCTAAAAAGCCTCCAGCCTTTTTTCCCAGTAATCTGAGTAATTCATCCATCAATGAAAATCAGATCTTCCTCAACGACTGTATCTTACAGTGCAATTTTGAGTGGCCCTAGTCATTGTAATCATCATTTGGTAGCCTCTACAATCCAGAATTGCTGGGAGAAAACAATGCATTTTTATATGTTATAAGACACAAAAATACATATATATATATAAATACATATATATATTTTAATATATATAAGACACAAAAATACAATTATTCCCTGGCATCTTTAAGGCTCCTTTATGTGAACCTATAAATCCTTAATAGGAACAAGAATTATTTGAATAAAGACCAAAATAATTGCTTACATTTTCAAATTTTAAAGGCTGTAACCTTTTTCATTTTGTCCTTCTGTCTCTTCATTCATAACAATTATGGTAAATAGCTACCTTCCCCATACTGCCCCAGTTGCCCCTTTGTAGCTCCTTTTCATCATTCTGTCAACTCATTAGAAGGCCATCTTTAAGACTTTTTTCCACAACTCCAGATGCCTGAGAATAATTAAACTTGACCAGTGTGACTACCATAACAGCAAGGACTGCCCAAATTAAATGTGTGCTACAGCACCTGAATAAAACCAAAGCAGGAGGGTGAGTGGGAGCACAAACATCTCATTTCAGAGCCACAGGCAAATGCAGATGTAGGTGGGAAGGCAACAGCAGGGCCCAAACAGATGCAAGATTTTCAAACACTTATAAATTCTGTGGTTTTAAGCTGTGTTCTGGAAGCTAGGTAAGGCTACTATCCTTACTTTCAGCTTAGGAGCTATTGAAAACACCATTCCCTTGAAAAGGTAGTAGCAACTGCAAATCATAGTTCACAGATGAAAACAGGGGATCCAAAAGCAGACTGTACTAAAGGGGATTTATTAGGTAAAATTCCTGCCAAGGACTAAAGCCATACCAAAGTCAAGAACTCTGAGAGAGAAGCTCATGAAATACCTGATGCCACTGATAACCATTTGACAGCATCTCTTGTTAATCAGCTCCTACTGCCCTGATCCTGTGCAGGGACACGTATGGCACCGTGTGCTGTGCCAGCACAGGGATGTCACCCCACCCCACTGCTGGGCCCAGGAACAACACACATCCCCTTCTTCACGTGGAGCTCCCTTCTGGCTCCACCCTGATGCACTGCAGGCAGGGGGAAGGAGCTGAAGCCTGCCCTGCCTCCTGCTTGTCATGGAACAAAGATGCTGCTGAAGCGTCTCTGCGGTTGCCATGGGAATAGGATGGCAAGTGCTGGGAGCAGGAGTGAGTAACAGCTTAGAAACTGCCTCCCTGCACAGCTACTGCAAGCTGCACGAGACTTCCAAAACCACAACATAGAGAGCTCCTGCACGCTGCTTTGTGTTTGATACCATGCAATTCATCTGCTGCTGCTCTCTCTGTTCTCTTCCAGGGCATTACAGGACCTTTCAGTGCACAGGGTATCTGCTCCTAACACGGTGCTGGCTTTTCTGTTTCACCAAGAGCATCATTTTGTCTGATCAGGCACAGAAGAGGCTGAACCTTGGGGCTTGTATTTACACATTTTTAGTACTGCTGCATGTTGCATCGCAATGGGATCAGGTACAACAGTTAATGTCATACCCAGCAGGATGCAAATCAAATTAGCCTGCTTGCTTATATACTTATTTTCAAACCAAACCAAAGGAAGTATGCTGGCAAAGTTCATATATACCTGTATGTATACATACATATATATACACACACATAAAAATACACACACACACATATATAAACACACATATATATATATATAGATATATATGTGTGTATGTGCGTCTGTGTATACATATATGCATAACTGTCATGTCCTAGCCAAACAATCCTGTCCAGTCCCTGAATTTCCACAAATAAAAGCTTACAACAGGAAAAAGGGAGGGGGGAAAACCAGAAATAGGCACTTACACTCACAAAAGTCTAATAATTTGTACTAGCAGAGAAGCAGGGAACAAATATAGGTTACTAGCATCTCCTGGGATATCCAGGAATTAAAATACATTAGTTCATTTTCATTGACGGTTTCCTCTATTGGAAAGTGATTTCCCTTCTCACACACAGAAACAGTAACAGCAACAACCCCAGGGAAGTTCAAGGAGTTACACTATATTGCTATAAACAAAGGGATAATGCTCTACAGTTCCCACCCAGTTCTCTGACACTTTCTCCATCATGAAGAGAGATAATCTCTTTAATGAGTTAAATATAGGGAGAAGAAGAGGGAAAGGGTGGCCTGAGGGCAGCAGTTGTTGACAGAAGAATATCACTGCAAGCTCAGCAAACACACAGGAAGGGAGATAAAGCACTGGAAAGATGTTTTGTATGACTTGTGGGTTTAGGGAAAATCCTCAATTACTTATTGACATTGCTTCTATAATTATAAATAAACCCTTTGGTTAGACAAAAGTGAAGCTCTTCTCACTTATGAAGTCCTCAATCTGCTTGGTATGTACACTCCCTCTTGGAAAACAAGCATGGGAAAATGCCACAGAACTGTCTCAAGACAGGACACAGCCTTCTCTGATATTTCAAATTTATTTTTAATTTCATGTATACTTTTCATCCCTAACATGATCGTAAGTGAGCCTGCTCACCAGAAAAATACTCCACATGACTCCTATAGCCTCTTGCAGCCCTGAAAAAAAACTTTTAAAAACTGCAAGGAAAGTCCCACTCCTGTAATCCCATCCATCCAAGTTTAACACAAGAATGGCACTCTGCCTGAGAGACAGACAGCCCAGTCTTATAAAATCTTCCATTTGTACATCCCCAAGAGCCCAATGGGGCCACATCTTGGCTAGATAGGAGCTCTGGTTCTAAGGTACAGGAGGAGGAAATGCCTGAATGAGTGAGACTACAGACACACTGTGAGGTGAGAAAACTGACTTCTAGTCCTCTGAACTAAACATGCAGAATCACATTCAAAAGGCCTATGTATAGAATTGGCTGAAGAAGCCCTCAGCTCCAAGTCCATACTCGAGATCTGGGTGTGAACTACAGCAGAAATCTGCCGATGACCTTCAGGAGAAGTTCATCTGAGAGAGATGATGCTGAGGGAAAGCACTGCAGTCAACCATGTGACTCAAAGTAAGTTTGTCCCCAGCAAACAAGGAGAGCTCAAAAAACCTGAAAAACAACTCAGCCACAAGAAGAATGGTAACACTCTCTTCCTAAAAGAAAATGCAGAACAATTTTGGCTCGTATTAATAAAATCAGCCGATAACCAGGGCAGAGTATGTACCACATCAGTTAAAAGATACAATTATATGCTCAATTTCAGCAGGACTGTAGTCCACCCTGGCCACCTCTGTAGCTCTCATCCCATCTCTACACATTAGCCACTACCTCAAAGGTGCTTTACTTCAAGCACAGTAATGACACAAACCCAGAGGCCATACACACTGTCCAACAAGATGATGGTGCCAATATTGCAGCTCCAGTCTTTCCTTGTCCCCAGCAGAAAGGTGGTGGTAGGAAATTACCCTCCTCTTGCAGAGCTGCCACACAGCCATCCATAGCAAGGAGTGACAGCTTACTGGTGCTGAATATACAGGAGAAAAGATGGAGGAGACAGGAGAAACCACCAGGATGCATGCAGAAGGGAGTGAAGGAGAAAGTCGAGAGAACTGAAGAGTGAAGTGAACAGACACACTACACTGAACAGATTTCTATCAGGATAATAGAAACATGATACTGAACAATAGAATCCCCCAGAAATGTAAATTTTAAAGATAATTGTGTTAAAGGTCACGGGACCGTGGTGTATAATACTTTCCAGGAATACTTTCACCAGCAACCTTCAAGGTGCCAGAGGGGTAACAAAAAGAACAGTAGAAAAGTCTAAATTTAAATGCCAACATTTATCTTTCAGTCACTGTACTGACAAGCAGAGTACATTAAGCAATAGGGAAGATGCTGAAGCTACTGTAGACTAGAATAGTACTCTGTTCTCATTTGCACACATACCAATCAGGAGAAAATTTGAGTAAGGCAATAAGCTAGTAAGGGTATCCATTTCCATAAACATTTATTTATGTATAATGTATGCAACGTCCTTCCCCCCCGTTTGCTATTTTTAATTTGAACTGAGCATAGTCTCTCACCCAGCACCTCTGTGATTCATGTTTCCTCGTGCCTCCAGAGGCAAGTACATCTAAATATATTTTAGAAGATCACTTCTTTCCACCAGCTCCAGGGAATAGTACAAAGATCCATCATCACTTAACATGCAAACCCCTGCAAACCACATAGTTAGGGAGAACTGTGCAGAGCAACATCAAACTCGAGGCTGGTTTGGGTCTCTATTTCAGTGAATTTGTCAGCAGCAGAGTCTGTAAGTCAAGCAAGTCATTTTCACATAGCTGGAATTGGCCATTATGTTCGAAAGCATTTATCTGGACACTGAACAAGTGTTTGTTTCCTGGAATAAGCACTTATGGAGCATCCAGATTAGAAAGTACAAACATATTGGCTAAACTGAATTAAAGGCAGTCAGCCACTCCAAATTAAACACTCAAGTGAAGATATTTCCAAACACAGTAGCAACAACTGAGCATCACACAAATGGGGTAGCCTCATGTTTAAAACATAGGACTGAGAGCTATTAGATCTTAGCTTCCCCTCCTACTTGTGCTGCTTGTCTCTTCCTCTTGATCTCAAGTAAATTATTTATTGTCAAGATTTACATTTCCCTAGATTCAAAAAGAGGCAGGCAGGCTCGCTGGCTTTAAAAAGCAGTATTGCAATAATTAATTCATTATTCTATGCAGAGTACTCTAAAATTATTAGATGCTGCTGCAGAAATGTATATTATTAGTGATATTATATTTCACTAGCAATTCCCAAAATAACTCTACCTTGGATGAATTTATAGTATTCTAAATTGAGTGGTACCTTGAGTCTTGAACCAGAATCTTTTCCATGGTGGTGTAAAATGAAGGAAGGAAAACAATCCAGCTGTGATCCTAACAGGGTTTCTCTTGGCACTATTCTATGGCCATCATTTCCTTCAGCACTGCCTTATACACCCATTCACAACCACAGTGGCAGCAAGCATGAGGAAGGAAAGACCAATCCAGTCAGCTCAGCAGTGAAAGGCAAGGGAGCAGTGTAAATCCTGCAAATGAAACCAGTGCTCCTGTGCTCCAGCCATGCTGGAAATGCTGCTGTGTCCACTATCATATAATTGTTCAGAAAAATAGTAAAGAACATTTTTTTAACTGGCTTTTTCAAAGCTCAGCAAAACTTATTCTTTTAAATTTTATTTGCATAAGGTTGAGACATCTCTTCAACACTCAATTACATACATGTCCTTATGTGAATGCAAAACATAACCATATGTGCTGCTGGAACTGCTTCTGCTGCAAGTGCAGACTGGACAAACCTACACAGAAATGTCCAATCAGATGTTTAATAGTCCAGGCTGTACCTCTGCTCAAATGCAGAGATAAGATAGCTGTAACAATAAATTAAGGCTACAATTAACAGATTCCTGTCTCAAACAACTAACTTTGAATAAGACCGTGTGTGAATGAGGGTGAAAAGTGATGACAGGGAACTTGGTACACTATCATATTCACCTAATAACAACAACAGGATTAACCAAATTTTCATTATCAGTGGGAGCAGCAGTTTTGATGGAAACTGATCTTACCACGTGACCATTTTACTTCGTAACTTTTTAAGAGGTGTATTCTATAGCACAACAATGCAACCCAAGCAACACCCCTAAATGCCCCATTTTCATTACCTGTTGGTCATCTGGAGTCCATATGCCACAGGTGATCTGACTCTCCAAGTTTATTTCTGAAGACCAGTGTCTTTGTCCACTGACTGAACCGACCAGCACAAATCCATCTCTATAGGAGATAAGTGCCTGAGTCCCATCATGGCTCCATGTGAAGTCGCTTACCTTAACATATCAAAGACAAGAAAATAGATATATGAGCCATGTAGGATTTCTTTTGCTGTTTTAATAAAAGGCAGCAGTGCACAGAATGAGACAGGTCAATTATTAACCCAGATGAAGCTCTGATGTCATGCCTACTGGAGAAAGCACTGTGCTTGCCAAGTGCCTTTGTGACAATTCTTGCACGTTCCTTTCAATAAACAAATGTTTCATTTTCTCCTGTGCTTTTTGAAAGGTACAAAGTCTCATTCCTTGCCCTCTTCATTTGGCTTCTCAGGAGCTGATCCCTCTTGGCTGCAGAGAAAAAATGCATACCAACCTGTGCCCCACGATCGTTCACGAGCTCCACAGACCATCTGCCTTCGTATTGTATCCAAACAAATATTCCTCCATCTGCATCGCAGGTTGCTAATTTCTGGAATGGTTCATTCCACCTCACCAGCACAACCTTAAAAGATTACAAACAAAACCAGCATTACTAAAACTGCATGTTGTGCTAACAGTTATTTAGCAAGAACCAGTTAAACAACACTGCCAAATAAATATCATTGCATTTAAACCCTAAAGAAGCACAAAATAGCAATTTTCGGCCCAGCATTAGGCACCTCTCAAGAACAGCTGGAATCATTTTGCCATGGTTGTCAGGAAATGCACAATCTCTCACTGTCAGGCCTTTTTAGAAGGCACTGCACACTTTCAATAAAATCACAGGGAGCACTGGAACACAGGACTCCATTATAGAAGCTGCAAACAGGAAGCCCTGCACAGATTATCCAACACTCCCTCAAATGATTCCCCCACTGTAATCTCAGAGACTGTCAGACTCTTCAACAAATCATCACCTCTTGCTGACTTCAAATAAAGTGGCATGCTCTGCACACAATTTAAATACTCATATTCAAAACAACCCCTGAGAGTCTCAAATTATTAAAAAATAGAAATTTCATACGAAAGTTGCTTTGCTACTGAGTGCAGAAGGAATACAAAGCAGCTTTAGGTTCTTCTCTCCACATTAGAGCTATCTGAGCTTTTCTGGAGAACCTAATAAAGTCTAAACCAACCAATTGCTCTCTCATTTTTAATTAATACCAATTAAAAAAATACAGTATCTCTCGAGACCTCAGTATAAAACTGAAAAAAGCATGTCATCCAAGAGCCTGAAGCAAAAATTAGCAATTAAACAATTTACCTTCTGTTAGTGACTTTTTCTTAAAAAACATTTTTTCCAAATTAGTTTTATTTCAAAAAACCATTTTTTCCAAATTAGTTTTATTTCAAAAACATGCAGATATATATGGGACACTTACATTCACACACAAGTAAATTCCCCCCCAGCTATTTTACTGAGACAGAGTATGCAAACAAAGTAAACATGTATTAAATACTCAATTAGTAGAGTGTCATTTCAACTACTTAATAAACATCCAGCTGTAATGACACTTTTTCATAAAACTAAATAGATAATTAATCATCTAAAAGCAACAAGCAAAATTTTCCTGAAATATATTTTGCTGTTTACAGAGAGAGACTGATCCTCCTAAAGATTCCAGTCCCAAGATGAGATCTAAGTAGACAGACCCTTCCTGCTTCACAAAGAAATCAGCATTCATTTTCAGAACTAGGATATAGATGTGCATACCTAAAATCTAAACTTGACAGCTGAGGGATGATCTTACACTTATTCAGAGTGTCAAGGTCACAGCTCAAGAATGTGTCTACCACTGGAGCTGACCAGCCTGGAGCATCCACCCTTGAACTATTAAACAACCACAGGAAAACCATTTCTTTGTTCATACATAAAGCTTATGGGGAGAAGCAAGTATGACAAATGACCTCTCTGTTGTTACACTGCTTAGACGAATCCCATTTGAGATTTTGCAGAAAAACACTGGCTTCTACTTAATATAACCTTGCAGCTGCACTCTAAGTCACTAGTCCTGTTTCCAGCTGGGCAAATTATACAATGCCCCTAGATGGATTATATCACACTCAGCTTCTAAAAAAAATTCTTATGTTGGAAGAGCAGTAAATAAAATATTCCATTATAGCAATGCAAGCAGATGCATTTTGTTGGAGGTTTCATTCTATCCCTTCCACCTAAACAAGAATAGCACAGATTTGTCAAAATTTTGTTTTCATTTTGGTATAAATCAAATCCACAGAGCCATAATTTCATTCACCCTGAGGCAAAATGCAACAATGAAGTAAGTGTACTTGCCAGCAATGCCTAACAGTATTATGAAAGAAGTGAAGAAAAACTCAAGGATAACATTGAAAAAAAATCTTCATCTTTAAAAGCTGGGAGCTGCTGAGGCTAATGATGACCATTAATGAGTGGAAAGTACTTATCATCACCAAAACACCAATCTTTCGACACTTAAACACTGCTCATGTTTCACAGATCACACCAAATGAATTCTGCATCAAACCAGAATGAATTGCTGGACAAAATTTAGGAAAAAAAAGAAAACTAGTTGTTCAAATAACATGAATGCTTTAGCTAACATCATTAAGAATGCTACTGCCTGTCTTAAGATTGCCCTGTTCAGTCTGGCAAAGATTTGAGATAAACACACTATTTTATAAATTAGACACACAAGCTGACTTTGTAATATGAATTATGGGCAAAGTGACAAGAGTTACTTTGTTGTGTTTTGTTTCTTTTCTATTTTAAACAGGAATCTTGTTAAAACTTGAAAATTTTAATTCAGATTCTGTACAACCTGTCTTTTGTTTAGACTTGATAAAATATCCAAGAGTACATTTGAATGTAAACAAGATTAACTAGAGCCTCCATCCATCTCAATTAGATACAAATTAGTAACTTCCAAAATAAACTTATTGCTTTATAATGAGAAATGAAAGCAAGACAATGATTTTTCTATACCTTCTGATAACAGCTTCATAAGGAAGCAAATTTGTAATTTGAAAATTCAACCCATTTAAACACAGAGCAAATATTATTTTATGAGGTCATTTTAAAGATGATGCTGTAATTTACATTTAACATCTGGCTACAGGTGCTGAGTCCACAACTGCTTTGAGTATTTCCAATTTCATGTTAGACACTTAGCATGCTGAAGAAGAGATAAAGAAAGGAAGGATTGCCCCGAGTATTAAGATGACTTTTGGCTTTTATGTTGGCTCAAATGTAAAGCATATGAAAACATGTCCCATTGATAGTGCACTTAAATAACGCATAAGCTTGAATTACCCCTCTACAAAGAGGAATTTTACTGCTAACCCATAAATGCAAAGATATCATTACTTTCACTAACAGCTTCAAGTCACAGAGGACCCATTTCTACTTCTGCCTTTATGGTTCTCTGCTTTCTACTTAGCATCTTCACACAGGTATTGAAGGTCTGAACTGTTTTATCTTGTACTCAAAAGAGCAAGAATGTTGGTACACAAAAGTAAGTTGTCTGGGGACCATTTGTGGTCCACACAGCCTTTCTATATTGTCCAATTATTTTTGTTTGCTGGTTGGTTGGTTGTGGGTTTTTTTAATTCTATAAAAACACAAATTGTGCTTGTTCTACTCTTGGAAAAAAAAAAGTATCACAGGTATTAATCAGCTTCTAAACAACTGTCTTACACAGGATAGGATCTCTCATGAATAAAACTTGGCCTGAGATATTAAATACAATGTAAAGGCCAACAATTTGCCCCTAAACAGGATGCTTTCCACAAAGCTGTGAGCTTTTGAGTCAGCCCTATGTTTTCTTTGAGCTCCTTTTTATACAAGGAATAGTGGTAAAATATTCGTTTTAAAAGTTCAGCATTCAGGACCTTCAACACCTCTGGTTTAATTACCAACTTGATGTTTAGGAATTAAATTTAATTAATCCTAAATGTGCTAGAAAGTCTACCCAAGAACTGACTGCATACTTTAATGCTGCAAACAATTATCTATTTAAGATTTTAGACAAGAAATTTTGAGTAACTGTAGTTTTGGAGTAGCAAATGTGTGAGTTATAGCAAATGTGATCTCTTCCCAATGGAAATCAGGTTTGATAATCGAAATTTATTACATGCTATTGAAACTTTTAATAATTTTTTCACATTTTTCTAACACAATACAAGACCACTAAAATCCAAAGCATTTGGAGAGCTTTTGTTATTCCTAATTTCGATACGGTTTTTGAAGGAGATAATTGAAAATATGACCCAAATCAGTTTTGCAAGAGCAGAAGTCCTTTATCTAGAATACCACACAACAGTCATTACTGAAATCTTATTTCTGTACATACAGTACATAATTGCTAGAGAAGAGAGGGACAAACATCTACAAAAAAATAAAAGAGGTATGTAACTAGGGCAATTAGTTCCTAGAGTTCCTTACCAAATTTAGATAGATTTTATTATGGATGTACTGTAGTGAGTCACAGTGACTCATTTTTTCAAATCTCTGATCCTCCATCCATTTTACTGGGGAAAGGCATATGCTCTAAAGATAGAGGTCTTCTCCAGCATTCATTTTCACATATGCTATGGATATGTGCTTGCAGATGGACTGCCACAGCAATAGAGAGCAGAGAATACTCCATGCCAATGTTTGATTACTGCCCAATTTGCTACACCTGAAGTGCCACATTCCTGTATCCAGCATGAGCATTTCTGCAATTACAAGTGAAGTTGACATCTTTGCACAGTGCCCAGGATGAGATGCATTCTAACTCCACTGAGCATATGGAATAGCTGGCCTTTCCCTCCCCAGATAAATCATACTACATTTCTAATGCTATTGAAAGTTATTGACATAGTTCCACCTTCCAAGCAGTGGCAGCACGAGACCTAACTGTTTCCAGGACAGAATAACAAAGGAGATCAGGCTATTGCTTACAGAAGCCCAGTACAGTACTCAGTCTATCCAAAGGCGTCTTCAAATCCTAAGCTTTTAGGAAAGTACTCAACTTTTTAAAGGAACATATAAAGGTTGAAAAAAACACTGACAAAAGGGGTTGGACAATCTACCTGGAATCACTAAGCATCACCTATTTGCTTTATCAAGTAGTCCTGTCATGCAACTCCCTAATAAATACATTGGTCTTTAGTCATGGATACAACTAAGGATAAATATGTGCATACAGTAGGTGCAACACACGGGCACACATTACAGTTTATTACTGGGCACAGAGCTGAAAAAAATCCCTAAGTGTATCTTCTAAAGAAAAAAGATGGGTGGGGAGTGGGAGCAGAAATGGAACACAGAAGTACAAGAACCAGAGAAAACACCTTTACGTGCAGTAAAGGCATTTCAGTGCCTCTCCCTCCATTGTACAGAGAGATACAGCTACACATATATACACATATATGTATATACATCACATACCTATAACATGGGTATGTGCATGAATACACATCCCTATCAATGCTTGAGGAACCTGTGCCAGCTTTGTACATTCACTAGCTAACTGTAGCTAATTAAGTAAAGTGGCTTTTTGTAACTAAAACATAATTTGGAAGTTGGAACAGGCCCCCAGAATAAGCAGTAGAGTTGCAGTTAACGAGCTATTGCTTCTCACCATACTTTACCTATAACCAATATTTAGCTCTAAATGGTTCTGCAAATGTTTTGTTCAATTAAACATTTAACTGTCTTTTAAATATTAGTATTTTTTAGCATAAAGGTTCTCTAAGTTTTCTCTCTCCTAGTTTCTCACACTGCAGATTGTTTGCAATTGTTCTTACTTTCACCTTCCCTTATGACCTTTATTTTTGTGCCATTACAATAATGTCAGGATAATTCTCTCCATTCAAACTAATTCAATCACACAAAGAGCATCAAGCAAGTATTTCTCCTCCTAATAATACCAGACAAAAAAGCAGCAGATGTGTTAGACAGCAAGCTGGCATCACCCATTTTTCCTATCCTCCTTGTCTTCTATTGCATTCTCTAATGATACACTCCCTATCTCTCCCACACCTGCAGAGCTCTGACTTTTTGTTTCCAGTGACATTACAACCGGATGAAGTGCCTCATTTGCATATGGAGCTGTCACCTTCCTAGGTATGATACCCATCAAGGAATTATTATTACTAAGAAACTACTACTATTAATAACAAACATTGAGCTGCAGCTAAAGAATGGCAAATCTGTAATGGCATTTACATTTCTTGAAAAAAATTGCCAACTCACAATAGGGGCTGCAGGTTACAGAGGGTGTAAATGAATGGCAAAGAAGCTCTGGGAGACAGAAAACACCAAAATTCAAAATTCTTCATATTTCTCTAGACTAAACAATAAAAGTGAGCTCTCCTCCTAGAAGGGCTGGAGCAGCCTCCAGATGTCTGAGGGACAGATGTCATGTAATATTCCCTATCCCTATCCCTCAGGATAAGCTTTGGTCAGTGGTGCCCTGTGCCGAGGGCACAGCAGCTGCTCACAGCCCCCAGGGTTCAGCTGCTGCCACTGGCACAGCTTTGCACTGCCACTAGTACATCCTGTATCCCAGGATCCTACATTTTCATTGAAAGAGGTGTATTATCCTGCAGCTGCTGTCATCTTGCTTGTTCTGCTCTTTGAAAAGGAGTTTCAATTCTTTTATTTTTCTTTTAAGCTTACAATCTGATTTCATGGTATAACATTGTCAATAAGCTAAGCATGTCACCTGGGGACTTTGCCTTGCGCTAAATGAAATCAGAGGTAAGGCTGGACCAGAAAGAAAGTGCTGACCTTAATGGACATGAAAGGTCCAACCCTGTACCTTCTCCTGACCACAGACTTCTCTGTGGCTTTCATGTGAAACCCTACTCCAAATCCCTAACTCAAACACCTCAGGTAAAGCTCTGAAGTTAAGTTCAATGTGGGATACATCAGCTCTGTGCCATTTTGTTAGACACACTTCCTCTAACTTTTTCCCCCTTTCTCCTTGGTGTTTGCTTTCATAATGCTCAGGGCACACCAGGCTAACAAAGTCTGGGATCACCTGTGGATCTGCAGAAGGAGAAGGGGCCAGGTAAAGAGCAGTGCAGCTCACCAGGAACAACCCTCTGAGTATGTGCAGGGGAGGTATCCATTCCCCCAGCGCTCACTTACTCTGTGTGTCAGTGGCTGGTAGCCTCTGCAAGTAACAGTGTGGTTTTTGCTCACCCTCTGGGAAGAATGTTGATGCTCCCCAGCAAGTTTTGTTAATTTGCTTTGCAGATGAATGACGAACACACCTATTTTTAAAAGGTATCTTGAGGTTGGCATCCAACCCACCACATATACCTATTTTTGAAAGGAATCATATGGTTGGCATGAAATCCCTAATGGATGCCAGTCTGATCTTTAAAAGCTTGAGGAAACTATTTTGGCAAATAGACAATGGCAAAAAAAAATTCTTTTGAGAGTTGTTTTGAGGAAGGAATGCCTTTAGTGTAAGATGTTGTCTTAAAAATACCTAGACTGTCAACATCTCACTGAATACATTTAAGGGCCTTGACAGTAAAGTGCCAAGATGAGGACTCAGAAAGGCTCTAAAGCTTTACACGTCTCCTTAAGTGATACACTTCATTTTAAGAAATACACCCTCCTCAATGTCTATTAGTCCCAAGGATTTGCCACATAACTATTTTATTTGTTCACAGAACACAGAATGTGTTACGGTATCGCCTACTTCAGAGGAAAACAGGCCCAAGACTCCTCACAGGTACCAAACAGAAAGTATCATGCTCCTATGAATGAAGTGGCTCACAGTTCTAAAGGAATTCCTCTTTTCACTTTGGATTCACCACATTTAATTGTGACTTCAGAGAACCACAGTTTTGTGGGACATTAAAAAAAACCCCACACCAACAGAAATTTGCTGTATCCAAAGTATATCCCATACATATGTTTGGGGAGCAGAAGATTTGACAGGTCAGAACAGAAGGTTGGACGTGAGAAAAATAACAGGTGATATGAATATAACATGGATGAGAAGATGTTGGTATCTAGCTACTGGTTCTCAGTGGGGTAAGTTTAACTATTCCTTCAAGGGCTATTAAAGAAAATAGTTGGTGATAATCTGAAGGAAAATAATTAAGGCATGAAAAATTAAGACTTAGTGACCTATACGCACAAGATAGCTGCACACTCTTATGTTCTTGAAAGGGAAACTGGTGGAGGTCTGCTCTTCTCCCATCTTGCACACAACAGTGTGACAGTGAGAAGGTCTATGGTGTGCTTTTGACTCCTTTCCCTTTACAGGGATCCTCAAGTCCCAAAAGCTCTTTCACAGAAAAGACAGCTGTTTCCACAGAAAAACAGTTTTAAAGTTAAGCCACACTCAGTTCCATTGAGGCAAATTCCTTTACAGCATGCACATTCCTACCACTGTCTCTTGTCAATGGTCATCCTGTACTTGGGCTGTAAGATATGTCTGTTTAATTGCCCATACATACTCCATTTAAATGCAAGGGTAAGTCCAAGTTAAATAAAAATGAATCAAAACTGAATGTTGGGAAGAATGACCAAAGGATAAAATAGTACTTTCATTGCCTTCCTCTGTAAGAAAAAGATTTCACTTTGTTGTAGCTTCCAAACAGATAAAACACTGCAATAAATAATGCAGAGACAGCTATTTTAGCTCAAGATGAACAACCATTTTGCTATAAGATCAAAAGACCAAAAACAATATTGTTCCCCCTCTTTCTAGCAAATCACCGATGAGCACCATTAGGAAAGGTTAATTCCTGTTAAAATAAGACACATGCAATAACTGTGCTGAGCTGGAAGTTCCCTGGGTTTGAGCATTTATGGTGAGTATTTTCCCACAAGAAAAAAAAAAGGCAGTAGATTTAAAATCTCTGGTATTTAGTGTACACTAAATTAAAAGTACATGAGTCTAATGCTCATTTAACTAACATCTGACAAAATTACATTACAGATGGTAAAAATCAGGACCATTTCAAAAACCTAAACATTTACATTCACTTTTGGACTGAGTACGAGAAGCTCATTATAAATGAACCTTAAGAACAAAAATAACGCTCACTGACATCCACCAATGCCTCATCAGGGCTATATGAATTCAGAGTCCATACACATCTTTGTTAGAAGTTTTGAGGGAAGAAAAAATCCAACCAAAACACCCCAAGCATAAAGCAGATTTAAAATACTTACTATCTTTTTTTTTTTTACTGGCTAAAAATAGAGAAAAATATTGGATGCCGAGATAGAGAAACCTTGTAAGAGAATCTATGGCTTTTCTTGTCTCTCTTCCTTTTAAAAATACCCAAATATCCACCTCCTTAAAAAATCCAAAAAAATTAAAGAGGAAACAGATTAACAATAAACACTACTGAAAACCATTCCAACTCTGAATCAACTAGCTCTGCTCTACTTTCTAACAGCATCTACTTAAGAATTCCTGCACTATCTTCCCACCTTGTAAATGGTATTTGTTCAGGAATATCCCCAGGGCAATGTATTGCTGCAAAAAGCCAGTGAAGTGACTATGACAGACAGACTCTCCCTTATACTCAATCTCCCCAATTCAGTGGCTAAAAATTCCTGATCAAGTGTTCATATAATAGTGAAATATAATTTTATAACTTTACATGCATATATTAACCGAAAAGAAATTATTCAAGAAGGAAAAAAATAATCTACTAGGAAATTTTAAAATTTTAAACTCTTAAAAATGTAATATAAATTCTGTTATATAAAACTGTGCTAGTTAACAAGAGGAAGGAGGTAACATAAATTCTTCACTTTCTGGAGTATATTCTGAGAAGTGCCAGAAAAATAATGGTGTCTCACGACCACACACAGAGGATCTGCCCCTATCAAATACACTAAGTCTGTTTATCTCAAATATACCAAGGTGACAGATAATTTTTTGCTCATCAGATACTCAAACTCATACAGCACAACAGTTAAGTAACATTATTCCAGGTTTCTGAATATCATCATTATATAATGACATTTTATAATCAGAAGCTGATCAGTGACTATCTTCAGGATTTTACAGGTTAGAATGTAATTTAGCTTGAACTTGCTTAGATTAAATCACTGTAAAGGTCCATCAAACAAGCCTTAGATAGAACCTGACTGCAGCACAAAATTCATGCAAGTCCTCTCCAAGGAGATGAACTTCACTCCTTAAGAGATACAGTAAAAACTTGATTTTTGTCAGCCATGTAAACAGAAAAGACCTTAAAATTCACAAGGAGCATCTGAGAGTGTTGTCCAAGCATGATTATTTCCCCAAGAGCTACAATACTTCAGCCTCAGTTATTTTTTTCAAACACAAGGAACTAAAAATAAACCAAACTTCAGCAGAAGCACAGATCAGCTCTCCAAATCTAGTATAATCTCCCAGGTGATAATAGCTGGGCACTAATGTAATTAAGCTGAGTTATAAGGTGGATTTGAGACAGATGGTACAGCTGGGCACTTCACTGCTGGAGTGGGACTACTTTGCTATCTGAAATGCCCAATTATTGTTATCCCAATCATCAAGCCCACCCATATGACCTCTGTGTGAGTTACACACCATTATAGAACATTTCTGTCCACCTGAGGAATGCTGGTGACCTTTTATTAGTCACAGATACTGAGAAAAGAAAGCAATTATATACATTTTTATTGGACTGCCTGGATTGTCTTTGTGTGACTCATGGAGACTGTGCATCCCTAATCCTTTTGTGAGACTGAGGAAACTCCACCTTGAAACTGTTATTATATAAACATGTTATTTTGCAAAGGTAGGACACCTGCTTTGACTTCCAGCACAAGGCCACACCTGAACCCCATCTGCTGGCTGCCCCAGTGGGGTCACTCATACGAGGTTCAGCTAGTGGTGTTTAGGACATGTAAACAGTTGTGTTTATCAGCTATTGAAGGGACTGTATAAATGCTGAGATGGACATAGAGAACAAAGTGGAAAATGAAATCGTGTTACTTCCAAGAAGGACAATATGAGGGAGGGAGCAGTCAGTAAAACAGGGAATGCAGAAAGGGCAGAAAAGTCACTCAGCACCTTCACCTCTCAGGACAGAAAAGTATAAAGAGGAGAATTAAATTAACAACACAATAACTAAAATTCCCAATATTTACATGCAAGACATTCACTTTAGCATATTAGAATAAATAAGACAACAGATACCTACCAAGAATTATTTTCTTAATATATACACACATATATTGCCCCTGTGGAGGCTCTGATTCAGGCTTGAGACACGCTGGTCCACTTAATTTGCAATAATATGATACAAACTTCTGACAATGTGAATACCAGATAAAGAAATGCCATACTCTAGGAAATGCCAAATAGCAGATTTTCAAAATGCTATCCTTGCTTTGGCCGGCCTGCAATTCTGCACAGACCGTTTTCAGAGCAAACCTCTCTTAGGAAGTTTTATCTACATTTGCTATTTCTCCGTGAAATAAAAACTGTATCATGATTCAGTTGGCCAAGTGACCAATAATTTCCCTTGCCTGACTTTCCAGAGAACACAAGGGAGCTATAAATACAGGGTTAAATTAGTTACTTGGACAGGCAAAGTGGACAACCCCAGAAAGCACAAATCACTGCTATTGTTTACCACTGTGGCACACAGAAGTCTCAACTAAAATTGACCCCCATGTTGTTGGAACTGTACATGTTATGATCAAGCCTTTGGAGATTTTAGGCTTGAAGACAAAGCAAAAACCAGGCTAGGGAAGGTTTGCTCTACAGAACTGTAAAATTACTTTTAGCCTCAAGAGGGGTGAACTATAGGTTGGGAATGTAATCCCTGGGTTGTAGGGGTCACCGTGACACTGTCAGAGTGCCGGCAGGAAGGGTGATAGGTAACACATATCTAAGGACAATATCACACCTCATCTAACGCAAATATTAACAAATGTATTGATTACCAGCGGTTCAAAAAGCAGTTTTCAAGGAACTGAGGTAAAACTGACTTGCAGAGACCAAAGAGCAGCAATATTCAACCTTAACAACCCGACCAGTAGAGGAACCACAGACTAGAGATGGAAGTTGTCTGATCTGTATCCAAGAGCCTGAGCCAGCTAGCTTATATGCACTGCATCACTTGAAAGTAATTTTTATAGTCTAGTTTATCCTTTGCTTCACTCAAAAAAAAGAGGGAGGAAAAGCAGTAAGTACAAACATTTCTGTTCTTTTTTTTTTCCCCCTCAGTAAAATCCTTAAGAAAATTTCACCAGGCAAAATGAGCAGATGTTTTCCATCTCAAGTCACTTGCATGTCAACCGGCATATGGAACATTCAATGTTTAGAATACATTTTGGGGTCATCATTAATGGCACGGGGTCCAGTTGGACACTTGTCACTAGTGGTGTCCCCCCAAGGTTCAACACTGGGCCCAGTGTTGTTTAACTTGTTCATGAGTGACTTGGACAAAGGGACAGATGCCTCTTTGGAGGTTTCACTGACACTCAAAGCTGGGAGGAGTGTCTGACAGCCCAGAGGGCTGTGCAGCCCTTCAGAAGAGCTGGAGACAGGAGCAGAGAGGAACTGTCTGAAGTTCAGCAAAGGCAAATGCAGGGTCCTGTCTCTTGGGAAGAATAATCCCAGGCACCAGAACAGGTTGGGGGCTCACCTGCTGGGAAGCAGCTCTGCAGAGAAGGACCTGGAGGTCCTGGTGGATATCAAGCTGTCCATGAGCCAGCAGTGGGTCCTGGTGGCCAAGAAGGCCAATGGCATCCTGGGGTGCTTTGGGAAGAGCATTGCCAGCAGGTCTCTGACTGTCACAGTCCAATGAATTCAACCTCAAAACCAGAAAACACTGACCCCTTATCTACAGCATTATTTCAGACAGGGCTGAAGAAAACACTTGCCTTCATTCTATGCATAATTTCCATTTCTTTATGATTTACAGATTTTAAAGTAAGTTTTGTGCTTCTTAAAAAGAGTTTTAAGGCATGGAAAGCAATCCAAATTTTGAGATATTGTATTAGAGGTAAATAATAAAATAAAAGAATGCATACTGGCAAAGTAGTCATGCAAAGGGTCAGCAAGTACTGGAATGACATGAAAAAACAAGGAAGGCACGATATTATTAAATGTTACTGTAAGAAATAGAATGATATTCAGGAAACTGTACTTTAGGTTAAATATCAAGTAAAGCTTTCAGCAATGAATGGAATAGTTGAACGGTCTTCTAAAAGAAAAGGTGGAATGAAGCCAACCTTTGGAATCACTTCATACAAACTTTCACATATTGTAAAAAGGTATATTGCAGGGAATTTTTTTTAACTGATGTGGTTATTGAAGTTCAGTGGTTCTCTTATTAAAACACTGTTTTCTTATTCGTTAACTGAGAGTTAAGAAAAATAATTGTGGTTTATTGATGAACATAAATTAATTTTCTAATGTTTTTACAGAACACTATGACTTTAAATTTTATTTCAGTGCAGAAGTGTTGCACATATATAGACTAAAGACATTATTTCAGGATAAGTATGTGAAAGAAATGTAAAGAAATATAAAGAAAAATTCTTTTTGGGAATTTTTTTACAGAATTCCTATTCTGTATAGCATATAGAACAGTCCTATTCAGTGCAGGAGAGTAAAGAGGAATGATCTTAATTAAATGTGTGATTAAATCACATTTTTGTGTCTGTCTGTAGTCTGGGGGTATAGGGGCTGGCTGTCTAGATGGTCTGAGAGCTATTTTCATGTCTGCAAGCAATCACTCATTCCAGTAAGTTTTGCTCTGTGTATGCTCTTGTTACACTTTGAAATGTTAGTTTGTCTGCATTTCCAGAGCACAACATTTCCTACAGAGCAATGGAGTGAAACAGCCCAGGAAACATTCACTTTCTCAGAAACGTTAATAATTAGAGCAGTGACATCACTAGCATGATGATAAAACAGCTCTACTTGGAAATTGTTTGCTCATATCAAACAGCTAGTAGTCTTGGGAGAGAGACTAACTGCATGGCTGGTTCTGAGTGCATCATATCAAAACAGAGAAATCAGGTGGTCTCCCTCTCTCCAAAAGCAGGGAGATGGAGTGCTAGAGCCACAGATCAAAAGCATGGAATCAACACTGGAACCCTAGATCCAACAGAGAGTGGTTTTCACCAAGTTCTTTATGCAGTACCAAAGAGTACTCTGTGCTGGACTCAAGGATACTACAGGGACCATCAAGTACCTCCATGTTTAGATGCAGGAGGGAGGGAACCCCAGAAAGCTGACTCATGACCAAGCTCAGCTAGCACAGGGCAGGAGATGAAGCTGAGCTGAGAAGGCTCCAGCTAAGCATCCCCGAAGAGTGGAGCACAGAGATCCCACAGCCACAGCTCTCACCTACTAGCTTCCTCCATCATCCACTATCCCAGAGCTTCAGCTGGAAGCTGGATATGCAGCTCATGGCAACCGCTGCCTCCTCCTGCTTTGCCATGCCAGCCCACCAGCCAGAAGTATTTCAGCAAACCTCCGTGTCAGCACCAACCACATCCTCACAGTTATATCCCACTTTGCCATCATTTCTATACAGTAATTCCTTTCAAGTACATTTCTGTAGGAAATACCAACAAAAATGTTGTGCCCAAGTATCCATGATGCTCACACCCAAGCACTGCTTGGTATGAGCCATGGCAGGGTGTCCAGCCTGGCCTGCAGCCACCCTCCCAACCATCCTGACACTGCATGAATCACCAAATCCCAAACTCAGTATTAGAACAATGATTTTGCTCCTAACGTGGAAATTGCCAAAGCTGACACTTTTGTTGAGCAGGACAGAGCACGATTCAGGGAGCCCTGGGCAGAGTCTCCCTGCAGAGTCAGGGAGTGCAGAAGAGGCAGCTACTGAGAAACCTTCAGTGCCCAGCTTTACATGATCTTGAAATATTCCATTTATCAGTACTAAAAATAAAACCATGTGATGCAGACTCATGCACTGGAGAGTCGGCTGTTAATGCCATGAAAGCCCAGTAGCTGAGACATTGTAACCATAAGCCAGCCATCTAGAGTTAATAATCTTATTTGCATTTATGACCCAGTTAGTTAACGCTATTTTAACAGAAATCATGCCAGCCTTCTTAATCTTTCCAGAATTCTGTTATTGTTACTGCAAAGGCATATGCACAATCTATCAGGCATTGATTTCCCCAAACTCTCAAGTAGGGAGGGTTTTTTTCCATACCATTTCACTGATTCCAATCAGCAGGTTTGCATTATGCTTGCCATTTGAAGGCCAAATATCAGCATTTTCCATTAACATTTTGGAATTACCTTATCTTCTGGCAATTAAGCAGAAATTAGTTTCTTTTTTTTTTGCATATATAGCTTTCCCTTCTCAGGAGGATTTGATTACTAAGGTATTTTCAAATATCTAACTCATACCTTTGAAATTTATATACAACATCATTCATTATTGTTCAGAATATTTTGAATTATCCTAAAATATCATGTCACCTACAAAGAAGCACAAACCAAGAGAATAACTACACCAGCTCTGAGCTGGATGTAGGACTGCAGGTATTGTTTCTGGGGAGGTTACTATCAGGTAAAATGGCAGGACTTCATGACCTGCCTAGCTGATGTCTTGCCAGCATCAAATTCACATACAGGCAAATATAATTTAATCCAACCAAAATCTTGACAAAAACTGTGAACTGCTCATCACTATGTACTTACATACACATCCACATACAGGCATATCCATGAAAACCATGAGCACTGGAACTGCCCCAATGAGATGTGCTTTTGCAGGCAAACAAAACCAATAATTTTCTCAGCTTAGGTTTGATTATTTCCTTTAACCATTTAACTGAAGACTTCAGGCAAAGACAACAGTTCCTTACATCATGCCTTCCAGTCACTGTAAGTGAAACAAACTCCAGAACACAAGTGCAGAAAGCTCTCTTGCTTTAGGGCCCTTTTAAGAGACAAAGATCTACTCACACATGTAATGTCCATCTGACCAAAAAAAAGCAACTTAACACTTTCTACCCAGATATAAAATCACATCAGTTCCTGACCTGACATTACATTTCTGGAATCCCATCCCTGCACGCACCTGTTAGCCACAGATCTTGGTGACTTCAAAGAGATGCTGTGAATGACCCTTACCTGGGTAACTCTGTTTTCAATGCCTGAAAAGAGACCAAGCTGCTCTGAATTCAGGCACCACCCACACAGGGGTGCTCTCTAGCTCATTACTGAGAATCAGAAGTATTTTCACACCTTGCAGACAGCTACTGATGAATTACACCACTAACCTAACACTTTATGTTAAGAAGGAAGGACAACCAGCAACAGAACATGAAGATATCCCTGGCAGCTAGTATTAAAAACTTAAGTCTAATATTCCCTCCAAAACTGTCCAACATGGATTATGGCAGCTGTAAATATTTCTGATATCCATTAAGATAACCTTTTAAAAACCTTGTTGAATTCTTCAGCACAACAACTTAGTGCTGTAGTGACTTTCATACTTTAATCATAGATCTGAACAAGAATTTCCTTTTATCACTTTTGGAATTTCAACCTTCTGATTTCTTTAAACAGTCATTCACTTTAGTGCTTTAAGACAAGCAAACAAACTTACCCCAATCTACCTTCTCATTACCATTTGCTGGCTTTTACAGTTTTAGCATGCCTCTTCTCTGACTCATCTGCTTTCTAAGGTAAAGAGTCACAATTTTCTTCAGTTACTCTCCACGACTGAGACTTCCCAAATTCTTTTTCTGTTTCATCTTGTGTTCCCAGAACTCCCACTAACTCTTGAATGCTATTTTGAGGTAAGACAAGGGCGTTCTAGACATATCAGCTTTTATTTCTGGTAACAATCTCCATGCTGTTCTTTATTACTTTTCCTATTCTTAATGGCCATTCTTAATTACATGTTTTCAAAATTACTTGGATTGTTTCTATTACTATTGTATTTTTCAAGTCAGTCACATACCAAAAAAGAGCTTGCTATTCTCAGGTCCAGCTCCTTCCTAAGTGGAGTTCTCCAAGGGGGGGTGTAGGACTGACAGCCTCATAGCTCTCCATGCTCAGGGACCAGACACCATTTAGGCAATTCCCAATTCTGCCTTTCAGCAGGGCTAATGGGGCAGGCAAAATGGCACAACTGTGCTGTTTCATGCTTCTGAGAACAGAGCAGTCGCCACCAGTTTGAAGTAGGGATCTATCAACACACCACTGTTAACAGATCTAACTGGGTAATGCACCTTCTGCTTCTGTGTTCAATACAGGTTTTGAGCCCATCTTAGTCATACCATGTTTCTTAATAACCACCCACGAAGGACAACAAAACTTTCTAAAAGCTTTCATTATTTGAATCCAATTATTTTCCATATTCCAAAACACCTTTCTCCCCATCAGTCTGGCATCATTTCCTCCTGTGCAATCTCAGCAGCTGCAAGCTATGAATTGTGACCTGTGAGTAATTCTTATTTCAGCTAATTTCCCAACTACCAGTATAAGCTTACTGGGATGTAATTCTCTAGATGCTTTCTAGAGCCTTCTAACACATTTATAGTTCCACATTCTTATGATGCTGTTTCTAATAAGACTTCACATATTTTGTCTAACACCTCAGCCACCTCATACTTGAGCTCTCAATAAATTTGGACATAAATCTGCGGTGAGGATTGGTACTAATAAATAATTTAACATTTCTGCAATATTCTGCTTTCTTGAACTGCTCCCTCTGTGCACAGCAATTCACCCAGCAGGCCCATCAGTTATCTCACCAACTTCCAGCTTCTCATTAATTTAAAGCACATTCTGTTATTTGTTCTTTTTTCCTTCAGCTGTGTGCTCCACTGCCAGCATTTTGGCCTTTTGGGGTTCATTTTTATGTGCAGTAGGATTACTTTTTGGGCTTACTTTTCTTTTGAGGGTCCCAGAGTTAAGCACCTTCTGAAGACAGTGGTTTTCTTCTCTCCAGGCAAGGAGCACACAAAAGCCATCAAGTTACTGGATCTCAGAACCTCAGGGCAGAAGTACTGCCCAGGATCTACTGTGGATGGAAGAATAGATTCTCCCTTCCCTGCTTCTCTCACTTGCAGGACTACAGGAAAAAATGTTCCTGGTGTTAAAGCCTGTGTAAGGGAACACTTTTGCTGTAACTTCCTCCCTGTTTGTCAGATTTCAAAACACACCAGAAAGCTACAAAGTAATCTCATGTATAGATGAACACAAAAAACCAATTCAAGTATTTTAATGTGGTCATCAGGAGTAGAATAACAAATATTAACAGTTCAACTGACAAAAAGCTGTAAAAGTTTAATATTTTTAAGTTTAGTTTGTAAATTTTGCATCTGAGATGACTTTTGAATGCTTGAGTAAATGAACATGATAGACATTAACTAAGAAAATGAATTACTGAGAAGGTCTATCACCTATAGACCTTATCTCCCTTATCCTACAGACCCGCTCTCACCTTTTCACCTTTTCTTATGAGATAAGGAGAGTTAACAGCTCCACAAGAGATTCAGGCTGAATCACTGTGTCTTACTCTTTGCCCTGCTCATCACAGCTATATAGTGTCTATATGTAAGGTACTTTAAACACACAGTGTCCCTCTGCAGTCTCTAGCAACCATAGAAGAGCAAGTAGAGTATGTTAAAAGTAAAATATACAAAAAACAAAAAAAACCCCACCACCACCAACAACAACAACAAAAAAACCCAAAAAAACCAAAAAACCCCACCAACAAAAAAAACCCACCAAAAAAAAAAACCAACCACAAAACCCCCAAAAAAACCAACCCAACAAAAACCCCTGCCCTGCTTGATCCTTTTGTTCCTCTCAAGCATTACATGTCTTTCCATTCTCTGTTACCTACGCTGAATAGGGATTTATTAGGCTACTCTGTAACAAGGCCCAAAATAAATAACATTTGACTTGCTTTAACAACGCAGGGCATTGCCTTCCCTTACAAGTAACCTGAGCTGACAGTCACAGTATGCAATCCTCCTGTTTTCTAAACAACTCTTCGCGTCCTTCTTACCGTAGAACTAAACAGAATGAACAGTTCAGCTGTAAGTGAAACAAGAAACGCATGAAATGGCACGACACGATGCATACCTTCAACAAGAAGCTGGCACTGTTGAACAGTGCCAGGGCAGTGCTTAGGATCTACATAAACCCTCTCAGGCTGGTTGAGAGGACTCTTCTAAGCATCATTCTTTGGTGGAGACTCAGGAAGAGCAGCAGTATAAATTTTCTTCAGTAGGCAAAATTCCCACTTCAGCTGCTTGTTCCCATGGCTGGTTCCCATCTTACTGTTCCTTCATTTGGGCCAATGCAGTTGTGTGAGTGGCCACACCACACATCAGATTGCAGAAAGAATGCCTCACAACTATTAAGTTGCTGCTGAACTATGGTGCAGGAAAATAAACTTCTTGAATAAGCTGTGATACCACCAAGCTGCCCATGGAAGTGCATCCATGCCCCCTGGACAGCATGGGAGTGACAGAAGCAGCCTGGTGTGATGTAGAGCACGTTCATCTGATGGCTGTGGCTCTTCTCCCCAGTGCTGCTCAACTTCTACACCGAGTTCCACCTGTCTGGTTAACCCTGGAGCCAAAGACAGGCTACAGTCCCAGGGAGCTCCAAAACCTGGGTGCCTTCAGAGGGAGCTCTGGGCATGCCTGGCCCCAGCCAAGAGGAAGCCTGTGCTGGTGCACAGCCCAGGCTGGAGCACCAAGCACTGGAGAAGAAAACCCAAGGAGCCTGTGGTTTGTTTTTACAAGCCCTGAGCACAGAGGTCCCCTCTGGCCATTAAAGGCAGCAGGAGGACACGAGTTAAAAGAGGGTGATCTGCTCTTCTCATCACGAGGATGATGCATGCCTCAAGACTCTGTGTTTTGCTTCCTAACTATAATCTGAGAAAATATTCAGATCATGAGTGAGACTGCTGAATTTTGGGGGATTTTAGCACTTCTATTTTGGGTGCAAAATTATTGGCACCTTGCCCCAAACTGGCATTGCAGCCAAAAACAGAATTTATGATTGAAAGGTTTATTTTTCTTTCTTCCACAGTACTCTTTCCATCTCCCACACTCACTATAAATAATGCACAATCCTCATGTGAAGTGATTTAATAGAGGGTGAAGGCCAGAATTATACATACTCCACAAACAGATTCTAAAACCCCTTTCTTTTTGGGCAGCTAAGTGATCCAGGCTAATTCACTCTCTCACCATGTACCCAAAATCTAGAGGATATGACAATTTATCCACAGAAAAGAGTTTGTCTTCCTTTTTTTTTCCTTTTTTTTTAGCTAAATTCACACTGTTCTAAGACTCAAGCTGTGCATACTCTTACTATTTAACAAAGCTCTCATTTGAGACTCATCCCTGCTCATACAGCCCAAGCATTTGAAGTCTACATAATACTTTTAAGCCATTTCTGGTCTCAGAGTCCAAAACCTGACTCCCTGGATGTAGGATTTAAGTAATTCTCATTTTTATCACGATCCAGCAAAATGAGAACCAAGCTCCAGAAATAAGGGTAAAATTGACAAACCCCACTTTTTTAAATCTGAAGTCTACAGACACTACATGAAGGACACAACAATGCTACTCTTAAGAACAGAAAGAAAGATTAAAAGGCTCCCATGGACCACAAACTACAATTACTTCATTAACCTTCTTGATTTTTTAATTCTCTTGCTAAAAAAAATCCGATTCAGTTAAATCATCTTTTCTAATGACATTCTCTATTCCTGAAGCATACACTAACTACATTTTGTAGTTAAAAATAAGCATAAAGCCCACTTTGTATCACCACTGCATGATATTAACCACAATTTACAGTACTGTATTTTGTTCACTAGTCAAGGTATTTCATGACTGATAATGGCAGACATTGGAGGTACTTATTCTAGGACAAAAATTTTCAGCTGGAGAATCATGAAGAGCATTCAGGAATTACAGCCACACTCTTCTGAAAACCAATGAGACGAAGATATTTAAAAAAAAAACGTTTTTCAAAGAGAGGTCAGTGTAGAAAGACCATTCTACAGCACTGGACTGAACAATCTGGAGTGGCTTAAGGGACTATTTTCAACCAGCAGTGCATAAAGGGAAATATTATGACAACAGGTAAGTATGATAAAAGCAACAACATCAACTTGCCAGGGAGGGTTTTAAGACTCCTAAGCATAATCACAGGCACATTGTAAGAAAGGGGTTCAGCCCCAGAGCCAGGTTTGTAAGGAAGAACTGTGTCATATGGCACACAGACAAGAGCTCTCCCAAGGTAATGCTACACTACATGGAAATGTAACATAAAATATATATTTACCTAATATATTTCCAATATAATGTTTTGTGAAAGTTTCCCCAGGAAAAAAAAAATCTGCATTTGTACCTTTTCACACAGATTTGAGACAAAAGAATATCAAAATACTTTAATCCAAGTTTTGGCTTCTGTTACCCAACAGGCACAGGTTACTGAGGAAGAGCTAGGACAGAAACAACTAAAGAAAGAGGTTTAAAGAAATACTGCAGTTGAGAAAGATATCAGCCTCTAAAGTTCACAAGCATCTGGTTCTTCAAAACCAGCTGAATTGGGCTTGTTCCCAAAAAGAACATCTAAGCACTTTAATCTGCTCTTGTACCAGCTTCCCAGAAGGGTTTGGAACTTCTTTGAGGACCAAAGATGCAGAAACTTCTGGGAGCAAAGCAGCAGCACAGCCACTGGGCTGCAGAGCCAGTCTACCATCTGCTGGCTTCCTGCCAGGCTCACTCTCAGAGCAGAGAATCATAGAATCTCAGAGTGGCTGGAGATTGGAACAAAACTTGAAGACCATCTAGATCCAATCCCCTGCCAGGGGCAGGGACACCTTGCACTAGACCTGGTTTGCTGAGAGCGCCATTCTTGAACACTGGCCTTGATTCTGGCTTTGAGCACTTCCAGAGATGGAGCATTCACAGCTTCCCTGGGCAACCTGTTCCAGAGCCTTACCACCCTCACAGTAAAGAATTTCTTCCTATTATCTAATCTAAACTACCCTCCTTCAGTTTAAAGCCATTTTCCATTGCCCTATCACTACATGCCCTTGTAAAAAGTCACAAAATTTCAAGAATAAAAACAACAATCAAAAAGAGCAGGAAAGAAGGAAAGATTCTAATCTAATACAAGAAGTGGTGTTACTGCAAGACCTTAATAGAATTAACTCTGCACTTTCTCAGCCAACTGCCTTTTGAGCCTGACTACTTTCGCGGACTCCTACGAATGCAGCAATGCACTGATTGCTACTTCAAAAACTGGAAGTAAATGAGAATTTTCTTGATCTCTATGCCATATACAATAGCATCTTCTCCTTTAACAATAAGCCATACCGAAAGCTTTCTGACCTGAGCATGTTCCTCAATGACAACTCTGACAGAATGACAAGAGTTGAAAATATTCATAAGAATCGTACTAAATATAGCACATAAACCACTGAAAGGCAATTGCTTCTCAATGTTAGATACCTATGACATTGACACAGTTTCTCATTTGAATTCAAATCCAAATTCATACACACAGATACACACATAAATCAGCACCTGAACCATCTACAGTACAGCACTGAGGTGCTTTCTCTGCTTGAAGAGCTGCAAGTAGTAAGAGTGAGAACAAACAGGAAACAAAAAAGCTGTCTTGTTCAAAGATTGGCAGGTGCACAGAGTTCTTAAAACATTCATGTAACAATGTAAGATGTGCAATAAATGTGCTATTCTACAGTTTCCCCCTTCCTAGTCCTGTCTCTCAGCCTTCCACATTCCCGTGGCGCTGCCTGATCCCGCAGCCCAAAGATCCCAGCACGCGCGGCACTGTCACAGCAGCTACAAACGAGCACTCGGTGCCAGGGTCCAGCTTGCTCACAATTACTTAATAAAGCCAGATTCTTTAGAATGATTTCATATAAACTAAGTGTCATTAGGGAGGTCTGTATGTCTTTGAAATGACTCCCTACGAAGTCTGAGTCAGTCCAGCCTGCAGACACAAATGCATCCAGTTTTGGCCGAGCAGTGAGTCTGGATAATAAGACAGAAAGCTGTCCCTGTTACACCATACCTATTATCTCCAGCAGTTCCTTTCTTTCTTCTCAATTTCTGTCCTAATACAGTCACACAATGGTCCAAAGAGAAAAAGGAAACAGTCACCAGTCAGATAGAAAGAAACTGTCATTAAAAGCACAACCAGCACTTCTCAGCTCTTCCGTGAACTGTGGCATTCGTGGAGGCCTCTACAGAGGGTGGTTAGAAATCATTATCCCTAAATTATTGATGGGGAAAATAAAGCACGTTCTGGTAGATTAGCTAGTCCAAGATCATACAGCCTGTGAGTGGCCAATTTGGGATTAAACCCATGCATCTGGAGTCCCAAACCACTAGTATCTCCAACAGGGTGTCAGGTTCCTACATTAATCATACAGTGAGAAAAAGGAGGAGCTGACACTGCTGAGGGCAAATGCTGGCCTTTAAATAGCACCAAGTGGATCAAGTGGATAAAGTGGTCATAATTCTGTTGGTATTTTCAGGTTCTTCTGTGTCTCACTGAGTCAAAAGAACTACCTAAATTCTTCTATTTTTTTCCCATTGAATGTTAGTGGCCTGCTGTACCCCAGATCCCCCCCTCTGCACAGTGCTGGGGGATTTTCCTTGCGGCCTTCACAGACATTTACTGACAAGGGACTCATGAATGCAGGGCTTATCATGGCAATGGCAGGCCATGGTGTTTAACACTGTTTTCCCTTTCATACCACGCTTAAATTTCCTTAGCCCCTTTGTATCCAAACTCATCCTATTTCTTCCCCACCACCAAATTTTGTATAACCTCATTCTAGTTTCCCTTCCTCTGCTTCCTCATCTTCTTGTGAAGCACCATTCCTCAACCATTTCCTTTCTTTCCCCCTTGACAGTTCCCACTCCCAGTCTCCTTGATGGGCTTTCCATTTCAAACCTCCCTTCAGTCAATGCCTTTCCTGACCTTCCAGTCTCCTTTCCCAGACAATTTCACTTGTCTTCTCCTACCACAGCTCTTCCTCATGAATTCTGCTCTCCCCTCCCAACCATTTCTGCCTTCAGATGATACATATCATTTTCATTTTACCTGCTCTCTCTTTTCCCTATTCCCACCCTCAGCTTGGTTGTTTCAATGCAGAAGCAGGTGAAGCAGAAACCTTCAGCCCGAGCGCATCCCTGGAGCATCAGATACCATTGCACTGAGTCACTTTGTGGGATGGATGCAGGGACAGTTTGACCCACACAGGAAAACATTTAACTGCTAAAATTTAACTTTCTCCCCTCAGATTTCAAGGAGTTATAAAGTGGTCTAAAAGCAGACCTGGGGAATAACAGAAATCCCTCTTCCTTGATACAGAGATAACAGAAGTGTTCAAGGAAAAAAGAAGAATCATCTTGAAACCAGACAAACCAGTAATAAAAATTTCAGCCCAAGAGGTCCCAGCTGACAAACCTGTAAGCACTGTAAAGCACAGTGGCTAACAAGAGGTGTCACACCACCTCAGTAACATGCAAGCCTTTCCACTAAGAGACTACCTTGCTGCTTTACTCAGGACATTAAGATAAAATTCCCCTCCCAGCAAAATCTCTGCTGCTAACTCAAGCTGCACTTGCTCTAAGGAGCAGCAGAGGACACGTCTGCTGCACCCACTCCTCTCTGTGATTCACACACTCTACCTAACAACCTCATGCCTGCTCTGCTCCTAAAATACATCCTCTGCACACAAAACTCACAATATGGATTTTCCAAGCTGAATGCAACTGTACCAAAGCAGATCTCTCTATATTATATCCAGTGAAGTTTCCATAGCAGTATCTGGTTTCTTCACTGTTACTGTACAACTATTTGTATTTAGACAGATTAATTTTAAAGCCATCTAACAATAAAAACTTCTGAAATTAAAATTACTTTGCTTTGCTTTCCTGACAGCTTAACAACTTCATCTTAAGAAGAAGCAGCGAGGACCCTCATTTTCTGGCAAAAATTTGGTGCAGAGAAAGAAACATCTCTGAAAAAAATTAGTGTAATGCTCCCAATGCAGGTTAAGTATTCCATTCAGTTACATCACCTAGTGTATTCTTTTTCTAGGCTCTGTTCCTGCCAAGCACCAAGAAATCAGAGGCTTTGAATCCTCCCCACACTCTTCCCCAGCAGTTCTCTTGTAAGCAGCCAAAGTAAAAACACCGTATACCAAAAATAATAAAATTTTGTTCTCAAGTGAGAACTCAGTAACTATATACATGACAAAAACTACCTTGTGAGCTGTGATATTCCTGCTGTTAGTCAGCTAAAAGCAAATTAGATGGAAAAAACAATATTGCCTGGATTTGTTCACATATATGCAAAGATGTTTGATTTCACTTCAATTAATTTTTTTTTAGCCATGAATAATCCATTTAACTAATCAACATCTGACTTACTCTAAGGAACACTTCATTTGATGTAAAATTAAATATAAAATGAGAGCAAAAAGTAATTAAAGGAGGACATTATTCAGCTGTTGATTTATTCTTTGCTTTTTGCATAACTATTAAGTAACTTCCAGTATTTGCTGGTTGTAGATCAAAAACTAAAGCTATGTCAAATAGAGTTCTCAATTTAACAGTTCAGTGCAAGGAAATTATTTTAAAGGCAATACTTCAGAGGGGTCTTTCTGGTGTTAAATTACAGGCTGTGTTTTGCTCTCAGTAACTCTCAGAAAAAAAAGTTATGTACAAAAATACCCGATACGTGGATGAAGTTAGTAGAGGGGCTTGGGACTGACACAATGTAAATTAAAACAATGCTGGATTCTTCTTTTCTAAAACTAAGCAAATAACCATATTGGTGCTTTTTTGCCTGAGGCTTTGGAGGTCATTCATTCAACAGTATGCCTAAAAAAATAACCAAACAAATCCAGCAATCATTCAAGTAAGGAGTTGGTTTTTTTCAGATACCAAAAATACCCTCAGCAATGCTGCCATGACTAATACAACAGTGCACTGGGGTTATTACAGGACAGCCTACAATCAAGTTCAAAGAGGAGAAGCCTTGCTGACCTGCAGAAGTCCTGCCTGACTTCCAGCATTACTGTTAGGAACACAGAATACCTCCTCAGGGAGCAGCAAAAGCAGCAGCTGCTTTCCTTCATCAACACCCATTCCCTCCACACCAATTTTGAGCAAAAGAGCAAAGACACATTCAGGAAAGGTTCGTGAGCACTCCTGTTTTCCTTCAAGCTGGCACCAAACGACAAGACAAATACAGGGAACATATCAAAAGAAACACATAATGCAGTCACCCAAACACCTAAGAAACATCAGGAGATGGGACTTCTCTAAAGCTTGCTAAAGACAAGAAATAGATGTAAAAATAAACCCGGTAATAGGAATTCAGCATTTCAGTCAGAATGGTTACAACGAACTCTATTCTATTTTAAAAGCTATTTCAAAATCTCACCATCTTAAAGAGCTGTTCACATTGCAGCTTCACTGAATGATCCATCAAAGGCTAATGCTATCCCTGAAGGATGACAGATCTATGCATGACACTTCACATTTCCATAGTGCATTTATAGCTCAGGGTGGCAGTACATTTTTCAGGCCTTTTTTTTTCCCCAATTATTGTAATGGTTTCTTGAAAGAAGGAATTTTAATTAGCTCCACAAAAGTTAAGGCAATGACAAATCAAAAGATTTGTACAAGATTAAAAATAGTAACATGAGAATTACTCCCCTCAAAGTGCAAAGGGCAAACCTACTGAATTCAATCATGCAGCTGTGCAAAGACACCAGATTTTTCAAGCAATGTCTCCTACAAGGCCCCTGGAAACCAACTTTGGCATTCTAATAGTTTCCAGTCCATAAAATAAAACCTGGAACCTTTAATTACAAAAGCTTACTATAGGAAAGTGCATGACCCACTGCTCTGGCTATATGCTAATACAGACAGAAATGACTCATCATCATATCAGAAAATGTCCAACGTTACAGACTGAGAAACTAAGCCTACAATGGGATTGCACCTTTTCATTGCCATCACGTGGGAAGCAAAGGACACAGATCTATGACTTTTAGGAAAAGGATCAAGGGGAAAAAAAAAGGTAAACAATTTAAGGAGGAGGAGAAAAAAAGGCAGCTATCTCAAGCCTTTTTTTACCCCAAAGTGGTTTATAGAGAGTCACATAGAGACAAATTCAAGAGTCAGAAATACATACTTCAGTCTTGGTTTATGGATCTGTATGAAGGTGCTGAACTGAATGCTCATGAGGTCTACAGCATGAAAAGGCACTATATAGAGATTCTTCTGTTTCCTGAGCAGATGAGAACCATGGTTTTCCTCTTCATTGAATTAACATTTTAGCAACAGTTTAATCAAGTAAAGAAAATCATCTACCAAAAAGGCAACCTACTGCCTTACAGGAAATCTAGCCAAAGAGATCCTTGTATTTCAAAGAAGTGACCCTATTTAACAGATCAGATGGCATCTATAACTGAAGAAACGATGGATCAGTACTTCTTACACATGTGTAAGAATTAGAGAGAAGGAAAAGAAGATTTAACTACAAATGAAACCCCAGTAAACAGCAAAAAATGGTTGGGGGCTAGCAGTTTATATTTAACCTTAACCCTCTTCCACCTCTACATCTAAGACCAGAGATTTCCTTGTAAAACATATCTCTTCAGCCATGGGGACATGAATTTCTAGCAAGCTGTGAGCTACTACGTAAAGGCTAGGAGGAATACCCTGATTTAACCTAACAGACAGAGAACTGTTTTTCTTTTACATTTTTTGTGTCTATCAGGTACATTATACATTGTGTTGTATAAAGAAAACTTCATAAATAAAATAACATTTGCTCCTACCTTAACCTGACTTAATGTGAATTATAAGGCAAGTCAAAGGAATGCCTGGGAAGGGAGGTAGCAGACAAATATTTCATCACATTTCTCAGAGTATTCCAGGAAGGTGGCTCAAAGCATGGGCCAGGTCAAACCTCCTTCCTGGAAACCGTGGTTAGGCATGTAAATATGGTATTCAAAATACTTGGGAAAACACCTTCATTTCCAAAGAGTGTAACAGGCAATGCATCCTTCTGTGAACAATAACAGCACATAAATTCTGAGGAAGAGTGAGTCATTCTTCAGTCCATTTCTTGAAGACCAAACAGGTTAAACTGGATTTATGACAGAGTTCTTGTTCCAGCTATAAAGTATAACCCTGACATTACAATATAAACTGATATTAATTTAAAATTCAAGT
This sequence comes from Agelaius tricolor, assembly GCF_023055355.1. Taxonomy (NCBI): domain Eukaryota; kingdom Metazoa; phylum Chordata; class Aves; order Passeriformes; family Icteridae; genus Agelaius; species Agelaius tricolor. The sequence continues at coordinate 53,752,244 of NW_027269261.1, forward strand.
TCCTATGGCATGTATATTTCCCTCACCTTTATACATCTATTTAACACCTGTGACACTCCATCTCCTTTATCTGTGTATGCCTCTCCCACTTCTGTACTCCTGCCTTTCCTTTCCCTATATTTTGATTCTTGCAATGATTTCAGTGGTTTACTTGCTTTTCCGCACCATATGATTAACTACGAAATAATTTCTTTTTGTTATCTGTGGCTATTTGAAAGCTCCAAAATAGCAACTGCAGTCAAAGCTGATAAATGGCCCAGATGGATGGCAGTGCCTCTGCCAGGCTCTGACCGACGGGGCATGAACCACATGGTGGGATGTGGACATGGAGGTCTCTGCTGAGCACAGCCCAGGAGCACAGTCTCAGTGTCATAAAACTGTCTGGAATCAGCTGCTTACAAACACACTTTTTAAAGGAAGTTTAGGAAGAAAAATAAGGACAAATAAAAACTGCAGTCCTTTTGTTTTCACTAAAATATCTTATTCCTTTATTTCAAAGTAATCATCCTTAGGCACAAGCCCCTTCTCTACAGGTTGGTGGGTGTATTTACCTGTGTCTTCTACATGACACAGTGTACTGTTCATATTGATATCTGACTCCTGGGCTGGCAAGCAAAGAACAATATATGAGACAGAACTAAAGCTTTACAGATGAGGAAAAGGATAAACAATCTAAGTTTACATTTGGCTGCAGGGCAGGCTTTGCTCTCTGCAGTTGGTCTCCTTCAGTTTTTAAAAGAAATCCTGAAGATGAAATCTCAGAAATACTATCTGCAATAGCACTGGAAAAGTGAGGTTGGAGAGCTGAGGACAAGTGGAAGAGCAGTGTCCTGTGGCTGAAGAAGAGCTCTACTACTCTCCATACTTTTGTTTCCTTCTTGAAACCAAGGCCACTTCTGCCTTTGGCTGTTAAAGGCTAGGAAGCTTGTGTTCAAACCTAAATTAGCACAAAACTGTATCAAATTTAAAAGATAAATCTTACTGAAACCAAATAAAATCTCTGCATGTAAATTTTTTTTTTCATTCAGTAAATTCTGATATTACATCATTAAAAAAGTGAATTGCCCATGGTAGCTAATTAAGAACAATTTGCTACACACGCCTCTCTTCCAATAACTGCCAAAACATTCAGCTGGGTCAATGAAAAGTTACCTTCATCATCCAGAATCTGCAAATTCTAGCACTTAAAAAATACATACTTTTCTTAGCATTTGAAAAATGTGGCTTTCAAATAATAACTACCACTTCAACTGTAAAGATGCTGGAGTTCATACAATTTTCTTCTACAGGATTATTACAATTAGGCACACATCCATGGAAGGTGCTCTCTCAAGCCTGATTGAAATCTGAGTCAACTGTCTCAATCAACTGGCCCTTGAGAATTAACATTATCTAAGTGTCCAAGTACTGAAAATCAAAAGAGATGAAAAGAGTGAAGAAAGAGGTAGAAAATCAGTGGTGACCTGGAGAAAATGTATGAAGAAATGCACCCAGGGAAAAGGCATCCCTATCTAGGAAATTAGCCTGGGCACTCACAGATAAAACACACTTTCTACTTAGAGCTCTGACCATGAGGAATCATGGTCAGTAGGTCTTTGTGGCCCTGCAGTTATAAAAATGAGTCTCAGGCTTACCCTCCAAATTCGTTATTGCAATGGAATTACAGTATTTTTTTTAAATTGTCCTTTCATTTCAATTAAAAATAACATATAGTCAGACATACCTGCTTATGAAGGGACACTGTGAAACCTGATAAATATTACATGTCATTCACTCTGGTGTCCCAGTTCTGACATCCAATGCCACAGGGGGCATATCTTTTTTTTTTTTTTTTTTTTTTTACTATTCATAAAATCTTCAAGGAAGTACTGACTCACCTCTACATAAACAGGGTGTGGTGATTTCTTTCCATTTCAGAGGGAAATTTTCCATGTGATTGAAAAGGCAACTAGCCTGGGAATACAGCACCATTTGTTACTCTTTTTATCTATTTAGAGATTCTCAATAAACTGCTCTTTTTAAACCAAGTCCTGGCCACAAGGCCATTTGATTTCATTAGGAATAAATGGAATGCTATATATAAACTGCTTCATCTGTTTTTCTAAAGAGGTCTGCCTGTGGCTGCCCTGGAAGCGGACACACAGAATGCCATCAGCAAAAGAGATTAAAGTAGCCCACATGACAGCTTGAGAGGCAGTGCTTCAGAAAAATAATTTAAGGATGACAAGATTATTGCACAGGCCTGCTGCAGCTTTATTACTTTTTCAAAGGCTTTATGTAAACAGTTTATGACATAAAAAAATATTATTGCACACATTTTAAATAAATGACACCTGTACATATGCAAACATTATAAATTCCTACAGTTCTATGTAGTATTACAGTAACAAAAATGAAAACATATTCCTAGTCACTAGGCATAAAACTGACCAAAGCCCACAGAGTTACATGGCTGTACCTGGGTCCCTTTATAACTGTAGCTCCTTCTGACATTAGGAAAATAAAAGGGCACAAATAAAGGCAGCAAATTGCCCATCTGATTTCTGTGATTGAATATAATAACAAAAGCACCATTAAATGTAAATAAACATTACCAATGACTCTAGCTCAGTACTGCACTTAAACCCAAACATTAACTGTGTTTAGTGTAGCAAGACTGAAGTATATGCTCAAATGCTTCCATGGAGTGTGGATCATAAAACTTGGCTCTTCATCTCCCTTCCTGTCCCAGATTCAATGTTTTGTACCACACACTGTGCTATTTGGACTCAGGGAAGTTGTGGAGTCACAATTCCCAGAGATGCTCAAAATGTGACTGGAAACAGTGCTGGTGCCCTAGCTGACACTGCTTTGAGCACAGGGGTGGGACCACACAATCTCCAGAGGTCCCTTAAAACTCAGTTATTCTGTGATTCTGCATAGTTACAGACTTGAGTAAACTCAGGGCAATGAGGCTTTATCCCATTCAAATACTGGTGTTGGAGTGGAAAGGCTTTTTTTACAAATATAATCAGACACAAAGGAAACCACTATGGTCACTCTGCCCCATTACAAGCATACACAGAACTACATGTTTCATGTTCATGCACACAACTACAAAGGGATTTGATTTTGGCTTTTCTTGGGTGGGTGTGTGGAGTGATGGTGTTCATTGTTAAAATACCCCATATATTTTTATATCAGAACTGCCAAGCCTTCTATGCCACTATAAAAATATATCCATATATTAACATCACACACTTTAAAGATCTGAAAAGGGGAGATATTTCTTCCTTCAGTGAATAAAACTCCTCATTATTTATTTCTGATGGGCTACAGTCAAATACAGGCTGAACAACATTCCAGAAAAAAAATCTTTTTTTGTTAAATGTTTCATGCAATTTCTGCTTTTCATGAAAGTTTGGAAGAGCACAAATTACCTGGTTCTCCAGTGCAACCAGTAAGTAAAGTAAGGACACAGGATTATGTATCCCTAAGAATTTTCTTAAATATTGAATACTTCAGGGTATACACCAAAAAAAATATAGCAATAAACTGCTTTTTTCTATCCTACATTATCTTCAAAAGTAAGGTCCACAGGTCAACAGCTTCTTCAGATAAAGCCTAGTTACAGAGCAGCCTTTAACATGATGGTGTTACTAAATTCCCTAATGTACATGTGTCTGTAGAAACATACTATAATTTTAACCATTTTGTGAGACAAAATGACTAAGCACCATCCACTTTTCCTCCTTTTCCTTCCAATTCCTGATATGTAAGATCAGGAAGACAAACAGGCAGAAGCACATTTCTGGTGTTGTGCTGCCCTAACCTTTTTTCCTCTCCTCACATCCACGTCAGTCACTCAACACCAGTGAGTGCATCCTGTACCCATCACATGTATTATTCAGGAGGTGTTATCAAATTGTGTATGTGCCAGTGTCAATCCTGTGACTTCAGTGTCTCTGCATGTTCCACACTAACAATGTACTCCTACTGCAATGCCCTAATACAGTAATATTCCACGTTCTCAATTTAATATTTTAAAGCCGAAGCACCTGAATCTGAACGGGAATCTCAAAAAATACAGATTTTTCAAACCTTTGCTACAAGACTAAACTATGTTGTTCCAAGTCAGATCCTTAGTTCCCAGGGTTTGTTATGGTCCCATAGACCTGAATGACACTGCTGAGCCCACCTCACTGAAGGCTGCTCCAGAAAGGAACTGTCCTGCCTTTTTTCCTAGCACTCATATAACCCTACTTCAGGAGCTAAGCTGTCAGGAAAGTGGAAAATAAATAAAACAATTTTTTAAAAAGAGAAAATAATTGAGGGTGAAGAGGAGCCTACTTTTTGCCAGTAATCAGCCACTAAATTGGCATTGCTGTACAGGAGACCACATCCTGTCTCACAGTCATGATTGTCATCATCACTCTCAGCTACACCTCTTCATCAGGCCTTGGAATTACATCACCAAGGATAAAAACACTAAAGGTTTATAGAACTATGTATCTATCTCTAAAATCTAATTTTCCTGCAAACATTTTCTAATCCATTCTTAATAATAAATGTGTATTTCACTTTGCCATAGTTTGTCCTCGAGCTTTTTATTTCAACATCCACATACACTCACAAAGATGCATCACAAGTTAAATCCTGGCAAGAAAATCATTAGGAGGAGATGTGTAACAGTGATGATAATTACCTAGCTAAACTACAGCCAATCTATCAAACTCCTAAAAACAGCTAATCCATGTCTAAGCTCATTAATACAATAACTGAAAGCTGCCCCAAGGCCTAGAGTATAGAAGATTTGACTGAATGTTTACAATGGTCTGCTCTAAACTCAGAGACCTGTGCACTCCTGGTCAAGAAAGAACCTGGAAGAAAATACAACTTCAGAGTTCCTGCCCCATGAGCTCACGGCCCTCCAGAGGGAGGGGAGAAGTTGTGCTGACCACAGTGCTGGCCCAGCTGGTGTCCCCAGCCATCTCTGTGACCAGCAAGCCTCGAGCCTCCATGGCCCTGCAGAGCTGGCTGCCCTGGTCACTCTGTTGCCCAAATGTGACTGCCAGGGGAACACGAGGTACCAGCTGAAAGGGACTGCTTCTGCTGCCATCCTGCCTCTGCCTTTCCAGAAGGAAAAAGGAAAGGAAAAGAACTAAAAGACACTCCAACATTTGATCGTTAAAGCAATGCTAAAACAACCATTTTTGAATGAAACCACTGATGAGTATGTGAAAAATTCCAGCTATGGATAATCTGGCACCAATTCTTTAATTTCAAAACCTTTAAGCACCTGCTAACTTCCATGATCAACCCCTCTATTACATCGGGTTGTACCTAAACTGATCATTATTATTGGTAACATTCTTGTCACACTCATCCTGCCTTTGATTACTTACTAGCATTACTAGTTCTACAGATGTTCTGGAGACATTTTTTTAAAAAAAAATCTATGCCATGATCTGCCAACATTTTTTAAGCCTCCTTTACATAACCCCAGCTCCCCTTGTACTCAGAGTCTGTGCATGACCCAACACTTTCAGCACTTTCTATTAAAAGCTATCTCTCTTTGCTACCTCGTCAGAGAATTGAGGTGGGAAGGGATCTCTGGAGATCACCTTGTTTCTGCTCAGAGCAGGGTCAGCTGGAGCCCCTGCTCTGGCTCAGGGCTGTGTCCAGTCAGGTTTTGAGTAGTTCAAGAGTGGACACTCTGCTGCCTCTGTGGGCAACATCTTCCAGCATCTGATCACCCAAGTGACAATGGAAACACAGGATTCTGCTGCAGTATTTAGAAGGCTAACTTAATAGTGAGGAGGAACAGTAGGCAGAATTAATAAACAGCAGTAGGTGGATATGTGCATTAAAGATGCTATTGCAAGCCTTGATGGACTCCAAATACTCTGCATGCAAATACTATGCTGTTTTTTATGTGCCGCAGATTTCAGTGTTCAGCTTTGAGCCTCTGAAGTTTCAGTGAAATGAAAGCTACACATTGGTTCCAGAAGCTGATTATCCTCCTGCTTATCTTTTCATTGTTAGCATGACTCCTAAATTATTTTACAAAAATCTTTCCATACTACAGAAAAGCATCATATAGAAAAAATGTTGAAGTATATCCAGTCTTCTCTCCAAACTATGTTTATTTATTACTCTTCTGAACAGTAGATATTAACTAGTTTCCATTTTCAGTTCTAAATTTGGAAGGCAGGCAAGAATATAATTTTTTTTTACCTTTGCTGCTACTCATGATTATGCTGAGGCATATTGCTATTTGCCAGGAGGTAAAAGACGAAATTAAGTGGGAAAGAAGTCATGCAAATGGAAGAGATAACGGACTGTGAAGTGCACCAACCAAGAAAAAACAAACATAGCAGGCTTTCTTCCTTCAAGACAATTATTTTCAGATGACCTTTCTCAATTTTGCACCAAGTGCTACAGACCAGTAACAATGCAACTTAAAGAGATCAGCAAACTATGATTTCTATGCAAAAAAGCATGTCCAGAGACTGATTACTGCAAGTACTGCATGAGAAGATATAAAAAAATTCTATTAATTAGACAGATTAAGTGTGGTAAAGCAAAAAAAATGTTGACTGCAAGTTTAAGCTAACATATAATAATGCAAACATTAGGAAAGGTCAAATTTTTAAAAATTCTTGTCGTTTGCCTAATTACGTATTTTCAGTATTCTGTGTTGTAAGATAAAATAGCCCAGTGCATCCAAAACTCATTGCAAATAATCCCTCTTTCAACACCTCATTTAAGAACATCAGATCTGACTTATAAAAGTTACACAATTTCAGGGGGAAAAAAATTGCTAAACTGTAAGAATGCACCATTTCCTGGCTGTGGAGAGACCTGCAGGACTGCAGTTATCGTGCTTATTCCCAACCCCTTGCCAAGATACCCGGATGTCATCCATAATTCTTCCCATTATCCTTCCTCCTCCACTCTCTGTGTTCCTGTCATCCATCCACTCCTCACCATCAGTATCTTGTTTTGGTGTGCTTCCTCCTATTGTTGATTGGATTTCCCTTAAGCATCATCTGTCATACTGGTTTAGCTCCAGGTTTTCAGGGTTTGCTGGGACGTTCTCTTGGGATGTGCAATGTGAGGAAGTCTTTCTAATGCACAGTGCTTCAATTAATTGAATTAATTGCCCTTTTTCCAGCCCTAACACATATGAAGAAGATGATCTGAGGAAGACTAACAGCCTTAATTCTAACATTACTTCTCAATTTCTCCATTTCATATCTATGTTTTTTTTCCAAATAAGCATTTCTGGTTTACTTCATTTTTATTTCCTGATTTTTTTCCTGCTACAGAAAGATTCAGAACTGTTCTTTCATGACATGATGAGCAACCATGGCAGCAGATCTGAATATATAATTTTAGGTATGGACAGAATGCCATGTAAAGCCCACACAGCCAGGTGTGCAAACTTACTTAGGTACATTTCCATGACACAAAGTTTCTAAATGACAACTTCAGTATGGCTTGGAAGTGCCTGGCATCAGGACTCAGTTAAGAGAGCCTAAGCTGCAAGTAACTGAACACAGCCATAGAGCTACCACAACATTCAAATATGCAAATAACTATTTGCAAGTTTGGCTAAAAATTCTTAGTCTCCAAGAGGGTCTCTTTTCCTTTATTTTTCCCCCCTGCTTTCTTTCCCTCACTTTTCTGCAGGAAAAAAAAAACCTGTACCCAAGTCAGGAGAAAAACCCAAAATCTTCCACTTAATATTTCCATTCATTTGAGCAATGTTTATTCACAGGTAAACAGCAATGTATGGTTGCTAAAATGCAGGCATCTACCACTTGATTTTCTAGGTACTGAAACTTTCTAGCAAATATAAATCTTTATATGATTAAAGTAATGGAGGATCGGTAGCCTCAGCAATTGTAGATGCAGCGCGTTGCTCTCCCAAGGCATTCACCTTGGCTTTTTCAAGTATAGATTATTTTTTTTCCAGATAATCCCCACCATGTACATCAAGATTTTGCCACACAGCACTAACCTGAGTGCATCTGTCTGGATCAATTTCAAGAATGGTTTTCATCCCTTACTCTTCCATATTAACAGAACTTAAGGAGCAAATTCAGGAACAAAGACAGTACACTTACATACAAATGAGCAGCATTCTAGTCCAGTAGCTTCATTCTCTGACTCCTCTAGATAATTCAGATGCTATTTTTATTTCTGCAGCAGATTATCTCTGTCTTTCAAATAAGTAGATATATTGAAGGTCTGCCCAGGTGCTTCCCTAGCAGATTTTATCCACCAGGCAACTTATACTTTAGCTCAGCAGGAGATTGTCTCTTTCAAAGTAAGAAATTAGGCTAGTAATGAAGTGAGACAAAATCTGAACTGCATATTTATGAACTGAGATTTTAAAATGGGCTAATAATCAGAAAATTAAATATTTATTAACATGTTTTGTTTCAGCAGGCATTAAAAACACTATTTCAATATTTGTCTATAAAAACACAGTTGGGGAGGGGGAGAGAGCATTTCTAGCTATCTTAAAAAACAAATTTCTACTTTTGCTCTTTTTGATACTGCAGAAATACCAAATACCATTTTTATACATTGTAAGGCTTTCCAAGTAAACCAAAAATCCAATCACAGTTATATATGAATAATACCACATATACCAACATCTGCAAGTGCAACACTTGCACAAAATGCAGAACTCAGAGGTAAGCCTAGATATAAATCACATTAAGAATAGGTTACTAAAATGCTGAAAGTCTTGCTTTAAATCATTCCTGCGTCCCAAGGGATCTCACCGTAAGAATCTCTCATATACTCTAAAAGCTCGCTGAAATCTCATGCATCATTCAAAAAGTCTGCCTATTTATCTGTTTAAGGATTAATGGCTATGTCATCTTCCCCCACTCTTTCTAAATTAACAGGGACTGATGACTTTTGCTCTGTAGCAGAAAATTCCATTAAGAACCCAATGCAGAGGGATGGCCACATCCCAGTGCACCTGAAGGAACAGTGATGCAATCTAGCTTTAGGAAAAATGACAGTCCCTTTCTTTCAACACAATCACCACCCTCCATAGGGAAGAAAAAATGCCACATGGAAAGCCTTTGCTAATCAACATGTAAGGATTTCTTTTTGTTCTCTGGCTATAAACTTGGGGGAAAAAACGATAGAAAATACAGATATCTACATGTTTTAATTAGTCAGCCTGATCTGAACTGGAATACAACAGAGCTTTCTGACCACTAAAGCACATCACAGAGGACCAGTAGTTCATACATTTTAAATTTCTGAGCTTAGAAGAAAGCCAAATACATGAAATTTAACATTAACTCCAGGACTTTTCATATTTGGGGGACTCTCCCTAAAGTCAGGCTGTATGGCTCCCAGTATTTAAAACATTTTTGTAGATTCTCCTAAATTATTTGTGCACATTCCAAACATGACTTTCAGCTTGCACTGGGAATATATGGTTGAAAAATTAACTCTCTAATAAATTCAACATTTTTTCTATTGAGTTCATATGATAACAATTTCCTGATTAAAGCCTTCAGCAGTCTGTGGGGACTTACACTAAGTACCAACCTAAAGAGCTCTCTTACTTATTGTGAAGTTTATAAATAGAGAATGGAGCTTATTATTTCTGCCACTTCTTATGACAGTGCTCTAAGGCTTCAACTAAGACAAGGGTCCCACAGTGCTAGATTTTGTGCAAATACTCTACAATAAAGCATCCCAAAAGTTTAAAATCTATATATGAACAAAAGGGTGCAACAAGGGAATTAATATTACTGATGCTTTATAAAGGGAAAATCAAACCAGAAAAAGATTAAGTGACTGACCAAACAGTCACTTACCAAAGAATGTGCAGTTGGAGCTGGTACCAAATCATCAGCTATTGCTCACTGAAAGACTCTCATCTTCCTTAGCAAGCTTTTCTAGATAAGGCTGAGAACTCATGGTCACTTGCTGCACGGGGAGCAGCTTTCTTGACCATAAAGGAGCAACCTTTCAAGGTGCCTAAATGCACCCAAACCTTTTATCTTCATATAAATCCAGCAGTGAATTAAAAGAGCAGAAACAATTCACTGCAAGGAAATGACTGAGCAAATGTCTCCTCTAACCCCCAAAACATTAAGATTGAAACTGGAAAAAGCAAAGCCTTTCCATTCCCTCTATAAGCCAGACCTGCTTGGTGGAGCTGACACTAAAGATGCAGCTCAGATGAGAGCACCTATATCAAGAGAAGCTTATTCTGAACTTAATGCTTACCACAGCCATCAAATAACTGATACCTAATGTGTTTCTTATTTTAATTTTAGGAGAGCTCTTCAGCCAGTTTTGCTGCCACATCTCAGAAACAATGCCACTGGTCCTAAGACAACTCTAATGGAGCCTCATCTGTCCTATGATTACATGGGCTTAAATTAACAATTCTACTATCTCCCTTGGCAGTTTAGTTTACTGGATAACTGCTCTTGCATTTTCAATCCACGCACCCTTAATTTTCTAGGCTGCAGCAACACAGGTTCATTGCTTCTTTTACCCTGAACAGCCAGAGCAACCAAGATCCCAACTCCTATAAAACTGCTTTCCACACACAGCCTTCCTTCGGTTCCTTTCTTACTCCCCTCTAAAATACATGATGGCTTTGTGATTCTCTTTTCTCCTCATTCAGAACCAAACACAAGGCCACATTAAAACCCCAATCACTGCCACATAAAATGCACATGATGAGTTTTACAGGTTAATCTGTGCAGTGTACAAGACTGAAGAGCCCACAAACTGCTAAGCACAACCCAAGGAATCAGTGAACAGCTCATACACACAATGATCCGAATAAGTAAAATGGACAGCAACTTCCAAAGGAGAAAAAATGGCACTAATTCCTCTACAAAATAAATTTTGTAGGGACTCAGGGACTGCACCTGACCCTCCCCAGAGCTAACAAGCACTAGGTCTGGTGCAGAAAAACTGGTGAGCACAGTTATCTTCCTGTCCCTTAAGATAATCTCTGCTCTTGTGTCGAAGCCTGTACAAACACTCACTCCACTGCAGCATTTGGGGAATGCAGCCTCAGCCCAGGAACTGACTCCAGAAGAGATCACTGCAAGTATCTTCAAAGCAAGGTCAACTATGAGATCAAAGCCTATTCTTGTCCTATACTATTATTATATTATAATTACATAATGTAATATATATTGTACAGGGCATATAGTATATTTTCTATTATTATGCATATATAATGTCTTGCAATATTTTATTATATAGTTTCATATTTTTATTATCATTATGAAATTATTATTATTGTCTATTACTAACAATGCAATTCTAATCCGTCAACACCTACTCAGGTTGATTCTTCATCACTAGCCTGTACTTACACTTTTTAAATTTATGCTACTTTAAGTATAATACAAAGTAGAAACACAATTAGTTTTGTAATTTTTAGCACCTTTCATTTTGATATGTGAAATGGGCATTGTTCTTCACAGCTGCAAAACTCCAGATATAAATTTCTGTGGCTATGTGCTACAACTCTCCTAACCTTTAAACCTTGTTAACAAACCTCTTACTGCATACTGGTCAAGGATTTAAGCACTAATTTTTAAACAATTTCCAAGGGATCCTGTACTATCACAGACAACTGGCAGTGACAAACATTTATCATAGGTTGGTACTTCTCCTCCACAGGCTTTTTGAAGTCTTTTTACTTTTGAGCACCATTATAACAAGTGATGATGCCAAGCTGGTTTTGGAGGCTTCCACAGTAAATGCAAGCAGGCTAACTATTCTGCTGTAGGAAAGAGAGAAAATCCCAATATGTGGTTGTGTAGTTAAAAGAGTTGTTCATGAAGCCTGTGCATAAAGTAGAAACTTGTGTCACAGACAAATTTAATTCAGGAATTTTGTGACATTTGGGCACTCAGTGTTTCATCTGCCATAGTGCTCTTTCACACTTTTTAAAATATATTGTACCCACTCATTTCAACACCAGAACAGGTGCAACATGCCAAGCAACAGCCTAGCATAATCCTACTTTAGGTAAAATGAAAGCATTTAGTGAGTAAGAAGGTGGCTTACCAGCACAGATGCTTTTAATTTCAATACACCAAACCATTTGGGGATTGGACTTTCCTCTCAGAATAAAAGATAACCAAGAGACAAAAAAAAGAAGCTCATTCTAGACTGCTTCCTCTGTAGTAATATAATTAGTGACAACTGCCATCTGTCATTAATATGCTGTAAGCAATAAAACATTCCATAAAAATATAGCAGTGTTTCTTTTATTACTAGCTCATCCTCCTGAAGAAAAATCCTAACATACAATAATTACACGTAATATTTTTTAAGGCTATGCATCCTTTCACAAATACATTATTCATTGTGAAGCTAAAACCATGACTGATTCTACTGTAATCAGAAGAGAATTTTAATTGTTTTTATTGAGCATCTGGAGGGCTGACATACTTCCTGTGGCTCTGAAGCCAATTTTTGTGCCTTGCTTGGGCACTGTATGTCAAAAAAAGTAGAAAAAATTATGTAATTCTTTTATCCATGGCAACTGTCACTGTACAGACAGTGCAGAAGTGGCCAGTTTAGCATAGCCCAAAAGGAGGCAGAGAGAGTTAACCTGATTTACAGAACTATTAAGCAGCCTTCAATCCAAGTGGCTTCACTGATGTGGCTGCAGCTCTTCTGAGAGGAAAATTTGGCTCTTTTTCCCAGTCTGCCTGCCTGGGACTGCAGGAGCTGGAACTGCTACAGAGCTGCACTCTCAGGCCAGCATTCAGCTTGGCTGTCATTCTTCTGCTTGAATATGAACCAGTGGTGACAGGCTCTGAAGTAATCCTCAGCCTATTGCTAGGCTGAGAAAGAAAAAAGAGCCACAACCAATCCATAAGAGGTAGCAATAGAATTGTATAGAAATGCTATCAAGTATTTCTTGATAGAAATACTATCAAGTATTCAAGACTCCAAAATTAATAACTTACTTTACACTATTAAAATGCATGGTAGCACTGTTCCCCTAAAGGCAGAATAGAAATCAAGTTTAAGGAGGATGACCAAAATGAAATAGATTTTCACCAAGTTCCTCACAAAAGAGTTCCATGTTTAGATTCGATAATTTACTTTCTCGCTTCAGAAACTGCCCTAAAGCCTAAAAATATTGTAGGTGATAATCCCTGCACCCATTTTAAGCTGAAAAAATAGGCAATGTATAAAACAAGCCAAAATATTCACGTAAACACATACTCCCAAGAACAGCTATTATGCAGACAAGTTTTTTCTTTTTCATAACCCACCCTGAGTGCATTAATTTTCTATCAACTTCAGATAATTTAGGTGATTTTCCCACTATGTTTAAGAGGTGTAACTCAGCTGCATTGCACTTGTATTTTGATCTCTCCACAGTCCATATATGAGTGGAAAAAGGCAGCATGTGTTGAGACATCTCACACAAAGGATTGGTTTTGGGGCACTTTTGGTAGCAATTCAGCAATCACATGAAACACTACTTCAATTTTCCTTTGCCCAGAGGAAAAGACTGAAATAATTGATTTTGTGAAATATCTGCAGTCCTTGGTTAGAACAATAACAGACACTTAAAAAGCTTCTGACACTATGAGGAAGGCAATCCTGGGAGTGGAGCCTCAGTTATCTCTGCACACAGGTACAATCAGACAGCCTTGGGGTCCCATTAACTCCCACCAATTAATCTGTATCAAGTAGCCCTCTGCACTTCTCCTGACAGCTACATGGCAGAGGGTTAGTATTTCAGTGTACTTTGGAGCAATTACAGATTATCAATGATGCTGCCACTAGATATTTACTTAGAGGCAAGGAAAAAAAAATCACAAGGACTTACAATTTTCATTTCCTCAATGAAATAGAAACTTGCAACACCTGAGACAAAAGGAGTGGACATTTTTAAACTGCAAAAGAGAATTTTTATCCAACACAACTTGTGTGATCAATTTGCAAGTTATTGAATTCTGCAGTGAACTTGGTATTACAGTTTGTGACCTGCTGGTGGCCAAATCTGATGATGCACTGTCCTGTTTCTTTGGATTCCTACCACTTTGAAGAGTTTAATTCTTGCAACTCATGATGTAAACACTGACATAATGATTAAAAGAACTCATCATCATAGCTTGCACTGACATACTAATAGTACTAGTACCATTTTTTTTTTTACTGTAAATGACAACCTGCAGAGTACATCTACATTCTTTCTCCAGAAGATCATATAAGCTTATTGACTTTTGCAGCTTTCAATCTCTTTTCTTTTTTTCAATGATTTCTCTAATGTTTACAAAAAAATCAGAGGTGCTTATTTGGTTTTTTCCTACTGGACTCAGAACATTCAAAAGCAGAGTTCTACAAATAATGAGAGAACTGAACAGTGCTGGCCATCACAGATCTTTCAAGAAAATTAAAATAATCTAAAATTAAGCCTATTAACAACCCAACAGCTTGATCACCTATCTAGAAGTCACTACAGCTTCAAGTCACCAACCACTTTTAAAAATTATTTAAAAAAAAACCCCTAACTTTTGAAACAACTCAGCAGAAGCTTCCCAAGGCATGGAAAATGTGAGGACCAAAAGATGCTAATATGAAAAACAAGCTTTTCTCCAGTGAACTAAAAAAGTAAAGCATTATAAATGGATCATACAAAAATAGTATCTGCCTATAAAAAGAAACATGCAGCCCCAGTGTTGAACACATCTATTTAGTTGCTACTGGAAATTCCTGGAAGACAGCTGCTGAAAAGAAAGGCTGTTTCCTGTTCTGCTTCAAACACTACTCAGTACCACCAAATAGGAAAAGGGACAAAGAGAACAGGGGTCTTGCAGGATATTTTCTTTTTCATTATTATTGGACTGAGCTTCTGCTTTAATCTCCTTTCTTCCTCTGCTGTGTTCTCCCATCTCATTTCTTTCATCACCCTCAAAACACTGCTGCCATTGCACAGCAGCCAGAGAGAGCATCCTACATGCTCCCCCAGCAAGCCAAACCATTTAACTACATGGTGCTTGCTACCAGACTTCTAAAGTGAAGTTCCTGCTGTGAATAGCTTCTGCTAAATGGACATTATTATTATTATCACAAATTTTTTTCCAAGCAAACATATGTCAGACTCCCCAGAAACATTTCTTTTTTCCTACTGACTGAAGCAATTTAATCCCAACTGACTAGTTTTACTTGCAATTAACTTTTTGAATCTTTTCCGTTTATGAACCAGCACTGAATCTGTAATTGGATGGTTTAACTTTTAAAAACTGTAGACAGCACTTTTTCCCATAAATGTTGAAATCCAAATAGGCCAACTAAATAGGAACCAAGATGTTGCTTACCCCAATTTTCCTTTTCTTTTCCCCCCAATATTAAGACGACCTTCTGTTTCCATGGCATTTTCTTTTTTTCAAAGACATCTACAAAGGCAAAGTCTGGTTTCTCAGACAGCAAAAAGCAATATTCTTTTCATAAACTTAACCATTCTTTCTTATTAAAGTATTATTTCAAGTTGCTCCATAAAAATCAAATTTATCTTGTAGCAGGCAGCAAGAGAGTGAGCTGAACTGCAGATGGATTTGCATCTATCAGTTACAGTTATGTGGAGAGGAAATATAAGAAGCAAAATCCAGTATCTTGAAAAACAATAACTTCTTTATCAAAGCAAAGATGCAATTTAAATTTTATTAAACTCCACAGTCACAGAAGACTCAAGTGTTATGTAAATCTCTGATATGGAGAATGAAACACAATATATTTGATTACTGCTGTGTCACATATCAGGGAATTAAGACAGCATTTCATATTAGGTATGGGGTTTTTTTAAGTAATAAAAAGATACTTTTGCCATTCAGAAAAAAAAGTAAATAAATACTAACATTTAGATTTAGACATAGCAAAACAATGTAAAGTTTTGAATAATCTCAAAAAAAGGAAAAAAACTAAGAAAAATATGAATGCATTCCTTATGGAAACTAGCATCACAAATAGTCATTAAGTGATTCTGAGAAAAATTTTGAAATATTCAGCTGCTTTATTCCCAGCTAAGCAATCTATTCCAAGCAATATAAGATGCAGATATGAAGACAACAGGAAATCATAGGGAGGGTGGAACTGGAGCACAAATTAATGCAAGTAAATAAATTGGGCCTAGTGGTCCAAAGATACAACAACCCTTTACACTCCCACAGCTTCTTTCACATTCAAAGCAATGAAAATGTGAACTAACTAGAATAAAAGAATACTGTACCACTTTTAAAAGTTACAATTCAGCTCAAGCTGCATTGATAATTACTAATGCAAGTCACAGAATGAAGTTCGAAGGAGCTGACACAAAATTTCCTTCCACTGGATGCTCCTTCTCTGCTTTTCAAGCCAAACTTCATAGAAAATGCAGTAAGGTCAGCCAATTAGCTTGTATCTGTCTTGGATCACACATAGTATTCTGTGTCTTTGAAAGTAGGCTTTTCCTCTACAGTCCTCTCCAGAGGGCTTTACCTTGTCTAACTTTGCATGCCTGCAACATTTCTGTCCCTCAGTAAACTTTCAATCAATTATTTTTTCATATCCCTTATCAAAAGCAAATAACATTCTCCCAGTCTGCAGCTCAGAGTGAAGGATTGATTTTAAATAAGTATTTCTTCCTGAAGTGAGTCATCTTAAAATGCCAGTGCTTCACATTTTAGTGTCAATGTCATAATAATTTTAGACCAAGCAATGATGCCAATGGATTTACACATGAAGTCCTGCCAAATAATCAGATTTGGTTGGCAATTAATCTCTCCATTAATTTTGCATTTCTCCTTTAAAAAAATAATTTCTCAGACAAAAGGCTTTAGATCTCACCCAGGAATACATTAGTAAGCATCCCAGTGAGTCAAACACTGAATACTCAGTGCTGCTAACAAGGCCCCAGCAAGGTTGTTTCTGAATATTATCCTCCATAATAAGATGTTTAATCAACAGTGCTATGCAAAACCTCTATTCTGCAGCTAGAGAACATAAAACCCCCAATTCACACTGGTCTGAAGCTTCCCTTTTGCCCTAATTTATGACTGAAATAAATAGTTTTAAACATTTATTTGGTTGGAAAGCTCATTTTAGTATCTACAGGTGAATGTATCTTTTTAAAAGTATCCACTATGTTGGCTAAGCACTTTATATGCAAACACCAATAAAATGTTCCTTTTTAAAATTAAAGGACATTTTTGCAGAAATACAGCACAGCTGAGCTTGGAAGGGACCTCTGGAGGTCATTTGGCACAAGCCCAAGCTCAAGGAGCGTCACACCTAGACTTGGCTGCCCAGGACCATGTTCAGGTGGCTTTTGAGTACTTCTAAGTTGACAACCTCTAGGCAACTTGTCCCAGAGCTCAGTCAGCCTCCCAGTAAAATAGCATTTTCTGATGTTTAAAGAGAATTTTCTGTCTTTCAGTTTGGGCTTGTCACTGGGAATAATTCAACTCTCTACTCGGACAAAAATCAAAAATTGAAAAAACCAGAATTTACAAGGACTTAAGGGACAATAAAAGTAAGTGCTTCTGACATTTTAAAGAACATTTTAGGTAGCAATTTAGGTAGCAATAAAGGTAGCCCTTTAACTTCTATTGTGTCCTAGTTTTTTCTGTTCTTTCCAAATCTTTATCTTATGGCAATTTTGTTCCTTTGTACATTTGCTATAGTTTGTAGGTGCCTGTGTGCTTCACCTACTCTTTGCAGTTTAGTATCTTCTCAAAAAACATGCTCATTAAGCTACATCATTTCCATATATTTACTTTACTACATTCAACAACACAGGTATTTGACATTTAATGTCTTCCTCACTAAAACTTTAAAAAAGCTTTTTAAAATGCTCACCATTTTCTGGGATGACAAATGTTACTGAATTATTTGATCTGCTAACTGAGAGCAGATTATGCACTGCACACAGCATGATCAAAGCCAGGAAAGTGGACACTTCCAGTAAAACCCAAAAGTCTTTCCCTCAATGCATGAAATCTCTCTGAGAAAGGCAATCACAGAAACCAGTCACCAGAAAACAGACCAATACTTCAGTACACCAGTATTACCATGGATCAAGCCTAGCAAAGTAATTCATACCTATTCTCCAATCAAGAGAGACAAGTCAAATATACTGCCTACGTGCACAAATATTTTAGTGCTCACATTTTAAAACAAATAAAGATGATCTCATTTCTTATGACAAAAGTAAAAGATACAGATAACTGATTATACAACAACATTAAATATACAAGGGTACAGATGCCAGAAAGAAGAATCTCCCAACATTCCAAATCCATGTATTTCCATTCACTTGGTAGGTGAAGAGCTGCTCTGAATTGACAACTGTTTAACAAGAACCCCCCTGATCTTCTAGCAAACAGGTAACTGACTTTGCTTCAGCTTCAAGGCTTGATACCACTTAATAAGATTTCTCCAAGGGATGCAGGATGGATTTCGTGAGCACGGACACACCTCAACACAAAACCCAGTAAGAATTCAGACCCCTGGGAAGGCTCAGGAATGAGGGCTCACAGCCTGCAACCTGCTTGCTTTGTGCTCTCCTACCATAACTCCACTACATGGGAAGTGGCCTCTGTTCCTCTGTTGCCTTCCCTGCAGGCTCTTCAGAGCACTGGCAAAGGCAGACTGAGGCAGCAGCTTTCCTGCCTGTTCACCCCTCGTGTGAAGCCCTACACAATGAGCAGCTCAGGAGCACCCCAGGGCCAGGGCAGCAAAGAGGCCATGGTGCACAAATGCTGCACATCTCTAAGAGAGAAACATGGCTTGCAGGGAAAAAAACAAAAAAAAAAGATAGAGATTTAGTGCAAGCCTCTTAAGAGACATGTGAAGATGCAGTCCCAGCCAAGCAAGCCAGCTGTTCCCTGCAGTAGTCTCATCAAATCAAGCTCCCTTTACCCCCATGAGCAAACAGATCTTACTTTCAGGTCCCATCTGTACATTCAGGACTCCAGGTCTGCCAGTATGATTTTGACAGTCTGACTGACACAGCTTTTGAAGCTGTTCAACTTCTTTTATCTGCCTGTGTGCATGCTGAATGCAGCCATCCTTCACGCTGAAAATAAAATAAATACGTATCATCATTCATCACCACTGTTTTGACAAATATTACATGGAACAAAGAAGCAGGAATTGTACTGGGAGCCCATGTCAGGTCCTCTATCTGTCACCAGTAAAAATGTTCCCCACTAGGCTTTCTTTCAAAGAAACATCAGCCCTAACTATAACAAGTGGCAACTGTCATTATTATATTGGCCTTCATTAGTAACTGTAAGGAGGTGGGGGAGAAAGGGAAAACAGAGACCAGCATTATGCCACTGTAGGGTTTTCATTACTGCTACGTGTAGCTGTTGTTCCTCTAGTCTCAAAGCGCACATAAATCAACTTCAAAACACTCAGAACGGGGAAAAAAAACATGATTCAGATGTAGGGGTACATTAGATTCTGTATGAGCAACAGACTAGCATGATTCAAATCAGGAAAATAAATTACTGAAGTGGCATGGAATAAATAATTAACAACTGTTGCGACCTTTTCCAGTGCAGAAGAAAAAAAGACCATTGAACAAAATCTGAAGTATGAATATTCAAACAACAAAGGAAATACTTTTTCCACACAACCCATAGGTAAATCGTACAAGTCATTATACACGATGGGTCAAAATTTTACACTTGATGCAAATAGCAGTAAGGCAAATTCACAAAAGAAAGTCATAAGAGCAAGACCTGTGTACGTGGCCCAGAGAGCTCCTGAGCTGCAGACATCTGAATCTGTACCAGAAAAGCAAAATTATGAGCAAACTGGTGCTTAAACTCTTGCCTTGTGTTAACTACCATTCACTGCCAGAGACAGGACACTGTGCCATGTGGATGTTTGATCTGATACCCTATGGATGCTATTAATCACTATGGACAAAGCCTTTAACATGTAAAACTTCATGCTGTCCTGTCTCAAACAAGTGACAATTAATTCTATTATTAATTATATTTTAGGATTAATTCTAAATCAATTCTAAAAATTGCCAGATCCAACATTATTAACCTTTTTTTCTCTCTCTCTCTGCCTTTGGCAAAATCTGCTCTGCATTTCTTTTTCACTCCTGTTTTCAAAAGGTCAATATTTGAAGTTTTAAGTATCTTTTATTTTCTCATCACATCAAAAGTTCAATTGTATAATAAATTCTGTCAAGGGACATCTTAAGAACATTGAGCAGTATATCTATAAGCAAGCTAGCATACACAGGCAGTTTAATATACTTCTTTTTCTATAACATGTCAGCATTGAGCCTTACCAGACCAAATGTTCAAATCACAATTGCAATAAACACCTGAAGACCTTGTGAAACTCCTTAAGTTGTCTTAACACCATAAAGTTCAGGCAGAAACCTCTGGCCCAAACAATTAAGCAGAGGGCACCTAAATGGCACAACAAAGTAGGACTGAGCCATTTCAGAAACACAGATGGGGTTTGAGGCAGATGTAATTAAGACAAGGAGTCAGATGAGCCAAAGTTGCACTAAGAATGAGGTAAAGCTGAAAAGTTTCATTTCCAAATGAAAAATACTAGGAAAACAGAAAAGCAAAATTAAAGCTAAGATGATGATGATTGTTGTTGTTGTTATTATTATTGCTACTAGCATCATCATCATCATTTGCTTATTTGTACCATTTAAATAAACATCTAAAAGGGTCATGTGGAAAAAACCCCCGTCAACAATGCCATCATGAGGTGGCAGCCATGCAATGCAGAAACCAATCACAGGTTGCCAGAAGGTATAATAAAAGCACAGCATGATGTTCAGGGTGTGTTTGTTTAGAAATTTAGAGCTGAGAGCATAGATGGACCCTTCCAAAGTACTAAGTCATGTTACAGACTTTTCTTCTGCCCTCAATCATTTAACCTGTTTGCAGACAATAATTTGGCACAGTAAAGGATTACAGTTCAGATAACAAACATGGCAGCAACACAGATTTCATTTAAATTCTCTTATAACAAGGAAGATCCACTTATGGAGAAATCGATAAAAACCAGGAAGATTTAAATAAGCCCTTGTCATTGATCTTCAATTGCCTATAACATTCTGATGGCTCCAAAAGACTTTCCTTTGGAAAGACAGCAAGAAGATATCAGCCAGGTCAGTAACATCCAAAGCCTCAAAAGGATGCATCTTTACACTTCTGGGCTTCATCCTACAAAACAGTGAATTACATGTGTAATCTGTGCTTAATGGGTGGATAAGGGTCCTAATACAGCAATTCCAAGCAAAGCAAGCAAACTCACATTTCAGAAAAGCAGCTTTCTTACTTGTATCAGCACTGCCATCTCCTTTCTTGCAGCTGGTCACCCATGGGCAGGTAGAAAGGGAAAACCAGGCCAAACCAAAGTGCAGCCTGCAGTCTGCATGTCAGCAGGGCAGCCTGCCTGCTCTGGATCAGATCCAGGCCCAGGATGCCCCATTGCACCATGAGTTCCACTCCTGTATAACAACTCACATTTTTGTGTTAACTTTTCAGCATGCATTTCTTCTCTTGCCCTTTTCTGCAAGACTTGTTTATTTCAACTGAGCTATTTTTGTCTATTTTGCATCCCCTCCCTATGCTCTTTTATCTGCTACTCATATTTTTTCCATTCCTTTCAGTAACTGGGAACTAATCCCTTTGTGGATGGCTTGCACAAGGACAAGCCCATCAGACCTCTTCCCTGATTTTTATTTAGTTATTTATTTATTTTTAATCTTGCCTGGCTATATATTTTATTTGGCAGCTTTATGTAGAGATTTCCTTTTAGTGTTTTAATTCAGGCCATAGAAGCCTCAATAGGAAACTTAATAAATTATCTAAAATAAATAACTATGACATTCAAATGGTTTCACACCACACACGGGCAAGAACAGAGTTGTTGCAATAAAGCATTTCAGTGATAAAGGAGACTTCACAGGCCCAGACAAGAAGTAAAATCTAAAGGTGCCATTATCTAATGCCTTTTATCTGAAAGGACCCTGGAGCACATTGTTATACAGCTTTGTTTATAAAAGGGAGATCATAAAATAGATTAATATCCTAAAAGATCCAGCATTCTATTTCTACTAGAGTTTGTCATACACTTGTAAATTTTAACAGCGTTTTGATGTCACCTGGTTTGGCATCCTTGTGACTGAGAGATCCTGCCTCCATCTTTTCTGCTCTGTAGCTTAACTTGGTCACCTACTGCTGGCATCTCTCACTAAAAAAAGCCTTGCAGAACAGCAGAAGCAAGCAAAGAGCTTCTGCTCCAGCTTCAGGGATAACCTGGCTCCAGGAACAGATCAGCTCCAGCTACCTCCAGCACAGAGTACTGTGGACATGCAGCTGTGATGATAACCATTTATCATCACTGGTGCTAACAACACAGAGGAGCCAGGCAGCCAGACCTCACTCCTCAGCAGGGCTGTGCCACAGCCCCTGGGCTCCACATACACACCACCAGCAAAGCACACTTGTCAGCCCATTCTCCAGCTGCTGCTCAGGTAACTTCCACCTGAGGGACAAACACAAGCCACTGGTACAAGGTACCTGTTTGCTTTTATTGGTTCTGGGAAGGACATCACAGCAGTGCCCCACACCAAGTCCAGCCATGTGGCAGAGGAGAAGCCAAAGCACCCAATTTTCTCTTAACACCTGAATAAGATCTTTGTTCATCTGCTTCCAGAACAATGACAAAGTGACAGGAAATTTCAAAAGAGCAGCCAGAGTTATTAGCTTGCTAATAACCACCCAAAAATGAATACAAATTGGTGAGCAGCCTTCTATCAAACATTTCTGTGACTGTCGTGACTAGAGTTGCTCCAAAAATTTTCAGCTGATTAAAAAACCTCAAAACAAGCCTCTTATCTTCAACTATTATTGGCTCACAGAAATAGAAGTGTGTCTTCAATTTCAAATGAAGTGTTTTCAAGGCTTCCCTTCCTTACTCATCCCAAATAGTGAATGGAGAAGGCAGCAGACTATTTTTAAGCAGAAATACAAAGATGAAGAGGAGTGAGCAAATGGCTTTCAAAAGCTTTTTTGTATTTTAAATGAAAAGTTCAAATACTCTCAATTTGTAAAAGCAAAACCAATAAAAACCCAAAACAAAGTTGTCACTATAAACAGATTAGACTAAAATTTTACAGAATCTAACACATTCCACTAAAAGCAGTACCATCCTCACAATTATTTAAAAAATAATAACCCATCTTTCTCTGTGAGGGAAAATACCCATTTCACAAGAATAGTAGCTAAATCTACACTGACAGAAGTTATCCATGAGTGCCACAGCACAGTATGATGGAGCTGTCACTGTTAAAGAACACTTGTAAAAATAATTTAGAAAATCAGCCATCATCACATTGGACAGTGAATCTGAAAAAGCATTCTCTGCCACAGCCTGGAAGTATAAAAATTATTTTGAAAGACATTTAACCCTCTTTTTACAGCCTCCAGTACAGTTCATGCACCTTCTGCAGGTTATTTTATGGGCCTCTGCCTCACTTTGGCAATGTAAGGACTAGAAAATGCAGCCTTAAGGTTGATTTATTTAACAGTAGCAGCTATATACTCAATTAATTTGTTCCCATGTGTATTCAAAACTCACTTCCACTGACATTCAAGATAAAAAGTTAACACCTCAAAGTTATCACAGTAAAGAAATGCAACAGTATGTTCCATTAAACACACTTAAACCTGTTTGAAATACATGTTTCACAGAATATCTAGGTGAGCAAACCTACATTAACCTACAAAACTTTCTTTACTGGTGAGGATTAAAAGCTCCACTTGGTTTTTTGGACCAGGGAGGTATTTGCTGTATTGGTGAGGATACACTAAGTTGGCTGATAAACTGCCAAGTTTCTCATCATTTCCCATCATTTCTCAAGTGATTCTGGAGTTAATTGGCAATAAGAAACTTCAATTACTAACTGACTTTCTTCTAGCTTTCACACCTACCCAAGGGAGTCACACACCATCTTTCAGACTCAAATACCTGTGATTCTCAGTCTTAATAATCACTGCAGCATATAAATACATCACAGATTATTTTCTTTTTTAGCATACTTTTAAAAGTCAAGCTTAATAAGAACATGTTAGATCTGACATCACTAATGTTATTACAACAACACTAAACTCAATTATTAAAACCTCTCACTGACATGAATCATGTTATCCATCCTCTGGGCCCAATCCTCATCATTACAATTGGTCTAAAGCTCAGAACAGGTGATTTGTAAGCTGTTTAATTGACTGAATCACAGCGAGCTGGATGTAAAACATAGCTAAATATCCCCTTACTCTAACTGCTGTACACCTAGGTTTTGAGCTTTGAAGGTAGCTATGCTGTCCATTGAGGAATTCCTTGAGATTAGCTAGATATATACCAAAAAACCTCACTGTACTGGTGCCCACGTTCAGTGGGGTCAAATATTACTCATGATCAAACTCTGAAGATGAGTCATGAAAATTTATTTTTAAATTGGCTCATGAAATCAAATACTCAGAAGAATACCAAGATTAAACTGACAAAGACAAATGCCAAGAAATGTTGGCTACCTGTAGAATTACAGTATCAGATCATTTAATGAAAATTAATTGATTCATCTTTACAGTTCCAAAGACAGAAAAATTAGAACTACCATTTTTCCACTTTTCAGAAAATGATAAATACATCCAGGTTATGGTGAAAAGCTGTGTGCAAAAAAAAAAAAAAAAAAAAACCAAACCAAAAAAATCAAAAACAAACAAACAAAAAACCAATCCTTCACAGCAACACTGAGCTGCTGAACCGTTAGCCTTTGGTTTTTTTCATGCTCTTCCCTGCATACTTACTCCTTTCCAAAACAAGTAATATGGAACTTGTTTGGGCGACTTTCCCTCACCCACAAGCACTGCACAGGCACTGAATGGAAAAGAATGACAAGGAGTCAAAAAAAAGAGTATGCATCCAGGTAATTGAAAACTGAATCACAATACGTGTGCACCAACACGTTCAAAGAAATGAACTGACATGGTAAATCAAGTGCAGCTAATGCTGACATTACATAACTTCTGATAGCTCAATCTTTCTCTCTGATACACAATGGCTGTCTGACAAATTGCTAAGGTTTTACAAAAGAAGTAGGATAAACCTACATGTTGCTCCTGACATCCACCATCAACCCACAAAGCGATGAACAGGACTGATATCTACTATCTACATTGAACTAACAGCTATTAACGTTGTCATCTCTGGTTTGGATCACTCACTGCAGAGGATGAAGATACTGTGATGACATCTGATAGCTGTTTATGAATTCAGGACATCACAACTATAGATCCAACCCCAAGGCCTGGCAGAAAGCCACATAGGAAAAGCATCAGGCAGGCTTGCCCTCTTCTCTGACATCTATTTCCTCCAGGTATCCCTGCATCTTGAATCCAAACAGTCCCAAAACTCCCACCCTACCTACACTTCAGGCTCATTCCCACTTCTATCTAAATTCTGAGCCCTTTCCCTATTTTCATAAAAGCTGCTATCACTTAACGTTTAAAATAATTACATATTAGATGCCTACATCAAGTAAATCAAAACCTCTGCTGGAACAGATTCTAGTAAAAGTACTAATGGATGCCCACTAGGTAATACTATATATTTTTCAATAGCATAACCATAATAATAATAGAGTGAGTAGAAGTAAAACTAGCAGTTCAGTTGCTACCAGTATTTGCACCAATGGATTAAAAAGAAAATTTTAATAGCAAGGTATTTCTGATACTACTAGTAGTTTTAGAAAAAAACAACCTAGGAGACTAGACTGTCTTTCATATTAAATAGCTTTCAAATTTCTGTCCTTAAGATTAAAAATGTAAAGGCCACAAGAAACTTAAAAACCAGCTGCCCAAACCCATCAAGTTTAAAATATTTTAAGTCTCTGTCTTACTATTTTCAAAAAGGAGATACACTTGCTACTAAACCTTGGTGCATCTCAGTATAAAAGTCTCTGGCTCAGAAATTACATTGAAAAAATCTCAAATGAAGTCATAAAATGCCTTGTGCATAGCATACAAATTCTTTATACTGTGCTTTCTAGTCTTATGGACAAGATAGAAGTTTTTCAAATCAGGCAAACCTGTTCTGATTACTGTTACAATTATGCATCAAAGCTGCAGAAAGAGCAATTAAAATGTGAACAAGGCATTATGAAAATATTCTGTATGTATGGAAACAAAATTAGACATATTTGCCTCAAATGGTAGTATAGGATCACCTGGTTTTAGAGAAGCCTCTTCTCCCTTTTTACGCTTTAGATGGCTCATTTTAGCTGTCAGTAGCAAGACCTTCAGGATGGAAAAATGACCTCCACCTATAATTCCTGACACCCACTGCCTTGCAGTACACACAGTCATCTCCCCAACCAGTGCAATCACAAGTAGATCTCACTTCTCCACTCCAGGAGGAGCCTGGCTGAGGGAGGACAATTTTAACCCTTACTAAGTGACCACAGAGACTAGAACTCTTACCATAATTAACTCAAAGAAACACCAGCTTCAGATAGGCCCTTTAATAAAACATAACAACATTGTGTCAAAACCTAATTCAAATCTGTTTATTCAACAGAGTAACTTTATGGCAGCCATAAAGCATAATAACAAAGTATAACTGGTTTCATAAATAGTATGTATGAAAATGACAATATCAAAATCTCATTTGTTAACCTCCCTGCTGGATTTGTTTCTTCTGGAGAAAGGTTAGGGCAGGAGAAATTCTGTCATTATGAACAACTCTCAATTTGAAGCACTGCTTCAAAAGACTTCTGATTTCCTTCAAACATGAACATCTATGTATATGCCAACAGGTATTTCTCAATAAACAAGCCTTGGTTTACATTTTTGTAACTTGCATAATTGTTGCTGATATTCAAGAAAGTTAATGACACCAGATTTCTCTCACAAGTGAAATGCAGAGTCTGGAATCTCTAATTAGTAGGAGGACTACTAAATCTGAGGAAACCAGTTGAAAGTATTATTCTGGAAACAGTAAGAATGCTGGAAATGCACTGAAATGTAAATAAACACATAGATGATGATTTTTCATAGGAAAACAGTAATTCCTACTCTAACATCTGTGATCAATGGGGTACCTTCTGGCCAAAAGCAGAATTGCTAAGATAATGTAAATGAGAAAACATTTATCTCAGACACCAATAAACATAACTTAAGCTAAGGTCCCATTTTGTACAGTAAACTAATCTGAGCCTGGATGGAAGAACAAAAAATGTTCTTCCATTTCATACATTTTGTTCAATACTGGTCCCATTTAGGTTATCAAGCATAGGCCTGGCTCAAGATATTACCAGAACAAGAAGTGACAGGTACCCTCAATCTACAGCTTTTCTTAGCCACTTAATCCTCTGCATATTTTTAAGACACCTTATTTCAAGGAACTAAACCTTTTGAGCATCCATTCCTTAAAATAAACACAACTCCCTCCACAGCAACACCCTTTATTAATGAATCAGACATTTGGCATTCTCACTTCTGTGCAGCAGCAGGAACCACAGTTCCATTGTATGCTCATAGGAAACTGCTCAGCTGAAGAGGAAGATATTTGTATATTTTCAGGCTCAAAAAATACTGCACAGGATCAAATCAGAATTGGGGAAAGGGAAAGAAGAAGAAACAGGATCACTTTTCTTAATGTCCTGTTGTATCCCTTACAAACTAAGCTCTCTAGTATGCCATCAACACTCCTTTTACCCACAGCAGAGCACCAGAAAGCAGTCTCACTCTATCCTCTGAACAGCTTCTGGGGTATCTTCACATGTGCACCCTTGACAGATAAGGTCATTCCTCAAGAAAGGTCCTCATTAGGGAAGCTACAAATCACACAGAATCACAGAATGAACTAGATTGGAAAAGGCCTTTGAGATCATCAAGTCCAACCTATAACCTAACACCTCCTTATCAAATAAACCATGGCACTGAGTGCCACACCCTGACTCTTTCTAAACACATCCAGGGATGGTGACTCTACCACCTCCCTGGGCAGATGATTCCAGTGCCCAATCACTATTTCAGTGACAAATTTTTTTCTGATTTTTAACCCAAACTTCCCTGGCACAGCTTAAGGTTAAATATCCCCATTTTTAGTATTTTGTAATCAAATAATCAAGATTTTTGAGTCTCCTTTCTACCTTTATTTTTTTTTCACTGACATAATTCTCTGTTGTGCATCTACCTGAAGAATGACCTTGATATTCCTTTGGGGGGAACTGGTTTTCCTGTAAAACTCAACCTCCTCTAGCTCTTTCAGGTTTGAGGCTTTAGAGCTGTCTCTTCTCTAGGTGGAAGAACTCTCTTTTTGCCACCTTACTCAGAAGACTGCATTTCTTCTTTAACAGGCTGAAATATTCACTCTTTCCCAACTTCTCCAACATCTCTTGCAGGTGCTTATATTTGGCTCCCTCTCCAGGACACCACTCAAGACATTAGCAGGACATGGCCATACTGCTGATAATCAGCCTTCTGCTGTTGGCCATTATCCTCTGGAAGCTACATCTGTGCAACTGACTGCTGCCTTCTGCTGACTGTCAGTGCCTGCCAGATCCCCCACGTTTGCTCAGCTCCACAAAAGCCAGTGCCATTCTCCACCCTGACATTTTGAGACTGGCTGCACTCCAGCTGCACCTGTGGCTCCTGCACATGGGCAGGTGCTTGCACACACCTCTCCCAGGCAGTGTGCATCTGCTGCTGCAGGCTTCTTCACACTTCTGCCTTGTCTTTCCCAGATGAAACAATTACTTGCCATTTTCTCATTTTACAAGCAGATGAGCCAACTCAGTAACTGGGGCGCTGCTGGTGATACAATTTTCTCCAGAAGTCTGATCTTTCAGTGTCTACAATTTAGCATTTTTATCATTTTGTTTGAAGCAAACCTGTAGGTTTCTATAGCTTACAACAGACTCACATTCTGTAGCTTCTTCTAAAACTTTTCAAACACCATGATTTGTGCATCTAGACAGTTCCTTCTCTTCAGCTCAATGACAATTTTCCTTCGCAAATTCTGTTTCTCATATGAAGTCACTCACATCCAACAGCTTGACTTTCTTCTGCATTTTAATAACCTCTGCCTGCAACTCTGCATGAGGATTTTGACTATGCTCTCCAACTCTTTGACTACTTGGGAAACCATATGGATTTCTCCTCCGGAAAAAAAAAAAAATCCTCCTCTTCTAGCACAGCAGTTTGTTCTCGTTTTAGCCAAACTTGAATGGATTCTCTCCACACTTCTGTATGCTTAACACTTCCTGCCTGCCTCAAGAGCTGTTTTTTGATGCTGCTTCACCAATTTTTGTGCAAGAGATTTCACTTAGATTTACAAATATATTTCACAGAATCTCAGAGTGATTGGGGTGGAATCTCTGGAAATTGTGAGCTCCCTGCTCAAGCAGGGACATGGATTTTCTTGCCCAGGACTGTGTTCAGGTGGGTCTTTTGATTATTTCCAAGGATGGAGACTCCAAAACCTCTGGGCTATCTATGCCACCTGCCTTCACAGTAAAAAAACATTTTCTGATGTTCATGGGTAACCTCCTGCAGTTTAGTTTGTGCCCTTTACCTCTGTCTCTGGGAACCACCAAAAACAGCCTGGCTCCATCTTCTTTGCACCCTCCCTGCAGGTACTTACATACATGAAGAATATTCTTCTGGACCTTCTCTTTAGGTTGAACAGTCTCAGCTCTCTGTCTTTCCTCACAGGTGAGGTGCTCCAGTCCCTCAGTCATTTTTGTGGCCCTTCACTGACCTCTCTTACTGGGGAACCCCGACCCCAGAACATGATCCTCCAGGTGTGTCCTCACCAGAGCTGTGCAGAGGGTAAGGACCACCTGCCTTAAACAGCTGGCAATACTTCTCCTGATGTCACCAGGGACACATTTGTCCTTTTTGCAGTAAGGGTTACACTGCTAGCTCATGTTCAACATTCTGATTAGGGTAAACAAAGCTGTGTTTTATTCATTAGTAAAGTCATCTACATACATTTAATATCCTTAAAATAATAACAATAATAGAAAAATCAATGGATAAGGATACTATTTCCCAGTATATGAATTTGTTAAGTAATTCTAGAATTGGAATATCACAATTCTGATGAAAATCATAAACCAGCATTTCTTTTTGAAAATGCACAAGAATTTCCCTAATTCAACTTCATTTTCATTACTTCCCATAACAATTGTGGATTATTATTATACAAGTGGATTATTTCTCTTTAAAGAAGTTCCTAATGTAAAGAGGATATTGAGAATTTCCTCAGAAGTTCATGCATGTTCACAAAGGATTGCTATTAAAGCAGAGATGCTGGTTGCCCAAGGATAAGTGCCTATAAAATATCTTTTGTCTGTCCTACTACATTCTAGCTACACTTGACAAGCAGTTACTTGGTACTCTACATTCAATTATATTGTGAAATGTTTATAGTTTGTAATGGGTATCTTATCTGTTCAGACTATCTGTAATTTGATGAACTCCTCTGGGAACTGTTTAAACCAAGGCAGTGTCCTTAATTATTATTATGGCTCAGAAATGCCATCATAAAACTGAATTTCTCTACTCTTCAGATGCTCAATATATACAAGGCCTTCAGAAGTTCATAATAAATTCTTTATTGAACACTTTACTCAGAAAGTACTCATGTTCCAAGCTTGGGTATCCACTGTCTAATACGTGAGTAATCTCATCTATTCAGTACATCAATAGATCCTCATCATTAAACTTATGTTAAAGAAAATGCATTTATTTTGCTTGAACACACAAATTATCATGTGGAACAACTGCTTCTGTACAGAAGAACAAAGTATTTTCACCCTAATTCAAAAAGCAAGAAATGCCCCTCAGGCATGTCATTATCCTAAAATATGCATGTTGTTATCTTTCAGCAATTTTTTGAAAAAAAAATTTGGAGTAATTTCTGGTTTAAGTGAGTTAAATCTACTTTTCTGAGTAGATTTATCTAACAACAAAACTATAGCTACTTTTTTTTTTCATGATAAAATTTTAAACTGCATGGATGACCCACTTACAAAT
This sequence comes from Agelaius tricolor, assembly GCF_023055355.1. Taxonomy (NCBI): domain Eukaryota; kingdom Metazoa; phylum Chordata; class Aves; order Passeriformes; family Icteridae; genus Agelaius; species Agelaius tricolor. The sequence continues at coordinate 53,783,338 of NW_027269261.1, forward strand.
ATAATTAATTTTGTTTAAAAGCTGACAGTACTTTTTCATGTTATATATTCCTTTTTTCCTCAGCTTTCGGGGTAATTATCTAGATGCTTATTACTACAAACCAGAAAAACCATAATGTAAAATTTTCCAAAGCTGATGACCTAACCTTTGCAAGAAACGAACTGCTGCATGACCTACAAGAGCAATTTCCAAGTAGCAGATCAATGCAGCATTACCAACTCTCATTACTCAGCAACAATTGTGGCAATATTGGATGGTTTGCTTCAAAGCCACAACTGCATAAGAATAAACATTGAACAGAGAGGCTGAGATTCTGAGGCAATTGAGAAAAATGGACAGAAAGAAAGGCTTTTCACAAAAATATTTGTGAAAGTAGGAGCTGGATGTGGCTGGAAAAAAGACAGTACCACAAAGAAAAAGACTCACTGAAAGTGGTCACAGTTCTTAGAGTGAACGAACTATACAGGAGTCGTGCTGGTACACAAGTTTATGCCATACCTTGGCATTTGTAAACTGACACAGGACATAGATATGGGAAACAGCAAGACTGCTATTTGTCATTTAAGGGGAAAGGATCAACCATTTCCAACTTATTACTCCATTTATTTTCTTTAACGATTCTCCTAAGAGAAGGCTATGAAAGACACCTCTGCATGCCATGGAGCATGTTTAAACTTCAGCAAAGGTTGAAAAGACTGATAAAAGACTACCAAAAAGGTTTAAAATGTATTTTGACTCTTTTAATATTTGCTTGAAGAAATAAAAGCCCTCAAGCACCCAGACTAATTGCAGAGCAGGCAGCTCAAGAAGGTGCATTAAGGAGCCTGCATGAAAGCCCAATGTGTCTGTCCTTTCTGTAAGCAGGCAGTGAGAACAGCCTGGCAATACCAGCCACAGTACAAAGCAAACAGAGCCACACAGGCAGGCACAGGACCTACTGTCCTACAAGTCACTCCCCACTAGTTCTGCCTCTCTGCAGCACTATTTTTCTGTAGCCCTAATAGCTTAAGGACAGAGGAAGGGCATGGTTTGAAGAAAGATTTAGCATTGTATCAGGTAGGATGTAAAAACAACACAGGCTTTCAGAAATAAAAGTCCTCCTTTAGAACCTTGTATGCCCAAAAGCTTGTCTGTCTTTTCCAATTACACTAGCTTGCTTTAACAAAGAGACAGTATTTCTGCCAACAAACGTCCTGTCTTCTTTGTGCAGTGACAGAAAAACAGAAAAGAGATCTGCAGTACCACTGCAGTTTACAACAGCGTATGTCTTGTACCACTGAGACTTCTAAAGCCAAAAGGGATCATCATGGCATCATTCTACCTCAGGATTTTTTAATTATTCACCAGTAACAACTGTTCCAGCTGTGTCTGAAAGCAACATTTGATACGAGGGATCCATACTGTAAAGAGTCACATGCTGATTCAATTCTTCTGTCCAAGAATCATAATAAAAATCACATTTAACTTTCAAATGCCAGTTACATTAAAACAAAGTTTAAACAAACAAAAAAAATTTCCTATATTGTTTTTCTGTATTCTTCCCAGTGACACTACAAACCAAGAAACACTACTGAAAACGCTTATTTGTTTGGGTTTTTAAAATTTATTTCCCAAACAAGCAATAGACTGCTGGAAAAAATCTGCTCTGCAAGATACATAAAACCTCAAAAAAACGGGACAGGATAAAGAAAAGCTTTCTTTCTTTTTAAAACCAGGAAAAAACATTTTAAGCTCCTTCTACTCTAAACCAAAACAAAACCAAGAACTGTGCAGACTTCCATAACTAATGCAGTATGAAAACCAACATGTATTGAATATTTTTAAAGGACGGTGTTCCTTTGAAAAGCTGTAACTAATTCATTTGACAGTCCAGCTGAGACATGTTTACATCCCTATCTACTAAAACCTGTGCTAAATGAAACAGGGTGGGTTTTTTGCAGCTGTAGATATATGCTTGGAACACTCAAATAATGACAGATGTAAATAAATAATTTCCTTTGTCTTTACAGTAGAAAATGTTATATATGCTCAATAATGTAGTCAGCTTGTTACTTAATTCACTGCATCTAATTTGCATATACCTGTAATACTTTTTAATGCCTCAGTCTAGCAATTAGCATACTGATTCTTATTAAATATATCAAAGATGTCTTTTTAGTTAGCAAAGTCAAAAGTAAATGTACACCTGCAAAACATTTTTTTAAGCACTTGAAATTTAAGAAACATTAAGTGCTATAAAAATTGGTACCATCTTAATACACCAGACACAACAGAAACCATTAGAAGAAACACTTACAATGGCACCATCCAACCAATTAGATTTGCAAAATATTTCACTGGCAGGAAAATCCCTATAAGGCTAATTGAAGTCTCCTAAATTAAATGTGGGCTTTTTTTTTTGAGTTATCTCTCACAAAGCCCCCTGGAAGTCTCTCCCCAGAAAACTCAAGATGGATCAGATACTGAAAGTTGGTATCTTTGTAGCACTATAAAAAAATACTCAGTCTGGCACACTTCAGAGCCTACTGCTCACAATTTTGTATCACAAAATGCAATACTTTCACCCCTTGCCACAGAATAAATAAGAACTAAGCAAAACAATTGCAGAAACATAAGTGTGGCTCACACTACAATGCTTTTAATTCTCAATTACTGTTCAACATGATGAGTCATTCAAATCCAGCACTATAATATGCATGTCAGTAATTCAGTCCTGGGGATTCCTCATTCTTGTTTGTTCTTATAGGCTACAGGCATTTTATTAGAGTCAAGAAAATAAACCAAAAAGATTTCAGCGAATCTCTCCAGCAGTCATAAAAAGATTGCAAAAATCCATCACAAGCATTCACCTTCTTGACTTACTTAAAAATAGTCTCACATTCTTGCCAGAAGCACAGTGCTGCCACATTACCCCTTCTTCTAGATTTTCACTTTAAATACAATGTAGTGCTCTGCCCACAGCATATTGTTAATTACACTCTAAATGGAAAACGTTTATATTGCTTCTACATTGTCACTCTTCCATTCTGTTCATTTCAGCATTTTATACTTAATAATTGAACACATACTAATGTTGAAGTAGCACTGTATGACTGAAAAGCAATAAACCTCACTTGGCACCCTAGCTTTATCCCAGAGAAAAATATAGGTATAAATCACCATTTATAAATCAACTCTAAAATAGGTATAAATCACCATTTCTGGGAACAAGATAACACAATATGCTTCCAGAACTAGTCAGCAAATCAAACAGGCTCTTATGAGTTTTAAGTCAACCACAATCTAAGGGCCCACTCTGAGCAACAAACGTGGCTTTAATCAGACACACATAGGTCCTCATCAGACACACAAACCAGGGTGTGCTTGCAAAATCAGCATTTTCCATTATGAATGGTGGTACACAATAGAGACCACGTTGTTGTTGGCCTTCTTTAACAGGACAATAAGAAAACAAAACATTTACTACTTCTTATGCAAATAGTAGCAATAAGCACTGCTGTTCAATATTTTCTTTCAAGAATCTTTCAGCAGACAGACTTAGAAGAAAAGGTGTCTTCTAAAGAAAGAATCTCGCTGCCCATTGAACTATATATCTTTAACATTCTAATCCAAACCAGTGGGATTCTCCTATAAAAGGATTAAATTCAGTAAGCCTGGTGAAGAGCGCTGTGTAACACATCATCTTGTAAAAATGAACTTTTATTTACAACAATGGTCAGAAATACATAACAGTAGGAAAATCTGATAGCAGCCACAGACTCATCACAGAAAGCTAGTTCCACTAAAGCCACTTCTCTATCCCACCACGTCAGTTTTGTTTCACAGAGACATAAATTGGAAGCCTCTACTCTGGTCATTGACACAATTCCTGCTGTCAGGAGGATTACTTACAGGAACACAACCCTTTATTAATCACAAGCTTGACCCAAACAACCACAACAAAAAGATTCAAATAGAGAAGTTTCATTTCATTTGAATCTCTCTCTCTCATGCCAATCACTGTTAGCGGAAAGGATGTGCAAACAGCACAGCTAAATCCACACAGCAATGATGCAATGACCCACAAAGAGACTCCAAGGGCCAATGGAGTAAATAAAGCAAAACTAGCCAAACCCAAAGGGCAGCATGCATATGAGCATCTTCTCCGCTTAAATGGGCACATACTGAAACCTAGTCTTGTATTTCCAAGTTCTGCAATAAGACTTCACAGAAACAGAAACTTCCTATATTGTTGCGAAAACATATATTACACAAAAGAAGAGAAACAAGTGCCCAGGTTCACTGAAAATTTAAATAACAAAATATGGAGAAATGCAAAGTGATCATTGTGTCACACACACTTAAAAAATAAAATGCAATTTGTAATTGAAAATTAAACATACAACTAGCTGTCATTCAAACCAAAATGCTGGATTCAAATATCATTCTTCCCTTTGGGAAAATGTGGCTGTAATTTCTTTGAATTAACCTGATACAAATATATACATGAATCTGTCTTTCATCTATACATATAGAAGTCTGTATGATTTACCATACACCAACACACCTCCATATACACAAAGCATGTGGAAGCAATTATTTCAGACTAAGTATTTGACAGCTGCTCCCTTTTTTTGCTTAAAAGAGGATTGTTACTAATGTTACACAAGAACCAAAACTACCCACTTCTGAAACTTTGGTGCAGCTTGGGTTGAAAGGGCAACATACATTCCCAGAGTCCACCCAATAAATAGCAAAAGAGACAAGAAAAAACACATTGTAAATTTGGTGTATCTTTGGTTTTCATTTCAGTATTTAAAATGCCATTCCACCCACCAACCTAACAGCAAATCTTTGATTTGAACAGATTCTTCTCAAAGAGCACATCCAAACACATCCTAACTAAAAAGCAAAAACAAACTAGGTCCTCCCTGTTGTCTAAGACACTTGGTATGTTACTGGGCATCACCTGCACTTTCCATGAAGCATACTACAAACAGATGGGTGCCAGGAAGATGATAAAGCACAGCTGAAATACCAGTTTATACCAACAGATTTATGCCTTTCAGAAAACATGAATGGAAAAGTTTTTGTATCATTGTACTCAGGACAATGCTTTGCACACTGAAGTTATGGCATTTTACTGCAAGGCACCTCAGCATTTCTCTGAGAAGTCACAGTTGGCCTTGATTCTAACAAAATGAGAAGCTTTTCCAGATAAAACAGCTATCTCCTGTCACAGGCCATTCCAGTTTGCAGCTTCTGAAAATCTGGCAGACTTCAAGCAAGCTTTTTTCCTATTGCTCTGCCTTTCCATTTGTCTTCCAGGCCAGACTTCACCACCGTGTGAAAGCAGTTGACTCTCACAGCTTTCAACTTCCATTAACATGCATTTATTGCATTTGCTTGGAAACTGGCAGGTGCTGGGGAATGAAGGAGAAAGTAGGCCAGACCAAAACAAGACACATTTCCAGAGAACCTCCCACCATCAGTCGTGTATGCTTGAATTTACCAGAAAAATTCCAATTGACCCAAATCCCATTTGGATTAGTCTTGAGCCTCCTTCATATCACTCTGTCAAATTCCAAGCAGAAATACTTAAACAAAAAAAGAAAAAAACGAAGAGAAGAGAAGAGAAGAGAAGAGAAGAGAAGAGAAGAGAAGAGAAGAGAAGAGAAGAGAAGAGAGAAGAGAAGAGAAGAGAAGAGAAGAGAAGAGAAGAGAAGAGAAGAGAAGAGAAGAGAAGAGAAGAGAAAAAGGTAGGTGTCATTTTCTTTAGAGTGTAACACATGTTTTGCTTACCTCACTGTTGTGGCCCCTCAAATTGAAGTTGATTCTCTGAGGGGTGTTCCGGTCCCTCCTGCAATGGCTGGAAGTGAAAGTGACACCCACAACTCCTCTGCCATTGCCCGTTGCCAGCCAGCCTTCCTCATAGTACCGCCTCCTGCACACCGGTTTCTCCTTCTCACTTTTGGGGACTCTGCCTTTCCAGGAGAGGCAGAGGATGTTGGAATCGCTGCAAAGAACAGGCCCATGTTCCACTGCTGCATACATGCTTTTTAAATATTTTATTTTTTGACATAAGAAAGTAATATGTCTAGTGCACAAAATTTAAATCAATTTTTTTTTTTTTTTATTGATAAGACTGACCTGGATAGATCATTGAAAGGGAGGAGGATGGGGTCAGTGTTTATAAATATCCACCAAATGCATAGTGAAAAATTCCTCTATAAAAGATGATGGCAGTTGGCTAAGAAAAAGTAACACTTAAAAAAAAATTCAGGTTCATTTTTGTTTTGAGTCTGTAGAGTGGGGGTGCACTTATCCTTTGGAGAAACAGCTACTTCATAAGAGGCGCTCAAGAAATGGTTAAGTCATCTTTTTGCTCAACTTGATATAATCTTTATTCAGCCTGAGATTCCAGTTTAGCGTAATGCAATTCCAGAGACAAAGAGTTGCAAATGTGTAGGTTTCAAGTAACTTAAGGCTTTTAAAACTTCCTCCAGTCAGATTTTCTTCAAAAGTTCAGTTGCAGAAATTTAAACACACGCACATACATATATATGTATATATATGACATTCCTCTTTTCCAAGCTGCCCTCTGGCATATCTTTTCCATCTGATGTATTTCTGCTGCTAAAGCTGAAAGAGATTGCATAAAGGGAAAAAAAGGCACACAAACCGTGTGAAACAACAGACCCGAACTTGTGCAGGCACTGGTGTGCCAGGCCAGTTAGGAAATCCCTCTTGGTACTGAACCGCTCGTTGGACTCAAAAGTTTTTGCAATCCAAAGCCAATCCAATTTTCATCGCAGCACTTTTTTTCCACCAGAGACCCAACACAGCCTGAACTGTTTATCACGCTATCTTGCCTGCTTTCCCACTTTTTGCTGCCACACACGAATGAAAAAGAACCCCCTCTTCATTTATAGCAGAATCAAAAATGCTCTTAAGCTTTTAGCTTTCAAAGTAGGTAAGTTTGCCTCAGGTGAACCATGAAGTTCTTTCTCCTGTGAAACGGGCTACAATATCAAGCTGTTTTTCCTTTACTTTTCCCTTTTTTTTCTGCTACAAGGAATCACAGACTTTTCATTCTACCATAAAAAACAAATGCCAGAATTAAAGCACATCAAGTAAGCACTCTTTCAAAATCTTCTAAAATTCAAGGAAGGAAGAAATATAATCATCTAAAAAAGAAAGAGAAGCAGCATTAAAAATCTGACTTCCTGGGTTCACTATTTCTCTAGGTATTTTCCTTGCTTGTTTGACAGGATCTTTCCTTCTTGATGCTTGTCTACAGCACAGATTCATAGTTCCAGACACAACATTTGCAGCTGTACAAGAAGGAAACATATGAAGTATTCCAATCGTTTTATTTGAATAACATTTATGAGCTCAATTAGCTAGTATTTATATCACACGAAGTGAAAAGAGGAAAAAGGAGAGGGAGAAGGGATATGCAAGTTTGATGACCTGGTTAACTCAAGAAGGACGGCGAGGTTTGCTCAGTTCAATGCCCAGACTTGTCCCATAGTTCCTCAACTTATTTACTTCCAGTCATCATTGCTCAGCAGAAGGTCACGATTTATTGTCCATTCACATCTACTGAGCCCAAAGCAAAACGTGCCCAAGACCATACATTATTCCTCTGCTAGAACTAAATCAGTTTCCTCTGCCCTCTTGATTCTTCTGTTTCCCTCACAGCTATTGATTTAGATTGTGGAGGTATTTATTAGGCTTCTCCTGCACAGAGGGTGTTTTTTCTTTCTCTTCTTGCAGACTTTTTTCACCCGTGAAGACCATGTGGGAAGTTGAACATTACTGGCAGGTGTCTTTCCATGGATTACTGATTCCTGTGTTGCAAAGGTGCTCCATCTGGTTCTCAAATTAATTTTCATCAATTGCAAAGCTCTCAGGAATATGCCAGAGCAAGTCTACGTGATGACGAAAACACGTGCGTTTTCATGTACATGCAGTGCACACACCAGTCTGGTACTCAGAGCTGCATCTCCCTTTTCAGTTTAGGTGTGGTAATCTTGTAAGATGCCTGCTACTCAAAACTTGAAATCCCTGGATTCTTCCAACTCTGCAAAGCAAAGCACACACACACACAAAAAGAAAAAAGTGAATAAAATAAATCACAAAACAAGTTAAAGATACTGGTACTACTGTTACAGTAATTGAAGTATTGTGGTTAAGGATTGTATACTGGACTCCTACACAGTGTATTATATATAGATAAAGCATTATTCAGAGCATACATGTTTAATAATATATTTGTATTTGATAGACACACAAAGACAAAATACAAAATTTTCTTTTTCACTTCCAAAATTGCCAAAACTTTCACGATGGACATGTATGGCTAATGAAATGTATCTGAGAAGGATACTTTAGAGGGGGGGAGAGGAGGGGGAAGAGCTTTGTCCTGCTCACAGTCTCTGGGGCAAAGTCTTAAAGATTTCACAGCTTTGAAGTGAAGATGGGGAAGGGAGATGTTAGTGATAGAGCAGGCACAGGGTTAGACCCTGAGGCACACACAAACAGAATGGCTGACCTGGAAGGGACCTCTGGACATCATCTGGTCCAAACACTGCTCAAGCAGGGTCACCAAGAAAGAGTCAGTTACCCAGGATTGTATCCAGGCAGTTTCTAAATATCTCCAAGGATGAAAACCCTATGAATTCTCTGGGCAACCTGCGCCAGTGCTCAGTCATCCTCACAGAAAAGTGTTTCCTGATGTTTAGAGGGAACCATCTGTGTTTCAGTTTGTGCTCATTGCCTCTGGTTCTGTCACTGGATACCACCATTAAGAGCCTGTCTCTCTCATTCAATTCCCTCCCATCAACTGTACACCACAACAAGATCTCCTTAGGCTTTTTCTTCTCCAGGCTGAAGTCTCAGCTCTCAGACTTTCCTCATAGAAAAGATGCTCCAAACCATGAAAATACAGTACTGAACTTATCAGTCTCAAAGAGACTGGGAAGATTCCTCCAGGGCTTAAACTACTGCTTTGAAGAGATCTAAGGTACTTCAAAATTAAAGCTTAAAAGTCTGAATCAACACAGATGAATTTAAAGACTATTCAAATGCTGCTTAAATCTTCATTTAAAAAAGGGGAGAAAAATTCCCCAAAGTCAATTTTATACAAAAGAGTGTACAAAAATAAAGCACAAGAGACCAAGCAAAAGGCCATTCAGGATATTCCAGTAGTTGTATCCGAAGTGCACACATATGCAGTTATTGCATCTACAGTCACTGCTAAAGAGAGCTCATTTAAATTCAGAGCTGCATTCATAATAGTCATCAGAGCTGTAAAAATGGTCTTGTCTTTATTACATAAAGCACTATACTAACCTCATGTTTCCTGTAATTAACCACTTATTTCATTCTAGCATGGACATATTAATTAATTTTGTTTAAAAAAAAGAGACTAGATAAGAAAACAAATTTACAGACACAAAGGCAAAGTTGTAAAGTAGTTTACAACCCTACACAGTTGGCTGACTTATCAGAAACACTGTCCCCAAGATTTGGTGAGTCACTGCCAGACCTCTTCAGCACTACATCTCACTGAAGTTTTAAAAATAATGACTGCTATTAATTTCTTTTTCATCATGGCAAGATGATGATATGACAAATGTCACCTTTCCAAATTTCTGGTGCTTATCAATTACAGCCCAGAGAAAGTTCATGTATAGGAAAACATACAAAAATTTTCAGAGTACAATGGTTTGTAGACAAACTTCTGCATTTATCCCATAAGCAAACTTGATCCTCTGAAGGATCAGTGCCATTGTTTCCATACCCACTGAAATCTTTCTAACAGACATCTGCATTCAAAAGTTGACATTTTATATTAGCAGCATGAGTATTATGATGCAAGCCTTTACTAATCCTACAGAGAAATAAAAAAAAAACGTTTACTGAGAAAACAAAGTCTCTGAAATATCAGAGCAGAGATAAGCACTAAACAGAGTTGTTTGAACTGTACAAGAACCCAGAGTTTACAAGTGGATTTTAAAATACAGGTAACTATAGATACAGTGGCTTTGCATATAATCTGTATGCAACTTCTGTCCTTATTCACTGCACCCAAGACTAACAAGGTTGAGAAAAGGACTCATCTGCATCTTGGTCAATAACCTTCTCTCACCTTAGTCCCATTTACCATCACTTTCAAGATTAGACAGACCAAAGGCTTCTCCTCTTAAAAATATCCTAAATGCATTAGAAATGCTGGTCAGGGAGAGATGAAAATCTAAAATAACTACAAAAGTAATAAAATCAGCCATTATTCAAATGCATTATTCAAACACAACACTTTTTCAATACAATACAACCTATGAGAATGTTTTACCTTTGAGTCACTGAGGATTGACACTACCTTTATGTTACATTCAGAGACAAGAAAAAAAAATACTTTTAAGACTGTAGTATCAAACACTCAAAATACAGACTGAATTAAGATTACATGTATTATATATTAATGCTTTCCATTCCCTTTTTCTTCATTTCCATGCACTCTGTAGTTCCTAAGAAATAACCTAACTAAAAGATTCAAGTGCTAGTCTTCTCTTAAAAAAATCCGTAATTTAGACACTCCTCTTCTACCACCATTACAGCAGCCTCACAGTTCTGCTCATTTTCATATTTTGAAACCAAGCTTTTCCCCTCCATGGAACACCAGGGTAATGGCTTCCACCTCTGTTGTGAAGTGTGTAATAGCAGAGGATAAAAAGCATGATAGAAAGAAGAGCTGGGTGTCACCTGCACAATCCTACCACTAGCCCAAAGTCAGTTTGGGCTGACCACAGAAAGAGAACTTGGCCTTCCAGATGGAACTCATCCAAACTAAATTTTTAACTGAAGATTTTTAATCATCAAATTTTCTGCACCTTTCCTTCCTAATATAAATTAGTGCAAGGACTAATCACAGAAGTGCACTACCATCTGATTTTGCTGGTGAATTGTTTCTGACACTACTAGGACAATAAATATCAATGAATTCTCTGAATTCTCTACCTTCACTCTCACTTAAAAGGAAGTTGAAAATATCTTTTCTCTGGATTTCCCCTTTAACAAAGGGAGATGCTACTTGAACTCATCCTCTAGTACTGTTGAGTCTAAGCCCAGTGTTATAAGACATTTAAGTACAGACAAAAACATATTAGACCTGTGACAAAGGAAAGCAGGATCCACAATTATTTTATTTCATTTTGTTTTGAAAGCATAGCTCTTCTCAAATGCAAAACCCAGCACCAAGTTACATTTCTGCATGACAGAAAATTTAGATACTAATTTTTAAAAATGTGCTTATAAACAGTAGCTCTCTTATTGTAGTGTCAATATTTAACTCATCATTTTTATCTTCTGTTCCTACTAACTTATATAAAGTGTGTTAAGCCACAGTTGGACAACCAGAAAAATATTTGTTTGTTCTCATGCGTCTTTCATTGAGGTGTCTCTTTTGTTGACAGAAAGAAGCCAAGCACAGCCAAATGCAGCAATGCTGCAGCAAGCTCTTCAGTATTTCATATTTATTCAAACCCCTGCTCTTCAAGGCTGCAGAGCAGAGAATCTGAAGGCGAGGATAAAAGGGGACTGGGAAGGGAAGGAAAGCAAAGAAGGAAAAGTGAAGTGAGTACACACTATTTCTGAATTATTATCTCCAAGAAACCAAAACAAATAAGGACTCACAGCCTGCTTTTGGAAGATTCTGATGACCCAAACATCTTAAGGAAAGAAATAGAAGATAAAGAGTCTTTGAAAAGACTTCAGGATTTTTCAGCTTAACCAGATTCCCTACCTGCCAAACCTGCATAAGGTGAAAGGAAATTGTAGTTTTCCCTCCTTTTGCAGTCTAAGAAGGAAAAACTGTACACCAGTGTCCATGAAGATAGCAAGGTATTTTAAAAGTGCCAGCCACAACTGCTTTGGCACAAGCTGATGGCAGATGATCCCACCAGCTATCAAATGGGGACTGTGGGAGCAACCTCTAAGGTCACTGCTGAACACTACAGTACAAAATTGGCACATCATGTAATAGCGTTAGTGTATTACAGGCTAAATACTATAGAGACAGAAGCTGGTAAGATGATACAATTCATTATTTAGTCCAATCTCTAAATTAACAAAAATCATTAAACAATTCTATCAAAAAAGTGAAAGAAAATTATTTAACAAGACTAACTACTTTCCTAAAAAGCCTGAAGAAAAAAATTAGCTGGCTTGGAAGCTGATCTCTCTGAAAACTTACTCTCCAAAAACAGCGATTGATTTTAAGAGAGCTTCCCTTCCTGAAGTCACCATGCACAAAAGGGTTAGGAATTGTGGCAATTTCAATCAGTTTGAGCTGTGCCCAAAAGTTTTTGCTCTTTTAAGTAGAATCAATCCCCGCCACAGCCCCAGTGTTGTCCCACATTCAGCTGCACTGGCAAACTGGGAAAGGCACAAAACAAGTGAGAAACACAAGGGAGGAGTACCTGCAACTAGTATGCTGCTTGAAGACTATTGATAACAAAGCTTGGGCACAGAATATTTCTGAACTCAGGGCTTTGTCCTTAGAAGAAAGGGAAGCAAAGTTTTTCCTCTTGAAGATGAATTTAAGATGGCTTCGATGTCCTGGAGTCAAAGCTACACATGAGCCATGAAAATATGCCTCATTTTCAAATTAAAGAAAAGTGAGCTGAAACACTCCAGACAGGTGTTGAAAAACCTGCTTCAGGAAATAAAAATGTACAAATAAGACATAGTCGCCTTTTAAAGAGTTGGGAGATTCACACCACTGAAAAACACATCCAAACACTTTAGAGATTCAAAGAAACTGTCAAGTGTGACCAAGAAATTCCTGACACTTGTAAGTGTCAATCTTCTTTCTCAAGAAAAGGCTACAATCCTCAGAGCACAGAGAAGCCCTAGACAATGTATACTTCACTAGGGACTTCATGAAAAAGTGGCAACAACTGTGTCTTACTAAGAATATTCAATGACCTTCATGGGAGGGCGCCCCTGCTCTCACCATCTCTTTTCCATTGAACTGACTGCGCTGACCTTGCCGGTAATTACAGAGCAATTTCTTTCCCGTAGGAACATTCTGCAGCCTGCAAACATCCCTCGAGTCTGCAGCAGTTCCAGCTAGTTCCTAATTATCTCCAATATCTGCCCACAGGCTCTTTAATACTTTCTTATGAACATACACTGAACTTTCGATATTCTCCTCAAAAATCCCAATATACCTTTGTATGTGATGCACTACCACAATGGAAACAAACAACATAAAAAAAAAGAAAGGGAGATGAAGGGAGAGAACAACAGATGTCATCACTTTTTAAAATTCAGAAGAGCCTCATAAACAAGAATTATGTCTTTTGGACAGCAAGACATATTTAAGTCAGAAACCTGATAATTGCAGAGAAGCGGTGTAAGTGCAGTGTGCTGCAGCAGAGAGGGAGCTCCTGGTGATGCCTGCAAGCTGCACCACAGGTGTGAGATGGATTCTGAGATTGTGTGTGTGTGTGTGTGTGTGTGTGTGTGTGTGTGCACATTTAAAAATACAAAGACAGGAGCTGCATTTTTCAAACAGCTTGGGTTTCTCAGTCTTTGGCTTTGGGATGAAGAACTGAACTCTAGTCCTGGCTGTCCCTAACGTGCTGTAACTCAAGATTCCAGGCTGGTTTGAGGACCTGCACTCACCTCACCACCACTGCTTAGAGGTCCAGATGCAGAGCAGGGGTACTCTGCCCTTGCAACAAAGAGATGCAAACCTTAAGAACAGCTTCATCTCATCCCTCTCTTTTTCTCCAAGTTCCATGTTTTTTCCTCTTGTTTCTGGAAGGTCATGTCAAGATCTCTGTACTAAAGGAGGCATATAATAGAATGGAAACAGACTAACTCAAGGAGCAGTTCCTTTAGAGGCAGCCTTGATAATCAAGAATCACTAAAGAAGCATTTGTAAAAGTCAAATGCTTTAAACAAATGCAGTAAAGTCAGGAGCTTTAAATAAATGCTTGGAGCAAAGCAAAGACCTCTGAAAGTTGCTGTTTCACTGCCAAGGCTCAGAGGGCACAAGATCAGCTGCATACACTTGTGCCCTGTTAGGTGAATGATGGTTTTGATCTGCTCTGTATTAATATGCCAAGTGCTGACTGCTCACCTGTCCAGACAGAAGCAAGGAGGTCAGAAAGACACAGGTGTCCACCAGGCACAGTCATGGTCTGGTGGGTGAGCTGAAGGCAGATCTGTACCTGGGTAAATTCACAGAGCACTCTTGTGCCCAAGCAGTTTTATTTTATACATGTCTTCACAATTCTCTCTTCTTACCGGCCTAGCTCCTGCTAGACATATGAAGTATGTCTATTTCATATAAATATTAAATAGTAGATATCTTAAAATACAGAATTTTGAAGTGGGGATAAGAAGTAGCAGTATACTACTCCTCATGCATGACTAGAACACTACAACCTTTCTATTAAGAAATCCATAATAGCCAAAAATTGCCAGTTACTGAGGTATTCAGTGGGAGGATGGCTACCAATGACTGTGTCTTCTCTTTTCTTAAACATGAAAAATCAATGTGTTACAATGATCGCAGATGAAAATGAATGAATAGGAAAAGGGTTGCAAAAACTCTAGAAAAGTATATTCAAAAAGCAACACGAGTTATTTTAAGTAGGAATTCTGAATATTTCATTCAATGCCCTCTGTACAACTACCAGATAGTGGTTGCTTCTAACTCCAATCTCTACAAAATTATGAAAATGCTCTTCCATTGAACAAGTGTTCACGTTTCATCAAGAAAGTCAACAAATGTTGTAAATTGGCATGGGTTTTGTGAGGAAAAGTAATATTCTCATTACTTGGTAGCTAGTGCTATAATTAACTTCATTCTGTTGTTTTTATCCCCAGGAAGTTACATAAATGAAGTAACTGTCAAACTACTTGGACCCAATTACTTCTCTTTGTCAACAGAAAACTCTCAATGCCTCTTTAAATGCACCTCTATCTAACCTATACCCAAAAGGAATGCTTTTTTTTGTAAAGCTCAGATTCAGAGTCTACAAAGCATGAGAATCAAAAGGGAAGATCATCATCACAGTTAAATCTGATCTTTTAGATAAACACTCACACAGAGCAAATGCACTCGCATACAATTAAAGCTAAAGTTATGCATGACTAAACAAGAGAAGGAATGCTGGTGTGGGTTTTTTTCCCTTTGGATTTTCTTCTTTCCCATTGCCAAGTTACACCTTACTGCCTTTCCCAAGGAACACAAGGATCTTCAGAGGAAGACAGTAAACTTTTCAAAATAGCCAGAGGAAAGATTGATTTGGTTGAAGAATATCAGCTTCATACATTTTGTACTTCATTTTAGAAACTTGGATTTGGGAAAGTAATATGATTGCATTTAGTAATTTAGTAGATGATGTGCTACTTAGCAGACAGCTCCTGCTAAGTCTGACAAATATAGGTCAGAGTCCTGCAATCACACTTTGCTCAAGCACACTTTGCATTTTCTAGACAAAAGTAACAATAAGACAAAAGCAATCTGAGGTAATTTCATAATTTTGATGTAAAATTTTATCATTACTTTTTTCCTTCTATGCCTAAGACTACTATATGTTTAGACAAGCCTATTTCAGCACAATCTTCTTTTAGTTAAATAAGTACTTCACAAAGTAACCCAGAACTGTATGAAAGCTCAATATTTACCATGTTAAGAGTTTTGAGAAGAGGTGAAAAAACAGAACAATCAGAGAAAAGAAACAACATATAATCTACTCTGATAGTTCCCTCTGTAAAACTCAACATCTGTACTGAAGGTTCAACATCTGTATTTAAAAAGTCTGCTGGCAAATGGTGTAAGGAGAATTCTGCTGCTTTTTCTGGTAAGCAGCTTGGCAAGGTAACATCATAATCTTGCAGTGTCAGTCATCCCCTAGAGCTTACAAAGTCTATTAAAACAAATTACATGAAAACATCTTTTTCAGGATTTTAATTCAGTAGCTTAAGAGGATCAGGATATTCCAGTTCCCTCTTAGATTCAGGGAACATAAGACAGTACAGTACTTCAGTGCCTAATGCTGCACTGACACCTTAATACATTCTCCATTAACTGTGTATTATTCACAGACCACATAATCACAGGTTACTATGAGGAAACTATATGCTTTGTTGTTACCTCTATGAGCTAGATTACAATGAATTCAACAGTTCAGCATCTGCTTGAAACTGACATTACATTTGATCTGTAACAGATGGATGCACACAATAAACATTAGAGAAAAAGGTTAAAATATGGTATTAGATAAAGTATTTTCATACAATGCTTCTAAAATTAGGTAACCTAATGATATTGTAAGAAAATTCTATCCCAATAACTAAAATTATATATTACTTTTCACTTTTCTACTGAATGACAGCATGAAACAAAGATGACGAACAAACAGAAATTACAATATCAGAATACAAAAATTCTCTTCCTAGCTATTAAAAGAATTAAATACCTAAATTAAATATGGGAACATCTAGTTACTCAGTGACTCTAAAACCTCAAACATTACCTGACAGATGCTGATTTCATTGGATTGTCAACCTAACAACTCACTACTTAGCTGTGTGATTAAAATGCTGCAAGATTTAAAAAAAATTCAAAAAAATCTGTTATACTTAATATATAATTCACAGATTATATGTTTGTCTGAAATCAGTCTATTTCTTTTCTAAAAAGGCATAAACCAAGATTTACATTACATGTGAATATACTTCCTTGTTTATACCTGTACACTGTCACAGCAGAGCTGTTTTACTGCTGCTGTTTTTTCTCCTTACATCTATATTGCAATGTCTTTATCTTGTAAAAGGGGCTGTGTAATGCTTGTGCCACTGGTCAAAACAGAATGTGGAAAGGTTGCTAGGATTATCTATGAGGAAAAAAAAATAATAATCTGCTCATTACATTCCTAGGATGAGGAATTCAGTGTAATTAACAAAACCACAAGGCCATAAGACAGTGCAAGGAGATGGCATACACCATTCCAAGAATGTTAAATAACCCTAACATAGAAGTGAGTGGATAAATGTTCCACAGTCAGCTTGCAAAAAGCAAACCCCTAAAGGCAATCATCATATAGGAGCAAATAATTTTATAAATTAATGCACCTGAGAGATATGTGCATTATCTCACAGGTGCAAATACATCAGTTTTGTTTTTATTCCCACAGTGTCAATACCACAGTAATCCTACCAGAATCTATCACTAAGAATTGGAATAAACAACATTTTACTGATGGATAACCCATAAAACAAATATTCCATTCTTTCCTGTCAAATCCCTGTTGTAAACAAAATCCTTAAGCAACTTAGCCACAAAAAAATCCCACACAAATGTGACATTTAAGGGGCCTGCAAATAAACCCAAAATTTTTTCCCCCTGTTTTCAGGAGTGATCAAAGCATAACACTAGATTTTAGAAATCTCTTAACACTTCTTTCTTGTTCCTATCCATGCAGACTGAGATATTCTACTCTCAGTATTCTAAGGCAGCTATAAATTATCTGCAAAGCCTATCTAATCTGTTTAATTATCATGCATTTATTTTTTTATTTCTAATGGATAATTAGGTAGGAGGTAGTATTAACAAGTTTCATGGATGTTTCCCCCCCTTGAAGAGCAAAATGTCAATAAAATTGTATCATTTCCAATCCCTACATTTTGCTTCAGATGCTAACTGTAATTAAATATACTTTATGAAGTCTTGTAATCAATGTCAGCAAAAAAGGCTGGAAAGTTATGTTATGTTGATTAAAGCTTGAGAAGCTAGAGCTCACATCCAAAAAAAAAAAACAGTTAAATTGATTTTTCAGTTGACTGAAACCAATAACATAGGTTTTCATAAATCCAACTCACAAGCTTTATTTTGCACTTGCATGTTTACCAATTTTCATTTCAGATGAGG
Source organism: Agelaius tricolor (assembly GCF_023055355.1). Taxonomy (NCBI): domain Eukaryota; kingdom Metazoa; phylum Chordata; class Aves; order Passeriformes; family Icteridae; genus Agelaius; species Agelaius tricolor. The sequence goes on from NW_027269261.1 coordinate 53,801,273, forward strand.
AAATCCATCTCACAGAAAGCAATATGAACCATAAAATGAAGCAAGACACTGCTAGATTCTAAACAGACACACTAGAGCAATGCAGAGCTGCAGGGATCTGATTACAGACTATCTCCTGCCAGGCAGTCAGCCTCCCACTGGGATGGGGAGCACATCTGCTGGGATGTTCTACAATAAAACAGTGCTTCTTATGTAGAGCCTTACAGATGTTGCAGGATTATTCTCTCTCAATGCTTCAACATTTTTTCAAAATTTTTAAGCAGAGCATAGCAAGGCATTTACTGTTAATAACATTCCCTCATGCAATGTGTTCTATGATTCTTGGATCTGTTGTTTTCCTTGCAAGAGCCAAAAGCCAAACTACAAAGCAATTGTTCTGGGTTGATAGGGAATGTCCTTTATTGTTGGTTCTCAGAACAGTACCCAGATCAGCAAGAGCTCCAGCAGACAAAAAGCAAACCCAAGCCTATCTCCTGGAAGACCACATGCAGATGCAGAGAAAATAATTTCAACATTTATTGTTTCTCTTGCTCTGAAGCAGAGCTACAAATAACTGACACCTCACCCATTTTCAAATGAAGCTTCTATAATTACATTGCTATGCCCTATGGAAACACTACTGGGTTTCTCATAGCAACCTCCAATGACTCAGAGAGCACTGCTCTTACCACAAAATTACTAAGAGCACTACATCCATCCTCAGCAAAAGAGCTGGTACGTGACTGGCAGAGCCACCACTACCACTGGCAATCCAACAGCTTTATGACATCTTGTCTCTTGAGAAATAAAGTTTTATGGCCAAAGTAGTAGTACATTCCATATACAGTAAGGCAGGATTGCTCCTATAAAATCTCTCACACCCCATGATGCCTTGAATGCACACACTACAGAGTCTTTTTAGCAACTCTGTCAGATAGATAAGTACTATTCCTTCCCAAAGGCCTGCAAGACAGCAAACTGTTCAAAGAAGCCTAAGCTGTAAAAAGACTTCTTAATCTCTGACACCTCAGTGAGCCACTCCAGTTTCCCTTCCTAGGTCCACTTGGCCCCCATCCCTGTTTTCACTGCCACGCGCCCATCCAACCTCTCCTTGGGCAGACTCAGTTTCTTACAACACCACAAAATAAATATTTTAAAAAGTGAGAAATATTCTGTGGCTTTAGGGATTTGGATTAAATCACTAATGGGTCAGGTGAGTGTTGGAACTGCAGCTAAGGAGCAGACACAAGACTGAGGTGCGGGAAGACCTTTCAGAAACAGAAAGATGCTAGCTCAGCTCAGCTGCACCATGGAACTTCACCCATGAGACAGAGCTGGAGCAACTTTCTTAATACCGAAGGGGAAAATAGCATTCTTCATAAATGAGAAGGCAGAATTTAACATTACTGGCTTCCAGTCTGTGGTATGACCCCTGAGTGTAGCTCATCTGATGTTTTCCAGTCTATTTCTATCTTGCTTCAAAATATTTCTGCCCATTTCTAGTCTGCATTCAAAAAATGAATGGTTAAATGGTCCTTCCTTCTGGAATAATGTTTTCCAAACTGCCATATATACCCCACTGACACACAATGTATGCATACATAAAACTGCAAGTACACAAGGTACCCAGAAGTGCTGTAAGCCCCGGGCTAGAACAAGGCTGACAACAGTCCAGAATCTAATGTCTCTCTAATCTCCAACAATGCTGGGGTAACAGAAAAAAAAATTCCCCCAAAAAAGTAGTACTTTAAAGAATTGCATTTTAGGATTATCTTCCAAACTCACAATGGTATCAAGTTACTTTCAAAGGAAACTAGAATTCCATTTACAGAAATCCAAGGTTTAGAAGATTTAGAGAATGTTACTAATAAAACTACATACTAGATGCTTCAGTTTCATATTAATCATGTTTTTCATCAAAAATTAATTTGTTTTTAAACAAAAGGAAGAACTACCTTTAGCTTCTGACCTGAGGTGACTTTTTAGATGCTGAATCACTACATCAGTAGAAATAGCTAATCTCAACATCAAATTTCTTTTTTTTTTCCATTTTCCAAGAAGAAAACAATCCTTTTCAGTTTCTCCTTGAAAAAAAAAATTACATAAACTATACTGAAATAAACACAATTTTTCCTCTATGCCTGAAGAAAATCTGTTGCAAGCTGATCTGCTCCTTCAGCAAACTGAAGCCAGTTATTTACCCAGCAATTTCCCTCATTTTAGTGATCTGTGGCACTTTTAAAACCTCAGCAAAAACATTTAAGCAATACATACTCACATAATTTATTATTAAAGCTATTTTAATTCAATTTGACAACTTTTATGAAAGGCTAAATTTACTACAATAGACTAAGACAAAGAAAGTCCTACTTAAAAATAGTATCTTTTTATATCCATTTTTAGCCACCCCGTAAATGTTCTCTAATGCAGCATAGTAAAAAAAGATTTGGCAATGCTATTGCCATAGGCTCCTCTGCCATGACAGATCCATGGCATTTTCATCACAACACTAAAAGGTCCCAAATCTCAGTTGAAAATACTGAGGATAAATCAAAAAAGCCAAATTCTAGAGAATTGCACGAGGTACAGGCACACATCCTCTTCTAACCATTCAGCAGCAAATCTGTGAGAGTCTCTACCAGGTACAGCAGGAGAAGACATATTGAAAGGACACAGCCAGACTTTGACACATTTTGTCTGCTTTGCAGACAAAAAAAAAAATCTCTTTGGATGTATTAGTTTTATTTATTTAAAGCTTCAGGAAAGAATAGAGCCTTCATAATTCCAATCTCAACATCCACAAGATTTCAGATGGATGAATATGACATGAGCAATGCATATATCCTGTCCATAAAAGACTGCTATGCAGAAATTTGTACTTCTACTTCCCCTCATTCAAGGCCACCTACATATGCATATGACAAGAAAAATTGCTATGGTTATCTGCCAAACCATGCAGTGTCATATGGCAGCAGTGAGCCCATCTTTAGAAGCTGGCTCTAACCTGACCAGTGGCTGATGTGCTCCCCTCCACCTGCGACATCAGGTCAGGTCAAGCATTATCCCAGTCATGCAACTGATGGCAGAGCTGGAGGGAATCCCTCTAAGAGGAAAGCAAAGACAAAAGGAGCAAGCTTCCTTCTGGGAAAATGGGATGAATTAAGGTCATACTGGAAAGAGGCAGGTGGTTCACAAGGTAAAAAGAGCACTAGAGTAACATGTGGAAGTCATGCAGTTTCATTTTGAAGCCATGATGCTCAAGTTCTTGGCCAAAAGGCTCAAATCAAATTTCAGGCATGGTACCAATTACCTGGACTGAGTAAACAGGCCAAGAATCTGTACACTCATGTTAGAGCATCATCAGCCATCTAGTACAAGGGATGTTTAATTAGCTAAGCAGGGATACAGGGTTTGAGGGGAAGGGAAGTGGGAGAATCTGTGCCCTTCAGACTAGTAATAGTGTTTGTAAGACACTTTTACACTCAAAAAACTCCCAAAGAAACCCACCACCACCCAAAAACAAACAGACAAAAATCAAAAACAAAAACCCAAACAAAAAAACAAAAACCAAACCCAAACTATATAGAACCAAAGCTGCTGATGCATTTTTATCAGCATGCTAATGAAATGCTACATTGTTTTACATGAGAAATTACATGTCCATAAAATCCACTATGCAAGACAGTCCTGTCTCCATAAATCAGATACTAAGTTCACATAGGGAGATAGGACTGTTTTATTTAAAAAACAATGTACATTCAGCAATTAAGCAAAACAGAGGAAAATGCTGAAGAAAAATTTAGAAGGGAAGTGATTCCCTTCATATTATTCTCCTAAAGACTCAATTGATAGAAATATATAATAGGTGTTTGCCTTAAAAAATTATACAGATTGCATGCTCCTCAGAGAAGAGTGTTATCCTTATGCTGGATTCTTTCCAGACATATTTTTGGCTACTACTGTAACCACAAAACACAGCTGGGGGAACAGATTAGGACACACAAAAACACCTCTCTGACAACCAATACATCTGTCTCAGCCAAAACCCGTGTACCTTTGTTTCATTTTCATTTCTGCATGACACAAACATGCAATAACAACAACAACAACAAAATAACCAGCAGTAGAAAGCAGGAAGAAATCTTTCCAGTTGAACAAGGCCTAGGTTCAGCAAAATATGTCTTTATGTTCTCAAGCCATGAACACACCATGATATCCTGCTGATTGTGGGTATCACCATAAAGAGTCAGGGCATTTGACCAAAGGATGTCACTACTCTGTTATACACAACCAATTTCTATGACACAAAGGACCAAACAACCACTGACAATCAACAATGCTCTTCTAGCTGAGAAAGCAAACTGCAGTGTGGCAGTACTTTCAGGCTTTCCACTAACATCATGCTAAGAAAGAGGCAATTGTCCCAAGGCAGATTTAGACTTATCACCAACATGAAAGAATGTCTTGTTTATAATCAGTAAAGATTTTGAATCTAGAGGGGAACAAAACAAAAAAAAATTACACACAGACTAAACAAAACTACTTGAGGAAAACCTGTCTACTTTGTTACTAAATACTAGAAAAATTCTGCAGAAGGTACTGCATGTGAACGAGTGCTAGAGCAAATAATTCACAATTTGAAGTATCTTATTCATTAAGCCTTTGATCCTTACAATAGTAGAGAGAATGGTCCAAAAACCTCAACATTAGAAGGGAAACTATGGCTTTCCAGAGCAGTGTCTATACACCATTTTTTTGTCTAAATACTGTTTTGGCCAGAGTTCTGAGCCTGAAATTTTCTAAAACAGTGAACAAAAGGTCTCTGGCTCTCAGTTCACAGCAAGTGTGCTGCAAAGTGCACTAGAGAACCTAATGCTGCCAAACAAGCTGTGCACTTCTTTGAGTTTCATTTGGTATGGAATCCAGCATTTCCCCCAACTTCTCTCTCCCTATTATCACTTATTCTACTTTAAAACAGACAGCTTTGAAATATCCTGCAAGAAAAGCTTGAAAGAGAAGACCTGAGTACTATGGTACAGGCCACCTAACAAACATCACAGTCTAGAGAGCAAAAACCTTAACAGTCTCACTTTGAGGATCTGTGCACATTATCATCCACATAGCCACAGGAGCCTATCCTGAAAGAACAACTCAAAAATGCAGAGGGGAAAAAGGAAGAAAAATGACAGTGCTAACATCTTCTGATGAATTTAAAACCCTGAGAGATCCCTGAATTTACTCAGTTACTCAAAGAATACAAGTAAACCTGCAAAGGCAAAGAATAAGTCCCTCAAAAAATAGAAAGAAAAAAGGATAGGTGAACAAGAGATGTGAACAAAGAGAGGTAACAAGTAGCTCAAGGTGAGACACACAGGAAGCTTTGCATCACAACTTGAGAAACATAGTGAAGAAAATGACCAGAGGAGAATGTGATTTTGTTCATTGCATTTTTCATGGCATGTTTCATTTGTTCAGGTGAATTTCTGAACAAATATTTGCACCTAAACACCCATAAACCACAAAAAAAGACCTTCTTGACTTTTCCTACTTCTCTCTGTGACCCGAGGAATTTTATATTTGCCTCTTTGCCTGGAGTACAATTCTCTTCTTCACAAGGTCTCTGCCTATATCCAGGCACAAGAAAACAGCAGGCCTATTAACAGTGGACTGTCTGAGAGCAAGCTTCATACCTGCACCATGAATTTACATCTTACTTCCTCTGAAAAGAACACCACTTTAATGTAAGCACTCATCTTCACATATAATCCAAAGACAGTGCTGTGTGGAACTTCAGACTTCATAACCCTAATGTTTCATTTTCATCTTAACATTGACATTGATAAATTGTATTTGGCATATTGTATACTGCACTGTCCAAAAATAAATCTGAGGCATAATAGCTGAGTTAAGTATTAAAGAAAATTGTAACTGGAATTAGCAGTCTGCTCTCCAGAAACAATCCCAAACAGGTAGGCTAAGATCATCCAACAAAAGAGCATCCCTGCTTTATTTGTACTGCTTGAGTAAATACAAATATTGCTAAAGGACTGTGAAAATGAAAACTCCCACAACCTTACATAAATATCTGCAGCCAAAAAGCGTCTCTATGAATTAAGCTGAACACTCCACAGATATGTTTTCAATTATATAGGGGTGAATAAAATGCAGTAACCTTTTCTCACAAATACACCCTTACCAATGAATGAGTGATAAAGACTTGTCATTGCTAACTCCCAAAGCTCCCAACACACAGTACTCTCAGCAACACTGTGGACCCTGGGATTCACTGTCTGCTACAAACACGTGGAGGAATTTTTCAGTACAAGTGCACTTCAGTGGATATGTTCAAACACATACCCTATCGGGTACCTCATCCAGCCATGCACTTTTGCCAGTATTAATAATATTTGGAAGTATTGTAACTTTAGCAGTGTTGCTCTGATGGTTTACAGACATTAAGGGATAAGCCAAGAGCTCACAGTATCAAGAATCAACAAGAACACCAGGAAATAAGGAGTTGCATAACTGTACTTATAGTTTCACCTGTCCCATTTCAGGCCCCTCTCTTTCTACAACCTTTTTATCTTAAGGTGTACCTAGACTAGTCATCTTCAGTTGAATGAACATTTGACTCTATTCCAACTACACCATGATTTCTTTTAACATGACCCTGATATTTTGAACGCTTTATCCAGTGTCCTAGGAGTGCTCTACTAGTGTCAGTGATTCTAAGAAAAGTAGTAAAATAGCATTATTCCCACTATACATGGGATAAGTAAAAGACAATTTAAACATCTCAAGGGAGTACACAAGCTTATGGCAGAATTGAGAGAGAAGTACAGGAGTTCTGCCTCCTAGCCTGCTGCTGTAATCATCAACTAGTGAAAAAAAATCAAAATTTAGGCGTTACTTTAGACTGACATAAGATGGCTTTGGTTTTTTCCTAAATTATCATTTCATCAGAACACCCATTTGCATGAGGCTGCAATTGTTTTTTAAGTTGTTGCACTCACATGGCAGCAGCCTCCTACAACCTACTTCACCTTCCCAACCACAAGACCCACGAGTAAACAACAAACAAGCTGAGGCAGAACCTCAAACACACCCTTAGGAATTACTGGAATACCTGAGGTTACATGAAGATAAGCATGGCTTCCCTTACAAAAACAATTCTGAAATCTGATCCAGAGGATGCATGCATTTATCTATTATGAAGGACTGGAAAATAAGCCAAAATTCCTTAGAATGTCTCAAATGAAGGTAAAACTCCAAATCTAAAATGAAGTAAAAACAGGGCAGAAACCTTCTCCAAAAATAGATCTTGCTGTGCAGCCAAGTATGCCTGCATGCAATTGTTTTTTATTCTTAAATTGGAGTAATTTTCCAGGTAGATCAGCTAAAAGAATGAGGTATTTTAAAAACTCGACAAAAGAAACCCCCAAGATTTGTCTCCTGATCACATTTCCTATAAAGATGTAGAGGAAATCAGGAAGCAATAACAAAATGCAGTCTCTTGCCTGGCATTCCACAAAATCACAAAATTGTGAATTTCAATGAAGGCAAAGACAGTAACAACAACTAACACCCAGGAAATATGGTCCTAACTCTTAACCAGAAAGACTGGAAGAAACTGCCCTAAACATTGAAAAATAATTTGAAATCAAAACCATAACAAACAAGCAATTGAAAATACACTTAAACAATACACCATACATGCCTCAAGCTCACAGCCTAATTAAGAGCACAAACTGAAAGAACTCATGTACTCCTTAGGAGGTTCTCCAGTGCTTTCTCCATTAAACCTCCATCACCTCAAGCCTATTCTTATCACGTGTTATCAACCCCACACGTGGATGGGTGCACTTAAAGATGTCATTAGGGACAATCAAAACAGAAACAAAACTAAGCAATGTCAGCACTTAAGGATTTTCCATTCAGTCCTTCCACACTGGTCCTGCCAGTGAAAAAGGCAACAACCCAAACCTCTTAGGATACTCCAAGGCAGAAAAGTTACTCACAGCTTGAGAAAGTGTTAAGCTCAGAAAGCCATGAGATTTTAAGCCTCCACACCAAGAAAACAAAGCAGAAGTAAATGTAAGTGAAAACAGACAGCTGCACATCACTGTGGACACTCAGTCATCAGGCATGGTATTTGTCAAACCTGAAACAACGCCCCTGGAGGCAAATCAGTATGATCCAGATTCTATCTGTCCCATTCTGTCTTTCTTAACAAAAAATGGACAACTAATAGCAAATCTCCTCCTGAAGACACTATAAAATTTTTATTATAATTTCCCATGCAAAGGTAATTTGATTTTTTTAGGAGAATTTTCATTAAACAAATGCTGACTATTTCTTGGTTTCCCTGTGCATCCTTGGATGATAAGGATGGACATAATTTCAAATCCAAAGCAGGCAACAAAGTTTTCCTGTATTTCTGGAGCTTGAACAAGTAATACTATTTTAAAACTGCAAGAGCTTGTTCTGGCACCACAGCACCAGACAATCAAATCACAAATATTTTCTCTCCAAGCCACCAGAAATATTTAAAGCAAACTCCAAAGGGAGAAGGGGAAGACAACTATCCAACCTTTGGAACATAAACTTCCTATGACAGAGACAAAAGACTTTACTGTTGCATCTCATGGAAATAGGAGACTATCTTTTATGAGATCTTGCAGCATTAACGGTCACTTCTAGCCCAGAACAACCACCATTCATTCAGGTCACCTGCTTTCTGCCATTAATAACTGCAAAACAGACCAATACATCACTGAAAATGAAATTGTACTTTAAGAATTTTCTATACATCTTCTTCCTCAACTCCCAAGCTACAACATCACTCTCTCTTCAGTGGTTTCTCATTTAAATCCTTGGAAGAAAGAGCAATTTCCAATTCCTTTATTAATAAGAGTAAGTACTAGTTTGGGGGGGGGGGGGGGTGGGGTGGGGTGGGGAGATGTCTGTTATTGCCTTCTAATCCATAACAACTAAGGAAACAAAGTCCTCTATAACTCCTTAAAAGGATTTAAAAGATACCATGCAAAAGCCACAGCAACCAGACTCTAAAATCGTGCATCCTACCCATGAGAGCCAATATGGTTATTAAATTCTCATACTGCTTCACTTCACCCCTCTGTGCACCTCCACCATCTCTCTGTCATCCACATGTTGGTTATTCATCCATTGGATATGGGTATTTTTTGACAGAATATGTTTTCCTAAAGGACACAGTCAGCAATTTGCTACTGCAAAGTAGATAATATACAGTTCTCATGATAATGTGTGGATGACATGTGACTGTACACTTCATCTTTGCCAGTTTACTTATGTCTTCTATGTTCATCTCCTCCTGTAGAAGAGCACACCAGCACCTTTCTAATCAGACTGCAGCATGAGGGCTGAGGTGTTTTTCAGGAGATGCTGCCACTGCACTCACCCAGCATGAGCCCCTGAGGCCTCTGGATGGAGGGACTAATACTGTACAGGCATGCGCCTAGCACAAGTACTGAGCTCAAAAGATACTTTTTTTATATAGTATACTTTCCTCAATCTTATTACAGGTCCAGTGAACAGACTTTCAAATTCAAAAATTATCTTTGCAACACTGAGAAATAACTTGTATTGGATTTAATACATGTTCCACAGGGTTATTCTATTGGTATAAAGGAAGGCAGAACGTCTCCTCATTGGGCTGGCAAAACCTGGAAGGAATGCACCTCTGAAAGGTCTGCAACTCAGAGAAAGAAGACTTAATCCTACGATTTGTATTTGCTTTTAATGGAACCCTATTGCTGCATCAAAGCTTTGGCTGTTGAGAGAAACAGACTAATTCTTGCTCATAATGCTCTGCTACAATTCACCATAAGACTTCATATAGGTATCTTCAGAAGAAATGTCCCTTCCCCCGCTGGTCTAATCTATTTTTAATCTATTTTATATCTTCATCTCCACTTTGGAAAAACAGCAAATGGTTCCAAACTGCATACCTGTAACATGAGCTGGTTTAATTTTATCCCTTGATCATTCATGCAAGTTAGCAGATTTTCACTGTGTAGCTTCCCGTGTCAATATAAAATACAAATGCATTTATTTAATTCTCTCCTAGAATTCAAACACTTTAATTGCTATAGCAAATTGAATTCATAAACACTTACAGGACAATGGAAGGTGTAGCCCCATTTTCTGATGAGAAATTAAAAAACAGAAATACATATATGTATGTTCCATAAAGGATTCTCTGCCTTAAGCATCAAACATCATTAAAGATCTTCTAACAAACCCTACCAGATAAGAGAAAGAAACAGAAATCCAAACCAGGGATAAGTCCACATCAAACTAGAAAAGTCCTCAACAGACTCCAGCCCAATCCAAGCTGGGAAATGCAAATCAAACCCTTTTGACTACATGGTTATTTCTTTACAGATTATGTGAAAGTTCCTTTACTGACCATAGGAAAGAGCTATTTCATTTACACATTGTTCTGTTTCCAAATTATTCAGGAATGTCTTTTCTTTTTTGCATGACTAATGGGACAAATATGCATATAATACCAGTCTTCTACTATGCAACTATAGAAAGGCCATATTTTATGCTCACAGTGTTTCTACAGATAGAATTCATATACAGTAGACAGGAACCACAGAGTCTTTATAAAAAAAAAAGAAACACTGTTAAGAGCAAAACTCCTATAAGAATTTCTCAGGTTCCATGTTAAGATGAATAGACTTTACTCAAAGTGAAAAGAACTTTTATGAAGAGTCCTTTCTATATATTTCACAGCAAACAGGAGTTTGCATACAAGGCCTGACATTCCATGTGTTCCACATCAAGCACTCAACTTTATCCATAAAAGTTTCTTATCAAATTTTACAAACTGAAAAAACCAGGGGTTTACATCAAACAAATTAAATGCATGGAAGATTTTAACTCTCAAGCTGGCAACAGACAAATTAAAAATATACATGTTAAACTTCTGTCATTCTTGTGCCACAGGATGCTGCAGATGCTAAAGCAATCAAGGGTTCAAAAATTCACCACAACTATTAAAACCCAAATTATTAAATACCTGCCCACAGACCCCTAAACTCCACCCTGCTAGAACCCAGTGACACTTCCCTTCAGACACTCAGCTATTTGCACACCCTATCATACTCTGCCCTGGGCATCTGCTATCATTCACTGTTAAAAACAAGATACCAATGCAGAAATACCTCTGGTCTCAGCTGATATGCCATTCATAGGTCCATATTTTTGTGCCTGAGAAAAAAGAAGGTACAATATCTAAAGCTGGTTCAACACCTACACTGTTCAAGTCCCTCATTTCCAAACACTATGTAGGGCACTTGTATGGCAGCCAGGATATTTATATAGTAACAGTTCTTAATATACTTACATGACTCGTGAGAGCTGGGGAAGACACCACAAGTATGTAACTCTTCCTCCCTCTCCCTTAGCTGAATTCACTCCCCCTTAAAAGTTTTGCTTAACACTTAAAATAGCTTTATGAGTAACATTTTTTCTATTTTTATACAACAGTAACTATTACCCATACCCTCTATGATCTGCAAGACAGGATTTGTGTTAGTCAATCTACCTTCTGTGTATTTTAATCAGATTTTAGATAGGTAGATCTCTAGGGTTGTGTTTCATTTTTTCGTTATTTACAACTGAAAGGATTTCATAAAAGTCATCCCACCATTCCAATAGAATAGAGAGATCTGTTCTTTATAAAGCAGAGACAGCAATAACATTGCTACTAATGCTTGCATACTCAAAAGACCAAGGTTGCCATTGTATTAGACACTGCATCCAAAAGAGAATAAAAGTGAGAGTGCTTTCTCCCTCATTTAAGAATTTTGTTAGTTATGGTCTTTCCCCAACTAAAGAGTCTCCTGTGGACTGTGATCCATCATAATCACAGCAGGCAGTCAACCTTTGCTTTTCCCAATAACTTTACTTGCTACTTATCTTCAAAAACACTGCTCTTCTATCATATTCTTGCTATACATGCAGACGGCTTCTTTTCTTGCATATTGTGTCCAACATTTATGGCTCCTTTTCGTGTCTTTTGTCTGCCTAAGTGGTACCAGAGACACCTGGTAAAGTACTTGTACCAATTCTCTTTAAATGGCTATATGCATGGATTTGGCCACCTTTGAAATGTACTGTTCAAACTAGTGAAACAAGAGATAAACAAGGATTTTATTTAGAAAACAGTTCAGCTGCTAGATATTTGCTTCAACAAACATGTCCTGAAAAGAGTGTTTTCAAAGGAGAGGAATCTATTCCATGGCACGTACAAAGCAGAGGAGAAACTGATAGGATGGATTGATGTGAGTATTGAGAAATGCTAGATCTTTCTATTCTAATGGGAGAGTCAGCCTTCAAGTGAATGTTTTGCAAAGAGTATTTTGCACTAGACAAGGATGTTGGAGACTATTCAAACCCAGGACACCAGGAAGGTATATGGCTACCAGCTGGGTCTGTTAGCTCTCAAACTATGCAGAAGGCAACAAAGGACCTCCACACCACACAGCCCAGCTTTCCAGTGGGAGGTTCTCCAGACCAGATCTGGTATACTACAGCTTTCAAGGATATGGCACAAAGCAGATTAATACTGAGGCCTTTCATGGGTGTGAGCACAAAGTGAAAACTATTATTGTGAACCACTTAAAAGATGCTAAAGTTTTAAATACTGTAAAATGATGTAAACAAAGGCATTAATCAAAAATTACACAATAGAGAAACAATGGATCAAATAATAAAAGCATGGATCAAAACAAGAGTCAAACAAAAACAATGAGCACAGCAACAGGCAGTTTCTTGAAACTGGACTTCTCAAAACATTTCCTCTTGGACCTTTTTCCACATAATCCAAAGCCACACAAATCTAAGCAAAATCTAGATGCAAGTCTGCCAACAAGGCATTGTTTCTACAGAGAGCCAACCATAATCACTGACTAAACCTGCCCAACTTCTGACAAACATTTTACTACAGTAGCTAAGCCTTAAAAGGTTTACAACTTAGATCTAAGTTACAGATCTTCTATAACTTCTTCTAGATCTTCTTAGATCTATAGCTATAGCTTCTGTTTCTTGATAGTATTGCACAGTCTAGAAATACAGTTTCCATATTATTTAGCATATATTACACTATACAGTTTTCAAGTCATAATCTTTCCATTATCAAATTTACCATACATTTCCTAATTTGTATTTTATCCCTAAATGACAATGGCCTAATATATTATCTTGAATTTTAGAAAAACTAACACCTTTTTGTTTTATTTTGCCAACTATCAACCCATCATAAGACCTCAAGTCCTAAGCAACTATGAAAATGCACTAATAATGTAATTAGTAATAATCAACTGCACATCCCAACTGATAGAGACAATTGGAAAACAACTTAAAGATGTGTACTTCACATCCCTAGCATCAGAAGTTGTTCTGCCACCAGATGCATTACACAAGTGAGACACTGATAGTGACTCTAAAAAATGAAAGATTTTTGTACCATTTCTACCACAGTAGAGATGAAGTAAAACACATAATGCTGGCCATATACCTCACTCATTCACACACACTTTTTTTTATCCTGATCGATATCAAGAGACATATGGACAAACTCTCTGAGCAGCCTGAGAACTGAACTAGACACATGCAGCATTAGTACCTGGATCACCTTAACAGGAACTGTCCTGAAACATTTCCTAACTCATCAATGAATTTAGTTAAGCCTTAGGCAAGGTTTCTTCTGACACTAGGAAGAGAAGTCTTTCCTCCATAAAGCATAGGCTTAGCTCCCAACACTGGCATGGAAGGTATGGTATGAAATTACCTCAGTCCTCATTAAATGAACAACAGAAACAGAAAGGTGAGTTTGTTGGGGTTTTATTGTATAAAAAAAGAACTAAATCAAAAAGTCTGATTTTATTATTAGACCTTCATATAGAGCTTCTTATAGCAATCACAGCAGACAATGATCTCTTTATGAGCACTAGATAACATAATAATTACCCTAAGATAAGAAGAGAATAATTACACTGAATTCTTTTGCAAGATGCTTTGAGACCTACTAATGAAAAGCAATGCTAAAAGCTGCGTATTGTAAGTATGCTTAATAACTACATAAAACAAGTACAACTTTTTCTAAAGGCTAGCTATAAACAAAACTGATTTTATTTGAAAGTTCAGCTGAATCAATCAATTTTTTGTGACAAAAATGAATCAGCTGCACTACATCAGCTTTCTTGGTGCAAGTTCACAATAGAACCATTTAAATCTATTCATTGCCTTACTGAAGGAAATATAATGAATATTTCAAGCTGTCCACCACAGGCTCAGTATAGTTCAACATGGGTAGGGTTTTCATAGAATAATGAATGTGTTAAAGGTTTTACAATAAACATCTGTTGACTAGGTGAGAAATCCAATCTGTTGTCAGAAGCTGTGATGCAATGTACAAAAAAAATAAATTGTCTTTCTATGAAAATCATTCATAACAGTTCCAGTTGTCAGTTTTCTAAGCTATTTTTAATCTTATAAATAGCTATCTATATATACTATCAACCCACTACCTCCTTTCAGCCCCCAAGAAACTGCTAATGACCTTCTTACAAAATTCCATTGGGGGCGTGGGGGAATATGCAGTTTTTTGAAATAGCTCTACTTTGCCTGACATTCCCACTGCCTGTGAAAAATGAGGCCCACTCGCACAAATGTTCCTTATAAGAGCAATCAGGTTAGGAACTGCTGGCATGAAGCTATTTCTTGAATTAGGATTACAGGATCAAGCTGATAGCTAGCATCCCTGGGGATCACCATGATTTTGCTATTGTGGAAAAATCTGTGATGGGATCCTCAAAATAATTTTACCAGAAATCTTGACACAATGAGACAACAATTTAAGTCTTTAAGCTTAAGTATAAACAGTAAATGTTAGTGGTTCAAATGATCGTCTCCAAAGCTGTCAATATTGTATTATGGCAAAACACTTGCTATTTTGACACAGCTCTTACTATACTTCATTTTATTAAACAGATACTTTAAGATTCAAAATTTGCAAATTATTTTCAAAAACAAACATTAAGAAATATTTGTTTTATTTACAGTTTTCATAGATAGAAAATATCCATTGCAAATACCCCTTCCCTATTCAAAACACGGGATGTTGCTCATGAATCAGTAATCCTTGGAGAGGCAAATTTAATCTTGGCAAAATGAAACTACCTATGACAATAATATGAGTGCAATTGTATTTTTTTAAAAATAAACATTTTCTATTAAGAGGCCTTTGTTCAGTTCTTGTTTGAAAAACATGTATATCTAAGCCACGGGCAAAAAAGGACTCTTAAATACAAAAACATCACATTTGACTCAGGCAATCCCTTAACCTCAAATTGCTGGAGGCCTGGCTGGTTTCCCAAAGAATCACAGCACGCTCACCCTGTTGTTATGGTGTTTCCTAAGCATCTGCTATGTGCCACTTGCAGAAACGGCAATCCAAACAAGACAGACCTTTGATCTCACCCCATACAGCTGCTTTTAATCGCCTGTTCTAATGCCTCAGACAAATTTAAGCACTAAACTGGTGAACGATTCCTACACTTTTTCGGAAACCTTTAGGGAGCCAAGGTGCTGGAACACGTTCGCGCACAGACGCTTACGGAAAGGTACGACGAGAAGCCACAACACAAAGAATGCGAAGGAGTTGCGCTCCTGAGGCGGATCTGGGCACAGCGCGGGGCACAGCTCCGAGCCGTGCGGCCCCCGCCACCCCCAGCCCCACTGAGGCGGGGGCACGGCGGGGACGGAGCGGGAAAGGGGAAAAATGGAAGAAAAAGACAAAAATATTTACAAATGGCAGCGCTACAGGCGCTGCACGGAGAGTCACAGGTGATGCCGGAACCGGCGCTTCCCTCCCCACCGCCGCCGCCCGGGGCTCCCGGACCCCCCGGCCGCTCCCGTACCTCCGGGGGAGGAAGGGCGGGCACCACCCCTGCCCCACGGCCCAGAGCCGCAGGTGCACGGGCAGGATGGGGGCTCCGGGCAGCCTCCCGCCCGCTTTCCCGGGGCTCATCCCGGCCGGTGCCCGGCGGGCGCGGGGGAGCCGCGGCGGGAAGGACGCGGCGCACGGCGGACACGCACGTCCCGGCGGCGCACCGGGACCCCCCGCCCGCAGGGAGCGGGACCGCCCTGCCGGCGGCCGGCGCCCACCGGAACAAAAGGAAAACAGCCCCGGAGCCGCCCGCGGCCCCGCACAGCTCCCGGCCCATCCCGCCCCACCTCCCGCACTCACCTCGGCGCGGCAGCGGCGGCGGAGCGGGCGGCGGCCACTCGCGCCCGCGGGCTCCCTCCCTCCCGCTCCCTGTTCCCCTCCCTCCTTCCCTGCCCGCCCTCCCGGCTCCGTCTCTCACCGCTCCCGGAGCGGCGGCGGCGGCGGCTGGGCCCGGCTCCCCCGCCACGTGACCCCGCCACGTGACCGCCGCCCTGCCCCGGCCCGGCTCCGCCCCCGCCGCCTCCCCGGCCGCACCGGGATGGGCCCCGCCGGGAGCGGGGCTGGTCCGCAAGCCCGGCCCGCGGGACCCGGCCGGGCCATGGCTACGGCGGGGCCACACCGCAGCGCGGCGTGGGAACAGCTCGTCTGACGGGGGAAAAAATCCCTGTGCCCCCCCAGCCCCTCACCGCCCGCTGAAACCACAATAGCGGGCGTGATGTGACAGCAAAGCGCTGAGAGCGGGCTTGCCCCTTCTGCCTTCAGGGCTGAGAAAGAAGGAGAGTAAGTGGGTGCCAATATCTGGGGCATCGAGCCCCATCGTGTATCTCGCACTCCTCCCCGCAGGAATAACAAGCGCTGTATTCCTGCATTTTTGACTCACACCAAACACAGCGAGCGAAAATTAACTGTGCTGACCAATGTTGTGTGCTAAGCGTAATCTTTGGTCCCAGAAAATAATGCTTACAGTAATGGGTCACGGGGGTGTCTTGTCGGAGAGAATGCCTTTATCCTTCAAACTTGGAAATTCGGGATACAGTCCAGAGATACCAACACTACAAGACCTGGGGGAGCCTCGGTAAAAGCAAACTGTCACGCTGTGTTCTGGTATCACATTCAATGCACATTCACTTTCTTCAGAAAGGAATGACAAAATGCCTGAACATGAAAGGTGTGAAGCACTCAGTAGTTTAAGAAAACCTCGAATGAACTGCAATTATCAGCTCTAGAAAAGCCATCCAAGGGATAGTACATGGGGAGAAGAAAGTGAAAAGGCCCTAGCCCCTGCTGGCTTTAGTAAACAAAACTTACAGACCATTTCAGAAACTAAAAAGGTACATATTTTTCACACCATTGCCCAAAGCTCCACGAGGATTTTATCTTACAATCTATAGCAAGAAGGGGACAAACTTTGTGCCAGAGGACCAGCTACATGTGCAAAAATTTGAAAGACTGAAGCCTGAGATAATGTGTTAGAGTTGGGTATACATTTTGTCTGTTAATAAAATTCTCATTTAGAAAAAAAGTTGCTTTTTATTGAAGATTTTCAATTACACTACACAGCTAAACCCTGGGATACCTCTTAAAAGATCCTATAGCTAAATAAATAAAAGCTGTCAGGCTCAATATCTGGGTGCATTACAGAGCTGTTATCAACTGGTGAGCTGTGGAGACCAGGTTCTTCCCTGAATTGCTCACTGGATATTTTCACAAGACAGCCATCACCACCACTGGTAGGCTTATATTTCAGTAGAAAATTTTGAGGAGCAATTGAATTCAAACCATTGTTCACTCAATTCTTGTGTCTGACTTCAGCTATCTGTGTCTTAGCTCAATTCCTAGTTTACTGGCCATCATAAGAATTACATTTAGGTAGGAAAGGAAAAAAAAAAAATCAAAGAGAGGTTTGCAAAGCACCACTGCAGCTTTAATTGCCTTTGTAATCCTGTCCTCTTCACCCCAAGCACACTAACTGTGGTGCAAAAGTGTTGCCCTGCCCACTAATCCCTCATGAGCTGCAAGAGAAGTTGTGGCTGTTCCTAATCACAAGAGAAATCTGTTTGGTAGTTGTTCACCAGCCTCTACACACTATGACCATGACTGATACCTTGCAGGAATCCCACCCATTCTGCACCCTGTTTTGTGATGAGGAGCAAAGGAAAATACATGGGAAGATGTTTGTTCCGTCTCACTCTATCAACATAACACATTTGTTTTCCAAAATTGAATTTACACAGATGCACAAGAGTCCCAGGAACTAGAACCAGATACTTCAGGTGTTTAAACCTTGCAACAGAGGAACAATCCCCCATCTTTTTCATCTACATGTGTGAATCAACAAGATCTTTTTCCATGCTGGGAATGGACTACAGCATTCCTCCATGTGCAGAAGGGAAGCTACAGCAATCTCAGATGAAGTCAGTAATCTCATTGAGTGAAACCCAGGGGTATCCTTAGAGATAAGACAAGGCCTCATCTTCCAAAGTGAAAATAGAAGTTAAGATCTCTACTATTTATAGCAATAGACCATGGTCCTGTAACTTGCCTATGGGACATTGTTGCTCTATAAATGCAACAGGAGATCACTCTTGGGAAAATACCACTTCTGTATTGCATCAGGTTTGTGAAACTATTTTGTACTTTTTTGAACCGTATTTTACTGTGATTAAGAGCACCTCTTTAGGATAATGAAGAATTTTAAAGCATACTTAATTCACACTTCACAGTATTTCTTGAAAATATATACAAAACATATAAAACCCAAAGGAAATAGACAACTTTTTCCTTCACTAGCCTGTTCATCCCTTCCTCCACCAGTCTACTAAAGTCTGACCTAAAGTACCAGTTCATTGGATTATGGTGCTAACAGTATAAAAGTTAAAAGACATAGAAACATTTCCTTTATAAGTTGAAAAAAAAAAAAAAAAGGCACATAGAATTCACCTTGCAGAACACTACCTCACAGAACCTAGAATAGGTACTGAAGTGTCTTGCTATGCAAAAGCTGCTTTTGTAGATGCCTCCATTATTCTACTTTCCTGCTTCACCTCTATCTGGATTTACAGCATGAATGACTGTCCAATTTTAATGCATTAGAGAGTTTCATACGCAAAGTTGCTCCCTTTTTTCACATGCAAATCTATTCACTCCTTCCACTCAATGCATTTTTGTTAGTTTCATATGCTCAACTGATTCCAAAAGGCATTTCCTTTTGATGTACCTCACCCTGAATTTTCATCTACCACAGAGGAACACATCAAAAAAAGAACAAGTCAGCTAACCTGGGCAGATTCCCCAACAGAGCAAGGATTTCCTTCGTAGCTGAGGGAATAGCCAAGCTGAAGAAGGATTGACCAAACCCTCCACTTGCCTTGCTGCTCACTCCTGCCTGTTTTTGTTGTGGAAGCAGCTCCAACCTTCCACATATATATTGCCCCCCTTCTTCAAGACCTGAACAGGGAAAACAAGACCTGGAGTCCCTCGGAGAGAAGTTCACACTGGAGCAGGATTCCTGGTAGGACTTGTGACCCTGTGGGGAGTCCAGGCTGGAGCAGGCTGCGCCTGCAGGACTGCATCCGATGGAGCAGTGACCCACGCTGCAGCAGTTTGGGGAGAACGGTTGTGGGATGGACTCACACTGGAGAAGTTCATGGGGAACTGTCTCCCATGGGAGGGACCCCATGCTGGAACAGGGGAAGGACTCTTGTCCCTGAGCAGTGGGAGAAACATATGGTGATGAACTGACCAGAACCTCATTCCCTGTCTCCCTGCACCACTGAGGGGGATGAGGTGGAGCTGGGAAGGAGGGAGGGGAAGGTGTTTTTAAGGTCTTATTTTATTTTTCTGCTCTGATTTTGTTAGTAATAAATGCAATTAATATCTCTTATTCAAGTCTGATTTGGCCATGACAGTATTTGATGAGTGATCTCTCTCTGTCCTTACCTCAGCCCTTTTCTCTCCCATTTGTTCAGTTGTGGAGGGGTGTAGTAAACCCCATAGATTTAGGAAAAGCACCATGGAGGATATGAACAATAGGAATGCTGAAACAGCAAAAGAAAATTCCTGTTTTCCTGCCCTCCACCCCTTAACCTACCTCTGTAACCCTATAAGGCAGTCATGTTAACCCTTTACCCATTGGTCAAGCTTGGATCCTTTCCACCCCTATAAAAGAAGCATACTGTACCCCATTAGGGGAGAAAGAAGAAGAGCAGAGACCCTTCACGGACCTCCCCAAATAAAGCCATCTCCGTGGAACAGCCTGCGCCTTCTCCTTCTCCTCTCTCTCCGTCTGCTGCAGCCTCCAGCCCAGGGCACCACTACCTAGCAAGCAGAGCTGAAATCCTGAGAGCTTGCAATCACTATAGAGCTGATAATCACCATGCTTGCTAGATGGTAGCCCTGAGGCCTTGGCATGAGCGAGCCAGCTTTGGGCACCCGGTCCCTACCCAGGGACTGAGCTCCTGAGCCCTAGTGCTCTGCATTATGATAAGGCCAAATAAGAGGCTTTATTAGAGGGGTGTGATAGAATGGCTTTGGTGAGTCCTGGCACCCAGCCAGGGTGAAACCACTACACTGCTACACAAGGGAAATGTATTCATGTGTGGGTTGTTTTTTGGGGTTTCTTAACCTTACATAGTGTTTCAAATTATGGCATACAAGATAATAACTGAAGAGATGAAGGTTAGTACAGATGGCAAGGGATTGGAACTATTTAAGCGTGGCAGTGGGTGGTGCTCCAAAGAAAACAGACTGAGGAGATACAATAAATGGAGTCCCTGAAGAATTAGTCATGATACTGTCCTTTCTAATATTTTTGTTAGGTGACCCTAGAACAAAAATATGAGTGTGCTAATAAAATTTGCTGATCACACAAACCTGAGGATCAACAATACAGCCTAGACTCAGAATAGATACATCATTCAGAAAACAATGGATGACCCCCAGAAGCAGACCACTAAAAAGAATAGGATTAAATATGATAGTACAAAATCATTAATTGAAGGACTTGAAAATTTTAAACTGAAGGCATCAAGTGAAAAGACAGGAGAAGAAAAATCTGCATCTGTCAGTCAGCAAGAGAATACCTGTAAGGTGTTTGATGACATATTGAAAGAAGCTAATACTCCCAGAATTTCAAAGAGGTTCTGGAATATGAAAAAGAGTGTGCTGGTCCATACAATATGCTGATCAATTACATTGAAGAATTAAATTAAACTTGAAATGGGTACTAAGGAGGGCCAGGAGAAATAGACATGACTATCTGTGTGTTACTCTATTAAACAGAGTAATTTTGCCTATTTTACTTACTGCATCAGGTTAGGCTCCTCTTTTATGCACTTCACAAGAAGTCCAGCATTATGAAACCCTAGTTCAATGTGAGCCCTTTGAATATGTCTACAATATAAAAAAGATATATTAATTTAACTTTCTCAGCAAAGAGCACATTAGAATATTAAAACAAATAGCAGCTGGTAGAAATATTTCCAAGGTCCCTAGGCTTTTCAGACAAGTGCCTTAATGGCTGAGATATAAATTTATATCTTTTTCAGCTTAAATCTAAAGAGACCCATACCATATATAATTTCTTCAAAATCTCTTATTTCCAAGTGTGGTCTCATGAGCAGCTTAAGTAAAAGAGTAAAAGGACAGTGCAGCAAAACTTAAGCAGTCCTTTTTTATTTTTTTTTTCCAAAATTCAATGGAGATAATATTCAAATACAAAAATAATGAGAGAAATCTTGGAAAATGTGAAATAAGAGAAAAGGCACCAAAATATTCAAGGTCTTAAGCACAGTTTAGCACCAGAGTCCCAAATTAGTGTACCCTGTACTGTCACCTTCCATTTTAGAAGATATGACAAATACAGAGACTGTTGCAAAAACAAATGTTAATTCATTTTAAAAAACACCCAAATTAAACCCAGCTTAATTACAGCATAATGCCTGCGTTATTGTGGGTAGTTCTAGAGAGGAACATGACAAAATATTTAAGTCCATTTATTCCACTGGGGAAAAAAACCACATTTCAACCTAGATTTAAGAGTAGAAAAATACACTGCATGAATATGATGACTTTTTGCATTTTTAATGGTTTTAGCAAAATATAATACAATGATAGAAAGCTCGGTGTCCAAACAAAATTATTTAAGAAACAACCCTTACTTTCATGAATACCTGATTAGGGATTTCACTTTTAATCCCAGTGTTAGAAGGACACAAAAATAACTTCTAGATGTGAAAGGGTCTGGTTATCCTTATTAGCATTCAATTTTCTATGTTTGTTCCCCCTTGAGACCTCCATCTTACAGTAATGCCACTCAGTGTAAGGACTGCAAAATCCCTTTCCTCCCTAAATGTTAAGAAATATTGTTGGGCAAGGAAAGGTCTCTCTCTCCCAGAGAGTAAGCATGCTGTAGAATCATAGAATCATTAGGGATGGAAAAGAACTCTAAGATCACCAAGTCCAACTGTTAACCCAGCACTGCCATGGTTACCATAAGACCATGTACCCAAGTGCCACATCCACATGCCATTTGAACACTTCCAGAGCTGGTGATTCCACCACTTCCCTGGGCAACCTGTTCCAATGCCAGACCAACCTTTTGGTGAAGAAATTTTTCCTAATATCCAACCTAAACCTCCCCTGGAAAAACTGGAGGCCATTTCCTCTTATCAGTTGTTACTTGGGATAAGAGACCAACCCGCACTCCACCACAAGCTCCTTTCAGGTTGTTGTAGCGAGTGATAAGGTCTCCCACAAGACTTCTTTTCTCCAGGCTAAACACCCAGCTCCCACAGCCATTCCTTGTAAGATTTGTGCTCCAACCCTTCACTAGCTCAGTTCCCCTTCTTTGGACTCACTCCTGTGCTTCAATATCTTTGTTGTAGTGAGGGGCTCAGAACTGGACACAGGATTTGAGGTGAGGCCTCACCAGTGCTGAGTACAGGGGGACAATCCCTGCCCTGCTCCTGCTGGCCACACCATTGCTGATCCAGGCCAGGATGCCATCGGCTTTCTTGGCCACCTGGGCACAGCTGGCTCATGCTCAGCTGCTGCTGTTTTCCAGCACCCCCAGGTCCTTTTTCCCTGGGCCACTTTCCAGCCACTCTTCCCCAGCCTGTAGCCCTGCCTGGGGCTGTTGTGACCCAAGGGCAGGACCTGGCCCTTGGCCTTGTTGAACCTTGTACCACTGGCCTCAGCCCACTGGTCCAGCCTGCCCAGATCCCCCTGCAGAGCCTTCGGGCCCTCCAGCAGATCAACACTCCCACCCAGCTTGGTGTCACCTGCAAACTGATTGAAGGTGCCCTGAATCCCCTTGTCCAGATCACTGATAAAGTTGTTAAACAGGACTGACCCCAGGACTCAGCCTACCACGAGTGACAGATTGTCAGCTGGATGCAGCACCATTCACCACCTCTCTCTGGGCCCTGCCATCCAGCCAGCTTTTTACCCAGCAAACAGCACCAGGCCAAACCATGAGCAGGCAGTTTCTCCAGGAGAATGCAGTGAGAAATGGTGTCAAAGGCTTTACTAAAGTCCAGGCACACTATATTCACAGTCTTCTCTATTTGTTTTTATGACTCGCTTTGGTTATGATATTCATGTAACTATGATGACAATGCAAAAATGCATTACATGAAAGTTTCCTTCGCTGTTTCAAATTTAGAGTGTAGTGGATTGCTTCTCATAGCTACCAAGTCAAACAATAAAAGTTTTTTGTTGGACCTTCACAAACCTTCAGTTTCTTTTGTTTTATAGTACATTAAAAATGAGCTAGAATAACTGCACATTGAAAAGACAGTCTCAATTTGGTCTAGTTTTTCATACTTGCAGCAAACTACTTTAGGAACCACCTTCTGAAACACATCCACCCTCAGAATTGTTCCTTCCCACTCCTTACAGCTCCTTCTGGCTCCTGCTGTCACACAGCAGGCTAAACAGGCAGAAATAGCTTTAAAAAACCCTACTCAAAACCTAAAGGAGAAACATTTACTGACTCCAAGATTTCAGGTTCCCTAGTCCTCCTGACAGATTTGGTCAGATGCTTAGCTTTGCCCACTCCTCATCCCTCCTCTAGGGCTCCTCTCAAGTGCTATTTGCAGCTCCCTCTCCCCAAAATCTGACCAACACTAAAAGCTCTCATAGTCCTTTATTACATCGGCCTTGATGTGGTTGTGCTTAACAATATTGAGTTCAAATATTCATTAAGAAACCAGGCTTCTTTTTTCTTCAGTTTTATACTGATTTTATAACTTTCCTAATATTAAAAGATAAAATTAGTCTCTGTTTAGACCAAAAGTAAAATTAAATATAGGGAGCATGCTTCAATTTACAGCTGAAGAGAAATTTTTCTTTCATATCTGGTTGATGATTCAGAAGGTCATCATTATTCCACTTCTGCTGAAACTCTAGTTTCTGGAATACCTATATATCTAATGATATGACACACAGGCAAAAAATGTCTCACACACAATAAAGTTGCCAGTGTAGGAGAATTAAGAGATCAAGAGGAAGTAAAACTATACTATCATTCCACAGAGAAAAGTGGTCCCATTCAGGACAGAGCCAAGTAGAATAGTAGGTGTAATATTAAGAAAGGTAGGTGAAATATTAAGAAATTAATATTTATTATTAAATAAAATATTAGTCATTAATATTTAATAATTAAGAAATTAATATTGAGAAATATTAAGTAGGAGAAATATTAAGAAATATAATTGGTCTCTGGTTGGATAAACACAGAGCCTTTTGTAAACCAATTAAGATCTAGTTAATTGCAAATAAATTTTTTCATCCTTATGCTCCTGATCTCATAAAATTTCAGAATTAACAGGAAATAATAATTACAAGCCTAAAATACTCTTCCCCCTCTTTCCTGCCTTTGTTCTCTTTTGCCCTCCCATGTCACCCCTCTAGCTTTGGTACATCTGGAGCACAACACAGGAAATGGTGAGAGATCATTTGCTCAGTGTGTGTACCTCTCTCTACTGACAGTGTATATGAGCTGTGCCAACACTGCAGAAACATGGAATACTCTCTTATCTGCAAGGGAGATCTACAGAGCTGCAAGGGTACCCATGGCTCTGCACATCCTGCCATTTACAGCTGGGGCCATCTTTTCTGTAATAGAAAAATAAACAGCTGTACAGCGCTGACAGTCAACTTCTTCAGTCTGTAGTCATCCAGAAATGTTGCTGTTTCTTTCCTGAGGGGCTAGTTACGTGGCCAGTCGGTGATCTGTCAGTTTTGGTGTTGGATGGGTTGTCTTTGGTGTGTTCAAACACATTCCGGCATTGGTATTATGAGTCTTAAGACTTCTTCCAGGAACCTTACACTTCTTGTTACTAACACCTAGAATTGCTCAAGCACAAAAAGCTAAAAGCGAGCAGTAATGCTCTAAAATGTTCTAAAACTTTAAATTCTTTTTCACCAGGCAGCAATTTTATAGTCTGTTTCTAGTCTTAATCTTCTTTTTAGTGCTAAGCAATCAGAAGTAAGAAAATTACTTTTTCCATCTATATGAAAAATAAAATCCCTAATATTCACAGACCATGGGAGGGGGTTGCCCCTCATATTAAAACTTAATTGGTAGGTGTTGAAGTTTTTTGTTTGTTTAGGGAATGTACTGAATTTTACCATTACATATCTGTAAACCAAAAAGGCTACTCATCTGGGGGCCAAGGAGGGAAAAACTTTCTGTATGTCTCACTTCCATGCATTATGAGCAACACTGTACGGAGAAAGATGCAGAAATCCCCAGTGCAGACTGAAATACAGTAAGATTGAATGTTGTATGGTCTTTCACACAGTATGATGCATGTGATTTGAGGAACAGGTACCCTACAATCACATGCATTTTGTATTATGAGGAAATAAAGAGGAAAAAATTAATAAATCTTACTTCTTATCAACAATGAATTCTTTTCATTTACACTCACTAAAATCTATGTAACTTAATATGGAGCAACTTCTAAAGCAGGCTCATGGTGTGGAGATACACAGACCTACCAGTAACATCTGACAGCAAGACCACATTTCAGACTCATCATTTTAATGTGACACTGCTGTGTACCTATGCTTAAAGAGAAAACACTGAATACCTAAACAGCTACGAAATTTCTGAGCTAAATATATTCCAAAATCTCCAACAGTGAATATCTCTTTAGAAGGACACTTTGAAGCTGAATATTCATCTCTAGCTGAAAGCATATCTGATGGTCCAAAGCGTGGTAAATCTCTGACCTACCACTGCCCAGGCTGCAACAATTTTTTTTAAGCAGCTTAAAATATTGGCAAGAGCTCCCCTTACTGGTCTGCTTTCAAACTATCAGCTCTTCAGTCCTGAAAATATTTTATTTGAAACAAAGATGGGTAAAACATTACTTATATTCCACATTTCGGAAAAAAAAAAAAAAACACCTAAAAACCAAACAAAAACCCAGGTCTATGTCAAATTTATATCACATATCCTATTGTTTACATTTCTGATTAGCTGCTAGGTCATAAACCCAAAGATAATGACTTAGTTTAGGAAGAAATTGTTCTTCCATCACTGTGAACCTTAACTTATTTTGAATCCTTGATTTTGTACAGCACATACAGGCCTTGCTACAGCCTAAATTACAGAACAAACATCCAATTCTAACATACTGAGTAATGCACTCATTTCACAGTAACCACCAGCAGCTTCAATGGGATCATTTGTGGGATAGTCAGGAGTCAGCATGGAAATTTGGAACTACAAAAAAAATCTATTATGAAAGCTTACTGCTTTCTTTAATGGCCTATTGTTTGAATTTAAGAGCAAAACATACCTCTCAGACTGTGCTGGTTTATATGATTAAAGAGTGCTTGAAATACATATATAGATACAGATATAGATATGTATGTATGTATACCCATTCATATATGATTTTTAGTGCCCTGTATTTGTAAATTCAGCCTAGGGGCTGACCGAACTTTTATGGTGAAGATGCCAACTAAGAAAGGTTAAATATAAGTAATTGTAATGACACCATGAAATACCATTATCTTTAATTCATAGCAAACAATCTTGTTTACTTCAGCTCACAGTAAACAATCCTGTTAATGCATAAAATACATGTTCTCTGAATTGTTCTCACGCACATGAGGTGGCCCTGCAGAGCTGAGTGAGAAAAAAACTGTAAAATCTGTTGTTATGGCACATTAGGAAAAAAAAAGAGGGAATTAGAGGATATGCTTTTGAATGTACCCTATAAACCTGGAAAGACTGTAAAACAGAATTTCTTAATGTATAACAGCACTTGGAGGAGGTTTAGCACAGCACATCAGACAGCATCTAGCTCTCACCACTAAGTACCAAAAGCTAAAAATCTGAAATACCCCCCCCCCCCAAGTCCTCCAATTATCATTATAAGTAGATTAAACAAATAAACAAAAACCACTATTATTCAAATGGATTCAGATGCCTACTTTTTTTGGTGAAACACAGGCAGTTTAGCTACAGAATCAAATCCACTCTCTGGTAAAATGGTAGAATTTCCTAAAGCATTCGCTATTTTCTTTCTTGAGGACACATCCATTCTCTCTAGTGATTGTTGGTCATTTCCTCCTTTACCATACTGGAATTATTCTTCCTGGGCCAGTTGTTGTACCAGAGAGAAGGAAGAGGGACTCAGGCATTGGTCACAAGTAAACCAAGTCATTACAACCCCTATCTATACCAACCAACCAGGGTCATACTCATTGTTCTGCCAACCCCTCTGCTAAAATAACCCCCTCTCCAGAATTAGCTTATCCCACAATTTATAAGACTAAATATGTTACAGCATTTAGACTTATTTGCTTTTTACACAACTTTCTTTGAAGGCCATTAATAAGCAAAATTTTTAAAAAATCAGAGGTTTTGAACAAAAAAACCAAAATGCCCAGAAGTATAATCTTCAATAAAAATGAAATGTTATTGCTTTATTTCACTAGGAAGCTGCACTTCCAGTTTCCATCCCTGTCTTCCCACATAACATGTTAAGTTGTTCAAATTCTCTTACCTTGCTTTAGAGATCTGTCTCATCCTCTATCAAATACAACTCTTTAGCTTCTGCATGTGTTAACAAAAGAATTTATGAGCATGTTCAAGTTACAATAACTACACAAGAACAACTGTTTACATCACAAAATGCTAACAAGTGAACTTGCAATCTTATTTAGATCTAAGTATAAATAAGTAGCAAGTAATAAAGGAAGTTCAAGTAAATGTCTTTTATGTAATTGTACTACCATGCTCTTCTTCCAGTACACAAAATACTTTCAACTCAAACTGAGAGATAAAAGTGAGTAGTGAAAGCCCTTCAAGATAAAATTTGGTGCTTTTACAAGAAGCAACAAGTCTGTCATTCAAACTCTATTTTTGCTGCTCAAGCAGGACCTGAGGACACTAATTCTTTGATAGACACTAGTAAAAAAGTAAACATATTAGTTATGGATACAAACATTAAATTAACATACAATATTCCAAATACAGTGAGAGCTGACTTTCTCACCCCATCAACTCTTTTATCAAAGCATGGATATATTTAAACAGATCTCCTACAGCTTTTATTCTCAAATGTTTCCAGACTTTAAAAAATGTATCTTTAACATAGTGTTTCATTCCAAGCTGTACTCACCAATAATATTTCACACCTGAATGAAAACCAGCACAAACGTTTAAAATCTGTAAGTGTAAATACGGATTATCTCAAAATGTATAAATATTTTTAACATTAGTTTCTATTCTTCTCCCATTTGGGCAAATATTTTTGTTGTTGTTGAAACATTAAAGTTCTAGGACTATATACATTTAAAAACAATCAAAACCTTTCAGAGGTCCAAGTTTATTCAAATCACAGAAACCCTTGCTTGGGTTTTTTGTTTGTTTGCTTTTTAAAATCATACACATACTAAATTTCTAAAAGTTTCCTCATTGTATTTCCTTCACCATACTACTGATTCAAGATTCTTTTTTCTCTAGGAACTACAGTGAACTCAGCTCCTTAGACTACATACGATGATACCAACTTATATCTTTACATCTTTTGTTTATTCTTCCAGCACAGAATTGCTTATGCCTTGTTAAGGTAAAGGAAGGATCAAAAGTATTGACAGGTTTAGAAGTTAAAAGTCCATTAACTTGTTTGCTCAAAAAAAACCAAATTGTAGGCAGAGAGTATAAGAATGCATGCCCAACTGTTTAGTTTATACAGTTTGGAACTTCTATCCCTCTGTATTGCCTAAGCTGTTTATCAATTGTAAATATAAGCTAAAATACAGGGAATACAGCAGCAAAGCTGTACAGTTCACCAAGAGAAAACGACAAGAACTGCAAGAAGTTTATTGCGGACTGAAAAGGAAAGTCACAATAGAAATGGAGCACTAGACGTGCAAAATACAGAGAAGCTTAACATGTGGAATTCCAAACCTGACTTTTCAAATGCTGTAATTTGAAGAGAGTGATGGATGATTTACCTTTCAGCAGAATCTGGATGGAAAACAAACTAGGATTCCAAAGAAAGGAAACAGACACTTCTAAATAAATTGTACTAAGCTATAATGCCATGTAAAACTACTGATTATTTCTCCATTAAATGAGCACCTAATAATATTCAAAAAAATAATAATTATGAGGTCAATGTTTGATCTGTCTCTTGAGATAAATCTCAAGAAATAGGTAAGAAACCAAAAACCATTTATAAATAAGATTTAAACTTCTTATTTCAGGTAAAGACATGTAGCTGGTTCTTAATCTACATGACTGGGGAAGCACCCACTTGTGAAAGAATTTGGACCCAAAGTCATTGTTCTATACAGTCAGAGAAAAGGGAAAGTATCAGAAATGTCATTAAGTTATATTTTACAGGGCTATTTGCTCATCCACATGAGCCTGAACATACACAATTCTACAGAATTTTCTTTGGACAGCTTTTTGATTAAAAACATCTAGTGAAACTTTCTCCTGAAGATTCCTTCTTCCTGAGAAAAAAATGCAAACCAAAAAACCAATCTGAACAAAAAACAAGTACAAACCTACCAATTAATCTGATATCTACTGGACAAGAGAAAACAAACAGTAGTGGCAGTGTCAGTAAGGAAAACTGTTCCTTATAAAAGCCTTTCTCTTTACGCTTGTTCTTTTTCTCAAAGAAAAAAAGGTGGCATCTATCTAATGTGCATGAGTAGGTCTGAAAACCAAGCCACTGTCTGAGCTAATATTACAAATACCATGTAAAAAAACCCCAAACAACGAAACCATGACACTACAAAGCTTTCTCCTTTGCAGCAAAAGGTAATATGGGAAAAAGAACTAAGCTAAAAAAAACCCCAAAACCATACCCAAAAATTCAAACCCAGCTTTCTTGTTTGTTAGGTACAGCATGGGAGTCTGAGTACATAACTTATTGTGACTATCAGCTTCAGTGAAAAAATACAATCATATCTATAGGACTGGTCTCCCATTTCTGTTACCCCTTTAATTTATGATGATCTAGGGCAATAGATTTTGTTGTCCCAATCACTCCATATCCCTCCTTCCCTTCCAAACTCCCACCACTTCTCCCCAAACTCCGAACAACTCAGACAGCACAGCCTTGGTAAAAGCCGGCGTGGAGGATGGGGCATGTTTTTACATTTGTAACATGTTTTAACAAAAAAACCCCAACGCTCCCAACCCCAAACAACACAACAAAACACTCAGACCAACTCTCATTCTGCTGTACAAAACCAAGTTAGAGCAGTACCTGACCATGCCTCCAGTTTAGAGATGTCCCATCAAGCACAGATTCAACAGACATTCTTTACTTTCTATCAGTCACGCTATAATCAGATTCAATCACACACAGGAACACAACAGGTCAAAAGACCTCATAGAGCATTCCAATACAGAAACACTACACTACTTTTTGTGTCATATCATCTTGCAAGATAAAAACCTAAATGAAAACCAGAGCATGCATCAAAAATTCTCAAGGGAACTCCTCAAGTGTATAATTTTAAGTCTTTTAATAAAGATACCACATTCTTTCAAAATGAGAAACAAAATCCAATTCCAGACTATTTTGTCTATGAAAATGATGCATTTTCTATAGTAGCCACTTCTATGTAGAACTTACATGCCACAGTGTTATCTATTAAAACAGGAACAACTCAAACTATTGAAATTCACTGTTCCAAAACTTGCAGTAATCTCATTTCTCTGCTTATTCTCACTTCTGAGTAATAGGAAACGAGTTCTGGTCCATTAGCTCGCCCACTCTCTCCTGGAGGAAGTTGACCAACTCAGCTAACACAAAGACATGAGTTTCATCCAGGTCTTGTATGATGAACTTCTTTCCCAAAGCATTTGACTCATCCAAGTAGAGTAGAAACTGCTTCATTGCAGGGTCACTGTAGAGACAAACACACATCAGACTCCAACTCACAGTTACAGCAGCAAGCAGAAGAAACGCCATTCAAAGACATTCCCAAAGGGTTTAGAAAAAGTGGAATTAATTTTCTCAGCTTAAATACAGTTTGTTTAGTAAAAGTCGTCTCTTTCCAAGTAGTTTTGGTTACTATAGAGACAAAAATAAAATGGTAATAAAGTCTAATGAGTAGAACCAATCTCTGCTTGATTAGCAGAGAAGATTTTGTTTGCTGCTGCTAAGGCAGCTTCAAAAACACTCAAACCAAAACTAAAACTCAAAATTCCAACCCTTAATAAAGCAAGACTGAACTTACATTTCTGATTTCAGCAATAGCCTCATAAAAACATGTTTCCTTAAAGCATAAGGATAACCAGAAGAGAGGAGAACACAGATCTCACACAAGTAGTGGAGCACAGACAAAGAATGCTCACATAAGAATTATACATTTCTCACACTCTAACTGAACAATCACAATGTCACCTTCTAAATAAAATTTACATGTTTAGAAGAAAACATTTTGGAAGTATGGAACTGCTTTTGTGCAGACATAGATTGCACACATATTAAGAGATTAAGTGTACAGCAGAAATCTTACACATCATTTAATGCTATACAATGACTCCACAAATCTTGAGTGATGCTTCCTTTAATTTTGGAGGTAGCCAGGGGCCTGAGTCTCAATCCAGAGGTGAGATTATATGAAAACAGGTACATTGCACCTACACCAAAAGCTGACATTTACCAACTCCAAGCACATTCCTTTTGAATATGATCTACAAACAGAACCATATGTTTGCCTTGCATTGAATTCAATCTAGAGCTGATTAAAAAAAAAAAAAACAAAACAGGAAAGGAGAAATGAAAGATTACCTTGCCTCCCTCAAGAATCAGTAGAGAAATACTTTGTTCATAAACAACAACAGCAAGAAACTCTGTTTGCAAGCAATACAAAGAACAAGAGGGAGCATCTAACATTTTCAAGGAAAAATTGCCAGGATAACTGGATCACTTGTACTAGGATCAGTCATACCTGTCAAGCCTATACATAACTTACATATACAGCTAAAATTTTAACTCGCGTACCTTTCAAAAAATGTTAGGGGGAGAATATTAGGGGACCATAAGACATGGTAGAATATAGCTTTGAAGCATAGCTTCTCATAGTTAATGCTCATTTTAAGTATTTTACATCCTTTTCTCTACTTAATTAAAATAATCTGCAGACTGTTATATATTTTGAAAAAAAAATGGATTTTTTTATAAGAATGTGATTGCTAACTTCTTCGCCATCCTATTTTTTACCCCATATTCATATGCAGTTTTCTTTTCTTAAAGAGGTTAGACATAAGTGGAAAACAGTCACTTGAATAGAAAAACAGGAGTTTGGCATTAAGATTTTCTACAATTGCCTTCTCTTTCTTCCCCCAAAGGCTGCACTTTTCTCTGCTTGTTCAGTACCACCCTTCCCACAATAATTCCTTTTGTCTGGGCTCTTCAGTTAATTCCAGGTCTAAAGAAACACAGTCTTTGACACAAGGAGAGGCAGGAAATGCTGTTACTCACCACTCAACCAGAACACCTTTCAGAACATTCACCATTTTCCCGGCTCCCTCACGAACGCTGAAGAGTTGGCAAGAGCAACCCCTGCTCTGGATCACACTGTGAAAACAGAGTTCACTCTTTAGGATTTTTAGATGTTTAATAAAGGATAAAAGAAGGACAAATTTCCAGTGCTGGGGTGCTTTTGGCAAACAGCCAAAGAGCACAGAGGTAGCCTAAAATCAGGTTCTCAATATATAGTTACATTGCTGGGGTTACATGCATATTCATTACTTTATACATTAGTCAAACGTTCCTTTGAGATTTTGATGTTTCTCTTGCTTGGTTTTAACCTTTGACTTGTCTGCAGGACATTCTGTAGATTAGGTCCATATATTTTATTTCTTCTTTTAGTTCTATCCTGTTGTTTCACACTGCCCAATAGCAAAGAATTGATAAATCCTTCCCAGATGCTTAAGCTCTGTTTTCTGTCGCTGTCATCACTTGTGGAGGCCAGTCCGCAGATGTAAGAAACAACATAATTGCTTTACACCATTCTCTGAGTTATCTACATAGAAGGATTTTAGTCTCCATTTTAACAGTTTGCTAAAACTTACAATATAGCATATTTATCACACTATTCATATGAACTATACAGTACAAACACAAACTGACAGGTTATAGTATACAAAAGCAGTTAAACTGAGTATAAATTGTACTGTATCAAACTACTTGTGATGTAAAAAGCTAATCTATAAATGCGAAAGCCAGTATTATATTATCATCTATGACAGCACTGGCGACCACAGGAAATCTGAAAGCGCAACACGCTCCACACACAAATCCAAAAAAACAACGCCTCGGTTAAACTCAAAGACTCTTTACGACAACGCTACTCGCCAGAGGAGTTGCTGGTACATCTTGCCCGTCACCTCCAACTTGGGCAGAGAGGTCCCCGGGGGCTCCGGTCCACTCCCTCACCTCCACCAGACACAGAGGACTGCCCCGGGATCCGCTCCCTCACCTCCGCCGCACACAGAGGCCTTCCCCGGGATCCGCTCCCTCACCTCCGCGGCACACAGAGGCTTTCCCCCAGATCCGCTCCCTCACCTCCGCGGCACACAGAGGCTTTCCCCCAGATCCGCTCCCTCGCCTCCGCGGCACACAGAGGCCTTCCCCGGGATCTGCTCCCTCACCTCCGCCGCACGCAGAATTTGCCGGGATCCGCTCCCTCACACCCACCCTCCTTCCGTGCCGCTTCCCTGCCGGCGGAAGTGCCTCGTCCGCGCATGCGCGGACCCGCGCCGGCCCCCGGCAGCGTCCGCGGATTGGCCGGGGCTGCCGGCGCTCGCGATGGCGTCACGCGGCGCGCGGGGCCCGCCGCAGGGAGCGGCGGCGCAGGCCGAAGGTGCGAGCTGCGGCCCGGGCGGGGGGCGTGGGGATGGCGGGCGGCGCGCGTGGGGATGGCGGGCGGCGCAGGGCGGGCCGGGGCTCAGGGTAACGGGTGCGCTGTTCCTCCCTGTTGGAAAGAGGCACAGAGCCACCCCCGCCTGGCTGCTTGCCCGTTTATGTGTTGCATTGCCTGAAGTTGTGTTTGCGATGGTGTTTTTGTCTTTTTTTTTTTAACACGCCCTAGCTGCGCCGTCACTGGCGGGTAGGTGGGGACCGCAGCCCGCTGCGGGACGGGGTTCGGAGCTGCCTGGGCCGGCTGTGAAACGGTGCGAAATGGCTCCTTTTGCGTTATATTTGTATGTGCCTAAGCGTGAAAAGCTCAGCGAGAGCCGGCAGTGCGCGCTCGCAGCCCCGAGAGCAATCGGCTGAGGCGGGGCGGCGATGCTGCCCCCTCCTCCGCTCTGGTGAGATCTCACCGGGGCTCCCCCACATCAGGAGGACACGGAGCTGCTAGAGCAAGCCTAGAGAAGGGCTACGAAGTTGCTAAGAGGGCTGGAGCACGTCCCCTGTGAAAAAAGAGCGAAGAAGTTGGGGCAGCTCAGCCTAGAGAAGAGAAGATTGCATGGAGACCCCACGGCAACCTTCCAGTGTCTGAGGGGTCCTACAGGGAGGTCAGAGACTGATTAAGTCCTACACTTAATCAGGAACTGTGGTATAGGGCAGGGAGTAATGGGTGCAAACGAAAAGGGGAGACATTTAGATTAGATATTATGAAAGAAATTCTTGGCTGTGTAGGTGGTGAGACACTGGAACAGATTTCTTAGGAAGGTTGTGGATGCCCCAGCCTTGGAAGTGTTCAAGGCCAGGCTGGATGAGACCATGAGCAGCATGGTCTGGTGAGAGGTTCCCCTGCCCATGGCAGGGGTGTTGGGATTAGGTGATCTTTAAGGTCCATTCCAGACCCTTAACATTTGATAATTTGATGCTTGCTCTTGGACCTGAACAGGAGCTCCTGGCAGCAGAGGAGCGGTGTTCACTTTGTCCTCCTGTGTTTGCAGTGCATGTTTTAAATTTTAACAATTGTGGCACCTGCTGTCACTGAACCACATGTTTATTTCAGACTGTGGTTAGAGAGAAGACTAAATGTGAGTGTGGTGGTGTTCGCAGGGGTCCCAGGATGAGGGAAGAGATGAGAATCTTGACTCCATGTTTCAGAAGGCTGATTTATTATTTTATTATATATATTATATTAAAAGAAAATGATACCTTAAAACTATACTAAAAGAATAGAAGAAAGGATTTCATCAGAAGGCTAGCAATAGAAAGTAATGGAATGAAAATAAAATCTTGTGACTGCTCACAGCCTTGACACAGGTGGCTGTCATTGGTCATCAAGTAAAAACAATTTCACATGCTGGGTAAGCAATTCTCCAAATCACATTCCAAAGCAGCAAAACATGGAGAAGCTGAAGCTTCTCAGCTTCTTAACAGAAAAGATCCTAACAAAAGGTTTTTCATAAAATATGTCTGTGATGTGTGAGTACTGTAATTCTGGGAGTGAAGGTGGTAAAGGAGCTGTCATGAGACAAGGAATTCAGAGGCAGGAGAGGTGTCTCTAGAGGACTGATGGTCAAAGTCTTAAAAGTGTTTCATAGTGTGTTGTACTCTGTTGAAGTGAAAGGATAAAAAATGTTGAAATGACAAGTCAAAAAGAAGTCTGCAGTGATTTTGACAATACTGGGGTAATGCTGTTGTTTTTCAAAAATCTCCCAAACACAAGCAAGAGAGGAGGGAAAAATCAAAACTTTTGGGGAAATAAGAGAAGAGGGAAGACATGTTAAAGGAAGGACACAAAAAGAGTTCCCTTGTTCAGATGTTGGACACGGATGATAAAAGTGATATAAACACTTTTCTTGGTCTGTAGAGATTACCTTAAATTCAAGGAGAATATCAGGCTTCCATATTTCAGCATCAGGTTTACACATGTGACATTTTATCATTTTGAGTCGTGATTGTGTCAAATTGAGCTAATTTGACAAGAATTTGATTAGTATATGAGAGATACTGGTGTGTTTTTGCATCCCTATAAACACATTAACTCAGTTAGTATAATTGCACCAATGCAGACACTAAAATTTCACTTAGAAGATAGGAGTTTCATGTTACTTCTGCACTGTATGCAAAAAGTGTTCGTTTTAATGTAGTAGCTCTTTAAGTCTTGTTAGTCAAAATAGAACTTGCCAACACAATAAATGATGAACTTTTAAAGAGGTTGGTTACTAAGTTGTACTAAAGCTCATGTCATACTGAGTAATGTCTTGATGGAGATAGGACCATATCTGGTATTTAGGGAAGAGTGACTAAGAAGTAGGAAAGGAAACTTAGAAGCAGAGAAGTTAATTGGAGATACTTAGTCACTAAAATGAACAGTAACGTAATTGATAAAAAAACTGCTTTAAACTATTCTTATAATTGAAACTCAGCCCATTATTCAGCCCATAATTTGAGAAATTTATAGAGTTTTTTAATCAGAGTGCTTTATATGGAGTGAAATGACACAAACATGGTTTATTATGACCTTTCCCATCATGACCTTTGCTGTAAAAAGTCAGGGAAAAAATGCTACAGGATTTCTGCTGTAATTCTCAAATCAATCATTACTTTTTTTCTTTCCCCCTCAATATGCAGAATGTCAGTGGCTGCTTACTGCGTATTTTGCTACAGAAAAATAGGAACTTCTGGTCCAACCACAAAAAAACGCCTACCCTGGTATGACATCAGTAAGTAGAGTTCATTATGTATTGATCTGAAGTGTTAATAAAAAGGAATGACATGACACCATGCTTAATTAAACAATACTAAAGTTTTAAGCCCTTGAATGCTTAGTGATTAAAAGCTTCTGTTTGTTCCTGCTCTGTGCTCTCTGCTTCTGACCTTGCTATGCATGGTGATATGTAATATGACACCAGCAGATTATGTGGGAACAGATATGAACACTAGATGAGGGTCTTTCCCTAACTAAATGTGATCTCCTTAAACTATCCTCAATTCCACTTGTATCTGATTTTTTTGTAATCTCTAGAGCCATGAAATAGTTACATTCATAAACAGTGAATAAAACTTGTTTCTATTATTTCTTTTTCCTTATTTACTTCAAGCTCTGCTTAGTCTCCGTTTTCTTTGGTGTCTTCAGCATATAATGACAAATCTTACAGTTCTGAAATTTATTTCTGAGCATTAAAGATAGGATATTTCAATTTCTCCTCTACAGGAAGCATTGCATTTTTTTTCTTTTTCAAACTTCTCTGCCAGTTATTTCTTCAACATGTAGCTGATGCCTCTTGTCTGCATGCAAAATTCTTATGGCCTCACAAAGATGGAAGCTGATAGCAGTGGTTGTGGGGCAAGTCTCCCAATTCATGCTGAGGAAAAGAAATTATTCATGATAGGTGAGATGTGTTACATTGGGTTTGCTGCTGCTGGTAATGATAAGAGTTTCTCTGGATAGAGATCCTTATATCCAGATAATCAGATGGACTTTGTAGATACAAAGTAGCTGAAATCTGGAAGGAATAATTTTATTTAAAAGGCAAATTGTTGCAAGCAGCATGTATTTATTATCTGTTTGCTTTATACATTAGATTAAATTGAATTTTTTTAAAATATATTTGCTTATGGAGACTCTGCAGGATTTCTCAAAAACATACATAGTCCTGTATGTAATAATATACACTGAAGAAATAGCTGCAACATGTAGGAAAACGTTAACTTCTTAAAATGATTTTGAGTTCCAAATCACTGCTAGTGTTACAGGCAGAGAAAGTTCACTGTTGTTTCTGATAGCTGAGCAGTGCATGCAATTGAGAGGTAGCAATATTCAAAATAAATGGCACTGACAGGATACATGTTTTATCATCTTGCTTAGGAGAGCAGGAAATCTGCATCAAGTAATGTTTTCTCCAGTTGTAAATTTTGGCTAATAATTTCTTGAAAGCTAGAGAGCAATAGAATTTTTTTAAAAGCTTGTTCTTAATGATTTGTATTCTTACTGTCTGATAATCAAATGGTAACTGTGCTTTTATTGAGGTGATGCACACAACTTTGTTTGACATTTGGTTTTGATTTTTTCAAGGAAAAGTTGCAAAGGTAACTGGATCACTTATACTAGGGTAAGTTGTAACCAATGAACATATATGTAACTTGAAGATATGGTTAAAATTTTAATACGTGTATCTTTCAAAAAATGTGATAGTATTAGGGGACGTTAGACATGGTAGAATATAGTCTTGAAGCACAATTTCTGGTAGTTATAACTAATTTCAAGTATTTTATAACCTTTTCTCTACTTTGCAAAATCAAAATAATCTACAGACTATTATGTATTTTGTAAAATCTCTATGGTTTATGCCAGTGTGATTGCTATTTTTTTGTATTATGTTGTTTTAGTTGATATTCATATGCAGCTCTTTTTTTCTTTAAAGAGGCTTTGTGTTCATTACCTATGAAGTCCTGTCCTTAAATAAGTTACTGAAAATCGATACTCAAGCTCTACATCAAGAAAAACTGAAATCCTATATATACGTACGTACAGCTTCTCTAAATCCGAGTGAATATCAAGGTAAGATGCATAATTGTTTGAGTTCTAAAAACAGAATTCTAAGAGAGTAGAATGTCTCTGGAGGTCACCCTTACATAACAAGTAAAATTATATTTCCTGAAATCTGTTACCAAGAAATGTCACCAAATTTATTTTAAGCTGCTGACTGGTTTGGGGTTTTTTTTAAGATAGTTCTTTCTATACATAGTTCTCTATACATCAAATAATTATCTTTATACAATGTCTATATGTATATGTGTGTATATTTCTTTTTCCATATATTTACGAAATGTGAGGTGAGGGAACTGTCTTTCAGACTTCCAGTAATATAAAAATACTCTTGTAGGAATTACATACAAAGCCAGAAAAGAAATCCATAAAGCAGTGAGGAGAATTCTAGAAACAGAAGCCAAAATCTTCCGGAGGCCTTTTAGTGGTAGGTATTAAAAGTAGGACTTTATCTATGGTTATTATTTTTTAACAGTAAGAAGTAGGGCAATTAGGGAGTAAAACATTTCTTCTTACAAAGTTAACATGTTCTTTTGTCCTTGAAATAGTGGTAATATAGCTTACAATTTCTATATTTATATTTATTATATCAGTCTGGTTATCAGTCAGTTGTCTATTTTCTGTGTATTAGAACAATTTATTTTCTTAAAGTAAGTGAAAGTAATGGTTATAAGGATATTTGAGGGTTGTTTTTTTCCTTGTTCCAGAAGTGATTTAAAATTTAAGATACCAAGTTAATATTTGATATCATTTTTGTGTAAAAAAGGTGTTTGTGGGATGAAGTACTCTCAAAATCTCATTCTAGAAAAGTATGTATGCTTTCATCAAAATTGACAGTATTAACTGAAAGCAGCGCAGTTTTTTGGATCAGTGTTACTGCTTTTTCAAGTAATTTGAAACAAGAATTTCCATTCCTATCAGAAACTCTGCTCCTGAGGCATACTGTCTATTCTCATTTAACTCTCTGTTAAATGATTATAGCAATGTGCATCTCCACTGTCATCTTATGAAATCAATTCTTCAAGGTCAGAGCCTCAAGAGTTTCTAATAATTTGCAGCTCCTGCTGGTAATTCTGGTTGGTAAGTGCCAGCCAGGGGTTGTGTCTGTCATGTAGATACATGAAATATCAACTTGGTGCCACTAAAATGAGACAATCTCAACATTTTAGGATTAGCATTTTACTGATGTCATTCTGTCCTTGTTCATTGTACTAATTTAAGGTTAAAATGTTACACTCTAAATTACTGTGAACAAGTAATACTCAAATATTTAAAAACTACATATTTCTGTACTCCACTAATAGAAATGTGGCTGGTTAAAATGCTCATTAATAATAACTTGGATTTAATTTGTTTCCTGGTCAAAGAACAATTCAGTACCTTTGATGGAGAAGATCATGAGTGTGCCTTATGGCTTCTCTTAAAGAGAACTCAGTCAGAAGACAAAGCAATCCGACTGCAGGCTGTACAAGACCTGGCAAGCAACAGTCACTGGCATGGTAATGTATGCTGATGTAACCTAATTTGTCCCAAAAATTCCACAGAGTCTCAGTTAGCTGTTCCAAGTCTGCTGACAACATGAAGAAAAGCTAGTAGCTGCAAGAAGCATAAATATGCTCTGAAATTTGGTCTAAAATGTGGGGGAATTATTTACATATCAAGTAGCTGTTCTTTCCTAATGCCCTGATACAGTGAGTGTCTGCAGTGCAGGCATCTCTCAGTTTCCCCACCACAGGATTGTAACCATTGCTGTGGCATGGAGAGCAGTTCATGCTCTTTGGTTCCTTGGGTTTTCTGTTGGGATTGCTAATGCAGTCACAAGTTTTGCTAGTGTTTTTTTTTTTTTTATAAGCCTCTGTAAGAATGAGTTTAAGGTCATTGGTTAAGTTAATAAAAATTGGTTAGGAGCTGATAGGTTGTAATGACAAACCAGAGGTAGAGGGCTGGTACATGCAAGCATTGTCTGTAAGACATTTTTTGCCCTAGTTATTAATAGTAATAAGTTCTCCCTCTTGCTCTAGCAGCAAATATCCTTGAAACCCCAAGTAAAGGGGAGGTGTATGTATGTGTATTTGTGTTTCCTCCTTTCCTCTCCACCACCAGGCTACATAAACTAGGTGACATTCCATTCTGGACTCTTGTTTTGGT
Source organism: Agelaius tricolor (assembly GCF_023055355.1). Lineage (NCBI taxonomy): Eukaryota > Metazoa > Chordata > Aves > Passeriformes > Icteridae > Agelaius > Agelaius tricolor. The sequence continues at coordinate 53,842,356 of NW_027269261.1, forward strand.
GATTTAGTCAGTTGTGGATCTTTCACTTTTCCAATGCAATTCCACACCATGGGATTTGTCTTGTTTCAAATTGCCTTTTTAAAATTCTAAATAATTTCCACAGGGAATTTACACCAGCAAACTGTGTTTGATAATGTTTCAAAGCTAGGATCTACCAAAACTGAGTTTTGTTCTGTGTAGATGAATACTCTTAGCAGGTGATTTCAGAGCACAAGATGTCCAGTATCAGAAATTTAGTGCCTTTTGTTAACTCCCTTTCTCTGTAGTGCTCATTGTTGAAGTATTTGGACATTTCACAAACATTAATTATTCTTGCCAGCTGCCTCATGAGGGAAACAGGCTTTTTTTAACCTGATGCTTCAAAACCAAGTCAAAGAAAGTTTAGGACTGAAAGTATGTGCTGATTTTTCACAACTAGGACAAAGTGTTCAGCTCCAGTGAGTTCAGTTTGCAGGTATAAATTACCTCCACCAAAGGAAAAGTGTTGCCAATCTACAATCTTCTGACTGTGAAAAGTATCAATCTTCTGACTGAAAAGTATCTTTTAAATGGCTTGTCAGTTTTGTTCTAGAATTGTATAACAGTAACAGGAATAGAAGAAAATTTTTGTAGAAAAAAGCGTTGATCCACTTCAAGGTTTTATTTTCTTTTCCTTCAGTTTGCCACTGAATTACCAAACTGTGCTATAAAGAGCAGTTAGTGCCCAAGTGTATTTCAGCTCAGTGTAGTGCTGGTCTAACATCTGCAGTTTTTAACTTTTGGAATTTGTGGTTAGAAAATCTACTTACAAATCTACCTTACAAAAGGTTTTTGTAAGTAGACTGCAGAGAGATGGTTCTTCTTTTCAAGTATATTTGCAAAGTAGATCACAAACTTCATTTAAAACAAAATTAAGTATTTAAGGTTAGTTTTAACTCTTAACATTCTTGTACAACAGATTATCAGTATGTCACAGTTGCTCAAACCTGTGATCAAAGGACTGCTATAGGTTTGGCTCGATCCAAAGATGTTGACCTTCGCTTTTTCCTGCCTCCACCTCCATTGCCAAAAATAAAGACTGTAAGTAAAAGGAAAGTGGGCATTAGATGATTCTTACTTGCTTACTTCTTTTTTACTACTTTTGTTGTTAACTTTGTTGAAAGTGAAGTTCTTCTAAAGTAACTGACTAGTAGTAAAATACCAAAATACAAAACTAATATATGATACACCCTTGGGGTGGGTATATCTGCATTAGGGAGTGGCATGATGGAAAGAAATAAGGTTGGAAGTATTGATCAGTTATTATTCTTGGACTGTTATCCATATGACATATTTACAAGCAGTGAAGTCTGAGCCACTTACTAGTCTGACAGACACACTGCTTGTCTCTATCCAGTAGGCAATGTGAAGAAATCATCCTGGATTGCGTTGTTGACACTGACAGAATCCTACACAGGAGCAGAGCATGCTCCTGGAGGCCTTTGCCTCCTCAGTAGTACTTGGTGCTCTACTGTAGGCTCACCTCTTCACTGCCAGCTTTTGGGTGCCAGCAGATCCTTATTGGATAAATTTGGCCTTGCTTTATTTTTAAGTTAAAAATTAGCTTAACACATTTTAAATGTATGTATATGTTATATATATGATGGTCTGAGGAGTCATGTCATCAGCTTCTTCAACAAACAGAGCTCACATATGAACTATAATATACAAGGTGTTTTGGAATGCTAATAGAATGAAGAGGGGCAGAAGGCCCTGTCAGAAAATACCCGTGTATCTTAACCAACAGAACTCTGAATATCAGCTTTGATTGGGTGTGATGTTCTCAGTTTTTGCTTTCTTGCCTTTGTAACATTATGTGATAGTGGATCTCTACCTGCTAGTCCTTAAAATACTAGGTTACACCAGTATATGGTTGTGGATATATTTTTACAGCAGTGTGATTGCTAGGTGATTGAAGCTAAGTGTTGCCAATCTGCTGCTCAGGAAGTTGAAGCAAATCATTGTGGCAACTTTATGCAAATAAGTCTCCATCTCTGATTTTATCAAAGAATTAGAATAACAGCAAGTTCAATGATGGTGAGCAAATGAAATTACTTTGTTGAATCTATCAATAAATATATGGATTGTTATACTGATACTTATATTAATTTTTCAGACCAAACATTAAAAGAAATGTCTTAATTTTTTACTAATAATTTATACATTAATGTTGCAGTACCAAAAGTACAGCATCACAAGTTGGTGGATGAGGAAGGTGGTTGTCCCCCTCTGCTCTGCAGGGGTGTGGCCTCCCCTTGAGCACTGTGTGCAGTTTTGGGCACTGCAGTATAAAAAAGATATTAGACTATTAGAGAGTGTCCAAAGGAGGACAGCAAAGATGGTGGATGGCCTGGAGGAGGCCACATGAGGAGTGGCTGAGGTCACTTGGCTGTTCAGCCTGGAGGAGACTGAGGGGAGACCACTGCAGTCACAAATTCCTTGTGAGGGGAAGCTGAGAGGCAGACACTGATCTCTTCACTCTGGTGACCAGTGACAGGACCTGAGGGAATGGCCTGAAGCTCTGTCAGGGAAGCTTTAGATTGGATATCAGGAAAAGTTTTTCACCCAGGGGGTGGGTGAGCACTGGAACAGGCTCCCCAAGGAAGTGGTCATGGCCCCAAGCCTGACAGAACTCAAGCAGCTTTTGGACAATGCTCTCAGGCACATGGTGTGATTCTTGGGGTGGTCTTGTGTAGGACCAGGAGTTGGACTTCTATGATCCTTGTGGGTCACTTGCAACGCTAAGTATTTTATGATTCTATGAAAATTTCTATTAGTTAAGGATGAACTTTTAAGATTCCTCTGCTAAGAGGAATTGGTTTTTCTTCTGGTCTTTGGAACCATCGGGATAATGTCACCAAAATATGAAATGTAAAGCTTACTTTTTGTAATTTATTTGGTGATTTTGTAATTATCAGTTTCTAAAGTCTTTACAGATAAAACTATTAAACTGAAGTTGCAGAGCACTTAAGTCCAAGGTTCAGATTTTATGGCCTCATTAGTATGGCTGATTCCATTATTTCAGATATTCCTCTCTTCTGCATTTTGCTTCCTGCTTTGAACAAAATAACCTAAAAGCTGTTCATGCTTACTTCTCACAGGACTATCCCATAGAAGATGAACTTCGTTTGTTGTTGGTGTCTTTACCTCAGACTGGGCTTGATCCATGTGTTCAGTACTTCACATCTCTTGCATTACGTGAAAGTAGCCAGACTCTTGCTGCGCAAATGGTGAGTTCCCATCTGCAGAACAGAACTGCTTGGGTTCTTTGTGCCTGCAGAGCTCGAAGATATAAATTCTTTTCTATATTTTTTATCATTGTGAGAGGAAGAGAAGTACAGACACTTTGTGAGTGTAGAACATGAGCAAGATCTCTTCTAAATACAGTTTGTCTGCTTGAAAGCTTGTTTATATTTTTAGTCGTACTAGTTGAAAGGTGTAGTTAAGGAGTATATCCTTCCCATTAAGCAAACATTTCAACACTCTGTTGAAAACATTCCTTCCCCTTATAGTGCTCATAAAATGATTTTTCACATTTCATCTTACTGTTGTTTGAATGTTCTTTTACTGATGAGATGATTAAACCTCTCTTAAGTCTCTAGTAAAATGGTAGGTTATTAGCACACCTTAAATAGTAAACTCTGTTACATCACTTGGAAGTGCCTCTTTGAAATAGGTCCCCCAAACCAGAACTGCAGTAGTCTGTGGTCTGTTTGGACCTGGATCTAGGAATTCTCCAAATGTGTCTGTGCAGCAACTTCCTAAGTGGCTTTAGGAATGTCATTTAAAGTGCCATTATTGTTTAAAAATAATATTTATGTCAGTTTGATCCACTCTCTCTTGTGAATTTTACTTTTTGTTGTTTAAAAGTTCTAACTTTCTTAATCAGTGATTGTTATTTTTTAGAAGATGCAATAACAAAAATGAATGTCATTTTAATAACAATGCTTGTCAGTCTTGGTTTAGAGTTTCCAGAGTGCAATAACTCCTTATTTTCTATGACAGAGTTATGTGTGCTATTTTTACACTATCACTCCTTTACTATTTTCACAGCCAGAGCTCGTGCTACAAAGGGAGCTTTGGTAAGACATCACACTTGGAAGTATTTTGATTTTTATCGAGGTTATGTTGGTCTTTCTGCTGTGTGATTGAGAGACTGGTCTTCTGAGGCTGTGCCACATATTGAAGACCTTTCTTCCTCCTCTTCTAAGTTTTGCAAGTCTAGAGTTACGCTGATTCTTGCTTTTTTATGCTTAAGCAAATGATCTTAAAAGATGACATTCATTAACAAAATGAAAATAATACATTTTCCCCTTTTATTTTATGTTTTGAAGTTAATAGACTAAGGAAACCACACTGAAAATGTAGTTAATATTTCCAGTTAAAAATAGTAAATACTTTTATGATGTACTGTTGTGTTATTTGTACGTTTTGAGAAGTGCATGCATGCTGTGCACTCTTTAAAGCAATTTCTATAGATCATTACACACTTAACATTCTAGATTAGAAATTTTTTTTTTATGTAGCCATTTGAAATGTGTTGCTATTTTTATGGTTTTTCATTTCAGGGAGGCTTATGGTGTTTTGGAGGAAATGGACTTCCATATTGTGAGACATTGAGTAAAGTCCCTTCAGAGACAGTGGAACTCTTTTGCTTGCAGGCTTTAGTACAGCATTCTAAGGTAATTTGTCTTTAAACTGTAACTGAAAAGCTACATGTATAGACATTCCTCTCCAATGCACTCTCATGTATTGGGAAGGAGTTGTCATTTCCTTGTCTCCCACCCCTTTCTCCTTCTGTAAGAATGTTTAAACAGCTGAGATGGGTGTGAAATGAGCACTTTCCTGTAACACTGTAGGGTTTTTTTCACATGAGGAAGTGTCTGTAAGTTTTGTTGTTGTTTCTTATTCACCCTTACAAGTTCCCCTGTACTATAAAAGTATGTGTCTTTGAAGAGGTAAAAGGGCAGCTCTGAGGATGTAATGCCTGGTTTTCACAAAGCAAAATAGTGTCATGAATTCACGCCAATTAGAAACCAGAACAGAATGCAAACCTTACCCATGCACAAAGGTAATCTTTGGGCAGAATATTGCACAGCAAACAGCTAATAATACAGTGGTCTTCCCAGCTGCTTTTGCAGACACAGATGAGGAGTATGGAAGACATTTTGTAACAGTGTTGCTTCTTGTTTCCTATTGCTACATTTTTCTGAATTCTGTTGTTCAGATGATGTTTCTGATGCTTCTGCTTAATTGTTCAGAAGCCTAGAATGCTGAAAAACAGTGTCGAGAACACCAAATGGTTACTGATAATTGGGATGGAAAAAGTGCAGCTTCCTGGTATTCTTTTCACATCTTTCACATACATAGAAATTCTGACTTAGTCTAGAATTTGTTATATTCGAGATTTTCAGTTTAAGCAAGTTGTGACTGTACTCATTCCAAATGCCTGTTGAAAGCTACAGGCTTGAGGATATCAGCAGTTCCAAAGCCACTCTGCATATTCATCTGGACTAAATTGTTTGTCTTAGGATCAGTAATGATAGCAGTACTATTTGGAATATAAAAAAATCTTTTTCATTTTGAAGAGAAGGAATTATAATGATTGCATTTTGGGTGGTGGACAAGTGGCTCTGGTTGAGATAGTGCTTTAGCAAATACAGACAATTGACCTGTTCAGACTCTCGAACTTGAGTTGAAATTTGATCATGCCAAGTGGAGACCATTTCATCTCCCTCAGACATGAAGAAGGGTAGAGAGGTAATACTCACAGATTTTAAAGTTGTCAATTCATGGGAATTATGCATTTTGCATATTAAAACATCTATTTCCTCTTCAAACATGGCATAATAAATTCTAGATTAATCTAATTTCTGTGCAACAAGGGCTGTGTTATACCTGCTTCTTAAAACTCCCTAATTTATGAATTAACCTTTTGCAGAATGTCTATTTATTGTCACTGCATTTGCTTTGTAATGCCAGATTTCCTCTCACTGTGATAAAATTGAAGCTAAAGGAGGCCTCCAGCTACTGCAGAGGATATATCAGCTACGTAAAGATTCAGCAAAGATCCAGAGGAACATAATCCGCATTATTGGGAATATGGCTTTGGATGAACATCTGCACTCATCCATAGTACGTGCAGGTAAAAGGAAAGCTCTCTCAGTGGTAGATTTCTACTCAAAAAGTTTCAGATAATTAAATAAAAGAAATAAATAGAAAATGTCAATATGCTGTTCTATAAATCCAAGCAGATGTCTGCCTGTTTAATACAGTGTGCATTTTTACACAAAGGAGAAGTAGCAAAGGCATGGGAAAAGATGGTGAGGGTGATTAAAAATTTGCAATGGCTGTGATATGAAGAACAAATAACTAGACTAAGATACTTAGCATGGAAAAAGCAACTGAAAGAGAATATGATGGAGATTTATAAAATTCTCTTCCCTGGCATAGAGAAGGCAAAGAGGGAATGGTCATCTGCTGTTTGTTGTAATGCAAGACCAAAGGTTCTTGTACATTAAATTATAAAAAGAGAGAACAAATAAATAGTATTTTCCATATATTGCATGACCAAAATAAAAGTTGCCACAAAACATGGTGGTTGAAGACTCACAGAGCTTCAAAGAGTGATGAGACAAATTCATGAAATGAAAAATCCATAAAGTTCTACAAATGGAAACAAAGTTGACTGCTGAAAATCTGAGTGTATAGACTAGAATCAGAACTGTATAATTGTCCTTTTGTATTCTTATTCTTATATTGGTCTGCAGCTTCCATACTGCTCACTTCTGAAGAAAGGCAGCTGGACATAAAGGCCTTTGTCCCGGGCTCTGGCACAATTCTTAAATTCTAATGATTGCTGAATCCATACATGTAGAAGAGATTGAAACAGGAGAGTCAGCAGCTCCCTGGGACAGAGCCCTCAGTACAAAAGGAATTTTAGACAGTGAATCAAACTCCAGAGATGAGCAGTTGGATACTTCTAGTCCAGAGTTGATAAAGCTTCTCTTTTATTGCTGGATGATGCATAAGAAGAAAGAACCTCTAAGGCTCTTTTTCTTGCAAAAACTGCTGGCATAGGAAGAAGAAAAACAGTAATGCACTGTGTAGTAGCTGTGATGGGGTATCTGGGAGTAGAGCACTTACTTTTGATTCTGAACAGTTATTTTTGACTCTTCATCTTGACTGCGAAATGCAAAACCAGAGACCAAGCTAGTTTTAGTCAGACTATCTTCCATTGTGTTTGGAGAACTGAAAGTAGACTTCCGATAGTATTCTTCTTAAGTACAACTTTCACAGTGGTCAGCATGTATTCTGCTTAGAAACATAATTTAAATACATTATTCTTAAATAAAGAATATAGTCCTCAAAGGTCCTAGTAGTTTTGTTAGTTTAAGGCAAAACTCGAATGTCAATTTGTTATTTTCCTCAGTTTACAGTAAATGGTTTTGAATTAGCAGCTTACCGACTATACTAGTAACAACATAATGTAATGGTTTTGAAACAATGCTCATGAAGTAAATTCCCAGGTTTTATTTATGGACTTGACTGTAATGTAAGTGATTTATAGGCTGTTTTTGCTAGCAACAACAGGATTTATCAGGATTTTAAAGAAACGTGTGCATATGCACATAAAAACATTCCTTTACATTTCTCAGTAGTCTATGACAATTCCCTTCCGTATTTGAGAAAATTTTACGCCTTAGGTGCGGTATCATAAAGTGTTTGTCAGCCATATTATCTTTGACTTAAAATTTTATTGAGGATTGTACCCAATTTAATTGTCTTAAGTTTCTAATGTATAAATAGTATACAAATTTTAGAATAGCGAAGATATTTTAATCACAAGAAAGTTTTTCTTATGCTGGATTTTAAAATTAGAAATTATTGTACTTTCACAGCAAGCATCAATTTTTTTACCTGCCATTGCTCCTGTAGGTTGTTTTCTATACCTTTCTTATGCTTTAAGCTTCACTGTCTCCATCTTCCTGGCATTTTACCTGCAAAAAGAGATCTGAGATCTGTTCTTGCTACAGCTGTACTGACCTGCTGATACACTTTCTTTTTCTTCTGAGAAGGGGTTCTTCTTCAGATCATAAGATGAACAGTCATAAAATACATCTGAATTTTTGAATTTAGGAGATTCCACTTAGCTAGCCTTTACTTTCCTGAGGTAAAGAGTAGATTGAAATAATTTATTTTGACATTGCCGTTCTTAAGTTTTAACATCTATTTTCAGATGTATGGTTTGATGGTTGATGTTTCTGAATTCTGTTGTTCAGATGATGTTTCTGTTAGTTGACCTGCCCCTTCCTTTTCTCAATGTAGGTTGGGTTTCTGTTCTTGCTGAAGTAATGAAGTCCCCATACATCATTCAGTCTTCTCATGCATCCAGAGCTTTGGCTAATCTAGACAGGGACATGGTGAAAGAAAAATATGCAGATGGTGTTTATGTCTTACATCCACAATATCGTAGCAGGTAAAGTAGGAGTCATTGTACATACTGTACTTGGAGTTACTTGTTCTGCTGTTCTGTTACAAAACTTTGGAAGAGTTGACATCAGAGTGCTGCTGTACTGATGTTACCTTGCCTCTCCTGTTCTTTGGTGGGTTGAAAGGACTGAACTTAGATTCTCAAGTAGAAGAACAGTAAAAGTGGTTGGAGCAGTCCCTAGGTGTGGACAGAGTATTACTGTAATGCATGGAAAATCTGAACACAAGACATGAAATTAATTGCTGCTTTGTGTGGGTTGCAACTGTTTAACCTTTGCACTTTTTCTTGGGATATAGTGCCTTGTAATTATTCTACTGGCAACAGCACATGTTGGCATAAGTTGCAGTAAATTTTCATCCTCAGTAACAGTGGTTGTGTGTCTGGGACTAAAGCAGTCTCCAGCGTGGGTGTCAGTAGTAACTGTTCCCTGGGTCATTGGTGTTACTCTGGTTACAGTGAAGATCTAATGTGATAATAAGGCTGGAGCTACCAAGCCACATGAACAGTGGCTGGCAGGAAAGGTGTTTTTCATTATAGAGAATTATGATTTATGATATGGATACTTTCCATACCTCATTTTATATCTTTCTTCTGTGTGGTTCCCTAATTGTTGTTTTTATCTGAGTATGCTCTTTGAAATATCATGAAATGTTGTCCATAAGGTAAGAAGTCACATGTCATGTTAAAAAAAGCATTTTGGCATCCCTTAGGTTAAAAGTTCCAATTTGCTAAAAGGACAGGTACCACATATCTCTTACAATTTCCTTTTGCTTGATCAGCCAGCCTGTCAGAGCAGACATCCTCTTTGTTCATGGGCTTTTGGGAGCAGCATTTAAAACCTGGCGGCAGCAGGACATTGACCGGCATTTGGATAGAAAGGCCTCAGAAGGGGAAGAGGAATACACTCAGTGCTGGCCAAAGGTAAAACAAACAGTAACATTTTCACATGTGGCTGCTCATTCAGGAGAGCTGTCCCGAGCATCTAGAAGGACACTGTCTGGCAGATGTCTTTTTTTCATTCAATTACTTGTAGTCTGTTATACAAGTGGCAGTTTCCAAGTTCCTGGTAAGTTTTTGTTAATGACTTGTTTGTTGTTCTTGCAAGGAAAAATCCCTGCTAAGTTTTATGTTCTCAACATCATTCACATGCTAGTGAAAGAGGTGGCAATGGCTGATTTCCTTATGCTCTCTCTTCTTTTTTTTTTTTCTTTTTTTAATGGAACATTATTGCTGAGGAAGATTTATATAATAACATTTTAAATTAAGTTCCCTTTCTTACCTAGGTGTCTGAGTACCTTACTTTGAGCAGATTGCTATTTAAGTATTGTTGGTGAATAAGTAATTACTGCTCCAAGCAAACACGCTGGTATAGCCACTAAAAGTATCTCTATGAAACTTGAACTGATCAGTCCTGTTGGTAATCTTAGTACCTCGTTTCACCCAGGAGAGGGAGCCAGGAATGCACGAGTTAGAGATGAATCTCCACTCTCTGCCTGCTTTGTGCCTCAGACACAATCTAAGAGTTCACCAGCATGTGATAAAAGAATGACAATCCAGGTGTAACATATATTTGGGGATTAACTGAAGAGCAAAAGTCTTTCTTGATATTGTCCCCATAGTAACATCTTTTCTCCACTGCTTTCAAGAATTTAAGTACATCAATTATAAGCTCCTTTGGTTTTGCTTTTCTTTAATTTAGACATGGCTTGCTACAGACTGTCCTTCCCTTAGAATCATATCTGTGGAGTATGACACTCATTTGAGTGACTGGAAAGCAAAATGTCCTGTTGAGGCTCAAAGGTAAGAAATGCAGCATCTGCAGTTTGGAGGCAGGGGCAGGACACAGACCTGTAAAGCTGATCATTGGGATCACCTACTCTGAAAGAGTCAATTTAACTTTTACTGTTGCTTTGAAAAATCAAATTAGGAGAAATATTAAGTATAGTCATGGTATGCTGAAGTTTTTAGCCTCATGGATAGCTACATGTGGCAATTTCATGAATTCTTACAGTCTGTTTTGCTTCATGTTAAGGGAGACAGTAAATGATGCTATTAGTTAATGAAAATACAACTTTATATCTTAAGAGGTGTCTTTTTTTAAAGTGACACAATAATGCTTCATAAGCACAGCAAAAAAATCACTGTACTGTGGCTTTATACTCCTGATAAAATGAAGCATATATTTGCATAGAATCATTTAGGTTGGAAAAGACCCTTCAGGTAATCAAGTACAATCATTAACCCAGCACTGCCAAGGCCACCACAAAACAATGTTCCTAAGTGCCACATCCACATGCCTTTTAAAAGCTTCAAGGAATGGGGACTCAAGCACTTCCTGGGAAGCCTGTTTCAGAGCATCACAGCCCTTTTGATGAAGAAATTTTTCCTAATAGCCAACCTAAACCCTCCCTGTTATCTCTTGTCCCTGTCATTGTTCTGTGGGAGAAGAGGCCAACCCCCACCCAGCTACACCCTCCTTTCAGGTGGCTGTAGAGAGTGGTAAGGTCCTCCCTGGGCCTCCTTTTCTCCAGGCTAATTGATCCCTCAGCCTCTCCTCACAGGACTTGTGCTCCAGACCCTTCACTGGCTCCATTGTCCTTCTCTGGACCTGATGTAGAGCCTCAATGTCATTGTTGTAGTGAGAGGCCCAAAACTGAACACAGGACTTGAGGTGCTGCCTCACCAGTCCCTTCCCTAGTCCTGCTGGCCACACTGTTTCTGATACAAACATACTGTTGTTCAAAAAATGTTTCTTTGGTGATAAAATACAATAACTGTATCTTCAATCAGAGTGTAATTACCCTTGCCAGAGAAATGCTGTTTTTACTGACCTTGAAGAGGATAGGTTAGAGGAAGATGCTACCTCCAAACATGTTGAAAAATAAGAACACTTTGAGCCTGTAAAGGATTTCTGTCTTGAATAGAATTTGGTTATTAGGTTCAGTGATCTTTGAATCAGAATCCTTCAAACATTTATGCAGATATTTAAATATGTAACCAATATTGTAAATTCGACTTCTGTACTGCAGCAAGGGCAGGTGCATGGCTGCTTACAGGTTAAGAATCTGAAAATTAATAGTGTTTTTTGTGCAGGGAAGAAAGAAAATTCAACATGTATAATAGACTGGGAATGTGGTACTAGTTCATTCCCTCCCCTCTCTGGCAATTATTGCATTAAGGAAAACATGTAAGCAGGGAGAAAATGAGGAACATGTGACTGTTAATTGCCTATTTGAAATTAGGCAGAAAAATTACAGTAAGGAGCATGTAGGTGGTTACCTGTGCAGGTCCAAGAAGACTGGAATTGGCTTTAAATTGCACCAGGGGAGTTTAGATTGGGTATTAGGAAGAAATTCTTCACTAAAAGCATTGTCAAGCCCTGGAAGAGGCTTGACACCTGGGGAAGTGGTTGAGTCCTGATCCTTGAAGATAATATAAAGACAGGCAGATAAGGGTCTTAGGGACATGGGTTTGTGGTGGACTTGTCTGTCTTTGGGCTAGCAGTTGGACTCCATGATCTTGTAGGTCTTTTAAACGTAAATGATTCTGTGATTCTAAGAAAACTCTTCTTGTGTCTGTCTGGAGCAAGTATGTTAAAAGAAATAAACAGATTTCCTTTTTATTTCCCAAAGATAACATCTTTTTCATTACAAAATGGAAAATTGCATTACCAACTATTTATGATCACCCAACCAAAATATTTGATAATTTTATGTGGTTAATAATAAATGAAAGATATTGAAGATATTTTTAACTAGCAGCAACAATGAGGTTGCAGTAGAAAAACAACCTTAGGTTTGATCTTAAATATACAGTCTCATTCACTGTTTCAAAAGTGAATTTTTATGTCTCTCTGCTAGCCTAGAGCGTACTGTTCATCTGAAAAGACACATTTGATTATTCTTTTCATATGTGCTATAAAGCAATTTCTAGTGAGAATGCTGTGACCAATAGAGATGAAGTGAATTATTTTGCACAGTGGTTGCCCCCATATCCTGATGTTTTCATTACTGAAGGGCCTTCTGTGTTTGATTCTTGTTACACTGCAAGGAGCAAAGTAAAGTGCAAGTGTTGCACTTTCAAGCTTGGATTGGGCATTGGCATTGGTTTTGTTTTGGTTCTACCACAGATTCATTTTCAAACTTTAATGTGTAGCTTATCCTTTCCACAGCTCAGTCTTCTTGTTTATAAAATGGAGATTATTGTGCTTTCATACTATTCCAGTAGAAAGCATTTGGAGATTGTCTGGCAAGTGTAACTGACATTGGTTGTGATTTTTTAAATGTACTGGTTGATTATGCACTTAGTTTTTAAATTTCTGTGCATTGCTCCATATTTTGAGCATTGTTTAGCAAAGCGTGTGTGAGGTGTGTTCATGTTGCAGAGTCTAAAGTTCATTATGTGTTGATGTTGCTTTCATAGAATTACAACTGTTTTGCTACAATGTGTATAATGAAACGATTTAAAACTCCATAAAACAACTTGTCAAGAAAACAGAAATATTTGCTGAGCAAAATTAAAGACTTCCTAGCAAGAGCAAGAAATTGAATTTAGCTCAATTCCCATTGTCCTTGTGAAGCGATCCTTACAAAAGTTCTTGGCCTTTTTCAATGTAGAAACAATAATTAAATAATTATTATTTGTTTACCTAATTCACTTTCATAAATGTGCAGCACTAAAATTCATTGTGTTTTAACATTGCCTTTTAACCTGTCATGCTCCATGATGCCTGTGTTTGTATTTTCTGTGCAGGGAGTCTATTGCTTTCAGGAGCAGTGAGCTGCTTGACAAGCTCAAAGCTGCTGGGATTGGAGACAGACCTCTGGTGTGGGTATCCCATAGCATGGGTGGTAAGCGTGTTGCCTGTTTGATATAAAGCATTTATTTGCATTAAAGATTTCAGAATAAGCCATTAACCAAATTCAGGTAGAAATGCAATTATTCAGAATAGTTTATTTAAAAAATTGGCAAAGACCTAAAAATGAAAAACAGATTTCTATTTTCTTAATGCATTATATTTAATAGCATATAGGTTTTGAAAGGATTGTTATTGCTGTTTGTTCTTACTGTGTTGATTTAAAAACTCAATGAGTTGAAATTCATGTAAGTGGAAATCCAGAGGCAAAATTTTCTCCATGATCAGGCATATAGTAAATGTCATTAGCAACACATAACAGAAATCAAATTTGGATTTGCATCATTCATTGACATTTTATATTGATGCCTCCTCAAGCGTGATTTGGGTTTTTTTCAAGTTAATCTTACATATTTGACAATCTAAGGACTAATCAACCAAGGCAAGAATATGGTTAGTTGTCTCATGGTTAATATAGCATGGCCATTATTTCCCAGTGATTTAAATCCCTGCATTAATTCAGCTTCTGTTGCCAGGTCTTCTAGTCAAAAAGATGCTGGTGGATGCTTCCAAGAATCCAGAAATGGATAAAATTGTAAACAACACCAGAGGAATCATATTTTATAGTGTACCTCACCATGGTTCCCAGCTGGCTGAATATTCTATAAATGCCAGATATCTCCTCTTCCCATCTGTGGAGGTTAAAGAGCTCAGCAAGGGTATGTTCACTTTGCTACCATCTAGCAACAGGAACTCTGCTAATCTGTTCTTGGTGCTTTCAGTTTTTTCATTGTGCTGTCAGAGAAAGCTGGGGAAAAACAACAAACCTCCTTTTTGTTTTGGGTTGTGTGTTGAATTATTGCAAGCAATTCTGAGTAGTTGTTTCATTTGATTGCAGAGGTGAGAGGAAAAAGGGGGAGTCAGAAGAAATTGTTGCCTATGCTAGTTGGAAAAAGGGATTACAAACAAAATGCTACACCTTTTACTGTCATAGTAATAAAAACATCTCTCACCCTTGCCAGAAGAATGGTATAATCTTATAACACTGTAAAAATTATGTTGCTCTTTCTCCAGATTCTCCTGCCCTTAAACAGCTGAATGATGACTTCTTGTCTTTTGCCAAAGACAAGAAATTTTCAGTGCTGAGTTTTGCAGAAACCCTACCCACACACATAGGCAGCATGTTAAAACTGCATGTTGTACCTGTAGAGTCAGCAGGTAAGTGAGAAATAGCCATTTAATTTATTTAATTTGATATCTGTTGATGTAAACATCAATAACGAGAAAAGGTTATAAATATTATGGTAAAAAATGTAGAAAAATAAGGCTAGTACAGTGTGGGGGTTTTTGTTTAAACTTTTGACTGCTGAGATCAGAAGCAGCTACATTTAGATCTTAAAATAACAGTTGTTTGTTTTGATTTTGTGAAATCAGAATAACATCTGTTAAAAAAGAAGGGTAGACCCTGGTCTGATGTTGGAGTCCTTTCATTTGGAATTATGACTAGTTGTGGTTTCTCTTTGAATAGGTAGGCTGCATAGTGTTTCAGATGCTTCTGTAAACTCCTTTATTTGCTCCTTTAAAAAACTAAGAAAGAAAATTAGCCAACTGCTAATGGAAGGAAAACGTCACAAAGCTGGTTTTCAGTGTTAAGAATCCTTTACCTTCCACATCTCGTGAACTCCAGCAATAGAGTTTGCCTCCTGAAGAGTTCCCTCCATCTTTTTGCCTTTTTTAGGAGAAGGGGAAACCAGACATGTTTTTCCCTTGCTTTTATTTACGTGTGTTCAACTTAGAAAACTGTTTTAAGTCTTATATTTTCAGTCTTTCTTTTGCACTGCCCGAGGTATCAGTAAAGCCAGAAACCACTGCTTTGTTAGGTTTTAGATCAGGCTTTCCACCAGCTAAATCCACAAGCTTGAGTGCAGGGTTAGGTACTCTGAAAAAGGTGGGCTGTACATCCCTGTTTATCTGAGTTACTATTTAGCAGTTTTTTGCGGCAGATCCTCTTGAGCAGCAATGTTTTGCAAAAATGTTGCTGATGCAGTTTTATTGCAAAGGACTGAAAAACTGAACTTTTTTTTGTTATTATTTAACAAAATTAGGTTAAAAAGAGGGCTGAATAACAGAACCCAAGTGAGTACTGTGCACTTGTAATTTTGTAGCATGTCTCCTTTTCTAGGGGTGACACCTAGCACATGAGTGCTCTTGAAAACCTTTAGAGGGCACCTAGCAGTTCTGTAGCAGGCCGCTGTTCAAAACACGGGCTGATGGGCAAACAGCTCCCTGTTTCTTGCATGTCTGCTTGTGCACATGAAAGCAGAGCTTCATCCTGCTCTAGTGTAGTTTTACATGGTTTGAGATACAGAAGTCAAAGCAAAATGGAGGATTTCTCTAGGTGATGGGAGAATAGACAATAAACTGGGATGTGGCAGTCACAGCATCCTAACTGGAAAGTTAGCAGTGATGGCTGTCAAGAAAGAATAAATGCTGTAGTGTGCCCAAAATCAGTAGCTGAAAATGGAATATTTGTATTCTACAATTAAGCAATGTAAATATTTCATTTCTCTGGAAATGTGCTTAGTGATTTGCAGCATATTTCAGGGTCATTGTAGTCCAAATTTTAATGTCCATGTCAAAGTATTTGTGTAAGGGATATGGGCAATTAGTGGTGATCAGATTCAAGTTACCATGCATTAAACTACATCCCTGATCATATCAATGCTTAAACCTCAGTCAGGACCGTGCTATCAGTAAATGAAGTTTTGTTTCAGCAAAGTTGTCTGTATGGAGAAATGTACATTTGTGTATTTCAAAGACAGCAGAACTCTGACCTAATGGTGTCTCATGTGCCAGTGCGGGTTTTGTGGCAACACAGAGCTCTATCAGGCCATAACTGTGTGTACTGATGCTTTTAGCACATGAAAAAATAATGATGAACAAAGAGTTTTACTGAAGATAGGAGAAGTTGTTTTTGAGAGAGAAATTGCTAATGCAAGATGTTCTTTTCAGTCTAGGTTGTCATATGAACTCTGGTAGTTTTTTGGTTTTTTTTTTTTTTTCCTTTTCCAGACATAGGAATTGGAGACCTTATTCCAGTGGATGTTAATCATCTAAATATTTGCAAGCCAAAGAAGAAGGATGCTTTCCTGTATCAACGTACACTGAAGTTCATTCAGGATGTTTTAGCCCCAGAACTGTGAGACTGAGGTTTTGCCATCCTTTCCTGGTTGTGTCCTGTGTTTGGTGTAACACAGAAACTTCTAACATTTGTTAGGGGATCTGCAGAATTACAAGGGTGCTGTGTCTATAGTATCTGCTGCTGAATAATTTCCTGTACATCTTGAACTTGAGGCACCTGTCCAATTTCTTTCTCAAAATACATCCAAAACAAATACAAACTTGGCAAAAAGAAAGTCTGTGCCCAGGGTATCTTCTTTTAGCAAAAAAAAAAAAAACAACAAATAACCAAGCTTGCTTTGAAAGCAGATAAATATACAGCTGGGATAAAATCTTATAGACAGGATTAAAAACAATTAAATGAGGTGGTTATTTGTTGTGTCAAAGGGGAGAAAGCAGTATGTGACTGCTGCAAAGTTGTGGTTTGCTGCCCATGGTAGGGTAGCCTGACTGGAGCCTGAAAAATTAGTATTCAAGTGAATTAAGGTAGCACTTTGGCCTAGTGACCCAATTTTAGGAGGTTTTGTCATTTGCCTTTTCTTTTAAAACATCAGCCACATTTGTCAGCAGATGCAGCATCTGTTTTTCTGCATGAGAAATGGACAGGTTGGTAGCTTGCCTTGCTTAGAAAATTGGGGTTGTTTTAATGAAAACAAAAGAAAAGAAATGTTCATCTTCTTGTGTATTTCCCTCCTAATCTTAGCAACTTGTGAGACTGCTTTCCTTAGGACAGTGTGTGTCTGGTCAGACAGGGCAGTTCTGTGCCTGTTCACATTGGAGATGTGTTTGATGAGCTCAGCTCTTCTTTGCTCTTGGGAGACTCCAAGAAATTGGTACATTCAAATCCCTGGCTCGTGTTACTCATACAGAAACTTTTCTGTAGCTGATTTAAAGAAGAGCATTGAAAATGCTCAGGTGGAGCACAACAGATGTAGGCCCTGACAAGAAAGTTGATGCTTACAGTTTGGAGCTGGGGTAGAAAAAGGTAAGGCAGGAAGAAAATCAGGTGATTGTAAGGCCTCACTGGAAATTACCACAAATATTTTGATTTCCTGGGGCCCAAATATGTCTGCTGGTGTAGATACAGAGAAAACCAGCAGTGTCTTATTTGAGTTTGTTTGTTTATGTTTAGGATACCCTAACAGTACTGATGAGAAATCAGTATTTTTTAGATGAAAAAATGGCAGTGCACAGTCACTTTTTTGAAGTCTTAAATAATTTGCACTGTGGCTAAAAGCCTCATGTTATTGTGGTCTCTTTAGTCTCTTTACACCTGCATCCCTCTCTGAAAACAAACATGGGCTGTGTAAAGCTGTACTGCCTTTGCTGACCATTTGTTAAATAAGGTCTGTATTGATGACAGGCTTGCGGTGTCTTCTCATGTCACTCCTGTGAGATGGATCCAGTATTAGTGTCCTTCAAATGATGGCTGTGAAAGCTGCCAAGGAGCTGGGATGCACCTTGCAGTTCTGCATGGGCTTGGTGCTGTGGGCACTGCAGTCCTGCCAGGTCCTGAGGGCAGCCCAGGAGGACACTGCAGCTCTAAATACACTTGAATTTGTAGACTTGAATACAGCTTTACACTGGAAATTGAGGGAACTGCAAAGTAAAATTCACAACAGCAGTACAGAAACTGTACATCACTACACTGGCAAAAAGAGCATTTCCCCCCCTAACTGAGAGGTAGGTAAGAACACTGCATGGCAGTATTTTGTATAGAAAATGTAAGAGAGATGTCATTATTCCTGAAGAGGTCTATATTTTTTACGCTGTGGTTTAGACTTCAGAGTGTAAATATATTAGTACACTTTGTATTCACAGAGTAGAGTATGTGGAATTCATGGTGAATAGACAAGACTTCTAATAACTGAATGCTTGTTTCATGTGACAAATCTATTAGTTTTAGTAGACTCCTTTGGCTTACTCAGATTCAGATCAGTGACTTTAAACATTAATCCTAGCAAATGCATCTATGTTTTGTAACTGGAATTATTAAGGCAATGTTCTCCTTTTTGTAACTGTATTTATATATGTGTAACTTCTAAAACTAATATTTGGTAGGGGGCTCTTGGGTTTGGGGGTTTGGGTTTTATGTTTTTGGAATATACTAATGAAATGTGATTTTAAAATGTCTTGGATATGTCACAAAATGTATTAAAGGTTAATGATCTGCCAGCTGAATACTCTGGACCGTGTTCTTTTTTGTTAAAGATCTGCATATTTTTTAGTGCTTGTCTTGTGCTGGGAGAATGTAACATTACCCTTTGCTTGGGTAAGAGGCACAGTGCTGGGGGGTGGCTGGTCTGGCATGTTTTGCCAAACTGAGCAGTTTGTCAGTTGTGCTTTTGGATTTTGCAGCAGTGTCTTCTAAAGTGTGTACAGACATCAGTTTGAGGGCCAGCAGCTCTGTGGCTGAGCATTCATGTCTGCTTCCCATCAGGAATTGGACGCTTTTATGCTTCCTGGTGTCACGTTAATTGAGAGTAGTGTCTTTGGGTAAATTCTCAGGTCTCAAAGTACTCTTTTAATGCCATCTGGTGGCTCAGCTGCAGGTGTGGCAGGCAGGTTGTGTGTGAGTTGTCTGAGGAGACGATGTTTCATCTGCATTGTGGCATCCAAGAGGAAATGGTGAGATGGGAAGGGAAGGCTAAAAGGGGTTGGTCAGTCCTCTTGCCCTTGCTGTCCAGCAGTCTGGTGTAACTGTGTTGGTGTTTCTAGCAGCAACAGCAACCAAGTATTCAATTGCTGTGATTACAGTGCTGTGAACTGGCTTCTGCTGAGATTTGTCCTTCCTGGTGCCAGCCAGAGTACCTGGCTGGAAATGAGAAATTTTCCATCTGGTGAAAATCCCAATTCTGGATGAAAAAGGAAAAGCAAAAATGTTGTTCTGTCAGAGTGAAAATTCTAACCAATGTTTTGGTTCTCTTTCTTTTGTTTGTTTCAGTGATAACCTCCCTAAAAAAGCTGAATCAGGCAGTTGCTTTACCAAGGAGAGCCACTTACCCACCCCAAACACGACTTCAGCAGAGCCACCAGGGTGCCTACTGCAACTTGAAGCTGCAGGACTGCAGCCATGGGCAAGCTCACGTGTGGTGTCTTGCCAAAGCCTCACATACTAAAGGCAGACACTTGTAGACTTGTGTCTGGTAAATCATACCTGGTTTCACAGCTGCCATCAGCAATTTTTGCCAAGTGCTGGCTTCATGACCAAAAGAATGTCACAGGATAACCACTCCCTACAACCCATTATATGCCCCTGAAGAGTGACAGCTGTCCCTGAGGACACTGATTTCCATTGATTATGTCCCAATGAGGATGGGCAGCAGAGCTGTGCTGTGGGTTTCCTGGTTGTGGACATCAGGTACTAAGGGGCATGGTGGGGCCTGGCTTAATCCCAAATGAAAAGGAAAGAGTCACTGCCTCCTGCAGTCTGAGTTTTCCATAGTGATTTCCCAAACATGGAGCAAGTCTGGCTCTGCTTTGCTTCCTCTGACCATTGAAACTAGAACCAGATCACAAGCAGGTCACAAGCTCCTGCCTCTGAGAAGACACGTGGCTGTGACTTTGGGCACCAGTGTGGAAGGTAATTTATTGAGACAGGAGATTCCTCATTCTGTGCTGTAACCTTTTCAGCTGGACTGTCTGTCCCCTTGCCTTGATTTGCTGCGACTGAGCAATATCTCCTGTCACTGATAGCATAAACCAGCGAGCTGCCGGGATTCATCCTTCAGTGGGCAGCTTGCCACAGACACAGACATAAGATAGAATGCTAAAGGCCACATCCGTCTCTTATTCAAGGAGAGTAATAAAGCAGATTTTATTTGACTTGTATAAATCCAGTTTAATTGGCTTTCCTGCTAACACTTTCATTAACATGTAAATTAGCTGTCCTAGAGCTGTTAATTATCTTTGCAGAAAATGTTGGATGTGATCATATACCGTACTCTTTCTTTTTTATTGCTAATGTTTTATACTGAGATGTGCCCATAAATATTCACTGTATTTTTTAAGAGGAGGACCAAGAGGCAAAGGCTTTGTGTCATCTTGTAGGGAAATGAGTATCTTATATTATTCACCAGCCTGCAACCACGTTAGGCTGACACTCACAGGAGAAGCTAAGCACTGGGCTTTATGGGCTTGGCCTTTGAAGGGTCGGGGGATTTTTTTTTAAGTGTTTGGCAAATGAGAGAGCAGAGGAGGATGACAGGTGCTCAAAGGCAGCATCCACTCTTACAGGATCTCTTGTGTTCAAAATCTGGCAGTGGCAGAGAAACAGGTAGGCATTGTGAGGAAGAAAATGGCTGCATTCCCAGTGTTTGGGAAGCTCAGAACAAGCTAATTAATTTTCCTGTAGAAAAAGGAAAAAAACCTTAACTTTTTAAATACATCTCAAAAATTTTTTTGAAAATTAGTTGTTTTTTCAGCTTCGCCACCTGCTTAAAAATGTTCTTTTTCCTTTATTAATGAAAGATCTTGATGCTTCTCTTAACAAGTTACCATGACAAGTTGCAATCTGGTTATTAGCTGTCTGCTTTGCACAAATGGCATCCATCATGCACAGTTCTACCCCACAGGCAAGGCAGAAAGAACCAGCTCGCTCCTCATCTGCACTGTGGAAACAGAAGACCGACATGGCATTTGCTTGTGAAGAGAGTGGGAACAGGGACACAACTCCTGAATTGCTGAACTGCCTTTAGCATAAGACATGCCCATGCCAATACCTGTGGCATCAGCTGGTCTCAACCATTCCCATATTTCCTCGGGATCTGCACAGAAAATGCACAAGCAGCCTATAGCATCTCTGCAGTGAAACAGCATTGGAAAACTATAGTCCCTTTTCCAAGTGTGCTGTTGGTCATGGGCTTGGGAACAAAAACCAGGGTGAGGTTTGGAAACTTGCAGCAGAGCAATACCAGTGTTACTGCTGTTGTTATACTGGTGTACATTCCTCCTTGAGATGTTTGTTCCAGAATAACTGGCAGACGAACTCTTCGAAGTAAGGATGCTTTATTTCAAACAGCAGAAATTGATTAAAATATATATTCCAAAGGAAAATGTTGGGGTTTTTTTAATGTCTTTTTTCCATACATCATTACATGTTCTTACATATAATTTGTACCTGAAATGAAATAAAACATCTTAAGATGGATTAATAAAAAGAAATAACTTAGAATAAGGAAGTTTTCAAATGAGCTGTAGGTAATGTTTGGTTGTATGTACTTTATATACTTCCCTCCAGGGGCCGTATCTTTAAATGTGAAAATGAAATGTAGCATGGACAGATGATCATTAAATATAAAAAAGATTTTTTCTTAAAATTTTGCATCATAATTATGATTTCTTTTGGAACACTAAGGGAGTAAAATTTTACAACTCTAAATCAGTATTTGTTTTCATTAAGGTATTTTTGTTTTGTTCTAAGACGAGCAGTTTGTTGAACCCGTCTGCTACTGCACTGCTGTCTTCATCATCACTAAATGTCACCCAGTGACTGAAATCTTTCACATTGGGGTGATTTAAATTTTCTGAAGTGTGTGCTGGAGAAGTAGCTGACGGTGCCTGTGTGGAAAGAGGGAAGGGAGAATGAATGTCCAGGTCCAGAAGATTAGTGTTCTCTGGAAAGGAGCTGGTATCCAGTCGTTGTGGATGCTGGCCTGCTGCTGCAGAAGGGCCCTGGAGCTTCCCCATCAGTTCTGCAGCACTGGGTGCCAAGGGCTGAGTTGTGCTGTTTGCGGGGCCCGCAGAGGCTGTGGGAGCTGAGCGAGCAGGGCCATGAGTCTGGAGGCAGGAGCCAGGGTTGTTGTTGTTGGAGTTGAACAGTGACCCACTAAAAAGGGAGCTGTCACTGCTCTGGAGAACTTGGAGATGAAAAGCTGCAGGAGCCGACTTCTTCCTTCGTGGTGGCACCTTTGGGGCAAAGGGAGCGTTCTGGGGAGGCAGTACAATGGCCTCAGCTGTGCTTGCTGACAGGGGCTGCCTTTCACTGCTCCCCCTGCTCTCTTGAGGCTTCCCAGCTTGTGTTCTGGGTTTAGGGACTGGAGTGATCTTGGTTGGTCTAAGAATAGCTCCAGCTTCTAGATGGGGCTCTAGCAAGCCAAAAGGAGACTGTGCTGTCTGTTGGTCGAATTGGTCTTCTGGAGACATGGCCTGAGGAGGAAATGGAAGAAGAAATGTGAGAACAAAAAGGGACCTTAAACTCTGAGTCACTACTGGTGCAAGTCTAATTGACAGCATTACTAAGAAAAGCTGACAGTCCTGGAAGAAAAAGAAAGCACTACAGCGAGGAGGCTTGACAGCACAGTGCTCCACTGTACCTGCCGGGCTCTGGGCTCATGCATTGCACCTTGCACTCACCTTCAGAGAGCTAGTGAAGGACCAGGACCCTACAGCCTGTTTAGTCACAGCTCTTTCTGACCATGTCCCTTTTCAGGTCAGAATTTTTGCTCTGGGCCAAATTAACACAGTTTTGAGGAGTTATTTATTTGTTCCATCTCTCTGCTGACTATTATTACTTAAGCAAGATTGCATAGGGAGGCCTATGCCTTTAGGTGTAGCCTATTTGGATAGATAAGGTTTGAAGGAGAATTAGCTTAAGCTAACCCAATAAATGCATTAAGGGCTGTGTCGTGTCTTACTGATGCTGGCAACTGAAGATAAAAATAAGATCTCAAAGTCCAGTCTACCATACATCCACCATTTAAAAGTATATAAATAACAAGCCCAGCTCAGCCTAGGAAGGCAAGGACTGCTTCAGATTTCTCACACTCTGTGTGACTGAATGAAAGCATTTAAATTCTTTATTACTCTTGCATAGTATTAAAAGATAATGTACAGGCTTTTTAATGCAGGCAAAATATTTAGTCAGTATCTCATGCTGGACATATCCCTTGCCACTTCTTCCTATGTGCTGTTAAGTTGCCTGCATTTGACTGCGGTAGAGGGGGATTAGGTAGAGGTTTTCAAGTACACAACTCCCATCTGACCTCCTTCAGATGGAGGAAGGAGTGGAATTCCAGGGCAGTCAACCTGAAATAGATCTATTCCTCCAGAAGCTCCCACATAACTAACACCAAAATAGCAATCCCTCTCAGCACCTTTCAAGAGTGACTTGGGAATGGTGACAACCTAAACAAAACAAACTGACCATCCTCGGCATAGACTGTGCTGTCTGGGTTGGGTTTTTTGGTGAATCTGCTAAGGAAAGAGAGCACAAAGTCCATTATAGAGAAGGGGTGAATGCCTTTACCAAAGGAAGGTAAGGCAGGAGCCCTAACAATTTAGAAGAGATTAGCAGCAATTCTGTCAAAGGAAGAATATAAAATGCTATATTTGTCTTTCCTCTTGTGCTCAAACTGCTTTACAAATTAGATAATCATTTTAGCAGCTCTAGAGGTGAACTATTGTCTCCATTGTAGAGACCTGACATACATTAAAAACCTGAACACCTACAGCTTTGTATTTTTGAGAACACGAGCTCTTGAGTAGACTCCAGAATTCAAACTGAAAGGCTGAATCCCATTACAAGGTGTGTAAGAAAAGCAAGAAAGGACACAGGACACAGAACTGATGAAGAAGCTGCCTCAAATCCTTACAGAGCAGACCACTCATGGTCAAAATTAGAGACTGATAAACAAATGAGTCTTAAATCCTGACAAGGTTTAGACAAACCAGAAGAACAACAAGAGAATGGACTGACAAATAGAAAAGCTGCATATGGCTCTCTTTCCAATCTTTCTTGCATTTTTATGCCTTTGTGACTGTAATACACAAAATTATTCCAGCACCTGCTGACTTGACAGGACTTCCTGCAAAAAACAACCAGCCATTCACACTGGTTCCAACCTCAATCATTCACACTGTGTAATGCAGGCTGGGTGCATTTTGCTGCAACTCTCTTACATTTTCCCCCTTGGCTCCTGTCCTTTGCAGGGGCACTGGCTTCTTTGGAGTTGGAACTTTGGGTGGTGGACGATGAGGCACAGGCACTGCTCCTGAAGTTGACTTTGTGATGCTGGGAAGAGCCTCAAGTTTGCAGGAAGTTTGGTTTCTGGCTGGAACAGGCTTTACTGCATCTTCCTGTACTCCTGAAATGCAAAAGCAAATATGGCATCTTGGCCTGATCAGAACATAGATTCAAGATAATTTCTTTCACAACCACGTCTCCCAAAATGTTCATGCCTATAGGGCCAACTCAGGCCAAGAAGGTAGGTTTTGGAACTAAGCACACACCTTTGCAATCCTGTAACATCTGTAAGAGGCTGTTAGAGGAAAACTTCCCTGTCTGAAATAATTTCTTGCCGAACCAGCAGTGCTGTGCCACCATTTGGCCAGGTGGACAAAACACTGGCTGGGGGTTCAGGAGTACTGGGCTCAAGCTCTGAGTGTCCTTTTGCCATTATCTGGAAAACCAAGTTAATGATACCAAGTGCATCTTGTAGAGTGTTTTAGAAAGAACTGTAAATGCCAACTGGTGGTACTGTACAAGGGACTGGAAGTGATGCTGACCAGACTAGTTTTCTTACCCATACCAAGTGAATCTGAATTTCAAAATAAATGGAGAATAAATCTGATTTCAAAATGAAATGAACAGCACTGAGGAACAAGCATCAAGATGCCTTTTTGATATTTCTGAATAAATGGGATTATTGCAGATTGTATTCATTCTAGGTATAAATGAAGAGGGGTGGTTTTCTCCTAAACTGAGAGCCTTGCAAACTCAGGTAGCCATTTTCATTCATACAGCATCAGCAGAAAGACTGCATGCAACCCTGGGGGGTACATTCACAGTACCTAAGGTAGTTTTGTGCCCTAACTTGCTCTTGCAAGAAGCTCTCTTCTCCAGGGACTACACAGAGATCCTAAACACAGAGTAGCCTTTTAGCTTAGCTATTCAAGCTGAAGTAGTGCAAGCTTTTATCTAGGTTACAGCTGTACTTGCTGTCCAAATGTGAACAGAATCCAGGTTATTCCTCCTAGAGCTGCATTTGCTCTGTAGTTCTGCTTGGAATAGTGAGCATTCAGTAAATAGAGCAGCAAATACCCTTTATGCAACTCTGAGCTAAAACAGGCACCATCAGTTTAGTAAAACTCCATCTTTATATTTTAATTCTTCTGACTAAATCTGGGCATAAATAACCCAAGGTTTTACTAGTAGCAGTTTCTACAACAAAATATAAAATTTTAATAATTTTGAAAAAAGGTTAATATTATCAGAACTGACAGAGAATACCACATACAATTTTGCAAGAATGTATTCAGGTGAAATTCCAAATAGGAACATGTGCATCTGGGCCATGGTGAGATGAATACACCTAGATTTTTCTTTATTTAAAGATTTTTAGAAGTCAGATATAAAGCTGTGCTTACCTCCTTTGGCCTCCATAAGACATCTAATAGCTTCTTCTGCTTCCTCCGCTGTGGTGGTTTTGATCTGCTTGACATTGTAAGGTTTGCTTATTCCAGTCCGGACTTTGGGCTTTAAAAAAAAAAAAAAAAAGGAGAAAATCATCTTGAGAAAACTGATTTTTCTTGTACACCTCTAATTTTACAGCTAAGCTCATACACCTGTGAAATTCTGTTCTTGCAAATGGCTATTCAGTGATCTATAAATACTAAAGAAATGGGAATCTTTTAGCAAAGGGTACATCTTTGCTGGCAGCTGACAGAAGGCCAGTGCCTTGAGTGCCACTGCTGGTCCCTCAGCCATCCCTTGTTCAACGCATTAGGCTCCTCATGCAGCGAGACAGGAGTGAGAAGGCATTTCCACATTCTGGTCTTGGTCTCCTCAGGGGACTAACAGCCTTGCTGGCAGTGGTCAAGACTTTCCCTGCATTCTGGGCACTAGTGTGGCTCACCAAAACAGAGGTGAGAAAAGAATTAAACCATATGATGATAGTGTTAAAAATTCAGGTTAGCATCTGTCAGAAAGCAGCAACAACGCCCTTGTCTTACACCACTCATTCTCTCTCTCCCTCTTTGGCCTTCCTAACTCCTGTTCATTTATTAATGTTTTTGTGCTGCCTAACAAGCCTACAGTTTAGTATTACAGTACAGGAAGTTATCTTGGCATTTTCAGCTCAGACATGTGATGGACTTCCTTCCTGGTATGACAGGTGCATCCTGTACATGATTCTCAGTGTGGATGGGAGGGAACAGGCCAGTGCCAAGGGGCCAGGCTGGGCAGGAGGACTCACTGGCTGCTGAGGGGCTCCGGGAAGCAGCTTTGCTGTTGCCAGGATGGAGCAGGTGGGGTGGCTTCCTGGAGAGAGAGAACCATCTGAGGGGGACTTTTTGCCTGATGTTCCAGCTGGAAGAGGAATAAAAAATGGCTTATTACATTCAAGAGCCAGTACAAAATTTTATCTGCAATGGAGCAAAACCAATGTGCATTCCATCACCCTCTCAAAATCTTGAACTGTTTTAGGAAGCAGTTTCGTAGTTAGTCTTTTTAATTTAATTAATTAGATAACCTCAGCTGAGCATTAACATTGCATTCTAGGCACAGAAATACACATAGCAATGTTGGCACTTCTA
Source organism: Agelaius tricolor (assembly GCF_023055355.1). Classification (NCBI taxonomy): domain Eukaryota; kingdom Metazoa; phylum Chordata; class Aves; order Passeriformes; family Icteridae; genus Agelaius; species Agelaius tricolor. Next base: position 53,869,436 of record NW_027269261.1, read on the forward strand.
TGCAACAGACTCAAAAATGAATGGGAATAATCCTAAAAAACTCATCTTCTATCTGGTGAGCATCACAGAACTTCTAATTTGAGTCTGGAAAATGTACACAAAAGAGAGACTTTTGGGCTGCAAGAAAAACATGATGTATAGCTTGTCTAATACAGGAGGCAAAGATGATTATGCTCATCTAGCAATCAGCTTTCATCCAGAAGTAGCCATAAAAACAGGAGCAGCACAGCTCTGGATGGCATCTCAGGAGGGCAGAGCTTAGGTAAAAAGCATCACTTCCCCTTGTGCCTCAGTGAAAATCATAATCCACTTTGTATTTCTTTCATAAACACAAGAATTGCTTGGGAAGAAGAAAAGGACAAAAACTATTCAGAATAAGTATTTTGTCAAAGGTTTTTAAAATTCTGATTATAATCAATTCAGAATCCAAAAAACTGCAAGAAAGCACTCAGTGACTGCAGAAGTCAGCAGGCATAAATACCAATTATCTTTATTGCCACAAAGTGGCTGCTCAACTTGCTAACCTGAGTGGTGAGCTAGTATGAAACATATTGGCTATTCTATCCATACTAACTAAAGACATTTCTTTTGTGGAGTGTCTGTCTCCTGAAGACAAACTTCTCCCATTACTAATGGCAGTAATACTCAGGCTGAAACAGGCTGGGAAGCAAGTCCAAGTCCCTCGACAACCTGACATTTCAGAACAAGGTATGACCTTCTTTGTCACCCAGACACGGCAGGCTTAAGCTGTTCAGCTGGGGCCAGCACCACATTAAAGAGAGTTCAACTCACCGGGAGGGGGAGGCCTCTGTGGTGGCTGGAGTGGCCGAGGCCGGGTAGGAATGGACAGAGACCTGCTGGGAATGCGGCGGCTGCGTTCCCCGCTTGCCTCCAGCTCCCGCTTCAAATCAGCAAGGTCTGCATCATCTAGGGACATTTAGGAAGTGTCTGTGTTAGGTACACACTGGGTGAGGCACAGCAGATCTGAGAGATCAGGAGAGAGGTGACCATGAGTGGCAAGCCTCAGCCAGGTCTCTCAGCAACACGACAGCTCCATTCACATTTTTTGCTCTCCCCCAGTGTCTGCCTGCTCCCACTGCAGGAAACATCTACCCTTTTGTCAAATGCTCCTTTCTCTCTCTCTCCCTCCTTTTCCACCATTTATTAGCTGTTTGCACCAACACAAAGAATGCCTGCACCTCATTCCAGGGTTATTGGGCACCTTGTTAGATTCTGAGATTTTCACAGCCAGAATTAGTGGCAACCTGCACCCATTCAAACTGTCATGGCTAGTCATGGTGAATTCTTAGCTTTCCATCCCAAACACAGGAATTCCATTTGAGGATCAGGCACCTCTTCTTGCACAGGAGAACTGTTTTTATACCAGAGAAAAATCTGTCTGAACAGTTCAATCATGACATCTCTGCTTTCCAGCAACATCTCCTAAAAGGTACAGCTGCCTCAATCTGATGGCTCTTGGCTGCACCTTACATCACTAACTAATTACTCAGTCTTTCATCCCACCTAAGCCTTTCTGACAGCTGGAGAGGGGTGAAGTATGGATTGCTTTATTCTTCCCCATCTGCTATGGTGTAGACTTTCATTTCAGCCCTCTCACCCTGCACCCAGCTATGCACCTCTTGTTCTTTAGAGCTCCAAGATCCACTGGGTTTAGTTTTCCCCTGTGTTTTGGAGAGATGGGGAAGGAATTATGCAGCAGCAGTCTCTTACACTTCAGGCATTTGTAAACAAATTCTTGTTTTTCAGAAAGCTGTGCTCTGCAGGGGATCACGAGCTGCCTTACAGCTTCCTGCTCCCACTCAGCAGCAGATGGCAGCCACAGAGACAGAGCCTGTGGTCTGCCCAGCCCGCCCTCCCGTGCTCTCTGCATTTTCAGTACTTGTAAGCTGCAGATATGGGCTCATCAGTAGGATCCGAGGAGTCATGCAGGCACCTGGAGGCATGGTTTGAAGTTCTGGCAGTAAAACTGAACACAACAAAAGCCAGCCATTACCACTCAATTCCATCCCTGAAAGGCTGCTGGCAGGGACAGCAGTTTCGTGAAGCTGTGCCCTTCCCTGACCTCGGAAACACACACATACTGTTGTGCCTGTCACTGTTTTCTATCCGTGCCTACCACCAGCTACACAGTCATCATACCTTCAATTAGAAGGTATTCAGGCAGAATTGGGAGCTTATGGAGGAATCTGAAATTGCAGATACTTTAAGATTAATTGAATATATCATATTTTGAGTTATGTGAGACCATGACCCCTCCCTGACCTCCTTCAAACTATACTCCATTACCTCTATTTACTTTGTGATATTTTTTGTGGAGAAGAGTTAGTGTGAGTGACAAGATTCACTACAATTCTCTGTGGCTTAATGAATCATCACACAATAGGCCAGAGGTGATTTGAGGGCAAGGCACCCTATAATACAAAGTGATTGACTTCACAGAATTTAATAATGACTGATTACTCCTTTACTCAGGGATAGGCTTGTGGGTCTGGCCACACTAAACCCAGCCTATGACCCAAGGTGGGCAAGAAAGCCATAAATCACTCTGTTTGGAAAATCTGTCTGTGTAAGTGTATGAATTTCATTTAATCCTTTTGAACTCTACTTCTGACTCAACCTTTGAGGGTATTAAAAGTTTTCACTTTTATGTCAGAAGACAAAGCACTTCTGAGAGAGTGCAGAATGACAGCTACTGAATCACTGCTGTCACAACCAGGTGTTTAATACATATCCCAGCCTGTCTCTGCTTGGCCACTCCAGCACGTCCTGATCACATCCCATTGTAAGATTGGCTTGGCTAGTTCCTGCCTCAGTTTTTATCAGTTTTCTCTCCACAGCTTTATCTTAGTTTTACCAAGTCACTTCACAATAATGTGCAAACAAGCCAGGTAACTGAGGAAAAAGGTTACACATTGATGAAGTACCTAAAGAATTATTATATGTATATATATTCTATGCACCTTGACTCCTTCAGGAATAAATCAAATGGGAACAAAGGAGAAACTTCAGGCCTCTGAAATAATTTGAACACAGCAACCTCCCAGCTTACAGCTAACTCTTCTGCCACTGCTACTGCTCAAAGGATAGAGTTGAGCCCATCACTGAATCAGCAGGATTCTTCTGGTTTGATTTTGCTTTGGCCCTCACCAATAAGAAAATAGCATGCAATTTTTTGTTGTATGTTCTGGTGCCAAACAACATCAAATGGACAAAAAGATTTAATTTCCTCTGTCTAGAAAAGCATTTTTCAGCTTTCCTGCCTTGCCCTAGCCTAGAGAGAAGGAGAATCATCATGAATTTCATCATTTGTATTGCTGTTATGCCTGAGGACCTCAACTACAGTCACTAACTCAAGGGGAGTTGAGCATGAATAGGTATGACAGGAGAACCTAGAATGAAAACATAAACGAACAGGGAAATACATATAACAGGAGAACAAATAACAATCCTTCAGGTCTTACCTTAAGGAAAGTGGATACTTTACCTTTATACAGGCGGGGGGTTTGTCCAGATTTGTTTGAAAGAGCTACGGATGCACAGTGTGTATCTTCTGCTGTGTCTGCTGCTAGGTGTTGACACAGAGCATCCTCTAAATAATCATCTTCATCCTCTATATCACCTGGATTAAAATATTAGATAACAAAGAATTCATGAGAAAATTCATTCTCTGTCTCTCTACACTCCTGATTAATTAATCTATACTATCAGTTAATTTAATAATTTAATATATAGGTTGGGCAAGGTTCTTGCGTAACCACGCCATGTGTTTCATTACAGTGTGTCTCTACAGGCAGCTGTATCATACATTGAATTTGCTAACATATAACACTGAATTGACAGGATGATCTAAGTAACATTCTATGCCCAGGCACAGAGTCAGGTCATGGCTTAAATTACAATTGTCTTTTTAAGAAGTGTGGCTTCATTACAAATTAAGGTACCACTGACACCCATACTGTCCTGCACTGACTCTGTGCAACTAAAGTCGGCAAAGCAATTTCTCACTTCTTAGCTTAGAAGCATGTTGCTTACCTTCTGACTCATAGTCCAAACTTGAGAAGTCAAAATTTTCTTCCAGAAGGTGGGAGTTTGCTGTGGGGGACATGGGGACAACACTGTCTCGTTTTCGAGCAATTTCCTCCTGAAGGCCCTTTAGCCAGTCCTTAGTCTTGGGCTGGATCTTCACTGTTCTGCCTCTAACCTAAGCACAGAAAGAACTGTTTCCCTTTGCCAAGAACCTTCAAAAAACAAGAATGCTTGAACAGAATAATCAAGTTCTGTCAGCCTGTTCAGAATCTTCTTACCCCCACAACCAAGTTTTCAGACTGTAAAAATATTCTTGAAAGAAAATGAGCTTCACAGCTCAAAAGCACTGCTGCTGCTTTTGAGAAATACTGGAGAAATAGGTGAAACATCAAATATTGTCAAAACAACACTGGAATAGCACTATTGGCATGAGAGGGTGCTGGTTTTGAGTCAGCAGCTTTGAAACACACAAGAGTTTTGTATCTACTGCTACCTGTAAGGAGACTGACCAGAAAATCTCATATGTGATGTACGTGGAAGGTGTATTTTCAAACACATAGGGACTTCAGCTGCTTATGTGTGTTGCTCTATGACATTTAGGGTGAAATGCAGACAAGCCAGCAGCTTTGACAGGAAAATCAGTTTAAAAGTTCCCAACTCAGATTCCCAGCACCTTCACATACTGTGTGCACACAACTGTGTTTCAGTCTGTGCTTTAAATTACATCAATAGCAGGAGTCAAATTAGAAGATAAAACTGCAAATATGAAAAAAGAATGAGAGTTAAAATCCATTACTTCAGTATAAAGTTTACAGGGCAGCCACAAACATTTTTTTCAACAGGGGGTCGATGATTTGTAGAGTATGTGTGTGGGAAGGAAAAGCAGGGGATGTAAAGGTAAACTCCTACTGCTAATGCTGGATTTGCCATGGAAGCCAATGAATCATGTTGTTACAGCTTAGCAGAAGGAGCCTATTTGATACTGAAGAAACAAAAAATCTCCAAACCACAATCATGAGGATCCTTTGGCAACAGTATGAAGTCACATAGAATGTCAGGAGAACTGCTTCAAGCAGCCAGAACCATGAACAAGTCCCTGTGTTCTGCACAGGTGTCAGAGGCCAGATCCTAAGCACTGCTTGGGATCTATGAAAAGTCACCTCATGCCATCCTGAAGCTAAAGTACTGCATTAATGGCCTCAGCAGATGTGAAAGTAAAGGACTTCATGAGCACTAACTCTTGAAATAATGTTACTTGATTTAGGTAGAAACTCAAGTATTTCACTCTAAGCAACTACTTTTGAGGAATTTTTAATGAAATTATTATTATAGGTTTGAGAAAGGCTTACTTTGGCACCATCTATATCCATAACACGAAGAGCTGACTTGCTGTCTGCAAATGTCACCAGCATTTGACCTCCACAGATCCTAGAGAAAAAAATGCAGAGGAGAAAAAACATTTTATTTCACCATTGAATAAAATCCTTTGAAGGCTAGCATGATAGAAATCTACCATATAGATCTATATACAGGATATATATGCAATGCTATGCAGTTGGTCTTAGTTGTATTTTCATTCACAATTCTATTTCTTGAGGAGGAACAGGTGGTCTCTGAATCCCAGCTGGGCTCCTTTTCTCTCCAATACTCCCTTGTGTGACCCCAGCACCCTGCCCTTTTCTGGATCACCCCTGGAACAGCAGGACAAACATCTCAGTAGCTGTTGGCAGGATACCCAGTCCAATAGCTACAATCCCTCAGGACTAACTTCTGTGGTTCTGCATAGCCTACACCTCAGATGACATGTGATGTTCCCAGAGTAGTATTCTACCAAGATCTAAAGCAATTAAAAACAAAATAAACCAAGAACAATCCACCAAAACATGTTCTTTTCTTGCTCCTTTTATTTACAAGCAAGGTGGTGCTGTTTTTCCTGCACAGCTGCTTTTGAACCCTCAGTTTATATCAGTACTTCATAAAACTACACATTTACAGGTCATCAGCTTTCTCCACTAAGAAATGAATCAAATAAACATGAACAAGTTTTTGGCAGTGTTTCCCAGAGGTCACTGTTAGGTCTTTTGCCTGTATTTCTCAAAACAGAAGTCTCACAGCTGTGCTGGAGCCCTGTAGAGAATCAATCAGAATGAAATAAAGCTGCTCTGCCAGAAGGTATCACACTCTCCCTTCTCAAACCCAGTGGGTGATAGCTCTGTGAGAAGCTGTACTGTTAACAAACAAGCAAAATGACCCCCAACAGGAAGGAGAGCCAGCCAGGAATTCCTGCCAAGTGTGAAAGAGGGGTGGAAGAGAGCAGACCCCCCCAGAGGAGGTGAAGCAGGGCTCAAGGATCCACCAGAAGCAGCAAAGCTTGGAAATGAGGCCTGAATCTAAAGATGATGATTTACATCAAAGTCTATGCTTTATGGCATTGTATGGAATAAAATTCTCTTCCAGTCAGACAAGAGACCCGCTGGATTGCTTCTTTAAAAGGTTGTTGAGAGGTGTAAGATATTCAAAACACTTGCATTCAATTTCCAATGAAGAACTGAAAGTGCAGTAAAGGAATTCTCCATACTTAATTTTCCAATACGAAGTTAACTCTGTCAGGACAGTCTGTGGTTTTTAATAGATGCCATGCCATTTCACACCCCACACTCACCTGACCAGAACAACAGTGCCATAGTCCTCAAACATCTGCATAAGCTCTGTACGCAAGTCTTCAGGAAATTCATTTTTCTCTTCAGGTGTTGGTGATAGCAGATTCACCACTACTGTGGCATCCAGTGGTCCCTGGAAAGATGAAACTTCTCGGAAAACACTGTCACGGGCAGCTTCATTAACTTCCTGAACTTCCACTTCTACAATAGCTAACACTGGCCTATACAAAACAAAGGGAAAATACTTATTTAAAAATAAGAACTGCATATATAAAATTAAAATCTATATAAAGAAGGAGAACAGGTAAGATTCATTTTTTCTGCAGTGGTCAACATCATGTCTTGAGCACTATTAACTATATTTCCCAGTCCTGCATTAGCTGAATGTAACTGAAGACACACCATAAGTGACTTGAAATAACAATTGTATGAAGCACTTATGGCAAACCTACAACCCAAAATTTCAGGATACTTCACCCATTATCAAACAGCTGTGGCCCCAAACATCTAAATACATTACGTTATTATTATATATTATATTATTAACATATGTGGAAATATATGATTTTCTGTTAGACAAGGCCACATATCTTCTTACAAAAACTAAGGAAAAGGTATTCTAGATGTATAATATTGTCATGTAGCAAATATGTGCCACTTCATTACACTAAAGCAGCCAACACTGCAAACTTGCTTCTTGAGCCATTTCTTAAAAATTACTTCTCTGTGTGTTAGATTTGAATAAAATTGAGAGAGCTGGCTGAAAGAGTAGAACTCATCTCATCTCAGTGGGTGAATCCACATTCTCAGATTTTCACCTGCACGTACACAGAGATCAGTGACTGGGATGGCTGCTCTTACAACTGTGTCAAAATTGCTGCCTTCTACTTGCAATAGTCCTGGCTCTTGAATACACATTACCAGAACATATGAAAGCAACAACAACAGGGTTAGAAAGGGATAACAGAGGGAAAAATGTATAGGAAGCATTAACTATTTCCATAAGCATTGTGAATCATAATGCATTTCCATATGTTACAAAGATACAGCTATGCCCTTTTTCTAGCACAAACCTTGGGAAAGCAAAGCTGCTGACTGTAATTAAAAAGCAGCTTTTGGAGTCAAGTTTGCTGAAATAGAAAACCATGTATAACAGTCATGTTTCACAGATCCCATCCTCAGGGTCCTACATAATGAGAGCAGCAGCTCTGCTGCGCTTTGCAGAACACAGCAATGTCAGAGCATTGACACAGAGAAATTGATTGCAAGAGGCATGTTCCTTCACTGCTAGAGGAATACAGAACAGTCCTGGCAATCAAGAGCACCACCAGAAGCACACAGACAGCTACTGGGGGGTCACTGAGCATTGCTAGGAGGAGTAATATTGTAGCATTTCCACAAAGCATGCAAGGGGTGAGAGAAATATTCTGAATATAAGGGACCTTTCAAAGTGTATTTATCTCAGAATTTGTTTCTCAGAAGTGAAGTAGAGAACAATTTTATCAAAGATAGGTCATTCATATCCCTAAAGAGAAGTCAATTATATAGACCAACCAGAAACACTGGCCTTTGATTTTTCTACCTTTTCCCATTTCTGTTTTTTAAAGGAGGCACAGAAGCCCACACTTGAGTACTTGAGTGAAGAGGCCAAACTTGTCCCTGTGTGGCCTGGCTTACACCTCTTCAGGCCACACAGTCCCACCCTCCTCCTCTCCTGCAGCAAGCTGCGTGGAAATCCATCAGAGCAGCTTCCTTAGGTATCAAAGGTTTTCAAACCCAATAACAGAAAGCTCTGTTTTCTATACCTTTTGCTGCAACTTATCCAACCCTTGCTGCAATCACTGTGCAGGAAAAATAAATACATGACTTTAGATACCTGCCACTCTGGTATAAAACTCACCATAAGAGGAAAAGACCCATCAAGCAGATACTGAACATGGAATAAAGGTGTAATTCCTGTTTTAATCAGACTTAGTCCCTTGCTCTGAAGGTGTAATTCAGCATGACACTTTTTAACCTGGCACATTTTAAACTCTCTCTGATTATTTAGTTACCTGTGGTCAGATGCTTGCAGCTCTGCTCTCCCATAGTACATCAAGGCTCCAGGGGTCCAAGTATGCCTGACTTTAGTATCAGCACTCAGATCACTGTCCAGAAGATTGATCTCTCCAGCTATGCAGCACAAAACATAATTTAAAACTCACTCAAATCTAGTTTTAGTAGCAGTTAAACACTACTTTATTAGGAAGCTCTCCACAGACCCTACTAGTGGGCGGTGGGGGTTCTTTAATTCTTGTATATATATATATCATTCAAAGAAGAGCTTGTATCCTACAAGATTTACAAATTAGGGACTAGAAAGAAAAAAAAGAGAAAGGACTGGGAGTGAAACTGACACAGCTGATCAGTAGAGTAAGACACCTGCAAAATTGTTGACCAGAATGTCACCCAATTAATTATCTATACAACAAGGGTTGATAGAGTCATATTAGTATTTTACCTCCTACCTCAACACTGAGCATAAAACCAGACATTGCACTTGGAAATTATTTTGTAAATCTGAGTATTAGACAGGGATTGGAGAAATAATACACAAGAGATATGAGAAACCGAACCCACGAAAATCCAACCTCCAAATAATTCCATTGCAACCCTTAAGGTGACAGAAAGTGCTCCAGACATGACACTAGAGTGAGGTATTCTATTGTTGTTAGTAACAAGGAAGTTTTTGGGGTCACTGTTTGAATGAATGGATAACTCTGTCCCTCTTTCCTGTGAAGCTGAAAATGAGTTAATATGGAATATGGCATTTCGTCCTAGTCACTCACACTGGGGCTACACTTTCTTCTCATAAAGCAAGCAGTCATTTTGCCTATAACAACAACAAGATGCAACACAGTAAGAGCTGAGAGGCAGAAGAGCCTTGCCACCAGCAGTAAAGGAGAGGAACTCTGGCAGCAAACTAAGAAAGCTTGGCAGGGCTGGTAATGTACCAGTCAGTTATGGACCCATGTGAGCCAGCTGGGGGAGACCTACACAAGAGGGCTGTTTTAACTTCCTTATTATATCTCATACAGCTTTTCTTCCCTGGATTGCATCTCTGTCAATGGTTTAGGCTCCTCATTTTAATTTGTTTTTAATTCCTTAGATAAGAGGGAATAACTGTATCATGATGACATGCACTCTCTCATTGCCCTAGTTTTGCTTTGTAGTTTTTACACTTAATATAGGCATGGTATGACTTAGATGCCAAGCAGAAATTTCCAGGCATGTGAAAAACCACATCTGCAGGCACAGACCAAATTAATTGTCCAGCAATTACACTTCTAATATGAATTTATTCAAATTTTAGAAACACTGGGGGATAGATATTCCTGCAGACTAAGAGAATGATTATGAGAATTATCTCTTGATATGCAAAGAAATACTTTTTATGTCTTAACTGCAACTTTTGAATAACAAGTGAAAATGGCCTTTCTGTTGTGTTGGCCAGTCATGAATTCAAAGTACTTTATAAGGACTAATGAATGAAACCTCCCCAATTCTATAAACTAGCAGAAATACTCCTAAGAATTACCAGTACAGAAGAAATTACAGATAACTGTTTCTACATCTACTGAGAAGTGCAGTTTTAACTATCTAGCCATTATAACACAGAAACTTTATGTGGACTAATGATTCTGTTGAAAAACAACAGAATTATTTCTGTACTACTACAGCTGGGCTGTTTTCAGTTCCTTAGTGAGCTCCCAGCACCTGCAGCATAAAGCCATTGTTCACACACCCACAAGAAAAAGGGCCTTCTCTATCTCTGACACTTAATCCAGTGAAGCTGAAAGAACATCTGCTCAAGTAAAGCACCATTCAGTAGGGTTCTAGGTGAATTCTAACACAACTTTCAGATATAGAAGGATTCTACGCACCTGTTTTTTCAAAGGGCAGTTTCTTCCTCCACCAAAGCACTCTGTCAGTCCATGCTGGGGTTCTGCACTTATCACTTGTATCATAAGCCTCTGAGCCAACGTCATATTTATATGTTGGTCCAAAATTAATAGTCCCCTCATGGAAGTCTTTAAAAATCTAATTAAATAAAGAACATCTCTCTTTAAGTTACAGATGAGGAAGGTGTCACTGTGATGTATCAACTTCCTCACAATGCTCTGATTTTTAAACCAATTGCTGCATTCGAGTGCTATAAACAAGGGTCTGAAATGCAAACTCTTTACTCTCTCAAGGAACAAGAAAGACCCAGCCAACATGCAGTTATTCAAGATAATGAGACACACTGCCTTACTTTTCCACTGGATTTTTGCTGCTGTAGTTGATCAAATTCCAAAAGCGTCTTCCAGTCTTGACGTTTGAGAAAATAAAAGACTTCTTCATACGTTAGATCAATGCGATAGTTAAAATCACCACACCAGAAGACATAGTCATGGGAGAACATGTTCTGCCCCTAGTTTTGAGGTACAGAATACTGTTAAATCACATTCATGAAAACAGCTTTAAAATGCACTGAAATGTAGCACTCAGTCTCTCTGACTTACTAAATACTGGACCTACTTGTCACAATTGATTTGTCAAAATTCATTTTGTGCTAAAATAGAATGGCTCCTTCACTGGCTTTGGCACCCCACTGAGCTGAATTTTGTAAACAATAATGTCAGACTCTGACCCCTCTTTCCTGAAGGTATGTCTAAGTGGATCCTAGCTTTATAGTCACAATTTGTCTGTCATGAATATTCAAAATATGTTTGTTTCCCTAACACATTTCACACGCATATATTTGCATATTCTAAATATAACACAAAATGTGCTTCTGGTACCAAGGCAAATTTAGCAACAAGCTCCTGAGTAAGAACAACCTCCAAATTCGATCTTATGTGCACGTCACAGTTTTGTAAAGGTATTGAAATCAAACGTCAATGAAAATTCACTCCAGTTCTAAATTTAGCATCCTATCCTCTAATTAGTCTTTTTTTTTTCTTCCTTCCCAGCATAGCAGTAAGCCTCTAAACACCAGAGATTCATGAGGGAAACATTCCAGGCTGTGGCTGTCACAGCACTAGAGGGCACTCTTTATATGCATTATACACACAAGGTACCTTTAGCTGCTCTAAGTGTAAAGGACATCAAATAGTTAACGAGGTATTAGAAGGAAAAACTACCATAAGCACAACTTTATGGCCATTTGGAACAGATCTTCTTTGCAGGACGTCCAGTCTGTCAGTATTAGCTCCTACATAAACCAACTGATTGATATGCTGCACGTGCCAAGCCTCTAAACCTTACAAACAACAGGAAGGTAAAATTTTATGCTTTGCAACCTAAATGCCATTTTTTGCTGACTAACCAGAATACACAAACTCAACCAATCCCATCCTGGCTTAGGCCTTTACAGAGAGGCCCAAGAAGGTATTGTGGAAATTAAAGCAATCGACATTAAGGGAAGCAAAGAAGCCCTGCCACCAAATCCCATGGGTTATTGACTGGCCTGAGGAGACAAGCTGGAATTAAAACACTAGGATGACTGACTTGACACAGTTTAGGGGAAAAGCTATTCATGCAGACCAGTGGTGCCTACTTGCCATGCTCTGAGAGAAGCCAGCAGTTCCTTGAGAGTGACACATTCAGGAGGACGAAAGGAAGGGAACAGAGGGTACCATGTCACTGCCCAAGAACTGATCCATCACACCCGACCAGAAGCAGCCAAGGCACTGCTGCACTGAATGGCATGGGTGGTCTTTCAGGAATTCTCACTTACTAGAGCCAGCAAGAGCTATCAATATCGCTCTCCAGTTCCAACATCAGTCATCTAGAGCTTAACTGCTCAAAGCCAAGGACTTTTCAAGCACTGGAGCAACTCTGGTTTTTGAAAGGATTAGTACTTTTGTAAAGCAGGTGCTACATTGGGTAGTACCTAATCTTCTGTGAAACATGCTTCCCTATTTATTTATTTGCTAACATTTTCTTTAGCATTTTCTTTCTTGCTACTGAGATGCCTTCTTTGATGACCTGTCATCAAAGGCAGCCTGAGACCAGCTTTCATGATGTAAAGATACCACCTTTACCTCCAATACTTTTAGCACACATACATCTACACTTACCATTGGGAAGCTGAGTTTCTGTGTGATTTCTTTATAATCTTCATTCCTCTCTTTCACCTGAGTCTGCCCAGCAGTCAAGTGACTGCATATAAAGCAGAAACTGGTACTATAGAACTGAAAACGAATGCTCACTGCCCCTTTATTCCCAGCTTTTCCTCCCATTCCTGTCTTCACGGTGTCTATTGCTACATCCCTGCATTAAAAAAAAATAGAAAGGGAACAGAGTAAAGGGCTTCAGGGACAAACATTCAATTAACTTTGACTGCAACACAAAGGGAAAAGCCAGTTTACAATGCCATGTCTTCTCCCCTCTAGAAAGCTTGCTGCTTTTAGGCACATCTTTTAGTTTCTTGATGTTCAAATGCTTATGCTTCAAATTAAGTTTAATACAATACTATAGAAATAAAACTGTCTGAAAATATTTTTCTCCTTTTCTTGTCCCTTCCAAACAGACCAGCGAGACCTAATTTCTGAAATACTGGCAATTTCTATAGAATATAGTTTTCAAGTTTCCCTCTACCATGATCCTTAAAATATTGACAATAACTAAATTTTATTACCATGCTTCCTTTTACTTTTGAACATGTGGGAATGTGCTTTTCAGACAGATAACAATTTACTGTTCATATGTGCTGAAACCCAACTTCACAATTCATGATGGATTTTCCATTTAATTAAAGAGCAGCAGATCATAACCCATACTTCATTAAATCAGATGTGATAAAATCAGGGATTATTGGATACAACTATTTATATGTAACTTCTCAAATGAGTTCTGTACTGATGACAAATTGCTTAAGGTCTCCATGTTGCTAATCACTTAGTATTTCAATGTGATGATTAGCATACACTTCACTACAGAGAGATAACTTGATAAAGCAGACCACCTGCTCTCAGGGTAATTTCTCCCAAATAACCAGGCTACTCCAAGAACAAAGCATGGCTGTCTGATCAGATAAGTAAATGATGAGATCATTGTTTCAGCCAACCCTAGTGCCATGCATGTCTTTCCCAGTGAGAAAATTTTACTTTCCAGAGAAAACATCAAGCAGATCTGACAAGAATATTACTGATGTTAAAAAGGGACGTGCAGAAAACTGCTAAGTCTTATTTAAGTTATTCCCAAAAATTCGTGATGTAAATGATGCAAGATGATACAGGTCTCCTTTCCCCACCCCCTTCATTTTCTTCTCTCTTCCTCCCCCATCTTTTGTACCTTTTTTCTCTATCTTTAATTTCCTGTCTTTTCCTGACAGCAGGACACCACCAGAAGACACCCTCAGGGAGGCAAAGGAGGAACATCAAAGTTTTCTATGAAACAATGGGTGTTAAGCACTCCTACAGAAGCAGGGTGTTCAGTCTTTTCACTAAAGTTCTCCCTTCCTGCTGCCTGCCTACCCATCTCCTGACTGGTATTCGACTGATTTTCCTTCATGGCAAAGGTAATGCTGAAATAACCCGCTGTAAATTCAGCTGCTTGTATTTCATCAATCATTTCAGTGATGTATAAACCAGCTATTGTCTCATTATTTCTCTATTCCCTATCTTCTGTCTAAATCTCTTCAATCTCTGTAAGCACAGAAGCACTTTTTTGCACTTCTGATCATTTTTCCTTTCCTCTTCTAGACATGGGGAAAATATACAAGCCTACAGGTTAGATTTGATTATGCTCACATAGCACATAGCAGCACATTTGCATTAAATAATGAAAGTCGGTCAGTAAAATCAACTTCCCTTTTTCTCTTGAGTTTCAAAGGGCTACATCCAATTTCCAGCAGTTTGACAACTGCAACAGAACCACTGCACTGTTCTGATTCTGATTTCCATTTAAACCACTAATTTCCTACTGGATTACTCAAACTTTTTGTAAGCCAGGTGAAGAGTCACAAACTGAGAGAAACACTTCTCCTCTGGACTGCTTCATAGCAGCAGCAAAAAAAAAAAAATCTTTAAATAATTTTGAAGAAAGATTACTGGAAAGCAGCAATCCAAGACCACCAGAGTTACCTGCATTGTATTGCTCTGTCTGGCCTACAGCACCTGATGTTGGACAAGCTCTGTTCTGAGGTTTTCAGTAGATATGAGATCACAGGGAAGAAAGAGGCAGCTTTTGATATTTTAATCACAAAATGCAGTGGCCAATCAGTGCCCTAATATGGGTTTAGAAAGGAGTGTTTGGATCTCGGGGCTTTAAAGATGCCCAAAGATAGTTTTGGCTAATTATTCACTTCGTAACCATTTACATTTAGCCTGCATAATTCTTTTACACTTAGCCTGCATAATTCTTGCCCACAGCAAAGGCATTTTAATGCAAGTATCCCCACGGGTAATTTTCTAGGAGGAGTTTGATCACTCTCCAGGGACAGCTGAGTCAGTAAGCAGAGGATACATAGCTCTGCACTCTCCTGACTGGGCACAGAGCTCTGGTTCTCATGACATCTGGGAAAGGCAAACACTTCATAGGTTCTCTTACATCTTACCTCTCAGTTCTATAAAATGTCAAGGGCCAAAATTAGGTCTCTTTCCCCCATTCTTTTTAGGTCTAGAACTATCCCTGTTTCCATAAGGAATCATGGACAGGGCTAGAAGTAAAACCTGCCCTTCAGGCAGGGGCAGGCATTTCCTTCATTCAGTGCATCAAACACTCTTGGACTTACTAGCCCAGGTTATTCCCCTCCCAGGAAGATAGCACCCAAACAAGGTGCTCCACCCTGACTGCCCACCTGGAGCATGCCTGGCTTTTCAGCTACCTGGAGGAAAAGACTGAGGCTGTCTGGCCTTTGTGCTACCCAGGGAGATGGACTCCAGCCTGTTGCTGCCTGGAAGGATTCCCTCTTCTCCATGCTGAGCAGAGACCAGAACACAGGTTTGCATGACTCCCACCAAGATGAGCAAGTCCTCCCCATGTTCTCTGGCCATGCTCCAACACCAGATGTCACTGAAGTCACAGGGTGGGTTTTGGGGCTTTTTTGTTTAGTTGGTTTGAGGTTTGTTGTTGTTGTTAGATTAGTTTTATTTTGGGGTGGGGTTCTTTGTTTGTTTTGGTTTTCTGGGTTTTTTTGTTTTGTTGTTGTTGTTTTGTTTGGTTTGGCTTTTTCTTTACCTGATGAAGGGGACATGATATGGTCGTACAAAGATGAAAAGACAAACACCAACAAGCTGTGCTGATGTCAGCTGAATGTAGCGATGAGTCCTGGAAATAGCTTTTTGAAGCTGCTCTCCCCACATTTTTCTATTCGTTGTACTGGAACAAACATAAAATCATTTAATGGAATCAAAACAAACCACATACAGTCAATAAAATGCACAGGCTAACTGTGCCTTAGGTTTACAGACATCCCATTAGGCTGTAGAACGTGAAGTGCTGTAGAATGCATGGCAGAGACCGATAATTCCTCCTTGTAAGCCAGCCTAGAGTTAGCAGGGTCAGTGAGCCCAGGCACAGCACACAAATACAGTTATCCTGCTTCTGGATGTGTGAGGAATTTGTCTAATACACTTAGAAACACCCACACTCACATGACATTGGATACACCCATTCACTGGGGATAACTGGAAGCTGATTACAGCAATCATAACTGTAAAAACAAATTTCCAAATCAATCTCATGAGTTTTAATTTTTTTTCTGACTGGAAGGTGACTGGCTACTCACAACTGTTAGCTGTTCCTAGCAAAGGTTTGTGAATAGCTGCATATACCCTCACGTCAGTGGATCTAGCTTTTTCTTTTCTCCAAAGTCAACATATCCATGCAGATATACCATCAGCCCAGCAGCCACACTAAGCACTGCTGTAACTTGTCATTCCCAAAACAGACAGCTAAGTGGCCAGCCTAATGAATCAGCATTGGAACCATGACCTTCAGGGTTCCACCTCCATTCAGATTCACTAGGATCAGTAAGCACAACCTACTGCACATGCTGATATGCCAACCTCAGGCTTTGCATTTAACATCTTCTCTACAATTTTCACAAATACAATTAGCCACAGAGACATTTTTAGACGATTTTAGAATTCCCACATGAATGGGAATTAGGTTTGTAAGTCACTGAGCATTTTTCCAACATCAGACAGGGCTTTAAGGACAAGCATTAGATCAAGCTCAACCATCAGAATTCTTCTCTGACAACATAAAGACTTAAGAGACTTAGGAAACTGAGCACTTTTAACATCATCCCAATGACATTTTTAATGGAAAACATATTTCCAGCTATGGTTGCAAACAACAGACTTGGAACTGAGTGAGCCCAGTGACCATAAAAATGAACATGGCCAGTTCCTTTGGGGAAGATTATGTTCTTTTTGTTGGGGTTTTGTTTGTTTGATTGGGTTGGGTTTTTTTACAGTTGCAAGGGTTTTTTTTGGTTGGTTGGTTTTTTAGGTTGGTTGATTAGGGGTTTTTGTTGGTTTTGTTTGTTTGGTGTTTTGTGTTTTTTTTTTTACATACCTGGCATTCACAATGTTCCCTGCGCTTAATTCAACCATCTCTTCAAATCCCACTGCAAATATGTCAGGAGGGCAGTTATCATCATCTGTTGGCAGGAAGGAAAAGTCATGCCAGAATTACAATTTTGTTGTTTCTTCTAATGATTTGTATTCTAATTTCTGTCAGAGATCCTTCCTGTATTTCTATCTTGTGTATCCCCTGCCAAGCTATACATATTCATAGCTCCTTTAATCTGATATCATAAAACATCCCCTGCAGTTCCTCTGAATTTTTTTCCTGCTTTTCTCCCACCAGTTGGTCTTCATCTCTCCTGCAGGAAGCAGTTCAGAACAGAACATTATACTGTAGCAGTGTTAATCCCTCTCTCCCACACCCCAATCACCACTAAAGCCACAACACCTCACTAGTCACCATCTCTTACCCTCTTGTCATTTTATCCAACGTGCTCTTCCTTTCTGACACAGATTCCTGTGTAACTGAACTTAATTGTCTAGACACCAGTATGTCACCTCCATCTCAATGCCTTTAGCAAATTTATCTAGTTTAAGGACGCTTCTGAAGTTTCTTCTTGCCTTCTTTCTTCCAAGTCCTTCTTAGATCACTTATATTTAAGGTTAGATCACCCTAGAGCACAATGACCCCCACCCCTCTTTCCCTGGCTCTGTGGATATTACTCTGAGGAAACATCAAAGATCAGATGCTGTCATAAAATAGTGTGAAGCAAATCTGTTGACCCATTAGGTCTGTCCATTGCCTAAAGACAACTCTGTGCAGACACAAGGGTGAAACTAGCATGATAGCTAGCCTCCTTTACTAGCTTAACCAGACAGGCACTGTGATGTGTATTTCCCATTAATAATTTTGGACATCTGTCTTTGAAGACTTGCCCATTTGTGTAGGCACTGCACTGGCATTAACATGGATTCAGACATTTGCATGGTTGCACCCTAGCCCTGCCCATTCACATAACTCAGCTCTCTTCCAGAAGCTGCTCAGACCTACCATGTCACAACTGCCTGCTCCTCTGTTTCTCTCAGGGGATAGTCTGGCAAAGCTAACACATGACAGGCTCTCAACAAATTTTAGTGTTATGGGCACAGTCATGCACTAACACATCTCAAGTGTTTCTGAAATAGACTAGACTGGACTGATCACTTACCTAGGCTGCTCAGAATACAGAGGTCTGCACCTAATCACATACCACTCAGGAACTAAGGGTTCAAATGAGACAACTTGTATAAGGGAGCCAAGGATTTGAGGAATGTATTCCTGAGCTACAAGGTTAGGTACAGGACTATGCCTGTAGAAAACTAAATGTTCCACTATAACAACAAAAGCATGGGTTTTGCAACCACTCAATTTTGAAATGACAGAATGTTCCCTTCTCATTTACCTTAATAAAAAATCTGTAAATCAATTGCAATACCTGACCTTGTTCCATAAATAAGAAATTCAGCAGCCAATTTCATCAAGCCACAAGCATAAGAGTTCTCTATACTGCTAAAGAAAGGAAATATTGCCTTCAACAAAGTAAATCTTTTTGTCTGAAGACTTTGATAGTAACATTTCCAGAGAAGCTCACAGTCTAGACTGCAGAGATATGTTTAGCTCCAGATGAGAGACCAAGATGGTCTGATGGTACCTAAGCATGTAGCTCCTGCTTACGACAAAGAACAAAGAACAGAGATATGGGAGAAGAAAATTATGTACAGGGTGCAGAATAGGTAGATACATCTTAGGATGGCATGAAAGAGAGCTCTGAATTCTGACCTGCTGAAGGTTTGAAACAGTCACATGGACTGTTTCAAAGTGTTCAAAGAACTCTGACTGTCAGGAGCTCACACACCATTCCACTTCTGCAGGGCAGCAAAAGCATGGAGAAGCTGAATACACCCCTAAGAACTGACAGAAAATGCTCTCCAAAATGTACTGCCTTTGAAAGGCTGGTCAAATCTTGTGTCCTGACTCACTGTCTCTAGAGATGCCAGCAAATACTGCTTACACATTTTGACTGTGAAGTCTTACCCTGAAATTCTGAAACTCCTGAGAGCTTGGGAGAATCCAGCAGCCAGTCTGTCAGCTCACTGGTACCAAGGATGTTGCTTCGAAACTGCTTTCCCCCATTCACATTCCAGGTCCCCGTGGCAACACGAACACGCTTGGAGCTCGTGAATTCAAACTGACGCTCTGACATGGCCTTCAAAATACTTGGAGTTACTGACAGAAGAGGGGAGAGAGAAAGATGGTGTTTAAAAGAAGAATGTGCTGTAAAAGGACAGAAACCATCCCCACTGCAGCAGCACAGTCACTCTGAAATAATAACATTACCCTAGCAGCAACAATACAAAAGGTAGGGAATAACTCCTATGGCAATGGCAGTAGCTACAAGATAACTGGGGTTGATGTCAGCAATTTCTCTTATAGAAACCAGGCACCCTTTGAAAGCTTGGGAATGGCTGGTCACCAACTTTCAGCTTACATTTTTCTGTGCTTTTTCAAGTAATAAGCAAAAAATTCTTTTATCTCCCATAATCTTTTCTGTTTAGCCTATAGCACTGTCATGGTTTAACCCCACTGGGCAACCAGTGCTTAGTAGTACATATCCCAGCTCATTCCCTGCCCCTGCAGCAAAATGCAGGAGAGAATCCCAAGAGTAAAAGTGAGAAAATGCATGGATTGAGATAAAGACAGTTTAAGGGAAAAAAAAAAAAGTAGAATTAGAATATACAAAACCAGTGTGGCACAGTGCCCAGCCAGTTCCAAAGCAGCAGCCCTCAGGGGGAGGGGGAGCTTTCCCCCCTCCCAGTTTATATACCAAGAATGACATCATTTAGTATGGAATATTCCTCTGGACATTTGGAGTCAACTGTCTTGGCTGCATCCCCTCCCAGCTTGTTCCCAGCCTTCTGAATGGGAGAGCATGAGAAGTGGAAAGTCCTTGACTTATTATAAACACTATATAGCAACAACTAAAACCCTCAGTGTGTCTTACCAGCCTGCTGTGTTTTAACACAGCTGGCAACCAAGTACAACACACAAGCACTTGCTCATTCATTAGTCTCAAATCCAAAACACAACATTATACCACACATGAGGAAGCCAATGAACTTTATTCCTGAAACCAGGACAAGCAATCAAGTATGTCATAAGTTACAACTTCAACTGAAGCCCTTAGAAGTTTAGAATGTGGAAGGAAAGATGGAGAGCAGCACAGTCTCACATCAGTACAAATCTAGCACTGCCATGCCTCTCTAGCTGGGCAAGAACTCTTCAAAAAAAACCCCTGCTATATTTGCTTATTTTGCTGAGTATAGAAAATCAGCAATGTGCTTCCGCTGTCTAAACAAATGAAGCAGAGTTAATCATTAACTACCCAACTTGCAGTCAGGCATAGAGAAGTAATCTGTATTTTCCTTGCGGTCAACATCAGGGAACAAGCCCAGGACTAAAGTGGTGCTGAATGGTTCTCTGGAATAAACTGACCACCCAATACTTGTTGTGGGTGAAATTATTCTATATTTTGCATGCAAGTATCTTCTCAGAGAGAGCTGAGTTTATTCTAGATGGGTGCAAACAAATATGTCTATGCTGTGGACTATTAGGGGCCTGGAACAAAGCAGGAAATGAACTAAAGTAACAGAGATGTGTCTTTAAAGATCCAAATGGCTAAAAGCATGTGCAAAGGGTAAGGACACAACTAAGGAGATAAAAGGGCTGAGCTCAAGAGACTTCTTCAAGACAAACTCAGGGCAGGCTGGGAATATAGCCCTAAAATCCTTCCCTCTGGTCCAACTCTAAACTGTCAGAGATTATCACTATCAAAGAACAGAAAAACATATTCAAAAGTTCAAAACAAAACATGAGAAATAAGCACAAGAGTTGTGCTATGGTCACTTGAAAGTACTGCTTTAAACAACAGATCTGAGCAAGAGCAGCTTATATATTGATTGAGGGTACAATTGAGGCTTATATCTGACAGCTAAAAGCAGATGCAAAGACAAAGGGGAGCATTTAAACTGGCTTTACCCAGCAGTGCAGTCTGGTCCATGAGCATCTTGCCTTTGTCTGCATATTCCTCATGGTAGAAGTCACCCATGAGCAGCAGCTCAATGGCTTCCTGCTTCACTGTATCAAAGAAATTTGACTGGATGGTACGAGACACAGAGCGGGCACCATCCTTGAGCTTCCCAACCTACAGCAGACAGGAATTACAAATACAAGTGACACTGAAGCATAAATAGGACATCTTTCTTTACTTGTAAATAAAGAGTTTTGCCATTTTTCTTTACCTTGTTCTTTCCCTCAAGGGCACGACTGCCACTAAATACTCTGCTCAGATTTTGACCATTGAGAGTCCACATCTCCTTGTAGGATTCCACAAAGCGCTCAATTATAGGTTTAGAGTTCAAATCAAGGCTCTCTAATTGAGCAAACAGTATCTGGATTAGGTGCAGAAGGAGAAAAAAAAAACACAAAAAAGAAACCAACATTGTTTTCAAATGTGTTTTTGCTTTTTATCCTCAGTATTCCAGCCAGCACCATTCTGTACCATAGAGCAGCAAGACTGACCTGCATAACTGAGACTTACAGCCTCTTTCCTGTCTTTCCCGTGAAACAGCCAATGTATGTACTACAAGTTTCCCAAGGAAGGTCCTCTGACAAACTCACCTCCTGTGCAACGAAGGACTGTACACTATTAGAACGATTCACGCAGTCCAAACAATTCATTCGAAAAGTACCTGTCTGCAGACTTTGGTAACCAAACACAAGAGGAGGGAGGAGAAAATGGTATATTTTAAAATAACATCTAATCATGAGTTGATTGAACAAGATCATCAAATGTTCAGCCTGAATACACCCACCCACGTATTGACAGTGCAAGCACACTGTGCACAATATATTCCATTAACACATCTAATTACTTGATTACATCTGCAACACTATATTAGCAAATCCACACACTGGTAAATTTGCAGATTTGAAACCATGGAGACGCAATTAAGCCAAATCATTGATTTAGCACCAAGACTACACTTTGTCTCAAAATTTTATTTCAAGATGGTCAATTTATCATGGTCCAAACACAGCAAGAAACCTGGGAAGGCCAGGACAAGCAGTGCCCAGCTACACTGGGACAGAGGGGCAGAGACACTCACCGTGGACTTACATGCTCGCCCTTTGTGAAGATTCCAAAGTCTTCCCAGTGCAACTTCAGCTGAGGCCTCAGCAAATTTTCCAGTTTCTCAGTTTTCCCACCTTTTGCAAATTGGTGGTAGTCAAAGTTTATCATGGGACTGTCTTCCGCATGGGAAGAGGCCCATAGCAGTTTCTGTTTAGATAAGAGAATGAAGGAAAACAAATCCTGCTCAAGTCACATGTACAGATTGATCCCAGCACACTTTTATCATTAATAAGCCTTGACTGTTAATCACATAGTTCATAGGGAATTTTGAAAGGCCAGACATGAAAAAAGCAACTGAAGTTCCCTGTTTGTTTTCTTCACAGAAGTAAACCTGACTGTTAGAACCCAATTTTCCTGCAGGAAAACCATAACTGCAAAGTATACATTAGAATTGTGCCTTGGCTGATGGCAGCCCTTCAGCAATGGGCTGCTGCTACCTCTGCGCATGAGGTGAGGACAGCACTAGCAATGCTCTAGGCAGGCTCAGGGGGAGGAAGTAAGTAAGCAATTACACCCAGGAAACATACTATAAAATGTTTGTGGTAAACTACAGAAGTGAAAGAAGAGGCACAAATAGCCTCTGTAGTTCATCTCCAGTATCAATGACCTCACATGCATTTCCGTAATCACCACAAATTTCATTAAGGTATCTGCAACAGTACATCCACATCATTAAGGCAACAGTAATACATCCTGTTCTCCACAAGAAAGGCAGAGAGAACCATTACATTAACTCAAACTATGCAAGCCTTTGTCTATTCTCTTCCCTCCTGCACATTCTCACCCCAAGAGAGGGATGATTTTCTCCACTAACATTGTGACACACACTGGACAAAACAAATCTAATATTACATTAAAAGTGTACATGTAGCAGTTACACCAGCATAATTGTATTGAGTAAGCCATTAAGCCTTTCCTGCAGAAAGAAATTTAAAGGCAGTGCTTGGAAAGAGACCTGTAAAATGTATTTCATTAGACTGTTACTGTTGACACCCCAATCTGCCCTGACAGATGCTGGCACTAGCAATGCACTTGAGGATGTCATTTACCCACTGCTGCAGTGTAAATTATTGTCAGACTATTTGCAACTCTACACTACACTCCTGCTTTTACTGTAAACATAATTACATCTGTTATAGGGAATGCTTGTGGGAGGAACAGCATTTCCTGGGAACAGTATTGATTTTTGGTCTGGTCTGATTCAGGTAATGCATAATAAATGGTAAATGAATGGTGGTAACTGTGACATTCTGATCAAGAGAGCCCAGCAGCAGTAATTACAAGAATAATTTGAACCAACGCTGATAAGAATTACTAAGGTTGAAGCACGAGTAAAGAGAAAAATAAAAGCAAAAAAAAGATGGAGAAACTAATGACAGGAGACAAACTTGCAACCCTAATCACACTCTTATGAATTACTTTATTTTTAATTCAAGCCCTTTAAAATCATCAAAGTCAAATGAACTTTATATTCTTTCCTAAACATCCATTTCTTAAAACACAAAGGTAAAGAAATGACCAAGGAGTCATTCTGAATGAATACAAAACTTTGGTTTTCGGTGATGCCAGTCTAAATTATTCAAGCTCACAGCATATTTTCAGAGTTTATTTATTTCTAAAATAGGCAAAAAAGTAACAATTTAGACAAAACAATTTAAAATTGATTTAAATTAAATTAACAAATGCAAGGTCTTTTTATTCTAGAGATGCCCGGTCTCTGACTTAATGTCTGGTTGCATGATATTGGCTAGAACATGATCTTCAAGAATGTGGGAGTTTGAGAAAATATCAGTATCAAATTATCAACAAATGTCATGCTTTTATTCATGTAAGTTATTTCAGCATTTCAGAATTTGTTATCTTTTACCTTTACATTTCAGTGGGGTTTGCAAAACAAACAAGAAAAACTATTTTAAAGAGAAGGAAACCAAAAGACTACAGAGTCTTAGCCATGTCATGCAGAAATTCAGTAAGAAGTTGAAAACAGAAACCACCAGACTCCACTCCTGTGCCTTCCTCACTGCCTTGCAAGTTTTAGTCATGAATCACTTTGGCCACATTCTGTACAAGGGGAGACCTTCACTTCATCATTTTCTGCTGGGGAAGTAGATAGTCCTTCCCAGCTCTTTTGCAGGAGGAGGAAATGGTCACACAGAAAAAGTGACAACAAGCTTGATGCTCCCTCTAAATTCACTACTGCAACAGAGAGGAAAAGAAATCAGGCACTATTATTTAACCAAAATTTTTATTTTGCTTAGTTTCACATAATGTTTCAGCTCAGAACAGCTGGTATCATTCTTTACCAATGATACATACATGGCACTTACTATAGGTGTGTACTTAAATCATCCTATCATTAGTTTTAGGAACATGACTTCTGAAGTATCTATGTCAGTTTGCTAAAGCAAAAAGCACCTAAGGAGGCAGACTTCCATCAACTCCCAGCCAGATTCAGGCAGCTATTGCACTGCTGCAAACCCCTCTCAGTGCCAATCAGTGGCTTTAAGCTCACAGTAGTTTTTAAAAGAATACCACACTAGAAAGCAGCATAGCTTTAGTTCTACAATGCCTGACATCCTTGCTATCAGCTATTAGTTGTGCCTGGGGATACTTAGAGGCCAGGAAAATCTCTCTCTGTATACCAAACTGTCATCTGGTGCTCAGGCAGCCAACTCCCAACACAATCAGTGCCAGATAGCTATTTCCCATTACAATCAGAGCAAGACAGCTCAGTGATGCTAAGTCACTGTGCTCAGTGATAGAGGCTCACCCAGCCCCCAAGCAGCTCCGCCAATCCCAGGGGACTGCACAGGTGGCTGCATACAATGTCAAAACTGGCTATGATTCACTTTTGCAAATGTTAACCATCCTTAGGAGTATTCAGGCTATTTCTTTTTAAGTTTGGTTAAGGGAATGTATGCAAATGTATGAAGAAGTAAGCAGAAAGGTAGTGCTAGAAACTAAGCCAAGTGCTAGAAACCAAGAAGCACTATTCTTAGTAGGTAACGTGGTAAAGAGTTAACATAATTTTTTTAGAAATACTATTCATCACCTCCTGGGCTAGAAGGAAAACAGAAGAACATGGAGGCTCAAGGGAAATCAGCAGTTAAAATGAAAATCATTGCTTTTACCTTAAAAGCTCTGTTGAGTACCTCCTCTCCTCCTCTGCTTCCCAATAGGTTAACGATCACTTGTTTTCCATACTGCTCTTTCAGAAGCATCATATGCCTACAGCAAAAGCAACCATAATAGGTACTAAACAAAACTAAGTTATTTTGCCTACTGCCATTTTCAAAATACAAAGTAGAGATCACTGGTTGTTTCATCCAGCAGAAAATCTTAGCCATACCATCTACAGACACTTTTCTCAGTTTCCTTCTAATTAAAGTAAAAATGGTGAAAGTATGCAATTGATAGATACAGTATTCTGTACTGAAATTAAAGAAAGAAGTGTCTTAGAAAATAGGCCCCAAGTCTTTTATGCCACTCTTAGCTTTGACATTGCCCTTCATGCTCCTACCTCTTGGCTGCTATCCCGGGAACTACACAGGAAAGACAAGAAGAGAGGAAAATGTATTACACTTCAACAGCAATTGTCTGGCATCTTGCAGAGCTGAAACTACTAAGAGTCAGCAGCAACAATGGGGCCTATGACTCCAGTGCCAAGGCCAGAGAGGTCCAAACACACGTCACAGGTGACAGGGTTCAAACATCTCTGAGCTGCTGCAACATGGAGACATTCACTCTGAACTCAAAGCAAGCAGGAAGATGACTAATCATAAGAACTGCTGCACTGGATCAGAATAAAGGTCCTTTTAGCCAAGTTGTCTGGCTCAGATTCTGCAGGAAAAGCTCAAAATAGGACAAGTATAAAGTGGGCTGGATTTTTTGGTCTATGTTGCTAAAATCTCAAAGCCTGACATTTAAGGACTCTCAAGTTAAGAGCTTTTAGCCAGATGCCAAAACACCCATTCTCCCTTCAAAATATCTTTTTCAAGTTGGAATGCATGGCTGTGCTGGCTCATCAAGACATAATCAGATCTTAAAGTTGATTTCCATCATGTACAGACAACACTGTAGTAGTATTTAAGAGGAAGCTGGATAGAAATATATAAGAAAAATAAACTCACAAAATGAGAAGTTATTACATGCTGCAAAATAGCGTGTAATGGCAAAGTGTGTGAAAACCAGCAAGCATACATCTTCTGGCATTGCTCCTTAATCCTTTAACCAGAAGTAAATTACACAGAAAACCATGGAAGGGGAGAAAAGAAAGAAGTCATCAGCATTGCCTTCAGAAAACACAGCTAAATATATTTTCTGGTGCGTTCTTGATTCTGCAACCAGTTTCTCTGTATGCCAACTCATCCCATATAGTTGGCACCCTCCTGATACCAGCATCAAGATCCTACCTCTCTGCCAGTGTTACTTCCTTACAACAAAACTACTGAAGCTCAAGTCACCTGTTTGAATACTGCAAGCAAAACTCCCTGTGGATTTCTCAGGGAGAGAGATAGAGAATGAAAAAATAACTAACAAGATTACCATCTGTTTCTCACATGGTTACATGTAGCAGGCCAAATTTACATCTTGGAAAAGCTGTAGCAGGTTGTTAAATTCCAGTGTACTTTTCCATATAACTAGTCACTTCTTTCTTGCCCATCTTCAAAGGACTGACTTTTGCAGATCTTCACAGACACTGGCAGGGCAAGTTATCACATCACCAGATGGCCAAGAGACCAAGAGTCTCAAAGGCCATTGAATAAAGTAGGATTTAAGAGCCTTAAAAGCTTGGAGAATGTAGGCCAAGAACCTCTAGAGCAGAAACTGCTACGCTGCATAGTCCCTTTAGATTCTAATCCCTGTTTGGGGTCTTCAGTGTAGGAAAACCATTAACAGTCAATAATATCCTGTGTGCTAACAGTTGTGGTAATAAAGAGGCCTTACACAAAATCAACATACAACCTGATCTGCCAAAACCAAACCAAAACAGAAATTAATCACTTGACCTGCACTTACAAGGTGAAAATTTCCCACAGACCAAATTCTTCATGTGTTTTTCAGGCACTGTTCCCATGGATATCAGTAGAAATACATCCTTAGAGGATAGCATTTCCTAGTCAGACATCCAAAGGAATCAAGCTAATGCATGTCTTTTTCTACAGTTTCTAGCTGACAAACAAACAGAGTCTGAATGTTTTAAAATGTTTACAAGCCAGTCTTTGCATAAAATAGAAAACATCAGCATAACAGCATCATACAACACTGGTCTCAGAATAAGGCATTGCTATCTCTGTGTAGGAGGAAAACAATGAAGAAAAGACCAAATGCAGAATGGAGTTAAAGCAGTGTTTGCTCTATAGCTACTTCTGTTAGAGTGGTAAAGCACACATATTCTGTGTACCATAAGTGTAAACTCACATCTGTTGGCTCACAAAGGCTTGCATAAACACTTCTTTTGCACATCACTCAGTATTCCTAAACTTTTACAGAAATGATCCAGAAGACCAAATTAATTCAATTACCACTGAAAACAAAAAGGAAAAAAAGCACCAAAAAAAGTGACTAAATTAAGTAAACCAGTTTAATAATCTGCCACATCATGTCAGAGAGGTTTCTCAAGATTTCCTAGGAAGACAAAGTTGTGGAACCTTGGATACATGCCAGACTGCTGTGTTGATGCCAAAGTGGAATGAAACTTACCTGTCAAAGGCAGGTGCATTGGCTTCCAGACCTCTGTTGAGCCTTAAATGGCGGGAACCAACCTAAAATAAAATATTAGAAGACCAAGAAATAGAAAAATCTTCTTAAACTGCTAGAGTCCAAAGTCACTAGATGTCTCCCTTTTTCCTTCAGAGAAAAACATTTTTTTAACAGCACCAGACATCTCTAACAGACTCCAACCACCCCCACATCCTTAACACAAAAGCCCCATCTTTTATTAGACAACATTTACAATTACAAGTGAAAACACAATTACCATTAAGCAAAGGGATACCTACACATCTTTTTATGGCCAAACAAATCACATCTCTTTGCCAGCTTCCTCTTGCAAATAGCACACACTGCCTCACATGAGTATTCTGTGAGCCTAGCATTCTTACTGCCCTTGCCTTGGTAGAGAGGGATGCATTTATGCCAGTTCCATAGGTTGTGAATTCTGACTTCTTTCAAAAGTATCAGAACAGTGATTCAAAAATATGAAGGATGAAAATCTGCACCCTCAAACTAACAGGTCTTTTGATATGGATGTCAACAACAGTAGCTTCAAGTTCCTTTTGAATGGTAGCTACTGTTACAAAATTATTACAGAGGGCTTCTTTTCTCTCCCAAAAACTACACTCCTAAATAGGTGTAAGATCATGCATTGTTTCCTATATTTCATCATCTTTGTTTTTCATGAGAGGTTGGTTTCTGCAATTCTTTCTAACACCAGTGTCAGTACATTCACACCCAAGGAGTAAGAGTATATAATCTAATCCAATTAGGCAAAAAAAACAGGCCTACTAAAAAAAAAAATCAAAAATTCTGTTTAACTAGAGATACTACCCAATAGCCAAAAATGCTTGAGGGCTCTGTAACATACAGATCAACAGTGTTACATGGTGGATATAGCTACACCATGGCCGGGACTTGCACAATCATATGGACAAACTTGCTTTATAAAAAGAAGTAAGTATTGCACTGGATGGTGTTAAAAGACAACAGGGATCCTTTTGTCATTTCCTTTTGTGCTAAATCCAGTGCCTCTGAAGAGTACATAGGTTCTAGTTTAATGATCAAAACAAGTATCATGTAACCTTTAAAGTATCCTGAAAAAACAGTTATGCAATGTACTTTCTCTACTAACACACATAAATATATGTGCATACTGCTTTCAGTTGCTTATCCCTCTGTTAAAAGAATGCAAAGTGTGCCAGGAAGATTCTTATTTGGCCTTACAACTGTATATAAGCTGCAAGTCACAGACCATATATTTGATGCAATAATCTTGTGATGAAATCCTACATCTCTGCCTCCCAAAAGATCAGATTAGATCATTTTCACCCTTTTGACTGAAATCCCAAAAACACACCATCCAGACATTTTACTTTGTTTCATGGTAGCATGCTCCTACAGAGCACTGGTATCCCTAAATACTCCAGTTGTATTGTGGAGGTCAATATTATCAAGCCAACCCGGCATTTCAGAGGAATAAAACTGAAAATGTTATAAAGATATAGCTGTAATCTTCAGTTTTAGGACACAGTCCTTTACAAACAGCTCCCTGTAGAGGCATTTAAACACCCAAAAATGTTAAACTTCAGTCACCTATAGCCATTTGTCTGGTATAGTTCTGTTTATCTAAACACACAACATTTCTACAAGACAAACCTAAAACAAAAGAGCTCAGCACTTCCACAGAATGAGCTTTGAAGCTCATATTAAAAAATAATATATATATTTATGTTAATTCTAAATTATAAGTAGCAAGAGAGAGAAGCAAGGTAGGCTTTCTGATTATTTCTTTACCTGAAGCCTCGTTTGCTCCCAAAACAGTGGAACAGAACCTCTGATCTGCACAAAGGAGGAGACATCATCATCCAAGTAAATTGTCTGCAAAAACAAAAAAAAGGAAAGCAGTTCTGCAGTTAGATCTATCAGCCTGTGGCCCCTTCATCAGGTGACAGTTAAAGATACTGAACTCAAAGGGTAAAAAAAGTAAACCATGTATCTCCCTGTATCCACTTACCGCTCAGCCTCTTTTCCATAGTCTCACAGGCAGTGGAACAAAGCACACCGTATCTGCTTTCATGTCATCACAGCAGATTCAACTCACTTCTCACCCGAAACAAGAGAAAACTTCAAACACCACCACATCTTTCACCCACAATCAAGATGGATTTGATCTGCTGGTGGAGACACTTGGAAAGACCAGGCATACACTCTCCTGCTGTCCCTCTCCCAAAACTCAACTGTGCAAAATGTCATTGCTCCTTGTGACTGATGATGGGTAACGTCAGGTGGGGGATAAGCTTATCTCCTGCTGTATTTACCATTTCTTATTTCACTGCATGCTGTGCCTTGTCAGAGACTCCAAATAAAACTCTGTGAAATCAGCAGCTTTGCCACTCCCATCCTGAGGTACAGTGAGCAGCAATGTGATCTACTTCTTTTCCAGGGGCTTACAACAAGAGGTTCCAAATTCTCCCTTTCCCAACCAGACCCCAAACTCTCTCTTTATGTGGTCTCAGGATCACTGTCAACAAGCGGATTTTGGGTCAAATCCATATGAAAAACAAAGACCAATTTCCCCTTTTGCCTTCCCCCATCCACAGTCCCCAGTCAAAATGTTACATTATGTTAACTTAGCATAAAAGGTACTATCTTCAGATTGAATATGACCACAGAGCAACTGTGCAAAGCCCAGCTCGCTCCTCTGGCCTATACTTAGCAGTGGAATCCTGGCTGCTCTCCACAGAGGATACATGATACACATCTCTGTTATCTCATGCATGACAATGACTGCTCTGCAGCCCTGGGGAGGAATGGTATCCAGGTTATCCAGGTAACTGCACTCACCACATCATATCATTTGGCACAGCTGCTGCCAGCTGGCTAGGAGCTCTGAAAATAGAATAGAACATGAAAATTGATTTCTCTACAGCTTTAAAGTGTTTTGTCTTTTTGGATTTGCCACTAGATGTGGCCAATGGCTGGCTCATGGAAAGTACCTGACCTTGACCTCTCATCTTCATAAGCATTATCAATGTACAGTTTTTAGAGCTACATGTGTGAAAAAGAGATATTTAGATAAAATTGGTGACAAAACATTTATCTGATATTTACGGTATTTCTGCAGAGCACTTGAAACTGTCTCCATTTCACTAAGATGATTTAAGGGGCTTCATCATGGACACAATGTTAGTGCTAGAAGGATAGCCAGCCCAGCCATAGTGCAAAACTGTGTCTCCATCTTTTTAACCTCTCACAAAGCACTAAGAATCCTCTTCTCTGTTACATTCCATCCTAGCACAACCCCCTGCAAGAGAGGGGTTGCTCAGAGAAGCTTTCTTGCAAGGCCTGTGTCACAGTTTAAGCAATGTGGCTCTAAAAAATGCTCTCCCAGTAAAGTTTTCTGAGCATTATTGGCACCTGAGTGCAGGAGCTGATTTCCATGGCAACACACTGGTGTGCCTTTTCTTTGTACGTTTGTGCTCAGAAGAGATCATTCCGTCTGCAGCTGGACTAGGAGACGAATAAGCAGCCCCACCTTCTTCCTTTTTATCACATTCTCCCTGAGATAGGTTGTGCCAAGATGAGTCAGAGACTTCTACACAATTAATCATCTCTTCACTTACAGCCATGGACCCAAAGAAGCTCACTCCAAGGTAAAGCAAATTAATAGCACTACTACAGTCCCAGCATTATCCTGACTAATACTAAATGAATACCAGAACCTGAATCTGTGCAAAAAAAGATTCAGGACTGGCCTACTTAAAATTTTGACAACAATCATCATCTTAACAATTACTGAGTAGAAATGAAACACCTAACGATGACATATACAGACAAAGCTTTACCTGAAGTACAAGGTGGCCACCCAATTGCTACAGGTGATCAATGTTCTTTACAGTATTCTGGGAAGTCCCTGTTTCCCTACCTAAGTGCAAAACTGACAGCTCAAGTATTTCTTTGACCAGCTCTTTTAGACATCCAGCTGCAAATCTCTAGACCCACTGATAAACAGATAGTGATTCTAATTCAGTATCTGCAGTTTAACATCCTTCTGAGTTACAGTTTAAATGGAAAGTATTTCCTCAGTTACAGACCATGAATATATAACCTACCTTCTTCCTGCCAAATATAGAAGAAAAATACTGACCAAACATTTATTTCTGCATTAACAGATGCTTTAATTCCACTTATTAGTGAGCTAACAGATGTTTGCTACCAGTACCACTCATATTTTCTGTTCACTGGTTTTCACCCATTACCTCTTCTGTTTCCTGCTCTATTAAGCTGTCCCTTTAGAGAACTGAACAACAACCAAAATATTCAAACTACTTGATCATTCCTGCAACCTAAACAGATGCCTAAACCTTGATGTGATGGGCTGGGGGATCTTCTGTGAAGCTGAGTTCTAATACAGGATTCTTTTATGATGGCAGAGCATTTTAAAGAAACTGACATTTTTTATGTATGTTGCCATGCAGCTTTTAGAAATCAGATGAGGTTTTTGAACTGGGAGCACAGCCTCTCCAACACAGTCATTCACAAGAAAGTACTTTTTTTTCCTGTTCGCTCACAGGGCTCATCATTCTGTTCTCTGGAGCAATTCTCTGGTCTTTCACAATTCTTTCACCTCATTCTCGTGACCCAGATGAATCAAAAATTATTTTCTTCCAAGCTGCCAGCGAGTTGGAAAAAGACTTAATATTTTTTTAATGAGTGGGAGACTCATTAAAATGACTTTTCTGCCAGTCATTCCTTCCTAAACAGACTCTAACCATTTCATTAAGCGTTATAACTGTGCAAATCTTCCCTCAATTTCAGTAATACCCACTATCCTTCATTCACCACTCCAAGGAGCATGAGCCTTGATCTTGACACTGCCTTTTAGTGTACACATCTCTTGATCTTACAATATTAGTGGCAACAGACTTCCTACCAGCAGACTTATTAAGAAAGCAGGTTTAAAGACTAAGACAGCTTTCCAGATCAGGAATGGATGTAATTTTAGCAGCCACGTACACTGTAAGAAACCCTATTTGCTAAAACATTAAATAAGCACTGATAATACATTTAGATTGAAATTACACTCATAAAGATTCCAACATTGTTGCTTATGCATGGACAAGTACAGTTTCTTTTCTCATATTCTTCACAGCCTTGATCAGTTTTTGTGCACAATGTTATGTTTTCTACAAGCACATATCCGTCCCAATTTTTTGTTGTTCTAGTTTTGACTTTATTATGCTGTCCTCTAGCAGAGCCATTTCCCTTCTTCTAAGGTACTAGACAAAACATGAACAGTTCTTTAAGACAAGAAACTTAAAGAAGAGTTAAATGCCTTATGTCCAGAATTTTCCTGTCCTCTGTTTTCCTTCTCTCATGGACAAGAAGATCATACTGGTTTTTCTCTAGAAGTTCAACAACAATCAGTTACTTTTTGGACAACACTTGCTCATTAGGATTCATACACCCTCCTAAATCTCTGTCTTTGTGGAGTCTTAACTCTTGTCTTAGATCCAAAATGACAGCAAGTTGGTGCCTATGTACCCCAGGGAGAATGTTCATTCCTATCCAATCCTCAAAACACTTGAGGTCTACTTCATTAATCTCAAGGTTTGTGGCCCATACTACAATCCAACCCTGTCAGCTGCATGAACTTCCAGACCAGGTTCCCATCAGACAGCACTGTAGCAATTGGATAGTTAACCCATGTGGAAGACCTATTTGCTTTAACAATAGATTACTTGGCCTCTGACCTCTGGTGTTAGAATTTGCCCTGTTTTTCTTTCAGCTTCTGTGGTCTTAGACTCTCTTTGTGGCCTCTTTCTCCAGCTCAGGATCAAGGGTGATAGTACTGACAGTTCAATGGGACATTTTTCAATCTTTCTCTTCTGTTGCATAGGGCCAGACTCTGCCCCTGCAATCCAAGGATCTTTCCTGGTAAACAAACTTCATGCACAGGTACTGCTAAAAAGCTTCTGGGCAAGAAGCAAACATCTGTGTCGACCCACTGGTGTTCTGATCCCAGCATGCTGTGCCCATCTACTGCTTGGAAAAATTTATTCACTAATCTCCATTACCCAGCTTCATTAGAAATAATAATCATCTGGTCACAACTTCAAACAGCACAATTCACTACAGACTCAAGGGGTACTCAGAGACACAGTGCCTGATGAAATGGATACTCAGATGGTTTATTGGGGGATCCACAGCTCTGCCACACAAAGAGTGTGGACAGCAGATAGCCTAAACACACCTCTCTGTGAGTGCCTTTTGCTCAGACTATGGGACCCAAGGATATATCTGCCAAATAATCCTTTTTGCCTTGCCTGGGGTCATATTAAAACTTGATCCAGAAAATAAATCAACCACATGATTGCATCCATTCCTCTCCTGGAGAGCTATCCAACACAGTCTAGGAGATATTGTGAAATAGGGATCACTTTCCTTAATCCATGTCTGACAATTTTTTCTGAAATTGGAAGAAAGGGAAGGTTAATTCAAATTCATGGTATTTCCTTTTAGTGCTTTCTCAAGGTTTCCATTTTCTTTACTGAACAATTCCATGAAGGGGAAAAAACTGAAACAATTTATTTGTCGTTGGTTAATTAGAATTGTTCCTTGTAATCCACATACTCAGATTTTAGCATAACTCTGTGGAGGATAACTGGGAGAAGAACTGAAATGTAAACAGTAACAGGCACACAGACTAAATGAAGAAATAATTTCTAGTCCTCAGAGCTATCAGAAGAAAAGAATTACAAAAATGCAACACAGTCTCAACTTCAAAGGATTACTAGGGGAAGAAAAAAAGGTGAAGGGAAACATTTAAGCTACAACTGAGAAACAGACTGATTTAAAAGCTGCTAGAGAATTAACAGCAATACTGCAAGCACTGCAAGCAGAAAGGGCTACCATCCCATTAGAAAATATTTGTCAGCAAATCTGAAAGTCCACATTGAAGGGATTGCCTTCTTTTCCCTTCATTTTCTTTTTCCTTAAGTGTTTCCTATAATATTTTCTTTCTTCTCTCTTCATAAAGATACAAGCCAAATGATCAAAAAGCTTAAGGATATAGTATAAGTTGTTCTTATTTTTTTTAAAGAAAAAGTGAAGATATTTTACTTTTTCCCCCTTCTTCTCAAACACTGATTCACAGCAGTTAAGTGAGCCCACAAAAAAATGACTCATTGCAGAGCTGAAATGCCACAAGGCTAACTCAGTGGGAGACAAAAGCATACCATCTATGCATAAAAGAGCTGCCTGGAGATAAGATTAATTGTTTCTCCCTCTTCTAAAAACAGAAAAATGTTAGAAGCAATTCCTACAAAGAGGGGAAAAGTCCTGGGTTTTCAGAATCCTAGGGTGCTATTTATCCATGAAAGCACATAGCCAACATGCCATTATACTGTACAGGCTCCAGAAAATGGAAACAAAATCTTATTCAGCCAAGATATTACCTCACAGGAGATTAGTCAGTCGTTTACTATGAAAGTAGGAGAGAGTTTATTCTTGGACTCTTCCTAATGGCAAGGGGATGCCAGCTTGAACTAGATCTCAGGCATCCTAGTGGTTAGCCCAACTTTGCTTTCTTAGGACATGCAGCTTGGTAAAACTAGTGTTTAGCACCATTAGTAACAGCAACCTTCTTTTCCTTCTTTTCTTTGGCTTTTGAAACCAAACAAAACCACACAACCCTTTAAAACTGCAAACTCTTGTTATAATTTTGAACCTGTTCAAGCCTTTCACCCTAAAGCCATTTCACTCTTGCACTTTGGCTTACCCAGTTGAAAAAAACACTCAAAAGCCTTCAGTTTTCCCACTTCAGCATATGGCTGAATGGGAACAAAACACAGCAATTCCCATGAAGAGCCTGACCCAGACCCAGCCAAGGGAAGCATCAGCAATCAAGTACTGTTTTGCCACTCACCAGGAGCCAATCCTCAGGTTTTCTGCTGGAATACAAAGGCCAACTTATTTTTCATGCTAATAATTTGTAACATGATGTACTCCAGGAGTATAACAAAATAAAATGAGTTACTTCTGACCCATCTAGTGAGCAGGATAGCAGAAGTATTTCCCATAAGTCAACTGCTAAGTGTAGTGCCACAAATGTGAGACTCACTGAAAAAAAGCTGACAATCCTTTCTAACACTTTCTTTCCCTTGCATTTCATCAAGAGAACATTCTTCAAATCCTGAGTAACAGGATTAGTGCTTTGCACTAATATTCATAAGAAGATACTCAACTAAAATAGCAGAATGTACCAGGTATCACTTAAAATGGCAGATCTCCTTTCTTCTGTCCCCAGGTTCCAAAGGAAAATTCCACTTTCCAATAAACAGACATAGCTGAATCTCCCAATGCACTGACAGACTTTCTAGAAAGGTGTAGATGTTGCAAGAGTTCACTTGCAGTTGCTTTGGAGCAGCAGCACACAAGAGAATTATTAGCAGAGAATTCGGAGGCTGACATTAGAGATCCAAGCACTACAGGGGAAGAGCTTCACATTTAACAGGCAGAATTTGTGGGAGCCTGAACACTAACTGAAAATGCAGGCAAACCAGGAAAAGGAGGGACATGAGCAAAAAGTCACCCACATGCCCAGAGAGAACTCTGACCACTGGACAGAAAGTCACATGTGTAACATTGGGCATGCTTTGAGCACCTCTTGGGAATCAAACCTCACCAGCAGGCTGGGGAATACCAGTCTGCAACTCCTCCAGGCATCCTCCTGAGGATCAAAGCACTGCCAAATCTAAGGTAACTCTACATGTGCCTTTAGGCAGAACCAGGTGAAAAGGTTAAAGCAGTATTATGAACAACATCTTAGAGGAAATGTGGAAAGTACCTAAACATGGCTGGATTTTGGACAAACAGTTGCCTGAAGGCATGCCTGGCTCATGCAGTGGGATAACAGGAAGGAGCTCACTGAGTGAGAGCTGCTACATTCACACATTGCCATGAGGAAATACTAGTGCTGTCAGCCCACAAAACTGTGGGCACCTTT
Source organism: Agelaius tricolor (assembly GCF_023055355.1). Taxonomy (NCBI): domain Eukaryota; kingdom Metazoa; phylum Chordata; class Aves; order Passeriformes; family Icteridae; genus Agelaius; species Agelaius tricolor. The sequence continues at coordinate 53,906,601 of NW_027269261.1, forward strand.
GAGAGGGGGTGCCCTCCTCAGCCATCAGGCACAGGCTTTCAATGACACAGCTCAAGTATCTCCATGCTGCTCTCACTCTTTCATGCTTCCCCTTATGAACATCACAGAAGCAATCTACTTTCATTGTACATGCACCTACATATACAGACACATACATACACAATCTATACCACATATCCAGCTCTGTAGATATGCCCAGAAGATGCTGAAGACAACCAAATTCTAGAAGCAAATCCCTGTTCTTTGTTGAAAACTACCAGCCATTTGTCTATTCTGTTTATACAGTGATCCATTTCTGTATGTGGTTCTGACTGCTAGTAATTACTACTTCAGTTCAAAAAGGAAAAGGTGATTGTACTTGAGTAAGAAAGCACTCACTTCAGCTGGCACAGAAGACTTCAGATTCTCCATGGTCCAGTGCTTTTTACTGAATTTCAAGGCAGCAAGCTAAACCATGTGCAATAAAACCAAGTGATTCAATTGTTTTGTTTGGCTGTGCCAATCAAGGGAGTCTGCTGAATGCATTTCACACACATAATTTGTCTCAGCATCAGCTGGAAATGAGATGTATAAACCACGTATGTATAAAAACTGTCATACCACCTCACATTGGAAAGAATCCCCCACAAACCAGTGGGGAATATAAAAGCAGTCTCCTCCAAAATTAGTTGAGCTGGAATTTGGCTGACTCTGAGAAGATGTTATTTTTTCAACATTTTCTTTACTGGACAAAGATGATTTGACAGTGAACTTTACTAGTCAAAGATGAGGTCCCAGCACCTTTGCTAGACACCTTCCTGAATGGTCTAAAAACCCTTGTCTACATTTCATTACCGTATCAAATGGCCAGACTTTCACACTCGGGAAAAAAAATGAAAAGCTTTAGTGAAAACCATGTGAATGGGAAAAGTCAGAAACAGAGAGAAAGAGCAGATTGCAAAGAAATGCTTAATGGACAAGAACAAACAGAGCAGCCATGCAATAATATTTTAAATATTCTTGAAAAAAATCTTGCTGAGTTTCTTTAATTCTCATTGAAGATTCTGCCCCAATTAAACACGAGTGGGCTAAATGATGCAAAGCCATTGGATACATGCACTCACCTGCTCTGTCTCAACAAAGTTAGACACATGTCCATCATCATTGACCCCTCGGACGTGGAAGCGGACACCGGCCCGCTCGCGGCTGATGCGGGAGATGAGGCAGGCTTTGGCTTTCTTGTGGGAAGCATAAACAGTGCGGATGTCCACGACCCCACAGACCACCTTCAGCAGCCAGTCGGAGCAGTTCACCTGGTAGTGTTTGAAGGGCACATGCAATAGCTGGTTCCTGAAAGGTTCAACAACATACAGACACATTACTGAGTAAAACTAACAGACAGGCATGGGTGCCACCTGACAACAATCACTAATTTAATCAAGTAATGTTTTATGACCCCTTTTCTGCTGTACCTTATCTCTGCCCAGGAAATATTGAGAAGAAACCCTTGTGAACTACTACTGTGAACTAAACGTGGCAAATTTTAGCCACACAGCTACCACCAAGGTGCTGTCTTTATATCTTGTACCTGTCTTATAAATTCAGATGCAAATGTCACCTCTTTCAGCTCCAGAAATGTATATTTAGTAATCTTTTCATAAATTACAGTGATGTCAAGCTAATTACTTTTTTTGGTAGAGTACTGTCTGGACCTTAGCATTCACTACAGGATGAAGAATTGGTTCAAAATCCACCAGGATTTTCAGAAAAAAAAATTTCAAGCAGAAACCGGATCTGTAAGTCACTGGATATATTGCAAAAAGTTCTACTAAAATGAAGAGGAACATCTGTTCTAACTTTCAAGATCAACAATTCAAAAAACCTGTCATGTCTAGTTAACAATGATGTTAACTCATCTATTATGATGTTTTTCTTTATTTCATGTTTCAAAATGTGCTTTTAATCACATAAGAGGGGCCAGGAAAATATCTTTCATGACCATGCATTGCTCAATAGAGGATCTGTAAAAGAGAGTGAAACCCTTGAAGAATTGTTCTTTTAGAGTACAGCATTTAACAAAAAAGGTGCAAGGCATTGTTACATTTTTAATCTAAATATGTAATGGAAAAAGCAGCTCTTTTTTTTAGTTCAATTTAGCTCTTTTTGAGCTCAGTTTTTGCTATCTTTTCCACCTCTTTCTCCCACTTCTACTTGCATAGGAAGTCCTCACTCAGGCAAATTCCAGTAGAATTGTTTGTTATTGTTGCAGTTCATTAAACAGGCAGTTTCTGTTGCCTATAACGAAGGTCATCTTATACTTTTAATTGCATAACTATTTATCTCATTGTTTACTTTCCTCAAGCATCTGGTTTTTGTCTGAAATTTCCCATATCACCTAAATACCTCAAGATAAGTTTTTTTGGAGCATCTTTTTGCCTTTAATGTGATGTCACCATTTTTCCCTGTTCTACAACGTACTGGAGAATGGAAACTCTTCAGAATTTACTTCTAGATTAGCCAGAAGCAGCAAATATACTTATCTTCCAAGAAGAAAAGTTTCAAAAGACAGTAGAGGGGGAAAGAGTTGTTTTAAATGTTCTTTATTATGGGATATTGCCATCTTAGCAGTCTCGTCATTGGAGTACAACTAATTTCTGCCATGTGTCTGACTTGACAATGCTTGGTGACCTTTTGGAGAGGGATGCATCATTAGCACAGTTGAAAGTATTTATTATGTATCTTTTTTCAGTTTTAAAGTCAACCTACTAGATTTTACCAGTCAAAATCACATCATAGCAGGAAAGATTATTTAGCCTAACTGAATTGCTCTCTCATGTTAATTTATCACCCATTATGAACTTTTTTGCTCATTTAATATTCACCTTCTTTGGCCCACAAGCCTCACTGCACGTTCTAGCAGCACATTCACATTTAACCCTGCCAGTTATTTTCCACCTACATCAAGCCCTCATTTATTTCCAGAACAGCTATGCCTGCTGTGTGACTTTTTGTTTAAAAAGAAGGGGGTGGGCGTGGGGAAGGGTATAGAAATGCAAGCATTATGCCAAAACTTGCAAAGCAAACAAACTGAATTAAATCAATCCAGCATTGTGTTTACTCTTTTCCCCTCAAACAATACTTACCACAATATAAGATAATTTTTCTTTGCTTTATAGGCACAAGAAAGTAAAAAGCACAGAGCAGTGCATCGCGGGAGTTTTCTTTTGTGCAACTTATGTTTGCACTGAGCTGTAAACATATTAATATTGATGTTTTCAACATAAAAACTGGTACACATTACTGAAACAATAAACTACAGACTTTAAACACCTACTTTTAAAAAATAACAGATACTTCAGTGCAAACAATGGGATTTATGAACAGTTCAAGCGCAGACTTCCATTAGATAACTTTAAAGAAAATTATTAAAAAGGACTGCAGGGGAAACTATTCATGACATACAGAGAGATGTTTCTGTAGCATAAGCAATACATATCTTGTATTTCCCCCTTTGAAGCATAAAATGTCATTTTAAAATGGCACTTCACTATCAGATTAATTTTAATTAAATACAAATTACTATGAATTCATTAGAGCCACCTGCCCTGTAAAAGGACATGTCAATGAAATGAAAGGAGATGGACTTGAAATGCACATGTTCACTTCCCTCTGAGAACGTCTGAGCAATGAGATACAGGTGGAGACAACAGAAGACTCAGGTAGAACATGCAGTACTAACCAGAAGAACGAGTTACCAGATTCATAGCTGTTATCACCCTGCTTCTGAGCCCGCACAGTCAGGTCAAAGTTTGAGCCTGCATTAGGCCAGGAGAAATAGAACATCCCAGAGTTCAGTATTTTCTTCAAGGCAGTAACGCGCTCATCTTCCTTGGTTTCTTCCTGGAGAGGACAGAAATCTGTTGCAGTAATTTTGTAAACTTCAGCATCCAGGATTTTGCCCACCGACGTACAGCCTGTCACCAGGACCAGAAAGTGCAGCCGAGTGTTACCTAAAAAGTGACAGACAGTTACAAAAGGGTTATTTCCAGGTGGACTCGGCTCCTCATCAGTCCTGTCACATGCAGTGCCGACAGGGTTCCAGCAGAGGCCAGCGTCTTTGCTTCACGAGAGAACAAACAGGAAAATCAGGCAGGCAGGCTGCGTTCTTCACATTTCTGAATTCCTCTTAACTGCAGATAAGTGGCTGCTATTGCACAATATTCCATAACACTTCTCCATCGACATCCTTTGTTGCACTAGAGTGTGTTTTCCCCACTGACTTTATGAAGAGCAAAGTGCTTACCATTGGAACAATACTCAAAAAATCAATTTCATCACCCTACAGAACACAGAGCATTCAGATTCTTTACTGGCTTCAGCTGAAGCTGGGCATGTTCAGACATTTGTAAAATTTCAGTATTACCAATTCTTGAGATTTTGCTTTTTGTATCACTAAAGCATGTACATGATTCAACAACAACCTCAGCTATCACTAGAACCATTACAGCTGCCATAACTGTGAAATCACGAAGCAGCTGAACTTCAGGGCCCCAAAACTAAAAGATAAATTTGGAGCTTGAGAACATCACTGTAATCAGATCTTTCTCATACACAGAACCATCTCCACCTCTGCTCATTCTCTCTGAAATGGTAATTAAGAAACAGTAAAACAATTTTTCTGGAAATGCTGGTTTTGCTACAAAGAAACTGCTTGATTCACTTAAATTGGCCTGTAATGGAGACAATGTCATCCTAGTCACTTCAGTTAGTAAGAAAAGGTGGAAATGAGCCAAGATTTATTAATTTAGCACAGCAGAACCAACAGCTGACCTGCCGAGAGCAAGTTAATTAGCTAAGGGCACAGTGACAATCTGGGACAGTATGGCTTCAGACAGCAAAAGGGAACACTTCTTAGGATCACTTTTCAACCCTCCAGGGTGACCCACTGTCTGAAAATGCACACCAGCTCTCACACAACAACTACTCTTTTTCTGAAACACCAGTAGGGGAGTCCTTGCTTTCAGATAACAAGCTGGCTACGGAAGCTAGAGTTAGGGGTGGTTTTCAGCAGGGCCAGAATATTTGTGTAGGCACGTGGGACTGGAATGGCAGGACAAGGTGGGAGATTAGATCTTATTCATTCTGTTCTGCTGACTCCAGTTTTGTATAAAGGCCAGTGTAGGTGGTATTTACTAAAAAGCTCTGTTCATCACATTTCTTTCTGTAACAACGCTGTGCCGTGTTCTCCTTCTCGAGTGCTTTCAAGACATATATTTTCTGTGCTTGTGATATTGCAGCAGAGGGCTAGAAATACTGACAATTTATTCCTCTTTTGCACATGACTTTGTGTAATTATAAAGAATAAAGAGGAGGAGACACATCAGTTATCACCACAAGAGCTCATAACTGGCCAAATACTGCCTTGCAGCCTCCAGAAAGGGTTAGGAGGAGTTAGCCATCTCTCAGGATAGCCAAAAGCTTCTGTGACTTAGCTGAAACCATGCAAAACTGATCAGCTCAAAGTAACCTTCACTCACAAGACCTTGGAAGCAATACATAGATACACTATTAGCATGCCTTAATATCAGTCAGCTTTGTTAGTAACAAAAAACCAGTAGTGAAGGACTTGGAGAGCTGCCTGGGAGTGATGCTGAGACAGAGTACAAGTACTTTTATTGCCTTCAGTTACCTAGATGGTTCAGAAGACATCAAACGATAAAGTCAACATTAAATTAGCCAAAGAGAACAAAAGCTTAATAATACAGGGCTTGTTACCTGTGGTTCTGTCCTGGTTGCAGGAGATTGTAACCAGTGGAAAATCACTGGATCTAAACAGAATGATCCTCTAATTCAAGAAGGAATTGAATAGGAATATTTGCCTTAGCTAGAAACTTGCTTTTGCTTACCAGAGACTATAAACTCCTTTTACTATCTCCTCCACTCAACCACTCACCCCCAAATGGGGTACTCATCCACATACTGCAAGGTCCAGCATCTCTACTCCTTTAAATCACTAGCTAAAAAGCTCCAAAAAAGTAATCATGCCTGAGAAAGTATTGCATTGTCCCTGAAGTGTAAGGAGATTGGTTTTCTAAAGCTGTGATACTTTTCTGCCACTGGGCAGTAACTCCACAGGAAAGAGTCAGGGTTGTTCAGCCTGGAGAAAAGAAGGCTCAGGGAAAACCTTATTACAGTCTTTCAATATTTGAAAGGGGGCCTATAACAAAAGATGGAGAGAGACTTTTCACAAGGGCTTGTAGTGATAAGACAAGGGGCAACAGTTTTTCACTGAAAGAGGGAAAATTTAGATTGAATATAAGGAAGATATCTTTTACAATGAGAGTACTGAAACAGTGGAACAGGTTTTCCAGGGAAGTTGTGGGTGCCCAACCCCTGGGAAGTGTTCCAAGCCACGTTGGCAGGGGCTTTGAATAACCTGGTCTAGAGGTAGTGTCCCTGCCCATGACAGGGACATTGGGAGTAGATGGTCTATAAAGGTCTCCTCTGACTTGAGCCACTCTGCAGTTCTATTCACACAAAATAACTGTGTGAATAGTGAAAGTACTGTACTCTCTACAGTAGTCCAAATTAGAGAGCAACCACCACATGATACCTTTTCATGATGCCTTTGAACAGAGACAGGCTGGCAAAGGAGCTCACTTACAGCCCAGAAACTGGAGAAAAAGGATGAAAAGAGAGATTTAAGGTATGTTAAAGCTAGCCTGCTTTGCTACTTGGTCCTCCCAGGCTGCTCTGTGAGTTGAAGTGGTCTTCAGAACAGCTCTAACTTCTCTTATTTGCTTAAATCACTCAGGATTTGCTGCAAAACAGACAATGCAGAAACTCTATAACGTCAGAGCCCCAGTTTAACACAAATCTCTCTGACTCTGTACCTTGGAAAGAAGTCCCAAGCCCCATCCTCTGATAGCACTTTCATTCCCGGTGGTATTTGGACAATAGTCCTGAGAACCATCTCTGGGCTATCACTGCACTGTCTGCAGGAGGAAGATCCCTGCTTGATGCACATGTCCTCTTGGCACAGGGAACAAGCTAATCACAATATCCTATCCTCTGTGCCTGTGTCCTGCCCATTTTATTCACAGCACAGATGTACCCATTGGGTTCTGAATGGAGGTAATGCTCCTGACAACTTTTCATCCTTTTAGAACCTCGCACAGCAGAATTAATGCTGCCAAAACACTGCTCCACTATGATCTTTTAGTCATGTTTCCATTAAGGTATAAGAAATTACTCACCACTAAGCTATACAGCTACACACAGAGAAGACTTTCCCTGTCTTCCCTTCTTTGCCAGCAACATCTAGATGGGCCTACAGTTTTAAATTATGACATGAAAGTCCTTGAGATTTCAGTTGCCTTTTCAGGTCAGTTTCTCTTGGTACCAATCACCAACCACCTCAGCTGTACACTATTTACCATACCCCACCTTGGAAAATAAAAATCTTTTTATTTCTCCTTTAACTTACACAAGTAGTTTAAAGTACAGTCCTCATTAATACTAGCCTTCTAAACTGTACACATAGAAGAAAGTGATTTAGGAATGTAAGAACTTAACTGAAGGTCACAACTGTAGAAATGTCGTTCCTGTCCTTGGGATGCAATATGGAATGTTTTAAAGAAATCTCTGAAATAATTTTAGAGCAAGAAGTGAAGTGTTCCTTACTGGTTATGCTTTCTACAGCAACACATCTATGAAAAAGCAAAACCTACATATAGTACTAAAGAAAAAAAATATTTCAAAGTTTATGGCCAAACTTTGATCTCAGATAAATGGGTACAAATGTTCATACATTGTAACCAAGATCATTATTTTGCCCTATTACAGCTATCAATCACTACAACAATCTGTAAAGAAGACTTTTGAAGAAATGTAAGAAATGTTTTTCTCACAGTGATATGTGCTGAATGCCCTTTTATTAGGCTGCACAAGAGAGGCAGAGGATGAAGAATATTTAGCACAGAAACAAGACAATAATAATTTCCATCCATTTTTTCAAACATTCTTGTGAAACCAACTGCCTTTATCCAAGTTGAACAGGAAATGCAGTTCTGGTACGTCACACTGCACAATAATAAGCTGCAGTTTCTGTATTTAACCTGTCTACACGACTCAAGGCAATTGTTTCCCCTGCAGCTTAGGGGATGATTTCAATGTTGCCTATTTTGAGCTACAGTGAAAAGGAGTCCAATATTCAATTCTTATTTTGTCCTTCTTAACAGTAACTATTTCACTCAAGACCGCCTTTTCTTTCCAAAATAATTTTCTCCAATTTTTGCTCTTTCTCCATTCCATCACAGTCATGCCTTATGTTCCCTCAGACTTTTCCATTTCCACTCCACACATACTCCATTCCATTTTGTAGACCACTAAAAACCAATTTTGCCTCTCATCTGTCTTCAAAAATAGCAACAGAACACAGGAGAGCAGTACATTCTAACCACCTAGCTGAAAATTCCTGAGTATATCTACAGCAGAATTATGAAAAGAGCCAAGACTTTCCAAACTATCATCTTAGTCTCAAAGATACTCCTCTTTTTCTTCTAAACACAACCACATTTTTAGGATACGTGCAAAAGGAACAGAAGACAGGTTCTTAGTTGCCCTTTTTGCTTTTGAAATGTCTTCCTTTCAACTATACACTGTACATGTACAAGAGTGAGAGTATATACACAATCTCATGAATTCAGAATGCCTCCCCAAATACAGCAGCTGTATTAAACCAAACAACCTATGTGCTGATGGTGTTAAAATATCCCCTTATGTATGCATCTCATCCTGACATCACAGTATCTGAAAAAAACACTGTAAAGCCAGCTCTTTTAACACTTTGCTTAAGATGTATTTGTCACTGCTAGATCTTCTTTGGCAGCAAAATCTTGGCTGAGGTACAGCTCAGAGACACTGTACAATTCATTCTGCTGCCATCCATCTCACAAAAGAAAGCAGAAGAACTTAGTGAGTCATGTTAACAGACATAAGTACATACAAGTGAATGTTATTACTGGTGGGAAACAGTAACTTTGTGAGTCAGTTTCACATATTTCATCTACTTTCTTATGAAAAGCATGATCTACTTTGGCAGGCATACAATGTGGTTTATTTGGATTTCTAAGTAGCGATATTTACAGATTAATTAAAATGTTCAGAGACATCTTTCATGTCTTGGCAAAAAGTTTTCCCTTCTGCTCTACAAATATACTCTTAACATCCCAGTGGAATGTATTTTCACAAATACTCTCAGTTAATTTAATACTTATGGTCTGCATGTTTCCAGTAGTAAGAAAAAATGCTGATACTTCTGAACAAAGTCTGCAATCACTGAAGCTCAGTGAAGAGCTAGCCAATTATGCCTTTGTTAGCAGCTGCTAAAATACATTATACAAAAATGGAAAAAGCTACATTCCATTCCTGTGGTCGTTTGACTCAACCTGGCTGGATGCCAGGTGCCCACGAAAGCTGTTCTGTTACTCCCCTCCTCAGCTGGGCAGGGGAGAAAAATAAAATGAAATGCTTATGGGTGAAGATAAGGGCAGGGAGAGATCATTTAGCAGTTATGGGCACAACAGACTTAACTCAGGGAAATTAGTTTTATTTATCACTAATCAAAACAGAGTAGGACAATGAGCAAAACACCTTCCTCCACATCTCCTTTTTTCCCAGGCTTAACTTTACTCCCAATTTTCTCTTCCCCAGTGGTACAGGGGGATGAGAAATAGGGGCTATGATCAGTTCATCACACATTGTCTCTGCCACTCCTTTCTCCTCAGGGTCACAAACCTGGCCAGTAAACTTGCTCCAGCATGGGCTCCTCTCTCCATGGGTCCTCCCAGAAGCCTGCTCCAGAGTGTGCCTCCCAAAGGGTCACAGCCACCTTCAGGCATCCCCCTGCTCTGGCATGGGCTGCAGGTGGATCTCTGCTCCACCATGGACCCCATGGGCTGCAGAGGCACAGCTGCTTCCCCATGGTCTGCACCATGGGCTGCAGGGGAATCTGAGCTCAGGCACCTGGAGCACCTCCTGCCCCTCCTTCCTCACTGGCCTTGGTGTCTGCAGAGCTCTTTCTCTCACATATTCTAACTCTGCCCTTCTCCAGCTTCAGCTGGGCAGGTTTTTTTTTTCCCCTCTTCTTAAATCTGTTATCCCAGGGGCACTACCACTGTTGCTGATGGGTTCAGCCTTGACCAGCAGCACCTCTGTCTTGGAGCCCACTGGCATTGGCTCCATTGGACACAGGGGAAGCTTCCAGCAGCTTTTCAGAGAAGCCACACCTGTAGCCCCTCCTGCTACCAAAACCTTGCTACACAAACCCAGTACAATTTCTTTGTAGTGTTAATCTTTTACATAAGCAACAGCTAAAGGGATGGAACTCACATGTAAGATAGAAAGTCTAAACCAGACTGTGACAAAAACTTGGGCTATGTCTTGAATAGTGAGATAGCAGACATGTATCTTTGCTTTTTGAAACATGTTCAGAAGCAGAAAAGGTTTGCTTACCTTCACTTACCATTACAGCATGACCCTCTGACTTTTCACTGAATTTTAACAATCCCTTCCAAAGCAAGTCCTGTACCAGAACTTGTAATCTAATGCTAGAACAAGGCAGAGGTACAGTGACAAAGCTCAGAAAGGAAAAACCCTCACACTTTCAGAGCACTGAAGTTAAGCATATGTTGTTTGAGAAGAAATAAGGACATGAGAAACAGTAAGGCTGAGAATATTTCACACCCCATTTGAAATCATTCACCTTTTAACATGAAGATGAAAATTGGATATATTTGGTTCCCACCACACACAAAAACTACCCTTATATGTAGCTTGAAGAGATTGAATTAAATAGCTACATTCTTTTATTACTACAACAGGATTCATTAGACTTCTATGAAGAAAAACAGACCCAAGTGCCAAGAAAAACTAATCACGAGTCCTCCGCTTTAAATTACATTAGCAAATTGATATAAATCTCCAGAGAAATGTCTAATTAACTCCACAAGAAACAAAACAAACAAAAAGTCCACATTCATTAAAAAAGACTAGATGGACCTACAGTTTTAAATTATGACACAAAAATCCTTCACATTGCAATTGCCTCTTCAGGTCAATTTCAAGTCATATTTCTCAGGCTGCAAAATGGTAAACAGGGTATAAAATGACACAGTTATATCTACTGGCCTAAATACACCACAGCTCACACCACCACTGCCTTTGGTAGATTCCTTGACCAAGCATCAAGTTACGTGGAAAAGTCTTGTCATTTCTCCAAGTGAAAATTAGGGCTCATTGTACCGACCCGGGAACAACGCGTACAGTGCTTTTTTATTTATGCATCTAAATCATCTGTGATTTTTAAGCACTGTGTAAGGCCCTATTATCTTCAAATCAATCACTGCAGTTCTCTTCTTAAAACATGTTATTTCCATTAACATTCCTGCAGGCAGTGTAATGACAAGTCCTTTGCTAAGTCAAGATTCCCAAACTGTACCAAAATTTATATTGATGACAATAAACATTCCTTACTACACTAATTGAAGCCAGAGGCCTTCTGCAAATCCTTATCCATATGACTGATTAAAGGCAATTAGGCATTATAGCAAGAACTGGCAATCTGCAGTACTGTGCTCTCAGATGACCATGATAATCAGTGTCTAAACATGATCCTTAAAGAAGAGAAGAATTAAGAAATCATAGCTTGCCTTGGACAAATGTGGTAGGGGAAGAAGAATGGCAATTATCTTCAGGCAGCTAAGAATGTTAGACAAAACAAATTAAGAAAAAATCCATCCATCATTCAGTGATATGGTTTTGGTCCAAAATAGAAAAAGAAACAGATATTTTCCAGACTGTACATGACAAAGTACAACTAGCTTTCACATTTTAAGGAATTAGACAACTTTAGCCACTTATTATCATTTAGCATTGTCTGGGCATTTTATAATCTCGGGCATATAGATGGTGACTTACCACATCTAAGCTGAAGCTCTCCTAAGCAGCCATAAGCATCCATGAGCTTTTCATACTGTCCTTTAATTGCATCCTTTTCTTCTGGAGCTAAGGAACAAAGAGAAAGGCAGGAAACTTAGTTATCCAGTATTCATAAAATGTTCAGATTGCTATTATTCCTATTGCATGGGAACCAATGCTATTTTCTCAAGACTACAGTGCAAAGGTAGGGTTAAAATGCTGTAAAACCATAGAGAGTAAAACATGATGGGATAGAAATGCACATCTCCACACACTACCCTAGAAGAAAAAAGAGTACTCACCTTATTTTCAAATCTACCTGATCATTATTAACAATTTTATTCTATGGTATGGATGCCACATCAGTCAAAATAAATAAAGAAATACATGAGCACATGTAAAATTTACACTGTTCTAAAATAAGAGCAGGAATAAATCAGTCTTGCCATAAGCTAAAATATAATATCTTGATGATAATATATTGATAAGTCTTGATGTATAAAAAGAGAGAGTTTATACTTCCAGACTCTCAGTCTAATTCCAGACAGAACCGGAATTTTTTTATGCAAGATAACATGATTTGATGTAGACACAACACCAGAGGTTGATTTCAAGAGGAATTACACATATTTTAGTGAAGTAAGAATTAGTTAAATAAATAAAGGGTCAGATGATTGTGTTATATTTGTGCATTTCTGCAACAAGCAAATTCAATGGGCACATACTGAACATTGAGACATTAAGTCAGACCACAGATCAAACTTGCCATTGGCTACTTTAACATAAAACCAGCATACTTCCTGAATGAGTAAGTCTGCATTTTGTATTTATTTCCCAATGAGGAGCAAGGTTAATCTCCCAAATGAGGAAAATAGACTGTAACCCTCAAATGTCCTTTTACATCTTGAACTACAGATAAACAGCATAAATAGTACTTTCAGAGATTTGCTAATTATATGCAATCTTATGCTCCTAATTAACTTCAGCAGTTAAAACCTGAAACCTTGGGGTATAAAAAGGACAAACTGAACTGCTTGCAATGCATGACAGAAGAGCAAAGAAAGAGACTTCTCTTTATAAATCTCAAGAGGCAAAGAGCTCAGTGAGAAACACAGAAAACAAATAAATATCCCATATATTGCTGACACTTTGAAGTGAAATGAAGGACAATTCCTCTTGCAAAATTCCTTAGCAGAGGCAACCCCCAAGAGTAATTAAAACATGTTTATCTCAATTTTTGCACTTGTGACAAATAAAGAAGACTTGTTTAATTCTTTCTTAATATTTTTTACTAGCATACTTTCACAACTTACTCTACTTTCTTAGAACATTGAATAAATCAGGAGAAACTTGCAAAATGTTGATACCACACACACCAGTGAAGCAAAGGATAAGCAGCAGACAGAGGATAAAGTGATTTTTATTGGGTAACAAATCTCTGGACAGTAACGATTTAAATACTCAGTAATGGCACATTTTAAGGGCTGAGACTGCAAGCTCAGTTCTCAGGAACTTAAAAAAAACACTTTCACAAAACCAGTTTAGATAGACTATAACAATGTTTCCATCTTTGAAAAAAAGCCTGTCAAGGTTTTCTTATGTATTAAAAAAGCAGGTTAAAAAAGGTGATGTTTCACTTTCCATGGCATCTTTACTAAGTAGAAATATGCTGACAATTTTTTCTTAAATCTGTTCTCTCCTTTAAAAGCTGTCTACACTAAAATAATTGTGCTACTTTAAAATAAAAAGGGAAAACCAAAACCAAAACTCTTGCTCCAAATATTCCAGCTTTAGGAAGAAATCTAAAACAAGGGAAACACCAAGAGATTCAGATCTGAGACAGATGCGGAGCTCATAAAGCGGCAGGCCAGGCACAACCTGAAAGCATTTCAAAAGTCACTTCAAAAGCATGGCAATGCTCTTCAAAATAGAATTACAAGCTGGAGAGTTGGCTGTTAAAAGTGTCTGGTAAGAGCACAATCCAAAAGAATGGAATTTATTGCAGTGTAGAATTAGGCAACACATAGCTCATTCCACTGCTGGCAAAAAGTACCTGCCACTGGCATGTATGGAACCCACTGGAGTTTCCCAGGTCAAGCCAGTGGCATCCCACACCCGTCAGGTGCTGGCACAGGACTCCTCCAAACACGCAGCCAAAGAGCTGAGTTTTGGCAGTCCTGGTACAGGAACGCCACCATTCTGGGCAGGCCACTTGTCAGAGCCTGTGCCTGCACAGCAGCATCAGCCGGAATAGCAGCACCAGCACAGCTGCCTGGAAGGAAGGAGCAGGAAAGGAAGACACTCAACAGACACAGCCGTGTCTGTGGGTCATGCAGAGAGAGGCCAGAATGTCTTAGTGCCTATGGACCACATCCGGGGGGTGGTGTGTGTAAATTCCCTTTGTTAAAGATACCAACGGAATTTGAATTCTCCTGTCCTGTTAAACTCCTTGGCCTTGAACAAAGGACATCATTGAAGAGGGCTTGAGCCAGGTTCATATCCTGTTATTAAAAAGAAGTATTTATAAATCTCAAAGTCTCATTGAAATCTCAAATAACTGTCATCAAAACCTAAAAGATCTCCTCGGGCATTCAAGGAATTCTAGGACATGAGTCAGAACCAGAAAGAGTGTGGCTACACAGAGAAAAAAATTTTCGTGCTACTTTGTTGGATGAAGAGAGTTAAAGGGAAATATTTCTATGAAACACTTTAACCCTTGTAAAACAAGAAGCATGCAATAATTCAATGAAACCAAGCTGCAATAAAATAAATTATAAGTGACCTTTTCCATGCATAAAATATTTCAGAGCCAAGACACCACACACCATGAAAAGATACACAACTACATTATACCATATGGCCTAACCAAGTGTGACTTCCTGCTTGTAAAAGCTGCAATTTCAATTTACCAGCTAGCAGGAACTGGCCAAACATACACAGTTTCCTTCATTCAATCCCTCCTTAGGGCTGAACCCCCAGACTCCAGCAAGAATCAGCACAACACTCAAGCATATTGACCCCAGAAAGGTCAGTGACTGGAGTAAGAGGGTAGAGAAAGGTACCAAAATTCCAAGTCCAACACTAAGGACAGACACAGTGATGCCTGCAACTTCAAGATAAAAATGAAGGAAAAGTTCTTGGGGAAAAAAAAAAAAAAAAGAGCCTGAGACTTGGTTATGGATTCTGTTTCTCCCTTGTGATTTTTTCAGCCCGATTCTGGAAATAGTCACCTGCTTGGCTGTAGGTACTGCTACAAAAATGTAATCTCAAGCATATTTGTAAGTACTTTAAGAAACATAAGATTGGTGTCATGGGATGACCTTATTTGTGTCATTTAGTGTTTGGGGGAAAGAGGTGTGAACTTTCCCCAGAAAGAGGGAAAAACTATATAAAACAAAATTTCATACCAAAACTCCCATATATACATTACCATAAGCACCTTACCTAGAAATAAGTCCAATGTCTGCTATTACATAAGTTTAGACAATTATCTCCAAATTGTGTTTTCAGTTATCTGCAGACACATCTAAAGTACTTTATTGTATTTTCAATATCTCTCACCACTAAAATCTTCCTGTTCACATTCTATCCAAGCTACACAGGCATCAT
The DNA here is from genome assembly GCF_023055355.1 of Agelaius tricolor. NCBI lineage: Eukaryota > Metazoa > Chordata > Aves > Passeriformes > Icteridae > Agelaius > Agelaius tricolor. The sequence continues at coordinate 53,922,168 of NW_027269261.1, forward strand.
GAAAGTCAGACTGTATTCAGAAACACCATATAGGCCAAGCAGTGCAGAGTTGGGAAGAAGTCTGTGGTCAGAGCTACAGTTAAGAGAACCCAAATACTTAAAGCATTAAGCAATGTATTTAACAATTTTCTAGTAAGATACGTTTCTGGTTGAAAACACAACAAACAAACTAGAAAATGGGCAGTTTGGAAAGGTCAGTTCCCTGATTTTCTATATTAGATTGACAACAATCTGCTCCTAGTGAGAGATAATGTTTGCATACTTGGATGTGCATATATGAATATATTAATTCACAATCAAAGAATAATGGATTAATGAAACCACCAAGTTTCTACTGGCCAGCTCCATGCTGCTGCAGGCAGTCAAGAAAACAAAAGGGAAGTCCCTAAGTGATTTCTCTGAAGCTTGCCCATTATCTTTATGTGGTTTCTGCCATAGATGACTCATTTGCATAGAAACTTGCACCAGTCACTACAGACATAACCACTACAAAGAATTCATCCCTCACAACCACTACTTGCCTCCTAGCATAGAAAACAAGTCTTGTAATCAACACTCTACACTTACACGAACACATCTTCCCTCTTCTCTGTACCCAGTCTGCATTTTGACAATAGCGAAAGAATTGCAACACACACTTTTTCCTATAATCTACAGCAGTGATGTTCAGCCTGAGAAACCACAGCTTGCAAGTGCCCAGTGCCAGCATAACCAAGGAAGACAGGACTGCTGCTCTGGAGACTGCTTCCACAAATGGAAAAGTTTGAACACCACTAAACTACAGAAAACTTCACAAAAGTTTGTGCTAGCTGTGTGAATATTCGGGTGTAGGAGTAGAAATGAGCCATGGTGGAGGCCTCACTGTTTTGGAAAGAGTGCTTAGAAATACATTCACAGTACTTACACAAGTATTGGTGCTTGATTTCCACACCCCACTCAGTGGCACAGTTGTTCACATAAACACAAAACCAAAGCTAATTGTAAACAGTGAATGTACATACAGCACAGAAACAGCTTTCTGTACAAAAGAAGGAAAAGATAAAGCACAGGTAAATAACTGCTACTTCCTGCTTTTGCAAGACTTTACCCTGATTTCACTCTGCTGCATCAGAGAACCACACACACACTTGCAATTGAAGCAGCAGAGGAGGCACAGAGCTCCTCCACAGAGTGTACACACACCTTAACTCTACATAAGTTTGTCTCTAGTAAAGGCTAACTTCCCAGATCTGTGGGTAAAAGTCAGGAAAAACCTCAGACATATTTGCAAAAACACACACTGTATCAGCTTTGAACTTCTGTACTTTCCAGACACCATGGTCATTTAGGATTTAACATAACAGGTGATGTAACATCCTTTATAAAACCAGCTGCAGAATCAAAGAGCTTGCAAAAAAAAAAAAAAAAAAAAAATCTCTGCAGCCTTTGGCTCTGCCCTTGAGAAAACATATTATGCTGAAATTCAATAGCCGAGCACTCCTGTTGACAGCTTTTCACTGAAACTACCTGCCATAATAAAGTTAAATCACCATATTTTCAGCACTATAGCCTTAGTTTAGTTTAGCAATTGGCTTGACAGCAGTCCAGAACTACCTTGTGCAGTTCACTTCATCTGTAAACCACTGAAACTGTAATGTATTTAAACTAGGAACAGCATCTCTAACTATACTCCCTGTTGTATTAAGCAAAAATTTCTAAATCAATGACAATTTTTCTTTATCCTTTATAACTCTAGGTTTCTTCCACAGAATATATTGATCTTCTAGTTCAGAGAATTCCTGGAAGAATTGTTTCAGGCTGTCACCCATGTTTCTGGAGATGACTGAAGCTTTAGAATTGCCAGCAGATAGGGAAAAAAAAAAAAGCCTCCAGCAAAATGTGTCATTTAATTCAAAACAGTGAATTTTACCCTCCACCCTACAGTGACATCATGAGAGAAGGAAAATAAACTCCCATCCTCAAAAATACTATTTAACTTACAGTAGAACAGAAAACTGTTCTGTTGATATCACATCACCATGCAGATTAAGAGATTTACACATATGCAACTAGGTTTCCTGCAGTGATTTTTGATTTCTTGATTTTTCCAAAAGTTTTTTAGTTTAGGTTTCCATTACAGGACAAGTGTTCTCACTTTATAAATTGCTGACATTCAGCCAATTAGAGATCTTTACAATACTTTTCCACTACTGGAAACAATGCAAAGGATATCAAGGATGCAAATATTTTTCAGGTATTAAATCTCTGTATGCAGTTTATGGAATTAAGGAAATTATGAAACATAATCAATTTGCAACTAAAATTGTCATCATTATCTTTATAAGATATCAAGAGAGGAAAAAGTATTAAGTCATCCATTCACAAGACAGCATCAAATTGTTAGCTTACACTTTTGAAAGTGTTTATTTCAAGGAGGAGTTTGCCAGAGGTTTATAGCCTGTATTGATTCTGTACAAGTGTGTGGTTTTTCAGATTTCTTTTTTTGTAACACCACATCTAGGACAATTCTCACTCCCTTCTGCCACTTGAACTAGGTTAAATTCAACATTTAAATTTCTTCCAGTACAAAACTATTATAGAAGCAATTAAACTTTACGCAAGTGCAGATGTCATGCCTGTTCAAGGGCAGAGATACCTGGTAATTATGGAAAAAAAAAAGAACAATGACTAAAATTTCTTCTCAAGCCTTCACTGTCCCTCTATGATTATTCCTCTCTACAGTTCTGTTTGCATGAGGGTGCAACTGCAAAACTACATAAACTGTTGTACAACTTAAGTGCTCCAGGTATACCAATCTGCTTTAATTTAGTGTAGAGGTTTGCATAAGGCACAGTTGCATAACTCCTCCTCACCACAGGCATGCAATTTTTAAGGAACTTTATTTTAGAAACAGAAAACTAGACAGAGAGGCCAAAACTAACACAATCCTAGGACTAGTATGTCTGAAACCACACATATACAAAGTTTATGTTAACCTCCCACTGCCGAGTTCTATGGTTAGCAACAACCTAAAGGCAAGTCAAACAAAACAGAATTAATGTTGTATCTGTTACCACCCTGCTGTGAAGCTTCCTCTTCACAATTCTTCTAAATTCACCAGCACAACACCTACTACTGGTTTTCCCTCCTTTTCTGGCCCTCTGCTGCATAAACAGAAGTTATCTAAACAGGCTCCACTGGACAAACTAGCTTTTCCTACAATACAGGAACCAACCCAGGAAGGAATAGAGGAATCAAATGAAATAAAATGACAAAGTTATTACCATGGAGTGGGCTGAATGCCAACACAGACACGACTGCAGTTATCTCAAGACAGGACACTGGACTTCCAAAAGGCAAGGCAAACGGGCTTTCAACCCTATAGAAATCACTACTTCAGAATTCCTCTAACACATTTTAAGAGAGACTGTATAAATTTTATAATCATAGAATCACACAATCATTAAGATTAGAAAACATGTCCAAGATCATTGAGCCCAACCATTAAACTAGTACCACTGTGTTCATCATTTAAACCATGTTTCCCAGCTTCCACATCCACACACTTTCTGATCACTTCCAGGCATAGCAGTTCCACCACTTCCCTGGGCAGCCAGTTTCCATGTGCCTGACCATCCTTTCCATAAAAAATTTCTCCTAACATCCAATCTAAACCTCCCCTGGTGCAAGTTGAGACTATGTCCTCTTGTCCTTTCACTTGTTACCAGGGAGAAGAGGCCAACCCTCACCTGGCTACACCCTCCTTTCAGACAGTTGTAAAGAGTGATAAGGTCTCCCCTGAACCTCCTTTTCTCCAGGCTGAACAACCCCAGCTCCCTCACCTGCTCCTCACAGGACTTGTGCTCCAGATCCTTCCATTCTGGTTCCATTGCTCTTCTCAGGACACGCTACTATTTTGAGATAGACCAGGATGCCACTGGCCTCTTTGTTCACCTGGTCACACTGCTGGATCATGTTCAGATGGGTACTGAGCAGCACCACCAGGTCCTTTTAGGCTGGGCAACTTTCTAGCCACTAAATCATTTCAGGCATAGCAATTCAGATGGGGAATGGCAACACTGGGGGAGAAAAAACTACTCTATGTTGATGAGTCCTTTAATTAGTGAGATTTCAAGTAATTCCAACCACTGGTCATACAGGTGGCTCAGGGCTGGCTAGGTGAATACTGGACTCTCCCTTTTATTCATGCACATTGGCTTTAGGAAGTGGAGCTGCTTTAGATTTTTATCAGAATAACAAAATACAGACCAAACCCCATTAATATTAATATACAGTTTTAATGTCAACAGGTTTTAGGGTTTTAGGGAAAGTGAATAAAGTTCTACTCGGTACTGACTTTTCACTGCCAGTTCACTGAAAACTGACACAAAATCCCCCCTCTAGAAAAATGTAACACATTTATGTCCACTATTACCAAAGAATTTCGCAAGAAATGGAACCCCCAAAATATTGCACAATATGAAACTCTAATAAAATATAGTAAACAAAACAAACAAAAATCCCTACAGTGTGGCAATATCTTTTCCATGACTGGTCCCACTATCAGAACTATTCTTGAGAAAATCAGCTGCCCCTTGATGACTTTTCTGCCTTTCGTAATTTTATTCTGCATGTCCTGCCAGTGTACACTGTGGAAGATTCAGCTCAGTGGATCCAGATCCTGAGGTGACATTGTGACTGACATTGTGCAAATCACAATGTACACTACATTACTACAACAGTTTGAGCTGCTTGAACACGGGCTCCTACAACGCTGTGGACAGCAGCATGATTGCAGGCACAGGTATTAGGCAGAAAACAATTTAAGAACACCACACAAGCATGTTCTCCTACATTGCTTTTTGCCCCTTGCATTCTCAGTCATCTCATTTTTCTGTGTCTGCCTCAACATTAGCAATCAGCATTGCATTAATTCAGGTCCAACAAGTACCAAAAGCATAAGGTAAGACAACCCTGAGAACGTTTATGAGACTTCTCCAGCAAGAGCCAGACACTCAAGTAACCAAATACCGTTCAAACCACAGGGGCAACACAGCAAGAAGCCAGGAGTTTTCTGTGGGAGACAGATCTCAAGTCAGTTGTCCCAAAACACCTCTGTTGTGAGCTGGCTCTATTTACTGATGGTTAGCACCCGATGTAGCGGAGTAGAAACTTCCTCAAGAGGCAGCGGACCTCATTTCTTTACCTGGGCCCTCCTCTGCAGCCAAGGCTGTAGAGGATAAGTCTTGTACACGAAAGGTGCCCTGTGCCAAGACCCCACCGCAGGCCTCTCCTGCTTCTTCAACCCCGGCTGCTGGTGAGGAGGCTAAAGATACCCAGAGCAGCGATGGAACACGGATCGGGAGATACTGGGCAACCCTCCATGCACGGCACGTACCGGGGGTCACCCAAACGCGCCAGCAAGTGGCCAAGCCTGGAGGGCCGTGCTGGAGGGTCTGGGTGTAAGTGAGGCGAGACGCTCTCCGCAGCCAGCATCCCACTGGAGGTGGCTCCGCTCCCCTTCCTCTCTCCATGCCATTGGAGGAAAGTGCCCCAATGCTCCTGGGCATCGCCTGCTGCCGTCGCACCCCATTGTCCCCTCACAGGCAGAGGTGCGCACCCACGGACACCCACAGACACCCACGGGTCCCCACGGCCGCCCCCGCAGGCACTTACTGAGCGCCGCCACGGTGCCGGCCTCCAGCAACAGGCAGTCCTGGCGGCTGCGCGCCTCCAGCAGGGCGCTCGGCCCCGGCTCCTGCTTCCAGAGCAGCCGCAGCCCTTTGCTCAGAGCCATGGGAGCCGCCGGCCGCGGGCAGGAGGGCGCAAGGGTCCCGCTGGTGTCGCTGGCGCAGGAGCCGCACGGCGCGGCGCTCGGGGGCCGCCGGCAGCCTCTCCGACGCCCGACCCCGGTCCTGGCCGCTTCTCCCGGGCAGGCGGGCCAGGAGGGCGGCCGCGCCCCGCTGCCGCTCGCCGGTCACCTCAGCAGGCCCCCGAGTGCCTCTGCGGCGGGGGCGCCCAGCGCAGGGCGAAGGAAGCGGAGCGGCCCCCGCGGGCGGACCCGCCGCTGCGGCCGCCTCCTCGGGGAGCCCCGGCTGCGGCCGGCGGGGCGGGAGCGACCTTCCCCTTTGCTCTCCGCCTCTCTCTTCCCACCCACGGTAAACTTTCCAGAGTTAACTTTCTCCCTCTGGCTCCGCAGCTCCTCCTCCTCCGGCACAGGTAGGAGCCGCCGGCGGGGCGCTGCCCCCCGCCCTGCCCGCGGGTGAGGGGAGGAGCGGCGGCCGCGCTGTGGGCCCGGCGGGGCGCTGTGGGCCCCGGCCCGGCTCTTCTCAGCCCAGCTGTGCCCGGCCCTGCTCGCCCCGGCCCCGCGGTGCCGCTCCCCACCCCCGCGGGTGGCGAAGGTCGCCGTCGAGCTGCCGGGAGCGCGGCCGGCCCAGCAGCGCCTGGAGGCGCCGGAGCTGCTCCCTCTGCTGCCGCGGCTGCCCGGGGAGAAGCTGCGCTCCTTCCCGCTTCCTGCGGGAGCGGCCGCCCGGATCCCGGCGCCGCTCCCCGCTGGCACGGAGCTCCCCTCGGGGCTGCTTCCCCACTGCGCGCTGTCCCGCGGTAAAAAGAGCTTCGGGCAAAGGCACAGTGCACTTGTTCTGGTGTTGCAGGGTTCTCATCACAGTTCCCTAGTGAGTCTGTGCAGGGTGAGTGCTGTTTCTTTCCCGGGGTTCACCGAGGAGGAGTGCATTGAGGAGGTAGGCACAGGTACGCCAGTGTGTTCGGATGAGAGAAAAACTCGCTGTAATCTCTAGCAGAACATGTAGTCCTATTCATACACGGGTAAACCACGCAGAATTCTGTTGGTTTTTTTTTTTTTTTAACATCATGAATTATAACTTGCGTTAAGATGTAGAGAAAACTGCAAACTGTTATTGTTGTCTCACATTTACGTTGAAAGCGTCGGTCGTGGCTGTGCGCTGCCAGGTGGAATGTTACAGTCCCTGCTTACTTTGAACATGATGGAAAAAAACTGAAAAGCAGATACTGCGTTTCTGTCACACACATCTGGTTTATTTATTTTATAACCAGCAGTAATTCCGAAAGGAGATTGATTTTATATTTGTTTATGGTGCCTTCTGAACAAATCATTTTGAAAGGGTCTGGTATGGAAAGTGGGATTGGTGTTTGCATGGGGCTTCCCCCCCTGCCCCGATCCTAAACTTTGATTATAGTATGTAGGGTGAGATGAAAAGTGCTGGGTAAAGCAAAAGAAATTACCCAGAAACTGTAGAAATTAAGTGACCAGGATGAAAACAGCGAGACAGCACATAGCTCAAAGTTTGGGAGTGTTAGAGGATGTAAGAACATAGATTAACCATACTCAATTTTAAACAGGAAAGGGATTCCTTTCTAATAGCTACCCAATGTAAATGGCAGACCAAAAATCAGTTTATGTCTTTGACATCTTTCACTCTTTCCCTAGAGAAAAGTGCTCATTTGAGATTAAATACTTAAAGTATCGCTTAATCAGTGCTGCCCAAGAGAGTTGTGTCACATTACTTTAAAAAGTTGCCCTGGATCATACACTTATGTGTTTAAAAATAGCAGGAAAAAAACCCCGCTCTTTTTTTTTGTTTGTGTGTGTGTGTTTGTCTCTGCCTTTAAGGAATTATTCTTTACAGTCCCCTTTAAACTCCATCATGAGAACAAACTCTCACTGGGAGGACACAGGTACGTCCCTCTCTTGCCTGTGTTTTAACTCCTTAGTAATTTTTGTTGTTAGTTCTTTTCACTGTTTCCAAGAACACACAAGTTAGGATTGTTAATAAAAAGGTTACTGTCAGATTTATTGGGTAAAATACTGAAGAAAGGATTGGTGCACCAGGGATAGTATTTTTTTAGCACCTCAAATCATTATGAGGGGATAAGGATGTGAGAGAAAAACTCAGATGAAGGTGGCAAACTGGGAACCTTTAGCATTGTGTATGACAAAACACTGCTTCATAGGTGGCTCTCTGATTGAGTCTGTCCTAAACTCTTACAAACAGATCTCTTCAGTGTGTTCCGTTGCAGTACATCCACTCAAAAAGCAATCAGTCAGTTCATTAAGCTTTGTGTTAGAAAAACAAGCCTGAGAAAGCAATAATCAGAAAATGCTGACGAGTAGCAGTAAATAAACCCATTCCTTTTACAAACCTCCTTCACAAAGACTGACATCTAAATTTAGGGCTTGTATAGGAACCTTCCTCAATATACTGGGGATGTGTTCTTTTTGATAAGATCTTTTCATCTAACCAGACTGTGTTTCAATGCATGGAAGTCCATTTCTAAGGGAGAGTGTTGACACATCATCTTTTAGTGGACATTTGGAGTTGAGCTGTCTTGCTCTGGAACTTATGTATGTGAGTATTATGGAAGCATTAATTCCTGCAGTCATTTGAGGAGTCCCTCAGGTGAACTCATTCCCTCTTGCACAGCACTTGTTTTCACCCAGGCCATACACTCTCATTACCTCCTCAGCAATTTTTCATTTCATCCTCCTTTCTCTTTGGAGTTTTCCTTCCTTTTAATCTCCTGCCTTGACAATTTCATCATGCTAGCTTCTTTGCCCCTCTTCGCCCATCTTTGGTTCTTTATCACTCTTTCTACCTTTGAGCAGTCACAGATATTTTGCATTGCTTCCTGAATGTTCCCACAGCTGAAAAGTGGGAGGTGATCTGCTACTGCCCCTGCAGCTTTCAGCTGGGAGAAGCAACAGGTCGGTGGGCTCTCTCCACTATTTGGCATGTATAGGATAGTGGGACTGTTTTGGAGGGTAGAATATCTCTTGTCTGCAGCTGTGTCCCTTTGCTTACCTTCTCTCTTTCCAACTCCTTTTCCAGCTTCTGTCTTCGTTGGGGCAGGGAGATCCTTCTCCCTCTGTATCAGAAGGGGAGGGATCCTTAAAGTCTGATGATGTTGGCTGATTGTGGAACTATGTGAAATGCAGTTCAAACAAAATTGCAGCAGTGGTATGTTAGGGGCAGCCTCCATGGCAGGAAGACACAGGCTTCAGCTACTAAATCAAGTTCAGTTCCTGTTAACTTCTGTGGCATAAATTGTGTTGAAGACAATGTCCACCCTGTTTGTGCATATTTTCAAGCATTCAGCTGCTATCTCAGTGGTTACCTCAGTGAAATGTCTGAACACTTCTATCTTTTTCAAAGTCACTCCATTTGGTTTGAATTTCTAATCCCTTCTCCTCCCCAGCCCCTTGTTCACCTTGGAAGCATTGCTATGGATCATAATGACTCCTGCTCCTAAGTCCTTCTGGTAATGGGTGTTTCCAGGGTCTGGATAAGTGCCTCCCTGAAAAAGAGTCCTGCATGCCACCCTAGCAGGTGGCATTGTTTGTTTGTCTGAAGACCATCTGAAGAGGAACAACAGGGATGCTGCAAGACAGAGTTTAGAAGAACTGGACAGAGCAAGGAGTATTTAGCTTAGCTGTCTGCTCTCTGTCTGGAATAGCTGTGTGAACCCCATATCCTGGACTTTGGGGTATAGGATGGGTGTCCCTGTAGTATTACTTGTCTGTCTTTATGTACTGCTGAGTGAATTTTGCAATCTGGGGCTCTTCAAAAAGCTTTGGTGATACACTGTAGAAGCAAACAAAAGATACTTTTCTTTGTCTAATATTATGCTACTGAAATAGCTTTTTCGGTTACTTTTTGAAGCTCTGAGATTAAATATATGACGGCATTTCCTCAGGATTTTTGGCCACTTGCACATAGCCTCAGTGGTCACAAATTCCTCAGGAAATGTGTGTGTTTGCAAGGTCATTGAAAACAGTTTGGGTTTTGCCTTTTATGACAAACTTTTGACTTTAGCAAGTAAAGAAGAAATAGGGGAAATATCTCAGCATATTTTTTCCTGCACATGGCATTAAAAACAAGTAACTGCTGCTAATATGCAAAAACTTCCACTATGTTTCCACTTCTAGCTAACATTAGAATGGATTTTATTTACAGCTGAATTTGACACAGAGAACCATTTATAACTTCTAGGCTAAAGTGCTCAAAATGTTGCTCTGAAAGTACTGTGGGGTTTTAATGTCAACTCTTAACACTGTTGGTGAAATTGAGAGAAGAGCTTTCTATTCTGGTTGGTTACACTTCTCTTGGCCTAGTAAAGAACTTTGAGCGCAAAAGACATCTGGTACTTTGTTACAGAGACAATCCAATATAGTTTGAGCTAGGTCACTGTTACTCACCAACATCCACTGCATTTCCTCAAACATAACTGAAGAGCATGAGAAACATGAGGGAAAAATTAGTATGTTTTGTTTAGATTTTGACAAAGAACGTTTGACCTTGCCATGAATGTAAGAGATGCAGGGACATTTTCTTTGCTTCAGTTACTGACAATATTTTCAAATCTCTGCTCCCGTTTACAACCTTTCCTGACAAGCTCCCCTTATTCCTTGCCATTGGGGTCTGTGATCCTTACAACAGGAAAAAGAAACTTTTAATGCTACTTAGTCTGTATTGTATTACTCTTTAATCGATTATTTGGAAGGGGAACGTGGGTGTGTGGGCTCAGACCTGAGCTTCTGGTTCAACTGGAGCTAAACATATGTCTGACTTTAGGTATATCAGTAGCCTAAATCTTGCAGCTCTTTGCTTGGGTGAATAAACTTCCTTCTCAAGTGAATAAATAGTGCAGGTCTGGCTGCTCAAGGTGGTTGGACTGGAAGCAAACTAGCTTTAGGCTCAGACTGAGTCAGGGTCTATCTGGCTGCAGGCTGTAGCTCCAGATTGGCAGAAGATTGGGCTGTGAATTCAAGTTCTTGAAGGTGTAACAGGAGTGGTTGAGAGATGCTCTGGTGAAGTGCTAACAGTTTTAGAAATGCTGCTAATGAAGAACTATGTCGCTGGGAGGTCAGTGGAATTTCTCACCTCCTCTTCCACCTATACTTTAACTCTGTGTGATAAGTAAAAGAGGGCTCTCTGGAGAGGCAGATCCACTGCATTCACAGGCCTTTTTTTATTAAGAGACTATTTTCAGTAACAGCAGCTGTTTTAAAGCTTAACATTCTTCATCCCAAAACTATGTGCAGAAGAGCAGCACTAGTCAGATGACATTTATTTAGGCAGTAATAGTGACCAGACAACCAGATAAAATTTTTATTCTTTCTTCTAGACTGACATGCTTATGATTAGTTGTAGGTATCCTTTTCTTATGCTCAAAGGACTACGAAGCCACAGAGTTTTCCACTGCTTCTTGCCTCATTTTCTGGAACTCCTGATAGGAAAAACAAAATGCTTAATAAAATAGAAAATTTGAATTTAGTGGGCTGCTTAATATCTGCACAGGAAGAGTTGCAGCAAGTATGCTGGAAGCTTTTCCTCAGTGAGCACATACCTCATCATCAAAAATTGTGCACGCATCTCTTGCTTATCAACAGTAAAAGCAGAGTTTACTGGTTACCCCATACCAAGGGATATAGATTTGATGAGGCAAAAGAAATGCCTTCCTTTTGTCCATGAATCAGCTGTGAAGAAAACTCCAGGAAGAGGCAATCCCACATTGCCAGTTATGGCATTTCAGCAGTACATAGTAGCCATCATCATCACAGATGGTGTGACACTGGACTGCTGGAAGAGACTGCCTGCAACAAAGTGATTCCTATCTTCATTCTTAAATAAGAATTTCACTATTCTGTTGGTGCTCCATATCTGTATGAGGGAAAACCAGAGTTTTCATGGTTGTTCAGAATCCTTTAAGTTTCATTGTCTGTTGAGATGTTGTAACTAGACAGAGAGAAACAGGTGAATACAAGAGTGGACAATGCACAAACACAACAGAAAGCTGATTATGATTCTGACAATTGATCTGAAAACTAAATAATTTAAAATGATAAGACACCCCCCCTTGTATATTTAGAGTAACCAAATCATAAAAAAATCAGGAAAGTCAAGGACAAAATGCAGTCAGGCAAGTGACAGCAGGACTTTATATGTTTCTGGATAATTTTGATGGTACTCTCTATTTATTGAGGAAAATGTTAATTTTTGATCCCTCTTACTATGATTAATTTGTAAATGAATTCTGTTAACATAAAAATCTTTAGTTATTTTGTCCTATTTGGTAACACAGACTATGCTTGAAAAAACAAAGGAGCATACAGGGTAGATGAGACCTAAAATGAGGCATTTAGAAATTGGGGGGGTGGGAAGAGAGGACAAACAGAATGGCAATTCCATGTTCAGTTCATAACTAATGAATGTTAATTCATTTAAAGCTTATTGAACTCTAGTTTGCCCTCAGTGGGATCAGACATTCAAGGGACAGTATCTTTTATGAATTTTCTGTGTGTAAACATTAGTGGGAGTTGATTAAACATAATAGGACATGTTAACTGAGTTTATGTCCAGTGATGGCTATTTACAGCTGTAGTATTTTATAACAGGATTTTGTTAATGAGATGAGCACATGTTCTGTGTTAACAGAAATGTATATATATAAACCCAGTGGAAGCTTATATCTTAAAGTTCTCTCACATTTCAGTTCTGTTTTTTTTTTTTTTTCTTGTATATAAAACACAAAGCTAAAGTAAAACTAAGGTGGTTTGGTTTTGGTTTTTTTTTTTTTTTTTTTTTTGGTGAACAAAAGTGAAAGTTGGACATAAACTGTCCATTTAAAAGTTTCAGATTTATTCAAGTATTTGAATGAAAAAAAAGGGGTTCAAATAGTTTTCTATTTGGAGAACACCTCTTTAATACAATCAAATCAGCCACCTCACAACCAGTACCACCATCCTACAACTACTGAGAAAAACCTTACATCTCTGGAATGAGTAGGTTAATTTCTCCGAAATCTGAAATACAATCCAGAATCTCAGCTGGTACATCAAAATTCAGTGGGAACATTCCCCAGGTTCAAGATTTGGGATTTATTTGCTGTATCTATCTTAAGATTCAGAATTTCTAGTTAATGCCTTTGATAATGGACTACTGGTTGTATGCCAGATACTAACCCACATAGCAAAAAGAGTCATTCAGTCACTGTCTAAAAGGAACACAAAATGTCTTGCATGCATAGATTCACTCTTCTGTGATCAAATGTTCAACATTTTTTCCATTTGAGTTGTTTCCAGTACAGCATATGTGGTGCTTTTAAAATGGAGTTAGGCTTCTTTCTCTCATTTCATTTTATAAACAGATGCTTTGTGGTGTCATGCCTCCCCATGCTTTAGAAAGCCCTATCCATTAATTTTCAGATTTAGCAGAGATTTCAGACCAAAGAGCAAGGGGAGCAAGAGCCAGAGTAAAAATACATTCCTGTGAAGGAAGAGAACATATTTGTTTACCTGAAAGATTGGGGGTTTGGTCTTTTTTCAACTGCTTTTTGTAAAGTTTGAATGGTATTGGGCAATAAATCTCAGGTGTTCTTCTGCTTCTCAGCAGCTTCATGGCAAGATAACTTAGACCGAATAATTTGAAAAGACAGTGAATGTGAACTAGTTCAAATCAGTAGTTAATGGAGTTCCTCAGTATGCCACCAGTGTTGAACTGGAGAAGGCTAAATAAGAACTAAAATGGTAAAATAGAGCAAACTGGCTAAGGAGTCAAGCTATTTCACAGCCCCATTTATGGTGAAGGCAGAGTGAATAGCATATGTTTTTCTTGAAAGGAAAGGAGGACTGCAGAATGAGGTGTTATCTCTGTCAGTGCTGCTGTAAAGGGGTAGCTGACAAAGCTCAGTGTGTGAATGAGGGGAACAGAAAAGAGAAGAACTGAGGGAATACCAAGGTTCAAAGTAATTTGAACAAACCTTTTGGTATGTTACATTATTCCTAATGCACCAGTTAAATCCACAGACTGTGTGTATGTGCAAGCTAACAAAATTTTTTAACTCATTTGCAGACTACTGTTCTTTTATTTTCCGCTCTAAATATGCGTGTGTCTCTGGGTGTGTTTATCTCAAAAGTTACCTGGGTGAAAGGAAGGTGAGAAACCATCTTCCTCTGTAGGCTGTGCTGAATTCCTAGGACATTTTCTCACTTTCAGCCACCATTACAGACACCCCAGCAGCACCAGCAACCCGGGAATGCTGCTGTGCATGGGAAGGGGTGAGCACAGAGGGTGGGCAGGCCAAAATACTATCAGCAGTTTGGTAGGGAGGGGGCATGTAGTGGAAAGACCTTGTGTGGGTGTGGCTGGAAAAGCTCAGCAAAGCTGTGGCTTTGGGAGAAAACCGGCTAATGTCATCCCTCTGAAGCCAAGAGTGAGAGCCCTTCTTCTGCCACAGACCTTGTCCACTAGGATTCAGCTCGTGCAATGTGTTTGCTGCTGCTGTTGTTGTTACCTCTACATCAGTAGCTCTTTGGATTGCCTTTCTTGCTGGCCTCCTGTTACCCTTCCTCTTCTCTGTCCCTCCCCGTTTCATTCTCTGATGCTTTTTGCCCAGTTGGTCCACTGATGGATGGATTCTGTAATCAGTGACCCTGACACCTAGAGCTATTGCAATTACTTCCTGTGTCTTTTAAAAAGGTGGGTGCAGTGACAGATTTCCTGTGCTGAGAGTACAGAGTAGCTATCTTGAATAATGTTCCGTGCATATTTTTGTGGGAGTTCAGCAGAATTCTCTCTTTACTTATTCCAGAAATTTGAAATAGACTTTGTCAGATCTTGGAGATTTATTGCAAACTACATGGAAAGGCCAGAACCAGTGCAGATCCTTTCCACATGGAAACACTGATGCATAGTTTATAGTCTGCCTGAATAAAAGCAGAGATGCTCTGTGAGTTTAAAAATGCCTCTGGGAAGTCAGATTAACTAATCTCAGTTTAATTCTATAAACTGCTGCTCAGAATGGATGAGTCAGGATACAACATATTGGAGAGAAGTCTTTATGACTACTTTTAAGCAACCTGCTGCTTTAAGAAGCACATCTATGCAGGCTGATAAGGGTGAATGCATTACTTTTTGTTTATCTGCACTTGAACTAATAGCCTAATGCTGGCTGTTGGGTTGAATTTAGTGGTGGCTGGAGTCCCATAGGAGAAAAATCTAAGGTATTCTGAGACAGATTTCTCAGAATGTTTCCTTACCATGCCAGAAGTCAGCTACACTCACACTCAACACCTCCTCTCTGCCTCGGGGCCAGCAGCTGTCTAGCACAGCCTCTGTGGCAAAGCACAGGGCAGAACTACTTTGCTTTCTAAGATCTCAGCTGAGGTGAGCTGAGGTGTCATTGCATCCTGGGCCTGAGATGGAACCAGACAGTGACAGTGCACATCTGTCCTGTCTTTCTCCATGTGCAGAGTTCATCAGCAGACCTGTGTGCCACACACACCCAGACCCAGCCAGGATTCAGCAGTGCACCTGAGCTGATTCCTGTTTCCTGGCTCCACAGCAATGAGAAACAGCCCAGGGCCTAGCTGCTGGTGTCTGCTTGGGCTCCCTTGTGAACATCCACTACAGTGTTTACTTGTGGGTTGGGGTTTGGGTTTTTTTTCTCTGTGACAAAAAAATTCCCTTCAGGAAGGGCTGTTTCATTTTACTATTTAAAAATGGCTTAAGACCACTAGTCATTTTTATTAGATTCTAACAGTAGGTAATTACAATATGAACTCCTTGCTCATGGCAGCTGTGCCAGACAGCACCTACAAACAACTCTTACTCTAGGAGCAGCCACTCAATCCCCTGTGAAACCACTGCAGTCCCTGTAAGTTCCCCTTTTTTAGTGATAATTTTACAGGACATTCAAATAGATCCCAAATCCTGCAGCCATCCTGCAGGCTTATTTTGTAGTATAGGAGTCTGTGGATAGCAGCCTCCTCTTACTGATTGTCAATTTGGTTTAAATTTGGAAGACATTCATGAACAGTTGCATTGTGGATTTATTTGTTTGGGAGTTTTTTTTGGATGTTGTTTCCTTTCTGCCAAGCATTAAGACTGTGGTTGCAAGCAGCAGATAGACTGGCACAAGTTGTTACTAATGCCAAACAAGCATAAACATGCTCAAAGTAGGGAAGAAGTGTTCTAGACTTACCTCCTTCCCAGAGGTTTGGGAAAAAAGTCCTTGCTTTAAGTTTGGTAGGTCCAATTTGTAACCCGGTAGAAAAGTGTCACTACTTAAACAGAGAAGACACATGAAGAGTTTTCTTACTCCTCACTTTTCTCTGCTGGCATAACCATCTGGAATGGTACAGTCCTGGTGAGTGCATTCAGATGGGAATCTTCTGGGGCAGCGTGTCAAGCTCAGCAAATCCATCCCATCAGCAAGCAGCCTAGTTTTTATTTTCCTTCTATATTGCTACAGATGCTATGTTTAAGTTTTCACTTCTCTCCCAGCTGTTGAATTTTTAAACAAAATCTTTACTGAGTTTAAAAATACGACTCAACTAGTCAGGAACTAGTCAACAGTTAGAAAAATTACCCTCACCCCTGTTTGGCCCTTACTTTTGAGGCAGCTTTTCCTTTTGCAAGAGTTTAACTTGATGAGTTACTGGATACACCAAACTTGACAAGATTCTGTGTCTGGCTTGGCATTTGATTAAAAATAATAACATGTAGATAGATGAACACTGGGATAAACAGCATCACTCTCTCATTTTGAGCTTTGTTTCCAGCTTGCCATTGGACATAATAGTGACATGTTTAAAAACCCCAACCAAACACAAAGTTTGGATTCTCACATTTTAAGGGACTTTAAGAAATGCCAGTAGATATTTCAGGTTCATAGTACAGCTGTGAGTGTTGATAGTATTGTAAGGGGGTGCTGTGCTTACCAAAGCCCTCACAACACTCATACAATGGCAAGAACATACCAGCAATGACCCCCTCCTGCCCTACAGCAGATACAGGGTCTCAGAGATACCAACAAAGTGAATGTAGTGCAATGTATGCCAGAAGTGCAATAAATTTTCATGGGTCCAAAAAGGTCTTGATGAGCAGGCAATGCACAAGGATCATATGGGAGCAGGAAGATACTCTTCCTCCAAAACATGAAGCAGAAAAGTGAATATAATGAAGTGATACATTAAATCTTTTCATTTAATAGGATGAAGAGATCAACTTTTATCTAGATTTACAAACATTACAAAGAGTTTGGGTTTCTTGAACTGTGTCTGAAATGGCAATATTATTTACAAATTATTTTACATAATTATTATTCCAAATAATTAATAGTCCTAGAAACTGCTACTACTCCTCATACGAAGGGCTATAGAGTACAACAGCTAGTACCTTAAGAAACCTAAATCTTGATATAATTACAGATTGAATGAAGGCTGATAAATATTTAGATTTGCCATTGGAAGTACTGTTATATTTAATATCCAGTTCCATCGACAACTGTATTTGTTTTGTTTTTTTTTAAACAGGCTGATTTTCTTCAGATATGCTGTTATAAATGGTCACAAATAAAAGGCTTGTCTTGTCTTCCAGTTTATTACTGCCCTGTTTTCAACCCCTTTATCCTCTCCTTTGGTATCAAAAGGAAGAGAGCATGTTCTTTACAATCCTCATTCTATAAACTCCAGTCTGCTGTCCCACTATTTTTGCATTTCCTGTGAGTGACCAAACTCATTAGTCATTGAGGCATCACATAATCACACAGGTGGGTGTGGGGGGATGCTCTGACAAGCAATTTAATAGGGACAGATCAATAACTAAGGTCAAATAACTAAAATACAATTCAAAAGAAACCAAACCACTTAATACTGTTTTTTAAAAAGTCCCCACAATCTTTTTATATTTTCTGTTATTTTAAAAATCCTACTCTTTGTTGTTCTTCTAAGATAACCTCTAACAAACCTCTTGGAGCTAGCAACTTAATGACATCTTTAGAATTACATACTTTTTAGGAAAACAGTTCATCAAATTTTGGGGGTTTTGGGAATGACATTTCACAAGACTAAAAACCACTGAAGAGTAGCAATTTTAGATTTAGATCTACTGAGATTTAATTGCAACAGAAGGCAATGTGAATTAAAAGTGACCTTGAATTGAAAAATGTGTGCTATGACAAGTTTATCAGCAAATGTATTTTAAAAATGAATAGTTGTTGAAGATGGTAGGTATAAAAGGAAAACTAAGGGTAGCAGAAGTCTATTGTTAACAGAAAATAATAAGTATTACATGCAGTCTTCCTTCAGCCCCAACAGAAAACTGTGACATACAAAAATGTATTTTAACAGAATATAGCCACAGGTTAGAATAAGGGAAGAACAATATTTAGTAAAAATGAGAAAGCTGGCTTCAGATAGACAGGATCACTTCAAAGAAACTAATAAATCCTATTGTGAAGCAAACAGTTTTTAAACCTGTAAATGAGAAGAACCTAGAGTGCAGAAAGTTCAGCAGGAAGGCAGTAAGAATACTAGCTGGAATCTGAAGGAACACAAAAAAATTAGGATAGTTTAAGAAAATCTGGCTAATCAGGAAAGATTAAAAGGCCCAGAAGATTAAAAATAGGCAAACACATTCTTTATAAGACAAGGAAATTAAGCCAGTCTAAATTAAATACTGCAAAATCTCAGAGTCACAACTCGTGTGCAAAGAGTCATGGGAGAAAAAAAAAAGGGAAAACCAGCTAATCCAAGTTATGACTCAGATGTTCTTTAAAACACCATGGGTATAACTGACATTGCCAGTTACGTGACAGAATGGGTGGATTGGTCACCAGCCAGTCAATATATTTCTAATTCTGTAAGGTTGCTTTTGTTACGGTTGCTTAGACAGGAAAAAGGGTTTTTTCTGCTCAAGTGGTGACCTCAGGTGTTAGCAATAATTTTATCAGAAGAGTTATAGGAAAGTACATGAAAAAAAAGCAGTGACCAAAGACCCCCCCCGCCCCTTGCCAACTAACTGGCCTCTGCCGGTGCACGTGCATGTCCTCATGGGAAGTCCTACAAAAAGCAGAAGCACCAGTGGCAGGACACCTGCCTAGTGAATGCTCCCCTTGCTGCTGGATTGCACTTCCTGAGCCTGTGGAGGGAGTAATTTTGGCCAGTCCAGACTGGCAGAGAGTCTGGTGCATGTCAAACTAAGCCACCGCACAAGAGATGCATCTCCTCCTTTGTGAGAGTTTTCTTTACAAGGCTGTTAGTCTGAATTCCTTCTAAGAGCCTCAACTAGACTAATTTTGGTAGCAGTAAAATTGATGATTTAATTAGGATTTACAGAATCTAGTGTATGTTATGGTAGTACTTTCTCAATTATCTTCTGACAAAACAGGAACTGCTCAGGAGTGTAAAAATTTCCATACTTATGTAAAATTAGGACTTATTGAAGAACTCTCTAATTGCAGTCAACAGTACACTTCCAAAACCACACCCTATAACAGAGTCTACTGCTGCAGTCTAATTCCATGTTGGACTGCAAACACGAAATGCAGGTATCCTTCCTCTCTGTACAGCTACATTTTATTTTAAAAAAATGGATGTAGTTGCAGTAACAGAATAAGCAATTAAAGTATAAAGTTAAACCCAAGAGCTTGGGCAGTTGATGTCTTTTATGAAGTCACTGGGCTAATGCCAGTGTTTGGCTCTCCCTGGAAGGAAAACATAAGCCAGGAAACAGTAGTAAGGCTGTGGATGCTGCAGACTAATTATTCAGCTATGACAAACAAAACACAGGAGAGCACTGCTCAAGCCTTGCACTAACTTGCTATTTCTGTTTTATGACTACATCTTTAGTGTGCACATTTTCTGTTACCCCCAACCCATGTAATTAAACTCTGCCACTATACATGTCTAATTTAAAAAACAAATATCAAAGACAATCAAATTTCTATTCTGGGTCAACACCATGCTGACACAAAGCCAGGAACACACAGTAGCACTGTGCTCTACTACTTATTTGCAGTCAGGAGGGTTCCATCAGCCATGAGCTGGACTGACCTGAATAAAGAAAGCTTACAACATATGCGTAGCCTTTGCTGGTTTGCAGTCACTAGCACTATTATACATCCAGTTGGGATGCCTGCTTTATGGAAGACACACAGATGCTTCCTCATTCCTCAGCTGGCCCATGTGTAAGCTGGTGAAAAGCTACAGGGAGGATTTGCCTCATACTACATTCACCCTGTTAAAAACCAACATGATGATTTAAAAAAAAAGGATAAAATAGTCTGGTGGATATACATAAATATTTATTATCAGTTTAACTTCATTTTACTAGAAATCTTTAAACAGTTTTTCTTTTTTTTTTTTCTTTTTTTTTTTTGCCAAAATGTTGCATCTGACACAGTTGCTACTGTTATAGCTCCCCTGCACTAAGAATGCAGAGCTTACACTTAAGATTCCAAAACAATCTATTCAAGATAAAGAGCTTTCAACTTTAGTGCATATGGAACTATTTAAGGATTGGTAAAAAGAACCCCCTTCCCCCTCCCAAATGAAGAGTCTGTTACAAAGAGATTTCATTACCAAAAAGTGAATATACAAATGCTAAAAAAATGCTGGCTTGAAAAAGTGATTTCAGAATTTACTGTACATATTGTAACAATTTATTATATAAGCTGCTTCTACATGCAAGCAGATCTTACATTTGGTGTAAAACATTTATACACATTCTTTACAATTTGTACATATTTAAATGGCTGTATCAAACAACACTGCACTATGGAATTTTGGAAGCAAACTAAAATTGGGAGGAGAAAAAGACAAGGTTTATAAAAGGTGAACAAAATTCGTGACACTAAGAAGCATCTAGACTTAGGCCTAGTCTGGCTTGGTTTGGTTTCAGGTTATTCAGGCAGACCCAGATTTTCCTTCTAGCACAGAAAAGTAACACCAATGCAAAACAGAGTAAGGCAACTATTGAACTGGCAGAATGTACCCGTCACTTAGAATGGCTTATTGGTAAAATGCCTTTTTAGTTGGTTTTTTTTTTTTTTTTTAACTAAAATATTTATTTTCTAGGCACATTTTAGTAGAAACTGTGTTTTGGCTTTCCTCCTTGCCTATGGCAAGAATTTAATTACTGTACTTGGTGCCCATTCTGAACAGAGTTGGTGGTGGCTTTTTTTGGTTTGATTCTGTGAAAAGCCAAGGCCTCAAATGGTATTTCAGGAGTATTGAAGAGGATACTGAGTCACTTGATAAAAGATGATGATCAAAGAGCAGTTTGTGTAATAACTAATGATGTTATTCAGTACTTTTGTCACCTTTGAGTTTGCATTAGAAGGCAACAAAAAGTTAACCTGAACCAACAGCACACCATACTACTACACGAAGACCTGAGCTTAGCTGGAATTTGGGGATGTCTACTAGTTGGGGTTAGATGTGGCACTGTTCCCTCTGCTGAAACACTACAAACTGTCAGAGGGGAAGCTGGCCCTGTACAGCACTGAGAAACACCAGTGCCTTATGGCATAACATTGGGGGTGTCAAAGTGCTGGTATGGAAAACTGTTTTTCACACTTTCCTGAATGGCTCGTTCTTTGTCTGTACTTTGTCTTCTTACACAGTGCATAGTGAAAAAGTGAGCCTGACATAAGCTCTGAGGTGGTATGCCACAAGAACAAGATTTAGTTAGAAGGAAAAAGAAGAGAGGGAAGAATGATTTATATTTACCAGAAGTCATGCTGGGAGCAGGATGCCATGGCTGCATATGGGAAGCAAAACTTAAGAACAAAGCGTTCATTCAGGAGATATCACAAACATGTGCCAGAAACTTACATGAATATAATTCCTCCTGGTTACTGAATTGCTGGAGAGCCCAACTGAATATAATGAGTATTAGGTCATTTTCTTAAGTTTGTCTGCTTTCCCATTAAAAAAAAAAAGCTACAAATGTGTCACTCTGGTGTTGATGCAGAGTTTTTGGAATAACATCTGATAGACAAGTCTTCGTGAAGTCCATGGCAACATATCAGTTTGATAATTTAGATCCCTATAACTGACAGCATTACCCAGCTGTTGTTATTTAAATAATTATATAAATGGAAGAGCTTTCAAGACAGGAGAGCCTTATTGTATGATTTAGGCTGATAAAGTAAAATTTGAAATAATACTTTTTTAACAACTGATTCTTGTTGGTTTGGGGTTTTTTGCGATTTTTTTTTTTGCAAAGGCTAACAAGTTTTTATTAGCATTGCCCCCACATCAGAAAAGCACTTTGGAGTTGTTCTGTATTGTTGAATACTCCTTATTCTCTACATCACAGGAAAGCGGCTGAGTGCCTGCCTCAGCTTCTGTGCAATCTGAAACAAAGAAACAGAAGATATTTAATATGTAGTTGCTTTACACTGTGCAGGAATATGATTGCAGGCTAAGAAATTAGGTGTTCCCTCATGTGATAAAAAACTGCAGGCATTACTGCAGGTTTTGTGTATGCAGGACTCTCAAAACTTTCCATTATAAAGACTTCACATACATATACTTTCTGCCTTGTTAATTTGGTACTTTCACTGCTCCAGTTGTGTTGGAGAAAGCATTGTAGGCAGGGCTGTTATTCTGCCTGTCTAGCACTGCACTGCACCAGAGAGCTACAGAAACAAAGCCAGATTTTCCAGGAAACCCACTTCCCTGCTGAAGCAAGGCTGAAACATCAAAACAGAGCTCCTGTGCACTCCCCACAGTTCTCATGGTAGCCATGACCCCACACATGAACATGTACTGAGGGAGAGAGCATTAGTAGAAGGAAACTGGTGAGGCTGCAACCAGAAGGATTGAAATAGACTGCACAAGAGGCTGAATGACGGTAAGGGGCAACCTAAGCCTAACCCCACCAGATGTTTCAAGGAAAGTAAGCAAATGACCTGATGGGGGACCTACAGTTGTCATCCACTGAAGATACCTCTGAAGCTTCACTGGCAACTTTCATGGCTGTGAAGGGGCACCAGTTACTCATGAGACTCCTTTTAGTGATAGAAGTCAGGCTGCAGCACATTCAAACCCAAATGTTTTATCAGCATATCACATTAGAAAGCTTGTTCTTGGTTTATTTTTTAGAAATCACAAAGGATTCATGCATGAGAACATTGTCAAATAAGAACTACAGTGGTAGGGAGAGTGCTCAGATTTAAAATATTTAATGTCACCTGAAACATTCCTGTCCCTCCTGCCCCACACTTGTATACATCCGACTTTAAATCACAAAAGCTTCCCTTCTCACTCCCATCCTATGGAGGAAAGTTTTGTTGAAATGTTTTATTGTTCTGTTCAGTGCAGCAGAAGGCCTGTAAGCAGGCCTTGTTTACTACACATCGGAGAACTAAAATTCTTTGTAACCCTAGTACCAGCATTGGGGGGAAGAAAAAAGTCAAGCCATCAACAATGTGGTTTCTGAACAGTGGTTCTTAGTTCTCCTGGATTAATTGTAACAATCATGTACATAAGACAATATCTATAGGAAAATATTTTAACTCATTCTTTCAGTTCTTGGGTTTTTTTACAATTCCTTTTACAATTTTTTGTACAACTCTTCAAATATGTGCTCTGTGGGAGCATGGATTAAAGCCTGCATT
The DNA here is from genome assembly GCF_023055355.1 of Agelaius tricolor. NCBI lineage: Eukaryota > Metazoa > Chordata > Aves > Passeriformes > Icteridae > Agelaius > Agelaius tricolor. Next base: position 53,945,592 of record NW_027269261.1, read on the forward strand.
TCCTATAAAAGCAGCAGCACAGTACATGCCAAGCCAGCAGTGCTGAAGCCCTGTCCCTTACCGTTTCATAGAACTGCGCCTGCTGCTCCAGATAGAGACGAATGACGCTGTTGTAGTCATAGATCCGGTTACTGTGGAAGTGATTCATCTCAGCTGCAAGCAGACCCAGGAGAGAAATTATTTAACAGAAGCATTTATAATTTGGAAGAGTTTCACTCAGTTCAAGTTAGTTACTCCTTAGCAAGCTCAGTGTCCATCCCTGCCAGCAGGGGAGGACTGTTCTCATGCTTCCACAACCTGTTCTGCTTACAGCACTCAAGTTATAGTGGAATTATTTGCCAGATTGGTAGGGGGTCAATTACACACCAACCTGGGTGCTTCCTGGACAAAGCCAGGTTCTTGTATTATAATACTCAGGTGCACAAAGATTCGATAAAAAATACAAGCAGGGCTTTCTTCTACTGAGGTAAATGTTCCTTCCTGAAGGCTTTCCAACAAAATTTTGGCTTGGACATTCAGATTTCCAAGGGTATAGATATTAAATTGTAAGCCAACAGCTTACGGTAAATACTTAGCTCAACAAAAAAGATACAACCAGTAGTGTGTGACTCCTTCTTGACTCATGCTGTTTCAATAGATACCTGAGAAACAGTATTACTGAATCTGTAACACCTTACCTCAATTTCTACATCTCAGATCACAGCTTATGGCTGAAAGAAGTTTTAAAATATATTTTGGGATATCAGTGGAGGGAGAAGAAATATGCTACATTGTAAAAGTCATCCTAGAGGTCTCTTCCACAATTACCACACATAAAACACAATCCTCTTGCGTCACTGTGACTAAGAGGAAGGAGATGAGGAGTTTTCTTAGGAGATGAGGTTGTTTTTAAAATCAATTTTGTGTGCTGCTCTGACTTCGTCACATAATATATCGAGTACTCTTGTCTTTAAATCATCTAAAAATGATGCAACCCCCTCAGTAATGAGTAATCTCATTGAAGTCAGTAACAGGATGCACTTAATGGCTTGATATCCTGCAGGATTGAGCCCTGACTACTCACTTCCCCAGTTTTTCTAGTGCAGTGTGCTGCACCTTATATTTACAACACCTCTAACCGAAAGAGGAAAAAAGATCATTCAAAAAACATCCAGGAAATAAAGATCTTATCCAAAAGAACACGAATCTCAGCTGGGAGATGGATTCATGTCTGACTAAACTAAAAGTCAGAAAAACACTTCTGCTAATGATCTGCTTCTTGCACCAGAGTACATGCTTTTAATTTGAGACATTACTTTCAAATCAAAGAATCAGCCTGGGGAAGTTGTTTTGGGGTTTTTAAATTGCATTTTCAAAATATGTGTCTTTTGCAATAGCAATGTGAGATTAAAAAAAAAAAAAGGGAGAGGCAAAATAACTGCAATTTAGAAAAATCTAAGCAGGTCACAAAAAAGCCCCCACAAATAACCCATGCCCAGATTTTATTCCTGGTAGCAAAAGATTTTCTTTCAAAGTATGCTGCTTAACAGAAGTCCTTCAGAGGTCTACAACACTGCCATTTAGCTCAAAATTTGGTTTACCTTGTAGTGCATAAGCCATGGTGCTCACACGTTTCACCATGTTCTGTTTGTCTTGTGGCGTTATTTTACTGGTTGCAACTAACTTGTCACTTTCCTTCACTCGTTCTATTGCTCCCTGTAGAAACCAAATGCAGAAAGGTTAAAAGAGTAGTCAACTTAGGGGTGTTCATAGTAATCTAAAATGCCACTAGCTACATTTTGAGTTTGCATTCAGTACACATATGTACACAAAATGATCGATTCTGCCTTCTCACATTTTCATCCAAAGTTTGTTATTTCACTTTATTGATTCCAAGAGTCCTTGCAAAAAGTGACTTCAAACATAGGCATGATCAGACTCATCAGCAAATTGAGTTTGGTACAGGCAGTAATACACAAGAATATATACAAAAAGGACAAATGGAGCAAGTTTCAAATTACAGATTACCAACGTAACTGACATCCAAAAGCTTGTAGAACCATCTTTGCACATTTTACAAGAGAAGGCAACACAACACTGTTTTTCAAGAGACTACAACTCAATGCAAGGAATAGCCATTGATTCAGGAAAATTCTCGAGTCACATAGATAACGAGCATAAAAAGATATGCTTCCCCTACACAATGTTTTTGTGCCAAACAACATGCAAGAGAATCTATTTACATATCTCTTGGCAGTAGGCTTATGTTTCAAGTTTTAAAAATATTTCTTCTCCTTTTTTGGTATTTCCCCCCAATGATTCTGTGGGATGAAGGACTGCAAATGTCCTGAAAAAAGAATACACACATCTGATATGCTTTTCTTTGTTGCTCTTAGAAGTATATTCTTATGTTCTTGTTCTATACATTTAACACTTCAAGTGATCAAAAAAAACCTAACCTCACATATTTGTGCACTTGTTTTAATACTTCACAATATTTAGTTTCCTTAAATACATTGCAGCAGACCATAAGGAAAACTCCAAAACAAAACAGAATATCCAAAACTATACACTGTGGCTTTTGTATTACAGAGAACAAAATGGTTGGGTTTTGTTGCTGATATTTTGTTTGGGTTTTTTCCCCCCCAGAAATGTTAGAGCTCAGCTCTGATCTCTGGGTTTTGATATTAAAGAAACTTCAATGCAGTGCATGATTATTTATCACATATCAGCAAGCCAGCCACACAAGTGTCCACAAGTTTTCCTACAATACTCGTATGGTTTTATTATCAACTATCACATAAGACTCAAATATTACTAATTTACACTACTGCTATTCACCCCACTGGGAAATGAAGTCAACCTGAAGAAAATCATGCTCTACTATGGCAGAAAGTCATGATATTCCTGAGAGAAATTCTAGTTTTCCTTCCCTCTAAGTACTTTTTATTTTAAAAATCAACACACTGGTTTCACAGAAACTTCCAGTGTTTCAGCAGCAGGGGCCAGGCTGCTGCACAAATGCAAGGTAACATACCACCCCTTTTGCTTGTGTCCCCACTGCCCAGCCCTTAAAAAGAAAGGCTCATCACATACCTTATGAGCTGCTATGATATCAGGGAAGCAACCAAGAAATCCCTTATATTCATGATTTGTTTCCATCAAAAAGTGAAGATCTTTCTTTGGCTAATAAACAAAGCATAGTCGTAAGTAAAAGTATCTGTGGCAAATTAACATCATAGAAAAGAAACTATGATGCCAAGAAAGGGCAAGGGGGAAAAAAGGGAAGGAAGCAATCAAGAAAAACCAAACCAAAATATTAATTGTTTATGCAAGTTTTTCATATATGAAAAGGGTTTTTTAAAAAAGATAAGCTTTTTAGAGTAAGGCACTGAGCATCATTGTGCAGATGCCTCTGTTCTTTTAACACTAGCTCATGAAGTGATGGGGTTTTGCCTTTTCACCCAAGAAGAGTTTCCAGTGCAGTCTCTCATTACATATACAAATATGTACATGCACAGGTGCATCTCCTTAGGTGTCAAAGTGGAAATTTCAGACTCAGCCTTGAGATAAAGAGGATCTGCATTTTTGAGACTTTAAGTGTAACATGCTAAACATCAATGTATGTCTTGAATACCAATCAAGGTTTATTTAAGCCAGATTTTTACTAAAGCAGGCAACTGCATGTAAAGCCAATGGAGCAGGTTCAGTACACAGGTATTCCCCCACATGGAGCAACAGCAAAATCTGGATCCTGTAGATATTTGGGGAATGCAGAGGGAAGGCAGAAACTCTGTCCTTGATTAAATACCATTCTTTTGTATCAGTAATGAAGACAGTTCACAGAAACAAAAAAATGAACACATTTAAAGACCAAACAATCATTTTAGTATTTAAGAAACCAGAATGTGGGCTTTCTGACCAACAAAAATGCTCTCTCATCACATTCCCCCTGACCTGACACAGAGTAGAAAAGAAGATGATAATGCATTTAAAAGTATTAATAGCAATTTAATTGGTCTATAGCACTATCAGCTGTGTTTTAATCAAAGAGGAAAAAAGAAAAGTCAGAAGAAATCCAAACAGGTGCTATGTTTGTACACACTATGCCATTGCATTGGTAATACTCCTACCTGATCCGCTACAAGACTGGCAATTTCTTCATAAGTTTTCCCTGCTTCTGTTATTGCTCCATTGAGATCAGATTCTCCTAGAAGTAAACATCAGTGTTCAAATTACAGTAGGTCAATTACAACAAGAAACTTGCCTTGATTCAAGGCAAATTTATAAAACAGTCTATTTACAATAATAAATAGCTAGCCATCCTTTTATAACCAGCAGAAATAATGAATTTTTTAAAACATTAAAGGAGGAAAACTAACGATCTTGTAGAAAATTAATGTTCTACCACAGTACTAGCACTACTTACTTCCACATTTAATTATTTTATGCAGTTTAAATACACAGGTATTCCTCCACATGGGGCAACAGGAAGTCTACCAGGATGGAAAGGAAGGAAGAATGAGGAGGGTTACAAAAGATGGACTGACAAAGCTGATGTGCTACTACCCCTGAGCTCTCTGACGGTCCTGGACCATAACTGTTCAATGGTCAGAGAAGCAAAAGGAGGCTCAAGTAACTTTTTTCCTGGACAACAAGACTTCTGATCTTTTAGGGAATTCTTAGACAATATTTTCAAGCTCTGTAAAAATCACTGGTTTTAAGAGTGAGTTTCTAACTTTCATCCTCATATGAAACAGATCAAAGGACCCTACAATCTATGCTTAACAATACAAACATCACCATAAATCCTAAGCTAGACAACAGCACAAGCACTCATAACACCGTATTACTAATAGGACAGGCTATGTGGGACAAAGATGGAAACAAGCCTTACATTCTTGTATGTTTCATGCAACTTCACCTTCCCATCCATGTTAGCTTGTCCAAAGCATGTAGTCAACAGTACAGAAAGCAAATTGAGGTAGAGAGTAGAAAGGCGAAGGTATAGTTTGCAGATATCAAACTTTAGTTTAAGAAAAAAAGAGTTTTCTTATGCTTTCAGACATGTCTTGATATTAGGCAGTGGTTAGTCTTTTATGAACTTTTTGATTTTATTCTACAGATATTAATCAGTGACTTAATTGAAAAGTACCATAGATTTCATTAATGATTAATCTGAGCATTAAAGTATCTTGTTTTACTACAACATATGGTCTAATCTACATTTTAGCATCTCCTTAAGGAAACAAGGTAATGACTGAATGTTGCTTCAGTTCTATCAATCGATTCCTACTTTCCATTAGATTTGTTTCATAAAGTCAAAAAGCTGTGAGGCAAAGTGACCAATTCTAAGAACTAATCAGTCCAGTAACAAAAACACTGCTAAACAAATCATTATTTTTCTCCTTTTTGGGCCTGTTAGGATAAAATAAAAATAAAGCCACCAAGACTAATTCCCATTGTGAGACTCAAGAGGTACACAATTCATTACATATCTTCAGCTTTTTGTAAAACAATAAAAAAAAATTGGAAGGTGGTTAATTTTATTATTTCAGGCTTAAGACTTAAGTATTTTCAGTATTTCAGAATTCTTTTGTCTGCTCAGAAGTAACGTTGAAGTAAGTGCTGCTTAGGCAACTGACTCCTAGATTTTGGGATAAAACATGGTGTGGCTTCAGAGTCAGAAGCCACATTGGTCTAGATGTTTGCTGTTCATTTTATAATGCCATAAAATATGGTAACTTTCCATATCTGACCCAAAAAAAAAAAAAAAAAAGAGGAAGAGTATGTATGTATATTTAAGTTGAACAACAAAATCCTCGCCTTCTGTACTCATTCAAGGAACCTGCGTAGATCAGAGCTTCAAAGGATCTAGACAAACCCTCCCAAAACCAATCATCTTTAATTTTTAGCATTCTCAGCTTCTGAACCAATGCAAAGCTGGGAATTGCCTTCTTAACTCAGTCTGTGAAAGCTGAGTTGGGTCCCAGTGCAAGGATACATCAGGATGTCAGGGGTCCATTAATCAATGGAGTCGCAGAAAGCCCCAAATGTTGCTAACATTTATAACAAAATTATGTTTAGTGTTGAGTACATATATCCCCAGAAGAAACAGAGGGGGCCTAAAAGCATTGACTGAAGGTAGCTATAAAAAGAGCATTAAAATGGGAATTAATATTCCACAGATCAACCCAACCACAAGGAGAACCAGGTATTTTCATTGATTTACAGTCTTCATACTGTCACAAGGAGATTAAGAAAGACGTAAAACTATGAGGAGCCTTTTGGAGATGTTTAATAGAACATCTCTTAGCATTCAACTGCTTGGTAAATGCCAGTGATAATCATTTCAGAAGGAATACATCCAGACATATTGGGAGAACTAATACTCCAAGTCTTGACTGGGACAGACAAATTTTTTTTGTCAAGAAGGATTTTTGTTTTCTTTTCTTTAACAGTACATTTCAATATAATTCAGTAGGAAAAATCACAAAATTTCATTTACTAGCAGCAAATGTAGCAAAGCTTTTCTTGATAAGTACACCTCAAACTGATAAGCTCAGCACACAAGCAGCTTGTGAAGCAGGATTTGCCTGTTGCTAGCTGACAGGATAGCGAAACTTGTGTGTAACTGCCTAACAGAATTCCTGAGGGGTGATGTAGGATTAGGAGAGTTTACTATGGTTGAATGGCATACCAGTCATTCACATTTTCTTAATATAGGAGAAGGACTCCTCCAGATTTGGTGCCGCAAAAGAGAAGCCATGCTATTTAAGGCTGTGTTAACCTTAGAGTATCCTGTGACACAGTAGCATAGGCAACACATTGCCAGGCTGCAGGACACTTCCAGGCATGTTCTGGTACTGTCCAATATGCATTTTTGGACCAGGATCATGCTTGCAAGTGCACATTCTTGGAACCAATTGGATAGTACATAAGCCCATAGCCAAGTTAAATCAGAACCTCTCAGTGTGTCCTTAATAGTTTTAAAGGTACCCTTGCCTCTGCAAATACTGGGGACAGATCCCTAACACTCTTGGGCTGCCAATAAATAGATAAGGCTCATTCTGTAGCATGAGAAAAAGAGCTAGAGTCAGATCAACAAGTGTATCTTGGCTGGTGCAGTCTTAAATATTTTAGGCTGGAAATTAGAAGAGAAGGCAGAAGACATCACTACACATAAAGCTTTGCAGAGCAAGGCATCACTGATGAAAATGGTACAGGCAATAGATACATCTCATCCTAACTATGCAAATGAACAACTAAACAGTAAATGCAGTATGTCAGAAGTCAGCTACCAGTAGCTAGAAATGTTTCTGTCATCAATTCTGTCATTGCAATCATCAGTGGCCTATATGCTTAAACTTTCAGAACACTAGTATTACAAGAAATCTAAAAAAACAACCCAACCAAATTAAAAAAAGCAAAGGATGAAGAGATTCAGCTCCCAACAGAAACAGAACTGCGTGTCCTTAAGCATGGCTGAATGAGCCATTCCTCTTTATTGACAGTCCAGAAAAATCATATATCATACTCAGCTTAGCTACTATTTTTTCATTGGAAGCAATGTGTCCTCTTTTATACACAGACACCTGGAAAACTGTGCCCTGTGAGTTTAAATCCAGGTGCTTACATCTCTTGCAGAGACTCTGCTTAGTCCATAGACCTGTACCTGATGGAATGATCAGGTGAATCCATATATGAGCAGCAGGCAGGACAGAGTGAGAGAAGAAGTGATGAAGCCATTTAAAGCCACATCTACACCTTACTTGCTCTCTCTTCTTGGGAACTCAAATTAAAATGCAAAGGATCCCATATATTATTAATTTGGAAATAATACAAGGGTACAAGTTATTGAAAAGAGCAAAACATGGAATCAAGGCAAAGGCATCTGTAGGAAGAGTACTTTTCTCAACAACATACAGGTGCAACCAGCTATGACTGGGCAAAAAGCAAAGACAGACATGCTTTCCTTGTTCCCAAACTATCGTGGGATCAATTTTTTCATACCAATCAAAGATGCTGGAAATCAAATCAAAGCTTTCCTTTCTAAGGCTGATCTGCAATTTTGTATCCTAGCTTTATGACATACAGTTTTCCCTTTACCCTGCAAAAGAAGGTGCTAGAACCCAAGCAATTTTCAGTTCTTTCTCAAGACTTCTTGCTAAGGATTTTATCCAGGCAGGATTTACAGTTTTCTAACCCATGCTAAGAATACATAACCATGCAAATCCCCTATTTCATTCTCACATCCAAAAGTGACTTTTAAGCAATATGCTATGCTCAATTCTAACTAAGCAGTCATCCTGTTGCAGTACAGGACACAGATGAGAAAAAGCTATGGGGACAATGCCTGTTTCCAATACTTCCAGCAGCAGAGAATCTGTGTTTCAGAAGGTTGCATTTTAGTACATCATTTATGGGGCAAAATGTTTTAAGATTATAAAGCAAGATATAGATGAGTAGTCAGAGTAAGTACTGGTCAATTAAAATTTCTAAGATTGTTTCTAAGGAAATATTTCAGGAAGCTTCTATGCTATAGCATTTAAGGTTTTAGAACACAGTAATTTTGCTATCAAGTATAAAAAGAAAAAAACCCAAAACCTCAAACACCTTTGAAAGGAGAATCTCTGGGAAAACTGACTCAACAGGCACCCTCTATCTATGAGGAAATATTTTCCAGTTGTCTGGAAAACATCAGTAGAGCTTAACATTTTAAATTTGGTCTAAAGATGACATTTTAGGAAAACTTTGAGCAATTGATCCCCTCCTTTTCCCTCCCTCATACCTAACACGACAGGCTCTTTTTTAGGGCTCTTGAAGGAGAAGCAAAGGAGAAGGACAAGAAAAGGCTACAGTAGCCAACCCTACAGAAAAGGCTACAGTAGCCAGCCCACATAATGGATTATAAAACATTGTAGTAAGTCTTCCATCAATGTGTGGAGTTGTTGTATCATGAAGTCACACAATAGTTCTGTGACAGCTGTTTTCATTTTTCTCTCCTTTCCCTTGATAGCACAAAAATGCTCCAGCATGTTTGGTCAGTTAGGTCAGTGACCAGATTATATATTAAGAGATCAAACTAAACTCTTCCACCACCACCAACCCACCACAAGATTATACAGTGAGAGAAGACAAGACTGCAGACTAGAACATAAAAACCCCATAACATACAAAAAAGAAAGGTTTTAGAATTTTTTCCAGAACCCTGTTTGACATCTAAACCTCAAAGAAGAAAGCATTAAGATCTTCAGAAAAAGAAATGTAACATGATGTAATTAAATACCTCTTTTTAAGCAAAGTACAAATGAAGCTATAGAAGTACCTTGGTATCCACTAGTGCTGAAGACCAGTGCCAGGCTCTGCAATGCTTTTCCTATCTTCTGGTATTCCTTGGGTAGTGCTGAAAGTGGGAAAAGGATGAGGAAAAGAGGGGAAACAAAAGCAAAAACTGACATGGGTAAGTGAGACTAAATCTGCAGCATTTCCAAAACTTGATGAAGCAGATGTCAAAACCAACTATGTTTTACATTTTCTCTAGCGACACATTTACAATCCTATTCTTTACCCCCTCCCCTGCTACACATGCTCCAAAACTGGATAAAGCAATTGCAATCTGGATTCTTGAAAGGTACAAACAGTTGGGGAAACAATGTGTGAATGCTATTTTTAAAAAAATGAAATCTCATTTCATTTCTAGCTCAATCCTCCTATGCATACAGTGAGATTTTTTCCCCCCTCCCCCTCATGGGGGAAGAAGAGGGGGAAGTGCTCCAGTGTGATATCAAGAATAGGTTTCATTAATATTTTAAGAGAGGAGATTGTTATACAGACCCATAATACCTAAACTCTCCACAAATAATGAATTTTATATTTAAAGGCACTAAAACCAAGATTATCTAGATATAAAAATTACGCAAGTATCTGAATAATAAAATTGTTTTTTACAATCTATTTATTGAACATGCATGCATAAATTACTCCATCACAATTACATCAATCAGCTATGATTTATGAGTGCATTCATTATTAACACTTTGAACAACACCACTCCAGAGGCCTAAAAAGCAATCTGAAAAGCAAAAGCAATTTTTTTATATGCTGCCTATGCTAGCAGAAAAACACCCCAAGTAGGTATGAGTTTTATCAAATATTTGTATTCAGGGGGTACACAGCTCAGGCAATATAGAAGGTTTTTAGCTGTTCTAGCATCCCACAGTATCTGATTTTTACAGAAGAACACCTTTGTGTAGTATAAAAATCTACCACAAACCCCCCAAATCAACCTCCCACCCCAACTGCCTAATTTTATTGATTCTCTTTGATCAAGCTCTTCTCCAGAAGTCAGACTATTTACGATAACCGGTCTGTCTTACACTATGAGTACAACTTAGAGTACTAGAGTTCTGTTATCAGCCATTATACTGATACTAAAGTTTTCCAGTGGAAACTTTAGTGAAGAACCTTTGGTTTATTTTCACATGTATTTAAGAAGTTTCCACTGTCAGTTATTTCAAATCTCACTGAATGGACGGCATGTAAGTATTGCTCAGGAAGTGCCAAAAATATTTCTGATTAACAGTCAAGTCTAGAGCTGACAGGGAACTTAAAACCTAAGAGACTACTAAAATTTTGCATGTTCCAGTTCACCAGTCTTTTTTTTTTTTTTTAATTCAGTATGAATGTCTGGAAAATTAAAAGTTAAAAAAAAAACCTTAAAATTTTAAGATTTTAAAAAACACAATCACAACTGTGTTGCTGAATGTATGCTAACTAATTAATAGTTGTAAGTATTAGAAAAGTCATTCAGTATCATAAAGCACTAGTGTTGTAAGTTCAGGAAGACTTTGGCAGTTAAAAAAATACTGCATTTCTAGTGTAAGCACAAGTCACAGCCAACCCTTGGTTTGATCATTGCTTCTGTACCTGGAAAGCAATGCTGTTTTCCTAGTCTCATCTGAGGAGCCTTATTCCTTCCCCTGTTCTCCACTTTCCCCTCAGTATAATTTGCTAGTGAAGCAAGATCTGTACCATGTTAGAGCTCTGTCATGTGTTAGACTATTTTTGTCCAGCAGGAGGGTCAGTGGTGTGTAAAAGGAAACCCTTTCTTCAAAGTTGAGAAATGTAAATAATTTAAAGTTAACATCCTATAGATACTAAAGTCTAATGTAATCACTTCCATGAGAGATGGAACTTCTACACTTCTCATCCTCTCTGGTCAGCCCCAAATGTTCAGCTGTAGTGTTTGATTAGTAAGAGGCAAAAACATAACTCAGGAGATATACTTCAAGTTCTGGGGACAATGTTTTGGGGTTTTTTGTGGGAGTTTAAAGGAGTATAAAAAAAAATTAAGGTGATTCAAGGAGATTTATGTGATAGGTCTTTGGTTGCCAGACACTACAGCCTGCCCTGAAGTTTCTTATTATGATCCTCAGCTGTAGTACCTGCTTCCTTTCAATAGCTGCCTTGTGGTGGCCACAAACACTGAACACTGCTGTGGACTAGGAAATTAGAGCCCAGGCAGAGTCATAGGGACTTGGTGTGAAGTTCTGCAACCCTAAATATCTGTGGGAAGGAAGAGACAAGATAGGAAAAAAAAAGAATTGGGCTAAAGATTAAGTTAGAATCAAGTTGGTTTTTCTTTTCTTTTTCTCTTAAACTCATTTCATCTTTAAATCACTCCTCCTAGCATGCAAGGATCCTAAATAAGGGGTTAATAAAATGCAATTATTTGAAAATATGATTTCATCAAATAAACAAGTCTATTTTGCCCATGTCACCAAAATTCAAATAAATGACCAATATATGAGAACAGGTCCAACAAGGGCTTAGCTGCATTACTAGAATTATTTACCTTTAAGTATTTTTAAACCTATGGGCAGGGAACAGATATTTCTGAGATAAAGAAAAAAACCCCACACAACCCAACAAAAAGCCCCACATCAAACATACTAACAAAAAACTTGCCCAATTTATACTCTTAGACTGAAAATAGCCAGAATGCCATACAACTCCCACGACAATTTAGGCGTTTCTTTAAAGATGTGTCTTGAATTATACACATTAAAAAAAGAAGAGAGAAAAGCACCACAGAAATGAGTGCTGAGTTCAGAAGGACACTTACGCCCTGTACACCTCTTCCAGTGCTCTTGTCCCACTGTCAGCAGCTCTTTAACTCCATCATCCATGGCTTTGGTGAACCTACCCACTGCATCACACTTCTGTTCTCTGTGGCATTTTGAAAAAGCAAAACCAAAAAACAGTTTAATATATGCATAATACTAACTTTAAACACAATATTGAAATGTTAAGCAATGTCAACTCTGTCTCAAAAAATATCAGAGACATAAACCAATTCCTTGAAATTTCTGCCATTTCACTGAATTCAGAATTCTCCTCTTTAAATATGGACATTATTTGTTCCATCTTTCCTCCTCTGTTAGACTTGTAGACACATGGCACTGGACTAGCACTCTTATTACAATGTAATAGAAGTAGTGAAATTCATACAACAATGAAAAAATAAAAAGAAAATAACTGGATCAGATATTTTGATGGAAGTCTAACATAGGTGAATGGAAAGTAATATAGCAATTCTCCTAGGGAAATATATAGGCATACTTTCATATTATATTGTCAATATCATTGTGCTGAGTTGCATTATAGGGAGCAAAACCCCAGAATTCTGAATTAGTATGTGCCTCTGTCCTCCTCTTTAAGCATGTTTGCATGCAGCTATCAGAGTTTTCCATTATCACGGCACTGCATACACAGCAGTGATTTGTGAACTCTACAAAAGAAAACTAAATGTGTATTTTATAATTCATTTAAACTGCATCTGATCTTTCAAATGCTCTCAGCCAAAGCCTGCATGAGACAGCTGTAACAGCAAGGGAACACTGAGTGACTCCCCAGAGCCAGGGCAGCAGCTCCAGATGTGGCCCAAGAACCTAGAGGTTCCCACTTCCCCACCAGCACTTCCTTCCTCAGCTGGAAACCATACACACACAGTTATGTGCACAAAACCAGCATCAGGGCTTTCTAAGAGGCTCTTGCCTTACTCCCCTTACCTCAGGGACAAAACATCCTTTAATTTTCTAAACTTCATACTTTGTGGTCTCAAGATCACTGAAAATGCTCATGAACCTGTGCAGGACTCTTAATATAGTAGCAAAATTATTCAGTAAAGAACATCTTCACACTGAAGAAACTAGCAGTTATTGAACAAGCTGGTTTGCCCACTTTGTAAGTGGAGTAATGGCTTTCAAGATTCACACAGTTTTAACAGCATTCCCATGCACTAGAACATGTGGACATCTGAGATGTTACAGCCACCTCTGTAACTGCTTGGAAACAGGTCCCCCAGCACTACTCCAGGCTGCCAGCCCCTGGTGAGCACTCTCCTCAGGCTGGTGTGCCCTCCCTGCTTGGGCACAAACTGTTTAGCTGACCACATGCTGGGCACTCTCTGCCAGGGATGTGTATGTAGCACATTCCCTCTCCTGCACCCTGGGTACAAAATCCTCCCTCTCATTCACCCCTTCAGCTTTTACACCACTGGCATATACAGAAACCACATCACTAAAGCAAAGTAGTCAAGGTTGAAATCCCCATGGAAGAAGTGTAAGTGACCTAAAAATGTGCATGTTTTTCTGCTGGTACAGAACTGCTACCACACAGCCACTGTATCCACTCAATATGCATTGCCTTCCTTGCATAAAGCCTGTATTGGGTGCAGATACACTGCTTTGCTACTAAAAAGACTTCTGTCCAGTTTATCCACACACACAAAACATTATCCAGGTTTCTGTGTTCCAGAACAGTAAGAAAAGCATGTCATACATGCTACATCTTCTAAGAGAAAAATTATTAAGTCTAAAGGAGTGAAATAAAGGCTGCATAGTAAATCCAGTCTTTAACTCTGTGAAACCCAAAGGTTTATCACCTACAGAATATACATTAAAAAGTGCATGTATATGTAATATACACATATATAAAAGAAATATATCCATTTGCAGTTCCAGAATGAAATTTGATAACTTAAATCACTTTATCACTTTTCATTTTTAATAGCTTTCCATGGATTACAGATATTCAAATCATACTGTGTGTACATTACATACAACTATTTTACAGAAACATTGTTCTGCTTATTGGTCCATCTACTATTATCCTAAGCTACTTGGTTAAGTTTAGCATGTTTTGAAACTGTTGAAAGATTAAAGATCAAGCCACACTTCCACAGCAAAATAAAACATAACTCCATAGGATCTGACAGAACTCTATCCCATCAACTAATTTTACATAAATTGTTTTAGGGTTAGCATTCAGCCACTGAAGGCAAAAAGACATCACATAGAGTTCACCAAGTATTGGAGGGGTTGATATGAAAATCTCATTATTTAAACAAATTTTCAGCTCTGCCTTGATGAATACCTCCTTAAGTCCATGAATATACATGCACACTTAGTATCTGAGTTTTGGATTATCTCAGTATCTGTTGTATACCCAGATGCATATGCCCATACAAAAAAAAAAAAAAAATCACCTTACATTTCTACCATGTCCAAGTCAGGAGCTTCTGGTTCCATTGTAGAAAAGATCATGACTCCTACAGTTTCATCTTTTTCTGCCTTCCTTTTTCCAGTCTTCCACTCCTTAAAAAGAAAGAAAAAAAATAGAAAAGAGACACAAAGTTTGACCACCACTCATCCTTCTTTAAAGGCACGTGCTTAAGGAGTGAATTAAATGTTTAGGAGAGCTGTTAATGAACAGACCACCCCTGAATTAAAACCTTTCATTAAGAAGTGAAATCTTCAGAGGAGCCAAGGCTTTTTACAGTTTCCCAAAGTTCTCTCCCTCCTCCTTTGTGCGCTTTGTTATCTATATTCTAGGGTCAACAGACCCTTCTTGTTTATTACTGAGATACAGTGTAAGAACAATGACATTCAGCTGTCTCCACACATAGGTTAAGTCTCATATCAGAAGCTGCTCAAGAAGACCATGAAACTATTATGCAATTATCATACTAAGTTCTTAGTGGTTAAAAATTCCCTATGTATTGCAACATCTGTACTGTTTATACATCTATAAATAAGAAACTAAGAAGTGCTGACTAGCTGGAAGAATTATACAACTCCCCACTAACCATCCAACTAGCATTTCACCAGGACTAGTATTTACTATGTTATTAAGCCTCTACTTACAGGATCACAGAATAATTCTGGTTAGAAGTATGTTGGTAGTTCAACCTCTGACTCAAAACTGGTCATCTGTGACCTCAGTCACAGGGGACTTGAACCTTGCAAATTTTTAAGACCAGACTGGATAATTTACTTTTTCAGCAAATTCTATGTGTGTTTAGAAGTATGATTATTTTGAAGAGAAAGCAGCAGGGTGTTTCTGTTTATTTCCTAATGAGTAACAGAGCTGGAGCTCAATCATGAAGAAACTATTATTTACTGAAGGTTTACTTACTTTATTTATCATTTACTGAAGATATTAAAATCTCTTTTTAAAAAAGCATAATAAAGTGTGTGTGTGTGTGAATAAAAAATGGCTGGTTATATCAGGTAAGGCTGCAACATAGTGCTTTTTTACAGTGAGAAACTGTGGTTTTGAGGGATAGGGATGGGGCAGGGGGCTGTTTTTAAATATAATACAGGCACAACCTAGATCTGCTATAAAGTAGCTTTTGTTAGCAGAGCAGCACCACTCAGACGATCACAGTGATTACTAAATCCAGCAGAGACACAGCAGGGTAACAGCCAAAGGAGTTTTATATATCTTCCTATTCTGCTGGAGGATACAAACTGTCCCTTGAAAGACTGGCAACAAAGTTACTTTTTGAAGAGCACAGCTATATGGGAATGGTGTGTGGCATTTCACAGGAGCAATTTTATGCCTTGTTTTGATCGATCAGCTGAGTTAGGAATCCCAGCAGTTTCCAGCCCATCACTACTGCCCACAGTGAGGCGGCCACAGAGCCAAACTCTTGGTTTGAAGGGAAGTGTGGGGGGACAGCAATTCCTCAATCTCAGTCTGTGTGAGAACTTTATTTCATTTCCTACCTTCTCATCTCGGAAATTGAGAAATTGCTGGAAAACTTCACTTTCTGAGACAACAGGATGGCGACACATTCTTGTCATCCAAGCCTGCAGCCTCTCCATGCGCATTTTGATAAATTCTTCTTCAAAGCGTCCTGTTAGACATTGAGCAATAATTGTTACATATACAGGCTAGCACCTTCAAATTCCTTTTTTAAATTTAAATTGAAACAACCTGTAATTCGTCTGGTGAGTTATTAACAATTTAATGACTCTGAACTTAAAAGAATCACAGAATCCTGAGTTGGAATGGAGTCACAGGAATCATTGAGTCCAACTCATAAAAAAATGGCCCATTATGCTAACAAACAAAAAGAACCTTAAATTGATTGATTTTAAATATTGATTACTGATCAAGAGTTCTGATCCTTTTTAAGATAGCCACAAAATATTAAAAAAACCTGATACCCACCCACAATTCAACTACATTTTAAAAAAACCCCAAAAAACTAACGAGCTTTTGGACAGAAAAACTAGGTATTCAGATGACCCAAGAGAAAAGCCAGGTAAAGGCTTGGAATGAAGGTATTCTTCTGGTACAGTTTAGTAAAGTCTTGGTCAATATGAAGTTCAAAACCAGTGAAGAAAAAAGAACTACAATCCAAGCTGCCATGTGCAAGCTAACAAAGCACTGAAATTAAATAGCTCAAAAAACATTTAAATTGGATTGCTCAAAAATATCTGAAATTGTTCAAACACAAATCACAGATTTAAAAAGCAGTGCCTCCTTTAAACATACTTCCATATAGGTAAACTGTGGGGAAAAAAAAATCAAAAATATCAATAAATCATATGCGTAAACTGGTTAGAACATACACATACATATAAGACTAACTGATTTTTTTGGTACTTAAGGTATTTTTAATACAAACTAAATAAGTAACCATTTTTTCTTAAACTAGTAATGCATCATCACTGCATATTCATAAGTACCTTTTTGTTTAAGTAGAAACTGTCTTCTTGAGATAATCCTTTCTAATTTAAAAAAAGTGCATGACATCAGACTTCTAAAGCATACAGGGACGGGGATTTGTAAGAAAATAGAAATTCCTCCAGCACCCGACTCCTCGGATTTCCACAGCAGCACAGATTACAAGCCTTGAACGCATGCATGAATATAATTGAACTGTTTGAATGAAATTCTACTGCATAGTTACTATGGCAGCAGATCTACAAAGTTGAGGTTTTTGTGGTTTAGGTTTTAGTTTTTTGGGTTTTTTGTTTTTTTGCAAATATGGAAACTAGCAAGACTAGCAGGTAAATAACAGAACTGATGAAAAATGAACTTTGTGTATGTATCTTTTTCTGCAAATTGGCAAAAAAAAAAAAAATCAAACACTGTGGAAGAGACATTCTATACCCTTCAGTAATCCTTTGCTTAATTTTTAATCTATACAGAAATCTCCACAGCATTCCTGCAAGGAGTGCAGAACACCAGAACAGCAGCAGCTGCAAGTTACATGCTGATCATTAAGCATATCATCACCAGGTTATCATTAAAACCAGGATCCTGACAAAGTCAGTCGGGAGTCTTGCTCTCTCAAGAAAAATTGACAGAAATGCTTTTGTAGACAGTGTTCAGAAAGAAGCCTCCTAAACACAGTGAAAGATAAGCACCCTTTTTCCAGTTTCTTCATGTTTCAGAAAAAGAGACACACTTTTTTTTTTTAATTTTTTTTTTTGCATGGTGCAAGGTATTCTCTCCCACAGATTCCAGAAGACAGAAATTCACAAGCAATGGATTTTGCCAAGGACTGATGCAAGACTCTTGGGTCTTTTAAGATATAGTTACAATGAAATCTAGGGACCCCATCATGTCTTCTGGTTTCCTGTTAACAGACATGCACACGTTTAATAGAAATGCTGGTCAATTCTAAACACGAGGCTAAGGGGAAGAAGTCACTTCCTCACTTTTCAGTTTCCTCGGCATTTATCCCAGCAACTTCATCAATGCTCAGCTTTCTTCAAACACAGCAGAGCTGCTGCATTTTGAGTGATGCCCACAGCCACGTGGTTGGCAATATGCCGATGCTTATATCTTTGGTTTTGGCTTTTTATCTTAAATGCTGTATAAGTTTACCAGAAAACATACAAGTGGAAGTGGGCTAAAGTAATACATTTTCCTACTATACAGGTGTCCATTCTTTCTTTCACATGCACTTTAGCACACACTTGTAGAAAGGAAGCCAGAGACTACTGAAAATGCATAGGCATTGTTGCATAGGCATTCTGTTGCAATGACCAAACTCAGGTGCATTTAAAGGACCCAAGCCCACTTTTCTTGAATTCAGAACAAAAGATTTCCACAAGCTTCACAGTTTGGTCAAGCTGAACTGACATCAAACCAGAGCAGAACACTATATGAATGAAAGACGCTTTCTAAATCAAGTGTGAAATCAAGCAAGAGGAGAAACAGCTGCAACATTTCACTTGGAAGCAAAAAATCCCCATCCCAACCAGTCAGAGGATGCTCCCTTTCCTCTGGGAACTTTGTGTCAAAGCTCCTACAACATAAAATATGTACAATCAAATGCAAAAGCGATTCTCCTAGTATTGATCTGTTATTATCAATCAGTCATAACAACTCATCATAAGGTTTGAGTGGAGAAAGGTAGGGGTTTCTTTGATACCTTATTTAAAAATAATGGAAAAAAAAACCAGTAAGAAATAACTAAACCTTATAAAAATTTGATTTCTTTATTTCCCATTCCATGAATTCAGAACTGGGAATAATTACCTGTTACTTGCTTGTCTGGAAGAGAAGGGATTGGAATGGCTAATCCAAATTTAACCAGGAGCCGCTCATACAGCCAGTCAAAGTGCTTGTATCTGTGGTTGACAGACCGATTAGTGTTCTGGAAGAGAAACACAACTCTGAACTTGGACAGGCAGCTACACACAGTCACATGAAACAAGCATGACCAGAATGGTAACCACATGGAATGTAAATATAATTTATGAATTAGAGCCTTAATACAGAAGAACTTGAAATTCTAGAAGAAAGCAAATCCTTGGGGTAAAAAAATATGACAACTACCATTTACTCTTACAATGCCCTTACCAAGTCACACAATTTCTATTTCTATATGACACATATTTGTGAGACAAAAGATCCTGTTTCAGATACACTTACAGTGCAGGTCAGCTGATACTCAATGTAGCTCTTGAGACCATACATTTTAGAACCTTTCTTGGGATCTGCCACCACACAGTCAAATGTAGAGGTAGGATATACCCACATTGGGCCATAATCACCAATCTGTAAGAAATTGCAAATATTATCTTTGAATACATCATGTTGCACAAGCTAAAAATAAGGAGATAAATATCTTCTCTCTTCACTTGAGAGCTTCCATTGATTTCAGTGAGAGGCTGAGAGTCTGGAAACAGAGAGGCTTCTTGCAATCAGGGACAAAAGACCGCAGCTGACTTTATCTTGTGTATTTTACAATTTTTCACAAATAACAAAGGAATGGCGAATTCTAAGACTATTTCAACCACATTTTGCTAGAACAGCATATAGACAGAAGAGTTTGGTTTTCAGATCAGAAAGTGACCTGACCATCAGGACTGAGCATTGTAAACCTCTACAAATGTAGCTCTTACATGTAACTATCTAGATAATGAATAGACAATGTAACGCATTTGCTCTGCATCCCAATCCCAAAAAGGAAGATGTTCATCACAAGTATGCAGATAGAGCATGAGGAAACAAGTACTGAAAAGAATAATCATCATCACACTTATGATTTTTATTATGGCAGTTCTATTTCTAATTATGTGTTCATTATCAGTTTCTTCTGACCCAAATATATATAGCAACCTTGAGGATAAAAGTTCAGTAAAGAAAACAGGGAAAGGTGAGGAGGATTATAAAACCCAACCAACCAACAAAACCCAGCCAACCAAAAAAAAGAAAACCAAAAGAACCCGTACCACCCACAGAGAAAAATTATACACAACCCCAGCTTACAATTATGGGAATTTTTTCTTTGGGTTTTGCTAGCTGCTTTGCCAATAGATACTGTTCCATTCCAGGTTTTGCAAATCCAGGAAACCTAGCAATAAAATGAGGTGATTAGTTAATTCTCCTTTCTTTGACATATGCAGAACTACCTGCCATTACAGGAAAAAAACCCTAAATATTTCTCAAGTATAGAAAAAAGTTTACATGAATTACTGTAACAATTTTGTGTGTGTCCTGTGTGTCTGTGTGTGTAATAGGCCCCTTCTTGCAGAGCAAAGTTGTTATTCCTGCTCTGCTGACCACCATACCAAACATAACAGGACGTCACAAAGTATCATCTATCACTCCTCTGCAGCCTCACCCTCTCCGGAAACACCGCACACAGACAGATGCTCATGCACCTGAGATTTCAAATTACAAGAATTCAATCATCTGAAAGAATCATAAACAAAAGATCGACCAAGAGCTTCTAAACATGAGTTATCTTAAATAATTTATCCACCAATTAAAAGGAAGCCAAACAATCACTATAATATTCTAAAAGTCTTACAAAATGTCTTATAAAAAGTAAATGGTGGTCCTCTTTCTAATTAGGAAGATAATTAGCCCTTGCAGTACTGCCAAACTGCTTGCAGAAACATGAGCAGTAAAGCAGGACTTACTCCATGGACAAAAAAATCTCTTATAAAAGGTATTTTTCTGAGTTTACAACAAGTAAACAATGATGTACAGGTACTCATGCAACACTGGACATAAAAACCCACTGATGAACAAAATTAACTAGTCATGCAGAGACTGTTGATTTTAGTTAGATACCCAAGGAACCATTATTCTACAATCTTTTTCCATTCTGCTTTCATCTATTCAGAGATTACCACACACTAGCTCTCAGAGTAACAGCAGCTTTAGAACAATCAAATATTAAGCTACAACATGAGACAATGCTAGTATAACCCTGAAAAAGCTTGGTGCTACTGTAGGATTTTTATCTATAAAATCAAACTTTCTGTGGCTCAAGAATCAACTTGGAAGATGCACAAACACAATAGAACAGAAGTTTTCCCCACCAGAAACTAAGATTGCTCAAGAACTCTGGGGTAGCATCTCTGATCAGTTTCTACTGTATGAACAAGTCATCCACCACCTTCGACTTTCATTAAGAACAAACTGTCAAACACAGTTAAATTTCAAAGACTTGAAGCTCAGGCATTGTGAAAGTGTCATCTGCCTGTATGACACCTTCAAAAATTAAAGAGCTTTGTCATGTACTTTCAAGCTTTCAGGGATCTGTGTCCACTGCTTGCTTAAGGAATATGCCGAACTACAAATCCACCTTCTCTTCTGCCCCAAAACTGTAATTTACATTGCTTATTTCAATGATGTTGAATTTACACATCTTGACAAATTCCAATTCTCTTCAATATATACACATTTCCCCTATATTTTCCATTACTTGTTAAGTGGTAACTTCATAGCAGCTGCACGAGAATTTCCACGCTGGACCCCCCCAGCCTCTGATGCCTCAGTCTCCTTGTAACCAAGGTAAGATGGTGAAGTTGATTTTGGGTCATCCCAGTCATCATCCCAATCATCGTCATCAGCAGCTGCTGAAGTACAGGAGGGATCAGGGGACAGGGAAAGGAGAAAGTTACATAATTTCTCTTCAAAAGCAGAAGCAGGTACTTCAGCACTCACATACAAATAATCAACGAGGTAATATATTAAAATCTCTTTCAGCCTTCTATTTTACTATTCCTCCTCAATTACCACTATCTCTATCAAATACAACCTGCAAAGCAGTGCACTAAAAATCCACTGAGGAAGAAGAAAATAAAGAAAAAAAAATAAAGAAGAGATGATGGTGTGTTAAGATGAACTCAATTGTGTTCCATATTCATAGACTCCAAGTTAGCATTCCCCAGTTATGAGTTCTCCCCTTAATTTAGATGGTTACTATAAAAGGTAGAGAAGCCTTCTGAAAAGCTAGTCACTTCTTAAAATTAAAGATTTAAGAGACTATTCCTTCAAAGGCCTGAGAGCACAAATTGAAGGGAGTTTAAAAGTTCGTTATGCAAGCTGAACGACATGCCTGAGAATAGATCATGTATGTACAAGATTTTGGTTTGTCAGATTTCCATAAAAGTTTGAGGCGTTTGTTACTGTGGAACCAATTTTTTTTTTAATTATTTAATTTTTTTAAACCCCTACTAATTTAGTGTCCAGCTTACCCACATGGCAATGTGCTATTAGGAAACTGGTTTGGTTTTGTTTTTTTAAATAAACCATGGTCTATAGTTATGAAAAATTAAATAATTCTTACCTCTACTGTCCACCTACCCTAATTTATTAAGGAAAAAAAAAGAGCATTATTAGCACACCTGGTCCTTGATATGCCTGTGGATGACCAAATGCTGCTGCTGCCTCCCAGTTATTTGAAGCGCTGTTCCTCTGCCCAGGTGCACTTTCAGGTTTCGCTGCCCAGCTGTCAACAGCATTTCCATTATCCCAGTTCCCAGACTTCCCAACGTTCCAGCTGGACCAAGGATCATTGGCAATGCTTGCCTACATTGTATGAAGACAAAAGTAAAGAAGAATTGCTGAAGAAATTACCAACAACCACATACTTTTCTCCTGAAGTCTTTCACCTCCTGTTGGTAGGCTGAGTTTGCATTCAGCACTTCACTTGGATTTAGAAGCAGCTGCCAAATCTTGCATTTCCAGCTACACAACTCTTGCATGCAGCAAGCACTGGGAAGAACTGCTCAGCTTTCCAGCAATGTGACACCAATACATACTAATAAGAGTGCTTCTCCTCAGGGTAACTAAATTATTTGTTGCAACAGTATTAGGAAGCAATCTCAGCCATAGTAATTATTTTACACTGACACCTTAGTAAGTATGGTACTTGTGAACTATTAATTACCTAAAGCCATGGGCTAAATAGCACATTTAAAACCAGAACTCAGAAGTCAAGAATTAGGTTTTGTAAATACTTATTTTATCAAACTTAGATTAGTGGCTTTACTAAAAGCAAATAATAAATTGCCCATCCACACCATCACTACTGGTGTGGCAGTTAGGGAGTTAAAGCCTAACCTGATGAGCTTCCCTGTCAGAGCTTAACTCATTCACAGTGAAGATGGGGGAAGAAAACAGACATCTGCCAGGGAACAGTCTGGTATCTCCCTGTAGACCTACTCTCTCAGCATAAGCTTGTGGTGAAGGCACTCACACACCCCCTTCTGCCAATGCTGTTGTGGAGGTGGAAACCTCAGTGAAGGAGTGCAGAGCAGACATGCTAACTGCTGCATTTGGCAAGTTCATCTTGGCTTAATAGCTTAGCATCCTGCTCAGCTCCTTGATTTTAACAGTACACTTTGAAAAAGCATTGACTGGTTAAGTGTAGTCTACTCCAGACACTTAGTGCAGAGACTTGCCGGCAGAAAGAAAAACTGCACACATATCGAAACCCACACACCCAAAGTGTAGGAGGAAGAAAGAGAAGAGGAAGGAAAGCAAACAAAGCTGAGAAGGCTTGTTTTGTTCAGCAGAGGGAGAAACTGAGTTTTGTAAAAAGAAGTCTCAAATCCTACTGATGCTAGTTCATTATTTTTACCATGAAGAAGCATATAAAAGAAAAAGTGCCTTATATAAATTAATTACTATTAGACTACAACATTTACATGTATCTTAGAACATTTGCCAATACAGGAAATTTAAAAAAACTCCCACTAAAAATTAAATTATTATCTGCAAAAATGTTGCATAAGTGTCTTACACAAAAAAGATACAGCTACTCCACATCCCAATTTTTTCCACTAAATATTCTTTCATCTCATTTTAACTTTGATATTCTACTTAGGAATAAGAAGTCTCCCTTCAGTTTTTCCTTAAATAAAGTCATCTGACAGTCAGATTTCATAGACAGTATCAAATCATAAAGACTCAAAAATTATGTTATTACATAACACCTTTATATATTTAGGTTCACAACTCCTTACGGGATGTGGAAATTAAGACCAAGCCCCCAAGCTGGGGAGCAAAATCACCATTCACAAGACTCACAACCGTCAGTAGGTCTCTAGGAATTGAGAGAGAGAGACAGATTATGTGGAAAGCTTCTATAGTGATAGGTTGGGAATTTTTTTATTTTTTTTGAGAATGAAACTGATGCAAGAACATTATTCCCTGAGGGGGCAACACTCTTGGATAGCTGATACCCAGTGCTACTTCGAGCAAATTACAAAGATAGCTTACACCAGTCTGCTCTCTTCCTATCTTCCTATTTCAAAGAGAAATAACCACATGTGGCATTAGCCAGAGCTCATTCCTGGCTAAATGAAAACACACAGGGCTGGGGCCCAACCACATGGAAAAGCATGCTTGATTCTAACATAACTTGGAGCACCTAGAAAAGACTAGTCTGCATAATATTAATGCACCAATACTTCTGCAATATATGTTTTGCTGATCACTAGCAAATGCAAGTCCAGAAGTGGCATGATCACCAAAAGACTGAGTAAAGTTTTCCTCTTTTCTGTAGTAGTTCATATGAAATCTGGTACATGAGTAAATGGTAAAGAAACCTTAAAATCTGCTGCAAAAAAAGAGGAGGGCAATAATATTGACACTACTAAAGAATGACTGCCAAGAGCAATCATCACATTCACAGAAAAATGCTGATATACACAGATGCTGTACAGCAAAGGGAAATGTATTACTTAAATTGTGCTCCCAGATGTCTTATCTCCATGTACCTAGGTGGAAGCACTCTTCAAATCAGAACAATTTACTTCTAAAGTGTCCAAGAAAGCTGTGGGGTAAGCTCTTACCCCTAGGTGTATCACCTATAGGCTATAAAAGGGGTGGAATATACTATTCTCCCCTCTGTTCCTTTCAGCCAAAGGATCCCCATTTCTTCTGAAGCACTGGGGAAGAGAGTAAGACATGGCTTAGGAACCTATAGATCACAACTTTCAAGGAGCACTTACAGGACCCTCTTCAACTTTCTTGAAATGTTTTCCTACATGCACACATACTGTGGACACTTCTAAGTGGCAGTTAACAATCAGAAAACATGGAGAAGGGCTCAGGAATCAGGCCTGCCATCCTCAAGGTCTTGGAGCATCATGGAGGACCAACTAAAGACATAGCAGTTATTAAAAAGGTCATCTCAGCCCCAGTGAGTAGTTCTGTGCATTTCAGCCACTGACAATCTTCATACAAGAAACCATTTGTGTGGCCTAGCCCTGGCTGAATAAACCCTAATTAAACCTCAAGTATTTTGCATCAAGCCACGTTCTTACAGCTTTAGTTTTCCATAACTGAAATTGATAATCCCCTGGTATTTCCTTAGTGAAGAAAGGTGAAGAGCCCTTGCAACAAGCTGATATTTAGTCAATATAATTTGATACAGCACACCTAATATCCAAGTATTCAAGCCTTCTCAAATGTACACAAAAAGAATTGCCACACCCCACAACTAAGAAACTGATCAGCCTTCAAATTAAACATTGCAACTCCTTGCTCCCCAAGGTACATCAACCACAGCACATTTTCCAAAGACTGATCAGGAGAGCAGAGCTCAGCCCATGGGTGATTCAAACAAGTATACTGAGATTAAATTTAAGGATAAACTCCTAAAAGGCAGCTGATTCATCCTTATGTAGACTATTAGGTACTTGCTCACTCCTATTGTCCTAGGAGTAAAAACAAGACAAAAGGGCTGTGTTGGGAACTGACAACAGAGGGAACTATTGCTGAATGTTCTAAGAGGATTCCACTAAGGGCAGATTCAAGCTCACTACAGGAACAGATCACTACTGGTGGGGCCTGGAGGATGGAAGGAGAAGCCTAGTATGTTTTTAAAGATCTAATAATAGTTGAATGAGAAAAAATTCCACCACAACAGAAAAATCCTCAGCTTGGAAGTGGAATGTCAGTATCTTTACCAAAAGAATGAATTAAATAGAAGTGACATATTTGCTCTTTTCCAGAGAATTCAAAGCTATTGTAAAGACAGTAAAGCTAAGATGAGGCACTGAGGTATCTCTCTGTCCTGGCTAAAAATCTTTATTTGCTCTCCTGGCCAACTAATTTGTTTCTGGCAGACTCCTTCCTCATATTAATGCATGCCCCTGATGGACAAATAGGTCCACTCTACTGCTGAAGGACAAAAGCCAAAACAAATACAATGTTCAGATGGTAAAACTAATTTAGGTACCCAGAAAGACCTAGGTGAAGTGTGCCATCAAAAATAATGACCTCCAACTGTAAGAAATACACCTTGAAATCTACTCGGAGACAGAAGCCATGCTGAAGCAGTGAGTAGCAAAAGTAAGCCTGATCAGATCAAGGGAAGTTCAGGACAGCCAAAGCTGAAATGAGAAGTGTTATGCTCTTGAAGAGGGGTTTAAAAGAGACAGACAGCACAGAGCAATGGCAGAAAACACAAGAAAAGTCAAGGTGACTCAGCTCAATAGCTCACAGGAATGAACATACCTCTCCAGTTTTATAGCTGCCTTAGTTACCTGCATGGAAACAAAGCCTTAAGCATACTCAGACATTACACTAAACTTCTTTGGATAACAGTCTCTGATAGACACATTTAAAAAAACCCCAAACAACTGAGTATATAGACGGACACCTTAAAAATCAAGTGGTTTTCTCCATGAAGAAAGATGAAGGGCTAAAAGCCTATTCTGCAGCAATCACAGAACTGCATTCACTGTGCTGTTTAAGACAGAACAAGTGTGCACATTAGCAGATAACTGAAGCAGCTGCCATACCCACAATATTTTATGGCTAAGCTTTCTTCTTGGTAGATTATTTCATTAGCATTGTGGTCCAGGGCATTTGTTCCACTTCTGAAGGAAGGCCCTCTTTTCTATAGTACAACATAAACATCTTTAAAGAAATCCTCTAGGAAAAGCAGAAGTCGAGATGGGCTAGATTTTAAAGAATAACCAACTTTATGGACTTAGATACTAGAATTTTCCCTCAGATAAATACTTGACAGCAACATGACCTCCGGAAGCAGCTGCCAAGGAAGCTGTGGTAATGCTGTTCTAGGAACCCATCTGTCTTTCAGCCACTCCTGTCTTCTCACTTCCTTCCTGAGGAAACAATCATCCAACACCTCCACTACCAACCCCACTGCCCCCTTCAAAACTCTGCACCAGAGCTGGGCTTTGCCAGCCCACAAACAACCCAAAGCCAGACACAACTACTGGACACTCCCTGTTTTCAGTAGGAAATAAATTTAAACCAAACCACCAGTGGACAAACTGAGATAGTAGCATGAGCAGAGCAGTCAGTCTTTTGTTCTTTTCCTGTTTCAAATCCCATTTCCTTACCTATAAGGTTATTCACAACCAAACTGGACTAGGGGCTGCATTGCCTGTGCACAGTGCAGACACAGAATTTCCATCTATCATCTCCTGATTCAGCACAAAAAAATCCACCTTTGAAGTATGGAATGGTGTTTTAGAAAGATACATAATTTAGACTTGAGTAAAGAATACTGAGTGATAGGATGAGGGGAGGGGAAAACACGTCTATTGTCACCCTGACTGCTTCAGGGAAATTTTTTTTTTTTAATTAAAGTTTGCTTAATTTCAAATTTCAGACACTAAAAATTCTATATAATTTATTCAATGGAGTTCTCTCAGGTTTCTGTTTTTGTTACTCACACCTGCATATGTAAATGACAATCAAGTCACTTCTTTATATCCTTGTCTTCTCTTAAGCTGATTTCAATTCTTAATGGTTTTTTATTGAAACACAGATGAGAAATTTGAGACAGTTTTCTAAGTAGCAATCACAGCAATGCCAGAAAGAGAAGAAAGACTCCCTGTTCCTCTTTGATGTCGACTTGTGTCATCTAGACATCCCAGGATCCGGCTACAAAGATTAAACAAGGTTTTAGCCTTCCTTTTTGGGAAAACACTCTATTTTTGTTTGGAAACAGAGAAAGGGGTATCCCTAGTTGTCTTTTTTTTTTTTTTTTTGAGGAATTTAACAGTGTTACTGCCTATTTTCAGTTTATCACTTTCAATTACAAATGCCCAGGATTCTACTTTAAAAGAAGTGCTCAGTGAGAAAAAAAACCCAAACCAAAAACACCACCAAAAACAAACAAACAAACAAAACCCCAAAACAAACAAATGAAAAAAACTTGGGAAGGAAACAACATATTGCAGTAAGCCCCCTGCTGTGGTGCAGGGGAATGTGCAACACGTGTGTGCCACATGGCACTGTAAGTTTGCAGGTTAGCTGAAATGCTAACAATCCCAGGCATCAGTACAGGCTGGGGCCTGACCTGCTGGGAAGCAGCTCTGCAGAGAAGGACCTGGAGGTCCTTGAGCATGTCCATGAGCCAGCAGTGTGTCCTGGTGGCCAAGAAGGCCAATTGCACCCTGGGTGCATTAGAAAGAGCATTGCCTGCAGATTGAGGAGGTGATCCTGCCCCTCTGCTCAGCCCTGGTGAGGCCTCATCTGGAGAGCTGTGCCCAGTTCTGGGCTCCTCAGCAAAAGAGACATGGAGCCCTTGGAGCAGATCCAAAGGAGGGCTACAAAGCTAATTAAGGGACTGGAGCACCTCTCTTATGAGGATAGAGGGAGCACCTCTCTTATGAGGAAAGGCTGAGGGAGCTTGGCCTGTTCAGCCTTGAGAAGAGATGACTGAGGGGACCTCATCAATGTCTATGAGTATCTGAAGGGAGGGTGCCAAGAGGATGGGTCCAGGCTCAGTTCAGTGGTGCCCAGCAACAGGACAAGGGGCAGTGAGCAGAAACTGATGCACAGGAAGTTCCACCTGAGCAGAAGGAAGAATTTCTTTACTGTGTGAGTGACTGTGCACTGGGAACAGGTTGCCCAGAGAGGTTGTGGAGTTCTCCTCACTGGAGATAGCCAACAACCATCTGGACACAGTTCTACACCATGTGCTCTAGGATGACCCTGTTTCAGTTGGGAGGTCAAACCAGACCCACTGTGGTCCCTTCCAGCCTGACCTATTCTGCAATTCTGTGAATCAGACAAGGAAAAAAAGTATACCAACACTGTAAACTGTGGAAAACTCAAGAGTAATATTTTGCCTGAGGGTATGGGTGCAGATGAAGGTGACGAGTGATCACAGTATTACACCAGTTTAACAACTTCCTGCCTAAACCTTTGCATTCCACTGTATCATCCACAAAAAAACTCAACACAACTCTATAATTGGAATTGATAAAATCACAGTCATATGTTGATGGTTATTTTTTAATATGTAAATTCGATTCAATTCAAAACAAGCAAGCCACTATTTTCAGTACTGTAGAGAAGCCATTGCCTTGTACTTTGCTTAAATGAAAGTTGGTCACAAATTCCTGTTACCAGTCTGAATGCAGGTGGTGGAGGGGAAAGAGTTGCTCTCAAATCACATGCAGCAATAGAGGATTTTATAGTGTCATTATCTGTAACAGGAACTGGAAGTTACAACTGTAATTGTAACTCCCTTGGTGAACCTACCTGCATATTTTATATGATAATTTAGCATACTGGTTTAACAAGACAAACTGGACCTAGTCAAGTACAAGCGAGTTACATTTCCTGTGATGATACTTCTCCTTTACTACACACACAGATTCATCAGAGAACAGAAATGTTCTCTGTTACAGGAATTTAATAACATGCATGTCAGAATTTCCACATAAGTAGAATACTGCACTTTTAATAGAAGCACTGTATTTATTTTCTTTAATCTTAGCATTTATTGCTGCTCACAGCAATTCAGGGAGGGGGAGTGGGAGTTATGGTATGCAAATTTAACAATGATAATTTGCCTTTCCACCACTTCATTGCAAAAAGCCTGAAAGATATGAAGTAAAATTTTTGGAAAAACTTCCTTAGTGCTCTCCTTACGCATGTTCAACAACTTATGTCTACATGCCAGGTAACTTGAGTTGCCTCAGCTCCTGGACATCAAACTAAGTGTTTTCACTAACTACTCATCCTGTCTATACGCCAGGTCCCACAGCTTTCAGAAGGGAAAGGATTCTGCATACATATGAATCCATTTATCTCACTTTGCTTCTGTGAGAGAAACTATCCCAACTGATTCCACTCTTACCGTTGGATAAAGCAATACAAACATCAGAGGTTTCTGTTAAATGCTTCCTGACCTATCCATGAGGCCTTGCTGCTCTGCTGAAGACACAAAACATGTGGATTCTCTAGGGTCAACATGAATCAATGGAAAAATCTCTAATTCACAAAAATACTAACTCTCAGGATACTTATTTTATCCCAAACTAAGAAGAACTGTACAATCATCTTCATCAAGAACTAGACTTAGCAGTGATTAGAGAATCAGTGTCAAGAAAAGGGAACAGCTCTTCTACAAATGCAACATACAGTTTGGTACAAGAACTATTTTTGTATCTTAAATACAGGGAAACCACATCTACAGCCCCTACGTCAATGAAGCTGTCATCCACTTCCACCCTGAAACAGAGAAGCAGTAACCCAATTTATTTTCATTTATACATTTCTAATACTAGCTTTCTATTCGGCAGAGAAGGGAAAAAAAAGAAAGAAAGCAAAAAGGCTATACTGAGCTCTAGAAGGAAGGGAGGAGAAACCATACAAACTAAAATATACAGAATACTAAAATTTATAGCATTTCTATCCTCTGTTCAAGGCTGCAGGTTACACAGGCTGTAAACAGCTGGACTACATTGTGGCAAGTTGTACATACAGTCTACTTATGGACCACTCATGAAATTACTGTACAGAGAGTGTTTTAACTTCCCAACAAAAAGAACTAGCTTGCACCAATATAGTTGTAACAAAATCTAAATAATTCAGATAAACACTATCATTAAAAGAGAGCTGCTACTTGTTCACAACTTTTAAAGCATTTTAGGTTAGATAAATGAAAAAATACCACAAGCTGTGGTTCAGAATAGGGGAAGAGAGATCATTGCTGTTAAAACAGCAGTCTCTGAACCTGAAACACAAACCAAATAAATGCAAATACATCCTTAACTAGAGAAGCACTAATCTTGGCCACCAGAAAAAACCCTAAACCAACCCAGCTGGAGGAGACAACTCAGAATTAATTTTACATTACTGATTGTATTTCCATACATACTTAAATTATGAAGGCTCCAAATGCCACCAAGATAATAACCTCTTCATCAACTGCAATAAGAAGCACTATCTAGAAGTGTGAAAGAGAATATCCTCTATTGCTACAGCTTCTGGAATAAACTCAGTATCAAAGAAATACTATAAGAGAAAAACACGTGATGCATTTTACATCAAAAATGATGATCTTTTTGTTCACTATTTGATAGGTTCACTTGGCTTAAACTGACAAAATTAATATTCATTTCAGTGCCATTATTATTCCAATACCAACAGAGTCTACAGGTAACTTACTTTAAGATAAATATATATATATGCAACTCTAACCAATAGAAATAGCATAAGTGCTGATATACTTACTCACTGGCTATTCCAAAGGACAGACTGAAATTAGCACCTTGCATTGCCACTCAGAGGAACAGTGGATTGACAGAGAAGAAAGATTACTCATTCCCTCTGCTCTCTATATCTAAGAGCTACCAAGTCAAAACAGCATGAGACTTAGAAAAGCCAAGCCAAGCCTCCATCCTTGGCAACTAAGGCTTCCTTAAATTGTATTTTCATGAATAATTTTTTAAAGCTTTTCAGACATTAAAGCACAAATGTTACAGGCAGATGCAACATTATATTCTCCTATCTGCTTATCTTATTCTAAGTGTGTGAATAGTTACCTTGAGTCAAATTTTTCCCTCATTTTGTGTTTAATTAGCTACATTGCTTCCCCTTTGCTTTCATGTCCCCAGCATCTTCTCAGATAGTTCTTTAAAAGAGCAGCTGCAAACTTTATCAAGGCAGCCATTGCTGGGACACTGCTGACGCAAGGAATGAGCTGGAGAGAGTGAACTGCCAAGGGTCAGGTAGAATTTTTCTCCTTAGGAATTATCTCTGTGCCCCTTTTCTACTGTCACTTTACATCTGTGGCAACCCCAGGCAGGGTACAATATCAAAGTGTTGCTGTGGTTACTGAGTCTTTCTCACTGAAGAAAAGGAAGGAAAAGAAACTGCTTTTAATAATTGCTCTTTAATTACTTTTCAGGAGATTATTTGCTGAACAACAACAAAAACCTTCTTAGGAAAATAGACAGAGAGCAGACAGGGATAGAAAATAGACAGGGAGCAGAACTGTGTTGGAGTCAATTATGTTTCCTTAACACAAAAAAATTATGGTTTCCAGAGTAGGAAACCAAAAGTCTCTTGTTTGACTGGAAAGCAAAAAGGGATGGGGGAAGAAGGAGAAGAGTTGCTATTTATCTTCCTGAGCAATGGTTATGCATGATGGGGCTCTGCTTTCCCAGAGGTGGCTGAACACCTGACTGCCCACGGGAAGCAGAGAATGAATGCTTTATTTTGCTTTGCCTGTATGTGAAGCTTTTGCTTTACCTACTATGCTCTATCTCCATCCAAGAGTTTACCCATTTTTATTACCCTTCTTGTTCTCTTCCCCACTCCTCTGAGGGGATAATAAGCTGCTGAGTGGCTTGAGCTGCCTACCAGGGTTAAATCACAACACTGTGGTTTAACTGGGCTCCTAAAAACAGAAAAGGAAAAAGCACCACACTCACATTTCAACACAGCCAGATCTATTATTTTAAATAAAGCTTGGCACTGAAAGACTACACAACAACCTGGTTTGGGTTTTTTTACTTACTGTTAGAAGAATGGAAGGAATTCTAAGAATTAAAACATCTTCTGACTTACTAAATTGGAGAGTGGGGGCATTGTACAACCATGTGTATGTGAGAGTGACAATGTTTATACAAAGGAATTTCTTCAATACAACAGTAGTAAGAAAAAAATCCTAAATCATCCTGTTTATTTAGAATTGCTTTTATAAAGATTTCTTGTAATAAACTTGCAACCTCACCGTGTTACTGCAAAATATAATAGATACCATCAAACATAAGTGTTTAGGAATACTGCTATATCTTACTCAGTCTACCAGACTAATCTATCTACAAACATTTTAATTCCCACTACAGTGCCACCTCCAGCATCCATTCCCTTTACACTGACACACAATTTATCATTTTTCTTAACTCTCCAGAGCCTGATGTGAGTTTTGTTTAAGATTAAAAACTTTGTATATTGACCTAGTTGGTCATTAAAGCTTTGAACAGGCTGTGCATCTGAACTCAAGTCAAAATGCCTCAGTGAACTCATGTTGAAAAACATAAATGTTATTGCAACCAAATTCAGAGTAATACATCTAGGAAGAAGGGCCATACCCACAAAGTAGGAGATTGCATTCTTATTGAAAGTGGCTCTTATTGAAAGAGACATGTCAGTTTGCAGGGGATGAGTGACTCAGCCTGACCTCCTGGTGCAGTATTACTGGAACCAATGCAATCCTTCTTTCTATCAGGTGTTTCTACACCAGTGCAGCAATGCCAAATCTGTCTGACACTGCGCGATCGATGTACACAGGAGCAATGCACACACTTCACAGACACAAGATCAAAGTCACTGCAGAAGAAAGCTTGCTTTTCTTCCTGAAAGCAAGAAAATAGGATCTTGCACCACACAGAGAGAATGAACGGACAGAATTTCTTAATTAAGGAAACAATTAGCCATAGAATTTTTGCAAAGAGAAAATGCCTGCACTAGAGAGCTCTCTGATCTGGGAGAAAGGCCTAACACTCAAAAGTGGAAGCCAGAACTGCTTCCAGACTGCTTAGGATACAAATTAAAATCCCATTAGCAATAAGCCACTAGAAAAAACTACCAGATATATGCCAGAAGCTGCGGAAAGCAGTACTCAAATCAAGATCTACAATTTTCTAGAAATAGCAGTTACTAAACTCAGTTAAAGAAAAAAAAGACTGGAGAAAATGAAAATAACTTTTGACATAAAACTCTGATCACATAACAGAATGGTTCCTCCTAAGGAAAAAACCATGAAAACTGAAGACCTAAAGACACCAGCCTGATGAAGGCTTCCCCTGCGTCTTGCATGGCCTTGACTCCATCCAGGTGCACACTGTCCTCCTCTCCCCTCCTCCATGTCAGTAACATAGTTTTACCATAAGGCACTACAGTACAGTGGTCCCCCCAGCTATCTCACACAGCATTTGAAGGATAACTGAGAGGAACAGGACACTTCTAAGAGCAGGGCACTGATGCAAATGTGACAAGCTATTTTCATGAAGTTACCCCTTTCCAAAATCTATGAAAAACCCCGCAATCTGTATATATTACAGGGACAGTACACTGTTGATCTTCTGTAAACTACAGTGTAAAGAGACCACATTTTCAAGCTTTTCACTGCTCTAGAAATGCAACTTCCAAAACTAGATTGCCAAAGTAATTCTCTATTATTTAGAATATAAGAGATTTTAACCTTTATTTTTTAACTTTATTTTAACCTTTCCCACTGCACAGACCAGACCTTTTTTCTTCTCTTCTCCGAGCACAAGCACAATGTTTTAAGCACAGAACAAGCTCTGACAGATACCTCTATTCCCATTCAAAATATTTGGTGTATTAGATTAGTAAGGAATTCTTCCTAGATCAAATTAAGCTATGTTTCTCCTCTGAGAAACAGTACTCTCTGATTTGGCAGCAAGTAGCTGCTGCAAATATCTCAAGCCTTCTCAGATGCAAAGTTTTGCTAGAAACACTACAGCAGAAAAAAAATGGGGCAAGAGTAACAGACAGCAAGGAAGAAAAGAGGTTCCCCATTTCGCACTCAAACTACTGCAGTTTTTACTGAGGCAAAACTAACCTATAATCAAAACCTTTTGCTCAGTCTGACATGAAAAACTCATGAAGGATTTAATGAATTCTGTGTTTAGCCTTACATATTAACTGGGTATCAATTAAAAAAAATAAACATTGAGACAGTCACAGTGAGGTTTGGAGTCCTCTAGTGAGGACATGCGATCACAAAATAACAATCCTGGAATTGTCCAGCTGACTACAAGGAAGCCCAAATCAAACACTCTACAGTCAATGAACAACGTTCACTGTCATACAAAAATGTCCCATGTAGAGTTTTCAAAGGATCTCACTTCATGTCAAAGTCCTGTGGTGCAATTAAGAAAACTAATAACTGATATTTAACTGACCTATAAACTAGGTGTGTCCCCCCAGCTGTTACCATAAGCAATGCATTTACTTTCCAACACAAAAGACCTTTGCATGCTGCTGTTGGAAAAACCCGCAGATTTTGTTCTTCTGTTGACCTATGGACTTCAAAATGTTTAGCTTCCTACATGTGGGACATGCACCAGTCTACAGACCATAAAAAACCAGTTCTGTTTAAGATAATGTGTCCTCAGATATCTAACCTGGAACAAAATATTTGCTGCTTAATGAACTGGTACACCAGGCAAAAAGCTATGAATAGAGGAACAAAAATATTCTTGCAGCAAACCGAAAGTCAGCCTCTTCTCCAATTGATAATGCATGAGTTTACTTCATCTTTTTTAATCCAAGAAACTACTCTTACTCAAATTCTGAGAAAGAAATATATCTATTCACTCTGGCTGCTGATGTATAGATCCCCTAATTGTATAAGACATCAAAAAAGAAAGCTCTGGTTCTTTAATAAGGTTAGCATACTAAAAGAAGTAGCTTGAAAATAAAATACATTTGCTAAGAGTGCACTTACACTTACAGAGACTGAAGTAGTCACAGATTTATATCATTGCAGACTGGAAAGAATAAAAATGCTCCATTTCTGAAAGTGTTAAGACTACTAAATTTTCCAGCAGTGACAGCATCTGACCAGTCACACACATCATTAATATTCAACAAAAATGTTCCCTAATGAAAACACAATTTTTTTAATTAGTACTTTCATGAAGGTTCACAAATAAAGTACAGCAAGCAATTACATCAATAAAAGTTTCCATGCCCACAGTGCCCAAAAAACCACAAGACCTACCTGATTACTGCTTTTGGCAGCAGAGTTGGTCTGAGCTGTACTTGAAGAAAGGGAATCAAAAAAGGCCTGATCAGCTAATGAGTTACCACAGCTAATGCCATCCTTTGCACCTTCTGTTATAATCTGAAATGGAAAAGGTTGAGAAAGATTTTTCATGCTTCAATTAACCAAATTATGCTTTATCATGTATAATCATCCTAACACTCATATCGCTGGACTTTAAGATGTTTGCATATAACCTTTTTAAATTCAAATTCAATTGAATTTTTTACAAGAAGCTGACATGATACTTTGGAGGATTTACTTCCACACAGATGGAACTAGGTTGCCTTACAACTACAACATACAAGACTGTTGTGGCAGTGAACACCTGCCTATAAATTGCTTAGGGAATAAAGGTTGTTAATGTAAGTGCCTGGAGACTGTTAACTCAGTGCTCAGGAGATGGAGTTGAGCCAGTACATTTAGAAAGCCAAAAGCTACCAGACCATGAGCTAACCAACTGAAGCAAAAACACAAGGTCATGCGAGCCAGAGTGATCCTGCTTTCCCTTCCCCTCCTCCCCCTTTTGTTTTTTTTTAAGTAAACACGGCATTGCTGAAGGAAGAGAGACACATGCCTTAAGAGGCTGCAGGAATTACAGCTAAGGTATTCACCCACCTAACCAGCAACCTGCACACATGCAGACACTGGGCCATCCAAGAGTGAACGTGATTGCAGGCTTTGCACTGTGATCCCATTCCGCCCCCAAAACAATACCACTGGTCTTTAAACAACAATCAGGACAACACACACTGAAGAGACAACAGAGGGTCTCAGTAAGAAGAAAAGCTGAGTAGTCCCTGGACTTGGTAACCCACATCCTGAGCCCCAGAAATGTGGCTCCATTCCAGATTTATGAGCATGTGTCAAGTCTGCCACAGCAACACCAGTGTATATGTGCATTACTCATTTAACGTCCATATTGCTATCTT
Source organism: Agelaius tricolor (assembly GCF_023055355.1). NCBI lineage: Eukaryota > Metazoa > Chordata > Aves > Passeriformes > Icteridae > Agelaius > Agelaius tricolor. The sequence goes on from NW_027269261.1 coordinate 53,982,636, forward strand.
CAGACAGAAAAAAGCCCCAATCATTGGATTATGAGACCCCCAAACCACAGCAGATTCAAAACAACTCATTTTTTAAATACTCAAGCTGTATTTACTATAGACAGCTTCCTCTTGCATTTCTTGGTAAACCACTAAGGAAGCTCAGAAGCTTCGGATGGCATGTTTGCACTGGTGTCCAAAGCCAGCTACAATTGCTACAGTGAGACTATGTATTCCAAGCTTTCTGTTTGAGCATTTCAGTTTGGTCAGCAAACCAGAGGATGGCTTTTTCAGAAGTTCTGCTTTCTTAGTGCAGTCACTTACCTCAACATAATCTGTTGGAACAAGTCCTCTCTCGCCTTGGCTGTTTTTTCCTTCTAACCAGCCTCCACCAACATCCTAAAAGAATTAATATAGACATGATTTTGCTAGATGGATCCCACAACATGCTTCAAATAGCTCAGCAGGAAGCACTGTCTTGCTGTCAAATGTCAAATGCTCAGCAGGAAGCAATGTCTTGCTGTCAATGTTCAAAACACAGCTATGACTGTGAAACTGAACAAACTCACTCAAAGCTGCTGAAGCAGCAGATACTCATTTAAACATAATGCAGACCATGCTGATTTTACACAGCTATTCTGGACTTCAGATTTTAACAAGCATGAAGGGGAAAAATAATTGATTTTTCAGCACTTTTGATCATTTATGAAACCACAATCAATTGTCTGGCCACAGACTGCATATAAACACGGCTATTAGTATGTCCATTTCAATGAATTAATTTTAATCAACAGACTATAAAGAAACAAGACGCAAAGAACAAAACTGTTGGTGATATCTGTAAAACCTCTGCCTCATTTATTGAAGGTGCAGACATGTGATGAGTGAGAGCTATCACCCACAGAAATGTTAAGGCTATTCTCAAAAATTAAAAAAGCCACATGCCACGTAAGATCTGGACTGATTCTTTCCACTTCACATTTCTTTTCAGAAGCAGTCTTATGCTATTAGTATAGAAGGAACTAACAACCCTTCAGTTCTGATCTCAGTGGGACATCCTGATATTGTTTGGGGTTTTTTAAACACATATTCTGCATACACTACGAAAGCTCTGTAGACATTTGCAGTTAAGTGAACTTAATTCCAGGACAACATTATCTGGAATAAGCCAGCTCTGTTTTAAATCAACCTGTTTAGGGAACACATAGCTACATGTCAAGCTAGTTCACAGATGAAAATTGGAGACATATATTCTAGACAGCAATTACTAAATTTTAGGCTTTCTTAATTTGCTTTTTAATTGATGTATTTCTTTATTCACAATTTTGTTCTTTCACTTCAAAATTTTATATAGTCCTGCACTTTACAGGCACTCCAATAAGGAGAAGCCTGCTTATGTATTCAAGATTTTATGCAGTAAAGATCAAGCAGTTAGTGAAATAACAACTTGAATTTATTTTCTCTTACATACCTAAAAGCTTAATATTCAAGAACACAAAAATAATTAGACATCTCAGATTATAAATTCAACTAGCTTGGTTAAACTGCAAGAGCAATGACATCTTGAGCCAGAAGTCATACTTGCAATGCTACACTTGAAAGCAATCATCATTGGACTTGCATGACTTCAGCTATTGCCATCTAAACTTATCATATAAAAAAAGACCAAGAACCTTTGGGGCAATTTATCATGAACACATAAAACAAAGTTTTACTTGCCTTAAGCCACAGATGTCTTGGTCAGTGAGAACTAGCTTAAAAGTGGTGATCTACTTATATTTAGTCTTACTTTTGTGAAATGGCATTAAGGTCCTGAAGTCATTCAAAATGCTACCCCTGCCATAGCATGGCACACTATCCAAGAGGGTGCTGGTGCTGTTAAATATCTGCTTCAAGTATTTAAGATCAGTGGAACTAAAAATTACCAGGATTACACATGCCTAGGATCTTCAAAGAATTGAGCTTACTCTGCAGAATGTGTGTGGTTTACACAAATGGATAAATAAGACCTGGCTTCATGATCAGGTAGTTTTTGTTTGTATTTGTTTCAAAAGGCAAGCCTATTCACTAAGCCATATCATTACACAAAATTCAAAGCAGAATCAACTAATACTTTGTTACCAAGGGTAATTATATATGACAATTAAAGTACACTGAAATTCAAAATGTCAGTGCTAAAAAGCCTATTCATTTAACAATGCCCTGATAGCATTGTGATAGTATTGTCACCACTTCTTTCCTATACCTTGTTCATATTTCTTTAAAGGACACAAAATTTCAATAAAAAATTTTTGTTGTGAGTTCTTTACCAAACTTGGAATGCTGAAGTCATTGATTAAGAAACTCAAACCAAGAAGTGAACTGGATGTCACATTTAAATGCAAGTGGCAAGCACATGAAAGATTACGTGCACACAAAATGTGCAATATTAGGCACACTAAAACAGACAAGGCACTCAGATGTACAAGCTATCACCACCATTAGTTCCTTCCTTTTACTTGTCTCTCAGCTCTGTTTAGAGGAAAACAAAGCTGAGTACATTCTTATGTATGTGGGCACAGTTTGAGAAGGCCCCATCCTCCAAAACATTGCATTTGTTTCCACAAGATTCTTAGAAAATTCTTTGTATTCGGGATTTTTTTGCTAATTCTTCAGGGAAGGGTAGCCAGGCCTTTCAGATATCACCAGCACCATTTTCCTTCCTTCTGCTGATAGAAGTAGGCCAGGAAAGTGCACTGAAGCAAATTCCATCTCAGTTTTCTTACCGGGTTGGTGATTGTGATGATCTCCCCTTCACTGACCGTCAGCTCATTGTTTCCAGGCTCAGCAGCAAAATCATACATAACACGAGCCTGTATGAGGAAAGAACATAACAGTGAGGCTTCCAGCTTCTGTAGAAGGTTTCATTAAGAAAGCATCAGCACAAATTATCCTTAACTTACAGAAATAGTCAGTGGGGGAAGGCTGAATGTACAAAGAAAACAACTCAGCACATAGGAAGCTGACATTTCCTAGATTTGAACTGCACACTCAACAGTTAAGACTTCAAAAGACAAAAATCTCATGTGGAGCTTGTTGGAGATAATCTACCACAAGGATTTAAGACTGGTTGTCTTCTGTCATGTCCAAAACTACATGTACAATGTTTTCCAGGGGAAGAAGGAAAGGTTCCTAACTTCAGCAAACAATATTTTTTTTTTTTTTTTTTTTTAATACAAAACATATTCCAACTCCAATTTGGGTAAAGGGAAGTAGTTCACAGAGCAAGCAATTCAGAAAAAGAAAAGCAAGTAACTGCAGATGTAAGTAACCACTGCTGTGCATAAAATGTAATATGCAAAATTATGTTTTGAGACTCTATATGGGAAGAATTATGCAAATGCAGAAACAAGCAGTGAGACTAGACTTGTTATACCTGGCATGAGGAGGGAGGGAAAAACAAAACAAATCTAATTTTTAAGTGTTTAGATACACAAAGGCTTTGTTGTGCACTGACTCTGCTATTACACTACATAAAGAAATGTTTGAAACATTTGGTTTTACTAATAACATCATTCAGTGTACAGCAACGAGTTCCTTCTTGTACTTGGAGGGCGAGGGGAAGAAAATAAAACTAACCAAAAATAAGCATTTTCAAAGTATATTCAAAATATTATTTTATTGTCAAAGGAGACAATATATATATATATAACAAAATAAAATAATTTCTGTTGAAAGAAAGCTATGTGATAGGAAAAAAATACCGAAAGACAGACATTTACCATCAAGTCTTGCCTGTCTCAAAACTGCAGGTTTTATAATCCTCAAAATTGAGGATTACAAATTCCTCACCCAGACAGAACTTCTTACAGAAAACCAGAGGAAAACAGAACTTCCCACCCCCACATTTTAATTTCATGAGTATCATGTGGAAATACTTCTGGCCGGTCAAAAGATACTTTTAAAAACAGAGCTGAGAAAAAACCATAGATGTTTCAGCTGTTCAGCTGACAAATCTAACCCCAAACCATGTGCACAACAAACCGAACACTTGGTCTTCTCCAAGAGAAGCTGCTCTCCAATACTAGAGCAGCACAACATTGCAGAAAACCATGCGTCCTCAGCACGCTGAATGCTCCCTTGCACGAAAACTTTTCCCTTAGAATGGAGGCTTTCAGCACTTTCAGATTATGCCATGCAAAACAGAGATGAAGAGGTAAAAACTGTGCTCAATAATAACACTGCTTTCTTTCCAGCAGCACATCTGGCCTCCATGGAAATATAAGAATAAGCTGCTTTACTTTCCTGAAAAATGAACTGCAGAGAAGCAGCACACCTCTAGAAATACAGGAACATTTTAAGCAGGGGTGTAAAAAGCACCACGCTCCAGAGCTCTTCCCTCAGCAGTAGCAGATGGAGGTGTTGAACATGTCCTTTTTCCAGCAGGTTGTCAAAATTTATCCACTTTCTGCAAGTCAATTTACAGCACTCAGATGCTGGGCATCTGAATCATGGGAAAAGCAGCTTTCTTAACCAGGGAGTCTTCTTAGCCTTTTTCAAGTAATACACCATAATATTAAATTCTTGCTTCTATTCACAGGAATGATGAGAGTTTACCAGGAAAAAAGGCAACAGACAAATTTTATCAGCCTTCAGAAAAACTGGGAAAACATCCCCAGACCAGACTGGAAAGGTAAAATGTATTTCTGTCTAACAAAAGAACAGATGCAAATACTAGATTCTCCAGGTACAGCAGTGAAATTAAAGTTACTCAGAGAAAAAAAAAAAAAAAAAAGGAAATATTCAGCTTGTAGAGAAAGAAAAAACAAGAGATACATAGAATTTATTAAAGTAATTGTACTGAAGTCCACTTATTGACCTGCTCTGGACACCTGTTTCAAAAGTCAGAAAAAGTAGAAAACAGGGAAAAAATTACAAACAAACCTTGCTAACTACAGTTTAAAAAATTGAAAAACAAATTTTAAAAAAACCAACCCATTTGCAATGCTACAGAAATGGATTATTACAAAGCATTAAGAATTTGAGGTACATCTGAAACCTGGTCTGTATATTGACATTTCAAATACATTCCTCATCTTTTTCTGCCAGTACTCTCCATTTCACCTGAATCTCTAGGCTCACTTGCCTAGGCTGGAAATGAAGACCTTAAGAACTTCTGGCAAATAAGCTTTAACATTACCCTCCTAACTGTTGAATTTATAAACTCAACCAATTCCAAAGTAAAACTAAGTGACTAAATGTTTTTGCCCTAACTATTAAGTGTATAGTTAACAATGGAAAACCCCCTAGGCTTTCCCTGGACAGATATATCAGCCCAAATCTACTTAAATTTCTGACAATCAGTTCCACAATACTATAAAATGGAAAATGGTTTGACTTTCCAATAAGCTTTTTCCTTCTTACCGGCCATAAATATTGTGTATTTGCAACTCATGCAAAACTGCAAATGGGCATGGAAAAAAGCATTTAACAAGAAAAGGATTTTAGCTCCTTGGCACTGGAATACACACACTGAATACTAGGGCTAAGCTTAGGGACACTTTGAATATTCAGAAAATGGGAATCTCTGATGAATTCCAGATCATAATCTGGATCAGTCCAGATTAATGAACACAAAGAAGAGAACTTCTTCAAAACACAGCTTAGAAAAAAAAATTGTTACAGTAAGTGTTGTGTTTCATATTTACTTCTGATCACGTACAAAAGGATCAAACCATCCAAGAACTACAGGAACTTCAGAAATTAAAATACTTTGTTAGTGGAATAAAGGCCAATAAAGGCCACTGCTTCATTTACAGAATACTGCAAACATGTAAAACAAGAAAGAACCATTACCAAATCTATTAGCTATAAGAAAATTAATTTCATCTTCTGGTTGCATGCATATCTCCCCTCTCTCACCACCACCTCTGCTCCAAGATACAAATGGTTCTAGATTCTGAAGTTGTTTTCTCAGTTCCTTTGAGAAAAAAACCCTGCTAATCCAAAAAGCTTTAACTGATTTCACTGACCAGAGAGCAGGCCTGGGTCTTGTACTGTAAGCTACTGCTCCCTTTGCTCAGGTGGCAACAGAGCATCTCCACTGGTAATTTGGAACACATCCTGACGTTCACCTCATGCTCCCTGGTGTGAGGAAAGCCTGGCATGGATTAAGCAGAACCCTGCCACAGCACATAGCAAGAGGGAAAGGGTTCTCTGATCCCCAGCATCCCTGCACCTCTGGCATATACTGCAGTTTCTCCAGAATGAGAGGGAGCCAGCAGTTTTGTCTACAAGTCCAAGATGGGGGAAACTGGTAAGAGTTAAAGGAAAATTAGCTTTTCTGCAGTATGGATATAGAAATTTAGACTGTAATAAAGGAAATAAAAAGGAAACTGGTAATTCTCAGTGTTGTATCAGCATTCTTTGGAACTTGTTCTACCTGCTGTAGTTACACAACTGGACTCTAGTTTCCCAATTTACAGATTTACTGACTTACTACAGTGTGAAGCCTCCCAACACTGAGCATTGCAATCAATAATTATTATTGTCTTTTTAGAATTATGATAGAATCATACCTAGGAATATTAAAACACCAAAGATTCCCCACACTGAAAAGCAGTATCTAGATTAGTGAAATATATTCCTCTTCAGGCATGAAGCAGACTTCACCTCCCTCCACTACTTCTGTCTGAGTTGAGTGCTTCCCTCTTCTTTCCGTAATATTAAAAACCAAAAGGAAAAAAACCCAACAACAAAAAACCAAGCATTTGACAACTTCTTTCTGAAAGCAGACATAAGACTATGCAACTCTACCTGACAGTGTTAAGGCTCTTTAGCATAAATGAAGTGGAAGGAAGTTGTCTAGCAAAAGTCATTAAAATAAATTTCCAATGAAAGGTTACACTATTGCTTCACTAAGTTACTAGATGAATATCCAAGATCTCTACAGACATCCTGATCCACTGGCTCCTGCTGGGTGCCCCCCAGAACCTTGAAAGACGTGATAAAGCAACAAAAACACCTATTGCTCACAAGAAGAATCTTTCTGCCTTTTCCAAGATATTTCACTCAAGGCTAGGCTCACATGGAAAAGCACCTTACCCCAAAATTGAACGATCTTGATGTGCACAGGCCACACTTGCCTGCATTACAGTTCAGCTGCAGCAGGGTAGCTCTGTCATAGAGAAGGACAGTGGAAGCCCCTGTGTATTCCTCACCAGCCATAAGGACACAGGCTGACAGCTAATGCACATCAGTTGTGCTCAGAGCAGCTTTTACAACACCTTCCCTGCCTCAGCCTTCCTTGAGATGAATGATCAACGACCCACATAGAATGACTACTGGTTTTTCTTTAAGTTCACAGTTCTAAAGCAAAATGTTTTTGTAATGCTGGATTTCCTGCCTGCAATGCAACAGTTCTGCATCAAAGTATGCTTTATAGCACAAAAACTGGAGAAGCCCCTCAAAAACTGGACACGCCTTTGAAAATGCTTTCCCTACGCACAGGACTTCATTTGTATTAAGAAGAGATCTAGTGTTACACCATAGATTATCTGTTTCAACCATGTGTTACAATTTAGGAAACTTGTACCACAACTGCTTTTCTTGGTCAGCGGGCAGGGGCAGATAGTACAAAGGAAATATCCATAGAATTTTCATGGCATGAAAATCCCATAACTGCACAGGTTTCTCTTCATAGTTGGCACTTCAGCAGTTCAGAGCTTCAGCCACCCTGCACTGCTCTTGTCAAGAGACAGGGATTCACAGGTTTAAATTGCTTGTTGCCACTGTCAGAAATACAAGTGCTGTACCACAGCAGCAAGATGGCAACACGTCATGCTGGTGGCACCAATTCCCATATTGACAGAAGGAGGATCAAATTCTGGATTTCTCTTTTAGGAAGTATACGAGGCAGATAAGTGCAGGTTTCTCTAACACCTGCATCCACTGGAGGAGCAGAAACCATAATTTGGGAAGCCTGGCAGAATGCCAAAAATAAATAATTTAAATAAAGAAAAGTTAATCATTAGCATTGGCTCTAAACAAGTCAAAGTCCACACATTTTAAATGGCCGTGTCAATGAGAAGACTTGAACTTTTCTTCTAGGACAGCAGCCTAAGCTTTTAGCTGGGATGAACAACAAAGGGCTTTTGGTCACCTCAAGTAACTCCAGTAACACATCTGGTATGAATAAACTTCAGAACAGCTTGCTACAAAAACTGCTTCAGTTAGTACAAATATTCTTCAGTAGGTATAGTAAGCCTTTGAATCTGCTGCTTGTGAAATACTGATAAGCATTATGTTGCTCACACCTAGAAGCACAGAAGAGGAAAATGCATTTATTTCCTCCCAGACTTAATTTTATTAGTTATCTTCTAAAAGCTTTTTGGATGTTGGTTTGGTTTTTAGTACATTTTTTGTGAGGTCTCTTTCATTAGTTTTTTTCAGAATTACTTTTTCCCACAAATATTGCTTTTAGAAATAAAATATTCATTCTAAAGGGCAGTTCTAAGAGAATAAAACAGAAATAGCATAGCTGCAATACAGGTTGGGATCTCAGGATTGGAGAAATTAAGAAAGCAGAAAGAAAATAATAAAGACAAAAACCTAGCTGCAAATACATCACTTCAGAAATTAGCAGTATATTCTGATTACTTCCTAAAGAATGGTTCAAAATGAAGCATTTAGTCTAAAGAGTGACAATATTCTTCCACACAAAAAACAATTAACTTAAAACTATTTTAGCATTTTCTTTCCTCTGCTAATCTTTCCCGGCATTTTGCTCTGTGATTACTGTCTGTAAAAAACTAGTGGTTTGTAGGTATTTTACTGCTTAGAATAAGTGCAAGACATTCTGACCTGTTATCAGCTGAAGCAGAAGCCTTAAACCCCTCGCTGTCCTCACTGTGCCAGTGAAGCTCCAGGGAAGACTCAGGGTAGGCACAGATCTAAAGGACAGCTTAGCCATTGTTTTGTCTCACCATTCACAGACTACTTAAGTTGCCATGTTTTAATCAATGCATCTTTGAAAAAACTCTCCACAGATCAAAACACATGCTAAGTCCCTCTCTGGAAATTATAGGGAATTCTGCAAGAAGTTTAAAAGGGCAGGTGTCCAAAATGCTGAGAAAAACAGTAAGAACACAGGAATACAGACAGGAGCCCCTCATATCTTTCCCACCTCAGAGGACTGAGGACACCAGCTTTCTTCCAACAGTGCTTAACATTTTGGTAGATCTAATAATTTCCCTATCCTTTAGCCTGAAATCTAAGCTTGTTCAAAAGCTAAGTGCCCCAAGTCTGAAGAGATTTGCATCATCTTCATCACTAAATCACAGAACCATAGAATGGTTTGGGTCAGACTGACCTTAGAGATCATCTTGTTTCAACAACCTTGCCATGGGAAGGGACACCTTCCACTACACCAGGCTGCTCAAAGCCTCATCCAACCTGGCCTTGAAAATATAAAAAACATTTATACTACTAATGAAGGAAACATCCGAGGCTATGATTTGACAAAAAAATGTATTTTCATTTTAGTCCCTCTATCAAACTCTATCAGACTGCAAGGCAAAGTGTGCATTTGGATAGCCTATGCAGAATTATCAAGTGGCTCCTCAGGTGCTATGACTCTCAGCCTGGAGAAGCAGCTACTCTCCGTCCTGACTGTGATAAAGAAATGTCTACATGTTCCTCTCACAGGCTCTCCTAAGAGACAAGACACAGCCCAAAAATTGACAATAGAAGAATTAGAGGACACAAGGGACACTGTCTTCTAAGACAGACTCCTACAGAAACAGCGCCTTGGGAATTGGAGAGATTATCCATTATACTAGCAGTATATTTACTGACAGTAAAGTGATAAAGATTTATTATGAAGGAGACACCAATGTTTATCTTTCTAACTACTATAGAGAAACTGGAGAAAATGTATATTGCTTATATTGGGCTAGGCATCAATTCTTGTGCATGTGCTCAGCAACATCTGCCTAGAAAACTAGCTTGAAGAAACTGGAACATTTTATACTATGATTTTATTAAACAATAAGCAAAAAATAAAATTCACTTATTTAATTAAGACCTCCCTTTAGTATTACATTTCTTCTCAATATGATTTTGTTTTGCTTTTAGCAACGTCAGAATTAAAGCAAACTCAACCAAAAAGTAAAATTAAATTCAGTAAAGAACTCCACTTCTGGATGAAGAGAGGTCACAATATTCAGGTATCATTACTCCAAGTTCCCTCACCAGCTCTAACTGCTGGATCCTCACATTACTCTACAAATTCACATTAAAAGTGCCTCTTGATCCACTGGCTCACTTTTCTCTGGGCAATTTTTCAACTCTAAAATAAGTTCACTAGCCTGCAGCTAATCATTTGAAGTCAACAGTACTGACTATAAGCATACTAGAACTAAATTAAACACAGACAAAAATCTAAGAAACAAGGACTTGTGTAATTTCTTTCTGTTAGTAAAATATGTTTGCAGACAGGTGCAAAACTCAGAATTTGCATGTGCCTACAATATTTCAGGCAGGTATTTAATTAAGTATTTATACTGGATTAAAATGTCTATCTCATATTGGAATTGACAACAAAATATAAAGTGTTTCCAAAAAGTACAAACCACAAAGTCTGACACCTTTATATGGTAAGGGACAGGAAGGCAATACTCAATTTCCACCAACATGCATGTGGTTTAAACCACTGGCACTTCTAGAATTAGAATGGAAGAAAGAAGTGTCTAGGCAAGTGTTCAAGTGTTTAAGAGACTTGGAAATGTTTCCTGTAGTAATAAAGACAACAGCTTACTAGCCACTTCAGCAACTTGGGCTTTCCTCAGTGAGGACAGATTAACTCTTCAGATCGACCACACAGGACTTCACTGTCTTGCTGAAAATAATTTTTTGGTCATGACAGACCACCTGAACTCAGTTCAGGCTAGTCCCACTCATTTTTTGTTCCATATTTTATTTTTGATTCACAGAACATGATCTTCTTTACAGCTGTCTACCTGTCAGCAAACATCACCACACCCCAAAGCCCAGTGAAATGTGCTCCTGGCCAGCATTACAGGCAGAATGCACATGAAGAACTTGCATTCAAGTGAATTCCTACACAGGAAGCCTCTTGCTCTACTCAAGCATCTGGAACTAAAAGTCATTGATGCAGAACAAGGTCTAAAATGGTTATATGACTAAGATCTCTTAAAAGTGGTAGAGTAAAACAGATCTCAAAATTGTAGATGTTGAAACAAATTATAGCTTCTTTCCACACAGTTATAAGCCAGGTGGGTAGACAACCATGCCACAGAGCATGAAAAAAGCAAAGAGAAACTGTGATGTTTTCCAGATTTACAGCAGTGCTTAAAAATATTTAAGTCTGAGAATTATCTATAAGCAGTTTAGTGATTTAAAAAAGCAGCATATTTTCAGAATAACTACCATGCACTACTAAAAGAGGTGCTTGGTTACATTTTGGTGTGTTCATATTGACTTATTTATGGAGTATTGTCAGACCCAAGAACAGAATCTCCATGCGCCCAAGCAACACTGAAGCAAGGGAAATTCAGTTGCAGAAATTCAAGACACCCATGTGATTTAAAGATATTTCCAAATACTGACTCAGATACTCCCCTGAATCACATCTGAGCTTTCCGTTGGGTTAAGCACCTGAAAAGCTTTTTTCTTGTTTAAAACATTACTTATAAACTAGTCATCAATTAAAATGTACTGCAAAACTCCTACCATGAGTGAGGAACTCCAGTGATACCAGATCTTCTGCAGAATCAATTTACTGCACTGCTCTAAGTGCCCAGCCTTCCCCATGTTTTCCTTTCTGAATACCAACCTTTCCCAGATCCTCAGATAAACTGGAGACTCAACAATTTGATAACATTAATTCCAGTTTCACCATGACTACAGCAATGTATATAAATGCAGAAGTGTATAATAAAAAGTGTATAATAAATGCAGCAAGTGCAGCATGGGTTTGTATTTACGGATGTCAGGCAGGATGCATTTATCTCAAGTGTGATTAAAATCTCTGCCTAGATTAATCATTACTGTATCTCTGAAATCAAACTGCAAAACTTACAACTGTTTGCTGAACCAATATTTAATGGTGTGTTTCAGAAGCCTGCTGTGCCAAGTCCCCTGATGTTTGCCTGAAACTTTAGGGCACAGTTCTGTCCCCAAAGAACAGAGCCAGTAAGATGTGAAGGTTTCAGAAAAAGCCAGCAGCATTCACCAGAAAAATTGCCACATTGTGACCTACTCATTAAGACAGCTTGTAGTCACACAATAGTGCTGCCTCTAGGAGAGCAGGGATTAGAAAAAATTAGTAATTATACTAATAATTGGAGAGGGACAAAGTTTCACTAAGGTTATCTAGCAAACTTTAAGCCCTTTCAGACTCAGCACACTATTACACATTGTGGATCTCAATGTACCACGTGCACAGGCCACTGTAGAAGCAAATGAATACCTGGCAAAGCAAACTAAGTGCATGTTAAAATGATGCTGCTTCAAATAAACTTCGTCCATAAAATACAGAATGGAACAGCTGAACTACTCTGAAGTCCCAAACACTGGTAAATATTAATAGGAAAACACATGCTGAATAGCATGCTCACTGAAAGCAGTTGGGAAGGAATCTGAAACGCAGCAGGATGAGCTCTCCACATGGAATTCTGCTAAATTCTCTGTTACTTGAGTAACCAACATTAATCAATATACTAATTTTTTCTTATAGCACAGTTTTTATTAAAAACACTACTTTGTAAAAGCCTATGTTTATTTTCATTTTATAAACACAAGTGAGGAAACAGCTACACCAACATAAATGCATTACCATTTTATCAGATGAAGCTTCTTTACTCTAGAACTGGGCAAGGTTCACATTTTTTGGGTTCTAAAGTATCCAAGCCTACAGCTATTTTAGGCTTTTCTATTGGCAGTGTAGAAAAGTACAAGACCCTGTAAGATTACAAACTTTATTTCATGATAAATGACAGCTCAAATAAGCAAAGCTCAGTCATTAGACCTGGTCAGAGAACATCCAGCACTTGAACTGGACATTAATGACCTGCAATTTAATGCAATGTGCACGTTAGCAGTGTAGGCATATCCACTTTAAGACAAAGAGTTAGAAAAAAACAAGGAAAAGACTGCTTGGAGAGATGCATCTAACAAATAAAAAAAAACAAACCAAGAGATGTAATGAATGACAGAACTGGATTAAGTCATGCAACACTGAAAGTTTGACAGAACACCTCACAAACTTCTCTTGTACCAGCAACCTTTACAGTGATAGAAAGCATCAAAGAAGTCTGAAAGTTAGAACTTCTGCTTCCTTACAAATTACTAGAAAATTTGGCAGCTTGACAGAATGTGACAGAGCTGTTGATAAAAAAATTGTCATTCAACAGCCTTCATACAAACATCCAAGACTGTGGTCTAGTTATTTGCAGCAAGGAAGACACTTAATTTTGTATTCCACAAGCAATCATTTTCAGAAGAAAAATATAGGGCTATTAAGGAAGGAAATTACAGCACTGCTGAAAGAAGTGTGCTGTAACTAGGTAAGCACTAATTACATTATATTATCATATGTAATTGCAATATTCAGTCACTGAATTAAACCTTGACCCCCCGCCCAAAAAACGAACCAATGCAGTGGAGGAAATAAGACATTCAAGCTTCACTCTCAAATCCCATGAAGCTATAAGGTGAAGTGAAGCACTTCATCAGTCATTGCCTTACTGCTGCAGAAAGATGAATTGTATAGGCTCTTCAGGCAATACTAGAATTTAAATAAGAACTAGAAAAAACAATAAATGTAATAGCCTTGTATCAACTGTCTTCCTTCTGGAAGCCAATTACATGATCACTGTAGAGGGAAAAAAAACCCCAAACTCGTCATATAGAAGGGAGGTACAGTTCTAAAGCTATTCTAAGAGTATTTTTATAGCTGTTCTTGCAAATTAGCCATTTTGTTCTGTCAACCAAGAAAGCAAACACTTTGCTTGAATTGAGATGACAACTAATTTTTGCTCTGAACAATGAGAACTGCAGTCTCAGAAGGCTGGGAAAAGCAAAGCAAGTCCAGAACCTACTGTGTTTAAACAGAGATACCATGTGAACACACAAAATAAAAGCACAACAGTTCCCATGCCAAGGATGAGCAGATGGCAACTCAGAGCAGAAGTCAGTAACTCAATGACAAGTCATAAGAAATAAGACCCATCAACCAATTCTTCACCAGTCTCCACCTTTTTACAGGAGTGGGACTGAATGATTTCACCTGGCAAGTCCCACTTGCAGAACCCTAGGCCAGACATGGCTGCCTCTCCCCAGATGCAGCTGTTTTGCTTGGGCTCCCCAGAGACCTCCCACAGGATGCACTGCCCATCTTCTCACCACCTCCTCCTCCTTCCAGCCACCTATTTTGCACATTGGAAACCCCTCCCATACAGTGGCTTCCTTTAAAGGGCAGGACCTTGGGGAAGAGCTGCTGTAAAATACAGGAGGAAATAGAGTTTTACCCACAAAACACATGTTCACACACAGTCACTGGTTTGACTATACCCAGCACATTTCTATGAGCACACACCCTGTTACCAGCAGTGCCCAGGATGGCTCATGTGCCCTTCATACCATGCCATGTCCCAAATGTCTCCTCACAACTACACAACAGCCGGACTAGGCTGCATAACGGCAACTCCCGACAGGAAAAGCTGTTCCTTGTGCCCTTCTCCCCTTACTGTGGGTCTTACAGAGGACTATCTGCCAAAGTTAAATGATTCTGGTCTTAAATGTCTTTTTCTTTTTTTAATATATATTGTTGACAGAGGTTTCTTATTCATACAAAGCTCAAAGATAAAGAAGGCTTGGGAAAGAAAGTGATAATGCTCAGAGTTTAAGTTAAATTTTCCTGTAAGCAATATGCCTTTTTTTTTCTCTCTCTTCAGTAGCACTTGAATTTTGCTCATTGGACTACTACAAGATTGCTCTGTTGTTTGAACTTTCAGTCACTTGGGAAGCTCCTTTCCAATCATAAACTGCTGAGAAATGCAACTAAATGGAAATGCAACTAAAGAAAATAAAAGCACAAGCTCTGATTTTCAGCCCTCCGAGAAGTGTAAAGTGGATTCGGAGAAATTGTCATTGTGAAACACGCTTTGAAATAGAAGAAGTTTAGCTTTAAACGCTGAACAGTGCAATAGCTATTTACTTAAAATAATTCTAGATATCAAAATGCCCATCTGGTCTACTGCAGGGCTGGTTGAAACAAATCACTCCCACTATTTTACAGTCTCTTCTCTATTACCAGCTTTTAAAATGTTTTGCAAGACTGCTTCCAACATCATAAATATTACAATTGCTTGTAAATTTAATACAGGAGGGAACCCACGTATTTGAAATGCCAAAATTCTCAAGTGATTTTTACTTTGGTGATCTCTGTAAACTCTGAAATTTGCCAGATGCCCTAATCAAAGAAGGAGAGGTTTACTAAACATTCAGACACTCTTCTAGGACTTTTTTCAAGACCTGAAAATCTGAGGAGGAAGATAATTCAGAGGAAAACCTTGAAAGAATGCAGTAAAATAAACCTTCTTATCAAGCTACAGTTACCTGTAAAGCCTTATTGCTGAAGTAATACCAATATACGAGAAATTCTACCAGAGTGAAAACTTGAAACTCTGAATCTATAAACCAGATGTAGCTTATGACATTTGATACCAGACTTCCTTCTCTTTGGCTGCTGTAATCATGTTTTTAAATTATGACCTCTGGTAATGAGTCTCTGATGACTCTGCCTAGGTGCTCAAAATAACTTTGAAAAACTGAGTCAGAGGAATCATTACTCAAGCACAGCATCACTCAGAATCTTACCAGCTTTCCAGCACAGAAATGAGAAACCTTGAACTGGTAATTGCTGCAATGTAATATAAACCACATATCACTGAACCTTTAAAAGACCATAAGGTCGGACAGAAAGACAAAAGAACAGAAAATCTGTGTCTTTGTAAAATAACTGTACCAGTTCTCATGCTCATCCTAGCATCTCACTCCTCCAACAGGTTAGGAATCTGTGGTTCATCTGCATTACCAAACATTTTGCCCTTCTCTAATCATCTTGTTTCCCCTTAAAAAACAAACCACCAAACCAATTTAATATAAAAAGCCCCAGGAAGTACCCCCACATCTACTTAATACTAGCCTAAAAGACCCAAACAACATTTTACATCATTTGACTGTAACATAAAAATCATTGCTTCACCTAATAATTTTGTTCCATCACAACCTACATACACAGATCATCTGTGATCTCATGTTTTGAATTATGTCTTGTTTTACTGAATTTAAATAATGGAGCATGTTGAATGGATTAGGACGTGATCTGCATAGAAGAGGATGGATCATCCCAACTCACAGATGTCTTAAGATTTATTAACTGAATCTTTCTTTAAGATGAGATTTACGAAAGGGGTCTACTTCCAAAGTTAGGACAATGCAGAATGCAGATTAACAGAATACAAAGTCTGGGTATTTTGGAGGGTTTAGCACAGAGGAGTGCTTCACTTCCCAGCTGCAAATCAGAACAAGGAATTGTTTCTAGCAAACTCAAGTGATGGTATAAAGGAAAATGTTGGACTTCTTTGGGAAGCCTTACACTGCTGAGAGTAACAGAGAATGAAAAAGAAAGATGAAAGGAAGGATACACACTTAGGGATATTAATCTTTAAGGCTAATATGCTGTTACCTTTTCCTGCCTGAAATTTTCATATGTAAATCATGACCTTCCTTTACCACAACTACAAGAACCATGCTGAATTCAACTATACCTGGCCAGTGACATTAAAAGAAAAAATCCAACGTGATTAGATGGACAAGAAAGCCTTGAACAGCATTTCCTTGTTTTAGAAGTACTGTTAAATTGTATCTTCTTTAAAGAACGGAATATTTAGTCTAAGCTTTCATTTCAAAGGACTTCCTCCCACAAAAAGGGGCTCAGTCCTGAAAACAGAATCAGATAAATGAGTCCTCAAAGTACACAAACCATTGAACAATCAAGAACATAATGGTGAGATATAAGTGCCCTTAAAGTTATAAAGAAAAAAAACTGTAGGAATTGACAGTAAGAGGGGCCCAACTTCACAAAGCTTATCAACAACTGCCTTATGAAATACCTCTCTTGGGAAAGCAATGTCACCAACATCAACAATGTTACACGAATAAATCAGCTCCTAGTTACAATTTCTAAATTAAAACTCTCACCACATGTTATCAGCACAGGTTCCAGAAGAACTGGAAGGACTGTCTGCCCAGAGACTATTCAGTTCTCTCACTTCCTTCTGAAATCAGTGCTTAACAAATGGCAAAACATCAGCCTTTTCAAGAAAAGGACTTGCCTACATTTTAAAATAATAAATAAGTTTAAAAATAGGCTAAGGTAGAGAGAATGTTGTTTAAAAGCCAGCATATTGCTTCCTGACATTTCTAGCTCTCCCTATTCAATGAAGCTCAAAAACAAAAGAAAGGACATGAGTAAAGCTGGGACTTGGCAAACTCTAGTGGGGAAAGAATAGGAAAGGCCAAAGAAACCATGAAGGAACAAATAGAAGAATGACAATTTCACCTGTGGCTTTTGTAAGCAACTATGACAGAAACATTTACCAAATTGCATCTTCCTTGTGACCAAGTTTAGAAAGTTTTTTAGGCTCAGGCACTTTCTGTGTCACATCATTTGTGACACAGTTAAAAAGAAGGAATTAGTAAGGTTAACTCTGCTTCTCAAAAGCATCCAAAATAAAAGTATCTAGCTTAAATCACCGGTTCTTAAATGTGGACATTAAATTGCTTTACCTCTGAAGATGGGTTCAGTTAAATGACTGTGAAACTCTAGAAGTCTCCTAAACAACCTTCTTTTTTTTTCTTATTTTGATAGAGTTTTAACATTTGTTTCAGTTTTCTGAGCACATAACCTTGAGCAAACCACAAAGTCCACTGCCAAGCTACAGTAAGGATCTAGCCAACAGAAAAACTGCCTCCAGAAGCCTTAGATCCTCCATTTCCCATTTATATTTTCACCCTTCTCTGTGAAAGTCTCCTGCTGCCAACTATACCACCCCACCCAACCTCCTGTATCAGCTCTGAGCAAACTTTCAACTATTGCAACTACCTAGAACTGGAGAAATGACGCCGCTGTTTCCATTCAGTGAATATTTTTGCTATGTCAGCAATTTACTGTATCTTAAAAACAGGCCTGACAGGTGTTGGAGTAGACTCCTGGGATGTACATACAGCATGGGATGAGGAGCAAGAAAGGAGAAGGTGCAATGGCCACTGCTAATGTAGCTCACAACATCAGACACAGCCTCCACAGCCTACAGAGCGCTTAAGGCCTCCAGCCACCCCACCTGTTTCGACAGAAGACTCCCTACCAAGTTGCTAGCTAACAAATATGCTAGGAAAGCATCAGTAAAGGCTTCTCGGTATGAAAATAGTAGTCCTTTGCCCTAAAAGCTTTTATTGTTTCAATAAGAAATGCATTGATTTGGAATGGTACAGAGAAGAGCCAGCACATTACCCAACTGTATATCACATCTTCATACATGAAAACTCAAGGAATTTAATTGCTGTGGTTTATCAAAGTGAGAGCAAGAAAACTGGCCGAGGATTACAAGCTGGCTACGAAAGAAACCCCTATTTGCATCCTTCAGCCTCATGAAATCTAACACCTTGATTCAAGCATTTGTAAATCCCGTCGAGAAAATGATAAATTTGAAAACAGAAGCTGGGCAAGTTGAGATTCAAAAGAAAGATGTATCAACAGCAAGAGAGATGGTTTAAAAACAAAAACAACAACAAAAAAGACAGACTGAATTTTCCATCATTGAAAGCATTCAAATCAAGAATCAATATACCCCCAGCCCTCCTTGGAAAGTATATTCTAGTTTAAACAGGAATCAATTCAGGAAGCACTAACAGCCCATGCAGCACAGGCCACGCTGGACTGTCAGTCACCCTTATCAGCTATATAGGATTTGACACCAATAAAGTTCAAAAATTCATACTCCAGACAACTATAGTTTAGTTTTGTTAACATTTCACATAAAATACAAATACACCTTGCATATTTCTTTCAAAAAGAGGCAATTTGTGAAGGAGCACAAGCAGAAGGTGAGAAATTTGTTTACAATTTAAAAAACAAAAATTTACGTTCCAAATGAAATGGTGACTGGTTAGTTGGCTGAGCTCCTAAAAACTGTTTTTTCAGCCAGTTACTCCCTTACCCTGCTCAAAAAGACAATATATTCTTTACTATAGCTGACGTTTGCACAACATGAACAAAATAAAATCCAAACCAGGGCAGTTTGCAGAGAGGGACCCATCTCCTGGGTAGAGCTCACAGAAAACAAAGTAAGCTTCTCTTCAGTACTGCTCAGAGTTACCAGCATAACAAAATAATAGCAATAAAATACCAACTCTTTCCTGACTACCACTTACCAATTTTAGCCTTCAAGTCAAGGTACATTACCATATCTTGCAATGTGTAGAATGAAAAAAATTGCACCACCTGATTTTAAGCCAGTCTGGATTAGGAAGTCAGAAATTATACACCCTTCCATCTGGGGCCATAATGTTTCCAAAAAATATTTAAAGACCAGCAAAGTGAAAGTTTCCCTATGTATGAATAAAATGGATCATGTATTCGGCACAGAACACAAGATCCCATGAGGATACTGCACCTCAAAGTGAGCTGAGAAACAGTACACTGGTTTAGTACAGTACCTGCCTCACATACTGTGTATTATGTGGTATATACTCACCAGAAGTAATTTTCTTGCTACCTACAATCGTTAGATTGAGTAAAAAATATTCACACACACATCCCATGAATTACTGGAACTCACCAATGTAAAAACCAAGTCTATCAACAATATTCTAAAAGCTCAACAGAAACATAAATTTCACTATATTGACTATATTTACTGTATTTTTACACTGCCTAAGTGATTTTGAAACCTAAAATCAAGTTCTCTGTGCTTTGGAAAAAGTTAATCCAAACTTGAGCCACCATCAGCTTGCATGGTTACAAAGACAGCTACTTATACACTAAATCTGACATATTCAAGATGTGGAATTTCTTCAGCACTGAGAAGAGCAACATAAATAGTGCACTGTATGAGAAAGGCCTCAGTAAAAGGAAGTTTTTTAAACTGCTGGCCAACCTAATGGAATCAGGTGACTCAAAGCAATACTTCAAATACCAAAAAAGTCTTCCTGAGATACTTAGACAAGTCACAGATGAGTTGCCGGTGCATGTTAACTCACACCTACACAAGCAGAGATGCTTTCATCAACCAATATAGTAAACAAATATTGTTTGTTTAGAAAGGGGCCATTTTCAGATAGGATGGGCTAATTTTGACAGCTGCATTAGCAGCAGATACTGTTGAAGAACTGAACAAAACAATTTAACTTCCTGTCTTTTTTTTTGTTGCTGTTGGGTTTGTTTGGTTTTTTTTTTTTCGCGTGTAAAATCACAGCTTACTCTTAAGAGGTCGCGCAGTGCGGACTCTGGGCTCCCACCAGAGACACGGCACAGCCACCCCCGGATGCCACCGAGGGGGTCAGCATCAGCTGCCCTGACGAGCGGGCCGGGACAGCCGGGCCGGGACAGCCGGGCCGGGACAGCCGGGCCCGCCGGTGGCCGAGGCCTCTCCCAGCGCTCCGCCGCTCCCCGGGCGCGGTGGCAGCGGGGCAAGGGACGCCGGGGCGGCAGGAGCAGCAGCCTCGGCCTCTGGCGGCTCTACGACCCTACAGTCGTTCCACCGAGGAGCGGGGACGGAGGGGCACAAACACAGCAGAAAAACAACTTTCCCCCGCCCCGGAGTCGCCGAGCCCCGAGCAGGGGCCGGGCAGTGGCGCCGAGGCCCGAGCGCGGCGCTCCCTCCGTCCCTCCCGCGGCTCCGGCAGGACCGGCTCCCCCGGCCCGCAGCCCGTCTGCCCGGGACCCCCGCCCGCCCGGCCGGGCCCGCTGGCGCAGAGCCCCGGGCGCTGCTCACCTTGGTGGCCATGGCGCTGCCGGCCGGGCTGCGCTGCCGCTCTGCCCTCCCTCTCTCTCTCCGTGCCGCGGCTACTCGGTCGGTCGGTCGGTGTGTCCGGCCCGCCCGCCGCCGCCGCTGGGCCGCGCAGGCGGCTCCTCCTCAGCGTCCCCGGCCGCCGCCGCCGCCGCCTCCTGGGGGCCGCTGCGCGGCTCAGCAGCCAAGCGCCGGCGCTGGGCAGGCGGGGGCTGGTGTGGCCGCGCAGCGATGCCCCCGCCTCGGCCGCCCTTTCCGCCGGCTCGGCTCGGCTTGGCTCAGCACCCGAGGGCAATGGCGGGGCTTTGTGCCCGCAGCCTTTCCGGCAGGGCCCGGGGGAGGGAGGCACCCGCCGCGCTGCGCTGATCCCCGGGGGAGCCGCCCCGGCCGGTCCCGGGGGCGATGGGGGCGGGCGGACGGAGCTCGCCCACCCCCCATGCCCTCAAGGGCTTTGCTTTGCAGTCAGAGTTTGGCCTCACATTCGCTCGCGTGGGGGAGAGAGCCCGCAGGAAGGCGTTATGCGCCCCTCGGGTGCCTTTGAATGGAAATTTCAAAGCAACCATACAGCAAGGAAAGCAATTTTTTCCTCGGCCAGGCTCCATCCACGGCTGCTAGGGCAGTGTACATCGTCCCTGACCTGTTTCGGCCGGGCCTTGGTGTACAGCAGTTATCAGCAGCAGTACAAGGCACCAAGGAGCTATAGCTGCTCAAGGGCGGTAGAGTTCCTGTTGGGCACTCTATGACCATCTCATAGAAACTGCCTGCAGCCCCACTTGACTCCCAGCCTGCAGGAGAGATGAGATGGGAGGCTAAAGCAAAGGGAATTTGAAAATACGGTGGTAGTGATCGTACAAGGTACTGCACCATCCAAAAAGTGCAGCTTCTTGTTGCTATATTTATAGTGGTTGGCCTGGGATCAGGAGACTTCCTTTCTGTAGAAGGAAATACACAGTGTAATCATCAGGGACACCAGGGAGAGCCCCAGGAGGCAGGTAGGCTGTAGGGAAACTGCATAGAACTCTACATCTGTATTTCCTTGCCCATAGAATTACAAGCTTTTTTTCTGCCATTGGTATAGTTTCTCAGTGAGAGCCTTATTAAAAGAGAAAAATACATTCACAGGTTAAACATTGGAAAAAAATTTCCCTAGTTGGACCTGTGAAATAGTTTCCACGGAAAGTGAGGATGAGGAAATAAGAGGAAGCTGGCTGTTCATTTGCCACCACTTTTTGAGTGATTGAACTGATTAACTTCAGAAGTTTCCAAACTCATTTGCTTCTGGTTTTAGCTTTTTCAGAATTCAATTAAATACAACATTTCCAACTTCCTACTCTCTGTAAAAGCAGTACCTAAAGTGAAACCTTTCTGTGTGGCTCACAAGTGACGTTGTAGGACACCACCTTTAAGGTGAAGTATTGTATTTAGCATCAGTTTTGCCATGTGGTCCATCAATAGACTGGCATCTCATCTACCTTACCAGCAAAACTCCCTGAAAGTGGCTTCATTTCTGTACTAAGACGTCCTGTTCTTCCATTTTCTCAGCAACAATCTTTCCAACATGGCATGTTTTGATCCTTTTTTTTATAAAAAGGGGAGAGGTATGGAACCCAGAGACCCAGCACTGTCTCCTTTAGGGATCCCTAGCTGATAGGACTGTGAAGCACCCTCTGTCCTTTCTCCAGATGCTGCTTTGCTATGTGAAATATAATAAACTTGTGGCTTTAGCATAAGCTTGAGTCTGTGTCATTCTTTACCTGTGGTCAGCACAACTGCCAGAAAAGTTTAATGTGCAGCTGCTACCCAGTGTGGTTTAGCAGAGCTCTGCTTGCCTTCTGTGGAATGAAGAGCACAGTCATGATTTGTTCAGCCTCTCTGTGTGCTTAAAGCCTCCACAGTTTTCCACTGTGAGGTACTCCTGAAAATGTCTTACTTGACGAGTTTGAGGGATGAAGGAAATATTACCATTTCTCTCAATGTGAGAGAATATTCTGAGGAAAAAAAAATTAATGGGATTTTTCCAATACTATTTGCAATTAATTGCTGTTAATTCTTGTTTCAATGAAGATATTCTTAGGAATCACTTTGGACTGCAACTAAACCTATCCCTTCTTAGCAGTAAGCTTTATTATTTCTTAACGCAGAGAGCCAAATACCCACAAATTGCCAATGAAACCACCTAAAATTTCCCAGACTTCTTAAATTAGTTACTTTTCTGCTACCAAGCTGTGTCCTAGTTAATTAGGACTGGATGTTTGCTTAGCATTAGACATAAAAGAAATCTCAGTGGCTTCAGCGGGGTTGTTTACATATCTAAGCATTTGGTAGTTTTGAAATGTAGTGCTCTGTGTGGAGCTTATCAGCTTTCAAACACAGCTGACTAATTATTCACTTTGTACTAAAGCCCCAATGTACCTCAGAAAAAAACAACCAGTAACAGAAGAAAATCTCCTACCCAGAGAGAGAATATAAGTAAATTCTCTCTCTTTACTAGGTGTGTATTTTTGCAGCTAGCTGGTCTGCAGTGGTTCCCAGGAATGCCGAGGTCATGGAGAAATGATCTTCTACAAAACCTCATCAAATGAAAAGCTCCTGCCAATGAGCTAGTGCTATGCAGATTTTTTAAATTAAAGCTGGACTCTGAGAAGGGACATGGAGAACATTTGCTGAATATGTTCCCTGCTCAGCAAGGCCTGCCTGTAGCTTCAAGCTCACAGGAAGTCGGTGACCTTGTATGTTCTGACTTATGCAAACTTGGTGGGGAATGGTAAAGAAACAGTGTTCTTCAGATAACCTTCAAACTGAAAACCATCTGGAGAAAGAACTACATTTTGGGTTTATAAGTTACCGTCCTCAGGAGCTCCTTGAGGTGGTGCACCTTGGATTTGTCCCTGCTGGGAGCCTGTGCCCCTGGCAGTACCTGGGTGATTGAGGTGGCCCTGAGGCGTTCAACTCAGCTCTGGAGGCATTTTCAGCAACAATTATCACTAGTGGCAAACAACTTTGCAAATGGAGCAGGCTGTCAAATGCATGTTTTTGGGAAGTCTTTGCAGGAGGCATACAGAGATTATATTGTCCTAGGTCTTTATTTTCAAAGGTGTTTTATAAAGTAAGAACTGATTTAATTTTTTTCTTGGTTGAAAGCCTAACAATGTGGTGTGTGTGATAACATCAGTTCCACACTAAATGCTTTTAGCCCAAGGTTTCTAACTACATTAATCAGGAAAGCCTAACAATGACTAGGGAGCAGTTACAAAAACATTCCAACTATTTTTAATTCCTTTTAATTATCATGTTTACCTTACTCACCTGATACACACCTCTTTGTTTAAGAAGGGGTAGATATTTTTCACATTTTCAAAGCCTCAAAATAAAATTTATTTTGTTTATGAATCGAAAAAAGAAGTACTGTATTCTTCATCTTCAGAAGTCATATCTGCACACCTTCACCCACTTCTCCCCAAGTGGTTCTTTGGGTGTCATGTTTTCCTCTCAGCTGAGCAGCAGTTTCTCTTTCAGAATTGTGTTAACACCATTTCTTCAGTGTTTCTGAGAAGTCTGCTAGATAGCAATATAAAATAGTGCTTCCTCCTATCTTCTGTATCCTTCCCTCCCCCAGATTTGGACAGAAAATGATAGAAGCTGCCACATGCATGAAACCTAGTGTTATCTGCACAGAGCAGGAAGGGAGCAGCTGCTGAATCCCATTTGTGCATTGCTCTGTTCAGCAATGTCCAGTGGCATCACTTGCAAATGTATCTGAAAAATACATTTAACAAAATGTATTCTGAGGAAAAAAAATGCTGATATTTTCCTTTGTTTTATGTTGGGAGCTTTTGGACACAAAGTACATGAAATCTTGAATCATATGGCATTTGCAGGGAAGCACGATTTTGCCTCTCATTTACCCAGAACTATGCGTGGCAGTTTAAAATGATGCTCAGGAGATTACAAACATGCTTTCCAATCTTACTCTGCACCTGGTGCTGGAAGATCACTATCAAAACAGTAAGACAGCCAGTCCTGAAATACTGTTGGATTTTAGGTCCAGACTTTCCTGGAAAAGCTGCTTTAGAAAATTGCACCCACATTCTTGTGAGTTTTCAGTCTCTGAATTTCTCTCTGAATAAGCAGTTCTGAGAAAAACTGTGCTTCATGCATTTGATTGTGAATTAAGGATTTTATCTTCTTAGAGCTGATAATCCAATACCATTATTATCTGAACTGTGGCATATAATGTGGGCCCTTTTCAAGGTAAGTTCTGTTTTTATATAGTTATATTTCTAATAAACATACAGCCAAGACTGGTTTTG
Organism: Agelaius tricolor; assembly: GCF_023055355.1. Lineage (NCBI taxonomy): Eukaryota > Metazoa > Chordata > Aves > Passeriformes > Icteridae > Agelaius > Agelaius tricolor. Next base: position 54,007,999 of record NW_027269261.1, read on the forward strand.
GGCTGTGTATGAATATACTGTTTTCTTTATACTGTGGGAAAAGTGCAATGTCATGCTTTGCCAAATTCTTTACTCAGGGTGTTGGGGTGTTTTTAACACATCTTCGTGAAGATAACAGTTTGAAGTCATGGTGGACTCCCCAGATTCAATTTTCTGTTAAAACTCCAGAAAAACAGCTTCTTTCACAGAAGATATGAAAAAGCTACTCAGCTACTCAAAAAAAAAAAAAAAAAAGAGAGAGAGAGAAAGAAAGGCAGAGACAAAATGTTGCAATGGGCTTTCAGACACGGCCAATTTTTGAAAGCATTTTTTACCTTTTTTTTTTTTTTCTTTTGTGAAGTTGATTGCAAAGGTCATGTTTTGGTGCAGCTTTGATCACATTCAAGGGAGAGGGAGATGTATGGATTAAACACCTAGTGCAGATCCTTATGGATGAGCACCATGGCTGCAACAGTTTGGAGCTTGCTTGGTCATGATGATCTATTCATTCTTTAGATAATAGTGGGGGGAACAGGTTTTTTCTCTCTTTTTTCCTTAACTGTAACCAATGTTTTGAACAATTCTGGTATTCTTTTTCTCACTTTTCAGCAGAATAATCAGTGATAAATGTATGTAATTTTTAGCAGTATAAGCTTTGAAAGAAATTATACAAAAATCATGCTTTCTTGTGCAAGGTGCTTCTTAAAACACCTAACACTAATAAAATTCTTACTTTTTTGCATTCCCTTCTGAGCTGTACCCTGTTTGATATTATAGATGCTTACATCTGAGATGGGATACTTGTACCTACATATATGTCATGCACTTTTAGATGGTTTAAATCTTTTATTCATACTCTGTGTTCATTTGTGTTTCAATGCAAGGGCTGCTGGGATCAATAGGTTTTGAACTCAGCTTTCCTGAAAAATAGAATACAGTTTAGTAAAAAGTATATTTTAAGAAAGATGTTTCCATTTTCTTCTTCCTAGCTTTAGTAAAAGTGACATACCATTAGCACTATTGATTCTTACCACTACTGACCCTTTCCATCTGGAGTGCTGTCTGCCTGTGGCTTGTTTCCATTTTTCCTGTTGTAGTGGAAGGGCTGTGCCAACTGCTGTGCCCTCACACCTCAGGGGACTGCAGTTTCAACAAGCAAAGCAACAGGAGTGTGATCCACTACATATTCACCTAAATGTACAAATAAACAAATGAAGAGGTCAACTTTAATAAGCTTTTGCTTCTTAGGATGGCATGCAAATTGTCTTCCAACACACAGGATAGCTGATTGTGCTAAAGATGTAAATGATTATTCTCTGCTGTTTAGATGAAGGACCAGCTGTTTGTCCTCACTGAGAAGAAAGCTACAGAAGGCTACAGAAGGACAAACGTGGTCTGAGCCCTTCTGTGCTGGTCTCTGAGTTTCTGTGGAGGGGAGCAGTGGCACACTGTGAGTCTGCCAGTGTAGCACCAGGCTGCAGTGTTTTAAGGCCCCTTAATGAAAGTAGGGTTAAATCTATGGGCATATATCTATGGGCATTTATATTTAAATTCAAAGGACAGTCAGTGTCAAACCTTGGTAAGGCATGTTTTGCTCTGCATTGTGACAGTGAGCAAGCAAAGCTGCAGACCCTGTGGATAAATGCTCTGTCACAAGTATATGCTTTTAAATGTAAATAAACTAATTTGTGTGCTCTTTATTAAAACCAGAATTATCATTTCAACTGACCAGCACTGGATTTCAAATGTATTGTATCCCTGGTTTATTCTTCACTCCCCAGTGTGCACAGCAGTCACTCACAATTTTTCCCTATAACACAGACAGATGTTTTGGGGCAATACCATTCTGACTTTTCAAATAGTTTGTGATTTTCCATTTCTAACAGTTTATTATTCTGTCATACTTTTCCTGTTTTCATCATGGAAATTTTGAGGATTTCAGGGTCTCTTGTTGGCTGTGTTTCCATACATAAGGAATTCAGTCCTGTAGCATTTGTATTATGAGATCACTAAAAGACTAATCCAGTCTTTAGCATCCTTTAACCCTCAAATATTATTTTGAGCCACTGATCCCTTTAGAAATAACTGTCAGTGAAATTATTTCACAGGGAGAAGCTGCTGATCAGCAGGTCTCCCTGCATTCATAAACCTACCTTTAATGATCACTTTAAGGTCAAGGTGATGAGAAATGCTTCAAAGCAAATGCAAAGCAGTATCAATTTCCACTAAGTGTTCTCTCTAGTAGGGTTAGGGTGCCCTGCAGCTAGAGAAAGACCTATGAAGCCTCTTTTGAGTGCTTATATATTTCTTACTTGTGTCAACCCATGTTAGATCTCCAGTGCATAATCTGTCTTCTAGCCCAGACAATTCCAAGAGGGGATAAAATAAAGGGAGCAAGTAGAAACTTTCATGAATTGCATTGTACTGTAACTAGATGTAGACCTCTTACAAGTTTATCCTGTCTTGAGAGGATCTTAGAATCTTAAGGTCCCTTAAACCCTTATGATTTATTTCTGCACATTGTAGCCAATAAAGATCATGCTGTCCCAGTACAGAGATAATAATGCACAAGAGAAGAAAAAGGAAACTCTGTGGCTAGATGATGGCTACAAAAGAGGCTTTGTAGGCTGCATATCTTGCATTGCTGCTAAGCAAATTATGTGACTGTGGGCAGGTCAGAAACTTTCAAGTATCTGCATTTTTTTGTAACACTGCCACAGGTTTTGAAGAAAAGTATTTTCTTTGGTTGCAGGGTACAAGATAATTGATTAGTAGGAATATTAAATAGTTGGCAGTTCCAAGGTACTTTATAGAATTAAGTATTCTAATGTCTTTTAAAAATCCAGTATTACCACCAAACCAATGAGTCTACTCAAGCATTTAATTTATTATCAGTGTTAAAATAAAAATGATACCTTAGGGATTTAAGTGCTTCACTTCTTTCTGCATGTGAGATGTTCATACTAGCTGTCACTTCTTTTCTTCAAATTATCAGAAGCAGCCCTAGGGACAGCTCTAGCTACCCAGGAAAGGCAGATGTCAAAAACCCTACAAGTATTTCCTGGAAATCTGACTCTTACACTGAGGTTAAAGAGAGAAGAAAAATAGGAGCAAATCTCCTTCTCCCTTTTCCAGAGTACAGATATTCTTTTTTTTTTTTTTTTGATAGAGGGTAAAATTTGGAGCTTGCTTTGATGAGGAGCTCTAAACACATTCTGTAAATTGAGAGTTCCCCTTTACTTGTTCAAACTGTTCAAGCTGAAGGGGAACACAGCAAACGCAGCACCACTCAGTCATGTGTCCTGTTTGTGGTTAGTCACACAAAGCCAATTTTTTCAGATGCTAAGCTCTACTCTATTTTTTTTAAATAAAGAAGACTGAACACAGCTGCTCTTGACATCAAAAACAGTCACTGAACAAATACAAAAGCACTATGCTATCAAAGTAACAGCTGACATTTAGAAATTACTGCAGTGAGCTTACCTAAGAGAAGCTGAGGACAAGACCTGCTATATGATGAAGTACCTTTTCTCATTTTCTTGAACCCAGTCTGTGGGTTTTTTCAGCATATCACATCCTTCAGTTTGTCTCTGGTGGTGTGTTTACCCGAAAGGTGTTCTTTATTAGAAGGTTGCTGGTGTTTCCTGTCATTGCCGCATTTGTCCAAGGTGTTTAGAAGAATAAAAAATTGCTGCTACAGACAATGTCACAAAATTAAATTGAAAAGAGACTCCTTAAAGTTATGATAACAAATGGTAGAGGAAATGTGACTGTAATATGACATTTAAAAAAGCCCAAACAAATATAAAACCCCTTAAGCACTGCAGTGAGTCATGAAACCAAATATTTTTAGTTGTCTTTTGTGAATCTTCTATTTCCAAGCTTTGTTTTCCATCATAAACAATGCAGGATTCACCCTGCATCTGTGTGAGATAGGACTGGTGGCAGCCTCTGGCCATCCAATCTACAATCATGGCCAATGTAACCACACTGAATATTTTTCCCACATTTCTAAATAATTGACCTGTCCGTTGGGTTTCCTAATCATCTACTTCTTTTCCTTGCAAGGCAAATCCAAAGATCTAATTCCACATCAGATCCAGAGATTACTTTTCCCTGGAATTTTTAATGGCAATGAGACTGAAGAGTTTCCTTTTCAGGCCCACAGTGTCTCTGCAGAGAAGTGAGCCCTGGGCACTGCAGACCACCATCAAGGAGGCAGCTGCAACACAGATAAAAATCTGGGCCTTACCTCATCCTGGTCCCTACAGGTGGTTCCTGACCTGCCAAGAATTTTTCCCAGTCCACAGAAACTCACTTTTGAAGAGGCCACTTCTGTCATTGCTAACCTCTTTATTGTTTACCCTAGCAATCCCCAAACAAACCCTGCTGAGCTTCTGCTTTGACCCCAGCTGGCAACAACCATTTGTTGGCTGGTTTGGTTTTTTTCCCTCAGGCTACAGCTGCTCAGCAGCTTCCTCGCCCAAAAGCAGTTCTAACTGCAGACTGCTCCTCAAGGACAGATGTCTTGAAGACTTAAACTCTCCAGCCTCTCAGTCACATGATCTGGGGACAGGCAAGGTGGAACTTCTGCAAAAAGACTGTTCACCTGGAGCTAAGAGGTGCTCCCTAACATAGGCAAACCTATTCATGTGTATCCTATGCCCAATGAGACAGCCAGATATGTCCTTTTAAACAAAAAGGACTGTTTCTTTAACTCAGCCATCAGAATATCCTGATCTGATCCAGCAGGGCTATCTCTCAGCCATGTAGATGCCATTATTCCATTCATGTGGGCTGACTGCCTGGAAACATCTCTGCAGCCAAATCTACAGTGGTGTCCCCTGCAGCAATTGCTGCTGGCTCACTGTCCTCAGCCAAATGCCTCTGGCTGCATTACAGCCTTGGATTTTGTATTCTGAGTCATTTTCTCTCATTTGTTTTTATGTAAGATGTTGAGTCTCCCTTAGGAGTGTTTTTTTCTGAAAGAAAATCTTGACTCCTCTTATGTTTAATTACAGAGCATGTGAGAAGAGACATTTCAGGTTGTTTTCTACTGAGTTCCTCTGACAACATCCCTCCTTCAGGTATCCCCATTAACTAGCAATTTTTGCTTCAAGTGTCTTTCCAGTAAAACTGAGCCTGATAGCTGTTATTCCAACCAGTTGGCTCCTGGGACATGAATGCCAACAGACAGTTCAGAGTAACCTAATAGCATTTATTATTTCTCCTACCTGCTTAGCAAAGTCCAGATTTCACACTGTCAAAATAATTGGAATGTTACCATCCATAGGAGAAGTTAAACAAGCAGACTTTGCTGTGGGCTTTCAGTGAGCCAGTCAAATAAGGAAAGGGGTTGCAGTCTTGTTTTAAAGCATTGGTAGATGAATTGCTGTGCAATGAGAATCTCTGTTGGCTCAGTGACAACCTGAATCAGCAGAGAGCTGGGGCCTGGCAGGGATGATGCTGCCACTGCTGCTGCTGTACTTTGCTCTTGCTAAGACTCATTCTCTGCCACCAGTGGCAGAAGCGTGTGAGGAAGTGCCCTGGCTGTTCTAGGGGCCAAAGGTAATTTTAAATAAAAGCTGAATGTGTAATAGCTTTTCTTTGTCAGCTTTCTGTTCTTGTATCATTATTTGGCCATTCTTTCTCTCAAGCAGAAAATTGTCTCCACTGATAAGGGATGTCACAGTGTATTTCTGTTTAAATCAAATGATCATCTTATTTGTCAAGCAAGACAAGAGCCACTTGCTTTACTGTGTAATCCTCATGGCAGAACAGCTTGTGGGGCTCCCCATAACTTCAGCAAAAGTGCTCCCAGTGACAGGTACTGATTCTCCTTTCTGATACCTCATGGTCACAAAATCTCTGGAAGTGCACACTGCTGTTACTCTGTGCTAATGCCAACACAGCAGAACCAAGTGCCTACAGCGCTGCTGAGGTTTGCCAGTCTTCTGTGACTGTATTGCTAGGCTAAAGGCAGTCACTGACACTGGTAAACCACAAAGTTTTTCTCTGGCTCCATTTTGGCCTGGGAACATCCCCAGGCACACTGGATTTCCTAGGGCATACACTTTCTTTACTGGCTTATACCAGCGTAGACAACCTACCATAGCAGAGATCCTGACCAGGAAAACCCAGCAATAAACTCGAGTTTAGACAAGGAGTAGGATAAGCTTCTTGAGTAGTCTTAGAGTTTCATGAGAGTTTGGGTGAAACTGCTCACATCTTAGATGTTTCCTTGTTCAGCCTACTGCATTTTGACTACCAGAAATTCCTCTAGATAATGCTAACTAACAAAGACCTTAGCAGGAGAGGTGGAATCAGAGTTTATGTTTAGTGGTGAAGGAATAAGTGAGATTTGTCTAGTATGTCATCTGAGTAGTTTGAAACACAAAACTTAAATGGGTGCTTATTCTATAGGCCTTGATAGGGTAATTATCTTAGGATAGTTATCATTATTATCATAGGAAAGTTATGGTGTGCAAAGACATGCAGAAGCCTTTTGGACTGGGTAGAGATTCTGGATTCAGCAAGTTAGACTTTAGATTTATGAACTGATGGATACAACTGACAGGAACAAAGTATGGAAATGAGCAACAATATTTAGGGCTTCTCAAGACTGAGACTGACACAAGAACTTCAATTGGCAAAGTGAATGTGTGTCCTACAAAATGTCCTAGGCTAGAAAGCCAAAAAGAAATACATGCTAACAGCTATGCTTCCACAATAATTCAGAGCTGCTGTTTGAAGTACTGTATATCTATTTTCAAACACATATAGTTCAGTAGATAAGAGTGTACTTGCCAAAGCCTATGCAAAAAGCTAGAAAATTATTTTGTAAAGTTATCCTCCTTTGAAATAAATTTAAAAGGACTGAATTTATAATAAATTAAAAAGGAATAAATTTGTATTAAATTACAAAGGAATGCTAATTGTCACATTTTTATTACAAAGCTTGGCTTGGATAAACTAGCACATGAAATAACTTAAAATAGCTTTTCAGTCATTTCTTTGGTGATCTGAGCTTTGAGACCTGCATAATTGAGTAGGAAAAATCTGAAAAACTGGCACATAATTTGTTTTAACTAAGACAAGTTCCCTAAATTTGCAGAGCCAATTTTTAGAAGATGCTAAGATTCTGAGGTTTTTTGGGGGGTTGGTTTTTTTTCCTTTGTTTTGGGAATTTTTTTTGGAAAAGTTTAAAAACATTGACACTAAATTCTGTTGAATGAACTGTGAAATCTGACATTTTGTAAGAAAAGTCTCTGCTTGTAAGATTTTGGAGACTTTTCAGCTTCAAATTCTTTATAAACCAAGAATTCCTCATAACATTCTTTCAAAATACATTCTCAGCTGAGGTTTTTGAATCATTTTCAAAAGCTATTCCACTGATAGAAATGGACAGGAAAGCTCATTATGCAGCTACTTATATATAGGGGAAAATATACTGCAGCAATAAAGGAAACCTTAATATTTGGGCTACTGAGATAAACAGGGTAATAACAATATTTAGCATAAAGGTAGAAGATGTCATAGTTCAGAAAGAAAGAGGTAGTATCTATTTTGGGTTACAGATAAGCCACAGCCCAATGGGAAAGGAAGAAAATGTTGATTCTTTACTATAAAACTTTGTATTTTGCCTTTATTGAACAAAGTGTTTACACTCCCATAGCATAGCATTTCCTTTTACAGGAATGCTGTAATGTGTCCAAAAGCAGGACAGGATGGGGGATGAGTCTTCAGAAGATAGGAAAAAGGGCTGTATAACACCAAAACAGAGGGAAATGGAGGAAGAAGCTAATTATAGTCTTTTCAGTAGGAGGAAAGCACTTGGAAGAGCCCTGGCCCTTCGGGAGAGACTGGGAAGCGAAGTAGCTGTCCCGATGGCTTCACGGGGAGTGGTCCCAGCAGACAAAGAGCATCTGGCTAGGCAAGGAAAGGAGGTCACATTTAAAAGCAAGCTATCTAGGGTAGAGACAAAGACTGATCCTAATCTCTCAGATATGTTAAACCTGCTTCAAGTAGCATTTATCATTGGTTTGTTTGGGGGTGGGGGTGCTAACAGCACGTTTCCCGTGTTTTCAACATGACCTGTTTTCCTCATCTGGCAGAGACAACATGGAAATTTTTTTCTGTCAAAGGAAAACAAACAAACAAACAAACAAACAAACAAACCCCTATCAGGAAAACTCAAAATTCATGTCAGAAACAGATATATTCTGGATGGATTTCAGTCAAGTTTTTTAGTAATATATTTCAAAGAAGATTAAATATTTAAATCTGATCGTGATGCTTGTTCTGAGAGAGAAGTTCTGCAGAAGGCCAGAGAGCACAGCTCAGAGACAGTAATTGGGCTTTGACCCAGAATATTTCACACCTGGGAGGAAGCCTCCTGTTTGGGATTTCAGAGAGAGCATTATCAAAGCTACTGAATATCACAACATAGGATGGGGAGCTTAAGAGGTTTGTCCTGTCATTCCACTACGCTTCTGCAGTATCTTTCTTCTCAAGCTAAGGAAATTTAGTTTGCACCACTCATTAAGAAAATGAAATAATATCTTTTCCTAGTAGTTAACCCAGGTGCAGAGAAGTTATGTACAGGATTTTGTAACCTTTGCTCACGTTGGTGATTGCTCACTCATGTGTTGTAGCCAGAGCACTCAGTGGGACTGCTCATGTGTTTCCCATGGTCATCACCATGAGTAAGGATGATACTACCAAGCCCAAGTGCCTGGGAAGTAACACACAAGGTTGCATGGGAAGTATGTGGAAGAGCTGGCAGAATTCTCCTGATTCCAGTACCTCTGCTGATCAAATAGGCAAAATGCTAATAATGTAGGAAGTTATACTGATACAGTAGAATCAAACTGCAAGTGGTAACACATAAATACAAAAGAAGGAAAAAGGGACCTGTGGACAAGCATGGCCTAGAAGTATAGAACCTGTGTAGGGAGAAAAAAATTTAGTCCACAAAGTTCCTTTCAGTGACATTAGGGGTTTTATTGGGTGGAGGAGCTGTTCCCACAAACTGTTATGTACCATCCTACAGCCAGAGCAAGACTTTTAGAGGCAGAGGTCAATGGACCAGGAGAAGAGAAATGGGATGTCTGGTTTTTAATTAATTAAAATGTAGGTGGATGGACTCCATCTCTGAATGAAAGTTCTTGGTTTTGACCTCATTAACCAAGTCTGTGAAGTAAACAAAGCCTAATGAACAGTATTAATCATGTGATATTTTATTATAACATTGGATTAATATATTTCCCAAAGAAAAAGTTTCTATAGGACTTCATATTCTCAAGGACTGTGGAACTTGTAGGTGGGAGGAAAATACTGTAAAAGTGACCATATTTAAATTCAAAGTGCCAACAGATTAGAGAGTGGTTTAGCCACTAAGCTGTAGCTATGTCACTAAGGGCCCTCTATCAGTTCCACCCTTCCGCCATTTCTTTGGACTCATGGCAGATAATTTTTCCTCACAAAAGATGATGCCCCTCTCTTGACACTTAAAATGCTAGAGCAGGTGCTGGTGTTGGAGGCAGCAGCTTTTTATCTGAAGCTCTCCCTAAGAGGGAGAATTACAGGAGGGCAGTCAGCACAGCATGCTTATTTCCATTTTCCCTGTTCTCAAGTGCAATGAGTGTTTTTAAGTTTATGATAATGATTTATTGAGGAGACTTTTAAAACTCAGATAGTTTTTTGTCCTATGCCAGACTGAAACAAAGCAATATTATTTGTGAGATAAATGCTAATCATTCATTAGTAAAACTTTCTGCTACATTCCAAACCCTGTTGGCTTTGCCTCAGCCGATGGAATGTGTACATTTGGATTTATAAAAGCAGAGTGTTTTTGACTATAGGAAATTTCTTTTAGCACTTAAATAGCAAATCAAGACAAAATAAAACTTTTTGCATTGTCTGAATTTCAGAAAATTGTAAACAGCTTCTTTTTTTCCCCTTTCTCATTTTTCAGCTTTTCATAGCAGCATAAATAAAGCCAAAGTGTTTGCTGCTTGGTTTGTTGGCTTTTTTTGGTTTTTTTTTTTTTTTTTTTTTTTTTTAATGGAGACTTTACAGCCTGGTAAGCAAAGGAGTTCCTGAATTAACTCCATTCAGCAATCTACTGGCACTGACACTGCTCAAATACCACATTCTGCTCAAGTCTACACTCTTCGTATTGCTTCTTAAAACTAGACATTTTGCATTTCTTTTTGTAGCCAAAGAGCCCTTTGGCTCTTTGTGCAGATTTATCTCAATACTGGGAATCCTCACAGAGTTTTAATCTCACCAAAGCTGACAGACAGACATCCCTTTACTGACTGTGGACAAGATTTGCATCAAGACTTATGTTGAGCCACAAGTCAGAGCTGTGGCTGGGCAGACAGATTAACCTCTTTTCGTGGAAGGCAGCATGACTCAGTACAATGAGCAGTCAGCTGTTGCCTGCCAACAGGCAGAGCTGTCCTTTTATGAAATTTAAATTGATTGCCCCTTAAACCCACCAGATTTGGAGAAGGCTGCAGAATTGGGTTGCTGCTGTCCCTGTATTACCTACATGGTAATCAGGAAGGTGAAGAGGAATAGGTCTTATATCTCCAGACTTCTTACAGTTCCTAAAGCAACAAGTAGCAGCAGTGATTTGTCAAGTTTCAATGCAGTTCCCCCTCATTGCCCTCCTCACCCAGTCCTCGCCGGGGGAGAGCCGGCTTGCTGCAGCAACAGCAGTTCTGCCCAGACAGCAAACTTCTGTGAGCAATGAGCTCATGGAAACTCATGACATCCAAACCCTCATTTCCAGCAATGTTGATGCCTCCAAGGTGCCAGCCCTCACTACAATTACAGCAGTGTCTGTCTGTTTTCCTGGAGCACAGGAGCACTGTTTGTGCAGGGACAGGTAGTTTAACTTGCTGTGCTAGCTTGTCTCTAGTTCTTTGCTTTTTTGATAACTTATTTTGAAGGTACTTATAGCATGACAAGATAACCTATTTTACAGAATATTCCAGAAGTATCACAGAGAGCCATTGAGTATGTACACACAGCTACTCAAACTTACCTGGCCAAAACTTCATATGCACATTAAAAACTCTTGAGTGTGTCAAGATTACTTAAGCATTTTGTTCATATACTATATTTTAAGATGGATATACCATTCTGTGATCACAGAAATATGACTGAATCCATGCTTAAAGTATTTTCATTAATTTTGATGGGTCTACAACATCATTACACTTGATCACAAGTCTCCAAACTCAAAATCTGAATGTCTCTCCATCAGCATTTTGCAGTGACAAAGAAGCCCTCACATTTTTTTTCCAGTCACTGCTGCCTTTGTAACTTAATTTCACTGCAGCTCAGATTACTTTTCTTTTGAAGGTAGCATGTATAATTATCATTTGCTGAGCTAGATGCTAACAGCACCTATCCGGCCTCAGACATGTAATAAAGCTGTGCTCTTAAATCTTCTCAAATCATTATTTAATCCTAACCTTACAATTAAACTCTAGCTGTATGCTCTGTATTGCTGGCCCACTGCCTTTCTGCTTTAGAACAGCCCCTGATCTGTGCCAGCGAGCTTGTTGTTGAGGTCACTTCCAGTGTGGCCAGCATCTCCTCACCTGAGGGCTCACACCCGGAAAAACACTCAGTGATTCATCACTGCAGCCTGAAAAGGCTGAATTATCCACTCAGGGATTCCTAAACCATGAGTTTGCTGCTATTTCATCACTTGCTTTGCCCTGGATTATAGGCAACTTCCTTTTCCCAGCTCTTTAAACCTGATGGGTCAGCAGGTGTTTAATCCCCTCTGCTACTCATTATTTACACACCTCCCCAGACATGGCTGTGCTCTGTTTGTGTGTGCATGGTGTTTTAATGACCTGCCGGCCAAATTTCTTCACAAAGTGAATCAGGCTCTGCTGCCAAACCAGTCCTCCACCCATCAGCAAATAGAGCCTATCCACACTGTCCTGATGCAATAACCATAAATAAGGACCATGTGATAAGAGCTTCAGGAAGAGTTTGAAAAACACAGTGACAAGATGGTGTCTGTGAGAAGCAGCCTATACTGGAGTGAGGCAAATGCACAGGGCTGGTGCCCCACACCTCTGCTAGTGCTGAACTTCATCCTCAAAACAATGTTGGCTGTCTCCTATTTTTTCTTTAAGTTCCTTGTACTCTCACCCCTACAGACAGACCTGCTGAAGAAAACGACCCAGTAAACACAATTAAACCCAGAACTGGCTCTGTGTAAGTTGCCTGCGTGGAATATCTGACTGCTTTTTACAGCACAGTATAAAATCTCTGAACAAACACAAACTCAGCTTATATGCAGGCATTACATGAGAAATTTTTCAGAAGAATCTTGGACTCAGAGCATAGAAATCTTGGAAAAGCTAGCCCTTGATAGCTGCTATGACAGAAATACTTCGGAGGAAGCAGCAACTATTATATAAAATAATAATTTATATAATTTAGATTATAGAAAAAATAAATGTAATGCATATCCTTGAGCAAGACACATCATTTTTTTTCTGTTAGATCATATAGTAACTATCAAGGTTGCATCCTGTAGAGGCACTAAGAATATAAACCAACACAAATCTTGAGTTTCACTCTAATGACCTACATATCTTTAATCAACCTTCACTGCTTTATCTGTATGCATCTGCTTCAGACTGGATTTATGCATAATTACAAAATAATTTACAAAAAGACCTTCAAAGAACTTCATAGTATCCTAGCATATTTAAGTATCTCAGGATCCTCCTGACTAGCAAACGACATAATTAGACCCAAACAGCAGCAAAATTCAGGATGTTTGATAAAATATTTCTTTTTCACAAGCCTCTGGAGGAAATTCAGTGTCAGATGCATCCTGAGAAGATGGATGATATCCTGCAATTAGGAGGCCTCTATCCTGCAAAAAAGGCATTTCCCTTTCCTACCTTCTCCACTGACCAGAATGGCACCGCTTAGTTAAGGAAAAAGAATTGAGAGATGGCGTTATTTTTTGAACAATATCATGCTAAATTTAGGTTAATCTCCTTGTCTGCCTTAGGGCTATATGCCAGAGGGATCAGGAACTGTTATCACCACATTGCTGCAGAGAGGGCAAAACATGCTGTGGTGACAGATGGATTCAGTCTGAGGCAATTTTAATTTTGCCATCCTCTGGCAGAGCGGAGGATGTTCCCTTGCACTGTGTGTAATGGACTGGCTCACCCTTTCCCCAAACAAATGGGTACAGAAGCAAGGGCTGCTGTACTGGAGTAACTCCTCTTGTTTTGTTAGGAGAATTGTGAAACCCTTTCCTGCTGAATCCAGGAACAATCCTCTTTGCTGTCCCACTACTGCTTCTGTCTAAAAAACCAGACCATGGGTATTAGCATACATCATCTCATACAGTTCCTGTACCCTTCTGCCCTGTGTCCCAAGCTGCTCACTGGAGATTGAATTTCCTGAAAACTAGTTCTTGAATCCAAATTTTTATCTTGCCACTTTACATTGTAACTAGAAGGTATTTTTGCATGCTATGCAGCATTCCCTGTCAAGCCACCTGCCCAAATTTCAACAGATCAGAGTAGATCAAGCAGTCCAACATCCTGAAAATGTACTTTTAACATTCCACTTTGTGTTACTTTCAAAAGAATTACCATATCTCCTCTGAAGTAATTCTTGCCACCATTTGCTATGGCCACTAGAGTTTGGCTGAAATTACTAAATTCATTATTAGAAGCAGATGATGATTATTATTATTGATATGTAAATGGAGGATACACCTGAAGAGCTAGATTTCCTTTTCAACTGTTGAACTGAGATGGTTTTTTTGTTTGTTTGTTTAAGATACTAGAATCAGATTCATAGATATTCTAAGCCCTAAGAAGAATGGTGCCAGAAGCATTTTCAGCTCTTTCCAAAGTCATACAACCATGCTGCTTCTGACGGGAATTTCTTCGGATTAAGCTATTCTGGTGATTATGTTTTGTATTTGAAATGACATGATTTTTCTCATCTTGAATTTTTCTCTTCTGAGTTATCATATTTCCTCAGATTTTATACTCTGTTACACACTTTAAAAAAATTCCCATCATTAGGTAGAGATTACAGTGGAAACACTCCAGACAGGCCTATACAAGGCCTGAAAAAACCGATCCAGTTGCACAGAGGCCAGCTGAAGAAAAGCAGCTGACTTACTGGAAAACCAGCTGTATGTGATCTTCAGAAGGATTGCCAGGGAGGGCAAGAATTTCCATCTTGGATGCAAGGAAACAAAAGCAATTTGGGATATAAGTTAGAGTATATATTGTCTTTACATTGAAGTTCCTTTAAATAGATACCAAAAGTATCAGTATATGAGATAATAGATACTGACGCAATTAAATGCATCCTAAAAATTGTAAGTTTCCTGGTTTTTGTTTAATCAAAATGTGTCCAAATAATTTATTTGGACCAGAACTCTAGCAATTGATGTTTTTAATCAGATGCACACAGCTGGACCAGACAATATTTTCAGAACCATATTTTCCATTTGCCTCACATTAGTCACTTATGGGAAAAGATCAGCTTTCTGGGACTTCAGACCATTTGTTCCAGGGTCATCTCTTACTGACATTGACTCTGTTTAGACAGAGGCTTTTTGGCACAACTATTGCGTAAAGCACAAATATAGCATGACACTCTCAGTGACTGTCACAGAGCTGGATGCTTCTGCTAAACAAAGCCAGGAAACAGTCAAAAGCATCTTGGAATTAAAAGGCAGGAGGTCAACGAAGGTGACCTTTTAGTCACCTCATATTGGCAGGACCAGGAATGCAACAAATCTAGCTTTATTTAATTCAAGCATCATAATATCCTCTGATAAGTTCAAGAGATTTTTATAAGGCCTAAATTAAAATTGTAAAGCAGTTACGTTTTTAAATTTTATATGCACATTATATGACACTGTAAGGAAACTATTTGATATTACCATTCACTGCATTTTAAGCTCTATTGTTTTTCCATGAGCAGCTCCCTCAAGGAGAGGATAGATTTCACTGGTGAAAGTTCCAGTCTGGACCGAAATCTGGCATGAAACCATCCAGATTCATAATTCAAACCATCTGGATTCATAACATTAATAATATTAATCAAAAGTATGCAATGCTTTCAGAAAAGCTATTTTCATCTAATGAGCCAACACCATAAGACATTTTCCTGTGCTTGTCACGCTCCAAGTGGTGGCCAAAGACAGTGCCCAGAACCTGGATGTCAAGTGGATCTTGGTGTTTTGTAGGTTCCCCAAAATTCCCCAAATTATGGAGGCTGGAAGAGCACCCTGCCAGCCATCTGCAGGTGCGCACAAGTCCTGCCTGCCGAGACCGGAGCCCCCCGGCAGCCCCAGGGAGAGCGGTCACGGCCCAGCCGGAGGTGTCCCCTCCTGCCCGGCCCTGCCAGCCTTGGGCCACGCTCCTCCGGGCAGCACAAAGCAGCTGCAGCGCGGGAGAGGATCTGGCTCTCCAGTTTATGGCAGGAGCACACACTGGGCTCCTTCTCGGCGCACAGGAGCAGACAGACGGGGTTGTGTTCCCCCGCGCACAAGCGAGCGTTTATTCTGCCCTCCGCAGGCCGCCTCTCTCCCCGCCGCCCGCCTCTCGGCTTCCCGTCTCCTCCAGCAGCAGAGAAAACACGGGAGCACAAGCCAAGGACTCGTGAGCTCCAGCCCGGCTGCTGGTATTGACTCATTGTTTGGCCTTGCTTAGTCATTTAACCTCTGTGTCCCTAGTTCCCTCCCTGGAAAAGGACGAGGCAGCTGCGTTTGCCTGGGCAGGACGGCTCTCCCCGGGAAACAAACGGGGCTATTCGGGGAGCGGAGGCATCAGCGCTCTCCCCGGGACAGAGCAGAGTGCAAAGGGCACAGTCTGTCTGTACCTCGAGGTGTGCCGCTGCTAATCTTTAACCTCCGAGAGCCACGATCCTGAGCTCCGGCAGCGCTCATCCCTGCAGCTGCTGCAATGTGCTGTACAACGAGCTATCCTCTGTCCTTCTGACAAGGAAATCATGGCTTACCCCTGCTCACCGACAGCGTGATCCCCTCTGCTCGGAGATGCTGGCTGGCTGCCACATTCCCCTTGGAAATAGAGTGCAGAAATGTAGGACTAACAGGCTAAGCCTTGGACACAGAGAGGCATTTGAAGGAAGGGAATTGCTCTGCTTTGGAAAGTCCCCATATGTCCTTGCTAACAGCGAGGAACTTTGCAGATACCAGCCATTACACCAACAAACCTACGGTGTATATGAGAGGCAAGTAGTGCTGCCCAAATGGCTGAAACAACACGGCATGAAGATTTGTGTGTGTTGTTCCCTGCAGAATTTCCTCCTAGCAAAATTTTAAATTTCTGTGACCTTTGGTAAGGGTTATTCACTGCCACATGTTTCACACACAGTGTGACTAGCAATGTAACGTCATGGTTTTATTAATATTAACAACAATGAATAGTCACTTCTCTTTTTCCCCCCCCCTAATTTCTAGATTTTAAAATTCTGATATGGCAGCATTTCTTTCTCAGCCATAAAAAACCCCCTCAAGGCTAGAGGTTGTCATTTATCATTTGCTTTAGGAGCTGAAGCTTAACAGAGCAATCCAATGGCTTCTGACAAAAGCCAGAAAGCTGCCAATAAAGGCACTTGCCAATATTAACAGATAAAAGAGATAGGAAAACATTTCAAAACACCAGGGAAGATGTTGGAATGCTCTTTAACTGAGAGGTGTCTTTCTACATTTATCCAGCCAGGATGAAGGCAGAAGAGGGAGCTGTGCAGTTCTGGCCAAGTAGCTACTCTAAGCAAAGCTTGAATCCTTGCCAGGGCACCAGCTGACTGGCTGCTTTATAGTTCCTACTGCTCTTGCAAGGATGCAGCACTGAAGTGCCCAGCAAGGGGGAAACTTGGGCATGTGTCCACCCCACAGATCCCATGCTTGCAGGGCACAATCCATAGGCAGGTACAATGATGGGCTCCCATCCCCATCCACTAGGCAAGGACTTGCAGGGGGCTTGCTCCAGGGAGGAAATGTAGTTGGACTGTGCCAGGAACAGAAGACCTGACTTCCATTTTCCTCTCCAGAAGAGGTCAGAAGGAGTAAGTCATTTGGCCTTGGAAGGCATACTTGAACACAGCGTAATTCAAATGCTTCACAGCAACTCTTCAAAATAATTTAAGCACCAGTCTTACTTAAGTGCCTGCACTCCTACAAAAACTGTCAAAGCAGGTAGCAGGTGCCCTTTACTACCTTTGCAGCCCTGGTCCTTACCAGCTGGGTATGACTGTGCTGGTACAGAATCAAAAGCACAAGCAGTCCATGTCCAGGACTTGAAGGGCGGTTGTAGAAGAGCCCAGCCATACCCTCACCTCAGCCCAGGCCACAGGCAGGCAGAGCACAGCTAGGGTGCAGTGTGCCACAGCAGGTGCCAGCACTTATCCTGGGCCAGTGCAGGACATGTGCAAAGTGTTCAGATGTGACAGTGACAGGTCCTGAAGCAGCACCTCAGACAACAGTAACAGCCCCATACTGATGGATAAATATCCCAAGGCAGCTACAGCTCAGGGAGTTGCCATGGGGGAAAGCTCCTACACTGAAGCATAGAATCCTGTACTAGGTCTTGTAAGGTCCCAGGTTTTGCCACCCCTTGGGGAGCTTCCTATGGTACCTCAGTTCCTGCCCCAGTGAGGCACTGTGGTGCATTCTGCTGACAGAGATTTTGTCCCTCAGCTTCCCCCAGGCCTCTTTTTGCAGAAGGAAGGATCTGGACCCAGATGATGTTTCAGATCTCATGCCTTGGTGAAGAAAAGCCAAAGTGTGCTGCTTTGACTAATAAGTCACGTGAAGAGATAACTCACTGTCTGTTTCAGAAGCAGGGTTTGGGCAAGCTGTTCTTCACAGAGGCTAGACTGCACTAAAGGGATTTAATCAATACTGCATCCACAGTAATAGGTTATGTGCATTAAACCACATTAATTTTATGTGACAAATTATACTGTATACTACCCCATAAATTCAGATTCTCATATCAAATACATGGATAATTATGTGAAAGAACCTGCAATATGAATGTTGTCCAGCCTCATGTGGAAGGACATTCTGCTTCACAGTGGGTTTGCAATCTGTCAGGACTCAGGTTGGCTCTGAAGTGATAGTTACTTAATGGACTTTAACATTTGGGAAGGCAGGAACTGCAGCAGGAGATGACAGCACAAAGTTTGGCAGACAGGAAAATGAAACTCCAGGCTGAAAAATAAAGTAAAAATGGCTTATACTAATGATCCTACTTTGTTAATCTGAAGTTCTTCTTGGAAATACACCCTGAAAAGACTCAATCCTTTTCAGCATCTACAGCTTGTCACCTAGAGAAGGTGGAATCCAAGACTTTCACCATTAAATAAATAAGCATGGCTTTTATAAGAACTCAGAGGGAGTTTGGAACAACTTCTCAGGCACACCTTACTGAACATGGCAAAATGATAGGGAAAAAAGGTCACAAATCAGTCCTGGGAAAAGTAAAGCTGTTTCAGAGCACATGGGTTTGCGTGCTTTGCTGAGGGAACACCTTCTGCACAGACACTTGACTGAACCTCAAATCCCCTAACTTGGGAAAAAAGTATTGAATTGCATGGTTAGTACTGTATACAACCTAAACCACTGGCCTCTGCTGAGAATACATTTGGAGCACTCATCTATTCTGCTTCTATTCACCAAGAAAATTACTTGTTCAAACAAAATTGTTTGGTTCACTGGATAGTGATGGAATTACTCCAGCTGGATATCTGTGCAGCAGGCAGCAGAATGCACCCCTTTTTAAAAAAATGCAATGCAAAATAGCTGGCAAGTGTCATGCACAAAGGCTGTGAAAACACTGATTCAGGCAATCTCTTTGTTTTTTAAAAATTGCTTTGAGAGATCAAGAACACAAGCAAGCACAAGGCAGCCAAACCCTTCTTGCCCCAGTATCTTGCTGTCCTGGAGGAAAGCCTGAGTATTTCTCCCAGAGCCTCCCAGCACTGGTGGTCAGCCTTTCCTGCCCTCCTGATCACAAGGTCTTATTTTGCTAAAAGCAGGCACCAGGGGAGAGGAAAGGAAAAACATGGGCATAATTAAAGCTCTCTAGAATTCAACTGCATTACCAGAACCCTTGTGGATGTATAGCAGTGTACTCTAAGAGCATATAACACATCAGAGGCTGAGCTCAGGGCTTGGGTGATTGGTACTGGTTGTTGCCACCACTGCACAAATATCAGAGGGCCAGAAGTCAAAATGGCATTTGCACTGTTTGTAGACCCTAATTAACACTGCAGCTTTCCCATGCAGGCACTGTGAAAGTGAAAGCCATCTGTCCATGTTTAGCTTAGCTGGAAGATGCTCTATGGAGACATTAAGGTATATGCCCTCAGCCCCTGTTGAAGAGGGCTTTGTACATTGCTACATTTAAATACATTTAAATAAGTACACCTTTAAATGTGCACACTGGATGGTCAAAGCTCCACAGATACTTGTACTGCCAGGCAGCTGCCCAAAAGGAGGTACCCCAGCTCTGCTCCAGTGATTTAACTGGAGGCAAGCCCTGGAGAAAGCAGTGTTGGGAGACAGCCCAGGGGGCTCCTGAGCTTTGCTGTGAAGAGGAATGGTCTGCAAGGAGAGCTGCTTTGTGCAGATCATTCCCAGCCCAAATATAAGAACTGGCTCTGCATCTGTCTCTGTGTGCAAGCAAACGGCAGCAAACCTAAATTCACTGATGACCTCGTACCACAGACAAGCAATGCACCTCTTTGCTTTGCCTCAGAAGGCAAAGGAGAGAACAACCAAACAACAACAAAGTATTTAATATGGGGATCAAAAGTAAGAAAACAGAGTATTTGAAAAATTATTTTTTGGGAAGGAAACATGTATTGACTAAGCTGGGAAAGTCACTATCACATGTGTCCAAGCCAAAACAAATTCCAAGATCTTAGTGGGAATAAAAAGCAATGGAAATTTCTAGGGAAACACAAACCCAGCTTTTTATATTTGTCTTTTTAAACAAGAAAAGAACACCACCATCCTGGATGTTATGAAATGGCTAAAAGTCATCAGGTTTCCTATCTTGGACCTGCCCTTCCTCTGAGAGACTATTTCCTCACTGCTCATGGCAGGACATAGTGCATCTTCCTTCTGGCCATTGCAATCAAATGTGACTGAACTAAACAGATCAGTGACCTGCCAGCTCTTCTGGTTCTATGCTATATGTGTAATTAAGCCCAAAGAAGAGGCAAAGTTTAAATTTACAACTTGAATTAACACATAGTTCTACTTCAGAAACTTGCTCTGACTTTCCATTTTATTAATTGTACAAAGACATCTCTAAATGATTAAAATAATCCTGAATAATAAGGAAATAAAGAAACCAACCAGCTCCAGGAACCTTTTTGTGTGAAACCAGTCCTGACTGAATTAATCTAATCTAAATGATTTATTAGGACACTACAGATGCCACCCCTTCTGCTCCCAGGGAATGAAATAAAGAGAAATAAATACTAAAATTAATTTCATGTTGAACAGATTTGATCTACTAGTGGATTTTTAGGCAACAAAACTCTGATACTAGCCAAAAGTTTTCTACAGAACAGCTTTTACTTTTACACTAGTGCTAGTGAAAAGGATGATTAAAAACTATTATTTTCCTAAAGTTTGCTGAGGTGAACTTAACTTATAGAGGTTTTTCACAGTTTTCTAGACTATTCAGTAAGAAAGAAGCTATTCATTTCAGTAAGATAATTTGCATAGAGCAAATGCTTCAGAATGAACAAAAACTCACTGAGCTGTTGGGATCTTTTCTTGTTCATTTGGGCACTGGGAGAGCAGTTGCAAGCCAAGCAGATACAGCTGATCCCCATTCCCTTGTGTCTACTGCAGGCATGTGTCACTACCTTTGGCTGACTGAAACCAAACCCTCTCCTCTCCTTGCAATCTACTGACTTATCAAAATAACCCAAACTATCAGAAAACCCCTACCAACTGAAAAAACACACCCCAACAACAACCAAACAAACATAAACAACAAACAAACCACTCCAGCTACAACCTGGAAAATATCCATTCAGATTCCAGTATGATTTAATGTTAGGCTGAAAATAACACATATATACACTTCAAAGGTGTATAATTTTAGCCAACATGACTATATCTGAATCTTCTTGAAATATGGGTTGAAAGGACAAAAGAAGGTGCAGAAGTAAGACTGTGCTTTAGGATATAGACCCATGCACTGTGTCAAAATGCAGATCACACAAAATACTGGCTTACACACTCCTAGGAAATAATAATAGGGATTGAGAGGGCTAATTAATAACAAGGGTAGCTACAGCAAAGGCACATGTTCAGCTGTGGATAACCACAAAGGTAAGGAAGGGGTCAGAGTTAAGGGGATACTTGAAAGCTTGCTGTCCACATTGGGGTAGTGCTAGACTGCAAGGGAAAGAGGTTGGAATTTGTCTTCCCTTTCCTATGTTGCGCCAGTAAGGACAGCCCTAGAATTTGGACAACACAATTTCACCCCTGCTTCTCAAGTCTCTCAGCATACATGTCTGCCAGACATTGGCAGATACACTTGATGTCTGCCAACAATGAGGCAGCCTCATCCAGGCCACAGCCCAAATAGAAGAAATCAGAATATTTCCTCCTCTCTTCCAATTCCATGTGCTTAAAAAGGGACTGGCCTCGGTTTTGGCTTGCACAGTCACTGCTTTGAACTACCCTGGCAGCACGAAAAGGCTCTAAGGCTGATGTCATTGCAAGGTCTCCACACTGGAGAGCAAATCTCCAGTGGCACCATGACTGTGCAGCATCTGCACTGCATTCCTCTTGGATGAGAAGTGTGGATCCTCGCACTCTGCTAGCTCTTTTCTGCTGCACTGGATTCCTTCAAATATTATCAGATAAGCCTGAGCTGCAGCAGTTTGTAGGACACCAACCTGCTACTCAGAGCATCAGGACGGCTCACAGCTGTCACTGGTTGGGGCAGCACACAGAGTAAAGCAATTTTTGTGCAGTCTCCCCCCAAAGCTGTACCATCCTTCCTGTGACCAATGTGTAGGATCCATAAGTAAGGACTCCATAAAAACTGTTTCAGGATCTGGAAGGTGGCAGCACTATGCCCCAGGAAAGTGCTTCTATGATGCCTTGGAGAGACAGCTTGGGGAGGAAAGAAATGACTTGGCATTTCAACACCCTGGCATGTCTGAGCTCCTGTGCAACTCTCGGAAATCTGAAGGACAGATTTACAATGAAGCAAACAAAGCTGCACTAAGATCTTCGAACCTGGACTGCAAACTGTCCACTCAGATTCTGGAAGAGCAGGAAAAGGTTTCAGCTCAGTACAGAATCATGTGGCTTGGCAGACACTGCAGAAACATTGTCTGGAAAAGTCTGGCAGAGCCAGAGGTTCTCAGTTCAGTTCCTAGACTGAAAACGACTGCTCTTCCTTCTGCTAGCGACTGATAACATCTTTATGGCAATAACAAGCATTTTTTTCTTACTGAGGCAACAAATTAAAACCCAAATTATAAATTTCAGCTTCCGTTAAGTCTAGTACAGCAGCAACAGCAGCAGCAAACAAGAAAAGCTAATTTTTTAATAGATTACTAACAGGAAGTTCAAAAATTGCAGGTAGTCTGAGAAACAGACTTTGGAAACCACTATTTTAGCTGTCAATAGATCCCTGTATAGCATCTAACACATGGTCAAAGTTACCAAAAGCTTTTGTTCAGCAGCATACCATAGGAAACATGTTCCACTTAAGAAATATAATGCCACTTGGTATTATATACTTATTAATAATATAGTATTTACTTAATTTATCAAGTATTAGTAAGTATATAATAATAAAGTAAACTTCAATCAAAGTGCATCATTGTCACACTTTGTCTCTTCACCCAACAAAGCATCCCTGAATGGAGGCAGTTTAATGCCTGAGGATAACTCAGGAAGGGGAGTGATTTTCCTCTTTGCTGACTGTAACCTGCCATGACTATCAATATCAGAACCTGTTTATCTACACACAGATACAGCTATTACAATGTGCTTAGGTGTAGGTACATGTGCACATATGCAAGTAGTAAATTTATGTAGTAAGGATCTGTGTGAAAAGTACTTGATCCCTGACAAGTCTATAAAGTGCTATAACATACACTTAAAGCACATCACACTATAGCACATATTACTCCAGCAACCTGGGGCACCTGGGGACTGCAGGACATTATAAACTTGAACTCCAGAATTCTCAAGTTTAAAATCACTGGTATTTGTTTTCATTGAAATAAGCAAATTTAAGTAAATACAATTCCTCTCTGGAGGGGAGGGAGGGAGCAAGAAACCACATTTTACGTATGAGGAAACAGAAGATTATGAGAAATTCCTTTTCTGCCTGGGAACTGCATCTTTGTATTGTAACACAACATTAGTTCCCAAAATGAACTCAACCAGTTTGTGGAACATTTGGTACAGCAAACATGATGACAATAAACAACTTGCTTGAGATCACACAAAGCAAGTCAGCCATCCAGCTTCCTGAGTCCCACGGCTCAGTCACGAAGCGTAGATCTGCATGGCACACTTGCTCCAGATGACTGGCTCTGCTGACTGAACACCAAGATTAATTAGCCCATGATTACTGTGCAGATGTGCCTTCAGTGGTTCCCAATCTTACAAACCACCCCCCAGCCCTTAATGCTACTGCCTTGTATTCAAAAGAGGGCTTTCATCTCAACAATAAACAACTTGGAAAGATCATGAGGTTTGAGTGCTTGTGAAGCATCAAACTTCCATAGTGACTACTATAATTTTGTGTTTCCTGCTTTTTTTTTGTTTCCAATTCCCAGTGTAAGTGTAAGTGATATCTTCAGCAAAGTGGCCAGTTCAGGGCTCTGCTATTTCCAGGCCAGTGATGTTTTTACAGGATTTCTGAGGACTGGTCTTCACCTCTGCTGCTGAGATACCCAGGCTTTCCAGAAGTTTTCTGCCGAGGGCTGAGCTGAACCAGAAGCTGACATGTACTTGAGGTTCTACTTGTCTTTCATACATCTCTCTTCCTCTACAGCTATCTCATCAAGCCATTTGTAAAGAATAATTGAAGTCGCTTTGGAAAAGACTGAACTGCTGGAAGTGTAGTTGCCTGTTTAGGGCAGGAGATACATGCACCTAAATTTCCTTGCCTACACACCTCTCACCTGCTCCTTAGAGCTCCCTTTCAAATCCTCTGAACACCCTTAGAGCACTGCATGAATCACAGCACCAGACACATGCTGCCTGCCAGTGAACAGCAGCACCCTTCTGGCCCTACACAGCCTCTCATCAAACAGAGAACATCAGCAATGCAGCTTAGGTCAAGTTATCTGATAAATAAATAAAGAAACAAATAAATACAGCAATAGATCTCTCATACAAACAGGCTGCATTTCAGCTATGTTGGAGAAGGGAGCTAAGGACCCCTGAACTGACCAGTCTGCATGCTCAGACCTCTGCTGGGGCAGCTGAGCCCCAGGATATTTCACACCAGAACAAGAGAACTCAGCACTTACTGCAGTACTGGTGCTCCCCATGATTGAGAAGGGAGCATGAAGGACTAAATGAACACTGCAAATCCACAAATGCATTGCAAATGGTAGGTGGCTTAAAACTACACATTATGTTCCATTTGGTTAGGTATTTGCTATTTATACTATTTTCTCTGGGGTGAGAGCAGGGGATTTGCTGCTTTTAAGGCCCTTTCCACAGAGCAATCAGGAGGCAGCTGCTGGAGCATGAAATTTGTTTACTCTGTGCTGAGCAAGCAGAACTTGCCTGTAAAAGCAAAGCGCAGACTCCATATATCCAAATGATTTCAGCACAACACATCCTAAAGTGCAGAACTATATACAAATAACTTTCTTACTTGGACTTAAACCAGGTAATAGTTCATGCCTGTAGAAATATATGCTTCTTCTTTACTTCATCCCATCCCTTCTCTCCTTTTCCTTCCCCATCCATCTCCCAACAGACCTTCATTGCTGAACTGTTGTATCCAAACTTTATCAAAACTTGTATTATGAAGACTTGTATTATGAAGACAAGTTTTCTTTCAAAAGAATTATACCAGTTGCATGAGGAATTTTGAATGAAATGACATCAGACTGTCACAATGCATCCACTGAAATGAAGTTATTTAAAATCTCCATCATCTTCCCCATGTTTTTGGTAAGATAACAGGATCTAAGTACTTGTTCAGATTTCCATCACTTTTATTGCATCTTAGGAAAAAAAACCAAAACAACCAAAAAAATAATCAAATCTAGTAAGATGTCCATTGAAGACCTTTACAAGCAGGATTAATAAAGCCTCCCTACACAACAACAGTTACTTGTTTTTACAAAACAGCCCCAAGTGTCCTATGGAAACAGTGCAGAACATAAGCAAGTAGGGCTGGCTGTGTAGCAGTTCAGTAAAGAACTGGGGCTCAGAGTCTCAGATTTGGCTTTCCATGGGATTTCTGCCAGTCCAGGCAGGTGGAAGAAAGGGAATGAGCACGGTCAGAGAGCTGGAGCCTCACCAGAGCAAACCAGTGGCACCTTTGCTCAAGGAGAACTCAGGTGCCAGTGCCAAGAAAAGGGCTGCCTGCCCAACGTGCCCCCAACAGCCATGATGAGGGGTAATAGGAACCAGACACCTTGTGGGAGATTGAATCTAAACTCATAGGAAATATAATTTAAGATTTAATGGAGACCCTAAGAAAATGAATTCAGGCTGCTGAAGCAACAGAAGGTGAGAGCCTGGAGAGTCTCCCTCATGAAACACAATATAACCACAAATAGTTCAGGCTTGAACTGAGGACTGAGATATTTGTATGTCTTGGCACACAAGGATGGACTAGAAGCTTTCAGGGTCCCTTCCAGCAACACTCCTTCTCAATAACTATTTCCTGAATTTAATCTGGGGCTTAAAATTCAACCCATTTTGTTTCCTGGGAGATATAACCTACTGCAGTACTAACATCTGTTTAATAACTTTATTGGGTCACACACCTCTAATTTAGTTTCCTCACAGTGATAATGGGAGTAGGGAACAAAAAACACCCTTAAAACCCATATTTTGCTTCCTTGTAGAGCTAAACTTTCCATTCCCAGAGCCTAGAACAAGGGTTAAATTAGAACAAATGACACCAATTTTAAGACTGGGAGGCTTCAAGCAGAAAAAATCTCCAGCTAATTTCCTGAAAGACACAAAAGCTTCTTACTTTCTTGGAAATTATAAGAGAAAATAAAAACTTCAAATCCCAGAATTTACTGAAGGCAACATTAAAGCTGCAAACAAGAGAGGATAACAGAAATGTAATCTGTTTGCTAGGTCACACACACATCTAACTCTCCTCACTGCAGAGCACCACTGACTCTATAATTTAGAAATTGAACCCTGCATCGATGCAAACCTCTTGACTTAATTGATCTTTTAAAACATTAACCTGAGGCAACGGTGACTCAGAGCTTGGTGGATAATGCAATAAAGAGATCAAATGAAAAGGGATTTTTTTTCCTACTTGTTAATCTTATTTAAATCTTGGCTGATCAAACCACTGGATGATGAAGTTTTGTATAATACCATGTGTGTTAGCTTCCAACCCCAGTTACATGCAATGGGTAAAACCATCAATTGCTTAGCCAATTTTGCAGCATTACAGGTAGGTAGGAAAAGACTTTCAGATGATCTTGACTGTAGACAAAATTGGGGAAAGG
Source organism: Agelaius tricolor (assembly GCF_023055355.1). NCBI lineage: Eukaryota > Metazoa > Chordata > Aves > Passeriformes > Icteridae > Agelaius > Agelaius tricolor. The sequence goes on from NW_027269261.1 coordinate 54,034,750, forward strand.
GGGTCCTTCTTTTCCTCATGGGAATTATTGCAAAACTCTTTCTTATTTACATCATTTTGCTAATTTTGTCTACATCAGATCTTGAAAAAAACAATTCTTTTTCTTTGATAAATATATTAATTCCCAATTAAACTTCCATTTCAAGAACAAGGTCTTCACAACATAAAGACACAGAGACCACAATTTTGCACAGGTGCCATATGTGAAGGCCCACTTCACAGTGGTTTTTCTTCAGTTTCACTACAATTCTTCAGTTTCACTACTAAAAACTACACTACAATCTTCCCATATTATTTTAAGTGGGCACAATTACTGTATGGAAACTTTCCTTTTTAAGAAAACAGCAGCTATGAATTATACTTCAGTAAACTAATGGAAGAGATGCATATTAAGATGATCAGATAACACACTTATCTACAGCACAGATCCCTTCTGCAAATCTGTATTTTCATAGGAAAAGAAGCAGTAAAATTTCTGGAGGACTGAAATAGCACATCACTAAACCCAACTGCACCGAAATGAGCAGTTATTCTGAAAGAAAAAAGAGCAAACAACATCAGTTTTTATAATCCAATAGGTTTCAAATTAAACAGGGTTGTTGCTGTTCCTGTACCTACTAGATCTGGGTGCACAATCCTACATCCCTTTATTTAATGCAGAATGAAGAACATTGAACAATGATGAAGGACAAAAAATTACACCTGAAAGCAACAGATTTATTTTAATACTGGGTGAGTCATGTTTCTTTTTGTATGTGCCTGTTCACTCAAGTGTTAAGTATTTTCTGAATTATAGAACACATAACCTAGCTTCAGCCCTTCTGGAAAGACAGGCACTAAATAATTTACTGCTTGAGTCATCCACCAAGCCACTTACACAAAGTAATCTGCTATCTTGAAGCTTTCAGCAGACTTTCAAATGAGCTCAAAGAATTACTTTAGATAAAACTCAGAAACACAGGGGAGCTGTAGAAGTATACTGAAAAAAACTCTACTCTATGGCTTATATTCTTTGAACAGGAAAACAAAATCAGGTTCAGCATTCCATGTGTGTGGATAAAAGTCCATGCTACAGTGGACTTGCTTGTAAAGAAAGCCAAAGCATAGAGAAAAACTAAGCAGACTGTTTAGAAGGGTTTGCTAAGGAAAAACAGACTCAAGCACTCAGCCTGAGCTTGAGGGTGTGGATGCTCCTAAAACCCTTGGAGCTGCCAGAGAGGGATGACAGCAAGCTGTGGTATGGTGGGTGGAGATGGGCTTCTGCCAGTGTGCTCAGGGAGCCTGAGGCAGGACAGAGGACTGGCAGCATCCCTGAGAAGTTCAGCAAAAGCCAACACAGAGCAGGGCAGCCAGAGCACAACAAACTCCTGGAGCAATACACGGAGCATGCATGTGTGTGTGCATATCTATATCTATATCTATATAATCTATATCTATACATATATGAACATTACAAGGCTGTGGGAGATGGTCCTGCTGCTGTGGCAAGAGAATCGTAGAAAATATGAGTCTTGGGCAGGAAACCAGTACCCTTAAAATGGAAAGAGTGAGGCAATATATTCTTCCATCACCTAGCTCAGAGTCAAAATTGGTGTGTTCCGAATTTAGAAGGCAAATGGAAACACAAAAATGAGTAGTGATGACAAGTGACAGTTAAGTGTAAGTACCAAAGGTGAGTGTGGCCAGAAAAAAAGGCCTCCTTTAAAAATCCCAGAGCGTAGAGGAGCTCTTTTCCCATGTTAATTGGATGTGCCTTTTTGTTTGCCTTTGAAATGTATTTCATTGACAAATCCAATACAATCTTGTTATTCCCTAGTCCTTGAAATTCATACAATCACAAGGAAAACTTTTTTCAGGTCATGCATCATCAGAACAAGTTTCAATTTATCCACTCACTTGATCATAAATATAACTGCATCTTTGTTATACCTGTAAATTCTTATATTCACTGAGGAAACTAAAAAAGACCTACACAAGTGGGGACGCCCCTAGACATAAAGTCCTGTCTCAAAAAGAAGACATGACACCTGAGGCCCAGTGGTAGGCTACAGACCTCACCAGCTTCCAATCTAAGATCTGAACATTTGACACTCTCTTTATAGCTGATCGCTCCTTGAAAGAAGTGCAACTAGAAATCAAAAGAGAAACACAGCTAAATGTTTCATTAGGTTAAATTTCCTAGTAAAACATCTTGCTCTAGAACCAAATCAGAAAAACAGAGCACAACAGAAGAACATCTAGAAACCTACAATAAGGAAGTGCAGGAGAAACTGTAGAGGCAAGTATGAAACTCAAGTAGCAGGAAAAAACCCTGGAAAGATTTCTTGCTCCTTGACAGGGGCAGAACTGTAAGCAATTGTATTATCCATTAGGAAAAGTTTTAACACTGAGCTCTAAATAAAGCAGAACAGTGCCTAAATCTGTGAGGACAGAAAAAGCACCTCAGATCTACATGATCATAATGTCTTGGGAAAACACCAGGCTTGTGAAATCAGCTAAACACCTTATTGAGACAACAAACCTGGATATTTGTTTGATTTTTGATATAGATTACATGACATCAAATACAATAGAACAGAGTATTGGAAAGCTGTGTTTTAAAAAAGTAAAATCAAACAGACTTTCTACACTCAAGAATAGTACACTGGTCTTTCAATCTATCTTGCTCAGAAAATATGGCTCATTTAAGTATAAGAGTCTACATGTCAAGAATATTGTTGCACAAACACAGTATTTGCCATTTATGTAACTCCTGAAATCATAAAACCAAAATAAATACAAAGCCTTTAATTATGTGGGGCTGCCTGAACTAAGTCAGAGATTTTGGCCTCTGAGCTGTATTTTTCTTTTGGAAATTCCACTTATCTAAACTTACCAGCACTCTCAAGACCAATATCCAAAATTGTGATTTCACACGAAGACACGCATGTGGTTTTATTTTTAAATTACTTACAAATTATAAATTTAATGTTAATAACTAATCATGTCACACTGCATGTCCTTTAATTCATGTTAGCTCAAACATTTTGGTTATATAAAACTGCCTAATCATAACCCTGGGGAACATTTATAAAGAATTTTTTTCCTTTTTTTTGAGAAATAAGCAAAAAGTAGCTTGAAGAAAAATCAAGAAATTGATGTGTTATGAGACTGATTACTTACAGTGTGCTTTGATATAGAATTCTCAGTATGAACAAATGGCTTCAATGCAGATGTTCGAGCACGGATAACACCAACAGCACGCTGGGTCAAGACCTAGTCTCTAACTGAGACAAAAGCACTGACCAGTTGAAAATTTTAGGCTTGTCTGTGTGCTTGATTTGCACCCAGCCCTTGTGACTCACGTACCAGGCTGCACACAGCACTCCCCACTCATTTTCCTTTAATGAAAAGGCAATGCCTCTGTCACTGAACTGTGCTATTAACACCTCGTTGCTGTGTACCTCGGTGCAAAGACACTGAATTAAAGACTTTTAGGCGACCTCTTCCCACTCATGTGGCTTCTTCACAAACTGTAGGGTGACCACAAATACAAGTTTGTGTGAATATGATACTGCTTCAATGAGGCTAGATAAAAGCCAACATCTACACCACCTTTCTGTTTCCTTTAATGCAACTCAATATTCTTTCCTTACAGTCAGTGGGAGAAATGCACTTCCTAAAGACTTCAAAATGTGTAATCTAATCAGTGCTCCTTAATTATCCTTGACATATGTGTCAGTAAAATTCTGTAGGATGCTACTGTCATTACAGCCAGCAGAAGCATGTAGGAAGAAAATATGCAACCATCACTCTTAAAACATGAATCCATTCCTGAGGCATCAGGATCACTAATCACTATGTCAAGGATGTAAGATCAGATCAAGGATCTATTGAGCAGAGACAAAAAACTTGCCATAATTCAGCAACAACATAAATAGTTGAAATAAAACATACTTTAAACTCTTCAAATAGACTTGCATAAATTAAAACAAAGTAGAAGCCATCTCCTTATAATAACTCATGATAAGGCTCATCAACTAACCAAACTGATATGGACCAGAAAAGAGGCCACTAGATTTCTAGATGACAGGTTGTCAGAGTGAATAGGCAGTTTACAGAGGAATATGATGCTACTGAAAGCTCACCCTTGAAATGCAGGTGTTAGTGTTGCATATGACAAACTTTGAAGAGCATTTTTTCAGCACATTGTTCATGAAAGAATTATTTTTTATACTTTAAAGAAAAACAACCTATGAATAAAAGCTAATTTTTACAGATACTAGGTTCTTGGGGTCTTGCTTTGGTTTTTTTTTTTTTTTTTAGCTAAGAAAGCACAACTTCAGCAGTATGAACCAGAGGAAAAATACAAGTCAGTTGGAAACCTACTTTCACAAGCAGTAAGTTTTATATGCATAGATTTCTGCAGCAAAACATTTGGTGCTGCTCACCTCATGTCCACACTGTACTTGTTTTGAGGACAGAAACTCTGGACCAGCTCCAGTCTGGTCCTGGGAGCATTTGGATTGCATTAGGTATGCTGCTGGAACTTACCTTCTGGTTAATTTTCTATTTAAAAGAAACCTATTGTGTTTCACAGGACTGCTCCATGGAATGAGTCTAAGTGCTAAGCAGAGGTAACAAGAAAACTGATTTCCAAAATGCATTAAAATACTTATGTGGATACATACTCAACCAAAGGCCAGAACAAACTTGGTCCCAGGCATTTATATCCAGAACATTCTGATTAAGTCTTCTGGCTCCCTCCTCACCAATATATTCCTTTCCGTTTAGGTTGTCAATGCAAATTTTTTAGGGTTTTTTTCACTATGGTTTCCTACGTGTATGGGTCAGTTATGTGGAATCCAGAGCAAGTAATCTCATATTAACTGCATGAATCTACTGCTATTGTGAAGTCTTGTGACAGAAGTAATAAAAAATAGCATTTTGATTTTTCCCTCCTGATTTGTGTAAACTGTTTTCAGTAGTCCTGATTTATCCTATCAGAAGTTTATTAAATAATTGAAAAACCAAGGTACAACATGTTACAGAACATTAATTTACAGATGGAAGAAGATTTTAAGTCTTTCATATGAGAGAAAAAAATATTCAAGAGTAAGACAAGAATATTAGAAATAGCTGCTACATGTGCAGTGATGGAATAAAGCATTTAACTTTGTTTTCTTCTTCATGTCTAACTGTGGTAAAAGCGTGTACCTGCTCACAGCAGAGGGGCTTGAACTGGATGATCTTTAACATCCCTTCCAAACCATTTTATGTTTTTGTGAATACAAAAACCACAGACGAACTCTTTGATGATTGTTTAGTATTTCAATTTCATATATGTAATAAAATAAACACTAATTGTTTATTAAAAAATCAAACACCATTTGTGTTCCAAAAGGTTCTTCAATTGTAGTCTCCAGAACCTGTGGAAAACTTTTTTTGAACTTTATTTTTCCTTTCAATTTAGGAAAAAAACTAAGGTAGATAAAAATATTAGGTATCTTTTGCATACTAGAAAATTAGCAGCCCTCCTCACATCACAGATCATTCAGCCAAGCTGTTTTAAGGTGGTCCCTTCATGTCTGTTCTGTAACTACACCTAAATACACACAGATAAGTTCCAGCAGCTGTTACCAGCTTTGGGTTTGAGGAGATTTTAATTATATTAGGATGAAACTTGGTTCTGTTTTTCCAGGTTTTCAGAAGTGGCAATGTAGCTAAAGTTGGAAAGTGCATAAAATACATCAAGATAACATTGGCATTAACATCCTGCTGCCAGTGGAACTGACTTTGCTATATATTGCAAAGTAAATACATCTCTGTGGGACAGATCTTTCCAGTTTTCAAACCACAATTTATCTAGCCTGTAGTCTTAATTCTGATTTGCACAATACTCACAGAAACTCTGACTGAATTCCAGGCTTCATGTTAAATTGGTGAGACTACTGCTTAGGAAAACATTCTACTAAAGGATGGGCAAATTTAATTAAGGCATCACCAAGAAACACTAAACCATATTACCCCACTCGTTTTTCCAAGGCAATGGCACTTCTGGTATGGAAATACAGAATGCTCAAACGATTAACAGTCTGGATATTCAAAATGCTAAAGTAATTCCCATTTTTATCATATTCAATGTCTTTATATTCCTATCAACTTCTAAGGAGCCAAGACTTCACCAGTTTTTATATTTACAGATGTGTTTTCAAAACAGAAACAGAAAAAGATGTTAAGGGAAAGGAGCCTGAGGGCAAACTAACTTCTCACATTTTCCTTATCATCTTCCTACAATCACTCTCTCTCAAAAGTCTCACCTTATTTTTTTTCTAGAATGACTTTTAAGAAATTTCTAAAAAAAAATCAAAACAAACCAACAAACAAGCAAGAATACCAGCGAATAGTTGTTGTTTGTTTTGGGTTTTTAAAAAATATTGTTTGATCAATATTGACAGCTGTCCTCATTTTCTTTCCCATGAGGGTTTTTTGTTTCTACCTCTTGCCCTCCACAGCTTACAGGTTATTCTTTTCCTCCATGTCACCTGATAATCTCTGTTCTGCTTTCACTCTTTCTCCCTTTGATCTTCTTATTCCTGTCCTCTCTGACCTATCTTACAAACAAACTCCTATTTAATCTCCTTAGATCATCCAAAACTTGCTCTCCCCAGCTTGTCTTGTTTGTCATCAACTTTCAAATTGTACAGTTGAATGTTAACAGACAGCTGCCTTCTGGTGATAGAACTGAATTGCTGCAATGACTCATAATTAATCTAGATATCCACAGGTTTAAATAGCTCACTTAATCTCATGAGCCTTTTGGTAGCCCAGGCAGTGCACTCAGATGTCAAACTGCAACATCTTTGCAGGCAGGCAACCAAAATCAGGGAGCCCTGACCCAGATGAATCCTGAAAACTAGGACAGCTCTAATTTAAGTGAGCTAAATCCACACGCAAGTGTCTAAAGCACATTTCATTCATATTTTGGGCCTAGGAGTATTTGAAATTGTGTTGAAGTATACTACTTCATTTCATGGCAGTCCCTAAAACAGGATCATTTGGCTTTTAATACCAAAACTCAGAATGGCCCATGGTCGAACACACCACGCTCAGCTTCAGATTAGCACTGCTGATAAGGAGGGGAAGGGAGAGAAGGAATAAGTCAACAAATACATGACAGTTCCCACATAGATTTAAACCAGAATATAACTAAAGTAAGGACTAGATCTCTCTCCAATATTGCTGAGTTGTTCTTCAAACTGTATTGAATTTGGGAACTAAAAGACAAATAGAAGCTCAGTTTTGTTGGTTCTCCAGTGAAACACCTTTGTTTAGGATTTTGAACATTAGCAACCCTTTAGGTACTGTGAACTGTTACAATTGCTCAATAGACTGAAAAAAAAATAGGAAAAATCTCCATTACCACAAGTTGTTCATCACATTTGTAAGATGTGTCTCATAAATTTGTCTTACCCATGTCTTATGTCTTTGGGTTTATGACATCAGCTTTCTTCTTCTGGGAGCATTGTCTAGGATGCACATAATTGCAAACCAGCTATTCTTCTATCTATAGGATGATTTTTAAGGAATGCAGAAATACATCTACCTGCATCATGAGTTCACAGGAAGGGACAAAAAGTTACTAAAGGATATACTATAATAGGAAAATACAGTAACACTTGGACATTTATTATTACAAGTTTGTTCTTGGACATGTTTAACTGTTATGAATACAAAACTCACTTTAAAATAGAAATATCTTTGAGAAATCACAAAAATAAAGAGGCTTAAAAAATTTTATGAAGCACTGTATTTCATTCTACAAAGAAGATTATATAGACAACTAGAAGGGGAAAATATTAAAAAAACCAAAGCAGAATAAGTATTTTAAATCAGATAGACTAATCAGTTTTTACACATTCAAAGATTTCAGGCTTTTAAGAAAAAAAAAATTTACTCTTTTGAAAATATCAATTTTTATTCTAGATTTATAAATCAAACATGGAAAGAGCTATTTAATAGTAGTATTCTGCCACAGAAAATAAAAATAGAAAAAACCCTGTGCAGTACTCACAAGGATTATAATTTTGGATCCTCAGTGTGCATGCTCTGTCATCATACTTCAAAATAAAATATCAACAGTCAAATCTGTAGAGAAGCTGATGAATAGTCACTTTGCTGACTCATTCCAGATATATACACAAGTTCCAACGAAGGGAGTGCCAAGAACTGAAGACAGGTGTGATGGAGGTGAGGGGAAGCATCCAAAAGCCCTGTTAGAGGTACCTTTGTGATCAACCTGCTGCTCAACCACTGACTGCTGCCAGTCAAAGGCTGCAATTACCGATCCCGATGGGTTAGGACTTAGTTCCGAAGCCTTCCAGCAGATGTCCTCGCAAGGCAGGCATGTCTGGGAGGTTCAAGATGTCACCATTTAAAACAGACAGATGGGGAGGAAAAGAGACTTAAAATAGGGGTGATATAAATGTATAAACGAATTCAAAGTATTCAGTATATTCTCAAAAACCAAATTTAAAAACATAGGCAGCAGGTTCAGAAAAAAAGAGTGTCATCTTAAAAACCAAAAGAAAGTCACCTGAACAAGTGTGTTTGAAGCAGCACATCTGTTTCCACCATGTTTCGTAATTCTTACACTTCCCATGTAAACAAAACAGAAGGTTCAAAAAATGATGGTGAAAAGCACGAGCACAAGGCAAACAGCATAAAGACTCTAATCCCGTCCCCCTCCCTTCCCTTTCATGTTAAAACTGACACTAATTTTATTGTGCACAGAGCCTTCTTCACTACTCCCTAGTGGCAGTGACATACAAATGTTGTCACGAAGCTGGTATTCTTGGAAACATAAAATCCATCTGCTATTTCAGAGAAACTTAAAAAGAACTATTTCCTTAAAATAATCATCCTCTTCATGACTTGTACAAATGGAAAGTTTTGATACCACATTAAAAATATTTGACTTGCCCTTCTAAGTAGTGAGTAATGCATCCATAGCTAACTACCCACAGACACCTATTAGAGAACAGAATGATTCATCAAATACTAGTCTACAAACTCAAAGCTGGGATTCTTTCCCCAGGTCAATCAGACCCGTATCTCCAGCCCTCAATCCACTGCCTGCTTTAATGCAGATGTTCATGGCTTCATACCCAAGAAGTCAGGGAAAGGTGAAATCAAGAAGATGAGCATCACTGACTTCTTCAAGAGCAGATACAGAAGTGCTGAAACTCACGGCTTACTGGGAGAGCAGCCAACTGGGACATGTCTGTCACTACACTTTGGCTGGTGGAAAGAACTCCAGACTGTCCCAGCTTCTGGAAAATACGGGGTTTACAATAGGTGGGACAGACTAATCTGCCAGAGCTTCTTCAGTGCCTCAAATACCTAGGAGAGATTTGTCTGCCAGAGCTTCTTCAGTGGACCCATTGTGTCACTTACAGAGAGAAAGCACTATGTTCAACACACTGAATTAGGTTCAAGGTAACATCATCATGATGCTCATGAAATCTTACAGGAGTAGGGATTTTGTCAGTATTTTGTCTTAATCTTCAATAGCATGGGTGAATGATTTTCTGCAGGCTGATTATTCTCAATTTCAACAACAAAAGTTAAAGGAAAAAAGATTTTTTAGACTGGATTCAGTGAATGACTATGGTCAATAATACAGAACTGTTACATTTCTTGACTGGCAAATGCTTTCATGCCATAGAAACATCACTGTTTCTATGCATGTAATTTGTCCTAGGAAGAGTAGAATCCAGGTTCCACGCCCTGAAAAGCAGGTAAATACAGTATTAAAGCTATTACAGTTTTTCAGTTTAACTAAGGTTCTCTTCAGCTGTCACAAAAAATACATATAAAATTCTCTTCAACCTTTGAGTTGCACTTTACTTAAGCAAGCAAAGAAAAAGCACAGAAGAATTCCATGAAATCAAAATTTCCATTTAAAATATCAAAGGATAAATACAAATGATGAACAATGGCCAGGAAAGAGCTACAGACTATTATTCATTTAAGATTACTTCACTAAGCTCTTTGTCTTGAATCGTAAGCCCCTCAGCCTTCAGCCAGACTGAATTACAGTACAAGCAGAGGTTAATTCTACTGTTTCCAAATAAAGACCTCCTATGGGAACAAACACACAGCTCAAACAAAACCATAAAAAATGGTGAAGCAATCCTAATTGTAACCAGCTATTTCTCCATAGCTCTAGTTTTATCAAGTACACATATTCCAGTCAAATCTTTACAAACTATGTCAACAAGTCATTATTTCCCCCTCTTGGCCCCATGAAAACTGTGCAAGGATAACTGTACACGTCCACGAAATAGAGGATGTCATTTTATTGGAGGTCCACAGGTAATTGTATCACATTAGGGAGTGGAAGAATCTTGTGGTATGGCACAACACAATACCTCACTTAAACACTTAAACAGAAGGTTAAATGATATGCAACATGATCAAATCAGTAATTCATCATCTTCTAGGCACCACTGATTAATTTAAAATAAAATTTAATAAATTCAAAAAATATAGTCCATTCATTTGTTTGCTGTACTGTCTTTAAACGAAACAGCACTTTGAAAGTCACAAATAAAAAAGCAGCACTTTCTCTTAATACCAACACCACTGTAACACATACTGTAGCGTGGCATGCAAATCCACATCTGCAGTTCTTTTTTTTGTTTTGTATTAACAAATGGAATGGCAATTTTCTATCTCAAATATTGGTAGCATAACATGTAAGTGCAGATCATTCTGGCCACAGGTGTGGTAAGCCGTAACAAGTGTGTATTACAAGAGCATAGAACACAGAGCATGACACTTACATCCAAGAATCTCTCTCTTTTGTACTGTACATGGTGTTTGCTACAGGCTGACTTCCGACTCGCTGTACCCAAGCTTCAGGAAACGAGATTATTGACCTTTTCTGGTTTTATTTAAAAGTAAAATGCAGTCACCATCAAAGCACAACCGTTAACAACCTGGCCAAAAAATGCCATAGCTCCATTGAAAAAAATCACTCGTCCTTTTAGTAGACTCCATTAAGTGACAAAGTTTCCATTACAGGCATATTACGAAGCCTTACAGTGGTACTGCAGTGTCATTCCTGTCAAGCACAGATTTGCAGAGACACCAGGACACAGTGTGGTGTTCAGAAAAGCTGTTCAAACTGAGCTGAGCTTCACGAGGCCGCGCACGGAGTCCTCGTGCAGCGAGTCCTGGCTGGCCAGGCTCAGGACGTGCATGGTGCGGCTGTGCGCGATGGGGCTCCCGCTGGACAGCATCCCGGGCGGCGACGGCGCTTCTTCAGGAGTCAGGAACTGGTGGCCTTCATGCTCCTCTTTTAATGGTATGATGTCTGTCAGACCTGAATCTGATGTGAGATTAGGCATAGAAGATGGTGGTGTTGGTTGCCCTAGAGTCAGAGTTGCACAAGGCCCACTGAGAGAAGTCTTTCCTGGTAAAGGGAGCTCTTCACTAGTTATGCTTGGCTCACTCTGTAGGAGGGGGGTGGCAGCAGCCTGCAAAACGAATTTAGTGCTCTGAATGCACTGATCTTGGTCACACTGTAGGATGGAAGGGTGTCAAAATCATATAAAAACAAAACAGAGAAAAAAAAAGGGAGGATATGGATAAAAAGGTATGGAAAAGAATGGGATGTGAAGAGAAAAAAAGAAGGCCATTAGTATCATTCCATGGTTAGCCACCCAAACATCCCATGGCATGCTGCCCAGGAAAAAAAAGAAAGGCATGCATAACTGAGCCAATGCTTTGCATTATAATCAAAGAAATGATTATATACATTTACAGTGTTCATTTAAGGGTTCTTTAAAAAAAACTAGGCAATTTTTTCTTTTAACTGGTCTTCACACATAGGAATTAACCTACTACAGAGGTTTTCCAGAACAAGAAGTCTTTTGACAGAGATATCTACCACAGTTAGTAATAAAGCTCCATGAGTAAAATTTTTTCCCCTCCCAATTTAATACATTATATATAAATTCTAGGGAATGTCCTACGCTATACTCCATACTCCAGAGGATGTGTAGAAACCAGGCAGCACTGCAGATGCATTGAGATCAACCTTAATGAATTTTAGGCTGTTTCTTGATTAATCCTGACAATGTGATGAATCAAGGTACAAAACACAAGTTTTCTGGCAAGCACTGTCTCAATAATAAGCCAAATCCAGCATTATATAAATCTAGTTAATCTCAGTGAGTGCTACCAGAAATGCATTTTTTTGGTTCTACACAATTCCTAAAAACCGTTTATACAAAATTACCTCTCATTGCTTGAGATGAAAAGACAGGTGTGCATTTTAATAATGTCCAGCTAGCTAAGTGGGTAGTACACCTACTGCCAAATTAAGTTTCTTTAACATGGATTGGCATGATTTTTGAGAGCTCCTAAGGAAAAAATATTTAATTCATTGCCTGATCAGTGTCTTATAACATTGCAGCTTTTCAAAATCTTGTTAGATTCATTTACCAAAGTACTGCTCTGCTGGGTAAGAAAAACACTACAACCAGTGAATACAACTACAAATGCAATGAAGGACATTTGGAGGCAAGCAAGCAGAACAAAAGATATATCCAGAGGTAAGACATCCTATCCACTGTTATTTCAAGTATTCCATTAAAGCAATATGTTCTGCTCTATGACTGACTTCTTAGATTTTTATCAAATTACTACATACTACAGATACATCATCTGTTTTTTCTGACCATAACCATAATATTCCTGACCATAACCATTATTACTAGCATTGTTACAAAATGGGCACTTCCCTAAGATGCCCATTTGAGTTTAGTACGCCACTGCGCCACACTGAAAACTCATGGGAAGGCTTTTGCCTCCTTTATTGTATGATGAAAAGCATGATAAACAATGGTTAATTAAAGTAACTCTGTTGTTTTCAGGTTCTCCAATTTCACCACCAAATAGCTTAATGATGGATGCACACACCTAACATTCAGCAAGTGTGCAAGCAGACTACTTGGTCATAAGAGATAGGCAGTGTTTAAAACACATCTAAGTGGTTTAGGACTCCCAGACCAATTACTTTTGACAGGCAGAAGCTCAATCCTTACTCAGATACGTATTTCCAAGACTTCTGCTTTCAGAAAGATAAATGGACTGGCCTTCTGTTACATAAATTGATTTCATATAAATTGCAAGCTATCTTCGCCCCACAAAATGATGAACAGCCTCAGCCAAACAACTGAAGTGGTTCCCTATCATTTCAGAGGGATTACTCACAGGCTTAAAGCCATAACCTTGCTTAAGTACCTTACTAAGAAGAAAACTGTCAGCATCTTTTAAAGTCAAGCTTTCAATTCGTAATTCAGTGTGAATAACTCATTCTTGATTAATATCCTGTTATTCACACCTGCTTATTTAAATTAAAACTTCAACCAACCTTACCATGCACCCTTAAAAAAATATGCTAGCTGAATTTTCAAACTTCAAAAAGACCAACGAAACCTATTTTCTCTGAAAGGCAGTAGCCAAAGAACAAGTTAAATAACAAAGGAATGCTTATAACCACTGGGGTACACTGAAAACAAATAATGTTAGCAGCTGACTTATTGCTTTAGTGAACATTCAGTTCTGATCTTCCAAAGGAAATCATTAATGTGTTCCAGGCAATACAAGCACAAGCTTTGCTGAAGATGATTTATTTGAACTCATTGTATAGTCTGAATTAATTTTCTTCTTAAGGAATGCTACTGCATTTCAGTTAAATTAATATAAAAAATATAAGGTAGCCTCATAAAGCTCCATTACATAGTGTTATAACCTCAGGTGCTAAATATCTCTTCATTTTCCACACACTTGTAACTTCCCTAAAGCCTCTCCTTTCATTTAGATAAATTTCAGGTTTTCTTTTTCTTGTCTGTTCAACAGTGATCAGCACAAAATCCTTAGGAAGATACAGGCTGTAAAGACATTTCTAGAAAGGGAACTATTGCAGGTTCTAACCCAAAAAATGTATGTGTATTCTATGGGCTCTCAAAAACATCTGATAAAAACATCACATAATATACAGGTAGACTATTCTTGAGTCTAAACAGCCAACACAAAACTAAAACAAGAAAATCATATTTGTTATAGGGTTGGCGTGGTGTTTTTTTTGTCGATTTTGTTATTTCACTCTTGACTGAATGCAATTTAGGGCAGGAAGTCTTAGTTGCTACTAATCACATGACTTATCCAGCATCGAAATTTCAAATAAAACAAAAAAGCCTATGACTGTAACAAAAAGGAAGCTGGGCATTAAAATCTAAATGACTAAAAATCTACTGCAAAAATTATTCCACCAGCATCTTATTATTTCAGATATGCTGACTTTATTTTTCACTTAAAATGTCACTGTTTCAGAGAAACAGCAGATTCTGAAGGTAGGACAAGTTTAATAAATTCTACAAGGACAGAAGTTCAACTAAATATATGCACAGAAATTTTTAGATATCTGTTTATTTCCACATAAAAAGGCAGAAATTGAAGCAAATTGGGCAAAACCAAGAATTCTATTTATTTCACAACAAATACAAACAATTGAGGAAAAATACTTTTCTTTTCTCTGAAGAAAATATGTTTTCTCTAAGCTACACAAAAAATATGAAAATATTGTTGTACATGGCAATATATTTTTCACATTTCTAAATGTGATTATTTTGAAATAATCAGAATTAGTTACTTTAAATATTAAATAAACCTAGTTTAAAATTTCCTAAATGCTAGTAACATTCAAGAATTGTTACAGTTCTCAGAAGATGGATAAAAGCAGGCTGAGTAGTCTCACAAACTCTGAATAAAATACAAACAACATGGAGTTCAGAGGAGGCTGACAGTGGTATGAAGTTACAGGAAGAATGCTGAAATACCAAATTCTGTACACAACAAATGGTAAAGAGTGGAGGGATAGAGCTGTGTAAGTGTCCCCAGCAGGTGTAGGATTTCACCATCAAAATTAATGTGTTGTGGATACTGTGCAACAGCTGAGCCACAAGCCTCAACAACTCAATGGCTCTACTATCAAGCAATACAGTAGTAGTAAATGAGTATATATTCATGATGAGTAGATCTATGAAGGGAAACACTTCTGACACACTTCTGAAGCCAAATGGGAAGCAACACTTGGCCCAGAGACTTTACTTCAGATTGGAGACTGTTTGTTCCTATGGATGGAAAGTCTGAGAATGCTTAGAGCAACTTGGGTGCATTCCAGGGGCGTATCTTCTAAAATAAATCTAGTTCATAAAAATGCAGTAAACATGCACTATCAAAAGAATTGCTCCTAAAACATATCTCAACCCAAAGTAAATGCTGAAATTGATTTACTTGCACTCTGCCTGTAACCCATTTTACCTGTGAAGTAGAACGCATTAAGGAAAAACCTCTATCAACCTTGACTGTGGTAATGTTGACTTGGTAAAAGCCCTAAGTTTTGTTTTGGGCATCTGGGAAGTACATCAGTAAATATATAAGGAAACACGCTCGCAAAACTCCCAGAAAAATGGGGTTGTGGTCCTTGCCAATTCTGTTATTGTCATGATAGAAATATTTACTCCTAATAATGCAAAAAATGAAAAGCAAAGGATGGCCAGAGTTAATGCCCCCTGAGTCAGCTGGATCTATTTCCAGATCAGTAGCAGGAATACTTAAGTGAACATGTGGGAGAGGACTTTCCTGCACTTATCAGTGGTAATAAATGTTGTGCATGCACTACAGTTCCTACAATTTTCAGCAGTACATATACATAAGTGTAAGAAAACACTTTAAATAATTTGCATCCAGGAAAGGAAATGGAGAATTAGAAACAAGGGAATTTGGTACACACAGAACTACCTATATACTGAAGAAGAAATGCCTAGGAAATCAAAGCAAAGTTTATCACTTTACAAGGCATTAGAGATTTCCTAGAGATATCATAGTAAATATAAACCAAACTAATTCCTCAAAAAATGTTCATGAAGTAAGACATATTCTGTGTTTCCCCCTAATGGATCACTAAAGAATAAAATACCCTATATCAAACCCTAAGAATCAACTCCAGCTTTAAGATAAAATTAAGTACTACAGTGGTCCAGACCCAAGTAGCGGTAATTAATGAGTTTATGGGTAAATAAGAACTTTTTTCAGAACACAAAGAAAATAAGGTTTTAAATAAAAGAGAAAGAATAAATTGCAGAGAAAATCATTATTTCATAATAGGTGAGATACTGTGTTTCATACAAAAAAATTTCTTAAGAATAAGAAAAATACTTGGGTAATCAAACTGATGATGAGCAAAGAAAAATAATCAGCAATAAAATGCAACAGGGAAATACTTTGGAAATTACCAGTACTACAGATTATGAGTTCCAAGTGACCACGCTTTTTATGTGGATAAGGATATTAAGAACCTGGCTAATGAATGTACCAGACTAATTTCAAATTATATTGAAAAAGAAACTAAAAACACTGGGGAATGCACCAGGAAAATAATTGTATGTGCTTCCTTCATGGAAGTAAATAGAGATTCAGCTTTCAGTAAAACAAGGTAGATACTACGGAGTAGTACAGAGAGAACATGAGAAAAACCTCTTCTATGAAGATCTAGGAAAAAACCAAAATCACAGTATGGATCTATCAAGCACTAATTATAGCTATGACTCTGACTTCCTGAGATTGTGACAAACTGGGCTGCTACCACAAGTAGGGTAGATCATGCACTAAATACTCAAAGTATCAGAGGCAAAATTACCACAAAAGCTGTTAAATACAGATAGAGTGCCCCACAAATGGTATCCGGAAACAGAGATAATGTATTGTGCTGAAAACCAGCATCTGGCATCTTTACATTTAGCCTGATATTTATTTTGAACTTAACTGCAAAAATGAGGCTATGCTAAAAGATTTATTAAAATTAATGAAAAGAGAGTATTATACCAAGCAACAACACAGACTTAATGAGAGACAAGAGACTCCTTGGGTGAAACACAAGAATTCTATTTAGAAAGCCACTAGTCACTGACTCCTATAAGGAGCTGCTGAGGGAGGTGGGGCTGTTTAGTCTGAAGATGAGGCTCAGAGGAGACCTCACTGCTCTCTACAACTCCCTGAAAGGAGGTTTTAGCCAGGTGAGGGTTGCGCTCTTCTCCCAGGCAACTAGTGACAGGACAAGAGAATATTGTCTTAAGCTGCACCAGGGAAGGTTTAGGTTGGACATTTGGAACGAGTTCTTCACAGATGGGGTGATTACACATTGGAATGGGCTGCTCAGAGAGGTGGTGAAGTCACCTCCCCGGAGGTGTTTAAGAAAAGACTGGATGTGGCACTGAGTGCCATGGTCTAGTTGACAAGGTGGTGCTTGGTCATAGGCTGGACTCAATTTCAAAGGTCTTTTTGAACCCTAGTTGATTTTGTAAAAGATTCAAGGGAAGAAGGGGAAATGAAAGAGAGAAGGAATAAGAGAAGACAAGTGAGAGAGAACATGCTGATTTAAATCTTTATTTTTAATCAATGATGAGGAGAGATATTTTAGTACACTGTGGATTAAGCAGGGTAACATCTAGACATGAAGACCTGATATAATACATTCTGGAATAAAATCAAGAGAGACACACCACAAAGGTGTTCTGAAACACACTTCATACTTCTCCTAATTTATTTCTTGTAATCAAAAAGCATTAAGCTTGCTAAAGTAGTATAAATATCTCTGATAATGTATAAACGGCCAAACTTCTGTGATTGGAAAAGTATTATGGTCTACAGCTATGATCTACACATACTCCTTTAAGTCAAGGAATTTAACTTTGTCTGTCTCTATCTGAAATCAATAATAATACCAGTTCCAGTACCAGATATATCCCCTTCCACAGGGAAGGGAATACAGTGTTAGAGAGATAGGTAAACTAAGCCGGTCTCTAACAGTTTACAACAAAACTCAAGGGAGAAATTGTAATATTGATAGCCAGCTGTCCTTAGAAACCAATTGGTCTTGGATACAGACCAGGAGAAAAGATGCCCTGAGAAAAATGGCATTACAGTCTTCCAAAATATTCCTTCAAACCAAACAAGACATATTAGATTTTCCAAGCTTTTCTAGAGGTCATTTTCAGGAGTGAAATCTGCACATTTCAGAGCAACTCTGATAACTGTTAAAGAACACAGGCTTTTCCCAGGTCATGTGGATATAAGCTCATTTCCGAGCTCATTCTAGGATTTAAGAAGAAATCTTTGAAGAATTTGTGTAATTAGGAGTAATACACTCTAAAATTGTAACAGCTACCTGTTTGACTTAAAGTAATACCATAACAGATTTCTCCATTTCTAGAGACAAACTTAGTCAATTTTCTACCAAACTGGCAAAGATTTTCTCATTAATACCTAGGAATAATGATATAGTGTCTAAATTCTTGCAATGATAAAGACAATTTGATGCCATGGACACATTGTGGGTTTATGATCATCACCAATAAGAAGCCTTGACAGCATCAGAATGTTTGGGTGATTCCTGAAAGACCTCAGCCCATTACTAATGTTTGCTTTATCTTTTTTTTCAACTCCTTTTTCTCTCTTCAGAGTTATAATATTTTGAGTAAAATTTACATAGAGCATTACCTTGTTCTGCTCGACTGCACCTCAGAAGATTCAGACTTAATACCATGCCTCTAATACATTTTCTTATTAAGGAGACTAACAAATCTATTTAATTCTCAAAACATTAAGCAAAATCAGCTTAGGAACTACAGCAAAATTTTTATAGGAGTTTATCAGTGACACTAAAACTAATCTGTCTGGGAAGAGTGCATCTTTTCTTCTTTTGTTCAAAAGAAAGGCTGAACTATGTCAGAAGGCCTCATGGCTTCCTCGTTTTTGGCAGAGGGAGGATATCCGTAATTCATGACTTCTTCGACAAAGTATTAGAATCCACATACTGTGAAGATATGTGGACAACAATTCAGAAATAGGCACATATGCAAGGTGGTTGCCTTCAGAAAAAGATCTCTTTCCAATTATTCTCTTCTTCTTGGCACTGGAAATCCTATCTTCCATTATGATAGCCAATGCTACCAGCAAAAAACCAAAGCAAATACTACTGGCACAGTTTCAAAGATGTTTAAAAAAACTTTTGTTGTAACAATTCAGTGCCATTTTTTGTTCAGGTTCAGTGTCCTCCTGCTCTTTCTTCAAAATATTTCTCGCCTAGGAACTCCTCTTTGTTCATCTGTGATTTTTAAAATACATTAGTCTATGCAAAACCGCAGTGCACAAGGAAAGAAGGAAATAGAGTATGAACAAAGTGGCACACAAAATAGCAATTAGCTGGAAAATGACAAACCACAGTAAGTCCACGATACTTGAATATTCCAGTTCAAAACACAGTAGGTGTCAAGAGCACAAGTCAAAATGCCAGTATATTCAATAAACCAACAGCGTAGAAAAGACTCTTTTTTTTAGAATCCATGAGCAGTAACTACTACACTGTGTGAAATGTACATTAAAAAGAGGCTTGGACTTTGTTTTTTTTTTCTTTACTGTTATTAAACAACTCATTCCACCCAGTGTGTCAGCTGTATCCAGTTAGTTATTACTTGATTAGTTCACATGAAAGTGGAGAAGAAAAACATTCACAGGAATCCTGATGAACAACACTATGGGATGATTCCTACCATGTTGCTCTGAGATTGTGTGGCCCCGTACATGGTAATGCCATTTGATGGTCCTGCTAATTGCGGCGTATCTGGCTGTATAAATCCTCTTCTGTCAATTAAGCTACAGAATAATCACAATAAAGGAAAAGTATTAGAGATGTTGCTGATCATTAACTATGTCCTCTCAATAAAAAGAAATAAAAACTTTCTATCATACAACAGACTTTAATACCTCACTAATACCTTCTAATGTCCCCTTTTAGTCAAATAAAGTACTAGACTTCATTTTCTACTCAACAGTAAGGTACTTGTTCTTTGTGATGCTGCCTGTCATATAAGCACTGCTGCTTTTTTGATTTTTATCACATATACTTAGAAGGTTACCAGCAGATACCACAAAACCAAAGAATTTTAAACCACAGGTGAAAAAACAAATGACAAAACTCACTTAGGATACTTTGATTCAGTATCTCTTTTATCTCTTTTAAAGGTTCTTTTTTTATTTTTACCAGCTTCCACATCTAAATTGAAACTACTTAATCACAACATTTAGCAGGAATGAAGAAAAGTTAATCTTTCTGACAGACAACTTAACTTGCCAGGTGTTTCACGACAGCCACTTAATACTGCTTATAGTGTTCCACTGTGCTTACTAAATTTCTTATTTCTAAGAAAATACTCTGCAGAGAAATTACTAAATGTAAGCAAAAAAACCCCCAAATTGTAAGATTATAACCAAATACATAGAATAAAATAATCCAACCTAGTTAAAGATTAAGGATGCCTAAAGAAGTTATATAATTTGTTGCCCCAGAATACTGGTTAGACCTATGCTGACAGCCAAGGATCAAATAAAGATTTGAAGGTAACTGTTGAGGACATGTAAAATACATTCTGAATTTGATAGCAGAGGTTTAAAAATGATGAATGATCTTTAACATAAGTGAGGTAAGTTTTGATTATTTACAGATCCTTTCTTCATCTGCATTCCATGCTCAAGGCACTTGAACATTTTGAATTTTGAGCTGAAATTACTGGTAAGCCACTTTTCCAGAATTTAAGGAAAAAACCTAATATTTAGTGACTTGGGACATAGCTGAGATTAAAAGTAAAAGAAGCAAGCTTATAATTTACATGTTACAGTCAGTAAATTTTTCCCTGTGGTCACAAAATACCTCTCTGCAGAACCTCTATATATACATGTCAATGTCTAAATAAGTAATGTTGCTACATGGAATTTAGGAAAAAATGCACAAACTCTGCTAAAACACAGGAGCCAATGCCAGTCTGGTCCAATTGTATGTTGCTACTTTTATCAGCCTAATACACTACTTCATATACTGAGAAAAAAGATGTAGTTTTAATAAAGATTTCCATCTGGAGTCAGAAGAATTTGAAGCGTGGCATTGAGCTTTTATGTCACATACTTTTATCAAAAGCAAAATTTCAGAATTAAAAGGTTGGCTTCAGGCAACATCCATATAGGCAGGAAGCAGAGACAAAGCTATTCACTCTCACCAGGGGTAAGCCTGTATGTGGAAATCTCTATTCTGTTGTTTCCTCTTTAGGAAAAGATGTCAGTCTCCCCTGTTAAACTCTGACTGCTCATAGAACAGCCTCTGACATTCCTGACAGCAAAGCCAGAAATCTCACTCCAATTAAACACCTGAGAGTCTTGACCATAAAGTCATTTAATTTCTTTCTTCTTGTTCAGATTAATAACTTCACAATTCCAGAAAAAGCAAAACATACTAACCAAGGAGCAGGCCACAGAATTATCTTTAAGTTTTTCTGCTCTCTCTACAGTGAAACTGGGCCGCTACTGTGTATGTAGTACATGAACTGCCTAATCACTGAGCACTGGAATAAGAAAAGAATTAAGTTTTTCTGGCTGCCAGTTTTATTCCTCTAGTGTCAGCTCTGTACTACATTTTCTTCAAGATGAAAAAACATCTCCAACCTCAAATATATAAATATTTCAGACTTCCAGAGGTGAAAATGTATTGAGCAAAACATTACCCATTACTTTGGAATCGCTTTGGTGTAAGACCACCAAAATCAGTTTAACATATATATGTTAACAATATTAAATAAAAAAACCACTGTCCATTTAAAAACAGTACTTCAGAGTTAAGAGACAAAAATCAACAATTATCAAGCTAGTTGTATATTTAAGGTTCCTCAACTCTCCCCAACTCATGTCACATTTTTTAGGAATGAAAAAGTTTCATAAACTTCCAGGTTGACCTTCATGCAACAGCTAACTACTAGAAATTTTTTATTGCTCTAAGTTATTAACTGCAGTGGTGAAAGTTCAAATAACAAATAAGCTTATTTCCATTTCAGATGTAATTTTACAAGATTTGATCACTAACTTAGTTTAAAAACAATTTACCAACTTATCTCTTTACCGCTGAAGAAAAACTTAAAGCTTCTAACGGACACTAATCCAAAACTTTCATTTTGCTGAATAAAGTCAAATAATCAAAAAGAATATTTTTTTCATTAATAATCACATGGCTTCATTTATGCTAACAACACTTTTGATAGTCTTACCTTGGAGAGAGGGGCCCACAGAGAGCAGCACAGCAATTAGTAAAGATGTTGCCATAACTGTAGGGATTATAGTTTTCTTTACCTCTTTTATTTGACCATGATCCTTTAATCTGAAGAGATATGAACAATATGCATCACATGTAATACAATACAGAAAATGGCTGTGAGAAATTAAGGTTGCACATGCTACTTGCAGAAGAGAACACAGAAAATCCATCATGACACTTTGCAAACAATTTAAGTGTTCTGGATTGTTATGAAGGCTGGACCTTATGAGCACATGCTTGAGCTCCATAGATGTAGACAACCCACAATCTCAAGAGATCAATATACTCAAAACAGGAATTTCAGCACCTAAACAATGATCCAAGTTCAATTTTACAAATATTATAGCACGTTTTACAGAAGAGGCTCAATTGCAAAATATGATTAAAGCCAGCAATTGAGCACTTCTTTTCCATACTATTGGGTAAGTTTGCAAGCTGTGCAATATCACACAACATTATTATCCCTAAAGTTCACAAAAGATTCTAAAATATAGTAAAGCAAATGCAGCCATTGCTACCTTTTATTGCCTATTACATTTTCCCTTAGCTAGTTTTCTTTTCTGTTTGTGAGATACTTGAGAGCCTGAGTAAAATGTCTTGCTGTATTCAATTGGGAATTTATGTTTTAAATTAAATTACTGAACAGTTTACTTGATATTCAGACATGTTCCACTGCTGCAGTTCCCTGCTATCTATCTTTCAACAATCCAGAAGAGACATTTATTTGAGGGAAGAGGGTAGAAGCACACTAAGTCCATCTAGAGAGACAACCTTGAGTAAACCTAATGACTGAGGAATAACTGGGTATCTCATCTGTCTTATTAACAAGGTAGATTTCTTCCAAGTCAGGCTACTTGTTCTGATACTTGATGCTGAGGCACAGTTCATTTTGACTCTGCCTGGGAAGTGTTTTTCTGGTTGATTGATATTTACTGTAAAATTTATACTTTTAACTGTGACCTTAATAACAAAACATATTTGACAATACTAAAGATGCTACTTTTATATCTACCAGATACCTACGAAAAAGGTACAATAGGAAATTACAATAAAATAACTTAAACCTTGCAGTGCTTTGTTAGATCACTGATTAAATTTCCATTAGCTCCCTAGCTAATTTTATGTACTCCTTTCATTCATTAAACATTTTTCCTTTTAGTTAGGGAAGGACACATGAAGGCTCCAAACACAGTTAAACATAATTCAACAGCAAAACAAAGGAGTCCTATATGCAAAATAGACAGCTGTAGAAATGAGAAAGTTGATCTTTAAATTGATTATATACTCCTTGCCAGAGGTTTTGGACCTCAGAATGGCAAAAAAAGTTTCAGAGGTAAGATAAAATAAAGGATGAAATTTTTGTTTAGCGAATTCAACACATTTTTCAAGTTTCACAGTAAGCAATTTTTATGTTAAAGACTATTTACCACTCCCAGTGAAAAGGAGATACTGAAAAGTACTTACTAATCTCCTACTGTATAAATTATACTTGCTTGTCTCCTCCCTCCTGTATTTTCCTATTTCAGGACAGAGATCCTACATGCATAAACCATAATGGACATAGTATGTACATAACGACCACATCTTCAAACCACAACAAACATAGTCAAAAAGATCTTTTATCTGATCTTTTGAATCAAGCAGGACTATATTAATTCTTTCTCTCTCCTACTGAGGTATTCACAAAATGATGCAGACATGTCTGACTTGAGAAAAACCTCCTCATTACTATTTAGAAATACATATGTAGAAATATACTACAAACTTACATCTTCATTTGTTGTTTGATTGGAGCTGATCAAATACGTATGAAAACCTGAGAGGCCAACAATGGACCATACTGAGAAAAAACATACCACAGCTTCCAGCACAGTAATTAGAAGTCAAGGAAATATACACAAATGGGAAAAAAATCCAATAACAAGTAGTTAAAATCACAAAATACAGGGTAGCCCACAAGTCCTTTGAGATCTCTGGAGTACTTCAAAGAGGTCAGCAAAAAAGAAACTCTGGGCATCTGCCTAGCCGAGACACAGCACCACCCCTGCCATGGTGAGCAGTGTGTGTCCCACCAGCAGACTGCTGCTGTGAGCTGCAATGTCCAGAGTCTTTGTCTCATAAGTAAGACAATAAAGTTGCTTCTAAACTTTATAGTATCAAGCATAAAGAGGAACTTCCCAAACTTTCTGTAGAAGGCTTTCTTCTACAGCTTTTATTTATTTACTTACACAAAACAGCCATGAACTCAGAATAAATCTACTTTGAGAATGCTGTTTTCTATAATGCTTCAATATTTTTGGGATTTTTTTAAAGGGAACATGATTCAACAGAAGAAAAGCTTTGGTTCCTAGAAAAATACATATAATTCATCACTAGGAACAAAATGATGAGAGAAGAATAGGATAAAAATAATCTGTATATTAACCATATCAACCTTTAGTGAAGTCAGTTTCCAAGACAACGTCTACTCAAAATTTTCCAGAATAAGGATATAGCCTTAGAACACAGAAAATACATCCTTATTACTGAACCTACCAATAGAAGAAAAATATGACAGCTCCTGACCATTACACAGAGACATGGCTTGGAAATGGCATGGATGGACATAAATACTTGCAATAAAAAAATCCTAACATTAGTTAAAAGTGAAGAGTTTTGTACTGCACAGCCGCTCACCCCTAATGAACTGGGAGATAGCTCAAGAGTTTGTATAATCTTCCCTAGGACCTACTTCAATCAGAGTGGTTTAAAGGCAGAAAAGAGCCATTTGCATTCTGAGCAGATCTGCTCCAAAAGCAGCAGGATGACCAAAGTGCAGTGCTGAGCAGCAGGTTCACTGCTCTGCCTCTCATTTCCTCCTCAGGCTGTGTGATGGCAAATCAACACAAGTCAGGAACTCTGACTCTCTGCAACAGCCACAGCTAAAGCAAGGAGTACAAGGGATCATGGGTAAGGAAACAGACTCCTGGCAGAGGATTCTAAAACGCGTAAAAGAAGGAAACAGCCCAAAACATCATGCACAATACAGACTGGGCTTTGAAAGAAGTAGTAAAGAAGGCTGCAGATGAGCACTGTTAGGTAGAATCTACACACCAGGAGAAAGATTCACCAGGTCAGAAAAAAACAACCTTAGAGGGAAAACAGCTCCCTGCAACCTGGACATATCACCAACAGGATGTTCCTTGTCACAATTACACTCAAAAGGGTACCGAAAACTGTGTTCTTCCCTCCATGTCATAATTTGTGCTGGGGGAAAAAAAGGAATTCCTTTCAGTTCAAGACCTCTTTCAGTTCCCCATAGAAAGGGACACTTTTCAGTTCCCCACACAATGATCCAAAAACAACTCGAGAACAGCAGGGGTAATTTACATCAAATTAAGCAGAATCCACAAATTCAACCTAAGTCCATTAACTGTAAAACAAACACAAAAAAGCAATGCATTCTCAACAAAGTACAGCCTTGTAGTATATTATGGTATAGTATCTTACTAGCATCATACAGTATAATTTTCCCTTAGTATTCTCACACAGGGTTGTTAGCAAGATTTAAATGGCCAAGTTCTCTGTGCCTGAATCGACTGGCTCCAAAGTAGCATTCCCAATACTACTTGGACAATTTAATTTTTTACTGCTGTTAACTGTAACCAAGCTTTTAAATTGTCCAACATATCACTATCAAGCCAGGCATTTCTGCAAGATGTGCTACTAAGCCTTTTAAAGCAGCACATCTCTGAACAAAAATTATGAATTCCAGGCTATTGTTCCTGTACAAAAATTCTCCAATGCATAGGCCATTCTCTTTTGATTTAAAGAAAATGGAAAGGTATTCTCAGTTTGAAAATAGTTTGAAAGAATTATCTTTTGTAAAAATTGATTGTAATTGTTTTAATTGGAAGCTACTGTTGTTCTATTTAGGACTGTTTGTTTGTGCTTTTTAAAATTATTTGCGCAAAAAAATTTGAAGATGGCTTTGCTTAAAAAGGGAGTTTACAGCTCAGTGATTCTACCTGATGAGGACAAGCACACAAAAAAATGTATCTGCAGAATTTGGCACTTGGGAAAATTACCTGGAAAGAGGTGCACAACTATGAACAACAGTTTTTTTCTTCCTACCTTTGTGTGGAAAAGCAAACTGTGTAAGGCACAGTAGACAAATGGGAAAGAATACTTTTTATAGTGTCTTTATAGTGTCTTTCCTATTCAATCAGACAGCAATCATTCAAAACATATACATAAGCAATGGGAAGCTTACTGTCTGTAGAAAAACTAACCAGTGGTTTCATCAGTTTCCCATTTTTTCATTATGTTAGCTGCTTTCTGGCTCCAGTCTCACTGAGTAGAAAATATACAGAAGGCTCCCATGAAGTGATAAATAGTGCATGGAGCATTTACAGAATAGAACCACAGAATGGCTTGCGTTGGAAGGGACCTTAAAGGTAATAGAGGTTCCAATCCCTCTGCCATGGGTAGGGACATCTTCCACTAGACCAGGTTGCTCAGAGCCCCACCCAGCCTGAACACTTCCAGAGATGGGGCATCAGCCAAACCTCTGGGTAACCTGTTCACATATCTCACCACTCCCATTGCAGAAACTTGGTTATGGCCATCTACACCTGCTCTCTTTCAGCTTAAAGCCTTGTTCTGTCACTACAGGCTCTGCTAAGAAGTCTCTCTGTTTTTCTTATGAGACTTCTTTATATACTGACAGAGCACAATGAAATCTCCCCAGAGTCTTGTCTTTACCAGCCTGAACAACAATTGTAGTCCCTGTGTATGCAATTTACACACTGCTATGTAACTTAATGCAAGTTGCTATTTGAAAATGACTTCTCTAAAAACATGAAGAACAGTTTCAGAAATTGAGTTCTTCAAGGAAAGCATGTTGTTTCTGTTCCAAAATCTACATTTTCTATCCTGAAAATAATCAGCCATTTCGGAGAACTTCAGTTGTAAAAGCAGAACAATTCTTGAATATTTTTAGTGAAACCACAGCATGTGTATAGTGCAAAATGTATTTATGAATTCCACCACAAAATATGAAGCATATTTAATGAACATGGAAACTACAGATCTTTGTCAAGAGCACTGCTCTGCAAAACATGAAGAATAAAAACCACTCCAGGCTATAGTCTCTTTCCTACCTCCAACATGTGGTAAGAAATCCTATTGTGTAGGAAGTGATGAAATCATCAACTGATAAAGTCTAAAAGCACACATTCAACAATGGCAATAAAACAAGCAAAACCATCTCAGATGTTATTTTGCAACAAAATCTACAATATGTTTCAGTGAAAGGATATCTTGCAGGACTGTCCTTCAGAGCATTGAGGAACCCTGTTTGTTGAGAACCTGTAGAAATAGAACCCAAAATTACCAGCCAAGTAAGAAACTGGACTATGGGCTGTTTTTACTAGAGTTAAAATAATTAACATTTTAAGATAACCAAATAATCATAGAATAGATTTACTAATATGAATCTGAGAATATGTTGCTCAGCAGCAACAACATCAAAAAAGCCCTTGAGCAACTCTTCAGGTTTAGCATCGGCAGGGTATTTTCTCAGTCATACTAAATTGATGTACACATACTTTCCCATGAACAAGAATTCTGATTACCCTTGTTCTTTTCAGACCTAATATGGAAACAAGAATTATAACCTCCTGCTTTGTTTTGAAATACCGTTTTTCAAAGTAACTTTTGGCCTTAGAAAATTTATTCTATAAACTCAGATTCCCAACTTTCCATCCTTTGTTTTGGAAGCAAAGCTCTCTTATTTATAATTCTGCTCCTACTGCACCTACACAGAAGATTTTTCTCATAGGTTACTATTGCCTCTGGGCAAATAAAAGACAATCTAGTAGCTGAAAACAGCTCAAAAGAAGCATGAGCCCATCAACTGGAAATGTAGAAGCATGCAAAGTAAAAAAGCACTTGGGTTCCACAACCATGAGATATTAATCAATTAGAGTGATTTCACAATTGCAACAAGTGAATTTGTTGTAGAAACTGACTTAATGTGGCATAGCTACCGGCACACAGTTTGAACTTTACTGTATAACATAAATGATTTAAATGCATCAGGCTGAAAGTTTTCCCCAGAGCAAAAATTTTCCACTTTGCTAAATTAATCTGAAGATCTGTATGGAGAGCAGAATCTTGTCTTGACAAGAATAAAGAAATACATGAATAATTCTCTAGACCTATCTGGTCAGTTTTACTGTTTACTGTTACAAGTGCGAAGTTACTTACCTTGTATTTCTGAGCCTTTTCAGACTCTTATAATTGGTTCTTAGTCTCAAGGTACAAGACTAATGGAACTTTCTCTGCCTCCTTACTATTTTTAGCATCCTTAATGGCAATGGCAGCAGATAGATGTGATTTCCATACCCTGCTGCTAGTCACACTTTTCCAAGCAGTGCCCAAAACATGAGAAGGGGAAGGAAGGCTGCTCACTGCAACAAAGAGGTGAAATACTGATGTCTCCAAGAGAGATGAGTAACTGGAAATACAGATACCACTACTGGAAATGTGTTCAACTTGGAGAGAGGGAAGAAAATCTTGCAAGGCAGTATCTTTAATAACTGATTTACAAATTAGTTTTATTATCTTCAGTAATGTTATGTGCACATATTCTTAAACCTAGAAAGAACAAATTTCCAATGTATGCCTCAGAAGGCCACAGAAAACAAAAATATCTATCTTGTATCTCATCACCACTTAGGCCCACCAAAATCTGTAAAATGCCAGCTTGCAAGATGCATTATAAAAAATGTACAAACTTTAAAAATTTGTCTAAATCGAGAGGCATTAAAATAATTTTGGCAGGACTTATGTATGACTTTGAAATATTGTAGGAAGGTCATAGTCCAAGGTCTAGAAACCAAGACTTCCTTCAGCCATGCTAGCAAAAAGCAGTCTATGCTGAGAGCAAAGGTTCAGATTCAGGAACTGAGAACCCAGCCTAATGATTAGCATCAGCTAACGAACTGAAGAGCTACAAACCAGAACACAAATTGCTAAGTGGTAACTATTAGAAAGGTAGACAGCAGGACTTCTAGAGGTATGGTAGGCACAAAGAGTGGAGTGTTAAGAAAACCTTACTTGTAAAGAACTCTTTTTTGGGCACTGTCAAGACTATAGCAGACAAATTTGAATACTGGGCTTGAAGCTCCAGTATATCAATTAAACATCAAGGAACTAATCACATGTATACCTGCTCCCATTGCCTTTGAGGACTGACCAATCTTTGGAGCTTAAGGATGTTTCTTCTTGTCTCATTCTAGGTAGATGAACCTCCATGGCAAGAATATTTTCCAGCTGACAGGCAATTCAGCATTTAACATTTACTATACATAATCTGTAACGCCTACACAATGCTCAAGTGCTTCTCAATCACACAGAGGCACAATAAATTACTCTGCTCTTTGCCTAAATCATACTCAAGAGTTAGGTTTGGACACTGTAAATTTAAAACCCACTAGGTAAACCTACCTAACATACATAACAGGAAATACTGACATTATATTGATAACTCATATATTGAAAACTCAAGAAAAAGCACTGAAGTCCTTTTGAAATGAAGGTAGGTAAGTGTCAAAAATAGCTTTACATTGTCAGACTAGAAATGTTTTCAACTACTGAACACTAGCAAAGATTGCATAAAAACCCATGTGTCTTTCTCCTTAAATGTAAAAGGTGTGCATGCATATACTCATGTATGCCCAGATAAATAACAAGCACTTAAGTATTAATGGCAAGTGTTCTTTTTCCAGTAATTTGCCTTTTTTAAACAATATATACATCTTATCTCTGCTTTTTCCAACATGTATTAGAAATGCTGTACCTGGTAGTGTAAACAAGTTGTTCATTCAGACTCCCTCAAAATCACATATCCCAGTTCTAGCCTATGAACTAGATTTCTGAGCTATAGAAGGGCCTCTCAGTGCTTGCATCATAGTTTTGCAAAGAATGAGTAAGAGCAGGAATTCTGCTCTTTAAAACACAACTTTTCCCTGCATGCTGTAAACAATTTTGGAAACTGAGCACAATCTGACATATTTTTTCCAGTAAAACATTCTCTGTATATTATCATTATATATTGAAATTATTATTTCTATCAGGTTTCTGTTGCAATACAGAATACAAAGGAATAAACAGATTACAGTTCCAAAATGGTTAAAGAAACACTCTTTAGGGCAATATCCTATATAATAAGTGAAAAATCCAGAACACTCTTCTAGCGATAATGGGTTAAAAACCCAACATACAAAAGGTGTTTAAAGACAAATCATGCAACCTGTCACCATAAATGTCACCATCACTGTATAGGAGCTAGCAAAATTAGTTAGGGGTATGGAAACAAAGGACAGTACCCAAAAGAATTTTGACCTCAAACACAACCCAGAATACGAATAAAAATCAGTCCCAAACTCATTAATATTTCTAATTCACTCTATTATGAATTGGTTATTTTCAGAATGTCTATGCAAATGAAAAAAATGTTAAAAATAGGGTTGAGAATGGTATAAACTAAACAGCAAACTACAAAAAAAATATAGCTCCAATCTATTTTCTAGTAATTTAACTCTTGGTCTGGATGGCAAGTGACCCATGCTTACAGTAAAAAAGCATATGGACGCTCTTTAGGTAAATGATACTACCTGTGTACTTAAACATACAGTATATGTGATGCTTTTCCAATTCATCATCCATAAAAGGAGAAAAAAAAAAAAAATTAAGACTGCATTAAGGTAAAGCCATTGCCAGGCCAATGACTACTATGAGCAGGGCCTACTATAGACCCGAATGGGACTCACTGGGGATTGTGAAGCTTCAGAGAAAAGGCAAATAAACAAACAAACAAATAAATAAATAAACCCTGAATGATCAAAATATTAACTTAAAAAACTCAAGCAAATGGCTACATACGTAATCTGATTTCACCAGCATACTTACGAAGGATGACGTGGGTGATAACGAATGCAAATATAAAGACTGTCAGAAAGGACAGAGATAAAATAAACATATAAAAAAATCTGTAGTTTCTTTTCCCCACACAGTTGCCTACCCAGGGACAGTGGTGATCAAACCGTTCTGAAATGAGAGGCAGAAGAAAAAAAAATGGAAAACAATTAATAAAATGCTGTTTATTCAAAAAAATGCTCTCTGAATACTATATTAAAACTCATGATTAATCTGGCATTTGCAAAGTAGCCACAGAGAAGTTCTTATTTAGAAAGGAACAAAAAATAGAAAAGAAAAAAAAAGAGTACTTGAATGAAACCTTACAGTTTTTAAAGAAATTAAAGCATGGCTGAGGTGAGTTCCTGTTAAACTAACAGCCTTATTGTGACAAATTGTGCAGTCAGACCAGCAAACATGTATTTATCCACTGTCACATGGAGCAACTCAGTTGTATTTGATTTCTTTCAAAACAAGGTGGGTTTTTTTTCTTCAGTTAATCTTCTACTCAAAATTGGAATTTCTGAGGTTCTTTCCTTTACATCTGTCATGATCACACCTCTGACTTATGCCTACTATCATATCATCCATCCATTTGGAGCATGAAATATTTACACCTTCCCACTTCCTTTTATTGCTTCGTTCAAGACATTCTTCATTCTAGACCACCTATTTTTCCACTTGAAGTTGATGCTGTCATACAAGATCATTAAAAATAGAGAATCATTCACATCAAACATTTTTCAAATGATAAAATTTAAATACATCATCTAAAAACTGGTAATCTGCATGCTCTGTTGCCCTTTGCACTATAGACTCTGTCTCCTTTTTACTAAGTGAAAACTTTTATCTTTACCTCCCTGAGAGAACTCATTCATGAGATAGGAAAAGGCCAGGGTGTATCAGAAACAAGTGTCCCCAACATGGGGGAAATGCTTCAGTGCTGGGAAGCAGCAGAGGGAATGGCTTCCTCTGCTTTTCCCCAGGCAGCCTGGAGCCACCCTCCACATCCAGTATGTTGGGTAATGAAACAACTATTGCCAGGAAACAAACTTGCATTTCCTAACTTTACTTTGGAGAGATTACACTGACAGAATTTTAAGGCTTTTTTAATCAAATCCAAAACCATAAGACAGATGCATTTATGCTGACTCTTTCACTCTCTGATCCTTGTCCAAATCCTGGTTTGTTTTCTGTGATTTATATGCCTCCACTGATGTACTATCAAACTATTTGTAATTCCACAGGAAAGGCAAGCTATAAATGCAAAGTCCTTTAAGCCCTGTGTTAGAAAGGCCCATCTGACCAAGTACACCAGCTTATTTTAGTTGTGGATTTATGTTAAAGGCCTATATTAGAGGTTTTTCTTGAAGGATGTATTTAGTATTATCTTCATTTTAAAA
Source organism: Agelaius tricolor (assembly GCF_023055355.1). NCBI lineage: Eukaryota > Metazoa > Chordata > Aves > Passeriformes > Icteridae > Agelaius > Agelaius tricolor. The sequence continues at coordinate 54,067,362 of NW_027269261.1, forward strand.
AAGTCAAAACAACATGCACAACAGATTTCTGAGTCTACCAGACTTTCAGGGGCTATTTAAAAATGGTTTTGCGTGACAGCTGTTTGGACCACATGTTTCTGCCATAAATCTGTTTCAAATTCCAACAGGACTATTCAAGGTGAAGTCACTGAACTTTCTTAGGATAAGACTTCATAATACTGTGATTGAGGGAATACTGCTAAGAATATCAAGTACTAAACACTCTGGGTAGGTGATACTACCTTTTCTCAGTGCACTACAGTTGTATTCCCAAAATGAATTGATATTGCATTTTAAAAGTGCTTGTCTTTAAATGTGTGCTCCTGAACAAGCCCTCATATTCTGATAAACACTCTACTTCATTTAAATTCATTCATACGTACAACTCACAAGCAAACAACACCACAAAGAAACACAGCTACAGAGACATTTTGAAAGGCAGAATCCTAGGGTATTTTTGTAACTTACTGCTAAAAAAATACATTACGTGTCTCGGAAGATGAATTCTGTGTACTTAGATTCAGTCTCCTCTATGCTGACACAGTAGGGAAATGAATGATAAATAAAAACAGACAAAGCTGTTTCTAGCCATGAAATAACATTGAGATATGATGCAGACATCTATTTGATGGATTCAGATAAATGCAGACAAAAGCCATGCACATACACACAACCCCTCCATCTATAAACCCATGATCCTATACATACACACACTCCTTACTGAGGACTGACTCAGTGTTTTTAACCTATTTGTCAATCCTCTTGAATTTCCATGTTCAAACTTTCCTGGTGAACTGAAAAGCTCTGCTATCTCAATAAATACCTTACTAATTATTGTGAAGTTAAGTAACTACCTAAGATATTTACAAAGGAGGAATAGAACAAAAAGGATGGATGCAAAAACCATTACTACAGTATTAAACTGGAATCAACTCTAATGAAAAAAGAGGCATATTAGAAGGTTTACATGAATCTTATTTATATAAATTTGGTCTCTTCTTTCTCAGTCAGAAGATAGAAAGCCATGTGACATGTGCCACAAACCAGTATATTAAAAGGCAAGACATTCTACTCAGCAGAGTACAAATATGTAAATGCAATTTAAAGATAACAGCCTTACAGCTTGTGAGCTGCTCTGCATAGTTATTAATGCAGGTGAAAATTGCCAACCCTGGCAAAATGAAGAGGCAAATGCTAAGCAGAAACTTCTAATGCTGTTAAGAAATTTAAAATCCATTAAATCTGGAGCTGTTTCTTCTTCCTTAGAAGAACACACGACCTAACAGTAAGTATTAATGAAGAAGTAACACAGTGTCTTAAGGTTCACCTCCAGCATTCCAGATGCTTGACAACTGAACAACCAATGATTTTGTAAAGGAAGCTCTGACATCTCTACTTGGACAATGTTGGCAGCAAAATTAAGACAACTTCATTGAGAAATGAAGAACTACTGATGCTGAGAAAAACTGGAATTCCAGCCCTCATTAACTTAAAATGCAGAGCAAATAAAAATGCAATATATTGTGAAGAACAGACTGTTAGAAGTTCAGAAATGCAGTTCTGGTTAGTTAACAGACTACTGTATTCAAACAAACATTTGTGGCAAGGTCAATGTAAAAATATTTGAGGCAAACAGACAATTAAAACATTGGTAATATAAACTCTTGTTAGTATAAGCATATTAGAACTCATAATGAGGGAAGAAGAAAGCTGAAGCACTCTATGGATAGAAACATTGAGATATATCATCCTCCTACACCCCAGTTCAAACAAAAGCAGCAAGATATTTGCCTTCTTGATGTTACAGCTGTATCTTGCATTTACCTAATCAAGAACTAGTGATAGAACAGATGGCCCAGTTTCTACCATTTCAGCAGCTCTGTGAAGTTTTTTGCCTGTGTGTTCATGGCTCTCCATTCTTGGGCCAAGCCTGGTGCTCATTTTACCCTACAGGTAGCAGATTGACAGAGCCAGATGAGCCTAAAGCCATGGCTTTCTTTTGCCTATCTCCTCAGATCACCTCATCAGACAAACACCAAAGTGGGCCCAAGTGAAGCACTGAGAACACACTGCCAGAGAAGGAATAAAACAACACCTTCAGAAGCAGCTAAGTGTTAATTCAGCCTAGCTGTGAGACCAACCTTACTACAGGTTAGCACTTATCACAACTGCAGGAGAAATCCAGTTTTGATTAATTTTTCAGGGTCTGAGATCAAAACCTGAAGAAAATAAAAAAAGACTGAAAAAAAAGTGTGAAGAGTTTATAAGGTAAAGCATAAATGAAAAGAAGACATGAGTAAACAGAGACTATAAATGCTGCTGTACAAGTCACAGAAAACCAAAGAGGTAAGAGATTTCAGGAACTGAAATTTCTGTAACTGTTACTGTCAGTAACAAGCAATATTTCATTACTCTTTCCCAAGTGATCATCATATTTGAATTTAAATAATAACTTCTGAGGATAGCCAGCACCACCATAACTAAATCCAAAGGATGAAGCTTCACAAGATAACTGAGCAAATCCAAAACCATAGTAGCAGTGAAAGAGATAGTCAAATGCTGCCTTTCCTGCCACTTCATCTCACTTTCTTCTTTTTAAGCTGATGATGAATCAATTCAGTTCCCTGGACTACTAGGAAAGGAAAAAAAGGAATTATTTTGCTCACTGATGAGTGGGAAAAACTGACTTACCAATGGCTGTTACCAAATGGTCTGTGAACAGGCACAAACAAGAGAATCATGGAAATAAGGAAAAAAGAAATAAAGAGGAGGAATTCAAATCCCTTTGGAAGCAGCAAGCTGTCAACAGGACTCCGTGTTCTCATCAACACTCACCCAAGTGGTCTGATGAACACTCACCTAATAATCTATGCTAACCGCATAATTGAAAAACACTCTACTTCATACATTCCCCATTTTTTACCTTCCCTAAAACCTTTATATTTAAAACTTCCATAAGAAACACTAACTGTTGGATATCTCAGATAAAAACCACACTGAGAACATTTCCCATTTTACTGAGCAATGGCCTTACACATGCAGCGTTTCCTTCAGAAGCCGCACCAAAGCACGCTCCTTGCTGCTCAGAACCAAAGAGTCAAATCTCTACTTTTCCACAGCACAGCATGTAGACTCCTAAATACTTAAATGTTCTGCTTCCATTTTTCATTCACTACACTCCAGGAAACTGTGCACAAAATGACCCAAATGCTTTCCTTCCCTTTTCAAAACATTTAATGAAAGCCTAATAATTTACAAGGAACGCAAAAGCATTTTTAAATGGAACATTTGTAGGCCAGCTTGTCCCTTCAGTTTGCAGTATTTATTAACTGTTTCCTTTTTTCTTTGCTCAACTGGATCACTGCACTCTGGCACACATTTTCTAAAGCTCAATGTGAAGGTAGGACTCAAAGACAAGAAGTCGACAGGTGGAAAAATATCTAGGTCATGTTACTAGGAGATTCCAGTGAGCAAAAGTTAGAATTCACTTGGTAATTTTTCCACCCTGTGCAAGTAAAGGATTGTAGGACAAAGGCACAAACCTAAGGCATCCCTGAATGTTACCATCTTTATTTAAAACATGCAAACATACATCTCATGATTGGAAAGAGTCAAGAGCCCACTATGCAAATCCTGCCTCAGTAAGAAGTCACATTACAGCTCAACCAACTGGGCGAGGATTACTCAAAATTACTTTGATAGTAGCAGTAGTACAACACAGAACTACAATGTTCATTGTCAAGGACTCACACTGAGTAATTATGTAGAGAGACTGACACATCTGCATGTATTTATAATGGTGACAATTAAAGCTTTTTGAAGGACTATGATGTCATGATATGATCACATCTATTCAGGGTTCTTGACTTCACATTTTGTACAACAAATAGTGCTTTCAGAATTTGATTGTTCTTTGAAATGTTTAAGAAGACAAATGAGGTTTTTAGAAATCCACATAAGAAATATGTTTTATTACAAAGAGTATTTATTTTCTTCTAAGATACAGCAGTCCAATCCCAACTGCTGAAAGCGATGCACATAGGCACAAAAGCAGATATAATCATTAAGTCCTTATTTGCAGTCAGTTCAATATCTGATAATTTAACATAACAAAAAAATTTATATCCAATAATCATAGCATGTTCATAACAACTATCCTTAGCTCCGATGTTCAGTTTCACCGACTGAAATCACCACTACTAAGAAAATTATTTTTTAAATAATATTGAAAAAACCACCCCCACTGAGAGGATTTGCCATCAACTGGCAACAGCAATCAAATACTTGGATCAATTTAATTAACACACCATTCACCTGCCTGACAGTCATTCCCATGACAATACCTTTGCTGTTACTTTTGTGGAATGAAATCTGGGTAGAAATCCAAACGAAAAAAGCAGTGAATAACAAAAGATCAATTGCAAATTACATTTATAGGCACACTGATGTTATTTTAGAACATCTGTCATGGACAATGCACAATGGATCCTTTAAATCAGCAAGCTTCAGCACTTTCATACACTGATTCCAAATCAAAACACCCCATGAAAACCAAACAGCAAGAAAGCATCTTCTGGCCCTCATGTTGGGAAATACCAAAAATTTACTTCAAATTACATTCTGGACTCATCTCTACAAGGTGATGTAAACTGAAAAAACTGAAACAGTAATGTGACACCAGTAAAGATGAGCCTCTATTAATGAAAAAAGTTAATAATATGCATGGGTATCTACAACAAAAAGTCAATCAGAAAAACAAACACAAGGGCTATTAACATGTATTTCACTTTCACGACTGTTTAAACTGTTCCAGACAGCTATGCTATTTGGGTGGTGTTTTAAGAAAATAAGTTGCAATAACAACTTTTTGCATGCTAATCAACTTAAGCAGACCATTGCTAGTCACAAAAAGAAAATAAACATGCTTAATTTTTAAAATAAAAATAGCAATTGATTTATTAGGAAAACATCCAGCCACTGCCCTAGGATAGCTCATAGTAATTAAACTGTATTGTCACATGGATCACTTCACTGCACTCACCAATAATAAATATTTACTAATTAACAAACTCCTTTGGCTGCATGCACATGAATGGTGACATTTTCAAAGGCAGCAGCAGCAGTTTAGACTGGCTGCTCTTTGGGCGGTACAAAGAGTGCACAGTGAAGGAAGGACCTCAGTGCTTCACAATCTCTCTTTACATACCCGTTTGAGTACACACACCCTGACAGACCACACAAGGGCCTTACACACACCCAGCTGTGGAGGAAGGGATTTTAAAACCCCAAATTTGTCCCTAGAGGAAGCATAGTGTCCTTACCAAGTAACAGCATCCACAAAGTTTACAGATTAGTTTTTCTCTTTTCTACAGGAAAGCACATTTTTTTACACACTTTCACTGCTGTCTTTTATTGGAATTTGGGGTTTTTAACCATTCTGCAAATTGTTACTGCACTGAATGTAAATATGTGTTTCTTTTCTTAGGTTTCTAATTTTTTTAACTGATAATTTCTCTATTTAATATTTACTTTGACATCTTGAGGTTTACAACATCATTTACAGAGTCAGATGTTCTGATCATCTCTGCATTTTTTCATATGAAGACCAATGCATAAGCCACAACCTCTCTTAAGTAACCTATAATACGATTTTCTTTCTTAAAGAGACTGACATATTTTGCAGTCCATTGGCTTAGGATTTAGAAACCCTGACACACATACTATGCTCCCTGAATTTCCAAAGTACATCTAATTTCACAAATGGCACAATGATAAAAAATACATCACTTCTGAGAGTGCTCGTGGGTACTCCATTTGGCAGCTTCTTGTTCTACCTTGTTGGGGCACACAAACAAAAAGAGTCCAAGCCATTTCTCACCTGTAAAAACTGGGAAAAATACATAAGAGAAAAGAAACAAAAAAGAAAAGAATGGTCACAGCAGCCAAATTTGTGCTTTTAGCTGCTCAGCAAAAGGGTAATTTTAAGACAACCGGAGCTAAGGTTTAACAGGTTCAAAATGAAGTGAAAATTGTACTCTATTCACTGCAGGAAATGTAAGGAAGGAAATAAGCAAAGGCCATGAAAAGGAAGTGATGGCAAGAAAGGAAATAATAAGATAATGAAGAAAGAGTGCTACAGAATAGAATTAAAACCAAGCAGACCAAATTCCTGGCATATACATTGATTATAAAGGATTACAAAGTCCTGAGAAAATTGTTCTCAGAAACACTGTCTGTGTCAGAAAAGCCAAACTATTACATTGCCACTCTCAGCCTGCTTTTGAAGTGATTGGTGTTCTTCAGCCAGGAAGATGGGGATATCTGGAGTAACTACAGGGAAAACCTTGTCCCCAGATCACACTGGTAATTCTCACTGTCTTACATTGTCTGTGTTATGTGTGCTTTGGAAATTAATTACCCATATTGTTTAGATATAGCCACATGCTTCTTGTTCAGCTTTCATCATAGAAATCAAATTAAACAAAAGAAAAATTATTTATTAAAACCCAACAAAACAAAAGGATATTACACAGCCAATGTTCCAACTACCAAAAATAAATTTAAGAGCTGCCATTAGGTCCTTTCAGAAGCAAGTCCAACCACTGCCTTCTTTCTAGCATTACACAGTGCCATCAAAACCTCTTGTCAAGACACAGCAAAAACTACCTTGAGCTCAGAATTTATGTCTGGTTTGGTTACTTTTATCCTGAAGTCTTTATCTCTTGTTTTCAGATGCATATTATGTTTAACTCATTTGTAATTCTTGAGCAACATAATGGTACATAAAACCCTTGAGGGGCTAACTTCCAACTGACATTCACAGAGGCAGTAAAGAAAGCAAATCAGGAATACGCCCAAGGTATGTGCTTCAGGGAACACTTATTCCATCAAATTTTTTAAGGTATTACATAAATGGAACAAACGACATTTGTATGAAACTAGAGATTTTTCTAGACACTACTAGGAAAATACTGTAGAGCTAAAGGAGTCTGAATTATTACCATGGCTAGAACTCCAATTAGCTCTTTTCTTCTTTTTTTTTTATTTTAAGCTATTTGTTGTTATTTTTATCTACAAATACCACATAGACATTTATAAAAAACACCGATGACACAAAAATCAAACAAGGTCAAGTAACAGATATGCTTACTAAACAATTAGACAGAAATAAAAAGTAAGTTTTTGTATGTACTTACATATTTAAAATTCTGCCATAGATTCCTTACAGAATAAAAAAACATTAATAGAAAACTCAGAGTGAAAGAACCTCTCTTTCACACTGCATTCATTTGCCAAGTATCATAAGACACCTTTAGGTAAAGTAGCACACTTTTTTCTGAGCAGTGCTGGTTTGAGGACAGACTCCATTCCTTTACCACAGAGTCTCTGTAACTGGTTTGTAACTGCAGCAAAATCTTTGGAAACCATGTGGCAAAAAGGAATGCATGGTCATACTAGTAGTGAGCTGCTTAAATATCATATGTTATGTTTAAATAGCATAAGTTACTTAAATATCCAGATGCACGTGCAGTAGGACTACTTGTGCATAGGTTTCATTAAATCAGTAAGGAACCAACAAATAGTGGGACAAGAATATTCATTGCTATTAAAAGATTTATTCAGAAACTAAATAAAAGCATCATCATATAGACAATACTAACTTAGAAGTGGTGGCAAACTGCATAACACACTGATTAAGTGTGCACTCAGCTTGTTACATTTCCACAGACACGCAAGCCATCCAATTTTCTTGACGCGTATTTTTAATAGAAAATAGTTGCAGGTACTTGTAGATCTCACTTTTTTCATTCAGTACACCCAAATATTTACATGACAAACACCTCAGGAAACAAAGCTACTATACAGTGAACCCTGAAAAAGTCAATTTATTGTAATTCCTATTATAAACACTGAGGAGAAAAGCCACAGCAAATTCATTCAATTACTTTAAAACAAGTAACTCCAAATTTAAAAATGTGCAAGAGGAAATTACAATGATCATACCTATCTTATGAGCAGAAAAAACATCTCAGTTATATAAGTAATTTACTCACTCTTTTTAAATAAATATTCATAATAATTCACATCTGTTTTTTCATCACAGACATGATCAGAAGAATGTGCAAGTTGCTTCCCTGCCATCACTACTTTAATGTTTTACAGAATAGGTTTTCCAGATGTGGTATGAAAAGGACACAGATTACAGAATAACCTATTGGAAAATCCTTCATACCAGTGCATTAAAAAACCAAACCATTATTTTAAAATAAGCTTCAGGTTGTACAGGTGAAGTCGCTCTTATTTTTTGCTCTCTTGGTAAAGACAACAGCTTTTCAACTTTTATTTATCACACTAGACAACAACTGTATTTACATATTATCCAGTTTGCTGAGCAGTATCACAACACTGTAGTATTAAAGTTACACATTTGTTAAAATATTTTTCTGAAAAATGTACCAACAGTATTTCATAAACATCCCTACTTGCTCAATAAAAGCAAGCTCAATAGCTTTTCAACACTTACAAAATTTTAACACATCAGAAAAATTTATTTACTGAAGGAACCATCTACAGACACCAATCAATTCTACAGGGCCAAAAGGCTAATAAGCTTTTCAGTCTGATGTAAGTGCATTCCCTAAACCAGTATCATTGAAACATACAACTCCAATTCTTCCAATGACTGCTTTATATCTAAAAATACCACTACTGAGTGCTGCAATTACATTTCTCAGCTGGAGACATCTTTCTACATTATTTTCTTGAATGCATAAGATCCAGACTCAACAGTGTGCTAATCAACTGCACTAAACTGCAAATGTGATCTAATTAACTGGAAACCACTCAGATTTGATTGGTAGGGGCTTTTTTGTTTGCTTTTAAATCCAAGCATATCATAATCACCTTGTGTGACCTCCATAGAAAACAGTAACGAAAAGGACAAGATATTCAGAGAGAAAAAAACCAACCCCATAATTATAAAATATGCTTAGGTCCTGACAACATGTACTTACTCTCACAAGAGCATGTTTGCCCAGTAATTTCTTATGGATTCTGACATAAGTACATCTAGTCATAAATCTGCTCAAAGGTAAGAATCACCTACAGTGTGTATTTTGGTCACACAGCCCTAACCATTTGAACCATGCCTTACAGTTGAACTGGAGAGCAGCTCCTAGCCCTCAATTTAGTCTGGTGAAAAAAACAATTCTGAGACTCCCAAAAAGTTTGGAAAGGTTATCACACGTTATATGTGGCCTTATTTGAATTGAGTGTGTTCTGTCATTGGGTGTGCCCTGTCATTAGGGCAGGTTAGAAAATTCTTCTTAGACTAGCAACATCCGTTAGGCCAAGTCTCCTTTTATGCCTCCTCTAAAATTCTTAACATTTAACAGATCTTGTAGGAAAGGAAGATGAACAGAGCAAGTCACCTCATGACTAATCTTGTCACTAACTGTTTTTTTTCTGTCTCCTATGGAAAGTATTCATTACAAGATATAAGCTACTCAGCTGAACATATGCTGTATCTTTCTTTTACTCACCTACGCAGTTATCACAAAGGCTGCAATGTGAGGCACGAGGTGGGCGGAAAATCTTGCAAGTAAAACAATATTTTAGTTTCACTGTCTGTCCATTGATGATCACTTCTTTTGTTCTGGGAGGGGGACGATATCCTCCTGAACTGCAGCCATTTGCTATATCTAAGAATGAAAATACAAGACATGAAATGTTGTACACGAGCTATGATGTATGCACAAAACTGTCCTCGACGGCAATCTATAGCAAATTTCAAATTCGTATTTACACATTTAAAATAAACAATTTTCCCCTTCTAATTCTTGAGTAATAAGCAGCAAAGAGACATTTCATTGCAAATAGCATCCAAAGCCAATCAACCTGCATCAAAGAAACCATCCAAACCCAAGTCTCAAACACTGACAATGACTTTGATCCCAGAATTCTTACAGTTTCATATCCCCAAATAGCTCTTAGATAACATATTAAAGACAACTATAACTACTCGTGTAGGACAGCAAAACTTGGAAGTTACCTTTAGAATCTTCCTAATTTTTTCAGAATTCCTGTAATAAAAAAAAAATCTCCCTAGAAACGCTGCAGAAATTCTACAGCCTAGAAGAGAATCTGCATATTTACTTAAGCAACAGCAGCTCTGTCATCTGAATCTGGTGAATGTTGATATCTCTTGCATGCTGTGATACAACAGAGCACATTCACAAAAGTATCTTACAGCTTTTGCTGCTTAGAAGTTTGAACACCCAACTCCCGGTGTTACTTCTAGACACCTTCAAGTTTTTTTGTTGCACAAAACGGGTTCCCAACTACCTTGTTTGAGACAAGTAGTAGTGTTTTGGGTTTTGTTTCTAAGCTTCCCTTTATTTTTAGGATATTATCAATAATTTTTATAGCATCTAAAGGGCTGATTAGGCTAATAAAGTTCAATTTTGCCCAAGTTGAGCTTTACTCTGAAACTTCAACATGTAAAAATGGTGCCTTTTTCAAGGTCTATCTGTTCTTGTGTAATCACAATCAAATCAAACCAGAGAAGTGGAAAAGAAAACCCTAAATTTATTACACTTGGAAAACAGATCAGCTAAGACAATAGGGAAGTAAAATAAACTATTTTTCCAATATATGAATGAAAATACATTTCAAAGTCACAGTCAAGTCACTTGAACAACTACGTCTTAAGTTGTCCCATTTTCATGTGGGGCTTGTTACTAAAAGATCTATGACTTTATTTGAGCCCAAATTGTTAGAAATATCACCCACAATTTCAATTTCTGCCAATTACACAGCCTACAAATGATGTATTTTCCAAAAGGGCAACAAGAAAGTTTCCCACCTAGCAAGGCATTCAAACTGGCAACAGCACAGCTGTGCTAGCAAAGGTGCAATTATACAACATGCTGATTTGGCAGCAAATCCAGCTTAAGGAGTTCTCATCTGCAAAGTGCGCACCCATAAATATGATCCATAAATATGCATCAATAAATAAAAGTCCTTGTGGGACACCACTGTAAACTTGACCATTAAAACAACCAGACTTCAGAAAACTCTAATGGAGAAGAGGATGAAATGAAGGGAGCAATAGCTGAGATGGATGGAATCTAGATATAAAGCTCCTAAACATCCATTATGAGAATGAAGTGGTGAATACTAAAAAAGAGCAGCATAGAAGCAGCCTCCTACAGCCTAATGAGGTAAAGACATTCATTTGTGTTGGATATAAAGCAACTCCTGCAATGTGCTTGCAATGCCTAGCCAGGTCCTACAACCTGCACATGGAAGCATGGATTATTGTGTGGTTCCCATAACTAGCAGTTATACTGATTTTGACCTCAAGGCCAATACTACTTGACAAATATTTCTGATTAAGTAATGCTACCAGTGTATTTCAGCATATAAGCTGAAGAGATGTTCTTTGGAAGACACAGCACAACTGTGCTTATAGTATTTAAAGCACTAGAGAGACATGGATGTTAACTAAATCCAGAAGACAGGGAAGAATTTCTTCAAATTCACATTACACTAAGAAAGTAACGTGTAATGGTGACATTATAACCAATCAGCTTGTAATAGTCACAGTCCTTCTAGAAATCTTTGGACATTAGAAAACACAATGTTAGACCCATTTCTGACCATATTTTGGTCAAGATAAGACTTAAACTGTGAACATAAATACAGGTAATTAGCCCTTTGATTTTATTGAATAAAGCATTTAATACATGCTGGCATGGCATCTTCATTAAAAACCCAAATATTTTCATTTGATACTCACATTTAGGTGCGTAACCATAAAAAATACTGAATAAAGCCTGAATTTCATCTAGGTGTAGCTTTGTATGCTAGAAATACTGATGCATTGAATTTTCTAACATAACAGTAATATTTCAGATTTCTTTCTTTTACAAAATCTTATTATTCTTGAGTATGTACATAATAATTGAAAGAAAATTACTTAAACCAGTCAAGAGGAATTGTTTAGAGAGAATATGCTCTTTTTCCTACATAAACATTTATTTTGTAAGAGGCACATTGACTAAACCCAGTATTCCCCCTCCTTTCAAGAAGCTCATAAAGTGCACCACAATTATTTTAGATGGGCTCTGGCAGAATCTCAAAGGCAACTTCTGTCTTCTCTGGTGGAGAAGTGAGACTACTGTCCAGCCCATTTTATTTACACCAGTCTTCTAAGAGGATTTCCTTCCTAACATTTGCAGGGAAGTTCACAGAGACAGCAATTCCTAGCTCTCCAAGGCAAATTAATCTTGAAATCCAAGGGTGAAAGCTCATGCAAATGAAATAAGTGTAAACAGTCTTGCTGATTTTCCAGGGACTGAGAATTTTTCTCAAAATCTTAAATTGCATAATCAAACCTGAATGTTCCAGTCTTTCTGTTTACTAACAGCTTTTTCCTGGAAACAAGCTGCAGAGCAAGGTCAAATGTGCTTGGATTTAATACAATTTAACACAATCTAACCTAAATATGCTAAACATGTCCTGGTCTCACTGTGAATTTTCAGATTGCAGTTTGTCTTTAATTCAACAGCTCATACTTGGGGTCTAACACAGTGAAATCTTCAATATGTGAGTTCTCTTTGAGGAACAGAAAGATGAACCTTAACAGAATCATCTTCCCCAAATAAACTGCGTTTGATCACTGCTACATTTGACTCATCCAACCTATTACTGATGTAGTAATGAAAGTTCTTTCAAAAAAAGGCTAAAATTTACCCACTAATGGGATTGCCATCCATCCTCTCTGTTCTGACACATTTTGGAACTTCTCTAGCAGGGTTAACTGTTCATGCACTAGATGGGGCTCCAGCATTTTTATTACCATAATTACAAAAACCCCATGCATGCAAATTCATGTCCTTGCAGGACCAAGAGACCTGAAATGCTCCAAGAAAGATACTCCAAGTATTTAATGGAGATACAGCACAACCTAGCAACCTCTCCTAATGGGACAACAAACTCCACTTGGATTTCTCAATTTATTATGCTACAAACAAATAAGTGGTGCTGACAAAAGACAGAAGTTGCAAGTTTGTATACATATCACTAGGACTCTCCTGCTCAATCAAGAGTTGGATTTTTGGCCAATGTTCCTAAAAACTTGAGACAAACAGCCTTTAGAAGGCAGCCCTGCATTGTCTCTATACAAGCTTCATAACCATATCATGCAATGATTGTTGACAACTTTAAAAGGACACAATTTCAATCTTCAAACAAAATTATTTGAGAAGTCAGTAAACTGAAACAATTCTAATGTTTCCTGAGAACTAAATGAAAAGGTAATGAAAAGAATCTTTATGTATAACCCATAACATCTGAAAAATAAGAGAAAAAATTCTAACCAAAAACAAAACAAAGCCAGCCAACAGTGCAAATTGCTAAGAAATGTCTTCCTATGTGTTTAACTGTTCAAATTTAAGGTACTTTTTTAACAACAGTGGGCTACAAGACAAGAGACATTTATTTCTTGGAGGGAAGAGAACTTAAATAAAATACTCTTGTTTCAAGACAGTAATCTCAGGGACAAACAATACTGGGAACCTGGTTTAGAAAATCAGCAGCTGCTAACTGCATTCTTCACATAGTTTTTCATCAGATAGCCATCAAGAGATACAGAACACATACTGCTCCCAACTTTAAGGACTTGCTGCCTTAGATTTTTCTGCAATAATGTATTATTTTCTTAAAAGTAGAGTTTCATGATCTTCTTGAAGCCTAAAACTTCATGTGAATGGTATGCTCATTCCCAGAAAGAAATATAATATTTAGTGATTTGCTGAGGGAAAGAAGCACAGACAGGAAGAGCTTTCTAAGAGTTACCTGACACACAAAGTAATTTCACTATATTTATTTTAAGCATGTTGTTTAAGGGTGCAGTATCAGGTACAACTATAAGACTAGGAAGCTGGCATCCCACTTTTGTAAAGAAAGCAAAATGTGCTAACTACAAACAGTACGTATTTGTTCAGGCCATGGCCAGTTCTATGAAATGTCTGTGCTGTGGCATGGATTTAATTTTATAAGGCTATAATGAAATCCAATTGTGCATTTCAAAACAAAAGAAAGATAGGCAAGGAATTCTGAAGGAGTCTCAAATGTGACTTTGAGCATCAGCGTAAATTAGCCAATTTGCAGAGATAGTGTGCCACTGTAGCTCATACATTGAATTCAGGGTTTGGAAAACACAAAGGCAAGCAAGCAGAAGCTGTCCTGAGAACTGGCCTGAACTAATCAAACAGATTAAATGAGGAAGATACATATAACTTATGAAAGCCTGAAGAAAAATTCAAAGCATTTTAAGGCTGGAAGGATAAATTACCATGACCATCTTTTCAATTATCTGCATCACCTATCCAATGCAAACAAGACTGATATTGTGAAAGAATTGTTAAACTTGTATACATCAACTGGACAAATGCTTTCCTGCTTACAAAACCCATTCTCCTAGATTGGGTTATCGTTCTAAGCCTTCATATTCAGAAGTTCACAATTTTTCCACTTGAAGTGACTTAACACTGACTTAACTCCAAGAAAGACATGTAACTGCTAAGAGGCTACAAAATAAGGCTGCTCTTAGTATTTTTGTTTCCACAGAAGAAAAATCCCCTCTCAATATAATATTTTGTATGATTGCAGAAGCCATGCTTATATGTATCATGACAATAATGCAATTACAGCTAGGGTACCCCGGAAAAACTTCTTTTCAATTTTAATGGAAGTTATAATTGAAGTAGAAATACTACACATCAGTACATTTAATGTTGCATTTAAAGAAAAAAAAAATCCTGCTGTATTTCAGTGAAATTATAGCACTTTTATAGCAAATAAAGTTACCCTCAGTGATTTTTACATTATATAAGCCTCATACATCTAGTTGCTGTTGTTCTATTATGTTATATGAAAACCCCAGCAAACTGGAGTGTTTTAAGACTTTTGCTTCTCCTCTCTCTTAGGCCAAATGCACGTATGTAATAAATATTCTTACAAGCCCTGTTTTCCAAACTTCTCTGTTTAGCTGCCTTCCTCTTGAGTTTTTACATATGTTGTAGAAAACCAGACAGTGAACTGAGCCCTCATCACCACCGGGTATCTCAGAATGTCACTTCTTCTGGCTCATGTAACCACTCCTCTTCTAACATGCCCCAAAAAGGATTCCTCCTTTTTGTCATAGCACAGTGCTAACCCAATCTGTTTGGATATAACACTCAAGTCTCTTCTTCCTGCATTATTCACCACTTAGACCCCTTTCCATTAGTATTTGATTTCCACTTGTATTCTTGCATTTTGTGGTTTTTCCCTAACGTTGCTCAAACTATTTAAAATACATTTTAAAAAAATCAAACCCAGTGATTGCAAATTTCTCCATCTCAGCACCAACTTCAGAGTTAAGCATATTCCTCATGAGCCCACAATCAGTCTCTGAAAGGTCCTATTTGAGCACTTAGCATTTGCTGCTAGAGTGTCTTTTTAAAAAGGTACTTACTGACTTTGTGGCAATTTCATCCAGAACTTATTTCCAAAACTGATACAGAAAGAATCCTATGCAGGACACCATCAAGAGCTTAATTAGAGTGAAAAATTAAGCAGATCTTCTGCTTTCCCACCAAGACAGTTACTCTTTCAATGAAGGATATCATTGAAAGTGTATTGCTTACACTCAATTTTCTCTTGAAATTCTTTGTTGCTTGTTTTGAGACTTAAATAGCCACAAGCCCCAACCCTTTGACAGTCACAATTCTTATAATTTGATCATGTACCATGTCTTCCCAGACAGAGAATAGTTTCTGGTGACAGAATTGACAGATTTCTATTAAAGCAGAAGACTAGATAAACCAATAAAGATACAGGATAGTGGAATAACAGACTTTTAAACTACAACTACTTTCTTCTCTTTCTATCAGCTATCAAGAAGCATGCAAGTTATCTTCTGAGATCAAAGCAGTGTTGAATCCTACAGATTGTCCTCTGCTATTTCTCATTTCCCAATTACACAGCATGCCTTCAGCTTTTCTTTCTTCCTGTGACCTCTAACAGAACCTGTCCTGCTGTCTTCTACTGCTCCTTGCTGATTGCAACTGACTTGATTTTCCTTTTGCCTTTCCCAATATGCTTGTGCCATCCTTTTATACTGACCTTTAGGAACTCTCTCCACTTCTGGCACTAGTATCTTTTTGACTACAATCAAATGCAGTCAAAATGGCCTCTTATTACACTTCCCAACTTTTCTCTGTATGAGGACAGCTTGATGATTTGCATTAAATATAGTATTTTTGAATAACAGAAGTTCCTTTTGCTATTTGGACAATTTTTTTTTTCAGTTCTTTTCACTTTCTGTTTATCTATGAACACAGCAAATTCTCAAGAAATAACTGCTTTCCTGCACACAGGGGGTGGAAATAGCAGCATCACAGCTCTGTTAGTTCCCCATTCTTCACCTGAAGAAGGCTGATAGCCTAGGTAGAAATATTTTGTGCTCTTAATATGACCACCCTATTCCCAGAAAATCATCTGAAAGGACAAAGTACTGTCAAGCTTCTTTAGAAGGTCTTATTTTGAAAACCATTCTTCCTAATCAGCTCATCCTATTCTATGCTTTCTAAAGTAAAAAAATGAAGTTTTATACATTTCAAGAGAACTTCAAAATAGCATTCTTAAATCACAATTCCTTTTCTTGGGACACAACTGTTTCTCAGTGCATCTGTAATAAATTCTGGTAGGTTGCTTCTCCAAGAGACCAGTAGGGCAGGGTAAGACTCAAGTATCTAAGAATGATTTCAATAAAGTAAAAGCTACAGATAGGACAAGTTACATTAAGACATTTTTGCAAAGAAACTATTTGGTAAAGGCATTATTTTTAGGTGAGTTATCTGAAGAACTTCCTTGTCTAAAATAAATTACTGTTAACTTTAGAAGACACCTCAAGTTGCGAGGCACAGCAAGTTACAAGGCAATCCAGTCTGCATGAAAATTTTGGAAAATCTAGTCTTCTTTTCAGCTGCAGGAGCCATTCAGCTTTTCTTGCTGCACAGATACCATTCCACTATGATACACCTTTTACAGGCACATAAAAAATCCCATACGGTAACAGTACAAAAATGTTTCTGTCCACTTCCATTGTTGAATCCAGAACCACAATTTTAGGGCAGAATGATTTCTTATAGCTACCTAGCTTGTTCCTCTATTACACTTGCCATAAGCCCTCATGCTTGGGGACTCCACATTTGCTGCCACTGTAATTCCTCACTTCAATATTCCATTGGCCTTTCTTGGAAGAGTACTGCCTTTGCTACTGCTGAAGAAAAGACATGGCTTTGATCAGCTCAGCAGCCTCAGCCTGTGAACAAGTATGCAATACCATTTAAAAATAATTCTAATTTTTAAACACAAGTTCTCAAATTGCTGCACACAGGAACATTTTGACTGTACCCTCTAGGATATTCAATTTGTATTTTTAGTTTTGTATTTTGTCAGAACTCTGACAGATGCCAACATAAAATTATTCTTGTGAGCTGCTTATTTGAAATAATTTATTTCCTGACATAGACCAATGCTTCTGTGAACACAGGATAAATAAGCAATTCCTTGAACAGGAACCTGTACCTGTGTTTTGCACTAAAGGTGGTACCTTATTCTAAGTAAAGAATTCCTTGAAGGAGATCAATAAAAGTAAACCATAACACTGGTTACAAAAAGGTGCTAAATGAATGCTTCATTATATTTTTCCATATTTTTATGCACTTCTGAAATTCAGAAGTGCATAAAATAAATAAATAGCAAACGTTTTAATACTTCTATTATAAAAAGCCTAGAATTGCACTTATGGTATTAAACATCAAGGAGGCTGCAAGTATTTCTCTTGTGCTTGCACAGACCTGTTACCTGTCTTTTCAATTACACGAGTGAGCATTCCTCTGAAACTGCTTCAAAAAAATGGAACTTCCACTGACTATCATATCAAAGCAAATATAGTAGCATTTACTAAGGTTGAGTAGCTTACTAAGCTCACAAACCACTATTTATGAAGCAGTTCTGCAAACTCATCCTGTGTTCTCTTATCTCTTTAGCTTTTCAGCATATTTGTACCTGTAGAAGTCCCACTTACAGAATTTAGTTAACAATGCTCTTGCTAAGCGAGAATGGTTAAAATCCAGCTCTATACTTTAATTATGCTGGCTTTACTAAAAAAAAAGTAACATTTTTACTGTATGTTAACGCAGAGACTTTTCTGACTCTTTTGCAGTATAAATAACATAATTAAATTCAGTTAAAATTCTGAAAATATATTGTTTTAAAAACGCACAATTGTAGATCTTGTCAAAAACACTTAAAAAATATTCTTATGTGCCACAGAGAGATTTCTACCAGCTTTGCTGAGAAGTATTTACAGTAATAACTATCACTGTAAAAGGCCAGGGTTTTGTTTACTTTCTTGGTGAAGAACTGATCAATCATCTTTCCACAGGAATCACTGCAACGTCAGCAGACATTACAGCTGCAGAACAATCACTGTGGCAAGGGAGGAGTAACTCCTGCCAGGAGCAGAGCAGCACACTGCCTTCACACAGCACATGCACCCTCGGGAGGAAAGGAAGAGACAACAGACCTTCGGTGTTACCTATTTGTCTCTCTAGATCTGCTGCCTCATCTGGTGTTGCGCGGGGGAGGACACCAGGGTCACTGAAACTAGTGCGCAGCAGGGTCCCCATCACGAAAAAGAAAAGGATCCCACCAATTGCAGGAATAGCAGGGGTAATCTTCTCTGACAAATACGGGCAACTGGAAAAAGAAAAAGAGTCAACAATCAGCAACACATAATGCAACTTGCTCTCAAAAACTCTTTACCTCTATAAGTGCATATGAAGGATTCACTTTCTTCTCTTGATGCATTACTTGCCACGGAATGTTTATTGAAGCTGAAATTTCTGTTTATGTGTTCTGCAATTTTTCATAACATATTCAATGTAACAAAGGCACAAGTAGCATAATAATGACCTCACTATATGCAATACTCATTTACATAAGAAGATAAAATATTTTTATCTCAGCATAATAAGCTTATATATTTCTTCACCTGCTGCCCAATTACATAAAAGTAAATTGGGCAGAGAGAGAAAAGGGGAAATAACCAGAAGCCCATAACATGAAGAAATAAGCCATACTGAAATACATAATTAAGTCTATAAAATGGATTTATCATCCACCAGAAAGATGGTGCTTAAGTACATGCAACGCATTCCTTTAACAGTCTTGGTGTATATCAATATTTTAACATGTCTACTGATTTTCCTTCTTAACCCATTTCTGGTAAGTTAGTGAATTTTTTTACTCATTTACAAAGTAAGAAGAATGCAAATGACAGTTCAACACACCTGGGAGCAAACAATCCAGGGGCATGTCTATGGCAACATCAACAGCCCATGACCAGGGCAAAAATGGCTCTATGTTTACCAGATTTACAATATACATGCAGGGTTTAAGACTGGATTACAGTTTAAGCAAATTTTCCTCTGTGCTTCACATATGATTAAATCAAAATGGACAGAAAGGCTGGAATCCAACCAATACACAAATATAAGTATCTCTTTACAGCTCTGCAAAAAGAAGGGATATGAACACTTGGACACTACAGAAGCACTGCAGCACCATCTTAGAAAACACACAGGCTGAAGACTCTCTTCATAGCTCTTATATTAAGTAGGTAGAATACAAAGATGGCTTCATGTAATTCTGGATGTCTGCATAAGAAGTCATAAAATGAGCCTAAATACAGAAATCAAAAATCAACAAGTTCTAGACCTTAGGGCTTCATCTAAAGTTTCTTCATCAAGTTTAATTAACATTAGATTCCCTATTTCTGCTGACTGCCTGAAATGATGATTCAGACGTGCAAGCTTTTGCACTGCAAGTCGGTTAACCTCAGTGGAATGTTAACTCTAAGCAAGTGATGACAATGTCAGCTCCACTGTCCATCACTTCTGCAACAGGATGGGGAGAGAGTGGAGACACTTTTCATACCAGCTGCCATGTACAAAGCATTTATCTCCCTGCATAACCCTATTAAAAATACTTGGCTGCTTCACCAAACCTAGAGGGTTTCATGGATGCAGTGAGTCCACATGCATGACATGGTGTACACCATAAAAGTGGAAATCATCTCTCCCTACATTAATGCAATACTACAGGTGCAACAAGTCACAAAAGAATAAAAAGATACTTGGTTATTAAAAAAAGATGAGGCCCAAGAGATACTGGGGTTTCACATAACAAATAGACCACTGAAATGCTAGGAAACATCCTTCAAATGTATGCTTTTAGGAAAATCTTCAAAGGCCCAGACTTATTAAATCAGTGCTAGCTAAAGGAAGCAGCAGCAAGATGTAAGCCTTGGTAGCTATAAGCCTTGCTCCTCTCATGTCAGGAAAAGCCAGTCAGAACGAACAGCCAAAGAGAAGCTTTCACACTGCATGAATGTCCTACTGCTCAATTTATTTCTCAATAAATTTCTCAATTTATTTATTTCTTTTTCCACAAAAGACTACTGAAATCAAAACCACTGTAATGTGCTCAGAGAAGAGTACAAATAGGCTGCAAGAACATGTTTTTAAAAGGATTAGAGGGAATGTGTACATTAATGAACACTAAATATAGCACAGTTCTCTCACGGTTCTATTGCATTATTCATTACATGTACTCAAGAAATTGCAACTGTGCTGAAGTCTGTTGACCAAACAAGAGCTCTATGTGTGTGAAAGGTAACATGAGACTCTCAGGGCAGCACAGAACTATTTCGACACTTGCCAACACAAAACCAGCAATGGCATTACATACACAAATTCTCACTGATGCTCACAGGATGGAAACTAAGGGCCATGACTCTAACATGTTTCCTTTTAACAGTAATTTCACATGAAACTGGTAGAAAGAAAAAATTGATGTGCTGAAATACTAAGAAAGCCCAACATTGCTGAAAAGCAATATTTGCAGTACAGTAAAAATGCATGGAAAAATCTGTCTCTGCCTTGCTGAACCAAGTCCACCTGCAGTGAAAAAATCTCCATTCTCAAAGCCCTGTACAATCTTCACAACAAGCATGAGGTAATCTGCTTGGCCTAAAGTTGCTTTTAAAGTTTAACAACATATATTTTACCACCTTTGACTTGAAATTAATTCAGCAATAATGCAGAAAAGACTGAAGATGGCATCTAATAACCAAGTCACGTTCCACCAATTAAAAAATTATTTCAAGCTGAGAAACCAGTTTCTTACAGCAACTTCTTACAGAGATTCAGACATTAAGTCTGGGCAGGACCATTTAATACAGTCTGATTTATGTACAGACCATATAATATTACATGAGCTCGCAGAGAGCTCTATGACATCTCTCCTTTAAAAACATCCAATTAATTTTTGAAATACTTGTGAGATAAATCTAAAAAAAACCAAACCAAACAAAAACCAGCAGATACCATTAGACCTTTTTTCTTCATATTTGTTTAAAAAAAGGGGGAAAATCTTACTTCTCCTGAGTTATTAAAAAATCTATTAAATGTGCCTTCAAATTAAAAACATGGATCTTAGCTCAAAAGTGTGAAAAAATCTGTAGAAATACACTTGCATATTTATATATTTTATATTTGCATGCTTATATAACAAATGTATTTGTACTGCTACATTAAGTCAATATTATTTTAAACACTTCTAGTGTTACTACTTTTAGAATTGTTAAATACTGAACACAGAAAAAGATTATCCCTCATGTTTGCTCAGATTCCTTAATTAATTTAATTGAGGATGCATCCCTTCAGGCAACAGCTTTCCTTGGATATTACAAGAAGTATCTTTTTTGGAGGGTATTTTCAGTGATTTTTTAAAGCAAACACTAGTGAGTATTTCCTGACAGCAAATTTGAGAATTTTCCCTGCAGAGGGAATCCCTGTGCAGAGACCTGCCCACTGCCAGTAACACTTTGATAAACAGCAGAGAGCTCCAGGACAGATGTCTGTCCTACTGCAGAGCAAGCAGTGACAAACCTTTTCCAAGTGGCACTTGGTGATGACTAGATGTGAACTGACATCGTCAGTGTACATCTTACACAGGGTAAAACAGTTGTTTTAAATCAGCATCTGTAAGGACAGCAAGTACTGACTAGGCCTATCCCAGAAAAGACATTTTTAGAAATTATTACTAGACCACTGACCCCATTAGAAACTGCTACTCTGAAAACAGCTTTTTCAGACAAGAATGTTTGGATCCACATACAGCAAACTGTAACATAACTTGAAGTTTTGAATTAATTGAGAACTTTGATACTTTTAGCCTTGCTTTTTGCTTGGCTTCTCAGCTGCTTTTTTGAAGCATCATGTGAAAGTCTGCATGAGTGTAGGAGGGAAATAAAATCTGGTGGAAGACTAGTCTGTCACAGCTCGATAAAAATAAAAACACCCTGGCACAGAAGAGATAATTATCAAGCATCACCCCTGTGAACAAAGGATGCAGGGGAAGTACAAAAGCAACTCTTACCACCCAGCAGCCCTCCTAACTGTATGACCATACTCCCTGTGGCTAATGAGACCAGCAGAAAAATACTTCTGGAAACTGTGCTGAGGATCACAGTCAGAGTCCTACAACTTTCAAGCATTGTCATTAGAAAAGGGGAGGAAAGAAAAGAAGTCTCCTGAAGGCCTTTCCTGGAAAGATGTTGACTTTCCTGAAAGGTTCACTGACAGCTATTCACTGATGGGGAGACTCAGTAAATGACAAATCTATGCAGTACGGGTATCTGGAAAGGGGTTGAGCTTGCATTTAAAAAAGAAACCAAACAAACCAGGGTTTTATACATTGAAGACTTAAATTAATATTTGTTCAGTTGGCATGTGGAAAACAATAAAAATACAAATTTAATGCAAAGATTAAATAGCTATTGCACTTAATTACACTAATTAAAAAAGCCCTACAAGCTTGGCTTGCAAGACTGCTAAGAGGATACTTTATGTCAAGCTGTTCATCAATATAAAACTCTTTGTAGCAGATATAAAATTTATGTACTCTAGGAAAAAATATAAATATAGTTGAGATATGTAAGATAAAGAAAGAAAATTATTGTTGCTTTTCCTACATCATCAACTTTGTTTCTGTTTCTGTACATACTGCCCGTTTAATACATCAGTGGCTACTGGCATGCAGGTGATGTCCAACAGAAGAGAGAAGGCTGGCACTGGGCACCCTGGGTTCAGCTCCACATGTTACAAGTTAACATCTGAATGAGACTGGACTGCTTTCTTTAAACTAGCCCAAGGGGTTTGTTGTTTCTCCTTCCACTCTCATTTATGGCTCTTCTCAGCTTACCCTTCCTTTCAGCTCCACTGCATCATTGCTCCAAGGCACTGTCCCAAACTTCTGCCCTTATGCCAACACAAATCTTTGCCAGGCTCTTTTGTGAGCAAAGTTAGTTTACTAAAATGTGTGAAAATGACACCATTTTGTTGGTTTCTCTTTCTGTCTCTCTAACAAACCAAACATGCAAAAGGATATTAGCACAAAGCAAGGGAAAAAGAAGCACACACAAAACTACAGGAAAACAAAAGTAGGAAAAAATATAAATATAGTTGAGATATGTAACATAAAGAAAGAAAATTATTGTTGCTTTTCCTACATCATCAACTTTGTTTCTGCTTCTGGGAAATTTGGACAGTGGGGGGGAGAAGACCTCAGTTTCAGCAGCTGTCAGTAAGGTTTTCATTCAGACCACAGCTTCCTGTGAAACCATGTTCTAACCTTGATATCTTCCAATTTAGAGATGGCAACAGAATACCCATATATAGACAGATTAAAGGCAAAGCAAGACTCTGGGCTAGAACAAAAATAGTTTCTAACTTATTTTTCTAATGATAAATTGCCAGTGCAGCCAAGGACATGCACGAAGAGCAACACAGGCAGAGGAAGACGTAAAGATGGGCAAAACCTTGGAAGCTGCTATCTGATAATTTATAAAGATAAACAGGACAAAGAGAATGATCAGAGTGAAATACTTTCACTGTTGTGGGGTTTGGAGGCTTCCTTCTTTTAACTTGTTTTTTTCAGAAGCATGCTGCTGGCACACAAAAAATGTGGTATAACTTGAGTACGGATTAGTCCAAGTAATGTAAATTCCTAACAAGATTAGCTAAGGAAGTTTTGCATTATTTTCCTACATCTACTTCATTCTTTTGTACAGCTTTTGAAATCCCTATTGAATTGTTTTAGGGATATTAAGCAACACACAGACTAATTTCAATAGGATTTGAAATTTACTTTTAAAAAATTAATTTATTTCATTATTATTTGTTTTGAGAATTCTTTTTAAATCATACACTCCCTCATTTTACAGTGGTAAAGCAGTTTCAAAAACTTACTTGATAAAATACAAGACAAAAATCACTCTTCTGACAATTTGCTTCATTTTAAATTCAGAAAATCTGGAGTGTTGCAAGCATGTGAAGACTACGGAAAACAGAATAGTTGTCAAACAAAAGGCAGAATGACAACAGGAACAGGAGCAATAGCAGCAATTGCAAGAATACTACCTCCTCATCATCTTAATAATCTCAGATACGTCTTAATCAGAAAGACATTTATTGAATGGATTCAGATGAGAACCATTGTTAGTTTATTATCTATTTTACAGTATTAGATGCATCTTATTTTTTCAATACTTGCTATATTTCTTGGGGCTGACTCCTTTTAAAATTACTTCTAATTGAAAATAATTTTTAAGTGGAAACACATATAAACTAGTAGTGACTCTAGCGTGTAATGAAGTATCCTAGCCCTCTACCAGCACATAGAAATGACTACTTAACACAAAGAGGATTAATATGATGAAATCCCACAGATTACTGAACCAGCATGATCCTTAAACCTAACAAGGTAAGTGCTTTATAGGTCCTCTCCAACCTATGACAAAATAAAATTAGCTTAACATTGCCCTGAACAGCAAAAGCTCAACAACTGGTCTTCACAGTTTCATGCAGAAACTGGATGCAGTTTGGTCTTTAAAGCTGCTCAAACCCATGAACAATTACTACGAATGAGAGACTTCAGAAACCTCTCTCCTCTGGCTCAAACCTGCAAGCATTCAATGGAAATCATTACAGCACTGACTCCATTAAATTGTAATGCATTACCATTGAAATAAGACTTACACTGGTTGAATTTGCATGTAGGAGTTCAGATGAAGCAAAGCAAGTACTGTTGATTAGGACATTGTAGAAAATAACCACAAACTCTCTCCTACAAGTAAAGATCTCAAGGGTTTAATGCAGCAGATATACAACAATCAAAGTAACAGCCTTGCATGACCTCCCAACTTTTATTGCTATGTGAATTAACTCTAACGATCTGCTGTCAAACTTCAAAGCTGGAATAAATAAAATGCATAATGCAAAATGAACCTGTCTGCAAAACAGACGTGATTACTGAAGCTCCTACAAGGGCAATTATATATTACTTTTTTCTAGAGATAAGGAACATCTTTGTTTTACAAAACACTATTTTAAAAACTACGATTCCATCACCTGTTGGCCAGAAATTTCCAAGGTAGTAAGAAAATGGGGAATATCTACCAAACTGGTGGATACACCAAATGCCTGACTTATGAAAAGTCAATGCAAGTATAACATATCCTTAAAAGACAAACTTAGAAAAGGCATAGCTTCCAAACATGCAGCAAATTGAAGTCTTGCTTTATTGCTCTTTCTGTTCCCTGACTAATTACTTACTTGAAAAACTAAAAATATGTTTGCACTTAAATTTTCCAGTTTTGCATACAGTGCAAGGTTTGGTTTTCACAGTGTAAGACCACCAATCAATGAATTCCACTAAATACAGAAACTTGTATTTTCTTTAAAACAGCCCATATAGAACACCTTCTTTCCTGTCATGCTTCATATTGCTTCCTTACTACTTCTTATTATTTCCTGTTATGTGATTTTATAACTAAACCATCAGGTTAATCCCAAGCACTAATGAACTGAAATGAAAACTGGGACAAAACAAGCGGAAATGCCTTACGCCACAACTAAGTCCCTCAAGGAGCATGAGCTTCGAGATGATTTTTCACAGCATCCTCTGGAAACTGAAGCACACACAAATAAGCTGCTGCCAGTTATTAGACTCTGAGCTTTCAATGAGCCATAGCTTGTTTTCACCCTCCCCAATCTATAAGGTCTAAAGGCTAGATGTAAAGCCTAGCTCTTGCTAAAGGGCAAAGGCCTGTCAATGCAATCCCCACCTATGGCCACATTCCACTGTCACTTAGCCTGTACAGCACAAATGAGCAGGCTAATGCTGACCTAAAACATAAGAATTGTTTTTCATCTGTTCCCTTTTCTGAAAGGAACCAAAACCACCAAATTGAAAAAAACCAAGACCACCAAACTCAAGAACTCCCAAAAACATTCATCTTCTGTTTGATCAATTTCCTAAACAATTTAATTCACTGTGCAATTAATGAGTGCCAGAGAACAGGTAGGAACATTCAGAAGGCAGGATGAAGTTCAACTGTGATTTCTAGATCCATTCAGCCGCTTTGTGAAAATCCCACCCATAATCATAATCTTAGGAATAGTGGATCCAGTGCCATTGCCATGATTTAACCTGGCAGATGCCTAAACACCACACAGCTGCTCATTTATCCTGGATTATTATTTTTTTACTCTTCTTTCTTCTGCAGTTCTCCGTATTACAAGTCTTTTGTATAGAACACACAAACGAACTTTCATCTAAAATACAGGAAAAAATATTTACATCTTAACTTCTCAGGGAAAGCCACTATAATAAAAGCCTTTGAATATTCATTGAAAAGCAGACACAGCACTTCCTAGGGATCCTTTACTTATAAAAATGGAGAACTGATAATGCTACCCACCCTACATATCAAAAGTATATATCACATTGTTATAAATAGAGCAACTGGGAACATAAAGCGAGGAGGAGGAGGAGGATAAAACCAAGACAGCTTAACCTCCTCTTCCCCAAAAGAAGCAGAGCTGAGCAATGCAGCAACTTGATCATAAAAAGACTCAAGAGGCTTGTTTGTAGTAACTTCACTGCCACAGGTCTCCACAAGTGCTGGAGGAGTTTTACCTGAAATGGCATCCCTTGCTTTCTCCTGCTGCCTCCTCACAGTCTCATGAGAATCTCTTGTCCCACACTGAGCACTCATTGGAGAGGCAGACTGGCATACTGCAGGCTACTTCAGACTAAAAAGAAAACCCAACAACTAATTTGCACTCATGATTCCAAAGCAGTGCCAGATCTCCATATCTAAAAATGGGTCAGTTTAAATATATCAACTTGCAAAAACCAGCTTGAGGCAAATCATTTATTTCATAGAAAAAATAAAGCACACAGTGCTTCATCTACACAGAGAGCATACCCACTACAAATATTTGGATTAGCAATATAATTGAAACAACTAGGAATAGCCTTTTACTGTTTTGCCTTAGAACTGAGACTTGGGTGCAAGTCATAGAAGACCATGAAAAGTTTAAGAAATAGACTACAATGAAAGATTGCTTCTGAATCACCAGAGTTTAGCAATGTCATAGCATTTAATTACCTTCAGGGATGTGTGCAGAGAAGACTGCAGTGTTTGAGTAATGCAACACTTTTGTCTGAGTATGTCCTTTTTTTGGAAGACATTTAAATGCTCTTTCTAGACTTCTATGTTAAATACTTATCAAACCTAGATAGGCATGTTCAAATTGAAAATCAGTGGCTTTATCATATCATACTTTTCTCTGTACTTCCATAAACACATCACCGAGGGGCACTTTCCTCTTGGGAAAGGCCATTGACTGAAATTATTAATTTCATATTCTCTTCCTGAACATTTCTATAATTCACCAAAAGTTATTTTTACCATACATCAATGCTGTATCAAATTAGGTGATTAATAATTAATAATTCTGTATTAAATAAAGGTGATTAAATCACCCATTTAAATAAGAAAAAACATATTCCAGCATATTTTCTCTTAAGTCAGTGACAACAAAAATACAGATAACAGAAAAGTACAATGAAGTTATCACAGAAATGTTACTTCAAAAATTAAAAATTAAGGTTGAAAATCACCCCTGTGAATGGCTTAAAGTTCAGGTTATCACAGAAGATTCTGTAGCAAATGCAACAACAAAAAAATTGCCACATTTAAAATAATTATGCTCTTCACACAAATGTCACTTAAGAACTACAGTTACTTTACAGTTACATGACGTACAGTAACCAAATATTTTGACTGCTAATGCATAAACCAGATCTGAATGTAAAATGAATAAAATTCATTTTATTGGTTTTTAAATGCCCAGTTTTTACAGTTTATTAAAAATATTTTATTCAAAATTCCTACTCAGTTTTAATTTTTTCTCATATGCAAATTTTCTTTACTACTGTTTCATTGAGATTTTCAAGCCTTCCCAACTAATATGCAATTTTATCCAGTAATTACCACAACCCCTAATTTCAATGTAAACCAAAATAGGATTTCAGGTAGGGGAGATTAACAAACAGAGGGTGTTACAGCTATACCTCTTTGAAAGTGTAATTTATTTCTTCAGTTTAAGATCTATTTTTGTCAGACTGCCAAAACTCCTAAAAATTGTCACAAGAAGGTGAAGCAAAGAAAAGGTCTTTGTTACATCCACTGTGACTATAAATTTCAAATTCTTTTCTTCTTCTAACATTTCAATTATGCAACTTGCTAGCACCTGTATATGACACGATCCCCACTGAAGGATTACTTTTTTTGCTGTATTTACACAGACATCAGCAGACAGCTTTGCAAGTGGAATGATGTGAACTCTCTCCCAAAGGCAAACCAGCCATGAAAATCAGGGAAAAGCTCAGTTACTTCATTGGCCCCAGAATATACTCTGAAATTGCAACACAAGATTTATTCTCCATCTTTCCACTGTCAAACATGTTCTGCTGTCCACCTTCCAGTTTCAGATGCTGACATAAAAACCATTCCCACAGTCATTCTCAACCATGCAAATACCACACCAAGTCTTGCTCTTTGGCACTTTTACATAAACAGGAAACCAGCGGGGCACAAAGCTAAATAGAAATGGAAATCTTTTGAATACCTAAAACAATTGCACAGAAGCTAAAATAAAAAAAGATTGCAATTGGCTGTACAAAATGACATCACATTACAGCCTACATCACTGCAGTGCACCATCTCTAAATGTATATCAGCAATGTGCAACCTATTTCACTGAGTCCTCCAAGCATTGATATCATGAGCTCCACCTTTTGCCCTGGTGTTTTCTGTCTTTAACAAGTTTTGCTGCTTTGGCCAGTCCCTCAGACTCCCTCCTGCCTGAGAAGCTGCCCAGGCCCTTTTGTCAAATCTGAATGCACACCTTCTTCATGCTACAGCACCAGAGGGGAGCTGCAGATTTTACAACACCCCACCATGGTCCCAACTTATGTGAGGATATTCACAACTGAATTTAAAGAGAAGCTGCTACCCTGGCTTAATCAGTGCCTTCATACACAGCAACACAGACCATAATCAGGAGGAAGATCCAAAGTTTGCTAACCTCCTACAGCTTCTTCTAACCTGTCCTCTGATTACATCTCTTCTCCATGGCAAAGCTTGCCTTTCATGTTGGCAGAACATACTACAGCCAAAAACATGAGCTACATGGAACTAAGAAGCATGCTGCTTATGTCACTTCAAATAGCTACACTAAATGAAAGGATAAATGCCCAATGTGTTGCTCTTCCTTCCTTTCTGTGTCCCTTACATGATAACAAAGTTGAGTTTTCAGGCTTGTGCCCAGTTTTTGAATAGTTTTTCTATGAAAAGGTGCAACATAGTGGAGATTTATAGCATTTTCTGTCTGCAAGTGTTCAGAAAGGAGCAACCTTGGTGCATCTTACTCCTAGTTCTAAAAATTACACTAAAGCTCACAGTGAATAACTGACAGAGCAAAGTGTACATCCAACACTGCAGCAGAGCAAGCAATTTCTATTTACAAATAAAGGACAGACCAGGAGCACAAGCTCGTGTTTCTTCACAGGTATACAAACCCCCTTTTTCCTACACCATTTCCATTCTTTTCTCATATTTGACAGTTTGTCAGATACATTTTTATTCTGTCCATGAAGTCAAAGCTTACAAGTCTACAGAAGATTCTAATGAGATTTTGCTGAATGGATGAAACAAGAAGCAAAGACTACACATCTTATAAAAACAAGACATTATCCTAAACCACACTCTAATCCAGAGAGAAACTTCTATTTCAAATTTATGTTAATTAAAATGCTAAACATTACATTTTTGTCCTAAACTGCAATACAACATGAATAACCTCGATGTCCCAAATACATACTAACAACCTTGCTTAAAACATGCAGAATACTAGGGCTGGAGGGAAATAGAAGCAAACATGCAGGAGCTATGAGTGCAATTATCCTATTCAGAAAAGCTACAAACCTTAAAAGAGCAAGCAGCATGGCAAATACCAAGTTGCCAGTACAGCTGTATTCATTCTCCCAAAAGATTTTTAATGCAACTACTCTTGAATTAAAATTCATAGCCACAAATTCATATGAGCCTATTACTGGTGTCTGAATCCTCACCAACACTGAGAAATACCAAGAGCTCTCTGCAATTTTTCAGTCTGTCAGAATGGTAAAGAGCCATTAAAATGTAACAGTCAACATCTGCCAACCCAGAACCAGTGCCAGGCTTGTGTTTCAGGTTCATGTACTACTCCAAGGGTATGATCATCTCACTGTGAGCATCCTCAGGACAGCACAAATCTCCCTCTTTGAACATGAACACATTCTGCTGCTTCTCAACAGCAGTGAAAATTATTCATAACATCTTCAGCTGTATTTTGTTCTGTAATCTAAAAAAAAAGTAATACTTGTTCTGAAAGTCTGTCCTACCCTAGGGTAAGTTCCAGGAAAAGGACAGGATTTAGGAACATAATTAACACTGACTGTAACAGAACCTAGTGCCAATATGAATCCAGTCTTTGAGAGAGTTTTATTCATTTGTACTTTATTAACCCCCTCTCTCTTGTTCATGGAAACATACATACAATTGACAAAAGTAATTGAAAAATCTGTAGGCACAGTACCATTGAAAAAAACCTCTCAAGGTATTTCTCATATGGTACTGAAGAACTTAATTAAATATTAAGTTTCTATTCCAAGGTAATCAGCAAAAGTAAGCAAAGGGCAAACAAAGGCCCTGGTAGCATTACTGGCCAGAAGCAGTCTATTAGAATCAAACTGGTACAGGGAAGTGTCTAGATGACAAAATAAGTACTGAAAATATTTTTGAAATATATGGTGCAAACCCCCCAGTTGTTAATATGCTACATTACAACCCTACAGTGCAATCATCTCTATTTTGTATATGACATTATAATATTCATACTAAAATTAGCTAAAAATATATAAGCATTTCAAAACAACAAAGCAGCATTTCTTATTTTTTTGAACTACTCTGCAGTCAGATGCTTGTAGCTTAGCCAACCCTCTGCAGCTGCCTCGACACCATGCCAATATCTTCACTTCCTCAGCCTTCCTATCCTTAGGAAACAATCTCTGGAGACCTAATGAGTATTGCAAAACAATACTGTATCCTCCAACTGCTGCTAAATGAAAAACCCATCTTTGCTTCTTTTGTTTCTTTTGAAGGACGCTGAACGTATGCATAGGACTTCATTTTTGGTTGATGAAATAATATTTTATTTTCTTTCAAAAAGGAGACAGATCAACCTAAGAGAGGCCCATTACAATAGAGGTCAGAAACAGTTCAGTGGATGGGGCAGGAGACCAGGAATCAGTTAAGCTGGCTTCCTGGATCAGCCAGCATTCTGTTGCGTGACCTTGTGCAAAGGCAATTCACCACACTCTGATCCCTCTCCTTTTTTGGAGCATACACCTACCCAGGACACATTCAAGACAAAATTATGTGCCAAATCCTGTATAACTATAAAAATTCCCCTGGTTATTTATTTTTATTGGGGGATTTTTTGCTGCCAGTGAACCTTGATGATGGTCTTTGACACTACTGTACAAAAATACTGCCTAAGCAGCAAGCAAATCAGCTGCAATCTCTAGGTAATACTGCAATACAAATAATTACTAACAGGAAACACTGCTTGGCTTACACAATACAACAGAGGAAGAAAAAGGAGGAGGACTTAAAATAGAAACTCCATATGTTACTAAGCTGATTATTAGCTGGCTCATTAAAAAAATACTATGGTTACAAAAAAATTAAGAAAATGTATCAATCCAAAAATGTTCCAGCTTCTCCTAAAAAGACAAGGCGTTTGTCCTTTATATGTTTTAATCTTGCTTTATAAAATTATACAATTCAGATTCAAACAAAAACTTTACTGGTTTTCAAATCTATTTAATAGGAACCTGATGCTGACAGACACATTAGGAAGTTTCTTTCCAAGTACAGGCAGCACATCTTTGTCAATATTTTAGACAATAACTCTAAGGAAATTACTTCAAAGTTCTGGGGGGATAAAAAGTTTCTAGAGATATGTGAATTGTCTTTTTTTCTTTTATATAGAGTGAATGATATTGAGGAAAAAGCATGTTCCAAGAAAGTAATTTCATTCAAAAAAAGCCCTAGACTTTCTGAATTTCAGGATCTGAGCCTTGAAGCAATCAGATATTATCTATTTGCTACTGTGAGGACTAACAGTAGTTCATACAGACCACAGTAATTTCCTCCATCACCAACATGCTGAGAGTAACTTTTTGTTGAGAGTCCAAATGAAGCTCCTCTTCCCCTCAGCCAGATTAGTCATTTCCACTCCTGCCTTGTGCTGACACAATGTTCCAGGGAGTAAGTGCAAGAGTGAGAAGTGAAATGGTTGATTGTTTATTTTTAAAATCGCTGGTTTTCATTGTTTAGAGTTGTCTGTGACTTACTGTTGATGTTAATAAAGAGATGATCACCAACTTTCAAAGATGTGAAATAATATTCGGTTAAACTGTAAACACAGCTACAAGAGAGAAAAGCTTTGAAATATTTTCAGGGGAAAGTCAGACACCTCCATTTAATGTGAGGCACAGCATAGGATTGACTCCAGCACATTAAGTACTATCTAGTAATATTGAACTTTAAAGGAAAGCAACAGACATTCAGAGATAATATGAATAGGTGCTATTAAGCAATACTTGCAGCCCATTATAAATGAGATGACTGATCAAAGAAATAAGCCAAACCACATAAAAATCCCTAGCCCTTTCAACATTTTGCTCTTGAACTCCACAGAATTTCACAGACAAAACTTTTTTGAAACAGAAATTCCAATTCCACTCAGCCTCTTCAGAACACTTATCTAAGCTAAAGTAAGTTGTCATCTGCAGAGATGTGAACTATATTTACAAAGCAAATTCTATCATTACCATCATAGCAACAAGGGAAGTTTGACTTTGCTCCTTTCTCTTGTTGTTGATTTTGTTATACAGCAGTTCTCTGAATCCTAGATAATGAGAAAAATGTTGATATTATATGAGAGTTACTGCTACTTGATATAAGATTTGTTTAATTTGCAACTTCCTCTTGTGTCAGGCAAAAATATTAGCTGTATGATTTTATTTAGTAGAACTGGAATCTTCTTGGGATAGAACAGTTAAATTGTTAGTGTTGATACATATTTTCCAGACTACAACATATAATTAGTGATAATACTTCAATAACTGTATGATTTCTAGGTTTAAGTATATTATAAAATAATCCAATGATTCCATGGGTAAAAAACCTCCGACACTGTCAAACTTCCCTTATTTTTCACTTTCTTTCTTTAAATCCTGAATACAGACATTAGGCATTTTGCACCTTCTGCTTGCAAGAAAAGCACATCTCCACATCAGTCTCTCCAGCATTTACTGTTAGAAATCTCTGCTTAAGAAACTGGGCAAATCTGTATTTGTTCCCAATGCCTGTATGAGTTGATTACATGAACTCCAGCAAACACAGAATGAATCACATGAGCCTAATCCAAAAGCCAAATGCTCAGTGCCATCTCCAAGATGACACAAACACCTCTAAATTGGGAAAGGATTAACACTGGAGCAGGACTCCAAATGCACTCAGTAGTGGTGCTTCCTGACCATTTGAGCTGGGAAGCACCAAAACCCCTTCCTTCAAAACAGCTTCCCTTAGTTCACAGCCCTCTCTCCTGTGAACACATGAATCCCTGTTGTGAGTATTGAAGAGTCCTGAGTGTTGGCTGTTCTTCCACCCACCATGCACATTAGCTATGAGACACGAGGCAGCCATAAAGCAGCACCATGTGGTCACAGTGAAATTAAACTTTTAAAAGATGGCTGCCCAGGAATGCATCCTGATAAACAGTTCTTATAAATAAAAATGCAACCATTTTTTTTATTCCTACTTAGGTGATAAGACTATCTCAGCATCTGACAAATACTTCAGTGCTCCAACACTGCAGACTCCAGACAGAGGACAATTCCCTCTGCTCAGCAGTGAAACAACTACTGAGACTACACCTGAGAGATTCTTTATACAGAAGAATGTTGTAACTCAATGGTTTCAATTATCTCAAACTGGCAGAAAAGAGCTATATTCCAGTGCTATAAACCTATAATAAAAGAGAAAATAATTTTTTGGGGAAAGGCATTTTCAATGCAGCACTGACTGAATAACTTCATTTTTGTTCCTTTCAGTACTGCTTCCTTTCCAACAAAAGCAAATTTTGAGTGACAGGAAAGTACATTTCCCTCTCTGCCCTGCAGCTCACTCTGTGACTGTGCAATCAATGGCAAAGGCTGAAATGGGAAAAAAGAAACCCACCAAAACCCAACAGCGCAGTGAATGATGAATGCCATACAAAAATATATGTCCTTGCATGGCCTGGAGCTTCAGAAAAGAAGAGGAAGATCCCTGAAGAAATACAAACATCCAAAATACAGGCAATCCTTAGTTAACAAGGTTTTTTTTGAAAGTATTCATACTAACTACCTGCATACAACCACTACTGTTTTGTTAAGGGACATGATACTGAATAAATTGGGTCTACACAATGGCAATGACCAGCAAGTGCCATCTTGTTGACAAAGTACAAAAATACACTTCTAAAAAATCCTCATATAGTCAGACTTTCATGTGTTATACAGGTGACACTTAAGGCTAGATTTGTGCATTATTTCAACCAGCAACATTTCTTGTAGCACTTTTTTTTTCACTTGGTCTAACAAAGCAGAATGGAAAGACACTATCAACTGCACTTGAATTTAATCATGTCTCATTCACACTCAGAGTAGCATCATCGTAATTAAAGGCAGGACTATAAGCAAGTGGAAGCAGCTTTATACTTTATAAGTAAATCACCCAATCCACTTTAGGTTAATTTATGTGTAATTCTACTCACCAAAGCAAAAATGTCTAACAAAGGCATTAGGAAGGAAATACAGACTCTTCCTGTGTGTATAAGCTTTAACTTAAAGCTTATACCATGTTTTGGCATGAAGTCAGTACCCAGATTTTGGATCTTGGAGTTCCAAAGAGTAATGGAGTTTTGGCTTCCACACCCATGTGAAAGCTGGATAGACACAGACACAGCATAGAATTAAAGAATTCTCCAGCTACAAGGACAGCAGAGGAATCAATATGGATGGGAACTGTAGTCACTACAGGAAAGTTCATGAAAGAATTGAACCTGAAGGACTCTTTCAGGGGAGGTCAGAAGAATAATAACAGACATTTGCATGTGAATATATGAAGCTTGGAAGATACAACTTGAAAAATTAGAAATAATGATAATCCAGAAAACTGAATAAAGCAGCATATTAAACCAGAAATGAAGTAGGAAGTTTTTTTAACAAGTCTAAGAAAATAGTTATATGTTACCATATGAATAGCAAGCAAGAAATAATTGCATTTTGAAACCAATTCTGACAAGAACTCTGAACTTGCCTTAATGACCATAAAAAGTGCTTTAGAACACGCTTTGAAAGACCAAACTGAAGAAAGTAAACAAAGTACAATGAAAGTCTCATCTCCCACTATTATTCTTTCCATATTTACTGATAACTGAGGTGAACTAATAATACTTACAAAGAAATTCCTGCTTCTTGTCCTATCCAGACACACATTGCCTAATTCAAGGTCCCACACCCTTTGCAAAAACACCTGCACAGTGACCCAAACCCTTATTCTACTCCAGATGGCCAAAAAACCTCTACCTCATCTAAATCATAACAAGAGCTCACAAAAGCAGCTCACAGAACCATTAAAAGAAAAGATAAAGAATAGAGAGGAATTTCTGGAGAATATAGTCCATTGCATTTGCCAATGCAATCACATTTTTACCCTAGTTGATTTGGCAATTTAGATTTTCCACATGTAAGTCAAAAAGCCAACATAAAGTGGTTGACCCTCTATTTGACAGCCTGCTTCAATTATTTTTTTCTCAAATTAGTACACTTTTTAAAAGCAGATAACTGATCCTATATTACTACTATAGTAAACAACCCTAATTTATTAGAAGGGCTGCTATGAAGCAACTTTGTTTTAAGAAAACATATGAATTAGCTTCACTGAAAACAGCTGTTTGAATCCAATTTTCAAAGAAAAAAGGAAAAATATATGTTTTTCAGAAAAAAAATAAATTAAGAAGAAAAAATATAAATTCAGTCATACACAAAATAAACCAAGGCACACATAATAGTAAATCTATAAATAACAAAGTGATGGATCCTGCAAATTACCCCCAAGCAAACAACTGTAAAAGTCTGTATCTTTGATGTATAGCAAATAAAGTGACTTAGGGAAAGTTTACACTTGATTACAGTTATTCAAATTTACACTTCTCTCCTAAAAGCTAAAAATATATTCTTGATGAACTCCTGAAAACCTGTGAAAAGCTCACTTATATGAAATAATAATCTTCTTAATAATGATTAATTTGTATGAAAATAGTGAAATTCTGTCTGTAAGAAACTTTTAATAATAATGTTAAAGCCGCACATTTAAAGACTTTTAGCCAAAAGAATTATCCTCATCTAAATAGTTTAATTTATAGGAAACCAATACTAATCCTTAGATTAAGAGAGGCATATGATTAAAAAAAAGATCAACCAGGAGCTGAGGCAGAAAATTATGTTAACATTTTGTACTGAAAGCTTCACAAGAAAGGATTAGTGCAGTTTGTAAGAAACTCATTCAGAGTATTTATAAGTTACAATAAGCATATTGATAAAATATTATGCAAAATATGAAGCTAAAAAGTCCAACTTCAGTAAAAAGAATTTAAAGTCACTGTAATGTGCAAGTGGGAAAAGATATGTTTAAAAGGTGAGATCTAAAATCTGCAAGTCCTAAAAAAACCCCCATGAGGCAGAGATCAAGGAAATCTGATCCCTTGCAGAGCAGCTTTGGTAGGACAGACCAGCAACGTGGTTTTGAAATGTGCAAAATTAGAACTTTAATGTAGGGTGTATTTAGAAAATTACTGCCCTGTAGCACGAAAAAGCAGAGAGATGACAGACAAAGGTAGAACTCTGCGTGACAGAAGGAGTCAATTAGTCCTGCTCTGCCCACACCCCCTGCACTGCCCAGTCCTGCAGCCCACCCTGTGCCAGCCTCCCTGGGTGCCAGCCCAGCTCCTCTGCAGCAGAAGGGACGGCAAGGGCATGGCAAAGGGCACGGCTGATGCTATGAGTAGAAAAGCTGCCCATTTTTTTAAAAGGCTGCAGAGCTCACAGGTTGGGCCAGTTGCTGCCAGGGTGGAGCTCTAACTGTTTATTGTTGTCATCACCTGGCGTTTTCGTTAACTGCCTGTCGTTGATGGTTAAGAATTCCCCCTTTTGTCGAGTGGCACCCGGCTGCTTCCTGGAGGACGGCACCCAGGCCGTGAAGAGGAGGGGACATCGGAGCCAGCATGCAAAGGAAGAAGCCCCTCACCAAACCTGGCAAAAACCCCCTAAGAACAACGAGCCAACACGAAAGTGACAGATCGAAGTGATGTCTAGACGTGAGGAACAGAATCCAGTATCCGCTATGACCCTTTTTACCCCTCACCCTAACCTAAAAGATGTCGGCTGCACAGAGGACCTTGAATGCCAAGCAGAGAACCCGGCAATCTCCTGCTGCTCTGGTGAGGACGGAACCCCCAGCTCTGCCTGCACACCAGCGCACTGAGCTGCACTCAGCCTCCTCCTCCATGCCACTCCTGGATGCAGCGACGGTGAGCGCGACCCGTCGGTTCTCCCCACCCGAGCTGATTTTGAATAAAGGCATTAAAAGAAGAAAGATCTCCTGCCCTGTTTATTTCAGCTGAGGGCACGGCCGAGGGCGCTTACAGCTGCAGCAGCTGCGGCAGGACATCCCGGCCTAGTCCATGGAGCATAGGGACGGGAGCACCGGAGAGGAAAGCTCCATAGGCACAGAGGTGAGAGGGGAGTAGGAAGGTCATGGCTCTCTTCTGGTAACAATAACCTGACATTGGGTTGTCTCAGCTCTTGAAGAAACTGCTGCCTCACTCTTTGAAACAAACACTTGTATTTCCCCAAAAGTTCTGAAGTTTACTATTCTTTCGATACTTACTCTCATATTGAACCTTTGCCCAGGCTTTGCAAGGGTTTTTACAGCCACTCATTTTGATATTCTTTGGCTGAGCATGAAATTCATCCCCAGTAGACAGCCAACACAAACAGCATTTAAGGTCTTTTTTTCGAGTACTACATTTGCTGTCTCACTCCTACTTGAAAAAATCCTGCTGTAATAGCAGCCACTATTGTAAAGCAGTAAGCCATTAAGTCATCATTTTGCCTCAATATTTCATTTTGCTTCCTCAAAACCACTTCAAAATGTTATTTTTACTCATAGTATTGCTAAATACAACTACTAAAAGCTTAGAAAAAATGTTCATTATAAGTAACACTAATTTCACTCTCAGCACAACATTACATCATGCAGCTACCAAGGCAATCAGAAAAGCTGGCAGTCACATACCAGATACAGTAACAGAATACATCAAATACTCCACAACACATCATGTTAAATATCATCCAGACTTGAAGAGTTTTTTAGCTACAGAAACTTAAAATTAGTCTTCTATTAAAGTTTCCAAAGCTGACAGCCAAGGTTACAGGACTTCCAACTGAGATTAGACACCTGAATTGTGTCTATGAAATTATAAGCATCTTGATTGCTCACCATAATAGCAAGCTTCCTAACATGTTTAATTCCCTGTTTTCCTAGGCAAAACACGGAATTAAAGATGTTTTGCACTAAAATCCATCCCCTCATGCAGAGTCACAGAATTTATACAATTTCTATATTCGTCTGAAATAGCTGCACATGTAAATCTCACAACCCCTAGGAATTTGCTAGAATCTTTGTCTTCACATGCCCTGAACAAAAATAAGAATCTAATATCTTACACAAGTCTGTAGAGATACACATGCACACATCCTTACACATCTGAGTGCACACACACGTGTTCTGACACACACACACACACACGTGTGTTCTGACCCTCATGGTCCCAAGGAGCTTTGAAGTGCTTCCAGTGTAACTGTATCTAGCTATGGAGCAATCCAAAATCTAATCTGAAGTTTTATCTCTGAAGAACAAAGACAGGTGACACAGGCATTAGCTAGTGCAGGGGAATTTGAGAAATGTGAGGAAGAAAAATGAAAAAAGGTTCAAAGCAAAGGCTTAGCAGTGCCAGTCATGCTTTTTTAAAATCAACTGTAAAAAACTGACCTAAATGTCTACAAAGGGGGAATTTGACAATACACTGAAAAAATAATATATTAAAAAGGCAATATAAAGACCCTTGCCACTTCTAACATTAGCTAGCTGTAAGTCTGAACATCAGTGGGAGTCCATTCTGACAAGAGACCTTTACAGCTGTATCTTCACACTGTGGTACTATTAATCATAATCTATATGGTACTGTAAGGAATAAAAAATATATTTGGCTTGAGCAAAGCTGGAAATTCTCTCCCAGGACATCTGATAAAGCAAGCTCACAAGAAGTATTTCTGACATTGTTTTCTCTCATCAGAACTAACTATTCCAATTCAGCAATTGGTTTAAAACCAGCAAGTCTGTTGCAGAGCAGCACTGATACATGTAAAAGGAGGTAAAACTGACAGTGCAACTCCACAAATCGTAAGAGTCATATTATTCCTTGGCCTAAAAAAATCCATCAAAAAGAAAATGTTCTATCATATGGTAAGTCCATCTTCAAAAAAGCAAAAAATTAAATTTAGAATTGAATTATTTAAAAAACATAATATATACAAATAAATTCTGATTAGTGCACTTAAACCCATTTTAACTTTGCAACAGGAGTGATGCATTCCAGAACAAACCTCGATTTCTTTGACCGTTTTTCAAAATGACACCAGGTTGTGAAGTAACTTTTTTTCTTGGCTAAAAAATGTGCTATGAATCATCAAGAAAACCATTACACAGCACTACTTGAGCTCTGCTAATTCCTTTCAGACAAAGAACAGCAGTTTTCATCCTTTCTGGAGCCACTTTCATTAGGGTCAAGGCACTTCAAAACATCATTACAATTAAACCTGTTCTCTATATACACTCATACAGCAGTAGGATATGACTGTAAATTCACAACTCCTCTGTAAAGCAATTTTAAAGAAAAGGCTCTGCTAAATTTGTGCCAATCTTTTACTACAAGTATCAGCACTATACAGGAAGAACAAAATTGCCAGGCTGCTCTCTAGATGATGAAAAACAGGAAAAAATGGCACAGAATAGTACACAGAAGATGAAACTGGATGCAGACAGATTAAATGGTTGACAAAACAGGCAAAATTCAAAACATTAATGCAACATCAGGCATTATTGAAAAACCAAACAGAAGCCACACTTTAATCTCTACAGAAAAATGAAATTTTTGTTCATTGTGATCATTGTCCTCAAAATGCTTGAAACCAAATCTTTTGCTGTTAAATCCACACTCTTTTCTGAAAGCGTCACATTTTTGTATGAACTGTATCAATAGCCTTAGATCAAGGAAGAGAGAACATTTCAAAAACCTTGTTGCATGCTGGTTCTACTCAAAGAGTGAAAACAGTAAGGGAAGAAGCTAAGATGTTCCTAAATGGCCTCTGCTCTCTGCCTGGATTATTTTACAGGAAATTTCTTTTAGAGGATTTTTTTTTTTATTCATGGCAATATTGCCTGCTGCCATCAAATACTTCCCTGCAAGATTTATATTAGCCTACCAATTATGCAGCAAGTGTTCCTTTGTCTGACAAGGCACACTTACTGCTCCATGGTTGATGCTCCATCCCCAAAGTGTTCCTGGCCAGGCTGCATGGAGCTTGGAGCAACCTGCTCTAGTGGAACAGGGCTGGGAATAGATGATCTCTAAGCTCTCTTGCAGTCCAAACAACTCAATAATTTTGTGACCTTTTTGTGCATTAAAAGCCACATCTTTGCTTTTAAAGAAAATAAAGTTATTCCTGGTACTTTTGCTTTGAAAAGAATATATTCTCTGCTACTACCTTCATCAATACTGATCAGAGATTATTAAACTCCTGGGGGAGTGGAGAAAAAAACCGAGCAAAAGGGGAATAATATTGATTCTTCATATTAATCTCTTCGCAAATAGAATTTTCCAAGAGTACTTCACAGACATTTACAATATGCAACCAAATATTTTGCATCCTGACATACCTAATCCAGGGAAAAACATCTCTGAAATACATTTCCTTTTCCTATGTCACAAGATGTTAACAAGTTTAAGAGTTGGAACTTGAAAAAAAAATACTAGGAAAACCATTCTGAGACAGAATGTGCTTAAAAATAAGGACAGGAAAGAGACATGGCAAAACTGAAGAGAGGTAGAAAACATTTGAATAGAAAAAATATTAACAAACAGGCTGATAAATACATTGCATATTCTGACATTTTTGTTATGCAGAGCCTTCACAGAGAGCACAGCATGTTACAGCAGGAGGCCTGTGTGAGAGCTTCAGTTTAAATCCTCCCAACTCAAAAATCTCCTGCTGGGAGATTTTTATCTGAAGAACTTAATTAACAGCAAGTTTAATATAGGGTCTCTAAAGTATACTGTTGGTTTTCATACAGAATAGCAAAACCAAAACAAGGCAGACATAAGCAGCAAAGGGCATGAATTCTGTTTGCCTCCCAAAATGTATGTGTTATCTCCCCCTTCCTTCCCACAGGGTGGAAGGGAGAGGTATGAGAAAACATACAGCCCTGCTGAACAGAACATCCATCACAGAGCTGACCCACCCTGCTGCAGGATGCTATCAGATACACTAGGTTCTTTCCTAAATACTCAAGTTTCTTTTTGGATGCCAAAGGGGTTATTTCTGGAATTATGAAAATTTTACAAATCTCTTCCCATGACCTTTCTGACATTCAAACTTTGATGAATAGCTCCCACACTAGATTGCTCATTCTGAGAAGAAAATTTCATGTTCCTTTTCCTTAGAAGCAGATAAATTATGGATTGTCCACAGCAATGATTAAACACAGTTTACAAATACACTGGCATATCAGTCATTTGTTCTTAACCCCAAAATGCCTGACCTTTTTTCTGGCATGACATTTTTCTTTTCAACCTTACAATGGCCCTTGTCAAAATCAACTTTTAAAAGCTGTTTTGTCCCATATCTCACTCGTGTCATAGGTTCTGCAGGCTATTCCTAGTTATACAGCTTGGAACAGACACCGTGCCTAGAGACAAATCAAGCTGCAAAATCAAGCACTCCAAAGTCAGCAAATGTCAAAGTCATTGCCAGAAGCAATGGGCAAGATGCCTGGGAGCCTTGATCTGCCCTTGCCCTGTGTGCATGCATTATGGAGAGTTTTATTTATAGAATTGCATCCTACCACCACCCACAAGGCTGCTCCCTGATTCAGTTAAAAAGAAGAATCAACACACATTTACTGAGCAACTACTCAGTACTTTGTTTTCTTCTCAGCATTTGAAATACAGTTTGAGACCTTCTCTACTGAACACTACAAGTTTTTGTAAAAAGGTGGACTCCTTAGTCTCCTGGTATGGTATTCAATAAGGCACATAATTGAATCAACTAAGCATCTTACAAAACACTGTCCTGAAAATACGTCCCTAAAACCTATAAAGCATACCTCAAAGTTTGAGATAGAAGAATTCAGAAAGGCAGAAAACATTCAAGGTTTGGGTGTCAAACTGAAGCCCTCAGCAGCATATCTTCCAGACTAGATGTACATGCATAGTATTTTTATTATAGATAAAAGTAGAATTTTGCATTTACTTAATACAAAATTACCATTAATTCAATTGTACATGAGAGCTTTGAGCACTTTTCTTAGTTAAATTCTAGATTCTTAAGTCAAACCAAAAAAATCCCAGAAGTAGTGACTACAGAAATTCTGATTTTATGGGAATCACCAAAAGAAGCCTAGGAAAGGTAGGAATACTACCCAGATCTCAACACCATACTGAGCTCTACTCAACAATCAAATTCTAAAATAAAGTCAACAATATGGCTAGTAGTCCCAAGCTTCTCAAATAGATATACTTGGCT
Source organism: Agelaius tricolor (assembly GCF_023055355.1). NCBI lineage: Eukaryota > Metazoa > Chordata > Aves > Passeriformes > Icteridae > Agelaius > Agelaius tricolor. The sequence goes on from NW_027269261.1 coordinate 54,110,976, forward strand.
GAAAAATGTAGGTCACCATACTAAAAATAAGAGGATTACCTATGAAAGGCTGAAACTTGGTTACAGGGTAGGGGGAGGACACACAAGATGACCAAAAGCAAACCATACAAGACAGAAAACTATGCTCATGTCTACCAAAACATCCATACTGGATGCAATTCTGCACTTGAATGCAGCAGCAGCCAGACAGCAACACAGTGAAGGGAAAGGAAAATAACACCATATTTGAAGGCCTATTATACTATGTGGGTCAAATTCTAATAACCCAAAACCTGGCTGAAAAGAGCCCTCGCATAGGAGTCTGCAAAGCCATTAGGGATTTTGTCCACTGCCAAAATGCTTTTTCCCCCCCCATACAGTGTGGGAATTGATGAATAATAGGAACATGAACACCTGAGACAAAAAAATAAATATAAAAATACAACTTCTGTTATAGAATAATTAGAAATCCAACTAGCACATGCTCAAAAATAAATATGAGACGTTATTAAAACCTATGGCAGATGTTTGTGCAATCCTATTCTGATAATGCTGTTTAATGAAAGCTCTGTACCACAAATTCAGAGCAAAGATAATTAATAAAAAGCTGAAATAATTGGGTTACTATTAATTAATTTACAGAATTGTATTAAAATATTTGTACTAAATAAAACCACAATAAAAACCATTTGTGTTCAAATCAATTTGTCATTTTTGTACTATATTCATATATCATATGTAAAAGACAAAGGGCATAGCAGAATTTCCAAACCAAAAAATTTATTAAATGGAATTAAGACAGAGTGTATGGGCCTATGTATGTACTGTGTGCATATATGCATTCCTATTCTACAGGTACAGCTGTTAAACATGTTATCAACCTGAAAAGTCAGGATCAATTTCAAATCACTGCCATAATGCAGAGATACATTTTTTCCTACAAACATGGAAGTAAAGCAACCATGAGAGCAAAACTAGCACAAGAAGTGGTATCTTCTCACTCCCTTTAAATGAAGGTTTATACTTCTGGCAAATGCATTTTGGCTAAGCACAAACTGAAACTGCATTTTGGTCAGTTAAGTCAAAAGGTTCATTTTTAGGAGACCTGAATGAAAGATAAAGACTTGTTGTACGTAAAGGATGCCAGACTTGACAATTTAATGGTCCCTTCTAGCCACAAACTCCATGAAGAATTCTCCCAAAGAAACCCATGTAATAAATACATTATTACAAGCAATTTAATCAAGCCCACACTCATGGCCCTAAAAGTTCATCACTACCCTCTTTACCAGAGGTAAAGATCTCCTTCAGAGGTGTTATTCACAGGGTAGAATAGCATCCTTAGGATGCTAAACAGCCTCCTTCCTGATATTTAAATTCAATTTGCTATGTACTTGATCATATTTACTCCTCCATCTTAGTATTCCTCACAAACACTGATGTTCTTTTTTAAAGAAGGTTAAATAAATTAGGAGAGCAGCTTTGGGTTGTTGTTGTTGTCTTGTTTAGTTTTTTCTTTTTAATTACATTCTCAATTAAAATAATTTCTGTCAGCAGGCAGCTTAATATAATATTCAAACCGTGGCTATTTACCAAAACAGTAACTGTCTCTCACAGCTCCTAAAGCAAAGTCAAGTTGCCCTTAAAGGACACAATTGTACAGAACTTTGGCAGGAAGCAAAAAAGCCCTTGCTTGTATATACAGATCTACATACAAATTTTCAAATATGGTTATTCTTGCTGTGATACATAGTTATCATATCAATATTTCTTACAAGAGAATCTTACAGTTCTAAACAATAAAGTAATCATTTAAAGAGGAGTTCACCTAGTGATCACTATAAATAACTATCATGAGGCCTAAAAAGCATTTTAGAACCTGTGGCCAGGTTCTAAAATGTATTTAAGGTGTCTCTCTGAATTTGTACTGATGCCATCAGGAATCCAGGTATCCGAACATCTTTGTGCACCCAAGTCCACTTGTAAAATAATCCCATAGATATCAACTTTATTATGAGAAAGATGCAACAGGCAATTTTTGCTGTTATATAAAAGCAAAATAAATAGCAGCATGATTTAAGAGACCATTTATTTCAAATAAAAAAACCTCATTAATACATCACAACCAGGAGTTTACATATCTGAAGTTACCAGAAAGACAGTCAATTATGCTAAAAATACATACAAGCATCCTGTTTAGGCCAAGTGGATGACATGTGTTTGCTGAAAACAAACTTGCCAATTCCTCTGTCCTCTACAGAACTCAATATCATTAAACCTAAGCAGCAGTGAAAAACAAGCAGAAGAATCTGTATGGCTTAGCTAACATTTAAATCAAATTTTAACTACACGTTGTGCATGCAAGTTCAGAGGGTTCTCAAAATGCAGCAGCTGAGAGGCATCTGTCTCTGTCAGACACACACGAAAGCACAGGATGCAGCCAAAGCATTGCCTGTCTCTGAACTCCTGTACAAGGAAAAGACAGGTACCAGTGTAAATTCCAAAGAAACATTCTGTGACCATCAGCTGCAACAGTTCCTCCCTCTAGTTACAGATCCAGCCTTTGCAGCTGCTAGAGAATCCCTCGGCCAAGTCGGGCAAACAATTACACAACTCTCTCACATATTTTCTAATAATTTAGAGTATATACAAAAGAACATCCAAAAGCAAACATAGATATAGTCATGAAAGAGGCAGATATAAACTATTATATGGCTTACTGTTGAGATTGTAACCAATAGCCTTAAAGTATCTCAGTGAAAAAAAAGACAATTTTGGGAAAAGACACGATGAAAACCCAAACTGTTGTATTTGGCATGTTGTTTTCATCAGAGAAAACTGAAGTATATCCAAGACAGTACCACTCTTTCACTTGTAATACACTTCATTGTGTGTGATCTGCACTTCTATGATTTTGTGCGCGTTCTCCTTCCACTCAGACTGCGATCACAGGCATAAATTGAGGGAGCATGCCATCTCAGCTCCCAGTTTTCAAAAAAATTCTAAAGTTTCAACTGTTTATCTACTTCTGATTAAAAGAATTCAAGAGCGAGAAAATAAGGGAAATGTAGAAAAGCACATTAATTACATTTGACATTAAATATCACTTGAGTATATTCACCTCACTTTAAAACACTGTGTGCATGTATACAAAAAACACTCAAAATTCTCTGCTGGGCATTCCACCACACGAGGAAGGTGAAGAAGAATTGAAATGAAGTTCAACCATTTTACTGTCATATTAGTCATTTTAAGGACTGGAGTGCACACAATCATGCTGTCAATCTACTCTCTTTTCCAGCTTTTTTCTGTAACTTCCAAAAGACTGGGACAAACCTTCTGCACGATTTTGAGAAAGTACAAAGAACTAAAGAACATCCGACAATGTGCTTGTTCTAATTAAAAATCAAAATGTAGAGGTGATAAAGAAGTTAGTATTCCACTAAATAGCTTTTATATTGGAGATACAGTGGGAGAAGTGTAAGAGGGTACTGGGGGCAGGTGTTATATCTGAGGGTTTTCCATGGCATTTTCCCAGAAAGGAGATGCAGTTATCATAAAAGGACTTTATGGAAGATTAAAAAAGCAGCTTCACTACTTTCTTCTTATAAAATTACACTTTTAAACAGAAATGTTTTTTTCCAAGCATAAATGTCAGGAGCAATAAAAACACAGGTTGACAAGCTAAAAACAAGAGTTTATAAAATATATAAGGGAAAAATAATGGTGGTTATTGTGAAACTGGGTAAATACGATTGTGTTTTCTGCTGCATTTTGGTTAAGTATGATGTAACGTAATTCCTTGCCTGCAAGGAAGGAGGAAACCAAATTTGATAACAAGGCTAAATTTATGAAGTAAGAAACTGCCAAAACAGACCACTCTTCACTTACTCTGTAGAATGATTGACACACCCAAAATAATAATTTGGAGTAATTCTTACTTTGATGAGAGTTACTCACATTTCTACTGACTGTAACAAAGGAAAACATTTGCTTTCTCCCATAAGCAACTATGCAAGAGCAGATTTTTAGCAATTACAGTATTCAGAAGAATCCCTGGATCTGGACTCCTGCTCTCTGAAAAGCAGCACAAAAACATTCTTACTTTATAAAAACTACAACTGGCCCACAAAATTAGACCAGTTCTTTTCTTCATCTTTAAGTAGATTTGTTTTAACATCTTTAAGTCTCTTGACCATATATTACTGACTAATTCAGGACAGGACTCCAAAACCAGATGTCAGGGTTTACAGACAGCCATAAAACAAAAGAGCCCCAAATTAGTTTTCCTTCATGTTCAAAGGTAGTCTTTACACCCTTTCAGCAAAATTCTGAAAACCACATAATTCTCTATAAACATTTCTACAAATATAAAGCATGTAATCTATAACAGTATTTCCTGTATACCTTTCCACAAGTTTACAGCAGACATTTTGTAAATCCCTCTTCCTCTGTAAATGTCTAAATCCCAGCAAACATCTGGCAGGACACCAAAAGTAAACCACTGTGCAAGTAGCAAGGGAGCTGGGGGCTACTCATACGAAGTACTCAAGTAATAGAGTATTCCCCACTGCCCACACACAAGACCGAAGTCCACTGCTGTTACTGCCATCACAGATGAGAAAAGGCAAGTCAGGAAAACCCATTTGTGTCATTACATGTCCAGTGGCCATCACTCAATGCCAACAAGCCAAAAATCAAAAGGAAGTACATTCACTGCTACTACTGATCAAAGATGTGGAAAGAGGAGGCTGTTTTGTTTCAGTCTTGCTAAACCTGAGTCGCCAAATACTTGCAATAAGATGATCTCTCAGACTCTTTCAGTGACAAGACCTGCACAGTCAGATGTATCTGAGTTGCCAACACAAAGATGGCAGGCAATAGGCTTTATGCTATTCTGTGTTTGCATGATTATAATTGTTTCTAGCCATCTCCAACTCACCAAGGCACATTGACTGTTGTGTCCAGGTTTAGAAATGAACTGTCCTTATAGTCCTGTCTCTCTCTGCCCTTATCTCTGGATAATCTCATCCATAAACAAAAACTGAAAACAGCCTGGCCTCTTTCCAGAAACTTTTTAAAGAGAGGCATGACAGAAATGAAATAATATTTCCATATGTACTGCTTATATTGTAAATAGTTTGCATCAACAAAATAAATCATCGTGAGAAGTCAACCTATTTTTCTACTGAGAAGGAAGTCAGACTGTCCCATTTGCAAAGGAGATTTTACAGCTGATTTAATATAATCTTCATTATCTGCTACAAACAAAGACCCAGATCTATTTAAACAAATTCCATGCAACATAATCTTGGCTCAGCTAGCCAAAGTACAGGATCTACTCAAACCTCAACTACAGCACATACAAGACACAATAACAATACATATTACAAAAGATAACCAAAACAAACTTCAACTTAGATTTCCTGAATATCCTGCAGATACCTATTCTGATTAATTTCAAAGTCTTTCAGATCACTCTTAAGTGTATAAAAGAAAAGAGAGGCATACAAAACAATTTAATTGAACTATCTGGCATACTGCTACATTAAATCAGCAACAAATTAGTAGACAACAAACTCCAAAGAAAAACACAGAAGAAAGCTTTACTTTACACTTGCATTCCTTAACTTAGGAAAATCAGAGAAAGAAAATTCATGGACTCTGCAGCAGTATTTTATTAAGTTAGGAAAATGATCAGAAGGTAATTTCAATTTGCATTTTTCAGATATTGAGAGAGGACTGTACTACAGACAAAAATGAGAAAAAAATTTGCATTAAAAAGTCTTTTATAACATAAGAAGTGTAGAATAAAGCAAAATATTTAAAGTTAGAAAAGATCCACACAGGATTTCAAAAAAAAGGTAAGAACAGGCAGCATGGGATGAATAATGAACTTGCTCATAAAAAAGGTTATGTTTCTGCCTTGACTATGCCAGCAATTACTCAGTGTAAACCTAATGAAAACCTTATAAGTTGCAATGGTAAATTAAAAAAAAAATCAACTCCCACATATCATTGATTCAATTACCTTTTGTCTTATATCAAAGGAGTTCACCATTGTCTCTGCAAAATTCTGCAACTAGTTCTCACAGAAATAGTTCTCACAGAAATATTAGTATCTTTCAATAGTAATGAAACTGGCTATTATTCAAGTGATGACCTACTTTCTCCTTTCCAAGAACTGTAAGATTTTTTTAAAATCAATTCTTTAGGAAACACAAAACAATCTAGTCTACTCACTTTCCAGAATCAAACTCTGTGATGTTGGTAAACCTCACATACAAAATCCAAGTACGTTAATGACTGCCAAACTAGGAAGAAAAGTACTCTGGTGACTACATTTTGGACCTAAAATAACAAAGACATAATTCTATCATTATGAAATTACATAGAAGAAGCAGACTTCCCAATTAATTTTACCATTTGTACACACCTCAAAATGAGGCCTAAATCTAACAAAAGTTAGTGTCAGAAAAAACCCCAACAAAGTAAATAAAGCAGACCAGAAGTGTGCCCTAAAGAAAGTGTTCTAAGTCACTAAGCCAGTCAGAGCTATGATGGCTATTTACATAGTGCATTACAAAAAAAAAAAAAAAAAAAAGCAGAATATATGAAGAAACTGCCTGCTGTCTTAAAGGCACTGAGACACTTAGGCCTCTTTAATACGAAGTTTTCACCTTATCTGAAGTTATTCACCTGAAAATACCAACTGAGAATTACTACATGATTTTGGGTCAATCTCAACGAAGTATTATGAATAAGAGGGGGTTAAATCTACTTAATAAGATTTTTTTCAAGTATTCCTAATATTTACAATTTTTCAATCTATGACTAAATATTCCTAGATTGACAGAAAATTGAAGTGCTTTCTATCAAAAATTCAACACAACAAAGTACATTCAAAGTATTTAATAGAAAAAATAGTACATTATGATCTTGATAAACACACACAAACTTTATGTAAGCATAGCTATGAATTTAGAACCAAACCATTGCAAGAATTGTATCTTTATTCTGTGTGTTACATTATTTTCTAATCTTTGAGATACAAATCATTCTTTGCCAGCTAATATTAAAGGTTTAAAAAAAGTATATTTATCAGTCAATGGAAGCAGAAGAAAGATGGCAGAACTATGGCACTTCCCTTCCATTGGCTAATTCTCAAACATATCCAAGTAGTAATTCCAGTACCAATTTCAATTCCATTTCTCAGAAAACATTATGAGCTTCTTGAAAAGACCAACTGAAATGGGCTAGGGCAACACCAAGCCCTAACTGATTTGTCTAGCATCACCCACAGCAATATCTTCCTATTTCTACACATAACCTCAACTACAGTCTATAATCAATTAATCTACCATATCTGAAAAATAGGTAACACTATTTACCTTAAATTCGTCTTTGCCACAGTACATCAGGCTTTAGGAAAAAAAAAAAGGAAGAAAACCCAACAAAACAGGACAAAGATGAAATTAACTGCAAAGCCCCACTGTCAGGAAACAAGGCAGGCCTACAAAGAAACTCATTTAGAGTTTTCATACAGTGAAGAGGATGTCTCAAAAGCAGTATTTTGAACAGGCACGCGATGGGGAGGGGGAGGAGTATATTTGAACTTACAATCTACAGATAGCCTTTTTCCCTCCTCAGAAGATGCACAATTAATATGACACCAGGCAGTTATGGCCCATTCCTATCCCACAAATTTTTAACATGCAGCTGTGAAAGCTTTACTATTCCCTTATAGTTACTTTAACATTAAGTATTTTTTTTATAACATAAAACATTACAGCCACAAAATAACAGAACCACACACAAAGTAAAATAGTTTGGCTTCCACTCAACACAAAGCTCTTCTCTCTCCTTTTTAATGCACCATCACAGCTGTGGTCACAGATAGAGAGGAGCAAGAGAGCAGGATTCCACACCTTATGAAACAAGTTACAAGTGACCTGTAACCAACAGACCAGGTCAGCTGGTCTTTGCTTGTTGAGTGCTGTAGAGAATATCAGCAGCAGTGAGTGAGAACAACTCACAAACCAAAGATCTGCAAAACAACCAGTTCAGAGGTGCTCGTTACCTATTCAAATGGAGCACCGTAATTACAGCCAAACTGCAAGATCCAGGTGTTCTCACTGTGAAATTGGTCTCAGACGTATTTAAGAGATTATTTCCATAAAAAGCCTTGTCCCAAATGTACTTCAACAGTGCAAGAGAAGCAAACCACCCTCCACATGCCATTGTGGGCCAGTCTGCTGTCCTGCCAGTCAACTCAAGAGGAGTTCTGCAGTTTGTTTGCCTATGCTTTCATTGTCTACTTTTATCTGTGTCTAAGTTACCTGGTTAAATTGAGGCTTTCATGACTCATTCTGATTCCAAAGCTAACACAGGACATGTAAACCTGCTAAGATAGTCCTAAGTACTAGTTCATTAAAATTTAGGAGTTTTGTAATGCGAAGAGTAAGAACAGATTCCATAAGCATTTATTTTATGTAGTCCATATCAAACATTTTCACACACTACTGATTTTTAATATATCTCTTGTCAATGCTATTCTACCTCACCGGAAGGTGACACATGCTATAATTAAGAAACTCACATATTTAGACCTCTGTAAATCTCATGGAAGCCCTTTGGACATTTTGCAAGTTTCATCCTACCCTTGATCTTAGTTCAATAAATTTAGGATACACAGTCTCTAATAAGGTAACTGTATAAGCTTCCCCAGTGGCAGAATATGGCTGCAGGCACTTGCCCTTTCCATGTCACATGTCAAGACAGCTGATAAGTGTACATATACAGCTCCAGGGCTTCCCAGAAATTATGCACACACTATTCAAGAAATCAGCCAGGCAAGAGCTAAACACCACTCCTAATTACTTGGTCCAGCCTACCTCTAGCCAAGAAAGAAGCTGTCGGCATCACCAAGCTCTTCTCATCTGCCATTATTCTTTCAGGGGGAATAAAGGAGCCCAACTCTTCCCAATTAAAACAAAACACATATCATAGGTGACATCTGAAAAAAATATGCCCAGGACTACAGTACCATCTGTTTCAAAAACCCCACGGGCTTTGCAAGAGATAGACTAATGAATCACCTTAGTGGGCAATAAGCAAGTTATATGTTCAGTAGGTGGGGTGATTTTTTTCCTACTAACAATAAAATACATTTACAACTAGATTATTAATATGAACACACAAACAGATCATGCTTTACAACAAAATGATTTTTTTTAATGCATTAAGACTGATTGATTGGATGGTATTTCCCAATCTGGCAACCTATGAAATTTTTCATGAATTACCTTTCCTAAGATATCAGTGAATATATATATTGATTTCTTCACAATAAATAGTCTACTATGATTACTCTAAACTCTAGATTGTAGGTTCTGTTTAAAACTTTTACATGAGTCACAACAGCATCTCTAGTTTTGAAAGTTCACTTTCTAATATCCCATCTATGTAGTAATAGTTGCAATACATTACATCACTGACATAATTATATTCTATTCAACATACAGCACACACCTTCTCCCAACCCCCAGCTGTGCTGCATTATTAATAAAGACATGAAAAACAACAGTTCCAGATAAAATCCTTCTAGTATGTCATAGATATATTCATGAATAATGGCAGTGGAACATCTTTGGAAGGTACTCTTCTTCAAGAAAAGATCACAAACCACTTGAGATTTACCATGGCTTACAAACAACTTCCAGTGATGACAATTCCACAATCTTCCTGGGAAATTTATTTCAGGTCTCATCCATACTTGTTCTTGGAAAATGCTCTTTTCTCCTAATGTCTACTAAGCTCCAATATGAATTCTTCCTCCTGCAACTTAAAAGTCATAATATCCTGGCACATCCTAAACGATGCGGAGAACGATTTTTTTTATCATATTTCCACATAACCAAAGGAATAAATCTAACTCTCTCAGCTTCATCCCCTGTGGTCATCTCATTTCAGGGGTTCCATACTGTTGTCTCCCTATCACAAAAGTTCCATACCTTCTTGGTGTTTTCTCAGGGGCAGCTCCTCAGAGCACTGCCTCTTTCTTCTTCACAAACCAGCCAACTGACTCCACCTCCCTTCTCAAGCAGCCACCCCACTCTTTTATAGCACTCTTCTTCTCATTGGTTACAGCTGTGGCCTGGTAAAGTCAGGCCTGTTCCTAATCTTTGATAATTGGCCTGGCTGCAACTCCTTAGAGGTAAGATTACTCTCTACACTATCTTTATTTTCTTATATTCTATCCCCCTACAATCCCCTCTGACTAAAACAAACCCCAGCATTTTTTAAGTTATCTGAGGTCATGAGAGGGAAGGGGAGGAGAAGGAAGAAATTCTTGTGATTAAGAAAACTGCCATTTTTAGTGATGAGTTCTCCATTTTTGAGAGAAATGAAGGTGTTCAGGAAATTGGAACAAAAATATTCAGAACATTTCTCAATTTAACAACCTAATCTATCAGTTGTTAAGAAAGCAATACCCAAGGAAATACAGTATCTTCCATTATATTGCCTGCATCGCTCCATGCACTATCAGGACTATTAGGAAGGAGAGTGAGTTCTCCAGTAAAAGCAACATGCTCAAGTAATTAAATACATGCCACTTCTGATCTACAGTAACAGTTTACACTGATGCTAGCGGGATTTAACAATTTTTGTACACATCATAAGTATTGCCAGTGATGTCTTCCAAATATGTGAATGATTTGATCTAATCTGGTTTCTGAATGGATTCTTAAAGCCCTATTTGTCATAGTTCAGTGCCCCTCATTAAGAATAGGTTTCTTTTTAACAATTTTGCATTGTTGTTTTGCACAACACAAAGCACACAACTTGTTGAATTGCTATCCTGCATCCAACCAAGCAATGCTGCAAAGAGAAACGTACTATTCTGAAGGGTATGGTTTGACTATGTTAGTCCTACTGGCAGAATACAAACTGAAAACAAAGATTCTGAAGAACAATTTTAAGTATAAACATGTGAAAAAAAAAAAGAAGGTTGCAGAAAAAAAAACCTGGGAAGATACCATCTTTAGATACAGTGCCTCACAAAAGATATTTCTGGTTGTAATAAACAAGACCTTAGAGCTGGCCTTCAATTTGTAGCATGAATTGTGCTAAACACCACATTTCTAGAACACAACTACATGTCAGATACCTCTTAGTAAAGGATGTAGTTTGTCCCCAGTCAAAAAGGAAAAAAAAAAAATCTTGCGTCTCTCAGTGGCCATTTTCTCCTTTTCATGTGTCAAACTCCACCCTACAGATGTACCTTTATTAAACTAATGACACAGCTGTGTTCACAACCATGAGGTGAAAAGACAGATGCAAATTACTGGACTCAAGCTCTCCCAGCAGACAGCCTCATGTATCAAAAGTCACAAACAGCAGTAAAATTTAGTTGATGTCTTATTAGAAGAAAAAGATAACTCCTCTAAAACTCTGCTGTCATCAAATAAAGAAAAAGGTTTGTTTGTGGGTAAATTTTTGCTTAAAGAAAATTCCAGAATTCCAGTGGAACCTGCCAATATAAGAATCCATGGCATTCAGCTACTTTAACAGGACATGCTCCTCATTCATTTCCACCACTGCTGCAATCCCTTCAGTGTCCTGTGGGTCTTTGCTTTAAATGAGGGCAGTCAGTGGCACAATATTATATGAAGGGTCAGTAGTTCTGAAATGCACTCACTCCCATTGCTCAGAAAGACAGCTGGACATAGTGACCTTCAGAACAAGGTTCGTATTTTTTCCCAGGCTTTGTGCAAGAAAAATAAACTCAGAATGGCAGGGAGCCCTCATAACTAGCTGAGGAAGCAGCCAGTGCCAATCTTACTGCAAAAAAACCTACTCCAAGTCAGACTGGAATAATAAATAACAACAAACAGCAAAGCAAAAGTAGTTTTGCTTCTCCATCCTGACAGCTGTTTAATATTAACTCAGTTTTGTGCCTGCTGACCAACAGCTGAAAAAATCTCTACTGGAGCAAAAATTTTCATCCAGCATGTCTGTCACACTCATGCACACACCTCTGAGTTGTCTGCAGTCTGATCAACACCTGACCCTCTTACAATTACTACTTACAGTTAAACACTACTTTGATGTATTTAATCTTTTTTCACCCATACTAGACCAGTGCTGTCACTGGAGATCCCAGCTGAACTCCTCAGTTTCCTCCACTGGTAAATGAACTTTAGTCCACTTCAGTCAACACAAGCTGTCCACTTAAAAGGTAGAGTCGTCTTACAAACTGAAAATAAATTTAGATCTATGATATATGACCAAAGCTGAAGCAGTAAATTTTCTGCAACTTCAAAACAAAACAAATTAATATTTAATGCAGATATATAAAAAGCACAAATGAAAACTGATTGTCAGAATCAGAACACAGGAATTATGTTGGCAGTAATGATAAAAAATGATAGCAAACAAGAAGGTTCTGAAGCATTACAATATGAAAATCTAAACCAGTAAATATAGGGCTGGTGTAATTATCAAACTATCTGCATTACATTATCTTGTGAAGAATAGTGTCTTAAGCACATAAAATGGTCACAAAATGAAAAGTGTAAGCACTAAAAACCATTATGTCATGTAGGACCTTGCTAACCTACATTTGCTAGGAATTCCACGTCATCAAGACCTAGGCAGTTTCACTGGTCACTTTTGTACACCACATTTCACACCTGATGTGTACTTAAATCAAACAGCTGCACTTATGTAACTTGCTTAGAACTTTGACTGAAAAGGAGTATCAGTATTTATGGTTACAAAGTAGGGTTTGTATTTTTATTCCTATACAAGCAGCATTTAGCCACACTTGATCAGGTATTCTGTACAACACATTAGGTACCAGGTTAAAAACCGGTGATGCACCATCTTGTTTTATACAGTAGAGCAGTACCCTCCTGTGCAGAACACCCAATCCCATTCATTCACAAATGTACTCTGTTGCCTGCAAAGAGCATCTCCCAGTTTCTTCCAGTAACTACAGTGACTAATTATCCAGCTGAGCAGAAGAGGCAGTGATGACCCTTTTATGCTCTCTGAAAAGACTCAGAGGAAGAAGCATCAATCCACAGAACATAACAGTAAAGAACAAGGACATGCAAGGTGTTAGTACTACAAGAGAAGTGAAGATAATGATTTGGGAGAGAGTATGTGGAAAAGAACAGAAATAGTGCCTGTTTGGGAGCTTACTGGTCTAATAATTACACACAGAAAAGCTATTCTAAAACAAACTGTAAGACTGCTACATTCAAGACTGCCAAAAAGAAATAAAACGCCAGCATGCCTGTAGAAGGTAAATTTGATACTCTTCTGCCAGGCTCCCCTTCTTCTGTCATGTGCCTTTTAGTTTAAGACCTCCACCTCAAATGCCCCCAGAGGATCCTGCTTCCCTTACACCTTTAGGTGGGACAGTTCTGGAGATGAACTGAAGTTCACACAAACATGATTTCTGCATAATAACACTGTACAGAACTCGAGATTGCAGACACTGGAAGGCAAGTGGTGAATGAAGCAATTTAAAGAGTTTTTTCATTTATGCTGCCTACAGCCACAGGTGAAAGCAGCCCAAAGAGCAGAGCTTAATTCCCAAAACCAGCTGTGCTACCAAACTCGTGGTTAGGCTGGCATTACTCAAAACTCTAATTTCAGTGGAGTTCTGCCTTGTCCTCAGAGAGGCATACCCAGCAGAGGCACAGGTATCAAATTTTACTTGTTAAAAATCAAGTTCTTGGCAAATGTCAGTACTTTTATGAAGACAACACAACACACATCTCTGAGAGACTGCCACACTTGCAGACTCCTGCCTATGAACAGCCAAGAGTCAAAATAACCCACTATCTCTTCTACATGTAACCTGCAAGCCAGTGTCCCCACTCTCACCATTATCATACTGGAAGTCAAAAAAAGAGCAATGCTGGTCAGAGCTACAGAGTTTCCCTGTCATGAAAGATTAGCACAAGAGAAATCAAGAATGGTAAAAAAAGGAAAGAGTATTTCTGGACTGAAAAAAAAAACAAAACCAAAACACAAAAAAGAATTTGAAACCTTGAAGCATTACCAGTATAACTGTCCATTACAGCTCTCTTTCCTGACCCACTCTTAAAATAAATATATAAATAACCAAACTCCAAAGGAGTCAAATAACAAAGTTCTTTCTATGCCCCATGCTGTCATTCCCAGCATTCTTAACTCTGCACCTATGAAGCAGGACTGTCAGCATTTCATCACGTCTTGTCAACATCTTGTACCGATTCACACCTATTTTTCATATGCTTATTTCTTACTTTCAGGCTCTGAAGTGAGAGGGATGATGATAGGACACAACATGCATAAGAGTACAGTCCAACCATGTCTACAATACTGGATGCAGTAACAACTGAAAAATCCAGCACCTGTATCCAAAGTTATTACTGCCTTACCTATAGATATTAACTAAATATGGAAACAAAACAACTTTCCCTTGAGTATACAAAATTTATTTCCAGAAGCAAATACTACAGCGTTCAGTTCTTCTCTGCTTCTCGTTCCCCCTCAACCCCCAACTCTTCTGCATGGATTGAAGAACCTTCCAAAACTGTCCATCTTTTTTCATCAGATTATGAGGACAAGTATAGCTGGCCGAGGCTTGCCACTCATTCTGAATGAATAACAGAACCATGCAACTTGTATCTGTGGGGATCAACTTCAGTAACAAATTACACGCCCCCTAAGTCTTTCACCTTTACTGGGCAGTCAGAAATAACACTTGCAATAAAGATGAAATTAAAATATTATATGTGACAGTATTATTTCAATAAAATGTCACTTCTCTTGTATTGAACTAAGAAGCAACAAACTTTTGATCTCCTTTTGCAAAAGGCATTTCTTTGTTGCAACAGCAAGAACTAGTGCCAACAACTGTTTATAAAAGTTTCAGAACAGAAAATAAAATTACTTTCACCAAGAACAGTCAACCACTGGGTAAATGCACCTTCAGACTATCATTTAGCAACCTGAACTTTTGGTTAAAGTTTTCTAGGACGCAATAATAGAAAGTTATGTGCATTGGGAAGGGCATGTTTACCTTTCAATCGAGCTGGATATCAGCCCGTAACAGTTTCACTTACTGGGACTCAAGTATGTCAGTTGTTTTTCACATATCAGACGGTTTGGATTTTCACATTCATAGTCAGTTGCCTGTTTCCGAAACTCTTCTCGAGTATGAGCTGAGTAAAAAAGCAAAATTATTTTACTCCACCCAGTCCCTGTAGGCTTTCCTCTGCAATGTCCCTCTGCCCTCCAGCACACTACTTGTGATACACTCAAGTACTGGAAATGAGACTCCAGCTTTCAGAGGCTAGTATTAAAAACAATGCACAGTGCAGCTTGATCCTAAAAGAGTCTGTGGAGGAAAAAAACCCATATTCTACTCTAAAGATGAACACTGATCTCATCAGTGATGAGAAGTCTCAAAGCCTCCACACCTCAAGGTGAAGACAGCCTTCTGAGCTTTGGGTCTTGTAAAAGAATGATTACCCTTTCAAGGTCTTATATTGAATTATATTAATCTCTGTCAGATTTCAGTCCACAACTTCTTCCCCCTCTCCTGCTCTATAGACAATTCCTTCTGCTCTAATTAGCTTGAGGTGTCTTGTTTAACAAAATCATTTCAAAGGCAATGTTTTAATCACACTGTGAATAGAGACATACACTCCAACAGCCTCTTGCATGCAGCTGTTCAGATTTCCATTAACTGCTTTATGGTCCTTCCTCCAACCTCCTAAGCTGAAAGCTTCAACATTTACAATAGTAAACAAACCAACAAAATAAAAACCCCACCTAAGCAGGCAACTAAATGGGACTGTGAAGAAACATGCTATTCCCCATGTTGTTTGCTATCTCAGCTGAAGCTGGGAGAAATAGCAAGGATTGACAGTACTCCCATCCTGGCTCAGTTTAGCATATTTTGAGCTAACTCAGCTGTTTTTATAAAGACTAAAGCCAAGAAGTATTCATGGAGCTTTCCACAGGCTCTGCTATCAAATGCAATACAATGCATTGGCTCTGCAGTCTGGAAATGGGGAACACAGACTACCCAAGAAATTACGCAGGAACACTGCTTCACTTACTGCCTGTGTTGTGTTACAAACTGGATGTCTTTAAAAAAAACCCCAGAAAATCTCTAAGACATGAACAACTAAGGGGTGCTATTCGAAAGACGCTGCAATTCAAGTTCTACAAACTACAACCCAGTTACTTCAGAAATAAAGTATGGTTAAAAAGTCCAAACTCTAGATTTTCATTAAGCAACTAAGATGTTCTGTTTGCACCCTCACAGATGCCAAAGAGCCAAGACTATTTAACAAGTTTCCTAAAGTTGGGATATAGTTCCAAATCACAGCGGGGATGATCTGTCAACCTCCTGCCTCCCACTAGTAATAATATTTTTTCTGAATTTTTAGAGATTCAGCTCAGTGATCTAAAGCAGCAGAAAGTTTTTCTTTGTGTGGGCAAAAGGGAAGGACAGTCTTTGTGCAGGAAGGGAACTCCCTGAAGTGGCTCACCACTGGGTGGGGAAAATAGCAGAGCAAGACAAAAGAAGTGACATCTCAGGCCTGGAGAAGGGAAGAGGTGGGTCCATCCTTTTCAGCACTCTACAACCATCAGATTCATCTTCCTGCAATGGAGACTTGTAAACAGAAAGGAAACTGGGATGCTCCTATAAAATACTCTTAAGTTTTGCTTGAATTCTTGAGCAGAATGTCAACTTCTGGCCTCTCAAACAAAGCAGGCAGATCTACAGACATGAAGTTCACTGTAAAAAAAGAGTACTTTGGATATGTGGTATGGGAAGATGTCCCCTGTGGCTTTCACCATCCTTAAAGAAACTTAATTCTGATAGCTGCTATGGGACATAGAGATTCACATATATTTTTTTTTCCTTCAATAAAATATACTCTGCATCATTTAAGCTTTCTTCTTTTATTATTTAATTCCAGCTTTTAATCCAGAACTGGACACCTGCCTTGCTGGAATTATTTACACATTTAATTTTTTTAAGCAAATCACCCTTTAAAGGGAGCTTGGACTAATCTGACATATCTAGGGTGTTTTCCATTCCCCAAAGATAACTAATCCAGCTTTAGCAGCTTTTCAGACAAGCCATTTCATTCATATCTAAGAGTTTAGAAGCTGGAACACACTATCATTTAAGGTACGGAAGCTGATCTTGTCAAGTAGCAGGCTCAAGGAGGAAGCTGAACCTGCAGGATCTGGAGGACTCTTTGACCTGGCTCAAGCACTAGGAGAGAGACCACATGATTTCACGTAGCTGCATAATGATTTAGGCAAACAATGCAGATTACAGGGGAAAAACCCCATATGCTCATGTTTTATGACTATGGAAAGGGAAAAATTAAGTCTTTCAACTTTACTGCCTTCATACCCCTTCTACAGCAACAGTGATCTTAGCCTATTGAAAGTGAACAGTGTCTAGGAATACTGATGGAAGGAGAGAAAAGTTTACAAAAGCAAGACTAAGATAAAGATATAACACTGCTGGAACAACTGTATACAGAGACATTCTTCTGTATGAAATTTATTAAAACTTAATGCTGTTATTTATAAGAAAAGAAAATACTAACCACAATTCAGCAAAAGCCACATGAATAGTAGAGGGTAAAGCTTGATGAGGAACAGCAGAAAAAAAACAGGAAAAGAACCTCCAAAAACTGTTAGAAAATGCACTTTGAACTGAGAAAACCACATTCAAACGTGAGAAAAGAGAAGGGTCAAAAAGAACAGCTATGACTTTCACATTCGTTAGACTGAGACTTTAGGTTCATATTTTATGACTAGATAATACTGAAGTTCTCTTTAAGTATGCAGGTGATAAATGAGTCATCAAAACAAGATTAAAATTATCTTGCTAGATGAGAAACATCTTGCTTTGCTGTGTTATGCTAAGTTCTCTGATTTTCACAGATAACACAGAGCAGCTGAGGTAGGATAGGAACTCTGAAAATTTGGTCTAACTTCTCCAGATCAAAGCAGGGTCAGCTAGAGGAGACTGCTCAGGTTTGTATCTAGCTGGTTTTCAGTGTGTCCACAGTCTCACTGTGGGCAACCTATGCCCATGCCAAATCATCCTCACAGCAAAAAAAAACCCCTACAAATCAAAACAAAACAGGCAAGCAACGAGATAAAAAAAAAAAAAAAAAAGAAATAACCAAGAAACTCCACCCTTCTTTCTTCTGTTTTAAAGGTAATTTATTTTGTGTCTTGTCATTGAATACAACTGAGAAGGGTTCGAGGCTCTTTTTTTCCATTCCCTCTCCCCAGTCAGGTACTTATTAAATAGGATTCCCCCAAAAGCTTTCTCTTCTCCAAACTAATGCACTGAAGCAAATCAGAAGTGAATATCCTCTTTTAACTGTGCACTCCAATCTTTGGTATCACCCCATGCAGCACACTTCATGAACCCATGTACCCTGACTAATGACAGAGTTTACTTGCTGTTCCCACACCCTGTGCCTCTCAGCCCTGGAAAGAGTTCAAATGATGTTAAATAATAAAAGTATTTTAAAAACTGTATTTTTTCCTCATACAGATGCATTATGAGCTTCAGCTCTAAGGAAACCACACTCAGAAAAAGCAAGTTTCTTAATGAGTTATAGTGCTAATGAGAGACAAGTCACAGCTATTCTGGCTTTTACTTTTCTTCCTAGTACTTTTAACTGCTCTACACAGTACCAAATAAGGAATTATAACTCTTCCATACACTGACTGAACACTAGAAAACCCTTTTTGCTAATAAAAGTGTTTACTAAGGAACATGCATAGATGTGCCATGCGAACCCACCCCATGTGCACAAACAAGCATGCCAGCAAAATTTAACTACAGGCTGATCTGACACTTGCTTCTGTGCCTGGAATGATGGCACTCGTAACCACCAGTGGGGTACCTCACAAGTGCAATGGACATGCAAGACCAGGACTCAAGCTTCTGATACACAGACAGTGATACACAGTCCAAAAAAGAGGGGATACAAAATTCATCAAAATCAGATAAATTTTGTATTGGTACTTTTTTTGCAAGGTGGTGGGAAGAGGAGGCTTCCAATACCTGACCACATTTTTAATCTACATTCATGATTTGTAGTATTATGCCAAGTATTTATGTTAAAATACTAATAAACTCTAATATATCTGTTCCTTGCTCTTAAGAGCTGATATATATTGATCATATGTACAAGAAACATATACTAAAGCCTTCAAAATAATTTCATAGATTCATTCATTGCAGACAATGTAAAAACATTATCTTGCACTTAAACTTCAGTTTAAGAAACAAAATTCACTTTAGATTTTATGTACATCAGCTTATGAGCTCAGTTTTTCTGTTTTCAACTTGATTTTCAGTATTCTATTTGATTTGTTTCATTTTTTTTTTTTTAAATAAGAGCAAAATTTTTAGAAGCAGCTGAACTGACTGCATATTTACTACAACAAATGCACACTGCCAGTATTTACTGCAGTAAGCAACTTCAGGGTACAGCAGGGGTGGAAAAACAAAACAAAACCAGCTGTGATCTCATTAGCCAAGCTCATTATGTAAGACCTCATTAGGCACCATCCCACATTAATGTGAATAAACCCTATGGACCCTAATGGAAGTGGTCATACACAGAATTGTATCATCATATATAATCATATATAATCATATATAATCACTGGAGCACACTGTCAACTTAATAGTTGAAGTTCTAGGATCCATTTGGGTAAGAGCTCCACTGATGCACACTGCAAAATGCCCCTTTGCCTATTCACTGCAGTATGAGCAGGAGCTCAAATACAAACAGAAACCACACAGTAAGGGACAGGGCATGTGTTGCCCTAAACTGAAACTTGAAAACAATTTCAGCAATCTTCCATAAGTATGTTTTATGTTAGTATCATTTAGTACTTCTGCAACATGAGAAACAAACAGAATTTTATTTGGGGCTATTACATACAGGCTTCATCTTGGTTTCTCAATTTGTCTCTTTGCTTTGTAAAAAATTTACCCACTTTACAGTTTTGTATTAAGTTCTGAAATACAAACGAGCTGCAACTATATGAAGTTTAATAAACTTTTGGTAGTTCCACCTGACTTCAGGGATTTCCCCCCTTTCTCCATCAGCTTTGCCACATCAAAGATGAACTGCACTGCTATGTGCAAACTTTTACTAGTAGCTGAAGTGATGATCAGCTAATGCAGGCTCACTTTCAAGAATAACCTATCAGAATAAGAAAAATTTCCTAGATAAAGCTGTTCAACTTTTTAAGCAATTTTTCAAGATATTCCAGTATTTTAAGCTAGTGTTGTAGGGTTTTTTGACTGCACAATTTTGAAACAAGCATACAGCTTAGAAAGTTAAAAATATTCTCAGATTTCTCCTCTTCTGCAGCAATTTTCACTTTCTCATTAATTAGTTTGTGTTTGAGTGCTACAGTCCACAGTTCAGTGCTGCACTAGAATGGAGAAACCATTTCCATTAGAAACTTCAGTGTGCTGGGGCTTTTAACTACTTAAAAAGTAAAACTTAGGTGTTAAAATCTATAAAAAACCCCAGATATTTTTGATACAGTATTTTGCCATCCCTCCCCCTGCCCACACTGAGAAGAAAATTTCTTGGTCATCCAGATTCACTGAAATACTTCGTTTTGTATGAAATGCCATTTACAAAATAAAAATGCAACATGACAGCTATGACAAATTAAATTATATAGCAACAAAAGTATTTTTTGCATAATTATCCAAATTTTCAACATGACATTAAGAATACTTTATATGAACCTAAACATTTAACATGATTCCTGAGAAACCAGCTTGAACAAACACCTGAAAAAGACCATCTTTCCTTTGAAACACAAATGAAAATTTCTGCAGAGTTGATATGAGATGACTTCCAGATACCCACATGACAATACCAGTCTTCCAAGATGAACAGATAGAGATTTCAATAGTGTAAATTCATTTAACACAACTACACTAGTCTCCAAAAGATACATTTTGTACCTTTAACACACATTCATTCAGACAAAGGGACAACAGTACCTACTCAAGGAAGGACAAAATAAAACAGGCATAATAGGCACATATCAATAATAGAAACCTCAAACTTTTCAGTGATAAATTAAGATAGATTGTATCAAACAACTGTCACAAGATTACAAGTCATATTGTGGAGATTCAAGATGTAGAGAAGTATTAGCCATCAGCATTTCTTAATATTTGAATATATATATATACACATGTATATACATGTATCTATACATACATATATATATGCATGTGTGTGTGTGTGTGTGTGTGTGTATATATATATATATATAAAAGAAGAAGAACTAAACTATTAAAATTACCTTTTTCCCCCTTCTCTAGAATGAATATAAAATAGTCCAGGTAAGGATTTATACCTATTTACAAGACTTATTGTGAGCCTAGAAATCACCCACCAGCCAGCAGTGACTGAATTTCCCAAGGCTTTGGGTGACAAAGCTGACCATTAATGTTCACACTTCAAAGCTACACAATGATTTCCTCGAGGTCCCCAAGTGATATAGTATCTGAGAAGCCAACATCCCATTATATCACTTTAGTCCCTATTTTTATTTCCCTGTACCTCCACAAAGAAAAGATGGAAATATAAGTAGAAAAAATTTTAAAAATGTTCAAAACTTCTACATGAAACAGGAGATAAAGGCCATTAACTAAGCTGAATGCAAAAAAAAAAACCAAATCCCCAGCCAAAACCAAAACAAAACCACCAAAATCCAACAAACCAAACACCCTCATAAAGAAAGAAAAAAAGCTGTTTTGGAAAGTGGATTAGTGTTACAAAACCATTAAAAGTTTCTGCAGTTGCGGGGAAGTAAAGACACAACTTTTAAAAACATCCTTCCTTCTGTTATCCTCACAGAATTTTACTGTGAAAAATGAAGCACTTAATCATTGTCCATTTCCACGTAAATAGACCTAGCCTTGAGAAACAGAAGTGCATAACCTAATATCAAATACCATGAGTTACATTGAAATAATTCTGCCCAGGAATTATACCATACAATTCATTCAAAGCAGGTTTACAAGTTTATACTGACATACCTGCTCAGTGATGCACTACTTTTGAGATATGGTAGTACAAAACTACTCTCTTTTGGCCAGGGAGAAACTTCAGCAGACACACTTGCTCAGATCACTGAGAAACTTAGGAGATTCTTCTTTTGTAATGAACAAAAGTCCCTCATCAAGCAAATGGTATTAGATATACTTAGTACATGGGAGACATTTGATTCTGACAGTTAACATTTTCAGGGCAATTAAGAGCAAAGAATAAACACTCTGCTTGGAATGCATACGGCCCCTCAGACATCATTTGCTCAATACAAAGCGTAAACCCTAAAGATTAGACTTACTCTATTCCATGTCTTTTTCACTAAGTTATCAGAGACACATAATACGACAAAATAAGGAACAGAAATGTTCCTCTGATTTAATTTTAATGACAGGATTTAAAAAAAAACCCAACAAAGTAAAACTGGGAGAAAAGGACACCTACTCAACACTGCACTCACCTATGTCACCATGTACAACTAGGCAGTGACTGCCTTCCATGTAGAAAAGGATACAGTTCTCTTGTTGAATAATAATTTTAGTTTATATACTATGATTTTTGCTTTAAAATACATTTTGACATCTTCAACTAGAAAAGCCCTATAAGTTTAGAGCAGCCTCTAACAGTTGAAGTTGGATTGGTAGCACTTTCTTCTAAGAACTCATAGTTTAATGACAGGGTCATCAGGAGGCACAAGTAACTTACTTGTCTTAAGAGCAGAGGAACGAAGATAAAGGAGGTTATCATAGGAACATTCCATCTACTTGGCATACAATGTCATGCTAAGAGACCACCACTTGCAAGAGCAGAAAACACATGCCATAAGATGAGAAGGGTTGTGGATACCACAGTGAAAATGCTCAGCTTACTGACATCAGTGTTTACACACAGAGGTTTGTTGCAGTGAGCAGCAAGTTACACCACTCCACCATACAAGTTCAATATTGAACAATCCACACATGGCATCAGAAAGTGTGACTCATGACTGTCCTCCAGTCACACCGGTTTTCAAAGTGGGAGGCATGGAGCAGGTTGCCAGCAACTGCGAGAGCACAGAAATCAATGGTTTGTACACACGTATGCACAGAAACAGCCTCAGTTTAAATAATTTTCCAGCATAAATCCTTTGCAAGAAAATGCAATTACACAAATGCTCACTAAAAAAAAAAAAAATTTAAAAAATCAAGTGTTAGTTAGCTCAAAACAAACAAACTAAAAAACCCTCCAGCTTGCTGAATCAGTGCAAGCGTCAAATGGTATCAGAAGTGATAGAGCTCTGATTCACATTTACAGAGAAAAAAGCTGCACTGCTTCAGCCCTTCCAGCATCCTACCATCTGTTTCAACCTTCTTCCAGAGCCACTCACCCTGCAAATAAGTTGACAGAAGAAAACATGACTCTGCCGGAGTCAATTCAGTTCAGTCGGCATCTTCCCTTAAATCCACGTTTTATGGGAAGTTTAATTTGCCTGCCTGAGCTGAAGCAGCTCAGGTGCAGACATGTTCCTTCCTGCCACCTGCCCAGCAAGGCCCAAGAGGAAAAGGAGCACCCAGAGGCAACTCACAGTAGCAACATAGCTGAGGTCATCAGCCAGTTCCTCTCTGGAACTCATGATCTTGTGCATCCACATGAGATTTGCCATTTAATGACAATACATTTATTTCACAAATCCTGCTGTGTTAAATGTGTCACTCAGGCCCCATTTTGCTTTCCTGTAACCTACAGAAACAAGACCCTAAATGACCATGAGCATAAAAGGCTCTTATTTCTTTTCAAAATGTATACCTAGCTAAGTGCAGCAAGCATGAAATATGTTAGTTCTGCCTCTATTGCACAAATAAAGAACTTTACACACATGTAAATACAATGGTTCAACTGGCTACACACTGCAACAGATCTGCCCTTCAGTTACAGATGCTATCCTTGCTCTGTGGAGAGGTAATTTGTTTTCTAAGCTTTAAATGCAGCTACCTTGATAAATGAGTGCTAAGTAGTTTGGAAAAATACACATCTCTGTGTACTGGTGCAAGGCAAAGAAAAAAACCAAAATGTAACACAAAGCCAAATGTACAAGAAAAAAGAAGAAACAGCTAAATAACTCAAGGTTAGGGTTAGAAAAAAGTTCCAAGGTAAAGTAACATACCCAAATTTCAAAGACAAATTCAGTAATTTGTGGTGTCTCATCTTGAACAAGTTAAAATAGGCATAGTTTTTAAGAACAGCTCAGCACAGCATCCCTCTTAGGACCCATAAGTGCTTGCAATCATTCAAATTACATTTAATAAACAAGTTACAGAAATACAACTGCTTGTTATTTGCAATCTCTTCCTTTGGAAAGGGAGGGAAGCAGGACTTATAAATATTTTACCTGCTTGAAAACTCAGGGTTTGTTGTTTTTCTTTTAAGCAAATTCTGGCTTATCTCTTTGAAAATGAAAAAGAACAGTGAAATGATAAAAGGAAGAAGTGGTGATGCACTTGGAGTATATGAGAGATAAAAGTCAACAGAGAGAAGGGAATAAAACCAGCTGAAAGCAGGAGCTGGAAAAAGTAGGCAGGAAAAAAGCACAAAAGCATAAATATAAAGAAAGAAAGATTACAAAGGCATGACTCAATGTCAAAAGCTATACAGGTCAAGATGTGTGACATACATTTGCTTTTGGAGACATAGGATTTGCTACTCTGAGAAATGTATTTCTTCCCTGAAGAGTATTCCAAAGCACATGAGATACAGCTCTGGATGTACGGATATCAAAAGTAAAATAGAAGGGAGGGAAATCACACTGAAGGAACAAACAAAGCCAAAGTATAAAGGACATGCCAGCATGTTTATGTTAGCACGATGCTTTCCAAGGAATTAGCTGTCAAAGTAATCTTTCCTACTTCCCCCCTTCCCAGCCTGTAACCAGGGAATTACCTGAACCATGAGTACCCATTTGCAGGTTTCCAAAACCAAAGGGAACAAAATAATTTATTTTCACTGTAGCAAAAAAAGAACAAACATTGCCAAGAACATACAGGTCCCGTTCCTCTTCAATGGCAGTCTGACCTTATGTTTCAGGGCACACGTTCATTTACAAACCATTTGCTCCACAGGTACATAAAGGATTGAAAGACATTTCTGTCATATTCAATAAATGGCTGGTTAATGAGGAACACCATAATCAAATCAGCCAACAATGGCAGTGACACTTAACACTCAGGATGTTATCACTGATCAATACACACTACTATGAACAGACAAAAGTAGAAACTGCTTGAAAGTAACACTCTTCAGTAAGACACTCCCCTCTTTCTAACAACATTAACAAACCCCTGCAGTCTAACTATCACAGACATACTGAACACCATTCTCACAGTCTTTAGACTGGGGTTTTAATTCTCCTTCAGAGGATGAGTAATGATTTTTCAATGCAAGGGCTTTCTAAAGACCAAAATCTACCTTATCATTATAAAAATGAAATACCATTGTCACCTTCTACTTTGATTTTCCTTAGAAGTGCAAGTGATACAAGAGTGACTCAAGACCGGTACACAGAGAATTTATATAGTTCTGTTATATAAAGTCCAAGATTCCTCCCTGCTTCAAGACTGCCAGTAAGAGTAAGCATGAAAATCCTTGACTAAAAATCTTGTCAATCACAGATGGTTACACTGCAAATATTCTCAAATACTCGATGGAAGTTGCAGAATTCAACTCTGGTAGAGCATGTAGCTCACAGTAGTGATGAAATCAGAACGTGATGAACAGCTAGCAGCTCATCCTGTTTTAGAAGTTCTGAATCGAGCAGCTGCAAAGAAAATTTATCTCTGAAAGATCAAAGTGTTAAAACATATAAATAAATTGCAAATGGTGGCTTAATGAATCAGTTTTACAGTCCTGATTACAAAACATTATACGTTCAATGTTCTGGTATCTGCAGAAGTCCAGCAGGCTTCAGAGGCTGTGCTGAAGGTGATGAGACTGCACACAGACAGAAGTGTCAGCCCACATAGAAAAGCTTTCCAAAAGCTTAATCATAGCAAAGAGCAGAGAGTAGCACCCAGTCCTAATGCAATACTATCACACTATTAAAGGTTACACCTTTAATACCCATTTAAAACCAGGAAAGTAAACACACTTGCAGTGTGGATACCATCATTGTCTGTGTTACTTCAACTACTCAAATGATACTTAAGCTGCTTCATAATGTCTGCAGGAGAATTCACATTTAATAAATCCCTAAAGTAACCTGGAGCCCACTAATGACAATTCATCTACTGAGCTCACATATACATTTAGCCACTGGTTACCTCCTGAGCATTTTTACCTTTACTGCTACCACTATTGTTAAGATGATCTGCATTTAACAGGCACAATTTAGGGTTTGTTAATGTCCTTATCTTCTGGCTTGAAGACACCAAGTAACGAATGACCTTTGGTTTTCAACTGTACTGCTT
Source organism: Agelaius tricolor (assembly GCF_023055355.1). Taxonomy (NCBI): domain Eukaryota; kingdom Metazoa; phylum Chordata; class Aves; order Passeriformes; family Icteridae; genus Agelaius; species Agelaius tricolor. The sequence goes on from NW_027269261.1 coordinate 54,137,548, forward strand.
AGCAAAACAATTTCTGGAGGCAGCATTGAAGCTTAGTTATACATAATAGTTCTTATTGCAGAAAAAAAGTAATTTGAAGATATTTTACTGCCACAAGTCAAACCACAATAATTTAAAGCAGGTAAAGGAGCACTACTAACCCTTCACGATAACTCAATTATTCTTATGGGAAGTATTTTAGCAGTAAAAGTAAGTAAATAAAAGTTACACAATATTGCTCACATCAAGTGCCTAATTCTTTACTGCCATGTGTAGTTAACTACTACAACATAAGAGCAAAAATCAGTATATTTGATTTGCTGTCACTGTGTGTTCACTTTATATAGATGAAAAGGATTCCAGAGCTACAGAGAAAAAGGCCCTAGAAGGATGCCAGAAGCTTACCTAAAAAAAAAAAAATACGGCCAAAACCTCCAAAGCAAATGTAGCTTCAACTAAGACTAAACTCCCATACAAGTTATCACAAAGAGAAAGTAATGCTGTTACCTAGTGGTGGAAAGTTAGGTACATGCAAAATTCTTCAGCTCTTTTTTTTTCTCCTCACTTCAAATTCTCATTTACAAGCTATTAAGAAGATATCAAGAGAAAAAAAATAATCATGCCCAATTAATAAACTTAGGAAAAATACTGCTTTTCTTGCCTTCAGTTCTGTGACAAAGGGTCAGTATTTTTCTATGTACCAGTTTTGATTCTCAGAGCAATTGACAGATGAGGAGCCTCATAATTTCCTGGTCATCCCAAACCTGCTGTTTTACACTCCTCTTTCAACACCAGCAAGTGCTGGAAACCTGTGGTATAAAAGCAACTGCAACTTTAATTCTCATTAGTTTTCCTCAGAGTATGGTAACCCAAACTGTATTGTGCACCCCTCAGCATCTTATCAGATGGTATTTTCAATTATATAGATCAATATTGGTGGAATTCTCCCAAATAAAAACGTTAGTGTTGCTTTCAGCCAGAAAATAAATATCTAGAGGAGGACAAGGGATATATGAAGACTTTAAAGTCACTTACTCAAATGCAAAGAAGAGTCCACTGGTGACCAAGATGAGAACAAGAGTCAGGTAGAAGACTCCAGTCTGTCGAGCCATCATGATCCTCCCATTGCAGAAGAATTTGTTTCTTCCAGGAAAAACCTCCCATTTTCTCTTGGGAACTGATTTCTTTTTCTTATGGGGAGACTCCATGGGAGACGAAGAGCTGTGTGTGCTGATCTGACTGTATTCACAGTCTTTCATGGGCCCACTACCACCTCCAGGAGTCATCAAGAAAGAGTAAAATGTGGGGAGAACCCCACCAAAAATATATACAAATATATATGTGCAAATATTCTTCTGACCAAGAGAGCCCTCTCCACCAGCCCCAGTTAATAAAAAAAGCAAATAAAACGATGAAAAGTCTGCTACCAGACTAGCAATAGGTGTATCATGCAAACACCACTTAACTCTTCAGAAACCAAAGCTGTCATATCAGAAACGCTTGAGAGGGATCCTTCCTTCCTCCACCAGTTATAAAACAGCCACGTAGGACAATCCTTTTAAAAACAACTTATCACAAAACAGGACAAAAAGAAAAAAAAGAAAGTAATGATAAATCAGTTAGGCTCTCAAAAAAAAAAAAATCAGTCTTTTTACATCAAGTTTATTTTCAAATGGGAAGGTTTTTTCCTTCCCACGCACACCCTGAGAATTTTCTCCGAGGGTCAGAAGGTTGGTCAAGGCAAGTTTTAGCAATCGAGTCTATCATTCATAGAGATTTGTTATAATCCTCCTTTGCGCAGCAGATTCCACTGCTAAAAATGACCATTCCTAAGACGTTCCCTCGAGAGACACGCGAAACAAATCATTAAGGGGGAGGGGAGAGAAAAAAAAAAAAAGAAAAAGAAAAAAGAAAAAAGGCAAGTAAGGAACCAGGCTGCAACTCCAGCTTCCGAAGAACACTTGAAGCTCTCCTCTTCCCGAAGCCGCAGTCCAGCGGGAAGCGGCCGCCGCTCCGCGCAGACCGAGGGGCGCAGCGCTCCCCTGTCACCGCTCCACAGCAGGGGATTCTCCCGAGCCCGGGGCAGCCCGGGGCACGGCCGCTCGCCGACAGACACCAGCGCTTCGGGAGCGGGTCCTCCTCATCCTCCCTGCCCGCGCCTCCCCTACACAACAGGTCCCCGCCGCCGCCTCATGCTCCCCAGCGCCTCGGCCCCGCGGCAGGGAGAGTGGGAGGCAAGGGACACGGAGGCTTCTCCGCCGCTAGATCTCTGCCAGCACTTCTCCCTCCCCGCACCATCCTCGCCGCCCGGCTCAGCGCCGCCGCTCGCACCCCGCCCCGCCGCAGGCTCTCGCCCACGGCCCGCGGTGGTGCCGGGCCCCCCCCCGCATCCCGCCCCCTCCCCTGGCGCACGGGAGCGGCTCCCCGCCGGCGTCCCCGGCTTCGCTGTGCTCCGGCCCCGCAGCAAGGTGAGAAAAACGCCCGGCTTCCCCTTTCGCGAACCGGAAAGCTGCGAGTTTCTCTTCACCCTTCTTTACGAGCCTCTATCCAGGTTTCCCCCCGGCAGCCAGACCCCGAAGCAGCAGCTGCCACCACCTCTTCATTTTCAGGGGGAGGCGGTAACCACCGCAGCGCCGGCCGCCCGCCCGTCCGCCCGCCCGCGGGAGGAGCCGGCGGGGGACGGGACCACACAGGCGCGCACCCTCCGCCGCTCTCGGCCGGTCGGTCACTCAGCCGCTTCTCGGCGACAGGGCAGCAGGTCCCTCGCACCAGCCGGCCCGGCCCGGCCCTCTCCCCGGCCACTGGAGCGCGGTGACTGCACTAACTCTTCTCCATCGCCACCTCCCCGCAGGTAGCCGCCCGCCGGCCGGGCTGGAAGCGCAGGGCAGCGAGCCGGGCAGCGGGTGTCCGCGCTGGAGCCCCGCTCCCACTGCCGCCGCCTCCCGCTCAGCCGAGCCGTCCCCGACCCACGCTCCGCTGAGCCGCGAGCGGTGTGTGCCGCCAGCCCCGGGCGGCAGCCGCGTCCTGCCCCGCTCCCACTGCCGGGCCGAGGGCGGGCAAGTCCCGCCAGCGAACGGTGGACACGGAGAAGCCCCGCCCGTGCGGCCCGACCTAGCGGGATCAGCCCCCGCCCCGTGCGGGCTTGGACACGGCGCCCAAGACACGCCCCTCCGCCCGCCGGGAGTTGTAGTTTCGCTCAGTTGTAGTTTTGCCGCCGGAGGCGGGACGGCGTCGCACGGGACTACAAGCCCCAGCATGCCTTCCGAGCCGTCCTGGCGGGGCGGGGCCGGGCCGGGCTGAGCTGCACCGGCGGCTCTCGGCGGGCGGAGACTCTCCCCGGCCTACCCCGCATCCGTCGCCCCATGCACTGCCCCGCTTTTCCCCGGGCAGCCGTACGTGCCCTCCCCCGCCGCGGAGGACCGCGTCCGAGTTTGTCATTCAGTCAGGCCGGAAGGCCGGCGCTGGAACCCTCAATCCGTCCCGTCGGGAGCCGCGTCGCCCCGCTGCGTTCCGGGGCAGCCGGTGTAACTCAGAGGTGGTTCCTCTCCTCTCCCTCTCCTCTCCCCCCCGCCCGAAGCGCTCGGCTGGCCCTGCTTCTCCTGCGTGCCAGTGCTTCCCTGCTTCAGCGGCGGCATCCACATGCTCCATTCTTGTGTTGGAATCACAGAGACAGCTAGGTTGGAAAAGACCTTTGAGATCATCATGTCCAACGTATGAAGTAACACCATCTTGTCAACTGGACTATGGCACTAAGTGCCACATCCAGTCTTACCTTAAAAACACTTCTAGGGATGGTGACTCCACCACCTCCATGGGCAGTCCATTCCAATGTTCAGTCACCCTTCCTGTGAAGAGCTTCTTCCAAATGTCCAACCTAAACTTCCCTTGGGGCAGCTTAAGACTGTGTCCTCGTGTCCTATTGCTGGTTGCCTGAGAGAAGAGACCAACCTCTATCTGGCTAGAAACTCCTTTCAGGTTTTTGTAGGGAGTGATAAGGTCTCCCCTGAGCCTCCTCTTTTCCAGGCTAAACAACTCTATTTCCCTCAGCCACTTCTCCTAGGACTTGTGTTCCAGACCAGCCTTGTTGCCCTTCTCCTTACATGCTCCTGATCTCAGCATCCTTCCTAAACTAAGGGGCCCAGAACTGGACACAGCACTCAAGGTGCTTCCTCACCAGTGCCAAGTACAGGGGAAGAATGACCTCTCTGCTCCTGCTGGCCACACTATTCCTGATGCAGGCCAGGATGGACATTGGGGCACACTGCTGGAAGTACAAGGTTTGTCCACCAATGCTGACATATTCATACAGACCCTCATTGTGTCCTGACTGCCCATCCCAGGAAGTACTGCGCATCCTGGAAAGGTATGAGCCACAAAGGGAAAGCTTTCCTATAAATGCCATCCTGCACCAAGGCCTTCTCTCACATGGGCACTGGTGCAGGGGTGCCTGCAGAAAGCCCAGGGAGGCTCCCCACAATTAAGGCAGAACCACTCTCAGAGCTGCTTGCTGTTGTTTTTGCCTTGTACGTTCTCCATATGCATCCAAAGAGGAGATATGGAGCTGGTGACAGGTCTGGAGCACCTTATGACGAGCAATTAAAGGAGCAGGGGTTGTTTAGCCTGGAGAAAAGGGGGCTTGGGGAGAGTTCACTGCTCTCTATTACTACCTGAAAGGAGGTTGTAGCCGGGTGGGGTTGGTCTCTTCTTCTAAGTAACAAGCAACAGGACAAAAGGAAATGCCTCAAGTTATGCCAGGGAAGGTTTAGAGTGGATATTAGGAGAAATTCTACACTAGGAGTATAGTCAAGCATTGGAACAGGCTGCCCAGGGAAGTGATAGAATAACCACCGATATGGTGCTTTGGCACATGGTGGATTTAGCAGTGCCAGGTTTACAGGTGAACTCAACGATCTTAAAGCTCTTTTCCAAACTAAATTATTGTATAATTTTATGTTAGCACTGGCATAAACTAGTGCTAACAAAGATTCATTTTGATTCATCTTTTACAGTTTTGCAATTTACTAGCAGAGCTGTGTAAGCTATAGAGAATGAACTAGTTTGGGACATGCAGTAGGAATCAATACAGTTCAAAAAAGCCACAAGCAAACTGAGCAAACTTTTGTAAAAAGCTGGGGAAAAAAAAGTTGGTTACAATCACCTGCATCTCTCATGGCTGAATGTTGTCCTAGGAGAGACAGCAAAAACACGTAAGGATGCAGCTGAGTTCTCAGGCAATGTGTTTGCTGTTTTCATAATTTAATTTTGAATTTTGAAATGGAATATTTATCCCTTTAATACAATAAGCTAATTCTTTATCCATAAATAGTGCCTGATAACAAAGGGACCATGGAACAGACTGACCAACACTGGGTAACTTCCCCACACTGGGTAACTTCCCCTTCCTTGGAGGAAATGAATTACTTTGGTAACCAAATTACACACAGAGTAGCCTGGTAGACACTCTCCTGGTGATTCTACAATCCATTTTATTGATACACAGAAATAATTTTGGCAATGTTAATGACACATGGGAAAAATATGGGGGGGTTGTCTCCCTCTGCAAGGTGTAAAGAGGTAGGCCTTTGGCAGCAGGATGTAAAAATAGTTTCTGATATCATCTCTCATGAAAATGCATTGGCAGCCGTTTTCCACACATATAATAGATGCTGCTACATTATTCCTTCCCATCTCTCCTCCTCCTCTTGTAGTGCCTGTTGTCAGCAGTTTGCCTGCGATCTCATAACTTAGATATCACAGCATTTTTTATTCTTTGAAATGGTCTTTATAAACAGCTAATAACTTTTCTTTCTTTCTTAATGAATACAGCACCTATGTATTCAGAAGGCTGCTGACAGATTTTTTTTGGTTCACTGACAAGCATTTTTAGTCTTCATCAGGTTTCTATTAGCATATTGCTGGAGCTCTGTCTTCAGTGCTTTGACAATATTAATGACTGTATCATGTCAAATGGCACTGTTCTCTCCTGAGATTACGGAATGTTTTAGACATTCACAAATAGAGCTAATGGTTTATGCAAAAATGTCATTGTTGACTTATCTTCACAGGTAGCACTCAGGCTAATTTCAGAAACACTCTTCAAAAGCGAAACACTTGTAAACAATACCAGCACCTCATTCAAACTGCTGTCTCATGCCACAGTATTTCCTTGGGTTTTAAGGCATTGTAGTTGAGAAGTCAACCTCAGGCATATTAACTGAGAGAAATATGTAAAGGAATTTGAGGAGTGCTGGGAAGAATAATTCTAAAAGTCAAACTCAGAAAAAAACCACACTTTTATTTTCAATAGTGAATCTATTTTGATTCTACCAGGATCATCCAGTCCTACTCATTGTACTTTTCATGATAGCCTATTTTAGTCCCTAATCAGTACTAGTATTGCATTGGAATTTAAAGTGTTATCCTTAAAATAAAATATGTAACTGTTATCTTTAAAATAAAAGAGATGTTATATCTTTTATATCAATACCTCTTTGAAGTTTTTTTCAAAACAATTTGAAAACTCCCCTACAAAAGGCACTAAATATCAATATTTCATGTGATTCGACATTATTCCTCAAAGTATTTATTGTTAATTCACATTAATGAAAATTGGTTTGAGGCACTAAATAGTTGAAATCTGACAGTAGGTAGGACAAATATTCTCCTTTCAAAAAACTTTGTAGGTTCATGTGTTGCAGTATGTGCTCTTCCGATTTCTTAGCTGTGACTCAGGTTGATCTCATGCAAAAGATGAATATGATGCAGCAATGTTACCTAGCTTAAAAGAAACCAAGACAGACCATCTTTCTGTTAGGCAAATGCTGCTGAAAATTCCTGTCTCTTACCCTGTCTACAGTGTGGAGGTGTCACAAGGGCAAGTCTTGAAACAACAGGGAAGATAATTTGCTCTGATGACATGTCACCTTACATTTATAGAATATCTGTTAGCATGCTTCATGGCAGAATCTGCTTGAATGTGTTGGAAGCAGTATCAGGAAAAGTATTTAATTGATTGAATAAACACAAAGTAGCAAACTTCAGCATTTTGGACATAAGTCTCTGTACACCATATATCCAGCACTGCCAAATTGCTTTTTGCTTCCAATCAGAAAAGGGGGCTTATATAAACAAATATGTAAAACACTTGAGGTGTCAAATACTGAACTGAAAGTCCTGCTATTCTTACAGATGGAAAGTAAGTTAGGCACTGCTGTGGACACAATTTCCAGGCACATTTTAGACACCCTTCACAATTATTTTTGAAAAATAAATGAAAAAAAAATTCAAACAAAGTAGCAATAATACTATTGCCATGCAAGACACTGACAGTGTCTTGCACATTCCATACTTGCTGAATGCTACAGTACATCATACATGCCAGTTTACAATGTTAAGAGCAAATAATCCTTAGAGTTTTCTACAATATACCTGGTTTTCTAACCAAACATTTCTCTCCTTTTTCTGTGCTGTTTTTCAGAAGTTACCTCTCCCTGCCATCATTTTAGAGTCTTACCAACTATTTATTTTGTGAAAATACTTAATTGCTTTGAAAAAGGTTTCGTGCAAACTAGAAATATTACATTTCATAGGTAGTGGCAGGAACAGAGAGTGAGAATGCACATCAGAATCTCTCTAAATAAAAAATAAGAGTTTTTTAGGTCCAAAAAGCTGTTAAGTATCTCTTAAGTCTTGCTTTTGAAAGACCAAGATGGCTGTATTATTGTACAGCTTTCTAACAGAGTGCAACATATATTACTTCTCTGCAGTGTTGAGTTTAGAAGGCAAGATGAAGTAACAGAGCTTTTTCATTGCAAGTTCTGGAGACCAGAATCAATTTTGTATTTACATTTATCCACTGCATGTTGAAACCATATCTCTTGATTGGGGTGGTTTGGTTTTTTTTTTCCCTGTTTCAAAGCATTAGAAACACAGCTGTTTTTAAGTTAAAAATCTGAAATTGCCTAATCATATAAAGTCTGGAATCTTTTGGTAGTTTTTCAACTTCTGACTTTGGCCTTCTACCATACAATTTCATTGCTTTGGATAGAAATCAGAATCGATGGATATTTTAATTTATTCCAGCAGAATAAAATGAGAATTCTCCTTAAAATGCTGTTAAAATCCAGAAGTTTTTGGAATTGGCCATGCTTCCCTGATCAATGACTGTTTCCAAAGATGAAGGCAGATAGCCTCAAAATCTTACAATTTCAACTGAAAAAATAAAGACGAGCATTGCATGAAGTTGTCAGTTTAAGCCTATTGAACATTTTGTCTTGCTCTAAATTGACTGAAGGGAAAAAAAATGTTTTTTCATTCTGTGCGACTGACACAGAACATGAGCCAACCAAAAGAAATGGCCAAGAAAGTACAGTTACATGAGGAAAACCCCCATGTTTTCCAGTGTTACCAGTCAAATCAAAAGTTCCCTCACTGGAGCCAGGAAATAATTTTCCTTAATCTCCCATCATGTGTTAGTAGAGTACACTGCACAAAGAGTGGAGTGAATTACAGTTTGTTTGATGCTTTGCTGCCTGTGAAGAGCCTTGTAGATGCAGAACAGCATCATTTATTAAGTCAGTACTGTACAGAAATTTCCAGTATACTAATCCCACTTCATCAAGCCAAAAAAAAAAATTAAAATTTTTTTTTTTTTAGGAATATGTATAGGAAATGAACGTAGCACTTCAGAGAAATAAACAAATGATCCTATCTGTACTCTTTACCACACACCTGCTTTTCAGTTTCTGGGAGTTTTCTGGCTGTTTTCAACTCCCTACTGTTGAGCCAGGTCTCATTCTTTACGTTCTGCACAATTGATGTAAAGACAAGTGTCAGTGGGGGCAGTGGATGAAGCAAGCTGGATTTCCTCTTCCCACTGTGGCTGATGGGAGCCTGCCCACAGGCTGACCAGGGGCCAGCTGGCTGCCACCACATGGCAAAAGTGAAGTGACAAAAGATGGGTGAGTGCTGAGCAGAGCTCGCAGCTCACCAGCACCAGGGGAGGACAGCCTCTCTCGCTCCACATTTCCTTGTGCCTGAACCTGCAGTGAAGGGTGGCTGTTGGCCTGTCCTCTCCTCAGATCCTTCCACCCTCTCCCTTGCAGACTCACCACAGCTTATCAGATGTTTTGCAGAGCTGTCTTGGTAAAGAATATCAGCAGAATTCAAAAAAAACCCAAATTATTTACTTTTTTCCTTTTTCAGGAAGTTAATTTTCTGCTGTTTTAACATGCTGAAATGACTTGGCAAAGGACATGACAAAGCATGACAAAGGACTGCAGCAAGGGAGGGGCAGGAACAGAATGCCCAAGGAAAGGGAAGTGAAAGAATAAAGAGCTTTCCTCTTTAAAAAAATATCTATTATATAAACTTGAAATATATATAAAGTAAAGGGGCAGAGAGTAGGACTGTAGACAGCAGCTGGATTGGTCTAGGCTGCCACTGAACTTCAGGCTCAACCAGATGTACTCATGGAGGCATTCCAGAGGATGCAAGAGCTGGCAAAACATGAGGAACAAGACACAGCTTAAAGACAGAAAAGGAAGGGAGAGCAGGACCTTGTATCCCTTAGTGATGGGCTGTTAGAGCAGCCAGCTCATCATGACGTGCCCAGGGTGGTAGTACATCACACCCAAGAACTTTAAAAAGTGTTGGCATCAACTTCCCTTTTTTCATTGATTTTCTAGAAATTTTTAAAAAATATAGTTAAACTTGAAACCTCTTCTCTCTTTTCCATTCAGCTGAGCAAGTTTCAACTTACTCTCTGTGAAGAGAAGTCCGACTGATACTTAAAACAATTGCCTAAGTCTGTTCCCATAGGAAACAAAACAAAGAACACACCTACAAAGGGTCACACAATTAAAAGGATGGTGTCAACTACAATTACTTTAATTAACTAATTAATGTAGTAAAAATGTTTTGATACTGTTCTTTAACTAGTATCTCCTCTTTAAAAAATATCCCTTTTACAGGTTTTCTTTTTCCCCTCCTGTTTCCTGCTTGAGGCTATAGAAGGAACTGTACTTCTGGTTGACAAAACAGAAGCAAATACACTCCAGTTTATCTCATCTACAACCTTTTTTGCCCCTCTCTGTGTATATTTCCTTGTGCCTCTTCCTTCTCTTCTCTGCTGCCTCAGTAAACACCCACTCACAGTACTGTGGGAAAGTAGGAACTTATGCTTTGCTGTGGAGTGCAAGAAAGTGACTCCATCCAGCTTATGTGGGAGCATGACACTCATTTTGAGAAAAGCCTTCTTCATAATATAGTTGTGGGCTGTTTAACTGTTTTGGACTACACATTTTGAGCATTTGCAGAAGCATTTACATCCACTGCTGTCAGTGGAACACATCCATGATGTCTTATATGGAGTAACACAAAATACAGAGAAGGTTTTCTGGAGGAAATCAGACAATTAGAGAATTCTGTGAATCTCAGAAAGGCCTACCTGCATCATTAAACACTTAACTAGGCCATCTCAAAATGGAGCTAACTGCTTGTGAAAATCTCTCCATTGTCACATTCAGCATCATTAACAGGGAAAATTTAGTGTTATGTAGTTGCCTCTTGAGCCTTTCTTTTCTTTCCCTTCTCTGCCTTCCACTTGGTTTTGGGTCTATTTGAGACCTGTCTCCCCTCACTGTAAATACTTTATCTCAGCAAACAGCAATGTTGGTCTTAGGTTTCATACCAACCCCTCTTTCCCACCTTCTTAACATAAAACAATGAGTAAAAACAATAAGGGAGAACAGGTAATTTTACACCTCTCAGAGCTATTGTTTTCAGAAGAATAAGCCAGGACTGCTGCTCAGGGGTGCAGCACTGCAATGATTGAATTAATTTCAAATTTGGAAAGCCTGAGTTCCTTCCCTTCCCCCTCACCAAATAGGATAACAAAAATTAGTTCATTTACTTGGTAATTTATACTCTGTGGAATCTGAATATTCAATGAGCTCTGTATACAAAAGACTAGATATGACTCATGAATCATATGGCTGACAAGACTGCAGTAAGAAAGGAAGTCTGACAATTAACAGAAATGTGATACTGATCATACACAAATGTGGTCAGAGGCATAATACAAAAACATTTTTCTTCTATTTTTGTTCATGTATTTACTATAGTGATCATTCTGATATTTCTGTGAACACTTAAATGGATGGACTTTGCTCACAAGTGTGTGCCCGACTAGGTATGTGTTTATGGAAGCAGAGTTTTAGCAATTACTTCTGCTACTAGTACAACATCTTCTGATGGAAATCTGACTTTCACTCAATAAATGCATAGTCCATATTGAAACCAACATAATGGCTCACTTTTAAGTGTTCTTGGAAGTTTGTCTTCTTCAAATATGTCTATGTGGGTGTCATTAGACCTATTTCTATTTTTTCCTGTAAGATTTATTAATCTTAATTATTTTAACCAATAATTATTCTTTAAAAAATTCAAGAACTTCTTATAAGAAAAGCTAGGGGACTATTTGGATGGTCAAGAGAATGTTTTGGCCAAGGTTCTGAGAATGATTGTAAATTCTTTAGAACATATGCTTTTTACAACATAATAGGAGAACAAGCTTATAAACCTGATTTTTGTAGAGTTAGTTTAACTCTAGTGGTAATCTATTAGCGTTCATCTAAATTAATTCTGATGAGCACATGGCAGTCTGGAGTATAATTACATTTTAAACCAATAAAACTGTAACCAGCAAATCTAGGAAAACTATTCAGAATTCTAAAGAAAATTATTCATGCAATAAATAATATTCAAAGATTAGTCTTGGAGGCATTCTGAATTGGTATGTTTTATTTGATTAAGAGAACTGTAGGTACAGAATACCAGAGGGAATAAAACAGGAAAAAATTAATATTGATATACAAATATAAATATTTGTATGCAAAAATGTATTAAGTGGGGTTTCATATAGAAGAATGAAGTCTTCTTCCATGAGGACTGAGAGTCCTTCATGTAAACAGCATCAGCCCTTGATGCCTCAGAGATGGTGAATACTTGCTAAAGTTGATGGCTGAATCTTCAGGTGGCTACTCAGAGTTGAGGACTGGGGACAGAGGACATCAGCAGGGGAAAAGCCTGGCATTCACTTCCTGTGGGAGAAACTGCAGATGGACTTTTAGGGACACCATACTCAGAAAGAACACCTTGTGAAGGGAAATAATCTTTAAAAACTTGCCTTTTTTTTTTTTTTTTTTTTCCCCACTTGAGAAGATAACTACAATTAGGAAGATTTCTTCCACAGAGGAACTCTAACAAAAAGCAAATTACTGGTGGCATGAAGGGGCAGCTCATGGGGATTTATGAGAACTCAATTTAACTTCCCGTTTTTTTGTGATTCTCTTCATCCAAGCCATCTGGCGCAGAGCAGCTTTTGGCACACAGGTCAAAGCTAGGGCTTTCCTAGCGGACTGGCTCCACTAGGAGAGCAGCCCTAGCTGGGCTGGCTTTCTTCACATTCACAGAGCTTATTTTAGTGCAAAATCCATCCCACGCTGGCTTTATCTGCGTGCCACAGCCCTGGCTGTCATGCATTATGCACGAGGCTCAGCAATTGTCTGCTCCAGCCGCAGTCCCTAAGCACAGCACGTGTCTCACGATAAGCCTAGAGCACACCTGTCACCTTTGTGCAGCCTACACTACAAACACACCCCACCCCTTGTTATTTTGCTTTGCTTGCTGGCTGCCACTCTGCCTGCTCCTGGTGCAACAGCTCAAGAAATCATGACAGCATCTCAGGCCTCTCCTCAGCCTGCCTGAGCCAGATAAACCAACTCTAGATATCACATCTCAATACCTTGCAAGAACTTCTAGAGTTATATGAAATACATTTTTTTTTTCAATAACTTCATAACTTATGAGGTTTTGCATCTTGAAGACTATCATTCCCTGTGGCATCATGCTGTGGTCTGTATTTGGAACAAGCAGCAGATAATCAAAAGCTCTGTGCATGCCAGATGCCTGTCTCAGAGTTAGCACCTGCCATTCAGCAGGAACTGGCATTCTGGGCAGCCATGCATATTCAGGAGGCATCTAGTACAGATGAGCTTCAGCAAATCCAAGGGTCTGTTTTCAGTCAAAGTCATATCTTCAAAGCCATTCTCCACAGCTTATATCCCTACATAATTAATCTTCAGCAACATTGAAAATATTGATAGCTCTTGCCCAGTCTGGACTCCCCCATTGCCAGGAACAAAAGACAGGATTTACATTCCCACAGGATGTGTCTATGCAATTCTTACAACTACACTGAAGAGAAAAAATATCAGTCATTGTCAGCTCTCTACTCTTCCAGAGTGGGTAGCTGGCACTCTCTCCCCCACTGCAGAACCTCAGCTTCTGCAAAGCTGGAGAACTTGTGTTTATTTCAGGCATTGCTGTCTTTTTATCTTGGATGAAGTGTCCATACCCAGCCAACCTGCACACATGCTGGGTTGTGAGGGACTCTGCACTCAGCTTGTTGACCATGTGGACTGCCAGGATTCATGGAATGTCAATTTTCCAGATTCTGTGAGAATCCCTATGAGTGGATACATTCCACACCATCTCTGTATGCAGGGTTTGGTGTGGTGAATCCTTCAATGTGGAATAGCCTGGTAAAATGATGTCCTTCAGTCTGAGTATATCTATTTCAGCCTCTAGGCAATTCTGAGCCCTGGGATGGTAGGCAAACAACACAGCCTCACAAGCACCACCTGGGTCTGTAGGACAAGAAAGGCATTACTTTAATGAATGTTCATTCCAACCAGTGCTTACAGGGCATAATTGTTCTCTTCATACATATCCAAAAAAAATATACTCATTTATTTCCTTCCTTTGCACCTCCTCAAGAAGAAAAATACAAGTTTCCTCTCTATACAAAAAGACAAAAAAAAAGACAAAAAAAAAAAAAAAAGAAATCAATCCTCCCACTTCCTTTTTCCACCTCCTTCCAAACTCATGAAAACCACCAGTTTATCTCTCCTCTCCACCAACCTACCGGAAGGATACAGCTCCCCATCTTCTTACAGTTGGTAAGATTAGCTCCTCCCCTGCCTCTGAGGAGTTGGAATGCTCTTTTTGAAGGTCAGTGATCAGGCCTGTATCTTGAAAGGTTCACACAAAAAAAAAAAAAACCAAACTCTTTTGGGCAGATCAACTGTTTCTCACTGCTTTGTTCCTGCTCCATATCCCCACTAGGCAGAGGCAACCCACATTCCCTACTATCCCTCTCCAGGAGGCCAGCCATGGAGCTGAGATGAAGGAGGAAAACACCTGCCTTCAAACACCTCACTCAAAATGGATGGCAAGCAGAAAACTTTAAATAAAAACATGTTGTACAATACATGTAGATCTAAGTACTTCTCACAAGTAGAAGAGCTCATCATAATTAACCCCCTTGACTTAAAGAAACCCAGGTGCTTATGTCTTAAGTCTCCATCTAGTGTTGCTATGCAGAGACCACTTCAGAAAATAAAGACTAGATTTGGCCACCATGGATAAGGGATGCTCAGGCTGGAAGCTGCTTGGGCTAGTTCTGTTGCTTGGTGGGCTGACAGAACCCACGTGGCTCCTCCTTGGATGGGGTTTTACAGGGTGAGAGTCACTGTTAAAAGGGGAAGGTGCCAAAAGAGGTTTTGAAGAAACGCTCCATGGTATATGACTAGCAGCCAAAGCCAGCAGCAGTGCAGAAGCATGTCCTCTATAACATCCAAATTTCTTACACCAGGAGTGAGAGGACATCACTACTGCATGGCTTGAAGACAGACATACAGCTGGGGGGGAAATAACTCTCTCATGCTAGCTGAGGATTCAAACCAAGTTTTTATTACAATGGCATACAATTTCCTGTTTTGAAGGAAATTTTCACGTTTCCTTCAAAAGAGGAAGGAATTCACTGGAGTGACAAAAGATGTTGTCTAGATCTTGAAAAATGCAATTAAAATATAAAATTCAAAGAGAAATGGAATGATTTCTGAAAATATGAAAATAAGAATACGCTTTTGAAAATACTCGCTTTGAGAGAGCATACTTTTTTTTCAGTAATAATTAGAATGGGAATACTAATTTTAAATGGTAAGGATTTTGAATTTTGAATATTAACACACTCTTTTGAGCTTTAATTTAAAAGTTGGTACAATTTATAATTTTGTAAGTAAAAAGAAAAGTTCCTTCCATCCTTAGGAATGCTATTACTTTGTATTATTCTTTATATAATAAACTGTTTGAGATTAATTGTATCAATGAAACACATTACATTGTTGTTTTAACATTTGGGAAAGCAAAATAAATTGTATTGACCAACAAAGATCTCCTTAAAATCAGAGACAGCTTAGCTCACTGGAAGAACACTGAGAAATTGTGCTGGTAGCTGCCAATGTTTCGGAAGGCCTGCTGTATCCAGTGGTAATGATGTACTGCTTGGAATGAACACAAATTAGATCACAGCATACATCATAGGGATCCATCATCTGCATGGCCAAATGCCACTTTTATGCCCTCCAAAAGCATTTGCTGTCAGATCATTTTGTCATGTCTTTGTCCACGCACATGTCACAACCCTGGTGTTTATAAAGTTCAGAATTATACTTTTATTTTCTGTCAAAAATGAAACTAGGAAGACTCTTCAGTTGCTGCTTTTTTGACTGCTTCATATCAGACAGGAATACCCTTTTTTGTCAGTTCAAGGGATCACAATTCTTCACCCACCTGAAGAGGAAGTGAGAAAAGAAAAGAGAGAGCAAGGGAGCTTTCCTCCACTCCTGTAAGTTTCTGTGGCTTCTTCAGAGCTGAAAACATTTTAACTGTCAGATGTTAATCAGAAACTCTAGGCTGCTTAGTGGCATCTGTGCTCCTGGTTCTACCAAGTTGATCTTCCAGGTTCAGTTGATCTTTCATGTCCTCCAGGGCCTCATGTACCATGTAACAGGGCAAACCATCCATGTTTACCCACTGGGACATTAGGTTTAACAAAATCTGTATGATATACATCCATGCAACATACATGCACGGGTACAAACTCCATATCCCCCCACACAGACAGAGCAGTGACCCCATCTGACCTTCCAACCTGTCAGCTTTTCATGGGGCTGATAAAGCACCCTTGTGAGCTACCTCCTGACCCAAGGGTTTATGATAAGATCAGAGCCATAGTTTAAACCAGGTATCAATCCTGACATAAGCAAGAATACTCATACTTTCAGTTCAGTGAATGTGACAGAGTGTTCTTAAATGCAGTATTCCCATTTCTTTCTCTAGTCCTCTCATTTCTAGAGAACCAAAAGTGCCATCCAATGAACACAGAAGGAGATGAGTAGTCAGCTGTTAGCTTGAAGTTCTATTTTGGCTCTAAAATCAAAGGTCTCTTTAAAGCCTAATAGAATTATAGACTCAAGTCTACCATTAATAGCATGTATGGCGCCAGTGTAACAAGAAATGGAAATACATTGCCCAAGAAGGATTTATGAAGTCCAGTAATTCATGTTAGAGTTTCCACAACATAGTGATTCTCAAAAAGTCTCAGGTCCAACTTACTAACAGTGCTCAGTTAGACATTGATCCTTTAATGAATGAGTGCACTTTACTGATTTTATTTTGGCAAAGTTTCAAGTATGGAAGCAAGAGAGAAAGAGAGAGAAAGAAAAAGTGCAGTAAAATATTCAGCGATATTTCTAATCTGCTTTGTATGTGGTGGTTTTAGGATATTAATTTAATCTTTCCATCATCCTGGATGAACTACTATGGAGCCCGCAAATTTCTGAAAAAATGCACAATTTTTAATATTGAGTTCAGCAGATTATATAAAAAATAGAGGTGAAGAAGCAAATATCAGATTTAAGGATCATTTCAATAACAGGCTTTATTTCAGGTCCATAATACACATAATCTATAAAAATAATGCATAAAAAATATTAGTTAGCCTATTTTTGACCATTTGTGTCTCTGTAGTGCTATTCCAAGTGAGCTTACTGATTTTTTTTTTTAAACAGTGTACATTTAGTTTTAATGGTTCGGCTCTTCTTCAGTCATCAATAGGGAGCCTTGTTACCATGGTGACAGACAGATGGATTAATGTGATGTTTAGGGAGATACAGTAGTGCCAAATTTTGATATATATGGTAAGCCGTAATGCACTGCATACACATGGGGGCATGCATGCAGAAAAATTCAGGAACAGTCTCCCATATGCACAGAGTGTCTTGACACAATATTCCCACTATCTTCTGCCAGAAAGTGGCCATCTATCTCCCACGTTATGCTCTTGAAAAATACCCACCCTGTTGGAGTCACAGACTCCAGTTGCTCTGGAAACTTAAACTGAATGTGTGACGAGGCCTGTTGGAAAGGGCCGTGTTCGACACCTGACGTGTTGGCTGCATGTACTAGGCCATGAAGCTCCGGTCATCGGGCAGTGACTGCCTATAATCCACTCCTTGCAATGCAGCCTGACATCCTCAGCTGACACCTTTCCATTTGCCTGCTTGCTTTATTCACTGCAGGTCTCGTTAATGAGAAAGAAATGTGAGATACATAAAAATCTTTGGGTTTTTACAGAGCACAAACAGGTTATGTGTGGAGTAATCCTTCTTAAAACTTTCATACTTCCTTTACTTTTTAACCTTTAATGACCTGCACCTTCCTCACCCATCTCACTCCCTTCCCCAGAGCTGCTAATGAGCTTTCCTGTTTTCAAAGTATTAGATTAGCGGTTCATGTCTCGCAAACACCCTCAGACGGAGATGAAATTAATACAGGAAGAAAATGTGTGACAGTCATGCTATGAATTCCTGTCATTCAGACTGTGAATCCCCCATGCTCACAGAACTAGGAAATTATGCTAATTGCATAGTTTTATTTTATTATATTTTACTTTATTTGCTGTCCAACCTTTGAATCATTCTGTCCTTGCCAAACATCTTCAGTGCAGAAACATATCATAAGATGCTACTGAAAAGTCAAGTAATTTTAAAAGACAATTTGACCTGCCAAGTAAAATTCTGGCACAAACTTGGTGCTCTTAAAAATAGTTTAGATGTGAAATCAGAAGTGCTTTATCCAGAGCACAATATTAATTTATGTAACAAGACTAATTTAATTAGAAATGTTTTCCATCCATCTACACAAAGTGATAATTATAATTCATCAGGAACCTAGCCTAATACCAGCTCTCCTTCCAGGCCTTTTTAGATTGTAATATTAAACTATACCAATTAAGCTCTGTGAATGACTGTGAAAAGGGCCTTTGGATATAATTGCACTGAAGCCAATTAGGAAAAATATACATCTCATATTCCTGACAATTAATTCTACAGTTGGCTTTCTCAGCAGGTGACATACTACTGGCATACACAAGACAAATTTATAGTGGCCACCTCCCCACAATAAAGGAAATGCCAGTCCAATTTCTTCCTCTGCAGCACACAGCACTGTTGAGGGTGCCCAGACTGGTGTCACTGGCCATATGAGCATGGGGTGGGGCATGGGGTGGGGCATGGGGTGGGCACAGTAGTGTTCCCACAGGTACACGCAGCAGCTTCTGAGGGACCCTCTGCTGCCCAGTGTGTGCCAGCAGCACCCCCCTCCCACCCTGCAGCCACAATGGTGTGGGGGCTTCCATGAGAGCCAAGCTTGAAGTTACCCTTGCCTATGAACAGAATTCTAGAGGAGTCAAACCAGACACCCAGGTCTTGGTGCAACCTCCTTCCCAAAGCAGGCTCAAGCTGTATGCTCAGAGCAACTCACTCACAGCTTTATCCTCATGAAATCTTCCTTGAAAAGAAACTGTACAATCTCTCCAGGCAGTCTGATCTCAGCCTGACTCTTTGTGGGAACCTGTTTGAGTTACCAAAAAAGTCATCTCCTAGAGCCACAGCAGGACAACTCTGTCTATGGGACTGTCTCTGAGAGAGGCCTCCTTTGTCTTGCCAACCATAATTTTGGAAGTTTCCAATTCTGGCCCCGTAGGCCAGGAGCAGATTTTCTGTAGAAATCCTGCTCCCAGGCTGCCACCCAGCAGAACCTGGTCAGATGGTCTGGTGGTTCAGGATTCCTGCTACTACCTCAGGCTGCAGCATTCCAGTAAGAGTGGCTGAGACACAAGTACCAGGCCATGCTGTAGTGACACCATGGAAATAATAATTAATTTTGCTGTTTTTTTTTTTTTTTTTATTTAGTCAGAAACACTTTTTTCTCCTGGACAACAGTAGAGGTTTTTCTAAAATGGTACAGCAAAGTAACTATTAAAAGTTCTATAATGAAATATAACATACTAAGACCACTAAAGATGTAGTATCCAGTGAAATGAAAAAGAAAAACAAACTTGTAAATATATTTTCTAGGTCACTAAAGACAGTGGAAATACCACAGGAATTGGGAAGGAATCTGTGATTTTCCTCTCTAGTAAATGTGGGCAAAGCCAAACAGATATGGGCATATTTCACTTCCCAAGAGAGAGTATTACAAACATGAGCAGGTAATAAAACATATAATTTTGTAAAGGATAAGAACAGAAAACAAATAGATACAGACATATGAAAGAAGACCCTACTTAAGAGTTCTCATATCTGCAGCCTCACCTGAATTCCGTCCAAGGCATGTGACAGCCTTTAAATGTTATCAACAGCTCTGAAATCTGTAGTGTGCCTCTGACCAGCCATAATGTCATCATCCCCAAATGCTAATTTGGGATTTATAACTGGGACTCTGGCCAGATTGCCAACAGGACTTTTGCCATTTACTGAAACGTGGCCAAGCTGTGGCCATAACAAACAGTGCTGCTGTGGTGTCTCTGCAGCATGCCTGCACCCTCAGTCTTGTCCAAAGTTATGCCTCACATGTGCTCCTGAATACCCAAATGTAGAAGTGAAATTAAGGAAGAGTGCTGCATTTTCTGCAGAAGCAAGCTGCAGTTTAGAAAAGCATCTCTGGGGCTGGGGTAGGTGGCTGGAAATCTGGAGATCCAGCCTCTCAGCTCCTGCCTTTGCTGGAGAACCACAGCAAAACTTTGTGCAAAATGATTAATCTCCTTATCACCTCCAAAACAAAAAGTACCCCTCCATAAGTAGATGAAGCCAGCTCAACCAGTATTTTTTATGTGTCTTTTGATTCTCCAGTGCAAGGCTCTTCTTACAATTGTGAGTACATTTGACAAATGAGCTCTGCCTTTTGTGAGTATTTCTGTAATTAAAGCCTACACATCTCTATTCAGTGACCAGATTTTTGCTGCGGTGAGACAAGAGATCTGAGGACAGACTCTCGACATGGGCATTTCAGCCACCAGATCCTTTGGAGATGCACAACAGTAACCAGCTAATTATAAAAACAGAGGTTTCTGCAGAAACCAAATCATAGCTGCAGAGCACTTTAATTTCTTGTCCAATCGACTCGAAAATTGTTTGGAAATATGTAACTGGTTTCTTCATGCCCCTGCCTGTACACAGTGCTGATGCTGCATGGTGCTTTCAGGAATATCAAAGCTGCCATAAATAGAGGAAATAACCCCAGTGAGTCAGGCAGAGAATAAAGCTCAGCTCTCCTGAGAACCAAAGGGCAGCTCAACTGCTGCATTTTTCTCTCTTTCCAAAACCAGTGTCCGGCTCTTTCCCAAGTTCTTTTACATAATCCAGTTCAGTTACTGAACACATCAGTTTAACCAGTATGCAAATCAATCTCCTCTATTTTTGGATTGGATTTTCAAACTCCAAACAGGATTCTGCATCTCAGGTGCCAACATTTTTTGCAGTGGCACTCAAAACTTTTGCCTATATAAATCAGACAGCTAACTTAGTGAACATAACAAATGACTGCCTTTATTAAGTCCCAGCCAGCTTATCAACTAGCTTTTTTGCCTCTGAATACCTAAATTGCAAGCTTGGTGCTCAAGTGGATCTCACTGTTAGTGGAGGTGGCCAGGTACCACTGTGCAGCCCTGCACCAGAGAGGAAGGAGAGCAGCAGACACACAGGCCAGGACTGAAATATCTCACAGCATCACATTAAGAAGTTTGCACACTGGGGTTCTATTTCTTGATAGAGCTGCTTATTGGCAGCAATGCCACGTGTTTGCAAGGGTTATAAAAATCTCTTAGGGAGTATATTTATGCTAAGTTGTTTCTTTGGTTTTATTTTAAAATTTATTTTCTTCCTTGTGCTCTTGCTTACCCTCCACACTCCTCCCTCACCAATACTGTACAAAACTATGAACTCCCATAGGAGAGGCACCATGTTACCAATTTTTCATTAAAACCCAGGGATTGATATGAAATTCCTAACCATAACATCAGAATCACAAGTGCAGATTTACACATCCTTTGAAGTGGAACACATTGGTTCCCTCTCACTGTCTGCTTTTGGTTTACAAAGTTTTTTTGCAATAAAAAGAAAAAAAAAAAGCATTATATTCAATTATACAACAAGAAGAGATTAATACTGTAACCTAAATGAACACAGTTCTGCTGAGTATCTCTTGGGTTTTTTAAAGCAAGTAAAATTTACAACACTAAGAATTTTAAGTTATTCAGAGTGGATTTTATGGTCTTTATGCTCTACTTTCAGTCTCTCTGAATGATTAATAGAGACAGATCTGATCTGACTCTCTTAAATATAGACTCTTGGCATTGTTCAAACCAGGATTAAATAACACTATTATACCTTTCTCTTCTCTTTCTTCCTGGTTCTGGAAAAAATGGAAAGAAAGACTGATGTGATTTCAAAAAACCATTGATTGTCTTGATTGATGTGAACTCAAAAAATTATTCTGAGAAGAAAATACAGGATTGTTATCATCAAAGGCACAAAATAATACAAAAGACACAATAACCTAATCCTCTCACAGTTCAAGGATTCCTCCATCAGGTGCAGTGATGATCTTGACACCAATTACAATCAAAATGACACGCATGCTCCTGTTTTAGTTTTATGCATTCTAATAAATTTAAATACTTTATATAAAAAGTAATTTATTTTTACATTGTCACACTGCAGTTTTTCTAAGACGTTCTTTTCTAAGCTTTTCCAGGATGTTTTGTTATTATTTGTGGCAAAGTCCAATTCTATTCCAAAGCACACACAGGATTTTGGGGTATTTTTTTCATAGGAAAAAGAAGAAGGAATAATTAGCTTGCTTTCCAGATTAGAAAAAAATGAGTTAGTGATGGGCTCTCTGTGTAAAATATTGCTCTAATTTACACAGTACACTATTAGGAAACAGCTTTGGGTTGGTATTTAGAAGTATCATGAACAGGAAGTTTCCCAAAATACTCATTTTTTGCCTAGCAACCCAGTCCCTATAATTAGACCCTTAGATACATGCTATAAATTATGTTAAAAGATACAAAGAAGGAAGATACAAAGCTGGGGAAGAAACGCTTGGTTTGGATTTATTTACATTCATTGTTTGCTGTTGAACTAAAAATTGTTATAACTAAAAATTCACTTTACCTGTTCATACTGAATCTTAAGTTAGTACACTGTTTGATAAAGTGATAAAATTAGGTAGCACATCAATTTATATTCATCAGCAGCTGAGAATTAGAGTGGTGCAGAGATGAAAAAACTCCGATTGTATGTTCTCATAGTGTGAAAAACTATTTACATAACTTGAAAGAATGACAATTTGGAATGAAAATATCTACTTTAAATGAACACCGTTCGTCAAGATACAGCTTACTAAATGAAGAACGGAATTAATAATGTCTCCCAGTTTTATTTCGTAAAGTGCACTACGCGATCTGTCCCAAGGACATAGAATACCCGCAAAACCAAACCCCTTATGCGCCTGCTACAAAAGACTTGATTTAAAAGAGCCTTGGATAACTTTTCCCGATTTTCCCTGTGCGCGGTTTGGCCTCTCGGGATGCTGAACACGCCCCGGAGCCGGAGGCCCCTCCTAAGGGGGCGGCAGCTCCGCCCGCGCTGCCGCTGGGTCCCGCCGGGCTGCGCGGCCGCGGAGGGGAAGGAGGAGGAGGGAAGGCGGCTGCGTGTCCCAGCCCTGCTCCCTTTCCTTCCGGGTTGCAGCCTCCTCGTCCTCCTCCTGCCGTGCCCTGGGCCATGGGGGCGGCTGCCGGCGGGGCCGCCCATGACGGGGCTGTGGCCGCAGCGCCGCCGGACCCTGGGCGGGGGCTGTCCCTGCCCCGGGGGGCTGGGAGCTCTGCGGCATCCCAGGACAAGCTCTTCTTAATCAAAGGTGCAGACAGCCTTCCTCTTCTTTCCTCTCCTCCTCCTCCTCCCCCTGCACGGGTCAGGGACGAGCAGCAGCGTGTCAGGCAGGCCGAGACCGTCCCCAGCCATGCTCCCCTTGCCGTAGCCCCAGGTCTTGTCCCTCTCTCCCGCCCCTGGGGAGTAAGCCAGACGTTTGGGAATGGCCTCGCCGCGGCTTCTGGACATAGCGAGGACACCCCTGCAGCGCCGGCCGCCTTTTCCCTCGCCCCTGGCAGCGGCGGCGCCGGTCACCCTTCAGCCGGTCACCCTTCACCCTTGAGAGGGGCGGGAGGGGCGCCCAGCGCAGCCGCCTCCTGCCCGGGAGGGAGCTCAGCCCTGAGCGGTCCGCGCTCGGCGCTGCCGGGCCCGAGGCGGCAGGAGCCCTCGGGAAGAGGCGGCTCCTGCGGGCTCCAGGCAGCGCTGCGGATTCCCTAAGGGAAGGAGCCGGTGTTCCGAGCCGGGAGAACCGCGGCCAGGGCAGAGCCGGAGTCTCCGCAGCCGCACACAGCTGCAGGGCGCACGGCGGGCTGGCGGCGCTGTGCGGCTTTACGTTTATATTATATTGTAATTTTTATCCCTAACTCCGGCTGCTCCCGGTGTCTGCTCGGTCTCCCCGCGCCCCCCGGCGGAGCGGAGGCCCGGGCTCAGGCGGCCCCGTCCCAGCCCTGCCGGCCGGGACATCCTGGGCAAACCCTTCCAGAGGATGGACCTACCGCCGCCAATTATTGTGTCTGTAACTGGGGAAGTGTTGGTTACCTGACCTGGAAATGTAAAACTTAGTGGACCGCATAGTTTGGTCAAGGTGCGAAGTCTTTGTGCTCCCGAGCAGAAGAGGCACCTTACCGATTTCACTGCCAAGAGTACAGGAAACTTCCTCATCACAGTAATCAGATCAATAACTTTTTTAAAAGTGACACCTAACTTAACTGTATTTTTGCTTATTTCCCATTCAGACCGTTTTAAAATTACCTAACTGGTGTTAGGAAAGGGGAAACAGGATGGGTATCAATACCTGCAAAGGAAGAGCATGTAACGCCCCTGAAATTTTTAAGTTTTAATATGAATCAGGTTGATTTCTACAGTGCAGTAAGTCTCAAAAACAAGCCTTTTTCTTAAGAGTGGCCAGGTGTGGCTTCATGTGCCTTTGGTGCAAGAGCTAGAAAGGATCAAGGTACCTCAAGTGACTTTTGAAACTGAAAGAACTGAAAAGCAAGGGATGCTTTCTTTCTTGGGATAGCTTTTGCTAGTGTAATTATCTTTCTTTTTTAATGAAAATAATTCAGTTATTTAATTAAAAAAATAAATAGAGTAGTAAAATATAAAGCTGAAGAACAAGTGTTGCTTATGTTATGGTCTTCAGAGGAACTGGTGGTGGCCATTTGAAATCACAAATGATGCAACAAACCCAATTACATTTCCCATTTAGGGAAGGGTGAGGCATCACCATAGAACAAGATTTTAGTAGGGTGGTTATGAAATGAGGGGAATCTCAAAGTACAGCAAAAAAAGCATCCTGGGGTTTGAATTTTTGTGTGTGGCTTGAAAATATGTACACATGACATTATTTTCAAAATTCCTTGTTTCATAGAACTAATTCTCTGTCTTGCTATTTTGTCATACTGACTTAGCATAAAAAATGTAGACAACTGGGCCTTTCCCTCCAGCATGTGCTATCAGATCTTATACTTTCAGGTTTTCTTTTCTAAACAGGCTGTTTGGTTTTTTTTCTTTAAAGTCTTGATTTTTATTTCTTCAACTTTTCTTGACAGGTGGAATTTTTCTAGGTACTGTTGCTACAGCAGGAATGATAGCAGGTTTTGGCACTACACTTGCAATGACAAAAAAGAAGAACCCAGACTGGTTCAGTAAGGTTTGTTCTTTTAAACTTTTAAGATCTTTTAAGTTTTCCAGTAGTGATAATGCAGGAAATAAGAATGCATTGAATGCTTTATAGACATGCTGATATACGTGGAACTTGGCAGAGTTAATGATAAAAGCACTAGATTTAATTGAATTCAGTACAGGTGTAGGATTAATTTAAAAATCTATTCAGAGTAGGCCCTGCTAAATACTTCAGTACTTGAGATTAGCTGAAATACATAATGCTTACACTGTTTCCTGGAATCATACTTCTGATTAGTGAAATACAGTTACTGATCTCTCTTAATTCTGTGATGTGAGCACACTTTAGACATGAGCCTGCATCACCTCAGGGATCCAGTTCACCATGCAGTCTCAGAGTGCTGCAGCGAGTCTGGAAGCAAGGTGACTGCAGTAAGGATGGGAATGAGGAGGTAGAAGTCTGTAAGCTGTGGAATATGTAAGTGGGATCATTTAGTCAAAATTAAAACTCTCCACTCCCATCTCACTGTGTTAGGGGAAGCATGAGAACGAGTACTCTGGGATTAGGAGATCTCATGGACAAAATAAATCTGAGCTCAGGCAATTTCTAACTGGATCCACTTGTGCATTCTGAAGCAAAGAACTGCAAAGCAGAGCTAGCAATTACACCGTGTTGTTGTATTAATTTGAAACACAGCATGTTTAATTGAAGGATACTTTTTTCCTCACTAATGCTTTGTTATTTCCAAAAGCATAAAAATAGGCCCTTAAAATTGATCAGTCTCATCTCCACGAAGCTCTTAAAATGTAACATGTATTACAGATGTTCTTAGGGAATTAAGAACTGATCAATTTTGTTTATTTTAAAAATGATGATTCAATAACATATCAAATTAATTCAATGCATATCAAGAGAAAAAAATTATTTCATTGTACTTTATATCAGAACCTTAATTTCTGATCACTCATAAGCTCCCTTTCTGGTCAAAGGGCATGAGATCCTTCATTTGCTTTCCTACTTTCCTCTGTAGGCTGCTGTGTTGTGACTCATTCATTGCCTTTACAGAAACAATAAGCATGAATTTCTTTTTTGAAATAGACAAAATAGAAAGCTTCATGAGAATTTATTTCACAAGCTGTGGAAATACATTGCAATAAGGAAATTGTCTCCTTTTTTGCCATCCTTTTTTTAAACTTCCTTTCTCTTGAGCACTGCATTTTTTCCAGCTTTCATATATTCCTGGGTGTCTGAATTGTCCTATTATCAGTGTGAAATTTATCAAGAATGACATTGCATTGACATCTGAGAATATATATGCTAGAAATGTCATCAAGTGATATATATAATTTTGATCTTTGCTGAAAACTGTATCTGCTGCTATTTGTGCAAAAGAATTACAACCGTTTGCTAGAAAAATCTGTGATATCCTGGGCTTCTTGACTTCAGTACTCCAGAGTGTAGAAAGATACTTTTTTGTTAAGGTAAACAAGGTTAAGGTCAGTAAGCAGTTTTAAAAAGGAAAGACTAGACTTTGGGAATTGCTTAACTCTCTGTAGAAGCTCCCCAAGGTACCAATGAGGTTTTGCCTTAGCATTCTTACTTGCAGTAAGTAACTATAAATTTAAGTAACTTTTAATAATGCATTAGGTATAATAACTACAAAAGATTTCACCTTTTTTAGATGTTCAATGCCTAAATATGATTTTTATCCATGTTAAGGTGAGGCCATAGTTTGACAGGTACTTTAAGCCAACATCAGCCAGCACTGGTGTTGAAAGAATTAATTCTACCAGCCCTCAGTTTCTGGCATTTTATTCCTGTTCTAGTGAAGACATCAATACATGTGCTATTGGGATGGTGATATGATCCTGGTTAATTGATGGGGTTTTTTTGTAAAACTTAAATGTTCAGCTGCAGCACTTAATTTTGAGAAGTGTCCAGTTTTACCAGCATTTATCCAGGTGTTTAATTTCACAATGGATTAGGTCACACAAAAGAGTGAACACACTGAATACAATCAACCAAAACACTTGAACACACTTTATTTTAGGCACTGCTTCCTTTTAGACACACTCTGCACACAAAGGGGCAGTTACACAATCAAGGCCTGTCTGAATAAAAAAGCAATGATTTTTTTTCCTTCTCCCACTTCCTGTTTATATGTTCCAGAGGAAAACAAAACAACAGCAACCAACAAAATGAAAAAAGCAGCATATATTTGGAAAACAAATCTGTTCATTCTGCCCTGGTTTTTTTCTGGCCTGTTTTTGGAATGACTCAGTATTGTTTAAAATCTCATTTTTAAAATTAAAGAATGTTTTCTTAAAAAATACATAAGAGTAGTGATGAGAAAAGAATTTGAACATAGAATAACAGGTTAGTGAATAAATTCAATTCTCTTAATTTTTTTTTTGTTGGTGTCATCTTTTTGTTCCATGCTACCATTGTCCTTTGAAATTTTTTAGCATTTCATTAATCAGCTTTCTTGATGCTCTGAACACCATATCTGAGAATCATTTAACCAACTGTCCTGTTTACAGAAACCCTTACCTGTGTACTTAAGTACCCTGAGGAATCAGCCTGTGACTGAACCCTGTTTGACTGCAGTCAGTAAAACCAGATCAGTTGTTTCCATTTACCACTATTTTTCTGGGACAATCAAGCATTTAAATAGTAGTTGGTTGGGTTTTTTTGCCAGCAGTTTTCACAGATAATGACTCCTATTTAAAGATTCTGTGTAGAGGATATTTTTGTCCATTCATTTCCCATCTTACAAATGGGACCATTTTTTCTCAGTGTTGTTATATATGGTTAGACTATGGAAGCAGGAAATATGTCAAAAATAATCAGCATTTCAATACTCAGAGCAGTCTCTACTGAAAGAGTTATAATAGTTCATTATCTGTGGTAAGGAGATAATAGAAACTGATATTACAGCATGACTAGAGATCTCTGCTGTTTGTGTGTATTTGCTTACAGAGCATTGTTTTTGTTAACAGCTTCCACTTTGGGATGTCCAAATTGGAATAAATAAGGGTGAAGATACATTTTGCTTGTGCCCTTTCCAAGTGCATGTTTGTCCTTGGGTAGCTGTGCCTACAGCTGAATCCCAAGGGGGGGGAGTGTCAATGCTGAGGACTGTCTAAGGATCATTTTAACATTTCAATAAATACAAAGCCAAGAGGAGGAAAAACTACTGGTGCTATTTGACTGACCATAGTGGTAGACATTAAGTATATTTAATTGTTTCAAAGAAGAAAGAGAAGCATTTAAAAAGAAGTCAAAAATTTAAAGCTTTTTTAAAGCAAGAATACAAAATATTTCCCCCCCACTTTTTGTGATGAGAAAAAAAGATGTTATTTGGCATGTTTTGGAGAAAAGTTTTTTTGATCCTTCCAAAAGTTAATTTTGCTTTTCAGTATTTTAGATTATAAATGAAATAATTTTTTGTGATTTTATGTGTGCAATCTCATTTATGTTGCCCCAGAGCTTGGTTGTTTTTTTTCCAAGATACCCAGTTAAGTAGAACTGTTGAGTTGTGTAAGGACCATAAATGCCAATCTTTAACAATTACCATCTGAAATCTGTATTTGCATGTGAGCAACTGAACAGTGATCCTTCAGAGGGGAAAAAAGCTGTAGCACTCTTAAATTAGTCCCTGGGTCACTGCAATACCCTTTCTGTGTGCAGATGAAAACTGCTCATGTTCTTGCAGGTTCCAGAAGTGCAGATGAAGATCTATGGGCCATCAGGTGCCCCCCCACGAAAAAGTACCAAAATCAATGACATGCAGTGATTATGTTCAGATGTCACTGGCATAAAGGCTCGTGACTGGTTTAGATTCAGATTTGTATTTTGACTGGTGAGATAACTGAGTGTTGGATTCTTGTGCCCATGGAACCACTGACTCTGGGCAGTGAAAGTCATCCCCAGCTGGCACTGGCAACTGTGAAATCTGTTCCTGGTAGGAAGGCACTTCATCTAGTCCCTTTCTTGGCTCTTGAGGTGTGTTGGCAGCCATAAAATTTTCTGTGGCCACACTAGCTCAACTGGCAGGTCAGGAAAAAATCTAAATCACCAACTTTCTTAGTTTTTAATGTTTTTTCCAATTATTGTTCACTTTGTCATGAACTTTTTATCTTTGGTTCTAGGGGATTACTGCCACAGCAGCACTACCAGAGAGTGGTTCCTCTCTGGCCTTACGAGCCCTGGGGTGGGGCTCACTCTATGCGTGGTGTGGAGTTGGATTGCTGAGTTTTGCCATCTGGAAGGCTCTGGGCGTGCACAGTGTGAGTAGCAAGTGTGATCCCCCCAACTCCATGTTTTTCCTTGGGTAATGCATCTTGGGATGGCATCTCTATACTACCTCAGCCTAAGAATTACACCTTCATTTACCACTTGTAGAATGACTAACCAGAATGTGTGCAAACAGGGAAGGTGTTCTCACATCTGCAAAAAATGGCATGCTGTGGGAGGAGACAGTTTAGGGGGAGGAACAGTTTTGTCCTGCTTTATGTTTATTTGCACAGATGTTTCAGATACCTCACAGAAGAGCCAGTGTTCTAATTTAGAGGCTAAAATAGTAGCTGCTAACTTTGCTTATCAAACTGAAGGCTATCCCCCTGAATCCTATTTTTAGAGCAATGCATTTATTTGTCCAAGTTCTATTTTTTGCATCAGGGCACAGAGGATGTAAGAAAAACTGAAAGGAAGCCAGCTTGCTTTCTAGAAGCGGCAAGGGACAGAAGTTTGAGTATCCTGTGCATTAGAATGGTGCTCCTTGACATGTCACATCAAGGCAGAGAAGCTCAGGAGGCATTTGTACATCCCAGGATACCACCTCCAGCAATCTTCAGTAAATTGATTATGTTCCAGTATTTCACAATGTTGAGGGTGAACACTAAAGTTCATGTGAGCATTTTTGTTTGGCCCTAGTAATGAGCCGTGACTTAGAGTCCCAGGCAGCTAGAAGTTTGGGAGAGCTGTTTGCATCCTCTTTAGGACTAGGAATGAATAGACTTCTTTTACCTTATATGGCAAATATTTATATATTCAGCAAAGCATACATAAAGGAGAAAGATGGTACTACTATTGTTTCTCAGTATTAAATTGTGAAGCATAGTAAAATTCTGATTCTAGGCAGTGCAGGTGTTCGATTTAGCAAACAAGAAGGATGCTTCATTTGCATGTAGGAGTACCTCTGCTCCAGCGCTCTCTCAAGTCCTTTGCCAGCTCAGTGCCTGTGACTGTAGGTGGGATCTTGGTCAATAAAGGACTTGACTTTCACTTGTGGGGTTTGAAGGGGAGTTCCAAGTAGGACTGAATTGTTAAGTGTTTAATGGCTTGAGTCATCTGAAAGAGTAAAGTACGAGAAGCCTCAGTGGAAAATGGGATGTGATGGGTTGGCAGAAGCCACACCAAAAGGAGTAACAGAGCCAGCAGATCTTGATGCGGGACTGGTGTGGCCAGGGAGGCAGTGGGGCAGTTCCCGTCCTGGCCAGCCCGCAGCACACCGGGGCAGGCCTGGCTGGGCTGGAGAAGGAACAGAGCTGGGCACTGAGCTTGGAGCAGTGCAGTGCAGGGTGTGCTCGGTGCTTTGTGCGCTTTGAACGCTGCCCACGGCAGCCGGGCCCCGCCGCGAAGGCAGTGGGATGTGCAGTCGGTGTCCCTGGGCGGCCCTGATCCTTGTGCCACGGCCGGGAATGCCTGGTGAGCAGCCCGGCCCGGCAGGGCCTCTCCCGCACACCTGAAGGGTAGAACTGAGCCAGGCGGCCGCTGCTGCCGCCCAATCCCGCTTGGGTTCTGGGGTTTGCGTTCCTGCCCCGCTCCCGGCGGCTCCCCCGGGGCCGGGCGCGGCCGGGGCGCCGCCGCTGCCCCGCAGCGACACCCGGTGGCGCCGGCCGGAACTGCAGCGGGCGCGCCGAGGGCCTGGCTCATCCCTGATCCCGGGACTGCGGCGCTGTCCCGCAGCCAGGCGGGCTTTAGGCAAGCCGTGCCGCGCTGCCCCGCCGTGCTGCGCCCAGCGGAGCGGCCTCGCTGGCCGTCGCTGCCAAAATGCTTCTCACGGTGGGATACATGTTTCCTGTGAGCGTGAATTATTGATGGCACTGTGAGTCATTGATAAAGTATGTATTATCCTGAGCTTTGTGGCTGTTTAAATTATCTTCTCATCACTTCCAAAATCAGAGATGAAAGAGCAAAGTGGAGTGATGGTTTCTTGATCCGTTGTAATTAATCTGTGTTAGTTGGTCGATTGCTCAACAGTTTTGTGTTGTGGAAGGAAACTGAAACCACAGTTCAGGATGTTTCATCCTCACACCTTCTGAGACAGCCTGTGCTTGCCTTAGAAACAAGTTCTTGTTAAGATTCCTTCCAGGCACTGAGATGATGCACCAAATTTGGCCATTCTAGATTTTTATTTAATTTTTGTGGTTCATTAGTTCTTAAAACAGTGCTGTGCCAATGCCTGCTTCCAGTTCTTAAATGGCTTTATTGTTAAAGGTGGTTCCCTATAGCTTTACAGTCCGCTGCTTTTATGCCAGCGTAAGCCAGGGGTTGAGAGTAAGTGGCTGATCTTTATGTCTTGGTAAGGAATAGAAAAGATTTTACGCTGTCTCAGGTTAGGTTGTTAACGTTCTCTGATTGCAGTTACCACTGCTGTAATCTGGTGACAGGCTGCTAAGTAATAAATGCTACTAAATTCCACTCAACTCCTTTTCTGAAATGAAGAAGTGATGGTTCAATGAGGACTTAGTTGGATAATGGTTTAAGTTATATTTTTCAGTAGCATAAAAGAAATCTTTCTTTAGAACCTAGGAGATGGTTCTTATATACTTTTATATTGTAATTCTTGGAGAAAATAATCAGATGTCAGTGATAATCAGACTTTTTAAACTTGCTTCCTGCAGTCACTCGGGAAAATATTTAAATTTGTACCACCTTTGATTATCTCTGAGCATAAAAACTCTCTCTATATTAATGAGTATTATTGACCAGCAGCACTAGGGCAGTGAAACATTAGCAGGCTGAGGACCTGATATCTACAACCATTCCAGGAATTTTCAAACTTTATACTGACACTGGCCTTGCCCCATGGCTTGAATGCCTGTTGGCAGTTGGACTGTGTTATGTGCACTGCTAGAGTGCTTCTTCAGATTTGTGTCACCCTGAGGAACTGCTGCTCATGCATTTTGAGACTGTGCAGTAGTTACAGACTCATGCCCAGGGAGCATGGACAACTGGGAGATTGGCTTCCAAAGAGCACTCCCGATCTGAATCTGGGACTCATCCAGATGTACCTGCAGCCTTCCTCTCTGAGGCACCTTACCCTGTGGAAAGACACGTGCTGTGTTAAACACAAGCTTTAAATAAGTCTGGCTTGAAATAAAATGGCACCATTATTTTCAACAAGTTTATTTGCTATTTAACAACTTCCACATCATGGTATTATCTTCCATGGCATTACCTTACTGGTTTTGAGCTTGCAATGTCCAACCATATGGGTGACCACTCCTGATGCAGTGGGATGGCTGTTTGCTGATGCAAAACACAGAAGTATTGAAAGAAATTTTGTAGAAAAGGTTTGGTTTGACCAATTTATGATTTCCGGTTTATTTTAAAATTAGTAGTTGAAACATCTTATTTCAAAATTCTGCATAAGAGCTGTTCAATGAAATTTAAAATTTTCAGTTAAAGAATAAATGGCATTTTACTCAGTAAAAATTTTTAAAAGTAAAATATTCAAAATATCTTAAACCCACTGTTGTTACAGTTGAACTAAACAAGTATTTTCATTGAAGTTTCCAAAAATTAAACTTTTTAAATTTTATTTGCCTATTCTGCTAGTGTTATGATTCACCACATGTTTTTTATTACTGGGAAAAAATTTAGTGTCATAGAATCACAGGATAACTAGGGTTGGAAGGGACCACTGGAGATCATGTAGTCCAATCCTTCTGCCAAGGCAGGGTCACCTACCGCAGGTGACAATTTTCTAGACCTTTTCTAGAACTTTTTAGAAGTTAACTTTGGAGTTGTAAACCTTTCTTTTAAATTAAACTCACAGCTACAAAGTACTTGGCAGATACTAAAACATACCTACTAATGTCTGATGTTCTTTTTTCTTTATTTTTTTTAAGCTGCCAGCAATTATGAACCTTCTTTTAAAAGCAGAACAATGCCCTAAGCCTTTGTAGACTGAAGTGTACAACAATTAACAAACAAGATAAATCATGCTTTAAAAGCCCTCTTCTTCTTTATGTCCTCAATAAATTAGCTTTCATTTCCTCAAAAATAAAAGCATTCTCTGTCCCATAGGAAAAGGGCTGGGATGATTCATATGTAGGTTTGTGAGATTCTGATTGTTGCTGTTCTGTGGAAAGCTGGAAAAATAGTTAGAAGAATTGCTTAGCAATTTGTGACTAATATACTTAGAAAATATTAGTTTATCACTTTTATGGTGTCTCCTAATGAAATATCCTGTTTTTCATTGATCTTAACCTTTAAAATATTAAGAGTCTAAAACAATTGCATGGCCATAAAGAGACATCTAAAACAATTAAAAGCAATGCAGAGAATATATGCTTGTTGTGGCTTTGATGGAAAGAACATTTCCTAAGTGAACTGCTTTTCTTCATTAAAAATCTAACCTCTGAATCACCGTTTTGAGCATAAAAATAAAACCCCCCCTGCTTATGTTGAGAGATATTTGTTATAATTTTGTGCAACTATAGTCATAGGCACAGTATAAATACAAAGGAGTATTGGCTTTATGGATGGATTAATGTAAAACAGAAGATGAGAGCATGGAGACATAGTCTTCATATATGGCATCTGTAAATTGTACTAAGATTTATAAATCCCAGTGTAGGCATATTGCAGTGGCTGAAATTCTTACTTTCATAAATGAGTAAATGTTGTTATAAAACCATCATACCTCCTAAAATAATTAGAGTCATCCTAGAGTAATTCCTAAATATTTTAAGTTTTTAATTATCGTTGTACTTAATCCTCACAAAAATATTATTGATGAAATTTCTATTCCTTGTCATGCTTGTGTCTGATAGCATAATAGAAACTTACTTTTCCTTGATATTTCATGATCATGTATTTCTATATGAATCAAATCTGCCATTTTTTAATGCTCCTTTATTTCCTCAATGCTAATTTAAACTTAAACTCTTAGAAAGAAGATGGAGTACTAGTACAAGTTAGCACTTCCTCCTCCTGTTTGTACTGCATTTTTCTCTGCTGCTTATATTGCCTAATTGGTTTGGAGAGGACTGGCCTCCACACGTATGTACTGCTAATACTTTATTCAAGAAGGAAAAAAAAAATGAAACCAGTGAACTTCACTGTTTACTTGATAAGGCAGAATGCTTATTCAAGGATTAAGATCATAATTTTTGTACGGGAAAGCTACAGTCTGCTTTATGAATAGGGCCAGCTGTAAGAGAGTATTTCAGAAATGGGAAGGCTGTGACTGCAGCTGTCTGGAGGAGTTTCACTGTTGTGTCCCGGGAGTGACTCGCAGCTGTTGGCTGTGGCCAGCCTGTTGGGAAGCCTGAGGTCTGAAATGCCTCTGTGCCACCCTTCGTGCGTGAGAGGGGTGGTCCCTGTCTCGGCCTCGTGTCGCTGCAAACTGAGCGTGCACATGCAGAGTCTGAATCCAGGCTTCTCTGACAGCTGGGAGTTACTCGTGCTACATCTTGTTCCATGGCGTCATCCTGTGTGTTAAAGTGTGGCCATGGCCATGGCTGTGGGCTGAGAGCCCTGCTTGCCTGGGGGCATCTGGCTGTCCCTGCCTGCCTGTGTGTGCCACACTGCCTCTGACAGCTTCCTGCAGGGAACTCAGCCCCCTTCGAGGCAACGAAGTTGAAACCTCACTGAAGACTTCAGGATTTTTGCTGGCCCTTTCCCCTGCCTTGAATCTCACTTGTGGATGGTATATAATTATATTATAATAGCATTCCTGGACATATCAAGGAAAAAAAATTACTCAGGTTGCTCAGCAGACAATCTGTATTTTTGAATTTAATTCAGAAATCCAGATTACAGTACAGAAGAGTTTACAGGGTTGAGGCATTCATCCTGAGATTTTGGGTCCTTTAACCATCTAGCTTTATAAATTTGGATATTTAACTATCTTTAAATTTAAAATTATTTCAAGCCTAATTTTTCAAATTGCCCAGGGTGGCTAGGGGGCAATGACTAATAACACCATAATAGATTAATAATGTGATGCCCTTTCCAGGCATCCAGATTTGAAAGTAAGATTCCGCAGAAGTAAATGGCATATTCTTCAGTTACAGCCACACTCCATTTTTCTGCATAGCACAAAGGCCTTTACTTTAAGGTACCACATACTACAAAAATATAAGTTCATCACATTTATTTCAGAAATATCAACACAGGAATGTATAAAAGTGAAAAGAGCACTCCTGTATTTCTGGACCTAAGGAAATGCCTTCATTTTTTCAGAATCCAGTTTACAAAGTTGCTGTCTCTGTGAATAAAAAAACTGAACATAATTAGCTAACCATGTCCTTTTTTTTTTTTTTTAATTCTTAAATTCAAAATAATCTAGCCTTAACCCAGAACAGTTTTACTTTCTTTAGGCTTTTTTACTGGAATAGCATCTTCTTCCCACTTTGGGATCTAAGTCACATTTGCACAGAAATGAAACCAAAGTGAGGCTAGTAAAACATGTTTGTGATGGAGATCAGCTCTCTTCCCATTTATGAATGAGCAACATGTCTTCTGCACTCATGGAAAAGTAATGTGAGAAAAGTACTTCATGTGTTTTATCTCTTCATGTGACCCAATAATTGGAAAAGAGGCAGCCTGACCCCTGTGACTTGACCGTTCTCTGTAGTTCACCAGTAATTCAAGACAGAACGTGCAGTAGCTGTGGGAGGCTACTACACACTGAAAATTGTTTGGGAATTGTGGCTGCTTTGCTCTAAACAATGATGGTCCTCTCCCCCTCTCCCTGTAAAGTTCACTTAGGTTCTTTTCATGTTGTTTTTCTTTTAAAAAGCACATGATATGTTTTACCCACTTACACAGGATTTATAGAGATAAATTTGTGGGAGAATGTGTTTGTTTAATTTTGAGCACTGTAAATAGCTCTGTGATTTCACAGAGGGTGCTCAGCACTGCACAAGGTTAGGCATGTGTGTAAGCCTCCATGAGATGGAGCCAGTATGAACTCCTGACTTCTCTGGATGGTTTAACACAATTCTGCTGCTGCTTTTCTCTGAGTAGGCCTGAAATGCTGGAATTAGCAAATAGGTGCTGAACAGGGTACCATGGAAGTACATAGAAAATATTAGGTTGTTTACTGCTGGGATTGACAGTCTCAGGGCCATTTTCATAGACTTGTAGTTCTGCATGATCCAGACATTCATAATGCTTTTTCCAGCAAAGTGCAAGATGTAAGAATGTGAACCAGAGCTCTATTTTCCATGTTATTCCAGAGCTGGCACAGAGTGACCCTCAGTGAGTGCCCCATTTTACACTGAGAGAGGGACAATCACCTTGAGCCACCAAGCTGGCTGCTCTGCTCCTCCAGTCCTGCAAGGGCTCAGCACTTGTCATTTTCTACAAATAACTTGCTATTTCTGTCTGTGGCCCTTGGTAATCATTTGCTAACAAGGGCAACCGCAATCATTTTAAGATTTGGGAAAAGGTGGCAAGAGCAATCCTCACTGATGCTTTTAAATCCAGGGCAGCCTGCCTCATCTTCGTGCCTTGTGAAATGGATGGTGGCTGAGGAGAACTGAGGGCATGAACATGCTGCATTCTGCTGCCACTTGATATTCCAGTTCAGGGCATCTAACCTCATTTCTCTTGGAAGCTAATGTAAGCACTTCTTACTGATACGAGTACTAAAATAGGAAACTAATAATTCCTGGAATCTGCGTTGGCCTATTATGAATGTCAGACGTTAAAGAGAACATTTCTTCCTAAAACTTTCATTCTAGGAATCAAATAGACTCTTTTAGCCCCTCTTCCATTCATTTTAATATGAACGGCCATGTAAGTGCTCTCAGTAATAGTGCTATCCCAATTTTTGTGTGACATTCTGTCAACGATGTACATTAAAAAGAGATTATTAAATGGAAGATGCTTTTAGGTCCCCATATTTTTGCCATCTGAAGCAGGATCATTAGGTTAAGATAAGAAAATAACAGTGATCTGTAGCTATTACAGATTATTTAATGCAGTAAGGTAGATGATACCCTTTTAGAAAGGAGCCTGACAGAGGTAGAACAGTTACTGTAATTTATTTGGTGAGAAAAAACAGCGTTAAGCTCTGTAATATCTGTGACAAAAAAAATAAATTCACTTGAGTGAAATTCACTTCAGAGAGTCGCCTGCAGGAATGGAGCATGCTGGAATGTTAAGAAATGTGTTACAAATTGTTCATGTACCAGTAGGTTCAGGAGCAGCAGTTGAGAGTGGCCTATGGTACTGAAGGCAGCAGGAAGAGGTAAAATACATTCAGCTTTTGTTTACTGTACTATTAATTGAAGACATTATCACAGTTGAACTGAGTACCCCAGTGCCAGTGTGGCTGACCATAATAAAGAGACAGCCATTGCAGTGAGTTGTGCAAAACATTCCAGTTCTTAGTATGTAGCACATTAGCTCTTGTAATGTAATTAAAGCCTTTTGATTTGACACCACTGACGTGAGTATTGTGGAATCTGGAGGAAATACAGGAGATTTCCGGGAAGGGAGGAGAGAGGAGAAGAGACCACTTGTGTTGCATGTTTGCTGAAAAGAAAAGGCAGGACAGATTCCTAATTGCAGCATTTTCCTCATCAAGAAGTGTGTTTGTCCCAGGAGTTGACGCAAGTAAAGACAAAGTCCTAATTCTCACACCTCAAGTGTTCAGTATTAATAGAACATTAAGTTGATTAATCATCTTCACAAGAAGCTCACCACACTGCCAGAGGACTGGGCACTGGTAAGCCCAGTTTGTTGAAGGATTAACTTGAATGTTTAGTGGACAAATTTTACTTTCAGTGCAAGGATGCTTTCAAGTTGCAATTGGCCTAGTGTGACAGTGTCAACTAAATGCAAGCAAGAACAACCTGGAAGCCAATGTGAGGTACTCTGGAGGCCAAATTTAGTCCTAATTATAAAAATATGTTAAATAGAATTTGATCAGTCAAGGCCCAGAAGACTGAATTCCATGTCTCTGACTGAAAGAATCAGAATCATTAAGACTGGAAAAGACCTCTAAGATCATAAAGTTTGACCATTAAGAAGTTACAACCTAAAATGGGGTATTAGAATGGTTTGTAAGCAGGCACACGTTGTCAGTGGGAGAGAAGGGACAGGAACTTAGGGATGTGATTTTCATGGTTATATATGTAGGTATCCACCAGTTCTGTGACATCAGAGAATAGTTCTCTTTGAAAGCTTTCTCCATGGTTTAAGATAAGTGAGTTTTAGGGGAATGCTGAGTTCAGGGAAGACAGTGACTGGGATTTGGAAGTGCATTTGGGAGAGCACCAAGCACAAGTGTGGAAATGAAGGAGGAAACTCAGAAGCTGATGTTATTAGTGGAAGAGGAAGGAAAGGAGAAGCTACCTTCGAGGTCCAGATCAAAGCACTAGTGAAACCTTGCACTGCACTTTCTGGCTGGGATGAGAGGGGGGAAATAGGAGTCTGTGACTGGTACTAATTAAGTTGCTTAATGTCTTACTAGTGAGAACTTAAAAACTGTTGTGGAGAGAAACAGTCAGTTGCAGTATCTTTTATAAGGGCTATGAAAATGAAAACTTCTAGTAAGAGTTAGTAGCTGTGACATTTGTACCAGGAAGAAATTGGCCCCGTTTTAGACATACTGTGAAGTCAGGTGTTAATGAGGCCCAGGCCAGTCACTGCAGATTATGTCCTTCCTAAAGAACTGACAGCCTCAAGTGTTACCCTGAGAATACAGTGTACAGTTGTGATCAGCTTGGCATTGTGATGTATTGAAATAGATCAATGTCCAGGAATCACAAAAGAGGAAAACCTGTGGAAAAACATAAACACGGTCAAAGTTGCGAATCACAATGAAAATCTGGTTTTGTGCAGAGTGGGCTTGTGGAAAAGGGCAGGTGGGAGAGGGAGTGGCAGATGAGACGCTGAGTCTGGCATCACTTTCAAAGTGGTTTTACAAATAAGCATCAAAGTCTGAGAAGACAAGGCTGAGGAAATTTCTCAGGGAGTCTTAAAAGCAAAAGAAAGATTGAATATTTCAGATCTGATCCACATGTTAAGGAAAAATTGCTTTTCCAGGAAATTAGTTGCTTTTACCTGCAGAACATAAATTAATGTTTTGAGGGGACAGAAATCTATCTAATATTCTTAAATCTGCAGCTGCTAGCAGTGTTTCAGTGCTGTCTAAATAAGTACTTTTTTTCTTTCAGAACGAAGTTGTAGTGTTTTATTTCCCAGACAAGACTGCTTTTTGCATTCAAGAGTTAGGGTTTGGCTTGTTAATAATTATGAGGTGGTTGTCAGAGTGGAATCACTGCAGATTTCTGAGTTGCTCCACCCATCATCTTCTTTTTTGGAGGCTTTATACGATTACTTTTAGTTTCCCTTTGGTTTTGTGCATCTTCAGTGTGGTAACAGAGGTGTGTTCTAGAGCTTATGACTGCATCATTTAAATTTATCACTAAGAGAAATTTAAGTCTGAGTTTAGAAGCAGCCAGAAAATCCACACGGCACCAGATCATTGGCTGGTACTGAATGTTTTATTATGGTTATATCAACAGAGCTACAGCATTTTACATCAGTTTGATATTTGACCATTCCTGTGTTCCAAACACCTAGATAATACTTAGAGTGAGATGAAAGAGTAGAAGAGTTGAATAACTCTTTAGGAAGCAAAAAATGTTAAGTAAATTGAATGTTTTCCACCCATCAGCAAACTGGGATAACTTAATTACATAGGAGTGGAAAAAACAGCTAAGCCAAAGCTCCTAAAACATTTCCTACTGTAAATACTTGTATTGAATTGGCAGCAATTGTTTAATGTAATTTGGGCTGTTCCTCTACGTCAGCTCTGATACTGGTGTTTATTATTCTTGGAAACATTAGCTGTCTATGAGAGCTTCTCAGTTTTAAATGAGAAGCAAAAATGTTAGTTTAGGAACAATTGTGGATGATGGCCAAGATTTTTAAAAACCAAGAAGGAATAATTAATCAAAACAACTATCTGATCAGAATGAAATATAGAATTAGTTTTACTTAGGAACAAAATCAGGAAAAAGCAAAAAGGATAATTTGGCTCTGAATTTTCCTCCTACTTTATATAACATATATTTTTATTTGATTAGCAGTACCCAGGCATTATTACATAAAAACTAGGGTTCAGAAATGCTTTCATCCATCATAGCTAGCTACTGTCTTACTAAAGGACTGGTAATTTATTTGTGAATGGTTTCATTCTTTGTATCAGCTGTAATTTAAATAATTGTATTCCAGTAGCATGTCTGCAAAGAAGTACCAATTCTTTGTCAGAATTATTCATACACAGAAGGACTTGCAGAGAAAACAACCCAGAGGTATTTGTATAAATACTGGTGACCTATAACACACAAAATGTAGGCATATGAGAGTAGATGCCTGTGTAGCTGTTTGGAATATCTGGATTTCCTGGAACCTCTCTGTGGGACATACTGCCTGAGACTGCATTTGCTCTTCAAGAGGTCATTGCATCCAGTGCTTGAATACCACATCCTGTCTTCTCTGTGTGAATGTCATAGATTCTGTCATAGAGCTTCCTAAAAATAGCAGTCCAAAACTTCCCCTTGTACATCCTGCTGTTTGTGTAACAGGATTTTCACTGTTCTGGTTTTCCATGTCTATCCTTTAAAAATATATTATATATATAAATACATGTATAAATCCTGGAAGAAAGAAACTCACTAAGTCTAAATATTCTGATAGAAGTGATTTTTATTTAAATGAATGTTTGGTTCTGGCATTCCAGGACTATTGAATCACATATTGGTGATAAAGTTCTTAGCATAAATATTAATTATAAATATCATATATCTATATTTATCTATATCTGTATAATATGGAAATACTTCCTCTTCCACAGCATTTTAATAGCAGTGAAAGAAAAGCTTTGTCCCATATATTGTTATGAATCTTGTTTTCTTTCCTGCTGTTCTATACACTTGGATGAGACTGTTTTGTCACCTTTATCTGCATGGTGGGATAAACCTAAGCTGTCAGAGCTGAACAGCATTTTTCTTTAGCCCTTGTTTTGAAATCCTTGAACAGACTACTGGACCTTTTAGCCATTACAAGTGTAGAAAAAGGAACTGCAGTCAAAATAGGAGCACATTCCATGGAGGTAATTTTCCTCCAAACAAAAATATTTAAAGTGTGTGTGTGTGTGTTTATAATAATTCATGTAACAGCAGTGGATCATTCAGGCAAGCACTCCAAATGAGGCACCCCAGTGTGGTGCATTAGAAGGGGTGATTGTTGTGGGTCCCTTAATGCTTTTTTTCACTTTGTTAATTGAACGAACATAATCAGGGGAAAAGTCCTAGTTTTCTATTATTTTAAAAGCTTTTTACTTATTCTTTACCTCACACACATTGTTTTGTGAGGTTCATGGTGCTACTTTATTTGTTCCTTAGTAGCAGTTAACTGATTTTATTTTTAAATCTCTTTTACAGATGAAAGAATTCCGAAGTAAGATGCAGTCAATCTTTCCAGCAATTCCTAAAAATAGCGAGTCCAGTGTTGAATGGGAAGACTTGCTTAAATCCAAGTGAAAGACTCAGAGCCATTTGGAGATGGCTCTTCCAGCAAGAACAGGAGTGGAAGTAGCAGAAGTGTCCCCTCTGGAAAAACAAAGACTCAGACTGAGCAAGTTACTGACTGAGTGCACTGAACCTGGGAATGCCAGTTGACATCCAGGAGGAAGAGATTTCAAACCAAACCAGTTTATACTGTACTTTTCAGCATGTTTGGTGTAGTTGATTCATGAGAAAATGAACCCTCCAAGATAAGTTGGATTCATCTGGAAAAAAGACTTTTTCAAAGTCTTAGAGAATAAACTAATCTTGATTAGTAAATATATGAATATAATCCCAGTAAACTCCTGTCCCATCCTGCATTTCAAGAAGAATTTTATGAAATTTCTCTAGGAAACATGAACAGTACTTTCAGTGACTTGCCCTATTAGGAATATAACCATCAAGTCAATCATAACAGATCTCTTGCTGAGGCCAAGGGTAAAGCATATAGTACACTCTTCAAAAATAAAGGACATATTTGAATTTGCAACAGAGAAAGTATCAAAATCATTTTTATATGTCTGAAGTGTAAGTTTAAAACCCAATATGCAAGTCATGACCTATGAGCTCCTCTGCAGAGCATCAGAAGAGATCTCTACAAAGTTTACTGTTTTCTCTTACTAATTTTTTAAAATTGGATCCCACAATAATGAATCTGATTGTGTATATAAAAGTTTCTACTATATTTGTATATCAATTGAAATAGTAAGTGAAAAAGGTGTAAAACAGTGAAACACCCAGTCAGTCCTACGCAAATGTTTTCAGCCAAGTGTATGGGCAGGACTAATTTTGTGTGTCCCAGTCATTTCTGTGGCTCTTCTACCAGGGGAAGCAGTGTGACATTTTCCACACTGCAGCAGCCTCATGAAGCGTGGGTGAAAACTAGAACGAGTAATGTCTTACTCAAATGTTGTATTTGCAGAACTGAAGATATGTAAAACTGCAGAAATAAAAAAGTGCTATCAGTGAACTGTCCTTTGTTGCTCAGTTACCAGATTTTCTTATTAATTGCACGAAGTCCAGTTAGTCAGTTGTCAGATTTAATAAAGTCCTTTTAAAACTTGTCTTTTGTGATTTAACTCTTTATATTCCTGGGAAAGAATATAAAAAAGCTTTAAATGTCAGATGAATAATAGAGCAGTATAGCTTTCCTATGAAACATGACACTAAAATAGTACCTTTAAAACAATTAAAGTGTAATAGTTGGTGTCTTTTCCAGAGCTTGATGCTTGTAATTCAATATTAAATATATTGTGGTGAATACTGCCATCATACACACATGAAAATGGTGCTATTTTTATATTTTTGTTAGTTTCATGTGAGTGGTGATCCCTGTTTTGCCTACATTTAAGCATATTAGTGCTGACTTACCAAGTTTAACAAGCAGCTGTGTCATTATAGCTGGTCAGATACTGAAGTGGACTAAATAAATGCAAATTGCATGATGTCCTTAGGATTACTTTTAGTTTCTAGGGTGGGATTTGGGTCATCTTTATCTGGGTTAAATAGCTCACCTAAATCAGTCATTCAAA
Source organism: Agelaius tricolor (assembly GCF_023055355.1). Lineage (NCBI taxonomy): Eukaryota > Metazoa > Chordata > Aves > Passeriformes > Icteridae > Agelaius > Agelaius tricolor. The sequence goes on from NW_027269261.1 coordinate 54,180,908, forward strand.
GTGCCTTGCATGTTCAGTGGAGCAATGGCTTGCTCTGTACTGAGGTGAATGGCTGTCTCTGGAATTGTGCAAGGCGTGGGCTCTGTGCTGCCTGCTGGCTGCCTCTGGAGAGAGCTGTCCTACCCTTGCTTACCCCCATCAGCACAGTGACTGCATGTGGACACAGTTCAGGAGAAACTCAGAAGGAAAATGAGTGGTCTTCTCACACTTTAGAGCTCTGAGGGTTAGGCAGGTGTGAGTCTTGGCACAAGAGAACAGTTCCTTCTGGAAATGGTTAGCCATTGGATTAGTGTAACTGTATCATTAAAAAAAATAAATCCATATGACAGATCAGATGAATTAAATCTGGGGGTATCCAGTAACAAGGACATACCAGATGATGCTCTCCAAAAAACGCTAACAGTGAAATCATACAGACAAATCTTTAATATAGAATCACACTTACAGGGCAAGTACAGAGGGATGACATAAATCCGTGTTGAGGTGTAAGGCTGAACATGAAACCTGTTTCAAAGAGAGAGAAATTTGTAGATCATCGTATTCCAAACTTTATTCTGTGCTTTTGGCTGGAAATGGATTTTCTCTAGATAAGGGTTTGTGTAGAAGAGTGCAAGCATAAATCAAGTTTCAGTTTACATGAAAAACATGGGAGATCTTGGATATTTGTTACTGCACTGTGCAGCTCTCCTCACTCAGTGAACATTCTGCTGGTTTTGTGATGGCTCATTTTTTCTTTCTATGAAACTAATTGTCAAAGAGTTATTGGAAACCACAACAAAAGGTTGAACAAATAGAGGGAAAAGTACTTAGTGTACCAATAGCTGCTAGATACCATAGTGTACATAGTTATTGAAACTGAGCAAATAAAATTAGGCAAAAAACAACAATAGACAGAAAATAGATATTAAAAAAAACGCTAACAGTTTTCAAAAGTTAAATACTAGAAGTAGATAGTGGTGCAAAAAAAGTTAGTGGGTCAGTGACCCCCTAGTTGCTTTCTCTTATTAGATTACTCTCTCTTTCAAGGAAATGTGAAAACAAAACAGAAGTTTATTTTCATCATAAATTTTTTCTGTGCAAAAGGTTACACTGAAGTCAGGTGAAATGTTTGAAACACTGATACTCAGAGTGGATAATGTAGAATAGCCACAGTGAGTTCAAATTGTTTCAAGTTACTTTTCAGCTGGTCTCTATTTCATTTCCGCTGATTTTTCTCAACTTTCTGGTCACATTTAGTTATAGGACTAATAGAGGGCATGTATGTTCTTAAAATTAGCCTGTAGGCTAATGCTTAATAATCCATGAGCTTCCTCCATACTCTTGTGTGGCTTAGAAGCAAAAAGAAAAATAGGAAAACAAATGGTGATGAGAAAAGATCAGGAGCCTGCCCATCTCTGCTGTGCTTGTGATTACAGAGGGATCTCCCGCAGTACCACCAGCCCCAAAGTCACTAACAGTGTATTTGCTCTAGAAGGTAGCAAATTAAAACAAACTGGGAATGTTTGTTTAAATTTGTCCACTGCCCCCTCTGGCAAAAAAATCTCAGGGGTTTCTGCTGTGATTTTTGTCACCTATGGCATCTGGTGACTTAAAGCAGGCTCCTAAGAGCTCACTTTTTCAGAAAATTCAGGTCACCTAAGATGCACGCAGAATGGAGTAGCCTTCAATATTTAGGCTGTCAGTCAAAACTCTGCAGAGAGTTTCATGCCTGAAATGCAATTAAGGATGAAGAGCTGAATCAACACTGCGAGAATCCGGGCTGGTGGTTGAAGAATTTCTAGATGTGTCAAACCTGATAGGCCAGAAAACAATCCCATCTGGGCAAATGGCCTGTTTTAGCAATTGGGATTAAGCTGACAGAAGTTTTCTGTAATTTGTCTATTTCTTTCATAGTGTGGACATATTGTTAAATTAGTTAATGGGAAGAAAAACTGTTTAACAGCTAATGTGATCCTTTATGTGGCATGCCATCTGTGTATTGTGTGCTGAATGTCACTGGCTGTGAGAGAGAGGAAATCAAAGAATTTCAGCCTTGTCTTCTTTCCTGTCATTATCTTGCGCAAGCATGATAAATAATCATATTTATGTTCTGGAGCATATACAATTTAAATCAACCTATTAACCAGGAAGACATTCTTCACAGACTTTGGAAGGCAAAAAAAAGACATCATCTCACCATAAGCAATCCATTTCATGGGTGCTGAGCACTAGAAACATAGAATGGAGTGAACAAGACAAGTTATTTTTCCTTTCACATTAAATAAAGCTATTTGCAGAGACTTTATTCAGGCATATTTGGGGGCTAATCCTGAGGTTCTGGAAGGAAACAAATCAGATTCTGTAGTCTGCTATGTGGATAGTTTAAGGAATTTTTAATTCTCCATGTCCCAAAATAATCGATTTTATTTAATTGGACACGTGCTTCTGTGAAAGACTTTTTGCTATTAATTGGAGCGTCAAGAGAATCTGTTCAGTTATTCATCAGCCTGACAACTGTGGATCCTGCTCTCCTTCCCATCTGAGGTGTTAGTCTGATCATCAGCAGAGCAGGGAGGAGGTAGCTGACAATGAGCAGTTTGGGTATGGGTGCAGTTCTTGCCCTGTGACTGCCGGCTCTCACTCTGACTCACCTGCACTCACCTGCCGGTGCAAGGCTTTCCTCTCCCGAGGATGGAGGTGCAGCACTCACTCACTCACTCATTCACTCACTCACTCATTCACTCACTCCAAAGAGTTTGAGCAGTTGCCAATTGCTCTGCAGCACAGCCCACTCAGCCACAGGAAAGTTTCCCAGACCAAAACTCTGTTGCCATATGTATGGTTTAGGAACGTGCAGGGACAGTGTCTGCCTCATTAGCTCCTGCTGAAGCTGTTTCATAGAATGTAAATTACACAAGGGTTGTTACATTGGAGAGAAAGAGGAAGAAACCTGAGGAGCTGACTGGCAATTTTGTGATCAAGCTATTCACTTGGGATAGGAAAGGGTAAAGTTCAAGAATATCTAACATAAAGGGGGAGCAGTTTTGACAGTGGAGAGGATACCTCCTGTGTCAGATATGCCCCAGGATAGCCCTCTGGGACATGAAGACCTATTTCAAATTCAATGCTTTCTGCTTTCCTCTTCCTTAAAAAAAAACCAAAAAACCAACTCAGAATGGGAACATTTACTTTCATGGTTGGTTGGCTTTTTCCAGTAGAAAAACATTTTCTGTATTCTTCCCTAGAAGAAACATTTTCACCACAAGACTGAACTTACTTTTATCGTGCACCACTGGACTTGATTTGCATTTGTCTTTTCTGTAAGGCCTCTGGAGCTCTTGCAAGCAATAGCAATTGATTAAACTCTATTCCTGATTCCTATCCTTCCCCTTGGCTGTTGGACTATGACTTAAAATTGATAAAATGTACTGGACAGGTTATTGTTCTCTACTCTGCTTGGCTACGCAGCTTATTTATTATTTGGTACGACTTATCTCAAGAGTACTGTGGAGATGATTTGCAGAAAGTCTGGGATTCACTCATATATCTGGGTCTGGTTCATTGCTTTCATACTCTGTTGTTCTACAGAGACATATGTAGATCCATACCAGTTCTTTATTACTTTTCCTTCTCCTTTCATTTAGGTCCTTTCTTTTTCTTTTTTTTTTTTTTTTAAGGAATGAAGAAAAAAAGAGAAATTGTTTTAGATGTGGGGATTTTAGATACTCACAGTAAGAGCTTTATTGATAATAGAAAAACAGACAATACTGACAAGTCCTTTTTTGCAGCCCTTTAGAGGAGGAGGATTTTCAGATTGGGCAAACAGGGTTATCTGCCTTTAAAAAAATTGCCTTACTACATTAGGTATTTGTATTTGTAATGTCTTGGTATGTCCTGTGGGACTACAGTGTGGCTCTGTTATGGAAATCTGTTCTTATGGGTCACAAGTTTATTTTTATGTCATCTATTAGAACACACTGTGAGTTAAAGAAAATTTACTGCAATGATCCTGTTGAAAAACAGAAGCTCACATACCAGGGATGACTTACTTCATGCCAAACACCAATCTGATATCAAAGTATATAGCAGTCAATCAAAAACAATGCTTTGAAGCCAGTTCTTTTCAATTAATGTACTGGATTTCTATTCCCAATTCCTGTAGGTGTCTGCAGAAGCATATTTCAAAATTCTCCATGTTAAAACATTTAAGTGAAAAATAAAGTGCACCTTAAAAACGATACCACAAATTGTATAATAAATTCATCTGAATTTCTACTGTATAGTCACAAATGATAATAACTTTGCTAGCAAGCTGACAAATCAAAATTGAAACACTTGGTTTGAGTTAAGATGGTTTTTCCCTCTTTGTTGTTAAGCAGCATTCTTTCCCTCCAAAACTTACTGCTCTGGACTCTACTGTCATTAAGAAAGACCAACAATTTTCTGGTTGTCAGCTTTTGCTACCTGATGGAGAAGGCTGAAGAAGAGCTTTTTGAGTCCATGTTGGAATCCTGTGGCCCTTTGCTGGCCGGACCTCAAACCAGCTGTAACATGGTGGGTTTTGCTCGGGTTTTCTTTTGGGTTTTGAGTTTCTTTAAAGCTGAAACTTTGAAGCTCAAAATCCTCAGAAGGAACAGAAAGAGAAACCTCATGCAAACAAATACCACTGATCTTTACACAGCTTTGATCTCTTATGTATCTATAGTGCCTTTCATCATGAAGAAGCCCAGTAAGATTTATAAACTGCCTTCAAAGGGAAATATCTTATCCTCTGTACCACAATGCACACCACTGAAACCCAGTCTTCTGAGCAGATGACCTACACACCACAACGTGCACACCTGGAGCACGATGCACATTAACTGGCAGTAGGGCAAAAATTAGCAAATACAGAGGATGAACATTATTTGGCAGGATCTGCAATGCCAGAGGAAATAGTAGAGACCTCACTTTTTAATGTTGTATTTATCTTAATGGAACAGACTTCGTGAAGGATTTCAAACTCCTGGGTGCAACAACCCCTACTGCTGGGGATGGCTCAGCAAGGGTTTTTGTTGCACCTGTCAGCAGGTGTGAGTTATGCCAACCCATCTTCAGCACAGGGGCTTCTGTGTCTCCTCTCAGCATGCACTGGTACCCCACAAGACTTTTGCACAGAAAAATTTACAAGCACATTTCTCCTCTCTCTCCACGTCTCTCATGAAAGTCCTGGCCTTAGGGAACCCAGCTGAAACAGCTCTTCTCCTTCCTTTCCATTAGCCAGAATCTTTGATTAACTGAGCCTCTGACTGTCTGAAAATTGCAGGCACCCTTGAAGACTTTCAGGTAATTGCAGTGTCTAGTGCCTTTCAAAGCTAAGGCTTAGGTTACTGAGCCATCTCCATAATGTCTGATCAATGGAGTGATCAATTAGGAATGGGAAAATGAGCTACAGCAAGTGGAATGGCTAATGACCTATCATGGAGAAGTCTTTTAATCTCTGGGTCCCATGACTGCATGCCAACCTGCTCCCTCACAAAGCCAGCAGGGTCCTGCAAAGTTGAAATTACCATAAAAAAGAGAACAAATGGGGAGCGGGTAAAAATCAATTAAAACTGCTGGCATTGTAAGGACCTAGAGTGGGCTCAGGAAAAATTCTAAGTGTTTGTTTAACGGATATGTGAGCTTGTTTGCCCTAGTAACTCTGTCTCTGTTTGATATGTATGAGGTTCTGAATATTTTATAACAGTGATGGCTGTGTTCACTTAAAGCCAGCTGCTTAAAAAAAATTAAAATTCCAGAAAACACTTTGTCTTTCAACTCAGCATTATGTAATGTTTCAGGCTTGATACCCATTTTCTTTGAAGGTTTTTTTCTACTGATAACATCAGAAATGTCACCCAGGAAAGATCAAATCAAATTTCATCTGAAAAAAAAAAAAAGTTGTTGGGTCTTAAAGGTTTTGTTTTGTTTTCTTTTTTTATTCCACTGACAGATAATGAGTGTTAATGCTTCATCTGAAACAAAAAAAATGATAGCTGAATTGGAAGAGTGCTGGAGAGGAGGGCACTGGGGAACACATTTGTGAGCCATCACACAAATTCTCTAAGAAGCCCAGGCAGAAACTCAGAACATCACATCTTAACAGAACATAATGTATACTCCAGAAAGAGTAGAGATAATGTATCCTAATGTATTCAATATTTGCCTTTGATGTAAGCTTAAGCATTATTCCATATGTTTTACTCCATCACTATATTAATTTTGGTTGGAAACCATCACACATTAATTATCAAATATGACTAAGCTCCAGATCACTCATTTTCCTAGGTTAATTGATGTCTGCCGTGAGACAGTTACACTGCAGAATTTTGTTTATAATAGCTGTGGCTAACATGTTAACAGTGACTGCCAGATTTGCCAACCATCAGGCACAAATACAGCTCAGCTGTCCAGGGTGGAGGCTGTATAGAAAGGGAAAGACTTGAACCTCAGCACAAAAGATTTTGCACATGCATGCAAAGGGTCTTCTTTGAAACAAAACAGAATAAATTAAAATCAATTTTTACAGGGAAAGAATCAACTAATTTGAACTAAACATTTTATATATTGCATAGCAATTATCTCAAGCAAATGCTTGAATAAAGAAGGCAGAAATGTATTTAATCTCTTTCCCCAGTATTACAGACCAGTCCCTGACCTAATGCTTTACTTTGTTTTGAACAGCTTTTATATGAATTTTCAAGAACATTTTAAATAATAGATGTGCCATAATTACAGCCTGTGTTTCTTATGAGAGGGGGTTTTACTATTCAGATCTTGTCATTTTAAGATCAAAAGATTTCTATTTCAGAACTCTTTTCCTTGCTGAGCTCTAGACAGGCAGACTAGTTCGTGAGTTGCCAGATCTTTAGCTCTTGTAAGCTCTATTGCCATTAAACTAAAGAAATGTTCCTGAAAAATCCTTTATTTCACAAGCAGCTTATTGCAGTACTGCCCACGCTTCTTTAATGGAGAAGCCCACATTCCTTTGAAATAATCTAGGCACTATCTTGTGTAAGTGGAATCAGAGTGGTTTTTATCTAAAGAAAACTGTTAAAACATTTGAACTAACAGTAGAAATTGTTGGGTTTTTTTTTCTGTTTGCTTACTTAATCATGGATGTGTGCAGTTTTTTTGCAATGTTTTATCATGTCCTATTGGTCACCAGAGATCGCTGAGATACATGGCAAGAATATGTCTCTATAGTCAGGGAAACAAAGGGAAAAATGATACTGAAGGTTTTCTGAAGCTGTTCTTTGCTTATTCATCATCATAAACTAACATATAACCTTCTATCACAAGCTAAAGGTTCATAAATCTAGACTCTGTTGTATGAAAAACAACTCATCCAGCCTGCTCCATTGACAAGATGCCCCTGCCTACAGGTGGGGGAGGCAGAAGTGAGGAGGGAATGTGCACTGCTTGTATTTGGCTCTTCAAATTCAAGGCTAAATGACAAAAGCATTCTGAGTACAATAATGGTAAAAATCACACAAACTGCAAAAGCTTCAGCCCAAATATTTTCAAGGGCAAAAATCTCTCAAGAATGATGGGCTTTTTCCTACTATGTGTCATTTCAAATGTTGTTAAGAAAATAGATTGTTTCTGGGTTAGGCTCTGACAAAAGAGACAGTTTGGGCTAGAGTGGAGATGTATTTGTTCTACTTATGACCTGTCTCTAGTGATGTGCCAACCTTGAACATTTGCTTATTCCTATTACAGCTGCTTCTAGCTTCACTTGAGGCTTTAATGGGACATTTATTTAAGAGGATGCTGTTGCATGAAAAAGTAGCCTGTAAGTCCCTTTTTCCTGCAGCCATGTCCTTTGCCATCCCCTCAGCTCAGCTAGCAGAATCAGTAGTGCTGCTGAGTGACAGTTCAAGCTGAAAGATAATTTCTCCCAAAAGGATTATTATTTCCCAGCTCTCTGGTTCCCTGACCTAGTGCATCACAATTCCTCAGCTTGGGCTGACACAGTGTACAAGGTAGAGGATGGGGACCAGTTTGGGACAAGCAAGCCATGATCTTGGTGAAGATAGATCTGTGACCTTTTATTGTAAAAATCATGACCTTAACAAACAGGAAAACTCATTACAGTTACTTTCATATCAAGCTACATTCTTCAGGCTTTAATCACTTTTTACCAAAACTTCTGCAGTCAGTGGAATCTCACCAAAACACAGACAAAGCTTGAACCAGTGAAATATGAGACTTTAGAGGAAGGGTAAATAGCAAGAAAGGGGGAAAGGTATGAGAATGGCAGAGATATGATAATTAATTTTTAGACAATGTTGAAAAATAAATCTGACCAAAATATTATGTAATGAACACCAGAATCTATTATTGTAAAACAATGTTTGGAATCAACTCCTACTTTTTTTTATTGTCCTACTGGCCATCTGTTAGCATTATGCCACTTTCCATTTAAAGAGCCATCTCATCTTTAGCAGATGTTCAGTTTGTCTACATGTATGTTTTCTAATTCCTCTCAACTCTACTAATGGTCTTTGTACTCTCAGAACTACAAGTTTTCTTATATTGCCTCCACAGTCACTGTAACATCCTCTTAAAATTTGAATAGAAAGCTTCTATTAACATCTCCCTTCTTTGAGAAAATAGTGGTATTCAAACATCTTCACAAAATAGCCTTTGCAGTTATCCCTAATGGGCAGTAGCTGCAAATGCTGAAGTTCATATTCATTCTGAAATATAAAATTGAAAGCCCTGACTATCTCTTCTATAGCTCTAAGTTGTCACAAAAAGAAATGGTTGTCTGTTCACAAGGCTGTGAAAATTTCAGCACAGAATATCTGTCTGATACTACTTGCACTTGGACTGAAACAGAGTTTTCCCACTATTTTGCATCCCATATAGAAATCAATGTGTGTGGTTAATAGTAAAACAGGCAAAGGAAATATCCCACAAGGCCATTTTGTGTCCTTCCAGCCAAATGAACATGAGGGATGTCTGCCTCTTGTTTGGTAGGCAGAGGTACAGGAGGTCAAACATTTGTATGGCATATATTGCAGTGCAACTTCCTGACATTTATAAGTTTTTCATGTTCTAAAAGAGTCATGTACCTGTCTCCTTTAATATATCTGTTAGCATTTTCTCTTCCCCATTTCTAAATTCTCTCTTATTTTATGAAATAGTTGTACAGTTAGGCTTTGTACCTGTGACTGGTAGAAGAAATCAGGGTAGCAGCAGCTGAAGAAGTAAGAAAGGGTTGTTTGCAGTGGGTGAGGAATGTGGATTAAATGATGATCTCAGTAAGATGAAAATTCTTAGCGGGGCAGCAGGTGAATGTGAAAGATGATGAGACCAGGGACACTGAAAACTCACTGACATACTTAAAGGAAAGGTGTGCAAAGGTTGCTATTCATACCAAGCTGCCTGAAACTCATATGTTCCATAGAACAGCTGCACGAGTGGGAGTCAATTATCAGGTGGGGCTGCAGATTTCTGCAGAATACTGCCTCCTTGGAAGGAATATTCCATGGGGTAAATTTGAACCCAGCCCTAGAAGCATTGCACTCTTCCATCATTGCTGACTAACAATTAAATTTTCTTTAAAACAGCTTGCTTCCAGCCATCTGGAGCTCTTAGCTTCCTTATCTTTGCTTTATGCTTCTGCTTTCCCAAACAGACTTGGTTTTGATTGTCTCAGTAGCTAAAATAGCACAGCCTAAAACACAGTTGGCATATACAAGCTCTCTCTGCCCCCTTACTTGCTAGAGGATTTCAGCCTTCCCACTTGTTTCTGGATCTGTTTTTATCTCTGCTGTCACTTCCAGCAGGGGCATGAGGGAGGTGTGCAACCTGTGCAGAGCTGGGCTGAACACTCGAAGAGAAGTGATGAGGGGAGCAGTTTTAGCCATGAATATCCTAATGAAGCTCCTGTGCTGACCTTACACACTTCTGATTAAGCAAATATGCAAATGCAAAGCAGTTTGGAACTGGATTAGCATTCAAAGCTTTTTAAAAAGCTACTGTGGCTACATGCAGAGTGACCTTTAGGCCTGCTCAGATCTGCTAGAATGCAGATGAGGAAAAAGAAAGACATTATAAATACAGTAGAACTTGCAGTCACTATGAAATGTGCCACAGGAGGAAAATAATATCCAGATCAATGTTTTACAGCTGGTCTGGTTATGGGGCAAGAGATTACTCTGCATCATACTTGGGGATGTTTCTTCCAGCACCTTCCAAAACCAAAGTTAGCTCAACAGTTCGTTTGATGATAATCCTGCAGGTTTAGTAATTTAAAAAGAGAGGAAAGGTGGTAAATAAGGAACCAAATCTGTGCCCCAGCAGTGCTGTTAAAATTCAAGGAGGAACAGGAAATCCAGGGCAAGTAGGAGATATATCTCAAGGTAACAGGAGGGTCAACACTCAGGAATCTGCTGTTTCCACCAGTTGGTGATTAGAAGGTGAAAATTAGGAGCAAAACCTTCAATTTCCTTTAATTAAACAAAACTTGTGTAACGAGAAGGTACTCCATTATCATTGTCAGGTGCTATGCTGCACACAGCACAGCTCAAAACCAAAGCCTGGGCTGTGGTTTTAAGATTGACGATAAAGATCCACAGATGTTCTAAGCTCAAACTTCTAAGAGGAGAGAAAACCACTGGAAAGAAGAGGTTAAGAAATACTGGCCATTTACAGAGAACTGCTCCCTCTACAAATACACACCTTATTTCTAGGGACACAGCATGGAAGAGACCTCCTGGGTTCTCAAGACTCTGATTGCAAGGACCATGTTATATCCTTCAGAAGCTGGTGGAATTTAGTTGCTGCTATTCTGACTCAGCCCACTGAAAATCTGTTCCAGAATGAGCTGCCCTTATAACTGAGAACTTCCTTCTGGTTTTTCAGGCTAAATGTATTCGTAGCTACCTTTCACTAATTTTTTCACAAAACTGACTTTGTTTAATTACTTCCTAAGGCCTGTGTATCAATATCTTTATTTTCTTGGAATACTACTTGGAATACTACTTAAAAAACTATTTTAACAACAAAATAATGAAACGGGGGTACTATAAACCATATAAGATCCTCTACTGATATAAACTGGTATAAACTGGTTTAACTTTCATGCTAATGTGTATGGCCTAGGAATTAAAAAGAAACTTTTCTTTTTTTAAAAGAAACTTGCAGGGTTTTTTCCAGGTTAGACAAGATAAAAAATATCTGTGCTAAAATGCTATGAATACATCCCTAGCAACCACACTTTTGGGTAATATATCTGTCTTTTTTTTCCCTAAGAATTCTTTTGAAAGAAATACAGAACACTGAAAGAAACAAGCAAAGTTTTCTTATTGTGATTCCTTGGTCATAAAATATCCCCATATCTTAATGTAGCATGTCTATTTCTGTTTATTTTTGCATCAATCAACTTCTTGATTTGGAAGAAATTGTCAAATGTATTTGTTTGCCCAACACATACTTGAGGTTCCAGAATGTCTTTATGCAGATGGCAGCAAAACATTATAATACATTGCTTTATTTCCTTGTTTTGGAGATAAACTATAAAGATCAAAATTTACCACAGCTCGAAATACAATAAAATGTTCACAATAATTTGTTTCAATTACAGCTGAAAGGTATAAACTTGTTTTATATCTTAGAAACCATCACTTAGAGTTTTTGAATGTACTGATCCTTTGCATGAGATGATTATTTTGGAAAGGTTCAAGAACTTGTTTTTCAATAGTTTTCTAAATTGACAGTGAACAAAAATTTGATAGAGATAACAAGAACCCTTAAAACCAATATCATGAGACTGTACAGGAAAGTAGCAACAATTCTGTTTCTAATGAGGAAAGAACACATTTTTCCTGTGATTTAAACCCCATCAAGCTGTATTTAGAACTCAAATAATAAAAAAGCTCCATATTTTATGCCGGTTTAAAATGACAGGCTTCATATGGGCTCTGAGGCAAGCTCTAAAATAGCGCAGGCTGGTTCAAAATCAGATCTGAGTTCCATGAGAAAGCTGTTCTGTGCTTATCACAAAATGTGAAACTGAATTTGGTACTTTTACATGTAATAACTCTTCATACAGTAAATACCCTGCTTCATTTCTGCCCAATAGGAGGGCTATGAATGCAGCACCAGGATAAATGTGGCTGATTATCCTATGAGACCTTCTGCTTATGCAGCCTGCAAACCGGAATCAAACGTTCCTTTATGAAAACAGCCTGCACTTTAGGAAAGAAAAAACAAATCAACAAAGCTTTATGAGGCATAATTGGGATCAATAGAAATTACTGTAATTCTGAGATATATTCTACAAGTTTTTAAACCATCCTTTAGTATTCTGTACTAAAAGCATGATTATACATTAAATTATAGCAGATGGCATCATGTAGAAGTATCATTTGTTAATATATTCTGCTGGGCTTAGCCATCAAGGTAGTACAAATTGGCATAAATTACACTTCCTTTTGGCTTTTTGGCATGTTGATTGCATTGCATGATGTTCTTTCAGAGCTCTGTACTTACCCTCTAAACTATGACTAAAAAGTAATCTCGTATAAACTAAATTCAGGAAGAGCAAAATCTATGAACGTCAGAACTACAAACCCCAATGGCTGGCACTAATCTTACAGAAAAGTCCAGTCAGCTCCTTTTCCTCCTGAATTGGACAGTCACCCTGAAAAGGATAGGTTGCCAAGAAGACAGACAGAAGACAAGGGATAGATTTCAGAGAAAAAATGAAAGCTGGGAGTGAAATTAGACCCAAGCAGATCGTATCCATGCAAGTAAAGAGAGATGCAGGGAAGCTGGGCTTTGGACCAGCTTCTTACGTGGGTTTGGGGCAGAGATGAAGGTCAGGAGGGCTCTGTACAGCATCACTGCTGCACATTATGAGAGGTTGTCGTGCCTTGCTTTGTTCTTAGAGCCTTGCAGAGAAGTCAGGGATACTCTCAGATGTCATCTTTTCCAGGGGGAGGGCATCCAGGAAAACACTGTGGCTGGTATTTAGGGCAAGCAAGCCTATGAATCAGGACAGCAACCTGATTTTGCCCGTGTCACCTCCACCGAGCCCAGGACGAGCCACCCGAGGAGTGAGGCTGGAGAACATGAAGCTGTAGCGCTGCAGTGTTCCAGCAGAGAGCAGCATCCGTATGTGGAAAAATGCTGGTCTCGTCCAGCCAGCACGTCCTGCTCCCTCGCTGACAGAGCCCGGGAATATCACCCCGTCCCCTCCTCCGTAGTTCATAGGTAAATGAACTTATCATCCGAACCTGAACACTTAATAAAACATGGAACGGTATGATATTAAAAACCTTAAGTCAAGATTAAACTTACATTTAAAAATTAAAATTATCAGTAATGAAACAATTCAGATTCCTGAAGCAAAATTGAACTCTCTCCATATCTTACATTCTGCATGTTTTTTGACACACACAGTATTATAACATTGATTACTGTGATGATTAGATAGTTTGGGAATAGAGAAATCATTCAATCCTAATCAGAGAGTAGAACCTCAGTTCAGAAAGGTGTTGAATGCAGAATCACAAAATATTCTGATTTGGAAGGGACCTCCAAGGATCATCAAGTCCATCTCTAAAGTGAATTGCCCATACAAGGATCAAACCCACAGCCGTGGTATTATTGGCACCATGCTCAGACCAACTGAGCTAATCTCACTGTGTGTGTGCCTGTGTGCAAATAAAATCAACAAGTTCCAGCAGACACACACCTCAGCAGCTTTGTTAAGCACTTCTAGGCTCTTGGGTTTTAAAACATGGGGTGAGAAAACAGTCTGCCCATGAAAAAGCAGCTAAATTAGTGGTTCTTGGAGCCTAATATTTTACATTTTTTTTTCATTGCAGTTTCATTGTCTCAGTAATTTTGTTGCATTAATGTAAGCTACTGGAGGAATTCTGCCCATGTCGAGAGGCTGAGCCACACTGAGGCTGCTCTGCTGATCTGTGTTATTCCTTCCTTCTGGCTGTCCCTGTGTCTGAACTTAGGTCTTTACAACATGGTACTGCTTAGCTTCATGAGCAGGGAGGTGTGATTCACTATAAAAATGCTGAAAGACCAACAAGTAGTTTGGATGTTCCAGTCATAATTCAGAGGTAATTAATTTACAAGGCCTTTCTAAACCTTTCCAAAAATATGACAACTGTGATCAGGAGAACAAGAGTGTGCTTGGGAAATTATGCTACATAAACAGATGTTCAAAAGACTGTTGGAAGTAACAACCATGTTAGAAAATGCTGAATTAACCTCTGAACTTCTAGAGAGCACCAGCAACTGTGGGAGACACACCTGCTCTTTGTAGATGTAATTCATGGTAATGAGTAGAAAATGGCTGAGCAGAAAACAAATTTGTGAATTTTGTGCACGGTTTGTGTGACACTGACTATCAGACTGATCTTGTGGGTTTTGCCATGCTGAAAAATGATAAGCCATGTAACATGGAAATGAGAATATGGCTTAAGACATATTTCTGCTCTGTCTCTTTTTGACAAAAATGATATTGACATGAAAAACCATCAAAAATTAAATTACCTTTGCAGACAACCCTTCAGCACTCAGAAAAATAAAGATCTACACACTTCTAGTTTATTTACAAATCTTTCTATGAGATGAGAGAAAAAAAACCCCAAACCAACCAAACACAAGCAAACAAACAAACATAAAAACCAAACCCACAACCCCATAAAAACAAACAAAGAAAACCCCTCAACCTCCCACAAAAACAAATTAAACTCCCCACAAATCAAAACAAAACAAGAGTAATACCCATCCAATTAATTCTTTTGAAAAACAAGGCTTTAATAGTATTCATGCGATAAGAATACATTTTATTTTAATGTGAATAGTTTTGTATAAGCCTTAAAAAGTCAAGTCCAAGGATGCATAGAAAAGGGAAAATTAGAAGTTTATTGAAAAGAAAAGAGATGTTATAGAAAGATGGGCCAAAAAAAAAAAAAAAAACTGCAGAAAGAAAATGAAATAATAAAGCAAAGTACTAAAAAGTGGAGAGAAAAAAAAGGATGGAATAAAAAAAGAGACAAATTTTGACTTCATACATTGTGAAATGTAGACATTTGTCATAAATACTTATATCTTTCTATGTAACTCAAAAAATACATCCATTTCATTGCATTTTTCAGTTGAAAATGATTATGGTTTAAGTGTGTAGTATTTGCAATCTATTCAAAGTAATTTTAAATCCCCCAGGAAGGATAAAAGTAAAACACTGCCTATTTGCTTTTTTCATGCTTTGGTGCTCCCTCCCTGTACCTTTCTTTTCCTTGTGCAAAAACTCCAGTTAAAAAACCAGAAAAACTATCATGTCAAATGTCAGATTTTTCAAAGCTGCTCCTGCTTTGAATGTCACAGAAAAGCACACCCCCAAGTGCTCATCTGACTTGGTCCATTAAAAACTATAATTGAAATTGGCTACACCAAAATACCTGTGTGATCCAACATGACCTTCCTTTTTCCTCCTTGTTCATTTCAAAATCTCTTATACTTTCCCCAGACCTTCCTGCTGCCCTAGTGACTCCATTCCTCACTGACACTTGACTTCCCTCTCATCTAATATCAACATGGGTAAGACTGGCTACACATCCCAACTGCAGAAAACTCCACAGCTTGCCACGTGGAAGGTGTATCCAAATTTTTGCTATGTAGGGGACAATTTTGAAAGGCCAATTTCTTTAAAAGAGGCAGAAATTACATAGTGAAAAACAAAATTGAGACACTTCAGTATACATGCAGAAAAATCTACACCAGCAGAAAAGGAGAGAAAAAGAAAGGAACTCTTCTGATAAACCTACTTGTCACTCTTAGCAGAATACTTTGCAAGAAATAGCGGATGTTGTGCTGCCCAGAGAGCCTCCATACCCTGTGAAGGACATGGTCTTATTGATATCTTGTTTTCACTTTCACCTCAGTAATGGCAGAGATTGTATCAGAAAGTTTTAAAAGCAAAATAGAGGTTAGATCCATTTTCGATACTCTAAATTAAAAGAATAAATGAATCACCCAACTGTAGTTAATGGGCAATTAACATAATTCTGGTCCGGTGTAGCTGAAAGATAATGAAAAAGCTGATTGCAAATGAACCAGCAGTAATGTAGGAGGTCATAATAGTCCCATAACTCTGAATGAGAAACCAATTTCTCCTCTAACACTTGGTGCTTTGATTGGTGAAGGGCTTTATCATTCTATGAAATTTACCCGTGATAGTATGAGACATAAAAAAAAAGGTTCTGCTGTGTAAATGGTGGATGGCTGACAGAACAGGTACCCTGAGCTGCTGCAGGAGCCTGAAGTAGCTATCATAAACTAGAGGGTAATTAGAAGTGCAGTGGTGAATAGAGAGGAGAGGAGCATATATCTGAGTAATGAGCTCCCAACTGTACTGCAGCAGGGCAACAACCCACCAGGGGAAATGCAGGAGGGCGTCAGACTCTGCTCCAGCCTGGAGACTGGATGCGCTGATGCCCTCTAACTCCACCCACCTCCTGGATACGGCATGATATCTTCTCTGTGCTCAATTTGTTCTTACTTAAAGAAGGGGTAATGGGGTGGGATAAATTCCACCCACAATGCTTCTCTCCACTTACCATCTATGTCCTGATCCTATTAAAACTTAAGATCTTGTTCAGCAAACTGTCATCAGATAAAGTAAATTACATTTAATGCCAGTGGTAATGCTCTCAAAATCAAGAGAACCATTGTGTCTAGGGCAAGGACTGTCTCTTTTTCCCAGAATTTTAAGTAAATCTATATTTAGCCCCTTTGTGAGGGGGGAAAAAAGGTAATCATGTTAGAACACTGTAATGGTAAATGAATCTACATCCTAGCAGCAGATGGCACATTAATAGAGTACAGACACATGCACACAAAAAAGCCTTAAAAATGTATTTTTTCCCTTGGTACTTTTCATCACTGTTTCCTATGTCTTTTCTACCAGGATGAATAAAATGATGGTAAATTTAACAGAGAGGACTTATTCCTAGTGCTATATTTATATAATGACAAATCAATAGGTTATTGCTGCATTATGCAAAATAGAAAAAGTAAATAGATAAAGTGACAGTGCTTAACACTCATAAATATTTAGCATAACACTTTAGGTGTGTGGGTTACAAGGGACCTTTTTGGGGAGATTTTTACATCACCTTTCTCACCCCTGTCCTGTTGCCAACGTGAGTGACAGAAGTCACTAAGGCATTTGAGATATCTGGATCTTCTTGCTGTGTCAAGATGCATACAGGTCTGATGTGGGAGCACCAATGCAGATGCCTCCAAGCAGTTACTGCTGTAGCAGATACCTGCAGTTCCTTCACACTGAGTAGAACACCCATCCTCGTGGTGTCCATCAGATAGTAGAGGACTGCGGTCAGCATGGAAAAAGCACATATACCAGGGAAAGTATTAGTAACCTTCCTGTCTAGCCATGAAGTAAACCACTTCCCAGATAGTGTTCCAATAAATACTTGTTGGAATAATTCTGAAGATCTCATATTTTTCAGCTGATAAAATTATTACTAGCCTAAGAAAGAGCAGGTAATAACTTTGACAAACTTGGGAAAGCCAACATGGCTTGTATAATGGACAGTCTTGTCTTCCAAAATTTCCTAGAATTCTCTGAAGACATCAATGTGTTAATGGTGTTAATTCAGTTGGCAGGATGGTGTTAATTCAGGTGGCACGACTTACTTGGATTTCCGAAGGTCTTCTAAAAATCCTTCATAAAAAGTTTATAAGAAAGCTGAGCAGCGATGGGGTAAAGGGAAAGGCCCCCACAAGTATAAGAAACTGTTTAATGGAGAGGAAACAGAGGAAAAGTGAATGAATAATTTTTGCAATAGAGTGTGTTTCACCCTTGCAGTTCCAGTGGGATCTGAGCTGGCAACTGGGATAGTCACTGTATTCATAAGTGATTTGGGAAAGTGGGTCTATAGGGAATTCAGGAAGCTTGATAAGCATACAGAGGTATTCAAGATAGCAAGGGCAAGCAGTGACCAAAATATACCAGAGGAACCTTATGAGTCTGAGTGACTGGGCAATTAAGTGACAAATGAAATTTACTGTAGATAAATGGAAAGCAATGCACATGGGAAAACCAATTCTAACTCTACATATTAATATGATGGAGTTGATCATTACTACTTAGGAGATAGATCTGGGGTTATGACAGATAGACCTATGAAAATGTCAACCTGATGCTTAATAGCAGTCACAAAGGCAAGTCAAATGTTAGAAAACATTAGGAAATAAATGAAGAACAAAACAGAGAACATCACTGTGCTGCTACAGAAAACCATCACTCAACCCCACACTGAATAGTGTGTGCTGAATACTGTCAGGTCCCCTTTTTTCAAAAATGATGCAGGTAAAACAGAAAATTTCAGAGAAAAGCAACAAAAATGATCAAAGTGGTAAAGCAGGCATCCTATTAAGGAAAGCCACTCAGCAACTACAACAGGAGCTGCTGGCACACGTTATCCTGGGAAGAAGGATGACCTGTAAGAATATGACAGAAATCATGAACACAAAGAGAAGGATGGATCTTGATCCTTCCTGCATGAAAACTAGGGAACATCAAATGAAGATTTTAAGAACCATATTTAAAACAAACACAGTGGTAGATGTGTAAAAATAATTTCCTGATACTGGGGATGCATAGACTAAAAGGGAAACTTTGCAAGTAGATTAGTCAGGCACTGAGAGTTATGAAAATGCAGTGACCACATCTATTCAGGATGAACATTTCCACCTGAAGTCTGGAAAGCAGGAAGGGCAAGCATTATGCATAAATAGGTGATGAGCCTTTGGCCTTACTAGTAATGGCTCTTAATATAAGCTTACATTCTTCTAAAATATTGCTGCACCTGAGATATTCAAAATGAGGTTGATTAACCAAGATGAGGGAATGAATAACACACGTGTTGTACAATTCAGACAAATTGTAGGTATCTTGAACTTCCTGTCAATACACATTAAGGATAACTAGCCCTGGCAGAAGGCAATGCACACATTACAGAGGTAGGCCCTGTAAGAAAATGATATAGTTTCAGATATTTCTTCTTGACTCACATGAATCAATTTATTTTCTTTGATTACTTTAACAGGACATTTCTTATTCAGGAGGGACAGACTTTTCCTCCTTTTACTCTCAAATGAATTATGACAGAGATCACCTTATCTAGTGATCTGGGACTATTTGCCAGGATCTCCAATAATCTTCCAGTGTAGTCGCTACCTTAAAGAAATATCTATACTTTGTTCCCTACAATGAAATCTGAATTATTTCAGATAATGATGCCAACTGGGAAAGAAGAAAAGGATCTAAATTTGAAAGAAGGCTGGGAAGGCAGGGGAGCTATATAAAAGAGACTTAAATAAATTGCTATAAAGATGGCATCAGCAGATTGAGCTGTTACACTCTTCTAAATTCTTCTCCATTGCATGCACGGGCCCTCTCAGTTTTAAGGCTTTACATATTGTCTGATTTTGGGAAATAATTTATGTGGTCCAGGCTACAGAAAGTAGCAGAAGAGTTTGCTCTGTCCTACTGCTTCTACCAGAGCTGCAATTCTGGGAACTCTTTGGTGCTTTCACTGGACTTCAGAATGAAGACATCACCTGAACCCTCACTGCTCTTTGTTCAGAGACTATTACATGACAGTGGAAATAAAGTATCCCGCACAAGGACTACACCCTAATTTTGCCCTGCAATGGTAAGCAGGGCTCTAACTGCAGGTTGCTTTGGCAGAAAGACAAGCAGTTACAGCTGATCCACACATAACCTTATCGATTGTATCTCTCCTCTCCCAGGCTTTCCAGAGCTCTGCTTGAGATGGGAGCCTCTCTGCCATTTTTCTTGCTGTAGATCTGCTTATTCCTTCTGTTATCAGTGCTCCCAATATGCATTATCTCTGTATGTTATCAGCCACAATAAAGCCAAAAGAAGAAAAGCTTTCCCTGTGAAATATTTACCTTAAAACCCCAGTTATCTGATCAAACCTTTAGCTCTGTCTCAGGGAAGAGAGCAACCTTCACTTTATTGCCCATAAAGAAGCCTATTCTTATTAATCAAGGCACTTCAGCACCTTGTTCAGTGAAAAGCCATGCTTGGTGAAACTAGCCTGATTGCTGCCTCTGTGGGTTGGTGGGAAGGAGACTGTATTTAGAGAGGCTAGCACAACCTTGGCAAAAATTGCCTTCTCTTTGTTAAATTCTTGCCTGTACCAGACACTACCACAGGGCTTTAAATTCCACTTTGGAATTCTATTTTTAGAGCTCAAGTGGGATTTATATGGTGCTCCGACCTAACACGAGCTCATTGCACAAGGCTGAATTTAGCCTTGCACGCACTCGCTGCTGAAACTGCTGACTGTAATAAACTGAGAAGGGCTTGCTCTACATATGTCTAATAGGCTCCCATGTACCTGAAGTGTAGGACTTCCATGATGGCTTTAATTTTACCAAATGCTTGTAACAATAAAGATGACAGATTATGTTTCTAAGTTCACTTTTCCTTATCATCGGTGTCTGTACGTCTTATTGACTGTTATAGAAAAATACCAAACCTTTGTTTTAAGAATAAATGAAATAAGATTCCCACATTTTTTTTACAACTAAGGAAGAACTGCCTTTTCAGCCTGGTCTACAATCATGCTATAGTCATCCCTGTCTCCCTTCACTTGCATAAATTTTGAACTGTTGGCCAACTTAAACAAATAGATAGAAGAGCACAGGGGAAGAGGTCTCATGGATATTAAACTCCTCTGGGCTTCATTTGGTAGAGGAGAGAGTACTAACACCCCAGTGACAGAAATATACTGAACCTGTATTAGACAGTAGAGAAGGCAGACAAGAGCAGACAAAGACATAAATATAACAGAAAATGAGATGCTGTTGATTCGGTTGCTCATGGGTAACATATTAATGTGAGGGAACAGATATACAGGAGATCAAGACCTATGTGCTCACAATGTTGTTAATGTAGTGTGTTTTGATGTTTGTTGCTTCAGCTTCAGCTGCAAACTGGGCAGCCATAAATGAAGTCCTTTGATATAAAAATATGGATTGAAAAATCAGTCCTGAGTGTCTTGCCCAAATTCAACCAGTAATGGAAACAATTATATATGTTGTTTCAAACTGTCTGGCCCTGATAAATTCCTGTTCAAAGCCTGGGCTGAGGTAATGAAAAATATTCCCAAGATGGTCTCAATTTCATAACTACACATTAGCTATAAGCAAAAAAAACCCCAAAACAAAACACCAAATGAAGCCAAACAACTCACAGTAGTAGAATAAAGCAATGAAGAATGACAAAACAGATGAAGAAATCCACAATGTGCTCGCCTGTGCCTCACAGTAATTAATGCTTTTTGAGATATTAGATAAACTTTTCTTTGTTGTAATAGAAACAGATTTCCCAGATCTCCTATTTCAGCTCTCAAGCTCCACCTTTTCTCAGCTTTGTCTGAAATTAGCCACATTTTCTACCACTTTAATAAACGTGGAATACAATTTGGAAATTATCTGTTTGCATCAGTACTGGCAAAGAACAATAGCTCAAATTTTGAGAGTCAAGGCTTCAATAATAAGGCCTGATTTTCTTAGCAATCAGATGCATACACACGCGTACACACACACACGCATGCACGCACACCACATGTCTTTGTGAATAGGGCCCAAAACAGCTGCAACCTTCCAGAAATTAATTGGATTCTGGATCATTTGCATTTTTATATAGTTTACCAACAAAAGATGGAGATAGCAAGTTTATTAATGTGAAAAAAGAGAGACAAAGAGAGAGAGGGAGGGAAAGTGAACGTTTTGGTTGAGCCACTAATCCAAATTTTAATACACACAGTGCCTATTCACCTTATAATACTGCAGCAGATCCTCCAAGGTGGAAATTGATATGCAGGTCTAAACTGCAGGCAGCTGTTAAGGACTCCTACTGATGCCTAGGGCCCTTACAGTTCCTCATCTGAGTAGACATTATGATTTGATAATGGCCATATTCAGACAACACCCAAGGCAATTCTAGGATTTGCTGTCACAATAGACACACTGAAAATAAAGTCAGTGTAAATAGATTAAGAAATTGACAGAATAACAAGGCAGAAAGAATTAGAATGAATACACAAATGGCAGATGACAACTCAATGTATTGTGATGCAGAGATGGGATAAGGAAAGTGGAGCTGGAGGATTTATCTGCTGCCAGTATGCCTCCAACCTGCTTCCTGCCTGCACAGATGCCTATTTCATTGAGAAGTGAAATCTTTATTAGAAGATTTCTTACTTCCCTTGCTGCCCTCTGAAAAACTTCCTTTGTGTTCAGTCGAAAGTGAAAGCTCCTGAAAGCTCCTGATCCATAGGTGTTCAAGATGTCATTTCCCTAGGGAACAGGAAGAAAATACTGACTCAATATTCAGAGGAGAGACTCAACTCCTCATGGGAGTTGATGTGAACACTGTGTGACAAGGTGGTAACCAGAACATTATTCTATGTGATTAATTTACAAATTTCTTAAAATTGTGCTGAAGTGTATGTGAGGTTTAGTGCATCAACTCTATCTTATTAGATATTTTTTGGGGTGGCAACAAATTGATGGAATTTCATTTATTCACTTTTATCAGGATTCAATTGCAACTTTATCTCTGCCAAAAACTGCTCCTAGCTCTGCTCAGCCCAGCCTGAAAAGCCAAATCATACCAGAGTAAAGAAGGTATCAGACCAATTCCTGAAATATGGAATGTGACTTCATGTGCAGAATAACTGTGGATGGTGAATGGTTTATTGGTTGGTCTCTGTATGATAGACCCAGGGCATGTGCAGAGATGGAATATCAGCAGTGACATCTCCAGTAGGCTGGTGGATGAAGAAAGGACTAAAGCTGCTTACACTGAAAATGAAACTCAGCGCTGTGTTAGTGCTCAGCTGGATAAGGATCCTGTGAACTTCAATTGTGTGTTAGTGCAGTGAGTGCTTCCTGAGTCTGTCAGAGCTGGTGCATAGCTTTTCTCTGGAACAAAATCTGGGTGGGAGCACACAGGAATGCAAGGCAGTAGCATTGCACAGGGCTGGCTGTAGCAGCAGGGGGCTGGAGACACCATTCACCAGTAAAATGCCATCTGCTTTGACCATGTCAGAGCTTTGGGCAACGAGATTGGACACCAAGGAGACACGGGAGGAAAAGCTGCTGCTGGAAGGAAGGAAAGAGTTACTTTTTCCCTGGGGCTACATGAGCACGAAGTTGTACCCTTGACTATTTAGCCCAGCTCCACCTTTTCCTTCAAGCCCTTTCCTGCTTACTTATTTTGCTAAAATCACCGAGAAGCCATGAGATAGCTCTTGTGTTTGAACAACGCAAATCCCAAACTCTCAGGGCAGAATATTCAACCAATACATTTTCAGTAATCTGGAGGGAGCTCAGACTCATTTTAGTAAAATACTCAGTTTTGCTTGACTTCATGGGAATTAACCCAGTGCTTGAGTGCTGTGTTGAATCAGGGACAAGATTATATGTGTCTTGCCTATTATTATTTTATACATGCCTATTACCTCATATGGACCTTTGAATGTAACAGTTCTATCAAAATCTGAAACATTTTGCAATGGAACAGCTTTGAACTTTAATTTCCTTACCTCATTTTCTTTCCTCCTGCCACATTTCTTTTGCTCAATAAGAAGTCTCCATGACATTTTCTCTATGATTTTTCTGCATTTCCTACATTTTCTGTTTGTTTTTCTTCTGCACGAAGTTTGACCAAGTCTACTATATAAACTCTGATCACAGTCCCCACTTGAAACATGTTTTTTTTTTCCTCGTTCATTTGTTTTTCTCTTTGTTTTCTTCTTTTAGGTGTTATTTTAATTCTTCTTTCTTTGGGTGTTATCAATTGCTTTTGTTTACTACTCTCTCATTCTTGTCTTTCTCTGAATAATTTACCCTGAGCATCTACTGCTTCTATTCCACTCCCATAATATGTCCCTTAGGGTTAGAGAAAGAGATAAGACAATGGCCAGGGGAAGGAGAAATCAGGCATCAAGAATGAAACGGGCTGGATGTCACAGAGCCTTCAAGTATGAGGAAGGAGGAGACAGAATAACAAATATTAAAAGAAAAAGAGTGAAGGCAAATTTTCCATAAAAAACATGGGAAAATGATTGAAAACAAAGGTAGTGAGGGAAAAACTGCAGGGCTGTTGCTTTTATTCACAAGTTGAATGTTCCCTGATTTTTGAAGGACCCAAAAAAGCTGCAAGGAGTAGAAAGCTCCATTTAGCCCTAAATCAATCCTGTTAAAAGGAATACCTTGATTACAGTTAGCTTGCCAGCATTTAGAAATGAGACAGGCACATGGCCAACATTCTTCTGGCTGAATACACAGATGGAGTGAGACACATTATGGAATGATAAAGCATCTAAGTGCACCAAGCCCTTATTTATCTAACTTTTGTTAACCTTTGCAGAAAGCCTGCCAAAGTATTCTGGTAGGACTGAAAAACCAAGCAAGTAACAATCTTATAACCAGGCTACATTTTGTATGGCACAAATAACTGTATTTGTACTGCCTAGGGACTTTGTAATTTCCTGCTTTTGAGACAGTAGAGAAATGTCAGCATTTTTAGATTGAAATCCTGGCCTCACTGAAGGCAAAGGCAATATATCCACTTAAGTTCTAGTAGTACAGCCACTTCCAACTAAAAGGGTGCTTATGGAATGTTGCCTGTGTTAATGTACCTAATTTAGATGGTTTAAAAAAGCACCAGAGGAGAAAACGCAGAACGCTGGTGAGTATTAGGGCAGGATGGATAGAGAAACTACAGGTAGAGCAAGATCATGAAAGGAGTAGGGCTGAAAGGGTGGAGGAGAGAGCATGCCCATAAAGGACTGTTAAAGAACAGAGGAGGATCAAAATTGTCTGGGACTGCAAGTGAAGTGGAAAGGAGGACACAGGCAATGAGAACTCAGGGCCTTTATAGGCAAAGCTGAAGCTGTTGCTACCAAGTGGGCTGAATTTTCTGCATGAGGCTCACTCAGGATGTGTTTATGGAAAGAGAGAATTATCCTGCAGATGTGCTTGGGAACCCAGCACAATACACTGTAGCTTTGTATTTGTTTATTTTGTAGCTATGAAATCGATTTTGTTTCAAGGAAGTACCAAACACATATACTTCTAAATATTCAGGATTTATAGCACTCCTCTTCCATATTTCAAGGGTGCCACACCCTGAACTCTGCCTGGAGACTGCCTTCTCCAGAATGAGAAGACAACGCTAGGAACAGCTCTTCCATATGAAGAAATGTATTTCACCTGTTAAAAATCTCATAATGCTTCTCCAAGCAGAAATACAAATATTGGACTGCTGCTTCACTAGGCAATATATTTTTTTTTCTCTCTGTGGTAGGAAAATACTAATGAACCACTTATTTCATTCCCTGAGAGGAAGCAAGAGGGAGATGCTGTTACATCACCAAAACCAAAGCCGGATAACAGAATTTGATATGAATTTTCTATTGCCTTGTCAAAACTTGTTTAAATTCCCAATGAAGAGGTCTTCTGCTACTCCTTTGGGGATTGCACTCCATCGTACTCCAAAATTAAAGAAGCTTTCTGGATTTTTTATTTGCTTTGCAATATGGTAATTTTTCTTTCTCCTTAGCATTCACACCCTATAATTTGTTATATTTGTTATATTTCATCTCAGTTACTCTTTCACTAAGTTGCCTGTACTTGACTGGTTGGGTTTTTTTTCATGCAAGTTCATCTTCCTGTTCCCATTCTCTGGATCAGTCCATCAGCTGCCTTCTAATGACATGATAAATCAAAAATATACCTATTTTTCTGTTGTATTCTATTCAGGCTACAACAGAACTACACAGAGAGGGCTATTAAGTCAGGGCTCAGTGGCGCACAGCTTTTGCACAGGCAGCCTGAAATCTTGCTACGCTTCATTGCAACTGTGTCACATTACATGTGCATGCTTAATTTTCTGTTCACTATTATCCCTTTTAGAATATGTAAGACAGTGGCATAAAGCTATTCAGCTGGTTTACTCTTTCTCAGCACTGCTTGACTGCTAGTAATGATGTAATAAAAAAAAATCTGAAATCTGAATTGGGCTCCTGTCGACTTTATCCGGAAATTACAATTTTATTTTATTTTCATTTTAAGCTGTTGTATTATGAGAGGTCTGATGTTTAGCAAAATATTTGCTTTTTGCGGATAACAGTTTCACATAATAAAAACAGGTTTTTGCTTTGCAAAGTTTGAAGAAAGCCCAAAAACCATTTTGCTAATCAGGAAACAATTCGAATGTTCCAATGGACATGGCTAATTCAAAGGGTACTTGAAGTAAAAGATTAAAATCAGAATAGTATATAGGCTTGGTAAGGAGTTTATACTGCACCCTCCTGGGACATCAGAAGTAGCGCATCATTGCTTGCAGAAGTGAAACTTGTGGTATTAAATGCCTACATAAGATCTTCAGAAATGCAATTTATGAGGAGAAAATACTCCATAAATAAATAAGTGTAAATTATTTCAAATAGAGTACTGTTGTTTCCTTACACAGTAGGATCTGCCTGGAACAATCTGAAGATGGGAAACCTCCACTATAGTGTAGCATTAGTATTTCATTAGTAATTGTAAATCATTCTGAGGTAAAAGATGAGGAGGGGATGAGAAGGAGTATTTTTTGTTTTAGTGCCTTTGTGCTGTTTCTCTGCAAGATAGGGAACGATCTAGCAGCGTGGTTGATTGCCTTGAAAAGATGAGACATCAACAAAGGTAAGTGTACCTAGATTACTGCTAAATTAGTTTTCCTCAACATCATGAAAAGCATGAGCTACTCAGGTTTGTCTGGGACCCATGGCATATTGTGAGATATCTGGTTTATGTGGAAGTCTAATTCAGATTCTGCTGCATTTCCTTGCTGTTAGTAAAGTTACGGTTGCTCAGGAAGCAATTAGTCCTTCTTGTTGTGATATGGACACTGCAAGGCACAGAAAGCAAAACACATCACTTGATCAGTCCCTCCTCAATTCTTGTCACACCCTCTCCTATACTGACTTTGTACCTTGAACATTAAGGCAGGAGCAATGCCTTCCAGCTGTGCATTCTCTCCTTGCAGATGAAGAAGATAGGAACAGCTTGAGACACTGCAGATCAGAAACCTACAATACAATGTCAGCTAACGCCATAGTATTTATAAATAATTTTCAGATAATGGACACCATGGAATTCATATTATTAGTTCTTAGTTCTTTAATCTGGTTTGAAATTGATAAAGCTAACAGGGCATCACAATCCAAACCCTACTCCCCACAGATTTAGAAACTGGGTTTGTACATAAACTAAACTTAAACCAAGTTTGACCCTGTATTGGCAGCTCAACCCACATTTAAATCAAAACTGCATGGAGTAGTAAGTTTTTACGCCAAAGTAATAAAAGCTGTAACAAGACACATACATACACACATCCCTGTCACAACATTGTGTCCTAGGCATACTTTTAATCTAGATCTAACTTTTTTAGTAGTGACAAAGCTCCTTTCAGTCATTACTAGAACCATTAATTTAAGCATCACCATTGTCTGGATGTACTGTTTTCCTACAGTGCCCAGGATGTCCACGCAACCATTGATTTAGGAGACAATATCACTTGCTTCCAAGTTTATGAGGCAATAAACAGCTCCCGCATATTGATGAATGCGGAGGTGTTTGCTCAGCACATTTGCAGGGGACGTTTATTACCCAAGTGCTGTGCTTTAGAAGCAAATGAAATTGTAACTATTCTCAGTTTCTTTTGTTGGGGGGGGGGGGGGGAGGGAGAAAAATACTGTTGTGTTTAATTTGTTCCTGCACTTTCCCTCCTCCTGTGATTCATTAAAATGACTGACACAGGCACGGACATTTCCCTCATCTGTGCAGTTGACGAGTACAGTCATTTTTTTCTTTGGTGGCTTTACATGGGACTGCTTTAGAACAGGGTGCAATTGTCAGAATACCAGAGAGACATGAGTAAGATTATTCCTTCGTGCTTTATTACCCTATTATCCTCTTCCAAAGGATTAAGTTAGCTCATCAGCATAGCCACTTAGACTTACTAACTCTACAATAATATTCATTGCTCTGCCCATACAATAAAAGAATGAAATAATTTTTAATCTGCAGAAGTGGATCATGTGAATGTAAAGGACTAAAAGATGAGTCCTTGTACACCAGGCAAAACACTGCTTAGAATCTAAACTCCTTTGAAGTATATTACGCTGGGAAGGAAAAGAGAGTGGAGGAAAAAGGTGAGATTGCAAAGCTGCATGCCAACTGAGCTGTTATGAGGATGCGAGACAGAGAAAGCAACCCTGAAAATGTATTCAATTATCAAACCCACAAAGCTGATTTACAGCTGCTGTAATTTCTCCTTTGCTTTTTTTTTCCCATATGAAGAATGTCAGGAGCAATATTTACTTACAAGAATAAAAATGTTTCTAGCTGTTAATAAAATATATACAAACATATTTTAATTATTTTATTTATCTAGGTTGGGAACAAAAACAGAATGACAATTTAAAGAAAAGTTGGAATACAAAATGTAAGAAGTAAACAAATATTTTCCAAAATTCTTAAGATGATGAATCATTGATTCTTCTGGCTCGTATGAGAAGTCTTTAATCTAAATAGCCTATTTGTTGTTTCAAGAAAATGATGTTTGAAATTTCTAGCAGAGCAAATGATTTCTTTCTTACTATTACAATATGAGATTAGGGAAAATATTAACTTGAAATATTTCATAATGCTCATTAACTTAACTCATTTTTTGTCTCTTTTCTAACTCAAGACTCAGATATGAAAACTTGCATTCATTTATATAAACCTGTTCATCTGAGAAGTGGCATTATAATCGATGGGACACATTCTTAGGACAAGCCAGTCCTTAGCAATGTTATGCCAATAGGCTCTAAAAGGTCATACCTTTCCTTCATGTTTGAAAAATGCCTTCCATCCACCTAGGAGTGTAAAAAGTATAATATTAAGAACCAATCCTTATATTTAATAGTAGAGAAACTTTAATTGGTTGTACCTAACCAGCTCTTAATACTTTACACTGTTAGAAAGGAATTTTCTACCACACCTGCTTTAATCCATATACTTGGACTTTTCCATTATAAGCCCTTTTCTTTCTAATACTCTTTCTGATCCTTTCAGTCGTCCTGAATTTTCATTTTGCTTTGATTTTTGTCCTTCATTCTTATTTGATAGAGTGAATTTTTAAATGGGAAATTGAAATGAATTGTGTCCTGTGCTGATTCATTGCAGACAGCCAGACTCTGGTTTGCTCTTATTGTCCTTTGCCCTCCTGCTGCTGTGGGCTAAAGGGAGTTGGTCCACGGGAGCAAGTTGGACAATAGCAGCACCCCTTTCATTTACAATTCACTTGGCAAGATTTAGTTGGCATTGTTATCTTGGTAATATTAGGTTACCATAGATTTTGATCTATGGAAATTAGAAGGAACAAGCCTTCTGACAAGTCTTGACCACCTCACTGACTGCTGCTAGGGGAATTTATTTGGGGTAGCATAGGGCTGGCTGGTTAAAACCACACATTTAGATTCTGCTTTAACTTATCTGGATTCACTGGAAAAAGTGTATTCCAGAAAGTCAAGAAACTGAAATTGATGTTTTTTCATGCTTATAATTTTAAATAATGGATGTGTGGAATTTTGAAATTGGAATTACTTTAAAAAGAAGTCATGGCAATAATGGATGGAGCCTGTGCTTCAGTCTGGGAACTGTAGAGAAAATGTGTGTCATCATAAAATGGTTTAAGTTAGATCTAGTTACCTCAAGTGTGAAACAAAGTAATGGAAAAGAATGTTTACTATATAGAGGTTTTTATGTATCCTGTTCTATAACAATTGGACAATTGAGAATAAATATAGGAAGCAGGTTCAGTTGCTCACTTAGGTTTACTACATATTTTGCTCTACTGTTACTAATTTCATCTGAATGTCTCTAAAGATATTCATAGCAGTCTTGACTAAGGTCCATACATGACCCTGTTCTTTGAAGGTCTGGGTACAATAGCAATCTGCTAAGAAAGAGAGTAGGAAGAAATGGTGGCATAACTAAAAATGAGGCATCTTGCAGATTTAACAGACCTCTGGAATAAAAGTAAATAGCAATATCTAATAGCAAAGGGCTACATGGCCTAATAAAGGACTTTTATACCAAAAATATAAAATAATTCCCAATCAATGTAGTAAAAAAAAATCAAACCTGACAGTACATACAGCTGATAAAATGGGATATTTTTCAAAGACATAGAATTAAATGAGAGTATGGTATTTTTTGAAGAAAACATTTTAAAAAAAGTTATTTATTTCTTATTTAGGCTGTTACTGAGGAAGAAAACAGGATGTAATTTTGCTGTTCTAGTTTTGGGGTTTCATCTTTTTAAGTTTTTCTGTACAGGAAAGCTCAAGAAGAATTACTTTCTTTTCAAAAGATGTTTTAAAAATGACTAGTGCATCATATTTTTCTTTCTGGTCACCCTCATTGATTTTTTTCTTTCAAAACAATGGGACCACAGTAAGGCTACCTCCAGGAAGAATAACAGAAGCTTTTGACACCACATGCCTCACAGAAAAGTCAACAAAAAGCAAACGGGAGCAGTGACTAGTCTTTGTTAGTCAGGACTGTTATCCATATCCCATGGAGGGAAGTGGCTGATGACTTTGGAAAAGACATTCTGAATGTTAGGTCAGGTGTCTCAGTCAAAAGCTAGGACATGGCAATGATTTTGAGAGAGGATCCATTATTTTGATAGATATGATGTGCCAGCTTCTGTAGGGGAAAACTTCAGAAGTGTATACCAACAAATGAGACCCTTTTCCTTCTATGTTTACTCTGCTAATGGTCTCAGATATGAGCAATCCTTACTGTACTCAGTAAACTTTAATAGTCTGGAAAGTGTTGACAGCCTATAATACTTCATGTGAAGATTATTAGGGGTTCCCCAAAAATCTCATGTTGAGTGACTAATTGCTAGCAGCAGACACATTTCTAATTAATTATAACACAAATTATTCAGATACTCTCTTTCATTGTCTAAGAATTCATAAGTAAGCTCTGCTATTTGCATATGCTCTTTAGCCCAAGGGACATGTTAGTGCTGGCAGTGAAAGGAAACCAAAAAGCACTTTTGTTAGAAGGAGAAAGGAATGATGCAATCAGGTCTGTTCTCTGATGCAGTGTTACTGACTTACTGAAAACAGAGCAATCCTGTGTCTCCAAACACAGAACAAATCTAGGTGGTATTCACATTGACAATTGCCAAGGTTGCCTTCCTAGTCTGTTCTGTGCCCCAGGGTCTTTTCCTTTCTTCTGTTCCCTATTAAAGCCAAACAAGCACCTTATATCTCTACCTGTAGTTGGTGAACTTGGACTTTTAATCATTCCCTTACATTAAGCCTTTTGCTAGTGAAGGGAATTCCTAATCTTTCCAGCTGTTTCATTTGTATGAAGGGCCTTAATAAGGCCTTCCCTTTAGTCGGATTTAGGGGTGTTTAGCACCCCTACCTAGAGCTGCAATGGCCTAGAGATCACAGGCTTGCTTGACAGCAGCCTTCTAAAACTTTCCAACATAGAAATATCATATCCAGGTATGATTTAATTTCAAATCCCTTTTGTTCCTGCAGGGGTCCCATCAAACAAAGCATACATTAAAAGTATAAACTCATAGAACACACTGGCTCCCTATGTGGATAAAAGATACATGGTAAAGGGGAAAAATAAAAAGGAATTATATCTGGCCTGCTGCTTCTGTGTGATTTTCATATTTATTAGCATAATCAGATTTATCATTATTGTTATGTATCTCTTGAGAAGCAGAATTGCCAATTATTTAATTTCTTAGTAGTAAAGAAAAGCACATCTCTCAAGCACCAGGTGACAGGAGAACCTCGGTGTGAGAAGCACACATGGATGAGCCAGTATCCATGAAAATATGTATGTACTGGTGTACACTGGACACCCTGAATGGAGTGCAGGTGAATGCAATTCTTTCCTTAAAGAATTAGTAGAGGCAAGCTTTGCATGCTGGATTTATTTACTCCCTCCTCCCCATAAGAAAAACACCACCACACACTTACCTACGGAAAATGGCTGCATTTTTGATGTGTTCTGAATCCCATTTGTTATTTCCTGGGCAAAACTGAACTGTGGCTCACCCTCCAAAAAAAATCCCAGCAGACACAGACCTATAAAAACTATCTTGCTATAAAGGACTCTATAAAACAGTATGTTTTAATTGCTTCCTGGTTTCAGCAAACTGTTTTATATTCAAAGTTAACATTAGGTTGACACTTAACTTCCTTGGGCTTTTTATTATTTTAAGGCATAAATTATCAGAAGCTATTTATTTTAGCATTTGCTTTCATGAATGGAGGTAGCATTTGTGTGACTGATTAAGCACTTAAAAAAGCAGCACAACCCACCGCAGATTTAATTAGTTGCACAAATTATCACTGAGCACCGTAAATTTAATGTCATCTCTTTTACAATAAAAAAAACCACTGAGCAGGTAATAACACATTTGGATGGTTCAATTGAGTATCCTGTGGGCAGGTTACTATTATACTCATTTGGGATACAGGAAGATGGGATTGAAGGAGTTGCCTAGGGTGATACTCTCAACTGATGGTTTGGGGTCTGAAGTAGGGGGACTGACAGTTCAGGAAATAAGGATGTTTGGATTTGTACAGAGATGACCAGAGCTACCCTGCCACCCACCTACAGAAAAGTTTAGGAATCACAAATATAATCAGCTGAGCAATTACTACCTTTTTTGGAAAAAAATACATGAAACACTCTGTTTGCATTGTACATGTCTAACAATGTTTCGGTGCTCAGCCAGGTAAATCTTCCCTTAATAACCTGTCTTCTCACAGATGCTGAGCCTGTAATATGGCTACTAAAATGTATTTAAAAGGTTTATTAACTTTGAGACTCTTCAGAAATCTGTCTAACAACAAACTGATATAATTCTGGAGAGAAAGATACACAGTAGCTTCTGTAGTGAGGCCCTGGCACTGTTTATCTCCCAAATGAGATATCAGCTCGTGAGGTTAGAAACCAACCAAGTGAATTTTTACATTATAGACTCTCACAAGAATCAGATGAAAATTGGTGACGTGCAGGAGAACTGAAAGCATACCTGCTACTTACAGTACAATCTAGTCATTAATAACCTGCTCCCAGGTATTGTGTGGTGTCATGGCTGATCTGTAGGGACAAGTGGGTCATGAGGTAGTTTAAAACCACCAAGTTTTTTAAAAAAAGCCATTCCACATTCTTCACTGGGGAGGATAGGAATGCACAAAACAAAGCAGTATGTTACTTAAAGGCAAGTCAGCATTCTATGAGAAACAACTAAAATGAGACTGCACAATCTGAGGACTTAGCCCGCTTCTTGGAGCAGAGAAAATTTTCTAAGCCCCAGCAGAAACAACAGAGAAACTCTGCATCAGTAGTAATCTTTTTCTATAACAAGTGCTCTTCCAAGGTCATGCATTTAAGGGAGCTGACAGATGAAATCTGACAAACCTAGCTGCAGCAATTTGGGATGTAATTCCCAGCGTTGCCTGGATTCATCTCTCCACCATGGACTACCACAGAACACAATGCATGCAGCTGCTTCAGCCCATCTCAGCTTTGTTACTGGAGGTCTGTGCTGCAGAGGCAAGCTGTGAGTGGGGCAGGCAGAGGTGCAGCCAATCCCACTGTTGTACTGCCCTGCTGCAGGGGCTGCAGCCTCTGGCACAGGACAGGACAGCCTTGCTCTCCTTGGCTAGGTCTGCCTCAGCCTGCCTGTTGAATTCACTTGGGTGCACTGCAATTCAGAGGCTTAACTGCAACCCCTGCAGATAAGAGCTTTCAGCTGCCAAATATTATGCAGCATCCCTGATGGGCTCCTCAGCCTATGTCAAACCCTGTGAGGTTGTAGTTGCCATCACGCTGCAATCATGGATCTGAACTGTGGGCTACAATTGCCCCTTGAGAGGAGCAGCACTGAGAGAACACAGCAGAAATCTGTCTAGCGTGCAATGCTATCTCTTAACAGCAGATGCCTGGAGCACAATATAAGAACACAGGTACATTTAAAGCCAGAGAGGTTGCATCCCAAATTTCTCATGTACAAATCTAGCTAATTGCTTTTGGAACTCATAAAAACTTCTGACTTCTATTTGAGGAGATCCAAATTACATAATTTCCATAAAATGCATTTCTGCTTGCTGCTTTCAACCAGCCGTTTCCCAGCTCCAGTGGCAGCACCTACTTCTTGGGTTGAAAAAAGCAATAATTCCTTATTCACTTCCCCATGTATCTCATAGATTTGGATTTTCAACAATGTTGGTCATTGCTTCTCCAGAAAGAACCATCTTAGTGTAGCTGTTTCTCATCTGGAAGACATTCCCTAACTTCTCTTGCTCTTGTCATTTTTTCCATCTTTCTTACTCTGCTAGTTAGGTGCAGGTAGCACACTGTCATCTTTGTGTCACAGGAGTCAGAGTGGCAGATGTGAGGAACAGCTAAATCAGAGTTAACTGCCCAGCATGGGGGATGGCCACCAGCTGAGCATCCCCAAGGATAATGTGCACATCCACCTGTGATGTGCACCTCCATGCTTCCCATTGCAATCATATTCTCCAGACTCTGGGTTCATGAAAGATTTTCTACTCTTCTCATGCCTCTCCATCTCTTACTTTTTGCAAAGATATGAAAGATCCTTGCAGAGATGGAGACTCTCAGTAAATAACACCACTCAAGCTAAATTGTAAATGTGTGCAGATATCAGATTTATCAATAGTTAGAAAAATTCTAAAATAAAACTGTAAGTACTTATTCTGCTCTTCTGCTGCTTGACCCATTCAGTTAAATTCGCTAAATTAACAAGGTTATTTCCACTCAATTGAACTATCAAATAGCAAACAAACACAAACAAGCAAAAAAGCAAAGCAGAAGAGCAAACAGCAACCACAATAACATCCAGGAGTACTAGGCTGGGTTCCAAGAAACGATGAAACTTCATTACAGATTATGAGGTTAAAAAAACCCTGAATAATCTGGGATAAATATCTTAGTAAGGTAGGGATTCTGTTCTCACATTCTGTCAGCAATTGTAAGATAAAAAAGGTTACTTTTACAAAGAAAGCTGCCTAGATGATGCCAAAAGCCACAAACTAAAAAGAAGCCATTAAAAAATAGTAAAACCAGTGAAGAAATTCTAGGTAATGACACCATGATTCCAGCCAAGGTCCAAGTCACATGGGATTTCAGTTGGCTTAGCATTTTCAGTTTGTGCAGATAAAACTCACAGATTCAGCTCTTTACTGTAAACTAGTGAAGCAAGGACAGTTGTTCAGTGTATTTTATTAGTTCAGGTAACAGATACTCTGGATGTTATATTCACCTTCAATATATTTCATGTGTCTTCTTTTCTATATCCCCTGCCAAAAAAAGGAGAAAATACTTTTTGAGAGTGGCAACACTCTTTCTGGGAATGACTGTGCCTTCATCTTTACAGACTCAAGAGGAAACTGGAGCTGCTGGGGAATTTGTATGTAGTAAATGATCTTTTCAGAAAAAAAAATGTGGACAGATTGCTGCAAAAAAAAAAAAAGTACAAGACAATTTCACTACTGAGAATAAAACAGAAAAACCCTAACCAACCAACCAAAAAACAAACAAAAAAATAAAACAGAAAAAACCAACCAGCCAGCCAACCAATCAACCAAAAAATCATACAAAAGTAAGCATTATAATGAAATTAGCCCTCAAAGAATTTTAGCCAGCTGCAATTACACTTAATACAGTCAAGTTATACTTCTCCAAAAACATTACTTTAGCAGTTTTCATAGTCATTGCTGATCATTAATTAGCCACATCTGATTGCCAAGATATTTTAGTGGGAATTCCTTGACCATCACAAGTTAAAGCAAATCCTTACTTGCCACTTCTGTGACATTTCTAAATTAATAGATATTCTCAACCTAGAAGACAGAGCGTGATTTGTCACGAATATTCAAAATGAGTCACACCTTTTCCATATTAGAAAAGAGTATATTTGCTTTAAAAGAAGAACTCAACATTACCCACAAATTTTTATGTCTCCTCCATTATGTCTGAAACTGTAAAGAACAGTCAATCTGCACTCTATACAATTTATATATGGAGAAGACATAAGTTTTGCTTAATTCCTACCTTTGCCAATGCTATATAGAAGAAATATAAACTGAGAAATTTCAACCTCCATTTTTCTCAAATTTCCCCAGACATTAAAAAGTGTATAAAATCATTATACAACAAATAATATTAACCATTGTACCAAACTGTATTACTGCCTTTAAATAAAATATTTATTCTGGTCCATAGAAAACATATAATATTTTTCATTGGAACTGAGAGCAAACAATGCATAAAATACTTCTGAGTTTGTTAATTACTAAGGGAGAAATATAATTAGCAATAATAATTCTTGGGATCACTTTATAGTCAGTCTTTCTCAATTAAACTCGCAATCTATAATTTTCCTGGAGGAGATACTGAAATGTCTCAGATCTCAGCAGGCTCAGTTCTAAAAAGCTCCATAAAAGGTTGTCACACAGCAAAGCATGGGCTCTGTTTAAACAGAGTAATAGTCACAGTAATAACTACAGTAATGTTCAGGTTTTGCGGTTTGCGGTAGAATAACTTTCCTGGAGATCTTGTGCAAAGGTTCTCCTGCAGTCTCTGCCAGCAATAAACTAGACTTGAAGAGGGAGTGCAAAAGGAATATTTTGACCCACATCCATCTCTGCTCCTTGATCTCTGTGCTGGTGGGCACTTTTCTCTACATGTAGTTGGCTTCCTGGACTGCTGATAGTCTATGCCGGAAGAATTCACTATTTATATATTGCCATCAGTTCTAAGAGGAAGAATTCCTGTTTACTGCAGAAAAACCAACTTCATAGTGAATGAAAAAATAAAGTAAACCACACTGGACTATGAGCCATGCTATTTTACAAAGACATAGAAGAGTTAAAACCTGTGCAGCTTCAATAAATTTGGAGGATGTGTCTTTTATCCTATTTTATCTGTAAGGTTTGTCCACCTAACCAAATCCCAGGAACATATTCTAGAAATGCACTTTACCCAGAGCGATATCTAATAATTTTGTTTACAGATGGGGCACTTTTAGGAGTATTACAGATTAAATTACTTGTCTTGGTTCAGCATCCTAAAGCATTGACATGTGGAGCAGGAATGTAACATTGTCCTCTAGATGATGTACAAAACATTTAATAATGTCCAGTTTAAAACATGCATGTTTAAATGTACAGTATGGTCAAAGGCAACTATAGATGGAGTCTGAATTGGGGTACTACGATAGACATCATTTATAGATGACTTTTTAAAGTACTTTAAGGTGAACATGCCTTGATTTTTTTTCAACAATTTTATAGTAACTTTGCAATCATACCAGAAACATTGCTATAATCACATATCATTTGTGTCCCTTGCCCTTGTTCTGTCACTGGGCTCTACTGGTGAGAGCCTGGCCCCATCCTCTTGATGTCCACATTTAAGATATTTGTGTGCATTGATAAGATCCTCTCTCATCTGTCTCTTTTCCATGCTAAACAGGCCCAGCTCCCTCAGTCTTTCCTAAGGAGACATGTGCCTGACTTCTAATAATTTTTGTAGCTCTCCACTGGACAATCTCCAGGAGTTCTTTTTCTTTCCTGAACTGAGAAGCCGAGAACTGGACATAGCACTCCAGATGAGACCTCAGCAGGGCTGAGTAGATGGGCAGAATCAATCACCAGCCTCAACCTGCTGGCACTGTTTTTCCTATTCCCCCCAGGATGCCATTGGCCTTCTTGGCCACAAGGGCCAGCTCTGTGTCCACCAGTTCCTTCTCTGCAGAGCTACTTCCCAGCAGGTCAGGCCCCAGCCTGTACTGGTGCCTGGGGTTGTCCTTCCCCAAGGGCAGGACCCTGCCTTGGCCTCTGCTGAATTTCAAAAGGTTCCACTCCAGCCTGTTGAGGCACTTCTGAAGGGCCACAAAGTGCTCTGGGGTATTGGCCATGCCTCCCAGCGAGGAGGTGATCTGCTCCTTCATCCAAGTCCTTGATGAACTAATTTAACAATACTGGACACGAGTCAGAATCTGTGTAGGCAATATATCTGTGTGGAAACACTAGAAGGGGAATTTTGTCCCAAAGTACCTCTTTAATAGAATCTCAATTTTTGATCCCACATAATGTAATCCTCCTTCTTTGGCCTCTCATTTTGGGCATTTTACTTGGAAGTACAGATTATCCAAGAATATAGATTACTTGAAGGTTTTTTTTCCCCCAAGGAACAGAATTTTTAAAATAGCAGTTACCATGTGGAAAGAAATATGGGTAATTCACTCAATCCCTCTATCAGTGTGCTTGAAGCCAAGGAATCCAATACCCAGCTCTCTTGGTCAGGTTGTAATTTCAGATACTGCTGGGCAGCTATCTGAATCTCTTTGCATGTTTACGTGGCCTATCCCCACATGCTGACAGGTTCACACCTGTAAATCTGATTAGCAGACAATGTTTGACTTGATTAGTCAAGTGCAAAGCTCAATGCAGTCAGACATTTGAAATTCAAGATTTCCTGGAGCTGTGTTAATAGATTCAAGATTTCCTGAGCAGTGTGTAAATGAAGCAATAGGAGCCACACATTCTTCCAGACAGTGTTTCATTTCTTCATTCTCAGTGGGTGCTGAATCAGGAACTGTTTGGAGCTGATGTGTCCCTCAGTTACTAAATGCCTCAGGACAGACAGTGGTTGCCATCAGAGCTTTTCTGGAGCTTCTTCAAATGGAAAATATCACGTTTGTGTAATATTAAATTCCAGTTTCCTACTGGTTACTGTCTGTACATTTGATGATCTCTAAAGCTCCACAGGCTGCTTTCAGATTATTCCTTCACATGAGAAAAAGGTCTATATTCTCCCTCCAGCTTTTCACAAGGGTTGTCTATTGGTAGTCTCTGAGCTCAACCTCTTGTTTACTTATTGCTCTTCCACTCCTGTGAATCCAATTTCTCCTCAAATTTTTGTCCATGCACAACTCTCTTTCTCTTCTGAGACTGTCTCAGTGAAGCATTTCTGATACCACACATCACAGGTGCTCTGTGAAATCAGTTTCAGAGTAATGGTTAGCTATACATGCTTAGAAAGGCACTTATGTTTCCAGATACCTCCCTGCACATTATTAAAGTTTGTAAAAAAAAAAAGATGAGTCATTCTGCCACCATAAGGGGACCAGAGAAGAAACACACATATGTCCAGTCCAGTCTTAGTGTGGGGAAAAAGTCATGGAAATGTTGTCATCTATTACTTGTACCTTCCCACTATGAGCATGGTGTTCTACTATCCAGTAACAAGAGATGGATCCTTGCCCCTTGATCCTGTAGATCCTGGAATATAAGAGAAATTACACTGCACTGGAGTAAGTGCAGTATTGCAAACCCTTGATACTGACACAGTTTGTAAGCAGGAAAGTAAGATTTATTTTCATGTGGTGCACCCAATAACACATTGGAATAAGTAGTCAGGAATAAGCTCTACTCTCTGGTACCACACCTTAATGTCTCTATTCAGACTCCCAAAATAGTGTCTTAAATTAGGTCAAAACACAGAACAAGCATACAGGACATTATGACAGGGCAAAGTAATGGTGG
Organism: Agelaius tricolor; assembly: GCF_023055355.1. Classification (NCBI taxonomy): domain Eukaryota; kingdom Metazoa; phylum Chordata; class Aves; order Passeriformes; family Icteridae; genus Agelaius; species Agelaius tricolor. The sequence continues at coordinate 54,220,675 of NW_027269261.1, forward strand.
AAGGAAAAAAATCAATAAATATTAAAAAAGGCTGAAAATTGCTTTGAGGTGAGTAGCTATTCCCACAGAAAGACTATTTGCATTGATCTAATTCCTGACATGTTTTGTTTTTAAGACTTGTAATGAACTGTACTATTACTGTTTGTTCTGAAGGATTGTCTGAACAAAGTCATGAATAAGCAAGAATGGAAATGAAAAATTTTAGTCTCCATGCCATCTGTGAAGGGCAGGAATCACCTACATGCACTAAAACATGAGCTGGATAAATAAGGTGGGCAGGAGGCTGGAGGAGAACATAGATCAGAGAGCAGTGACTGAGGTGAGAATGGGGGATTTGTTGGAAAATGATAGACACAGTGCTTTAGTAACCATTGACCTTGCACTAAACAGCACAGGAAAAAGTCAGTGCTCCAGAGATTTAACACAGGACAAACTCAAGAGGACCAACATTAAACTGATTTCCCTCTCATATCCACATTACTTCCCTATCCATTTCTCCCTAGCCATATTAGCTGTGTTCTTTCTCCAGTATCATATCTGCTCCCCTCCTTGCAGGGAGCAGTTCTCTCTCCCCCCAGTCACCAAAACTCAGAGGCTTCTGAAACCTGCAGGGTAACATTTATACACAAACCCACATTTTCTTTGGTATGAGAGGACTACTTACTGATGAAAGTTCATGATTTTTCAGAAGACATTTAGAAAGAATAAAACCAAACCCTAAACTTACAATGCTGTATTTAAACAAGGAAAGCCCATGGAATAGCTGGTTTTCATTGGGTGCTTATGTGAATGTACAAATGACTATCAGAAGACTTTCCCCTGTACCATTTGCTTTATTGCAAAGCAGCCATTGGGAAACTTCATGATGATTTCAGTGACTTTGCCTTAAGATCAATGTTGGTTACACTATCATTTGGCACAGCACAAGGCAATTTGAGAATCTGTTTAATTTCAGAGCAAAATGTTTCTTGCTCATGGACTCTTTCAAAATGAAGCCCATATTTTTACAGAAAGCGAGTCTTGGGGATGGACTGCCCTCTGTAATTCACTTTCACATGTTCTGCCTCTTTCCTCACATCTTGCCAGATGTGTGTGAAGGCACTGTGGTTTAGAAGGGTGATGCCTGTGGTGCCTGCAGCTAGAGAACAGGAAAGCAAGTGGTGCACCCGTTCTGGAGAGCACAAGGTTGCACAACACCACAATCTCCGTCCTCCTCTCTTACCCAAGACATCGGGTAAGTCTACTTGGTGGATCCAAGGATCAACATTCCAGGGAAGAGTGAGTGCTGTGTGATGCTCCATCAATGCATGTGATGTGGTAACATACTCTAAATCATGTTTTCTAGGAAGTGGAATATCTGTCTTATACCAAAATACTGGTGCACCTTCACTGCTGCTTCCACTTCCTGCCTCGACTGACCTAGTGCCCCTTTCATTATTCATCTTTCTCCTTGTACAGGTGATGCAGAATCTTCTCCCACCCAGGGCTCCTCCCTCTCTGCTACCTGGACCCCTGTGTCCCCATCTGAAAAATCCTGCCTACGCTTGTGATGACATGCAGCTGTGGGTTGCACAGTGCAAATACACACACACACACACACACACACACACACACACACACACACACACACGCTCTGGGAAGGCAAGAGGGAACCTGCTCTTACAGCCAGCTCTCAGCAGGGCTGTAGCCTGTGGCAACCACTGGCAAATGCCTAAAGGAATCCTTAGGACAGTATTTAACTCAGTGTTGTCTTCACATGGAATGCACTCAGTGGAAATAAAGAGCAGGGAGCAAATCCCAACTGCTTTGCAAAAGGGCTGCACAGTCTCCAATTCTGAGAATTTCTGCCTTGGGACGCAGGCACTGTGAATGGCATTTAAATGTTACTGGAAAGGGGAGGGGAAGGCTGGTGGGAATGAATTTCTCTCTCATGACACACCACTGTCACCAAGACTGGCAGTGTATGGTCAGCTGCCTGCCCCGGAAGCGTCACTGCTGGTCTGCTGTTGCTGCTGCTGCAGTTTGTACAAGAGCTTGGGCCATCGGATTTAGGCAAAATCAGCCAAGGTGGCTGATAATAACCCATTGGAACACGCTGTGTGAGTTTCCCTGGCTCATTTTGTTTCAAGAGCTCACACAAAAGCCGTGCCCAGCAGAGCTGCAGGAAAGGGGCAGCAACAGGCAGTTGGGAGGCAGGGAAGGCTTGAGCCAGAGCTGTATGAAACACGAACATCTGTGGCTCGGTCATTTACCAGTACAGTGGGTGTTCCTCAGCGTGGTCAATGAGGTCATTTGTCAAAACAAAACTCTGCTGAGTTCCCAGATGCCTCATTCTTTCATGTGAACTTCCCTAACATTAGTGCAGGAATAAAAAGAATGTACTTGTCATAACAACAATAAATTCATTAAAGGTTAGAGCGAAATCCAAAACAATTATAAGGAAGCGTTTACCTCTCCACAGACAACATCTCTCTGTTATTTTTGCCAGCAATTTGGAAAACTAATTAAAATAATGGATTCTTGTACTCACTGTTTTAAACTAATCAGTAATCTTAACATGCTATGCATTTGCTATTTCCTATAAACACTATTTTTAAAAGCCTTCCTAAATTGACACTTTAAAATAAAAATTACTTTTTTTCTCTTCTTAGTTATTTCTAATCCAATAAATAATTAAGCTCATCTTGCTTAATATTTGCATGAGTGTGAGAAAGCGCAGGCCATTCGGCATGGGTAGCTGAGGAGATCCTAGATCCCTGTGAAGGGAAGATTTTCATAAAGCTTTTTAGATACCAAATGCATGATGTTTTAAAGCCATTGACCTTCCAAAGGGTTGAACACCTTTCATATGTCTCCAGGTGAGCTTTCCAAAGCAGGAGCCCGCTAACCTAACAGGCCATCTTGAATGCCTTGCCTCAGGGTGTTTTTCACAAACAATACAGACACACACTCTCGGCTCATAGCATCTGTGTCTCCCACTTGCCTGAGAACTAAAAACCAAATAAGGGAAAGAGATCCTCAGTTGAGATATGAAATATGAATAGTTCTTCTGTGAACTGAACTTTGAAGCTTAAATAACAGAGCAGTAAAAGTCTGGGAAACTGAAAGATCTACACTTCTAATTTAATGCTACCCCAAAAACTCAGTTAAAAGATTTAAACATCTTTTTTTACTTTAACTAGAATCTTCAATGGACCAAACGTGCCTCTGGGGAATCTGCAAAGCATTCTGCAAGATCTGAAGAAGATTCGGGGGGAGGAGACCATGAGGGGAATTATCTGCACTTCAAAGTGTTTCCCTTGATATCACTATTTCAGATGAAGATTTACAAAATGTTTATTATTTATACATTTAGTTATTTAAACAAATGTAATGTATTACTCAGATGAGAACAAAAAGAGTTTGAAAACTTAATTTTTATGCTGAAAAAAAAAAAGCCTATTGGACTGAAGTTTCCTTTGACGTTTCTTTCTCTTTTTAAGGAGACTTTTTTCAAACCAAAGACAAAAATAATGTCAAGTTCTCACCTCTCTGTTGAGGTTCAAAGGATTTTACTCCCTTCATTTTAGTATTATTTTGTATGGTAAGTATCCTATCAAATGAAGGCTCTGTTTGCTTGAATTTCAATGAAAAATAAGACAGAATTAAGAAGCTGGCAGCAAGTATTCCACACTAAGCGCTCCTTTCTACACTTTTGATACAACTTCTCTAAAGAGTCTGCAGAAAGGGTAGAAACAACCATCAAAAAATGTAGAAAACCCCCATACTGACATAATTTTGCTGTTTCATTATGTTGCATCATTTAAAATGAGCTTCAGAAAATAGGAAAGTACTTTCTAAAGTTGAGGTATTTAGAGGCATGGAGTGGCCACGGCTGTTACCTGTGGGCAGGAGGTTGGCACAAAAATGCTAGCCAATTGTTTGGTTTTATTAAGTTTCTGTGAGATACAAAAGACCTTTAAGGATATTTTGAACTCTAAAGATATGTCTAAGTTCAGCTTAATGCTACATGACTTTAGGATGCACTTGCACTATCCTAAGGTGGCTTTAAAATCAGGAACAACCTATCACAATGTTACTTCTATAATCTTCATCATTTCCAGGCCCCACTCTGTACCTCCAAATCATTTCTATTTCTTAAGCATCACACATTTTCTGATGAAGAAGTTTAATTCAGACTGGTCAGGCTAACCTTTCAAAAAACCTGATCAAGCCAAGCGAAAGATTTTTTTAGAAAAGTCTTAGCAAGCATCTCTCCCGTGTACCCATGGCCTTTGTGGGACAAGTCCTTTGAGGAGGTGAGCAGTGCAGAAAAACCATGGACGGCATTGCTCTCACTCCATCTGTTTTCCATGCTCTCCTGTGCTGTCAGAGGTTCTGCCTGACACTCCCAGGTCCATCAGGAGCATTTCTTTCTGCTAATGGACACCTGCCTGCACTCAGCCTCGCAGCTGTGCTGGGCCGTGCCCCACCTTACAGCCTTGGGGCAGCACTGGAGAAAGCCAGCTCTGCCAGCAGCTTCCAGGCAGTGTGGGCAGCAGGGAAACAGAGGTTTCTGTGCAGCTGTGGCTCTCAAGGTGAGCTCCTCCAGACTGCCTAAAAGGCAGCAGTGAACCAGAAGCACTGTAATGCCATGTGATGTATTTTAGCACAACTTTGGTTGAATCGCAGGCTATGGATTGATTTCAAGGCTGTATGAATGTTGCCAGCTCGACTGAAATACATGGCAGGCCAGACCTGAGTTAATGTGCCAGTAAGACAAAGAGCTGTAGCCAGCAGGGAAATACAAAGCTCTGAGTTCCCTAAGGCTGTAACCAGGTGAAGCAATGGTATGGCTGGTTACCTGCTGTTATGCTACTGTGACTTGTGCCATTCACAGAGCTCATGAGAAACTCCTTGAAAAATGTGGATGCCTTGGCAAATGTGGTACTGAGAGCATTGTAAGGATTGTTTGCCTTTTCTTTGCTTGAAGTAACATTCATCATTGTTTGGAGAGTACCAGTGGCAGGGAGATTTGGAAAGCTTCTCCAGTTTGCTGTCCTTCATTCCCTTCTGTTATTCCTATTCCTCCTGACAACAAACTTCTAGTCAACACACTTCTTTATTTGGATTAAAATTTGTGTTTTCTTGACTGGGGACTGAGCTTCCACTTCAATTGAGAAGTTTCAAAAAAGATATATTGCTTTCAAATGTATTTTTATTATGGGAAACATTCAGAACAAACCACTTGAATTTACTGATTGACTGATTGATTTACTGGTTGGAAGGAAATATCTAAGCAGAGTAACAGTGAGAGGTATGAAGATAGACCCAAACTTGTTCATGATCTCTCACATAAGTTGTTGAGAAAGAAATCTGGATGGAAAGTATAAATGATCTAAGTCTTACAGAGACCTTTGTTATATTAGGGAGTTTTTACTTATTTACCAAGAATATTTATATTATTTTACCTGTTATATGTTGCTACAATTATGTTGTTTTCTTCCTAATAAAAAATAAAACTCAAGATGTGCTTGATATCTTAGTCTGCAGCCACCAGATGCTTCAAACCACAGAAATAACAAAATACTGCAATATTTTGTTTGTTGCTATACAGTTAATGGAAGAACGGGTTATTATTTATTTGATTCTTTTCAAAACAGCACAGAACTTGCAAAAAGATTCTTCAAAAAATCTGAAGATGTAATAATACCACGTGTTTTTAACTTTCACTTATCTACAGCTGATAATGCTGATACCAACACTAGTAAGCACCACTGCCGACAAACTAATTAGAAAATGAAAATTTATGCTTAAATGATTGTTCTGCTTGCATTTTTCATAATTGACTATAACAAAATCATTGTTTGATCTAGAGTACTGCATAATAAATGGTACCAGCTACTTTTTCTTTATCAGCCAATGAATTTTGGAACAAAAGACATTTTTTCAACTTCTTTTTCTGTTAAAATGAAGAGGTATGTCTTTAATATATTACCATGGCACTGAAGGGTCTTACAATACTGCATATTACTAGATGCTTCTAAACATGAGGCAAGGATTGCATTTTTTTTAATAGCTTAACAATGATAAAGTGGTCCTTTCAGTGAATGACTAGTACTCATATTTCTTTCAATATGAGCTGAAAGACCTTTTTTTTCTTTTTTTTCTAATTAGAACAAGCTTATCTGTATGTGCTTAAGTTTGATACAGTATGCTAATTGCTTGGTTCCGAAAAACTGATGATAAAAGCTGTGCTCATAAATAGAGCTCTCATACAAACACCTCCTTATGAAATTGGAAAAAAAATAATATATTTATATGTGTGTGTGTGCGCACTTTTATATCCACTTCCCCAGTCTACAAGAAACATGGAGAGAGGCTTTTTACAAGGGCGTGTAGGGACAGAATAGGGGGAATGGCTTCAAACTGAAAAAGGACAGGTTTAGATTAGATATTAGGGAGAAATTCTTTCCTGAGAAGGTGGTGAGGCATTGGAACAGATTATCCAGAGAAGATGTAGATGCCCCATTCATGGAAATGTTCCAGGCCAGGTTGGATGGGGCTTTGAACAACATGGTACAGTGGAAGGTGTCCCTGTCCCTGGCAGGGCATTTGGAACTAGATGACCCTTAAGTTCCCTTCCAAGCCCGACAGTTCTGTGATTCTGTGATTTTCAGCGCATTGAACAAAAATTACCTCAATTCTGTTCTCAGAGCTGGGACAAAGCCATAAAGTCAGATGGACTTTTTGGGAACTCACCGATGGTGTTCGGCTGGTGCCCCCGATTGCAGAAGGTGGCCAAGGGCTGCGCAGTGCTTGCGTGCGAGGGGACACTTGGTGGCAGGGTGGGTGCCGGGGGTCCCCAGGAGCTGGCTGCCACCTCGGGGGACACGGGACAGCCCTCAGGGGAGGGGGCTGCTCCTGCCTCCCCCTGTGCCAATAGACTGCGATGGATTGCAGCGACCTGCTAAATATTGATTCTGCTACGGCTTGGAATTAAAGTTGATTTAAATAGTACGTGTAAAGAGTTTTATTAATTGATTTCAAATGACAAAGAAGTATTGGAAAAGCATTAAACCTAACCGCCATTTTAAACAATAAATTTAAGCTCACGGTAATTGAATGATGTGTTTGCAGCTGGAAGGGCGGGCCGGAGGGAAGCGCAGCCTGGCAGCAAGGGAAGCAGGGGAAGCATGCTGCAGGGAAATGCTGTCCGGAGGGCCGGAGGGAAGCGCAGCCTGGAAGCAGGGGAAGCAGGGGAAGCATGCTGCAGGGAAATGCTGTCCGGAGGGCCGGAGGGAAGCGCAGCCTGGCAGCAGGGGAAGCATGCTGCAGGGAAATGCTGTCCTGGCGGCACAGGGGCTGTACGAGGCCGACCCGACCGCCCCAGGCCTCCCACGCCGACTACGAGGCCGCCGGGGCTGCCGAGGGACCGGGGCTGCTCCCGGGGGGGCCCGTCAGGGAGCCCGGCGGGGCCAGCGCGGCCCGGGCCGGCCCTGCCCAGCCGGGGCAGCGCAGGAGGGAAAGAAAGCAGCGGGACACCCGAGGCCGGTGTGGCGCAGGAGGTGGGGTGGAGAGTGGCGAGAGACGTGATTGTCCCTCTCCGGACTGGTGAGACCCTGCCTGGCGGACTGCGTGCGGCTCTGTGGCTCCCAGCGCAGGACAGGCAGGGACCTGTTGGAACGAGCTCAGAGCGGGACACCACGATGATCAGAGGGCTGGAGCATCTCTCCTGTGGAGAGGGTTTGCGCTGTTTAGCCTGGAGAAGAAAAAGCTCTGGGGAGACCTTAAAGAAGCCTTCCAGTACCTAAAGGGTTCTGGAGACCCGTGCAAGCGAGCTTGAAAGAGACTTTTATGAGAATGTTTATTGATAGGATGGGGGACAATGGCTTTAAACGGAAAGAGAACAGGTTGAGGTTGGATATAAGGAAGAACTTCACAATGAGGGTGGTGAGGCACTAGAACAGGTTGCCCAGAGAAGCTGTGGGTGCCCCATGACTGAAAGGGTTCCAGGCCAGGCTGGATGGGGCTTTGAGCAGCCTGGTTTAGTGGGAGATATCCTGACCATGCTTACTCTAAGTAACATGCCTGTCTTTTGAAGGTGTGGGATGGCAAATGTGCAACTCGAGGCTCTTTTCTTTACCTTTCCTTGGCAGATCTCGACCACATCTGCACTGTTAAGGCTGGGAGCCATTGTAGTCACTTTTCCCTACAGGATAAGAACCTTTGGAACATGCTACTGTCTCAAGAACTGGTGACTTAATTCAGCACAATGAAGAAATCCCTCTGTATACGAGAAGGTATCAATAACAGAGAAACCCTAGGCTAGTTATTTGAAAAATCAGGACTCTATTTGGTACTAATGCATAGGGGAAAGGAAGGAAGCAACATGAGAGGTTTAGGGAGTAAATATTAAGAAAAGAATAGGAACTAAAGAGAAGAACAACTTCTGCACTGTGAGACACATGCCAGTGAAACATGCATGACTATGCAAATGGGTGGAAATACACTTTTATTTTTTAGGTGGACTCAGGATATTGATAACAAATAACTTCTTACAAGTCAGTTTTCCTTAGCTGCATATAAAATGCATAGTGGTAGTTCTGTGGATGAAGCTTTATGCTTAAATTATAGTATTTATCAGGTTTTGTGTTTCAGTATGTATGGAGCTTTATCTTTTGTATCAAAAAAACAAAAAAGAATCTTCTTGAAAGAAGTCCACTGTAAGCTTCACTGATGGTGATATATCCAGTGGAACACTGCTTCTTTCCAAAATCTCTTAGAGTGAAAGAAGTTTAATAGTTGATTTTGAAATTTGGTGTTATAATTTGATGGTAAAACATGATTCAGTTGTTTTTCTTCTTCTCAGTTGCAGATGCATATGTAGAACTGGTAAGCAAATTACTACATGTAAAGCAGAATTTCATCATGGAATACTATAAGCTTTATCTAGCATGTATTTTTCATGTTAGGCAAACATATCTTTCTCCTGGCATGATAATACACCAAGTTGCCTTTTAAAAATGCTCTATAGTGGAGCAAAAGTCAGAATGTTTGTCCTTCAGGAGTCTCTTTGCAGACCTGAATAAACACTGTAGAGATGCCCAAGTCATTAGGGATTTGCTCTGCTAGCTAGGCAATTCCACTGCATCGCCCTTTCAATGTAGTTAACTATGCTTAATTAATGGAAATGCCACATATACTAAGTAATGACAGAACAAGTAAATTAACAAATGCAGGGGAAGACACAGCTCTGTTGAGGGCATCAGATGAAGATCTTGCTACTTCATTTATTATGCCAGTTAAAACAAATGTGAAGTATAAACCTACACTTTTTTATACTGTACAACAGCATTGCACTGAAATGCATTTTAGCTTGTGTTAGAATTAGTAATTAGAAGCACAAAATGAGTAGTTTAGGCACATGACAGGCTGTATTTGGTATGCAGTCCAGAACAGCTGTCTCCTTTATCTGGAGTTACTGACACTCACAGAAAGGATGGCCAGACTTTGCAAACCCATTTCTGACAATGCACAAATAAACAACTGAGGGTGGATTTAACAAAGGTAAATGCAATTAAGAAAAACTTGAATTTACCAGTCTACACTTGGAGACTCATACTTTCTTTCCCTTGCTCCCACTAAAACGATGTTTTTAATTCCATTGTATTTATACCAGTCACCAATGAAATGCCAAATTCCCCTGGCTTGGTTTAGTTGTTTCTTTGGAATGGCATAAACATAAAAATAGAGTAAGGGACATAGGAAGCTTTTCTTTCAGCTTCGTGTTCTGCCTTTCTCCAAATGACCATGCCTTTTCACCCTTCCCCCCCCCACCTTAATTTTCCTCTTTCCTTTCTTCATGCTCAGTAATCTTTAAAATAATTTTTCTGAGGGATGGATGGAAAGGAATTTGCCATGGGGAACTGTAAGATTTCATGAGAAGACAAGTAGAGAGCATCCTGAAATTTCACAAATTATCCTGAGGAAAATTAAAGTGGCATGGGGCTGTATTCTAGATCTCTGAATTCCACTTTGTTACAAGAGTAGTACCTGCCTTCTCAGTTTACTGTTGTTTTTGTTTCTATTTTCTCCTCTTTCTCTACCTGCAGTTACTTCTTCGTGACTTGGAAAATAAACTTTTTGCAGCAGGGACTGCTTTGTGTTTTTTTTCTGAGAACATGGGTCCACATATTCGATAATTCTGGGCCAAAGGTGATAAAAGTAATCTTTCTCTGGAGTACTCAGACTCAAAATTTCAGACTGCTCTTAGTTAAAAAGACTGACTTTTGTGGTAGTGTTATTATTGCTGAGGTACATCACCACTACTGCCTGCAGAGTAAGGAATCTACTCACAGCTTCTTGAAAGGTGAACTCACTGTGTGCCACCTCTGTTCAGTTTCAAATTGGCTTGAGCCCCTGCACTATATGAATGCTTACAATCCTCTCTCTTCTGTGGGGGGGAACAGTGAAGATGATGGTAATTTTTTTTCAGTTACACCTCTTTATTAGTAAGAGGTATTTTCATATTATTCATAAAATAAGAGGTGTAGCCTGAATTGCACTGTTAAAGTGTTGTATAGGAATCATTAACATGTAACAGGTGTACATGCTTTTCCTACAGTATTCCTCTAATTAAGTAAATTTTTCTTCTAGGTGCATCCATGCCAAAAGGTAATGGTCTTGGGGTGGTGATGGCACAGATTGTGGTGGGAAACAGAAAAAGATGGAAGAGAAAGTGCACAGACTTTTGAACACAGGAAGTTTTCCTTTCCGTCTTTCATTTTGGGTAGTTGAAAACATGGAGTGTCTGAGGAGGATATTTTCATGTGTTGTTTTTTGTTTTGTGGGGTTTCTGAAAGAGTAGTGTAGGAAGTTATGTTAACAAGAACCAAAACCATTTTTTCCTGTCAAAAGGGACAGGCATTTAATTCCTGAAGCGATTCTAAAGGTCAGTAAAGACACATGGATGTTCTTTCAACCTGCAAGTAATTAATTGCTTGGGTTTTCCAAAGAATCAGGTAGATTTATATACATGGATACAGTTAGTTAGTCAAGTATTTGTGGTTGATTAGTGCCAAAAATACTAACTTGGCTGCTTTGCCTTAAATAACTCAGTTAGTCCATCCTGTTACTACTACTCTGAGCTTCATCACAGTGATCACATCTGCATAAAAATGTAGAATTTGCTTCCTAAATAAATGCCTCTTGTAAGAACAACACCAACAGCAGTTCAGGCTTGGTCAGGACTCCATCAGAACATGCTAAGTGCACAAGTCTCATGAGCAGGTCGTCTCCAAAGGCTTAAGAGACATTGTGGCAAAGATGAAATCATGCGAAGACAAGAGGGAGAATTGGAGCTCTGATGTGTCACCTTTCTACTGATAAATGTGATGTAATACTAACCAGTGATTCAGACTGTTAGTACTGTTACTGTAACAGAATAAAATCATGTTCAGGCAGAGTCCTTACTGTTAACCTTTTCCTTTCACTGCTGTGTTTCCTTGGCTAGTTCTTAGCTGAGCTGGAAAGGCGGCAGGAAATGTCACATACACATGGACATTATGTGGCTGGCTGGGTGTTTTTCCCCCCAATGTTCTTTAAGCAGGCTTGGAGCAGTCCTGAGGAGCATTAACATGCTGCCTCTTACAGCTGAGAGTGTTTTGCCACAGGTGTAGTTTTCCCCAGAGGACTCTGGTCTGAAGGCTGAAGAGGGAAGAGAATAGATGTCCTTTGCTGTCCTTGATCAGAAAGGAGTGCATAACACTCAGCAGAGGGTTTATTTAACTGCTTCCTTGTATCCGTGGGGCGGCATCAAGCATTAAAATATTAGTAAGAAATATGTTTACCAGGGCATTCTACTTTCACACTGCCCAGCAAAAGGCTGTAAAAATCATCCCTGAAATATGCCTCCCTCTGTGATAAAGAGTTGCAAGTGGGTTATAATTCACCAGACATTTCTAAAAGCAGTGATATGCAAGAGGAAGACAGACCACTGCAGCAGATGATGTAGGAGTAGAGAGATTACTGGGTAAGAGAAGCTAGAAAGAGAAATTACTTCTCGTGGCACTAGGGAGGCACGTTTCAAACTTGGTTTATAATTGTATGTACTTTACCTGTCTCTGAAATTCTCTTACATATATTAATGTTATAGCAATCTATATGAACAAAATGGGCAGTATGCCAAAGGGGGTTGTAATTTTCAAGTACCTCTGTATTGTTATTGGAGAGGGGAGGAGGATATCCACTAACAGTGTAATTATGTGGCAATTCCAAGGAAATTGATTATTATTAGCTTTTTATGATCACACTAACAAAGTCAATGATCCAAGATAAAATAGCAAAAATTAGTGCTTGAACAATATTCAGTAACAAGGTACCACCAGGTGAGAGTGGATGTATCTGAAACCAGCTAATTCCTGAAAGGGAAATGGCCATCTCCCACCAATTATACCGATGGATGTGCTCTATTAAAGCCTGATCCACTTTAACGGGGGACTCCCAGCATAAGAGGCCACGTAAGTATGCAATGACACATACAGTATCCAGAAGTGGGTGGGTGTTTATTCTAAATACCCACATCACTGGGGTATTTGCACCTTTAACCAACAGAGAGAATTACAGGTAGTGAATACAGATCGATTTCTTCCAGTTGGTTATTGCTTTAACAAAATCTTTTGTCACTTTTTCTAACATCTGCCTTCAGTCCCCCAAATACAGCACAGAGACTGGGTACCTGCATAGTCAGAACTATCACTTGACAGCCATGTCTTCCCCTTTGAGGCTTCGTGGTTTTATATATAATAATTAAAAATGCTTCTCTGAGATGTGAGAAGGCTTTTCTAAAAGAAGAGCAAGTTGCTGCAATACAATAGTGTAATATTTTTGAAGGTCATAATAATAAAGTAGGGGAAAGAGAATAATCATTATTGCTCTTTCTTGTAATTAGTTTGCTTTCTGATATCCCACACTGTAACTAGAACACTATTCAAGAACACCCATCACAGTGCTTAACAAGATTTAATGTACATTTATTCTTAACATGTGGAACATATAAAGATTTTATACTGAATAAATGAAATTCATTAAGCCAGAGGAAAAGGAGGAATTTACATCAAGTTTTTTCTTTTTTAACTACATTATCTTGAAATACAAATGCAGATTCTTGTCACTGAAAAATCTTTGAAGTTGTGTTTCTTCCTTTTTTTTTTTTCCTGTATATATTTTTTGTCTGTAGACTGGTAACCATTTTCTTAAATCAATCCATACGTAACCATTTCCACACCTTGATTTATAAAGCAAATTGTGATCGGCTGCTCTCCCGAAATAGAGCATGACTTTATACATACAGAAACTTGTACATTACCCTCAGTTGTTGGTTTTCTGTGTTGGGTTTTTTCTTTTTTCTTTTTTTTTTTTATTATTTTTTGGAGATATGGCCCAAATGAAAGAAAAAAAATAATTCTACTATCACTTTGTAGATACCACATCATGAAAAAGAAACTAAAAACTTTGTACTAAAAAAAAAAAATGAGGGTATGTTTCATGTACAACTTCTATATACATCACGGCCCTTAGGCAATAAAAAAATATTTTAAAAAATGATTAAAGGAATCGTGAAGAACTGTCATTGTGGAAGGTCAAAAAAAAAAAAGATGTAGACAAGACAGTTCTGGTGAGGAAGCAATTGATGTTTAACTTCAGGTTTTGTTTAAAAATCTTTTAACTTGACTTATTTTGTTTTGTTTTGCTCCTAGCCTAATATAACCATTTCTCCTGAGGAGAAATCAGTATTGTTTTGGATTTTGACTACTGACTGACACCCTCCTTGATCCCCTATACCTACATCACTAGAATCTTCTATTGCACAGAGCTTTGGGTGATGGTATACAAGTTTTTTTTTATTTTTTCCTTATCTGAAAAAATAAAACACACAGGAACTTGGTATGTTGGTTATTTTTCACCTTTTTGTTTCAAAGTGGTGAGATTTTTTTCCCATCATACAATGGTTTGCCATAACATTTTTTTTAAAAAGTCACTAGTTCGCTTCCCAAAAAATATGCAATACAAACATGGAAAAGAACATTGAAAAGGATAATCTATGGAAAAAAAAAGTGTGACCTTTGAATGTACTAGACAGCAACTTTGGTTAAAAAAAATAAAATAAAAAGATGTACTTATACACATAGACAGCAAATATTAATTTCATAACTGTTCAAATTAATAATTTCTTTAATTCCCAATTGGTAAATAGTGAATGGGGCAGAGGAGCAAAGATTCTTTTTTTTTCCTTCTTCCTACATTGGATAAACAAGAACAGAAAACAGCCAGTTATATGTGACCCTCTAATCTCCACTCACACATGCTTGGCTTCTCACTTATGTCATAACTGCCCAATCTGAAAAAGTACATCACAGATGACAGATGCAACCAGAGAGTTCAGGACAGCAGATATTGAGATATCCAGCAAACGACCCTCGTGCAAAAGGAACTCGGAGCGGTTCTCGTCCACTCTCGCCATGGCCAGCAAGGCCTTGGCTGCCCTGCACATCATGTCTACGCTAGGCGGCTCCAGAGGCGGAGGCTGCATGTGCATGAGGTTATGCTGGCTCTGCTGGTACTGGGCCATAGTGACCCCATCCTCCAGGAAGCTTATCAAGTTTCCAATGCTTCCCTTCTGCACAGCTATTGCCCTTGCTGCTAATGTGTCCCCCTGGGCAAGGTTCGATAGGAGCGCCATGGACATTTCTCGGCAGACCGGGTTTTTGCGGTCCCCAACGTACCTAACTAAAGTAGCGTAGAGTTTCTCCTGACGGCTGAATGGGGGGGTGGCCAAGATAAGGTCCACATTATTGTCCTGGATACTGAGCTTACACAGGGTCTCCAGCACAAGTCTCTGAGGCGAAAGAACTGAGTTGGGCCCCACGGTTGGAAAAGGATCCTGTGCCTCTGCAGATGGGCACACCATCCAGTGCAGCAAGCCATCCAAAATTGGCAAACAGATGCTTTCCGTGTAAGCAGACAAGTCTAGCTGCCCAGAAATGTTGGCTAATGTGACCAATGTATTATCCCTCAAGACCTCGAGGCAGTCCCACCACCACTCATCCTTGCTGCAGGCCACCCCTTTGTCCTCCTCTTCCTCTTTCTCGTAAGTCTGCGGTGCTCGCTTTCTTTCTGGATGCTCGTGGTGAAGAAGGATCAACTTTCCCAGGATCAGCACCAAGCCTGGATGTTTGGACATTTCGGTGTCATTGCCAGGCACAAAAGACAAGCTACGGACGATATTTGACACACAGATGCAGCGTTTGGCCAAGGAGTCTTGCCAGTGAGTTATGGTGCATAGAGGAGTCTCATCCCGGCTCCTTGGCTCATCCTCTAGCAGTTTAATATTCCGGTGGCTTTTGGCTTGATGGATCCCGAAGGGAAATTTACTGCTCTCTGTTTGGGAACCAGAGTTTGAGTCTTCAGGTAGCGCTCCTGGCCGAGCCGAGAGGACATCATCAATGGTTGCTGTTATACTCTTTTCTTGCTGCTCCTCAGATTCACCTTTCCCCTCGAGGTCCTTCTTTTTGCTTGGAGAGTTCAAGGGAGGAGGGGCTTTCCTGCGTGGTGGAATCTCCATCTTGCTTTCAAAGTGAGTCTGGATATGCTCAGTTGTGTCACCACCACCAAGCTGCCAGTGGAGAAGTCCACTATCAAATTCCTGAACGCGTCCAAGTTTGTCAGATCGGTCAACAACAAATAGGTTATTTTTCTTTACAATCTTTATTGGCAGCTTGTCAAATTTACTGGCTTGTTTTGGCCTCTCACTTGGATCAGCAATGGCACCAGGAGTAGAAAAAACAATGCTCTTTTCTTCTCCTTCTACCTTTTCATCCTCCCCCTCCTCCTCATCTTCATCAAAATAGTCAATACATTCGTCATTCTCATCTTTTCCAGTATCCTCTGCCAAGGACTGACTATCATCTTTCTTGGCTGCTTTGTGATCAAGTGCTTTGTGGCCTGGATCTCCCACTTCATATTCCATAAGGATTCCAAAAATGTCAATCAGACATTTTCTAAAATATTCTACCAAAAGCTCAAGAAATCCAGACAACTGAGGGAAGAAGAAAGACAGAACATAAAAATCACATAAATATTTTTGTCTGCATGGAATTTTACTAGGAACACTGATGCATTCATATGTGAATATTTCTCTCATTCTGCTGTGGACTTGTGGCTAGGTCCTGCATGGCAGAAGTTAATCAAAAGAAATTCTTCTAGAGTCTGTCCAAACAGTATATAATGTCAAATTATCACGGCTCTGTTTGCTTCAGCTGTAACAGCTATGAGACGTACAGAACTTTATAAATGTCTCCTTTAAGCCATAGCAGACATCTGGCTTAGCTGTTCTGTCCCCTTGGAAATGCCTATTACTCTTCATTTTTTGTACAGAGTACTGAAGCTCCTAACTCGGCTATTTTTTCTGATTTCTACTTTTATTAGATATCTAAAGTTTGCAATTTTTCCTTTCCTCCTTTGTCTCTAAAACCAACTGTCATGTAGGAACCTGCAGTTTCAGGGTCCAGGTACTGATATCCTAGATTAATATCTCATCTCGATTGGAATACTTTAAAACTGGCAGTAGTTTAAAACTGTTATTGGAGGCTGGTGCTGTAAGTCACCCTTCAGAAACAGTTTTCATTTAGGTTTAATCTTCTTAATTAACTTGTAATCACTTTCTTATGGAAAGGCAGTACTTGAACTTGGTATTAATTTACACTTAGTGGCTTTATTATTAAAAATTTTTTGTTGTTATGATGCATTCAGCTTAATTGTCTGGCTTTTAATGTGTTTTATTTTAAATTGTGGGCTAATGGGTTTTCAGTAAAATGTCCATTCTATATTTTGTCCATGCTATATTCTCTTATGATTGCCAGCTTCTCAAAGAACTAAGAACAAACTGATGCTTATCAAAACCACAGGAGTTACCAGGCATCATATGATCCTGGCTGCCATTGGAAACAGAGTCCAAAGCAAACATAACAAAAGAATATATGTATTTACAATATGTCTAGTATTCTGTGCCATTTGCATAGGGTGTATTAACACAACTTCTGTCAGAATTCAGAGGAGATTCACCTCCTTTAACTTCAAACACCCACACTAGTCACACAACCTAACCTAATTGTCTTGATTCCTTTTATAATCAATGGTCTTTTACAGGCCATTTCTAGGGTATGATTCATCTGACCTATTTTAGATCTCTTTTTCTGGGTGAGATAAATCATGCTATAGATATCCCTAGTTCTAAAGTCAGGTGGGATGTAATGTACCATTTGTGTCTGTATTTAAAAAAAAAAATCATTATATTTAAAAAATTATGAGCTACACTATTAGTAACCAAGGAATGAATGGAGGAGAGAAACTGAATATTTAATTTGTACAAATTTTAGATGATGTGAATTATCAGCATGCCATCTATTACTACCACCTAACAGGCAAATGATTGGAGCAGAGCTGAAAAATGCTGGGAGGCAGTGAGGCGAAAGCACACACTGTTAAATCCTGTGTTGTTTGTATGCTATGGATAGACAGTGGATTTTAGCCTTTAAATTGTCAATTTGGTATTCCTGTGAAAACTTAATTCACTGGAAGAAGAAACGGAACAGAAAATAAGCAATTAAATAAAATCCCACAGTCTCACAGGGAAGTACTGAACAGGACAAGTTGTCACTAAAAACCAGTTTAATATAGTCTTGCAAAGTCTTTAAAGAAACACAGATTAAGAAAGATTACTAACATACTGCTGTTTTGAGGGATTATACTATCATGTGTGTGAGTTTACACATTAGGCTTTTGGCAGTGCTAAAATTCTTATATTCCTACATTCTCCTTTCTACAAGAAACATTCTTTTTTCAGGCTTCTTTATTTCCTCTATGTGACCTCTATCTGTCTCTTGTTACTCACTGTTGCCAATCATAAACAAGTGCAAGTTTTTCAATATTAAAATTTATGTTAATTAGAATAAATTGGAAAAGCCAGCAGCATTTTTGTAGGTGTCTTATTTCGCTTTTCTTTCCCTGGAATGCTGAGAAGTATAATGCTTTCCCACCTACCTGAGAGAGGTTGAAAGTAGCAACAGTGCTGTCATCATACAGAAGAATATTAATAGTGTCTAGCGCCCAGGTACTTTCAGCCAAAAGACCAGATTTAAGAGACATCATCACTCTCCAGGCCTCAGGAGTTACTGGAGAAAGAAAGAGGGAGAAGTAAAACAGTATTAGTGCATCCTTGGAGACTGTTAGTGAGTTCTGAAAGAGTAAACTGTGACATTCTGTGGATGCAAATTTAAATTAAGTGGCTACTGATTAAGACCCTATTTTCACTGCTTAGTTCTGTTCAGTTTTCTGTAACTGCTGCTAAGCCTTAGTGCTGGAGAATATCTTGGCAGGGCCCTTCTTCCTGACACTGCTGAGCCTGAAACAATCGTACAAACTAAAGAGCTTGACTGACCCAATTCATCAGTAAACAAAGGTAGAACACTCTGTCAGGAACGTGGAAATCTGAAGTATGAGAACGTGAATGGATGAAATGTAACCAAAATTTAAGATAAGAAAATACTTGGGGATCTTTTTAAGAAGTGGGGGAGAAACAAACAGGACAAATACTATGGAATGATTTGATGGACCATTCTACAGAGCAGAATAGCATGAGCTTCCATGGAACAAAAACATGGAAAGCTTTGCTAAGCTAAATGCTGTACTGGTGATTTAACAGACATTCTAAAGGACCTTTCAACACATCTCATTTTGAAATCTGAGGCAAGCTTCATTTTTAATGCATTTGTGAAGACCTTGAGTCTCCATATAAAATATTGCTTTCATTTCATGTCAGATTGTCTGGGATGAGTTTTACCTGTCATCCTCACTGATGCACGTTATCACATTTTTATTGAAAACAATCACACTGTAGTTACCAAAGTTCACTATTTGTCAAGAGTGTCTTAAAATGTGAAAAAAAACCCCAAAACCAGAATCAAAGTCCCTTTCCTCACAATTTATATTAAGGTTGGTTTTTTTTGGATGCTTACCAATATCTTTTGAGGTAATCTTTCGTCTTGGTTTTAAGACTGGTTGGGATGCTTCTACAGAGCCTGGGGGGAAGGTAATCTCTCTCCTAATCGGTGGTGGTTGGGGTGGAGGTCCTGTGACCTGTGACACTGGAACTGTGGGTATAACCTTTTGCATCTTCATGGAGGGTAGGAAAGGAGACTTGCTTGGAGACATACGGTTTTCCAAAGAGCGCTGGAAGGACGCTGGACTTGGAGCTCTGGAGATATGGTTTGGCATAGAGGGTGGTGTCTGGTAGGATGACTGAGGAGGTCTAGTGATAGGCTGCATGGAGGCTGAGGATGACATATAAGAAGGCTGCCGTTGGTTGACATGAGAAGGCCACTGACTCTCGTGGT
This sequence comes from Agelaius tricolor, assembly GCF_023055355.1. Classification (NCBI taxonomy): domain Eukaryota; kingdom Metazoa; phylum Chordata; class Aves; order Passeriformes; family Icteridae; genus Agelaius; species Agelaius tricolor. The sequence continues at coordinate 54,240,108 of NW_027269261.1, forward strand.
TTATCCTCTGGTCAGGTACCATCATATCATCAGTGCGATTCATCCCTGGATACGGAGGGGCCTGTGCAGGGCCTCCTGGACCTTGCCTGTTCTGGTAAGGGTAAGGCATATCATTTCGTGTTGGCCACATGTTCTGCTGAGGACCTTCACTGGAGGATGATGACTGCATGGGGCCACCAATCATCTGGGGAGGTATTCCATGCTGCTGCATTTGTCCTGGGCCCTGCATCCTTTCCCTGTTATATGGATATGGGTACTGTCCCTGCATGGGCCTCCTGTCAGGCCCTGTGTAAGCATTGCCGTACTGGTTATACATTTCCTGCTGCTGGTTGCCATACTGCATGTTATACATATCCCCTTCGTGGCGTTTGGCTGGAGGCCCATACATGCCATCCATGTGTCTCTTGTAGTTCTGAAAGAAAATTTTGGAAAGATGTGTCACTTTTACTCCGCACACAATACAAATATACTGGATGAAAGCTCATTCAAAAAGCTGAAGGCGCTTAGTTCTAGAGGGATTGCGCCGACTCCAGAGTCGGGCACACAGCGCTGTTAGGCTTGATCCAGTGCTTTCTTTTTAAGCCTCTGTTTTGCTGTGCTTATAACTGAATACTAAAAGGAAGCTTATCCTTGGGCTAAATTTTCTTATGCTTGCTCTATTTTTTTCCCTTTCCTTCCCCATCTGTCAGACTAAATTCCACTGGTCATTTCAGACATGTATGAAAAGGCAACAGTCCTCACCAACTAAAATATTTTCACTTCTTTTTTATGCTTAGTCTATTAAGAAGAAAAATCTTAAAAAAAATTCAAAACCACCCAGTGAATCTTTTCAAGAGACAAGCACTGAATAAACTCTTAAAGTAACAAGATATGCTGCATGCATGCATGTCTGAACCACTGAATCTTACAATATGACATCAGCTACAGACAATAAATTTATTAATAGGAGAAAACAATCTGCTGCTCTGTGTAATTCCCAGGAATATTGTCCTCTTTGGGCAACCATCCTCTTCCCAAATCATCCTAATCACATTTAATTTACTGTGAGATTATTACAGCAAATGGTCACATCCAAACGTGCTGTTCTAGTTTATGCAGGTTCTTACCCTGCTGTTCTGTAATGAATTAAGCAATGTAACTAACAGCTGCCACCTATGGTTTATTCCCTCTTTGTTTCTCACCCTCTCAAATGGGGAATGCAGTGTGAGGTAAGCTGTTTTACCTCGGGGAGAGCTGAGTGGTTTTTAAAGCATACAAGCTTGAATGTATTTATGTTTAAGATGGCAGAACAAAAAAAAGACATGTTGCTCTTTGAGGGGGAAGGTGGTAAGGTTTGCAGCGGTCCTTAGCTCCTGTGGGAGTTTGTTCCACAGTTCAAACCACACTGAGTGTTCTGAAGCAAAAAATGTGAATTAAATGGGTGATTTTTGAATATATGATCTATGGCAAATTCAAAGTTACAGCTCCCCCGGAAACTCAGTAGCTCAGTAGCATTGTACAATGTATACTAATGTACTAGAGTTAAGATCAGATAAAATTCTCTCTGTATTCAATATGGGAAAGTTAAAACAGCTCTGGGATTCATAAAGTCATCTTCCAACTTTGGTGCACATAAAACCACAACTACTGTATTGTATGAAAGTATTTTTTTTTAACTTACTATAGAGCTCTCTGGCTATCTGAGAAATACCTATTTCCAGCCTTACATGAACGACTTGCTTGTACCAAATTGCACCCTTGGGGCCAATTTCTACATTAAGAAATGACTTGGCAGCAGCCACACCTAAGAAGGTCGTGTTTGCTTTGCCACAGTGACTCAGTGCTCACAGCAGACACTTGGGAATGAAGCATGTGCCTTTTTAAAAGCACTCCAGCACCCTGGTACATACAGTGCCACTGTGCCCAATGGTCCCCAGTGCAGAGGACAGTGATGCACCTGAGCTCCTCCCTCCTGTGGACATGCTCAGCAGGACACTGAGACTGCACCACGTGTCTCTCTCTCCACTGAGATGTGGAATTCTGAGACCTCACAGAGGACAAAAAGCCACCAACACAGGGCATCTGCTGCATAATAGCTCTTGGGATGTAAGCATTCATACAGAAACTGGAAAACCTGGCTCCAAGTGTTTCATTAGCCCCAGGAGTTCATGCTCCAATCACCTCCTTTGCAGGTCATTCCCTAGCCTTTGGGTTGTAGATAAAGCTTTGAAAGGGTCATTTTTCACATTCCTCCTGAACCACTACAGAGTAAGACTTAGGAAATTGTAAATAAGCTACTGGCAACAGAATGTCTAGCTAAATGAAGAAGTGGAATCCTCTGGGGATGGGAGAGAGAGGCCGAGGCTGGTCAGGATCCATGTCCTTCATTCTCCACTGCTTTTCTGCATTAATGCATTTTGCTTTCAAGAGTCGTTGTACAAAATATATAAACAGTACTAAGGACAGAGCCAAATATTTTTTTGCAATTCTAGCTGTCTTCTCGCTTAAAGGAACATGTAGTTAATATATTCCCTGCACATGTTAGCATGGAATATCACAAACTATTCTGTTATATATCTTTGCAGTTCCCCCACTAAATCACCTAGATTGCTAGCATATGCTCGTCATAAAAAACAACAAAACAGTTTTCTGATTATGCCATCTTTGAGATGTTATCAACCAAAGAGATAAGCAAGAAATTCTGAAATTTAAATTTATGTATGCTTTTAGTACAGTGCAATCTAAGATCTGTTTCAGTTTCTTCCCACCACACTCCCAACTCCTGACCCCAATTTCCTAGTAAAACTCTATCCCAAACTGAAAAGAACTATCTGAAATTGGCTCAAAACTAGTTTACATTTCAGTTTTTTATAATAAGGAAATGCTTTCTATTCTGAAAGCCAACTTCAGGTATTGTATGACCATAACTGAATCAATAACACACAGAATGAAGCTGATCCTGTTGAAGTCAGTGGAGTTTTGCTATTGACTTCTAATGTGGGATTTTGCTCACAAGGTATTAATCATGCATGTAACAAAAAAATCTTATTAATTAATATAATTTGTATTTTTGAGTTGTAGGAATTGGAGAGACTGCAATGTACAAATGTTTAAACTATTTTTAACACCAATAACATTCTCTCCTATTTTTTGTACCATATTATTACTAGAGACATCATGTTGGAATATGCCCTCTGATCTAAATTAAAGATGGGTATCTCATATGACCCACCACAGCACTGAAAATAATTGAGAGTGTTGCTCATTTTACTTTGTTCCAGTTCTCTGTTGGGTTCACTTGGCTGCATGACATTAAATTAAGGCCCTTGAACCTGTCATCCAAACAGCTTTTCTATTTGTTCCTTCACTTGTTACTTCACTTCTGTTTGTCACTTCACTTAACTATGCTTTATACTTTCCCAGTCTGCTGGTTATTAACTTGGGACAATCACTGGATGCACATCCAAAGCCACAGAACATCTGTTAGAATTTACATTCTTCCAGTGTAAGGAACACATTTACCTACAGCTGCACATACATTGCTTATCCATATAGGCTGTGACTTTGACCAGAATTACAATGCTCCTCTGTGCCAAAAAACATACACTTTATAAACAAATTTTTCAATATAGAATCCTGGGGTGAATTTTTTTAAACAAATGTTATGAACATAGCCATTTCCCCCTCTACTACCTGCTGCTGTGGATACATTCCAGGTTGATGTCCTCCATATGGTGGCTGTCCTGAGGGAGGTCCTTGTCCTGGATACTGCTGCCCATATGGTTCATGCCTAAAATAAAGCATTCAAATCAATACTTAGAGCTGCTGGAGTTTTCAAGCCACCAGGAAAAGTAAATTCTCTGAAAATCTTGCACCTTGAAGGTATCTGCCATCTGGAAACAAGGTGAAGGAACAGTCTGGTTATGGTCCTGAGCCTGAGGTAGTAAGCTCTGCTGGAGCTGGTTGTAGAAGGAAGGAGGTAAAGTAGATAGAAGAGAGGAGGAGCAATGAAGATACAACAGAGGGATTTAGAGGGAGCAGTCAGGAATGGGAAGAGGGTATGGTGAGCAAAGAGGTAAGAAAGGCAGCTACAGACATGGGGAGCCCATCCTTGGTGGGGAAGTATCTGGTGTAGAGCTAAAAGTTAGCAGGTAAAAATTCTTGTGGCAAGCTACAATTTTAATACAATTCTAATAGCAAGCTACTTTGTGGATTATTCAAGAATATATCAATTTAAAGTGAGTAAAAACAGTACTCATAATTTTGGTAATGTTTGTGTAATTTTTAATTAAAGCTACATAATGAAGCATACACAATAAGAGACAAAGTTGTGTTGCACTTGGAAACTTACCTGGGGCCTTTAAGACCTCTGAGGAGCACTACAGTGCAATATTTTTAGCACATATGAATGAAATTTAGATTGCTGAAATCAAGTACTTGGAAAGCATTAGGACTGATAAATAGTACTGTATTGCAGGCTAATATGTCAGTAATTTCTCTCTGTACACTATCAGTGAGAACACATCAACAATTAGAGGATAATTATAGAAGTAATGTATCAGGAAGAGGTACAGAAACAGAGAACTGGGGAACTTGACATGTTAAAAGAACTAATGGGACCTCATTTTTCCAAACATAGAAAACTAATTTCTTTTAAAAAGAGATGACCAGAGAGAAAGAAATAGCAATTCAGTGTCTCTAAAATTATGACATTGATGGAGAGAAATTATCCAATGCCAGTTAAAAGAACAATGTAATGAGGGGACTTGTCTGTAGTTGCCCAAGAGCATATGCAGTAAGACAAAATTCAGCAAAGGTACACGTGTCATACATAAGGGAAAACTTTCTAAATGTTCAGTTTTTTAGCCACAGGATAACCATAAGCCAGGTGAAATTGAGGAAGCTTCAGAAGTGGGATAATTTAATGCTGCTCTGGAGAACTTGGGCCTATAAACTACATTCTAGTCCTGTGCTGTGCAGCAGATACACAAGGTAGGATGTACACTCCTTTTCTAACAGCTGATACTACTATTGCAGAAATCAACTCACTCACAGGAGCCTCTGCTCCCCTGCAAGAACTGAACCAAGGGTAAAAGCCTAAACAAGAAAGCAAAACAGAAGTAACACAGCGAGAGGCCACATGCTCTGCCTGCATGCTCTGACAGGGGCTGCCAGCTGTTAGCTGGTTACTTGGGTACTACAGAGAAATCAGTGTTCACCTTTGCTGGCCAGGGTAACAATTAGGAGAGTACATGCTTGGGTCACTGTTTGAAGGCACCATATTGCCTTGACCAGGTGGTACCATACTGCCTTCAGGACCCAGCCCATGATCCAACCTAAAAAATGACAAAGGAAACCTCATTCTGTAAAAAGTCCTTTTTTTCCAAAATTGCCAACCTAATAAAATAAATCACACCCTTCAAAGGTAACATTCTCTTGACTTAACACCTTCCACTGGAGCCCTTATTCTCACCAACTCCCCAGCAATGTGACCTACTGAACAGCATGATGATACTTGATTTACTTGACACATCTACTACTTAAAACTACTGACTGAAAACTACTTTGCCCTTACACTTTAAAGACCCACACTGCACCACTCTGTTACCATCAGGAAACAGAAAGAGAAGCTAAGTACACAGCCCAATGAAAGGAAAAGCAGAAATATGGCCAGAGCAGCAAAATCTGCCAGAATACTTAATATAATCCAAACATTCTCAGAACATTCTGCTTGCTCTACCAATGCTTAGACATCAGTCATTTTACCACTTTTTGTTTCCAAAGCCTTTCCCCAGATAAACAAAAGATGACCAAATTTATTTCATGTACTTTACTGAAGGACAAACTTATAAGAATCCTGTTGGACACACTGCAAGACTGATACTGCTACAGCTCTGACAACAGACTCCAGACTCTCCAAAGGCAATTCACTCACAGACCACAAATCAGACACATTTAGACTGTGCATTTTGTCTTTCATTAAAAGCCAACTAGCAACTGTTTAGGTAAAAACATGGCCAGGAGACCAACTCAAGTGCTACTTTATGCTATCACAGCCCAGCCCAGCTGCCAGCTGAAGGTAGCTGTCAAAGACACCCACGAGCTAATCTGCTGCAGCCTGAGTGATTTCTAAGGTGTGACAATTCCTCCTTATTAATTTCTGTGAACAGCTAGACTCAGTCATTACCAGTGGTTTGACTCCCAGTGATTTAGTAAGATGCTGTAGGAAATGTAGGCTGCTATGTTCTCTGCAAAGTGGAATGGGAAAATGAAAAGGGAAGAGAGAGGATCATTTTCACTAATGGGCTTTGCTTTTTCCTGAAGATTGACTCACCTCCTGTCATAGCCACTTCCATAAGAGAACTGCTGCCGCTGGCTCATGCTCATGTTGGACATTGCTCCAGATGGACTCTGGTTATACATATCTTGTATTCCACTGTTAGGCATTTGTCCAGGGGTCATGAAAGGCTCATTGCTTCCAGGCACTGCAACAGTCAGTAAAATTAAATTTATTAATCTGGGTGTTTGAAGTTCACTTTCTTTTCAAAGAAGTATTTTAGGAGAATGTTCAGATCCCTAACACTGCCAAGGAGAATTAGCAGGTGGAGGTCTAACAAGCTCTCTGGGGTCTAATGGGAACACATGAAGCACCACCACTACCAAGATGATGGGTATAATATTAAGGAGCTGCAAGTAAGGAAAGAAATCTCCTCCTATGGAAATGAGCTATCAGGCACCAGGCAGCTGCTTCCCTCTGGTCTTCACAGCTGAAGATGAACTTTACTCTTGTTCTTTTCACCGAAACAATGCTAAAAACGAATGCAAACATAAGCCTCACAAAACAGATGAAAGCAAATCTGCTAGTTTGAACTACAAAGCTGTCAGAATCAAGTTTTTATTTCATACACATATATACAATAATGTTGTTTTGGAAAGGATACTGTATCCTAACTTAGCTTCTCAAGAAGGATGGGCATATTCTATGGGTCCAAGAAAAGGCACTATTATCAGATATAAATCACCAAGCAAATAGAAGAGACTTCAGTCCCTCATAGTAGATACTGAACAGAGATATTTCTGTTTCAACAGGATGAAGTGAAATGTATGAGAAAGTACAACCCACCCACTTAATCTCATATGGATATAAAACTCAAAGTGAATCTAAAGCAGAGAGTGTTTTCCCTTCCTTCAACTGTGTTATATGTTAGTGTCCACAGCCCAGGCAAAAGGATTTAAAGGAAAGGCTTTTAAAAAAAATCTCATTCATTTAACTACCTCTTTTAAAGCATCTCCCTACTTCATCACATCTCTCCCTTTCCTCAGTTTCAGGGCCTCTTCTTGCCATATCTCCCTTTTGCTCTGTTTTAGTTTACACTTAATCTCCTCCACCTGCTCTTCTCTTTACAGCCATTGTGAGCCCTGCCTGTGTTCTTTCCTCCTACTTTCCTATATCTGAGGCATGCAAGATTGATGAATTTTAAAATCTTCTTACAATATCCACAAAACCAGCTGTAGGTTAAGTACCCAAAAGGACCAGAGTCAATTTTGAAATGGATTTTAAATGTTGCTTTTTAAAAATAAACAAACTTAGAGTGTGTTTATCACCTTTTATCACCTTTTGTCAGGGACTGCTCAAGTAAGAAAGAAATTAGCTTTACTATTTTGAAAAATATGTAAAGTGAGACAGAGAGTATTAGGAGGCTTGCTCAATTTCACACAGTGAATTCCCAGACCAGTCCTACTACAACCAGGCATGTTGCTTCACCACTTCACATTCTAACAGTGAAGTCCAGCACTTGATTTGCAGAGAAACTTACTAACCTCAAGAAATATAAATTCTAACCCCATGATTTATGCCATTTCCCAAAATTTATTCCTACAAACATTTTTAGGATTCTCTTAATTCCAAAATAACGGGCATGACTCTGAGTGGGGAAAATATGACCAGACCAGAAACTCAACTGCACTGCACCTCTCTTTTTGCTACAAGGACAATGGCAAAATCATCAAAGTGACAAAGTTCATTCTGACTACAAAATCTTGATTACCTAAGACACAGGGAAGAACACTTAAGCTCCCAGAAAGAAAATACCTTTTCTCATTCCACCGAAAGGATCTTTATTCGGCTCATATGGCATCCTTCCCATCACATCTGGCATGTTTATTCCCTGCTGGTATGGTGCATTTGGCGTCATGGAGTTTCGCTTTGGGAACGCTGAATCACTTACATCAGAAAAGGGATCATGCACACTGACTGCGCTGTTTCTGGCAGATCAAGAAGAAAGAAACATTAACATCATCCTGTATTCTTAAGAAATGTGAAAACAGCCTAGACTACAATAAGTGCTGTGGTAGTGATCAGTGCAGGATGCATAAAAGGAAGATGTAAAAGACTTTCACAATGGACAATCATTTAAAAGAATCTACCCACTTTTTCCTCAACCTTCTCTGTCTACTTACCTCAGAGATCAAGGTTTTTTATTTAATTCTACTGTTTGTGCATTCCTATTATTCATTTAGAAGTCTAAATCTTCCTGAAATTTTACTAAGCTGTTTTGTTCTTTTTTACCTAGAAAACCCAAACTGAATTAAGATGATTAAAGAAGGTTCTTGCTATCCTTTCTGCAGCATTACAGATGGAGAAAAAAAGAAGTTGGAGTGGCTCTGCACACAGTACAGAGCTCAGTCATGTTCCTGCTGAAGTCATAAAAAACTGTTTTGCTGGACTTCAGTGGGCAAAGGCTCCTTAATGAATGGTGAGACAGCTTCACTCCAGATTATGCCAGTCTGTGAGACTTACAGAGCACAGAACTGAAAGGGATCTCTTGGTCCACCCAGTTGAACCCTCTGCTATCTCAACTACTGTTATCATATATGCTTTTCACAATTTGAATTCAAGTAACACCTTTAAACCACACATTTCTCCTTCCTGAGCATGATCTGTTGACAAGAGGTGTACAGGATAAGCGAGGAGAGGAAGGTTGTGGTTCTAAGTAGATGCTGTTGGGTTCCACCTTCCTCTCCACTATTGACATATTGACATGCACTTCTTTGCACTGGTGCTTGTCTGATCCTTTTCTGGTGTTTAGAAAGCTAATGGACCTCTCTCTACTCCTTCCTCTCTTTCCCTCTCTCTCCTCCAAAAATAAGTAGTTTTCTGCCACTTTTCAGACTCTGACTGGTTTACCACAAAATCCTGCAAGTGCCAAAGCAGCTAGGAAAGACTGGATTAAACTGCTGTAGAAATATAGAGCAATAAAAAATGAAGCAAAGCCCTTTTCATACCTGCCACCCTGCATAGGTGTCATCTGTCCATGAGGTGTGGATGCTGGTGTTGGGGGCTTCAAATCGCCTGGCACTTCTGTCATGGAATTACTACCAGTGGACTGTGGAGTCTGTGGGCCTTGCAAGGAACCAGAATTAGCTGAAAAATTAAAAAAAAAAGTAATTATGAAAAGGTAGAAGCCAAATTCCTGTGGAAATAATAATCGTCAAGGAAAAAAAATGGTTCTTTTCTCTAGAAGCCTGTGTATACCTCAATCCATCTCAGTACTTCATAACTTCCCCCAAATCCTCTGAGATCAGGATATGCTGTGTAGTAATAGCCATCATCCTTCCTAGAACCATGAATTTAATCTGCTGCCTGAAGCAACATGGATAGAAATCATCCAGATGAAGGACCATTTAAATCAGAGGTCAGAGATACAAAGTTAATTGTCTGTAGTTTACAACAGAGTAAATGAAGGTTGTTCTTTGGCATAGCTTCTTCATATAATCACTATCACAACACATGTGTTCATAAGAAATATTTCAGCCAGAAACTTTTCATCATAAATTTAAGCTGCTATATTAATATAAATTCATGGTTTTATTTAGCACTAAAAGGCAGACATTTCCATGGTGAAACATAGCAAATGATTAGCAGCACACTGCAATCCTGTGTCATCTTTGAGACAGCATGGCAAAAGATGGTATTTAAGAAATGCAAAAGGCAATCTGGGATCAGAAGAAAACAATAACTGAAAGTACAATTTGAACAGGAGGCTACAGATAACACTCCTAAAAGAACTGCAAAAATTTAAATTGGCATCTTAACAATATGTTACTTAGGGTCAGTGATGGTAAAGCATATGTAACAAGAGCAGGTCAATTCTGCAAAGGATTTGTTTAATCAGCAAAAACTTATTTGTTGAGATCTCAGAAAGCAATAGAGTATCTGTACTAAGGTCCTCCTCAATGGAGGTAAATACCTTGATATTCTTGGTATAACAAATGTAGAAGAGCATTATACTGTTTTGTTCCAATGTGACTGAGCAGCAATAAGGGCATTAAATTAATACATCAGATATTGGTAATGGTGAAGCTAATGATAAAATACACCCAGACCAGTCTTCCAGAGTAGACACAAAAGCTACTATTTTCATGTGACTGCTGAACAGAAACATGCCCTGAGCCCAAAGCTCTACATAACAGTTTTATGATTTAGAAGGTGGTAACTGAGGATTAGTAACAGCATCTAAGCCTTGGACCTGACAGGTCCTGCAGCAGAAGTCCTACGGAAGGAGAACTTGTAGGATTCAAGTCTTTAGATGCAACTGGGAAAAAAATTACCAACAGAAAAAATTGACAAATCTAACACACTGAGTAGGACATGGATTTGGCTTGAGAGGTCCTTCTTTTTTATGAACTGTCATGTAAGTGTTTTATTATGCCTGCCTATCTACGTTCAACCAATTAACAAAACTTTATAAATTACTGTTACAGTGAAAATTGGAACGAGCAGTACGGGTTTTTCTTCTGTATATGAAAGAGAGTAGTTTATAATTTACTCAGAATCCTGGAACACTCATCATCCTGACAGGCAGAGCTTGTTTTTAACTGAAGAACACCTTTTTTATATGTGTTTCATATATATCTGTAACACATGTTCCCCTATCTGGAAATCAGTCTCAGTAGCAAGTGCATATGTAAAATCCACTTTGTGTGGACCACATTGTTCTTGTCATCAGCTTTCTGAGGCAGTTTTGAATTATGCTTACATAGTAATGAGGTTCAAAAAAAGTTTAGGAAAAGCTCTCTAATTGCATTAATACATGAACAAGAACATTTGCAACAGCTAATATTAGTGATATTAGTCTACAGTTAGCTGAAAGCTTTAGTGCTATAATAAAACAAAAACTAACCATATTCACATAAAATCAGCTCTTTGAATATTTGACCCCCAAGCAGGTCAGGATCATTCTTCTCCCCTTGAGCTTTAAACACAATTCTATATTCTTCTAAAAAGCTTGAAAGCATTTCTGAGTTATGTCGCAGATTGTCACATATTAGAAACATGTGAGCAAACATCTTACTGTACCCATATGCTTACTGTAAATTCAGACATTGCCTAACCCTGCATATTTCTCTTATGCTGGGCTCTTAAGAAGCAATTAAGCTTTTCCCTATCCTATCTGAGCAAGAGCTTAATTCATATCTCTAGCAAACCTAAAGGAAAAAAGTAAAAGATTTCTCAGTATTTACAAGCTTCAGGAGTGCAAATTTATTAATAACAATGTGTTTTGTATCATATTCTATAAAGAATGGTTCAAAAGAAAAAAAAGATACCCAATTTGAGAAGCTACAAGTCCAATTTCCATCTTCAGGGTGGCAGTTACAAGGTTGGTTATTTTTCCTCTATCTTTCTAAATGACTGGTTATATACAACTGAAAAAATGGAAGGCAGATGCTGTCAAAGTTTCTGGTACTGCTTTGTTAACACACTTTGCCCCTGACCTCCACTGGATTAGGGACACTTCTAGAGAATAGGAATTGCAAGTGTCTCAATCTCTGGATTAGGACTCCATCTACCAAGAAGAGCCTGTATTTCCTATTTCACCTTAAATTTTACATTTGCTAGACTGCATTCTGAAATTTTTACATCTATTTTTGCAGGGATTTTATTATGTCAGCTGCTTAATTTTGATTGTGGACATTGTGAAAGAGAAACAGTATCTTTTAGAGTGCTTCAAAAGCTTCAGCATTAAACCAAGCTCTAAGAAGGAATACAAACAACAGTGTTCTTTTAGGAAAAGTAATCTCTGCTTACATGATTCTGCAGCTATCCTGGGGATGTCCAGGAAAAAACCTGTGGGTTCACAGATACTGAATTCCTCATCTCACATCCACATCTAAGCAATAATTATCATTCAGGTATCATAACAGATTTGTAAGAATATGCTTTTTACAATACAAAATACATCAAAACTTAAATACAACTGACATCCTGGTCAGTGAGAAGGTGAGGTCTTCCACATTTTGCTGTGGAAGCATGTGTTAATAAAACATGATAGCATGCATTGTTCTCTGAAGCACGGAATTATGGTACTGGAATGCCTTTTGCCTTGCAAAGCCTGCATGGCAGTAAATACTGTTTTCTGGAAAGACCCTTTATTTACCACAGAAGAAAAATGCAGCTAAAAAAATTACATTAAACATTTCTCTTGTCAGCAATTTTTTCCCTTTGGAAAGAAAAGAAAAAAAAAAAAGAAAAGGAAAGAAGAATGAAACCTCTTGAAACTCCATTAATGTGAGGCCTGACATGCTCTCTAGGATATCCCTACCTTTTGCCAGAAGCTACAAATGTATACTCTAAAGTAAACAATGGAAAGGTTACTGAAGGTTAAGTACATTCACATACTTCAGAGTGAACAGCCAGCCACCACGCTGGGAAGATAATTTACACAGCATGAACCCAGTGCCCCAGCTAGGCTGGACTGGGGGCTGCTGGCTGCTGCAGGGCCCCCCGGGCAGGCCTGGATGCAGGCACAGGGCCACCTCCTCCTGTCCCCCCAGCCACCCCTCCCAACCCCTGGCCCATCCATCTTCAGTGGGGATTCCCTGGCTGGCCTCATGACACGCTCCATGACATCACCTGCCTGCTAATAATAGCATCCAGTCAGGCACCCGCCAGCAGCGCAGAGACGGATGGCTTTGGTTACAGAGGCACTCACTGAATGCCTGCGTCCTGCCGTGCTGTGCATGTCCCCCCCTGCACCCCTCCCCAAGTCTCGTTTCTCTGCTGCCAAGGAAACGCAGGCAACACACTCCTGGTGCCTTCTCGCTCCCTCCTTCCAGCACAAGCTTAGGATTTTTCCAGGTTTGCTTTAATGAAATCTCTGCTGACATCAGGGCAAGCTGCTGTTACTCACAAGCATCCTCAGCTGGACCACTCTGGCCATCCTGTTCATTCAACACAGGATAAACTCTGAGCCTGTTATTTTGAGAACTGTGCACACATAACCGCACACTGCAACTAAGAATTCAGAGTGCCAGAGTACAGCAATGGAAGGTAACTCCTTCATGCTGATGCTACTTTGGAATTTTTTCTCCAGCATCCTTTAGTGCTTACAGTAATGGTGCCCAGAATTCTTCTCAGTTTAGAACTTGCCACATTATTTGTGAGCATTTTGGTCAAAACTATCAAATTCATGTGACAGGAAAAGCATTTTGTCGTTGCACCTGCTCCCGGAAAGAAGGAAGACCTACAATGCCTCTCTCTCTAAGGGAGTTCTTATGCAGCGAAAGTCATCAGCAGGTGCCATGGCCCTTGGCACAGACCCAGTGATCAGGACAGAAGGCCATCAGGGATCCTCCAACAGTTAGTCTGTCATTAGGCATTTGCTGCTGGCCTTCACTGCTGATGGTATTACCTGACCCAGGCAGATTTAAGCTGACATGAAGGCCTCAGCCTACAACAAACACGTCACCAACTTGCACAGACTCTGAGCAGTGCAAGGCACACTAAAACATTCAGGCCCCCACTGCTCCCCAGGAGCTTTATGAACCAGAAGAAGAGGCTCTGACAGTGATATGAAGCAGGAACAATTGAAACGAGCACCTAACCCTAACACCTTGGCTACTGTGCAAATCTCTGCTGATCAAGGCCAACCACTCTGCCACCTTGCTGCTCTACTCTCACTCCTTTTTTCAACTTATAATTGCTGACACTATTGTGAATTTCACTGTACATAACACTAAATTATTCACTCCTTTACATACCATTTACCTTACTAATCATGTTGTAAAAACAGAAGTGATGGGAGAATCCTGAATATACAAGCAGATGGACAAACACTGATCCTAGATCACCGTCTGGCAGTCCCATAAATTTGACTTACACATCACATCCTTTTCTTGACCGTGCTCCTCCATACGAATCTCCTCGCCATGGCTGTCTCACCGTGCTCCCCAGCACTCCCTCTATGCCTGCCTTCTAAAGGTCATCTGTGAGGCAGTCACATACCCACCCCTTGGGTGTGAGATATCTGCAAGAACGGATTTGCTCTAAGCTGCACTTCAGCCTGCTCCCACCTTGCATAACCACCCACCTGGAAACTGCAATGACATTCAAACTGAATCCTCCTCTGTACCATAAAGGCTGCCAGTCCTGATGTATTCTTAGGAGCAATTGAAATATTTAATTTTAAGAGTTTTCTGAAGATCAGCTGACTTTTAAGATCTCAAGACTTGTTTCATAGCATCAGCTTGTTAGAACTGGACAAAATACAGCACCTTCCCCTCTGAGACAAGTTCTGCTTTCCTATCAGATTAACTTCAGCCCTAATACTGTAACTAGTTCCCTGCAAATAGATTTGGCTTCTAAGTGGCTCTGCCTACACTGAGCTAACTGCACAAGAGTGGCTAATGGTTAAAGCAAGGACCTTGGGAGGCTACTGTTTCTTGTTGTATTGGGCTCCTGTTCCCTCTGAATGCCAAAGAGTGACAGATTATCTAAAGTATGTCTACAACTCCACTTCTTTTGTGCCTCTAAAATGTTAATGTTGGTATATACTGAAGGAAAAGGAACAAGAAAAAAAGCTGACTATTAAAGAGAACAGGCTTGTACTCTCTGAGGCATCTATACCTCAGCGGGATTTCATGTACTAAAGCTGATACACACTGGGAAAGCCTTTCTCCGTACAGAAGTGCAGTCCCATTGAGTGACACGAGCTCTTTTCTCTCCAACAAAACAAACCTTGAGATCCTTGCTTGCTTCCCCCTTTTCTAGTCTCTATGTCCTGCTGTGTTTTTATTTTAGAAAAATAGTTTCAGTTCTCCTCAAAGACAGCTTGCTTGAATGTTATGATAAATTTAAACTTGGATTTGCCGGTTTCATTCATTGCATCGTGATGCAAAAGGACCCTGTAATGTGGTACACCTGACATTTCCATTCCTTTGTTTCACGTTTATATATTTAAATAGCAATTCTTCATCTCAAAATTCAGCTGATTTATGGTGATCATCACCAAATCAACTACTGAGAGTAGTATTGGAGAGAGAAGGTAAGGGAGGAGAGAACAAAGCATAATACTCTTTCATTTTTAGAGACAGATTAATTTATCTTCACTGTCCTCAGCAAGTCTAACCATTTCAGCTTCTCTTACCAGTCTTCTCAGGAGGTGATGGGCACCTCCAATATATATTATTTTTTGCAGCTGTGCACACTCAGGACACTGTGCTTATTTCAGACAGATAAACATTTAGACTATGGGCTTTATTTCTAGTACCAAGTGTTTTTCTCTACCTTCTAAACTTGAATTGCAAAGTAACCTAATCTCCTCACTATTAAACAATCACCACTGGGGTACCTTATAACGCTACGTTTTAACAAGGTGGAGGAAATATTTTAAGCTATTACACAGAGATGTGCTTAGGAAGATTTTAACTGAACACTCCCTCAAATCCTTCCACTGAATAAAACAGTCTGAGAAAGATTTAAGCCTTATCACTGTTATCTTTTTCTGTACTGAGAAAGCACTATTGTAAGAGATAATCTTGGAAAGGCCAGAACTTTATTATATGATTATAAAGGTCTTTGCAATTTTCTAGTGTCCATGATAGGGTAGTGAAGTCATGCAATTGAAAACTGTCTGCAGGGCTTTCTGGGTCTCTGACTCTCTACTTCCCATTTTCAGCCAGTGAACTGTACTAACAGAAATTAAGTGAATTAATATTTTCCTAAAACTTAGTTCTACCACAGGAAACTCCTGTAAACATTCCAGAAATTATATTCTCTTGTCAATAAGTGATGGTGGTCTGCCTAATAAGTAACTGTGCAAATTCTGTCAAACTATTTTGTTGGTCAGAAAAACTAGTAACAAAAGGAATAATCCAAAATAATTAAGGGGTTTTTTACTCTTCCATGGGTAGTCCAGAAGTCAACAGCTAGACTAATACTATGACTCTTCCTATGTACTTAAAATGTTTCCACTCAAGAATAGTCCTGCCTTGAGTATCAACTGTGACTATTAAATCTTGAATATCTGAAGTGACGTGAATTTAGAAAGAAAAGAGTGGTTTTCATTTACACCACACTGTAAATGCAAGAAAGAACAGCCAAAATAAAGTAATCCCAGTTCCAATTTTTCAGATGAGAAGACAAAAACAGTGATCCTAACAACCTACCTGACACAGAGGATTAGCGACAAAAGAACAGAGAGTGTGCCTCCAAACTAGGATGTGTGGCAGTGAGGACACACCGTACTCTCAGCTCTCCATCTGCCACACATTGAACACGAGCTGCACCAGAGCAACCATGTGAGACACGCCCATCAGTCCAGCATCCGCCATCCTGCTCCAACTGAGGCCTTGCTGATCAACAGTTGTGCTGAAAAGCAGCTTCAGTCATAGCAAGGAAAGTGCAGGTACCAGAGCCTGATCTTAGGCAAATGCATGCTCCTGTCTTACAGCAGAAGCACATCTGTGCAGACCTTTGTTCTTTTTCTTATGCCCATGCCACTGAATGTGAAGGGTACGCTGGCACACACATCTTTATGTGTTGGACTGAGGAAGGACAAACCAGACACACAACTGTGCTGGCCCTTCAGAGTTAACTCTGATTTGACTCAGGAGCCAGCTCCAAGTCTGAGAACAAAGGTTCCAACAACAGGTTTATCCCTGTTTTTCCAGCATTATCAAGACATGCTTATAAATACATGGGGTGCAACAACCTAGTATGCATTGCACTCAAAAAATGGTTGTGTAAGAAGGAGGCTGCAGTTTATTTGACTTACCAGGAGATGGCGGCTGAATCTTAGGTTGTTTCTTGGTATCTCCAGTGCTGAAGACTTCTGGAGGGGGCTCCTCCCCTCGCTCAATCTTGCACTCGAAGGCAAACAGGTACTGAATGTATTGTTTTTTCAGGGAGCTGGCTGCGCTGCTCGAAGTGCCAACGTTCAAGGTGGTTGCCAGCTCACGCCACTTCTTGTTTTTATTAACCTAGCAAAGTAAACGGTAGAATCATTGGTTTGCAGCAAAGTGTTTTGTTTAAGTCAGGAAACAAAAAAGGAAAAAAAAAAGCACTTAATGTCTTGGTTTACTTTTTTTTATTTTCCTCTTTTAACTAATGCTCATTACTCCCACACGCAGTAATGCACAGACAGCATTTACAGTTATAAAGCCATTAAGGAACCTGCTGATAGCTACATAAAAAGCTTTGCTTGTGGAGTCTTCTGCATGGTGCTTCCTTTAAATGTCTTATGCCCTTCCAGGGCCTATGCTTTTCAGTTAGCAATCCATCTCCAAGCAAATTCCTGCTCACTCTCTCCCTCCCTGACACCCACCCACACCCACCCCACTCTAATTAAAAAGCAGCTTCTAAAATATAATTTAGAAAGCACTAACAGTGTTATTCTGCAATTTGTTTGAACATTGATATGAAAAATAAATTTTTCTCCCAAATAGCCACCAGCTGTCAAACAGTTCAGCTTGTAATTCCTGGTTCAATTCCTTTCACTTTAGTGCATCTTGCAGGGACAGATCAATGATCCTCTGGCTAGATGAGAGGCAGAGTGAAGCCAGGCCCCTTAATTAATTAAGGCAGACTTCAAACACTCACGGCTAGTCCAGCAATACTCTGTATTACAATGCTGACTGCACCACTCCACTGTGAGTCTTGTTTGCAGTGTAAGGCTAAGAATATTGAAAGACTCTGCTCATGAGTTCCTCAAACACAGCTGATCTGTAATAATAGTGAAGTTCATTTGTCATCCTGGGTGATGCCACTGACTCACTCGGCTGTACCACTCATAGCAGCCACTGCTTTTGCTCCAATACCTGATGCCTTTGAGTACATTCAACCATTATGAAATTTCTAGGTATGATCCAGGGAGCAGGGTCAGCAACAATATAAATTTTCTTTAAACATCTGAGAAATCTCATCTTTTGTGGGTAGCAACTCTGATTCCATGATTGTCTGCTACTTGCCCTAAGGCCTGATATTTTAATGACTCCAGCTTAACTTGTATAGATAGAAAGATTATTATTAGCTATACTATTCCTTAGTCTGTGTGCCAGCAAAGAAAACATTTTTTTAAGTTTCTCTCAGTGTTTAATAACACTGTAACTGCTGCCAGTCAGCAAAGATCTTTTGAGGATGGCATTAACAGCAAGCAGGTTGGCATGGCTATGCTAAGTGTTTTCATTTCTCTGGTACATCCTGCAAGAACCCAGGAGTTAAAGGAGACCAGATTTTCATTAACTGCCCTTGTTGAGGCCTGAAATCCAGTTATACAGCTCTTTGTGCCTACTGGCTTACAGCTAAGTGGTGAGTAATGAACACATTGCATAATGCAAACAGAAACGTTCATGCCCAGTATATTGGCATTTAAAGGAAGACTGCTAGCAGCTGGTCTGTTCCTGTTGGGACCCCATCAAGGGCAGCTCCTCAGACAGGGAATATGCACCACTGCTGCACAGCTCCACTCCCTGCCACTCTCCGGGCAGAGATGTGGAGTGCAGCAGCTGGAGCAACAGCTTTTTAGGAGGGTGTCACACAGATGCATTTAAACAAAACTCAGCAAACAAAGCTCTGCACCTCTGAGTAGCTCTAAACAGACAAACATAGAGACCATTCATGTGGGCACACCAGCGAAAACCAGGAGCCCTCATTTTAGGTGTAAATTTTAACCAGTACTAAAGCACATGCATTTGTAACTCAAGCTCTTTCAAAAATCAGTCTAAGTGAACAGCATCTATTCTTTGGCAAAGCATAATGTCTGTCACTGAAAATCAACACTGAATGTCCCAAAATAAAATAAATTTCCATAATAAGCAAACAAGAATAACTCTCTAGAATATCCCATCTGCCCCCCATCTTGCTCAATTTCTGATGCTAAGAGTCACACTGTGGGCACAATCATGCTGTACCAGGCAGAGCAGCTGCATGATACGATTTACCTGTAATAAAGCTTCTGAGCTAAAAGTAATCAAATCCGTATGATGCTGAGGGGCATGAGCTGATCACGAAGAATGTCAGCATACATCTCTTACCAATATACAGCATTTAACAACTGGCAGAATGAACTATGTTAGGTTTCTCTGACTTCCTTTAATAATAAAAATAACTAAAATCCCTGGATTTGAAGGGCCAATGATCTAATTCATTATTCAAATCCTGTGTTGTGAGGTGCAATATTAAAATTAGCTTTGAAATGGGTACTAATTGATGTTGGACATTCCCTTCTTGAACTAACCATATACATTATGAAAATATGTTCTTTTTTGGAGACTCTAATTTGTTTGCCATATTTTTGAGTTCAGATTTTGTAATTAGTGGAGAATTGTATGTTTTAATATTACATTTTATATAATATTACACATGCGTACTTATCTACATGTTAGCTATGTTTAAGACCTCATTTTGCAAGGCACTGAAAAGATGTTTTCATAAACACAGAACTTATGGATCCCTGAACTTCACAAGAGTGTCTAGTGTCTAGCCAGTGGTCCCCTAGATGCAAGAGATGCTTTGTACAAGCATCAGGCAAGGACAGGTGTCAAATGCCAAATCTAAGACTGCGAGTACTGACTGTTTTCTCCTGCTTTCCCTTTAGATGCTAAACAGTGAAACATCTCATTTTGCTCTGTGGTGAACAACCCTACAGAACTCATGAATATTTTTCCAACATCCCTTTGCAAAACTTCAAATTAACTAGTGAGAACACAAATGAAAGCTTCTGTCTCCCATCTGTGACTTTTTTATTCTCAGCTCTTCCTGCTTTCATTTTTCTTCAACTCATTTAGGTAATTCACCTTTTCCTTGTAATCATTATGTTAGCAAGGCAACCCAAAATATCCTGTAAGCATTTTCCAAACAGAGCACAGTCTGTGTCTAAGAAACACATATACCATATAGAGACACTCAGAATTAAAGGTTTGGGATGAAGGATGTTTTATGAATATGTTCTCTGGGGAGATGAACTGAATTGTCCTACAGGCTGCATCTCTATGTAGGAAAAATGGACTTAAACATTTCTTTTTCATTTTAGTTCTATCATCTGCTTCTTACTCGTAATTTTGATCCTGTGGCCTTTTCCTATTTTCTTCTCTCAACAGCATTACTAGATTCCCCTGAAAAGGCAACAATTTCATCTCTCTACAGTGATGGTCAATCTTGATTCAAACTTTAAAGTTTTACGGCCATTATGCAGCCCAAAATGAACTCCAGACAGCTATCAAAGCATGAAACCATTTTCTTCAGCAATATTGTCTGGGATGAAAACCTAATGATGTATCCAGCAGGAATACTCTAGAAAAAAGAATATTGACTTTTTGAAGGTTCACTTTTAACCAGTTCTTCTCACCTGTGCTAAACCTCCAATCTCCTTGACACAGACATAGAGCCTGAAGAGGTCCAAGGGCTTCTTGCCCACAGCTGGCAGGCTGGCCACAGGCGTGCCCCTCTCCTCCATGAACGTCAGGTACCGGTCCACCCACAGCTTGCGCTCCGGCTCATTTCCCAGCTCATAGACTTTAGTGATCTTCTCTCCAGTTGTGGTAGAGGAACTTGATTTCTAAATTGCAAGAAGAAAAGAAAGAGTTGGGGGAAGGGTGGGAGGGGAAGGGAAAAGAAAGTAAGAAACTCACAACATTGAAAAAGAGAAGATGTCCAACAAACTAAAGCTATCACACAACAGTCAGGAATGAAGGCTACTAGTTCAGGCACAAACAGTACATTCTGTCCATATACAGAAAAGTCAGCTTTATAAATAAAGGGCCCAAACTCCCCATTCTCGTATTTCTTTTACTGATTTGAACTTTGGATCCCAGAAGGCAAGTTTCTGATGTTGCCTCAAGTCATTTTAAGAAGAGGTAGCTCTCACAGAGTGCTTCTCGTGCACTTATCTTAAAGTGCTTTGCAAGCAACTATTTCGGTAAAATTAGAAACAAGTTTGTCCCACACAAGTTTAGAAACTCCTAAAACCGAACCAATCCTCTCCTCTTTGCCCTCAAAGATGGGCTAGAAAACTTGAAAGTGATCCTCCAGAGCAGGAATTGTACAAAAATAGCCTAAAGTGTGAATAATGGCAAACTAGTACATGGAGAAGTAGTCCTCTCTTTGGATTCATAAATGGTTATGCTTTATTACCATTTCACACCACTGGTGGCCAAAAAGCAAGATGAGCAAGAGTGCCTGCAGTACAAGGAGATTGGTGGCAATACTCTTTGTGAACTGCCAATTAGCTGCCTGATCCAATAAGGTTTTTAAGTAGCAACTACTCTTCTTCCTTGCTGGAGTACAGATGATATCCATCTCTGTTCTCCTACCTTGCAAAGGGAATGTATGTTACAACCTGGGAAAAACCAGGGACAGACAGCAATCAGAGCTGAGACACCACCAGCAAAAGCAGAAGAGGTGGCAAGAGCAGAATTCCATCTCTGTGGCAAAAAGGCAGGATTGAACCCGCTTTTTCTCTTTTTTCCCTTTTTTTTTTTTTTCTCCTTAATGTAGCGACAGCAGAAAGCACTGAGGCTGCTACACAAACTATAAATTCTCACCCTATCTTTTCTGTGCAATCTAACCCTGTGAGCTGGGCTCTGTGCCATGTGTGGACAGACCCTGTCACAGCCCCTACCCAAGCTCAGCTCTGACAGCAGAAGGGCTGCTGCTACAGCAGGACAACCCTCCCACTTGCAGAAAGTGAACTGATTTGCTCAGCAGTGGAAGATGGGAGTGGTTCAGAATTAAACACAAGGGAAAAAGACTGACATAAAGCTTTGGGAAAGGAGCCAAATATGTGAAGGGAAACATATCCTTTATGTCTGTATAGTAAAAGCCTAAACTTTGTTGTTGATTGCAGTAGACACTTCTTAAAACTCATCTAGTCAATCACTCTTTCCCTCTTTTGCCTTTTCCTCACTTTGAACTGAAGACAGACTATTGTCAAGTAAACAGAAACTCATTCCTAGCTGAACATCTCTAAAAAAGATCCTCACTGTACCTCACAGATGCTACAGAACCACTCACTTTGTCCATGTCCCCACACAGTGGTGAGGCCTGGCACTCAACACCATGAAAGAGGGATACAGCAGAGTAGAACCCCACTGCCAATGATTTCAAGAGCATTGCCACCATTCATCTTGCATGTTAGCCTGGAAAATATGACAGGAAAATATCTCCTTCCAGCTATCAGCTGCAACTTGGCAAAACTGGAAAAGAGTCAGGGGAAAAGAAACATGAAGCCAAGGGGGGTGACCTAGCAGTTCCATGAGCCATTGCTGTTCTTTCCAGTGAATGGATATTAATTTTAATGAAATAAATAGCCTCCTTTAAAGTCTTCTGCCTTGCTGACACTGTAACTTCTTCACAGCAATCCTTCCTACAGACATATATGATTACATTTCTTAGCAATGAGGTGCATGCCTGAATTTACTTCAGCCAGATTCAGTTGTGTTACAACTCCTACTGAAGTGAGAGTCAGGGCTAAATTTGTTTTATTAATACTAAGTGGCTGGCAGGAAATACACTGACATGAATCCTGCAGATTATGCAAAGAAAGCACAAACTGATTCTGTAATAGCAACCAATTTACTGAAAGCATCACTTGCTATATATCTGGGTACTCAAGAAAATCAGTTTAACTCCTAGCAACAAATATACTTTGTCAAAGTTTGGGAGGGTTTTTTTGGGTGGGTGGAAAGGGGGAAGTAGGGAAGTCATGTTGCTACTAATTTGATGTTGTGGTGAGCACCAGATACATGATCACACAGGCTTGAACAGCTGAATGAACTGGAACTACTCCACTACCTTCTGCAGTAAGTACCAAGTTAACTCTACTGCTCACCTGCATCAGTTTTAATTGACAATTAAGATGCCCCAGAACTCTACAAAAGTGAAGGTGGGAAATTCCAGCTTTTACGCAGAAAATTTTCGATGTGCTCATATTCTAACATATGAGGCAACAAAACAGTTTCTATTTCACTTTTATGGTGAACCATGATTAAGAAAGTTCAGATTTACCAGTTTTAGAGTTTCATTTTTATTTGTTAAGATTCACTTTTTCAAATCAGAATCAGAGCAGAAGGGAAACAGTTAAGAATTTTTCTTTCTGCATTTTTTCTACTATACATCTCAAATGATGCTGCTTTTCAGCAGTGTGGCAGCAAGCTCTAAAATGACAGTATAATCTGAAAACTTTTCACAGCTTACAGAAGGTAAGAAGTGTTTCTTACTGTGTGAGCTTTCAGGTTGTCATGCTTTGTAAAATGGGTGCAATTTTCTTCTAAAATGAAATGTTAACTTTAGAAGAATGCACTGGAGGGAAGAATGCTATTCCTCAAGAGTAAAGATCTTTTTCTTTTCTCTATTTTTATAAAAGTAAATGGATAAAAATGAGAGATGTGTGCAAGCTAGTCTATACACAAACAAACTTGAGTTTCACATGGGCAGGTTCAGCTGGAAGCCTAAATTTACCTATAAATATTAAATATTAACCCTTATAAAGCAAGGGTTTATAAAAGAAAGATCCCATTTTAAACTAAAATGAGCACATCCCAGGCAATGCTGGAAGAATACAGATCACAACCTTTCCTTCTGTTAAGTATGTTGATAATTTTGGTGACAGAAGAACGCTAGCGCAGGCCTATGGCACATAAATTTACTGATTTGGTTATATCCTACTCTGCCTGCAATCACCAGCACTCTTCCACATGATCCACTGGCAGTGTTTGAATGGGTGATTAAAAAACACCAATGTATGTGGATACCAAAGCCAATTCCCATACTGAATCTGTCGAAACCCATACTTTCTTTCCAATACACCTACCCGCTATTAAAACTGTATTATATGCAGACCCTCATATGGTGAGTCTGCAGAATCCTTCAGAGCAACACAAATTTATGTAGGAGTTATTTTCACATGAAAGGCAGTGGGTAGTTGCTTCTCTACATATCTTTAAGGATCTATATTTATACAATTACCTACTGTTCACTTCCCTGACTTCAGTGAAGAGTTTGCCAATATTACACGTGTTATACAGATCTCTTTTACTACAGAACAGAGTGTGTATACACAGGCAGCTAAAACTGCCAAACTCCAATCCCTGGCAGAGGCTTGTAGAGGACACATTCCTTTGTCAGTATTTTCTCCTGAAGGACTCTGGAGACCCCTCCCAACTAGCACCAGGGAGGTGTAGTACTGTTCAGGTGCATTCACTGTCATGTTCCTGGGTACCTATGGACAGTTAACAGCATTTTATGGGGTTTTTGTAACCTACTGTTTTACTCATGTTGCAGTGACCCTGCAGAGTTTAGACCCTCACTTGAAATGCCTCTTTTAAAGAATTTTAGAACTATCTCACCACTGTCAGGGATGCACATTATATGCAAAACTGGCAGAGCAGAAATGTCCTTTTTGACATACCCAAGGAAGCCTCAAAACCTAACATTCATCAGCTCTTTCTCCCCATTTTCTCGTGCCTCACTTCCACATAAAACAGCTGAAAGAGAGGATCCACTTAGTAGGATCACAGGGATACCCTGAAGTGAATCAGAGACCATTCACCCCTGCTTTTATTCTCTACTGGAATGGACAAGTTGTAGCACATGAAACAGCTTTGGGATTTAATGAAGCAATTCAGGCTGTTTTCAAGTGTAACGAAATGCCTGCAATCAATCATTCCAGTCTATGTCAGGCTGCTCATGAAGTCGATGAAGTTATCCAATCCACTGGCCTTCATAGGTAAAAAGGGATCAGCTCATTTGCAGCACTTATTTTTCTATCATTCCAAAACTCTGTATTTATCCGTGTCTAACTGAAGCTTTTGGAGAGAAGGACATTCAGAAGAAATTGAAAGCACAAACTTTCATTTATTTTTTCCAGTGTTATACTCTGTCAATAATCTATACTTTATTTACACAAAAAAATCTCCACATCTGTTCACGATGACTCTAGGATTTCCTATGCAGTTTATGCAATGAGCTCAGGAATACATTCTTGTTTGGTTGTAGAGGAAGCATTTGATGTGTTAGACAGCCCGTGCAATTACTCTCCTGCTTTCCTCCAGAAAACTGCCCAAACAAGCAATACCCCAAACATCACTACAAAGAAAACTAACAGAATTTTTGGTGTCACCCTTTCACAAATGTTTTTAAGAAAAAGATGAGACCTTGTGGGAACAAATAACATCAGCTGCCTTCTGAGACTCAAAGTTGTTGTCAAATCAACATCCAAAGATATAAGTGGTGCATTTCATGCCATGCTGCCCCCTTGCTCAGGGGTTCTGTAAATGTCTGGGTTTTGGATGGTTAGATCTCTTCCCCTTTGACTGGCCTTCCTCTGTTTGCCCTAAGACATACTCTTTAACATATCACTTTATAAAAATTGTTACCAAAGAATTATTGCTAGTTTAAGTGCACTTTAACACTGGGGAAAACCCCTTTTATATCCTGCACAAGAATATGTTACATTCTTTTTCTACAGAGAAATTACGATCATTTCTACTTTTGAAAGAGAGGAACAACATATATATTCCTAATTATTAAAAAACAAAACAAAACAAAGCAAAAATGACCAGATGGATATTTGCTCCCCATAGACCATATCATCTTAGGTCTGCATTTCCCTTTTCTATATTTGTATGTAGATTTTCTACCTGTGTGCATATATATAGATAGAAGGATAGATAATGAAATTTGATTTTAGCACCACACATCTCTCTCAGGTTCTTCTTTACAACCTGTATGAGACTGATTAAACATTACTCATCTAAAAAATAGTTTTCTAAAAATGTACATGCACCAGGATCTTTTTTCAGCTCACAGTCTGGGTTATTTCAAAATAACCAAATGAAGCAAATTAGAAACAATTTTGGTTTAGACTGTGCCTTGACAGCCTAAGGGCTGTATTTTCAAATACACAATTCAAAATTAAAAATGTTTCATAAATATAAATGGCAACTTTTTTGTGGTGCTGAGTCTATAATTTAACTTTTGATGGTATTAGTTTCAATAGGGGAGAAGATTTCTCATTTTGTTTTGTTTTTGTTTTTTTTTTCTCCTTTGTTCTTTTTTTCCCTAAATAATCGTAGTAAAGACAAGTGCAGCAACCAGAGTGAAGTCAGTTGTGTGAAGGAGTTTGGGCCCAGGAACAGAAACGGAATTGTTCTTAACAACACAGTTTGCATGCTTGGAAGCTGATGCATTACAGGAAGGATGTTTTCTTCACAACAACTGCTGTTTTACCAGACAGCACACTTGCATGATGCACACAATTTTACTCTTTCTTATTTCAAAGTACTGTTGGGACAAATTTTGCCCTTGGATAAGCATGCTCAGGCCCCACTGAAGCCAGGCAGTGGAACTTACAGTCATGTGTCCGAGAGCAGAATTTGTACCCAGTGTTATAAAGAAAGAAAACTGTTTAGTGGATAAATAATAAAGAAAAATAATTTACAAAACAAACAAGCAAGCATTAAAATATAATTAATTACAAAAAATAAACAAAAACCAAAATAACCAGAGCCACTTACAGGGCTTGATGGAGTCTTTGGCCAGCCTGGGCTGCTAATGCTATCACTTTCATCTCCATGAAATGAGGAGATGCTAGCAGAGCTTGGGGACATTGGGGAAGGGACTGGCAGGTTGCCTGGGGTTGGGGGCTGAGAAATACCCTGAGAGCTGTAGCTATCCTGTGGTAGAGGAATACAAAAAAAAAAATATGACAAAGGCAGGGCAAACTTTATTAAAAACAAAAAAATATACATCCAGTTTAACAGACTGACCAATTTTTATATATAAAATATATATAAACAGAGAGACATATACAGAAAACACACACATATATAAATATATTTATATATATATATATAAAAGGTATTAAAACAACATTGTTAATTAGTATAATTTGGAAAGTTTGCTGGATGCTTGGCTAAAGTCACTAAGCCACCATGCTTACTTCAAGCTCACATGAAATGCTAAGCATGGGTTTCCCGTTATGAAAGAAAGAAACAAAAACAAGCCGTTCGCCTTATTTAATCAAATAAGGCAGGAAAGCAAAATATTAAAGTATGTTGCTGCTGCGGCCAAAACAGGAAGCTATGACTGAAGGCAGAGAAAAATGGCTGCAAGGACTGAAACCAGGCAAGACCCTTCTTTCCCACCCACCTGGCACAGCCAAATGCCCACGCAACTTTTGGCTTGGGATGCTTTGCCCCCGCAAGTTAAAATGCCGTAAGAACTAGTAACTTTCAGATCCACAGAATGAAGAAAATAAAAGAAAATAATAAAAAAAAAAAAGAAACTAAAAGAAACAAATAGATTGCACGTGAATGGAAAGGCATGCAGGAAAGAACAGAAGTGGGTAGGCCAAAACCAGGAGATGAAGGACAACACAGCAGACTTCTGCGGGCAGAACCAACACCACGTGCGGAAGGTGGTAAATACCTTTGACTTGCTCTCAGGCTGGGGGGCTCCTTCTTCTTTGCCATCTGCTTTGAGAGGAAGGGGAAGTTTGGACTCACCAGGTGTCATCATATCTGCAAGACCCATAGGTGCTAATCGAAAACAGGAGAAACAGTTAAGCATGACTATGTTTGGCTCTGTAGGAAAAAAAACGCCTCCTGCTGCATGGTTGTGGTGCCACGGGAAGGAGAGGTTTTCCCACGTCTGTCCTGTTACTCTAGCATCCAGAAACCTGGAAACCTCTTCAGTTCAAGTGAGAAGAAAAAGGACAACGAACAAGTAGAGAATACAAGCACCATGCAACAACAACCATCACTTAACAGAGTAGAATTCATTCTTCATGCTGCTCGTGCTTTTCAACTGTCTCTGCATTTGACCACAACATTTTAACAAAATAAGTCTGTTTTAATTACTGCACTCTCCCTTTAGCAATAGACAAACGTAAATGAAAACAATGCACATTCTCCTTGCCATGTTGAATCCAAGAAAAAACCTGAATTTTCCAATTACATCTGTATTAAGGCTGGTGTCCAGCAGATAATTCCTGCCCCTACCGACTTCAATATGAATGGCTCAGCCACTGTGAGCCTTAACTACAGAATTACAAGCTGTAAACCGTGCTCTGTTGGAGAACCAGCACTCAGCTTCTTCCTCCTGCCAAAACGAGGTGGGACTATAACGAACACATAAATGTCTTTCTCTGATAATGGCATGCAGTTGCTTCCCAGGGGTGCAAGGAGTTTAAGGGTTTTTTTTAATTTAAAGATGCAAGTGCCAAGTATAGTATTACTGCTGCAGAGCTGCTGGGTTCCTGGTTCCTGGATTTCTAGAAAGATGCAAGAAGAAATATTCAGACAAATAGACAGAAAATATCGGGCAGAGCAGATGCTAGGAGGTGCCACAACACTGAATCAATGCAAATAACCAGAAAACAGCAGCAAGACACCAGGTGATTCTTTGCCTGCTGAAAACCATGTGCACAGCATTTGTGAAAGACTGGATAACCTTTCCTTTCTCTCTTTTTAATCCCCCTCATGCCCTTCTTTCAAAGGACATGAGGTAAGAAAAATACAGAATAGCCTAAAAGACAATAAAAAAGAAAAAATACATATCCCACATGTAAACATGCAAGAATCAGTAAAGCATCCCTGTCTTTACCAGAGTAGTGTGGCTCTCACAAAATGACAGTGCTGGCTTGCACCAGGCAGCAGGCACACTGCACAGCAAGCCAAAGATAGGAGGGGGAAAAGAAGCTTTAAAAATACTTCACAGATTGCCCACTACAAAATGATTATTGCACATATTCATGTATTACTATGTTTTAGAAAATAATTAGTTTTAATTACAGCAGTGAGAGCATGAGCAGGACTCTAGCGAATACGCTGGCAAGCTTTGCAGTGCTAATTTGCTAATATCTTTAGCATCACTGCAGGTTGAGACTCTGGCTCTGCCAAAAAAACCTACCCAGCCATGTGCCATGTGAGTTTACAACTGTATGCTCAATATTCAGCTTTGAACTGCCCGTGTTTTTCATGGGCACATTTTCTTGTTTTTTCAAAGCACATTTAAAGCCCAATCAAGCCCTTAAAGTCATCACAACACATAAATCATAATTGAGATTAAAAAAAAATAATAATACTTGCAATACTTCAGACTTCAAGAATTGGAACAAAAAGCCTTTTACAAGTGATGCAGCTGCACAGAAAAATCTATTTGGATCAGCTAAAAATGCTGTTATTTTTATGTATGTGTGTGAAATCTCAACAAAACAGCCAGTCAACATGCTACTGGGAAGTCAGCATCCACTAAGCATTTGATTTGTGTGCATTTTGCCCTTATATTCTGCTTGAGGAGCTGGGGCAGCTTGTGACCATTCTCAAGTGAAGGATAGCAGCCTAACATGTTCTAGTTTTGAATTTGCATTTTAAAAAATGGTTATTTTTCTTTCAGAAATTTAAAAAAATACATGTACAAAATAGTCAAATATATGCCACAGTGTGGTTTCAAACTGGGATGCAGAACTGTTATACAAAATTCATTTTAACAGTTAACACATTTCATGCTGTGAAAGTGCTACAAAAGAAGTCTTGGGTTTTAGCTTTGAAGCAAGCAAAGCTGACCCTTCCCCTGTAAAGCAATTTTAGAGAGGTCAAACAAAGCAAAGTTAATGATAACGCTTCTTCACCAGAATTCTGCATAGCTAAGTCCTCTGCTGGTATCTCACTTTTATCTAGTTGGCACATCATACTTCTCTTACAAAGAATTTAAAAATTGTGTCCACTTCTGGTAGCCCTGTTTCCATTAGAACTCCCTTATGGAATCTCTGTTTCGGAGGGGTTTAAGTTAACACCTCATATAAAGGGCTACTAACTCCAGTCTGCAGATTACAGCACACATTCTGACTCCATTACTCATGCTTAGAAATGTAAAAATACAGGCTCATTTTGGCTTTTGACTATTTCTTGTTGGGATATACAAATGTAACTATGAGGAATTGGACACAATTATGAAACAAATAATAAAATTACCCAAATTCTGTTTCACTTTCTGTTCTAAATTATTTAGCTCATCTACATTCTTTCTTTGTACCTCTAAGAGAAGAACTGCAAGCATTTTACTGCAAAATGCAAGGTTGTCTATTTTCCCTATAGCTTTTACCCAAGATGTTTCCACAGCTAATTTTCTATCTGCTGTTGAAATGCTGTTTCGTAACTTCTTGCAAACACGCTCTCCAGCGATTTGTGAGAAGACATTCTTGCACTTTTTTTAGCTAAGCGGTACAGCGAGAACATTGTTTTGACCCTTTCTGAGCAGTGAAATACTGTTATTGTCACGAAACTGCTAAAATAAGACACAGTCTCTTTCTACACAGGTACTAATAATTCTGCCTGTGAAGTGCAGACCAAAGGAGAAAACATTGCAGAGAGGAGGATAACAAGGAAATCTTGACTCAAGAAGTGTTGTGGCGTACTGTGAATAGGTTTCAAGTACTAGCCTCTGGCTTATAAGAATTTAAGAGCTAGAATGATTTCAAAAAGCAAGTATAGGTCAAGGTCCTGAATTAGCTATTCCACACTGAATTTAACGTACTCAAAGGCAGATATTGACATGAGTAAAACTGCAGCAAAGAATTCTTTTTTGCTAAAGGCTGCTCTACCAGTCCCAGAAGATGATGAAATACTGTAGAAGCAGCAATATACAAACATTGTTTTTCTCTTTATTGCTAGTGTGATAACAAATCATGCTCTACAAAACAGAATACTCCCTCCTCTCTCCCTTGTAATACATTCCTCTCTCCCTTCCAACCCTAGCACTCTCCCTCTGTGAAAAAAAAGAAGCAAAAGCAAAAGCAGTGAATTAGTGACTGTGGAGCTGATGAGAGGATCCCCACTGCTTTGATGCCCACTGGAAAAACAGAAGAGGGACAACAGCACTGCCCAGTGTCCTGCCATGAATGATTCTCCAGCTCTGGGCACAAGTGCAGCCAAAGGTGGTTGGGGATCTTATCTGAAAAAAGTGAGGGAGCCACCAGGGATCTCAGTGCCACACTGCCTTTCTGCTGACAAGTGTTGTCCAAGGAATGACAAGTACAAGCAGTTTGGGATGTGGGCATTTCTATGCCAGGTGCTGCCTTGATTTACAGTCACACAGTCATCACTTGTTTGGAGTATAGGTGACATAGGGATATTTCAGCTGTTACCACCTACTGACAACCTCCAGAAAGTTTGTCTAAATGTGCATTAATAGCTTCTACAAAGAAATGAATTACAGTGAAAAAACCCCTGAAATAAATTGAGATATCCATTTTTCAGAAAAATGCAACAGAAAAATCCAAATAAAGATTCTAAAAAATATTTCACCTGCATAAACATAATTGCTTTTCCTGTTAGAGGTTCATCCAAATAAACACCAAATCAAACATATAGCATATGTATGATTTTTAGTATTAGAGTGTCCCATTAATTCCCTTAGTGCAAATAATTTTTCCTAGAATTTCACATTTTATGTAAAGTATTATGATGTTGAAAGTTAAGTGGGAGTAACAATAGCCTGAAAAAGAAAGGTTTCAGTAAGACAGAGGTAAAGTATCCTTAAGCAGTAAGGGAATTAATGACCTTTTACTGGTTTGTTCATCTCCAGAGACAGCAAAGATTCTGAATGCCAGTTTCTATGCAAGAACAATGTGGAAACCTGAGAGATATAAACTTCATATTGCTTCTTTTTAAAGATAATTTTCACTAGAATTAACAAAGCTCACAGCATGAGCTACACTGGGGGCTGTAAATTTCCTGTTTATTATATGCATTTTTAAATTTGAAAAATAGGGGGGAAAAAGTCTAAAATATATATATGGGTAATGTGAATTCATACAATAAAAGGACAGCAGCAGTTTTACAATTTTTCTGAATGGCAGTTTGTTCCATAATTGTGAAGGGATTCTGACACCTTTTTCCTGAAGCTTTTGTTATTGTTATGGACGGAATACTCTATTAGAAGAATCTGTCTTCTTTGATCTTGTAATTTCTGTGTTCCTAAACCACTCTGCATCAGCAGAAGCTGGTGATCTGCTGTTTGATCCACAGTCACTGCTGGAGTATCAGGATGCAAAACTGCAGCATGACTTTCCTTTCAATTGTGACATTAATTAAAAAAACCTGAAGACAAAAGGATTAACTGGTAATGAGGAGGTATAAACACTACTAAAAATGAGTGACAAAACCAGTGTTAGACATAGCCGTGCTGAAGCTCCAACACCATATGAAAATAATTATCAGTTATCAGCAATCTTCTCCTATTTTACAGTAAAACCTGAAAGTGCATTTTATTGAAATAAAGGACCTGCCTTCCTCCCTCACAACAGGCAACAAAACTGCCCCCTTCAAAACCCAGACAATGAAGAAACTAACTTCACCTTATTGCTCCCCTTGGGTTTTCACTGGCCTCTACCTGAGACCACAGCTGTTGATGCTCAGTGTATGTGCGAGTTAACCAATGCCTTCACTCCAGCAGAAGCCACTCAGCTGCACTTGGTTTTGGCCCTCCACAATGACTGAACCCTGATTTATCTGATAGATGTGTGATTTTATGGGGCAGGGAGGAAGAGGAAGCTAAGGAGCCACATAGCTGAATTGGTCTTCCTGCCACAGAAAATCCTGTTTTCAAGCTCCTAAAAAGGTATCACCTATAGGTTCTCCACCTCATCAAATCCAGGGCCAGAGCTGTCCTTAAAGTGCACCACCAGCTCAAGAAATTATAATTAAAAGTACTGTTATTTACACTTGTCTTAAACTTCCATTCTTTTGACCAGGATGAGACCTTCAAGCAGAAGGATGAGTTTGGATATGGGGAAATTAAGCATTCCCACAGCACTTGCACTCAACAATGTATTCACACCCAATTTTCTCTTTCTGGTGTAGTGTGTGTCCATCTTCTCCCCAACAGTGTCTCCCGGAGGCCTGTAAAGCAATTCTAGATATGTAGCTGCTCCCACACAGACTGAAAGAGGTGCACTGAACTCCTCTAGCTCATCTCATACTTACTTTCCATTGGGTAATCTCTGAATTAATAAAACTGGAACAAAAGAAAACCTCACAAATGCACTGGCAGAAAAAATCCTGATAAATGTTTAAATTATTAAAAATCCAATATTTCAGAATGCATAACACAATAAAAAGAGTATGACTACCACATACAAAAGACTGCTAGGATAAATGGTCTTGCATTGAACAGATTTCCACTGTATGAAATAACGAATGGCTGAATTATCTGAACAAAAAAACCTCTGTGAATCTTCCTTTAAACTGGTTATTCCTTAGGAATACATAAATCTTCTTAGGCAGGGCACTCTGCCATCTGTTTGCTGTTGGTTATTTTTGCAGCTCTGGGGGCCAACGGAAAAGGGTGGAAAAATTACTTCTGCTAATAGCAAAACAGAATTTATAGCACAGTTTCAATGCTCAGAAGTAATTTTATTTCAGCAAGCCAGACAAAACACATAACTACACAAACAAAACATAATATTACCTGGGACAGCTCTGGTGGGGAAAAAGCAAGCTATTATCTAATGCTCTTTTCAATAGCTTGTCCCTCTTCATCCAGATGGTGCAGTGTGCTGTCTGGGCTAGCCAAAAGCTCCAGGCCAGAACTGGAAAAAGCCTTTTTGTTTGTTTGGTTGGTTTTTTTTGTTAATTTCTCTCTCTCTTTTAAAAAAATCTTACTAATTAGCAGATTCCTTTCTTCTGCTAACCAAAACAGTAACAATGTTCTTGAAATATAAGACACTGTTCAGTGTCTCAGCAGCTCCTGTGTAGGGGAAAGGAACTCTGGACATACTAGACACTAGCATCTCACTGTGGCTATTTTCTTCCAAAGGCACCAGAACATATAGAATTGACAGGGAGAAAAGACAGCAAAAGATGCAAAGGATGAAAGAATTATACAGGCTCAGAGGGGTAGAGCAAAAGATGTGAAAAACCTGGCTCTTGGTAAGACACAATTTAGATAGTAAGGCATTTCTTAAGAAAGAAATAAAAGTAGAAACAAAAACAATTAAGAAACAACATCGTACTACCTTAGCACAACCTATTCAGCTTTCAGAAAAAACTTCAAAACCCCCAACATTTCTAAAAGGGATAATGTAATCAGTAAGGCATGCAGAGAAACTCCATGACTGGAATAAGTACTTGGGAGGATCTGCTTCGGGGTCATTGAAACTCCATCCAAACACGGCCCAATCAAAGAATTGATCTTTGCTGAAGTATTATCTTGAAGGAGGATAATTGTTAGGAATTCAAGCTGAATATGGACCATGAAGCACATTTGTGCAAAACTGTATTCACCTGTCTTCAGAGTCACACACAAAGCTACAAGCAATTCTGAACTCATAAATCATGATATGAAGGATAAATCCAGGAGCTACATTGAATATGCCTTTTTTTTTTGCAAGAGGAAGTTATGGTAAAATTTTATATACTGACACTCAATGAGGAAACGCTATAAAAATTTTGAAAACAGTAAATATGGCCTATGTTTTCCAAACAGAATAATTATGTTAAGTGCTCACCTTACAGCATCTTCAAGTCAGAGCAAGTGCACATCTCTTTTTTTAAATGACTACCACATTAAATATCTGAAATTGCAACCTTAGCAAGTAAAATGCTGAAAACCAAAAGCAAAAAGCCTCTTAAAAAAAGAAGCTGTTCTCCTTCCCTTTCTTGCAGACACATACACACAAATAACCATATACTTGCTAGTCAACACCTACATCAAGCTGAGTCCAAGAGATGCTGGAACTGTGCAAAACACTGTACTCATCTACGTGCTGTGCAGAAGGACTTAATGAAAAATGTATCAGTTACTGTACAAAAAAAACCTGAGCA
This sequence comes from Agelaius tricolor, assembly GCF_023055355.1. NCBI lineage: Eukaryota > Metazoa > Chordata > Aves > Passeriformes > Icteridae > Agelaius > Agelaius tricolor. The sequence goes on from NW_027269261.1 coordinate 54,275,187, forward strand.
CCTTAGCCTGATTTCAAATCACTCCAAACTACCCAACAGGGGTGAATCAAATGAAGAAGGATGTTCCTCTGCCACCAGCCCAGGGCTGATAGTGTTGAGCAGGATTATGGAGGAAGGTCACTGCTGGAAGGTTACTCACCATTACCTGCTGAGCTGTTCACCATGTTGGGTGCCATGCTGTAAGGAGGAGCCTGTGGGTTCATCAGGCCAGAGCTGTTGTTCATCGGCTGAGTGTAGGGGGAGCTGGAGCCCATAATCCCGCTCTGATTCATGGCAGGAAAATTGCCTTGCCTAGGAGGGGAAAGCACACATACAATATCTCATTACAGACCTCATTGCTGAAGATGCTGTGGTTTGTCACAGAGCACATCACCTATTGTTTGTAAGGAGAAAGCAGGTAATTAGTTCATTTTACCTACGTGGGGAGCTTTGAGTTAGTCTTGAGCTAATTATCATAGATGTGAAATAGAATTGGACTGAAGACTAATTTCAAGACATGTACAGAGTCTTTCTGTCACTATCAATCAGAAGAAAAATACAGCTCACATTATATACCCTATGAGTAGACAGCAATATGATCAGGAGTCAAAATTAGAATCTAGCATTGGCATTAAAAAAGCCCCAGCACATCACCATTCTTACCATTTTCACCATGTAATAGCAATCCTCACCGGCCAGAGCTTAATAAACAGTGAAATGCCCAAAAGAAAAATGGGTACCATAGATTCAGTTTCTGATTTCTGCATTTGTAGTTATTGTGTTGAACATGCATCATCTATGCCCAATCTTTCAAAAACCTCCATACATATTCCACTTCATTGAAACAAGAAACCTCAGCAGAACTATTTTGCTTTTGAAAATTAATAGCATATTTGTATAATGCTTGTATATCTGAGACTTAAATTTGTCTCAAAAACTGCCCTCAATGAAGCCCTTGCAAAATTCTCCGCATGTTCACACCAAGTATTTTGAAAGATTAAAAGAGTATTTTGAAAGATTAAAAGTATTTTGAAAGACTAAAACTTATCTACTTTTAAGTTCTAAGAAGTATCTAGGTATGCTTGGTACCTGATTTGTCAAACTCTATAGACAAACTGAGGCATAAGGAAGAAAATAATCTAATTCAAGTAAGCATGATAACCCAATGTAATGCATGATTTAACTTAAAAAATAACCTTTTATTCTTTTAATACATAAAACCATTACCTACCTTTTCTTAGTATAGTTGAAGACTGCATGTATTATCATATGTATATGAGTAACACTTATACATATAAAATAATACATATGAATAAAACACACAGAAAAATACTTGTATATTCTAGGAAAATACAAAACTCAGATCTCTTTCTTCAGTGTGCCCCCTGTACATTTCTGCTGCTTTTCCAAATAAAAGAAACAAGAAAGCAACCACTCTTTTACACAGCTTTAGTACCTGTTAACTTTTATTTCCTTACAAAAAACGAAGCACTTAATTTCATCCTACAGGAAGGGAAAGCTGAATGTCTGGGTAGCAAGATGAGAGTTTTGGTAGAAATTCTACTTTTAATTATTTTACAGTATTCAAATCAAAAAAGACAACTCCTAAATCAAGAACCCTGAGTAACTTCAATGGCTTCGTGTCTTTCCAAATTCATGGCAGATTCTTAACACAATTGGTAGAAGCAGATTTCTTTTATAGGAGGTACAGGAGGAAGACCATTAAAGCACTATTTGGCCTAATTTTTCTTGACACACTGTGAATTTCTTCAAAGGAAAAGAGAACGTGTTATCTAAATAAAGCATCTTTTTCCAAGTCAGTTTTGTCCTTTGCTCTCTGAAGACAAACTTTTCTTCACTCTTGCAAAGAGGCAAAGGCTTTCTTTTGATATGAAGGAGATAACTGCCATACAATGTCATTTCCCAGATGAAGCTTGCAACAAGAAGTGGAGGGAAAAGATTTAAAATGCACAGTGGTGCAATGCTCCAAGGGAAATTACAAAGGGAAAAGAGAAGAGTAGAACGATTTGGAAACAACTATAAATGATTTCAGTCACACAACCAAGCTTTTCTTATGTAAATACTGTATCTTAACACCCCCCCCCCCCCCCTTTTTCTAGTTGAAAATTGCTATATTTCAGCAAATGCAGTTAACTGAAAAAATGCTTTCTATGCTGGATAAGCAAGGTCCTTTCTGTTACTGGGTAAAGTTACTAGTGAAGATGAAAAAAATGTGCAAGCGTATTTTCATACTTGAAAAAAGAAGTAATGGATTTTCAGAGGTTCTTTTATGGAGTAAGGCTAGGATCCTGGAAAAGGCAAGTCTCTACAGGTATTTATCTCTTTAATGCCCTTCTTTTACTTTAAAAATACACAGGAGACACACACCTTGCAGGTAAGCTGAAATTGGTCCTTACCTACCAATATTTCAATAGTATTACTTCCTAGTATGTGTATCTTCTAAGCTGTGGGGCTGTTCATTGTCTCAAATTGAGGTACAACCTATTTCATGTTACCCACAATGGACATCAATCTCAATTGCGGCTCATGCAAGCACACTGCTGTACAACAGCTTTAAATCAAAAAGTAGGAAACAATTTCCAGTTTAGATGGAGAGTGGAAATTAAATAAAAAGAATATACAGGCTTTGGCCAGGACAGCAAGAAAACAACTGAAGTCTAAAAAAATTGCTTCTGCACCCAGAAGAACTTGAATGGCAGAACCTAATTCTGAAATTTCATTGGGCAAGGCAATAGCTTTCCCTTTCATCCTCCTATGTAATGTTGCACTTGGAAGAGACACAACTCTCTGTCTCTGGAAAGAGCCCAGCAAGTGAAAAGACTCAGCACCATCCCTGGCAGGACTTTGTCCTTTCCCAGCCTCCTATCAAAGCCCTGACTGCAGCACGCGTGAGCTAATTCAGTAACACTGAAAGGACATCCTGTCAGAGTAAATGCTGTTTTATTATCAGATTGGGTGCAGTGAGCAGTACAGAGCTTCTCCACATATTATTTTGCTCTATGATGGCTTGGAATGGAAAGTTTCTTTAGGGAGAAATAATCAGGTATTACTTCAGCCTTTAATTCTCACTCCACAGTAGGCCTCCTTTGAGTAAAGACTGCCGACTGTGACAAATTGTGCTGCATCAGTGCTATAATATGAAGTGGAGTCCATTAAGAACTGAGCTGAGATCACCAAACTCATTTTGATTAACCTCCAGGTCACTAAACACTTATAAATATGTTACACAGCAGCTGCTAAACATATTTATATATGCTTAAGGTCACAGCATCATCTGTTGGTTGTTGGAGTTAAGTCAAAAATCTTATGTTTCCTTCTGTGCTGCTTTTAGTTAAGGCATATCCAACATACTACAGTACTAGATTCTCTCCTACATCTCCCAATTCCCTCCTCCATTTTTCCAGGATGCTAAATAAAAATCAAGCCTTTAAAAGCAGTCTGCTGTACACGTAGTGACATCTAATGGCAAAAATTCAACTGGCCAGCTATGAATTTTATAGCAGTACAAACTCAGCTAAGTATACAATTTTACAGTATTTGCCACATAAACACCAAGGGCTGGGTTGCTTAGGGATGATGCAATTAGGTATAATAGGAAGAAATTAAGAAAAGATACACTTAAGTTTAGTATAATGAAAAGATGTCTTCCTGGTGAGATACAGTTACCCTCCAAGGGAATGAAGGAAACCTCAGCTCCTGACATTTCTGCATGCAGGCAACATATACAAATACATTAAAATGTATTGGTCAGAGAAACCCTGCATGGTGTATGAACTAGAGTATCTGCTCTTGCAATACCTTGATCCCAGATAATGTATTTTTCCCCATTTAGAAGAACAAGCAGCCAGGCGAATACAAATTTGGGATTATGCTATCCATTTAAACACAATACCTAAGGCTACAATTTTTTCTCCTGCTCTACTGCTACAAGTAGATCTTGAAGAGTTCGACAATTTTAAGAGATTTAAAGTGGAAGAGAGGAATCTGCTTGCTTTCTACGGTTTATTTACTCTGCTGACAATTTAGCAATGCATCATGCCAGAGCTAGTTGTTATGCTTGAGGAAAGGGCTGCCACCTCAGGGAACTTGGAGAAGCTGGAGGAATGTGCTGACAGGAACCTTGTAAAAGTCAACAGGGACAAGTGCAAGGTCCTGCACCTGGGAAGGATGAGCCCCCTGCAGTGGTGCCAGCTGGGATTTGACCAGAGGGAGCAGCTTTGCTGAGAAATCCCTGGGCATCTTGGCAGAGAGAGCTGGGCATAAGCCAGCAGTCTGCCCTGGCAGCAAAGAGGGCCAACAACGTCCTGGGCTGTGTGACGAGGTGCAGAGTTGGGAGATGGAAGAAACTGATCATCTCCTCCTTCCTCAGGACTCACTGGACTCCATCTAGAGTATCATGTTCAGTTTTGGATCCCCAGAAAAGAAAAGATGATGATAAACTGGAGTGAGCAGAGAACCCCTTACATGGCCAGGGCTTGAGCACTGACCCTGGAAGGGCTGAAGGATGAGGCCTCATTCAGCCTAGGGCAGAGACAGCTGTTGAGAGGAACCTACAGCAGCCCCATAGCACCCAAAAAGGAGGTCGCTTTTCATAGTGGGCATGGTGGGGGGACAAGACACACTGGGCAAAACTGAAAACCCATCAAGTCCAGACTGGATGCAAGGAAACCATTTTCCCAGTGAAAATATTGACAGACTAGATTTGGTGGCCCAAAGGGCAATCTCTACCTTTGGAGATTTTGAAGACCCAAACAGGGTAACACCCTAAGCTCTAAGATGAACCTGATGAGGAGAAGGTTGGACTAAATATTCCTCCTGAGGTTCCTTTCCAGCTTGAATGATCCTATGATCTTAATTTGTTGGCTTCACTGTGCTGTTGACAGTCTGGTATACTACTGGGTCCAAAATACAACTGCTCAAATTCAAACCATTCCCTTTTAAGAAGTTCTTCTGATCTTTTGTTTTCCTTCATTTGCAATCTACCCAAAGCTTTATCTGCACTTAATATCTTTTCTCTGCAAAACAAGTAGCATCAGATCTAATTGTGTCTTCTGAGCTAATGCAGAAGTCTGTATATTTAAAAAGAGGAGTTGACACGCAAGATCTGGTCATCGTTAAAAAGCACAACAAAGAAATTGTTAGGAAGAACAGCACTGACAGTACACAGGAGCACATGAGTGATCACAGCTGCTGAGCACTCTCTTATACTGAAATGCCTTCCTTTAATTGGACCTGAAATCCTCAGTAAGTTTATGTGTTGTCTCCAACTGTGACACAGAAGTCACTCTACAGCCCTTGCACTTGATAGAACTTCCTGATATGTGATTTAGTACCTCTTCTGTTTTGGCACCTGATGCAAGACTTATACTGTCATCTTTTCCCTTCTTATTGAAAAAGTATGAATTCACTAAGAAGTTGAGTTCAGATGGGTATGTGGTTTACCTATGGACAGTGACAGAAGTGGATTATGCTTCTCAACAAGGCAAGAAATGAAGACACGACTTTTCATACGGAAACATGTCAAAGCTCAGGGTGTTCTGTGTACACAGAGATCAAGTTCTAAAACTTTCTGTGGATTTCCTAAGAGACACTTGATGCCTTGTACTCTTCTCTCAACCTACAACACCACAGCAAAGCCCTTCATACAGTCAGAAAAAGTGAACCAGCTTCTGTAATGAGCCCTGTGGCAACCTGAGCACAGTAGGAGAGTCCAACATGGAAATGTATAGGGAACAGAAGAAAGCTTCAGAGGTGGAAAGCATAGAGGTGATGGAGGTGAGGAGATTTTGGGGCATAGAAAATAGAAATGAAGGAGACAGCAGAAGGAAATTAAGAAGGAAAAGGGATTGGGAGCATTCTCACTAGGTGCCAAAGGTTTTTAGGGCAAGGAGGATGATAGGTGCGCAGGACAAGGAGTAGGGAGAAACACACAGAATGCTGCTACTTCCAGGGTAAACACAGGCTATGGTCCCTCTAGCACATGTGGAGCCTCTTAGCCAGATATCCCTTTAGGAAAGAAGGAAGGAATTCACAGGAAGCTTCCAAAGCAGGGTGCTACGAGACATGTGCCTTCCCTCAGCCCCTCAGCTTGTGCACCCTGCCCTGAGGGAGGGCCAGGCTCTGAGGTGGCCACCTTGGCCCAATGCTGGGGGGGGCCCAGTCCAAATGTGGCACAACAGGGTGATGCTGAAGGGGCAATGCTACGGGGACAAGAGCAGAGATGGGGCACACAGCCCAGGCAGGGAAGAAATGGCATTGAGTCACACTGCACAAATCCTGGCAGTCACAAACTCCTATCAGTTGTTTGTTAGGCACTTGGGCACTGTGCCTCCTGACACTTGATGCAGCATGCACCTAATGTGGGGATTTCTCCCAGTTCTGCTGCTCTAAGTGCTGGACCTGAAAAACTATCCTGTTACTGTGACCTGGCCACCTGAGCAGTTGGCTGCTGAAAAAAAAAAAAAGGCCCCCAAGTTTGCCATTTCTGCTCCAGATCTTTAACCTACATCAGTTTTGCAGTGAATGCACTGCAGCACCTCAGGGGAGTAATTTGTGTAAACATTTTAAAAGGAACATTTTTTCTTTTAATGCTGACACACTGCTAAGGTGGCTACTTGATTACAAACTGTGAAAATTACTGCGTTAGGCTGCACTCACAAATCACAGTGTACTGACCAAATTGCCCTGTGCTTATCTGTGCCAGGTCTGCAGCATGACAATATTTCCTCTCTCTTTTAAATGTCAAAGTATGATTTGGGGGGTTGTTATTTAAACACACTGACCTGCACAATAACCAGAAGTACTTTATTTAAATCTGTCCTGAGCTGGGACTAGCCTTAAGCGCTTATAATCTGTCACACTTTGACACCAAATGGGTTATTATAATGAGAGTAATTCAGGAGTGAGACCTGTGAATGCTTTCTCCCTAGAGAATTTACACATAAACATGTGCAGGCAGATACATATGCTCTTTTGTTATGGATTTTCCTTCTTGCTACATTATGGACATCCTTGGAGAAGTGAAACTATTTCTATTGTCAGCGGATATGGGAGAACTGAAGAAGGGACAAGAGAGTGAGGGAAAATAAACCCAAATATTGCTTATTTTGTTCTGCCTGGAGGCTCACAGCACTCTTAGCAAAGGCCAAGACAAATGAAGCCTGAATATTGGCTTGAGCAGCTATAAAATGGCATTGAAGGCAGTTCCCATGTGAATAAAACAAATTAATTTAACATAATTGTATCTGAAAGCAAAGTATCTTCTTTTTGTTAGTTGCTACTCTAAGTATACTAACCTGGACTTACATGTCCTCCTCTGTTCAGTGAGGAAGTTCACCAATTGTAATAACAAAAGTTTCAGAAAATCAACCACAAAAGCTGCTGATGTGACAGGTATTAGGTCTGCCACAAGACTTTCTGCCATTTTTCAGGCTAGAAAGAAAGAAAAAATTTTACACTCGTGCATATCTACTTGTGGGAGGCCTAAGTTCTGAAATACACTGACAAAGCACAGGGAAACATAAATGAAAAAGTGGATTTGTACTGAGGGGTGTGTGTGTGTATGTGTCTGCTGACAAGAGGTACACAGAACTAACACAAAACTGTTCTTCTCAACAACCAGGCCTAAATGCTAATGCTAAAATGGGGGAATAATTCTAACATTGTAATTATGTGATAGTGCAAATCACCTTGTGATCCACTGCAGTTGGACCAAGTACACTGCAATATCTGGCTGATCCAAATATTGTTGTGTAAGATACTTTTAAAAAGAGTAACAGAAATAGCCTTTCTAAATATATTATCTTTCCTCTGATTTACACAATTACTTGTGCCTTTACCATCATCTCCATTGCTTGGATTTTACTAAAAACCAATCATGGAGGGGGAGGAACTTAAAAATTAGTTGCTCATACCACACTGATTCAATGCTGAGCTACTCAGAAAAAGTTACAGAAACCTATTGTTGGTTTACAAGCTGTTGTCATCACATTAACCATTTTTCCAGTGAAAATACCTGCCTGATGGGCTACCTACTCAGGAGTCATTTAAAGCCCAATAGAAAAGGAGTGTCACACCACATGGAACTCTGGAAGAGCAACATATAGAGGCACATGTAATTCATGAGTAATAATGCTAATAACAACACAACTACCCAACATTTGCACAGCTGAATGCATACTGGGATTAGAATAAATCTCTCTACCCCATTTTACAGATAATAAAAACTGAGGAAGAGATCCAAGATTAATAATGGTCTAAAATATGGCCAAAACAATAATAAAGTAGTTGAATACAGTGAGGAAAACACAGCACAAGCCTGTTAAAAAGAAAATAAATCCCTAACTTCATTTGATCCTAATGACAGAAGGGTGTGTGATTAAAAAGCATTTAGTAATAGTGAAATACTGTAGGGTTTTGTTTGTTTAAGTTGCAGCCATTTGATTTTCTTTTTATAAAATTCCCTTGTGTTAATTAAAGTAGTTTTGGTCTGAATTTCATAGTGATCACAGCATTTGATCACCAGTCTTCAAACCCACAAGGAACCCCTGAAATGCCTTTGTTGCACAGCATTCTTACAAGTGCAGCAACACCTCCATATCTGAATTTATCCGTGTAAGAACAAAATAAGTTCTGGGTACTCCATGTAACCTGTACTGGATAAATACAATTATAATGCTGTTTGACAAAAACCACAGAACAACTGAAAAGTGGGCCAAGTCAAATGGCTGGGAAACCTATCAGAGCTCTGCTCTTGGTGACCTCTGTCTACCTTCCCCACACATGGATTTCTACTGCAGCTCTAAGAGCAACTGCTTCCACAACTGGTATCTGAGCACTGAGGGGATACATTTCCTAGCCCAAGTGGAGTGTGTGATGCACAAAAAAGGGCTGCTTTAATTTGTCCAGCAAGCAAAAGCATGCATGAACTGGGTTTACAGGGAAAAAAATGAAATTTGCCCTGTATGGCATGATGCTGTCAATCTGAACCAGAAGATCAAGAAGGGTGATTTAGCCTGGTGTGACTTGATGTCAAAATGGGAATGACTCATATGACTCTCACTATGCACCTTCTATTTCTGTGCATGTTTATAAATAGCTGTATTAAAAAGTCGGAAGGCCCTATGAACTCTCTCCCAGAAAGATTACTTGAAAGTGGTAAGAGTCTGTGCCCAGCACTTGAACAGCTAGAAGGTCACCAAGGTGTGGTGCTAAAAAGCTACAGGAAACTGAGGACACACTTTGTGTTTTACTAACTCACTTTCCTCTGGTGGGACACTGTCTTGAGAGAGGTTTGACCCCTGAACTCCCTGTCTTCCACCTGGGAATTACAATGTACAGCCACATCCCACGCTGCTTCTGAGCACCTTGGAATGCACTGTGCTAGCAACCAACCGAAAATCTAATAAAAAGCTGAGCATTTCATGCCAGCTCTTCAATGTATTTTTTTCACAGTAAAATGTCATCTGGCAGACAGCAGCATGCTGAATGCAACTGTGCATGTGCATCAGCATGGTGAGGAAGTTCTCCAGAGGGATTTTCCAGCAGACACGTTTTCACTCACCTATCTTTGCCCAATGGCCTGGAGCAGTTATATGTTTATTGATATTATTACCAGCACTGTTACCATCAGTCTCGGCTCTTTGGCACACTGGACAGTTTCACAAGAGCAATGTAGTGCACATGCTGGTATGATTTCAGCTGCCTCTTTTCTTCATCTTTGTTTCAGATGCCTGAAACCTACTGTGGCCACTGCAACAGGTATTTAACGTGTTAGTAAGATTGCCAGCCATCATTAACAAAATCTCATGCTGTTAGGTTATTATTTAATGTGATTCTTACAAGGCTACTTTTATGTCCAGCTAGAATTGGTGTTTCCATCTGAACTTATCAACAAACTGAAGGGCTCTTCCCATTTACATTTCTCCAGGCAGCATAGCTAAAACAAAAAATTGTTTATTTTTCTCTCAAATACCACCCTTGTAAAAGAACCTTAAACCGCCTTGAAAACCTGAAACCCTCCTGCCATTTTTTATGTCCCTCCCTTTCTGTCACAAAAATCTCAGGCTGTTCAATCACAGTACTGTACTTGCACAGTGTTATGTGCCAAATCACACAGCACAGTCACAGAATTAGCTTTCTTCATGAGTCCCATTAAACAGATGGCTATTCTACTTTGTTTTGGCTTTTTTTTTCAAACCACTTCTGTGATTTAAACTAGTAGATCTTCTGACAGACTGTGAAAACTGTTTCCTCATCTGAAATAGTTTTTGTCACCCAAGAAAGAGTGTTCAATCTAAGGTCCTCCCTCATTTAACTTTATACAACATCAATTAATGAAGTACTGCATTCTTAATGGCCTAAAGATCATATTTTAAGGTACAGAATTTCTATGTAACCCAGAGGCAGAATGTTAATAAGCTACACAAAGTCCTACACTGCAATTTTGTTTCAAAATAATTAGTCTTTCTACAGAGAGCCATGAATCTCCTAAACACCCAAATCAAGCCAAAAATAATCTTGACACAATAATAATCGAATTAGAAGTGTCTTTGAGGTAAGTGAAAATTCTCATTCATGACTAAAAATCATGCTTCCTTCCCAACACACTCCTTCTTTCACAATTTAAGAATGGTTACTCTCTGAAGGAGGAAAAGAGTAGGACTCTTGAGGTCTGTGGTTAATCTCTAAAGGCATGAACAGCATACAGCAGTCTACTTGATTGATGAGTCCAAAGAAGAAAAAAATGCCTCCCCAAATCACTGGTTGCCTGCAAGAGCTCTGCAGCATGGTGACAACGAGGGCTCCAAAATGATGGATTTACCTTTTAGTAAAACAAAATTCCAGATAAAAATGTATTTCTCTTAGTCTCCCACAAGAAATGGCTTTGGTTAGCTCAGCATGTAAAGTTTCTTCAAATCCTTACACTCTTTTATCAGCAATTTTGAGCTGATCCATAAAATGCATCTCCATTTAAATAAAATTATCACAGAAGATTTCTAGCTCTCCCCTTACAATAATAAATACATATAAGCTGAGCTGAACTTCCTCTCTCCTAATACATTATAGAACAAACCCATACATGATTCTGCTTTGTAAAGCAAAACATAAGGAAAAGAAAAAAAAAAAAAAAAAAATCAGCTTGATACAAATGACTATTTCTCATGAAGAGGGAAGAAGCATGGGTCCTTCAGAAGAGGAATATGTCAATGCTGGTTAATAGCTTCCTTAGAAATTACAGTTACAGTAAGCATTAGTATTTGGACTTTTTACCCCTTAAATCACAGTGAAGCCTAGCATGGGGAGAAGATATTCCAGCTATTTCTGCATCTCGTCCAGCCTCAAGTGGAGCCAGCACGGAGTATTTGGGGTTCAGAGACAATACAGCCAGTTAGGCCAAGAAGCAAAACCACTTCACTCTGCTGAAACTACACACGGACTTTATTTTGGAAGCCAAATTTAGTTTCATGGACTGAAAGTACCACCAGGATATTAGAGCAGCACTAATTGAAAGTAAAGTGGGGCTCATTTCAGGGTGACCCATCAAGATCTCTAAAGGAAACCTGTGATTGTTTGGAGGAGCAGAGCAAAGGGGAAATGACCAGACAGCTTGAGCCTGGAGAACTGTGAATGGCCTGAATTTGAACAGGAGCAACTCCTTCCGTGTGACTGAATGTTAAATAAAAGACCCGGCAGAAAGAGCCTTTCTTGCCAGGGGCTTATTTCAAAGGCAACAGATAACGCAGGCACTGGCTCCAATTATGGCTACCAGTCCTATCTTAGCCTAGTTTACTTTGGGGATTTCACAGCTGGCAGCCTTTCATCTAGAAGTAGCCTGGTTTGAATAAGCAAAGAAACTTGAATGAGTACTTAACCTTCCTGCACTCCACCGAACTTCCCAGCAGAGAAGAACAGCACCTCCAAGCTTAAGGGGAAAAGGGAAAACAATGGAAAATATATACTCTCTCCAGGGATTAAAGATGGTAAGTTTTACTGGAGCGCTTCAAGATTTCCTGCTACAAAACTGCAGCTTTCAAAATCACAATTAGAATTTTAAATCCAAGTTTCAAGATCAAAAGGGCCAGACTGGAAAATACTGCACAAAACTGACAGGCACTAGGATGTAAAACACCGAAAACAGTTCTGGGTTTTATTTATATTATTATTCTTTTTAAAAAATTTATTCCCCATTTCCGCCTCCTTCATTTTCCTTTTGACATTTTAATGCACCATGTCCATTATTATATTTCCTCACCAGTACCTTCTAGTCCATCAGCAGTGCTGCATTACCCTCCTGTTGGAGAAAATAATATGGAAAAAGTGCTTTGCTGGCACCAGCAACACGGGATTATGAATTATACATACAAAGCAGGGGAGAAATGCTGATGGAAGGTTAGTGTGCCTGGATGTGTGCAAGTGTGCAAGTGCATGTATACACACACACAGACTAAGAAGAAGACATCTAGAATGCACTTTTAAAACTAATTTACACTAATTGTGTTTCTCTGTACAACAGAAATTCTCTAATATCAGTGCGGCTTTGTTTGATCAGTTTTATGACTGATTAAAAATGTACTAAATTCTTCTCACCACACTACAATGAGGCTGTGGTATCTAACCAGTTGCTAAGCAATTTAGAACCAGAACCACATTCTAGAATGCCTAGAAGTATGTCAAAGCAATGCAACATCACATATTATTGTAGAGACTGAACACCACTTCTCAGGTGGGGATCAACAGAAGATAATGTAAATATCCACCTCAATTTAGCAACCCAATGGCCAGGATTTAAAATGATCAGAGGTTGCAAATAGCAAAACTGGTTCCCAATTCCTCAGTTTAATAAACCACTGGGTCTGAATCATCTCCTCTAAAATCAATGGCAGTGAATTCTAAATTCACTCAATCTATAAAAAAAATTGCTTTAATTTACAAAATTGCAACATGCAATCCTGAGAATCATATTAAGGTACATTGAGGTCAAAGGGGCTGCCTTCAAAGACGGGACTGCTCCTCATGTAGGCACATCAAAACTCATTTTGTTGTAATTAGTTCAGGTATTGATAACTGTAGTTGCACCAACAAAAGGCTCATTTTAGCATCCAGTTGGATGCACATTCTACAGCCAGCTAGCACCAAATTACATTTTCTAAGGCCCCACTACTAACAGCATCCAAGCCAGCCATTTTACAACTATGTTTTTACCTTTCCATATACCACAGTCACACTTTCAACTGCTAAGAAGACATGCTCAGAATGATACTCACTGCTAGCACGAGAGGTGCTGGAAGTGATGGCGACAAGCATCTAGCTCTAAAGATGGCTGTTGACTTTGGGTGCCAAACTGATAATCAGTTTTAAACTGAGAACTTGCATTGGAAGCAAAAGATCACAGACAGTGCACACACAGTCCTGCAAAGGTTCAAACTGGGCATCTATAAACTGAGGAGCTCAGCACTGGCTGGTACTAGAAGATATTGGCTAATTTGCTGCCTTTCACATCAACAGGGGAAACAGTATCTCATTTTCTTAAAACTGTTATTACTGAAGGCTTATTGTGATGCAGTTTTGTACACACAGGAACATTTATCTATCGCTATAAATATATGTGCTGTTCTAAGAATCACAGTGTGATAAAACATCTTTTGGAGCCACCTGGTCCTTTAAGGTCTCCTCTGAGTTCTAGTCTCCTGCAGCAGAACTAGCCTTGGGGTTTCAGTCAATACCAACTTTCTTCCATGGATATATTAGGTCTTCAACATACAGTCCTCACCAGTCAATGGTTATACTGAGACCAAGACAAGACAAATATAAAAAGGAAAACACTGTTTTGTAGTTCCTTCACACTCTCTTCCTGAAAATAAAGTGAATTACTACACAGGGTACTAGAGATTTATTTAACATTGCCTGCTGTGAACTTTTACTCAGAGCAAGCTTGAACGCCCTGGGTAGCTTGAAACAATGAAGAGATTCAATGAAGAGATCTTAAAAACACCTTTCTTTTCTCTAGCCTGACATGGCAGTTATCATTTGGGAAGCCCTGGCATGCATGCACAAGACAGCCTAGCACATAGTAAGATTTTAGGTTACAGGGAAGATATTATGTAGTTGTATAAATTAATCTAAACTTAACATAAAGCAGACCTCAAGATGAGGTCAAAGGCTAATTCAAATGGTGTAAACCTAGTATCTTCCACAGCCACCACTTTAATTTATATGATTTTAATCTATTCTAATGAAAAGGGTGGTGGTCTGCTCTGAGGATGATACCTAGGTGTAACAGGCTGACACACTCAGATCCTGATCATCCTGTCCTGCTTAATGAACATTGATTTTGTGCCCCAGTGGAAGAGATTTTTTTCTGATGCATGCCATTTAAATTCATTTTATGCTGCTGCTTAGTGTGGCTTGGCAAGGCAGAGGCAAATCAGCATTCTGTGTCTACATGAGACTCCTGAGCTGGGAAAGGACAGAGCCTGTGGATTAACAGCTGAAGATAAATTTCTCTCCCCTATTGATACTTGGCTACTGAGTCCACAAGTTGACCTTGAAGTGGATCACAACCAACTTGAACAGAAATACTGCTGTGTAACCATGACTATGACACAACCATTTGATTTTATTCTTAATTCATCACAGAGGAAGGTGCTTTATAGTAGTAAGAATGCAACACTTTCTGAGCTCCACAGCTGAATCTTATAAACTCAACACATTCAAAGAAAACGGCTGAGCACTGTCCATGCATGTTGGCATACAGGAGTAGATGTCTTCCCAGTTAGGTAAAGTAGTGTGGTGGGAGTGTTCTCCCATTTCACTAAGTTTTGTTTTTTGAACTGGATAACCAGTAGATTTCTAATTTTTTTTTCTTTCTGCATTTTTTGTACACATATATGAACAATGTTTTTAAGGGACAAACCAAACTAGCAGTTACAGAAAACTGGTAATTAAAACTTAACTGCCATGACAACAGCAATAATTTGGGTATTAAAGATTTCCTACAGAGGTAACAACTGGAGTAATAGGATGGCAGGGAAGTCCATAAGAGTTAAATCTCAGGTGAAGATGGACTTGTTTGTGAGAGAGCAACAGGCTGGGAGCCAACATAGGCACTTTCTCCCGGTTCTGTAACTTGTCATATGGTTACAGAAATCAGTGTGGAGGACTCTGGTGAGAAAACAGTAGTTGCACTTCAGGCAAATGTTTTGCAAGGGATACTAAGTGCTCCTAAAAATTCTTCTAGAGACTAATTTTTCAAATACATGCAAAATCAACTACAGTGTACTAAAACTTCCTTGCAAATCCCATTAAGAAGCCCTGTAATCACTCCTGCAGTACATCATCTCTCAGAAAAGGATCACACTTTGGGGGTTGCAGTTCTCTTCCTAGGCAGTAGTGACAATACCACCAAGTCCAGAAAACGTGGCTACATGCATTGCTGCAGACAAGAACACCAAAAATGAAGAGAAAAAAATGGCGCCTGGGTCAGGGAAGGAGACAGCTCATTGCTTCTCAGTGATGAGGTTCTTCAAGTCCCTTTTAGGCACAAGGAAATGGAGCTGTGCCAAACGCCATGCAGGTGTGCTGAGTGAGTGACATGCAGATTTTCATTGTACTGTCACAGTGGCATTAGCAAAAAGAATCCAAAAAACTAAAATCCCCTCTACAATGCAAGCATTTCTGTATCTTTCATGTGATTTTTATAGTCCTTCAGCAGCCAGATGGGATGTTCACAAACATTTTCAAAAAATGCCAAGGTCCCACAGCAAGTCCAGTTTACACTGCTGCCTACCCGTACTGGTCAGGCTGGTGTGCTGAGGGAGCTTGAGTGCAGCCATAATTCAGGTGCTGTGAAGAAAACATGGTGTGTCTGCCAGCCCCAGACTGGATAAGCAGGTGACCTAATGTGTGGTGGCCTGAAGCAGAACCTCTATGGATTTGATCTGTATCACAAATCCAAGTCAATGTCAAATACATTCCTTCCATATGCGAGTCTCGAGGACTTGCAGGAATAGCCAACAGCCATTATGCTTTCTCCCCTACAGCTGACTTGAGATCAAAGAGGAAAACAGTGTGCTTGCAAACCTCTAGCATGAGAGTGGTGTGACAAGTTCCTCCCAATTTGCAGTGTAAAAATAACCCTTTTGCCAGTATTTGTGATAGAGATTCAGTGATTGCTCAGCTCTTCCATAGGTGCCAGATCACTGAAATGGGCAGTATGTGATAGGAATGCTCCAAAATGGTGCAGTTTTGTCCAGTCAAAGCTAGAAAGAAAAAGCAGTTCTACGAAATTTACATGGGAGGAAAATGTGAGATAGAAGTGGTAATCATTTAACCCAGTTTTTGATCAAACATCACACACTATGCACACCCAATGTGTAAGTTGAATCACAACCAAATGCTTTCCACTTAACACAAAGTCTTTTCTTGCTGTCAAGACCAACAAACGTGAGCTTTTCCTTTCATTCTATGATTATAGAGAAATCCTGTTCCTGCAGCTGCAGTGATGGCCTATTTATTCCTTCGTGCCTGACCTATCAGCTTATAGCCTAAACCAGACAGACAGAAGCAGACTTCCATAAATCCTAGTAGACAGGCCTGTTAAAACAACCAACAGAAGAAAGGGACTGCTGGTTCACAGATATCTGCTGGGGTATGGTCTGCTTTAAGGGAGCCTGTTTCTATTTTACTGAGCAAGAACATGAAGTACACTAAATTAACTGTTATAGTTTTAAAAGTTTGCTGCTGCTTATCATTAGTAGCCACCTGCCTTTTAAGCTCTCAATGCAAGAAAGTAACAAATACAGGGACACACTGGCTTCCTATTTCTTGTTTAACACTGCATCTTGGAATAAGAGCAACTCTATTGTCCACAAACACTGGTCTTGAATGATAAATATCTGGATGAATGTATGTGCATCTGTGTATGCACATGCAGTGAGCAATACACACACATATGAACACATTCATCAGAAGAGTGCAACTAGACTTGTGTAATTCTCAAACATTATGGACCTTCTTGCAACAGAAAAAGGTAATAAATATGCCAGGAATTATTTGAGTCCAGGGAAATGTGGATGTTACTTAATCTAAAAAATTACACCAAAAAAAATTAATTGCAAATATTCAGTCATTTTAAGAATGACATGGACAGCAAAGCATCTTTTACCAAAACCCATATATGAATGGCAACATGTAGCTATGCTGCCCAAAGGGGAGACAAGAAGGCAGAGGAGGGCTCCAACTGCTGCAGTTCTGTCTGCAGGTTCTCTATTATGGATGCACAAGTGGCAGGTTCAACTCCAGATAACTACATATTGTTTTATGTCTCCCTCTGCCTCTCCCCTCCAGCTGTTCCCCTCAGCCTGCCCTTCTCTGCCCTTCTGCAGGCCTGCTTGGGAGCAAGAACATCCCACAGAAGAGAACTGCCATCAGCACTGCTGTTAAAAACATGAGTAGTAGATGCAAGAGTTGATGCACAGCTTCACAGGCTTCCTTACTCTCTGGCAGGGGTAAGCTGCTGAGGACATGTTGGCCCTCTCTTTACAAGAGATAAAAATTATAAAAACTCAAAAAAGTTAAAAGTTGCAGTGGGCTCCTCAAGAAAAAGAGATGATTAAGAAAAAGTATTCTTCGGACACACCATCTCCTCCCAGAGATAAGAGCATAGCTAGAACACGTATAAATGCACATTCACACACCTCTACAGTGCTGTTACTTCAGAAATGACAAGGAAAATGCTCCTACTTATTTAAACTCCTTTCACCTGAATGCATACCTGCTCTGAGCGGAGTTGGCAGCAGCCTGCATCACTGCAGCAGCCGCCTCCTGTGCCTTACGGTTCACAGTTGGCATGGGTGGGCCCATCCCAGGGCCTCCCTGTTGAGACATGCCAGGAGAATTGGGGGTCATACTGGTCATGTTTCCAGGAAATGGTCTGCTCTGCATCCCAGCTGATGGCATCCGTCCCAGGGGCATGGAACCACAAGGCTGGCTTGGCCCCTGTCCATGCATCTGACTGTTGGCATTTATACCCATGCCAGGTCCTGGACCGCTGTAACTTGTGTTGGGGACACCGCTGTACGTCGGTGGTCTGGAGTAGTTTCCTGAACAAAATGATAAAAAGCACAGAGAAAAACATTAAAACTTTTGAGCAAATGTTTCTGTTTAGGAAGTTGGCAGCTGCAGAACTTACACATGTGAACTAAAGTGACCCACGCTGGCCTCAAAGTCAGGACAACGCTTTTACACCAGGACAGAGAAGCAGTGACAACCTGCCCAAGGAGGTTATGCAGACTCCCTGCATGGAGGTTTTCAAAACCCAGTTGGATAAAGCCAAGAGTAACCTGGTCTGATCCTTTATCTGACCCTGATTTAAATACAAGGTCAGCCAAGAACAGCTCTTGAGCACCATTCCAACCTGAATGATCCTATGAACTTGATTTTTATGTACCCTCAAACATTTTCTGTCTAATGTAAATTACAAGGCAACAGGAAATAACCCCTCCAGAGGGGTAACAGCACGGCACAGCATACACAACTGCTTTATGCAGTAGAGATAAATGTGGCATGTAAGAAGCCCATTACGTAAGTTCAAGGGAGAGTCTTATTTTTGTAATTTCATGTTCTCATTCCTTTGTCTTTCTGCAGTTTCAGCAACAGGCTTCTTGCTCCTAACTGTTCTACCCATTTAAGACAGAGATTATTTGGTGTGGACTGGTGAGGACGACTGCTGGGGTCCAAGAAAGATCCCATCCTGCTTTTCTAGTAAGTTCAGTTTGACTATGTCAGCATAAGGAGTGGTAGATTACAGTGCAACTCCTCTGAGAAAACTAGTCTTACAAGTAAGCAGCAACAGTACAAAGATGCTCATATAAGCAGGTGCTTTAAGAAGGACAGCATGAAAACCTGGCTGAACCCAATCTGTGTTGTCACTAGAGTGAAGTGCTCCGCTTGCAGCAGCTTAACTCATTTGAGTGCTGATTTTCCTGCCACGTTGAAATCTCAAGAAAAATCGAGTATACAGCATGCAGTGTTACAGAAACAAACCCAGGCAGCATGAGAAAAAGGGAAAAAAAAAAAAAAAGAAAGCTAAAGATATGATGGAAAACTATTTTAGGAAACGTATCACATTGCACTACTCAGTCATCAGTTTTGACTTGTCTTCATTTCCATCTCATCCAGATTAGTGGAAACATGACCCATTCCCTCCCTGTGGGATGCCACAAAGCAGAGTTTCCTCACTACTCTCAGATATTCCCACGCTTATTTGAAGGCAGAAGTCCTTGGACTCTTCCTGTGATTGTGCAGACCAGCCACGCCTCTCCTCAGGCCTCAGCTACCAGGCAGAGGAGTTGGTGGCATTCAACTCCCGTTTGTATTTAAAATAAACATATTCATCCATCATTTGAATGCACACATAATTAATTCATATGCTCCTGCTGCTGTGCTTTTGCTAATCTCCTCTCCAGTCTGTAACTGACTCACTCTACTACAAGATCTCCTTGGCGAGAATGTATGAGACCTAGGCTTCCCAAGGAAGAGAAGCAACCATCCTCTTCTGCTTTAAAATCCAAGTTACTGCCTGGGGGTCCTCACAGAAGGATCCCCAATATGTGGTTCAGCAGATATGAGAGGCTCCAGATTCAGCTTTATGCTGTCTTAAGACTGCCCTGTCACTTCTCCTCCTCTTCTGGGCTTGGCTGCTGGCAGCTAACTATTCTCTGTTCAGTGAGCCATCACCCCCAGCCAGAGTTTCAGTTGCTGAGACCAGCTCAAGGCATGCATCTGATCCAGCATAAGTGACTACAGACTGAAGGGCTGACTAGTTTCACACTGCTCTGCTATGTGTTACAGGCAACAGCACACAACTTGGATGTTGCTCTGGGTTTCCAGTTGCTTTGTGCAAAAAAAAAGTAATACAGCAGGATGGTGTATATATGCACTCAAAGATTATGCACAGCAGTTAGCACATCTTATGTACATGCTATTAGTAACACTACTTCCCAAAGTGAAGCAAATTCTCTCCCTAGGCTAGCAGACCTGACATCCATGATCACTGGGAGCTACTGTCAGTCCAATTTACATAAAGACAATTTGTTTTGTCATTTAGGGTCTACAAAGTACATTCAGCAGCATGTATGGAGGAGCAAACCCCAATGCTAAAACACTACTACTGTTTTCATGCTATTTTGAATTGGGACAAAAAAATGTAATCTTATGTTCTTTGGCTTTTCCAGCATACACACAACACAGAAAAACCAGTGGAATCTTCTCCATAAAAATATGTGGCTCAGTTAAAATAGCTCCTAATCATTCATCTGCAGGGATACAAGATACACAGAGAAGTTGTATCCTTTTAGTACGGAAAACAAGTTTCAATGTTTTTTTCCATCTTTTTCTTTCCCTAAGCATTTCCTCAATACCTCAAATACTAGCTATTCTTATACCTTTCCCAGACCACAGGAAAAAAAAAGGGCAAAATAAAAGCCAAACAAAATACAAGAGGAATTGCCAGGAATGAGGAGCGCAATCTTATTTCCATGTTTCTCTAATAGATTAGTAATTTGTTGGCAGTGGCTTTGACAGAAAACAGATGGATGCAGCATTAAACACAATGAATGCAGCAGATGCTAGGCCAGCCCACATCAGCTGGACGTGTCAGGCAGCCAAGTTCAAGAGCCCACACTTTTCAAGTGGGTACAAGCCTGGCAACAGCGGCTGCACAGTACTACTGAACAACTCCTCCCCTCCATATCTGAGGGATTTTTGATTCCAGCTCCCCTTTGGCAGAGTAGAATTGTACCAAGAGAGACAACATCTCTAATGCATGAGAAAAAACAATGCTGTAAGAAGAATCAAGAAGGGGGAAAAAAAGTGTAATGAAGATAAAGTATAAAAAAACTGACTAACAACCTGCCAAAGACAGATGTTCATACTTACTGCTGAAACTCTGGTCCACTTTGTTCAGGTTTGCTGAACAAAGTGCTCTGAGATCTTGCCATTTCTAGGCAAACTAAAAAGAGGGAGATTTGAGAACTACCTGTTAGCTTTGCTCTCTGCTTTAGACATAGATCAGATTCACCGTATTAAAAAGACTATCTTAGAATAGCTCTAGAATTTTTTACATGTGCACTTTACCATCAAGCTATTCTTCTAAAGCCAATTTAAATGTGTTGTTCTGAATTCCTCTGAACTATTTCACCTAGGGGACTTCAGTAAGATACAGCTGATATTTAAGTCTTAGCTCCACAGACTTTTGCATACATGGGTCTGGATTCAGAGGTCCAGACCCTCAAGATACACAGGGCATCTCATCCTTAAGTGCTACTATTTTAATTAAAATCTGAGATTAAAATCAATGGCAACCATACACAAAGTGCTTTTGTGAAATGAGTCCAACATTAAAAGCACAAATATTCAATTCATACTACTTTATCACAAGCAAAAGGGGGTTTAACTTACAGTGAAGCTCTGGGGTTGCAGTTCAAACAAATTCAGTACTGATTTCTCTCTTTGTTATACCCCAACAGAACAGCTTTACTGCTGAATTGAGTAGGAAGGGTTAGGAAGACAGGATGCATTTCTGAGACATTTTACTGATTTCACAGGAAGCTTTTCTCTGCCCCAGTCTTAAAAGATCCAACTGACTACGGCATCTGACTGCTCTCCAGAGTGCATTTAAGGGACATTTTGCTGTGGCAGCAGTCTGATGCTCAGGTCATAGACCAGAGCTTCATTAGCCCTTGAGCTAGATGTTGCCCAAATACAAACCAAAGAGATTCTTTCAGCAACAACTTCCATCCTCACTCTGCTTTTTTTTTTAATTTAATTCCTGGGGACAGGAAAATGCTGGGATTTAATAAAAAATTAAAATTAATCTTCTGTAGTGTATGCTCCTGTGTTGTATCCTAGACACACAGAAGTGTGGAGCCAAAGCCATTTATTATTTTTGTAGGAAATGGTTTCACAGAATTGGACTAGGACCCAGTACAGAACTGCTTCCTGGGAAAATATATTCTGCTCTTATTATAGTTCTAAGTGTCATGTAAACACATGAAAATCAAATAAATCAACCACAGGCATAGAATGGAACATTCTGCTTTCATGAACTGGGGGCTAATACTTCCAGTCCAAACTTAATGGCGTAGTCTTTACTATGGTGAGCGATTCCACTGCACAGAGGATACTAGCCTTGAGCAATTGTTTTCAGGACAGCACATAGTGAAATCCAGTATTCAAAGCTGGATCAAAAGCTTAGTGTCCAGAATGCTTTGATGCATATATGAAAATACAAGTAGTCCTGTCAAACCCAGCCTAAGCTTAACAATATTCTGGAAGAAGGCCTATGTGAACAAAACATGGAAAGCAAATCAGATCTGTGAGAATTACTTTAATTTAATAATTTCAGAACTTGGTTTCAACCCAGGTAATTTTTAATATATTTCCTATTTTGGCAGAAAAAGGCAAATGGGATAACATTATTATATATTCATCATTGCTGGCATATGATTATGCTTTGTAATAGGGTATGCTAAGAGTTGCAATTATAGATTACTTTCATTTAAAATGAAAAAATGCTATTAAAACCTTAAGTCCAGGCAAACACATAACTTGGAAATATCACTATCTTCATCCCTTGGTGGTTAGATCAACCTGGTGTAAATGCAGTATTCTTCTGGTCTAATTGTTACCTACAGTCTGCAAGGCCCTAATTTTATGATGACCAGTGCACAGAATCACTGGTACTTTCCAAGCACTGGCAGAAGAACATGGTTTCCATCCATCACACTATTCACCAAACCCTTCTGAAATGGCCTGCTAATGACAATGATGCTCATTTTCTTCCTGTCCCTCAAGTTCACTTTTTAATAGCAGTTTCTTCCTGACCATGACCCATAAAATCATTACATAGGCACTTTCATCTACAGAGGGAGGAAAAGAACTGCTGAACTCAAGCAAAAAAAGAAAGTAGTATTTGGCGTGTTACTTAAATGCATTGATTTAGTACAAAAACCTTTCCATTCAATCAGTGTGGATGGCTAATGTTTTACTGCACTTGACACCCACTATTCCCATGGTTCGGAATCTCAGCAGCAGCAGTACAGCTGGAAGTCAGGATAGCACATCATAAATCCACTGGATTTTTTACCAGTTAAGCTAGTTGCTCACTGTGCAGATAAAAATAAGCACTTGGACAGCATTTTATTGCCACAAAATGCTTTCCAAATAAAAGGAAAGCACCAGTCAACTGCAGTTAGGTAATTAATCTTCACACATGTCTATAAGGCATTACTAGTCGCATTTTATAGTTAAGGAAAGCAAAGCAGAGAAATGAATCTACTTGCCTAAGCTGAAAGATGATGCAAAAGGCAGAGCCAAAATTAGAAACTAGGAAATCTTGGCTTGTAGCCCTGTGCTCAGAACACTAAACCAAACGCCCAGAGATGAAACAGAAAGGAGCATTGCATAGGGCAGCAAGGCTTCTTGCAAACAAACATCAGAACTGGTTCTCAGAAACTCAGGAGACTAAAATAACCATCCTTGCTAGCACGGGAGAGTCACTGAGCCCTACAGAAATTCCCATCTCTGGCTCAAGTCCTTTCTGATGCTTTTAAGTACGAAAGCAACAGTAGGAAGTGCTGAAATAGAAAAGCTTCTTTATGTACCTCTAAAGAAAATACTGACCCTTATTTATGCCATGGCTTGACTTCAACTTCATTAAACCCCTAAACAGATGCATACTTTATAAAGGTTATCCATTAAAGGCAAAACAATAGACAAGTTCAAGGTTGTCCAGGGGCAGAAATTGTGAATTCTGTTTTGGTTTGCTCCCCCACCAATTCTGTCAAACAAGCAAAATAAAAGGAACTGTCTCTCTCAGTCTGAAGGGTTAGTTAAGATTCACAAACCATATGCATTAGAGCTCAATATTCTATTTCCACAGTAGCCACTGTATTATTATGCTTGTTCTAAGACTTTACCCTCAAAGTCACCACGCAATTTCAGGCTGGCCTTGGGATTTCATCCAAGAAAAGAAGTCCTATTTTGGGAGCGGTGTTGTGACCTTTATTCCATGCTTGCTCAAATGCAGCCTCATCACAGAGATGACATGCTTGGGCTCCTAAACAATAGACCCGGCAATGCCACAGATTCTTCACTTCCTTGCCTAATTTAAGGTCACTATTTTTATGCAGAGAAAGGTGCTAAGAACAGAAACAGTTTAACAGTTTCTTCCACCAGGTGCAGCTCCACCTTTGGATACAGCTTTATTTGTTTAGGATTTTTTTTTTTTACGGAGAGTGTTGTATGTTTTTGTTGTTTTTAACATACATACTCACATAAACAATACATATATATATTGTAAAAAATATATATAAATTATTGTATCTATCACCAGCAAGCATTTTACCTTGTGGTCCATACTGGCTCATCTGAGGCCCATAAGTACCACTTGAATTACTCTGCTGAAAGCTACCAATTCCAGGATGCACTTGACCTCCAGGTGAGGGGTGTGGTGACATGGAAGGTCCAGTTTGTTGAGGTCCATACTGTGACATCTGGGGGTTCCTCTGAATGCCTGCCATAAAACCTATAGGGAGAAAAGCACCAAAATAAAAATTAATATTCAGGTAACTGTTCTTTATTTAAAAAAAAAAATCTTTGGCATAAAATAAACCATCCCTCTTTAGTTATTTCAGGCTAACAATATCCAGAAAACTGCTAACTGCTGTTGTTCATCCAAAGAAAACCACACACATCTCCAAGTCAGCAATGATGTCTCAACCACCAAAACATGTACATAAGGTTTGAAAACCTTTACTTGTAAATGAAGACAGGGCAGTCCTGCTTATTTACAAATGGGTGTCAATTTTAAAATTAAAAGAACTTAGAGGGAAAAAAATAAAGGCAATTATATGCACTATAATTAGCAGTACTAGGGAATTTGCCTGATGACTTATGGTGGGAGTATCACATCTTCAAAATTATACGTCGCTACCAAAATGCCTCACTTCAGCATATAGAAACCCACTGCAAATACTCCTCTATTTCCAACAAACTTACCAGAGCTAAAATTTACTTCTATGTGAAGACTAGCCATACTAGCCAGAAATAACAGTTGTTTTCTTATGTATTCATTCTCTAGGTCCTTCTTCTAGTCTTTCCCCTGCACATTCCATGGCATTCTCTCCTTTTTTCCCTTTTGTAAATGTATTAATGAATCCCAGCTTAACTTAAGGTTCAAAAATGACCGCATGAGACCTAGTGAAACAGTATCAAATTTAGAAGCTTCACACGAAGGAACAGAACTAAGCCTGTTAAATGAAGGAAGAAGAGGGTTTTGAGGTGGGGTTTTAAAGTTTTCATGAACTGGGAAAAATCCTGCAATTGTGCCCATGAAATCTCTATGTAGGGATGCTGGCTTCCTGATGTTTTGTACCCTGAAATGTTTTAGTGCTGCTTTGAATGTTGAAGAGGATGTGCTGGCAAAATGTTTTTTTTTTTTTTTTTTTTGGTTTTTTTTTTTTTTTTTAATTTATGGAGGAAATCCGCTTTCTTTCCTGTTCTGCTCGTATATTAAATTTCATCTTTCCATTTCCCTGCGAGGCAAAACCCGCACATAGCACAGGCCAGCTCTGGCTGTGCTGCCACCATGCCGGGTGAGGAGGGAGCCCCGGGGTGTAGCCACATTTCTCTTCACAGAGAAAAGCAAGGCACAATTCTTCCCAAGAACATTCTGAGATTCACATTCTGTGAGCCTCAGAGAAAGAAAACACAATTCTTATCATTTGCTGTGCCTGTGTTTGTGCAAAACTAGAATGCAATATGGAGACTGTTTACCCAAAGTGATGGTGTTTTGTTTCCTTGGCCTATCAGGGCCAAGTTTGTGTGTGTCAGGACTGTCAGATGACAGTCACGAGATTCAGTGCAGTGTGTGCAGTTGTGTGCAGGGTTAAATGCTTGGCAGATTCAGTTTTAGATGTATAGAATTATGTAGTATAATAAAGTAATTAATTAGCCTTCTGATATCCACGGATTTAGATGCATCATTGTCTCCCCTCGTCAGGGCCCTCACAGCGTTGCTATACCAGGGTGTGGCACCAAAGGATGACTCTCCCACAGGGCCGGGGTGTCCCCCCACTGGGCAGCACCAAACATCACCCTCTCCCTACCCCCAGACAATCAATGCCCGATTCATGAAGAAAGGTAATTTTTTCTGACCCATATCCAGACATGTGATCAGACTCATAACTGAAAACACTGAGGTGCAGGTTGTAAAGAGAAAAACCAGGAGATGAGATGACTTTGTACCCCTTGGGCACAGTTCTTTCGTGCTGTGAACAGATCAACCCATATTGTGCTAAAACTCCAACTGCAAGATTTGCTGAATATGCATCAGTTTTTCCTGATCTTTGTGCAAGCTCCAAGACAAGGAACTTGATCACACCTGAACTGCAAAGTCAGAGCCTGGCACTTGCTCTGGAGGTAGAGCAGACATTGACACATGACACAGCAAAAAACTGAGTGCAAAATGGCAGCTTGGAAACTGGTCTGTACTGGTTGGAAAACTCCACACTTCTGCAAAGGAAAACTTGCATGACCTTCTCCATTTAGCTTTATTTTTAAACAGACCCGTTGATTTTTAAGCAATTCCACTCTGGGCACAACTCTTATTACAAGGCCTATGTCTTCTGCTAACAGTGCTGGAAGTAATTTAGAAACCTAATACAATCTTATGTCTGTACAAAACCAAAGCCCATGTTCCCAACACACACCATATATATCAGTCTTGTGGGATCCATTTGAATGAAGAAATTTGTACTGGTCACACTAAGATTTTTATTATAAAGATAATAAAGTTACTCCTGTGTCTGGTATAGAAGTGAGGGGGCTTTTTCTGTTCAGCTTTTAATCTATATGAGGTAACGTTCCAAACATTGCGCTAGTGATTAAGGTTTTTCAGTCCCATTATTATTGCAAGGAGTACTTTTCTTAACACCACAAGGAAGGGTGATATACTGAACAGCTACTGGTATAGGAACTTCCAGTAGAGATGCAGAGGGACTGCTGGTTGTTGAAGCTAATGGAGAACATGGAGTAATGTCTAATGAAAAACATGGGGATTATCAGTTTTAACCAGCTCTGTTGTCAAAAAGGCTTCTAAAGGGATCAGAGTAATAAGTAAAAAATAAGTGTTTCTACTCAAATGACCTCTTCTTCAGTAAACTCCTCCTCATTCATTTTGGATGCTGTGGAATGGACTGCACAGCTATGTGTACAGTCATAAATAAAACATGCCAGGAAGAGAGTGGTACACTTGTGTCCATCCAGATAAACCTTCCCACTCAGTCCTGGTAATCTTATCTGTATGGCTTCTGGGTGCAGTCCCTTGTCCTGCCTTATCCATGCTCTGGGCTGTGGCTCAGGAAACATTGGCCAAAACCAAGCTGGGGGCATGCCAGTAACTCAAGAGCAGAGATAACTGTCTGATACTACTCAAACTCATGCTCTAGCCTTAGTTTAATAAAGATGTTGATTAACACAACAGAAAAGGAACACACTCCTAAACTGCTTCTGATGTGAGGCATGAGTTTCATCACCTCTGAGGGTGTAGAATTCTTCTCAAATCAAGGCTGTGTTTGCTATTTTCTCTTGAAGGAAGATAAAGAATTAAGAAAAAGGAATCCTGAAATTCAGGAAGAATATCTATGCTATACTATGTTCTGCTACTGTCTGTATGATACACTGAAGTGTGATGTTAAAACAGGACATGTTCTAATTTCTTTCCAGAGAGGAGGAGAGTCCTTTCAGCTATAGATGAGATGCGGAGTAGCAAAGAACAGTTCTTACTGTGATCTGGATTCCATCACAATATAGAGGAGCCTATCCTCATCAACCTCCACGAGAGCCCAGTCAACATCCAGAGATGAGTGCATGAGTATGAAGTGTTTTAAGTATTTGCAGAAAGCTCAGATGTCTTAGAGAGAAAAGGGTTCCCGGTCAATACATTAACATTCATGCATCATAAAGAAAAAAACAACATCAAATCTAAAAATCTTATCAAAAATGAAAGGGAGCAGCTGGCATACATTCATTTTTCCTTATTTACACACATTTTCCCTAGTGTTCAACTTCATTTTATAGCTGATACAAAAAGAAATAAATTTTCTTTCCAGAAAATTAGATTTAAGATAAAGTTTTCTTCTGTAAAGAATGGAAGTATGATTACATTAGAGGTGCACTGGAGTAATGGCAGTGAAGTGATTCAACAACCAGACTGCATCTGACATGTCAACCCCTGTGACAACAAGGTGGGTTGTTTTGTCTTTTAAACTGCTAGGAAACAGCTATGAATTAAGCCTTTAAAATTGCAGTGGCAACATACTCATCAGTGAACAGATCTACTCCCCTTAATATTAATGATAAAAAGAGGTAGAGGTGATACTTTACTTGCCATCACAACAAAAGATTACTTATTGAAAAAACACTTGAGTGGGTTTTGGCAAACTAAGCTATTTCAGAAGTAGCTGAATAAAGTGACCCTGCCAGAAGCATTCTCTTCCTTTTGAGTTAGCTTTTATACTACATTTACACACGTGAAGAATGACTGTATTAAAAACCATGCAGAGTCATCTTTGCAGGTTTGTTTTTTTTTCCTCTCAGTGGAAGAGTAGCATACTATTAACAATTATCACACTGTAACAATAATAAAGCATGTTTGCATGTTCAACTTGAACATACATAGAGCATTTAAATGGTCAGGTAGCATTTTATTTTTCTTCTTTCTTTTTAGCAAAATACAGAGAAAAGTAAACCAAGCAATGCTTATGCTAGAAGTGTTTCTTTTCCTTTGATGAAGGAAAAGAAAAAAATGAAGCTTCTCTTGTTCTAAAGAACCCTAACAACTGGTAATGCACATCATTCAGCTAATACCACCAATGATGCCTTTTTAAAATAATTTAAAACCTTGTCCTTCCCTCAGGCATATGTATACACAAAACAGATATACAACAGTAAATTACTAGAGCTTCATGAAATTGTGCACTAAGGTTGTCTGCACATTGACCAGTACAAACCCATCTGTTTCTTGAATACTATCACCCTAGCACTACCCATGAAAAACACCCACTGAACTTGCTGGGTGCTGCTGTAAAACCTCAGATGGATTCTTTTGATATTTTAAAATCTTTGCTTGAATATGAAAAAACCTTACAGAAAAGTAGAAGCTCAAAGAAAAAGGAAGTGACTGCAAAGGAACAGGTTATTGCATATCAGTTGATGGACAGCAACTCTCTACTGGCACACACTTTAACCACAGTCAATGAGAGGTCTTTTGATTTAGCCAGGAGTAGTCCATCAATTTTCATGAATGAATTAAATCTGGAAACATGTGCAACACTTACTCATTATAAGCTCACAAAAACTTTGGAATTTAAAGTGCTAGCAGAGCATCATTAACTTATGCATCTGATAAATAAAAAAAGAGGAAAAGTACAACGTGCAACAGCATATTATGTAAAAATGAACTTACCTAAGAAAAAGGTACACTGGGCTACAGCTCTTTCTAGAGGGGCATGCTTAGTGACAGAGCTTGGGACCAAAACAACTCAGGAACCTTTCTGAGTAAGGAACAAAGAGGTTCCCCTTGTTCAAGGGCAGAGGCTAAAGCAAGGGCTATTACTAGCTAGACAGGCTTATTAGGCTGAAAATCACGGAATAAGAAAAGTAGAAACAGATTGGATGCACACACTGATGATCAACTAATTAGGGAAAAATAACATAAAATCGTGTACTTATGAATCAGCTCAAAAAAATTAAGTATGTGAAGAGATATTTTCCACTACCTCTAAAGGAAAAACTTGTGTGTGGGGAGAAACACAGAAATTTCCAATGCTTGGTATTTTACCAAGACACTGGTCAGTACCCTTGAGAAAAAAGAGCAAATGTTTGCACACCCATGACACAAGTTTTTGGCAGACCTTCCCTCCTCAGACAGCGGTTTGTGTTGTATCCACTCTCTCAGGATTTTCACCAGAGTACACAACAGACCCATGACAGATCTAAAGCAGTGACTCCCAAATCTAGCTCATCTGTGGATAAACAGCACTGAGACAGACATGTCAGGGTAAAGCTAAACAAATGAAAAGCATTATTCTGTGATTTGGCACCCTGTTAGCACGGCAGGATGCTGAGGAACATCACAGTCACCCTGAATCTCTGCCCAGCCCACCCGTTTCAGATGGGCAAGGACAGCTCAGGAAGGCTTTGGACTGGTGAACCATGTCTGGGTTTTTGCCCAGCTCAACATGTCCATAGTCAGCACCTCAGAGCACTGCAAGGAAATATCCAACAGAACACAACTCACACATTAATCAAGTGCTCTAGTAATTGAAAGAGTTGGTCATTCTCATGTAAGCCTGTGACACCAAACCCCTAAATGCAACCAGGCTGTCGGCAGATGGTACTTGAACAAGCATCTTCACATGGTGTGGTCAAACCTGGAAATGTGTGGCTTCCAGAGAGCAGGAGCTAAGAAAATACTGTTGTGCCATTGCTTATGGGGGGCCAGCTCTATCTGGCCATAAACTACTTACTGTCACTGACAAAGAATGGCATGGTACCTGCCCCTAAGGTGCTACTTAAAATAAACACTGAAAAGGACACAGTGAGAGAGATTTAGGCACTTTTAGGAAAAAAATCTAAGCAGACAAAAATGTTATACAGGTCTAAACAAATAACAGCAATTAAGAAACTGATGAAGGTTTGACCATGTACCAGAAAAGAAATTAAGTTAATCAAGTGAAATCATGTGACATAAAAAACCTGGTATCTAGAGCAAGCAGGCACAAGATTTCTTTACCTTCAAGATACCTCAGATCCTATTTTCATTTTCCAGAAAGCAACCTTATTAACATATGCCCAGCTGGACCTGTGTTTGACACACACAAAGCATCTGACTTAGCAATACACTCCACAGGGTGATGGGTTGGTGAGCATGAGTGCCTGAACTTGCAGTGTCAATCTCATTCAGACAATGCAAATACCAAGTCTTAATATTCCTGTCCAGTTAATAGGCAGATAAAAGAAATAAGAAATCAAATAAATAAAATACCTGCACTGCACCAATACAATATCTTTGGACATAATACTTTATAAAAGCTAAAAAAAGTATTTAAAAATTCTTATTTCTTTCTCCAATTTTATATTAAAAAAAAAAAAAAGTTCCAAAATGTTTTTAGGAGAAAGTTCTTTGAGAAAAAAGAGCAAATGTAAATGCTTGCACATCCACGATACAGTTTTTGGCAAACTTTCCTTCCTCAGACATTCACTCTCTCTCAGTTCTTCTGAGAACTCTTCTTCTAATGAACTGCTCTTCTTCTAATTAGAAGTTCTTCTAATGTTTCTCCATTAACCATGAAAAAAATGTAATCAAGCTTCTACACTGAGTTCTTTTTTTCAGCCCACATAAAAACCCACATAAACCTTGCCAGTTTCTCCAAGTCCATCAGAGCACCACTAAAACCATCTGAACTTCTCCAGGCTAGAGTAACAGTGACATGATTTCCCTTTGGTATCTGGAAAACTTATTTTCACAATGGCATCTGCTAATATCTGCAGTACAACCACCACATTTCTTCACATCCATTTAACAAAGAATGTTTCTTTGCTTATGTGAAACTGCAGTAAAGGAAAACATCATCATAGCAAAATTAGGATTTCCTGCAAAGATCACTGCAGTATTTCTCGTTTCCACAAAAAGACCAATGTTCTGTTTAAGAAAAAGTGCTGGACTGGTTTTATTTTTCTTTAAAATTATTTTTTATTATGCTTTAATATCTATCTTACAGTCTCCTCACTGTTTATTTGTCTGACTGCTTCTCTTCACAATGTGAATAGCTTTGGGGAAGATGGAAACTAATGACCTAGCTAAGGTTTTAACCCAGACCCCCTAGTGTTTTACCAGCTGTGCTATTAGGTTAACTGGCTGAATCTCCTCTGCTTCTCTCTCTGATATTACAAAACCCAGTCTATGTATAGCATGCAATAATGTTTAAATTTTTCCCACCCCTAAACCTCCCTCTGCTACTGCCTAGCCTTGAAATTCATATAATCTATCATTGATAAATTAGAATCTGGGGAAGGATCAGACAGATTACCCAGATGGTAGCTGGGGAAGAAATATCCAACCTTTCCTAATGCAAACCTTGCATAATGCTCTCTGATGCAAATTTTAAGTGCTATACTGAGGACAAAGAAAGGAAGACATTTGTGGAGATGTTCATGCACAGCTAAACAAAACCCACACTGCTCATCCACCATTTTACACATCATTTGTTACTGTAATATACCTTACAGAACATGCTTTTAATATGGTGCTTGAAAAATCAGGGTCACAGTGACTTGCAGTACAAAAGCGCTCACCCTGCCCTCCCAGCTGCCCCCGAAGGGAATCCTGAATTTCAGTAGGTAGCTTGGGCTGCTGGAATTAATTTCAGCAGCAAAACAAAAAACCTGAAGAGTCTGTCTGCTTTGCACAGTCAACATTTGTCTAAGTTTCCCTAATAATGTGCACACTTAGGAAAATCATGGAGGAGAGCAAGCAAGGAATGGCATTTTACAACATGTAATGTGCAAAGCCTGCAGGCTTAATGGTCTAAATTTCAGGTTTGAAAATTTTACCCTCCCCAGAGAATGCTGTTCAAAGGTTCCCTGAATCAACTCAGATCTTCCTTTTCATGAAGTAAATATATTGAATATTGCTATATATACTTTGTGGACAAGACTAAAATATACGTGATGTATCTTCTGCACACATGTAAAATAAATCATATTGCTTCTTTCAAAAACACAAAATCAGTATGTTGTCTCAGTCCCAAAATGCCTTTGCCTCAGTCTTATTTTTACCATGATTTATGATTTGACTGATTTTTTCCTTTCCTTGATTTGCAGCTGTTCCCTGATGAGTGTTTATTCTTTTGGGATCCTTTGGGATGGTAGGAATTATCCAGTGTTAGCTATTAATATATACATTATATATATGTGTATATATATATAATGTATGTATCAACTCACTGTCCTGTATGTCAATTTAAAAGGACACAAAGGGTCTTAGATCAGAGGTTGTTTATCTTTACAGAAGCTTCATAAAAAGGTTAACTTAGGCACTGAGTGTCCTGACAACCATGGTGGTGTTGAACAGGCAGACCACAGGCAGCTCCCAGTTTATAGGCCATGATGGGAAGCTCTCCCAGGGATGGGGATCATACACAGCAACTCCACATCAAGCGTGTGACAGCAACATTGAGTCACTCTGTCAAGTTCTTCTTCAGTAACTGCTGTAGCTTATCTTGCTCCCTGAGCCCAGAGGCAGGGAATTTGATGGCTGCCTAATGAAGTCAGTGGAAACTTTTCTATTGAGAAGTCTCTCTGCTGGCAACTATATAAACTCTCTCAGAATAAGTCAATTCTGCTCCCTAATCTCAAAAAGAGAATCTCCAATTTAGTTTAAAAATGAAATAAAGAATCATCTCCAAGTCTAACAAGATTTAACATCAGCAAGAAGAGTGCAATGACCAGCTGCTAGTATACAAAATTTATTTGTTGAGACTGGGTTTTGATTGTACAGATATTATATTACCTACTTCACATCTGACTTCTGCAGTTTTGCTGTCTCCCAGCATGGCTTATCATATGTAAATCATACCCTTTTGTCCTTTGGTTCTTCTTGCAGATGGCCTGCTGTATATTTAGCATAGGTCACAAGTAATCAGATCAACCTAAAGCTGAGACTGGTTGGTGTATGTCTGAAATCCAAGTACAGTCTGGAACCAGCATCCTGAAATGGTGATCGACTTCTTTAAGAATTAACCTGTTTTGGCAGAGTAACATAATTTCTAATACTTTTGGGCAGGCAAGAAAAGCAGGTTTTCCTGAAACACTTAAGAGACAGACACAAAACTATGCACTCCACAGCTCAGAGAGAAGAATAGGAACTTTTCTTCCCAGTGATGTTGATTACTAATCAAAGTAGACATATTGTAAGCTTTTTTGCTGTGCATTGCTAATCAAAATAGCAAAGAAAAATAGTGTGTACACATTTTAAAAACCTGCTTATCACACTGACACTACACTTCAGTGCACTTCCACTTTTACAATCCAATTAAAAATACAGAGGTGAAGATAAATGATGGCCCGATTTTTTTAGAAACTGTCAATAAATTTATCACTCACTATGTTGAGAAAGTAATGTAGCTTTTTGAGTTACCAAAAAAGCTTGGTGCCTGGCTCTACTGCACGGCTCTGCCTTCACATACAGACCTGCTCTGTGCTCTCCTCAGCATCATGTTCCTACTTCATCACGTGCCTTGAGATAAAAAAGGGATGCTTTACAGAGCTAGTGTGACAGTTCCTAAACCCTGCCTTTCCTCCTTACGTGATGCACTTTTTCTGTTTGTTGAGGGCACAGCTCCTCTTATCCCAGTTTTCTGGCATGATTTCTGCCCAGCCTGGCAGAGTGTTCCTGCCTACCAGACAGAGCTCAGCTCCCCTGCACTGACCCACTTGGAGAATGCTGTGTGCAGAAGAGGCACTCAAACATACCTGTGGCTTTGCACTCTATGCATGTCTCAAGCATCTTTCTTTAAGAGCCTGAAATACTTCAGTCTACATCAAGTAAACTTATTACCAAGTCTGATTTAACCTTAAGTGGTGTCATCGTTAACATGGCAAGCAGAAGAATGTTAATGACAAGAATCATTTTATTCTCTAGCTCCTCAGTGCTCTGAATAGATCCCAAATCCCCAAATGAGAGCAAAAAACGTATTCTCAGGGAAAAAGTCTTTTTAAGATCTAAAAGCAAACTACAGTATCTTTCTTGTTGCAATAAGAATTCTTTGATCTATTTTCTTCCTTCTGGTTTCCCTTTTTAAGAAAAAAATAGATTTCAGGGAAAAGAATCTCTACCACCAAATGTCAGTATTAAGCCATAAATCTGATCAGGAACTGTAGGTGCAAAACACCTGATTGGTATGCTGTGTCTTCCACACGAGCAAAAACATTTATATTTCATTAGAAGAAAATGCATGACAGTGGAATTTATGTAACGACTGCGTACAAATAAGCATGCCCAGAAAACAGTTAAAGGGGAGAAAAATACCTGTATGAAATCTAATGGGTAAATTAGGGAATTTTAGTTACAGGAATTCAGTTGCGACTTAGTGTTTGTAGGGAAGCACAAAGAGAACATCAAAATGCCTGATCACATCCCATCTGTTACAACCTCTTACTGGATAACATCTTGACTGCCAAAAAAGCTATTTAAATTTACTACATTGCAGCTACTGATATATATCACTTCTGTGAAGATCTAATACTAAATAAGGACAAGATCTGAGGATAAACCTTACAAGCAGCAGTGTCAGAAAGATCCAAATTTTGCTTAGTGTAACACCTGTACTCTTAAGGCAAGCAGTTTTCAGGGACTCCTTGTGCCTGACTGTGATATGTTTTTAATAGAGCACACAACTGTACAACACTCCTCAAAAGCTGGATGTCAACAATGGAACAAAATAAAGGTAGAACAGAAAGAATGACATAAAAAAGAAAAAAATGAAAAGGTACTAGGAGAAGGTAATGGAGAAGGCGGCAACTTCTATTCAACAATTTTGGAGGTGATTACTCCAGGCACTGTCCACATAGATCTGACAGGCACAGAATGCTGCCATGAAACTGCCTCCAGCAATGGAATACATTTTCCAGCACATCACAGCAGCTGCAACGGCATCAATTCTGCTTGCAATCCATGTCCAAAAAGAAAAGTTCTCAGTGGTCCTATTTCAGCATATCTCAAGGACTAATTAAATCCTCATTACTATCTTCTAATTATTCCAGTGCTCTGGGATTTCGCTCCGCAAGTCCCCAGTGGTGCATTAGATGAAAAGGGTTAAATAACCTGTGTTGATTTTGAGACTCCAGATCTATTTCAGACCTTTAGCATATCATCAGCATTATCATGAATATTTAACTATGTACCGCTGTGAAAATTATAAGGGGAAAACAATTAAAGATTTTTTAAAAATTAATTCTGACCCATATACATTTGCACTAATAAATAAAGCTTCTTTAAGTATCCCCATTATGAGAGTGCTTGCTAGAGTAATAATGTGAAGTCATTAACTGTTTTCATTAAATTCAATGGTTTTCAGGAGCTCCCAATTCACTATTTTAATATAAGACTGAAACCTGACATCTACATACCCAACTGCATAGGCATGAAAATACTGTTTAAAAGCAGGTAAGTTTTCTAACTTTTTCAGAATTACATAAGGAACCATTCATTCCTGCAGGGGTAAAAGTGTCTATTTCAACATTATTATGACAGATATTCTCCTAACAGTGCTTGCACAGGTGAATGTTCATATAAGCAGACAGAAATCTCTGTTAGTTTACAAAAGTAAGAATGGGAGTATAAGCTAATGGCCAGGACAGAGGTTTCTTTTTCAGGCTGCAGCTTCAGGAAACTAATTTAGAGGGTCAATTGGGATGTGCTGGGCTTCTATTTGATCCCTAGAAATAACTTCAAACTCGCTGAACACTTCTGGCTACTAAGGATATCCTCAAACTACAGCTTCCAAAATCCAAACAAATAAATAGATACATAGGGAACTCAAGTGGCTGTGTACCTCAAGTATTTGCTGAATGATTATGACAGCTGCCCTTCCTCTGGGGCTGATGCAAAGAAAGTTTATAAGGACCCTTGACTTCAATAAATACAAAATATGGAACCCCTACTTTTGATCATATAAAGAAAAGTCTGGAGGAGGTCTATTAGAAACAGAGAGCAAGATGTGCATCCTCCTTCCTCCCAAAAATGAAGCAAGTTTTGATGACTACCTCAATTAGTCATGATGACACTGTCATTATGATAGTCCCAAGTCATGGTAATTGTTGGGATTCGGCAGCACCTAAACACACTCTTGCTTCTCCAAGAGACTTCTGACACCAGTCTGTCTCCACAGCTGTCTGACTCCAACAGTTCTTTAACATGTATGGGACTTGACTTCAAGTCCCACTGCTTTCCAAGTCACGTGAGCTAAGAAATAGGTTGTGTACATCAAATAAATGCAATTTCTTATTTCTTAGGTAGCCAACATGTGTTGGCAGAACTAAAGCCATTTCACTGACTGGGCATCAAACAACAGCGGCCAGTTACCAGTTGTGGGACAAGAACAGAAGTGCCTAGAAAAACAGGCTACATTTACATGGAGCAGGTCCAAAAGTTCTGCAGCTTGAGCAGTACATGAAAAATATAAAAATTATTTTTTAGAAGTAAGCATTTTAATGCTTATTACAAAAAGTATTAAATAAGCTATACAAAAAGAAACCTGAGGAGCACAAAAAAATCCAATCCCCCAAGAAACTCTTATTACTATATATATGCAGTACATTACTACTCCCCTACTATCACACACAGAATGTACATGTAAAAATGTGGTCATTGCTTCATGCTGCATTGTGAGACAAGGGATGTAGAGTCTTAGGTAGGCAAACATAAAAATCCCAGAAGGGTGCAGAGTAACCATGGAATGATAAAATATAATCAAACACTTTAACAATAAAATAAGTAAGTGTAAACTTAATGATTCAAGGTAGGGGTTTAGCATCCTGAAGTGCTACAGCTCGGACTCCACCCATTGATCAATCTTCATGATAGCTGGTAAATAACATTTTTTCCAAGTATCGAGAGCAGAGGATTCTGATCAAGCAATGATTAGTAGTCTTTTGTTCATCCATTCTCTCTCTAAACAAGGAAAGAAATGCTACACAAAGTGTGAAAACAAACATTACCTTATCCTATGGAGTGTCTCGGGGGTTTTTGTTTTCATTTTCCTTTAACTTTTTTTCTCTTTTTTTGGAGAAAGTGTATCAGTAAGCCAAGAGTTTAAATTACTGTAACAGATGCCCAAGGATCAGGTGTCCTTAGCAGCAACGATTTTCTGCTCAGGTTTTTATCAGTAAATGACAAGCACCTTCCCTTTGAGTCCCCATCATTCCCCCTCCTTCCTTTCTTCAAGTTCTGTGGAAACCAGTTCAAGCAAGCAAAGGAATCAACTAATGTAACAGCCTTTTTAAAAGGTGAAGTTTTCCATTTCAAAGGAACCTCTAATCAATGACAGGGCACAAAAGGGAATGCACGCATGTTTATGCGCATACAGCACAGACTTTAGAGAAGCTTTGGGGAACATGTTCTGCAAAATCAATATGACCTAGCTAGTTACAAAGTTTGAATCTCCTGCATGAAACAAATGGACTTCTTGTACAAGCTGGGTCACAAGGATCATGCATATTACACCAGATTTTGCATGTAAAGTGTTCAAAACCTGCATGTTCTCTAGGAACATAACCACAATTCTCACTGTGTAGACAAAAAACAAACTAAATCAATCTGTAATTTTCACTTCTCTCACTGTTACTTACTTGTTTGACTTTCCAGTTATGGCAGCCGTGTTCTGCTTTACTTCTGAATACCTGTCTGCCTCTCCTGATCATACATTGAACCCCAGTTTTGTTCTACAGCAGAAACAGAGGGGTTTGACCTTTCCAGTTCTGTCAGACCTGCCTAACTTGTCCCCCAAAGCCAGGTGAGGAACACACTCTGCAGAAATAATTATTACTGGGCACTATAACATTTTATGCCGAGACCCAGTTGTGCCAGGAAATGCACACATCTTTCTGAGATGTTTGGGTCTTCAAAGCCTTCATCTGATCCATTCCTGCTGCTTCGTGACATTTCTATCCCACAAAGCATCAGGTCTTTGCATTATGTACTGAGGGCATTCTTTTTTCACCAAACACGTATGTTATTTTGAATTTTTTTAATGGGAAAATATGTCCCTGCACTAACAAGTGAGTATAAAGAATGACTGAAAAGGAAACAGAACAAATCAGCATGGAATCCTGTATTTCATGTTCTCATTAATCAGCATTCCTGGAGGAGGGGACATTCAACACAGAAAAATAGCAAAAATTAAGACTCTCTGCTCTTCTTTGTGAGTCCTCTTCGCTCCTCCTGGATGCTATCCCAGAAATTTGTCATTCTGTGAGTTCAACTTGTTTCACTGTGAGAAAACTTCTAGTATTTATGGTATCCCCATATGGTGCTACTTGGGATATTTCTGGAAGCAAGACATTTTAGGAGGGGCATTTCATAAATAACTCCATGTTTATCACAGTTATCATGTGTCTGTTTTGCAAGCCTGTCACTGGCACATGTTAACCACTGCATGGACAGGATGCCCGGTTTACAGCAGTTGATCGCACGTATGGCCACGCAACAAAGCTGTGACAACTGTATTCCATCAGCTAGGGAGAAAGGAGGTGAAAGGAAAAAGGGCTTAACGTTTATAAAAGGCAAATTTAACTTAAAAATGCTCTGCTTATTTTTGTGAGCACATGGTAGGGAGCACCCTTTTAGAACAGTGCTCTTGCCTGCAAGGTTTTCCATGGCAAGATTTCCAAATGATTGAACCATTTGACCTAAATATTTGATTTCCCTTTATATTTAAAGATATTTTATCCTAGAACTGGCTAGAGGACTATTGTGTCCATGTAAAGATATTAGAGATGACAATTTTGAGGACAGTAGCAAAACTGCTCCTAGTTAGCACTCTTTCTCTACATCTTAATTACAAGATAGAAAATGAAGAGCTGTATTCTTCAGGACATGACTCAAGTATTTACAGAAACTGCCTTTATACTCTGGGCATTCACTGTATTTTGAGAAAACCTTATTTTCAATTATAGTTTGGTAAAACCTGCTATTCAGTTGCTCTTTACCCGGAGACAGAAACCCCCCAAGCTTTTTACAATGAAGACTGTCATTATTTTCCCTGGGAAAAGAAAAGAAATTCCAGGAAATCTCACTGCTAACGTGCAACTTAAAATGAAGGCTGCATTTGGCACCAACTGAAAAAGCCCCAACACCTAACAAACCTCGGTCCTGTGGCATTGGTGACTGGCTCAAGGCAGGGTGGGAGCTGGATTCTGACTGGCTGCCAGGAGGCTGCGGTGGCATCTGACTGCCTGTAACACACAGAGAAAAAAGGGAAAACACACTTGCTTTTAGCATTTCTGTGCACAAAACCAAGCATTGCTGTATTTTTCAACCACTCAACATCAAAGAAAGTACCAGCTGTATAAGGTAAAGACAGAGCTCAACAGGTCTAGCTGTTTTTCATACATTTTTCTTTTTTTTTCCTTTTATTTTTTGAAACCCATGGAGGAAACATGCACAAACACATTTAGCAACAGGCATGGCGAAATGTTCAATTTCGCACTGAGCGAGTTCCCAACCTCACCAACATGATCCAATTTATAGCTGCAAATCTCCTGACACATATTTCTGTTAGGGAGTTTAACAAAATTCAAGTCTGCTGAACAATAGGGCTCATCCTGCCTAGTTTAAACTGGCCTCCAGCCAGGCAGACATGGACTGCTGCCAACAATATTACCAATGAAAAATTCGGTCAATACAAAAATGACTAACAACAACAGTTTAAAAAGTATTTAAATGAATCAGTGGTTTTAATATTGTTTGAATGTCCATGTAGAATATGGGAATAAAGAATAACATGTAGGCACGCATGGTGAAAGTGAATGTTTGAAAGAGATCAGACAGCAAAGGGGTATCTTATTATTAAAATAAAAACAAGGGGAAGTTATTTATTAAAATAACTAACCAGAACAGACACATTCATTTTTATGTCCTTGTTCTTGCTGTCTACCCACCCAAACAAGCAGAACACTCCCAGTGCTGCCTGTGAGGCTCAGAACACAAAACGTTCCCTTTCAGTGTTAATGGATAATAAGGCAGATGCTTACTGCACTGATGCAAGTCACTCCTCTGGGTCACCATTCAACACCGTGTCAAGTACAGAGGTCCATTTTACCACCCTCCCATTACCACCCTCCCAATGCCCCAGGAGCCTCAAGCTGAAGCATCAACCTGCCTCAGCCCGAGCAGGAGGAAGAATGAGACCTGGACATCCCCTAGGACTCCTCTTTGCTCTTGGTCTTACACATGCCTGCTCGTGAGAGCCCAAGTGGCTTGAAGACCACCTCAGGTTAGGCAGCAAATATATACTTTAAGCATTTAGACACTTGCAGTGACGAGCACAGTATAAATAGCAGCAGACAGATTTATACCCCTCATCCTCAGAAACTGTTCAGATTGTTTTCCATTTGAAAGAAATGGAAAGAATAAAAACACAGGCAATAGATTTGTGCCTGCTGAGACTCATTTCCTCCTGCTCAGCAGCTGCCCCTCTGCAGTGGCAGGAGCAGGAATCCTGCGGATGGTGCTGGCACTGGGAGCCAGGCTGACAGCGGGGCAGCAGGGGCTGCCCTTTAGAGCGACCAAGGGCCCCAGCTTGGACATAAATGCAGGAAAGCAAACGTGTCTGCTCTGCCCCATCCACTTCCCATCCCAAAGCCACCGGCTCTCAGCAGCAACTCTGAAGAAGGGGCCAGATTGATACAGAACAAAGAGAAAATCTGTGAAATGGGGAGTGTAACCACTGCCTAGCTATTCAGATGAGGTGCTTTTGCACTAAAAACATGACAGTCAACACTACCGGGAGCAGCTGTGACAAGTGTCTCAGAGATGCAAATGCTCGACCAGAGGCAGAATTGTTCCTCCAAAAGACCAAACATGCCACTCAGCACCCAAGGCTTTGGGTTCCACAGCCCATTCACGAACTCTGAGGCATATGACAATAATAATGACAAATTCCAGCTTATGTTTTGATGTCACTCAAGAGCAGGCTGTGGAGATGGTAAGTGCCTGCATTATAATGAAAGCTTTCGGCTTGACAGGAAGGATTCAGTGACTCAAGACTGTAAACAAACAGCATTTCCATGTTAACACAGGGCACTGCCACTTCCACTGTGTATGCCCCAGGCACCGCTATCAGAGAGAGCACTTCAAGTTGATGTGAACCATCTAAGATTTCTACAAACACTTAAAAAAAAAAGTAATAAAAAGCAGGAGTGGTTCTGACTGCACTACATAGCTCTCAGAGGATCCTCCTTTAGGTAGATGCTTGGCTTTGAGAGAAGCTATAGTGCAGAGAATATCTATGATAGGCAACATATTTTGCATATTATAGATGATGTCTGTTTTTTTCACCCTGATACTAACATCAGTTATCTGGCTGAAGCCTTATCCCACACAGGCAAATGTTCAATCACTGACCAGTAAAGTCAAATTGTAGAATAGTACCTGTAGAACTTTTATGAAGAAATCGATTTCATCCACATCCTCAGTCAATACAGACTCTGGAGTTTTGCAGATTCACTGGAATTGTCAGTCTCTGCAAACATTTATGCTATTTTTTTAGGTGTACTTCTGGTTTTTTCCCTTATTAAACAAACTGTCAAGCAAAGCTTTTGTTTCACAAAGAAAAACGTTTCATAAACATGACCAACTCTGCGTAAGTAACAAATTTCCAAGAGAAGTATCCATTACACTGATTATCAGTGGGTGCTACAGATTATCCAGGTGCTGGACATGAAGGTACTGCATCAGAGTGTTTTCAATCAAACTGCCATTTTATTCTTAGAAGTGATGTGAAAGGTAAAAAGAGGTTAAGCACCCAAATACCTTTGAAGACTTGAACTGAACTCTTAATTTGGGTATCTAACACCTATTGATTGGGAGCTGATGACAGGACTTTAAAACCTTTGAAGATCCTGTCTGCCATGCTTTTTAAGTTTCTTTGTCATGAAAAGAAATGACCTTAAAGATTTTCTGTTTCTTTCCTTTAAATGATAGTAATCCTTTTCTCTTTCAACCAGTATTGCTGTTGTGTTTCTTGGAAGACACTTTAAATAACACATGAACAGACTTTTCTATTTTATTAGGGAAGGAAAACTTCTACGAAAGAAAAACAACTTTTTTTTTTTTGATTTTTAACATAACTTCTACAGCTATCCAAAAATCCAGTATTTTTTTTTCCACTGACAGACTACTGCCTCCTTTGACCCAGTGATACACAGAAGAAAGTTTAAACAGGGATGACCTTTTCCCATCTTTTGTATACCACTGTTGCCACATTGGTGACATACTCCACCTACCAAAATTTATGCAAAGTGAATACTACAGACGTTTCACAATATTACTGTTATGCAAAACCAAAGAAAATGCAATAACGTGTGTTAAAAGGATATAAGCTGCCATGCTAGTTCTTTCCCCTATACTTAACAGACGAGCAAAATGCTATACAAATTTATATAGCTATCTAGTAAAATTAGTTGTTAAAACTACTGAAACCAGCAGTCTACCTAATATAGTATCTGCTTTTTAAAATAAGAAAAAGTCATCTGAAGAGGTAAGGGAATTTAAAAATGCGTAATACTATATTTGTAAGCGGGTCTTCTATTTTTTAAATTATGTCAAATGCTTTTAAATTTTTTCACTTTGAAAATCTTCACTTCAAATGAAGTCACGAGAGAATGTGCACTATGTTTGGCGAAGATGGACTGAGAAAAGTACTAAACAGAGACTGCATTATGGCTACAGACTTGGAGTTAAACTGTAAAAAGTAAATTCCTTAGGGTCAACATAGCAAGCAAGAGCAGACCTTTGATATTCGGCTGAGGAGGAGTCCTTACAGTCCACATCAACAATGTTTTGAAAGATGCTCAGGGCTCTCTGCTCCCATCACTGTAATGATACTGGAGGATGCTCAGCTGTGATGCCCTGTAGCAGCTGGACAATACCTCACAGAATTATGCCTGAACAGTTGAGTCGAGAAAACACTTTGGTGATAACAGGTTCCCTCTGGAAAATAACCAGTTAAGGGGGGAAGGAGGGGTATAAGCACAGGAATTTTAAGATGCATGAGGAACTGGAGGGTGGGGGACCGATCACAGCCTGTGCTGAAAATGGAACACTAGGCTGAAGGAAAGGCAGAAGTTACAGATCTTGTGGGTTGTCTTTGGGACAATTTCCAATCTAATTTAGGAATTGAGAGCTGTGACTGGATTAATGACACTGATTGATCACAAAATAGATAGTATTAGTCAATACAAAGGATGATCAAAGTACTACCTAA
Source organism: Agelaius tricolor (assembly GCF_023055355.1). NCBI lineage: Eukaryota > Metazoa > Chordata > Aves > Passeriformes > Icteridae > Agelaius > Agelaius tricolor. Next base: position 54,319,295 of record NW_027269261.1, read on the forward strand.
GAAACCCTTGTGATCACCTTTTGGCTTGGAGTATTAAAAATGCAAACGTTTATATACATGGATCAGAACCGGGCCTTTTATAACTGAAGAGCTGTAGGTTATCAGGCAGATACAGGAGGAAAAAAGGAAGGAAAAATCTGACCATATCTGTTGACCTAAAATGGTTATAGCCTACAAACAACTACACCTAACTATGTCATGTGGTACTCAAAGAAACAAATTGATCACTAGCATAAATTAGGAGGATTGTTTACAGTAGAGGTAAGACAGCACAACATCACTGCTGATGTGTCACTGGTGGGCCTTCATGGAGACAAACCCAGAAAGCCTAATACAAACTGGAATGGAAACCAGCTACCAGCATGAAATGACAGGAGGCTGAAAGTGTGAGTATTATTTACTATGACAAAAACTAGAGCTGGAATTTTGTGACTTCTTTCTAAGAATATATTTGAGGCTAAATATCAGGGAGGAAAAAGAGCATGATGATGTTTAGGAGGATAATCAAACCATTACTGGAACTTGAAACAACTTTGTTTTAGGAATAATGAGGTCCTGAAAATCTAGTGATTAGGATGAAATCTGATCAAATAATAGGATAATCATCACACAGTCAATGTTACAATAAAGGCTCACAGACCAGAAGAGACATTCCGGGTCTCGGATCCCTACATCAGAAATGAAAGAACATAAATAGGCTTCTATATGGGAGTGTTTCAAATGAACTTTTCAGGAAATTGGAAGTGAGGTGCAAATGACCTCAAAGGAAAGAAATTTTTCTATGGGTAGCATAAAGGGAAACTGGTCATGTGTTTTGTGTTATCTCTTTCATCTTTCATCTGTGACCCTTTAAGAATAAAGAATTATTTTATTCCTTAATTTATGCATTGTAGCCAAGCTTCCTGTTGTATCAACACTATTTTTTAAATTACTTGTTCATTCCAGTAAAAAGCAAGGGTTGTTTGCATATTCTCTCAAATTAAGACATGCAAAATATGAAAACCTTCCTTCTATCTATGCAGTAATCTGAGTGCAGATGTTTTAAAAGGCCTGGGATATGAGGACCCTTTCAGATACAGCAGCTGTGGCTGTGCTGGGGATATGTGGAGTCAAACACACTCAAACCAAGCCTTTTGGCTCTGCTCAGCACCACACTACAGCTGATAACCCCTTACAATGCTGGTAATCCACTGCAGCCTGCTTACCAAGACAATTTCCACAATTTCCCTGTGTCAGGAACTTGGGACTAAACCCAGAACCCTCCTGCCTTGGAATGCTTTAGGTGGCTGGCTGAGAGGCTCACTGAAGGCAGGACTGCAGGAAGCTGATTTGTTCCATTGCAGCAACAGCAAGCTTCTGTACAAGCTTCTAAACAAGGAGCTTATCAACTTATGCCAGATTTGGGGATGTTCCTATATCATAAAGTGTTATCAAGACTGTTGTCAGGCCCAGCCCTGATTTTCCAAATTACCTCTTAAAACAAATGTATCGTGCTTCAAAGACACATGATTCCCTAACATATGTCAGTGACTATCACAATCTGTGTAAAATCAACGAGAAGCAAAACCCCCCCCACTTTGCTTCTCATGAAAGTGTAAAATTCTCAGACTACCAACACTTGAAAGTTACACTCTCACGTGCTTTTTCCTATCTATGTTACATTCACCATATCAAGAATGGGGTTGTGGGTGAGTTTCAAAGAAATTACTGTAACTTAAGTGCTAAATTACTCTCAAGTCTCCATTAAAAATGCAACAATGAGCAAAGGGGCCTAGAGAACCCTAGCTCTGACTTTTCTCCACACAAATGCAAAAGCATAAACATCTTAATTTCATGAGTAGAAGCTACTTGTTTGACATGATATAACATTTAATTCAAAGCAAAGTTGACACTGACAGGATGAGGTAGCTACTCCATATTTTGTTTCATCCTCATTACTCAGTATGTAGTCCCAACGTATTACTTATGGAACACCATCCAAATGTCACCCTTACTACAGAATAATTCATTATATTATGGACTTCAAAAAGAAAAAAAAAAAAAAAAGAATTAAGTAGCTGAAATTGGGGTCTGTCAAATTAGACATCCAAGATTTATTCCCAGATTGTGGAACCTCTGAGTAAGGTATAAAGACTGTAACAAATACTCAGGAGTATGAAGTGAAATAATTGTTAGTACTGCCTGAACTGACAATGGTCTTGGTGGCAAGGGGCAGGAAGAAAAATATATTGCCCTCCAAGGCCAAAGCTCTTTTTGCTCTGGAGGGGAAGGGAGAGCAGCAGCAGACACTGTCAAGCAGGTCTGTTCCATCTATGCCCCATCCAGAAGTCACCTCTGTGTTTGGACCAAAGTGAAGCACTTCCTCCTGAGATTTTGGAAATAAGACCAAAGCAAGCTGACAATTAGAATCTTTGGAAGCATGCGGCTCACCCAAATACTGAGTGGCTTTCCAGTAGGTCACTGCAAGCCCCTGTCTGCCTGACAACAAATTCCAAAATTCTGCTGCAAACCAGGAAGGCAGTAGAGCTCCTCAATATTAAGGATGCATCATTTAATTACTTGTGTAAGTGAAGGCATAAGTCAGTCTAAATCTAAGAATCTGCTTCTCTATCTTCAGTAACACCTACCCCAAACCTGTAATTTCACTTTGCAGTTATGAGAAGTTTCATTTGGGGGAATCAAATTCTTTCTGCTTTCACCTCTGCCTAACTCTGCATCCATTTAATGCATTATTTCCATTAAGCTTGGGAGAGTTTCCAGCCAAGGATATTTCTGCTGGAGGCCAGTCCAGAATGGTGCAGCCCAGGATAGCAACCAGCTAAAGCTTTTCTAATCCCCACATTCACAAACGGTGGCTCACAGTGGCTGGCATGCAGGAGCTGAATAGAGCAGGCAAGCTCATATTTCTCTCACCAGGCCAAATTAATAAAAACAAAACCTGATTTCTCCTTCTCATTTTCCTATTCTTCCTGTTCCCCAATATTTTTCCTCTTTCAAACAATTTTTTTTTTTGTTTGAGAAGCCTAATGTTTGGCTGCCTTCTGAAGAAATGGGCACAGTGACAGATGAAAGGCCGTATTCATCGCCTAATTCAGAATAGGGAAAAACCGACTGCTGTGCATTTAAGATTCTAACAACCTTGCAATTTTGTAGAGCCGTTTTCCCCAACCCATTCTTTTGAAGAAATCTGCTTTTATTCTGTTAATAACTAACCACAGTTGCAGCAGCATGGATCCGATTAGCAGTTCTTACGCTACAAAGGGGGTTGGGGGGAGGCTGTGAACAGGGTTGCCAATTTGTCCACCTGGGTCCCCAGAAGAAAGATTAGATGAGGTGCTTGCTCCTTTCTTCCCCACTCGCTCGCTGCTCTGCACTAGACAGACCTCTTCAAAGCTCAGCCACTGATTTAATTTCTTTTTTTTCCCCTCTAAAGTCTCCTTTAACCACCCCTCCACATGTTTTGCACTCTGCTGCTGCGTCCCTCCAAAGGGATGGCGTGAATTGGGATGAGAGGGGTTGGGAGAGGCTGCGGCCACAGCTTGCCACCACTTTCTCTCACGCCTCTACAGGGCCTCTGAATTGCTTTTCGATTTTGAAAATTGTATTCCCTTAAATTTTTTTAAAAAGTGCCTATGTTCTTTAGAGAGTGATTCAGACCTGGTAGGCATACTGTGTTTTTTCACTCTGTCCTTTTAATCCTTCCATAAAAATGGTAGTTTTGCTTGCATTTGAACTGAAGTAGAAGATTATAAAGGGTTGTATGGATTTAGTAATCTGTAATTACTTAGGACACATCACTACATGTTTGTAGTAATTACGTGTAATGCAAAAAGCATATACTTCAGCTAGAGGAAAACAATTCTCAAATTTTCTATAAAATGTCAATTAAACTGAATATAAAACTGCAATTGATGCAAGTGCTAAATATCTAAAAGCTCCTGACAAAGGAGAGGGTAGTATTTCTTTTTTGGCTCATTTCTTCCTTCCAGAAATGAAACCTACCCTGCCACACACCTGAAACTTAAAACCTCAGAATTCTATTTAGGGATTTAAACCAAGTTCCAAAAGGAAGAATTTTTCATTATCAGTGCTCATTCTCTAGACTATATTTATAACTAGGAGGAGATTTTTTCTCTAAGCTGCTCCTTATTGTGTCACCTGCATTCAAGAGCCTGAGAAGCACAACAGATGTAGCAGACATACATTTCTAAAATTTGCCACCTAATAAAAATCTTAACTCCTAACTTTAACATTGCCAAATTTTAACCAAACAACAGATCAATTGTTTATAATATCTGTAGTGTAAAAACATGCAAGATACAAAACAAAGGGTGAATGCAATGTGAAAATGCTGCTTCTTATCCATATTTCTTTTCCCTTGATCCAGGTAAGTTTAAGAATTTCTCAGAATCAGGCAGCATTAACTTGGAAGACCATCAGCGATGGAGTTTGAGTTCTCCCTGCTCCTCCCAGCTCTCTCAAGTCTAGCAAGCAGGGAAATTGGAGCAGCTCTACGTGGCAATGAACTATTTACCTAGTCCTGCCTGCTACTCCTCATGCTAGATCACTGTCTCTGATTAAAGAGCATTTTAGTAGCAAAATGTATGTGCTCTCACTAGTACTACCCTCAAAAGGAACAAACCCTCAGCTAATCTAGTTTTTCTTATTGTGTTATATGGCATATTACACAGCCCTGGTCTCAGCAATTCTCAGGGATGAGGGAGAAAAGGGCAAGTTGAATGCATAAAGGATAAAAGCACCTTGAGGCAAACCTGCTTCCAAAACCCATTTGGTGGGTCTGATCTCCCTAGAAGACAAGATCTATCATGCCATATTTCATCTTGCCCGACAACGATAAGCTCCAAAGACCGGTGCGGAAGCGAAGCAATTCTTCATGTATTTTTAATCAACCGAGAACTTTCATCTGGCGAGCTCCCTCCGCAAGGTCACACGCACCACGTGCGGCCACGTGCTTCTCATGCAGTTTGCAAACACCAACTCCTATGTCAGCTTCTGTTTGGAAGGGGGAGTATTAACATTAGCAACTCCTGGTTATATCATTTATAAACATGCAGATGTGGATTATTAAAGATTAATGCATTTTGGGATTGGTGTCGGCATTCCGTTTGTCTCACGCCGAAACCAATTCTGTTCTTCATTAGTCAACGACAACCCACATCACCCTGTTGTGGAAGAGAAATCAAAGGTGCAAGCGTGAATTGAGAATAAGTGATGAAACTGATTACTAAGAAACTTAACGGCTGTAATCAATCAACACATCACAATAATTTGAGTCCACTGTTATCTGAAAATGGGGAAAAGCTTGCCGACTGAGTGAATTGTTCTTTTGTGTTTGCTTTCTAAAAACCCACTTTGCAATTTGACTTCCGTATCTACCTACAGAGCGATGCTGTCAAAGGGCTGTTCAAATCTTTCAAGTCGCAGTTCCAGCCGCATGAATTTTGTCTCTAAGGAGGAGAAAGGATATCTCGTTTTTCATTAATTTTTAAAAAAATTATTATCTGGAGGTAGTGAAAATGTTCTTCTTTTGAGACACAGAATTAATTCAAGCCATATTTGCAATTGTACAGACTCCTTCTTCGAAGGAGGGACACACCACGTATCTGTCTAGTCAAGTCTGACACTAACTATGAAGCATGAAGGCCACTTTAAATATCTCATGGCTGTGATACATAGTCCACTGAAAAAGTGAAAACTGCAGCAGCCTATCCCATCACAGAAACCAAATACCTTATGACATTTATTCTCTATTTTATCTAGGTATAACAACCATCTGTCAACAACAAAAACACACTGATGGAGATGTGAGAGACTTTTCCCATTTGCTCATTAATCACTGCTTAGTATTGCAAGGGACAAGGGAGTGAGAGACAACCTTTTAATTTATGATAAAACACAAATTAATGCCCTATATGCCAACACCAATAAAGACAGACAATCTGTGTTTGTGTAGCCAAATAATGACAGAGTAAAAACCCCCAAACATACAAAACCAAACACACACCACTTTAAATTTCTTGACAAAAACATAAGTGGGTTGACAAAAAAAAGTTAAAAAGAAATGCATAGGTTAATGATCAAATGTAAACACTAGCTGTCCAAGGATGGCCTTAGGACATGCAGCTGAAACTAACAACAAACATACCTGTCAAATCTTGGCCGCTGTGGTTAAGTATATTTGAATTTTGTTACGGGAAGCAGAGCACATGCATAATTATACAAATATGTTAATTGGATTTCAACAGCCTTCATACTCTAGATGGATTTGTACCAGCAGGGTGCTACCAGTGACTCACAGAGCTACAAGAAGTGGCCTGTGTACATGTGCTGCCACAGTGTCCACAGCAGCAGATGCCCCGCCATGGGGGCTGCTCAGCCATTGCCAGGATGGTGGAAGCAGGCCTGGCAGGAATCAGCAAAGAGGACAAACCAGATACGGGGCAGAGCACAGATATGGGGATGTGAACACCACTGATCTGGCCATCTGGGGGAGGGTGCTGGACAACTCTCAGCGCCCGATCCTTCAGGGTGTTCAGTCTATAGGGCAGAAATGTTTGGCACTGGCTTAAGATAGCAATTAAACACTAAAACTGCAATGTGACTGAGAAATATAAGCACTGACCCACCAGATATTAAGCAAGTGAAACCACTTAAAACTAAACCCCATAAGCTACCCATAAAAAATAACCACCCAGGGCATGCTTTTTTGGGGGGATTTACTGTTTTTCTATCTGATACTTAACTTTGGGCCAATAAAAAACAGCAGGTTGATGCCTGTGGAAAATGAAACCCTCTGTCATCATGAAAACTGAACAGGAGGAACTTGAACAGCGTGTCTCTGTCTCTTTTCATCTCCTGCACCTGTTCTGGAAAGACCACCTCTGCAGAGAAGGACACCTCCCTGATCTCTGGCAATGTTGCAAGTATGATAGGAGTTTTTATAGTGCCTTTTGCAGCATAGTGTCTCCTCACAAAACCTGATTGAGACTACTTAGTTATTTCATGAAGCCTTGAGACAACAGATTATTCATCAGTTGTGACCTGGGCTGAATTCTAATAGGTATCCCAGGCTGGATGCTCCCTGTGCTAGAAGCAATGCCTTGAGCTAGAGCGCTTTACAATTTGCTTATTTTTTCATCCTTTGAAAAGACAGAAACACTCTAAATGTTGTACAAACCATTCAAAAGAAAGGCTTTTAAACTACTACTATGTGAAACATTCACATATTTCATTTATAAGCATACTAGATTTGCAAAACTGCTGATTAGATGTTTTATGCACTAGAAGTGATTAAGAACATAGCTACGTCAATGGCATTTTGTGTTTTGGCTTTTTTCTGGTCTGGATGCCAATGAACAGCATGCATCTTCCTTGCAACAAGCTGTTGCAAGATTTTTGCCTCCGGAGAAGCCAAGGGAGAAACATTGATAGATGTGTTAAAATAATCTTTCCAGACAGGGGGATCATATCCATTTTACAAGGATAAAATCCCCTCTTGTTTTGCAATTACTTTAGGGTATTTGAAACTTCAACAAAAAGCATAGTATTACAAATTAATAGATTCATACATTTGTTTGGGTTGGAAGGGATCTTAAAGTTTGTCTGGTTCCAACCCTCCTCCCCCCTGTCATGGGCAGGGACACCTTCCACTAGACCAGGTTGCTCAAAGCCTCATCCAACCTGGCCTGGAACACTTCTAGGGATGGGGCATTGACAGATTCTCTGGGCAACCTGTTCCAGTGCCTCACTACTCTTACAGTGAAGAACTTCTTCCCAATATCTAATATTAACCTCCTTTCAGTTCAAAGCCATTCCCCCTGGACCTGTTACTCATGTCCTTTTAAACAGTTCCTCTCCAGCCTTCCTGTAAGCCACCTGTAAGTGCTGGAAGGCTGCCTGCCATAAGGTCTCCCTGGAGCTTTCTCTTCTTCAAAAAAAAAAGAACAAAAAACCTCAGTTCTCTCAAGCTGTCTTCCAGAAGAGGTGCTCCAGCTCTCTCACCACCTTCATGGTCCTTCCCTGGATCTGCTCCAACTTAGGTTCTGCTTGTGTTGGGGACCCCAGAGCTGGATGCAGAACTTCAGGTGGGGTCTCACTAGAGCAGAGCAGAGGGGCAGAATCCCCTCCCTCACCCTGCTGCCCACACTGGTTTTGATGCAAAAGGTTGCCTCTCTGGGCTGCAAGAGCACATTGCAGAGTCTTGCTGAGTTTCTCCTCCACAAACACCCCCAAGTCCTTCTCCTCAGGGCTGCTCTCAATCCAGTCTCTGCCCAGTCTGCATCTCTAGGGATTGCCCTGACCCAGGTGCTGACCTTGCACTTGGCCTTACTGAACTTCATGAGGCTCACACAGTCCCACCTCTGAAGCCTGCCCAGGTCCCTCTGGGTGCCATCCCCTCCCTCTGTGTGTCAGCTGCACTGCACAGCTTCTTTGTGTCATCAGCAAACTCGCTGGGAGTGCACTCAATGCCACTGTCCATGTCGCCCACTAAGACATTAACCAGTGTCACTTTCATATGGCAGTCTTCTCTCCCTCAAAAATATTTAAAAGAGGTCCATGCCATTTAATATACAAAACAGTGGTGGTTCACAGGGTAAGTATGTAGAATAGCTCAATCCCAAGGAAAATATTTTCCCAAATTCTTTTCAAAAACAAGATCTACAGTAAAACTATTGTTTTACTATAGTATCTTCTGGAAACTGGTTCAACAGGTAGGCTTCTCTTTTATAAGGCATAAAAGAAATCATCACTCCTATTCAGATTCTTGCAGTACAATGGACTATGATAGACTGCTCTTCATGTTTCTCTTCTCGCAGCATTTTAGTCACACACACTGACTAACAAGCACACCAAGACAAGATTTCCTGCTACTGTTCCATCTGGGTATCCCATTTTCCTCTTGCTCCTCTTTTTTGCCTGGAGTGCTGGCTGTAATGCTGATGGATCCTGGAATTCAAGCCAGCTAGGTGTGAAAGACCTCCACGTCTGCAGAGAGTAGAGTTCAGCACTGAATGGATTACATCCATTGATTCACATAATTATCACAATTAAAATTTTGGGTATTTTTGATCAGAGGAGGATACTGACTGGTTAGCAAAAATTAAGAAGCCCAGCAATAACACTCCTAAACCAGAGTATCCACAAATAGATCTCTTTCCAAAAATTGTAAATTCATCTATATCCAAGTTCCTCAGTGAAAGGAGACAACAATTTTAATAAAAACAACAATGTAGTTGAAGCTTAACAGAGTGAAAATAAACTTGTTTCTTCAGAAAGTACATGGAATGTCTTAAAAGCACAAGTCAAAATACTGATCTATGTAAGTGAAGTCAAAATACCAATCCATGTGAAAAAAAATCATGTATTTCTAAGGCAGCATTTGCTACTCATTATTAGCATGGCATACCCTTCTCTTCTATAGAGATAAAAATTCCTGCAGGGGTTTAAAAATAATAGAGTCTATTAACTTGTACAAAATCTGCTTGTCCATCATGGGTTAAGGGATTCCTGGCCTATCAGCAATCTTTCACAGAACTCTTAATATTAAAAAAAATTTGCTGCTTACACCGCAAGGGAGAAAGAGCTGACAAAAGCCTTTGGCCAGTGAGATCAAAATTGGGGATGGGGGGAGAAAGGGGAGCTTAGCTTATTTACATTTTTGCTTTGTTAGTAAACTTGAAATTGTTAGAGCAGGAGGGAAAGGAAAAAAAAAAAAAAAGAAAAAAGCGAAATTAACAGCCACTAAATCTTCTGGCAACAGCAGTGCATTTTGATATATGCTGTGTCAGCTTCCACTAATGGTTTAGGGTTGAATAAGGCACAGTTCAAGAACCAAAGCAGTGCGGGGCATCACATCTCATTCTTTGGAAGAATATGTACCCCAATTATAAAGATGGCTACAAAATAAAGAGATCAGGATTTCTGGAAAAACAGAATAATGATCTACTTAATAGGAAATCTTAATCTCATTTTGAATCAGTAGAAATCATAGATAAGTAGGATTTCAGCCCTGTAATGAACACACATCTGAACAAGAAGTCTTCTGATTTTGAGAGAAAACTACCTTTCTGAAAAAAATCCATCCAAGTTGCTTTTTCTGCCCTTAGGAGTTAATCTCCCTGGTCTATTCTGGTAATGTGAATGGAAACAAAGGCTGTATATGCATGTGCCACTTACCACACAAAATATCCATCCAGTATTTCAGAGAGCACAGGAAGGAAATGCCCACTGAGCTAGGGACGTGCCAATGTCAGTGCTGCCTGTGCCAGGCTGTTCCTGTGAAATTTGTGGCGTGCAGCAGAAAGCAATGCAGGGTGGCAGGATTACAGAGGGGTGCAGAGACAGCTTAAACAGGCAGTGGAAGAGAATCAGCCATTTGGGAGGTTTAATAGGGGGCTGTTTGTCTGCCCTTTTGATGTTAAATTAGTTTTCAATTTTGTTGCAAGGAAGGAGCCATTGGAAAAAGGATGCTTCTCTTCCAGTAAACCCTGGGAAAGCAACACCTTTATTTTAACGGTCTTCCCACCAAGAACCCCCTGCAACATTTTGGCTTTCCCTAGCTATAGCTATCAGCAACACAACAGCTGCTCATTTTACAATGACTTTGCTGGAGAGAGAATGATTGAAAGAGCCAATCTATGTCACATTGAGAAACTGTGGCACAACATCACAGGAGGTAATAGGAGAGGAATGAGGTCAGAACAAACAAGGGTAGGGTGAGAACGGAGAAGAAAATAGCAGAGAACAAAATTACTAAAGGCAAGGTGCTGTACTACACAATCTATGTTTAAAAACGTCTACAACCTGACTGCTGCAAACAGCCACAGAAATGCAAACAAGCTCTGTGATACTTTTTCTTAGGGTCTCATGAATGCAGCTGATGATAAAAGCTACCACAGTCCTTGTAATGAAGAACAATGGTGTGAACACACTTGGTGAAAGCACAGTCTAATTCATACGGCTTGAAAGCCCCAGCACCCAGCAGCATTCCTCTATCACAGGGCTTTAAATAGCAGCCTTACTTCTCTTTTTGCAGCTCGAGAAACAGCAGCAGCAGCAGCAGCAGCAGCGATGGTACTGCAGCTGCCCAGCTGCCCTCTGGAGAGCGCTGCCTTAGCTCACGTCTGGGAGTTCACCTTTAGCAAGAGCTGCAGAGACCAGAAGCTTGTCCATGACAGGGAAACAGTGCAGGGTGATTTTGATTTAGCACCATTCATCTTTCATCGTTCCTGAGAAAGAATTGCTTTTGTGTTACTGCAGCAGACCAGAAAACCACCGTGCAAAATGGTGGCACAGTTTGTATGTAGAGACAATGCTTTTCACTAGGTGAGTTATAAAATGTACTTTTGGGGCTCATCTGAAACGATAAAGTGACTCTGATTCTGACCCTGACCTCTGAGCCCATATACCTTCTATTTTTACCCCATGGGGATTAGGTGGTTTCATAAAAGTTATTACTTGCCCCTACACACTTATGCTCATCCTTACATATCATGGCTACAATAAAGCTATTTTCAGCGTCACAACATTTTTTCCCTATTCAGCAACCAAGCTGCTAAAATGCCAATCTATTTACTCACCTGAATCTGACTGTGGCAAAATGTTACCTTTCCAGCCAGGTGAACTATCTGGCTTCACTTAACAACAGAGATGGATTTCTGCACCAAAAAATGGGAACCACCTTGGAAATACAAAGCTACCACACTGCATATAATGCTGTCCCCACTATTCCTGCCCTACCTGAGCATATGCCACCAGTCAGAATGGCTGTAGAGGTATGAAATAACTGCAGGACATGCACAGCATCAGGACTAAACATGCTCAGGCCACATTTAGTACTAAACGTTCCTGTGTGCACTGAGCTTACTTCCCCCTCTGCTTATCTAGTTTAACCTCTGCAGACAAACAGGCAGGAACATTTTACACAGATACCTTTGTATCAAATACCAAAACACATTCTACTCTCTGAATTTTAACCAGCATTCGGTTTACAACAACACTCAAATCACCTAACAAAAAGGCACTTCTGCTTTTGTTTCTTTTAACTGAGGTCCATGTTTATTATTTAGTAGTTTTGTCAGCAACTGATGTTATCCCCAGGGTAATGTCAGCACTCTCCTACTCCTAGGAATTCCCCTAGTATTCAAAATGTCAGAAGATAATAAAAAAACTTGAGCAGCAGAAAGAGAATAAACTCACCTGAAATACTAAATACAAATTGCTGCCTGACCCTCTGGAATAAGTAACATGCCAGATGGGTGGGGATAAGGTAAGAACTGAAATTAATGTATGCCATTTTTTTCTTCTGGGTATCTTAACAGATTTCCACAAATTTCTGAATATACATGACTGTGTGTCATACTCTAAATTGCACAAGAGAGCGAGCGGCAATCCTGCCACTGGTATTCCAATTACTACTGATGGGGCTGAATCCCAAGTAACTTGCTAATTTTTGCAAATATTAAGAAATATCTCATACAATATTCTGTATTCATGTCCAAAATCACATTGCCACAATACAGAGTTGGAAAGTTTCTGCCTCATCCTGCAGGTCTGTAACCACCATTCAAGCTCAACAGCCAAACCCAACAAAAATACACAGTTAGAACAAAAGAAGGACTGTAAATAATCAAGAGAAGTATGTGACAAATGATACACAAACCAAATACAAAAACTACAATTAAGTATTCACACTGGTTGGTGATAAAGACATTTATCGAACCTATGTGGAGTCAAGTTCAGAAGTTTGAGCATTCTGAAGGCTTGGTAGCTGAAGTTTAGATTGAATTTACTTTTGCTTTAAGTATGCATTTTTTTCAGGAAAAGGCCCTGAAAATGCAGGATTCTCAGAAAATAAGTTAGTTTGGAATATGGGAGTATTTATTTATATATTTACTAAACCTACCAATTGGTATAATTTTGTTTGTTAGAACAAACTTACCTGGAATACTCGCTGGAGAAATGGGACCAGATCTTGACTGGTTGCTTCCAACAGGTGAGCCTACAGGGGAAGGCGATGGGCCCCCAGGGATGCCAGAGAGATGTGGAGAAGCATGAGGGGAAAATGGAGACTGTGCAGGGTTGCTTTGCTCCCCTTGGCTGCTCGTGGAGCCTGATGCGCTAACAGCTGAGCTGAGGGTTGCTTCAGTTCCAGTCGGCAAGTCGTCAATGGATCCAGATAAATCCTGAGCAAAAAGGAGAAATGACCATAAGTGCTTGCATGAATACTCAGGCCACAGGACTCAAGAGATGGCATGGCAATAGATTCATTTGTTTACTTATTGCAGCAGATAACTGAGAGGTTGTCTTTAACATTTAACACGTAGTTAAATGATGGCAGAAAACAAGGACGGTATGCACAATTCTCTGCTTAATCTCTAATTCTTTTGAGAAAAAGAGCAAGCAAGGGCAACAAATGAATTGGAACTAAATTCATTCAGCATTGAATTTAACCTTTTCCATCTGGATTAAGCTTTCAAAATTAATCCCACAAATTCTGCCTGAGCATACCAAAACTAATGAAAATGATACATCAGTTTCACTTTCACACAGTATTTAATTTTGGGGTTTGCTACCATTACAATCACAGCTTATACACTTCACTCTAAACCCCTACAATGAGAGAAGAGTGTAAAATACACAGCTCTGTAACACTCCCTTGCAGGTCCTTCGCCTTGCAACAAGGAGTGAGAAGAGGCCCTGCCTTCAGCAGCAGCACTGGATCCGCTGGCCACCAAGGAACAAGGAGCAATACAAGAATTGTATTCTACTGCTTCTCCGTTTCCACCAAAGACCAATGTACAGCTCACAGGTTCTCTTCAATTTCATCTGAATACACTGCTAAACAGTTACTCCATTTCAGTTCATAACTGTTGCATTTTCAATGAGAAATCTCCTCTGTAGGTCACAGCACATTTGAATTCTAACTATGAACTGCTGGACATACTCCCTCAAGCTGTAACACAGGAGTTATACTGGTCTTTGAATCTGTGGGAGTCTTTAGGGGTTTTAAATAATTTTAAGATCAGATATGAAAAACCAAGAATGCTGTGACAAAGCAAGCATGTGCTCCCCAACTGTCAGAAAAAAATGTTAATTCTTAAGTATCACAGAAAAACCTCATACAAACCAAAAGGTGCCAATATTGCTATGCTTCTGTAGCCATTGGCAGGTCATGAGGAACATCTTACTATGTTGCTATTTCTATTAGCATATAAAGCTCAAAAAAGTGGCACGGATCTACCTCACATATAGATCAGGTAATGAAATGATCCCTGAGACTTGAAATAACTGGCATGACACGGTGCATTACTTTGACTCATCCTGATTTCATTTGTTTGGCTCATATAAGTGATTGCAGCACAGACAGCATGACCCCTTGTCCAAATAGCACAAAAAGAACCGGGCTCTGCCTGAGCAAAGAGCTCAGGAAGTGAAGCCTTAGTGCTGCCTAATTTTCATAACAAAAATGAAATTTTTTAGAAGTCACAGAACATGGACAGAACTTAGGTGGTGTGAGTTAGAACTCTGCCCAATGATGGCTACCTCCATTACAAGAGAGACTCACAGCCAGGTTCCCCTAACAGACAGGACATGGTCAGTCCTCCAAGGCACAGGAAGAGGAGGAGTAACAATTTAAGCACTGCTAACACCCACTAGAGGCCTTAGAATGATACCTGTTATTCCTCCTTGTCCAATGCTACCTGTTATTCCTCCTTGTGCGTAAGGGCAGGGAATACCAACCACCAGACTCAGCTCTCTGCAGGGCATCTTGCAGGCCCTGTTTCCAAGGAGTTCCCACAAATACTTCAAGAACAACTCTATCCACAGTTAAATTTTGCTTTTTCTGACAAGCATGAAATTGTACATGTATGCCATTAGGCACATGAAAAGCAAAAATTAAGGCCAAAACTTCAGTCTATGTGTAGATGCTGCATTCACTCAAGAGCAGACTTCCAAATCCGTACAAATGGAAATTTAATTATGAAGTGGGCAATAAACTATTTTCATTGGGGTTTTTTGGAACTATCAACTGCAGAAAATGTAAACAAGAAATAACAGTGCTTGGTACTGCATAGAGCAACAGTAGATATTTTTCACAGTAGAATGTATTTGGCAAACAGGTAAGCAATTACTGCTTTTCCATACATAATATGGTATTTTTCTAAATGGAATCAAATCGCTGCTGTTGTCATGTGTAACAAATGCTGCAGGAAGTGCTGATAAAACAAATGCTGCTGAAAAGCATATAATAAACTTCTGAAAACTGAATGCTGCAGAATAGAGCCTATTCTAAAGGAATATAAATTCTGTCTAAAAAACAGATAGGCACACAACTGACAGAAGATATAGAAAGCACACAGGTTTATGTTTAGAATAACAAAGGTTTTAAAAGGGTGTGTAGAGTAAAGCTTTCATTTGTGTTGACAAACCAAAGTACTTGAAAAAAACAAATTTGCCAGGATAATGGAAAAGCCATGAAAAAATTAGCACAGTCCTTGATGAAATTATCTGCTGTTCACAGGCTAAGGCAAAACTTCAGGATGGAACTGAAGTTCACTTTTCCTGTCAGGTCACAGAGATTTCTCCAACCTTCCACAAAAGCAGAACAACTGGTGAGTCCCAGGCATCTTCCTGAGTGCCTGCTTTCCAGGAACAACTTCACTCACCTAATGAAACTCCTTCACCAAGGTGGAAAAGGAAGAGAAAACTTGCATGACACCAGCCTATTTAAATTGCCAAGCCATGCCACCACCCTGAAGCAGTGCAGGCAGAGGGAGCAGCCTGGCAGGCACAGCACACCCACAGGGCTTTGCGCTCCCCAGGTGGGATTTTCTCCCAGGAATGGGGAACTTTACAATCAATGTATCTGCTCAAGATGCAATAATAATGTTCACTCATCAGGCACATGAAGAAAACGGAGAAAGGGGTTGATCTCAGAATGGCACAGAAGATTGTTACCTATCTAGAAGTCTGGGCTGTGCAACACAATCTCCTACATTGTCTTCAAGTGGGCTGAAATAAGAAATATCAGCTGTTCTGTACAGAGTGGTTTAGGTTTTTAAATTTGTTTGGGGGGATATGGGTTGTGTGTTTTGATTTTGTTGTTTTTCTTTTCTGTTAACATACACTTCGAGGCCTTTCTTAGTTTTCTAATGTGGAAAGCCTGAGCAGGCAAGCAACTGGGAAACTTGCAGCATACAGAGGCTTTAGAATCACCTCTCTTAAATAAAGAAGCTAATTGGGAAATTAAAGAGAAGGAGAAGAAAGACTTTATGTGAAGCACCTGGACAGAAAGGAGAACAGAAAGCTGATTTCTGCTCTATTATCAGCATTTTAATGCTTTCTTTTGCCTCCTTTTAACAGAACAGTAGTGAAGTTGTGCAAGTTTCACATCACAAACATTTATTTATATATAAACCAGTATACACATACACATTGTATATGTCAATTACATGGATACACTTGCAATTACTTAGCATATCTACATGTAAAGCTATTAGGAAGCCTGCTAATAGGAGAAATTCACAGAGGTTTAAGCATACAGCCTAGTTAACAAAGAAGCTCTGTAACTAATACTCCTCTAGAGGACAATTTAGTCAGCAGGGCACCAAGTCTATTCTTCTTTTATAAGTAGTATCAGATCTATGATGCCTGTAAAGAACAGAGAGACCTTACTTACTGCATCTCATTCAAACCAAGGCACCTTCAAGCTACAGTGCTTCCATTTATCTTGTTGGAAAGTTGGCAGGTTAGGTAATTGCTGGGATTCTTTTAAGGGCCTGAAGTCCCCATACCCTAAGGCATGCCTTAAATTTTGCCTCTTTTCAGAGGCTTTTTCTGGAAAGCACTCATTTCTTCTAGTTAAATCTAGCAAGTTTAAAATTACCAGTAGTCTTGTGTTTCTTGTAGAGCAATCTTATTATTCCTATCTATGGTATTGTTATGACTATATTTTCAAATCTGACATAAAATCTTAGAAAAAATGAAAGACAAAATATTTTCTTTCTCCCTCCCATCATAAATCTGTATTACAATTCTGTATTGCCTACGTTACCTTTATATCCTGTATTATCCTAGACATCCTAACCAGCTTTCAAAGTTCGTTTCTACATAATACTTTGATTACAAACTGAAATGTCCCCGTGCAGGATTGATCTCTTTAAGCAAAGTGTTTATCTTCAACTATCTTCAGTTCTAGCCTCACCTTCCACCTTCCACCTATGCACGACCTTTTTTCTTGTCCATCTGACAAGAACAAGAGCTGAGCAAGGGGTAGAAGGAAGCAAACTATTTATCCAGAGACAGGAAACACAAAGCTACAAAGAGACCACAGGAATAAAACCCCTACAAACACCCATATATAATATAATAACATTAATTACTCGAGGAACACACCTAGATCAAATAAACAGCAGTAGGGAGACTACAGTAGCTCAGCAATACCATCACAATTTTACACACCAACTGTGACAGGACTACAGCATTCACTGCAGAACAAAAATTTACACTGCAAATACTTCGTGCAGTTGCAAGCTTTGCTTAGCAATGTCTCAGCAGATACAAACCAAGATTTTAAGGGAATCCCTTGCTAAATACTTACAGTTATAAAAGGATGAGCATCTTCTCTGAAATCAGCAGAAGGAGAAAATGTGGGGCACCTTGCTAATGGAGTTCCTACGCCACTAAATCACAGCCCAAGTTCTCTAGGAACTTACTAGGAAGTTACTTACTAGGAAGTTACAGTTTGGGGCTCTCTGGTGGGGATTATGCAGAGCACATACAACCTGTGACTTATTTAAATTTTCCAACTCTTGCCTACCAGTTCCTTTATGCTCAGGGAGTAGAAGAAAAGCAGAGATATTAAAATAGAAGACAAAGATATTAAAATTAAAGGCACACAAAACCTTTCTGTCTCCAAGTAGCTGAACACCCCAGATTCTACCCTACCATCCACTGTGCTGGGATGAATCCCAGCACTGCACATAGGGAACTGCATCAACTGACTGGCTGCAGGATCAAAGCCTGCTCATTCCATTCAGGCCTTCCTGCAGTATTTCCCTAGGATGGTGCTGCTCAAAAAACAGGATCTTGCATGAAATATCCATCTCTTTAACATGAATCACCACTTTAGAAGCAAAATTATATATACAAGCAAACATATTTCACATGTAAGTATGTAAATATATATTCAAACAGACATACACTCTGCTATTGTTTTGGAGCCATGGGGGATTATGAACAATATGCTCTGTAATTGAGATTAACTTTGAACAAATGATTTGGCTGACAAACACACATATGCACACAAAAGGAAAACCCACAATAGCTCTGTTTAAATTTCAAGATATTTGTAAGACCTCTTTTCATCACAAAGCAGCCTATAATAGCATGTTTCAAGAAGTCCTCCAAAGGCCCTGCTGGTCACATTGTGGAGGCAGCGAGTGAGCTAACAGCCTCCCAGCGCCTACGCAACCGGAAAAACGCACGGGCGCAGCAACGACTGGGACCATGTGGAAAATCCTTTTCTTTTCAAAGGCTGCTACCCCCAACATGGGTATCTTCCTTCCACGCCAGCTGCATAAAAACCCTCATCTAAGCACAAAAAATTTACCTAATGCACATCAAAATTTTTTATCAGGAGACAGCAGGGCTGCCATTACATTTCTGCCAAAATCCCTTTTACATGCCTTACTGAAATTAATGCTGTGGGAAAACAAGGTTCATTCTCTGAATCTTGTTAAATCAAGGTCTGCAGTAGGAAAAGTAGAGAAGACCACTTCTAGTACAAACACCTCCCTGAGGATAAAGCTTGATTTCTATTGACAGGGCTTATTTCACTTGCAAGACAAACACAAACTTTGACAACAGCTAGGCAGAGGTACTTCTTATGATACTCGTGTTACCTAGAAATCTTACTTAATTCCACTTACTATATGTTTCAGTGTTTTTAATCAGATTTTTAACTTTAACCTCTATGTCACAAACTATTAATAGAATATTCCAAAGGAAGGGAATTCTAAGTATATGATAAAAACATTAGTGTCTTGCACTAAATTTATTGACAATGCACCACTTGCCAAACATATTCCCTTCATTCTGTGGACCTTATATGCTTCCCAAAATAACTTGGGTTACTGAACTGTGCTGCAAGTACTCTCTCTGATCAGTATCAAGTATTTTCTCGGAGAAGTTTTACAGGCAAGTCCCTGAGGATGCAAAAATCTTTTCCCCAAAAGCCCTATATTCACTCAAGCAACCAAGAAGAAGTGCAATCAAACAACGCAGTGCCAGTGCTCTGTCTGATGTCCTTCCAATCTACGAGATCCTGGAATTAGATCAGTCTTCAAGAAGTTATCTCCTTGGAAAAACAAATTCAAATCACAGCTTACTACATAATTGCTAAGCAAAAGACTTATTCATTCAAAGAAAGAGTAATTTTTTACTGCAAAGGATTGTTTTTTGTAAGACTACCTTATCTAAAAATAAAAGTTGTTGACCTAGGGATACAGGAATCCAAGAACAGAACGTGACTTGCCCATATCTGTCACACATGGGATGAGAAGAAGTTGCTAGGATGGATACAATCACATTTCTGTGCATAGAATGATCCATAATGGGAACTTAATTGCTTGTCCAGACAGGAGCTTTACACCAAAACCAACTTGGGGCATCTAGGAATTCAAAACTGATGAGGCACCAGATGAAGGCCCCACCAGCCACACTCCCCCCTGCCAGTGCCAAGTGCCACTCACTGCAGGGTCTGCAGCTCCTTGGCAGATACCAAGACGGGGCTCCTGAGTCCTACAGCTGCATCAAGTAACCTAAAGGCAAAAATTCACTAGTTTATAAACACTGACTCCTGTGTATGAAATGATAAATACTAATGACCCATGTGCCATCAAAGCAAAATGACAAAATCTAACAAGGACTGTAAAGCATAGGACACACAGCCTGTCTGACAGGGACACTTTTTAATATTGAAAATAAACAGTAAATCTCCAGAACAGAAAAACAGTAACACAGCATCTCTCAAGATACAAACTTCCCTGTTTATCTCTGAAGGAGAATGCTTAGCACATAGAATTTCTGGAAATAAAATTTAAAAACAAAAAGCCACAAACCCTTAGGAGTCATTTTTTCTTCAGTACTGTAGCAAGAAAAATTCCCAGCTAACAACTCTTGTAGCTACAGCATCATTTATCATCAATAAACTATCAACCTTTAAAACAACCAAATCAATGAAAACCACAACAAATGGCCCCAATGAAGAAGAAAGAAAAGTTGTGTTTGCATAACAGCAATCTAATAAAATTCAGTTTATTCATACTACTTCCCACGCATAGTACCAAACTTAACCACTCCCAAACATGAAATTCCTTCTGTTAAACCTAAAGGGTTTTTCGTATAAAGAACAGTGAGGTGAAACGTAACAACTTCCCTTTTTTGCTTCTCTTCGTATTAAAACCATTTTCTAGATCATGTAGCCTACAGTTGCCTCCACAGGGATAAGACAGACTAAATTGGCAGAATAAAACAGAGAAGAATCTGAATAAAGCAAACCATGTACTGACCCAAAATCTTTCAAGCTCTCTGGAACTTGTTCTTTTGGGGATCACTATCCTTCTCCCTCTGTGCAGCAAGCCTAGTGATGCCATCCTGATGTTTAACCTGAATGGACACTGCATGACCACCCTGCTCACCAGCCTAGACTGCTCTCCTGGCTGTGCTTCTGGCCATGCTGAATTCAGCACCAAAAAGCCACAGGGAAAACACCATGTAGCTGCTACTCCTCCTCCCATTACCTACTTGCTCTACTTTCACAGCTGATGTAGAAAGAAATCAGACTAAGTAAGGAAGGAGTACCACAGGAAAAACAAACACGGATTTGAGCAAAGGCATATGAGAAAGAACTAGACATTATTAATAGAACATATGGGTTGGTAGGTCTGAAAGAGACCAAACATTTCAGCAAGAGCAGCAGCAATATGCATTAGAAAGTACTGCTTACTCCCTTTATTCCATTTACTCTGGTCATCATACTTTGGAAACTTGCAGCACATGCAGTCAGACATAGAGCATCTGTCTTTGAGACTATATATTCAAAAATCAGATATTATACAGGTGTGGCTCAAGCAGAAAGGAACAAACAAAACTTCAGAATACCATAACATGTAATGTGGTAAAACTCACACTATGCCTCATCTGGACACACCCACAGGACTGCAGTGCAGAGATTCTCAATAGGTCTGTGCTGGGCACCTCCCGTAGGAGAAGCCCTTTGAACATGACCACACAACCTCATGTGGCTGCATGTACCTTTACTGTTTACTACTACAGACATACCCTGAGTCACAACACACCTATTTTGCAACTATTAATTGACATCTTTCTACATGTGCTTCTCAGACTATCCCATCCCACATAGCATCCAGAAGGCATTAATTGTGCTTGTAACTTTGGACCTACAATACTATCTGATTTGGAGGCTGCAGCTGAGAGAATAAAGTGTTGGTCCAACAACCAACTGCCCACTGATCACTGAAAGGAGATATTGTCATGCCACAGTAAATTAGCGAGTTGCTAACAAGTGAGCTGTTCTGCCAGCCCAAGGACACCTATGCATGGAGCACGATAAAGGGCTTAAACAACGCATTGAACCGATACACCTGTATGCCCAAGGTTTAAAAACTCTTGATCTACAGCACTTGCCTTTTTTCTTTTTTTTTCATATTAATACCCTTTGTAGAGTTATGGTTTGATAAAAAAGTCTGTCCCAGCAGGTTACCGTGGGAATAAGGATCTACAAAACATAGTTTTTCATTAGCTTAGGGCTTGTGCATGCATCATACCGCGTCACTTTCTTCTCTCTCCCACAACACCCTGTAACCAAATACCACAATTCAATGAGATGGTAAATAAGCCCCAGACACATTTTAAACTTCAAAAACACAGGTGCTCTGTTAACTTTCCATCTCTTCCTCTTGAATCAGAGAGGAGAAAAATGTATACATCAAAAAGACTGATAACTGTTGTAAGGACAACCTTTTTAAGGAACTGAATAAAGTGACTTCCCTCAGAGAACAATATTAATTAATGAATTAAGTATTATTTAAAATACTGGATATGCAATGTTATACTGGGGTAACAGGCAGAAATGAGTGTTATAAGGCTTACCTCAGTAAATTTAGCTTAATTTGCCACTTCAGGCTCATTGTCTCATCCTCATGCAAGATCCTCTCATCCTTGTTCCTCTTTCTCTTCATTTTAATTGAACTCAATGTAACTCAGTGGAATGTAGTATGACCATCAGTATGGTCACAAATGCATGGGGCTGTGATCACTCTGCTTCTGCTTTGCTCCTCACCCCCAGCCACACACTCAAACTGCTTACTTCTTTCTGAGGTCTGTGGACCACAGCAGCAAAACCAAACAATTACTCTTCAAGAGCCATTCACTCAACCCCTCCCACATTTACATTCTCCAGTAACCTGGGAAAAGATTGGAAAATTAAATCCAAGCAGTCAAAAAGCAGAAAATAAACTTTCAGATTGTTTCTCACACATGCCTGCTAGAACAAGGCTCCCAAAACACCCCAAGTTCTGGAATTCATATTTCTTTGCAGTAATTCAGTGCTTGCTGGGCATGCTAAATAATTATGTGGCCAGGGAATGTGGTATTTTGAGATGATACAGCTTTAACAAACTTATGTAGAACTCAAGTCTCAGAAACCTCTATATAAATTTCAAAAGGTTCTGAAATTCTAGAAAAGTGTCTTGGCTTCAGTTTTCTTTTTGAAATAATGCCTTGACTAGCTAAGTAGGAAGCATAACTTGGAGAAGTTCAACTAGGCATTAAGAAAAAATTCTGAAATACTAATACCCTTCCCCATCTAGTGCTAAGGACCATTTTGGCATGGGAAGAGGTATCTCAAGGCTAAGATAATGCCAGGGTTGTCTTGACTGCTGAGTGAATTATCCAACAGGTTCATAATTCCAGGTGCACTCCTGAAATCCAGCAAAGGAAGAGACACATGGATGTGTCACTACAGAAGTGTTAAACACTGTGTACTAAGCAATCTACCAAACAAAACCCAACAGATCAACTACTACTGTTCTTTAATTACTATATCATACAAAGAAAAAACATCCATGGGGAATTTTGAAGGTTTTGTGTGCCTGAGCATGCTTCAATGTTGCAGCTTATTCTTATGATATAGGGGATAGGGAGTCCTGACATGTTTTAGATAAAGCTTGTAGTTGGTCATTCTTCCAAAATTTTCCTTCTCTTTAAGGGAGGAGGTTGGTATTGCAAGAACTACCTATTCATTGCAATGCTAATAAATGTGGGCTGAAAAAATTCCAAGAAAGCATGGGTAGGATGTCCAGTGTACAGCAATTGTGGTTCTCAAAAATGTGACTGCCACAATGGATGATCACTTGGTGGAGCCTTACTGGGCAGGACACTTCCATGTGCCTTTTTGTATGTACCCAGCCCTTCCCCTGAGGTGCCAACTGTCCTTGTCCAACACCTGCCAGGCTACGTCCCTGTTGCAGCTTCCTCCAGCAAGCACCACTGCAGTGCCACAGCCCAAATTGCACTTGGAAGACACTTGTATAAAATATTTGTAAATACAATAAAAAGTAACTCCTTTCCCCATTGATCTGTATTCTTGTTGCACTGAATTTTGAGAGTATTCATAAATGTTGTGGAAAAACACATCAGGTAAAATGACAGTGGTGGAAGAAGAAAGAACTGCAGCTGGAAGCTTCTTTGAAAGAGGGTTTCCCAGGATCTTGTAAGGCAGTGATCCTTTGCTCTCCTCTCTGGCCACCCCGTTTCCCCCGTGGGAAGCCAAAAGAACTGCAGCTCTAGTCAACAACTGCTTCCTGGTCCTTGCAAGAGGAAGCAGAGACTTCAGCCCTGCCAGACCTTCAGGTGCAGCCCTACCCATTGCTGATTCTCCATCCTCCAGGCCTGTCTGAGCTTTGCAACACACCTTAGGGAGCTGAGCCAAGAAGGTTTTTGGGGAGCACATCTGATAGAAGGATGGAAAAGAGTCATCTGTACCAAGGCATGGTTTGTAAGTGCTACAGCTTGAGAAGAACACGGTTCTTAACCTTATGAAAGTTTTGCTGCATGGCTTCTAAGGTCATTGCTGCTTTGCAGCAGCTTTGCCTGAGCTCCTGTCCCATTTCCCTATTCACAGTCTTCTATGCTGAAGCCTACAAATGGGGCCACTGTTTATACACTGATGCCTCTCTTTAAAAAGACAACTACGTACACCACAACTTCTAAGATCAGCCTGATGGAACTATCAAGCCACAGCTCATTTCAACCTTTAAGTTATTCATTAGATAGACCACCAAAAAAGAGGGGAAAAAGCAAATCAGTAAGTTAGATCTTTGCAAAGTCTCAAAATACTTCTGAAGGATGCTTGTCAGAACAAACAAATGTACCAAAGGAAGAAACAGCCTCATGAATTAAGTAAAAAAATAAATAAAGGGAAAACATATGAAAATTTCAACAACTGTGCCAATCTGTTGTGAGCTGTACCCGTGCCAGTGGGCGGCCTCGGGGCACCATAGGATTCCTCAGTGCAGTGCCAAGCTCCAGCAATATTGTTATGGTTAGAGAGGAATTTCTCACAAGAGCTAACAAAGGCAGAAGGTCATAAATAAACACAGCAGGATCGCCTTGTCAGTTCTCATTATTAGCGCTGCAGGCACTTGCTTTTCTATGGGCTGCTCACAGGTTCATTTAAGTGTAAGAGCTCCTCCTCAGAATTTCATGCTCATAAATAAAGACAACATTTCATTAGAAAGAAAGGCACACCTAAGATATTTTTTATTATTATTTTTTCACGCACACAGGGGCACATGTGCTTGAGCTGGCTGTGCTGTCTGCAGCTGCTCTGTCCGTTCACACCCTGCACTGGCACAACCTTACACTCAGCTAACCCAGAGCTGCAACAACACCCTTCTATGCTGGCCTCTGTGAGGCCATGCAGGCCTCCCTGAGACCAGGCCCATAATGAATGAGGAGACCTTACTACTGTAATAATGCTCACCAGAATTACATCTGGCCAGGAAATGAGGCTGAGCTCCTAAACCGATCCTGACGTGCATTATACAACTAGGAAAGCACAGCTGTGTGATCATTACTGCAATTATAAAGTGACATTTAGTGTTAATTTTCTTTTCTTACTGAATTTTGAAACAGAGTGGGGGTAGAACCAGTAGCTCTGGGGGTACAAATGTGCAAAAAAAGGAAATTAAAGTTTTTTAAGAGTGCAAATGTTGATTCTTCATCACCTGTCAGAAGTTAACAAACAGCTGAGTGAAAACACCTCGTATCTCCCATACACATACCCACCTTTACCTATATCCATACCTAAAAAGATGTGTGAAAAGTAAGCTCTGTGTAAAACTAGACACATTTGAAATAAATTAACACTATCATGTAGTGCATGCTGATTTCAAGTTGCAGATACAGTGCTTTTCAGAATATTAGGGAAAATCAAGGAATCGGCAATGCTATCTCTGGAGAGTTTTTGTTTTCTACTTATTACTTTGGGATTAAAAAAAATAATGAAAAGATGTTAATAAAGCTCAAAGGTTCACAACCCTGGAAACACTGCCAGTAAATAAAAAGTAAATAAAATAAAAGGCCTTATGTTATGCAAGGGATGCCTAGCAATTGGAAAAACACTTGGTCACCATTCCTTCCAGCACAAGATAGGTGATAGAGAATGTAACTACTCACCTGCCAATCCCACCCCCCAAAATATTGCTCCCTCTTGTGAACTGTACTGAACACCAATGCACCAGTACATTAAATGGTTGTGTCTATCTTTCTAGTTGCCTAAAATCTGACCAACATTATTGTTACTATAAACTCAGATCCTCACCTTTTAAAGCAAACTATATGACTGACAAGCAAAAATCCTGGTGCCTTGCATGCTTTCTGTGAGAAGCTTGGGAAAACAACTTTCCTTCCAGTTTGCTTCCTATCCCATCACCTGCTATCAGAAGAAGTCGGGTTGTTAGTCCTGATGCATTACAGCAGCAAAGCCATGTTCAAGGAACTGTTTCCCTGAGCTGTGCAGCCCTTCATTACACACCATTCATCATTATCAACACCAGGAACTGCTGGAACAGCCCTTGTGAATGAAAAATCTCCCTGTTTAACTTCTAGAGGCTGCCAGCCCACTCCCTTTGGCCTCTGTGCTGAGGAAGGCTTTGTACCTCAGGCAGGGGGCTGCTGGCCATGCTGTGTGTGCCCTCTGCCCACAGCCCACCCTGGCAGGAGGGCAGCAGCCCCTCTCTCCTTGTGCCAGCAGGAACACAGGAGCTGCTCTCCGAACGGCCGGCCCTAAACTGGCCTCTGCCAGGCAGAGAACTGCAGGTGCCAGGGAAGTGCTTTCTCTCTGCACACCAGCAAGGCTGTGCTTCTTGGCTCCACACTCCTGCAGGGGAAAGAGCTGCTGGAAGTGATAGGAGATAGAGGAAAGGACAACAGTTTCCAGCTGGTCAGTTCCTCAGTCTCACCTGATCAGTAGGCAAGATGCTGCCAGGGCACAGGGCAGGCTGCAGCCCCTTCTGCAAGCACAGACATGGAGATGCTGCTCTGTTTCTAGCCTCTTCCCTTTGTTCACTTTTTTCTTATTAATATTTTAAAAACATTTACGTAGCAGACATGTTGCAATTAATTTATCTTCCCTGGTCAAAACACATTTACTTCTGTAGAAACACTGCTCTGCCATCCCTTTCAAAAGAAGAAATAGGGTTTCAGCTCACTCACTCAAACACAGATTTGTATTAATTCTTGTGCCTCAATAATTATTTCAGAAAAGGAGAACTCCTCACAGAAGTTAAAAAGTGACCTAAACCTACTAACTGCTGTGTGCTATGAATGGCAGTAGACAGAGACAAGGAGAAAGATGTTTTTCAGGGGTCTCTGAAGCACTTTTAAGTCACAGTGAGAAGAAACAGTGAGTTTCACACACCCATCTTTTTTTCTTCTTTTTTTTAGTACCATCTATTTGGTTCTTCAGCAGTTTTGGTCATATTTCAGTAGTATGACATCCACGGCTTTTTTTGACTTTTGATATCTTAAACTTATTTTATGAGTTACATGCTTGGATTTTTCTATAGAAAACACAGAAATATTTAAAGGATGTCAAGTTTCTAAATTAAATAATTTTGTCATATCCAGCAACATATTTCACTGCCATAGATGCACTACTGTTGAGTTTTTCCTCTAGGAGTGCAAAATATTTATTTTATACAGTCTAAAAATGGTCATTTTACATTTATTAAGAGTACAAAAAAATTATGCAAAGAACAGTTGAGAAAGGGGAAATAGAACAGGAGGTATATTCTTCAAAAGAATTATTGGAGGAATTCTCTTGGTACAAGATATCATTTGTTATTTTTCAATCAAAGAAAACAGCAAGAAAACACAACGAAGGTTGAACCATCTACTCTAAAAAATTATGAATGCCAAAAGATCACAAATAGCACATTAATGTCAGAGTGTTGGCTCTTATTGACTTCTCAGGATTTTAATTTTGCTTTTTAAGGGGAGAAAAGAGGAGAGAAACAGAGGAGGTATCATTAGACTAAGTCCATGTTGCCCTAATTTTTTAAGCTAAAACCCCCAAACTGCATCCATGATCTGTATCAGTTTGTACCTGACCACTTCAGCTGTCCCTGACACTTGACCTGCTTCCGAAAAGCAAGAAGTCCAATTTAAGTCGACGGTCCTGCAGGGAGGTAATGGTTTGACCCTTGGTCCCTCCACTGCAACCGTTCCAATTCTCTAATGATTTCCCTGCAGGGTTCATTTACCAGTTCTGGGTCAAAGACCAGCACATCACGAAGGCAAGGGGCAGCAGAAGCACTGCATGATGGATTTGAAAATAAGTGCATCGTAAAGGAAACCTCCATCAATTAGGGATGGCCTTTGAATCCAAAACAAAAGAAAGCAAAGTGCAAATCATAATGTCTACTCTGCTCACTTTAGCAGCACACGATTTAGCAGATACACATGGTAAGAGATGCATTTTAGCCTAGGTGCAAAACCAGCAATCATCCTAGGGCAAACAGCTCATCCTCAGAAGAGATGGCCTTCTGCTCACTCTGAGCAGTTGCTAAGTTGAAGGGATTCATGATTCGACTCCATGCCAGCTTTTGGTACAACGTAGTACTTCAATATGTGCACCATGAATTCAATTAGAAACATTAAGACCTGATCTAACTATGATGCAAAATATTACCCAGGTCCACTTCCACTTTCTGGAATCTGTGGTTTAATTTACTTTTACAGGGAACTGCAAAACTACCAGTTACTTTTTTTCCATCCACTTATTGCCATGTTTGTATTAAAACAGCTGCAAATTTCCTTTTTCTTCCAGTGCTCTTCAATACTGAAATGCACTATGTGTTTTTTTTTTTTTGAAAGAAAGGTATGAGGAAGTATATTTAGAAATATAGAAAGAGATGCAGTAATGGCATAAAAATATGAAGGAAATAAAAGATATCTTTTGCTTGTTCCTAGTGAAAGATTGAGGGGAAAAAAGAAATACCGCTGGCAAATGTGCAAATTAAAAAATAAAAAAGACAATGCTAAAAATACCTTTTAAGGTCTCTGCTTTCCTGAGTGAAGTGACCAGGTAAACACATGTTAACAACTCTGCTGATGCTAGAAGCCATGGTCATGACTAGTGGTCATGAGCTCACATCTAATGAATTCTGCTTAGCTGTAACAATTAGGGAGCTATAGCCTCACATGCAACTCTTTTAATGCTACAGTTATAAGACCACCAAAATTAAAACATTAAAGAAATCCTAAAAGTTATGGGTTTGTTTTTTGGCGTTTTCTTGCGGGGTTGTTTTGTTGTTTGTTTCTTAATACTTTTAGTACATCTAGGCTTCACTTCCCTATTTATTTTTGAAGGACAAGAGAAACTGCTTCTCTGATATTCAAAATACGTTCATTATCAAGAAGCCTTGGCTTCTTGCCAAGGCCTTTCAAATTTAATAGTGATTGAGACCTCGTAAAAATACTTTAATTTTCCAAGAGCTGAAGAAGCCTGGAAAGAAAGGATTTCATAGTGTTTCAGCATAGCAACTGAAAACTACAAATTGTCTTTTAAACTTTTGCTTGCCTGTGTGCATGAGTATCACATACTCTCTCCAATATTCTGCCCGATACTAGTATGTGTATTATTTTCTTGCACAAGAAGTACAGAAACCCATATTCTAGCTAAAACAAAGAGAAAGAAAAGTGTGACTTTCTCCAACAATACTTGACTGAAAAAAGAACATGGCTGCTAAAACTAAGAACAGCCAAATTTAAACAGGGAGCAGAGATATAAAATAATAAGGGAAACACAGCAACAAACTTTTTACATCACCTTCTCTTCATAAGGGCCAAACTTAGAAAATGCGTAAAATCCTCTGTATTGAGCCCATCAAGTTTGCTGACCTTGAATCTCCTAAATTACCTCTCAAAGCCTTTGGTATCCTCACTTCTATTTTGGCAAAAGTGAGGGATGGGCAACATCAGCTGGGATCTGAGTGAATGGGGCTTGTCTGCAACCAGGCTGGCTGAGAATAAGTTCTTGCTGCCAACCACACCATATGTGACAGGAAAACTTTTGTTAATAAAAACCATATTGATGTACTTGTTAACGACTTGAACAGCCCAGTAATTGAATTTAAACCAGTTAACTATTCACCAGGGCTTCATCAGCCCACCTCCTTCATCTCCTCTAGCCCTGTGTTATTTCAAAGCAACTGGAAGAATTTTACACCACCACCACCACCCTTCCCCACCACAAGCCTTTCACCATTATGTGCGCTCGGGAAGCCTTGCCTTAGAGCAGCTCATTT
This sequence comes from Agelaius tricolor, assembly GCF_023055355.1. NCBI lineage: Eukaryota > Metazoa > Chordata > Aves > Passeriformes > Icteridae > Agelaius > Agelaius tricolor. The sequence goes on from NW_027269261.1 coordinate 54,349,213, forward strand.
GAAGAGCTCTTAACTGCATTTTTGAAAGAACAAAGCAGTTTTATAACTCTCTCTATACAAACAGAAGGCACTTATCTGAGGGGCTCTCTTATTTTCAGTCCATCAATAAGTGACACCGTTATGTTACAACTGGCTACCACCACGGAGACAAAGTGTGTCCGTCCCTGACCTCAAAGGGATCAATCACATCAATGTTTCTATGAGGTTTGGGCTTTTTTATTAAAGGGATCAAGGAAAGAAACAAAGCTCCCCAAAGTACATAAAATGTTTTAATGCATAAGTTTTTCAATTTCCTCATCAGCAACATTATTTGAAAGCTGCAATACTAAAAGGTTACAATTACAGAAAGATGGTTTTCAGTAGTGGTTTTTTTTTAAGTAGTAATTCTTTAATTTCTTTTCCCTCATTTTTCATCAATTAAGTTTAATTTTTCCTGTGAGCCAACACAAGGGAGCTGACAATAAAAGCCTGATGCAGCAAACCTTTCCAGAGGCCCTTAAGCCAAGTGATTTCAGCTTATAATCAGGATATGCTTGTATTCACAACTACCCTCACTACGGCTCCACCTCTGCTCAAAACTGTGGTTTTGCAAGATTTCTGGCAACATTTTGCTTTTGTAGTTGTATGCAAAGAATGGCTCACAACAAACATTACTAGAAATAAAGAACTTATTTGTTTATTTTTGCCTTAATTAAATTATTCTGTGCAGCTCATCTCACATAGACCACAATTTACTATTGCCACTTATTTAAACAAGTTCTGCATGTGATGAACTCCTTATTGGTGAGAACCTACAAATGATGAGATTTCTCTCGGAGACATCCCTCTCCCTCCCTAAATTCAGGCAGGAATAGAAAAACCAGTAGATATTTTTAACTGTACACCGGGTCTCAGACCATACAGTAATCATACACATTGCAACAGATTTGCACAACATTTGGGCAGCATCTCAATGGATTGATCGCTTGTCCGCAGAGATGTGAACTTATCAAGGTTCTGCTTAGTGTAGATATCCAGACAAGCAGTTGGCAGTGAGGTTTCTTCTGCACTAATTACATTCTTTTCCAAAAGTTCACCCTGCCTGGGTGTCCAGGTAATTGCAATTAAGGCAAGAATCTGGTAATTAGAAATTCAAGTGCCCTGCCAAGAACAATACACTTCCTCTTAACGTGCTGCCCAAAGAACTAATTCACTTGGAAACGACAGAAGCTGATGTGAAGTGGCAGAGTAGATGTTGATTAAGCAACAACCACAGAAGTACATTCCCTTCCCCCTAAAATCATTTAGACTCTTAGAAAGTGTTTCATTACCTTTGAAACAGTTAAATAAATTAAAAAATCAAAATTCCAGGCTTTCAAACAGCATCATCTTCTGCTCCCATGTCTGCTTAGAATTGCTGGAATGTCTTTCTTGAAGCTGAAAATACAATGCTGGTCACACTCCCCTTCAATCTCCCACCAAAAGCTAACTTTGTACCATGACTCAGCAATTACTGCTCACAGGCATTACTGACTAAGTATCAAATCACTTAGTAATTTCTGAAATAAGTTTAACACAGAGCAACAAATACATTTATATAGAAGCATAAAGCAAAGCCACTCACAGTTTAGTGCTCTCACAGGACAGAAAGATACTACACTGTCATCTAAATTCTAAGTTTTTTAATGGTATTGTTAGTTGGAAACGAATGGTTATTTTTTACTCTCCCTACACATTTCTTCCTAACTCACAGCTGTTCTTGTCAATTCAGAATAACATCTCTATCCCAAATCTTGGACCTAGCTTCTTATAGTTAAATACTAGTTTTTTTTCTTTCAGGAAACACAAAAAGCCTTTTTCCACTGGGGATATGAAAACTCTTACTGTATGTATATTGTGTACATGTGTGTGTGCTTGTTTGCACAATTACATGAACACAGACCTTTCTGTCCAAATCAAAGCCCTGGAATCACGTGCCTGGCTTTAGGCATAGCTGAGACTATTCATTTTTGTATAGATGAGCAATTTGAAATTCAAAGATGGGAGGTTCTGGGATAATGTTATTAAAACTATTTGAAAAAAATGGGGTGGGGGAGAAATTCCCTCCCTCTTTCTGAACAAAAATGTATACCAGGTCCACATTCATGCTAGATGAGTCAAGGAAAGTTCTCTCTCCAGTCCTGAACTTTGTGGTTCCCAAATAGCTTCTTTTGGATGACATCACTACCTCTTCCAGTGTGCTACTCAGGCACTATCAAAGAAACTTCTGATGCCTTGTCTCGTGTTTCACCCACTGGAGACTTCAATAAAATCCCATCACTGGGATTGATCTGGGGATCAAAAACCACCACAAGCATCACTCACAGCATCCAGAGTGCACTTCACAAACGGAGCCTAGATCTAGTAGCACGCAAAATGTGTACAGAGCCCTGATGGAAAACTATGAAAAGGAAAGGATGCTTTGAAATGCTCAAGTTTTGTTGTTGGTTTGCTTTCATAAAACATTGTAAGAGCAGTACTGCTCCCCTCCCGCCCCCAATGTTTTTAAGCCTAAAAAATGACTCCGTTCTCTCCTGACCTCTGTTTTCTATTGCCTTAGTGGGTTTCCAAGATTTCTTAGATCATAGCCAGACATAACCACTAAAGAAACAAGCTGAGATCATCAAAACCTCCTGACTGAAATGCTGAAAACAAAATAAAATGTACAGTTTTCACCACCCACCCCAGAAGTACATCAAGTGCACAGCAAGAAAAGCCTACAGTAAGAAATTACCTCTCACACGCTGCAGCAAAGCCTCAGGAGCTAATAATACAAGAAATAAAACCGCTGTTTTGATTGATAGATCTGTTAAAGTTTCTTATCGCTTATTTCCAACAATGTCAGTCAAATATGTTTCATCTTTTATCAGTAACAAAATAAAATTATTTTTGCCTGAGAATCTAAATTATAGATACTTATATGTAGAGAAATAGCACTAAGCCAAGTGACAATTGGGGACTAATATTTTGCAATTGACCTAACAATGTATTAAAAAAAAAAACACCAAAGATTAACTCCTACCATCTAACACTCTGTTCCTTCCTATAATTCATTTCAGCTGATCATAAGCAAGTTGTTCAGTTCAGGTATATTGGGTTATAACTGAAATAATCTTCCCCTTTACATCACAATTCAATACAGAAATTAACTGTATGGATTCTTTGTTCACATAACAGATAAATTTTACATATGTTACACAATTATTTACATATATTTACATGTTTATGCAAATACACACATTTGTATATAGACAATACATATAATGCAATCTTTGATTGGTAAAGCTGGGTAGTGAAAAATGGCTCACTCTCAGCAAGGCTTTGCTGTTGTATGGTAAGTGATTTTTATCTTCCTGGGCAAGTTAAAATCTACTGTTCAAGGAGTATGAAAATCCTCTAACATGCACACTGATTTTATAGCTACAACATTCTGAAAGTCTTCAGATGCTTTGTACATGGCATAAAAGTGAAAGTAGTGCTTTGTGGAGAATTTGCACTAGAAAAGTCTGAAAGTTAGGAGCCTTATCCTCCTTGTATATACCTTCAGAGAAGCAGATGAACAGCTCACTGTGTTTATGCAGTTGGACAAGATAATTTACCAAGGTGCTGACACTGTCTGCACACAAGCAGGGCTGGGCCCCACTCCCTTCTTAATTGCAGGGGTACATCACAACCCAGAGAACGAGTGAAAACTCTAAGAAGCCACAAACCACAAAAATTGCAGAAGAGTTTAGGCCAAAAGAAAGGGATTTTTCATGTCAGAAGTTACCAGATCCCAGCCTGATGCATGTGTGGGTCCATCCTGCTGCTTCTGAACACCTGCTGGAGGGACCCACTCCCACCTGGGACCCACCACGAACAGCAGCTCCCCTGCTCCTTTCCATAGCCTCTTCTCAGCTGTGTGCTGCTGGGCTAGGATCACAACTCCTACACTAGACCACACTATAACAACGTTACCTCCATCGGCTCTGCACTAATGTTGAAGACCTCAACAGTGTGCCAAGCACTGCTCATGCTCCCCAAAGCTGACTGCTGTCAGGGGTATCCCCATCTCAAGAAGCAAAACTGCCTGAGTTTCTCTCTGGACCACAAAATCAATTTCTTTTACACTGAATATTATATCACAAACTAAGTAACATAGAATAAACTTTCTCTTGTAACATCCTTAAAAATGGCTAATAAGGAATTTTTAAAAGTTAAGATTTTTCTATATAACACTCCATAAAACAATAACATAGCATTTTACTTCTTCTTTCTTCAAAGATGCACAGCTTTTCTGAGAGCTGCATCCATTCAAGTAATGGAAAGAAGCCAAGGTGCAACCAGAGGCACTTATATTTTGAAATCCAAATGGTCACTTTAGAAAAATTATACTAACCAGCACATACCAATATAAATTGCTCTATAAAAGCAGCAAACTGCCTTATAAACTGCTCTTTTAAAACTAACTTAAGGGGAAAAAAAAAAAAAGAAAGGTTAACAATGGACTACATAACTGTAAAGTAAGTTGCCAGTCCCCAGACAAGATGATGAAAATCAGCCATGAAGAAATTTTGGTGAATGGCAGAAGGAACAAGGTGATGAATATATCTGGGGGAATGATCAGGCCTTGCAATCTCTCCTTCAGTAGCAGAATACATGTACAACACTGCATCCACCTCAAGCTGGCATCCAGCTCTGCAGGCATGGTATTCCAGACAAATTCATTACCATTCAATAATAATGACTCGAGAGCCAGTATTTTCTAGAAAAAATGAATTTACTACAATGGACAAGCAGCAGACTGCCAGCCATTAGACAGGTCTGGGGACAAGTCAACCACACCACATATAATGTCCTCCATTTTATGAAGGTTCAGTTATAACACAGACAGATACCTTATTATCCTAACCTTGAATTGGAAGTCCTTTCCAAAAACCTATCCGATGTCTTTGTGCAACAGACTCCAAATATTTTTCTGAACCACAGGGAAAGGCTCGTGTAAATGCAAAGAATGACACAATAGGAAAATTAGTGGACGCCTTCGCTGTTTCTCATTAGCTATTTTATTTTTTTAAAGAAGACACAGTTTCTAATGACCTTCCCACCCAAAGGGTAAGAGCTGTGTCACTTGTGAGTTATTTGTATACTCCTGCTAATTGTATCATTACACTCCTCCAACTGTTATGAATATTCATTTTCTCTCACTTCTCTCTCTGTGCACTTATTAACTGTATAACACAAATACTCGAGAGATTTTGTGTGTGTGTGTATATGTATGTGTATGCGTGATATTATTTATGTAAATCTATAGCTGACCTGTGCACACAAAACATTATTCACCAGTGGTACCACAGCCCTTAGAAACAAGGTTTTAAAGGTCTGAACTGCAACAGAAATTGCAATGGTTCCAAATAACCAAATTTTACCTCAAACAAAACCAGTTCCTTTTACAACAATTTTGTTCGCAAGGATACAAACTCACCGAGCATTTCTTATCATTATTGTTACTATTATTTACTGAACACTAAACCGTGTTTTGTCTTATATATTTAAATTATGAAAGTAAGCTGCCTAAAAGACCGCGTCTTGTCGTGTTTGCTTCTATCTGCTGCTACAGTTTTAAAGCACATTTCCCTTTATTTCACTTTTCCACAAGCCATAAAAAAACTCATTTCTAATTCATCCGTTCGTTCAGCTTAACCTCTCTTCTCAGCAATTAAAGTACTCTGCGCATCCCTCATCTATCACACAGCCAGCTAAATAATGCATTGCGTCCTCCGCTCATCTTTTATCATCCCAAATGACAGGTATTAGCATATCTCCCCAGTCAATTACAGTGCAGCGGAATAATCACAGCATAATTGGGCGAAAGCCACTCTAATCACCAACCCTGCAAACTCGCAGAATAAAAACTGAGTGGCAGTTCAGACAGGCCTTGCTCTTGTCCATGACTCCAGCCAACAGGCTTGGCAGGTCTCCATTTCCTTCTGCCTTTCCAAACTTGTTCTTTGGGGCTAAACTTCTCAGCACATACACACGCAACCCGTTTGGGTTTTCTTAAAGGAAGACCGGCGCATTGATAAATATTACCCAAAGACTATTTGCTAACAAATGCCAGCCTGGAATACAGCACAGCTGTTTTCTGCCCTTCAGATCATCCAGTGGGGCTCTGCTTTACAGACTAGCTTTGACAGATGGGTTTGTTGCTCGAGGTACAAAGTTTTACATTTCATGTTAGAGCAAGCAGAATTTCTTTTCCTTTAAGTATAAAGGATTTATGAGATCTAACACAGTTAGGTACTGCTTTAGATGGTGCTGCTTACTGCAGACATTAGCCTTCTGGTTTTCAACACTAGTGAGATGCCCACAAAGCATAATTTTTATTTGTTGTCTATTTAATACATCTAGATTAAAATCCTACATATCCATTTGAACATAAAACAAGTGTTTCACTAGCTAAACAAAGAGACAAAAGTAAATTAACATCACATTGCCATCTCCTGTGTTCAATCTGAGCAAATCAGAGTACCAACAGAAATTCCCCATGGCTAATGGGCTCCTGTGCAGCCTCCCCAAAGCTCTCAAACTGATGGTGCAGGACTAATCTCAGGTGAGCTACTTGCTCTGAGACTTCCCCATTCTGGGATTCAGAGCCATGTTCTGATGGAGGAGCTACCTGTGGATGGTGGTGGGACCATCCCAGGCCTGGGGGTGCTCCTGGGATCTGCTTACCCTACAGGGCAGGAGTGCATCAGCTCAACAGTCTGAGATCTTCTCAACAGCCAGAAGTTGAGGGCATGAATAGTGCCCTGGGAAATCAGGATATGAATTGAATTCAAAAGAAGATTTTCCACAGTGTTATGTCAGCACAGTTGAAATTTTCAAACGTATTACAAACATGGAAAGTCTTCTGAAATCTAACAGCCAAGTTATCTTCTTTGAAATTCTAAGTGAGATGTACTAAATTTGTGCTGTTGTCATCACTGGTAGCAGACTCAGGTTGAGCATATTTTCTCATTCAGCCCCAAAGAGAGAAGAGAAGAGAAGAGAAGAGAAGAGAAGAGAAGAGAAGAGAAGAGAAGAGAAGAGAAGAGAAGAGAAGAGAAGAGAAGAGAAGAGAAGAGAAGAGAAGAGAAGAGAAGAGAAGAGAAGAGAAGAGAAGAGAAGAGAAGAGAAGAGAAGAGAAGAGAAGAGAAGAGAAGAGAAGAATATGCTACTGAGGCAAAAGAACAGTTAGACAAATAACCAGACCATTAGCATAGTGCATTCCTGCTGTTTTGTTAGCTCTGTGCATAACTACAAATTTTACCCAGTATAAGGTTAAATAGCACATAATGACAAAAACCCAAGATTTTCTGGAAGTAAAGTTTAGGCAAGCTAAACCTATTTTGGTCTAAAGGGAGAGGGTTGCTTTTACTTCCTGGTACTAATTACTTGAGAGCTTACACATTGTTTCAGCCAGAATGCATCATAATTTTAAAATAGCAATTTAATGTTTCATCTTCTTCCTAATCTTTTTGCTCCCCAATTTTCTCTAAACCACTTTCAAATTTCTATCCCAGCATAATTTCTCTTTCATTGGCAGATTTAATACCAGACACATTTAATCAGTGGTGATCTTCCCATCCTTGCTTTCCAAAATGGAACTGAACAAGATAGGGAGGGTTTTCCTTATTTATTAAATTCATTTTGTGTAACTTCTCATGATATAGTTCTGCGTACCAGCACTGTCCCATAGTGCAGCTATAGGAACAATTTGGTATTAAATCCCTTTCACAAAGCTGGGCAGGGAAGAATAACAGCTTGTGCATTGGACAAAGAGAAACACCTTCCCTACCCCCATGTCTTCCAAAGGATCTGTGCTAATGATTTCCCACACACAAGCTGCTGCAGCTACAGCACAAGTGAGAAGGGCAAAGCAAGGCTTGAGACTGTTTCACATTGGAAATACTGGTGGAGGACCTGTGCTTCTGTCCCCCGAACAGACCTGAGTGTTTACAAAGATGTAACTATTCCGCTTCCTGTGCTGCTTCTTTCCTATGTGCCACCACAGGGCCAAAGTCTGCTTCTTCTCCTAAGAGCCACACAACAAAAGACCTACCACCTGTACCCTTCCACCACCTTTCATCTTAACTCATTTCACATTTGAACCTTTGCTTAAAAGAAACAATGGCATAGAGTAGTTATACAAATAAAATTTTCACTGTTTTAAAATTCCAGTGCTACGCTGTTTCATGGCCTTCCAAGCTGCTTACTTCATACAAATAGATGGAGGACGCTTTCCAAATTCCAGCTTATTACCTTTTATAATGTTAGGTACTGTGTCACTCTTAACAGATTCACTGAAAACAATGTGACGTGGGGCAAAGCCAATCGATAACAAAAAAAAAAATTGGCTTTAAATCATGGCTTTCAACTGATAGAAAGACTTGAAAAAATTTTTAATTTCCCTCCTGCAATTGCTGATTTCACTCCTGTTCTGTACAAAACCCAGCAAAGTAAATGAAGGCCAGTCAGCCAGGTCATAACAGGTTACATTGAAAAAACCACTAAGTTAAATGCTGCTACAGGAACCCTTATAAAGCCCTACAGACACTGCTTTTCTTTCTGCACTGCATTTACTGCTCATAAGAAGCATTCAAGAGCTCTGAGGTTTCTTCATTCCTGCAATCTAAAGGCATAGAGCATGTCCCTGAGCAAGACTCACAAACACTGTCCTTTCACATCGCCCTGTGCTAAGAAATGCATCTGTTCTGCTTTTCTTCTTCCTTTTTATCTTTCTTTTTTCCCTGAACAGCAGCATCCAGCTTTATGAAATTAACGACTTCTCAATGAAGAGACAGGCTAAGACCAACTCCAATTTTGCAGAGGTACACAAGTCTCCTTAATTTCTCAATGGATACATCTGGTAAAGCCAAAAGCTGAAGGATTTGGCAGCCTGTAATACAAAGCCTGCCCAGGAACTGGTGACGTATTTTGAAGTGCAAACAGTCTTGTTAACAACTTGTTTCACTTCCAGGGGCAGAAGTTTCTACAGCCCTATTTCAAAAGACCTTGCTGGGGCAGGTTAGAATTGTAGAATGGTTTGGGTTGGAAGGGACCTTAGAGTTCCAGCCCCCATGCCATGGACAGGGACACCTTCCACTAGACCAGGCTACTCAAAGCCCCATCCAACCTGGCTTTGAACATTCCAGAGGTGCAGCATTCACAGCTTCTCTGGGCAACCTCTTCCAGTGCCTCAACCCCATCACAGTGAAAAATTTCTTCCTAGCATCAAATCTAAATTAAGTCTTTTTCAGTTTGAAGCCATTTGCCCTTGTCCTGTAACTACAGTTCCTGACAAACCTTTAGAGTTGAACGATGAAGGTTAGGGCTCTTCTATCTGTCTACCTCTCTGCTTTGCTGCTTTTACAGAAAAATCGTAAGAGAATGTAAACTTGCACCCACATACTGAAACTCAAACCAAGTCCCATGGTTTAAACTACAACTGTCTGGACTACTGCAAAATACCTACATGGTTATGATGTTTGTAACTTCTGGTAAGTAGCTAGGAGTAGTTAACACCTTCTGCAGCATCATCTGTCAAAGAACCTCCTGATAGACACCTAATCTAAAGAATGCAGAGATTATTCTTAAAATCACACAACTCAAATTCCACAACTTCCTGCTTTATAGGATTTATACCAGGATAGCTCTCAGCTGTTACAAGGAAACAAATAAAAAGCACACTCATCACACAGAAACATCAAAACCTTGGCCTAAGTGTTGGATTTTGCCTGCTTGATGGTACACCCAGACACATACTGGAGTTCATATTTTTGAGAAAAGGACAATTTATCTAAGAACAACATCCAAAATCATGTGCTAATAAATAATTTCTCAGGAAATATGAAAGACTTTGAAACAGCTTTTAAGAAAAGGTTCCAGAATTTCAGATGGAAGGAGAACATGCTATAAAAACTCCTCCACCAACAACCTGGAACAAAATAAAAGCTTAAAAAACCCCTTTTAAATCTACATTACTTGGAACTGAAATTCAGGAACATTATTTCCTTTCATTAATAATCAAGATTCTGCAATCAACAAACAGATCAAATTCTACCAAGAGTTCCAACAGATGTAGTATTTTAATGCCTGCAAGTGCATGCAAATTTCTACCCAGCAAGGGAGTTTCTGTGTTCATGTTTACAAAGTGCAGATGTGACATGCTGCAGCTGCCTTGCACATTATGAGACACAATTTTCATCGTCCTGGACAATGCCAGTCTGCAAAACTGTAAAGACAGAAAAACATAAACTATACAACAAGGTAGCCAGCAAAACAGCAGAGGAGGAGGGGGCAGGGGAAGCATGGGTTTAACACCAACCTCAGCTCTACGGTGATGATGGAGAATTCTGTAAATTAGTCTTTGCTTCTCTGAACATTAGTCTGCTCACGGTGGACACTATCATGGTGTCTGAATGCAAAAGAACAGTCAGCAGAAAAAGCATGCAAGATAAATCCAAGAACTGATGGGAAGATGTATTCTCTGGAGTAATTCTCTGGTTAGTAGGGAACCATAAGCTACCACTCTTTAAACTGACACCTAAGGACTGTTGAAACCATATAGATTTGCGAAGTTTAGTCACACAGGAACTCTCTCCTGGATGTAAACTCTTTATGTTCTCATTAAGGACAGTCCTAGAGAAACAGGCAGAAACACAGTCCCTTCCTTCACAATTGCATTGGTTTATGTTTCAAAAATTAGGCAGCAGTATCCCTTTGTCACTAAACTTTCATCAACAGTTGCAGTACTATAATTTATTTGAAAGTCAGGTTCAGGTTTGTTTTGTGGATCTTGAAGGATGTTAAAACACTGACATTTTTATTAAAATACTTTTATTCCAATAGATCTCACAGTCCTAACACTTATTTATCTTTTTCAAGAATGCTCTAATACTGTAATAATTATGACCTATGTTCAATTGACTTGATGACTAATGAGCCTTCTGTAACCCAAGTAAAAATCCCATAAGCTTTGATAAATTGCACAGATGTAATGTCGTAGCAACACTCAGTCACTACTTTTCCAGAGTGAAACAGGAGTATGAAGATAAAGCTGAGAGGATAATTGCCTTCCCTAGAATGTTGTTTTCCCATTTCCCTCTTTTTTTCCTGGGGAGTGGGAGCATAGTGAGGAAAAGATGCATTATGTCCCAGACACAAAATCCTTAAATCTGAAATTTAGGAACCTCTTTTAATGTAAAATACTTCCTACACTACCTGGATTCTACCACTAACAGGAATGATGCCTCATTTTTTCCATGGATCTTTCAGCATAACCACACCTATGCCATAGGGATACAAGTGTCTCCAAAGGAACAGCATTTTCCATTCAAGAGAAAATACAGTTGAGTTCTTATTACAGAGTATAATACTCTGCATTTTAGTTACTGCTTGGAGGATTGTAAGAAAAACATACATAGTCTCAAAAATGGGATTAGAGCTCCCTTATCGCAAAAATTAAGTCAAAATATATGGGAAGCAATCAGCTCCATGCATAGCTGTTCTCATTCCCTTGCTCTGTGTGCATGAATGAAAGCAGGCACATGTGCTTATTACATTTCTTAGTGTATGTACAATATCAAGGAAATGATATAATCTTTGGTTATCTAGGACTTTCAAATCCACATTATTAAATAACTTACATCATCCTAAAGACAGGTTAGTAAAATGTCATGGTTTTCTTCTATAAATAATGTTAAAGAAATGAGATAAATTAATAAAGTAACTGCATTCAGCAAATGGTTGCAAAAAGTGCTTTCTCTAAATTAATTATTAAAACTGCTTATGACTCTCTCCCTGAAAAATATTCCAAAACCTGGATAATGTCCAAATAGTATTTTGGAATTAGACATCTGCTCATCACATCATCTATCTTATAATTTCCTCACAGACTGGTTCCAGGTACTAAAAAGCCTTTTTAAGTCTGGAATGACAAGATCCAACTACAGAATGAAAATGCTAACATATATGCACTATAAAACAACTTGTTTTAAAATATTGCTTCCTTTCTGATTTGCAAGATCATAAGTATGTAAGAATAGAAACCATTTGCAATCTCTTTACAAATAATTCCTTCGTATCAATTTACCACAGAAATGTACAGATGAATTATTATAAAGCATTCTGAAATCCAGAAATACTATACTGCAATTTTGAATAATTCAATGTGCAACTAACTTTCAAAATTCACTTAAAAAAACTGTCTTTCCATTGTTACACAATGACTTGAAAAAGGGAATGTTTCCCCTTTGCTCAGCTATGGCAGATGCCACCTCTGGGACGGAGGAGCCGAGCACCAGACGTTTGCGCAGCCCTTTTGAAAATGAAGACTGGCACCCGCAGCACTCCTCCTAAATTTATTATGCTCTTTCTTATAGCTCAGCAGTGACACATAAGCAACAAGCAGAGCTGAGAACAATCTACAGTGACAATCTCAGGCTTATTTTATTTTCACCAAAGAGTTAACTGTTACTGCTATCCATGCTGCTAGAGTATGCACAAAATGGACCCAAGGTATAGAAAATCTTTGATTTTATTACTTCCAATTGAGCACGTACAGCTCTACAGATACGCAGTCAGAACTTCATACGTACATAAGCCCTTTGCAAGATGTTCTCAACAAGCACACAAAAATTCAGAGTGTATGCATTCAGGAATCTCAAAATTGACAGAAACTGAACCTAGCTTTTCCACTTACACCTCCTAGCACAAACTTTGCTGTGCAGCAGGGAGCCATAACTTTGAAATAATAACAGATAACATTGCATGTGAGCATTATTTCCTGTTATTTGGGGCCTCTTGCCTAATTTTTTTTAAATACTAAAATGACAAGGGGGCAAAACCAATTACAGAAACAAGGCAACCTGCTCTTAAACTGATTACCCTAGATGTCAAAATGGTTATATTCACTTTTACTGAACATCTTTCCAGCAAAGCAAATCCGTTCTCTTCTAGACCAAGTGTCATATACAAGTGTACATATGCAAATATGTACACTTCAATCTACCGATGGGTGTTTGATCAATTTACATAATCGAGTAGCTCACTCAGACTCTCTGTGCTTTGAGGTTACATGTCCCAGAATGTACTGAGCTTGTTGGCATTTCGGAAATTAAATTTAGAAAAACATATTACTTCACAGTTCTTTCCCCTAAGTTACTAAAATATTTAAGTGTAAGATATTCTACATCTAGATAAGGGGATAAATCAAAGATCAAGACAATGAACTTCCAATCAACACCGGCCCTTTTCTGCACCTTTCATCTCTTTATCAAAACACAGAGAGATGAGCCTTGAGGGAAGTAAGCCCTGGAGTGAGACATTCCAGGCTTGCTGAAGTATGCAAGGAGACCACAGTGCAATGGTTGCATGCATTTGAGTGTAGCAAAAACCATCTTTCACTTTTAAATTAGAACATGCTGAACTCAAATAACTTTGCAGAGCAAAATTGGAAGTGCAAGACTAAAATAAGAAGAGACAATTCTACCGGAAAAGGATCTGGAAATTTATCCAGCCCTGACAGGCCTTATTTTTTCCCCCCAACACCTTAAAGATGTGCCAGTAGCAAAGTGAGAAGGCAGATTCTTCTCTGCTGAAGCACAGCAATCATCTGGGCCTCACTGGAAGTTCATTTCAGATTTTGTACACCAGGGCACCTAGCTCTGGGTAGACTTTAGGCTCCACACAACTCTGCGTTTTGGGAAGACCTCTAATTGAGGGCTCTTGAGATATTTATGGTTAAACAGGAGCATCCAGCCCAGGGTGGCACTGGCCCCCCCAGGTCTGTGGCAGCCACCCACAGAGCACAGGGTGTGATAGGCCAGGCCAGCTCCCCCAGGAGCGAGGTTCCTGCTGCAGTCTAGCACAGCACCATTTGCACAGTGGTGATGTAAAGGTAAGGCACTGATGTCCTGGCCAATACCATGAAGCAACAGGCATTCTCAGTAGGGCTGGTTTTTAAGCGTGTGCACATTTGGGATTTGAAACGTATATCTCATCAGATTTAGCAGAAGGATGCCAGAACTTGATAAAAGGGGGTATGTATGGAATGCAATCTCTAAATTACACTGTCATAGTTTAGATATAATTACTTTAACTCACTGTAAAATATTATAAACTCCAAACCTTAGTGAGCAATGCTCTTTGGCAAAATGTATATTCACAGTAAAGATCAACAAGAAGAAACTGCAGCAATAGATGCAGCAGGAAAAAAAAGAACTAGGTGCTGTCATATAAGGTGTTGTTTTTAATTACTTTTAATTATTTCAGAAGATAATCCAGTATTTTAGAAATTACTGCAAAAAAGACATTATGATCTGCCCCACACTGCTCTCCTTCTGGGCCATGGAGTACCAACTTGATTCTCTGCACAGTCCTATCCAAGATTATTTTTAGCCCAACTCTCACTTGCTGTGAGAAAAAGGTGTCTGAAACAAATCTTGAGAGCCCACTAGTTCAAATAATGCTGACTCCCTGGTAAAGCCAATGGAAGAGTGGTGGACTAAGTAATTTACAAACCAAATAGTTCTGCACATCCCTACCAGCAGCTGGGCCTGTGCCACAATATGTGTGTGTGTGTGTGTATGTGTGTGTGTGTGTACACACAAATGCCTGATGATAATGTGATCCACACAATTCTCTGTTTGTGTATTTTGACTTTAAACTTGTGACTTCCATTTTGGCACCAACATGAAATGCACAAAACGATGGCCCAGAAAGAGCTGGAGTACCTGGGGTTGGTACTGGTTTGCTGCAGGGAGGAGTGCTGCAGTCACACCGAGCTTCTCCCAGCTGTGGAAGGCCCCAGCAGCACCTGACTGACAGCAGGGAAGGAGAGCAATTGGAGGCGAGCAGAAAATCCTGAGAAACTTTTTGCAGACATCAGGAAGACTTAGTGGCCAGGTATGATATGAACCAACTTAAGAAAAAATTACAAGATCAGCAATTATCTCTTTTGAAGCCATGCAAAAATCCTGCCAAAAAAAGAGGAAGAAGCCTATGTAACTAAACACAGATACATAAGAAATAAAATTTTATATGTATATTTAAATACACAGCTTTGTCTATATAAATTTTATATTTCCACATGCATGTATAAAAAACAGTTTTGAGTATTTTAATAGAAGCAAGTGCAAATTGATTTAAATTAATCTCTGAACACAGTGGAGAGCCAGCAGAGTAATTAACTATGTTATTTATTAATTACTATAACCATACCAACTGTCCTTTCTCTTCATCTCTCCAATGAAAACAACCCACTGCTAATCCACTACAGCTGCAGAAACTTCTATGAAATGTTAGTTAAGGTAATAAAATAGCTCCAGTTTTAGGTACGGAGGATCCATTACTGCCCTTGAATCATTTATGTCAGATTATAATCTTCAGTGAAGAATTTAATGTTATTTCAACAATCCAATACCTCACTGGCACATGCTAGCACACAAAACCATTTTTTAAAAATTACACAGCAATACAATCTGAATAGGAAATCGATCACTGAACAAGCTAAATCTGCATGAAGAAGAAAGACTGGAAATGTGGGATAGAGGTGGGAGGGGAGAATGCAGTGAGCAGTATCAGAAAAATGAACATATAAACAGGAAAGGAGGAAGGATCATAGAAGTGCACCTTAGTTGAAAAGATTTTTCCAATATCTGCTGGCACTTTCTTTTTATCTACCGCTAGTTCCCTCTATTGCAGTCAATAACCTGAATGGGCATAAAATAGATTTTTCTCGTGGTTTGGATCAACACAGGATATAAACCACAACTGAAACACATTTCCACGTGCTAAACTCAGCAATAATTATTGTAATCCAATTGCCTATATATAGCATACTTTGACAATTGAGGTGGTAGGCACGGGGAATACAGAGCAAGAAGGAAGATAGGAACACATTGGTTCAGATTACTGCTTTCCAAATCTACTTTTGTTTTGATGGTGTATTGTTAAATCCTTTTTGTGCTTCATAGGAAGCTACACATTTTGAAGACAGTTCGTCATAACAACTACTTTATTTTGGTTTTGGTTTAAAACGCCTATGATTTGCACACCCTGACACCTGCTGATTTCATGCCCTGCCTTTTCCCATCAAAGCCTCTTCTTGGCTCTCCACACGAGGAAATCTCATTTATCAAAATTCTGTTAGCGTAAGGGGAAGGGCTATGCTGAGCTGAGCCGTAGCCTTCATTAAACATGCAGAACATAAACTGCTGACACTAAGCACAGTCAACTTGCAGCATGGCAGAGGAGGGGGGAAGAAAAAAGGGAAAAAAAAGAGTAATGAGACTGAAGGAATGATGTGATGGTGAAATAGGAATAAAAGTCACAGTTTTGCAAAGCATTTAAGTCATACTGGAGTCAGTGAGATTTAATCACAGACCTGAAGTTAAGCATGTGCTTAACTTTGCCAAACAGAAATAGATCACTAAATTATGAATGGAACAATCTATTTCTGTTCCCAGGAACACAGACACTTTGTTCCCCAGACCAGTCCCTCAGGGAATGAAAAAGGTGATGGGGAAAAATGATAACCTAACTGGAGAAAACAATCCCTTCTTCAACTAAAAATACTGGTCTGGATAAAGGAACTGTATTTATATTTAACATAACAGGATTTAAAAGATTGGTATCCATCATTTAGGTTCCAGGACACAGAAAAGAGCAAATGCCATTAAGGTCATTAATTTCAACACAGTACCAAAGGCTGGGGCTCTGAATAAAAGAAAAATTTGTAAATTTGGAAGAAGCAAGCATGTGAACAGGAATGCATTAAAAATCAGAATTAGGGCTGAGGGCGAACAAAGTGGCTTTTTGAATTTTCACTTCACTTACTGTTCTTCATATTTTTCCTCCCTTTAATTCTCAAAGATAGCTGTGTAATGCTGCCTACAATAGAAACTTGAATTTAATAGGCACGAAGCAGAAGGTGTGTAGCATTTTCCTCTGATCACAAGGAACAAGCACTTAGCTGTAAGAGATCCACAATGAGTCACTGCAGGGTGGAATCAAATGCATCACAGGTACATGCCAGCCTTTTTTATTATTATTCTACCAACTGAAAATGCATTATAACATACAGCCCTAGGAAAAAAAAATCAATTTCAAACCACCTACTCCTATAAAAATATATAATTTACCAATCATATATGCCTGCATTTACACAGTTCAAGGAGAGCTAAGGCAGATGCAAGGCAGGAGGATGGGGCAGGAGATAGGTGGAGAGGGATGTCAATATTTCTTCTGTAAGCTTTTTTGGTATTTATAAGTAAGATAATAATTCCAAGTTCAAATTGTCTCAGTACCAAAATGAATAACTTACCATCAAGTTTCAAACAGCAGCTAAAATTTATTTTAGTATTTCAGATATTATCTGAAAAATAATATCATATTAACATTTTCTGATACTTTCACATCTCTTAAAACACTTCTTCAAAGTTAATCTGGAAGTAAAGTACCATAAAATTAATGGCTGGATTTTGCCACCCTTTTCCACTCTTTGGAATATCATTGTATTCCAAAGAGAAAAAATTTGGCTCTGATCAACTAACTCCTAGCATAGTATCAACTTTTCTTCCCTCTTCCAGGGTTCTGTGTATATGCAGCTTTAACAGGAGAGCAGAAAGCAGACACACTTGTGGAAATGAGACATGCACCTTGACCATTCCTCAAAAGTGATTTCTGTAGGTTTTTTTGAAAATAAATGTATACATTTAACATAAATCAATAGCTGCTTTTATGTTGAAAAATTGTTGTTTTTCTTGACGTCACCTATGAAATAGAACAGGACAGTCCAATTGTTCTATCTTTTCTTTCAACTTGTAAACAATGTGGTATTATCACCAGCTTTTTTAGCTTTTATTCTGGTCAACAAGGCGCTGCAGCCTGCCATATAAAGCTGCACACCACATGGCACCATTCAACAGTATATCTAGGTCAGCTTGCATTTTTAATGTGCTCCATTAGCTTTCCCTTGCTCACTGTATCAAGTTTGAACTTCTCCTTCTCACTTTTCAAACCTCTCTATAACTAAGCCAGACAACACACCGGATCCTAAGAGTATTGTAATCACCTTCAACATTTGCTCCACCAAAGACTGAAGTTCTAATCCTATTTCCTTAATTCCATGCTGTTTCCAAACCCAGCATCCCCCAATTTCTCCTTCAAGATCCTTTTCCACAGTACTGCTGGTAAAAAAAAAAAAAAAAAAAAACCAACAAAAAAAAAAACAAACAAGAAAAAAAACAAAAAAAAAAAAAAAAAAACCCAAAAACCCACCAAACCAAACAAACAAAAAAAAGAAAATAAAAGAGGCTACCTAAATAAAAATAAAAAACCCCAATGCTTTACCCAACGTAATTCCTTCCCTCAGTGGTACTTGGGGAATCTGAACAATTTTGACCTTGGCAGCATTCTGCACACACCATGGCTAAACAAACCTACAAGTTAATAAGCATATAAACAGCCTACATACCTACAGTACTGTAAAACTTTTGCAGAATCATATATGCTATAATGGTATTTAGTTACTTCAATGCAACAAAAACCAGTTCCACATGATTCACTTCATTACTTTCCTTCATAAACAGCAGTTAACTCATTTCTTAAAATACATTTATTAATTTTTAAATTAGCTTGTATTCTAACTGCTCTTCCCACAGATGATTTTAAGGTATACATCCCTCCATCGGGGCACAGCCCTTGCCCAGGTAATGAAGTGGTAAAACCACCCTAGATATAGATTACATGTACAAGGCACTCAGTCCATCAGCTCTGACACAAGGAATAGCACCGTGAGGAAGTTTCACAGGAGAGTCAGGGAGATTCAAACAGATCTTGATAAGTGGGGGGTGGAACTGGATGATGGAATGAAAACAGACAGCCACGTTAAACTGAGCGGTACAAATAATGCTTATTTTGCTTCAGATTAAAATGGTAAGGCAAGTTTTAGTAAAGAGA
The DNA here is from genome assembly GCF_023055355.1 of Agelaius tricolor. Lineage (NCBI taxonomy): Eukaryota > Metazoa > Chordata > Aves > Passeriformes > Icteridae > Agelaius > Agelaius tricolor. Next base: position 54,368,215 of record NW_027269261.1, read on the forward strand.
CTGTAAATTCATCTGCTGTCTATTTCATGTAGTAGCAAGAATTTAGTAGTGAAATCCTAAAACACACAAAATGATTGTTACACTGGAAATCTGTCACAATAGTTCACATGTGTATAGTACAAAACAATGTAAAGCATTGCAACAATATGAATATCGTGCCAAAATTATCTGTAATCTTGATCCTCCTATATAAAAAATATGAAAACACTGTATAATTAACTGTTCAAGAAAATCAAAGGAATGACCTAGAAAAACAAGATTTCCCAGTGTCATCCTAATCTAATAAAATTATCTGTCAATATCCCAATTCACTAGGAAACTCCTTCTCACAAGAAGAAATTCTTAAAAAGCAAACTCAAATAATTGAATCTTCAGAGTTAAAAAATTATGTGTTCTGTAAAAGAAATACATGTTCAGTAAAAAGCCCCAGATTCTGCATTATTGTCATTGCTTTTTCCTCTTGGAATCTGCAACACATCAACAGCACTTTTCCCAGCAAAGCACAGCTCTGAACGATGATACACACCTGTCCTTGTCTCCGGGAAAAAAACAGGGGAAATGAAAACCTAAATCACATCTGTCTACCCAATAACTTTCTCATGCTCCTCTCTGCAACTCCCATTCCTCAAACCTAGCATTAGTTTTAACAGGCCAATTCTGAAATTAGGGGAAGCAGCCACGTAGCAGAAATCTGAATCTTTTTCTATATCTGTATTTCATGCTGCTAAAAAAGTATGCTATAAAAAAAAAAAAGGCAAACACATTAACAGTAGCTTTATTAAAAAATAAATACTTGTGGGGTTTTTGTTGTTTTAAGTCCCAATCTGAATGGGAGCATGCTTTCTGTAGCAAGGTGGTGTTGGTTGCTGGAGGGCACGGTTCTGGTCCCACCAGTTGTACAATCAGGTAGAATTTACAGAAGAAAAAGAAATCTGGTCTAACTTGCTCACCCCATCAAGGAGAAACAGCAAACTATTTGCAAATATTCTGAACTGCTCTCTTCCCACCCCTAAACAAAGAGACCACCTGCCTCAACATTTATTTAAAATGTGCAGGTATTTACAAGCAAACTTTGTATTCTGATTGTTAGATGACTTGGTAAATCTGATACTCCCTCCAAGTTCAAATCAGCAGCGTAAACCAAAGGGGCCACACGGAACTGTAAAGGACCCGCCTGATCCGGCAAGCATCACCCCCGTTTACATGTCAACAGGAGGCAGCTGAGCGAGGGAGGATGCTGAGCAGCACACCCAGCCAGACAGCTCAGGCACACCAGACTCAGGCTGCCTGAGTGCACCCACCAGTTAAAATTTAATGAGTAACAGAAGGAAGACTGAGCAAATAAATTCTTTTTCTCTGGTAGAAACTGAAGTCGCTGTGATGTAGTGACTGGTGTTAAATGGTGGGTTCAAACCTTTGAGGAGATGCATATTCCCACCATGAAAGCAGTACCAAATTTTGCCTTCTTGTGACATTTTTATGAAGTCTGGAAAGGGAAAAACCATACTACAGACTGCCTCTTCATAAAAGCAGCAAGGGGAAATATGGATTGCTGCTGCTGCTGGTACCACCACAAAAGCTGGATGGTTCAGTGTTGCAGCAGTTCATTTTAGTATAGTGGCAATCTAAATGGGCATAGGACCACCCAAAGAGGGATACTTATCAATCAGAAAAGCAAACTTAGTTGCCAAGCCTTTACAGTGAGGGTCATGAAGCATTAGAACAAACTGTGAAGCATTGCCCAGACTGTGGGTACCCCATTCCTGGAGGTGTTCAAGGCCAGCTTGGATGGAGCTCTGAGCAACCTCATGTAATTGAAAGGTATTCTGTCCATGACAGGAGGGTTGAAACTAGATGATCTTTAAAGTTCCTTCCAACCCAAACCATTCCATGATTCTTACTTACTTGAGTAAATACCTAACAGTTGCTTTGAATTGCATACACATCTTCTGAAACCTCCACACTGGTACTCTCAGAAAGGCAATGGGAGCTTTAAATTCATATTAAAATCCAAAATGTGGCCACATCCACACCTTGATAACCTAAGCTGCGCAGTACTGGAGAGGAAGGCTGTTAATCACATTTATGTATGTCCAAAATAAAGATGATGTAGGAAGAAAGACAGCAGTTTACATTTTCTTAGCATTAATCCCACTGGTTGCAGGGCACGGGGCCAACCACAGGCCAACGATGTTCAAGGGTGCTGAGGAAGGCACGTTTACCATCTGTGCTCACTCCAGCTTGCCACAGAGTACTTGGGAGCTTTGTAAAATAAATGTTACCACATACCCATGTAAACTGCCTAAGCCTAACCCTGAGGCCATCAGTATTTATTCTGCAAGCACCATGAGATGCTTCATGCTGAAAAGGAACATTAAACATGTATTTATGGCTAGCTTGGATCACTGGCAGAAAAAAGGAAATATCCAAGAAAGTCTGACATGCTGTACACACACAGGGACATTGCCACAGGAGACAGGCCCTCCCAAATGCCTCACCTTGCCTTGTCTTTTCAGAGACCAGAGTAGTGTGGGCATGGGGCACAAGGAGAAGAGAACCAACTCTTATTATGTTATTTATCCAGATAAGCTGGACTTTCTGACAAGTGGGTCTTCTCAGCTAACATAGCTTTTTTCCTCCTATTCTGTGTATCATTTTGTCTTTTCTTCTTCATGCAGGATTGCTATGGAATTGTCCAGACCCACCTCCACAGTACAAGGAGGCATCACAATCTCCAGGAAGCCTGCACTTTTTTCCATCCTCCCAGGGAGCTTTAAAATCTTCTCCATATGGGAAGTGGGACAAAGCTCCACAAGTGGGTGTTGTTTGGAATCACCCTCCATACTCAAGGTGGTTGGATACACTCCTCTACTGCCTGCAACTCTCCGGACAAAGCTGGACCACAATTAGGACTGTATGATGGATGGAAAGGAACTTATGGCCATAAATCTCTTGGTCTATCTCTTAATTAGTATAAAACTAACTGGGGAAAAAACCCCACAAACCACAGAGGTATTTATTGAGACTAAACTTACTAGACATTAAGAACTATTGGTTAAGGAGATGAAATTTGAAAAACATGATCACAGTTTCTTGGTTTTATGTTTTTTTTGACTGTCACAAATAGCATAGCAGTGATACGTACAGGTTGTTCAGAAAGAAACCCGTTGGTGTTGCCGCTACTTAGTTATAAGTACTTTAAAACACTTTGATACATCTGTAAGGGGTCCCTAAAAATACAAAAAGAGCACCTTGTTCCCTGCTATAATGCCATTCTCTACTCTTTGAAAACATCCAGTATGGAGGGCACTCAGGAGACTTCAGCAACCCCAAAACACAACTTTAACAGTGAGTCAAAGAAAAGAGGTTGGAAAATCCTTTTAGTCATCTGAACACCTCAGGTGAAACAAGTCCACAAAGAAATGAAAAACAGAACTGGGGAGACATGCAATCCTAACTCTCCTATGAGTAGCAAAACAGAATTTACTGGAGGTTAATATGAGGATCTATTTTTTCTAAGCTAAAACAAACCCGAAAACTTATTTACAACTCCCAGGTTCCTAGCTAAGTCAACAGCACAAAGACAGATGTAAATGAGGACTCATTTCTCTATATTTTCCCATATACTAAGCACACACAGACAATCCAAGTGTCAACACATCAAGACAGAGATAATTCTGACCCTTGAAAATATTCTCTTCTGAAGAGGATTAATTGGCTTTAAAACAATTTAATTTGGCTTTGAAGATGCAACTGTTATTAGCAACCACCAGATGGCAGGAGCAAAGGCTGCTTACAGTTTTCAACAAAAGAAAGCTGTCTTAAGTAAGGCAAGCATTAGAGGAGAACAATTTTTTATGTCTACTTTTTCTTCTCTTTCAATTGGTTATTTTCTTTTTCTTCCCAAGAAGTATTATTTTATTGCAATCAAACTAATACATTAGAAAAAACAAAAAAGAAAAACGTCTCTTGTGAACATGTCTCTCAATTTTATCTCCTGCCATCTCCATCTCATAGCTCAAGGGTTCTGTTACAGATATTGCAAGAACAACAGTTTCTTTCTAGGTTTGCACAGTCATAACTCACAGTCAGCCACCAAATGTATTCCCTTTGATGTCCTACGCTTCAAACCAGGAAGCTGACACATAGCTACACTGTGTAGCTCAATTTACCCTCGGGATTTGAACTTCTGCTATCTGGGATATGAAAATAAGTAGACTACAGAAGATGCACCAAGATGTGCTGATTGTTGCAATAATGCAGCATCTACAAGGTGGAGGAAAGCAAAACCCCTCCCCTGAAAGTATGAACCTCCCCAGTCTGCCCAACACTCCCCCACCAAAGCAACCCAAAAGACACCTTAATAAACTCGAGTAAAAGTAGTATGTTTTGGAGGAAAAGTATTTTAGTCCTGAGCATACTGGATTCTTAAAACATGTATCCTGTATCAGAGAAAGAACACTTTAAAAATGCAATCCAGCAGCACATACTTTAAAAGACTTAGGAATAGACTCTCTAAACAACTTACAGAGTTACTAAATTATGGAGACAAGGTCATCACTTTATGTTGTGTCATAAAACAAAAAATACGGCTAGTTCCACGAACAATGCTGGAAGCTCCACCATACAGACATATCCACATCAGAAATACCACCCTTGCTGTATTTCTTTGATAGAGCTGTCTCTCCATTATGCTGATTTCTCGATCAAAGAGAAAGCTTTACTCCTGTATTTGTCTTCCGCAAAGGAAACATAAAATCGCTCCTACAGTGAACACATCCATCGGGAATTAGATTCTTTTTCCTCAACCCCAGCAGCACACAGTCCCAGAAAAGAACAGGTGAAGCTCTCTCCTGCTTCAAACCAGTGTGAGATGTAGTTGTGTGGTTAATTCTGCCTCTGTACATAAGCAAACATGCCACTTGCAAAATATGAAAGGCTTTCTTCCCTGCCCCATTTTTAAATGACACCTGCAAATCACTAATCCAGTTGCGATTTATTTCCATATGTCAAATTACAATCTTAACTTGTGCAAAGCAACATAATAGTAATGATTAAGCCAATTACATCACAGCACAGCTTAAAACGACACACAATGGAAGGATTAAAGCTCGCTAGCAAATAAGAAAGTCCTGTTCTTGGTGGAGCTCCCCCACTGTGGGAACAGAAGTGTCTCTTTTCCTGTTGCACAAACTTGTGAGCCTTCTGACATGTAGCTGCTGGACTGCCATTAACAAACTTATTTATATTAATGCAGCACTAAGCTGGGATCACTGCACCTCGGCATTAGCTGCGGAGGGCGGGCTCTGTGGCCAGCGCTGCCAACACGGCTGATGGCGCTCCACAGCTCCACAGACAGGATGGGACACGTGCACCAGGTGATCTCACCAGGCTTAACTGAATGAAGCCTCCCTAACCTACAGTATTTGGGTCAGGCGGATGCTGACAGTAAAAGCTTTAGGGAAAGGGAGGGAGAGCAAACCGAGCGCAGGTATTTAAAAAGTCAGGCATCCTGTTCTCGAGAGAGGGCCAGACACCCTTTGCAGCCCGCATGAAGCGTGTGCTACGCCATTTGACACCATAATTCCAACTGATGCCAATATGCAGCTCCAACAACAATAAAATGTGAGTTAAATCTTTACATAATAACCAACCTTTCACACTAAGATTTTCAATTCTACCTCAGGGATAAAAAGGTTCTAATGGAAATTGAGCATCTGAATCTCTTAGGAGGATTTAAAAAACTCCCACACTACTATTTTTATTTGTTCATTGCCTTGGTCTTTAAATGAGCATTATTCAAAATGGTTAAACATTTTACCTTTTACTTCTGCCCTGGGCACCTTTTTTTTTTTTCTCTCTTTCTTTTTCACATCTTTGTATTCCTCCTATTTTCTCTGCCATCTGCAAACACTGGTCCCATCTGCTAAAATTTAACTTCCTACTCAGCTAAAATAAACACAAAATAAATTGGTACTGTTAGTATTTTACAAATCATCATTAGGCTTTAGTAAGATTAATGGGACTCAAACAGTTTCCAACTTGGAAATACATTCCTGTGTGTTGACTGCAGACTTGGGCAGATACCACTCCATCTATAGAGTAAGAGTGAGCTCTTACTCTACCCTTACTTTCTTGGCAATTATGGTTTTGAAGGACTTATTATATATGTAAGTTTATTCTCATCAGAATTTGAACAAACCAGGCCTAACTGTTAAGCCTGTCCCAGATCACCTATCAGCTGCTCATGATTTGCTACGTGGTCATTCCCCCTACATCTCTACATGCATAACCACACATATATCACAACCCTTCTAAATATTGAAACAAAAGAACCAGTCAAAAGCTGGAAGGTTTTTTTTCTTTAAAAACAAACATGCATTCAAGCACACACACAAATAAATGTGTAAACTGAACTGAACACCATGTGTACCATCTTTGAAAGAGCTGTTACAGCACACCAACAGCTTCCTCCTCCTGGTAAAATTAGTTGCACAGACAGCTGAATGGGTTTACTTCCTTCTAGTCAACCAAAAGAAAGCTTTGGACAGCAATGCAATCAAATCTGTACTTATTTGACATACTTATAATTATCAAACAACAACTTTTTTTTTTAAAACTGATTAAAAATGTGCTTAGATTTTTATGGCCTTTTAAACAGTACTGGTCTCACATATGCACAAAATGAAAACAAGAAGTTCATAATAAATGTAATTTTTACTCTAATAAATGCCTTATGTCCTACATCTTTTGGGGAAGACTGTTTACTTATTAATAAGTTGAGGAGGAGGAAACATTTTTAAGGACTGCTGTTAATGGTTCGCAATTTGCACCTGTTCCATGCTCAAGGAGTAAAGACAGGATTTGGTACTTCAAGGTGCCTTTTCCCTGGGTATTTTGAAAGTTTGACACGATTTCTTTTGTTTTCATTTTATTTTCTAAAATAAGAATTATTTTGTCTAAATCAATATGCATAACTTGTATCAAAAGCATTCTGTAGCTGATTTCTACAAACACTTACGAGGATGATGATCATCATCCAAGACTCAGCCATTCAAGGGGCCAGATCTACATCAGCCAGGTCTTCACTTTGCCAATGATAACTACAGCGAAGCTGAACAATGTTCTGATGTCTCATTCAGCACCTTTTCCTGAGAAACAGTCCCATTTGCTGCCAGTATGCATATTTACCATGAGACTGAGATCATGGAGATTTTAAGAATAACAAATGACATTGTACATTCTTTTAGTAGTCTACAAATATCCTTTTTTAAAAGACACTATTCTTGTATGTATCTACAGGCAACACAGCCTGTCAACAGCTTAAAACTAAGTGGCATCTAAGGATAGGTGGAATGGATGCAGTCAAAAGAAGAGTCATCCCCTGCAGCAAACTGTGCTTCTGCTCCTGCATACAGAGGGGCCCTACAGTGTTTCAAGCTGAGACATATTCTACACCCAAACCCAAAAAAGATAGCTCCCCTCAACAGTCTACAATAGCCCTGGAGGAAAATTCAGGCTAAAAGCAGGTACCAAGGAAATCACTGCATGGTGCAAAGTTTTAACCTTACATCCTTCTCAACTGTTAGGTGGCCAACCGAGTTATCATATCAACTTACTTCTTAATTTATAAAATTACCTATTTTTCATTTAAAAAATTTTGCTTATACACATTCCCTACTGGCACACAAACTCATCTGTTAATGTAACGGAGACACTGGCATTTATTTGTCATTGAGACAGACAGTAAGGAAAGCATGTCAAGGGAGAGAAGGGAAGAAAGTGCTTTTGCAGCATCTCTAAATAGACAGCAAAAATAAATTCTGGGATTAACAAGTTTTGGATGATAATTTAGCTTTCTTTTTGATTGATAAAAAGTACATGACATTCCTAGGCATAGTTAGTTCACTATATAACATAAAGCTACTATTATAAGAGAGTTGGTGATGGTTCTGAAGACCAATCTTAGGAAAAAAGATGCTGCGCAGTCTGGACATTGATGGTCAGAGCTAGCAACAAACTGAATTCAGTTCTGCAAAACAGAAGCTTAGCAACAGAAAACTCTTAAAACTTTTTGTAATAAAAAGGAGTTTCAAAGGATGTCCATCAGGATGACAAGACATAAAAACACCTTGTAAATCTAGCCATGAAAAAAACTCAAAAGCCTCCTCCACAGTGCTTTTTTTTAGCTCTGAGAGTGACTGGCAAAAATAATCATCAGTAATATTTCTTTTTACCCACCTAGTCTGAAGGATTATGGAGATGAGCTCACAAGAGCTGACCCTCCAGGTTTATTAAATATTCAATGAATATTCTGTATGCTTGCTGGGTATTAAATAAAAATCAGAAAATACTGCAGACTACCATATATTATATACTTCAAATAATACCAGAGTAGCTCTGTTTGTTTTCTAATAATTTATTGAAATCACTTTATCACATATCAACATAAAAATGTACAATATAGACACAATGTAAATTCTGGCATCATGAATATTTATGTACTTTTAAAGCTTTTTTTTCCCTGCTGGTTAATTTTGCTTATTGTATTCCAATAAAACCTGGAGAACTTATTCAATATTTTCTTGCTTTTCCTTTTTACCTTAATAGTAACAGCACTGCTATTTTTCCACCTGCAGTAGCATCACAGCATATGGGCCTTCAGCCGCAGGAAACTCTTAACTGTCATGATTTAGCCTACTGCTCCTACAATCTCCATTTTCCCTTCCCCATCCACTCTTCCTGGCTAAATGGTTATAGCCTACACACAATCTGCCCTGATTAAAATAATCTGCTATTAGTGCTCAGTTAAAACAGTGGTCATCACCACAATGCTCACTGGCCAAAGAAACTTGAGCACTAGGTAGGACACAGCCCATCCATGTAGCTGGGTGGGTCTGAAGTCGTCTCTCCAACACACACGGCCCGCCACACGTTGATCTACAATTGAACACAGGGTGATGCAGCTGTTCAATGCACTACTTCCTACTCAAAATGCTCTGTGAAAAAGGGCCTGAACAAAGTGGCTTACTCAGCAGACTGCCAAGCAGACAACAAGTACAATTTCTGAGTTGCAAATCTATGGAACAAGAATAAACTCAGCGTTTGGGCAAGTCCAATCTTAAAGACTACTGCTAAGCCGACCTTACATGGGTCCACGTGGGTTTCTGCAAGTAAAACTTGCTCACAGGTTTTATACCAAGAAAAGGATTAAGACAGCTTGTGTGCCATTCTCAAATTATCACACACAAGGGAAAGTTTCTGAATTGATGGATGTAAGTCACAGGACCCTCAATTCTCAGGTTGAAAATTGTCATTTTCTATGTCATCACATCCAACAATTCATATTGCTGGGTCCTATATAACAAAACTGCACCAAACTACACACCTTGTGTCCAAATGTAGCATCCTCGGAGGCCAAGACTTCAACCTGAAATTATAAGGAGAAAGATAATTTCAAATTTAGCCACCACCAAGAACCTCTCTCTCCTGAGCACAGTTCAGGCAAAGAATTGATCTGTAAATGAAGGTGTCAGTCTGGATCAACCCTAGGAAACCTGCACATGATAGGATGTGCAAAACTAACAGCTGACAATAGAAATCCTGGAGTGAAGAAACTTAGAGAGCATCCCTCACGACACGAACAAGGTTTCTCCACCTGAATGACATAAAGAATAATTGCCAGTGTCCCAGAATTTACTGTACTACAGCTGGAACATTTTTCTCCATACAGAATTTTGACTACGCCAAAAAGCTGCCTGAGCACAACCAGAATGATCTGCAATGGTAAGTCCCTGCAAAAAAAAAAAAAAAAAAAAAAGCTGGAAACCCCTGACCTCTTTCCCTCCTGTTACCCTCTCAGCAGGCTGGGTACTTCTGTACCAGCACAAGTGGAACAGCAACAAGGAGAAACTCTGCAGCCAAGGTCTTGGCTGCGGGCTCCTGTCCTGTCTTGCAAGAGACAACTGTTTGAAAACTAGAATTTGGGGAACACAAGCTCCCCAGGCAAAGGCTGAGACCAACTGGCTGAGAGATACAGTGAGTGTTTGAAAGTCTGAGAAAAACAAGCTGTCAGGTCATTGAGTGGTGCCCCAGATGAAAGCCCTTGCTTTGGCCATACACTGGTTGCCACACTGGTGGCAAAGCCCTTGCTGGTTGCCACAAACTGCCCAGCTCTAGAGTTGATACACGTTACACTGCAACAACAGGAACAGCCGTAGGAAAGCAAGCACACTGATTTTTCATTAGACTCCTTAAAAATGCTTCACACTTCGGCACCTTTCACCTGAGAATCTCGGTCTTTTATGAATTCTAATTAATTAAGCTTCCCAATACACCAGTGAAGTCGGAAATGTCATCATCCCAATATAGAGAGAGAAGAGTGAGGCAGAAAGAGATTGAATAGTTTTTTAGTAGTTATGTGCCAAGCCAGGGACACACTCATGGAAAGAATCCCAGATCTCTCCTCTCAGGCTCACAGTTTAACAACTAGGAAATTCTCTGTTTCTCTGATTTACATCGTATTTAGAATGCCTACTGCTGCATTATAATTTATACAACTAGTATAACTAATGCATCTAATCTCCAGTTTAACTTAAGAAGAGTGAAGGATTTAAAGCAAATCAAAAGGGAAAAAATGAATGTGAAGTTTCACCCTGAAGCATGTTATAATGCCAGAGTTATAAACCCCTGAACAAGAGGGTTTATAATGGAAAGGCTGATAAACTAACAATGATGGGAGCACTTAAATATATTTATGTCATGATCTAGCAACATATGGTATTTCTTCATCTCTAAATTAAAAAAGGGAGGAGAAAAAAAAAAAGTGGGAGGGAGATAAAGTATTCATAGGAACTAGGAATAAATGAAGAAAATGAACCTGGAGTTACCCAATTGTGACCTGTCCAGCTAATTAGGAATGACAGTAAGAGGCTACAAAATAGCATCTCATTCAATAGGAGGCAGGGAAAAAAATCCAAGTAAATAAAATCAATCTAAAATGATATGATACATATTAGCTCCTTATATTAAGCTTCTAATCCTTTAGGCACTTTATAAATATTAAACAATCAGTCCTGGTGAGACTGATAAATATCCATAATATATTTTACAGATGAAGAAACAGAGGGTTAAGTGACTTGCCCAGGGCCAGAAAGAATAATCAGCCACTGGATTGGAAATAACTGTATGACTGCTTGTCACAATACAGTGCCCTGCTCAGACGCTCAGGTGGCTTCTGAAAAAGAGTCATTCCACTATCAGAAGCATCCTGGTTAGGGGTTAGGGTTAGGGTTAATGTGGTACACATCTGAAGTGTCAATGCTCATTTTCACTAGGCTTATTGTTTTGGTACAGCATCTGGTTAGCACCACTAGATAGACCCCAAAAACTTTTCAAACTTACTCAGTTTTCTCCATCCAGAATTATGTAGTCATATATCCCAGACGCTATCTCCAGTCCCATTAATCGTAGAATCATAAAGGTTGGAAAAGAGCTCCAAGATCATCAAGTCCAACCTTTGATGGAACACAAGTGCCATGTCTGTTTGTTTCTTGAAGACTTCCAGGAATAGTGATTCCACCAGCTCCCTGAGCAGCCCATTCCAATACCTGACCATCCTTTCAGTGAAGAAATTTTTCATGATGTCCGACTTGAACTTCCTCTGGCAGAGCTTAAGGCTATATCCTTCTGTCCTGTCACTTGCTGCCTGGGAGAAGAGGCTGATCCCCACGTGGGAACACCCTCAGTTGTTGTACCTTTCAGGTAGTTGCAGAGAGTGGATGCTCATTACTGTGCTACACTTCTATTGCGGAGATTCATTAGAGAAAAACGAAGCCTTCTTTGCGCCACAGGGTCCTTCTCTGACTTCCTCCTTGAATCCATCAGAGATGCTGAAGCCTTGCCAGCCCCAGGACATTGTGTCTCCCTTTCCCTGCTGTCCCTTCCTCTTCCCTCTCCTTCCCAAGGGTCCCAGCTGGGTGGACAGCCCCTGTCCAGGGCTGCCTGTCCTGGCAACATGGATGGGATAGCATGGAAACCCTGCACCAACCCAGCACAGACCAGGCAGAGTTTTAGTTTGGGCTCTGCACTGCACTTCATCTGCAGAGAGGCCACCTCACATGCCAGGACCCCCAGTGCAGAGCACAGGCATATTGTCAGCACCTGGGCTCTGCTGAGGAAGCTCCTGCTCAGGGCCAAGAGAATGCTCCCAACTGCCACAGCTTCAAAACACATTAATTAACACAATGACCAACACATGTGCAAAACTCAATCGTATTTTCACCAAGAAACTGAGAAGAAGAACAAACTGTGACATCAAAGAGTAAAACAGACATTTAAGCTAGTTTAAAACACTCTTTAGTCTCTTTCACAGATAGAAATATTTTCTTTTATGCTTAGAAACATAAGGCTCACAGAGACAGTAAAATGGTTTGGAGTGAAGATAGATAACAATTCTAATTAAGAATGTTATTGAACAGGTCTGATAAAGCTGCTTCTACTTTTCCAAGAATGATCACCCCACTTCTGTGATAAATAATTGTCCTCACCTTGCAGATGATACAATGAAACATTCTCTGTATTCTTTGTTACTACTGTGTTTAACAGTGCACTACTGCCTTAGTCCTTTCATTTGGATTTTCACCTCCTTGTATAAAGGACAGTTAAGCTAAGTAAGAGACAAGTAACTGCTGACACCATAAGATACACAACATAAAGGACTAAAACAAGATGTGGGACTACATGAGGTTTTCCTCATGCTGAGCTTCCAAAAAAACCCCACAAAACCAAAATGAAACAAACCAACCAAACAAACAAACCCAAAATAAAAACAACCAAACCAAAACAAAAACAACAAAAACCCCAAAATGCACTACAACCCAGGCTGAGTGGACTCCCCTCTAGTGGGAATGCTCGTGTACTTCAATCAGCACCCACATCACCCCAGCAAAAGAGAATATTACCATAAGAATCAGGCAAGCACCATCTTTCTCTTAATTGCCTTCAGAATATATCCCTTCCATTCTAATACATAAAAAAATAAACAAGACATTCAGTATTGCTTTAAGATAATCTGATGTTAATTAAGAACTTCCCATTATATACCTATTTGTGGCAGCTAAACTTTTTTTATTTTAGTTGACTGTTCTGAGTGTGTACACATGTAAATATCTTGGGTAGGTGGAGTGTTTTTCTTTTACAGTGAAAAATTCACTGCATCACTAAAAAATGCAGACTTGATTCTTAAATGAAGCACTGTTGATTTCATGTACATATTTATATCTGTATCAGATACAGCAGCTTTCCCCTAGGCACTGCCCTGAATTTTTGCTCCAGTCTACACTTCCTGCTCCTTCAAAACACAGTGCTACAGTTGAATGCTGTTAGCCCCCTATTTAATTTCTGTGTAAAAGCAGTTTTTGGTCACTGTTCTTTGGTCAGTTTTTTCCCAGATTATCTAAAGAATGAAACAGCCTTTTTGCTCCTAATTGCACAGTGTCCTGCAATTCAGGGCTAGAAGACTATTGCAAGTGGTAATGGGTAAATGAAGGGGTAGTATTCTAGGGAGTGTGTGTATCAACCATACACTGTGGATCAGTTACACGAGACACAATCAGTGGTCTAAGCAGGAGTGTCCCACAGCTGAAGCATGCCTGTCCTGCCTGGGCAGCTGACCTTCCTACAGCCTGCTCCCACTGCTGCCCTCAGTCTGAGCACGGCCTTCTGGGGCTGCCCAGGATGGGCTCCAGAAACCTCCCCAGTGCCTGGCAAGGTGAGCTTCCCGCCTCCCTGCACAACTTACATGGACTCCAAAAATGGACAGCTATGGCCCAGACCACTAGTGCTTATGTAGTATTCTATGATTAAATGGTCAAATAGAACCGCATTTAGTATTTTTTTGTAAGATGAAAGAATTCATAAATGTCATGTCAGCCAGAAGGACCTAATGAGTAACGTGTGGAGTACCCTGAAACAAGATGGTGTGTAGCCTTGAGTCTCTTTTTGTCAGAAGTAATGAAACTTTGTCAGTAGTTCTATTTTGCTTCTCAATAAATGACTCATCCAGACCCAGTTCAACAAAGAATATTGCATCGCGACCAAGAGACTTACCGTAAATTACACACAGTCATTTTTACCTCCCTGTCAAAGAGAAAAGGAGTTGAAACATACATAGAACCCTTGAGGCGCAATGCTGAACATGGCCTTTCTTGAACAAAGTTGTACAACCTAGTGATCAGATGACACAAAGAATTATTATAATTTGTTCTTCTTCAAAGCCATATTCAGCATTGCTTCAGTCCTCAGCTCAGCCCAAGTCCTTCTTGGCTCATCAACACATTGTTTGAGATAGGATTAGGTGAAACTAAGCAAGAGTCATGAGAAGTGGAAACCATTAAGAGGAGGAATTACAGCCACACTTAATGCCCAGACTGTTATCCAAACAATGGAATACCAAGTACACAAGGACAAAATAACTAACTCACAAAAGACAGGTTAAAAAAGCCCTCTCCATCTTGTTTGGGGGAATCTGAAAATAAGCACTAATAATAATTTCTGATGTATGCTGATTCCCATGTAATACCCTGTTAACATTCATGCTGAGAAGGATCATCGATCTACATTTAACTACCTAGGCAAAACTTCCAATGCAGCACACACTTAATGCTGCTCTGAGACTGGGGCTAGAGCTCCTCGGAGTTCACCCAATGGAGCCACTATTTGCAGCTGGCAGGTGAGGGGGTTACAGATACTCTGGCAAGGGATGCAGTAGACTGGAGCAGCTCTGATCAAGACAAAATATTTTATATGGGCACTTACAGTTTCTGTGGTTCACACATGAGAATTTGCCCAGCTGGCTGCAAATTTTATAGGCTTTCTATTGTCATTTGTTTGACATTATTATTCTAGGAAAATTATAGCACAGGGCTTCTCTGATACCTAGAGGGTTTTCACCAACTGCCTGCTTACTAAAAAGGCATGCCTCTGGCTCTTCTAAAATATGCTCAAAACAAAACAAATGTGTAAGTTAATACTTGCATTTTGCAATACTTTTGTTTTCCCTGTTCAGTAACGATCAATCAGTTTAGAAAGAACTCTTTTCCCTGTGATAACAAACTCTAAAAAGAACGAGGAAAGACAGGTGCATCCTCTTGTATTACTACTGCCAAATCACCTTCTTGCTGTTGGGGTGCATGACTTGCTCAATCGTGCCAAGAAAAAAACACATCAGAGTGTCCAATTCAAACTGCGTGGTCTTGTACCCATTTTGCCCTCTGACTTATGCAGGACTTAGTGGTGACTTTTGCCACTCCTGGGGAGGGAGAGGCTCTGTAGCTCCAACAACTCAGTGGGTCTCATTAGCCCAGGTGCAGAGCAATGCACATGTAACTCCAATTACTATTTTCACCAATCTTCCTCAGCTGCCTATAGAAAATAGCATGGATAGCATGGAACACGGAGGATGCTGTAGTGCTTGGTGCACATACACCCTCATAATCCTTTTCTAGCGTAGATTTTCAGCTTTTAAGGCTTTCCCATCAGCCCACCCACCCACACACCGCCAGTTCTGAACACGTCTTTTAAATGAAGGTGATAGGAAGTTAATCCAGTTTTCATTTTTCAAAGTCTTTTGTTTATTTTAAAGATGAATATGGCTATAGTCATTAATATCTTTATGAAATCCAGTTTAACTAGCTTTAACATCTCTTCCCTTTGCCATCCTTTTAAAGTAATTAGGATTCAGTAATTGTGGCAAATAACTGTCCTTCTCATTTGAGCAGGGACAAACCTACGTGACACACACTAGTTTCTGGCAGTTTTCAAGGATTTACTGAGGGTGTACACAGCTTTAAATGCACACTGAACTGTGATAATAAACTTTGGTAATTGCAACAACCCTTCCTTCCCTTTTTCCTCTGCTACTTGCCACCAGTTTTATTTATTTTTAATTGCAATCATGCATGTACTTCAGGCTAGGTTTCAGATCTGTAGCAAGTGAGTATTGGGCATGTTTCCTGGGCAATCCTTGAATAAATACACCAAAGACATACCTTTGTTATGACCCTGAATCTATGCCTGAAATAAAGGTGTGACAGTCACATAGTATAAATCTCATGAATTAAGGATAGATCAGCTGAAATTTCCTCACTCTCTATACAAAGGCAGTTGAGACTACTTACTCAGGCCTTTCAGTTAAGTAAATGCTATTGCCTCACAGTTTGACCTATGTAAAAACTGGAAACCATGTGACCCAGTTCACGGTAATTATTCATTAAATCTGGCATCCCCTTTTTCTTAGGCTTTCTCTTTCATTTATTGCTTCTTCTTTGTAGTATCAGTCATTTATCTCTTAGCTCACTGGGTCTAGCAATAATAAAGATCAACGTTCTAATTTTTGAAGCCACAACTTTTAGGTTGAAAAATACAAAATAAGTACAAAATGATCCCTCTTTAAATGATAGAGTAACTTTGTGTGCTACTTTGTGCTAAAAAGGTTTGAAAAGATGTTTCAAGAAACTATTCCACAGTTCAAATTGCTTATTAATTCTCCTCATTCTCCTTATTAGCATGTACAGACAACACAGTGGCTCAAGGACACAGCTCACTAAAGCAGCTCTGTTCTTGGTCAGCCGTTGTTTGAGATAAAACACAATGATGCATCATATTCTTAAAACCTGGTTAGCGGAACAGACTTGTCCTGCTTATATTTTTCAAGTTTTTCTTAAATGTCAGTGCTTTTGGGGAAGCTGGTTTACAACAATTTAAAAAAATATCATTCACATCTTCAGCATTGAGTCCAACATACATTGCTGAATTTGCTATTCACCGACCTGCTGGTTTAGTCTCCCTTCGCAAATATTTTGCAAAATCCTGAGGACAAGGTCAAGAGAAGAAAACATTAGTTAACCAGAAGTAATAACAATCAGCCTTGTGAGATATAATACTTACAACAGAATTAGACATATCAGGAGTACCTCAGGAGAAAAAAAATGGGGCTATGGGGCAATTTCTGTAATGTCAAGAAGACAGAAAAGTACAAAAATATTTAGGTTTGTACCAGGAAACAAACATTACAATTCCCAGAGAAACGGACATTTGAGATTGTGTAGATCTCTGCTCAGTGCACCCTCACTGAAGGGGAATCTGTGAGCACCTTCCCATCCCTTACAACTCTGTCACACCTTACTGCTCCATAGGTCCCTTATCAATAGTGGATCATCAGTAAATCCATGGCAGTAACATGCTCATCTGCTCTTGTCATTAGGAGATGAAATAGGCAAGATATATATAAACACACATATACCCATGCACGTTTTCCCTCTGTAAGCATATATTCGAATTCTTTTCTATTTTCCTGTCATACTGTTTTTCATATATATATATGCAAAAGATGTGTAACATGCAATTAGTTCTTTCACACCAGAACACTGCATGAAACAGAGTAACTGCACTAAAAATGCTTTTGATATTTATTTGTTTGACAGTGTAGAGATCAAAATGACTGTTGTACGTAACCCAAAATCTCAGAGCAGTTGCTGTTTAATTTCCCTTAAGAAAGGAGTGGTAGGTATCATAAAAACAAAATTCCAACCTCATGCATTCTAATATGTGGGAAATCCTGAAAAACTGTCATTATTACATGTGACATAAGCAGTAACAATTACTGCCACCAGTAAGTCTTTTATTTAGGTATTGTGACTGCATATTTTCTAATCCATTTGTATTTTTCGCTCTCTTGTTCCAACACTGTGGTTTCATTTTGATTTCCCTCTTTCAAAACTGAGCAACATAACACCTTGCCTGCAAAGGGTCTCTACAGCTCTTGCCTTTGAGGGCTACCACGCTGTGGGACTGCAGGGGAACCACTATGGTTGGTGGATTAACTGCTTTAAAAATTATGGAAAACCTCAAAGAAGGGTTAAATGTTGCTGTTCTCTACTAGCAGGGCTGGAGCTTCCCACTGCCACAGCTCAGTGACCCAAGGGCCCATCTGAGCAGCCCCAACAGCCCTATCCACACAAACCTGGGTTCCTCAGCCTAAATACAAGATGCCATCCACCAGCAACTAGGGGGTGGTAATGAACAGCTGCATTGCCATATGCGTCTAAATATTTCAGAAACTTCCAGAAAGGCATGTTTTAAAGCCACCTTCACCAGCAGGAAGGGGTTTTGCTGCTTAAGGCTGCAGCTGGAGAGTACTCCTCTGTCCCCTTTACCTACATCTCTACATAATTACTGCACATCGCACCTGCAAAAGTGAAAACAAACACAGTTCCAGATAAAATGCATGTCTTAACAATCTTGTCTAAAAGAAGTTAAACACTTTGCAGTGAAAACTGAAGATAAGTGACCAAGGACAAAATCTTTACAGAAACAAAGCTTCAACTCTACACCATTCTGTCAGCAGCTTTCTTATTTAATTGAGCCTGTATACAACCAACATCAAAGATACAAAGCTATTTTGTGCTGAAACTATTGGAAGCATGTTAGGAAGAGGTGGCAAACAGAAAGGATCTGTCAAAGGTAACAGATGTATCAAGGGCACCAAGCACTGTGAAGAAGGCGGTAATTATCTATGCTGAAAAAGAAAAGGTGTTTGAAAAACAGAAACTGTTTTCAAGAGATTCAACATATTCCTATTGTGCTCAGGAGAAAAAGATTCCTGCACCTTAGAGAACATTATTTTGAGTATGTGGGTTAAAAAGAATTTTTAGGTGAGTTTAAACACAATGTAGGGAGCACTCTGTTTCAGAAAAAGGATTTTAATTTCAAAACCTTTACTGTGTCTCACAATCAATTGCAATTGTAAATTGCATTCTTTATTCCTACTTTTAATGGAATGGGTAACTTACACAACCTAGCAAAATCTCAAAAATAACAGGAAAAGAAGAACACCTTTTTGAGCACCTTTTTGTAATTTAGCACCACTTCCCACAGTACTTTCAACTCCCACCCTACAAGAACTGTTGCATTTTTCTTCTTGCTTTATCTGAAAAAAACTGGTGCTTTTTAAAAAAACACCAGATCACACCATGGCAAAATTTATCACCATAAGATCTATCCTACATACGTCTTATGTACTTCTATACTTATTTTCTAGATTGTGTATGGTACTACTTGCTCACAACCTAATTCTGAGTCAGAAAAAACAGATTCTTTATTATAGCTGTGCTTCCTCTCTCCACATTCCCTTGTAGGACCGGTAAATTGGGACTTTCTAAAGCATGATTTTGAGAAAAATGATCAGTTAACATAAAAATGACCCTTTTCATCTTCAACAGGAAAAAAAATCAGAACAGATCCAAAAGGAGATGAGCAACACTTAAAAGCAAGGAAAGCCTATGCTTTTATACAAAAAGGGCTGAAACATATTTTTCTGAAGATGATTAAAACATACTAAATGCATGTCTGATATTGCACACTCAGCTAAATTAATGTTGCCATAGGAGTGTGCTATGATTAACAAGAGAACCACGGTGCTCCATGAAACTGTAAATTACGTGCGGAAGGGATAAAGGCAATTGCCAGCAGAATGTAACACACTCTCAAAATTTGGCTCCTAATTTCCCAAGTAGATCAAAGGCTCTTCCTGATGTCCCCTTCTCCCATATATCATGCCATTTACAAAGAGTGGCTAATGCTGACAACATCTGGGCAACTCATGAGGGCATCAGGTGGGTAATGTCAGATCCAGTGTATGGGTTTAGAATGGATGGTTTGCACAACAAACTATCCACACACCTGCCAAGTAACTCTGCAGTAGGAATTCATTGGGCAGTATTCTATGTTTCCATCTTTAACTTGAAAAGGTAAATCTGTGGGACAAGACTCAGCTGAAATACTTGATTTTTGCCAATGACATGCGCTTTTCTTTTGAATTATCTTAGGACGAGTCCCCGTCGCCTTCACACGTGGTACGATTGATAAATACTCTGACTGGATTAAATGCTTTAAAAATTATTCAGATGTCACAGCTGGCAAGTTTTTGACCCTTATGGTATCAAGATTTAAGAGTTGACTGGGAAAGAACAAGTGCTCCAGTCAGTGCCATAACTCCTCCACACTCCTCCAGCTCACAATAGCCATACAATTCCTCAGAACTGAATGAAAAACCGTCTCTCACATCTAGCCCAGCTTTACACTGATCATTTCAATGGGGTAGGCAAAAATACCAGCATTCCTAGGAATCACTTCAGTCCTAAGTAGGGTGCATAATAATAAAAGCTTAGAACAACCAACAAAGCGTTTGCATTTTTTTTCCATTTTACTTGAGTTCTCTAGACATTGTACTGAAGAAAAGTGAGCACAAGCCCTGAAAACACGTCCTCCAAAAACACACGTTCCATAACTGACATGCACAAAGCCCCAATCTGCATACAGGAATCAAACCAATTAGGTTTCTCAAAAGCTTGAACTACTTATACAGATCGGGACTTTTGCTAACCCAGGCAAATGCACATCACATAATTTTGCTGACCACTTAAGCATTTCACTTTTTTGTTATGGCCACAAACAAACAAACACAGTAATTTAAGTCCAAATTCTTCTCAAAGTTACTGCTAGCAAATAGTGGCTCACTTATAAAAGCCTGATTAATTGCAGAATCTTGGCTTCAGAATTCAATTACATGTTAGAATATTAAACATTCTAGAGTCTATAAACAATGACTATGAAACTGTTTATAGCATTTTTAACTATTTTATTTGCAATATGAACTGTAAATGCTCTCCCCCGTCCCCCATGTTTCTTCTCATTTGTTTGCTGCAGTTTCTTCATGCAAACAGAACAAGAACAACATTGAGGGAAAGTGGAGAGGAGAAGGGATGTGGCAGGCTATTGACACGCCACCTCCTCACAAACTCTGATTCTTCACTCTGCTTTATGCCTGCTCTGTGAGTTGTATTCTGGGTCTACAAGGGTGCTTCTGGATAATTACAGGATACAAGCTAGCATTTTTTTTTCCCAGCCTGTCTCAGTTTCAAAGTAAACCTCCTCTTCATTCTTTTATTGTTATTCAAAGTGAAAAAGCAAAACAAATCAATTGCTAACAGCCTTGTGCAGGTTTCCAAACTTAGCATTTCTGTATGACAGTGTGCGTTTAAGGTAATATTCAATGTAGCAGCACATCTTCAGGCATGAAAACCTGGTATAAATCCTCAACTTCAATGACTGCTTTTGTAAAGATTTCTTCTTTACGCACATATATATATTCATATATACAGAAATATATGTATATGTATTTTACAAGCACCCCAATAAAGATTTTCTTTACAACTTTTCCTGAAGAACTAAATCCCACCAGTCACCCTGTTTTCCAATTAGGTTATATCTGCACCAATTGTAACACTAAGCTGGCAATCACAGAGACTACTTTTTATACTTATTTTAAGCTCATTTTACTCAGAATGTAAAGAAAGACCTGAACTACAATTTCAAAGGTGAAAGGCTAGAGTTTTAATTTCTGAACTGTGCAGTCCTGGCAGGGCTTTTCAACACTTTCATGTTTTGTGGAGTCCATTTTATTTCCATATTCATTTCTACTAAGGCTGTGCTTTTCCCTTGGCATAAAGAATGTGTAACTGTATTTACAAGGAAGCTAGTCACGGACAGGTTTTGCTGCAGCTCATTTGTTATGTCTCACTCTGAGTTTACAAACAGCTGTCCCATGCATCTCCGCTGGATACAATTTTAGTCTAGACAGGGGAAATCCAAGCTACTACTGCCCAAACAACATAAACACAGGAAGATTTTCAATCAATCATTTCATTAATAGAAACACGTCTAATAATATAAGGGGAGGGTGTTTTGGAAGAAAGCCCATTTTAGAGCCTGAAACAGCATAATTGTGTGGTATTGTTCTTGTGCTAGGCAGGGCTATGGAACGACACTCTCACAAACCAGATTTTGGTGCTGTGGTACATTTCAAGAAAATAAGCCTTGTTTCTCCAACACAAGTGGCTTTCAAGACCACTAACAACTTTGAAATAAATGGTAAACAGACTAAGAAAGACTTGCACAGCACTGGCATTCATCTCTGCTTTGATACAATCAGGTCAGTGCCCACACAACTGTATTTCTAGCAAGACCATTATTTCTGGTTTTCTTCAAGCTGTTTTACCTGGGAAACAGCATTAAACCTAGCAACTACTAACATACTAATACCTTTCTCCTGTTCTCATCTGTGCCAGCCTGTGGTCCGTCCTTAGTCATATAAATGTCTAGAAATAAGCTGCCTGGAATGCAGCTATTCTTATGTTGTTACATTTCTTAGAGAAAACCACTGCAGTCTCCCTTGTTATGTTCGGAACATCTGCACACTAACTTGTCAAAAAAAAAAAAAATCAAAATGAAGACCATTAAAATGCTTTTCCCCCAAGAGGAGGAAGGGGAAGAAGCTATTCTTTGGCCCATGTTTTATTTTTTATTCCTGAGTAATAGCTGTCCCTTCATCAAGAGGCTCAGTTTACTATCCTGATCTCAGATCAACTTTTACCAGTGGGTGTCAGTGTAACAGTGTAATGATATAATGGGGGGAGGACAGGGAGAAATGCATGAAAAAATAACGCTTAAGTTTTATTTTTAGATGCTACATTTATATTAAAAGTAAAGAAAGAAAGTGTTTCTTTTCAAAACCGATTTCACTGCAGATTTATTCTGCAAAGATTCTCCAACTGTTTGAGCCAAGTAATTAATTTCAATTTTTGTTTTCCAAGTCTATGTATCTTTTGTGTGGGTACACACATGCACACAAACACGGGCATACAGTACATATTCGGTATATAAACCTTTTTTCAATGTTTTGACAAAGTGAGACTGTCTCTTTAATTCGAATTTCACAGTGAACAGTTAAGAGGCTCTGTGGACCCCAACTTATTAACCTGTGCCAATTTAACTAGTATTACTCAAGAGGTTTGAAAACCTAAAAATAGGTGTTAATCTGTGCAGACTGACAGCAACTAATCAGTACCCGCCCTGCCACAACTTCTGTCCCTCCTACTCCTTGAAGGGGGGCAAGTACGGCACATGGGGAGGCAAGAAAAGGACGGTCCCCATGGTGTGGTTTTTGTGTGTGTGTGTGTGTGTTTTGTTTGTTTATTTCTGCTTGTCTTTTCTGAAAGGAAAAAGACCCACCAAGTGTTAATTTAGTAGAGCTCGGCTTGAAAACTTGTTTCCGTACTAGCAAGCAATGGCTTCCTGAAATCAAAAACTGCGTGAACGTCTACCAAATCATTCTGCTGAAGCGATAAACCCCTTTCGTTTTACATACCTTAAAAATAAACATGCTTTTAAAATCCAGTTGCCTTAGCTCCAAGTCTAGTTAGACGCCATTTCAAATTTTAAACGTGCAACTTTGTATTTTCAAAAGCTGTAACATTAATTAATAACCTAGTTCGGAATCTCTCTTCACCAAAGCACGAAGGTACGTGCCTGTGCCTACGCAGGTACGTCCTCCTCTTCCCTTGCTCGCTTCCCGACCATAAGCCTGGCACTCCCGTGCCATGAAGACAACCCTGAGCTGTGTGCTCACATCCCCTTTATTCAACACAAGAAAAATTAAATGCTGCGTGAAAAGCAGCCCAAGTTGTGGCTTGCAGCTGGAACCAGACACTACAAAAGGGAGTTAAAATAAAGAGCCGGCCGGGACAGGCCGATAACTGAACTGTCAAATTAAAAATATGCACCGATCTAGGTTAGGTCTTTCCGTATATAACTCGTCCTGCCCGGGATATGCCGGGCTGTTAAAAGGAAAGACCTATCCTTCCGAGCGAGTCACTGCGGGGCAGATTTGCGGGAAGTACCAAAATACCGTACAACAACTCTACTGCAGCCATTGTTAGCAGAAGGAAGTAAACAACCCTGGGCTAGGGCGCTTGTGCGTGGCTGGAACGGGGAGAGAACAGAGGAGCCCCCGCCGGGCCGGGCCGGGCGGGCTCGCAAATGGCGGCGCCAATGGCGGCCCGCGCGCCCCTCCCCCGGACCTGTTTTTGTGCGCGCTTGCCCCCCCCGGTCCCATCCCCCGGCCCCTCGCAGCCATCAGCCGCTCGTCCCAATTACGCTGAACGAGTCGCAACTCATCCAGGCTGAAAGTTATATATAAAAAGAGAGCGGGCGAAGCGTGGGGAAAGAGGTCGGGAGGGACGAGGGGGAGGGAAAGCGGACAAGAGCAGCTGAGAGTGGCGGCCGGCGAGGGCACGGCAAGGGGCGCTGCCGCTGGACATGCGACCTTTTATTTTGGGCTCTCTCCCGGGTCAGCAGAAACTTCCCCCCGTCTGTGTTTCTCCCTCTCTCCCATTCCTCTCAGGAAAAGATCAGTATCTTGGGAGCTCATCCCTTTAATACACGTCCTAAACAAAATAAAAATGGGCAAAAATATCCCCAATGGCCAAGTACACCCCGGCCGCCCGAAGGCGCTCGGCCCCGTGTACAGGGGCGGGGGCAGGGCCGGCCTGTGAGGAGCGGGTCCTCTCTCTCTCCCCGAGTTCCAAAGTTTCCCTATTTAGGTCGCCTCGAGCTTTCGCTGCTCTTTGAGCCACTCCGAGGAATTAAACAAGGGCCACTAATAGGCGGGGGCTGGGGGAAGGAGGGCGGCCTTGGGCAAGGAGCAGCCGCCTGCCATTCGCCTCGGCCCCTCGCTCTTGCCCTCACTCGCCATCCTCCTCCCTCCCCGTCGTGTGTGTGGGTTCACAAAGGCACATCTGTGCGTGTCGGAGGGCCGGCCTGACGTGTTCTCCGCTCGCAGCAGCTGCGGTTTCTGAGGAAACAAGGCTGATTTTCTAGTCAGGCTGGAAGGGCTTTTTCCCGCTTCCCCCCCCTTTCCAAGCGCCTACGTGCGGGGGAGGGGGAGCGGGAGCGGCGGGGGGAGGAGAGGAGCAAGAGAGCCGAGCCGAGCCCGCGCCGCAGCGGAGCCGCCGGGGGAGGGGCCGCGCGGGGCCTGCCGGGAATGTGCTGGGAATGGTTCGGCGTTCCCAGGGCGGCTCTCGGTGTCGCAATCCCGCTCTCTCCTTCTCTCTCCGCGCTCTTGGCTTGTTTTCTTTAAGGCTACAACCTTTGTAGTCGGCGGCTGTTGCGCGAGGGTTCGGGATCGTCAAGGGGCGCTTCGCACCGTTTGCCAAAAATCCCTTTTAATCCTGCCAACTTGGGGGAGGGGGAACGGGAAAAAGAAAAAGCTCTGCTCAACTAAGTCCTCGCAGTCTCAGTGTTGCGGGGCGGGTTTTCACGCTCTCCGCTTCGACTTCCCCGGCTCCTCGGCAAGGGAAGGGGTTAATCCGAACCACTCCAGCTCTTTAAACCGGCTGCAGATCTGCGGTGCGATAGCGTCCGAGCAGGGGCTCGTCCTTCCCTCTCCCTCACACTGCCCGAGTCCCCGCTCAAAAGCCCGGCCCTGGCAACCAACACAAACAGATAATTGCCGTGCCCATGAACGATGGGCTCCGGCGTGACACGCAGCCCGGCCCGGCAGCGGGGGAGGAGAGGAGCGGAGGGATGGGGGGCAGCCAGCGAGAGGCCCGCGATGGGAGGCAGCGACCGCCGCCCCCCCCGAGCGGCCCTGGACACACAGGATCGCCTCACAGAAATTTCGTGAGGTTTTCCTTTGCTACCTGCGCGTCGTGATAAGACACGCAAAATAATTAAAGGCTGTAGAACAAACCCGCAGCCAACAAGGACATGCCAGGGAAAGATCAAATGTTCCGAGTTAAAAAGGAGCGCAGCCCTTCAGCTTTCCCGTTCTAGCCGCCCACAATAGCCCCCCCTCATAACTAGAAATTAAAGGCTGGGAGGGAGGACGGAGGGTGGGAACTACTGGTGTTCTGACAAGGACGGGAAGAAGAAAGAGGAGACCAGAATGAAATGCACGTGGAAAGACTTTTGACGAGTTCGGTAAATAAAGTCGTAATTGACTGTAATAGGCAAAGGTGGAAGACAAACATTTGTGCTCTTTGTTCTGATATTAGAAATGTCAGATGAAACTTTAATCCCTTGTAGCTGTTTATTTGTAAAATGTCCAAACATCTTCCTGTGCACACACCATAACAAATTAATTTCACTGATGTTTAGCGTTTGAGATCACCGTAGACAAGCAAGGAATTGATTCTGAGATATAAAAGCTAATGTTACAAATTTTTCAAACTTGATTGCCTGCTATTAGGTACCTATGTTCATATTTAGTCACTGAAATAATTGGCCTAATTTTCAGAAATGATAAGCACTCACATTTTCAATTAATTTCACATCTCTGAAAATTAGGCCATTACATATCTAAATTTGACCTAGGTTTGAAAATTCTGGTGTATCTCTGAAACAGAAAAAACCCGGAGTGATTACAACTGAATTCTGGCATAATTACTTAGCATTAAATATGGAGACACTAGAAAAGGAAAATACATTCACTGGGCAATGGTATCTAGTGCTACAGAAGCTATGTGACAATTGAATTACAAACATTCAAAGCTCTATCTGAATCTGATACTTAGATTGGCTTCAGTTATTGCTGTGGAAGAAAAAATAAACAACTCATATCCCAACAGAAAATAAAACACACATTTACAAATTGTCAGGACTGACCCCAAACATTTGGCCATATTAATCACATTTAATGCACATTCTCCACAAAGGAATTAAAGGGGGAAAAATCACTTCTGCTTTAAAGAGGGGAAAAGGCAAACTGGATAAAGACCGCATGTGCAAATATTCCTCACTGCATCTAATTTAACTGCTATTTGTAACTGTACAAAGACTGTTTTTCCCACAATTTCAACTGAACTTTTCTGCAAGTTTGAGCAAGGCACAGGGGTGGCTCTAAAGAGGAATATTAGAAACAGAGGGAAAAGAGATTCTTGAGAAATGCCAAAAATAATCATGTTTCTTGCCTTCTGCCAGAATTGGAGTCAGTTTTACCAAGCGGAAGCACTCAAAAATCCTGTGTCTGGGCTCAAAAGAAGGAAAAAAGCTTTACAGAACATGAAACTTTTAGGAAACAAATTTGGATTCGTTTTATACATTTTGTAGGTTTTGAACCTGTAAAGTAGGTGCTTCGATCATTATTCTCACGTCCCTCCCCCACCATTTTACAAGAGCTAACAAATGCCCCCCTACAAGCACTGGAATGTCGAAGCTGAAGGGTTTTGTTATTGTTGTTTCGTTTTCTCAAATTATCCAAAACCCAGAAATCCAGCCCCTGATCCATCCTCATCTCTTCCCCTCTGCCCTCCCATGAAAGTCCTGCAGTAAATTTGCCAAGTCCAAGCGCCCGGGGAGCCGGCAGCCAGGCTTCCCTGCGGCTGCTGCCTCTGCCTCAGCCCGGTAGGGCAGCACCAGCAATGGCTCCTTCTGCCGTGCTCGCCACAAAAGGTGACCTGCTGTAATAGTGAGGCAGTATCTTCAGCTCGATCTAAATCCTTCATGCAGGGAAAAATCAGCTGCAGTGGCTTTCAGAGTCCTAGGCTCTCCTTGTCAGCAGGCCCCTAGGCATAGAGATTGCAGGAGGGAATTTACGTCCCAGCCCTACTGCGGCCGGGGAAGGCAGCGAGCAAGGGTGAATTGAGCACTGCGTTTCGGATGGCCGGCATAAGGCAAAATTTGGAGCTGAGATCCTTGGAGGAACCTATGGCATACGAAATTGTTTGAAACCCCCAAATTATCTCATCCTCATCGTATTCCCTCATGATAGTTAACTTGCTAGGAATGCTGTTCTTTGATGACAAGTGCTTTAAAGGCACAGGGCAGAGTCGCAGCCACTGTACTTGCTTTCCCCTTAACAGCTTTGGCAGGCCCTGCAGCAATGTCGAGCTGTTGCTCTGCAGGCTTTCTAAGTCCATCTCAACTAATGGTCAGTGTTGAGGGCCAGGGGAATGGGGGCTGGGAGAGGGATGTTTGAGGAACTGAAACACATGGCGGAAGAAAAAATCTAGTGAGCTTCTCTGATTAAGGGGGACCACAAATGAATGGTCTGCAATTTATCAGTACTTTAATGTGGACAAGTACAAGCTCAGATGGAATGACCTGTAAGCAGCAGATGTAGCTTTAAATATGGTTGAAGAAGGTATTTTTTTCAGTGTTGTACTACTTTGTGGACAGTAACAGCAACTGGAAAATGATGCAACTATAACTCATATACAGAAAGCAAATGGTCTGTTTATATTTGGAAAAATCAAACATCTAATATGTAGACTATATTGGCTTACAACCTTTTCAAATGAAAACACAAAGGCTTTGTATGTATTATATTCTAGAAGTGCCAACAAGACCATTCAGAGATACAAAGCCTAAAAAAACAAATGCCATCCATTTCAGTGCCTGTTAAACAAGAAAGTGACCCCAATTCCTTAAAATAAGGTTTCAAAAACTCTAGAAAAAAGCAAGAAAATTATCTTGCTGGTAAGTAAATCTCTATTTCCAAATCTTCCAAGATCCAATAGCAACATTCAACACACACAATCACAAAGCTCTGAAAATGCTTCTAAAGTTCTAAGAAAGCCTGTACTGCCTCATAGGAATTATTCACATCTCTTTCCATGCTGTGGAAGACTTGAAAGGGAAAATAAGGTATATATGCATAAATATTTGACATACTGGTCCAAGCCTCTAAAAAGTATGAAAA
This sequence comes from Agelaius tricolor, assembly GCF_023055355.1. Taxonomy (NCBI): domain Eukaryota; kingdom Metazoa; phylum Chordata; class Aves; order Passeriformes; family Icteridae; genus Agelaius; species Agelaius tricolor. The sequence continues at coordinate 54,396,812 of NW_027269261.1, forward strand.
TAAGAACATGTGAAAGGAGCCAACCCAGACGAATGCCTGCATGATTAGATGAGTGCTGCCTTCCATTCCCTTCCTTTTACCACTAAATGAAATTGTCATTAGCAGAGTGTCAGTCCCAATATCATCAACTTAATAAAGCAAGATTGAAACAGGAGACTAAGCCAGTTAATGCAGTCCTCCAAATGCAAACCATATCAGAAGAATACTGTTTAAAAGGCATGGTGCTGCTTCTAGCAGAGAAACTAGTAACTAACAGACTGGACAACAATTCTTGAAGGAAAAGGAGCAAAGATACTCATTGCAGTGTAGAGAACACTGAAAAACTGTATCTGAGAAAGTTATGGGTAAACATGAAGCATGATACAGAAAAGGGTTATTTACGATACAGTTTAAGTATCTAAAGACTCTTTAGTAACCAATGATCAGCATACAAGCAACAGATTGGTTAGGCAGATGCAACCTTGGGCACTTTAAAAGATTAAAATTGAGATGAATTGCTAATGCTCCTGGATATTTCCCTTTTCCTCCCCAGTTCAAACTGGCGTCATTACCTGTGTTTGGTGGGGAGTGGGAAACACCCCAAACCAGAAAGCAATTTACATATTGATCACACCAATGCACTGTATGCAAGGAAAATCCTTATCCAGACTACACAGACTCCCTAACAAGGTTTCTCTGAAAAGAAATCTATTGTAGTAGACTCAGGCAAAAGTGGGAATTCACGGTCATTGAAGGAAGTTGTCTTCTTCAGGGACTGAAAAACTAGGATTGTTTTAATACTGTACAAAAGCCAAACACCCAAATCCATATGAGGAAAGCCTAAGAAGTTCCAGCCTAGTGATTCAACAGCCTACTGAAGTTCTCATCTACCGTGCATCAAGAGATTTACAAACAGAGTGCTACATGCTCCACAGCACAATGGGACCAATTTCTGAAACAAGAAACCTGTAACAAAGCTAATTTATTCCATCAGATTGAAACAACCTTCATTAGGTTCCCCACAACCCTTCATAAACACAACTTTATTTGAAAATGTTCGAGCATAAGATTAATCAATAATTGTTTTTAACTGTGTTTTACAGTTTCAGGCAACTGTTCTTGTATAAATATTGTCTATTTATACATTCTCATTGCGAGTGAAGCCATATGCAAACACAGAAAGCCTATGAATTTTATTTTCTCAACAGTATCTGTGGAGGAGGGAGTCAAATATGATCCCTTCCCCGCGCCCTGCATACAGCTATGAAATCAATGGCATATGCTCTTCCATCAATTCCTAACCTGAGACGATTTTTTTCCTAAGGGACACCAAGGAGAGGGTTTAGGAAAATATAGGAGAATAACACAGTTTAGAGGCAGAATAGCTGTGAGTAAATAACGTTTCCATCTCTTTAAATCCCTACCCATGTGAGCTTCCAATTGTACTTCACACTAAATACCATTTTCCTAAAGGGGAATTCCAAAGTCCGTGGGAGATAGAAGCTATGCTCTCCCAGAATCACCCAGTTGAAGCCTGGCTTCAAGAGCTTGGTAAACATGGAAAAAACCTGTCTAGGTGACATGTTGAAAAAAGCTTGAGAGAGAGAACATGCTGGCATTGCCCCAGCTATGGTAGAGCATGTCTGGGTCATCCCAGGCCTTCCACTTTCCCAACTGACCCTCAAAGCATCTGACACGCTCTGTCTTGAGAATATCAGGCACAAAGATTTTCTAATTAGATCCAGAAAGCCAAGGGAATCCTCCTGTTTGTTTTCATTTGATGATGATGATGAAGAAACATGTAAAATGTAGGAGGAAGCCTAAAGCCCATAAAGGTGAACAGAAGCACATGAACTGTGGAGACTCAAATGACTGGAGTTGTGACATGGCCTCAGGGAAAACCTTAGTGTGTCCTGAAAGTTACCTTGTCCTGAAAAGTTAATTTTTAACAGTCCACCAAAAGGCCCTGGATCTCTCACTTTGGACAAGATTATGTAGGCACGAAGACAACTCTGTAACAATAACAGAGAGGGTAGGTGGACACTGGCTGTAACAGGCGAGTACTCCAGAAGGCTGATTCACTGAAGGCTCTTCCTCAGCCACAGGAGAGACTGCATGGATCAGGGTGGGGTGAATTAGCACTGAGAAGATCTCTACTTGGGAGTTCCAGGCAGAGAGGGAGCGCAAGTGCAACCTGAGAAAACTTAACAGAGGCCCACTTCTTCTCAGCTCAAGCAAGTAATCCAGAATACTGAGCAGAGCAACCTGAAACAGGGTCATGTTTGTTTTGTTCCTCTGCAGATACTGCTGAGGAAATAAAATTTTCTGGCTTTCTGTGCTTGCATATGGGTTCACTCAGAATTTCAGCCACCCACCAAGCTGAAAAATGTGGTTTATTTAGCCATATACATTCATTAAAGATATATTCTCAATCTTCAGTGATTTGTAATTCAAGACTTGCTGAACCAAAGGTCACACATCTTTGTATTAAATAGCATTTCATGAAGTTTTCTTCTACTAATTTATCAGATCTTTATTTTGAGCCCACATACTTTTTTGGCATCTGTAACATCTTTCAGCAAAAATATCTACAGTTTAACATGACTCTTTTGGTTTACTTTCAGCATGCTCCCTTGCTTTGGAAGAGACTGAAGTAGGACTGGACTTCACAGGTGTTTCTGAAATGGCACCCCAAGATAGGACTTCTGCACGTGCACATGTCATCCCAGAATGGAAGAGCATGAATAGGACTCCTAAAGTGCTCAATATTGTACACACATACACACACAGAGAAATAAAAATAAAACTATACCTTTTATGAGCAGGGGACCTGCTTCTTTACAGATGTTGTGCTGCTCTTACAAGAGAATAGAGACCAAAACACATGCCAAAAATCTGGGGGAGGGGTAAGAAAACAACACTCTTTGTATATCCAGAAGGCCCCTTACAGAAAAGGCAACCTTTCAGTCTTGGAGAGTACAGTTTGAAAGGTTAAATCATTTTGGCATTTGAGATAAAGAAAATATCTTAACTTTTCTCTTTACCAGCTCCCTACTAGAACTGGTTACAATGTCTAATTTAATGTGCCTTACCAGTTGAAGAACATTTGTTGGAATACCTTGGTTAAACATGTACAAAATACAATTTACTTTGACAGTTTAAATCATGTTATTTCCCAAAATTTGAATTCAGCATTATTTTTAAGCTAAGGTAAACACCTCTTAAAGTATTAGCAAAATTTTGGAATGACTGCCAGTGTTTCATTCCTTTACAGAATACATTTTTCAGAGAAAAAAATAACCTTCTGATGAACTGAATTAATTAACCTAATCCTAAAGGAAAAAAAATTATGCCTATCAGTCCTACAATTGAGAGACACTGTTTAGGAGAGGTTGTTACAAACAATTAACAAAGATTATTTTTATTTTAACTTTACTCCCCCCATTCCCATTACACTTTTATCAAGAGTAATAGCAATAACTTTTAAATCTGATGGGTCAAGTTAAATAGGAAGAAAACTTCCTCTGGCTCTTTCTTGTGTTGCTTGTCTTTAAGGAGGCTTTCTGACTATAAAGAAAATTACTTTAACCTAATCCTATTTTGAAGGGGAAAAATAACTGTTGGGCTTTACTGCCAGACTTCTTGGGTTAATAATGAGGACAAGCCCTTCAAAATAGATGTAAAAATACACAACAACTTACTCCAGAAATGTTAATTCACATCCAACTACAAGAGCTCAGTGCTATCAGCAGATGTAATTCTCACCTCCACAGCTTTCTCATCTGTGTATGTATCTATATATATGCACTTAAAAATAATTTCTTAATGCATTTCTTTAACAAAAAATACAGTTCAACAAACTTCACGATTTGCAGGCTGTTTTAGGCCATGAAGGATGATGACTACAAAGGTGAAGCAGATTTGTATTACATTTGGCTTTGGATCTCACAAAACTACCTTTCACAGTGGAAAAATCATCTCTGTTCTCCAGGGCGCATAATTTACTTGTCTTCAGAAAAGGCAGCTGACACTAACATTACAAATACAAGGCTCTGAGTCTCAATTACAGGAATTAACTCCATTTGGCCTGGCTGGATTTTGTTCCCTAGCCTTGCTGCACCCATGTGTCAATGCAAATTCTGAACTCAATCAGAACAGAAATGGTAGCAAATAGTGGGTTATTGGTAAAATAGCTTTGTTTATGTACACACACACACACACACACACACAGAGTTTTTCTCAGCAGAACTCAGTTAACATGATTCACAAATGTTCACTTTTCAGAAAACTTGTGTAGCATATCTCAGTACCAACTGTGCAAGTCCACATTCCCTTACTGAAGAAGCATCCAGGCAAAAATCTCAAAACCACAAGCAAGCAAAATGAGATCCATGGAGTTCCACCACAGAGATAGCATCGTCTATAGTAACGAGCTGTAGCCTGCAAAGTGTGCGTGTCCCAGCACACAGTGCACCTCCAGGCCACACCTCTGCAGCCTTAAAAATCAGAAGGCTGCACAAGATCTGCTGCATTTTATAAACACCAGCAAGTACACAACATGCTTTCTGTAGAGTTTGTATGTTATTGCCTTAATGGAAGTCTAGGTTAAAACAGCTTCTGTTTGCATAATAGAGGAAGAAGTGTTATTTTCAACTCATCCGAAAGACCCCACATCATCTAATCCAGTCATCTTTAAGATGTAAGGACAGGAAAACTTATCTTTGCAATTTTTCACAAAAGGTGTTATGTTTTAAATAAATCCTATTTTTGAAGTGGGATGCAACACATTAATTTTGTTGGATCTCTTCATACCTGGCATTGTGTTTATACTTCTGTATGTATTAAAGCAGTGGAATACAACTTCGTGATATATGTGATGATTCTGAATTTCCTGATTTTCCTTCTCTAGTCCTGTGTGCGTAGGCACATGCATGCACACACACCTACTTCTCCCCCTAATGGTACTTGTACAGTTAAAGTGTTCCACTGATTAAAAGTTAAAAAAAAAAAAAATCGTTTTTTCCTCCTCTGCTTTCACACAAGCACCTAGAAGAATAAAATGAGTAGGAATGGTTCTGCTAATGATTCACTTTGCTCTAAAGTCATCACATCAACATCTCCATGTTCATTTCACATCCACTCCCCAGCTGGTGCACACAAGTGACCAGTACATGGGACAGTCCATTAATGAGAGGAAGAAAACAGAGAAAGAAAAGGTTAAGGGAAGATTGCAACTAATTCATACTCACTTTTCAGCATTTGTCAGAAAATATATTCTCACAAACAGGGATGTACTAAAAATTATATGCTTTCTCAAAAACAGAAGAGGACAAAAATACTTATTTTTGGTGCAAAATGACAGACTAAATAAATGATGGCTCTGTTTGTCTTTGGAATTAACAGCATAACAACAGTATCTGAGCTGTAAATATATGCAATTAATAAATGAAAACTTGAACTTTCTTCTGAATTTGTTTCAAGTACTCTTCCTGAAGTCCTTAAGAACAATGTCTTGCTGATCGTTTAACCATTTGACAATACATAGGCATGCAAACCTGTCCTAGTCTACATTTTTGCTGTACAGCAGTAATAAAATAAATGTTTTAGGGCTAAATGCTCCTGATATTTGCCTTGACTCATATCTGCAGCTGCTACTGACTGACTTCTATGGTACCAGTTCTGGCAAGGCCCTGGTTTGCTGGGCTGAGGGCTCAGGAGAGCTCAGTTCAACACAGCAGTCCAGTCTATCCTACATGAAGAAGCCAGGGTAAATCAGAATCTTGCTATGCCTTGGCTTCTAGAACCGCCATGTTCCAAATTTAAAGAAAACCCAAACTTCTCTGTCCTTTATTAAGACTGGTTTTTTTGAAAGCTTAATTATTTACTTCAGTAACTTTAAAAAGAGATCTCTAACAAAAAATCTCTCACCTTGGTATCTCCTATACAACAGTCCCCAAAGAAGTGAATTCTACAGCTGTGTTGTGTCAGCAAATAGACAAGAAAATAAAAAGAGAATAGGGAGACAGGCTTGTAAAACACATATTGCAAGTACAAAGTTAGCTCCTAAGTGGCATGTTAGCCTTCGGGGCTTCCTCAGGCCCTGAAAAAAAAATAGAGCAATTAACAGATAAACAAGCTGTATTTTGTTTGCTTGTTTGGGGGATGCATTTTTCTTTCTTTGGTGGGGTTGTTTTCATTGATGTTTATTTTCTGATGCTCGAGAACAAAGAAAATTCATAATTTGCAGATTTCCTAAAAAGCCAAGGCAGCCCAATAATGTAACACTGTTATTTGTACTTGTTAACAACAGCAGCAGCAGCAATAACAAAATACTGGAAGAGAAGAGACAGTAGGGAAAGGAATATGATGTTTCCTTTCTTCCCCAGCATTTGGAAAATAGCCTGTAGGGAAACACCACCGATTATTTTTCATAGAAAAAAACCAACAGAAACCGTGCTTAGTCCCCCACCACTGAGGATTAGCTGCTCAGAGAGAAGATTTTTCATTTTCACACATGCACACGCTTCTACACACGCTTGGTTTAGATAAATTTGCACAAGCTGCTTTAACTAAACTGATGGGAAGCTTGGCTGCATCTGAAATACATGGTAATTCTCATGGACAAGAGGGTGGGTACTGCATACATGTTGTTCAGAATTAGACAGCAATTTAGGACATCAAATTGATCTGGGATGAGCAACCATGCTTTTATTCAGTGACTTACTATGAAGCCACCAATATTGTGGCCATGGTAATAAACTCAGGTGCATGTGGGCACAGGTGAAAGCAGCAATACAAGAGGCTTTGATTATTTTCTCCTTTTAGATTTTATTAAATATAATAATTTTATTTTGAGCATGTATAGAGCCATTTAATTGTCTGGTCTGGTTTGTATGAAAGCGTAATTTACCTTCTTTTCCTCCTCCCCCTTCATTTGTTCTCTCTTTCCATGCCTCCCTTATAGTCAGATTTGACTATATAGACAGATTTTGACTATAGACAGATTTTCACAAAATGTGAAAAATTTATTATAACATCTTTCAGAAGTTGCACAAGAAATACCTCTGAAAAAACTCCATGACTATGGAATCAGGGCTCAGGGGGAGATCATTTCACTCACCATGGCTCACTCTGTTTTAATGTTCAATTTTTCATTTGTAACTACAGTTACATTTCTGCAACAATACATTTAAAAGAAAAGAAAAAAAAAAAGAAGAAAAAATAATTTCCAGCTCAGCAAGTGTCTTTTCTATTGTTTGCTGGACTTAAGCCAAGCTCAAAAAAAACCCCAACAATGGTGGGTTTAGGATAAAGAGTCCACTCATCCTCCACTGGTAGAAAAAGTCCAGTGGGATCAAATTGTGGGAGAAAAAGGAATAATATCCTTGGAAATTCAAATATAAGCCTGATGAGTTCTTTGAGACATGACTAAACTGCATTTCTAAAGAGACTTTTACAGACTTATAGTTTTACTGTAAGTGACATATGTTCTCTATTAAATGTAACAAAATAAGCTTTAATCTCTGTGATAGTAAAATGTTGTAATATGTGAGACTGTAATCTTCTGTAAGAATCTTTTTGCTATTATACACATTTTGAAGGTATTATACACTTTTTGAAGTACTCATACTTGCCTTCCCCCTCTTGACTACACAGTATGTACATTTTGCCTAATTTTAAAAGTATTCCTGTTTGCATATGGTATTCCCAAGGAAGATTAATAGATTCCTACAAAATACATAATTCAGCTCTCTCTTGCCATTCTGCAAATATTACCAATTATGCTACAGTACACAATTTCTGAATATCTTAAAACTAATATTTCATATTTTCCAGTTAAAAAAAACCAAACAAAACAAAACCAAAAACTAAAACAAACAAACAAAAATACCACAATCCAAACCAGTTTTGTGGCACTCCATAAAATTGTCTGGAAATTTTTAAGTTTGTGCAGCCTCTTATCAAATTTAAAGTAAGTACGTGAGGAAGGATTTTCAGAACAGTTCCTATTTCTGTAAATACCATTTTATTAATTAATACTTCACAATGATATAGAAGCAAGAAAACCTAGGCTCACATTAAATTCTTATGCTGGTTTTCTACAGATGAAGAAATTGAGATACCAATTTTCAAGTGAAATGCTCTTCAAAGGAAAAAATTAGTGGCAGCACTTAGAACTCAGTGCTTAAGAGCAGAAAGCCTTCATCCTGGGTTCCATAAAAATGGCAACTGCTGTCCAAGCCCCAGAGATGCTGTTCACCCTCTTCCATCGATGAAAAGATCCCAGTTCCCTCCTGGGATGCACTGTGGAGCCCGTTTATCTGCCCAGTGCTCGGGAGCAGCGGGATGGTGGCCGCTGCCAGGCGAGTGGCTGCAGGACCCTCCCCGAGTCCCGCAGTGCAGAGGAGCCGTGTGTGACACACACAGGGGACAGAGAGCCATGCCCACCTGTCATCCTGCCTTTTCCAGTACATTCCTTTATCAATAAATCCAACTTGGTTCCTGGGCAATCTCCTACCTTCTGTTCTAGTTTACTGTGGAACCTGTCACGACCGCAAGTGTCCGGGACTTTGGTTTTACATCTCATCTGATCAACAGGGCCAGCAAAAGGTATACTGTCCCCTGATACACTGCAGGGGCATTGATTCTGCATGGGTTTAGAGAGAACAGTGTCACCTACTGAATCACAAATACCACTTGCTAGAGCAGTTTTTCTTCTATGTGTCACATCTAATCAGCATAGCACAATTCTCACAGCTGCTAGGAAGGCTGATAACATTTTCTTTCAAGGAACTAAAATTTAATTTTATTCAAGCAAGATACTAGCATTGCTGGAAAGAAAGGCTTTTACTGAGATTTGGAAGAGCATTAACAAAATGTTATAGGGCCATATGGCCTTCAGTAATCTGGCCAAGCTAAAGACCATTTAGGGGTAGCTCAAGATGTGGAGGGAGTTTCATCACAATGGGAAGATCTCTTTGTGAGAGTGCAGAGCTGATGAATGCAGAGATGGGTGACACACACGCTGTGGCATATCCATGCTGCTCACCAGATCATTTCTTTATTTTTCAAATATCCAGGATTTTTTTTTAGATTGAATTTGCTATTCAAAACAACTTAACATGAATGTTCTTTTAGTATTAGCAATAACTTTGCACAGCCTCCGTGCAGCGTGGAACACTGAATCCATGTGGCTAAAAAACTGGTTATGCAAGCAAGGCATATGCTTGAGAGGATGAAGAAAAATTGGCAAGATACAGCTTGCCAAGGCATGCCACACATTAGTCTACTTTAAAACTGTTAGGAAATTTCAGCATTTGCAGTTCAGTTTTTTCTACAGATATACAAAATAGGAAGCATCTTCCTTCAAGAATCATCATGAGATGCCCTCCCCTCCCCATTTCTCTCCTATTTTGATCACATCTTCTCTTTGGAATTAGTGGCCAGCTTTCTCAGATGGTGTTAACTCTCAGCTAAGGAACACTATGTCGTGTATTATTTAAAATTAGGTATTAAACAGAAGCAAACATTTCTTTGTAGAGCAATTACTGCACATTTGTGCAGCATGTGGCATTGTTCTTGGAAATGGCTTAAGCCATTGAACAAACACATAAGAGAAAGCTTGCACACATGCCATGTTATTTTAAAGAGACACTTTACCATAAATTGTCTTTGTTTTTTTCTGAACTTGTGTTCTGAATTTTTTTCTGTTGTAATTTTGTATTGGAAGAGTCCAGGGCAGAATGGATGGCACTAGAAGTTTTAAAGAATCAATATCATCTACAGTGTGTCTTCAGTGTGTCTCTTACAATGACTAGAGAAAATATGTTGTGTGCTTATAGCACAAAAACACCCCCTAAAAATATTAGAAAAATGTCATTTCCTTATTTACAAGTAGTACAGAATGTAAATATTAGGCACTGACCCAATCTGTTAATGTTTAACATGGCCTGGTGAAGTATAAAAACTTCTCCAGAAAAAGGAGCTAGAAAAAAACCAGAAAAGGAATAAAGGGGTGTAGGACTTGTCTGAAAAATACACAGGCATTATAGTAAGTGAAAAGATGAAACATGATATTAAATCCCTGAATATCAATATTTACATTCCTGCCTTTCTTATAACAATAAAATTTCCAGGAACTTTTTTGAAAAATTGTAGCTTTTCATACATTGAAAATATTAAAATTACTCTCAAATAATGGACTGTTAAAAATCCTGTTCAATATATCTAGACTGTCTTCTTCCTCCACGAGGTTATTAGCTTGCTGCAAACCTCCACCAATGCAGTTGGCATAATTACTGAGCAGTGTTATTTTTAAGCTTCTGCTTTCAAAGTGACCCTATATATGTAGAATCTTGCACCTGGAACCCTGTGAGCAAAATAAGAAAAACAAAACAAGCCCACGGTATTTTTGATTAAAACATTGCATTCAACTAAATTCCTGTCTCCCTAAGTTGCTTCTGTGTGATCTTTTTTAAAAAAAAATTTGAAGAGGTAAGGTAATTTCATTAACAGTAATGATCTAGATCTTATTTCTCCTCCCACTCTTCCATTATTATTCTTTTGAATACAGATGCACCAGTTACTATGAAGCAGTGGCTCTTCCCCAAACTTTCTGAAGTTTCACACAACTGTAACTCCATAAACTTATACTCCATAAAGCAAAGCAAAGCACAGAGTATCTACCATTAGGATCCCATTATTTTCTCTCCCAGTATTTGTTCACAGGAGACAAAACTGATCCCATTTAACGTTTTGGGGGGCTGCAAAGCTATTATCCTTGCTAAACATTCAGCAAACATGTAATTTACTTGGCAGTATTAGACAGAGTTCAAGCTCTTGCTTGGCATGCAGTTAGCATCCCCAGCCCATGACATTTCCATGCAAAGCAGGCTTCCTGAGAAGTAAACTAATGCTAATCAATAGATCTGACTCAGTGAAAAGCCTCAGACTGATAAAAGAAGGCATCAAACATGAAGACAGATCATTATCTCGTCTAGCAGCTGTCTGTCATTTCCAGTGAGGTGCAAAACTTTTTCTGAAAACATCACTTCAACTCAGTTCAAACTGAAACACCATTTCAAACACAAGCTCAGTGGGTTTAGTGCCAGTGTTGTACTGAAATTGGTCAGATCTCATTTTGCCTCTGCCAGAAACCATTGTTATTAGCATCGCTCAAGATACATCCACAAAGGCTGTTTAAGTCTCCACAGAGAGACATTTGGATACCCCCTTTTAAGTCAGGTACTTTAAAGGTTAAAATAATATTTTTTTAAAATCTGTAAGAAGACAAAGACTTTCTTCCTCTAAATATAAAAGGCTGTAAAAAGTAGTCAAAACTGATGAAGTTTTCTGCCTTTGCCCTATATAACAGGTGTTAACAGAGACAGCAGTTAACCCTTAAGCCCACATTCATTCCTGACAGAAGTATTTACTTCGGTGAATTTTCTGCAGCACAGATTAATTCAGCTATCACTGTGAGTAATAGCCTATCAGTGGAATATTTAAGATATTTAAAATTTTTATTAAGAATTGAAAGGAGCTATATTAACATTTGGAAGGAAAGGAAAAAAGCTTTCATTACATTCTGCCTCTTTTACAGAAGATTTCTTTATGTGCCAAAGTCATACTGAAAGCTGGTATCAAGTGAGACTCATAGCTAGCTTTAAAAACAGTACCAATAAGTCTAATAATCATGTTGAACACTCAGCTTTGCCATCTTCAGAAAGTCTTTTGGTAACCTTGTTTGTTGTAACTTAAGCCTCTATGTCAGTTTACAAGCACCTTCACAGAAACAGCCAACCAAAACTGAAGTTTTGCAATAGAAAAATGATGCGCAGTTCTCATGAGGGAGAATTTCATGTACATGTGCTTCAGATTGCAGTCATTTAAATGAAGCCTTCCCTCTCAAAAGAAAACATATACAAACCTCAACATGTGTCATGATTTTTAGAATATGAGCACTGGAGGTCATGGATGTTGAAGTATGTACTTGTGAAATACAGGCTGTTTTTGCCAATGCTCACACAGTAAGGATATTCTACGTTCTTCCAAGGTCAGATATTTTTAACACCCCTACGCACAGAGCCCTGTCTGTTAAAACATTATAGTAGGTCACAAAAATAGGATCAAAAGTTAAGATGTGAATATTGAGGTTGCTGATGTCAACTCAGATGTGGTCTTCTTTTCCTGACACCTCCCATTTGTTCATGTCCTACCTAGTCCCGCTACCTTTCCCATGTGATCTCTTGGCCTTAATCTCAAGGCAGATCAAGAGGTTTCACTCTCCTCTCCTCAGCTGTAGAGACAATTTCTGTCTCTACAACTCCCAGCCTCTGCTTTCCTTGCCCATCCATCCCAGGGGACCCAGGCCCTGTGCTCCCCCTGAGCTCTTTCTTTCTGTCCAGTCTTGGCTGCCTTCCCCTGAAGCCAGCATCCCCTCCAGTGCTGATGCCTTGCTCACTGCTCCAACTTCCAGCTCCAACGCAGCTCCAACTTCCCCATGGCTCCTCAACAGATCTGGGTTCTCCCTCCTATTTCTGTCCTTTTCCTCAGCCAGTCATCCTCTCTTCTCAGCTCCCCAATGGGCTTTGCTCTCTTCCTGCTGTTGCTGAGGGCCCTCCTGTGCCACATCCCCAGCTCAGTCTTGTGCCTCAGCCCTGCTTTCAGAGCTGCCTGCTGTCTCCCTTGCCAGGCACAGCCCGGGCTGCTGCTCAAAGGCTCTTTGAGCCTCTTTAGCTGCACTCCAGGGCTGAGCAGGAGGCGTCACCAGCTCTCATCTGCCAGGGGCGCTAACAGGGGCACAGCTATGGCAATGGCAAGTGTGGCAGCAGTCAGTTAGTTTTTAACTTTCTGCTAAAAATAATGGGACTGCAAGGTCTGTTTGAAGAGAAGAGGTTGTGCTATGGTGGGGGTTTTTTTGGTGTCTAAAAAATATTACTTAAACCCATTTTAAAAAAATAGCTGGTTTTGTGGTATTTTCAATGTTTTAAAAAACTATCTGTAAGCAAAACTTAAAGCAGGTTTTTACAGTAGTAAATGCCAGACACCCTGAATATTAGTGCTATCACGCCTGCCCATAATAATTTCCAAATCAAATTTAGATTCTCTTATATATCTTTACCTAAACAGATTTCCATAACCACCAACCAGTAACTCTTCTTTTAATTTAGGAGTGCTGTGTTAGATGAATTTGTTCCCAGACTCTGACTATGAGGCTAGCATCCCAAGAGACACTCCCACCTCTTCCTGGGGATAAACAAGCCAGCCCTGGGAACATGAAACAAACAGCAAGAAACACTATTTGACTTTTATAAATTTTAATAAAGTAAAACACAGGATTGAAAGCTTGAGATCTTTTTTTATTTACTATTACCCTGCAGTGAAAATAGAGGGGAAAGGAGGGGGTGTGTTTTTTGCATATACTTTAAATATATAAATGTACGATTTTTGTCATTCAATACCCTTTCTATCTACTTATCCTTTTTCACTTACTTTGTTTTTTAAACAGTCTGACATTGGGCAAAAACCTAGTTTTTACTCTTATTTTTTCTTCTTTTTTTTTTTTTTAATCTACAGGAGGAATATATACACAGTACGGTTCATAATCCTAGCAGATATTTTTTATGATCATTCTTTGGTTTGTGAATCAGGCAATTAGAAGTCAGTTGTGCCACTGCCGTCGCCATTTTGATCACCACATGTGAAAAGTAACTGTTTTACTTTAAAACTTATTCTGGAGTCTGCCCTCAGCACTGCACATCTCTTTTTACTACTTCCCTTCTGCCATTTTTTGGAATGTTATAAACATTAATCTCTATAATATACGTCAGCTAAGTAAGCATTTTTTTACATTCCCAAATACTTAAGTTTACAAAGGACATTTGTAATTAAAAGGGCCATTTTAGCTCATTTTATCATTCTAATACTAATACTTCTTTCTAATGTATTGTTGTGTTACACAAATGTGTATGTAATGTATGTATTGCTGGATGGGAAAGGACAAAGAGGAACATATAAGTATCTTGGAGACAGTAAAATAAGTATCTTGGAGACAGTAAAATACAATTAATAAAAAAATTAGGCATATATTGTTGAGAATGGGTTTGTATCTGTTTCTGTAATCTAGGAATTGCTCAGCTGTATTATATATATGGGAAATGAGGGGGGCTGCAGATTACAATCGCTCCTCTGACCTTCACCTTCCTGGGTTTAACAGTCAGAAAGGAAAACTGTGCAAATATAAATACCATTAATAAGAATGCAACAAATCCCACAGAAGATGTCAAACTACTCCAAAGCAGACTAGGCTTCCAGTCACCCATACTGGAATTTGTTTTCTCATGAAATGGGCTATCTCCAGCTATCCTTCACAGGCTCAAAAACCCAGGGAAGAGTAAAAAAGAGAAAGCTGCCATTCCAACACCAATACCTGAGCTGTGTTTTTCTCTCTTCATTCCCCCAGCTATCACTCCCTATTCACTCCCCATGGTGGAAGAGAGTCTCAATCTCTTTGAACTTGTCTCCACAGTTTTTGAAAGAGATGAGGGGCAGCAGAAGAAAGAAGAGAGGGAAGAAAAGAGAGAAAGAAAGAGACAGAGGACACATCAAGGCGAGTTACGCTTCCACATCATTTATTCCACAAGAAAGCACATGCTTTAATCTACCCTGAGCCATACACAGGCATTGTCAGGGTTGCATTTTGTCTACAAAGCTAAAGAAGTAGTGAGTGTAAGATTATGCTGCTGTGTCAGTCTAGTTTGACCAGTTTCACAAGTTTGCTAGAAAAGGAAGTGTGACATTTTCATTTAGAAGAACATGAGTGAAGGTTAAAAACATGGCTGGGCATGTTGGAGTAAATGGGACGGTGTGTCTGAGCAGGAGAGCCTTGTTTTACAATGAACTGAACGTTTTAACAACCAATGGGGGATTTGCCTGAATTTAAAATCTGAATGCAGAGAAAGATAGTGAGAGACAAAGAAGAAAGAGATTTCAAGAGGAAAAGAAAAGCTTTCCATTTCCCTGGTACCCCCAACTCACAGGCAGACTCCCACGGCAGGTATGGATACACCCTGCACTGGGGAGCAGATGCCCTGTACCAGCCCTGCCCGGCACACGGCTGTGGGTGTAAGCCAGAGCGTGCCCGCATCATGCTAGCTTTTAATCCCACTGCACTATCCCAAAGACAGGAGTTCCAAAAGGACTTTCAGGGGAGAGAGTGTAGTGAGGGGAAGAGGAATGCACACCGTGATGTTCATGTGTGCTGCTGTTGTAAAGAGCATCAGTTACCAGTCTGTAAGGTCTGTTTTCATTCACAAAGAGCAAATGCAGAGAGGTCCAGGAACAAGCCCCATTCACACTCACAAACCTGGTAGGGGGTCCAGGAGCAACGTCCTGTTGACACTGAAGATGCAAAGAGGGGCCTTGGCACTGGAAGCACATTAAAACCATACCTGCTGACAGCTGGGTTTAAGAGGAATTAAAAAGCCACTTTGCAGAGAAACTCTGTATGTGCTACAGGAGCACCCGGTCCAGCCTGCCTGGGAAACATCAGCAATAAGGGCCTGGATTTCTTTCAACTTCCAGAAAGGGTGATTGCAAAAGAAACATCACCTTCACAGTAAGATGAAATAAGAAAAAATTCTTGTGGATTGAAGGTCAGGCCAAAAAACATGGAGGTGAGTTTATCCATCAGCATGTGATGTAACAATATAACTTTAAAATAAGTTAGAAATGTCTGTCTCTTGCACATCATCTTGTCATCTGTTCCTTCAGTCCTGTGTGCTCACAGACAAAATGTGATCCCTTGTTCAAAATCTGTCACAAAAAACAGAGGAAGGGTTTCCCATGTTGGGGCTGCCCAGCTCTGGAGAACAGACTTCCTTGCTGGGATGTGTCCATACACTGAGATATTGCTGCATATCAAAAGAAGCAACTACTGCTTACAAATAAGGGAATAGTCTGAACGCAGGATTTTAGGTTTTACATCTGTTTATGGAGCTGCATGGTTAAGAAGGGCTGCACAGAACCATATTGATTGAAAATGCAATCAGGATAAGACAAACAACACATGGTCCAAAACCTACGCTGCTGCACAACCTTTGAGCTACTGAATCCATGTTCTCTAAAATGTTCTTTAAAGCCTGGATGAAGCTAACCTGTTGTTTCTGGGCATTTATTGTTACACCTCCAACTCTTAAGGCATAAAATGCTCCTACAGAAAGGCTCTAAGATTCTTTGATCGAACAGCTGTTCAGACTAAGTGAAGAAGATAGGGAATTCCCTTGTGGAGGGAACAGCTTTGTTAATGTGCTCACTTGTAGTAGAAAAGGAGACAATTTGGAATTGGAAACCATTTTACCATTCCCAAGACAAAGAAAGCATCTGTGGGATGTTCTCACAGCTGTATGAAACCAGAAACCTCAAGATCAAAAGGCATCACACCAGTCTTTTACCTCAAAAACCAAGAATCGGAGTAGCCAGGGTCACTATCCTGAACTTGAACTTGCAAATTTTGGGGTGCTTAGTTTTTCTAAATGCAGAACACATTTAAATCTGCTACTTCTCTTAATGAAATATCTGGTTTAGGTATCTCACACACTTTGTAGTGTATTAAAATTATCTATAGGGCAACAAGCAAGCAAGATATTTTTTACTTGCATGAAGTAACTCTAATGAAATTCTTAAACAGGGGTAAAATAAAGTTTTGGGGAGACAACATGTAGAGAATGATTTCTGATAACAGTGTGTTGGACCCTGAGTCTGACATTGCATGTGCTCCTTGAAAAACTTGGTCTCCAGTGATAAAATCAGTGTGCACTTACTCTACAGAATCATTGCAGGGGAAGAGAGAAGATTATATATAAAAATGTATTTATTCATGTTTAATCCACATCACTTGCCAAGGTACAATAAATTTTAACAGTTTGGGAATCAGATGCTATTGATAACATAATAACCAAAGACAACAGAAAGAATGTCATAAGTTCTGAAATACTGAAAGTTGCATTATGAATGGTGTCCAAAACTATTTCTGTACAGATAGCTACACCTAATCTGCAGAAAAATAGGACTGCTGTATTTTACATCCATTATTAGTTACTGGCAATTTTTAACATTGATAAAAAAGGTGCCAGTAAAATAAACTGTAAATTAAAAGGATCAGAAGATAAGCATGATGGAAAAGCCAGTTAAATGAAAGAAAGGTCTATCTGGCATAAGCAGAAATGGGTAAAATCCCCCAATAATTGTTGTGCTTAAGCTGGAAGTCAGAAAAAGTTCCTAAGTAAAGGCTTGACATTACAGTCAGGGAACTGAATGTGAGAAGGGCCCTGTTTGGAGAAAGAGCACTCAGTGTGCTGTGCACAGAACCAAGTAACAGATCTTGTGGTGATCTGGGATTACAGCATAAAGGTTCCTCATCGGTCTCACCTGCAGAGCTATTCCATCACCAAGAAGTGTACCTCTGTGTGTTGCTGACCTTCCATGTTTATTTCAGAGCGCATATGCAAGCAATAGCAAATGAACTGAGTTTCCTTGGTTTCTTTCTCTTTATTTTTCCCTTTTTGTTAGGGGTGGGATGGGCGGTAGAAGGGTAAGAAGAAAAAAAAGAAAAAAGGGCATAAGGAAAGATGAGCTAGAAGACATTTTAAGCAAATGTAGAAACATAAACCCTGAAATGCAAGTATTAGTTCCAGTATAGAATATGGTTCCCTGTATGTCTACAAATGTTTTTATTTCAAGGAATATTGAAGTGATACATACAACTGTCTGCCCTTCCTCAAAGGCATGCTGCAGTCACAAATGGATCCTCTTAAAAAGTTGTGAATGGTGAAAAGATCTGTGTTTCAGCCTTAGGCTAAAAACTGAATCTATTTCTACTGTATCAGTTTCCCTTTAAATATCAAGAAACACCATAAGTCCTGGGCAACTTTCTTGCAAGACTTGACGTTTCTGCTTCTGTTCATCCATTAACACTAAACACATTTTGTTAATTATGCAGCAGGATAGGATACGTCTTCCATTCACAAGCTTTTAATTAAAAAACAAATACAGCAATAGGTAGGGTTTTGTAGTCATTTAAGCCTTTAAGCTCGGTCAAAGCCTGCCCACCAAATGATGCAATTATGTTTTATTTCCCTGCACCTACTTCTTCATCGCAAAAGAAAGCTGATGATAGAGAATTTTTTTTCATACACTGCTGAGGAAGGAGCAACTGTAAGGCCACAAAAAAAATTGCTGTCATGGCTCAGGAGCACACTAAACATGAATGCTCATCTGTAGCACATCCCAGAGTCTGACCATAAGAATGACCCATAGAAACATGGGAACATCAAAATGCCGCTATAAAGCATGTGACAAACACTGCCTTGATGCAAACTGCAAACATGCAGTCATTTTCTTACTGAAATCAGTTTTGATCATGCCATATTTGTTGAGAAACCTGGGGCAGGCAGTGCTCACAGGTGACCACTGCCAGACCACATGACCAGCTTATGGCAGGTCACAGAAAATTCCATAAAAGCTCCAGGATGCATATGCTGGTGTTAGCACAACGTGGAGAAGTTTCACAGAAACATCTCTACAAGGCCAGGGATGGCGACGAAGAATTATCCAACATTAAAAAGCTATTGTACCTAGGTCCTCAACAACAAGCACACAATTTATTCCTCCACCAGATGGGAAACAAAAATTCCTGACAACTTCATCAACTAATACCTCATCTTTTATCTCTCTTTCATCAGCAAGATCAGTGAACATATTTCACTTGTGCCTTCCCATGTTCACATCTTCATTTCACTCTCCACTTTTTCCAAACAAACTTCTGCTGCTAGATCTCAACTCAAACTCTTCTGCCCAGAAAGCCCTTCCCATTTGAGGATCGGAACAGCTCAAACTATTCCCATCCTTCCCCATCTACCCCATCAGCCTTCTTCCTCAACCCTTCTCCTCCAGGTTGGTTTCATTTCCCATGGTCCATCCTCTCTCAGCGATAAGCTCACCTGCAGTAACTTCTGTGTGCTCCTGGGAGAGCTTCTTCTTGCCTTCTGTCATCTCTTCAAGAGAGATCTGTGAGTCTTGGACACAATGTTTCACACCCAAGACTGATTCCTTGGGGAAAGGAATACCACTGAGCCAGGAAGACAACTGAGGTAAGGAGGTGGCAGCCAGTATTTTTAGAGAAACACGTCACTGTCAAGCTGTATTTGTATAAATCCTCCATCATAACAGACTCTCCTCAGAACACAGCATTTCACAGGGCACTTGAAATTTAATCATTGGTGTTGATAGCCAAGTGAAAGCCACTGTCAGAGCTGCTGCTCCTATTCCAGTCTCAACGTAAGGACAGAAGATAATGACAAATAAGGCACATTGACAAGTCCCCAAGAGGAAAAACCTCTTGCACACAAATGAGAAGATGTACTGGGAGGCATCAAGTCACTAAAAGGGAACAAAATAATGCATTATTTTAGGAAGCTATTTTCAGTGGGTTTTAAACTTCTTTATTAGTTAAATAGAGTATTTCAACATCTGCAGTGTATATTAATATAAATTCTATTTCAGTGGTAGGAAATTTCAGGACATTTTGAATTATTTGATTAATCCAGAAAAAAAATCTTATATCAACAGATTTCACCATGCCTTCCTCTTGCATCCATTTACATACCTCTAAAATATTACTGTTTTAAACTCCTAAGTCCTGATATTGAAATGTTTAACCAAAACCCCCACTTCTACTGAATAAACGTAAGAACTTATATCTCAGTATGAACTATGGCATTGCTTCCACAGTGCTATAATAATTAGAGTTAACATAATGAAAACCTAGTAAAAAGACTATAAATTCACCATATGAGCACATATGGATGTGAAAAAGGAAATCAAATAAGTTCTCTGAACTAAAATTAGAGTCAAAACAGAACAGTGTCCCGCAGAAATAGCACAAGCCTAAAAAGTCTATATAAATTTACTATGCCAAATCCAATTTTATCCAACGTTCCGTTTCATCTATCCATATTTCCACAGTGTATTTAAGGTATTGAGAGCTTAACTCTTCATGTAAGTCTGGACTGCAGTTTAGCTACTTGAGATAGATTTTCATGTTTGAAGCAAACCAGAGCTGGGCTCATTGCAGAGCTACAAAACCATGGAGGCCCAATCCACCAAGCCGTGAATATGATTCTCCTACCCAAGCTTCTGCTCCTGATATTTTGCACTAAGTTCTCTATTTATGCTTACTTTACAACTGAGTCTTCCTTTCTGAGGGTTTCAGCCCAATGATTCATGTAAAATATACCTCTGATGAGGTGTCTCATCATAAAAAAGGAGAGCAAAATCCATGTATCCATATATTTCTTACTGTATTTGTATTCATTTAAATATCCTTTTAAAGCAAGTCATCTGTGAAGATGAGCCACCCCTCAGGTCAAATGAAGACATTTGTGAAAACAGGGGTTTTTTTGGTAGCCTCTTCAACTTTGGTTGTGACAGAGCTTGTGACAGAGCTCTGAGCAGTTTTTGTTTTGTTCTCTTTATGCTGCATCCTCCACATCAGTTCAACTTGCTGTGTACTGCATCTTCTAACATGTCATATGCATGGAAGGAAGGCCATTGATTGGGGAATAAAATGAAGCAGTATCATATGTCCATTTTGCTTCTGGACTGCCTCAGAAGCATTTGCTGCAACTGATGCCAATCATTGGACCAGGATTCAGTTAAATTTTCAGGCACCTCTTTTGTGGGATAGAACCAATTTCTTCTGCGCTGTGTGACTTCTGAGATTTAGCTTTTTTTCTTCTTTTTTAGTGAAGTCACCACATAAACAGAAATGCTACACAACCACTGATGCTGTTGCAAGAGATGTAGTAGCTGAGGATGTGCTGGTTCTACTGGGGAACCATGATAGGGGACAAGACCGTTAATCATCTTTCCTTTTTGTTGTCCAGATGGCCATCCTTTATATCATAAAATATTCAGGTCCTCTTTAATATAAGAACAAGCTGCTATTCCTAGGAGATGACTGAAGATTCCATCCCTCACCTACAAGGCCTTACTTGCTGGACAATTTTACAGCGTGCCAGCTCTTACGCTGCTCTGCCGTGCGTACGCTTCCCCGTCATCTTTCTATTCCTGTTCTCTCTCTTCTTATCTTCTGCTGCATCTCCCGTTTTCAGCAATCCTCCTCTCAGACCTTCCAGGCTCAACGACAGATTTTGTGCACAAAAGGCTGTAAATTTTTAGGGCAGGAATTATCTCACTACTTTTGTGAGTTAACAAGCTATGTACCCTTGATAGGGGAGGAAAGTGCAACCTACTACATGGTTTTAAATAACCACTATACTCATAAATTATTTGTAACAGCAATAATACGCCTACACCAAAAAGCAGTAGGAAAGATCACATACAGTCGTGGTCTCTCACAGTTGTCGGTGCCATCTGGAGCTCCAAGCGGCTAACTCTGCTCGGCAGTCTGTGCGCAACGAGTTGCACGACACACAGAAAAATATTCCAGGACTTCACAGTTCCTCCCCATGTAACACATTAATAATGATCTTCCACCCATAGCTAGCACTTCAGCTGCGAACACGCTGCTGTTGACGAAGGCACAACAGGTCAGTTGGGAGGAGAGCGAGCGCCTTTGTCCCCGGCACAATACCCTCCAGCCGCCACACATGCCCCTCGCTCAAGTTGCGTGTGCTCTGTCATTATACTCGCTGCCAGCTCCAGTGGGACCGCTCAGAGGCTACGGCAACTCTCCAAGGTCCACAGGACTCCGGGAGGGGACAGGCCACCTTCTGATCCACAGCCAGGATGAATGGATTAGCGGCAAGCCGAGCCAGCTGCCGCGAGCTTTATCAGCACGCAGCCCCGACAGATGGGAGCCCACTGGAGGAGCCTCCTGCTGCAGCCCGCGTGGCCCTCGCGCCGGCCTTCTGCTCACCCCGCGCTCGCTGACACGGAAGCGGACACAGAATATGCACTAGGGGCAAATCCACATTCAAAAATACACGCGCCCCGTTTGGGACGCTGCTCGCGTTAAGCAAGTGAGCTGCTCTGGCAGCATGGGCTGGTTCACTGCAGTGAAGCTACCTGTGGTAAAATGCTTCATTTTGGTCTGGATTTGCAGTCAGTAGGATTTCTGACAGACAATTCAGTTTCCATCAGAACTGAATTATCCTGCTGACATTAAAACTGCATGCATCAGGACTGTAGTAAGAGATACACAAAAGAAAGATGAGACTGCAACTATAGAGAAGAATTCAAACTAATTGGCTTTCTTCTGGGCTATGTACCCACATAGAAGTCAAAGGTATAAAAAAAAAGGCATAACCCAACTCAATCCAGCAGAAACTGGATTCAGACAAGGCAGGTAATGTCCATTTGACTTTTAAGTCGAATGCTTGCGCCTGCTCCAGAAATATATTCAAATATTATCTGACGCAAAGGGTTGCAACAAGATCAAAAACATTGACAGTTTTTATGGTAGCAATCAAAAAGCTTTTAAAATCACAAAACCAGAAAACTGTTGAAAAAGGGAAAACACCTACCTAATTACTTCCAGAAAAAAAGACACTTTTACTGTTGACCATGCCACACTGAAGTATGAACTGCTACACTTATGAACAGCAGAATAAAAAAAAAAGGAAACCCTATTGCTTCTATCTAAGAAAGAGCCCCTCTTAACAATCATTACACAGCAGATAAAAGCTCACTTGAGTCAATGACAGCCTTTGCATTCCTTGCAAGGGAGTTTGTACAAACATTACATATCAATACACAATTTCTCCCATATTACATCGCACAAGTCTACAGACTTGGGTACGAGGAGTGAATTCCTGGGTCCTAGAAAATTCACTTGATTTTCTGTGAGCACAAATGTGTACAATATTTTGAAATAAATGCTACAGTTTGCCAGCCTTGTGTGTGGAAGTCTCAATTTTCCCTATCTCGTGCTTTTTGAAAGGGGTGTCACATAAACCTCTAAGTCTGAAGCTATTTCACTTTAAGAGAAAATTTTGCAACTCAAAAAAGCTGTCTATCTCTGAGCAAACAAAGTATCTAGAATTTTATCTGCACAAGTTACACTTGTGCACTGTGGAGAGTATAAACTTTAATTTATGTTCTTCCAGGTAATTTCCCATTAGAACTCAAAATCAACTTTGTAACAACCAAGAAACATTTATATCAGCATTCTTGATTTATGCTAGTAATCTCAAAAATATAGTCCCAAACCAGTTAATGCAGCTTCAAACTAATTTCACAACTTCCTTAATTTGAAAACATATTTAGTGCACAAAAGTGAAAAATAACATTAAGAAAAAAGAAAGCTAGTAACAAGTACTGCAATGAAAGTTGTTAGAACTTTCATTGAGTCAAGATGACCACAAAAATTTATAGATCATACATCCAGGTCAAAACTGGCTATTTTATTTACATTTAAACACAGTGATTTTGGTACTCTAATATAAGCACATCTTGAGGAAAACTTTTTTATGATGCATTTTCCAAAAATTCAATTAAATAACTCTATTCAGCATATGAAAAAGAAGACTACAAATCTATTTAGCCAGTGTCCAATACCATAAGCGAAAGCTGCCAGTACCTACTTCTAAAGATAAATTGACATTGCTTCAGCAAATTACATCAAAATGTATACAAAAATCTTACCAAGTATCTCCTGAAAATAAAACCTATTTGTCATTAATGATTTCCAGTAGGCATAAAGTCAAGATAAAGAAGTAAAGAGCTGACTGTCTCCAAGTCTTTGACCAGAAAGAGCAAAATTTTTTGTATTAAGCTCAAAATCAAAAACAACAGTTAAACAAATAAAAAACCAGGCATCTAAAGCATAAGTAAACAGTATTTGAAAATAATGTATTTATAAGAAGAAACAGTCTTTCAAAAACTGTTTTCAACAAAAAAATGTGTTAATCACAAAAACAAGCAACCAACAAAAACTGAATGATGGAATTCTCCCTCAACTTTGCATTGTTTTATTGCTTTCTGTATCAGGCAACACAAACATACAGGTGCTGTCAAGATACTCTTGCTTGTTATCAGTAAGGGAATTTGTTTTAAAAACTGAAGTAATTAAGTCCCCCCCTCCAAACTGATAAAGACCAGTTAGAGAAGGTAAACGGTGATTAGAAAGTCCCACACTTGTGGGACTTCATCAGTTAAGCCCTGACCGCACGTTTCATAAACGTTTAGAAATTCTGTGTGTCATTTACAAATGCAGTTTCTGTTATGCAGCTGAAGACACATGACTAATGATTTCTGAAGAAATGTGTCATCTGTAGATTTCAGTCATCTGCTTTTTAAATTCTACAGCATAAAAGAATATTGAAGGAACTTATGAATACTGCCAAGGAAGTAAATTAAAATGGAAGGGTAGGGTTGGTGGGTTTCTTTAGTAATTTGGGCGAGGATAGGGGGCATTAAACACAGGAGGCATCTGTACCTCCACATTTCATGCCATGTAAAGTTTGTAGTACGCTGACCTATTTAATTCTGATGGCAGCACTAACAAATATGGCCAACAAATTCAACAGAGGAGGAGCACACACCTTCAATAAGGAAACGAGAACAGAGGAACAACAAAAAAATCCAGTAGCTCTCATCCACTGAAACATCAAACATCTAGGGCTGAACAACACAGTTGCACCACCTGAAATGCTCAAAGTCCAGATGCACTCTAAATTCCCACTTGTTGCAGAAGCCTAATTAATGTTGACAGACAACACTTCACTGGGAAGGCTGCAGATAATCTACTTCAAAGACAAATGTATAGAAATAAAAACAAAAACACAGGGGAGATGAGTTTGGGCAAATACTGGAGCAGCTATCCAAACAGAGCAGAGCAGGTGCAGGTAAGGCAACCAGCTTAAAGACCAAGCTCAATCAATCCATGAAAAGACCTATAAGACCTAGCTGCCTACGGTGGTCCTTAGTTTCCATCCCTGTCCAAACATGATGTCCTCATGCTTGAGTGTCTAAATGGATCAAAACAGGTTTTTTGTGTCATTTTAATAGACAAAGCTTGTGGAAGATCACAAGGAGCAATGGAAAAGAGATGACAGAGAATAAAATTTCTTCAGGCAGCTCTAAAGCTGCTCTGTTGTGTGGCAACTTCATCAGATGTTCCATCACAACCAAGACTGTACAACAAATGAGCAGTGGCAGCACGCACGTTCTCTCTCTCACTTTAAGTTCACTGTGCCTTGTAACCACAGATGTATACATGAGTCCATACATATGATCACAAAAAAATCCCTCAACCCAAACCACCTCAAAACCTTGGGTTAAGAAGAGCTGGTAAAAGACTGAATGAAAATGCAAACACATAAGCAGAAATTCAGCCAGAGTTGAGATTACTGATGGATAAATGACAAGGAATGGACAGAGAAAAGAAATGAGGCTGTGTCTAGTTGTTCTGCTTGGCAAATTTTGGAATATTTTTTCCCATCAGCATCATATCCAGGTGTCCTGAGGCAGCAGAATGTTGCTGCTGATGTGAAGAAGCTTTAAGTGCAGCCATTTCCCTTGCAGCAAACAATTTCCCAGCTGATTAAAATACTGTGACAATCTCAAAGCTTGCTAAAACCAGGAGAAGTAAACATATGGATTGCTTTACTGAAAAACTAGAATACTGACTGGGGGGGACATGCTCCTTTTGTCAATGGTATTTTAATGCATCTAAACTACAGCTGCCACTATCATTAACAGCTGATGGGCATTAATGTAATTCAGGTGGTACATGGCATTCAGGGCAGAAAGCACGTCCCTCTGCCAGTTCCATAAACAGTGAGAAACCACCTAACTGAATTCAAGTGCCAGCCCTGGGAAGCAAAGCACAGACACACGAGCAAGTTGCTGTGCACCAGGAGTGATTTACCCTCCCCTGCTGAGGGCTGCAGCACCAGTGCAGGGTACAAATGGCAATGTCCATCAATGGGCACTAAGGACACATTTGGAAACCCACCACAAGCTTGTCCCTCCAGGGACAGTGGGGCACGTGCCTGCAGGTGGGAAGAGGCAGGACATGGATCATGCAGAGATGCAGAGGCCACTGCTCCAGGAGAGCCCCTCGGGTGCCGCTCTCTGCTCCTACCTGGCTGTATGAGCAACAGATTTGTGGTCCAAAAGCCCGTCTTAAGGTTTGTTTATTCCAAACAAGTTACCAATGCAGGGAAAAGATGTGGAGAAAAGAGAAATCGTTTAAAGGAATAAAATAAAAATTGTAAAAATAGGTGTGGGGTAAACCAAAAGCAATGCCAGCAATTACTTAATAAAAATGAAATACTCAAAGTATGATGTGAAGAAAAACTTAGAAAAAAGCAAGGTGCACAAAAAATGTATGGTTTTGGTTTGCAGTGCAGATGTTTAGGATTTACAATCAATATGGTTTGCTTTTTCATGCTATAAAATGCATATATAATTATGCCCAAGATGTGTGTAAATGTTTAAATATTAAAACAAAACAGATATTCTGGATGTTTGATGTTTGTTTTTAAAAAGAAAAAAATCTATTTTACAAGGACACAAGCACTAAAGTGAAATTAACATAAAACAAACAAACCAGTGTAATAAAATAAAAAGCTCAAAACCAAGTTAACCAAGGTCGTTAATCTCAGTTCAATGGCAAAGATCCATGTTAGCCAATGTTTAAATATCAATTAAATGAGAAAAGACTGCCTTGCAATTGCACTTCACAGATTTATTTCTGTTTCTTCTAGTGTATATATTGTCTCTAGTGAACACGCACGTTTCTTTACATTTCTAAAGTTTAAATTCCCTTATCTAAATTGTCACAACTATTCAGAAATTTCAGATTTCCTCCTTTTTGCCATTTTTCTAAGTATTCTGGAGAATAATAGTGTTGATCTGCTAAATCCTACCTACTTCTTCCAATGGTAAATCTGTAACTAGTGAAACCATATGCTGAACTCTATTTGAACAGGAGACAAAGCTCTTGTCCACCTCTTTGCTCTAAAAATCCCCACAGCTTAAAATGCTGAAACACAGAAGGCACAACATGCATTAGCACAAATTTTTGTGTTTTACTGACCATAAAAAATGTCCTTGTATGGATGGAAATGAAAGTCTGGAAAAAAAAAATTGGTAAGGAGGTTTTTGCCATGCCCTCCCTCCTAGTAATACTGCTTGAATGGAATTTACAGAGAGCCACAGTCTAAAAATACATAGGCTGAGAACAGCAAAGCAGCTACATGGATTATACTCAGCTCTTACAACCCTTTGCAGTTCCACAGGAAAGCCAACTGCTGGAGCACCCATCAACAGTACAGTTCTTTCTCATATATTGGAAAAAAATTGATGAGAACAGGTAAAATGTATCCACTACAGAAAAGCAAAGTCAAGTGTTGGCCACTGTACAGTGCCCACATAAAATATTCAGAGAGGGAAATGTCAGCACTAAAAAGTGCTCCTGGAGTATACTCTCATTTATTTATTTTTAATACAAATCCTTCTGTTTTTTCAGGCTACAGAACATAAAGCATGTACAGCTGATAGGTATTTTATACTGACAATAGTAGGGGAGGCCCAGCAGCCTGTGTGCTACTGACACAGAAGTATCTATTTAAATAAATTCTGGGTTTTTTTTCTAACGCTAAAAAGATGATGAAAAAGGAGGGTTTGGGGTGCTTGGGGTTTTTTTGCCTAGTTTGTGTTGTCCCCCTCTTACTTCAGTGAGGTAAGTTTGCCTTATGAGCCCCCACACACACAGGACAAGAACTGTATCAGTTCTTTACAAGGATTCAGGCACAGCATGGGAGGACTGCCTTTTAATTGAAACAAAACAGTGCCTACTTTAACTTTTTTTTTGAAAGGTCAATAGAGAGAAAAGGACTTTACTAGCAATCCTGGCCTTTTCACCTTTCTATTTTCATAAACAAGTTCAACAGCCAAATTATTTTAAACTTCCAGTGGAAATACAGATCTTGCTTACAACTGTGTAAGCATTCCCCTTTCCCTTTCCTGTTGATCACTGAGGTGTGAAGTTTTGGGAGTTTGCTTTTCCATTTAAACATGCTATCATCTAAACAGGTGGGTTTTAAAAGAGGCAAGTACCTAGTTTGATGTTATTTTATGTTATATTGTTATTTTCCTGGAACAGGAGGGTTCAAATTTGTTCAATACGGAGATGCAGCCCAGTTCAGGAAAGATGTTCTTGGAGCCTTTCTTGGTTTAGTTGCATCAGCACGCTACTAACTATCCTGCTGAGCAGGAAAGGATGTTCACACAATCCCTGCTTCAAGGTGAGGAAGATCCACTGATCAGCACCAAGCTTGCAAAGGCAGAGAGGTTCCTGATACCCTATAAGACGCATTGGCTCAAACTGGCTCTTCATGTACCCAAACTGAAATCTGTGGTCCGTATGCACCAGAAATGTATCTTTCAAGGCATGATTCCTGTCAGTCTAATGGCAAGAAGAGCATTCTGCATAAAAGCATATTCCTCTCTCAAGAACTGTATCGTGGCCATTGCAAAGTAGTCAGTTATTCAAGTCAGTCAGTTGCTTTTTTGCCTTCCTCCATGGAAACACAAGCCTTCACTGGAACCACCTGCTTGGAAAACTCATAAGGAGGAGAGTTGAAAAATGTGATTTTTTCCAGGATGGATCTTCCCTGAAAACATACCATAGTGTAGCTTTATTGCTCACGCAAGATGCTTCAGGAATGAGCTTAGTAATTTCAAGCTTTCCGGGAAAACACCAGTTTTTCTGGATTTTTGAAACAGTATGACCAGCCTTAGAAGATGTCAAAGAGATTAAGTATCTGCTGTACAGAAGTACTAATAGCTTTCTCCCAGCTCCCACTAGGAATGTGTGAAAAGACATGCAGTAGAGCTCAAGAGTCCAAACAGTCCCCAGCTCTTTCCAGAAAGAAACGGCAACATCTCTTAAAAAAAGACAATGAATTTTGTGCAATGCTAACCATATGTAGACATTCTGAAACGTGGGAGTATGTAAATCAAGCACACAAAAAAATCTTTGTTAGGTGTGTCCTCACTGGAAATAGGAACATGCAAATGAAAAGCTCTGACAAATACCAACCTGCTCATAAGGTGAGAAAAAGGAAGGAGTTACAAGTCACCCAAGTGTTCATAATAACCAGTGTGTACAAGCATCAAGTACTCTATGAATACAAGAAATCATCGGTGCTGGATATTAGGTAAGCTAATGAAACTTTCAAATGCCTGGAAATTAAAACATAAAGGTTTTCAACACAGATATTAGATCAGAATGCACAAATTCCTCCATCTCATTCTGCAATTCACATAGAAAACCTTGCTCTTTTTCCTCCACCATCTGTCTAGAATTTAAATAAAACACTCTATCTAGAGATGTTCTTAAGTCCCAATGAGGCAGGGTTTCAGCAGATAATGAAATCAAATTAAGGGAAAAAGTATATAAAAACCCAGTAACATTTTTTAGTCATTTTTTGTTATGCCTTTTATACAAATAATTTCCTTTCCATGGATTTGGTCAGTAATATCTTTGAATGATTTCAAGTGCAGTGCTTTTTTGAAAGCAACCTGAAAAATTAGGTTAACCTAGAAAGTGAATTCCATCTGTCCTGGTTGTCATCAGTAAAAGATACCTATTCAGTTCCTTTCAAGCATATAATCTAGTACTCAGTCTAAAACAGGATTTTAAAGACTTCTCTTATCAGCTTTTAGCTTTACTTCAATAAGAAGAAAATACACAACTTCAAGCTGGTGCTATGCTGAAATCAGAGAATTGATTCCTCCACCCCCTGTCCCCCAAAAGAAGAATGGGTACAGATAATACAGGAGTTCAATGCAACAAGAGATGTGGAAAGAACCTACATAGAGATGTGGAAAGAACCTACATACTTTGCAGTCACAGTAATATTTACCACAAGTACTTGAAAGAGCCACACAGTGTGCAACTTGGTGATGGGAAAAAGGTGTTGAATGATTATTGCAGCCTAGGTTTGCTACTTCAGTGTATAGAAGATTCTGCTTATTAAAATAAATAACACGTCTCTGAATAAATTATTTTTTAAAATCTATTTTGCATATGATGGTGTTATTTCAGAAATACGCTCATTTCATTGCAAACACAGCATATTAAACTTGGGGAAAAAAAGGCTGGTCCAAACCCACAATATTTTTTCAATTAGCTGCATTTCTTCACAAAGTTTCCAGGATGGTGCAGTTATTTACTCAAGACTACGAGAATGACAATTGTTTAAGCTTGTACTGAAACAGGTGTTATTCCTTACAATACCTAGAAATTTATTAGTTTTGTATGAATCTTTAGAAATGGAAGTATTTTCAAACTCAGTTAATTCTAGGATTTGACAAGTACTACACAAGGAGTGCAAAAAATGGTTTTTTAGTTCAAAAACCAAGGCAATACAAATAGTATGCTGCATTCTGCCCCTCAACAGGTGATGTAAATTCTTTAACATTTCAACACTACTCACACATCTGGAAAAATGCTGCAAAATTTCGGAGTGTAGAGTGTACTCTACAGCTTTTACACATTCCAAGATTTTGAGAGGAGTCAACATTGCTAAACATGCAACTGAATCCAAAGGTTTCACTTGCCAGTACGCCTGGTTATAAAAATCAATGCCCTGAAATTAATGCCCTTGAAATTAAAATGTACACAAGCAAAACAAAGCAGCATATCAATTCTTCAATAAACTGCTTCTCAAAGCAGAGATCACTTGAAAGACCTGGTCATGCCTGTGACAGGAAGAAACATGTCACAATCTATCTCACAGGTAAAGGTTTACTGCCAGGGTCAGGCAGAGGTGCACCTCAACAGGGGTGCTAGAGAGGCAGCAGCTCTCAGACTCCAGCCCACAGGAGGAGCTTCCTGCACTGTGCCCAGCAGACAACCAGCCAGGAACAGAAAAGCCACTGAGATTGGCTGGAGGAGGGCATACTGCAATCCTGAACCTCTCAGATCTGAGAAGCCCTGCTGAAAGAACTTCATTGCCTTCTTCACTTGAAATCTCAGCCCCAACTCCAACCGCAGTCCTTCAGCGACTACACTGATTCTGCCACTCACTGAAGAATAATTTTCTTTAGGCAATGACCAGTAATCACCTTACCAGCTCACCCAAACTTACAATTGTACAGTAAGAAGGTGAAACAGAAGAGCAGAAGTTATTTTAAAAAAACACAGACCAAACAGGTAGGATGAGTGAGTGTTTGAGCAGTTCAAGGCTGCAGGACAGCTACCACTAATGCACTTCAGCTGATGAATTTATCAAACACCATGGCTGAGTTTACTCAAATTTCATGGTAATTACAGTATATGTCATAGACTTGTCAAATTAACAAAATGGCTGGGTTCGTCCCCAAAATGTTTTCTCTGTTTTGTAACACATCATTTAGGGCTTGCTATTTACTTCTTGTTTCTTTCAGAGCACACAATGTGTAACTCACTTTCTGCTGTTCTACTCATTTAGTGTTGACTGAAACACAACGAGGATTCTTTACTGCTGTAGGTTCCCAAGAAAAGCTCCAGTATGAGAAAATTAGTCAAATTCCCAGCTATTATAAACTGACTTTTACTCATGTAAGCTAAGCAACTACTGACATATGAGTTAATATGAGCACACCAAACTTTATTTAGGGAGGAGAAATGGGCTATTATAATTGTATTTGATTCCCATTCACTTACCAGATCCACTATGGAAAATGAAATAAACCATGCCAAAAGACATTAATTCCCTGCAATGTATCAGAAGTACTTTACAGAAGCAGCGTAAAGAGAAATAGCTATTGTTCTTATTTTATTTCCAATCCCCTCATGCTCCTTACTGTTATGAGGATCAAATTCAAATACACCAAGCAGCTATTTTGAATGTTTGCAGCCCTAGTGAAACAGAATATGAGCACACTGCAGCTACATTCTAACTTGCCTGCCTGCCATCCACCCGTCATTTGGATGGGTAATTTCTCCCCTCGGGACCATATGCGGTGCTTAAAGCTGAGTCAGTTTGCCGTATGGCATTATTCTATAAAAGCGAGACGGCTTTGCTGGAATCTGACCTAGGAGGGTAAAGGCTTCTACATACTTGGCTCAGTAGTTGCTAGACATGTTAAAGAAACAAAAAGATTTCAAATGTTAGTGTAATCCACTTGTTTTACACGGCATTTTCCCTATCAACAAGTACAGCCTTTACACCATTATGAACAGAGTTGAGAACATTACTGTTATTACGTACATCAAATTGCACACAAGAAATTTAAAAATACAGAATGCACAAAATAATTACATTGCACTGAATTATTGATCTACAGACGAATTATATATCCACTGAATATTCTATCTACTGAATTATACAGATCTGCTTTATACTTTTGTTTCGTAATTTGTACTGTCTGTCTCCGTTCTACTGTGCTTCTTTTCAAACATTTTACATCAATAATTTGGAGAATACTGGACATCACAGGCTGCTAATAAATGGCGAGTGGATGCAGGACTGGCACATTAGAAATATTTACTAATATACTACACACACACACACAGACACACACACACTTTTGTTTTACCGCAGCTACCTATTCCAGCTTTTTTCTGAGTAGTGGGAAAGTAATTAGTTCAGAAGGCTGTAGACAGAAGCACTCCTTCTTTAACTGTGTCTTTTTTGAGCATGATATAATAAAAGCAAGCCAAGAAAAAAAAACCCCACCACAGAAACAGAAGAGTTCCTTTTAATGTTTACTCTTGATTTGTTTTCTGTTGCAAATGTTACTAACACTGTTCAGATCAACAGAAACAAAAAAAAAAATATTAGAAAAAACTTTCTTTATAAATGCTGGTAATTCTGCTGATGTGCATTTTTCAATCTGAACAGAAAATACAGTATTAGTTTACAATCACATCAGGCATCACAGGCAAGACTGGCTTGCTAAGATAACAACAAGAAGCCATGTATCATTACTGAATTCTTTCTGGTCCCTTCTTTTTTTTTTTTTTAAAGTTTTACTATGTACATGAGAAAAGGAGGAGAGGAAGATTATAATGTATTTGTTGATGTAGACCTCTGCTATGTTTCCACAGTCCAGACAAATGGTGCTCAGAAGGGGTCCAGCCAAAATGGAACATGTGCGTGTAGTACAACCCACTGGCCTTGACCATGGGTATTAAAATATTCATATCTCCTTTCAATGTCACTTGCACACAAACAGCTTTTCCTCCCCCTTTAAAACATTAACCTCTGCTCTCCCAGGTGATACCAACTGGTCACAGAATCAGCACTGCCTTTCCATACAAAACCACCACCGAGGTCAGGCACCTGCTTCTGTATCCTCTGAGCTCAGGTATCTATTAACTGCAGCCTACCCACTCCACCAATACATGGGTCAAAACAAATAGGTGGAGTGAAAGTGTAAAGATCTGCCCAGAAACAAAAGGAGAACAGCATTGCCCCCTCAAACTTTATCCCTGGGGTAGCTACTCCCTCCCTCCCTCCCTCCCTCCCTCCCTCCCTCTCCCTGCTGTCCTCCTGCCATGGGATTCACTACCAAGGTACTTTGCAGAAGAAGCTTCATCTTCTTCACAGAAGCTTTTATTTTAAAATGCAAGGCTCCATAATTCCTCCTTTGTGTCACACAGAGGAATATGAATAATAAGCTGAGGATTCATATGGCTTTAATTATTACAGGGCATTATAAGATAAAACACCCAGAAGAGTCAAAACAAAACAAGAAACCTCCTACTGCAGTCAATCTGAAGTGTTTTGATCAGGAAGTTATCCAGATTAGGTATTTATCATTTTAACATGGAACAGACAGAACTATATTCATACAGTAGCTTAAAGCCCAGAACAATGCACACTGATGCTCTGGGGTGAGGGGTGGAGGGCACACTAAACCAAACCAATGAATAGCCCCACTGCAAACAACCAACAAATAACCAACCCAGTCCCACAAGACAGACACTGTCAGCCCCTGAATGAACAGAACATTTTGGCGGATGGGTATCCAGTGGGAAATCACACCTGTATAAGCCTAGAAAAATATACTTGGAAAGTATTTACAAGGAAAATTCTGTCCAAAAGCCAGCTGAAGTTCAACTCTGGCTGTGACACAGCTACCCCATGGAGGCAGACAATGGAAGGAAATGGCCTCTTTAATACTTTCACCACCACTACCCATGGAAAGAGATACAAGGAACACCACTTCTGCATTTTGCTTTTTCTCAAGCATAATTGTCACAGTGATGGATGCATCAGAAACATACATAAACCAATTTCAGCATCGAGAGCGCTATGCTCTCCCACAGCCATGCAGCAAGCCAGTTGCTACGCTGGAAGCAGCACTCAGGTTCATAGGACCATTAGACAGAGCTCTCTTACTATAAAAGCCTGCAAATAAATGTAGGCTAAAATAAACAGCAAGTCAGATGTTTTATCTGGGGATGTTACCTCATTAAAGGCTATATATGCCAACTCCAATTCAATTTGAAGCAACCTTACAAGGGAAGACATCTCCCCCCCACCAACCGGAATTAGATCCACTTGATCATTTTAATTATACTGCATTGCTCTTTTCAAAAGAGTCCTGCGAGCCTTCATAGGCTGCTGTGCTCCCCTTTGAAATTAACAAATTAGGCTTGGTAATTAGAGAGTCAAAATGGTGTGTTATATTGTTTGGGGTGACAAGGGATTTAAGAGTGTTTCATTTTGAGCCGTTTTCAAGGTTTGAAGGTAAAATACTATCACTAATCATGTATGTTCCCATTTTCCACCTACGCTGATTAATATCTACACAGTGCACTGAGATAAATTTCTTTGCATCTTAATTAAGAACATTTCAAGGCAGATTCCTCAAAGTTCTGTTCTTTTGAATGAAGCTGTAAATATCTTTTAAATGCTATTTACCACCACAAAAAAAAAAAAAAGGAAAAAAAAAGAAAAAAAAAGAACCCACAAAGAAAAAGCTTCTAGGGTATAATAGTACATGCTAATTTATTCCAGAAATTATAAATTACTATTTTGTTCTCCTTAATGGACCTGTCATCAAATCTTAGGATGTCACAGAAGCCTGATACATCAATTCAAGGATACAGCTGAGTCACCCTTCCTTCTGAGAACAGGCTCATCGTCAAACAAAAACTTTAATAATTTACGTCTCAGTTTGCATTGCTTAACATTATGCTTCAAGCCCTGAATTCATTATTCTTAACCTCCCTGCCTCGGCAGAAGATCTGCTGTGATGCATCACTTCAGGGACTGATGTCCATCCAGATTCACTGGACAATGCCTTCATCAGATCTGAGCCAAGTGTGCCAGCACTTGGTGAAGGTTGTCCTGAGAAGCCATGAGAGGACACTTACAGCATTGCATCTTTCATCTCAGACTCTCGAGCCTCTTTACATGCAGAACAACTCATGGCTAGTAAATTACTTTTGTATAATATACAGGGATAAACATTTGGCAGGCTTGGTCACTTATTAGGCCACAAAAAACCCCAGAACTGAAGAAACCCTGATGCCTCCCCCACCACTGTTCTTCTGCAACAAATAATGTACAGGTTATATTTTCATATTACAGAATTTTTAGTTGCATCAAATCTAGAGCTGATGTTTTATTCCTGTTTTCAATGTTTGTTTTTCAGCAACGCCACTGACTTTCTGACAGTGCTCAGAATAGATGCAATATAGCAGGATTTCTCATAAAATTTACAAAACCTGAAGCATAAGGTATTTTTATCCCATTCAAAGTTTTAAAGCACAGAGTATATAGACTTTCTTCCCCCGAAGTACTCTTCTAAGCTGGCATTGTATAACAGTAGGTGAAAATGTCAGACAGAAGGAGGGAACTTTATTCCCATATACAGGATCAAAGAACATAAAACATAGGAGACAATGAAAAGAAAGCAAGCAAGAAAAAGGGGTATTAAAAGGGTATGATGAATGGCATATACATCCTTGTGATAATTCCTTTCCTGCTTTATTGCTCAGTAATGATCATACAATACTATACTTCATTGATCACTGCTTGAAATCTAAGCTTCATTTCCTTCACATACGTTAAACACCTTTGACTTGAATTCACTTCATGTAACTTTTCAGTACTTTCTTTTTAGTGTAAAGAGAAACTGAATATAAATACTGAATGAAGGAAAAAAAATCATTCTACATTATTGTTCTCTGTCATCTATAGAGCTAGGAGCTGTCTTTGA
The DNA here is from genome assembly GCF_023055355.1 of Agelaius tricolor. Classification (NCBI taxonomy): domain Eukaryota; kingdom Metazoa; phylum Chordata; class Aves; order Passeriformes; family Icteridae; genus Agelaius; species Agelaius tricolor. The sequence continues at coordinate 54,432,986 of NW_027269261.1, forward strand.
GGTTCAAACGTGTCAGTGGCAAAGCAGGGCACCACATCAAGGCACTCTATATATTAAGTGTGTGCCTCAGGCTAGTGATTGAAAACCCACTTTGACCACGAGCTGCAAAGACTGAATGCAGATTTCCCTGCAGCCAAATCATTCACTGTCTGGCCAGGAAGGAGGGAAGCTCCTGTATGGTCACTCCTGTGAGCAGCCAGACCTCAGAGGCAGGCCAGTGCCTGGGCTGGTCCCAGCAGCTGTTCCACATCCTCTTCTCTCACAGGGCTTACCACCAGATGAAGCCCCCCAGAAATAGTCCATGTACCTGTAGTATGTACAAGGCAACTGTGTGCAGACACTTATTACAGACCACTCCCTAATGATTTTTGACTACACGTGTGTTTTCAGATGCCAAATGAACAAATAAGGATGCTGGCAGCTCCTTTTACACAGATAAACTCCAGCTGGAAGGACATAATTTATGAGCAGTTCCTCACTGTATACACTTCCCTTTTAATCAACCACTAATGGTCACTGCAGTGCTCCCCTTGGACAGCCCCATCTCCTGCTCACTGTGGAGCACAATGGCTCCAAACACAGGAAGGCATATAATGAATCAACACACCACTAACAGCTAATATTCTTTTGGCAGTTTAATCCTTTATTGTGATGAATTCTCTGCCATAAAAACATTGGGGGGAAACTATATTAATTAAATAAAATAATGGAATGTATTTTGCTTATGTTGCAGTTTCAACAGGACGAAACAAAGTACAAATATCTATAATTTTAGAATTAATATATATGTATATGAAAGAACAGATGGTACTTAAACCTGAAGTCTCCAAAAATCCTTTTCACTAAGTTTCTATTCAGGACAAAGGGATGAGGATTGACAAAAGGCAAAATAAGGCTTTTAAGACACAGCATGAGGACCACCTAGTTAAGCAAACAAAATCACAAATATTAAGGGGTTATGGTCCTGTGATTAAGGCATTTGACCAGGAGGCAGAATATCTGGATACAATTCCACCTCTGCCTCTCACTTCCTCCATGACCTTGGGCATATCAATTCATCTTTCTGTGCCATAGATACTCAGCAGGGAGAGTAAAAATACAACTTCCTACCTCCCAGGACTGTTGTGAGAAGAAATGTGCTGATGTTCGTGAGGTCAGCACACTCCCTCTTAGGTCATACAGATTGACTCTGTTTTGTTTGTATTATCAGAGTACTACAGCAGCAACCCAACACCATATGATTCCAAACAGCAAGGCAACTATTTCTGCAGATTGTTTTATGCAATAAAAACCATGAAATTCTTAAGACACTCGAATTCTCTGACAGGGTACACTAAGGGTACATTATGGACTCTGCAGCTCATGACCACCAATAAGAATTGAAAGAGTCAGGAAGTTCCAAGCCCATACCCCTATATTTATGTGTGAAAGATTCCAGTATCCTTCAATTTTGAACATTACTGGCCAATACAGAGGAGTATATGGTTTGAAAATCCTGTAAAATACTCCTTCTAGGAAAAGCACCAATTGTGTGCAGCTTTTACATTCAAAGCACTACTTCAATACATACGGGTGCAGGCAAAATGAATTGTACTGCTCTCAATTCCAGACTATCTTGTGCCTTATATATGTGACTACATGAGTTTTAGAGATTATTGTTTTGAAGGAAAAAAAAGGGCAAATACTATCTTCTGTGTAAAGTGTGAGAACAAAATAGCTAGACAAGTAAAATAAGTAGTCTGTCTAGTCAAAACAACACTTGATATTTTACAAATATTTCTTTTATTGCATACTTCAAAGAAAAAAAATCTAATTTTGAGCAGACTGGACAGGTGAGTAATAATGAAATTCTTGAATAAAAGAACAGAAAAAAAGTGGTGAGGTGCCTTAAGGTCAGCTTTGCACATCTCGTATTTTCAAGCCAGTTTGGCCTGTTAAAGTTACTCCAAACCTCCAAGTTTGTTTGATTTTCATCCATCTGCCAGAGTGCAGATCTAGAAAGCAGTCATGAGCCAACTTAGCATGCTAGAGAAACTCCTCCAACTCAAGGTCTGAAAGCTACGTAACGGGCAACCACCTTGTTGCTCTCAAACCTTTGCCCTAAGCCACAGCAATTTTCAAACACCTACAGAAGTTGCTATGGAAGTGAAATGTAGCTATATAGACCCCCCTTGCTCAACTCTTTCAGCAAAAAGAAGCTGTACTATAGTGTAATCAACCTCTTCAGCTTTCTTATGATAACTTTCATCATCCAGTAACAAAAAGCAGTAAGAGAGCACTACAGCTGTGCTGTATCACTAAACTGAGTTTCCTTGTAGTGGCAGAGGTCTGTAACAGTCGTGTTTTCATTTTAAATTAAGTTTAGAATATTTTAAATCAGTCACAAAAACTGCACTCAGCACGAAATAAATTAGAATGTTTCAAGAATTTGGGACCGATTTTAATAAAACTTCTGGGTTCTTCCTAGCTCTCAGCCACAAGATTAGCCACTCATCAGGAAACATTTCCAAGTATTTTCTTGCCCTTCCATGGCTGAAAACAAGAATAGGAGATGAGGAGAAATAAAAGGAATTTAAAGCTGCTGAAAACTAATGTCTACCACATGAGGCACAAAATAAGCATGCCATTGTATATTTGATGAAAAAATAACTGTTATGAAATATTCATTTGAAAAGTGATTAAGCTTTGCAATTGAAAAGCTAACCCTTCACAACACGAAATAATCATGCAGCTTGGGAATGAACACATCCTGTGTCCTCTGGTGCTCATTATAATATATGCAACATCTCTACTCCACTACTTCGGTTGCTTAGATGTTTTCTTTTTTTTTTTTTTTTTTTAACTTGAAATAAAAAGATCACTAGACTTGTTTCTTACAAGCATGCTTCAAACCCAGAGAACCAGATTTACCATTCCCATACATTTCCAGGCAAGGAACAGTAGGTAACCCTTTCTCTGCATTACCTGCGGGGGGGAAGAAGGAGGCTCTCCAGGCCTCAGCACAGGGGCCCCCAGGACCCAGTGCAGAATCCCAACTCCCGGTCTGCAGCAGGAAGAAGCTTCTTTCTTCAAAGCTATTAACAAATTCACTCACCAGCAAAACCTATGATGTCTCTCCTAAGGGTTAAAATGAACAACCTTTCATACAGAATACGCAACCTATTCCCTAAACTATGAGGGATTAATCCACTGAGCAAAAGAAATGTTTTACAATCCCATTTATTTTAACTATATTTCTTCAGGGATATTTAACTTTACATATGAAAGCTATACTTAATACATGGTATACATGCAGGCGCATTATTTATTTACAAATCCCAGGCACAGAAATCATGAGTCCGAAATTTTCCTTACAATGAGTTTCATAATTAGCCCTTCCACAGTCAAGGCACACACAGAGATCAGGGATTATTCATTAGAGGAAGGAATTAGAAGGATTTTAGGCTTCAATGGCCTGTACAGACTATTAGCTTGCATTTGGCTATTAGGAGAGTAAGCAGAGTGGTCTCTAAAGCGTCAGCAACAGATAACAATAAATTCTCGAAATGAGACTTAGCACCTGCTTTCCTAATCTTGAAAGGAAGGGGGAAACAAGACAGTTGGGTGGTGACACAGCATCTTTCCAGCCACACAGACTCCCAGTGTCAGGCTGGCAGCACCCTGACAACTTCCAGCCGTGGAAGCCAGAGGTCCCGGGATGAGTGAATAAACCAGGCAACTGAGACCATGGCAACACCAGGCCCCGGCATCCAAAAACGCCCTCCAGATCTGCATGACAGCATGCAGGCTCCCACTGCTTCCCTCCGATAGAGGAGGTTTGGAAAATGAAACAAAAGGATGATACACAGGGCTGGCTTATTTGAGGACTATCAGCTGGTCTGCTTCCATCCCTTCCAAGGTCTGGATCAGAGATGAGAGGAACACAGTGGTTTTGAGTGGCTGATGGATACATAAGCGCAGGTGTGTCCTGTCTATGCATTTTATTTATTCTGAGTGCCACCAGCACCCCCCACATCCTGATAACACAAACCACCAGCCTGGTAACGCCAGCCTATCCTTTCCTTTTAACACGCTAATCTAATGCTTCAAAGCAGATGGGAAAAATGAAAAGAGTCTAAAGATGTTCTCTTCTTTTTTTTCTTTTATTAAAGCTAATGTCCTCAAAGATGAAGGACATAATAATGTCTTCACCAAAAAAACAGTGCAAGACTCTCAGGACCACTTTGTTCAGCTACTGCTGGCAAGTAAATACTAGAAATACTAAGGACTTTTGATTTTAACTTTTCTCCCCACTCCTTTGCATTTCCAAGGCACACAGAAATAACTGCATTAAATAGACCTCCTAGGAACAGGAAGTGCTGACAGATAAGCAGCATGAACCCAATCAGTGAAATGTCTCACAGCTTAGTGCAACATTTCATCCTCACCTGGATCAGTAGAGTATTTCAACTGGAATAAAAAGCACCATCAAGAGTGCAACCCTAATTCACCACTATTGCAATTTTCTATCAGTGTAAAATCAATGATTTCAAAGTAATTACACAGATGTAAAACAAGAATAACTGGGCTACATCAGTCCCAGTCCAAATTCAGATGAACTCTTCCATGCACACATACAAATAAAAATATTAAGACAAACCATAACAGGAAGACACATGCAAATTACATGTAATTATAAATGCACATTTTACTAGATCCTAGCGTCCAATGATGAAATGCAGCTACATTTTGTTCCCAGATTGCTTAAACATCATTATTATACCATACACCTGTTTTAGGAAAAAAAAAAAGAGCACAGATTTTTGCGATTTAACAAAGGTGAAGACTAAGTAAACAAAATAATACAGTAAACTAAGAAGCAGAAATTTAACAGATCCAACCTGTCCACGTTAATTTGTTAAAGCAGTAAGTTGATTTCCTACCTCACAAGAAAGGATTCAGAGGAAGCAGGAAAATGAAAGCTTTTCTGGATACTGATCAAACAACACCTTACATGATAAAAAAAAATGTAATTACACGCAAAAAAAAATAGTTTGTGAAAATTCTGGATGAGAGAGAAAATGTCCAGGGAACATGTGAGATACAGGGAATAGTAAAAAATTGGTAGTTTTGTTATTCCAGTTAGTAGGACAGTGAAATGCCTTCTTTTCTGTCCTTGCTTTTAAAAACAAACTTGAGACTTTTTTCATTTACACTGTTTTTAGACCTATGGCATGACTCAGAACACTATTGATACAAATGAACATTGAGTTTTTCCTTCCCGTCTTCTGGATTTTTACTTCAAAATTGTGAAGAAAGTGGCTGTTGGTAAGAACAAGGGGCTTACCACATGATTTTGAGAGGAGCAGACTCCTGCACTGTGCAAATCTCTCCACTCCTTGTCAGTGCAGTTCAATCCACGACCCAAAATTCCCCTGCTAATTTCAACCTTGGACCTTACCTGAGCAACAAGTAATAATTTTCTGATGGTTTTTTCAACAGGGACAAAAGGATTCCAGGAGATGGCAAGAAGCTCACTTCCACTTGAGAACTGATCAGACTATTTGAACTCAGTTCTTTAAATGGTAACATTTTCTTATTACAGAAAAATCTCTGAACATCCCTTTTCAGATCACAACCAAATCATTAGGGCCTGCCACAAAGCCTATTAAAGTCAATGCAAGTCACTCAAAGACTTCAAAGGCTTTGGCTCCAGACCTTATGTAAAACAACCAGATGCGGCCCGGCAGCACCTTGCACTGAAGGGAAGGCAATGCCTGGCCGAGCCCGCTCCCAAGGCAGGGCCTGGTGCCGGCGGGACAGCTCCGTGCTGAGCACCTGACACCAGGCTGTGCCACCCCTGTCGGGGACTCTGCACGGACCGAGTACCCACGAGCAGCTGGAGTGCATTAAGCAGGCTCCTGGGGCGCATTTTTCCGTGTTGTTTCATCCAAAAGGAATCCAGCTCGCTCCTTGCCTGGTGGATAACGTGAATTAAACGGTAAAGGGCTCAACTCAGAGCTGCTTCAAAAACCTTTGCCTGATATGAACCAAAATGCTCATCCAGCCCCACTCCAGCATGGGACAGCTTGAGCAGCCACTGAAGGAGCAACACCAAGTTTCTGTAAAAGAAGGTTCCTAACAGGAATCAAAGAGGTCTCCAGAAAAACTGTGGACTTCAGGGGCTGCAGGAGAGCAAGCACCCTCAGGAAGGGTACAGCTTAGAGCCAGAACTACAGCTTTTGTAAGTGCTGACTTCTCAATACTCATCATCTGTACTCACAATGGATCCACTGCTTTCATATATAATTAAAAATAATGAAATACTACTGTCCAAAAAATTCTAAATCTAAATCTAGGACTGTAAGTAAGCGAGATTACTTTCTGTGAGAAACCAAGTTCAACTTTCAGAACTTTCCACAGTCTGGAAATCAAAGAGGAATGGCATCTATGCTATTTCAGGCCTGCACACAATTTTCTGTATTTTTTGAATGGTTGACTAATAAACCATATAACTTCTCAACACCTCCTACTTTGAAGTATCTTAGTGTAATTCAAATCACTGTTCATTGTTAGCACTCACATTTAAGAATAAAAAAATGAAATAAAATATAAAATACTTCCCCCCCCAACATTTCAGCAAGAATATAAACAAAATATTTCAGTGATGTCTTTCCCCAAACTGGCTCCAAACCAGTTTTGCTTTTCTAAAAAGCAGAACTGTGAAATACCAGCTGGGTTATTTCCAATGCATAAATAGGCAAACACCTGAAAATTTTAACATGCTTTATACAAACTTAATTTTAGACTGCAAATAAGAGAATCTCAAAAAGTCTTCCCTGCTGTAAGGAATTATACATATTCCACTGATCAGTCCTCCCTCAAGCTCAAACCACGCTTCATAAAATTTACCAAAAGGAAATTTGTGATGAACTAGAGTGTTTACTGATGTTCAACACTGGTTTAAGTAAATTAACCCTAGAGTAATAACTATTAATTATTTTCATAAAATATATTATTATGTTCTGTACTCTGAGCAATCACATTCTAATTTGGGATACAGCTCTTCTTCTGAGGTATAAAAGCAAACCTAACATAAAAAAGGACATATTAGTGTTGTCTTTTTATTTGATAAGTGAATGAAATTAAAAAACAATTTCATTATGGCAGTGCTACAGGAAACAAACACACTAAAAAACCACCAGAGCAAAACTGAAGAAGGCACTTAACCTAGTTCTGAAAGGACATATCAAACAAAAAATGACAGTATTATATCACTATTATTAGCTTTAGAAACAAAGCTTTTAGGAGTAATTTCAGTTTTTAGTCCATTACCCTAAATGATGGCATATGTAAAACGAGCACATGCAGAAATGTAGTTTGAGAAAGATTAAGAGATTATTTTAGAAGCAAATCACTCCATAAATAAAGCATAAAGGGAACACAGCATCATTCAGGAATGGACATCTGTCACCCAAGCAGATACCACATCACACATTCGCAGCTTAATTCTGCAAAGTGGAAAAACAAGACTTGAAAAAAAACACATAGTCTTACATGCATTACTTTTATTTTTAAATTTCTAGTTACCATAAATATCATCAAGAAGTATAAACATTACACAGAGAGGAAATGGTGAGAAATAAAATGAACAAAGAACAGAAGAAAAGAAAAAAGTCACATGGAGTTGGAAAAATCCAGCCCTATCCTGAGTAGCTTTTCTTCTAGTGGGGGAGGGAATGAAGAGGGAAGAAAAGTCACATTCAATGTCATTTTGACAGCGACCTCTTATTCAAAAACTATTATTTTTCCATCTTGAATAAGAGAGAACCAAGTGCTCTTCATAATCACATAAATGACCTACCAGTCTCTAAGTGCTCTCTCTTAGATCAACAAAAAGCTATCGGAAGCAGAAAGTATTGCACGCTACTCCCCTGTCGTCTCAATCCAAGTCGTCTGCACAGCTCAACCTACTGTAAGAGAAACCTTGAAAGGCCAAAAGCTCTAGGAAATAGACTTATCAGATTCCCCCTCCTGCTTGAAGCAATCCTTTTAGAGCTTTGCAGTGTTAAAATCATAAAGACACGAGAAAAATAAAAGTTAAGAGCAGGAGAGGAGAAGCACGATGGGAGTTAACTGATATTTTCTAGGAGGAGCTACTCAATAGCTTTAAAATGGTGTTTTACAAAGGTGAGAGGAAAGAATTCAGTTGTCCTTAGAGGAAGGCCATTCCCTAATGCTGCATTTTCAATCAGCTTGTGCAATTAACTAACTTAACATAAAGATTCTTATTGCAAGGCATGCCACACCAGAATGCAAACTGACCGACTCACACATCTCCCTTCTCTGGGGGAAACAGAGGAACCTGTCCCCATAAGGTCAACGGCAAGGCTAAGGATCTTTACTCCAAAAGAAGAGCTACTCTGGGGGTTGGAGGTGTTCGTGTTAATTGTGTTTTGTTTTGTTTTCAAGGACGAAGGGATAAATCCCATTCATTTATTTGTCTTCAGTTTTTTCCCTATAATTGAACCAGGAAAGTACCCAAAGGGGAAAAAAAAAAATGAAAACTGCATCATGTGAAAGAATAAAAGGGGGGAAAATCCCCAAACACCTCTTTCAGACTACAGTATTGCCAAACACACAAACATCTCCCAGAAATGCTTTGCTGCTATTTTGAAATCCAACTGCAAATTACAGAAGTTTAATTAAAAAAGAAGGATCTGGTACACTGAGCGACTTAGCAACTTGGACCTCAGGTAACTCACAGGGTGGAAGTAAGGAGGTAATGCACAACCCAGATATCCTGCCCTTATTACTGTAAGTGTCCCAAAGCACTCCACAAACTCCTGTTTCACCTGTGAGGAACGTGATGATTGTGTATGGCACAGTACATTTTCCCCCTGACTCCCCAAAAGCTGAAGTCAGGAGTGATGAAAGCTTACCTTCACCGGGAAGGTCAGCCTGAAATCCTGACTGTGCCAGAATTTCCATTCATCCATGCAAACCACCTGAAAAGGTGCAGACCAAACTACTTCTAGTAGATGGATTTGCTGGAAATTCAAATCCTCTCAAAGAGAATGGGTGAACCACTTCTGACAGATGACATTTGTTGAAATGCTCTGTGTTCACAGGCTGCAATAAATTGGGCAATAACTAAGAGCTGGGGAACAAGGACCATGGCAAGCACTGGGATTGAGTCAGAACTCCTTCAAAAACTAAATCCATATATTTACCTCTACCACTACCATAAAGCATAAGGATTAAGTTTACATTATTAGTAGGAGGAACTAACAGGCCATAACACTTTCTTCTGTTTCTACCAAGACAGAGTATAGTAAGTCACAAAGGAAAAGCAAACACAAGAACACCCTAAGAGAATCAGAATCCTTGGATCTGACCTTCTCTCCATATTCTCCCTCTGTCATCTTTTTTTTTTCCCCTGCTTCCTGCACAGCTAGCTGTACTGCTGACTGCAGAACACTTACTGAAGAATGCATAATTACATCTCTTTAACCCCTTGCTGTCTCAGAGTATATATACTGTGCTTGGATCTAGAGTTTCTAATATCCCCCTTCCCCCACCAAAAAGAATGAAAAGAATTTGCACAGGCTAGTAATCCCCCAAAAATATAGGAATACCACTGATACGGTCCTATTGCCAAAGATTCCAACCCATACAAATTAGACTCCCATGTTACTTCCCCGCTAACTGCTCTCATGTATTCCTCTCCGCTACATTTTATTTCAGACTGATCAAGTATACACACAGTAGAGTCAGTGAAATGCAAGAACATCACCAACAAAAGAACATTTCAGGCCCAGTAGCTTCTTTTCACGTGCTTTTCTATATGAATCTAGCAGTGTGTAAGTGCAACAAACTCTTTCACTTCCATCATATCAATCCCTACTCTGAAAGAGCCTGAGAACCTACTCTTATGTCAGTGACAGTAATAACTTCCTGTGAATTTTGTTCTTCATCCAATGTCTAAAGACAGAAGCAACTCTTCAAATTAACAACTACTTTTGAATTTTTATGGAACTGCTTTGCAATCTCAGGCTATAGTGCTTGTGCTTTGCAAAATTCAAGAACTAGCATACTCTGAAACAATGCTTTATCATATAAGCAGTAAATAAGTTTGTAGGCCCTAGCTGCTGCTGTTAACAAGGACAAGAATTTTTTTCAAAAATAATTTCAGAAGTACCAGCTGTTGTCTTTTAATGGACAGGAGACCTTAACTAATAGGCATATGAGACCATAGCAGCAGTCAGATGAAAACGATGGAAAAACAGAAATCCTGACCTAAAAAAGACTTAAACAAAAAACATTCTGTGGGCCATCAGCTAATGAGAATTTGTTGGGCTTTTTTTCCTCTAGTTTGTCTCTATTTCCAGCTAGTCAGAGGAACAGCTGAAGGCTTAGAATTCTGAATAAAGATACTACTGACCTGTGAACCACTGGTTTCTAAATGAATCTTTGTTCGCTTATGTATGGTTTGAAAATATATTGTTTTCAGCAAGGCTTCTACCTGTGCTGAAGGATGTTATAGCTCAGCAGAAGGCTACAAATGTTATCAAGGAGAGCCATATTTTCTGGTCACTACAGGTAGAGCATGGGCTGCTGTATACAACAGGGTTGCCGACTGTCCATGGGGCTCAAAATGGACACTGAAAGAGAGCAACAGGGTGGTAACTGGGTAGGACAGACGTCAAGAATTACTCAGCCTAATCTAAGCTCACTGAAATCAGTAAAGAAACCCACTTCAGGAAATTCTGAACTGAGTCCTCTAAGAATATGGAGAAGTGGAAAACTAGAGTGAAATTTAAATTCATTTGGGACTACTGTGGCTGTTTTTCATTGACTGACTTGGAAAAAGTCACCCATATGGAAGAGATGCTACTGGTGTTCGAGTTTGGATTTTTTCTTCCATGTGGTTGGTTGTTTTTTTTTTAAACAGGCTCTCTTTTTTAAACAGTCTTTTCTTCTCATTCCAAATCAAAGACTGGTATCACCTACAAGAAGCCAATACAGTCTTTGATTCCCATGGCAAAAAAGTAATAAAACATACAGAGCTGTCTAATCTTCTATATGTTCTTTTGTATCATGCATTATTACAGTTAAAGCTAAACTAGTTTTAGTTAAATTATTTTATGAAAATTGTCATAGTTTGATGAGGGCAACAGAGCTATGACAATTATAGCAACAAAAGGCCTACACAAAAGATTTTTTAAAGAATTGAGAAACTCAAAATACCAGGAACTCTGGAAAAACCTGCAGAAGGAATAATTTTAAGATGTTCTGAATTCTGCAAATACAGCACTAACAAGAACATTGAGTACCTAAATAATTAAAGTTTATCCTCTTTATTGAAACAGTCCATGTTTGAGAATTCATGCGAGTTTTAATGTTTAATTAAGGGATTTAAACCTCGTTTTAAGTGAAAACTCAGTGCAACCTTAACTATGAACCCACGAGGTCACCTCCATAATATATTCATGTTGGGAGATCCAGGACCTGGCTTTTACATAAGTCAGTTACTACAAACACACAGTTCAAATATCAGTCACAAGCACGTGAAAAATCAATTTACAAGGAGATGATAAAATAAATGTTCTACGAGATAGGATATGCTAATGAAAATTAGTGTAGTGTGTTTACTTTTTGTCCACATCCAGGTTTTGGTTTCACATCCAGTGACTGCTGAGACATGTTTATTTAGTGATTAAAAAAGAAAAAAGATTAAGCAGCAACTTTGAAAAGCCCTGTGTAGATAAAGATACGCCTGTTTTAGAAGCAATTAGTAATTTCTTATTCATGGAATGTAAACTGTTTTGTCTAATTTTCCCAGAATTTGCAGATTTAAGGGGAATGCAACTCAAAGGATGAAAATCATACCCATAAAGCCTGGAGATGAGAGTAAGCCTCTAGTCCAGCCTATTAACATATGCAGTTGTACAATGCTATATCCACACTTGGAGCCAATTTACCCATCATTGCCTTTTCCTTTTCTTTTTTTTTTTTTTAATATTTACACAGAATTTTAAAAAACACGTAAAAGAAATAACTTTTTAAAATGTATGTTATTGCCACGTTCATCAACACTGCAACACACCAACTCCAGGCTGGCCTGCAACACAGCCCACAGCTGCTGCTGGGCCAGGAGTAGATATGGGCCTCATGCAGATCTCAGGTGGTCAGGGAGCTGGGATGCCTGTCCATCTGTCATCCACCCTGCAACTCCCTGAGGCAACAAATAGATGTCCCTTGAGCTTTAGATGCACCAAAGGTGTCTACAGGAGTCACATGGATGCTGAAGATGGACGTGGTGGGAGAGCAGGAGCCGTGCACACACAACCTCCCCGCTCACATACCTGAGCACAGTCTGCAGTCAGCTCTGTAGGTGAAATAAATCTCAGAGTTTCAAAATCCACTGTCCACAAGCTGCAAGTCCACCCCACAGGAGGTACCATTCACATCACCATTGCCACATGGCATCAGTAAAAAAGGACAAAAAATTAGGAATATTTGCCTTCTCATGAGATGTCCTTGGAATTTTTTGGGACAGAAGGATCTGTGATAGATACAGATGGACAAAGCAAGGTGCCAGTAAGCACCCCATAACAACAAATTCACAGTTTAAAAAAAAAGTGGGGAGGGAGGGGGTTGGGAGAAAATATGAATTCCAGGTTTGCTTGTTACCCTCCAAGTTTGTAACAGAGAGACCATTTGTGTCAGCAGGGATGACTGAATCCCTGTATCCACAGCATTTGACTGCACTTGGATATATGCCTCCTACTAGAGACTAAAATGAAAGCTATATTTTAGAGCACTGAAAAAGTGAAACAAAGCCTGCAGCTTGTGTTTATAGCAATACTTCTACATGTCTAGATGTATTTCAGCAGCTCCATATTAACAAGAAAGGTGGTAGACGTAAATACTGTGTCCCCAGGCCTGTTCTGGATTTTTTGTTCCCCAGTCCTTCCACCATGAGGTGCATCTCTTTTGAGGGCAGCCAACAAAATGCTACATGTAAAGAGTATGGGGTGAAAACACTATGGGCAGAAGAGAAGATGGGCACACAAATTAAAAGGCAACTCCAGAATATCTCCTCAACCCAAACGCTCCACAATCGTATCAAGGCTCGTGTGTGCTGACTTCAGCATCTGCTTCAATTAAATTACAAGAACAGACCAATCTGCATTGCTTTTTAGAGTGTTTCAAAAAAGCAGAATTGTTGGGGAAAAATTTAAAATAATAATAAAAAGAAAGGTTTTTTCTGGTTTTAAACACATTAAATGGGAGCAACCAAGTCTGCTGTAGGCTTGGCTCCAAGTTTTTGAAGACAAGATCAAGGAGAGAAAGGGTTAAGTCCCGAAAAATAAAAGAGCAGCAGAGCAAATCTGTCTACATGTTTGAAAGGGCCTATAAAATGTTACAAGCAAAACAGGAAAGCTTGTGTTAATAATGCATAAACCAAAGGAGGGGGGAAAAAAGCTACCCATTTAATGGAATAATGCTTTTATCCCCGCAGTTAAAACGAAATAAACCATGACTATTAATCTGATCCGGCCATGTAAAAGCGCAGTTTTTAAACATTTTCGAAGAGGGGACAGCTCAGTGAACGCTCCGGCGAGCGGGGCCTTGGCAGGGCCGCGCTCGGCGCTGAACACCAGGCTGGGCTCGGCGGAGGCCATTACCCGCCCGTCGCCATGGCGACGCTAACAGAGCGCCCGGCTTCAAAGACAAAGCTGTAATTTCAGACGCGCAGCAGCCAGGGGGAGCGGGGAGAGCTCCCTGCCACCTCACCAGCCATTACACAAATGCCCTGCACGCCGCCCGCCCGGCCCGGCCCGGCCCAAGGACACACGACCCGAGCTTGCTACACCGACACGCTTTCGGGTTTACGGCGTCACTCCAAGCACCGCAACAACCAAAGTCGTTTTCACTCTTTCATCCTGCGTGAAAAGAGTGGGGGTACTTGTGAGATCATCAGTTCTGGGGAGAAAACCCTCAGCGGGAAGGAAAAAGCTCACTTAAGTTTCACCACTATGTGGATAATGGCAATAAAAAGTAATGGTAGCGCAGAAATAACAGACATTAACTCAGCTTACACACTGCTGTCTCATCAATGTGCTCTTATTAAACGTGACAAAAATGTCCACTTGGAAATCAATCTGTAAAGCTGGCCTTATAGCCTAGCAATAGTTCAGCGTGCTGCTGGGGAAGCCTCGATCCATGGGATGCACTTTCTAAAAGCTGCTGTACCGAGCGAGTCTCCAGGAGGGAATGCAGCTCTTCTCCGAGGTGCCATGTTCCCCACTGCATCACAGCCATTCCCCGAAACCAAGATAAGAGTAATGTACTCCCTTTCGGTTTACTAAAGTTGGGTTACCTTGCAAACCCCTTGGAGAGGAGACAGAAGAGATGGAGAAAAGCCAGATCTTTAAACAACCCAAAATTTGGAAGTGTATTTTTTATGTTAACACATACAGAGAGGTGTGTATAATCAAAATGGTATTATAAGCATAACTTGGTTATTGCCTAGTCTGAAGGAAATCTAACCCTGTTCTGCAGAAATAGGGACACTTTGCTTCCCTCTCAGTACAAAAGTACTGTGAGGTTTGTACCCTTATCAGAAAGGCATTATCTCACCAGAGAGAGAGCCCAGAGCGTCCAGAGACACCTCTAACACTAAACCCCAAAGAGAGCGCCCTGGTTAGCCAGCAAACAGAGCACACAACCCATGCACACAGCTCAGCCTAGGATGACATGTCAGCCTCTGAGCTGACTGGGTGAGCAGCAGCACAAGCCACCACACCCTGTCCCTGATCCACATTCTCCCAGTCCCAGGCACAGCAGGGGCCAGCACTTGCTATCGGCTTTTGTCACTCTGTAAGGCTTGGAGATCGGTACTGCTCACAAGCTTGAGCTGGATCCTGCACGTGACCCCGGACCAATAACCCCCGACTGAACTTGGAGAAGCATAAGCTGCCTGATCCACACTTGTTTAATCATGAACCTCTGAGTTCTGCGGAATACAAAATTCAGCTTTTGACAAACCTGAGCCCATGTTATTCAAAATAAGCACATGGAAATTGAGAGTATGCAAAAAATTCAAATATATATAGATGGGTGTACAGAATGTTTAAGATTGCAGGGAAAAGTAATAATTTTAAAAAGAAATAATAAAGGAGGAGGTTGAAGATTTTTTTGTTTCTACCTTCTTTTAAAGAAACATTTTTTAAAAAACCCTTTGCACCATAGCTGATCACATATTTTGTTTCCAAGCTTCATCTTTAATGGATGTGGGTGGTAGAGAAAAAATGTGTCAGACTAAGTCCTTTAATTACTTCTAAACTCTGGAGTTTCACTGCGTGCTGTAAGTGAAGATAGTCTTTAGTTGGCATGGCTAGCTGACTACTGCCCTCTGACCACATCTCCATGGAAATGGAGGTCAAGTGATCAAAATTCACACAGGAGGGAAAGTTTGTTTTTCTAGCAAAAATAAGGTAAAGAAGTTACAGGATACACTTCAGTCTGACCTATATTACTGTGAATATAGCATTAAAAAGCAAGCACTAGAAATCACTGGTTCTAACAAGCAAAAATTAAAGAGCTGAAGTGTAAATATATGCAAGTACATGCATGGGTGCATTTCTCATCATTTCATAGGATTTGATATGTAACCTCTGGTTCTTTGCAGAGGAGAAAGACAACTCTGTAGATAGACCAAATGGCCCCTCTCACACCGAGCTGCAGTCTCAGCGCTGGAATGACCCTCTGGCCAGAGGCAGCCCAAAGCTTACAGAGCCAAAAAAATCCCTGTATTTCATCATACCTCAGAAAAGGAACAAAAATGCTGTTAACTGTGATTTCCAGTGGGGCAAAATGTCTAAAAAAGCCCCGCAAGAAGAATCAGCAGTCATTTAAAAACATTGATGGGTATACACAATCTTTGTAAATCTTCTTTAAAGGTACAAGCAAAAAAAAGGAACGTAAAGAAGGCTGACAGAAAATATATTATGAGAGAATCCAAATGAAGCTGTGAGATGTTACTAAAAGAAAATTAATTTGGCCAGGCCCCTCAAACAACAGCAATAAAGCCCATAGATATTAAGATTTTACAGCCTTGTTTCAATAAATTCTGAAGAGCTGTGCTGAAAATTGCACTGAATTTTTAGTTTTTTTCCCACTTTCATGTAGGCATGATAATTATGATACAACAAACAAGATGGAAAAAAATAGGTTTTTTTGAAGCTTTCATTAAGCCATACTATTAAGATCTTGACATGACTTGTAAGATAAAATAAAGGAAAGAAATAATCTGGAGTTTTTCTTCCATCTCCACTCTCACATGGAGTATCATATGAAAAACTGCTAAGGCTTTCAGTTTCAAGTCTAAACCTGAAAGATAACAGTTTGCATTAAGTTTTATCCCACGCTATAATGAATTCGTTCACTAGGGTCAATGTCTGTACTTAATCCATACATCACTTTATCTACCTATTTAATCTTATTTTGATTGTAACAACTGAGTTTAAAAATCTCAGTTCACTTCCACTTCCTTTAATTCCATACTTTTCAAAAGCAACAACTGGCTACTGAATAACTTGCAGTTTAAGAAACAAAAATAGCAACAGTTTAGATCTCTTTCATTACCTTTTATGCAAAATGCATTGGGAAATTCATCAGCTATGGTACTGTAAATATACATGTGAATCTACACCTTATTCTATGGCATGAAACAAGCTTTGTCCTCTACACTAAGTCCACTAGTGTATATTCAGCAAACCTTACTAAAGCTTACTGATGCACAATGTATTACTACATGCAAACACAAATACAAATGCTCAAGTACGCTTATCTTTGTATTACTTCCCAAAATGATAACTTCAATTGGAAGGTGGAAGATAAATCATTAAGTGAATCTCCACCTTAAGGGAAAAAACCAGAACAAAACCACCAAACGCAACACCACACACTGATACGAATTCATGCAATTTAACTATAATATAAAACAAATGATCCAGGATGGCATATTTTCCTATCCTAATGCAATTATTCAAATGTGCCTCAAAATTCAGGTCCTAAGTCATATTTAACACAGTAAATCTCACAATAAGGTTAAGATGATTAAAAGGGTCATCTGCAATTGTATGCATGGAAGTAGAGATCAAAAGCCTAAAGACTGGGAACTGAAAGTAGCCCTTTCCTGGCATTATCAGCTTTTTTATCTTAATTTCAACACTTTACAATGTTTCATCTCCAAAATTACACTGCCAATTCAAACAGGACCATCTTTACAAAGTCTTGGGTTTGGAATTGAGTAGGAAATGGCCCAGAATAATCCACATGGCCTTAGCAGCAGGTTAAAATGTAAATGCAGACGCCCCCTCTGCTTTTGTGTGTGTGTATATGTATTTTTAAAGGTAAATTGATAATGGAAACTTATCTACATGAGACACACTTCAAAAGCACTTCTCACATACAGCACAATATAGCACAGATTCTCTAAAAAGTCACCGCACATCACTGTCTTCAAGAGAAGAGTCATTGTGAATCTGAGATGTATGGCTCAGCAAAGAAAGGAAGGTTGGGGAGATTTAAGTAGTACAAGACATTAGGTTTAAAGAAAACATATTTAACAAACGTTTAAAAACCTGTTTCAAACCTCAAAAAACCCCAACAAGCAACCAACAACAAAAGAACACTACTAAAGCATGTGAATGGCCTCACTGTACAGGACTGAATTTAACATTATTTGAACACAGTATTATGAAACAAACAGTATGTTACAAACACTTCCCATTTGCACTGTGATGGCACCTAGAATCCCCAGCAATTATGGACACACCATAAACAGCCAGACAAAGCACTGTGAACCCTGGCCTAATCTTAACACTATTGACCGTGACTGCACAAACATCTGCTCACACAGAAACAGCAGCTGACCAGGACCACTCAGGAGGCAGCGTCACATCAAAGACTGCTAACTTTGTTTTTTCTAAACATGAAAGATGCAACAATAGCACCAGAAACCAACGTGTTCCCAGCAAACAGGAATGGAAGGAGGAAGAAAAAGAAAAAGAATCTACTGCTAGGCTTCAGATGTTGTTGGTCAGAGTGAGTTACTGTGTTTAACCAAGGTTATGAAGCTGAGGTCATACTTCACAACGGTTGGACAAGCAAAGGAGTTACTTGAAAAAAAAAATCCCATCTTACAGGAAGACTTGTGGTAAAAATAAAGAAAAAACATTTACAGTGTCTCAGGTACTTCCTGAAATGGTATTCAAGTGAGTAATACTCCTTTGTCTTACTTTCTGCGTTGTAATCCCCATGTTCACACAGGCATGAACAAAGACATGCACCAGTGAATACATTAAGCTTTGGAATTTATAGTATGCTATCAACTCAAAATTTACAAACAACCAAGCAGATAAGATATCTGTCCTTTTATATTATACATGTATGTACACATATTATGTAAAATGTTCAAACAGTAAAAATCGATCCCCAAATAAAAAAAATCCCTACCACTTTAGAGATAGATTCTCAAATGCAGAACCTAAAAGCACTGACTTGGAAATATAGGCAGACGAAAAAGCCAGTGCAGTTACTGCCCCTGCAGCAGGTACTCCTGGGCCATGCATACAGAGGCACCCATGCTACTACAGTTTACAGCCTTGCATATTAAAGTAACCTTGGGAGCTTTCAGCTCTCATTTCTAGCTGCAAGATTTGGTGGTTCAGGGGCTACCACACGTGCAGTTTAGTCACCCTAGCTAGAAGGGCAGCAGCCTCTGTGGAAGGAATCAACATAAGTCAGGGGGTGGTAAGGAAATAAAAATTAAAATGCTTCAACCCCCCAAATTAAATCTAGTTTCTTAATTTCTGAATCAACACCAATACTACTCTAGTATTTGGAGGTATATGATGCAACTTCTCATGGCTTCAAAAAACATTGCAGGAAAAAAGCTACTAATACTTTACTATTCCACTTAGAACACATTGGCCTATTTAACTACAAGTTTTTGCAACCTTAACCACTACTGGGATCTATAATCCCTTAGCAGGTTTCCCACATAAATTTCATGTAGAGGTCAGACTAAGTATTTCTTTTTGCATTTGTAAATTTTCTTGGATCATAAATTAGCCATTTTGTTATTACAAGGATGTTGTAAATATTGTAAATGCAAAGTATTTTGAATCTGGAAAAGGCGATGAATACTCAAGTATCTTTTTTACAATACTTAGTGAAATTACTTTTATACTTCAATAACAACCTGAAACCATTCTTTTAAATAAATATGATCAATCTGTTAGGCAAAATCAAGTAATTCTGTAAAGCACAAAACACAAATTAATAACAACAGGTCCTTCTCTTCATACTAAATATTAAGAATACCTAATTCCAGCATCTGTAATTTTGGTTTCAGTGTTTCAGTTTAACCCTACACGGACAACACATGTCCAGGGCTGCTCTGCACTACTTTAATTGCACTTTTTCCCCAAAATGGGACTGATAGTTAATGTACAAACTGACTCTAGGACAATGAATCACTTTAACCACCCTACATGAAGTCCTGGTTTAACTGAAGTCAGATGTAAAATGTGGTCTAGGACATGGGCACACAAAATTCCCTCCCCTGCTAACATCACCGATGTCAGTGGTGCTGCAGTGGCTCACACTGGTTTGGACCCATTGTTGTGACTGACACAAATGGGACGCCACAATCAAAATCTGGATATAGCAGCTACAGAGCCTGTTTTGCACCTCAGAAACACACAGAAATACATACACTTGATCTCTCTATACAGATGTGCTGAGTGAAACTGGTTTTAGCTACAGGGTTACAAAGAATGTTAAGGGAAAAAAAAAACAAAAGAAAAAAAACAACCTAGAAACTGCACTTAATCCAAAATTAAAATAACTTGGAAAAAATAGCAACTTCTTCCAACTCTGCATGTAATGGCTAAGAAAAACCTTTGAGATAGCTTAGTCACTTCTTTGCAACTTGAAGCTTTTTTCCTTTTATTCCAGGCTTAAACAAAGTTCAGTGGGGCATCAAACTGCCTCAGTTTTAAATTACAGTCTGTACTTTAAAATAGAATGCATGCACCACATGTTCCTGAAGCTAGAGGGTGGGAGTGTTATTCACTGAAAATTGAAGGCTTGTTGAGTCAATAATCTTCTTTCACAGAGTAACAATTTTCAGCTAAAATTTCTTGACCCAAACAAAGGAAAACAAGATCATTCAGTTATTTTACAATGTTGCAGAAAAGAGAAAGGAAAAGTGGGAAAGAGGCACACCAGTTTTATCCTTCTTGATGTAAAAACAGTGGAGAATTTAATTCACAAGTATTACATACTCACATTTCTTTCTTTTTCACGGTTTACCGTACTCCCAAACAGATATTTTCAGGCAGAGACATGAACAACTTCAGGACAGATTTGCTATCATGTACTACACACATCTATCAGCTGGAAATAGCATTTGCCTCTCAAGAATTAAAAAAAAATCAATTTATAGGATTTTTTTTTCTCTTCTTTCTCAAATCACAACCAATACTCTGTATTTTTAAAATAGTACTTAAATTTAGATCAAACTTTGTATTTGCTTACCAGCAAAGAATTTAACAAAGATTACAAAAAAGAGGGTCACTGCACTATCTTCTCCTTTAATATTGGTTTGTCCTTACAAGAAAGGCTACAGTGGTAATTAATATTTACATGATGGTAGTACCCACAACCCTGATCATGATTAGGGCTTACTGGACTAAGCTGTATATAAATGTCACCAGAGTCCCTCGTCCTAGTAGTTTAATCTCTGAGAAAAGAAGAGTTACTTCCTGCTCCCAATCACAGTTGCTCAAGTAATGCTGGGAAGTGTTTTCCTGGTCTATTAAGACTTCACCCATTAAAGGCATTTGTTCAGGGTGTGCTGTTGCTGGAGATGACTTTCCAAGCTACTTCATACTCTAGAAGTAGAACAGAGAATCTGGATTCCCAAACCCTCCCATTTGTTTCCCTCACAGCCTACACCTACTGAGATCCATTTGAAATGATGCAGTTCCATGAGCCAAGTGTATCTAGTTTTGGATTTAGTTCCCTTCTAATTCCCGACAGAGGTCCTCTGAAATCTGATTTAGTACCCACCTTCTACAACAAAAAAGGTGTGTCAACCAGAAGAAAAACTGTCCAGCACTCTAAACATCTTTCAGAGGCTCATTAAAATGAAGCAGAACAGAACTGTGAAGCAGTTAATAAAATCAGGAAGGGATTGCTGATGTGCTGTTTTGCACAGTACCAAGCATAATGAAACAAGACAACTGACATCTTAAAAAAGTTTATCTGTCCAAGAAACAGTATGTATTATTTTGAGCTCTAAAGCTCATACAACTATAGATGTGCAGAATCACAACCAACTTTGTCAGGTCACAGCACTGCATGAGATTCAAGTGGCATTCTACCTCCACTGCTGGCTACTATTTTGTTTTGCATAGGAATTGCTTTGCCTCAATGGAAACACCCAGTGAATAACTGATGTCACAGAATCAATCCATAAACTCTGAATTCTGAACAATCTAGCAGAGTAGTGATTCCCTCAATTCCAGATACAATATTCCCCTTCCAACACTGCATGAACTCGAGAAAGCGCAACATAAACCTAAGTTATAACACTGAAGCTACAATTTCCCTACACAGTTCACACAGATGCAGGTGAGGACCACCACAACCCCACCTTGTCCACAGCCTCCATCCATGCATGCTCATGGGCTTGCATTAAGCACTTTAGGGATGGGAATGGGCAGAAAACTTGCCTTACAAAAAGAACTGAACTGTCGTCTGTCTGTCTGTGGCTCTGTGACAGCTACAGGGCCTGACTGTGAACACTAGAATCTGCTGTGCCACCATGTCTCAGTTGACAGGATGACAGCATCTTAAACCCTTCCAGCAAGATCATACAGTCATTTAGGATATGGCTAAAATCAAAGCTGCTGTGGCCCCCCTGTCTGTCTGCTTTCCCATCACAGATACTGATTTTCATCTCCTTGTCCAAGGTGCCACTGATGCCCATGCAGTTACTCAGTGATTCAGTCAAACACTAGCCAGGAAATAGAGGGAGATTATTTTTCATCTGGTTCAGTTCCCCAAGTCAAATCCACTGGCCTGTCCCAGGAGCAACAGTGGAGGAGACGGGATGGCACAGACAACACGTGGCGGGTTACTCAGCAGGACTGCAGCTGCCCTGGCTTACAACAGCTCAAGATGCCACAGAGCTTTTACCTGTATGTTGCAAAAAAAAAAAAAAAGCCTTAGCAGAAACCTGTCTTTTAAAAGCTTGGCAACCTTGGGCCATTCAACCTCATCGCTCAAAAAAGCACACCTGACACTGGGCAAAAAAGGGCCTTATTAAAACAAAGTAACAGTAAAAACAGTAGCAGCTACCTGAAATTATTTTAATACTCATGCCAACTTAAAAAAATTATATTAATTAATGTTTTCTGCTCCTTATTCTAGCAACACACTCCAATGTGAACATTTATAAATGCACTTATTAAAGACAAAATAAAGGATTAGTCTTCATACACACACAGCCTACTGCTGACACAAGCTCCTTTACTGCAACAACAAATCTGCAGATGCATCCTTTGGAAGCTTTTTCCTGCAAGTCTGCTCCAGCTTTCTCACAATAGAAAAAATGTGTATTTTGCTATTATCCCTTAAGTCTTGATAAATATGTTCTGTAGTAGTTGTTCTCCAGACAATTTCATTCAGGTCTCTCCCCCTTTATTCTTCCACTCTAATAGGGAACAGTTTCTGTTTATGACTTCCTTTCCTTCACAGAGTACCTAACTCCCATGTTTTCTCAAAGGCTTGAGATTTCCTTCTAATTGTGACCCCAACAAAAGTGCTTGGAGCACTATTCTGTGCAACTTTTCATTTGGGCTCTCAGTGACTGCACATGGTCAGAGACCCACAGGTCAAACCCTCCAGATATCAGAGCAGTTAGGAGAAGGAAAGCAAGCATTGTATAGAATCTGACAGGCCATTAGAAGTAGCTAATAAAGCCATATTTTGTTTGTAGCCATTTGTTACCAACCCACATTACAAATTTGTCTGCTTTGAACTTTATGGGAACATTCATGCCAGGACTTTTATATACAATGTGTGAAGGAAACGGAACAACTATTGAGCTGTTTAGCTGTGCTTACTGTGACACAAACCTGCTGAAAAAAATCCCCCAAAGGGTGACACAAGCCAGCATTCAGTGCTGCAGAAAGTGGCCAGCTCCTCTTCGAATCCATCAAAGGGAAATTCTTTTTTTAAAGCCACATCAGAGAAAACCATTCACCATTTAGTATTACATCTCTTTTGTAGTTTTTTGACACTTGTATAAGCTTGCTATATAGCTGCTGTGATTTTACACAATGCCCTTAAGAAATAAAAAGATAACGGGCAAATTGTATAAATACCAGAATACCATGAAACAAGACATAACTAAATTTTATTAAAAGCCTAACACCACTGCTATAATTTCAAGCTTCACTGTACAGATAACTTACTGACTACTACCCTGAAGAACCACATTACCCAAAAACAAGCTTAAGAAGCCATATTGAGTATGCCAAAATAGGAATACTGAACAAGGAACAGTGATCAAGGGTTTTCATAAGCAGTCTAAAACAGAATAAAGAACTCTCCTGCTTCAGGGAAAAACCACCATGTTCAAACCATTACCCCAAATAGAGTTATATTAAAGCTTTTAATGTATGGATCATCAAAAAAACCCTTTGGTGCTGCATACAAAGAGTTGAAGTTGTTTTTAAATTTGAAAAACAAAACAAACAAAAACCCCACACCAACACCAAAATATAGAAGTACAGTATCCTCCATTCCCTTTCACATGAAAACAGCACATTTTTTTGAGTGTATGAAGTGTTCTCAGGTTATACATCAAAGCTTGTCAGTAATTAGGAGTCTCAGTAACAGCATTTGGGACCAACTTAGAGTTTCAGCTCTGTGGCCAAAATGGTTAACATTCACTGTTAATACAACCAGCTTACTCATACCTAGAATAATTATGAGCTACTAAATATACCAAACACTCTGGGACACAGATAATACCCAATACTCTGCTTAAATATCATGATGCTGGAGATAGGACAGAGCATGGATTAAAAGTAGGACAATTTTCTAAGAAAAAACACAGGCAAATTAGCAGAACATTAGCTGATAAATAACTTTACTTCTCTCTACCCTAATAAACACTGTCCATGAAAAACTGGGAGATAAAAAGTCCTTTTTAGTATCCCTGCTTTTTAAACTAGGTGGTTATTGCCAAAACAGTTCAATGTCCACAGGAGCTCCTATTTTTTAAGCTAACTGCCAGCATCCATTTTTGAGAACTGTTCAGACAAACCAGTCGGTTTTAAAAAGGTCTCCTGAAAACTGTCAAATTAATACTAGGTTCAAAGCAAATGGATATCTGTTCTCATACCAGTTTCCATTGCTTTTCCTGAGACTTGCATGTTTCAAATGTCATGTAAAGAATTTGTAGCACATATACTCTCCTAGGCGCCAAAGATGTAACTTTAAAATGCTTTGAAGATGTTTATTGCCCTATTTTTAGGAATTTACAATTGTGCCATGTGCCAGAGGTAATATATACATCATACTACCAGATTTCACAAATAAATGTGATATCTTGATACAGTAAACTTTTCAGAGAGATCTCTCTGCCAACTGCAAATGAATAAATACCCAGTGAACCGTGGGAAATATCTTACATGTTTCTGATACATTATTCCAAGCCAGAGGTCACATAGTTTATATAAAGTTTTCATCATTTAAGCTGAACATATTCAAGTTGGTTTAAATTCATGCTGGTTTATACCAACAAACAAGAAAATCCCCAAACCACAAGGAGCACACAGAGACAAGGCTAAGTACTTTGTCCATTACAAGACCTCCAAAAATGCAAGCAGCTGCAATGTCTTCACAACATATATTCATTTGTGCTGTTAACCCCACAGCGGAATGTGTAGAGCTCAGAAAAGCTGATAAATATTGGTCCAAAATAATCTCCTAATCAAAAATCAACCTAGCCTAAGTATTGCTGCCATTCTTGCTTCTACACTTGTGTAGTAATAGATATTACCAGAATTAACATGTCAAACTCATTACTGATTATCAGGGTTTGGGAACAGACAGCTCTTAGTAACAGTATTCTAAACCAAAATCTACTGAAAACATTTGAAAAAGGACACAGAAAAAAGCCTCCTCCTCACCAGATTGGTTTGTGCAAGAATGGAATTCCTAAAGTTAAAAAATCAATCAATTTCCTCTATGCAAATACACATGTGCAGAAGCACAGAACATGAATGTGCATAAATAGTGCTGTTCTGAACCAGAAGAAGCCTAAGCCGAGTCCACTCACATGCAAGCTATCTGTTCCCATCTTTTTAAAAACAATTTTTCATCAACCTTATTTAGTCTTTCTTCTTTCACTACTTCTCATCTGCTCATCCCAGATGCAATAAACTGGTATGTAAAGTGCTTTCAATTTTAAAATACTGAAACAAACATTATTTTCTTACTGGTAAGCTCGATGGTCTTTCTTGCTGGATTAGATTCAAGTCTTCATGGTTAGGCTTTCCTGGGGCCATAGGGGGTTGAGATCTGGTTCCATAGCCTTCCTGAGACATGTCCTGCAACAACAGTTGTAAAAGAATTATTAACCTGTCTCAGTAATTATAATTAAATCTACATCATGGAAGGGTGAAAATAAAAGAGCTGAGTGCTGATGTTTTTTTTTGATCTGAAGTTTTTACTACTTAAACCTTTCTGATACAAGTATCAAGTCCACACAGGTACCTCTATGACATGTGCTGTTTGTAAAGAAAACCAGGGAGCTGAGATGCATGCCAACAACTAGCAGGGAATCACACCACTGGAACAGGGGAAAACACACTAAACCAAACCACTTAAACAACCCCATTTTACTGTAAATGAGTTAGTAGCAAGCAGAAACATTCATCCTACTCTAAGACGTATTCTCAAGCATTTTGATAGTACTGAGCCAGGTGGAAGACTGGGCTTGAAAACAGGATTGCAATCACGCTGTGTAATCAGACTCCTGTAACAAGCCTGGATTTACCATCAGTACTACTGGCGCAAATTTCAAACCCTGGCCATCAGGTCACAGCACACAGCACAGTCACTGCATCTGCTGGAGGCACATTCTGTTTGAAGGTTAGAGGGCACATGTATTTGATCAAGCATAGCTCCAAAGCTTGTACCAGTAACCTGGGGATTTTCCTCCCTACACAGGCCCAACCAGTTGTAGCTAATGGCCCAGCACCATTAGTAGTAGTAGTTAATGGCCCCCACCCATGCATGGGTGGGATGAGCAATGAAACAACCTCCTGCCCTGCACCCCATCTTCCACCCCCCAGCACAAGCTCGTATCACACACAGAGATACTTGCCCATTGCAAAGCCTTAAATTCAGGCTTCATTTTAGCTTCTATAGCAGCCCCTGCACCAGCTTCTTTAGGGAAAACAACAGAAAGCTCAATACTGACTTCAACATGTATAACTGGCAGGGAAAGTTGAAGAACCAGTTCCTGCTAGAAAAGATATCTCACCTTTTTCTTTGTTTTTAAATGATTTAACTCTCCTCTCCCCTTCCCTAGTTTACTACCAGTTCAGTTTGCTTCAGCCACCCTAAGGCCTTAGATTTTGTGGCATACCTGAAGCAGGCAGGAGCTGCAAGGCACAGAAGGATGGGGCAAGCTGCCCTCTGCCCCACCCCACCATCACCTTGCTGCTGCCTGTGCAGGGCTGCTCGGGCAGCCCAGTGCCCACAGCCACAGCTGCAGCTCATGCACAGACTCCAGAAGGCAGCTGGCTGGCAGAGCAGGAAAGCTTTCTGTCTCTGGTTTTAGCCCAGCTTCTGACAGAGAGAAATTTGTTAACAACTGTACCATTTCCATTCAGCCCCTTCCACCCATTTGGACTCTCACAGATTATTTTAAGGGATGCAGAAAATTCAATGGGGCTAATTAAACAAACCCCAGCAAACCTGATACGATATAAACCCAGCAATAAATGACCCTATCCCTAAGCCTGTGCCAAGTAAAATCAAGAAACACTTAAAAGGCCAGCACTTCAATGTGGTTACCAGCAGAGGGTAACAATTAGGCTTAAGGGTGACAAAGGCTGATGGCTGAATGATTATTATCCCCTGTGACCCCCCGCACTCCCTCCCGCCCAGATTTCCACTTGTCACACAGCTCTCCTGCTGCGCACACCAGCAGGTTCCTGTGGATTAACAGTGAGGTTTAAAATCAACAAATGGCACAAGGCCTCCATTCAGCAGCCTTCACCCCAGTACAAAGGAGTAGAAAGGTGCAGGACAGCTTCACAATAGGCAAACAAATGAGCAAACCTCTGCTTTCCTTTTTATTTAAAAACGCACATGCACACACACACACCTCGCTCATGCACACTGGGGCTGTCACTACACAGGCATTCCCAATAAACCTGGCAACCCCAGATCTCAACTTGCAATTCAGCATTCAATGCTGTTCTTCCTAATTCTTAAAAATTACACCAAATAAAAACCACTTGTCAAAACAACAACGACAACAAAAAACACACAGCTATACCAAGAGTGGTGAAAAAGGATAAATGGGATATTCAGTTTAGGAGATGTCATTGTAGAAACACAATTTTTCCTTTTTCCAAACAGACACTACAGGATTTTGCTGGGAAGCAAAACATGTTTTTAATATTTTGAAAAATCAAGAGGCATTACTTCCTTACGAAGTACCAAGCATGCGTTTTCCCACATGTTTGCAAGATTTTAACCTTGCTTCCTACTGAAATTTCCAGGGAGTCCAGAGCAGGAGAGAGAAGAGACAGCATGCTTTCTCATGAGAAATACTGCAGGTTGAATGGAATTTACTTTTACCTGGGTATTTGAAGACTATATATGAAATGTCTTTCCACACACTGAAAAGCACAATAAAAACCCCAGACGCAACACCCTTTGTCTTTTTAAATGCACTGTTTTCATAGAGCTTTCCTTTCTGTCTGTAGAAAAATCAAATCCATTTGCTGAGTTGTAGGTGAGGTTTGCAAACACACAGACATTTGTGTTTGTTAATGATGCAGACACCTGTGCACTCCAAATGGGACTGAGATTACAAACTCTTTCTTACATTCTCTGTAAAGCTATGTAGATACTCAAATCACTAGAAACTTGGAAAGCAGCTCTTGAGAAATAAAGGATCAGTTTGCTCTCAGTAAGCTGCAGGCTTGGGAATCTCCCAGATGAAATATGCATGGGACTGTGTGTATAATTTTATCTGTTTATACACATGTATTGTCCAATAAAAACAGTCCATTTATATCCTAAACATAATGATTAAATAATAGCATATTTCACTAAGAGGTTGGCTTCATAACCAAAGTAGTGCTTAGTATCATTTTCACTGAAAAACAGAAGAGAGAAAATCCCTACTGTCTTCAGTTCTGCATTTGGAAATTTTGTTAACATACAGCATATTACAGAATAGCGACAACAGATTTTGAGAGAAATAAATAAGAAATAAGGACAGAAGTATTAGAGTAAATTGTCTGTCACGGAGGAAATGCATGGAATTGGCAATTCTCACAGCTTTGAAAGGTCATTTATCTTCCTAGCATCTAGGAATGGATTTATCGGGCACTGAAGAGAGGGAACATAAGGGGAAGAGAAACATGTTACCACGTGTTGAGCTACAGTCATGGCTGAGGAATTCCCCATTGATACTGGGGCTCAGTCTTCTCCTGGGATTCCTGACCTTTTTTTTTGTTTGACTCCCAGTATTTCATCCATCATTGACATCAGCTTTCAAAATAAAGCTTATGACTTTTTATGAATCACAGAAAATCCTTCCTCCCATAGATGAGCATGTGTGTTAGACAGAAACCCAGGCTTTTATAAACAGAAGGCTACAAGTTTCCACTCAGAACTTCCCAACTTGGCACAAACCCAATCATATCATAGCTGTTGCAGCACAAACTGTCAACAAAGTTGTAAAATAACTAAAGTCAGGGTTTACCCCATCAGATTTTAGAAAAGCACAAGGACAAATAATCAACAAGTCATAAACATATACTCAAAATAGCTGAGGTTAAGACTTTTTTAGACTTTTAAAAACACATTTATGATTAAAATAGGTAGACAAAAAAAGGACTAGACAGAGTCTAATGCCTATATATTGGGTAAGCTGTTCAGAAATTGATCCATAAACAATTATTATATTTGGGAAGCAATAATAACAACAATCAACTGCTTATAATTCACAGAGCCTGGACTAGTTATTCATCTCCTATTTACATACACTTTCAGCTTTTTCTGCAAATTGAGGTATATGGAGCTCAAGATTTGTGTAGTCTAAGGAGTAAGGGAGGAAATGGGATATTTTCATCCCTCTTGTTCTCTGTTACTGTATTCATCTTATAGACTTTCCAAGTCTCTAATTCTGGTGTGGGATTTCACTACCACAGAGGTTTAAAGTGACAGAGTGAGCCTAAATACTGGCCTGCAATAAAGTCAAAGGCTCCTTGTTCCTGCCTCCCACAAGTCTTGCAGCTGGACACACATCCCTTAGTTTGTATTAGTGGTCTTTATTAGACCACTTTGTTAGATGGTGCAACTTAAAACTTGCCAGGTAAGTAACCCCTTCCCCTTCAGCTTTATCATGGCTTACTGAGCTGAGCTGGCCTTGGGAAGGGTTGGGTGAGCAAGAGAGGAAGGAAACTTCCCTTCTTTGGCAGCAGCCAGCCATGAGCCTGGCTTCACACTTGCAGGAGTCAATTACACTGCAACCACTTTGGAGCAGGCCACTGCCAGACAGTTTTTTCCCTTTTTCCCCTTACCATGTGCAGTGGTAATTACTGTCATGCTTTCATTCTCTAGCTGGATGTAGCCTAAGACAAGCAAGCCGGTCCACATGCATGAGTTCTCTGCAAATCTGAATGAATATAGCACCAAAAATGATTGAAACCATGTAGATGCAATGCACATTTGTTTTAAGTTTTGCCGAAGAAGATTAGATCTAATTATTAAATACTTTAAATTATTTTTAATGGAAAATGAAAGCATAGTGAAAATATTAATGTTTGCGGGAAAACCACATTTAAAGGAGGGTTGGGTGAGAAATGTCATTCAGGCTTCATTCACTTCTATTGCAGTGAGTTTCAGAGGGATAACATGACCACCCAGGAAGATAAGTACCATTATGGTTAAACAGAAAGAAGATAATTTATTTAAAATAATATGCTAGAATTCAATCTGAAAAAAACTCATTAAAAAGTATTTTAGCCCATGTTCTTGATTCAGTGGGTTAATCTTAAGAACACTTCAAGTGTGAGAGCAGCAAATTCTATAGCAATGTGACAACAAGCAAAACTGAAAACAAATGTTAATTCTTTTTTTTTTTTTTTTTGCCTCAGACTACTTGAGAATGGAAATCAGAACCCAGTAGAGCAGCCAAGAGAAGTGGACAGCCCTACAGTACAAGAGCATTTTGCTCATCTCTGAAGGAATACCACTGAACAGAAAGAAGCCAAGTGATATGTTAGGAGCTATGCTAGAAGGATATGCCTTGTTACCAGTCAGCCAAGCATCTGTTCATTCTGTGTATACAAGTATGTATCAACACATCTCCCCTATTTCTACCTTTTGCACTAACAGACTACAATAAAGAAAAAATTACTTACCAGAATGGTGACATACCCCTAAACAGCCAACTTCCAGCCCAACCCTAATACCTAACATGTAAGCTCCCAAGTTGTATATTCTCTAGTAGCACAAAACTGACAACAAAAGCCAGCCAACCTGCTAGAGGAATATTGTAGGTAAGGCTGCACTCATTAAAAATGCTATCCCCAAGGGCACAGGCAACATTGAGTCTCATGCAAGCAGCCCTGTGGGGAAGGATCCACTAAGGACAAAAGAGCAGAGACGTTTACTTGAATCCAGGCCAGATGGTCTACAAAAGTCTTGCAGGATGTATATGAACTCTTGCAGAAGTTCTTGGGTCAAGAAGAAATACATACATACATATCTTGAATTTTATGAATCAGAAATGGGGAAGGAAAAAATGAAACAGAAGCCTACAAAGCCTTAAAGAAAATTGCTATCTTGCAGCTGGAGAGCACTGTGCACAAACCAGCAAGCAAGTCTCTTGCTGCACAGGAGGAACGGGTGATTGCTGGGAAAAAAAAAAAAAGTTTTGTTGGTCCTAGCACTTGTTACACCAACAAAAAAGAAGAGCATGCTAACCACCGGAGGTGGATTACCAATGCAGTCTGGTAATCCTCTTAAACACGCGAGTCTGTGTTTACGTGATGAACTGAATAAACCCTGTTCAAAACTGGAATACGTAAATCACTTCAAGCCAACCCTCTCCCACCACCACGGAAAGCTGAATGGAGACAAGGAAAGCAGCAGTCCTGAAGACCGGCAACCAGGAGCTTGGCATCTCCTGCAACACACTGACACTTTTGCTGACTGCTACATCAGTGGGACCAGCAAGCAGCAACTTTCAGGTTGTTATCATTTGCCCACAGTCAAGCCAGGGTTGTAACATGCCCTCAGAAACAATGATACTCTGCCTCACCAAGTTAACTTCGGTCTTCAACATCTTTACAGGTACTAAAGGGAATCAACAACTTGAGAAAATTGCCAAAGCAAAATAGCCCCTTCCTTTTTGAAGAGGAGAGATTAATCCAGAAATCATAACCTATCTGTAAAAGAAAAATCCTACCATGTACATGGAGATATTTGGGAAACCTGCCAGTTTGCATGCCTCAAGTGCTGACCAGTCATTGTCCGTAAGACACCTCATCACCTTCAATGTTATTAATACTGTCCCTTCTAAGGTATCTGCAGTTTCTTTCTAAAACTTGCTATATCCTAGACATCCTTTGTTAGGCTGCTTAAAAAAAATATTTACAATCATAACGTAATTTTCTCCCTTTATGACCCCAGTTATCATGAAATGACATCTAAGTTAAGTCATAAGACACTGCAGAGGGAAGAAAAAAAAACACTATGCAGCAGTTGATGCAAAAGATACTTAGGTAAGCAAATACATTATGGAGGGTCAGCTCATCAGAATTCTCCAGAAGTTATTAGCAAGTCAGACTACCTATCAAAGGCTTTTTGCTGTAGAATACACTGAAAACATTTTAAGCACAGACAGGGTCAAAAAAACCTCTCCACATCTTACAGGAAGATTTTTTGTTTGGACAACACAGCTTCTAGTCACATATTAAGTAACCTGAGCCAACCAACAAGCCAGAAGGGTCTTTCTTCCTCAACGCTCTAGACCATTTTCACATGTGTCTTGCTATAGGGCCTCCAGGAGCCACATTAAGCAAGTGATGCAAGAACAGCTCCAAGATGAAATCATTCTCAGAAACCCTTATCTTGCTTTTCTCTTTTGCCACTATTGCATTCCATGGATCACAGAGCATATCAATAGTGGATTTAATCAGAAACAAGACATTTCTTCTCGTTTTCCTCTCTCATACTTGTAACATGCCACAAGAAAAATAGGCCAGTTTGATGTTTGTATTAAAATGTGACTGTTGCACACCGCACTACCTGATAAACAGTTGTCAGCTCTTCATTTACAGGCAAAAAAGGTAGGATTTTGTTCTACAGATCTAAAGTTCCAGTTTATTTATAAAGAGATGAGAGAGAGTCAAAAGAAGTAAACTGAGAAATGTAACTTGGAAATGAGGGGTAAAAAATGATCATTTTATTTCCATGCATTTTCCCATGTTTACAGAGCTTTTTGGATTTTTCCTAAAAAACCCACAAGGCTTGACAGTCCAACCACGCTTTCATTTTCTACACCCCCTCCTTCCTCTCCCTGCCATTTTTTCACTGACAAAGCTATATTTAAAACAAAACAGAACAAAAAAAGTTGTTTTAAAAAGAGGCCTGGCTGGTTTTGCATGTCCTATTCTTTACAGTCACTTGGGACAGACTGCTATGTTAATGTGATGACTTACAGATTTTGTGCCATCCAGCATCCTGTCCTGCCACACTAGTCCTTCCTAAAACTCCAGAATCGCTTCACCAGACCTGAGACATGAAGCTGCGCTGAGAAACAGCTCTGCACCCCAAAGAACAGCTAAACCCAGCAAAAGGTGGGAGAGGGGCAGGATTTAAAACCTGCCATTTCTTTCAACTCAGCTGCTGCAGAAGCAGAGAGCTGGGGGGCTCTGTGCCCCAGAGGGCAGCAGCCTGCCCCAGACTGCCTGCTGCTGCCGAGGAAGCTCTCCCAAGCATACGGCTCGCTGGCAGAAATGAGGTCAGAGCACTGCCCGCAGCTTACAGCAGAGCTGAAAGCCTGAAGCCAGCTTACAGAATAAAGAGAAAAGCTGCACCAAGAGCAGCTGCTACCTCTAGGCTAATCGAGCTAGGTACCCAAGGATGAGACTTCCTCACTCAAGACTGGGAAACGTTACTTCAGTGTTTTCTTAGGGGCACGTCTGTGTCTGTGCTTTGAGGTAGAAGCCAGGACTTCATCTAAAGGCTCATGAAACCCTGCAAATCGGTGAGGAAGGGCTGCAAAATATCACTGGGGTTACATTTAAAAAAAATCAGAATAGAGAGGTTTGCTTCCTAGCCCCTGTCCCTCATACATAAAGCTATATTGTATAAGAGACAATTTATATCACAGTCCAGTGACACCTGCTAACTTACCCTCTAATACTCCACCACAGACAGCCCTTAAATAAAAACTGAAAGGAGATTTACCTACTATTTTATCAACAGTACAATCGTAGGAGAAGGAACTGAAGCTCAGATGCAAACAAGACTGAAATAAACTTGGTAAAGAAGGTATTCTCAACTGATCTCTACTGTTTTGGTTAACTTTGGCTTTCAGTAAGTGAAAGCGCTGGTGTGCTACATTTGGGGCTGGCTACTGGAAGCACAAAATTAGCTGCATTACCATCCTCCCTTTCTCTGCAGTCTGTGAAGACACAGAGTATCTGTGCAAAAATCTTCAAATCCAGCCCACCACACAAAGCATTATCTTAGTCCAAGGAGTGGGAAAAGAACTGAAATTTCGAAAAGGAAGCACCCACCAGTAGAAGAAATTCAATGGACTGCACAATACAACAGTGCAAACCAACAGCAGTAAACTATTTCTTTATTTTTTTGAGATAGAAAAGTCTTCACCACCATCACCACAACCACAATTTCTCAAAAGAAAATATTCCCAGCTGGGCTGCTGCTGGGAGTGGCAGGAGGAGGGGGTGAGAGGGTGGTGGACAAATGAAAGAAGTGGTGAAAACTTAAAACTCTGAGACCAGACCACTGACTACTCTTTAATATAGAAATGGAAAAAGAGTGATGTTCATTAAAAGTTGGTAAACGATTACTAGGTAATAAAGCAACAATGATCCTTTCTTTTTTGTGAGAGTGAAGGAGAACCATCTTCATGAATTCTATAGGCAGAGACCCAAATACCAGACGGGTTATAGCTGGTTATTTAGCTTTCTACCTACAAACATGGATGTGGAAGATAGCTTCTTGGCAGTCAGGGATAAACATGAGGAAGACACAAAAGAGAGAGGCTGTGTTCTTCCAGAGCTTGATTTATTGAGGGACAGCTCACCAAGACCAACAGTTGTTCTCCTATCTTCCGCAACATAAACACCAAGTAGTTTTGTCAACATGTAAAGGTAAACTTGTTTTTTAAGTGGTATCTTATTTATTTTGATTTTCTATTTCATTCTTTGTTGTACATATCTGATTGCAACAACTAAAACACTCTGTAACAATTCAGCTGCATGCTCCAAAATCTATTTGAAATCCTACTACAGTACTGGAAAGGATAATGAATGCATATGAAATGTATGCTGGTCAATATTCAGATAATACATTGTCTCAACAACAAAATCCCAATGCAAAATACAGAAAATAAAACTAAATATATGTATATGGAACAGCTTCAATTATTAAAGAAAATGCATGCAGCCAACAAAATACAGTGCTAGATTTTATACCACGAATATTAACAAACTTATTTTCCCTACCTATGAGGAAAATAATGTGTATTAATTTAAAGGCCATAAGAGAATATTGCTATATTGCAACTGGCCATGAGGTGCAATTTACAAGACCACTGAAATTTGGAATATATACTGCTCATATAGAACTAAAAAACCAAACCAACCAACCAAACAGAACAAATAGTAAAAAAATACCCCAACCACTTAGATTTATTAGTAGTTTTTAGACTTTACAACATGAGCACTTAATTCAGAATGCTATTCTATTTACAGTTTAGAATTTTTCTCAGAACAGCATTTGTGCCTTTATATTCTAAAATATTTGCCTACATAACTTTTGTCAAGGAACAGCCATTAGATTAGTGGGTCATAAAATAAATGACAATTACATGATCAGGTATCTTCTGATAAACTGATAAATTCTGTTTAACTTACATGGATAAAATTTTTTCTGGGATATTAATTTAGCTCTCAGAATAACATTAAAAGAAAACCCTCCCTGAATAGTAAGAAGAGTGGTAATGGTAGCAACAATAGTTATGATCACTAATCTCCTATAACAAAATAGTTTTTATCAGCCTGCATTCCAGTAGTTTTACTATCACGTTAATTAATTGACTCCTATGCTAATGTCTAAATGCCAAGCAATTAATGGCACTGAACTATAGATGGCTTTTCTTTGCTCTTGTAGAGTTATTTTATAAAGCAAATGCAATTCTGTCACTTCGCTGATTTAATGCAGGCTTTGTGAGGTTAATATTCCAAAGCAATTGCAAAATAAAGAACTGCTTTAATTAACCTTCTGTGATTTAAATACTGGGAGAAATCAGAACTCAGAAACTTTAAATAATATCATCATCATAACAACAATACTTTGTGGATCCAAGCCAAACCACTGATTTGAGAACTTTAAGAAATACATTTGGACACGTGCATCTTACTGTGTTTCTAAACTCATTAAAAGGACCTTTCTCTAAGCATAGCATACTAAATCCATGATAGATTTTACATAGTTTTTGTAGTTGAGCTGAAAACCGTTTCCTTTTAAGATTATTTACTTATAAATACTGAAGTTTTCAGTTAGAACAAATGATTCAGCACCCCTGCTTTTTGCACTAGAATACTTTGTGAAGATTTTTTTATGAACATAAGACACTGCTCACTAAATCTACAAACTGATTCCACATAAGTAAGTGACCACTTAAAATTAAAGCAGCAAAACAGGACTTCGCTTTTCCTAGGAGATTAAGTTTTCTCTCTTTTCAATTTATCTGAAGGGAGGCTTTTATTGCCAGAGCTTCTTTATCATATTGTATGCTAACTTCATTTTAGAACACGAAAAAAATCAAGACTCAGGCCTTTCAGTATTGCATAACTTTCAAGCACAAAAGCTGCAGTATATCTGCCAGGGTCAGAATGATACAAAAACACAGGAATAAAAATTAAAAACCAGCAGGATACAGATGAACATGAACATTCCTGCCAAACAGGTTTGCAACGTGTGCTGACCTATCTCCTCTGACTATCCTGCCAGGTATCACCAAACCCCCATCAGCAGCAGATACCTGAAGAGGTGCACTTGCTGGTTTCTCAGGAAAAGAAAGCTGACCTCAGAATTCCTCCTTCAAATGGAAAAGCCTGCTTTCAGCAGAAAACCATTAAGAGATGAAAACAGCAAAAGAACATAAATACTGAGAAAATGTTTAACTACAATGAGGGAACTTGAAACTGAAGGTGCTGTTCAGTTGTTGAGACAACTCAGAGGCAAACAAATTCTTTCACTGACAGTCCTTTGGAAGATTATAAAACAGAAGTATAAACAAGCTTGCTACATTTTATACATGAACAGTAGTACCACTTTGCAAGATAAAGTACTTCTCCTTTCCCAGTAGTACCACTTAACAAATCCAAGTTACTACAAAGACAGTACATGTAAGGAGCAGTCATACATGCTAACTTTAACAGCTTCAGGCCTAACAGACTGGAGTTGGATTTTTATTTGCATAAATTGATCATAATCTCTGTAAACACTCTCTTTAAAATAACAGGGCCAAGAAAGTCTTCCCTAAATCTGAATTTTTGGGTTTGGTCAACAAGCCTTCAGCAAAAACAAGCCTGCGCTGCTGCTACTGCTGCTCTGTGCTATGCCCTCAATTTTGTGTTTGTGCTCAGGTGTGAGTTTACAGACAATCATACTTTCTTCTTCTGCCTGACTCTATTCCTTCTAGCTACTTAGCTCTGGAAGATCATTCTCCAAGTCTGACAAGGCAGCACTTTATAATCTTATACATACAGAGAGAAATACTGAGGGAAAAAAGACAGAGGTTTGACACATTTCCTGGAATGATATAAGCAATGATGAGCAAACAGATCAGTCCCCAAATGGACAATAATCAGCCATTCCCACTGCTGGGAGAAGACACAGCACAGGAGTCAGTTTCACTGAACTCCTGAGCTGAGCTAAGTACCCTCCACCAGAAAAACAGCCTTATGCTGAACACTTATTTGCTATCATAGCAGCATCATGATTATGAAATAAGACTTTACAAAAGCAGAGATCGAACTGGCAAAGATTTCAATCAGTTAAGTACTCATTGAATCTACAAGGGTTCAAACCCCTCTTGTCCTTCCTGAAAATATCATGTGTTTCAGAAAGGCTCAAAAAGGATGAATCAGTTTAATGCACAAGTTCAATACGGTTTCTAAGTATTTCAACAGTTCTTTAATCACTTCAGTGCTCAGCAGGTGCTGGTCACTGGTGGCTTGACTAGAAGAAGTTGTGGTGTGTGAGTTCAGAAGCCATTTGCTGAAAGCCTGCTCCCTTTCCCTGCTCTCCCCAAGGCCAGTCAAGCTTTACTACAGATGCAAGAAGCCAATATTGCACTCTGCCTTTTGGTATCTATCTGACCTCTCTGAAGCACATTGGCAACAGGAAGTTCAGTGTACCAAAACTGATACCTTCATACAAAGAAGTACTATTGGTGTTCCTTGTCTCTCATTTCAGCTTCCCCCATAAGGGAGGCTGAAATGGCTGGCAAAGTGTATATTTATATATATATATATATATATATATGTATAAGTTCTGTATGAGCTCTTAGTGTCATGAGCCTGGGACTAAATGTTTTACAGGAATTACTTCACCATGGTACCTCTTCACTCTGGAGAGAATATAATTGCTCCAAGGCTAAAAACAAGTCCAGCATTTCAGAATGGAGTGAGTGTACACTGAGCACTTGGCATCTCTGTTGTTGAGATGACAAAAGGCAAGAAGGATTTATGGTACACAACAAGCAGTGGTGTCAGCCACTGCTGCTGACAGCAGGTAACTATCTCTTCTAAACATTAAATTTGATTATGAGTTCCCATATAACTGTAATAGCCAACTTCCACAAAGAATACTTTCCTATATGCCTGGCAGCAAATGTCAGATTAACATACAAGCTTGTTCTTTCCCAGATTTCCTGTGGTTCATAACCCAACAAATTTTAAGTGCAACCACTCAACTAGTGGTAGAATGATTACAGACAGCAAGGTTTAAAAAGGACAGAAGGATAAATTCTTTTTTATTATGACTTTTAAGACATGCGCAGCTGTATGGTAGTCCTTAAATAAATTTAAATTTAAGTCTGAAGGATGTGACACTAAACTACTGTACAGTTGACTGCTAATTCTGTGCCAAAGTCTAATAGCTTAAGAGTGAAGATTTTACTTTAAAGAGTAACTGCATTGAGTGAGTCCAATTTGGACTCACTGAGGACTGTCTGTATTACTTACTAGTGAATTTGATATTTGCATGTATGACAGTTATTCCTATTATTACAATACTATTTTTGTACAGTGTTACACCCCAAAACAGCTTGACAACATTAATTAACGTGTTGCTTATTATACTGTTTAAAGAACTTTAGCAGCTCACATTGAATTTAAAAACAATACTTCATCTTCACTGTACCAAAATCACTTTAATAATTTGGTGCATTTTGCCACAATACAATTTGTTCTATTTTCATGACAGTCATACAGATTGGACATGAAAACAGATTAATTAGTTTCACATTTTGTTCACATTTTCAAAGACTGTTTCAAATCAGGAAATGTTTTATCTGTTCTACCTTGCACTGACTCAACACTAGAAACAGATGTCTGCGAAAGAACTTTCTCATCATCATCTCAGGCTTAAAACTGAGACTAATTCCAACTACTGATCCCAGTTAAGGGAAACATGGAGAAGTTCCTTATGGAAGCATCAGTGGCCTCCAACCCTCTGCCTGGAGAGACTGACCAAGGTATCACCAGAGATGCTTCCCACCTTCTCATGTACACTGCCTTCCTGCTTCAGATGCCTTTCTACTTGGGACTACTAAAACAAGTCACAAATTCCTACTGGCCCAAACTGCATTTGTCCCCTGGCCAAGTCTCAGGGAAAAAAAAACCCACCAGTCAGTCTTGCTCTTTATTTGTTCTCTACAGGTTGTGTTGGGAAAAAATCTCACCAAGATCAGTAGGTAAGGTATATTATTCTAGGGGGTAAACAAGGTTTTGGCCATCTTTTAGAACACATAAATAAAACCTGTGAGACAGTGAGAGAGTGCTGCTTGTTTGCTTGTTTATAAAACATTTTCTCCTTTTAAGTAAAAGCAGACTAAAGAGTGGGCCTGAACTACTTAGAAAAACCCATAGTAACCACAACAAATGATGTACAAACACACACAAACTCTTCGTGCACACAGTTAACCAGAATGACCAATGCCCCAGAAAAGGGCACATGTATGCCCCACCTCAGGGACCTGCTACACTTTTTTCCCATTTAATCTTATACCCATATGTATGAAAAGGGATCAGCATTCTATTCTGGAAACTTGCAAGCAGAGAGCTTCCAGGAAGGTGTAAAACAAAAGATGACTTCATTCAGGGTAACAGCAGGAGGTATAGAACAAAATCACTATTTTTGTTTAACTAAGAGTGAGACCATAAGTATTTTGCAGATCCATTTCATCTGTCAAAAACTGATAGAGTCCCAATTCATAAAATAACACAATAAAGCTCAAAGGCACAATTCTATCTCAATACATATGAACACATGCTACATAAAGCAAGGAAATATATAAACATGGCTGTTTACAAGCCAGTTGGAAAGCATACTAACCAAAAATATACATCACACTATCTTAACAAAATAATGTTTAATGATGACAGTTTAAGTTTGCAATTACATGACATTCTTGAACAAAATATCACTTCTACTTATGGCAAAAGATTTAAAACTGCAAAAACAAGCGAAGCATTTATTCATTTATATGCCATTTCAAGATGAAAAGCCCTGCCAAGGGCAACACTATAGTAGTGTAACACATCTTTCTTTCTCTTTTTTCTTTTGAAGAGCAGTAAAGGTAAAAAGAAGAAAAAACAAAAACAAAAACCAAAAAACCACGGCAGTATCTACATCTACAGGCAATATCTAATGATCAATGAATGTGCTACTGCAATAAATTTGCTTAAAACAAAGCTCTTCCTTTAATGGTTTCTACACAGCAGGCTCCTGATATGAAGAGGGGATGACTGATGCTGGCTTACAATATGGTTCTATAGTAAACTGTGCGAGTTTTACTATCAAATCACCTCTTATGAAACTCTCTTTCTGCCTACCATGCAATCAATTTAACAAAGATCTAAACAACTTAACAGTTCAAACATTCAAATAAATCCCATTCTCCTCCTTCCCATCTATGCTTATTAGAAGAATGAAAGTCACAAGTCACTGGAACAGTCTCAGAAATTGTTTTATCTGTTTACTTTTATAAGACAAGATTGCATATTGAATTCAAGTGAGTCAAAGAAAAACAGCAATGGCTTCACACTTCCACAATATGTGAGAAATGAAGACGAGCACCAATTCTAAGGCACAACACAGAGCTATACCTGACCTCAGGAGCTCGCTCACAATGTGTCTAAAAGAGCAAAAATAAAACATCATCTGCAAGAAATTTCACATCAGTTTTCTCCCTATAACAGAATACCCAGATCATCACACTGTGAGGTTTTACATAAAAGGAAACTGGTGGAAAGAAAAAGTCCATCATCCAGACAGAATAAACACTATTTTCAGCTTTATAATCTCCAAAACAAGTAGCTTGACATAAATCTACAAGGGAAATAAAGAAAATACAGACAGGAAAAGAAGGCAAATTAGAGAAGCCCTCTTTCCCCAGTCTAGCATTTCTCTTCTCTCTCCTGAAGTAAGACCAATTCAATCACACTCACATCACAAAATCAATATAGAAAGACAAAAAAAAGGTTAATGAACAATATAGAGAACACAAAGGAAATTAATTTGCAAGCTGAAAAGAAAGAACAAAACTAAGGATGACAGACAGAAAGGATGACAGATTGTATGACTGAAACTACCTCAGCTTTCTAATTGACAGGATTATATAAACAGGATGTACTGATATTTTTAGGAGCAGAAATAAGAAAGATACACCAACTGGTGCAACAGGTAATATATGATTCTGTAGTTTATTTTAAAATTGTGTTTAGAAAATGTAAAGCCAGTTTTAAATCACAGCAACACAATCACATATATTCAAAGAGATCTTCAGAGAGAGATCCTATAGTCAAACCCCCAGCTCAAAGCAAGCCTAGCAAGAACAGGGTGCCTGGGGGCTTTGTCTCGTTGAATTTCTCCAGTGATGGAGGTTGCAGTCTCTCTGGAATTTTGTGGGGTTTACAGTTTTTGAGTTTGTTTCTTTCTTTCTTTTACAGAGTTGCAACATCCCTCTTCTTAGTGTGCCCCTATTGCTTCTTGTCCTTCCATTGTGCCCCTGAGATGAGTTTGGCTCTGTTCTCATCCACATTCCCCAAACTGGTACCTCTCCTAAAACTAAACAAGTACCTACTCCTATTTCTCTTACTAAAACTTTAATCAAATAAATTATAATTCTTTATTTTTCAAAGGTAATCAGTCTCATATAAGCAGAGATATGTTTGCTGAAGTAAGCACCGCAATTTGTAATTTTTTGTAAAAATTTGTAATTTTTTTATCGGCAGCAGAATTTGACATATGCTCCCAACTTTTTTTGGTTTTTGTTTAGTACTAATTTTTGTATTCCACATTGCTTACCACTTGATGGTAATTCTACTATGCATTACCAGTAGAGAAAGAACACTTCTGCTGAAGTGTCAGAAATATAGACTTCAATTTCTTGTGTTAGGAATTGTTTTCTAGATGAGCAGTTCTCAAAGAAAGGGAAAGCACACAGTGGTGAGGTTTTACAGAGAAACATGACAAGAAGTGTTCACCTGCTGATTCTTCTTGAGAAAGGGGGAAGAGCAGCCATGGAACCAATCTGGAGATCGGGAAAGAAGCAAGCCCCAAGGTGTTTTAGGACTACTTATTTATACAAAATAGTACCATCTACACACAAATGCTCCAATTACACAGTGAAATCATCATATAATTCAGAACCTGAGATCCGAGTTCAAACCTTAAGAGGCTGACCACTACCAAAGAACAGTCATTCATAAACCATCAAGAATTCAGGTAAAATTCTCACAGAAAGGATTACCAACTACAAGGCTGTATCGGTGAGGCCCTAATGCATCATCTCATCTTGCAGGCTGAGGCAAAAAAATGCCTACTTGACCTTCCTAAGATGCCTGTATCAGCCTGGATTTTGACTGTCCTTCAGTGTCACTTCAAATCCTCAAAAAGGGAATTTGGCTACATCAAGGCTGGTATCTTTTGCCTGTGAATCTGCCCCTGCCTTTCTCTTCATCCTAGTTCTCAGAAATTCAAAATATATGGAAAGCTTTACTCTAATTTTACTTTCATCCTTCTATGATCCCTCTCACTTCACTGCACAAACCTTCTCTTTCCCAGCTATGATAGCAAATGATGTAATTGGAACACCTATCAACAGATAAATCAGTACCTTGTTACTCT
Organism: Agelaius tricolor; assembly: GCF_023055355.1. Taxonomy (NCBI): domain Eukaryota; kingdom Metazoa; phylum Chordata; class Aves; order Passeriformes; family Icteridae; genus Agelaius; species Agelaius tricolor. Next base: position 54,475,997 of record NW_027269261.1, read on the forward strand.
TAAGGCCTATAAAGTTGGAATGTTTTGTGTATTTTTCAAACCAAAATATTCAATCCCTTCAACTGACAGTATATTTAAAACATGACAAGGTGTCCAAGGCAGCAAAAAACCCATTTCAATTTCATACACTGTGATATGTAGACATTAGAGCAGCTGTGTTTCTTCTATCTTACAGGCCGTATTACTAGGTCTTTATCTACTGAGACTTCACCAAGATGCTTATGAACAGTATTTTCAAGTCATAGAGAAATCAAGCATTTAATGGCTAAGTAAAAAAGGAAGAAAATTAAATTTAAAGACACAACTGCAATCTTTAAAGTTGCAGTTACATATAATCCAAAAGACAGAATGTGGTGACATTTACAAGAATATCATAGATACAATTAAGAATTCTATTTCATAAACCATCCAGCATTTTAATGAAAAAAGTTAATTCTCAATGGAATTTTAAAATGTAGATGAAGAAAAATTAACATGTAATTACACAGTGAAATTATCATAGCTTTATTTTAAAGTCAAAGGAGGGGAGTCTCCAGTATCATTGCCACTTCCAGCATCTTTTGTTAGTTTATTTTACACACTATTTTTATTTCAGGCTAAGATTTCTACATTGCACCAGCATAATCGCAAAATGTTAATCAACCATGCCTGACAGAATTCCCCAGTGACTTGCAGCAAGTGCTGATGCTTCCACTAATATCCAGTCTTGAGCAACTCACTTTTGTTAGATTTCCCAGGATGGTGAGTATGCTTTAGTTTCATCCTTCCATTTCCAGATCACCTCTCCATGATTTACAGAGCTGAGACTGCAGACAGAACTGAGCCTACATGTTCAGCTGCATCAGCTATGCACATCCATTTTGTTCAGTATCTAAAATCCAAGTGTTTCTCCAGCTCTGGGAACCAGACCCATACATTATCACTTCTGATCTTGGTTAAAAAAACAGAATCACTTGAAATTAATTTTAATGCTTAATATAAAGAGCACAATTCAAAAGCAGCAATGGATAACAGATTATGTGGTTTCCCTAACCGGATGTGCAAACTGACAACATTCAAATTAATAGCTGCAATATCCATTTAAAATATCTTTTAAGAAGCTCCCTTGACAAAGCAACTCCAAAATGCCTTGAACTCCTCTACAAAAAACCCAAAATAGTAGTGACCACACTAGATGCAGGAATTCTCAACAATGTCTGTCTTGTGATGAAACAACAAAACAAAAGTAAGGAAAAGCTCCAGCATCCACTGACATCTCATCAAGAAATTGCTACTTGTTTTTAAAAGCACAGATGCTGGGACATATACACTGGCTTTACCCTAAAAAGGTGGTATGAAATAAAGTCGGAAAATGTGTGCAGATGTATTTGGGGATACATCCTGAAGACTACTCAGAAAGATGTGGTCTGATTCCACGTTTATTTCATTTTGCTCAATTTACTATTTAATTATTGTTATTTAATGAACACTGTTCCCTCGGAAAGATGAGGGGTGGGTTTTGTTCATTGCACCCGGGTTCTTTTTACCCTTCCAGCCCCAGGGTGCCTGTCGGTAGAGAGGGCAGTGCTTACCTGCTGAGCCTGGTACCTCTGCTGGGCCTGTGACAGGTACTGTGCCTGGGGCGGCAGGTGCTGCGGCTGCGGCTGCTGGTTGTAGTACGGCTGCTGGCCCTGCTGGCAGTAGCCACTCACACCTTGCTGACCATACTGAGGTGGGATCTGTTGGAAGAGCCAAGCAAAGCAAACACATGAGTGGAAGCAGAAGGACGTGAAACCAAGCTATGTCCCACCCGTGGCAACCTCAGCAGAAGTGATATCCCCAGCTACACGCCTGACCCACCGCTCTGACCCCTTCCCTCAGCAGTTAATGGCAGCCCTTAGATCCTCTTGCCTTAGCAGGAAAAATAAGCTCCATGCTCTGCATAGTTACTCTTTCCTGGAAGAGCTTCTGGTGAAAATGCTACACTTCTGTAATGCCCACCCTTAAAACACAGAAGCAGTTATTTGAAATATTTGCTCTCCTTGGGAACACTAGTGAGGCAAATCAACAGAGGAATCATTCTGATGCGCTCACCCAAAAGGTGAATTGTGGAAAAAAGGCACAACTCTTAAACTGACATTGAAAGAGAAATGCCTTTTGTCTTTTTTTTTTTTTTTTTGAGCAATCAGGCGCTAATTTTAACTTAATGTTTTGCCCACAATACTCAGGTTTTTATTGTTTGTATTTAAGCTTTACACAAAAGTCTTGGGGTTTGGCAGGATTTTGGTTTTGTCAAATTCAATCCCTCTTAGTCTTCTCCCCCCTACTAAGATACACTTTTTAAAAAAGTAACAACAAAACAAAATAAGTGTTACACACCAGTTGGAACATGTATCATGTACTGAGAACATGCACACACTGAGAATCCGTTAGACCAAAACCAAGTCAATTACAGTGTCAGAGAAATTTTCTGCATTGATTTAGTCTGTAAGCCTTGTATCAATAGATACTGACATTTTCTCGAGGTATTTGAAAGAGCACACTTTCAATGGACTCCTGATATTGTGTTCAGATTTTCTTGATTTTAGGTACCCATGCTTTTCCCCAAAGACTGGAATTTAATTTCATTTCAGATGCAGCACATGACTTCTCCATTCTAGAATGGAGTTGGTCCTGCACATCCCTGCCCCAAGCAAGTGTTTCAAATACCTGAGCACATCCAAAATGCTTTGATCTCTGAACTGTTCCCACTGAGTTTCTGATACAATGGTAAATCTGTTTATTCAGCAAGCAAACACACACCTGTTCTACCTAAAGTTAATTCATTACATTCATTCAACAGTATTTGCTAAGTAATAATAATAATACCACAAATTTAAACACCTGCTCAGGCTGTTTTTATTATCACAACTTGATCTGCTCCTATTACTTCTGCCAGAAGTTGGCAGTCCTACCTCTTGGTTACTCCTAAGGTCAGCACTGTAACCCCACTCTTGCACTTGCTCTCTTTACCTTCACATCCATTTTTTTCCCCATCATTTCACAGGCAGTTGAATGTTTCTGTGACCAAAGCAGCCCTTTCTGACAAATACCCTCTCCCCGATGATGCATAAATGAGGCCTTTATAATGCAAACTAAAAAGGGTGTGTTGGAATATCATCAGGCAAAGAGACAGCTGGAGTCTGGGATCTGACAGAGGACCACATGGTGATTTGCCCATCATCTGCAAAGGTCACAGAGCCTGGACTGGTTCCTATGAAATGCTGAGGAGAAACCTATGTTGTGTTGCATCTGGCTTCCAGTTACACCGGGAAGAAAAGGACAGATAACCAGACAGCAAAATATGGGCTGCTAGAAAAAAAGAAAAAATAAAGAGAACTTGAATGCCCAGTTAACCAGATGGTAACAAAGCAAAATATCAGATGCATGAGCAACCAGAATATTTCTAGAATAAAGCTACTTGCACAGGAGAGCTGGAGTCCACCTGAACATAGGAGCCAGGTTACTGGTACATAAAGCACAAGAAAATGAAATTTTAAAATGAAGAGGGGATTACAAGAACACATGGTTAAAAAGTGTGGCATTGCTATGTCAAATGAAGACATGGAAATTCTGGGACGTCAAATGAAGATGCTGAGAAGAATCAAAAGAATGAAAAATGGACATGCAGTGACTGCAGAGTAGGTAGAGTGGCAATAAGAAAATATAACAATACATGGACTTCTACACAAAGAGGGGTGGACTGGATCAATTGCAAACAAAGCAGTTTGCAATTGATAGTAGTCATTTAAGAAATTTGGTAGAAAGGAAAAAATTGTGGGGTGAATAGTAGGCATCATCCTAGGATGCAAATTCAGGGAGAAGACAGCTAATAACAAAGTAACATTATATGCTACATAGCATTTAAAAACTAATCAAAATAAAACTCCACCTCACCACGCAGCAGAAGTCTGGAGCTTGGTCAGATAAAGAAGATTGAGTGCTGGAACCACCATGCATGGCTGGACTACAACAACACTGACAGCAGCACGCTAGCAAGATCAGCAAAAGGCATGCCGCAAGATTGATTAGGGGGAGATTTCAACTCCCCCCAGACAGACTGAGTAAGCAGACTACAAAGCTGAGACCAAAGCATCAGATAATTCTCAAAGGTTGTTCCATGGAACTGCTGGTTAAGGAGCCTGCATGAGGAGCCACTGCCTTTGGCTCAGTCCAGAGCAGCAAGAATCATCTACTACTGCATCCTGCAGCTGCAGAACCACTGTGCATCAGTGACCATAAAGGAGTTAAATTGAGCATCCCTACAGGAACAATCAAACCCAAGGAATCTACTACTGTCGTGCTTAACTTCAAAAAGTGTAACTACACAAAAAATGAGAAGGCTTGTTAAAAGGAATCTCAGACAGCTATGAGAAATAAAATCTGACTGACAGCATCAAAGCTGTTTAACAATAACCACATGGAAAGCACAGAAACAATATTCACCACCCATTCAGAAAGATTTGATAAGAGCAAAGGGACACCAGCAAGGCTCACTGCAGCTTTCTAGAGGCAAAAAGGCATCCCCTTCAATAAGCCAGCGCCAGGTCCAAATGAGGAAAACAGAAAAGACTGTAAACTCCGGCACTTCAAATGTAATAAGACAGGCCAGAAAGAACTGTTGGAACAGCTAGAAAAGGGAATCAAATGAGTAATGATTCATTTCTTCAAACACATCAGAAGTAGGAGGTCTGCCAGAGTCTGAAGTGACAAATGATGATGAAGGTATAAGGGGAGCTACAGAGAGCACAACGCCATCACAGAGAAGCTTAACAAAATCTTTGGCTCTAGCGTGCACTGTAGAAAAATCTTGGGGTGTTCCCATGCTGGAGTCCTTTGTGAGAGACTTGATAAATGTCTCTGAATCTGATGGGACTTTTCATGGAATAAAGTGACAAATGAACAGTCAGAAGTGGCTTGGAACCATAAAGTATCACTCCAGAGGTCTAATCAAATTCAAAAAGCTGAATCACTAATGACAATATACAGCCTGTAAATTGGAGCTGCCTTAGTAGGTGAGAATTGCAGTACGGCTTAAAAAGAAAAGTCAGAAATTTGAGTAATTTAAGACTACATAACACTGATGACTGCTCTGGACAAATCAGGACAGAGAAGAAAAAGATTCAGGGAAATGCAACAAGAATCATCATAGGTATAGAATAGTTTCCATAAAAAGCATCCATAATCCTTTGAGGATGGAAAAGACACCAGGAAGTAGGACCATGGTGTAAAACTACACAAGCATCTTGTCCAACAACAATTAGGATGCATTCAATAGCAGAAGCAAACTTCAGAACAAGAGAGAAACAGGTTGTCTAGTCACAGAGGTAGCAGATGTTCAGAACTCCTTGCCAAACTGATGTTTTGAAAGCTGAAAGTTTATGTGGGCTCAAGCAAAGACTGGACAAGTTCACAAAAGAGACATCCTCTGAGGGTTACCAAATTTATAGAGCCACATCTGGCTCAGGAAGTCCCTGAAGTGAAAATAGCTGGAGGCTTGAAGAGTACTGGGGGAAGTACCACAGGCTTGCTTTGTTCTGACTCTCCTCCAGGCATCCAATTAAAGCCTCCACTGGAGGCAGGATATACAGGGCTGCATGAACCCTTGATGTGCCCTGATAGAGCCAGGACTGCGTTCTCACCTCTTTGCAAAAGACAGTCCCCAGAGAAGACAATGAAACTTTGGTCCGCAAGATACTTAGTAACAAATACAAGCAACCTGAAGAGGCAATTAACACCTTGACTGCCAAAGCTCTGAGACTGCTCCATTTTCTTAAATATTTCCCCAAGAAATCTGCTTTCAGACACTGGTTTAAGAACGGGTACCAGGCTCTTCTTCTGAACTTATATATCCGTTACTTATGTTAGAATTTTCCTCCATATCCTTCCACTTCAAACTGTTTTAAAAAAACAACCAAACACCACCACCTAAAATACAGCAATAATCATAATGCTACATGTATGTTTGGATGCTGTTCTCCTCAGTGCAGAGAGTCATCACCACTGCCTTAGCAGAGCACTCCATGTAATGCTGTGGCTATTTAAATAAATTACAAACAACAACATGCAAATTAATCCACCTGCTTTACTGATGGGGATCACAAGATACTGTTTATGGACAAATGTTTATTAAACAGCATACAAAAAAAAAAAAGGTTAATTAAAATCTCCGCAGAACAAAACAAATCTAAAGCAAATTACTTACAATGCTTGGAGTGAATGACCCAAGCATCCTCTTTCTTCATAAACTAAACTCTCCCTTCCCTTCTCCCTCACACTCATATTTTTTGTGGCCACACAATACAGGAGATGAGAATTTGGCAAATTTCATCGTGCCTGTGGTAGTGCAGACATTCTGGGGATGGCTGAAGACAGGTCAGACCTGAGTTTGAATCTATTTCTAGGGAAGCACAGAAACTGTAAGAATTACTTTGGACTACTATCTGACTTGCACAGTACAAATAGCATTATTTTGGGAGAAGTATGACTGACCATAACTGATTACACCACTCTGAACACAAACAGAGAAAGGATGAGAATAGAAGGAACAAAACTGGCAGCCAACATGAAGAGATGGGGTAAATGCAATTAAACCTATACCTTAGCCCATTATCTTTAATTCTTGTTTGAATAAGAGATCTGGTGGCAGGCATTCTTTTCCCAGGTAATACCTTGATAGAAATGGAAGTTTTAAGCAATTTTTGCAGGCGCAATCCATGACTGATGTCAAAGAAGAAGGATCATTAGACAGCATTAGAGTCATTATAATAATTTTTAAAATTAAAATGTAACAAAATTAGTGTGTTAGCATAGGTACACTAATAATACCAGCAATATGCAGCTACTGCCCTTTTACACCTGATGGCTAAATCCAGTCAATAATGGAAGAAGCTTTACATAGTCCCTATCACAAAAAGCTTTGGGAAGTCGCTCTGGGATCCACCTGAACACATCAGATACCATGGACATGCTCACTACAGGGGAAGAGTCCTGGCTACATCCTTGCTTCTCCTGGGTGCACAAAAAGTGAGGCATGATACTGGCTATCCATTACCCTGGATGATATTGGTAAAAGGCAACAACACAATCTGGAAGCTGTGGACCACATGTCATGATATAAAAATCTGGCTTGATCAGCATTAAGCCTGGCTTACACAAAGAGAAGAAAAACTGAACTTCAGTTCAGTGGGTGCCAACTTTGCTGAGGAACAGTGAGACAGAATATTGTGAAGCAAGTACCATCCTGAGTAATATAATCATCAGTAACATTCCACTTTCTTAGCACCTGTAACATTGTAATTACATAGAAATTAGAATTTAAAAATGTATAGTGAGGGGCATTCTCATAAAAATAAAACCCTACCACCTGGTACTTTAGGAGTAAAACAGCGCATTCCTTCAGTTAATGAAAGGTTACAGTACTTAATTCTAATTACTTTAATTTTACAGTGATCAATTCAGTTATAACTATAAAGGAAGATGTCACTCAGTTACTATCAAACCTTCAAATAAAACACTTATGATTCCTGAAACAACTTCTGCCTCAGTTTTAGATTTCCAAAGTCAGACCTCTGCCAAACCCTAAGTATTTTCCTCCAAACATTCAAACCATGCACTTCTCCATACTTTCCAACAGAAAGCTATAATAAGAAACTAACTCCTTGACTTTCACACACTTAACAAAAAGGTCTGGTTCATATCAAAAACTTTCAAATTCACATAAGCCCAGGTCTTCATCTGTATGTTTAGCTGAATTAGAGAAAGAAGAAAAATATAATATGCTTATACAGCATCAGGAAATCCTCTGGCACATGTTCAGTAGAATATTCTGCCACAGTTAGGGCAGCATGCTCTCCTGTCTCAAATCAACGTGTTCAACCCCAGCATGCTTGTGCAGACAGCCTTAATAAAGGCTAAAAATCCTTGAATGACAAAAAAGAAAAAATCTAAAAGGAAACAAGGAAGAAAGCTGGGTGTTAATGTCAAGGCTATTAATCAGAGATAGATTTGAATCCTGATGCTATGGCATTTTATTCATACATTCTATAAATTCTATTACTTCTTATCACTTAGCTTTGACCTTTTGACAATACACTGGTCACAATGTTCACCTGTGTTACTGTCTTTCTTACACTGCTTGCCTTTACACTGAAGTATGAACTTCAACATCTTATTAAGAGCCTTTAAAATATTAACACTAGGCCTGATACTGGTCCACCCTGTGACCCAGAGCAAGGAAGCAAAGGCATAAAAAGCATGTTTCTGTGCCACAGAACAATAATCCCCATTCCAGAACTTGCAAGGTAGTGGATTTTGCAGAGTCATTAAATGCATGCCTATGTTGAAGACTGCAGTGCAGCACACAGATCTGCAAACTAGCTCAGATACTGGCAGGAGCCTACACCAAAAGCTGTGCTCAGCTAATTTGCTGTGCTCCACAGAAGGGTGAATTAGGTCAAAGGGAGATCCACACTTTGTAGCCAGACTGCTTCTTGTACACAAGCCAGTTCATTAAAAAAGGTAGCTCAACCATCTTCAGAAGTCTGCAGTCTGCAATGCAGTCATACTCAGTACTACAGAAAGGACAGGACTCACACAGACGCCTGTAATCCCCTTTCCCCCACGAAGTACACGGCAGCACAATTACACCACTTGTCAGTGCCATGTATACGGCATCACATATGTACCTGTCACAAGGTGCTCTCTACATACTGCCTTTTACTGGAGCTTAAATCAAAGGAACATGAGCTAACCAATTATTAATACAGGCAATTTCCCTCTCCTAAAAAAGCCCCAAACCAACCCACCAAAAAAACCCACAAAAAAGTGTAAAAAATCTACTAAGTTTACATGATTAAGGAACTCCCCAGTCAGAAAATACTGATGTTAAAGTTCCAAAAGCAACATTAACTGAGCCATGTTACACATATATAGCACCTTCTCTTTCTGATTTATGTTGTCAAAGGCATTTCATAAAATACAGAGGATGTGAAATGTGGCTTAGTTACTGTGGCTGCTAGAATCTTATCATTTATGTTTTCTGACTTCTTAGCTGTGCAACCTTCACATCTTATTAACATAGTTTTTTGCATAGATTGTAGTATGGAATAGTACTTATGTTTTATGTATTGACATATTTTTGATGTACTGAGATTTTGAATAAGTTTGCTATTCTTCATGATGAGAGCCAAATAAATAAAGACTACTGCCACAAAATAGTCAATCATTTATACGGAAAAGCAATATCTCTCCTTCCAAAAAAGAACACTTTGATTCCCCTGTCAGAAATTGATGAAAACTACCTCAGCTGTAAATGCTAAATCTATGCCAATATCACAACCACCTCCCACTCCCACCTTCCCCTAAAAACAACAAACAAACAAAAATAAAAAATTTGCATCTTTCAGATGAGCTAAAATTAGTTTCAAGGGAGAGGTAAACAGCTGAGTCTAGAAACAAAAGGAAGAAATTTTTCCTCCAATAGTGTTGATTTGCACAGTGCATTACAGCTTGAACTAATGCAACATTTGGTCCATTCTGCAAGTTAAGGGATGAAAATATGATAATCTCCAGACAGAGATTTCCACATTGCTTTATTTATGCTCTCAGACCGACACTATAGAGAAGACTAAAGATTTGCAACAGAATTCTTTTTGGAAGTGCTATTTGATACACTGCATTAGAGAGAAATAGAGAGAAATCATAGTGCCTACACACACAGACACATGCACACACTCTCAAGTGATGAGTCAGGTAAGACATCTATTTTTATACTCTGCTTTCCTTCCTTTTTTTAAAAAAAGTGATCAAAAGAACTGAAAGGAATAATGTAATCTGGTTAAGTAATAGATTTCCACTTTACAAACCAGCATAAGGAAAAGCACATCACAACTGTCACAAACTGATCTCTGGTGATTCTGATGATTGCAGCTTCAGTAAAAAACTTGTAGGAAACCTCATCTCTTGCTGTGTGAGTAGCATGAAATTCACCTATGAAATGCCAGCCATTACAGAAAAATGCAAAAGCCTATATTTAACTGATTTTTAATCATATAACAGATAATTTATTACAGGGCACTTCTTGAGCATCCACTAATGGAATAAACAGTGATCTTTGATCCTCAAATCCTCTAGTTGCCATTATTTTCCAGGAAATCTGTAACAATTTTGACCACTATATCTTAAATGGTGATTAAAATAAAATATGGTTAAAAAAATACAGAGAAACATATTTCTTCAGACAAATTCTGCAATGCCATTCAAACCTTCTAAAGCAGAGAACACAAATGAGAGGTATGGGCTGAGTTTGAATAGCAGGTAATCCAGCTGCATGAATAATCCTCCAATTTTATGCCTTTATACACAGAGAGACCCCTAACACTTAAATACTGGAGACTGAAAAATCCCTCAGTAAAATAGCTTTCACTCTACATTTCTTCTGGCACATAGTCTTGGTAGGAGGAAAAATTGCAAACATTCTTTAATCTCAGCAGTAAGAAAAGGCAGAATGTGCACACACCCTGTTTATCATTGCTTCCCTGGCATCTTGCACACCCTTGAGTTTTCTTTCTTTCTTCCAGTCTTTTGAGAGAAAAGGGTGCTTTTTAATTAATTCATGTTCTCCTCCAAAGATATCAATCTTGATGAATACTGTCTTTACCATTCCTAAACTCAATGGCTTTCAGAACTAAATAATTTGAGATCATTCAGAGCTCTTTGCCGTATATCTTAAAACAGCAGGAGAAGAATATAAAATATCTTCCACAGGGAGCAATGCACTCTTAAGCAAGCTAAGCCTTTCTCTTCTTTCCATCTAAACTTGTCCAGTTCCACATAGGGCTTCACAGACCCTTCAAGTGCACACCATCTTTCCCTGACAGCTCTCTTCTTCCTTTATTGCTATCCTGCACCTGTGGAGGAACAACCCCAGGCACCAATATATGGTGGAGACCACCCAGCTGGAAAACACCTTGGCAGAGAAGGACCTGAAGGTGCTGGTGGACACCAAGCTGAACATGAGCCAGCAATTTGCTCTTTCCACAAAGAGAGCCAATGGTATCCTGGGCTGCATTAGACAAAGCACTGACAGCAGGCCTGGAGAGGTGCTTCTGCTCTACTCTGGAGGACTGTGTCCAGCTCCGGGCTCCCCAGTACCAGGGAGACATGGACATATTGGAGAGAGTTCAACAAAGGGCTACAAAGATGATTAAGGGGCTCATGCACCTGTGCTATGAGGAAAGGTAAGAGAGCTGGGACTGTTCAGCTTGGAGAGGAGAGGGCTCCAGGGAGGCTGAATAGCAGCCTGCCAGTACGTAAAGGGACTCTAAAAGAGAGCTGCAGAGGGCTTTTGAACAATGGCATGTACTGACAGGACAACAGGCCATGGCCTCCAACTGAAAAAGAGAGGTTCAGATTAGGTATTAGGAAGGAATTCTTTACTGTGAGGATGGTGAAGCACTGGAACAGGTTGCCCAGGGAAGTTGCGGAAGATGCACTTCCACATCCCTGGAAGTGCTGAATGAGGCTTTGAGCAGCCTCCTCTAGTGGAAAGTATCCCTGCCCCCGGCAGGGTGGTTGGAATTTGATGATCTTTAAGGTCCCTTCTGACCCAGACCATTGTATGACTCTATAGTTCAGTTTAGTAGTGTCTTAGTACAAAGTTATCTGCAAAGGGGTGCATGCAAGTTCTAGTCTTTAACAGAGAACCCCTCTGGATTTGGCCCAGGCACCTTTGACAAAGGCACCGCATTTGAGTTAACCCCCACAAACAGCAGACCAGCAAGTCATCTTCTGTTCTGGTCCTTCTCTGTGTTACAGGATATCATTCTTTTAATCAAGAAAAACTTGCAATGACAGAGTAGATTTAGAGCTCTTTGTGTTCCCATTATGGATTTGAATCCCCAAGTAGTGCCCACAGCACAGGAGGTTGGTCAAGACACAAAGAAAACGGGATGACCTCCCATATCTATCATTTAGGTTCAGCAATATCTGTGATAAATCTAGTAATTTGTACAGTCCAAATTCTTCTAGTTTCTTCTATTATAGCAGGATCAAAATCATACTTTTCATCTGGACACTAAAAATTCCCCACAGCAAGGAATCCTGAGGCAAAGAGAATGACTGGCTGAACTAACGGTAAGAAAATGTGATTACATCTCTACCCATCCAGGATAATTTATTATCCTGCAGCATAGCATTAACTGCCTAAGATCAGGATCCCATTCCTGTGGCACAGTTCCTCAATATTCTTTTGAGGGTACTTATGCTGGCTTAGAAAAACAAGAAATACAGAGCTACTCCTATCAGAAACCCTTCTTCTTTAGATGAATTTGACCAAAGTGCACCACCAATAAAACCAAAACCAACCAACCAAAACAATTTTTAAAAAAAGGAAGAGTAAATATTTTCTGTGTTGGCTTTTCTTTCCTTTTTCCTACTGGGAACAGATAAAAACCAAGTCAGCCTCTTAAATAGGAGTACTTACATAACAGCTGTGATTTCAAATATTCCTGCAAGTATTTTTAAAAGAAAACTTTCAAATCATTCCTTGTAGATACAGAGTTCAGATATTTGATTTATTCCATTTCTATTATTTAATTTGACCTATTACTTAGCACTGGAAAACATCAAAAGAACCCTGACAGAAACATCAAAGACATCTATCTTATAAATTCATAGCTGAAACCATATAGCACATCATAATTTTTAAAATAATTACAGTTTTATTATACTCAAAATAAGATGATTATTGTAAATTATTCCTCATATCAGTTACCACAAGTAAGTTTTAGAAACATCTGCTAAATGTAAGTATCTGGATAAAGTTAATCCAATTCATGTAACATTATACTCAAAATGGAACAGAAAAACAAACAAGAACCTTTAAAGTCCTAACATCACTTATCAAAAAATTACCTGTTTTTGCTTAATTGAAAATAGCCAACTTAAAAAATCTATGAAGAATCAACCACCAAATTCATACACTCATTCTACAAAACTACTAGATTTTTTTTTAATTAATATTGCAACTAAATTTAACTCAAATATCGTGCTTCGTCTTTTAATGTTCATAATACCTACTACTCTTTCCAAGCATCCAAGCATCTCCAGTATATCCATGCATGGCTCCTTCCTTTCTGGAAAGCTCAAGCCCCCCTTCCCCCAAGTCTGGTTGTTTTGGGATATTATCCTGAACCTATTTTGTTTAAACATTCACAAAACAGATTCTTACACTCACAAGAAAATGCTTCCTTTTCATTTATGTCCAGACTGAAGTAATATCTATCTGTACACAAAATTAACACACAAGTGTATAATTGTAGTTTTATGCTCAAGTGCCCCAATTATGCACTTTGAAACACTTTAAAGGATCCATCAGGAACATTCAATACCTCCAAACTGTAAAGTCTTGAGGAGTGTCTTTTGACAAGACAGCTGCATTATGGAGAAATCTTTCAGCCAAAAACAAAGAACGCAATCAGCTTTGGGTTTTTTTCCTCCAGGATACTCTGGCTGTAAAGAATGGTGGGACCTATCCGGTGCAGTGCACTTTGCCACAACTAAGAGACAAGTAGGAAACTGAATAGCTTGTTTCGCTTTTGTGTAATATGTCCCAGGTAAGGCCAAAAGGCCCAGCCTCCAGATTGTTTGAAAAGGTGATTAAGGAAAGGTGATCAAGAATGTTTGCAACAGACAAGTGAGGACCCTACACCTTCCTCACTTCAGCCCCAAGTCAACTGGAGCTCCACACACACTCTTGGTGAACATTCATCCTCTGCCTTCTCACATCTTACAAAATACTTTTAAGAAGCAGCTTGTTCAAAAAGGGAGAGCAGGAGGTGACTGTCAACAGTTTTTTGTTACATAAATAAATTTCTCTGCACATGTGGTGAAGAAGGGAAGTCTATGTTAACCCATCTGACTTTGCACTGAAATGGGTTACAGGTGCTCACACGATGCATTACACTCTTTCACACAGACTGGTGATAAACTTGCCACATCCTTCATGTTATAGTTTATGAGAACCACTGGTGGTGTTCGTGGCAGGGGGTAAGTGGGAGGATGTCTCAGCAAACACAAGAGAAGAAGACAAACTTATTTCACATGACAAACACATACCAAGTTCTTAATAAATATTAAGTGAGGAAATCAGGAGTGGTAAAAACAGTGTAAGAAGAAGGTAGATAATTCATTACATTAAAATATACTAAGAAAAGTGCTTCAGGCTGACCCAAAGATGGTTAAGTAGTGAGGCCATGTTAGCAATGGTTTTCTAGAGTGGAGGACTACAGGCTGTCCCTGAATCTGTGTGATTCCTCAGTAAAACCAAGACACAGTAACTTACACTGAGAAAATGCAATGCTCTGTGCAACTCATGTGGGATTTAGCATCAGGTGTCAGGGGCATGCAGTCACTGTTTGTTGACCATGAGCTAAGAGATAAGATGAGCCTATATGTGAGCTCAAAGAGTGATCACAGGTACCAGGCAGAGTGAGACAAAATTCCAGCTGTTGTAGTTCTTTAGTGGGGCCAACAGAATGCCAAGTTCTTCCAAGGGTGATGGAAAAGCCACACATTTTCAGGAAGTTACCATTCAAAGCTGTTCTAGAAAAAACATGCCATGCAGAAATGCTCCCAAGCTACTCATCCAATGCACTGTATGGGGCTCTTGTCTCACAGTGCCCACCTCTGCAGGCTGAGGAGCTGTGCAAAGAAGAGGTCTCCTGACAGCAGGCACCATGAAAGGCACAGTGTGGGTTGATCACATTTAGGACAATGCTCCAGAGGCAAAAGCACTGGTCTACAGCTGCAAGCTGATCTGTCTGCTGCCACAGAAGCCCCACTTCTTCACCCACCCTGTCACTTCTCCCTGAAACTCCACCAAGGGTTCTGCCACACTCAAATAGCAGAAAGACAATGGGCAGCCTTCTGCTGCCTCAGCACACCAAAACAATTCAGCATGGCCAGATGAACCCAGCAGCAACAAGAGGGAAGTGGCACTGCAGGTACCAGCTGGGTTGGCTTTGGCTGCTGTTGGAACTGCAGATTGTTTGGGTTTCGTTTTCCATGGCTCTACTCATCTCATGAATCCAAATCCATAATTCTCTCTTTCCAAAAAAGCACCCCATGTGCAAAGTAACAACTTCCAGCTCTCCATGCAGGGCCCTGCTAAGGGAGAGGTGCAATGAGAAAGCTGCTGCACTACCAAGTGAAGGTACAAAAGAAGCCTCTCCTTGACTTTCCAGGGAGGACACTGGCTTTTCACATCTCCTCAAACTCAAGACACTCAAATTTTGCCATAAAATTTAATCCACTTTAAGCAGAAAATAGTTCATTGCTGCTCTCACCTAGAGTGACATCCAAAGGAAAGTAGTGATACAGGGAGGGGGACATACAGACAATTCTCTCTCCCTTCCTTACAGGAAGCAAAAACATATAATGCATTTCAGGGACATTCTTAGCATGAAAGTGCAAGTGGGTAATGCCCATTTAGATTAGTTCTTGAATATTATTAGGGCAATGATCACTTACCTATATTGGTAGTTAGGTATTTTAACCTATTGTTTGGCTTGGCAAATCTTCCCCTGAGTACCAGTTGTACTTTAGTGGCTACAGCGTTGTTCAGGCAAGAGCTTCTATGATTAAATTAAGCTTCTGATTTTGTAGTTGCATAACTATTTAAAATATTTCAAACAATAGGTCAATATTTCTCAGAAGCTGTATATACCTTCCAAAGCACAGAGTTCACACGTCCTGGAGAACATGCTTTTAATCTTAAAACCAAGTATTTTCATTACTTAATTGGCTCTGAAGTATATAATTTATTTTTTTTTTGATAGTATAAAACTAGAGAGAAAAGCTTAGGAAGCAGCACTGTCTGCTTTGGAGGGAGTACTTACCCATCTGCCCTTCTGGCCAGAGGTTTAATAGATTTCTATTTTTATAAAGGACATAAGGGGAGGGGGTGGCTCCATCAGTTTCCTACAGAAACCCAGCTGCCAAACTGGATGTGCCAAAGGGGAATTTTAGGGAATTTTAAAGAGATAACCTCTGCTGAGACTGCAATGTCAGCTTTGTAACCTCATGACTGGAACATGTGCAGTGAATGCTGGATTGAAAAAGCTGTGCTATGGGAGTTAGAAGAAAGAAAAGGAGAAAACAGGAACAGCACAAACTGAGATTATTACTCTGTGATGAGAAGAGGACTGGAGCTAAAAAACACTGCTAGTTCACTGTGAAAAAATACATCTATAGAGTAAGCTCACTTTGATTTGAGTATTTATTGATAACCTTTGTGCACTTTCCTTCTCCCAGCCCTAATATGGCCTCTGCATTTTATGCTAATTCTGTTGTTACATTTAGCAGGTCACTTGCAGCATATTTTAAACAACACATGGACCCAAACTGACCTCTGGTTTAAATGTTCAGCACAGAAATTGTGGGGTAGGGGTTGAGCAGGGAATAGGAAGGGGAGAAGAACAGGAGCACTGCCAAATAAAGGCAAATAATAAATAAATGTTTAAAAAATTAAATAAGTGGTGCTTTTTCGATCTAATCCTTCAGCTTCTACTCAGCTTTTCTTGCATGTTGAGACAAAACTAAACTAAGTCCCCTTACTTCAAATTATCAATTTTTTTAAAAATTTATTTTACAGGAAATAGACAAAGAACTATGCCACATATTGCTATTTACTCACTGAGATCTGAATGCTTGAAGAAATTTAGTATGCTAAAGAAGCTGTAAAACATTTGTGATTCTAAACTAAGATCAACATTCAAAATGGTAAGGACAGCCAAAAAACCCACACAAATAGAGCAGCCACAAATACCTTCAAAGGTCTATAAATATGTATTATCAACTCTTACTTTAGGACTAAAAAGGTGAAATTAGTAATTTGCACTCAGACAAGTAAATTTCTATACTAAATTACAGAAAGGGAAGTCTCTTATAGGTAGGACCCCATTACAAAACACTTCTGATGTCCACCTGTTTTCTTCTGCTCTTCATATATAGCAGTGTGCTTGCAGAACCATCCCTTTTACTACATTTAAAATAGATGAGAAAAGATGATGTCATCACATTTCACCTAGAAGAGAAGCAGTAATAAATATCCTTTTGCAGTGAAAGCAGGAATGCTTTATGATAAAATATAACAGCTCTTTAAAAAGAAACATTTCAAAGTAACAGGAATGTTAGAAAGGTAAAATAAATTAATAGCCTATGTTGTTAAAAACTATCTACAAATCTTTATAATCCAATTCTCTCAACAGCTTCGATATATGGTGAATGTCATTAAATTATCAATCTAAGAGAAAAATCTGTCTTCAAACTTGAAGATATATATCCCATTTAGCCTAATATTTGGGAGTTTTAGAAAATATTTTTTCACATTTTGGGTTAGTGATGGGGTTTAGGGAGTGTTGCTTTCTTTTCTTTTAAGGAAAACTGTCAACTGAGAACCCTTAAAAAAACCAGCTACAACATCACACCATAAGGCATACGCTAATAAATGCTATCTTTAACTAAATGTTAGTTTGCTTCACTAGTGTTTGTTCTTCTTTCTGGGCAGCACTTCATTGAGGATCTGCTCCCTTGAGGAAACATAAGCTGCTTCAGTGCAGTGTATCTCAACATCTCTGCAGAAGAAAAGGCATGTAATCAAATAATTAGCAACCAGTGTAACCATTCTGTGCATCAGAAACAAAAACCTAGACAAGCACCTCTCTTTAAAAACACTGCCTCCTCTGTTGCCTCTAACTGATCTGAAAATAATATTATTTCATCTTCAAGTCAAAAAGAAAACAACTTCTTACACTGCAAGTGGCTTTTCCATTGCCTTTCAGCAAGAAAAGCTTTGCCAAGTCAGAAGATTTTTGCTCTCTCAGAAAAAAAGTATTTCTATGATGTATTGTAAATCTTTACCTCCCTCAATTGGGAGGTAGGTTTTTATGCCTTTCAAAATTTATTATGTCTGCTCGACTGTGCTTTCCTAAAGATCCCTTTCAGCTTCTGTTCCAACTAGCAAGTGAAAATTCTCTCAAGTGCAGTAATGTAAAAGGAGTAGGAAAGAAATTCAGGACATGAACAGGGCAGACACACAATGAAGTGCAGTGCTTTGCACAGCCCTACAAAGCATATTATGGCTCAATTCATGGAATACCTGAATTCAAAGTACTTGCTCTATGGATCTTATAATTTATTAAATTTGATACTATAAATAAAACCATGAAGTTAGTCCCAGCTGAAATGCTCACATTTCCGAAGAAACCCTACAAACTCAGCAAAATCTTGAGCCTCTTCTATACATCTTTCCTAACCACATCCTATTTATTTCCATTATGTGTGATTCAGGTTCCAACTCTACAAACTACTATGTAATTTAAAATTTTAATTGTAAGAGTAGTGCCACTGAGCTTAACGGGGCCAATGCCACTAAGGCAACCAGTGATGCACACATTAACCTATTGAGCTGAGGGATTTAAACCTCAATATCCTTGGGGCAAGGAATATGGCTTTTCCTACATTTCACAAAGCAGCACATATTTTTTGCTGGAAAGCAGGAAATAAAGATTTCAGTTTCAAAATTTTCCTATTACCAGCAAGCCCAAAGAGAAGAGCAGAGAGCCCAGAAAAAGCTCTGCAATATGTCTGACTAAAAGGATCTCCACAATGTTCCATCTCATGATGGTAGTCAGGAAAGGTTCCTTCCATACGAGATGTGATAAAAAAAAGTTGGGATTCACTGGAAAACTAATCAGAAATCAACTTTTCCTGCTGCCATTCTTAGTAATCTTTTTCTAGTTTTGTCTAAAGCAAAAGACTATACCTCTATTAAAAAAACAAACACAAAACCAAAACCATTTTCAACCTCCACTGCATTCTTCCTGCTGTTAAGCTTATTCAGTAAGTAAAAAAGGGAAAAAAAAATCACACACAGATGCACTACCAAATTCACCATCAGAGAAACAAGCAATCATTAGCCTAGCAATGACTCCTTCTCTGATATTTCAGTACATATAAACTGCATTAGATATTCAACACTCTTTCTTCAATAGCAAATTCAGCCCTCATGTGCACAAAGTGCAGTAAATTCTCTAATAATTATAAGAGTGCAGGACAACCTTGATAATTTTAATTACTGGGAAGTTTGTCTTGGATTTCTAAATATCATCAGTAACAAGGTAAATAAAGACACACAGAAATGGAAGCCAAGGCTGTTTTAGCAAAACTGTATCTTACTAATACATTAGAATTGCAGGGTTTGGTTTCGTGACCAAGTACGAGCAAGTGTATTTCACTGACTTCTGTAAGATGAATTGATTATTACCATGACATTTCAACCACACACAAAAAAGAAAGGTGACACTGCAGCAGAAATGTGCTATCAGTTCAGCAGCAGTGATTTACAGAAAGAGCTTTTCAAGTTTATACTAACAGGGTTATTTCATGAGCTGAAAATAGTTTTATTCCCTTATGTCAAATAACATTTATGTATCTGTAATGTGCACCATCCCATAAAAAGGGAGACATGAAGAAAAACATGACTTTACAGACATGACTACCATCACACAGTATTGCTTTATAAATAACGCTGAAGTAAACGCAATCTGCATATAAATAACATTTCTTATATTGACTGTTAAATATATTGACAGAACCAAACAGCAGCAAAATGTTGCTTATGGTAAAAATCTCTGCTTTTATTTTAAAGATATAAACAAAATATTTATTTTTGTAACCATCAAAGCAAGCAGCTGACTTTTGATTTTGTCCGTGAGGAGCACGTATCTACAAATAAAGGAAGAGAAAAAAATCCCCAACATGGTAGAGGAAAAAAAAGACACAAGTGAGGTTTCACACTATTGACAAGGCTTATAATCCAGAAAAATCTGCCGTGTTAGCCAAGGCATGGCAACATAGCATTTAGGCACATAGAAGAGAAATGCTTGTAAATTCCACGGGTCCAATGAGCAGAGCCACAGTTTTCATAATTTTATCATTGTGCTCCACGGCTGAGCGGCTGTCAGGCCAATGGCAAGGCACAGGTTCCCATTTGAATGACATATGGGTTCACCCAACCAGAGAGATGTTAGAGCATTAAATACCACAAACAGACAGGACAAGAATACAAAAAGCCAAATTAGCGCCTGTACAACGGCGTGCTCAGGCAGGGATCTGCCTGCTCCAGCCCAGCACCTCTGCCAGGTCCCCCAGCATCAGGAAAACCAAGTCCTCCAGGTAACAGCCTCTCACCTCATAAAACTCAAAGACACGCTGAAAAATTATACTTCTGAGTGTGGCGGGAAAATAAGAAAATGTGTATTTTTAAAACACTGGGAAATGTAGACTTAAGACATGTGGGGAGTGAGAAGGGAGCAGGAATTATTCTTTCCCACAGTATTTCTAAAAAAGTGCCATGGAAAATACATTTTACCTTTGTGAAAAGCTGTTCTTCAGACAGAAGTGTTTAACATGTTATATAAACATGTTATGCAGTGAAATGTAAAACACAGGGGGATTTTCATCACATTTATTGCATTTGTTAGCCAAAACATAGTAGTCTTGTAATCACTGCCATTGCTGTAGTAAAACACTTCAGTAATATTAACAAAAAAGTGCTTTCAGACAGGCTTGTCGAAGGGGAAAGAGATTATATGTGAATAATTTGGACCTAAACAAAACAACAAACCCAAATAAAACTCCCAAAGAACTGCAGATGAGCATGCAAAAAGAGATCATGGGGCTGATTTTAACTAGCAATTCACCATCCCTTAAAATTTTCTTTTATGAAAAAACCAAACCCAAGTCACATAAATTACCTAACATTGCGTAGGACACAGGTGTCCCCTCTCTGTACAATGGGATGGAGCAACACATGAACCACACAACACCAGCAGGCCACAGGAGAGGTTCATAATTCAGAGAATTCAATGGAGGAGGAACTGATGGAGAAATTGCATTAGCAATTTTCAGTCCAAGTCAAGCTGTTCACCACGATGGCATATAATGAGCACCGCCTTTGCACAGCAGGATTTGCAAAAGCAAAGGCAGAGAACAAGCTTTACTCAGACTGCCTAAGAGACCCTGCCTGTACACAGGCAACTTCTCAGGTGAGGAGGAGTGGGCACCTTCACCCCTGCCCCTCGCCCTGCACCCAGTCAGCTGCAGCCTCCTCACAGCTCAAAACAACTCAGGGAAGTGGTAGAGATGGTGCCTTCCCCTGACTTAAAGAGAGTTTTTCCTCTCAGTCTTTCTGTGCTCTATTTTCACTCTGCAGATCTCTCTAGACATGGTCTCTTTAGATTTATTTTATAATACCAGGATTCTCTTCTGTTTGTACTGTGTTTTTCCTGCTCTCATTCGTTTTACCCTTTCAGTGCTAATGCTATCATCAATGCAGAAGACTTGGGAGACTTCACTGGGTTCTGCAACATTTCCATCAATAAACCAAAAGGACCAGGAGGGAGGATTATCTTCAGGCATATATTCAAAAAAGCTGCTTAGATCGAGGGTACTGATTGATTAATTACTGCAACTCAAAAGTCACTGACAGTCTCTTTCCAACCAAAAGGAAGACCATTGCTGCAAGAGCAGCAATCCATAACAATCCTTATTAGAAGTTATTTAACCACACACTGTTTATGCTTCAAGTGGTTGAATTTGTACTTTAATGGCAAAAAGAAGTACTTTTTAGGACACTAGTGAATTGTTAGGGAAAACAAGAAAGCCATTTCTTTCCTTAAGACTTCTAGCACCACATCATCATCTCCTACAGTATCTCCACATGCTTCATATGGCAGATGCCAGAAAACTGTTTACAGGTTAAATTTTGCCCCAAAGTTTATCCCAGAAGTTTATCTTTTTACTACTGATTTTTTTTTTTTTTGCCTAGAACTTCACAATCCAATGTAACTTTCAATTGAGCACATCCAACTAGTATCCTCCCATCTTCTTTATTTTTTTTTTGTAGTTAATTACTAAGAACTTATTTCAGGACTATAGACATCAAAATACTGAAAGAACCCTGTCTGACTCAGGAAAAACCCCAAATTCAGTTAAATATCTCCCTAATTGTTCTCCATATAAGCAAACTGTATGTCACCTGAAAGCATAAGATGAAGAGGAAATTAATCAAACACTATAATAATCCTTAGTTGTTTTAACATCTAACAGTAGAAAACTGTTTCAAAGCTCCCCATGCATACACAAAACAGTGCTGGCAAAACACAAGAAAAGTAGATATGAAGCAGAATTGTCAGTGATGTCCTCCTTAAAGTACTATCTTCGAGAACGACTCTCATACCCTCTAGGCTACTCCATTCCCCTGCTCTGTGTTGGAAGATGATACTCATATTAAAAGATCCATCAAAGCCCGCCCTACCTTAGACAAGGAAAAAGAAGTCAGCACAGCTAATGGGAGAGAAATCTTCTGAGCCGTAGGCAGAGCATCTCCCCCCTGCCATTATCTCTCCCCACCCTACCATGCTGAGGGAAGTTGGCAAACTGAGACAGAATTCCCAATTCAAAAAAGCAGGAGCTTTCAAAAATGCTTAAGAAAGGGGAGAGTAAGGCTGAAGATTAATAGGATCTTCAGAGCTCAGCAAAGTGCAGGACAGAGGGAGAAATATAAAATTGATGTCTATGACATTTCAAAATAAAAGAAATGTGAAAACCACTTTTTCCTTAGAAGTTGAAATTTTTAGTTATAAGGATGAATATTTCACTGTCTGATATGGAGATGTGAAAACTCCTGAGGGTTAGTTTAGGATGTTTTGTTGTTTTGTTTTGTTTTAAATAAAATACAGTACAGTAAAGCATGGTAGAAATTATTAAAAGTGGTTTTTAGCCAGGACGTTTTCAACTCAGAATGAAAGCATTATTACACAAACACACAGAAAAAGAAAAAAAGTCTGTTAAAACAGAAAACTAAAGAAAGTTACAAAATCTGAATATTTAGATTTGACTATAACTACCAAGAACATACAAGTTATAACTTACGACTGGAAAAAAAAAAGTCAATTAAAAGAAAAACAGTATTCAGGGTGGGGGGAGAAACAAAAATTTTCAAATTCCCATCAAGAATTTCTTTTGAAACCGATTTTCTTTTGAGGATACTTTAACTATGACAAAAATTCATCACCCAGTAGAAAACTACACTTGCCACATTTTCCAACAGCTTACAGGTAACCAAACAAACACACTGCAGTACACCATCCTATTTTGGTAACATGGAAATTAATAAGCACTTAATACAGATAAAATTTATATGGACTTACAACAGACTTAGAACAAAGATAAGCATACTGAATTGTAAGTAATACATTGTGTTATAGTCTGCTTAATGTAGTGTTCATGTAAACCTGTAGGTAGACACAAACTGAGTCACAATGGAATATGACTTTCTTGGAGGCTAAGGTAATTTTAACATGAAAAATGCTGTACCCATCTACAGAGCTGCAGGACACTAGCAGGTCTTTTCTAACTCCATTTCTCTGGAACATAAGCAACTTGACACCGATAAAATGAACAAATCATTCTCATAAAATTAATGAAAATAGAGTTATGATACTAACTCTACTGATATCCTCTTTTAAAATTGCTCTGAAACCAAAAGCACCAAAGAACTGAACAACACTGATGAAAATATTTTCAGCTTAGGAAACAACATAGGCTTGATGGTCAATGCTTGGGCTGCAACAGCTCAGGGGTTTTTTTCAAAGATGAGATTCCAGCTGAATCCCAAGCTCCAAGGGGAATGAAGCCTCACAAGCTATTGATTCTCCCTCCCAGGTGCAGCAAAGCCCTTGCATGAATATCACCTGAACTCCCAACCAAACAAGACTACAGTAAATAAATATGGCTCATCGAACACTTACCAATGTGAACTTCAAACAGGACATACAGGAGACTTTCTTTTTAAGTTTCAAGGACAGTGTCCAACTGTTTGCACCCATTCTACCCCCAACCCAAGTTGCATAATGGATGGAAATAGCAAGAGCTCCACCACCACTGTGAGCACCTATAAGAATGAACAGCTGTCCTAATCTTTCATCTAACTGAAAGACACAAAAAAGTCATGCCTAAATTCATTCCCTCTTCAGTGCTTTTTCAACTGATGACCAAGCAGTACTAAATAGAGCGACAAAAAGACAACGATGGGCAAGGGGATGGACAGAGCGAAGTACATTAACAAGGCAATGATGCCCATCCTTCAAACATATTTTTTTCCAAACAGTTATAAAGCTGTTTCTAGATTTAGGCTATACTCAGAAAAATACTCTGTATTTCTGCTTTCAGAGCCAATGAGATCAACACCAAAGTCCTGCAGGAAGATGGGTAAGTCTCACGCAATCACCCAGATGGAGGAAGGTTTCAAGTATTAAGATGTAAAACTGCACTGAAAATACAGGCTAGGCAGAAAGCTAATGATGGTTTGATAAACCTTATTAAAAACCCCACATGGATAGATGGCAGTCAGTGCCTATTATTGCAAGGCTTGGATGGGATTACTTTAATTAATGTTCTACCTAAACTCTTACTTCAATACCTACTAATTACCATTAAGAACTACCAGCTATATCCGCAGATTAAACATTTCTCCCCACCCCAAAGACCCAATTTTAGAAGCTGCTTCTACAACAAATTATTTGTTATATTGTTTATGGTGCCATAGAAACCTCTACATCCTTTTAAATTTGTGGTAAAATCCTTTGATGTAAGTCCTTAAAAAAACTTGTTGAACAGATACTCACAAAACAAATGCCTCTTTATGCTGAAAGAGTGCGAAAAAATGTCAATATACTACATAACTTTAAAGCAAAATTAGAGGACTCCCAGTATTTGATGCAATCTTCAGATTGACTTAAATCCTGTAGCTTTTTCTTTCTTTCTGAATGCACATACAAATAGAGAAATAAGAAAGACCTTGTCTTGAAGATGCAATTTTTTGTAGATTGATGTATTCTCTTTTAAAGGGATATAATTTTACAATCCCTCACAGGTGAGATAGTGGGTTTACTATCTAAAGGAAAGTACATATTTGTCTTTATGTCAATCTGCATGAAAGAAAAATCACTGGTAAAGTAGCAATAAAATACATGCACTGCAAGAATCCATCTACATTCTTATTTTGTGGCTCAGATTTGACATATTATTTGCCATACTCAGAAATGTAGTATTTCTGTATGCACACACATTAATCTTGACAAAAAGATCTTATTTCAGTCATGCTGATCCTATTTTAAAATTTATTTAATACTCAGCTATAAAAGGCAAATACTATTTTATAATTGAAAAGGACATCACAGTTGAGAAATATCCCTGATTGAAAACACTATCTGTGCAGTTAAAAGAAAAATTCTACTGTCTTCCCTTTAAAAATCGATAGAAGAAGACAGCTATGTACAGATTTGGAGAAACTAATAAACAAATTGCAAGAACAAAAGCCTTACCAGTTACACACACACACACACACACACACACACACACACACACACATAAAAACTCAATCATATTTTTCCCCACAGTATTGTGAATTTAATAGAAACTCTGCTGTATGAGATGCTGTATTTAAGAATTTTTGTATCTCTTTATAGATATCCACACATTTCAGTAAACAATTACATAGGCTTACAGTTTGAAAAAAGTGAATTAAAAAAGGAACAATTCTAGTAGAGAATATCTTTGAAAAACAAAGTTAGTCTATTCTCCTGCAAGACAGAACCTCCCTTTATATTTCTCAACTGTAAAACTGCATGAGAGCATAATGGTTTTAGTATAGCCAAGACGATAGCTTTGTACAAGTAAGAAACCACAAAGAACAAAAAATAAATGTAAAACCAATCGAACTCTGTACAGCAATTATGATTTAAAAGTGACTATTAGCAGAGCTACAATACTTCAGACAAAATTTTTAACAACATTTGCTTTCTCCATCTGTCTTTTTTAAAGACTTATTTCAGCAGTGAGTCAGATTTTGGACAACATTTGATGTGGTGCCATTTAAAAAGTAAGAGAAATAAGAAGAAGGAGATTTTATGAAATAAATTCTGCCAAAATCCAAGGCAGATCTGGAATATGACAACAAATTCATGTCAAATAACAGTCTGCCTGATGTTTAGATTGTTAAGATTATTTAGGAAATGTGAAGAAAAAAGTAAGCTTTCCAAGCAGTCTTAAGGAACTTAGATTCCAGTGTATGTAATATATTAGAAGAAAATTAATAGATACACGAATTTAATTAAGAGATTCTGTGTTTGCCTATTGCTGTTATACACAGAGGAGCAATCATATGCTAGTAGCAGATCCATGTCATTAGAATGACTTCTGCAATTTTTCTTTTCCATATACAAAAGCAACTACACATCTACGGAGACAGCAGCAAGAGGGCCAACTATCACAGTCTTTTAGTCTTGTAATTCACCTTTGCTGCCAGTGTTGTACACGTTCTTTTCTATCAGAACTAAGGAGAACAAAAACCATTTCAAACAGCTGGATGGAGCAGACAGTATTTTGGTGAGTGGATCTCTGGCACAGAGAACACATTCATAAAGTAAGAGTGCATTGACAGCACATTTCTTTTAAAAAACGATGAAAAAATTTACTAGCCCATTAGAAGTGCCAGCCTAAACATTTTTGTATCATCCTTCTGCATAAATGAGAAGTTGGAGAAGTCAGACAAAGCTTCTTGACAAAACTCCGTTCTGTAAAACTAGGAGAAAATAATGGAAACTTATCAATTCCTTTTAAACATTTATTAGGCCCAGAATGGGACTGTTGCACTGAAGGGCACAAAAGCATTGCCACACAGTTTGGCAGACCCAGTTGCAGCCATAAAGGTGCCTTGCTCAATGACATGAGCCTTAATTACCCAATTATGTCTTATTTTTAAGTTATTCTGACTGTGGCAATGGAACAAAACAAGTTGATCTAACCGCCAAGTGCCAGAGATTCACCTCCTCTCCATTCTCCCAGCACATACTCCCAAATTTTTTTTTGCATGGCTTTGGCACCAGCCTGGCCATGACCCAAGCCATTTTAGTGCACTGAACCTGGAGAAAACTAAGGCTTCTCCCTTCCTTCCCAACAAAAAAGACCCCAAAAGTCTCCCACCCATTCAGCAAAACACTGCAAAGCCTCACAAAAATTAGGAACGAACTGGACTGCCCCAAGGGAAAGCAGGAGATCCAGCTGGACTCAATGGGCTGCAAGGAATAGAAAGGCATCCAAAACTAAGGAAACTGTTTCCCACAGTTGCCCAAGTCTGACTCAGATTTGTAACACCAGCTAAGTGCCATCTAACAGCAATGTGATTGATGCAGACTGTATTTTGCATCATGCAAAGTAGAAACAGCGTAAGAGAATCTCAGAAGCGTAAAAAAATCACTCCAACATCGAAGACATTAAATACATACATACACATCTACACTTAGCAGACACACAAGACATCCTTACTGAATTTTGTTAGTAATTAGCCCTTCATCTGAAAATGCTTAAGTAATTCACAATGATGCATAAAATATATCAGTGAAGCTGACAGATATTATTACCTCAGTAGGAACTGCATATTAAACCTTTCGTTCAAATCTATGGCAGAGCAATGAAGCCCACCACCTACTCTCAAATCTTTGGAACAAACTCTCCCTATATGGAATTACATTTTGCCTGTTTATCATTTCCTACCAATTTAGTTTGCTAAGTATTTTTTCCCAATTCCTTTCTTCCAAATACGTTGTAACGTGTCTAGCATACTGTAGTTTTTTAAGCACTTGGGTAGCCAATGCACATATATAATCCTGTTTTCAAAGGCATAATGTGCCTTGAGGGATGTGAAAGGTGTTAGGAAAAATAAACAAGGCAGGAAGAGTTTTTGGTTCAGCCAACCAGCCTGAAGTTACATTTTTCTAAGTCTTGTAAGTATTCTTAGCCACTTTTAAGTATGTGTTAAAAGCATAGACACAATAAAGAATTTGTAGTTCTTCAGTGAGCCATGAAAACCTCTGTAGCTCCTTGGTGTACATGCAGAGAAGTAATGGGTGAAGAAAAAAGATGGTCACCTTCTTACTAGTAACTGGATTTGGGTGTTCAGCCTACTTAAGCTCTTGAGTAACTTACTTCAGTGGCTAAACCAAAACCAATATTTAAGAAACTCAACAAATTTATAACAAAAGCTACTGAAACCACCTGCAGAGAAAAGCCAAAAATTATCTGAAATAAGAGAGAGAGACTACATAAGTTATTTTCAAAACACTGTTATTAGGGTATTGCCAGGACTCTTCAAACATAAAAGGTTAGTATCTCATTTGTTCAATCTGCACAGTGCATGTATATATGGTTACAAAGCCAATTACATTTTTAATTTTTTTTTCTCATGTTTTGTATTTCAAAAATATTTTCTGAAAAACACAACTGCCTTATAAATGAAACATCTCTAGAACCACCCCAAAAAGCTGCAGAACACCAAGGAGGGATGAAGTGAGAAAGACAAGCCTAGATGTTTAAATATTACCATTGGTATGGGTACCAAGGTAAAAACTAAAGGGATGAATTGAAGATATGCTCAGCGCTCAAAGCACATTTCTGAAGTACAAGATAACAATTTGTCTGAGAACATCTTCTCTTTATCTCCCTCTGAGGGTTGTAAGATTATTAATCTTCAGAGCACAAATCACTGCAAAACTACAATTCCCGATGTACCCTGCAGCCCTTCACTTACCTGAAGTAAATGAGTCCTTGCTGAGAGGAGGCAGGTAAGTTTTAAGAAAACATAAACCTAGCTCTGCTGCACAGTTTCCAGCTTCTAGTGGCTGGACAGACATGTATTTCTACCCATGCTCCACTTTTTTTGCAGAAAAAGAGGTAAGGAATTAATCAATTGAATTAAGGTGAGTATTTTTGGTTTCCCATGGAAGAACAAACTCAAGGTCATACTGCAAATACGTAACTGCTTCTGGGATGAATTTTGGCAATGCCTTCTACACAACTCTGTATGGTATTAAATAACCTTACCTCAGAGCAACAGGGTATGTTACTAGGTTTCCACTGTCCTCAAAATGCTTCAGCTGACCAAGAGAAGAAATGAAACACAAGCTGAAATAATTAAGTGGCACTGGCAAACAGTAACAAAGCCCTCTGGTGTAGCTCAGACAACAGGAGCAATCCAGGACAAATGCTTGTTTCTCCTCTCTGAGTTTACAACTGCATCTGTGGTCCTGTACTCTGGTGCAGCTTTCTCCAGACAGGGAGAATGTCCTATCAACTTCTGCAAGAGAAAGCCTGCACATGGCACACACATGCCTGCAGTAAGGATGATGCCATCCGAGACAGGTGCATCCTTTCCAGGCCTGGAGTCACAGCTACCACACCAGAGGTTGATCCCACACACTGGTTATGACTAACAGCCCAACTTCAGCTGCAGCATCTCTCCTGCGTGGTTTTACAGGTTAAATGAGGAAAATAAAAGGGGGGTGGTTAGGGGGAAGTGTTTTATCCCCATGATATCCCCATAGTTTGGCTGAGCTTCATAACCTCAGCCAAATCCCACTGCCTGGCTCCTCCATCCTACAATTCAAGCTCAAGTAACTCAAGTGATGCAGTAATGATGGAGAAGAGAGTTGCCCATACCACATAAGCACAAGAAGCTCTGGCAGGACCAAACTGCCACTGAAGACTCCACAATGTCCACTGGTGCTAGAAAAGATCCACCCGGATGTCAGTGAAAGCAAAGATCCCTCCAGAGTACATCACAGGAATGCACAAACCAACACATAAAAGTTACTAATTACATTTACTGCATTTACTGCTTCAGGAGCAGAAGCAAAAAAAAAAAACAACCCATAAAACCAAAAAAAAAAACCCCCACCAAAAACCACCCAAAACCAAACCTTGTACAGAAGACCGCTGTTAGTCTCTAGAAAAGTGAAGATGGATTGGAATTGCCACCCCACAGAGGACAAGGGAGTCTCACCCAGGAGATGGCCAACACCAGTTTGTCCCACCAGGGCCCCAGTGGGTCAAAACAAGCTGGGTAGTAAACTCTACCTCACAGAAGATTCAGACATTTGGAATTTGGTGCCTGTTCCAGTACCCACCCCATTACTGTATTAACCACTGGGGAGAAGGCAGATGACATACACCAAATTTACTGCCTGGTACTGCAAAACCATTAATTTATCTTACAGCTATTTTACTGGCACAACCCCTGCTCTATAACGGCGCTCTTTTCCTGACTATGAGAAATTATTGGGCAGTTTGTGCTAACTGCTTTCCTGTCATGTTTCATTTCCAAACACCATCTTCTGTCAGTTTATTCCCATTCAACCCAAAGTGACTGTCAGCATGAATACAGATGATCTGTTCATTTTTATAATGGTCTAATTTTGAGAGCAGTTTCCACCTCCTTTACTCCTTGAACTTAAAAGACCAAACAAAACCAACAAAACAAAAATAAAAACAAAAACTAAGGAAAAATAGAATCAAACAAAAATCCACCAAAGCACAGGTAGATTAAACCTCAGTATTATGGGAAATACATTCTGTGTATGTCATTGACCCATTTGTATTTTACTTTGTTTGAGAAAAGACAAGAAATGTGGAAAATAGAAAAGAAACAACCAAACAAAAGGGGAAAAAAGCCCAACCAAGCCCAGAATCACCCTACTCCTGCCTGTTTTATTTGCACATAAATGTTTTTCACCATAAATAGGCAAATTCTGCTTTTATATTCCTACCTATTCCATTAATTTTAACATTTTACCTGAAGTCCTTCTTGAGGGGCTGAACCATCCTCTCCTAGCACTCACAAATGTCCATCTGCACTGGAAACACTCTCAAAAAGCAGCAAAATCCAGTAAGGCTTGGGAGGAGGAACGGTAGGGTTAAAAAGAAAATAAGGAATCCCTGGAAATGGTCCTGCGCTGCAATTATGTAACTTGGTATCAAAGGTGCGAAAGCTAGAATGAAAATATTTGATGTGACAGCTCTTCACCTCAGTTGTAGCATGCCCTATCTAAATAGCAGGAGAGCAGATGGTAATTTTCAAGCACATTTAGACCGGAATGCAAACGATACTTAAAAATAAATACATAAATAAACAAATAACACTATACATGGAATAAATAAAGTGAAGCCTGTGGAGGGGGAGAGAGCATCTTACCAGGCTAACCAACACAGTCAGAGGAAGAAAAGCACACACATATTTAGAGTCACATAAGCCCTTCTTCAGATCTGACATTTATGATTTATTTCTCTAAAATAAGCTAAACCACCAACTTGTGGAGCAATTCAAAGATGCATGCACTTGTCCTGGCAAAAGCTTTCAAAGTTCATTGGTATTAAATCTCCAGCCCAGTAAGCTGTGAAAACTGTCCTTTCAAATGAAGCAGCTTTTGAATACTGGTTGTGAAAATTTTAAGTGAATAAGCAGACTGCATAAAATTTGTTTGAACACCCACCACTACCTAGAGATTTATGCAATGTCAGACTCAAACTCCAAGTTATTTTAAACATAAGGAGAAATAAATCATTTTAATGTTAATAAAGACTGGTTTCAAAATGCTGCTTGCTCCACAGATAATTCTGAATAGTCTTCCAACTGTCCAATCAAATAAATCAATATCTGGGGTCATGGCAGAGGGGGATTTGTGAGCTATACATGCTCTGTATTTAACTGTCATAGTAAATCCCAGATTTAAAGCATCACTATGGCTGACAGGGCCAAGAACAGCCAGTGCTGTGACCAGGAGTGGTGCCTACCACTGCCCAGGAATCCACACCACCAGGATGCTTCTGCACATGGAGAACTACATACCACCACATACATGGATGTGCATATAGAATATATTTATGGATGCATGTGTATAGTACATCCAAGGCAAAATTTAACAACACTGGAACCAAATGGAAGACAAAAGACAGAAACACACAGTGACTTGTTTTCAAGCATCTACTATTCACCAGTATGGCTGGTGGCAGGGAATGCCCACACACACCTTTCCCAGTTCTCCTCAGTGATACAGTAGGCCAACATGTTTTTCTGGTGATCATCTTTTCTCTTTTGTTCTATTCTAAAAGGTGACAACCAACACCTGACAACTAAATGGAAACTGTTACAAACTTTATGTTTAAGTTTTTTTAAGGAAAAAACACACCAGTTTTCCCACTTAAATAAAACTTCTGAAACTGCTTTTACATGTACTATTCTAACAAGCTACATGTATACACAGTCCATTGCATTACTGATCTTTCAGGGATCCAGTAACATCAGTAAACCATGGAAGAAAACATAAAACTAATTGTGCCTGAATACACTATTGAGCACTCTTACCTCAATAATCCTGATGTTAATTATTCCAAAGCCCTGATGCTTCATGCACAGCAACAGCACCTAAAATTTAGAGTTTCCTCTGCTTGCATAGCTACATATCCTATGTGTGCTCTCATCAGTTGAGGTCAGTCACTGCAACATTCCTCTTGGTGCAGTCACACCAGCTTTGTACCCCAATGTCCTACACTCCTGCAGACACCTACTTGACTCTGCGCATTGGCCGTGTTGTCCCTTGAGTACATCTCTGTTGGTATGTGCTCCCTCTACTCATATTCATTTTGAAAGGTCTTCCCCACCTCCAGACCTTCTCCTATGATGTAACCCAAGTATGCCTGAACTGGCAAACAACACAGCAAACCCCACTACTCTTGAGAACAAATCTGAACCCCAGTGCCAGACGGTAGCAGTTTCTCCTGACAGAAATATGGCACATTTAACATCAACTGAGACAGAAGAGGTTTCAAGACAAGACTGTTTTAAGAGGGGAAAGCAAGATCAAATTAAGTCCTGAGATAAAAGCAATTAATTGCTGCATCTACAGCATGAGTGTTTCCACCTGATGTGCAAGAGCAGATTTGTTCAAAGCAAGCTAGAACTCCAGCACACTGAAAACTCAGATTTCAATCCCATGTTTTGCAAGAACACCATTTCTGCTCAATAAACATTATTTTGGATAAAGCACTACTATATGCAGCACTGGGTCGGTGTTTTATCATTTATTTGCACGTATCATGCATTTTATAATAAATTAGCATAGCAGTTCAGCAGCAGAGTCAAAATTTGCACTGAAGCATCCTAATTACCAGGATTCTTTCTATATTCCAATTCTAAAGTGTTATCTCATTTGCTCATTAGTATGTAATATACATGCATTCCTAAAAGCACATACAACTGAAATTATCATAAATATATAACTACAGTTACATTTTTATTAGGTTTACCAAAATCTGAAAGAAAACTGGACTATTAAATGCAAAACTTACAAGTAAAATTGTAATAAATATTGTCTTAAGTTTAATTTATTCTCCAAAATACCCCCAAAATGTCTAAAGTAAAGATTTATATTTTACATAAAAATTAGCAATAACTGTTCGTTTTCTAGAAGAACAAGAGGTTGAAAAGTAACTTGAGTGTATTGTAACACAGATTCCAGGTATGAAAAAAATATAAAGCCATTTCTTAGCTATTAATAGAGCCAGACTAAATTGATTTGATTAAACCTCAGTTTCATCTACTGTATAGTTTTATAAATTTGTAAAATTTGCTTCCTTGTAGTCAATTTTGGAAAGTAAGGTGTTAATGAACCATATTAAGACCCTTACACCCAAAGCATGCCAAGGCAGACAAGAACAGATACACAGCAGTGTGCTTAGTATGGGTACGCTTGCACACATTTTCACAAGGAAACTAGTAAGGTAATCTTTTCTTTATTTGTATGTTTTTGATTTCACAAGGCTGAGAATGATGGCTAACCAACATAAAAAAACCGCAAAAACCATTCTCCAGAAGTGTCTCATTCTCAGCGAAGTCCACACCTGATCTCCCTTCCTTGGAGAAACTCTCAGCAAGCTTCAGTGGTATATAAGCAGCTAAAAGGAAAAAGCCCTCCACTGTTTAAATGGGCTTTACAGAGTTGGAAAAAGTCAAATTCAGGAGATAAACTTCTGTGTGTCCCCTTCAGTGAGTGTCCTACTCAGAATTCCTCCCTGTCAGCGAGGGTGGGTCAGCACTTGTCACAGCCGAACTTGTCCCTGCTGTGGAGAGCATGGCAGCCCACAGGCTGGCCTGCCAGCTTGCTGCCCTCCCTTGCTTTTCTGCAGGATGCAGGTGCAATTCTGCCCATGATTCCAAGTGAGACACAAAATACCATTTCTGTGTCTTCTGAACTCTTACAGTTTGCATGTGGTATTTCACAAGAAGTAAGAATACCTTCCATCTCCAGAAGGTGTTTTCACACCTTCTACATGTATTTTAAGTTACTTGCCTGATGGCAAACATCTTGGGCCCAGAGAACCCACCTCCACAAAAAGCACTCACTTTTACAGAATTAGGAACCAGAGCACATAGTTTTTTTTAGTAATTAAAGTTTCTGGTTTCTGAAGGCATAACAATGTGGGGCAGATTTAATAAACTGACCACACTGTTGGAACATATGATTCACTAGAGAAAGAAAAACAAATGCTCTGAATGCAATATGGCAGAAGGAAAGTGATTTCACATTCATGTCACTCAATACTTTAAACACCATGTTAATTTTCAGACCTCTTGGGGTTATTTTGATTTTTTGAGTTACCTGAAGGGCATAGTAAGCCTTACACAACATTTGCACATGGCTGCAGTTCTCTAGCCAATGGGCCTTCCTTGTCTGTGAAAGTATAGCCCATATATACCTCTGTGCTGGACTGAAAAATTCTTTAAAGCTTTTGTTCTTGTGTATTCAGTAATACACAAGTTCAGGCCAAGAAACCTGAATCACTTCCTTTTAACCTAAAAGGTTATTCAGTTCTTTGAAATTTTTACTATCAACCACACTCTCCAGTTCACTCAGCCATCCTAACTCTGTATCTGAGCAGCATCTCTATTAGCCATTTTGAGGGACCAAAACCCAGATTCAGTTTGCCAGTATCACTTTCTTTTACCCAGCCAAATATCATATTAATGCTTTTAAACTGCAGGACTGCACAAGGAACTTGCACTCAACTGATTATCTACCATGACCTTCAAAGCTTTCTCTGTCACTGCGTTTCCAGAAGAAAGCGATATCCCGTAAGTGAGAACTGCATTTTAGTTCATAGATCACAATGGATTTATTAAAATTAAAGTATTCTCTATAAGTCTGGTTTTATCTTCATTTAAATTGGCAACAGGAAAATGTGGTGTGAGCAATGTATTTTCATCTTGTGTTGCGCTTTTTTTTAAATAATTTTAAAGGAAAGTTTAGTCTCACTGATTGGTAACTATTTTGTTTTAGTTTATTAGTAGCTCTAGCTTTCACACCATGCTTGGCAAGTCTTTTTGCTAACCAGAAAAATGTATTTAATGTCCTCATGCACTTCTTTAAGCAATTAGGTGCTTAAACAAATATTTATTCAGTGCTTAAATTTAACATGCTTATTACATTATAAAAATGGCAAACAGAACATTTCTTTCTTACCAGATCATTTTTTAAAATTCATAATTAGTCCTCATTTATAGTTGAAGGAATTTTACTCCTTTTAAAACAGGTCTTCATTACTTAAAGAAACCACATAAAAATAAACTTGATCCACATTCAAAATATTCTTTATAAACAAAACAAGAAATTGCTTAGAGAAGTGAAGCTTCTAGTTATAAAATTCTGACGGATGCTGGAAACAAGAACAGCAGGACAGCATTAACTTTTTCTTCAATTATTTGTTTAGTAAAAAAACCGTCAAGCCATTCCAAGCATCATCTACAGAGAAAAAAACCCTCTAACTGATTCAGCTCATGACCATTCCCATCTTCTGTGCTGCTGTCCCTCTAAAAGCAACAGATGTGTACGTGTGTGTGTGTGTATGTACACAATATATCTATCAATCAATACACATCCATGCTCATGGATTTTATATGGTTGATTATTTCAGCTCAATTCTTTCTGCATACAACTTAATTAAATCCAGCTATGGTCCTTTCAACTAAAAGAACCACTGATTGACTTCTGTGACTAGCTCTTCTTCATCTGCTTTTGAATTCCTCAGTGCCAGATACAATATTTTGCCAGACAAACTGCTGCCTGCATTTACATGCACAGTTTTTAACAGACATTCCTAAAGGTTTCAATGCTTGCTGCAGGTGGTGTTCAGTCCCTGTATCCCCCTTCTCACTCCAGTGCAAGTTACATTCTTGAGGGACAGGTCATCTTGCTTTTACTTCATTTCAGAGGTACCTAGCAGGTACTGGTTAGCACCCTCATCTCTTGCCTTCTCTGCCAGGACAATAACTCACAAGCATTTAGTATCATTTGCTTTTGAGTGTTCAGTTACTCAGAAATACATAATATCACTCTTGATATAGAGTACCACTTACCTTCCCCTTCTATCCATTCAATTCTCTCTATATAGGTTATAACCATTTATTTTAAAATTCTAATCCTGTGAACCTTTCCACTAGATTTCAAATAATACCAAGCAAACAAAATTTGTAATTGTAAATGAGAAATTCCAGCTTCTCTTGTTTATTATCCTGGCTGCCAGCATTAGAGTATAAGCAATTAAATGGGGATGGGGTGGGGGTTGTGCCCCTCCTGTCATCTTTAGTTTCTTGATCACTGCTGTCCACAAAACCATGATTTCAATCTCGATGTGTGCTTACGTGTTCCTATAATGTCATCCTCCACCTCCACTGTCCCAGCTCTGAGCTCTTCTACTCACCCAAGCCAAAGTGACCTCAAGAAATAGTTTCTCTGCTTACCAGGGGGAGCTCAGCCTAAGAACATGCTCCCTTCCCTCTGCAGACAATAACCAGCTTCTAGAAAACACCAACAATTACACTAAACTACTCACCCTACCAGTGGGACACTTGCAGGATATTTGTTTCTGAACTGCTTATCAGGAACACCTTTTGTGCCAAACTGGATAACGAGGCTCTTAAAAAGCTTCTGCCTACTGGCAACTAGGATCAAAACCCTACCTTACTTGGAATTTTGAATTCTTCCACCACAGCTGAGAGAACACCCAAATGCAGCTGGGGAAAGGGAATAGAAAAAGGAGAGGTGCTAGGTTTCTTGCACTGAATGGAAAAAGTGGGTTTTCTCCTACTTCATGGGATGTTCTGAGACTTCAGAACATCCCTTGGTAATTATCTTCTGGGAGTCTCTACAGCATCAAATGTGTGAGGCAATCTTTTCTTCTTTGTGTCAGAAAAGGCCTGTCTAGGTATATTTTCTGGTCAGTGGAACAATTCAAGCTTCACACCTTCAGCGTTCTCCAATCCCACAGTAGTGTATTTATTTCTGATACCTTGAAATTTCTGACCTAGTAATTTTGTTTTCAACAGAAAAAAAAACAAACAAAAACCAACCAAAAACCAAAACCCAAAACAAACAAACATACAAAACAAAACCCCTATTGCTTTGATATGCAGTATGATTTCAGTTCTAAATCAGTGGTGGTACTACAGGGTGTCCAAAGGTATGACAAGTCCTGGCAAAGACACTAAAACACAGCCAGCCACATATCAGCAGCTTTGTTCAGGAGAAAGATTATCAACTTCTTTGTTAAGATTTGCATCCGTACACTTATTTTCACCTGCCAAGTCTTTTCTTAATAGTTATCAAAACAAACTTCCATTCAAATGGCTGCTTTTTCAAGATGTATTTGTTAATACAGGTCCAGATTTTCACACAGCCCTACCGTCACTACATTTATCTTGACCGTCTCCCAAGGGGGAGGCCTTTGAGACAGATCAGCTCATAGCCACTGCAGTTTCCTACAAAACAGCTCCATGAAGGGACAGGCTGCCACAGGAAGGGCTGGTAACCTGGCTCCCCCACCCAAATGGGAAGCCTTCTGAGCCTCTAGTTTCAAAGTGCAGTGGTAAGAGCAAAACTGGCATGAATAGCATGACCTTAGGCAAATTTCACTAAAAATCACGTAAGCCAGTGGCAGAGCTAATAGCCAGTGGGGCCCTTCCTGAACACAAACAGGGAGACCCCCCAGCTATACTGGGTGGGTTTCCTCACCCAGTAGGGAGAGCAAGCAGAAGACTGACCAAGCATCCATAACACCTCTGTCCAGAATGAGGTTTCAGGCTTTCATTACTCACTTAATTTTCCAAGAGTAAATATAGTGTAATGAACAGTATTAACGTAGCAATATGGACAAACATGTACACCTCTGCCTCAGCTGACAAATATGTTCACAAGGCTCATTTCACCTTCAACTAAACAGAGAAAGCTGCCGCAAGACAAGGAATCTTAAGGACAAAAAAAAGACAAGAAAAATTCCTCAAGGCAACTGCACACAAATACACTGCTCTATGTTGCTT
The DNA here is from genome assembly GCF_023055355.1 of Agelaius tricolor. NCBI lineage: Eukaryota > Metazoa > Chordata > Aves > Passeriformes > Icteridae > Agelaius > Agelaius tricolor. The sequence goes on from NW_027269261.1 coordinate 54,514,344, forward strand.
GCTCCAATAAGCACTTACACTGACTTCAACCGTAGGAAAAACTATGGGACAAGAATGAATTCACATCCTTTCAGAGTTCTACTGCCCAATTCATTCTATCTTTTTTGAACACAATTGGGATTTTCACAACATATCAAAACCTGATATCTGAATATCTCAATTTCCAAACCAAGATGTTAACAGCATAGATTAAGAACTCCAGCAAGAGTGCAAAAACAAGACTATGCTGTTTTCAACCACTGTTCAAATTTCACCTGCAATCTCTTGTCAAATATATAAAAATAACAAAGAAAAGGCATCTCTTTTTCAGGAAAATATCAAGTCTGTGTATTTTTATTGCATCTTTTAGGTGAACCATTCACAATATTTGTTTCCCCTTGTAATTTCACACACCTCACACCAGGTGGTTATTAGATGAACAGTACTAGTGAAAGCAACAAAACAACAACAATACTGCATTTCAAAAATGAAGATGGCATAGCAATAAAGATGTGCAAATTTATGTTACATTCATTGTCAAAACATCTCCAGGGTAATCACAAAGTGTTAAGGCATTCCCAGTATTTCCCACTGCTATGGTTTTACTTTAAAGGGGGAGGGAAAAAAGGGGCAAAAAATTCTGTGATTCAAAATGGCAGTTCAGTAATTATTTATAGCCCAGTATGTAACTGGCAAAATGACTGGCAAAGTTCTCAGCACATCAGCTCAGACGTATGTAAGCAAGGCATTCCTTCCCTGCGGTAGGCGGCCCCATGTCAAGCAGCTATGTGCTAGAACTTGTCCTGTGCTACCTGTTCAAAGGAAACTGTGCAAGAATATTTCAAGCTCTGACAAATACCACTTTGTGCAAAAACATCCACAGGAGTATTACAAAAAAAGACAGCACTGATGTTTCAGCAACCTCTGTGTCAAGAAAGGTGCTCTCCTGCATTTTTATTGACATGCAGGAAGCAGATGATCATTCCTTGTACAATCAGTGCTAGCACTGACAATACTGCTTTTCTACCAGTCCCAGGCTCCCTTCCATGCCTTTACCAAACTCTTACTCAAGAATTTGCACCCTCCTACTTCAGAGAAATTACCACTTGGTATTGCAAATAGAAATGTCACATCTCTAAGACAGTAAAAAGTACCCAACAAAACCACAATGCAATAATAAACCCTATCATTTGCAGCATTTCATTACTACAAGATCTACACCAAATGCCAAAGTATGCGCTCCTTTCTTTTAGCAAATATTTATTTAAATACTGAGATCACTTAAGTTTATTACCTTAAAGAATTCAGGACACAGCCATTCATTCCTGTGTCTGAAGTGCAATACATAACATCAGGTCCATGTATTAAAGTACTTTTCAAGTAAAAACATGTTTTCTTCACTAAGCACAACACCACACGTAATATAGATCTTTCCACATTCCTACAAACAGCAGTCTTACAACCAGGTTAACTCTTTAACTCTTTTTTTTTGGGCCTTTTTTTTTCCCCCTTTTTAACCAGATATGCAGAAAGCTGAAGTTTCTAAGTTCCTGTAAGCTGGTCTAAAGCAACTCCAGTAAAGACACAGCAAGTCACATGTTCACAGGGTTCTGGTATTTTGTCAAGTTTTTATTCTGCTTTACAAGATATTAATGCATGCCAAGAATAGGAGTGTATTTTTAGTCAGTTCTACATGTGAAAGACAAAAATGGGATGACAGAACACAAGAGAGAAAGAAGAAAGAAAAGCCTACACCTAATACACCCAAAGTATATCTGATCTTTTCCTGGATATTCTTCAGTTACTTTTTGTGGTTATGCTTCTCTTGTAACCCTGGTGTTATAAGCCTAAAGGAACATTAAAAAACATTATTTTTCCTGTGATGTATAAAATCAAAGCAGAAAAGGCCAAATACCCTACACAATCTTGGCATTTACTGAATCTACTCTTCACAACTTGCTGCAAGACTGCAAATTTACTCAGGTCATAAAACAATCTTCAGTTTGAGAAGGATACATAGAATTTCTCACAGCATCACCTCAGAGGACTAAAAACCCACCCGCCTGCTCTCCAACATCAGGTGGGATTTCTTGTGAACATGAGGTCTAAAGTATAATTTTCTGCAGGACTTAAGGTTCATTTTAGAAATAATAGTTTCCTCCCTAGAATACCCTTCCAAGCATAAAAGGGCTATCAATCTATTAAGTACACACTTCCCAAACCTGCGGGGAGATATCTTGGCCTCTGATTTTCCTCAGTTTTGCCAATCAGCAATAAAATGAAACCAATGAAAAACACAAACCAGTCAATTTGCATCTGTCCTTTAAAACATTCTCCAGTACAGTAGAAGAGTCAAAACACATGCCCACTTTCAGTGCTGCCAGCTCAGAAAGTTAGGAGAGACAGCAGAGGCAAGCAGTGGAGTTTCTGAGGAGGGGCAGGAGTAGCTTCAAGCAGAGGCCCTTGCTGAGCAGCCCTGCTTGCTTTGTCCATGCACAGACTCAGTTCTCTGTGTTTGTTTCTATTAAGCACCACTTGCTGAGCACAAAACAGAGAGACAATCCTGTGGGAAGAACAAGGTGGTTCCACTAAGGTGTCCTGTAAAGCACATCCTTGCCAACATGGCCTCTAAAACACACATGTATATAGACTCCAGACAACTAATGTTACTTCTTAAATAATTAAAACAACATCTTCCCTAAGTGGCTATATAAACCTTGTTTATTTTGATTGGACTCTTGTCTCAAAAGACAAGTTATATTACAGTATGCCAAGAAATATGCAGAAACTCTTCATCACTGTTCTGTGAAAGAAATGAACAAGCAAGTGTAATTTACCAAAACTAAATTCACTTACTTTCCTAAAGGTGTATTTGGATATAAGATTCAAATATGATTTCTAATAATGTTCAGTCACTGAATTGTTTATTACCTGTATGTGTCTTGCTTTTACACTCAAATGCAAAAAGCATTACTAAGAAACAATATTCAGAAGAAGAGGGAAAAAAATGGAGTGAACAAAGAAATAAAACAGACACTGATTTTCTCCTTGGTACTCTTCCACACTCCCAAAAGACTTTATAAGATTCAGAGATGAAATACGTTATCAGCAAGGATGCAAGCACCTAACACATTGTTTCTATTTCAGGCAAAGCAATGAACAAGTTATCAGAAGTACCTAAAAATGGGGTCACCCAAGGTAGAAGAAGAATAAAAGCCTACAGAGATTGCATGAGTTGTAGATTTGAGTTATTCTTTGAGTTCTTAAATCTTTCTTTCATCCGTCTTGAAAAACAACCAAACACCAAAAGCTTAAAGTATTTACATTAGGATTTTTACATGTGCCCAGTTAGAACAGTTATAAGGAGCAATGCAATATATAAACAAACACGAGTATTAGAAAAAATTGTCTACAGAGAAATTAAACAGTCTCAAACGTGTTTAAGATTTTTTTTTTAAGATTTTATAACTCATCCACTCCCACAAAAAGGTCTTAATGTTCTAGATGATAAAACATGCAAAAGTAAAGCAGGTTACTGAGCAAGCTTGAATTGTACTACATGGAACCCATGTCATTTCAGACTGACTAGTTTAAAAAGGTATGGAAAATACTTTTGGTTTTTTGCAGTACTAACTCTCCCACTGTAATTTTTGTACAAGTTTTGCTGAAGCTAAATCTAATATAAATCTTAGTCTATAAAAAAATAAAAGTTGCTGCTAGCAATAAGAGTCTAATCTTGAACTACTAAAACATCAGATATTTTTTGAAAGGCCTATTGTTTCAAGAAGAAACCTACTTGACTCTGTCACAGGGTGAGCAAAGTGAAGGGTACTGACCTGTCTCATTCTGAAAGTCTCTTCAATTGACTTAGTGGATTAATTCTGCCTACCCTGATATCAACTCAAGACAAGTCACCCAACCTCACCAACGTGGCCCCAAAGAGAAATTGTTTTTCCAATGAAATCACAGCAAATTTCCCACTGATTTCCCCTTATCTTCAGCCCTATTTTCAGCTGTGGGAAACACACTCCCTATTTTTAAAAAAGCACACTCTATTGCATCCCTTGTTTCCTTTGAGCAAGTCCAAATTTACAGACTAATGATAGCATCTTCTGAGAAACTCATATCATGATTTTAAAAAAATAGAAAAAAAAATCTGAGTTCCCTCAGGAATATTGGGAAATACAGTTAGAATATGGTTAAAAAATCGTATTGAATATGTGCATGATGGGTTGGGACATTATTTCAACTATTTGAGTGTCAATTATTCTTTGATTAATATTATTAACAAAAAACTACTATGACTGTAATATTAAGAGTAACAGTCAATTATTCCTTACCTACACTCTAAAACCCTCCTGGCACAATCATTATATGGCAGCTGTTGAACAGAGTATTGCAGCAGTCTTTTCTTAAAGCAAGATGCTTATTTTACTTCAAATGTAAATAAACTCATGTCTCCTGCTGCCATGTAAAATGAGCTGTTCATAAGCAAGTGATTTTGTACCCTCCTAGTGAAGCAGCAAACAGCTCTCTGTTCTCCATTCCTGATCACCAAATTTATTTCCTGCCTAACTCCAGTGCAGAGTGACAGCTAATTCTGCTAGCAAATCAAGCTCCCAATAACAAAATAACTGCTGCTTCTTTAAACAACCTTTTTCAGAACACCAACACAGAGGGCTTGCATGTTTTCCCCTCTAATGTCCCCACTTCCAAGCAGAACAACAAATGTGATTACAGCTATTAAATATTCCAGCTAAATGACAATCGTTTAGCAGTAACAAGAATACATTTCATTTGTCATAATACATTGATCATTTTTACACACTTTCTGTACAAATGTTGTCTGCCTAGTACTCCAGTTTGGATGTAAAAATTAGCATTTACTAAACATCATTACATGGTAATTCAACAAATAAAAATGTTGACCCAGTCTCATTTCCGAATCATCTCTCACCAGCTGAAAGATCAGTTATTTTCCCTTTTCAACCTACATTTTTTTCTGCACTGTTTCAAAGAATGATGGAAGCTACTGAAATGTTTCTATTTACCATAATAATGCAATTCTGTTACTTAAGGGATTTTCTTCAGTAAACAATCTCAGATGACCAGCATTAAGATGAAGAGCTAAACCATCATAAGGACCACAAACTTATGTCGAATTTGATTCTGTGATTATCTGTAATCTGTGCTCACCTCCCTCTATAGAGTGAATTACACTCAATAGAAGGGATAATTCTAAAGGAGACAATACAACATAAAGCCTTATCCTGCCATGAACTAAAGTAGCAGCCTTTTTTTCAATTTAGTCAATGAGGCTTAGTATACCAAAAGAAAGGACCATGCTAAACATTTTCCTACAGTCTGCACAAGCACAGTACTTAGCATTTTCCTAAATCTGAAATTTAAAAATCCCATTTCTTTACATGACAAAGAGCAACAACTTTTCTTTGCAATTATTAACACTTGACTATCAAAAGACCCATTCTTAAAGGTGGCCTTAGATGAAAGGCAACTAGCTATGACTTCTTGTCCCTTTTTCTGGTTCAAACATTACATTTCTCCAGGAAGCAGCAGTTCTACTTTACTGGGTTTTTTTCTGAGGTTTAGAGAAATTCAACAGGATAGCAGATCTATCATTCAAATAAAATGATACTGATAAATTATTTTAATTAAAAGTATTTATGTTTTTTACAGAACAGGAAGTTGGGAAAAATAGTAACAAAGTAGATCCATAATCTGCTAGTGACAGTTCCAAATAAACGCCCAGTGACATACCAAAATAAATGAAACATACCAAAATAAATGAAACAAGCAAACAAAAACACAAATAGAACACACACACACACACATGCCACAAAAGCCATACCAAAACCAAAAGGAAAACAAATGCCCCCAAAATCCCAAAGGTAAATCAAACAAAAATCTTGAAAAATACACTTCTGAAGCACATGCTGATCAAAGCTTTACACTCCCTTCTTATGTATGTGCATCAAATGTATCCATCAATCTTTAAGAAAAAGCAACACATCTCACTATTTTGTCCTCTGCTGGCTGTTTTTGAGATTCTATCACATTGATTCATTCTCTGTTCTTGCAAAATAAACAGACCAAGAACTGAAAATGGTGCTTATTTTCTGTGTCTGCTCTCTTTAACAAGACTAACATCAATTGTGCTAAAACCTACTTAGGAGCAAAAAACTGCAACACATTTAATATCATCTAGGTGCTGAGGGTAATTATACACACAGAGGACCAAAAAGGTAATCACTTGACCAGTACTTGCTCTATGTATACACAGCATTTCAAGTTAATGGTTCAGAGCAAAATATGACACTAAGTCTCACTTTCTTGGCAGAATTCAATATTTTAGAATAAAAATGACTTCAGAAAATAACTCATACAACCAGCCAACCAGCAGTAAACACCTGTGTTTGCTAGCTTTAAAACTCTATCTGACAAGGCAAAAGCCAACTGATTTCCTTGGCATAAACTTGACATTTCCAACCTGGGACATTACCCAATCCAGGCACTGTAAACCCTTTCCTAAATGATGTAATCACACTGCTGCTCCTATAGTTCTGGTTTACTTGCAGTTTCCATTACAATAAATCCTTGCTACATATTCCTAGAGCTTTTACAACTTTTTCTCCCCTTAAAAAAAAAAAGTTACTCCATATTGAAACTTGCCATATAAGACAACAACAGGCATATTTTCCTTACACCTCAAAAAAATCTGTATATCAAAAAAGGGGGGAAATGGAATTAGTACTTCTCTGAATATCTACAGTTCCATTCTTAAAACAGTGAGGACACTGATAACATTTGGTTTTGAATTCTGCAAATCAAGAATATTAAAAAAAGTTAGAGGAACAAGTGATTAGCACCCTTTCATCTCACAGAATTTCTATAGCAAAAAAAGGAGAAAAAATAGACTGAGGCTCAGGCCTCATAACTTGTCTTGCTGCAAGCAGGCTCAAGGCACTAAAGCAACTGCATGATCAGTACTGAAATGTTCCATTTAAAATAGTTATTAGAAATGGCTGTTGTACACATCTATGCAAATATCTTTCATAAAGAATTTACTATGCATTATAGCAACATGATCCTATTTACACAATAAGTTGTTGTTCCAGTCCATCAAGTACACAAGGAATTTTAATGCACGCTAAAAAAAAAATCAATTAGGCAATGATCATCTGATTAAACAGGCATATCACACCATTCAATTCTTTCAAACATATTCATAAATCCAAGCCTTCAAACTTTGATGAAAAGTTTCAAAACCTGTGAGTGAATATTTCAAGTATATGATTTTTAAGTTTAATTAAATTCATCACAAAATAAAATTCTGCATGTTATTATCACAAAAAGTAACACCACTAGTGAGAAAAAAGCCCCTGATTTTGACCAGTATTCTGAGGTCTTTTTATTTTTAGCACAAATGTCTTTACAAAGCAGCAGACGGTTTTCCTACAGCACTCAGCACTAAAGCACTTTGAGCGGACAATCGAACTAAAGCCAGAAGGAACTGATCATGGCATCATCACTTGCCTGACTGAGGTCCAAAAAGGGTGTGAGGCAAAAAAGAAGTTAAATGAAAAGCAAATTATTGTCTTTATAATCAGATCTTATTACTCAGATAGTATTTCACTCATAGTGAGATGTATTGCAAAATCAAGCCTGAAGTTTTCAGGTGCTAGCTATCTCTGCATATTAGGATTTTCAGTTTTGACATCATCTCTTTGTAATTCCAAGTGATATCTAAAATATTAGAAACTGAAAGTTAAATATGAGAGAATATTTTCTGCTTTCTGGTTTTACATACATTCCCTGGGTAAGGAGTGCTAATAATCTAAAAATTACATTCACCCCATGCAAACCAGGAGAGAGAGTTCATGAGATTATGAGATAGCAGTATTAAGACTTATAGGCAAGAACAGCATTTTAAAACCTTGCTGCAACTTGTGTTCCATTCATAAGGACTGACAACATCGGCACAGGTCATCTTGCTCCCTGCTTTCACTTGCCTTCTTTCCCCCTCTCCCACTGAAGGTGAATGGGAAAGAAACAAAATCCCAAGTTTCCTAACAATAAAAAAATCTCTTTCTAAGTAATTAATTTTCCATATTAATGCATTCTGACAAGATATATGTCATCTGCAATCCTATAAATTAAGCATATGACTCTTTTTTTATCACCTTCCTTTCTCATACCTTCCTTTTTATATAGGTGTCAAATCAGTCCAGAGGCTTTATATATTTATTTGGCTCACACTGAGTTAACTGGACATGCCCTCAAAATATTACAAAATGTTGCAGCACCCTTCAAACTGCTTAGCACTTTGTCCCAGGAGGCTATCACCCATCTTCACATGACAAATCTGTATCCCTGTTGTTAACTGTCAGAAAAGAAAGCAAAAATCTCAGGTTACCACTACTTTATTTACAACCAACCTGCCTTTCCTATATGGCCATTTATATATCTAGACCCCTTTATCTTTAGCTGTATTCGTGTAAAGAGTTTGCCTGGATTTCAAATTGTGCCCTTTATGTAAGGCTCAGTGTGTTGTGCTGGGGGGGCTCATCATCAATACTCATCAGAGACGAGTTCCAAACACTTACAGGATCTGCTTTCTCTCTTCAGTCCTTTGCAGAACATATCCCATACCTTCCATAGTCACTTCAATATCCTGCAGTTTCCACACGGAATTTTAAGAGAATCTGGGGGTTTATTTGCACCTTCATGTTTGGTGTCAAGCATGCCTAGGCCAAACAGCAGTTGTAAGAGAATGACTGCAGCATTTCATAGATACCCCTTTTAAAACTGGTTAGCAGGCTGTGCTTGACACCCATGCTGCACATATGTAGGCTGACTGCACCTGATACCATTTCATCTTTTTTATCCTCTTTAATCTTTTACTGCTTATGCCAGAGGCCTCCCTTCCTGAGAGAGAGCTCTTCCACCTCTGGGCTGCAGGCTGGAACACACTATTCTCTGCTGCAATATGACATAGACCAGCTAACTACATCTAGGCAATTATCTTCAATTCTACCACTTTCATTAATTTTAGCTCAATCTTTAGGGTGCTGTTTTTCATCTTTATTCCTTCATTTGCAGCATCCTGCAGCAGAGCCTGCAAGTTAAAATCTGTCAAGTCCCATAGTTCTAACCTCAAGCCACAACACTTGCTGACAAAGAGCCAGACTTAACATTTCAAGGTCTTCTTCAAAATTCAGAAATCTTCACAGTTTAACAAAAAGCCTTCTTGTTTCATCCAAGGAAACAGAGCTGACACCCTCAGCTATCTTTGACCAACAGCAAACTATAACTTAAAATAAGAACAATCTCTCCCATTGATGCTTCCCACCCTTCCTACAGTGTGGCACTTCCACCCTCATAATCCATCTACTCAGTGCTATCTCTGCACAATATTAAATCTGAGTACAGTATGTGTTTAAGGCCCGGTATCTTTTAACCAATCAAGTTTCTGGAAGTGCCTCGTGCTTTTGATAAATTCAATGTGACACTGTAAAGCAGTACAATTTCCAGAATGTGCTGAGATTCATCTTCTGAAACTTCTGGCAATATTATGTATTTTATGTATATATATGTATATATATATATATATATATATGATATCTAAAGTAGGTACGTGCTACACAGTTTTAACAAGCGTAGCTAGGCTCTCCTTACTTAATATTCATGTCACAGGAGTAAAAATCCAGCCAGGAATCAAACTGTGGCATCCTGTGCCAAAGACAACTTACCACTCAGCTGGTAAGTTGGCAATTCAATTTACAAACCTGCATTCCTGCATTTTAATCCTTTGTAGAAAGGTGGTAATATATGAGCAATATGAAAAGAACTGGATTCAGATCATTAGAGGTTCACAAACCAAACACACGAAGCTTTGGAGGCTGTCCAAAACAAAATCATGCCTAGGTGGTGATGTCCGTTCAATAAAAACTCAATGTCATAATTATGCCGTCCCTGCTCCCCGAAGAGCTCTGGTGCTGGGCTGGCCCTGCCACGGAGGGCAGCGCTGCGAGGAGACCGATGGGGCCGGCAGCCAATGGCGCTGCCAGCTCGCTGCCGGCTGACGGGTCATTTACAATTACCAAGCAATTAGCAAATGCACTGAAAATTCAACACTCGTCGCCGTAACACAGAATAACTCATTCTTAAATTAAAAATGTGTTTTAATAACTTCACTTTGGTTACAGATACACAGAGAAAAATAAAGCCTCCTTTATTCAATTTCAACTCCCTTTTGCAACTGACAAAATGCTTTGCTGCCTGAATCTAGCAACCAAATATACAGTTTGGCATTTCTAAACTAAATAATCTCTTCCTTATCAGTAAGTATCTATTTAACAACAGAAAAGAAGAAAAATTAAGACATGTGATAATGATATTATAATATATTTGAAACTGTTATTTAATTAACTGTCTGATTAACATCTTGTCCTACTGGATGGATAATAACAAGAATTGGCCAGAAATCTATCTGCCAGGAGTCCAAAATTTTATCTTATTTTCTATATTAAACAATAAATATAAAAAGAAACTAATCTCTGACTGCTCAGTTGCACAAAACAAATATTTTTTCCCATTAATGATCAAGTTACTTGTTCTGCTCACAAGGCAGCGTAGAGCTCTCACTGCCTACACACATATCACTAATTAAAAAAAAAAAAAGAGCTAACTTAAACTTCTTCATAACCTCAGTTTATCTCTCCCTCTTGAAAACTGCTGTATTTTCCTTAGTACATGGTATGCACATTGAGACTGACCTTCTTAAAAAGGGTAGGAAAAAAGCACAAGGTCTCCATCAGCAGTGAAATCCAAGAAGATAAAATGAAGATCCTTACCTTTCTATATACTCTGATACATTAAAAAAAAATCCTATCTTTAAAGAATTGGTAAAAGAAAAAAAATAAGAAAAGCTACAGACTCCTATTAAAATGAGGAGAAAAAAGAAAACCAACCACCACAACAACAAACAGATGATATAAATATGTACCACTTTTGTATGCACTGGACTACACTAGCCTTGATGTACTGATGTCAGCTCTAGGTTTTCATCTTACATTTAAGTGTGTGTAAGCCGGAGAGAAAGAGAACATAAAAACCCCTAAAAAGCCAAGAACAAAATAGCAACAGCAGCAAAGAAAAGAACCAAAAAATATGCAAGACTACGTGGTGTCAACTGGAAAAAAAAAAAGAAAACTCATGGCATTTGACATACTTCTCTCTCTCCAGAAAGATCCCAGCAACAAACTAAACCCTGTTCAAACTGTAAGGGATTTCAGAAAACATTCACACTGTGAACATAATTTCTTTAGTTTTAAAACAGCCCTTCATCCTCTTTTTGCACAAGAAATACTTATTTCGGAGGGTTTTCTCTTGCCCCTCTGTATTTACCGGAATGTCAGGAGGGAAGAGAAAGAGAGGAGGGAAACCAAAGCAACCCAGAAAAATCCTCCACAAACCTGTTGCTGTGGATACTGCATTCCTCCCATGGCTGCCGGGGCTCGGCCCTGCATTCCCACGGGATAGCGCTGGGGGCCGGGAGGGCCGTAGGACTGCCCGGGGTAGGGGCTGCTCTGCTGTGCCTGAGAATGAGGGTTATTGCCCATGCCGTACAGCTGCGGCCTCTTCATCACCATCGGATCCATCGGGCTGCCCTGTTGGCAAACACAAGCAAAGGAATATTTAAGACATGCAAAGAAAAAGGTCAGAATCGTCATGCTCACTGCGGGCGAATGATACGTGTGTTTTCTCAACGCTTTACACATCAAATATTGACTCGATGTACAAACTGGCAAAATACCATACCCTGGGTTCTCTGATTAATTAGATGAGGTTTTGAGTATTAGTCTGGGACTTCCATTTCATTTAAAACAACTTTAGAAAATATTTTGCATTATAACTTGAGGCTGACTCTTACCTATACAGACAGAGAGCAGAAAATCTCCCCAAAAAATTTCAGCTTAAGAAATAATTAAATATACTGCTGCACACTGATTAGCATCACTGGCCTTAACATTAAAAAAAAAAAAAAAAACAACCAAAAAACATAAATATATATCAAGTGAGACACAAACAGTGGACAAATCACTTAACCTTAAGAAAATATCTGTTCTCTCACATCAGAAAAAAAGAGAAACTGGAAAGAAAATAAAGTTTCCAAGAAGTGCAGTGTATACAGAACACTGCATTTCAGCATTTTCCTGTTGCTTTCGTGCACACTAATAAGTTTCCAGATCAAAAAGCAAGTCATAACCCACATTTTACATGAAAGTTTATTTGCTTCTTTAATAGACCTCAGAAAATCCAAACTGCAACCAGTGATGGAGGGGGAAGGGAGGCAAGGGAGAGAAGTTTTATTTTTAGACTTTTTGGCAGCACTTACCAAGCCCTGTAACAGTTTCAGGACAGGTGTCAACCATTGTGTAGTATTACTCTCATGTTTTATTACTGAGAACTAACTGAACCAGAAAAAATACCATACTTCGTGAAGTGCAGCCCTGTATTAATGTTAATATGACATCCATTTTTTAATTCCTGAGTTCTGGTTAGATTAATGGAAGAATGTTCAGGGAAGCTTCCAAAAAGCCTATCACAATCTCATCTTCATGAAAGTGGCGAATATCCCCCTCCTTATTGTTCCCCCCCCAAAAAAAAGACCTATTAATTTACCCAGCCAGCTCACTCCCCCAGCAGGAGCAGGATTCCCTCTTGCAGCACACTGCTGAACAGTTTAATTTTAAAACCACCTATGTAATACAGCTTCTTCATGTCCTTTCTGATGTAATAGTATTATGACAATAACTAAGATTTCCCACTCCCATCCCTGTTTCTTCTCATCACTGCTGTTTGTATTACTAATACACTACTTTTTTTGTTCCTATCCAAAATATGCCCTTTCCAAAGTAGTCACTGCTTAATGAACTATTATTCTTTCCTTACTCCAAATAGAATCCATCAAACCTCATTTTTTTCCCCTGGCTGTCTCTACCATTACCAATACCAATTTTCCAGGAATGTCACCCAAAACTAATAAAGTATTCTGAATATGGGCACACTACACCTGAGGAGATGGAAATGATAACCTCTTCCTTACAGGAATCTCCATTCACTTCAGAAGAGGACTGCCCTTTTTTGCTACCATAGCAAATTCCACATTCACTGCTAATTTTGGATAAGTATTACTCAGCAATTTTCCTTTTATTGTTTGCCTGCTCTATAGCCAGATTAGAAGTTTCTATTTTTGCCACTAAATGTCCCTGGGTAATTTACTATTTATATTTCATACTTTTCAAAATCAATGGTTCCTCCACCACTGCAGATCACCTGATCCACAACAACATTCTCAGTTTTGGGGTTTTTTAGGCCATCATGCACTCTCACCACAGTTTCAACTAAAAACAAAAAGGCTAAGCCGTATAGATTCCTTTTAACAGTGTCCCAGGGGAAAACTTACATTTCCTCCTATAGACCACAATATTTTATCTATGTTTACTTCTGTGTTTTAATGTTCGGTGCATCACCTGTCATATTCTTCTTCTCAAACATAAATCCTTATTCAAAGTGAGTCTTGAGCTTCCTCCATTAGATGCCCATGAAGCCAAACAGCACTTTTCATTGCTACCATCTTCTGTATCAGGGTATAATTTCCAGGTCTCATCTCCAATAACCACATTACTTAAATTTAAGTTTGATTAATTTTGAGTGGAGTATTTTCTTTTCTGCATCCAACTCTTAAATATAAACAATGCAGATAGCTACACAGCTAAAACAATCTGACATTATCCATTATTAAGACTACTTTCAGGTGCATATAAACTTTGCCAAACTTCAAGCATTTAGGCTGAAATTTTCCAGGGCATATGTATGCCTGAGGCTGAAATTCTCTGGAAAATTCAGCAGAAATAGTTCAGCTATGTCTTAGAATGAGGTCACAGAAAAATACATCGTTTATGTTCTCACATAAAACACTTGAAAATACCTCTTGAACACCATGCTTTGAGGCAGAGAATTTTAATTTCCCAGGGTGACACTGGACACTCATGAAAGGTAAGGCATGCGCCCCTGTCAGAGAGAGCACCTGAATGTCACCAGACTGGGAGCACAGGAGGAATAAACAGGAGCCCATGAGGGGCAGGGCAAGGTTTCTTCAGAGGAGTTACGAAGTGTATGGAAGCTGCCTTGAATTTGCCAGACAAAGGAAGAGGGACGAGTTAAAAAAGCAATGGAGACAGAAGTGAGGCAGAAAGAGCTGAAGGGGAGAGGAGGAAACAAGGTCAGGAGGCGACATGGATACAGGCCAAAGAGTCTCTGTCCTTTGGACTAGTGACCTCCAAGCAGCAGAGCTTCTGTGTGTGTGTTGGGAGAGTGAGCCTCACTGCCAGTGCATCCTTCCTTCCCTCCTTCTCACCAGCCTGCCATCACTACACTTCTCCATGTTCTCTTCAGGTCAGCCACTCCTCTTTCCCTCAGCTAATATCCTCCAATTCAGAAAGGTGGAGGGATGAAGAGCCTCAGATATTGCTGTAATCCAGGCACCAGGGGCTGCAGTGTCTCACACAACACTGGAATCAAGGGGGCTGTGGTCACTGGGAGGAAGGGACTTGGACATACTCAGAACTTATTGTGAACACTGGAAGTCAAGAATCTGGACCAAGGACTGGAGATACTTGAATATGAGAGGGCTAGACTGAGGTAGCAGTGACTGTGCCTGAACAGATTACTGGGACAATTCACAGGGACCCACCCTAGCTATCAGTGCTGCCTCTTCCCTCCTCCCTCCAAAGACCTCAGGCAAAGAACAAACAGTAGAACATAGTAGTTCTATGATCTCTACAGTTGGAGAAGACAGACTTGGTGAGGAAACATTTCTCATCCTATGCTCTGGTAGGTCCTTATGGGGGGTGGCAAGCCATCACTGCTATTTCTGACTCCCTGCAGATTAGATCTCAACCCTCTATGCAGTGCAGCTAAAGGTGAAGACATCTACCAGTGACTCAGTGGCTGTCAACATATTTCTGCAAGGCAAAACAAAAACAAAGAGCCAGCTCTCCCCCAGGCTTAAGAAAGATTATTACTGCAGAAGTTGAGAGCTCATGGAATTAAGTTTGCCCTTGCACCATTAGGTCTGTCTCCTTCACAGATGTAGCTGTCTTAAACCCACAGCCACACTTCAATCCTCACAGGCAGCACATGTGCCTGCTCCAGGTATCCACCCAGCACAGGGCAGTGAAGGGGCCAGTGTGAGCTACTGGAGCATGGCTTCACTTATCATACAGGTAGTGAGTGCAGGAGACAACTGTTCTACCATCTAAAGCAGCTGTGTGCTGCTCAGGCAGAAATGGACTCTACCTCTGCATCTGCCACAAGTTTTTGCCACTAAATCAAAAAAATTTCAAAATTTACCAATTTAATGCATCCTTACTTGAAATCACGGGGCTTAAATTGCAGGAAATGCTGCATATCTACAACTGCAACAACTTTTGAATTTGATGACAGAGGTGCTCTGAAAGTGTTTTCAGAAACTGTGTGTTTCAACCAAAAAATGAACAAAAAAACCCCATCATTTCTTCAACAAAGAACCGATTTTAGAATTTAATATGTCCGTGATCAGTACCACTGAGAACTCTCTAACAAAAACACAAATTTTGTCTTAAGAACAGTGTATGGTGAGGAAGACCTGGAGCCATACACTCAACAAAAAGAAAGAAGAGCTGCTCATCAATTACTGTCCCCATTACTATGAAGGCAAAAATTTCAATGTAACTTTTTCCAGCTTTAATGCATGCACAGTTTTCAGCTTTATCATTTCTGTAGACTTTCTGATTTCATTCCTATAGCAAGACTTTCTCTCATCCATGACATTTTGAAAACTTATTAAAAGAAGTTGCTAATTGAGACATAAAATAATCTTATCTGAAAGTTCCTTTAACATCTATTAACTTCCAATATTTTCTTTAACATCAGTTCCAACAGTTTTCAAAGACAAGTTTTCAGTGACAGGATGATTATGAGATGTATCTTTATCCCTCTTTATGTATTCCTCTTTATGCTGTAGGGATCATAACCCAACCACTCCACAAGTGCTCTCTAACATCTACCAAAAATGACAGCGTTGCTCTAACTGCATCACATTCCTCTAAAACCCAGCATTCATGTTTGACTATGAATGGATGAGTGTGTATTTTCACATCTTCCATGCCTTTACTTTCTATTACATGCTGTAGTGCAAAGTTTTAATCACTTATTAGATTTTATTTTAGTGTCATGGTAGTAATTGATATCCATTTGTTTCTTTTCCTGCCTTTACAGAACATCCCAATTTTTCTCTAGTGCTGTTTTACTCCTAATACACACATTACCATTTTGCCAGTTTATCTAGTGTTTGCTCATGCTATTTTTTACTGCCATATTCTTCTAGGCAAGCCTAGATGGATTCTGCCTTTTGCTTCTTATTCTGCACCTCCTCTTCAACTTGCTGCATTTCATTAAAACTGAGTAGATCTGCAGTTCCTCAAAATACCTGTCTTGTTCTTTGCTTCAGTCCACAGAAATACCATAATTTATAACCCCTTTATAACAGTGCCTATCTCATGTCAGTATCAGATTCATTTGCACATGTACTATCAGGCTGTGTGAGAACAGAGCATTTCGTAATAGTTCCTGCCCATTATGTGCCTCATGAGCACCTTAAAACACCCAGTGGAAGGTTTGCTTATGATTTCAACAGGGCCAAGGTTTCATTCTCAGTCTTTAGATTGACAATACAACCGTTAAGGTAGGACACTGAAAAACCTACACTACCTACAAATAGTAACTGACAACCTTTTTCTCATACCTGCTCCTTTTTTCAATGTTTTGTGTAAAAGAATACATAAATTCGACATTTCTGCTATATGCAGAAGTGAAAAAATTAATATTCTACACCCACTTGTAAACTCAGTATCACCACCACTCCTTCCCTCCTCCCATCCAAAACGATCAAATAAATCACCTCACCCTGAAGTACCTGCAGATTTAATTTTGCCTTTTCTAAAGTGATAGAAAAATACACTACCATTTTCTTTAGTCATTTAGCCAGTGTTTTCCAGTTACATCATCTACACTCAGATCTGAGGCAGCTTGCACAAGATAATAACTTGAGAAGCAGTCTGATCAAAACCAGCTCTTACTTTTAAGGCATTACTGATGTTATGCACACATTACATATATATATTTATCCAGTATTAAGTTAACAACCAGTGTTTCACTTTTAACAACAAAATGTTTATTTGAATGATATTTATGAACAACACCAGTCACTGTCCCAAAATACAACTAACATTTCCATTTAAAGATGCCACAAAGACCCTCACCACTGAAATCTCCAGAGAGGGAGGAGTGGGAGACACTTGAATAAGGTCACAATGGGATTTAGATGTGAATCCCATTCACCTAGTGCTCTTTTCTACAAGGCAGACAGAGCAATTCACTAGAAGATGAGTATTTACATGAGAGATGTAACTACTTTTCAAGTGAAAGTGTGCTTTCTTGTTTAAACAAAAAAAAATTGAAAGAGGCATTAGTTTGGCTGACAACAGCAAATGCAGCGATTTAAAGCAACTATAAGCCACAAAGCATCCCAAGTAATGCTCCATCATTTGTGCCTGTAACAAAAAAACATGAACTCAACACTCTCAAGTAGGCTTCCCCTCAAACTCCTAGAGCTATGAATACAATAACTCTTTGTTTATTCGTTGATCTGCAGCCAAAGCTTCTGTCTCCATATTAAAAAAAAAAAAGGAAAGAAAAAAAAAAGAAGAAAACACATCTCTCTATAAAAACCAAAGCCTTGAAACCTCATAATAAGTAAAGACAGCTGACAATCGGTTACCGACATTCCAAGGAAGACAGGCATGGAGCTCTCAACTCTATGTCAGGCACCAAGTCACAAATTTATCGCTGAAGATAATCACAAGTATTCACTATAATACAATGACACAGCTGGCTTGAGGATGGAACTGCAGAAAAGATAATCCACTCCTAGATAATGTCATCATTTGTATGAACATGTACAAGGACGCCTCAGCCAACATTTTTACGTGACAAAAGAGGGAGTATCAAAACAACTCTCATCAAGTGTGTTTCAATATCCATTTAAGAAAGTTGCAAGCAACTATTAAAAAAGTACGAATGTACAGCATTAAATTCTAACATTAATAATAAAGTCTGAGAGGTGAATAGTAAACATGCTTTCTATCTTTTTGAAAAAGGAAATCTACTGTCTCTTTTACTAAAATTTTAATTTTAAAAGGCAGTTGCACAAACACAATAAGTAATAAGCAAAACAAAAAGCTGAGTTCAACATAAGTCTATGATGAAAGAAAATCCAGTAAATGAAGAAGCACACACTAGCAGAGTTTTAACATAAATAGCCATTTTGCTTGTCTTAAAGGCTCTGCATAGTGTCTGATTTCAGCTGCAGGGAGACATCAGAAAGATTATTTCCCACTCAAAACAGAAAGTAAGTAATTAACAAGGCGAAAGAAAAAAAACATCAAAGCTATGCCCCACAACGAATCAACTATCACTTGCCTAGACCATTTACAAATAATTTATACAAGCAACTCTTTCTGCAGGGTGAGGTAGAAGGATATACTGTTTTTCAGCCTTCTTCCGAGTCCTCTTGAACACATACAACCCAAAACCTGTAAAGCCTTTGTATCAGTCATTCTCTATTTATAATTTTGCGTATAGATAAAACTAAACAACTACTAAATGAACAAATCACAACAAACATTGCAAAGAAAAGAAACCTGTTTTTAATGAAGTGTACATAACTAACCTCTTCAGTTGCCACTACAAGTGCATGCAAAGGTTAAGACAACATCAAGAAGCAATTATACACATTAACACAGCTGATGGCCAAAACAATCCTAGGTTTCTGACAAGTTCACATGGATATACAGCCCAGAACCGCTGCCCCTCAAGTTGCCTTTGTCACTGCCAGCTACTGACAGCTAATAGGTTACTCTGAAGTCAGCTTAATGTGTGTCATCTGTCCTCATCACACCTGAACATTCAGTTTTCTCCTGTAACCCACTTTCCTAATATCAAACTTTTTCCAGAAGTACTCAGGAATTATAGTCCTGTCTTTAGGTTAGTTTTCTCCAACTTGGATGCCTCTGCAAAGAAGGATGCCCACTTTTCTTCAGGCATGCAGAAGCTCTGCTCCCCTCCTCACCAAGTCTGCAGCAATTTCAAGCACAGCAGAATTCAGGGGTTCTTTAAAATGTCTTCTAGCAAACTTATCTGCCACTACAGAACACGTCACTCATTCCAGCTGCTCCTCCTATGCGCTGCCATGTCACAACCACGCTTTGGCTGCTCCAATCCACAGTCCAGTCTGAACCAAGAACTGCCTGTGTTGGATGGCTTTGCACCAATACAGAAGCTTTGGCACTGGAGCACGGTCAGACATGGACAGAACTCTCAGTCTGGCATTTCAACAGTCAAAATAGCAAGCCCCAGCAGGAAAGCAAGGCAGATAGCAAGGCAAAATAGTAACCTAAAGTTCTCAGGCTAGATTTATCACTGGATGCCTCAAAGCTTTAAGGCCTCCTCAGTAGCCAAGGCTATGGCTCAACAAGGAAGAGAAAATCCATTCATAAACCCAGAAAACCAAGTTTAAAAAAGCAAAGCCCCACCCAGATTACCAGTTACTTCTATTTTGTCTGGCAATGAGGTTCTCAGCTTCCTAGACAAGTAAACACCTTCACTCACTGTGCATGGCTGCCATCTGGAACTCAGAAAAAAAATTCCCTTACCTACTTTGTACAGCTCTTACACAAACACGGCGTTAGATGGACAGAAAAGGATGTACTAAAAATAGTGTCTGTCAGCCAAGGAATAGAGCGCTGCCCTGAGTGGAGCGAGGGGAGCTCTGCAGGAAGGCTGCCTGCAGAGAAGTATTGCAGTAAGAGGGGGAAAATGCACAACGTCCTAAATATAAGTGACGGGGGGAGGGATGTAAATGGAAAAAAATCCCACATCCACTTTAAATTTTAAAGAAAAAACTTCCTAAACTTAATATTCATGTGGATCTGAATACACTTTTTCAACTACTTGGCTTTACTCACAGATATAAAATTAAAAGTTAGATGTATTCAATTGCTGGAGAGAACGCTAGTTGAGAAAGTGACATTGTGGACACTGGGGATGACAGAGTACCCACAAGAAGCTATAACCAATCACATCTAGGTCACAAGCCAAAAGTACATACAGTTAGCTGCAGATTTTTTCCACTCCCAGTGATATATATAGTTCTATATTAACACACACACACACACACACACACTCAAAAAGGTATGCTGGTCATATATCCTCAGCATTTATGGCAAATTATTAATCAAGTCCCACCTGAAACAATTTGTTAAATTGATTTTAATCACTGGGCCTCTCATGTGAAGCTTTGTATAATCAGCATTTCATTTACAAAATTAATTGCCTGATTGATTCTCAAGAGGCAGTAGCTGTCATTACACTGCTGTCATAACTTTTGAGTAGGGGTGTCACAACACTGAATTCTGACAGTATGAAGAGCACTGCTATTTAAAAAATGAGGGCGGGGAGGTAGGGGGGAAACAAATACAGTGATTTCACAGAATTGCTCTTTAGCCCGATAGAATGTTAAAACCATTTCCCAGCAGTTTCAGCCAGCCTCCCTGTTTTCCATTCATTGAATAATGTGCTACTCAGCTATTCAGTATCTTTTCTTAGAGGCAGGTTCATTTAATTCAATTTTATCATAGTTGCGGTTGCATAAAATGAGTTTGTTGTTGAATATACAAAAGATTTAATCACAGGCCACTCTTAAGGTTATTTGTAGAGCAAAGTTTGACTTTCAAACACATGGAACTTTTTTCCACATCCTAAACCTTCAGGAAAGCTATTTTCAATTAGGTTTTTTTTTTCTGTTTTTTATTTTTTTTGCTGCTGTTTTTAAACAAAGCAAAGCAAACGGTAACTTCACAGAACTTATCTAGGAGCTCCTTTAGAAAGCTTTTTTCCCTCTCCTTGTCTTATAAGCTGTGTATAACCCTTGGAGCCCTGCCAGAGTAGGAAGCAAAGCTCCTATATTTGCTGTAGTTACTCCTATAGCCATCACCACTATATTCTTGGAAAAGACCGGTGCTCTGGAGAGGCGGCGCAGGCCAGCGGTTAGGGCACTGAGTCATGAGACAGGACTTCTATTCCTGGCTCAGCAGCTGACCTGATATGCAAACATGAGCACAACACTTCACCTTCCTGTGACTGCATTTTCACTCTCATAACAACAAGTCTTATATGCACTTTTAACAAGGAAAGCCACAGGATGACTTTGGGGAGACTGATGTCAGCTATTAGGCAACAAGAAACAGGACTAAGAGTCAAGGGTAGGCTAAGGGAGGAAAAAACCCCAAACCTCTAGAAGATATTGAAAAGGAGAAATTGCATCAGTAGGCTGCAACAAGATACTCTAAACTTTCAGAAACCTCCATTCCAAAGAAAAAAGGTCCCTAGAAGCATCTTTAAAAGAAGTGGAAAAAAAGAGAAAAGATGACCTTAAATTTCTGCTGCTAGATCACCTGGAATAGTATTAATGCCTTTGAAAAAAATCACCTATTTCTAAGATAAGCTCAAAAATAAGCCCCCGAACTGCTCAAATTCAGCCTTATATACTAGATTTCATCAAGTGTTCATGAATGAAGCAAATGTAAAATTTCTAGACCATGTTCTGAGATTACACTATTACCAAAAAAAAAGCAAATGACAACTCTTCAAAAACTGAATTATACTTACTGCTGGTATTTGTAATTGACCTCACCAGAGCAATTCCAGAATAAATCACAGTCCAGGTAACATTAGAACCTAGCAGATATTTTAGACAACACAGGCCCTTTCCTCTGCCTACCCCCCAGTTCTTACTCTCATCCCGAACTACTGTCAAATATTATCTTCCATTCTTCTCTGCAAAGTGCTCTGCCACTTGAGTGGCTTTATGCAATTTTCTTCCCTTTTTGCAGGTGTCTGAGTTCATGATGAATAAAATTGGGGAGGAGGTGAGACATGGACAGGGGCACACCAAAACAAGTATCATTGACAAAATTGATAGATTACTGAAATAAAGATGCATAAGAGAGTAAAAGTATGGAAAACTCCACCAGGCAAGCAAAAACAATTAGCTGTTTTCCTTTTCCATAGCCATAACATGAAATTTCAACAAAGGGAGGTTCAGAAAGTTCTGTCCATACTGAGAAATATTTGCCAAAGTTTTAAGCTATCTCCTTCTGCCACACCACCAAGGGTTCAGAAAAAGGAGAGAATCAGTCACCCTACTTACAAGACAAGATAGCAGACTGGGACACTAAAAAGCAGTGCAAAGCACTGATTTTCTGTATTTGTTGGTTTCTAGCTTCACAGCGGGTAGCTTACTGATTAATTGAGCATCTTCTCTTTTCAAGCCTAACTTTTTTTTTTTTTAAATAGGTAAAAATGGTCTTAATTAAAATAAGAAAACAGGGGAAAGCCCCTAGCTAGAGCCAATTTATGCAGAATTCCTAAAGGCATATATTTAGCGTCAGGGTAATTGGAATGCAAACTTAGCTCTATAACAGAAGCCCTGTCACTTCTTCAACTGCCAAGAAACTTCTCTTGTAACATATTTTCTATATTAAAACTGCTTCCTGTAGAGGCTGAAAAAACTTGGTCACAATAGTGCAAAATTTTAAGTTACCTGGAAACAAACCAATTCATCTTTTTTTCACCGTCATTCCATAATGCTCTCTGTATCACACTGGCAAAAATAAAGTGTCCCAGTTAGAGACACACCAGCAGCATCAGCTCAGCCCAAGGGTCTGCTGCAAACAGCTAATGAATGTGGAGCTATACACCCATATTGTGGAGCTGGAGCAATAGAATCTTGGTGAGTACCTGCCTGTGATTATTTTTCATTTATAGTGACCTTTCTCATCAACACAGACACTGTCAGCAGAATGGAACTAACTTCCTGGGCAGGAGCAAAGCAAACAAAAATTCACCAGCAACAGGTGATTTAAAGCACTAGAAAATGGGGGAGGGGGCAGGTTGTAAGTAGCTGAAATAAAAATTGAAATTAATCGCCAGAACAAATTACAGTTATGAGTGGGAATTTTCATTACTGACTGAAAACCTTTAATAGTTAAGTTATAAATTAGAAGAAACAGTAAACTGAGGGTTGAAGCCCTTGTATCACTTGAAAGAACAATGTGACTAGAAACCATGAATCCACACACATGCCTACAAGTCATACCCACTCTATTGTATAACGTAACTGATTCCCAAGTATCATTTTACAATTCTGATTAGGTCTTACAAAAATCTTGTTTATTAAATTGCTTTCTTTAGGCATTCATAACTGCTAATTTGTTTCCAACTAAATCATGTATCATCTGAAAAAGACTACATTGCAACAGCAAAACGACACTCCTGGGATTACATTTCATCTAGATTTTAGAATTAAAAGGACAAAAACCAGACGAGTTGTAAATTTCACTTTGAAGGTAGTGGTGGTAACACCCCCTTCAAGTAATTCGAAAACTACTGGTGCACTTAGCATGTAGCAGCTGTACTGAAACAAACATAGCAAGTCAAAAACTCAAAGTATTAAGGGATCTGTTAATCCTTGAATTTTTAATTTCTATAATTAAAAAAAAATCTACCAACGTATATGTAGTAACATTGTGAAAGCAAAATAACTTTCTGTTATTATAATTTAAAAGCTATGCTGATTTTAAAATACTGTCAGCTCTAATTCCTACATGTTTTAAACAAGCTTAAAACTTTGCAGAAATTTGGGAATGACTTCCTAAGAATTCTAGAGAAATGACCTCCAAAAACTGCATCTCAATGTTGATATAAAGTTCACTGTGGCTCACTCGGGGTCAAAAAAATCAGACCTGGGTTTCAACCACGTCAAATTCTGGTTTATCTTAGAGCCTTCATCTATTTCTCAAAACTGGCAGAAGTCACTAAGTCTTCATTATTCTTCTTGCAATCACAACAAATGGGACAAATTCTTCCACAAATCCTGGCAGACTACGGAACATCCCAGAGCATCTCAGCTCAAACACATGCATGTAACATACATCTAGGCAAGTGCAGAAATAAAGAAGTGGGATTAACCATGGGTATGAACACCTCTGCAACAGATCATTGTAGGATGTTCAGAATTAAAGGCATAGTTTTAGTATAACTACTATCAAGAACTTTCACTTTCTATAGAAAGATGATGTGTTTTCAATATATGACCATAATTTTCTTTTAATATCACATCATTTCAAATTAAATTAAAAATCAGCATGTGAGACATATCTGGTCTGAGAAGTATGAAAGCAGGAAAGATGATCCACTTCTTCAGTATTTCTCATCCAAAAAAAAAATTTATTTAACAGGGAATCTGATAATGCCATATTCATAGAACTGCCTTCCCTCTCCCACAGCAGAAACCATTATATTTTCAAATTCTCTCTGCCTGAAAACTCTTGGCTTCTTTCCACTTTTATGCCTACCTCTTATTTCCCAGTCCTTAAGAGAGCCCACATCAGCCATCATGCAAAAACACCAACACAGCTATCTAAACACACTTCAAAGAAACTTCTGTATTGTTAGAGAGGATCTTCAGGATTAATGAGCCCCCTTTGGGCACAACCCAAAACAGAGTATTCCCAACTTCCTAAAATTACTAAATCTAGAACAGAAGTAAAATTAACAATCAGATTAGATCAGAAGGAAAGAGAAGGGAATCACTACCTTCATAAACACTCAAGCAGTACAGCTACAGGGAATCTTTTCTGTAAGTCTGAATAAGCTATTTCTGGGGGCAACAGCTATTTGAGTATATTTACATCTAAACCTTCTCCAAGGTGGCAACTTACATCAGCACCTTCCTGCAGCTGTTGAGGGCTCAAAGACAGTCCACTCAGTCAAAATCACTTGGCCAAGTCAGAAAAGGTCATTTAGCAGCAAAGACAGATGTTTCTCACTGACATAACCAAAAGGGAAAATGAAGCAAACAAACCCAAAGACTCATTTTAGCAACAAGGTATCTGCAATTCCAATTTCAGGTATTGTTCCCTTTAGAAAGATGCTATTCATCTGACATTCATTTGCAACCTTCAGTTTAGATTAAAGAGCTGCAGATACCACACGTAAAATTCTGAAACATATGTTCCCTTTATTCTTCAAAGAATATAAATCCTTACTTAAGGCCACACTGTTCACTTCATATCTAACCTGACATTTCAGCTAAACCCAGCTCTTCTGCTGAGTACTATCATTTCTTGAACACATTCTTCCCCTTCTCACTTCTACACTCCTACCCACAGTTGTTTTTCTTTTTTCTGCTCAGCTCTTTCATGCAAAAAGAGATTGAATAAAAAAAGGAAAACTGAAACTGGTTACACACCAGAAATACTGTCAAAGTATGAAAATGAAATGCTACACATTTTTAAACCAAACTGCTCAATGCTAAAGAAGAGGAGACACTGGTTACAAAGCCAACACAGAAAAATAATCATTTCAGGAAGAAATACACCTGAACAACTGACAGCCAGATAAAATTAAAATGGGATACTACACTCAAAAATACACAAACATCATTAGACTATTTTGACAGAAAACACGGAGTTTCCCAACAACAGAAGTAACTCAGAAACTTGAAATAATCCTGAAGGAATCCATATATCCTCTCACACCAATTCCATGTAAAGTTCAGCTTGCACAAAGCTTTGGGGAGAGAAGGGGAAAGAGTAAGCATAAATAATTCTTTTTTGCTCAGTCTGTTGCTACTACAGGACAGATGAACATCTGCCATGAATGTTAGGCCTGCCTTATACTGTCTCAGAGCTGACAGATAGATTAAATGACCTGTTAGTGTCACTTCAAGCCCTGCTCTTCTATGATTTGGAGATTATTACATCACCTCTATTTTATTATAAGGTTTCTCCCATTTCTGCAATTTTTCATTTCAAGTCATAATCCTCAATTTCTAGCAAAACTAGACCATATGGACATTACAACACTACAAACATACTAAATACATTGATAAAAGAAAATTAAGGGAATAAAAAGAGGTATGTTTTTCAAACCAATCTTTTCATAGGGAGTAAAAAAAGATATGTAAGAAAAACTGTTTCTAAGTAATTTATGTTGATATTTGCGGAAACTGTGAAAATACTGTAAAAAATGTTTACATCTTCCTGGTTTTGGGGAGATGTAAATGTAAGGATGAGATGAGCTGTGTGCTAAGCAGCAAAGGAGATATGGGGAGAAGAGAACCGAGAAAACAGGCAACTTCAAAGCACAACCCATGTGAATACCTCCCTCTAGGTACCCACCTGTGACTGAAGCAGGCAAGAGACATCATCCCTACCAAACATACCTTCTACACATCATCACCCTTCTCCTGACTACACTACACACCAACAGGGCTCCTGCACCTTCCCCTTCCTCTGAATCCAATTTGAGTTGCTCCTTGCACAATTTATGCCTAGCAAGTCAATTATGATCCTGTCTTGTGTAAAGATCAATAAATTTCAGCAGTTCTCCAAACAATTAATATTTTTGGAAGCAGTTTTTTCAACTTCATCAAGGAAGCTTCTTTCTGTGATCCATGGAAATACATGCAATTAGAGCCAAAGTACAACAAAACTCAAGGAATAATGAGAAACAGCAGACAAAAAGTGTCCAACACAGAACTCATTAGACAGCCACACACTATTCCACCTGTTGTGCTGTACACCAAATACTGGTAAAATCACAGGGGGGGCGAAAATGCAGATATATCCAAGCAGCTAGGAACATGAATTCTGATCCCTCTTTATATCCTATTGTTATCCACAACCCAGGAAGCTGTTAATTGGCCTAAGTAATTGGTTTAAATACCCAAGTCCCATTATAAAAATATACTATAAAAATGCTTAGACACTTATCACAGCCAAGAAATTCTTAACTAAAGTTCAAAGCTGAAAAGGCACAAGGGACTTGTCTACACTGAAGTAAAAAAATGCATAATTATACCAATATAACTATCTCAGTGTGGAAACTTTCTCCAGCATAAGAGTACCCTCTCCCTCTTAAGCTTATGTGGTTTGGAAGCAGAGTAAGATAAACCATAAAAACTCTTATTCTGGTATAAGAGTGTCTCCATAGGGAGTTATATTGGTATAATTATAGCATATAATTATAGCACATAGTTTTACTGTGTAGACAAGAACTAGATGCCCAGTCCACATATATTTTCTAGCAAAACAAATGGTTATCAAATTCCAATAGAAGCATGCAAAATACTTAGCTTTTATTTTTGTTTGATGCACCTTCTTCATTTTAAAGTGATTAATTACTTCAATTAATCTTCCTTGAAAATGCTTTTCTCTCTACTATTCTATATGGTAATAGATTGTTCTTCTGGTGGAGGCATTGTAAACTAACACTTTGAGAAGTCTGCAATATCTCCCACACTGATTTAGGCTCTCATATAAAGCAAGTGGTGAGAAATCAGGTACAAGGAAGGAATAAGATGCTGTTTACACATTTGACTGTTAGACTCGCACCTTTTATAGTACATCCCCAGCCACTTTAAACAGTCAAGTGCTTCAATAATTTAGTCTCTATCCTTCTGACAATTTCATTCTCACCTCATTTGCTATAGAAGTTAAAACATTTCAGTCAACCTTGAGGAAGCCGTGCTTCCTTCTCCTCCTTCCCCTGTACACACTGGGGGGAAAATAGTGTATCTGAAAATCATGCCACTAGCTGAACCTCAAATTATAAGAGAGAACCAAAAAAGAGACAAAAACTTTAACACTACAAAAGACTCCTCCGAATTTTTTGAAAACAAGCAACTTTTCAGAGGATACCTAACTCCGAAACCTAAGCCTAAGCCAAATAAACTGACGCCCTTTGTGAGAAAGATTCCTTAAAAAGGATGCAAACAAAAATGTGGTTGTGCCAGCCTCCAAAAAGTGGAAAGCACTGACATCCTGCTACAAAGATACCAGTGGAATTATTAATCACAATAATACTTCAGTTTGGGCATTTGAAATACTTTACTAAGAAAGGCTAAGTGAGCCTAGAGATAATTAAGGATTATGGTACCCATTTTTCAGGATGCGTGGGTAAATCTCTTTAGCAAATTGTGGTTTTTCCTCTTTAACCATTTTGAAAACACGATACTGCCAAGAAGAGCTCTATGCAGGATAGGCATCCCTGTGTTTTCTTTTGTCCTAAACAATTTCATCCCTCAGCATAACACCACTTTCATCACCTTGGAACACACCCGCAGTGTTCAGAACAAACCTTATTTGCTCTCACAACCACCGTCCCTCTCGGTGGCAGAGATCTCCTGGCAGGGCTGCCCCTTCCTAACTCCCCATGCCCAGCACAGCCCCTCAGCCCCCCAAAGCACTCACTGGGTTTGCTACTCTGCACAATGCCCCACAGAGAGGCCCCCTGGAGCAATCAGTGGGGGGAATGTGGAGTCACAGGAAGCACCAGTGCTGGGTGAGGAGGATCACCACAGCAGGGAAGCTCCTTCCCAGAGGTGCCCACTTCTCTGCATGCTGAAGTGCCAGCAGCGGGTAAAGAGTTTTCAGTGGACTGTGAAGCAGCATCTACACAACAAAACTGCTGCCCTATTTCCAAATCAAAAGCTTGCATCTATGTACAGAGGAAATTGCATACCTAAGCATGAAGGTCAACTGATCTGGAAATTCATCCTGGTATTTTCAAATTTGCCAGTATGCCAGTATGTCTGCAAATATGCTGGGAAAAAATAAACAATACTGACAGTTCTTACATGCAAAAATTTGACATACCAAAAGAAAAGCAGCAGCAAAAAAATCTCTGAATAGGCATTGTACAAATGACAACAAAATAGAAATGTATCGAACTTAAGCAGAAATGGTTATGAAAACCATTAGTTCCAACAGGTTATAGCAAGACAAGAAGAGGAAGCGAAGTTAGTTCAGAACTCCAACACAAGTCTGGAATCATTTGCCTTTATGAAAACACTGTAAATAGTGGAAGGAATTAATTTCACCTGCCCTTTGACATCAACACCTGAGCTTATCAGCTTAGCCTTTCTTTAGAGCAAGGGGAAAAACATGAAACTTTAGGAGCATGATTCACTAGACCAGAACTACACATCTACTTTAGGATGAGATGATTCACATGAAGAGCTGACTATTTTTTTGCACCAAAGATACACAAAAAGATCAGGTACAAATGCCTACAGTACATATGGTTACATGAGTTCCACCCTTGATATCATATTTTTCGAAGATACTCACAGCTTATTTGGCCACCACAATCAATGCATTCTGTATAATTATTACCCTTGGGGAAAAAAAAAATACTCTCTGCCTCAGCTTCTCTCCTCTTAAGAGAGGGATAACGATGGCTTCCTGCTCCAGACAAATGTTAAGAAATTGCCTGTCATTATTTATAGACTAATTTTACACTCAAGAGGCAAAGTAGGAGGAGTTTAGGCTGACAGAACCACCACTTGTACCACCAACAAAGGGGCTGTCATGGCCTGATGCCCACCCTCAGTCGAACTGGCCATATTCTCCCTTGCTTTACCTCTGTGCTGCAAAGATTATGCTGCAAGTCAGATCTGCTCAATGATCTGGCTGAAAGCTAAACATTCACAGGTCTTACTTGGCAGGATTAGTTTTCAGACAAATCTTCCAGCGGATGCGATTCACCTTATGACACAAGGGAAGCAGCAGGGAGCTGATAAAAAGGTGGGGACTGGTCTTAACAGCAGAAGTGAAGTCTTAGATCAGCTTCAGACAACCATCAGACTCTATAGTGGTGCAAGATCTTTTAGCAACACAAAACTGGATGAAAGAGTACTCAAGGAGTGTAACAAAAGGCTACTGAAAAATGCAGAAATAAACAAATTAGATTTTCAAGTTTTCTTCAGTTTCTCCCAAGAGAAATTCTGGCTTGGTATCTACACAAAAAGCAGATGTCCATTTGGATCAACACCTATTTTCCTGTGCATTTATGTGTTACAAACTTTCTCCTGTTAATTTGCTCTTTGTTTCAGCCTGTAATCCTCAAAAGCCAAGGACAAAAAGCTGTCTTTCTGAGGAATACCCTCGTGGACCTTCTGATCGATGTACATAGACTGAACTCAATTTAAAAATATATTTGCTGCTTAGTCCCAAGTATTAATCTAAAAATGACAAACAAAACACGTTACTGAATGCTCAGTATCAAACATTTGGGGGAAAAAAATGGGAAAAAACCCACCCCATCATGTTCATTGTCTTTTTGGGTATATATATATATATATATATGTAAACCCACTTCTGGAGAGGAAAATTGCATTTCTTTCTACTTCTACTAGGCTGAGATAATTTGCTCAAGTAAGACAGACAACCATATGCGAGACCAAGAATTTCAAGAATGTAAAAATGTCATCAGAAATCATAAATATTTGAACCTTCCATTATGATGCCATGACTAGCTGCAGCCTTTAAGAAAAAGCATCTACTTTCTTCTTCCATCTCATCAAGGAAGACATCAGCCACAAGCAAATGAAGAATTTAAACTGAATGTTAAAAAGCAGGAGTAGAGAAAAGAAACACAGAGGGTAAATCAGACAATGTGGGATTCTTTTTCCAGGCAACAAGATTGTTGCAAATAAACATCGAGGTGTAATTAGAGGCAAAGCAACAGAATTTGGAAACTATCACACAGGAAGAAACTGGCCTCAGTTCTTTCTTGAATTACTAAGCTATTCTTCTACAACAATGGAACCTTAACTCACTTTTGAAATAGGCTTCATTCACCATCTTCATAAGATAGATCCCCTCAAATGAAATATGACATTGCAGAATAACAAACAACCATTGCTGGCACCCCCAATCTTCTGAGAATTAAAAGGAAAGGAAATCTATGAAATGAAGTATCAAGTTCTATAAAATTGTATAGAACATACCTAGTACACCACATCACTACTTCATATAGACAATCTTATGCCAAGTGTTTCCTCTCCTCAGTTCCAGTCTTTTCTACACTTTCCACATGTACAGCAACACCACACTTGAATTTTCATGTAAACATCTTTTCAAATATATTTTGGGCCAACAGATTTTTTTTTAACCACACCTGTCAGCCAGGTAAAAATTATGCACATCAACATTTACATTTCAGCTTGGTTTTGTCTCCTTTGTTTGTTTCCTTCCTTCAAGTCTGCTATTGCTTAGAAGATCAGCAATAGAGGAACCTGAAACAAAAATACCAGCACCATCACACATAGATAACTACTTGCACAGTTTTTACTGTTATACTGCCAAGTCTTGTCAGGATTTGGGGGCTTGCTTGGTTGGTTTTTTAGTGGCTTTTTTTTTCCCTTTTTCTTAAATGCAACGTGACCCCTAGTCACTAGGAGAGCCTGCACAGGAAGCTGGATAGTGAAGACACTTTCCCTGCTGCCACTCTTTGCCCAACAACTTTTGTCAACTTGGAGGACAGAGGAGCAAATACTAGTCAGAGAGATGGATGGGTACCTGGATCACTCAAAAGCTATTTTCTCAGTGACTATACAGTCACACCAATCACTCTTTATACAACTGTTAAAATTGCAGAAGACAGTAAGGATGACTTTCCCATCACTCTCATGACTTGGAAAGTGAGAAAGACATCTTAAGAAAGAAAAAGAAGTATCACAAGACAAAGGAGCAAAAAATTTGGATAAAACAAAGTACTATGACTTTGGGAAGAAAATAAATGAAACAGATTAAAATAACCCACAAATAAATCTTTCACTCACTGAAGGGGGAAATACAGAGGAAGAGTGTTGAGCAACCACACCACACAACAGAGCTGACACGTAACAACATTAGGATCTGCAGAAAAAGTAGAAGACTGCATCCACCATTCTGTCAACCACATTCCAACAAAGTAACAGCTCACTCAGGCCCTCCTCAACCTTGCTCTTAATGAGAATGTGTATTGTTACTGTTGCTATTATTATTGAAATAAGCTGAAGAACTAAAAGGAGGAATGTGCGGCTATGCCAAATCTTCCCGGGACAGAGAATCCCTCTCCACTGCTTGTTCAAACAGCTGCATTCAGCAAGTTTCCTGTGAACAACCAAATCCCTAAATGTCCCAATATATGAAACAACCAGTCCATGTACCTAAATCTAAAACTTTTCAAGGGTCCCAATTAATCCAGAAAATGTTCTGATTGCCATGAGCAATCACATATAAAGCCCTCAACAGCTTAGACTGAAGTAGCCTTTAGACTTTTAGCTAAATCTTGGAAAAATCTTTGAGTATTGGCCTCTACTCCAACACCTTGATCACTTCAAGAAATGTGAGACACTTTGTTTCATACGCTGCTGCCCCATCAGTCCCTCCTCTTTAAAGGAAAAGTTCAATTAAATTGGGAACTTTTCTTCTGAATGATTTTAAATGGGTTTTTTTTTAGTTGTGGTTGGATCTCAGTTAGTGTAATTGCTATTTATATCAAAACATTAAAAGGTCTGGTTATGGGGTTTATTAGAAAAGTAAAATGTGTTTTTAATACTTAAAAAAACCCACAACAAAATACTCCATAGCACTATTTCCATTTGTATTTGCATACCACATGTTCAACAACAAAAAGAGCATTCTGCAGAAAGTTAAAAATCTCAGAAATGTTGCTGAATTAGTAGCTCCTACAGTTTGTTAGTAGGAAAACCGGCTCTGTGCCAGGCTGAAAGTGGGGGGGCTATCACAAGGGATGTGCGTTAGCTTCGGGATTTAAAAGAAAAAAACACATATATTGTAAATCAAAACGTAACATACAAGACAAACAAATGCAGTATCTCTTTGCTAGCAAAATTTTTAAATGTAAAAGAGGTGTCAGTTAAGATGCTAGAAACACTCCACACGGTGCTGCTCCTCAGATGCGAAGGCAGAGCAAGGCTTCTCCCCTCTCCCCAAGGCAGCCGGGCCGCCAGGGGCCACGGCTGGACACGAACGCGGTGCCCACACTCGCCGGTCGCACCGGTGCGGGCCGGGGCATCCCGCGGCCGGGAGCAGCGCCTGGCCCGCTGCCCGAGCGGCGAGGCTGTTGAAAAGCAATAGATAGCTTCTGGCAGCGGCAAAGGGGAAAATATTTTGATCATGTGACGCCACACAAGCGAAGTAGTTCGCTCCGTGTGTGCAACTTGCACAAACGCTGCCACCGGCCCGGCACCCCGCCGCCCCCCCGCCTTTCCCGTGCCCGCATCCCGCCTGGGAAATGCCTCCGTCAGGCACCGCTGCGGCAAAACAGCCAGCGGCACCCACACACCCGGCACGGCCCACGGCCACCGCGGGCCCGGCACCGAGAGGGCACCTCCCGCACACAACTCGACCTTTCTGCCTACACGAAGGGACAACTTTCAGATAGAAGTAAAACTGACACGTAAAATCATTTTGCTACTGCTGGTACGCAGCTAAAACAGCCTCAAATGTAACTACCTCTATTTTTCCAAATATATTCCTTTAAATAGCTTCTATGGCCAACCATAAACTTAAAACAGCAACAGCTCTGAAGAACATGCTTATTAATTTTCTTTGCTTGGGAATTTCAATCAAATAAGAAACATCAATTAAAAAAAAAATTCACAAAAGTGCAATTATTTTCCATAAATCATGCCTGAAAATAAGACATCAATACTAACGTTTCATATAAACAGAAAATCCAAGATATTCACAACATAAATTGCTACACAACAAAAAAAAAAAATACAGAACTCCATACATTCCATCCAAATCAAAGGCTGCAAACAAACCAGCATATTCCTTTGATGCTGTCAAAACAAACCTCCTTATCTTTATTTTTAACTTTAAAAGAATAAAATTTAAGAACTACAAATCCTGTCCTTGTGCTTTCAAAAGAAATTTTCAGAGCTGATGTTTCAGTATCTTGCTTACAAACAAGTAAGTCTGACAAGCTAACCAAATAACACGATCAATGCTGGGAACACCAAGTCTCTGATCCCATCCAAACAGAGGAAGGCACATTGCAGACTGGATACCTTCCCATGTTACAAATATTTAGGCTGCCTATTTATTCTGCCTTACTCAGTAATTAAAATTAAAACTGCACATCAAACTCAAATGATTAAACAAGGCAAATATTATCCTTATTTTAACATGGGGAAACTGAGGTATCAGTCAGTGAAACCAGCTACCTTTAAGTCATGCAGACTGCTGAGAGATATCAAGAATTCCTGCACCAATTCTCTACTAATATCATTTTCCTGAAGTCACATAATTTACTTTCCATGGCTGAATTCACTGCCTGTGTAAAGAAGGCACTATTCCACTTCAATCAATCTGTGAATTAAGCCATGTCCACACAGGGAGCAGCACACATGACTACAATTATATTTTAAAAGAGGATCCCTCCTTTTGGGATTTTTCCGAACCGATTTCCTTTCTTTACTCGAACAAAGAAAGAACAACCATGCTCCAACCTGAGGTCCTTCTGTGAAAGACAGCTGTACCAGGGACTGCTACAGCCAGGCCAGCCCTCTCTTTGCCACACAACACAGACCTCTTTGCCCTTTTAAAAGGTGACCAAAACCTGTTGTGGAACTATCCACCTTCTGAGAAACTCAGCAAAATACCTCAATAGCCATACCCGCAAACCCTTCAAGAGAGGCTTCTTATAAAGGCTGTTATTTTGGCGGTGAAGATACGCTACCACCCCAATGGTAAACTAAATGCAAAGGGGTTTGCCACAACAGCTATTAGTCAAGGATGCAATTAATTCCCTGAATCTAACTATGTAGCTGCAACAACAGAA
Source organism: Agelaius tricolor (assembly GCF_023055355.1). Classification (NCBI taxonomy): domain Eukaryota; kingdom Metazoa; phylum Chordata; class Aves; order Passeriformes; family Icteridae; genus Agelaius; species Agelaius tricolor. The sequence continues at coordinate 54,549,210 of NW_027269261.1, forward strand.
CTTTACAGTGAACCTAGCCACGTGGTCTTTAAAGGGCAAGTAAATTGATTCAGTAACTTGGCAGAATTACATCCAAGAGAAAGCCCTGCTACACAAAATTTCTTTTTTGAGTAAGTAGATACCTAAAACAAATACCAAACAAAACAAAAAACAAGAGACATTAAAAACCCAAACCACTCCCCAAAACCACATGAGTATAAAAAATTGAAGTAGAAGCTTGCAAGACTCTAATAGTAACACAACTAACACTACCCCTTAAAAAAAAAAAAAAAGGGAATTTATACATGAAGGGTTTTCCCCATTTTCATAGTCATTCTTTTTTTAGCAACAAACTAAAATTCCATATATATCTACTTCCTTAATTTATAAAAAAAGTTAAAAAAATTACAAGAATATTCTTTCCCCACCCTCCAATGGTCAGAAAGAGACTGATGTGGGTAGCAGGGGAGATCAGTGGCACAGCTTTACAGATGGAAGTGTCAGAGGGCCTATCACGCAGATGGATGTCTTCATAAACAATTACTACATCACAAACCTGAATTCAGTATCTTTTCAAATCTGAGAAGCCTACAACATAGGGCAAGGACAGAGCACAGCAGTGAATTCTTAAAGCAGGACATCATTTGGCAATTGTGCATGTTTAGGTGCAAAAGATTAATTAACAGCTCTTAAAATTGGAGAAAAACTAATAAATAGATTACATACTTCTACACATGCTTAGTCCTTCTGATGTAGTTACTAACCCACAATGACTCAAATGCAAAAACTAATAGGAACGTAGATTGCACACTGATAGGTCTGTACTGAAAGCAATTCCTTATACATGCTGCAGAATCATCAAACTCTGTTTTATATCCACAAATTGGCCACTACACATTCAGAAATTCAGCCACTCCATAAACTTGTTAAATTTATAAGGAAACTAACATTTCCACTATACATGGAATATAAATGCACAATGTATCAACGCCCTTTCAAATCATGCCTGCCAAAAACTTTTACACAGATTTCACGTTGGTTTTAATAAACATAGGTAAAACATTTTAATAAAAGCTTCAGGACAATGATCTCAAGTTTCCCAATTTCCAAAACAACTGCAGGCACCTTCAGATAACATAAGCATACTACATTGCGAATACAAAGTTTGATAAAAGGTACTGTGTATTTGCAATAAGAACAATTCCTATGTGAAAAGCAATCTCTAAGTAAGACACAACAACTGTGATTTCTGCATCAAATCCGTTCACTTCAAAACTGAAGATAATGTATCTGCCAGATAAAACAACCGGACTTGGTGGTAAGGAAGTCTGTGCGTGCACCCCCGCAGTCACCCCGCCCCAACACACACCAGTGCTCTGTGCAGAATACTCATCAAAAGACAAGTTCCATGACACTCGTTAAGGTCCTGGGCACTTGTTCAACTCAAGTTTCCTCAGTTTAATTTCTATGAGAAATCAAGCATCTTTATATAGATGATATTGGGTATGTAATGATAAAACACTGCAAGGAATACTGAAATTTTGAATTATGGTGCCTTTAGTTTAAGGTGACTGTCCTGATAGAGCACACAAATCCCTTGTTTCACTCAGTTATTTGTCTTCTTACTCACTGAATAGATTCCAGTAAAGCTTACGGTCTCCCACAACAGAATGTGTACACAATAAGACTGGATTTATTCAAAAGCTCGAGTTTATGGCACCAAGACCCTGGTTATTTCCAAAACACCTGCCCTCAGGTGTGCCTGTCTGAAGCAAAGTGGATGTAATGTGCCTTAGTTTCCCCACCCTGTACAACAGGAAGAATAATTTTTTACTGCAGTCCAAGGCACTCTAGAAAAACAGTGTAAAGATCAAATGTACTTGGAATATTGTTACTGAGAAGATAAAGGTAGTCAGAATAAATTCCGTACAAATTAGCCACTGTCCCCACTGTTTACAGCCTCACATAGGTTTTTTAAGATACATTCATCCTTGAGGATTCCTTAACTGCAGTGGAACACCACCATGAATGTTTTTGGCTTTTTTGGAGCTGACATATTCCTGGTGGATCACTGGATGCCACAGTCTCAGAACTGGAAGTACAACAACGGAAACTGTCTGGCCTGGTACCATTGGGGAACAGAAAAAGTAAAAGGGTAATACTATGATCTAAATGGCAAAACATACATGTAATGTACAGAAATCCTTCAGGTCTACTAAAAAATCTTTTTAAATTTATTAACAGGTAAGACTTCCTTAAAATAAATTTTACTCTAGGATGATTAGCTCCACAAGATTTTTGTGCATCACATTTATCTGCTTCTATAAGCACCAAGCAATACAAAAACAACACCGCTAAGCAGCACTTTTACTAGTTTTCAAAACAAATTTGAAAACCACTAAGGTATACTTTTAATTTAAGTTTAATTAAAGTCCTCATTCAATCGTACCAAAACATATATTTAACACTATGTAAATAGCCCCAAAATTGAAAGAAAAAAGTTTTTTTCCCAAGTACCTTAATAATCACAATTCTAAAATATATTCTAGTAAGTTAGCCTACCACAAACACATGCTACTGAAATTCTGCAGCCTTGAGCATGCATGCACAGTGAGTGTGGCAACACTGCTTTACATATCCACAGAGAATCTTCAAAGCCTCCTGATAAACGGCACATTTTGAAGAAGTACTAAAAGATGTAACTGGTATAGGGCACAGGTACAATCTCAGGGACCAAAGAATAAATAAACTATGCCATTCTCACATTAACAATTAGAATATCAAAATACCTATAACAAAACACTTGAGGAATAAAAGTAACAAAAATCTATCAGTAGCTAATCAAACTTGTTTTCATTGCACGAATGTAATCTAGTTTTAACTAAGATAGTATTTCAGAATGAACAAGCATCACCTAACAGATCATGCTTAGTAATTCCAAAAACATTATTTTACGTATGTAACTAGAAAATTTAGCAATGGATTAAATGCCTTAGTTTTTGTGCCCTGAAATTCAGATCAGAATGCCAAAATGACAGTAATCGACTGCTTAGTAGAAGAATCCTTACATTATGGAAGCAGTAACAGAGTAGGCAGGTTTGCATCTCTCTTTCTTCATTGTATCTTGTACACAGGGTTCTGCTGTTCCATGTGTAGGCATAAGCGCTACTACAGAAACCAATAACTGAACACCAAACCACAAAGTGTCAAATATATGGTCGTAATATATATATAGATGCTACTAACTGTGAATATTGCTATTTGCTACTTCTAAATAGAAGCTATGTGAATACTAAACTGTTTATTTGAAACTGCATAGGGAAAAATATATTTTATTCTCCCATTGAGACATCAAGAATCTATTCACCACACTAACAGCTGTTTAATGGCCTTCAGGCACAGGACATGATTCTGCAGCCTTGGCTTAGCCAGAACTGTCAATACAGGCAATCTATTTGGCATAAAAAGAGCTGCAGAATCAGGCATATTCAGAGTTTCTCTGCAACAAAACAAACAATACATACACAAACTCAGAGCAGCTCGACATATTTTTTTCTAACACTTCCTCTGTATCTCATACAGGTACTCCTGAAAAGACCCAGGTTCTCTCCTTTTGTGTAGGTGTATGTAAAACATACACACGTGCACAAAGGAGAAAGACGTGTATAAAGTGCACACTGAGAGGCTAGCTAATGTGTTAAACTGCTGCAGTGCAAATCAGAAGTGAAGAATAAAAGGAGACTTAGGACTCTAAATATCTGTATGTTGTCAAGGATTAATTAATCAATAATCAAAAGACCTGAATGACAAGGTACTGTACCAGCATCATACAAGTCCCCCACCATGAAATCAATGTATCTGTGTGCGCAACATGCATCTGCCCCGAAAATGTGTGTTTCTTCCGAAGCAGGAAGCCTCTACTGCAAGCTTCCATCACATCTCTCTGTTGGGTAAGGTGATTAAATTAAATGGAAGCAAAATTTTCTTAAATAATTCAATAGGCTGGACAAATACAGAACTTAGTTCATAGTAGGATGCCACAGTTTTTCTTATTACAAAAATTACCCATGCCGAGGCAAGACTTTCCTGAACAAGCATCTCAGATGTTGTAACCTACTGTCGGTCCTTTTTCTCTGTTCACAGGACAATAGTTCCTTATAGGCTTAGGGGCCAATCAACATCTGCTTTACAAAGACACATGACAAGTGAGCATATTCTAATGTGTGTATACACATATCGAGAGCACACACACAGATGATTATTAGAAAAATGAAGAGAAGCCTTCTGTTCAGATGCTGGACTAAATATTCCGGTTTTCTTTTTCAAAGAGCAATCAATTTCTCTACTTACAGAGAAATTGACATGTGGGAATTAAAAATAAATAACAGTGTACAAAACCAATTGTGTTCTGCAAGCTAATGGTAACTACTTTTTGACACAACCCATTTTATACATCAAAAAATATTAATTTAAAACCTAAAAAAAAATTTTATCTCAATCTCTTACTGGTTAAAGGGAAAAGTCATAATATAAAAAACAATTATGTCTTGTCTTTATGACAATTATTTTGAGGAAAAAATAATTTAAAAAAACAATCAAAGAAATTTTGCTCTTGCCAGACTATTATTCTTTCTAAGCTGCATGCCAATCCTTACGGTGAAAAAAAGAAATCTGTAAGATAGGATGATAGGATGCAAACCCATAAATATAAGGAAGTATTTCTAAGGGTCATACTGAGGACATAAATGAATTTATTCTCACTCCTCCAATAAAAATAAAATACTTTAAACAATCTCTGCCACGAAGAAAGAGCACCCTGAACTAGCATGTACGATGTGTGACAACGGTTTTCCTAGCTTTTAAAGCCACAAATTCTGAATTACCTGTTAAAAAGGAGATGATGCAAATATTTTTAGAGTAATTATGAAAGGTTATGCATACGAGGCCTCATTACATTATGGCTTCCAGTGACCCTTTTACCATTGCAAATTTAAAAAATGGTAAAAATTAACACATACACACACAGACACAAATCTTATTTCCTTGGAAGAAAAAGAAAGGAAAATGGAATAAAAACTAAAAACATGACAGGAATGGTCTGTCAGAAGTAGACAAACACACACATAGCCCATCTAAGGGCTTACTATTTTTTTTCAGGATTAATACACCATTTGCAATATTAAGCGGTGATTTTTCCAGATTCTATTCATTACTTTATTGAAAGATCCAGCCGTTGGAGGACCCCAAAATCATACACCTGCATTTGTTCCTGTCAGACCTTGCTGTTAAAAGCTGTTAAAAGATTTAACAGTTCTTAATAGAAAGATCTTGTTGAAGGGAGAAGAAACCCATAAAAATCTAATGCACTACTCCATTTAACACAATTCACTTTCCTACTGAGAATTCGAGCCTAATCTCACACTTGTGTAGAAAAATAATGAGATCAACAACTCCCGATGCTTCTTGAAGTATTCTAACCGCAATTCAAACCCAAAAGCAGGTTTTCTCCCGAATATCTGGATTTGTTGCAGAGCTGAAACAAACACAATCTCTGGCAGAGCGGTTCCTTCTTCCCTTCTTTGTACAATACACGGCATTTTCTCACCTACAGCAGCTCACATGCAAACACGATCTTTATAAGAGGCATGCACAGGATAGGCATCGAGCTAACAGAAACGCAACGAAACTAGTATTTGGTTTCTTTTTTTTAATAAAAATCCGATCCCTTGAATAACATCCGTAATCTGCAACATTACAAAATCTTTAGGTTTGTCAGGGTTTTTTGTTTTGTTTTGTTTTTTCTTGAAGAAGGCGCGAGCGCAACCCGAAAACCCGAACCCTCGTCCAAAAGCACAGTTATTACGAGGCACTTTCCCTACCGCCCCTAATTAGCGCGGAATTAAAAATCTAAAAGAAGCAAGTAAATATAGATAAGTAGATAAACAAATCAATGGGAGCCCAGGAGAGGCCGGCGGCGCGGGCAGGCTGGGGGGCGGGGGGCGGTGCCCGCGCGGCGCTGGCGGCGGTGCCCCGGTGCCCCCCGGTGCCGGCGGTGCTGGCGGCGGGGGCTCTGTGCCTGCGCCGCTCCAGCGCCTCTATTTACATCAGCGGCGCGAGGTGCCCAATGGCGCGCGCGGAGCCAATCAGATGGCAGATTAGATGTCAACTCGGAGGCAGCTGTCGGGAGACGGTTGCAGCCAGTTTACCTCCACAATTCAAATTCCCAACCTGGCGGGCGGAGGAGATCCGGACGCTCCTCCAAGGGTCGCGCCCGGCAGCCGGCATTCCTGCCGCGCCGCGCCGCGCCGCCCCGGAAAGGCGCTGCGCCGCACCCGCCGCCCCGCGATCATCGCGCCTGCCTATCGATCGGATCCATCCATCGATCGATCGCCGGAGTTACCGGGGCTGGGGCACAGGAGTGCGGGAGGGAGCGGGGACGGCGGCCTGCCCCGGTGCCCGCGCCCCTTTGCTGACGCCAAGGACTTTTCCCTCTTTTTTTTTTTCTTTCTCCTTTTTTCTTTTTTTTTTTTTATTTCTGCGTGTGTTTGGAAGTGAAAGGCAATTACGCGCCCGCGCACCCGTGCACGCTCCTGCAGGCGGGCGAGTCCCCCGCAGGTCACCGGGCCGGGACGACCCGCGCGGACCGGGCGCACAGGCGCGCACACACGCGCGCGCTCTTCCCACAGGGAAAGGAACGCGGCCGCGTTACGTGGATTTCACTGCGGTAACTCCAATCAGTGACAAACTAATTTGCTGAGAGCGCGCAACGGCGCAACTCGTTCTGCTCGGGGATTAAAAAAAAAAAAAAAAAGGCAAAAAAAAAAAAAAGCAACGGGTTAAAGAGAGAAGAAAAAAAAAGGCCCCGTGAAAGATAATGGACGTTATCCCCCGGGAGCCCCCCGGGTCCGGCACTCCGGTTACAAAATCCAACCCCCGCCCCCGTCCGTCCCGAGCTGTTTGTCCTCCGGGCCCTGCGTATCTCCGACGCTTTTTAAAGTGGTGGGGGAAAATATTAATTGGGTCTGAGAACAACCTAATTTCGGCAGCGAAAGCCACACTCCGGTGCCTCCAGCCCCAACAGGGCCGTGCATTGTGCACGGCTCACCCTCGCTACGGAGGTAGCGAGGGGCAAAACTGGCCCAGAAGAGAATGGGGGGGTGGGGGGGGAAGAGAAAAAAAAATAAAAGACAAAAAAGGGGCGGGGGGGGGGGAAGAAAAAAAGTGAATTACAAAGAAACTAAGAGCCCGACACGAGCGACACGGAGGCACAAGCCGTCATTAAGCGAGCGCGGGGAGTTACCTGGGTCCTGCTGATGGCCTGCCCGGTGTTCCCGGGGCTCATCGCCGGGTGGTTCCTTTGTTGAGCCGCTGCCCAGGCCGGGTTCGCCGCTCCGTACTGGGCGCCCATGTCCTTGCCCATGCCCATGCCCGCCGCTGCCTGCTGGCTTCCCGGGGCGGCCGCCGCTGCCTGGGGCTGGGGCTGCGGCGGGGCGCTGGGGCTGCTGTAGTCGGGGTAGCTGCTGCCGTAGCTCCGCATCATGGGGCTGGGGGACGTGAGCAGCTGGTTCAAGGTAGGGGTGGCCCCGGACGGGTGCTGGTTCTGCCCGGAGAACCGCGCAAATCCGCCGGCCGCCGTGCCGGCACCAGCCTTGCCGAGGCCGGCTCCGCCGCCGGGGCCCATCATCATGCCGCCGCCGGGCTGCCTCGGGGAGCTCAGCACCCCGTAGCCCGCCGCGGAGCCCCCGTAGCCGCCGCCGCCTGCCCCGGCGGCCGCCGCCGCCGCCGCCACGGCTCCCGCGCCGCCGCCGCCGCCCGCGCCGCCGCCGCCGCTGGGGCCGCGGCCGTAGCCCGGGTAGTGGTTGTACTGGCTGTTGGGGTACCCTTCGTGGGAGTTCTGCAGGGGGTCCATGCTGTTGGGGGCCGCCGTGGGGTGCATTATCCCCATCCCGGGGCTTTGTTGTCCGCCATGTTGATCAAAGCAAGGCCCGGCGCGGCTCGCCGTAGCGCTGCTGGCAGGGGCAGGGGCAGGGTTGCCATAATAGCTATTGAACTCCGAGACACCCACCGCGGAGGGGCCGCCGCCGCCTCCCCCGCTCCCGCCGCCGCCGCCGAGGCCGCCGCCGCCGCTCCCAGCGCTCGGGGGCGGCTGCTGGGGCTGCTGCTGTCCGCCCAGGGGTCCCAAGCCGGGGTGGTCGTAGCGGCCGCCGATGGGCTCGCCCATCTTGCCGGGCATCTCCTCCTCGTCGGCGCCTTTATTCAGCATTTGCTGCGGCTGCTGGGGGGGCTCGGCCTGAGCGCCCAAAACACTGTCTTTTCCTCCATGTTGCTGCTGCTCCATGTCTGCACTGGGCTGAGCAGCGCCGCCACCGCCACCGCCGTTGTTGTTGCTGCCGCTGCCGCCGCCGCCGCCGCCGCCGAGGCTGCTGTTGTTATTCTGCACGGGATGGTGCTGAGGCGGCGGCTGCTGCGGCGGCGGCGGCGGGAATTGATTTAGCTGCTGCTGTAGTGCATGGTGGTGGTGGTGCGGGTGGTGGGCATGGTGGTGGTGGGCATGGTGATGCGGGTGGTGGGCATGGTGGTGGTGGGGCGGCGCGGCGGGGTGATCGCCTCCGACGCTCTTCAGCTTGTGGTTGGGGAGCAGCCCCGTCTCCATAGCCGAGCCCGGGTTGGAGGAGGAGGAGGAGGAGGAGGAAGAAGACGAAGAAGATGAAGATAACTCCGAGGAGCTTCCAGCTTCCTTCAGAGCCGGCTCCGAGGAGGAGCCGCCGCCGCCGCCGCCGCTGGCGTTGTTGTTGTTGTTACCGGCGGCAGCGGCGGGAGCCGCGTTATTGGCCATGTTCGGCGGCTCGCTGCGGTGGTGGTGGTGGAGATGGTGATCTAAATTATTCACGCTGTTGCCTCCGGCCGGACTCCCCTCGCCGACCCCCAGTGCGGGGCCCGGCCCGGGAGCCCCGGCCCCCCCCGGGCCTCGCTCTGGGCCCAGGCCGCCCGGCAGGCTCGGGGCTTTGCCCTTGCTGTTGTTCGCACTCGCCGGAGCCGCTGCGACTTGCGCGGCCATGATCATCGCAACATTGCGAGTCCGGAGAAATTGGTGCTGATAATAGTAACTACAAAAAAATAAAATTTAAAAAAACCCCCAAAATTGAAAAACTAAACAAAAAAAAAAAAAATCGACTCCCACCCTGAAAAATGGGGGGCGAGCAGAGGGGTGGGGGGAAGGAGAGGAGAGGGGCAGAAGGAGAAGCGACCGGGGCAGGGACTTGACTGATCCCAGAGTATCCCCTGCGGACCGCTCCGCACGCACCGAGTTACAGCGATTTCCCTCCCCGAGTCCGTGGTTGAGGTTAGAAATGGTAAGAACGCCTTACGGTCCGTGCCCGTTCCCGCTGTGTGATTTCACGTTGAAAGTTTTTTTGTTCAGGTTTAAATGAAACTTTTTTTTTCTCCTCCTTTCCTCCCTAACCCGGATATGGGTAAACACACGTCTGCCGGAGCCGCGCTGGCCCAGCATGGCATGAGCGAGCGAGCGAGCCAGCGCCGGCAGCCATCGCCCCCTCCGCCCCGATCGCTCCCGCGCACCCGCAAAACGCGGACTGGACTCCACGCTGGACTTGCTCGGGCTCCCGCTCCCCTCCCTGCTCTCCCGGCAGCGCGGCGGGATGGGGGGCGCGGCCCCCGCGGGTCCCCCCGCTCCCAGCGGGGTCCCGCCCGTGTGCGCGCCGGGGGTCGCGGCCTGCGCGGAGCACCGAACCCGCAGGGGCTGCTCCGAGCGAGGGGTCGAAGCGGGCCCCGACGGGCGCTCCGGGCCGCCGAACGCCGCTGGGGCGGGGCGGGGAGCGGGACTGTCCCCGGTGCTGCGGGGCCGAGGGTGCCGCCGGCGGCGCTGCCCCGCGCGGGCCGGTTCGGCGGGAGGGAGACGAGGGGCCGCCATGCGCTCCAGCTGTGCCGGAGCAGATGGATCGGTCAAACTTTCGGGAGCCGCACGCTGCCCCCCAGCCCCGTGTGCCGTGCTCAGCAGCCGCCTCGTGTTCCGAGGGCAGGGACACGTTTGCTCATGTGATGGAGAAATCAGACTTGTTTTGGATTCCCCCCCCCCCCCAGCCACCCGCCCCCTGAAGATTTATATTGTATGTGCAGACGGTTATAAAATTTAACCTAAAATTCTGCAGCGGTAGCATCTTTGCAGTTGTCCACATTGTCCAGCTGTCTCCAAATTCTAACGGTCATTTGCACTGATGATGCTTTTATATATAGGGCCGTTTTCAATATGTTCTGTGTACTTATTTGCAGTTCAACAAGAGATGATCAAAGAGCGAGAGACATTTTCAGTCTCCTAATTGTTTCCCCAAACAATATAATTTCCAGTAGGCACAAGACACTCATGTAGTAACACAAACCCCAAAATATATAATCTGAGTAACTCTTGCTCCAAATGGAAAGCTGCTGCTGACCTACATTTTTGAACCAGAACGGTTTGAAGTTTTTTTTATAACTATCTTAATACAAGTGATACCCTAGTATAACAAAAGGTAATAGTCACACATTACGTTGAACTAATGAAAGCATTTGAGAGATCAAATACTTGGCTATGAATACAGCAAACTGGGATATGAGTGAACGTTTTCAATACAGCAAGGGTCTAAACCACGATGTTTTAAATTAATATATTTATACGGTCTGTTAAAGGTAAGCATGTTTTCAAATTTCAAAAAGGATAAATAGGAGATTCAATCATAATGGTAGAGAAAAATGCAGCATATCAAGAAAGATGCTGTCATGAGTAGGTAGGCTTTTTTGAATTCACTGTGAAAATATTAAAGGAGCAGAAGCTTCATGCTCTAATGTTGAGTTACATGTAAAGATTATTGATAAATGTATGAGCAGTGTGATTCCAATGTCTATTAATTTTAGCTCTGTCTGAAAAGTTAGAAATATTATTATTTGCATTAGAGAGTTAGTTTTGAAAAGTCTCAGTGCTTGTGAAGTACATCTTGCTAATACTTTTGTTTTACAGTTGGGGGGGTTTGGTTTTTTTGGTTGGTTGGTGGTTTTGTGGGTGATTTTTTTTTGTATCTTTTGCAAGTGCAAAAATTTTATATGGCTACACATATATAAACACAGAGCGGGGAAAAAAAATGGTGAGTAATTCTAGCGAGGGGAATCAGGTGCATACCCAAGGGTCATTACAGTCTGTAACAACAACAAATTGCAATTCTATGCAAACTGCTAGAAAGGGATATATCATCTTTGTAGGAGAGAGAATAACACAACCGTAAGATGAATTCATGCCAAATCATTCATCAGCTTTTGCCAAGAGAATACTACATCTTTGTTAGTGAGCCTTTTTGACATTATCTCCTGGATTTTCTTCTTTTCTATATTCAAATGCACGCTAATTATACACATTAAACCACCTAAGTTGATTTTTAAAGTCTTTCATATGCAAATAAAAATATAGATGTCTCCTTGGGTGTACTTCTTTACATGTGTACTCTAACATAAAATATAAAATCAATTAAACACTTATACTTTGAGACATTTATATTTGAGCAAAAATACATGTATTGATGATCTGCTAAGATGTGCTGATAGTGCCTGGGCTGCAGATCGCAGTACTTCCTGACACACTCCGCAACTCTTTCCAATCGGGAAAATAACCCCAAAAGTTTAACACAGATTTACTTTGAAATCTTTTTCCTGAAAAAGGGCAAAAAAAGCATCAGGCTTTAAACTGAAGAGTTCGTACCACTAACTCCTTTTCCTACCATTTGTTTCAGCAACTCAGCTACAAGATTGGAACTAAGAGGCTATAAAATTGAGGCCCTCAGCACAATGAAATCAGTCTGCTATAAAAGGCAACACATGCCAGTTTTTCCTCCCCAATGGCAGATGCCACACCCTAAAGCAGACAGAAGGCACTGCAGTCTGTTCAAGGGAAGCACAACACAAAGCAACAACGATGGTTCAATTTTTTAGATCGCAAATAATGTTGAAATTCCTTTTGCCATCTTTGCTCAGATGATGAATGGTAGTGTTTGTTAAATTCAAATGCTCCTTTCCAAAAGCTCTCATTGTATGTATGAATTATGAATTTATTATAATATAATGTAAAAAAGCTCTAATTGCCATGCATATTATCTGCTGCAAAGTGATTGCATTGATATTTGATATCGCAAGTGCGCAGTTTCAACTTTAGTTCTATTTTCATTGTTCCTTCAATTTAATTATTTTCTAGAAACCAATGTTGTCCAAGTGTAGTTTCTTTCTCTTGATTTTTCCTGATAAATTATAAACTCCGGTGCTCTAGGATCCCTCTTCAAAATAAACAACATAATTTTCTAAACTTACTGTTGGTAATTTGTTTACACCATTGGCTACAACATTTATACAGACCCCCTAGGCCACCTGTCTGTAGCTCGATCCCATGAAAGTTACTGCCTTTCCTCTCAGTACAGCAGCCATCCTTCTGTTTGGCCTTCCAAGTCATACAAAGAGTAACACTGAAGGGAGAGACAGAAAACCAACCAATATTGTAATTTCTCTGAGATGCTATGTTAGAGGTATTGGGAAAAATATTAAAATTTTTTTGGTAAAAATCCAAGAGTCTGGTGGATTTGACATTGGTGCACGCAGGAGTCTGAAAAATCTCTGTGTACAAAAGAAAAAGCTTTTCATTGGGATCTTGTTGTGCTTTATGGTTAAATCCACTGCACAATTTAATGAAACTGTTGTCAAATTCACTGTAATTCTCAATTTCCTTCTTTTAGATTTGCATTAGATTTAATGAGAAAAAAAGAGAGAAGTATGTGGGCTTTTATTAAATTATCACTTCTATTACTAGTTAAACATCCAATCCAAATCATTCTGAAGTCAGTGCAAATCTTTTAATTTATTTCAATAAGGCATAAATCAGATCGCAGAAAAGTAGGCAGCCAGCTCAGGACTGTTTTAGCCTTGTATTTGGAACTATAGTAATGGAATTTTGCTTTAAAAGATCCCTTATGTGGTCAACATATAAATATAACACAGCACTGTTTTCTTTATTATGTAATATTTACATTTCAGTCACAAATAAAAGTAAAAAAGTAAAAAGTCAACTAGTGCCATAGATGTCCAGCTGATAAGCCAGAATCTGTTAGGTGTAAAGCCTGTAGGTAAGTGTAAAAATTTTATTTTAGCTGGACAAAGTGAACTTGGAAAAAAATGTGGTTTATGCGAACAGATCATGGCCTAAAACATGTAGAGAGTGACACATTGTACCATTTAATTAAAAGCCAATCTTTAGCAGCTACTAATCCTGGTCAATTTAACCAATTTCATCTGGCAGTGTGTAAACAAGAGGACTTTAGAATATCACCATCTCCATCTCGAGAATGTCACACATGATTTTATTATGAAAATGCAACTTGCTAGAGTTAGACCACTTGAATAGACTGTTTAAATGCCTCAATTTTACAAATGTTAAGCATCAGTAAGTCAGTAAGATCACTTGCTTCCTTAAGCCCTGACTAAGGGCTTCTGTGGACTGAGGCCTCTGTGAAAAAACAGCTCTTGTGTCTCTACTTTGGTGAGATAGGGGCCCAACCAATTTTCTAAGTCAAACCAAAATCTCGCATTTGGCAGTAATAGGAAGGATTGTTGATTTCGGGGTTCACCTACCAGTGAAATCTAAGCCTTTAAACTGAATTACTCTAATATTTCTGGATCCTATGCCATTGTCTGAGAACATCATTGCATTTGGAGAAATTTAGGAAAAAGCTGGCCTTCCTTTGAATTAAATATTTGTGGTCATATTTTTTATGAATTAGAAAAGTTAAACAAGAATCAGTATAACAGTAATCATAGAGTTCTCTGCCAAGTTTCTTTCCCAGTCTCCTGCCTTTTACAAATCTTTTCTTTTCTGATGTGCAAGAGATACATGGGAAACCAAAAGAAATATTTGCTGCTCACTACACAGTGGTTGGAGGTCCTTCCTTTTGTCAGTTGTAGCATGCCAGGTTGACTGATACATTGAAGGAACAATCAAACTGACAGTACACAGCTTTCACTCTCATAAAATAGATGAGATTGTTACCTTAGCTGTAAATACGCTGGATGTTTCAAGAAAAATAAAAAGCCTTAAGTTTTCTTTTAAATTTTTTTTCACTCTATAGTCTTATATTTTATATATCACAGTATTTATTAATTGCTGTTTCTAGAAACAGATTACTGTGACCCCCATGGCTTAACCAAGTAAAATATTTTTCTGTAGGATATTTTTATTTACAGACAGAAATGCATGGATTTTAATACAAGATGGCACAGTATTCTTCCTTTGCAAACTGATTTTTTTGTTCTATGACTAAAGTGTCAGATTATATGTAATTCTGAATTTTTATAAGTGTGTCAAATTATGATTTTGCCTGATGCACTCTATTTCTGATCCATTTTTATAGTATTTTATCATTTACAATTTCAAATACAGCATCTCTGAGTATTTTAGCTGGTGAGGAGGACACTCACCTTTTTCCTTTGCTGTAATAGTCTGTAATTCCCTCTTTCCCTCACATTATCTTCATTCCCCACCCTTTCACACGTATATACACATCTGCTTGCTGGATAATCCCCAATTCCTGCAGCCCAACTTGCAGCTGCCTTAGCCTCCTGAAGTATAGTCTTGCTGTATCACTCATAAATATCACTCACACTGTAATCCTGCCCTCCAAGTCCCAACAAAGTTCACCCCAGTGCCAATTTTCTTCAGCTCCTTTGCACAAGGGACACAAAGTGAATGCTCCTGAGTATGAAAAGAGCTGCAAAGCCTCAAAGAGGGTGAGGGAGATGAGAGGTGGAAGAGGCCATACGAAATTGTCCTGAGCTTCTCCATCCCAACTCTGTACATCTTGTGCTTTCTCAAGGGGGCAACTTCCTGGTTTGAAAGCTGTTGCTTTGATACAGTTACTCTTAAAGCACTACTGTACACTGAGAAGTCCAGTTGCTCCCACTTCACCATCAAGGAAAAGAGACACAAGGGAGGAACGCCATGACTGCATGAACACGTCTTTCAGCTGCAGTGCCAGCTCCAGGAGCTCCAGATGACTGCCACAGTCACCTGGTATGGACCTTGGGGGTGCTGATGCAAGGGTCTGCACAGATGCATGATGTGCCCAGCAACCCAAGAGGGGAGAAAGAAAACTTATTTTTATCCAGATCCTTGCACTGACTCACCCAACGGCCCAAACAGTAGTGCTGGCATAACAGGAAGGGGGAAGAAAAGGGGCAGAGCGCACAAGGCCGTTACCCACTTCTTTCTGTTTGACCAAAGAGGAGGTTTGGTGGCAGAGGGAGATAATAGGGTCTGTTTAGCCAACACTACTGCTGAAAGAAAATTATGTCTTAGAGATTATAAACAGGTGCTCTTTTCCAAAACCCAGCTAAGCCAGTGAAGAAAAGTTACGGTCCCCATTTTTTGTTGGCATCGCTCTGTCAGATATTAATGATCCTCACACCTGCTGGTACGGTTGCTCCTATGGATATTCCCCAATCCTGTCTAGATTAAATAACCCAAGTTACCAGACTTACTCTTTAAACTATCTGCATTAACTGAGATCCATTTGCCTAAATAAGATTAGGATAATGTGAGCCAACAGATCTGAGGAGACAGTGGACTCCAGCTGAGGGACAATAAACAGCTGGCAGGTGGTAGTAACCTCTTCAATAAATACAATGTACTTTTGATACACTGAGGGACTCCATCCATTTAGGCCCTAAATGTTAGTCATGGTGATATAGAGACAGTTACATGTCAGTAAAGACCATTTATCCACTCTTTACATGTCAGGCCTGGAGTAGTAAAAACTTCAGGGTGTGGGGTTTGCCATCTTTATTTCTTTATTCATTTCTTACTATATTCTTTCTATTTCTGCATCAATGGGATGTACACTTATAAAGCATATGCTGAACTATGTGTACATCTCCACAGTCCCAGGTCTGTATTACAGCTGCTGGTCCATTCATCCTTGCTTATCCAGTGATTCAATAGAGCCTGTAAGCTAAGAAAGTGAGCTTGCAATTCTTTCAAGGGAGTCCTCCTTGCATAGGATGCAGCTGAACTGCCTGCAATCTCTAGATTCACTCGGAGAGGTTAGCTGAGATGAAATTGCTCCACACATCAGCTGGAGATGGGGCAGCCATGGCTTTGTTCCCAGGGAGCCAGCAGAGGAGAAAGCTGCTCTCCTGAGGGGCACAGTAGCTCTGGTTACAGGCGCAGTCCCCATGGACACACTGAGCTTGCTCCTGTCCTCAGCAAACAGGACGTCAGCACCAACTGCCGCTCGCTCGGGTACCTCACTTTCACATCCTCTCTGCCACATGCCTGACTGCCAAAGCCACAGTCAAACCCTCATTATGAGCACGAAACATTTCTTTAGAAGAGCATCCCCCACAGCTGGCTGCCTGCTTCAAATAAGCCAAGAGATCAACTAACCTAAGAGGAGGGTTTTTTTAATATCGTGGATGTAAACAACTTCAAGATATGCAGTTCTAAAAGTTCCCAAAATGCTACTAATCCCAAAATGTGATCCTAGATATGCTAACTAATTCATGTAGTCCTTGCTCCATGAAACTTAGTGACAGACTAGAGAATCTACCATGTGATGAGGACTGGATTGTTTAAAGCATCTGTTTCTTCTTGCTTAAATATAAAAAGTAATGTTATTAAAATTAGAAAGACCATTTTATTAATCCAAAATATCATCTAGTTATTTAACAAAGACTTAATAACGTGAGTCATCTGCATTAACAAATCCAGATGCTATAGTCAGAGGCAGGAAAGACTCAGGGACTGACAATAGGCTTGCTTTTTATGCTGATTACTTTTTTTCTGTTTGTTTTTCATTCCAAACAGACCATCCCTAATATTTTATCTTGCTTGGTGGATTTTCGGAAAATTGTAAGTGAAGAGAAAAATTCTGGGTTCTCTCTCTTTCTTAAAAAGGTAATATACAAATACTAATATGATTTTTCTAATCTATTCAGCAGACTTCATAACAAAATTAAATGTGTGTGTATCTTTTTGCCATGTTACAACTGGTTTCTTCTCATCCAGAGGATTGGACAAATGTGGTTTTCATTTGACCACATTTAAATTTAAATTGCCACACCATTCTGTGCTGGATGTAAACTTACTATGCATATGTCCAAGAAGAAAGGACCATAATTTGGGAATCACTATCCATGGTGATTCTCACCAGCTAGAAATCAGGGACTGCACTCATTCTGGGAAAGGCCACATAATGTAAAATCATCACAGTCACCTTGTCTTTTTTGCTCTTCACTGAAGGGCTGGTACTATTGAGAAGGAATTTTCAAAGTGCCTTGAAAGCTCAGCAAGAGCAAAGTGAGGCCAGTACTAAACATTTTGCTGATTTAATTTTAATACATATAATTTTTATACAGGGATCTTATTTGCACAGCTCAATGGAGTAATGTATTTGAAGAACACTGCTGATTAATTAGGTTGGTTCATTATGATTGAATTAGGTGATCTCTATTTTATGTCTGTTTCAAAGTTCACTATTGTGAACTTCACCCCTTTCAGTGCTCCATCCTGTTCAAAAGACTTGTTGCCAACTTTACTTGGGCAGGAAAGGGAATCATAAAAATCACTATGCAAGCCTCTTGAGTATGGTGGGTTCTGTTACAGTTGTATAAATGCAGCTCATTACTCAGCTAAGGGGAACTGACTTTCTAGGTAGGTTTTGAAAACAGAGGGATCATGAGTCAGAAGGTGTGGAAACTGCACGTTTTATGACCAGACCTGATCCCAAGTTCTCTGTTCCTGGGATGGAGTGTATACCAGCTTTAAAAGTAATCTGCTTCTTTTTCTAACTATATTGTGTATTTTGCTCCTATTTTCTCTAAAGACTGCAGAAACAACTGATTTCATTTATTTGGAATATTTATCTCAACCTGTCAATAAAAACAAATTCACATTTTCCTTAGAAATACAACAAAGGTGGAACATGCTAGTCTTTCCTTTTTGCTCCTTTACTTCCAGTTCAGGAGTTCCTTTATTCACTCTGATGTTAAATCTACTTGTATTAGAGAATCCTTTTTATCTGAGCAAATCTTATTCCTTAGCAATGAATCTCAGAACATTGTGGGGTGATTGTATAAAGCCATTGCTTTTTCTTTATTGCCCACTAAAGAAACATTTATGATTAAATGGGAAAGGGAACTATCTCATTCTCCTGAGCTGGAGATATTGGACTCAATAATGTCCTTCATACATGTATGCTCTATTTCAGCTAACCTGTTAGAATTGCAATATAAAATTGTAAATCAATGGCATCAAGCACCTGTGAAGATGAGTAAGATTGCAAGTCATTTCTCAGATAGATTCAGAGAAACAGCTCCCAGCCAAGAACTCTTTTACATGTTCTACAGGGTCTGTCCTAAATTACTCCAATAAAGTCACTTGTTATACATCATATTGAGAAAATTTCCAGCTGTCTGATGTCAAGTACTCAGAAACACTATACATAGGGACACTTGGACTTTGAGGTATGTGACGTACAACTGGATGTTAATAAAAATTGAGTTACAGGCTATCCAGCTGGTTATTTGCAGAGCTAAAAATTCAGAATCTTCTTCAATAATGAAAGGGGATCCTCAGGAATTTGTTAGAATCTGTTTGGTTTACCTATAACTGTAGAAAATGCGTTATTTCTAGACAAGGTGTTCCTTTATTGATTACTTTTGTGCTGGCAGGAATACTTAAATCCAGCTACTCATAAACACTTTATGGGCTAGAAAGAATGAAAGTAAGAATTTTGTTTGTTTTTCTTGTCTTTCTGTAATCACAATGGTATCTCTTTTTAAGCTTGTCATCTTCTGCTTGGCTGATTCTCTTGTAAGGGCTTTAATAACACGAATTTAATATGAAGTATACCTTTGTACCTACAAATATGTATCAGTCAAACCCCTTACTTTCTGCATTTTGGAATAAATTTACTAAGATTTATATATGTGAAATATCCCCAGATCTTACAAAAGCAGAGTTGTTACTACCCAGGCATGCTTTTTACTTCCACAGAGCTTGGAGATCAGTGCAATGTAAAACTCGGCATTGCAGACAGAAAATATAAAATAAAAATACACACCACCCAGCTGATTTCAGCCCCACTCAAAGAGCTGACAGCAGCCACTGAGCACACACTGTCACAAGGGTGTTCTCCCTCTCCCTGCAGAGGACACCAGAAGGAGGAGGAGGCTATGTCTTAGTGTGTCAACCTGGTGGTTCAGGCTGCTCTGGGAGACTGATGGTAGGTCTGCTACTGGAAAAGAGATTAGAATGTTACCTAGAAGAATGCAAATAAAAGGAGTCAAAGAATGGATCACAGAGAGGAGAAACTCCAAGGAGAGGCACCTGCATAGATGATTGCATCACAGAGGTCAAAACATCTTATCGGGGCTTTGGATTCAAAAATGTGAGGCAAATGCTATAAGCTAGAAAGGAAAATGGTGACTTCTTCACTTGGTGTCTTTGACTCAAAAATGGTTTCTAGAAGATGCTTGCTCATTTATGAGTCATGAGGCTTAATTACATAAAATTGCTTGACCTGTGTTATACCTCAGGTTATGTTACCTAAAGGTATCTTCTGACCTTAAATTTTATGAATCTGCATAAAGTAGCTGTAAGGAAAGAACAGCAGAATATGATGTTGTTTCACTGATTTGAATTACAACATGCATTTGCATCTTCATTTGCATTTACTGTCTTAAAAGTAACTGTACTGAATGCAGTTGTGTGATGGAGTTGTCACTGTGAGTCAAAAAGAGGTGAACATGTGTTCTGAATGACCAAGATCACATTTACAGGACTGATGTTTACCAGCATAGCTCTAAAGAGTTGCCAGCCCTGACAGGCATAGCTGTGTGAACAGAAGCCTCTGGTAGAGACACAGTTGTACCAGTAAAATGGTATTTTTACCAATAATATTTTATGCCAGTGCTGGGAGATGGTTTTATTCTACTAGCAGACAGTATCCATATTAAACTGCTTAGGATTTTAGTATTCACAACAAAATACTCCCCTCAGAGATTCCTAAACCAATCAATTTTGTTGGTGCTGCCAAAGAAAGGGCATACAACGGGCCCTGGCAACTATCAGCTTTGTGCCACACATGACAGCATTTAATAAAGGGAGAGTACAGAAAGAGTCCTGGAGAAGTCCAGGCTAAATCTGTTGGCCAAATAGTTATGGCAGGGAGGAGTGTGAAAAGATCAGGCCGATCAAAGTCAGAATAAACAATGACTAACAAAAAAGTTCTTTCTCAAAAATAGTTTCTGTCATTCGAAGCAAAGGTTTAACAATACTGGCAAAAGTGATACTGGAATAAATTACCCTGACCCCGTGGTTTTTGTAATTACAACTATACTGGAAAATTCTTTGTGGTGTAAACTAGCTCTCAGAAAAGACTCTAGGGGAAAGGGTGAAGGGTGATAACAGTTAGCACTTCATTCAGGAGCAGGGAATGAGGAGGGAGCATCACTGCTTAGGTCTGTAAGCGTAGGCCAGATGCACCAGCCTGATCAGACTGTGAGCAATTCTTAAGCCTTGCCCGTGAAAGGTGTGGGTGTTACTCTAATTTACTCTTTATTTAGCTGTGCTCACAGCCTCCATTTCCAGGGAGTTCCTAGGAGGTAGGTGTGCATGGCTTAAGGACCAGCCTGGCATGTTTGGTCTCTACTGAGCTGGTGCTCAAAAGTGCAATTCTTTTTCACTGTTCAAATCTAGGTGCTCTATAATTTGGAAGGGCATGACCACTAATCAACCTTTACTCCACCTTCATAAAGTTGTGCAACATTCCATGCCCTTAATTATTTTTTTTTTTTTTTCCTTTTTATCATACATAAACTTCTTGAAGCCTTTCAGTACTCTGGTGCAGTTTCTTCTCTGTGACTAGTTCTGCAGCTTCAGCTATAGAGATGACTTTCCTGCTCAAAGGAGGTTTATACAACTCACTGGTTGTATGTTATGCTTTCACTTGCATCTGCACCACTCACACCTGAGCCCTTCTCCTCACTGAGGAACAGGACTCAAAGCCTGAACCTCAGGGCATTCAGAAACAATTTGAAGGTGATTGTGGGAATGTGTGTTTAAGTAAGACGAACTAGGGGTGAGGGGGTTTGGGGAAGCAAATTTCCCTGGCTGCTCTGACTGCTTCTTCTCTCTCCCTCTTGAGTTGTTGTGCCATTTGTGCCTCACGGTGCTCACCCAAGACAGGGATTTTTCTCCTTATTTCCAGCACTGAAGCTCTTCCTTCACTCGTCCCACCATCACCCCTGCTGTCTGTCCCCCATTGCAGCAGCTGCCAGTCTCACGTGTGTGCAGACATCCCACGCAGGGCTGTGTGGTGCTTTGTTTCACTCCTCCTCTCGGGGAGAACTTGAAGGACTGGCAGTGAGACAGGAAGGTGAGGGCTCTGGGAAGGGTGTAGGCACATCTCAGGGCAGGCACAGCTACAGGCCGGGAGAAGCAAAGGACTAGAGAAAAGACTGCAATCTCTGCTTCAAGGCCGTGCTTTGTGCCTCAGAAGGGACGGCGCTGGCACCCAGCAGGTCTGGAGAACGCTGAAGTAGCCCATTCCTCTCCATGAGGTGTGCAAGCAGCCCAAGGAGATGAACACAGCTGGGAACACTAATCCACAGCTGGAGCATGTGGATTAGTGAACTGCTCTCTGCAGTTACTGCGTGTTCTTGCTTGCCCTTTCCAAGGAATTCGGGCTCACTCAGGCAAGGGAGAAGGGCTCAGTGCTCCCCGCGCCAGGGAGGAGCAAACACCCAGCGGGAAGCGCAGTGGGACTCGGGAGGACCAAAACTTTGGCAGGGGTGTGGGAGACGCCCTGGCAGGGCTGTGCTGGGCGACTCCTCGGGCAAGCGGCCTCCGGGTTGGGGTAG
Source organism: Agelaius tricolor (assembly GCF_023055355.1). Classification (NCBI taxonomy): domain Eukaryota; kingdom Metazoa; phylum Chordata; class Aves; order Passeriformes; family Icteridae; genus Agelaius; species Agelaius tricolor. Next base: position 54,571,131 of record NW_027269261.1, read on the forward strand.
GAGCACTGTGCAGCGCTTGCTGAGGCACTGGGGCGGGGACTGGCTTGGGGACATTCACAAGGGTCCCTTTTGGAGATGGAAGCACTGCTTGGCGAGAGCTGTGTTTGCTTTTGCTGGCACAGAGAAGGAGATTTATAAAGCAAGTAAACAAACAAAAAGCCACAATGGCTGAAACAGTGAATTCAAATATCATTTACACTCATGTCTTGCAAATTTGCCCCACAAGAAATGTTATTTTAGCACAAAGATTTTGGGAGCGTGAGCAAAGCAGATCCCAATTTGTCGCATTAACACTTAGTATGTGAAGAAGTATTTATATGGGACCCCAAATTGAGTGGGTAAATAAAGGGTATGTCTTTAAATCGATTCAGTCCGGCTCTGTGCAGCTAAGTACCCCGGCCCCGCTACTGCTCAGGATGATCCCTGGAGAGACTCGCGAGCACCGGGAGCCCAGGAGCGGCCGCCGTGGGGCCGCGGGCGGGCCGGGACCGGGCCCTGCTCCGCCCGGCGCCACCTCGCGGCCGCCCGCCCGCCCGCCGCGCGCCCGGTGCCTGCCGGGAGCGGCCGCCATGTCGCGCACGGCGGGCTGTGGGCATGGCGGGGAGCGCTCCCCTCCGCGCACGGACCCGCCTCTCTGCAATCGCACCGGATCGGAGTTTAGGCGCCCGCCTGCTTCTTGTGTTCTGGCTGTGTTGTGCCAGGTCATCCGCGCGTTGGTGCCACTGGAGCTGCGGTGCCCTATGCCGCTTGCTGAGCTGGTGACACTGCCTGCCAGCGTTGTTTTTTCTGGGGCAACATTTTCCCCCATAGCTGTGCATCCCTTTCTTGTTCCACTCAGAAGTGTTTTCCTAAAAGATATCACCATTTAAGTTCCCCGTGTTGGAACCCATTGTCTGTAGAGAAAACGCTTGAGGTAATAGGAGTTACTATAAATTATGGTTACCTTGTAGGGGCATAAATGGAAAAAACCCTGGAAAATACTAAGAACTTTTATCTGGGGTACAAAGAGCACAGAAGTTAAATTGTTAAAGGGTTACAAATACCAATGGAAAATCAATAGAGGGATTAAACAGGAGTACTGGTTTTATCACACCCTTAATTCTTGTTCTATAGAAACATAGCAAGACCCTTACTAATCTCTAATAAAAGTTCTCAGGGCTGAGGTGTATCTTTGCTCCATTCCCCATTTGGTAGGCATTAAGTCTATTTTGTGATGGAGGTTTTGGGAGCAGGCAAGGAAGCAGCTGTGATCCCGCTGCTCTACTGGGCTGTGTTGTGTTCTGCCAATGTCATACGAAGTTGTAGTTGCCACAGCCTTGACAGGCAATATTATAGCGAGTGTTCTGCATTCTTTTGAGAACTTGATTAAGTTGATTTTTTAAAAATATTAAAATAAGTTTCTGTAAGTATATTGACAAGGTTAGAAATGTTGCTGAAGTATACACTTCCACTTCAATGGACGGAATGCTAGACGATCCAGACAGCCATTGTTTTTTTTTCAGTCCCATTATTAGGGTAATATTTGACTGGGGAAAGGGTCTGACATTTGTTTTTGTACTTCCTTGGGTTTGCAGTACTACCTGACACCATACCTGAACTGTGTCCTAGTGTAGTTTCTCTGGGTGTGGAAAAAATCAATGATTGGAGCCACTATACACTGATTTACAGGAAGATTAGGGATATCAATATTGCAACCAACGTGGATATTTATGCATTGTGGTTGTACTGTCATTGTACCTGCATTTTATCCATAAGCTTACATCACATCAGAAATTCCTGCGCATTCAAAGCTTCTACGTAAATGTAACATAAATGATAAAGAATGGAGAGATTCTGATGAATATAACTGCCTTCTTGGACATGTGTCAAGCCATGGTTGTAGAGAATGGAAGAGTGAGTTTGTAGAGTTCATGCTTTTTCTCCTTTGTAAAAGCAAGAGCAACAGGAAAGAAGGTGTAAGTTTTAAAATTCACATGGCTCGAGTGCCTTACTCTAGGAGTTGGAGGAAAGAACATCTTAGCTGTACTGCTACCACTTACATGTATTTAAAAATAGACAGCACAAAGACTGTGTATACTTCATGTGTCTTGCAGTGTGAATACAACTTTGATGGTTTATTCCATGTCCAAAACAAAAAGAGATCCTGTACCTTCTTGTCTAACAAAAGGTTTACTTGAGAGGGGCAAAAGCTCAGCTGAAATTGAGACGTGTTGCTTCCCCTACTCTAATTCAGCTCAGAGTATATCAATTCCCAGATAAAATTTTTCAGACAATTAAAAAGGGATCCTTCAGTAAAACTGTATTTTTTACTGATACAGTATGTGAGGAGGAATATTTTCCCCAATATTTTCTTTCTCCAGTGTCATTTTTATGTGGCTATCATGTAGATAACAGCAGGGAATTCCACTTAAGGAGATCCTTAATGGATTTAACTAATGGTTTCTTTGTGATGCTCTCAGACAGTGCTCCTGTAATGTGGATCCTCTAAATATTTAAATCCACCATTGAAGCATTTAATAGGAAGAAAGTCTCCTACCATTAGAATAAAGAAAAGGCTTTCAGCTGGAAACAACACCAAAACAAAATCTGATTTGTACAACTGCACCAAGAATCCAAGCCCACTTGCTCTGTGAGGCAGCTGGTACAACAAGGACCTAGGGTGCCAGGTAAACAATAACCAGTCATTTGTATATTCAGACAATATCTGTCCTTTGTCCATATTTTTGAGAGCTGTTTGTACTGATTGTTGGTTTGACTGATCAATTAAACTGGTAAGATAATACTGCTACTTACTATTGGTACAGGGAGACTGCCTAACCTGTGGGCTTGTGGAATCTTGAAAATAGTGGATCTGTTAACCTGGGATGCTTCTCCTTGTTTTGAGTCTTCTGACACTGTTTCAAAGTGATCTTTTTTACTGTTCTATCCATTATCCTCCTTTTCTGTTTTTCTTACAAGCAGAGCCTAATGTTTGTCGAGTTCCATAAAATATTTGAGCTGGAAGGAAAAACCTTTTAAGAAATCTACTTACTGTACTGTCAAGACCCAGTTTTTTTCTCTCTTGTCGCTTGCTTGGGAAGAGCAGTCACTTCAGAAACTAACACTGGTCCTTAAGCTGTCTGCTTAGTGTTGGATTTTACCATGTTTCCCTCGCACAAAGAACAAAATCTACTGTTTCAATCTAGATTGTTTCTGAAAATGATAAATAATAGAGAAACAAAAGCTCCCCATAGCTTGCATTCAACCGAACAAAACCATAGAGCTGCTGTTGCCCCACAGGTGCTTTTGTGGTATATAAAATACATCCCTACCTTTTGAATACATAGGACTCCTTGAAAAGAATAAATATCACTTTCAGCTAAATAAATCTGTTTATTTTGTTCTGCACAGTTTGGACAGGGACATTTATTTCTGCAGATGATATTAATACATTTGTAGGATTTTTCTGCAATCTCTTGACAATCTATACTGTCTAAATCCACTTGTAACCTGTTCCATATCTAGCCCTTAAATATAGACACTTTAAAAATTTTATTCTCTGATATTTCTGTGATGCAATTAATTCCTGCATTTCCGTCACTTGGTATTGTTACACATACAAGCACGTAGAGCCTTTCTGAATTCTTGTGTGCACAACCATGGTATAAATAATACACAATATAAGCGGTAAAGTTTCTCACTTGCTGTGGAAGCTGGCCTTCCAGAAAGGGCACTCTGGACCAAGTTGCCCAGAATGGCACCCTCATTTGGCTCTAATGGGGAGGTTCTCTGAGAAAATGAGCAGGCACACTTAGATTTTCCTTCTTGCTGCATCTCAGCATCGTTAGCGATAATGCAGAACTATCAGCGTGTTCCTCTCACGCTTGTACTTTATGTTGCATGGATACACTCAAAGGCTTGAATTAAAGGCTTTCTTGCTATCCTACCCACTGCCAGAAATGGAGTGTCTGTTTTTAAACCAGGTGCCGGATTCTTTGTTATGCTGTATCTCCTGCAGTTATGTAAACCAAAGAGAGTCAGCAGAAAATGACTACTGGATAGTAACATCTATGTAAATCGGTGCAGATGCTGAACTAGTAGCACTTTGTATCCCCTTGCAGAGCAGAATATGCCTGCCCCAAAACAAAAATGGGATGAATTTTATTTTGGGGGAAGGAAAGCAGTAATCAGTTAGTACGTGGAAACTGCTGTTACTTGGATCCATTTAAAACTTTTTTACTCCAAGTGCCTGTGTAGGTTATTATGTATGTAAAGTATGTTATGCATATATGCTCTTGCAGCCCCAAAAGCCCACTGTATGCAAAGCAGCCTGGCCAGCAGATCAAGGAAAGTGATTCTGCCCCTCTGTTCTGATCTAGTAAGACCCCACTCAGAGTCCTGCATCCAGCTCTAGGGTCCTCAGCACAGCAGTGACCTGTTGGAGCAGATCTGAAGGAGGACCACAAATATGATGAGGGGGCTGGAGCATTTCTCCTATGAAGACAAGGGTGAGAAAATTGGGGTGGTTCAGCCTGGAGAAAAGAAGGCTATGGAGAGACCTTAGAGCAACCTTCCAGTACTTAAAAGGGGGGCTATAAAAGAGCTGGAGAGGGACTTTTTACAAAGGCATGTAGTCATAGGACAATGGGAAATGGATTCAAACTGAAAAGGAATAAGGTTAGATAAGATACTCAGAAAAAAATCTTATTGTGAAGGTGCTAAGGCATTGGAACAGGTTGCCCAGACATATGGTTATCTCATTCTTGGAAGTGTTCCAGGCCAGGTGGTATAGGACTGAGCAACCTCGTCTAGTGAAAGGTGTCTCTGTCCATGGCAGGGGGTTAGTTTAGGGAACTAAATAGTCTTTAAGGCCCCTTCAAACCCAAACCATTCTATGATTCCACGATTTGCATAGTGGTTAAAAAGCAGAGAATGCAAGTGTTGAATTAATGATAAAGGGCACTTCACAGAATCAGAGAACAGGTCAGGTTAGAAGGGACCACAGTGGGTCACCTGGTCCAACCTTGCTGCTTAATCTGGGTTATCCTAGAGCACATGGCACAGGATTGTGTCCACATGGTTCTTGGACGTCTTCAGTGAGGGAGACTTCACAACCTCTGTGGGCAACCTGTTCCAGTGCATGCTCACCTGCACAGTAAAGAAGTTCTTCCTCATATTCAGGTAGAACTTCCTGTGCATCAGTTTCTGTCTGTTGCCTCTTGTTCTATTGCTTGGCACCACCAAGAGGAGCCTGGATTCATCCTCTTGACACCCTCCCTTCAGATCCTTATGGACATTGATGAGGTCCCCTTAGTCGTCTCTTAGGCACCTAACTCCTGGTTTTGTGCCTTTATGCCTTTGAAAACCTCCCATTCTTACCTAATTTATGTATGTATTTACTTTTGAAGGTGTTACTTATTTAATCCATGAGAGCAAAGAAAAGATATAGTGCTAGTCTGAATTGGTACAGGAGCAAATGCCTCCAAAAATAGTGTGTTTTTTTGGAGAGGCCCATCTGTGAAATGCTGCTTTGTGCTGACCCACAATTTATGCAGCTTTTGCCCAAATCTATCAGACGAAGCTCTTTAAATGGCTTAAAAATAGTTTGTAAGTGTTACAGGCATTCAGTCAAATTAGTCACTTAGTCAAATCATCCTTTCAACTGGTGCTTTCAGCAAATGGTTAAAACACCATTTGAGGAAGGACCAGGTGTATGATCTAATGCCTGAAAGCAGCTCATGCTCAATGACATAATCCTAAGAATAAATGTATTGTAAGTGTATGGCCAAACACAAGAGAATATCTGTCATCAAGTAGCTAGAAGTGCCACATGGTTTTTGTATCACTGTGCTGGAGCCACTCAGTGCTGTGCAGCACTTGCAGCTCTTCTGAGAAAAATACCACATACTGCTTCAGCACTCCCTCAATCCAGGGCAGATGCTTTTAAGTAATCCTTAACTGGCAGAAGTAAAATCTTGCTGGGTGTGTCTTCTTCTAGGCAGAAGAAACTAAAACTCACAGAATTTTACATGTACAGCTTTTAGCGGTGTATTTTGAATGGACTGTGGGACAGTGTCTTGTGGCAGCACCGCTAAACAGAGAGGTCACTGGGAGTCCTCTGTACAAGGATCAAAGTCTGGGTCCCTCAGTGGTGCACATGATACCAGGCTAATCATTTGGCCTCTTTATGGCCTGTTTCTTCTAGTGTTTCAGGATAATGCACAATATGGACATTTGGAAGAAAAAAACTTGGAAGAAAGGAACTATACTATTGCTACTACTACATTGACTATTACAGTTGCAGCTGTGCTTTCAGAATAACAATCAATAATACATCACTCATTTAAAGACTATTCTAGATTTCTCCAAAAATACCTCTTGGGCTAGCCCTCATTCTTCATCTCTTCATTTTTCTTCACTGTAAATGTGTATAGCTCTGTCATTAATGTGTTTACAGGTAATTTTAAACTGGACTTATTGTCGCTGTCTTCATGCTTTTTCTTGCTAATCAGATGTTATGCTAGATTTCCTTGCTTGTTAATTTTTTTTTCCCAGAGAATGGTGTGTTTCCATTTACTGTTTAAAAACTAGCACTTAAATGGAGTGTTAAATCACTTCTGGAAACTGGGCCTAAAATAAACGGTTATACTCTATGAAAAACCACATCAACCTCTTGACCCTGCTCTTGTCTCTTTCCAGAGGCATGTTAGGAACAGCTGTGTATACAAATTGAATGTAGTCTCTATCTTCAAATCCTTTACTAGGACCCTTCCTAGTATTTGAGTGCTCGTTGCAACTCTATCATAGTTCGAATCCATCCTCTCCTCCTAAATCTGCAACTACCTTCTCAGCTTTCCTCTCTGTTTCCTGCCTCTCCTGCAGCCCTTACCATTACAATCTGCAGGTGCTCCCCCTTCCCCCCCACCTCTCCTGTGTGTCACTTTCAAAGCACTCTGCATTACTCATTTCACTGGTGAGCCCTCTGAGTTCAACTGAATTGCTGTTAGCTTCCCAAATAGTTAAAAAAAATATTACACCATTGTATTAAAATCAGGGAATTAAACATTGGACAGTGATGAACCAGTCAGCATGGATTTTGCCATTTCTGGGGAGGAGGAGCTTTATGGTCTTCGTTTCTCACAAGTGTAGGGCAATGACACTTTAAAGAAAAGTAAAGAGCCTTAATTTTTCAACATGGAAAACAAAAAAGGAAGAAAATTATCTGTAATAAATTAGAAATAAGAATACATAAGAAATAAGAACTTCTTTTGTGGCCATGGTAGCAATAGTGAATATTTATATATAAGAGAATCATTCAGCAATCACTTCTTTCTGGCAGCAGATGATGACTGAGATTTTTGTTGCTCCTGGGTAACTGGTGCTAGTGGAGCAACAAAGGACTAGAAAGCCTGATCTTGCACCAGCCAGACCCAAATTTTCAACCTAGTTTCTGAATAAAAAACTAGGGAGAACAAAAAGAAGGGAGGAGGAATTTTTCTGCAGTCTTTCTTTCCGGAAGGGAAGAAAAATGTGAACAAGTGAATCCTCACAGCAGCAGGTAGAGACAAGTTTTTCCTCTTCTGTCCTAATTCAGCAGTTGGATCCATGCCTGGGATGTTCACTGGGGAACCTTTCTTGTAGCCTCCTGCTCTAGGGGGTGGCAGACAATCCCACAGCCTGTTCTGACATTCAGGAGTAAAGGCAATGATGAAGGAAAGCTCTCCATGGCTTACCCAGGAAGGCGGGGGTAAGAAAAGAGATCATTCATACAGTCTTTATTTCTCTTGATGTGGAGCTTGTATCCTGATGCTATTCTGTGTGGATGTCCCCTGATGTCAGTGGAATTAGTGTCAAGGGAGGAACAGCAGCATGTCCCACAGGCATGGTCGCAAGGCAAGGTAGAGATCTCCCAGGGGCCTCCTGAATTTATGAAGGCAGTGGAATAGTAGATCTGAAAATGATTACTAAGTGTGAAGTGGGGGGCTGGGATATTTCAGCTCACTAATGACTGTTAAAAATAACTATTACTCTGTGAGTGTAAACAGTATTGAGTATGCCGTGCTTAGAATGAGGTTAGAGACGCTTCTTCACAACCCAGTTATTATGCATGGTCATCTACAATCATTGCTTTTTACACTGTGCCTTTCAAAGTGTGTGAAAAACACTTTATACTCCTGTGTGTGTCTAAGTTGATTTCACACAGTCCAGCCCAAGCCGCCATGTGCAATTATTTAGTTATTATTATATGTGCCTTTCTAATATAAGACTCTTTGAGCAATGGTAGATATGTAATTGATTGCTCTTTTTGTAAAGTATTAGCTTCAGCTAGTAACCAATCTATTACCAAATGTTTCTTGGAATGAGCAGCTTTCTCCCTGACAGTAATCTCATTGGTTGTGACAAGTTATGATCAGGTGACAATGAGACTTTCTCCATAACACTACAGTAAATCACACTCAATAAGAATAAAGAGACCTGAGTAAAAATAATTCCATTTTCTATTAACAAAGCCCTTGGCAATTGGCAGCCAGTGCCACAATGGCAATACTACAGACACTGCTGGAGAAGTGAGAGATTGTTGTCCAAAACAGAAAAAGTTAGTAGGAAGCTCAGTTTAAGTCAGCTTTCTACATTTGCTCATTTTTCACTGCTGGTTCTGACAACCTTTTTGGGGTGAATGTTTTAAAGCTTCTCTCCCTTTGTTGTTTTGGAACTGTTGGGAAAAACTTAATCCCTGGTATCTGTTAAGGCAGCTATATCCAATTTACCTCCAATTTACCTCCATGGTCATACACTCCAACATAATATATTTTAACAATTACACACAGAGGTACATATTTTTTTATCTTTTATATCTTACAGTTAGCATTGGATTTATTTATTGTACTGTATTGCTCTTGTGTCTCATGGACAAAAAGCAATGTCATGGCAGGAAGGTCTGTTGCTGTTCCAGTGTTATCAAAGGGGAGATAGTTCCACATTCAGCTTTCTGCTTCCTGCACTGACATCTCTCATTCTCGTCGCAGACAGTTGTTTCAGAGAGATGCTTTGAGAAGTCATGTTAGTGTGGGCTGAAGAGATTTCTAACTCTCTCTGAACTGTCCCATAAAAGGCTCTGAAAACAGCTGAGAATCTTAAAAATCATTAAGCACAGTGGCTTAAGAAGATACACGATCTCTAGTCTATAGTATAAGAACTGTACTTTGCATGACTGAAGCTTTTAAACTCTCTTTCCCTGATGAATACAATCCTTGGAAGCTGCAAACACATGGCTTTACTGTGTCCAAGACATGATGTCATTGTGCTCAAGACTGGGTGCTTCTCAGCTGTGTTTGGTCAAGTGCAGTACTGTTCAATTGGCTTCAGTCTTCGCGTGTTGATTTGAAAAAAATTAATTTGTCACAAGTAATGGTGGACTCTAAGATAGCCTCCATCATACTGGCCCTGAGTGTTCACATGACCTGAAATAAATTCTAGTGTGAGACCTTCCATATTTTTATCAGTTATGGTAATCATGACCAATCAAGTGCTCATTCTGATATTTTAAGTCTCTCAGTCTTTAAGTATTATTTCTTCTGGTAAAACCACTGAAGAACAAAGAACAAATTGTGAATATCTGCACTGCCTACTGTGAGTAGCCTATATTTTGCCATGGATAGGCATGAATGGCCATTTAAAATACCAGAGAAGCCTAAGACTGAGACAGAACCATACTATATTTTCCTCCACTAGTTCCCAGCTAACAACTTTGGGAAAGAAAATGTCCTTGATGCATCAGTTCTTTAAATAAACCATCCGGCTCAGATCAGCTACTTTCTCAAAACTCAGACACTTCTGTGAAATAAGTGATCTTTTCTAAATCACTTCTGTGATTTAAAAGAAGTTGCCTTTGGCCATAAAGTATGAATGGAGAGTTGTAACCCAAAAGTGATATTTTCAGCAAGATCTTATCAAACACAGGGCTGAAATGATTTTTTTCCTTTTCTTATCTGTTACCAATGGTTTTCTTTTCATCCACTGCATGATACCTCCTACAATTGCATCCAAATCCATGATTAAATTTCTGATTGCTAATTAATGCAAGTTATTATTTACTGTTACTGTTAAGTAAGGGCAGGGCTGCCTTCATCTGTCTGGAGGGTCTGCCATTATATCTGCTCTGTGTATTGCTGCTACAGTGGAACTGAATATGCCTCAGCCTCATACAGATGCACTGTGTTAGAAAACATCTGCTAGCTGCTGATTTTATGCATATTACAGAGACTTTATGTACTGTTAAATGGACCACTTCTTCATTCCAAAGCATAATTTTCCATGTGGCATCATTTGATCTGTCCTCACTCCAACATTTGGTTTGATCAACTCATTTCTTCCTACCCAATATGTTTGTTGTAACCTCCTCCATGGCTGTGTGTGTCCTCCCTGTGAATGGAGATTACCATATTGCTCTTGTCACAATAATATGGTGGTAGGGCAAAATGTGTCATTTTAATCAATATATTTTATTTCCATTAGCTTCTTTCATCACTGAGCTTGAGTCTAGGCAGCTTAGGTTTGATTATGCCAACTGCTACCTGGCTACATAGTAGTGTTCTGTGATCTAATGCAATGCAGTTTTTCAGAAGTACTAAGGACACCTAACTGGGTATTTAGAGCTTAAATGCAGCTAATGAGGAAAAGCATGTCCTCCACACAGAACTTTGCTGTGCCTGTACACTGAACTTCCAAATGGACAAGTCAGAGGGAAAGCTCATTTGGGTCACTGCCCTTTGGGGACACATCCATTTCAGCCCTGCTATTACCCTCCTGGGAGTCGAGCTGCAGGGCCATGGCAGCAGAGGGTGCAGGAGGCTGAGTGGGAAAGGGTTAAAAAGGGGGACCATTCCCTTTGGAGATGAGACATGCTTTGCTGTCAGTTGTTTTGCTTTGGTCTTCTGTAGCAATGGTTTCTTGTGATGTTTAACTTTATATCACCTACCATGATATAACACCATGGTTAAACTTGAAATTACTGTGGAGGAAGTTCCCTTGTAGATCCAGGCTGCTCAGGATTGCTCTGCACGGGCTGTGGGTTGATGAGTTTTTGCCTGTCCATTTCTAACAGTTCTTGAAAAAACAGATCTCTTCTGTACCTGTTGAGTCACAACTTGGGATTAGTACAGCTCTAACTACAACAAAGAAAGCTAACCTTTGGTCACAGTGACATTTCTAGAGGCTACAAGGAAAAAGATGTAAAGTTTGAATGGCACCTACCAGTCATTTCTGATATATGTAAGTAGCAGGAGGCATGCACATGCTGCAGGGGAAACATTTTTGCCAATCAAACATGACACAGTCTTTCTTGGCATGCATAGAACTTCATTGCTACATTAGAAAATAATAAAATGCACACACACACCCAACAGAGATTTTGCATATTTAGTGATTCTGAGAAGTTTGTATATATATGATTTTTTAAAATTATTATTATTATTAATAATAATAATGCACATTTAGGTATCTCTTTTAATGTTCAAAGCACTTTATAAATGCTAGCTTGCAACATCCTTGTGAGGTGCAGAATTATTGTCTAAAAATTAGAGATATATATATTGGTGTGCAGTACACCAATTTCCAGAAACTTTTAAACAATACACTGACGTCTGATATACTATGTGTGCCCCTATATTTCTGGAATATCACACAGTGACAAAAATGTATCTAAAACAAGTGATTTCTTCCATGAAAATAGAGTAGAGTAGATATATTACTCATGTGTCTATAATTCTCTTCCAATTAATTTTCTCCAAAAAAATTTATAATTTAGTTGTGCTTGAGGTAACAGGGAACTCAGCAGTGATGTTTGTGGGGGTACTGGGGTGCAAGGCGCTATGCTGATTTTTATGGGTGAGTGAAAAAGGCTGGTTCTTATCTTGCATATTTTGTAGTCCAAGAATATGTTGAGACAACAGATGAATACAACAAAGAGACAGAGACAGATCAAGGTTACAGTGGGAGGATTACAATTGCTATAAGAAGTGGTGGTCATAGCACACCAGCTGTTTAATCATTCTCAGATAATTTTTTAGTCATCATAACAGTGAGAGTAAGAGAATTATTTGAAGGAGGATGACAAAATGACTAGGCAGACTCCTGTAATGTCTCTTTCACATGCAGATATAGAGACATGGGGAAAATACCTTCATAAAAAAATGGCATGAAAAGCATTTCACCTTTTGTAAAAATGAGGCAAAAGCTAAGGATTCTGATTCACTATAGGAAATAATGAAGGATGAAAAGGGATAAGCCCTCAAGATAAATACTGAAGTGAATTTGAGTCTGAAATGAAATGCAAGGTATAGGCATGTGGTGACAGTGAAGTGAGGTGACAGGAGTGAAGTGCCAAGACAGAAGATGATGGGGGTGTTTTGATAGAGCTGTTTGGTAGAAACTGTTGCAGTTCAATGGTTGTAAGAGCATCTGTTTTTCAAACTTCAATGAAAGCCCCGTGTTTCTTGGCTGTTCTACAGGAGACTGTGAGAAGTCTTCTGACCCTTACCTTGTGTGGCCTCCATGACATGGACGCTGGTTTTGTGCTTTGCAGCCTGTGCTACAGTCTCTTGCACTCTTGCTTGGTGTTCAGCTAAAACACTACCTGTGTTTGATATGTGCCTGAAGACTCAGAGAAGGATTGAATATTTACATACCACATTTGTCTCTGATCAATGTGGTCTCCATTCTTCACTGCTCATGGTAAAGCCTTCTCCACACATCACTCCTGAGGCTACAGATCCTTTGCCATACTGCCATTCCTGCCCTTTCAGACAGCCTGGCATGGTAGTTGCACATATCCCCACGGCATACCAAGGTGTAATGTAAACATATACAAACCCATTTTAAACAGGAAACAGCCTTGTTGTGGTAGCACTGAGGTCTGTGCAGATTAATCGGTCCTTTGAAAAAGGCATTAACCCTAATTTGTGTATTATTTCCAGTACAAGCACTTGGGTTATGATAGAGCAATTAATGTACTTGATGTGAGTCTTTGCATTGCCTGCAATGGGCTTTGGATTGGAACAATAATCCAGATGCCTCACATGCATATACGTCCTTAATTAAAAATTTCTAAATTGCTGTTACATAATGAGGATCCCAAACCTCCTGTGAAGCATGTCTAGCTAAGCCAGTGAAAAAAAAATGCACTCGGTATCTTGCCATCACAGTCGACATGAAGCTGAGCACTTCTCTATATTGAGTATTGAAACAGGTGAATTATTGGTTCACTGAGAACACTAAGTGAATGTCCTGACTTTTACATGTTGTGTAATTTATAAACAAAGCTGCTTTACAGTAATTTAGCTACATTACACACACACATAAATACATATATATATATATATATATACACACACACACTGTCTCAGAAAGTTATGATCAGCTTTAAAAACAGGCTTAGAATGGACATAATAAATAAAACTTAAATATACCAACTGTTTCTATTGTTTCAGTTTCTGTATTCATTCACTTTGCCAGGCATGTTTTAAAAAATATAATAGATTGCTATACCTTTTTACCAAGAAGAGATACATCCTGTAGCAGCTGTCCATCATTAGCTGCAGAATCATTTTACAATGACCTATATGAAAAAACTGAAGCAGGCCTCAATCATATCCCCTGTCTTGTGCAGTAAAAGCAGTCATTCAAGATTTTAACTCATTTAATTTTTTTTTCAGCAGGAAATACCAGTCTGGTCTCATAGCAAGTGCTCTGACTTAGATTCATATGACCTGCTTTCTATTCCTGGCTCTGGCTCTGAGTGACCTTATGAAAGTCATTTTTATCTACTATTGTTTTTAAATGGACAGAATGGTTTCCTAGCAGAATGGGTCAAGCATAGGCACTTTTTTTCCATTATCCCACCTCAAAAACCTATCCGTGAAGAAGCTATACACCTACACATAAAAATGCCAGTCAAGTGTTTGCCTCATATAAGATATAAGATGCTCTGCCTCTCTCCTTCCTGCTTTCTCTCTCTTTTGTTCTTTATAGCATGAGGAAGTCAGAGTGGAGTGCCTAAACAATATTCTTTAAATATACGTAACTTGAGAAGACTAATTACATATACACATCTCTGCTCTAGTAGGCTGAGGTGATTTCTGAAAGCAAATACCACATGGACAAAAGGGAGCTTCCCAAAATTATTTATGGGCTTACTGTGCTGCTACACCCAATACATGATAAGTGTTTATTGGAAAACTGCCTTCCCCTTTAGCAGTATAACTGTCAGACAACAGTTCACACACAGCAACACAAAGTCATAACTTGGGAGATAATCTTTTATATGTTCCTAAAAATATGCTTTGAAATCCTACATTTAAAAGGGTTTAACAACACACAATACCCTGAACTATCAAATAAGCAGTAAAAGTAACATGCAGAGCCAGACACAAAACCAGAATGAGAACGATTTTTTATTATTCTCCTCTGTATTACCATAAATGACATGCTATATTTAATTTTACAGTGCCCCTGGACAAATCATCAAATACTTTAATAACTACACAAACATTAATATTTAAATACAAGAGATCCCCTCAGTTACTGAATAATCATAATTCTGGATTGATAGGGCACTAAATGGAAAAATCTTGTTTAGACAGTTGTAAGAGGGGGGGAGGGTGTTTAATGAAACAAGTTTGATGGTCTTGTCATCATAAAACTGATAGATATTTGGCACAATTTATATCTTTGCTAAAAAGAAGTTTGAGAAATGGAACAATTGTGGTGAAGATTAATTTTCCCTTCTTCTGCTGTTAGTGCATAGTCCTTTAGGTCATTAGCAGGAATGTGTGACATAGATTGCACTTTACCCATGCAAGCTCCATGCTGACTCTTAGAAAATGCACTTGTTAAATAGCTGTGACTTCTATACTTGTGAAATAGGCTGCCCAGCTATCATCACAGCTATCTAGACCCATTTTATGAGAGTGATGAATATAGATGGTAAAAGAGACAGCATACAGAGGTCTGGCTGTCAGTATTTGTTAGGCCTGACCACCCATTCTACTCGCTGTCCTTAGAGGGATTTTCTTAAATCCAGATTTTGTCTTGTTGCTTCAGCCACTCTTCCAGTTAAATGTTCTACCTAATAGGGGAAGTTTGACTACTAAACCACAAGAACAGTGAAGTGGAAGGTATTTGTAATACCTCCAGCACCACCAAAAACTCAATAGACAAATAAACCAAATCAAAACAAAAAGACTGAAAGACTTCTCAAAGTCACTCACATAAATGCCTGAACCAGAAGCCTGAGACTTGACTAGATTTTCAGGTCTCCAGATCTGTGACTACTTTCATGCATGCGTGTTATGCGTCACTGAGCACCGATGACACTAAGCTAATGAAAATATCTGATCATTGCTGGACAAAGGCTTGGCTTTTATTTGTATCAACTCATACTCTGCTTGGGTGCCACAGATTTTATAGCTAAATGAAATGCTTACAGACTGGGAGGTGGGCTGTGTTCACTTACCAATCCCTTATATTTGGCTTCATGCCACTTTCCAGGAGAGTCTATCTCTGCAATGCATTTTAACACTTTCTTTTCTATTTTGGGGCACTGCCTCAGACTCTGCAATTTTCAGAGTTCCTTTTTCTTCGGTGCACTTCAGGTCCATGGAGATAATATAGTTCTAGCTGTATTGTGTTTCTTGGCCCTTTCTCAACTGGGAAATACCCCTTTGAGGGAAATTCAAGTGAGAACATGAATGTGTTCACATTCTAGCTTTGCTGGAGCAGAGGGGAGGAAATGGCACAGAGACATAAAGGCCCCTGAATAATAGGACATGGGCTGGCAGACCTGGGAAGCAATACCATGAGTACTCCTCCAGATGTGGACAGCTGACAAACTTTAATGATGAAAGCTGCATCCAAGCCAGTTATGATGAACTAATTAAATATCTTGCTCCATTTAATAAAGGAAGTATAGAAGAATCCAAAGCTGTCTATAAATCACCTACCCACTGCCCTGCCAAACTTCTACAGTGGCAGGAAAGGTGAGCAAAAGAAAAGACAATGCATCAAAACTAAAGGACTAAGACCAATGGAAGTTTCTGTGCTAGGAAAGAATGGCTGTTGTCACCACATCTTAATGAAAACAAAAATAGCCTAGAAACTCCAAAGCCATGGGTCTGGAATCAGAGCAGAGAAGGTTAAAACAGCATAAGAAGTTAGCATGAACACTGCTGCTTAGAGCTGAGCAAATCTTTAAATAAGTAATTAATTCCCTCTGTCTTGACTTTATATGCTTAATTTATCATTCAGTTCTTGTAACTTCATTTATTTTTCTTTTTCCTTGTTATAAGGCAGCAATAAAACAAGAAGTTGGAATTGAGTTCTTGATATTAAGAAAAGAGCTGATTAGTCTCTGAGACTAACTCTGGGCTTGGGCTGCCTCCACTCTGCTGCTGCAGTAGTAATGCATGCTCCCTTGAGAGGACAGATTTAGTCACTGAGCACAACCTCTTTTTCAGGAGAAGAAAATGTAAAGAGACAGCAGTTTCTAGCAATAAAATAAAAACCAAAATACCATAAACCATTTCTCCCCCAGTCATTTCTTCCTCCTTCATTTCAGCTTTTCTTGAAATGGACAACCCATGCCCATTGATGAGATTTTGAGCTGTTCATGATTATTTGTAGTGCTTGAGAGAAAAGCTGATTTTGCACTTATATGTGTACAACAGAAAATATATTTTCACCTTTTTACTTCACTACAAAAATCTACCTGAAACATGCTGAGAAACTAGAAATACATTCCTACAGTTTTATCTCATTTGAAGATATTGAAACACTGGTGAGGAATGAAATTCTACAAAACTGTATTACTTTATGATAAAATTGTGAATTCAATGTACTAGAATGAGTAATTGAACTCCCCAAATTGCACTGTGATTTCTCCTTTCCCCTGCATTTGCATGGGTGTCTGTATTTTTGTACAGCCATAGGAAAGCTACTGTGAAAGGATGTTTTGGTGAAGTCTTTCAATTTACTGTTTACAAGTTTTTTGAGATGCATATACATTTTCCTCATTGCCAAGTATCCTCTTTCAAAGATATCTTTGAAGTCCTGCAATTTGAAGGTTGAGTGTTTTTTGCATATCACTTAACCATTCTGATTTCTTCCTATTCCTTGACAAAAACACAGATAAACAACTATTTTGTAAAACTATATTTCGAATATCTGATGTAATTTCTGGGGATGGACATAGTCCCAGGGTGTACTGGAAGCTTGAATTAATCCTAGAAATCATTAATAGAAATGCTGGAGAAGTCTTCTGTTCACCAATAACACAGCTCACAACTGAAACTATCATTTTTTCAGCCTTCTGTGAAATAGAAGTACAGATGGTTGTCTATGTGCATAACATCAGTGATGCCCAAAGCAAAGAGATTACAAATACTTTACAGACTTGTTATCACCAAGTAAGTACTCAGGAGAATACAGAAAGGCAAAAGTTCACCTTAAAGCTACAGAAGATGATCATGGCACTCTGTTTACCACTGTACTGTTTGTTGGCATAACCTCTTAGAAGGCCCATATCATTGTTCTAGAGCAGACTTCCTTTACTTTTTTTTTTCTTTACCCTAGAACAGGCTGGATTTTGCTTAGGATGTCACTTTACACTGATGATATTTAACTTTGCAAATGAAATTAATTGCTGGAGACTTATCTTACACAAACTGAATGTGTGGTCAAAGAGTTTGTAAAAAATTCCTGTGAAGATGAAAACTACTTGGCACATGCAGTGGTTGAAACCTTGTGTCTATAATGGTTCCATGATAAAAAATGGCCTCATGGATTTAGCATCTTCCAGGAGGGATTCACACTAACACTGTTGCGTTTAGCCAGGATACCTTTCCAACTCTATTTGTAAGGTGTGGCTCTTTCTTGGGAAAATCTATGATATTGCAGAAGACAGTAACCAAAGTTGCCATTTTTGCTTCACAGGAGGAAGAAGCTTCATGAAAATAATTGGCTGTTGAAGTCTGAAAAAATCAATCAGTGCACACGTTTGTTTCACTGTAAGACCAGGGCCTGACAAGTTTCAGGCTAAATGAACATTTTTGGACAAGCCTGCGGATATGCCTGATATCAGGTTGAACAGCTCCAACACGTGCTGTTCTGGCAGAAGTCTCTCTTTAAACTGCTGCAGTCCTTCAGTTCTTGTGCTACTGTTAGTTTCCCTGTCTGGCATAAACTTTTAACAACACTTAAGTATTTTGCTGAGATGTGGTTTGTCTTAAATTGTATTCCTTCAAACTGATTTTAGCATTATCTTTTACTAAGGTAGATTTATATGTTTTCAAATTAATACAGAATGCAAATTCCTTTACTGTATTACTGCATTTCAGCATACCATGTCAGGAAGGTGCATGTCAGTAATATTGTCTGAGAACTGCAGTCTGTAATATTGTCTCTAGGACAAAAGAAAATATATTTATTTAGAAACATAAAAATATTTTCTGGATTTAAGTGCCAGCTGAACTGATATTGATGCTATCAGTTTCATCAGGTAGCACTTGTAGAAATATGACAAGAAGTCATCACCTCATCACACAGAATGCCACCAGCCTCCAAGAGACCTGCATCCCTTTGCTCCAGGTAATACAACTATATCCAATAGTTTTCAGTCTTGATGATTTCTTTCTTGTATCTCTTGCTGGAATAGGCTGAAAATTAATGTGTTACACTGGTGGATGTGATTACCCTGATCCGTCTGAAGCACATGATGATTTTCATCTGTTTTAATAGCTGCTGTAAACATGAAGGCAAAGCGGTGGTGTAGATGAACATAGAAAATAACCAAATCATCTGGTTTTGATGAAAGTGTGTAAAACTCTAAAGTACACTAAAAAAACATGAATCAAAAGTTTATTGAAAATATAAAGCAGCTTGTCCTCAGCAAATTCATGATTTACACCAGATTTAAATGCACCATAACACACTTGGGTCAGCTTGAGAGAGTTGGTTTTAAATGTCTGGAATAATATGTAAGGTGCAGAAAAGGTGTGCATTTGCAGCAAATCTGTTCTGATGGACAGCAGCAATAAAGAGGCCTCAGATATTTGAGCTCCTGGTGGCATGAGAAGCATCCAGGGACTTAGACATCAGCAGAAGGATGCCCCATTTTCCAAGACAGGTAACATGGATGCCTCTGAAAATCTCAATGGGTGTGCAGGTATTTGTTGCAGGGGGCAAGTCCTCAGGCTAGGTATCTCCTGAGGTTGTAGAAATTAATTTCTACTTTCATTTTTAGGGGGCTTTAGCTCTTAGAGGCAAGACAAGGCTGTAAATATCCCTGGGATGGGACTTTGTCCTGCCCTCTGAAGCAATTATAAAGGTGACTTTTATATGGACATAAGAGAACAAGAATCAGCAGGCGACTCAGATCTCACTGCTCCACTGACCTATCTTAGATGGTGGCCGTTACCAGATAGCTCAAAGGAAGGTGTCAAAGCTGAAGGACTTTCTATTTAGGACTGGATTAAAACAAGAAGGGAGGTTTAATTCACTTTGTAAATCTGTTATTATCTCTATGGTAATTCTGGATAGTTTAACCTCAATGCTCAACATGATAAATTCTTGGCATCAGGGACTTCCAGAAGCAAAAGGCTTCCCCTAGATAATTACTGGTTTCATGACACCATTCCCTCCTTGACTTTGAATTTCTCACCTTTGAACTTCATTGCATGTCATTTTTTCTTGCATCACGATATAGGGAGAACAGAAATTCCTGACCTACTTTTTCTATTCTATTCATCACTTTGTATCATATTATCCTTTCCCCTCTTATTTGTCTAATTACTTAATTAAGAACTCCTCCATTTACTCAGTTTCTCATCAGCTACTACTTAAAACCACGGCCTTTTTTTTTTTTTTATGTGACTAAATTGTATGCTACAGACAGGAACAGGAGAAACTGAGGTGCCCACAGCTCTTTGTGGGAGCTGGGAACTGTTTCTGTGACAATTATTTTGTCTTGTCTTTGCTTCTAATAATGGTATGTTGAGTCAAAGTCCTTGCTGGTCCCAGGTCTACAAGATGTCCAAGTCCTGTTCTGAGCTGCTACTTCTTCACAAAAGCAGAGTCTGCAATTATATCTTGTCATAGGGCAGACCAAGAAGGGAAGAATTCTGTGCCTTCTTGTATGACTTCCTACAAAAGTGCCAGATGCAACCAATCCATGACAAAATAATGAAAGGCCATTGACCATGTAATACATAATAAGATCTGTCAAAATGCCTTTGTTTTGGTGGGGTTTTCTTGGTTTTTCTTTTTTTTTTTTTTCCCTAAAACAAAGAAAAGAGCACATTTGGAAGAAAAGTTTTCTCTATAAGCCAAAACATCTTTCCTGTGTCCCAAACACTTATCTAACAGGAATGAAGTAATGACACTAAACTTTTGTTTGTTCAAGATAAAAATCACAAATAGCATGGCTAGAACACTGGTTTTCAAATGGTCCATTCAGTGGAGCTTGGGAGCCTTACTGTATTCCCAGTTATGTGACACTGAAGCAGAAGTGCTGCGCACTGAAGATTCAGGGCAGTGCAACAGAGAACAGAATTAGGCCCTCATGAAATCTTAATGCATTGTGAAGCTTTCCAGCTCACATATATACCCCAGTGAGACTGGGAAAAGCCTAGTTCAAAAACTGTCTAGCAATGAGAGGATATGGTTCAGTTCTGCTGTGATCTAATGAAAGATGAACCAAGCTTCTTAGAAGTCTCATAGGATTTTTACCTCAGTTGTTATGGACAGGTATGTAGATGGTATACCTAAATTGAGCAAAAGAGGGGGAAGAAAAAGGTCT
Source organism: Agelaius tricolor (assembly GCF_023055355.1). NCBI lineage: Eukaryota > Metazoa > Chordata > Aves > Passeriformes > Icteridae > Agelaius > Agelaius tricolor. The sequence continues at coordinate 54,591,958 of NW_027269261.1, forward strand.
GGAATTAATTAAATATCTTCTCCTGGAATAGCCTCATAAAACTCTTTAAAGCCTCTAAAAACAAGGAAAAAAAAACCCTGCCTACTAAAAAGCTAAAAATAAAGTTAAACAAAAGATGTTTTAAAGATGGCACCGAATAAGTGAGAGAATTCCATGAGCTTTCGGCTTAGTGGGCTGACAGCCTTTTTTAAATGGCAAATGCTTGAAGGTTCAGTTTTAGGACAGGTTGTTAGTTGCCCAAATAGCCTGAGTGCTCCCAGAGGCTGTTTGAGTGTGTGGTTAAGGGCTTGCTGCTCAGACAGGCTATACAGAAACACTCAAAAGACCCTGCGTGTTCTGCCAGATCCTTCTGATTTATTTATATGAATAAGCCACCAGGCCCAGACTAAGCTCTTTAGACACTGCTCATTTGTAGGTGGTTCTGCACATTATTCTTTTCTTACAACCACCAAACAATTTAATATTAGCACAGATATGCAATACTGTTGTTTTTCTTAAAAGCTGAGCATTCAGTGTTGAGAAGGCTTTGGAATATAACCTTAGAAAAACTAGGGCCCAAACCTTAAGGCTTTCAAGAAAGGGACAGTCATGAGTCTGGATGATATCATTGGCTGTGAACTGCAATACTGACTGTGTGAATACAATAAGATTGAATCTCTTGATTTAATCTCTTCATGGTGGACATGATGCATAGTTTCTCCATGTAATGCCCATATTGTAAAGGGTGGAGCACAGATGAATTGGGCTTGGGCCAGTGGCTGCTCCAGGAACTGCCTACTGATGTGCAAAAAGGATGGGGCATGTTTGACAGTCAGTTTTTAGTGCTTTGAAGTTAACCATTGCTTGTAGTCATACTGCATATATTTCTGTCAGCAGTGGACAGGTAATGAAATACAAGCGTGTCGGGTTTCTCTGTCTCCCATATGCATTATCTCCCCTTTGGTGTGAGTGGGAGTGAAGCAAAAGTAGTAATGAGATGAACTAATTTCCTCAATAGGCTTGAATTCAACTTTCTATATTAATCCAATATCCAGGTTGCTTTGCCTTCACTGTTACTTAACTTAGCTAACTCTGGCTTGTTCAAGAAGATAGGTACACAACTTCTTTTTAATTGATTGTGACATGCACTGCTACACTATTTCCTTAAACCTCAGTTTGGTTGCTTACCAGCTATAAATAGGGCTGGTTATGGACATTTGGTCCTGGCTACTATTATTTTTCCAGTGACAAAAAGAGACCAACCACACCTGACTTCCCAAGTACCAATACAGTCAACTGACTGGACAAAGGAAAGCTTTTTCACAGGCAGAGTTTGAGTTAGCCCACTTAATTTTTTTAAATTTTTTTTTTAATTTTTTTTTTAAGTTTTTTTTTGTCACTGGCAATAGTAGATACTGGCTACCAGCCACACTGGCTCCCAGTCAGCCTTGAGAAGACCTGGCCTCCAAAGCCATTTCCTCCTTTGAAAGGATGAATGTATTCCTACCTTGTGTGAGTCTTGAGTGGAACTGATCACTCCCTTTTTTCTGAGCTTGATCAGGTAGGTTTTGCAGAGCTCTGAGTCAGCAAATCCTCTGCAGCTGAGTGTTCTGTGGCAGGACCAGGAACCAAGAGTTAAACATAGCAAGTAGGAAGACAGATATCTCAGGAGATAAGCAGTCATTTCTTCTCTAAAAGTGGCACGGTATCCAAGGAAGGTAACCTAGGAGGGATTTTGTCGTGCCTCCACATACACTGAGCAAGGCAAAAGTATAAAATATCCCTGATGAGAAGCTAAGCAGCATATTGTGGTGAGAAATGTCACCTCAGGAGGAGTGTGACAGTGGCAAAGAGGTATGCACAGAGAAATTATTAGATAGAGACCCACCCCCAAGTGTCTACTCTCTATTCTTTGTGGTGGTGCTCACAGGAGTAACTGGAAGAGGCTGCTTTAAACTAGCCAGTGAATGCTAGACCATGCACTTGCTGTTCTAGGAGAGCCAGAAATGCACTATTTTCTGAGTAGCTCCATGCCACAGGTCACTTCCCAATTGTCAGTGTTCTCCAACTGCTCTCATTTCACAGGCTCCTCTATGAAATTGCTCCAGTAAGGCATTAGAACTGCAGAGGCCCTTGGCATTTGGAAGAGGCATCTACAATATTTGATTTTTTTAGCTTCCTTCTGCTTCCTTGCCCTGTTATCCCTGGATTCTGTGTCTACCTCTTTCTTGGTCCTGTCTCTGTACCAATTGCTTTAGCCAAAATGCTCCGATTGTCACTGAAAACCCTCTGCTTATATGCTGAACATCTCTGCATGAGCAGACCTCATTATCATGTGGCAAGAGGTCATTTACATATGCAAATCAGGTTAATGAGAGCAGAACTGTAAAAGGCTTCATTCCAGAGGCATTTGCATATCTAGCTTTAGAAATATTTGAGTGCTCTGCCCCTAGCTGTGCAACCAGGACACAGAAGCCCTGGCAGTATGTCTTCAGTGGCGATTATATCCACAGACAGCTGCCATCCTGGTTTGCAACAGCCTCTGTCTGAGGTACTGGCTCGTTTGAACACAGAGGGTAGTTGTGTAATGTGTGCTTCTGCACCAGACTACTAAGAAGCAGTTAAGCCTTGGCCCTTATTGGGACAACATGTGGGCTTCTGACAGGTAGATATATGCATTTCAGTACGAAGAATACAATTTCCTACGGTGCTGTCAGGAATGCACGCCCGGTGTATGATGAATGAGGAAAACAATGCAGGTGCCAGGCATGGCTGTCTAAGAAGAACACACTGTGTGTGACACAGCACCGTGCAAAATACTGATTGCGTTTATTCCATAACTAACTGGGCCTTCAGCCCCCAGAGTACAAGGAGGGATCTCTTTTGGATGTTTGTAAATTACCCATGAGAAAGCTCCAATTCCCTCCTCTGCCACAGACAGAACAGGCTGCTCCCGGGTCCCTCTCTTAGACAGGTTCTGGGCAAGCATGTTAGCTACCTTCTGACTGTCTAATTGTGAAGCAAATTTGCACAAAGTGTTCCTTAGAAGAAGCATCTTTTGCTGATCCTTGTATTTTTTTCAGCTGTTTTGTTTTCAGGAATATGAATGCTTTTTCACTGTAGAGCTTTCTCAGGTATTGCTCTCTGCCAGGGACTTCTGTGCCTGATTCCAGGGAGAAAAGGCAATTACATCATAATTTCTGAGAAGAGTTACTGATTTTCCCTTTGCTCCTGCCCAGTCCTTCTGAGTAAGCTAAGCATGTTTCTGGCACATCCCGATGACTAATATAAGAAAAGACATTCCGTCTTGGAAGAGGTATTTCTCTGCCTTGACACACAATACTACAACCTATACAGCTGCCAGGCAAATGCCAGGTGGGCAGCCTCAGACTCAGCTTGGTGCATGGTTTTGGTGATGACCCTGTATGTATTAGGCTGGACCAAGCTGGGATCTTTGCCAGCTCCTCCAAAGCACAGGATCTAAAGCAAAATGTCCAATTTATGCCTTCATTTTATTTCTACCTCCACTTATTCTGCTAGGGACATGCAGATGACAGAGAATAATTCACCGTAATTCAAATAATAGTGCTCGACTGTTCAACAGTATGTCCAGTCCCATATGCTACTGTCCACAGATTTTCTCTCATTCGGCCTTACACTTCTAACCCTACTGACTTAGTGTGGGCCCAACTCCACTGCAGTAACTCCTTGGAGTGATTCCTGTATTGCAACACTTTGCCTGTAGCTATTCTCAACAGCTCTGACATGACAGACAAGATTAATTACCTGTGCCTATAGGAGCAAGAATAGCTCTTACACCTTTGTGGAACCTGGGACTGAGCTGGTTTCTCCCTCTCAGCTGATGGCTATCACAGAAGACTCTCTGTCCACATACAGTACACAAACACTTTGACATTTGCCTACTTTATGACACATCAGTGGACGGGCACCACCATCTAATAAACCAGATGCTTTTTGCATGGAGTTGGTCTGCAGACTGAAGATGAGATTCTCACACTTGTCATGAAGCACAAATTTGCCAGTGTGCCTGGATAGCCCTTAAGGCCTATGCCTGTGTGCTCACAAGTCAGAGGTACAGCCTGCAGCTGAGCAACCTATCTTACTGATAGCACAGCTGGATATGGTCATGACTTCATTGCTGACAGCTCATAGCTATAAGAATCCCCTCTTGTTTAAGAGCACTCTGGACTGAGCACTCAGCATCTCTGCTGTGACCCCAGATTGTCACCTTTGGAAGCTGATCTCTCAGAAAAGCATTCCATTGTTTCAGAGCAGAATTGTCCTCCTCCTTCAACAAACTCTGCCACACAGGTTGCTAAGAGAAGAGAAAAGCAAAATACAAATTGGTAAAATAAATACCTGTGGGGCTAATGAAAGCTGATGTCTTTTTTCCATTTTTGAATCCTACTTTTCAACTTTGAAATTCAAATTTAATAGCTCAAACTTACTGTCTTTGTTGTTTCTGGAGGTGTGTCTTTGTTTCATTGAATATCCCCTTTCCATTACGCTCACGTTTAAAGCTTCTCGCACAGAATACAATTTACCTTCTTGTGTAGCGTGAGATCAGAAGCCAGAGATTGTTTAGTAAACGATGGCTTAGGAGGTGTTCTGTTTTACATAAGCAATAGCCTAAAAGCAGCCAAACCAGAAGGGCAAAGAAAATGCAATCACTTCTAGGAAAAGGGAGCAGTCTCTCATTATCATTTATTTGTTGGAAATATGTATGGATTTTTTTAGGTATTAATAATAAACAGTTTTTCACGGGATCATTCTTCAGGTTGATAATATATCTTCCATATTTTGCTTAAAATCCAGCTCTCCCTATCTTGAGAGCACTGAGCTGATTTTATTGCCAGTTCTGAAAAGTGTTAACAGGAGTAAATCTCCCCTCAAATTACTGCTGTTGTTCCCTTGCCCTGAGCCAAATTCACTGCTAAGCACCTCTGACCACACAGCCCATATAAATGTACATAATAGAGGAAGTGCCTCACATTTGCTTATTCTCACAGAGTTAGGAAAAAAACCTCACAAAAACCTATGTTTTTGTAGTTTTTGATATATAAACATATATATTTGGCTATAGCTTACTTCTTCATACCTCATGCTAAATACTCAACGGAAAAACTAAAGTCAGATATGCAGATGCCAAAAAAAAGCATGTAACATCCAGAGAAAGAAAGAGGGAAACTACAGCCATTTGGTGGTGTCAGTTTTCATTGTGTATTACATTGTGGGAGAGCTTTTGAACTCTGGTATGGAGGAGCTTTATTAGAAACCCATTCTCCTCTGACCTCTGGAGGCCTAGTCTTATACATGAGCAAGCCAGGTGCCAAAAAGAAATGGGGAGACTCATATAGAAGTGTGTTTCTAAGGTTTGAGCCAAACACGGAGAACTACTGCAAGCAGGATTGCTACCAACAAATTTCAATATTCCTGCAAGAAATTAAAGATGTTTCTTACATTTTTTCTATCTCCTATATTAATTTTCCCTATTTTATTTTTCACTTTAACATCTCCCTTGTTTTTGCAATTTCTGTGATCTACTGTTCCTTCCTTCATCTTTTGCTCTTCTGATGTCACCTATTTCTCCTTCCTAATTCTTGTCTCATTATAGACCTTCCCTGTGTCCTGTTTTCCTCTTCTCCTTATTTACCTCCTTGTTCCCTCTGACTAAGGAGAGTGGCATAAATTAATGTAAAAACTTAACAATATAGCTATGATGAACTTCAGAGAAAAAAGTGAAGCAGCAAATGACTTTGTAGTAAGCATTCTTACAGAATTCCAGCTCAACAAAAGTGCTACCACTTATGTATCTGGAGAGCTGGGAGTTTAATTTCGTTTTCAGTGCTGCACTTTACTTAGTCTTTGCTGATAGACTGACAAAGCAACCTGGTTGAAAATGAAATGATTTCAACAACTGTGAAATACTGCATGACATAACGGCCAACATAAAGCCATCATTCTCCGTGTTTACATCGGTACTGATTCCTAACAGCATGCTGTTAGCTCAGCACAAAGCTCTGCTGCTCTGAAACAATTCAGGTACAAGGACAACTCTTTTACTGCCAATCATGCTCTGTCCCTATAAAGAATTATTATATCAATCTAAACTGGCATGTAAGTTAATGCTCACCCCTCAGCAGCTTAAATTTACATTGCAACCCACAGACTTATTCATCTCCCACTGCTGAGAATCATAACCCTATGATCACTACATGCACATCCACACTATCCAAGAATCAATGCCTGCTACAGCATTATACGTATTATCAAATCCAGTTGCTTGTCAATTAACCCAGTACAACATCTGCATGAAGGATTTAAATAAGGAGCATCATATTATGCTGTGTGATCGATAAAGTGAAAATGCAGGCACTGACAAGGCTTACCATTTGGCCTGATACCACAGCATCCATCTCTCTGAATGGAAGTTATTTATGCTCCCACTGAATTATGGCTTGTATTCAAATATTGGCAAAGATGCAATGTATAAAAAGTGTAACATCTACAGTATGCTGTGGTTGGCTACAGCTCTTGGGAATCTCTTAAAAGAGTAATTTCTCCTTCAGAAGCACAGCTCTCAGTCCAGGACTTAGGAGCGGATCCTTTTAATCTCAGACAAAAAGGTGCTACTGAAAAAAATTACCAGAGAGCAGATGTGTTCTTCAGCACACACATGTACAGTGGAAAGAACACCTTTCATAGTGCTGGCTAAACAGAAACTTCATTAATTAGAAAGAATCCTGACTTCCATAAAGTAAAACAAGGTTCAGCCTTTTTCTCCATCAGGAAAAGCAAATGAGCTGATGAGGATAATGAAATGCATAACATTGACAAATGAGTTCACCCTGGACCCTGGAAGAGAATTAAGCTCCTTTATAACTTAAAATAACAAAACTGCCCTCAGTACAGTGAGATGTCCCACATACAATCAGTATGAGCACATGGAACAACCGTCCTCCCAGTTAATTTGGCAGCAGTGGCACTGGCTTCTCAAGTTGGAAAGATATCTCCTGCTCTTGAACAAACTGGTGATCTGCAAGTTGTGAGTGAGAAAAAAAGAAATCTATCCTGTTGAAGGGCTGCAAGCAAGTGATATAAAGTATGTTAAAAGGGTTCCTGTTACGTTTAACTCAAAATTTAGGCTCTGTGTCAAATAACTTCTTACCAACTTGTGATAGAAGTGTTTCCATTAAGAAATATTCCAGTGGAAATAATTTGGTTATAGACAGATAAACTTCAGCAGTACCTGTGGAACAAACCTGTGTCATGGTGCTGCTACAGAAGCCAGGTGTGATGCACATTAGAGGAAAGAGGCTGTCTAGTGTCCATTGCTCAACTCAAAAGAAACTCAGAAAACGAACTGGGTGGAGACCTAGCATTTGGGAAATGTGTACCTACACAGGCATTGTAAAAAACACTCTACTGCTGAACCTAGTGTTATTTCATTCTACAGGCTGACTATAGATATCAGTGCCCACATCCACTGCCACTGCAGGCAGTGGAAGCTCTTCCATTGAGTTTAATACCACAAACTATAAAGTTCCATAAAATTTTTTCCTTCTACCTCACTTTCTCCCACAAAATAATTTTTGGCTCATGAAATTTTTACTCCCGCTCTTCTGAGTGCATTATTTCGAACTCTTGATACTTCACATGTGAATGCCCTATAACATAACCCCTATCAAAACATACAGAGACAATTTCAAGTCATTCCTGAACATTATGAAAATTCATGAGCGCCCTAAATTTGAGAACTTGGCTTGGTACAGCAGGACAGCAAAGCAAAATGTTTGTTTCTTAACCTCCTAGGTCCACAGGTATATCCAAGTGAAATGTCTCTTAGGAATCTCATACCTTCAGGAAACAGGCAACCTAAAGACCAAAGTGCTTTTTTTGGTTGTGCTTTAGCAAGTGAGAACACAACTGAGATTTTGGATTTATAAAGATTTGGCTGATTTAATGGCACAGGGCCTTTCTGAAACAGAAGTTAAAATGACCTCTCCCTTTTGTTCAATTCTTATATTAGTTCACAGCACTACATGTAGTCCTGCACTCTTGTTTAGAGCTCAGATGGTTTTGTACACACTAAGGATGTATTTTATTGAATATCAACTTACATGTTTTGCAGTATACTTATTCCTGGAGTAGATGTAGCCTCTGAGAAACGAGGCTGCCATGGAAAACTGGAAGACTCACAAGGACTGTAGGCTGCATCTTTGAAAAGTGTTGCCATGGTTGCAATGGAACGAACCGACTTCCTCTGGTTCTGCCACAGAACCTGGAGCCCTTGATGAGGTGGATTGTGCAACTGGCCAATCAAAGGGACATAAGGGTGTGGGAAACAGGACTATAACCACAGAGAGATTCAGGAGTCAATGGACAGCTGCCCCAAACTATGGTGCTGGCAATGCAGCCCCTTGAGAAAGGATGACCTCTCCTCTCAAACCATGTGGCAAATATCTTCTCATAGGTGAAGAGTACTTGTATGAGTGTGTGTGTGTAGGTGGTGTTAGCTTAACCATGGCAAGGTCAGGAGTCAAAACTGTTAAGTGACAGATGAATGTTCTCATGGCAAAATGTAGTAAAGGAAAATTTGCTTAAGTGGTACGGAAAGATATAAGAGGGTGTTTGTCAATGATGGAAAATAAGTCAAAGTAATCTTTCTATTCTGTATGAGTAGGTCTGAGAAAAAAAGAGACTGAAAAACTCCTGAATATCTCTCCCATGGCAAACTATGAAAAGGTATGGCATACTGTACACATCTAGAGAAAATGGCATCTCTCTTGTAGTACAACACAGCTTTCTACTCAGATACTAGCCTGTAAAAATCATAAATGACTTATTTTTACAGAAATCATCCAGACAAAAACATACACTCAGCTGCCAAAACTACAGTCCCTCAAAGCAAGGGGGGATAAGAATAAATACACACCTTGGTTTTGCAGAGAGAACCACCATGACTCTGTAAGTGTAATAGTGCAAGCAGTAGGTAATAATGCTTGTTTATCTCACCTTAAAATATAGTGGAGAGATCAGAGCAGAGGAACAGGTGGCTGTGTAAGCTGCACAAGTCTTTTTATCTGTGTCTTATATTAAGTATTGCCAGGCTATAAAGAATCAGGGACACAAGTATCAAGAGAGCAAAAATAAAGCAATACCAATGATGGTCATAATAACACATTTATGTTTCCTTTCCTTTTGGTTCAGAGCTGCTACAGAACACAACATAAGTTTCTGCTGAAATCAGAGGACCAGAAATGGATGCTTTCCTTTTAGATGAAAGCCAGAATTCTTACTTGACTTGCATAACTGGAACTTTACAGAATTTCTGCCACAGAACATCAGTTCACCAACAATCATGACAGCTGACAACACTGTATAACAAAAACTACATTTAGGAAACAAGGAGAAATTGCGCACTGGTGTAAATCACAGCTACACCTTGTTCAAAAAGAGCCACATGCTCAATGTCAAAAATGGGCAGAACTCCAAGTAAGATGTGTACTTGTCAATTAGTGGATGAAATTTAATCTGTAAGGGAAGAAACATATTGCACATGGGAGAAGAGAGCTCAGGGAGGGGTAATATCCAGACACAAAAAAATATCTCCCATTTCATTGAAATCCCCAGAGGTAATGGCGAGTGATAGTGGTGACTATCGATGGACAGCTTTTGGCTGGCTCTTGTGAAATGATGTTGGCAGAACATACCCAGGTCTTACCTCTGCTGAACTGACAGGCTGGCTTGTGCAGGATCCCAGCCTGAGCAGGCTCAGGCGAGTTTCATGGCATTTAGGGGAACATTTGTGTGCACTTTAGGAAAGGAGCTCAAGGCTGCCAAGAGCAGGCACTGCCTCAGCCCCCACTCCTGAGTGAGGATCTGTGGGATATCCAAAGTAGGGGGCCATGGGGTACCATGGCTCTTGGTACCCAGCACTCCTGAGGCAGCACAGCCTGGGCCCAGGCCGACCTGTTCATCTAGAGAAAACTGAGAGGGGACCACATTAATGTGTAAAAATACCTAAAGGTGTGTGTGGGGGGGAAGTGTCCAAGAAACTGGAAAGGAGTTCTTGTTGTTGGTGCTAACCATTAGGACATAAGGAACAATGGGCAGAATCTGATGAACAGAAGTTCCACATGAATGTGAGGGAACTTCGTTTCTGTGTGGGTGATGGTGCACTGGAACAGATTGCCCAGAGAGATGTGGAGTCTCCTTCACTGGAGATATTCAAGAATCATCTGAACACAATCCTATGTCCTGTGCTCCAGGATGACCCAGCTTAGGCATGGAGGCTGGAGCAGATGACCCACTGTGGTCCCTTCCCAACCTTACCTATTATGTGATTCTGTGATCCTTTACGCAGCACAAAATTTGATTTCCCTGTTCCTGTTTTACACCTCTTTGGCCATTTGTACCAAACCGACACAGATATTTTACCTCAGAGGTGCTGAAGATAGGTGAAGTGAGGGGCCACGGCCTGCCGGGGAGGGTGCGGGAGCCCCGTGACGGTATCGGCTGGAGAGGCCGCAGCTCCGACCCAGCCGTGACTTTCAGAAGTTGGACCCGGCGATGGGACCCTACGAGCCGCCTTGACCCCACAGGGGAGCGCTCCCGGCTGAACCTACACCTCCCCCGACGCCAGCGAGGCAGCCGAAGGTGAGCCCTCACGCCCCCCCCCCTCCCCTCCCCTCCGCTCCGGAGCTCCAGGCCGGGTTTTGCGTGCGGCCGCACCCCGGCGGCCGGGGCCGCGCTCCCCGCGGCGGAACGAACGAAGCGCGGCTGGGGCGCGGCGGTGCCTGCGCCGGGCCGGGCTCAGGAGGGGGCAGGGAGCGCCCAGCGGGAGCCGGGGCATGGGGACGGTGTCCTGGGCCCGCGTCCCCCGCGGGAGAGAGCAGCATTCCGGGGTCGGAGCCGACTCCCCGCGCTGGGCCCGGGGCTGTTCCGCCCCTCCCGCCGCTGCTGGCGGCCGCGGGGCGCGGGCGCTCAGGCTCCTGGCGGCTCAGGCTCCTGGCGGCTCAGGCTCCTGGCGGCTCAGGCTCCTGGCGGCTCAGGCTCCTGGCGGAGCGACCCGCAGCCGCTCCCGGGTCCCGCTGGCTGTTCCCGCATATTGTTTCCCTGAGAAGTGCCGGGAGGCGGGGGGGCGGGAAGGGGGATCTGCCTGCAGTTGCTCCACGTGCATCAATAGTTGTCAGTAACATCAAACTGACGTCATCCTCGGGTAAAAAGATCTCTCTTTTGTTCTCGTTCCCTCCCACCACTTCTTCCCCCCCAGCCCCCCTCCCCCCCCCCCCGTTTAAAAAATCAAAAGCCAGAAGAACATTTGCAAAAAATAAAAATAATAAGAACTCCTCTCCCCCACGTTAATTGCAATGCAAAGGGAGATGTTGCATTACGGATCCTGCCTGGGCTGTGCTGGGCTCTAATGAATGCGCCGAGCCTTTGATCTGGGTGAGTCAGTTGGGTTCAGTTGTGCCGGAAGGTTAGTTGCACATCCTGGCTGATCTGAAATTCGATCAGCAGAGGGGGCAAAGAAAAAGAAAAGCATTTTAATGGGAATCAATAGAGGATCACAGGGTCCTGGAAGGAAATAGGTGTTGATTAAAGATGTGTGGGTTTTGTTAGCGTTTTTCTTTTCTTTTTTTTTTCTTCTTTTTTCTTTTTTTTCTTTTTTTTTTTTTTTTCCCATGCACACGACTTGTTTAAAAATAAATAAACACCAAAAGCAGCCCGGCAGAAACGAGGGAGGGCAGGCTGGAAAACAGCTTTCCCAATCACCCGTGTGTTTGTGTTCCAGGGAGGCAGTCAGCAGACCGGGAGTTTGTGCAATGCTTCAAGCTACAGCGCGCAAATTTAAAGCAGTAGGCTCCAAAGGATAGCTCCGGTTCTCACTGCACTGCATTTCTGTGCCTGAGCTGTTTACTAGTGCATTATTAAATAAGCCCAAAACACTCGCCCCTCTCCCCCCAAGCCAACTTGTTTTTTCTCCCTCCCACTTCACCTCCCCCCCTTTCCTGCCTGCTGCCGAGCCACAGGGATTCGAGAGACTCGACATGAAGGTGCAGACCTGTTTAGTTGCAGTCACAGGTTTCAAAGCTAAACTTTCTAGGCACGTTTCCACTGTTTAGGAAATACTGAGCTGGAAGGTTCTGTATATGTTGCCTGACTTTATGTGAAAAAGAGGGAATTACAGTTGTGTTGAACATTTTTTCCCTCAGAAGGGGGTGAGTCAACTTCCTACACAAAGGCTTGAATCACCCACCCTGCGCATTGCAATAAAATCTAGACTCTCTTCCATTCATGTGCTCGTGTACACATGCACGTGCAAAAATGGGGATTGCAATTGAAGAGCTGGGAGAAACTGCTGCTGAAAGGCTGAACATCCCTGGCATGATTATATGCTGGCTGTCATCATAGAAACAGGGCATTGCTGCACCATGGTGGTCATGTTTTTATCCACATGGGAAACCTTCTGATCAGTTCAAGTTTCTTGTTGAGTTGCCATTTCTTCTGGTTTTGCGTTCTGGCATGGCTCTCCCTACCTGCTGCTAAAGATTTCCACTTAATTCACAACTGTTGCTGTTAATGGCTGTTGCAGTGGTGTGTCCAAGTCACATGTAGAGCATGCATTTATGCAGGAACTCATTAACAGGCAGCTTTTCAAATGGAGACACTGAGTAGGAGAAAGGACCTCCCAGATGTAAGGCCAAAGAGGTTTCTGCCTTCCAGGTAATCATAGGCCATGCTGTCACACCATGGTGGTGTTTGAACATCCTTATCAACAGCTGAATTGTGGTTGCAGTGACAATTTCCATTCTGAGTAAGAAGTAGAAAACACTTGTTCTACATTTATAGGTTTTGCCCAGTGTTTGTTTAAACTAAAAATGTTTCGGGACACATTTTTGGATTCTGGCAAATATTCATCATAATTTGCCTCCAATTTTTATATATGTATATTATATATATATATATCTCTATTATATATTTATATATTAGTCAATGTTTATGTCAGTAATCTTTGAAGAAAATTGTTTCAAATTTCTTTGAGAAGAAAGGCAGTGTTAGATAACGTGACCACATGACCAGATATATATATATTTTTAATAGTATGAGGATTTCTTCTCCTATGAGATTTAATTCATTTATTTTAAAATTATGCTGACAATGATAATAAATTCTCTATTTGCTGCAAGACAAAATGCAATAGAAAATGGGGTATGACAAATGCCATTGTCACTCACTATCCTGTGAACACATGGAAGACAATGGAAGGTCAACCACCTACATAAGGTATATACCTCTTCTAGGTTTGTGCTTGTGGAAGGTACCAGATTAACAGCCTAAGAGAATGAAGGGCTTCTTTTATTGTCAGAACTGGTACAATAATGGGATCTTTCCCACACCTTACTTTACTCGTCACTGCCTCAAACCATTTTTTTGGAATAGACCACAATTACACCCAGAACCTGCAGAGACTTGTGTTCTTAAATTTATTTGTAGAGCTAAGTCATTAGTGCTAAGAGGCTGTGGAGACCTGAGAGGCTGTGGAGGCTGAGCTATCTGCTGAGAATGCTAAGAAAGTTGTGAATTATTCAATCTTTATGTGAATACTTGTGAAATACCACTGGAACATTTCATATAAGCCAACATTCAGCAGATTACCTGCATCCTTTCTGGCCTAGATTTGATCTATGAATGAATGGCTCTCAAGCCCTTAAAAATGCCCTGGGCAATCCTGTTCTATTATCTCCACCATTGTTTTTCCATCCAGATACCAGAGGGATGAGCACAATCAGCAGAGAAAATGAAAATCAAATTGCCTACCAAGAGCTGACCATATGGGGCAGCTGGTTGCTGCTTCCCAACCCCCTGCCTGATGTCTCTTCCCTGCCTCCAATGATCTGCTACTGAGTGCTAGTCAGTCCCCGTCACCCCTTCCAAATCTGTTTTTATGCTGCAGACAAGCAAATTTCCTCGGGTTTTGTATTTTCTGTGAATGTATCCTCTTTTCCCTCCACTTTTCTTGTTTCTCTGCAGACTAAAACTGTTTGGTGTGCTCTGTTCCCCACCCCCCCCCGCCTACTTCTGCTCCTTTGAATATGAACACTGGGCCTAGAAATAAGGAAAGGAGGCCAAGAGGAAAATGTGTCTCACTGAAACTTGCCAGATATCCAAGTTGCATGTGGAGAGACGGAGTTTCAGCTCATGTGTCTGGCTCGGACAGCAGCATAGACCATTAAACATCCTGTTGTCTGTCTTGCACTGTCCCAACAGCACAACTCCTCACACTGATACCTGGAGGGGCTGGGGGGGAAGGGAGGGGTTGGAGTAGTTGGGGTTACTGCCATGTTGAGCTGAGATAGATTTGGTGGGTTATTGGTGATTTCTGTGCCCAGGGAGGCATTTCATTCTACACCATAAGAATGAGGACACTGGGAGGAGGAGAGGTGTCTGCAATCAAATGCTATCACCTGTCATGTAGAGGAGCACAGTGCAGGTTTCCTCCTGCTAGCTTGTCCCCTTAGGGTCTCTGGCCCTTGATTTCTGCAGGCTTCTACAACAGTGATTGGTGCAAAGTTGTTGTTGTTATTGTTATTATTGTTATTATTATTATTATTATTATTATTATTATTATTATTATTATTATTATTATCTTGTTGCTTCATGGCAGTTCACATAGCCCAGAAAAAACTGGATCCAACTGGATCCCACTGTGCTTGGCACAGTGTAAACTGTGGTACTGTGTCCTGCCACCCGAGGAATTGGCAGTCTAAATAGGCATGGCCAACAAGGTGAGACAGAGGCATACAGGAAAAAACCCCAACCAGCTACCAAAAAAATATCCCCACGTGTTGACTTACAGGCTGACTGTTTTTTGACAGTTCCAAAATAGATACAGTTTAAAATACCTGTGTTGCTAGATAAAAACACTCTCCTCCCCCAGGCAGATTAACAAAAATTAACAGAAAAAGTGCCGAGGTGTGTCTGCCACAGTACCTTAACACATTTCTCTGTGCTTCATTGTTCTCAGTCTTTGTTCTCAGACCGTGGAGCACACAGATTGTGTAATACCTCTATTCTGGGACACCTAGGTTAGCACAGTTACTCTCAGCGGGGTGAAGGAGGAACTCTGCGGTAGCTTTAGCTGAAAGTGTTTTACTTCTTGTGGTTTGTGTCCTGACTTTCCGTCATCTTGAGAACTTGAGGACATGTATGCATTTATCAGTCTCGCAGTTTTGAAAATGCAAGTGTCCTAAATGTTAATAATCTTTTTTTATGCATGTGTTGGATCTGTAATTTATTTTGCACAATAGAGATATTTTTACAGCACTTGCTATACAAGCACCACCTCATTCTACTGACTATGGATAGGAGATAGATGATAGCAGCATGTGCTTCCATGCAAAAAAAGAAGAAAAAAAATAAACCTGCTATTACATTAATAGCATCCTGTGACAGAGTCATAAAAAGTTTGTGCATTGGCTCAGTGCCTCTCTGCCTGGAGTGTCAAGGCTCCTGGTTTCTCCTGTGCTCTGGTGGGGAAGCCGTGGAGAGACAGAAGAGCAATTCCAGATTCTGTGCTGCGAATGCTTTCCTTTCGCACCGGCTGGCTACATCCATGCGTGCAGAGCTTCTGATTAGATCTGCTGTTTTGCCTATGGCAATCTTCACTGCAAACATCTTTCATCTATACATCATTTGAGCATCTATACATGATAAGATTGCCACCTTTTATTACAGTAAAAACAGGAGTTTTCTTCTCAATAAGCTTTGCTCCTTCCTCAGCTCTCCAACCACCCCTAGGGGAAGTGAGAAGGACAGGAAAACTTTGAAAAACCTTTCACCTCCTTGTTCTCCTTGGAAGAATGTGGGAAGACTTTTTGTAAAATCCAAGGTAGACATTTATAAAAGGGGACTTGCCAGGGTGTCATAAAAGTGGGAAACTTGGTAAAGTAGGTACATGTAAATACACAAAAATTACTTAACTGATAAATTCACATTTTTTTCTCTTCAAGGAAAATAATATCCATGTATTTCTTAGCTTACATCTCACTTTCAGTCTTTTTTTCCCCTGTTACTTTTAACACCAGGGTCTTGGAGCATTACAATGCATTTTAGCATTAAAATCTTCCTTTTTCACTGTGAATAGATTTGTACTGCAACTAGGCAAGTTCTAGTATATTACATGAGAATGAATAAAGATATTAGTGTACAGAAAATTGAAAAGAGAAAGGCAGTAGACATGAATAAGCAAATAAATAACTTAATCACTTTTTCCTTTGAATGTACAAAATATACTGAGGATCACATCACTAAAAACCACGTCTGCTGAAAAAGAAGTGGGTTTCGTGTAAAAACAGATCACGCATCTGTTTGTCTCTCAGTACTTTAAATAGTCAATGTATGCAGTCACTTTGCTTTTACTCTACAATTAGACTTTGGACTAGAGTACATGTTCTTATATACAGAAGTATATGTGATATGCATTTCCTTGAGAAATAATGCTGTATGTAGGAAATAAACTCTTAGGCCAGGTAGTTCAGCTTCTTATGAGTTCACAATTGGTCTCTATGGTTTTCCATTGAGCACTTTACCTGCTCAAGTTTCAAATGCTTTGTTTGGTGGGACTTCATCATTCATTCTTCATATGAAAATTACCTGCTAGACTAAATCATGTGGTTTCTGAGAAATTCTCTGATACTTTGTCCAAATTTTATTCTTCTTTACATTTAGCTGTACCCACTGCATGTTAGCATCTAAGAAATTCCTTTCCATTCTCTCTGTTCATCATTCATATTTCTACACAGTGGTTGTTTTGCCCTTGTGTCATGCTTTAACTTGACAGGCAGCTACACACCAGACAGCCGTTCACTCACTTCCCCTCTCCCAGCAGGATGGGGGAGACAATTTGAAAAAAAGTCCAAAGCTCAGGTTTAGATAAAGACAGTGTAATAGGACAGAAAAGGATGGGAAGATAATATTATTGTTAATAGTAGAATTAGAATATACAGGTGACGCACAATGTGGTTGCTCACTGCTCACTGACCAGTTCTGGAGCAGTGGCCCCAGCTATCTTTCCCCCTAGTTTATGTGCTGAGCATGACACCATATGGTTTGGAATATCCCTTCATCCAGTTGGGGTCAGCTGTCCTGGCTGCAACCCTTCCCAACTTCTTGTGCACCCCACCCTACTTACTTGCAGGCAGGGCAGCATGAGATGGAAAAGTCCTTTCCCACTGTTTGGCAACAACTGAAACACCACTGTGTTACCAGCATGATTGTCCTAAATCCAAAACACAGGACTACTCCAGGTGCTGGCAAGAAAATTAACTCTATCCCAACTAATACCAGGATAACTTGTTACCTAGATTAATAAATCAAGCCCCTTCCTTCCTTCCCTAATCAGTTGTGTTGCTCTTCTCTGAAGTCCTTTTCAGCATACTAGCATCCTTCTGTTATGGAGGTGCCTAGAAGTGGATGCAGTATTCTGCAGAAATCTTCCCAGATGCATAGACAATAAGTTTCCTCTTCTGACATTATTCTACTGCATTTGCAGCCCAAAATTGCATCGGTCTTTTAAAATGATATATCTCCTTGAGAACTCATATTCAATTTGTTGTTCACTGTCACACATAGGTATCTTGCCGTGCAGATGCTTTCCAGGTTTTGCTTTCTCATGGACTCTTCATATTTCTGATTATCTTTCCTCAGTATATTAGTCTACATTTTTCCACATTGAATCTCATTTTATTGCCTGTCTACATATCTAACCTTGTTAGTTTCCATTTATACTATTGCTATCCTCTCTGACATTTGCAAGCCTCCTGGTTTATTGTCATTTGTGAATTTCATTACTGTGCTATTTACCTCCTTTTCCAGGTCATTAATTGAGATATTAAATAAGAACATACCAAAAACACCCCTGCAGCAAACTGGCTCCATACCTCACCTCCCATCATTACCTGCTGCTTACACTCCTTCAACCACCTTTTCCATCCAGGTCACAGGACTCAGATTCAAGTCAATTTCAATTAGATTTTTCTAAGAGATTCATTTCAGTTTTTAAAGTGTTTATAGGATTTAGCTCCATGACCTTTTCTCCTTTTTCTTCATTGCACAGGTGGGACTGATTCTCTTTCCCCGTGTTTCCATAGATAGCAGTAATGAATTAGACAGTGATATGGAGGGGAGGGGAGGGGTGGGCATGAATGGCTGCCTTTGACTGATTAAACCAGAATGCAAAATTGTCCCTAGTCTTTGTATTTTCGTTTTTATTTATGCACTTTAAAGTTGTCATAATGTTCCTTTTTGTTGTATCCTGATAGGTGATATTTTGTTGCTTTTCTCACCCTTATGCTTGTAAAAAACCACTTGTATTTCCTTTATTTACTTGGTCATCTGTTAAGCACTTTATTTTATGATGATGTGCTCCTTTTTTCTCTGCAGACTTCATGTAGCTTTGAACATCAGAAACTGGCTGTGTCTCTATTATGTAGATAAAATAAACCCTGTGAAACAGTTAATTTTTATTTTCATTATTTTTATGATGAAAGATCACAGAGTACAGAGTGTTCTTAAAACTGCTTCTAAAGTAATTTTTTCCTCACCTCTCCTTCAAGAAGCATGACTGAATGCCCACTGGAGTGGGAAGAGAGTCACTGACTTCAGTGAGCTTGGGGTCAGTTCCTTAAACCCCCTGCACTCTCCTGGTGCAGTGCAACACTGAGATAGAGAGGAGGCTGACCGAACTACTTCTGAGGTGTTTTCCATGTGTACTGCATCTGGTGTGATCTCCCTGGCAGCCATGTTCCCAGGTGCTGCTCTGTATTTCATTGGAGCAGCTGGCCAAAACAGATGTGTGTACCAACAAGTGATTTGGAGAAGCAGCTTTTTGCTGTTATTTAAGGATTGGTGTCAAAACTGTGCAGCCGTAGTAATATTCTAAAAGCTGCATGGTTCAGTAATGCCATTGTGAATTTATCACTTACTGATTGCCTGTAAACAACATTTAATGGTCAGACAGGTTTTGGCAGCAAGGGTTGTTGAGAGGAGGGAAGTGCAAGAGGCAGGAATAATGAGAAATCCTGTGAAAAATGTTCTCCCTCTTGTTTCTTTCCCTGGATCTGCTTTTTGTCTGATGAACAATGGAGAAATTAGCCACAGAAAAGAATGCTTCACATAGAGACAAGGCACCCTAAAAATCCCAGCACCTCCTGAGGTTTTTCCAAATTCCACTACCATCTTTCCAGTTTTCTCACTGCTTCTGCATTTCCTTCCTTTTCTGTTCTTAACCACTCCTTGTCCCTTTGCTTTTATTGCCATGATCCTGCAGTGTCCTTATATCAGAAGAAAGCTTTCTGCAACCAGCTTTTAGTAAAGGTAGCCTCTGATTCCAAAAATTATATTTTGAATTAACAGAAGAGTAAGTATGAGTCCACAGTTAGGGCCATAACTTGACAGAAAAGCAAGTTATACTTGGAAAAATTATTCTGGGACTGTCTGTGGAGTTAGGCATATCTAAATATCTTGGAGAAGATATTTCTTGTCTTGGAAGAGGCAAAATTCCGTTACTCCTGTTTGCTTTGGAGATGTTGAATTTTCTGAAATTTGTCTCAGTCACCTTCATTAATAGAAGAGGCAAATCTGTGACTTACCTTTTATCAATTGGTATGAAAAGATCCATAATGACACTGGACAATTACAGTTTTGAGGGAAGGAAGCTATGAGGTCTAGTAACATATATATGATGTGTGCTGATTTCTGTTTTTTTCTATATGTATAAGACCCTGATCTTAAAGAATGCACTTGTCACAGTTTCCCCATCTGAAAACTCAGATAACCATACTCTCTCTCTCTCCAGGACTATGGCAGACCTAGAGCTAGGCAGATATTTCTGTGGAAATAAATAAGACTGCCATTATTCTTGTTGAATGCCTTTGAACACTGTCTATCTTTCATAATTCTGTCAGTGGCATCTGATTTAACAGCTGCTGAGTGTCCACTGCTTCTGTTGAGTTCAGCTGGAGCTGAGGGGCTGAGCACCGATCTAATTCACAACCAGGCAGTGGAAAGGCATCCAAAATGCTTTTTCTGCTGCGCTGCTCCACAGGCGTACATTATGCAGTCCAACATTTTTTCTCCTCAGCTTTTTAAAAGCTAGTAACTGTACAAGCTCTAAACAAAAATGTGGAGTGTGGTCCTTTAAAATGTTTGTTGCAAAGCATTTTTCTTTTTTTGTTAAACTAAACGCCTGTATTTTGGGTGAGATGTGGAATAATGTTAGAGTCCAATGGGAGGATAGCTCGAGGTAGGAAGGGGTGAAAGCGATAGCTTGGTCACTGAGTGGTAAATCTCTACTAATCTTCAAAGCAAGATACAACTCAGGATTTTTCTTCTGTTTCTTTCCAAGCGAAGGCCGTTGTGTTTCCATCCTTGGCTTTGTCAGCAGTGATAGCCCTTTTTTCCAGCATTGATTGTTGACTTCCCCTGACACCATATCACAACCCATTAGTGCTGAAAACTGACAAGCCCAGCTGCAACAGCAAAATGGCAAGTTTAAAAGAAAATATACAAGGGACAGGCACAGAATGCTATTAGTATGAAAAAGTAGTTGTTTTTTGTCTTACCTCTGTAAAGGTCAAGAATGCAAACATTTTTTCTATTGCTAACAACAACTTGTGTATATTTTGAACTAACAAAGCCATTCTCTCTCTCTCTCTGTTTTTGTGGATTTTTTTTTAAATTCAAGCTGTATGTGGGTTTTACAAAAGCAACCATGTTGAGGTGAGTGAAAAAGATTCCTTCCTTTAGGAAGCTCACAGGGAGTGTTGTGCTTATACATATGTATGGGTATGAGGCTTTTTGTAAGGCAGAGACATTTCAGAGAAATTAATGGCTCAGCAGTTTTTGGGTACTGCGATCCTATCATCAAACTTTTGTGTTGTCTGAAAAGTAGGATTTCTTTTTTCTTTTTTCCTCTTTCTTTCTTTCTTTCTTTCTTTCTTTCTTTCTTTCTTTCTTTCTTTCTTTCTTTCTTTCTTTTTCTTTCTTTCTTTCTTTCTTTCTTTCTTTCTTTCTTTCTCTTTCTTTCTTTCTTTCTTTCTTTCTTTCTTTCTTTCTTTCTTTCTTTCTTTCTTTCTTTCTTTCTTTCTTTCTCTCTCTCTCTCTCTCTCTCTCTTTCCCTCTCTCTTTCCCTCTCTCTTTCCCTCTCTCTTTCCCTCTTTCTCTCTTGTCTCTTTCTTTCTCTTTGCTTCTGGAATTGTATGGTGGTGTCAGCACTCTGGACGGTAGAGTAACAGTAATGGCAAAAGTTCCTTCTGATTGTACAGGTGATTTCCTGGGGGAAGAAAGCAACAGCCTTCATTGTCCCAATGCTGTGTACTTAGAGAGATAATGGGGCTTGAGCAAGGGCAAGTAACTCTTCAAAACCTTAGTGCCAAGGTCCCCATTTGATACCAGTTGAAACCTTAGTGCCAAGGTCCCCTGGGCTTTGACAGAGCAAAGTGTACACTGTTTGCTCTGTCAAAGCCCAGGGGAGACTGGAACACAAGCAGAACCCAACAGCTCTCTTGGCACCCAAATTTGTTGCAAATGATTATTTAACAGTGGCAGCAAAGGGGCTGTGGTGGAAAGCAGTGGTGGAAAACTGGTGAAATACATTAAAATTTTTTGTCATTTGAGGAACAGCCTAGAGAGGTGGGTTTGTTCAGTCTCAACAGGAGGAGGCTCATGGAGACCTCATCACTCTCTATGACTTCCTGAAAGGAGGTTGTAGCCAGATACGAGTTGTTCTCTCCTGATGTGCCTGCAGTGAGAGGACTGGAGGAGATGGCCTTAAACTGAGGCAGGGGAGATTCAGATTAGATATTAGACAAATTTTTTCACCATTAGGGTGATCAGGGATTGGAATAGGTTGCCCAGGGAAGTGGTAGAGTCACCATCCATAGAAGTATTCACGAGGCATCTGGATCTGGTGCTGGATGATATGGTCTAGGGGTTGCAGTGGAAGTGCTGGGTGATTGGCTGGACTGGGAGAACTTGAAGGTCTCTTCCAACCTTGATCATTCTATGATTCTATGAAAATAATTAAAACCAAACCAAACCAACCAACCAACCAACCAAACAAACAAAAAAAACCAAAAACCAAAACCCAACCAAACAAAAAAACCCCAAACATGAAGACTAAAAGTCAAATTAAGTAAAAAACCCAAAATTTATTTGGAATCCTGTAGAGCAGTGAGGATATAAAAGAACTTGGGTTAACAAGGTAATGAATTTCTTTTTGAACAGGTGGGATTATTAAGACTTGGTTTTGCAAATTGATAGCTATGGACACAAAGGACATTAATCTCAAGTAATCTATTTAGATAATTCTGTTATCACAAACATGAGTTTTTTCAAACTTGTACCTATGGGCATTCCTGTGGCAGTAGCTGCTTGATCCCACATTTTGCTGGAATGTTGCAAAGCAATGATTTCTTCCCCAAAGTGCTTGCAGTGAAAAAGCCCTACTCATCAAATAAAGGGAATTATACTCAATTTTATTTTGGAAAGCTAAGTCTTACAAACCAAGTCACCTATCCAAGGTTATACTGTGCACCTCTCCTGAAGACTGACTGCTATGTGCTGAGGTATGGATTTACAAGGTCCAGCCTATTCTGTTAGATTTCTGGGTGATTCTTCAAGCATGTATTAAAATGCTCTTGTACGATGTAGCTCAAAGTGAAGCGTGTGGGTAGAGAGTGACCACATCAGAACATACAATTAAGGCAGAGTAGCTAAAAGTGAGTTAGTTGATATCCTGCTTTCTTATCTTCTTTCTCATTTATTTAAGCCTTGGATTAGTGACTGAGGATGAGCTGAGCTTCATTCCTTCTTTTTTCATTGCTAGAGAACTAGGCTGCATTTGAGGCTTCCTTGTTTTTCCTTTGTGAAGGAAAGATTGTGCTTGCTTGACCAATCCAAGAACTTAATGAAGATCTCAGACATGATCATGAAATTTTGTTTTAATGCATTGGGATTTAGGTCTAGTTTATCCTTGCATGTTAGCTACAGTTTTAATTGTGGATCAGATTCCAGAGGGATGCTTACCAACATTTGTTTTTATGTTGGGCCAGGTAATACAAAATGATCTTATGCTGAATATGAATTTATAGTCATGAGGGAGCTTTATTATAGCAGTCCTACTCTAGTAAATCATAGGTAGCCTTCTCCAAATAGCCAAAATTTTTGTAAATGCTCAAGTATCCAAAAATCTGACTTTGTCCTTATTTATACTGTAGCCAGGACAGCTGTAATAAATCAGGCTTCAAACGTCCTTGGAGTAGTTACCTCTCACAAAGAAAGAAAAAAGGATAACTTCAAGTAGTAAAAACAGGGGAAGATAGATGAAGGCATGATTACACTGAGTTAGTACTTGCCTGCTTAATGCACCTAACTAATCCAGTTGTCTGGGTCTGACTACAGAGCCTGCTGCTAATTTTGTTCAGTATGAAGACCAAAGTTTACTTTGTGACTTTGGACATAAAAGACCTAATTTCTGAGATTTTATATTAATACTCAGTCATCCCTTGTCAACTTTACAAAGCCAAAATGGGTCTAGTGGCAGAAAAGCATGGAAGGAGGACTTCCCATAATTAGGGTTAGGCTGAAAGGCATTTCTTTGTGTTATTCAAGTCTCTGTATTTTCACTGAAGTTCATGTCTCAGTGAGTCAGTCCAAAAACAGTATTTAGTGAGATTTCATCTGTTTATTAGTTTAAACTGTTGTAAACTGAGATTTCATCTGTTCATTAGTTTAAACTGTTGTTAACCATGTCTACCATGGTTAACTTTAATAAAAATAAGAGACAAAGCCAGACAAAATGGAGAATAAATTAATGCTTACATGTAAACTAATGTTTCTAGAAGAGTATCTGCGATGGTTGGTTTTGGATTGGTCTTGACTATAACTGTGGATGGCACTGAGACCTGGATGTAGAGGCAGAGTTGATGTGTTTACAGGCAAATAGGTTAAGTGCAGGTGAAACTTGACTTGTGCAGTGCTGGCTCCCTCATCTTCTGGGCATCTCAGTGAAAAGCCTGCCATGCAGTTTGCCAGCTGTTGATAACCCTGAGCAGTCTCAGTCAGCCGTACTCCACTTTGACAGGTATCTAAAATCTCAGTTATCTGAGCTGCTCTGTTCTGTGCACTCCTTTTGTGCCTTCTGAGATACCATGGGGGAGAGTAGCAGTGCAGACTAAGCCATCCACACTGTTTCAGATATTGAAAGGAAACTGGATATCATGGAAGTTGTTTCTAGAAGTGTACTGTTTCTCTTTAATCAGTCCTCCCAGTGCTAAAATAGACACTAAATGAGGAAACAAAATATCTGTGTTTGTGAAAAAGCATCTGGAACTCTGCTGTACCTAGTTTTTCTTAAGACTATTAATGAGGGCTATCACTTTAAACGGTGCTTAAAAACTCACCCTTTAGCTTTAATAAGATTTTTCAGAACTTCCTTGGGCAGCAAACACTTTAGGTGTAAGGCAAAACAATAAAAGGTGACAATTTATTTAGTTCAGTTTCAACTCTCCCGACCTCCTTTCCCGCAAATGCAGAGTGGGTAGCTCTCACCAACTAAACGTGTCTTT
This sequence comes from Agelaius tricolor, assembly GCF_023055355.1. Taxonomy (NCBI): domain Eukaryota; kingdom Metazoa; phylum Chordata; class Aves; order Passeriformes; family Icteridae; genus Agelaius; species Agelaius tricolor. Next base: position 54,616,590 of record NW_027269261.1, read on the forward strand.
TATTTGTTTTCAGTGCTGTCTGGGCAGAGGGGCCATGTGGGACATGCCTACCATTATGAGAGGGACTAAATTTGGAGGAAAAACAAGTCTTTCTGTTCTTTTAAGGAATTTTTCTCCTCCAGAAATTATCTGGAGTAATGGTAGCAGCCAGATGTAGTGGTAGCATAAAGGAGGGAAACTAGATTCCTGGAAAATCTTGCAAAGCAGTTAACATGCTGAATTCTTTGGACAATAGGTATAATCTCTCAGAATAAGCTGGACTCTAATTCAGGTACTGAATTAAGTGAATGTTTTGTAAAATCAGCTCAGCCTACTGAGCTTTATTGGAAACCTGTCTCTTATTTTGGTGTGTGAGATTTGAGCTCTTTTGGGACTCTGTCTCAGAATAACCTGAAAGACTCTAAGACCTGACTTCTTCAGTCTTTTCAGGGTTTTCAAGAATTTTGCTATGAAAAGTCTCCCTTGGAAATGCCTTCTTTTCTGCTTAGGATACAAATTTTTCCTCTTAATATCAGTGACATATACAAATGCACAGCAGAGGCTATATGTGAAGTTATTTTATCTCTGAAGGAGAAAGGCAGCTTACAGGTGCCATGGGGTGAGCAGCACCAGCTGATGTGCAAGGGAGTGAAGTCATGTCCCATTTCTGTTCCCTTTGAGAAGAGCAGCCCTTCAGGGTGCTTGCACTTCCTCACTGAGTGTGCCGAGCTGGCAGGCAATGACAGAATGGAAACATCTCAAGTAGCTTTTAGCTGTTATTTTGGTTGCAAGGAGTAGTTTGGTTGTGACAATTCAGAGCTCAGTAAAAACAGCTGATTTATTTGGCAACCCAGCTCCTGCATCTTGATGATACCCTAGAACATACTCATTGCCTGCAGAGATCTAGGATTCTTGTTTCCCTTCTCCTGTGAAGAACCAGGCTTTGGCCACTTTTGTACAAGACAGTTACTTTTGTAGCAGTGACCTGTGAGTTAGTTCTTCTATATCATGTTTGGGCAACTAAATAATTAGCCTTCTTCGGAAATTGCTGAGTCTACAACGGCTCCCAGTGAAGTGAAGAGAATTACAGACTACTCAGCAATCTGGAAAACGAGACCTATTACTTATTAAATATGGAGCTGGGAAGATAATTTATGCTGTTCATTTTTAAAATTTGAAGCTGCATAAACTACAGCTTAAATTAAGACTCTACACGTACAAAATCGCTAAAGGTCTGGTAAATGACAAGTAGTTCTTTCTATAAGTGATTATCAGTTGGTTACAATGTCCAGAAAGTTTGGGGTTTATTTTAATTCCTCCTAAAAATACTTACAATATACCCATTTGTGTACCTTTAATGTACCTTTGACCTTGTAGCCTGAAAGTATTGTTCTTTTGTTAATTTAATATCTCCAGAACATTATGTGTGGTCATGATATATTTGTGGAAGCGATTCTTTGGTTGAAATGTCTGCTGGCTTAAGTCAGCTGGGGCTGACTTCAATCCAGCACAAGAATCTCAGTTTGGGGACCCAAAGAATGGGGCACTGTAGTCTTGTGGACAGCTTAACCAGGCAGGGAGTGGAACCAGGTTCTCTGAATAGCCTTCCTTTGTCCACCATTATGAAATCAAAAAGCAAATCTTTTGAAAAACATCAGGCAGTAATTCCCCTGGGGCTTTCCTAAACTCATCCATCATGGGGAAAATCTAATTTTCCTTCTTTCTCTATTGTACTCCAAGAAGCCTTGTGACCAGTTAGGTCATTTTAGCTTTAAACATTAACTTCGATAAGACATTTTCAATTAGTAGAGTCTTTTCAAAAATTAGACCATAATCTTACACTCATGCCCTAGGAATTATGATGCATTCTTTTTGTTAAATGTTAATGATTTTTGAGTGAAAAGTATTTGTTTATGATACTACTCTTGAATAATAATAACTAGTAGTAATGTTGTAACAGATATTTTTTTAACGGTCTAGGAGGCTTCCACCAGAGAGTTGACTTGAAACTGTTTTACTCTGGTAAAGTTCACTTTTACCTGTATTTATATGTTATTAAAGTGTCAGGCCTAGTGTTTTGGTTAGGCTATATCCCAGTTACACCCAACCATTAAAATGTCTATTTATTAATTCACTAATTTCATGACTCCTTCCAAAACGTTCTACAAAGATATTTTGCCAACTCTGTTTACATAAATTCCCCATTGTACTTTGCATTTTTATTAAATAGAATTGGTGTTTGAAATAGCTTGTAAATTGACAGGATACAAATTAGTGGAAAAGCAGACATTAAAGAGTCAGTGATGTCTCTGGGTGAGCTTTGGAAAACATTCCATTTAGAACCAATTGTATGGATGTATAATTTATTTTTCTGCTTTCCCCTTCCTACATTTGTTATAACTAGGGAAATTTGCATGAAAATTGATTGTGGGTTTTTTTCAATGTTTACCTGTTTTGACTGTTTCTTTTATATGTGTCTGCTGTTTTAATGCTAGTCTTATGACATCACTGTTCATTGCTAGGGGACTGACAGTGATGTCACAGAAGTGATGGCTTGTAGGACTGAATGCTTCTTGAGACTGTGAGTGACTATAAAACCCTTTTTTCTCTTGGGCCACCAGTTTTTGCGAGTTGATGGCTGTCATTCTCCTGTGGAGTCAAAAGCCGTCATGTCATGGCCAGTGCTTTTGCCTATGTGTCACCAAATGGCCACTCCTGACAACTTCACTGCAGAAAACCAAGTGTACCTGATCACAGGAGACCATGTTTCCTTGTAAATCTTAGTCAGGACACAGATTTAATTGGGGATGAGGACTCCACTGGAGTTTGTCTTGTGTTTTCTATATCATATCTCTTCTTTGTCTAAATAGTCACCTCTGCCTCTCTTAATTCAATTCCAGGAAAATGAAACTCCTCTAGTACAGTTTGGGCAGGGTGGGAAACTGTGGCTCCATGGCAAGGAATAAGCAGTAATGAGATTAATCACAAACATCTTTCTTGTGTATATAGATTTATATGAATGAGAAGCGACAGAAACAGGACAGTGCAAGAAGAAAAAAATCTATCTAAATACATATTTTCCAAAATGTTCCTGGAGTTATTGGAAGCTCCTTGAAAGCACCCCATGTCTTTTCCAGTAGTAGATGGACCACAAGAGAGGCAGCCCTTATGAAACCAACTTCCTCTAATATATCCAGACAGTGGATCTATTATATCTATTGTATTGCTGGGCAGAAAATGGAAAGACAGTGAGTACTCCTTTCACTTTTTTTTTCCCTTCATGCTCAAAATCGTCTCCCACACCTGGAATCTCCTACTGAACATGACCTGGCGGTCAAGTTGCAATCCCTCACCTCCAGCAAGCAGGAGGTGGCTGGGCTGCTCCTTTAGCAGCCCATGCTGGTAACAGCGCACCGCCGCTCGCCCCCGGGGCCTCTCACAGAGCAACTCGAGCTGCTCTGGCCTCTCTCTGACGACTCGGTTTGTCATTTCTGTCAGTCTGTGGCACATACACACACACACAGCAGCTGCCAGTGGCCTTGGGGGCCTGGGATCCTTTTTTCTTTGAGCTCAGCTCTCCTGCATACCCCTGGCTGCATTGCAGTCTATTACCTGCAATAGGCTCTGACCTCTTTCTGGGCATCTTTAAACACCCTGCCGTGGAGTGCCAATGGCACACAGGCAGTTGCCCTGTTTGCTGGTGTCTGTCCCTTGCTTTCAAATTACCTCTTCAAAGTCCATTTGGTATCAATGGCTTGGGGTTTTGTTCTTTTTTGAATGGTGGTGGTTGTCTTTGATATCAGGATTTTAATTTTTTTACTCTGAAGGAAATAAAGATGCGCTTGTCCGTTTTAGGTATATATGAATAATCGCTAAAAATAACATGAAAAAATCAGGGCTCTACTCTGCAAAGTAGTTCTCAATCCCCTGAAGAGTAACATGGCTCTTTCTGACTCCACACAGGCAGACAGGCCTAATTCAGCTGTCTGTTGCATGGTATGTTTAAGTGGTTTTGTAAAACAGTGTTCCCTAAATGTTGACAGTTTAATGGATTTCATTAGTGGCTGCCTACCAGCTGAGGGCTCAAACCTGCCCCCACCAGGGTTAGCTCAGATGAGTTCAGATGTGGCTGTGTGGACGACCACCCTCATCCTGTCAGGGCTGCTCCAAGAGATGCATCTGGAGACCTGAAACAAGAGCAGGCATCTTCTGTGCCTCCAAATCCTCAGCACAGTGTGGGCTGTGGCTGGTGGGTGCATGTAGTCGTGTGTCTGTCTCACTAGACAGAAATGTCTCCAGGGCTCCATTGCACACCCAAAGACATGTGGGTCTTCTCAGGGTCTCTTTCCAGACAGCCATGCAGGTGAACTTCCTCGGTTCACTGTCTTGGGGAATGAAGGAGTGTCTCTACTATGCCAAAACATGCTTGTGCTACATCCCCTGTGCCTGTGAGACCTGTAGCTGCATCAAACATCTGGGGGCCCTCCAAGTCCAATTTCCATTAGCAAATAATGTTCATGATTTTGTTCCAGTCACTGCCTGTTAAGTTGAATAACATATGAAAGATAGCTTCATCAAGGTAAGTAATAGCTGAATCAAGTCTTTCTCTTTCTACGCACTCTGTGAGGTCAGAGGAAGCTTGACTGCTTTGTTTGGAATGTGTGTTGGAGGGGAAACACTTTGAAGGGGAAAGCATTAAAACTAACAATATGAAATCTTGGAATAGACTGTAATTTTATTCCTGTTTCTGAACAAAGCAAAGAAAAATAGCGTCTTAAGAAGCCATGAGTGTAACTGAAAGCCCATTTTAATCAAATCATTGTATGTTAAGCTGTTCCCAAACTGAAGAGGACACTCCAAAACTAGCAGAAGTAACTTTTTTTCTGACATGTTGAAAATCTAGAGCGTGACAGTTAGCTGTAACAATTACAAATTGAAGACAAGTCATATAGTTAAAAATTAATTCCAGCATCTATTCTGTGATGTGTAACGATTTCCTCAGATTTCTTTATCTGGGGGGCAGGTCTGAAAACCCTGTGTTTAGTGCCTGTCCAAAGACAGTTTCTCCCCTGCATATCCTGAGAAGAACTGTGTGAGGTGCCTGTGTCTGCATTAGGCACTAGGGAAGAAGGGTGCAAACTACCCATCACTTCAGCATTACGAGCATCAGGACTGCAGCTGTGCCTGATGACACACTAGCAGTTTCCCTCTCAGGTTTTGGGTCCAGGTCTGTTCCCATGCCCAGTTCAGTTAGATGGTCCTCACATTTCTCAGATGGTTTAGGTCAAGTTCATTCTTGTGTCTCTGCTGCCATGTGAATGCTGTGTTCTGGAGTAGGGGAGGAAGGCACCTAAGGGAGAGGTAGCCTCTCCATATGCAGCATACTCTTTACCTGGCAGCTTAGTCTTTCCTGCAGCCTTCCTGTGCCTGCTGATGGTGCAGGTGAGGCAATCGAAGAGGTGTTCATTCATTTTGTAGCCAGCCTGACTATACAGCTTTTTGGGACCCATTTTACTATTACCTCCTTATTTAATGCACTTTTTTTCTCTTTTGTTCTCCAGTAACAGCTTTTTCAGGCCTGGTTTTCTATTGAAAGTAGGCAAGAGCAGTGAGACATATAAGCAGGTCTTTCATACTCCAGTAGAGGTCAGATACCTACCTACAGTAAAGGAGCTAATTCATTACAGCATGATAGATTATAACAGCTTATTTGGAGCCCTATTATATAAATCACTTAAATGTGTATTTACATAACATTCCTATTAATTACCACAAAGACTGTAATGACTGTGAGCTGTTCTAGTTTATCTTGTAAATATGTATTTAAGCAATTCTGTTGCAGGTAATATTTAATCAATAGACCGTAACAGATCATTAATCATGCCAAACCTTTGTGTAAAAAGTGAAATTCTACTGGTGGAGTGTAATGGATCCCTTGGAGTACCATATAACATATTACACTACTCCTATGAAACCTCGACAGTGCCACCAGTTATATCTGTTAAAAGCCTTAATGTGACCTCCTGTATGGTAGGTTTGTGTATTGACACATGGGCACATACTTTTCTTGAGGTAAAGAAGTCAAGAAGTTACTCAGCAGTGATTCTTTTGGACACTTGCTAGGAGCTGAAAAGACAAGCTCTGCGGGGATGCACCTGCCATATGTTTTCTTGGCCAAAAAGTTACTGAGTAAAAACATCTATGTAGAGTGTTTATGTGTGTGCCAGGTGTCTGTTGTGTCTGAGCACCACACAAGAGTATTCTGCAGCACCAGTGATGGCAATGGCTCTGGAAGGAAGAGAAACATTATTCTCATCCTTACTTTGGAAATGGAGAAAATCCAGAGAGACAGACCATGCGGAACATTCAGGACATAGGCATGTAGCAGAGGGGACCCTGCTCTGTTGCTATCAGGCAGATGACCATCAATTTACTTGAATGAAGGCAGGTAATGCTGCTGTCTTTATGGAAACTTAAGACATTATCTCAGTGAAAGCATGCATCTGTTCAGGAGCCAGTGTTTAAGTGGTAGTATTTTGGTGGTCTTCACAAAACCATTCAAAACACAGGTGCAAAAAATTGAGATCATCATCAGGGAGCCATTTTTAAAAATACTTCATGCACAGAGCAAATAGAAAAGAGAAAGTAAAAACTTAAAACACTTTAGAGAGTGCCAGTGAAAGTCCTAAGGGTTTTGTTTCTTTCATACAGTACAGAAGACAATTCATGTCATCAGAAAGTAGAGGTCTTGAGAACAAAATTTTGCTTACTTTACCTGTGCCAGCAGCCCAACTTGATTTTAAGCAGACTGCTTGGGAGACGGAGGTGAGCAGGATTTTCTGCAGAACTGAATTATCAAATATCATAACTGCGCCACTGCGAACATGATGTAGTGCATGCATGCTTGCCAAACTGTCCTGGGAAGTTGGCCTTGAGCTCTAGCTGAAGTCATAGCTAACAGCTAAGAGCCAAATTGTGGTCACGTGAGTTGGTCACTGGCCTCATGCAGGACTTCTGCACAGTTAAGGTGCACCATGTTGGTGCCCAGCCTGGGAATGCAATTCTATAAACTCTTTGTTTCATGTCCTGAGCATGCCATGAAGTTTGTGCTGAACAACAGGAGGATTCATGGCTGAAATAGCAAGGAAGTCTTAGTTCAAGGCCATAACAGATTGGCAAAGCTTTACAGGAAGTCTGTGCATTGCTGGCTCTGGCCAATTCCACTGATCTCTTGTTTTCATAAGCTTCAAATTAATTTAATTTTTCAAAAAGACTTTTATTAATGGTTCCTTTGGAGGTTTTGCAATCTGTTGTCTAATGCAAGCTTTCATTAAGTTAAAAAAATTCTCTGCAATAACGTTCTTCTGTGTAATAAGTAATCGATATATGCTAATCGTTTGCCAAATATATTTCTTACAGAGAAATGATTATGAAGTCAGGTGACTATCAAAAAGGAACAAAAACCCCTCAACAAGCAATCATAAAACCCCCCACCTTTAAAACCCTTCTTTAATACCCACAGTAGGTATTTCTATCTGTACAAGATTGACCAGCTTTTTACTTTTGAAAATTAGTATAGAAATTTTATAAGCTGGCATGAATATTCAATTCAAATGATTTTTTACAGCTAAGTTATAAACCTGTAGAAAACATGGGAGGCCAACTCAACCCTGAGTATAGTGGTGAAGCTGAGTGCTGCTGTAAAAAAGTAATCTATTAAAAGGTTATCTTTCATATAAGATTGCTTTCCCTAAGCACCTAAGCCTATTAACAACATCGGAAATGCTCTTGTAATTATACACACCTCAAAAAAGATTTTAAATTGCCTTCTTTGTCCACACTTATAAAAACATCTCAGTCACTCTGTGATCCTATTTTACCTATGCTCCTTAGACCTTGTAAAAGCAGAATGGAAGAAGCAATCACCCATCAGAGAATTGCTCATAGGTGAACTTTAGCCATCTCTAGTGGCATTAATTTTGCTCTCTGTGAACTGCACTTGACACTCTTGTAAGGTCTGGAGAATTCTTTCCGTCTCTGACTGGCCTACATGACTATTTGCTACTAATTTGTGCATGAAAGATGATGCACTGGGAAAAAATATAGTTAATTTAGTCTCTGAAGAACAGCTTTATGGCTAAACCCTGCAACTTTCTGGGAGAGACTGCTCTTTACCTTTTCAGTCAGTGCCAGTGAAATCAGCAGTGTGCTTGCATGACTGGGAATGGAAGGAGTGGGTACAGCAGCAAGGCAGGAAATGTGCTGCTTTAACCACACCAGCTTCATTTGTGTTTGAACTCCAGCTGCCTTTTCCCTGTTTGCTGACCATACTAATGAAGCTAAATGCCCTGCAACACTGTTGCCATCATCTTTCCATATACTGCAGGAATATATTGTATATAACACAGTAAGAAACATATATATCATGGTTTATAACCTATTTGCTTCTGTTGTGGACCAGACACCAAGACCAGCAAAACAGTTCCTGTCAATCTGATAGAGCAGAGAGAAGCACAATGGTTTGAAAAACACTGGGATTTTTAGACATAAAGGTGGTGGGAATACTGTTTAAAAGTTGCTATGTCTCTTTGCCTTGTTAGAGATCTGATTTTGCTTTCCTACTCAGACAAAAATACCTTTGATTTTAAGCCCTTGTAGAAATTCCTTTTGAAAATTTTCAGCTGACTCCACTTGGCAGCTAGGTTTATGAAGGAACATTTTTATCTGTCTTCAGTCTTCTGGGGCTACTGGTTATTTGGTGAAGAGCATTTGAGCTAATGGAGCTCACTTGAATTCCCCTTAGGAATAAGATTCTTTCCTGAATAAGGACTGCGGGATCAGTTATTAGCTGATCTGCTGAATAAACTGAATACCCATGGAGCTTTTTAGCTTCTCCTTTGTGAAACCCGTGGCTTTTAGAAAGGTCTGTGATGGTTCTGGTGATTTTTATTGTGATAATACTCCTAAATGCTCAGGCACAGCTGAGAGCAGTACTAATATTCACCACATGCTACCTACAAAATTGCTATGGTGGAAGCATGGGGTCCTTGCCCTGAGCACTTCATGGTGTCAGGTTTTTCAAGATGATTCGTTGCAGAGTTCTACTTGCTGGATTTTATTTCTAAAATCATCTTATTTCCAAATGTTAATTCTCACAATGGAATATCAGTTATAAATGCATATGTTACTGGCGTATTTTATCATACTTAAGAGGACTTCATAGCATCTCCCTCAGCAGTTTGATTAAATGAAAGTATTAGTTTCCTCCTCTGGAAGGGAAAAAGCTGTGCAGTTTGGGTCTAGCTGTAGCAAACTGATGAAAAACTTATACAGAACTTAATGGAAAAATCTGGCAGATTTAAAAGGAAAATGTCATCCACCACACAACCCTCTGGGATGATTCAAAACCAGATGAGAAGAGACTAGCATAATTTCATACCTCTGTATTTTAGGAGCAATTTCTTAAAAGCTGAATATTGTCTTTTCTGTGAAATTTTTACCAGTATTGAGTCAAAAAGACCTATTTATAATACTTTTGGGTTTAACACTTTCCAGATCAAGGCTGGAGGAAAGAGTGATGAAAGGTGAAAGGATATGGGGAATCTGTTGCAATGGTGTATTCCTCTGTTGTATCACAGACAGGAAGCATGATCATGCACAAAGCATTTCTGGGGTGGAAAATGTGTCTCCTGAGCTCTCCCCACTCCCAAAGGCTGGGTGGAAGAAATGCCTTTTCAGCGTTAAGGGAGGTGGATGTGGTGTGGTGTCATTAGTTGTTTAGGTCAAGACTTGCCCTACTCAAGCCACACCTATATGGTAGGTGAGACTGGATAAGATGGTCAGGTGGTCCCTTTTTGGCCCTCATGGTACAGGAAAATCCTGCAAATCATTTGCATAGAACAGTGTCAGCAGGTATCCTTTCATTTCTTGAGGCATTGTGTAAATGGTATAAAATCATATGCTGACTTACAAATGATGAAAGTATTAGGCCCATCTTCTACTGTGCTGATACAATGGAGGAATTAATTTTAAAAAAGTAATTCTGGTAAGTAAGCTGAAAGAGCAGTAGAAAGTGCCTGCTATTTCAGAGAGCACAGAAAAGTCACTAATTGCTCTAAACTAACTTCACTGAAATGCAGAGCAAGGGTACAGATAACACAAAAATGTATTAGTTGCTTTTGTTGCAATATAAAAGACTGCAGCAAGGGATTAGGTTTTTTCTGTTCAGCAAAGGAGGGGACTGTGTTTCTCACACACTCTTCTTCTTTTGCTAGAGTTTAAAAATCTCAAGATACAGCAATTTGGCAGTGTCAGCAGTGTAGTTTGACATCACACGGAGTGGCACAGCACTGCCCCACAGAATGGTGTCCCAACGCCCTTTCAAGGCTGCCGCTTGCGAGCACGATGTACGCTGAGAACATTTTTATGGGAACATTCAGGCAAACAAACACAGATGGCTGCAATTGCCCTCCCCCCTCCCCTTCCCCGGTGGGTAATCGGCACTACTATTGAATTACATAATTATTGGGGGTAATACTGTATTATCAGGTCAGGCAAGTTCTCTTCGTGAAGGTTTACCTGGTAAGCACTGCATGGTGATAGATGAGTTTTGTGTTACTTCACATTGCTTGGGACTGGCGCCAACCAAATCACCTCCTGACTTGTGTACCAGGTAGTCAGTCACACCCAGCCTATCTAAAGCTGTGCTTGCCCGGGCCAGTCTTCTATGAAAACAGCTGGGAATCATGCCATATCAGCCGTGTTCCCGGGAACGGCAGATGAAAGCGGCTAGGAAAGCTCAGCCGCGCTCTCAGTACGCGATGGTACTTCTGGCACTAGCAGGGAAACAAGAGCGAGGGCCGGGAGGAGGCTGGGAGACGAGCGGGGGAGCCTGTGGAGCAGCCGCAGTCCCAGCCCAGCAGTTGGCTTTAGCTGGAGCAGGGCTGGAGAGTGGGATGTTTCCCACAGCATCTCCCGGCTTCGGAAACCTCTCCCCTTCCAGCGCCGAGTGCGCCGCGCTGGCTCCGAGGGTACGGTCGGATGTTTGCTTGGGAAACAGCTGTGGTGGTTTAACAAGTTACTGCTTGATCAGCTATTTGTTCCTGCTCCCCTCTGCTGAGGTGCAGTAACCGAATCCGTGGGCTCTTTCAGGCTGCTGCAGGGTGGAGGGAAACAGGCTTGGCTTCAAGTGTTTGCAGGTACGGGCAGCTGCCGTGCCTGAGTCGTGGGGGCAGAGATAAAGAGTTAAGGGGCAGCAACTTTTTAAGCAGAGACAGCTGTCTCCTAAACGAATGTCTGACTGTGCCATAAAAGACACTCAACACCATTAAACATTGGGCTGTCAGCAATAATTACAGAATGTGTTCACACTGTTTAAAAAAGCAAAAACTACAGAGAGGAAGAGAAGTGACATGAAAATTTAAATGTGAAGAAACTAAATAACTACACTTGGAAAAATAAAGTGTTGCTTATGCGACTAGAGAGTGTTTTTTCAAAAAAACACAACTTCAGAGCAAATTTTGCCAGTGAATCTTTCATGTAGAAAGTGGAAGTGATGAAGAGAAAAAAATGCTTGGCCCTTTTGCAGTTTGCCCCTTTCTTTCTCTCTCTTGATCTTGAAAGGTAGGCAATCTCCACTGCAGTTTTGTAATGCTGATAGTTTAATGTACATGAATGTAAATATAGCCTCATCTGTCCACGTCAGTGCACATATTAGAATTTGCAAAATACATCTGAACAGCGGAAGCTAAAGAGTCTGAATTCATCAGTGATCTTCTAGCCAACATCTGCCATAAAAGAGTCACACTTTAGATGTGTTTTTTATACCTATGGTCATCCCAAGTAATGTCTCCAAGGGCTCCTAGTCAAAATAAATGTGGGTTCTTGAGTGGTTTGTGCTAGGTGTTTGCTTTCATTGCAAAGTCAGCTCTGAGTTTCTTCATCCTTGTCATTTTGCCCCGACTGTGTAACTGCATCAATGGGAAGGTGTGACTGTAAGGCACTTGTAGTGGACACAGGAGGGGGTGTACTGCTGCAAATGTACACTCTTTAAATGATTAGGTTTAAAACTGCTTTTGTCTCTCCAAAAACAATTTTTATGTTTATAATGCTTTACAGCATATATTATAAAGCATATATTTAAATTATAATGCTTTACGGCATTCTAGTTCAGATAATAGTAAAAAAAGAATCCCCCCACATTCCCAAACGTGTGTGCAAAATATTATGGAAGGACTATTAATATCCTTTGGTTTGCTTGCTGAAGTAGAAGCACTTAGAAACACTTTTTGAGCATTCAATTCTTGTGTTTCTGTCAACCTTTTGTGGAGCCATTTGGAATCATCTGTGGCTGTGCATCTTGCCCAGCACCCTGGTGTTGGCACCTCTGTCACTGGCTGACACGTTCCAGCTGGTTTTTAACACATCCACATGCACTTCAAGCAGACAACAGATATTCACTTTGGCTGTGCTGTGCCAGGTGCCAGCACCAGGTATCCACTCTCTCTGTACAGAACACACCTGGAGCAGAGCAGCCATGCATTGGCAGGACTGACAGTGCAAGCTGTTACAAATGCTTCTGGCGCTAAACCCTACGTGGGTACCCGCCTGTGCCTGCCAGTGCCCTGCAGCCTCACATCATATCTTGCAAATAGTGTGCAGACTCTCTGAAGACTCTCTCAGAAGGACTCTTGGCTTTCCCTATGTGCAGCAGCAAGGATTTGGGAACAATTTCTTACTACTGTTTGGAGCAGGATGTCTTCACTGGGCAAATACGACTGACGGCTTGATGCAAATAGTCTAGAAAGTGGTAAATCAGTTCATTAACCCATTTAGAAATTTAATACATTACATGGGGAGCTGAACAAAACTTGGCAGCTCTGCCTATATCCCCTTTGCACCTGAAGAACTGCTGAATGACAAAGTAAGCAACCTTCACTCTGCCCGTAGCGGGATACAATAGCTGAGGCCCTCACCAGAATCTGCAGCACAAGCCTTGCTTAGTAAGTTAGCACTTGTGAATTTTTGTGCCTAGGGATGTCTAGCTGCAGGAAGATTTTACTTTATGGAACTGGAGCATCATGTAGAAGTAGGTTGATCTTCCTGACCTCCTGACCTAATAACACAGGTCTTGGAACTGAGGGTTATGTAGGGCCAGTCCTCCCAAACAGAGAGGTAGAAGAGGTAAAATATGTTGTTAATTCTCAATTCCCGTGTTACTGCATCACAGGAAAACTCATGTTTCCCAAATGCCATCATCATTTTCTTATGCAGGGTGGCTGGTTAAAATGTGGACCTGGAAAAGCACAATACCCCTTTAGTCCTTGGTAGGCTCCTCTGCTAGCACTGACGGTAAAGGATATGGCTTTCCTGCTGACTTCAGCGAGAGGTAAGGCTCTTGGAACAGTTTTCCCTGGCTGTGCTTTAGTGATATGCATTTCCACATGCGGCAGGGTTAAAAGATTCATCGCCCTTCCTGACTCTGCTTCACCCCAGTGTTTGAGAGCAGTGGTGGGGGGCAGCAAGGGAAAAAGGAAGACATTAATACGCAACGAGAAGCTGAAACCAAAAGGCCAGCCCGTGCTGCATGTTCCCACTTCTCGGCAACTGTGAGTCACACGCCTTAAACACATTTGTGCGCCGGTTGTGCGAGTTGTCCCTAGAATGCTTCAAACTTTTTATAGCTGCTCCCACTTGCTGCAGTGTCACCTGCTGGTGAGATCAAAGCACTCAATTGCACGCTCCCCCGCTCCATGCTCAACAAAGTCACCGGAGCCCTTGAAAACTCCTACAGATGTTTCCTCTCTGAAGACAAAAGGATATTTTTCTCCCCTCCCTTCCTCCTTCACACCAAAGAACAAATCCTATGCCTGGCTGAGTTTGTACCACCTCAGATTAATTGGCACTAATGCAAATGTTCGTGGCTGTGTGTGGGATGTTGCTGAGAGCATAATGGTTGTCGTATTTGCTTGCATGTGGTTACTCCACTTCAGCTGTGTAATTCATTGCTTTATAAAGTGTCTTACAATGCGCTACAGCACAGGAAGCTAATCATATGCTGTGGCAGACAATACAGCAGAGATTCAGAGTTCCTGCAGGTCTCCTAAGGCCCGTGCCCTGAAGTCCCCAGTCCTTTTTCATCAAAAGTCCCCCTCGAGTGAGTGTCTATTTTGCCACCCGGAACAAACTCTTAGAACTGCCAGAATGTCTGGAGCTTTTCTGCCGGCTCCTCATGGGATTCCCTTTCATTCCTTTTCAGTCTAATTCCTCTTCCCTTCACTCCCACCCTGAGTTTCTCTCCCTCTTTTTAGGCATCTTATTGGCAGTGTACTCCAGGCATAGCAGTGTGAAGGTTGTACAAGAGTTTCCATTCTAAGGGGGTTATTTTGAGTTGCTTATGTTTTTGGCTGCAATTTTAAGCATTTGATATCAAGCCCAGAAGCAATTTTTTAATTGGAAAGTGTAAGCTGAGATAGGTACAAGAACAAAGATCTCTTAAAAAACAATACTTCCAACTGTGTAATTTTAGCAGTTCTCATAGATGTGGGGATGGATTGGTGTTTGGTTCTGCAGTATCTTTCGCCTCTTGTGCCCTTGAGTGTTACTGGCTGGAAGTCACAGGGTGGTTTTTTTGTGAATTCGGACTCTGCTCTTCAGGTACCAAACTATGCTGCCACCAAGCTCTCATCTCTAGCTTCTTCCTTTAGAGAGGAAATATCTCCTTGTCTCTTTGAGCAATAAAGCATGGATGAAGAATGGTGAGCTCCTCTGCTATACAGTGACAATTGAAAAGCCAGCATAGAAGGAAGCAGTGAATTTGCCCAGTTGGTTGCATAAGTTTTTGCCTTGGTCTAGTTTGCTGGCCTAGCAGAAGCTGAACCATGTAGAAGTTAATAATTTAATTTATTTTCTAAAAATGCACAAAATTCTATTAGAAACCCTACATGACAAGACTATCAAATTGCAAACACTCAAAGGCTAAGGAAATGACAAAATTGAGCTTGCCTACCCAGCCTTAATTCTGTTTCTTCGCTTGTATAGTTACAATAAAGTTTAATTAGATTGTCGCATATTATTTTGGGGAGCTGCTGGAGCTGGTCTCCCGCCTCATTCATTTTGCATGCTAATGCAGTGCAAGGCAGTTTTTCTTGAAACACTGAGGGCTGGAGTTTCTCACTTACTGCAGGGGCTGTATGATGTGTCATAAATAAGATTGGTGTTCATAGAAGGCAGGAGCTGTGAATGTAGAATGATAATGAAGAGTTTGGATAGTGACAGAGTAACCACTTACTCCTTCACCCTGCCAGCCACCCACTGCTATTCCAGTCCCTCCAGTCCACAGCTGAGGACAGCAAACTGATACTCCCATACTGGCTGCCTCTCCAGCAAACTTACATATTCCCATGCTCCAGTTTCCTGGGAACCATTCAGGAGAAGATGTCAGGATGTTATTTGCCCTAATTCAGAGACCAATCCTGAGGGACATACTGACCCTCTTACGTGTCCTGTGGTAAATTACTGCTGTGGGAATGACAACGGCTCCACATCTCACTGGGTCTTTCGCCTTAAAAATTAGAATCTTGCTGTGTGGTTATTCATAGAGAAGTTTCTTCACAGATAAACATTCTAAGGACAAGTTCTCTTTTCATTTTCAGACAGTGGTAAATGTGAAAATCAGTTTCATGTAGTAGAGTTAATTCATATTCAGGCAGTCGTCACTGTTCCCAGTAAATGAAAGGTTTGTGACCATTTATTTGAGGGGTAAGATATCTGACTTCCCTGTTTGTATTTAAGGGTGGCCATTCCACTTCTGATAAAGATTGTGTAATTCCTCTCAGCTGTTTTTTTCTGTTTATTTCTGATTGGTTGTAAGTGCTGGAGTGAGTTTTCCTTTTAGCTACAAATGCTACTCTTTGAAATTGAAGTGCATGACAGTAGAACTTAAGTGTAATAACAAAACGCAGACTGTGCTCCTGTAATTTCACTTGCCTCTTTCCCATGTTCTTCTGCACCTGTACCAAAATGCTGAATAGCTTTAGTATTTCATCTTCAGAAAGCTAGGAAATATAGCCAGGGACACACTGAAATGAGAAAGGGCTCCTAGAGCACTGAGAAATGTTCCAGTTCTTTTAGGTTCAACCAGCCCTTTTCTGTTTGTTGCTTCAACTTATGTGAATTATTAGAGTTCAAGTAGATTTAATATTTATCATCCAAGACAGGAAGGGTCAGCCCTCCTTTCTTTTACATTCCCTCTACTAGAAAAGTGTAATTTCAGTAAAAAGTCAGCATTTGTGATTTAAATACATTTCAGCAAGAAGACTTGCAAATTGTTATTTCTGCTGTCCCTCCCCCAAAAGTCTCTCTAATTTTTTCTCTCCAAAATAGTGGGATATAAGGAGTAAAGCAAGATGACTACAGTTGCTACATAACAAGACTTAAAACCTGTTTCCTTTTTTAAAGCTCTTAAGGTTCTTCAGAGTCTTTGGGCAAATTGCTGAATAAAGTACATCACATTAGTGATGGTGATCTGTGAGTGTCCAACAGGATCCCTCCATGAGATCTTCTTTTTGAGATGACACCTCTACATGAAATAATTTACTTGTTCATTATTATTTGGAGATGTCACTCTTTGCACTGAAATGATATGTACATTCCATTGTGCCACACATTGAGCATCATGAATTCCTATGATCTTGCCTTATTTCGGGAATAAGTAATAAAAATTAGGAACTTTTAAAACTAGGTGTGATGTCAATATAAAAGCCAATTTTAACCCTTGACTTGATTTGCTTCCAGAAACCCCAGTGACTGTTCTGGGACATGATAGACTGTCATGCTAACATTTTATGGTAGCAACATCAGTTCCTACAGAATACAGACTTTCATTAGAGAACTACCCCATGCAGTTGCAGATATCATAATCTTCACAGAGCAGGCGCAGCACTACTTTACCAGTTGTTAATTAGTGTTTTGAAAAGCAATTCTATGTTATTCCACCCATTTTTCAGGCCTCATCTCTTCAGAATCATCAGGCACTTGATTTCCTTTGGCTCCATTAATCAGATTTTAGTATATGTAGGGTGTTCTGGATATCCATCTACAGCTTTTTGATGCCATCCTTCAGCTGCTCTCACATGCTTTTGTTGCGCAGGCTTTGTCCTGCTGTTCATTCCTCAGGACCTTTCCTGACCACCTTTCCTCATTCTTGCTTTTTCATTGGTTAGTCACAGATTGACAAGTCCTCTAGGGCTCTCCTTTTACACTCACTCTGGGACAGCAGAAGTTCATCCTTCAGTATCTAAAGGGGTGTCTACAAGAGAGCTGGTGAGATTTTTTTTACAAGGGCATGCAGTGATATAACAAGGGGCAATGGCTTTGAACTGAAAGAGGGCAGGCTTAGATTAGATGTTAGGAAGAAATTCTTTATTGTGGAGTTGGTGAGGGACTGGAACAGGTTGTTCAGGAAAGTTGTGGGTGCCCCACTACTTCAAGGCCAGGCTGAGTGGGGCTTTGAGCAACCTGATCTAGTGGGTGGCACATTTTTGTCATATTCTCTATATCTCACTCCTTTGAGATGTAGTATATAACCTGTAGTCTGTCCCCTCATGCTGGGCCTTGCAGACAGCTACTGGAAAGTGGAAGAAGGGGTCTTCAAGAATATTTGGCATGACAAAGGGGGTGGTCACAAGAGAAGGGCCTCCAATGTTAAACAGAGTGACAGACTAATCTTGCAGATCATGCTGGATGTTCTACCAGTTATGATCGAACACTATGGCCTTCTCACCCATTGGATATTTGATAAGCAAGAGGATTTGTGGAACGTTGTGCATGAGGAGACAAAAAATCTGAGATGTCTGTCCAAGCCAAAGTCTCTGAATAATTTTGACTCTTCTAGAAAGGTGGTGGTAGGCAGGAAAATTTCATATTTCTTCCTTACATTCACTTCCTTAAAACAACGTATTAGGGCCTTATGAAGAAGAAGAAGAAGAAGAAAGAGTATTCAAAAATCCATCAGTTTTCTCACCGTTTTTGTTTTCTGAAGACTTCTGTATTTTCATCTTGCTTGAACACTTCAGCTGCTCTCAGTTATTTCACTCTCAGTTTGGAGCCTCTCTCTGCTTCTCCCACAAAGGTCCATTGATGTTGTGTTTGTGTTTCCAGGTCTGCTGAGGAAGCCATTATCCTAAAATACAAACAAAGCAGATGTTTTCTTCTGCTAGACCTCATACTGTAAGGAAACTGCAGAGAATTCAAAGAAATAAATATGACTGTATGTGTGCATCTGTCCATCTGTGATCTGTCACAGCTTGCTGAGGGAAGGCTGTGCGTGAGGGAGAGCTGGCTGCACTCAGTGCCACAGCTGGGCTGGCCAATCGTGCCTGCAGGGGCAGCACAAGGGAAAGAATTAAAATCAGTTGCAGGCAACATCTTATACTTCCTTTTTAACCCACTGCAGCTGGGGAAGGGAGCCAGTGAGTGGAATGAGGAGGTGCACACAGACAACTGCAGGGTGCAGGAGGAAACAGTGTTTGGGAAGGAGAGGCTTTTCTTAAGAGATGAGGAAAGCAGCAAAGGGTTATAGGTTTATTTCTGGTTGGAGTCACAGATTGAGAACGCTGCTGTCGTGATTAATGGAGAAGAGCAGTCTTCTGTCTTTTCCTAAGTGTTCTGTGGAGAAAGTGAAGGGGATGCGGAGAGGCACAGCACGATGGGGAGGAGGTGCTGGGGATAGGAGAGGAGCTGGGAAAGACATGATGCTTTGAGGCAGCTGGAGATGAGCTATTTTGCAAGCTGGCTGCTCTACTACAGTGAGACAGAGGGAAGAGTTGTCAGCAGTTGATGTACATTCAAAAGTTTGATTGTGCTCTTCATTTTGTTTATCAGTACAAGTGGTCCAAAGCTCTGCTTTCTTAAGACTGCACTCATTTGAGCTGTAAGAAAAGAAAGAATAAAACCAGTCATATGAAGACTTTAAGTTGCAATGCCATCTATCCAATGGCTAAAAAAACATGTACTACAAATTATAGCAATGAATTGGTGAAGGGTATGCAGTTTATGGTAACAAAGGGCAGTTCCCCTTTCTCCCCTTTTTTTCACATTTTTCCCTTAAAATCATGTATGTGATCATTATGCATATCTGTTAAATAAAGGGTAACCCTTGGCTTATTGCTGGCTGGGGAATACGGCCATTCCACCTGAGGAAGCTGTTAGGTGTGTACTGTTGTAGCAGCAAATGCAAAATGTTACTGTGACTGCAAATTAACTGGCATCACCAAACACTTAACAAGTTTCCATGTTGGGCATTAGCATCCTCCAGGGCCAGGTAATTTTTCCACTAAACTATGTGTGCAGGGCTGGGTAGAAGTGTAAGTTCACACAACTTGTGTTGTGGTTAGAACACCCCCCCCACACACTCAAAATACAATCTGAATTTCATTCACTCATTAGATGATATGTGTGAGCACAGACTCTAAAAGTCCTGTAGGTTAGGTGTTATGCATGTCTGACCTGAGAAGTTAACCAAAGTTCAGGGTACTGCTGCTCTTTTGCTAGAAGAGATGGATGAGGCAATCAGGTGGTCTGAGTGAAATCTTGTATTATGACAAAGAATGCATGAGGAACTGCTCCCTTGAACCCATGGGGAATCTGACAGAAGATAATCTCTTTACACACAGGGTCAGGTCTCTCTGCCCCAGCCCCTGCTCATCCAGATACTTATTCTTCCCTGTTTTGTCACAATAGTGACAAGGTCTTTTTTTTTGTCTTCTTCCTGAGCTTTTCTGGTCTTGCTGTTTCTGTCACGCACGAACCCTCTCAATATAATTGCCTGTGAAACCTCTCTGTCCACATGTGTCTTTGTTTTGGGAGATGGCACGTAGTTCTGTTTGGGGTGGAGATCATTATTGTTTCAAACATCTGGCTTCATAAAGAACCTTAATGGCTTCTCTGAATTTGTTCTGAATGAAAGGATGAACTGTTACGCCCATCATCTTCCACTAGCTTTTACCCAGCTCGTAGCAAAAAAGGGACTGGAAGCTATGTAAGCTGTCAGGCTGCTTATTAAAGATGTAAGGAGACGACTATTAAACCCCCCTACACACAGAGGGACATGTGTTGACTCACCTATGCAGAAACTGTTGTTGCAGTGTTGGAAAGGCAAAGTGCAAGAAATTTCCTGTCTTTCAAAAAGGAGTAGACTGCTTAGATGGAGGAGCAAAGGGACATTTCCCTCAGGGCAATGGCAAGGATTGCCCTGAAAGGGATGTGTTGCTGTGACCTTGAGTGCACCCCTCCATGACAGCCAGCTGTGGGTGCAGGGCTTGTAGGAAGTGGTCAGGGCCATTCCTGCAGATCCAGAGAGGTTTCAGGCAGGATCATAGCTCATGGCGGCTTGACCTCTCCCTGTGCGCCATGGGGTCATGTGTAAATCAAATCCTTTGCCCTGACAGATGATGACTTTGTGTGGTATGAATCAATATATGTCCTGGAAGAGCAACTTTGAAATACATGTCTCTTTAATGTGTGTGCAGATGGGGAATTATATCACGTAAATGCTAATTTACACACATTGGAGACACAAGTGAGTAGTTAGCTCATCCCCCGACACTAGAGGAGAGTCCTGGATAAAACGTGCATGAGCCATTAAAAAGAGATAACACTTAACCTTAGCTGGTGATGCATGTGAGAATGACACCATTACTGCTTTGGTGGTGTTGGAAGAACAAGATGTTCAGTGGTGATTCTGAAGGTTTGTGATACAGCGTTAACAGTGTGAGTGTCAAGGACCTTGTACCTCAGCCATGGGAGCCCTTTCACTGGTTGGAAATTAAATAGGAAACACAGAAAAGCTGCTGTGATTATAGTTGACTAAACTGTGATAAAAGAAGATCTGTTTGTGGGCTGCCATAGCCCTTATTTCCTTGCTGTGAGGCAGTGGCATGCTCCCCTGCAGAGCCCTAATTTCTGGTTGTTTGTATGGAGGGTCTTAGTGGTTTCTGACAAGTTATTCCTTTCAAAATGAGACTGAGCCAGTGGAAGAGAGCTGCCCAGCTACATGCTATAGAAGTGCATTATACATGACATCTTACAACAAGGTTTCTGATGGGAAACAGGGGAAGTGAGGCTCCATTAATAGGAAAAATGGGTATATTAGAGGCCCCATCATCCATGGGTCTTACAGAATGTTGTAGAGGGAGACATTAGGTAAAGGAGATAATGTGATGCAAGGGTTATGGCCATTTCACAAACAGAAGGTTCTCTGAAGAGTTAAGGCACTGTTTTTAAAAGCCCTTCTCTGTGCTTAGCTTATGATGTTCTTTAATATTAATGGTTTGTTATCTGGATAGGACTGGAAAATAAGTATGTGTGAAAATAGAATATTGTTCAGGCTATCAACCAAGCACATCAGCAACATGGGGTAGTATGAGGTTTGCCATTGGTATTGTGTACCAAACCCTCCTTTTCTGTAAAAGCTAAAATCAGCTACTCTACAGCTGGTGTTGAAGACATTGAAGACTTGAATTGACCAGTGCTGAGAAAACAGGCTGAAGTCACAATAAATTTAGTCTCCAAGTGTGGCAACATCATTTGAGGTGAAAAAAATTGTAGCATAAATGATACCCTTATCACTTCAGTGTGAGGGATGAGTACACCGCAGTCGAAGAGAATAGAGCAGCTTTAGCCTCTTCTCACTGCTGCCCTAAATGTAAATAGGGCATCACCAAGATAGACAACACTTCTGATTTTGTCAAATCACTTGATATAAACATTGATCCAGCCATGGCTGAACATATAATACCCTCCCTCAGATATTTTCCTGTGATGTGGAGTTACTGGCTGTGCTGTAATTCAGAAGTGAGCCATTCACTTATGAACATGGAAGTATTCATGTGTGTTCCTGCATTAAGTTCTCTGTGCATCAGGTTCATGAGCCTAGTGGTCTTCTCAAAAGAATCACCTCATCAGATGGAGCAAATTGAAAAAGCACCCACAGCTTTGCAATAATTGCTGTGAACATTAGTTTTCCTATTTAAATTAATCTTTGATTGTGTTTTATTTTGTCCATAGTACAACAGAGACAAATTCTGCAATTAAACCAGAATAGTTCATTACAGATGACACTAATAATTGAACAGAGACATTGGAAAATATCTCTTCTCCTTTACATCAAGTGTGTGTGATTGTAAGAAGGTTATACCGGATATAAAAAGTCACATTACTGTAAAAGAAGAGCATGAATCCATAATCTGGATGTAGGGAAAATGTTGCTGGCAGGAACAAAGGGTGTTTTATAGTCCCAAACTCTAATGAGTGATGATAAAGAAGAGAAACTGAAAAAGAAGCTTGTAAACCTATGACAGTACTGTAGGTTTGTCTGAGTTATTAGGCCAAGAGTTACAGGGACATTTAATCTTATGCCTGAGTCACAAAAAAGCTGAAGTATATTTATTGTGAGCGCTCTTATGTCTAAACTTCACCTCAGTATTTCTTTCTGAACCCTTTCCTGGCAATTAATATCTGAGAGCAGGACCACATTAATTTTTCAATCCAGAAGTAGGTGGTACCTTTGTTCTAATACACATAACTTCCATACACCTGGAAAGACACGAGGGACAAAGGGACTACCATAGGGAGGGGAGATAGAGTATTCTTGTGGTCAAGGGTTAAAATACCTTTCCCACTAAAGCTAAGATTCAACATTCAGGCCACATTTGCATTAAGAAATAAAACAATGGTTCTTTCTGCAATTTAAAGTTACCACTTCTCTTGCTCTGTCCTTCTATGAAGTTCCAGAGATTACTCACTAATACCCCAGTGAGAAGAAGGAAAAGTAATCTGTGTATTTTGCTCAACATTTGAATTGCCCACATTACAAAAAACCACTAAAACCCAAAACCCAAACCAAACCAAAAAACCCACCCACCCAAACAACCAAAAAAAGGCAAGAAGGGATTGCATCAGCAAAAATGCTGGTTTGGGTAACATTTTCACAAGTGCCCAGCTGGGATGCGAGAAGCCCAGTAACAACTCCCCTGCTTTTGAAGGTGTGATGTTTTGCAACACTCTGTCCTCAAGGTATTCCACTGATGGAACTGCAGCTGCACAGTGCAAATGAAGGCCTGTATAATTTATTTCTTTCCTCCTAATAACAGCTGCAACCCCAAATTTACCCACAATTACTTTTCTTCCCCCTAAGACACAGAGCTTTTAGTGCACTGCTGTGCAAATACTTTCACTGGAAATGGCAGAGATTTGAAAGCAATTTTGACCTTGGCCACCATTTTGGGGGACACGAGCAAGCTACTTCCCTTGCCTTTGTGCAGCTCTCTTTAAGGGACATTGCAGTTATTTGCCTCTCAAAGATGTAATGAGGTATAACTTGTGTATACCTGGGTAAGTGTTTGGAGAGAAAAAGCTTAATGTAAATGTAATTTAAAAAATGTTATTATATTGGCCTTCAGAACAACTGAAATATGCTGAATTTGGTATAAACTAAAATGAAAAATTAGAGCAGGAATTCACCGCTATGGCTTTCTGCTGGTTCAGTACTTAATGGAGAGAAGACTCGGGCATCTTACCATTGTGGACTTCAATTTTAAACATATTTTAAAAGAATGTCTGGTGGTAGAATCTTCTGATCTGCTTTATACATTTACCCTTGTGTGCAACTAATTGCAGATTTTAGAATTCCTTTTCCTGACCCAGAGTCTTGCAATGGCAGATCTCAAAAGTACTACACAAGGTTCATGGCTCTTGTTCTGCAGATCAAGCAACATCTTGGCTTTAAATGCAGAGTGTCACTTGGGAATTCAGGGAGTGATTTCTGGGGAGAGAGCTCCTGATTCCTGAATCTCAGAGGAGCCCTACCCAGGAGACTGTTTTGCCCCTCTGAACAGGAATTTGAAGAACTCCCCAATTAGCATTTGCCTGAGCCCTGCTTCTTGGTCTTTTTCTACTTTCTTACAAGTGTTAATTTTGCTAACATTGCTCAATGATATCTTAAAAATATCTTCAGCACTGGAGGCATTTTTCCCTTCACTGTTTTGTTGTTTTTTTAAGCACTTGCAGTGAGTCCTTCTCTTCCTGAGATAACAGCCTCACTGAGGTCTAGTAGTTCAATTCGTAAATATTATATCCCTTTTAAAAAACACACCAAAAAGAATATGAAATGCCACATATAAAACAATATTTTGGAATATAAAGAAGCTTGCTTGGATTAGTATTCCATAATAACATGATTATTTCTCTCAAAACCAGTGCTACTTATGTTGTTTCCTGTTTGAAATATCCTGCTTTGCATTTTTTTAAATTTTTGAAATAATTGGTATTGCACAGCAATCCACAGCAAAAATATTCAGAGACCCTTGTGCATTTCTGCCTGATCTGCTACATTTCCTCTCTCCAAAAGAAAAAGACCTTGGATGTTTTAGATACTGCACTCAGCATCCTTCAAAAGACAAACTTAAAAATTAGCTCTGATGGAATATAACTAAAATGCTGATGATTCAATTTTTAGCTTTTCAGGGTTGACGATAGCTGAAATAAACCAGTTGGACAACTGGAGTCTTTTTCAGGAACACATTTAAGCATATGCTTAAATTTGGGCATATATGTAAGGTCTGAGATTTTTAATATTTTTCTAAATTTGATCTTTGTTTTTCTGGGGATGTGGAGATACCCCTCAGCAATAGAAGTATTTCTCTGAGCACTATCAGGGCAAAGGGAATGCAAGTCTAAAGTTTAGGGGGAGAGCCTCTCACTTCCAGTTTCTTGAGGTTTTGCCTTAAGCATAACTTTGCTTCCGAGGGTTGAATCCTCTTCACTCTGGCTTTCTCTTGTTTGATTTGGAAGATGTAGCTATGTATTTCCTTAAGTCCTGATTAATGTGGAGAAACATTCTTTTCATGCTCGTAAAAAACAGACGCATCCCAGCCAGGCCCAGAACATATGTGACTGGTTCCATCCTCTTTGCAACATATTGCTGTGTGAAATAAGGAACATGCGACAATCATCACTTTCCAGTCTCCGGAGTGATGCCAGATAGAAGGCACCCATCCATTTTTTTCCCCTCATCCTTTTTATAGTCCTTACTCTCCCATACTGATTAAATTTGAATAGCCATTTTGTTGCCAATTCTGTTAGCTATGATCATGCCTTATTATTCTATTAAATGAAGTTAAATGGAACTAGGAGAATCAGGCTCTTTGCTTGCCAGTTGCTGGCTTGCAGGTTGAAATGGTTCACCATTCCCTTTCTTCTATTGTTGATAATAAATAAGATGTGCAATTATTTCATTTAATTCATTTCTGATCTTGAGGTTTGATGGTGTTGACATTCTAAGAATCCAGAATGAATTAGTCGTTTTGTGGTGCCAAAGCTCACTGTGCATAGGAGAGTGCTACTAGTGATGTGAAAATAAGAATACCACAACAAACCAGGCAGTAAAATTTTTATGCCTTTTTTTTGAAGCTTTTTTTATTATTGTTGTTTTAGTATAAGGTGGTATGTTGACTGTAAGTGATCATATCCCTGATTGCACAGAAGAATGGACTCAGGTGTTCTTGCATGAAAGAATCTCTCTAGAATAATTCACACTTTTTCTGTTTAGTTTTGTTTTCCCTGTTTCTCTTTGTTCAAACAGAACCACACTTTAAAAAGCTTTGGACACACAGCTGGACATACATAAAAACCACACCTGATTTGTATTTGTAATTTACCTTTGTCAATCATATTGTTGTTTGAGCATATAGTTGTTCAAATATGCACATATAGATCTCTGGTTCTGTACCTTTAAAATAAGCAGAAGCTGTGCCATTAAGTTTGGGGAGTATCAGATAAAATCCTGTATGTACAGATTAGACTGTACATACAGGATTAGATCCAGATTCTTGTGTCTTTCGTGTCCAGAGATCTTGAAAATGCAGACTCAATTTGGACACATTGGGCAGCTGGATGCCTTCTCCAGTATTTTTCCCTGAGTGAGTCATTCTCTTACTCCAGGAGAAAGTGTCTAAATCTGGCTCTGTTCTCTTGGTTCAAACCGGGAATGAGCGAATCAATTTAATAAGCACGTAAAATACATTGAAAGTTGAGAGAATTTAGATTTGCATTATAGGTATAGGATGTGACTTTGAAGAGTCTGCTCTTTATTTCCCTCTCTTTCTTCCTGATTTATTTACTGACTCCCAGGCAAACTTGTTTGCCATGTGGTGCAAATTGAATTGAAACTGCTGAATTTCTCTAACTGCTTAGGGTACCTACTGTCAGAAAATCTGCACAAGTTTTAGAATTAGCAGACACACAAAATTTTATCTCACTTGTTAGCTTGGTAAAAGCCCACTGACTTTCTGAAATCACAGCAGCAAGCTGTAAATGATGTGTGAAATGAAAAGGCTTTGCTCACCCAGCGAAGACAGAGCAAACATTGAGGAAGCTGTGCCATTGGACTGGGCTTGGTGGAAAGGAGAGAAACAGCTGTGATACAAGAAGAATTAAGCCCAGAATATACTGGCAACGACAGGAAATAAATCAAGTTTGATGTAATTTTCCTACACAGGTTTTTTTTTCTTTTCTGTCTTGCTCTATTTCTTTTTTGTGTAGACACTGCAAAGCTGAGTGGTTCTGGTTTGTGTGACTTGCATGAAGTTTTAAATTTGAAGTGATCATTGATTTGTGCATTATGTTCCAGTACGTTCTACTGCATCAGGCATTCTGTTTTGTTTCTGTCCACATCTACGTGTTTTACGGGGAAACAGCTTTAGCAGGGAGTCTGTGATAGAAAACTGACTTGGAAAATGAGTGCCAGTTCAAGGGCAGAATCATCCATCTTTTCTGCCTTCACCCTTCTGGTGATCTGGGAAGGAAAGGGAAGCACATGGAGGTTAGAAAATTGAATGACACACTTAGAGGTTAGACAGAGGCATAGATTTTAAAGAGTTTGCCCTTGCAGAGGCATCAGATGCTGAATCTGTTCTGGTTATCACCACACTAGTGGGAAAAGAAGGAGAAAGGGATAAGCTGAGAACCACAGGATCTCCTCACCAGTGGGTGCTAGTGGGTGCCAGCAGGGATCACACATACCTGGCTCTCTCCAAGTTTACTCTGTTTCCACATTATCTGCCATCCCTACCCCCCACACTTGTTGGCTTAACCCCATTAAACACGCGGCCCTGTGCATGAGTAGACAGAGACCATTATGTGACTGCTTGGTTTGAACATTGAATCAGGGGAATATGAATATAACTTGGGTGGTAGCTGGGGATTGATGTTGTGCAAGCATGCTAGCACAGCTTCTGGATGGGATCTAGCTTGCACTCTCCAGATCCAAGTGTGAGGAGAGCAGGTGTGTGGTTTTCTGCCCATATAAATCTACTTTAAATACTGCATTGCCAGGCAGTATTAGATTTAAACCCCATCGTGCAAAGATGTTAAATAGCTATCCCTGTCCCAGGATCCAGGCTTTGAATTAGAGCTTTTTGTTACAACAACTTGTATTTCCAAAAAGCCAAGATGCTCTGTTGCAACAGTTCCTAACAGTACAGTTTACATTTTTTTTTTTGCTGTATTTTGGCTTGTTACTGTAAAATACTGTGACAGATGGAGCATCATCTGTCAACCATTCCAATCTGACACAGAGTAGAAATTATTGCTGTGATGAAATTATTGATCTTGTATCTTTACATTTAGGAGCAAGGAGGATCTTATACTCAACTGAATAAAATCAAAAGCAGTTTAGTTTAGGATCCAAGAGGGATTTTACTCTAGGAAGACCCTTAGTGACTGGAGGTGGAAAAAATTTTAGTCTTGGCAGACACAGCTACATAAAAGCTAATTTCTCATAGCTGTCTTATTGCTTTCTATGATATGTCAACACTAGTATGGAACACTAGCATGGATTTATCCATGAATCTTTCATGTGTGTTTTTCAGGCAAATAAGAACTAAAGAAAATTCAATTTTTTTAATTTTTTTTTCTGTGTGTATGTGTGTGTGTGTTTAGTGTATTCTCTTAGCTGGGAGTCAACACAATTCTCTGTGTAAGATCTGAGAGCAAGTGAAGAACTTGACTAGCCAGACTTGCAGTCAGGAAAACCATGGGAGACAAAGGTATCATGAAAAACAATTAACAAAAAAGATTTGGTTTTCCAAGAGTTTGCTGGCACAGGTAGGGACATGGCACATGGCACTAATGTGGCCTAATGTGGCAGTAATTATGGTGTTAATGCCATCTTGTTAGTTCTTAAACCCAGGATGACTTCTGGTTTTAATGACCAGTGGCTTTTATCACTGATTTGCTACTTCATTTGCTAATATTCTTGATTTAAGCAGTTATGCTGGAGAAACAAGGAAGGGCTAAGATTAAATGATAAGAAGGAAAGAAATTTGAGGATGTGGCTCTTACCAGTGATGGTCCTTGTGCCTAAATGTGCCTCCTTAGATTGACCCTAATACTGGAGAGGAAAGCTTATCTGTGTACAGGAGAATGCAGCCAATGTCAGACAGCAGGTAAAAGGTCTCGTTGGTACTATCCTGAAACTGTTAGGAACTGACTGGGAAGTCTGTTCTCCATTATTTTTTTGTTCCATTAAAGCTACTCTGCCTAGTCCTTGTAAGAAGTAGCAATTGTTATCCCTTCAGCAAATAGTGATGGGTTTGGTGCTTCTTGGAATTATACCCAAAGAAATATGCCACCTGAACATCTTCAACCTTGAGCTAAAGCACCTGTAAACCTAGCTGAAAATCTTGACATAATAGATTTCTTAGGGCATTTCTTGATATGGCTTTTTGCTATGCCAGAAAAACAAATAAATAGTTCATTTTTCTCTGCTTCTTGTTTAAACTCGAAGGACACAGGCTTTTTACTTTATCCTGGAAAACAGTCCAGCCACATTTGTGGACAGTGGTTTGGATTGGTCTTTATTTTTTTCTGAATCTGCCTGTTCATTCCCAGCAGTGAAAGGGAATCACTGTTCATTAGGTGATTAAGAAAAGTTTAGAGTGTCTTGGAACAGCACAGAGGTGGATTTTCCTTCCAGAGAGTCTATTAGTAAATGTTTTATGGGACTCTTCACTCCTCCAGAATGAGTAAGTCGTGCATTCACAGTCTTGCAAAGCAATCATCTGTGAATTGTACATGAAGAAATGTAGGGGAGGCATGTGTGGTGGTGTGTTCCAATGGGACTATTCCCTAGCCACCACTTGCTTCGGAAATCGTATTAAAAAGTACAATTGTTGGTCATTAGGGTTAGCCTTGCAAAGCAGGCATGACAGCATTAGCAGGAAATGCTTCCTTGATTTCAATTATAATGCATAAATTATACTCTTCTTCTGTCTTATCCGCGCAACATTCGACAACAGCATTTTCATCTCAGTCTGGGGAATAGAATTTTGCACATGGTATAACTTCCATTGCCTTAAATACGGCCTCCCCAATTTTATCACTGAGCACTCAAAATCTTCATTATTACAGTTCAGCCAGCAGAAATTAGTTGTATTTAGGTCCCAGTAGGCCATGGGATGCATGCAGCTTTGAGATTTGGCTTCCATTTAGCTTTGGGAAGCAGTCTTAAATCTTGATGATTGAATTACAAGAAGTATTTGTATCCCTCTACAACAGTAGAGTGAAAACCAGAGCTGTCCTGGGGTATGAGAAGCAGGGAAGGGGAAAGATGGGACTAATCATTCCTTCCTATAAGACTAAAGTATCTATGAGAAAATCCAGTTCCTCTGATTTGCTTTCATCTGGCAAAACCCTTGCACGAAGAAGTGGTTGAGATAATTGCACAGTGGAGGTCACTTTATTATTTACAGTGGTTTATTCATGAAGTGTAAGTATGTAGCTTGCTGATCTTGCTGTCCACACATGTGAGACTTTATCTGCCTTTATCTGAAACATTTGTAGGGTTTCTCTGGCTGGTTTGGGTAGCAAGAGCTGTGAAGCCTCTTGGAGCATGGGCTTCAACCATGCAAATCTGCATGTAAGTACTGTGGTGGACTTGTATGACCCTCTTGTGCTGCTGAAAAGTCACTTCTCCTAATACTTAAAGTAGTTACTTCTCTCTTTACAATCATCCTACCTCCTGTAATGGTCCAAAACCAGCTCACTCGTATTAATGAACATGAACTGTTCAGCCTATCAACTTACTGTGTAAAATCAGTATTTCTTCCACCTTTTATATTGAAACAATTCTCTGTGTGTGTGTGTGTGTGTGTTTGCATTAGAGGATTGTGCTGCCTTGCCTATGTTTAGCACATATCTGCTTGGTAAATATATCTCAGTTGAACTGCCTGTGTGCATGAAAAGAGGAGTTTCTTGATGTTGTCTCTACAAAAGACTAAAATTATAACTCCAGTAAAGGAATGTGAAGTGTTCAAAATGACAAGAAAAACAGATTTGATGTTGAAAAAACACAAGTCTGCGAGTTTTGTTCCAGAGAAGAAAACTACTTGCCACTTACAAATCTATTCACATCTTTTATCTACATCATTAATTGAAATTCTTCTTAGTCAATTCTTTCCTTCTCCTCAGTGGAAGCAGCAAATTTTTCCAGTTTTGGTCCTGAACTTTTTAGATCTTCATATGCATTACAGAATTGGCTAATCCAGAGAAAACCATTGTCTGCTTTCCTGTTTCCATGTATTTACAATTTCAACTTTAGAGGAAATGCACCAAGAACTAGTGAAACATATACACTGGAAGTTTCGCAGTGGAGCGCTGACTTGAGATAATTTTATACTCTGGTCTGAACAAAAGTTGTTTTCAAGTATAAATACTTGGGTGTTTATATTATGAATTTACCGACTTGTCAACTAAGATATTAGAGACAAATATTCCTTGTGATTGTAACCTAATAGGAAGACAGAAAACTTAGTTGTGCCATACCATCTACAAGGGCTGCCTGCCCAATAACCAGTAAATCAAGGATTATTATGACTGAAACATTTTAATGCTAAAATAACCAAAATTGACTTTTTATCACTGTTCTTCATGGGCAGGCACCCCTGCTTGAATTGATTTTGTCTCCAAGTCTCTTTCTGAATGTCCTCTTGCTGCAGAAAAGAAGGAAGTGTGTGCTGTGTCCAAGGAACATGTTAACTACTGTATAAAGTTCTAGACATTGTGCAAACTGGGAGAAAAAAAAAAATCAATATTTTGCATTCATAAAGCACTTTCTATTTGTCTCAGCTCACAGTGAAAATGTGAACTCTGAATTAAGAAGCAGCACTATTATTGTACCCAGCCTACTGATGGGTAAACTAAGACAGAAAATACTGTGAAATTATGAACTTGGCTAGGAACAAAATCCAGGAACAAGAAAAAATCTTCAGCACTTAAAAGACAGAAATGTTTCCCATTGCCCTTTCCACTGTATCAATTGGATATATAAGAATGTGGCATTTTCCTTCCCTTAACATTTTCTGATGTGGTAGACAGACAAATGAGTAACATGTGTGTCATAAAACAAGTTCAGATTTTTTTCTCTTTTTTTAACATAAAAATGTAGTTTACCCCTAACTCTTCATGTCAGGATTTGAGGACTGGGAATTTTTTTTGTATTCCCAGTCTGCACAAATCCTACCTCATATGTGCAAAACACCTGGGGGCTTCTTCTTATCACCACTTTCTCACAGCTGTTCCTTCAAGCTCACACTTGATGGCTACAGTTGGTGTGACAGAGAGGGGAGTAATTCTGCATTATGTGCTACTGTTCACAGGTGACTGGGGATATTTGCACTAGAATGTGGTGCCTGTGCCTTCAGCTAATGAGCAAGAGTTTGGCTCTGAGAGGTCTTACTGGTTTTCACTACCAGTGACCATAAATAATGGTCATTGATGCACAGCATCCAACAATTTGCTTGTCTGTTTCATTTTATTGTGAATGTTGTATTTTCCATTCTGGCTATGCGAAAAATTTTTGTGATTTCCAATGCTCCTTGTTAATCTGGGAGCAGAAGCATTGCAGAGCAAACACACACTGGAAAGCCCAGGGCAGAGGTATCCCCAAACCCACCACCCACCCCTTGGACACAAGGGAGAGTAAGCCTGGCAATGCCATAGCTGCATTTTGCCTGGAACTGGGGTGACCTGCTGTTCTTCACTTTTTGAGCTTTTTCTCCTCAAGTATTGGTTTAGCTAAAACCTGTAAACCAAGTAGTGTATCTTACAAAAAAAAGGCTCTGGCTATCTTAAAAATTATGTGGACTGACTGCTGAAATGTTGCTCTGTATCTGTCAGAAATGGGACTGTATTGCTTATTCACTTCACCCATCCTCCTGAAGTCTCATTCCTAAAGCAGCAATATTTCTCTTCCATATTTCCTAACATTGCAGCATTATTCTAAGTTTCATAATCTCTCCTACCATCATAGTCATACAGAATTCATGTGCTTTTACCCACCATGCACAGAATGGAAGACCTGGAATGAAAATGTAATTAAATCATATGCAAATAAAAAATGCTGCAGCTGACTTCATAAGAAGGAGACTGTCATATCAAATACCATATTGTATTTGATTTCAATATTAACTGATAGGATTAGCAGAGATGAAATTTACCTTAGAAAGGTGAGCCTGCCTAGAGTTACTGGTGAAAGGATTTCAGTGCTTTTGCAGCTTTTGCACCCAGGAGCTTCTTTGTTCCTAACCTTGGTGCAAAGAAAGCTGTTTTGTGGCACCTGAAGGTTTTGCTGCCTGGGTGGTGCTGTATTTCCATCTTGCCTGGTCCAGGGGGTGGCCAGATGTCTGAGTGTGGCTGAGGGGACAGGTCAGCCTGCTGTCTGCAGCAATGCCAGGGTAGGGCTGGGCTGTTTGCTCCTGCTCCTAAATGGGCTGTTGAGCTGGGCAGCCTGGGAAGACTGTGCCCCAAAACCTGCTGCTGCCCAGGAGCTCTGGCTGCAGTCACTGAGCTGTGTACACTGGTGCCCTAATTTTAGGGCATCCTTTTCTTGCAGCAATTCTGGACTCTGGATAAAGAACGGAGAAGGCACGAATTGCCTTTGCTGGACCCTTTGGATAGGAGCAGAAGAGGCACAAATTGCCTTTCCTTTCTCTGTTGGTGCTTGTGGAGCAGTTGGGTGGTTCTTGTGTTGTCTCTGCCTTTCACAGGGCCCTGAGAACTCTTATGTGGCTTGCCAGTGCCCCACACCTCACATATGGGTCTGTGCGCTGTGATGTTTCCTGGCTTTCCTCCTCCCCTGGGAGTGCTGAGCCTGGCCCTGTGGTGCAGGGACCTCTCAGCCAGTGCCATCTCCTGGTGCTGCTGCCTCCCAGCCCCTATGCCTTGGCTCAGGGCTCTTCTGACCTGCTGCCTTCAGAAACACTTCAGTGCCTTGGCCTTTGGTGTGAAGTCCCTTGGGAGCCCAGTGTGAAAGGTGCTATAGAAATGTAGTTTTGATTTAATTTGGTTTGATTCACAGTTTGAAAAATGAAAATCTTTCTGCAAAGCTAAGACCCCTGTACAATTTTTCCAGCTTGCTTCTGCTGCTTGCAAAGCTACTTGCATTCCCTTTTGGATCACTGGGGATTTCCTTGACACATTTACGCTCCTGTTCTCAATAACTTCTCAATACCCAGTCTCATGCTGACACTTTCTCTCTTTCTCTCTCTTTTTATTTATTAAAATTACGTGCTCCACAGGTATTAAACATAACCAAGCCAAGCAGAATAGAGGCCAGTCATAGAAACATAGATGACTACATTTTTTCTCGGTTATGATCTACAATAGGCACTTAGTCCTTTAAAAAATTGCTACACCTTCAAAGCCTGGAGAGCTGGAGACCCCAATAGCATCAGGGGTTTTAAGAAAACATTGTAGACATTTTTTTTTCAAATCCCTGTACTTCCTGAATTTCTGTCCTTATTTTTGTACTAAATGTACTAGTCTCATTCTGTTTGATGCTGGGTTCCTATACTGGCAGGCACTCTGCAAACACACAGGAGTTGCTCCAGAAACCACACACTTAAGCAGACAAAAATATTGACAAGAAAGCAGAAGTACAAGAGAGGTGAAGTGATTTGTTCAAGGCCACAGAGCAGCTCAGTGGCAGGACTCACTGTGAAAGACAGGCTTTCTGGTGCTGTACCCACAACAGTTACCTGCCTCTAAATCTCTGAATTCATCCTTTAATCCTTTGGCATTCACAAAGATTTGAAAAATTTACTTTACTGGACTTGGGGAAACTTGATGGTCCCTGAAGTGGAAAATACCAAAGAATATGGTCAGCACTTGTAAAATTAAGTTGGGTTATTTGATGTATTCCTAGAAGCTTATATCTCTGTGAAGAAATACAGTAATCCAGGTTCCTTGCCAGCATTTCCTTATGTGTGACCGACTTATGGTGAAGGATAGGAGAAAAATGGGAATGATTTTACCTCTTACCAGGAACATTTTCTTGTGCTTAAAATATAGTGATAAATGGTGAAACTACACTCAGAGCTCCACAGGTTGGGGACAACTTTGGAATTAAAACAAGGAAGTTGTCTTGTAGGTTTAAACAGTGGAGATGTGTTTTGGGGTAGAATATGACTTCTTGGTGATACAGTAATCAGAATAAAAATCTCAGAAATTAAAAATGGAGGGCAGTTTTGGCACAGGCACAGCTTTTCACTAGAGGCACTGCACTTCCCAGTGATGTTAATGAATACATTTTTTACTGGATGATATAAACTAACAAGGCAGAAAGACAGAGCACATGGTGAAATAGAGGACTTAGCTGGGTCATCCTGAGGTGACACTGACACTGACATTGGTCTAAAAGTGTTTTGTGAGGGATTCTTCTCATCTGGCTTGTATCAGGCATCAGATCGATGGTGGTCTGAGACCCCTCTGCTGTGGCAGGAGGACTCTGCAGAGAGAGAGCTCCTTCAGGGGTGATTCATCCTGTGTGCCTCATGCATCCATGCAGGAAGGGATGAATCCCTCTCCGAAGGGACCTCTCACTCTCCACTGAGTACAAAGGGAGCCTGGATGACTAGTGCTCTCTTCTAGCTGCCTGGACTTCCAGGGAATTACAAGCAGGGGAGATCAGTCCCACACCTTTATGTCCTCCTTCATGTTGCTATCAGAAATGGTAATAAAACCTGCCAGGGCAGGCTGAAAGTCTGTGCTTGTGTCCCTCTCCCACATTTCTCTGGAGCACTGCTGGCTTCATTCCTGTTGCATCCATAGCTTTCTTTACAGCTTCAAGGTGGGCTGCTAGCGGAGGAGTATTTTTTTTGTGTGTCAAAACATTATTTATTGGGGATACATAAAGAGGACAGAGCTGCAACAAAGTGGAGAGACAGGTGCAGATGCCTGTTTATGTTTTTAAAAACTGCAGATGTGTCTATGTGTGTACACAGAGCTGCTCAGGCAAGCCAGGATGCATAGATTAATTGAAACTTGCACTCTTCAGAAAGCCATTTGAGATGAACTTGGTTTGATGTTATATTTGTAACCAACACTGTAGTGGTTGTTGGGGTTTTTTCTGCTTGGAAAATTTCAGATGTGGTATTTAGCTTTGTTTGGAATGAAGACAAGTTTTTTGGCAGAGAATAATTTCCTGAAAAAAAAAAAGGGACTCTCTAAGGCTTCAAAAGTCATGTGAATAGTTTTATCCTGCTGGCCTATTCTTAGTGCACTATTTATCTTCCTTCTCTGTGTGCTGTGCATGGCAGGGCCTCATCCTCTTGTGATGCATGAGACAGGGGAGCCTTGGTTCTGACTAGGAACTGCAGATACCATATCATTAAAATTAATAAACAGGAACAGTGGAGGTTCCTGGAGAGACTATGATAAACATTTGACCAAACTTACTTTGTTTTAAATTGTGTCATCCTTCAAAAAACAGTATCTTCACTGTCTCATCCCTTGTGCCTTTCTATCATGTCTCTGTCATGTGCTCAAGTTACCCATTCGCCTCTCAGCCCACTTTCCTCCCCTTGTCACACTTACAAGGTGGCTGACACCTTTTCTTGTCCTTCACTGACTGATGGCTCCTAAACCTGGCTTTCTGTGCCTCTCCCTAGCACGAACCTCTGGGTGTTCTCAGAGTATGCATGGGGGTACAGGCATCTTTGCTCTGCAAGTGTCAGCTCGTGTCAGGTGGGTGTAGTGACTCAGAAATAGCTTCTCCAAAAAAGAAAATAGCATTTCTCTTATTTTATTTAAAAAAGAAAATACACTTTTTTTTTTTTTTTAACAACGCAGTTTGTTAAAGCATGTTGTTTGTAAAAACAATAAAGAACTGTGTATATAGTTTGGCTCCTAGACCTTTAATCTTCCCTTGCAGGTTTTTTGAAGCTGTCCTCCACCCCAGCCTGGGCTAGCATTCTCTCCCTGCTTCCACATATTCCCTCACCTGCTGGGAAGCCGCATGTAACAGTATATGAGCAATCCTCCTGATGACATCCAGGCTCCCCTGCTGTACTCCAGACTTGGGATCCTGCAGTGATTTAACATCTTTGTTTCTAAGCTTAGTTTAAGAAAGATTAAACTGTTCTTTGCATAATGTGTGCTTACTGGATCCATGAGACTTATTAAAAACATACGCAGAAAGTCCCCACCCCCCTTCTCCTCTCCTGGGGCTAATGGTTGTGTGCTGTGATAGGTTCATTATTTCAGATGTTCTCCTGCAACAAGCCCTAGTCACTCCCTCTTGGAACCTTCCCCTGGAGCTTTCACCTTTCAGGTTCGTTCCCTATTTTTGTGGGCAGTTGCCATCCTGGCTCCACCTGTTGAAAATCCTCTGTATGGGGAAGGGAATCTTCTTTTGCTGTAGCTTCTTTCCCATACATTCACCCATTTTCTCCCCCCCATCATCTCCCTTCCATACCAACACTTTCTGCCTCTGAAGCCTTCTGACCTGAGAGAAGCCAGAAGAAGGAGAGTTACAGCAGGATAACCACACTGGGAAATTGATACTAGATTGTATCTGCCATGGTTTTGAAGTCAAGACAGCAAAGCCATTGCTGTGGCGGAGGAGTTTGTAAAAGTTAACATTATCCACATTTATCTTCTTTCCCTGGGAAGACCGTGGATTTTCAAACTGCCTGAAACAAGTCTCAAGAGAACCCAGTGGTAGGTGAGAGAAGGGCTGATGTGAGGCAGAAAGAGGAGGGAGTATAAATCATTCACTTCTGACTGAGGTACCAAACAAACCTGAAGCTACAGCTGAGACCTTGGAGAAACCAGTCAAATGTATTGTTCCTTCTCCTGAGGGGAAAAAAAAAGGTGAAAAAAATCAAGGGGAGCAAAACATTTCCTTTGCTTTGCATATTACAAAAGGCACCAAATGTTGAAAAGAAGAGGAGCAAGTAGGCTGATAAGAGATTTCATTTCATTCCCCTCAGGGTGCCAACTTACCAGTGGTAACCTCGTGGTCTGCTGATGTCATTCACACAAAGCAGTTACTTCAGAAGAGATAGATTTCCTCAGATTTTACCATCTGAGGGAAAAATAGAGGAAGAAATTGTTTGAAATTGAAAAAAATGTTAAGGTGTCTGTGTTTTACCAAAAGCCTTTGTAGGAGGTTATTAACTTCAAAAGAAAACTAAATTTATCGTAACTTCTCTCCTCCCTCCCTGTGTTTCTGAAAAGAGCACTTGCTGTGATTGTCTGAGCCATTAAGGGCTCCTGGAAGGGCAACGAAGTCCTGTGCTCCCATGTCTGTGTGCTTACTGATTTATAAACCTCTCTGTAGGTAGAAAGAAGAAGGTGAAATTTCCCCTTTAGTGGCAGATGGGCTCCAAAGACTAAAATACAATTATTATGCAGACTCTCAACATGTAGAAAACGGGAATAAAAATCTGTGTCTAACATCCATATGAGGGAAACTTTCTTCTCAGGCTCTCAAGGGAGCAGACTTCATCACCCCAAACTTTTTTCTTCTTTTTGAACAATGATTCCTGGAAAGAAAGACAAGGTTTAAAAGCGGTTTGTAAAGGTGAACCGTGAATGCCACCTGTTCCTTTTGAATGTTAGCCTGAGATCCACACAAACAGGCTGTGCAATTCATGTACCTGTGTGACATTTTGAAGAAAAACTTTCTTAAGTGTCTGTGCAGTGGGACTGGTAAATAGGAGGTTTGTGTTTTCTCTTGCATTGGAGTAAAACCTGCAATCTGAGGAGACAGGCTGGGAGCTGAACTGTTCATGCCATTGCTGGTACGAGGGAATTAATCTGGCATGATGCAGAAGGTGGAAGATTTCATAAAAAGCTCATGCCATGTGGTAGTGGCTTCTAGTGCCCAAAGACATGTTTCATATCAGTGTGACAGGCTGCCTTTATCTTCATGGGAACCTTCTCCCCTCTGAGCAGGTCCACTTGCTTCTCCCATCTGTGTGAACTTGATCCTTATGTTTCCTGGCAATGTCACACTTTTTGGCAGAAATCTTCATGTCCCAGCCCTTCTCTCCTTGCAGCAGGTAGCCTTGTATTCAGGGGCCTTTTCAGGAGCTTACCCAGTCAGTGCTCACCAGCTCTGATGGAAAGAGAGCCACCAGGTCCCTGCTGGCAGAGGGGCAGGTTGTCCTGCACTCTCTGTTCAGACAGACTTGTGTCAGTGCTGTCAGGGAGGTGGGTTTGGTGTTGGAGAGCCCTGCATTACAAGGTAAAACTTCAGGTAGTTTTAGGGTGAACAAACCCTCGGTTTTGCCTAACCTGGTAAATATGGGGTGAGAAAATTGGAACCTTTCCTAGGGACATGGGCATTTCAGTTT
Source organism: Agelaius tricolor (assembly GCF_023055355.1). Taxonomy (NCBI): domain Eukaryota; kingdom Metazoa; phylum Chordata; class Aves; order Passeriformes; family Icteridae; genus Agelaius; species Agelaius tricolor. The sequence continues at coordinate 54,655,262 of NW_027269261.1, forward strand.
GGACAGAAAGCTGTAGCCAGTGCTGTGAGCACTGCCAGGGGTATGGCAGGGAAACTCCCTGCCTGCTTGGGAGAGGATGTGCAAAGGCAGCAGACTGAAGTGGTTGGAGCTGGTGGAAACAGGTCCTGTGGCAGCCAGGGGGGTGGCAGGGAAACTGCCCTAGTACTCACTGCCCTTGGGCACCCTGCAGCAGGCAGGGGAGCCATGGCAGGAGCGTGGAAAACAAAATAAATCCTGTGCATTTACACATTCTGTGCATTTACACATTCTGCCTGTCCTTCCCCCTGCTCCGGTGTGTGCCCCATGCAATTCCAGCAGTGTTACTGGATGGGTACTGATGTAGATGACAGCCCTGCTGAACTCTGTGTTCTCTCTGCCTCTGAAGTAAGCAGTGCTTAGGAAATGGGTAGCAAAAATGCCCAAATATCCCTGAAGTAAGCTTAGCCGCAAAATAAGTGACTTAATTAGCATACAGTAGAACCTTATTGTTAAGTGAGAATGCCATCCCCTCCTGCAGGGATTTCAGTTAAACATGATGATTGATAAATTGTTATATTCACACGGTGTCACTCAGTGATATAATCATGGCTTTTGTAAATATTTAGTCAAGAGAGCAACCCAGCTGTTCCCAGCCAGGTTTCATCCAGTGTCAGCCAGTGTTCAGTGCTGCTGATTTATTTCATGTGTTGCTTAAGCCTTGAGTAAGAGCACATTTTTATGAGTCTCGAAATACCTATGGTAATAAATAGTGAGAGTGCTGGAGCTAATGACAATAGCAGAAATAATTATTATGAAAAATATTGCCCAGGGTCCAGAATATGGCCAGGTACTTAACTGTAGTTTTTTTAGGACAACTGCTTAGCAGCTTTTGGTCTAGATTTATGGCAAAGCAGCCCTCACCAGCTGCCATTGGAACGGGAATCCAAGCAGGAATAATTTTTCAAAAGGACACTAGCATTTTCTCCCAAAGCTTGACTTAGCTGTTGACAAAGAGTTGAAGTTAAAACAGTGTCGGGCAATGAATGAAAATTCTATCTTCTAAAGGATTTAAAGATTTTGAAATTTACCATAGGTTCAATTTAGAAAAAAAGTCTGAAATTCCTCCTCACAGAGGAGGGTTCTAGGAAGGATTTACTCTGAATCAACTCTGCTGGTTTTGCTATTCAATACGGTACTGGAACATAAAATATACAAATATATTAAAAATGGGAAATAATTCTCAGATGAAACACTGACACTATTATCTCTGGAGGTGTCCAAACCTTATGTATTCACAGTGTTGGGGCCTTCTCGTGTTTTTCTCCTAAAACATATTCCTGCAGAACTGACACTTCTGTGAGCCAGTTAATCTTTAATGAATTTATATTTTCTGATACTTTTTTCCTGACCATGTTCTTGTTTGATGAAACACCCATGCAACTTTTCCTCACTCATCTGTCTCACTTTTATTTTGAGAACTCTTCAGGAATAGCTTTTGTTCTCATGTCAGTTCTTTGTTGAGGAACTGGCTGTCGTGATGTCCTACCCCCAAGACTTGGAAGTGATTCACAAAAAAAGAAAGTTTAAAAAAGATGACACCCAGTTTGGGCTGCATTGCGTATTTGAGATAGCATGCTTCACCCACAGGACAAGATGGTAGATGCTGAATTTAACTTTTTCCCAGTAAAGAACCTCTTCAGTGACCCATATAGACACCTCTTACTGTCAGCAGAGGAACAAATTATCTTTACTGCCAAAGTTTTATTTGCAGAAAATTCAGGTTTTGTTCCCTCTTTGCAATTTGTGTTCTTTCACATTCAGAAGCAGCTCGTAATTACAGGGTGTTTCTAATTTCCCAGGGAATGCGGACATTTTGAAAATAAATACAGTATTAACAGCAGTGGATTGAGCACCTTCAAGAAGGTAAGCTTAGATACAATACACTCAGAGCCTTTTGCTAACTTGGATCCTAAAGTAGGGGGGACACACGACACACTCCAGGAAGGAAAGTGAAGTCTAGAAGGTGCCTGAAAGCAACTGTAGCTCACTGACAGAATGAGGTGAGGGCGTCCTACAGCACTGCAGATGGAGTGAAGCAGAGACTTTTTATTTGTTGAGTGCATGAAAACATCTGAGGCAAAGGAAAAGCTATTTCAAATGGGCATTAGCATGCCTGTTGGCACTCTCAGACTGATATCAAGGGCGCCCTTGAGCTCGGAGCCAAGTGGAAGTACACCCCTTGAGAAGCCGAGGTGACAAAGTGCAGGTGGAAATGCTGTTCAAATGTATATTTAATGGACATGGGGAAAAGCTGTGTTCCAGCCAGTGAAGGTAGGAAAAAAGAGCATAAAATCCCCCTCTAACAGTATCTCATGGTCAATAGCACTAATGGGAAGTAGAACTTTGAAACCAATAGAATTACTCTAAACCCAACAAATTGAACTGCAGAAATGAGTGCACGACTGGCCATTTTTAAACCCACTGCCCAGTGGGTCATGTGTACTACCCTTTCTGCTGGAAATATGGGGAAGGTAGAACAATTAGAGCCTGCTGCTGCAGAGTCCAGCTCGGGTGGTATGGATTTGTTTGGGTTTTTTCACTCTAGATCTTCATTATGATTTTTGTGGTGACTAAAGAGAAATTATCCAAATCAGAACCAAAGTAGAAATTGCCCCTTTGCCATTTGCTGACAGTGGTCACTATTTTTCAGTACCTATAGGGAGAATACTTCAAAGTTTTATTGTCAATAAATATATTCAAAATGGTAATATTAGTTGCCTTAGTGATATTTGCTTGTTTCTTATGAAATACCTCTTCATGCAGTTGCAGAAGTTTCTGGGTAGTATAAACCAGTTCTTGCTTCTGTGTAGACCCTGAGAATTCAGGGTTTATGGTTTGCTCTTTCTCATTCTCATCCAGCTGTGATGTGGAATCTTCCCACTCACTTGGTTTTTGTAGGCTAATATTCACCAAGTTTGGCATTCATCTCACCTAACCAGAGTTATTCAAAAATTACACGGTTTATCTGAGTGAGTAGTCTGGGCCGCCCCTGTAGTCAGTGGTGAGACTCAGGCAGGTTGATTCATTCCATCCTCCCAGGTATCACCCTCCGGAGGCGCCTGAGTCTCTACAGGGAGACAGATGGCCGAGGTTAGGTGAGGTGAACCTCAACCCCAGTGCTCAGCAATAATGGCTTGGCGTGTGCCCAGAACACCTGGGGTTCCCTGGGGAAATCACCCTTCCAAACGCTAGTCAGAACTTGCACCTTTTAGCATCCAGAATTAAAGGGGGTTTTATGTGCTTTCTTTCGGTCCAGTGTACACGGAGGTTTTGTGTGTAATAGAAAAAACTTTGCCCTGTGTTTGACCTACATACTCAAACACAAATACGGCCTTAAATTACATATTCAGTATTTTTATATATCTGCTGTCTGTGTGAACATGCACATATTTTCTGCATAATAATATTCAGATATATGGTTCTCTATGATATTTTACTATTAAAGTGCTGGCAATATGCTCAAAGCTTTACAAAATACAGATAAAGGCAATACCTGTCAGAAGAAGGTTATAACAAAGATAAATATTAGATTCACAGGGAGTGAGAGACCAGAAGATTCTGAGTTCACTGTTTGTTTTTTAGCCTCATTTCCTTAGAAAATGAGGCTTCTGTGCTGCACTGTGGGTGAGGTGAGGTGTGTAGCTGTCTTCTCAGTGACTTTTGAGCTGGTTGGCCAGCTTTAGCCAAATAAAACCAAAGAACATTTTCTCAAGAGACAAAGCTCTCTGGAAAAAGGCAGCTATTTAGAAGAGAGAATGACCTTACTGTGAAAAAGGTACAGGGTAAGCCATATTAGGTGCTAGAGTACCTACAAAGGAATCCTTTTTGGAAATCCAAGTAGGGATAGAGCATCACCTGTCACTGGTGTTGTGCTAATCCCTAGGGAATTGGGCAGGCTGACCCATAGGAATCAATGCATTAATGATTTTATGATGCAAGAAACATATTCTGTACTAGTAGTGGCCTTTATGTCTGAATCTTCCTTAAGAATGTAATACATTAAGAGTTCTCCCAACCACAGGAAGAAAGCTTATTAACTGGGGGACAGAGCAGTGGAAGAGATGAAGCTGAGGATTGGTAGAAAGTGTGAAAGCAAAGAAGAAATGAGCATTCCTACAGCTTCTGCCATTTCTCATATGCAGATTTATCTATCTATCTATTCAATATGACATTAAAATTAAAGATGTCTTCCTAAAGTATGGTATTCTTGGCTAGTTTTATCGGGTGAGGGCATCTCTGATTAGCTGTGCATTGTGGATTTCTAGCCTGTGCTGTGTGATCACTCACACAGAGGTTAACCTCTCTCATCTGCTCTGACATTGTCTTCAAGGTACAGCTTTACCAGCTTATGAAAAGTGCATAAGAGCAGAAGCAGGAATTTATTGGCCAGATAGCTCAGTTCCTGGCCTGGGTGTTCCTATGAATGCAGCTTTATCAACATGCTTTATCAAAACCAGGCAGTTCCAGGGTGAAAATAGTTTCCATCCCTGCCTGCTGATGGTCAGAATTAGGAGAATTTTATCAGATACGGTGTGTACCTCTGATGCACCCAATGTCTATTTTGATTCTGACACTGGTGCAGGCTTCTGTACTAGCTCTTGGCTATTCTGAAAATGAGGAGAGAGGGGTCAGGTTTCTAAACTGAGATTTTCTTATTACATGTTCTTGGTTTTAGCACAGGAACAGGTAGACTTGGATTGTTGAACTGGGTGGGATGAAACAGGTGCTGTGTTTCTACCCCATGAATAGCTTCAGCTGTCCTCAGTGCTCTGGGTCATCCTGTGCAATGCAGTTTGCCTAGGACTGTGGGTGCAAGATGCTTTGTGAATCTCTTTCCAGCCCAGCTTGTGGCCTTTTAGGCAAGCTGTTTATTCTGTCTTGCTGCTATTTTGGACTTTCATCTTCCCTAGAAGCTTTTCCAGAGAAAGCTGAGGGGGAAAGAAACTGCCATGGCAGTGATGGCAAGTGTTTAAAGTGTGCCTGCCTACCTGCCCTGCAGCAGCTCTTGGGCTTTTGGCAGCTTCCTGATCAGTGGAAGAGCTGATTGGGTTACATACTGTAGGGAACTGAAATTTCTGCCACTTTATTCTACATTTCTGCTTCCCCCCGGTCACAGACTGGGTGATGACCCAAGATTGTATCATCTAAGACACGCTGCACTTGCAATTGGCGACGTGTATCAATGGTTCTCATATTTCTCTAAAACACGAGGTACTGACCGCTAGATTTGATTTACAATTAAATAGCAAATCCTACAGTATATTCCCAGGACCCCAGGAATGATAAGTCATGAGTTGTATTTTTAATAGATTGTTATAAATCATTTTTATATTGCCATAATTGATTAAGGTGCTTTAGAGAAACAGAAGACTGCACATTCCCTGCCCCTAGGAGTTTGCTTGCTAAGTACATCTTGAGGTACAAAAGGTACTTTGTGCAATTTTATGCAGTGTGAGCCCTTGCTACTAATGACAGTGATATAAATGTGGCCCATATCCTGAAACAACTTAATGTGTGCTTAACGTGGAAGATTTAGAGTACCTCTGGATGAGCGTGGTGCTTCATGCCAGAGAACACACAAGACTCCTGCTGCACCCCCTGCCGTGCCACCAGAGGTGTCTGCCCTGCTGCTGAGGGTCACTTCACACCTAAGGGCCATCAGCCTAGTGCCATTGGCTTCCTGGCAGTGACCAGGGAAACAGCAGGAGGAATAGGCCAAACACATCCTCTGGCACATTACCCCAGAGCATTTTAGGGACTTTGTGAGTCAAAGTTTGTTTAATGGGCTGATGGGCCTATCTTCTGTGAGTTTAAGCATAAACTGAAATCGATATAGTTGCAGTGTGGTCATATTCAGCCTGGATAATTCCATTCTGCATTTTCAACTTCCCTTGATGCATCTTCAGATAAAGCATTTGTGCCCTAAAGCTGTGGTGTTTTGTTTGCTATTGCAATTTTGTAGCAGCTGCATTCCACTCCAGAGATAGATGCATTTTGGTGGTAAGTGATCCTTAGGTTTAAATAATCTATAATTCTTTGGAGCACTTTTTGGGCTTGTAGAAGGTGTTATACAAATCAATGAATAATTTTCACTCACCATTGTTTGTAATGTTTTCTTAGTTTTCAACTGAAAATAAAATTTCTTTCCCTATTGATTTTCTTCTTTTATGTTTTGCCAAATTGATTTTTCCTTTTCCTAATGGAGCAGAAACTAACATATCTGGATTTCAGTTACTTCACCCTTTCTGATTCAGCATCATTTAGGATATCAGAAGGAATAAAAACAGCTCTAAGGAATAGTATTCATTCATTAACTTCAAGGGAGCTGACACTGTTTTAATCCATTTTAAGGGAGAGCGTGTCTTTTGGGTTTTTAAATTTCATCAGTGGATTTGTAAGTGTTCTCTAAACAAGTATTAAAGAGACAAGTATAAATATGATGTTATGACTTGGGAGGGCAAGGTGCGAGAATTAAGCTGAATTTAAGGTTGGCCAAACTGCTGGGTTGCAGAAGAATGGTTCAGATCTCTGACTGAAAATGTGGACTAGGTTTTACAGGGGTTTGATGATCTACTTCCATTTCTGCACACCAGGGGCCTTCTACGTTCAGCTGGAGCAGTGACAAGGTAAGTGTTCCTATGGTATTTTCAGATCAGCTTTGATCAGGAAGACCACAGTTGTCTTGAGATATAAAGTATGAACCTCAGCTGGGGGCTTGTTTTTTTAAGACACTAAGCAGTCCTTTCCATCTAGGATATTAAGGTGGCCTTTGAGCATCAGGTAGCTAAGAAACAACATGAGAACTTCTGAAATATTTGGCCTAAAAAGGTTGTGAAAGACTAGGTCATTCCCCCAAAGTGAATAGTGTTATCGGAAATAAATTATCAGCTGCTGAATCAGTGTTGCTTGAGAAGCTCAACTATGATTGAAGGGTTAATAAAGCCAGTGACTACAGGATAATAGTTCAGGCTACTGTAGAGAAAAATGAGATTAGAAAATACTGAAATAAACAAAATGGCTTTTTAATGTATCAGGTCTTATGAAATTCAACCTTGGGTATAGAGAACCAGAGAACTGACTGAAACAGTACCATGAAGTTTAGTATTTATCCCAAGAAGTCATGAAGGAGAGGAGATGTTCTAGAGAGTGGAAGAATGGCAGAGATAGTGTCTATCCATAACAAGGAGAAACAGCTGAACCTGGGGATTTGTAGTCAAGTTGTATACCAGCCAGTACATGGAATAAACAATCAAACACCGGATCATAAACCCCTTGAAGGGAACAAGGATGTGAGCAGGACAGCTGGCATGTATTTGTCAGGAGTCAATCACCTGAAACCAATCTCTTTTCCTTCTGAGACACAGCAACAGACCTTGTTGGTTGGAAAAAACCAGTGGTTGTCAGGTGTTTTGATTTTAAGAAGGTTTTTCATGCTGTTTTACAAGACACAGTCAGAAGCAACATGGTAAAACCAGGATGAGAAGAAACTGTCCTTTGAGGTCAGTACACATGTGTACAGCAAGCTGTAGTCAGAGATTGGTTCCCAATGGTTACCTGTGAAACTGCAAGGGGATTTTGAGTGGCTTGCTTTGGGATTTGCTGGGACAGAGTGTGATGCAGAGCAATGGTGGAAAGCAGAGGTTCTTGTTTGCTTTTCCGGCTGGGATAGGCTGTGGGACAGGTAGAGAATGGGTTCAGAATGTAAAGTAACCTGGAGAAGTTGGATGGGTGGCCTGTACAAAATGGGGCAGGGACAGCTGCAAGACTCTCCTTTGTTGAGGTAGGAACACTGAACAGCATTAATGCAATGAGAGTAGGCAACTTCTTGAAGAGAAAGCTCTGGGTTTTGGAGTGGATCATCTTAGAAGAGGGAATAGGTGAGATGTGAGTCAATAGGGTGACAGACTTTTGATTGATGAGGAACATGATCTGTGAGAGAAGACTGAACAAACCAGGGTTGCCAAATCAAAAGAAGAAAGAAAGAAAATGATAAATCTTAAAAGGTTACTAAAAAGCAGAAAAAAATAATCTGTACTCTTTGTCCTCTGGGACAAGGGGTAATGGGCTGTAACCTCAGTGAGAGACATGGCTTAGATGCCAGCAAGATCCTTCTACTAGTGATAATTGCGAAAAGAGGAAATAGCTTGCTTGGAAGCTTACCAAATGTCCATCCTTGGGGGTTAGACAGATTACAGTCCAGAACAACGTAGGTCTTATTTATCTTGCCTTTGGGAGATGAACTAAATGTCCTTCTGAAATGCCTTTCAACTTCAATTTCTTGAATTTAAGAATCTTGTAAACTATATTTTAATCTCCTCTCATTTTGGTTCAGGTAAGCCTACCTAGTCTATGAAGAGTTAAGAATTTTCCTTATTATCTTACAGAATAGTTAGCATTTAGCATCAGTTCAAATAGCAAAGTCTTACAATTCACTCTCCACCTTTGCTTAGCCTTATCCATTACTCTTGAACCAGTTAAATAAATATGGTTTAACCGCAGTCTACTGAATAAATGTTCTCTCTTTATTTCTCTGTATGTATGTGTGTACATATATAATATATATATATTTGAAATTATGATTCCATTTATCCCAAGTTTCTGGAATTTATTGATTTTTTTAACAGTGTTTAAATTACATCCACTTTTATGGAGACAAATCTGTTGAAGAATTAAACAGCAAAGTTTGCTCCAATCTATAAACATGACAGGGGGATGATTTCCTCTCATTTGCTAAATATACTGCTCCTTAGTTGGAGACATAAATAAGAATGTTGCCTAAGTAGGTCATATTTGAGCTAGGGCTTTTCAAAAGACATGAAAGCACCCACCGTGAATATACACTTCAAAGCCAGAACCCATTTTTTTGTGCACATTTTGTTCCCGAGAAGTTTTCCATCTGTTCTAATGTCATGGCTTTGCCACAGTGGCTTGTCCTCAGACTCTGTATCTCTGGCAACTCATATGTTTTACTTTTTAATGCGGCAGGTAAAGGAGATAATTGGAAGACCTTCAGAGTCAGTGGGGGGGTGGGGGGAAGAGGGTGGGAAGGAGGGAAGGGGGAATCTTTCACTTCTAAATGGAGGCAAAGGACAGACTTCCTCTTCTCCTTGTTGTTAGATAGCTCGTTTGATTGGATGCCAGGAGCTGAAAGGAGGCAGTGTGCATTTTGAAAGGCTTTTCGAGGAGCAAATCTGAAATTAAATGACAGATAATATTTATAGAGGTTAGTGAAGTTCACTTCACCCTGCTCTCTGTAGCAGTGCAGTTCCAAATTCAAGATTCTTGATGGATTTAAACCCTTTTTCATCAGCAATAGTCCAACCTGATCTGCCTGTCACTTTCTAAAACGATGCCTTTCTGACTTCTCCATGTAGCTCTGAAAGGGGAGGAAGCTTCCTCACTAATATGTCACTCAACCCACCCACCTAGACACCCACAGCTTGTTTGAAGCCAGCATAGGAAAAAAAAGACCACCACACCACACACCCTGGATTGTAGCCCTGCTGAAGAAAGCACTTCTTTAAATATCAGTATCAGTGAACATTGGTCCTAGGGGTGAAGCCAGAAATAAAACCTTATTTAACTTGTATCTCAAGCCACCCCTCAAACTTACAAAACAAGCTGAGCTTGTGTTTGCTATTTTATGTGCAAATCAGTGGCAGCATCACTGTGTGTTATATTTACACAAGAATTTTTATTTATTTGTATTGCAGAGTGCCCATCACTCACACAGGAACTTTGGGAGCACCACTGGGTACCGTGTGACTCATGAGTGTCCCTACTCAGTGTCCAGCTGGTGACACTTCTCTAATGGCCTGAGGAACAGAAGGAACATCCAGCATCTGGGGTTGGCTCTGCAAGGAACTGGCTGCAGTGCCATTGCTGGTGCAGTAATGTGGAAAGTGACATAAAAGTCAGGGAATGGTTTTTGTTGGAACCAGACTCTAGCAGGAGCAGTGATTGCTGAGGAGACAGGAGGGCTCCGGACTTAAAGGCCATGTGCATGTGCCTGAGTAAGTCCACAGCAATGGACTGAACGGCTGAGCTCAGCTCTGGGGGTCTGCAGGTCCCAGGACTGTGCCTGGGAGAAGGCTTTCACGTGGTATAAAGAGCTCCTCTGGTGTCTTTGGAACAGTGGCCAGGCATACTGCCCAGGGAACAAAACCTCTTTCTAAATATCTGAAAAAGCTCTTCTGGGCCAATCTGTGTCTTCCCATCCTGAGGCTGATAACATCCACCATTACCACCACTCTCATTGCAGACAACCCTGAGACAAGCAAATTCATCTAGGACGTCACCACTCGCATGCATAGCAACTCTTTGGGCAGCACTGGTGTTTTCTGCTCTCTAAAGAAAGGGCAAACTGCCTTTCTTCCTGGAAATGCAGTTTTTTCATGGAGGCATTTGAAAATGCCTCCATGACACAGTCCTAGCAAGCCTGTGAAACATGGTCAAGATCCAGAGCATGCGTTCACAGCAACACATGGCAGTGGGATATATGGAAACACACTTCCAGATACAAGGAAATTAATTTTTTTCCTATTACGAAAAGATAGAACAGCATAAGAATAAGTCTTCAAGAGACTTAGCAATTAAGAGCAGAATGAATGTGAGTCATCTGTCCAGCAAAAGCTGTGCCAGATGCAGACATAAAGTAGTTCAGCACCTTAATCCCACTTAGGCAATGCTTGTCCTATGACAGGGAACATTTTCTGCTGGTTCGTGAGGCAGTACATGCACATGCATGTACACAAACTTCAGTGTAATTTGGGGCTGTTCAGTTTGCTGATCTGCCAGCTATTTTTCTTAGGGCATTTTTAATATGTCCCAAAGAAATTTGGAAGTGTATAAATTTTGCATTTTGGTCCAGAGATTGTTAATGTAGGCACTAACTGCAGAGCTGCCTAAAAATTTGGATTTCAGTTTGAAAGAAATGCTGTTGTTTTGAAATGTGATGTATATTAAAGCAAGCAAAGGAAAGAAAGACTGAAGAAATTTCCAGCAGCTCTGCAGGGTCTATACCTGCTCAGTGGAACAGAGAGGACAGTGTGATGCAGCCTTGACAGTAAACCTTTGCTGGCAGTTCCCAAGACTCCTGGATCCAGGGCAGTCCAGCAGGGAAGGAGACTGAGTGCTGAACTGGTGTCCCAAATCCCAAGCCTCACCTCCAAAGCCTTGAGTGAGGTTCCCAGACAGTTGAGATGTCTGCTGTGTTTGGGAAAGCAGGAACAGTTTGGGAAGGAATAAATTTCTATTTTCTGATCAGAAAATTTCTGACCAGTTTCTCTTTGAAAGGCTTTGGTGTTATTCTGTTTGTGGAATGGGAAAGCTGCAGAGTCCCTCCTTTCTGGATTAATCCTGAAATCCTTAGACATCCTGGTCTCAGTCTGAGTATCAGTGCTTTTGGAGGTAGAGCATGACAGGTGGCATGGCTGATGAGAAACACTGGCCAAAGTGCTCTTTGCTCTGCTAGCTCTAGGCTTACAGACAATTCCCCAAGTGATGTTTTCAGCCACTCAGACAGACCTTATCTTACAGAGAAGCCCAAGGTTTGAAGCTCGGGAGGGTTCATACCTTCACCTCACTCTACCTTATAGAAATGCAGCTTTCTGGATCTTGTGAGAGAGACTCTGAGGTCCTGGAAGATGAAGTCAGACTGTTTTGGTGAAGGTTAAACAGGACTGCTATCTAAAGAGCTGTTAACTATATGAGTGTGGAGGTACTAAATGTGCTTCAGACTGCACAGGGTGGTAGTAGTGAAAGACATTGTGATGCTGAAATGTGATTTACTCAGCTGTTTCCCATGCTTACCATGACTTTATTTACCTATTCCTTGTATTGTTCAGGTTGTCTGGATGGGGAAATGTGTACAGTTGGGAGCAGATACGACTTTTGAAACACAGACCCAGGGTCATGTGAAAAATACATGTTGCTGTTTCAGTTGCAATCAGTTGTGAAAATGCAAGAGGATGAAAGGGTTTTGCTAGCTTGCTAATGGGTGCATGTGTATTCTTTCTCATGCTATTTCAATGAAAACACCTGGAAATGAACTGAGGATTTGAGGATTAAGGGAAGGAAAATGAGCTGCCAGTGCTGAAGGCAGCCAAGTTGAGCAGCAGACAGCAATATGCTACAGCTTGTGAGGCACTGCTGGGAGATAGGGGAACAGAGGAGCACAGAGGTCAGTGCTATTAACTCGGTGTAGTGGTATGTGTGAGTGAGAGCAGGGCTTTTTCAAGCTGGGCTATTAATTTTTTACCCTATTTTGCTGATTTTTTTTCATCTTCAGTTTTATAAAGAAGATATGTTTTTGGTGAGGGCTTGCAAGCTGCCCTTAGAGGAACTGAGTAGGATCACATTGCTGGATCTAGCACTGATCTCTCTGAATTCAAGTGGTTGGTCCCTGTGACAGACTCAGGGGAACAGGATCAGCCTCTTGGGGGTCCAAATCTTCCTGGCTTCTTCACTTGGCTGCTCAGCTCACCTGTGAAATGCATGAGCTGTAAGCACAGGAAACATGAAGGCATGAAATAAATTCAAACTTCTAAGATGCCCAGCTCTAAAATCAGCCAGCAGCAAAGTGTGGTGCAATGATAATTAACTTCCATGATGGCAGCTCTGGGAGAGATACACATTGGGCACTTTGGGAGATTTGGTGTGATGGACTGGAAGCACTGCTGAGGGGGTCACGGGCTGGTGGCAAAACCCCCCCGGAGCAGGGAGCACAGCAGGGTGCTGGAAAAGAGCAGCCATGAGGGGAGGAAATAAAGAAAAGAGCCCTTTGGTGCCTTCTGTGTTCCTCCTGCCCCTCCAAACGTGGCAGCTGCTCAGAGAGGGCATGGAGTAAGTGTGTTTCTCCTGAGTGCTTGCTGTAAACAGTGTGTAGAGCAGCGCTGATTATACATCAGCTCGCTGGGCTAACTATAGCATGGTAATTAAAGGGGTGAGAACATTTTGGAGTACTTTCCACCACTTGTTGTCTGTGTAATCCCCCTGTGTTTGGCAATAAATAGAACTTTTAAGTTTAATTAATATACACTTGGCTGGCTATCCATTTAAAAGCATGCTTCGGTGGCCTGAGACATTATCCACTTATGCAGAGTGTTGCTGGAAGAGCTGGTGCAATGCTGGAGAGGGAGTGCAGGGCCAGGGCAAGGGGTGCTGCTGAGCCCTGGAGCAGGGAGGCACAGCTTCGTGTCCCAGGGAATGTAGGTCAGTGGGCAATTCAGAGCATGCTCTGACACAAGCATACAGGCACTGCAAGAGAAGGCAGAGTAAATAAACAGCTTTTCTCCTGAATGTGGGGCAGCTTTGGGCTGTTTTTAACATTTATTTCTGAACGCTGGGTTTCGTAAGCGAGTTCCTCCCAGGCTGAGGTGTCAGAGGGTCAAATGAGTCTTGAGAGAAAAATGGAGTCTAGTATCTCTCTTTTTCCCTCAAACTTCTTTTGTGTAGGGCAGTTCAAACCATTGATTTTTTTTTTTTTTTTTTTTTAGAGTTTAGCAGAAACAACAGCTACAAAAAAATTGGTTTGGATTAGATCAAATATACATTCCTTCCCTCCTCCTCCCCTCCTGGGATGAAACAAACAAATCATGCCGTTTAGCACCATTGTGTCATTTGCCCCAGAACAAGCCATTTCATTTCATGTGCTTTTTGAAAAGCAGAGGCAAGGAACAGCCAGAGTTTCATAAAACTGCCAGAGGACTTGGACTCCAGTCCCAGCTCCAGTGAGTGCTGAGTTGTTTGTCTGCAAGAGCAGGGTGTCAGCAGGAACTATTTCAGGCCCCCCCTTTACTCCAGAATCCACCCCAGGCTGATGTTTGGAGGAATTTTCTGTGGGTGGCAATGACTCTGTGCAGGTGAAGGAATGAGTTCAGCTGCAATAGATGCACAAAATGAGCCAGGGCAGAGAAGTGAGGGTCAAGGTGGATGGAGAAGAGACTTGGAGAGGAAAGAGAAGGTGTCAGGAATGGAGCAGGTCTATAATGTTGCAGCTTCTGCTTATTTCTTTCAGTCTCTGATACTATTTTTCCACTGCTCTCCTTGCCTTTCCTGGTTCTTTACCTCATGCCTGCTCACCTTCTATTCTCATGTCTTTTTTTACCTTCTCAGTCTTTTCCTCTGGATCAGGTGCTTTGATCTGGGAAGTCAAGTTAGTATGCCACCGTGTAAACTGGTAACCTATCCTTCCTAGTGATGAGCTAATGTATGTAGGGTTGTATGTCTTGAAGACCCAGTTGTAGGTAACCAGCTTTAATTTTCACTTATTTTTATTTTTATTTTTATTTTTATTTTTATTTTTATTTTTATTTTTATTTTTATTTTTATTTTTTTATTTTCATGTGTTTGTGTTGATTAAAAAAAATAAAGTTAAAGTCTTCTGCAAGAGCAGATTCAGTGGCCTGTTCTGCAGGGTGGAGGGCATGAGAAATGTCCTCTCTCCTGACTTCAGGGTGGAATGAAACAAACACTTGTTGGGTACAAATAATTTGTCCTATTTTCTCCATCAGCTCCAGGAAGAGAGGAAGCATTTCCCCAAGAAAAACCTCTCTCTGCATTATCAGGAAAGGAGCCTGAGGTGGCTGGCTCAGGTGCACGTGTCGGCTCTGGGTGTCCACCTGTGCCTGGAGGAGCAGCGTGCTCTCTCTGATTGGCCTGGCCAGTGGCAGTAGAATGAGCAACAGAGGATCCAAAAATAAGCAGATTTAATAAAAAAAGCTTCATGGCATGGTGGTTGGGGCCGTGCTGTGCAACTAATTAACTTGCTAACCCTGTGGAAGCACTTCCAAAAATGAACTCCTGTTCTCTGCTCCCGCGTTTCCTGCATTCAGTTTCCTGTGCTGCTTCAGCTTCTGTCCCCTTCCCCAGGCGGTCAGCATAGCAATGTCACTTATGCCTGCTGTGTGTATGGGAGGGACATGTCACATCTTGTGCCTTTCCTGGCCTGCCACTGTGACCTTCTGCAATAGCTGAGAACATCAGCTCCCCCTCCCTGAAGTGGGGCAGCTCTTTTGCTGAAAAAAGACTTTTTTCTTTGGGCTTCCCTGTTACACGCAGTAGTCACTCACCAATAATTGTATATAAGGACAAGGAGAAAAGTGATTTTTGAGTTGTGCTTCCTTTTCTTCATGGCAAGTGGAGTGTTATCCATCTGCACAGTTATTAAAGGCATAGACGTGCTTCTCTTTTACATTGTGAGATTTATCAGCAATGCATGTGAAACATAGCTTTCTTTTTTCTAAGTCTTTCTGTTTTCTCCATTCACAGAAATATCCTGATTTTCATACTGTGGCTTGAAATGCCTGGCTCTGGCTATTTGTACCTGCTTTGTAATAGCCCCACTTGAGAGGTGAAAAAGGAGGCTCTAAAGCCCAATTCCAAGATTACAACCTGCACATTATTTTAATTTAAACTCGCCTCCTGTTACAACAGAGAATCAAGGTGTAAGTGTGTAAAGTGCTTTGGGAGCCCTGTGATAAAAGGCCCTATAAAAACATAAATGTAAGCAGATGGCAGTCACAACCTGCCTGGTAGGAGCAACACACAAGCTCACAGAAAAGGGTGTGAACTCCAGCCCTTTCCGAAATTATCTTGGACAACAATAAATGTAACCTTTGCCAGGGCCTGTGCATTTGTAATGTAGACCCCATTATTTCTCACCACATTGCCTCAGCCTGAGACACAAACTAAATCATTGGGTTGCACCTCCAAGCATGTTCAGGCTTTGTGTGCCTTTTCAAAAAGAGATCCATGACTGTGGAACAACACCAATGACAAAATCATGGCCATGGCTGTATCTCAACCACTTTGATGTTGATATCCTCAAGAAAAGGCATAAAATAGGAAGTCCTTGGATACTGCATCACCATTTTGTAGCTAAACTTAGTCTGGGCCATGATGTGCAGAAATGGAAAGGAGTGAAATGTAATGAGCAAGACATGCAGTGACATGTGTTTGCTGAGGAAAAGGGAGAGCTGATCTTTTTTTACCCTTGCCTTGCCTGTTCTTCTAAACACCATTTTTTTCTCAAAGGATGGATTTTCTCTTTATCTAACTTGTCTTTTTTCCCTGCTGTGAAATGTTTTGGGTCAGACGATGTTTTGCTGGGCTTTAGAAAACTGCTAAGAATTAATTAATCCGTAATTAAACTGATGGGGAAAAGACATACGGAACTGTTAATAGAATTACATCCTCAAAAGGAACAAAAATAAGACAGTTTCCTTTAATTTCTCTTTTTTACAGTTTGCAATGTGACACATTTCTGACCAAGTTCTAGTTTAGACAAAGTGCATGTGGCAAAAGTTGGAAGTGTTGTAATGCTGCCTACTGTGATTTGTATAAACATTTAGGATCCCCTGGAGAGGAATGTAATCCAGGGTTCCTTGCTTACACAGAAATGCTCAGAACAATATAACATTTGAAAGAAAAGAAACATTTTTAATTGGATTTGTGCTGACTATTTTCGAAATACAAAGAAGACACTTTATCCAGTAAGCTGCAGATTGTTTGCAGTCACAGAGAATCGGCAGGCCTCAAATTAGCTGCAGGACAGCCCTTGTTGTTGTTCTGTGAGCCCAACAAAATGTGAGATTTAAAGGAAAAATACTAATGATAAGAAAAGGCTGTAAAATTCAATCCACATGTTTCTCTAAGTTTATGCAAGTTAGGCTGAATGGATCATGTGATTTCCTCATGCATTCCTCAAATTATAAAAAAAAATTGAAGGGGAGGATTGTCAAGTTTGTCTTTCTTCTGACTAGAATACTTGCTATGGAATGGGGCAGATCCTGGTGTGTGCTCTCCTTTGCTCACTGACTGTGCTGGCAAAGAGTGACCTTGGCTTGCTCCCCAAGACCTGCCACCTCCCTCTGAACCCCTTGTACCATTGTGGATGGCCTTCCCTGCTTTTAGCACCCATCCCACTGCTGTTAGCAGGAGAGGGACAGCTCAGGCACAGTTCCCAGTTTCATGCTGGGTTGAGTCCCTTTCCTGTTTGTATTGAACATGAGGAGAGGAGAGACCTGTTGTTTCATCAGCGACATCAAAGAGAAGAAAATTGCTCTCCAGTGTATCCAAATTTGCAACATCCCTTGGCTTTTGTAGTAATAGAGAGAGGATATTAGAGGCTTTTAGTAAAGGTAGAAAGCCTGGTTTTATTTCCCTTTTCCTTCCATTGTTACATTTTTTTTTCTTTCTTTGCATTGTTGATCAGTGAAGTCCATTGGTAATGTCAACAGGCCTTATTTTGCCAGATGCAGCATTCCTCTTAACCTCAAGTAGCAGTTGAAGAATCACTAAACTTGAGGTGAGAATAGGCTTCAGAGCAGATAGAGTGCCCTGAGGCATCTAAAAGTTCAGTGCCTCTGTAATTGTTTGTATTTATTATTTCCAAGTATTAAAAGAAATGTTAAGATGTATTCTTATAAAAAGAAAAGATACAAGCTCAGGTTCACCCTACTGATCTTTTGGCTGTTCATGGAAAACATAAAATAAGGAATATTTCCACTCTGGCCTCCTTCTATGTAACTAGTGAAAAGAAATTAATTTCTTCATGGGGAATTTAACACTGCACAGGATCTGAAGGCTCCTCTGGAGGGGACTGTTGCTTCATTGACTTGAGTGACTACACACTTACCATAGGTGTCTCGTCCAGGTACTCGTGATTAGCCTGTAAGTGAAGTTCTGGACAGAACAATTTGTATATGACAAGATACAAGATCCCATAACTGCTGTTTAACGAACGTGCAGACTAAGTCGGTTCCAGTAAGTGCTTGGCAGAGCTGTTAGCACATTAGGTCAGGATTAGTAGAGCCAAGTGGGTAGGAATGATTTTTTTGAGGGACTGGAATAAGGAGGGCTCCTAGAGAATGAGATTTAAGGGGGGGCAAAAAGAAACAGGATGGGAAGGAGGACTGAGAGTAAGGACTTGGAAGGAGGGACAAGAAAGTTAAGCTGAATATACCTAAGTAACAGATAAATGCTTATGCTCTTACCACCTCTTCATTAAGGACCTCTAAGAAAAGTTCTTAAGAAAGAAGACAAAAGCCTCTCTTGTCAATGGGTGATGGTCTATGGGTGCCAGTTATAGCAAAGAGAAGCTAAGATAAGGAGGAATGCAAGAGGGGGATAATTCTGCAAGACAGTTTTGGGAGGTGACCTTCATGTTTCCCAACATTAGCGATCTACAGGTATAGATGTCGAGGCTGGCCTAGTTGTCCTGAGCAGCCTTTTCAGTCAGAGGAGAGCAACTGCTGCTTTTATGGTGCAGTTCAGCTGAGCTACTTTAGATGTCTGCTTAAAAGTGGGATGAATCCTACTTTGCCTGCTTCCATTGATGAAAATGGAGCTGAGGGATGTTAACTCAGATGCAAAGTCTATGGTTTATAAGTCACTATGGAATGATCTCTAGACTTGCATTCACCTCCAAACAGCATACAAAACTGCCAAATATTTGTTCTTTCTGGACAAATCTTACTCTCGCGTGATCCAAGCAGGACTTTTAGGTGGTCAAGGAGATTTACAAGACTGATATATTTAAGAAAAGGCAAAATGAGATATTTTTGGTAAATTGCATTTCCTTATTAGTCATCACTTCCCTTTTTATTCTGAGTAACAGCCCTCTTCAGACGTGTTCGTTTTATTTGGCAGAAGCGTAGATAACTCCAGATGTTGCTGATTCTTTTTCAGTTTCTTGCCTTAGGAAACTTTAGTTGCACCTGAGAGAAAATAGAAGCCAACCTGGAAGAAAAAGAAAAGAGATATATAATAGCCTTGATAGAGGAAAAGAAAAATCAGATTGATTTATATGCTCTGGATGATGTCTAATTGTTTCCTTAAAGATGAATTAAAAGCCTTTTTATTCACAAAGAGCTGAGTTCAGGGCCTTGTAGTTCTCCTATTAGAGCTGAAAACATCACTGATAAAGAACTGGATTTTCTAGCTTCCCTTAGGGGTCTGCTATTGCAATAGAAAACAGAGCACTAAAGATAGCAATTGGCAAGTAAGTAGAAGTGATAATAGGCTTTGATATTAGGGAGCAATATCCTTGGCTTACATAAGTAGGTGCCATCTTCTTATTTCAGCAGAGGTCTGCTTTTTGCCCCAGATTGACAAAAAGTTTCCCCACACTAAGGCACCTAGATTTTTAGCTACGTAGTGTTGTAATTTTAAATCTGCAAATACAATGTGTTATCCACCATGGCTTTCACACTTTTGAGGTTTGTTGAAGGATATTCTTGATGCTCTAATCTACTAAGGAGAAAGCCTGAGAAAACACTGATTTTTTTTGCCATTCTTTAGGATACGTTTCTTTGCTTACATTTTCTGTTAAATCAACAGAGGTTGATGGGGTTAATGACATACAGACCTTTCCCTTCCAGAGGAGCAGTTCATCTCTAGTTCACACTGCTAGACACTGAAAGTCATTCCACCTAAAATAAGATAAAATAAAATTAAATTTAAAAAAAGGAAAGAAAAAAAGAGAAAAAAGATGTCATCCAGTTAATGACAAATAAGAATTCACAAGCCTGAGACCCATGATATAGAGCTTTCCATGTCACTAAGCAGAGTGAGCAGGTCTGGAGTCTGAATAACGTGCCAAAGTGTTCCTCTGTGCAGCCCCCAAAAAGCTCAGCAGACTTTTCTGTCCAGGGCTGGAAGACACCAAGATTTCTAGGCTATTATCTTCCACTGGAATAACATTCAGTCACAGATAACTTGCTCCTTCTGGTGAAAGTACTTCTATATAAATAAGGGAAGGAGTGGTGTTCTTTGGAAAGCAGTCTGCTATCGCTTCTGACAGATAACAGCGATTGTGATGAGGAGTAAACACCTCAGTCACCGGGAGATGCAGAGCACGCTGATGCACCCTGGAAGCAGCATCACGGAACCACAGCTGAAGGCTGAATCACTGCTGCATCTAATTAGGCGCATCAGTTAAGATATGCAAGCCTCCAACTGTCTGAGAAGGGCTGAGATTACTAATACCAATCTGTTATTGTCCTCACGGCTCAGAAGAGGTGATGGTTGACGAGATTAAAGAAGTAGCATTTTGTGTTAGAGTGGTCAGTAGCTTTCTGGTTGCTTGTTGGGGGAAGTAGGGGCAGGCAGTTGTAGTAGTGTTGCATCGTTTTCTGATTTGGCCCTCTGACTAATGTCAAGGTAAAGAAGTAAATCACTCGCATTTAATGTGTTGGTGAATAACAGCAGCCCCTTGATTTTCTAATGCAGTGTCATTTGAATTGTATATGCTATTGAATCAGACAAAATATGTATTTATGCATTAGGTTTCTTCAAAATTCCTAGTATGTTTTTTAACAAGATGCAGGAAAAATAAACTGAAATGCCGATCTTTTTATTCCTGGTTTGTTTGTGACAAAGCATCAGCGATGTCCTGTGCCGAACATGATTCATGTACGGCGCAGACAGCGGATACTGAGTTTGAAAGGGGGCTAATCAACAATCTTTGGAATAAAGAAGTGTCTTAACTCAAAAATGTTGATGCATGAATGAATGTAATTCTTTGTGCACTGAGTTACTCTTTAGGGGACACATCTACTGTAGCAAACACACTGAATCAGTTCAGTGCCATTCACAAGCAAATTAAGTTGTAAAATCTCACCGTATGTGTATGTGTGTCTAAATATCTCTAGAGAAATTATTTATTTATTTTCTACTTTGCTCAAATTTTTCCTCTTCCAGTGCACTCATTTCATTCTTGGAGTCACTCTATTGATGTTAACAGTGGGATATCAAGGAGGTATTTTGCTCTTCTACATTTTTAGGATAAAAGTTTCTGGGACGAGGCCACACACAGCAGCAGGCGAGCTGTCTCATCCAGGCAGGGGACTGATGTGGGGGTGGAGGAAGGTCTGCTTCTCTAGCCTTGGGGGACAGCACAAATCCAAGCTGGGTAGTGTGTGATAGAGCCAGGCAGCAATGCAGAAATCGTAAGGAAGGTGGATGTTTTGGCTCCTAGATTTTTAGGGACAATTTGATGAAGGATTGTTGGAGGGGCCCAGGGAAGGTGTGCTTTGTGAAAGAGCCTGGCAAAGAGCAGGTGTGAAGAAGGAATAGTGCAGGGGATGTCAGAGTGCTGTGGCAGCTCGTCTCATCAATGGCCAGTTGGACAAGGAGCCTTTGTGCTCTGCCTTTCAGGCATACAGTAGTTGGAGATGAGATAAGGAAACTCTGAAGAAGGAGGATGAACACATTACTCTTGCTGGGAAGATGACACTGTGGGTCTCTAACCTAGGCAGTGTTGAGTATTGCATTTAGCCTCTGAGTTGTCTGAATGAACACAAAAATGCAGGGTCCTCTTGAAAATTAGGGTGCAGCTCCATGTTATGGATCCTTCCTCAATGGATCCAATATACCCTCTCCCACCCTTCTTTGCCCCCACACAAGGATCTGCTCTCTCCACTGCTGTGTCTGTTCTACTGCTGGTGTGTCCAGGACTGGTGAAAATGAGATGACTAAGGAAAAAAAGATTATAACTGGAAAAAAAAAAGAAAAACAGGTGGATAATAGGAAAAAAGTGCTTCTTTAGAACTAGATCATTTTATATCTCTGAGTTAGCTGAGTTGGTGCAAAGGAGAGGGATAACCAACCCTTCTTGGGGATTGGAGGGGACAGAGCTGAGTAGGAGTGGTGGGGGTGAGGCTAAAATTTTTTAGCCAATACTACCCCCAAAGAATTGGAAACACCTTAATCCATTTTTAATAGGAATGGGATTCATCTAATGTTTCTAAAAAAACAGGTGTGTGCATATGGACACTGGTCGTGTCTGGAGAGCAGGAGCTCTATCCAGTCCAGTAAGTCAGCTCCTTACTGCTGAGCTGCTTTTTCTGTCCTCCATGAGGGAGTCCAGATGCCCAGCTGACCCCAGCACCTGAGTCTTAGAGCACTCAAATGATCTCAGATGAGTGCTACCCATACCCTATAAATAGTTCATATATTGTCCAAGTTTACAATTAAATCCATTAACTAGCTTGATTATAAACAGATTCTGTAAGCACCTAAGATTGGACCTATTTTAATGACGGAAAAACCTCTTGTCTGTAGGTTACATTGTTAAAGAAATATGATCATCTTCCACTTAGTGTCATTATTTGCCAAATATAATTTGTTGCCAGCACTGAAAAATCATGTTTTGCTGGAGGAAATTCCTTAAACACTTGCCATCTCTCAACATTGCTTCCCTCCTCTATTGTTTCTAGAAGGAATAAAAGTCCAGAGGGCTTTAGGCAAAAGAAAGACCTCTGCTTTTCTTTGTCATTTGAATGTGACAACCCCTTCTCTGAGGACAGCTGGCCTTTGCTCTCCAGTGGGAGATACAATGAAGACATGATACTGGAAAGCTGGAAGACCTTGCTCAAAGAGTCATTTTATCTAATATGGCGCCATAGCTGCTACAGTGACTCTGTAATCATTTTATGTTTACTGGCTATAATAACCATGTGAAATGAATGTGCTACATGGTATACTGCATACAGTAAACCCAAGGCAGAACTGAGGTTATTTAGGTACCTATTTGAATATAATTAGAAACTATTTCTTTAGTTTAGAATACTTGGTTTGGAGATAATTAAATAACCCTGTAAAAGACACTGTAAAAGATAAATATGTATTTAGTCACCTGGCTATTTTGCTAGAGTTTTGGTCTGGCAATTGTTACAGCACTGCATAACTATAACTCAGCAATATGGTATGTAATACACTATTATTACCTGGCCATTGATCAGATGAACAGCTGCTTCTGGCTGCTTCTCCAAGCCAGCTGAAGCTGGTCCTGCATCCCAAGCTAGATCAGTGCACTAAGTACCCAGCTGACCAGAAGAACTGCGTTTTATTTCTCATAATTGTAATAACATTATCTGTTCTTAACAAAGGGATTCTACTTTTGTTTATATCCTGTTTATAAACTAGATTAATTCCATTGCCATTTCTTACCTGGAACAACTACAGATGACTTTATGGAACCCTTAGTTGTTGCCTAACACTTTTAATAATCTACCTGTGTAGTTTGTGATCTTCCGCAGGTAGGGAACAGAGGTATGTTTTAAAAATAAGTCTGTACACTTTGTGTGCCACTATGTGAGACATTTTGGAAGGATTTGGTGTTCATAAAGTGCAGATCATCTGCCTTTTGATGAGCAGGCTTGTCAAAGTGTCCCAGAACAAATGTCTAAATCTTTCACGTTACCTTAGAAAAGATAAACCAATCTGTCTGAGATTACTGACTATTAATTATTTTCTGTGATTCTTTTTTTTCCCTTGCACTATGCAGAACAAAAGGGAGAAATGAACTCGTCTCTGTGTGCCTTTTACATAGTTTGAAACTTCTGGGTTTTGTTCCTTTCCTACCCTGTCATCAGTGTAAGCTGTGGTTTGCAGGTTTCCCCCCTTATTCTTTCCCATTAGTCGCTCTATTAAATATGTTAATTGTAGTGTCCCAGATTACTGGGAGCTCCTTAAATCAAAGCCATGAGTCTTGGTAGCAAGGCGCTTAGCTATGGGCTTTGCTGATGATAACTGCATCATATGAGTATTCATACAGAACTGATTGAGCCCCTGAGGCCAGATGCTAGAGCTGTTTTGTGCTGCTCTGGCACCGTCATGCAAACTTCAACAGAGTTTGTAGGTCTGTTTAAAGTCTATTTCCAAGTGAGGAAGTCCTGCCATACTGGCCTTGATGCTGCTGCATCTCTTGCAAAACACAGCCCTCACTGGAAGGAGAGAAATGAGGCAGAAAGATGTAGCCCAAATGGTCTTGGCCAGGAGGGCCAATCCTATTCGTTGCATATGAGCTGAGAGGAGTTGTATGGTTTTTGTGGTCAATGTTGTTTTTACAGTTCAAGACTTGGAGAGGGCTAAAAGAATAACAATAATAACTAACAATTAAGAAATTTATTATTTTTATTATTACTACTATTACTGCTGCTACACAGTCAAAATTGAGAGTGCTCAGTACTGTAGAAACGTATTGCATCTGAAGAAACTTGCACTGGCAGCTTTAAAATTTCCCTCACTGTGCATCTCTGATCCTGCTTTTGGCTTTTCCCAAGGTATATTTGTTGAGATGGGCTGGTACATGCTACGTCTTAAAGCAGCTACAAAGGAGCTTTATTTGTACTGCCTGTCATTTCAAGCTGGAGGAATTCAGTATCTATCTTGCTGCCTTTGCCATATGCAGTTGGGTTTTCTCCTTCCCCTCTGTAATTCTTCTGGGGACACTGCATAATAAAAGTCTCAACTTAATCAAGAAAAATTCAACATGTGGCACGGCAAGAGAGAGCGTCGGGATTTAAAAGCGTAAAGCAAACAAACAAGCAGGCCCTTGTGATGTCAGACTAATAACACACTTGCTGCTGTGCTCTCTGGCTTGCTGGTGTGTGTACTGTTTCCCTGTACAACATTGTTCTGGGCTTTGTTTCCTTCGGCTGCTCAGCCCGAGAGGGTTCCCTGCTGCCAAGGGGCTGCTGGGACATCAGCAGGTGTCTGAATAATTGGAATAAAATTCTTTTAGAAAGAAGCAGTTCATGGAAAAAAAACCCCTGTCCTTAGATTAAAAAAGTAAAAAATAAAATAAGAAAAAGATCTTCATTTTCTGGGGCAATTAGCAGTTTCAAATCTTCCTTTCTTTTAGTTAGAGATAAAATTAAGTCACACACATGAAGGAGCAATTGTTTCAGATTGGAGCAGGCTCAGCATAGCATGTGATGAGGGCAACCGTGTCCTGTGAGCCTATGAGGAGTGGAGGCTGTTTGTGGCATAGAGTCCAGTGCTTGACTCCTGGGTCAATGCCACAGAACAAGGCTGTGCTTTGTCACTTGTGGCAGTGCTGCCACGTGAAAAGCCAAGGAAGGACTAGCTGCCATTCCACACACAGTCACAGTGGTTTTTAAACCCCCATTTCCCACACCCTGTTTGAGAGCAAAGACTGACTGCTGTAGCAGAAGCTGGCTGCCTAGGCACAGATGGATGTGGGTGTCTTTTGCTGCTTGGGCACCCAGTAGCATCTAGCAGTCCAAAAGGACATTGATGCTGCAGGCCAGCCAAGCCACGGGGGCCAGCTGGGGGGGCTCCCTCCCCACAGAGGCAAAGAGCATCTCTGACACCCCCTCCCCTCAGCCCAGGCTGCCTCCCCTTGGGGCTCTGCTGTGCTTGCCTTCGCTGCTGGCTGCTCCTGGCCAAGCAGAGGGAGGGGAGCTCCTTCCATTTGGTATGTAAAGGGTGTGGAGCTGGATGTGGTGTGGTGGATGTCTGTGCTCCAGGTTGTCTTAGCTGCTCCCTTGAAGGCTTTGGGAAGGGTGAGAGAAGAGGGCTGAGCTTGCAAGTGTGGATGTGGGCTGGAGCAGCTGAGAAGTAGCTGCTTGTAGGGACTTTTGATGTCAGTCCTAGAGAAAAGACCTGGGCCATTTTAAGGCATCCCTATCCATTAGGTGTCAGGTTAGGCAGGAACATGCAGCTGTTGGGGGTGGAAGATAGACTCTGTGCAGAAATTGTGTCCTGGCTCTGAGAAGGGGCAGCCTGTCCCCTGCAGTGCCAAGCAAGGTAGAAATATGATGAGAGAGCCCAGACCAGGTCTGGGAGGCATCCTAGGACTGATGGTGGGAGTGGGCATTAGTGTTACCGCCCCAAGTGCTCCACAGAGGAGTAAGGACTGCACCCAGACTGTATGCAAGGTTCCCTGGGTGCTGGCTCTCTGGACTTCAACCCCAGGGACAAATTCATTCTCTCTTGCATGCGATTTCTCCTTCACAACCATCTGAGAGTCCTGAATAGTGTGTAAAATACCAGAAATCCCACCCATATAACAAGAGAGGTAGTAGGATGAGCAGTGGTTAGAAGAAAATCCCTGTGGAAGGATATTGAGAGGGCTGGGTCCTTGCATTTGCAATAGGATGGGGAGAAAAGGGCTTAGTGGCTGCGTGTGTAAGAGCCCCATAGCTTCTGTGATAATTTTGGCATTCAGCATGTTTATGAATAATGAAATAAACTGGTGTGACATGAGGGAATAAGCTGTAAAGTGTCACAAAGCACCAGAAACAAAATCCATCCAAAATGCTTCTTTTCTTCTTGAGGAAAACCTAAAACAACTTTTCTGATTACCTGACAGTCCATTTAATCCCCAGGAAACATTCCTTTGTTACAGTTTCAAGGAGAATTACTTGAAATAATCCTTTGTACAATACTTCATTCTATTTTAGTTTAAAATCATGTCCCTTTTCTTTTTTGAATTTTTTTTTAAGGAAAAAAGAAAAAGGACCCCTAATCAATGTCTATGGAAGAGCTGAGGGCAAATCTGAGGCTTTCTGGTACAAGGATTGCCTTTGTGAGGAGATGTGTGCTAAAGACTGCAAGGGCTGAACAAGAAATGATCGTAGAAAGAAATTAAGAAAAAAAATCCCTGAAGCTCAAATCATTGCAATTGCATAGTGCAGATTTGGCCATCACTGAGATGAGGAATGGTCCTTGATGGGTCTGCGTCACACGTGGGTGCCTTCAGCAGGGCTTTGTGCTGCCAGTGACCCAGATTCAGGAGGAGACCTGGGGTCTCCAGCACAGAGATCTTCAAGGCTTTTGAGTGACACATGGTCAAGGAGGAGAACTGGGCTTGTCTGGGGCTGCTGCCATCTGCCTGCCCTGCAGCAAAGGTCACTTTCCAGGAAAGAGCCAGCCCGCCTCTTGGAAAAGCTGAGTGGTGTGGTGAAGGGAGGAAAGTAAAAGGCAAAAAAATATAAATACCACATATTTTGTTCCTCACTTTCTGGATGTCATTAGTTAGTATAATCTGGAGGACACTGGGGGCTGTGAGTTTGAATGTTGGGGGCTGTGAGTTTGACATTTGAATGCTCTCAGCTTGTCTTTTTCCTGTTGACTCCTGAGATTATTTTCTCTTCTGTTATATTGAAATAAATCTTATTTACCTTACAGAAATGTGTAAAAATTTACTCTATCCCTGTTTCCAGACACCTAAGGACATTTCACATGTGCAACCTGAAGGATGCTTCCCAGTGGGATGTCTTAGTTTAGGCCAGGGTGTTTGTTTAAGTGAGGGCAGGTTTGGAAGGCGATGGCATTTTCCCTTTACCAGGTCTCTTCCTTGGATGATCATGCTGTTGGACATGGAGAGAAACTGTGTCTTACTGTCTGTGGTCAAGGTCTGTTTCTCCTCACATCATCTGTGACTCTGCTCTTGACTGAACCATGAAACTCACTGCCACAAGCTAGCATGGAGGCCAAGGGGTTAGGAATATTTCAGGAAGAGCAAGGCCTGTTTCCTGGATGAGAGCTTCTTGAATGACATTGGATAGGCAAAAAAAAAAAAAAAAAAAAAAAAAAAAAAAAAAAAAAAAAAAAAAAAAAAAAAATCTTCCCCAAACTGATGAACACCTTCAGCCTCCAAGGAAGGGAATCAGGAACTTGAGGTTTGCCTGAAGTGGTTTTGCAGTGATTTCTGGTGGTGTTTCTCCCACCAGGGTCAGCAGCACTAGGTCCTAGGCACATCTAGGAAAAGATATTGAAGTACATGTGAGAGGTTGGGGAAGGCTGCTGAAAAATATTCACTCTACTGTGGTTCAGCACTGATTGCACTGGAGGGAAGAATTAATAACTGCTGCCTCGGCCACAGGTTATTCCCTTTATTTTCATTATCTTTTTTTTTTCACCTTTGCTTTCAGAAAATTCATTGCTTTTTTTTTTTTTTCCTCTAGAGAAAGAAACTCCCTTTGATCTATAAATAGCTCCACAAGTCAAAGCAATGGGGCAACCTTAAAAATACACTATGGCTATGTCAGTAGTGACTCTGTTGCTAAGGTTCTATTGAGGTTTGAACTTAAAGGAGGACTAATGTTCCTTTTTTCACCCTCCACTGTGTAGATACAGTGGTTGGACTCAGCACAGGAAGACTTCAGAGGATGACTGCCTTTGCTGTGTATTTACTGGAGGGAAATCTGGAACCTGAGATCTCACCCTTCCTCTGGGATCTGCTTGCATACCGGTGTGTCTGTGTTGGGTACTGTGAGCTCAATTTTAGACATGCAGAGTGGTCTGTATGAGACATTCCCCGTTCCCAGAATGACAATTTTTTTCTCTTGAGGAACCACTTGGCCATGTTGTTTGCTTCCCCCCCCACCCCCAGCATTCCTCTTCGCTGGCTGTGCCAGCTGGGAGCAGGTCGCAGTGGAGCAGAGAGGGAAGGTGGCAATGGTCTGGGGCAGGCCAGGGGGATGGTGGGGCCTGCAGGGTGGTGTGTGGGACTTGGGACAGCCCTCCGGAGCATAGCATTCAAAGAAATAGGGATGGAAAAGGAGACAGTAGGAACCTTTGTGTGGGGTTGGTGCCTTCCCTTCTGATACAGGGAGATAGAGGGGGCACAGAGATGGGATGATGTAGGAGGATGCAGGACTCTGCAAAAATCCAGAGTGATCTTGTGAGCTGGAAATTTTCTGAAACACCTTCTTTAAAAAAAAAAAAGAAAAAAAAGAAAAAAAAAGAAAAAAGAGCTCTTGAGAGAGGGAACAGTAAGCACAATGTTATTCTTTAAACAAATATCTTTAGAAATAATATACTATTTGGTTCAAACAGAGCAGGAAAAGAACAACTGAAAATGCAGTTAATGTGGAATGCACTAAATGTTCATGTGAAGTTGCCAACACATTATCCTTGTATCTTTAACCAGGGAGGACTTCACTTGCAGAAATGGCTCTTGACAAAGTTAAGTGGACCTATATATTGTTTGGGAAATTGCCCTTATTTTGTGTGCTTCTTGTTCCCGTAATGGAACCCATGAGCAGAGGATAATTGCAGCAGTCTCATCTGTCAAATAATATTAGAAGTCAACAGCTATAATCTCAGCCACTTGCTTTACACAGCTTTTCTCTGTATTTTCTGTTCAAATTGTCAGTTGTTACATGTAAGTGTCCCCATTCCCTGTGGCTGATAAAAGTAAAAAGATTTAAGTAAATCAGGAGGAGTGCAGAGACAGGGCTTGGGCAATGGCTCTCAGTGCTAGCACAGTAAATCATATGACAACAGCACAGTGGATATGAAAAATTACAGCCCGAGTGTAGTGTTACTTGTTACTATTATTGGCAGAGCAGCGTGGCACTGAATGGTTTGGCTTTGCAGGGATTTGGGGAAGCTACTGATTGGTTTTAGCTTGTGTGGGTTTGTGCTTTATGAGCTTGGCTTTTAGTTTCAGGAGATGAATGGGTCCCTAAAAACAGAACTCGGCTGAAACCATCTTCTCATCTGTGGGTCAAATCAAAAGCATTGTAAAATTAATTTGTTGGGATAGTCATTCAACTGTGACACTGCAACGCAGGGCACAGTTTCCCCAAAGCTCCTGTATCATCACCTCATCATCCTTATTCTCCTTTTTTCCCCCTCAATGTCAGGGACAGAAATATAGTTATGGTTACATTGACACAGACTCCCTACACCACCACCTCCCGGTGAGGCTCTACATTTGCTCCTGCTTTGCAGGAAGGAAGAGGAACCCATCTCCCTCTCTGTGTCTCTGCTGCTCCCAAAAGGGCACGATCACTGTTTGTTGTGGTTTTGTGAGCATTTTATGGCTCTGTGAGGAGCTGGATTGAGACTGCCAATGTATTTTTTATTGCCATTGAATAATTATCAATTGGTCGAAGCTGTATCGTGAATGCATGAAGTCAAATTCATGCTCCTGGCTGGAGGGAAGCAACTGTTTGTCATTACCAGCCCTCTGTGCAGCAGACAGGGCGATTGTTTCCACAAATAGCTCGAGCCATGTTTGGCACCCTCTCTTGCGTGCTGACGGCAGCTCTTCCTGGTTTCACTTAGTGGCGCAGGTTATATGCACTGAAATACCGTGAGAAATGTTTTCAGAGGGAGGTTTGAGGAATATTGTGCTAGAGATGTTTAACTCCAGCCTCCATGTAAAAATGTCTTCCACCCTCAGACAGCCTTGTGTGAGTTTACTTTACTGCATGTCAGACTATGAGCTTCCAAAATGAGCAGAGCCATTGCACTCTGAGTTCACACCTTCCCACGTGTCACAATAGCTTCCTGGGCTGACAAGCCCTCAGTGGTCAGAGCTTTCTCTTTTGTTGCTTTCATACTGATCGCATCCTGAGGCTATCAGAAATCCTTGATATAAAACCATATGATAAGTCCAATGTAAAGCTGTGGATGAGAAGCTGAGGTCTTGCCTGTGCTGTGTGATTGAGTCGTTGCTCAGGTGCTCTGATAATGTCAGCTGCCTCTTTCTGCTGAATTTTACCCCTCAGAGCTAGCGATAGGGTGATCCCATCCATCAGACCATCTTCCTCCAGTTCTTATTCCAGAAAGTCTGTAGCAAGCTTTTGGCTTTCTTCAGTGGAATATTTGTATGTACATGGCAGTGCAGGTCATGATTAATGAGCTCTGCAGTCTGAATGTTTTTTTTAATGTCAGAATAATAAAATATCTGGCTTGTCAGATTGCTTGCCCTGATTGTTCAGCTAAATGCATTTAGCACCAGAGGTAGATCCAGCATATACGTATATGAATACCATTCTGGCAATTATTGTCAGAAGTGACAGCTGATTGCAGGTATTAGAATGATGCAACTTGTTCAAACTTAATGTTATCTATTATGAACTCTACTTCATGATGATAATAGCTGGAAGGCATTGATTTTGTTTTCTGTTACTTATCTCAAGCCCATACATTTTGCTTGCATTATTGACTTTTCTGATCATTTCATGCATCATCTCTTCAGAAGATGTGTAAATCAATGTTGACTGTGCAATGTATGTTGTTTATTAAGCTGCCGCGTAGGGTTTACACCTTGAAGAAAATCATCAAACGCATGTCTTGAATAATTGTTGAGCAGGCCTGGCAAGAGAGGGCAGCCTTGGAGCATGCTGGCTCTGGCGTGGAAGAGTTCAGTTAATTATTTATCTGGGCCACAGTATTTGCATGCCTATATGAATTTTTTATGAAGTTAATTAGCTTTTCAAGATGTTGAATCGGTTCAGCGCTGCAATGATTGCAGCCCGACACACTGGGCGAGTGGCTCGGAGAGAGACGCCTGAGTCACAGGCAGGAAAACAGGCAGTGGGGAATGCAGATGGGTAGGGGTGCCTTTGAGCAACTTCAACAGGTGGCCCTTAGCACCATGAAACCTATTGTGTTTGCAGTCAGCAGTTTGAACACGTAATATGGGAAGGGGCTCAGATTGCACCCCTTTCTCAGGCAACAGATTTAGACATTTAGGTTGAAGTAAAACTCCACCCACATAAAACCCGAGAGGGTTGGAAAGAAGAGGAACTGGGGAAATTAAAACCCATCCCATGAGATGGCCCAGGCTGCACAGCTGCTGCACAGCCTATTCACTCAGAGCTGCTCATCCAGACCATGGATGGAAAAAATCAGTCATCGCCTCTCTGCACCAGCTGGGGCCACTGCGAAGTCCTACAAACAGGCTGTGTGTGTCAGGACTCGAGGCTGGGAATTCTGCCCTACTGTTGCACTGGGAAGTAGATCCCAGTCAAACGTCAGGAGACAAACCCAGGGCCAGGAAGCAGCGAGGTCCGAGACTGCAGAGACTGGTGCTATTGTACGGCGTTTGATGGCAATCTCACTTGCTGCTCAAAGCAGGGTAGGGAGGAGTGGTGGGAACTGAGACCTGCCCTGGGTTTGTTAGGGTTGCAGGTCTTTTGCTGCTTTTGTTGGGGCCAGAGGCTGAACCAGGGTAGAGTGTAATCCTTATGCACCATCATCAGGCTTTGTGCCAGCCTTTATGCAGGAATACATGCACCCAAAGCAGCCTTTTCCTCCATGCACCTTGAAAACGGAGCCTGGCTGATAAGGAGTTTCCTATGGAGCACCTCCTCCAAGAGGTAAGCTCCCTCTCAAAGACATTGCTCACTGTTGTCCACTGTTCCCATTCCTGAGTGTTTGGTGTTGAATGTACAAAATTTAGAAATCTTTGCATTCTTTTCCTTGGGGTAATCTTTGCACTGAAACCTGGCAGTCTCATCCACAGCAATGAAATGCACATTGTGAAAAAAAATAGTAATCATAGAATGCAAGAATGTTCATTTACATTGTAAACTATCAGTTGCTATATAAAAGATGTACCTATATCTGATCTTTTCACACATATGGTCATTTTTTCAGAGAACAAATATTTTAGCATTTAGAGAGAGCCTCAGCTTTGAATATCATCTCAAATCCAACTAAAGCGAAAAGAATGTCAAATAGGCCATATAAATTCCATTGAACTAATGTTTTCATAATCCATATTGAAAAAATCTGTGAATAGAACATTTTTTTAAAGTGGCTGAGGGTTAGTTACTGAGCTCATTTGGAGAAATGAAATTTTCACAGGTCTAGAAATGACAAAATATAATTGATATCCATGAAGATTAAATGAGGTTTGGAGCCAAGTATTGTTCATATTTAAAAGTTAAATAATAATTTGGCCTCTACATCATTAACAGTAAGTTTCATCTCCATCTGACTTTATTGTTGGCTATGTAGTTCATTCTCTATTGAACAAAATGGGAAAGAAGAGCCTCATAGGAAACTGGGGGTATAGACTAGAAGGAGATGGACAGAAGGAGAGAGATTGTGTTGTTTGGGATGTGTTTGTGAGCATAGTTGCCTTCTGAAATCCTTGTGGAAGTGAGGAACAACCAAATCAGGATACTGTGGTCCATTGAAGCTACACAACCCCTTCTACGTGCTTGCATTCCTTGCTTTATCTGTGCTTTTGAAAATACATTTGTGTTCTTTGTGTACTTTGAGCAGCATTGTTCCTCATTTTCCCCTTTGAACGAACTCCTTAGAAATCCTAATGAAAACTGAACAAAAGCCCCCACCAGGTGACTCATGGAGTAGCTTTGTTCCTGCCACCTGATGAGAGCCTCTATGCAGTATCTGCTTCTAATACATAGTTTCCTGCCTCTCTTACTTCCCCATCCAGAAATGAAGTTTTATTTATCCAGAGAGGTTCTTAGATAGAGAAAAGTATTTGATAGGAACTTTCCCTTACTGATCGTCCATTCTTTCTTATATTGCAGGCTTAAAGCATGTTGGAATCCCTGCTTAGCATAACATCCTACTCAAAATGCTTGCTGGACTGTGTATAATGTCACCTTCTCTCCCCTGCAGAGTTTCCAGGGAATCAGTGGATAGTGATGGGAATGTTTGATCCTTTTACTGTAATTTCTATCTGTAGGTGCTTGGAATCCTTGCTGAAGGACTCAGGAAAAATCAGGCAAATGGTCTTTAATTTTACTCTTAAAAGGAAAAAGGATGACAGAAATTACTACTAGTCAAGTAAATGAGAGACTTCCTTAACCATGCTAATTGTGCTCATTTAAAGCTCTTTTGGTGAAACTCTAGCCAGCAGTCAGTGAGAATTGCCACTGAAAACAGTAAAACCAGGATTTAACAACAATGTTGTCTTCATTTCCCTATCTTTCATAGTCTGTATGTCATATCTGCCAGGTCTGTGTGGATGTTTCAGATATCCAAGGCTTTGAGCAGCATAGAAATCCTAGTGAGTGTCTGTATCTCTCTTCTGTCATCAACTTAGAAATCTCTAAGCAAAAGAAATTATTGATTGTATCTGGTTACTAGATACAGAGGATCATGTCCTTAATATCCTTAAAATAAGTAGGACATGAGTTGAACTAGGTTTTTTTTCCTGCAAGTTCATCTATTCATATTCTCTCAGTTAATAGATATATTTTAAGAAATGGTATCCTGGTTACAAACCCCTATCTCCCAAAAGGTAGAAGACCTCAAACTTTCTTCCACCTTCTCTATTTCTTCCTCAAATGCAATCCCAAGTGGGAAGGAGAACACAGCTTACTAGTTCTCCTAACTGGATGATATTTTTTTGCCAACAGATACAACTTAAAGCAATAGGGCTTTCATTCTTCATTAGTTCTAAGGTGAATGGTTTCGTACTCCTCTCACCAAAGGAAGTGTAGGCTGGAGGATGGTGCACCTGGTCGTAAGGCACACAGGCAGGCAGGTGTATGGAGGATTTAGGCTGGGAGGTAACTACTCTTTTTACAGTCTGGAGTTCAAAGTGGCTTGAGATGCTCTGGGTACTTGAGTCCTCCACAGAGGGTAGCCACAGCTTCACCTATAAGAGATCTCTGTCCTTCTGGACTCCCTGCTGGAGGCCTCATACTGCATGTCATCCCAGTTGGCACCAAATACCTATCCCTGGTTAATTCATTTGAGCCCACAGCACGCCTGTAGCACCATTCATGTAAACACTGGACTATAGACCTAATCTTGAGGTCTCAGATAAAAAGCAACAAAGGAAAGACATCCAGGTTTCTGTGTGGTAGCAGACACCACAGTCTTTCCCCCTGCCCCCCCCCACCCACATTCATGGTCTCTGACCTGGGTTTCCTGTCATTTTCATTCCTCCCTGGTTTTCCAGGCAGTTTGTGAGCACAGTACTCAGGTGGTGTGAATTAGATTAGCTCCAATATTTTAAGCCATCATTTAATTTGCAAATGAATATTTAATTGGCTACTGAATACTCAGGCAGATGTGGGAAGCTCTGAATGAGCGGTACATGGGGCTAGCTCCATGAAGGCAGAGACTAGGATGACACATGGGAACCAGCCTGACCTGTGAGCCGAGCTATCAGGTTATTTGGCAGTATTCACTTGTTTATATTCATATTTATGTTTATTTGCATTTTAGAACCCATTTATTTATTGGGAAGGGAACTTGACTATGCTTTGCATTTTACTAACTTGTATGAAGTCTGCTCTGAAAACTACCAAAATCCTGAGATAACCATATAATATCTGTGTCCCAATTGGGCTAGGTAGTTGTGAATCATCATGTTTCCATTTTGACATGGGAGCAAATCTGGTTTGAGAGACAAAGTCACATTATACACAAATCATTGCAAAGTAATAGAGATTTTAATATCACTTCCTATCTGGATGTGTATTTGCTACTTATCAGAAAACAGCAGGTATTTGATATTTGACAGGTCAGAAAAATGTGTGACAATCCACAAGGAAAATAATTTCCCTTGATTATGTCTCTTCTGGCTGCTGAGTCTGAGAGTTTATTCTGTTTATCTATATTCAGGTACAAATTTGATGAATTTTATATTTTCACTTTTTTTTTGTTGCTGTGTAATCTATATTGATATTGCATAGAGTTGCACTGGCTCATTTATTTTTTAGATGACCTGTCATAAATAGGTTATACTTTTATACTTTTACATAAGCTGCAAAACATTTTGTCCCTCCATATATGTTTAGTGACAAACATGCAGAAGTGACTAATGTTATGGTAATGTGAAGGGCATTGGATGAGCAGGCACATCAGAGCAATCCCCCCTGCTCCAGAGGAGAAAATTTCCTGGACTCCTCCTGCCCTGAGAGGAGGTAGACCAAGCCAAAGCAGACAGTACTGAGAACAGAAGAGAAACAAGCCAGGCAAAGCAGAGCAGCAACACAAGACAGGATTTTGTTTCCTAGTGTTTACTTTCTAACTGGAACTAAACCTATTTTGACTTCCTGTCAAAATATCTACCCATATGTAGCTGGATCTTTTAAGGGGCAAAGTTGCTGACATTTCTACAGGGTGATCACATCCATTTGAAGTGGAAGTAGCCAGGATGCTGCATTGTTGTTTTACCAGACAATGTGTATTGGTCATGGTGGGAGGAATTATGTTCCAGTCCCCTTGCCATCTGCCCAGCACAGCTTTCTGAAATGCAGCTTGACACAGGGATGTTTATTCCACAGGATGCAATACATATGAACTCTTCTGGTGCACGAATGCAATAATTTCAGATTCTTTTAATTTCTTTTTTAACTGGGACTTAGCTTCCAGTCCCATAAGTGCTTCAGTGTGTGCATGGGTCTACTCATATAAATTGCATTACTGCAGAAGCAAGTGATGTTTTTCTGACTCTAATTTGTTTAGAGAATCAAGGTCTCTCAAACTATTACTTTATTAAAAAAATAAAATCTAGAGATTTTTTAATATAAATTACTGTGTGATTTTTTTGTTCATTTAGATTTACATATTTTAATGGTTATTTATTTTTCCAAGATATCTATTAAAAGTCATTGCCACTTAAAAATGTGATGTGAGAGAAACCCAGCTGCAAGGTATTTAAACTATTTCTGTGCTAAATAGCTGGAGAATGAGAGCAAGCTTTACATACACTTGGTGTTCTGAGAGACAGAGTTCCTGTTGTTATTTCATTTTCTGTTGCTGGAGAAGTTCCTTTGCAAAGAAATTCTCACTCATTAGGGCAGTTCCGGAGGCGATGCCGGCTGTGGTTTGGGGTTATGTGGCAGCATCCTTGGAGCTTGTGCTGCTCTGCTGACATCCCTTTCCCTCCACGTGCAGCCCAGCCAGTGCTGTACCACAGCAGGGCATGGGGCTGATTGCACCTTGCCCTGACCATCAGCCTCAGAGGCACTTTTGTAATGTGAGCAGCCTGGTCAAAATTAAGACCTCGACAAATTAGAGGGCTGGGCAATCACCAATCCTATGAAGTCTAACCAAGTGCTGGATTCTGCATCTGGGATGGGGAAGCCCTGATTGTGTGCACAGACTCAGGAATGAGGGTCTGGGGAGCAGTGCTGCAGAAATGGACCTGGGGGTCCTGGTCAGTGGCAAGCTGAACATGAGCCAGCAGTGCCCTGGCAGCCAGGAGAGCCAGCCCTGTCCTGGGGGGCATCAGGCACAGCATGGCCAGCCAGGCAAGGGAGGGATTGTCCTGCTCTGCTCTGAGCTGGGGAGGGCTCACCTCCAGTTCTGGGAGCAGTTCTGGGTGCCACAAGATAAAAAAGATATTAAGCTATTAGAAAGCATCCAAAGGAGGGCAGCAAAGATGGTGAAGGGCTTTGGGGGAAGCTGCATGAGGAGTCGCTGAGGTCACTTGGCTTGTTCAGCCTGGAGACTGAGAAGAGACCTCTTCTCTGTCTACAACTTCCTCAAGAGGGGAAGAGGAGGGGCAGTCACTGATCCCTTCACTCTCCTGATCAGTGGCAGGACTCAACAGAATGGTCTGAAGCTGAGTCAGAGGAGGTTTAGGTTGGATACTAGAAAAATGTTCTTCATCCAGAGCGTGCTTGAGCACTGGAAGAGGCTCCCCAGGGAAGTGGTCACGGCAGCAAGCCTGTCTGAGTTCAAGAAGTGCTTGGACAATGCTCTTGGCGCATGGTGTGACTCTTGGGGTGTCCTGCCCCAGTCCAGGAGCTGAGCTTGATGATCCTGATGGACTCCTTCAGCATATTCTATGATTCTATGATATTGCTTTTGTTTGAAACTTCTAAAGGAGAATTTTAATAATTTAATGAAAGATGGGAAAATGTCTTTTTCTATCAGTCATCCTGACAGCCCTTTCCCCTGAGACCATCCTGATGAAGGCACATTTGCCATCCCTGCACAGTGCCTTTCAGTGCATCCAACAAGCTTAGTAACCCCCTATGTGCTTCTGAAGTTACCAGCAATGGTTTACCTAACAATGAAGACTCAACTTATCATTGATGGGTTTATTCATTTAAATAGCTCACACTTCCATTATTAGCATTTTCTGTGGACCTAGAGGTCGCAACACTGGCACTGCTGCATTCACACTTTGAAATCCTGAGAGGTTTATCTCCTCAAAGATGTCCCAGATTTAGATTCACAAAGTAGATAATAATCTTTTCACCTGCCTCGGGGTTGCAGGTTGTTGTTTTTATCTTGAGAGGATACAACCCTAAAAGGAAAATTGCCTTGCAAGGAAGTGAAAAGTCTTGTTTCTATATTCAGACTTCCAGGAGGTTTTAGTCATCTACACATTTCCTAGCAAATTATTCTGATCAGCAGGAAGGGTTGCCCATAGAATTTACCCCTTGTTAGGAGCTATTGACCAGGAAAATGACCTTTTGTTCCTGCAATCTATAAATTACCTTTTAAAGTCATTTGCAATAACCATTAAAGTAGGGAAGCATTTACAGGAGAGATGTATATGAAGGAAGGTAGCTAAGAGATAAACCATCAGTAGACATTGGCCACAGTGCATTCTAAATCCTTTTCGTGTCAGCGGGAAATGAAATCTTTCTGCATAGGAAATAAAAGTAAAGCTAAGTTATCATTAAAAAATTAAAATATTTAATTAGCTTTTCTCATCTTTAGCAATCACTGGAAATGGAAAGGTGGTGAGAGCAGGGGAGATGAAAACAGCAAAGTCTTCAAATGCAGATGAGGAGCACTGGTAAAACCCAACTTTGTGGTAAGCATTTAAAGGACCCCTTAATTAGCTTTTCTAGAAAGTTCACTGATGATATGCTGGAATAATGATCCCATATGTTCAAAAATGTCTAGTCATTAGCCAGCATGGTTGCTGAACATACTAATGCATTTGCCTTTTAGATATTTCAAGAGCGGCTGGTGCCTCTGCTGCTGATGCTGCTGTGGAGATCAGCCCTTTGTTTTGCTAAATCACATACTGGCTTTCAGGATTGAATCATTTTCTTAGTCACACTGTGAACATCAGTTCCCAGCAAAGAGAGGAGAATGGTCATGTTCAGAATGGAAAGGACAGAGGGTTCAAGAGGAATGGGGCTTGTTTTGTTCTTTTTTTGTTTTCTCTCCTGGCCCCGGTCCACCAATATGTGCAAAAATCTGGAGCGAATTAGCAGAATAAGTGTGGGACTGGCAGCCCCACACTGTCAATAAATTATTGATAGCATGAAAAACATTTTTTTAACACTTAGTCACTAAAACACCTTGTGTTTTCAGGCAGATGCTCAGGTGTATTCTAAAATAAATGTCATCATCTCATCTTTTTGTAGCTGTGATAAACAAGTAGCCTGTCTAAAGACTGGTACCTGGAGACTGGGACTTGCTGAGGACAAGAAATCTCTTGTCTGACACCTCAGCTGTGAAGTTACAGACTTTCACTCATTAAGCTCATGTGCTAGAAGACTTGAATAATCTTCTCTAAACTTTTTGGTTTTACCTGGTCCACTTTTTGGTGCATGTCCACCTGGTCAAATGAAAGAGTTCTCATTGATTTCATTAGGACTATATTAGGTGTGAGTTAAAAATAAGCAGGGGTAGAGCTAAACTAAGAAAAATTAATAGGAGAGGCATTTTTGCAAGATAGAATTTCAGAAAGGTTGGTTTCATAGAGAAACTGATCAAAACTGTTCGAGTTGGTGTGACTAGGAAAAAGACCTTGTGTCAGTAGTGAGGACACCACAAGAAAAGTACAAAAAAAAGTGAATTTTGGACCAATAGAAGATGTGGAGAGAGGAACAGCACAAATTATTCTCACGCTTTCAAAACAACAAGATCTTTAGGAGATCTTATTTTCAGGAGGCAAGACAGAATTTAAAAAGAAGATGTATTGAAAGGGCTCTTAAGTTTAATATCCCAGAAATAAACATCTCAAATCTGATTTAAACTTTTCCACTGGGGTGGCTGTTTTTTCCCTCTTGCAATTTCTGTTTTGAAGTCTAGAGGACAGAGAAAAATGCAGAATCAATATACATACAAAGGTGTCTTTTCATTTGTCTCTCAGTGTTTGATGGAATTACAGGAAAAAGAAAAGTAAATGTGTTTCTTAGGATAAATGTGTTTCTTAGGATAAAGTCTAAACACATTCTTGTTTTTAAGAATATTTTGAAGCTAAGGCAGTGTGATTAGGTATTCTCTTTGTCCTGTGGCTCTCTGGAATGAAGAGTCTGGGCTCCAGAGTACATTTTCCTCCACTTACAGTAGAAGAACCCACATCAAGTTCATTTTTTATGACTTCCATAATCATGTGTGGATTGTCACAGTGTGATAGCTGGAGTTAATTTTAACTGAATTGTGGCCTAGAAAATATAGTTGCTTAATAAGCCTGAAATATACATCAGATCAGAATTTCCATTTCCAAAATTTGGAATGAGTTACTCATCTGTGAAGCTGACAACAGCTTCCATGTTTAAGCGCTAAACAGCTTTTATTGAGCCAACTTTTAGAAGGTGCTAATATCTAGATCCACATGTCTTCTATGTTTGCAATGGCAAATACTCAAAAAGAAGCATAATTTGGCTCAAAATGAGTTGATATAACAAAAAAGTTCACATTCTTCCTATGTCACTGTTGCCTGAAACAGATATAGAGGCAATTTATTCAGAATAAATTATTGCCAGCCTTAGCTAAAATAACTTGCTCTGTGAAGCTTCCTTATGTATTTAACCAAGGGGAGCTGTCTGGCTACATCTGTTTTTGCACATCTTTCAGATGTATCACACACAAAATCTACCATTTGGGCATATTGTGTCATCAGTGACACAGTCTAGGGAACTCTGAGCTCATAAACCAAAGAACAGATTACATCCATCCATATATGTAGCTTTTTCATCTGTGTCAGATGCAATGTTGATAATATTCTTCATTGTAATATTTAATGACAATCTTCATCTAATAATTGATGGCAGTATAATTTAATACATAAAGTTACTTATTCATGGGAGGTTGGAAAAGGTTCTTCATTTTGCTTAACTGTTTAAGGACACCTTGAGAAGGAAGAAAGAAGTGAAATTGTTTGGGAAAAAATGAAGAATATAGATTGGTCACTTGAATTGTAATATGGCATTACACATATTTGGATGTGCTATTTAGAGGCAAATGTAGGAAATCCAGACACTCTGGACTGAAGTTCCTTTGCTTTTTGCTCATTTATCAGTCCAGTGGTTTTCTTTGTGGCACAAATGCACTGATATGCTTCCTTCTCCGACTCTTCCTGAACTCCTCCTTAAGTAGCTCAGTCATGGCTTAGCCCCAGCCATCAACCAAGCACCATGTAGCCACAAAAGGGGATATTTGGAATGATGGCATTGACTTTCCCAAGTAACTGTTACGTGTGATGGAGCCCTGCTGTCCTGGGGATGGTTTGACACCTGCCTGCCCACGGGAAGAGGTGAAATCATTCCTCATTTTGCTTTGCTTTGTACTCATGGCTTTTGCTTTCTCCATTAAACTGCCTTTGTCTCGACCCATGGGTTTCCAGCTTTTATCTTTCAGATTGTCTCCCCAGTCCCACTGGTGGGTGAGCGAGCGAGTGGCTGGGAGGGGTTTGCTGTCTGGCTGGGGTTAAACCATGGCAACTCTCCACGACTGTTCTGGCTTCTCTTGTGCCTCTCAGCCAGGTAACCCCACTGCAAGACATACAAAGAGATCTTTCTTGTCTTGCCTGCTCTGTTCCTCCTCTGACAAACATGGAGGGTGATGCACCCAGGTTTGCTTGTGCAGGAAGAGGAGAAGATAAGAGGAATCTGGGATCCCCAAGCTCTCCGTTGAGGGTAATAGTAAGCCTTGTGCCACTCTCTTTTTTTTTTTTTTTTTTTCCCAGAAGGTGGCCTGGCCAGAAAACTGTCTGAAGTGCACTAAATGGCCAGGGATAGAAAGAGCTATGTTTTTCTCTTTTCAGCTGCATCTTTGCTCACATTCTGTCTAGTTTTGCAACAACACAAGCTGGGATATTTCCCTTTCTTGTCTATATTGCCCATGTTCTTGTGTGACAGGAACACCAGTGTCAACCCATCAGACTGCTTCCAGGATGGGGCATCTTGCAGAGTGTGGGCTGCAAGGCTGGGTGGGTGTTTCAGAAATAAGTTTGTGTCTACTTTCCTTCTGGGAGTCTATCACATACCTCTGACAGAGGCAGAAAAATTTGTGTCAGTCTTTTATAAGATCTTTGCTCTTTTGGAAACATCAGGCTTTTCAGATGTGGCCTTCAGCTGAGCACACATGTGCTAGAGATGGGGAATGCAACTGAGACATTCCTGGTGCATGCTGATGTAAATACTTGGTGAATGGGGTCTGGAAATTTTCAAGGCTTGTTTGCAAGGCAGACCACAGCAGAGCAGTTTCCAGCAGGCAAGGTGTAGACTTTCAAAGTCTTAGGTCACAGAGTCCAAAAACGACACCTTGTGTTTCTGTACTTTGCTTTACTAGATGAAACATGATCTCAGATTCATCCTCAGCAGATGTACACCACCAGCACTGGCTTTTGTAAGGGCACTGTTGCTCAATGAATTTTCTATGTTTTATCAGAGCAGAGCTGTGGGAAACATCACATGAAAGTAATACATCATATAAAAGATATTAAAAAGGTGAAAAATATACTTGTGGGAATTGTCTCATAATTTTATTATCCAAACCTCAGAAATTTGCCAAACAGAACTGGAAGTCTCAGAGGACTGGCTAGCTCACAAAATTTCTGCTGCTTTGCTAAGGAAAATAGGGCAAATGCACATTTTAATTCTGAGCACTTTGTTGCTTCTGTTTCTGCTCTGTAACGGAGTGAAGTGTGAAGCACGGAGGTATATGAAAATGAAACTGAAGAAGAAAAGGAACTGCTTTTCTAAACATTTTGGCATTTGGCCAGGTCTTTTTGGTGATGTAAATTGGGAAAGCTGTTGGCAAGCTAAGGAGCTGCTTTAGATTACACCCCATGAGAATCTGGCACAGAGCATTTGACAAGTTTTTGGAATTTAGATTTTCAGGAGACACAATTTAAGGCTTTTATTTAAATACTCAGGTGCAAATATAACCTGAGCTCTTCTTAGGTGTCTGAAAATATCTCTTTATCAGCAAGCTCAGAGAATTAACACACAAGCTAGCCAGAGGTCCTCCTGTTATTATAGCATCACTTTTGCATAGTCACGCCCATCATAGTTGTTCGATGACTGCCCCCATAGCCCCCTTTTTAAGCTAAATTCAGCTATAACTGACTAATTAAGCAACTTTGAGATGTATTTCAGAACCTATTGACTAAAAAGTTATATTCTTTCAAAGCTAAAAGTGTTGCCTTAGGGGAATTAAGTCAGCCCTTTAAATTTTTTAGTAGCACAGCTTTCTGCTTAATAGGTTTTGAAATAAGTCTCAAACTCACTTAATTAGCTTTAGTGCATTTTAGCCTTGGAACGTGGTTGTCTTTCTCCAGGCATGGACACCAACTAGCAAGGCTTGCTGCAGGCGTGTCCACTTGCACACCAGTGCTGCTGCAGGTGCAGCAAGGCAGGTGAAGGTGGAGTGTGGGAAGCTGTGTCACCCATGGGGACAGGGTGCAGGGCACTGACCTGCTGCGTGAGGCATCTCGTGCAAGGGCTCCTGAGCAGGTGTCTTGTGTCCCCTCGTGTGTCCTGACTGGCTTGCCAATGGCAATGACAGCAGCCAAGGCAGTGCTGACGAGATCCTGTTGCTGCAGAGGGTGTCAAAGGTAATTTTAGGTTTTGTGGGATATTCTGCCTGAGAAAATGTGCAAGACCTCTGCAGGTCCTGTATGATTTCTGGCAGCCCTGTACAGATGTCTCAAGTATGCTGGGACAGCTTGCGTAGCCAGACACATGTTTAGGCAACTCAATTTTGTGCCTGTACACTCCTAAATTCCTAAATTTAGGATTCTTTTTTATTTGTTTGCTTGTTTGTTTGTGGTATGCCTGTACTGTGGTGCGCCTATGCACGCTGAGCTTCTTCAGCCATCCCAGCCTGAGGAATGTGCTCTCCCTGTGCCTGGTCTGCATGGCGGGGCAGCAGGGAGAGTCCTGTTGCTTCTGGGCTTGTAAATCTTCCCTCCTTCCAAGCAGAAGCAAAACTGCTCTGCTTGGCTCCTGATCATTTCTCTCTGTGCTCTCTGGCCTGAACCCGTGGTGGTGCTCTCCTTCACCTTTGCAGAGGAGAACATTTGGACCAATATTAA
Source organism: Agelaius tricolor (assembly GCF_023055355.1). Lineage (NCBI taxonomy): Eukaryota > Metazoa > Chordata > Aves > Passeriformes > Icteridae > Agelaius > Agelaius tricolor. The sequence goes on from NW_027269261.1 coordinate 54,699,024, forward strand.
TGAGCTGCGTGCTTAATTACCTGTACCTGCTACTTGAAACATTCTTCTTTTACACTAGAAAGGCAAATTTATATGATTCAGCAGCATTCTCTGTCACAAAAACTTAGAACAAATGTCTATAGATATCACATTGCACTTCAAAATCACTCTCTCTGCTTTTATCAGCGCAGATAATTTGTTAGTATTCACATTAGCCAGACTTCACTGAAGTCTATTATTAGTCGATAACACACTCATTTTCTAATATAGCATATACCAGCTTAACCTGTCTACTAGATTTAAGGGTGCTATTTTTTTCTGAGTCTCGTCTACTGTCTACTGCCTTTTTTTCTGTGCTGTTTTTACTTTCTAAAACCACAGAGACGTACTTTGAGAAAGACTTTGACTAATAGCTGTTTGACCTGCTAGGTTGGAAATCCTTTTCACTGATTCTATGCTGCCAGACTGAAACTGTACAAAAATATACATGGACTCAGACGTTTTCTTCTGAGTATTGACACTAAGATTTTTTGAAAAGAATTTTGAATTTACTTTCTGAACCTAAGGCTAAAGCAGGAATATAATTGATCTAGGAACTTGCCAGAAATTATTGTCTCTTCTGTCATTGATTCTATTATTTTTCCCCTAAAGTTTTTTTTAATATATTTTTAAGTGTTTTTGCAGCAAATCAGTTCAAGATTATCAAGATCCTGTGCATCTACTGTGATACAAGGAATACTTCAAGTAAAACTAAAATTATTCTTAACTTCCCTTCAAATTCAATCAAAGCCTGCTGTAAATAATTCCAGATAATTTCAGTGCTCAATGGTTTTTGAACTCTTTAGAATCTATGCAAAGAGAGGAAGGCAGCTTCCCCCATCCCCATTAATAAGGGAAAATGAGCTTAAAGTAAGATAAATTTCACAAAGTTAGCATTCCAGTTACCCAGAATTAAATAAATACCAGTCTAATAAGTACAACTGGAGCAAAACCAATGTTAACAAAAATTATATAGTAGTATGCAAACCTTAATTCTGAAAGCTGTAACTGGTCATGATGATGAAGTCTGACAAAAACCCCATTCCTTCTATAATGAAGACTTGACAGAGGAGTAGGGTGGTGACTGACCCAATGACACTTAGTGAACTGTGTGCTAGGACATATTTATACCTGAGCAGGCCTGGGGTATTCCCAGATACAGGCTGCCTCTGATCTGGGATATCTACATGTGCTACAGCATCACTCTCCATAAATCTGACCCCTAAGCAGAGGTGCCTGAATTACGTGCCAAGACTGGTTTTGTTTGACTTTTCTCTGCTTACAGCTCATCCACAAATGGCTTTGAGATTTGTTACTGTTTTTGTAGGCATAAATAAACTGTTAATGAAACAATTGGCTGGTATGGTAAGGTAATGGAATATATTCATGGCATAGCAAAAGTCTCTGAACTCCAGGGATATTGCCTCTGCTCCACAGCTGGACAGCCTGCAGTTTATGTGCAGTGATCTCTGCCCTGTTCAGGACATTCTGAAATATTTGTTACTGCTTGGGAACAAAGTAATCAGTTACAGTGCTAATAATGTTCTAGATGCTTGTTCTAACCAATACTTGTGAGGTTTTTGTTTTTCATTACTGATCCCACAGCTCTTGGTATTGTGCCAGACTGTGAGGACACCAGTGAGACAAGATGCTGGGCTTGGACTGCATTTTAAAAAGTTTTTTTTCCTTTCTCTGTTTTTTTGCAAAAGCCACCGACTTATGAGAAGATAGTAGTCATCACAGAAGCAGAGACAGTAAAGGCAGGTTGGGTGTTCCCTATAGCTCTAGGAAGAAGTAGTATTTATGGGTGGAAACCTTTACTCTTTTAAAACATCTGCAAAGGGCTAGAAGGTCTTTGTTGTCTTTGGCCAGGGGCTGGCAGCCACAGAGTATTAGGAAGAACTGAATTAACTATTCCAAGTTAAAACATAGTGAACCTTGACCTTTTGCTAATTATTTTTTCTGCAGAAAGTGTATTTTCAACAAGAAATGGGCCTTTATTTGTTTGTTCTTAGAAAACAAGCGCTAATAATATTCTATTTTACCAAAATTTCCCCCCTTTGCTTAGGAAAACAACTTTCCATAATTTTTTAATTCCTTTCTTAACTTATCATGAACAAACAGTACCCTTTTCTTATTTATGCTAATAAGTGGAACTCTGTTCTAGACAGGAAAAGCAATATTTGTGCTGCAGCAGACCAAAATTTTAAAGTGATCTAGCAGGTCTGGTAAAATCAAATTGATTCCCTTTTGTTAATGAATGCTTTGAAATTAGCGGGTTAACAGGTGCTGATAGTTCTGCTGGAATGTTTTAACTGATGATCCTTCCTGCTCTATGCAGAATGTTAGCATACTTCTTTATCTGTTGGTTGCTGAAGTAATGATCCAAAACACGATTTGCATTTTGTAAACATGACTGGGACAGGTTTTTTTTAAAGTTTTACCAAAGAGTGTTCAGGGGCACAAAAATATGTTTATACTGGCTTGATCTTTTCTCACTTCCTTGCAAGCCCAGTGGGAAGCTGGCCTATCAATGCAATCTTTCCTCTCTACATCTTTCTTTACGGGAACTGTAGGGAGTGGAATTATAACTATCCCAGCACAAACAAACTTGCACTGAGTTGATGCATGTGTACCCAATATTTGGCTTCAACATAACATGAGGGTATACTGCTTGCTTGCTATTGCTTAGCTTCTTGAGATAACAGTGTATTTTTTGGGGGGTTGGTCATAATAACTAAACCACTGCAGCAAAATACAAATGTGGCAAAACTCACACTACCTTGTTGTGCGATGCCCTGCCTGTTCTTCCCAGTTTGCCAAATTCTCCTGCAGCCCACTAGGGCAGGGGTTCCTCTGGCTCTACCAGCCTCTTCTCTGGTCTCAAGGCTTTTCCCCCAGCAGACTTCCAGGTCTAGATCATAAACAGTGTGAGTGTTTGACTACTTATGCTTTTAATGACCTTGTTATTATCCTACCGCAAGCCTGATATAAATATACATAATTAATTGTCTTTTATATGTCTGAATGATGCATCGGTTTTCCTTTTCTTTTCCAGACAAGGGAAAAGGTATGTACCAATTTTATGAGATAGTACTATATGACTAAAGTAGAAAAAATTTGAAGCTGGGAACCTCTTTGGACTAATTGTAGTATCCAGCACTTCACTTGCATTCCTGCTCAAATGCAGTCCAGACCATTGGTAACAAAGAGCCTGGGATGGTGACCTGCCAGTGTGATAGAGTGTAAAATAAGTGGGCTGTCCCTGTTCCTTCTAATGGACAGATGTTGAGACAAATACCCTGATCATCCCCTCTGGCATCCTCAGCCAAGCCAAAGGGGTGGTGCCTCTCCTGGTGATCTCCCCTTCCCGTCTCTGGTCTGATTGCTCCTTTGTAGCGTTATGGTTGAGTCCCAGGTTATGAGAAGCTTTTCCTATGTGAGCTTCAGCTCCAGAAATGATTTTGCAGAGGGCCAAAATGTACCACATTGGGATGTTGGATGCACTGAATGCAGTCCCCAGTCAGCACGATGCCCAAGGGTTTGCCTGGTTTTCAATAAAGTTGTCCAGCTTGCTCTTTAGTACTGTGCTGATTTCGGGCTGGGAGGAGTGGTTTTAAGAAGTAGACAACTCAATTATCCAGGGAAAGAGATTTTTGTTTGTTCTTGTGATTTTTTTTTTACTCCATTTTGCTAAAGGAGTAAGTAAATATCTTATTTGTTTGGAAAGATAATACTCTGGTTAGATAATCTGTTGTTTTGAAGGATCTTGCTTTTATTAAGGAAAACAGCATCTATCTGTGTCTATCCAGCTTAGCTATTTGCAGGACACTTATCTCTGCAGTGTCTGAGAGCCAAGGATGATCATTAAGGGAAATGCTAACATGTTTAAATCCTAAATGAGAACCACATTACAGGATAAGTTCAATTTCATGTCATAGTGGGAAAACTAGAGCCTTACTGAAGATGAGCTGAGTATTGAATACAAGCTGCATTGACTTTGTATGCTGGTTTTTTTTTTTTCCTTTTAACTTACTGTTTATTAGAGACTTTAGATCTTGATAAGTTATAAAGCTTGAGGAGGGGGAAAAATGATATAATAAAGCCAAGCAGCATCAGTAGATTGGAGAGCAAGAACCACCTGCCACTCTGTGAGCTGCAGCTGATGAAGGGTACAGAAAGAAATGATTGACACCAGCACACAAACACACGCCCTGACTAGACACAGCAATATAGCTCAATAGCAACTTTATATCCTGTGATGAGATGAAAGAATACTGGCTTTAAAAGTAAAACACTTTGTAACATAAACTCCCCATATATTGGAGTGAGTCCCTGAGGAGCAGCAGTGTGCCCCGTGCCCCTCCTTTGCTCCTGCTCGCGACAGATCCCGCTCCACAAGCAGCAGGCAGGTTCAAACAAGGTCAGAGTGTCTGGCTTCTTGGCAGGAGCTGTCCTTTCTGCAAACTTAATAAATGGAGTCCAGGTGCAGGAGATATTCTTTGCAAATATATTCTCCAATGCGCCTATAATGTTTTCCATTGCCAGAGCTGGAGCTCCCAGGTTGTATTAGTCCCCTGCTGATCAGAAAAGGGTTTGACAATGACCAGTTGCCAAGAGAAGGAACTTAATCAAATTAGAATGCATAAAATTTCTGAAAAACATACCAAGAATTCAGAGCTGCATGCAGCTGCCTAGAGCAGAGGTCTTGAACACCCTGCCCATAGGCTGGAGTTTTATTTCTCTGTGGGCCATATGGCACATGAAGCCTGGAAACATGCTTACTTTAGTAATAAAATGCTGCTCACCCACCTGGCTACAAAGCTAACCTTTAAAAGCAAGATAAGCATAACAGATAAAGAGTTCTCTTCCTTTTGTGAAATGAGACCTCTGGGAAAAATGAATTCCTTCCGCCTTTTCTCCTCCTTTGCACTGCACTACGGTGGGATGTTCACTCTGAAGTCTAGTAATGATACTAATCTCTGCACAGAAATCTCTGTCAAAATGACCAGGTTTTGTCAAATGAACTAGGAAACAAGAAAGAAATATAAGGCTGGAAGAGACTTTCTAAATCAACAAATGCAGTTACATACTGTCACTGGTAATAATGTTACTATAATATGAACAGTCAAGCCTAGTTTGAGAAAAAAATGAAAATGCTGAAGGAAGACATGGGAAGGAAATTCAGAAGCAAGAGAGTTAGGGCTGGAAGAAAGAAACTAGCAAGGGAAAGGGAAGGGGAAGAAAAATGTAAAAGGATACCAAAACAGTGGGAGAAGGTAAGGGGGTACCAAAAAAAAAAAAACGGGAAAAAGTGACCAAAATACTTCAGAGGCATATTTTTCTGCTGTACAAGTACAGCCTAAGTACAACTTGAATAGCTGCTGACAGCTCTGAGCCTTGTTATTGCATATGAGACACATGCCAGTTCTGATTATAGTGTAACTTCCTCTGTAATATCACTGCTGTTGTGCAGCAGGTAACAAATTTTCATTTGGTGGTGTTTGTGTCCTGAGAGCACCTGAGTTTTACTTGGGGAGTCGCAAAAATGTAGCATTTTATCTTTAGTTTTACTGAAAGCAATCTTTACCTGTACAATTGGAGACACAAAGAGTGTATTTGCACAGTTAGTGCTACACATGCAGGCTGTGTCTAGTTGTGGATCACAGGTCCACAAGAGGCATTATTTCTCTTCCCAACTGGATGAATCACACAGCCAGTTAGTGTGGGTCAAGTAACATTATTTGTTACTTCAACTCTCTGTTCAGTCAAAGACATGACACCCCACCATGGCATTTAGATGTCTACCCCACTCTATTCAATTGAGACATTTGCAAGATGCAAATTAATTGGATTTTCATACCGGTTGCAGCTTAAATCAAACATCATTATTGGCTCACTCAAATGGCAAATACAGGGAAAGTTGTGAGTGACTTTGGATGGGATAAATGAACCTAATAAATTAGTCATCCAGCTGTGTTTTGAAAACAATTTTTTTTCTGGAGTGTTTGCTTTCAACTTGCCAAGCAATGTCCCAGCTTTCTATGGTTGTGCAGCAATTTTGGGCAGAGCCTGGCAGCAATGCCTAACTCACCGTTAGCTTTGTCCTGTGCAGAGTGTCTGTTAAGCTGGCCCCAGCAAGCTGACTTTCCTTTGCAAATTGGTCAGGACTTAAAACTGTCTCCTGTCACTGCCCCTCATTTCACATTAACCTTAACTGATGCCCAGAAGGACCTAACTGCAGGGCACTGGAAACAAATGTACCAGAAATCCATCCTTCCACAGTTTTACCACCAGGCATTAGATATATCAGAGATCATTCTATTTAATTTATGAGGTGTGAGAATCAAATAACCTATATAAAAATTTATGTTGTGTCTCTAGATGTCCAATCGAGATTGAAATATGTCTGGTTAACTTCCAAATAAATTGACTCCTCTAGAGTTTTCACTGAATTTTTCTCCCAGGCTAGAGTATGATTGAGTTTTATAGGTTTAATGTTGTGAAGTAGCACCTTAGAGAGAGTAGAGTTGAGACATTTGCCCAACCATAGGCATATGCTATTGTTTCAGTACCCGTGAGGGGGACTCACTTTAGAGGGAGTTTATGACTCTGCTTTGTCTGTAATTGCTGATTAAAATAGTACCATAGCAATATTTAAAGAGAATCAAGCCCTACTCAAGGATAGAGCCAGTGTTGTGGGAAATATTTCAGGATGAACCCATGCTTCCCAGCCAGCAGAAATTCAGCCATCATGTTCAGATTAACTGGGATTGGAGAAAAGGACAGGTCTGAGTCACATTCTCCTGTGGGGGGGTGGGGGGAGTGTGAATGTGGGATGCTGAGACCTGTGAATCCATTTGGCCAAAGACCCTCTTCTCAAGAACATAAGCAAAACATCTATGAAAGCAAATTCAGGCACCTTCCTGAGTGTGCCCCTCATGTATCCCTCACAAAGCTGCTGGGATACATGCTGAGGAATTTTGGTGGAATCTATGGGTCTTTCCTTGTGGCTGGTGTTGGTGCATCAGACTGTCATTCCACTCACCTGCAGTGCAGATGGTGGAGCTGAACATGGGATATCTTTGTCCATCCTGGAGATGCAGGCATATGAATAGTTCTACTGGATATGCAGGTATGTTCCCCCTTTGGTGCCTCTCTGTTTGTTGATGCTATATCACCATGCCTTGAAATGTAGGTCGTAGCTCTAGTTAAGGGTGTGCCATAGTTTAACCCCAGCCAGCAACAAATGCCAGGCTGACACAGCCACTTGCTCACTCCCCCACCAGAGACTCAAAAGACTAAAGACCAGAAAACTTGTGGGTTGTGATAAAGACAGTTTCATAGGTAAAGTAAAAGCTGTGCATGTAAGCAAAGCAAAACAAGGGTCAGTCAACTATAGCAAAGCAGGGATCCAGCACGTGCAATGATTATTTGGAAGACAAGTGCTGTAAGTCCAAACACCCCCTCCCCTTCCTCCTTTTTCCCCTTGCTTTACATAGTGAGCATGATGCCATGTGATGTGGAATATCCCTTTGGCTGGTGTTGGCTGTCCAGGCTGTGTCTTCTCCCAGCCTCCCACGCACCTCCAGCCCCCTTGCCAACGTGTCTGTATGAAAAGCAGAAAAGGCCTTGGCTCTGTGCAAACCCTGCTCAGCAATAACAAAAACATCTCTGTGTTATCAACTATGTGCTCAGCACAAATGCAAAACACAGCCCCACACTAGGTACTGTGATGAAAATTAACTCTACCCTAGCCCAAACCAGCACAGGGTAGAAAGCTGAATTTTGCCTTGATGCACACATAATATAGTTGAGCTGAGTATGATATGTGTGAGAGAAAATCCAACACTAGCAGTGTTTTGGTAGCAGTGGGGAGAGGACTTGTGTTGGTCAGGGGACAGCCTCAGCAAAGGGATTGGTTGTGCATGATTACACGAGAGATTAAGCAGATATTAAGCAGAAGTCTGTTGAAAATTCGTCATTAGCACTGAGCCTAAACCCTGCATTTTTAACACTCTTTATCCATTTCTAAGAAATATTTTGAGTAATGTTAGTCCCACCTTATGAACCAGAGAAGTAATTTGTGCAAAGACTGCGCACAAGACTGCTTTTTCTTCTGGAAATGGAAAAAGCAAGATTGGAGAATGGACACAAGATCTGTGGTCTCACAAGCCATTATTTTTTACTTTGAAATCTTTCTTTTACTTCAGTAAATCTGTGGCAGGAGTTGTGTTTTACCTTGCTGGGTAGGGGAGCAGCTTTGCCTTACTTTTCATATTGTGTAACATTTCAGGCTTTGACTTGATGATTGTAATGAATTTTGTAGGGTAGGCAAAACAGCAAAACAGAAACATCTGAATCTCTGTTCTTTTTGTGAAAACTTACAGCTGGCACAATGATTAAACTTCCTTGGGTCTGCTAAATCCTGTGGGAGTTCTTTAAAATTATAGCAGATTTCATTGATTGTATGGCAAATATGACCTATGATTCCACCTAAGTTTTCCTTTAGTTTAATTCCTGCCCCTCCGCTTTGCTCCTTTCATCAGCTCTTTTTTAACTTTGTCCTGTCCTTGATTTTTTTCCCAGAACAATCTAGCTCTCTTGGGCTTAGTCTTCATTAAAAAGGAAAAAAAAAAAAAGTTATCTAACATGTCTTACCTAACAGCCCTGTTTTTTCCAGTAAAGGTGAGAAAGGTGGTTTTCTTTTCAGGCCTGCCAATTCTTGTCTTTTCTTCTGAGATTGCTTGCCAGCGTGGAGATGGCTTTGTGTTGTGAATTCCTCTTTCACAGTTCTGCTCCAAACTGAGTTACAACCATCATGTTGTGCTGAGGCTGCCGTGCAGGTATCCATTCAGGAAGATTTCCAATGAGAACCAGCAATGCTTTTTCCTTTGCAGTGCTAATAACAGTTATTGTTGTGTTCTTCCTGTCCTGGGTGACTTTACATAAGTGATTGTGTATGTGTGCGAGATAGCAAAGGGGGGAAAAAAGCAGATGGAAGAGTAGTAATAACTGGGCAGTGGATGAGTCCACAGCACATGGGCAAAGGAAATGCTGGGAGAAATAATTAGTGCTGTAATCTGATTTGCTAATAATCCATTTATAAAACAGTTATGATATATACTTGTAGGAATGTGACTGATCATAACTACAAATGGTATTACTTCCTCCCCTCCCACTCTGTATTAAAGAACCTTAATTACTTGATGGCTCAAGACTTTGTGGGTGACTCATGCTACAAAGAGTCAGATGCTCACAGCACATAATGGAGCTCTTGAAAAGCTTTCATAATGATGGCGGGCTTTGCACTACCTCCCTCCCATACATCCCTCTCTGCCAAAGAGTTATTAGGTAATTTAAAATAATTAAAAAGGAAATAATTAAAAGATTTTACACACACAGAAATAGCACTTGCAGCTAATTATGTAAGTCTATCACTTCTAACAGTGGAACACAGTTACTATTATCAGAGAATTGCGTTTGAATTGTGACGGATAATCCCCCGGTCCCATGTTGTACTCTTGCAAGTGGGAACTGGTTGTCTAGGTTTTTACAGAATGAAAGAGGTGTATGGAGCCTGTGGTCTAGCCACAGCTCTGCCATGAGAGGCTTCTGCTCAGCTTTGTTCCCTGCAGATTTTTACCTAATTAAAACATAGCAGGGAACACAAACTCCTTCATCTAATCTTAATGTGTTTGCACAGCATGTTCTGCTAAACACGCAGGAGCTCCTGCATGTCTGCAACTCCTTGTAGGCTTGGGGTGGCAGAGTAACTTCCTGACAGGGAGACTATGGGTGTGGGTCATGTTAAGTTAAGTAAATGACAAAATTGTCCTGTGGTCTTGCTGCCAACAGGATGGACACCATCTCTATGAATATGGTGATAGGAGTATGAGGTAATAATTCATTTCATCAGTTAGCAACATAGAGCTTCACATGGATAATGGCAGCTGCATAATGGTGAAAAAAATTGCATTGTAATTTTACTGCAATAAGCTAATATCCTAACTAAATAAAGCCTTTGGCACTTTAGGCATTCAGAATCTAATTATTCAGAGAGAAATTTGGCCAAAGAAAGTGAGACAAAACTCCTTCCACCTTTGAAAAATATCTGTAATGCATCATGGCCGCTCATCAGACTGCCCCTAACGCTGGACAGTCAATAATCCAACCATTGAACAGTGATAATCCAGAGGCTATGGCCAAACTGTGAAACAGCAGCAGAAAGTAACAGTGACTGTTGGATTTTTGGATTGCTTGACTTTTTATTTTTCTTTTTTTCCCTCTTTTTCTTTTTTTTTTTTTTTTTTTTTTTTTTTTAAGAAAGCTATTGGCAATATTACCTTACTATTTGTTTCACGTGTAGAGGTGTTGGGGTCCTCTGAAGGGGTGTTCAAAGTAGAAAGTTAATTTAGCCACTCCAAAACAGGCTCCAGTGGAGTTTGTATCTCTTTGTCCTCTGCCTGTAGATGAAACATAGGGAAAGGAAACCAGCTTTTGTGAGTACCTGCATCGTTTGCATCTTTGGTTGTAATATGGGCTAACAGCAATTTCCTGACATATGAAATGCTTTTTGAGTTATGAATAGATTTTGCTTTTTAAAAGCTAAGGATTATAATCATCATGCAGAACTTTAGGAGTGGTGTAAGACAGGTTGTATTAAATACCATCATTAATGATCTAAAAGAAAAAAGTGAGAAGAATATGATTACAAAATTCAGAGGATATTGAATTAGGAGGTCTAGAGAGAAAATGAGATAATAAAAAGAGACCTAAAAAGATTATAAAGGTAGGCGGGCATTTTTATAGAAACTAAGATTCATCCCAGAAAACTGCAGGACAATAAATCTGAGGGAAAATAATCAGAAACACATATCTCCAAGAGGAAGAATAAGCCTGGGAAGCAATAATTCTGAAAGAAGTAAGATGATAATGGTTAGCCAACTAAGCTTGAATTTGCCATATCATAAAGCTGCAAAATGTCCAAATGTAGTTTTAAGTCACAAATGCCAAACTATCATGTCACAAGACTTATAATCTTTTTGCAAACACTTTATTACCATAAAATGCAGAACAGCTCAAGCAGTTTTCAACTCTGAGTGGTGAGTTTTGATCTATTTAGTCACTGTGCAGTGTCCTCACTAAAACTAATACCTGCTTTAAATTTTTGGAGATATTTGCTTAGAACTGGTGAGGTGCTGTTTTGTTCTTGCTGCCGTGTGTGTTGCACAGAACCACTCTGGTCTTCAGTTGCTGTCCACTCAGGTGTGGGGAGCAATCTTGATAGCAACTCTCACACTTTTTTGCACTTCCTCTTAAGTGAAAGGTTTGCATGTGTGGGTGGAGGCTGAAGAGGAAAATACTTAATATTATTTTACTGAATTGTGCTGAGAGCTGATACTGGCAATGGGTGGGTTGAAAACCTACCCTTTCCAAGGAATGGTCAGTGGGGAAAAAGTGGTATGATTCATGGTGATTTAAATTAAGAAATTTCAGCCTGCTCAGAGCATACAGGCAGGCTATTACTACACCTTGTCTGAGCAGTAAAAACTCACATATTTATATCGTTAATGACTTTTGCATTGCTCTTATCATGCCCTCAGTTCCTTGGCCCTGGACCAGCAGGTCTCTGTGCTATTTCCACTGAGCCACAGGCAAGCAAAACTTGTTCCCAAAAAATGACATGATCTGTTATGTATCCTGGGCTGAGACTGCTGGGCATTTTGCAGAAAAATAACAACCTATTGAAGCTGCTGCAGTAGGCAGTGACAAGCCAGCACAGTGAGCTGAGGACAGTTTTGATGTGTACCCAGGAATGAATATTGCTGAAGAGGAGCTCTGTGTGTCAGCTGAGGAATTCCGTTGCTGAAATTGGTTCCCACAGCATTTTTTTAACTACTGAAGTTTTCAGACCAAGGTAGATTATATTTACAGTCTCCCTATTAAATCATCATAAACTTCTAATGCTGGGAATATGACCTGTTCAAAAAACCAAATGTAAATAGCAAAAGTTTGGAGTGGTTACTGAAGCTGCTGTCATTGTGAATCATACGGTCTTACCCAAGAAATAAGCTGCTGGGTTTAATAAGGCAGAAGTTGTGAAAATGAATATCTTCTCCAAATAAAGCAAAACTAACATTTTACTGTCTTCTGATGGTTGAAAATTTATGGTGGCAGCTAAGATATGAATGAAAGTTAAATAGTCCTATTAATTTGATTACTTGTTTCCAGAGCCATCAGACATGTGGAAAGTAATATCATGTGGGAAATGGTGTAAGATTTACACTCGCCTGAGAGAAATCACTGCTCCGTCTATCAGATTTGATAGGTGTCAGAGGACCCTTTGAAAATGAATAATAAGGGAACTGAATAAGAAGAAAGATACATAGCTGTTTAAAACTTTTAAACATTTGGATGAATTCTTGAACTAATTAAAACAAAAGTTTAAATGGAAGTTTTTACATATATCTGGAATATGGTAGAACTGCTCAGCTGAGTGTGTGAATTATCTTATGCTCACTGACATTTGTGATGGTGGTTTTTGAGGTGAAAAAGATTTTATGGCCATTAAAATTAGGGAAAATTTGGGTTGAGTTAGTGCCTGTATCCTTTTATGCATTCGTAGTACAGGAGAACTCAACCATATCAGGAAGCAAGCCTTTGCACAGATGTAAGCCATATTGTGTATACAACAATCCCCACAAACAATGTCCCTTCAATTTATTTTATGTTAAAATTTGCTAAGCTATTAAATGCAATAAAGTCATCACATCCAGGGCAGCAATGGAGCCCTACTGCTATAGCAGTGATCACAAGCCCATGCTGATGAAGGGCCTGTTTCTTGCCCTGTGAATGCCAATGGCAGAACTCTTCAGTAACTTCAGTGGGAGTGGTGTTAAACCCTAGAGGAGACTTACACAAAAAACACTTGACCTGAACTGGTGAACAAATACATATCATGTTTCATCTTTGTGCCTTTTTCTGTTGGGTGGGGTCCTTTGCCAGACCAGCCCAAGGAAGTTCTGTTGTGGAAGTTAGCAGAGTGATGTGGAACAAAGCACTGTTCAGAGCCTGCATTTCCCATGAAACAGCAGCAGTTGCTGTACAGTCTGGCATAGAATAGGGCTGGATTAATCTCTTATTCTTCATTTGAAAGGCTCTGTATTAAAAGACTAAGGTTTAGGATTTTACATCCATTTAATACCTGGCTAAGTATTGGGGGTATGTGTTCAGATATTAATGTGACTAAGAAGATATATGCTTGGGTTAAGGTTATTTCAAAAAAAGAAGCTCTGTCATTAATAATTTTTGGTCAGGAGCTCTGCCCGTCATCAGGAGATAAATCATCTTCCAGCAGCTGTGACAGCTCTTTAAGTCTGAGGCCTGAACAGCTTAATTGGGGAAATGATCAATTCTAAGATACATAGTTAAGATGACAGGCTCGGTGCAGTAAATTCTTTCAGGAATGAACATGAATAAAATGAATATATTTATGGAACAGTGATGTAATTCAGAATCTTGGCTGTTAGGGAGCCTATGCATCTTCATTCCTTCCCTGCCCTGTAGCAGTTTTCTGAGACTCCAACCTCAGATAACTCTGAATGGTCTGAAAACTACTCTAGGTGAATGCGGATTTTGTAAGAATGAAGAACCTTACCAAATGCTATGAATGAATAAAAAGTCTGCGTTTCCCACTGAGTATTGTGAGTTGACTGTACCTTATTTTTCTATATACAAAGCAAACATAAAAGAACACAAAACCAAACCAAAACAAACCCCAGAGCACCAAAAACTCCTATCTGTGAGTTGCTGGAAAATATTGCTCCTTTACAGTGAAAATTATGTGTGCTGACCCCATCTGTAGTAACACAGATCCCATAAGCAGATGCTTCCTGTACTTTAGGTGCCTGAGCAGCTCTTGGAAATCCCATGGTTTGTCTTTTTGCCTTTCTTGAATTGACAATTTTTTCAGCTGAAGTCACCTAGAAAGAGAAAAACTATTTCACCTTTTGGAAATGCAAGGAGTTTCTAAGGGGTGTGATTTGTTACATGGAGCAACTGGCAAGTTTTCCTCCGGACACTGTCATTACATGATTCATTGGCAGCACTGACTGCTGCCTGGAATTTACTTTGCAACGGAGGATGGCTCCCATTGGTGTCTATGTATTGCTGGAGTTTCCAATCCTGCCTGCTTTTTCTCCCCAGTGAGAGTTTCCTGGCCTGAGATACACCTGGAAGGGTGCCGTGGCTGTGCTTCACTGGCTGGGCTCAGGCAAGGAGGGAACCAGAGCACGGGCAGGGCACAGGGGAACAATTGGTGCTGGCCAGAGAGCCTGTGGGTGGCCTGGACGTGGGTGCCCACCACTCAGTTCTGGTGTTGTAGCAGACCAGGTGCTTTGAAGCTGTCAGTGTTGCTTGTGGTAGGGAGAGTGATGGACAAGCCCGGCAGAAATGGGCTCCAGACCCTGCTAAGTATGCACCAAGCAGTTTTGGGTTCACATAAGATTATTTTCATTCTTAAAATGTGCTGTGCACCTGCACATGTTCCCAGGGATGACAAAAGACTACAGCAGCCATTTGTAAATTACAATCGGTGACTTTATGCAGAAAAAATGGCTTCAGGTTATGTGAAGAGTATCCATTCATACACAGGTTCTTGATTAACATTGCAGGTTCCCATTGAGCTGTTACAGTGAATACAGTAAGAGGCTGCATGAAAAGCACTTTCATATTGACACGAAGAAAAGCAGACCAAGTGCTCTTACTGTGTATTTTGTCAAAATAATTTTCATGCTGAAGTTTAAGCCACATAGCATAAATATTTTCCAGCTAGCAGGCAGTGATCATGAAGCGCATCCTGGATTGCATGACTCAGGCCATCAAAAGAAAAGCTTTAACCATGAACTCTGTGAACTCTAAGGAAAACCTCCAGTTGAGCTAATAAAATGTATTGGAAGTGACTTGGATACCTTCCTGTCTGTGATGCTTTTTAATGAAATCTGTCCTCCCCCACTCTGAATGTGTGTGTGTGAGAGTGTGTACTTAATAGATACAGGGCAGTGAACTCCCCAGGATTAGCTAATGAAAATAGCACTGTAAAATGAATTGAGCAAATCGATACAGCTGGAATTTTGTGCACTGTGACAAATGCACCAACCCAAAATTCCCCTCTCCCACTGCAGCCAATATTTTATGTGCAAGTATGTGTTACAAACTTCCAAAATGAGACTGCTATTTGTAAATTAAAATTGACTCATGCCACAGGATACTGCTTAGGGAAGCAAAGGAGAAGGAAGAGCTCTTCAAATAGTGGAAGATGGGACTGCCCTTGGAAAACTCTGGGTCGTGCTTGCCATTAGAAGGAAGACCAAGGAAAGCCTCCCGAGCTATGCCAGTGTGAGGAACGATGTTCAAATGTGTGAAATAACATGGGGACTGGAGGATCTTGGGAATTTGTCCAGGATCCTCTGAAACTTCCTGCCCAGTTGTGAGAGCACTGGGTGAGGAGGGAAAGTTACCCACAAAAACAAAATGCTGTGGGTGGGCCAAAAAAAAAGGCTGGGTGCCTTATGTAGTCTCAACTTTTTTTTTGTTGTTTCCTCCAACGCTGCAGGAATCCAGGCTTTGGGGAAGGCAGAGGAAGCTTAAATTTACTCCATTTCAGGAGGAATTTTTCATCTTTCATGCAGGGTAAGTGACACATAATTTCAAATGTGAATGTCATAATTAAGTCTAATTATTTTACCATACTTTTGCCTTCATTAGACATTGTGTTTGCAATAATTGCTGTAATCAACCATATGGTTAGTATTAACTCGTTAACTACATGAGGGCAGATAATCCCTGCAGGAGGAATAGATGACTTCCAGGTCTGGAGGTGTCATGCTGAGTCCCATCACCCCAGGGAATGGTAGGGTTTTGGCTCTCTGTCACCTCTCACAGATGAGCAGGAGAGAAAGGTTTCAGACGCTTCACATAGCTGAGTGAGTTCAGAGGACATGAAAGCCCCAAATCTGTGGTTTAGACCAAAAAACCCAAAGCTGTCTGTTACCTCTGCAGTGCCACAAAACATGTCCCTGTGGGTTCTCCTTGTTCCCAGGGAACAAGGCTGGACAGCTGGCTGATCTGGGGCAGCCTCACCAGGCAGCTCCCTGTGGCCCAAAGCTGGGCACTTTTGCTAGGCAGACAGCCATGGTTTAACAGAAGTATGAAGTGAGTCTGCAGGAAAACTTCTCTGTGTATTAATACTTACATTCATCCGGAGCACAGCTTCAACCTTGTGCCGTCAGCTGCAATTTTAAGAAGCTACTACTAGCATCTGAGTGTGTAATGATGGTATCTACCAACTCATTCTCTTTTTGCTGGCTTGCTAATAATTCTGTCATCTTGTTCGTAATGATTATACTCTCAAATTAGCTTTTACAGTTATAATATTAAAAAAATCTGGTTTAAGTACACTGTTATTTCTGGGGTTTGTAGGATATATGTTAATTTTTCTTTTGCAGTGTGCGAGGTTGCCAGAATAGGTTAATCAAGTATTTCATCCTTCTGTGTAAGACTTGCAATGTACAATGCTTATTGAGTAACATCTTACCTGACCTGCTATTAGGTGTTTTGTATTTTCCCTGATCTCACCATAAGTAAACTTCAGTTAGCTATAGAGAAAACCAGAGAGCAAAATTTAATCCTGATGCTATTTTTCAGCCAAATGTTTAATCCATATGCTTATTTCTTTATTTGTTCCCCCTTTTTCTGTTTTGGGGAAAGCAAAAAAAAAAAAGTATCCATTCATAGAGCCAACAGTGAAGATGTTCAGAGCTAATCCATGACCTCTTCAAAATCTTTAGTTGAGATGCAGCAGGTTTCTTGAAAAGTTTTCTCAGTTTCATGGTGCAATTGGTGGTCAAAGACAGAGAGACAGTGCAAAAAGATCCCAGTCCTGACTGACCTTAGCTGAAGTTTGGTCAGGTCCAGACAAAGAGCCCTTACCTGGGACAGCCAGTACCTCTGGGTACCTCTTTCAACAGTGGTGAGGGGACAAAGATGATGTCCTTGTGCTGATGAGCACCTGTCTTACTCCTTTAGCTGAATGTCTTACTCCTTTAGCTTTACTGAATGTTTTTAAACTTTTCATGTTGAATCTGAACTTCAAACAGACCCCAGAAGTGGGGTAATGGGCCTTTTTTTACAAGGGAGGAATCTTTGTATCCCTTAGATTTGTTTACTTCACTTGTACAACAGCATCCTTCTGATACAGGCAAGGGAAAATTTCAAAGTCCTGGGAAATGAAAATTGCATCCTGGTTTCCTCTTGTTCCTGTGGCACAATCTGAGACTGCCCTCAACTCCAAGAGGTGACAACTTATGGTTCTCCTTTTGTACAAATGATGCTCCTTTTGTACCAGTGGAAAGCACTTGCAGAGGGTGGATTCAGCTTATCGTGTAGATCAGTAAGAATGGTGACTTTACAGTAGGTTAACAGTTTGTTCTCTTGGTGATCCTGTTCCTTTCCAGCCTTGGGGAGTCAGGGAAGCAGCACAGGGAGGGATACCTGTCTGAAAGGTGTCTATGTGGTATAGCGACACCGGTTTTCGGGTCACAAGAATTAATTACTTAAGTTTTGACAGACCTTCTGCAAAATTAAAACTGGGGATTTCCAAGACTTCTTTACTCCCTGGACATATGCTAGTTTTTTCTTCTGGATAATTCCTTGATAAAAAGAAGGTGAAGAGGAGTCTTTGATGTCTGCTCCACATAGGCCACTTCACAAATCCCTTCTTTGTGATTTATTGTGATTAGTAAAGAGAACAAGTGAAGTCTGTATCAACTGTGTGAAGGAAAATGGAGGAATTTGTTTTGTACTGAGTATAATACAGAGAATATATTATTACTCCTAATTGTAAATGTAGTGAGTGGAATGGAGTCATCTTTTCATGTGGACAAACAAATGGGGTAGGTGCTTTTTGAGGTGTGTAGAGATAAAACCTCAAACGCAGGACATTCTGAAAGACAGCAGAAAATCTGTGTCTGAATGCTCACAGGGCTTGTGCAGACTTTGGAAAGCAGGCTTGTGTCTTGCAAAACATACAAAGTCCTACCAGGCATGGAATAACCACTTCATCATTTTAAATGAAGGCTATAAAAAATTACAGTCAGCACATAATAGGTGTTTTGCACCCATGCTAAGTACTGCCAAGAAAATAGTTACCTAAGTAAATCAATAAAGTATCATTCCCTTCCAAGGTCTTCCTGTCCCAGTCCCTGAACCTCTCATTTCAGAGGAGTACTGAAACCTGTTCAAGATTTATTTTTATGAAAGTAAGCATCTCTGCATTATCAGGCAGTAAAGAAGTTGTTTACTGCTACTCCAGCAGTGTTGAAAAATCTCTCTGAATACATACTTGCATTGTAGCTATCATAAAAATGTCTACTAGCTATTGGAGCCCCCAAATTGATTTTTTTTTCCCAGAAAACAAAGAGTTCAGCCTGAAACCTAGAAATTGCTTCATAAGAAAAACCATTTGTGTAGAGAGAGATGGACTAAGGTATCCTGTCATATATGATGTTCAAGTTTGGTATAAAACATTTCTATTAATATTCTGTTAGCAAATAAGCCTGGGCTGAGGTAGCAGCACCTGTTCTGGGTTCGTTTCCTATAAATCAGTCTAGATGTTTAATATGTTCCTCATTACCGGAGGGTTTGAAAACCAGCAATACACCTGAAAACCAATTTGCTGGCATAACTGTTCCAGCAAAATAGTGACTTTCCAGTTCACACTGTCAATTATTGGCAGGAAACAGATTCTGACTTGGCCCTTGTCAAGGATAATACAATTCACAGTCATACTACTCCAATCAAGCTAGGCAAATGCAGTGTGCAGGATATGCCATTGCAAGAGCTGGAATTCCAAATTTTTAACACATGCAACAAAATCTTTTCACAGGCACTGCATATATAAAACGATTTTGTGAAAAATTTCAAAAGGAAAAGACAGTGAAGAAAATCTTCATCTGTTTGCAAAATGTGTGAATGATAGAAAAGCTGACTCAGCTTTCCTGGCAGTGAGAGGCTTGCCCTGCTTGGAGAGGTATCACGCCAAGTAGGTTGGCAGAGAAATGCTGCAAAGGGGAAAATGGCTCATGCTCTGTGCCTTCACCCCAGAGTCAAACCAGAGTGGTATCCCCTCCTCTGCTTTTGATCTCAAAACAGTTTGGGACAATAAGAAGGCAGAGGAGGAGTGCTGACCTGCTTGGTGCAGGTGAGTGACAGAAAGGTTTCTCATCCTTGAGAACATGAGCTCCTGGGGGGAGATGCCAAGGTGTCAGGTTTCCAGCACCTCATAGCACCTTAATAGGTCTCCAGGGGCTGAATGGTTGTTCCTGGTGAGGGACTGAGAATTTAGAATGAGATTCACTTTTACTTCAGTCAATTAAAAGTTTCACGTCTATTTGAAGCTACTTTTTTAGGCTTCTTGCAGACATCACTTTCTTAAGCATTGGCATGAAGCCTTAACTTTATCTGGATGGGTTTTCTCACAATTCCAATCAAGAAATACAATTTTGTGGGGATGTGGAGAAGACCAGATGTCTGCACACCTGAAATCATTAATATTTTAGCCAGGGTGGACATCCTTGGGCAAGGGGGCAAACTTGCATTACTTGTTGGAACTATGATGAGTGAAGGGGTGGAAAAGTCACACTTATCACTGAAAAAACACAAGCACTGCTTCTTGTGCCTCATACCTGTGAGTAGGATGCACCAGGTTTTATCAGACTTGGCACAACAGTGACCCTTTGACATTATCCTCCTTCTCCCAAATGGAAAATGTCATTACCAGTATTTCTTCATTGCCTGAGCATGTTCTCTTTTTTATTAAACTGAAATACTGGGCTCAGAGCAAATGTTAGTTGGGAGCTTTATGTTTCATGTCCCTTGTTTAACTTGAAATTCATCCTGTTTTTTTTTTTTTTTTTGCTAAACTTACAAATAAACTCAGTATTTTTGATTAAGTTTTTCATTTTTACATCTTGAATAAGCCTGTCTTATTGATGCCTGCCTTTCTGTTTCTGTGTACAAATCTATCAAGACCATCAGGAAATGGTTTCACAAACAGAATTTATTGCAAAGCTGATTATGTATTAATATATACAAATGACAAATCTAAAACACAATGTCAAAAAAGCAAGAAAATGCAATCAAGAATTTATTATTCTCCCATTACTATTCAGCTGGGAAAATAGCTGCTTTACTTTACCAAAATAACTTCCCCCTTCCAAACCTTACACCCAACCTGGGTTTTCTAAGTAAGTGCCACAGAAGTATTTGTAATAAAATACTTTAATATATAATAATATCAAAATCTCACTGTAATATATCCACCTATTTTTCTCACTTCTATATTCCATGCAGGCTTATTATAAAAATTCATTGTCACTCATACACCTCGTATATATGTGATTGTGTCTCTAAACTTACACGTCCATTTTAGAAACAGAATAAGCAACTTCTGCATTTCAAAACCTTGCATCTTGTTCTGCTTTATACCTGTTTTTCCAACATTGTGGGTAAGGTTTCTTCTAGGAAATATTCACACATGTGTTTCTCCACAAAAATTGCCTTATCTCAAGCCCCAATTTAACTTTTCCCAGTTATTTTTTTTTCATTAAAAACCAGCAATTTGAATAAAATGCTTTTGAGAAAAAATTTAATGCTTTGCTTTTCACCTTGGAAGTGACATTATGACAATGCCATGTCTGCAATACCTCTTTTATACCCCAAGGAGTGATAATCAGGCCTTTTTCAACTGAAGGACTCAACATTTTGTTGCCTCTCATGTTGTGATATACTAGGAGGAATGGGAAATGAATTATGCCTTGCAATGACTTTGGTTAGCAACAGCACTGCATGTTATGTTGACACCATTATATTTACTTGCCACATATATTGCTAATTACAGATTAATTTTGTATCTGGCAACTCCTACGTGCCCACATAGCAACTGATGAAATCTCTCTCATTTGCAGGGAAAAAGTCTTTACTTTTGGGAAGTCTGTGGTAGCCGTAGCCCGATGTTTGTCACCAGGAGCTGGTTCAGTGCCACATTATATGAGGGAATATGTTGGTTCTGGACAAGGGGAGCAATGGGAACAAAGTGGTTGATGCACACATGCACACAAACATGTACACAGATCATACAGCATACACCACATCCTGTACAGATATTTGTTTGTAGTGCTATCTCTAGTATATATGTGCTTGTGTATTTGTGCACATACACACATACCCTTGTGACTGAGCTCCAAGGCACCCTGAGCACAATAAAGAAATGATCTGCCTGTGTTTCACACAGGGGCAATCACTCTACAAGCTCACGTGAGGAGTCATTATAATAGTTATGCTATTTATGGAGAAATGTGTAGCTAAAATGTGGGAAAATTATTCTCCATATTCTCACTTTTTTTATTGGAGAAACAAATCACACAGTAAATTACGTCTGATTTGCATGAAATGTTGTGTGCACCTAGAGCTCAGCATGAACCTGGGAAAAGACATTGTTTTAATTCCATAGCCTTTATAGTAGTTTGTTTCCTTTCCTTTTTTTTTTTTTTTAAGATAAATTTTCTGAGCTATGTTTCTTATTTGGCTTTGCTCATATTTTATAGGCCCTTCTGAGTATAATTTAATATCTGCAAATTACCATGGTGAGTGAGAAAAAAGTAATGCCCACTACTCAAGTGGACGCAGAGGAGAAGAAGGAGGGAGTATGCGTCTGCCCATGGTGATAATGGATGCTGCCCAAGATGGGATCGGCTGCCGCTTGTTGTGGAGGTAATTCCTGAAGGAATCAGAAAATATGCTGAATTAGAAAGGACCCACAAGGCACATACAGCTCCTGGCCCTGCACAGGACCATCCCCAAGTGTCACACCACGTGCCTGAGAGAACTGTCCAAATGTTTCTTGAACCCTACCAGGACTGGTGTTGTCACCACTTCCCTGGGGCGTGCCCAGGTCCCAGTTCCAGTGCCCAACTACTTTGTAGCTGAAGAACATTTTTCCAATATCCATAACATTTTTTCTAAGCTCCCCTGGTACAGCTTAAGGCCATTCCCTTGGGTCCTGTCACTGTTTAAGAGACATCAATGCCCACCCCTCCTCTTCCCTTCGTGAGGAAGTTTTAGTCTGCAGTGAAGTCTCCCTTCAGTCTCCTCCAGGCTGAACAGACCAAGTGACTTCAGCCACTCCTCATACAGCTTCTCCTCAAGGCCCTTCACCATTTTCTTGGTCCTCCTTTGGATACTCTCTAACAGCTTTATACCCCTCTCATTTTTATTGTGGTGCTCATTTGCTCCCAGCACTGGAGGTGAAGCCACCCCAGCCCAGAGCAGAGCAGGACAATCCCCTCCCTTGCCTGGCTGGCCATGCTGTGCCTGATGACCCCCAGGACAGGGTTGGCCCTCCTGGCTGCCAGGGCATTGCTTACTCATGTTAAAATTGCCACTGACCAGGACCCCCGGGTCCCTTTCTGCAGTGCTGCTCTCCAGCCCCTCATTCCCCAGTCTGTCCATACATCCAGGGTTGTCCTACCTAGATGCAGAATCTGTCACTTTCCCTTGTTGAACTTCATATGATTGGTGATTGCCCAGCTCTCAATTTATTAAGGTCTCTCTGCAGGGCCTCCCTGCCCTTGAGAGACTCAACAGCTCCTCCCAGTTTTGTATCAGTACAACTTACTCAGTATCCCTTCCAGTTCTGTGTTCAAGTTGTTTGTGAGGACGTTGAAGAGCACAGGGCTGAGAGTGGAGCCTTTGGAACCCCACTGGTGGTAAGTCACGAGTCTGATGTCACCCTATTCACTACAACCCTTTGTGCCAGACTGGTGAGCCAGGTGCTTAATGAGTGCATGATGTGTTTGTCCACCTATGTACTGGACATCTTGTCCAGAAGGGAACTGTGAGATACTGCATCAAAAGGAAGGCTCCTGTTTGCTTTGGGCCAACCCAACATGCTGAAGGTTTTGGTGTCTTCTTTTCCTCCAAATTTTTCCCTCTTGATATCTTTGGATGTCACCACTAAGCTGAAGAATACCTATTTCTCCATCAAAGTTCCCCTGGGAAGTCTGGAAGCTGCAGAGAAGCCCTACATGCACATTGGCCAGAGCACACAGCTGGGCCAGGTCCAGACAAGGGCAATATGGTTGATGTGAGGATGCAATGACACTCTGACTGCACAAGGTAAACAGATATGACCTCAAGGAATTAGTGAAAGCCTGCGCTGAGATTCGTCAGTAAGATCTGAGTAGGTCTGAGTGAAAATCTCCCATGTTACAGAAAAATGGATTTTTGCTGAAGTACCTCTATTATTTGCAATGGGTGCGTACCTTCCATAGAAAATGGTGTTCCCTCTAAGAAGTGAATGCTTGAGTATGGAAACACTTTTGGTGGAGATACTTTTCCCTGTTCATGTAGTTGTAAGGAACCAGGATGGCTTAGCCTTGCTTGCTCCCCTGTGCAGGGACATGCCCTTGGCCTTGAGCCCTGCAACAGGGATTGGCCTCTTGGTGTTAGAGGCATCCAAGGTGGGAAGGTGTGTCAGACATACATATGTGTGCACATGCACACCTTGGCACAAACTCTTTTGCAGAGTTGCTGCATTGGGTTCAACATACCTTTAGAGACAGAGGAGCCAGCAAGGGGCTGCAGTGGTGTGCAACAAGAGAGTGTGAGCCATCAGCATGAGGGTGGAACACAGGGCTTCAGGGCAAGGCCAGGAGAGGGCAAAGGCAGAAGCCACTAGGGCAGTAAAAACACTTTAGTCTCTGTTACTGTCTTTACATCCTTCTCCTGTGAGTCCACATCTGTCAGTGCTTCCTGGGAGTTACAGGTCAGCTGATTTTAATTTTCTCCTGTCACCTAAGCTGTATTCTGGCTCTGCCTAAAGTTGCTGTGATTCAATATTCATTCTCTTGAAAAATGCCCAGTACTTCAGGACTTCCTCACCATGTGAGGCACAGTCTGATGGTACAGAATGCAAGGAGGTAATGTGGTATTAGGCCTGTAAATACTTCAAAATAAAGTATTTTGGATATGAGTCATGGTTTTCTCATAGTTAATTGTTGCTACAAGATCCCAGTTTTCTAGACAACAGGTTCTTCAGAAAAAAGTTTGACGGAGGGCAGCAAAAAACCAAAAGTGGACAAAAATATTTCAGCTAAGCTGGCTTAATAAGCACTTGTATAGGGACAAATTTGAAGGATGTAAACACAAGAGAAGGAGGATTTTGTTTTTTAATTCTGAGAAGTACTTAAATAAGAACCTCAAATTATAGCCCTTGTGAAAGTCCTAGTAAGGTATATAAGGCATGTAGTTGTACGATAAAACTGAATAAATAAATAGATTCTTAAGTCTTTCTCCTAGGGTTTTCAAAAAATAACTGCTTATTTCATAACCTTTACAAAAACACACAAGCAGATTGTACAGGTTAATAATTAGGTCTATGTTTTTTCTAGGAGGGGTCTGTGGAGAGTACAAATGGCCCTGGCTTACCAAGGGAGCACTTGCAGTCTGATCTGAGCTCTTGCTGGCAGCGGGCTCTGGCCATTGTGCAGCTCCATTGTCAGCCAAGTCTGTGTGTGGTGATGAGCAGGGCAGCACCTGTGCTGTGGCTGTTTCTCTGAGCACCATTGTGTCAGGAGGCCAGGTCTGTCCCGTGTCTGGAGGCACAGTGGGCAATACTATGCAGTCAGCAACATTTAAAACAAATAAAACATTTTTCTTCACGTGGATTTTATCTGAGCAAGCTTCTATAGCTAGTATGTGGAAGTGTTAAACTCATTTTCATGTGTGTATGTTTCTAACAGGTATTGTATACTTCCTTCTTTTATGTTGCTGATAGCATGCTGCATCTTGCTAGAAGAACTGTTTAGTATGCTTCAGGACTCAGAAACTAATCTCGAAGTCTAGCCTTGAAGGGTATGATCTATTGCAATTAGAAATGTATTGCTTTGCAATTACTATTACCACTTGTTTTTACCTGCAGGCATAGAAATAAATACCTGTTGCCTGTGGATATTTATGCCCTCTAAATTCCTGCAAAGAAGCCAGTCCTAATTTTCTGGGGTAAATGCTTCTGCAGCATTCTGGGGATGCCTTTAAGTAAACCTTGTGTCTGCTGAAAAGTATCATAAACAACCACATCTGGGTTGTAACTATGATCATGCAATTATTGTCATCTGTCTGCAGCCAAAAGTTAGAAAATAAGTGTATTTAGAACACCAATCTGATCTGAAAAGTCTGAAGATTGCTGCAGTAGCCTAGTTTTGTACATATTATGTGATTTCTTCATCTGGAGAATCATGATGCCCAGGCATCTTTTTCATAATTTTCCCTTCAGTAATACTGGAGGATGATGTCAGAGTTACTATGTTGGTATTATCTCTTGCTCTTGTGTATGATAACCAACTGTCATCAGTATTGCATTTTTGGATATAGCAGGAGTTAATACTTTGGATGTCTTTGCTGTTCTGTATCAGTTTC
The DNA here is from genome assembly GCF_023055355.1 of Agelaius tricolor. Taxonomy (NCBI): domain Eukaryota; kingdom Metazoa; phylum Chordata; class Aves; order Passeriformes; family Icteridae; genus Agelaius; species Agelaius tricolor. The sequence goes on from NW_027269261.1 coordinate 54,724,578, forward strand.
TCCATGGGCTGGATGGAGTTTTCAGGCTATAGGCTGAAATTTGGAAATTAAGCTGATGTAGGTTAAAAATACTCCCTGCCCCACCTTGCTCTTTGCATTTTTTTGCAGACTTGGGTAGACTGAACAGCCCAGCTCACCATGCACTCCCTTATACTGTCAGTGCAACTGAGGGATGAGGGGCCTGGAGTGCAGAAGGATCATTGGCCCTGAGCCCTTCTGAAGGAAAGCACTACAGATCAGACATCTTCCCTTTCCCACTGGTGGAAGTCTAGAGCAAGTCTATCACACTTGGCCAAGGCTTGTGTAGCAGAAAGCTGAAATTATCCCATGTCAGAAGCTGCAGGATTTGATGGATATTTTCAGACCCACTGTAGATGTTGTTTAACCACCTAAAAGCAGATGGTGGCATTCACTGAGAGCTGTGTGTGAAGTGAAACGACTCTCTCAGATCCTGCCTGGGCTGACTACTGCCAGACAAGACTGGAGACAGTACAGTGGCACTTGTTGGGATTTGTTTATGGGAACAAAATCTGGCATTATTCAGCATGTGTTGGGAGTGCATGCTGGGGATCAAAGTGTCTCGTGAACAGTTAATTTGATTGGAGTTGAAGGAGTTTGCCTCAAAAACAAGACATAAAGGGAGGAGAATGTGCTTTGCTACTTACACTAAGTTAAGGGGAATGGCATCTCCTGGCTATTGCTTGCTAACCAGACACTGTAGGGAAATGAAATTGAGCAATAAGGGACTGCTGTGCGCACCAAATACTGTCAGGTTAGTGTGCAGTGCTGCATTGAGGAATGGTGGGATGCAGCTTTTCACCACAGAAACCTTTTGGATGAGTGATCCAATGAAACTCATCACCTCATGTAGTTATTCTCTCTTTAATTTCAAATTTTCAAACAAAACCTTTGACGTAGAGCTAAGAGTGGAGACGAATTTCTTTATAAAAAAGAAACTAGTGGGATTTTTAAAGTAAAATTGGAAATTGTATCCTTTGCAAACTTATTCCTTGAGTGGGCTCTAGGCCTTACTGGAATCCCGTTCAGCTTTTACTCTCTATGTGTTTAGGATGCTGACTGGTAGAAACTGATAGAACCAGATCCTTCTCAAATTGTGCCTTATAAATCCTACAACTGTAAAAATATATATCTCTGCCTATCAGGTCTCGCAGACATACGTATCCCTACATCACAGTGTTCCTTGAATAGCAATACAGTTTAGGAGAGTTTTTGTCATTGTTTAAGGGAGGATCATCCTACTATAAGCTGTACAAACCACAAAGCAGAGTGAAATTTCTTTTGTACAGTAGAAAAAGAGATTTCCTGCTGATAGGTGAATGTAGGAGCTATAAATACAAGAGTAAGGTTAACACGGGTGTCACACTCACTTTCACCTTTCTCACTCAGTTAATCAGATCCTGCTGGCTTTTCCAAGGGGGATGAAATTTTCCATGGGCCATGCCTTGAAGTGGCCTGCTGTACCTTGGGTTCCTAGGGTCCCCCACATGTGGGAAGAGAGGGGAAACCCCTGTTGAACTTGAAAGGTGGAAACACCAGGGAAAGGTGTAGTCTTGCTCTGCTCTTCACTGTGTCCCATTTTCCTCCCTTCTTCTGAATGACCCAAAATTTCCTCCTGCCCAGTGCAAGCAGGAGATTGCTACACATTCCTGATACCACCCATCACTCCCATCAGTGCAGTTTACTTGACAGACACATGCACAATACAGCTGTAGGGACGGCAGCTTTGCTTGCCTTGCAGCATTGCTCATCAGCAAAGAGCAAAACCTGCTACGTATCCTAAAATGCTGAAATGGGATCTGTGGTTTTGTATAAACACATTTCTCACATTATTGCATCCTCTCACACAGAACATGATTGTTCTGAAGCACTTAAGTAATGTGAAATTATCCTCAATATAGCTGCCACAGGTGAAAAAAGCCTACAGTGTGTTTATGATGTGGTTCATGCTAGTCATGATTTCTGGACCTACTGTAGCTCTTCAGGGCATATCTCAAAGCCAAGCAATGTCCTTGAGAGCTGGCTGTTCTATCTGGATTTCTGAATGAGGTGGAAAAAGTGCTTCAAAACCCCAAACCTTTGTATGACCTGATCATCAAGTCTGACTTCTCCCTTTGAGGGTAATTTGTATGTCCCCTGTGAAGAGGTGATTCTGTAATGCTATGAGTTTGGGTGTCTGAAGACAATATGAATGGTCTAGATATCAGGAAGTGTCTTAGCTACTAGGATGTGATGAATTGGGGCACGCTCCCCTGTTTGCCAGAACATTTTTTTTCCAAAGTTATTTCCCTCTAGGCAGGGGAGCTCACTGGAGTTGCAGAGCCATGCATTTTAGAGAAATCGTAGTGTGTTGGCATCACTGCTTGTTCTTGGACTTGCAGGCAGATAAAGTTAGCCTGCCAGGTGGTGCTAATAATACCTGGCTCTCCTGCTGATCTCATTCTGGGGAAATTGCAAACTATTTCTCATTAACAGGAGAATGATTATTGTCCGCAGCTTTTTGGTGTAGAATTGGAGCTACAAGGTATGAATTAGCATACCAAAGTCTCTCTGAAAAAAGAAATTTGGATTGTAGGCCAGCCAGTTTTCTAGGTCTTGGCAAAACTCTGTCCCTTCTTGTTTGAGGGTCTGACTACAGCACTGAGGTCTTGGTAGATGGACACTGAGACTTGAACTGTGCTCCAGGGGCCAGAAGAACAATACCCAAGACTGGTACAATGTCAGATTTGTTTGCTATTCTTGTTTGGGATGAAAATCCCAATCATATTTCTGTTTCTTCCAACTTGGAAAGGCTTCTTCCAGTAGAAGCAATTTCCCAGGACACAAAACTTGTTTTCATTTCTGGCCTAGTTGGAAGAATGCCAAGGGGTGCTTCTTCCACCCAGTCCTGAACACTGTCTGTGGATGAGGTTTAATGGACAGCAAATAGTGGCAGCAATTAAGAAATATGGACAGTCACTGACTCCAGTGTACTGCTTTTCTTGTCTGTGCTTCAACAGCTTCATTTGCAGAAGGGGATAAAATTATTCCGATCCACTTCTGTAAAATGTTTTGCCATCCTTAGCTGCTTTTTGTATTTTATTTCTCCTGCTGTTCCTAATTCTCTGACAATAAATTATGAAAGGGTAAAAAAAGAGCAAATATACATAGATTTATTTTCCTTGAGCTCATAAGGATATATACATCTTCAGTGGACATATGGATTCCATCCTTTTGATCAGAATGGAGAAAAACATTTCTTTCAATGAGATTGCTAGGAAACTGTCTCTTCAATGGGTTTGCTAGGAAACTGTCCTCAGTTACAGGCTTTGTAGTGAAACACTGGTGTAATGCTTTGATGAGAGCTGTCGAAAAAGAGGTAATGTGTATAGAATAAAAATATTTAAAAAAAAATCAGCTTCTTAAAATTATGTACAAAGAAAATTTAAACTGGTTTGTTGTAGCTTTTGGGTATTCATTAGTTATTTTTCTCACCACCTTTTAAGTATCTCTAAATGTTAGTTTTATCTACCCATTTTCCTTGCTCCTTGGATTAAAGGTGGAGAGGAAAAAGGAATAGACAAGTCCCCAAACTGGAAAAGTGAAAAATTGTTTTACTTGACAACCCCAAAAAATTATAAAATGAAAAATTTATAAGAAATAATTTATTTCTGGGGAGACAGTAATTTTTCATGTTATAAAGTTTTACCCGAAACTTTGACTTGCCCTAACGATGACTAAAGCACTGAAACCCATGCCACCAAGTCACAGCACAGGCATTCCCAGAGCCTTGCAGTATCATTTCTGTAGGATAATTAGCATTCTGCATAACAGAAGCCAGAGCAGTGAGGCCAGGTTTCAAAGTGAGGAGCAAGCGTAGGTTCCCCAAAATCGAAATCATGTGTATGGGTTAGATGTAACCAGTCTGGAAAGCTGCATGGTTCAGTTATTCCTTTAACCCTTTATTGATTAATGTATTTAGCTCATTGCAGAGGTAAAGTGACCATTTCTGAACACAATGTGACTCATACCCACCTTTTCTGTTTTCACTGGTTTCAAAACAGATTCTATGTTGGCTCTGCCACAAGTCGTCAGGTTCATAAATGAACAGTATTCTGTTCTGTGTATATATATGTGTAGATTTCTGTATTTATTTTAGGAGGCTGTGGGGTTCCTCCTTCTTTTAGCTCTTCAGAAATACATATCTTTTTTAGATGAGCTGCTTTTGCTGCAAAGCAAAGGCTTGTTCCCAATATCTCTCTGCTGCCGTAGCACTCTCATGGGAGAAGGTTTTTGGGACTTGGTATCGCCATTAGAAAAGATGGATGTTTTAATGTTAACCTGTTAATGTGCTCTTCAGACAAGAGATGTTCCATTTCTGATTCCACCCCAGATTTCACGTGTGAACATGAGTAAACACTTAGGTCTATATTCCCATGAGTCTTCTGAAGCAGCTAACACCTGTGAAGGTCCGGCTTCATCTCTCAGTTCCTTTAAGCTTAAGCAGTATGTAAGCACAAAAAGGATTTTTTATTAAAATGCATCAAGGCCCTTAGATAATGCTGTACTGGAGAGTCAGAGAAGCTGAAATTTGTCCTCCTGAGAGCTGCTGTCTGGATGCAGACTTGTGCAAGCATTTTTTGTCTTTCTCAGTGCTTCCAGATGGTGAGGCAGTGTGGAGTACAGTTGGGAAAAGGGGATAGTTTTTGGATGTCATATTTGTTGTGCATTCTCCTGGCCACTTTCTAACTGGTCAGCAGTTATAGTTTGGACCACAAAAGCTTAAAGTAAGCAGAGAAATTCCACTGATAATCAGTGTGCTTTCAAGAGACATATTCTTAGAAGAAGCAATGATGGGGGAGGGGGTGTGTGGCAAGTTACAAATGAACATCAGTGACTCCTTTAGAGTTGCACAAAATTAACAGAAATGAGATCTCTAGTTACTGAAGAGAATCTTCTCTACTGAGATAGCTATTAAAATAAAACAATCAGAGATTATGGCACATGAGAGTCTTTTTAATTGTTAATTTGCCCACTTCAAAATGACCGTACAGTGAAATCTCTGTCTTTTTAAATAACATTGTTTTCCTTAAAATTGGTTTCCCTTTTCAGCGTTATCTTTCTGAGAGCACTGTGGTGATATTGTTGGGAATTATCTATCCCACACTGAGGAGAGCCTATCTGAGGCTAACACAGTCCTTGCAAAGTGCAAGGTAATTAACCATTCTCCTCCCCCTATTTATCTTGATTTTTGCTTCCATCTAGCTGTTTTTCATGCTTGTAAAGTATAATTTGCGTAAAGTTTTAGCACTTTCTTCCTACACAACCCCTTGCTCTCTGGTCTTTCTCTCCACATCACTGCAATGAGCTGAACATGAATTATCCTGGAGTAAGGGTGGGAGAAGTGTTCTGCCTGTGCACAGCTGCACTGAAGACAATGGAGCACAGCATCTGCAATCGACACAATTCTCACTTACAGAGACATTTTGTATGCTAATGAACTTCTGATGGCAAGACCAGACTTTTTTGCTGCTAATTCTGGCAATACCTATCTCTGATGGGAACCTAATTTCCATCCACAAGGACCTTCAGCATAAAGGAGTGAGCAAAGAATGATGCTGAGCAGTAATGTGACTTTTCTCTTGGCTTCCCTTCTATGTTTTGCTGAGAGCCAAGAAAATAGAACTTCTAGACCAAAGCACTTGGCACCTGGTGTTTCCTTTCAAGTGCTTCTAAAAGCCAGGCTCCTTTCACCAGTGAATTCCTGAAATGAACTTCTCTTTAAAGCAGTCACTGCTTCCTTTGTAATTAAGCCACAAGGCATATCAGCATAGCCAGGAAACATTGACCCAAAAGCTAAGTGGTGATGGTCAAGATTGAGAAGCTGCCATGACATGGCAATGTTTGAAATGAGTAAGAAGGGGCTTTGTTGCATTTATTTTTGCTGTTTTGGGCAATACAAAACAGAGCAAACACAGAGGTGAGATTCAGGTACCTGTATTTACACACTCTGTATCACATGCAAATCACGATTCTGCTGAGTTGCTTTGTGGAAGGGTGAACACTCAGAGCAATTGTTTCAAGCCTGCTCTTAGCTCAAAGTCTATGGCTTTCATTTTGGATGCAAAGAAGGGCTGATGAGAGCCATGGTTTGTTTTTCCCAACTAGGTCAGCTGGTTTAATTAGAGACTCTGTGGCACCCTCCACGTCTTACTTCCCCAGGCTACTCAACTGTTTGAATAGATAATCCCAATTCCTAATAATTACAGCTACAATATTATATATTTTGCGGAGATAATTCTTTCAACTGAAAATTTAGGGCTGCCAGTTACATCCCCTTGTATTAGCCCTGTATCACTAGGCATAGCCTGGCTTTTCTTTCCTTACCCTCCTTGTGCCATGCACAGCTTTTCCCAGGACTGCCAAAGCATTGGGCTGCAGAGGTGTCATTCCACACCAAACCAGATGGGGTGGTGGGACCACTGTGGAGATCCATGAATTTTTGTTTCAAAACAAGTTATGGCAGTTTGACTGGTGGCTCTGCATCTGCAGGTGCAAGTTAATCTGATATTAGCCAGGTTTCAACTGATTTAATAATGTTCACACCCAAAGTTGGTTTAATTAACTTGGATTTACACCAGGCGTAAGAGGGGACATGTCGGTTTGGTTATTAATCAAAGGAGTAGGAGCCAGCAGATCTATCTCTCCTCCCTTTCAAGCTCTCCAATAGATTAATGATGTGACCTTGGGCAGATCTCCAGGCATGTTTTTGCCTTGCTCTCCTTGGCCTGGATATAATCAATTTCTCAGAATAGATGCAATACTGAACTCACAGTCGTCTGTGAAACTTAATTCCCTGTGTGCAGAAAGGGTCTTGGCAGCTGTCAGGGAGTGCAGCTCTGTGGGGAAGGGGCAGGGCTTACTTGCTGCCTGGTCCATCCTCTTGCAAAGCAATCTCTGCCAGGAGTCATAGGTGCTGCCATCCATCACAGCAATGGCACCTGGCTCTAATCCTGAACTGAAAGTGCATTGGAAGTGCATTGGAGATGGTTGGCATGGTCCTAACCAAGAGTTTCCTCTCTGTTTTTCAATATAAATGGGAAATCCATCCAATGGCTTGTTTTTATTTTTATTTAGGCCAAGGTAAAATGGTCCTCTTTGGGAAACCAACCTTTTCCCTGTCTTGCCTCTGTGTGTGGAACAGCTGTAGCATATGTCTGGCATTCACAGGGAGCAAAGTGAAATCATTGCTCTGCTAAATTACAGCAAGTGCTGCTCTTGGTCGGCATGGGTAAGGCTGCTCCTGTGCTCCTGCTGTGGACACAGCTGGGCACAGCTGCCTGCCTCCCAAGGACCAGAGTACTTCCTGCTGAAGGCCTGATTCCACACACCTCTCCATGTGGGAAGTGTAGTTGTGTTGGCCAACACACCATTTAGCCACCTGCTACTGTTGTTACCTGATCAAGCCTTTCTGCATCTTCTTTTGCCAGTCAATCCAGCATGAATAAAAGCCCTCCATAGTGATCTGTTAATTTTGTCCTGATGTGGCTTTCCTTTTTCACATTTCCATTTTTACTTATTGTTATACTGCTTTGTACTCTTCAGTTTGTTTTTCTCAGACAAACTGTGGTTTCGAAAGTAAGGGAAGGGACTCACAGGCTCACAGTTAGGGTTGTATTTTGGTGCACACAGGTACTGGGTAGTGAATCTCTCTTTGCAACTTCAAAAGGAGTTTAGGGAGAAGAATTGCGGTGTCTTTTATTTTTCCCTATCAGAACTGATAGTGATAAGGGATTCACATTTCTTAATTGTCTGCACTGGTCCAGCATGAGCTTCTTGATCAGAACTCCTCGATAAATTAGATACTCCAGCCTCATGCAGGGGCTCTCCAAAAGAGTGGGAAGTGAGAAAACTGAATATGACTTTCTGCCCAGAGCCCACTTATGGGCTTATTTAATAGATGGAGTTTGCACACAATTAACTAATTATGAGCAGAGTTAGTGCTTGCAGTGAAGAGCAGGCCTTCAAAAATAAGTGCTCAGCTTCATTTGAAGGGCAAACACTTGACACTCAATGTGAACTTAAGCAGGAACTGATTTTCAAAGAGAAAATTGTCTGTCAGATTTAAGTCTACACACATATTCTCTTCAATATTGGGATTCTAAGCTCTTTGAAGGTAGTCTCTTCACTTCCCCACAAAGCACTTTTTTGTTCACCTTCACAGCAATTTTCTCTCTTCCCTCTCCCCCTCACCCCCAATCCCCTTAATGTTACAAAAGAATTTGCTTCTGGGATGAGATTCTGCTTGCTGAGTTTCAGCACCAAATTATATTTTAGAGATGACTTTGAAATTCCCTGTAAGTGTGCTCTCATTATTGGATATCTTTGATACAACTTTAAATACAACTGTGCAGACATTGCTGCCATTAGTGCTAGGAAAATATAAAACCTACACAGAGAAAGCAATAGTCAGGGCCAAAAAGCCCCTGTGATAGATAAAAGTAGGGGTATGTTTCAGATATGGGACCCCAGCTTCGTAAACATTGTGAAGCTGTCTGAATTAGTCACTTCACACAATACTCTTAAGGGAGTTTTAATCAGACTGTGTTGTGCAGGGGCTCATCCTGAATGGATTTAGCCTGGAGAAATCACCCTACTCAAAGCGCTTTTTTTTTTTGACACTCCTCTCTCCTGGAGATCAGTACAGCAAAAGAAGAGAAGATGTCAAGCAAGAGCAGGCCAATCAAAGCAGTATTGTGTTCAATATGAAACACTTTTGAGGCATGTTCACTATAAGCTTCTGCAAACCACACACTTTTTCAACAGACTGGAGGACCAGTTCCCAGCTGGAGGGAAACACTGGTCATGTAAAGAGAATATGGACATCACAACTGAGAGTAGAAACTCCCTGTCACTCTTGTCTATTCCAACAAGCCAAAACCTTTTTGTATTTTTCAGACTGCTCAAACTCGTCTTCCCAGGGGTCATAGAAAACAGGTTAAACTCAGAGATAGAATTTACTGCCCCAAGACTGATCTCAGGGTGGGCAGTGACTCATCATCCCTCACCTCTGCAGATGGCAGCCCTGTGTACTTAGAAGTGTGCACAAGTTTCCCATGCAGCTGGGGCAGAAGGATGCAGCAGAAACCAGCCCATGCCTCGTGAACCCTGCCACAACTCGTGACAAACTCTGCTCTACCTGGGACTGTGGGGGCTCTCCTGGGACAGGCTGCCAATGCAGTAGATGAGCAGTATCACAAGTATCACCACCACAGCTTTTGTTTGTCATCACAGTTTTCCTCCAGAATGGAAATGAGAGGTTTGTGAGTTTACCCTTTTTTGCATATTATAGAACATTTCATGAACTGTATAGCAATGTGTACCATAGCCCTCACCATTTCAATGTATCCTCAAGTAAGAAGTGCTTTGAGATCATGCTCTCAGCATGGTGAAGAAGTAGCAAACTTTGAAAGGTTTCTTATAGGGTTTTATGAATAGGGAATTATGAGTGGCAAATTGTTTCAGGAGGCTTGAAGTTTCTGAGGTGTGCATGTGCAAAAAAGACCTGTCAGAAAATAAGAGTTCCTTTACACGAAGCTCTTCTTGGCTGATTTGCTCTATCAACAGGGTATGTTGTACTGATCCTCAAGGAGCAGGAGGAGCTAAGTGTTTCTGAAATCCTCCTGCTGTGTCATTTTGAAAAGTGGTATTCATGTAATGTGTACCCTGGATCTCTTATCGTCAAGCCATTGTTCTGAATATTTCTGAAATCCTCATGCTGTGTTGTTTTGAGAATAGGTATTCAAGTACCACAGATTGCTTAGTGCTGAGCCATTCCTTGCCTGTGTCAGGGATGACAGAAAGAAGCAGATGACAATATGGCTGGCACTGGTGGAGAAAATGCTATTAAAACTCATCAGAGGCAGAATCCAGGGTCCCTTACTGAGATATTCTTTGATCAATTGGGATGCACATGGATTAACAGTGAGATGATCCTGTCTTAACCAGATGATATAATTTTTATTTTGAGGCAAGACTGCAAAGGACTGCCAAGAGGCAGCCGGAGATATAATTTATGCAGGCTTCATTATGCTTTTGCAACAGCAACAAATGCAAAAAGGCTAATGTGTGAGGTCAGCAGTATGGCACAGGGGGTGATGTGCTTGAATGGATTAAGGGGTGGCCTCAGTACAGACTACAGAGAGATCATACTGCTTTGGTGTGACCTGAATGGAGGAGCAGGGAATTGCATGCACAAGAACTGGACTAGATTTGTTTCTCTTACTCATACTATTTATCTGAAGACTGAGGAAGATGAAAATACTATAAAGCAAAAATATTTGCAGATAATGCAGAAATAGGGAGTGCTGCCACTACAAAGAAGCTACATGTGTGAATGGGAAGATGAATGACCTAGATAAAACTAAAGTAATAAGGAGCTGGACAGAACAGAGGACCAGACTCTAAAATATCATACTAAGCAGAAATGCAGTTCAGGAAAATTTAGTTCATGGGTAGCAGAAGTAATTTGAAAGATTAAAACTGGTGCATAAATGTGTAGAAATTTATAGAGATCTTTGCAAATATTACATAGTGGGTTTAAGTTTCTAGAAATTACCCCTCTTTAGTACTGCACAGACCATACCTGTACTATCATCCTAATTTATGATCATCTGAGATTAAAGAATTATTATAGTGATAGACAAAGATAGCAAGAGCAAGCAGAATAATTCAGGAATGGGGGCAAACTAATTGTCCCAAATATACCAAAGAAATTAGGGCTGTACTCTGTTGAAAGAGAAGATTGAAAAGTGAGATCATTTTGCTCCATGAAGGTCTTGAGGGAATAGGAAGAATGGTTGATGCAAGACAGTTTGAATCTGTGTCAAATGCAAGAAGCAGAGGGCACAAATTAAAGTTTTGCACTATGTGGAGGGAGGTCCCACAAGGAATTTAGTTTAGAATTCCTTTATGCAGGGAGCAGATAATATACAAGATGCTGAAAAGTGCACTCTGCTATACAAAAAGCCCAATGGGAGCACAAATTTTTACTGCTATGCTCCCCAAAGCCGCATCTTTGTCTGAAGAGTGCTTTAAAGGCAGCACCATTCTTCTACAGAATACAGGAGAGGACTATAAGAAAAAATAACCTATCTCATCCTCGTGAGAATACTCAAAGTGCTTCTCCTGGCTTATTGGTAGCATTTTCTGAGAGACTGGATGTCTGAACCCTTTCGAAAATTTTGGCTGTGAAGGAATTGTTGCCTGGAAGAGTCAGTGAAGTAGCTTTGAAATTACACAGGACTGGAACTGAAATTGAGAGCCCTTTGGGACGTAGGACTGAGAAGACTGAATTTCTGCTTTGACTTAGTTTTTGCAAGTTTGAAAGGATTAATAATACTGCAGCAGAGGAGATAAAGAGCACATGACAAAGTCTGTAAGACACAAATGAAATGTGGCATTATTTGAATGACCCCAAAAAAATTACTTGGACAATACATAAGAAAAGGATTTATTTGGGATAGACTTGATTGTGCAATGGATGCAGGTGAATTTACCTGTTCCTCTGGCACACAGGTAAAGGGTGGGTGAAAATCTGAAGTTTAATAATAGGAAAATCCTGAATTCCCCCATCAGCCTTTTTCCTTCCCTCTCTCTCCTACTGGTTAAGTGAAAGAAATCTGCAGTGGCTTACTGAAAATAAACAAATCCATAAGTTTTTACTCCACTAAATTATGTCAAGATTTTTTTTATGCAAAGCAAACACTTGTAAAATATTTGAAAAAAAAATCTGACTCAAAGAAATGTGTTTGGCTTCTCTTCTGCCCCTTTTCATTAGGGGATCTGTGGGCTTTCAGTATTTGAAGGACTCCTTGACCTGTCAGTGACATCTGCTAACATATTACATCTCAGCCTTGCACACAAACTGCTTGCAAGACAGTCTGAATCCAAACCTCTGAAGCAGAGCAGCAGCTGTAAATGAGTCTTTCATACAAAATAGAAAAGAACTAACCCTATTACTGTACACATCCAAAAAATGTAGGCTGTAACCCTTTGATGTCTGCAACTTGATTTTCCCTTTCTTCCCTCAGTGCATGCACTGTCAAGCATCACTTGCTGACACCAAGAGAATTGAATGCACAGAGAAAGACAAGCAGAAAGGCACCTGATCCAGTCATTTACAGCATAGAGTATATACAACTGTACAGTGAATTATTTTTACATAGGTAATTAATAATGGAGAAACAATGTAGTGACAGTGTAAGTCCCAGGGGAGAAAATTGTCAGCCTATTTATTCATTTATTCTTTGCTAACTAAATTGATGGGATAGTCTGATGCCTTTCTGGATTCCACACGGATGATGAAACTGCAAACAAGTTTCATTTAAATAACAGGCAAATCTTCCAATTAGTCAAAGCCTAATTCTTATGCCTTGAAATGATGAACTGCATGTACTGTAACCTCTGTCAGTTTGAAGGGGAAAAAGCTGTCGACCAAAAACCCAAGACATTGATCTGAACATTTTAGGCACCAATTCAAATACGTTAATCTAGTGCGATTTGCCAAGATTCTGTAACTGTCTTTTGGATTCCTAGGTTCATGTTAAATGGGGTATCATTAATTCTTTCATAGAAACTCATCTTTTAGCTATTGGAGAGTTCAGTGCAACTAAAGCACAGTCCTTAAGAGTCTATGGAGGATAGCACTGGATTCTGCTCTCTAATGCACTGCCATGTCCACTTTTCTGTGTGGTTTATGCTTCCAGAAATTGCACCTTGCACAGCAGCTGAAACCCCAGCTTCAGTAGGGGAAGGATTTAGATAGTAACAAAGTGTTACTAACCTAAAAACAGATTAACGCCCAAAGACGACAAACACAAAACACATATCCCATGGCCATTTCTGTTGTGAGACAGGCATTTCTGCAGGAAAAAAGTGAGCTCCCAAAATATGCTTTTAAAGTAAAAATGTTGCTTTTTTTTTCTGACTTAACCTTTCTTGTAGATTTTTTCTACTTCTGCAAGTTTATTTTCTCATCTTTGTAAGTTAAGGAACACCAGTACTTCAATATTCTTGCATTTTTAAAATGCAAGCTGCTGGCTGGCACACATGTGGGGCAAAACCTCCCAGAGCACAGTGAGTAAAGAAAGATTTTTGCTATAACTAGCTACAGCTGAATCATGATAGATCATGCTATTTCATTGAATTTATCTTCTGAATATTAGATTTAAGAAGCTGTGTCATGTTGAAATATTGAAATATCTCTGATGTAATCCACTGTAATCTATTGTTAGGAGTTTTGAGGGGGAGAGGGGAGAGGGCAGGGAGAGAAAGGGCTGGCTGGTGTTAGATAACCAATAATCTGCAGAAACTCTTGGAACTGGCAGCAGAGCTGCAGTCTCAACACTAGTTTCAGCCTGGGAGCAATTGACACTCCCTGTACCAGCTATTTGGCTGGAACTTAAATATGTCACTTGGCACTGAGAGTTGATGAAAGCCCTGTTATTTTCCAGGCTGAGAGCTAAACGAGACTGTAGCCTTCCTAAACCATTGCACAGTGCTTATAAGGAAATGTTGTTTATCTGAAGTAATTTAATCAACCTGATCATTAGATGAATTTGCTACTTCCACACTTTATTTTAATTGTGTTTGCTCATATGCATATTACACTTTTGCCCAGTTATTTAGTTCTAATTAATAAATTGGAAACAAGCATGCTGCGAATGCTTCTCAAAGAGGATCTTCCAGAAATGGAGGAGTCTGCAGGGAAAACAAGCAGGACAGCAAGATTGGAAGGTGTTCTTCAGAGCCATCCTTGCAGACCACTGAAATTTGGGGCTGGAGCTGCAAAATCCACCATTGAAGGCCTGGAATCTAAAGCTAATAGATTTCCTCTCCTAAATCTATGTGCTGTGTCTATATAAGTTTTGTGTTATTTGTAGGGAGATTGTTAATGTTTGGGACATAAACACTGTTGAGAACAGTAAAACACTTATTGTTAAACCAAAGGAATATGTCAACATGTGCCCCTTCACTATACTTATTCTCAGGGTCCTTTTCTTTCCATGTTCCCCTATTACAGTGCTCTTTGTGGCTGTACTGTCCATCACATCCCACTTCACTTCCAAGATGGTGGATAAAGCAAGCCCTTCCTGCAGAGCAACAGTAGAGCTCATGGTATAAAACTTTGACTGTGACAGCTGCAAACTCAATGCTTTTTTAAGAGGAAAATGTGTACTAGGTCTTTTAGGCTGAAGTAAATGATAATCTTACTTTTGTTCTATTCAAGGACCTTTCATATGTGCTCGCCTTTTGTCATCTTCCTGAGTATGGAGATACCCTGTAACTGAGAGACAGAATGAGTGTTGTCATCTCTCTCTATTGCCAAGCCAGTGGCATTTTATGTGCCATGTATTGAAGTAAGACTGATGCTTGGCACAGCTTTGCAGTGCAGTGATCTTGTGTAGCTGCTGTCAGGAGTAAGGTGATAACTTTGAAGGAAGCCAGACTGGAGCTTAAACACACCATAGTATTTATGCAGGAACACATTACTAAATATAACCAAGAAAATTTATCTTCAAAGTTTTAGGGTGTATGTACCTCTCCCCCACTTCTTTTGTATTGAGATGAAGTCAAAATCTTTTGTAACGAAATCTTACATTCTACGCACAGATTGCAAAGGGTTACAGTCTTTGGAAACAGCATCTGGTCTTTGAGATGCTCTCATACAAAGCACTTGAGAAAGATGTATCCTTTCTCTTTGGGGTGAGCCACCATGCAGCATGTAAAGAGCAGGATGCCTGCTCAGACAAAGAGCCTCAGACTCACTGGTAGGAGAGGCCAGGTCAGAGTTGGGGTAGTGGTGTGCTGTTGTTGTCCACAGTGGTGGATTATGAGTGTGCTCCCAGCCCTCTTTAGGCCTGTGTCACCTACTCCTCTGAAGTTATGCCCAGGTAAGGTTTGGAGGGTGGAACTGGAGAGCATCTGTATTCACAGGCATACAGATGAGGCTGTGTGAAACCCAGGGAGGTGGGATAACAGGAGAGGGACCAGTGGGGACCAATCGTGCTGTGCTACTTCTTCTGCCCACTCAGGGCTGCAGAAGTGCCAGGGAAACACCCAACAAGTCATGGTGTTGGCTGTGCTTCACTGTATCTCATACTGGATCTCAGCCTCTTCTGCAGGAGCTCCTGCATTCTGAACAGGTCCTTAGTCACTGGAGCAGGGCTGGAGCTGCCTTATCTTGTACAGACATGAATTCCCTAGTACTGGGTGGGTGGGTCTTCTGAGCAGGAAGCTTTGGTCTCCTATTATCTTCCTTTGAATGTTTTGTGCTACTTGGAATGTGGACATTTGTTCCCATTAAACATTTTAATGTTGAATTTGTGGAAAAAACTCCTACTAGAAAATCTGATCAAGTCAAGTTTCATTCTTATTGATTCTACAAGCCTTCTCTGTTTTAGCAGATGCTGTTGTTTTTAAATGCCTCTGGGAACATTGCATTTTGAGCTTTTTTTATTTGGAGAAAAATATGACTGTGATGCAGAATGGTGTCCATCAGAGACGAAGAGGTTATGTGGAAGCTGAAGCAGTAAAGTTCTCAGAGAAGAACAAGAAAGGAAAGACAACATGTAATTCAAGAGGTCTGAAAATGAAAGGGAAGAAAGTTCATGAAAAACTGTATAGGCATTCAAAATAGTTGAACTAAAATATATTCTGCATTACAGCATGAATTGTGCACCAGCTTCTCTGGATTTTAGTAACTCGAGAGCCTAAGGAGTTAATTTCTTTTTCTGCCTTGTTTACCGTTTTTCTGCCCCACTGTGAGTTATTTTTTTAGTGTCAGATCTACATTGACACTTATATCAAAAAGCCTGTGATTTAACTTGATAGATCAGCTACTGTGAGGGGGTAGGGGTGGGTAACTGACCCTACTATTGAGATATATGATGCTTATTTAGAGAAATGACATATATTCTTGATGAGATACACAGACACAAACTGCAAACTTCTGATTCAAGGTTACTTACAAAAAAAGTAGAAAAATAACTTGGTTTTTTGGTTTTTTTAATTTTTTTTTTATTTTAGTTCTGCCTTCCTTTCTTTTACTTAAAATAGAAAATAGAGAGTTTTCAACATTATAAATACTGTATACTGAGGGTGACTCAGGGAACAGATGACCTGTGACCACTTGACACTTACATGGGAAAAATTCAGCAGGGGTAATGGCTTTGGTGAGGTGGTGGTGGAATTTGGAGTTCTTATTTATGTCTACACAAGTACAACTTCAGTTCATACTCACAGAGGATGCCACTCCTGAGATTAGGAGATTCCCCATTGTTTCATGCAATATTTCAAAAAGGTGATTTGTGGGAAACAATGCTCTCCTGATGTGTTTTTCTGATTCTAACTATTTGAAAAAGAGTCAAGAAAGTGATCCATAAGCTTCAATAATAACTTTGGTGAAAAGTCAATGCTCCTTAAGTCACGGCTGAAGATAGAGGAACATTCTTCAGTGTGGTTGGATGGGAAATCTACATTATCTCTTTCAAGGGAAAATGCTGATTTGCTGTAAGAATTTCAGAAAATGAGTGGTTTCATGAAAGTAAATTATTTGCTAATAAATCCCAAGTACAATAAGAAATATCTACTTTACTATGAACAAAATTATAAACATTGATTTTTTCAGTCAGAAACAACTTTTTCTTTTGTATAGTAATGATAAACTAGGTCGAATTTCAGTTGAACGCAACTGAAGTTTTGACTTTTTCTTTTTTCATAAAAATCCTTTGTCTCTGAAACTATTCTCTGATTCTATGAGATATATTTTGAGGCTGCAAAAACAATTTCAATATCAAATCTTTATGGATGTGAAAATTATTTGCTGCCTAGCCCTTCTTTCTAACAACCTCTTGATATCTCTCTCAGAAAGTTTACAAATAGGTAAATTTCTCTGCATTTCTTTGTGCCAGAGAGAAGTTTCTTAGCCTTACTAGAGATTTATAATTTGTTGATTTTTTTTCCCCCACACAGGCTCCTTTGTGAAGAACTGCGGCAAAATGCTTAACTTACAGTTTTCGATAGCAAAAAATAATAAAAAAACCCCCACAAATGCTGGAAATATGCATCAAAACTCTGCATAGCATCTGAAAGAGTCTAAAATCTGTGGCTCAGTCTGTTTTCCATTTGTGATTATTTTGTATATTATTTTTTCTTTTTGTCTATTTATGACTGTTTTTAAATGGCTTACATAAGAGGTTTTCTTTAAATCCCTTGCCTTTTACTAGAACAAAGCCTCCTGACCATCAGAAAATGGATTATTTTTGGAGAACTTCTTAATGAACTGAAAATTGAAAACTAGGCCTTTAATCCTTAACATTGTGTGAAAATTCTTCACATTATTCTTTATTGTCTTAGTGTCACTGGAAATTAAGATAGGAGAATCTTTCATGAAAAGCATCAAAAATAGCCTCAGTAGAAGAAAAGAAATTTAAGAAAAGATGCTTGGACACCAGAAAACTGGAGTGATGAGTGATCTTCATCAAGCTCTGGGGTTTGGGTGAGACTATTTATGTAAATCAGGTACTAAGAATTTTTTTTCTGAGAGAACAGACTGTAACAGCAGGGCTTTTTGTTCTCTAGTTAGTCTGCACATTTATCCAAGCTGTGTGAAGAGATTTCGACTTTTTCTGGTAGAAGTTGAATGGACTCCTCCTGGTTGACCACCATCTGAAAAACTTGAAGAAAGCTCCTCAGGGAGTAGCAACCTAAAGAAACTTCTAGATATAATAGATAATTTGTGGAGGGACACCTTTGTTTATTTTGTTTTGTTTTTTCCTCCATTGCCATCAAGATGGTATATCCAACTGTATTATTTAGCAAGAAACAGCTGATTTCCAGAAAGGAATCACATAGTAATAATTTATTAGTGAATTATGCAGCCATCACACCAGGCCATTGGAGGGAATAGCTCTGATTGCACTGTAGCTTTGCAATAGGACTAAATGAAGCAAGGGGACTTAGACCAGGTTGGTGCAGCCTACTCTAAAATTACTCAGGCCATTTGCAGGTTCTCTGCAGTTCCAATTGCAGTCCTGCAACTACCTAAGGTTATTCATTAATCAGATACTTATAAATATGCAAGGAATTGAGAGGGAGCTTCAATCTGCAAGCAACCCACCTGCAAGAACCTGCAATTAGGGCTGCTGTATTTCTAAAGGTGTCAGACCTGCTGAGCATGTGCACCCCACTGGATGTGTGTTAGAGTTACAAGAAGACTGCAAACCCTAGCCAAATATAAAATAATCTTGAAATATATCCAGAAAAATCAGAGCATGTCTGGGAAAACTCATTTTTCCAAAGTGGCCCTAACAATGATGCTTTACACTGGGAATTACAGGCAAAACTAGTGGTATTGTACTAGAATCTTGAATCCTGCCATTTCATGCAATGAGACAAAGAGGACTTGTGAATCAGATAAGTGAACCACTGTTGTTATGTGTGAATTCAAATTGGTTTTGTTAGCCACTGGGTTAATGGGAAAGCACATGGCAATTTCCAGGAGAGTGACAGGTCCTACACCTAGACAGTGAAAACAAAGAAATGCCTTGGATTTTGTCTGTTTTTAATTTGGTATTTGTAAAATTAAAATAGTCCTTCAAAGCTTGACAGTAGCTTTTCGTGTTCATTTTAACTCCAAACTGCTGTTAATTCTGACTGTTTAGCAGGTATATATTAATATCAATGTAATGCTTCTGAACTTGCTTTGGATGTCCCTATTTTAGGCAATCCTGAACAGGTTGTATCTCAGTTTTGATATTTAAGTCCCCTTCCTGATTCTTCAGCAGAATAGAAATTGGGGTGGTGATTTCTTCCACAGCACTTCTGCAATACAGATTTTATTACAAATGATGCCACTTTAGGCAGGACAGACACAAGCAAACTGTAAGCTCAGAATTGCCCATTGTAATCAAATTGGCTATTTTCCAAACAATTCAGAGTCTCTCTCCCAGTGTGACCTTTCAGAGCCCTGCACTCAGCAAAAGAGGGGTATATTACCTTTCATGCACTAGTGTTCATTTTCAGGAGAAAGCCAGGATTATTGTTCAAATTTCGTGCAATTACACCTGAGCACCTCATTGTTTCTGGGGGGCTGGGGAGGCGCACACAAAAGAGTCAGGTTGGCATTTGGTAGAGAGATGTGTCTGGCCTTATACACAGGAGGGCAGAGACAGAAAACACTAAAAGCACACTCTGCAATAAATATGTGACAAACTGAATGCCTAGAAAGAGAATGGATACTGCCCTATTTGTCTGGTTATTCTCGCCAAGCTGTGCTGATGCTTTCCAGAGGTGTAATTGGACATAATGCATGTGTTGAGCAGGCAGTGGGGGAAGATGGGACAAAGAGGATAAAAGAGCAAATGATATCTGGAGTTAGGGAACCTTTAAGTTGGGCCATTTGGGCTCTAGACTGTTTCCCCCTTTCCTGTTTTCTCCCCCAGCATAATAGCTGTTCTTAGAAACCTTTGGGCTTATAGAAATACTTTAGGAAAAATCCAAACAGTGATAGATTGCCCAGCAGAAAATTATTTACATGAAAATGCCTGCCTAAGCATAATTTTTCCTGAGATGACATCTGCTTTGAAAATACAACACAATTTCATCTCAGATGTAAAAGTAACACCCTCGCCCTTTTTTTTTCCCTGACACCAGGAGATGCATAACTTGCTGACAGTATGTGGTTGATAGCTGTATCAGTCAGTCTTAAATAGTCCATAAATCCATGTACAGTGTAAAATATCATTGATTTATGTAATTGGGAATTTTTAACAATACAGTTTTGTGTAACTATGTTTGTTTTTCCCTTTTCAGAACCATCTTCCCTGTGAATCTGGAAGCAGTCTCTGATTGTACAGAGCCACTATGTATTCCATCCTCATGCTTCCCTGGAGTATAAGTTATGATATATCAGCATTGTCTTTGAGGTCTACCAAATCTGTGGATATGCAATACGCTGAAGTGTGGAGATGGAATGAAGTTGAAAGGATTCATGAATAAAATGTAAGTGGATGATACTTCAAACTAAAGCAAAAATACTGCATTGCCTAAATTGCAAGAAATAGCTCTTTTTGCTCGAGTAGGAGCAGTAGCAGTAACAAAAAGCCAGGATTATTGTGGCCTTTGGTATGGGACTCATCTGTTGTCTGAGAGTGGCACACAGAGCTGCTGGAATGTTTTCTTTCCACATGATGGTTGCAGATGAACTTTTGTGAAGAAAGTAAATGCTGTACTGTGTGTATAGAGAGTCTTACAGATCTGTGTGAGGAACTTTGCCAACTGTAAGCAATCCCCTACAACCTGCAGCACCTACAGAAATAAATAAGGCTTTCAATCCAAAATTAATGATAAATGTAAGGAGCTATTCTGCCCCTGGCATTGTCAATTTTCCCTTCCTTTTCAGGAACCTGATTATTCATACTTAGTGTATAAACATACTGCATGAGGTAAATAGGTACCAAGGCTAGTGCTGGTTTTGAACATAGATCATCATTTTACTTACTCCCTTACATCATTTAACTCTGTTCTGGTGACCCTGGGACCTGGTAATACACACTGCAACCAATAACCATAACTCCATGATCCGTATAGAATACGTGAAGGATGGTGGCAAGTATGTAATTTATTACCTTCTGTAGTGCTGTGTTATTATTATGTGACTGTTATAGCATTCATAGTTTGACAGATTCCTATTAGCCAGTCAGTCAGAGTATGTAGTGTATTATTTTACCAATACCTGATGCATATCAATAAAGTGGGTGAACATTGCTATAGAAGAACAGCTGAATTGGCTTGGATGTTGTAATCTCCCATCCTGAGTTCTTACCTGAAGCATCAGTTAAGGCTGACTGATACTTTTGTAAGGCTTAGAAAAGTCTGGGTAACTTTCTTCCCACTTTGTCCTGAATCCTTGAAAAGAAGTGTCAAAACAGTACAAGTGCTTATTTTCACTGTACTATCATTCTAACAGTAGAAGCAAAATTCACGAGAAATCTTGTACTGTGAGACAACCTGTTCTCACAAGATTTCCAGCCCATTAACTCAAGAATCAGATTGTTTGGATTAGGTTTGCACAAACAGTGAAGCTTTTCAGGTGCTTATCCAAAAGGCATTGAACCAAATCTTTTGAGGTTTCCCCACATACTTAATATATTATGCAAATATTTACTATATGCAGAGAGGAGAGCAAGATGGGAAAAATTTCCTTGTCCAGGACATACAGAATTAGTTATTGCTGGATGAGTAAAGATATCCTGATTTCTGCTGGCTGGACAAAAGCATCAGGAAGGAGAGGAAGCACAGACAGAAAGTGTCACAGGACTGACGGTGACTAAGAGGAAGCCTGAAGCTGCAAAGCAGTGAGTTGCTGGAGGGTGGGGAGAGGAGATGGAGCTTCAAATAGCCTTGAAACAGTCTTTCAAATTACAGGAAATACAGCGCTAATAAAAGAAAAGGGTATGAGCAGGGATAGCTGTGATTCTGGAGAGGGGAGCTGGATAATACAACCCCTATGCCTGCCTGTGGCCAGAGCTCAGGTCACAGCTAGTGGTCTCGTGGGGGCTACAGCAGAGCTGAGCTTGGGGGTGTCAGTCCTGCAAGGGGCACATGCTGCTGCTGTTCTCCTGGGGGCAGGAGAGCTGCCTGGAGTCTGCTACATCCCTGCTTGTACACTTCATCCTCCTGCGTTTCCGAGACACAAAGCTCAGATCAGCCAGTGATGTTCTTTCAGGATTGTGAAGTATAATGTTCTGATTAGATGCAATACATCTAAAGAGTATCTATCAAAATTTAAGAAAATACATAGGAAAAAATGCAACTTATCCAGATTTTTTTCCTGGTATTTCCACTGCACTGGCAACCTGACACAACATGTTGTATATAATTCAGCCATGCTGTCAGTTTTTACTAGGAATGTAATCAATATGATCTTACAATTTTAATCAAGGTCTCTGAAACAAAGCACTTGTTATTATATAGGTTCTTACCTAATGCTTTGCAACAGTATGTTAGCAAGCCGATAGGAAGTGTAAGTCTTTAAGAAGGAAGAATTTGACTGTGAAAAGACCCAAAGCGTGGTTGGCAGTAGCATAGACAGAAGGGACTAACGTAGTCATCTGTATAAGGTAGTCCTACTGCTCCTGCTCCTGAGGGGTAATTAATTATAAAGTACCAGTAGAGCTGTGTCGCTTCACAATTTCATTAATAGTCAAGCAAATAAAGTATGATACTTTGTGTTACTTCATGAGGAACTGCTAAGAAAAGATGTAATCATCAAGAGCTGTAGACAGGCTCTCTTTTGATGTGACTGAACGAAATTTCTGCAGACCATCAAACTGCAGGTGGAAAGAGAACAGAATTGTATGAAGGCATGGGAGGGAGTTGAACTGCTGCTTGCAATTCTGGTTAGCTGACCTGAGCTAAAACACAGGGTGAGCTTCTCTCCACCTAGCTTTAGACATTGATATGGTAATAATTTAGGGATTACCTTCACTGTAGAATTTCTTTGTACTCTGTAGAGAGAAAAAGGCACTTTTAGGGAGAGTTTTTTTTTTTTTTTTACTTGTTTTAGGTGTCTTCTGTAGGATAAGCTGATTTGGGACCTCATATTTATTCTTCTCCTAAATAAATATAAGGTTCAGCAAAAGTGACTACACATGGTGATGTCTTATCAGAAGAATATTTCCCTCTCCCTCACCAGTGATGTCATTGTGTCTTGCATCAGCTATGGTATCACAATATCTTTTGTGTGAACGTACTCAAATTTTTGAAAAAGCCCACAAGAGATGCTTTGCTTTTTGGTCAGCTTAACAAGCTGCCCAAGGAAGTGGTGGAATCACTGTCCCTGGAAGTGTTCAAAAAAATGTGTGGTTATGACACTTGGGGATATGGTTTAGTGGTGCACATGGTGTGCTAGGGTAATGGTTGGACTCAATGATCTTACAGGTGTTTTCCAGCCTTGACTGTTTTATGAATCAATTATTCTGTTATTTTGTATAAGCTTTATTAACCTTGGGTGACTGGCCGAAAATATGCAAGTTACCCTGTATTCTTCCACAGTGTTTAAAAATGTCTTTGAGAGGAACATGCATGAGATGTTCCTCTACATAATCTTCTTCCACATCTTTGATATCAATCAAAACATTGTTCCTCAGTGGCACACTACTGAGTCTGCACTTTGGTCCCCCTCTAGGCAAACGAAGGGGATATGTGGAAAAAAGAGTGGAAGATGATTTTTACAGTGTCTCCAGTGAATCCACGTGCAAGATGAGGCACTGCTGTGTGGGACAGTGCTGTCAATGGGATTGGTGGTGCCACTCCAGAGAGGCTGCCCTGCCTCTTCCATAGACATGGTAGCTCACAGACATTGCTGTCGGAAAGGATTTCAGCACATGCAACCTACTGGAGTAGCTGTTCAGGGTCCCTGGCAACCCTGTACATGGGATGGATTCAGTGACAGCTTTATTTTTATGGAGCTTACTGTGTTCTAGCTGTCTATTCTGCAGCTGTGCCTCCACAGACAGCCAAGACAAACCCTTCAACAGTGAAGCTGAGCTAGATAGCTCACATGTGTGTGGTGCTCTAGACTAAGGAGGTGGGCAGCCTTTAAAGTACCAACATTTGTCCCAGTGACGTGCCTTGAATATTAAGCATGCCTTACAAAGCACAAGCCCACAGTAAATAGAAAGGGGTTTGCTGTGTCATCAAATGAAGTCTTCCAAAATCTCAGTAGAACATGTATCATAATATTTCCACTATAGATAGAACCAGCTCCATCTTAAAAGTATGATCGTGATCTTCTGCTGTTTCCTCTGCGTGTTTTTTTTTGTTTTTGTTTTGTTTGTTTGTTTGTTTGTTTTTGGGTTTTTTGGTGGGTTTTTTTGTTTGTTTGTTTGGGTTTTTTTTGTTTTATTTTGTTTTATTTTGCTGGGGGTTTTTTTGGCACACAGAAGGTGCAGGTGCCTGTAAAGAGTCATCCAAAAGTGCAGTTACTCAGCAAATTTTCCACTTCTAGCTCATGATCCCTAAATGTCACCTTTTCTGAGTGCTTAGAGTTTTCAGGTCTGGGTAAACCCTAGCTGGAAGCACATAGTTAAAGCAGCTTTAAATCATACATTAAATATCCTCAGCCAAGCAGCAGATACTCCTCCTCTCACTATTTTTTACTGACCATTTTATTCAACTCCATCACTTTATCCACTCAGCATTAGGCTTTTGAGTTTCTCTTTGAAGATGCCTGAACCTCTTCCCTGACTGCATGGAGATGCTAATTTAGGATTAGTTAACACTGAGGCTAAGTATCTATTTGTAGATACTGTAATATTTAACACAGACATCTAGAGCAGGGTCTCTGATTCTTGCTCTTTTTCATTTAGTTCTCTTCATAAATGTTGAGGAAACTAAGGATGGAGAAACTGAGTCTAGATTTTTCAGTCTTGATCATAAAGATTAATGTTTCAACTAAGCCAGAACTGGTGTAGAGAAATAAGCTGGTACTTAATGGTTCCTATTGCAAAATGTATGTCTCAGCTCTACGGAGAGCTTCTTCCTCTGTGTAGAAACATGCACCTCAAAACTAAAAAATGTAGTTTTATCCAAAATAGTTCTTTATACTTTTCTTCCCCCAAGAAATTTTCTGTGCTGAGCAGTTCAGCTAAAAGTGAAACTTTGCTTCTGTTGAAGGAGCCAGTGATATTTATTCTGAATCAGCACAACAGCTCTCCTCTCATGGGAAGCATTCAGGGCCAAATGTCGTGTCCATGATACAATACTGAGTAGAAATTACAGGGCTGTGGCTCACACAACATACCCTTTCCACTAACCAAAATGAAACGTGTCATTGTGGAAGGATAAATGGCAATCTTTGGCTGTCATGCGCTGGGATCTTATTATAGACACAGAGATAATGAAACTAATGTATCCTGAGGCAGTGTTGCTTAAAAGAGTATCAGAACAGGAGAATGTGTGCTGAATTTCATTTACTGAGACTTTTTCTGATGTGTTTGGGGCTAAATTTTGGTGAACTATATAGACCCTTAGTCCTTCAGAAGTGAAGTGGTGTTTGGACAGCTGGCAAAAGGATAACTCTGCACAGAGTTTGTCCACCCATTTGAGGGGCTTTTTTTTTTTTTTCTGTCAGAAAATATAGGCATGCTTATGTGACCCTTTTTATTGTCAATCAGTCCTTCACTGAGATGAACAAAATAGAAGGTGGTCTGGGAGGAGCTGAACCCCATACAAGTTTTCCACAAAATGATTATATCTGTTAAGCAAGTGCTGGAGAGGATGGCAACAGCTGATCCAGAAACTCATAAGGTCAAATGATGCAATTTTTGAAGATGATCAGATGTGACAGAAATGAAGCTCCTCTTATAACTTATCAAGAATATATATATGTTTGGTTTCAGATACATTGTTGGATATGAGATATTGCCTCATGCCCGTTCCCTGCTGACAGACTGGTGTTTTCACTGTCCCACTTAGGACACCTGCATTTATTTCACAACTCCATGTGCAAGCAGCCTGTAGGCTGGACTTCAGTGTCCGAGTGGGCACACCACCTCTGTCCAGCTGAAGTAACCTACTGTAATGTTAAGGAAGCATGTTTATCCTCATAATTAGCACAATTCTGGGGTCAGTACAGGTGAAGAGATTTCAAAAACCTTTTAATTTTATCTGTGAAATTTTCTTCATTTTCTGTCCACCTCTATTTCCTCTCATGGTCTCTACTCAACATAACTTCCTCCTCATGCTTCAAATGCTGTGGTGTCACTGACAGTTTTAAAGGGAGCAAAACAAACTGAAAGGAAATTTTTTTTTTTTTTTTTTGAAAAGCTGTCTTAGGAGGGTATTTTTTCTTTTTATTAATCCAGGAAAATAGCTTGAGACATTTAGAAGGGGACACCTTATTCTGTTGAAACTTTGATGTTTTTGTGATCTCAAGAGTTTTTTTAAAAACTGTAAAAGGTCCCATGCCCTTTGGTCTACATGGTGTTCACTATCTACATTAAGCTGCTACTCAGAATCAGCATCAAGGGCTGAATGCTATTATTCTGGGCACACTTCAAATATATAAAAGGTGACTCCTGTCTTCAGAGTTTAAGCTTTCAATCTGACTGGCTTACTAGCATGTTATAACAGTCCTGTCTCTGGCATGCTGATTTGTGGCCTTGATCAAATTACTTAGCCTTTTACTTGCTTAAAAAAACTACTCCTGCACTTGAATGCATGATAAGTCACTCTATGCAGAGGAGGTGTGTAGGACTGAAAGCTCTGGCCATGCAAGCAACATCCCCTTCTGAGGAGCCTATTCTGCTTTACCTCCTGGCTGAGCTGCTTGGGTAAGAGCTTTTTCATCCATTTGTATCAAAATGAGTCATTCTAAAACTCTCCACCTCTGAACCCCAGTATGTGAACAACCTGGTTTCTTTGGGTTGATTCAGATTTGGGAGAAAGCATAAAGATGAGTTCAAGTAGCATGTCTGACTGGGTGACAAGTTTGATTAGATGGCATGGATGTCACCAAGGTTGGAGCAGACTGAGCTGCAAACCTTTGAAGTCAGCCTGTCTGTACCTAAAGAAACCTATTAAAACATACTGCCTTAACCTTTTATTTCTGGAGTCCGAGCTGCATTCTTGGCACTGAAAACTAGAGTATGCTGGTTCTTGTCTCTGCAGACTGATACCCTTAAACATTTCAGAAAACCACACTGACTCTTCCAGGTCAAAACTGGCCTATTGCTGTCATCTCCATGTTGTTTTTAAAAGACATTTCAAGAAAGGAGGATATTTGGGTAGAGGTGAGAAGTAGAATAGTGGTGGAGAAGGAAGGATTGGAAACATAAGGAACAAAAAGTAATTGGTTTGAGTAGCAAATGCTCACCTAGAATGAGCAGCAGTGGAAATGGCAATTGTGGAAGGCAATCCTATATTTGATGAGGAAGGAACATATGTGATGGGAAGATGTGAGCCATGGAGCAGAAAAGATGACTGCAGCAGCTGAGCTGTGAATAAGGTGGAGTTGAGGAAGAGAGCTGCTGGGAATCCTAGGTGGAAGAAAATATAGTGTCAGAACTCTGGAGGAGTCTCTGGGTGAGAATGCATAAACATTTAGAAATGGGAGAAGAAAAGATGGAATAGAAGTCAGTGAGCACTTGGATGTTGGAAAGAGTAAGAATACTACAGTAAGTAAAAAAAAGCCAAAACAAAACCTTGCTTCTTTAGCAAAGGCTTCTCATAAACACACCTGTCCACAGAGCTGATAGCTACTTACATATTTTATCTCTGTGTTTTACAGTGTTGGCCTTGTAATCCATTTTTCTTCACAACCCAGTGAACACCTGACTTCTGCAGCAGTTCAACATAGTTTGAAGGAGGCCTCTGAGGACAAAGGCTAAAAGCATCTCCTATGAATTTCAGCACAATATGTACTTGTAGGCAACTCTCATCCTTCACAGATACTTGTCTAATTGCAGTTATTTATTAATCTGAAATGTAAAGTGTCCAAGAAGACATTGGACATTGGCAATTTAAGCTGTTCTCTCAACCTTCCCTGAAGGTTCATCCAAAATAGACCCTGAATGTTTGTCATTTGTCAAGGATTCAATAATTGGCAGGAAAGGATGGCTTTGGGCACGGATGTTCCTTTCCTCCCTCTCTCTCCCAAGCATTGTGATCCCATTTAGCTTTGTACTGTCATGTCAGCTTCTTCTGTACTTGCTAGGGTTCATCTTGTATCTTGTGATGGTGCTGCAGAAGGTATTCTTGTCACCTTGAGCATTTTCCACTCTTTCCTCATGCTGACTGCTGTTTCCATGGAAGTCTGTGATGTGTTTTATTCAAAGTACAATTTGTAGAATGTTTGCTTAGAACAGAGGAAGGGAAAAATAACTCCTTCAAGACAGAGTGAAAGAAAATATACTCTAAATTAAAAAAAAAAAAAGTCACCCTCTCTCTAAACCCTAATCCTCAGCTCTACTGTATCCCAAATTAATACCATTCTGTTTAGGACTGAAATGTTCAATGACAACACGAAGGAAAACATGTCAGGTCTCAAACCCAGAACATCAAATATTTCCACTTTTCCTAATTATCACCCAGTTTTACCAAAAAACAGATGGAACCACTTTCAAAGCTTTGTGTGTGTGCCTGTGTGTGTGCATATGCATATCTGTCTTACAAATGGCTAATTCAAATCAAACTTGGGATTCTAGTCAAGACAACAGCTTCACTGCCTGAACCAGCTTGTTTCTGTACACTGATCCTTACCAAAAAGAAGAACTGCAACTCCAAAGAAAAAGAATAAACCCCACATTTTCCAATAACAGCCCACTATGCCATACTTGTCTGTGTAAAGAACATATGGAGCAGCGCATACTCTGGACTTGATTCTGATTGAAATTTCACAACTAACTCCAGCATCTGTAGCTTGACTAATGCAGCTGAAAGCTCAACCAACCCTTTCCCCTTATTTTTATTACAGGGCTACAGCATGAAACTTTATGCACAACAGTCAGAGAGATCCACCTGCTTATGCAGGTATGTGAAACACGAGCTATAGGTGCCCAGGAGCACCACCATACTCCACATCCTCACAAGCTGTGCTGGACTATCCAAAAGACAGTGCTGCCTACACCCATTGCTTCAGCTCAGCCATGCTGAGAGCATTTTAAATATTCCAGAAGCATAATTCTAGTCTTTTCCAAGACCTTGCAGTGTGGTTCATTACTATGAAGTGTCAGGAATTCAAAGGAAGAAACATGTGAGAACAAAAGTAGGTGCCTCCAGCTTGAAGCAGCAGTGCTGCTAATTGGGACACTTGCAAAACAATGTCATATGTGTCATTGACTTTTACTAACCACCAGAAACACCTCCAGAAAAATATAAAATGCTCATCTGATTTTTTTACCCCCAGCTTACAGCTGTTTTATAGTGGCTGCCTCTCTTGTCCCTCAGAATGGATATTGTCTAGAAGTGTTTAGAGACAAAAAGAATCTTCTAGGACCCCTCACACTGGGACACAGACATTAAGGAAAAATAAAACAAAGGAATTCCAAATGCAATGGAAAGAGCAGTTAAAAGGCAGCAAGGTAACATATCTGCTTCTGCCTTGCTCTAACTGGGTGACACACTAATAGGTTTCTTATTCTGCTTTCTTCTGCTAAGAGACTGGAAGACATATGTCAGTTTTCCACCTTAACTGTGCATTTTCTAGTTTGTTTGGATTTATGTCATAACCTTAATGGGATTTAAATGGAATTTTTATATGTGAATAATACTCTGCATTAATGCAAGAACTTTAGGTTGCTGTGCTACCAGCTTTATTTGCATAAAGGTTTTTAAATATGAAAGAAGAATAGCCAGGCTATTGTAGATGGCAACACGAAAAAAAAGCCACACTGGCATAATAGTGAGAGGAGAAGACAACACCCCCAAAACACTGGCTTGTGGAAGGGTTAATTCTCTGGCTTTTAGGTACAACTGTGTGTGAGAGAAGAGCCCAGAGGTCATGCTAGTCATGAATATTTAGTTGCTGGAGGGTCTAGGCTGGATTAAATGGTGCAGCTGGAAGGTCAAAGTCATAGGTTTATACTTTATCATAAAACACTTTCTGTTCTAGCGTCCTCTCTGTGTTCTGTGAATGTAAATTGTCTGTCAATGCGTAGCTCACATGATGTTACACACACCCCACACACTGGGGGGCAGAAGTGGCTGTTCCCTTTAAGTATGTTGCAGATTTTGAGATATCATCTATAAACAATAACCACAATAAGGTGTCTCACATTGAAAAGTGTGCCATTATGCAATTACATATGACGTATGTTTAATATGCCTTATGCTGTCCTCCTATTTCCAAGTCCTTGTTTACCCTTAAGTATATCAAGTAGGAGCAGGAGAATACTTGTTCCTTTGGTATTTCTTCAGAACACAAATCTGGGGCCCAGAGAGTTCTGAAGATTCTTCCTAACAATTTTTTGGGAGTAGCACTGCAACTCTTACTCTAAGTTCTTTGCCTTAAACCTTTGTCTTTGTTATCCATTTGGTTTTCCAAGCCTCAGCTGTGTGTGAGCAGTTCTGAGTTACTGATGGTTGTGCAGTCAGGGAACTTTCCTGCTGGCATTCTTAGTGTACCATTATTATTTTTAAATGAATTATGTATATAACACGTTCGGTGTACAGACTACTTTGCATGTGAATAATAAAGTACAGTCTTTGTTTAGAAGAGCTGACAGTCTAAGGGATTCATCCAGTAAACACTTATAATAATAATTATTATTATATGGGTGATTTGCTTGGTCTACTGTTGTGAGTAATCTGTTGATCTGGCCCCAAACTAATTAGATAACTTGATGAAAAAAACAATAGGACATAGCATGTAGTGCAGGAGGGAAGGGATGAAACACAACAGTACATCAAGGCCTAGGAAGAAAGAGGATAAAGAAAGACTGGTTTGGATTGATTCAGTTCTCTGTGACAGTGTCTGCAAGGAAATGCTGTAAAGGATGGAGCTTGGGCCCTGGAATGAAGTATCAGGTTTCCTCCAAGCCTTAAATTTTGTTGTGTGCTCAGCTTACTCTCATGGGAAGTGATAGCCTTATCTTGACCTACTTATTTTTTTTATGATCCACCTCTGCAGTCAGTTCCAGTGCAGTCTTCTCAATGTTTTCTTAAGAGTAGGTGAGATTGAATATTCACACAGAGGTCTGGAGAGCATTGGGGTGGGCTGAGTTAAACAATTGTTGGCAATTGGCAATGGCAAGGATGGTCAGTGGCTCAGTTCATGAGAATGAGTTATTTCCTTGCCCATGTGGAGCAGAACTGCAGCAGCCAGGTGTGTGTGTGGCTGTCATGCAAAAAAAAAACTACAAACTCTCAACTACTTTGGAGTTGAGAATTGGCTCTTTATCTGATGTGGAAGCAGAATATGCAGTGCCAGTCTGCCAGAACACTGGTCTTGTGTCCTTTCCAGGGATTCCTGAAGGGCAGGGGGGGGTCAAGCACTAAATTTGAGTTGTGAGATTTCATGTGTTGTTACAAATGAGTTTAAACTGCTTTATCAGAATTGAGGCCTGGAAAATCACTGTTTGAGTGTAGTTAATTTCTGTTGAAGCATCTTTAGTTTGTACCTAAAGGTCCTGTCTGTACTGCTGTAAGTGATGCTTGAACTTGCAGAGACCTTGTTTGCATGGCTTCCATATATAAAAGCTGCACTAAAGTAGGAAGACATTGGCAGAAAGAAACCAACCCCAAACCTTGCATTTTTGTCTGGGAGGTGACCCATGGCAATTCATTAGTGGGGCTGTGGCAGTAGAGGGCAGAATGGAAGTACCTGCTGCCTGCTTTGGAAGCCCCTGGCTGATGGAGCTGTAACATTTGCTTACAAGCACCCTTGAAGCAGTTTCCTGGAACTTGGCTTCTGTTTGCATTTTCTGTAGCATCTAAGCTAAAGGATCTTGACTAGAAAAGTCCACTTATAATTATGGACAAAATGATTGTCTCAAGTGATTATCTGAGATGCTCATTTCACCAATCGGCGTTGTTTACAGTATGGAAAGGGCCACAGGTGGCTCAGAAATAATAATGTGGTATTTATGCAGCTGACCAGCGTGCTGGAAAAGGGATGGATGTATTTCACTAAGTTGGTCCCAGATGGAAAACTTTTCTTTAATGCAGAAGCAGATCAATTCTATTCTTACTCTAATGTAGAAGTAAGTGGAAAAATGAAGCAAAATAATGGAAAACATCAAGGTGCTACGCAAAATAAAATATTGATTGTAAAAATCCCAAAACAAAACTTGCTTGCTGTCTTAATTTTTTGCTCATGTCTAGTTAGAGGAAAATATTTCTTCTTGCTCTTACATCAAATTAAACTAAAACTTCCCACTACAGAAAACCATTTTGTTTCCTTTAATTTTTTTTAGCAAGAAATATATATTGGTCAAAATCTGCAGGGATAAAAGTTTAATTATGCCTTAGTTGCTTGCTGTGATTTTGAAATCAGTGCTTTAGTCTGAATAAGCACTTGGTGGGTTATAAAATGACATGATGAATATTTCTATTTCTCATGTTAAAATCTAGGTTTTGTAAGGTAATTGACAAAAATGGAGTTGACACTGGATTAACAGTTTTGACCTGAAGTTGATACCAAGAAAGGTTTTTTTAAGAAATGAATGAATGATTTTTTTTTTAAGGACCATACTGTGGGAGAAAATATACCTGCAGCAGTAAGGATTCATCCACTCATGTTTTGCATGACAATCAAGCTGACGATAAAGATATGTGAATAAGCTAAAACTCACACAAGCACTTTTTATCTTGTTAGAATTTTATGAAGACTAGATTGTTGGACTGCATAGAAATAAACTATTTAAAAAAATGATACAGAAATAAAAGTTTAGACACAGACCATGTGAATAGGTCAGTCCTAAGAACAGTAGTCTTGACTCTGTGTTGAAAATGATGGATGAAACTGGAGGTCAGCACTGAAATGCTGGGGAGTTTCTGACCATGCCAGGGTGAGGGACAGAATGCATGGACAGCTCTGAGGAGAGAGAGTGTCATTGCTAAAGGGTGGTGGTGGGGCAGGTAAAATGAGGCCTGATGCAGGTGACTTGGGTAGAAATTGGTTGGGGGAGTTTTGGTGGGGCTTGCTGCTTGGCACAGAACTAATCGATGGCAGGGCCTGTCACTAGAAATGTCCCTGTTCTGTGGCCTCCCAGCTGGGGCCAATATGGTCTGTTGTTTAGTTATATGTATTTGTGTTTCTGCCATGTCACATCAGAGTATTGATCCACAGTGTACCCAAATCCTGCAGAGTGCCTCCATGCCTAATGCCAAATCTGAAGAGAACTAATTAACAAGTCTTCCTCTGAATGTGAATGTTTTAAAAGATGCTTCTGGGCTTGCGAATAGGCCTCTTATATTGCCTCCATTACAGATACCCTTCTCAGGGAGACAGAAATAGGAATAAGTGTGTTCAGAAAGGTTTCTTTTACCCTGAGAGATGGTATTTCCATGTCACAAATCAGACAAACTTTTTCCCTGTGAGTTTCCAGCCCCCTTTCAGCCCTGTACATAACTAAAAATGTAATTTAAAGATGGAAATAATCTCTATGACTCCAGAATCTGAAAACCAGAGTCTCTAGGAATGAAATTAGGAACCACTGCCCAGAAGGGATGAGAATCAGCTGTACCACACTCTGCAAGTCTTGTCCCAGCTCCAGATAAAAACTGGAGTAGTGCATGGGCTCTGCATACCCTGGCACAGCCACTGGTTTGTCCCTGATTCTTCATCACAGTAACTGGTGCTTACTGCATTCCTTCCTATGATAGGGCTTGTCTCAGAGAGAGAGGGAAATGCAAAGATTGAAGGCTGGGACTTGCTTTTGACCAGAAAGCTTTTAGAGTTAAGCTTCCTGCTGGGCAGTCCTGATATGTGAAGAATCAATTGTGCTAACTGCTTTAGGAAAAATATCTAATCACTGCCTCAAAATATTTCCCTCTTGGCTGTGTTAGAGCCTTTCTTGTAAAAACTGAGGGGTGAAACAGGAGGGTGAGCAGGATAGTAGCACTCAAAAACACATTTTAGAGAGAGGAGGTTTGCTGTTTGTGGTAAATGCTGTAATACTTTTCTCAGATCTCAGTGTAACTCACTCTTCTATAACACAAACAAATTCAAACCCATATCTACTAGATAGAAACAAGTTATCCTGTAATGTCCTGTGTGTCTGATCTTCAGATTATTTATATAAACAGATTTCTTGCATCTTCTGTTTTGATCTTTAAGATTCACTGACAACCACTTACCTAATGAGTGTGTATGAACCATGTAGCACAACATTCATGGTGGGCTGATCCTTGTGGCAGCAGTCAGCATGGTGTGTGTGCTTCCATCCTACCCCCCTCAGACAAAGTAATTGATGACAAGAGGAAAGTCCCAAATGTCCTTTTATTAAAGCATGTTTATTTAGATACTGTTTTTAAGTGTTGTTTGACAAAAAGAGCTTTGGTTTTTTTGTTTGTTTTACTTTTTTTTTTTAAGGGGTTTAAAAAAGATATGATAGCAATGAGATGAGTAGAAATAAGAAAGAGGGTTGTGGGATCCTAGGGCCACTTGACTGCTGGAGTAGAAACATAGAATTGGCTCATCCACCAGTGCAAAGTGACTTCAGTCAAGCAATGGTGATTTGTGCCAGCTGGTGATTTCTTATTTCCTGGTAGCCCTTTGTTTTCAGTTCTACATTGACATATTTGGCTTTTGTGTGTTTACTGAACATGGCAGGATGTGCAAACTGGGCAAAGAAGTAGAGAAATCACTTGGTAAAGGTCATGGGAGGGGGCATCAGAGGGTGACAGAGCAGTTTTCAGCTCTGCTAGCCTCTTCTCACAGAATACTCTTGCAGTTCTTTCCCTTCCTTGCTGATTTATCTAGTTGAGCTGTAGGTTTATAATGTCTATTTGAGGGCTGATTAAGTGCTAGTAACAGGAAGTTTTGTGTGCTTGTGGAGTTTGAATGGATCTTGGGATTTTGTACAGGATTACTATAACAGCCATAAGGAAGAGATATCATAAATAATATATTCAGAACAGTTCATGCATCAGTCTAGAAAATAAGATTCTTTTATTCTTTTAGCAGTTTCTCTAGCTGCTGTTAGAAAGGTTTTATAGTGGAAAAACCTTCATCCATTGACCAATGGGTTATGGCTGGATTTCTTTTTCATTTGGTATTTCAGTACCATACATAATTATGCTTATTGTTAACAATTTATTATTGACCCTCTTACTTCATCTCCTGTGTGTTTGTGTTTCTGGCCTGTTATATGGTATTTCTAACACACTGGTGAACCT
Organism: Agelaius tricolor; assembly: GCF_023055355.1. Classification (NCBI taxonomy): domain Eukaryota; kingdom Metazoa; phylum Chordata; class Aves; order Passeriformes; family Icteridae; genus Agelaius; species Agelaius tricolor. Next base: position 54,759,480 of record NW_027269261.1, read on the forward strand.
GCAGACATGCTGGAGGTTCAAATAATCTTTTTGAGCTCAGTGATTATGTTATGATCTTAGAAATGGATACACTGAGAATGTAGAAATAGAAGTAAAAAATGTGAAAGTAAAGCCAAAACCAAAAAGAAAAGCAGAGAAATTTTTACACTCAGGAATACAGTTTCTGGGGTATATTTAGTAGTTTGATTTGAGCATGGATTGGGTTAGGGTTACTTTTTTCTACCTGAATACTCTTAATCAGTGCTGAAATAAGTGGGATAAACTGCTTTCCCTTGGGATGGTGAATATGGTGGGGTTTAAAGAAGTTTTAATAAGGATGCAATTCAGGCCTCAATGGATGCATAGATAAGAAGGGAGGTATAATAAATGTTAATCTGTTTTGGCCTTCCAATGAAGTCAGGTTAACTCAAATTTCTGTGCTTCTCAAAGAAACTTTGGGCCAAATGGTGTACACTGACCTATACTGTTTTGGTGTGGCTTGGGTCAAATGACTCCTGTGGTTTATAATCAGTTTAAATTCTGAGGGCTGCATTTTGTTGGTTTTTGTTTTTTTTTTTTTAATAGTTATTTTTATTTTACAATTCTTGCTTTTTTTTCTTTTTAAAATCTCACAATAAGAAAAAAAAAAACAACAGAGAAAATCTGAGTTTGAGGAAAGTTTTGTATAGCTTTAGTTAAAACCTCATAACACATAGAACTACCAAGGTAAATCAAGAATTCTCTGGCCAAGATATTTTTTTGTGACTAAAACCAGTAATAAGAACATGCTTTTGTGACTGAAACAGCAATTAAGTAGATAGTGAAAGAAGTCAGAGTTTACATTTGAATTCTGGTAACCCAGTATCAAAAGGATAGGTCTTAATGTTGTTGATAAACATTAAACAAGAAATATATCTTCTTTTCAAATTCCTAGAAGTCAATTATGTGATTTCTTACAATCATGTCAGGTACTGTTACAGAAAGCTGAGCTCTTGTGACTGTTCCAGACCTGTTTGATGTTACTGGGCAGCCTGCCAAAGTCTCCTTTTTGTATGCCAAGATGGTAATTATTGACACTTCATAGGGAAAGGGTTTCAAGGAACTCACATCAATATTTCTTCCACAGTCAGAAACTGGAAATGCTGCTGTAGTAAAGATATCTCGAAATCCTTGGGGATTATATTCCTGGACTGAATGAATACCAGGGAGTACTAAGAAAGTTAACCTCAGGCAGACAAAACAGAGCTGATCTGCAGAAGCCTGGAGTGGAGCTTGAGCAGAACTATTTGAAGACAATAAATCTGGTGAGCAATGGGAGTGGCTGAGAAAACCTTGCATGCACCACATGCTGTCTTTCAGGTTTGAAGGTATATTATAAATCAAAACTAGCACGCAAGAAGCGACTGAGAGGCTTTGCTTTACAATTCAGGAGTAAGTCACAGAGCTCAGGGGGAAGAAGCACCTCACACTAGGAAGGTTGAAGCCATCACTTTCTCTGCTTCCAAGGTTTTGTACCACATTTGTACATGGCATTTGACTGCTTGTCTTGGGTTTTCCTCACAGTCTCAGGAGTCAAATTAATTTGGTTTTGTAAGTTTTTAGGGTGAGGAGGGATGTCACACCAACTCAGCAAATTTTAGACCAGAATGTGAGGTTTCTGGTCATTCTGATCCCTTTCAGGCATGAATTTTATCACTGGCAATAGCTGTTATGCTGGGCTCCTCTGCTGCTTGTGTGAAATGAGTGTGCTTCCCTACTGCGACTGACAGCTTCACAGAGGGGTGCAGAAGTTTATGGAGGTTGCCATTAAGTGTTCATTCTTGGCCAGCCCTTAGCCACAGTGATTCTGAAGGCAGGCTGAGAGCATTGGGATTGTTTGTTCTGGAGGAGAGAAGGCTTCAGTATAGATCATAGCACCTTCCAGTATCTAAAAGGGCCGACCAGAGAACTGAAGAGAGACTTTTGGCAAGGACATGTAGTGATAGGACAAGGGGTGATGGCTTTACACTGAGAGTAGGTTTAGCTTAGATGTTAGAAAGAAATTTTCCCCATAGGAATGGTGAGGAACAGGTTGCCCAGGGAAGCTGTGGCAGTGGAAGTGTCCAAGACCAGTTTGGATGGGGCTTTGAGCAATCTGGTCTAGTGCTAGGTGTCTCTGCCCATGGCAGAGGATTTGTAATGAGATGATCTTTAAGGTACCTCCCAACACAAATCATTCTGTGCTTCTCTGATTTCTCTCCTGCACTGTTATTTGAATGCTTTAGATACTTGCATATGGTTATCACATCCTGCCCCCTGCTCGCTGCTTTGTCAAACTCCATATGCTTAAGAAGATGTTTAACTCATGTTAATCATTCTCTACATATCCCAATGTGTGTCACTTGTAATGCTAGAAAATAATTCCATACAAAGCAGAAATTACGAAGTTTGAATTCCTGCAGATATTTTCACTTGAGTCTGCTGATTTCTACTTAAAATGAAACTCTTGTTTCAGTCTCTTCCTTGGTTAGAACAGCAAGAAAATCTTAAGTTGCTTGAAAATACCAAAGACACTTAAGCAATTTTAAAATTTGTTTGAAGTTACACAATAAAAGTTACTGAGGAAGGGAAACTGACAGACAGACAGGAGGCTGAAGAGATAAGGTGAGTTGTGTAGGTCTTATTTATTTAGGGAACCCTTAAAAAAGTTAGAAGGAAAAGTTTATATGGTAATTGTTACATTTATATGATAGATGTTATATTCTCTGTATCTGTGCTCAACACCTTCATTGCAGTGCTAACCCAATAGCCAAGCTGAAGCTCTACCATTTCAGGTTATTTTAGCTCAAAGCTCAGCCCAAGGAGTAAGAAAGGCTTGATATAAATAATTAACAACTTCATGTTTTAAGGCAAGCTATAAGTGATGATGATTTAGCCTGGAAAGTGCACCCTTCCCCGTGGTGGCTCAGGAGCTGACTGCCATGCAGCTCAGAGGCCTCTGCAGTGGCATGGGGAGGGTCAGGCAGGGACAGGGACCCCATCTCCTGCTTTTGCAGCTGTATGCCAGCAGCTCTGGTCATGTGCTGTCAGCAGGAGTGTTTGCATTAGCACAGGATAGTCAGGTCTTCACTGCTTTATGAGCTGGAAGGTCAGCTACACTTGAGCTTCAATCTACCATCGCTTGCCCTCCATTAAGTCAGCTGCCTGAAGCTTAAAGCACAGTTTAGTCTGTGATAGAAACTTATGGGAGTCTGCTCAGGGGCAACACTCGAGCTATACCTCAAACTAATTCAACAATCCCCAGGAGACAGCAGGGGTTTCTTGAGGAAGATACCTGATGCCAAGAATGTGTCTATGCAGCCCAGAATAGCTCTTTATGGTGCCATGGCAGGAGGCTGAAAAATTCATAGGACTGGCCCAGGGCTGTCTGTGATGGGGACAAACTGCTTTATTGAAAGGGGTGATGCATTTTGTTATTGGGGTGCAACAAATGAGTGTGTAGTGATCATTCTTTTTAATACTAAGAGCATCTATATTACTGTAGTTTAAAAAGCTTGCTCACCTGCTCTGTGAAAAACTCTAATGAAGAAGTACACAAGGAGGAGAGAAAGGTGGTGATGCTGTCCCTAAAGAAATAATAGGCTGTTTAAAGTCCTTGGCAACAGCCTAACTAAGCTGCTGGACTTGGCACCAAACCAGGAAAGGGTTGGCACCCAGTCTGGTGAAGGGGAGGAACTATTTCAGAAAGTGCTTTCTGCTCAACTCTCAGCCTGCCCTGGGCTGTTTGCTTGTGCTGCAGCAGGGCCTCAGCTTTGCCCTGCATTCCTGGGGGTTCCAGGGGCTGCAGCACTGGGGACAGGACACCATCTCCCAGGCCTGGAGTTCTGGTGTGGTGGGCACTGGGTTCCTGTGCAAGCCTTGGCCATGCTGCCACCAAAGGTGGCATGGGACATGTTGCACCCCATGCTATGCCTCCTCCTCCTCCCTCCTGTTTTTTCTTCTTTCCTTTAAAATACACTACCCTGGTTTTCCAAACAGAGAGCAGCAAAAAATTTCTGCTCCCAAGGCTTTCCAGGCTTCTAGACTTTTGGATTTGCACTGAGTTTAGTGAGAAGTTCATAGCCTAACAAAGAGATGGAGGCCTAAGTATTTGTTTGGGAACTTCATGTTTGTGTGTTGCTACCAACCACAGTAAAATCTCGTGGAGTTTTGTGCTGTACATTACATTGCAATGCTGTTCTAGTTAAAGTAATTAAAAGTGTTTGTGCATTAAGCAAAAAAACCCCAAATAATAATAAAGAAAAAGGTGCTAATCAGTTGTGTCTCAAAAGATGCAGACAGAAAAATGGTGCTGTCTGAATGGTTTGGAATAGTCAGGCCTATTCTATTACAAGTCTATATCAGCAGGATATAACAAAGGTAAAGATTTAAGGCAATTTTGACACCTTAAAGTAGAACTGTTAGCACTGCATAGACTTTCAAATCCAAAGAGGATTCAGCCTGCTCACTTACTGCCTTCCACATCTTCAAAGGACTGTGAGTCTTTTTTAATCTTTCCGCTTTGCTGTGAAGCCATAGGAAGTTATTGACTTTACAGGCAGTTTTAGTACACAATCAAGCACAGAAAATGCTGGTGTACTCTGAGGCTGAGTTCAAATCTTCGTCTCTTTATGTCACTCCCCTCTCTGTGCTGAAGCAGAATTTAAAAGTGCCGAACAGATGGTGAGCTGTTATACAATGTTTTGTTTTTTGACCCCCTTGTTGAGCCAAGATTCTCTGAAGACTTTCAGGGATGCTTTGGCTACCTCACACATTTTCCAAATGTAGTTGGAAGAAGTTTTCCACAATAATATTGCCTGATTATAATTAGATACAGTTTGAACTCTGGATCTGAGCTCTGACATTGCTCTTCTTGGAACAGCTCTGGGGTAAGTGAAGGCTGGAGGTCTGCCAGGGAGTGTGTTTGCTCACTGGTCAGTGTCTCAATGAAGTGCTGCCTACTTTCCTTTCAGGCCAAGTGTAAGAGCACTTGAATTTCTCTTTGTTTAATGCCAGAAGGTGCTATTAGAACTGATGCTTAAATCACCAGCTTCCCTGGAAAAACTGGAAGAGCAACTGAGTCCTTGTGTTTGAATGGGTTTTCCCTGAACTCTGGGAGTACAGACCTCTCCTCAGTTTCATTGGGGTGAAGAGCTCAAGTTTCTCTGCCAACCAAGAAAGAGATAGAAGGTGAAAAGGAATAGAAAGCCAAGATTCAGAAAGGCAACTGCTGGGACTGTGGCCCCACGTGAATACTCCTGGAGAGGCCCTTCTGCCCAAGAGGGCCTTGACTTGAGGCTGAAGTTGTCCTTCATCATGTCCAGTGTGAGGGAAGGAGGACTTTGTGTCCATCCTCACGTTTGCATCTGTATGAAACAAGCTTTCACCAATACCCCTTCCTCAGAAATCCTGAGTATTAGCAAACTTTGGGCTAATGTAGATTCTAAAATAATGTAACGTAAATATGATGAAAAGACTCAAAAATCCCACATTAAACTCTGTAAAGATCAGGAATTCAGTTTGGCATCCTGATCCTGACTGTACTTCAGTGATGTAGCAAATCAATTTGCCTGCATCCTGCAGCTCCTAGGGTCACACTGGACAAACTTTCCTCCCAAGACTACACATGGCATTATTTTTTTTTAACTGTACGAGATACCCAGAGTGAGGTGTTCAACTGGATATATTTTCTCATTATTTTATTTTCTTTTTTTGTCTTTTTGTCTTGAATGGTTCCTTGAAGAGCACCTTGAAAACCTTCTGTCCTATATTGATAGAACTGCTGCCCTTTAGCAGAAGCTTTTGATAAAGTCTAAATAATAAGACATGAAAGTACATTAACAAAAATTAAAGGCATAAGATCCTAAAAATATACCAGTGATGACAAGTAGTCACTTGTATTGGATGTCCCCATTTTGGGACATCTAACTGGAAACATTTAGGATTGTCTTGACTATACAGATGAGCTAGGTGCTCTTGTAAAATTGATATAGTGAGAGGTTTTAGAATGGAAATATTTTAAACCCCTCAATATTTTGAAATTCTTGAGCCATAGATTTAAGAAATTTATTAATTACAGACAAAATACCTGAAAAGTAAGCGTTCTGTTTTATTTAGGTCTTATTTAGCATCTGTCTTCTCTATTTAGAAGTCAGGACAAGAAGCATTAATTGCATTTCCAAATGTTTCTAGATTTGGAGGATTTTTTTATACCAGTTGAAAATATGAATTAAGGACTGAAAGCCTGTCTAAACATGTTCAAGGGATAAAAGTGTTAGTATCTACCTGGCCTTTCCTTGATGTTGGAGAAAAGTCATTGTGAAATTAAAAATAGTCTAATGAAAAGAAAATACTTGGAAAGCACAGATACTTACAGAATCTACTGATGATAGTCCTATTTTCATGGGCTGAAATTATACTCCGCCCTCTATAAAAATGAAAAAAAGCCCTAATGCTGCAATAAGAAGATAAAACTTTTTTTTTTTTAATTTTTTTTTTTTTTTAATCAGGAGAGCTAAGCACTGCAAAGGGGAAGTTTCAGAGAAGAAAGTTTAATACACAGCTGAATTGGGCCAAAGGATTTGCTGTCATCTCAGGGACCTTTGGAATCTTATTTTTTGGATTCTCTTACATGCCATGAGAAAGTCATAGAAAGGGGTTCTGTTAGACTTTTATTTTCTCTCTTGTAATTTTTCACTTTGAATGTGTGAGCCTCAAAGGATTGAATTTGACGAGGATTTGAGTGAGAACAGAATAGTGCTTGGCTTTATAAAGTTAAAGAGATTGCATTTAGTGAGCTACAAATTAAAGAGTTTGTCATATGAGATGGTAATCCAAAATATTGTTTTAAATGCCACAGGACAGATGCAGGCTCAGTTGGAATGAGGTGGGAAGCTGTATGGCTGTGGTATTGTTGCATATTGAAGACAGGGAGCACACATGGAAGCTGTGGAACACTGCTAAATGGAGACAAGAGTAGAGTTTCACTGGTCCCACAGAAAATGCTTATTTGTTTACTTGTATTTTTATATGTATTATTATAGACCAGGACATGCTTTCTTTCAGCTTAATGATCCTTTGCATCACATCTTTAAATATCTAGGATTTCTGGAGTCCAATTGTCAAAAAAATTAAACAATTTTCCCCCTTCATTGAAAGCAGCACAAACTAGGAGAGTAATACAATATGCTCATGTTTGGGTTTCTGATAATTCAGTTTAGGATGTCAAAACTTTATCAGCCTTTGCCATCCTGAAGAAAGAAAACCAGCTGTGGGCTTCTTACCTCTTTCACTGTTAGCCTTGCATCCCAGTGCTTTTCTCACTTGCATCCATGCCACCTTCTTCATGTACCACCCAGTCTAGGGTGAGCTGGTAAAATTTTGTGTTATTGCTGGAATTCTAGTTTCTGTCTTTTACTTTTCAGCAAGAGACCTGGGGAGAATTCATTTAGTTCAGCTGAGGCATTAGCAGCCTCCTCTCTGACAGCCATTACACTATCATGACCTGTCCTGCACCTCTAACACTGATCTATTCATAGTTTTCATATCAGCATGCTGGGCAGGTTTTTATGCTAAATCATCTTTCTTCATTGGTCCCTACTTATACTGCAGCAAATAAAAAGGCTTAGATTAGTGCAACGGGCAAATGGGTCTCTTTATGTCCTACTGTCTCAATGTGATTTTCTGAGTGAATTAAATGGATGGACTAGCGAGGCTGGCCCTGAGACAGACACACGCTGTGGGCAAGCTATCCCACAGAGGGAACCCTCCTCAGCCAGACTGTTTGGTGTTTTGTGATATTAATGAAGTGAGGTCAATGAAATAACTTCCCCCGGTGGCAGTGAGCAGTGTTTGAACGTGAGGCACCAGAGATAAAGGATTGCTTAAGCCAGCAGCCGTCCCGAGAGCAGCCTGGCCAAAACTCCCGGTCCAGGATGGCAGATCCTCAGCGAGGCACGGGCCTGGATATGCCATGGGCTCTGTGTGAGCAGGGATGCTGCGGGCAGGGATGCTGTGGGCAGAGATGCTGTGAGCAGGGGTGCTGTGGGCAGGGATGCTGTGGGCAGAGATGCTGCGGGCAGGGATGCTGTGGGCAGAGATGCTGCGGGCAGGGATGCTGTGAGCAGGGATGCTGTGAGCAGGGGTGCTGTGGGCAGGGATGCTGTGGGCAGAGATGCTGCGGGCAGGGATGCTGCGGGCAGAGATGCTGCGGGCAGGGATGCCCCGGCCAGGGAGCGGTGGCTGCGGCAGCTGCGCCCACAGGAACAGCGAGAGAGCCTCGCCTCCGAACGGCTCCCAGGATGGTCAGGGAAACAACAGATGGGCACAGGCAGACGGAGGAACACCAGGAAACACAGAAAATATTAGTCAGCATCATAGGCAGTGACCTCAGCATAGCAGAGGTCTAAGTGTTGTCAAGTCTTCTGTAGGCAACCCAAAAATGGAGGGCTTTAGAGATAATGCTGAATTGTTTTGTAGAAATTTATGGACAGTGGATCCTGAGCATCTGGGAGAGTGAAGGACAAAAGATAAATGTGCTTGAAAACTTATTATGAGAGCCTTTCAAGCTGCCTAGTGGAAGATTTTGTGGATGGGAGCCTTTTAAGAGGCGTACTCCTGGTCCAGGATGTGAAGAGATCGTAGAAGGCCTGGAAATAACCCAAAACCAACCTTCTTCTAAAAATTAAAGTAATGACCTTTAAAACACCAGTCTGGATAGATAAGGATGAAGAAAATGCTATATATGAGGGCTAAAGAAAAAGGAGATACACTTTTTGGAAATGCTGAAAGAAAATGAAAAGGAAGGCATTTATAGGACTTACTGGAGAAAAGCAGGGAGGACTGCTGTGTGCACAGACAGAAGGTACCACCCGAGCAGCAACCCAGTGTTTCTTCTGGCACAGATAGTTCAGATTACAAACCTGCTCTGTTGTTTTAATGAGAAGGGAAAGAGGACAAGATATAGCCATATAAAACCCAGCAAGAGTTAATGTCCTGTCTGAGTAAAAGAGAAGAAATCTCAGAGAAATGTCACAGCTGACAATTTTCCTCATGGGCTGAAAAAGAATTGGAAGTCCCAGAAAAGGTGGGTGACAGGGTGAATTTCTGAAGTACTCGTGGATGATGTTTAAAGAGACCTGAAAATGATAGAGAACAAGACCAGAGCCTGGGGAATCTTAGGCAAAGAGGGTAGACTGATGTAGGTGTAGAAATATAGAGGAAGAGAAGCAAAAATAACTCATTGGCAGCCCCATTCAAAGGAGGAAGAGTAGGAAAAGAAGAACAGCTGGAGGTGGAATCAAATAAGATCTCCACAAAGAGTGAAGTAGGAGAGGCTGTTGGCAAAGCAGCATTAGACTTGGAGAAATCCTTGTTTGTGTGAGAGTCATGATCTAGACAGACTGAAATTTGGAAGATAAAGAAGAGATGCACTCCAGGTACAGCAGTGGCTGGGGGTGATGAGAGAGAAGAAAAACAGATACAAGATGAAGGATGACAGAATGGCAAAAACTGATAGCAGGGATGGTGTGTGAGAGTGGGGAGTGAGGGTGGGGAATTGCTGTGGATGGGTGTGTGGGCAGGCAATTAAACCAGTGCATCTTTTGATTCAGTTTCAGCTTGGAATCTGTGGCAACAGAAACCATTCTGGTTTGACACTGTTTTGAGCTTGATAACATTTCAGAATACTTGTGTAGGCTCAGCTCCTAGTCAAGAAAAGTAAAATATTCAAATCAATTTATTGCTAGCTGTAGTTCAACTTCCTGGAGGTAAAAATTGATGTGATACTCCAAAAAGATGGTGTTAGAGAAGGGCGGTGATAATATAAATGGGGAAATGTAGGCAATGGAGGGAGAGGGATAAAAATGGAAAGGAGAGGAGGAAGAGACTGAGATGACATCCTTGGATGGTAGCAAATAGATTGGGTTAAAAAAGAAGGAAGATAAAAAAAGCCTTTAAAAAATGCTGTGAAGATTTAAGATAAATAGTGTTTGGGAAAAATCCCATTCACAAGGAGTGCAAGGGATGTATGCACCTTTTATGCAGCCAAGTAAAATGCAAAACAATGGAGCTGAAAATCAAGTCTGAGAAAAAAAAGAAAAGCAGCTCCTGGAAGAATTGTTAAATAGAAGAGCAGAGAAAAGCAAATGTCATTATAGATAAAGTCACAAAGGTAAAAGTGACAGAGTTGCTAGTTCAAGCAAGCACAGGCTCTTATTTTTACATATTTTGTAATTTAATATAACCTAATGATGTCTCAAACTCAAAACAATTCAGGTAATTCAAAGCTAAGCCTTTGAAGACTGTAGGAATACAGTATATACATATATTTTCCGAAGCATTCATTTGGCAGGGAGCCTGGAAAATCCTGGTGTTTTGTGAATGCTCACATGTAGGAGTGTGCTGCCAAAATTTCAACAAGATGGTCTGACACAAATTTGCCATTGAATTGATGGCACACCTAATTGGCAGGCAGTATTGGTTGGAAAAGAGAAATTATTTTCAACACGGAACTCTGAAAAAGAAATCCCAAAACCCTCAAACCCAACACCTTTTACTCAGATTTTCTCACAATTTAAACAAGCAAACAGAAAAAAACCAAAAAAAACCCCAGAAACCAAAAACCTTGAACCAAGAGCTAAAGAGCTAAAGCACTTGGGGATTTTGAGAAATTAATTTTGTTTATGTTCCCAGTTTTTATTAATGTGGGTGTTAGCAGTGTTTCCCTGGTGCTCCTGAAACATGTGATGAAGGAAGGGCCTAATGGCTTAAATCTGAAAACCAGCTGAGCTTTTGATATATCAGGGTTTTGACTTATTTCTATTACTCTCATTTACTACCTTGAAAACTTTTATTTAAAAGTTCAAGTATTCAACTATTCAACTAATTATGGCCCCTGATAAGTTTTGCAAGTCCTGTGTTTCAGAGGAAGGGTAGGGGGTAGATGATTAAGCAGGAGAGGATTTTATGGGGTTAGAGAGAAGCTGGATTTTGCAGGGAGGGCAGGACAGCTTGTGAAGGAGCTGCTGTAAGTTATTTCCAATTTTACATCTAGAGGATTTGGTAATTTTTTTACCAAATATCCGAAATATCAGAATGTTGTGAGATATTTTGAGCCAGCAGCTATGTTTGGCATCTCAAAAATCTTCATTAGACAAGACAGAGATTTATAAGTTCAGTAGATACAGATACATGTATTATGTAAAAATACTTTGCAGGGTTGATTTGACTGGGTTACCATAGTGGAATGAAAGGTAATCTTCTCCTACTGGCTTTAGAAAGGCAAGAAAGTTGTGTAGCTCTCTTTCCTAATTCCCTCACTGTGGTTACTTACTTAAATCATCAAAAAATATTGCAGGATCAAGACACCTGCATGCCCTTGCAAGGCAGATTCATGTCCATTTCTTCGGAAGAACAGTAAAGAAGTGTCTGAAAATCAGGGCCCCTACGAAAGGATGGTCTGATGGAGGCACAAATAACTGTGAGCTTGGCTCCAAGGGCAGTGTCACAGGGGAGAGAGCTGAGGGACTTCTCTCTCTGGTAAATACGAGGTGGGGAAGTAGTAGCAAGCTGGAGGCTGGAGTATCACTTCTGAATGGTAATGTAAATACTTTGAGGAGACTGTAGAACTTAGTGGATTCAAGACTGAAAAGCTATTTATATTTTCATAGTATAAATAATGTAGAATATTTAACAACACCTTAATATTGATGTTGGTAGCATACTGGTAAGCATTACTTAGCAAGTCAATGAGAATAATGTCAGACAAAGAGGTAGAAATCTTTTATCGTAGATATGTAATAATATTTTACTATCACCGTTGAGGGCTCTTTCTAGCCTCTAGAAGGCAAGTTATTTTCCATGCTGATTTCCTCAGGATTAGTGTCAAGCATTGTTATTGTCTTGTATCTCTGCATATACTTATGCAAGTAGATGTGTTAATACAGTATTACATTGTATTGTTTAAAAATGTATAGAGATGCTATCTGGTCCAGCTGCTGTGTGGGCCAGTTACTGTTTCATTGCTTTATTTATATCGTTCTGGGACATGCTTGCTTTTAGAATTTGGTGCTAATAACATGTGAGAATGAAAAGATTTAGCTGTCTAGAAATGGAATAGGATAACATGCCTTGGATAGGAACTAAGGGTTGAAATTTGTAAATGTTAATTTTCTGTGTTGATGTCCTGTTCTGTTTAAGATCTTGAGAGCTCCCCCAGAAGTTTTGTGTTTGTGTATTATTTTGATATTGTTGTCTCAAATTTAGTTCTAATGCCTTTGCCTTTTAAGATATTTGACTAGACTACCACATTAAGAGAAATGCTGAATTCCTCTACAGTTCAAGCAAGTATTTTTGGGATTGTATGTGCATATTTCAGAACTATAATGTGTACACAGTCACTCACATAATGTACATGACTGACCTGGTCACACAGAGCTGCTTGTGGGTGCATCCATCCTAACAGTCTGGGTCTTCTTGCAGTGCAGAGGCAATTGGAGGCCAAAGAGTAACAGCTGAAAGAGGAATCAAGGGAGCTGAACTATTGAGCAGGGCCAAATAATTTAATATGTTCCCCTTTTCAGTTGCTGCCATCCTGCTCATCCGGACTGTAAACTGAGGCAACTCTCTCCTGTCGTGTTGTTCCATATCACAAGATCCCTGTCTCAGGTAGGGCCTCTGGCACTATCACATTCCAGATAATTAAATATACCTCATGCTTTAAAATTGTTTCCAATCAAATTTGGTGTTCAAGAATTATTTTTTTTTAAATTCTGTAGCTGTATGTGGAAGAATAATTACTTACAATTATACTTACTATATTATATTACTCCTCCAGAAGACAAAGGGTTATGTTGGTGTCACAGAGCTCATTTAGCTGTTTTATATTAGTTTTTTTGTGAGAGTTTTAAAGAAAGGATGATTTGGAATGTAAATAAGGTAGGAGATTTTGATATGAGGTCAGCTGTGCTGCATGGGCAGGGATGTAAGCAAAACTACAGTGATACACAGATGAGCCATCTCTGTTAGCAAACCATCTCCTATCTTCCTTCCCTTTCTCTACTCCGGAATAAAATGGAATTTGAACTTCAGAAAAGACCATGGTTCTTCTGGGGTAGATCATATGTGTAAGGACAAAAATAGTCTTTATTAAAACCTATAGGAGCTACCAAACATCAGTAGCTTTTGATTATTTTAATAGGACAGTAAGGATCAAGTACTTTCCCTGCACAGCTACAGTGGCAGCCTGAGATAAACCAAATACTCTGTGCTTTGGCTAAGGGGCTCATTGTGTTAGTAGTTCTTTTGAGACCTGAAGGCCTGAAAGTACCCAGACATTGCAACATGTCCTGGGCAGGGCAGCCATTTGGAAGACTAGAACTGGCCGCTACAGTCCTGCACAAACACAGGTGAGAAGGGCTGGGAGCAATTAAAATGAAAATTTTTCACCCACAGATCATAGAAAGGAGCCAGTTATGATGTACCACTGTCTACCTAGAGGTAGATGAAATCTTCCACATTTGGACTGTACTGAGTGAATTAGAACTTCTTTTTTTTTCCATTTTGCAGTGTTGTTTTCTTTATTTTAACAATGAAATGTAAATTATTCCTAGTGTAAGGTAACTCCAACTCTACCAGACACCTTTTGTCTAAAGCTGGTATAATAGAGCCTCTTGTTTTTGAAAAACAAACAAACATAGCTTATTCTGTGGAAATAAAAATGTTTTCTCCAGCCAGCTGATAAACAAAGTGCTGATTCAATGGGTCTGCAGAAGATGATTAGAGAAAAATATATGGATCACATTAAACCAGTAGAAGACAAATTGGATCTGAACTGAAGGTTGGTGGAATAGGCTTAAAGTTCAGGTTTTCTGAAGGAGGATATCCAGAATCAAATAGAGACAGTAAAGAATTGATATGTTTAATACCCACTGTTCTTCTCATGGCATGCATGATCAATGGAAGGTCGTGAATGTTACAAACCTTCAGGGGAAGAGTCATTGAAGAGGGCTTCCTCTCTGGATGTTTTGACTGTAGGAAACCAAAAGCCAGTGTTGTTTTCTTCCCTGTTAATATGGACCGGATTCTTGTGGAAAAGAGGGTTGCAATGCTCCCAAGAGCAAGGGACGCAGACCAAGAGAGGAGCAGGATACACCTCTGTGAATCTCACATTTTGTGGGCACAGCACAATGAAGGAGAAAATAAAAAGGGTTGCAGACTGGTGCAGACACAACATATATCTAATCTTGTACAGTGATATGTGTGTGAGAATCTGCTAGAAATTGGTGAACAGAAATAAGAAACTAATTTTCATTCAAAGATGGATAGTAACATCTATAACCTCATTATGTAGCCCAGTTGGTTTTAGTCTTTAGTCCGGTCTGGTTTGGGTATGGAGGTGGGAAGAGAAAGAGAAAAGAAAAAATTCCCACCTATCTAGCAACTGTGGAAACTTTGGAAATGCCTGAGCAGACAAGTATGTTGTCCAGAGATATTGCTGGGTGTGCAATAGCTAATGAAAACTTTACCTCATGGCTTTAAAAATCTACGGAGGTCATTGTTTCCAATCCAAACATCTACAGGAAAGACTTGCAAAACTGTCAGTGTCTCATTCAGTTAATAGACAGAAGAAGAGAAAAGTAACTTATTCTGAGCTAACATCCTCAGCCCCTTTGTATTTCTCCTCATTTCAATCACGTCACCTAGTGATGAAAGAGTGGCTTGTATCTGAATAAAAGGGTTGCAGAAGAGAGCTTTGCAAAGCAATGAACTCAGATGTACTCAAGATGTTCAGACAACGTTGGTCCTTCTTTCTCCATCTTTTAGATTTCAGACTAATAGGAATGCCTGCATTTTCTAAAAGTATGGGGGTTTTGGATGGAGATCAAAGGGAGAGATGACAATAGTAGCAAACCTGTGGCTTGTCAGAGTGGAAAAATTTCAGTGGTTTTGGGACATTTATTTTTTATTTTTTAAGAGAAGATCCACTCTACAAATTGCATGGATTTTTAGTAGAGACCCAATTCTTACATTGTTCTTTTTATTTGTGCTTTAGGAGTATTCCCTTTAGTGTGATTAAGGAATAATTGGATTAATTTTGTATTGTGGTAAATGGCATGGCATCCTTTTCATGGAGTTTCTGGTTCTGCAATTACATTTCTGCAGCACTGTCTAGCAGTCATGAAAGATTAGCTCTGTTTTCTTCTTCTGCCATGCAGTTCTCTAATCTGTCTGGAACAAAAATAGATCAAGAAGTGCAGCTTTGTAGATTGTATCAAATACTTCTGTGCGTTGCTTTGTGACTGTTGGGTCATTCTTGGATACATAGGGTTGACATATATCTCTATAAGAATTATTTCCGGAAATATGTACCGTGCACTGTCACAGGGGTGTTCTCTTTTTTCCTTTTAAGTTCAAATTTCATAATTAGAGTGAGATGAACAATAGCATCCTCTTGCAGAAGAATAAAGATGTGCTCGACTCCTTTTCTGCTGCCTTTGAAAGATGAATAAATGGGTATTTTCTGCAGCCTTGCTTAATCTTCTGTTCCTCTTCACACCTTGCTCCATTTTTGAGTATTTCAATAGAGATGCGTGAACAGCTTAGATAAGAGTCAATTCCAGAAAGAACTTCAAAAGAAAAAGGATGAGGCTAGGCAGCCTGGAGAATTCCTTTGGAAAACAAAATGCAGGTGTATTTCAGAATGTTTTAGTAGTGGCCTTTGTGTTATAATTTTACTTTTCCTGTGTATGCACCTTCCTTCCTCGCTTCCCTGTTTTGTCCCTTTTCCTTTCCCCTTCCTCTCCTTTCCTTTTGCTCTCTTCCCCTCCTGCCAGGAGGGTGCATGGCACTTTAAGATAATGCATGTGTGGCAAAAGAAGCTGTTTCCCTTCTATCTCATGTCTATGCATGTTCAGAAGAGTACAAACTTGCACATTACTTACACAGTTGTTTCCATTCGGGAGCACGGGGGATTTAGCAGAGTGACTCTCATTGCTGTTAATGGGATTTGTTCAGCTAAAGTCTTGTGCAAGCCAAACCTTTTCAAAAGAGAGACTTTCTTCAGAAGTACAGATAGACCTGCTAAAGATTCTTTTTATGAGATATAAGGCAAGATCTTAGAGCGTATCAAACAATTAAAGATTGTGAATGCCTTTTCACCAGTTAAAAGTCTTAATCTCACCATTATAGCCATATTTCCATTTGGCTAATTACTTCCTGCTGTGTAAAATTCTTCCTATAATTTCACTTAAAGGTATTTTTTATGCTTGTCTAAAATGACTATGGAATGTTATTGCATGATTTTTAAAGCTGAGCTCCTCAATTATCTAAAAAAATATTTGCCAAGAAAATGTTTCTGTGAAAATCATCATTACCCATCAAGTGATTTACTCCATGAACAGTATTTGCAGAGCTATGCAGCTGGTTGATTACTACAAAAAGAAAAATTACTCTAATAAATTAGTTGAGAAAAAAGGTAAAAATTAATTAAGATAATGTATATGTTGGATAATATTTGTCCAGCTGTTGTTCAAAGGCTATCAACTTTCATTTTGGTGGGCTTACATACTGGTAAAACAAATCTTCTATAAATAGTTTTGAGTTTATCCTGTAATCTGCCATCCCTTCTTGAAAAATGCTGTACAAATGATCATTATTATGATTGTAAATCAAACCCTATTTTAATTAGGAGTAAAATATAATGGCATTTGAACAAGTAGGGCAGTGGGGCTGTAGATGAATTGAGTGTCATGTAGTCTGATGTGTGCACTGTGAGATACAGTCTTAAGCTGTTCAGAGTCTGGGAATAATGTCTGGCTTCTGGATGCAGTTGTTTGCTTGTTCTTTTTGTGAAGACACTAAATTTCTCCAAAACTGGTGATGGTGCAAATACAAGTCATTACAAGAAATTTGTCAAGTTCAGTAGATGATATTTCCAACCATCACATATCTCAAGACTTATGAGTTGTTTTGTTGCATTAGCCACAATATAAATTAGAGTACAAGCCTTCTGTTCATTCTGTTCTAAAACATGCTATATGACTTATTTTTTCACCATGAAGTAGTGTAGTAATAGAGAAAGATTTTGCTCTGAGTCTTCAGAAGTTTATCAGTTACAGGTGAATAGAAACTGGACATTCTTTTATGTAAATACAAGCATACTACTATTTTTCATTAAAAAAACCCCAAAATACTCAGCACCTTCAGGGCACAGAGCCCTTAATAAAACAAAAAGCTCAGATATGTAAGCTGAAACATTTTTAAATTCTTGAAATATGCTGAATTTATTTACCACAGAGACAAGTGTTTCCTATTCTGTGATCTTTTCCTTCTGTGTTTTGAAGGAGAGAAAACTTCTTCCTTTCCTTGGGAAAACTTTTCTAAGCCTAAATGGGCAAAAGTGAAAAAAAGGTAAAGGTGAAAGTAAAAGGAGTGGAGAGATAAAAAAAAAAAATCATTTTCTTTTCTTAGAAACTTGTTTGAAACAATTGAGCTGAAATGATGGTGAGGTGATTAAATTGAAAGATGGTGCAGACATTAATGTCTGTTTGCATTAAAGGGGAATGATTCAGAGCCCTTACAGATATGTGGGCAATCAGAGAGGAATGGCTAAATTTCAGAGTTGATAAATGCAAGCTAGTACACAATCAAAATGCTCACAGACAGTGCTGTATTTATAAACATCACTTGGATAAAAGAGCAGGGAATCATGGTAGACATCTGCCTTAAAACATCTGCTTAGCATGATGTGCTATCTGGAAATGCAAATAAAATATTAGAGCAATAGAGAAGAATGTAACAACTACTGTATGTGTCAGTGGCATGTTCCCAGCTAGGCTATTGCATTCATTTATTGTCATTCCATGTGAGAAAGGTAACAGAAGCTTAGGCACGTGAAATGTGGGCAAAGCAAATTTATAAAACACTAACAAATTAACAAAAAAGATGAAAATACAACAATATTTTTAAAGGAAAACAGTCACAGTCTTTTAAACTACACCTTGTGGAGAGACTTTGGGAATAAAGCACGCGTTGAAAGAAAGCAAACATCTGATCAACTGGCTGATGGCAGTGGTTGCAAACTGGGGCATCTGAATGAATGGATGCTTTGCCAAGTGGAGTATAAGGATGGCTACCAGTCCTTGGGTATTGATAAAGCCTCTGTTTTTTCTTTTCAAAACAAATCAAAAGCAACAAATAGTAAAGGACCTCCTCCAAATATAATTCTCTTGTTGTTTTCTCTGTGTTTTACAGGAGATGGTTCTCCTAAAACACGGCAGCATTCAGCTCGCTGGAGGCTGGGGCAAAACCGTAGCAAGATGTGCTCTTTCTCCTTCAGATTGATGGAAACCTGGTGAAGAACATTTTCCATAAATCTCCCACTGTCCCTCATCCCTTATGTGCAGATGTCAGAAAAATTAGGGGCTGAAATATCTTGTTATGAAAACATAGGATTTTTAGAGTGAAGGTTTTCTTTCCTTCCACTTATCCTTGGGCTTGATTCCACTTCATCTGACTGCAGTTATGTGTTTACAGATGAATGAAATAGGAATAAATTCTGTCTGTTGAATAAAACTTTTCCATCAATGTGAAATTCTCTAATGACAGAACTTCACAGAATTATGTGAGAAAACTTAATTCCAAGTCAGTGAACTCAATCAGCCTGTTGTTTGCCCCTTTTTCTTCTGACAGTAAAGGGCTGAAGTATTTCTATGTGCTATTTAGTTTGTATTTGGTAACTAATTTTCTTTCTGTGTGGAAATAACTGTAATGGTTTGCTTGTTTATTCAGCTCATGGCTAACATACTTGCTTTAGCATCACCAGCTCTTTATTGGGATGACAATATCTTCTCAAGTTTTGAAATGTTAATTCATGTGTGGTGCCAGGTACTAATATGAAATCGAGTTGATATGTAGAATTTTCTGCCTGGAGTTACAAACTCTTGCTCCAAGGGCCTGACATAGCAATGCTCCTGAGAATATTTCAGAATTTCCAGCATGAAATATGAAGCTTCTGCATTTGAGTGATGTCGTCCAAAGATTCCAGTCTGGTGATACAAAAGCTCACCTCCCCAAAGCCAGGGCATGTACTGAAACACAGTACAGAAATATTCAAACATAATAGCAGCAGTATGAAAAATTATTATGAATATTCATTTAGAGAGTAAAGGTTTTTTGAAAGGTTTTTTTTGAAATTATTATTCTCTTTCCCTCAGCCTTAAACATCCAAATCCATCACATCCTGGTGAAGGATATGAAATAAGATAGCTCAATTCAAAACAGAACAGTTGTGAAAAGAATGGGAAGAACCAGGATGTGAGAGGTGGGGTTTTGTTTGTTTGGGATTTTTGGTTTTTGAGGTATTTTGGTTTTAGAGATTTGTTTGGATTTTTTTTTTTTTTTTGTAAGTGATGTGTGTTCTTTGTTTGTATTGGTTGGGTTTTTGTTTGCTTGGGTTTTTTACCCTCAATTTTGGGCATATATTTGTCAAGATAGAATCAGTTTACTGAACACAAAGATAGAAGAACTGCTTGTGCACCAGCCATTCTAATATCGATCAGTTCTCAAAAGTAGGTCTCTGGTAGATGAGATCTTTTTATACACTCTGATTTTCTATGGCACAACTTCAGAATCATTGTGTCTCTAGGCTACTGCTTTATCACTGGAACATTAATCCTGCCAAATGCCTGTTATATATTCTGCCATGGAAACTGGTAAGAAAAAACACAGTGAGGACAACTTGTTGCATCCTTTTTCCAAGCTCTTGACCCTGGTGGTCCATGAGTTAGTTGAAATGATTGAAACATACAGGTAAAAAAATCGAGATTCTGAGCACCTCCTGAGGGCTGGCAGTGAGACACACAATCTTTTATTTTAGGTTAAAATCCAGCTTATTGTAGTTTTCTTATAAGCTTCCAAAGAAGTGGTGATATAGGGAAGATACAAACCCCATTTATCAGGATTCATGCATGTAATTTCCTCAAAAACTGCTAAACTAGGAGAGAAGCCTTCTGCACCCTGTCTGTAAAGAGCCTTGTGATGGAATGGTTAAAGGAAAGGATGATGGAGTCACCAGACAAGGGGCTGCACCTCAGATGCCGTTCTTTAGGTTCCACTTTTATCTCTCAGTCACCAGATGTATGACACAGGTTGTTTTGTCCTGTTGATATTACCTTCTTACTATAGTCAGTGATGCTGCAGTGGCTGGATAGTTGTGTGGCCACA
Organism: Agelaius tricolor; assembly: GCF_023055355.1. Classification (NCBI taxonomy): domain Eukaryota; kingdom Metazoa; phylum Chordata; class Aves; order Passeriformes; family Icteridae; genus Agelaius; species Agelaius tricolor. Next base: position 54,779,700 of record NW_027269261.1, read on the forward strand.
CTATGGTGCTGCCAGTAGTGAAGAGAGCATCTGGTCCCCAGCCTGGGGCTCAGCCCAGTACATAAAATGCCAGAGGCTGACAAAGAGAGGTCCTTTTGCTTCTTTGCTGTGGTGACAAAAAGTCTTGAATTTATTTTACATGCACATAGCCACATACACAGCCACAGCCACAGCCACAGCCACAGCCACAGCCACAGGGGCTCTTCAATAAGGAGGTGCTTGAGGAAACAGCTGTGGGGCTGTCAGGAGCCCCTTACAGCCAAACTGAAAGATGGGTAGATGTTTTCTCTGCTTCTGAGGATGCCTTTCTGAATCCTGCTAAACCTTCCTGTCTTATAAAGAACATTCTCCCTTGAGACCATAAAGACACTTCAGAGAGAATGCTTTTCTCTCCCCCTCACCCCCCATTTTCAATGCTTTACATTTCACCAAGGATGAGAAATTTTCTGAAGACCTTCTCTCCTTATTCATTCAAATTGCTCTGTGGTTGAACTGTGAGCTATGCTAGCAATATAGCCAGTGTAGATTTGCTTTCAGATAGAAAGTAGAACTTTCCATCAAAACCATTTTGTTTATTTGTCAAATGCAATTGCCCCTTCCTAGCCAAGGTTATGAGAAAGTATTTTTGTTTAAATGGGGAGTCAAATGAATAGTTTCCATAGCCATTAACTCACAGAATCCCAGTTTAAGGTTTAGCACAAATGTATAGACAAAGTGGTGTTTGCTGAATTCCCCTTGTTAAAACACTGGCAGCTCATCACAAATTCAGGAAGATGCCAGATGTCTGACTTAGTGTAAAAATGCAGTGAGTCTGAGAACTGTGGATAATTTCCAGCATGAGTTGTTAGATACTGAGATGATACTATGATGATTATTATTATTATCATCATCATGACTAGTACTACTATTAGTAGTTTGATTTATTTTTTTATTTAAGCATACATTTAAAAATCAGAAATAAAGGTACAGAGGCATGACTGAAAGAGAGGTTATCTTCCCCTACTGGTATTTTTGCCTTTAAAACCAGCACACAGTGATTGTTATATCCCTTCAGAAGTCGGTGATGCACTTTGTGCTTCTGAGAAGTGGCATTCCCATTCATATATGGTCTGAAAAGCAGATCTGAATCCAGACCCTTGCTTTATATGTTTTGCACAAATACAGCTTCAGTTTTCTCCCACATGGGAAAAATCATGTTTTGGTAAAACTGACTCTGTAGCATTAAGGCATCACATTGTGGCTGATACCCACTGACCAGGACACTGAGTATTAGCCCAAGGATGAAGGAAAGGCAAAGCATGGTTACATTCTGGGTGAGGGTTTTTTTTGTTCAGTTATTGCCTGTCAAGGAAGTTGTAACCAATGTAAGCATGAGCAATCTCAGGACTGACAGGTTTTTCAGAGATCAAGTTGATGTTATTCTGCCATTGACTCTTTGATAAGGGTCTGATACTACTGAACTTCAACCTGACTCAAGGGAATATGCAAACGTTTCACTGCTGAGTCTGAGTGTTGTCAGGAAACAGACCTTGCAAATTGGTGTGTATACCTAACTATAGCTGCACTGAGAATATAAAATGTGTATCTGCTCTAAAAGATAAACTTGGGGAATTTTCAATAGTAGAAATGCTATAAAATATAAAATTGGAAAATGCTTTGAAATGGGCTGACACAAAATACGTAATGCTTCAAAACTGGCTGCATTACTCTGGACAAAATTATTTTGTCTCATTTACAGAAGCCATTTTAGAAGAAAAATAATTATCAGTAATTTATGGCAGATTTTATTTTTCTCTTAGTGGATATTGCCTTTTTGGCTGCTGACTACGTAACTAAGAGCTAATATTTTGGATACTGCCTAGTTAAGCCATTCTGCCTGTGAATGTGCCTATTCTATTAATATGTCTGCAGTGAACAGAGTAAGATACCTGCAGCTTTAGCAGTCTTAGTTTTCCTCTGGAGAAGGAAAAGGGACTCTGGTAATGTCATTACTGTGATTTTCACTGATTTTTTTTTTTTTACACTATTGTTTTAAATGGTCTATGTCTGACTTTTGAGAGAGGCTCCAAATTGTGCAGCAGAGTGTATGAAAACTGAGCACAGAAAGTTGGTTGACATTACTCTTGACTACTCATAGCTTAAAATGTTATGGTTTTTTTCTAGCTCAAATACTTCCAGACCTGTCTTTGGAAAAGTCTTAGATGCTTTTGTGTGGTGCAATGGTCACACCCAGTGGCCAGTTGGGTTAATCACATATGTGTATTCCCTATGGATATCTGAGGCGGTTTGTTACAGGAATTTCTTCTTATGTACTATGACAGCTTGGAATCTAACTGGATAGCAGGAAAACAATGTATGTCCACCTTCACCTCAAGGTTTGTTCCCAAAAGACCCTGGCTGATCAAAAAGAAGGTCTGGACCATTCATGCAATGAATAGGAAAGAGGTGATGAATCCCCCATGGAGACATTCTTAAAATTAGGACCTTTGACTATAATGAGCTGGTGTTTTAAAAGAATGATTCAAGGACAGGCTGAAATAAAACCCTGTACTTTTCCTTAGTTTAAATTCAGCTTTCTTTTAACTATGGAAAGCCTGAAACATTTGCCTGATTATTCTTTTTTGGCTTTATCAAGGTAATTTGGAAAAAAATGACCATTTTTCTTTTCCATAAATAAAAAAGTGTATAGAAACATCATGGATAAATCAAATGAAGTGCATACATATAACCCCCCCTTCCCTCTCCTCTCAGCCTAACTATAGCATCCTCTATTAGCATTACAATGACACTGATGTTTTCTTTCTCCCAGTGTAGACCATTTTGTCAAGGTCCCTGTTTTCAGTTAGTGTCAGCAAATGACACATGGGTGGGAACACTACAGGCATGTTTGGTGGAGGTGCCGCTGTGGTTGCTGATTTTGGGGTGGGGGATGGGAGAGCCAAGTTTCAATGGGGAAAAAGGGAGGAACAACTCTCCATATAAACCTTTGCCTTAGTGCTCCCAAGGACACATATATTAGTTCCCTTGCCCACATCACATCACATCACACTTGTGCAAGCAATCCGTGGTGGGGTTCATTTGCACAGTGTCAACCCAAGTAATAAACAAATAACAGAAGTACAGAATCAGGTTGGAAAAGACCTCAAAGATCATCAAGTCCAGTCTTTGACCAATCACCACCTTGTTAAACAGACCAGGGCAGTAAATGTCACACCCGATTTGTTGAGTACCTCTGGGGACAGTGACCTCCTCAGGCAGTCCATTCCAATGTTTAACAGTCCTTTCCATGAAAAATTCCTCCTAATGTCCACCCTGAACCTCCCCTGGCTCAGCTTGAGCTATATCCCCTCATTATGTCACTGGTTCCTGGGAGAAGACGCTGATCCCCACCTGGCCACAGCCTCCTTTCACACAGGTCTAGGAAGTGATAAGATCTCCTCCAAGCCTCCTTTTCTCCAGGCTAAACACTCCCAGCTCCCTCAGCTGCTCCTCACAGGACTTCTGCTCCAGACCCTTCCCCAGCTTCATTGCCCTTCTCTGGACACACTCCAGCATCTCAATGTCCTTGAAGTGAGGGCTTCAGAACTGGACACAGTACTTGAGCTGCAGCCTCACCAGTGCTGCATGCAAAGGGAATAGTGAAATATTTGTTTGAATAATTTTTAATTACTAAATCTTCATTACTTAATTTTGACAGTCTTATCCCAAATGTTTTAAAACATTGCCTCAAAGCTATAAATGAGTGGGATTTTTTTCAGCTTCCTACCAGCACTCTCACCTTCTTTAGAACAGAAAATACCTGTCAATTTCTATGCGTTTCTCTTTCACCTTCAGTATCTGCTACTTGATTGTTCTTGCATTCTTTTTTCCCCAGGACCTGGAAAAGTTGTTCCCTTCTGATATGAAAAGTTCTGCCACAGCTTCTGCATTGTTGACTGGATGCTGGCACCTGCAGGAACTATACCAAGCGTTTTATGATCTTTTTCTACTGAAAAGCTTTTGTAGATTTCCTGGTCGAGATGCAGACTTTGGATACTGAATTTGAATATACTGACAGTAGTCTTGCTTTACTTAATTCTCCCTCACACACACAGTCCTTGGTCTCCCAGGTCTCCACAGACTATGTATTAGACAAAGCAGAAAAGGCATTAATCACAGATTTTTAAAAATAACTGTGAATTCCTTTTTCTTGATGAAATTTTCTTTTGTGCTTAGATAACTGAAAAAAATCCCAGCATGAGCCACTGTGAACATTAAGAGAATGATGCCACTAATTCTTATTACAACTGAGACAGTCAATCTGGAAATTACATAGGATGAATTCTTGGACCTCTGAAGTGGCCTGAGAGACTTTATGTCAGGATACTCATCCAAAACCCCACACACTAATATATTACAGCTATTTTTCTGTACTGGGTTTTCTTGCACCTCACAGCATGGAGATATTCAGTGCAGGAGTTTGTGCTCACTCTTCGTTTTTGCTTTGCGGGTCACATTCAAATGAAGCTTCCACATGGGATCAAGCATGACCAAAAAGAGAAGTTATACTTTAAGAAAGAGAGTTGGCCTGGTTTTTGTATCAGTTTCCTTGCTGGTTGTTTCAATATGTATGTGATATAAAGCGATTCTGTCACGTCCAGTTTGTCCACCAGTTCAGCTTAGAGTCATGAGTCAACAAACCCCCTCAATTCAATTAAAGTGTTTGTCATTTAATGAAAATAATAAAACTTGAATCAAAATATCATAGTATTGTGCTGTACCGCAAAATAGCACTAGTGCATGGGAATCATATAGAAAAACTTTGTAAAAAAAAAACCAAAACATTGATGCTGTTTCTCTGACTAAATTGATAGAAGCTAAAAAATGTTTCACTACTTTTACTGTATTGTTATAATCCCGTTTCAACTCCAGTTGACACATAGGTCTATTTATGTGAAGTACCAACTGTCATTTAATGGTTAACAAGAAATGGAGAAATATTAAATGATTTGTAAAGTTCTTTCCAGCTTCAGTGACCTCATCTTGGAGTAAATAAATCAAAAAAGGAGTAAATAGAAGACATGCCTATATGTCTCGCAATGGTAAATAAAGTTTCCTGTGCTTTTATGTTCCCAAAATAGACATGATGTGTTCTTTTATGAAATTAGATTTAGTGGAGAAATACCCAATTACCTGAGCCCCAACAGTTTGTGAGGCAGATGGAAAGAGGAGTCCTTCTGGTCTGCCATTGTTTTCAAGGTCCAGCTGCACATGTTTTAACATCTGGGGTCAGCCCATGGAGCTATGCACTTTTCATCTCTCTTCTCTGTGACCACTCCAAAGTAATTCCTCCTATTAAGAAGGAGAAACTGGACCAGAGGTCCTATAGCAAAGAGTATTTGCTTCATGTTTTCCCAGGACTGACAGGTGGACACAAGGAGTTACTGTCTGTGCCGAGATTCCCCAGCATGGACTTTCTGCATGTGCAGTGACAGGATCGATGTTGTTATGGTCTGTGAAGCTGAAGGTCCACCAATAATGAGAGTGAATTACTTCTGCTGAGAACAGGGCCATTGTGATGGCAGGGGGGATTAAAGTCCTGTCAGGCCTGAATCCAAAATGAGGTCAGTGGGAGATTTCTGAGGCATACCCTTCGATCCATGCTTCAAGGTCTGTCGAGGGTGCATTCAGGTGTGCCAAGGCTTGATGCACTCTGGTGCCTCCTAAAGTAGTTATGCCATTGCCAAGGAAGGGCCACAGTGACAGTATTAACCATCCCATCCAGAAGCAGTTTTGCCACCTCACCCTCAGAATTATGCAGGATGCAGAAGATGCAGCATGTGGTTTGTAGCAGGCTATAGGAACACAATACCTTTATATAGGCATTGAGTCTCTAAATATCCCTGGGAAATCCTGGGCAATTTACTTTAGTTCTGTCTGCCACTCAGACCAGAGTCATCATTTTTGTGCTAAGGGCATGACAGTGCATCATTGACATTAATGGTGTCAAACATGTGACGTGATGCATAAGCATGATTGCATGAATTAATTAAATGGCAACTCCCTGAACTCATTTAGCTTTTTCCCCTGCGATACATTGGTAAATAGATGTTGCACTTACTGCACGAACCTTCAACAGAGGATCCAAACTAAACCAAAGCAAGACACCTTCCCCCCACAAACTAATTAATCCACACAATGCCCCTGTGCTGTTTGTCACACAGCAGCTTCTCTTACTTGGATCAAGTTTGTTCCTATCACTTTGAATGCAAAAAGCAGTTGATCATTTCATCCATGTGACTACAAGGGTGACTGTCACAGCTTGCAAAGCATATGGTAGCTCTTGCAACATCAATAATAATCTCTAAGTAATGCAGCTTTGGGTTATAGTCATCTTTTATTATCACTCCAGTCTTCCACTAGCTTCCTCCTGTCTCTCTTGTAAAATTTTTGTCTTGCACTGTTAAATGAAACCTTCTATACCCAGTGATTACATTATCAAGGATTACCTGCTGAAAGGGATCAAAATTGATCAAAATAAAGGCTGTGTTATTCTGAATAAATTTTAGTTATTTTGAGGGGCTTAATCAAATTAATTAGAGAATGGAATTAAACAATAAGCAAGTAATGTTTTAAGCATTTTGCAGCTGGGGACACTGAAATTTAAAGAGGAAAAAGGGACTTGCCACAGGTTTGCCTGTGAATGAAATGGAGCTGAATTTTGTCCTTGAAGGCTAAATGCACCCCTTACAGATTCCACATGGAGTAGAACTTATGAAGTGTTTATGTAAAATCTGTGGAGGGCAATGAAATACTTTTTGGTTGTCATTTGAAAGTTAAATTCTATTACATAAGGAATAAAATCCACTGCCACTATTGAAGGTTATTTTTCTTTAGACATATCATAGTTTTCCATTCCCATACTGAAATGAATTCAAGATTGGGCATATTCACAGCATTCCTTACAATCTCTGTAAGATTTAATTGAAACATTCTAAATAAGATGCCTTTCACACTCTGCCTGCTATGGGGTATTGAGAACATCTGTTTACTAATAAGAGAGTAACATCCATAGAACTCCAACATCCAACTCCAAAGAACAGGACAGGTTTTAATGGCTGCCATGTTAAGTCAGGTGTCAGAGTGCATGACTGGTCAGGTAATGGGAATAACAGGGGTTTACAGACAAAATTAAATGGGACAACAACAAGTGTGGGGAACAAGCTATTTATGATGCTTATTATTTTGGGAATGAAAGAGTGAAGTTAAAGGTACAGAAATCATTGAAAGATATTCATGTGTTTGTCCAGTTACTCAGAAGCTGTGTTTATGAGTCTCTGAGTATAAGAAATCATGGACTTGTGCTAAGAAGGGATGGAGTGCTGCCATACTTAGTTAGCAAAGCCCACTCCATTTGTTTCCTGAACAGGTGAGCTTCATGGCCTTGTGTCTAGTTGTGTATTGCTGAAAAAGACACAGACCTTGTGTTCTGCTGCCTTGTGGGACTGTAATCAGAGCTCTGTCACTGTGAAAGAATGAGATTAAAACCATCTCCAAGGGAGTGAGTTCTCAGGTCTGCTCTCACGTGGGTTCATCAACACAAATATCCCACTTCACCTTGCCAGGGCAGTTCTGGCACAGTATGATGTCAGAGTGCATGCTTTGCAAGGGAATTTATAGGGTTTTTAGGGGTGGCAAAAGCAAAGGTTTGCTCATCTTGTTAATCACACAGGATGTCTTTGTGAGCCTAGAAAAGTCGAGCTTGAGGAGAACCCACACTCTCCTTTGCAAAGGATGGGAAGGGACCTTTATCTTTGCGTGATCTTTCAGACTGCAGGCAGGATAAAACTGGGTAAAACTGCACTTCTGGCTAAAATAATTTTTAAAGAAGGAGTCTTGTGTGGGAACAAATGAGGAGGAAAGGCATAAGGAGTTTTCTCTGTGCTCTTCCCACAGAATCAGACTTGCTACACCTCTCTTAGGTATCTCAAAGTGATGTCTGTTCAGATCTGAAAGTTATCCTGAGCTACTTTATTTATAGTCAATGAAAAGAAATCAGAGGGTGCTTTCCTCCTTTAGATGAAGCATATCATTGTAGCAAGTGGTCTGAAACAGGCAAAACAAATCACCCTGTGAAGCTGAGTCCTTCTTGCCATTGAGTATAAAGGCTAGAGTGACTCAGATTAAGTTACCTTCTTTTTAAGAACAAAAGTTAGATAAAATATAGATCAGCAAAAAGGACCAGCTCTTGCCCTATTTCATTACTCTGGAAGGTGGAGGTCTCCAGGAGGGCTCAGTTTAATGGAGTAATCTTTCCTAACCCATACTGTATTTTTGTTGATAGGTAGCTGGTTTACAGTCTATGCTCTTGCAGTTTGAGTCCAATCTTTGCTGTTGATAGGTAAGTTGAGACATAGGTCAAAAAAGTAAAGTGCATAGGCTTGCAAGAAAACCTTTGTGTCAATGGAAAACAAGCTCAGGGATTCTGAGCTCAACAGTCATGTGGCCACAAATCCAGCTCTTGGTAATTTTGAAATTTTTCTAGTAATACCAGAATGATTTGTAAAGATAAACTGAGTCATAAAAGATTCCTCATGTAGCTGAGAAGAGATAACACAACTGAATTCATAGAGCCCCATAATATTTTCCTACCCAGAAAGGACACATTCCTTTGTCCAACTTTAAAAATAGATACTAAGATACCCATCTTTCTTTTTTCCCCTTGCTATTGTTCACTTGTGAATATGTAACACAGCATAACATTCTCAAACTATAATCTGCTCAACATTATCTAATTGCATCTGTCATTTTACTCTGCAATAAAATACTTCTGGGGAAAAAGAAATATGGAACTTAGCACTTGAGCTACTTTTTAAAAAATTGCTTCTGATTTTAAATGTGTAGCAATGACATTTACCTGCTAAAATTTAAAAAGCAAAAACAATCTGCATGTTATCAAGCTCATATGTAGTTATCATCTCTAGCTCATATGCTACAGTGCAGGTATACCTTGTTCCAGTGATTCTGAGGGCAGAGATGTTCTTGTACAAGAGCTGAGCTATGGCCTATATCTCTATTTTTGTTGTATGCTTTAATCAGCCTATAGACCGCCTGTTTGGTATTGTGTAATTATTGTTCCTCTGAATGTGCTAATTGCACTTTGGCTGTATAACTTGTCAATGGGAGGGGTGCCAACATAGTCACTAAGAAACATCTTTATGCTACCCATGCCAGCTTCCCAGAAAATACATCCAAGATGGTTATTGATCCTTTTTCTTGTGCTTTTACAGCTTAATCTCCCTTCATCCCCCCACCTCTCTTTTTTTTGATTTTCAAATTGATACCCTGTAAAAGCAATTTCCTTTGTCAAATCCCACACCAGAAGTGGGCCAGCTTCTTGCAGCCTTGCATGTCACTTGCAGTTTCTACTTTCTCACCTTTCTTCTCTCTGTTCTTTCCCCTTAGAATATCTCCTTCCTGCTGCCACTGAATGAGGATAGGAAAAGTCTATTATTGCTGCTTGATGGTTGGCATTCTCGAGTTGCACAGAAAGTATTAGGCATGAATTTGTTACTGCCTTCAAAAACCATGGGAGCCTCTACACAGACTTGTCTCCTAAAACTCGAGTACAAAGACAGTCTTGCCTTGTATGTGCTTACATAAAAAGGAAACAGCAGGGATTAATTACTTTAGACAGCTAAATAAATATTTATTTCCCCATAATAGTCTTCAAAAATATCTGTCACTGCTTCACTGCCTAACAATGGCTGGTAGCGACAAGTAGGATCTTTTTCAATGGAAGTTGCTTTTTAATGAGTGTTTTTCGAGTAGGAGGTTTAATCTGATGCTGCTTTTGGAGCAATGCCTGGCCTATCCCAATACAAACTCTCTCTGATTAACAAAAGCCTGCATTTTTAAACTGATCTAGCTCAGCTGATGCTAGTTGATTCTTTTATTTAACTCAGGCTTGTTTATGAGTCAATTAGCATTTAAACTGAGCTCCCAGCCTTCATATAAGCTCCCAGCCACCTAAACCAAACAAAACAGCGCTTTCTCCTGCTTTTAGGGGCCACTAAGCACCTATAAAATATCCTACTGTAGCATTTTTAAGTTGCCAGGGCCTAGAGAATTCATCTAGTGATTTTGGCTGTGATTCATTCAGGCCGAAATTAGATTAGGTACCATCCTCAGAGTAGGAGTCTGCACTTCCATTTCTCTCTCAGTGTCCCTACTGCCTTCCCTGGGAGAAACCTCCTGCTAGAAGTGGTGGGGCAAGTGGTTAGGTGAGATGCAGTGCACCTAAAATGGCCTGGAAATGCTGAAATACATTCATTCACCCTTCCAACCAGTTGCCTCTCCTCTTTCTACTGTGTTAAGCAGTAAATTCCTTTTCAATTTTGCTTATACTCTCTGCCACACTTGTTGTGTAGGATTTCTTGTAGATTTTATCCACAAAATGGATCTGTGGCCCACAAATTGGAGCCATTCCCTGTGACATTTGTGGGTTCATGTTCTGCTGTGTTGTTTCTGCATAGCTTTAAGAATAGAATTGAAGATGCTGTTAATTTTGGGAAATGAGCTTTCAGGCAGAAACTATGCATGGTTCATTCTGGACCATAGGTAAAGTGCATCAACTATTCTGTTGATTTTCCAGTGGCTCTGATGAGCTTCTTCAGGGTGCAGCAAGCTCTCTGCTGGCTCTTTCCACGTGCCAAGATCCTCACACATACATAGAAGATTGTGGTGACACTGTGCTTTTGCATGTGGAAGGATGTTTCTCTCTTTGACCCCAGCAGCAGACAGAGAACACAGCCTGGTCTTTCAACAGACAACATGCCACGTCCTTACTTCACATGTGCCTTTCAGAAATCTTTCAAACCTCTAGCTTTGAATTAGCAGCAGAAATTTGGAGATACTTCATTTAATGGCGACAATCATCCTGATTTCAAAGGAGGTAGGACTCGATGACTGTCAGAGGTCCCTTCCAGCCAACATCTCCTCAGCCATTTAAACCAGTCAATATTTGATACCTTAGATTCAGGTCACTGAATGCAAGCATTGAAGGCCCAGCCTGTGTTTGTTGGGAAAAGGCTCTTTTTAGGCCATAGATAAAACTGAGCTGCTGAACTTATGCAGGAATTATCTGGTACAAGTTTTCTCAGGCCTTAGTAGGAGGGAGAGATGCTTGTTTGAAAGCTCCCTAAAAGGCATGTCAGGGAGAGAGACCACAGGTCACTTTACCAGCAAGAGCAGCTGCTCTGCAGTAGAGCCCAGGCACCTCCTGCTTGTGGCAGAGGGACGTGCCAGAAAGGGAGGGTGCTTTGGCTTGTCCTGGGCTCTCACAACAATGACCTGTCTTGCCAGGGGTAGGTCTGGGCTGTGTCCTCCTGTGACAGAAGTGGAAGATGGAGATGGAGAGAGGGAGAGTGAGAGCACATGGATGTGAGCAGGGAAATAGAGATGGGTGGCATAGGAAAATGACAGAAAAAGGCATCTCAGAGGCAATGGCAAGTGGAGTTTGGGGCAGGGGGAAGCTGCCATGTGGAAATGGTGAGTAAGGAGAATTGGGAGAGTGGTAGAGGGCAGTGGAGCATCCTCCTCCCCTTGTCCTCAAGGAAGGAGGTGTGCTGTGGGGGGAAAGGACACATGCACTCTGGCATGGGGCACTACACGGAGGTGTGGTGTGAGAGAGGAGGCAGCAGGAGGTGATGTGGGGAATCCCTGAAGCAGAGAGAGGGCAGACAGACTGTCAGGGATCTGGTGTGGTGAGCAGTGCCTCTTGCACTCAGATCTATGGAAGCAGCAAAGTGTACAACCCACAGGATGCTCAAGGGAAGGCTGGATGAGCATGTGTTGTAGTGGTGCAGCCCAACACCTTCTTCAGCTTTGGGCAAGAGGTGGGGAGATTGTTTTCAGGAAAAAGAGATCTAATTCAAAAGTCACCTCTCTTCTCCTCCTTTCCCCCATTCTATTTGTTTATTTGTGCAGTCAGGTACTTGATAGGTGGTTTAATATATTCATTTTATATATGCCAGGGCAGCTCCATCCCTGATTGAACTCCACTGAATCCAGATCATTATTAGAAAATTGCTTTATAAATAAGCCTGGACTGAGAGACACTTTCTATGTTAAGTAGAAAGCATTGTGCTTCTAGGGCTGCTGCATGTTTTCTTGAAACGTAAACACTGGCAGCAGGCACATCATTGTTAAACTAATTAAAGTTTAAAGAGAGACCTTTATACGTACTAGTCTAGCTAATTTGTTGTCACAGGATCATAATTCATTAAATATATTTTCTATTGTTAGTTAAATCAATAGTGAGCAAAACAGAGCATATGGAATATGTCAGCTGATGAGTCAAGATGGAAGGAAACATCTTTACTGAGTCTTTAAGTTATGCCTTTTTCTACAGTTCCCTTGAAGGTTGCAGTGTAAATAACAATGATGGACTTTGCCTGCAGATATCCTGCTATGCTGAGCTGTGATACTTCCACTGTACAAAACCACTGGAAAACAATGTAAAGCAACTACTGCTTAGTGATAATTCAGGCCTCTGTATTGGAGACAAAATTTGGAGATGTAAATGGAGGACAAATTGATCACATGCCATGAAAGTTATGACAGTTTGATTTCAAATAGATGTGTGAAATGATTCATCCCAGGACACCATACCTGTTTTCGTCTCTGCATGTCTGTCCCATTCCTCTTGCAGGGATGGCTCAGCTGCTCCAGCAGCATCATCCGAACTCCTGCACAATAGTACACAGTATTTAGAGAGAAAACAAGACAGATGCCAGCTGTGCTGCTCCACCCCAGATACTGCTTTGTCAGCACAGGAGCCACCTATGCACTGGCAACAAAAATGTTGAAGACAGAGGCAGGGCAGATGGCTGAAGGCAGAAGCTACAGTGCAGTAGCAGGTGAATCAGAGTTGTCAGGCCAATGTGGCATCCTTGAGCTCTGAATTCAATTCTGGCAGTAGTTTATTTGTTGTCTTATTGGTTGTGTCAGCCTGCTGCATAGGGGAAATGTTTCTTGGTGTGCTACCTCTTCTAATTCCCACCTGGGTACCAGGTGGGCCTTTGCCCTGGGGTTGGAAGAAAATGGAAATGAGTGCAGATTTTTGAAAGTAATTTTTATTCCTACACAAAGTCAAATCCTCATGAAAAGCCATCTTGTAGGTACTAGGTACCAGTACTTCAGAGAGCACTGGTATGACTGGTTTGGAGGAAGCTGAAGCTCCAGAGTTTTCTTGTATTTATATTTCACATCTGGCCAACCTGTTGTCTTTTCCTTGGCATGAATGGTTTTCTGTATTCCTTCAGAGATTCTTGCTTTTGAGTTTGAATGCCTCTCAGTAGCAGGGAAGATGTTGAGAGTTCAGATGCTCTTGGTCCTAGCAGGGGCAGACTCACATTTTCCCTTTGACTGAAGCTGAATGAAGCTAGCAGTAATCTTCTGAAAATTTGTTTGATAGGGGAACTGTCCCTGAGCCATCCTTTCAGAGCATCTAGCTGCCTATCTCACCTCCTTTTCTTATCAAATTAAAACAAGTGGTTCCGTGACTGCAGTGCTAATCAAGATGAGGGTCCTTGTGGATTTGTTCTCAACAACTCATGCTCACTCTCTCTTTTCAATATCCCTGGTTGTCCTTCCTGTGCCCCTTCTGCCACTGTTACTGCAATCAGTGCTTTAGGTCCTCCCAGCATATTCTAAATGTCCTTTGTTTATTTTCTCCCCTCCCATGGTCTTAAGCAATCTCTCCCATCCAGTCTTTACACTGCCTGCATTTCTATCCCATATTTCCTTCCACCCCTTGGGACTGTGCATGATTTGACAGCTCCAGTAGCTGGGCTGCAGCAGTACGAAGGGATTGCCTGCAGGGTGCCACCAAAAAAACTGGTTGCCAAGCAAGACAAATAATTGGGATGCTCTGCCTATACTGTACAGCAGAAGGCTGGAAATGGCCTCTTTCCTTTCCCAAACTTTGTGTTTTCCCAAAGTTGCAAGATTTTAATATGTTTTAAGATTTTAATATGCTTTTTTGTCAGTTTTGGCTGGAGTCACACATGTTCTTCCATGTTTCTCGCAGAAAGGAGGGTAGATAGGCAGCCAAACAGCTTGAGGGTTTAAGGTTCTGGACTCCTTAAGACTTTGGGCTGCATGGGAGCATCACTTCTTTCTCTTATAGGTATTTTGTGTGTCATACTGGTGTTTTGCCAGCATCCAGAAATCCTGATGAAGTCACGGAGACCCAGTGCTCCATGCCTGGGGTATCAAAGAGTTTGTGTTTTTCCTCCTGATCCATCTTTCTGATATTTTTGTGCTGAAACAGCCAAACCATTTGTTTCTATGTGGCAAAAACTTGTGGAAAATGTATAAAATGAAATAATTCATAAGGCCACCAAATAGAGCCTTGTTTTCTCAGTCTGAAGCATGTTTTCTCTGCTCGGTGAATGCCTGAACCTAGATGTTGGCACAAATACATCTAGCCAGTAACTGCTGCTGGTCTGTGCCAAATAATAAAAGTTGTTTAAAGGACTGGCAAGTATTAGAACAAATAAAGCAATGACTTCATTGCATTGCAGTTTAGTTTCTAAAGTATAGTTAGAAATACAACATGCTTATTAACAACCACAACAGCGAGTTCTAAAAGTTGCAATTGAAGAGATTGCTCCTCTTCAGAGATCTTGGAGAGTGTGCTATAACTTGGAAGCTGTCAGTGGAGAGAACCTTTTTTTACTAAAAAAGATGTAAAAGGTATACTAAAGAGAGTGTCTGATTCCTGATAGCTCTGTCAGACCTGCACATGATGGATGTGATTAGTACTGTCAAATATAGACACTGGGTAATGCTCTCTTTAACTAGCAGTGAAGTGTGCCTCACATTAGCATGAATGAGAGCTGTGCTTCTTAAGGGTAGAGGAGCAGAAGATGGCAAAATGGAGACTGTAAATGTGTGTCCAGCAGTAGAAGAACCTTCTCACTGCTTTAAGGCAGCTGAACAATCAAATGCTGTAGGATTGACTGGGCTTATGGCCCAAGGAAGATTGGAGAAAGAAGGAAAAGTGCTCCTATCAGAGGAAGGATAAGATATTGGTAAATTAGTCACCTCATGTTGTAGGAACAGAACAAACAAGGAGACCTGAATGTTAGCTTTTCTTGGAATAAGGAGGGATGAATGCAAATTGCCAATACAGGTTATTATCCAGTTTCACAGTATTTGCTCATTTGCCTGCATTGATGACACCACCTTAGCCAACCAGAGCAATGCCAGCAGACGTCCTGTGTCCCACAGCACCCCAGTGATGCCCTGGGTGCCGGTTTGTCTGTGCTGGAAAGCACCCACAGCATCTCTGCACTATGGGCACAGCTGCTGCTCTGCTGTTGGCACAGGGATTTTGTCTGCCTGGGGGTTCCTGTCTGCCTCTCTGGAAGGGCCAGAGCCCTCTCCCAGGCATGCAGGGTCCCCTACCCTAACTCATGGGTTCTCCTTTAGAGCCACCATTCAACAAAGCTGGAGCTAAAGCAACCATTCAGTTAGAGCAGAGCTTGAGCAGAACTAAACCTGCTGTGCCAGTGCTGTCCTCCCAGTACCTCTTACTTTTCAGATAAAATGGGTTGGGAAATTTGGCTCAAAACATTTTGCATTGAAATTGAAAGTAAACAAACATGGTTTGAGTTTAAAGCTGATGAAATACAAGAAATGTACATTGAAAATCACTTTCCTCATAGACCATGCCACTGAAAAATGAAAGGAAAAATAGAGTAAGTTGTATTTTTTTCACAAAAAAAGCATTTTCTGACAAAACCTCATTCTTTAGAGAAAATCATTTTTCAACCAGAATTTTTAACTAGCTGAAGTTTCAAAATAAAAAAAGGAAAAATACAAAACTTACAGTTGATTGTTTACTGCCCAGTAGCATATACTTCAGATGAAATGTAAAAGCAACCTGCAGCACGTAGGATAGAGGGATGGAACAAAAACCAGAAGAAACTGACAGGCACAGGTTGAAGAATAATTCATCATTCAGCAACATAAGTTGGCAGATTTGTTGTGTAGTTTACCAGTATCCAAAGCCTTTTGTATCTCCATTTTCACCCACAGTCTTTCATTCCAAATATTGCAAATCGGTAGTTTAGAATTATTGCACTATCTATTTTGAAATTATCGTTCCTCATACTTCTGAGAGACTTAAAAGGTCATGGAATGATTTCATGGTCTCCCATGAGTCATGGTAGTTACAGAGGGGTTTTACAAATTCAAATCAATAAGGTTATGTTTCACTATAGAGTGGCAATCAAAAAAGGTTGTTACCCTGAAAAAGAGCACCATTTATTAATAAAGATGTTCCTTGACTCAACAAAACTTCTCTTTCATCTTCTGGAGTTATATTTCAGTTAAGAGCTTCATTAGCTGTTTCAATATTAAAATTATTTTTCATTTGGTTAATATGTAAATGTATATCATTAGCTTGGAGTAAAGGAGAGAAACCTTTTTGCTGGTTCGTCTCCAAAACAGAGACTCCTTTGTACCATCAGCACTAACAGGAGAGGACACATACAATGCAAACTCATAAGCAGAAGATAAAATATACTGTAGCTAGCTGTGTCTTCTCAGAAATCCAGAGCAGTGCAAAAGAATCTCCAGGCAACTATTTTGCTAAAAGAGCAAACCCTGAAGTTGCTTCTGCATGCAAGGATGAAATGTCACATCTGTTGTTCATTGATTAGAAGCCAAGGAAAGATGCAGAGCTCTTTCTTTTTCAATTTCGAGCCTTTCTGTGTAATGGTTGCTCACCTACCACATGAATGGCTTGTATTTTTTAAATTCTTGCAGAGAGTCCTTCATTAATCATCATCTCAATTTGGAAAAAAAAGATGCAAGGAGAAAAGAGAAGGAGAAGGAGGAGAAAAGGTTGCAAAGGGCTAGTATGGAACTAAGAACGCCAAACCAGCTTAATCTCTCAAAAAGGAAATCATAAAAAAAAAAAAAGTTATATATTTAATTCATGCTAGCAGGTGGAAGAAATAGGTGAGCAAAAGGTTGCTATATGTTCAATACAGCCAAGCAGGAAAGCTGGGATTTCTTTAAAAACCCACAGCTGATTTAGGAATAGCAACCTGCTTAAGAAGTTTAAACCCTAGGAAACATGAGGTTTTGAGAGATTAGCAACAGGTGGAGAAAAATGAAGCCAGGAAAAATACTCGACAAAATTCTAGTGGTGAGTTTTGGAGAAAAAGTACAAATAATTACAAATGATGTGAAAGGAAACAGAAACTGAAAATAAATGTTCACACACATAACTTCTATTCCATGGAAGAGAAAATTGTGCTTTTTCACTATGAGCTTCTTGTACCAGCAGCTTTAGCAGACACACTGTGTAACTGCTGTCACAAGTGGAGCCCCAACTCTCATGCTGCACACATCTGTGACCTACTGATGGTTCAGGGAGTACATTCCTTGGAAGGACAGCAGCTCATAAGGAGGCGGATTGTTTTCCAGATGTTTTAAACGTTTCCAAAGAAAGTCAACAAAAACATAAAGTAAGAACAACTGAATCAGTTGTCCTGTCATAGATGTTCCTAGAAATCTCTCTCTGGAGCTGAAATGAAAACTTGGAAGAGTTATTCTGGCCAAGTTAGCTGAAAGCTAACAGAGCTTCCAAAGTTTGTTTATTCCACAATGATTGTGCAAAAGAAAAGTGAGTGCTTCCCTGTGGTTGGTAGTCTGAGCTAAAATGCATGTACAATGGGGAAACAAATCCCTAGTGGGGAAATTATTTCTGGGGACAACTGGATATTTCAGCTGTTTTCCAACAGGGTCCTCAAAAAAAAAAAAAAAAAAAAAGAAAAAACCCCCACATCTGTGCAATTTTAATGCACCATTTAGAAGGCCTCAGTTTACCACATTATTCAGAAAATGCTTTTTAAAAACTCTAATATTTCCCACAAATACATAATAAATCACAATAAACCATGGAGGAGAAAAATAATAGAAAAATGTTGCAATCAGAGGCTCTGGTAAGCTCCTGGAATGGATTCAAATTAGGAGTTTGAAATGCAGAAGACAAAAATATGAGTTCAAGGTTAAAGAAATAACCAATCTAGGAAAATGTAGCAGGGGAAAAAATAAAAAAAAAGCTTGGAAGAGGATGCAAATAGGTCTGATTACTAATATATCCTTATACATACATTAAAAAAATACAGAAACTAAAAGAAAAGGCAATTTTTTGGGGAAAGTTTATATTCAAACACCTTTAAACCATTTAAACTGCTGTCTGAAGGTCTTTAGTGTGTAAAAATGCATAATGGGCATGGACTGGTAATCACAACAGGGACTTGCTGAATCTCAAACAGTTGATAAAGAAGGAACCTGTCCTCAGAGTGTATGATAATAAGCACCAAACAAAGCTGGCAGTTGATGCTTCTAAGCAAGGCCTTGGGGCAACACTTTTAACAAGGAATGGTGATCACTGGAGACCCATGGCATATGCTTCTGGATACCTAACTGGAACAGCATGTCAGCATGCACAAAAAGAGTCGGAGGCTCTGTCTTGTAGTCTATGCATGCAAAAAACCTCCATTTTTTCCACAATTTTTTTAATATGGGTTACCAGCGCTAGCAGGAACTGATAACAAGGCATTAGTGACAATTGCTGAAAAGGGTTTTGCAGGCAGATCTCTGAGATTGCAAATATGATATGATTTACAACTCAAATATACAGCGCAGTCATACACGGAGCAGGCATTCTGTCCAGAGCTTTCAACAGAACTGAACTTGTACAGAAACGGAGTCTTATGTGCCTGCAAAAATTGTTTGGAATTTTTTTTCTTTTCAAACTGGAAGTCACTGTGGAAGACTAACACTGACAGGAAGATCTGTCACTGCAGAAAGCCAAAATGTTAGATCAAACATTGCAGAAGGTAATATAAGCTATCAGTCTCATTAACTGGACAGCACTTACTGGTCCTTAAAGAATTTAGAAAGATGATTTTATACAATATGGAGTATATTTTCTGAGCACTACTCCACTGCTGATAAACAGAATGCATGCCTGATACCAGTGTATGCAGAAAATGCAAAATGTTTTATATTACATTTATAAATATTAACTATGGTCAGTGTTGCTGAAATAGCCAAAGAATGAAAAGGAAAACAGTTACTTTCAGAAACATCGGTAAATTAAAAAGAACCAGTAATTCTTGAAACTTAAGATTCATTCTCCACAGCTGAAAGAAATTTATATCTGCTGTAAAAAATATTCACATTCTTTTCAGAAATAACGTTGCTGCAGAAGTCATCGGTTGAATGTGTGATCTCATGTACAAATCTGGTATTTGTCTGCCATAGCACACATCCCATGTGTCAGATAATGACCCATGATTCAATTATTAGGAATTTAAATATTTTCTAACAGAGTTTTAAACACATTACTTCTCATTCAGGTTATTCACAGCCTGATAGTGTGGGAAGACCTCTTACACAATCTGCTAAGTTCCACTCATGTCCCATTTAAGAATTATTTAATTCCAGAGCAGTACTGTGGATACTGAAACATGTTCAGCCCCAAACTTAGATTAAGACTATCCAGTGGTGTAGTCAATGATGGTAAAGTGAGGGATGTCTAACTGCTATGAAAAAATAAACAGAGAATGCACTGTATTAATGAATGGCAGGAATAAAATCTTGGCAAACCAAGTTGGCTAGCCTGTATTTGAAGGTAATATATGTAATATCACAAAAGACTGCTTTTGTGAGGACTTGCTCTTCTCTCTGATGAGCAAGCACTGACCTGTTGGACAAAGAAGAGGCAGGCACTTCTTCTTCCCTTAGTGGGAAGAGATGGACACCAAATCTTAAAAGCAAGTAAAAAGGAGCCCAAGAGCCAGATAATATTATTGGACTGGACACAACAGAAACATAGGGAGTAAAGAACCATGTAAATGTCTCAAAGAATCGTCAGCTAAAGGATGCCAGCTCAGATACTGATTTATACCTGTTGGATGTATGTTTTGTACTTTAAGTAGTCTTTTTGTTGTTTTGTTTTTTTTATTCCTTTGGAAATGAGAAAAAAATGAAAGCAACTTACCCTTGATGAGTTTGGAGTGTAACATTCTTTGATTAAGAATGGAGGTTTTTACCTGCCTATAAACTTGAGAGAGAAAGTGAAAGATACAGACACAGACCCATTTTAATAGTCTTGGAAAAGACCAATCATAATATAAGCTCTGACTGAATGGCTATTCATGTACTGCTATAATTATGACTGTAAATTTGCAATGAGATTATTAATAGTTTAACTATTAACTTTAATTATATGTTTATAACTTTAATTATATGTTTTTTGGGTTTACATTGAGCAGAGGGATATCAAAACCACAGTGATCTTCTTGGTGGTAGAAGATGAAAAATCTGCCCTGCACTTCAGCTGATATGTGATCAGGAAATCTGGAGTGAGCAGATTTGCATAAACTGACTCCACGCACTGAGAGAAGAGGGTGGGCAGAACAAAGAGCTCAAAATCTATTTCATGAAAGGGTAATTTTGGGGGAAACTTTGAGGGAAATTGTGGGGATTTTACTGCCAATCTGTGCTGGGCTTAAATGCAGCAAAGTTCCAGGTCCTTGAGAAGTGGCAAGGACGTGACTAAAAGCAAGTCAGGTGGCCCTTTGTGTTTTGGAGCAACTGTTGTGAGGTTGGAAGGCATTAGTAATCTGTAGCCATAGCTTTCCTTTTATCTTTGGGAAACTTGTAGAAGGCAGCAGTCTGGATGCATCTCTAGAGACAGCTTAACTTTCACAATGAGCAGTTTAACAGAAGTGACAGCTCAGGTAAAATAGTGGGGGAAAATAAACCCAGAAAGGAAAGTGTCTGCATTTTGTGGGTGGAAAAGAGCACAGAATTTTCCTAGTGTCTCTGACTGTCTCTTTTAGCCATGGAACGTCTGTAGTCATTGGTGTTTTGCCTTCAAATCAATGGATTTTGCTCTTTTGTCAGGCAGGTTTTAACCTCCCAATTTTACTGGCATTGCTTCTGATTTACAGAGATGTAGGAAGACAAAGAAGGCACTTTCCTGACTCATTCATGGTTGATAATATAGAAAAGCACTCTATATAATGGCAAACAAACAGAAGAAGAATTTTATTAGCATTGCTTTTTCTTAAAATTACAACAAATAAGAGGAGCCACAGTTTTTCATATAAGTATTGCACTTTTTCTTTTTTTGTTAAGTTGATTTGGATCTTGGGGTGCAATTTGAAATTTCTAATCAGAGAAAGGAAAAATAAGTGAACTTATTATGTGGTGCTTGTTGGAGCTAAGCAAACTTTTCCTATGAAGATGACATAGCAGTGCTGGGAAGGATTCAGTAACTCAACAAAAATCCCAGTCTCTTGGGCACAGATCTTTGTGTATGAGCCATTTAGTGTGTGTGTGTGTGTGTGTGTGTGCATATACACATATGTAGATACCTGTCTGTGTACCTATTTATTTTGTTTTACCTGTATTGCTCTTCTGGTTTGCATAATTAAATGGAAGTAGGACACTCAATATGGTATTTCCTGATAGCACCTACAAACAATGGTGGGCAAACTTCAAGGCTGCTGTTTTGCAAAGGATGACTTAATTTCCATTTCTTTCTGCCATAGTTTTAAGTTTATTCATGTGTTTTAATGACATCCTACACTTTAAAAATAATTTAACCTACATAAGATACTAGATTAACCCTCTGTGCTTGCAGTCATGCTGCTTTCACCAAAGTGGACCCCCTCATCACAGGGGGATGGTTTTCATGCCTTTTTCCAAGAGAAGGAAGTGAACACATCTATTCTTCATACCAAAAAATAAATAATATTTCTTTCTCCAGTACTGGGATCTCTGAAAAGCAGCTCTCACTGTGGCAAATAGTGTAGCCATAAAATGGTTCCTTGTCTCTTCATTTTTGTGTCCAATTAAAATACAAAGGTACCAGAAAGCAAAGAGAAGGTGGCATCACATACCTCCACTCCCTTTTCTTCTGAATGTGACAAATTTTGCAACTTTTTTCTACAGCTCAAGATGGAGATATTCCAGCCCTCACTTGAAAATTTTAGAAATCATAATCCAGTGATGGAGGGTAGCAGAGGCACATCTGTGTCCTTGCTGCTATAAGCTACATGAAAGGGCTGTATTTGGCATCTTCGTGCCTACTGTGCTGTACCTTGCTGTAAACAGTAATTTAGGAAGAGCAAAGCAGGAGCATTCCTTGGACTCTTTATGCATGTCTTTCTCCTGTCCACAGAGCAGCTCTCTGCATGCTAACTAACACCACGAAGGAGGAGGGGGCTCTGTAAAGATCATTCTGGTTTCTATTGTTCTCTGTAGTCACAGGAAAATGAACACAGCCTCTCAAAAAGTTCCCTCCCAGGGGAAGATACTCAAGGAGAGAAAATTGCTATGAATTTGCCCTCTACTTCAGACACTTACTTGCTCACACAGTTCTAAAGTTGTCAAATGTATTTATACATATGAAATAGCAAATGTTTGATAGTGCCTTTTGTCCCCTGGGACGAGATCATCTGCATATTGCCGACGGGGCTTTAGGCACTGTGTAAGCAGGAGTGTTACACGACAACAGCAAGCGCATCTATCCTGCCCTGGACACAAGCAGGTTAGTCCACCTAACAGTGACAGGATGGAACTGGACAGAGCTCTGACTTCATGGCCAGCAGCCAAAAAGTTGAACTGCCCCACAGATGTTCTGGTCTGAGGCATTTAGGGAGTCTCAGCACCCTGCTTTGTATTCTGTGACTCCCAGGAAGCTGGCACAATGTCTGTCTTCCTGGGGGAAGTAATGAAAAAAGTCAACTTGGAATTCTGTTTTTAACTGGCTGGAGAAAAGAGACAGTTAATTTTCTGACCATAGTTTTTTTTTGTTTGTTTGTTTGTTTTGTTTGTTTTTGTGTTTGTTCGGGTTTTTTTTTCTTCTTTTTTTCCCCCCCTACATCTCTGAAACTGACGTCAGGTACGTAAAAACTGTCTGGGCAAAGAAATGCTACTTAAAATTACAATAAGTGAGGTGGGAGAAAGAGAGAAATTCTGTTCCTAGATATTTGCCAAAAGCTCTGCCCCTTCCTATTTCAATTGTGGCCCAACATTTCTCTCTAAAGCTACAGGCAAGTTCTGTGGGACTCACTAGTCACAATGTGTTTTGTGTCACACCTAGCTGGTAGGTACCCTGACACTATGGGGGATGTAGAGATCTGCCAGAGGCTTCTGGTTCTATTCATGGGCTTGAAGAAAGCAATCCAGCAACAAGAACTGCTCAGGAGATAGCCCTGGCACCAGTCCCTGACATCCTAGGCATGACTACACAGGAACTCTCCTTTTAAATGCATCAGGAAGCTGAGTGCCTCCATATGAAATTAGCGGGACCAGAGACCTGTGCAGATTAAGTCAGAGCAGTTTAGTTAATTTTAGTGTTGCTACCCTAATTTTCAGCAGAAATTTCAGTCTTGAAAGGATTTTTGTCAAAAATAAAATACTCTTTCTGCCTTGGAGAAATTTGAAGGAAATAAAGAGAAAAGAGTGGATTATAGGATTCTATACAGGATGAATTTGCACCCAGCAAAAAATGAAAACCCAGGAGTCTGCAATAAAGCAAACACCTGCCTAACAAAAGTGTGCTGAAGGAGGTTATATTAGACAGCATCAAGCACATCAGTGAAGCCCCAAAAGAGTAGAAGCAAAAACCTCAGTTGTAACTGGCAGAAAATAAAAGGTTGTTAACCACATGGAGATCTGTCTTTGGACACTGCCAAATTGAAAACTGAACGGAACATAATTTTCAAGATTATAACTGGAGAGATGATTAGCGGCATGGGGGAAGCTTTTTCAAGGACTTACTAAGGAAATGGGATTGTAATTAGAAAAGGAAATGGAATCAAGAGAAGATTTCTAAAAGGTGAAGAGAAAAGGCTTTTGTAAATAGTAAAAACACATGTTAAGAAGCCAAATTGACAATACAATGTTAGTGTGAGTTGACTTGTAAGTTTTAGCCTGAAAATGATAGAGAAGTGCATTTTCAATCTTATTACTTGAAAATTTATTTTCTCTATCAGAAATGACTTATAAGATTCCACACTTGTCGTGAGAAAATGGAGACAGTCTCTCAGTCCTGGAGAGGCCTGATCTGGCTGGTATTGCAGATGTGCTTATTTCCATGTGTGCATTCCCCCACTGATTTCACTGATTTGCCTATCACCATTGGTAAGACTAGAACACTGAATAAGTACTGGGGTCTCTTTTAAGTCCTGGTTGTTTTGTTCTTTGGGTTTTTTTTTTTCTCCCCATAAAGACAATTTAAAGAGAAAAAAACATATCTTATTAGATATTAGGAAGAAGTTCTTTACTGTGAGGGTGGTGAGGCACTGGCACAAATTGCCTGGAGAAGCTGTGGATGCCCCATGTCTTGAAGTATTCATGTCCAGGTTTGATGGAGCAGTATTAGAAGTTGTTCTTGCCCACATCTGGGAACAAAATGATCTTTAACGTCCCTTCCAACCCAAGCCATTCTATGATTTTAAGATTTAATCAAATGTTTCATATATAGTTCCTTAGACAACAGCCACCCAGAGCACCAGCTCACTCTGGAAGTCTAAATGGAGAGGTAATGAAGAGAGGTAAGTGGAAACCACAGATCCTGAGCAGCCCAAGAGCTGATTTTTGCATGAGACCTCCATCACATGGGTAACACAGGGCCTCTCCTCCATGGCATTTCCTAGCTGAAGGGGAAAGCAGACCATAGAGGACGATGAAGCTAAAATCCCCACTGCCATTTGGGGGGCAACACAGCCCCCAGCCATCTCTGTCTGGTGTGATCCTTGGGTTGTCCCAAGCCTCTTCTAGACCGTAGTAAAGATCAGCAGCTTGGGACATCAAAAGCTGACCCTCACCCGTGTCTGGGTAGTTAGAAGAAAAGAACGAATGGATTTCCATGATTCTGCCCTGGTAAATTTCACTTCTATAACATGGCCTTAGTGGTCCATGGAGTCTGTGTGGATTGCCTGCCCTGAAACAAACCCAGCTTTAGGGATCTACAAGCTGGAGAATTAGTGACTTTACTCCTGAAGAAGTCAGAGTGACTGCAGTCCATGTTCTTCTGAAGGCTGGGATCAGTTCTGGTCATGAGAGTATTTGTTCCAGGGACACCACACAAAAAGCAAGAAGTGAGGGTAGCAAACCCCACTGATAACATCCCAAGAGCATCTCCAGTTCATAATTAGTGAACATCCATGGCCTCATACCAAACTTGGCTCTTCAGGTAATGCTGATGTAATGTTTCTTATCAGAGAGTATGATTCACCCAGGTACATCTTGCAGAATCCTTTTCCCAAACAGCCATAGAAACCTGTTTTTTCACTGCACAATGAAAAGGTGGCAGGAAAGGGGATTTTATGCTTGCTGGGTTCAGCTGACATATTTCCATATCAGCTCACTGCAGATTACTAAGGTACACTTGGGATAAATTAAGTGACTGAAGTGAAGTGTGTAAACCCATCCACAGCAAACACATTGCCTTGTGGGGTATATTTGCAGAGATTATGATTATTGTTTGAGTTTAAAAAAAAAATAAAGGAGTACTTTTCTATGTGCTGTATCCTGCATTTGAGGTGGAGAAAACTTCATAATCCAGTGAGTTGAACTCAAGAGCAAATGTTGGGAGGCTGAGGATCTACATGCCCTTACTGATGGCCTACCTTGGGCATGTCTGGCCATGAATGCTGATCCTGGCTGGCGGTATCAGAGCAGCTCTGAACAGGCTGTGGATCTACATCGTGTGGTGCTGTACCTCGCAGAGATATTAATTGGGTCCTGGAAGCAATATAGGCATGGCAGCATGTTGCTGTGTCAAGCTAATTAGTGGTGCTTCTAACAAGCACAGGTGCAGCAGCAGGTTGACATGGCTCTGGTGCTGCCTGTTCAGAGCTACCCCAGCTGCCTCTGCCCTGAGCTCTGCATGACGGCAGAGCTGTCACCTTTCTCACACCATTAACCTCCCTGGGCAAAAATGAGGTGGATTTGAAGTGAGTGGAAGATTTTGTTATATACATATGTGCAACGCCTTAGATTCTCCATCTGTGAAGCTGGGCATAATAAAATGCATCTGCCTTTGCAAATCACTGAAAATCTACAAATGAAAAGTGCTGCATGTTGTCGGTGTTAGGATCTATTAATTCTTACTCTTCATTATACTCTTTTCCCTGCTTTATAACACATGTGCTGAGACAGAGGTTGTGAATTTAAACCTGACCAAAAAAAAAAAAAAAGAAAAAAGAAAAAAAAAGAAAAATGTTGGAATGGGGAGTAAAAAGCCACTGAGAACTGAACAAAATACGAGCTGAGTTTGTATTATTTATACAGTTTTGTATTCTGCCTACTGTTGAGCACATGAAAGTTGAATATTCCCTGTGCTTTAGAAGAGGGAGAAAGTAACAGCAGAAACTGAAGCAGGATGGTTGGAATCGCAGGTGGGAGAATAATTTATAATGGATAATTTATTCAACAAAATTTTCCTCTTAACTCTTCACAAATTACTCTAAAACAGATTGCTGTTTTCTCAGATTCACTTGTTATGTGAAATTATTTACTGAACAATTCTTTTAAGTTGTTTGTGAATTTAAATTGTAGAAAGTGGGTATGCTTTTGATTTGACAAGAAAGCTCCACAGAGCATGCTTTTGTGAGCTGACTGGAGTGATGCTGCCTTCCCTGGCCTTCATCTGCCTCCACATAGATCCATGAAGGTTTGGATCCTTCTCTAGTGGGACAGCTTCTCAGAAGGGAGCTAAATCAGCATTTCTGGCACCAAGTCCAAATTCCTGACCATTTTGTTTTGTAGCACTTTGCCAATGCAGGGATAAAATACTCCTTCAACATTTCTCAGGAGTGACACAAAAAGCCTCCTTCCTGAAAGGTTGTTTATTTTTCTAGCCATTTCATCTCCTCTGACAGAAGTGTAACCTCCCTTTCCCCAGCCTATGCCTTCTTAATGTCCTTCTCTGCAAAAGCCTTTGCAGCCACAGCCACATCATTCCTGTTCACCTCTGGTCTCCTTCATCCATTCCTTTACTCTTACCGTGAATAATTGGGGAAGTTTCTGAGACTCTTGAGGGCCAGATATTGGTTTGCATTGGGTTTGGGGTGTTTGGACACACTGATCTGATGATTCTGGAGAAAGCATTTGAATAAAAAAGCTTTTCTTCCTCATCAGCTGAGCTAAAGTTGTTCCTTCCCTTATGGCACAATATGAGAGGAAGATGCGGAGGCATTAGCCATGTGGTTAGCCCACATGCCAGGTGGCTATTTTGTCACCATGCCATCAGCACTGGTGTCCTCTTTCCCTAAAAACAAGAGTAGGTATGCCTGTGCTGGCCTGTGAGTGAACCCAATTTTCAGCAGTTGTGAGGAGGGGTAGAAAGGTTTTCCTGTGTATGAGCCAGTAATGATCCATCTGCAGAATGTGCCACTTGCTTTTCTTTGCGTGGGATGGTAAGAGATCAATTAGAGCAAGAAAGTTCACAGCCCACTTAAGAAGCAATATTCCCCTTTTATCTCATTTCCTTCTCAGGTTTCTACCCTTTTACAGCTGTGTGGCTGGTGTGCTAAATGCTAATGTGAAAGTACTCTATACAGTGCCAAGCAGACATTCTTGTGGTAATGAATTCTCCCTTCTCACATTTGTCTCTTTCTTTCTCACCTCCCTAGCCGGCTGATCTGATAGTCCCTTGGTATTTAGGGACAAACCTTGAGGTGCCTGGCCAGCCGCCCATTCCTGCAGACAGCCTGATGCTTGCCTAGTTCAGAGAAGGTTTGCTGCTGCAGTCTCTTTATTTTTCCAGGCAGGCAAGGATTAAATAGTCTTCTTTTTTTTTTTTTTTTTTTTAATCACAAAAAGAGGTAACTGGTATTTGATCACCAGCTTAAATGCCTGAACAGACTTTGCTGGATAAAATATTCAGCAGTTTTTTTGTGGTTTTGTTTTGTCTTTTTTTTTCCTTTCAGTCATTCACATTTGTTTGTGATTTCCCTCTGCCCTTTTAAACTACCTCTTCTTGGTGATTATTGGTCTAATTGTATCTAGTCTATTTAGGTTCTTGTATTAAGCTCATCACTGTGGTGTCTGAACATCAGATCAATGCCATGTAATTACAGTCACACAGAGCACAATCAACAATTATCAGTGATCACTTTTCAGATCTTGCAACAAAGAAATGTTATCTGAGACATTGCTGCAGGATTTCAGATTTCCAAATATTTGCACTTCTAATTAAGCAGATGGAAGGCCTGCTGGTAATGAGAAAACAGGTCTCAGAACTTCTTCCATAGCTAATTTCTGCCCAGACCAAAATAAATTATGCTGCAACAATTCTTTTCCAAGGTAAATAACACAACACGCCACTTGGCAAAATGCCTCCCAACAACAAAAAAACCCAGAGAAGTGTTTAAAGGTATTGCACTCAGTGGGAGATTTTCACACCACAGTAATAAATGCAACACAGCAAAAACCTACAGCTAGCAGAAGGGAATGCCTTCTTATCTAACTGCTCTGGAGGATATTTGCTGATCAATCCTATGAAAGGATGATATGCTTCTCTGTGTGTCCAGGGGATGAAATAACAAGCCTGAAGGCAATAATGCTCTCATATCATGTTTGAGAATTTTACAAATACAGCATGAGGCTCTGTGACTCAGTCTGAATGGAATTTTTCTTACCACATGAATTTTACATGATATTTCGATACTAGCTCTTCTGGGCAGTGTTCCTAACACAGTGCAATGTTAGTTTTAGGTGCTTTTTTATCATATTGGTAAATACCATGCTACATTTTGTGAAATGTGTGAGGAAGGGTAACAAACCTGAAAATTATAAAATTACCAGGATATTTGTTTCATCTCTTTTTTACTTCTGCAAAGTTTCAAATGCTTTTTGTTTGCAAGGAAGAAATAAAAAGCAGCAAAGAAAACAGAGTTTAGTACAATCTTCACATGTGTGTTTTGCTTTTTTTTTTTTTCTTCCCATGGTCTCTCCTTAGACTTTAAATTCTGCTTCTTGTTAAAGAAATGTCCTTATGTTCCATATTAATTAAAAAGCAAAATTAAATAGATAGGTAGGGTTTTTTTGTTTTTTGTTTTTTGGCAACAACCACACAAAAATTCCATGTCTTTTTGTTATTCCCAAATCTCTAAAAGCAACAATTCTTGTCATTATCAAATTTCCATACAGAAAACTGGTAGGCATGTGGGGGTGTAATAGCACAATCTGATATTCTTGTAATAGCAGTTTTCTATAAATAGTGTAATCTGTTATTTATCATTGGAACTATTCATTAAAATAATAAAAAAAAATATATATGTATATACAGTATGGGCATCTGTTACTAGATTTTTAGTTGACTGACAGTTTTTAATCCATTTAGCCAGTGCTAAGTGGAACTTGCTGGAATATAAGCCTTTTCAAGAAGTCTTTCCAGCTTATTCCTGATGTGTGCTTATGCCCTCTCTCATGATCTTTGGAAATTTATTTGTTTTTTAAAGATTGACTCCTGGAGTCAGGTGAGTACCTGAAAATTGAAGCTTCTATTAAAAAAAAAAAGGTTTTCATTGTATAGAGGAAAGCTGAAAATTAGACTCTTTTAGGGTTCAAAAGGAGTGTAAGCAGAATACAAAAAAAAAAAAAATTAAATTAAGGCATATTTTTAAGCTATTCCCAAGGCTTTAGGAGGTCAGACCAAAGGGTTTTTACTATTTGGATTTTGTAACCATTCTAATAATATACTATTTTTTAAATCTGTAGTACTATTGAAATCTTACTGACCAGTGCTGTAGGATTACATATTAGTAGTTCTTTACCACAGGATCTACCACACTTCACCTGTTTATCACATTGTTATTTTAAGCATAAAGCATCCACCCTTGGCAACGAAGTACTGAAGGTCAATGTGCATACACTACCTAGGTGATTGCATTTGACTTTTACCTCCACATCTTAAAACCCAATATTAATATTTTGTTTCAAATCTCTACTGCTACTGTCTCAAAAAAATAGCCACTCTCTCAGCTGTGGAGCACCGCTTGCATGGTAGCCAAAACTAGGTGAAAACTGACAAAGCATTACAGACCATTTTTATATCCTGAAATTACTTGTATTGATAATTTTACGGTTTCCACTCCAAATTTGTCCTTTTAGTTTTTTCAAAGACAGTTTTGAAAAGTGCTTTACTGCTGGTATTCACTGGTGTGAATTTCCAGACAAAGTGGGAAAGACTTTTTCCTGCAGTGTCTATCTTGCTCATGTATGGGAGTTTGATCACTTTCTGTTTACAGCATTTGTTTTCTTTTCTACTTGATGCACATCTTCTGTGTAATAAATAACATAATTCCAGCTCCTATGGCTTCAGATGGTACAGTGCCCTCTGCTCGAACTCTTTGGAGAGGGAAATACTCCAGCTTACTGTCAGAGTTTCATTTGCAAGCTTTACTTTACCTTAGCCTTATTTTAAAAATTTCAAAGCTTTGCCTCCACAAATCAGGTTAAACTGTACATTACAAGGGAACTGCTTGACCTTGAAGCAATCCTTTTTGAGGCAGAGGTGAGGAAGGGGTTGGCAGGCAGGATTTATTGTGCTCTGAGGAATGCAAGAGGGAGCACATGAACATAAATATACAGAGAAACAGGAGCAGGAATCGCAGATGGATCTGGCAGATAAGACTTGGGCCTGTATCTGTAAGTAGGTCGAAAGTGTGATGGTATCTTCTCCAATGGAAATACAATTCAAAGTCTTGTTTGGATGGTATATGATGCCAGACAAGCTTCCTTGGACAGATAAAACATTATCACCACTATTCTGGTAAGGCTGCAAAGTAAGTAGGATACTCAACATAAATTACACACTTGAGAGGTTTGGGGCAAAATGCGTAAGGTAACTGGAAATATTGCACAGGAAACACTGAACAGTGCCAAAGCTGGAGGGGGCTGTGGAATAAAGGACTTGAAGGGCTGCTCACTGGTGCCTAAGGCAGCTAAATGAGGCTGGTAGCAGGGTTTGGTGCCCACTTAAGAACTTCTGGATGTCACACATCTGGGCCGACCATCCTGGTTCTCATTCCTCAAAGCAAGAGGAAGAAATGACAAGCAGAAAGGGCTGGATGTTTTTAGCTGGTAGTTCAACGCCAAGGAAACAAAGCAGAGGTCACAGTGCCCTATGTCTGTAAAAACAAGGAGGACCCTCCCCATTAAAATTGAGTGGGAGATGTGCTTGTGCCCATTTAGGGAAATGATTTTTGTTTGATGGACATGATTTTCCAATGCATTCACTGGACTGATGAGCTGGCATTGTTGTGATCAACTTTTTCAATGCTCTAGTACTTTCTTGCTGGGATTAAAGCAGTGGAAGTCAGACTGCTTTTTATTTTTTTTTCCCTCCCAGTAAGACCTTGCTTTTTGGTAAGTTCTTGCAAGGGAGAAGCCCCAAACAACCCTCCCCACTTCCATCCTTATTGTACCCCTGCGTGCTGGGAGCCCACCTCTGCTTTCTGCAACTCTGATCCCTCTTTGCTCTACAGCTCTCCGTCATACTTCTTTCAAGGTCTTTGGGGCTTCAGCTGCCCCAGAAAGTGGAACAAAAAAGCACACTGAAAACATTGAAAGAGAGGACTGGAGGAGAGAGATGAAAGGAGATGAGTAGGCGTGGGAAAAAGAGACAGAACAAGCACAGCTGTAGAGTCAGAACAGACTACATATTTATTTTCTTTAAAAAGGTAAGTGGTTATGTTTTGAAAAGCTCCTGCTGTTGTTCTTTCCAGAAGTAAAGCCCTTTATTTGAGCTTTATTCATTCTCCTGACTCTTTTTACTTTTCTCTCACTCTCTGTATTAAAGGTTTAGGATGTGACCTTTCAGAACACGGTTGTTGGATTTTTGGGCCCTTGGATGATAGCAGCTCATTATGTACATATTTGCATAATGAGTTAATTAGGCATAATATGTGGTTAAAATTAACTACACTGCACTCTTTTTATAGAAAGTCAGCACAGATTTCTACAAAGTGTCTCCTTAGACACCCTCCTGGGGGCCTGTTAGGATTCCCTGCCCAGTTTCACATGTCACTAACTTCTGGTGATTAATTTGTGAACTCTGACACTTCATCTCTGCAGATTATACATATAAACCCCCCATAGTCTGGAATTTTAGGGTTATGTAACAATCTAGTTTTATATTTATTAAAAAAGAGGGAAAGAAATTCAAGCCCAGATCATTATAATGAAGGATTTGATAATGCAATCAAAATCCATCTGAAATGTACAGAAGTTAAAAAAAAAAAAAAAAAGGAAAATCCACTTTTGTTGTTTTTAATGTTTTCTGTACAACTTCCGTGACGGTCATGTTTCCTCTCCTTCCCATTTGGAGATGCCACTGTGAGTGATACTTAAACTCATGAAGCTGTTTCATATTTTTATGTCCAGTCTATCACCGTAGACCCGTGGTCCTCATGGTGTTCCATGTTGACCCTCCTAGCCCTCCCCAAGCATGGTAAGGTCGATTTCTGGTGACTTGTTCACTGTATGAGACAGGACACAGGCGATTGCTTAATTTTTAATGTTACCTCAACCATTTGAAATTGGCCCTACTTTGATCACAAGACAAGCACAGGCCTCTGGGGGGCCCTTTACACCTCAATTACTCTATAAATCTCTAGTTATTTGTACTGTGGGATGTGTGGTCTGACTGTACTGATGCTGTAGCCATGGCTATCACTGGATGACAGAAAGTAGGCCTCAGACCTGGATTATCTGAGACAGAGCTAAAGCTCCTAATATCACTGTTCCTTGGTTCTCTTAGGTACAGTGAAGGACAATCTAGAACAGCAGATTTTCCTGCCTTTTCAAATGTGCAGGCTTACTCCATGGTTCTAATACAATTATGCAGACATATCCCAACATCTCCCTCATGGCATTGCATTTCCAGTGATCTGTGTGTTGTGGGGCTGCACTCCGTGCACCTGCTATCATATTGTTTGCTCCAGGTGATGTAAGGAGAGCTGCGAGTAAGAGGAAATAACTTCAGATGTGTGTCTTTCCTCTTACTGATCATACACCTTGCCATTTTCCTACCATCCCTTTCTCCTTCAGGCATGTAAAGCTCCTCTGGGAAAGCACTGGCCACTGCCCAAGACAGCATGCTAGAGTAGATGAAGTGACAGCCTAATGCATTTAAACAACATCTAGGTAAGAACTGAATCCAAAGTAGAATTTAGAAAGCAGCCCTAAAGGCACACTCACTGTTTTTTTCTCTATTAAAATCCAGGAAAGGAAAGCCTGCTTTTAGTTAATTCTCAGTCTTCAGAGTTTTGCACTGTAGGAGAAATAAATGGCTGGTAACCAAAGCTGGTATATGCCACTGGGGAGCGACACAAACATAATTCTATATGTTTATTTATACAGCAGCTGCTTTCCATAGGCCACTCTCTGGCCTCAGAAACAAAGATGGATGAATCACATTGTTTCAACACAGTGAAAGAAATATAAATTGGATTGCAGTTTTTCTTCACATAGTTTGTCCCTATAGTTATTAGCCCAAAATCTGGAACATGTGTATATCTCCTGAAAAAGAGACAAACTGCATAGACAAAACCACTGGCCATTGAACAATAACCTGTAGTTGCATAAAAATGAAGTATTTTCCATTCACTTTTGTGTAAACTACATTATGCTAACTTTGCATCACAGCCTCTTTAAACAGAGATTAAAAGGTACGGTCCTTGAGCTGTACGGTTGTTTAGACACCATAGAAAAATTTCACGAGTGGGACAGGAAGAGATAAAATCATTCTGCAAAGGCCATAAGTAAAATCAATGATTTTTATATGTTTGCTGGAGTGTGTGCCAGTGTGTTTTTGCCTGAATTCTGACTGGTGGGTGTGGGGATCAGGAGGTTCTTCCCAAGGAATAGCATGGCTGCTAGGTGAAACAAAGACTTTCCACTTTTCTGTATAAGAAACTCTCCAAAGATGAAAAGGAGATGTAATGGGTTTATAAATTGGGTAATTCCAGAAGAGTATATTTGTGAAGACCATGCCATTGAGTTTCCATGGATAGAAAATCTACTGTTGGCAGAATCAGCAAACAGCTGGAAAATTTCAGAAAAAAAGTTTTTCATTAAAAAGTATAGATCGATTGAGATGGACATCTTTTGTGGAATTATACTTCTTCTGAAAAAACTTCCACCGCATAAGATTTCCAACAACAGAGTGGATTTTTTTTGTCTCTTTTCACACTGGGGTGGCAGAGATAATTTCTTCTGCCATCCTTAGCATACATGATCTTAGGGCTCTCATCTGGTACAGGTTCCTCCTCTGCCTAATTCCATCTCAGCTGTGAACTTTGGATGCTAGTTTCATATGGGAATAAAAGCAGGTCTTGTGCCAGGGCATTTTCATGTTCCACTTCAAAGAAGGGGAAAGAAAGAAGGTGTACAGATCAGTGCTTATGCTGTTAGTAAGGAATTTGAGTCCTTATTCTCCTGTTTCCTAGCTACAACTATTATTATAGAAACCTAGAAGATTTCTGATTTATCTCAGATATTCTCACTGGGCAGGGAAACGACTTTTTTTGTCCATTAACACTTCAGGAAGTTCCAAAGATGTGCTGATTGAACAGGATGTCCCAGTGTCCTTTCCTTTGCCATTGTATAAAAGCATGATTTTATAACTCAAGAAAGCCTATCTGTCCCCTACATAAAAAATAGGAAAGGGAATAATAAGTTACCATGGAATTGGATCCACAAATGCCCTGTTATAGTTATTTGAAACTACTCAAACGATTCTGTGCTTGAGAGAGATGGAGGTGCAGTGTAGTCAACCATATCACAGGGACACAACCCAAAAGAGATGTTTATGAAAGAAAAAACTGCAAGTAAGAAAAACATGTTTTCAGAAATCAACATGAAAACAGAATCTGCTATAATCATCCTGAAAGGGACAGATATTGGCTTTCCACCCTCAGCTTGTCTGGCCTGTTCTGTCTCTGAATGCTGAAGCTCACAATGCTTTTTTCCCCTCCAATTTCAGAAGTGTCAGACAGGAGACACACTGCCAGTGAAAAAACTTATACTGATCTCTTGTTAGCTAACTGCGGTGTTTTGTTTCACAGTTACATGTCTGCACAAGCCGTCATTGTGTCAGTCATAATTACCACCTATTCAGTGGCTCCCTTCAGGTTTCATCACCTTTGCAGTATTAAGCAGCCAGCTGCAGGAAGCAGTCGGCTGCCCTGGAGCAGCAACCGTCAGCCTCTGGATTTCAGGGTATAATTGCTGCCTGAGTGCAAACAACTCCCTCCTTCCCGCATAAAACACCCAATTCACTCCTTTTTCCTTTTTTATTTGGCAGAGATCAGAGCCCCATCAAATGCACTTTTTGCCCAGCATAAGAAGACAGATCCTCTCTTCTGCAGGGACAGCACAGCATGGACAGGATGGGGGATGGTAGCTACATGTCTGTGCCACCATGTGCCACACATGAAAATGTGGCCCAGCACTCCTAATTGGGAAGTGGCTCCAAGTGGCTGTAAACCCCTTTTTCTCTCTACTGTGAAACAATTGAGCTTACTTCTAGCACGGAAGTCTAACTGCAACAACCTTGATGACCCTCAGATGCGGGAGATTACTTTGCTGAGTAAACCTTTGGTGTACCCATGTTTAAACTTACTTTTCAAGAGCTATGCTCTTGTGGAAGGACAGGTAGATAAGTCCTCATCTGGGCCAGCCAGGCAGAAAGAAATGGTAATATGAAACCCTGGAAACTGGGAGGCAGTTTCAGAGCATTCCTGTCAGGCTGCTGCATGGTTTCACATGCCAACTGCCTTTCCTGTCTTGCCATCCTGTTTACCGTGTTTTATAAATTCAGCTTTGGCTGCATGACCCAGACCAGCAGGCCTGCCAACAATCATGTTGCATTTTGTTAACTGCTTATGACTTCTGGACAGTGTGCTGCTGTGATTGTCACACTCTTTCACTTAAACATATGGCATATGGAGACACAAACTACTCCAGCATGCAGCTTTCCATGATAGATTTTTACATATCAATTGCAGATACGATTTGTGGCTGCTG
The DNA here is from genome assembly GCF_023055355.1 of Agelaius tricolor. Taxonomy (NCBI): domain Eukaryota; kingdom Metazoa; phylum Chordata; class Aves; order Passeriformes; family Icteridae; genus Agelaius; species Agelaius tricolor. Next base: position 54,815,826 of record NW_027269261.1, read on the forward strand.
AGATTGCCGTGATCTAATCCTGGAAGCAGAGAAAATCCTCTACTCTGAGAAATACCTGGCATGCTGGGTTTCTTTGGCTCAATTAGGAAAGGCAAAGATGCTGTCATACTTTTCTCAATCCGATAGAAATGCTACCAAACTAGGCTAAGTATGTGTATCATGTTGAAGAGAGAAGAATGACAATAAAACTTGGTGGGAGTAAAAAGTGTTGAGAGGCTAACTGAGGAGAAGAGCTATTTCATTCGTATCAGAAATGAGGAAGAATTTAGGCAGGCAAAAGTTCTGCCTGATTAACATCCCCATGTAGTGAAGTTTATAATATATTTGTCACTACAACATTTACAAGTGGGAAATTTTCTGAGATGCTTCCTGCATCTGAGACTTTCTGAGATAACTTTGAGACCAGGTCACCCTAAAAAAACATAAAGCTGTCAAATATTAAAGCTAATATTCAAATAAGCAAACAGAAAGCATAAACCCCCTCCAAATACCTGCAAACATTCCTCCAAAAATGCACAACCCATCTATGTGCTGCAGGAGATCTCTTAATTTCCTCTCTTCATATAAATTGATTTTTATTTAGTTTTGAGTCTGAATCAAAGAAAAAGATTCTAAGGGATTTTACATGAGTTTCTTGCCACAAAATTCTGAATCGATGATCAGCATAGATCTGGCCTGACAAGAAGGAATAGGATAATGATCACTGTCCCCTTTTTTTGATGAGGCAAAACATAGCTCAAATTTGAGGGAAGGAAAACCTGGAGGAGAAACGGGTTCTAATTTTGTAGAGACATATTGCACTCTTCAAACACACGTATTTTCCACCAGACTTGCTGGATTTGAAAAGATGCAAGAGATACAGCAATAAAACTATCCAGCTTCAGCAATCTCTTTAATGTAGAAGAGTTAATCATGAATCTTCAAGTAGAATATCTGAGCAGCTGTTACACTTCACCAACTGCTGCTTTCACTTGTAATAGTGTTTCATATTGCCAAACTGCATTGTGGTGCATTGGCATGAGGAACATTAAGTTTCAGATCCACTGTAAGCTAGGTCATGGGAAATATCTAAAACTTTTTGGCATTTCAAGCTTTTGAAGTGCTGTGATCCACCAGGATGTGTTGTTATAAAAAAAAGAATTATGTCTATAAGTGGTCACTACTGACACACTTTTCTTCATTTTCCTTGGCCTGTTGATCTACCTTCAGTCCTGAAACTCACTCCTTTCCTCATATTCCTTGCATACTACTGTTGGTTTCTCTCGATTTCTTTTAAAAGTGCATTAAACCAAATATAGTTTAATTTCTGAATGTTATTTTAAAGAACTGTGCCTGTCTAAATTTACCTCTTCACAGTCAGCTTCTCTTCTGCCATCCATCCCATGCAAGTGCAGTGTTATTCTATTGTCCCACTTTGCTCCCAATTTGGAACAAGCTATGAGCTTGTTCATGAGTGTTATTTCTCTTGTGAAGTTAGTGGACTGGAGTGGAAATTGACTCAGTACATTGATAGAAGTGGAATGGACTGGAAAAGAAGAAATTAGTGAACAGCAATTTCTAAGGTGCCCAACTGATCTAACACTTCATAATTGAAAAGCCTTGAGCTACATATGGATCAGAATCCCAGTTGTGAATAAACTGGAATTGCAGAAAAGCTCAAATCAAGACTTTGCTATCTGCTCTTTTCTAGAAATACATCAAATCCACTCAATAAAAGAACAAATGCACATAAACCATCTGTAGCTTCTGTCATGGGACAATAGGAAACTGTAACTGAATGGTTCTAAGGATTCTCTTACCTGGTAGTTAATCAGGAGTACATGAGATATGTACTAAACATTTTATTAAGCATTTTTTATTTTCTTTTACCAAGAGCACTTTTATGAAGTCTAGTCTGGCTCTGTATGAAGAGAAACTGTTTGGAAACAGCTGGTTGTTGATGAGCCAAGCCAAACCTGGACACGGTGTGATGTGACTGTATTTTTGCTGAAAGCTCACCAGGATGCTATGTCAGACAAATGCACTCCTACAGTACAGGTGGCAAGGAAGGCTTGGCCATATGGAGAACCATTGCTGTTGCTGTCACTGCCAAAAGCTGTGCTAGATGCCCCACAAAACAGAAGGAGAATTTACTGCAGTTGAACAGGTTTGTTAACTCTGTTGGTCATAAGAAAGCAGAAAGAGTGATGTTAGCTAAACAGTGGTCAGTATTAAGTGAATAATGCAGTTATGTAGGAAAGGAGCTACAGGAAGGCCTTATCAGTACTGCAGCCAAGATAAAGCAAGTATTTGCCACTCTGTCCCCTCTATCTTCTCTGAGCATGTCAGCAGTGAGATTGTCCCTATTGTCACTCTTACCATGAGTTACGTGATTCTTTCACTTTTGAACTGGACTCTGGCCTGTGATGGCCTCTGTGTCACTCACAGTTACGCAGTAACTGAGTGAATTTGTACCTGCAGACACAGCAATGAAGACAGTGACCTGCCAGCTTTTCAATTCTACCCCCAATCAAAGAGGGATTTATTTCCTGATAGGAGTGTAAAATTTAGACAAGATGGAGTTTAAGGCTTCAGATAGTTGCTGGGCATCATCCTGTCTAAATTTAACCACAGACCAAAGACAGCCCAGATAGGCAGAGACACCTCAGATATCCCGCACACGATACCATTGCACAGCAGTTAACTTTCATCAGACGGAGAAAAACCATTTTTAAACCTTTCAGAACATGTGGAGGAACTTTCCTGCTCAGACAAAGCTGTCTAGGGAGCTGAAGCAAAGTTGGGATAATCCTCCTCAGAGCCCTTGACTCTGCCATTTCCTCATGCCCATGCTGGTGCCCTGAGAGGAGGTGCCTTGCCAGGAGCAGGCAAAAATGCCTCACAGCCTCTCCATGTACCTGTGAGGAGTTTTCAGACTGACAGATGTAACCAGCTTATTGCTTAGGCCCTGACTGAGTGTGTTGGCTTAGCCAAAGTTGGCTGCTGTTCTTCCAGAGAAATGTTTGCCAATGGCTTACTTGCTATGGCATCTCAAGAGGTCATCTAGACTGAACCCACTACACCTAAATTAGCCTTGAAAGGCATTCATGCAGCCTATTCTTAAGTGCCACCAGAAGTAAAAATTTCACATCCCCTTCAGCAATTGATTTCTCTGCTAACCTCTCTCCACTGTTTCCCAAAGGTATTTTAAAGTGCTTAATCTAAATCCTTAAGCCAATAATAGCCACATGGACAGGATCCAAAAATAGCACTGACAATGGGTGTTAACACCAGTTCAGTAACCTTAAGCTCCAGATTGTCTGCATACGTCTATTTGATGGTCACACCAGACTGGGCTGGCACCAAGCGGCAACCTGTAGGCAAAGTTATGCCATGGCTTTCCAGGGGAAGTACAGCTTCCCATCACTCCTATCTAGGTTTGCCTAGAAGTTTGTTGGGTAAGAGCGTGGACAGAAAAACTTATCTCCCTACAGCAATCCACACAGGAAGTTCAGGATTGTGTTGCAGCCTAAGGCAATGATAAAGGGATGTCTTGGGCATGCTCTGAGCCTGCACCAAACAGCAGAAGGAAAAGACCTTTTTTTGCCAGGAAGGCTGGCTGCTTTGAGGATAATAGTCCTGAGGTGGGGATGCTGCTTCTGGTGATTGAATTAATTCCCCTAGAGCTCATTAGTATGTCTCCACAAGGCATTGCATATGACCATATGGATGGAGAGGTTTAGCCATGGCAGTGTTTTCTGAATCAACCAGGACCAGCCCAGTGGTTTAATGTCAGAAAACTAATTTCCTTGCTAGACATAAACACAATCCAAATCTGGTTAGAATTAACTAGGTGAAGTCTGAGCTCTTTTCTTCACCTCCATGGCATTTTTCTGTATTTCCCATAGAACGGCTCAAGTGTGGTTCCTCTCCCAAGCCTTTCTGGGCTGGCAGTCATGCAAGAGACTTTCCAGTGCTTTTCAAGGCTTCCCTCTTCCATCTATTTGGAAATGTAAGGAAAACAGACTGCCTCAAAATAGACTTCTTCTTTCCACTCTGACCAAAACCACTACCTGTTGGGAAGATGGCATTTCCCCCGCCCAGCCTAAGAATGGCTTTTTGCGAAGTCTGCTTTTTCAGTGATTTGGATTCAGCTGGGCTGAAGCACAGCACAGGGACAATATTTAATTCTTCCTTTCTATTTTCTTTAGCTTTGATTCACTGCAATGTAATTTTGGAAGCTTAATCTAGTTTCATCAGCCATGACTGGAGCTAGAAAACAGGGCAAGTTATCAGAAGATACAGAAGGAAGATAACTAAAGGAAATTTCATTTGGCACAAATTATCAGGAAATCCTCCCAAAATCAAGCCGTCAAGGAAATGATGGAAGTACATGATTTCACTAAAAATGAACCCACACGTTTACCACAACATATACAATCATAAATATAAGGCCCCTTTCCATCCTCTGGAAGTCAGTTTGCTTTTTTTCTGGGGGAACTACAAATATTTTAATGTATCCTGGCTCCTGTCCAATCTTCTGCAATTGCTGGCAGCCATGTTCTATCATTCCTGTCATAAGTTTGACTGTCACAGCAATCTGTGCTTTGATTTTTACTATGTCCAGACCCAAACTCAGCTGTCTGGGGCAGTTCAGGTTCTGCACCCAGGTCTAAGTGCAGCAGCTGGAACATCTGCCCCAAACAGGTCTTTATCATTTACTACCTATGCCATGGGAGTCCCTGGCAGCTGCCTCTAGAGGAGGGCTGCACTCCCAAGGAGCAGTTTGTGCTGCCAGCAGCTTCTGCAGCTAAAGCAGAGGCAGCTCATGCCTGGGGACCCAAAGCAGCATCCCTGGGGGAAGTTGGGGTGTAAGGTGGCAATTACCAGTAATAAGTCTGCAACAGGATTGCCTGTGGGCATTGCAAGTGCCTAATGTTTTTCCAGCCCTCAGAGAGCTGAGTGCCCCCAGCCCTCCCCACAGAAGCCAAGGTCACCTTTTAGGTGTTTTGTGGGGATCAGGCCCTACAGGCTCTGGCTCCATCTCCAGTTTGTCTGGAGGTGTATAACTTCTGGCACACTTCAGTGCACCTAATTGTTGTCACTATTAGAGCACAGGGACAAATTGCTGACAAAGAGGGCTGCATAAAAATGCACTTGGGTGCAATAGCTGTGGCAGTATTTCAAACAGCTTCCTATTGTACATCTCCGAGAGAGAGGCAAGCACGTGTGCTTTATAATTGTGCAACCGTATCGCTGAATATGGATAGCACTTACAAGTGCCGTGTAACGTGTTGACAACTCTGCACACATAAATATGTATTGTTTTTCAGGCACAACCCAGGCAAAGGGAAAAACTGAGTTTTTATTTTAGTCTCTTCTGCAATGTCTGAGCTAACTGCTACAAGTTTCCTTTCTAAAGGAAAGTGGGAGTCTTAATGACTTAACAAGCAATTCAAGACAAAGCACCTCAGATCTCTAAGTTCAGCTCTCTAAAAAAATTCTATCTATGGCTCAGATCCTATCAATTATTCCTTTTTATTATCTTTATTATTATTATTTTTAATTTTTTGTACAGCTATTATCTCTTGAACTTCCTAGTTTGTTCTCTACCAGTTTTGGGTGACTTTTCAAAATTCAGATCATTCCACAGCAAAAGGTTTAACCGTCCTTTATACCAAGATTCCACTTTCTTTTTGACATCAAGACTTTTCTCTTTGATAACTTCAAATGTTTCTTCCTCTCTGCAGTGAGTACTTAATTCTCACCAATGGTTTTGCTTTTCTATCAAACATAGCAGTAACACCCTGAATGTTTTTCATCTGCTTTGGCCATTGAGTGCTTTCTTTGCCTTTTTTTTTTAAACTTTCTACTGTATTTATGTAAAAAGCATCACTATTTGTTCAACATTGTTGTGGGGGTTTTTGTTTTCCCTAATTATGTAAAAATACTCTTGCATTTTAAACTCAATTAAAGCTTCCTTTATGTGTTAGCAGAGCTGCACAACAGAGGTTTTCATCCTGTGCACTGCTTTCGCTGACTGTGAAACAAATAAAAGCCAAGCTTTTGCATTTCATAACCTTGAAGTTCTCTGAGTAGTTTCACCTCCAGGGCTGGGTAACTGAATGTTTTCAAGTAGCTTAGAAAAATGGGGGTGGGGGGGGAGGGAAGAGAAGGCAGCAGTAAACAAGAATATGATTTCAGATTTTCATGATTTAGACTAAACTGAATAGCAGCAGCAGCAGCAGCAGAAGTAGAGAGAAAGAGAGACTGTGTATACATGATGGAATGGTTTTATAATTTAAAATACATACTGTATTAGACTTTCAACATAAAAGGGCTAATGTGTTTCTCATAACATCCCACATTTTGTTATTGCTTTTCACCCCATACCAGCACAAATGGTATTTGAGTGCTGACAGGCTGGAGGGAACATGCAGAGACCATGTTATCTTTTGCTGGGGCATAGCTGCAGATGTGGTATGTGGCAACTGTGCTCATAGTTCTCTGCATTGCTACACAGCAGTTTCAGGACAGACCTGGGAGCTTTACTGGAAAAGCAAATGCACTAGAATGGAGGTAGTGACTCATGAGTGGTTATGAGCTGTGCAGCACCGCTAGGATCATGGGGCAGGAAGTATGTTATTGCTCACACTAAATCATCACTGCCCCCTCTACACACCCAGGGCATTTTTATTACCACAAGTGACAAAACCTTCCCTGTTTTCCAAATATTCTGAGTCCTCTAAGTTCATTGACTTTTCTCACTGCCCTGATTAACTCGGTCTATCAGTACCATGTCAAAAAAAGGTCTATCCCAACTAGAATTACCAGTACTGCTTTCTCTACTGGGCAAGTTTACCTTAAGGGCTGTTCCTTCAACAGTTGACCTTGGATGACCTTGGCTAGCTTGTGCTGGGGTAGAATTGCAGAAAAATGCACAGAGGAGTTCAATAAGACACAGCTTTTCAGAAAAAATTGGGACCTATTTACCCCCACTATACAAAAACTCCAGCCCAGACATACAGAAAACCCTTGATTTGATATGAGACACATTTCTGCTTATATAGAAGAAAGGCTGGGGATTAAAAAAAAAAAAAAAATAAAATCAGACTATATTATATAATGAACCCAGGATGTTTTTTAAATATGCCATGTGTTAGGTGTTTCATGGAATGTAGGTATTCCTGGTGGGACAACAGCTGTGAGATACTATTTCCAAGGCTTGAATAAACTCATCACATGCCTGTATTTATTGTCTGTGTTAAACAAAACCTCTTGACACTCATCATTTGATTACAAATCAATTTGATAATGGGTGTCTCCATATATTGAAGTTGGTTGAGTGGGATGCGTATTATTAATCTTGAGTCTACAAAAGGGACATGGTTTTTCCCCTCTTATATTATGTTCCTACAGCATAGTGCAGTTACATGCATGTAATCTGCAAAATATCCATTTGCAAGCAGAAACCTGAAGCTGCACAAGGCCATGGACCTCTATCTACAATTTAAAAAAAAAACTTACTCTTCAAAAAGCTTGAGAAGAAGTGTGGACACTAGTAGGAAAAACAGTTCTTTATCCACTGCCATTTCAGATACACACACTGGAATCCACTGGCCAGTGAAAAGTACTCTGTGTAGTCCAGAGTGCATCCCTTATTTTTCTCTAGCACATTTATGCACATGAACAAGCATGATTACATTCATTTACAGCTCTGGAACAAGAAGGCACTCTGAGGTTTACAAGATTTGCCTCTCCTCTTTTCTTCATGGTTTCAGCATGCCAAGACACTGAGAGACACAAGGAACTGATTTTACAGTTGGAACTTACATGCGAAAATGGTAGGATGGTAGAATGGGCCAATCTCCCTCACCAAAGACATCATACTTGTCTTCCTTTTTTAAGTGCCATTGACCATGACTTGACAGGAGGAAGAATGAGATTTGGGGACCAGTCTTATTTTCACTAATGATCTTGAGACCAAAAGTTAAGGTGTGCTAATGTATTTTGTTGCTGGTATGAGGCTGAGGAGCATTGTGAGCACAGATAAGGTTAGAAGATAGCATAGAAGAAGCTGAAGACTTTGGTGGTCTGGCAGAAAGAAACAGGAAGCCATTTAGAGTGCAAAAAGCAACAGAGTAAAATTTGTCCATAGGAGTTTTTTGGTTATGAATGACATGGGAAGAAAATCCTCTATGCACTAGAGGTCAACTGTGCACAGTTACTATGAGTATGTGAAATGATTTCTGATAAGGAAGTGAAAGGTATCAAACAAATTACATCTGCTTTGCATCAATAGGAATCTAAACCAGAGTTAAAACATACATTTTTTTAGTATGATAGGACTCTCAAAGACCAGTCTGTGGGAAGAACCAAGCTATTTTCTGGATCAATTTGTGAGGTTCTTTACATAATGCCCTCATCCATTACTTCAAGAAATAGGATCAGTGAGGAAAAAGACCCTTTCAACACTTTTTTTCTTTAGTCGTACTACCCTCATCTTTGATCAGAGTTCTTGGCTACATTCCTAATTTGTTGTTTAGCTGGTATGTCCTTTTGAAAAAAATGAATAGAATTTGATTATACCACCTGTGGCAAAACTATTATTTCTGCAGAAGTAGCTGTATACTTTTCACAGCTGGGATGGACTTTGTAATCATTGGCATGGGGTCTAGTTGGAGCCCTGTCACTAGAGACACAATCCTGTGCCATGTGCTTTAGAATGACCCTGCTTAAGCAGGGAGGTTGGGCCAGATGACCCACTGTGGTCCCTTCAAACCCAGCCCATTATGCAATTCTTTGACTCTGTGATTCTGTGACATGGCAGTCTGCTGCCCTGTGTCCAGACCACCCCCATTCCCCAGGCTGCTCTGGCTGGCCCCTGTTCCTTGTGGTGCAGTGGGGCTCTCTCCACTGTCCTGTCCCCAGCCAAGCATAGCCCAGCAGGAAGACTCTTGGCTATGAGAAACTCAGGTTGCTCTGTCATGTCCAGGATGGATTTTCTAACAACATGGGATGAAAGCAAGCCTCAGAGGCAAATGGCAAACACAGTGCTAAATATTCTTCCTGTACTAAACCCAGAGAATCTGCCCTAAAACCAATGTCCAGCACTTATATTCTAAAGAAAGAAGAAGGAAAAGGAAGACCCTATCACTAAGCCATACTTCTATAAAATGCTGTGGTATAGCAGCAATGACCTAAGAATTAAGACAGACTAAATAAATAGCTGTCCTTGAATAGTAGGTATTATGCCTGACATGTTAAATGGAAAGCACAGTGGTACCCCTGTAAAGGTAAGAGTAGGAAGGATGATTATTATCTTCAAGCCATTTAATCTGTACTTAGTGAACAATGATTACAAAGGCTGCCCATTCAGTAATGAGATTCAGACTCCCTTAGTTAATTGATATATTGCATATAACATTGAAAGAGATCTTCAGTTCAATGCCACTTTATACTCTAGTTGTAGCAAGTTAAATAAAGTTTTCTCTGAACATTCATATGCAGAAAAAAATGTTTGAATTTGCTTGTAAATTTTCATTGGTGAGGAAACTGGGCTTGCGGGGTTTGTTGGAAGTGATGGAGTTTTTAAAGACACATGCCTGTTACCCTCTATATCATGACCTACTCTGGTGCTGTGTTCTCAAGGTACTTCCCTGGCAGAAAAAAACCAAACCAACCCAATCTTGACATATTTTAGTTCTAGGAGGAAGTGCATTAGGAAGAATGAATTCTCAGACTTTCTAGGAACACAGAGCATGTAGCAAGAATAAAAAAAATAACCAAAAAAGAGGAAAGACTAACACAAGAGTTTCTTATGTAATCTGTGCTTATTTGCAGGCTGAATATTTATGCTTAGTTTTTCTCTTCCTGCACATGTGAATGATGAATTTAACATGCACCAAAGCAAAGGTGATTGTGAGTACTCCATGCTAATGGCTATTATTCATGTGCAGATGGCAGCTGCAAGATATAGAGGTGATATTAATATTGCCTCACTTTTCCCAACTCCAACTCCAACTCACTTGCACAACTCACTGTGTCTGCAGTACACAAGCTGAAGTTTATCAAATGGTCCTGCACTCTCTGAAGGAAAGCTATGAATTTGCTGGAGTATGAAGGGGTACCAGAGATAGTTTCTTTTGACTGTAAAAGTACAGTCCAATTTAACTAAACAGCTGCATTTTTTTTGAGCTATCTTGTTCTGCTCATCCTGTGCAATAATTGACCAGAGATGCCATTTACCCCAAGCAGGCTGTGTCCTGGGAGCAGCCTAGTCCCAGCAGCTGATGTGACACTGGACACAATGCTGGAGTACCGAGTGCCTAGTCCCACTGCTGTGCCTGTTGTTAGTGTCCTGACAGCACATGGGATGAAAATATTGACACTCTTCCATGGAGCTGGATGGGACCTTCAGCTGTCTGGGAAGCTGGGAAAGAGCCCCATTTATCAAAAAGCAGGCTTGGGATAGACTAGAAAGGAAAGGTGCACAAGTGAGTCTGCTCTCATTTGAAGGTAACTCATGGTACTGCATTCTTGGCCTTCCTTTCTTTTTAGCAAATACCTTTGAAGCTCCCTGGCACCCCTACACATCACTTTTCTGTCCCACACCATCCTCACAATGGGACAGTATCCTACTACTCCCAGGCAATCCACTAGCTTCAGGGATGGAGGCTAGTGTAGGAATATTGCTTTGTTAATATGGTGCTGGAGATGGAAATTCACTTCATCTCATCCCTTCACTTCTCCTCTCTGAAAAACTGCACACTGTAAAAAAATTAAATTAAAAGGAACATGAAGACTGAGAAAAATCAATTACTCCAGATTAGCAAATATTGTTCTAAAGGTACTTAAACCGTAGGTCAGCCTCTTTCAGTGCGTGCTTTCCAAAGCTGTTTTCACTTACGTGTCATGACGAGGAATCTAAAACTGCCACCTTAGCAACAGAAAAGGGTTTAGTGAAGCCACAGTCATCTTTATATTCTTGCTGACAGTGAGTCATTTCATTCAGCCAGATAAAATCCTCAAATTCTGTAAAAGGAACTTTTCTTGTGCTTCAGACAAGGGAGAAAAATGTCAGGATGTTGTAGTTTCAGGGACAAAATTTTAACAGGGTGAGCTGCATCAAATTTGTCTAAAATCCTGCTGTTCTGGTCCTTAGTCCTTTCCAGAAATTAAACCCAAATATAACCTTTCCACCCCTTCCCAGGGTTTAAAATTATTCTGTTAATATTTTTAGCATGAATTTTCAGTTCCTTCCTGTTTCCAGAAAAGCAGGCAGAGTTAATGAATTTCTCCATATCCTGTGGAAAAAGCTGTCAGATATTAAGTCATGTATCTCGTATTGTCTGGAATTTCAGGTGCTCAGTGATCTCACAGCCCCATGTGCTAAATGTATGAAGACACAACAGAGACTGCTAAGGAGAGCTCATTTTCTCCACCTCACGAGCTGTGACTTCCTTACTCACAAGATACTATAAAAGGACTTCTAATATAAATAATGCATCATCCTAAACTGAAATATAATCAGCAGAAATTAATTTGAATATTAATGCATGAGACGTGTATGTTCATCTCTATTAGCTGTCTGCAGCTCTCCCATTTTGCTGAGATCTCTGGCCTATACATTCCCTTGCAGCACAGAATGGGAGGGCCATCAGGGGTGTATTGTTGTGGTCACACTAGTCTTAATCACAATACATACACAACCCCTGAGGAGTTATACTGGAGAACATTGAATATGGATACTGTCCTCCATCCCCCTCCTCAGCACCTGCACTGTTTACACACAATTTCTGTCCATGACAAAATCCCTTCCTGGCTGCGGGGATTCACCCAGCTCACCATCACTACAAAAGAAATATGGGGGTCACTTGATGTGATGTTGGCTGAATGAATTATGGGTCCAACTCTGCTTATATGAGTGTCCTTACATCAGAAAAAAACCCCTCCCTGTGCTGCTGAAAGGCAGCTCCTCCTGGGAGCCTGACCTTCATTTTTTTAGAGGACGTTATTCTAGTTGAAGGTGAATTTATATAAAAGCTACAGAGAGAATGCAACAAAAAACCTGAAAATAAAGATCCTGTTTTTAATATGGATGTATGAATATCTCCTCCACAGGTTTTCACAGCAACAGCCTTGAGTGGAAAAATCACCATGCTAGACATTTTGTGTAAACTGCCCAATCTGTTGCTCTCACATTCCTCACACAATCATAAAGCCTATTACCTCCCCAAGGCCATAACTGTGATGCGGCTGGACAGAATATCCTGAACAATGAAAGGAAAACTCTACAATAAAAAACAAAGCTAGCGGTTGGGATTTGTGGCAATATATCTGGGGCAGTCATTCAACCTGTGGTTGTAATTATTCTCTGAAAAAGCAGCAAAAACTCAGTCATTCAGAGGGAAAGTCTTACAGGGCATTGCTATAAAAAGACCCAAACAGTATTGCCTCTGATGCATAAAAATACCTACTTGTACAAAACAACCAGGTTACCCCATCACTCTAGGTTAATTATGTAAAAACAGTTATCACCACTGCTGGCTAAAAGCAGAAATAATACTCAGCTCCTGAAAGAAAAGGATTCACTTTGTTAAGTTTAACATGCTACTCGGAGAGATACTTTCTAATGATGCAGAGTAAGTTGAGAACACAAATCTCACTTAATTTGAGGCTAGAGGTAAACCTAAGCTGGGGTTTACAGCCTGAGTCAATATTCTTCCTCTGTCTTCCCAGTCTTCCTAAATCAGCAAAGACAGGGACCATCAAGAACATATGGGATGCCAACCAGGACATAATCAGCAAAACATGGGACATTCTGAGCACACAAGGCAGATGATCACTCAGAAAGATGTTGATGTCCTTATGCCTATTCAGTTATCTACTTGAATCAAAGGAATGGAGGAGGAGGGGGAATGGGTATTAGTAAGCAGGGAGGGAGTCTAGGCATGATTAACAATAGGTGTGAGACAGGAAGAACTAGATTAAACTGATCCATATGCAAATGATCTGAGTCTGATTGAATCAAACCATGCACAATTTAATGACTATGGTAAGATGCCTTTATCTCTGCTTGGATGTGTTCTGAAAAGGACTGCTCCAAGATAAAACAGTTTAATAAGGAGGTTTTTCATTAAACCTTCGATCTGCATTTGCATTTCTCTCTCTGAGCAACACAGCTTTCCTCAATGTCCATTACTTTTCAAGAGATTAGTGGGTAGGGATTGTTGACACACACCTTAGGGCATTGCATACTTAACATGTGCATGAGTTTTAACTTAGTCCTTCATGACCTGGGTAAAACATCTCAGAATGAAGACTAAGTGGAAAAATCTTACTTTTTTGCTTATCTACCAAGCATTCTTTGTCCTTCTGTTATTTTGAAGTTATGTAAAATCTTTTCAGTATTCATACACTGATACAGAGAGAGAACATATCTTGAGTACTTACAGCTAGAATCAGAATGGCATCACAGCTGCAGCAGGGTGATAACTCCAGCTTCTGTGAAGTTAATCTAATTCTGTGGTATTGTAGCTGAGGTCTAGTCCTCTATTTATAAACTATATGTTGGTTTCTTCCAAGTGGCTGCCTTTGAACATTGAACAAGGTGGCTAGGCACTGCCTCAGCCTCACCTGTTGTATGCTCTGCTTACTGTTACAGGTGCAAGTGAAATAAAATGGAGGCAACCTTCTCCTTCTTGTGCAAGTAAAACGGGGAAATCTCCTGGGCTCTCAGGCTGATCACAGGAATGACAGCTGTACTCAGACTGCAGCAGAAGTGGCATGTAGTAAGTGGCAGCTTACTTGGGCACAGTAAGCAGCCCAAGTTCCTCCAGCTTGAAGAGATCTAACCTGGCTGGAACATTTTTTAGTGACCAAATATGGATACTGTTACCTTCCTCACTCAGGGCAAAGTTTTCCTGTCCAAGTACTGTGTTTTTCTCTATAGCCTGTGTACACACTAACATCTGTGTTCACATACTACATATTGCAGACAGAAAGTGCTTCAATCTCAAAGTGCTGATGCTGCATAGTTACTCTCCAGCTAATACAGACAAATAAATACCAGTGGTCATCCAAATGCCTTCATGAAGAAGTCACTTTTCACAGCACCTATTGTTAGTCTGTGCAATAAGGAACTTCTGAACTAGGCTGGTTTTGTCTACCTACTCAACCTCAGCTTCAACTGATCACCTTCATCCTTATATTATGACCATGAGAAATTTCAATAGAAACAAGGCACTTGAACAAAAAATTTGCCATTTATTTCAACAGAAACAATCACAGGCCTAAATGCCTTGCAGATTGGGAATCCAAATCTCTTATTGCATGTTCCATCATTATTAACATCATTACTTCTTTTCCATCCCTGGGTTGCTTCATGACTTTAGAAATTTCTGGGTTTATATTCCTTTGAATACAATGTATGCTTATGTCATATATTCAAATTACTTTGATTCGAGTTTCACTTCTATATCTTTTAGTTTTCTTGACTCTATGTTGATGCAGTTTTGCTTTTCATCATTAATTCTGGCTCAGCAGATACCAAATCCTTTCTTATCTTAGATCATAAGTTTTCCCTGTATATATAACACTACAGCTATACCATCTTTCCTCACAGACTATGGATCCCACAGCAGTAGGAGGAAGAATCTTGTTAACCCAGTCATAAAACACAGTTGTACCAACAGTTAGAAGAGTCCCACTTCTGTCCTAGCTTACTATTATTTCTTATCATCTAAGGTATCCCAATGCTGATGGTTCAGGGGTGGTCAGGGTAACAGAACAACTCAGTTACTGGTGGCAGAGAACTTACATGCCCGTGTGCCTTGTGAGAAAACGCACTCCCAGGACTTGGTATGAAGGAGGTAGTTTGGAAGCTGGCACACACCTCCTTACCTCTTGGCATGGTCTAATGTGCAACAGAATCATAGAATAATTGAGGTTGGAAGAAACCTATAAGACTGAGTCCAACCATTAGCCCAAGTCCACCACTAAACCATGTTCCTAAGCACCACATCAACATGTCTTTGAAATACCTCCAGGGATGGTGGCTCAACTTACTCTGCTGGACAGCCTGTTCCAATGTTGACAACCCATTTCATGAAGAAACTTTTCCTAATGCCCAATCTAACCCCACCCTGGGACAACTTGAGGCCACTTCCTCTTGTCTTGTCATTTGTGACTTGGGAGAAGAGGCTGGCACCCTTTTTGAAACAACCTCTTTTTAAGTAGTTAAAGAGAGTAATAAGATCTCCCGAAGCCTCCTTTTCTCCAGGCTAAACAACCCAAGGGGGATGGATGCTAAAGAAATACAGGACAAAAATACACTGCTTTTCCCAAAATGCTTATCCTTGAAGTAGAAGTAAATACTGACAGATGAGAGATGCAAAGGGTTAATGGGGGAACATTCACTGAATTTAACTTAAGAGAGCTAACTGTACTGTGTGCTATCTGCCAACGTGCTAATAACAGCTGCATCAATAGACCTTGCTGTCAGGCTCCTGTGGGGGCAGTTCAGAGAATTCCTAATCATCCCTCAAAGGATCTTGTCTGTCTTCATGGATTAAACAGAGAAATCAGATTGCTAATATGGTGAATTGAAGTTGGATGCTTAAAATTAAGTGATGTGAATGTTACTTTTCCCCCACTCCCACTTCCCATCTTCTACCTGATGATGGATACTGGCAACAGTGTCAAAGGGCTGCTAAGCTTCATTTGAAGGGAAGCATTTTTAAGGTCAGATTTGAAGACAGAGAAGAATGCAATTTTGTGACTGTGGCAGGGAGTTTAAGTGAAATCACAGAGATGGGTGTTGAGAAGTGTAGTGAGTGGCTGATGGAGGCTGGCACCACCACAGCTCTCCAAGGCATGATATGGAGTGGCCGCACATTTTTAGGCCCACATCTCAGGCACAGTTCCAACCCCCCTTTGATTAGGTGCTGTCAGATATCTCTCAGAAGTCTCTGCTCTTCTTGGGCTCAATCTGGATTGGTATTAAAACATGAGTTCATACTGGGATCCTTTCTCAGGTGCCTGTTACAAAGAACAAATTCATCATCTTGCAGTGAACTGCTTGGGGTAAGATTCTGACCACTCTGTAAGTCTAGTTCACCTTTGGTTTCAGTGACCTCAAGACCCATTGATTCAGTTCTTAACATTTTCATCTTCTTATGTAGGTGGGCATCCCTGTTCCAGTGGTGGTCTGGCCCTTCCCTTCCCTTCCCTTCCCTTCCCTTCCCTTCCCTTCCCTTCCCTTCCCTTCCCTTCCCTTCCCTTCCCTTCCCTTCCCTTCCCTTCCCTTCCCTTCCCTTCCCTTCCCTCACAGATGGGAAGGATAAGTCTGTCTGATTTCAGATTTCTAGCATCTGTTGAACATGACAGTCATCTTGCAGTCATCTCAGTTGTCCAGTTTCTATTTTCCCGTTATAATCAGAGGAGCTGCCATTGACAATCACTCCAGACCTGTTGTGAATATTTAAAACCTTTATAACTTTTTGAGTGTCAGTTGTGGAATAGGTCTGATGACTGTGATCTAGGATGAGTAAGGACTTTTTGGACTCCTCCCATTAATTCATGGTGGGAAGCAAAGCTGTCAAAACCATCTGCTATTAATGCCAGCAGAGTGTGTGCTTCTGCTTTATTTGTGTAATTTTATTCTGACACCTTAGTCCCATGTCATTTGTACTTTTGCCCCTAGGATCAACACTGGATTCTGTATTGAGAGTTGAGAGCAGGTATTTATTGTAGCCTTTGAGCCATACCTAAATGATGTTTGATCTCATTGCCATTATCATAGCATAGCTCTCTCTTTCTTCTTCCCAATTCTCTTTCATTCATAAGGCTGAAAGACGTTTTAATCTTTATGCAATTTCCTCTTCAAGGTCTAAATCACCTTGATATTTGGAAACATTGATTCTGTCTTTCCCTTCTTAATTGCTCAATCTTAGAGAATTTCCTGAATAATAAAAATTATGTCCATATATGCAAACATGGTCATAAGGTATCTTTTGGCACATTTTCTCTATTTATTATATCTAATTTATACAGGATTTGTATTAGTCCAAATGTGTTCTTTAGCAGGTCCTATCCAATTTCTGTTTAAGTCCATGGCACTTTCATGATAGATCTTAATGGTCATGGGATTTAGCCCAAAGCCTGGTGTATTTAAGTCAGTTTTAATCTGAAGGGCCTGTAATAAAACCAATGACTTTGATCTTCTTTTCTGGGAGTTCAACTGAATCAGAGACTTTAATTTTTCTTTTTTAACCTCAAGTAACTGCATGTTATCTGGGTGACTGTGAGGACAGTCCTCTTCTGCACAAGCTGTTCTTCTGGTTTAGAACACTGCGTAGGACTTTGGACTATGAAGGAAACTATTTTCATTACAGGCAAAAGTGGGAATACATTACATAGAAACTTTACTATAAAAAAATATCAATTTATATTAAGGCCTAGTAATAATATGCATGTGTGTATGTATATGTGTGTGTATGTATGTATATTCACACATACATACAGGAGCTGTATTTATGAATGAAGTTCGATGGTTTTTTTTTCTAACAGGACACTAAAGCAGCACTTGCCCTCTTCACCATTACTGGATTCTTTTTTGGGCTGTATTGTGATATCTTTTATAATCTGGGCTTCTCAAATAGCACTTGTGATGAAATTTTTCCCTGATATGCTTTTCTATCCAGTAGGAATTGACTGTATATTACCAAACTGTTACCAAGTAGTAACTTACAGATGCTGTCAAGATTGGCTTGATATGAACTGGTGAGCTAGAGGTGAGGGAATAACTTACTAACCATCCTTTTAAGCCACATTTTACCCAGCACTGACAATTTAAGAGAATTGCCAGAATGCTCATCTATTACAATCACAAATCAGATGCCCAACAACCTTAGTGTTTTAATCTTACTGTGTCTTTGTTTCTCCCCTTGTTTTCTGTTTCCCCTCTGCCCCTAACACATAGGAACACAGAGACTTTCCGCTTTTATAAATACAATAGATGTTGTTGTCAGTTCAGATAAGAGCAAACGCCAGATAGGATAGCAATATTTTCAGTCCTGGCAAATGCAATCATAAGTTCAGTTTATTAATATTGCAACAGTTGCACTAAATGAGATCACTTGGATAACAAAACATTTATCAACAAAACGCTGCCACCTACTGAAGTTTTGCAAACAGCCCAGATGATTGGATAAGATCACAAATTCACTCTGTCACAAGCTTATGGTCTTTGCTGAAATCGTTCTGAGGGAAAAAAAGCAAGAATGATAACCAGCAGAACAAGACAAGACATCTCTTTCATGCAGTCTGTTCAGCAAGTGTAAATCCTGGAGAGCAACCTCCAAAGAGGAAAGGAGATTTGGCTCTTTGTGCTCACTATGCCGTGGAGTTTTCAAGCATTGTGGCTAGGGAACTCATCAAACACTTTGGCTTACAGCCTATTATAAACTTCCAGTTTTCTTGTGCTGATATTCAAAGCTTCTATCCAGGCCCTACTAAACTTGCCCTACTAAACATTACAACTTGCCAGCTTTTTGTTGTGTTGCACCACCCTAGATTAAAAAGGCTTTGTAAATAAATATAAAAGAAATCTTAGTGATTACAACAAATCTTGTGAATTTTCTTTTTCAAGATCTCAACCAACTAAAAATTTTTATTATTTCAGTATGGAACCAGACATGCCATGAAACAAGAAGTCCTGCACACCATACAGGTGTGTCAACCAGCAGATGATTAGACATGCAAGGGCTGATAAGGCTTTGGATAGGAATTGTCCCCACTTGAAACTGCAGACAGCAGTTCTAGACTGCCATAACCTAAAATGGCTTTTAGGTAAGAATGTGGATCTCATTTCCTAGAGTCTTGGGAGAACTGCTTTGTGAATTTAGCTGTTAGTTATTGGTAGAAATATTTAAAAGAAATGCAAACAAAATTATTCATGGTGCAACTATTTTTTTACCTTATGGGTAGAAAGGAGTATTTATGTTAATCAAGTAAAGCAAACTCAAAGAGTCAGGACAGCATAGTTTAGGAATTATAGTCTTAGTGCCTTTACTTCATGCAATGGGTGACCCATCTTACTCTTAAAATAATATTCAGTTTCTGATCTGTACTGATCACAAAATTAATACTTACCCCTGGAACATGGATGCTAAAGTTATAGACAACTTTCAGGGCATGAAATAATGTCTGCTTTTTAAGACGACTACAACAGACCATTTAAACATGAGCATAACTTTAAGCATGGGAGTAATTCCATTGAAATAAACAGGACTACTCAAACATTTCTGATTTTGCATGTGCTTCTGTGCTCTGCTAGCTCAGGGGCTAAGAATGGATATGCTTATTTAAAACAGTGTTTATCTACTAAGCCTATGTTCAGCATTACTGATTCCTTTCCCTTTCATCAGACAGATACAAGGACTTCTCAATTTTTCTAGCCTCCTTCTGGGTCAGTGTCTTGGGGTGACTGTATGATACTGTATCCTCTATAATCTGCATTTTTTTAATCATTTCCTCTTAATTTGTCTCCAAACTGAGACAGTCAGTTTCAAACTTTATTCTGCCTTACAACACATTTGCATTTTATATCTGACATAGAAAACAGCTATAAATCCAAACCCTGAGTCCTGAGGCAGTAAAGTGGATGACTAGATAGGAAACGCTCAGAGGTTAGTCTAGATTAGGGGATGCAATTGATATTAGGCTGGAGCTGGATCTTCCTGACCTAATTTTGGACATTTTTGCACTGGGAAATAGGACCTCCTTTCTTTGCATTTAGCGCTTTGTGACTGCCTTTGGGTTCCCCTTCACAACTTGACTAACCCTGGATTCATTCTCTCTTCCTAATGCAGGAATTGTCCTTACTGCTGTGATGCCAAGACTGTTTCATGCAGGACATGAACACACATACTCACTACTGTTTTGAGATACTCCAGCTAGTGACAAGCCAGACTCAGAATCGTTAACTTGACTCGGCCACTATGTTTAACTCTTTTACAGTAAAACCTACAACATCTTTTAGTCTTCAGAGAGTTTTTAAACATGGATTATGAAGGGTTAGTTATCCTGGTGTACCTGTAATGTGTATCCAGTGCCAGCTCTACCATCTTTCTTGCCGCGTAAGCAGGGCAAAACCTGAAATCCCCACTGTGGGCTACCTGGAACTGGTATTACCAGATATAAGCTCTGACTAGTTTAGGTAGGCTTGGGCTTTAAGCTGTGCTTTGCTGCAGCTGCTCTCCAACACAAAGGAACTTCAAAGGGTTTTGACTCCACTCGGGGACACTGCAGCCAGCACATCTGCTAGCTGTGGAGATGAAAGTGACTGTTTAATACACACCATTGCCCTAACAAATGCGCAGGTGCAATTTCTGGCTGGAGCTCTTCACATTGGCCTGTCTGTATTTAACTTCTTCTATCAGGACTTGTGGTTATTTCTGAGGTCAGAGCTCCTGGCCTGTCGCTCAGCGATGTCATTCCTCTAATAGCAACTAGAGATTGTTTCTTCCATGGGCATCTGCAGACTTTCCACAGTTGTACTGTACCTTGCCCTGCGTCCACATTAGTGAATGGCTGTGAGAAGGCACTCCTATTGTGGAAGTGGCTCAGAGAAGATACATGAGAATACAGTTTCTAAAGACAAGCTATTCATAAAGCCAAGAAAACATTGATTTAGGGCCAAAGTCCCACTGCAGCCCTAAATCAATGCCCTATTGAGGGCATGCTCACTCTGCCCAGGGCAGAGCCATGTCACCTGCTCCCAGGAGCAAGACAGCTGTGTCTGTGGGGCTTTCCAGCCCTCCAGTGAAACACTGCTCATGGCAACTGTGCTCCATCATTAGAGGCTCCAGGGGGATGTACAGGACCATCCTGAGGTATATGTACCCACGAATAGGTCTGGCAGCCTATTTAAAAAAGAGTGTATGCAGCCAGGCTTTCATGCTCAGTGTGGAGCTTGGCATGTTTTGCCCTTACAGATCTATGTGTCCTGTGAGTTGGGATGGGGGGCAGGGAGGAATAATTTTGATAAATCATTTTATTCTCAAGTCTGGAGTGGCATCAAGGTAATGAAATGAGCTCTTACTCTCTGTGGTGAGGGAAGTCTCCAAGCTGTTAGAAGAAGCTGTGGCTCAAACACAATTTTTAACCTTCTTATAATCATTGCTTGGCTTTCTAAACTATTGGTGGGGTGGAAGGAGAGATCTTGTGGAGCTGCCTACTAGGCAGCACTGTCCCATTTGGGTGGTGTCATGATAAATGCCTACACAAGATGCTAGCTCTCAGGTTGGAGAAAATAACTGCATTGGTATTGCTACCATGGCAGATATGATATCCTTGATGTGCATCTTCTGGAAAAATCACTGTTCTCCACCTCTTGCTGCACAAGCACACTAACAAAATTTAACATCAAAAATCCATTAAGATTTTTAGTAGCAAGTCAAGCAGTGTATTTTAGGAGATTTTTCTAATCAACCACAGTGGAAAAAACATTTTACTCCATCCAGATAGAATTTCTGAAGGCACCACATCTAGAGGTTCTCTCTTGCATATGACTTACCTGGATGTCTTACAAGTAAAACTTTTTATGTGTTACATTTTCTAGTTACACCTATTAAAGAAGTTGGTCACTATGTCATTAAATTAGCAATGCTTATGAGTTTGTATTTTTGGTCAATAAATCTCTACCAGTGAATACCAGAGCATGATCTCATTTTTCATGTGGAAGTTTAGAGTGGAGCACACATGCAAATATTGTCTCTTTGTTTAGCATAGGTTATTATCCTGAGCTATTCCAGAGTGGAGGCAGGGCTTGTGCTGGGGAGAGTTAGGCATGAGGAGCTTGGCTGATTGTGGCTGGTAAGAATAGCTCCTGGGTGACTGCTATTTGCCCTCTGAGCAGATTAGCTTTGAAATAAAGAACTACTATTTTCAATTCAGCGTTCTCACAAAACTGACAAATAGGTAAAGTTGTATGAAGGATTTGAAATCCTAGAGCACTGTGACACTGCCATGACAACAGGCATGGCACCCAGCTTCCATGTACCTTGCTAGGGCATTATATCCTACTGGACTCTAAAGTGTGTCTATAAACTGGCTGCAGGAAATATGGCTGTTACAGAGAAAAATCTTCCAAAAAACCCAACTACCTGAGAAACCACCTGAGCTAGCTAGAAGCAAAACAGAATTGACACAAGCAACACTGATACACAAGAAGGTGTGCCTGACAAGAGATGGACTCCTAAGCAGTCCAGACTTGTCACTTTTGTGTACCTCACTGTCAGGAACTTCTACTGGAGGTGACTACATCTTGATAATTGTTTTTTAAAACCCAGACTGATTTTCAAAGAAGCAGATAAATAACACAAACAAGGCAGTTATTGGTGTCTATGGCACTCACTGGACATGTGGGTGTTCAATTCTGCTCACCACTAGCTGTTGTTTTCAGTTCCTGCCACTCTGGGAAGCACCTGTGAAGAACTGTGTCACTGCCTCAGCAAAATGGTGCATGTCTACTGTCAGAAACATGCACATCTATCTTTTAAATTAGGTGGCCATGAAGCAGCAGGTTTGATTCTTAAAAGACTGAGTGGAAAGTCTTCCTTCCTCCTTCCCTCCCTCCCTCCATTTGTTTTAAAGGCATACACAAAACTTCTGGAACTGTCTGCAAATGTGCCAATGCTAACTCAATTTTTTTTTTTTTAATGCAAGAATTTTTTTTAATGCAGATTCTATCACAGAAAAAGGAGATAATCATAATCTGTTATAAATTTTGAGATCATGAATAAACTACACACCGACATGATTTTTTTATTTCTCATATTATTCAGGTTCTTTAAGATGCTTTTAGAATGTGTATAAATTAGCTCCAACTGTAATAACTATAGATACTTTTTAGCTTTCATTGTGTTAATACTTAAAATTTCATTTCATTTACCATTAACGAAATGAACAATATTTGAACACCTTCACTCTCTTTCTTACATTTTCATTTCTTTTTGAAAAACAAACATGGATATAGATAATCAAAAGCCATTACAGGCAAGATGTATACCTCATTTCTGGAATCACATTACACCACTATAAATTAATTCTGCATTTTGCCTAGAAAGAATAAGCAACATTAACCTGGTCCACACAATTGATTCAGTGTCACTCTAATGAAGTCACAGACATCCTTCTGCAGACTGTATCTATTCCTGTTCCTTCAGGTGGTTAATCCATAACAGGTCAAGATCATGACTTGTCAAGAACATATGAAATGTCCTAACTGTGGAGTAAAGTTGTTCCTCTGTGAGTGTAGAGGTCCACATTTGAAAGGAAGCAGTGCTGTGCAATGGGATGAAGAGAGACTAGGGCATAACAAATTTGTGGCTGTGAGGTCCCCCAGCTCTTACAACACTGGGCAGCAGGTGGGGAGGGAGACCTGTTGTGTTGTTTTCCTCAGACAGTGCAGCAGTGCCCACCTTGCAGTGGGGGAGGCAGGGAGCTGGCTGGTAAAGTTTTTAAAGGATTAAATCAGTGCAGCACACCAGGCACGAGGCTGATTTGCACTGGCCATTGCACAGTGTATATGGGGCTGTACCAGTGGTGAAGCCAATCCTTTCAGCTGAATTTCCTGTCTCTTCTCACTACAGATGCTCCAGTTTAACTAAATCAACATTTATATTACTTCAGTGAGGTTTTCTTAATTTACATGGAGCCCAGTGTTCTCCACTTGGCACCACATGAGTTTGTTCCCATTTCATGAAGCCAGCACCTAAATAATCTGTAAGCCAGCATTGTAACTTCCCTGCTCTTTGGCAAGTATTTAAAAGTCACACTACACAGATTTAAGGCTGGTGGATGGTAAAGAGATTAAATTTTCAAGTGCCAACTCATCACTTCAGGTTGACACAATTCCCACTGTGTTGCTGAATTTACTTGAACCATTTATTATGGTGGGGCTAAGGGGAGTCTAAGAAAAATGGTTTCTTTACCAAGATAGCAAATAAGGATATATATGTTTTAAAGTGCAAACTCTTTATTCTGAAAAACTGGACATTGTGCTTTGTGTGATGTATTCCCTGTCTGAAAATTACATAACTATGAATGTAAACTATGTATATGTGTGTGTGTTTGTGGTTTTATTACAGGAAGCTCAGAGTGAGACCTTAGAGAGCTAGACACCCATGGAATCTACTAGGTGGAATTGATGTTTGTGATCTTTCCTATTGATGAGTTAATAAACCACAAGAGTGCCAGGAGCTCATTAAGGTGGCATTCTCAGACTGCATCCCATGAAGACAGTGAGAAAGACTTCTGTAAATGTGCTCCTTTCTTAAAGTAACAGCCCATGGAATGGGACCAGCCTTGTAAAAGCTCAAGTCACTATTTCTGGGGACCACTAGAAGGTTTCAAATTTTTCACACTAGAAGATTAAGGGATAAAAGCCCCAACAACCCAACCCTCCATCCCCTGCCTTCTCTTGCTAACAGGTTACTGCTGGGTCAGGAAGAGATGATTAAAGTTATGGAGGTCCTCTGCTCCCCACTGGAAATACCTCTGCTTAGCCAACGGATGTCACACAGGGCTTTGACTGAGGAAGGCTGCCAGTCAAGTTTGGGTTCATAACTTGCAGATACCAAAGACACATGTGCTAACAGATACTCCAGCCCCTGCTATATCGTTTACAGTATTTGCAAACAATGAAATATAATGCAGGTATATCCTGATCCTTCATTAATCAGGAAAAAACAACATTAGAGGAAGCACTGGGGGCCCAGTTCTGCTTTCCAACATGTACACACCTTAACCTCCATTAATTTCAGATGGAGTCACATGTGTGTATCCTGAGGGGGTGATTGCATCCTACATCAGCTACAAGTGACTGAGAAAGGGAAAATAATGGGCCTGATACTGGTCATTTGGACAATGTGTATTTGATGTGTCAGAGTCGTTCCAACCTTCCAGTTACCAGATGTCCGTAAAAATTCATAGCAGGCTATTAAATTTAGCAGATCCCATCTTAATTAGATTAGCTTCTGCTCAGCATGACAGCTGAGTATTTCACTGATGGAGGATTTATAAAGATTTCTGGTGGGAATTCTTTATGGAAGATGTAGTCTTTTATCCAATGGGATTTACAAATGGAGGGGGGGGGGGGAGGGAGGAGAGAAAGCCCTGATAAGGACACACAAACATTGTCATGGCATGTTAAAACATAAATGGGAGCTTTTATTTTATGGATGTTCTCTTTTTATTTCTCTTTCACAATACGGACAGGCAGCATGAGCATTTTTTGTGTCCTTGCATTATCAGGCCCAGCTAACATAATGGCATACGGGTGGTGGAAAAGTACAAGCAAATTCTTGTTGTCAAATTCCCTCCTAAAACTAGCACCAAAGGAGTACTCAATGTTCAGTTGCCTGTCAGGTCATGAGTTATTTTTTCACCTACATGAAACAGAACTGTACAGTTTGTCTTGGGCTGGTTTTATGTGCTGCAATCCAGCATCTATCCATCCATTGCCCTTCTTTCTTTAAGGTCACTGGGAAAAAAAAAGACAAAAAAAATCAAAACCCAACAACCAACAAACCCACTTCCTTATTAATTCTGCCTCTGTACCAGTTCCAATGATTTTTGGGTTTTCTCTGCACAGGTTTTTATGGAAGATATATACTGTTAATGGTGACACTGGTGTCAGCAACAGAACGTGAGCAGCAGCAATGCCTGCGCTCTATTCCCAGAGTGTAGATAACTTCATAAAGAAAAAAGGTGGGTGGAGGGGAGGGGAGATCTGGATAATTTTTCTTGTCATTTGATTCACCACTGAAAAGGTCACTCCCTGTAAGAAGAGACAGTCTTCTCTCTGAGATGTCTGGGGGAGGAGCAGGAATGGCAGAGCCAAAATGGGGGGGACCCTTGCTACCATGCAGCTTTTGTGAGGTGGCAGAGCAGCCCTTCTGAGCACAAGGGCATGCAACGCCCAGAGTATGCATGCTGGCAGCTGATAAAAACAGAAAGGGTCCATCCCTTGCTCACGCTGCGGGCTGATAGCATTCACATCATACACCGTTTGTTACTAGGCAACTGATTAAATATACGTGCTGGTCCTTCAAGCAGTGCTTGCAATTAATTAACCAAACCATTTTCATTTTGACTGTCTTCCGTCCTCCCCTCCCCACCACCAACCACCTTCCCAAATGCTGACATCTGACAAAAGTGAGAGGGATTTAATGCTCCTCTTGACCTGTGGCGTAATAAAACAGAAATGGGATATTTGCATAGTGGATGTGGTCTACACCTCAGTAGTAGACACCTCTGAGCATCACTGGTGGGTCCAGACAGCAGTGGGCACAAGGAATAGACATTTTGCTTTGCTTTGCTTTGCCAGGGTCAATGTAAATTGAATTGTGAAAACCACAGGGCAGAGCCCAAAAGAAGTTCTGCTGGAAAATCTATTTGAAATGCAGTTGTATTGAAGGATGGAGGTTGGGTCTTCTTTCTAGGTTTTAAAATTGGGATTCCTTATCCCTAAAGTACTCATTCTCAAATTTAAAACCACTATGGAGCACATTTGCATGTGTACATATATATACACAAGTATATATATTGTGATAAATATAAATATTTATACAGCTACTAATGTATGTGAGTGGTGTTAAAGTCCAGATGTCACCAGCTCTAAATGCACACTTATCTGTCATAGCTGTTATGCTGGGACCCCAAAACCAGGCAGTCACTGCACCACTGAGCTCACAGTGCCTAAATTGCAATGACAGGGAAAGTGGAAGAAGGGATCTAGACATCAAAGGTTGTTCAAAGTCAAACAGGGGGTCAGTAGAAGGGCTGGGAATAGAAAATAGCTTTTATTTCTGAGATCATATTTTCTAATAAAAAAGAAAAAAAATCAGTGAGTCATCTCACCCCAAATCCTTCCTCTAATTTTGTAATACAGTTGTCATATTAAACTTGTATGAAATAGACTGGAATTACACATGGAAAATGGGTAACTACAAGGATCCTGGAAGATCTGACTGTTCGTATTACACTTGATCAAATGCAACTGTCAGCTGCTTTGGCAGAGATCACCTTTGATGATTAAAAGGAGAGGACTACATTACAAGAGGGTTTGAGCACGAAACCACTTGCTGCAATCCACAATTAAACAGGAGAGGCTATTGTTCTGTTTCTGACTGGGAACAGAGTTACAAATTTATTGGAGTTCACAGGCTTGCTGCAGAGCTTGTCTTTAACAAAATTGTAGTCCCATTCTGTATCAGAGCTTCCTACCCTGCTCAAAACCTCGAGTGCATTAAAGAAGCAATTTAGGGTTTATTTGAAGGGGGAAAAATAGAATGTCGAGTTGGGTTTCTTTCTTCCTTCCTCCCACTGGCTTTCTGCTGAGGAGGGAGGGATTTGAATCAGCAGATTCTCAATGGCACTGTCGCCTATCAGAGCTGGTATAGATTCAGTAGAAATGGGTAAGAAGCAAATAATGAAGCACAGACTAACTGACAATTTGAGGGGTTTTTTTAACACACTGGCCAGCAGCTGATTTGGTATGAACTATCTGTGGAGTCACGCTGCTTTGTGCTGCTTGTGCCTTTGAGTCAGAACTGGAACAGTACCTCTGAAAAAAGCACTCTTTGGGTTTTTGACTTTTTTGATTGAGTCAAGGCCATTTTCCACTCCTGATGGGACTCAGTTACCTTGGCCTGCTTTGCTTTGACTCTGGCCTGTCATTTTTTTGGGCCTGTACTCCATTTTGAATAAAGAAGAGCTTGTGGCTTTTTCCAGCCTTTTAAGAGCTGGGTAAATCTGCACAGTGGCAAAAGCAGACCCCCTGCTGCCACCCTCTCCCACATGTGCTCACAGCCTATGGTGGCGACAACTGGCACAGGTTGTCCCTTATGAGATAGCAGATTAAGTCCCTCTTTGCCAAAAATGGCTGGTTGCTTTCAGCAGCCCCACTGAGTTATGCACTCCTCCTCTTTAACTTTCACCATGGCTTTGCTGACCTTTGAATGAGAAAAACATTAGTAAAGAGCAATTTAATGCCCTCATAAAGAGTTATATGTTACTAGGCAATAATGGAAGCAAAACCCAACCTGGCCAAAAGATCTCAGCCTCCTCCCACTGCTTTCTTTAATGGTCCTGCTGCATTGTTAATCTACTTTGAGCTTGTCAATGGCTGGAAATCCCACCCAGGTGATGTGAAGATGGTTCACAGTGCCAGTATGGCCCTGCTCCTCAGCCCTGCTAATACACAGGGGTGGAGGGAGAAAGTCAGAGAACACCTGTATTGTTGTGGTGTTTCTGCATGCTTCTCCTTTCCTCTTGTCCTTATAATGATTTATATTTAATTGACTTGTAATTATAACCACTTATTTCTTTTTTTCCCCTTCTAGCTCATCTTGGTTTTTCCATACCCATATATGGTTGGTCACTAGCCTCCAATTTTTTTCCACCACAATGAGCCAATAAATCCTGTGGGGCTGGACAGGAAACCCAGCTTGCCAAGGAGAGACAGGATGAATATCTCCTAGAGACAGCCAGAGGTTTGAGTGTGTATTGTCCATAGAGCATATTTCAAGGAGTGCCCAGGGCAAGCCTGGAAAAGTTTTATGTCTGCAACAGTATTTCTTTCTGGAAAAACAGATTTTTAAAAAAGCCCACTGTGTATTTTTTACTCCTTTTATGTGTGTGGAATTCATGATATACAGAAGTTGGTTCATCTCAAAATTTCAGCTAAGACCTGTTTTTTTATAGGCAGAAGATAATTACATAGAAATGCCTCCTTTAGAAAATGTGCATTTGCTGTGTCCTCCGCTATATGTGTGCATATTCCTCAAGCTGGAAACGACTTCTGGGATCTTACTGCTCCAAACACCTTCATTAAAAACACTGAGCAAGTTTTATTAATACTTTCTTGGGCTTCCAAGCATGTCTAGGCTCATTCATGTTTATGCTTCACTGCAAACACTGGTGAACTCTCTGATCACATGTTCCACCCAGCTGCTTGTTCCTTTAAAGGCAGCAGAGGTCCTGAGACACTGAGATATTGTAGCAAAACTCAGAGGAACTCAGTAAAATAGTGGTAAATGGCACTCTAATGACACAGTGACTCTGCATGTTCTGTATGAAAATACATATTGTGGATCCCCTTTGAAGGAATCCTTTCAGTAGGACTTGTATGGTATTTGTAGTCCAGAAAATTCACTCCCGGTCTAGCAAAAATATTACCTTGCAGTGAGAATATGATGATGTTCAGACACAACACTATCTTACTCTGCACTCAATGACATTGCTTTGCATCTGGGCACAGTGCTGCAAAATCTCCATATTTGAGAAAGCACTGTTTTCAAATAAGAAGAGGTTACCATTGTTGCTGCTAGTGTAAGTTCAAGGGAAACAGAAGCAGAAGCATTGGCACCCTATTATAGCTGACTACATTAATCACTATGTCATTCAAATGAAGCTACTTACTGACATGGGAACTGGTTTGCAAACATCAGGAAAATAACTGGATCTTTGGTCGTCAGTACATGGGCGAATAAAATTCCCAGATATACACAAGTCTGGGAGTACAGCATCACTTAATTGTACCCTCTTGTTTGCACACATACACAGCCACACTCCTAAAGGGTTTGCCAGTGCAGTGTAGTGTTGAATTATACAGGCTAACTCTACAAGCTAGCTCTACAGGAATTAGCTTGGGGACCGGAATAAGCCTAACAGCAGTAGCAGGATACATTAGCTCGCATGGCTGAGTTAGCCTGTCTGGCAACCACTAAGATTAGAAGGCTTCTAGGATTAGGTTGCTGGAGCTAAGTTATGAAAGCTGCCTTGGGTCTTTCAGTGGGTGAATTGTGACCCCCTCCTCCCCCAGCCCCTGTCCAGCAAAGTGCACTTTGCAAGACACAGGCTATACCTACTTGCATTCAAGATCTGGATTCTTAATGGAATGAGCTGGCCCAGCTTCACTGTGGAAGTCAGTGGCATAGCTACACTGATTTACACTGACAGACTCCTGGCTGAGATGTTTCAGTCTGTCAGTTGTACTTACCATGCTCTGCCAATCTGGAGGGGGCTAGTCATAGTCTTATTCCTTTTAATGATGATTCTGCTGCAGTTGTCTTTTTTTGCTTGTTGCAGTTAAGGCCAACAGGCACTATTATGGTCTTCTAGCTTGGTCTTGCAATGATTTTAGCTTTAAGGGATAATTTTGAATAGCACTGCAGAAGCAGAGGCAGCTTCCTTACACAGCCAGACGTCAAGGCTCAATCCCTCAGTCTGCTTCCCCCATGTTTCAACCTGCAGAGTGTTATGCTAATTTTGCTTGCAGCTTCAAGTCAGCTGAATTTCCGGCTGGCTTCAACTTAAGCTGTTTTTATTTCAAATAAGGTAAATTACCCGCTTCAGCCCAGGGCTCAGTTTCCAAGCTTCCGTTCTGCTGGTTTTCAGGCTTCACTTCCAGCAGCTCTGCATAATCCCTGCAGAAGGCATGTCCTCCACTCCTCCTGTGCCAGGGACACGTTGCTTTGCTTGGCTGCTCCCTGAGCTGGAATCCTCCTCTTCCTCCTCCCTCTTCTCTCAGGACTTTTGCTCTGAAATCAACAGAAGTTATTTTTAACCTTTATTTAAGAGACTTCTGCTAAGAGCAGCTTGCCAGTCTCTAGACCCTCTCCCCTGTTTGTCTCCAGACTTTGCAGAAGCTCCCACTGCAGAAATGGAAAGTGTGCTTGACAGTCATCCCTATTACTGGCTACAAAAGTGCAGTACACCTGATGGGACTGAGAGCTGCCTTAGCAGGCCCATAGTAGCTAGCTTGCCTTTCCTGAGGCTTAGAGGGTCTGTAAAAAATTCAGTAGTAACAAGACTGTGAATGGTGTGAAGGTAATCCTAATCTGATACTGTAGCAGAAAGTAAAACCAGGAGCATCTGTGGAGGCAAACTTTGGTGATTTGCCATGGAACCCAACAGTATATCCAGTCAGATTCCACTAGCCATGGGGCCACCATGCACTTCCTAATACATCAGAGGACTGCCATTGCTGCAATTGTGCCTAAAAAGCCCGAGACAGTTTCTCTCTAAGGGGATTACGTTCAAATAAACAATCCAGGTAGGTGAAGGAAAACAAAGTACAGAGAGGGGGTGGTTTACTTGTGGCCACATAGCAGATAAAGGCCGAGATATCAGTCTCCCTCACTACACTGATCCCATTAAGTATCATAGCCCTATGGAGCAGGTTAGTGTATGCTCCTGCTTCAAAAACTTCAGGAAACCAAATATAAACCTAGAAGAAAACTGCATGAGGCATCATATTGTAGCATAAAGGAATAGCATTTCTTTTCTTGCTTTGTGGAGAGCTGACATTTTATGTGCTGTGTGTTGGCATTTCCTGTGATATTGCCACAGGCACAGGACTCAGATGGATTGTTCAGGAGCACATTAAATACTGCTTCATAGATATAACTTTGCACAGGAATCTGTTTTATGCATGTGGGATGGATAGGCAAACCATCATCTGAGACAGATTGTTAGAATCCAAAAAATATTATTGAGGTGCTCTGCAGAAATCTCCCCTCAATAAAGGTAATCCAGCCCCCGTTTCTCTATGATTTACTCAAAAGTATCCTTTTTGGTGCTATTTTATTCTCATTTTACAAGACTTACATTTGTCTTGGTTCACCCTTCATATGTGCAGACAGTTCATTTAGGAACATATGATAATTGCTATTGTGGTGGATTGATCCTGTCCAGCAGCCAAGCTCCCACACAGCTGCTTACTCACCCTTGCCCCCACAGCAGGATAGGGGACAGAAGAGGAAAAATAAAAGTGAGAAGACTTCTTTAATTTGTGAAGGAAGAAGAAAAGCAAAACCACAAGCAGAACAAGCAGTCTCCAACCACTGAACACTTTGGAAGCCAAAAAGTTCCTTGTTCTTTCTCTATCCCTGATTTTATTGCTGGGCATTCCACAATATGGCATGCAGCATCCCTTTAGCCAGTTCAGGTCAGCTGTCATGACTGTGTCCCCTCCCAGTTGCTTGCTCACCTCTTACCTGTTTGCTCCAGGAAGTAGGGACAGAGTGGAAAAAAGAGAAATCTTTGATACTGTGCAGGCACTGTCCAGCAATAAATTAAACATTAGTGTGCTATGAACACTGTTTTAGACACAAAAACAAAGCACAGCACCATCAGGACTGCTATGAAGAAAGTTAACTCCATCCCAGCCAGAATAAGCACAGGTGCCATTTTAGAGATATCCTGCTTCAGAGAAGGCTGCAACTGTCTCTGAATCAATAGAAAGAGGGGATTTTACAGGAAACATAAGATTCATAGGCACTTCCATAGAATGGTCCCTTGGATATGGATTTGTCTCTCTCTCCTTTCACTACCAATGCCAAGCTTTTCATTTCAATACCAAGCTTTTACATAACTGGGGTGAATTGAGATGATCCTTATTCTTCAGTGATCAGCCATGAGAATTTCTCCTGCTCTCTCTCCATCAGTTGTTATGCTATACCTATGTGGTTGTTATCTGTCCCATAACAGGTTTCATGTAGCTTATAATTTTACCTTTAAATACAGTAACTAAAAGCAGTTTTAAATATCCCTTTCTCATATTTCTCCTCAGAACTGGATCCCAGAGGTTAAAAATATACATTTTCTTTTAGTAGTGTGTATTTTTACTCAGTAAGTCTTGTGGATGCTTCTTGGCCCTGGATCCTACCTTCTCAAATGTAGAGTGCAGCTTCTTTGTCTAATGTTAAAAGTGACCAAAAACCTGAGACTGAGCAAAAGCTCTAAACTGTGATAACTGTCACCTCCAAATAAATATTGATTTTTAAGTGTTAATTCTTAATAAAGATAGCTTTCAAAGCCCAATAAACCAAATTACCGTGCAAGAAAATATATTTCATAACTCTAGTTTAAATATGTGCCAAAGCTTCTATAGTGTAACATGGAAAGACAGAGACTCTTGCATGAGGAGTAGAGGCAGAAGAAACCCAGACTTGTCAGACGTTTTGGCAGCTCCTTTTGTTTTTTATACTTTGAGCAGGGTGGGCTGAACCTGAATGTGATGGCCAAGGCAAAAACAGGTCATGCCATCTGCTAATATGAAATCACAGGATTGTAGTCTTTTCTTTATTTGTTTTTTAAAAAACCCTTTTTATAAGTTTTTCAAAAAGACTGATGATTTCTCAACCACCACTGCATGGTCAGGAGTCTGTTTCCTTGAGCTGACTGTACAGGTGACTGATTTATTTGGGGATGTTTAAAAGAAATTCAAAACCTACCCACACATATAAGTAGTTTGTAGTGTTCTCTACAAAGTGTTCTTCTTCTGTGTGTGCTTAATTTCATTCACTACCTCAGTTCTCTTAATTTTTTCATCCTCTGCAATTTCTCATGACACAAACTTTGTCACCTTTGCTCTTCACCATGGCCTTCAAATCATTAATAAATATCCCAGGCACATGTCATATTTTTAATCTTGGGGGCACCCTACGTGGAAGTCCTTCCCATGCTGAGATAGACCATTTGTTCCTCCTCTTTGTTTCCATTCCCTGAGCTGTGGGC
This sequence comes from Agelaius tricolor, assembly GCF_023055355.1. NCBI lineage: Eukaryota > Metazoa > Chordata > Aves > Passeriformes > Icteridae > Agelaius > Agelaius tricolor. Next base: position 54,849,396 of record NW_027269261.1, read on the forward strand.
TTCTTTCTTCCCCCATCCATGCAGGACTTTACCTCTCACCTTGTGGTTACTGAGTTTCCTTTATAGCCTCTTCTCAGGAACTTTGTCAAAAGCCCTTTGAAGGTCTAAATAAAAAACAGACAGTGGTTGTCCTTTATCCACTGTTTTGTTAACTCTTTTAAAGGTCCCGAAGAGGTTTGAGGTTTCTTCTGAGGCAGAGGTCATTCTAGTTTGTCCCTACCATATCACCCTCATCTACTGCTCCTGCTTTATAAGAATGTCTAATGACTCCCCTGCACCAGAAGTGTTGCTTAAGAACAGAAAGCAGAGGGAGATACTTGTCTGTGGAGAGTTTTCCTTACAGCCTTCTAGCTGGTTGGTTTATGCAGCCTTTAAGCCCTGAGGTAAGGAAACAGGAAAACAGATTAATAGACATAGCAATCTCCCCCAAGATACTTCTAGATAAACACAGCCTTGGGCATTTAGAAAGTCAGATTTATTACACCTTAAAAGAGGTTCCTGAAAACCACGGCTGTTTTATTTTAAAGTATGCAGCCAAAGGCGTGCACTTCTTTAATCTCTGCCACTCTTTCCTGATAGACAACCAAAAGCACAGGTCCCAGGGTTTAGAAACAGTTGTGTATAAACTGGAAACAATCTCAGCAAGCCTTTAGAACAATGAAGATCTCTTTGGGGGCACTGAAGTGGATTTGAACTAAAGCCAAAACACATTTCCAGTGCACAAGCTGTACAGAAACAGACACAAATGCACAATTGATATTGGTAGGGTAATATAATTGCCAACATTTTCCTGGAAAAAATGAGAATGCAGACAGTGATGTTTGAAGGTAGGTGGCTTTTTATGCTCAAAAGAGCACTGAAGAGCAAACCCAGGCCTCAGTGTTTGGCTGGCGCTGGAAGTCTGGGATCCCAGCTGTGACCCTTGTTGCCTGAAAAGTGGCACTACCAGTGTACTCACTTCTTATCCCTGGTTGAACATATCCCAAGTATCTGCAATGTACTATTGGTAGGTAGGTTGTATATGCCCATCTCAGTTGCATATGTTACTTTTTGATACTTGTGAAGAGAAGGATTAAACTCAGGTCTCGTTGATGTCATGCTGGTCTGGATTTTTAAAAAATATTGCAATATCTTCAAGAGTGATCTCAGTTCTGAAAGGAACTGCTGGTCCCTCTGGAGATGCTGAGGGCTGCTAGAAAACTATAAACCCAGCACTGTTCATAGTCATAACTGCTAAAATGAGTACCATAGTTCTGGGACTAGAGCATGCTGGGCTGGGTGTTGTACTATTCCCTTGTTTTCAAAATGGTTCCTGCCTCAGATACATCCACCTGCATATGTAAAGGGCACCCACACATGCAGAAGAAATCTGCTGATAATGTTTGTTAGGGATTGGGGTTAGCACTTAATATTTTCTCTTCCCTTCCACTGCATCTTCAGAAGCCTCCCTGGATACTCCTTGTCCCCAGCATTTGGATTTGTCTTTTTCTGCACTGCCTGAAGCACAGTTTGCTCACACTTAGGTGATTTACTAAAGGCTGCATAACTGCTTGGAAATATGCAAGGCTGTTTTTGGCAGTGATGGTGTAGATATTTCAGTGCCCTGCCTCAGATTGATAGTGTTGTGCAGGGAGGAGAAGGCAGCTCTGGAAAACATTTGAGTTCAAAAGGAAGAAGAATCTCTTTAATCATTCAGGCTCTCAGGAAACTCAAGACTCAGTGGGACAGTTTCCTCACAGTTGGGACTGTCCCAGAAAATCAGTGGCATTTGAAAGCAAGATCACAGCCAAGGAAAGTGCTGCAGTGATGGAGAGGGCCCTAGCCAATGTGAGTGAAATGGCTACTGCCTCTGCTGCAGCCAACAACTGGCAGGGAGACTTGGGGTTCACTATTGCAGAGAGAACAGCATATTTAGCAATGTCACCTTTTCTTTTTGAAATATCTGTGAGGGTTTGGATAATATAATCAGCTTTTAAAATGAGTATGGTGTAAGGAACTATCTGAAGTCTCCTCAGATTATATTCAGGGCTTCATCCAGCAATTTCTCATTTTCTTTCTTCTCTTTCTCCACCTCTCTAAATATATATATCCTGACTTCTCCTATGAGATTAATTCAAACAGAGCAACTGCTGGATTAGACCTTAATCCCTTTTCCATCCATTTAAATCATCCTGAACGGCGAGGGATTGGGGTGTGCTCCAGCACTGGCCTAAGATTAATTTTATTCTGGCATCTTGTTGTTTTGCATCTGTTTTCTGGTTTTCTGTCTTTTTTTTTTTTTTTTTTTTTTTTTTTTTTTTTTTTTTTGGCAAATTCTCTGTCTTCAGTATTCGTAACTTGCAATCTTACCAATATGGTCCGGCAATGACATTTGTCTTGAGGGGACCACTTTTCCCTGGTCTTGGTCTGCAACAGCCAGTTGAGTCTTATGAAACATCCCTCTCTCATCCGCCTGGCTCTGCTCTGCAGCTTCACGGGGTGTGAACTTTGAAAGGCTCAGCTCAGATTATCCACATTTATAAATTTATTTTTTTTTTTCAGCAGTACTCCCTCCCCCCAGCCAGTCACTAGCTACCCAAATAGCAGAGGGTGTGCTACTACACAGAAACCTCTTTGATATAGAGTTTCCTCAAGGGAAGCGGCGGTCACATCCCAGCCACCAAACTCCCGTCAATCTGGGAATCAAGTTCAACAGGAAGCACCTCCCTGCACAGCCTGAACTGCGGCGGCGGGGCTCCCTGCAGCCCCGCTCCTGCCTCTGAGCGCTGAGCAGGGGCGGTCCTCGCTCGGGACGGGCGGGAGGCGGCGGTCGGGCGGGGCCGGGGCCGCCGGAGGTGCCCTCAGGGCCGCGCTGCCGGGGAGCGGCCGGGGCAGGGCGGCGGCGGGGCCGGGCCCGCCCGCCCGAACGCGGGGTCGCGACGCCCTCTGGTGGGGGCGGCGCGGCGCGGCCGGGCGGGGAGCGCGCAGCGGGGCCCAGCCCGGGCCGGGCCGCTGCGAGGAGGCCGCGGGCTCAGGCTCTGCTGGAGGCGCTTGTGTCCGTGTGGGCATGGGCAGAGATTCGGGTGCTGACGCGGGCTCGGGTGTGGGTGCCAGTAGGGGTGAGCGAACGCCACTACCTCCCAGCCCAGAGAGCCACCTTGTGTTTTAGCTCTGCGGGTAATCCAGTGTGTCGCTCTTGGCCCCCACAGCCTCTTGAAGCCCCTTGGGTGGAGAGTGGGGACTGCTGTGATTTAAGAGGAAACGACTTGGCCATCCCTGTTGCCGGAGATGTAAAGGGGCCCCGTGGCAGCACCCAGTGAGAGCCCAGGCCCCGGCAGGGGAGCCAGACCGGGCTGATCCCTCAGGAGCGTGAGGTGCACGATACAGGTGCAGCAGGCACTAGAGGTATAATCACTGCCTCAGCAGGGTCTGCCCTGGCCCTCTTGTGCTGCCAGGCTGGAGTATCACGAGGCAGGAGAGGGGATAGAATCATAGACTCATTTAGGTTGGGAAGGACCTTTAAGATCATCAAGTCCAACAATTAACACAGCACTGCAAAGTCCACCACTACATCATGTCTCCAAGTGCCACATCTTCATGTCGTTACAATTCCTCCAGGGATGGGAACTCTACTAGTTTCCTGGGCCTCTTCCAATGCTTGACAACACTTTCAGTGAAGAATTTTCTTCCTAATACTCAATCTAAACCTAGTAATGAATCTAATTATAAACCTAAATATAGATCTAATAGGTACCACCAATAGCCATGTGGCAGCAGCTTCGTGAGACCTTATACCTTCATTTTCTCTTATTTTTTCACTCTTGCCCTGCCTGGCTTTGGTTTGTTTTTGTTTTGCTGCATCCTGCTTTTGTTTTGTTGTGTCCTCCTGAAGATGCCTGCCTATTAAAACCTGAACGGTTTGAAATAATGGTTGAACCAGCTGAAAATTTTAGCTGGTGTAGATGTGCTTCTTGTGTCTTACTGAGCTAGGTTTGCTCACTCTTAGACACAGTTTTGCATCAACTAGATCAGGAGAAACCACCTGTGTCTCACTGTTTGGGATACCTATAATGGATTTCTTTTGGGGGGCTGCAGAAAAAAAGTGATGTGTTGGCCCTTCCACCCATATGTAAGAGGTACTTGTGGATTTTGGAGCTGAAAGCCTTTCTAGCAACAAGCTCCTGAAGTAGGGAGGGTGCTCTTTGCTATCTGGCATCAAACATGTTTTGAAAGTGTTGTTTGCTCATTGTCATTGGTGCCAGCCCAGATCTCTGTTTGCCAGTGCTGGTGGTTTGGCATCACTGATCTAGAGTGAGATCAAACAAGGGGGAATATGGAGCCAGAGTCTCAGTTTATTTACCCTAGTGTGAGTGAATGGAGAAATGCCAGTGTTAAATGTAGGTAAGCAAATACATAATCTGTCACTTAGACTCATTTTGACACTTGGTAAGAATAACTTAGAAAGCATCCTGTTGGACTACAGTAAAAAAGCAAAGACTGTGTATCTACTTTATCCATACGCTTCTTACTAAGGAAGAGGTTTGTAGCCCAGTCCATTAGCAAAACAAAACATGAATGTTGCCTAGCTCCATAGACCTGTTACCCCATGTAACTTGCATATCTATAATTTCCCTTCTGTGGAATGTGTTTATCCCTTCAGCAAGAAGAATAACAACTAGTATATGAAATACTTTAATTCTCTTAAATTGCTTATAAGTGTCAAGTAGAGATTGAAAGTAACCTAAATACCACCTTAAAGTACATTTTAGTACACCAACTGAACCATTGAGCAATAAAGAATAGCCAAAGTCCATACATGTATTTTCAATATTCTTTTATTATGTGTAAGATTTTTTAGTTGTTACATGCTGACAGGATTCTTAGTAGCTTGACACAACTGATATTTTTTTTCCTGGGGAGCGTTTGTAGGGGGTAAGCAAGCAACTCAGTTCATCAGGGAAGCTGGGAGCACTGATCTTTTGTTCCTGATGAGTGTGATCAAGTGATCCTATATTTCACCATTTTTGATTTGTATGTGTAGCTGGGGCTCTGTGTTTCCCAAACCAAAATGAGTAAGGTAATTGAAGTTGTTATGTTCAAATTTCCTTTTTTTTGAAAAAAAAAACCAAAAAACACCATCTTGTATGAAAGAAGTAGTAGAATTAGTTTTAGCTTGTATCTGTAAACCACTCTCTTAGTGTGCATTTGAAGATATGTCCTGTAAGGTCTGCTGCAGGCAACGGACAACTGTGTTTGCAAGTAGGCAAACATTATTTAACCCTCAGATAATACTGTGTTTAAATGATTTGAGTAGTTTGATTATTCATGTTTTTTTCTGCTGAGTTTCACAGCTAGTCTATTGAATGAATTTACTACCAGCTATTGAAACAGTAGCATTTAAGTAAATATCACACTGTATTTTTGCAAGGCTGTTTTCTGTTTCAAAAGTCTAAATATTGAGGCAGAGACTTGATTCAAAATGTCTCATTTTGCTAATCAAGGAAAAGAAATATCTGCTCTCTGTCCGGTATTCTGAGTTTTGGCATTTTCTTGACTAGTCATGCAATGAATTGCTGTGGTCAACAAATAACTCAAATAATAATTTCAAATTAATAACTGAGAAACTCACAACAATGTCTGCAGATTGAAAAAAGGACTTTTTAATAGAGTAAGTTATTCACTGTGAACTATCCATTCAGCCATTACTCTACAGTAACTCTTCTTCATGTGGGGCTTTGGAAAACATTAGCATTTTGCTCCTATCCCTGCAGGATAAATATGGCTTGTTGCATGTCAGACCAGTGGTTAGGTTAGACATCTACAGTGAATGGTTTCCAGGATTTTCCTTCCAGGCCAACAGTTTGTAAACATCTTTCCAAAGTGCTGTGAAAATGGTTCAATTTTCCCTTGGCCTCTGGATAATAAGTGGCAGGAACCCTGTGATTCACTGTGTCTTCTCCAGTTCTTGTGACGGTGATGTCCAGGGTTAGAAGCCAGTTTCTTTTGGATTTCCTTCATGGCTGAAATTTTTTAACAAGAACTTGATTACTACAGTGGAAGTAACTTAGGAGGTAAGTGGCTACTTCTGGCTATTTACTGAGGCAATCAATTGCACTAATAGTGTAGCAGTAATCCCCTGCTGCTACTTTAGGTGTTCTTCCAATTTCAATAGCATTTCCCCCCTGTAGAGTGAAGGATCTTGCAACAAAAGGCATTGCCTGCTCCAGGCATTTTATCAGGCAGTGGTTGGGTGACAATAGCTTTGTTACACTCAGACTCTATGGGATATATACAACCTTCCTCACCTTCAGAGCAGAATCGTAGCTCCCTGCAAATATCCCTGACTCTTTGCTTGGTCTGGGCTGCCCTGTTTGAATATCAGGAGCATGTTGAATACTATTGAGTGAGATTGTGGCAAGTACCTTTGTCCGTTGAAGGTAACAAATTACACTTGAATTTTTGGGAGTGTGGTCAGAGATCACAGGCAGAAACAGGACTATATTTTTATGAGAAGTCTGCAAATATGAAGCAAAAAGTCTTGCTATGGTACAATGGCTGTAGACAAATGGTAGTTGGTTCAAATGAAGGGCAAGGTGATGATAATCAAGATAACTTTATTTTAATGCATGTCTTTCAGTTGGCTAATCCTATGCACATTTTTTTTCAATCGTGTTTAATTTTCTCCTTCCTTATATTCTGCAGATATTGTGTAGCACAAGTTGTTACATTTCTGTCTCACCTTTCAGGCACTGCCAAAGGCAAATGACCTTCATCCCAGCATTTTTCCATGGTGAGCCTTGCCTGGAACTGGAGAAAGGAACAAACTGAAATGAGCAGCTCACTGTGACCATGCAGCTTGAGTCACTTGAACCATGTCAGATGGGAAAGTATTCTTAGTGGTCTTTCTGTGCAGTCAGCTTATCTTCCAAGGAGAAAAGAAACCCTTTTTTTGGGTGGGTGCTTCACCTTTCACCAGGAGATTTGCTTGGCCACTTTTGCTGCTCTAACACATTTGTTCCCTCATGTTTTTTGTATGTTATCTGTGCCAGTAAAAGTGCTGGATTTCACAGAATGAAGACAGTTAGGCAAACAAGGTAATCACTGAGGCTTTTATCAGTCAGTTCCTCACAATTAAACTGAGCAACATTTATCTAGGAAAACATAGCACTGCTCTGCCTGGCGAATTTCCATTACTCTTGCATAATGTGGATACATTTGGCATAGACATACCATGAGGTTCAAGTCTCAGGAAAGGATGCCAAGTAGTCACATCTGCTGGCTTGGGTGCCAGAGCAAACACTCCACATTGCCTGAGTCAGGGCTTATGCTTCTTTTGGAGTTCAGAAGAGTAGTGGAGGGAAAATTGTCTGCATAAAGGAATTTCAGCTGAATGTTTATATAGCTCTCAGATTTCTTTGTGCTGCTCTCACGTCTCAGCACTGATTATCACCTAGATAACTGTTCCCCCAACACCAGGATGCCTCTTTAAAGATCAGTGAGACAATATGCTAGGAAAGCACTAGGCTGATAATTTAATGTGACTTTTATGAGACAAAGATGTGGAATTCTGTGTTGTATTACTTTCAAGAACCCACCTATTTGTAAGTCATGGTGTATGCAAGTGATTACTCAGAAATCCAAAGAAGTTAAATTTCTCATAGTCGCAAGAACACTGCCCCAGTGGGAGGAAATGCTGGTAGATTGCTCTCATTCACAATTGCCTTGTTAAGCTCATGTACACTCATATCACAAGGAAAACTACCCTTTTTTTTTTTTTCTTTAATTCTTCCTTAGGAACAAGAATTGGACACAACCAATCATTTGTCAATTAAATTCCCCATTTGATTTCATAACTCCTGAGAAATGGCTTGCCTTACAGATAGTGGGGACTCACATATGTCCTAACTATTGAATGCAAAAGTGCAGTTATACAGTTCGGTATGATAAACTTGGTACAAACAGTTGACATTGAGAAAGCAACTGTTTTCTTTGCCAGTGGAAATAAAAGATATAGAGTGAGAGGTTTTAAAAGGTCGATACAGAATTTATACATAGCAACAACAAAAAAGTATGCAGGTGAAAGGCTGGAGGAAAGGTAAGGCTGGGGAAGTTTTCACAGTTCAAAACTAAGTATGCAAAATTCCCACAACTGTCTCAAGGTGTGCAAATCAGAGATTACTTTTAATTAGTCAGATCAGTTGTACTTCTGTAGACCCTCTGAAAACAGAACCAGCAGTAGGAGAGATACCAGGTAGTTACTACCCAGCATCACTTCACTATAGCAGGGCTGCCTTAAGATGATAATTTTACAAGAGTGAAATAGAGCATACACCACATCACAAGGAGCAGCATCATGTAGATTTGAGGGGGAGAGTCAAGGAACATTTGAGATGTTTTCCCTTAGGAGGACTTCCTTAGAACATTTTGTGGATCTTAAGCTGCAGTTTTACTTCTTCAGACCTACTTCTGCAACATTTCTTTTATCAGTTAAAGGCACAGATGTTCATGAAGCTTAAATTTCAGACTACGAGCACACATTTTTCTTAAACAGCCTGAAATAGGTATGTCCAAGTTCCAAGTGTTCCTGGCCAAAATGGCTGATAGCCTTGGAAATGGAAATGAACCATGCCACCTGAGTCAGACATATTTAGCAACTTCTGTGAGACCTGGATTTAACACTTGGAAAGCATATTTTGGCAGTGACACATGGTTTGTGTCTCATTCAAAAATAATTAATTCATTCAGGTATTTGATGGCATACTTTACTAGAAGCAAGCATAGACTCCATCCATGTGATACATCATTTACTGCAGGCAATTTGCACAGATGTTATTCTGCACTTCAAAAGGGAAGTTCAGCCAGTGTCTTCTGCGGGATTGTGGCGGTTTGACAGGAAATGTGTTTTTTTGGGATGCTGTGTTTTTGGCCAATGGATATTCAGACTTTCATATTGGCATTTAACCTGGCCATTGGGACATGGACACGCCTCTGAGAGCACGGGGTTAAAAGCAGAGCTCTCCCCTGGGTTTCCGGCGGGAAAGAGTTCGGGTCTCTCCCCCGGCCCAGCTGCTGGCTGGGCAGGGGGAGGGGAAAAGCCATGTGGCCGGGAGAGGTAGGCCTGAGCCCCGGGGTGGAAGGGTGGAAGAGAGAAAGAGAGAGAGAGACACCGGGAGCCATCGGGCAGCCCCCCCCCCCGAGAGACAGAGAGAGAGAGAGAAAGAGCCGCTGCCTGAGACTGTGACCTTGAAGCTTGATAAACATGGGCCTGTGCCGGCAGCACGGCTGGTACGGAGAAGAGGGGGGGGTTCAGCCGGCCGCTTGTAGGAGCTTTTAACCCCTTTTTGGAGAATGAGAACTTTACAGAACATTGACCTTTCCTAGAAGATAGAGTGGAAGATGAGGAAGGAAATGGGCCAGTGTGAGAGAGGTCTGGGCGAGTGAGAGATAGTAGAAGAATAGAGAAGAATCCTAGTGGGAAGAGATGATGGAGTGGCTTTTGCTGGACTCTTTTTGTACAGCCATGGACAGAACCATGTTCCTTGTGATACAGAGACTGCATTCTAGGGGGAGGCAATGGCCTCAGAGCCAAGAGGGTTCCGTGTTGATGCCCCTCGGCCCCAGGGGGTGAAAAAATATGGGGGGGACAGGTGTCCCAAAGGAGAGATTGTGGGGACAGGTGTCCCAAAGGAGAGACTGTGCCTTTTTTGGATCGGGACAGAGCATCCTTAAAAGACAACCCCAGAAGCAGTTCTGGTCCATGTTCAGTGGTGAGAGCACTGGACATGAAAAGGAAGAAGTCACCACGGCAGATGTTCTCCGGGCGGTGCCACGAGTGACACAGGAACACATGAGGCTTCAGCTGTGTTTCCAGGGGAAGCCCATGGCACAAGAAGGACTCCTCTCCTCTTGATGAACTGAGGATTGATTGTTTAAAAGGTGCTGCTGGACCGAGAGTTGGTGATTTGAGGATCAAATGTATTGTGTTGAAATTTGGTGGGGGGAGGAGGAAATGCATTTGTGAGGTTTTCATTTTCCCTGTGTGTGTGTTTCATTTTATCTGTAGTTGTAGAGTAGTTAATAAAGTTCTGGTTCTTTTTTTTCCCTAAGTAGGAGCCTGCTTTGCTTATTCCTGGTCACATCTCACAGCAGAAACCAGGGAGAAGGTATCTTCATGGGGGCACTGGCATTGTGCCAGTGTTAAACCATGACAGGGATATACTTTATTATGACTCTCTTCAGCAGAGTTCAGCACAGATCTGAGATAAAGAGAGGCATTTGACTGTTTAATTCAGGCTTTGTCTGAACTAAAGGAGGGGACGTGGTGCTTAGAGGCAGATGCAGCCCAGTCTTGGTGAGTGGGTAGAGGAACAATGCAAGTCCTGTCATGGCAAGCTTGGCTGTGCTTGGGGCTTTAAGCAGAGCTAATGGAAGGGACTATGCTACTTTTCTGAATTCCTGTGCTTATTTCTCAGTAAGCAGATCTGTGGATGTTGTCAGGAGTCTAGCCTCTTTGGCTGACTTCTTCCAAATGTGATCTGGATCTGAAGCATTCAGCTTCCTCCTAAGGTGAAATACATGCTTTTTAATGCACTGCTGAAACCTGAATAAGCTGTTTAAAGAAAATTTTGTATATTAGTCATCAATAGCCAAGTTAAGTTTGCAATGAGTGCAGACCAGGCTGCTTAGGGCTTCATCTGGTTGGGTCTTGAAAACTTTCAAGAGTGGAGGCTGCACCGCTTCACTTTCATGGAGAAGGGACACTTTCAATAGTTCAGTTTACCACCATCAAAGGTAGAAGCTCCACATACCTTTAGCGAGGCTACTCCCACTTTCTGACAAATGTAGAATTTCCTCTTCATTACTGAGATTGTAGATTGTCAAGATGCTTTGTCAGAGAAAATAGATTCAGTAAAACAGAGTAGAGGTGCAGAGGGAATTGTGGGCAGTTTTAGCATCAAAATCCTAAATACTGAAGCTGTACCGTTGAACTGTGTCACCACACCTCTGGACAGCTGAACCTAGCAATCCAACTGCTTGTGCCATAATTTTAAAAGTCTCTAGATGAGACTTTTACATATGAGGTATTGTGGACTGTGTTTAGAAAATTGGAGTTTTCTGTTCATTCCAAAAATGTTCTTCCTTTCCCATGTCCTGCAGAAACGGTGTATATCCCCATACTTGCAAATGGTCTTTAAAATTAAAATTTGTTTTAATCCAGCAACAATGATGGTACTTTTGTATTTACTAAGGTTTCTTTCACTAAGTAGGATTTAGGCTATTTCTCATATCCAGAATTGCTACAAGTAGTCTACCAGACAGAAGCCTCTTACAGCAGGAATATTTTTTGACATAGATAGTTGTGGAGAAAGGGCAAACACAATCCACTTGCAAAGCTCCATTCTAAAAATAATCATGCAACAAGCTACATCATAAAAGAGTAGCCCTAAAAGCAAAAGCCCCCACATGGACAGTCCTTCAGTTATTTCTCTGCATCAGCCTCCTGAGTATGAAATGCGATCATGACTGACCATAGGGAAGTGATTTATAGCTAAAATGAAGCCTGCAATGACTAAAGATCTACATGAGACTGGAGAGTTTATTTGCTGAATTACTATGCAAATTTAACAATTAAGTCTTATTTCAGCTCCTAAGGGAATAAGGGGGATTACTAAAGAGAAGGAATTTGACACGATTGAAAAAAAAAAGAGATGGAATTGGAAGGATTCTCCGCTGTTGATCAATTCTGCCCTGCACAGTAGGCATCACAGCAGTTAGTAGGAGTTACTACAGAGATTTCCGGGAAGATCTGAACAAAGCAGGGGAAGTACAATGAGGAAATATAAAACCTCCACTGCGTAAGTCAACTTTTATTTGTTTGTCTGTTTGCAAAACTGAGCTATAAATTTATCTTCAAGACCTCAAGTGAACTCCACACTTCTTGCTTCTGTATACAACCAACTCAAAATAACCAGATAGCTTCAGAAAAGAAAAAAATAAATCAACCAAGAAACAACAACTCTCTTTGGTTTGACTGATCTGAGCCTTTCTAAACTTACTTATTTATTTATTTTCATTATCCCCCCCCTTTCTGTGCTTGGTAGTTTGAACAAGAGACTTCTGTTTTGACAGCCTGTCTCCTGGGTTCCCCACTGAAAAGGCCAAAGCTCCCAGTGAAGCAGCAGTAGCTGCCTTTAAACAGGAGCTGAGCACTTCTTGCTTTCCTGTGCTGCATGCAAATGGAGAGGCTCAGTGCTACTCAGCTCGGCCAAGCTTCCCCCTAATGTGCCTTCTGCATGGCAATGGCCACTATAAGTGATCATCCAGTGTGTCCGTGAGCGTGTTAATGTCCCTGACCCTGGTGCACTGATCACCCGCTGCAGCAGGGGACTCGTCATCTGTACAAACAGCGCTCGCAGAGCCCGCAGCCTCCTGGCTGTACGTGACAGAGGGCTCTGCTCAGTGAAGGGCAGCTGCCCCTTCCTTGCTCGTAAGTAACACTTCCATGACAACACCTTCGGCTCATTAGTTTTGTTTGTTTCGTTCTAGAATGGCAGTATATTTTCCAGGGTTTTTTAAAGTGTGCTAAAGAATGGGCCATCATATCTGTTACTAAGCTACCCATGGGGTAATTCAGGAAAATGCTGAAGGCTTTGTAAACAGAGGAGAGATGATCACATGGGAGAAACTATATTTACTCCTTCAACCCCCACCTCACCACCTGATCCTCCGCTGCAGTGCCAGCACCAGAGCCCAATACATACATTTGTACTCACACGTGCATGAAAATATGTTTAATAAAGTGAGAAACTCAAAATTCCAAATTGACAAAATCTAAAGCAAAGGTAGTCAAGGTGCTGCCCTCTTCTACCTTCCTGTTTGTTCATTTCTTTGATGGAGGAAAAAGTGATGCTGCCTTCCCTCTGCCAAGGGGAAGCCAAGTAGCCAGGTAGCCCCAGAAGGGTCAAAGGGAGATGGACTCATATGGGAGTGGGAAGCAGGTGAGTTATCAGGGTGTTTGTGAAAGTAGATGTTTGAGTAGATGTTGACATGTCTAGTGGTTTTCTTGGGGCCACACAGCAGCTCTAGGCTGCCAAGGCACCGGCCGTGATTCACACCTCAATTTTAAACTGGCAGTGCCCTCCCAGTCAGGAATTTGAGGCTGTAAAATCTCTGCCAGTATGAGAGTTTCCCAAGTTTCTGTGCCAAAACTTGGGAAAAATCTTACAGTCAGTTGGCACCATGAAACATTCCCTAAATTGACACCGTAGAAATGAAGACAGAAACTTGTAATCTCCATTTAGTCATTTAGTCCATTTAGTAAAATCCTTTGCTCATTGCCCCCTCATCCTCCCAAAAAAGTAATCTTATCATTCTGTATGAAAGTTTACTTTCCTCCCTAAACCTCACAAAATCTGGTTAAGTCTCTATAGTCTTAAAAAAATTGTTGATAAATTTCACAGCACAAATATTTCAATGTACTTCTGTGTGGAAGGTCATACATGTGCAGTGGATATTCTCATAATTTTGTTCTTTTTTGCTAAATCTAAATGGCCCTTTTTTGCTCCTGCTAACTGGAGCATGTGGGCACAGATGAAGAATAGCAACACAATTGTTTTTCTGTTTTCTGCACACACTTACCTACAATAAGTACAACTAACTCTCATTGCTGCTATGAAATGTGCACATCAGCAGCGGGCAGGCAGATACAGCAGGCCAGGGATAAGGATTCATATAACAGAAAATAAAGCAGGATTAGTGCAGGGGTAAAGGAGAACAGAGGCAGCCGTGCACCTCAGCTTGCCCTCCGGTAAGAGAGAGAGGAAAGGGTGCACAATATGCTGCTCCCTCAAAAGATACTGAGAGCAGAAGGGGGAGACAAAATAAGGGACTGACCACTGGTTAAAAAAAACACAAAGAAGAGAAAATGTCACCTTCAGGGAGGAGGTGGTTCTGTAAGTGCTGATTCAGGTATACTCTGAACCAGGGCAGAGAGATATTGAAATGAAAAGGCTTCTGTTTACTTTAAAAAAATTGCTGTGCAATGATTATCTACTTGGGTCTCTGCCACTTTCTTCCCAGCAGTTTCTCCCTCCTATAACCTGGTGTTTCTTATTTTCAGTGGCAGTTTGGCTCACAAGCTGTTCTCTGCCAGCTCACCTGCTACCCAAGCCTGCTCTCAGAGTAGCCACAAATCCTCTACTGCTCCTACCGTTTGCTGACAGCACTTTCTGGAGTAAATAGCACCTGGTAGCTCAACTTTAAAGCCCACAAGGTGTGGCATGCATCAAGTCACACTTCCTTTGTTGTTACCAGAGTTGTCCATGTCAGGATGGGAATAAGAAGAAAAGACAAATTGTGACTGAGGTATGCTAAGCCTTCAATGTCTAATTGCTGTAAGCCAGAATGCCCATCCCTTAGTTTTATAAGCATCAGCTTAACTCACAAAGTTAGGTAAAAGGAAAAAAAATACACCCTGAGGCAAATTTTCTCATTAAAGTTAAACATCTTTCTCTTGAACAGCAGGGTCTATAAAGGAAACGCTGATACAACCTTAACCTTGGCAGCAGAAGCACTGGGGCTGTGTTAATCAATGTAAAGAGCAGTATCAGTGCTTCAAGAATTAGTAAGAATCCCTGAGATCTTTGCATAGAGTGGTACAAAAAAACCAAAACCAAGTCAGAACTCAACAAAAAAGGCTTAGAAATTTCCCTTCCTCTGTGGAGGTCCCAAGGCTTCTTTATCTATCTCTGATATGGAAACAATGTGAAAATAAAATGTCATTTATGCACAATCTTAAAGCTGAAGATAAGTCCTATCTGCATGCAGATCTTGACAGCTTGGGGCCAGAAGAAAGTAGCCACATGTTACTACATATGTAGAAGCTGTGTGCATGTGGCAGAACAGTTGTGACAGGGACAGCCTGTTACTAGGAAGCAGATATGCTGAGCTTCAGGTTCGTGTTACCAGGAGACTTGAAAAAGTTGAAACTCAGCCTAGCCCGGCTGCCAATGGCCTCTAATGAAAATTTCCATTTGGAAAAGCTTGATGTTGACTTGGCATGGCACCAAACAAGCAGCCTGCTGCAAAATTTTACACCAATTGTATTTCTCCTAATTAAACTCTGTCTGACCTCAGCATTAAGAAACAATTTGTTTCAGGATATAACCAGCACACATAAGCAATTACATTCTGTTTGCCCTATTAACATTTTTTGGCTTCTATGCTTTCCAGTGCTTCTACTATTGCAAATGCTGCATAGAAGACAGAGGTATAGAAAGTGTGGAGTGTCTAAAATCTTTTGTTGGGTAGAGAGGAAAGGGAGGAGAGAAACAGAAACCTGAACTGAAAGTATCATCAACTTTTAGTCATATGATAGGCACCCAGAAGTGGTGATCAGATGGTGCCTTCAAGTTTATCAGGGACAATGAAAGACAGAAATGAAGTGACTTATGCAAACCACTGAGAACATATATATCAGTATTCTACAATGACAAAAAATATGACAATATAATTGTTCTCTCTCCACCCTGTTATTTTTCATTCAGTTCTCTAACTTGTTCTTTTCACCAGTCAGTTAGAAATGTCAGAAAAGACAGCCTTTGGTGCCCTGGCTTTGAAACACTACCTCTAGCAGTCCACAGGATGCACTTGTCTCTGTCTTTCTGAGGGTCAGGGAAAAGTGGCTGCTGTAAGACAAGAGATTTGGAGGTGAAGGTGGGGCTATGCTGCACCTCCAATACTGAGGGGTATCTGTGGAGAATTTTCCAGTTCCTTAAGGGTCTTTCTCACTGACAACTTCAGTACCCTCAGGCACAGAGAGAAGAATTATTTAGTACCATATAGGATGTAAGAATATAGAAATCATTTGTGCATCATGGTTTCATTACAAACCAATGCTCTGGAAGACCTCTATCCCCTGCACACAGGTTGGTGCTCAAGGACCTAGTGAGGAGTCTGGAGGAAGGAGTGAAAGGAGAATGGTGTGGACTGTTGACCATACTTTCTGCAACATACACAGGATGGATAAAAAGTAAAAGGCAGTTGTAGACAGTAGAGGAAAGAGAAGAATGAAATGAACAAATGAGATGTGTCCCAAACAGGACAAATCAGCTACAGTTTGGAGATTTCAACATTTTTAGTTCACAATGGGGTAGTGCTAAAAGCTAGATTGGACCTTTCTGTGTTTGTTTTCCATTGTGAGACTGAAGAAGACTTTCTAGTGTTCAGATATTCAAGGAACTGTCTGGAAAATAGCAGCAAGATGTGTTTGTGCCAAGGCCATTAACCCTCTATTCTTGCCAACATCAAATTAAATAAACTGAGAAAACAATTTGCATAACACTGTCACAGCGATATACAGTCAAGGCAACCTTTTGGAAGACTGAGCTTATGAAGAGGTTTAGTAGAGTAGACACAGTCAATGACTGCATGGTAAGACCTGGCAGTGACCGAGTGGGACTTTTGGAAACAAGCACCGCAGGTCTACACACAGCTCCCACATACAGCTGTGTTGGACTCCTGGACAGCTCTTATGGGCCACAAAGTACAGCCTTCTGCTTTTACCTCTGTGCAGACTGCTGGCAAATTTTCCTGATGGTCTTCTAGAGGCTGATGAGATCCAGAAATATACATAAATATGTGAGCCATTTGAAAGTAGCAAGAGAGCGGCAAACAAGAGTCTGTGATTGCTGGAGAACATGGAGTCAGCTGGAGTGAAAATGTCTAAAATGATCGCTTCTGTCACTGTGTGTACCTGTTCTTGCTCTTTACAAGCAATTGAACCATCTCTTTGAGCAGAATAGCAGAAG
Organism: Agelaius tricolor; assembly: GCF_023055355.1. Classification (NCBI taxonomy): domain Eukaryota; kingdom Metazoa; phylum Chordata; class Aves; order Passeriformes; family Icteridae; genus Agelaius; species Agelaius tricolor. The sequence goes on from NW_027269261.1 coordinate 54,866,183, forward strand.
CCACTTCCCTGCCCTTCTTTCACTTGAACTAAGCACAGGAGACACTTCTGTACCAGATTTGTGTCCTGGCTGTTTTTTATGTCCAGATGACAGCGAATGGAGTAGCAGGGTATGCAATCCAGAACATAAGATCTGAAACTCTGAGATGGGACAAAAAACAATATAAGGCACATCTGGAGTCTGAAATCTTTATGCTAAACAGTTACAGCTATTTACAGTTGCTTCAGATTTGCTGTGGATTAGCAAAAAGAAATAAAAAATGTATGTATGGATAATTATCAAAGTATGCTTTAACTTGAGAGATTCTTTCAGCTCTCAAGAAAACATTTAAGACTGAGTAAATGAAAATGTGCATTTTACACATTGTCTAACTATGCACAATCTTTTCAATGTATTTGCATATTTAAACAATTGTCTGCAAAGAATGTGTTGTTCAACCCCACAGATAAACCCAAGAGAGCATGGCTAAATCCTATGCTAACTCTTTGAAAGCATAAATCTTAATTTTATTTAAGTACCAACTCATGTAGTTTAATTTTCTTTCTTGTTCTGATTTTGTTCCCCCATCTCAGTCTCATCAAAAACAAAGCAAACACTCAAATACAACCTATCTTAGCATCTTGAAAGGCTAAGAAAAATCTCTACAAGAAGAGAAGCCCTCTAAGCTTTCTCATGGAGTTGTCTGGGAGCAGATACAACATTTTCTTTACAGCTGATTGTGTAAATATGAAAATACCTGGAAATGGAATATATTTAGGCAAGTTTAAAAATGCATAATATTTATTCAACTCTAATAGCTTTTTATTAGGAGTCAATAGGGTCTATCAACTAAATGGGTATTTCAACCATTTTCAATAGACACATTATTTACTCAATAGACCATAATGATTCTGAAGGAGGCATTAGGGCCTATTATGCAAATCTCTATGTATTGTAGGTGTATTCAAAAATAGTGAAATTTTGACCCTGGCTGTTCCACAGATCCTGATGCCGTTGCTCTTTAGAAAGCAAATTTTGTAAACCTAGTTTGGAAGAAATAGAAAGGTTAGAAGTAGCACAGTGGAAATAATAGATTCTTTTTTTGTTGTTGTTGGGCTGCAGAGCAGAGAATATAAAAAAGTTTTAGTTCAACTTGAAGCAGTATTTTTCTTCAACAAAATATATTTTTAAAAAAGAAAAAAATAATTATGTCTTCGAAGAAACATTTCCTTTCCCACATAATGTTTTCACTCATTTTTACCCAGTAGCTACACAAATTACTTTATTGCATTTTTGGCTGGTTAAAACATTCTCCCAGGAGACCTGCAATGAATAACCTGCTTGACACTGGATGTGAGCAGGAGAGGTTTGAACAAGAATTTGGACCTTTGCTAAGATGGCAATGCCAGTCACCCAGCACTCCAGCTGGTCAGTCCTCTAATTTCTTTCCAGCTATACTGCTGACAAATTGTTTCAGGCTGACTGAGAACAAATTTAAAAAAAAATTACTGCAGGTAAAAAACCTATAGAAACGGCCCATTTGTAATGGTATGGGGAAATCCTAATAGCACTTGGTAGGTGGCCTGATTCAAAAATAATAGGTATTAATGGAGATCTTTCGTACAATTTCAGTGGGCTGTGGCTCTGTGTTCCTAGTTGCACGCCAGACAGAAATAGATTTCTTTAGGGATACTTATTAAAATTCTAGAGTACACATAAACCCAGAAAAGATACTTCTGACTCACATAAACAGCATGAAACTCTCCCAAATTCAGCTGAAAGTGTCAAAAACAGGTGTCTTCATTCTTATCAAATATTGAAAAAAGCATTTCTGAAATAAAGAAATATATAGGTCTATGCTCAACAATTTAACATAGAGCAATGAATCCTGGACTAAGACATCCAGACCAACTCAAGGACCACAGGTAATATTATAAAAATTTGGACAAAATATTTTATACACATTTCTTTATAGCTTGTACAAATTTTTTAGGTACTGGGTGGATGCTGCTGCCTTTGGCTCTTCAGTGTGTCTTTACAGAATAGAAAATAACATTAACGTGACATTAAAAAAAATACTAAATTGACATTCATTAATTTGCTGTGTAATACAAAGTTCTTTTGATTTGAAGGGCTCCTTTTATTTCTTTTTATTTTAAATGCTGAAGTATTCAGAACCTAACAAATGACAAAATGTCCGGGTCTGCTTCTGTCAGGAGCAGATACATAGAAAAACTTACGTGTGACTTACGTGCAGCAACAACAATGACTTAGTTTCATTCTTTATCTGTGTATAATTATGTCTAATCAGTATTTTCAAGAAAGGGCACAGTCTCTGGTGAGGCAGGGTTTGTAGAAAAAAGCAATATTTTGTATGAAATCATACTGTTTGGAATTATGTGCACAGAATTAATGGACATACATTCTTGGTTGTGTACAGCTGGTGTATTTGGAGAAAACCAGATGGACTTCTGCGTTCAGACCCTTCATCATGTTCTGTTAATCAGAATTAATTTGCAGTTACAGCCTGGAGGATGACCAAGATTATACAACTATGTTACATTATATGTTATACTCGTCATATCCTTCTCTGAGGACCACATGAGGTGAGTCAGCCACACTGCCACTTGTAGCTTCCTTAGTTTTACTCGTGGCAGCAGGTAGGTTTTCTTCACAGAATGTTGCTAGCAAACATCAGCCCTGGTCTCCACAAACCAAGAGCTGACACTGAGAGCAGTGTGAGCCAAATGGCCATCCCATAATGGTGCAGCTGGGTAGCTGTTCTTTCTGGCCAGGAGCTTACAGGTGAATGTGAGGTAAAACTGGACACTGCATAAGGATCAACCAGAAATGAGGGTGAAGACTTGAGTAACTTTACTATCTCGAAAAATGAACCCCAACCTTGCTATGCTTGCCTAGATTTTATTTGTGCTTTATGATCTCATACCAGCAACAACAAAACTTCCATTTTCTTCTATTTCCTTTCTTTTTCTTTTACCATGTCTTGTGAGAAAGAGTTATTGAAATGAGTTTTGGGGCTGATGAATACCCTGGAGGTGCTTTGGCCCATTGCTTTCTTCTAGACCATTTGCCTTTAACTCTCACTTGAGCTTCTGTTCTATGAAGTTAATAGCTGCAAATACTTCAGGGATGGTTTGTTAAATCATGTCCAAGAAAATAAATATAATGAATGAACAATCTCAGGAGAAAGCCCTGACATTTAAAAAAAAAAAGTAAATGAGTCTCAGAAGTATCAAGCCACAGAATAGACAAAGTACATTAGCAAAAAACGAGATATGTTTTGCAGCAATTAGAGGAAGAGATAAAGTCTTCTCCAGGGGAACACACCTGAATTCTTGAAAACTCAACCAAAAGCTGGTTGTGTAGAGCATCCTGGCATCTAACAGGTCAGACCTGAACACTGTCTGCTCGTAACTTCCCTCCCACTCTCCCAGCATTTCAATGTGCTTCATCTGCTACTGCATCAATGGACTTTGATATGAGGAAGCTGGAGTATAGCTTTGAACTCCACTGAACCCAATTACATCTGGTCATTTCAGACAGCTGTGGTGGTGCAACTCTGAACTAGGAGGCAGAGAGTTCACGACAGACTCAAGTGCTGCAGCTGGAGCAGCAAATTCCTCTGGTGCTATGGTATTTCAGGTTTTGTCTCCAGGAAAGAACTGGCAATCTGAACTAAGTGCTGCCCTAATTAAAAGGAAGGCATTTTTGCAACTAGTTCTTGGTATGTGCTGGGATTAATTCATTTTAACTGCCATGGCACAAGTGGTGAGTTTAATCTCGGTGTGCTATTGGAGCTGTGTAGGGCGTTTAAGTCACTTACTGATATTGGCAGAATTCAGCTTTTCCCCCACTACCAATACAGAGCATAACTCTTGTCTTTGGCAATAGCCCTTGCCCTTTAATGCTTGAGAGAGGATAAGCATAGCAGGGATCTTAATTTCCTAGAGATACAGGGAATACCGCATCAAAATGCTATTAGAAAGCAGACTTAGTTTTGCCCATGGCTTGTGTAATTAAAACCTAGTCTGGTGACAAGGTACTACTACACACACTGATAAAGACACCCTTGGGCAGAGGACTACTGAAGTCCTATTAAAGCCTTTTTTGCTTGGCTTTATTAAAACCAATTTCACTTCTCAGCCCTGAAAATGTACCTGTGAAATGTTTCCATGGGCTTTCTCTAGTATTGTTAGCTTTCAAATGCTCATTGCAGATTCTGTTCTCACAAAGACACTGAACCAATCTTGATCTCCGCTGCATTAAGCAAGAGCAGCTTCTACTTGGTTGTCATGAATGCTAGTGATTTCCCTCAAAAAAAGAGGACCATGAAGACCTGCCTTTCCAGTTCTTTCTTGGGTGGAAAGAACAAGAAACCGCACACCAGGCACACGCACAGTCCTTTTTTTGCCATTGAAAAAAAGCAAAAACTCATGGCAATGTTTAGTCCTTCCACTCCAAAATATATTTTAGTTACAGGTAAAGCTTTGCATTGGATACAGAAGAGATATGAGATCTGCTCTTTTTATATGAGAGCAGATCTCATATAACTGCTATATGAGAGCAGATCTCATATAAGTCATATAGGTCACACTATTGGGGTTTGGCATTATCCAAATCTCTGGTAAACCTATATTTTTCTTGTGCTTACTGTAGCTTCTGTCTAAGAGGTTTAGGCTCCTTTTATTTCCCCCTTTCAACTTGGAATTTTTCCACTCTTTCTAAATATAATTTTAAATGAAGGAAAAATATTTTTAGGATGGACTCTGACTAATGCCCACTGGAATTTAAACCAACTGAATTATTCTATTATATGGATTTGCAGTTCTAATTATTCCTTGTACTCCATATGAAAAGCTGCAACTAAACAATAGTGAAAAATGAACTTTCCCATGTAAAAACCATGCTGGAAAAAAAATCTGTGGTAAGAATAGAGAAATTACCAGGTTTCTAATCACTCTTTTGATCTTGAAAGGATCATTTTTAGGTAGTCAGACTGAAAGGGGAAGGAACTGATTTAAAAAGAATGTTATGACGAAATGCTCCAAATTTTTAAGCTGCAAAACTAAGCCAAGTTCATGGTTATTATTAGCTGAGAAAAAATTATTGGAAAATAATTGTAACAGAATAAAGAGAAAATAGTTCTGCCCTAAAAAATCTCAATATGCAGAAGAAAACTGTACCCAAGTGATAGTAATAGTCATAAAGGCTCTATCTAAGGACTCTCTCTTGTTTGGCATTTGATAAAACATGAAAGATACTGATTTTTTAAAATTATGAATAGCATTTAAGATAGAGAAAGTAGCAAAAAGAAAACAAAACCCAAAAAGTCCTATTGTCTTACCTCCAGAATTGATAGTAAAAATCATCTGTGTGCTCTTCAGGTGTTAAAGGATGATTTTTCTGCCTTGATATAATTTCACTAAAAATTAGTTCTGTTATTTCTAATAACTCTCTTGCATCTTGCTCTTTTAAAGGCATTTAATGTACAAACAATTTGTGGTATTCATCTAAGAAAAGTGTACAATGGCCAGAAGCAGAAGTCAACTACAAGCAATATGAAATTGAGCTTTGTCTTCCATATCTCTCAGGCTATGTGCATATTTAAAGATTCCCAAGACCAAAACTTTATTTTGTTTTTACCTGAAGAAATGTCCTCAGCAATGCTACAAAGATCTGGTGAATGTTGAAGATGGGAAGGTATTTTATATCTTTTCTATGTCTTCTGATATAAGGAAGTTAATTTAATTGCTTTAATCAAAGAAAAAATGCAATCCTCAACAGAGTATTAATAACCTCGACCTCAGCAGAAAGACATTTGGTCATGTAAAGTGGGATTTCTTTTGGATCATAGACAAACCTCACTCCAAAGTAATGTCAGATGCTGAATTTTTCTCTCTGTAGTGATAACATTCAGTGTAGCAACAGATTAAATTCCAGGAAGGAGGAAACAGATCCGGTTGGGGTTTTTTGGCATTTTTATGCTCAAGCTGCAGATGCTTGAGTATATCCAGGAATATTCTGAAAGGAAATGGAATTTTTCTATTTTTTTAATATAGAGGACCACCCTTAAATATTTGAGTACATTATACTTCTATTGCCCTTTGAGTCTGAAAGACATATATGTAGTCCTATAGAAGTCCACATAGTCGCAGAATGCTATAGAGCATGACATTTTCTCATTAAGATCATCTGTGATTTTTTTTCATGTCTATTTCTTTTGTCCAGTTGATAAAACCAATTGCAACTCATTCAATTTTCCATTTACTGTAGTTAGAGTTGGCACAGTCAGAGGACAAAACTCCCACAGGGTATAAATGCTCTGAAATCAGCATGTTAAGGGTATCATTTCAGAATGGTGAGGACCAAGAATTCCCACTGAGAACAATGGAAAATAATGTTTGCTTGTTTAATTGTCTTCTTAGATGCCTGAACAGGCTGTGAATTCCCAAGGACTTATGAAAACATAAGCTTCAGGTTCTAGCTTGGGAGCATGTGTTGTGAGGGACCTTGTTTCCTGCCATATGGTCATGTGAGAAGGTCTTTTAATTTCCATTCTAAAAGCAAGATCTAACACCAGCTTCACTAATCTCACTTCTTTCTTCGCAGTCTGTGCCTAGATTCACAAAATCTGTATCTTTTGTTTGCAATAAGTAAAAAAGAAAAATATTGTGGGTGGTCTTCTTTGGGTAATTACTGATAATAGAAATATAACAATTCTGTTAAACAACTGACAGATTTTCTCAGCGAGTTGTCCTAATCACTTGACAATGATAGGTCAAAGGAGTGCTGTGATCTTGCTCCTTTTAAACAAACTGCTATTTCTCCTTGGCTTTGTTTTTGGTTTTTTGTTTTTTGAAAAGGGGCTGCTTCTGGATAAGGCAGCTGATGCCCCTCTGTTGGGAGCTGTGTTTCTTACTGGATACTTGAGCTTCAGCATGTGGTCATGAGTTGGTGGTGGTGATTCCCTTCCTGAGGCACCTCTCATGCTCTTCAGTGGCCTTTTTCTTGGAGACAGAGCAGATTCACATCTGACTTCAGGTGTGCTCTTTGAATGCCACTTTTCCAACTGCTCTGTGGTTCAAATGAGTTCATCCATCCCTGACACTTGCACAAAAACACTCTAGAAATGTATTATTTAAAGCCTGCCTTCCTTGGTGTTTCAGAAATAAAGCTGTAAACTTTCTTTAGAGGCCTGAGAAAAGAAATATTTCCTTTGCTCTTGTAGGAAGAAGTGAAAGGCCAGGCTTTGAGCTGCACGCATACCCCCAGAGGGCCCTTATGGCGGGAGACGTGCAAATTACTCGAGAAGATATTGCTGTCTTCCTCACTGCACTGAGGATGCTGAAGCCACCAAGGAGTGTTCTGCTGACACCTTGCCACTACTGTCACCAGAGGGATGCTGTGATGTTACTGGAGCAATCAACGTGTCCTGCATCACACCTTCACCTAGGCCAGGGAGGTGGGAACTGCTCTAAAAGGTTCTAAAGGTCTCTTACAGATTTATGACGCTTCCATGCTTTCTGTTGTTGCCTGTTCGACCAGTTGCTCAAGGTAGAAAGCAAAACAAGGAGTCTAAAATGAACACTGTATGGTAAATAGATTTTGAAGGGCCTTGTGAAGGGCTGGTGTCTGGAGACAGCATAAAGAGTGTGAGGAGGGCTGGCTGGATCTTATCGGTATTTTCATGAAATGTGCCTTTTCATTTTCTTATAAATGCTTTGTTGGGGGTGCCCATTTGAAGGAAGGTGGTAAGAAAAGGCCTTTTTAGGGTCAGAACTCCTTTGTCTCTAGGGTATAAAATTCTCCAGGTTTCTAAGCCAGAACTGGGGGTCTTCTTCTGCAAGTCAACAATACAGGCAAAATATAAGCCTGTAAAGGCTCTCAGTAGATGGGCTTTTCACCCTGTTGCAGGATGAAAACAAGTTTTAAAGTTTATGAACTGGAATTGCTGGTCTCCAGGTAGCAGTACATGGTGAGCATTTCCCTTACAAAAAAAATCAGATAAATACTCCAGAATATTGCAATAGCAATCCCAAGTAGAGCTGTAAAACCAATGTACAGAGGATGTGTTGGAGCAGAATGGTGACAAACTGCAGCAGTTTCAGGGAAGCATCTGTGTGTGTGGTGGTGTGGAGAACAGAAGCACTTGGTGTGTCACATACAAGAAGTACCTCTCGTTGGGGCACGTCTCTGTAAAGCAATAGAAAAGAGCTGAGCTTTTTGAAGCATGGTATGTAAGAACATCTGCCCTTCAAAATGACAGTAATGCATCAGGTAAATGGAGGCAAGCTAGAGCTTCCTGCTGCATCTGACATAATTAAAGGTGATGAAAAAGTACTGCTGTTGTAATGGGGGGGATATGGTTTACTACATCTATCACAAAGAATGCCATTGTAAGAAGAGTGGAAACAGGAATAAAGATGCACCAGATTTGTACCAGCAATAGAATTTCCCAGTACAATTTCTGCAGCTTTCATCGGAGGTGCTTGGTAGCCCCTCTGGAAAATGACTGTTATGTCTGGACGTGTTTGAAGTGTTATGCTACAATTCCATGGACTCTGTCAGGTTACATCTTGTTGCAAGGGACAAATCCTGTGCAATGGCTTAGCCTTCCAACTTCTGTTCTTAGATTAAATCTTTGAGTAACTCTCCAGACAGTATGAGAATTGACAGGCTTAGATCAGTTCAGGAGACAAGGGTCTTGTAGTATTAGCTCCCCACTCTGTGCTCGGTAGTCTCCTTCTCAAACCCTATAATAAAATAATTTAAATAAAACAAGACTGGTATCAAAATCTTAAATAGAATATGCAAAATAAGAATAATAAAATAGGAGTGACCCAAGTAATAGAGTTTCATGAGGAGACTGTAAAACACAAAACAACTACAAACATCAAACAAATAAACAAAAAAATCAGGCTGGGCAAATGACTGCACAGATTTCAATTTAGATAGAATAAATGCATTAAGACCAGCAAGAAGCCATTTAAATATTCAAGCTGAATAAGAACCAAAGCATGCACCAGAGTTTTGGTTGCCTCAATCATTAGCCAAGCACAGATTTTAAAGATGTTCAATAAAGGGAATATACAGGTCTTTGCAACACAGTCAATATGGAATGAAACGACAAATCAGAGTAAAAGGTCACACCCAATTGGTATGCTGTGGCCAAAGAAATATGATGTGGTGTTATTCAGGAAGAAGAAAGAAAAAGAAATAAATGGAAAGGAGGGAAAGAAACAGGGCCTATATAAATCTTTTACCTTATCCACATAACTAGAAATAAAAATTAGCATCCACTGGGAGATGTCATTGAAGCAATGCAAAGCATGAGGAAAAGCATCCCTGAAAGAATAAAGGGGCAGCACCCACTGGACATTTTAATGTAAACTGTAGCAGATTTTACTACAAATATAGACTCCCAGCCAGCTCCTGGGTGAAATGTTTGACCCTGGGTGAAATGTTTGACCCAGTGCCATGGCTGACATGTCATGGGACAAGCAAACCTTGGCACCTTCTCTGTCCAGAAGGGAAGGACTTGATAATACCTACTCAAAGCCTACTGAATCTGCTCCACTGTTGGCAGCTTTTGTATCCTTCTCAAACTGAAAACCTCCTAAAATGGGTTTCTGAGTGGTCCCTGGTCCTCCCCATTTCACCAAAATTTAGTCATGGTTAAGCCTGTGACGTCCTTCAGACTTCCTTGGGAATTATTGGGTCTGTCTTGGTACATGATGAGTGCCATGAAGAACCGTGGTGTATCAAGCTTGAGCAATGGCAGGGGCAACTCACTGGTGCAGTCAGAGAGGTTCCTGGCTGAAGCTTGCTGGTGAGTGGGCAGGAGTTTGACAAGAACTGTTGGCTCTGTGCCATGGAGAGGGAGCTTCCAGCCAGCAGGTCTTGGATGGTGAGGTCTCTAGGTAGGGTGGTAAAACTGGGAATTCCTGAAGGAGAATAACAGTCTTTGCTGATGCTATGACTTTTGTTGCATTCAGGAAAATGAGTCTTCAGGTGAAATTTTTCCTCTGTTTTTGGAGGGGGATATATAAACAAGATTTTTAAAGATTATACCAAGACTACAGTTGATGTACACTGCTGATTTCTTATGCAAATAGAAACAACTCTGCAAGGCTTTGAAATTTTGACTAATCATTCAGCCCAAATTGCTACTCTATATTAATAATAAAGACATCTATTGATGATTATGTTCTGGATTCACTAATCCAATCACAAATGCCTTTGCTCTGTAGTTTCTTTGTACTCATATTTCTTTTTTTTTAAATATAAAAATAATTGGAAAAATAAATAAATAAATAGATTACAGGAACAGAGAGGAATTCCATTACTATACAAGTTCTTCGCATTTCAACATTTGCATGATAATCATTTAATAGCAGAATATAATTAGGGCAACTAGGGAAAAGTGTATGACTTTCTGTTATGCGATATCACCCATATTTGCCAATACTGTGGGTGCACAAATGACCCACAAAGATTTTACTTGAAAATCCAGACTGGACACTGGTGCAGGGGACACTGGTTACATCAGGACCTTTTATGAATAGAAATTCATGTCTTAGAACTGTTCCAGGCTGGTTTTCTCCTCAAAAGAGAGAGATTAACTGATATTGGCTATTTTATTTTTTATTTTTCCTAGTAATTTTACAGACAGGATTATTTGTAATCCAGTTTTCTGGAAAGAACTAGTTCATGCTCAGCAATTTAAAAGTTTCCTGCTCCTTTTCCTTCCAAAACTGCTGTGCTGCTTTCTGCACACAGCCCTCACCTCTCCCTGTGCTGCCTTCTCTTCTCAGGGTCTTCTAGGTTCCAGCTGCTGTAGAATTATGGATACCTTCTCCTGATTCTTTCAGCTCAGTAGAGAAGTTATCACTTGATAAAAAAAAAGCTGGCCAGAAATGTGTTCTTCTCTTCAGAAATGCTCTTATTAATCAGATACAAAGGACATCTGCCAGGCAATTGAGGATATGATAGTAGTGATCTGGAAACACCAGAAATGGGTAATTTCTGCTGTGTCTGCCCCACCTCATTATCTCCTCCCAGCTCCCTTCCAGACTATCACCTATACATCTGCCATGTCCCTGCTGTGCACAAGGTGTGTCCTTGTGTTACCACATGTCTCCATCCTCCCTTCCATTGCTTTGAGTTTATGCTGTTCAAGACACATCAGGAGATCTTCTGGTCTTTTCTAGATAAGGGACAGAGCAGACATGCTGCACATGTAGAAAAGTGAACAACCCAGCCTTGCAGCAGGGTTGTTCCAACAGCCTTCCAACAGGGTTGTTCATACACATGGAACTTTAGGACTGTCATTTTCCTTTTGCTTATTTCCTCTTTTTTTTTTTTTTTCTTCTGCTGAAATCCTTTTTCAGAGGGATACTATTTTGCAAAAATTTAGTCTCATGAGCTGCATTTCTCAGCTGGGAAAATTTCTGGTATATTCATGTGACGAGATTATTTATAAGACCTTTAACAAGTACTATTCATTTCACAGATTATGACTGCAGCCTCCACACAATGGATAGTGTTGGCAGGGGAAACATAATTCAGTCAGAAGGCTCAAGAAATAATCTGTCATATGTACAAGGAAAAACTCAGTAAGGATGTTTCTGGAAGACTAAAGTTTATGGTTTTATGTGCATATGATACGGAGTGTTGCTGGTGGCAGTGGTGAAAATGAGGTTGGACAAAAGCAAAAAATGCTCAGCTTTTTTCACTTTGCTTTTGTGACAGTCTTTTTAACAGTGTGGGACTTCACTTTTTAGCAAAGAAGTTTATGGTTTTGTAGGAGGTAATTTCATATAGGCAATAGTTTAGTCATATAAGTATTGGGTTGCCAAAGGACTTGGATTCTAGTAGTTTCCCCTTTTCTCATGCCTGTAAGGAAAGGTGTGCCCTGCATAATCAAAGGGTGATTTTCAATGTCCTGCAAAGCCATCCCACAACCTCTAGTATTGTTTAAAGATGAATACAGCTGGTGAAACAAAAGCATGTTGTTTGCCCTCTGCTGTTCTGGAAAGCAGCCCTGGTCCATGTTCTTCTCTTTAGGGACCACAGCCTCCTTGTGACTCTGCTTCAGTCCTCTGCAGTGCAGTGGCATCAGCCTTCATACTTTCCATCCTCGCTCCCTGCTGCCATTCCTGGGAAACACTTGGGTCACTGCTGGACTTGCTGGCCTTCCTGCTGTAAGGCAGAGAAGAGGCAGGGGTGCAGCAGGGGCGCTCCATGGGTCAGAGGTTTCTGCCAGTCCCTGCTGAGCTCTCAGGGGAACTTGCAATTGTCCAGATGCTTGTGGGCAAAGGAGGAAGCAAGGAAAGCATGCGGGATTGAAGCGGTGCCTCTGCACATCCCACAGCTCCCAGGCTTTCCAGCTCCTGGCTGCTGCAGGGCACTGGGCAGTGCAGACAAGATATTTTCTCCTTAGATAGCATGTGCAGAGGTCAATGGCAGTAGCTTAATGCTTGTTACTTTGGCCTGTAACTGGTATGGGTAATATTCAAAAGGAAAATGTGACTCATAACTTCTGGTTGCTTTCACTCACTCTCTTTTTTAGGGTGCACATGTTTATGTGCCAGTTGCATCAATTAAATAGCAACCAATCCAAGTACATTTACAGTCTGCCTTTAAAATGCAATTCCATATTGTACTTTCCAATTAAGCATGAGCAGATTAAGGGGATGCATTGTTCTCTTGGGTTAACTCTACCATATTGTCATTAGGTGGATACGCCCTCACGAATCTAAGTTTTCTTTATGTGAAAGGAAAAGGAAGTGTATGGTCAAAAAGTAGGCCAATTTCAACCAAGCAGAATCAGCTGAGGGGAAAAAAAGACGAGTCCCTTCCCTCCCACTTTTTTATTTCTGTTGTTGTTTAATTGTTTCTTCGATCCAGTGGTTTAGTGATTTCACATGTATTTAATTAACAGAGAAATGGATAGGGTGCACTGAAAAACAAGAAAGGAAGATCAGATAGACAAATGGTCTCTGTAAGTTCACAGTTCTTAAAACAGATGTTCACCTCCACTGGCTATGGTATATCATTATCTCCAGGAACCCTGAAGAGAAAGCAAAATCCTTCATTACTTGTAGGAAAATTAGAACAGTCTTACAGGACTAAACACCAACCCATTTCATCAGATCTCATCTCACTGCTGTTGTATTACTCACAAAACAACAAGTGTGTGTGTCTGGGGAAACTGAGACTTCAGATAAACATTAAACTTGTCTGTGGAATGAGGGACTGTGGAGATGTGATGTGAGATGGTGTCTAAAGCAGCAGCAACTGAATGGTGGGAGGCGGAGGCAATTCCTCCATTATTTATTTGGTGTAAAGGCAAGATGTCAATTGTCTCTCAGACCTGTTACTTGCTTTTTGAACAGGGTCAGCTTATTATTGAAGTGGGGCTGCCTGACTATTACCTATAGCTGCCTGAACCTGTGACTGAAGGGTTAGGGAGTGTGTGGAAAAGTATATTGCCTCTTGCTTTCTTTTTTCTATTTTCACTATACCTTACAGATATAAATAGGTAAAATATCAGGCCAGTGCTAAGAAGTCTTCATCTCTTCTGCCAGGAAAAAATCAATAATTATGGTAATCTCTCTCTCCTGTCCTAGGGAGATAGACAAGAAATAGATAGACAGGAGAAGTTTGCCCATGCAGTCAAATGCATATGCAAATACATGGACAGGCACACCTGTGCAGACTGGCCACTGCCTATCTCTCTGTCCTTGAATCTGGTTTCCCCACCTGTGGGGCAAGGAGTGCTAGGATCTGCTGTGTGAGCAGTTGGGATGGCAAACATGGAAGAGCCCTTTGGAAAACATACCCCAAACAAACACTTTGATTACCGGTGCCCCAGATTTAGTGTGCCTTGTGATTTAGTGTGCCTCGTGAATTAGCATGCCTTTATTGCTCTTGCTATCTCCACTAACTTTTAATCACAGCTGAATATTTCCAATCTGACTGCCATTTCTGACTTCAAGTGTATTAAAGGAGTATTCAGACCCCCAGATAACAACATGTGGGGATTTGCCAGGCAGGAAGCACAAGAGGGACTCTCTCTGCTTTCCCTCTAGCTTTCACCCTTCACCCTTACATCAGAGCCCTGGTAGCGGAAAAGAAATGTTGAAATCAATATAAGAATAAATTGCCACGTGGTCCTTATTGTGGAGGCAAGGTTTCTACAGAAAATCCTTGTAATCAGAAAAGAAGGAAGATGAGATTAAACTGATTAAACTGAGAAAGTCAAAAAAGGACAACTTGAAAGATTAGCTTGGGGACGACTGAAAAGCATAATCCTCCATGCATGTTAAGTAGAACAGTCCCTCTCTGTTATCAGCCCCTTCATCTGGTGACCTTCTGTTGGATTAGCACAGAGCTACTTGATCCAAGGCAAATAGTGAAAATTGAAAAGGCAGAATACCAGTGATTACAACAGGTATCAATATTACTGCAGTGATGGTTTGTTATCATTAAGGAGCTCCATCAGAGCTCATTCTGGAAGCAAAAGGAACAGAAAATCACAAGTCATTACACTTGTGACAGGCAATAGAAGAAAAGACCTTGTGTTACAGCGGAAAAGCCTTTTTCATCTGCTTCAACCTCTAAAATTACAGCATCAGAACAGGAAAAGAGATGAGGGAAAGCAATTCAGGAGCTCACCTGTGTTTCTTTGCCTGGGAACAACTGAGCCTCAGTAGGTTGCACACAGCCAGTGTGTGGTACCCTTTTGTTCTGGAGTGAGAGGAAACAAAAGGCCTGTGTCAGTTTTGCTGGGACAATGACCTTTTCTTGCCCCACATCCCCACCTTTATAGCAAATCTGTTCCTGTGTGGTCCCAGCAGCAGCAGCAAGGCTGGTACCTCTGCAGCCTTACAGCTCCACATTGCAGGGCTGCAGCCTGGTGTGGTGCTGTTCAAGGGCAGCATCTTCTTTCTCCCTTCTATTTCAGAGAGGTAGGAAGGACTGGAAGGAGAAAGGGTTGCTCTAGCCAAGGGTTGTTTAGCTCAGGTACATCTCATATCCCATCTTAAGTTATAAAGGAATATTGTTCCTGATTAGACTCACATTTTGTGCTTTGGAAATGTGCTTAGCACCACATTTTTAGAAGATGATTTCATTGTCTTTCCTTTTAAGTTGGCAGAGACTACAAAAACTAAAAAGTGGAGAGTGGTACAGGTTTGTGGCTGTGTGCTTCACCAGTTATATTTGCTATAATGCTTCACACTTGTGCCTGATATGTCCTTTTCTAAGTTCCCCTTGCCCCCCCTGACCCCCACCCCCCACTTCTGTCTTTTTATCCCACTATTGCCCAAAGATGTGTTATACTCAGGCACTCTTTTCTTTGTCAGAAGCCTGGAAGTCTACAGTGCTATTAATCTTTGTTGCAATGTTGCTGATGTAAATAGAGAAGCATGACTCTGAATCATTTGAATGTTTTGACTGAATCCTAGATTTGTCACTGAGTTGGTGTTTCATTTTGTACAACTTGGTGCAAGTTAGTTTCCCCAGCTTCTGTTTCCCTTGCTGCCTTTGTTGGTCTCTCTCTAAGTTAGGCAGGATGTCTGCATAGATCAGAATTGTTTCTTACTGGGCACTTGTCAAGTTAAAAATTGACAAAAAATACCGTGGTCAACTGTCATTAGTGGAAAAAGACAGTGCCTATTTTTAGATAATTTGTCATCATTTTAAAATCCACAACATTTCACATTAAAAAAGCACAAAGCATTAGTGTAACAGCATCAGGTTTAAACATTTTGAAAAATCTAGGGGGAAAAAAAGGCCCTGAAGTGAAATTTAATCTAGCTCCAGGATCTAGAGAACAGACACATTTCTGGCAAGGCTCTTTATCATTCATTTGAAAGATCTTATCTGCATATAGCACTAATGTCAGTAAATGGAACTAAATGGTATAGTCTTACCTTGCCTTTCTTTACTGGAGAAGTAAGGATCCCACTACATTTTTGCTCCCAAAAAGCTTTTGCCCTTTTGTCAGTAGGGTGGGTGAAACCTAATCAAGGTAGGAAGAAGCAGTACTATTGCTTTGGGAGAGTTCCTACTTCTATCATACCTGAGGTTGTCCTCAGTTTGCTTAAGTCTCAATGAAAAGAGGTTTTCAGTTCAGGAGGTAAAGGGATTCATTAGATCTCATTCCCAGAAATGTCTACCTGATTGAGAAAGAGTCCCCTCAGGGGTAATGCTCATAAGCAGGTGGAGGCTGAAGGGCTGAAAAATGACCCATTTTGAAGTTTATCTAATTAGCTTCAAATATATAAGTTAGGTGTTTTGCTAGATGGATTAGCGTAATTATCTTAGTGCACCTATTCATGCTAGGAATGTCAGAAAACCTGAGAACAGAGGAGCTTAGAAAAAAATCACAGTGGCTCAGCCTGTTGACTGCCCTGACCCATGTGTAATTGTGCTGCAGAGGAAAGAGAGAAAGCTGGGAAAAACACAAGGTGAGAGGAGCTGCTCCAAAGACAAAATATTGACAACTGACCTACAAATAAATTGGCAGGTATCTACCTCGGCCCAAATTCCTTACACAAAAGTAGTACAGAAAAATCATCCCAGGTGCATGCAGTCATTGCATAAGGGCAGTATCCTTATTGTTCCACCAGCAATTCAATCTGAGGTATTCACAGTAGTTCTGTCACTGAGCCATATTTAAAAGGAATGAAAGGATTTTTCTTCAGCTTGAAAGTTCTTCTTCTGATGAGATTGGATTACTATTTTATTTATAATAGTAATCCATTCTGATGAGAATGGATTACTATTTCATGGTTTGGTTACAGGTTTTTTTTTTCTGATCCATTGATAACATAGATCCCGCACATCTTGTGAGATCAGTTAAAAATTCCCTTGAAAGACAGTCAATGGCTATGAAATAGCTATTCCCAAAACCAACTTCCATTTCTTTTTTGGAGGAAGGGGATGGGGAATTAAAAAAAAAAAAAAAGAAGAAAGAAAAAAAAAAAAAGAAAAGAAACATGGAAATGGGGTCAGTTTTGTACTACTAAGCTTGTTTTTGTTAGGATTGGTTTTTTTGGTACACATCTGCCATGATGTATAGAAGCAGACTGGAGAAAAGAACAGCACTGCCAAGTCAACCTGGGACCAATCAATGGCTCTTCCAATTGTTTCTTTTTAAACAATCAGTTCTCCACTTGTATGGTTTGTTCCACCCACAGAAATCTTGTGCAAATCTTGGGCTGATGGCCCAACTGCTTCAGTGCCACACAAAATCCAGTGGCAGCTGGATTGGTTTCCTCACCTTGCTGAATGCCCTCTTTTGCTCCTAATTCACGCTGTCGCCATGCCCCCTTTCTGTAGGATTAGCTGAGTTTCCAGCTAATGGTGTTTCTAAGTGTATCAAGTGTGTGGTGTTAATTTCCCCAGCATCTCATTGACTTTCTAGTCAATATTGCCGTGATCCTTTCAGAGCCACTCTTGTGTTCAAGGTATTGTAAATGAATTTAATCAGTGGAATGACCTGGTTTTCAGCAGCATTGTGCACCTTGGTAACCATGCAGTCACCAGGTGACCAGCACCCCCTCTGCCCCTTGATTCACCAGGGCTTTGAGTCATGCCTGTAGAGGTTAACATCAGGATTAAAATACCCTTAAGAATGTTCAAAATAGTCATAGTTTCCCCCAAAAGTTATTTTTTTGAGTTTAAAAGGCCTGTTTTACCAAAATCTAAATTTTTCATGTGAAAAATGTTAATTATTACCTTTTTGTCATGAAAGAACATCTAAGGTCTAAGCACCAGATAGTAATCTTAACTGGGCCCAACCACTTAATTGGTTTGTGAAATTTACCTGATTTAATTTGATGAATCATTTATAACAGAGCAAGTCACCTTTAGCATTACAGCTTCCTGCTATGTTTCCATAATGTGAAATTGAAAGGATTAAAATCAGGACATGATATTTTAATTTTAATAAATTTGAATGGTTGTGATTTAGTAATCACAACTTGAAATAACTATTGTTCTTTTTCTTGTAATGTTTTCCATTTGGAATTTAGAATGAAAACAAACTTCAGAATGTGTCAGTTTCAGACAGTTTGAAACTTTCAAGTGACAACCATCTTTATCTGCCTGCTTGTGTTAAAGTTATTTTACAGGTATATGAACTTTCTCCCTTTGTAGATTTTTTTCTTGCTGCTTTAAAGGCAAACATTTGTCCTTGAGTCACAGCAGAGGGCAATTGAATGGATTGAAGACCTGAGTTCTGCCCCTAGCCTTTATTTTTGGCAGAGCAGAGAAAGTAGAGGGAGATGTGTTCTGACATCTGTGGCATGTGGTGCTTGGGAACTCACAACTTCACAGCTACGCTCCTTCCTCATATGTGCTCCTCTCCTGTCAGTTCCTCTCCGCATCCCAGAAGAGGAACTGCTGGCACCTGGAGAAGGAGGGCTCATCCTGGCTACAGGGGGACACTTGTTCTGAAGGAGTGGACTGGTAGAAACATTTTTATGTGCACACTCTGATGAGAGAAGAACTTGGAAAAAGAGACCCCAAGAGGCAAAGGGAGAAGTGAGTAGCTAGGAATTAAGTGGCTGGAAAGGAGAAAAGAAATCCAGACCCTGCAATTACATGCGCCTTTTAAGCCCGTTAGAAATTTCTGGGAGGTGACATGGAAAAGAGTTAGGATGTTCCCACCAACAAGCAGGCTGCTTGCACTGCCAGCTCATGGCTTAAGGCCAGATTCCCATCCAGCTGCCACTGCCATTATGCCCTGCAGGGTACCTTAACTGTTATACCTCTGGATGGGTTTTAGCTCTCTCCTGGATAAACCCCTTTGTTTTCTCAACGGTTCTTCTTCAGAATGTGGTTTTGATTTTGGAAATTAGGGAAAACTATCATTTTTAGTGAGATTTCAGATATCTACTTGACATTATTCATGCTATCTATTTAAGACATTAGAGAAATCCTTTCAGCATGTTCCTATTTGAACATCAATGTGGCATTTTAAGAGCCATGCTTGTTGGTGCACTATGTTTATGGTCTACACATAAACTCTTTGACTAAACACTAACAAATGTAGCTGTAGCAATAAAGAAGTTGTGAAAAAAATGGTAACTACTGGAGAACTAGCATCAAGACAAGTGCAAGGTGATGAGTTCATGTTCTAAGGAAAACTAGGTGCTTTTTAGGACAGTTGGGCATGCACAGGCCATATTTGGAATGCTCTGATATTCTTCTTGATGCATAGACAACTCACAAATGTCAGAACATCTCTTCTTGTTATTACTAAGTTATTACTTACAATTAATTAGCAATTTGTATCCTCTGAGGACTGACCTTCATAATCACACAAGCTGAATTCATATAGATTTTTGTTTGACTTGCTGCAGATAGATCATAAAAGACCAGACCTTATCATCAGTCAAGTCCTCTGTTAGCATTCTGCCATTCATAGCCTTTAGTACTTCTTCAGTTGTGTCCATGCTACTCTAGCAGGAACCTTGCTTGAAAATGCTCTTCTCATTTACTGCGCACATCTCCTTAAGTCTGGGCTATTTCTCTTTCACCTGACACTTTCCCCAGGCTACAGATGTCTGTGTTTCTCCTATTTCCATCTCTTTGCAGATGGAATGCCTGTTTGCTCCCACCTTCTGAATAGACATGAATTCGAACTTTTCACATTTTAGGTGACAGTCAGGATAGTATTGTTAGGGATCTGAGCTGAGGTTATTTTTGATTTAGCAATTGAAACTCTTAAACTTTCAAAGATTTGAAGAAACTAGCTTCATAGTCTGAGGTAATGTAGTCTTGTGGCACATAGGAGAGCAAGACTTAATCCCCTCTGTTCTGTTTAGCACTTGGTTACCTGTAGAGTACCTCTCATTTCAGGAGTAGCCTGGTTTTGGTCCTGTTGGCATTGCCTATGTGTTTGAGAAGTTCTGTGTCAGCCATCTGTGTCGTAGAAGCTGCAGGTGGATGCATGGTGCCAGCAGGAGCTGTGCCAGACCTTTCCTCATGCAACACAAGAGCAGTAGTACTGATACTGTGGGAATTAGTATTATTGTCAGTCACTTCTCGTTTAACTCCGTTTGAAATGAGCTCGGTAAAGCTGAAGAATGGCTTAATAGTTAACTGCAATTTGGCTGAATGTCAGGCAGTGCCTTTGGGTCTGTAAAAATTTGCAGTGATTAAACCACCTTCTTAAGAAACCTGTTTTGCTGAGCACTTTGAATATGTGTTTCTATTGTCCCTTTGGCAGACATCATGAGCATGGGGTGCAAGATGGAGGCGGTGTTGCTCTTTGAAATCAATGGATTAGATACATGGAAAAGATTAAGCAAGGGACTATTGACTCCTACATCCTTGATATGCCTCACAGAGCTGGGGCATTCAAAATACTTATTTCCCTAATTGGTGAGAATGGTTCCAAAAGATCACAGCACACTTACCACACTAACCAAACCAAGTGAATTTTACTTACTGCTTGTTAATGTCTGCACTGATTTGGAGGTGAGGATTGAGGATCCTTTGCTACCAAAAACCCAGGGAAAGGTAAATGGCTGGAGCCTTGGAGGGAATGTAAGCAGTAATTGCTGATCTTTGGGCTGGCATGTTTTCCCTCCTTGTGTCTTTGTTTGCTGGCCTCAGACATGGCTTGCAGTCTGGAGGCAGATTTGCCCAGTTGTTCCCAAAATCCAAAATATGTGACATCATCTGCATTTTTGAAGGAATACATGATTTGAACGACTCTGTGGGTTCCTTAGCTATTGTGTGTCATGCACCACCACATTTTGCAGTCACAGAGAGAACCTGAAGGGTCTGGTAAGACTGGTGCTGCTTCACTCTCCCTTTTAACAGCTCTCAATAAAATTACCAAGATAATATCAATAAAAAATAGTGACCTTAGTAAAATTTTCTTTCGAAACTCTGAAAAAATTACCTCAATGACCCTATGCTGGAACTTCAGAACATCTTCTGCTGTAATATAAAGTAGTTCATTGGAGGTTTATGGATCTAGGGATTGGACTAGATGATCTCCAGATATCCATTCCAACCCTAACAATTCTGTGATTTATAGTGGCTGAAGATGTGTTCCATTGCTAGAAAACTGCATTCTTCATACCTATAGTTGCCACAGTTGTTTTTTTCCCCATAGTACAAAGTAAGTCCTTGTAATTATTGCCCTGGATAAATCTGCAACTTTACATGAAATGCTGGCAAAAAATGTAACCATCAGCAGGTATTTCCAGATGTCTACGAATGAGTAAGTGCAAGAATAATGAGGCTGCAGCTGCTGTTACTGCTGTGTCCAAATATTACCAGGAACCCTCGTTCTGGACTCAGCCCTTCTCTGTTATCTGTCACTCAATAACAGAACAAAAAGATGCTTTGAACATTCTTTTGGACAGAGACCAAGTTTTGCATTATCTTTTCTGGAGAAAAGCATGAGTGTAAATAAAAGCAAATACCCTGTTTGCCCTCAGCTACTGTGTATGTCTCGCGTGCTGCAGGTTGGATAAGTGTGTGCCATTTGCTGTCAGCAGAGGTCTGTCTGCATGGAAAGGAGCTCTGTCACATGCAGATGTAGCCAGGGAAAACCTTTTGTTTGTACAAGAGGCTTACTGACACTAATTAAATATTTTCTTTATTTGGAAAGCAGACAATTCATGACTACCTACATGCCCCCAGATTTACACAAATAGTTGATTACAAACCTCTTATGTTCCTGAAGACTGAGAGGGAATTCCTATTTTAGCCCTGCTGAAATGACAGAGGTAGGCAATTCAAGTAATGGCCTGTTAGTCAGTTATTAAATATTGCTCTTCAGCAAAATTGCTAATGATGATGGTCTTTCTATGCTACCTTTAGAATAGTGCAGAGTATATTCTGAAGAGAGATTATCTTGGATATAGAAGGCCACTAGCTTGAATGCTGTCCAAATCAACCAATTATCTGTGACAATCAACTAGCTCTGCCAGGCCACACAGAGATTAGTTACTATATAAAGTTCCATGCTTTAAATTAAATGGCTAATGGCAGAAAGGTGAAATTATTCAGAGGACGAGACTTGATTTTTAGAGGAAGGATAAACTTTTAGCAGAGTTGGGCTTCCTCCTGTGGGTGTAAGGACCATTTCTCTAAGTGTCTTCATCATCCTTTACAAGCTGTTTATAAAAACTGTGCAGGTATAGCTAATCTAAAATCCTTCAACCAACATCATGCTGTCCAGTTATATGCTGCTGTGTGCAGGGAGGGAAGTGTTGGACAGGTACGAGGTGTGACAGAAGCTGGTCCTGTTGGGTGAGATAAGCAGTAGGGCTGACTTCTGATGGCATATTGTGCTGGCCTTGGCTGGGGTAGAGTTAATTTTCTTTGCTGTGGCTGGTATAGGGCTCTGTTTTGGATTTGTGCTGAACACAGGTTAATAATATAGATTTTTATTTTTTTTAATTTCTGAAAGGGCTTACACAGAGCCAAAGCCTTTTCTGCTTTTCATACTGACATGCTGATGAGGAGTCTGGGGGTGCTTGGGTGGTTGGGTAGAGACACAGCCAGGACAGGTGACCCAAACTGATAAAAGGGATATTTCAGACCATCTTACATCATGCTCAGAATATAAAGTGAGGGGAAGGAGGAAAGGGGGGACCTTTGAAGTGATTTGTCTTCCCAAATAACCATTACATATGATGAGTGCCCTACCCTCCTCAAGATGGCTGAACATGGGTTCCTCTGCTCATGGGGGAAATTTCATGGGAAGCAGGAAATTAATGCCCTCTTTTGTTTTGCTTGTATGAATAGCCTTTGCTTTCCCTATTAAATTATTTTTATCTCTAGCCGTTTTCCACTTTTTACCCTTCCAATTCTCTCCCCAGTCCTGGTGCTGGGAAAGTTGTTGTGTGGTACTTGGTGGATGTCTGGAGCTAATACATATATTCAGAATGGAGATGAAGGAGAGAAGCACATCTCATTCTTTACACATCATAAAAAACGTAACTACTGGTCAAGCACATGAGCTTTAGCTATGATTGCTAGAAATGTTTACTTCTGTCCTTGCAAACAAAACATCATCTGCAGCTATTGGCAAAAGAAATACTCCTCCTCTGGGCAATACTAGAGAAACGTTGATTTGGGACAGTTATACAAGGAAAGAAATTTTGACTGATTACATCTTAAAAGAGTTTTAAAAACAGTGTCTGGGCAGAGAGAGGTTACCGTGAAGAAACAAGCCAAGCAGATACAAGGTTCCACTCAGAGTAGCTTGCTCAAACTTACCTGCATCAGAAAGTCCCAGTTCAAGTATCAAACCTCTGCAGAGGACATGTGGTACTGTCACTCCCACTGCTGTCCAAACTAAGAGGCAAGGAGGAAATAAGTAGGGGGAGGAAGATGCTGCCTTTGCCAGGAGGAGATGCAAATGGGAAGAGGAGGAATATGAGTAATCATGAGCATAAGCCGTGGGCCAGAGACTCCTGCTCCTTACTCAGCTGGCACTTAGTTGCATAAATCCTGTGCCCTAAATCTCTTCCTCATCCTCTGCCTGGTCACCAGCAAGTGGTGAGTTTTGCCAAAGCAATGAAATATGGGCTTAAGTCACAGGGCCAAGCCCTCACTGAATGCAAATAGGAATGATTCCATTGCTCTCACTGCCTAAAGTTCTTGCCCTCAGTTTTCAAGATGCTTATAAGTATTGGATATAAACAACCTGCCACCATGGATACACTTCGGTTTAGAGTGTGGATTTTTCACTGGTCTAACGTACCTATTAAATTGCAGTAATGTTTTGCTGCACTCCTTTGGATTAAAATGCTATTTCTAATTGTCAGTTAATGGGTTTTAGTGAAAGTAATTTCTTAAACATTATGTACTCAGTTTAAATCTAACAGGGTAACTAAACATTAAAGTAACAGGGGGGAAAATCTATATTGCTCTAATTTGTATTGTGTGTTCTTTTCACCAAGTATAATTGCTATTGAATGCCTAAAGCAGCATTCTCCAAAGCATGAATAACCAGGAAAAAAAGTTTCAATTGTATGTAAAAAGCAGTGTCATACCTTGCTAGCATTAGCATGGGATGAAGAGACAAGAATTATGTAATATGATGCTCTGTGTTCATTGCTGTTTCTCCCTCACCTAGATAGGGTTTTTATGACTATCCAGCTCCCAGTGGTGTGAGAAGATTGTGAGCATAAAAGCTGCATGCATGCTTTTGTTGGTAATATAAGCTACATGGAGGGCTAAAACCAGACTGAACAAGTGTCTGTAATTGTATGATGGACAGGGAGATGTTGTGTCACTTTCTTCAGTGCTGGAGAATAAACTCCATTTTCATATTTTCAGTGATGGATGTCCCTCCTTAATGCACAGGGGGTTATATTATCATAGACACAGGGGAGTGGTGTTCACAGTGTTCTACGTAAGAAAGGAGCTGATGTCCAAGGTATTGCTGCTGCTAAGATTTCCAAGAAACTACAAAATGCAAAAATCTTGATTTTATCTTTATTACTTGGAAATTAAATTACCTCCAGACTTATCAATAGTATGTATGACCTTACTGTCTATAATATTCCATCTGATATTTCATACCCAACAAAAATTTGATGTAAGAGGAAAAGCTATCATTAAGGGGGTACTCTTGATGCTTTCATCATCCTAATGCATAAACCAAAACTTTGTCAAAGCCCTGTGTCTGACCAGCATAGCCATGCATATATAATGTCCTTCAGCTTCAGAAAACTCATCAGCAGCCTGTAAAGGTGGACATCTTTATGGGCCTTCATGACCTCATCCTCAAAGGTTATCCGCAACATTTTGATGAAATCTAACTGTCCAGATAATGAGGCACATACTCCCTTGTCTTCACTGTCATGATCCAAAGAACTGCTCCCCATTCTGACTCTTATTCATGGCTATAGAGTGCACACCTACAAAAGAAAACTTATTATTAGGAGAGGAGGTATGAGCTGCTGTATAGCAGCCTTTTATTCACCAAAATACAGACTTTAATATTTATCTGGCGTCTGTTCCTTAACTTCTGCTTTCCAAACTCTAAAACCTGATACTATTTTTAATTTCGTATAGCCAGATAAATTCCAAAGAAGAGCTATAATTCTTTTTATATTTAACTACTTGCTTGAAAGGTGGAAATGTTCGTGTGCTAAGTGATGAAACTTATGTACTATGCAACACATTCGTTTTGTGATGTATGCTTTGCAAACTGCTTGCTCCTTCACCTGTGCTGTGTCTGCAGATCGAATCCCCCTGGCAGGTGCAGATTTATGGGGGATAAAAAGAGAACTTCATCTTCCTCACCCTCAGCTCTTGATTCACACCCTCCCTTCATGACATCCACAGCACACATTTTCCCAGAGTTGTGCTGGAGATTATTTCTGAGTCCCTGTGCCTCATTTCAAAGGCAGACAGAGGGAGAAGTTTGAGCACCCAGGCATTTTGGGTCTGATCCCCACTCTGCTCCCCTTCTTTGTGCATGGAGGGGGCATAGAGATAAGTTTTTCTTTCAGCTGACATCTGGGCGGCCTCTGCTCCAACTTAATGTCCTCCTAATTTGTACTACTCCTTAGCAACAAGAAACAATCCCCAGTTCTCTCCTAAAAGTCAGCATAACTTTTGAAGAAATTTTTTTTTTTTTGGTGGCCTGTGTGGAATCCATTTGCTGAAAATTGCAGTGGTATAAGACTCAAATCAGGTTGGTTTTGGAAAAGGTAGTCCACATGTTCTCCCAGGTTAATGTCAATGGTTTTTCACATATTTTTGTGGAAACCAGTAGAACTAAATAACCTATCTCAGGCCTATCTCTTACCTTCCCCAGCTGTGCCTGGTCAGTTTTCCAGGATGGGTTTTACACCTGACTATTGTTCTGAACTCAGTGAGAAGTGTTCCATCAGCCTGTGACAGCAAAAGGACAGTGACAGACAGTTGTAGGGTAATACTGTGTCAAATTGGCACAGACATTTCTGGATGAATTTGTCATCTTCTCAAGCAGAAACTGGAAGTTCAAGGGAGCTCTAGAGGCTCAAGTTGTTTTGTGGCCCCAGAGTGTGTAGACCTGAAAGCATAGAAGCTCCTTGGAGCAGGACCATGTCTGTTTTGTTTAGTATTGTATCAAGCTTCACATTCTGTAAGTAAATAAAAAGAACAGTGATGCTACAATGCATTAGTGTCTGTGTAGGGAGCCCTGGACTGACTCCATTATGTGTGTCAGTGCAGACAGTGGAGAAACTCCTCTCTAAGGAGCTGTGGACAACAAAGATTATTCAGCCAGTGGTGTGACAGGGATGTGGAGGATTGATTCTTACAGTGCTGTTTACACTTTACTAGCAGGGAGAGCAGATCAAAATGGCTTTATACAGGAATTTCTAAGCAAATCTGGGACCTCATGTTTTTATTGTTTTGCCTGTATTGCAAAAGTATCTTTCAGTATCTTCAGTCCATATTTGAATAGAATGAGTAAGAAGTTCTTATGGTACAAGCATGCATGCATGCATTCAAAATAGGAGGAAATAAGAGGGTCAAATGCATTGACTGTAAAAAATTTCCAACAAAACTACTGACTGTTGAAAACTACAGAGATTCAAATAACATGTAATAATAAAAGGAGTTGCTGCATATTTTATGGGTATTTTTAGTGATTTATGGGTATACTCCCTTATTAACCAAACATTTAGATTAGCTGTCCTGCTTTTTCAACTTTTCATCTCCTTCTATGCATACATACATACATTCATACATACATACACACAAGATAGTCCCTGTTGAATGTTGGTGATGGGATTATCAGCACCATTCTACTTTCAGTCCGCTTTCTCACAGGTCAGTGATGACGATGGAAGGGTTTGTTTGCTACTTGAAAAATAGTATATGTGGGAGCAACTCTGGAAAAAGTCTCTGGATCTGACATCTATGTGTCAGTGTTGACTTTGTTAGCTAATTTCAGCAGTGCTTCTAAGCTGCTGATTGCCAGGAGCTGGGACAATTCACAGAAGAGAGAACTACTCAGTCCTTTCTGCTGTGGCTTTTATATGTTTTCACCAGGCAGCTACTGGCAGGTGTTGGAGGCAGGATATTAAGTTAAATGAAATTCTGGTCTGACCCCCATAGGGCAGTTCTTCCAGTTTTATTTAGAGCCACATCTTAGCCGTGGAAGAGTGTGCAGCCTGATCCATTACCCAGTTAAAAGAACATGTTGCAACTCACTTAAAAGCAAATGCAGTCTTAAATTACACATACAGAAGCTAAAAGTAGCCTCAGCTTAAATTAAAGGGTATGCTTTCCCAGAGGGGCAGCCAGCTCTGGTCGCCCAGAATGAGTCTTTTCCTGTGTGGGAGATTCTTTTTTAAGGCCGTATCTACTTGTGCCAAAATGCTTCCCGATTCAGAGGCTGTGCTAATGCAGGCAAAAAGGGAAAGGTGAAGCATTACACACTGCTATTACCCACTATTTAAACAAATATTCTTTTTTTGGACCTATGGAGGTTTGTGGTTTTTCTTCTTGTTGCTGCCATTTTTTTTTTCTTTTTTTCTTTTTTCCTTTTTTTTTTCTTTTTAAATACTGAGCAGGCTTTTGGCAGGAGGATAATAAGGACTCCAGAAGGAATTCAACATGATGCTTTTTTATCATACTGCCAGGGTTTCATAGGAAAGATAGGGCTGTGGAAAACATTTTTGGTTGTGGTTCACAATAACACCTATCATCTGCTGGCATGTGGGACTCCAGTGAGGAGCTACACAAATGCTTTGTGCCAGCCAGACAAAGCGGAGGTGACTCAAATGGCAGATTACTGCATCTGTAAGAAAATGCTTGGGTAGGAGGCAGCCACCTGGACTAACAATTGTTTTTGTAACAGATACTCTCAGCAGAAAAGGTTTTTTAGGTCATTTGCAAAGTCAAGGAAGATAAGGGAGGAAAAGAGAGGTGGGGCAAGAGTTAGGTGAAATTTGGACAGCATTTTCAGAATCAGAGGTCTGAATTCAAAAGCTTGCCCTTGGAGAGGTATTAGGTACCTTTGATGGATTTGTTCCTAAAACTGCAAGACGGTAACTTAAAAGGCTTTGATGTGAGGAAGACAACCTTAGATACAGAAATGTCTCTCAGGGTTAACATGCCTGTGCAGGTCTAAATTAGCAATAATATGACCCAGAGGAGAATGCATAGTACAGATCTGCCTGTTTTACTTTTCCTGTGCCCTCCCTTTTGAATGTTAATCACATATTTTGCTTCATTTTTCTATACACTAACTTCAGAGCCTCATTTGTTGCTCAGTTCTCACTTCACCTCTTGGGTGTATTTTGTTTCTGTTGTTCCATTGTGCTGGCTAAATAATGCAGGAAGACTAATAAATTCAAATATAATTTCTGATTGGTTTAGCATCAGTTTAACTATCTAGAATAATTAGGTGTTATTGGATACTTTATATGATGAGTCCATGATGTTTAGACTAGAAAATAATAAAATGCACTCAATTGATTAAGCTCTTTGTAGGAGTCTAAGAATTAGCATACTGTCTAATGGCAAATAATTTATAATTACCAAGAAGAGCTGATAAAAGGGTTCAGTGCTATTGACTGCCTGACTTGATAACCTTGATCAGGAGGCTTCATTAAAAGAAAAGTCCTAGCTTTTACATAACTCTGTAAAAGACATGAGATTACTTTAACACTTTGTCTCTTGAATGGGATGCTGCTGTTTTGACAGACAGTCCCAAAGTGCTGCCTTTGGAGACCACACATGCTCCAGATTGAGGGGCATGTTGCTAGGCTGACTGGCAACACATTCCCAAGTGGAAGTTTTCCCTGCAAGTAAAATCTCTGTTTTGAAACTAAGTAGTACAGGATATGTATAAAACAACTTACTGCAAGATTTTGGCCTGCACTTCATTAACTACACTTGTCAGAGTAGGAAGATGAGTTCTGCAGTGGTATTTGCTATACTCTGTAGACTGTAGTTGGAGACACAGTCTGGTTCCTTTCACACATTTCTCTGAAGTGACAGTTGTTTGAGCCAAATTTAAGGTTAGAGATAACTTGTAGAAATGTAGGGATGAGTGGATCACAGCTTTTGGGGTACACCTGTGGACACTTGATCTTTCCTAAATCGGAGAAAGGTGAATAAGCATGACTTTCATGGAGAGGGAAAGGTACTGCATGGAAACTGAAAGAAATGGGCCAGGAAGGTTGACAGCTCTGCCATTTAAATGTCTCTTTTCAAGCACATTCCCATGGTTTAGTTGTGGCTGGCAAGTTCTCATTTAGTTTAGAATTGCCCCCATCTCTGACTGACAACATTGGAACAAGCTTCAGGTTGTTCTCTTGTTCTGATGTTGTGGGTCTGGGCACACCAGCCTTCTGCTTTGGCCCACACCCTCCCTAGTGAGCAGAGAGATCTAGTTAAGTGTTTCACACATGAGTGAAGTTAGAAGAACCTGTGACTATCTCTGGTGCATAGTGGACTTGCCACAGACACAAATTTGTCATTTCAAGTCAAAATGCAACAAACTTAAATGTTTTTATGCAAAGTTTTAGCTTGCAGAACAGAATAAAGATGAAGAAGGAAGGCAAGTCCTTGGTGGATTGAGGAGTGTTATAAATGCGTCCTTTTAAAAAAAATTATTTATTTTCAATTGGCATGGACAAATATCACTGCTTTTAGAAGCTATAAAAATTTGTATTGTTACCCTCTGTTGCTGAAATTTTAAGATATTCAAAATGGACCTTTGAATGTGTTATCCCTTCTGCCCTTGTTCTGACACAGCAGAACAATTGGTTTGAATGCTTGCCTCTAGCCATGCTGTCTTCAATCATCTACTCCAAGATTCTTGCAGTTAGGTCAAAGAGATGGAGCTTTGCAGAATACCTTTTATGGTTTTGAAGACACTTCTTAGTAGCACTGTGCTCAGGTGATATTTATATCTGGGCACTCGCCAGACACCAATAGGAATGGGAATTGCTGTCACTCTAAGCACAGAAATGGCTGTTTTCCCCATACTTTCACCGTGTTTGTGAGATGTCACTTTAGAAAAGCTGAAGCTATCATGATGGACTGTCTATCAAACCAGTGCAGCCAATCATATAGCAGCAAAAGAACTCTGCTTTGCTAAGAAAGAGAACAATTCTCATTTTCAGAATTAAATTTCACTGGTTTTAACACTAGTGTGCAGTAGTTTGAATGTATCTTATGTGTTGCAAGGTGTTAGTTTGAATGAGTGAGCAGAGGCTGGTTGTGTTTCATTCTAAGATGATAAAACTTTTCATGTGTCTGCTTCAGAGAACACACTTTAAACTCACATTTCTACAAATGAGAAATTTAAAGTAAATTTGGAAGTTGAAACTTTTAAACTTGAAAGTTTCAAATCTCCTTAAACCCTTGGGTTTTACATTTGTCTAACCGTAGTGCAGTATAAGTCTAATTTATATAGTAAAACAATTCAGCACATATATAGGAAATCCTTAAAATATCTTCAAAATAATGGTGACTAGCTTATCATAATATAGAAAAGTCTATGACAATAACATGTACACATAGTATACTACTAATACTAATAGTAAAAACTAACTGTTTTGAGTAGATTCAAATACCTAAACTCATGTTATCTGACTGAGTTTGAAACAGAGAGAAGGTAGGAGTTCACATGAAGGAGCTATAATATCTAATAATCAAGATTCTTCCTGTTCTTGGAATGCCTGTTTTGATTTTTTTGCTCTTGCAGTTTATTTGAAGAATATCTCACTAAAGGTCACTGTGTGGATAGCTTTCAAATATTTGGCATTTGCAATTGGTTCTATTCTCATTGGTCATATCAGTGATATCGTGTGTTCTGTTTCCCAGACAAAATGAAGTAACGTATTTTGTCTGAGATACTTGGGATGAAAATTATCCTGAGCTAGTCATGCTAGGCTCCCTTTTTGCACAGATATAGGCAGTTCCCGAATATGAAACATGACCTCTTGAACAGATATTGAACAGATCTGCTAATGCACATCTAACAGAGTCTGCTTTCCTCATTTATCTGCAAAGGGATCATAGAGTGACTAGCTTGGATGTTGATGCCCACATTGTGGAAGTCTGAAGCCAGGTGAGAGAAATACCACTCTGGATGGGTACAGATATGATTACATTCATAGTAGAGAGTGCTGTAAAAATATTCTGCCAGAAACTTTATTGCCCTTATAAGCTGGACATGGTAGAAACATGAACAACTCTCTAGTGAAGAGTGATAGCCTAATACTCAGCAGGACTGAGTTTGAGTAGAGTAGATTTCATCTCTGACCTCAGGCAGGTCATTTGAAGTTAGTTTCCCTGAAAGGAAGAAGTGCTTAACAGAGCTTCTCCCTCTCACAAGATCTTTGCTGTGATTAATACAATGGAGACTGAGCAAGAATTCAAATGTCTGAAATACACTGTGTGTGCCATCTCAGAATGGAAGAAAAGTGATCCAATCTTTGAAAATGTTACCACCCTCTGTTGCCTCTCCCTTAAGATGGAAACCTTTCCTGATCACCATGATCTTTCAAAGATGATCAAGACTGACCTCACAATGGCACTGGTCAGCTCCCTGAGTGTTTGTGGGTGCCTCCCATCAGGTCCCAGGGATGTGTGTATGCCATTTATCTAAGTGCTCCATATCTCCTTCACAAAGAATAAATTTTCCTTCCTCTGGAGCTTCCTCCTGGCCTCCAGTGTGTGAGATACCTGATACAAGCAGTTAAAAGAGATGCAGAAGTCATGGTGAACTTGACCCTTTTTGTGGCTTTTTGTAAAGATCCACATCCCCATTCAGCAGTAGGTTCACATTTTTCCCAGTATTCCTTTTGCTGCATTTGTACCTGTATTAGCTTTTCTCGTTGCCCTTCATGTAATTTGTCAGACTGAGATCCCTGAGGTCTTTGGCTTTCGTAATCTCATCTCTGCACACTTGCACAGTGTCTTTTTTCCTCGTGGGTTGCCTGACCCCTGTTTTCCCTCCCTTGTACACTTCCTTGTTGTGTTGGGTATTTGTCAGGAGCAGCATGTTCATCCCTGCAGGCCTCCTATCACCTTTAGTCCACAGGGAAGAATGAGCTATTCTAGATATTGGAAGATGTAGCCCTTGAAAATGAATTAGGTCTCCTGGGCCCCTCTTCTCTCTGGGACTGTTTCATTGGGATGTTTCCATGAACTAAATCCTTCCTCCTGAAGTCCATGGTTTTAACCCTGGCTTTTGCCTTTTTTCCTTCCATTAGTATTCTGAACTCTAACCTGTTTCATTTTATGAACTTATGATGCTGGGGTACATAATTCTTTTTCATTTTTTTAATACAAATTTAGCTGGTGCATATTTTCTAATCCACGACTGACCTCTAGCTCCATTTCCCATTGCTCAATTGGGACTGTACATGGATTTGCCCTGCAATAATGTTGGAGTGGTTCTACAGGATCAAACGACTTGGAATAAATCTGACCTGAGGTGAGAATCAGTCTCCTCAGTCCCTGTAGCAGAACTAACACTGACTTCTATTACACAGTCTTCTGAAGGATTCTCTGAAATTGTTTTGTGCCTTGAATACCTTTATTTTATTAAAGTAATGAAATAATACATCTTGAACAGCTCCTCAATGCCCTTTATATTAACAAAGCATGCATTATTTCATCTCTGTCTAATTAATACCCTGTTTAATAGGTATCTCACTTTATGTTAGGTTCCTGTATTCTTAAGAATTTTTACTAATTTAATTGAGAGCAGTCTCAAATTAATTGTATAATTAATCTTGTCAAATTAGGTAACATTCATACAGCACCTTATTAAAGAAACTTGAATATTTTAAATTACCATGCAATTAGGCATTAATAAAGAAGTTCTTCCTCTGTATTGTTCTGCTTTATATCACAAAGAAGGTAATTGCAATATAAATTGCAATATAAAAGCTAAGTTCTATAGTACATTAATAATTAGATACACATTATTCCCCACTAAAGCTTTTTCTCTTATTAATTCAATTGTAAAATGGATAAGCCCTTTATAAAACAGGAATAATACACCCCCCAAAAAACTAGGAATGAACTATTGTGCTGACACCTGAACAACAGGATGGCTAGAGCTTGAGCTGTTGCTTGAGTGAAGTCTCAGAGAAGCAGGTTGCTGAGAAAACTAGTTCTGTGCTGCAAGCAGCTTAAAGACTTCTGTGGCTGTGGAAAGCTTCATTTGCATCTCATGTTTGGGAATAAGTGTGTGTCTCAATTTCCTGACTGAGAGGGAAGAGGTGGGCTCCCTGGCATGCTCCTATGGATTACAGAGAACTGCAGCCTCCTTCTAGAGCCTGAAAGAGGTGCCCCAGACACCCCTGGAGGTGACCATAAGACAGATGTGCAGGACCGGGGAATCGGAGGTGGTGGCTGTGATGTGGGAGAGAAGGGTGGGCAGGCTGAGGAGAGGGGAATGGATAACGAGAAGTGCTATCAATTTTTAATGAGTATATGGAAATTGTACTCAAGGTCAGAAAGCCCAAATACTATATTATATCTGTGGGTGCCAAAGAGATTTTCATTTATATAATATATTGGTCTAGTATTTTAAATCCTTAATCTTAGTGCCTGTAGTTGTGTGTACTAAAAGTGCCCATTAGATTAAATACTTGAGGAACAAGAAATCATCTGCACATGAATGCTGAATGAGTAAAACAGCATTTCACATAGGGACATATGCTTGGGTATAATGTGTGAGATACAATAAGTTGCAGTGTCAGCCTTATATGTAGAATAGCGTGTTCTGATAAATTCAAAGTTATTGCTGAGAGGGAAAGCCATAAACTAGCAGTGTGAAGTCTGCTGTCACCAAATAGCAAACATTACTGGCCTCTTACAGGTGCATCTCATGGGAGTTCACAAAGTTGTCTTTGCAAACCCTTTCTACCATGTGGCAGTGTATTACCTGTCCTGGGCAGATGACCATGCAAGGCAAGGCTGGGAAGTCCAGTTTCTTCCCCCTCCTTCTTTTATCAGCCTTCTCCTCCCTCTTCCCCAAGTAAATTCACTCCTGGATTACCTGGAAGTGCACCAAGCCACTGTCTTTTGTATACATTTGAAAAAACTTTGTTATACCTGGCTCTAGCTCCCTCAAGTAGAGCTTTATGAACAGCATCTCATCTGGTTTTTTTTCTTTATTTACATAATTGAGCAGGAGAAATGTGTTTTAAAATTGCGTTTTAAAATGTGTTTTAAAATATGAGCATTTAAAGAATATATGAACATTTAAAGTAAAGGGGGGAGAGGGAAGCAGGGAAAAGATATTGAACTAAAACATTGCATTCAGCCTGACACTAAGTGTTCCCATTTGCTATTTGAGGCTAGACCTTTCTCATTGTCTTTGTATTTAGCTCTCTTTTTCCACAGAAAAAAACCTATTTCAGAACAGAAACCCATGTTTGTTTTGAATCTTACCAAAAAAGCCGTCCTTCATCTTTCTTGGCTGAGACTAATCACCAAATGTGATCAGCATTTGCAAATAGGACTTATCCCCATCTTCTGTCCAAACCTGCTGTTGCTTCTTGCTCTCTCTCTGTCACTATCTTTTGTTTTAATTGTCTTTTTATTTTATTTCCTCTTTAATGATTAAGCTGGCATTGAGCATTTTTTTCTAGCTCTGCCCTTAGGTTCCCATTATCCCTATGACCGGCTATTAGACTGATTAGATTAGCTGATCTCTGGAATGGGGATCCATGCTGACACTTCATGCTTGTTTTGCAACAATAGGATGTTTATAGGATGCAATATCAAAGAAACCTTTTTCTGCTTACTCCCTTTTGAGGACATAACTTCCCAGATTTGTTCTTGGGTCATAGAGATTGTAATGAAACACCTAGTTGGTGCAGACAATGTGTGATAGTCCAAAAGACCATTAAAACCTAAGAGGGTAGGCAAATCTGCAAGATGCAAGGTTGGGAAAGCCTGCAAGTTCTCTTTTTCCAAGAGAAGTGTGTTAGATAAGATGAGCTGCTGCCGAACACTGATAAAAACTACAGCAAGAATTCCAGGATTTCATAGCTCAGCAGGCAGTTTGTTGCCAACCTGGGGAGTGAGTGGCATGAGGAGATGGCTTCTGAAGACAAGTGGGAGAAAAATTAAGAGCTTAGCACAACATGTTGAGAGAGACAACTTCAAAGTTTTAAGCACAAATGCTGATTTTTCACTGTAATGGCAAAAATATCACACACTGTGAAAATATAATGTGCTACACATCCATGTAGCTGTTACTTGAGTGAGTAATTGCTGTAGGAGTGACACTGTCATTACCTGATAACTCTTGGGCACTCAAACACTGAGCAGGAGCTATGTGGTCACTGCAGAATGCAATGCTGAGAAGGTATCATGTTGGACTTCATCCATCACTTTCAGCCTGAACATAATCTAAAGGCGGCAAAACTTGTATTTTTACAAGCATATGAGCCCTTTGCAACTCTCTCTGCCTCCTTGAAGGAGTGAGATGCAATGCTTGTCTGTTGCTAGTGATATTTTTCTTTGTAATTCAGTATGATTTGAATCAGATGGAGTTCATTTCTTGCTGCTTTTTTGCAGAGCTGTCATCCTGATTTGTTTGTGGGTTGTTGTTTCGGGGTTTATTTTTGCCGTGTATAATGATATCTGAATAACCCTTGTGCATTCCTTCTCCCCCACATAATCTGTAATATTGGCTATTCTGCACTGCACTACTTCTCTTGGAGGTTTGACTTCAGTCCTGTCAGACACGCTGCTCAACCTGCCACTGCCCTCCTGCTGGCAAGACTGACAACACCAGACTCATCACATCTTACCCTCCAAGGAGAAGGGGGGCAGAAAATGTCCCAGAAATGTACTTCTTCTGTTGCTTTTATTAAAATCAATCTTGCTCACCTGCAGGGTTTCTCTTTATTATTTTAAACATTTTTTCCTCACAGTCATTCCACATTATCGTTCAATGTTAATAAAACTGATTGCTTGCAGTGAGGAGAAAAAAAAAGCTTTTTATCAGGTGTGTATTAGCAGAACATGCTGAGTCCAATTGCTGCCTCTTGCAGTTAGTCATTTGTTTCTTATGGCTCCTCTCCCTCCTCCCCAACATCTCACCTTTAAAGTAAATGGATTTTGGGAGGAGAAGCCTGAACGCAGATGCCAAGCCCTGGAGTTGTACTGCAGTCAACTGGATCATGGAGTGGGCCTGTTTCCTTAGGGCCCAGAGCTGACCCATTTCTAGGCTGGGACTTGGACATGGGCTTGTCTTGAATCCTTCAAGTCTTTGTGCCATTGGCCACAGAATTCAGCCTCATAAATTGCTAGTATCAGAATCAGTTCTGAAGTGCAGGGAGGTATACACTAAACAGGGCAAGTTTACATAAATATCCAGACTTCCTTCAATTTATTTGGGAAGCAAGATTTTTCATTGAGTGTTTAGTTATACAAGAAAAGCCCTCCTCTAAAAACAACCCCTAAATTCATGATTTCTTTAAGACATTGATCTAGAGCAAACTTCATATTCATATTCAAGTAATTAGCTTAAATGTTATCCAATTTTGTGTTACACACAGAAAAAATATTTGGTTTAGGTCAGCCTGGTTCTGAAACATTCTGAGACTGTGGTATTTAGGGAGGAATTGAAGTGATGCTGTGTACAGCTTTCAGATCAGAGATGAGAGAAAAAAAACAGAGGCTTGAGAGAGAACCTACTTGTTTGTGCCACACTTAGATTCCTCCCCAGAGGCAATTACCAGCACCTGCCAGAAAAGGAAAGGCTGCTTAGCCTCCACCCTTTCATGAGACTCAAGAAAATATGATGAAATTGTGTTGTGAGCATCAGCAAGCACAGCACAGTGAGGCTTTTTGACAAGCAAGTCAGAGAGATGAAGCAGTTAGTTGTATGGGAAATGTGTGCTTGGATGGATAAGATGATTATGGCATCGATGGATGGGCTGGGAGAAACGACATTTGCAAATTATTTTGAGGTGAACTGGTGAAGGTTTCACATGCCAAGTGTTTTTGAGAACAGAAGGCTGATGTGGGTTTGGCTTTTTTCATAAGTACAGATTTCTCATGGATCTATGGAGATTCGACTGATTTTTCCTCTTTTGAGTGAAAGTGAACCATATATGTCCAAAATATGTCCCAGCTTCTAATTTGCCATATATGCTTCCAGAAGGAACTTTGGCTCGCTCAGTTTTCCCACTAGAGATCTTGAAGTGGTCCAGCCCTACAGCTGCAGTTGAGCATAAACTCTCAGCTCTCTGCTGCTATTCTGAACCATGGCCATTTTCAGAGGAAGTAGCTTTTCTACTCCCCCCAACTTTACAAATCATTCTTTTAAACTGAAAGTGAGTCAGCACATACATTCTGCAGTCATATAGAGTAACTGCCCTGCCACAGTCAAATAGCCATCTCAAATTTGGTCTCTTTCTTCCCTCTCTTTCTCACTGTTACAGTTCCTTGTGACTTCAGCAACAGGACAGCCCTGACTGCTCTTCCAGGCCCTCCCAAGAACACGTCTGCAGGGAGCACACCTGTGGAAATGGTACAAGAAGGTCCAGCATACATCCTTCCTCCTGGTCACTGCTGTAAATGAGAGCTGGGAGGGTAGAATGGGGATTTGGTCCTTTTCCAAATATTGTCATCTCTCCAAGAGGCTCAGCAGCAGCCTAGATTCTGTTCGGTATGGGTATGGTCCTGTTCAATGCAGCACAAATGGAATACACTGGCCATACTGAGTCCATATGGCAACTCAGACAAAGCCTGCATATCATGAAGGATGCGAGGCCACTGAAGACATGTAGAGTTCAGTAAGGACTTCAGAATGAATATTTCCCTTAAAGCAATTCTGTCTTTGTGAATCTGCTTTCAGTTTCTTTCAATGTGTGTCTATAGAAACTGGTCTGGAGGATTATCTATACCAAAGATTTGAGATTCAGTAACATTTCCTTACTCTCATTTCCTCATTTGGTGGCAAAGGAAAGCAACTTTGAACCATTGTCATAGCAGTAGCTGCTTCCATAAGATTTTGGAGCTGTCTGCTCAGAACAGCATTAAACCAACACAGCAACAATATAGGGTGCAATATGTCATATTAAATTTGAGTTAGCCCTCTAAGCTTTCATCTTGGTACTCTTAACAATTTGCTGTCCTTCAGCAATGGTCCTGGTTGATGGAAGCTCCCTGAGACTGGCATGCACATTCTGGGATTTCTCCCATACTGCAGGACAGGAGATAGTCCAGTGAAGCAGAAAACATAATTTGCTTTGCTTAAAACCACCTGCTCCCAGCTGATTATGATTTTTTCCTGTGAAGATTTTATTTGGGGAGAGAGATTTGAAGAAGGCAGGAGGGGGAGACTGAAAGGCAAACACCTGACATTTCAGAGAACCTGAACATTAAAGACAACAGTGATCTTCTTATGCATGCAAGACTTTACAGAACCATCAGTGTTTCTCACTATGCCACTACCAATTAAGGGCAGAGCTGTAAGCTCTGTGCTTTGCAGTGCTATGCACAGAGCAGGAGAATACCACCTGGGTGGTTGCTGCAAGCAAATGTAGTTACTGAAAAAGATCTAAAGGGACAGTATTGAATAGTTGGGGTTTGATACCTGGATTATTTATACTGGGGTCTCCCTGATTAAGATAAAAATGTCTTCCATTTAAAAGGTCAGGAAATGCCATCCAGCCTTAAATCAGCCCTGTTATGCTAGATAGAAAATGCACATACTAGGATACCAGCTGATTATTTGACCTTGCAGTACTTCTGTGGGCACAGGAAGCACTCAGAGAGCAAACAAAGAAACTGATGGATGATGAGGCAGGGTGAAAGGAAAGAAGGAGCATCCCCTCAAGGAATTTCCCAGATTTGTAATGAAATATTAGATAGCAAGGTTAGTCTAAAACTAATGCCCCATGATTGAGCCCTTGTCATTTTTCTTTTTAATACCTAAGAATTTAGGAGTGGGAGATTTTTGTTTTTGTTTGTTTTGATTTTTTTAATTTCTGCCTTGATTCTAGAGAGCACCAACTACTGAAAGCAATCCTCTAGAGAAAAAATATTGATTTCCCCCCTGTTCTTCATTCTGTTTGAACTCTACAACTTCCCTAATTCCCCCAGGGAGCAATTCTCTTCCCTACAGAGCTACACTCAGTTTCAAAATTGACTTGGATACAAGAAAACAAAAGTCTGCCTTTCTTTTTCTTGTGTTCTAAAAGTTCTGACAAGGGCCTTTCTCCAGAGAGCCATCTTCTTCAATCTCTTTGTGTTTACTGTCACCTGCTAGCATTTTGTTCTGCCTTAAGCAGACAATAAGCTAGCTGCACTGTTTTCTTCTTGTGACTTCCTCCACCCTCTGGCAGCATCCCACTAAATGTATCTGAATCTGGTCTTCAGCTGGATCCCTCCTGATTGCCCTGACTGTTGTCCGTAACCAGAACATTCAGATTATTTCATGGATGGGTCTCTGTAATTGCCTCCATTTTTCTCTGCCTTTCTCTCTTTTTCTCTTTCAGTTTGTTCTGCATCTAGGAAAGATTATAGGCCATGACTGTGCGTAGGGCAACACACAGGAGCTTTCTCTAGTGAGATACCCACTATTAATCTATTGTAGGAATCTCTTACTTCTACTGGAGTTCTGTATTAAATTACCTGGATACTTAATTAGACAGACTTAATTTGATTTTAAACATCCACATGACTCTTGCAATAATTTTTCAGCTTCTTGCAACTTGCCTCTGCCTATGATATACTCTGTCTGATGAGGTTAGTGACACATGCACAGAGGCAAAAAAAGGTCTGTAATTCTAAGCATCATGTCAATGCTGTTTCATGGAATATTTTAAGATCCTCAGGCAAGCAGGCATTTCACTGAAATCAAAAACATTATCAAAATACTGTCTCATTTCCTCAGCTGTGTACACTAGCCAGGTTTCCTCAGCAGGCCTGGGGCCAGAATGCTGTTTGGAGCACGTACGTGGGTATAAGATCCTATGTGTAGCACACCTCTATGAGGTCAGAGACCTCTGTTCAGCTGCCACAGGCTTGAAAGCTGGTTTGCTTCTGTCTCCGCAGTAATTCACTTTCCTGTGCTCCAGCTTCATAGGCACCCAGATAAATGGCTTGCTCCTTCTACAGCACATTGTGAATGAAAGACCTAACAAAAAGGTTTCAGAAGAAATTTTTCTAGTTAGCAGAAAATATATACAAATCTGGATCAAGAACATTCATGCTTTTCACATCTTTTTCATGACATGCTGTTTTTGTTTTCTGGTGCAATTATGTATTTTCATGATTGTGGTTCATCATGACTTTCCCTCTGGAACATGGCATATGTTGCATCTTTCCCAGTCAGCTTTTTTTGCCCATTGTCAGATGGATATTTAGTTTCTAAAAAGCTGGTGTTCTTCTTGCTTTTAACCCTGCTTGCTTGCTTTGTCAAAAATCCTACTCTGAGAGAGCCCTTATTTTTGATTGTATAAAAATTTTCTTCTTTCCTGGGGATGACCTGGGCAGAACTCTTTCCTTTCCAGGCAAACACCAGCCTTTGTACAAACATGTCACAAGGACTGATAGCAGGTCTTTGGTAAATTTGAAAAAGATGACAACATAGTAAGACACAAGTTATTCTGTGACAACAGTGTTATGCACAGAAATGTTCAAACTGAAGCAGGTTCCAGCTGTAGAAATAATGGAGGAAGCTCTCCAGAGAATCTATGTAGTGAGTGATTTCTTGGGTTCCTTCTGACAATAATCTGAGTAATTTCTCTATTAGCTCTGTTTCTAAACCTGAATGACACAATGTCACTGAATAACCTCTCAGCCCATGTCCCACGTTGTCTTTGAAGCTGTTGTGAAAGAAGATAGCTATCTACAAATACCTGTTTGATGGAAAAAAAATCCAATCACTCTCTCATGTTTTCTGTCTGAGGAGTCTTCAATGTGCTCCTCAGACAGAAAACATGCACCATTTCCCAACTTTGTATTTAAAAATATTTACATGAGACATGTCATGAAGCCAGGCATTCTGAGCTGAAGAACTCTTAGTACCTGTTTAACTTGTAGCTGGCTTAGTCATATACTATTTTAAGATTTTTCTGCCTTGGAAAATCTCATTTCAGTATTAAAATATTAGTGGCACTGCAATGTTATTTCCACAGTGCCCTGCTTAGCTCCAGGTCACTTATATTTTGTCAATCAGTCCTGCAGTGTTAGTTATTTATCTATCACTTAATAACCATGCTGCAGAGAATAATTTATCTGGCATAGCATGGTAATTTGTACTATAATTTCACCCCCGCTGCTGCAGACTTGCATTCCGTTACAGCAATGATTGAGGAAAATTAAGATTCCTAGGTCACACTTTGGGCTCTATGTTTTCTGCCTTTCATAATTTCATTTCACTTCATCATCTTTGATTGAAGAAAGGGTTCATCTAGAAATGTGAGAAGTGGCTGAAATAACTGTGTGTTTTTCAGCCCACTAGGACACAGTTCATGAAGATAAAGGGAAGGGGACTGTGCAGTCTTGAAATTGGCTCAGGAGACTCACACATCACTGAAGCTGTAAAGACAAGCTCAGACGACATTTTTTGTTTCTCATTTCTTTTCAAAATGTAAATAAAACCTATATGTAACATATGCACCCCCTTTTTCCAGGGTATAGACAATATTAATTCCAGTCAGGTATAGCATCCAACTTTATCAGACACTCATCTGCACTAATTTTGGAGCCACTTATTGCAATTAAGTGTGAGACTAGACAAGGGCATAGATATAAAGAAAGTAAACTGAAAGAGAAGGTAAAAATTGTTACTCATGGAATGGGTTTTATTTACCCTCTTTAACATTATTTTTAAAACCATTACTTTTATTATGATAATTAGATGGTGGAGCTTCTTGTGGTCCCAGCAGACAGCCATCACAGAAACACTCCATTTCAGGTATTTACTTTCAGGTGGAGGAAAAGGTGTGGACTGTAATATGCATTGGGCAATGGATTTTATCCATTGCTGGCTATTAAGTACTACCATTTTTAATGTTTCTTCTGTGGAACAAAGAAACTTTCATGTTCAAATTGTCTTCAGATATTGCATCCTTCAAGAAAGGTATTAAAGATGGTCATTTTTTGATACAAGAAAAATCAATTGATGCCTGCTAAAAGGAGTAGCTAGGCAAAATTCTAAATGCTAAGGCAATACAAACAGTAACAAAAGCAGCAGTATCAGTATTATGGAGATTAGTTTCCATGTGAACCTGCCTGTGAGAGATTCGGTGGATTTGCCACAGACCTAATTCTGCATCCCTAACATTTATTTATACATTTTAAGTGGTGTATGAGGAACCCAAATGATCTTTAACTAAAGAACTTCTACAGAAATTGCAGAGCACCCAGTGAGTGTCATCTCCTTGTCCAGAATTGCCACCAAGTTTCTCCTTTTTCTGTTTTTGTTTGCTTGTTTGGATTTTTTTGAGTAAAATGTTCCTATGTTTTTAGTTTTGTTTACTTCAGCTCTGCTTCTGTATTGCAAAACCACCTAGGAAGGAAAAGCTATTCTCAGCATCAATCAATTATTTCAGAATTGTACTTTATCTCCATAGCACACTAAGCTTGGTTAATGGGTACCTCAACCTGGCACCTCAATTTTACTTCTCAGAGTTACTTTTATAGGACTAGGGAGTCCAGCTTGGACCTGTATTTCTTTATTTGATAAGGAATGTGAGAGGTAAATATCTACAGGTAAATACAAATGTGAGCATGCAATCTGAATGATGATTTAGTTATTTTCAAGTAATAAATAACATTGTGTTGGTATTCCAGTTGACTAATTTTTCATTATCCCAATCTCAGATAGTCTATCTAGAAGTAGTCTTGAGCACATACTGGTAATTTGTCTACACAATAAATGAATCAATGAAAATTATTAGGTGGAAGAGGGAACCGGGAAGAGCTGCTGCATGGATACTGATACATAGAATTTCTCAGAAATTAGTTAACTCCATGGTATTTTATACTTTTTTACCTGAACTGTTAGTGAATGGGGAAATATTAATGGATAATGACAGCATCTGGAAATAACCAGGGCAGCAAGAATTCATTACTGCTGTTTTGCCATCTTTGGAAATGCTGATGAAATATGCACATCAAATTATCAGCCTGACGACAATCAGGATCAACAGTTTTGATTGTGGTGTGGTTCTCCTTCTTGCTTTATTTATAGGAAGTATATTCCTTGCTGAACTCTCAAACATGACTTTGAGGCTAATTTATTTGAAAACTTTGCTACTCATTATAGTCTCTTGCTGCCTGTTTCTGTTGCTTCCCTTTCAAGACCAACTCCTCCCCCAGCCTTCCTGGTCTTATTTTGCAGGTGTTCCTTTCATTTCTAGCTCATATTCTAGCAGGTGGCTATTCAACTTTGGCATGACTTTGAGTTATTGTGCTCCAGCTCTGCTTTGGCAGGGAATCAAGCCTTACAAGTCTGTGTCTAAACTTCATGTCTTTCTGTATGTTTAGCCTCTCCAGGTGGTAGGTGATAAGCATCCATCCTCCCCCTTCTGCTAATCTCTAATGAAAATGCAGGCAAGCCTTCCTAATGGTCTTTTAAAAACAATGAAGACAAAAAATTAAATAAATGGTCCATTACTGGGGGAAAAAAAAGTTGCCTGCATTATTATAGAGTATGGATTAAGGAGTCAAAATATGCCATTTGGCAGCTCTTCGTCTCATTGCCTGTGCTGGCCCTGGGTGCAGATAGGATCAAAAGTTTATGAGAATTTCCTTTGACCACTTTTGGAGAGTGGCTGGAGACAAACAAAAATGGCCCTAGATAATTTTTGGAAGTGCTTATCATTTATAAGATTAAGTAAGGTGGGCAGAAGGACAGGTGGAGTAGTTTGAGCATTGAAATTTAGTTTTCAGAGCTCACCTTCATGTGGTAAGAGGAGAATCTCCATCCTATTTCAGGTCCAGCCAAATGGTGTGCTTTGGAAAGCTAGGAATGTGCACCCTGCTCCTGGCCCCTCTATCACGGAGTGCAAGGTTTCAGGCATTGCACTCAAACTTTAAGTCTGCTAAAAATTTTGTATGTAGCCACATGAATTTTTTAAGTTGTTTTCTGAAATTTGAGGGCAGGTTATGCCCTCCATGTAAATATAGCCCAAAATAGATACTGGCATGCTGCAAGATTTTAAACGCAGAAACATTTTAGATACCAAGGCAGATATAAAACT
Organism: Agelaius tricolor; assembly: GCF_023055355.1. NCBI lineage: Eukaryota > Metazoa > Chordata > Aves > Passeriformes > Icteridae > Agelaius > Agelaius tricolor. The sequence goes on from NW_027269261.1 coordinate 54,910,381, forward strand.
GAAATCTTTGTATCTGCCTTGTGCTAGCTTTACACTGATGTAACAGCAGATTTTAATCTTACAGACACATCCATCAATGTATTGCAGCGATATGGAAACTAGTCATAATAGAACAAATTTACACAGCTGACCAAGTCCTTGGAGTACAGTAAATCCTGGAAGGGTTGTTCTCTTTATACTAAGACTAATTTCCACTCTCAGGTAAAGAAAGATTGCTCTGCATTTCTATAGTACCACATAAAGTTTATGGGCACAGAGCCTAGAAGATAATTTAGATACCAGGGCAACTGGTAGGAGGGAAGTCAAGAACTCTTCTGGCTTTCTTTTTTTTCATTTTTTAAAGTCTTAAATGCTTTATTCTTGTGCAGAAGATTCTTAAATCTCATATGGAGTCTTCATCCTTCTCAAGCCAAATGAGACAGTGAAGTGAGCAATCCTTTATCACTGGCCAGAGATCATCACAGCTGAGCCAGGACTGAGAACACTTCCACAGTGTCAAATCACAGGCAAAACTGAGAAGAGTACTTGGCAGCTTGTTTCTGTATAGGTAAAGGCCATTTTCAGCTTGTTTCCCAGCTGCTGGTTTTCAGCCACCCTATGCCATCAGTGCTCTTTCACTCATTCAGGTTCTCTACCCAGGCCTTATCAGGCTGTCTCTTGTCCTCCTCATCTATCTTTGACTGTCCTACCAGACTCTCCTAACAGAAAGAAAGATTTCTTCAGCAGTGATTTGCCCATTTACCAGTGCTTTGCAAAAGGATGTGTTTCCTCCTTTTTTGTATGGGGAAGTACTAATGCTTTGCTTCATACAAGTGTTTACACCCTCTTTTGATTTGAGAAATCTTTTCAGGTTTGTCTTCTTTCACTTGTGCCTATATGTACCTTATCAACATTTGCAAAAGAAAATATTGGGACTTCGCATCAGTTTTCCTCTTTGTCTCTAGTATCATTTTAACACTGCTCTTTATAAATACAGCTAAAAAATGGAGATGATTTGGACTTGATTTCCAGTGTCTGTAAATTGCTCTGCATCATCTCGGGAATGACTATCATATAAACAGCTATAAAACCAGTGATTCAGAGGCTGAGAAAACAAACATTTCCAGAATAGACAAAGAAAAGTAAAGTAGTGGACCTCCTCTTTTTCAGTCTCCTTTCTTTAAAGGAAGTTAAACATGCTGGTCTGGCTCTGAATGGCTCACCTGAAAATCAGTAATTGATGTCTTTGTTCTTTAAGCAGCATTTGCTTGCCTTTGTAACTACAGTTGTTCTGACTTTGAAATCTGCAGTTTGCATCATTTTCTGGATGCATAATTTGAAGTTAATTATTTTTACATCTGCTTACAAAATCTAATGATTTTAAAAGGTTATTCCTCTCTGAACTCAATCAGTTATTTAGATCATTTGAAAGGTTATGTCACTAGCTGGTTTCTTATTCTTCAGTTATCTTTACAAACATAGTTTTTTGTAATGTTGTTTGTCTAATATGAGCACACAGTGGCATTCACAACTGTATTGAGGATGAAAAGCCCTTTGTCACACCACCAAATTATCCCACTTAAGCAAAAATTGCAGGCTAAATTGTGTTTTGCTGCAGAGATAGCTGCTCCTGCTGCCTGCAACCCCACCACCCCTTCTGGAACAGGCAGCAGGAACTTTGCCCACTGTCTCATGGATTAAGAGCAAAGAAGGATTCCACGTCTGACAAGTAGCCCAAAGAAACACTGTAATACTAGCAGAAGATACTAACTGCAGCTTTAAGTTTTTATATATTGGACTGGGTGGTTTGCCTAGCTAAAATTCCATGGTGTCCTGTTTACCAGGTCCTGCAGCAAACCTCTGAGAACTCCATGGAGGAAGGAGTCCCATCCAGTCAGCTTCCTCCAAAGATGCAGCCTCCTTATTTCACAAGAAATAAGCTTTTTAGAGGAAATGGCCCTCTCTTCATGTTTATTTATATTCCTGCAGATGAAACATAGCAGTACAGACCAAATTAATCAGGATCTATGACCCTTGCACCATTCTAACAACTTTCTGTATCAGTGGAAAAGATCCATGTTTTGTGCCCATTTAAGAAGCTGCTGTGTGTATGTGCATACGTGTGTGAGTGTGTGTACGCATTTAGAAGGTTGCTTTACTAAATGAATTGGATCTCCTAGAGAGACACCTGGGGATACTCTGTAGTTGCCTCCCACTGGTGTGCCCAGTTACATCCATATTTATAAACAACTTTATCCTCGGAACAGGAGCCGTTAAATCGCTATCCCTGAGGCTGCTCTGGCTGCGGGAGATAAACGTGAGTATATCTACGTATTTTTATGTCTAAGGATTGTAAGCCTGCACAGAGAGTTAAAAAGGGCAAAAGTTCAAAGCAGGATGTGATTGAATGGACGGATGGTAGGAAACAGAATCAGATGAGAGTACAGCACCTTGTGTGGAAGGAAGTCTGCTTGTTAGCAATGCAGAGATGCTCTAGCCAAGAGCCAGGCAAGTGTCTCTAAGGAGCAACATTTGAGAAGTCTACAGGCACAGGATGCCTGTGAATAGCAGGAAGATGACTGAGGGATCACAAAACAGCTCTGGAAGCTTTGAGTTGTTTCAAAGGATTGCATTTTCCTCTGCATGAATGTGCTAATGTGACTTGAGTAGGGACTAACACAGCTTGTAAAGTAAAATTGAGGTTTTCCATCTGCTTTTGTTTTTACGCAATGTCCATCTTGTATTTTCTTAAAATCTTGATGTTTACCTGATTCATTTTTTATCTTCTATTTGGCTGGGATCTGTCCTGCAGATTCAGAGTTCCATGGAAGAACATTGGTTTCTACTGGGGGACATTGTTCATTCCCATCATGATGCAAGAATATTATATCCCTTTCCATTGCTTAAAATTAGTGTGGTTTATTTCAGTTCCTTTATATTTGTGTTACCTCTCTTGCACAGCTACCACGCTTATGGAAGACATTTGCTAGATGGTTTTGGAGAATGAAAGCTGCTTTGGCAGGTGAGTTCAATGGCCAGAAGCCAAATGCAAACACAGAGATACATTGACATGGTTTAGATGGAACATTCAGATACTGCAGAAAATTCTTTTGTTTGGTTTTCTTTCCCTATTTTTGTATATTTCTGGCTGCAGTGACAGCTCAAGGTGATCAATGTTTAACACATAGAGCAAGATCTGCCCGATTCTCCAGATGGTCATGCAAAGTGATCCAGAGACTGTTTGGAGAGAGATCCAGAGATTCTGTTTGTAGAAAGCTGTTTCCAGCACCTGCTTTGAAGTCCAGTAGCAGCTGCCTCACTGCTGCCCTCACCCCAATCTTTACCAGTAAGATCAGGCTTCAGGATCCTAGGCCCAAGACCATTGGGAAAATCTGGAGCAAAGAAGACTGGCCGACTTGGCAGATAAAGAGCAGGTTAGGGAGCCCCTAAACAAACAGAGCATGCAAGTGTAGAGGCCCTTAGGGGCTGCATTCTTAAGTCCTACTATGTTTGCCAGGCTGCAGCAATTGAGAAAGCTTCCTGAAAACTGGAGGAGAGTGAATGCCACTCCTTTGCTCATGGAAGGCAAGAATCTGGGGAACTACAGGCTGGTCAGCCTTGTCTTGATTTCTGACAAGGTGGTGGAGCAACTAATCTTGGGAACCATTTCCAGGCATGTGAAGGACAAGGAAGTGATCAGGAGTAGGCACCACAGAATGATGAATGAAAAGTCATGCTTAGTCTGCTACAAAGCCTGAGGGAGACAAGTCACTGATGGTGCATCCCAGGGATTGAAACTGGGGTCAGTACCATTTAACATCTTTATTAATGATGTGGCCAATAGTACAGAGTGCAGTCTCAGTCTGCTGATGATATAAAACTGGGTGGAGTTATTGGTGCAGTGGGTGGCTGTGCTGCCATTCAGAGTTATCTCAACAGGCTGAAGAAAAGAGAAGCCCAGAGGGACCTCATGGAGTTTCACAAAGGAAAGTGCAAAATCCTGCTGGGAAGGAATCATCCCATGCAACACCTCAGGCTGTAGGCTGACTGTCTGAAAAGCAGCTTTGCAGAGAAGGACCTGGGGGTTCTGGTGTACAGCAAGCTGCCCATGAGCCAGCAGTGTGCCCTTCTGATAAAAAAGGCCAGTGGTATCCTAGAGTGCATTAGGAAAAGCACTGCCATCAGTTTGAGAGGGATGATTCTTTCCCTCTACACAGCCCCACATCTGGGGCCTTTGGTCCTCTTCAGACGGATCCATAGTCTGAAGCTCTCAGATCTTACACTTTTATCAGTAGAGTGATGGTTGTATTGGTTCCAGCTTGGCCAGGATGTGTTTTATGAGAAAAGTTCAGTTTTCATGCCTGTTTATACTGGACCTCTTGTCTGAGCCCCACCTCAGAAGGCATCTGCCCACACCTTAATACTGCAGTAGCTTTTGGTGGCACAAGATTTCTGATTTTCATAAGAAGGAGCCTTATGAATCAGCCTGATGAAGTGCTGATTAGATGATGAAGATTAGTAACGAAATAGCATTTGTGCAAGAAAACCCCTGCTATAATCTAGAATGATTTGGGGAATGTTTGTTCCCCTTCTCAATATGATCCCCATGTTATGGTCCTTCTCTAGAAGGCATGAGGAAAACTTAATGTCTAATTTGCTGTAAGGCAAATAAGTGAAATCCATTCTTTTAAAAAAAAGAGATGCTTGCAGGACATAAGAACTGAAGCATATAAAAAGTGAAGAATAAACTTAAGGGCATTGCAGAAGTTCATACAGAAAAGCTCGTTCTTTTAAAAATAATTATTTATTTTTAACCACAGAGAAATGGGTACATTAGCAACATGCCTGCAGTATGAAGCCCCATATTATTTTACTCTTTATTTTAAATCCATAAAGCAGCACAGGCCAAATACTGCTTTATTATCCCTTTGTGACCTCCTTGAGTTCACAGGGGCTGTAAGGGGTAAAGAGTAGTTGTCTGACTTCATGTAATGTACTGTAGGGCAATGACCAGTTATTTTGGATTCATGTTACTATTATAGTCCTATTCAGACCAAGAAATGACCTGTAGTGCCAGTGTTGTGGTATGAGGAAAAAAAATAAGGTATTAAAAGAGAAAATCATGAGGTGATTTAAGAATCAAAACCACTCAGGGCAAAGTGGACAGCTGACCCAAACTGAGACAAGTCTGAGGGGGTTTATAGGGCAATCTTATCTCTGAAACAATTCCTTTTCCTTTACTAGAACTACTGTAGGTATACATCGGACCGTTATGGGTCACCATGTTATAAAAGAGGGATCTTCCAAGTTCCAAAATAAAGTATTCTTCATTTTGTAACTGTGTCTTACACAGAGCAGGAACTGAACATGCATTCTGATGACTGGCTCATCTGGAATGCATGCTACAAGCTGTGCAACCTAAGTTATTGGAAGTAATGGGAATGGGGGTTTTCTAAACTGATTTCCTGAAAAACAAGCCCTATAGAAACACTCTGAGTGTATTGTCTCAAAGGACATTGTTTACTGGTAACTTTTAAATCCATTGACTACTTTCAAACAAATTTGACTAATAATGTGAAGAAATGAGCTTATTTCTACAAATGAGAAAATTGAAAGTGTCTCCTCTTGCTGCCTTTATCTATCAAAAGACCAGTAATCTGACCTTTTATTACAATAACAGACAATCTGACCAAGAAGAGATTTCATTCATTATTTTTTTTCCCAAGAGAGGTCCCTACAAAGCATTGAATTACTCTTAACTATCTGTGGGCACATGTTCTGCTCTTAACTAACATAACATTGTGTTCATAACCACTGGGCATATGTTCATGTTGATGTTCATCTCTGGCACATTTTGCCACCTTGAGCAATCATTGCCCAAGGGAGTACAAGGTTGAGATATGTGAGAATGGAAAATTTTATCTGTTGTCCAGTTATATGTATATCTTCCAGTCTGTAGAACATGTCATTAAGCATTATTCAAACACCTAATATGTTTATAGGCTAAACAGGAAGGAAAAAAATTGAGGTGTTGGAGCAGGCACAAAGCCAGCGATGAGAACCAAAACACAAATCCTGCGTCCATCTCCAATCTGAACTGTATCTTTTAGACCTACAAGACACATTTTCTTAGCCCTAGTGTATTGCTCTTGAGAAACAGCTGATGTCAGAAGTACATCTGTAAAGAGACTATCTTTCCTTTCTTTTTCACCCCCCCTGCTGTTGAAATAATTTCCTGTCTTAGCTGGTTAACCTTCCCTACTCATTTCTATTTTCATTTAATGTCTTATTATAGTTGCAAGTTAATCACAAATCTATTGAGAGACTTCTCTATTATCTAGCAGCCTTCGTTTACTTTCTGTGTCATTTAAAACTGTTGTGCTATGGTTAAGAGTGTCCAATTACATTCACTGCAGGAGAAAAAAACAAGTGATCAGCAGCCAACGATTTCAGCTGAAGATATCATCAAATGGGAAAACAAATTAGGTGCCTAAAAATAAAATTAAGGATTCACATGCCAGATTCGCTTGCGCTCAGTGACACAGAATGACTGGTCAGATAACTGTTAACCTTTTCTCCCCAAATAAGAAAAAACCAACCAACCAACCAAAAATGGTGATCAGCTCTAAACCAGAGGACAGGCATCCTTGTAGAGTCTCAATGAATGATATATTTTAGATCATCAGCCACTCAAGTTTCTTAAATCTCATTGTGCCCTTGCTGTAGTATAACAAAACACCAGAGATTCCTCCGATCCAATAAAAAGATTAATATACTAATATAAAAATTATTGATCCTCCCCACACACTCTTCTGTATGGTCTAGGGGAGAAACTCGTGAAAACAGGGATATAGCACTTACACTAACAAGTAAGTTATGCCCATGTTTGCTTTCTTTCTTTCTTCCTCCTTCCATCCCTCATTTTCTTTCTTCCTCCCACTCTCACTTCCTTGTTTCCTTCCTCCCTCCCTCCCTTTCTCCCTTCCCTCCCTTTCTCCCTTCCCTCCCTTTCTCTTGCACTCCCTCCCTCATAGGGATCTACTAAATAATACTTTGAAATAAATCTAATTTCTCCCACCCAGCAGTCCATATGTTGATCAGTGATCTGGAAGTTCCTCAGTTAGGAAAAACCTATTTCCTGGACAGTCATGGTTTCAAATGCAGACTTGGACAATAATGTTTACTAATGCTTTCTTACACTTCTAAAACACACAGAAAGTGGTAAACACCAGTTCCAACACACACATTTTTGCTGAACCCTGGTACTGCCTTACATAAAACATCTGTCCCAGAACCTTCCAGTAACCACACCATAAGTGATCTTTAGGTTCTATTTCCTGATGAGGTCAACAGATTATTAAAGCACTAGGCAACTATAGCAAGCAATTCTGCAGGTAGAGGAAAAACAAATAAGAGTCTCTGTCTAGTTATCCAAATAATTAAATTTCTCCTAGTAAGATCAAAGTAGATATTCCATTCAAAAATTCTGGATATAATGTATTTTACAGAAGATCAACTATTTATAGCTGAACTTCAGAGATCATTAATCTGTTGAACCCTCCAAAAAGGCCAGCAACCACATTCTTCTCAGCATAACTCCAAATTCTCCAACAGGTAAAACCAGGCAGAAATCTGAACCATGTTGTCAAATATCAGTCCTTATAACTTTGCACTTCAAATGTAAATATAATAATTTTTCAGGCACCAAATTGATTAAAATAGTAAACTACAATTCAGGGCTTGAAATTCAGCAGATAATAGAGCCTGTTTCATCACCCAAGCTACCATAGAACCTTCCAAAATCATAAAAAGCAAACAAGCCCAGCAATATAATCGAGCTTTTAAAGTGGAAATCTGTCCTCAATTCAAAAGTAATAAAAGGTCAATCTGTTTCAGGTCTTTGTGGCTTAAAATTGTCCTGGACAAAGAGAAGATAAGTTGCTGGTCTGTGCACGTATGTGCTTGTGTTTCTTTCTTTAACATGGTCATACCCCAGTTCTCAGCTTTCAGCACATAAATCAGTGTTTGCCAGCACTTATATGAAGGTGTAAATAAAGGAGGCTTGATGACCCACTGCACAATGGCAATGACTGTAGTATTTCACAGGCAGGACCACAGCTGCTCCCCACCTACCCTTGAACTGGTTCAATATATCCTGTCTGGGTGGATGTTATTGACTTGCCTCATTTGTCTGTCCTAACAGGCTCTCTTTGGAGCAGGAAATGGGGGAACCAAGACTAGCCATTCTGAAATTGCCTCTTCAAGATTCAAAGGTAAGTGTTCCAAGTGCTCGTTCATTGCAAGTCCCTCTAAGTTATCCATCAGGCAGTGCATGCACCTCTCAGTTTTGTAGCTTGCCCATGATTTGCACAGGAGCAGGAGGCAGCATGGGCAAGCCCTCTTCCATAAGCACAGTGAGGTGCTGGGGGCTGCAGAAAAGTGAATGGGGCTGGGCAGATGGAGGAGAGGCTTCAGGAAGCGTTTCCCTGTTATGATGCCTGGCTTTAGGGGACAGTGGCAACCCCTTGAACAGCTGGTTTCCTGTACTTGTTCAGGTGCCTTGTATGTATATATATTTGTACTCACACATACACATATTGGAGCCTACTGAACCCTTGTAAATTGTAAACAAATAGGAGATAAAGCCAAATGTGCAAGAACCCTGACCATTTTCACATCATCAGATTTTATGAAGCAAAGATGATTTGTTTATCTATCTTTTATAATATCTCATTAGCAGAGAGTGAAATAGGAGGAAGGTAAAATTACAGCCTTTTCAAGATAATGCATAGGATGTTTTTGTGTAGAACTGTTTCTTACCTCTTTCTGCACTGAAGAAAGCATGGCTCTCTATAAGGAAACTATGCTTGGCTATCCTAAATCGCTGGAGCACTATATTCTGAGCATTTCTCCCGAAGTAGGAGTTAAATCAGATTAATTTATGCCCAGTTGTAATAATATATCCTGATAGTGAAGCATTTGCTTCTGGCCCCAGATTACTGTTTTCATCACCCAGATAATCGCTCCTTTACTGTGTATGCTCACATGTACAATTAAGGTCTTTTTAACATTTGTGCATTTTTCAATACCTGGATATTCTTGACATTAAGATTGGCTCTCCATTGATCCCTACAAACTGGAGCCAAAGAATTCATGATAAGACTCCTGTGACTCCTGCCTAGCCTAATAAATATGGGCTATGAGGCAATGCAATCTGCTGAAACACTGGAGCACATTTTAAACAGTCGTCATGGTGTAAATATTCCTAAGTAGAAGTCCATGGTAATCTAATACAATACTGTGATCTGCAATATGGTAATTACAACTGTGACTTGACTCATTAATTTTGGTAACAGTTGTTAAGCAGCTCATTAGGTGGGTATCGAACAGCAGACGTCAATCTGGGGAGCCTCTCAAAACCTTCCAATATTTTTCTTTTCATGGCAAGCAGCATAGCAAAGGAAGGAGGAGGCTGGACTTTGGGACTTCTGAGCTCTTAAATTCTGGGTACTTTGTGATCTTGACAAACACTGTGCTTGCTTTGTGAGCCAGAATTAGGCAAAGATATGGAAATGTAACATATTTCAGCTCCTGGACTTGAAAAATTCTCCTTGGTTGCTCAAATCGGTTTTTTTTCAGCAGACCCTCCAGTTTCTACTGACAAACAGAGGGGATAACAGGGTGCATCCCTTTATGGGATCACACAAACCTGCTCTGTGCTTTCACTTTCTCATTTCATATCACACTTAATGTTCTAAAAGAGCAATTTTTAGTGCTTACTTGTATTAATTCAGCTAAAGTACATCAGTTGGAAATAAACAAGCATTAGTTCTTCATGTATCTGTATGCTAGTTATGGTGAACAAGATCACAAAATTCACAAACATGAAAATTAAGCTGCCAATGGCAAGCACATGAAGTATAACATCTTGAACATATGTTTTAATCTCCCTGCTTCTGCATATTTCATCAATTTGCTATTGAACACTTAAAGAAATGGTGTGACAACGTCCAAGACTGACCAAAAATGGACAATGCTGGCTAGATAGCCACTCTGCACAGACATAATTAGATTTGACTTCAAGCATTTAGCTTTTCCTTGAGCAGATTGCATAGGGGAATTTGAATACTCTGTTCTGAAGCTGACTGACTACAAATAGCAATGCCAATACACAGTTGCAAGTCGACATTCAGCTGCATTGTCCATGGATTTGCACATAGTTTAATCTTTGAGCTTAATGAAGCCTGAAAGTTGTCAAACTTGTCTTCTCCTCCCTTCTACAAAACCTATCCAGCCAGGCACAAAAGTGCCAAAATCACTATCAAAATCTGCAGTATAAAAAGCTGAAGTTATTCAAAAGTTGTTAGCAAAATCTCCCAGTCCAACTCTGCAATGCTTTGGCAGAATAGAGGTGGAAGGTCAGCATCTGAATAGAGTCTCCTGGCCAGTATATCACAGATAGCTTTCTGTTGGTGCATTTCCCCTCCTGTCTGCAGCCATGACTGCTGTCAGTCTCCAGAAAACAAGAACCATCATGGTGTAGTTTTGTTTCAGAGCAATGGGGTACTGTAGCTGGGAGATAGTTTCTCAGTTGTAAAAGCTTAATCTACCTTCTTATTATTAGTCTTCTTTCCTGTGGTTTTAAAAGCTTATGCATTTCTTACTTCACATTATCAGCTCAAGAGATATCCTGACTCTGACATATAAACACTTGCTAAGTAAATGATAATTTTCTGATATGTAGACCAATTAAACCAATGGTGCAATATAACTGCCTTTCAGACATTCAAGTATTTTTATCCCCTGACTAAGTAGATTGGATGGTGCTTTTCATCCACTTTTTCCTATCCTCTTCTTTAATCATCCTTATTTCATTCTTGATAAACAATGATGCTGAATAACACCGTAGAGGCCATACTACTAGGAGAAGCACTACTAGTGGCAGCATTTGAGTGACAAACACTGTCACTCAAATGTATGTTTATGCCAGACTTAAGTTTAGATTACAAATGAGGGATGTAAACTCCTTACTGTGAATCTATTCATGATCTGGTCTGCTGAATCTTTGCAAACTGGGCTTAAAAGGCTCCAGTGCCTCACTGAGTCAGCTGGAGAGTAGGGTAGTTTTGATGGTTTTTTAGTAGTTTGGTGTTTTTTTTATTTTTCCTGACATACTTTCTATTATTCAGCCACGTATGGAATAAGACTTTCAAAAGGCTTTACTCCTCCCTGTCCCACTCCCTCTCCCCCACCCCAAATACAATCTGGCTGCTGTTGAGTGCAAGCCTTCTCCCTTGGGTCACCTTCAGGCAGGAACATAATTTTTTGTCTCTATCTTGAAGTGTCTGTCTATTTTCAAGCCTTACTGGCAAAATTCTCTTCCTCCACTCTTTAAACTTAATTCTGAAAAATAAATTTTAGTAGGATACTGGCTATATGAAATATACTGCAGGTTGGTTCCACCTCCCCTAATGTGAGCTATCAAAAATTGATTGTCTATTCCAAGTTAGTTGCCCAGGTTCCTTCTTTAGTCAGGGGAGAGACAAATGATTTAGCTCATCCTAAGTAAGTATTAGAGGACAAACTTCAAGTTATTTATAGACTGGAGAATATTGTGAAGAATTCTATTCCCTCTTAATTGTATAACCAAGACCCCAGTACACTTCAAAGTCAGTTTGGATCTAAGTTCTGACAGCCCATCTGGTTTCTCAGTGCACAAGCAATTTTGCATTGTGTGAAGGAAGTTTTATTTGATGCCAAGCTCAGCCAGCCATTCTTATGTGGAATAAGCAATTTATTCTTCCCCTAGTTGATATTTTTCATTCATCCCTTAAAAGAGAAACTGCTGGATTTTGTAAGTGCTCCAACAAACAGTTGTCTAAAGTCCTGTAGGAGTGACACCACAGTTCAAGTGATAGCAGAAAGGCAAGCACTTGATTGATCCTCGAAAGTGTTACTAACACTCACTTCCCTGTCTACCTCTTTCCGCATCACTCACTGTCACATATTTTTAGAGCAGAGCACTTTCTCTCCTTCAGCTCTGTTGTGTGCCTTCTCTTTGCTGCATGAGCTGTTTGCCAGAGGTGAGAATTGAAAAGGAAAAATTCTCTGCTAGATCTCCACTTCTTATGGTTGCGCGCTCCCTGAAAAAGGAAAAAAAAAAAAAAAGCTGCACTAAATAGAAGTTCTGTTTAGCTTTTAGGCAAACATAAAACCCCACAAATGTGCAAAAAGTTCCTCCACTCAAAGAGTCAAACTATTTCAAGCCTGGACAAACACAAAGATGTTGACTCTTGTTTGAAGTTGGGCCAGTCTGTCATGGTCTAGCACTGGTGGCACCTTTGGTCCATGACTGGAGGGTGTGAGCCCTGGTGGGAACTGCTAAATGTCTCATAGCTGAGACAGAAAGGCAGAGACAGGGAAGAGGGAGAATGATGCAAGTTTTTAGAAGTGTTTGTTTTGCCTCAGATCCCTCATTTAATGTTTGTATTCCTCTCCAATGAGGCAGATAACTGTGCAGTGAGTGAAGGAAGCTGCCTAAACATTTTTTACCTCTTTTACTGAAGTCAGTCCCCCAAAGTATCTTCTATAGGACTTTTTATTTTGCAATTTCATTTTCTCCCATTCTTTATTTCCTATGAAATCCTTCATGAGATACAGCACTTTTTCTCATCTTCAGATTTGGTTGCACCCCAGAGGCAAATTTTCTAAAAAATGTTTCTATCCATCAGTAAGTTACTGGAGAAGCTAGAAGAAGAAGAAGAAGAGAAAAAGGAATAAATTCTGCTTTTAGGAAGCAGATTTTGTCAGCTACTCCTTATTTTAAATAGTTCCAAAATAGAGAAATTCTAATAAGCTGCTTCTTCATATAAAGAAAAATTGCCATACACTGTAAAGCAGTTGAATTAGTTCATAAACTGAGCATGCTGTGTGCGGTTACTCAGTTACGACCCACTAGATACAATCAATAATTCTGCCCTATCATTGTACCATAACAATATTGCCTGGGCATAAAGGGCTTGCAAAATCCACATTTATTATGAGCTACTGTCTCAGTTTTTCTATTGCAATTCCTCACAATCTACTTTTTTATGTGTGTCAAGCCTCATCTGTGGGGGAAGAATAATTTAGAAGATCAGTAATGGGATGTGGAACATTTCACCTCCAGGTCACTTGTTTGAATCTAACCCTGAACCAGTAGTGATTGAAAATCATTGCCATGTGATTGCTTTCTTTTGCTGGCCTAATGGATATGAACCGTTGGTCCTAGTCTACAGCACAAAAGACGTGTGTCCACATCTAAAATCCTCCTTTGGAAAGCAGTTAGCCTCTTTACACTCCCAGCAGAGAGAGGACCTGGGTGGAATGAGTGATAGTGAATGAATTGCCTTACCCCCACGACCTGTAGTAACCTTTTCATGTAAGTGAGATATTCTGGTAGAGTTATGGAGAAACTTTTATTGCCTACACGATACTCTGCTGAGAGATAGCAAACCAAGTCAGATCATGTCCAGCATTGCTTGAGTGCTTAACTTTACAAAAGAGCTACAATGTTTTAAGAGTGACTCTCCAACCTCCACTACCAATCAAGAGAAAAGTTCAGCAAAGATTTAAAGGGTCCTGAAAAATGTTAGAAAATGTGTGGGGATAGTGAAGGCAGGAAGGGGGAAAAAAAGGCAGAGGTGATGATTATACAGAAAAAAAACCAAACCAGAAACCATTACATTATAAGCCTAAGATTTGTAACTTGACTAATATACCACAAATTGTCCAGCAAAACTGGCCCTTTTATGTTGGATTTGTAGCTATGAAGCTCAGCTTCTCTAACTGATGCAGTTTGCCTATGATCCTTCCCTTGGTTTCTCTTCTTTTCTTTTGGATTGATCAACATGGTTGCTTGTAAGACATTGTAACTCATTCTCTGTAGCCTGCAGAAGAGGTCTGTACTTACACCAGAGGGGGGAACTGTTATTTTTAGAAGGCACTGTTTGGGGTCTGTGGGGGCTTTCTGGGAATAAATCATCTTCTGTACTGTTACCTGAGCTGGCCCAAGGGGCAGATGGGCACGACAATGGAAATAGCCCTGACTGTGATGCCAGTGCCTCCTTTCCTCTGTCTTGTTGGGCATGAGGCACTCCAAGTACAGAAGCTACTACAAAGCTGTATTTCTCAGTGCTGCCTCAACTCATATCTAGTTCTCCTTTCATGGGTGTTTTTGTTTTCTCAGGACAGGAGATCAATCAGACAGTGCAAGGAATACTGTTTTTATTTTATTCCACAAGACCAGACAAAACAAATCAGATTAAATCTGTGAAGCACAAGCAGAGGAGCAGAGGGTTTGTTATTACTCTAACTATAAAGAGCTGTTTTAATCACAGAGCTCTTCTTAATTCTTCCTCTGATCTGCTTAGGTAAAATCCTTTTTGAATTAGTATGAGTAATGACAAATCTGAAAGCTAAGGTGAGACTTCAAGATTTGGCCCTATATGATTTTGGGCATTTGTTTGTTTTGTAATGCTGGTCCTCACATTTCAGTACAAAGCAGTGTGCAATACCAATGCAGGAGGAAAAAACAATGAAAAACTAGGACTGTACTGCTGCCCTCCAGGAGCCAGTAAGAATAATGTCTTAGATTATAAGAAAGGGCAGCAGCAATATCACCGGTGCAAAGTACAAGTAACAACTTCTGGCTCCTTTATCACTGACTTTTTTTTTTTTTTTTTTTTTTTGCCAATTTAAGATCAAGATCTTAGAAAGAATTACATTCTGTCTTAGGAGAAACTGACAGAAACACATTTTCAATTACCAGCGGGTGACAACAAAACAACAATGTTGGTACTTTTTTAAACAAGGTTATTTCTTGGTTTACAGAGGCGACTATTTATAAATGACTGAACAAGATTCTCTTACAAATGATCTTATTTTTAAAAAAGAAAAACCCTCATTTGGGGAATGGAGATGTTCAATTTTTATCATATACTCTGTTTTAAAGGGCAAGGGGTCTTTGTGCACAGAATAGTTGCAGTAAAAATATTTTGAATTGATCAGTTCTTCAAATAAAATCTGGCTGTGTGATGGGGTTTGTTCTGCCAGCTCTTTACATGGACACTGCATCCTGCCAGACTTCAGTGACCCCCATCTGGGTTCTGTCCTGTGTGAACAAGGTCCTAAAAGAGAGTGTGGTATGGTCTGTAAATCACCACCTCTCTGAAGGTAGAACAATGCTTTACTGTGCAACCACAGGAATCAGCAGGGGCATAAACTCGCTTACAGATAACACACATTAGTGTGCTATCGTTAAGGAGAATAAAGAAATTTTGCAGTTTTTCTGTGTACTGAAATGTATGCTTTCAGTGAGCTAAGCGAAGGGGGGGGGGGGGGGGGGGAAGAAAGGTAGTAGCTCTTGTTCCTATGTGATTATAATGAAGAAAGAAATGTTACTACACTATTTCTACTTAAATATTTATCTTATTTGAGCTCTGTCAATATAAAAAACCTGAACTGTACAGTAAGATGACCTGGAACAACCGCCTTTCTGATGGCTAAGCACAGCTCAGCAATGCTGGAAAATGAACACATTACACAGATGCAGGAGTCAGAAAATGATCCAAGCACAAGGCAGCCTTACTCCCACATAATGGGGCACTTTGTGAGGTTGTAAAGCAGGTGATGTATAAATTACACCAGTATAACAGCCCTTGGTATGTAAAGGAGTCCCATAAACATGGCAGGCAGTGTGGTACCTGGGAGCTGGAAGCTGGTAGCAGTAAAGTAGCAAAGAAGAGCCCGTAACAGATGGATTCCAATTTGACATATGTTGTTACAATCCTAAACCTGGCTGGCATCAATACTGAAGCTGTATCCATTTATGTTAGGATGATAGCCCTGACAAATGCTAGGCCTTTCTGGTACTGCTTTAGTGAATTTTTACAAATCTGGAAGTGTCATGGTCATGCATGTATGCTCTCTTCCCGAAAGGAAGGGATGACAGTCCCGTTGAAATCTCTGGGCAATAACAGAAGGCTGGAAGGAGTGATCTGATGCTGAAGTCTGCCATTGAACACCAGCCACAGAGATCAGGTGTGATGAAAGACTTGGTGTTGATGGAGGACTTTAAATACCCAAGCATCTTCTAGAAAGCTGGTGTGGTGACAAACAGCCTGTCAAGCAGTTCCTACCCCACCTTCAAAGAACTTAACAGAAATTCATTGCAGAAAGGCAGCTTGTGTGAGAACAGTTGTGAAGTAACAGAGGGCACAATTCTTAGGAATGAAAAGTGAGAGAAAGAAGAATAAACCTAAAAGACTACAGAAGAAACATGACCTTGGCAAAAATAACCTAGAAAAAAAAGGGGTGTCCCTGGGGACAATCAGCTTGATATGTTTTAAAGATCTAATTCTGAGGAAGAATAAACAGTGCCTCATTTTCTCTCCGAGTAGGGCAATGGGAAATAAGTTTCAATTGCAAAAAATTTTAAAATCTGTGAACACAGTTAGACCCTCAAATGGATTGCTTAGAGTAGATGCGGGATTTCCCTCTTGGGGTAGTTTCTAGGGACAGGGTAGACAAAGCATTATGAACAATTCAAGTACAGCTGGTATTGCATGAGAGTCATGGAGTGGGGAAGGTTTTCCCCATGATGAGGAAATTCAGTCTTCTTCTTATAAGAGACATGAAATTTGAGATGACTCAAACACTAGCCTTCAAGGGAAAGAAAATGTTTTGGCATTAAAGACTTCTAAAAATCTCCCAGCTTCCTCATTGTTCAAGATGAAAATTTTACCTATATAAACTTATGCAAGCTTTAATTTTTCTTTCTGGTTCATTTAACTATTTCAGAAACATCTAATTGGGTTAAATGTCTTTCCCACGTAAGTAGTTTTTGCCTCAAAGCTTTTTTACACACCTATCATGTATTAGTCATTTTCCAAAGAGTAATTTTCCTTCTCTTTTCTGCTCTTATACAAGAAATATATTTTAAATTGGTCTAGCACAACAAATTCTGTAGTTGAGCAGCTTGTAAATTATAACTGCTCTTTCAGCAATCAGGAAACCATTAAATTTTGCTAAGAAAAAGTGTTTTGCCTCCCCTGAATCTGATAAATTTTAAGGAAAATGAATTATAGATTGTTATTAATAGGGATAACAATTAACATTTAATATGTAAATGAATATTATGCACCATAACAGGTCTGGAGAGATTTTCCTTTAAAGCCCCTGGTTTGGACAAAACAAACCTTGCAATTATCAGAGACATGAAGAATGCTAAATGAACTATAATGTCAAATCCTAAAAAGGCTAAAAGATGAAGTTTGCTCCATGGCCTTCCCAGGATTCATTCTATTGCTGAACTGTGCTTTCTGCCCAAAAAGCCACTTCCCCAATCTCAGATAAAATAGAAATTACCATCCATAGAAGAAAATCTCAATTAAAATCCATGACCTTAATACTGTCAGCAGACAAATCTGTGCCAGTTATAATTTTTTTTTTCCCCAGCAAGATCTATTCCAGAAGGGCTGAAATGCTTCAATTTTTCTCAGAAAATTTTCACCCCAGTTTATTTGTTTACCTCCTCCCCACAGCCTTTATGCTTGCTGTTGAGCTTGAGAGGACATGAAACATTTTTCCTGGCACCTGTAATAGTCCTGGGATCCCTCTTTAAAGCCAAAATTATATATTCACAGTAGGAGGACTGGTTCAGATAATCACAGGTCCAGAGGCCTTGACTACTACTTAGGCTAGAAATACCAGAAGATTAGTTTTTTCCAGTGCTGTTTTCCTAATCTTGTTTCTGGACTATGATGGAAAAAGGCACAAGAGAAATACTTTATAGAAAGGCAGAAGAGTCTAGAGGAGAGATTGGACTCTCTGCATATTTTAGAAAAGACTTTATTTTAGACTTAGTTTTATACAATAGTGAAAAATTATGTCTGAATAAAGTTAGTTGCCTCTTTTTCAAAATGTTGAAAGTCACACAAAATCTATTGCCAGTAACTTGTAGATATTTCCCTGTGGCTAAGTATCTCACATTATACTTATTCAATATATTTTACTATAAGGAAGATAAGCATGTGCTTGTGGCACATTTTTTTTTGAATGTTTGGAAGAATGACTTGTGGTGGTTTTGCTGCTGTGTTCCTTGTGTTCTGTTTCCTTTTTTTTTGGTAGGGGGAGGTAGGAAGGTAGGCAAGGGCTTGTTTCTCTGGAGAAAGCATATTAAACCAGAACAGCCATATTGGCTACATTTCAATTAGAAGACACAGTACATTATTTACATGTTGTGGTGGGTTGACCTTGGTCATCTGCCAACCACCCACTCAGCCATTTTCCTGCTCTCTCTCATCAAGAAGATGGAGGAGAAAATTATGGAAAGTCTCCTGGCTTGAGATAAAGACAGGTAATTTATCAATTACCATCACAGGCAAAATGGAATTGACTTGCAGAAAGTATCACTATATGTCCATTGGGTGTAGGTGGCCAAGTGTTGATGGTGGGGAGCTGTGTCTAGCTCAGTGTAGCCCTGAAGATCCTCTCCATGCTCCCTCTGCCTTCTCACTTCCAACACCTGGCCTCCCTCATCCAATACACATGTGCTGACAAAGTGTCCCCTAGCAGAGACACTGGAAGTGTCTTTACACTGGAGGTCCTTGAGCCCAAATCATGTTTTATGGACTTGTTTATTGAGCTCACAGCCAAGGAGTGGCAAAACCAGCTTTGTTCAGCATGATGCCGTGTTATTTAATTCAGTCTATTGGAGGTTTTCTTCCTCTTTTTTAAAATACTTAATTTGTCACTGAAATACCCATGAACATATGGTGGTGAGATGTATGGTGAGATGTACACTGCCTGCCAAATGAGCAACGACAAAAGATCAGTTAATGCAAACAACACAGGGCAGGCATAGAAGACAGGGGAGAAACGGAGGAATGACCAGGCTGGCAGGTTGCACATGGCCATGAAAAATGGAAATATACTATTTAAGTGAAATTAAGGCTTCTTCTCGTGTTGTTTCTTTAGACATCATTCATGTGATTTCTTTCAGCAGCTCAACTGGTTTAAATATCTACTTCCAGCTTTCTGTAACTCCAAACCTGCAGTCTGAAGTTTCCACCAGTGCAATGTAGCCACTAGGTCAGACCTTATTTTCTCCAGATGTTGAGCATATGTCATTCTTAATAAAAGGAACAGGAGTTAGCACTGTGGAAAATCATGTGCTTTTAAAAGTGACTTGCAGTGGGATGGAAAACTGGAATTTTTCCCTCTCTTCTTCTTCATGATGTGCAAGAATAGCTAGAAAACTTTCTCCTTTTGAGGTTGAGTTTATTTGAGTGATGTGCTTAGAAATATCAGGAATATAAAATCATGTATTTCCTGGTTTTGGTAGGGGACTCTTTGGAGGCTTCATCTCCACTTATTGTTTATTTGTCCTGAGGTATGGCTGAGCAGGGATCAGGGCTGCACTGTGCATATGTGATTTGTGCAGCATCTGGCACAATCTTTATTTGTTCTTAAAAGCTCTGTGGGTTTTAAATCTTAAACAAAGGAGTGTTTTCTCACAAGTTTTTTTAGGTAGGGCTGTTGAATGAGTGTGCTTGATTTAAGAAAGGGAAACAAAATTCCTTCTCCATTTCATCAGTGTGGGAAGAAAATGTTTTGGCTTGGCTTTACATGGTTAACCTGGGAAGCATTCATTATATCATTGTTTATCATTAAAATATGTTTTGTATAAATGTTTTTAGAATTGTGAGCATAACAGACTATCAAATATTTGGTTCATGTTAGTGAACTTTCCCTAAATAGAAGGTGGTAGTTAAAAATGGAAAGATACTTTATTCTTCTGCAGCCTCAATAAAACTAAATATTTTGGACAATATATTTAGATCATTTAGAATATTTCTAGTAACCAATTTCCATTACTTTTATGATTTTTTTTTGCTGCCATAACAAGATAGATTCTTCTCCTGGTTTTAAAGTTTTCCTAGAAAACCAAACCAAATTAAACCAAAATGAACTACTGCGAAAAATATAGATTACAACTCTGAATTCTAGAAATAAATAATGAAGGACCAAAATAAAACATGTGAATTAAAAAATTAGCAAACATTCAGGGACCTTTATGAGATTTGTAAGAAAGGAGCAAAACCAGAAACTTATTGATTCTGTTTTCATTTGTAGGGCACTTCAGAAAGAATTTTAAGTCAAATGTTTAAGTAGGAATCTGTCCTTTGGAGCTTCCTATGTTTTCCCTTCCACTCTCCTGGTACTTCTGTCTACTCTGAAAGACTTAATTGTGCAGAGACAAGCTATCTTTTTCAGCTGAGTCAGAGGCACCCATAAAATCTGAGCAGTTTAAATCAGATGGGAAAAATGTAAACAGGCTTAATCATGCATGAAAGCTTTCTCACAGTGTGCAAATGTAGAATATAATTTGAGAGTTTCAGAAGTGCAAAAACTTGTATTGTTTGCATGGTGAGATCAAGGTTAATAAAAGAGGTGCTGAAGCAGAAAGCTGGCTTCCACAGGCACGAGGAGCAGAGCATGAAGGTTTTTTCACTGAACAAGGATTAATCAAGCATCTTTGACAGTTTAAAAAGACACTTCATGCAAGGAAGTGTTAGTATCTTTTCATCTGTAAGGAAAAGATGATCCACAAAATCACTAAGGCAACTTCCCTGGCCCTGTATGCTCAGCTGCTCTTGATTTCATAGGAAAATAAAAGCGTGGAAGAAAAGACAGAACTGACTTTTGTAGACAAATATATGGGCTTTTGTTTTACTTTTGGTAAGGGTAAAGAATGGAGTGGAAGGATGTGCTAGATTATTTTGTACTATGATATTTTAAACAGTAGCCAGAACCTTTAAACAGATTAGTGCAGCACACAATTAGTTTTCCAAACTTGGTCCTTTTATCTTACAGACTGGAAGACTTTGTTAAACTGAATTATTTCACTTTTCTTCTTGCTTTGGACCTGTAATTGTAATGAGAATAAATCCTTATAACTGTAGCATTTGAATGGTGTGCTGAAGTTCCAAAACCCAAGGGGGTTTTTGTATGTAGCTAATATGCTTCCTACCAACACTGTCAATACTGATCCTTCATTCCTGTAAGCAAATGTTCTGTAGTTTCTTTTTGATCAGCATTTGAGTTGGAAACAATCTGCCTAGATTGTCAGGGGTTCTTTAGATATTGTGAGAGGATATAAAGACCCCTTTATCTCTTACTTCTCCTGAATTTGTTTGGGATCCTTTTATCCAAAAGATGTAGGACAAATGCCTATTTTGTTAAAATAGCTCAGTCTCGATTTTTGTATAACCTATATTTAAAGAACATTACAGCTTTTTACATATCCTTTCACTTTAAAAAACAAGCAGGCAGGAAAATATTAGGAGTTGTGGCATTGTCTAGTAAGGTGTGACTAAACCTCAAACTAATAATGAGTTTTAACATGTTGTGTGTAATTTACAGAAAATAAAATTAAACTCTGATGGATCTTCTTCACACCGACGTTAAAAAAAACCGAAAAACCCACGAAAAACAAAACCACAGCTTTACTGAGAAAAAAATACAGTGTGAGCTGAAAACTACAGCTTTTTTGATTTTCGAGATAAAAAGTAGATCTGAATAGGGAAATTGGCTCTTCCAAGACCTCCTCTTTGTATTAAAGGGAGTGATATTAGAGAGGCTTTAAGGGTTTCACATTCACACAGTTGTGAAGCAGCTGGTTCAAGGTACACCACAGTGAAGCACATTGATCATTAGAGAAATGCAGATTAGAGAAATGCACAGATTTTCAAAGAAACTATGAAAATGAAAACCTTCTTCTACATTCAAAAGCTCCAAAACTCCCAACTCTGGGGGTGTTGAGGGAAGTAATACTACACAGCAAGTGCTGGGAGACAGTGTGACCAAGGGAATGATGAAGGGTGCTGCAGGATTGGATTCCTTGCTTGCACATTTTTCTGGTGAGCTGTCTTTCACTGTCTGCAATCAGGAACTTCCTCTTGGCTTGCTGGAAGTAACAATCTTTTCTATTTTTAACCTTGTTTATTTTTAACAAATTAATTTAATATACCTGACAAATTGTCATGCTTTCTAATTTCCCTTGAGTTAACATAAGGCAATGTTGTAGACAAAGGCTTTTACTTTTTAAGATCCAGGCATACTTGGGGGCCTGCTGGAAGGGATTTGAGCTCTGATGATGTCAGCTGTCAGCATGTAGGGGACAAACATGCCCTCTCAGGAGTTTCCTGTGTCCTTAGAAAGGAGGCCTGAAGTGATGGGAGAACCTGTGGCTCCAGAAGCAGTGTATTCTGTGCAGATGGTGTACTTAAACAGGAACACTTCAAAATAATGGTGGCAGCTTGATTTTTCCTTCATCTCTTGTGCCTTTTGGGAAGTCACTCAAGTTGTAAAGGTGATCATTATTTAAGGATGTGTGCTTCCCTTAAGCATGCGGGTTTTCTTGCACACAGCTCACTGAAAGTAAGGATGTTTTGGTTTTTTCCAGAAGCCACGAGGTTGTAGTCATTTGTGGAACAAAACCATGGAACTGGTATCATTTTCTTCAGTGAAGAAGATACAAGAAGTTTGTCAGAGATGAGTCTTTTACATTATTAACAAAGCAGAATTGTGCCTTATTGGTCCATTCTGAGGCAACTGGCTCTGACTTGTTGTCTCCAGTACACTGCAGTACAGGAAAGCTTCACTGCAGTGGGCAACACATGAAATGAGCCAGTGGGGGTGAAAGTTTCATCCCAACTCCCTGATCAGATATTGGTGGACTCAGTTGAGTATGGAGCATTAATTCAGCTCACACAACTGGTAGAAGTCAATTTTTGCATGAGCTGTGTCCTACAAAGCTAGGTATGAATTTTGCTTCAGGAATTGCATTGCATTCTCAGACTAATCATGTAATGTTTTTTGAGAATACTTCTTTTCTCATAGTTTTCTAAACCAACAGGGGACTTGAACAAAAAGCCTTTAATCACTAGCTATGTCTATATAGTTTAAAGGAACCTGTAATAGACAGTTTGAAACCATATTATGCAATGTTGTATAAATCAGTGCTGGACACACTTATGAAATTTTAATCTAAAACCAATATTTGCTTAAACAGACTTCATGCTGATATCTTTTTAAGTACTTTTCTTTGCAGCTCTTGTAATACTTAAAAGACAGGGTGAAAAATTCATTTGATTTTGAACAAAATATCATAAGAATGTACCTTTTGTACGAGGAAATAAACAGCTAAATCAGAGGAATAAGTAACTGAACTATTCTATATAGATGAATGTAATCAGTTGTTATCATTAGAAGTCAAGTTAAAGTATTGGAGAGAGAGATACAATATAATTTCATGTCAAGAAATTGTTGCACAAACTGTCCATTAACTGCCTATAAGGATGCATTAACATTTTTCAGTTTAACCTGCATAACCTTGATACCAAGCCAGAAACAGTTAATTCCACTTCTCTGCCCTTTTTGATTAAAATGACAAATGAACATGAACACAGAATACTCTAGTAATTTTACATACCCTGAAAAGGTGCCTTTTTCTCAATGAATGTAGAAATCCTGATCTTAGTACCTATTATTTGTGTACCTACATAGTTTTATCCTCTTCAGGGCAGCTTCTTGTGAGCCTTCACTTAATCATGTAGAAAATTAGGAGTAATTTTTACTAATTTTGAGGACTACAACCTTGAGTGTAATAAGGGAAATCATTGTCCTTTAGTTTTTTGTTAAGAACACAGGTTATATCCATTCTTCTTGATGACAGCATCCAAGGCCAAAGACAGAGAAGTAAAATCATACACATGAAACTGCATCTGTCTTATTTACAGTAGGAATATAATTTTTTTATTTTGTGAGTATATTCTCTCTTTGACCATGGAAAGCTTGAAAGATTTTTGAGTTTCCTGTTCTTTACAATTATTTTAGGGATGGGTCCTAGCTACCTTTACTTGCTCCTAAAGGAACTCTGCCTTGATAAAATGTGCAAAAGGTCAGTCTTTAATTTCAAAACCAAAACAGTTGAAAATAATTAGGGTATATTGACTTGTGGCAGGTGCTTTCCCAGCACTGCTCTCACAGCAGACTCCTGCTCTTACATCATCTTGCCAGTGAAGATTTACCCTTCTTGCCCATTTGTTCCTCCCCTGGGTGCTGGATTCAATGGAAATTAAAAAAATCAGTCTTCATTAGCAATTCTGCAAGAGCCTTTGATCAGATGGCTCATTTAGGGGAAGAAAGGAAGAGTGGAAGGAGAAGGCCACATGGTTATTTCTCCTTGTTACTGCTGGCTGCTCTCTCCAGCCTTCCTGTTTCCGATGCTGACATGTCAAAAAACTCTAGAGATGTCAGAGATTTTAAAATGAATACAGTTTCACTTCTCATGTGTGCCTTGACTCTTTAGAAAAGAACAAACTCCACACTTCAATCTCTATCTAATTTTTGCTGGATGCAGTGTAGATACATTCCTCCTTATCAGAAAGTCTAAATGACACATGATGGATGTTAGTTCCTGTTATGTAAATATCTACTCAGTTATTACAGTCATGTGGGAATGTGCACATCAGTGTTGGTAGAGAGACCAGCTCTGACAGAGGCAATGATTCCCTCACTCACCATCTCTGTATCTACTGTATGTGGTTTGGGTTAGCAATAGCTGCTTACCTGAAAGGGATAATTTAAGCTTTTCTTGCTTCTAAGGTGAAATAGTCGCTTTGATCTAAATATTTTCTTACTGAGAAAGGACCAGAGTGACTAAAGGAAGTGAGAAAGCTCTGGTTTCTGCCACTGGAGGTTCACAGCAAGAGACCTCATGCAACCATCCCATAAAACTGTTCCCAGAGGATGTGTTTGCTAACAGCTGCTAGGAGTGGAGTGTGGAGGGCACTGAACCCCCCTGAAGCTACCCAGCAAGGGCTCAAGCACTGCTTTTGCCACAGATCCATGCTAGATTACCATTACAGCCTATGCACTGCTAGAGAATTTTCTGGATTCTTGGAAGGGCTGGGAACAAAGCCACTGTTGCCTACTTTCTGTCTTCTGGTGCTTTGGATTAAAGCAATGAAGTTCGGACTAAGGAAGGCAACTTCTGCTTCCAGAACACTGACAAAATATTGGAAAAGAGAAACAAATTGGAATAGTCCATTATTAGCCGACTTTTCCCCACCTCACCATTTTTCTTCACTTTTCAGCAATGGCCATGGGCTACTCCTTCTGAAATTTCTGTGAATTGCTTACCAGCCTTCTTTTTTCTGTGCATTTTGTAAAAAAATCCATCCAATATTGTGCCTAGCATTGCATGCAGACACTTCTCTCTTCTCTCTCTTCTCTTCTCTTCTCTTCTCTTCTCTTCTCTTCTCTTCTCTTCTCTTCTCTTCTCTTCTCTTCATCCAATTTTACAACAGCAAGTAGTGTGATCTTATTTCTATTCTAGTGTCTCCAATTCAAAAAGCTGTCTGCTCTTTGACAAGTCAGATTTTATATGCAGACCAACCTGGCTAGAGGTTTTCAGCCTGAATCTAGCTAAAGCATAAAAGAGACAAGGCTCATATATTCTTACAATCCCCACACTGCTCGTATAAAATACAAATTACAGACATGACAGATTAACTTTATCCTGTTACATCAACTGGGGATTTAGAAAAACTTTGCCACTGGCCACCTGACTTGTATGTTTGACCCTTTCTCCAACTCAGCAGCTCTGTTTTCCATTTGGATAGTCTCTACCCTGCAGAGCATATAGTTTACTCTACCATTGTGCTGTTTAGTCACAAATACAACCATCTCAAAGTTTACTAATAACCCGCAGTGACTTTGCACTGGAGGCAGGAGCTTTTCTAAGACCATCTTAGAAATTACTGCAGACCCAGCAGCCTTTACCTTTACCTTTACAGGAAGGCAGGAAGTGGGAGAGGTGCCTCAGCATCAAAATCTGTGACTTACCCCAGGGTCAATGCTTCTCCTGTTTGGAGTCCCCTGCAGCTTCACTCTTCACCATTTTGTAGGAGATGAAGTGAGAAATGCAGATATCCTGAAGACAGCAAAGTCTGTAGGGGTCTTTCAGGAGGAGAGGCATAAGAAAAAGCTTCTGAGTTGAACATGGAAGGTAAGGCTGGACCTACCAGAATAATGAAAATACTAGATACAACACTACAGTGCAATGGCTTTTTACATTTGGGTAAATGAAAATCTGAAGATACACAAATACAGATAAGCCTACCCTATACGCTAAATTAAGTAAATATTATGTATAAATACATGAGTATACATTTGTATTTAGGTATGTGAAAATAAATTGTATTATTACTGTTATGTACCATGTCTCCAAAAATCCTCCTTCTTTTCTTCATTTGCTAATATAAACACCCACAAAATGTTTTTTGCTGAATGTTTTAATACTATTTGGAATGCTAAAATTGTAGCTAAGAAAAATAAGAAGGCCCTGGTATTGGCTTTTTAACACCATAACACTGGAATACTACGATGTGTGAATTCTTTTCCCAGATGACTCAAGCTTCCTCAAAGCAGAGCAGCTCCCCTTGTGCTGCTTTTCTCAAGTTATACTTAAAATGACCCATAAGCAGAGTGAGACTGGATGAACATTTCTTTCTTCCACAGCCCTGTGAATTTTTAATGCCTGGCATTAAGGTGAAAATCATCATTTCTCTCTGCCTGCTGGGCGATGGGCCATCAATTAAATTCTCTTTTGTCCATATGTAAAATAGCTAATGGTTGCAGCTTCTTTCCATAATAGAGCCATTAGTGGTAATCTGCCCCTCTCTGCCAACTGATTTACTCAGATGGGTATAGATGAATTGGCAGTAATGTGCTGTATAAACCTGGCTCTGTAGATGCCCTGAAAGCAACGAAGGTCTCTCAGTTTGATACTTTGCTGCACTATATGGCTGTTTGATGTATAACATAATCATATGCTGCTGTGGTTGTAGTTGAATATTTTGAATGTGGTTGTGTATTCCAGGTTGTGAATTTGGTTTACACAAATCTGATTCATGATCTCACATAATGTACATAGAAATACCTTCAATTTGGTAATGTGAATCTGATTCACATTGATTATATTCAGCACTGGTGTTCAAAGCTCTAAATTTTCTTCACTGTTTGCTAGTTTACAAATACAATGGATAACTGTTAGGGAATTTGAAACCCTTTGATTATATGCCCATTTGACTCTGGAACAATTAATATTTTATGTTTTATTTAAAAGTTTTTCTCTCTAAAGAATTCTAGCTTTTTCTTGGGAGGTGGGGAACACTGCAGGGGGGACATTGTGTTCCATGGTAATGATAAAGGAAGAAAGGAAAGCAAAGAAGAGACATTTTGTGAACAGTGATAAATGTTTCAGTCATGCGCTTACCCACATCAGTGTGCAGCGGCTGAATAATCAGTAAGATAAACCATCATTTTCTTTGTATTTGCTGTTTGACAAGTTTAAGAAGCTAAGTAACTTATTTGGTAAAAAATGGCAATGATCCAGAGGAATGTGTTTTTATTTCTTATTTTCCCTGGGTTGAAAGCCAATAATGTATATGCAGCTGTTAAGAGATTTATCATTACTTGAACATATAGGAAGACTTCAGCAAGACGGAAAAAGTCTGCAATGGTTAGGAAAACTGGAGAGAGCATTTATAAGTGAAATTGCCAAAAGAAAGATGGAATCATATTGCAGAATCATAGAATGGCTTGGTTTGGAAGGGACCGTAAAGATCATCTAGTTACAAGTCCTGCGATATGGGCAGGGACACCTTCCCCTAGCCCAGGTTGCTCAGAGCCCCATCCAACCTGGTCTTGAAGATTTTCAGGGTTGGAGCCCCCACAGTTTCTCTGGGCAACCTGTTCTAGTGCTTAACCATCCTCCCAGTAAAATACTCCTTCTTAATATCTAATCTAAACCTACTCAGTTTGAAGCTATACTCCCTTATTCTGTCACTACATGCTCTTGTAAAAAGTTTCTGCCTATCTTGTAGGCTTCCTTCAGATACTGACAGGTCACAATTAGGTCACCCTGAACACTTCCCTTCTCCAGGCTGAACCCCAGGTCTCTCAGCCTTCCCTCACAGGAGTTCCATTCCTTTAAGAATCTTGGTGTCCCTCCTCTGTATTCCATCAAGCGCGCCCATGCCCTTCTTATGCTGGAGATTCCAGAGTTGGATGCAGAGCTTTAGATGGGGTCTCACAAGACTGGAAAAGAAGGGACCTGCTGCCCGCACTTCTTTTGGTGCAGCACAGGATACAGTTGGATTTCAGGGATGAAAATACATGAGGCTAGCTCATATCCAGCCTCTCATCCACCAGCACCATCCCCAGCCTATTTTGATGCCAGGAGCTGCCCTAAGCAGGTGCAACACCTTGCTCTTGGTCGTGTTAAACCTCATGAGATTCCCATTTGTCCAGCTTGTTCAAGTCCCTCTACATGGCGTCCTGACTTTCAGTTGAGTTGGCCACACTGAATTTGGCATAATCTGCAAATTTGCTGAGGGTGCACTTGATCTCTTCATCTCCGTCACTAATGAAAATATTAAGTACTACTGGTCTCAATATGGACCTCTAAGGGACACCACTTGTCACTGATGTCCATCAGGAATCTGAGCCATTGACCACTATCCACTATCCACTGGGTGCGATCATCCAACCTACTTCTTATCCATCTAACAGTCCATCCATTGACTTTCTCTCCCTCCAATTTAGAGAGAAAGATGTTGGGGGGAAGATTGTGTCAGAGGCTTTACAGAAGTCCAGATAAATGGCATCTGTTGTCCTTCCCTTGTCCACCGATGCAGTCACTTTTATAAAGGACTTTAAAAAGAGGAGATGCCTTTCTTGAACCACTAAACTGTTCAATAATTAAAATATAGGATCTATGCAGAGAGTGCTTCTGGCCTGAAAGTAGTTCACCTAAAGGACAGTGTTTACTCCAGGATATAAATGAAATATTTGAGGCTGCTTCCCTTTTCAATAATATGGGGGAAGAATTTGAAAAATGGGCTGAAGTGATACTGGGGAGATGTTTCAAAGGTTTTGTCAGTAGTCCCACACTACTCTCATTTAAGTCTAAAGCAGAATCTCAAGGAGTTGATACCAAAATTAAAGTTAGACCAATACTGAATGCTCTTGAAATTTCCATAGTCCTGTATGTTTGTGAGCAAGCATTAACAATAACATTACATATGTACATATTGCAATTAATGCATCTGTGTCCAATAAACAGATACACACTTTCTTGCTCTCTGCTTACTTTTCTTGTCTGGCACACTCTCTGCAGATTGTTTCCAATTTGGTTCATTTCTGTCCTCCTGCCAGTTTTCCAGTCCAGTGTGATCCAAATTAAATAATCTTCTATTGTGCCTTTCCCGATGAATGTCAGATTAATCTTAGCAGAATGTGGGACTTTGCCTGACAAGATGATTACTGCAATATTTAAACAACCCTTAGGGCCTTAATTCACTAACAATTTATGGTTGTCCCTATATGTGAGTGCTGTTTCTGCCTTCTGAATGCCCAGGTGCACCCTGCTGTGAACTGCATTGTCAACTGGAACTTGGTGACATGCACTCACCCTCCTTTGCTGCACAACAGACTGCTTTAGGTAGAGTCTGAGAAGGGCTTTAAAGTGCTCCCCCCTCCCTGCTCCTCAAACCCCAAGAAGAAAGAAAATGACAAAACCCCCTCATCTGAAAGAAAAAGACAAAAATGCTGATGGCAGCCAGTGGGAATCAGGTAAGTGAGATCCTCTTTCATTTGCATTTAAGTAGAGCAGCCATGATCTGCATTGTGGTGACCGTCCCCACCAGTCACTTGGATCAAGAGAGGTGCACAGCCTGTGCTCACTTCTGGAGCCAACTGTGAGTGTGGGCTCAGAAGTTGCTGGGGCCAGCCCAGGAAAATCCTCGCTGGAAAGCCCTGTCCACAGTGCAGACACCAGACAAAGTGGTCAGAATAGAATCTGAGAAGTTTAAAAGGAATTTAAGAATGAAGCCAACACTTAATGAGGCTTGGGAAGAAACCTCCCCTAAGGCCCTGTTATTGAACAGCTGCTGGCTGTAGGCTTTTTTTTTTTTTTTTTTTGTTCTCTTTTAGAGTAGCTGGTACTGGCCATTGCTGGAGATGGAAAAGCTGACAGGGTTAGACATGCCAATGGCTGTCTCAAGGTTTATTCTAATAGAGTACAGATTCCTAGCAAAGGATGCAGTATGATGAGGACACCTTTACAATGTATGAGTGAAGGAAATATCCCACCTTCCCTCTCACATTTTGTCCAGCCTGTGTCACATTTTTGTCCCAGGATACAGGGTTATGTTTCACTTGCATAGTGTGCCTTTAACTGTCTGCTGTCTGTAGCATAAAGCAACTGGTAGTGTTCAGTGGCTCTCTGCACCAGTAGCTCTGTCTTGAGGGACTGAAATTGATGTAATTTATCATGGCAGGTGAATATGCAAGCTGTGCGTCTTGCCCCATCGCACAATGTAGCAGAAGAAGAAACAGACAACGAGTCAGAAATAGCTGGTTTTTTTCTCCAGCTTTCTGAAACAGCAGCACTGTGTGTCTGCATGGTTGGAATATCTAGGTACAGTAGCTCCTCTTAATGGAACTGTGTACCACCACACACTGTCAGGAGCTGTTGGGGTTTTATTACTGAACCATTCACTGTGTATCTATTTTGCCAGAAGTGGTAATGAAGACTGCATTTTGTTTTGTGACATTTTTTCCAATTGAAAAATTTCTTTCTCTGTGTTAATACTTTGTCTTGATGTTTTTGTACTGTCACTTAACACTGAAGTACCCTTTTATCTGTTTTTTAATAGACGTATCCCAAGCAGAACCGAGCAAATGGATGGGACTGTTAATCCTTGGATCAGCGTGTTTTTTCCCTCCTTGCTTACAGTTCCCTAATCATTCTGTGTTACTCTAGCTTGATAGAGTCATTAAAAATCATAGCTTCAAACTTTTGAATACATGTTCCTCCAGAATTTTAGGATGAAGATTACCAGTCACCTTGACTTGACTGCAGTGAGCTCGTTGAGTTTTGGTTCCACCTCAGCTGTGTTACTTTGTGTTTCCACAGACTTGTTCTGATTAACCTTCTTGCCTGAGTCTCCACTTTCAGCATCATTTCGCTAATCCATGCCAGAAAGACAGGAAACATGGACATGAGTCATACCCACAGGGGGTATCCAAGGAATACATAATCCTATTCCCACTTTGAAGGATCCCTCAGCATGAATATTGCAACTTGAGTTCAAATATGCTGCTGCTGTTATTTGTAGGAGACAGATTCTGCAGGACTGGGGGGAAAAGACAGCCAAGTGGCACAGTTTTGTCCGGGCAGGGACCTGTTCCAACCATTTCTAGAATTTGTCCTGATTAGCTGGGCTCCTCACAGGTGCTGGCTCCACGTTGTCCCCAGGGTGGCTGGTGGGAACTGCAGCTGCTCCGCACCTCGGCAGCCCAGGCTGCTCGTGTCTGGGACTAATCAGAAGTGCTTCAACCATGAAAAGGTTTGTGACTTTGAGAATATTTTACATATCCCTGTTAAGAAACATCAAAATAACCATAATCCCTTTGCAAACGTTAAGTCTTAACGCAATCTTTTGCTTGGCACTGTATCTGTGGGCAGGCATACACACGTTAACAGGGCTAATGAGCAGAACAGCCAAAAAAACAAAATAAGCAAAATAAATACAATAAAATAAAATGAAGCGAAATTAAATTAAATTAAAATAACTGAAATAGAATAACATAAAATATTGAACAAAATAAAATAAACACCTCCTACTCCCAACAGTGTAGTCTTATCACAGTTGGACTGTATTTTTCTTCTGCCGAATTCAGTTTTATTTTAGATTCTGCACATCACAGCCATACTAAATATCCCCTTAGACAAGACACAAAGCTGCTGAGTAAGACCCCTGCAAATCAGGGATGCTTTTTCATAAGACCAACATGCATAATTTATATCTGCATACAATTAGCCTGTTTACATTTATACATCTTCTGTTTCCTTTTATGTGAAATATTCCACAGGATACTTGGTAATGCATTCAAAGTAGCCTGGTTTTTTTATGCTTTTTTTTTTTTTAAGGCTGCAGGACTAAACAATTTATAAAACCTCACACCTAATAAATACTTTATATTAATACAAAAGTGTTTTCTTGCTAGGTAGCAATGGCTTTACATTAAAAATAGTCCTGTCTTTTCCCAGTTTAGAAGTTCTCTCAAGCAATAGTCTATAAATTCTTGACACATTTTAAAAATGTGTTTAAATTGTGGGTTTTGTGAATGCATTCAGTGTCAGAGTAATAATCATCCCTGCAGAATGGATATAGCAGAACAAAGCCCTTCCATCACCCCTGATTTGAATGGCCACTCCTTTAAGACTTCAAGGTCCTTTAGGGGGTTTGGATTTGCTTCACCAGGCATACTGAGGTTTTCTTTAATCCGTCTGTGCCCACTGTGTAGTGTCTCTTAGCCCAAATGACATGGCAAAGCTGTGTGTGCATAACAGATGATAATAAAGGGGCTTGGTGTGATTGTAGGATCGTAGAATCATTAAGGTTGGAAAAGACCTCTAAGATCATCGAGTCCAGCCACTAATCCAGCACCCAAATCCACCACTAAACCATGTCCCTTAAGGGCCGTATCTACATGTCTTTTAAATACCTCCAAGGATGGTGGCTCCACCACTTACCTGGGCAGCCTGCTCCAAAGCTTGAAAACAAAAAAATTTTTCCTAATATCAAATCTAAACCTCCCCTGGCATAACTTGAGACCATTTCCTTTTGTCCTATCACCTGTTATTTGGAGGTAGAGATCTGACCCCCACCTGGCTACAATCTCTTTTCAGGGAGTTGTAGAAAGTGATAAGGTCTCCCCTGAACCTCCTTTTCTCTGGGCTGAACATCCCCAGCTCCCTCAGCAGCTCCTCAGAGGACTTGTGCTCCAAACTCTTCTTTGGCCCTGCATGAAATGCAGCAAGCTGGTGACTGCAGTGCTGGAGCAGAGCTGTGCTGCATGGCAGCTGAGAAGATGGGAGAGAGCTCACACCAGGGCTGTTTGCAGCAGGTTACAGACAGTAAATCAAGGTGTGTGGGGATAATGAGCACTCTTTGGGACAGGGGCAACTGGTCTGAAGAGGAAGTGGCATGAAGAAAGTCACCTCAGGGAAGGACAGGTGCCTAGGGGGGAATAAGTGGGGACAGAGACTGGGAGAGGTGCTTGAGAAAGAAGACTAAGATTTAAAAGAAAACCTGTTTCTTGCTGAAGTGAAAGAAATCCTATCATTCCCTGAGCAGGAAGGATCATGTGCATTCTCTATGGATAATATTTAATAATGAAGACATACAAATTAAATCCCTCTGCAAACAACACGTTACTAGCTCTGTACTGATGTGCTTAAAATTGAGGAGTTTTCTGCTATTGTAAAAGCACTGGCAGAGGTATAGCAGGGATGCTCTGTGTTTGCAAGCCTGTCAAGCTAAGAGCAATGGAGTTTTGGGTTCCCACCACTATCCAGGCATGCACCATTCTGCAGCTTCTGCCATGCAATGATGAGTTAGAGCTAGTTTTAACTACTAGCTACTGAACTTTGAATTTGAATTGCTGGGCACAGACTGGCACTTCATCCCTCAGCACACACTGTCACTTTTCCTGGAGCATTTGTTCTTTGGAGAAGATTTCCTATTCATATTCCAACCCCTGTCTTCCCCCTGTATTTTTTCCCACTTATCCCCTGAGAACAGGGTAGCTATTTTCTGTCCATGAGTCAATGGTGAGAATGGTGAAGATTTTGGTACCAGATGATCCAACAGGAGAGGAATTACTGGTATTACTTTGCACTCACTCAGCACCAATTCTCCAAAGAGCTGTTATTGTAACATAAAACACAGCTGGAACATAAACCATTGATCCTTATGAGGTTTTTTTCCTCAATCAATATTTCTTTATAGGGAAACTTCACTCAGGATGCAATAAAGAGGTACATCATAACTGCTATGTGCCACAGGATGCAAGGGTTCATTTTAAATGCTCTGAGTCCTGCTGGTATTGAAAGGGGACCGCAGTGCCACAGCAAGCCAGAGGATGATACATTTGGAGACTGGGCTCTGCAGTCTGTGATGCTGTAGGTGAGAACCAGGACCTCTCAGACAGCTCCCTAGGGCAAAACCCCTGAATCTGCCGGTGGCTGTAGCTCTTGACCTCTCCTGTGCCTTAGAATCCAGGAAATTATTTCTCTGTTATATTTTTACTCAGTGGCTTTGAGACCCACAGCTTCTGGCTGGGGAACAGGATGACTAAACATTGACCAGGACAAGTCCCAGTTCTCTAGATTCTTATAAAGCCTGGAGGACTGAAAATAGGGAGGGAAGAAAGATCCAAAAAAATCACTTCCACAGAAACAAGTCGCCTTGCATAACAGGGCAATTAAAACATCCATACCAGCAGTGCATTTTTATAAGTGAGTTCTGTCAGGAGCTGAGGAAGAGCTCAGAGTCACCCCACAAGGCAATAAGGAAAAAGTGTCAGATAGCAATTAGTGTTCATACAACCAGGCAGATGGGTTGTCCTTTGCAGCTCAGATGTGGAAGGGGCTTTTGTGGGTTTTTTTGAGACTGCAAAGCACTGAACAGCTTTTGTTATAATAGAACTTGTCTGTCAGATACTGAAATAGACCAAGATAAGTTCATATGCTCACAATTCTATGTTTGATGCTAAATAGAGGATTACTGTTCAAATAAATGGAGGAAAATGCAAAGAAAAAAATCCCAGGACAAGTTCCCAAGCAGAAAGGCCCTGCATAGACATCTTGCCATAATAGAAGCCTGGGCAATCACCAATCCTACGAAGTTTAACTAAGACATGGGCCAAATTCTGCACCTGGGACAGGGCAAACCCTGGATATAGGTACAGACTGAGGAATGAGAGGCTGGAGTGCAGCACCATGGAAAGGGACCTTGGGGTCCTGGTCAATGGCAAGCTGAACATGAGCCAGCAGTGCCCTGGCAGCCAGGAGGGCCAACCCTGTCCTGGGGGGCATCAGGCACAGCATGGCCAGCCAGGCAAGGGAGGGATTGTCCTGCTCTGCTCTGAGCTGGGGCCGGCTCACCTCCAGTGCTGGGAGCAGTTCTGGGTGCCACAATGTAAGGAGGATATAAAGCTATTTGAGTGTGTCCAGAGGAGGGTGAACAAGATGGTGAAGGGTCTAGAAGGGAAGCCATATGGCCTGCAGAGGTCACTTGACTTGTTCGTCCTGGGGAACAGGAGACCAAGGGAAGACCTTGTTGCAG
Organism: Agelaius tricolor; assembly: GCF_023055355.1. Lineage (NCBI taxonomy): Eukaryota > Metazoa > Chordata > Aves > Passeriformes > Icteridae > Agelaius > Agelaius tricolor. The sequence continues at coordinate 54,945,669 of NW_027269261.1, forward strand.
TCTACAACTTCCTCGTGAGGGGAAAAAAAGGAGCAGAAACTGATCTCTGTCTGTGGTGACAGGACCTGAGGGAATGGCCTGAAGTTGTGTCAGGGGTGGTTTACTTGGATATTAGGAAGAAGTTCTTCACCCAAAGGGTGGTTGGGCACCAAAACAGGCCTCCCAGAGAAATGGCCACAGCACCAAGCATGTCAGAGCCCAAGAAATGTTTTGGTAAGTTCTCTCTGGCACATAATGTGGTTCTTGGGGTTGCTCTGTGTAGGGGCAGGAGATGGCCTTGATGATCCTTAAAAGTCCCTTCCAAATGAGGATATTCTATGAATTTAAGTTAAGCTTTGGTCTGATTGTATAGCTTGTTGTTGTTTTGCAATCATTCCTTTTATTTTTCACTTTTATTTTTAGGAAAATGTTCCTATCGCTTGCCATTAACCTCTGCTGCTCATTGTGAAGTTAGTAATGACCAGTTAATGTTGCTGAAACTGACCTGGACTTTGGTTCCTTGGTGCTGCCCAAAGACCCAAAGATCCTGGTCAGTATGTGAGCATCATTACTCTGACATTTATCATTTTCTGCAAGCCAGTGACCAACAGGCCACAGGCAGTTCTATCTCAAGTAGCCCAAAGATTTAATTAAGTCTCAACAACATGCACAAACATATGGGGAGAAAGAGATTAGAGATATCAAAGCTGGAAACAGGATCTGATAGTTAAAGAGCATTTCATTAAAAAAAAAAAAAATCAACAGAGATGCCCTGTGAAGAAGGAAGGGTTTTGTACAGGGCTAAGTTTCTCTGTATTGACCCATTTCCAGTTACCATTGGAGGGTAGGGCTGGGGTAACCTTTGCTTTTTCTGATTTTCCTCTCTATGTGTTTCCCAGTGTGTGGCAGAAGAAAAGATACCACTTGTGCTCTCTCTTTCCCCCTCATCCCATCCTCAGTTCAGCCCTGGAGTGCTGAGAAGGTAGATCACTTTGTGGATGAGGAGGGGATCCTTACAGACTGACTAAAATCACCTGAAAACAGATTGAGAAGAACCACTCTGCTTTGGCAGAGAAGCAAATTATCAGATGTCCTCTTAAAAAAGCTATAAAGAAACTGATAAAGAACCTTGTGAGTTTTTAAGCACTCTTGTGAGTTAAGGGTCAGCTGGCCTTCAAGTAGCAGGGTTTGTCCAGCCATTTTCATCTGCTTTCCCTCTAGCTGTTCTTGCTTTAGTTAGATGGACGGTGGGAAAGAGAAAAACTATTGAGCCAAGCAGAAATGGTGGTTGACTTCACAGATCAGAAAGACGTCAAAACTAACATATTTTTTAACTCATCAAACTCTGCAAAGGAAGTGCTGCTGATTTCAGAGAGGTGTGAGTATGCATGAGGCACGTGCTATGTGCACATGTGTGCATGAAACTTATACACACATATATACCACACATGCACACTTCACAGACAAAAAAATCCCACAGTGATGTCCAATGGGATGATGGCATTTTTTCAGACAATTCCAGATAAAAGGATTGCTTTTTTGATCTACTATGTTGACTGTGAACAGAAAACAAGATGGAAGCGTAGGCAGAGGTATGAGGTGGGCAGAAAGTGTGAGAGAGTTCAGTGCTGTATTGCTTAGTGCAAAAATGCTTTGGCAGAGCACATAGGTGTAAAAATATGAAGATAGAAAAAGAGGGAATTCAATTTCTTCCATTTTGAGCCTTTATTTTACTAAAGAGGTGAAAAGTTCTTAAAACATCAAAGAGAAAGCTTTATGGATTGTTTGAGCTGTGAAAAACTCTGTTTGGTTCGCACAAGCATTGATGATTTTCTCACTTCCTATTGATATGTTATGCATGGAGTTATCACACCAGTGATATTTCACAGTGTTTCTTAGACCCCTGAAAGGTCATGGGATCAGTTGCCAACAAAGTTCTGCTACAAATGCTGATCAGACCTACAGTATTCAGTGCTAGATAAGGTATGCCTGAGCATTTTTCACTTTGAAGTTCACTGTAAAGTTTAGGAACACACCAAGCTATTTGTTATTGAGCACACTAAAACAGAACAAAGGAATCTTGTTAAAAATGAAGATGCTCCTCACATCTATCCAGCATGTTATGGGGCAGCAGGTGGAAGTACTAGAAAAAGATAGGCCTGCTGTGTAATTTGAGAATAAGGGATTTGTTACACTGTCAAAAGATAAAGATCTTCTGGTCTCTTTGAACAAATCCATTGCTCATACCTTAATACTCAACAATGAAAAATAAGATATTTGCACAAAGAATACTGGAAATCATAGAATCATTTAGGTTGGAAAAGATCTCTAAGATCATTGAGCCTACCATTTACTGAGCTGCATGAATGGAAGTAATCAGTTAGTGTGTAAAATACTGGGTTATTCACACACACGCAAAAGAAAAATTGTAAGAAAACACATATATAACCTGGAATTAAAAAATCAGCATTAAGGATGGTCAGTGAGTGAAAAGTAGTCAAATGAGTTTTTGTTTCCAGCCCAAATAAATGACTGGCAATTTGATAGAGATGCTGCAAACATGACTTTCTGGCCATACTGGGTAAGCTGAGAGGCCCATTCCCCTGATTTATTTTCTCAGTCACTTTCTAGGTTTACATCTGCTGCCCTCTCCATGCATGCCTCCTGGGGTGGAGGAGAACCACCACCAGAAAGAGTTATTGACTTCTCAGCCACCAGAGATCAAAGAGTCTACTGGCACTGCAGTGTATGATACCTCTCAAGTAACTACTCAAATTTAGGACTTAGTTTTGTTAATGCTTCAAGGTGTCTATTTTGCAGACAGATGAGGTAAAAAGGTCATGGTTTTTAGTCATCCTGGACAATGCTGTCTTTGTTTGCAGGTTATGTGAAAGCTGGATGGGAAGATGATCTGAAATACCTGAAACAGCCCTATGTCAACAGCAGTGAGGAAGTTAATTTAGTGATGCACTGAGCATCTTCATATTCAGGCAGTGATATAGAGGACTAAAAGCAAGCTTTTTTGCTTTTATAACTTTACTAGTCCTAACTATGACCAACAACAAACCCAGGCGGAGAAATCTTTTGTTGGTATATTTTGTATGCAATTTTGTTTTAATCTACGTTCTTAGCTCTTCAGATACTGTTCTATTGACTGATCTCATTGCTGGCATTTGGTGATGTTTATCTGTATGGATGAAGATTAGGTGGGGTTTCCTGATACCTTTAAGAGATGCCTGGGTACCTGGAAATATGCATATGATACAATACATATCAATACAGAAATGAAAAACAGGGTGACTGGGCATGTAAGATAGCATGAAAGGAAGTGTTTAGACAGAATAGATTGTGAAAACCATGATTTTGTATTGAAATATCTTTATGAAGAGAAACTGGGATGTAGAGGGCTAAACTGCTGGTGTTTTGGTAGATAAGGATCTGGGCTTTTTATTTAGTGCTTTGGTTCAAACAATTTTAATTAGTTCTAAATAATAATGTAATTTAAACAAATCCTGAGTAAGGTGAAAAAACCTTTTTCTTAGGATAAGATCACCACTATCTCCATACATGTTTTGTCCACAGGATCTGTTTGTTATCAACCCCTTCCCTTATCTGGCTCAAACCCCAGCTTGTAGTCTCCAGTGGTGATTGTGCATCCCCTCTGTGCCTCGGTAGTCACCTTGCACATGGTGAGCAAAGCACCTGCTGCTTTTGCAAATGACCAATTGTTCGAGTCATTAACCCTTAACATTTCGGTCTCTCAGACATGGGGGAGAGACTGCAGTCTCATGCAGTCCATAGAGCCAAGAGGGAGTCCAGAGATCCCTCTAATAGTCCAGGGAGACTCAGACTGGAGCAGGAGGATTCCTGAGAAGAGGCTGTGACCCAGAGAGAGGCCCATGCTTGAGCAGAGTCCTGGCAGGGACCTGCAGACCAGTGGAGAGAGGAGTCCACTCCAAAGCAGGATTCCTGGTAGGACTTGTGACCCTGTGGGGAGTCCAGGCTGGAGCAGGCTGTGCCTGCAGGACTGCATCCGATGGAGCAGTGACCCACGCTGCAGCAGTTTGGGGAGAACGGTTGCCTGTGGGATGGACTCACACTGGAGAAGTTCATGGGGAACTGTCTCCCATGGGAGGGACCCCATGCTGGAACAGGGGAAGGACTCTTGTCCCTGAGCAGTGGGAGAAACATATGAGAAGAACTGACCAGAACCTCATTCCCTGTCTCCCTGCGCTACTGAGGGGGAAGAGGTTGAGCTGGGAAAGAAAGAGGGGTGTGAAGAAGGTGTTTTTAAGGTTTACTTTAGTTCTCGTTACTCTGCTCTTATTTTGTTTATAACAAATTCCATTAATATCCCCAAGTTCAGTGTGTTTTGCCTGTGATGGTAATCACTTGGTGATCTATCCCGTCCTTATTTCAACTCATGAGACTTTTGCTATATTTTCTCTCCGCTATCCAGTGGAAGGAAATACAGAAAGGCTTTGGTGAGTGCCTGGTATCCTGCAAGGGTCAGCCCACCACAGTGACAGTAATTATAGAATTAGTGAACAGACTCTATACACAATTTACTGCTGGTTGTGTTTATTTGTTTGCTTGTTTGTTTTCTGTATCAATGATTATAGGTTTGTCTGGTTTTCTACTTGCCAATAACTATGGGTTTTTCTGTTCTAGTCTGGCAGAATTAATTCTGTGTGACAGGTATGCTGATGTACATAAGCTTGTGTAGATGAGTGCAGGGGTTTTTCAAACAGTCCTTAATTACTCATGACATTGAATTTACAGACCTTGATTCTCAAAGTATTTGAGAAGGAGTTGAGTGTATTTTGAATTTGTACGAGACATATCAGGGTTGCCATTTAAACTGTACATCAAAACAAGGATATGAATTCAGTGAGTGTGATCTTCAGTTGAGACATCAGTTTACAAACTGGTTAATTATATATCTTATATATAATAAATACATAATTATATCAAGGGAAAATTCTTCTTGTATTTCAAATAACTGGGTATTCTATTGCCACAACTAGAGGAATTTTCCAATTGCTTGGGAAAGGTATTTTTTCCTCCTTTTCATTTTAGAGATCAAATAGAGCATACCCTCCATTTGCTTGTCAGAATTAGAAAGCTAAGTTTAGATGTTTAGATAGAGGGTTTTTTGCTACCTTGCTGTTAAAATCATGTTTTCCAACATTGTAATGCTAGGAAGGAAGGACAAGATTACTAGCTATCATCTCTGATTTCGCTTTTTCCTGTTTCATGTCTTATATGGCCTAAAATTTCTGTAGATAAATGCAGTTTCTAAGTTAAACACAGATGTGGTGCAGTGTAATTCTGGCAGGTGCTATTGTGTTTGTGCTATAAGAGGTGTTACCTGATCTTGCTTGTCTTTAAAGCTGAGCCAACAAGGGGGATGATTTGGCTTTCCTGCGAACATGCAGTGATGTAAAAAAGAAATTTTCACCAGCAGGTACTTTTCAGAGGTGAAGCAGGTCCACAGTGAAGAGCTTGTTTTCCAGTCCTTCCTGGACTCTCACAAATACCTGCCTGCTGTTCCTTAGGAATTGTGCTTTCCTTTGCAATTTTTGAATGTGCTTTGCAGCAGTTTGTGGAGATGCTGATACAAAAGGACAAAGGTTAAGGGTGTTCTAAGAGATATCACACAGAAAATAGGTAAGGGGAGAGAAACTGGCAATATAATGCAGAGATTAAGAAAGAGAGTGTGTTGCAAGAAAGGATGTAAAGATGCATGCAAATAGGAGAATTAAACAGGAAAAAATAAGATAGTAGGCTGTGATTGAAAATGGTTAACATGAAAACACAAGGCAGGCAAAAAGGAGCTAAGACAATACTTATTGAAATTTCATTCATCAGAGGAACAAGAGAAACAAGAACCTAATTTTCATGAGCATCCTAAAGTTCAGCAGGCATAAAATCATACAGTTAAGTTACAGAATACCAACACTCTAAATCATGCATACATACATACAAACAAGATGTTTAAAAAAATAAATGTAATCTTATTTTAAACAGCTTATGGTTCCCCCCAGAACCAATTTAGACATTTTGTCTGTAATACCCTGGCATGGTTCCTGTAAAAATGGGAGCAATTTGAGATTCAGCAAGTTGGCTAGCAATTTAACTGAAAAAAAATCAACCTGGTGTAGTCAAATAATATCAAAAGGTTTTACTTAAGCTCAAAAATCACGGAATTCAGGCATGACTAAAGTGATACTACTTAACCCCCTCCACTCTGTTGAAGGATTACAGCAGCTATTCATTGTTTGAAATCTCTTTTAACACTTAAATCCAGCAGATTAAAGATAGGATTTTGAGAACTGAGTACTAGGTGAGGAGATTGTGAGAAGAATAATGATAAAAGGAGCCATTGTCATCAAATTAGTTTAATTTGATAGTTATATTTATAGTTGGGGGGATAATGTGTAGGAGCTGGAAGTATTTTTATATCCTGCTTCACTTCTTGTCTGTAATTTTTCTTTTCGAGTGTTATGTCTGTATGAAAGTTGCTCAGAAACTAGGGATAATACTCAAGTTTAAAAACATCCTTTTTGCTTTCACTTCTTCAGTATTACCAATGTGGTTCTTATAGTTATCAGAACACATTGATTTATAAGAAATCAGATGCTTGGCTAATAAAAAGTACTATAAAATCTGGAAAACATTAATAAAAACTGTTACGAAACAACTGCTTTTAATAGAAAATAAAGTCTAAATTCTTCTTATTCTCTCTCATAGACAAATGTGTTTAAGCCACTTGGACAATTGTGTTGTTTGAAGACTTCATAAACCCATGCTCAAGAACCATAAGCAAAATAAACTAGTCCCACATTGCAATGGCATGAAAGTCATTCTTCTCACTACATTGATCCATCCATCCATCCATCCATCAGTCTTCTGAATTCAGAATATTCCCAAAGCCTTTAAGTGATCACAAAATTTTTTGTTTTGTGATCAAAAGATAGTAGGCCAGCTGCAGAAACGATGGTAAGACATTTCCCACCTTAGCATTCTGGTGAAGGCAGATTGGCTGCAGGATTTCAAATGCTCTAAGACCAGACCTACTGTGGCTGGAGGATAAAAAGTAACAGCACATCACTGAAGCAACCCCATCTGAGAAATGGACGTCGTAATGTGCAGCGGTCTGGCGAGAAACGTCCCGGCTAGCTGGCCAGCAACCGCTAGCAGCACGAGGGGCACTTGTCCCAATAGCCGAGCTTCGGGACAGCGCCCAAGGCCAACGCCCAGCGTTACAGCTGTAGCGCTGCCTTGTGCAAGGACGAGACCGGTTAGAGGCCGCGGCCAACAGGAATAACGAGAGTGCGCTTCGGCTGGTGTACAGTCCAGCTATTGCATCCAGGGAGAACCAGCACCCAAAGAGGATGAGGGAGGGGGTTACATCAGGTTATAAATGGAAGGGAATCCAGGGGAGGAGTCGGTCCTTGGACCAATAGGGTGACAGGAGGGAGTGGATTACAAAGGATTGACTTGAGGGAAGCACCAATAAGAACCCCTTGGAGGAGAGGCCCTGGCCCTAGAACCAATCACTTGCTGCCAATCACTTGCTGAGTAGAAGTTTCTAGAGGGAAAGGTGGGAGCAGGCAGTGACGGACAAGGCACCGGGGAGGGAGTTAGATAAGGATACATTTGTTGTCAGGGCAACTGGGGAGGAGTTGGGAAAACTGACAACGAATGACAAGGAGGGGAGGGAGAACCAAGGCAGAACCATTACAGAACAGGGGGAACGGAACAGTCCAACTTAACACAAAGATAGTAGGCCAGCTGCACAAATGATGGTAAGACATTTCCCGCCTTGGCATTCTGGTGAAGGCAGATTGGCTGCAGGATTTCAAATGTTCTAAGACCAGACCTGCTGTGGCTGGAGGATAAAAAGTAACAGCACATCACTGAAGCAACCCCATCTGAGAAATGGACGTCATAATGTCCTGCATATTTTTGCTGAAGGGAAAGATTGTTTGTAATGGGAACCAATTACTTGTTTTTGCAATACTGTGGCATTTTCTTATATGTTTATGGTACTAATTGTTAATGTAATTTAAGACTAAATATATGAAACCTTGCAGCCTAAAATGTTATGCCTTCAGAGTAACACATTATTTAAAATATTGTGATTTAAATATTCTGGTAATGAATTCTTTACTTGGATTTTTCTTTTTTTTATAATATTAAGATGAATCCCACTGTGGCTTATGCCAGTCTTATCAAATTCTATGATGTCAGCCATCAGAAAGATAAATGGAACAAAGGGTGGAAACAAAGATGTTAGGTTACTGAAAAGGAGACAAATAGGGATGTATATATAGCAAGAAATAGAGAAGATTGCATAAAAGGATGAACAGAGAACTGACAGTACAGTTCTGTACAGGAGCAGAGGTGGGTAAAAAAAGTGATGCTACAATGAAAAGGGAAGATAGCTCTATACCAGACTGAACATCTCCATTAAGTCACCTCCAGTAAACAGCCTAAAAATAGTGTTACAACCTTAACCTGCTTAAAAATTGTATCTAAATGCAATTTTTTGGACCATTATTTGTTGTTCCCTTCCTATCAGAAATCCCAGGGACAACTTTCCCTTGAATCTTACTCAAAGCTTATGTCAAGAAGGCTTTAATGCACTATTGGTGCTTTTGCATCTTCGTTTCTAACATTACAGTGGCCCAACTCATTGTTCATGATATTGCTATTTAGTGCTTTTTACCCCACAAAATATATGTCTTCCACCTGTAATTGTCTTATCTAGTTTGTCTTTCTGGATCTGCTAATCATGGACAACACTGTTAGGAAATACAAAAGGAAGGATAATATAAAACGCAGTCTTTAGTGTATTTTAAAATATCACATGGTAGAGCAAGTGAGTTTCATGTGCCTGTGGACAATGCAGGTTCTTAGCATTATAGCAGATGACTTGTTCCACCAAATGGGCCTGAGGTGCCTGTCATCCTCGTACCCAAGCCCTTCTGAAAATCAGGTTGCCTACAGTAAGCTGTTGTTACTGGTATTGTCAAATAGTTAAATTGTTTTTTTGCATGTTAGAAGATTTCATGGATTGTCCTTTCCTTTCTTTGCTGACTGGGAGGCATCTGAGTAGGTACAGCAGTTGGTTATATAGAAACATACTCATAAGGAAGAACATATTATTTGATTTCTCTATCACCAAATGTAGTGTAACAGTGACAAAGAGGAAAAGCCATCTGGCAATTTGCCACCATCTTGATGGCAACAGCATGCATTATTTTGGTGCTCAGGAATCAATTTGGGAACCACCCTCTAGGAGTGAGCACTATAAAGAGAAATGTGTTGTCTGTGGCTGCTCCTGAAGCTCCATGAGGAATTTAGATTTTTATTTCAGAAGCAGAGTTGGTGGCAGAACTCTAGTGAATACCAATTCCTGCTCTCCAATTCTCTCTCTGAAAATAGCTGAATTTTCTCCACAGAAATTTCTAATCCAGACATTTTGTTGCACTGCCTGTCAGCTGTCCTGGATCTTGATCTTACAGTATGTAAACTTTTCCATAAAGGTTTTTAAAATATAGCCCATAGCCAGTGTTTGCTTTGGAAAGGCAAGTGTGAATTTATATGCATGTGATGACAGTAAAACAAGCTCTTTGCCCATCAGAAGACTGAGGCATTTTTTTTCGCACTGAGCAACTAGCAGCATCTACCCCAGAAAGCCTGTTGGATGAGACTGTCAGAGCAAAAGTCTCCTTCATGGAACAGTGCAAGGAATGCACCACAAAGGAAGGTGAAAAAAAGAAATATACTGTAAAGCAGCACAGAAACAAATCCTAGGATATGGCAAGGGTGTTGAAGGAAAATCAAGATGGGAAGATAAATAAAAAACAGAAATACAGTTGCAGCTCTTTATCTGAGATTAATTTCTGCCTCCCACATGGGAATAAATATTATTTTCATACTTAATGGAACTTCAAAATTCCTTTAAGACTCCTTTTTCAGTTGAGGGCTAATTTCAATTAACCTCATGTTTTTAACTCTCACATGAATTTCCCCCTGATAGCTGGCATCTAGATAGAGAAAGAATTGATGCCATTTACAAATTCCTCAGGGAGAGGCTTCAGTAATTTATGCTGCATTGATGTCACTGTGTACAAAGCAACATTTGTAGGTTAAGGAGGTCAATAAATGACCCTAGGTTAATGATAAACATATATTTTTACTAAGAGGTCATAAAGCACCCCAGAGTAGCTAGCAGATATATAAGATGTCTGATCATCCTGTCTTAACATCTCATAACATTGAATGGTGTCATCTTTTCACCAGAAATTTGACTGTCATTTAGAGAAAAATCAAAATATTCCACAGATAAAAACACAGCTTGGAAGATTGTAACATCAACTGACAAAATCCAAGAGGCTGAAGATGTCACGTAGGACACAGCTTGTGTTTCACTTTGCAGTAGCACAAGACAAATGCAAAGTTCCACTCCTACCATTGAACTTCCTGGCTTTTGTCATTTTTGTCATGATGTTAACATTGATAAGCATTCATGGGTGCCAAAGGGGTGTGTGAAAATGATTGCATAAATACAGTATTACTATGCATATAATTAATAAGAGAAAACATGCACAAGCTACTGTTGTACTTGACTTATTTGACTTTCATTGGTTAAGCAAGATTCTGTACTTAGTTTCAAGTGTTAATGTGAAGTGGGGATGAGGGAAATGTGCTAATTCTTGGAACCAATGCTCTTCTGAAGAGTGAGAAGGTGGAATTTTCTAGAATACTTGAAATTTCAGTCCACTAGTATGATTATAGCATGTTGCAATGCAAAGTGGAATTTCCTAGTTAAGAATGTATCTCAGGTTCCTAAGCCCCAGGCCAGTGAAAGCTGAGTGTACTGTGAAGGTGAAAGTGTTCAGTCTCCAAAGTGAGAGAGCCATCCACATCAATTTGCAGCAGGCTAAGTGGCATCAGCAATGGGAGGGAAGCTTACAAAGCCCAGCTTAGAGACCTGTGCCACAGAAGTTGCACGGCACTGACTGAAGGAATCTGCATAAACAAATCAGAGGCATAGATGAAACACTCCAACAGCACTAAGTCTTATATGAGTACAGTGCTGGGGGCAGGAAGATGATGTAGAACAAGAAATGTTTCCTATATAGCAATAAGCAATATCAACTGTATAAAGGAAGGAACATGATTGGCTTATATTCTGTAGCAGCTGGGATTTACATCAGAGCATACTTTAGGGAAATCTGTGAAGCAAGCTTCACTTGTGGTATTGCAAAAACTTTGAGATTTTACATTTGCAAGTACACGTGCAAATTTATATATGTATATCTGTAGCCTATGTGAATCTGCCTTTCACTCCTCCTCCTGAGATTCACTGAGGAGTGAACACCAAATCTAAAAAAAAATTTAAAAAAAACATTAAAAAATCCCCTCAGTCAAAGCAACCAGAATTCTCCTGGTACCACCACTAAGTGTAATGTCACTGATTAGGTGCATTGATTCAGTGTGAGATAAAAAGAGGCCCAGGCTGCTTCATAAATTTTGTAGCCTCTGATGATTCTCTAAAAGCACATATCCCAAGAATTTTGTTATTATAGTAACAACTGAAAGCAGCCAAATTTTCTGATTTCAGGTTTCACTTTGCTCTTCTGAAACTAGCAATGCTTCTGAGTTAAAATTGGCTGGTAGGAGATAATTAGGTAACATTTATGGAAAAGTGCTTGAAATGGTGATAATACTGCATTTTCAAGAGAACTACAGAACCTTCAAATAACACTTGTTTATATTAATCTCTTCTTATTTTCTTTCAAAATATGGTTGATTGTAGAGACAAAATCTGAAAGCAGAATTTGCAGCCTGGTATGTCTGTAAGGTATTGAATGTAAGGTATAAATGTAAGTTCCTTTCAAAAGGTATAAAAAAGTGAAATCTGTCTGAAATCAAAAAGGGAATTGTTGATAATATTATTATCTATACACAAACCTAAATCCAGATAAGCCTGTATGTGGGAGAAAATACTTTCCAGAGACCTAGAACCAAGATATATTGCCAACTTCCTGGAAAATTTATTTTCACCTTTAAGGAGTTTTAAATTTCAGCTCCAAATTTAACTGCTTCAGTTTCTAAATTATTCAGATATTTGTTGTATACTTGTAACATTTTCAGGAACTGCATAGCAATAGCAGGTGTTGAAAAGTTAGGTTTTTTCCTTATAATGAGAACAAATAGTAATGGAGATCCTTAAAAATGCAAAATTAATCTGTGTATCCAAACACAGAGCCCAGGACAGCTTTTACTTACAGGTGGCTTTCAACAAATACATACATTTTTCAGCTATAGAACTGAAATATATACATATTTGAAAAGTAAATTTCTTGTTACAGGAAGAAAAAACAGTGGCAGAAATTGAAAATAGGAGAGCTTGATTGATGCCCTTTGTCCTCACTAGCATGGTCAGTTTGTTCTTTAGGAAAGAGACTGCCTGAGTTGCTGAACATCTAAAGATCTTCTGGGTTCATAACTTCAGGTATCCACATTGAATATTTTTTGTTTTAAAGTTCAAGTTTTCAGGCTATAAATTTCAAGCACTTTTATTTAATGAGAAGCTAGGCATCATAGATGAATATCTTCTTATGAACAGTTTCAATAAACCATTCTATATCATCACTTGGAAATACATGTTGAGATTGTGTGGATTATTCTCCTCCTCTGTGAATGCCAAGCTGAGCACACACTATTGGATACCAGGTGGTGTACTGTTCCCTTTTTAACAATTTGCTCTCACTACTTCCCTCTGACTTGGTAGCTCTCTGAGGAAGAGGAAATAAGAGGTTTGGTGGATGCTGCAAGTATTTTCAAGGAATTATTTTCTGCATGAAAAGTTTGGAATCTCAGATTACAAGCTTTAGGTTGTGCTGTTTTGTTTGGTAGGGAAGAATTTGAAAGAGACTGAAAAAGAGAAAGTAATGAATTTGTAATGAAAAGTAATGAAAATAATGAATAAAATGATTTGTCTTGAGTTTGGTCAATTCCTGAGTAGTCTTCAGACACAGCATGTGAAAGGGCTTGTTGCTTCCACCATGCTGTTGATTGTGTACCTCATACTGGCATGACTGGACAGTTAAACAGAACTCAGCAATATGTAGAGATGGACAAAACCAGTGCAGACATACTTTCCAGAGATCCATTTAAGCTTTTCTTCTCTTCTGAGCTTTATTTATCTCTTTGAGATGCATACCATCCTTTAAAAAGAAAGAAAAAACAGAGGAAAAAAATAACGATGGTCCCATCAAGTTTACATTGTAAATCATGAACATATGAGTGACCTATTCCCAGTGGCAGAGGGAGACCCTGGAAATAAGTTGGACAATAAAGATAATGACAAAAATTGAAGTAATACTTTAAAATCATTGTTGCCAGCTGCTTTGAAAGCAGGAGCAAACCTGAGGCAAGACACAAATTCAGAGAAGGTGGTGCTATGGCAAACCAACACTTGTTCCTGATGATTTACACCAGAGTTGGATGGTAACATTAGTTTCACCCAAAAATCTCCTTCTGCTTTATCACTCAAGTGTTGTTAATGGAGAAAAAATGATGTAGAAGTCAGGAACAACTCAACCCCCCAGGCAGTGCTGACATGATGGCTTGGCATGGTTTTACATCCGTTGTCTGCACTTCAAATAAACATGAGACTTCTTTACTATTCATTTTACCTTTTCTGAAGTTTCCTGTCTAACTGCTATGTTATGAAGTACTTCTATGTCCAGCAACACATGAAAAGCTTTGATCAAATGCCTCTCTGATCATACAAAGACCTCTCCTTTTTATTCTGTATTTTCAGGGAATTGAAAGGCTGCTATGATAGTAGAACAATCTGTTTCAATGTGGAAGAGTAGATGCTTTATATAGCAATTTTGGGTTGTAGTGCACAGTATTATGATTTCTCTCTGGGAGAATTTTCCAGTGTTGATAGGGAACTAGAGTCATAAGCTTTGTGATTCACAAACTATACCTGTAGTGCTCTACAAAAATAGCTTAATTAGGAGGGCTGCCTGACAGGTATGCTAGACAATAGTATCACCAGTGGAGCTAGCCAGGAATTTTGTGACAAAATGGCTTTCCATCATAGCAGAATGATTCATCAAGCCTAAAACTTTCAGTGGAAACTTTCTCTTTCATCTACCTTTTGCAGAATGGTTTTGCAGGCTCAGGGTAGGTATGACAAGAGCTAAAAAGCTGGTCAACACTGCTGTGACAAGGAAACTTATTAAAAACACTTGGCCTGATTCAGACTGGAGATGCAGATCCTGACCTTCCAAATGTCCCTCTCATATCTTGAGTTTTCTCTGGAGGAGGCTCTTTCTACTTCAGGGAAGCTGTTCTGTTCTGTGCAATAAAAATAGTGTGAAGCAAGGACCTGAGCCTTGTTCTTCCATGCTCATGGTGAGTTCTCCACTGTGTTTCAGAGTGGTTTCACCCTGTGCTGGCACAGTGGCTCCTGAGCTGCCTGAAAAGGTGCAGCTCCAGTGAGGAGGCTAAGCAATGAGGACTCAGGTATTCATCTGGATTAATTGGGAACAGCAGAGTGAGGAATTCCCACATCCAGGTGAGCCCATTGACTTCCTCCCCATCTTCTTTCTGTCTCCAGCTGAAGAGATTGAGGGAGAAATTTCCAAATCCTAGAAATTCCTCATTGCATTTCTTTTTTTCAGCATCTGGTTAACAAGCAGCTCTTTGCAGCTGAGCTCTACCATAAGATATATTCTTTGAGAAATCTGGGTATTCTGTGTTAGCATGCTTGTGAGGGAATGCTTCAGGTGACAAACCACCTGTTACTGCCTGTGAGAGAAATGAAATAATTCTTTCTGAAAGCTGCTTTTGTCCCTTGGATCAGGATGCCCTCAGAGGAAGAAATATGCATGTGAATGGTCTTAGGACAGCTGAGTTCTGTTGTCAGAATCAACATTAGGAAGCACAGATAAAGCAGTTCTAGATTAGGGGCACCTTTTTTTAAATTTAAACATTGCCTGCATTGTTCCTTGCAGCTCTCTTTTCATAACAAACCTTCAGTTTTTAATTCCTTCTGTTACCTGCTGAAAAACCATTTCATCTCTTAATGTAGTGATATCACTTCTCTCTGGAAAATCTTTCCCCCTTTGTCCAGATTACTGCTACTTCTTTATGCTCTGTAAGGGTCTCATGAGTGCGGCAAAAATAAAGATTTTAAGAAGTCTTTTCAAACACAGTTGAATTCTGTGGATTGCGTTAAGCCTAATAGGTATTCAAATGAACATTGTTGCCCTTCCAGTCTCAGCTCTCCTTCAGTCTCGTCAGAGAACTGAACTGTGACACAAAATTTCTCAATCGCAACAATTCAAGGGTAAAGAGATGGAAAGCATGTCTAATACTGAACTTTGTCTTTCTTTAAGGTCAGATAGATTTGCCTACATCCATGTCTGATGAGACATTGCATCATTAGAAAGAACTTTTTGTCACTTCTTGTTTTAAATTTTTTCCCCATGATTGGACCATGTAACACAACAGACAAAGTATATAATTAAAAGATCATATTATTTATACATAGGCAGAAATATGCACAGTTTTGACAATTACTAGAAGTAGGAAAAAAACTCTAACAAGAAATAATGAGTTACAGAAACTAGTACGACTTCCATTCCACACAGTGTTTTCTATAATTTGAGTTAATTTATCAATCATAATAAGTTCCCTATGTAAGAAATTTTATAACATGCTAAGGGAAGGAAGGCATGATGCCAAAAATAGGCAGTCAGGATTTTTATCAGTTTGTTCTCACAAAATCATGATGTCATCTTAAAAAGAATACATTTAGCTATTCTTTTATATTTGCCTCTGATTTTTTGTGTATTAGGATTTGTGTTTAAAATATTTTGTGTAACAGTATGGACAAGGCATATTTTTTAAAAGGACAAATAAAACATTTTCACATAATACCTTCAGTTCAGGAGAGGAGATCTAGGAAAATCACATAGCACAAAGCCCTCAATAAAAATTGCCAGAGTTGAGAATATAGCCTCCAAATTACAATTTTTTTTCACTGCAGGTTTCTGTCCTGATAGAACATCCAGAGTTCAGATCCAGCATACATAATATTTCCCCTTGAATGCATTCTTTCCTAACTAGGAAAAGAGAACTATTTATTATCACTTCCATTTGCCCGGCCACAAAATATGACACTTTAATTCATTATAAGGATTGCAGAAGACAGTCTCACAATGACTGTATTTGGTCTACAACAGTAACTTTTGCTTAAGAAAAACAGTTGCTGTTTGGAGGAAGTTCAGCTGCTCCACAGACTATTCACAATCCAGCTGTCAGAAGGAGATTCCTGGAGAGGCCATTAAAATTTAATATTTCAAAAGTGAACTCTATTGTATGCCTAGCAGGTATTTTTAGCTTCCAAAATTATTTTTATTGTTTCTTGGAGACTGAATAATATATAGTAAATGAGAGAAATTCTTCTTTTGCTTACCAGTGAGTGGATCCAGAATAATTCCATTCTCTTGAATTGTATCACTTTAGTTTAAGGGAAAGCAAAATTGGCTTTTGTATGTCTTTCAGTTCATTGTGTTTCCATAAGTGTACTACTGTATTTCACAGTTTTTCTAGTGTTAGTTAAACAAGTATATGGGGTATTTTGCCAGTTCAGGCAATTTTGTTTCTCTTTCTCAAGTAGTTATTTCATCGAATACTCTCTAAGCACATATTTACCAGTATCTGTAATATTACTTGATATGGTATAGAGATATTTTATTGTCTTCCTAATGTTAGTTGATAAAGTAAGTATTTCTCAGTTATTGGAATACTGTAGCTCTTATATATATAAAGGAGGTATTTCACACTTTCATGGTTGGGAGTATTCTTCCATTTGTCTGCAATATTTCATTACAGTGCATTTGAAAGTTCCAAAATTGATTTTCCGGCCTATAATGTGTTTTGTACAGAACTTTCTTAGTCTTAATATTGATTTCACTGTATCTTTGTCTCTAAATTTTTTTGTACTTCCCAATTTTCTTTATTAGCTTTGGGTATAAAAGGAAGTGTAAGTCTTGTTCTTTGATGCTGCTTGGACTTTCTGAGTCTCCTCTTCTAGTAATGTTAAGTTTAGTATTAAATTGACTTAAAAGTCAAGAGTTCCCCTGGCTGTCAAAAACCCCACAATTATTTAAAAAATCTACACATCAACCTCTCATTTACTGAAATGTAGGACTTGGTATTTCCACCCCTCACTCCCCCCACCCACTTGCATTCCAGAGTTTATCTCTCATCTTCCTTGCTTCCAAGTATTCTGTTTCTTACTTATTCACTACATCCTTCATTATCCTTCAGTTCCTGTATCACGTTGTCCTCCTTTTTTTCCCATGACACCTTACCCAATTTCACTGTTCCCTGCTTCTTCTCTTCTAGCCTGCTTTTCTGCTCTATTTCCCCAGTTTCTCCCACTGCCATATTTAAGGAATGCAGAAATAAAGAGTGGATCTTTTTTCACTAGAGGAAACTCAATATTTGCCTGCGGAGACTTCAGAGAGGTAGTGGCCATATTTGTTGAACGTATTCTATCTAAAGCTTTATTCAGAGCTGTGGGAGAAAATGCCATATTTATAAAGGGGAAAAAAAAACCTTACAGATTACTTCAGGGGGCAAGTTTTAAGGAAACAAAGACAGTTGTCACAGTTCTGGTAATCCTGCAAGCATTGGGGATTCCCTTCATAATATCTTGCTCTGAAAAATGTCCTTTCTCTCTCCTGCTCTCAGTTTCTTCAGGCAATGAGGTAGAAGGGGAAAAGAAATGGTCTGTGAGGAGGGAAAAGCATGTATAAACCACAGAGGGAGGTGCAAGCTGCAGTTTTTGCTTAAGGAGGAAATATTTCTCTAGTGCTTGATTCTAATTGTTTTTTCTTTTTCAAAGCAGTTATCCTGACATTATGCTACACAAATTACAATAAATACTGAATTATTTTCCACATAAGGAAACTGTTCAAAATTACTAGAAACTGGCTCTATTTTTAGAATGCTACTTTTCATAACAGTTTTTACCTTTCTTCTCTCTGTTATGACACGCTGTAGTGAATGTAGGCACAAGGACAAGATGAAATAAGCTGGAAAATCAGAGGTATGTGGAGTTGCAAATGAGAAGTATGGGGCTACAATGCAGTGGACCTAGAATTACCAAAATTCTTTTGTCTAATTCTACACTGGCCTGAACATAGTAAGGAATGTTCAGTTTAATTCTCACATATTGGGGGTTGTTCACTTCTCACAGAAATCTATGAGCACTTTGTCTTGTATTTCTTGGGGTAGATCATTGTTATTTACAAAGGTTTTTCCAGATTTCCTTTTGCAGTTCAGTATGAGTTTGAAACTCATGCAAGTGATGGATGGACTGAACAACTACATGAGATTTTCCATTGTTTTATGAACAACTACATGAGATTTTCCATTGTTTTATTTAAACTTACTGCAGTAAAGGTATTATGAGGCTTCATCCCTAAATCTGATGGTATGTAAACTTCACCCTTATAAGTTGTAGGACACACAGTATGACATTGAACTTCAATTGATCAGTGTAAGATTTAAAGACCTGTGCAGTGGAGAATGAAACCTACATGGAGTGTGTTTGGCTAGGAGAAATAGGCATCAACAAACATAAGTCTTGAATGGCAATGTGCAAAGAAGAGTCTAATCTGTCAATCCAATTCTTAATTATGATATAGGATTTTAGTCCAGAGTTGCCTCGTGATGGTTCCACACAGAGGAGAGTTATCAATGTGAGAGGTTATTAGATCATCTCTGACATAACATTCTAGTTGCAGAAGTTCCCATTTTATATCAGGAAATTAGGATATGAGGTAGCATTATTAATAGCTTTATTGAGTGAAAAAAGTTTAAATTACCACAGAAATATTTTAACAAAATTCCAACCAGACTTTTAAAAAGATCTGTTAAAAACTGCATAGAAAACCCTTTAGATGAAGACAGAGGGCAGACTTGAATGCAAGATTTCCTCTGCCTATTTAGTTCTGAAGGCTTCATGGACCACATGGGCACAATGGACTAAACACAGAAATTGCAAAATTTTGTTCTGATTTTGACTTCTCTACAGACATACATACATGCACACACTCATACAACAAAACCAAAAAACCATGAAACAGAGGTAAAAGGGGTAGAGAAAAGGGTGTGACTTTTTTTCTCTTCAGTATTATTTGTGGAAAAACTAATAAATAATCTCTTACAGAAAAGGTGGGGTTTAGGCAGAAGTCACTTTCATTTACTAATTCTGTCTTCATAATGAGGCACATTCATTGTAGCTGTGTTGCAATTAACTGAAATCATTCAAGGTTAGTTTTGCCTAATTTTTTGACTGAAAAAAGGAACCTCTGAGGGATTTGGGGACATTTTGTTGCAACATGAAGGCTTTCCTTAGGTCAAATATTTGCATGTTCCATCATTCCTCTCTATGGTATGTTGCAACATGAAGGCTTTCCTTAGGTCAAATATTTGCATGTTCCATCATTCCTCTCTATGGTATGTTCTCTGCTTTGCACTGAGAAGAAGAGTAGAGAATTCCTAAAGCAGAGTTTTCATTCAATAATGTAATATTTTAAATGACATGTGTACTCTATCTGTAAACCATACACCTATCTGAAAGTGAGCAATACCAACCTTACATTGAAATGCAGATCACTGAAACAGATGAAGCCTGTAATGTGGTATGGAAACTCTGGGTGCCCACTTGGAAATGGTGTGGGATCATTAATGGCTCTAAGCAAGTGAACTTGGTTTTGCATCTCATCCAGCACAAAGAGTATCACTGTCATTGTTGAAGGCAGCTGAAGAATGTGGATTTTTGCTCACCATGGCAGTAAAAGGACTCGCATGTTTGTGCCGCAGGAGTGATCCTTGTTTGAACACTGACCAGGTGTGATCCCATATATCTTGCCAAGTCTGCCAAAACCATAGTTCAAACTGGCTATGTAAGCTTCAGAGAGGTGCAGGATTTGTTCATCTTCACCCACGTAGTGCATGATGAGGAAGGAAAGACAGCACATACAACAAACACTGGGAGTACAGGTGCTTCAAGAACCAAGAAAGAATGGCTTTTCAATTGAAAAGGGAAATTCTGTCTAAAACAAAATAAATGTTAAAGCCACTATTCTCTTCCAAAAGGCATGATGTGACCTTGTAAAACAAGATCTTAAAACAATAGCTTGCAGTAACAAATTGGTGCCTTGTGTAAAAATGTTGATAACCAAAATGGCACATTGTCTTAGATTTGCTGTAAGAGTAACTGAAAGATAAGTCTTGGCTTGGCTGTCACAAAGCAGGTAATTCAGTGCTCATATTTAAAATGGAAGCAAAAACCACATTTTTCTAGAAACTATCAGGCTTTCTTTTCCTTACGACTTCTGTTGTGACTTCTAATTATTTATTTTGCATAATTTTCCTTATCTTAAGAAGAAAAGCTTTAGGCTTTGTGCCCCAAAAGACTTTATTTCCTTATAAAATGATAAAATTGGAAGACATTTTTAAAATGGCTCACAATATTTTGTGATCATCCCTTTAAATATTCCGAGGTGGTGAATAATCTTAATGCATCTACTTTGACTTCAGTTGTCTGTCAGGGACTTTTGTGGTGTTCTTGCTCCAATGAGGTTACTGAACTTTGAGATTTCGACTCTGATTCTCTAGAGAACTAGAAAAATGTTAATATATTGTTTCATAGCTGTACACATAAGGTGAAACCCAGAACATCACCTACCATTTAAGGGTCCATAAAAGAGAGAGTTTATTTAACTCCTTTGCTTCGGCAGGTACTGAACTTGCAGCACCCTGAGATAGTACATTTTATAATTCTCTGAATTAAAATATGACAAACCTCATATTTTGAATACATATTTAAAATATGTATCCTGAGACATTAGAACTTCTTTTTCTTGATGGTACTGGACATCAGGCAGCAGTGTTCAGTTGGTATCCCAGTACCCAGTTACAAGACCATATAAAACACTGAAAGCAAAAGTAGAGCAAAATCTATCTCTAGAATGTTGGGTTTTTAAATTTTTATTTTTTTTACCTAACAAACAATCAAACACCCTTTAGTGTAGCAAAATTAAACCCCTGCATTTTTGCCAGGATCCTTGCACTATATGTTGCCAAAAATACCGGGAAGTTAGCCTAATTTTCAAATATGGGCATTTTAATAGGATATTCAAATTGTTCATTTGGATACTTACATGGACACTTGGATGTGTAAATGCCCACTGTGTGGATCTAAGTGCTGATTTGGGCATTCATGTCTGAGATTTAGACATTCCATTAAAGCATTCATATTTGATACTGGACCCATAGTGTGTGTGTGTATTATTAATGTTTAAATAGAGGAAGAGCATGTGAGCCAACTATGCACCTTAGGTAATACTGGGTAGCTGAATGTATTTCTAATGCCTACACACATATTGAATGTGATAAAACAACACCACTGACATTCCAGTAAATGTAAAGGCAATCAGTTGAACATACCTTGAGAGAATATGAAATAATCTGTGCTGTAAAATAAAATAAAAAAAACAAAAACAAGATATGCTTTTACATATAAACACAAGCAATATAAAAGCATTAGGAATATAAATATGGAAATAAACATTGAAACTCTCTTTTCTTTGCACTGTTCTACTGGAATCTGGAGAAAGGTCACTCATCGTAATAAAGATCTTCACAGTTTTAGATGTTTTCCTAAGCAGCAGTTGCCCAGTGTATTGTATATTAAGCATTCTGTACATACCAGACACTCATTTGGTCAGGAATTCATGTCTCCACTGAGCTTTTTATGCCTTCTCCTCCTGCTCACTGAACAATCTTCTTTTATGTTTCTGTGGGCCTTTCCAAGCATTCTTCATGTACTCTATCTTAAACATAATCTTCTGCATTATTAGCACTTCAGGTATTAAAAACACATGATTAGGCAGAAGAAAAATGCAATTAACCCAGCCTCCCATCAAACTCCTTAAACTCCTGAGAGCACTAGGAAAATTTTTGTGATTGACTTTTACTTCCATAGTTCCAAAGTGGTCGATGTTAAGCTTGAAATCATAGTGAAAGTCCCAAATTTCTGCAAAAAATTTGAATGGGCTTTTTAAAAAAGGAAATGACAAACAAAGGAAACACCCCCATTTGCAGAAGGACTGGTGTCAATGAAACAGGCACCTGAAAGCTCTAGCACAGACATCCAGCACCTGTATTTCTAAGGAAACCCTGAAGCATGCTCATCCTTGAACCAGGCTTCTCAGGGACCCTTTGCACAGCAGCCCTGGCTGGGGATGAAGAAAACCAGTGGCTCCTCCTTAGCTGCAGGGTCACAAGGGTGAAGCTCAGAGGAGTCACAGAAGCTTCATTTATAGAAAGTGCAGGTATCCTCCAAATGGCTTTGTTTTTATATGGAACAGAAAAGGAAAGGAAGTGTTGTATCAGGCTATTCCTGAGGATGTTTGTTGCAGGTACAGCCTCCATGACCAATGGTTTCCTTGGCTCTGGTATTTGCTGAGCCAGAGCAGGATCTAAAATATGTGCAAGGTATGGAATAGCAGACAGCAGGTATGAAAACAAGGCAGAGAATGAAAGGTTAAGGAAGTGTGTAAGAAAACCCATGCGTCTTGGTGTTATTGGAAAAATGGCAGTCTGAAGAAGACAGGAAGCAAGCATGCATGATAAGTAAACCAACAAGTTTTCCACTATAAAAAGGCAAACTCTGCTCAAATTACAACAGATTAAAATAGTTTTAACAGCTTTAACAGTTTTAACAGTTTAAGTTACAATTATCTTAAACCATCATGCAGGTATAAATTGCGTTAAAACTCAGAATTTGAGTCAAGGAACTTTAACTATTGGTGATTTTTCCAGCACTCAGTTTATGGTAGCTGGGAATAAACAATGACTTGAATTATTTTCAGGTATACTAGTCATTGCCTAAAGTACAGTACAATTAATTTCAGGCTAATTTTTTTTTATGTTTGCTGTTAGCTTGTCTGTTCTGCATGGCTTACAGGATATTTTAATACATTAGTTGACATCATAAAAATATATTACAAAGCTGTACTCATTTCTGATGCAAACAAATAGAAGTTTTGAGATTTTTTGCTTATAAAACGCCTGACAAGGTAAGGCCACTTTTGTCCTTGTACCTGGAGATAACAAAAATGTATTTTATCAGTGTAGAAATTGTTATCACTTGTGCATAAAGGCATAATGGAACTCAATCATAAATAGTATTCACGATTAAAAGATAAAACTTTTTAATTTGCTTGAGAAATGCTGACTTAACAAGTAACAGCTGTTGCTGAAGAAACACATTATAACAGTAAAAATATATTACCTTTACATTTAATATTATTAATGTCAAGCTAATCATCTTCATTTCAGCTCAGACAAGTCCACAGAAAGTAATGTCCTTTTAAATATAAATTGTGAATCACACAGTTTATATGATTTTAAAAGAAATACCTGAGTTTAAGAAAGGATTTAAACAACTACATGAGTATGAGAGTAGCTCTTCAGTTATAGAAGTGTGGCAGAATATAAAGATTTAATAAACAAATTAATTTTGCTTATAATCATGCTATATCAAATGTATTTGTATTTCTACTTTTTTGCATTTTTCAGGCTTTTTCAGTTTACTGGTGCTACCAAAGGTTATCCATTGTACTTAATACATCTACCAAAGGTTATCCATTGTACTTTATTTCAGCAAGGCAAAATTTAACATTTGACTCCAAGTGCCATCATAATTCTGTAATGATTTACTTTAAAACTTCTGGATAAAATCACACTGGGGGAGGTAAAACAGCATTTTTTTCATTCCTGAATCAATAACTTCTTATATTTATGGGTGAAAATAAAAGATCCTTTTCCTTTCTTCCTTTGCACCAAAATATACATCCCATTTTTAGCCTGTGAATCCATAGGCTTTAGAAATTTGAGAAATATTGAGGTGAACCTTTCTGACATAGGATTTTTAAAATTGTTTTTGATAGAAACTATTAACTAAACATAATCCTCATCTGTGTGTGGAAAAAGAATGAATTCCTTTTATCAAAATATAAATAAATTACCCTGTTCTATTTGTGTCTTACAGGTCATGAATTGCCAATGTCTTTTCTAAATGTGAATTGTTAGCTGGCTAATAATGGAATTCAGTTAAATACAGTTAATTCTTCCTGTGGCTTTCTTTCTTGATATAGACTGTTCCCTGTTTCCTGTCTGCTGAAAGTGGGCTGTTCCTACAAACCTTGGAAGTAAGATTAATGCAATGCTAAATACAAGTGGTGTAAAAGGAAATACAGTGTGATAAAGTTGCAGTCTCAAAACATTCAACTCATTAGGCATTTTTCCGGCTAATCCAAGTTTTGAGAGAATCTTTTGTTGTTATTTTGGTCTTTGGCACTTGAAGATAGGGAAGATTATTTGTCCCATCTATTACATTAAATGCTTGGATTCTGTATTTGTCTCTGAAAGAAATAGATTGTAAACAGAAAAAAAAATGTCTGTGGACCTTAATCATCCATTTTTCACTCATCTGCATCAGATTTTGCATTTGCAACTGTACTGCAATTAGCAAACAATCTACTTTGATTATGCAAGGAATTTTATAGGATATTAAATGTAGTTAAAGAGAAAGAAACAGATTCATTAAACTTCTAGATAGTTTGTAAAAACTTGGAAAATCCTTTAACATGTCAGTGGTGTCCAGCTTAATGGCCTGTGAGCAACCAAAGTTGCATAAGTGATAAACGTGTTCAATATTATTCTGAGTCAAGCGCTATGCATGAAAGACTCTTATATTCTACCTGAGATTTCTTCAATGAAATATTGCGCTATAATGAAAAATTAATACTTTTAAAGATTAATCTAAGGGAACATAAAGATGAAGATCTATTTTTATTGCAAACCGGTCTGTTTGTAAAGCATGTTTCTAGAAAGGCATTAGCTCCAGTGTCCATCATATTCAGACACCACCAATCAGCCACTTAATTATTAGACACATTTCAATTTACCGTTCAGGTTTCATTTTTTCATTTCCTTTCTTTTGGGTCATAAAATTGTCAGAACACCTTCTTTATTCCCAGTTTAGCAACAGATTTGGATTTCAGAAGGTAACTTCTCGTCTCATTTTGTCTTTCACAAGGTGTTGGTTTCTCTTTGGGGAGATGAAACCCAAAGCATCTTCTGATGGAAATATATCCTGGATGGTTGTGCACCTATTCTTCTGCGGTTTGCCATTGATACCATATGAAAAAAAGTAGTTATTGACCTTGTGGCAATTGCCTTTTTTTTATTTTTCCCAGGGATATTCCACATATCCCCTTTGGCAGAATTTTAAATTGTGGTCACATTTTGGCAAGATAAGGTTACTTGCTTGCAGTATATTTAATAAGCTACTGGAATCAGACTCCCTCAACTAATTTCGTTATTGCATGAATTATTTAATAGAAGCTGTATCTTCTGATGGTTTACAATAAAAATTCTGCTATATTGACATTTTCTGGTTCTCAAATGCTCTGCCTTATTGCTCAATATTCTTTGAAGATACCATATTTGTACAGGACATACCATGTAAACTCATGTGCAGATACAGGTGGTTGTTACCTTCAGATCTTTTCAGTCTGAGATTGAGGTTATGACAGAGCCGTTTCTATGTTCAGGGAACTTTGATCATTCCTTCACCTAGCTCAAAGAGTATTTTTTCCCCATGCTTTTATCTGTGCTTGAAAGTTTTGAAGCCCTTGTATTGGTGAAGTATGTGATCTTTTCACACTTTGAGGGGGAACAGCTATGTGTGTTTTACGGCCGCCAGAATGGTATCAGTGGTCTTTTGCTAGCATAAGGTGTGTTTCTAGGTTGTGAATTTTCTTGCAAAAGCTAAACAGGCAGACAAGTCTAAAACCTCAGTCAGATGCAGAAGGATATTAGGACCACTTTCAAAATACCAATTTGGGCTGCTGTGTCGAGTCTTTACAATGCTGACAGGCTATGCAAGGCAGGGGAAGATGATACTTTAGATATAACTACTGGGGTTTTTTTCTAAGATATGGTCCACAATCTTCTACACCCTTTTGACTTTGTGCAGTTTTGACAATATTACTACATTTACCAAAACTGCTGCTCTCTTACCTACACCTCTGCTATATTTCACATTGCACTTGTTGCACATAATGTAGCTCCTCTTCCCCCTGACATAAATATAAGCAGATGGAAAATACATTTGTCTCTGTGGATTTGAAACAACACTGGCTGTCTTGGTAAACAGAGGGAAAAATCTAAAGGAAGAAAGAGAGTGTGGCACACTCTGAGCGAAAATGCACGAAATCAAAGCTGACAGTCAGGTCAATTCTGGCTGATTCAAAGGTCCCAGGGAATGACTTATCATCTTGGGTTAGATCAGACCTGGAGGCAGAGTCAGGGCCCCGTTATTCTGATCCCCAAGGCTACCTCTATTGCTGACATTACTGATGACATCACACTCACTTGTGTCGTAACAGACTCATAAACAGTAATGAGCTGCTGAGCAGCAGACCAGAAAATATGAGGGAAAACTGGGAAAAATGGAAGTGGGTAAAAGATGATTCAAGGAATAAGAAGGAAACACATAGCAGAAGGCAAATATGCAAGTAAAAGTCAGAAGTATTTAGCTGAGAGATGGAATATCAGCTGAATGGGACTGTGGACAGGTAAGCTGTTAGGTGACTGCACAGTCTGGGCCTGTTTTAAACACGCCATTTATCAATGAGAGAGCCCTAGCTAGCAAGGAGTTTGGAGGAAAAAAAAACAGCATGACTGAGGAACTTCAGGGGATGCCTTGAGACACTATCAAGTGGGTAAGAACTCTTAGTTTTCTATCTTGTTTGAACAACCTACTGCATTTAGATGTGATTTGGATGACTGCACAGCATAACTAAGTTATGTCAGGAAATAAGAATAAAAATTATACCTCCTTGTGTATAAATGAAAGAAGAAGTATAATTTGATTGTTGAAGGCAAATTTCTAAAGGTTGGATTGCAGGAGGTAGTAGCTTTAAAATGTGGCAGAACCATTTGAGGAAGCCAGTGGTATATTTTAAATTGTTGATGGTAGCTGTACAGCTACCCATTTTATTACTTCCTTTAAGATATTTTCTTTGCAGTCTATATTTCTATTTCATACTCTTTACTTGACGGGGCTTGAAAAGAATTGTAAGTACTTCTTGGTAAAAAAAGAAAAGGGCAAAAAGCTTATGAGTTTAAAGCTTGGGACTGGGGAAAAAATGCTTTTCAGAAGAGGTTTTCCTGATTCTGATATGAATGGTACTACAGATATATGGCAAATTTATTTATGTCAGTTCAAGATCTTTAAAACAGAAGTAATGACTTCTATAATGCAGAAAACAAAATAGTTTTCTTCCCAGAAAAGAGGTAGTATAATAGTAAGAGAAATTACATTGTTCATGGAAGGCTTATTACTTAAAATAATAGAATGATGGGTAGTAGGAAGAATTAATGACAGAAAGTAATAACAGTTTAGAGATTTAACACAGAGTTTTACTTTATTGTTTTAAGTAAAGAATGGACAGAAGGGCATTTAATTTTTTACAAAGATCTGTAATTTCCTCAACATCTAAGTCGACTATATCTCATTTTGTGGTATTTTCAGCTGTCCAAATAAAGCTGGGATTTAAAACAAGGAAAGTTATCAAATGTTTTCATAATCAATATCATAATCAACCAATCCACAGTCCCAATATTAAGAAAAATCTTTGTTTCTGGTTGTGGCTGCTATCTTGTTATTTTTTTACACTTTTTAGCCCTAACATGCTTCAAGATGTACTGAAATAACACACTCACTAAAAAACGGTGCAGTTAGCCTCTGTATTTTATTTTTTTAAGTCTGTCTTTATTCTGTATGAGCTGAGGCTCTCTCAGCACAGTTGATCATGCTCTTAAAATGCCATCTTTCTTGACCTTTTGAACCTCTCGTGGTTCTCCTGCCTCTCTAAGGTCTGCCTCCCGAAGAAATGTGAAAAGCGATTCTTTTTCATCCCTTGATTGGTTCCTCCCTTTCTGTTACAGAAAACGAAGCTGATTCCTTTGTCTGTCCTCCTTTCTTGTTCTTTCACTGATGCTGCCTTAAATTCAGGTAGTGAGTCTTTTGGGTCAGAGTCCATTTTTCCACCTGCTCATGGGCAGGGCCACACCAGTTGGGAGACTGGTCCTTCACTGGGTTTCCTAGGCACATTGGTAATACAGTAAATTAACATCGTAAGTCAAAGGTCTTTTCTAGTTCAAAGGGAAGGGAAATTAATATAAATTGTAAGTGGTCAGCTGAAAATAAGAGAACCCTTCCTAGTAACAAGGAACTGACAAAAGATGTATTGACTGTGTAACTATGAGTACAACCAGGTGTACACACTGCTTTTGGAATACATTGTAGAATATAACTCTTTATTGACTTCATTTTTGTATGTGTTTTACCAGGCTCTAATTGCTTTCTGCTTGCCCCTCAAATAAATTTTTTGATTATGTGCTTTATAGAAATCTTTCTAAGAATCATGTTGATTTTTAGTTGAAATAATTTCATCTCTACAGACAAGTAGAAAACACTGATATCCCAGTATTGCCAATACTTTACCTTCCCCACTTAATTTTTTAAACTTTTGATTCTTTCCCTACCCTAAGACTTAAACAAGGCTGTATCTGAGGAGGTATGTTTACAGGGTGAGGCATTCTGCTTTGCAGATTTTGCTCTACAGGACATTTTCTGGATCGATGACTCGCTTAAGGGAGTTTGTGTGCATATTTACAATGTCTTGACCTGTCTGCTGCAGCAACCTAGATGCTGAACATGCCCTACAAATGAAAGAAATGCAAGCCTCAAGTGCAAATGAAGGTTTGCTGTAGTTGTAGTGCCCCAATGTTGGAAACCTGCTACCAAAGCAGTCATGCAACCGAATGTGCCACCTTTTCACTAACAAAGTATCATCGCGGCAGTAGACTGGAGCAATCCTTGAGTGACAGAAAAAAATAGGAGCCAAGATGATTAATTAAGTAGTCAATAGCGAACTCATCCCAAATGTTTGCAACAAGCAATATGATTGAGTGTGTGGAAGCAGCATTGCATTTAAACCCCAGATACTTATCAATACTGGTAGAAAGCACTCCAAAAAATTGGATGTTGTTTGTAGTAGATCATTTCAGCAGTGATTCATCAAATGCTATCACGTATATCTGACAGAACTCAAAACTGGCAAGTGTTCTAATGGAACATAATAACAATGATGAGTCGTACATTAGTAGCACTTACTAAAAAGAATTCTAGGATTGACAAATTGGAGAGGCAATGTTGGCAGACTTAAAATGAAGCATTTGTACAGTATATACAGTACTCAGAGATGTGGAATAGATTCCAATATGAAATGCAGAGATATTTCTTAACATCTTTCTCAAACTTCATGCCAAGATGGTGCCTAATTTTTATCCTGTCACTCACAAACCCCTTTGCATCTGTTGTTTCAACATGTGAACAGTGACCCGGTTCAAGCTGCTGCTAAAATTTGAGTACTAATTAATAAGAGGGAAGCTGGCTGATGGATAATTAAAATCAGAGAAGGAAATTCTGGACAATGTATTTTCAAAACTGCACTTGGAAGAAAGATGTAGAGTGGTTTAAGAAAAATAAAACCATTTTAAAAAGAGAAGTATTTGCAAGGAGTATCACACATTTTAATTGCCATGGAAAACTCCAACTTTTCACCTTCCTAGGACACTTCACCATAATCATACCAGCTGCTGGGCTGGCCTTGTACTTGACTCAGTTGCATTACTTCTCCCAAGAGCACATAATAAAAAAGCAAGTTTTATAGGGCTCTACCTCATCAGTGTTACTCAGAGTTGCAAGCCTCTAACAAGTGTAACTGCTAATCTGTTTTTTATCTTCTCTTATTTTATTTCTCTATGACTGATTACAAGAGAACAGTAATCCAGAATAGAGTTTTCCGCAAAAAAACCCAGAGTCTTGCTCATATATAGCTCTAAAAAAATATTTTGTAGTTTTTTTATCTCTGGAGATTCTTTTGATCTACTATTTGCTTCACTTTAAAAGATGGTTTCACCAAGAGTATTATCTGACTTTTGTTTTTAACTGTTGTGGGTAACCAAGTTAAGTGGAAATTTTGTAGCTATACAGACACACAAATTAGTTCACACTCATCCACATTTTGGTTGACATTTAAAATCATGTAAAGTAATGATTTTATTCAAAGATGTTCAGCAGAGGTAAACAAACTACTAGCCACAAATCTCTTAGAAATAATCCCAAGCATTTTTTGACTAATAACCACTGGTTTACACTGCTACACAGATGCTGAAACACATGAAGGCACAATTATCAGAAGGCACAAGAAGGGCTCAGGAATTATGAGCATATCATCCTTGTTTGCTTGGCCACATGATACCAGGACAGGCGTAGTGCTTAAAATAGGATTTTCTGACAGACCTGTGTACTGGAACAACTGCTTATTGAACCATCACTGCTGCTTCTGGCATAGGTCTCAGGTCCTAAAGAAGAAGGAAAACAAGATCTGAGTACATCCATCATAAATCCTCAGTAAGTCCAATTAAATGCAGGAAATCCATTTATGGTGTAGGCCTTGATCAGTATCACACACAAATGTCCACACACACAGTTATACACATACTATAAAAATGCATTTCAGGAGTGCAAGAAACAAAGATGCTATCAGAAACAAAGATGTTGTGTACCTGAACTAAATGACCAGCTCTGTACTTTAATTTTCTTCACTTTCTTGCTTATAAGTCCTAGAACTCAATTTTTAAATTTCACTTTCAACAATGATACCTTGATGGTCATTAAATATTGAATCCCTTCTGAAAGGAGGGTGGTTTCTCCTTCTGCAAAGGATGAGATCTGGCAGCTAATTCTGCAGTCACAACAATGGCATCACTTCCTCAGGCATTCCTTCAATCTTCCATCATAGAAAAATATAATTTTGTTCCCAAAAGGCAAGTGAAAAAAAGAGTTTTTAAATTCTGTTTATCTGAGCAAGATACAATTGTTACTTCACTTCAACTTCTTTTTAGGTACATTTGTGTTGCCCAGAGCTTGCTGTCAGGTTGAGGGAGCTGGGTGATATTTTGGCCCCATATACCCAGCACAGCAGAAGCAAGGAGCAAGAATCATCTACCTTATCTGAGAGATGAAAGATCCCACCTATTATCTGAGGGGCAGAGACTCTGCTTGGCAGAAGGGGATGGATTTCCTCCCTGGTGATGGGCAGGGGCTCCTGGCTCACTGCTCTGCCCATAACTTGCCATGGCCAAGCAGAGATCTGTTGCACTGCAGCATGCTGAGCTCAGCAAGGGGCAAGGGAACCTCAAGTCAGGCTAGGAGAGGAGCAGACCTGGAGCATGCTGCAGCCCTGGATCGTGCTGCTTCACACAGCCAGCAGAAAGGCAGCAGGAGAAGGGGTTCCTGCTGAGCTCCTCCTGGCAGGCTGTGTGAAGCAGCCCTGGAGGAGAGGCAGAATCACTGCCCTGTGGGGTTTCATCACCCTGCTTCATCCCTAGGGGCTCTGAGCAATGCTGCTGTGTGTGTATCAAAGCAAATCCCTCTTTCCAAGGTTTGAGTAGAAATGCAGCCTGTAAACAGCACTTTCCCAGGGCCAGGAGGGTTTCCATTTGTTCTCCTTTCCTTGAGCACAAAATTGAGAGACTAAAGCACATAATTCATTTTATTTATGCTTCTGTAACTCGAGAGTAACTCTTTACTGTCAATAGAAGATTAAAACAGCTTTGATTCCTGAGGCATTTGGGTAGCTGGGCAAAAGAGACGGAATCTGCAAATAGCACCATCTCTGAACAAGGGGGGGGGTGGGTTTCCATAATAAATACAAATTTAAAATTTATTTGTTTGCATAATCCTTGTAAAAATTCCATTTGAAACAAATATCACTCTATAATATTGACTGATATGTTCAATGAGGTAAAATGGTTTAATTTCATCCAGATTTCAAAATTATGTTTTTGTTTTGCAATTCAGTTTGGGAAAAAGAACTATCAATACCTGTTGGGTGAAAAATTGTATTTTTTTTCAAAATAACCTAAAAAGAAAGATAATATTGTTTGAGAGCTCATTTAATTTTTCTCAAATATTTTGATTTCTAGTTGGTCTAAATGCTACAGTTCCTAGTCCCAACTTCTTTATGATTTGGATTGAAAAATACTGATGATATAAAGTAGAAAACCTGCAAAGGTTATGAAAAAATCTTTGCAACAGTTTTTTTCTAACAACCTACAACAGGGTGGGCTGGAGGGTGAGACTTAAACCAAAACTGAGATATTGAAAAGTATACACTTGCATTCATTTCAAATAACTATAATTACATAAGTTTATAATGACATGCAATCAAAATATGATTTGGGAGAAGTGTCTTTGCCACTGTAAAAGCTTTTTCTTGCTGAAAAAACATAATAATAACCACATTTAATGATAATCAAGATGCAGCTGGAAAATGATTTGATGTGCTCTTTGAAAATTATTGCAAGGTGTCAGGACATCTGAATATCATATTTGCTGTGAGAATTTATTCTGCTTTAACATTGCTGATGCAAAGTTGAAGGTTTTAACCTATTGTGCTGGGTTAAGAACAAAAGGAATGGGTTTGTGTCCAGCATCTGCTGGAAATGAAAGACCTGTGGACTGCTGACAGGGCCTCTGGGCAGAGCATGGTGAGAGGCAAGTTAGAAAGGAAGGACTGCAGATGTCTCTCCCCTTAATGTTAGGGTAATGGAAAGATGAAGAAATACACAGCTGCTGTGGTGTTCAGCCCAAATCCTTACCATTCTTCAGGACAGATTTTGGGTTTTTCCCCTAGGATGTGGTGGACTGTGGAAAATGGCTCTGTTTAAAGCTGATTTGGACTTTGTTCCTGAGAACCATCTGAAAGCGTTTCATTAAACCATCCATCCAGAATATTTCATTGTCATTTGAAATTTTGTGGAAATCAGAACATTCCTCAAGACTCAGAAGTTCAATACCAGCCACAAGAAACAGAGGGGACTTGGATGAGAGAGATTGTGTTATCTTCTAGTTCCCAAAAGTCCTGTTAATACCTGAAATCTGCTTGTTTTCTCACATTATGATTTATCATGATTCTCTCTCCTGCTGTCTACAGTTTGGAGCATCTCCCTGAGCCTTATGTCCCCCATGGCAGTTTGGAGGTGGCATCTCTCTCTGAACCAGTTGGGAAGCTTCCCTGTTCCCATGCTTACAAGCTAACAGTGTTGTGCCCTTTTCATTAACTAAGGGGAAGAAGCACTCAAATTTCCAGATTTTTCCTGATGGAAGGAACAGTTTCTCATTAGAAATTTCTGTATCACCCAGAGCTTGGGATGAGAACCCCTTCAGTTATTTATTTTCATATATCATTCTCTTAAACAAACAGATCTCAGCTTCATATCATATGGGCACAATTATGGATGGCATTAGCCAGACAAAGCACATAAAACTGAAGCCACTTACTGCTTTTCAAATCCTGGGCATTGAAGGTGGATTCTTTTCTCTATAACTAGTGCAACCTGCCACAAACAAAAACTGTAGGCAGTATTTGTTGTATAACAAGGGATTCCTTGTTTACTGGCAGAAAAGGATTAGCCATTACAAATAAAGGAAAGGTCTGAAAGTATCCTCAAGGCAACATATTTCAGAGGCATAAAAAAAAGAGAACTGGATTTCTTGGATTGTGCAAATCTCTTGAAAACTAGCAGACAATTCCCATCTTATGCCTCTCTAAAGGGACAGTGCTCCTGCAGATCAGTGTTTAAAAGGGCCTATACAAATATTAAACATAGTGTCATACTCCTACCCAGTCAGTGTCCTTTGTACATGGAAGAGACTGGACCCACAGCTGAGGTCTAATGCAGTGAAGGTGTTAAGAAGGTGATCAGCAGGAGCAGCTCTTCCCTGAGAGCATACATATAGCACTTCTCATTATAAAGTGGCAGAGCCATGCATTTTCCCACTTTCCCTATTCTGCAGTGGGCTGTTCCCTGGAGACCTCCACCTGCCAGCAGTACCTGGCCTTTCAAAACTTACATGCCCTTAAAAGTGTGTGTGTGCATGTTGTTGCCAAACTTTTAGGATAAAGTCTGTGTTCTTTTACTGCTATTTAGCCTTTCATACAGCTCCATTCTATAACCACCAGAGAATAAAAGCAAACTACTTACTCAGCAGTAATAAAATATAGTAACTTCTGAATATTTTATGACAATGCTTTAGGTGTAGAACTTTATCAGAGTCTGTTACAAAATAATTGTGTTAAGGAAATGAAAAGAACAAGTGGAATATAGCAGGAGAATGGTACAAATTCAATCATCACTTATTATCCTCCACTTGTAAATTTTCTTTTTACCACACAACTCTGTAACCATTTGGAGATGATTAACATCAGTTTTGCATTAAAAGTTAATTTTTATAACCAATAAATATATTTTAAAATAAGACCTCTCTGTATAGCATACATGAAATAAATTGCCACAGTGGTCTGTGCAAAGCAGAAAAGGTAGAACTTGACACACAAAGCTGTAAGGTAGAGGAATAAGATTGGCTTTTCCTCTGAAGTTAAAAATGAATCAGTTCCCAAACTCTGGTGGCACATCCTCCATAACTGTAATGTGACAACACAGCATTATTACCATTTATCCCAACTTATTCCATGTTTGTGACAAATTTTTTGTCTGTTTCTTTGTGCATATACCTTGACCTTCTGTGCATTGATCACTTGGACCATTAGAAGTTTTACAGGTTGTTGTTGCCTGAATCTTCCCACATGTTCCTCAAAATTATTTAGAAAACATGCAGTCAAAATATGTACAATAATGCTTAAGTAAATTAATACAAACCAAACCAGAAAAATGCACAATAAACTATAAATATGTATGGTTGCACTGTAAAGTTCTTACTCTCTTTTTAACAAAAATTATTTTGTCAAAGGTTTCCGTTACCTTCCCGTTCTTCCAGATTTTTTTTTGTTTTCTTCTCTTTTTGTGTTTTGGCTCTTCTGCTCTTCTCCTCAGAGATCTTTTCAATTCTTGGATCTTCTCTGTTTCTCTGATTTAATGAAGATAAGAAAAAAATAAAACCTCAACCTTAATTAGTTTGGCAAGATATTCACACTGAATGCTCTTTATCAGCATGATTGGATTAATAATAAAGTTCATTAGCAAAGTATTTGTGCTACAATTATTTTATTTGTTTTTACAGACGGTGTCATCATTAAGATTCAGAGCTAACACTCAGAGGAAAGCCACAGGACAGACATAGAAGGTGTGTCAGTTGTTATGTGTGCAGAAACAAACTTCATACTGGTATAATCCTCTGTGTGGGGTGAGCAGCTCCTATGCAGTCCAATGGCTGAAGGTCTCCCCCTTTCCTTACTCCTCTCTTGTGCAGATAAAATACTTGCTTTCCCCAGTCACACTCATTTCTCCATGTGCAGAAAGAGCTTGGTTTAAGCTACTCTATGGAACTGTGCTTTATACAGTACATCCCCAAACATTTTCAAACCCAAACTGTTTATCAACCTTAAGAACTGTTCTTGCCCTGTAAGAGCAGCTCATGTCTGGTCCACTATTTAGCCATCTAGACAATAATCATGTATTCAATTTTATACCAAGTAAGATCTGAAACAGCTGCTGAGACCCAGATAAACTAGTGAAGGTCTTTTACCTTTGAGTATATCCTACAAGATGCCTGAATGGTACATAACTGACCTTTGAAGATATTTTCACATTTAGATAAAATCCTTATCCCATTAATGTGAGGTGACGTATCAATGTAGAAAAACTAATTTAAATTAGAGCATACTTCATTGCCTAAATAATGAAGTTTTTCCCAATCTGTTAAAACCTACTGACTATATCTGGTCTGGTCAACATTGCCATATTACACTAATTTGCAAATACACAGTCAAAAAACCCCCACAATTAAATATCTTCTTCCTTCTGCCAGTGGCAGGAACTGTGCTTTACTTGCAGTTGTTGCTGTTTGCTGCCCCTCAGCTGCACTGCCCAGCCCTGTGACACAGCCTTGTTGGGTTGTGACTGCACAAACACAGTCCCTTGCTGTCCCACTGCTGCTGGCCCCAGCACCTGTCACCAGCCAAGCCACCAGGACTTCATCTGCACACCATGGGAAGAGTTTTTGTGGAGGATAATGTCCTAAATTTGAAGGGGGCTTTGATGGTACCTTTGATTTCCTTACCCACCCCTGGGGGTCCTAAAGGACAGGACTCTCAGAGGGTAGGGCTGTGTTCTTGGGTAACTCCACAGTTACTTTGGCATGTGATAAAAGTCAATTTAATTCCTACCTCTTCAGGCTTCAGAGCCTGCTGGCTAATCTGCTAATTGGGCTGGAGAAAAGGGGGGAGGAAGTGGAAAAAAGGGAAGTGGTGATGAGAGAGGGTGAAACCCTGTTGGTGTCGGGAGTAGTAAAAGGTCCATAGAGGAACAAGTCTTTAAAAAAGGCATCTGAAGGGTCAAGGTTTTCTCTGACCTGTTTTAACTGCATAAGAATTTCAGCCTGTCTGAATAATTTCTGGTCATTCTCTGCATTTTAAGTTAGCCGAAGCCCTAACAAAATGTTGCCCCTCTGTCAGAAGTTATGCAGTCATCTATATCAGTTCTCTAGTTGCTCCTATTTCCAAATTAACATTTTATTATAATTAATGTGCTATTGTACTTTTAAATATCATTTATAAATATGTATAAACTGAAATAATCTGTAGCAGAAAGAAATTTGGAGTAAAAACATTATGAAACCTATGCCTCTCCAATATAAAATATTATAATATAAACATATTGCACATAATTACATATAATGACAAATGTGTCTCTGTGTGGTGTGATTAGTGCTGCTGTAACAAAAGAAGAAAGAAGAAGAAGATATCACTCTAGCTGTCAGCTATGTCACAAAATTAATACAGATGTAGCATCTCTCTCTCACCCTTATTCTATTTACTCATTAAATAGTCACTAGCAACTAACCAGCAACTTGTATTCAGCTGTAGAGCTACATATGTCCAAGAAGGGAACATAAAAAATGATCACCCTTACCCCTCTGTTGGGGACAATGAGCAGCACTCAGGTTAATATATCTCATCTACACAAAGAACATGTGCAAAATGTTAGACTCAACAGCTTCAGAAAGAACAGAGTTTTGCTGGAGTTATTTAGAAACCAGATGAAAAATTATGCTCTAAGCATGTCTTATGGGGAGACCTAGAGAATTGTTGAAGAAGAATCAAATCTAAATTGTATTAAACAAAAACAAGATCTTGAGTAGCTCTATGAGGCTCTCATCAGAAGTTTCATACAAGACACTTTCTGAGAACATACACATATGAAATACTTCTGTAAGAAAGTCTCTGGAAGACTCCTGAAAAATCAGAGCAATTAGCATGGAGAAAATGATGTTAAGTTGGCTAGAATATTTTAACAAACATTTCAGAAACCTCTGCAAAATTTCTCAAGCCCTGCTTGGGAGAAAAACATCCACTGATCTGAGAGTAAACAACAAGCTCTCACGCTTTGGTGGGGTGGGAGAGGGCAAAGTGAGGTCATGTAAGCCTCTCCATGTAGGTGAGTAGACTAACCAGTGAACTGATGGCAAATGAATGATGGTCCAGTCTTGCCAACTCATTTTTTAAGATATTTCTGAAGGTCTCATTTTTACCCAAACATGTACCAACACCAGCTTCTAAAGTTTTGCTTCCTCATAGAATAGATGTTTTGTTTTCTGGACAGCTTGGACACAGAGCAACTAACACCAAGTGCTGAGATGAATCTAAATGTCCTGGAAATTGGATGATTAAAGATGATATCTTGGAATAGGTGTGAAGTTACCTTGGAGCAGATGTGAAGTACATTTTAAGAAATACAAAGAATCATATGTGTGTCCCATTCTAGTGCTGCATTATATTCCAAGCCTTCCAGACTGCTCAGGAGCACTTATGAAATACATGCAATAAACCTGTAGCCAACTACTCACCCAGAGTGGAGCAGGAAGAAATACTCCATGCTCCCCTCCACATAAAACAACTACTGTAAGAGTATAAGCCACTAAATGGTAAACAGGAATATAAAGGTAGGCCAAATTTTTCTTGGCACACATAAAAGTAATTCAAGTAAATGTAGGCCCTGCTTATAAGTCTAAGTTTATTGCTGGCTAAATGTCCACAATAATTTTCTTCAGACATGAAAAATGTACACTGTCTTTTTGAAACTGTAAACTGAAGCAAAGTTCTTCTATAATTACTAACACAGTAATAGACATTTTCTTGCTCTCAACACCACTGAATTATGGAAAAAAATACCCATCTAAGAAATATTTTGAGGTAATTATACATCTCTCCTCTCCCTCTATCTTCCTTTATTTTTTTCAAAGAAAATAAGGTAACTCACGGAGGATCAAATGAATATCAATTAAGAACACACACTTTTATTTTTTGCACACATAAGATAAATGACCAGAAAGCAGTATTTACTACAGTGCTTTCTTTCCTATAAGAGCCCTTGATTTTGCCAGTATTGAAAAATTCTTATCATCTGCCTACAAAATCACATTTTCTTACATGAAATCAAAATATTATGTGAGTAATAGTTCCTGCAGACAGAGAGCTCAGTCTTGTGACAGTGAGATCAAAGTGGTATGAGGAGATTTTCAGATGTGTGGAAAGACCTTCCCAATGAGAGAGCATCTCTTTACCCTCAGATGGCAGGAGCTCTCCTCTATCTCCTGTTAGCTTTTTACCTTCTCCTCATTTCTCAAAATGACTCCTTCTTTTGCTCCTCCTGAGGGAAGAGGAGCAAGAATGCCTGGGATGAGTGAGGTTGAGCTTTGTGTGCTTGGGTGGCATAATCCATTGTTCTAGAGTGACAGACCACTTGGCACAGGATGGGATGCTGGCTGAATCTGGCTTTCAGGAAGTCACAAGTCTTCTTTCAAACAAAATTACCTGAAGTAGTTTCAGTTTATTCTAGCCAAAAGAAAGTTATCAGAAGAGGCTGAGTCAGCCCAATTGATTTTTAACCAGTCTGCTCTAAAAGCAGGGAAGGCTGGAGCTCCACATCCCCACTTATAGCCTGGACTTCAGAATTACTCTGCAAGCAGTAAAGCAAAAATGCTTTTATAGTCAGAGTCAGAAACTTTTACTGTCCAAGGGAGTGCCATGGGTGCATCCTCCAAAAGCAAAGGCAGAAAAGCCCTTGCAGTGAGAGCCAGCTTCTCCTTTGCTTTGTGATAAACTGCTGGCTTCTGATAACAGCTGCAGTGTCTCAGCACACAATCATCTTGCCATTACAAATACTCCAAGGACAAACAGGGCTGTGCTCTACAAAGATCTTCTTTCTTGTAAGTCAGATTCAGCTCTAAAGCCTACAGCAATCTCAGACCTCTGGGATCCTTTGTTTATTCTTAATTGGCTTTTAAGATCTGAGAGAACAATTTCAGAATGTCACTTTTAGTCAATACAAGGCTCACATTTCTCAGTCCCTTTTGTTTGTGTCATGATCTTCTAAATTTTTTAGTTATTCCATTTTGGATTATGGCTTAAAGTGGTCATTTTGAAAAATTCTATTTCAACATTTTATTCAGAATGTACTGTGAAAAAAAGTAGGCTTTCAAACGCACTCTTTGTAGACAGCTTTTCTTGAAGCAAAGGTTCTGGGAAGAGATTTCAAGCATCTAGCATTACCACTGACTTAAAATGTTTTTTTATGTTAGATCTGTTTTAAACTGTTCTGAAAATTAAATTTGAGCACCAACAAAGCAAACTATGAGGCATCCTAGAGCAGGAAAATGCTGCAATTCTGGAACACACAAGTCTCCATTCAGCCTTCTTTTCCGTCATAATTGCAATTGAAATTCACTCTCTGAGTGGAAAAGCCTGGAAGCACTGCAGTAGGCAGGTGCACAAGGTAGGCTTCTCCTCTTAACCCACTTACTAGAGGTTGCCAAGTCCTACCAGCCATAGGAATTTCATCACATTCAAAACTATCAGCTTTAACTCTTTTACTGGGTATTTTTGTCACTTGTTAATGTTGTTTGTTTGTGGCTTGCAATGTTTGGTGTTTGCAGAGCTTTCATAATTTATTGCCTGATTATGCCACTGAATAGCATACACAACTCTTACTGACTTCAAGGGGAGTTTCACACAGAGAACATGGCAATATAACACAACACTTCTAAAGTACTTCCTATAACTATTCATGACTTTGTCTACATTGGTGTTAAGATGTGAACTGAAGAATGGAAAATTATTCCCAGCAATACCTTTTGTCATACTCTAATTTGTGTGTTATGAAGAAAATAAGAATTTGCAACATTATGGCTCCTACCAGAACAGGAGAAAGCAAATAATTTGCCAGTAAAGATGGCCAGATAGAAATCTATATGAAGAGGTGTTGGCACATATAAAATTCAGCAATAACTGACTGAAACTGACCTATAAATGGGAAATTGCAAGACTGAGAAATCTCCAGGAAGAATAAGTGATTGTAAAGCAATCTTCTGACAGTTGCAAGCAGTCAGGTAAATTTGTAGTCAAATATCCCCAGCTCTCTGCTGAATGTACGATGATGGCTCCAGTTAGGGCATCAGGCCGCAGTTTTAATGGTTGAGGCCCTCTGTTCACAAAGGTAATTATTGTTCATTTGCTGCATTTAAACATTGAACTAGCTCTAAGGAAGGGTGTCCACCAACATATGAAGATATAAATCCTGAGGAGAATCAATATCAGGGCTCAGAAAATGTCCCAGTTGAACTCATCAACCTAGCTAGAATCTTTACTGACAAAGAGGTGATGAGGAAGAAGATCAAAATTGATTTCCAAAATGATTATGATGCCTCCAGACCAGAGGTTTCTGAATAATCTTCCGATACTTGTTGATAGCCTATTTCTCTGAAGGACAGAAGGAAATTTACAAAGGTGTCATTGGAGGATGAAGACGTAGTGACTTGCCCCCAAAACACATCATGAGGACCTTGTGAAAATGACATTTTGCCAAGAGAGGAAAAGAGATATAATTCAATATGTGTGAACTTCAAGCAGCAAAGACTCAAGCTTTCCTACCATTGATGAGAAACTAACTGCATTATGTTGGGGAACTAAGATGGTATCTAAATTATTCCAAAATCACTTTTTTTCTTTGCTGTTAGCTTTGGTTTAAAGGTCCCTAGATACTCAATCTGAATTGAGTAGGATCAATTGAGGAAGAAAAATCTGAAGGGCAAAGTCTCTTCCTTACCACACACAATGATCATTGAGGACAATAAAGCAAAAAATACTTCAGTCAAAACCAAAGCAAGTATAACTTGGAAGTGTCCTCAAATGTAAACCTTTTCAAATCCCCCCATTGAAGAGAAGTGAATTCACAATAGACAATACACCTATCTTTGCAAGGATAGGAGTAAGTCCACAAAAAGTAGATTCCTGGCTCAGGAGATTTTTGCAGACAAGATGAATTTCAGTGGAGATTAGGAAACCAGCTGTAGAGACAATTCAGATCGCATGAGATGTCAAATTAGGAAAATCCAGTTCTTAATTAAGTCTTCTCATAGAATGGCCTGGGTTGGAAGGGACCCTAAAGATCATCTAGTTCCAGCTTCCTGCCATGGACAGGGACACCTTTCACTAGACCAGGTTGCTCAAAGCCTGGTCTGGACCATGCGCAGAGATGGGGCATCCACAGCTTATCTGGGCAACTTATTCTAGTGTCTAATACCCCTCACAGAGAAGAATTTCTTCCTAATATCTAATCTAAACCTATCCTTTTTCAGCTTAAGGCCATTATGCCTTGTCCTATCACACATCTTGTTTTCCAACAGGTCATCTGAGCAGGGTTTTTCAGCAAGTCTATCACTGTATCAACAATTTTCAGTGGACCATAACTTCCATGACAAAGAGGACCAGAAAAACTAAGCTATGACCTTGCATGACCCTTTGTCTCCTAGTTTCCTTCCTTGATACTTCATACTGTTTCCCCTTCCATGATTACCTTACCACACCCCTCTCTTTCTCATTGAGGGAGGAAATAAGGTATCTACTACCCAGCATTAATGCAGTATAAAAACAAAAAAGGGGAGCTACTTCAACTGTAGAAGAAATGGATATTTTATTTTCAAGTACATGAAGCAAGAATACTGCCTAAAGACATGAGATGTTAAAAAAATGGTATACACCTGTTGTTAGCTGCCTTTGAGAGGTTGTAAAGCATCTCACTGCAATGCTAGGCAAGTCAATGAGTGAAATTCTCTTCTGTAACACCTCAGAAATGCAGAAAGCCTTCAGTGCTGCTGTATGCTCCTGGGGGTAAAAAGTGATTCAATGTGTAAAGGGGTATTCTGAAAGAACAGTTTAAATATATTACTAGCTGAAATTAATTTCTTAATTTTAAATCAGATGTAGACATTTAACTAATATTTTGCTCTTTTTTTACTAAATAATACAGTGGAATTTGATCAATTGAAAGAAAAGATAGAAGGAATACTTGCAATTAAAACACTAAATGGTAGCTTTTGGGGACTGAAAATATTAATGGATTATGGTTATGTCCAGCAAGTACTATTACAGCAAAATTTTTTTAAATGAAGGACAGCTGTTAGGGTCTTTCAGATTGTCAGTATCAAAAAGATAACTTCCAACACAAAAACTATGTACATTGACAAAAAGTCAAAAATACACAGATATATCCTGATCGACCTTCTTAAACATGGCAAATAATCGGGAAACTACTGTCTACTTTTACATGGCAAATTATTTTAATTATGCTATCTGCAGTATACAAAAGCATAGAATCATGGAATGGTTTGGGTTGGAAGGCACTTAAAAGATCATTTAGTTCCAAACCCTCTGCTATTGGTAGGGACACCTTTCACTAGACCAGGGTGTTCAAAGCCCCATCCAGCCTGGCCATGAAAATTTCCAGGGATGGAACACCTACAACTTACCTGGGCAACCTGTTCCAGTGCCTCACCACCCCCATAGTGAAGTCTTTCTATTATCTACCTTCTTTCAGCTGAAAGCCATTCTTCCTTGTCCCATCACTGCATGCCCCTGTAAAAAGTCCTGCTCCAGCTTTCTTGTAGGTCCCCATCAGGTATTGGAAGGCTGCTGAAAGGTCTCCCTGGAGCCCTGTCTTCTCCAGGCTGAACAGCCTCAATTCTTTCAGCCTGTCTTCAGAGTCAGCAGAGGTGCTCCAGGCCTCTGATCACCTCTGACCTTGCTCCAGCAGGTCCACATCCTTCTTATGCTAGGGGGCTCCGGAGCTGAACATATTAGTCCATATACTTCAAAACCAAAATAAAAACCTGATGTTTTCTGTTACCCCCAGAGCTTTCCTCGCCACATTGTCTTTCACTATAATGAACTGGAAAGCAAAACTAGATGCCTAAAAATGGCAGCAGTCTCTTTACTAAACAAGAGCTTTTAAAAAAAATTAATGTTTTCTACTCTGTCATTTGTAATGCCTGTTGTCTTTTTTTTTTTGTGCATCCCAGGAAGGCTGTGCCAAAGAGATCCCCAAAATTTATCAGAGTTAACTATTTCACTAAACTTCACTAAGCTACCACTGCTGATGATTAATCAAATTTTGCTCTAAATAGGATTAATTCGGGTGTATCTGTGAAGAAGCTTGTCAGAGTGCACGTCCCTCTTCTCATCTGTCCTCGGGTCTTTTTTTCTTGCTGAATTTAAAATGAAGCTTGAGCTATAATCTTGCATGGCAGATACTGGATCGTTCCTTTGATAAACATCTAAAATGCTAATGAATGTGGGCTGCAGTTCTGAAACAGCAAAGCAAATGATTTGACAAGAATCTGGAGGGTAAAAAAAAAAAAAGGAACTTTCTGACTTAAAAGAAAAACTCTTTTTTGTTCACATAAAGTATTGTTTCCCCAAGAAAAATTTTTTTGCTCTGCAGAAAACAGAAAAAATCCTACTACATCAAAATGCGGAAGCATGAAAAACTGATGAGCTTTCAGATTGTCCTCTTTTGCATGCAAATCATATCAGAAGTTCTCATTAGCATAAATGCATGAGCAGCTCTAAATGCTTTTAATTTCCAATCTCAGCCAGCAGAGGAGTAATTTGTCACTGTCAGGGTGAAAATCTAAAAAGAAAAAAAAAGAGAGAAGGACTCCTTGCTAAATTGGAATCATATAAATTTTTGATTTGCTAATTGACTGATGCTACAGTTCAATCAGCTGCCTTGAAGGTGTAAATAATTCAGTATACAGTCAGAAATAAAAGCATAATGTGCTTCTACTGAAGTCATATTAGCATTCAGTGCACCAGGACACACCTGACCACATCTTTCTTACAGATACCCTTTAGACATGTTCTACTGCTATGCTGGCAACTGACTACACCAACAAATATATATTTAGTCT
Organism: Agelaius tricolor; assembly: GCF_023055355.1. Classification (NCBI taxonomy): domain Eukaryota; kingdom Metazoa; phylum Chordata; class Aves; order Passeriformes; family Icteridae; genus Agelaius; species Agelaius tricolor. The sequence continues at coordinate 54,990,181 of NW_027269261.1, forward strand.
TTCATAGGCTAAAAATATTTAGTCTTTCCTATTAAGAAATGCAATTCCAGAGATGATTTAAAATATTTTCACTCCAAATAATCTAGTAAGTCAGTCCTAATGCTTGCAGAAATGGTGGAATACATTTGTATAACACTAATGCAATTATAAAACAGAGAGTGCATAAATGGTAATTCAACATTTCTTTCTATCAACTTTTAATTATCCTTTTTCCTTAATCAACTGCTTTAAATGTCATATGCAAAGTGTATTTTTTGCAAAAATGCTTCTCATCAGTGTGCCTACTCTAAGGGTGTTGTAGAATCTGTATAGATAGTTGCAATAGTGTGTGATTTACAACAGAGAAATTATATTCAGATCCTTTGTATGGTTTGTGTTAGTAAGAGAAAAAATTTATTTCAAAGCTATTGTTTAGATAGAACTGATTTTTAACTGACTAGTCACTTCCTTCTCACCTAGGTCAAATAAGATTTACAACCATTGCAGACTTTTGTAACGCATTTGTACTTCCAAGAATATAAATGAATAATTAACAGAAATACCTTGAATATAACAAATAAAACTCTCCTCTGGAGCGTGTGCAAGTAAAAGATTCCGTTCATAATTTACCCAATGTTTCAAGCTAATTATTAATGTCTCATGGACTGGTGTATGTGAAAATCAAATATTACTCTACTGAACCCCAAAATGGCCAGTTGACTTTGTTATGAATTTTATTTTGCACAAATTCTAGCTGTACTATTTTGTTGTCATAGCACAGAAATTCATCAGACACATCCTATGCATCAACAAATCTGTTTTCCATGCCCTCATCCCTCCAAACATATATTTAAACCAGGTTCTATTTGTACAATTTATATGAAGACTTTATCCTGGGCAAAGAGCTGATTTTAATTGCCAGAAGCAGTCTTGAAATGGTTTTTGCAATGGCAGTCTGGGTTTCTGATAATGAAAGGCTTATACCAAATTCTCCAGTGTTTTCAACAAGGATTTAATCTGAATAAAGTCTGCAGGGTTGTGTTCCAAGGTGTTCATTTTGACTGAGCATTTGATTCTGCACTCAGTGAGATCAATGATGGCATTGATTCAGTCATTCACACCTTTTCCTTGTCATAAATTGTACATTTCCTTTCAAAATAATGTTAAAATTTAAAAAACACAATAGTCAAGTAGTGGGAAAACATGAAATATAACGGGCTGAATGCAAACTGTGAAGATTGTTTCCAAACAACCAGATCCTGCTTGATCTGATAGTTGACTAAGGAAGAAAGATAAATCCTTTCAGTCTCTATCAATCTAGAAAAAAGAAATCTGAAAATCAGTTTTATGAATACGAGTTAGGTTTTCCAGAATTCTGGAAAACCTGACTCAAAGGCAAATCTCTACTAAAGCAAGTAGAAGTCTTGGGTAAGAAAAACCTTATGATAGAAGCCTAAGTTTTCTCCCCTGGCTTAAAGACCTTTCACTGGAAGCAGAAGAAGCAGGCAGGGCAGATATCCATGGAGGTCATTTCACATAACAAAGCGTGGATAGCAGAAATTATTTCTGCAGGCCCTGCTCCTCTTTCTGCAGACTCTTTTAGGTTATGGGATACCAATAAAAAGGGAGTGTTGTGGGGAAAGCCTTACTAAAATATGGATGTTCCACCAGTGCTTTGTTCACCATTTGAAAGACGAGCTGCTTTGTTCTGCGGGTCTGGTCCCCAGTGGGAAGAGAAAGAGGTCTCAGAAAGGGGAAAATGAGCTGGATCACAGGATTAAACAGTGAGGAAATGTTCTGGAGTCTCATTCAGACTGTAAGTAGATAATTAAAATTTTGTATATAAATTTCAATGATTTTTTAAATAGTTTTTCAAATTACTCATATATTCTTGTATATTGGTATTTTGGTCTTTTTAATCTCTTTTTATGTAGCTCCCTCTAGTTCTCTTGTGACTTGTACATCATTCTGGCAACAATTGTGGCAGCCTTTTAGATGCAGCTGAGGGAGATTAGTTGAGTTAAATTAGTCTTGCTCTACCCTATTGTTTTGTTTGTATCTATACTTTAGCCATTCATATGGTGCACAACTACCATCTCTGGCAAAAGAGTTGCAAATAATCTCGATGATAGTTTTACAATGGTTAAGACACACATTAATACATCCACTTATCCTTTTACATAATTATCATGAGGAACATGAGAAGGCAGGGAAAATTTGGAAACAGATTTTGTAAGCAGGATCTCTTTACTGTTTAGAGAGTAGAGGGGCTCAGATGCCAGCTATAAAACCCCAATCAAGTTCCTGCCTGGCCACAGGAACAGGTCCAAGAGTTAAGCAGATATTGCAGTCCTGAAGCTCCAAGGCAGACAATCCTGGATGGAGGTAGATGAAGTTGTGATGTGACAGTATCTCAGCATGCCTGGACAGGGCTCCGGAGTGGGCATGGAGTAGCCCTGGGACCTCTCCCAAATCACACCAGTGGGAAAATTTGTGCTGGAGCAGACTGTGTTGGTTGGTGAGTTCATCAATGTGCTTCACAAATCTCTGTCTGGGCACTGACCAATACCAATAAAAAGACTTAATATATTTGCTTCTGTTTAAAACAAACAAAGAAACCAGCAAAGCAAAACATATTTTACCTCCCTTTACCCCATTTCTCAAATGAACAGCAGAAGGGGTTATTTTAATTTGCACTGTCACTGGTAAGTATGAAATACTGTAACGTTCCCAGTGCTGCCAAGCCCATTGTTTTCCCTCCCTGTCTCTCTCTCTCCAATGTTTTTTGCTCCAATTCATTGCATTCATCTTTAGATTTAAGATTAAATAAGTAAGTACGTAAGTAAATAAATAAATAAACAAAGTTGATTGCAATCCCTTTGAGCTCAGGTTGCATCCTTCTGCCTGTTTGGAAACAAAGATAAGGCTCTGACTGTGGTGGGAAATGCAGAGTATGTTCACCAGGCACACACTGCTGTAATCCCACCAGAACAGCACCAGGAGGGATTCCTCCTGCTGCTGCTGCTGCCTCCCAAGATTTGTGTGTCCACAATAGAATCTGAATTAAGTGTTGAACTTCAGAGCCAGGAAGGTGGCTGCTCCCAGCCCAGAGCTTGAGGTGACTATTTCTGGGAGAGGAATCTAAGCACTCTTTTTAATGCATTGCTTATCTGGCCTTGGTAAATTCCAGGGTCAAGTTGTGCTAGACATGGAGCTTGGGGAGCACTCTTGGGACATCACCAGCTGTGGGGAGCATATGTTCAGGGCTCAGTACTGATCATAGCTCATCAATGTGGATTTAGCCCCCATTGTGATGACCAGACACACAAAACAGGAGCCTGATTTACCATCAGAGGAAAAAATAACCTTAATATAGCATGAATGCTTGGGCTTGAAACATGCTATGTGATTTTATTCCACCTTTTCTTTCCTGTTTTTTTATTTATGATACATTGTCTCTGTTTCAGACTATGGTAAGTCCTCTCTATTTCAGACTATTCTTAGAGCCTTTTTTTTTCCATATTAACATGGTTCACTCTTGCAGAAATGTATGCAAATTAACTTTTTATGAAAAATGGGGGCAGAAATAAAACATTATGCTGCTCTTGCAAAATAAAAAAATCATTAGTGACTGCCAAAAGCAACAAAGTTGATCTTTTGGCAACATATTGTACATAATTATAAATTTTCTATTTTCCTCAGTCCTGTGAATAGCAGAATAGCCCTATCATAGGACACAAAATAATTCTGACCTCATGGTAATGCATTCGTGTACCTCATTCTGACCAGCTTCACAGAAGCATTGTTTCAGACAAGCCACATTTTCAGTGGAGCTTTGAGAAGGAGGGAGACAGCAAACACTTTTTCATTACTTGAAAAGTGCCAAGGATGCTATAAGCATACCTCAGGCAGATTTAATTGTAATATTAATTAACTGGTTCACTTACTCACTAATTAATCTGCTGCTCCATCTTTTTCACACTAATGTATTTCAGAAGCAGATTCAGAGGAAATGTTAGAAAAGTTTCTTATGAAAATCTCTGAATGCAAATTTGCAGAAGTATATGTACAAAAATTGCATTATCATTAGAATGGCAATGCTTATTTTAGTCATTTGATCTAGTCATTTAGAAGTAGGAAGAGGCAACTACTTACTGATTGGATAATATGACTAAAAGACAATCAAAACTTATCTTAAGAAAAAATTCCTAGAGTGATTATACACTAATAAATATATGTACTGGTGATATCCATAAAACAGGTAATGCTGCCATGTCTTCAACAAGAAGCCTTTCTCAACCATAGAGAAATACATGAGATATTAATAATCAGCTTCTATTACAAAAATATACAGAAAACTCCACAATTGCTGTATCCTGCACACTCTGCCTCATTATTCATCTCCTTTTTTTTTTCAGCTGGCAGATGCAAATAACTGCACCCCTGTCTACAAAAACCAACCTGCAAGAAATGCCTTCCCCCAGTAGCAGCACTCCTTTTTTGTGGATTTGGAAACAAGGCATTTCTGTTATCAGAAAGAGGAGACAGCCTAACACTGTTACTTGTTCAGTAAGGGCAGATGACACTGGAATTTATTCTAAGGTGCTCATATGCATAGATCAGGTTAAGGAGCATTTTCAATAAGGCATATTCATATCCCCTGCTCTAGGCCTTGGTAGGTACATTACTTCAGTGATAACTAAAGGGCTGAGACAAGGTTTACACATGGTGCAGCATGTTAAGGTGCCACTGGTTGTGATTCTAAACACCAAGTGCAAACATCTTTTATTGCCTCATGGGACTCATGACCTGCTAAAAAGGAAGACCAAAGAGCCTAAATGACTTTCCGAAGATCACACAGCAAACCTGAGGCAAAATAGGAAGCAAGTCAATGTCTTCAAGCAAAGGGAGACCCTTAGCACTGAGACACATTTTCTGTTTTTAAAATGTTTTTAGAGGGGGGAAGAATAAATAGCATACACAGAGGAAATGATGGTGTAACGTAATACTATGGATTCTTGACAAAGTCTTGGGAGCGCACAGTTTTATCATGGCTTCAGGACACTAAGGATAAACTACTTCCCAAGCTATGATGTATTTCTTCCTCAATGCATTACTTAGATTAAGAGACAAAATGCATCCTGTTAATATGCATTGTTAAGCTGTTTCACATGGATAGTCCAGTGTTTTGGCTCAGCTCTTACTCCAAGGGATCATTCAAGCTTATAGTTCCAACATGATGAGGAAATCAGTGCTCATTCTTCAAGAGGACTGCCTCTGAGACTGCAATAAAGTTAAAGCACTTTATCTTTTGCTGGAATTTTTTTCCTTATGAAAATACAAGAAAAAGTATTTGTTTTACAGATAAAGCTGTTAACTTTATTAAACTTGAGGTACTAACCATCTTTCAATGGACAATATGAAATAGCCAGTGGTTCAGTGGAAAATATGAAATGGCCCTTGATTCAATTTATACTTGTAAACAGGAGAAATTACCACAATCAATAACACACTGAATGGAACAGGCTCAAACTCATCTAAAATATGTAAATGAGTACATGTGTAAGACTTTTTTTTGTTAAATAACAACCTCATTCCACCATATTCATAACAGCAAGACATGCAGTCACTATCACACATACCTTAACAATCACCTGTGGATAAAAAGGAAAATAATTATTAAATTTGACAAATCATTGAACCACAGACAAGGGAAAGCATTGCAGAGAGATTGAGACAAAGGGAAAGCATTGCAGCAGTAATCATATTTACCCCAATTCTTTCTTTGTGTACTGGCTCAGATTTCCTTGGTGTTTATCAGCCTGCCAAAACTGATACACTTCCTCCAAAGCTTGGCCAAGTAGAACATTTCATTCTCCATTAAAAGTCTGCCTGGAAGCACTACACTTTTGCTATCTAAATTGTTAATGTACATTTCAAGCAACTGGTCCAGTTTTCAGAACAGGAAAACACTGTCCATTTTAAGGTAAGAAAATGCTTTTGAAAAAGCTGCAAGTTGCTATTTGAAATTGCACTTCAGATTAAATGCATTTACACCAATTGTTTTTGAGAGTCCTTTCTCTAAATGATGACTTCGTTTCTTGCAGACATTAGTAAAAAAGCATGAGGAAACTTCTGTTTTGTTTGTAGCAGCCTTTCAGGAAAGTCTGCAATGGTAAATGCTCGAGGTAATTTGGTGTTCTGCTCTGTCTCAGCAGTTAAATCCTTTCAATAAAGTAAACATTTCATTGACTATAAATTGACTTTTTTCTAAGCAAAGTGGTAAGTTTCTATTTGTATCACTTTTGTTCCCAGACCCTATTTATAGAAAAACAATTTTGTCTCAGTTTCTAGATCTCCCAGACTGAGATTTTCAGTAATTTATGTAGACTTGGGCAATACTGAGTATCCTGCAATGTCTTTTGTTTACTAGGGAAAGCAAAGAAGGACATTAACCCAGAGAAGTGAGAAGTAATTTAGCATGCACCAGCATATCACTCTCTCTTTAACATGCAGCATTCAGTATAAAAGAAAATTTTTCAGAAAACACAAGCTTGAGAAATCATGATTATCTGCAAATTGTTGGAAATTTCCTTGCTTTCTGGACTAAGAATCCACCTGCATTTCTCCACTTTATAACTGCCTCATTTTTGACACAGTCTACTTTTATTTTTGTAACTTTTTAGGAAAGGTAGTGGCAGGTTTTCTTGTGAGGCAGTAGCAGCCCCATCTCCAATTGCCAGTGAAATCTTGCTTTGCCTCTATGAAATAAGGGACACACAGTGTGTGAGAGAGGCTGCTCTCATAAGGACTGAATCTGGCCTGGTACAAGCTAGTATTGCTTTCTGCATAGGAGAGTCTTGAAATGTTAAAAAAATAGCCCTTTGATTCAGCCAGGGCATTTTCATCTCTTTTCAGTCACACTATGAACATCTTTTGCTCGCTGAAAAATGCATCCCAAGGCATTGGAAACAGATTAGCTATTGAAGTCTGAGTGAAGTGGTATTTGCCACCATCTGGTTGTGAACCCTACAGAGAAGCTATCGATCGGTCTGCTTGCTATTTAAGTGGTAGCCATATCCACACTGATGTCCCAATTAAGGAAAAAAAAAGGCATTTAATTGGAAAGACAAGTTCACACATTTCCAAATTTTATGGCAGGCCCATATGAAACAAAAAATAATAATAATAATAAAAACCACCACAGCAACAAAACCCAAAAACAAAGCAATCAAAAAACTTCATAGGACCAAAAAAAAAAAAAAACCTTAAAAAAAATGGTATGTCAAAATTGGATTTTTTCAAATTGGCACAGACATTACCATATTTTACTCAATGAAATTATGAACTATCCTGGAAGGGATGGATGAGGAAAGAAAAATATTTAATTATTTTTCTCGTATAAAGAGGCAAAAAAAAAAAAAAAGCACGTGGACTCCAAAATGGCAACTTTCCAGGAACCTGATGAAAAATCTGTTATCTTTTGAGAGAGAAATTAAGTTTTATAGGTTTCTAAAATACACAATGATAGGCTTATATACTGCTAGAATTTTTAACATCTTTTTTCTCTGCACTTTGGAGAGCTCTTGTTGTCCTAGTTTAAAAGGCAACCTATATTTGTTAGACCTGAATGAATCAATTGCAGTGAATCCATAACTCCTTTCTGATCTTATTCAGAAATCATTGATCCCTTTCACTTCTAGTGCAAATAACTACCCTTTTCTAAAGTAACTAATGCCCTGCTAGTCAGAACCCTTTATCCCTGTACAGACCAGATAAAATTACATTTCAGGAACTTTATTTTTAGCAATTTTATTTTTAGCCATTTTCCTACAAAAGTGTGTGATGCTGTAATTCTCATGAGCGTGAGGTACATGGTTGCCTGAAGTCCTAAAACTGTAGCAAAATATTAGTCCTGAATTATGGCTATGGGAATCAATACCTAACATATTCAGATAATTCTATTTTTGAAATACTTGATTTGTTGTAAAATTAAGCAAAAAAATTTCCTGGAATCCCAGTAATATTATAACCAGCAAAGGGATTAAAATGTCATCAGAGCTTCAGTTTGAGTTTCATTCCACCAGTGCAAGATAATGTCCTTTGAACTCTAAATATAATAATGAAATTTCAATTAATATCTTTCATGTATTTTTGATTGCCAGTAGCTAGAATGGCCTGTTCTGTTTGCCCTCCAAACTGCAGCTGCTTTTTTTTCCACATACATCAGTGGTAAATCAGTAGCTTCTAGGAGTCAAAAGGTGAACTGGCATTGCCATATTTTTAGTATAGATAGGTAAGATTCTACTGAAAACAACCAACCATGTTTCTGTTCTTCTCACCGTGTATTAATATGGGAAATATTGGAAAATATTTTATATTCCACAGCAATGAACTATCAGAATACAAAAAATGATACATGAAATAAAAAACCTTATTGCCTTATACACTGGGATAAATAGCTGTTTTTCCCAAGGCAATCATCAAAAATTTCTGGCACTGGATTATCAACAGAATAATATCTAAACCAAGAAATGACACTTGTTCAGCTGAAAAAAGGAAAGCATTAAAAAGAAGTGTAGAAAATATATCCTGTATTCTGAAATACTAAGTTACTACATAGATGTGTGCATATTATCAGAGAATGATATGCTTTTCAAGGCTCCTTTTCTAAAAAATGGCAGGCCCGTATGAAACAAACTTCAGGGAAAAAAAGAAAACAAACCACAATTCCCAAAGAGGCTTTTTTTGCCCACAGACTTTGTCTAAAGACATGCAACTAATGCTAATTAAATAAGGATGTGGTGCAAGCCCCCGCTAGACTGCAGGGTTGGATATACTGCAGCATGTGCTGGGGTCAGTGTATCTCCAAATGGATGTAGGATATCATGGGTGACATTTGAAAATTGATGATATAACAATACTGATGTCACACCCTAGAAACAGAACATCATCTGCCTTCCACACTCAGGCAGCTCCGTACGCTGTCCTGTTCCAGGCTCCACCTTCCCCAGCCCTGCCTGAACAAAGAGGCCTGGAGCAGAGGGCCAGAGAAGTGACTGAGGGGTGCTAGGAATACACTCTCATGTTACAGCATGTCAGGGATCCATCCCTTGCAGTTGACAAGAGCTGTGGAATAGCTCTTCTTTCCTTTCTGTGCCCCAGCCAGCAGAGCTGAGACTGAAAGGAGAGTAAAGAAGAAACTGGAGTGTAAGCATGGCTCTGAATTACAGTCTCTTCTCTAAACTGCTCATGAGATGTCACAGCTATGTGCCTCTTTTAAACCTGGACTAAAATGCTGCAGTCTAGATCACCCCTTTGCAATCTAACAGCTTTGTCCATCACCTGGTTTTGGATTTGTACATGTAATATCTGTCAGCAGTGTGCAATGGAATGTTGGGCAAAATCCTTCACGGTTTTATAGCCACAACTTCAGTGTGAGTTACTAAATTGTCTCCTCTGTACAGAGCAAGCTACATGCGCAGTATTTGTACTCTTAGTGAGACTGATGGAACTAATTGAACCATAAAATTCAACAGGATAGATTAAAAAAAAAAAAGAAAAGAAAAAAAAGTATATTCATTTACATAGAGGTGATCTGTAAAGGAACTAACTGATAAATGAATAAAAAACCTAACAATTCTTCTTGCAATCTGTGTGCTCAGCACCAGAAGATCTCAATCTCAAGGCAGTAAATCTCTGGTATTGGTCCTTCTTGATGGACTCAAAATTTTACCTTAGTAAACGAGATTTACCTTAGTTAGTCAACGAGAGCTGCCCATTTTACCTACTAGAACATATCTAACAGACCAACCCTTAAATGCAGCAGAGAATAAGCCCATGATGAAATGGACACAGATTTACTGATATCCTTCCCAATGGTAATTTAGAACATCTAACTCTTAGGAGCCTATTCAGGCCACTAGTTTTTGATGAACAGTGCATGATGAACACTCCTCCATTTTCTCATATAATCTGTTTTTCTGTATATAGGAGACACAAATATTTACTACAGCTGGTCTCTAACTTGGGTCTCCCAAAATAGCACACCATCTAGCAACCAAGGAATATTTCTTGCTCCCTAGTCAAAGGAAGATGACTTATTGCATTGAGTCTGATATGGAGGGAGAAGCTCCTATTTGGCCAGAAGGCAGCATCCTCCTTCCTGAGATTTCCTATCAGCTGGTTTAGGTGGCCTCCTAGTGAGGGTCTGGCACCTTTCTCCTTTGTGTTTAGGTGTCACTCTAGGAGCAGCAGGTGCTGTAATTCTAGGTACAGTTTCATATTTGGATCTAGATGCTGATAAGGACCTAGCTCAATCCAGGCAGTATATTGTTTTCCTGCTGTGGAGGCTGCAGCCTCAATAGGTCATTGTAGAACAAAAATGTAACCAATATCTTACAAGTAACCTAAACCTCAGCTTCCTATAAAAACACTCAACTCATGCCAGAGGCAAGGATCACTGTAGCATTCTCATATAAACTGATATCACTGGGGCAAATACTTTCTAAAAGAGAACTGTCAAGGAATATTATCCATTTTAGATGTTGCACTCTTTTCTTCATTAGTCCCAAATTCACAGCTGTTATACTACATTATGCAATTGCAGTGTGTGTCTCAAAATTCATGGGTCTACATTAATCAAATGGGTGTGATCTATAGGATTTGGGCTTCAATGGGTTCTAAGAAATCACACACACAAACAAATGAGGCATAGATACATAAAGAAAGAGTTCAGAATGTGCATAAATATAAATTATCTCTGAATGCAGCTTCAATGTGCTCCCAAATGGAAAAACTGAAGAAATGAAATTACTAAACAGATCAAAATGTCTCATACTTGAATTTTATATGTTTGGGTCATTGGCCGTCAGTCTTTTGGGTCTCACACTCTTCAGATGCTTTTTGTTACAATATTTTTTTTAAAGCTGAAAAGTTTTCCTAAATAAAAAAGTAAAGTTAAGAAAATAGTAATGAAAACCCAAACCAAGAGAAAGTTTACATGGGAAAAAAACCCTAAAACCTATTACTGCCAATATTTTTCTGTCTAGGCTGGGCTTTCTGATCAAGAGCAGAGATAAAAATCCCATAAGGATGAACAGTGTGGCAATGAACAATGTTAAACTGAATACAGGGGTCTGAGAACAGCAACTGAGGACCTTTGTCTTGGCTGTTAGCATCTTGAACAAATGCTTTAAACACAAGGCTACCAGTCACCCTATAGCCAATGTCCTCTCCTAAGTCTGAAAAAATTTCTGTGAGTTTGAGGTCAGACAAGCACAGAGTAGAAGTCTTGAAGAATCAAAATTTAATGGGACAAAACCATTGTTCCCTGTCCAGTCCTATTCCTTAGCTGATGGTCACTGAATATAGAAAAGGAAATCTCATGCCCTGACATAGTTTCCTAAAATTTATTCAGTTAACAATTTACAAAACTTAAATTCTTTGTGAAACTATCATTCAGCATTAAATTTCCAGTAGACTTCATGTGTAAAATACCCAGACCACTCATCTGATCTAGGACAGCATTCCATATTTAATACTGTATCCCATTTCTAACAGTGCTCAGAGAATGAGTTGCATAAGCAGGTTTGAACCTGGAAAACAAAGAATGAACCCTAATTCCTTAAGACATGCATATGCCTGTAGCATTCTCCAGCTAATATTATACAATATAGAACTTATTTTAAAAAGCATCATATTTCCCCCATTGCAATAGGAGCAGTATATTCTTTAAACATCACAGGCTCATACTTATTACAAGAGTGTTTTTGAGTGTCTTTTCCTCAAAAAAAAAAAAAAAGTCATCCAAAAGTTTTATTTTTTGCTGAATGTCCTTTTGTTTCAGTGGAACAAAATATACCTCTTGCTATTCCATTCAATAATGACCCGCACGCTCTGTGTTCCTGACGGCTCACCATGTGATTAGTCCTTCTAGACAAACAGGATTGTTTCTCCACTTCTGTAATTGATTCTGATGTGCAGGTCTGGACATTGCTTCTGTGTTCTGCCACTTTGATTCGCCTATTTAATTGAAAATGTGTTATGTTTACAGAACATCGGAGGCAGTGTTCAACCCTTGACAAAAGTCTGCTGAAGCAACTTCAAGCCACAAGATGGCAATAATGTTTACATTTTTTTATTAGCACTTAGCTTATGCTCTGCTAGATAACCTACACTTCGGTTTGTGCTAAACTAAAGTACTTGGGATTCCAGACAAGAGTGTAATCTTTAAATCTAAAATCACATATGTAAAGTTTTAGCCATGACTTTCACACCAGCAGGGCGTGTGAAGTGAGCCACGCTATGGAAGCCATCAAACCACTGCCATCAGTCACCTTTCCCAAGCCAAGGGAAGGTACAGTGACACTCTGGAGCAGAGGAGCATCAGTTGGCTCATTACAGGACAGCTTGGGTCCAAGGAGCACAATTCATGCCCTGTGGACTACAGCTGATCTGGCACAAATCTGCAGGCCTGCTGGCGCTGTGCTTTCCCATGCAGATGGATTCTGTGTGCTGGGTGCACCCCCCAAGCACAGCTGTACCTCCCTGCTTCTGCTGGGTACACAAACACTGGATGTTTCACAGAAAACAAAGCCCCAAAAGGCCCTGGCAGAAATTCTGTGGTGGAGTACAATAAGCCTCCATGTTGTCCCTGGTCAGCTCACTGGATACACAACCTCTTTCAGTCATTCTCCCAAGCTTGGGCAGCACAACACCAACAGTCTCTCACACACTGGCTCTTAGGGTAGGCTGCTACATAAAAGAAAAATCCAGTTTGGTTGGTTTTTTTTTTCAGAAAGAAGGTCATTTACTATAATTTTTATTTCTTCAATGGCATCCTAATATACCTACTTAACCACCTGAAAATTTAATCCTCCATGTCCTTTACATTTTCTGGGAAACCATCTACCTGAGTTGGTTAGGAGACTTTCTGTACTAAGCCGCTTGCCTCACTCTCTTGAGATACAATCTAAAGCCTACTGAAGGGAATGGAATCACTACCTCATTTCAGCAGTATTTGAAACTCCTGGCTTTTGGTTTCCTTCCAGTGCCATTACTGCCAGGCCATCCTTATTCCCTAATTAAGTTTAAGCTTATATATATATATATATATATATATATATATATAAACATATTAAAACACATAACAGAAATATTTTTTTAAAACAGTATCAGATCAAAGCAAACTCCTAACCATGCAATGGCAACTGCATTACATGCTATGCCTCAGCAAGGAGCTTAGCAGTTAGTTTATTTAATGATGTGCTTTAATTTGGAGTATACTATATTAGGCCAGGGAATATTTGGTCTTATTTTTTGCCTAAAATATCCTATAGTAAAGCACTATACAGAAATTAGTAATACAATACATGAACACTAGAACATGATAAACAGCTTCACAACAATCAACTCTGAACAACATAATCTTGTCTGTTTCATTATAATCTCAAATAAAACAAGTAATGACTTCAGTCTGAGGATGAACCCACAGAGCAACTTAGGACCAAGGAAACCCTTCACAGAGGAGAGTGAAAGGAACAAAATGAATTCTTAAGGAAGACGGTCTAGTTCAATTTTGGCCATTAGAAGATTAAATCAAGAAGGTAAACTCACAAAATGTATGAGCAAGTCTCCCTACAACACTGGTATTGGGAAGCAGGATGGGAGCAGAGATGGAAGGTGAAATACTGAGATCTGTTGTGCAGAAAATGGATTATTGATCCCAAAGGCAAAAATGGCAAAGAGGAACAAGTCAACAGCTGCTTAGTTTCTGGATCAGAAAGACATCTTTATTCAATCATTTAAGCATGTGAGCATAAGATTCATTTTTGCCCTGAACAAAAACTGTGTCCAGTGAGTTTTATAAATAGATACCTAAATAGATATTGAGAGATAAGAGATGAGACAGTACAAGACTGAGCTGTGAAAACAAAGGGAGGGTAATATTTCAAGGCAGTTACCTTATGTTGAAATCCAAGCAGTGAATGTTGAGATCCAAGGAGAAATGAAGGAGGATGGATGTGGCATTTGTCTGCAGGGATGGCATTACTTAAGTACAACCTATTTTAACACAGTAGAAAAGGTCTCAAGAAGGACTTTGAAGAAGGGAGATAAGAACAAAGGGGAGCCACAGCTGAAGGAGAGGCAAATGTTCCATAGGGAATTGGGAACAATGTCAGGGAGCATACTATTGTGAACTGATGGGTTGTGATGGAAGCAAGTAGACAAAAAAGAGGGTGAGAGGAAATAGGAGGCATTAGAAATGGGACTGTTGTTGTCTGGGGAAAGGGAGTTTAAAGGATACTGTGCAGCTCAGTTGATAGCCAGTGATTTCAACACGGTCCATGAAATGTTTCAGTTTGGTTCATCACTTTTCCCAGAGAAAGAGGAGAATGATGCCACTCTATGCTGGCTCTCCCACAAAAGGCAATACTTTGTCCTGTGCCAGCTGCTGTCAAAACTGACGATGCCGAGGGACAATGATCACAGGTGGTGACTGAGCTTCCAAACAGCTGTTGCCTCCTCCGGTTTCCTATGGCCCAGCCTTGTTCCATACATGGGACACCAGCTTGCTCTCCTGCTGCCCTCCTTCATCCTCTTGAGTATGCTCCTGTGAGGCAAAGGTTCAGTGAAGTTAAGAATAAATTGATGTATAGCTTAAGCATGATGGTGCATTAAGACTATTCATCAGAAACCTTCTGGTTTCCTGATGGAAGTGATGGATGAGCTCTACAGGGCCTGCCTGTGTTTACTCAGTCAAAGGCAGCTGGCATTTTGGCTCAGTACAGATTGTAGAATCCATCTACATGAAAGAAAGATTTCGGTATCTCACTCTAAGCCGGAAGAATCAAGACTGGATTTTCAATCCTATTTCTCACCCCAGCTACTTCAGTGACCTATGGTAGCACATTTTATACCACAGCTTTCAAAATGACTGGTAATCTTGCTGCCACACAGCCTGATCTTCAAACATGCTCAGCTCGAATTGCCAACTTAAAAATCAAAGACTATATTTGAAAATGCTGCTATTGCCTCTGGCCCAATATTCCTGTTTGTAATAAGGAGTTAGCTTATTTCCCAAGAATGCAGAGAATTTAATTACATAATGTCTGTAAAGCAATTGGAAGAAAAGCACTATATAAGTGTTAAGCATTATAATTATATTAAATGTGTATGACCAGTATTGCAGGGAAGGGATGTGATTATCTAATAAGCAATGACCTCTCATCACCAGCAATAAAAGACTTTGCAAAGACCACAATGTTCTGCTAGCAGAGGCTGAATTAAATGTCTAGGATATCAAGAAGTGCTTTTTAAGTTTTCACTGCACAAAAGGTTAAAAGAATTTCTGTTAAAAACATGTGCTGCCCAATTGCAATATTCTCAGTACTGATGGTTTTCCAAATGCTGGTACAGATATTAACTGGAAGAGCTAATTTGAGACTATCTTCTGTCACCAGGGCAGCTTCAGATGAATGAATTTTAATCTGACCCTCAAGAGTCAGTCTAGCCGAATAATAACAATGAAAAATGCATGAGAATAGCAATTTCAACATGGCTATTTCACAGACAAGCTTATTTTATGCATCACTAGCAAATAAGTCAAGAAATTGGATGGACTTTCTGAATGTCTTTCACTGTTTTAAGTAAATCTATCTGGCCAGTGTAACCATCAGTTCCAAAGATTGGAGGGTAAACAGAGGAGGAATATTGATTGATTGCTTTATTTGGAGTGGAATTCCTAACACCACTTTTGCCAGGAATTTAGCTTATAGAGGAGAAACTTGCTATCTTGTTGCTATAAACTGAACCATAGGATATCCTAATTGCTAGCATTTGGATTTCACCAGTTATCTAAACAGAAATTGCATCTTGAAAAACCCTTGTGCAAGCTTCTCATAAATACCATAGAATAAAAACTGACTGCTAGCAACAAGTTATACAGCTCTGTGGAAGGGGCTAATGAAGTGTTTTTAAAAAGCTTCTATGAAATATACTATAATGTGTCCTGATTTGTAACAATAGGAATTACATATTATCACAGAAAAATAGACAATTTAGTTCAAGTTCAGGTGCCAAAAAAAAATGTCAGCACATTCTGGCAAAATGCTGGGGTCTGTCATTTTTGCTCTAAAAGTTTCCCACTGAGAACATACAATGTGCTATTATTAGGCAAATAAACAAAAATATTGGGATTGGTGTGTCATTTATCTAGTCCTAATATGAGGTGCTCAGGTTTAAATTTCAGGCTGAGTCCCTGGACATATTTCATGTGATTTGGAAGATGGCCCAGTCCTTTGTGTTAACACAAAACAGAAAAGTTTTTAGATTAGTGCTTACCAGTGGATTCAAGTGGAATTCAGACAGTCAAAATTTCATTAAAACCATCAAACCCTAAACAGTAGCTGACAAAAACAACAGAACATACTTTGTTTTTAAAGGGAAGTTTGATATATTTTACTTGAGGAGTGTTCACTTTTCCTATATAAGAACTGATGGAGCTTCAAGATATTATTCTTTAACATAAATTGCTGTATATATTTCCATATCTGAAAATCTATATAATCAGATGTTTTTTTTAGATGATTTTCAGTGAAATCCTCAAGCATGCACATATGCATTCAGCTCATAAAGATTCTCCTTCTATTGAATGAGGCATTGTAATTGTTCTATTAAACACAATGAGTTAGATACTTGATGTGCTATTATGCCTTAGCAGATGCACAGGAAATGACTTTGGGGTGTTACGTGTGGCACTGAATGGTGGGGACTGAAGATTATGTTTGAGAAGTCTTAAACAAAAGGCTCCTTTCATTTAGTCTATCCTATGTGGATCTCCATTCCTATGGGCAGTTTAAGCATGATATCAAAATTATAAAGAAAATTACATCCAGTCGATGTACTTCAAATTGCAATGCTAAGAACAAAACTAGAAAAATGTTAATGAAACTGCTCTTTTCCAAATCTTCAGCAGGAAGGTGATATGAAGCCCTTCTGGGTTTCATTTCCAGTGTCTTTCTCTCCTGGCCTGATATTTGCAGACTGATACAGATGAGAGAGAAATCCTCATGGGCTATTTGAGATAACTGAGCCCATTGCTTTCTGTGGAACTTCCTCTGTAGAACTGAAATTGTGTGATAACCAAGAACCCACCTGGAAAATGGATCTAACAAGAGAGTGGTTGAAGGAAGTACCCAATGAGAATTGAAAAAAAGTGCAACTTTAAAAGCAACAACAACATATATAGAAAGAGAAATTTGTCTTTAAGGACACGTAACTAAAACTAAATATATAGTGTTTCTATTGCAATACAGGAAAGCCTGGCTTCATAGGCTCAGAAGAAAGCCAGAATAAAATTCCATGAAACTCATAGCTGTGTTTGTACTAATAAGATGTGTTCCAGTGAAAAGATAAATTTCTATGCCATAGGTTCATATCACATGATTAACACCACTTTCATCTGAGAGAGTAGCCCAATATAAGATTTTGCACTCCCCAAAGTGGAGAAAAGAAATAATAAATCTGAATGCAAAAATCCTCTATGAAAATGGCTGTCCCAGGGAAACTTGTTGATAATATACTTCCAGTTCTGTAGGGCTGATTTAATCCAGAAGCATATCTGGGTTGTGTCCGAGTTAGCATCTATTTTCAAACAGTACTGTGGCATGTGAACCAGGGAACTGGCATTAACAGCAAGATCCACAGCATTCTAAAGGATCTCTTGGAAAGCCACAGGGAAGATAGGTACACAGATGCAGCACTAGATTCTGGTCCAATGGAGCCAAAGCTTGAGCCTCCCCACTTTCAGTGGTATCATTTACAAGATTTTCAGAGCAAGTATATTCAACATAGTAAATTTGCAGTGCCCCATCAGCAGGAATGGTTGCAATGTTATTGTTTCAATACCTTTCATTTTGGAAAAGGTCTGCTGACAGTACGATAACTATGGAAAAAACATCTCAATAAAAATGAAGGCATATCAAAACAGAAAAAAATTGGTGTTTAACAGATATTTTCCAGCAACTTTAATGGGAGGACAAGACTTTCTGAAAATTGGAGGAAGAAGGTTACATGATACTATAAAATATTTTTGTATATGTGCACAAACCAAAGCATAAATGATGGAGCTGGTAAAAAATAAAAAACAGGAAGAAATAAAATACTGAATCTCTTTGAAGAAAATAAAAAGGCTTGCTCTCAAGTAGGTTCTTTTGCCACTTCAAACATGTTCAAATGAAAAACAGGCTTACTGTGTAAAAGACTATTATTCATGCAAGGTTAAAAAGTGATCCCAAAGAAAATGTCTTTAAATATCTGTGAACACTGCATGATAAAACTTGGACAGGACAAACACCTTACTGTTAGCATGAATGCACAGTCAGAAGAACTACTCATAGATTATTTTGTGTGTGCAAAATATCAGGACAAAGGTGCAAGGAGGTGCAAGGAATAAATAGTTTATAATTAATCTACGAGAGCCTGGCAACAAGTGGCCAGAGACTGACCTGTATGAACCACTATTACTGCTAGTTAGTTATTGAAAATTCTTTTTTTTAAGTAATTCAACCATGTTATTCAGCACTGGGATTAATCATACCATAGCAGTGTGCATCAGACCTGCTCTTTATGACAAGCTTGTTTCAGCTAGTGGCTCTCCATATGCAATCAAGGAAGTCCATTGGGTTGCAAAGAATTGGGATTTCATGCCTGTGATTAACAGCCTGAACCAGTACAAGCCAAAGAAAATGAGAATAAGAGGCTTAGCTAAGAGTTTGTTTGTCTAGAGAAGGACATTTACAGAACCACAGGCTTCACTTACACAGATGTATAAGCAGAAGACAAAAATCAGCAAATTTCATCAGATAGTGCTGCCTAATGATGCAAGCTTTTCAAACCACAAAAAAACAAGCAAACAAAACCCCTTCGATACATAGAAAAAGCTAGTAATGCCACTAAACCATAAATGCCTAAACAATTATGTTATTTTTTTTCACAAGACACTCCAACATAATAACAGAAATTCCAGGTGGTCATTGGTGTCTTGCCATGGTACCCAAACCAGCCATAGGCTAGAAGATCACAGCCTGTTAGACCTGTATCTTAACAAACTATCTGGCACTAGCTACCAACAATAAAGGCTTAAATAAAAATAAAAATAAAAATGTCACATGGTAGGATAACCATGATCTCAGCAGCCTTTGACAGCAATTCACCACAACCAAAGGAAAAGAGCCTGTCTGAAATCAGTACAGGCACAACCTTTGGAGCCACCAGAACTATGCCTGGGAAAGTATAAAGAGCCACAATAACCCCACGTATAGGGAAAGCTTAAACCCCAAGTGTGGCTGGACAATGAGATATTCTAACACCAGGCTAAGAAAAACATTGGCATCTGCACTGTTCAATGTTAATTTGGAGGGAAGATTCAAGGGAGGCCCAGGAAATGACAGCAAGAGCCTTATGTCTTCCCTATATGTGTGTCCACACATGCATATACATAAACAGATGATAGTGCTGAGGTAAGAAGAAAGAGCAAATTTGAAAGAACTCATTAATAGATGGTTTTTTTAGTTTGTTGATCCTGAATGCATCTTCATTCCAATGAGTTCCTTAGACCAAGACACTCCAACTGCTAAGTCATGAAGTCCTTTGTTCTCCCAAACTCTGTTTTAAATCAGTGGGATTTTTTATTAAGAAGGATTCAATTATCTAAGTTGGAGTCAGTACAATTCCTGGCAATATAAACAGCAAAAAGATCTTGGTGTTAAAATCCCCTATTGTCCAAAGAAAGAAACTTCTCTCTTTTCTGTGCTTCTTACAAAGGTGTGTACTTGAAAAATGATCAATTTGCTTTTTCTTTGCCTCTGTACACTTAGTTTATGACTATCTGTTAATGAGCTTCTTCTCTAATGCATATCCATATAGACAGGGAACAATAAGAAAATAAAAAAGGGGAGTGAGGAAGAAGGAGGATCAAAATAGATGGACATAGCATCAATGCAAGGTATGTGGCAGAGATGACAGAACACTTTTTCAAACTGCTCTTTGGCCTCCCTGACTGAGGGAGAAGATGCTTGTGCTAGCTGAGGAAAGCCATAAACCAGAATTTCTTCTGGCTTTTCCTTGGTCAGGAGCCAGACCCTCTGGCTAACTTGAATTTAAAGTCTGTAAACACTCCGTCAGTGCATTTATGAAGGCTGCTTGGATTCCTGGTGGAACAAGTGCACTGTGCAGTTCATAGAAACACTGTGAGTGTTTTTTTGAAGCAATGTTCATTGGTGCCTGAACACGTGCACCAGTACAGCAATTTCTGTCCTTTAGGGCACTCACAAAAGGAGCTGCCTTGTTCAGTGCAGATGGTTTATTGTAGAGCAACATCTTTTGTTAAACTGCAACAGGGAAATAATAACTATGGAGCATTTATTAATTTCCCACTTTTTACTGAATCTTTAAATGGCAAATTTACCTCAGTAAGTTTACAAATCTACTGCATCATGATCTGGTCACCATTCACCCTCTTTACATCTGATGGAGAGAAAAAAGTGGTGTAAAGAGCAAATAATTTTACCTGATTTGAAGTTTTTCTTTCAAAGGGTCATATTCCAGAATTGTTTTTTTTTTCTACTGACTATGAAAGTATCCAGATGATCTGCATAAAACAAACCAACATTGTTACATGTGTAAGAATTCGCTAAAGTTTTAAAAATTTTTGTGGTTATTAATACCTGACCTACATCTTGTTTCTGTCAAGCCAGGACTTTGAATAGAACCTGAGTGATCTATTATTATTTTGATTTTAATGATGAAGATTTTTTTAAGTAACGTGTTTCCTTTTGCTGGGCATTTTCTGCTCTTTACACACTATTTGAACACATCTAACAAATCTAGGATGGAGGGCACTTATTAAGATGTCAACTTTATAAATATTTCCAGTATTTGGAAATATTATTTTTATCTCCAAATCAGCTGAATGATCTATTAATTAGTTAAGTATTAGTTAAGCATGGCTCCATAATAAACAGCTTTATTATTACATTGGTAAAGAACGGCTCCATTTTGAACTTTCAGCACAGAATCATTAAAATAAATGTTATCTTTATTGAGAGTTGTGTGCATATATCTTACAGGTTCAAAAGATAATACATCATATTTCATCACTGTCAAAACAATATTTCTCTTGACTTTGTCCAAACATGTTCCAGTCCTACCAAATCAACACATCATAAGATTTACTACTCCAATTAACAAGAGGAGGTGGCTTTTATGTCAAGGGTAAATAATCTGTATTCTATTTATGTCACAGTCCCTAGAGATTTTAGTTTGGTTAAAAACAATAAAAAGTTAGTTTTTTGTCTCCCTGAAGTCCAGCCTTCTCTTAATAACTCTCATAAAACAACTAAATCCACAACCTTTACACAGAAAGGGATCCCACCCAAGAAGAAACACATCCTTCAGAAACAATAGCATGTGTTCATGCATATAAATAAGACAGTGAAGTAAAGAATCTGTGGAGCATTCTGACTTAGATTTTCACACTCTTGAATGCTTTGATCTGCTACCTTTTTAATGTAGGTGTTTGCTAATATAATTAGGGGAAAGCCATAAACAATTTCACCAAACACAGAAGCTCAAAGATTTCTTTTCAGGCTCTTATAGTGAGCTTATCACTGTGATAACTAATGCAGCGAAATGTGCTAGAAAGATTTAACTCAGACATGGAAATTATTTGCCTGTCTGCGTCTGATTTATCTTTGCTGTCCCAGGTTATTTTTATTTAACCTTCTGCCAGCCCTCCCACTGCAAATGCTGTAGTGGAAACTTAAGAAAGGTACTCTGGATAAATTAAAGGAGGGTAAAGCTGTTCAGCTTCAACCAGTTGTAGTCTGACTTTTCCAATACTATCCACACTTGAGCAATGAAAGAATGCATTTTTAAGTAATGTAAGAAACTTTTTGGCAAAGAAGCCTGGATATTTACAGATCCTCACAATGTGCAGCTATTTATATAGAGCAAAGAAGGAATAAATCAACTTTTAACTCAACCTGCATACAATATTATAAAATACATAACAGAAGACAAAACCCAGAAGAAAAGAGGGCTTGTACTGTTTAGAAATGGAGTAGAGAAGGCATTCAACATAAAAGTGGACCTAGAGACTGCATGTATTACAATATACTGAAGCGGAGGACCAAAGTTTGCATACACCCATGCAAATGTTCTGTGTATAAATTTTAGCAGACTGTATCATGGCTGTGGCTGAGCCAGATACCATATTCCCAGACAGGGCCCTACTCTGAACTGCTGGAAACCTTGGACTAGGAAATGATCCAGTAAGCAGTATGGGTGAGAGCATCTGGTTTGGAGCAGGAGGAGGGAGTTTAACTGGACAGATGTAAGCCAGGTGGGGGCCAGGAACAGACTCTGCTCCCTGTTCTTTATTAGTTAGTATAGGTGTGGCCACAGGCATACACAGTGGACTGGTGTCTTTGCTTTCCTGTAGAAAAATATGCTTCTACCCTACAAATCATAGGTACCCCAAGCTAAGGGGCTTGGTTGTTGAAGGTGGGAAGGATGGAAACTTTATCATCTTTTATGGAAAAATTCATACCCATTACAGTGTCCCAATCTCAGCAAGTAAACAAGACTTTTAAGTTCACCTAGCAGAAGACAGAGAGGGAAGAAAGGGGAAATCTTCCCTCTTTTTATCAGAATTATTCTGTGGTCCATACTGAGTAATTTTACTGTGCTTCCTATATGAATAAAGATTCTCTGTGGTCTAGGCACTGAAGATCTGATTAGCAAACCTCATGAAGATGTTCACAGTTTAATACAAATGACACTTATTTGCCTACAGCCATCTTTTTAGTAAGTGAAATAACTTAATGAATAATTGAAACATTGCTATTTGATACCTGCTCAATTATTGAACAATAAAAGACAGAATATAAATTTTTAGGTAAACATTGCTACCCTGAATTTGTTTAGGTGTGCTGCTAAGATCATGATGGCTGCTGGTTATCCTATATTCTAACAGACTAAAAACTTTCTTTTCAGAGGCGTTAACAGTGGGGGCTCTCATAGTGTTTGTGAATTTGGGGTGTGTTCAAGAACTCAGAAAGGAGGTCAGACATTTTCAATTTCCTTTTGGTGTTGCCAATTGTATCTTACAGAAAATTCCTCATTCATCACAGAGCACTACCGCCAAGTATTCCACTCAATTATTGGCAACTGGATTAAATTTCTGGGGAAGAAGAAATGTAAGGAAGGTAAGATACAACATTTAGGTTAAGGATTTGAATCAATAATCAATTTACAGCTTAAAAAAAAATTTAAAAAGGCTTGCAATCTCCTGGTTACACAACTAAATTGATGACCAAAAAGTATTATGCACAGATATAGCATATGTCTATTCATATATTTAGATAAAGAGACAAAGAATTTTCAGATAAAATTGAGCAGTCAACATTTCACAAGGGATTGTTTTTTTTTTTTTTTTATCAGACTAGCAAAATCTACCTACTTAAGAAATCTAGATTTTGTCAGCCAAAATTCACCTATGCCCCAGACCAGATATCTGATTACTTGTATAGGGGACTCACAAGAGAGTTTGAATACCTATCTTGGAAAAAGGTGGTCTGAAAGAGCTTTGGAGCAGTTGTGGTTATCACTTGCAAGAAGCTGATTTTTACATAGGCTGTCAGACCAAAATGTGAAAAACCACGACGCAAAGAAGAGATGGAAAACAAAGTTAACCCACTGCAGCAGTTACGCTAGCACAGGGAATGTTACAACTTACCACAGGAATATTTTACAAAGTAACTAAATTTTTCCAAAGACATATATTTTAAGTACTCTATCCAGACTTCTTGGAGTGATGTTTTCTATCTCCACCAGGAATCAGCCAGGACTTCAGACTTGTGTAGCAGGTCAATTAAATGTTCTGAACTTCACTCTGTGGATAGGAATCAGATTCTAAGGCTGAAATCCCAATTGCTTTGTTTCTACAACTCTTTTCAAGAAGTTTCCAGTTCTAACTTGACAAAGTACTACCCTCCGAGCAATGTCTTATGGTTATATTTGCCGTATTTGAATACGGGGATGTGTAAGTTATTAAACATGCATATTAGACATTTACTTAATAGAAATAAAACTTTCATGTCATTAACCTGTATTCCTATAAGTATAAATTTTGGGTTAGCTCCAAGAGCTGGACGTGCTAGCAAAAATTTGCTCATTGCTCAGTACAAGATAACATATGAATTTCTAGATTTCTTGCAAAGGGTACTGACTAGTAGTTTCATTCATTCCGAAAAGGACAAAATATTGCAAGGGGAAGCATAATGACTTTATTTCCCAAAGTAATTTAATTGCCCCTGATGCCTTCCTAAGTTTTGATAGCAGTATCAGAAGAAGCAGGGTTGTGCTTCCCCAACTTAATGATAATGCCTTTATGTAGGACAGCAATAATTGAGTTTTAATGTCCTGCACAGTTGCTTGTCATAAATCCTCTCTGTGTGAAACTCTAACCTCTAGAGTTAGGCAAGATTAATGGTTAACAGTGTATATAATATTTATTAAAACTCTTTTTATATTGCTTGGCAATCTGTGCTGCCATCAAACAACTTGAAATAATTGACATTTAGCGCATCAACCTTCTTTTGACTAAGAAGCATGACATTCATGGAGATAGTAAACATTTGGCAATTGCTGTAAATGTCTCCAAATTTAACGCCATGACCTTTTCTCAGGTAAATGTTTTGGGATAAAATGTAAATAGTGATTTGCTGTATGTCAAATATCATGCAACATCAAGTTTACTGTCTTATTATTCTTGAGAGGTTTGCAACTTGCTTTTGACCTGTTGGTTAATCTTTTAAACTTTTGTAGAAAATACATACATGTGTTTATTTCAGTCTATTTTTATTACTTGAAGATTAAAAAGTTCATTGAACTTTTTGAGGGGCTAGTTTTACAGTTCTATTGAGAAGAAACCAGTGAAATTGCCCCTAAAATAATGACACATAAATTTTAGCAAGGTGACTTTAGTAATGGCATGCATGTCACAGTATTTTAATTTTTTTTGTTTGTTTTTGTTGTTCTTTGTTTGTCCTGTCATGTACTTTGAAGACAGTGCTCCAGAAACAAACAAACCAAATTCACTCTAGGAAAAGCAGCTGAAGAAAAAATTCCTACAAAAGCTCCAATAAATGTTGGACTCATTAAGGTTAAAAAGACATCACTATGTTGTGATTGAACTCTGTCCAGAATGAGCACAGCAGGGGTCTGACTGCATGTGAAGTCAGCAGATAATTATTTATATTTAACCACTTTGGAGTACTGTTACTTTGGAAAGAAAAGCCAGAAAATTTTCCCATATTTGCCTGTGATCTGGAAATGAAGGCATTGGGTTACTAACACATTTCCTACCAACAAAAACACCTGCAAGTGAGAAAACATGTTCCTGGAGTGAGAGGAGCACGGAGAATTACTAAAAGGCTTGCTTTGCTCAATGGAAAACTAAAGCAGGACTCCATCAGAGCTGAAACAAGAAACATGCATGTCCAAGTCCCATGGCTTCCCTTCCTATTATTGTATTCCATTGCCATTTGGCCTAACTCCACACACTCCTACAGACCCTTGATCATTTTGAGGCACAGGGAGATGGGAGTAGCAATTCCTGTGTCAGGACATGCCTCAGGTTTGCCTGAAGGCAAACCCAAACCCTTCTACTGTTGCTGTTAGCTGCCACTTTAACCATGAATTTGAAAAGAGTTTCTGATACAGCCTAAGGATAGTTTTAGAGCAGAACACATATATATTTGCTATGATCCAGCTGTCATTGCCTTATCATTACCATCATTGGTCTGTTGCCATCACCTTTCTCTTCTCTAGAATGGTCCTGCTCCTCTGACTCCTTTCATCTGCTGCCTTCGAAATATTGGTTTACAGCAAAAATTCCAAATAAAGCACATAAAGCCTAAGCAAGGACTGCTCTTGTAAAACTTTCTCAGCCTTGTTGTTATGATCCATTTCAGTTCCTTCTTCCCATACCTTCACAAAGTTTTGTAGGAAGAATGAGGATCTTGGGCTGTCATTGAACAGCAAACCTTTCCCCAGAAAATTTAAAGCAAGACCAGATACAGAGATTTTCTGCTCAGCTCAGCTTTTAAATGTGGGTCTCTTGTGTTTACCATCAAAAAGCAAACTGCAGTCTCTACGCCTAATCCTTCACTCTACAGAACAATATATGTGCCTGGAATAGACTGCTCCCCATACAGCATATTTCCCTACCAGTGGTCACTAAAGCCTCTGTTCTTTCTACAGGCCAGCAAAACCCTTTGCATGGGTGGCCAGATGTTTTTGTTGTGAGAATTAAGCTTTCAGACATCTATTCACCTGTGTGTGCCAACACTGTATTAAATGGGCCCTCTTACAAAAAAATGTACTCTATAAAATAAAAATAACAACAATAATAAAACAGCTGAAATGAATAGCTGAAAAAAATGGACTACCTAGATTCACTTACCTGGGAATATATTCAGATTTGTGCCGATGAAAAAGGTAGGAAATAAATGTTCCCAGGGTGGGAAGTGCACACAGCAACATCCATTCAAACTAAATATCACAATATATATTTCAAACATTTGGATGTGTGATAGAACTTAGAGGAAGTCATTAGTCTGGTCATTAACCAGAGCATAACCTGAAAACAGTATCAGACATCCTGAAAAAAGTCAAACAGATCTGCAGAGTAACAAGGAGCAAAATCCTCTTCTGAGGAAAAGGCAGAGCACAGGATGCTGTATTGTTGCTTGGCATACACAACAAATGATGGAGCAATAAGGATGAAGAATATTCATATAGAAGAAGAATATTCTACTAGTTTGTCAGTGTCTGCAGGCTAACAAATAGTAAGTGTGGATATGTTTTTTAAACAGTAAGAAATTAGCTTTATATTCACAGTGACATACATGTTCAGTGACTGAAGATGTCAATCCCTTAACTGCCTATTTGCAGAACAGGGAGTACAGAACTCATTATCTCTTGTCTCAAACAACTCTAAAATACACTGATGAGGAAGAGATCTAAATCCATCAAATCATTGGTAGCTGTAATCAATAACCAAAGCCATAAGTGTGCCATCAAATCCTAAGTGGCAAGAGAAGATAAAGGAACCATTTGTTATGATAATAATGAAGCTATAGTCAATAATAATGTTGCAAACATATAAAAGTTTATTTGGATTTCACCAGCCTCCAACTTCCTTACATATTTTGCTTCAGGATCACATTGAGAAATTTTGACCTTCCCTATTGATTAAATGGCAATTTCATATAGCCAATGATTAGATAATCCAATCATATCTGCCAAAAGTGATCAACCATATATGAAATAAAGGGCAGAAGTTGTGTAATTTACAGTACAAATGAGCTGGTTCCTGTAGCTCTGATTAAATAATACAAAAAATCAAATTAAATAGTGATCAAATTATAGGGGTGGCACTCTAACAATTTGAATTTTTCATGACTCATTTAATTTAAGACAGCACTTAGCTAAAAACTAAATAAAGAAGAAAACCCTTTTTACTCCTTCTTTCTTTGAAGTTAATTAGTCTTACTTAAAACTATTTCTTGAAATGGCATGGAGCTATTTTCAAAGTCATTCAAGTATTATATCTACACCACACATTAAAGTGCTGACAACACCCTCAGTGATAAATTTAATTTGGGAATAATGCTTTCTCTTTTTAAAAATATTTTTCTTCCCAAGCTGTTTCAATCCAGAGAGGTTGCTTCTCTTACACTGCTGAAATGACATCTTCAAAGCATCAGTTTGGTTTACTGTGTCCTAAACTTCATCCGACAATTCAGCCTGGAGAATTTAGGAAACTTTTCCTATGGGAGAAAGAGAGAAGGCAGGTGGCTCCCTCAGGACATGGCTCCTGGAGGGAGAAGAAAGAAAGGTGTCTGTGGTCACTGATCTGCATCTGGCAACAGATACAGGTACAGGTGGGTATGTCAAGCATCAGGAAAGTGATGCATGCACTGGCAGAGCTATTTCTGGAGATGGACAGACTACAGCTGTGCCTGTCAAAGCAGGGCAGGGAAATACTGTGAGGCTACCTCAGAGTAGCATGCATCATTAGACAGCTTTGTGTGACTTAGCTTTTTCCACTAATATGGGAATGAAGTTCTTTGAATGGAGAATTTGTATTAAGTTCCTGCCCAAAATGACATCTGGACTACACTGTCCATTTTTAATCAAAAACTCAATGCCAAAAAAGTAATTAGATTGTCACTGTACCTCCTATATCTGGATCAATAGGTTAAACATACACAAGAATGCATGGGTGGTCATTTTTTGACAACACAGATTCAGGAATGAAAAATTACTGTAAGTACAGCATCAAAGCTATACTGTGGACAAACTGGAAGACAGGTTCTTTCTGGGTAAAAAGCAAGGGAAAAATCTGAAAGTGGAAGATAGAAAGAAATAAAAGAAGAGTGATTTGGTACATTGTCTACTAATGCAATTTTAGGGTTGAAAACGACGTCAAACTAGAGAGTGGTTTAAAAGCAGGTAAAGAAAAGAGCCAAATGGAGATGTTGAAAGTATGACACCTTGTTTAAATAATCTGTTTCTATTTATAGTAAAAATACTGATTGGATATAAAGAATGCAAGCTTTTGAGTGGTTCTTTTGTAGCTTTGTTGTTTTACTAACACTGTTCTCTGTACCTTCATGTCCAGTACTTCAAGACTTTGGAGCCTGAATCATTCACTCTTTTAGATTCTGACTTCCTTTATGATCCCTGGACTCAGAATTTTCTCCTCTCTTAATTATTAGATTGTCGTTCATTTGTCTGGGAAAACTGATTCTTGAAGACTTGTGACTGGAGCAAAGAAATTTGCCACTTGTTCTGCACATTTTGGCAATGAAAGAAATAATGATTTATATGAGAACAACAAATAATCAATTCCACCTTTCAAGCAAATTTTCTGTCTCCTCTTTGTTCCCATCCACCCTATTTTTTTTTAATTTTTTTTTATTTTTTTTTTTTTATTTTTTTTTTTTTTTTTTTTTGTTAAGGTAGTATCTACAAAGGAAATAGTGTTGAAAAGCAATCCTTATGATGATGGTCAAGATTCAACACAAGATTAGTAACCCTAACTTTAATCTAAAAGTTAGGGTAGGATATACCTACCCTACCCTGGGTACCTGTGGATGTGCCTTTTCACCATCAAACCAGTTCCCTGACTGTTTACACACTATGTTCAATGCAATCTTTGGACGAGGACCTCCCTGTAGTAAAGTATGCTCTATCAGTGCCAAAATCTGTCTCGTTCTAATTGAGTTTTTCCCCCCTTAGGGCCACTAAGGATTGGCACCATGGACTTAAACATTATGGGCAATTCACTATAATATCAGTAGCATTGTTTATCTTGAGGTAATTATATTTTTAAAAGGCTGACACAGAGCTATAAAAAAATGTAAAGCAAGTAAAACTAGACCAGTGCTCACCCATGGAAAAATTTCTAGGGTGATACCTATAAGAAACTATGTAATCAATTTACAAACCTATGAAATTCCAAACATTATGAAGAACCTTGAAAGTAAACAGCCTGAGTAAATCAGGTAGTGATCTACATGATTTCAATGTAGCTGCATATAACAGAATTTGGGCTTATATTTACATAACATACAAAAAAGAAGAAAATTACAGTTGCAAATTCAAGCACATCAAAGATGATGCAGTCTTAAATCAGCTCCCATTTATTATATATCATGATGTAGTCTTTAATGACATGATAACATACCCCTACCTCATTAAGTGTGCAGAATGTACTGTGATTAAAGGAAGAGTGTTTTACAGTAAGAAAAAAGCACCTTCTGTTACGGCACAGGATGAAAGCCCAGGAAAGCTGGGTGTAATTGTGGTTCTATCACAGACTGCAAATGTGAAGGCTATCAGAAGGTAGATAAAAAAGGATTTGGAATATGACTGCATGGCAAAACTTGTACTTGCTAATTTCTGAATACTTTATATTTTCAGAAGTATCTTTCACTTAGCATTCATGTCTGTATGAAATAAGAGTTCCACGCAAGGGAACTACAACAAAGTTATGGGATGCTCGAGCAGTCTTCTACTGGTGATAAATTATTTTTTTTTCCAATTGCATTAAAATACATAACAGTTCTTAGGAACAGTAAACCAGGAAAAGCCATTTTCACAACAATGCAAATTAAATTCTAATAAAGGAATGCAAACCCATGAGGAAATTAAAACATTCTTGGCTTTTAGCTCATCTGATACAGATTTACACATTGAGTCATGAAATAATGGAAGTTTTCAATATTCAGAATATGAATAGGCTTAAACTTTTGATGTCTTCTGTTAATGGTTTTCTGTACAAAACATTTTGTTGGCAGACAGTGCTACTCTACACAAACAAACTCTAATTCTAGACCTAAAAATATCATGGTACAAAGTAAATGGTGCTTTCCATAGCTAACCCATTGTAGATATCCTACAACCATGTTTTCATTAAACACTTTCTTTCATGTTTCTTTTCAAAGTATTGCAGAACTTCTTTCTGAAAGCCAAGCAGGAGAAAGCACTGTTTCAATTGTACAAGATACTTCTTAGACATAAGAAGCAAGATAAATAAGATGCTAAAGGAGTAATTAGTATACTGAATAATTCACAGTCATATGTTAAAATATATAGGAACTTACAGATTTATATTCTCTGACTCACTGCTATCTCATTTCATACAAGAACATGTTGTACACTTTTCAAAATGTTAGCTGAATTGTAATTGGCACTTGAAACAAAAGCTTAGTGAGAGTAAGAACTTTCATCAGCTGCTAGTGTAGCTTAAATATAGGTAGCTACAGCAAATATTTCAAAACACTACAAAGGTACAAATAAAAAAATTTTAAACCAAAATATTGGTTTGAATGGAATTAAATTTCTACATTTTTTGCATGCTGAAACTCAACACTATTTTTTGAAGTAAGTTCTATTTCTTCTGCTAGCCAAAATGGACATAAGTACCCACAGACACCATTTATAAATCTGAAAAGTAGATGTTTTCAAAACTGTAATGCCATGGCTTTTGAATGATAAAGAAATCTCTTTAGTAATACTGCAAAAAGTAAAAATTCATCACAGAAGAAAATGAGAAAAACACATATGAACTCATTTTGGACTTGTCAACAATTTAGGAGTAATATGATAGAAAACCTGTGATCTGTGATTACCAATACCCAGACAAACTGATAAACTCCATAAGTACTGTTTGCTCCACGCAAAATATCCTGGCTTTTATTGACTTCAATACCAGCATTTAAAACTCATATACTGTTGTATATTTAATTTCTTTCAGCTTTATATCCCCAAATATCTCTGACTTTCCTATGACTGTAATTCTACATATGTTAATAATTTCAGTCAACAGAAAGTACTGACTGTGCTTTGAAATGTGAAAAACCATGTAAAGGTAGTACTTAGCAAATACATTAACCATACAGAGGCAATCTTTAATCTTAATTAATCGAGATGAACAGGGTATCAATTGTAACTTGAATGTGGAGTTTTTGGTGTTGCTGCAAAATGTGATGAAGATTTAACACATCTTGGAATATGGGCTGTAATATAAACAGTACAGTAAGATATTCAGTAACCATTTATGAAAGATCCCAATGTAAGAAAAAAAGGGGTTTATTATTTTCAAAAGACAAATGGGGAACCTGCTATAAAATATTAGGTAGAATATCCCAGTTTCTCTGTTGCTGCACTAACAGTACACTGATTTAACCCTTCATGCTCCTGCTTTATAGCAAGTTCACATTAGATTTTGTACTAAGATGAATCGAGGCCCTTAATTTCATATTTCCCATGGAATCGGTTTTCAGGACAAGTTGAAGGCTGCCTACCTGAATTCTGAGGACAGCTAAAGTTGGCCGAGGTTCCGCAAACAATTTGTGGTTTATACCTGAGGGGACCAGCAAATATTAAGTGTTTATGATTGATGGATCCAGAGCTGGGCTGCATTTCTGGCACCTGTGGCAGCCGCCTGCCCTGCCCGCGTGGAGAGCGGCTGGCTGTAGCGGGGGCCGTGAGGCTCCTTCCGCAGCCCCCCGCAGGGGATGTTTCCAGAGGAAAGCTCCACAGCTGGAGGGAGCAATGCAGTGACGGCTTGTCTCAGGGTTGTGGGCACAGCAGGAGAGGCCAATTTGCATCCTCCAGCCTCCTCTGTGCATTGAATGCAGCTGAGCCAAGGCAGAGAATATAAAACTATGCTGTGCCCGCACACATCCTGTGCACCATTGCCGTTGTAACGGGAGGCGCAAAATAGCATGGATAAATATTGCAGGCTTAAATGTAATAAAAGGAGACTTTGGGAGCTCTGTTACCATTAAAAGCCCTTTCAATAAGGGGTTTTTAGCAGCATGCATTTTTTGCTTAGACAATGTAATTGCTTCTTAAACAATAGGTGGGCCATCATTCCTGTCCTTACCTCTGGGGCACCTTCTTTGCCTCAAAGTGCTTATAGCAAGTTATACAGCAAAAACTACACATTATTAGGTAGGTGGGTGGCATCTTGATATTCTTTCCTCCTCAGGATTCCTCTGGTACTAAACTGAATGTCTGCCAACATTTGGATGAGCACCTGCATGACAGAATGTTTCTATCTGAGTGCTGTAACTATTCTTAGGCAACGCTTATTTTAATATTCCCTTTTGAGTAGACTTGTTTGTTGCTCTAGATTGCTAAATATGTCTATACATTGAATAACCACTCAGCTTATATCCAAAAAATTCTGACTCATAATAATTGATCTGTGTCAGTTTTGGGGATCATGATTTGTTTGCTAAATTTGTTTAATTTAAATACCAGAAAAAAAGAAATCAAAAAGCTTGAAAGATTTTCTTCTAAGTTTGTGCATTGTTGAACTTAAAAGGAAGAGCTACAGGAGTCCTGATATCCAGACATTATCTCATTATATTTCCTGGAGGTATGTCAAAACACACAGCAATGCCCTTCACTATATAAGGGGCAGTCAGGAAATGTTCATACCATTTTTCCTTTAAAATCACATAATTTTTTGCCCGTATTATCTCCAGTCTCTGTAAAAGCTGAAATACATACAGAAATCTGTAGTCAAAGGCCATTCACTTAGAAACTAATCCCCAGATCTTCAAATATCTTCAGAATCAAGCTCCTGAACTTCCATTGACTCCTGAAGGCTTTAGTGACCTAAAGAGCTTTGAAGAGACTTCTGGGTTTTTTTCCTTCACACCAGTCCTCACAAAACAATGATTATTCAAATGTATTTGTCCACCACTGGGCATTACAACTCAGTGAAAAGAAAGAAGACCCTTGAGTATAAAATTTCATCTCTTAGGGAAGGAATGGAAAGGAACCCCACAGAATGCCTATCCCAAGCCCAAATTTGCCACTGTCTCACAGTCAGCAGGGAAGAGTGGCTGCAGGGGAGCCAGTGCTACATCTTTTCTGCACAAGTGGCTCTCAGTTTTGCCTCTCTTTTGTGCTGCTGTGCAAGTGACACAAGGAGGATTGCAGTGTAGGCAGATTCGATGTTGTTGGACACTAAGTGTTTTCATCTGAAAGTAAAAATTCCCATAATAACAAAAGGCTGTAGTTCCTTGGCAGACAGCTATATGTAAGCAAATAAAACCACTTTAACCCGAGTTTCTGCTCAAAAAGAAATTCTCTGTGTGTAACAGAAAATAAATGGGTAATCAATCTATTTTTACAATAAGGGCAGAAATATTTTTCAGATCTATCTGGCACATACCATGGAGAGAGGTCATGACAAAAGTTTAAAATAAAATAAACAGGAAAAGTGGCCAATAGACTTATGCCTGTATTTTAGATAGACTTAAAACCCACTACTTTCCATCAGTTCACTAACAAAGGGGAAAGGTTACTTCTATGGTTTTTTTTCAGTTAGATGCATAGGTCTACCTCATTGAGGTACTAGGGACTTATTGGGACTGATTAGCACTGGAATACATTGAGTGTCCCCCTCTGAAAACTCATACAAAATGCCATACTTCAGAAACTACCAGGAAAAATATTCAGTGAATAAATAAGAAAGTTATGAAGCTGCAGCTATAAATAGAGCCTAGAACATCTTACTTTTAGATCCCTTTCAGCGATCAAGCAAAGCAGTTATTAAGTGCAAAGAAATTACCAGTTTTCAAATGTGGTTATTTTGAGTACATTTACCCAGTAATAGCTGTACTGTTTAAGTTAAAATGCATGCTAGTAAAATGACTCTGAATTGCTAATAATTAACAGGAAAAACATTAAAGTAATCTTTTACCTTTGTTAGTGAACTGATGATAACTAGTTTTTATGGCATTCCAAATACATGTATTTAGAAACAATTGTGAACCAAATGTTAGATAAATAGGATTATAGAAAAATCTCAAAAATCAAAAATAGGCAGCAGCTCAATCCTTCCCTTTTTCATTGGATGAACACAGGAATTTTCTTTAACATTAAACATTTTACAGTGTACTGCACACAAGAATATATAAAATTAAGTGCTAAAAATGATGGCTAATGATTTAGCTTCTAGAATGTGAGCTGCCTTTGATAAAATTGACAGCATAACTTGGGGCTTCAGAAGAAGGAAGATCAGACTGCTAGCTAACAGAATCAGTTTTGTTCCAGCTGCCAGGAAAATGAGGATCACAGAACCTGCATCCAAGTTGGCTGACATTTGTATAGCACAAGTCATGACCACGTAGTGTCTCTACAGACAGGTGCAGAAAACTTGGTTGCAAGCATAGAATTATCTCCCAGGTCTCAAAGATCAATTGTTTTTGTTGCCACAGAATTAGGATTAGACAAATGTGTGAGGTCTAAAAATGTAAATCAATTAGGATATTTTGGAGCAGAATAGTTTACTACCATTTCCCACAAAACACAAAGAAAGTGGAGATAAAAGGAGAGATGAAAGGGTCCCTTTTCCCCAGCAAAAGTGACCGGCAAGGCATTTAGCCACAGGTTTCAAGGAACTCTGAACACCTCTCCACTGTAAGAAATTATTTTTTATTATTTCTAAGACTTCTCAAGAATGCTGCTTTTCTTAAAGATCGCAGTAGCTTCTCTGCCAACGGCAAGTCTGTCCTATGTTTACTAATTCTGAAGGAGAGTGGTATGGTAAGCCAAACTACTTCACCCTTCTTTGTTAGCTCATGTACCTCATTATTATATTGTTTAAGTACTTGAATTATTTTCCCAGATGGAGCAACAAAATGGAGTTAAATTACTACAGCTCAATTACTTCAGTGGTCTGTTTCCTGGGGCTGATCCTAACATCCCTCTTCTCTGTGCAGTCCTCATCTAGAAGCACCAAGATTTTTGTCAGATTTTTTTTTTGGGGTGCATTTTTCCACACAGAATATTTACAGAATTGTAGGATTCAGACTTGCAATTCTTGCACCTATATATCTTGCTGTGAATGCATGGTCAGTAGACAAATTTGTCCTGTGACTGAAAGCATCTAAGTGATGGCATGACAATGTTGTAATGGAAATGCCTAACATAAAAAGCCATATGACACAGTACTTTTACACATACCTTGTCTGAGAACTAAAGATGAATTCTCAGTTGCATCACCAACAGACATATGGTCTAAAATCTGTTCTGTGAATGTGAAATTTTGCCAATGTAATTTATAATTATTTTACAGATTGGCTTAGTTGCAATGGTACTGTATGTGACTTGTTCGTATTGACTTTAAATCCTAGCAAAGAAAACAAGCACCATTTACACTATAAAGAAATTGTGACATTTTCACAAAGCAGCCAGACAAAGTGTGTTGGAGGTAATTTGCACTATTATTTGTCAGTTTAAACAAATGACTTGTTATTAACAAGAGAGGCCGTGAATGCAGTTGTTGGTATCAATGAATTTATGGTTTACAGAATGGTCATTACTGAAGCAGGAATCACCACGTGGAAGATGAGTTATTTGAGTTATTTTCTCCATTTTTTAAATGGAGAAAAGAATGGCTGAGCAGGAGGAATCAGTGACAAATCTTTCTTTTCTGTTTTTCTGTTAGTAGAAACAACAAATCTATTCTTACATGGGAGAAGTTGATATGCATATTCTGTAATGGCAATGAAAAGCAGAGGCTTTGACTCAATTTACATGTATTATGGATTATTTTTAATGCCCACTCATCTATTGTAATTCCTGTCCAGAGGTGCTTAAAAAGAAGTAAGAGGGAAGATATAATAAAGCTCTCCATAAATCTCCACAAATTTCTCAGTCATAACCTGGTGTCTGAGAGGATCTACTTTTGAAGTGGGAGAAGCAGATGAAATAATTTTTCTCTTCTGAAACCCCCTGTGTAGAGCTTCAGTTCTTGATCTTTTGTTCTCAAGACACTTGAGAAGTAAAATGTTTATTTCTAAATGACTGCATGTATAAAGATGGAGCCCTAAAGACAAATTATTTTTTTCAGGCAGCAAGAAGGTTCAAGCTTATTCACTAAAATACTCTTTGCCATCATCGTGAAATTGCATATACCAGTCTTTCTCTTTTTTAAATTTTTTTTTTCCCAAGGGATCAATGATAAAGAAATTCAAAATCACTTCCAAACAATATTTGGCACTGATCTTAATCTTAATTTGGAGCATGTGGTACAAGCCAGAGACGGGATTCTGTAACCAGTTGCCCTTTAAATAAATAGACTTAAAGTTTATATAGACACATTATCAGTAAAATTAACAATTTAATTCCACTTCACATAGACTTATTCAAAAGGGCAGCTTATCATAAGAAATATTAACTTTTCCAGTTAGTGGAAGTGTGCATCTTCAAACAACAGTGATACACCCTTGGGATGCCTTCTCCTTTGGATATGATGTACCACAGCCTGCTGCCTCCATCACAGGCTATAAAATACAACCCAGAGGAAGCACAAGTCTGGAAGAGTGGTGCTGGATAGAAGTTTATTCTCCTGATCTGAACCTTTCTGAGCAACATTCGTAATTTCTGAGAAACTCTGAGCAGTTCTACTAGCCAATGCACTGTGTGTGCTCCTTTTCTTACCTCATTCTGTTACTACTGTTAATAATTTCTCAAAAGTGCTGATTTCACTTAGAGTGAACAGCTAAAGGCAGTGAGGTTGATGAAAAGCAAAGCAGAAGCCTCTCAGCATTTTGTACCTTCTTTTCTGTCAGTATGTGGTTTCTCTGTAAAATGGTTTCACTTTCATGAGGGAAAACATCTTGGAGGTACTCACATAAAACACTTATTTCTAGATCTCAAATATATCATGGTACCTAACTCACAAACTAAGGCTGAGGGCCCATTTTAATGGAGTCATGCAATAGTTTAGGTTGGAAATGAACTTTAAAGGTCATTCAGAAAAATCTGTTACTTTACAGCAAAGCCCCAGCTTGAAACTATTTCCTTCTCGAAGTGGTGAACTCTGTTGTGCCAGCAACAGCCCTAAATTGGTCTCCTTCCCCCTCTTTTCCCTCCACAAGATGGGAAGCACATCTAAATCTCACTATAGCTTCCCCAAATCTTTCCAGAGAGCACAATCAGCTCCTGAAGCATTACTCAAGAACCACATATCCCACCTATTTCCCAGAGAGAGCAGTGTCCCCTGGAAATTCCCAAAGTAATTCTGCTATTGGAAAGCACTTGCATCATATTTTTAAATATTGGGACAGGAAAAAAGCCTTCCTAGACAAATTCTATCAAGTTATTGCTGCTCAGTTCAGGTGAGTTGACATCATGATAACCATTAAGCCCATTCAGACAAATAGCTATCATAGAATTAATTTAAACATTTCAATATTATCCTGACTGATTTAGATACAGTTAGATGTTTACACAGATTAATATGTTGAAAATATCTAACAAAAAAGAATACAAAATACAAAAGCATTCAGGAATAAGCTCTGTATTGTTGCAATCCATGTTTCCATGCTGCATTAAAGGCAGAATTATGGCTAGAAAAGTATATTTTATTGTTATGGGTTTCTTAAACAATATTTGTTTTATTTATCTCAGGAGGACATAATTTAATCTAATGATACACTACCCTTCGGACTACCAGAAATGCCAGACCCAAAGTATAACATGACACACAGTATGAAGCAGAAAGAACACAGGCAGAGCCTTATCTACCAGATTTATTCTGTGAAAAAGAATGCAATTGAATTACTTGACTATCAGATTTCAGGAGATGGTCTCAAGTACATTTTAATCTTACTAACATTACCAATTTTCTTGAAAGAATTTACAATTCGGAAATTAAGAGGCTTAAAAATGTTGCTTCTTACATTTTTCCTTTCCTTTATTGCCACTTTTTATAATGGGTAGTGAAATAGTTGCTGTTTTGTATGCAATTTCTTCACTAGTTTTATGTAATTAGATTTTCTCTTAAAGCCCCGATACCTTCATAGCAAGTTGAAAACCACCTTGTGAAAACTTTGCTCTGCTTGAGTCAATGATAAAGGGAACAGAATTTCAATCCCTGTGTGTAAGGGCATGCTTTTAAACTCAATGTTTATACTTAGTAGCTCTCAGAACTACTAGCTAGGTGCATAAATCACAGCGATAGAAATTTAATATTACACATGTCAATGAAGAATGTGTCTTGAAGGTCCAATTACACATCTAAATTGCTGAAAGGTTGTGAGACAAATTTATAATCTTTTATACTGATAGAAATAACTTCCTAACTCCAACTTCAAGTAAATACTTTCTCTTTTCCTGGGTGAAAGCTGATTAACTGGAATTGTTGTTTTAAACTAACAATTTGAATCATGTATTTAGACCTTGGTTAACTACAAATCTTTCTCTTACCAAGAGTGATGCCAAGTCAGTAGTGCATACTTGTAGCTTGACTTTGCACCTTGTATATTGTTAGTTCTTTAGAGATTTTACTATGAGCTTTTTATCCCAATGTACAAAGACAGAGAGATACTTCAATGATTACAAAATCAGGTATCAGTGGATAAAACCCTCTACGTCACATATACCGTGTGTGTTCTTTCTTGTCTGATTTTAGACATCAGAGAATTACGTATTGGTTTCATAGAGAGAGAAATATCTTTGTATTTCTAAACTGTTGAATCTATATTAGACACTTACAGAGATTAAAGATTACTTTGGGTGATTTAACTCAGACAAAGTCAGCCCTGTGCCTATTGTATGACTGATTTCAGAGCTGTCAGCAGCTGAAAAAAAAGCTCTGTGGGGGGAAGGCTCTTGTGGACATCTTACTGCCACTAATGGACTGTTGGGTGGAGTACCAAGACATTCCATAAGATTTCTTGCAGAATTTTAATATTTCAGGCTTTATTTTGTTTTAGATGCCATAGAGGACAAAAACTGCCTCAGTAGTACTCGATATAAGTGTCATATCAAGGATTTTCCACTTTGTAGAATCTTGGAAAATTGGATGAAATTGTTTCATTTACTAATTCACCAAATATATCCTATCGAGGTTCTGTTCTGATAAAAACAATATATGAGGTCATGTGTTACTTATAGATACTTTAAACTGGTCTTATGCTGAAGAATGGGTTACAAAGCTGCCCATTATTACTCACTTGAATATAAAAAGATTACATATTGTCCTTTTAGAAGGAAATCACCAAATTAAAGTATTTTTATCGCTAACCTAATTGCAAAATGTAATTACACTTTGTTTTAGATATAATTAATAATCATATAAAAACCTTTAGTTATTTCAATAGTAAGTGGAATTAAGTGAATCAATGTTCTCTTTAGAATTCATTAAAAATAAGAGCTCCTGTACTGTTCTTTAGTGCTGAAAGTTCTGTAATATTTTTCCCTAATACAGAAAAGTTCATTTAATAGTCTTAATCCATCTTTTTTAAAGTTACATCAGCACACTAGGGAAGAGCTCTGATACCTTTCCACCTTTCAGCATACAAGTGATTCCTTGCAAGGAAGTAATTTCAGCCCCAGTTGCTGTCACCAATTGGGGTGCACACTGAGAAGTATCCATGGGCTGTCATTTCCCTTGGAAACATTAGGGGGAGGAAGGAGTGAGACAGCAGACATTTGCAGCAGTTCAAGGAGCTGATGTAGCTCAGCTCCATCAGTTACAGTACAGCTGGAATCATAACGTACCTTTGTCTGTGCTTTTGGATTAATCTCAGATGAATTTTCTTCTCTCCTCACTTTCTTTACTTTTTTCCTCATACATCGAAGAGTTGGAAGTAGGGAAAAGTTGTAATCAGTTGTTCCAAAAAAAGGATGAGCTAAAAATGAGTAACATTGTTCTAGAGAAACCACAGGAAGGGGTTCTGGTTCAGGGTCTGTTGGCAGAGATGCACTCCAGGGTGACTGTTCCTTGCTAGGACTACAAGGCTGGTTTCCCCTCTTTTCTGGAGACCACTTTCAAAGACAGTTGCTGCATAAGCTCCCACTGTGTACTTCTGCCTTAAGCATATTTAATCTATGGTGTCGCACATCCTCAATCTTTAAATTATACTCCTTGATTAGTCTGTTAGTATCCAAATCTAAGATAATTTCCTACTATAAAATAAATAATTTAAGAAGGATTTACTCTTCTAAAGTTAACATAATATACCATAAATCAGTAAATAACAGAAAATATTTTTTTAAAATTAAAAATTTTAAACAGAAAAATGCTGACATTCCCTATCTGTATCACTCTGGTAATCTTTCCAAGGTGCCACTTGATATTATGCAGCCAAATGATTTCCAATTGCTCTTACTTCAGAGTTCTGGAGCCTGGAAATAAACTTGAAGAGGGCTCTCTTGTCATTAACATTCTTGGGGTGCTTTTTTCTTCTAAAAATATCTTAGGATATGCTATTTATTTGTGGTGTGCTCTACTCTTCAGACTTTCCCAAAGACAGATGAAATTTCTGCTATGATCAAAACTCCATCATGTCTGTGATAGTTAGGGAGTGTTCTATTGATTCAGCTTTCATTTCTAATCAATGGGAGTTCACTGGAGAAGTTGTGCCAAACCAGTGTTAATTCCCCCATCATGCACACTGTCAGAAGGTGACGTTTACACTTTGTCCTCTAATTGTGCCTTCAGGCTGCCCCTGAAGCAGCCCTGAGGGTGGGCTGGCAGAGAAATCACACAGGGGCTTGGGTGGAGAGAAGGAACAGTTCTTCAAAATGTCCCTGCTGAACATACCAGCAAGCAGAATCCTTGCCAAATCAAAGTCAGGAAGGTTACATGAAGCTACAAGTGCTTGGTCTAGCCCTCTTTCTAAAGTCTTTGAGATCCTCACAGTGAAATGTTTGCTGAATTTGTTTCTTTCTTGTGTGTCTCAGGCTATGAATAAGGATCTTGCTGTTTAGGATAAGAGTTTTAAAACCCCCAAAACCAAACCAAACCTTGTAACAGGGGAAAAGGATTTGAAAATAACTAGTTAAGAGTCTCCATTTTGCTAATTATTATTAAAGAAACAGATGTAAAATAACCAGAAAGGCCTGGGTCCACTCAGACAAGAAAATTATTATATATGGACTTAATTAATTGCCTTTACATATTACATGAGAATACTAAAAATATACCACAGGAAAATATACACAAAACATAACTCTGTTTTTCCACCCAGCATGGGTAGTTTTGCAAAATTACTCTTTTGACCACCTTTAGATGTAAGACAAAATTTAATTGCAATAGCATCTTGGCAAATAGAGCAAGATTTTCTGAAAAGACTGCAACAATATTAATATGGGATAGACTATCAATTTTTCTGCATTATACTATGCTGGTTGCAACTAAATTAGGAGAGAACTCTTAAAGCATGATTATTGTATTAAGAGCTTTGTGGAAGCCATTAGTAAAAACTATTTTCCTAAAGTAGCAAGTAATATTTTCAGGGTATTTTTTTCTCTGCTTGTTTTTATTTAAAATGAAATACTCCTATGAAAATTTCTGTTGCTTAGGAGTACATTTGTTCCACAGGGATTTTTATTTCAAGTCAGAAAAAAGCAGCAGCAGATGATAAATTCCTATGTGCATATTTTTATGCAAATATATCTTGTAATCAATAGGGAAATGTGATAAAAAAACATATATGCTCTAGAAACAGAATTATTTCTATAGAAAATATTTCCAGAATTTCCCATGAGAAGACAGTAGTTTTAAAAAGTAAAATGCAAATGCCATTTTTGATCTAAAAAAAAAAAACTATGGCAAGTTTTTCACAATATATTTATGAAAGGCACAGAAGTAAAGATTACAGAGTGCGTTCACTGTCAACCTTGGAAACAGTACCCATTAATTAAATATAGGCACCATTCTAGCTATTACATTGAAAACATTCCTTTGTAGGAGAATCTGGCTTAGAATCTGACTCCCCGTCAACCATTTGCCATCAGGGAGAGCAGCTACTCCATCACCCAAATATTTCAAGCCTCAAGAACTTCAACAGAGGCCAAATGCTGTCTGTGTTTTACTGCCCCTGCTCATTCTGGGGCTGTTGATGTGCTGGTTAGGGGCATCTGTGGAGCTTGCCCTCAAAGAGACACTTTGTCCCCTTGCTTTGTTCCTATCACCTCGTTGTTTTATCACTCTCCACCATAACACAAATTTGTCCTTTCCCATTATTCCTGTCAAACCTGTGAGCTGACTGATTTCCACTTCAGATCTCTAGAAGGCACGCTATAAACACACAGAAAATAGAGAAATAAAGCTACAGGTAGATACAGATGCACCACAGATTGCCATAATAGATTACATTTGCTTGCATCGTTACTTTTGACTCAGAAAGATAAAGCTGACAAGTCATTCAGAAACAAACCCACCAGAAAACAGCATAACTTAGGCCATTTTAGCCTTCTCAATTTATCCATTCATGTTTAAAAATACATGCAGGAAATTCATGGCTTTTCTGTCCTGTCTTTGAAGAGAACTGCACCTTAATACAAAAAAAAAACAAAGGTCAAACTCTTCCTGCATGGCCTGTTCTCCAACTTACTCCTCCATCACCTCGAGACTATTTTTCAAAGTGCTGCATTTAGTTCAACCCAGTCCCTTTGAGGCACCATTTTTGGCCAGATACTAACAGACCTCCTCCCATTGCAGGGAGTCAATGAGGTGCTTCCAGTTTTCTCTAAGGCTTGATGGAGCACTCAGGTCATGGTGGATGTTCAGATAGGTGTCTTCTTTTGCACAACAAATTCAGGCCTATCAGCTGCATGTTTTTTTGCTCAATTACAAGGCAATCTTGAACCTAAGGCATTCCTCTCTGGCCAAAGAATAATGGAAGTCAAAATAATAGCATGTAAAAATGAAAGTGGAAGTGCCCCTCCTTTACACAAACATCTTTCCTGTGCCACTGCACAGCCAACTTCCCCTGCAGTCTGACTCCATCCCCCGTTGTCCTAGAGCAGGTAGGTATTGGGTAAGAAGGATGGTAATGAAAATTCATAAAACTTGAGCTCCTCCTCCCACAATGACATTTTGGTTCCCAGAGGAGCTGTGCAGACAAACAGCTCTTTGCCTAGGTAAAAGATGGCTGAAACTTTCTGATCTTAATTCTTCAGGACAGAAAACTGGCTTTATGTTCAAGTTAATATATTGAAAAATTCTTAGCAACAGCCTTAACTCCTAAACTGTTTTTGCAGTTTATCCCAGCAGGCAGCTAAACATCACACAGTCATATGATCACTCCCTCTCAGTAAGACAGGGGAGAGAATTGAAGAAAAGGTAAAACCAGTGGGTAGAGATAAAGACAGTTTATTAGGACAGAAAAAGAAAGAGAAAACAATAATAATAATACTAGAAGAATGTACAGAACAAGTTGTGCAATTGCTCACCACCTGCTGACTGGTGCCCAGCTAGTCCATGAGCAGTAGGTTTCCACACACCCCCCACAGCCAGCTCCCTCCCAGTTTTTTTTGTTCAGCATGACACCATATGCTGTGGAATATCCATCCCGATGGTCAGTTGGGATCAGCTGTCCTGGCTGTGTCCCCTCACAGCTTCTTGTGCACCCCCAGCCTAATTGCTGGCAAGGCACTTATGAGAAGCTGAAAAGTCCTAGACTTGGTGTAGGCACTGCTCAGCACCAACTCAAACATCACTGTGTTATTCTTGTCCTAAATCCAAAAAAACAGCACTGCACCAGCTACTAGGGAGAAAATCAACTCCATCCCAGACAAAACCAGAACATTTTATAGACAGGTTCCTTAAACAATTGTTCCAAGCAGGACACCGATCAGGTCAGGGTGAGGTCAGATTCTCATCCTTCACTGAGAGCTGGGCAGAGAGTAGATAAAGTACAAACCAACTCACTCTCAGCCCATTCTTTTAAAATAAAGAAAATTTTAGACAGAAAGTCTAAGATCAGTTCAATATCAACAGGAAAATAATCAACA
Source organism: Agelaius tricolor (assembly GCF_023055355.1). NCBI lineage: Eukaryota > Metazoa > Chordata > Aves > Passeriformes > Icteridae > Agelaius > Agelaius tricolor. The sequence goes on from NW_027269261.1 coordinate 55,034,572, forward strand.
CCAGACACAAATAACTACCTGTCTTGACCTCTTGCATGTATTTTTCAAATTACAAAGATCATCAAAATATTTGTAAAATTCATGGATAAAAGCGAAAACTAATAAACAAAAATAGAGTCACAATTATGAAATCTTTATCAGGCAGATGACTATAGGTACCACACAGTTTTAGTGAGAGGCATTATAATTATCAATCATATCAAATGATCAGTTTTCTTTGTATATAAACAGCATTGCAAAAAAAATTCAGATTGTGAAATGTTTAATATTCAAAATGGTGTGAAGAAACAATTTTCATGAAACTCATCTCCAAAGCTTCTTAAGACAGTTAAACTACTGTAATTATACAAAATATAAGCATCTGGGTTTGACTATTTTAATGTAATTCCTCACAGTTTTCTTTTCAAAGAGACAAATAAAAATGGAAAATTCAAAAAATATAAAACATTAGTTGGTTTTGAATATAAAATATCAGTGTGAACAAATATTGCCAAACATAATGCCATAATTTTGACCAATACAGACTCGACCAAATATTATTCTGTGGTGGAAAATCGAAAATCAATAAACTTTCTAATGGCTTTGAGAACCAGATTTTGGATGAAAGAGAATGAAGTAGAAAAAAAAAGGTACAATTTAGTATTCAGTGGACATTCAGATAGTGAAATTTATATGTATGGGAGACAGAGGGAAGTCATTAAAGGAAAAGCAAATTATGGGATGGTGTAAGTCAAAATCTGTTCCTTTAGAACTTTAATTATCTACCCTATTATCTACCCTCATCATTGCTTTTCTCTTGTAGGCTTTTCTGCTCCATCTCACTCAATTTACACCAGTCTGGTTCAGCACCTACATTCAGTGATAAACTGCATTTAAATAAATACACCCATTCTCTGACAGGCTCAGTTTACAGCCTGCCACTCTGTGATGACACTAAACTTAGGCCAGCTGTGATGGAAGATCCACTCACTACTGCAGCCCTGACTAATCTGTCTTGGAAGCATGATCTGAGGAAAGCTACTTATGATTTTAGAAATACAGTAAGAATTTTATGTCAAACATTTATTTTTAAGGATTTTTTATTTGATTAAATATAGTAGTACATACTATTGTGCACGGCATGATTTATATGGTGTGTCTGAAATTACAGTTATTGCATATTGTCCATGCAGTTTCAGTTTTCAATGTACCATAGGCTGTCCTTTGTAGGTTTGATAGTTCATTCATATATGTAGGACACTTCATGTTCCTCAGCAATCATTCTGTGATATCTTTAAGGTCTGGAAACCATCACTAGATCAGTTTACTCTTGATTTATATTCTCAAGGCTGTCATCACAACAAGGTCTAGGATGTGGTTCATTTATTTGTCAACTGAAAGCTGACATTCTTGAACACTGTTCCTGGGAACAGGGTGAAAAATATTTGGAAGTGAAATTTTTCAAAGGATGGCAATGTCTTCAGCCCTGATCTTTGCGGCCATCTTCTCTACTGTTACCAATTTTTCTATGTGATTTTTGACTACTGGCTCTGGTGCATTTTCCTCTACTGATTTTTCCAATGCTATAAAGCAAGTCATATTCCTACTCCTACTCAGGATTCCCACAACCATTTAGCCATTGTCTCACCCACTGTAATAGGAATTCAGAAAGAGTCAGTTTTCTGCTCAAAACCACAAACTTTTCTCAAGTCGCTGCATGCCAGGAAACAAAGCTTCATGCTGTGCATACAATTTTATTCTTACATATATAAACAGACATTCAGAGTGCATTTTGTTTGAAATGGCCCAGGCTGCAGGATTAAACAGCGTGTGAATATGTCTGGTGTTTCCTCCCCAGGCTGGGCAGGGGATGGACAGATTCCCTACACAGCAGACCCTGTTCCAGGGAAAGTTCCCAGTCTCCAAAGCCAGTATCAGACATAATGTCAGGTCAGGGATGCTGGAGCAGCTCTCACAAGCTATGGTAGCAGTTTCCCACTTAAAAAGTATTAATACTACATGGGCTCAAAAATCTTTAGAAGACAAATCATAAATTAAGCAATAAATCTCTTGTCATCTCGCTTTTTGTTTCTTGCTGTCATTCTCTCAAGTGATCTATCTAATCACATTAACAAACATTTGAGTCTAGTGATTACATATTACCATTTTCTTTACTATAACAATTGAGAGTGGAGTTTTTATGTCACATATGAAAAATGTTTCAGCTTTTTCAAAACAGCATACAAATAGCAAAAAGACTTATGAACTGCTCATGAGTCACAACCTGTTCATAGTTGTTGTTACTCTTCAAAAAGTCACTTAATCTCCCCTTCTGATTTCTCTTTAAAAAATAACACATCTTTGTCTTACAGAGTTTGATATTAAGACTAAATAGAAATATTTGAACAGCACTTTAAGCATGGCAAGAGCCACCAAAAATGAGTGTATGTTTTGAATGAAAAATACATTATTATATAATAAAATTGTATTATTATAGGAATTCAAAATTATATAATAAAGTGCATAGAATTCAAATACAATGAAATGAATATTGAACCAAATGAAACAGAACATTGGAACCAAATTGCTGTTAAAACAATTTTAAAACTAGCATGATTTGTAAATAGGCTTCCCTCAAGGTTATATTTCTATAAAATACAGTATAAAAATGTTACTCAACTTTTAAATTAGTAGCAGTTTACTTATAGTCCTTTAAGTGTCTTTTAATTTTTTTTATTCTCAAACCATAGGCAGTTGTTAGAACCTTTATAAGATCTGAAATGAGCAATATCTGAATATAAACGCACTTTAATCTCTTCTGGTTTAAAGCACTATGTTGGGAAAACCTTTAAAGAACTTGAATTCATTAGCTTAAGCTGCAACTACAGTATAAACAGGCATAGATTAAATACTATAATCACCACATCCTTGCCATTACCTTTATGTTCATACTTACAATAAGGCAAATTTACAGTTCCACAGAAATTGCAGGCATCTCAAGGCCTCGAAGAACTTGCAACGTTAATCTAAATAAGGAGCAAGATGATGTAAGGGGTGACTTCCCGGAATGCTGGTGAGGGGGGATGCCTGTGGAGGGCAGGTGTGGGTGGGGAAATGGGGCCAGGGCAGTGGGGGGCTGCTGCTGGAGGTGCTGCATCAGCAGGGACACTGCTGGTCACTGACCAGCTGGAGGAGATGGGAGCTGATTTTGCTGCTTGTGTCCTTTCTTAATAAAGCATGGCAGGGGGCCAGCCTGCCTTTGCTGTGGATAGGAGGAAGAAGTCCCCACACCACCCCCAAAGGGGAAGGGAGGTGAAAAAAGAGCCTGAGCTGGTCCACTGCAGATCTGCTGCTTCGTTTTCCATGCTTAGCCTTATGCCCCCACTGCTTAGGAATTACTCCATTACAGGTGCAAATGAATGAAATCAGGGTCTCATTAGAAGGAGCCACTCACAATTTAAATGCAAGGACAAAATAATGAGATGATTTAAACAATGTGCCCCAAATTGCAAGGTTTCTTACTTACTTGGCCCATTGGCATGAGACATTGGAGAAGTCTGGCATAGAACTAATTATTCTTAGTTGTAAAAACACTGCTTTTAGAATAAATTTAGGCTAGGGGAGAAATAAGTGGGGAGAAAATGTTGAAAGGAGAAAGGCATCCACTGGAAAACTTTGCTTACAAGAGCCCTGTTATTTAAAATATGAAAATACTTTTTAAATATGTCATCTTCCCATTTTTTCTTTATTCATTGTTTCTTCACCTCTTCTTCATGTATTCAATCCTCATTACTCACCTCTGCCTATGCCTCTTCATGGCTTCTTCCCACAACAGAGAGATACTTTATAGACAGTGCCACCGACATATTTGAATTTCAGGTAATAGAGGCAAATAACATTTTACTGGTAGAGAAATAAGTCCAGAACACTTACAGCTTATGCTTTTATACATTGCTATACTGCAGTGTTAAAAATGATGGGCTGTAATTACTTTAAAATACAATTTCCACTTTGAACATCCTAGAAAAATGCTTTCAACTAGGTGAACTCTTAGCTCTTGACCTCTGTTCTGTGCACACTTGTGAACAGCCATCTGGAAAGGTTGTACATATTGTTACTCTTCCTGCATGTGCATATGATTACTGGCACCAAGGAGTACATAGGAGTGACCTTTTAATGCTCCTATGCTGGGCAACCTGTATTTCATTTTTAATTTAACATGAAACAGGGTTTAATAATAATCTCAGAATGAATTTAGGAAAAAATATAAAGTCTAAATGAGGAGAAATCATTCACTGAAAACCATTCAGATAACATACCATTTTATCAACTCTGGTAATTTTACTACTATGCAAATAAGGAATTTGCATGATTATGTGTTTTTTGAAAAATGATTTGTACCACAGAGTCATAAAAACACACCTATACACAAGTCCTTATATTAGTTAAATGGAAGTTTTTATTTGTGTCATTGATGTTCATTTTAAAGGTATATGAAGTCTCTTAAATACCTCTGTGTCCTTCTTACTATTTTTGGTGTGTCCAGTGAAAAATTTAACACTGCATCAACCAAAATTACCATAAAATATTCCACTGAAAATACTCTATCTAGCACTCCAAAACATATTCTCCTCATAAAAACGGACTGCTAATGAGATCACAAAGTTCTGAATTAGAGCCAGAAATAAAATCAGACTAATCTAATAACTTCTTCATGAAAATTTTAACGAAAGACAAATTAATTTAGTTAAATTAAATATGCACATAGTCTAGGGTAAGAAACTTCAGAACACTCCCTTTACTTTGTTCTGGTAAACTAAATGGAAAATTCAGACGTCCAAAATGTCTGACATTGAAAGGGACCACTGGAAATCTCCCTGTTCAACCTCCCTTCTCAGAGTTCAGAGCTGGGTCCTCTACACCAGGTTGCTTGGGGCTGCATTCAGATGGTTTTTGAGTGTCTCCAAGGAGGGGAAATCCATAACCTCTTTGGGCAATCTGTGCTACTTACCATCACATTAAGAGTTTCTTGATGATCAAACAAAACTTCTCATGTTCTACTTTGAGCCCATTGCCTCTGACCCTGAGTATCTCTGAGAACAGTCTGCCTTCATTTTGTTTGGACCCGCCCATCAGGTATTTATGCACATTAACAAGATCCCCCTGAGGCTGCTGTTCTTTCTCCAGGCTGAAGGGTCTGTCAGCTTTTCCCCTCATGAAGGATGGATGCTCCAGACCTTTAATAATCTTCGTGGCCCTGAGTGGACTCATTCCAGTAAGTGCACATCTTTCAAACACTGGGTAGCCCAGCTCGTTGTAAAGTCATGCTGACTGTTCCCATCTGGTCTCAAAATGGTTTCCAGGTAGATTCAGTCCATCGTCTTCCTCAGGACTGAGCTGAGGCTGCCACTTCAGGTTCCCCAGATGCTCCTTCTCTCAGGAGCAAGGGACACTTGCCCTCTTCCAGCCCTTAGGAGCTCACCCAGCAGCTTTGAGCTTTCAGAGATGATGGAGAGTGTTGTCACAGTGACACCAGTGACACAGCCAGGTCAGCACTCATGAGTGTGTTCCATTAGGTTCTGAAGACTTGCATAGGACCAGTTGGCTGAAATGTTCCCTAACCTGATTCTCCTTCACCAAAAGTACACCTTTGATACTCTAGACTTTCCAGGTTGCTTCAGGGGCCTGGAATAACTGAAAGTCAGTTTTAGCAGTAAAAATTAAGGCGAAAAATGGTCTGAACTCCTCAGCTTTGCCATGTTCTTTGCCACCAGGTCTCAATCTTACCAACACTAGAGAGCATGGAGAGGATTAGATATGTGCAGTAGTATTAAAGAATTGGTTGTGTGCTGATGCGCAACCAGAACCCTTTTATACCCATACGGAGTCTCTCTCAATAATTTTTCCATTGTGTTGGTGATGTTCTGGCTCTAGGGGAGGTAAATCATGGATACTACTCATCCCTTTTTCCTCCTGCTCCTTGTTCTTCCCTTTTCTAAACTCAAACTGTTTTCCACAGTATGCTGCCTACAAAATAGGTAAGAGGAAAATTCTTCTGAGTAACCTGTGGACGCATCTATTTGTATAAGATTTCAGCTGCTTTGAAGGATTGTTTCCTGTTATTAAGGTGTAAAACTGCTCTTGTGGGAAAACTAAAATTTTGCACATGTAATTAGGAAAGTATGATACTTTATTTCTGGAGATGCACAGTCAAGAGCTGGGAGATTTTGGCACTTACTGAAACAAATAGCTTTTGAACATCTGAAATTGCTCCTGAATATATTTTGATTACAGTGTAAGCATGGCAATAAAAGAGTCCCTTGAGAGAGAAAATATCTGAATTCAAATATTAATATTTTTTGCTGGGAACTGGTTATCTCCCAAGACAGAACTATTCTGTTTCTCATTGATAAACCTTTCTATTGGCTTGAGGAATGTGCTAGAGTCTGCAAATAGGGTGCTGAGCCCTGTTTTAGGCAGAAACAATAGTTGTTCCCACACTGGTCAGTGACAAACTCCCTTTTAGCCTCCAACACAATTTTCATCCTTGACCCTTTGCATTTTTGCTATGCTATTGACTCCTGCTCTTGACTCTGAAGGCATCCCTGGCATACACTGTGATTCCAGATCCTGGCACTGCCCATCAGGTGAGATATCCCTAATACCGGTATCAGGTCTGCTAACAGAGGGACAGGACCTGTTTTATTGCACTGGCTAATGGAGTTCAAGAGGAGCTGGATCTACAACCAGAACTCTTTTCTTCTTATTATTTTTAAAGGGTTTATGAAACTTTGTTTTGATTTTCTGGATAGAAACAGAAGTTTTTTTCTCAATTTTGTGCCTTTTGACAAATGACTGAGTTTGTGGATGTAGTCAATACTTGCAGTACTCTTGATAATTCTGCCAGCTGCATCACAAGTGTTTTGGTAACTGTATTTTTTTTGTTGTTGCTCAAGCCCATGCTTAGGGCCAAGATTTTTAATATTTTATTAAAAAATAAACACACTGTTACTGACAAAAAGCTGTAAATAGGAAGCCAGATGCCCTTGAAGTCTCAGTACTGTCCCCCAAACTGCACACTCTTTAGTTTTTACTTTCATAAATTTTAGAACATTCTTATGATTTTTGAATCTCTGGCTCTGACAAGGCTGGAATTACATTAGTATTTTAGAGCTTTGGGGATTTTATGAATGTTCTCAAACTGCAAAACAGTTCCCCCATCCATAATGTGAATGCAGTTTATAAAAGAAAAAAAAAATCCATTAACATTAATGAGGCAGTTAAATATAAAAATAAAGCCCCACTATGAGAAAATCTCTAAAAATTATATAGCTGGTTTTTAATGCTCCTAGTCACTCAGCCACTGTTTATGGAAATTCAGTGTTCTTTTGTAAAGCTAGAATCAGCACTACAGAATAACCAAAGATGAACCTTGGCCTCTGTTCCCTCAAAGTTGTCTTCACAGGGGAAAACAAACAAACAAACAAAACCTAAATAAAAAACAAAAAAAAAAAAAAAAAAAAGGAAAGGGTTTGATCTCTAGATCTCTAATTAACTTTAGCAGTTTCTCTATTTACAGAAGTGAATGTTTTATCCAATATCTTGCTTATCTTTTTCATTCATCAAAGACAAAACTGTCTTTTGCTTCTTGAACATTTTTGGGAAATATAAAGCCAAGATAATGTAAAAATCAGAAAACACAGCAGTGCTGCCACTCTGTACAGACTGATACAAAGCATATCCTCTGATACAGTCAGCAATTAAATGGCTTCAGCTGGTTTGCAAACTTACAGCACTCTGAATCTCAGGATTGCTCGTTTACCTAAATCCATCTCTGAAAGTAGCAGAGTGAAGCTTACAAAGTTCACCCAGGTTACTCACAGACATAAAGTCAAGTGCACAGGAAAACTATGAAAGGGCTAGGGCAGAGTTCAGAGCCAACTGAAATGATTTTGCCTTTGAGAAACAAGGCAGGCATATCTAATAGTAAAAATAGGATAGCCTAGCAAAATGAAATATGTATAGGTATGTGTGTGCAGTCTCATGCTAACAATTAGTCTTGCAAAGGGTAAGCACTGTTCAAAGTACTTTGAAAAAATTACTAACAATCTCAGATAGAGGTTGCTGTCAAATAGAATAGAATTAACAGTGATTGAGGTCTGTAGCAGTAATTGATACAAACATTGACATTAATGCTGAGATACTTATATGGAACAATTCGGCACCTCATAAACCTCTTTCCATGCAAAAACTGACCTTTTAAGCTAATGACAGAGTTGCTTGTCTCTTGCATGAGAACTCAGCATGGCCAGCACTGCTTTTTACCCATATGCTGGAATGAACCCCTTTTAATCCTTTTTCTATGTCTTTTTAGGACAGTTGTAGCTCATAATGATAAAACAACAACAAAATGGAATACCATTACATATTTAATCAATAAAGTGTCCTTTCCTGAGTCTTCTCTGAATCGTTTGTGCTAGAAATTGGCTGAGATCACTGCAAATCAGTATAATAAAATGATGTTGACCAGGTCCTTTGTACAAAATAAGGCAATAAAGAGCTTTTCTGTTAACTTTATGTTTTTATTGAGAGATGCCATACTCGAGACCACACACATTACCATTATATATGAGAAAAAGCATAGCTGTTTCAACAGACAAAAGTTAAAGTGCAGTTGATTCATTGGCTCCTTTAAGAGGACTGGCATCTGGAGCACATGCACTTCAAAGTCAAATGCTGTACTGAGATGTGCTGCTTTGAAGTACAGCTGCTGATCCAGACAAATTTTGGAGCCTAAACCAGCATATGAATCTGCTGTACTCTGAAAAAAAATCTATTTCAGATGCCAGTTTTAACTCAGTTTAGAAAATTGCTGTCTGGATCGGCTGAACTTCAAAGCTGAACATCGCAGTGCTGCATTTCCCTTTGAAGTACAGCTAATCCAGATAGTGGATTTTCTCTCCCTCCTTTTTTTTTTCTTTTCTAAGTAGTTAAAATTGGCATCTGACCTTACTAGTATTTCTCCCTACCATCTGCACATTCTTCTTCCCTTATTTCCTCATCTTTTGACCTCTGAAAAAACAGCAAGATTCACTAGCCTGTTAGCCCCTGCACTACCAAAGCTGCAATAAAGGGGGTGGTTGGGGGGACAGCCTATATCGAGTTACATAATGGACAGGGGCCAATTACTGCACATGGCATGTCATAAAGTTTGTTAAATCATACTTAATTTTACCATCCAAGGAAAATAAAGCTCAAAGCAAATCTCTTGTAAATGTTTGCATTCAAAGCATTTGTAACACTCTCACGATTCTGCTAACTCATATTAAAGGCCATTAGCACTGGTTTAAAATGTAGCTGAGCTTGATAGCATTTCAGCTTTCAGAAATTTTCAGTTATTTTGTCACAGAAGGGTCTCCCTCACAGGCAAGTCAAGAAAGCCTTAAGGAAATGGTTTTACTAGAGAAAGAATGAGATTACTACAGGCAGAATTTGCACAGCTTCTGGCAAGGGGAACCAAGGGTAAATGCAGTGCCCTCACCAGGACATATTCTCATATTATACACACATCAGGGATGCTGCCATGTGCTACTGAATTAAAAGACAAATCATGAAGAAATGTTGCACCCTGTTCAAAAGACAAAAACAAAGGGAAAAAAACCCCCAAATACATGCTGGTACAAGAGGACAATTTAATGACAGCATCTCTCATTTGCTGAGAAATAACTCTGTAGAGAAAAAGGACTGGACAATGACCAGCATTTTTTTTTACACAGATCATGAGACATGTCACTCAGGTGATCTGTTCTTGTCAGGCAGTCTTTAATTAGAAAATTCCTAGAGAGAACTCATGCCCCCACTAGGTGCTTATTAAAAACTAAAGACAAAAGGAGTCAGTAGAAAAGCTCAAGGAATGGACAGGGAACTCAGGTTACATTGAAAGGCAAGAGTCAGCTGCTGCTAACATAGGGAGAGACACTCAGGATGGGATGCTGGATTTTGAATGAAAAACTCTCAGTGCTGTTATTAGTGAGTATTTTTAGCATTATAAAGTCTAATTGGATATATATAAATATTTTAAGCTTGTTTAAAAGACATTTTATGGTTTGCTTACAGTAATACTCCCAAGCTTAATGTAAAACTTGCTATAAAATATTCAGCAGCCTTTTTATAAATAGTCTTAAAAACAATTTAAAGTCTTAGTGTTTTATTTTTAATTATTTTTAAGTCAATGTACTTTAATCCTCAGGTAAAGGGAACAGGGGTTTGCAATTATAATTGAAATTATATTCTGATTTATTTTCAGACAGTTTGGTGATTAGTATATGGGGAGCAGAGAAAGGAATTTCCTTAGCTCTTAATTCCCTCTTTTTCTGTGATTTTTTTAAATTTTAGCATTTATTTCCTTTTTAGAGACTGGCTTAAGGCCTGTGTTTAAAAGCAAGTTTACCATGACACAGTAAACATCATTTATATCCTTTACTATCCTTTACTCAAGACTGGGGGCAGGACTGTAACCCTGAATTTGCTAAAATGCAGCCTCATTTCAGCAGGCATTTCTGATTTCTGTCATCTGTGATCAAGAACTGTATTGCACACTGATTTTGAAACATCTCTCAGATTCTCTTAAAACTATAACCATAGCCAGTTTTCTATGCATTAAAAAATACTGTAAATGTCACTAATCTGTAGCCTGTCTGCTTTGTAGCTGGTGTGGCTGGGACTGAACTTCTATTTGTTTATTGATACCTTCCACTGGTATGAAGATGACAATGCTTACATTTATACACGGATTATGCTGGGAGTAAGTATGAGTTTGATTGTTAAAGAGCTTCACAAGAAGAATGTATTCATAGTCTGATTTTATTTACATCCTTCATAAAACTTTTGCTGCTTCAACAGTAATTTTCCCATATAAGAGCATTATATTAATATAGTATTTTCTTTCTTTTGCTCTTCCTATACCAAGCTTGTAATTTAATTTTTTTATGCTGTTATATGTACAGTCAACCCTGGCTTGGGCAAGAGCTTCTGCAACGTGCCTTAATTTTAACTGCATGCTAATCCTGTTACCAGTCTGTAGAAACCTTATTTCATTCTTAAGAGGAGCAAGCATTGTAAGTACCATTTCTCAAATAGCCATAATATTCTCTCTTTTTTATTTCTGTAGTTCAGCAGTATTATCCATATCAAACATTTTCCAAGGAATTTTAATTTTTGATAGAGAAGCCTGTACACTATTGCCTAGTTATTACCATTTAAATTGTCAGTATTCATGACTGAAGAGAAACAAATGACTTGTTTAACACAGTGCTCTAAATGCAACACTGATTTTGGCAGCTGCTGCATAGCATGGTGTCATGAAGAGAAAAGTGAGAAGCCACAAAATAGGGACATAATAATGCCACTTGGCCAAATGGAGAAAATTCATATCCATCATGTGTATTCTCTGTAGCTGCAAAGTGAAAATCAGAAATAAACTGTTCAGATAGATAAAAATGTTCTAAGGATAATAGTGAACATGTTTAAATGCTTCTGTCTGAGTGGCCACAACCCAGGTCTTCATTTGAGGTAAATGCATTTTTGTAACAGACATTCACACTAACCTTGGAATCATGCATAGGAAGTACATAAGGCTTTAGCTATAACTTCAACTTGCTTTGAGTTACTACAGTCAGTGCAATTCCAATGCCACATGTGGGTAAAAAAATCACTGATCACTCATGACTGCAGGAACAAAAGGAATTTAGAGATGGTATTTTATAGTAAGATGGTTCTTATTTCAGTTCTGCCTTTTTTTGTTTCCGTGATTGTTAGGCTTGGATTTTAAGCAGTCTTTAGGCTGAGAATCAACACCTAAATAATTGTTTGAGATAATAAGTTGAACATTTACAAAAAAAAAGAGGAAAGGTGTCCTGGGCTTCTGAATCAGTTTGTGAATCAGCACAGAATATATGCACACCCATTTAGATGCTGAGTAAGAACTCAGAGAACTGGAACTCTTCTCACAGATAATATTTGGCTATTCTGGAGAATATTCTGCTCTTGAGGAGCATGGTACAGAGTAACTTGACTGCTCCAGCATGGCCAGCACCGGGCTGGATCCAGTGCCTCTCCAAGGAGGTGCTGTGTATTGACATCACATCCTGTGGTGCTCCAGATTTTTGGAAGACTTATTAGCTGGGAAACAATGTGGATACATGCCAGGATCTTTGGCACGGTGCCATGCCAGGTCATGTGAGCAATCCAGACACCCACACCACCACTCAGAGCCTGAACCCTGTCCATGAGTGCTGTCTGGGTTCCAGCAGAGTGTGTTAGTTTTGGCTCAGTGCAGCTGGCCCCAGGCTGGCTCCGCACAGGGGCATCCAGCTGGCCATGAGCACATCACTGCTGAGCCCTCCAATAATTGGAGCATGGCTCAGGAACACATCAGCATGCAGCCACCTGAGGTCTAGACAGCCTCACCCTCCTGGGGTGTGCATTTCCTGAAAGCAGAGAAAATGTTTTCATTGCAAGCTGGCTTTGCCAGCACTTCAGCTCTGTTTTGCTAAGCTGACAAAGCAGTGGTGGCCCAGCCTGGTGTCCTTACACCTGCAAATGAGTTGATGTCAGCTCAGATAAACCACTCACAAATCACAGCAAAGTGTAGCAGAGCTTTATCAAACCCTTTTTTGAGCCCCTATATAGGATGAATAGCTTCAGAAACCGTGGGGTGCCACTCAGGAAAGTTACTTGAGTCCTAAAACTAACCCAAAACTGCCACTGAATTCCTTCAGCATTCCATTTTCAAATGTACTGAACTCTTCTCCTCTCCAAAATGTGAGATGTAAACACCAATAGGAATGATATAAAACAAGTTCTGCTTTTTCACCAAGTACTGTGGAGGAGCACTGAGGAGACAGCTTGACAAAAACATCACATTTCACAAGATGGTTGCCTATGGAATAGCGTTAAATGCAAGTAAGATTTTTTGGTTTTATTTTTTTCTTCTTTGTCTTTGAACTGTTTTGAATTTCATAGTGATTCTGCCTAATGCTGTAATCCCCATCAGCTCTGAGATGTGATATTTTAGTGCAATCATTTGTTGACTGCAGCTTTAAATGTGTGTAGGAGTCCCATCTGATTAACCATTTGTAATCTTTTTTGCTTGAGAAGAGTTTGACTGTTAAGGAAATAAACTTTCAATCTGAATAGTAAACACCAGTTGCCACTTAGTTAATCTGAACAATTTGTGTGCCCTTAAAATTTAGTGTAAATAACTTTTATTGAATCCCTGAGGGCAGATGTTTGGGGAGATGACATAGCATTACTGTCTGATTCTGTAAGGAAATATGCTTATGAGTCACACCACAAATCTGCCCACCAATACATCTTCACTAATTTTTCAACCAGGTAATAAATTTAGTCTGAATTTGAGAGAGGCAGGTGTCTCAAAAACAATGGATTTCTAGATATTTATTTTTAGTAAGTGACTGATCCAGGAAACTAATGGCCCCCTTGAGGGGAAAACAGCAACTTGAGATCAAAGTTTTTTTATTCTGTTGGTCCTAGTGACTTACTGAGGTGCTTGTTCACCTGGCTGGGAAAAAGACATGGCACCTTCCTATTCTCTAAGTAGTAAAAGGACCTGGAGAAGTTTGTAGGAATTCAGAGAACATGAGGGGAACAAGAGATAGCTTGAGGAAAAAGGATGTACAGAGAGGAATGAACAAAAGTCAGTGTGAAGAAGGACATGAGGACACAGAGATAGAGAGGTATCTGTGATAGATAGATAGATAGATAGATAGATAGATAGATAGATAGATAGATAGATAGTTCTCTTAGATAGATAGTTCTCTTAGATAGATAGTTCTCTTAGATAGACAGTTCTCTTAGAAAAAGGGAAAGAGACAGAGGAATTAATCAGGGCTACTTGCAAGCATGAGACATCACAGGGTAACTGTTCTACCCCCAGGCTGTCAGGGTGAATTCTGGTCCCAATATCTTTTTTCAGCCTGTGTGAGGGAGCTGCTTTTGTGTGTGTAGGCTGTTAATGTCCTCATGCCATGAGACAAGAATTTGAAGTCAGCTTTGCCAACAGGAACCAATAGCTAAAGTTTGTCTTCTGTATGTCATGCTAAAGAATTCCAGGGGGAAGGCTATGGGATATAAACATTCATCTTACAGTGTATTATGATGAATTACTTATCTGTCAGGTCCACTCATTCATCAGAGTTCAGTTTCACTACAGTACAGATTCCTACAGAGCGCAACATTGCTTCTTTAATTAATAAATCAACCCAGGAATATAATGTAACCAACTTTACTTGGTGTATAATAGGTCATGTTCCAAAATGAAAGCAAAACTTCACAGTCAAACCTCTTATGTTTTTGATTTTTACATTAATATTGAAATGTTTGCTAGTGCATTAATGTCGACAGTTTGGGAAGTGCAAGTCTATCAGAAAAGTGATTACTTTAATGGTTTCACTAATTTCAAGGAAAAAGACACAGAAGCCAATGTGAAATGACAGAAAGCATGCTCATATAATTCTCATTTAAATCACTCTCTAGGGAGAAATCAAAGGTTCATTTTTGGGTTGTTATTTAGGTTGGTTGGTTTATTTTTTCCTAAAATATAAAATGGAAAAATAGTTGATGAGATATTTGAGAAAGAAAACAGAACACAAGGAAGTCTAATAAACAAAGCATGACAACCTATGAATTCCTGCTTCCTTAACAGTCAAGTGAGAAACATTTATCATATTTGGAAAAGCACTACATCACTGAATAGCGTTAGACTTGTGTAAAGAATGACCAGGAACTCAATTTCCTGAAATTCAATTTTAAGTTCATAGAAAAATAAAGTCTACAGAACACATTGTGACAGAAAAGCAACACTTCAGAGTGGTACCCACAGGTACACTGAATCCTTTTCAATAAAATCTAGCAGTGTTAAAATGATGTGTAAATAGATGCCATTTTCCTCTCAACTGACACATTATTTATCCTAGTACTACCTATATTGCCTTTTATTACACAAAAACATAGTCAACTCCTATTAGTCCATTGCAATTTAGTAATTCTCAGTTAAATGGATGTACAACCTTGTATGATCAATAGACTAAATGTGGTAGCAAGAAGTTAAACCAATTTGAAGATCAGATCAGTAAGCTTAGCCTCACAATATAAAATTGTAAACTCCTTTATTGTTAAAGTAATGTGTATTCATCTTGCCTTGCCAGGTGGTGTTATTCCAGCATATTTATTTAATAGTGTGCTAAAAATATCAGTGCAACATTAGTATTGTCTGGCTTCTAACAGGCAGCTAGCTCAGCTGAGGTGTGCCTGGCCTTGGAAAGAGTACATCTGTACCTTTAATTTTTCATCATCTCTAATACAAATTCAAGAGCAGGCTTTAATTGGTCAGGTCATAAAGGAATATAATTAGAGACTAGTGGAAGAGGGAAGTTGGAGGGAAGAGAGAGAGTAAACAATGCTATCTATAATCAAGGGCATCATTGAAAATTCAGTAAAGGGAATTCTGCTTAGTTTGGCTTCCTGCATTCTGCATGCCTGTCTGTGATAAGAGCTGTCTGGGAGTTATTCAGCCACTAATAAATCTTCCTTATAGACCTGTAACTCTGCTAGAATAAAATCAGAGTTTCATGCACTCTCAGTTTGATCAGTGCAAATAATTCTGTGCTTTGTACTGGAAAGAGCCTTTTCAGTTGAGACACAGTGGCTTGAAACTTAAAGACACCACAAGAGATAGTAATAATATTTTCTACAGCTCCTACTTCCTACTGTACTGTTTTTACCCTCTCAAAAAAGCATATTCATACATTTTCTGAACTGCGAGTGTTGGGGGCATTTTTCTTTCTTTACTTTGATATGTTGGGCTTATTTTAAAGAAGAAATTGCTTGCATTTTTTTGGTGCTTGCAGAAAGGTCATATAGATATTTTGATCCATCAACCTTTGAATTATGATATTAATAAAGTTTAAGCAATTAAGGGAAAACAGGGGAAGGACAGCCAGGTTGCTTGGAGTTAGGCTGTTTGAAATGGTGATTCCTGTTTGAAATGGTGATTCCTGCTCCTTAAAAACTCCAGCAATGCGTTCTTCTTTAAAAACATGCGAAGTGCAGAAAGAAGTATAATGATGCCAGGTGTGTTTGGCTTCTGACAAGCACTGAAAAATCTATAGGTAAAAAATACTAGGAAACCTTTCCATTCTCAACCCATTTTTGGTAAACTATGTGAATGGTTTTGGTGACCTGAGTCACATTTTTGTGTAAATTATTAAGTTTTCAAGGAAGCAGATGCCTATCTTCAAAAGAGGTCTAGCTGATACCTCAGTGTTGTACTTCCAGAAATTACAGAAAATCAAACTTCCATCAAATGTCTTTTTTGTTTTTTAGTCAGATTGTTTAAATCCAGACTTAATGCAAGTACTAGGAAGGAAACAATATTAAATTGAAGATTGTAGGCTTCCAGCTAAGATAAAAAATGGTCCAAGTCAGGTTCTTCTTTGATGTTTATAACCATTCTTAAAAACAAAACAAAATAAAATGCCAGCACATGTGTGGTCACTCTTCTAATTTTTATACAACCTGGACCTTTTTAGTCAACAAAGACATCATGAAGTTGAATTAGGAGTTCTGAATAACTAGGAATGGCACAAGACAATGGGTGGCAAAAAGAACCCCAGCCTTGGTGAGGGGCAGAATTCTGGGTTATCTGCCTGTAAAGCTGTTCTCTTTGCTGTGGGCAGAAAGGCCAGGATTTGACCCTTTGACTTTATCATGATAGGCTGGTTAATCAAAATGTTAAACTGCTAGCAGCAAGCTCCAATTAGATTATTATCCTGTACAGGCATGCAGAAAAAGAGAGAGTTAAATCTTGTCCTCAGATAAACACATGAAATTTCTGTTTAGTTCAATAAGAATTGTGCATGCTTCACTGAAGGCACAATTGGCTGAATAAGAGTAGCTAAATTGACCATACTTTCAAGATAATTTAATTATATCTCTTTGTATTTAAGGATATGTACAGTAAACACCATGATCTAATAGCAATCCTTTTCCTCCCTCTCTCCTTCCAATAAAGCTTTTTATTTGATCTCAGAGGTGGACTAGATAGAACATCTGAGGGTCAAATACAAATTAATGTATGTTAAGTGCTTCAGAGGTTCCAGATGTCATTAAAAGCAACAAAAATCCTTCATTCTTCATAAACTGTTATAAAAAAGAGATTTGTTTAACAGATTGGGTGATTTATTCCATATGTTATATTTGAACATGCAGAATGAGGAAAAAATTGAACTGAAAATTCTGAGATGTAGTCCCTTAAACTTTGCCCTCATGGTTAACTCAGATAAGTGATGCAGAGCAAATAGCTACCAACTGTGGTAAGCTGAGATTTCAGAAATCTGCATATGTAATTTTGGAATTGCTTAGTAAATTCTATACATTGCAGATGCAAAGACCTTCAGAAAATGCACTTTAGGGATGTAAAATATTTTAGTTAATGGTGATGTGTTTGGTGCCAGAATTTTTATTCTGCTACAACTATTATACATTAAATGAACCACACAGAAAATGGAATTAGATCTTTGCATTACTCTTACCATCTAGCTATAATTCATTTTTAGATTGCATCATTTTTTGCTAGAAGCAAAAAAAAAAAAAACAACCCAACAGAAGTATTAATCTAATAATACTCCAGGCAATATCTAAGATCATGGGAGACTCAGGTAAACCAACATATTGAGTACATCATTAGTCTGAATGTGATATTTTTCAATGTATCATTATTCTCTCTACATTAACATCTACCATAGAACAGCTTACAGAAAATAAAAAAAACAACAGCAGCTCTCCTGTTCATTATGGAAATCTTTTACACTTGTAATATCCCTACCTATCAGATGAAAGCTGGAGAGAATGTCACCAGAAAGGAAGGTGTGGTAGATCCCAAAGAATCTATGATGATGCTTCCATTGACAGAAACACATGGAAACAGAACAATGTGCAGATGGAAAAAACTGTGTGCTCTGATAGCCTGCAGAAAAACCTTACTAGGCTAGGTTGCCAGAACTGGATCTCTCCTTCCAGGGGAGAGTTGCAACATGAGTACTCCTCATCAACTATAGTCTCAAGACCTTCTTGAGAAACTATATCCATTAAACCCATTTTTCTTCTGTCCAAGACTAGAAATGCTCTGTTAGGAAATGTGGACCTCTGCCTGTCTGGAGAAAACTAGCACCTCATTTCCCTCTCAACACTCAGCATTTGCTAGATAGCATTAGGTATCCTGTCACTGCTGACATGACTAGAACTTGTGCAAATCATGTAGAATCCTGCACTTTGGGGAAAGTACAAGATTTTTGTAGCTTTCTAAACAACAGAAATGGCATCATTTCATGTGAATATTTTATAGTCTGCAGTATCACTTTAAAAAATCTATTGTTTTGAAGGTGAAAGTAGAAAGTGCCTTTTGCTATGAACACAGACTCAAACTTCCACAATTAGACAACATCACAATTCTAAATGAGCAAAGATAATCCAAAACCTGCAGCTGACAGACTGCAGGCAAGCTCTGGTGTAACAGCACTATGGATCCTAACTGTGTGAAACTCTCCTGGTCCCTAGGCTATGGGGACTCTTACATCATACCAGAGTTATAAAGAGCATCCTGTAGGTATAGAGAGCAAGAGGCCCAATTACAGTAATTACTCATTGATGCCAAAATAAAACTACTTAGTAGAAGTCCACTTAGTGACTTGTTGTCAGGGTTTTCCATTCTTAGAAAGTTTTCTTTCCTCTTTCCCTTAGCCCATCCCAGAAAATGTGCTGCATGTAACTCCACAACTTACCAAAGACATAAATCTGTTACCCCACACTCCTGTCCTACGAGTGAGCTTTTTGAGATGTCAAAGAAATCAGGTCCTCATCAAGCAGCGACTTGGTTCCCCTCCAGCTGGATCAGATAGCATCCTTACCAGGCCAACACATCTGTTCTGAAAGGCCCTTGTAGGAACAGTTCCCCCTTCCCACTCAGCACTTAAATGTGCTGTTACACTTAAATATATAAACAGTGTTTATATACTGCTTATGCATCAGTTGTACACTGGGGAACAGATTGCCACAGCCCCCACACAGCTGCCACCTAAACCATCCAGCTCAGAGCTTGGGCTCTTGGGTTTTGACAGTCTAAATCCACACATCTCATTTGCTGCTTGTGGTCCAGTGCCACCTTCCTTCCAGTGCTCCCAGCGCTGCTGGGGTGCTGGGAGCACACTCTCATGCACAGGCTCCAGGAAGCATCTTTCACCTGATGCTGGCAAGGCTGTTTCACATGCAGCACCTAACCCATAACAGCACGTGCAGGACATGCCAGGCCAGAGTCCAGCACCCTCTGATGCTCACAGTCATGTCATGCACACCATTTCATAAAATGACCAACCTTGGGCTGAAAGCTGCTTAGATTGCTTGATCCCATTATCCCGTTTATCAAAAGGTTATTTTAGAGTCTCATTCCTTTGATGGCTTGAATCTGTCTTCTAATTTCCAGGCTCACTTTATCTCTCTGCAGTTCATACCCATTTGGATTCAGTCTCCATCCTGCTGAAGCTATTCCAGCTTGTACAAATAATTTATTATTCATTGGGACAAAGATTCAGGAGAAATGGGAGGTTGATTTTGCAGTTTGGGTGCTCAGGATACTCACCTGGGATGCCTATGTCAATAAATATTGGATTATTTTTGTTAAGGGCTTCATCAAGAGACAGCTCAAAAGAGAATAACCAGTCAACCTAGTGACTAGGACATGTGATTTGGTTTAAAGCCTTACTTTAAATTTAATGTAACAGGGATTTTTAAATAGGTCTTTCATCTCCCAGTGAATATCTAAGCATGAGGCAATGAGGTGTCAAGAAGTGGCCGGGGGAGTCCCTAAGTTAACATTACATTTTGAATGAAGTGCATCCTGACAATCAACCAACCACAGCACATCTACTGCTCTAGAAGGATTACCTCAGAAATACAGAGTGAAAATAGCCCCTCTCCAGTGTGGACACATGGGATAACTTACTGTTGGAGGGAATGTTTTACCTTCTTGCACTGGCTGCTTTAACCATTTCCATGGCCAGCATCTTACTTTAACTCATGCTCCCATGGACACAGCTGTCCCCAGGTGCTGAAGAGGGGCTGGACTTCAGAATATGGAGTGAGTGAGTGAGCCCACTAGAGTAGATAGGCACATAAATGACCAACAATACCAAAGGTCCTTATGCATATAATCCTGTGTTTACATCTATGATTAAACAGTGACTAGCATAGTAAAACATTATTTTCATCCACATAGTCACAATTAAAAAAAGAGGAGAAAAGGTGAGAGAAGAGAAGAGAAGAGAAGAGAAGAGAAGAGAAGAGAAGAGAAGAGAAGAGAAGAGAAGAGAAGAGAAGAGAGAAAAAAATTTTAGGAGACTATTTTTCAGAGAAGAAGATCATATTTGGTTTACTACAAATACTGCCTTTTAGAAAGGTTTTTTAAATGGTCAGGGACAGAAACAGATAACCACTGAAGGAGAGATGATAACAGGAAGCTAATTATAAAAACTAGAAATAGCTGTGCTGTAAACATATCATTATCTTTCATTGTCATTTTTTCATCCTTTGGCATTTAATATCTTGCATTAATTACAAATTGCATGTAATGGATTTGAGAATCTCTCATATTGAAAAATGAAACTCTGCACCTAGCTTGATTACAACTTTATCTATGTAATCCAATAATAAAACAAAGTCCTTCCTTTTCAGCTCTTGAAATTATACTGTTTCCACCCAAGAAAATAGTTGCAGGGGACTTTTTTACTTCAAGCTAATGAATTTTTCTAAACTGACCATTTCATATACCTTTCGGGGGCAGGCCAGAAGTAGAAGTGATATATGATGCTCTGGACAAATCAGATCTAACACTGAGATTTGCTCTTCTCCCTTTAAATCATAGTTCCTGTGGCTTCCCCAGGCTCCACCTGCATAAAGTAATGCTACAGCTGCTTGTTCATAGGGGACAGATTTTGAAAGCATCTCTAGTGCAAGTTGAAAACTTGCTTAAACTAGTCAACTTAGTGTCCTGTGTAGCAAGGGTAAACCATGGTACATCCTAGTATATTAACTAAAAATAGGAATTTTAATGAATTTAACTAATTTTGAACAATTTAAAGTCAGAGGCATACACTTTTATATCAACTCTCAAGATGTCCTCCTTAGATGACACTGGAGACTGCAGGGCACTTGACTGTAAAGCTGGGAGGTGAGGCTGCTGCTGTTCCTATCCTCTCTACTGTGAAGCAGTCACTTCATATTAGACATGCAGTTGATAAAATTCTCTTTTTTATTGTCATCTTAATCCATGCAAAACTCTCAATTTATGCCTGAGCTTTTCAGATAGTTCACAGTGTGAGTAATGAAGTTCCTTCTGGCACTGTGGGCATATGCAAGTGTGCCTGTAATTTCACACCACTCTTTCTCTCCTGCAGCCATCCATATTGTTGCCCACTCCATCAACATCGAGCGGTATCATTCCAGCCAGTCAAAAGAAGCTGGCGAGTTACGGAATAAACTTTCTGGTCTTGGCAAGAGCCCAAATGAAAGCTACTTGAACCCAATCAGGACCTATGAAACAGTAAGATGTCACTTTTTAGGTTTCCTCATCTAAAAAGTTTTCCTCTGTGGATTCTATTGCCGGTAAAACTGTATTTCAAAGCCTTTTAACCAGAGCGAGAAGGTGCTGCCAAAGGTTAACCTCAATTTCAGCTGAAAACACTTACTCAGAGCTGCAATTTTCAGGTTACTAAGCTCAAAGAAATGTCTATAGTATTTTAATTAGTTTGTCAGGAGACAGCTGGTGGGGGGAGGATAAGGAGTGTTGTGAAGAGTAGGCAATTAAATAAACCTGCAAAGAATTTTAAAAAACCTAAGAACTAAACTATCAATACATGGAACAAGTGAAACTTCTTTTTAGAAAGGAAAATAACCAAACAGCAATAGCACATCACAATATTGCTTCTGCATTTGCTATTTTTCTCTCCCCATGGTGGTGCAGCACCTTCCTGATCTGGGAGCTGATCCTGCCTCATTACATGTCAACTGTGGCTGCTCAGGGAAGAGCACCTTCAAAACCATCCAGGGCATTGCTGCACACAGGAGGCAGTGCAGGGGGAATCTAGAGCTGCTGCGTGCTCTTCAGAGACTAGCAGAGATACAAGATCCTCAACCCATAAGTGGTTCTGCTTGTTTTGGGGAAAAAAGTGACTGTGCCCCTGTCCACCCTCTTGGATAAGCCACAACAGCATTATAAGCTCTCCCTTGTAATACTCATGGCATAAAGAAAAGCTGAGCATTCAGAGAAGGCATGTAAACCATGCACAAGTTAATCAGCTTTTTTTCCCATATTCCATTGTAGCAAACATTGCATTTATGCTAGATGTTTCCTTGTGTATCCTGTTTCATAGTTACACATTCCAGGGCTGAAATGGCCTTGGTGAGACTCCTATGCACATTGTTCTGCTCTTTAGAAAATGCCCACACAGTCAGCATGGAATAAGGACTGCCTGAACACCATGGATTGGTGCTCTTTGGAACAGTGATGTGCTCTTTGGAACAGTGATGTGCTCCACTGAAACAAGAACCCAAGTGAGAGGATGGCTGGAGAACCATTGATAGTATTCAACAGTGCTTTTAAGCTGCAAGGCTTATCCTGCTTTTTCTTCCTTCCTTTCCAGTTTAGATAGCATGGGGTTTTCATCTTTCAAAATAAACAAGAAAACAATTTCAAATTTGAAGAAAATCAAGCAAATCGATGCAGTCAGTGGTATGAATGCAAAAGTCTTCATGCTAGTGTTGACAAAGCAGTCAGGTTCATCAGAGCAGGACAGCAAGCCAAGGGCTCAGCTTCCCAGTCCTTCAGTACACCCAGTGGCCACTTCCATTGCATGGCCATGAGGTGATCCCCAGGAGCAGAACAAAGCTCCCAGCTCTGAACAGGAACTTACCATCTTTCAGCAAGCATTTTTTTTCTCCACTAAGCATTTCCATAGTGATATAATTGTGAGGTAGGCCTCTAATTAGCACTAAGATTCTAAATACCCTTGAGGAAGAAGGTTAGGATATTTTGAATTTCTTTCTCAGATTTCTCACAGCAATACACTCCACAATTACCTTTCAATTTGCAGCCTAGATTTTACTCTAACCTCTAATATTTATTTTTCTTTTATCACTCACTTGTGTCTCAGTAGCTAAACTCAGAATTAGTAATGATGGGAAGCAAACAAAAGATTGTTTCTAACTTCAGAGAAGAAAGTTCTGAGATCAAAATTCAGGATTTCTTTTCAGTGTTATCCTACTGCCATTGAAGCAATGTATTGTCTTTGACATTTTGCCTTTTTTCTCAATATCCAAACTAGCCACTGTAGTGGAAATGTTCAAAATATCACCTAGATCAATCCTGTTAATATGTAATGAGATCTGAACATGCTCTTCACAGGTACCCATTTGAAAATGTACTGTGTGCTGTCAAGTGTGAGCATTTGAAAGGACGATTTTACTGTAAAAAGTGATTGTAAAAATGGCATTGCGGAATTTTATCACCTCTAGGATTTCCATATCAAATGAGTGCACTTTACAAATACAATAGAGGGTTGTTTTTTATCTCCTAGTGTATTAAGGTGTAGAACCAAATCAGGATCCAGAAGACATGCTGAGCTGCTTCATTCCTGTGTATCAGCACTGGGAAGACAGATAGAGATTCTTTGTAGGACAAATGGGGACTTCATTTACACTCTGATGGCATATTTAGCTTGATTCTCATCTTGTGTGTTAGATTTTTACTGCTGTTCTTCATGATTTGCACTTTATAACTGCAATCAACATCTGACAGTTGTGTTCAAAATATGTCTTCACTCTCACTTCAGTTTATTTTGGTGGGTTTAGACAGATATACCAGACCTGTGCTGACAGCATATTAATATTTCTTCATTGACAAGTATAAAACTGTTAATTTAAATATGTATTTTAAAAAATAAACCCAAGTGTTATGCAGTGTATCTTCAAATAAATGTAAGGAACAGGTAAACAAGATATATTTTTTAGGTAAATGAGAGTATGCCATCTTTTTGTACCATTTCAGGCCTTCTACAGCTCCACAAACTTTGAAGTAAAGTAAGCACAAAAGAGTTCCACACTTTTACAGTTGCAGGTGCATAGCACCTCACATTATCACTTCACAAAAATAAGCTGGTTTCTAGTGCTGTTGTCTTTATTAGACTTCTAGGTTTAATCTCCTCATTTCTCTGATCATTTTTCTTTATTTGTGGCACATTTTCATTATGTGTGCAAGTAAGTAAAATTGATCAAAGTACAAATGAGACTGTCTAATTTCTTTCTTTCAATCCCTGAAACAAGTAAATGGCAGCAAATGTTTAAATATCTGTTTGGAATAAGCCTGAGTAGAAACAGAGCAGAGGGATGTCTTTCAATGCCGTTCTGTGGTGAAATGAAGGATTGCCTTGCCTCCATGTCTTGTTCTGGTTTTGTTCCTATGCTGAAGATTTTGGCTTCAGGTGTAATAGCAGAAACAGTAACAATAATAGAAGTAACAGAAATAGTAAGAAAAATAAGTTATAACAACACTAACTACTAATACTAATACTAACAATGTATTCTTATTCTAGAACACAACAGGACAAGTACTGACCACAATAGCTGGAATAACTGGACTTGTGATAACTGTGGCTTTAATTCTGATCATGACTTCATCCACTGAGCTCATCAGAAGGTCATGCTATGAGGTTTTCTGGTACACCCACCACCTCTTTGTGGTTTTCTTCATTGGTTTAATAGTCCATGGTATGGGGTAAGTGTTTGTGTAAACTAATGGGGTATATGTATACAGTTTGAGATGAAACACCATCCAAATCTACAATCCCATGCTTTTCTACAAACAAACTGTTGGGATCTTTGGGGAGTTTGCAAAATGAAAACATTCTGAAATTAAAATACATCACTCTTCTGAGGAATTAAAGCAACCTTCAGTTTATTCAGCCACTCTTCTACCACCTTACAACCCGTACCTTATCAATGAATGAACTTTCATACTTGGAAACTGGGGACATTACAGATCAGGAATCAAAACTTTGTGGGTTCAAATTAGTAAGGGATGGACCTTATGCTCATAGCTCTTGTAAGGCATTTTTCAAGAGACCTTGTAGAAGCTTGAGAAGCTTTCAGCATGTCATCTACCCTATGGTAGGTGTCTCTGTGGCCATTCTCCTCTGCCTCCATAAATGTAAAGTGATTTTGACCTTTCTCTGCAAGGACCAGAACCCCAAATTTCCTCACCATACAGACATACTGTGTAGTAGTGCTAGGTACTATACTACAAATCAGGTTTAAAGCACTACAGTAACAAACAAGTCAGGCTTATGATTAGCCCAACCAGAGATAGACAGAGATGACTGCCTGGTTGCTGTTTCTCTCCCTGCTCCTTAGCACAAAAGAAAGGTCTGTCATCTTAGTAGAGGACTCTGGTTCTTACAGTGAGGGACAGCAGATGCATGGGACCTTCCCTGAGAACCTCAGGGACTGATAAATCCTCTGTCAATGCAGAGTGAGAGCAGCAAGGTGCTTAAAGCTGAAAACATTTTCATCTTCTGTTTCCAGCTCCACTGCAATCATCTTCTTCTCCCTTGTGTGCTATCCTCCACTTCCTTTTCTCATTATGCATGATAGCATTCATGTTAATCTACATTCACATTTTCATTCAGGGAGTGCAGTTTTGAGGTAAATCTCACGCTCTTCCTCACGCCCTGGACTTGGCTCATACCATGGTACAGTCCCTGGCTGCACAACCCAGTGTTTGGGGTGGAAATACAGTGACAGAAACACATTGCTGTGTTCCAAGAGCTAACAAGTGATCCATTCACATGACCAAGCCAGACCTGGTCCTAAGCCATAGGTAGCCCTCAATAATGTCCTGTGAAGGGCCCTCAACAAAGATTGCTTTGCTCCATGGATCTTTTCCTGCTGGCTAGCTTGTGTGCACATGGCCACAAGCTGTAGTTAAGAATTTTGGATCCAAGGGCAGTCATTTGGTGTTTACAGGATCACAGAATGGTTTGTGTTGGAAAGAACATTAATGACCATCTAGTTCCAGCCCCCCTGCCATGGGAAAGGACACCTCCCACTAGACCAGGTTGCTAAAACCCCTACCAGCCTGTCCTTGTGATCATAATACACTTTTTATGTCTATTTCATAAAATATTCAGATGCTACTGCCCACCACTAAAGTATGTACAGACCAGGATTCTTTGATAGAGTGGAACTTCCTAGCCCATGGCAGCATGTGCCTGTTCTCTGGATGTACATGGATGCTTGGGAACAGGCCAGGGCAATGTTTTGTTGTGTGTTACTTTCCCCACCTCTTCCCTTGTGGTTTGAGAGTTGCCACATCCAGTTTGGCTTTAAGTGTTCCTGAAGTTGGCCCAATTAATTAGTCCCATTTTACAGACACAGAGGTGCAAGCAAACACTATATACTTTATCCTGGACTGATTAAAATGCCCCCCTCTCTCTCTGGCAAAACTTTTAGAATCTAATTTCAAAAAACTCTAATGAACCCTCTGATACCTTCAGCTTTGTAAGCTCCCTCTGTCTAGCCAGCTGACCAGCACTACTCAGCCAGAAATTGCTCCAGAACTGGGGCACTGGCAGAAGAGCCCTGTCAATACCATTCAATGAGCATTTTGCTTGCTCCAGGCTGGGAGAGCACTGCAACAGAGCTTCCTCCTGCCCCAGAACAACCCCTGCTAATGAAAAAAGAGTCAAACCCCAAGGTTTCATTCCCCTTCCACTTCTTCCTCCTTCCCAGGTGGCTGCACAAACCTCACTCAAAACTAACTCCTTTTCTTTCTGTCTGAACAAGCATCAGAGGCAAACTAAATGTGAAAGGGAAAATTCAGAGAAACAATATGAAACAAACAGGATTTCCCCATAAAAATCTTCCTTCTCTGCCCATAATCAACATCAGGTGAAACATATTTAAACTAAACAGTCAAGATTGATATATTTTTAAAAATTCACATCCTTAACATTCTCAGAAGTAAGCAAGCTAGAATTTAGTATATTTAGAGATTATACATCTAATTACACTCCTCCAACTTTATTCATAGCTTTTAAAAATACATTTAGAAAGCAGTAAAGAGAAGGTCCGTCACTATTAAATTTTATCACTTTACTAAACACTCCCAGATGCTCAAATACAAAGGAGGTCAAAGAGCCTACTGCAAAGAACTTGGAAATCAAATTTTGCCACATATAGTAAAATGCATGTTTTCTATGCAAGGGCTCTCTCCATTTCAACTGCGCTGATGGACACCAATACTACAGCACACTTCTTGCCTTTGGTCAAAAATTCACTGCAAACTAAAGGAAAGATAATTTGAACATGAGAGCAGAACAGGTTTGAAATGAAATGGCCAATTCTCAAACTTTCATTTATCTCAGAACTGGCATTTGATTATGACTGCAAAACCTAGAGGAACACAGAAACCTTGGAAAGAAACATATCATTGATGAACTTTTTTGTTTTAAGTCAGCTTGTCCGAGGTCAGACACCCCAGAGTCTGCTGCTTCACAATGTCACCTACTGTAAAGATCACTACTGGGAATGGGAGAACGCCACTCAGTGCCCTTTGCCAGAGTTCTCTGGCAACAAACCTGTGGTAAGAGTGATGCTTGTCTTCTGCTTTTAACACATTGTCCCTTCTTGGGAGGCCAAATGTCTTAGGGAGCGGGGGCTGGAGTGAGTATGCCAGTGACTGGCACTTAGTGTCATGTTTAGAGAGCAGCTTCACATCCCTGCTCCAGGATCTCTCCCTGTGCATTAAGATAGTGCTCCCAAACTCCTCTGTAATCAGTGCAGGTGAGGAGTTTTGTATACTTGAATTTTGGTGTCATTAACAGCAATTTTTATTTCTGGAAGATCCTTTAGTTAGAAAACACTAACTAACACTCTCTTTGAAGGTTATGAATATCAAAATTGTACTCTCTCTGATCTGTTGCATAATTTTTTTTTAATAATTCAGTATCACCAATATCACACCACCTTGATGTGCTCACTGCACAAAGAGATCCTCCAAGTGAAAACCTTATAAGGGTAGAGATACAGAAAATACAATAGACCTGTAAAGCTAGGGATGCAAATTAATATTATTATTTTTCTTTTAACTAACAGTACTTTAGTATGGGTAGTTTAAATACCAAGGGAGAATAAGGTGCAGAGAAAATCATGTCCTTGCTTTGGGCCACACGCTTCATACTGTCCAGTCTTGATGTCTTAAGTTAGGTAAAAAGGAGAGAATTTGAAACAATGAATTATGAAAGGGAAAGGCAAAAGGCAGGAAAAATGTCCCACGGAAGGGTGATTTTGCTAGAACAAGATTGCAAATCCACAGGGGGTAATTAAGTAGCAGACTTGTACAGTATGTCAGATGTCTTGCATACAAACAAAATCATTTAACATTTTCAGCTCAAGATTTAGGTTGCTCATATGCAAGTTTCTGTTGTTTCTTCCAAAAAGAAAAAAGCATACCAAAGGAAATCCTAAAGGAGAAAAATTAGCATTCAATGTCTGGTAGCTCTTTTAATGGCTGACATAGATTTTTCTTAAGCTAAACTATTGTTAGCCACTATCCAACCTGCATATTAATGAGAAAATGAATGCCTCTCTAAAAATTTCAGCTACAATGTCACCATAAAAATCAATACATGGCTACGCACCATGAATACAGACACAAGCTTGCTTCCACCAGCATGTCTTGACATTCATTATCATAAAACTAACCGGAAAGAACTTCCACTTCTCTGTGTTAAACCTATTTTGTCACACTTTCCTGCATACCCAGGGCCATACTTGCAAAGTCACATTACTTTAAATGAATTGTGATAATACCATATGGCATATAGATCATGTATATGAACAGTGCCTTGCTGGATGTCTAATGCGCTATGGTGTGATACCTGCTAGACACCACAGACAAACAGCACAGATTCACCCAGAGGCTAAAAAGCCATGGAGAGGTTTGTGCAGTGCTTGCAGGGGCTGGTGCAGGTGGGACAGCCTTGGAGCAGGGAGGGGACAGCCTTGTGCTTGGCTGGGACACTGTGAAGTGACCAGAGGGCACTAGCCCCCACAACAGAGCCCTCTCTCAGTCCCATCACACCTGCTCCCCTGCTCCATATTTCAGCAGGTAGGAAGCAGCCCAGTCTGGCTTCTGCTGAGGATGATGGAGCACCTCCCTTGCACCCGAGGCGTCCGGACTTTTGTCCTCACAGCCTCACCTGGGCCATCACTGCCCCATCTCAGTTCATTCTCATTACAGGGGGAAACACTGCTGGGGCAAGAATACTGATGCCCTGATTAGCCAGCCAGGAGCCATGTAGCTTAGGAGCCCGTGGTGGACGCCCTGTTGTCCCAACCCAGCCAAGAGACATTTTGGATTGAATGCTCCGTTGCACTGGAGTGATGGCACATTTAAAATCCCAGCTGAGCTCTCACCCAGGGTAGCCTGCAACCTTATCATTCCTGTCACATGCTTTTATTTACAGGTAGCACAAATGGAAGGGAGGAAAAACAGATCTCATCATTATTGTGCCTTGATATATGCAAATGTATTCAAGACATGAGATTACCCACTGCGCAGAGACACCTGTAGTATTTAGGGACAACGGATGTGTTGAGTTTCTGCTTTAGCTGAGAATCTTCTGGCTTATGCTAGTTTCTTCCCATTATTAAATCCTGATTTTTTTTTTTTAATTTAATTTTCAAGAATTAACCTTGGGAAATTGCCATTCCTCCTCTTAGCACTTTCTAAGGAAGTCACATAATTTTATGGCTTGCTTCTCATAAAAGATACTTTATAACCCTCGCTACCCAGCTTGTGGAGCAAAGTCAATGTTTCAGCAAGTAAAGTTACTCTTTGGCAATTTTAAAAGCCACATGATTGTGGAGTATTCAGTTTGCTAGAATAAGCAGTGTAATTAACGAAAGTGGAAATAAAACAGTGTCTCTTCCTGGGGAAAAAAAACACACTCTTTTTAAATCATGAAGATTCAATTATATCTAATTATCTTAGCTATCAGTGCAACTCAGTGAAATGATCAGCTCGTATACTTGAATAGCCAAGTATCTCTGATTGTTACAGATCAGTACATAGGATTAGCAAGTACAAGCGCAGCAATCATCTGCTATACTTAAAAGTATGACCAACTCAGTATCCCAGATCAAAAAAATCCCCATTTATTGATAAAGAGTTGACTAATGGATTAAGTGGAAATGTTTCCCATTTCTCTAATTGAATATTCGAGACTTAATGTTTTCTCATGCACCATCAGAAAACTCACAGCTGACAATAACAGCTACTCCTATCTGCCTGCTTTGAAATACTTTAGACTTTGGGCAAAAAAAATAAAGGTAAGTCTATGGGTAATATTGTATAACTGTATGCATCTATACAGCTTCAGGTCCAATGACAACTATATGTAACAACACCTAAATAGATTAATCCTTTACCTTTTAATAGGAAAACATTTTAAGGGACTCTTCTTGGCCAGAGTACAGATAGATATTAGCACTGCTTTTGGACTGTGTTTGTGAGGGAGTCCCATATGTCTATTCCACAAGAAAGCCAGAACAGCTACAGCAGCAACGCAAATACTCTCTTGAGAAAGATAAACCAAAAATCACAGAAAATCAAGTAATTTCATTTTAGGCTACCTGCTGATTTAAACCAGAAAAGCAAAGTAATTTTGTAGACATTCAAATAAACATTGCTTTTTAATATGGAATTTTCTACAGGCTTGGAAGTGGGTTTTAAGTCCTATGGTGTTGTACATCTGTGAAAGAATTGTTAGGTTTTGGAGATTTCGACAGGAAGTCATAATTACTAAGGTATGTAACATAGCTCGCATATCTGCAAAAAAACCCCATTATGTCAATTGTTTTTTATTGTTTTTAACCTCTCTATATTAGGGACCTCATTTTTCACTCCTAGCTTCAGCAACTTTTCAATCATTACCATGTTTTCAGCCAAGTATTGATTTTACATTTTGCATTTATTCCAATAGCAAATCCATAAGAATATTCCATATGGGACCAAACTTGATTAATGAATACCGGACTTCACACCACCATAACACAAACATCTGTTTGTGGTCTCCCTTTTAATGAACTAAAATCGTGTTCCACTGCAGTTAAGGCCAGAGACTACCTTGACTTCAGTAGCAGCACACAGTTTTTACTATAAAATCTGTAGTCTTCCAAGGAGATGAAGGGTTATATGATCAGTTAGCATATACAGTCAAAGCTCCACTAATACCACTGTAACAATTTCCCCCAGCTATGTGCCAAGGGACTATTTAAATCACACCAGAATAGACTGAGGATGTTGCTACTGAAGCAAATGAGTCCACGTGTGTCATGCCAGGGATCAGGAACAGGTGTATCTTGTGTGAGGGGAACAGGATGTTGGATAAGTCCTGCTGCTGATTTCACAGAGTGGCTGTGATCTGAGAATCTCAATATATTATGGGTGACATACAAAACTGCTGTTTAACTGAGATTACCTCTTTATAAAAGTGTATTAGAATTGAGCTCACTGTGCTTTTTTCTTTGTAATCCCACAGAGTTAACAGTGTTACATGAGAGCAAAACTAGGAATTAAGGAATTGTTCTAATTATATTAGAATTATATTTTGCACAGGTTATACCAAGAAAATTGACAAATTGTTGAATTGTTACAGCCTTTTCTCTGTGTCTTGCACTCAGAAGCCAAGCTGTCCTACAATACATACTTTACATGCTCTGTACATGTACGATATATATAACACTGTACATGCTCTCAAGCCATTGGGCAACAAGACTGCAACACGCAGGTTAGGATATCTGTGACCTAATGAAAACAAACATTAACCCTTCTGAATGAAAATAAAATTTATCCCTTTATCATTCTTTAGGTGGTGACACATTCCTCTGGAGTCCTTGAGATCCACATGAAGAAACATGGCTTTAAAATGGGAGCTGGCCAGTATATATTCCTACAGTGCCCTTCAGTCTCACAGCTGGAGTGGCACCCTTTCACCCTCACCTCAGCTCCCGAGGAGGATTACTTCAGCGTCCACATACGGCTCGTTGGGGACTGGACTGCAGCCCTCTTCAAGGCCTTTGGAGCAGAGGAAAAAGCTCTGAAGGAATTGTGGATGTTACCAAGGTTTGAATAAGAGACTATATATTTTAAAATGTTATTTCTACATTTTAAAATAAATGCTAACATTTTACCTTTAATTCATTTTGCATATGTTTTTTATGATACATTATTAGATTGTAGTTCTGGATTCATAAATTCAACATTATGCTAAAAAACACCACAAACTACTAGGCATGAACTAGGGCCAGAAGCTACCAAGAGGAGGTGATGACTAATCCAAGACTTAAAGTCCATACCAATATCTTTATCTCTGTTGCTTCCATCTGGATCTCTAACACCTATATCTACACCTAAATATATCTATTTTGGAAGACAGTTGTTTAATAAATGACATTGGAAGATATCTGCTAGATTTGTGCCTCTATGCTTATGGTACTCATCACTTAATATCCAAAAATTCTAGTTTTTCCCTTTCAGTTACTTAGAGTCCCTGAAACATCTGCCTAAACCTTACTTCTTTCTCCTTTGACCTTGTCTCTATTTTCCAAACCCTGCTCCACTTTATAAAGATTATTTGTGTTCAAATTATGTATTTTTGGCATCTTAATACAAGCAGAAAGTTGATTCTCTGTTGTTCCAAGTCAGGCAGGGATCCTCTGAAGTCAAAGGAACCATCCTGACTTACTCCAGCCAAGGATCTGGCTCTGTACTGAATGGATTCAAACCACGTAGCTCTGCTTCTGCACTGCTTGCAGGAATAGGGGAGATTTTCAGCAAAGAAGAGCCCAGCATAGGATCATTTAAATTCTAGTGGAGTATGTAGGGCCTGGGACTGCAGGGACTGATTTCTCCCTGGAAAGCTCATAGACACCACTGAGCTGCAGGGTTTTATTAGAGGTTGGGTGCAGACAGGAAAATCCGGTCCAGTCCTTGCATTGTATCAGTTAATAAGAATTAGAAATGAAATCAGTGCCTTTGTTAAAGTCAAATGGAATGAGAAGTATGCCATTTCAGCAGAACTGGAGCAAAAATTGTTCAAGGTGATTGACAGCAAGTGTAAAAAATGAGGAAGAGAAAAAAAGTTATCAGATATTGCTTGCCACAATGCAGGGTTGAAATTAACAGTACTGTCATATATAAACACTCCTCTTTTTAATCTCATTAGGGTGCCTAATGACATCCTTCAGTTTCTTTCTTGCAATATACTAAGAAGAATATTTCAATAGTTAAACTAGCAATAAAGCAAAAAACAGGTCTTTTTCACAGTTTCAATATCTAAAGTTATACACCAAACTGGTGACTATATTAAAAAAGTAACATATAGCAAAGACTGTGCAGAAGACAGAAGACATAGCAACTGAATAATAAGGTAGGGTTAAGAATAAAATGTGTGCTTTTTAATTTCTTAAAGAGGATTAAAATAAATGTTCATACATATATATAGGTGGCAAAGAGAGTTGTGATTTCTGACAAATTTGGGAGCTAAAGCCATGGAATAGACTATTAATGTGAAAATAATTAAGTTCCATGTTATGTCTCTTCAGGATTTTGGCTGACTTAATTGCTGGTTTAATACACTGCCCCAAAATCTAACTGCTCTCACAGTCAGGAGTACTACACAATCATCATGGTGATCAGCAAATGCTTAAATTCTAAAAATAATCACAGAATCTGTTAATAATACTTCTTCAAAACTAAATATTTCTCCTGCCTTCCCCATGAATCTAATTTCTTTTCTAGTGAAATGGATAGGAAGAATATGGACAATCTAAACCACAGTAAGAAAGTCGATAGCCCTATTTTATACATCTCTTTGGCAAATGCAAATATAATTTTTTTTGGCACTTTGTTTACAATCTTCCTACCTTTGTCCACTCTGTCTAGATGAAATGAATGAGTTGCATAGCTCAGTTTCTCCTTCTCCTCTTTCTCCTCCCTGCTTCTCTGAGGCTTTGTGTTTGGCTCAGCTGTGTATCTGTGGCTGAGTAAAGCATTCAAACCAATGATGGGATCTCTGTCACCTGAGGATTTAGGAGCAGACTGACAAGACAAATCTCTTCAAGGGATGATTCAGAAATAATTGAACCTGTCTTATAGCACAGCAACAGACCAGAGAATCCTTGAAATTTCTTCCAGATCAATTTTTTCTCAATCTGCTGACAACAATGAGAATTGCTTCCAGCCTCACATTGAACTACATAGAAGGCTTATCTGAAAGCTGTTCTTAGGCACTATAGTTATATACCATAAATTAACCATATTTTGCAGGAATTTTTGAGTGCTCAAAAAATACTGGGTTGGGCAATAATCTAAATAATTGCACATATTTAAAAAAAACCTAATTCCTTATGTCTAGGGTCAGATTTCTAGCAATTATGCCAGAGTAGCTGTTTTGTTTGCTACTGCACTTGCAGGGCATTTTAAATATTGAAATAAAATGGTGAATGTTTGTTAGGACTTTTAAAAAAGTAACAATAAGGTTTGAGATACCCTTGTGTCCCCATATTTGTGCGTAGCATTGCTTGGGGATCCCCCTTTCTCTTCTTGTCAAGACACTTCATTTTAATTATGTGTGCCTATTTGTACTATTTAAGGATAAATTTTAACGATGATTCATGCAGTAAAGAGCACAAAACAGCAGAAAATCTAAAAGGAAGAAAAAGCCTTTTTTTTCCATAAGGAGTGAGTGTTGGTGAAACCATCTTCCAAGCATGTATGTTGTATAAAGACAGGGCTGGAAAGAGCACTCCAAAGTACTGTGTGTATTTACATTTCATGTAGCTAAAGGAATTAATCTGATTATTCAACAATCTTTTTCATCTCAAATTTTGACCAAAATTAATTTCTTGGCATCAGCAACACTGATTACAGGAGGCAGTAATATCAACAAGCATGTCTCCTTACACATTTTTGCCTTTACATCAGATACTAAGTACAGTATTATGCCAAATATATATTCCTGAAATACTGCTTTTTCAGAAAGAGCTGAGAAAATAGTAGTTCCCTTGCATATGATGACCCTTTTTTTCCTTCTCCTTTATTACTTTAACTCAAATACAGAACTTCTAAAAATGATTAATATAATCTGTTCCTCTTTACTTTGATATGTACAATATAACAAATAAAGCTCTAAAACAGGATGCTTTTCAGTAATTCATAATTAAATATGCAAATTCCACAGCTAAATTTGGACATGCAATTATATGACTAATCACATTTCAGAAAGCCAGAAAATTGCAATTGCATGCTTAAATAGATGGCCAGGCCCCAAATC
Organism: Agelaius tricolor; assembly: GCF_023055355.1. Taxonomy (NCBI): domain Eukaryota; kingdom Metazoa; phylum Chordata; class Aves; order Passeriformes; family Icteridae; genus Agelaius; species Agelaius tricolor. Next base: position 55,070,073 of record NW_027269261.1, read on the forward strand.
CACATGGGTGCTCTTGTTCTCTCATTTCAGAGAAGACAGTTGCTTTGCTATTAAATAGCACTCACTGAAAATTAAATGTATTTGTATGGGCAATTTATGTGCTGCCTTAGACATGTATTTTCTCTTTTATTTTAACAGAAATTCAGTTTTGACAATGTGTAGCCCAACAAATGTTAACCTTTCTGTCACTTTATGTGTTGTTGACTCCTGACTGAATGTTTTTTTGCTGTAGACTGGCTGTGGATGGACCATATGGATCTGCAACCACAGACATCTTCCACTACCAAGTCAGTGTGTGTATTGCAGCAGGAATTGGAGTCACACCATTTGCCTCTATTTTAAAATCCATTTGGTACAAATGCTGCAACCCTAACACAGTACTGGCACTGCAGAAGGTAGGTGGAAAAGTTTACTGCTTCATTAAAAAGTTCCACAAGTGAGCCTACTTAGCCAGGGGAGAGAGGCAATTCAAAGCTAGAGTCTCATTTGAGTGCTTTGACTCGCTCTGAGAAGCAGGCACTCCCTTTCCAGTTGCCTTAGGAACTGCTGTGGGGTGAAGTCAGTGTCATTCTCCAAGAAAGAAGGTAGCCCAAGCTGCAATGTTTTTAGTAAAATTTGAAGGATCAGATTTTCAATAGCAACTGGAGATAACTGTGGAATGTCTTTCACAGCTAGAGAGATAATTAGGGAGCTACAAGAGAAACTTAGCCTCTTTCTTATGAAAAATAAATCCTGCAATGTCATCTCAATCAGAAGTGAAGGGCAGCACTTGCTCTTTGCCCAGGTGCAAGTTTCAGGAGGGTCCTTCAGCAGCATGTCCTGGTCCAGAAGGCTGCATTCAGCAACCATTTGCTGCTTTTCTCACATTCTCACAGTTGGGATATTAACCAGCACAGAAGGAATATAAAAGGCATTTAAGCTCTGGATGAGATGCATATATCAAGATGCATATTACTCCCTCGCAGCACTTTAATTATTTTGTTGAAAAAATATGTTCAGATCTATAAGGTAAAGATGGCACCAAATTAATTAACATACTCTTAATTTTCTAACCTGTTACATACCTTCTGCTAATGGCATGTGAGGCAGCACTGGGGACTATAGGTGAAGAAGAGATAAAAGGTGAAGTGGGGTGAGGGCAAGAAGGTAGCACAGAAAAAAATCAGCATTAAACATTCTCTTCCGTATCCATCATGGCAAGTGGTAGCTTGTGGACCTTACAGCTTTTAGGCCATTTTCCAGTTTAAAAGCTGAATCAGGAACTTTCAACATTTCACATTTAAGGACAAACATTGAAATTGCATTGGAAGGGACAGATCTCTGAAAGGGTCAATACATATGGAGCTGATTGCAGGACCAGGGGGCTGATCTTTTTAAGTGAAAGAGTGTTAAAACTGGCATCTTAATGACGAGCTGCCACTGAAAAAGAATCTGGGATTTTAGTAACTGAAGAGTTGAGGACAGGTTCAAATTGCCAGGGGGGATCTTTGAGGCAGAAAAAGCACTGAGAAGGGAGGGAAATAAAAATGGAAATACATGCCATTTGAGAAAACAAGTGTATTTGCAAGCACTACAATTGTACCAGGATGATCTTTTTCACTGGAAGGAGAGCTACTCATATGCATACAAACTTTTTATATGTAGATTATGTATATTCTACATGTATACAAGTAAAAGTGTTGTTGTTGTTATTATTGTCATTGTTGCTATCTTAAGGGGAAAAGAACAGAATTTAACTACGCATCAATAGAATATTTGAGGGTGTTCATTCATAGAGAGAATTAGGGAGAATTTCGGCTAAGTGTGCCTGCAAAGATAAATGCATCGTGCATTCTGCCATACCTTTCTGCAATAGAATTTTTTTTCCCATATTTTTCTATAGTTTTTCTGAATTCCTGTGAAATACAAAATTATTAGGATTTCTACTTGTCTTTTCTTTATATCTTGGCTTCCTTACTGGTGCAGTGGGAATAGCGATGTTTATTTTTCACAGGTGTTATGAGGCTAAATTTCATCAGTGCTGGTAAAATATTTTGAAAGTGTGGATGAAAGGTCATGGGGAAGTTCACAGCATTACTTAAAAAAATTTAGCAGTCATCTCAGTGAGAGCGATTAATCTCAGGGTAGCTCCACTTTTTTTTTCCATTGGTTAAAAGCTTCCACTTGTAGTATAATTACAAATAATTTAATCTTCCTCAAAGTATTCAGCACTCTCTTTTTGCCATGATGAGTACCATAGAAATGTCTATTAAGGAAATAAATAAGAGGTTTTTCTTTTTTTTAACAATTTCGTTTTGATTTGAGTACAGCTATCATTACAGTTATTGAACTAATATTTCTTAGTGTTGCCCACATATGGTTGAGATATAAATACTCATAGTTTCCATAATGTCTGCAGCTGTATAATTTAAAAAACCGAACAAATCAAAAGGAGTATACATTTATCTAATTGATTCCTCACAATTAAAAAGCCTTAGAGCCCTCATTTCCCCATCATTTTTTGTATGTACTACCAGGCATGGCTGGAAAGTTTCTACTGGCTCTAGTTATGCATAATACGATTTTTTTTTTTCACATTAGTGGTTTCATTTTTCAGATCAATTGCTACTGAAATTGATAAAATTGTACTGATCCATCAGATTCTAGTGTTAGCAAACATCCACTTTCTCTTCCCTACAAAAGACATAAGAAGGGTCCTACTGAGTAGCACCAAATATCCATCTAGCCCCATATCCTGTCTCCAATGGTGGCTCTTCATGAACACCTAGAGAAAAGTATACAGACCAGAAAAATCAGATGGTGATTGGTTTTACAGGACACTTCCTCACCATTGAGTGACTTGTAGCTCAGTAACCCCTTGATACAAAAGCTGTACTTCTGTCTTTAATTTCCCTTTGTGGCTTTTTCTTCCATGGAGTAGTCTAATTGTTTTTTGAATCCATGTATACCTTAAACAACCATAGCATGTTGTGGCAGTTCAGCTACAAGGAAAGGAAAACACAATCAGCCTCTTCCATTTGCTTTGGGACTGACTTCCACGCCTGAGGTAAATATCTGCCCCAGTCTCCTGCATAAAAATCTTGTCTTAAAGACCTAAAAACCTAGGCTCTTTCTTCTGTCAAATGTAACCACCTTTCTGATCTTTTTTGATAACAGTTTAAGCTTTTTGCCTCAAATTTAGGAATATGATGTTGAACCTTGTTATGCGTTTATGGGAAAGGCCATTTGCTGCCACCCTAAGTCAGTGCCTCCTGTAGGCTGCCAAACCCCCCTCCTGCATGACCACTGAGATTTTTTTTGTTGTTGTTTTGTTTGTTTGTTTGTTTGTTTTTGTATGCTACAGCCCACAGCTAATGCAGTATACCCAAGAGCATGAAGGACTGGAGGCTTGCAGGGAGGTGCCCACATGCAGGTGTAGGTTTTTGCAGGGATATTCATGCCTAGGAGAGAGCAGCAAGAGTCAGGGAAGAGGGATGCCCTCCTCTGACACCCATTTAGTGAAAAGCTGGCTTTGCCCAGAGCTGCAGCTCCAACTCTGCCCTCAGGGAGCAGGGAGAAACAGATGAATGCTCTCCAACAGATAATTACTAATGACTTTCCTCATGATGGAAGCTGATTTACAAAGAATGTTCTTTCACCTTACAGGAAAGAGGTAACACAGCTCTTGCTCTTGTCCATTGTACAAAATACAGGATGTGGGAAACTGAAGGATAAATATCCATGAATTGCAAGAGCATTACAGAAATAAGCAACTATTCAAACCCCAGCTTTGATCTGATTAATAGCAATACTGCATCTAACTCAATTTGCAAAAAGAGCACTTGGAAAATTTAAGACAGTTTACTTGGGCAAGCCATCAAGCTGATAAATGCAATTGATGGCAGTAGGGTGGGTGGAGACTAATGAAACATAAATCTAAACCAGATTTTTAAGGGTCCTAAATAATTGCAGTCAGTTAATAGTATGAAGCTTACAAGAAAAAAACAGGATTCAGAATAATCTTTAATTATATAAATGCACTGGAGCTACTTTATTCTTCTGTTTTAATAAGGATTAATTTTTTTGGTGCATTTATTGTATTTTAATTATATATGTAATATGTTGTGCTATGCTATGGGAAGCCAGTGTAAAGAAAGGAAGACTTCTTTGTAAACACCATTTATTTTAACATATTAGACTAGAAGTCCTCTTTGATCTAAGGGAAACTAATTCCTTTTACCCATAGGCCATACTTCTTCACTATCTCTTTTCTTTCTAAGATTATAATCGCAGCCAAAAATATTTCTTCTAACAATTACAGTCTTTCTTCATCACCAAATGCCTGCCACCTCTTAATGTGAAAATCAGAGGCAACGCAATGGGTGCCGCGGGATGAGCTCAAGGAATTTTTGCAGCTTCAGAAAGCTGCATCCTTTCCTCAGAGGAGTGTGCCAGGGGTGGCTTGTTCCAACCAGTGGGACTGGCTGTTCCTGTGACAGCCAGGCCTGCAAACAGCTAAAAGCATTCCTTCGAGATGCATAGTCTGATGTTCTGGAAACCGGCTCCCCAGTTTGAAGACTGTATTGTCTCAACTCATTGGCCAGCTTGCCTTCCTCCTTCCCTGAATGTGCTTATCTCCCAGTCCTGCCCACATGCTCCCAGTTGCTACCCAATGAACATTTCTTTACTCATTTAGAAACACATATCTCCTCTCCACACACATGTACTAAATATACATTTCCATCAAATGCACTGCTGAAAAAAACTTGAGAAATAAGATGATCAAGTAGAATCTGGGGGAAGAAATTTCTCACTACAAATCAACAGCTATGGTGTGATACAGACTGACAGCACTCAGTGGGCTGATTTTCGAGGTGCTGAGTATATAGAACAACTTTAGGACTTAGACAGAAAAAAGCTACATACAGGTTAAGGCTATAAACCTTACCTAGTTTTGGTAATTTAAAATAATGCTGTTGTTGGCCACAAATTTGAAATTCTAGAACATTAGTGGGCTTGCTTTTTCCTCATAACCTATGCCAGGGTAAATCAGCAGCAACCCCCCTCCATAAAGCAATGAGGTCATATTTAAGGCAAAATATTGAAACAGAAGGGGAAAAAGCAAACAGCCAAGATGGTTAGTACTAAAGTTCCACAGACAGTCTTATTCCTGGGCTGTAAAAATACCCTACTTAACCCTGAATGCCTTATCTCTGTTTCTGGGATCATACATCATTTATATTTCTTACATAAACCACAGATGGTCTCTTACAGTACACTCAGATCTAGGAAACATCTCAAATTACTGTTAGTGTCTTTCACCAAATTTCCACTGAAGCATGGTATTACCACATTTTTCTCCCACCACCTTACCAGAAGTCTGACAACCTAATATATTAAATCTTTGGGAAATCTCTTTATAGCTTTCTGGTTTCTTTCTCTGGTTTTTCATTTCAGAAGTGTCCAATACGCATTTTTATCCCATTGATCCTGTGGAAAAGAGTTAATGATTGCCTTGGGAACATACTTCCCAGATCAACTTTGATATTGCAGTACAATAAAAGACAGAGGGGCTGGTGAGCAGAGGAGATGAGTTGGAGAAAGCTAAAGGATTTTTCAACAAAATAAAAATCACAGTCATAATAAAATAAGTTCCAATCATTCAGTTTTTAATAACTTATACATTGTCCTTCCTGCTGTTCCTTTCACATCTGAAACTGTGTATTTTTAGACTTCCTCCATGTTTGTGAATTTCTTTGGACAAATTTTGAAAATGCACAGCCTGCAGAGGCCCATTTGACATTTGGCACCATCTGGTCAAAATAATGGTAGAGTGTGCGGCAAGAGCTGCAGAATCTGAGTAATAAGAACTGCAATCAGGCTTATCTCGTAATTGTGCTTCACACTGACATCAGGGTAGTGCCTGGACAGACAGCCTGGGAATTTCATACCCTGGGAATGTCTGGGTAGAACAGGAACTCACAGTTGAGTTGTCTCCATTTCTCCATTTCTCCATATCTAGCACAAAAGAGCAAGTAGAGCTTGGCGGTTAGGGGGAAAGTATGTGCCTGAAGACAATAACCTAAAGCACACAGAACGTTGAGTAGCTCAGTTCTTGTGAGAAGCACGATCAATAGATAACCGTGTTCTCTGGCTTGGGAGTGCTTGAAGGCTGTAGATCGAGAATATTACCTAGGAGGTGGGCAAATCCTATAGACTAGGGGAATTCAAAGGTGTACTGGGACATTCCTCATTCACTAGATTGGGTGCTGTGTATAGTAGATAAGTTTCTGGGTCTTTGGGGAACGCTTGCAGCTTGGCCATGGGTAGGAGCATTTGGGCTATATGGTACCTGAAACACGAACGTATCTGGTGGGTGTACGGGCCAAATATCATCCGTTTGCGAGATAATGTTTGGGTTTTTGATGGAGTGGCATGACGTATGATGAGGATTATCCTACATTTCATGGACTGTCTGATGGCACAGAGAGTATGATGCATTGTCATACATACTCTGGAAGAATGAAGAAAACATGCTGGGGGGGAAGGGGGGGCTGTGTTGGCTTCATACAAGGCACTGAGCTGAAACCAGGGGATGGACTGGTCCCAGTCCTCTACACAGCACAGCAATGCTAGAGGAGATTTCCAACTGGGAAATCATGATGGTGTTGAAGACTCGCTAAGGTAATTCCTGATGGGCCTGACTGAGTTTCAGTGCACTGATAAGATCCTGACAAGGGAATTTCATCAGTTCTGAGGCAGTTCCTGCTGCAAAATTTATTAACTTGTACACATACAGGACATTTGCAAATGGTCACCAGAAACCATTCCTGCAGAAGCGGTCATATAGGACAGCCTTCTAGAATTAGCTAATTAGTTAGAAGATGCTTTATATGCAGCTAAGACAACAGATCACAATAGATCATGCACATGCAGGAGTGGTCACAATGATCCCTGGGCCAGCTGGCTATAAAAACTGGGCAGAAAAAGGTTCTTGTGGACTCCCACTGTTCCAGCTGAAGATGCCAGAGGAAGGACTCTTGAAATAGAAACTCATCATCATATGGACAATGACTAACAGTCTTGTTTGAAAGATTTTTTTTTCCTATGCAAGCATTACCTTATGCCAAGATATTAATAAATTAGCTTCTTTCTTTAAAAAAAAATCAAAAAAAACCAAACTCTGCTATATTTTCAATTTACTGCAATAGAGTAGGAAAAATAAGCCATAGGAATGATTAAAGGATGCCTCTCAGTGGCAGTGATCCCAGGAACATTTGGTTTGTCATAGACACAATTATAGGATGACTTGATCTCATCCTCTAATTTCTACCTGTTGAACAAAACTTTGATTACAGGCTCTCCAACCCAATAGACAATAAACAAAAAAGATGAAAGGTGAAACTAGTGAAATCTGGATAAGAGAAATTGTGTCAGTTTTTGATAGAGAGGAGGGTTTCAAACAATAGAAGACCGATCATGGGATAGCAGTTCATTTTACCCCTTTGGCAATTGTAAATTTAGTTTCAGGTTTCCCTAGGAACTGCTCCAAATTAAACATGAAAAACATTTTTGAAAAAGGAATAGGGACTATTTCTCACTATTTCTCACCTGTTTTATACAGGGCATATGACTTGAAGAACATAAGTACCTTTTGGCAACATCAAGAGTTAGCCTATGGCATAAGGTCTTGAGAAACAAGGAATTCCTTGCTTCGATGCTGAATAAAACTGAAATTAAATAATTCCAAAATTTCAAATTATCATCAAATTACTCGCAAGAAATGAAGGGCTAGGTATTACAAGTCAAAGCAGAGATGCACTGGCAGGGCCTTATGGGAAGCTTGCCCATTGCCTACTTTCACTAGCACATTAATATATCCACTTACTGTTAAGATGACAATCAAAATTTTAAAATATCAAAATTATGTTCAATTATGTTTACTATAAGTTTAGTGTGGAGAAGAACCACACACTATATGGTTAATGAGTTGAGCCAGTAATTAGGAAGTTTTATCAAAAGTTTGCTTCTTGTTAAATCCCTTTACTTTCTTTGACAGGTTTATTTTTACTGGATTTGTCGAGACCCATCAGCATTTGAGTGGTTTGCTGATCTTCTGTTCCATTTGGAAACAAAAATGGCTGAAAAATGGAAAAATGATTTTCTAAGCTATCATATATTTCTTACTGGCTGGGATGAAAGTCAGGTAATAATGAAATTGTTACAAGTCAGAGTTAATGTACCTTCCTTTTCCAGTATGGTAACATATGGAACAGGAACAGCTGAATAAATGATGGATGAAGCAGAGAGAAAAATAACTGTAAATATGAAGATCCTAAGATGTCTGTTTACATCTCACATTTAGGAAAACAGGAATGAGAAAACAAGCCAGTGATTCCTCCAATCCTGCATCTTGTCTTGGGCAAAGATGGTTACCAGGTGTCTCACAGAAAAGTGCATAGAGCTTTCAGGAGCTGATCAAGGGATATTTTGTTTATGTCTTAGTCTTTCATTAGATTCTGATATTTTTGTGCTGAAATGTTGAAGACTGTCTAAAAAGTGTAGGTTTAATTTACTCTTATTATTTAATACAACTTCTGTTGTAGTAATTCATATATATATATATATATACATATATATATATATGCATACACATAGATATACATAGTTACATATATATATATTTATATCCAGTGCATTTTTGAAAAGTACTGCAATTGGAAAATTTGGCAACTAACTCCATGGTCTAATTCATGTTGTTCGAAAAGACATTTTCTCTGATTGACTTTCATTTGCCATCTCATAATTTCATTGGATCATACCACCTCAGGCACTTAATTCTTTGACTGGGTCAATATTGTTCAACCTCTTTAGTCTTTAGATAAACACAAATATGTTGATTTTCTCTCTCTCTCTCTTTCTCTCTCTCTCTTCCCTTTTTAATGGATCACTCAGATCATGCAGTGATAAGTCAGGCACCTGCCAGAAAAACTCTAACAGGGAAGTCTTTACTCTACTGTTTTATTTCCTGCTGTCTCTGTTGAATGAAGGACTGCCTAGTAGAGATGAAAAAAATACAGATTTCATAGAGCTTTTCCTTTTCTGCCTCTGCTGATACAAAACCCCCATTGTTTCTTTCTGCTTTCCTTAGAGTTTCTGTCAAGTAATGAGGTATGTGCATAAAACTGTATTCAGAAAAATCCACTCCCATTGTGAAGTATATTGCAGTTATAGAAACTACTGCTCTGCATTAGCAATATCACAGGGTATTACCTAAAACCTGCTGTTAAAGAAGCTATTGGAGAACCTAAAAACCACAAAGCTGCCCTCATCTTTCAGCTATCACCTCTCTTCTCTCTTCGGCAAATATCAGGCCAGAAGTCAGGTAGGGTGACAATGGTTCTTGACAATGGTGGGTGTCTGCCTCTCTTCACTTGTGTGCCCTGCACTTTTCTGAAGGGACTTCTTCCTCTCTTCAAGCCCATGATCTCTCTCAGTTCCTGTCAGAGGAAGGTTCTTCAGTGGCTATTTCTCCCACTCTGACCTGGGCACTGTGCTCAGTAACATCATCTTCTTCAGATACACAAAAAGCTCCCTAATCTTATAGGACTTTATTTTTAGTAAATTCCTGTTCATCACTCCTCAAAATTTGAGCTTCTGCACCAGTAATATTTGAATGATATTTTACTTCTCCCCTGGCAAAAAACAAAACATTCTCAGGGTTCTCTCCCTGTCTCACCATATAGATGACCAGTGGTCAAGTGAAGTTGAACTCAAGGAGGAAGAAGGGCATTTTAAACCTTCTAGTACACCCTCCTTTACTGACAAGTGTCTACTCCTCAGACATGTTTGTTCGATGCTTTGAGCTCTTTGAAGATTCCATGTTGGCTACAGATGGTCAAGCAGATAAGGCACATGGTCTGCCTCTGCTTGGACAAGTCCCTGCAATACCCCTGGGACTCCTAGGCAACCTCAGCACTCTGAGCTATTAAAAAGGCTAATATCAAAAATCCTGGGAAACTCCCACTTAATGAGAACAGCCCATCTTATCAACGGGACAATTTTGCTGCAAACAATTCAAAAATTCCACAGTTTTCTACCTCCCACTCTTACCAAACACTTTAAGGTCTTTCTTAGACTATTCCTAATCCTTCATGACAGTGACTCAAACTAACAAGAAGAAGCTTTTAGAAGCATGACCTCTTGTGACAACTTTGCTTGACAAGAATAATTGTGTTGGTAAGGAACATGGAAGATCATTAGAAGAAATATATAGTACTCCTACAAAATGGATCTAAATTTCAGCAACCACTTCTGCAAAAGTGGTTATGATACTTAGTCCATGCTAGGGCCTGGACCAAATGCAAAGTCCATTATTAACTTACTTTCCTCTGTTAATTTCTTGATAGTGGAAGCAATGATGATAGTCTGTAGTGAAAACAAGCATATTACTCCTACACAAGAGCAGTACAGTTAGGAGTGACGGTGGTTTTTGTTTTTAAATGCACCTGGGAAGTACCCAGACAGCACAGTAGAGGAGTGTGCAGTATAGGAGCTGAAGGACGGTAAATGCCCCTGAAAATAAGGATTTTTTTCCTGGCACTTGGGAGCTGAGAAACTCACTTGGTTCAGTGCTTCACCTGAGGTGATCCACTTCCTGTACCTACCTCTTCCTGAGGAGAAAATTCAAAACATTGAAGGTTTTACACAGAGTCACAGAATTGTTAGGGATGGAAGAGACCTCTGGAGATCCTGGAGTCCAACCTCCCCTGCTAAGGCAGGGTCACCTAGAGCAGGTTACACAGGGACTTGCCCAGATGGGTTTTGCATATCTCCAGAAAGAGACTCCATAACCTCCCTGGGCAGCCTTTTCCAGTGCTCTGCTGCCCTCAGGGTAAAGAAGTTCTTCCTCATGTCGAGATGAAACCTCTTGTGTTTGAGTTTATGGCCATTGTGCCTCATCCTGCCACTGGACACCACTGAAAATAGTCTGGCACCATCCTCCTTCCAGCTGCCTTTGAAAGATTTACATGAATTAATGAGATCCCCTCTCAGTCTTCTCCTGACAAAACAGGCCCAGCTCCCACAGTCTCTTCTCATAAGAGAGGTGCTCCAGACCCCTCATCATCTTTGTGGTCCTCCGCTGGACCCCTGTTTTTACCCCTGCTGAGCTTGTATATCCACTGGGTTTTTCATCAGTACCAGAATGCTCTGGACTAGGCTCTTAGGTACTTTTGGAAAGACTTTTCACAATTCTAGTAATATTGTGAACTTTCAAATACTCATCTCCTTCTCTCTTGCTCTCGCTCTCGCTCTCCCTCTCCCTCTCCTTCTCTTTCTCCCTCTCCTCTCCTCCCATTTGATAATTGCATAGTGTCCTTTCCCTCATTCCATCTTTCCCAGCATTACTGCTTTTGCCTCTTACTTGGAATATATGTTTTTGACTCTAAAATTAATATTTTGTAAATTTGCCTTTAGGCTACTCACATAGCCCTACATTGTGATGACAAGATGGATGTAATTACTGGTTTGAGACAGAAAACCTATTATGGAAGGCCAAACTGGGACAATGAGTTCAAGAAACTAGCTGAAAACCATCCTAGGTAAGGCAGGCTGGTTTCTAACCTTGTTAGGTGACTCTTCTCTCAGCATAAACAGTGGGAGGAGGGGAGAGCAAACCTTTCTAAATGACCCTTTTAAAACAATTTCTTCTTTTTTGCTGTGTGGAAAGAAGATTTATGCTTAATGAAGATTTTAATGAAGAAATCTCGGAAAGAGAATGCCAATAAAATCTAATTTTTGGACAAGAAAATCTAATATTTAGAAGTATTTCAATATCCTGGCCTTTGTCCAGATATAATTGAAACACACAATCCAATTACTGTTCTGCACAAAGGACAAAGTAGCATTAATTTCCCTTGAAGATGGTTATTAAAGAGATAAACTGTGATTTTTTTCTTATGATGTCAAGGATATGTTTGTTCCCCTAACATATTTGGCCACTCTTGCAAGACTATGCTGTTCTGTTATTAGTTCATCTCTGCTGGCAAAGACAGTTCATTTGAACTTGGTGGATTTGCTAGTGGTCTGAGAAAAGCTTCTTTGTTCCTGAAAGCCTTTGAAGCAAGAATTTGAAATATTTTGTGTTCAGCAGTAGAAAATTCCAGAATCTTTGTGACTTTGTGATTTCCAAACATTTACCTTCTAATGCAAAATAAAGGCTTGCACTTGGAAGACAGAGATACGAAAAGAAAAAGGAGAAAACTTCTTTTAAAAGATGAAAAAGACCCAAGAAAAAGCTGAAAGGGAGGAGATCAAAGAGAATACAGTAAGCTACAAGAATACCATAAAATTGCAAAAATAACAGTAATAGAGAATTCACTTGATGGAGGTCAAAATAAATACAATCAGGAAATATGAAAGATTAAAAGCATAAAAAGGCCAAGAATATAAAATATGACTTTTGAAAGACCTTTCATAGGGATTCTACTATATAAACAGAGCTTTTAAAGTTATAGTTGAAACATTATTTTTTAACATTAGTTACTTCTGCAACTCTAAGTACAGATGAGATAAAAATGTTTTTCTGCTGCTCAGGGGGGATATGGGCATTAGCTTTCATACTGGATCTTGAGGTAGTTCCATAGAAAGCCAGTCCTAAACTGACAGAAAAATCTCAAATTTTTTTTTGTGAGCTTATATATCCATGTTTATGGTCAATGTTGAACCTTTTAAAGAAAACCTTGCATGAAATAAGGATTCCTTATGACAGAAGAATACCCTGATTTTTCTTGCTCTGAGTCATAGAAGATTCAAGAGTCAAACAGAAGAGTTTCTACTGTGTGATGAAACAATCAGCTTTTAGGATCTGAATAAATTTTGGGTCCCTGTGCCTAGGTTGACAGAGTTCCCCCTGGCTGCAACAGTGTCTTTTAGCAGATTAGCAGGAATACACCACTTCAGGTTAAACCTGGTGCAATTGAGCAGCAGAGCAATTTGGGCATGACTTCTGGGGGCTACAGCTTGGGCACCAAAATCATATCCACAGCCCCTCCTTTACAGGAACAAACCTTTTTAAACTCATTCTATCACTTGTCACTTCCTCTGCATTTCTGCAGGTTGAGCTTTCCCCAGCAGCACAGCACATTTGTGAATCTGTGTCTTCATGCATGTTTTAAAGCAATGTGTGCAGTGTTGGAGAGAAACCCTTTGGGCAGTTTCTAGCAGGCAGCCAGGATACCAGCTCCCTATATGCTTGTGCACGTATGAATGCAATTGTTTGTTACGTTTGTCATGTTCTTATTTTATAAGAAGTACCTATTTACAAATGTTGTTATTAAATCAGCCATTTTAAAATTGTCTGTGGGCAGAAAAGTGTTAGAATAGGCAGCAGGGGGGCTGGGGTGGGGGGATGGACAGAAGAAGAAAACTCAGAAATAACTTAGCATTTTGTATAATTTTTTAGGAAAAAATTAACTCAGCTGGAGAAAAAGCACTTAAAATTTTCAGCTCAAGTAGTATGTTTGCCTCTCTGAAAAAGCTATGCAGATCAAAACCAAACAGTTACCATTTAAAACATTTTGTGACCTCTAATATAGCAATCTCATAAATAATGTAATGAGACATAATAAACATGAAAGTATTAAAATTATTATACTCTAACATAGCAGCACTAATTATACAGTACATAACACAAAGTATACAGTAACACAAGATTTTTCAAATGTATTTCTCAAAAAGCCATTTGAAAAGATGCAAAGCTGAAAGCAGCCAAAAAGCACAGTGTATCCATTTCCTCTGCTACTCTCACGTTTGTTGTTGTTATTGTGATTCCAGCAACAGTATTGGTGTATTCTTCTGTGGACCCAAGGCTCTCTCTAAGATCCTGCAGAAGACATGCAACTCATATTCGTCAGTTGATCCAAGAGGAGTTCAGTTTCACTATAACAAAGAAAGTTTCTAGGCTGTACTTCTTAGCTGTATAATAGATATTACCAGACTGTGTATTTTTTTTCCCATCTTCTCCCATCCTCTACTCATTCTGCAGCATTCTGCAGGTCGCATATTAAGAGTCGCAGATTGAAATAGATGTATTGACTTCAGTAGAAAAATGCCATCCTATGGCAGCTAAAGATTTGGACACCTTCCTTAGCCTTTTCATTGCTTACTTAATGATGCTGTGAATCCCTCTACACCTGTGTGAAAACACACACAAACCATAACCTTTGAAGAAAAAGGTATGAGTAAAATAGATATTCAGAGCCGTACTTAGCTGTTGTGTAGATTGCAGGCAATACATCCCTGCTGTTTAAATCATGCCCATTGAAAGCATTTCCTTCCCGGTTTTCTGATTTTACACTCCCACTGCACACACATCCATATCCACATTATATTTTCTACCACAGCAACACCATTTCTATACACTCTGTCAAATTCCAAAGGAGAAAATTTGTTTTGCCCTACCAAGCTATGCACCATTTAAACCTGACATTTCTATGGGAATGGTGTCTGTGTATCCCATGGACTAATATGTACTTAGGCTTAATAGGCTAAGAGAACTACGGAAATATTTTGCACTCAGCAAATGGATCTCATGAGACATCCAGCTGAAACTGTGGGAAAAAGTTTCATGACAGAATGACTGAGGTGGGAAGGCATCCCTGGCTTCTACTCCAAACGTCTTGCTCAGAGCTGATTCTGTGAAGAGAAGAGTGACATCAGCATTCTTCCATTCCTCAAGAACCTTCTCCCATTACCATGACTATTAAAAAATAAAGAATGGCAAGTTCCCTCAGCACTTGTGGATGCATCCCATCAGTTTCCATGGACTTGCTTAAAATATCCCTATCCTGATCTTCCTTCACTGAGGGTAAGCATGAATTTTTTCAGATCTCCCCATTTGCCTGAGAGGCCAGGGATCTCTCAATGTCAACCTTATCTGTAAGAACTGAAGCTAAACAGGAATTGAGTACCTCTACCTTTCTCCATAGCCTTGGGTGCCAAGTTCCCCACCCCATTCAGCAGCAAAACAACATTTTTCTGGCCTTCCTTTTGCTACTGATGCATGCACAGCAGCTCTTCTTCTTGCCCTTCACTTCCTTCACCAGATTTAACTCCCAATGGGCTTTGGCTTTGCTGACCCCATCCCTGCACACTCATTGTCTCTATATTCCCTGCATCATCTGCCCTTGCTTCCACCTCTTGTATGCCTCCTTTTGTGCTTCAGTTCTGTCTGGAGGGATTTGTTCAACCATATGGATCTCCTACCATCTTTGGCTTAGTCCACAGCAAGAGGGATCATATTCGAACCTGCAGAAGGTGATTCTTGAAAATCCTCCAGTTCCCCTGGACCCCTCTTCTCTCAGGTCCTCTCACAGGACCACACTGCATGGGAAACTTCTAGGCATTGAATTCCTCCTGTGTCCTCTCCATGCCACATGTATTAGTGTACATGCACTTTAGGAAGGCATCCGGTCATGTGAGTTTTCCAAAAGAGGTGTTAGATCTTTCCTCACCCTGCTTTTCTGTAGACACTTTCTAGTTTGTGTGGATACCTAGGGGTAGACTTCCCTTCTGCCCTGATTTTTTTGGTTGTGACATCTCTCCTGTTCACATCTATCCTGTACACTTTATTTGTTGCTCCAGTCCACCACCTCCTCATTTGATTGTCATCCACTCCCTTCCCATCACACAACATTCCATAAACTACAAAAGGGAGAAAAAATATTTCCCTCTATCACAGCACAGAGAGTAAAACCACTCCGTATTTGAGTTGGACTGAGGTGTAGCAGTTCACTAGGATCACAAAATGCATTTATCCAGCCACATAATAAAAATGGGAGATAGGAAACATCCTGCGTATGTCAGCATTTGAATGACAAACAGATGACAACATTATATATGTATCCTTCCCCACAGGCAAAAAATGCCCACTAGAGGGGACATAACTGTATAGACAAAAGAAACAGAACAATAAAAATTATGACAGATAATTTGTTTTATATGTCTTCTACTAGGGGATATGGTGTGTGTGAACTGAAATTGTTCCACAATATACAGTTGTATTATTATTGTTAAGTTTAGGGCAACACATCTTTGTTTTAAAATAGTTTAAGTTTTTTTTAAATGTCTGCCTATGTGAAATGATTAATGCAGAGCATACTGTGTTAGCAGTAGAGTGAGGAGAGAATTAGAGCCTCTGCCAGTTCACCTAGAGGCATTTATCTTTTATTTTTTCCCCTGGTGCCCATGCTGAGCCTCAGGGTAAGCTGACACATTTTCTAATATAAATTAAGCTTTTTTTTTTATGTGTGTTGAAAATCTTGAAGGAAATGAGAAATGTGTGTAGGCACCAATAACAGCTGCCATTGCATGAAAGAAAGAGGTGACAATTTCCTGCAGATTCTGAATGATTGTCTTAATGGGGTTGGATCGGAGGTAACAAGCACAAAGATATTGTGCTGCCAGAAAAACAGGATCTGTTCTCCCCCCAGCCTCATGCAACAAGATGTAACATTTAGCTTCTGGCTCAACATGGCATCTCTTCACTGCTTTGATTTATTCCCACTTTTGCAAATCACTGTGGTATGCTACAGGAGATGCATTTAGAGCCCTTGTTATAGTTCATTGAGTAGCACTGCTGTTATCACCACCAGAGGAGAATTTCTCTTGCATCAAGACTGAGTGACCTAGAATAAAGGAAAAATAATAATAATAAAAAAAAAAAAAGTGGGGAGGTTTGTTGGACGAGGATGAAACTGCATTTAGGTTGAATGAAAATCCCTTTATTACAAATACAATTTGAATCAAAATGGGAACTAGGAAAATTTGGCTTCCTGCCTTGTTTTGAATAACACTGAGCACACAGCAGCTATGATAATGTGACTGCATATGTAACGACTCTATTATTATGTTTATATATGGAAACATCATTCACTGTCAGGGAAAATGAAAGATATCTTCATGGATTTGTCCATTCAGCTGCTTCAGCAGGAAGTGTTCAGCACTGTGTAGGAAAATACTATTAAATAAAATATAGTCATAACAGCACAGACTCACCACATCCTGTGACAGAAAACTAATCATAGACAAGGATCATAAATATACAGATTAATTACTTTCGCTCTTACAATAAAAAGAGTGCTATTATAATGATTGAAGTTTTGTTATGATAATTTAAGTTTATTCACTAGGAATTGTAAATTGAAATACATGGGCTTATATGTTCTGGCTTTCCCCCCTCTCCCCCTTCTCCTAAGTTCTATGTAGTAGAAACTATTTTAGTAAATTTGTTCCTTAGTTTACACTAAAATATTGAAGAGAAACTGCCACTCTTAACAGAAAATCCATCGTAGGATGTCTGTGCCATATCAACACTATTACAAGGACTCTCCTGCTTCTTTCTTGCTTTTAGGTATAATCAAATGGCTTAGTGGAAATACTGTTAACTGCAAAAAAGTGACAAACTTTTCAAAGGTTTGAGTGCTTCTGATTAGCAGGAGATTTTATAAGAACTGCCTTAAAGGCAGCTTAGTTGCCTTCAGAAAAGCAATAAACTAAATTATATGGTAGATTTATAATCTCAACTGGTTAACAATTTCAGTGATTTTTTTTTTCTTGATGGAAAATTACCTGAATTTCTTCAGCAACAGAGAAAAGAAAAAGAAAAAAGTGACAATGCTTCCACCCAGCTCACTCTATAAATACAAAATGCTTAAATGAAGCATGCATAGTCAACCAAGTAAGGAGGAATGCAAACCTTTGAGGGTCAAAGCAGCATAGTAGGTGATGGGCTGGAAGGTGCAATACTTCATTGCATCTCCTCACACTTCTCAGGCAATCACATACCATGCATGAAGTCACCTTGGTGACCACAAAAAAAGTGCAGGACACCCTATTAAGGACTGGCTGTCCTGACCCTTCCTAGTGCTGTAACCTGGCTCAGTTGGGGCTTTCCCACCTCAGTCAGATCCTCTATTCTGCAGCAGCAACTCTGACTCCTCCTGTGTGATCACTTAATTGTCTGAGAAATTCTGCATTTCTGCAGAATAAAAATGGGTGTCCATTTCATTAAAGCTGCAGCCACATTTTTCAAGAATATCTATTTACATGTTACTGAATATGTTCAAATGAGAGTGGGCTGATGATTTGCATTTTAAAACTCTAACCAGTTAGGTCTATTTAACAGGAGTCTACTTGTCCTTCAACAAGTCATATCTTGCAGTGAAAAAAAATCTCAATTACACAATGGGTCTTAATATATGGGAACAAATGTGCTAGTTGACATGGAAACACACTTTTTCTCAAAAGCAAGAAAGGACAAAAAAAGCTTAAACTCTTTAAAAGATATATTAGCATCCTTTCAGAATACACAGAAGGAAACAAAAGTTGTATAGTATAATGAACCACTCAAACCAGCATATTTTTTCAAAGGCTATCTGCTTCAAATATTTGCATCTATTATCTCTAAACAATAATGACTTCTAACATGGTAAGACATTTGTATTCATTGAGGATAAAAGCCCTGAGCCTGCCAATACTTACACATGTGCTTTACTAACTTCAAACAATCTTTTTACTATCCTAGAGGACTAAATATGGTTTCCTTTGAAGCTCATGCACAGAGGACTGATGTCAGGCTCAAGGCTGGGTCCTGAAGGCTGATCTCTATTATTCAGCTATTGCACTACCAGACTGTCTTGATACTTGTCTAGAGACCAATTCTCTGGTACAGTAATTCTGAATATGAAAGATAACTTACACTCACGCTCGCCTTAAGGTACACAGATAAGATTGCATTTATACACTCTAATAAAAGGCCTAGTTTCTAATGGTCTTGCAGCTTTTATTAAGGAAAAAAAAAAAAAAAGTGGGCTTGGGGAGGGAGCTTTTATCTTCTTTTATTTTGGCCAAATGATGAATATGCAGATCTGAACATTTTATTCTGTGGATATATGCAAATAAGGAGGAGAGGGGGCAAATAAGAGCCTGTCCTCTGAGACAAAATTCCTGGTCTTCAGCATACTGCAGACCATTCCCCAGTATCACTGCCTTAAACGCTGAACCTCCTGTGCCCTTGCTTGAGACAGGTTCTTTGCACAAAAGCAACATTTTTCCTCCTGCTGCTGTCTAAGGCTGCAAAAACCTTCACAGAAATCATTACTGTCAAAACCCTGAACTAAATGGGACTTTGTGAGCAAAGATAAGGATGTGTGCCCAAGCCGAAGCTAACACACAGTAGTTGCAGCGTGGATGCGCACAGGAAATTTGCAGATACCTATCTGCTTTAGATATCACACACACAATTCCCTCTTACTGTAGCAAGCACAATGTATTTGTTCTCATGTATCTAGGAATTTACCAAGGTTAAAAAAATCAAAGATAAATTCAAAAGGTCTCAGGCACATAATCAACCTGCAACATATCACACACATTAATTATACATTACCATACAATTACATTACATTTAGATAAAAATGTTTAAATTTAAGAATGCCCACTATTTTCTCATTAATATTAGTAAAATATCCATGTAATTTTCTGAGTTTTTGTGCAGCTAAGAAAATTCAGAGGGCTATGCAGAATGCATACCAATGCAGAGTGAGCCATTTAAGATCACTCTTTTTTAGATTCCTTACCACACTGGCAAGAGGAAGATAGTTAAGAGGCACAGTTGGACAACTTTGAATTTAATATCAAAGCTTTGAGGACTAAACAAACAAATGTATGCTGTGATACTGGTCAACACTGAAGTTACTTCAAATACAAATCATGGGGAGAACAGATAGATTTGACTGAACTGGACTTTGTGTAATACAAATATGCCCAAGTACAATTTCTCTGACAGGAATGTACATCAACTATCTTATTATGTGTTTGGCATTACAAAGATGTATCTATAGTAAGAAACATCAAGCATAATAACAAATGCTGGCCACCCAACATCTATCTAAGCAAGTCCATCATCCTTCTATAACATTGTGCTTTCATGAAGGAGCCTGAAAATGCTTTAAAAATGGTCTGCTGCTGGGAGGTGTTGAATTGAAAATGCTTTTAGCAAAACTAAAAGAAACTGTATCTGCTCAGCATTCTGCAGAATCAAATTTAGAGTCCAGACAACAAAATTAACCAGAGTTTTCGCCAGAATGAGGACAGTAGAATTTGGATGTTAGTCAATACTGGTGCTGAATAATATATTGCAAATACTGAACACTGAACTTCAAAGGAAAAAAAAATTCTAAACTGTCTGACTTGTTTATAATGAAGTAGCCATTGCTTTGTTACATGCTGATTGTTGTATTGCTATGCATATAGATAGCCATGAATAAAGTCTAAGTGGAGTTCAAAATGCTTTGAATGTACATTTTCTCACAATTTCATTGCCAGGTGGAAAATTTATTACTTCCAGTTTTAGTTGAGGAACTTAGTCATGGTAATGCTAAGTGGTTTGCCTCAAGCTCTCAAAAGAATGTCAGGACAAGGACTAAACAGGCTTTCAGGACAAAGACCATAGCTTGAACTGTTACAGCAATCTCCCTCTCCTATAGACTGTATTACATATATTTGACATGACCCTTAAAAATATCTGTGAGCTTTCTGAATAAACACAAAACTGATTTGAATTATTTTCTGTTCTATTGTTATTTGAGCAGCATGGTTTGAAAGGCAGGTGTTTTGATTCTCAGGACCAGTATGATTCACACTTGCTTACTACTAGAATTCTATCTGTGATATAACGCATGTGCTTGAAAAGTAGATCCTCTGGCAGACAATGAATGATTTCTGTGTTAAAATAGGAGATCTAAAACAAACAACAAAAAATATTTATTAGAAAAGAAACAAGGTTTGGGGTTATTACTAAGAAATATTATTAAATATCTGAACATAGATTTTGACACTGGACTCAAGCCTGATCCTACTCTGAGCAAAGAACACAGGAAAATGCTTGCCTCCCATAAGAGGATCCAGCTAAATACCAGACAGCCCAGCATTGTACTGTCAGGAAAGCCAAGATTTCATTTTCAGTTAGAAAATGAAATCAGAAAATTTTCAATTATTAAACCTCCTCTTTAAACAATTCCTGTCAAGAATATACAATAAAAATAATAAAGCTAGGTAAATAAGCAACATTCTGCTTCAGCTTCCTGGGATGCACTCATCGTCTCTATGACCATTTCGAGGCATTTTGTTTGCTTTCTGATTTCTGTCACCTTGCCTGTACTTCCAGAATTTTCTAAGATTGCGAAAGGGCACCCCAGTTATTTCTTATGAAAATCCTCTATTAACCGCTTAAAATAAATTCTAACATAACCAGATATGGAGTCTTCATTGTGACTCTTTATCACTTCACTTATTGGCTCCATAGTCACCCAGACTAATGTTTTTGGTTATTGCCCAACTTAAAGGTATATTAAAGCTGTGTCTGCAATAATACTATTTACAAGAGTAAATTCATTCCTTCTCACTCTATTCTCTAGTATTTTCTATTATATTGATGCTAGGGAAGGAAGGATTTAGAACACTTCACCCTCTGCAGAACTAATCAGAAAACATTTATGAACACTTGCAGTTGTGATGGGAAGAACAGAACAGAAGGCATTTTATTATGCTGACTTCATCCTTTTTCTTTTGATTGTTGTTAACTAGCATACAAAGATCCAAGGCTCATCAGAGGAAAGGGATCTATGCATTTTCAAAATTTGCTTTTAATAAAATAAATTTGAGGGGGGGGAAGACATTCATACCTTACATAGTAAGTTCAACTCCACTAGCTGCCACAAAGCACTGGAGCATACTGTTAAAATGAGGAATGAAAACTATTCTAAAAGACAATATCAATCTAGAAATTCAGTCATTGAAAGCCTGCTTCATGAACTGAAGCTAATTAATGCTTGCATGTCGGGTTGAACCCAAACTATCAGAATTATAGCAGCTCCACAGCTGAATTACTTTTTTAGTATGCTGCCACTTAAAATTCCACCCAGTCACTTTAAAAGGATGGAGCACATGATTAAACTGTGATATAGAAAGGGAAAAAATGAACAATTAAAGTAAAAATCTCCCTAAACCCAGAGATTACCTAAGATATTTAAATACAGAATGACTTTATATTGCAAAAGCTCTTTCTGCAAAAAACATCCTTTAATTATCTTCACAGAGTTACTCCTTGTACATCCCTGCTTAGAGGATCTAGAAAAGGTATTTTTGTCAGCTCAGTCTTACATAGCTGCTTCAGTAGAGGACTTGAATATCCAAGTATCAAAGTCCAACGACAGCATTGACAGTGTGAACCATGCAATTTTTTTAAGCAGAATGATTTTTGTGTGCAGATGTCTGGAAGAATTTAAATATGAAAATATGAAAATAAAAACCAAGGCTAGACTAGGCAGACCCCTTCACCTTAGGAGTAGGAAAAAGCATAGACCATTCTTATAATAACTATGAATCTACAGTATTTGCAAGATATTTTCACATTTAGCAAAATGACTTTAACTTGGGATATTGTCCATGACAGTGCTTTCACAAGCCTTTATGTTTCGTTTGCATTCCTCGATGCTCTTGTTTGGATACTTTGCTTTGTGAAATAGACAAGAGTAAGATTTCAGTGTGTGTTTAGGCTGGAAGAAGATGATCAGATGAATATGGCTATAAAACCCACATCTGCTAATGTCTTTAAATGACGCTACAGCTGCTGAAAATCATAACATTTAGTTGTCTAGGTTATCAACTACATCAAAATTATATTTAGAACTGGATTTTTCATTAAATGCATGGGATCATCAAAGGTAACATTTCAAAAGGAATTGAGTTAAGACACTAAATCACATTGACTTTCAATGTGATGCAGGCATCCATGGGACATAAACATGTGACATATATAGATTAGTATTTTCAATACTAAGCCATGTCAAAGGCATGAGGGCTTTCGCAGTGTTGGGAACCAGCACACTGTAATTGTGAAGATGTCAAAGGAAAGGGAGAGGCAGAGGAAGTGCAAGAGGGGGCACAGCATTTCTAGAGACCATTGTTCATTGAAGTATAGTTCTTCTTTCTACCAGGAGTAGCTGGAAGTCTTACTCAGGCTGCCTTGTGGGATTATTGTCTTCTTGGTGTTATTTGTTGTGACATGCAAACTGAGCCAGTTTAAGAGATTCAAACTAGCATGGCTTTGGCAATCCTCTGTCACAGTCAGAAGAGACAAAGATCAGTCCCTTAGTGGAGAACATGGACAACAAGGCCTTGCTCAGTGGCAAAATGGGTGGTAGGGCAATATAAGCTGCAGGAGGCTGTAAAGTAGGTGGAGGCCCTAGCAATAATTCTTTTTCAGGTATGTCACACAAAGAGAGGGAGTATTAACATGGCAGAAACTCCTTTACAGATGTTTTAGAGTGATCTCTGAGGCCCGTAAATGTCCCAGATGTGAACGAGTTGTTTTAGTGCACAGCACAGGGCATAGGGGTGCCATGCCTGTCTGTAGAAAAGTGATTGCAGATGTCTACTGGTAATTTAAGCAGGGAACATTCTTTTCAGACTCATATTCAGGACAACATCATCACTGCAGCTCAGGAGTTTGTACAGCTCACTCAGAAACGTGTACCCCTGATGAATCATTGATTTTGAAATAGCTTTCTATCTGTCATCACACAAAGGAAAGTTTTGTTTCTGGCAATGTCTTTAGTTCTGGAAAAATTACAGAACATGTAGAAAACTGATAGGAATTTTGAGTTGGGCTTCAGGTCAGCTAAAGCAGTCAAAAGCCTAAGGTCTTGAGCTCTTCAGTTTGTCAACCCCTCTTGAACTTCTAGGCTGCCCCTCCTTCTGAACCAGTTTTCTCCGGCCGCACACACTGGGAATCATGGTAGATAATGAAAGTGATTTAGGAGAGATGACCACCTTGGCAGAAGGAAGAGGTCCTTAATTTCACTGTGAGTAGTCAAAAACTAATGTCTATGGATCCTCATGTTGATCACCAGTAGCTGTATCTCACAGGTTGATAGAGAGCTTCTAGAACTACAGTGGAAGTACACAGGTATCAGACAAGTCAGAACCCCCAAAGCTGAGTACCAGACCCAGGGCAGGTTTACTGGATGCAGCTGTGGATCCCAGAATGTGGCCAAAGAGCCACCGATACTGAAACCAGATAAGGTGATGGTGATAAGGGCTGCAACCCTGCTGCATGTAGGCTTAGACTTGAGAAAGTCTACCTAGAGCCTGTCTGTTATGGATCAATAATCAAGTTATGTGCACTTGTGCAGATGCCTAGAAGAAAATGTACTTTCCTCCTACCAGTTCAAAACAATGAAAATCATGTCCAGAATGGAGGACAGTGGTGTATGCTGGAAGTCTCTTCAGGTTGGCTTGGAAACCACATGTGGTTTTGGGGCAGGCAAAATTCCAAGAACTTAGTTCACATTGCTTAGTTCACTCTACAGATGACCAGCAAACCAGATATCAGCTTATTCCCTATAGGATCTCCAGTAAAAGGCAGATGTCCTGAGAATTGCACAGAATGAAGTGATCAGAACTTCCAAACACCAAACCTTGGCTCAATTAAAACATGACCATTCAATTGCAATAGCCTCTGGGGCAGCATTTGGAAGAGCAGGTTGAGGGAGGTGATCTGTCCCCTGTACTCAGCACCTGTGAGACTCATCTGGAGTGGTGGGTCCAGGGCTGCACTACCCAAAATGAGGCAGATACAGACTCACCAGACTGAATCCAGCACTGGGCCACTAAAATAATTATTGATCTGGAGCATGAGAGAACAGCCAAAAGAGCCTGGAGAAGAAAAGGCTCAGAGGGACCTTACTGGTGAATTTAGTACCTGATGAGAGGAAATGAAGAAAATGAGATCCAGACTCTTCTCAGTGGTTCCTAGTCACAGGACAAGAGGAAATGGACACAAACTGAAACACACGTCTAGATTATCTCAACTGCTTCCTTCTAACCAAAATGACTCTGTGATACTATAAAGACATTGCTGTATTTCCTGTTTGCAATTTTACAAGTCTCAGGGCCATTTATGTAAGTTTCTGCCTTTTTGTTATTCTACATAAAGCAGCACTAGGGAATACTGTACCTGCAGAAAAAAAAACAGGGACGAAAAGTAAAAATGTAATCTGATTTACACTCAGGCTGGAGCCTTTACCAATAACCTCCATCCTACACAGTATTCTCAATGGTGATGTAATTCAGTGTTGAGCTACTTACCAAAAATAAGATTTTTGCTTTCTGATGAAAAACAACACTCTAGTGTCAGTAATTGTCATGTCTCATTTGAGATACTGTAGGTCACTGTAGAAGCTGGAAATGTCATTTGTTTAGTGGGGAAATGGGGCCATGATAATCTACAGCAATTTTGGAAAACAAGGAAGATGTGTTAAATTCAAGGTTGTGCTGTCCAAACTAACCTTAAGCAATTCAAATATAGGTCTTGGCAGAGGACCTACATGACTCCTCAGAGAAAGCCTATTATAGATCTCAAAGAGGAAGCTTGTGTACCTCCTCTCAAAGAGGAAATGACTGGCTAAGGATAAGACATTGTCAGATGTGCTTATAACCATGTCAGCTGAGTGCCTTTCTAACTATATGAATTAACTCATATACTCACTCATGTACTGCCTAGGAGTAAGAAAACACTGTGAGGTAGTTATCAAAGACAACCAAGACAGAGTCGCAGAATATAGTTTATTTAAGATATTTGAAAAGTACCAATTATTTTAGCTTGTAGTATCTGCATTTTGTACTGATTACTCGAAGGGTACTAAAAAATGAAGTAGCTAAATTTGACCCACTCTGACCCACTTGGACTCATAAAATGCAAGAGACATGGAGAATAGTCATTTAAAAAAACAGCCTGGAATTAATGAATCTATACTGGCAAGCTCTATTATTCCTAAAAGATATAAGTTACATTAAATGCCTTTCCAGCCCCAATATTAGCTGTATCTGTCCCACATCCTGCTGCTATGACTAGATGGAACTTGCAGATGAGGTATTTTGATATTATTGATATTCAGACATATATCTTGATACACTACCTTGCAAACTGAGTCGTTGCACAGAGATCTCCTCAAGTCTCTAAGGACTTCTTTTCCAGCAATGTCACATAATTGACTACAGGCTTCAGTAATATCTACTATCTAAAGGTATTTAGATCCTGTGCAGCCTAGTTACTGTGGGTTTAATCAAAAGTAGTCTCCATTTCTCTCATACCAAATAAAAGCCATTTATCTTCACCCCAAAGTCTCCTGATGTCCTATTTTCACTCTTCTTATGATGTCTTGGTACACTACAGTGATGCTACAAGTCAGTGAGTTACTGACCCTGGTAAAACCATGTCCTGGGCTCCTGCTGATTTTAATTCCTGTTCAAGGTCTTTTATTTGACAACAAAACCAAAATTTCCAAGGTACTTAGAGCAATAAACCTTCAGTCTTGGCTGGATCTTGTCCCATACGCAGCTGTCCTTCTAAATCACAGCCAGATCCAAGCTTTCATATGCTCCTCATTTTATAGCTTCAGTCCTACTAAACTCCTCCTTTCCTTCAAACACTTTCCAAATTCTTTTGGCTATCAAATATATGGAATCTTTTGCAAGTGCTTTCCAATTTCAGTTCACTTTACTCTTAGCAGGTGGTGGAGCAAGAACTAAAGCTACCAGTGTGTGGAACCTCTGTGCGCAGAATGAGGCCTGGGATGATATGGCCTGGACAAAAACCTCCTTAAAAGTTTTTCTATTAGCAATACTTTTTACTGATCACTGTGCTTCCATCTACTCATATAATCAGATTATCATTATCACCTTGGACATCTAATTGGGCCTCATCTCCAACCTTCATTTTGCAGATCTGTCTCCACAAAATCTCTAAGTTACTTTTTTCATGAATACAGCTAAAATTCTCATCCAATTCTTAACTCTTCATATTTTGTGAAATTAAACCTTCCCCCTGGCTTTTATAAATGTCTATTTGCACCACTTGTCATATCCATCTTTCAAGACATATCTCCCTCCCTCTTGCTTTGGCCTAATCCCTCTCCTCTCTTTACATCTTCCACTGCTTCACCTTTTATATTGCAACTATGCCACAAACTCACATTCACTTGCCTCTGTACAAATATTTCTGAGGCTGCCTCCTGGACACTTAGTTATTATGAGAGGCCACGGTTCATGAGAGCAGCCTATGTTTCAAAGAAGCACCTTGATGTTTCTTCCCCTCTGCCCTCCCTGTAAACATCAGCAGAGTTCTGTCACTGTACCCTTCTTTTGTGATTCTATAGGAAAAAAGCAGCCTTCCTGAGACCACTGCTGACCAGTGCTAACTCTGTACCTTCTTATTCTTTTAATCTGTCAGCATCTACTTCCACCTATTCTTTTGGATTCACATGGCAAGGTTTCCCTGACAGAGGTCACATCTTCTGCTGTGCTAGTAAAATTTCTGATGTGCTAGAGCTCAGTTGGGGCCTTTTGGGTGTAACTACAATACAAAAAATCCATTCCAAGCTTTGAATCCAACATTGAATAGTATCTATTTAATACACAGGGCTAAACAGATGCATTCATTAACACTCCAAGAAGAGCTCTGGTTCCAAATAAATTTCAAACAAGAATTCCACAAGTGAAGAGCCAGAAAGAAATCCATCTCAATCCACCTTCATTTTCAGATCTCAGTATGACAGAATGTATCTGGAAGTGAGCAGTTCACTGCTGCATTTTGAAGATGTTAGAATATTTTGGTTTAAAATCAAATCAAGCTAACAAGACATAATAGAATTAAAGAGTATTCACACCTTTTAGGAATCAGTGCTGTCACCACAACTTAAACAGAACTGTAGCAATTTATGCCAGGTAAAGCCTCAGAAAAACATATTTATTTAAAAACGTCACACTTTTGATTAGGGGAGCAATGTCTTGCCAATGATTTTTTTATTTCTGTTTAGCACTTTTCTTAGTCTGGACAGAAATCATTGCATCTAGCTTTAATCTCCCATACTCAGTACTACAGCAGTGGTGGTTGTCTGTCCCCTTAGAAATACATGATCAGAATGCTGTGGTTGTTACAGCACCCTAATGATAGAAATAGGTTATGGCTCAAACAGAGGCGCCACGTTTTATTTTGCCAGCTGCGTTAGATGCAAAAAGCTGACTTAAAATCTGTTGATTGTCTTATTTTAAAAACAGATTTTTTTAAATCAGTTTCTTCACCCTTTTCTTAGTAATATACAAATTCTGACATTGACTTAGGAGCTCGCAACCATGATTAACAACCCACCCTTATACGTGGTATATTCAGCAGACCTGAACTTCCAGGTTTTACTGCTTGGATTTTGCTTACTGAATCTTCCTTTCTTGCTTACTGTAAGTGTCTATCATTGACCTTCTGCTTTTTATTTCCTCTAGGCAGAATATATGGCATTCGTATTCTGGCAGCCTGACTCAACATAAGGACATTCAGTCGAGTCAGTAAACTTTTTGGTCCATGCTAAAGACACAGCAGCTCACTCGCCGTGGAACAAGAGTGGCACCCAGTGGTCACAGAGCTTGGCCCAACATTCATGTCCCGAAGTTGCTGCCTTCTGCATTTTATAAATCCACTTCCCACATACTGAAGACAGAAATCCTTTCACGCTCGAGCTCCCCGACCCAAATCCCACCTCTGGACTTAAAAGACAGAAACTAGAGAAGCGAAGCTGAAAGGTTTCCTCTCTGCCATCTTTTCTCATGTCACATTTTCTGGGTGCATAAACAATCTACCACAGCTATGAGGCCCCTATAAAGGGTATTGCTTATTTCTGAGGGATCAGGCAGCAACTGACTTGCCTGACACAAGCAAGGAAGATGAGGAGTTCAAGGACCTCATCTAATTCTCACACGTTGTTCAGTGGTCCAGATGAGGTAAACATATGTTTTTAAACTGTCCTGCAAAACACCTGTGTGGCAGCAGGAAAGGAAAACCCAGGGACATTGCCTGCTTTGTGATCTCCCCTCATGGGGGACATACAGTGCTCTGTGCCACTCCTAGTCCATGGTGGGGTTTAAGACCATAAATTAACTATTGCAAAGGAGGCACAGCTGGCAAATGTGGCGTGGCGATGAACAGTTACCTGTGTGCTCCTCAAAGATTTAGCTAATTTTGTACTTATTTTTTACGATCAGAGTGCAAAAATCTGGGTTCCAATTGATGTGCTATGTTTTATTTTTAATTAATATATTTGTGGGAGGTGTTGCAAGTGACAAAGCTTTCCATATTTTTAACCTGGGGATACTTAATGCTTAAAACTGGAACATCAGAGTGCCTAATTAGGATTGAAACAACTGTTATCCTCAACAGAACATTCTCCAATACAGACAACTTGGATGTTGGATGAACAAGACCAAGCTCACTGAAATACCAATGTTTCACAATGCTTTAAAATTCCCAATGATAAATGGATGAAAAGTGCAGCTGCTGGTAGTACTGAGTCTGTGGTTTTGTTTTTAAGTCCTACTTGCAAGTGTGAAAAACCCCATTTCTACAGAAGCCAGCAGATAACGTAAATGAGAGCAGTCTTGATTCTCATCATTCCTGACATTCCTCAAATTTTAACCTAAATTTTGCATTAACTTGTATTTCTTAAAAATGCCTTAGCACCTAAAATGGCATGATGAAGTGAAAGTCAAAATTGTTAAGTAAAAATAAACTTTCTAGTGTGGATGGCTACAGCTAGAGCCTTACAATGTGACCTGAATTGATTAAGTGGCTCACAAATAAAAAGGCACATCAGAAGAATTGAGCAGTAAAAGAAAATCTAATACTTTAAAATAAATATAATGATTTTTAGCCATCTGCTATGACATTACCGAAAGCCATGGATCTTTGTACTTCCTGAGTTATGTTAGGAAAGAACCCAGCAGTCTGGACAGAAATTTCTGCCAGATTTTTTGTTAACTTGAAGTGTTTTTTCTTTGAGTGTTTAGTTTTTGCTACACAACATTATTGAAATGGTAACAAGAAAAAACACTGTTCTTGGTCAAAATGTGGCCTGACAAACCCACAGTGGTAGACTGACACAAGTCAGAAAATTTCCCCCACAACAGAATTACTTGGCTCCACCAGAAAAAATAGCTGAAGTAATACTCAGGTTTATTTCACATTGAGTATAAATACTGAAGTGAGCAAAGCATTTAGCTCACACCAGGGTCTCTAAAATGTACCACCTCCACTGTCAAAGGGCAAGAAAACATATTACAGAGCCTGTACAGAGTTAATACTGAAGAGGTTTCATAATAGTTTTGTACTCTTTTTGCAGCTCATGGCTTCTAAAATTATTATGACTACACAAATGTACACCTCTCTGCTGTTATGTTCCCTAAACATCTTCCCATTTGCTAATTTATTTTCTTCGATATTTTATTTGGTTACAAAAGTCTTTCTGAGAGAGTGCAGTCACTGTGCTTGTTTGTACAGTGCCTGGTGCAATGGGCTCCTATCATCTATTTAGGATTCTTATGAGGTAGTGTAACAGAAAAAATAAACATTTTATTTTAACATACAATAGAAAATAGTGTCTTTGAGAGCAAGCTGAAGAATAGAGGCCTTGTGGTATGAAAATACTTCCAGCAGGGTGAAAAATACAAGATTTTCTGTCTCTAACCCCTTTTGGGTGTTAAATTTCCTTATCAATTTACAATGTAATCTGGGCATTTACAACTTGTTATCTTATTTACCTTAACTTGATGTAAAAAAACTGTCAAATAGATTTTTCTGTCTCAGAATTGAGTGGAGTGTGGCATTTCAAGAGCATGGTGTGGATCCTGTTTTTCCCAACAAGATGCCATAATGTAAAACTAGTAACAATATTCCCAAGCAACAAAACATTTATCTCTGTAAGACTGTACTTCCTTTTAGAGGGAGTTATTTTAAAACTGTATAAACCTGAACATTGGACCAGAAAATAATGAGTATCTACAAATGAGCTCAGCAAGTCTGTAAAATTAACTTCCTGGCACTGGTGATCATGCTTTTTCATCATTGCAGACACAACTTTGGTTTCAATCCTTGCAATGCTGGCAGGTGAACCTGAACTGAAGCTGTAGCCAAGAGAAGAACTCCAACTGATCCCATGTTGGTGTCTCTGCAAAACTGATCTCAGAACCCAATCCTGAGCTTCGTCAGATGCTCAGTTTGGCTTTCTCTGGCATCCACCTGATCTGTGGAATATGTGCTGAATGTTTCATTGTCTTCAAAATTAGCAGGCTCTGCATGTAAGGTTAACACACAATCGAATGATGAAATAAGCAGATGGTGGATTCCTGCCATTCCCAAAAGAAAACATTTTTTCCAGCACTCCAAAATTCTGCATTATTTTGTTTATGATTTTTTCCAACTGCTTTAACCCTGGAGGAATGAAAGAAAATAGATAAGGAACTTCTCTAGTAGATTCTTGGGCCAGGTTCCAGTATAAAAATGGAGTTGTCCAAAGTCTGGGAGAACATTAAGGTTTTATTATTGCTATTTATACAAGTGCTCTCCATATTCCATCCTCTTTCTGCATGCTTAAGGACTGAGTTGATTGTGGTGCTCATAATCCCTTGTTGTTACACAAGTACCTTTGTGGTAAATATCTTCCGGGGACAATTCCAACACATCAAAAGACAAAGAGACCGGAGAGTCCCAGGGTGGGTGGCAGGCATTCACAGGAATGGAAAAATTCCTTCCAGCTGCCTTCTCTCACATCTTTTTTGTGAACTTTGTTAGGACCACAAGAAGGAAGTTCTCTTCCTGCAGGCTTTACCTAACTTGCACGAAAGGGCTAGAATGAGCAGAATAAACAGATGAAAGCTTGGAAGGCTCACTTTTCCTCTTGCAGAGTATGCAAGACTTTGTTGGAGACACCTTCTAGAAATGACCAGTTGTTGTGGTTTAAAACTGGCTGGAAACTAAGCTCCAATCAGCCATTTCCATTGCCCCTACCCTCCCCCAATGAAAAAGAGACAAAAGGCAGAGATTATTATTGAGATAATAATTTACTGGAAAAACAGCAATTAAATACGGAAAACAAATCATAACAGCAGTAATACTAATAACAACAGTGTATAAAAAAGGATGATTGCACACAAAAAATTCCTTGCAGACGTCTGACTGATCCAATGTTATGATGGTCAGCTACGTGGTCTGAAAACATTTCAGCCATAAACTGCAATTGTTATTTTAGCAAGCAATTTTTCTACCAAAAAGTTTCCACAGGTGAAAGTATTAGCAAAGATTACTGGATTTCATTCAACTATTTAATTTACATCTATTATCGTTTATTATTACAGTAAGAGTTATGGCCACATGAAATAACCTAGAAACTTTAATGCAAGTGCATCTAATCAAGAAAAAGTGTTTACTTTTAACTATGTCAGAATAATACTTGTATACAAAGACTGAAGAGATTTGAGGTTGAGAAAAAGTTCAGCCTTGGTGACAATCAAGTACAAAATGCATTATTAAAAAATTGTTCTGACATGACTTTTTTACATAGAGAAAAACTTAAATTGGAATCTTTTTTTGCTTGAGACCTAAAACAGCCTGGATGCCTTAGCTGGTCTTAAAGCTGATTGATCCCATGCCATTTTCATACTTCCTTATCCTGAGATGCAGCCCATATTCCTTCAAATTTCTTCAGATTTTAAGCAGAAAAATCACCATTGTATCAATTTGTTGTAAAGCCCTTTTGGAACTGAGCTACTATCATAGGGCTAGTAGCACGTATAATTTGAAATCCCACATTTTCACCAACAGGTGGAGCTTACATTTTATATTCAATTTATAACGACTTTAAATTCAAATAATATATATTTAAAATGATACTTTATACCTCACAGACTCAAAACTTCAGTGTTTCAGATAAGACTAAAATCATGAGAGTTTATACCAATATTCCACTGTATGCAAAAAAACCCTAGGCCAGGTCTTCTTCTTACTGACACCAGTTGCAAAGTTCCCAATATTTTTAATGGCTGAGTAATTAGATCCATTTTCACTTTTCTGTAAATGTGGTTCCTCCTTTTATCTTCTCTCTCCTATCAACATCACGTTTTCCCAGTTCTTCATACACAGATTGTTTATCTCACACACATAGGTTTCAAATGTAACAAACTTTATTGATCTCAGAACTGAACCCACAGCTGTAAAGAGTTATTGATGCAAATATTGTGTCTCAGCCTCCTTCCATTTACTTCTTCACAGGACAACACTAATATGCACTACAGCATCTGCTGTTATTACTTGAATGGAGTAGGCCATTGGTGGTAGAAGCTACGCCTAATGTAGAAAACCATTGAGAATTACTCCCATTATATCTCCTGAGTGAGAAATTATGTTTTGCAAATCCTTTGACGTCCTTATTTCTTTGCATCTAGCTAGCAATATCCTTTGTTACCTCTGCCTTTTTAGTAATATAGCTTCCAGGAAATATTTTCTTAACATTGTTGGAGTCATAATAACATGGATCATTACAGGCAAATTTGAAAAAGAACCTTAAAATAAAATACTTGTTTAAAAGTGCTGTGGAGAAGAGAACTTCCTTAATCCACTGTGACAGAAGATATTGCAGAAATGCTCTGCCAAAATGGCTTTTGGTGGGACCAGTGTATCTCAGGACGAACAAAACAAGAAAACGCCTGAAGAAAACATCCCTAGATATAAATACATCTGCAAATATACGTAAGCGCACGCACTTACATACGGTAATTACGCATACGAACACTATTTTTTAAATTGGCTTCTCCATTGTTAATTTCCTATTCCCCAGCAGCGCCGAGCCCCGCCCCCAGCTCCCACCGCGCATGCGCAGGAGGGCGGTGCACAGGGCCTCACCCCGCCCGTGCACAGCCAGGTAAGGCCATGCAAGCCAGGGACAGCCGCATGCGCAGCGCCGCGGCCCTTTCTCTTCCGGGTTGGCGCCCGCTGCGCCCCGTAAGGAGCCGCGGCGGTGCCGGGACACCGCTCCGAGCGTCCCTTTCCGCAGCGAGAGCGGGGGAGAGAGAAAGCCCGTGCGGCGGTGGCGGCGCGGCGCTGCCAGCCCGGCCCAGCCCGGTGCGTGCGGCGGCAGTAACAGCACGCGCGGCCCCTCCCCAGCCGCGCTGACGGCATGTGCGCCTGCGCAGTCGGGTGGTGCCGCCAGGAGCAGGCGCGGGCGGTGGGCGGAACTGTTCCGGTCTCTCTTAGGGACACGTGAATTAAACACGTTCTGTGTTTACATGGTGCCGTGAGGTTGTTCTGCTTACTGACTGCTCTAAAGCAATGAAAGATTGACATCGAGTACTTGTTAGAGGGCTTGGTTTTACCCGAGGCTTTGGCAGATTTGCAAATTGGGACTTGCCCAAATACCCTGAATTCGTGCCTAGCATAAACACTGCACCCAGAAATCAAAGCCGTGATGTTTGGAGTTTAGTCCTCCTATAGTGGTTTGTAAATCACGCCTTGGTTTGTAAGCTTAGTACTGTTTTTAATAATAATTTTAATTCGTTTTCTGTAATAGAATAATCTTTTCGGTGTCTCCCTAGGAGGAAGGAATGAGAGTTTTGTCTTATGGCTGCTCCAGGAAAGGTGGCAGCTTTCCGTCTGCCTCCCCTGCCAACTATTGGAGAGATTATTAAACTCTTTCGCCTTAAAGCACTGAAACAGCTTTCCCAGAACTTTCTACTGGATTTGCGATTGACAGGTTACATATTTTATTCTAATAGTTTTAGTTAACATTGAATATGTATCACAGTTTTTGTCAGAATACAGAGTACAGCTAAGGACATGATGTTTGCATAACAGCATTTGTCAGAGTAATGGCAGCTTAATGGTAAACCTTTATAATAAAGACCTCTTCTAAAACTGTATTCCTAAATTAAATATGGGTTATTGACTGAAATGCAAAAAATCAAAACTATAGTAGTGCTTTTATCATTTGTGTACTATTTTGGTTTATAATTTTGACTTAAAAATTATCATTTTTTTCAGATTATTCTGTATCGTAGAAAGTATGTGACATATTGGGTAGTTTAGAGTTTGCTGTGTGCTGTAGATAGGAGAGTCATTTGTCTCAGTTTATCAGATGTGTAGCTTTTTTGAACCAGTTGCATTGTTCTGAGCAATTCATTTTTTTTCAGCTTTGTGTCAGCAGTGGGTGACAAAGCTGGCACTAGTCTGTCAGTCAGGGGTGGGTGTCTTCACTGGCACAATGGTGGCTAGATTTTGCATTTAGAAATGCAGTGCAGTTTCATGTAGCTAATGATTTGATTTTGTTTGACAATTCAGACTGGTAAAAATTCAGAACATGAAATTCAGTTCCACTTCCTGAGCAACCAGGCTCCTACCCCAGAATAAAGATGTCTGCATGTCGTTAGTAAAATTTTACAAGCAGACAGGTCTTCGTATATTTTTTATTGCAAACATAAGAGATAATGGAGTGAGCAGCAAAGTTTCTGTCAATATCCTCTCTCCATGCTTCCCAAGGATCCCTTCATTTCATTAGCTAAATTTTCTAGTCCTTAATCTGTCTTTAGTGTCTATAACACTGCCTAATGTTTCATCATTTCAATTACATGTGGGTATTCCTTCCTCACCTTCCAACTGCCCTGTTTTCTATGGCTACAAGTTGCCTGTGTTCAGTTCTTCATTTAGTCCAGTTTCTCCCTCATAAAATTGCTCTGTACAATATAATCTTCAAAGAACTTTACTTTATTTTTCTTACTTCTTAAATTGCCTTGAAATATTCTTTTTATTTGATTCTGTAATGAGCACAGCAACTACTAAAGGCATAAAACTAAAAATAGCTTTTTTTAAATAGCTCAGTATATCTTGTAGTATGGAGCAAGTCTGAATTCTGTGCAGTCTGGCGGGTGCGTGATGATTTAACTGGAATGTGTCACTGTTTATGTCTGTTCTGAGATAAGCATGCTTGTGCTTGTAACAGTAAACAATGAGGTTATCTTGGTGAGCTGAATCTCCTGGAAAATAAAGGCTTAGTATGTTCTTTGTGTCTTGCAGACAAGATAGTGAAACAGGCTGGTGAGCTGAAGAATGCCCATGTTTGCGAGGTGGGCCCTGGGCCAGGAGGAATTACCAGATCCATTCTCAGTGCTGGTGTTGAACAACTCCTTTTAATTGAAAAAGATGCTCGATTTATTCCAGGATTGCAGGTACCAACTGGAGAATAATTTGTGTACATATAACCACAGCATTGAGTAAGAACATTCTGAGAACTTCGAGAGATTCCAGGTGTTTTGTTGGAATCTCAGCACTGAAAATAGGTTTGGTTCTATGGCAGAAACCAGAGCTATAATTTGCTTGAAGATACACAGTATGGCAATTCATTGTTCCCGCTTTCTGATAGGCCCTTTAGGACCTTATCTTGCAACTAAGTTACTGCCAAGGCTTGTTGGTTTTGTGGGTTTTTTTCAGGCTGAGACATTTCAGGTGCATTTCATCATGCTGGTGAAATCATAATTTGAAGGCTGAATGTAATGTCCTTATGTAGGGTCTTATATTTCATTTTAATCCTAATAATTATGCTTTATAAAATTGAGAAGGCTCCAGTTAATACAGTCAATGTGGGTTAACATCCAGGTAGAGAAGAATAAAGCAAGCATTTCTTTCACATTTTCAAAAAAACCCTCTTAAGCTTTTCTTCCTTTCTTTTAAAGTTGGTATAAGTTCACAAGTCATTGTGCCATTTTCAAACGCTGTCTACGTGCGTTGCTGGATGTTTATGGAATTTGGCTGTATAAATCCAGCAAGAAAAATGGAATCCAAAAATCTTAAAATTTTGCTGTTTTCTTATGGCTCTACAATCTCAAAGCAATTCTGAGGACTCTCCTTAAATTGCACTGTCTTTTTCAGTAAATCAGCAGTGAAAATAAATAAGTAGTTCACTTGAGAACTGCTACTGTCTCTTTATATGGTAAAAATAATGTAAGGTATGAATGAAACTGCTTATACCCTGAAACTTAAATGTTCATGTAATTATGTCTTTGTGAGGTTAGCCATTAATAACATACAGTATGCCATATGCATCCTATGAAATGTGAAACCATGTTTATACTTGAGTGGGGGCAATCAGTATTTTTGTGTTAGATTTTGAGAACTGGTTTGGGTCTGGAGAGAATTTGAGGTTAAATGACACTTGTTTTGGTTAAGAGAGCTTTTTAAGTACTTGGATGCTTTTTTTCTGATCTTCCAAAATGCATCCTCTGCAACAGTTTTATCTGAATAAAAGTATACTTCTTGGCATCTAAAATGAGCTTTTGGTATGTAATTATCTTTACTGTTCAAGTGACATAATGTTAGTCATTATTTTTAATTGCCAATCTCCTCAGAGTAGAAGTGAATGTCTGTATGAGGTTACTGAACGTAGAGGTGGTTTAACTCAGTAACAGCGGATGTGAATGAGCAAGAAATGTGTTGCAGCCATTAGTGTTCAATTTGGTTTTGCTTTTTTTTTTTCATACAAATAAGATATATAACAGTGAATCTTTCTTTTCTAATAATGTGGGTTGTAATAATTTTTCTGGTTTCCCAGGCAAACTGTCAAAACTCATGCTCATAAAATGGTTGAGATTTGAGTAAGGGGAAATGTCAGAGATGAAAATAACAACTGGGGACTATTACTTTAACATGTCTCTTAGATACTTTTAAAATTGCTGATCTAAAGCATACAGCATTTTTCATTAACTATTTTTCAAGCTGTGGTCCCTCACAAAACTGAAGTGGGGATATTCTTTACTGCAGAACTGAAATACAGTGAAGAACATATGTGTACTGAGTTGAAGTTTACATCAGCTGAGCATCTGTCAGTTCTGTCTCAGTCTTAAAGAATCCCAACCTCTCTATGCCATACGCCCTAATAGTTTTTAGGCTGGGAAGATTGATAAAGAGAGAAAGGGAGCAAGAGAGTGTACTGAATATAAAATTATTCCAGAAACAGTATTTCATGTTTTGAACTATGCCCCTTATGCTTCCTTTGTGCCCTTTTCTGTGTGAAGAATGAGAGAATGTGTATGATGGAATACTCTTGGCTGGTGTCCTTGATGCACAGCAGCTCCTGGAGCTGTGTTAGCTGCACACATTTTCACTTCAAATAAAAAAAGCTTCACTGGGTTTCCAAGTCTTTATTTCAAATTAGAAATATAAGACAATGATTTTCTGGTCACAAATTAAATGCAATTCTCAGTTATGTAAAGTGTGTTGCTCAGCAGCCCCTAAACTCAATCTTGATAAGAAAACTGTTATTAGCAAATGACACTATTTTCTAACTTTATTAATCTTACGTTATCTTTCAGTATAATCCTGCTAGAGCATTTATAACAGCTTCAAAGAAAGGTTTGACAAACCATGGCAGATTAGTGAACTTGTATGTCATATAATCAGTAGTGTAATGCTGAAAAGCCCATTAAGTGGGTTGGAGTTGAGATTAGTTTTATTTTTTCTGTTTGGAAATAATTGCACTTAAAACATGTAGGAACACTTAGGTTTTTGGGTTTTTTTTGTTAAGCTTTTATTGCTCTACATAAAACTTAGCTTTTTTGATAATTAAAAACCCTAAACTTTTACTCAAAAAAATTTCATGACAACATTATGTGAACAGTAGGAGAAAGCAGTATTTTCCTTTGGCTCAGAGAATTGTGAAAGCTCTTTGTGCTCCTGAGCATATAAACATCATTCAGACTGAAAATGGGACTAACAATGATGAGCAGTTTATTTTGGCAGTTAGGCCACTGGCACTTAACTGTTTATGAATTTGGATTTCTGTGCAAAATCAAAGTTGTTCTTTAATCCATTTCTCATTATTGTCTTGTAGGATCAATAAATATCTCCAAATGTCATCTTGAAAAAGTCTCCACTGCTTTTGAATTGTGCTGTTTGTGCATAGTTTCATAGTGTAAGAGAAAAGATTAGTACAACATTAGTAAAGCTTAACTAATTTTGATTATGGGAACTGACACCAGTAATTAAAGAATTGGTTGTCAGACTACAGCCAATGCTGAGTTTGCATATCAGCCTTTATTAAATACTAGATAACTTGTGCAAGTGGGCTGCAGAAACTGACAATGGAGGTGATTTTGTAATGTCTAGGAGGATAGAAATTGTTGAGATCTTCCCTCCTGCTAGATACTCATTCCATCTTTTAAGTTGATTCCTTGTTTTTTAATGGTACAAGTGTAGACTACTACTGGGAATATTAAGAGAATCTCTTCCACATTTTTCATGTAAAAGGAAAAATTAGTATTTCTGCAGCCTTGTATCACATATGGCTGAAATTGGATAATAGGCCCTAAAGCTGTGGGGGAAACAGAATAAACAACATGAGCCCTTGTTTTCATAGGTAATTGGTCTAAAAAACTTTTAAAACCTCTTGCTTGCATAATTACTTGAATCAGGTGAGGTCCTGCTAGTCCTCACTGGGAGGAGGGACTTGTTGTTGTTGATAATACTCTTGTTGAAGAGAGTATTAGCCATCTTTTCAAGTTTGAATTCTCTATCAAGAATTCTACATCTGTGAATAGTTAAATGTTTACAGAATCACACATTAATCCATATCCAGTGTTTGCTTTTTGAAAGTAAGTACTTACTAAGAGTGTTCTCAGTTTTACCTCCTACTGTGCTTTGTTGTACATTGAAGATAAATATATAGCAATGGTTTGATTCCTGCAGTGGCTGAAACTGGAAATCAGTGTGGTTAACACTCACTGCTTGCTTGTTTACAAACAGATGCTATCTGAAGCGGCTCCAGGAAAAGTGCGCATTGTTCATGGCGATATCCTGACCTATAAGATGGAGAAGGCGTTTCCAAAGCACTTAAAAAAGAACTGGGAGGATGGTTAGTATTTGCATTTGGTTTACTTCATTTTTTAGGGCTTCTGAGTTTGTCTTAAGTAGTGATAAAGTTGAAGTTTACTCAGTGCCAGTGTTACTCTCTTCTGGTACATGTTGAAGATAAAGAGACAACTGTTTGGGGTTTTTTTTCCCTAGAGAAAGCAGAGAACTTTCTTCCTTTTCTAATACAAAACAGTGGAATTTGTGTGACATTGACCTTAGTTTAAACTGAGGAGCTTTGCAGTTATTAACCTTAGAGTGTCTTGACTGTAAAGGAATGACTTCTGGAAATCATAAAAGGAGATCAAATGGTGCACTTCCTGGCTTCTTCCTGTTTTTGAAGAAGTCAGAAATCACCACTGTTGCTGTTCCACTGAAGAAATTTCTGTAACTTGCTTTGAAACTTTTGGAAAACTTACCTTCAAAAATTTAGTTTTCTCATTGCTTTGGTTTCAGGTGGATATCTTTGGCAAAAGTAGTATCTCATCAGGATTGTGGTATTTTTGCCTTTTTTTTTTTAACCTAAGGTTGCAATAGAGCACTATTTCACTTCCATTTCAAAACATGTAATAATACTATTAGATAAATCAGATATAACCTCCCAGTCCCCTATTCCAAATTTATTAGTATAAGGTAAAGTCATTCTTTGCAATGCCTGAAGAACAGTAAAGTGCTTTCTGACTTAGGACAGAAAAGACCATGGCACATCATGTTCACCTAGAAAAATTGTATGTTGTATTTGCCTCATTGCAAAAGATAAGTGCTTCACTGAACAAACTATAATAAAATGGACATGTGAGAATGTAGTGCAGTTTTAAAAATTTACCTTTCTTGATCATAGAGTCACTATTAGGTTTTGAGCTGACCAATTAGAGGCAAGATACATTTCTTCTGTATTATTGCCATATGAAAATCTCAAAAGCTGATGGGTTTCAAAAGCCACCATCTCTGATAAATGTGTAATACCACAGATAGTCTAGAAATATCACAGCCTAAAAAGTGCTAATAAGTAAAGTGTGCCAGAAAAGCAGCTTGAATTTGATATTGTCATCTCTTATGTTATTAAACATCATCATATCTGAGAAACAGCACACTGGCTTTTGGGTTTTGCCCACTTCTGTTGCACTCCTGCTTAGACATAAGGGTCCCTGCTGCTGAAATCCCTGTGTTGTGTTGTACAGCACACACAGATACTGATATGATGCATAACTGAAAAACAGGTGCCACTTCTTATTGCTAAGTCTTGTACTTTAACACCTTTTGATTTCAGAGGGCTCTATACAGAAGGAGAGCTCTGCCCAGCCTGAGTTAGGTGGTTGATTTGAGGATTGTTAGGACTCAGTAAAATGCCTCTGGGAGGATGTGTTGAGCACAAGTATGAGTATGGCTATTTACTCTGTACCTAATAGCCATAGTTTGAAACCACAGGAACACTGTTGTGCTTTTGCCATTCTAGAGTAGCTCAGAATTTACTCATCAGCTGAAAATCATCTGAAAGCTACTGACTGATTATTCAAATGTGAATGAGAACCAGACCTAACCACTTTTTTCCAAGTAAATACTGAGAAGAGTAACATAGTTTTGTCAGTGTAAGATGAGTATAAATGGACAGGCATCATTTTGGTGTGGCATGATAAAAAATTGTTTCCATATTTTAAGTCTAGGTTGATAGGCATGTATCTTTCTTGTGTTTTACTTCTTGGCAAAATCTTATCCAAAACTTTTTCACAGCTGTTTTTCTTCTGTCAAATGTCAACAGAACCACCAGATATACATATCATTGGGAATCTGCCCTTCAGTGTTTCAACTCCTCTCATCATCAAGTGGCTTGAGAATGTTTCGAAAAGGGATGGGCCTTTTATTTACGGCAGGACACAGATGACACTGACTTTTCAAAAGGAAGTTGGGGAGGTAAAATTTTGGCATTTTTTCAATTTTGCATATTGTTAATATGCAATCTTTTGTTTAAAACTACAAACCCTGTCTTAGTTGACTTTGAAAAGAGAGGGAAAGGTTAGTTCAGTTTTTAGTTTATGTGGTTATAAATTATGAATTTTGGTGTGTTAATTATCTACTCTGATCCTTTCACAAGAATGTAATTTTTTTTAATGTCTTATGCAGGGTTATATTCCATTAAGGTACTCTTTCTGTTCTTTTTTGTAGTCTGATTTCTTTAACATGAATAGATTGCACAGCACTCTTCTGTTTTCAAATATGTTTATTCTCTCACAGTCATTTGTGCAGCTTGTCATCAATCTGCTTTTCCTTACCTTTTGTTCATCTCAAGAAATACTTATATTTTTCTTTGTCCTCTTTATTGAGATAATTTTTTGAGAAACACCTTCCTTAAAATAAGGAAAAATGGAAGGTTAGCATTATTTCCACTTCTGATTAAGCACTTAAAATGCAGGGGGTGTTTGTCAAGACCATGGAAATTGGCATTGGCTTTCTTGAATGAGACTTGATATCAGAATTATTAATGTATTCTGCCATTCTTGTGTGTGTAAAAAGGCCTTAATTTACTTCTGTCACCACAAGTCCAAGAACAAACTGATATTTTACTTTGTATTAATAGTTAGTTTCTCAAGGAAGGCCAGACTGATCTGCAGTGTTGTAGTGTTAATGTCAGATCAGTTGATATTAGGTTGGCTAACTCCACAGTGCTTTCTGACTTTACAGTTTATTTCTATTGACATTGCATGAAACATATAAAACATAGAGAATGGAAAGCTTTTTTGCTTTGCCGTTATGGAAGCAGTCACTTGCATTTAGAGTGAAAAAAAGGAGTTGGACATCAGCCTGAAAACTGAATTTCCATCTTATTACCCCAGACTGTGTTTTGTCTGTGCAGCCTCAATGTGTATGTCGTTTTAATTTTAATCCTTCAAAGCAAAAGTTCAAATAGGAAAGTTTTTTTTTTTCTCTGTGAAAATTAGTAACAATTATATGAGTGGAATTTCTGCTGTCATTTTTGGGGTCAAAGAAAACCATATTGTGCCATCATTGCCCTAGCCTTGCAATCAAGATTGAAGAAGTATTTCCAGTAGGTGGCTCTAGAGAACACTAGGGACAAACATTTGGTATGAAATAAACCAGATTTCTTAATTCAGTTCTGGGCTCATTTGGTTTCAGGCATTACAGAATCCAGGTCTGTTTCCCAGAAAGACTTCATGTCAGGTGAGATTAGGCCTTGCTGCAAAATAAGGCTAATGGACTGTGATGTAAAATACAGAGTGGTGATAGGTAAGATGCATAGTTTTGTGACAGCAAAAATTCACCTGACACTGTGTGAGAGCACTCTGTCCTTTACATTGCTGTGCTCAGCTGCATATGCCAATGGTGACATGCAGATTACAGTTCTTTTGCACCCAGTAGAGCTCAATTAGGTGCAAAATAGCATGCACACTTAAGCTCTTGTACTTAAAACACTGAGGAATTAGAAACACTAGGAAATGGAGTATGTTGTTCAAGGTCATGCAATGAAGCAGTGTTAATTGTTGAGTTTACATTCTGAGAACTCTTGATTCTTTTTCAACACGGGTCTTCCTCAAAGACAGAATTGTTCATGGTTTTTGGTTTGCATTTCCGTTGTTGGTTTGATACCATGAAAAGAAATTGTTTTAAAGATACGATTTTATTTTATGATTAGGAGAAAGAGCAATAATTAGGCTCTGTGTCTCTTCTCCTGACTGTCTGGAGTTGCTTAAGGTAACCACTGTAAATTGGTGTGTACAGGCATAGTCAGTTATCAGGAAAGAGACAGTGTAATGCAGATCATAGTGAGTTGCTGCTGATATTTTGTGTATCCCTGGATTTATAGTCTTGATAGGGGAATTTGATGTCATCCCTGGATATTTCTAAGCTAAGAGCCTGAATATCAAAGTCTGTGTGTATGTCATAAGCTCAGCAAAAGCATAAGATGTATCATGGAATGGAGTGATGTGCTTTATAATTAGTTAGGATAACTTGATGTTAACGGTAGGAAAGTGAAGCAATGTACTCTTTTATTTATGGTCAGACTTTGTTTTGCCAGTATAATAGAGAAGTAGATACTTTTGCCTTTCTTGCTGGTTATATATTCTTGCTTTTCTGTTTCCTTGTAGCACAGCAATGTTGGTGTGAGTTATGTCACTAGACACCTACAACTGCAGCCCACTGTGTTCTGATATAAATAAATTGATTAAAGCTGATGAGAGCCAGCAGTTATTTTATATGCTGAATCTGAGGCCTGTTGAGGAGGATAAGGCCAAATACCCACATCAGTAAAAATAGCACTTTTGAGTGTCAAGCAGATATTTTTTTAACTTTGTAGTTTAAATTTGTAAAATTGCTATTCACTTTGTGGGTAAGAACTTTTGCTTTGTCCTAAATTCTTTAGTGCTTCATCTCAAATCTGTCACCCTAGGCCAGGTTCTTCCAGCCCACTTACTCTAAAATTGATCCTCTAACAGAGCCTG
This sequence comes from Agelaius tricolor, assembly GCF_023055355.1. Classification (NCBI taxonomy): domain Eukaryota; kingdom Metazoa; phylum Chordata; class Aves; order Passeriformes; family Icteridae; genus Agelaius; species Agelaius tricolor. The sequence goes on from NW_027269261.1 coordinate 55,114,338, forward strand.
TTGCTATAGAGTGAGGAGTAATGGTTTTAAACCTAAAGTAGGGAGATTTAGATACAAGGAAGGAATTTTTTACAGTGAGGGTAGTGAAACACTACAGCAGGGTGCCAAGAGATGGGGTAGATGCCCTATCCCTGAAAACCTTCAAGGTCAGGCAGGGCAGGTCTCTGAGCAAGCTGACCTAGGTGTGCATGTCCCTGCCTGTGGCTGGGGGTTTGTGTGGCTGATCCGTGCATGGCTGCTGTATACAAGTATGCTCCTGCTGCTGTGGCTGAAGTGGTTTAAGATGTTACTATCCAGATGTTCAGTTATCCCTTCTGTAATTGAGAAGCAGGAGCTTACTGCCTGAGACTTGCTAGTTGGTTTCTGGGAGAAGTAAAGGTATGTTTGTGTGAATCGGCACTGGAAGAATTGCTACAAGTGTTGCCATTAGGTCAGTTTCGTTTCCACTGCAGAGGTTAAGGAAGTGCGTGTCAGATTGCATTGTTAGACTTTGCAGTCTGGGTTTTTTTTAGAGAATAATAATTTCCTCTGACACAACAATGAAGGTAGCTGCAAATGCTGCCATAGGCAAAAAGGATCTCTGACCATTCTTTCCAAAAAGTGTTTTATTTGCTCCATGCTGAACTGCCTTTAGGAAGAGGTGTTTGAAAAAATGTGAAACTTCAGCAACTGGTTTCACTTTTAGTTTTCAGGCAGAAATTTAATAAGCATGGCAGCATTTTATGAGTAGGCTTTTCATATGGAGCTACATGCTGTACAAATATTACCAGATATGCTAATTGGGGTTCAGTTTTTATTTTTTGTTGAGGTGGTGGTAAATAAGAACGTGAATCATCATGATTCTGTTTTTGTGTGTGTTAATGAAATTACTTTTGTAATTTGAGACTTGTTTTACAAGATGCTTTATATGTTTCAATTATGTTTGTGCAAGCAAAACACAATAAAATGTGTTTCTTGCCAGGTCACAAAAGCATGGGAAACCTGTGTCCAGGCTACTATTTTGTAAAAAAAATAATGGGAAAATCAGAGGATACTTAAATTGAGTTTTAAGTATTAAATGCTCTCACTGTTAGGCATTCTATATTTATGTAAAGTAGACCCAGCTTCCTGGCAAATATTGTAAGAGTAGACCAGTTAATTACAAAGAACTTTTGGTTTCTAGCCAATCTTGAGTTTTTGGAGTTTTGTTTCATCTTGAAGAAGAAAATAACTAGTAATATTTTATACAGAAACAGTGGAAGGAAAGAATTGTGAGAGTACTGTCAGCTGGTGTAAGGTTTGATTTGAATCCTGCAGTCAGAATAGTTTTAGTTTTCTCTTGTATCCATACAAAATTCTTTTGACATTCATTTAGATCTGCAGAATTTCTAGGAGTTCCTTTTCATGTGCATGTGATTGCAGGACTGAGGTTGTAAATCAGCGTAGTATCTTAGTGAAATGCTGCTATATTGGAAAAGAAAATTTTAGATTAACTGGGCATATGATTTGATACAAGTTTCTAATGATTAACTGGTGTGTTTTTCTTAAATTTGATTATACTGAAAATCAAGCTTTAATACAACTGGTCACTTGGCCAGTTCAATATCACTGATGTACATGTTTTGATTTTCCCCTAGAGACTCACAGCTAATCCAGGAAGTAACCAACGCAGCAGACTGTCCATCATGGCTCAGCATCTCTGCACAGTGGAAAACTGTTTCATAATTCCAGGTCAAGCCTTTGTTCCAAAGCCAGAGGTAGGTTTTCCTGTATTTATTTGTGGTTTTTGTTAATATGTCAGTCAAGCAACGTCTCTTATTTTCACCAAGGAACATTGCTGGCTGCTCTATTTGAACATCTCTGTATTACGAAGTGGAGTGATGTGAAATTCCTGTAAATGAAGCATGCTTTTTTTTTTTTTTTTTTTTTTTTTTTTTTTTTTTTTTTTTTTTTTTTTGTTCCTCAGAACTTGGCTTTGACCTTCAAACCTATCTGCAAGGTCAGCATACTTGAGATTAGGATTTAATGTCAGGATAGTCTGCTAGGATTGGAGTATTTTTCAAAAGCCTGATATTTTACCATATGCATTTATAAACAGTTTGGGAATTGTGCCTTGAGAATTTGATAGGTTTTTTGAAAGAGTGTCATAAGAAAAGCTTTTCTTTAGTCAACTTTGTCGAACATCTCTAATTTTATCATGTCTATAATCTTTGTTTCACCCCAGTCATCTTTAGCATATTTTATTCTCTCCTATTTGCTACAGCACTTTGTCAGCTGTATCCCACTGATTGTTTAAAAAAGTAACAATCTTCTCTCCCTCTTATGTATTCTTGAGTGAGTAAAAAAAAAATCTCTTTGTTGTCCTCTTATCTACTGCCACTAGTTTTTATTAATAGCCATTATGACAGAATCCAGGTCTGTCCAGGAATCAAAAATTAAGAAATAATTCAGTATGTTGGACAAGAAGCTTGTTTTGGTTTGGTTTGGATTTTTTGGTAAAAATTTGTGCCTGAGTTCAAGTGATTTCTGTGTTCCTGAATGCATGTGGAAATCATAGGCTTATAGAAGTATTTGGGTTGGAAAGAAGGTCATTTAGGTCATTTAGTACTATTCCCATGCAATGAGCAGGAACATCTACATGAGATTGCTTAGAGCTCTGTCCAATGTGATCTTGAATGTTTCCAGGGATGGGGCATCCACCATCTCTCTGGGCAACGTGTCCGTGTTTTACCAGCTGCATTGTAAAAAGCTTCTTCCTTATATCTATCCTTATATCCTTAAATCAACCCTCTGGGAATTTAAAACCATTACTACTTGTCCTATCAAACTGTTGTTCTGTTTCAGAAGTGAACTTGCAACTTCTGAGAGTTCCTCTTAAATTGGTTGGTTCAGCTCTTCAATACATCTCCCTTCCCCTTTATCAGTCTCTCTTGGTCCTTTTTTCTTTTCTGGCATATCTCTTGAGAACCTTTGGAAGGTTATTTTCTTGTTTATCACAATGATTTTTAAGGCCTCTATCTGGGTATAATTCTGTTAAAATTCTTAAAATTCTGTTAGTATTTTTTGAGCAAATAACTGTTCAGACATGTTAAATTACAGAAATCTGTTGTGAAAGAAAATGTGCTTAAGAGATCTTATTTTTTGCTTTGAGGTTTTGACTTAGGATTTTTTTCCCCTGTTTCTTAGCTGAATGGAAAATAATTTCAGGATGCCCTCTCACTGTAAAATATGTGAAATAGTTTTGAGTAAGGCTAAAATTCCAGTTTTATGGTGGGGATTTTTCAGTGGTGGGTACAACTTGAGTAGTAATAAAGCTAATGTAGTGAAGTCTTGTGCAGACTGTGTCGCAGAATTGGGAAGCTGTAACTGTTATTTCCATTTTCCTGTACTGAAAAGGCTGTAGTTGACCAAGAGAGGTGACACAGAGTTATGATAAATATCTTAGTATAAACACATCTTAGTTGATGTTCTGTTGAATAAAAAAGGCAGTACAACTAAAGGCAGACATATTTTTATTTAATGTGTTTTTTGAGTTAAAACAAGTATTGCTTATATTGCAAAAGCAGAAAGTAGAATTCTTTCAGACAGGACTGGCACCTGTTTTCACTATTATTTTTGTTCCTTCACACACCTGTTGTAGACTGATCCTGTGTTTTGTCCTTGTTCTATTAGCTGTAGACTGACATGGTTTTAGATGTTACCTTTTTCATAGAATCTGTTTTATTGGAAAGCTCTTGCAGCATAGTGTGAATGAAATGGCTCCGTCCTTGATTTTTGTTTCATAGCTATATGAAGTACAGCTACTTCATATAAAGTTTCAGGAGAAAAATTTGCAGTATGTGTAACCAGTGAACTTTTTGTGTTCATGGTATGCCATTATTACCTTTTTCTTACACCCTCCTGTAAAAATGCCTCTTGATTATAATTTTTTGCAAACAGATTTACATGGTAGTGATCACAGCTTAGGGTCATGTCAAACCCCTTTCTAAAGGTGGAGATGCTTGTTTATGAGAAGGAGTTGTTTACCTCATTTGCTCAATGCATGAATATTATTTCAACATTTCTATGAGTGTTGAGACATAAAAGATTCTTGGTTAATGGAGTGGTGCTGCACAACATTGTGTCTAGGTAAAAAAGAAATTGACTTTTTGGTTATAATGAAGTCTCTGCAATACATAATAACTGCTGATAGTTGCATTAGAAATAGGACAAATCAAGCTCCTTGATTAAAACATAGGAGACTCAAAATAGGTATGTAACAGTAGAATAAAAACAAGATGTAATGCCATTCTGTGTGTGAAAAATGAAGACTCTCTATAAATAAAGACTGCTTACATACTAAGTCCATAAAACAGTTCACTTTACCAAATGCTGTAGTAAAACATCTTTTTCCAACATACCAAACATTTTATGTTTAGTCTCCTTCACGGTCTTTTAGCAAATTTCAGACTAGTACTGCAGGAAATGAAAGTTGTGTATAAATACTCAGAATAAATAGCAGTTGATTTTATTGAGAGACTCATCCAGCATCATAGTCTTCCTAAATTTAAAGGCCTGTGTCATACCTGTTCTCATTCTTGATTTGGTTCTCACTTACGGAAGTATTTAGGTAGAACATACTTTGCCAATGACCAATACAAAACAAAATCTGTGTGGTAAAAGAAAAAGTTAAAGGATTTAAGGTAATTATTCAAAATAAGGCAGTTAAAAAAAAAAGCTGTCTCTTGATCACTGTTGTATAATACATTTTACAGTAATAGAATACCTGGGAGTGGGCCTGGAACAGATCCTACAGGAATAATTAAAATTTTTTAAAAGGTTCTTTCAGAAGGTCAGAAATGTAGAAGGCAGTAAGTGGTTACTGTGTTATTTGAGCTGTTAATAACTGCCTTTAGCAAGTGTAAGCCAGAATGTTTACAGATGTTTCTTGAACATAGATAATTTGGTTTCTATCCTGTTCATTACAGTTTGCAGGTGTTTTCACAGCTATGGTTACATTTTTCTTGTTGTATTGCTCCTCATCTCTAACATTCACTGTGTAGTGATAGATTAGTAGCAGTTGGTGACTGTCCAACATACTTTCCTTTAGCAATAATAAATGAAACCCACAGCAGGTGGCAGTTTGGGGCAGGAGAGCTGGGTTTGGCAAGAGCTGAATGGTACTGCTGATCCTTCAGCCTGATATGCAGAGTATACAGTGCAGCTAAAGTTTGGAGCCTTGAGCTTTTGTTGTGGATTTGTTTTGGTTGGTTGATTTTTTTGTATTTTTTATTTTTTTTTAACAAAATCTGGTTACCAAGGCAATTTAGAATTGAAAATGAAAGGCAAATGTTTCCATTTTTTAAAGTCTTTGAATTTGGCTTCTTGGATAAATAGTTTCTGGGTTTTTTCCTTGCATCATAAATAAAATCAAGATAAAAATGTAAAATACACTAAAAAATGTCATATGTTATTGAAAGTCTGATTGACTAAACAGAAAGCATTTAGTTTTTAATAATCTTTGCTGTAACAAGATATTGATGCATAAATTGTACAGTCAATTATGTTTTAAAATAGTTCCTTGTTCTTCAATAAGTGTAACTTGTGAAGTCAGAAAGAAGGGTTTGAAAAATCAACAAAATAAAGTACCCTTGTAGCAGACAAGTATCTTTTCCTAATCTTTTCTTTTTGTGGCTGCCCCTATAAATGAAATACCTTGCATAAGCATAACTGCAACCCAGATACAGGAATGATTAAGTGCTATGTTACGCATTTGTTGAAATAACCAAACTACACTTAACACACAAAAAAACCCCCTTGAATGAATAGAAATACTTCAACGGATAGAAATAACTATTTATACATAGTCCTTCAGGCTGTAACCTGCATTGCTCTCCTGCTCTGTGGATGGGAAATGGTGCTGCTTTGGAGGGTAAATCCATGCTCCTTGCTGCCTTTTAAAACAGGAAGAGCAGAAGATCACACCTGCGATAAGCAGAAACCCTGCTGAGATGAATCCAGTATAAACTGCTCCTCCGGGTTCATGTTTACTACTCTCTGGAATGGTCTGGTCCAGGAAATTTGAAATAATTTCTCTCGTGTACCAGCACGTTGGTACTAATCCAAAGATTCCTGCGAGAATGAAGCAGATTCCTCCAGCAAAACAAGCGTTATTTTTGCTGTCAGTGTCCCCTCCCAGCCTTGTGCATTTCATTCCGACCGTAGTGATGCAGATCCCAAAGGCTGATAGGATGCACGACAGTACCATGGTGCTCCGTGCAGCCTGGATGTAGACAGGGAGGGAGAGAATGGAGTATTTCAGGGTACAGCTGAACATCCCAGTGCTGTACCATGTGCAGTCCATCCAAAGTCCTTGCATCTGTGTTATAGCTGTTATGATGTTTGAGCCAACGTCTGCATTTACCTTCCAGTTTGGTAGCAAGGTGGCTGCGATATCTCCAAAAACGCCAAACAAAGCCAGAACAAAAGCAAAGAACTGCAGGCTTGCTGATACCATGATGGTTCTCTTCTGTCACCTTTTGTCTGCTTTTTCTCTCGTGGAAATGAGTAACTGGGAGCTTCGTAGCCAAGCTGTGGCCGTCTGTGCAACAGGGAGGAAAGGGGGGGAGGAGAAGTTCGAGGGGGAAAGGAAAAGAAATCAGCAAACAAAAAAAGCTTGCATTTAAAATTAGAGCTATCTGAATGAATATCTGAATATGACCCTGCAGCAGCAGAGCTGCTGTACACAAGGTACTTGAACAGAGATGATGGCAAATGGACAGTGCTTTAGAATTGCTTGTAAAAAGGAGCTGCTGCCCTTTCATACATGATTGCAAGCCATCAAGCAAAACTTATTTACTGCAGTTGGTTTTGGTAATAGCATACAAATTGCAGGCTTACTAGACAAATACACATTGTAAATGGAACACTAGAAACTTGCAGATTAGAAGCCATTGTGGTAGGAAAACACACTGGTAGAAAAGATACTGTACTTTTCAGGTACCTTGTTTAAGAGTGTTGATAGCTGTAGTCAGCTCCTGTTGACTTTTTTATAATAATCAGCACTGTTGTACTAACTCTTACTTAAATTATGATTAAAGGTAACCCCTTATTTCTTTTTTTTAAATATTACTTGTTAATCTTTTTAATAAGTGCTACAAATATCTTGGCTTTGGAGGAGAATAAAATGGAATTTAGTTTTTGCATTTTCACAATTTTTCACATGACTTTTCTAAATCAATATTTTATTTCTTTTTATTTAAACTTACCAGTTTTTTATTTTCAGTTATTTTCCTTCCTTGACTTAGAGAAGTGGTATTTTGGAAGTCATAAGAGTGAATGTGATCTTCTTCTGCTTCTAAAATGTTTTTAATGCTCGTATGAAACAGCTCATTTGTGGAAGTGCCTTTTTTTGAGTCAGTCACCTGTCTGAAATAATTTGCAAATCTGCCATGAAGTGGTAGTTTTAAAAAATCCATTGAATAAGCTCCTTGCTATTCTTTTATGCAGTGTCCAATTTCATTTGACACATGAGAACATTTTGGGCAGAATGATAACTGTGCAGCTGGGAAGACAGAACTGTTGCTGTCACCTCAGCTGGACTGTTGGGATTGCAGATGCAGAACAGTGGATTGAAACCTCTGAGAGGAGGATTAGAAGGTGGTACCCTGCTTTGCCTTTTGCATGGAGCTGTATAATTGGCAGGTTTTGCCTTTTATCAGTGGTAGACAAAGGGCAGGCTTCTGTCTTAGAAAGCATGATCCAGGCTTTTTATCTAAATATGTACCATGATATTAAAATTGGTCTGCAGCATTAGAACTTTTTTGAAAAGCCATAAGGGATAAAATTAAAATAAGGGGAATACAAAATATCTGTAGCATTGTACTCTTGTTTCAGTTCATTATACATAAGACAACAGGGTTTTGATCAGTATGTATTCTATCAGTCTTTAATGGCATTTCTGAACTAGTTAATATATTTATCCTTTATAAGTATAATACTGTTATCCTCTATTGTAATCTATAGTATAATTCTCTATATTGTCTCTCTCTATATATAATTTACATATTTATACTCCAATCTTTTTATATTGTATTTATTTCAGGTAATTGTTCAAGGATGTGCTAACTCTATGCAGCATATGTATATTAAAGTGCTTAAATTTAAGGTGCAAATATTAACAACTATTCATTGTTAAAACCTTGTTTCAAAGACCTGCCTATTTCCAAATCCCTTCAGTTTGTTCAGACTGGGAAGAGCTGTTCTGGCAAATACATATCACTTGCTGTACAGGCCCATGGGAAAGATGGCTTAACTTCCTTTTACAGAAGGAACTGACAGGTCTGGGTAGCTCAAAACTCATTCAAAAACTCATTCATATTCTGAAAAAGATAATTAGTACTCTGAATCAGCCTTTTTCATTGCTTCCTTTTTTAAAATCAGTATATAAAAACACGCAAGCATAAACACAAAACACTGCAAATGGTAGCCATACATTACATTTAATGGGGTGAACCAAGTTAAAGGCATGATAAATTCAAGTATAAGCACTACAGTTGTAATTAAACATACAGTTATGTTTCTATCTGTTTGTGTAGGACTTACTGCTGATCGTGAGGTCTGAGATGTTTTCTTCACTGTAGATGTCCTGGTAAATGCAGTTTCTCTTGAATGCAGCTATCCCTTCTCATATAAAACTGCATTGGCATGTATTAACAAAATTTCTTGGAATGTTGTTTTTTTTCTGTTCTCCACAGCAAGTGCATTACTGCTGTTTGTTCCCTCTCTTAGTTCCATCTACCCGAGAATAAAGGAGTACTTTGTTTAATGAGTTTTGTTTGAAAAACACTCAGTAAGGGAAAGCAAAGAGATTATGGAATAAAACAGACGGCGGCCCTTAGTCCTAAATACATAATGATGTCCAGGTTCTGTGATGGAAAGTGTGAGCAGTGATTAAATTGAGTAAAATCTTGTGAATCCAGAAACTGTAGACTTACAGACTGGGGGGAGAATCATTCAAGTTGCACTGAGAGCCAGAGAGTTTTCTTACTTGTCAGTTGTTGTTTTTTTATCACAGATAATCTTATTAAGAGTTTAAATTTCCTGGAAAAGAACTGTGCAATTTATTTTAATTTGTAATTGGAACAGCAGGACACTTCTATTCCACTGCAGGCTTTGCTTGTCTGTTCCTGATAGCTTTAGCCTGTCATAGGTTATCCTCTAACTTGTTACCTTTGTATAAGGCTGTATAAAAGAATAAGGGGATAAAGCTGCTGGTAAGGCTTCCATGATAAGTGCAGCACATCAGAGAAGTGGCCTTAACAAGCTGGTCTGAGAAATCTAGCAGTTGGGAGAAAGATTTTGCTCATTGCAGCAGTGATGTACTCACAAGTTCTGTACCTGACTTTGGGTGTCTTTGTGATTCTGTTTGTGAGCCTGGTGTGAATGGAGTTACTGCAGAGCTCTTCTTACACAGAAATAATTTCTATTAGTGTAGGGGCATAGTTGCTTTCTGCTGGAAGTGAGCCAAAAGTACTCTTCTCAGAACAAGACTGCACTGTGAGTTCCGCATATCTGGTGTTAGACATAACATTTGTTTGTAGTAGACAGATATTTTATCTGAATACTTGGATTGTGAAAGTGCTGGCTTAGAACTATCTCAGTAGGATCTCAAGCAGTCTGTTTTAATGAAATTGTAATATATTCTGCTTTGGTTTTAGTTCCCTATGAGCAAATTACATCTTGAGGAAAGGTTGTGTGGGTTTGCTTTTAATACAGCCCTGTTGCAAGGTACATGTATTGCCCATTATGAGACCTTTGTTGTCAACAATTAGTAAAAATTGTCTCATTTAAGCTTATTCTGATTTAGTGTGTTGATTTCATTAGCAAGGCAGCAGACTTGTGTGAATTAAATTGTACTCTGTTATGTGTTCCTCCTGCCCTACCAGGACATAAACCTTCATTGTACAGTTACACTAAAACAGTAAGGGGTGAGTAATTGCTGTACTATTGACAATTTGGGATGTATCGGTTCAATGATTTTGGTATTCATTATTTTGTAAGACTTGAGTGTTATTTTGTAAATATTTCTAAAATACTTGGTTGGGTGAAAAGTGTTACTAGTAAAATTATCAAATCAACATGTGTATTTTAAGTGCTCTTATGTACTCTATTGGCTTTCATAATTCTACTCTCTATTTGATGCATATTAAAAGGTATGGGGAAAATAGCATGTGTGATTTTAAAGGAGTGGCCATTTACAAATGAAAAGCTTTCCCCTGTATCTGTTGCTATAGTAACCAAGCAGCTTTCCTGGGGTCCAAAGAAAACAGTGTCTATAATGGAACTGAGAAGTGCTGTGTTTTGTTTCAGAAGCAGAAATTGTTGCCTACTGGCCTTGAGATTGCAAATTGAGCTGTTTGGCTCTGAAGCTGTACACCGTATCTAGATTATGTGCTTTTTTCCTTCATAAATTTTTGTTCAAGATGTGGCTCTAACTCCCAAAGACCCCTCATTTCTTACTTATGAGTATTTCTGCAGAATTGAGGTGACTAAGTGATGCCACATGGTTGTTTTCTTACCCCTAATTTTGTGGGGGTAATACCTTGTTATATTTCCTGGCCAAAATGTAGATAAACATATGCATGTGCCGTTAGTATTTCTGTTCAAGGAGCTGATTGAACATGTGAACTATGTATTTGCTCTGTTCAAAAAGATTAACTTTTCTTCTACTCAATGTGAACATGAGTTTTTTTTCTATATCCCTGTGATCTTCCTGATAGGAGCAACCCATGGCAAAGGCAGATGCTCTGAACACTTGAAAAATTTAAAATCTGCTTTGGGAAATAATTTATGTGTGTTTCCTAGCAGATTCCATATGTCAAGTTTTTTGTCACCTGATTTTTAAATAAGTTCTTGTGCTTCACATTTCAGTAATTTTAAGCATTTTTTCTGTTGTATTTTTAACTCTAGCTTTCAGAGAAGGTGGACAACTAAAGAAAAGTATTCCAGTAGTATATACTTGGGATCAGCAGTGCTAACAATGGAAACTTGCTGTGGGTTTTTTCTTCATCAGCACCATTCATTGGTATTTTCTTTCCTTTCTCTAGCCAGTATTTTTGCTCAGCTTTGTAAGTTCTGTCTGCATGAAAAACTCATATTGTTTGGATTTTACAATTCCTTTGAAATTTGTGTTGTAGAAGCATTTGTACTGGATAGATGTACTTAACAGCTGAGCTGTTCCCACAGAAAGAACAAAATGGATGGATGGTACCTTTGTGTAAGATGATGTCACATCAGAGGTTGCTATGAGCAGTTTTGGTTGAAGCAGTGGGAGGAACACTTTCTTTTTTGAAGTACTTTTGTGCTCTGGGTTATCTTGAACAATTGGTACACTGAGACTGTGGTTCAAGCAGCAGCTGGTCTTTGGTCTGATTGTGCCTCTCTTTTCTGTCAGAACTAGCACATGTGATGATAAATTCATGTTCTGTGAGTGCCAGTATTGACTGTCAGATTGTTTTAAAAAATTCAGTGATTGCGCATCATTTTAGCAGACTTTTTAATAAGAGACTAAATACTTTTTAAAATCTGGCACTTAAAAATTTGTACAGTACTTGTACACATTTTACAAATTTTCAATGTGCTCCTACACAGAAATTTTTCCTTTTTATTGTTGTTAATATCTAGTTTGGAAGATGATCTGCATTATTCATTGTTGTGCAGAACTGGAGTTTTATTCCAGCTCCTAATTTTTAGTACAGAAGTCTGAATTCAGAAAGTTTCTATATAATACAGTGTCTCTATAATTGCTTGACATACACATATATATACCCATACACATATAAAAAACATAAAGTGTGTACATGTTATTTCATTCTGTTCTCAGACACAGGGCCAGTGACTACACTGTGAACCAGTCTGATTTGAGAACTACAAAAGAATATGTACAAACTTATCTTCGTGGAACTGTTCAAACATAATTTTGGATGAACTGTGATACTCAGTGTAAATACAGAGTTGTGTGGTCACCTAAACTGAGTGCACTTATTACTACCTACCATTCCTTTAAATAGACTAGCAATCTTAATACATTAAAAAGCAATTCCTTAGCTTACATTTTAGAAAAGCCCTAGAGCAACAGAAAACATATAGGGAATGAGTTTGATTTCTAATTATAATACCAATTTTCGCCAGCTGCCCTTCAGCCTATATATCAAATATTATCTAATTTGTGTATTATGTCAGAATTATCTTGTGGAAGGATCTGAAGACAGAAGTGCTAATTACTTTACAGATTATGTGAAAGTTCCTCTAAATGGACAAAGTGCCATGGGGGTAAAAAGTACTAAGTACTGATGGCATGTGAACTAATTGGAAATATGCAGATAACGAAGACTAAAATTCTGTAGGGTCTTGAAAGCTAAGGCAAATCTTTCTATTCCATACCATGCCATTAGTCACTGCACGGCTGGCTTATCTGCTGCAAGAATGCCTTCCTATATTATGCCTGTTTGCTGATGTCTAGCCAGGTAACTTAGAAGTACTGTGTCTCAGAGGAAGATGTCTACTCGAATTTTTCTTCCTTTCCATATAGGTGGATGTGGCTGTGGTGCATTTCACTCCATTGGTGCAACCAAAGATACAGCAGCCATTTGAGCTGGTAGAAAAGGTGGTTCAAAGTGTTTTTCAGTTTAGAAGAAAATATTGCTTCCGTGGAATTGAGTAAGTATTTTTAATGAAAACTTACCAGGTAATGTTTTTGTAAATGCACCAGCTACTAAATCAGCTATGCATTTGATTTTATTCTTCCAATTTTAAATTTGTCGTCATAGTTCATCAGATCTTTCTATTTCAGAGTGATGATTTCTGGACATGAAAGTATGAGACTAATATCTAAAGTAATTATGTAATAATTACTTGTGTATTTTTGTTGGTGCAGTTGAAGTTGTTAAAAATCCCTAGGATAAAGTGGTCATCTTTTCAAGAGTTTGTCTGTCTCAGAAATGAAAAAATCCCAGCCCAACCACAAAAACTACAGAATGATTGAGTTAAAAAATGAAAGTATCAAAATCCAGAACCAAAGATGGCAGTGTGAGGAAAGCATCATCTGTAGGAAATTTTACTTATTTGGGGATAGTGTCAAAAGGTTAAATTTTTGTTTCTCTGCTTGCCCTTTTATGGAGTTCTTACTGGCTTTTTAAAAATCTCAGTATCTTACTGAGGGAATTTATTAGGTTCTCTGATGTGAGAAACCTGCAGTCTTTTTGCCAAGGATCCTGTTTAAACTCCAACACTGCCATGTGTCTGACTTACTGTGGGCAACCCCCAGCATTCAGCACTGTAGAACGTGTGACAGAAATGCTGTTATGACTAGAGGCATCTCATGCAGCCTGGGCTCCCTGAATGTTGCTGGGCATAGTTTTGGCCCTGATGCAGTCTAGAATTAGGGTGGCTACCTACTGTACTTCAAGCCTTCTATGTCACTGTTTTAAAGGTGAACAAAGAATTTTGCATCTAGTTTTGGGTTGTTGGGTTCTCTTTCCTTGAGGCCGTAGATGCCATTGATATGTGGGGTGCAGACATTGGATCTAAAATGAGTACAGATTTCTTTGTGTTAAAGTTTGAGTATGCATTTCAAAGTGTTTAGAAAATGATGTGTCCAAAATCTAGACTGGTTTGTTTTTGGCTTACAGGGCGGTGGTGCTTTTTTTTTTCCTTTTTTTTCTACTGTGAAAGAATGGTTTCTCTTGACAATGTAAGCAAAAGGCACATGCAGTCAGCATATCTGTGTTGTGTACAATATTGTTACCAAAGTTTTCAAAAAACCCTCCCAGCTTCTGTGTAATCTCAAATTGCTAATAACTGCTTTACATTCTTTTGAGGCAAGGAGGGGGAAACTGAACTTTTGGACATCACGTATTCCCCTAGCAGCTTATCATACCTTAGCCCTAATGTGCAGCTAAAAAACACAATCCTCTTATTCTTTAGCTGACCTGAAAAAAATAGCAAATTCTGGTGTATAAAAAAGCTGTTAAGTTCATTATAAGGCTCTCTATCACACAGACTATATAAAAACAAGGCAATAGAATCACTTCATATTTGTGGATGGATTCTGGTCCTTGAGATGTGAAATAAGAGCGCGCTATGAAGTCCACATTGTAGTTTGAGTTCTGATTCACAACATTTATATGATGGTTCATAGTCTGTAAAAAAAGACTAGGTAGACTTTGCTCCAGGTATGTTTTTTAACTACAGAATCAAAGGAAAGAGAGATGTTGAAATAACCCATTGCTGACCTAGATGCTGAACTAATGGGAACATTTTGACAAAGGCCTGAAGTAACATATACTACAAACAGGTTTCCCAGAAGTTTCATTTTTCACTTATGATTTTAAACCCCTTCTTAACTTTGTGGTCTATGTACCTACCAGGAACCAACTATCATTTCTTCTACAAAGCCTTTTGAGTAGTTTATCCAGCCAACCTGCCAAACACATCTGGGTGGGGGGGTGGAAGGAATGTGTTAGTGTATTAGATGCACAATATTTTTTAGGTATTATGTATATAACACAGATAGAACTTGAAAATTGAGAAGTGCCCATGAATCATGTGCAGCTTTTTGCATTTCTGGCTTATTTTAGACTGAGAAGTACTGGCATTAAGAGCTGATCCTTTCAATAGTATGCACTGTGTAGTATGTATTTTTTTGTGTGACATTAAAAATCACTTACCTAGTACTCCTCATTCAAATTTGGGCAACTGCTGAGAGGAAGGTGCTAATGCATCTAGCCCTAGAGTAAATGTACTGATATGCCTATCTGTGAACAATGACAAAGCTGTAAACAAAATCAAGGACTCCTGCCACATTCTCAATATTAAAAAGTGAATGACAATTAAATGCTCCTTTCCTCTTCCTTGGCTTTTTTTTCTGATATTAGAATTGGGGTATTAATGACAAGTGATAACTGTTTTCTATTGGAATGAAACAGTCTGAATAAAGTCATAGTTTTTGAATCTGATCTGTGTTGTGCAGTTTAATCTGTTGTTGCTTTCTAAATATGAGGCTAATTCTAAGAAGGCTTTGTGCTTGTATCCATACCCAAAGCTCTGTTTAATGTTAACGAACATGAACATACACACATGTGTTTAGTCTATAATGTATGTATGTGCTTTTCTATGGTGTCATAAGCAGAAAAAGGCGCTTTATATTGTTTCCATTGCTCAGATTGTGAGATGTGTTAAGAGTGCCAGAGCTAAAATAGTGACATAATTAATGTAGGTTTATTATTAAATTCCACTTTACTCTTAAGAGAAATGTAATTGTCTGTCTGAACTGCTGAAATTTTTCTTCACCCCATATCTTTTAGGACCTTGTTTCCTGAAAATGGGCGCTTGAAAAGAACAGAACAGTTGATGATGACAGCAGATGTTGATCCAACTCTGCGTCCTTTTCAGCTCTCTATGTCACAGTTTAGAAACTTGTGCAATGTATACAGGAAAATGTGTGATGAAGACCCAAGCCTTTTTGTGTTCAACTACAGAGAAGAACTACGGCAAAAGAAGAAGACAAGAAGTTTACTTGGAAGCACTGGTCAACCTGAACAGACTGAAGAGGAAAATCAGCTGTAACAGCACAAGTCTGATTTTTTTTTATTAGTTTCAGCTCCTTGATCTACAGGTGTAAACTCAGTAAACGAAAGTCTAGATGGTCCTACATCTATGCAGATATGAAAGACCTACTTTTGAGAAAGTGGTAGAGAGAGAGGGCATCTCTCTGTTCCAAACAGCAGCAGACAAAAGGGAAAAGGCAATCCAGGTTCTTTTTACTTCAGGGGAGTGGCTAGAACACATACGAAGAAACAAGGTACGTTGTGAGAAAGGTAATTAAGTTGCAATTTATAATTGCAATTTATAATTGCAATCAAAATATAATTGAATTTTGCATGAATGAATATTGAAGAAAAATATTTTTCAGACATCACCACATAAGATGGTGTTTGAGTTTTTGTGCTTTTTTATCCTGGAACATCCTCCTGTGCAGAGGAATTTAAAAAACAGAAGCCAAGACTCTTATAAATAGGCTCAAGTGACTGGCTTACGGGAGGATAAAGTGCACCAATTGCCTCAAGGTCTGCTAATACTCCTCTCATTTATGCAGAAGCAAAGAATTTGGGATTTAAAGCTCCAACTACAGAAAAGCAGCACAATAAAAAGTAGAAAACATGGCTAAGTACAATACTTGTTTGTCTTTTACTGTACAGGCTCATAGAGAAAATAAAAAATACAGTCAAATAAAAGATTACAGGCCAAGCTTTGTTTTTGTATTTACACATATGTATAAAGTATAAACAGCATTGAAACATACAAAAATGAAACTTCTGCACTGTTGTGCACTAAAACACATTAAAATAACTTAATTGTGCTTTAAATAAAGCAAACATGAAAACCAAAGAAATAAAATGCCCAAGGTACTAAAAATTTCAGTTTGGCATGCTACTTTCCATTGTAAACCCTTCTGCCACTCACTAGCACCTTTTCCACCTTATTTAATATATTAATGAGGCCATCCCCAAGAACACTACATTGTCTTAATAAATGCTTGAAAGGGATGAACTAATTTACAACCCGGGGCCAACTTAATCTATTTTTAATCCACAATAAATTAAAATAAGTTAAGAATCCTTTACAGCTGTTTTTGAGCAAAAATGTATTAGTGCACAAAATCAGATAGTAGTTTTCCTGCAGCTTCCATGAATTTTTAGTTTTAAAGCAAAATGTTTGTTGAATTTTATGTGGACTTCAAATGAATGTTTTAATATTAAGCTAGGATTTTCCATGCCTCTCCACAGCTTCATAAAAACAGTCCTCATTAACTACAGATGTTAAACTCTGGACACTAAATTCTCTCTCTAAAATAGAGTTCAGATCCAGGTTTGCAGCATCAGAGTGACTGTCAAGGGATTGGTGACGTTCTTGCATTGCCATTAGAGTTCCTCTGCTACGCTTTGTGCTGTTTACTTTTCTCTTCACTGGGCAGAAATGGCCCCGCACGAGCTTTGGATGCTCTGCTATCTGAAAGCCATCCTCTGCCTCATTTTCAGCAGCCTGATCCTGTTCAGAGTCAGCACTGGGTTCCTCTGAAATCTTCAGCCGCTGGAACTGTATTTCAATGTCTTTTGTAGGGCTGCCTTTCTTTAGGCTCTGATAGTCCTCATCATCATCATCATCACTGAGAATGTCAGATTCTTTGACAAGAGCATTAGAAAAGTCAGATGCAGTGCTCTCTGCCTGTTTATCGGGAGATGAATTTTTGGGCTCCTGGATGCTCTCAGAAGTGTGGCAGCTGCTGCTCTGAGTGCTGCTGCTTAGGCTGCACTCATCAGAGTCCTGGAAGTTGCCTTTCCCCTGGTCACCGTTCCACTCACTGCTGGATGACTTCTTCAGTAACTTCAAGGATCTTGTGGAAGCTGTGCAGAGTAAAATCACAGGTTTATTTTTTTCAGAAAAAAAATTTGGTTATACCTTTTGTCTTAATATCCCACTTACAATTATGGTGGATATAGTCATTCCAAGTCAAATGTGTCAGCACTCTGATACCGACAGTCTGTTCCTCATGTCACAGTTTTCATTACACCTATCCTAGGGTTCTGTGCTTTCCTTCATGTGTAATATAGATCAAATCCTCCAAAAAAGTGTAGTCATACACACACTTTTGCATAAAGAAAGATTGACTTGGGCACATCAAACACTGAAGGGCCCAGGTGTAGGCAGCAGCTGAACTCTTCCAGATCCTCTGACATTAAGGGGATTTTACAGAGGACTGATCTGATAGAGAACTTGAAATACTAGTAACTACTCATTTAACTAAAATTTAACTAAAATGTCTGAGTCCTGTACTTAATTACAGTATCAGCTGGGATGCAGATTTAGTGCATTGAAAGAACCAAGACCCCCTGCCTTTTCCCTGTTGTTCCAGCTATAAATGCTATTAGGGCTGAGTTACTAAAGGGAGCCCAGAGGAAAGAATGCTAATATTGTATGGCAAAGGGTGTCTATTCCTTCCCAGCAAAATTAATTTGAGCCTTATTAAGTCTCCTCTGAAGACAGCTAATGACACATTGCAGTGTGGGGAAGTCTGCTTATCTCCTCTAGCCCTTGTCACATACTGAGTGGTAGAGAAACTACTCCTGCTCCAGTCCAAAAAAAGAAGAAATGGGAGTTGTGGGTCTGACACATGTCACTCTATGATCACTCTATGGTAATAATTGTGAATGCCCTACCAGCACCAGTCTGGATGCTTTAGTTTTCACTTGAGTAGGTGTTTCTTACCCAGTTTGGCTGTTGCAGGTACACGATTCTTAAGTGGAACGAGGCGATCTTTACATTTTTTCTCCAGTGGTAGCTCACATTTTATGTGACGTCTGAAATTCTCCCGCAGGATAGAACGGATGATCTTCACAATGTTAGTCTTGTTCTCAGAATCACTGCAAGTTTAAGAAAACACAAAACTTTATTTCCTCGCTGAAGTAAGACACTAGGATAAAATGTTCCCACTGCCTTTCTGCTGATGGGCTTTAGTGCAGTGTTTTATTTCAAAAGCTTTCTTTAGTAGTGGGTTTACAGCTATCATAAGCTCATAGAATGTTCTGGGTGGGAAGGGACATTAAAGATCATCAAGTTCCAACCCCTGCATCATGGGCAGGGACATCTTAACAGTGCTAGACATTTCACACACCTTGTGTTTTGAGATCTTAGTTGCTTCCTCTTAGAAAATTACTTGAAAGGTAGCTTCTGTATGAGGGAATCACAACCTTAAGTGGTCTTTTCTCTGTTAACCAGCTAAAAGTGATAAAATCAGTTACTTTGCCCATACAGGAGCTTATGTTCATATATCTGCAGATTTCTGACATTGGATCACTACACTTAATTCACCCATTTGAATTTGTTATACTTTATGCAGTTAAAGATTGGCATAGTGCTTAGCTTCAAGTAAAGAGTCCCACTTTGAAACTGCTGATGTAAAGGTCACATGGGAGAAAATATTTTCTTTTTATTTTAAATGCCATGAATGTGATTTGTAAAATACAACCTCCATGTAAAGCTTACCTGCTGCACAACTGAAAAACTGTTTCTGGCCTGCCTTCTAGTTCTGACTTGGTGTGAATCAGTTCCCAGATACAGCTGTTCTCTGTTCCTGTGCATGGAAGGAAACATTACTTTTGCATACACTTCCCAAAACCTTTGGCATTAGAAAGACCAGGGTGGAGTTCCTGACTCTCCAGAAGGCAGTGTTAACTCAGCCATGTGTGGAACTACAGAAGATCTCACCCAAGGTGGAACTCAAGAGAAAGCTTGGGAAGCCAAGGAACCCAAGAGAGCTCCCCTGAGCTCTCTTGCTGCAGCAGCCCAGCACTGTCTTTGATAACTTTTCTCTAGGAGAGTTGCTTTCCCCCATTCTTGCTGCTTCTCTGTTTTCCAGCCTTAACAGGCCTTCACCCAGGTATGCTCTAAAAACCTTGTGACACTTCACAGAACATACAGAAGTGAATAGGACTATAAAGATCAGCTTGAAAATAAACCCACGGCCCTTTACTACCATAAATTACAGTCACCTTTCTGCTCTGAAAAAACATGAGGATCAGCACACACACAGCACCAGCATGTCATCAGGATGTCAACTACAGTAAGCCACCTGCCTTTTATTGGGAATTTCCATTCTGTCATTCCTTCACATCATGTTACATCTCCCTTAATGCACAGAAGTCAGCATACCAAATGAAGAAGTCTGTAAATGTATCAAGCCTGTACCCCCTGAGTGCAGAGACAACAGTGGACAGATAATACTTTCTCTACACCTGCTTGCTTCCAGAGGCTCAGAAAGACATCTGGAAGAAGCAGTATTACAAAATTCCAGGAAAGCATTCAGTCCTAAAGTATTTACTGCAAGAGAGTTACCTGCTGTGTTCCCTAGTCGAACTTGAAGAGCAGATAAAGGAATCAGCCAACGAAATTTAAATGGATCCAAGTCACCATAATTATGTGCAGCACGAACATTAGTAGGCTGTAAAAAGAAAACAAAGGATATTTCTAAGAAGTAGAAGAAGTGGTGGTGTTTTGTACTACTCTTAAAAGATCTACCTTTGAAGAAAAACTAAATTGATTGAACTTTCCTTCACTACCTTAAAATGAACTTGTAAATGCAGTTGAAATGGTGATAGACACAACCTTTGGAATTCATAATTGCTTCAACTTTTAAAAGCCATTTGATTTTAACTGATAAAAATAAAACTTTGCCTATAAGTACTACCAGGGAAGAAGTTTCCTGTGAAAGAACACACAGACTGTGGATTAGCAGAATACATTAATCATGTAGCTGCTGCTGCTACTTTTAGAGCTCCTCCATCTGTTACAATGAGCATGGTGCAGTATATCACCACTGGTACTTGGAACATACAATTTGCTACCTGGCTTCCACATTTCAGGTGTGTAAGTGGGTGCAGAGAAGGTTATGTCTATAATGCCCCTTTTCCTTTCCTTCCAGGATTATCAAGGGTCCATAAAAGAAAGGTCTTTCACCTGCACCCTGTGGTAAGGTAGGCTGTCATAAATGCTATCAGGAAGAATTAGTTATTTCTGCATAGCAATGCAGAAATAAGAAATTTTCCACTTGATAAAATTAACACAGGGCTCACACAGAAGATGATGGTGCTGCTTACTAAATAACAAAAAATATTTATTGCTACACAGACACTGAGCATTTGTTTTAGCAGGATAGCCAGAACTCCAGCCTAGCAAGTGAAAGTGGTGTTTCGTGTCAGTCACTCCCCCTCTAACACTGTTATAGTCCATCTCACATTGCATTAATATCCTGAACATCCACCATCTCCACTGATACCAGACTTACCATTTTCTTTTTCAGTTTGTAGTTCTCCTTATAGACCAATATTACAGCCCTCTTAAAAACTGAAAAGAGAAAGAAAAAAATAAAAGGAAAACTCTTAATTATAGGCATAATATTACAATATTCAGTGAAAATACTATCTTGGAGAAGTATAGTCATGGGGATGTGAAGGATGAGATAAGCAAACATGGAAAAGCATTTGCCATGTGCTGAGATGACAACTGGGTTTTTCATTCTGCACTTTCATGAAATGGCAGTATTTTTCTCTCATTTTTTTCTGAATGTCTAGGATGAAGCCATTCTGTACATTTAGATAGTAACCACCTATCTATCCTCTGTAACTCTTCACATAAACAAATACAGAAGATGTAGGTTAGATGTAAAAATATTCTTTCTGTAGACAGTGGACATTTTCAAGTGGAGCGAAGGGCCTGTAGCAGGAGAGTCTGTTCTTCATGCAGTTCAACAGGTTGTTCTTCTGTTTGGAGCATCCCCTTCCCTAACCATGCTTCCCAGGAAAGGAGTACTCTGAGAAGGAGAAACCTGTCTGACATTAACCTGGAGTTCTTCTGAAGGTGTTTATCCACTGAAGTATTAAAATAATCTTTTTTTTAAGAAATGGACTCTTATTTGTATGCTCTCATTTCCACATCAATTTTCAGGTTAAAATAATCTGGATGGGGATGTCAGTGCTGTAGCTGTAAAGCAGAAGTTAGTCTGAATTCACAAGAGTGGAATAAATCATGATTTTCCCACAAGCCTCCTTTGATAGCCTCATTTAACAGATTGTTCTAAAGACTCTAATATTGCCTCTTGAAAATCTTCCATAGTTTAAATATAGGCAAGACAGCAGCTGAGGGTGGCTCACAGAGCAAACAGCACAAGCAAGCAAATAAATAGAAAGTTTTTTCATGTTAGGAAAACACAGCTATGCATTTTTTCACATATAAATCCACCCTATATATCACGTGACTGCAGGGAATGGAGTTTGGGGCTTTTATCCTGGGAGGAGATCTAATGTGGCCATGTTCAGATTTGAAAGCACTGAGTCCTTAAGGAAGACACTTACCAAACACTGTAAGTTCAAGGTCTTTCCTTGCTTTGCCCAGCGATGGGAAAGGATTCAGCCAGGTAACTGTAGAGTGCATCAGAAGTTCTCCCATTGAGAGCTCTGTCACCTGGATTAAATTATAACAGTAAGTAAAATAAATAAACAGTATAAATATCTACATCAGTGCTGCATTTTAGTATACATTGATAACTTTAAGGATCTATGTTTTCTGTATTTACTCTATGTATAGAAAGAGATCTTCACTACAGCAGGAAAAGTGTGAGTAATCCCTTTTTTTAACAGGTTACAAATATACAAAGTAATAGCCCCTAAGTTACAAAAGCTGGGTAGAAGTTCTTACTATTAATAACTTAGAAGAATACTAAGCTGATCTAATTATCTTACACTTCTATATAGTCAGTTATGAACTGCCTGATTATTAGCTGTAAATATCTTTAATTTCTATAGAGTAATTAGTATTAATGACACTACCAATGGCAGAATTAATGGAGGTCTTGTACTCTGAGGCTCCTTTCTTCTGTGGGACACAACATAATGCTGAAGAATATCAAAGGCTGTCAAGTTTTGTTTCCCCATAAATGATGAGAAACCAGGTAGTCAACAGGGACAATTTGACTTTTTACTAGCAGGAAATGAAACAACTGAGATGACATCTCTCATATCTGATATCCAGCTTTACAGATTTGATCTGCTTAGTAATTGTTTGATGTAAATGGCTGAGTTGAGGCCTTGCTGCCCCAGTTCTGGGAGATGACTGCACACAGTCTGTATAACTAATGGGTTTTGCTCTGACAAGTACCCATGGATGCCTCAGCACTGGAAGTGCAGAGAATGAGAATAACAGACCTTAATGTGATATCCTTCAAATTGCCATTTTCATTTATACGGGTGAAAAAAATATGTTAAGAACTCAATAGCATAAAATCTGAATGCCTTGGGGCATGGATAATCTCTGCAATGTTTTGACAAGAGGGTTTTGCCTACTGAGAACTATATCTACTCCTGCTTGCAATTCCTGTCAGTCCAGAATGCAGCTCTGGCAGCTGTCTGCAAACTTTACCATAACCTACTGACAGAAAGAAATTTGACAGGCAGATACAAAACAGAAGTGAAAATATTAAAGGAGAATGGAGCAAGCCCAGTGGAAGTAAGTTCCCCAAATTACCTCAGGAAGAGAGGAAGCCCCTAGGGCAAGCTGGATAATGCTTCAAGAGTCAATGTGACATGTCGTTTGTTCTCTTACCTCTTTC
Source organism: Agelaius tricolor (assembly GCF_023055355.1). Lineage (NCBI taxonomy): Eukaryota > Metazoa > Chordata > Aves > Passeriformes > Icteridae > Agelaius > Agelaius tricolor. The sequence continues at coordinate 55,137,517 of NW_027269261.1, forward strand.
TCTGTTCCACTTTGTTCTGCAACCAGTTGGTCAAATACAGTGCCATAATCTTCATATATCTTCTGCATCTCATTTATGTGACTTGCTACTTTTTCCATTGCCTTCAGTGCTTCTGTAAGGTGTAAAAATTTCATACACAACTATGTAATTAATTTTTATTTTCTAAATATGGTAATTTTAAATTCAATTCCCCTTGAGGCATGTAAAACGATGCTGCCTTCTGAAAGTTTGGCGAACTGAATTCTAGCTCTGTATCAATACTTTCTCATAGCAACAGTAGAAGAAAAACTTCCTGGTCAGAGTAAGTGAAAAATGCTCATGTAGTGTCTTAAGTGGCTGAAAAGGCTGCAATAAGCATTCCAGTGACAAGCCCCCAAAGTTGGGGGGGTGTATGATAGTACCATGGCAGTATGATAGTACCATGGTTAAATTTTGCATCTTGTAGAATAGGGCCACTAAGTCCTCTGGAGTAATCTACACTCATCCTAGAATAAGTTATCTAATGATCTTCAGGAGAAACAAATTGCATTTGTCTCCTCCCAGAATGGACAAAGAAATACAGTGTTAGGCTGTACAAGTTCCTCACAGGCTGTACATATTAAATGCTGGTGGCCAGGTTTTGTTTAAATTATGTTTTCCAAACAAGAATGTCACTAGTTTCCATTAGATTTTTGTATTAATTCAGAATGGAATTGGACAGGGATCTTTTGTTTCATCAATTCTTAATGGCACAGTTGTTTCATCAATTGTTAATTTTAGCAGTTTGGCATCTATCCCGACCTGCAAATAAGTCCCCAGCTTGTTTGGGAAAGGGAACAATATTGGAAGCTCCTTTTGAAGTCAGTAAGATCCTCATGAGTTTTTACTGACAGTGTATTTTGCCTACATCCATTTTGTAAAAATGACAGTCAATCCATAAAATACATCTCTTGATTTTCATCCACCAGGTGCTGACAGACCTGAACTGGAATTTGCCAGGGTGAAGTCCCAGGCATGTGAGCCTAGAAAAGCAATCAACTCTAATGCATGTCAGATAAGTCTCTCCACATGGGAGAGAGTGCAAACATTTGACAAAGATCTCTTCTACACAAACAAGAGTCACAGAAGGACCTCAAACAACAAATATTTCCTTCTGTGGTACTCAAACTTTTTGACATATTTCAAGAACTAAATAATAACCACAAGATGGAGCCTTGGTCAGTATTTCTCAAGTGGGTTTAAAAAAAAAAAAAAAAAAAAAAAAGGCAACACTGTGACCTGACATGCTCCTGTGCATGAGGATAAAGATCCCAGTCCTACTTGCCATGGCAAATCCTGGCATACCTACTTCTCAAAGGGACTTGGACATACCAAGTAGAACTTTTAGCTAAAGGAACAAAAAAAAATTACTCAATACTTTAAAGGAGAGTGAGGGAATTCTCTCTAGGTTTTGACAAGTTCTGTGCTATCTACCAGAATGCCTACCTGTATCTTCAGAAAGGGCAGGAAATAAAACTTAACTCATTCATTCCTGTAGAAGAAAAGAAGTTACCTGTCAAATGATAATGCTCCTCACTCTCATTGTCTGTCAGAGACACCAGCTCTTTTAAAAGCAGAGGATATTTCAGCACTCTCTGAACAGGCTTTATGAGATATGACTCCAGTGTAGAAGAATGTTGCTTTGTGGGATTTCGAGCATCCAGAAAGGTCTTAAAGGCACTATCTGTTTTGGCTAGATTAAAAAAAAAAAATTAAAAACCAAAAAAATTTGTCCGTTGAATATGAAAGTCATGGAAGCTACAATCATTGAAAAACATGGAATGGCAATTTGAACCCAGCACCAAAACTCTTGCCCTCTTCAATGGATGATTTACAGAGTAGAATATACTGTCAATTTCATTATAATTTCCTGCATCCAATAACATTCAAAAGGGCTGAGAGAGCAATTTTATGAAGGTGAGATTATTCCTCTAATTTTTCCATTGCGTTGCAGTGAATGGCAGAGGAAGTAATTCCTGATTTTTTCTACCATTTGTTGCTGCTTTTCTGGAGACTGGGCCTGCAGACAGCATGAAGTTGTGGAAGGTGTTTCTACAGCTCTCCAGGCTACTGCCTGGAAGTTATAAAAGGAATCTTGTTCTTCAGGTCTATACTATACTTCAGCAGAACCTGTGATCTTAGATCTTCCTATTGAAAGATACCTGATTAGTCCTTGTTTGATACCAATATTTATTCCTTGATTTTATCCAATATTCTCTACAAGTTGACAAGATTTGTAACAGTAGCTCACTGTGGTTTGAATTCATGCAAGTAAATTACAATAAAGACAATAAATTACCTCTCTCAAGAACTTTCTGAACTTTGATGTGGTTTGCACAGAAGCCACTGTACAGTTTGAAGTGGTCAGCATAATACAGAAAGGAGCCACCAAGGGAAAACAGCAATTTCTGAAATCAACACAATCAAAATATTAGTTCACTACTAGAATCCTAAATATGTATTCAGGCATACAACAAACAGACTCAATGGTGAATTATTGGCTATCTTTCTATACATATACATACATATATATATAACATTAATATACTACTGGTAGTAACTTGATGATTTTTTTGTATTTCGCTGAGTGTAGATTTTTGATGATTTTTACTGGTAGTAACTTGATGATATTTTTGTATTTTGCTGAGAGGTGTAGAGGTCAGCCTGCAATTTTCTCTTTTGTTCCTGAGCAGATATTCTGTTTTACTTTATATTTCAGGCAGCACAGGAACAAAAATCAGCAGACATATAACTATGTTGTTCTGGGAAAAAAACGGGAGCCATAGGAAGCAAAGCATAAAAGTGCCAAAGCCAGAAGGGACAGAGTAAAACAAATACAGGATTGCTTTCCAGCTGTTTTCCTTTTTTCAGGCAGGTGGTAATTACAGGACACCTCTGATGTTCTTGCATGAAGAGGAGGTTGGGAAGATGTGGGAGGAACTGAATCACAAAAGAGGTTTTTAGAAAAATGCCTCCCAAAGCAAATATAAGAAAGAGGAGTAGTGAGGGAGGAGGAAAGCAGCCCTCTCCCCTCTTTCAATCAATGTTTGCTCCACAAAATGCAGCAAGTGTTCAGGAGGCCTGCCAGCTCAGTCCTGAGCCAGTGACTCCATTGCCAGGGAATCCACTTCTTCCAGTCAGGGCAGGTACTGGGTAGTGCTGCAGCCATTTACAATTCACTTCCTGCTCCTTGGACCTCACAATGTGGGAAACTCATGTGGCATTAAACAAGAAAAGCTCCCAGTCTCTTGGGGGTTAGTTGGGCACAACACAGAAAAGCACAGGCAGGGCAGAATTCAGTGCAGTGACAATAAACTCTCTACAAAGGAGTTCTGCCTCACAAACATTGCCAAACATCGTGTACTCCAACTCTACTCTGTCTTTTCCCATGTTGCAAATTTTGCCATGGGGAGGAAGATAAGACCATGAAAAATAGCACTAACCTTTCATTGCTGAACAGAACTCTGTAATCCAAAGTAAAGCTTCAAAGCAACCCTACGAAACTTCTAAGAGCCAGAAACTTCTTAAAGCCAGATTTTCACAAACATTTGCAGGCACACTACAAAGTATGAAATGATGAAATATTTACCCGGAACTGAGATGGTGTTTCCAATGTATTAAAATCTGAGGAAGAAGATATTCCATCTTCAAGGGTCTCCAAAAACACCTTCTGGAAATCCAGCATTTCTGGCAGGCTGCCGAACAAGGACTCCATCTGTGGAAAACATCGGGCCATGAAGTACAGCACTCCATGGACCTAAAAGGTCTTTTGAAAACAGTGGACTAAGGAGATGTAACACACAAAGAGATTGCAAAGTAATCTAGTAATGTCATTGTTAATAGTTTTCAAATAGGTTTTATAAAAAATCCATGCAAAAAATGGAGGTTTCTCAACAGTTAATTCAGAAAAACAATTACTCTTTAAAAAAAAGAAGTGATGCGCACACCAGAGAGAAAGGCACTGACTGGTGTCATTCCTGTTGACATCTTTGTTGTTTGCTTTTTCTGTCCCACTCTCAGCAATAAAAAATCCAAGTGTCAAGGTCTTAGCCCATAAAAGAATGACTAGGACTTTTTTCAGATATTCCCTCACCTCATCCTGAGTAAGGAAGGTTTCTTTTTGAAGGGGCTCCAAGTATAGCTCGAAGAGGCAGCTCAAGTCCTGCAAAAAAGAATATTTGTTCACTTTTTCTGTACCATTTGGAAACTGTTCTTTATGTGGCAACCCTGAGATAGGGGTAAGTTTGGGGAATGAACTAAAGATACAATTCCTTTTAAGTAACAAAATAGCCTACATACTGTTAGCACTGAAGTTACTGCTAAATTAGAGGCAAAGTGATTTCAGCGTAATGTTATTTTTCATCCTTAAGGCTTTACAACTTGATTATAACAAATTCTATTTTAGCTTAGCATGAGGAAGAATTGTTACAAATGGTTATTTTTGAAAGAGTCCATCCATATGAACAGCATAAATGTTTTAATTATTTATGTTACATAAACTATATAAATAGCTACTTATTTAAACATCTGTAGTAATATTCAGAAGGACACGTAGCATTTTAAAACCCTACAAGTTATTAAAGTGTTCAGTTATTTTTTCAGGTAGGTATGATCAAGGGCTTTGTCAGTCACTTCTCAAAAAAAACTAATGCCATTTTTGAAGACTTACTGTCCCACACCAAAGCATGACAGCAGAGCTGGGGCCCACTACAGGGCTCTCCAACCCTGGGAAGAGACACACCAGAAATTCTATGTAGAAGGAATAACGAGCAGCTCCCTGAAAATGCCATAACAAGTATTGCAACGTGCCACGATTTTTCCTGATGCAAAATTTCATGTATATCAGTGGCCTCCATGGTCATGCTTTGTTCAAGTGATTCCTCTAAAAGATATATCAGGTGGACATAAATGAGGGTCCAGCATATGGCTATATCAGTGGATGAAGTGGATGAAGTGTTTTCTCTTCCACAAACATTACTGCAGCAAGTACTGACATCTGTAAATACAGGTTTTGAGATACAGAAAAGGAGATGATGTCTTCTTGCTGGAGGTCAATGAAATAGATGTTCTTATGTTTCCTTTGGCAGCCAGTCACGTGATTTTAGAGTTCATAAAAAGAAGAGAGATACATCAAACAATTTGCAGGTTTATCAGTCAGAATAACTTCCCTATCATGCTACAACCCACTGGAGTTGTGCCTTTCAGCTTTCCTGGTTCAAAAATAATCATGCACTCTTTTCCACATACTCATTTGTATGAGACTATTCTGTTCTTCTACCAGATTTATCTTCATCTTGAAAACTGGGGAGACATCCCCTGGAAAAACCCTTTTTGTTTGCAGGTATCTTCTCCCCACAGAAGGCTGCTCTCCAATACAACTACAAATTGACTGCAATTAATGCTACTACGTCAGATCCTACAGCCTCAGCTGCAGGAGCAAGTCTGCCAGAAGCAACAGGAACAATTAGATAAGGAGACTTTGTAGGCTATGGCCCTTGTGGAAGGCCGGTTGTGTAAAGATAAGATCAAAATATGTTAACACTGTCCAGCCTCAAAAACAAGTAAGCCATGGTTTGTTTTTTGTACCTTGACATAAGATTTCTCAGTGTCCATAAGTTCTTGGATGACTTTCCTCAGTCTATCTGCATCAGAAAGGTGGCGAGCCAGTGGTCGTGGAGGTGGATCCTGGTTGTCCTTCTGTGCTTCCATATTGCTTGCTTGGACTTCTTGGAAGTTTCGGCACAATGCGCTGATCTGCTCTGCGCTCTGTTGAGTGAGAAGAAACAGACAAGTGATGATGTTTTAGAATACAAGTTGTACCACAATTATTTCTAAATTCCCCCAATTTTGCTCCTGTTTCAAATTCAGGGGCCAGAGCATGCCATCGATTTTTGTCAGAGGTGTATCTTGACAGCTTTGAACAGCTTTAATTTCTAGCAAAACCAGATCAGAGCAGTAAAAGGAATTTAAAATTGCTAGGGATTTTCCAGCACAAATTATTTTCAGTCTTCAGATACAAGTTCGTAGAGTGCAAAAGATGACAGAGCACTCAGATATATCACATACTTTGATTCTTATGACACTGTTTTCCACCTCTCTTACTTTGCAACACTCACTGCATCAAAATTCAAGGAATTAACAGATAAATATCTTATAAGCATCCAGAATAATTCTTTTGTATTTCATCTGCAACATATATTGTATTGTGTGTTGTCTTGTTGCTTTCTAAACAATGAGACATGAAGCTGAGGGTTCAGATTCCAATTTCTGGGGATGTCAAAAGATGGTCAGATGTTTTCTTTCCAAGGATACAACTACATATCAGGATCTTTTGCTTTAAAAAAAGGTAAATGGAAAACTAAATATTTTATATTCTTTAGAAAAATTATTAAAAACAGAATAAATAAAACTGAGAAAATTTTCAAACAAGATAGGAACTGAATATACAATGACAACAGTTAATTTGAGATGCAAAGATGGAAGACAAGGAGATATTTCTGACACTATGAAATAGTTATGTCATTTGCTCTCAGATGACCACAACTAATATCCAAGAGCAACTTTTGCAGGCCATAATCTTGAATGCTCTATTTGAAATTATTCCACTGGTCTCTTTCTTACATAGTGTTTCCCTGGAAGATAAAACATCACTACCATTACCCAATTCTATGTTAACAGCATTGAGTATCCACATCTTTGTAGTACATGAAACAATTCTTCAGTCCTGTCATTCAGACACTTGCACAAACTGGACAGTTGCATAAGCTGTGACATTTATCACCTTGTATTTAGAAAGTGCATTCAAATGAGGACTACATGAAGGCTGCCTTATTTCAGGTGTAAGTCCTTTTATAGTGATATCAGGACATGAGTGCATTTCAGAGTTGTCTTAATTTGTACTTTATTTATTCCACAAGCTGTTTCAAGTCATCCTTTTTGGGTGTCCTGATTCACCACTGATTATCTGTGTAGCTTGGTTCACCAACATACTAGGCCATCAAATGAACAAATGCAAAAGTTAATCTGAAAATGAACTGAGCTATGCAAAGTCTTTCAGTAAATTGGAGGCTAAATGGACTAGCAATATTTAATCTCAATCATTCCTGTGATTAAACACCTATATGATGAAAAAAATGTTAAAATGTCAGATATTTGCCATGTAGTCCATATTACTCAGTAGCTTCCCAGCTCCCAGTTTTGAAAAATGCCACCATTCTAAAAAAAATGAAGTTACTTTCCTCACTGATATGTGGAACCCTCTTCATAATCCAGTATAATGACAGTTTGCAGAACTATGAAATTTAGATACATTTAGTATTTTCAACACTTATTAGGACCCCAAAAATTGCTATATGAATTGAATGGTGTTTGTTAGAATTACAGCTCCACACTGATGGAATAAATTTAAAAATTGTAGTCAGTCTGTGACACTGAAATTAATTAGTGGCTTGCAAACAAATCCTTTAGGAAGTGGTGTGTGGGTGTTTGTGTGTATGTGGATTATTTTAAAGCAGTTTCTAAACAACTGAATGCCAAAGCACTTCACTTTTGTTTTCTTTGTTTCTGATGTCAGAAAGGTTTGTATTTATATCAGAATGTTTCAGATTTTACACTCTCTACAGCTCAAGAGGCACATGGGCAGCTTGATTTACATCAGCCTGATGACTGATCAAGGACACAGGGATCAAGGATGCAAGGCAGCCTGTTTAAACCAAGTCACAAGCATCATCATCAGACACAGTTTTACAAGGAAGAGTTAGAAGTCCTCTATTCCTCCTCAACCACCTTTGCATATAGAGCAGGCATACATTGGGGAATGTGCTATTTCTACATCCCCTTAAGTTCTGGGGTCAGTGCTGCATCTGTCACCAAGAATCACTGTATGGGAAAGCATATGGAAATAGATTATACTCCTCCATATAAATACTTTTTGATCACCTAAGCAATATAATTTTGCTGTCAGAAATTGTTCTGCATAGCTGGCCTAAGCCCAAGGATTACCTCTCTGTACTGCCGACAAGCACTGATTCTTATAAACTTTAATACATTCCTGGATATGTTTGCAAATTTGGCATTAAAAATATTGTCCTTGACCTCCCTGCTCACAGGGTCTTGTCTTTTCCTTAAGTCTTGCTGCTCTGTGTCCTTCCCTTTACAAGAGGGAAGAGTCTTCCAGACCACGCAATATCCAGACCTCACTCTTTGTACCCACTGTGGTATTTACACGTGGGTCAAAGCAAGCATGAAATGCTACTTGATCACAGGACAAAAGTGATTCACATTCACTTATGTGCATTGCATAGACCACGGAAGATGAAGGAACCCATTTTGCCAGTGGAACCACTGGTTCTTGACAAGGAGCCTAGTATAAATGAGAACATAGCAACAAATAAGTAGAGAAGCATAAAGCAATTCTTCCTCCATGTTTCTTCCCAAAACTCTCTTACCACCCAGGTCAGGATCTCTACCCTTTTTCCCAAGTGTTCTGGATGCTACTTTCTGCCTTTGACATGAAACAATTTCCTGCTCTTTTAAACTGTTTAAAACAGATCCTTTCCAGAAAGTCTTGAGTGACAGCCCCTAGGACCAGCTCTTTTACATCTGGCATGTGTGGGCAGGAGAGGCTCAGCCTCTGTCCTTGATCTGGGATTGCCCTGCAGCTGGGATTTCAAAGCCATCTGGACGTTCTGGATGTCAAATCAAAACTTGGTAGTCCAGCACCCTTAAGCCCAGAAATCTCAAAAGGAACTCCCTCTTGATACTACACACATCCACATCTATCTTGAATTAAGGAGGGAATTAACCCTGAATTTGCTCTGAGGGAATTAACCCTTGACATTGCAATGGTTAATACCGGCAGCTATGACTCTCAGATAAAACTCATCAATTCCTCAAGCACAGAGCTGATTTTATTTGTGCAGGACCAAGACTGTTTGTACTTCGTAAATGGTAAAAAAATTATTTATGCCAACCTTTATAGTGTGCAGCTTATCAGAATAAAAACAGTTAAATCAGTAAAAAAGAAAAGTCCAGATAAGTGACTGCAGACAAGGCTGCAGCATAGCTGGGAACAGATAAAAGCTGAGGAGAAACTACAATAGAAGCAGCAAACTTCCTCCAAAATCCATTACTTGAGCTTATGTATGCCGCTTTCAGCAACATGTACTGGGGACTACAAGCAGTGTCAGCTTACCTTTGGCACTGAACAGCAGACAGATAAGGCTAAATATCAAGAAATTTAGACTAACAGTGCTAGAGGTGGGAAAGAAAAATGGAGTTTATGCAGGGCTTAAAGGGAAAAAAAAACCCACATATATTTCAAGGAGAAGGAAGCTAAGGAGCACTGTGCTTAATAAACCTTATGGTTTATTTGCCATATTCAAGATTTTCCAACAAAGTTGTATAAACTGTTTTACAGATCTACCAGTCAGGGGAAGCAACCTCCTGACCAACATCTCCTGGCCTCTTAGAAAACAGAAGGATGTATATAAGTAGTCTGGAGAAACATTTCTTTCTTCCCTGCATGTTTGAGACTCAGACTTAAGGCTCCATGTCCTTCTGCAAGGAGTAATCTCTGTGAATGTGAACTGCTCAAAGTAACCTTTGAATGGAAATTTCCAGCCCACAGAGATGTCACCTTGACCCACGGCAGCCAGCAACCACAGAGGTGCCCAGATGGAGATGCAGCACATTCCATTTTCAATAATAGTTGCAATAAGAAATATTACAGATTATTCCCCTAAAGTGAGCAAAAAGATACTCTTACAAGGATGTCTTACAGATTTTCTTTGCAACTTGCAGACAAGCATGTCATCATTTGAGGTTGTGCTATCCCCACCAGAGTAACAAAAACCCATAAAATTAATCAGTGAGAGAGCAGAAGACATTAATCAGCAGTGGTTAAGAACTAGCACAATGATTTCATGGTTATCCTGTGACTTTCTACTGAATTATACTGATTGAGCATAAATGCTGCACAAGGTCAATTAGTGTTACAGGGTCTCTGCATGCTGCTGTTTACTTTACCCTCATTTACCCCAGTCTGTCAGGGTTTGTTTGAAACAGTGATGGAAAGGAATATTTTAGTAGACTTAGAAAACTCTACACAACTTAAGAAAGACTCCTTGGTGAAGTGAAAACTATGCCTGTCCTTTGAAAAGCATTCAGGATTCAGTATCCTTGTGCAGGACACACACTATGGGCTGGATCACCAATCCTTTGAACTCTCTACCCTAAAAGGAAACATGCTCAGAAACATCCTGCAGAAATAGATTAGACTTGTGCCCTCCAAAAATGAACAGCTAACACATCAGCTCTGTCTGATGGATGTATTTCCAGGAAGACTGAATGCACCAGTCAGCAGAAGTACAATTACATGGAATTTTGAGCAATGAACAACTAGTCTGAGACACCTTTACATCCCTCTCTCTGTGCAAAAGGAAAGCTCTTGGAGATGTCCATCCCTTTTACTTTGTGTGCATAACTGTGGGCATCTCTGGCATCTCCTCAGACTGGGAAGTAGTTTGTAACCAAGCAATATAAAAGGCTAGAAAGTTGAAGGCTCTAGCTTCCTTAAAGACCACAGAAAAAAAGTTGCTTTATGTTAGAGATCAATACAGTACCTCACTCCTGTAATTTGTTCATTGAAACGGAAAAAATGACGGCAGATCTTTACTGAAAAATACTTTGTAGCGTTTTCACCACAAAAGTCTGGGCAAAAGTGCTGCTCAGCTTTCAGCAATAGAAGTTAAACCAAAGCAGTAGCCTCAGCCATTAGTTATCTTCTGCTCCTTCTCCTTCTTTTCCCAACTCCAAGGCCACTCAGTATGAACTTGTTCCTGACTGACAATAAAATTATATGGATCTGCTTTGTTTCATTCTGTCTCTTGCATGTCTTTTAATGAAAATATTTAAAACTTTGCTAAAAGAAGGGCAATTTTTTGGTGTCTACTCAGTTGCTTCATAGAAATACGTAAATCATAGTTGGAGTTATGTTTTAAGGAGGGAAAAGCAAATCCTCTGCACCACAGGATGAGAAGGTGCCCTGTTAGACACTACTAGATGATACAAAAGGCAAGGAATTAACAAGGAACTTTTGTCCTTGAGTTAGAATTTCCCAATTTTAGAGAGATTAACATTAGCAAATCACTCTGTTAACAGAATTGGATGTCACCAACCTCATTTAGAATTATCACAAATACTGTAAGAGGAGGGAGGGGCTGCTGACCCAGTAAATCTTTCCAAAGAGCACAGGGTAAGGCCTGAAAGAAGGCTGAACATACAGCTGTGTAAAACAGCCAAGATGTAACCCTCCTATGTGGTGCCTGAGATATTGATATTTGCATGGAGGCAAATCTTCCCTTTCACCTGCCATGCAGAGAGATGCCCATCTTTCTCTTTGAGCACAGAAGAACCATCAGTGGTGACTGAGGTACTTAACTAAAACTCTTGTTAGATACAAACCAAGTCATGCAGTAGGGACCTGGGCCCAAGAGCCTGCATTGACCCTGTCCCCAAGACAAGCAGCAACCATGGAGTTCATGGATGCAGTGCTCAGCTTCTCTAGAATCAGTCTCCAAAGTCATCTGACCCAACTCATACCAAAGTCAAAAGCAAAGCAGAAGTGATTTCCATCACAGGACACTAAATCCTGACTGTACAAAATGTAAAGATAAGAGCATCAGGAAAACAAAAAGAGGAACCCTGACAGCCCAGGTCACAAAAAGGAGAGTCTTATGAGGCAACATCAAAGCACACAATAAAAATTTTCCCAAACCCTGGTTTTGTAAAAAGCTGTCAGTTCTTCCTACCCCAGGTCCTTATCCTGATGTTGTCAATTTTAATGCAGGAGGCTCATGTTATTTTTCTGCAACCTGTGTAACACATATACACATACATCCATGTGTATATATATATATACACATAGATATAGCCATCTGTGTAATACATATATTTTGCCAGCTTTACCTTGATTATAAATAATATTTTTCCCCTCCTTATTTCCACAATACTAACTCAATTGTGAAAAAACAGAGAAACAGTTAAAATATTCATGCTGCAGTTATTTCCAAATTTCCATGAGGAATCTTTTTAAAACCTTCCCACTTCTTGTCAAAATATGGATCTTTCTTAGTCCTTTCTCTGAGAGATGCAAGAAATAACAATTTGCTCAAGCCCAGCAGCAAACAGTGCAGGCAACCAACCCACCCTTCCCTCCCCCAAACTTCAGAAACCCCAAACCTTTTCCCATGCAGAGCACTGGTACAAACTCAGCCCCCAACTACACACTGTGAGAATCCATTATTTGATGACTAATGCTGGGACAGTCATTATTTATTAGGTACAAGCAGCTTGGATACTCCTGCAGCCCCATCCTAACCCCAACCCCAGCCTAATTAGGCAGCACCCCCGGCTGAAGCCACGGCAGAAGCTGCAGAACTCACCACAGAGAGCATCCTGTGCAGGGAGCCGTAAGCTGCTGCTGCCTGCTGCTGGGTCTTGCGAGCCAGCGCTAAACTCTTAGCTCTGGCTTTACTCCTCCTGAAGGCGGGCATTGCGGCTCGTGAGCGCAAACTTTGCCAAAGGAAAGAGCCCTCGGAAGGAAGCCGCGGATGTTGTGATCCCCCACAAACACACCTTCCCTCTGAGCTCAGCTGCACAAGTTTCTCTTTTGTGCCAAATACCCAAAAATCAGAGATGCTGACAACATCCCAGTGCGAGGAGGCTAAGCAGCGTATGAGAGTACAGACAGACCTGCCATGCCTCCCTTTATTGCTATAAATGAAGGAAAAACATGCTAGATGAGAAGGTTTTTTTTATAAATAGCTTAATGTGGTGAGTGCAGGAGTTCAGTTATGACAAGGGAAAATGGGTTTGATCTTCCCAGAAATATACCTGCCTCCCTGCCTGTGAAATTTACTGCATAAACAAAACATCAGGTGCTTTGAGAAAGTTAGCCAAATACCTAAAAATATCTAGAGGATGCTGACTGCCCTGAAGGTCAGCATAATTTGTCAATAGCACTGATGTTCTGTCAAGGGTATATGCTGCTAAATGTTGAGGCATACAAATGCTCTTACAATGATAAAATGAAAAACAAATAGGCAGCTCTCTGGATGATTTCTTTATATAATTATGCTTGTCCTTTGTTTGAACTTTTTAGCCATAATTACATCAATAAAAAGAAATTTAAAATGAGCTAAGTAATAAATTCAGGCTTGAAAGTAAGAGTTCTGATGTTGACATATTTATACAAAACCATTTGGGTCTACAGATAGATTACTCTAAGAACAATGCAGCTTTAAATAAAACATTATAGGACATGACAACACTGAACTGAAGAGATAAAAGACTGACAAGCAATTCATTAATAAAAGGAGAACTACACCAGTGGCATAATAAAACTCAGCAACTCTCATGTTGCCCCTATCACAGCACTCCTAGAGAGCAATGAAGTTGAGCTGTAAGGCTTCATTCAACACTGCCCTTGGCAGCACCCTACTGCTCCCTAGGAAACCCTCTTCTTGAACCCCAACAAGCCTGGGTATCTATATCCTTGGTTATGAGTGCGCTGCTTCCAAGGTTTCAAGGATGTTCACCTTCATGCAAGCAAGGGAATAACACAGCTTTCTCCTTTAATTACTGCAATTAAACTTACATCCATCTCTTTCCAAATCATTAGCACAACTTGACAGCTCAGCATTTGCCAAACTGTACAGCTCAGTCACTGAGAGGCTGCCTATCAGAGGAAAAATGATGCTGGAGCCCTGAAAAAACATGCTGCTGATAAGACATACAGAACACATCACAGCAGCAGGAACCTCTTGCTTAGCGGATGGACTGTGCCCTTTCTTCCTCTTGGAGACATATCAGGGTCACTGGGGGAGAAGACTAAACAGAAAATTGAGGAAATGGTCTTGAAGGAGCAAGAGAGGTTTTGCCTGCTCCCTAAACATTTCATTTATCAGTGGATGTACAGTCTGGTTTAAAAACCCAAATTCATAGATTGCTGTGCAGCGTGTACTTGGCTACTGTTCTTATCCACCATTAGTGGGTGCCTCTGCAGTAGTCCACAGATTGTAGGGATCCACAGAGCAAGTCTGAAGATAAGAAACAAATAAGTAGTTTGTGGAAATTAAAAGTTTCAAGTGCTGCATATAGCATTTTTAAAATAACACAGGCCAGGTCACCAGATTAAGATTAATACACTGTATTAAGAGTATAACTACACTTTCTAGAGAGCTACTGTTTCTTTGTTTTCTATCTGCATTAGTTGTGGCACTTTCAAGCTCAATTTTTTCTAATAGATACATCTAAAAACACAGCTCATCCACTGGGACTGAGAAAAAAAAAAAGAAGGTTGCTAAATTTCAGGTCCAAGCAATATCGTCAATCTTGATGAAAAACAATGACAGGCCTTTTTAATTCCATATTAGGAAGTTATTCTTCCCCAGATTTGCTAATTAAGCCTGCATTATTAGCTAGCCATATGCCAGCTAAAAGATGTTACCAATTAACAGCTTTTTTTTAATGTGTATTCATTAGAAAAAAGACAATTATGTTTCAGTAATCTTTCCATCTCCTATTGAGGGACTTGGACAAATCAAAAAGGGGAACAACACAAACTAAAGCAAAGCAAATGAATGAATGCTTTTCATTTAGCCTTTCTTTTTTCTCTAGGAGCACACAAGCAGTACTGAAGCACTTTTCAAAAGCAAGTGAAATAATCCATCACTGTGAAATATTTTTAAGATCACTGGAAAAATGACACAGCCCTGTTGTTTGTTCCTGTGTACTTTGAATAATGCACATTCCCTTCACCGACATCTGGTTTTCATCTTTCCATTTCAGTGGCACCAGCCTTGATAGTTACCATAACAGTGACATCCTTCATAATATGTGCTTCCCTCTATTGTCCCCATATGTGTAGGTGTGCTTATCTGCCTCCAGTTCATTTCCCATCCTGCTTTTGCCCTTAATGCATCAAGGTAAAAGGCTAATTTTGCTAATTTTTCATTCAAAGTCAGTGTATACTTTGAATGAAAGGAAACAATGGCTTGCCTGCAGGACAATCCCAAGCACTCGTGGGCTACTTTGTAATATCAGTCTGGACCCCTGGTGACACAGAAGCAGAATTCATATACACAACATACATATGTAGACACACAAACACACAGACACATATATTTTAAAATATACATGTACTTACATACCCTGCACTAACAGGAGCTCTGCAATGTTAGTGGTCTCTAAGCATTATAAGCTCAGGATTAATGCAGCTTGTCTCCAGACCTCTGCACTGATCTAGAGGGAGTCTGTTTTTTACTTTTTATAACTGTGGGTGGATAATTTTTCTGCATATTTTCCTGTCATGCTTATTATACTAATAATATGTTTTTTAAATGCCGTCAAAATGTATTTTCAAAGCATAATTGACCACAGTGAAGACACTTGCTTTAATTCCAGTGATTAAAAAATCAGTTAGCATTCCAAATGTTTAAAGTGAATTCTTGTTTTATTTTTAATTTCAAGCATCTTAAATATCGTTTCTAACGTTCTCACTCAAAGTGTTTTCTGCTGAATGCAAAAACTTTTCTCAAGTATTGCATTAGAAACTGTAACAACCACTGAGACATTATCTTTGCAGTTGCACTCATGTTTCACAACATAGTTTTGCAGTGTGACACCTTTGGAGGCAGAGAAGGCAACGCCTATCTGTTCTTGTTAGTAGCCAGCATTTTGCATTCCAAATGTTAAAAGATGCAGTAACTCCCCTGTAAAGACAAATATAGATTCTCTGAACTCTACACCAACCTCTCCCCTGGTTTTGGCAAGGCTTTGTTTAGGAACTACAGGAGAATTCCTCTGTCCCAGAAGGAAATAATCACCACGTGAGAGGATGTCTTTATCTGCTCACAATATGTTAACAAGAGACAACAGGTAACAAAACATGAAAGTCTGGTGGAACTTCCCTATGCATCTGACTCAACTGACCCCTTACCTTTTTTTTTTAAATTCCTCTGCCTCTTTCATTCTTTCATGTACCTTTTTGTTACCTTTTATTTTGCAGAATTTGCTGCAGGTAGCAGATATTTTTCAGTTTTGGTATTTCAGGTCTACCTTTGTTATTACATGTTCCTGACAGAGCAAAATAGGAATCAAAGCTTTATTGAAGTTATGATGGTATCCAGGATGCAGTATTTATCTGAAATCCTATATTGAAACTTTGTGCAAATTTAAAGTGACTTTGTGTGCTATGGGTGACAGCTGGGCACATCACATACCTTGGCACAGACTGAAATTGGGGCTAGATGCTTTTGCATCACAAGGAAAAAGCATGTTACTGCAACTGAACAGTACTTTATTTTAAAAAAACAAACCACCAAATACTCTGCAGCTGGCAGAGACACAGTTCCCTGTGTCTATCAGAAGCGTGATTAGATATCTCTGCCTTTCATTGCAAAGTGAAACACTGGCGTCATATCCTGCACTGCAGGTGACCGGGGTTGCTTCTGGAGGCACAGGGTGGTGGGCTTGAGGCAGCTTCCTGCCCTTCATCAGTGAAGTCACAGTTGGCTCCAGAGACACTGCTAACCATATCCTGTTGCAAATATTCAGGGCCCTTGTCATATGCTTCCCTTTTCATCTGCAGGTAAGCCTTATAGATTTTTCCCAGATGACTACAAAGAAAATCTGTGTTGTAAGTCCTCTCCCACTGGCTTCCTTCATTTGCAAGCATCAACACAACACAATTTCTTTTCCTGATCAAAACCATCTGTATGTTTTACACCAAAAGCTGTCTCAGTACTTTTGAGAGGATGTTTCCTTCAGTTGGAGGAAAGACAACAAATACCCCCTCCCCCTAAGCCCCAGGGCCTCAGTGTAATAGCACAAAACAAAGCTGCACAAGGTCACACCTCTGCATGCAGGAACTGCACATACTGTGCAGACCCTTCGGTCTTTCCTCCTTTCTTGTGCCTCCCTACCAGTAACTACGCAAGCAGGTCTCCATCCACAGCCTGACCTGGTTACAGTTTCATACTAGGTTCAGCACATTACATGCTTTAAGCCTTGTGGTTTTGCAGCTCCTTCGCTATGTTAGCCAAGACTCACAGCTCTTACACTTGAATTTTGGGCCATCTGTAGGGGATGCAGAACTCCAGAATCAACACAATAAAGTGAAATCCAGGACTGGGCAGTAGCGCTCACTGGTAGGTTTAGGCTTTCTGTAACCTGTAGTCTACCAGTTCTGGTGCCTTCTCTGAGTGATAGATTAATATACTGAATAATTAATCTAATTAATTAGATTAATTTGCAAAATTCTTATGAACTTCTGATGGGCTACAGTTTCACTGATACCCTTCTCAAAAGGCACAGGAAGAGAGCAGGGGTCCAGAAACAGGTCCACACTGCTGGAGCCACTGGCTCTGGTAGCTGGGCTATCTGCAAGGGAAGCACAATAATTAGCAGAACTCCCCACAGGCTTGTCATGCTTTCAATGCAGAACAGTCCCCTCCAGGCACAAATGAATGAAGGAAACCACTGCTGAGAAACATGCTATTTTCCCATGTCAGCTCTGAGATTCCCTAAATGCATGTCACATCTGGAAGAAAATGACACTTGGACTGCAGAGGCTATACATGATTTTGAGAATACCATGTTTTTAATCCCCCTCCTACAAAGTAAAAAAAAAAAAAAAAAAAAAAAAAAGATGTTAATTGTAGACTACTCCCCAGGCTTTTGGATGTCATCAACTGCTAAAAAGAAGTTTTCATGATTAAAATAAAGGAAAAATCCTTCATGTCCTATGGATGCTGAGTAAACCTTGAGGCAGGCAGCTCTCCTGCAATTAATGACATGCTGTGCAAGTGGGAACTGCCTGGGCAATGCAAAACAGAGCTAATGAGAAGCTATCATGACATTGTGCTGGAATTGCCTCCATGCAAGAAGTGGGTATGGGGCTCTGTTGAGCTTCTGGTCATTTCTGCTTGGTTTTCTTTCAGTGGAGCTCAACAACTTGGTTAATACTAACATTCCCTTTCCAAGATTTTTAATTTTTACAGGCTGCTTAACAAAATTATTTCGCATACGCTGCTTATATACACACAGTCAGACTGGTGATCCCATACTCATCTCTGAGAGTGATGAATGCCATCACCAGATCAAAATAAATAAATGAACCACGTCATATATATAATACATATATTCCATATAAAAAATAGGATTACATTTACTGACAGCAGCAGTAGAAAGCAGTTGTTGCTTTGAGTTGAGTGTGTTTTGAATAACAGTGCCCTGAACTACTCCAAAGCCCATCTGCTAGAGATCACAATGTACAATGTTTTCTAGGTGATAAATCATAGGAATACATGATTACTAGCATCCACTTGCATTCTTCTGGAGGAAAAAATACCATTCAAATCTTCCACAAACATTGAACAATTGCATGAATTTTCTGTTGGGATTGGACTGAAAGTATGAGTAATGATTACCAACTACCTTCCACTCCTGCCATTCCATGGCAACTGCCACAGTTGCCCCCTTCCTCTCCCCAAAAATCAAACCATGCTTTTTTTCTTTAAAAACTGAGCATTTGGGGAGACGAGCAATCAGACACATTTTCTCTCATCCTGGTTTGAACTTAGACCTCAATATATATTGTACCTAGGGGATTTTTATCCTTGAATTATTCTGCATCAGAAGTTGATGGCTGTGGTCATACTACTAATGGAGGGGTTTTGAAATCAGCTTTAGAGATTTTGAAGACAAAATGCTAATTTCTTCAGCTTATGAAAACCACCCTTCCAGTGGTGGCTATGTTGTATACATGCATATGTACAAGAGGCCAAAATTGCAAAAAGCAGCAAGATCTTTACAATGCTCACTGATTTTCATTACAAAAATAGCTGTGTGAAATCAGCTAATAGATAACAGAGTGATTTCCTTTTTGAAATCCCAACACATATATTTTGCATCTGTTCAAAGCACTGTTTTGGGAATCTTCCTAAGGTAGCTGCATGATGTAGAACTTGGAAGATGAGTTTGCTTTCTTACCCAGTCTCTCTCTGCTTTCACACCTCCTGGCCACCATCAGATATGAGAGCAAATGAGCTGCTCAATTTCACATATACCTTTGATTGGAAGGGCTACAAAAAAATCTGAACAGTTGCCCAAGTCAGGCATATGTGCACGTTGGCTCCTTGAACACGAAAAGTGGCGCTGCATGCAGGGAAACCAAAAACCAGAATTCTCACCATGGTCCCAGACATGCCGACTTCCTGGAAATGTACTTATCACTTTACAGGCCACAATTGGCATCACAATAAACAGAACACACAAGCTTCAAAAACACTGCAAGGATGATTTGATATTACATAGGAAACTCAAGCATCCAAGAACAAGACTTCTGTAACACACAAGGACATTTTTTTTTCTACCTTCTTTTTGTTCGCTATATCTGTAAAAATGGGCATTTCAAGTAGGGCCATCATATTGACCTAGACCTCATCCCCATGAAAATCTGAAACCATTGGATGAAAATGTTCCATCCTGTAGGAGATGCAGGTTTGCGTTTGCCAAAAGTGTCATGAACTCCACTGATCAGACTTGCCATGAATTCTCATTTCCTTATCAGATGAAGGAAAAGGGAACATGGTCATCAACAGGAGGGAAAGATTAATTAGTTGAGATAATCTAAATAGGCTCAAGCTAGGGAAAGGTGTTCTAGGATTTTTAACTGTAACTTCTGTTCATTGCATTAAGAATGGTATTCTCAAGGGAAAAAATGGAGTTTGTCTCTGCAGTGTATAGATTTCTTTTTTAATAAGAGATGATGGGGATAGATTTGTCCTCATATACACACATTCATGTATGATCAATAATCCGTGCTGAGAGTAAAGTGACTATTTCAAGAGGCAACAGCAAAGGTAATTTCCCCAAGTTTCTATGTCCAACTTATTCCCAGGACCAATTTTCCTTCATTGTTTGAAAGAAATATGGAAGCATTTCAAAGCCTTACAAAGTGAAACCAGTTGGCCATTCTTTAAAAAGCCAATTCTTGTTAACATTCAAAGTTTCTCACACAGCAGCTTCCTGCAATGTTAATTTTTGAAGATGCCACCATAAAACCATTCAGTATTCATTGACTGTTTCTTTAATGATTAAAAGCCATCACACTAGCTATTTTTACTGGGTTTCTTGAGTTTCTTAAAGACCACTAAGATACAGCTGAGGATATAATGAAGTTATGTGAAATATTTGCAGAGAGTATACCCTAAGGTTTTTTCTTATGATCTGTAAAATACTTAAAGTGAAAATACATCTTCCCCTTCTCAGACACGCATTTATATGAAGTTACTTTTTTTATGTCTGTTAGATTTAATATGATTTCAGAAATGTGTCTCTCTGATGACACTCAAAAGACTCAGAACAACCAAGAGTCAGATCACAGCAGGTCTCTTTTTAGGGACCTGAAAAGAATAGGTAATTATATGGTAAGATTTCCCCTTCTAACTATGTTTCATAAAAGGTTATTTTAATACACTGAAAATACAAAGTAAAGATAAGCGAGTTAGTAAAAGACTACTAAACCTAATCTTAAACAGTGGGCTAGAGAAAACATTTCTAGCCAATATAGTTTGCAATTAGAAATCACAACTAGCTAAAGGAAGAGTTGCAATTTTTGTTAATTCGACTTCATGCTACTTTGATGTGAAGAGAGCTTGATACTTGCAACTGCCAACATACCAGGATTTAATGAGCACGAGGAGCACAGACAATTACTTCTCAAAATGATTAAACATAACTAAACTTAATTACATTGACAGGCATGCTCAATTCACAGATTTTCTGAGGTCACATATTCTTCTGTCAACAGAACATCTATATGCTCCAGAAACAAGAGCAAGGACAACATGCTGTTGCCACATAAATGTATTTTAACAGAGTTTGGAAATGTACTGCGGCACAATGTGTTACAAGCATAATATCTACCCCTGATAAATAAAATTGAAGATAAGGTTAAAGCTATTAAAGTACAAATGGGGTATCCCAGAGAATAGAGAGTTGTCAGAACAAATGTGCATCTGGAATGGATGGTTCTTGATATGCATGTATTTTATATAATATTTTATAATTTAAGGAACAGCTTCCATTTCCAGAACGATACTAGCCTCTCTTGCCCTCCTAAATGCATTCACTTCCCAGTCTACAAAAAAAAAAAAAAATCCAAAAATGACTGACTAAATGAAGGCATGTTTGAATGTAATACACATGCACATGCAATAAAAGACTTATTTCTCTGAGATTATAAGGCACTTCTCAAATGCCTCACTGTACTTTCAGTTAAGATGATGCCTAAACTTAGCTTGGTATGAGATCAAGAAAACAGTGAAAAACAGACAAATGAAAATGCTCAACACAAGATACATAAAGTCCAGAAATCAGACATGCAGCTATTAAATCCAAAGCTTTAAGACTGTTTTTTTATTTACTTACATGTTACGGGACAAAAATCAACCAAACTTCAAAGGAGCCTGCTCCCTCAGAGCCAAACAATCACATCTACAGTTGCTGTCAACTGGAAAGTGAGCATCTCTAGCTGTGTCTCCTCTGAAATAATCCCAAACTGCCTGTTGTTCCAGGCTGTGCTCAGAACCTCTCAGCACCACCAGCCTCTCCTCCACAGAGCTGTGCTTACAGAGCTCCTCTCCCCCATACTTCTGCAGCATCGCCTACTTGCCTACTGCACTAATGGTGTCCACAGGCGTGGGAGGTCAAGTCAGCACATGCAGGAAACAGAAGGCAGAGGAAAAAAAAAAATCTACAACCCCAAATCCAGATGCTACACTTTTCAAGGCTGCACAATTTCCTCAAACTAGCTTTTATTAGCAATAGTTATTGTTCATCTGGTGAGCAGTCCCAAATCACAGATATAAAAACAGAAATCATTTAAATTCCTGTCATACATAACCACAAAAGCACATACAATGTACACCACCTGAACTTAACTGTTAGGTTTGGGTTTTCTTTACTTCTACATCTATTGGGGATATCAAAAGGGTCAGACAAAAAGCTCTGACGGTAATAGGCACCCTCCAACAGAAAGACAGCAATCAATTACAAACCATTTGCAGAAATTATAGACCTGTCACAGACTCGTTTACAGCTGCAGTCTGACTGCCTCTGATTGCCAGGCTGTTTTCCACCCTTGTACCTACAAAACCAGGACAACCTCAGATAATTTTTAAAATGACACTAGCAGACCTGCATGTCAGCTCAAGAAGTGCACTGCAATACAGAATGGGCAATTACTTCAGCAAATCATGCAAAAGCCCTAATAACTGCTGAATCTGACAAATTTGAGGCTGGAGGGAGGACAGGGAGCAGACCTGTCCATTTTCCCCTCTTTTTTTGAGCTTTAATTGCAGCATGCAATTTAGAGCATTGGAGCAAATTTAGTGCATTAAAAGCAGCAACTAGTGTACATCAATTGTTCTCTGTGTATTTAAATCCGCAGAACTCTCCCTAATTTTCTGGCACCTGGTGTATTTGACACAGGCAATCAGGACTGGCTTTGTTCTTCTGCTAGAGCAAAGCTGATGCCCCAGAATCTCCTCCCCATCTCTGTGGGAATCCCCTTGTGCAGCAGGAGATGGGCTGAGGACCCACAATCACCAGGTTTCTCCTTATTCTCTAGGGAAAGGGCATAAAATCACCTGTACAAGACTGAAGTAGGTTATGAAGTAACTAATAAAGTAAGATTAACAGCTCCTCTTAGTAAGTATGGTTAAAGGCACAATGTATCTTCCTATTCCAGTCTTCTGAGTTTTAACATTCTGTCTGATCTCTACCAATTTTTCATACAACCCAGCACAAGACAGTAATGTATTCCAGAACCATAAAAACTCTAACGTCATTCCTGTTATGCAAGGGTGCTAACACAAGTGTTATCCCAAATTTGCTTGAAGATACAACCAACTCATCAACAGAATTTAAAAACACACTTCTGTTGTCAGAATGGCAATGCCAGGTAAAATCATGGCCACCAACTCAAAAACACTACCCACACCTGCAGTTGGGAGGTTCAAAACAATATGCACTTCAATTGGACACAGGTTGCAATTTGCCTGATTCAGGGCAAAATGGACAAAAAGCTGCTCTTTGGAGACCATTGCATGAAGGTGGGCACTAATTCTGGGCATTCCTGCCTCAGCCCCCAAAGTCCTTGCTGAGGGAAGGAAAACCATTAGTCCAGCCATGTCAGATAGAAACTGCAGACACATAAAGGGTCTCCAAATTAGTGGGTGGCAATCACTGTCTCTTGAACACTGCACCTCTCCAAGCCTGTAGCCCAGTTTAAAACAACTGACATAGTATTGCTATGGTCACTGCAATATTATCAGTAAGCCCTGGAAAGATCAGCCAAAAGAAAAGACAAAACAAACTGAATCAATTAGAAAGATGTAGCAGCTTTACTGTTCTTTGCAGGAACTGGGTTCAAGCCACACAGAAGAATGAATTTGACAAGTCTCCACCTGCTTGCCATTTGCCCCCATCACACCGCTCCTGCAGATGCAGCAGCTGTGCTGTAGATGCTGTCAGGGTGACCTCAAGATACTAAAACACCAAGTACAGCTAATATGCATACAATTTTTTTCACACTAATGCCATATGGTAAATTCTTTCCAACAAAATGCAGAGCATTAACGCCACAACATTGCCTTTTGGTTCATAAGGATCGTTGTGTCAAGCATTTTCTTACCCTGAAGGGTGGATCAGTCTTCTTCCTGTGTGGCACTTGGTCCAGAGTGCCATCAGTACTGCTCCTTTTCAAACTGGATGTGATGTCAGGCACGTTACTAAAGTCTGCATTTGAAATAAAACACATAAACAAATTAGATGGTTATAGGACAGAAAAAGGAAAAGTATTTGCTCTTACCTGGTGAACACGTTCAGTGTCTAGTACAATTACAACAGCAGGAGAGGATCACAGAATCAATTAGACTGGAAAAAACCTCTAAGACCATTGAGTCCAACCTATGACCTAACACCACCATGTCAACTAGACGAGGACACTAAGTGCCATATCCAAAAAAAATACAAAATCTGCAATCATCTTCACCCCTCAAAAAACAATGGGAGAGGTCAAAGCAAGGAGCAACGATGCCTTGAAACTCTGCTTTCCAAACAGCAGCTGGACATGGGAGAGTGTCTGAAGCAATGTGCATATCTGATCTACCAAAATAAACGTAAGGCTCTTGCTAGCAGCATGCTTTTGAAGGCAGCACTATCTATAATCAGCACATTCTGTGCTGAGACAACCAGTGAAGATTATTAAATGCACTCAGCAGTTCTCCTTGGATGAACACACCATTGTTCAACATGACTTAGTCCTAAATCCTTTAAAGATTTAAGAAGAAAAGAGAATTTTGCCCTGGAACAAACACCATAATTCATAATACAGACACAATCCCTTCTTCTTGCAAATACTTTACCAATTTTCTCAAGTTTGGAGTCCATCTACATAGTAGCTGGCACAATGCAAAAACCAGAGCACTGCCCTGCTCCACTTACTGATAGACTGTAGCTTTTGGTAACATTTACATTTAAACTCAAGAGCTATCCAACAATGCTGAGCATTCATTTAAAAATCATGTTCTTTCTCTTTATATTTCCTCAACTGGCTGCTGAAAATCTGCAGAGATGTTCACGTGGAAATTCTAATTAAAAATTCTAGAAGTGAAGAAGTGATTTTTTATCTGCAGTATTATCAATCCATGTAGCTGAAAATTATAAAGCAACCAACAAATTTAAAAAAAAAGGGACAGAAAAGATAAAGGAAAAAGGATTTGCAGCAACCTCAGATGCTAAAACAGCAATAAAATAAAGGGGAGGGTAAAGTTTGCTGCTTTGTTTCCTAGCCTTTAAACCTCCAGAGTATAATTCACACCACATTACCACATTTTCAAACTCTTTCTCAACACCTACAAATTCTGAAGATTTATTTTTAAGTGAAAGGTAAGAGTCTTATTTAATCGCTAACACCAGCAACTGAAATGGTAATTAAAACAAATACCACCCATCTTGCAGTAATATCATGACAGCTTGCAATAAAGAAATTGGGAAGGACAACAGAATTTAGCTGCCTGGGTGTTGCTGTTCTCCTGTCAATGCAGAGCAGGACCAGTTCCTCTCAGAGAGAATTTAACCACATGGACTGAAGCAGAGAGGAAAATGGGAATTTTAGGCCCAAAAGACCACCTTGCAACCCATAAAGAGCCTTCCTGGTAAGACAAAGTATG
This sequence comes from Agelaius tricolor, assembly GCF_023055355.1. Lineage (NCBI taxonomy): Eukaryota > Metazoa > Chordata > Aves > Passeriformes > Icteridae > Agelaius > Agelaius tricolor. The sequence continues at coordinate 55,162,836 of NW_027269261.1, forward strand.
GCTGACAGACTCCAGAGGCAATTCAGAGAAAGACATGCAAATAATTCAGCACAATATCAACTTGGGTTTTTCTATCTGTTATTAAGGTGCTCAGGTCAAGCTTAGCATCGAGGCTGACATTTTCCATCCACATGCCAAATACTTGACCACCTCCTCATTTCCCTATCCTTACAGAAACAAGGTCTCATCACTTTTCTCCCCTCAGGCTTTTTTACCTTCTGCTCCCAGTCAGGTGTGCCTCCTGATATATAAGAGCCTGTGTAACATTCAATACCCCAAGAGTTATCACTTTTGCAGAAAAAACACATTTTATATAACTCCACTCAAGCCATCCATCATCTTTAAGACCTTAAGAAAGAGTCTGTCTTGTCTATTTACTTTATTATGCTTTTACCTCTCTTCTTCCACCAAGCCTGAATAATTTTCTCCTTCCCTCTGGACTTTTAAAGTAATTTTGAGGCTCTCTTCTGTCTGTGAGTACACATGAATGCCTATTGACTTCCACCATTGTCAACTCCTGCGTAAGCCAAGCCCTAAAACTTAAATTGACTTTTAAACAACATTTTCTTTAGGGTAAGGTGATGCCAAAGATATTATTTCCTATTGCTTCCCAGATGAGATCTTTTTACTTGCCCTCAGGGTTTTAATGCCCTTCTCCCCTCCTAAAAGCATGTACCTGAGCTATATTTTGCAATGGTATAAAGGATGTAGAGTTGGATCTCAGGTAGTTAGCTAAAGAGAAAAAAAACCCTATTTCCCTGATTTTACAAATCATTTTACAAGTGATCATTAAACATATTTGTCCTTCATGAAGCAGTAAAACTAACTTACACAAGCAATGAAGTGAGAGCATAAATGTAGGAAGAGGAAAACAGGGTAAAAGAATCAGCAAACAACATTAACAGAAGCAATCAGGATAACAACACCCAAAGCAGGCAAATAGAATATTGTATTGCTTTTTCCAGATGACCCATCTTTTTCTGCCTTTACCCTCATTTTGTTTTTCCTTTGTAGTGTACAGGACTGTCAGAGCTAGGGCTATATAGCCTTGCCCATTTTTATAGCATTTGTTGTTGGCAGAATGAGTTGCTGACGATGGAGAAGCAGCAGTAAATGTTATTTTAAATAGCAAAACCTAAAAAAAGTTACACGGAAAGAATCCAAGGTGAAAAAAGACATCCTACTGCATCCCACATTGTATGCAGAACTAACATGGGGAGGGAAGTAAGAAAGGAAGGAAGGATGTATGGGTTGTTGATCAGTTTAGCGTTCCATATCCTGTCTCCTCTTCCTTCTTTTGCTGTGGAAGGGGACTTCCTTTGGATCTGCTCCTGCAGATTATTCCCAAAAAGCACAGAAGCACCAATATCAGCTGCATAGCTCAACCCCGCCCCCCCCCCAAAAAAAAGAGGTAGTATTACAGAATGAGTAATTACAAATGCAAAGCTTAAGGACATAAACAGAGCAAAAAGTTCAACACTGAAATTCCTTCTACTTCCAGTGATAAGTGCAAGGGCCTAGGAAAGCCAAACCATACAAAATGTATTTTCTTTAAACATTAAAATTTGGATTTAGCTCTACAACAGAATTCACATTATCAAAGATGTTCACCAATAATAATGTGAAAGTGTTCTCTTACAGGCTGGTTAACCACTATTCTTTCAGGTAAAACTAGCAACAAAACTGTATAGAATTTGCACAAGACAAGAAAGATACTATCACTGTACAAGTACAAATTTGTTCCAGTATATATTATTCTGGTTCTTTGCTGGCCAGGAGGATGGAAAAGTATGCAGGGAGATATATGTTCCTAAAAATCATTGAAATTCAAGGTCAAACTACCACTTCCAGGCTTTTTTTAATCATTATTAAAAAAAAAACACCAAAACTCTGATGTTACTAGGATTATGTTGCTCTCTACTTAAAGAAAACATGGACTACTTCACTGAAAACATTGCTTGAGAGGCTTTCCAGCATAGTAAATGGTGAGTGTATCACAGCTAAATCTGCCCCTACAGCTCCATTACAGTAGTACATTTGATTTATTCTACTGACATACTTGTTATAAAGCTGTCTGGAAGAAAAATAGGACTGATAATAATGAGTTAAACAAAATATGGTTTAAATCTTTTAACATAATTTTTCTCTGCTGCAGTACACCTCTGTCCTGTTTACACATGCACTCATGCCTGCTGAGTTGAAATGTTTATCACTTTCAGCTGGGATACAGGAACCTCTGAAGCAGATACTTTTTTCCAGTCTAGTAAACAGGAGTGTTTCCAGAAAAGAAAATACTAAGTCAGTGTGGTAGGTTGACCCTAGCTGGACCCCAAATGTTCACCAAAGCAGCTCGATCACTGCCCTCCTCAGCTGAGCAGGGGAGAGAAATGTTATGAAAGGGTCATGGGTTGAGAAAAGCACAGGGAGAGATGATTCACCAGTCACAGGCAAAACCAAGGCAACTCAGAAAAATTAGTTTGTTACTAATCAAATCAGAGTAGGATAATGAGAAATAAACCCAAATCTTAAAAACACCTTCTTCCCAGACTTAACTTTATTCCTGATTTTCTCTCCCTCCTTCCCCTGAGCAGCACAGGGCATCAGGGAATGGGGGGTTGTGGTCAGTTCATCACACACTGGCTCTGCTTCTCTTTCCTCCTCATGGGGAGGACCCCTCACACTCTTCCTCTGCTCCAGCATGGAGACCCTCCCATGGAAGACAGTCCTGCTTGAACTTCTCCAGCATGACTCCATCCCATGGGCTGCAGCTCTTCACAAACTGTTCCAGCGTGGATTGCCCACAGGGTCACAAATCTGGCCAGCAAACCTGCTCCAACATGGGTTTCCCATGGGGTCACAGCCTCCTTCCTGCATCCATCTGCTCTGGTGTGGGTTTTCCACAGGCTGCAGGTGGATCTCTCTCTCTGTGGGCTGCAGTGGAACAGCTGCCTCACCATGGTCTGCACCAAGGGCTGCAAGGTCTGCTCCAGCACCCAGAGCACATCCCAGCCCTGCCTTCTTCACTGACCTTGGTGTCTGGTTTTCTCAGATATTCTCAGTCCTCCCTCCAGCTGTGATCATGCAGGTTTTTTTCCCCCTTCTTAACTAAATTATCCTAGAGGAGCTACCACCACTGCTGTGGGCTCAGCCTTGGCCAGTGGTGAGTCCGTACTGGAGCTAATTGGCACTGGGAAGCATCTAAAATCTTCTCACAGAAGCCACCCCTGTAGGCCCCTGCTACGAAGACTTTGCAACACAAACCCAATACAATCAGCTTGTAGCAAACAAGAGTAGCAACAGCAGATAAATGCTAGGATTCCCAGAAAAGCACAGGGGGGAAAAGAGTGCCTCTATGTGAAAAGCTTAAACTACATCACGTGAAATGCATACTAAACATTTTTCTTAGTGTCTAACAAAGAACCACCAAGTACTAAGAACACACTCAGCACCTTTAGTTACCAACAGCATCACCAAAGAATGCCATTACTCCTGCAATGTTATGTCTTGCTGGCAGGCAGGTAAGTACTCAATCATTCAAGAGAAGTTACAGTCTAACCACTAAAGATGCAGAGAAAACATACTTAAGTAATGTTCCTCACTGCTCAACATTCAATTAAAAACAGGCACAGAGCACACAGATGGGACAGTTGGTTTGAAAAACAAACACATCCAGCATATCCAAGAGCTCTATGCCTACGGGAATGTTTCTTCCCATGTTGATGCAGTGATACACGTACAAGTGGTGAATGTGGAAGTTATTCATGTGTTTGTGAGCAGTGAGGTACAATGGAAACTCATCGTCTAGCAGATGTGTGAGACAATAATAATCTCTGCTGCAATCCCAGCCAAGAATCCAAAGGAAATCAACTGGAAAACATCAACACCGACCATCCGGCAATTCATTTACCATAAAGAAGCCATCAGCAATTGCAAATGTCACTTATCTTTCTTCTTCTGTTTAATTAACAAAGAAGCCTTAATTACTTTCAAGTCATAGATGTTCTTACCAGTTCAGCTGCTCACTGCAAAGCCACAATCATCATGAGGAGAGAGTAGGAACTGAGGATCCTGTTTCTTTATTCATAGTTCTCTTTTCATAATGCATCAGAACTTGTTCCATTTCAGACTGCTCTCACTGATTTAAAAAAATGCCAAATAACCATCACAAGCATGTCAAGTGTTATCAAATGTCAAGCACTGTGTAGGTGGTGTAACCACCTCTTTTTTCAAACTATGGCAAGGAGGAGTGTTTCCGCCTGCCACTCCAAAGACAATGATAAATTGAATAAAAATTCCTTCTACATCTACATGAGAAGACAACACAGATAAATTAAATGTACTCAGTCTCTCACTCCAAGACAAACTAAGACTACTGCAGGGCATCATTTTCAGATCTGTGAGGAGCAGCAGCTCTGGGCACTACTTGATAACTATCCTCAGCTGTAGGAGAGAGAGGGCAAGAGAGATAAAGTCTCGTGTTTTGTCGGAATCAGGCAAGGGAACTGCACCCAGGTGAGTGGAGATACTTCATTAACAGTTAGCAGCTGTGAGTCTTTCCTGGTACCCCTGACTTCACCTGATCCACTTGCCACATCACCAGACATTCACTAAAACAGAGTCTGACTCTAAAGGCCATGGTAAAACCAGTCCCACAGGGCTTGGCTGAACCAGGCTGAAATATGTCTGTAATCAACAGGGATGAGTAAGGCAGGACAGGAATTAATGATCAGAAAATGGCCATGTCTGAGGTGGGTGTAAGCCATGCTGCACTCAAGCAGCTGAGCAGAGGACTAAACTTTAGCTCTCAACATATAAAACCTATATGAAATTGAAACTCAGGAGCAAAGATATCAATGAATTATTCAACTGATGATGGGAAAAGAGGATGAGGCTATACAGCTGGTGAATAACATCCAATAGCTATGCTTAAAGAAAGAACAAGAATTCTGGGGTAATCTAATTTTGGAAAATACAGCTCTATAACCTATGTAGTAACCTTAGGCTTTCACAATAAATTCAAGGAAAGAAAAATCAGAAATGTGAAGATAAATGGACTATAACATATATACATTATGGGTAAGCAGATGGTGTCAAACTAATCTGACATCCACCTTCAATAAAGTATTTTTTAAAGACAAAAATAAAGGATAAAAATAACCTTTTGGAAACTTAGTTTAAAAAGAAAAAAAAAGAAATAGGAAACTTTTATAATATCCCTGGGGAAATTTTTAGCCAAAATGAAAAGGACAGGAATTAAAACAAGACAGAACTGGCTAGCAGGTAAGATGAGAATAGATTTGTCTGAATTAACTCCTAGGCCTAGGAAAGGCTAGATTGTAGATTTTGTTCAAGGTGGGTTTGGGGGACTAATTTTATTTGATATTTTCATTATTTGTCTCAGCAAAGAAAGTACAATAGTAAGTACTCCAATTAAATACTCAAATCATTCAAAGTTACTACAGAGCATTAATTAGGAGCACAGCTGGAGATGCATAAAGGAGATGTGGATAACCTTGAAGATGAAGGCACAGTCCTCGAATGAAATCACATGGAAGACAGTTTCAGGGACCTGTAAGAACCATTGCTTCTATAAGCTGGGACTCCTGAGTTGGAAACGTGAAAGAAAAATGTGGAAGTGTGGAGAAGGGCTTGACAACATGTAGTTGTGAGCTAGAGCTACTTAAGCAATGGCAAAGGCCAGCAGATACTGACCAGTCATTCCACTGGCCAGGAATCTGTCTATGCTGGCAATTAGAAGACTGGTTTTCAACCATCACACAAATAAATTTCTACAACAGACTTACCTAGGCACAAAGATTGCAAACAATCTATTTTAAAATGGAATAGAATAAATGTATCAATAGGGTTGTCCAAAGCCATAACAAGCTTGGATTTGGCATGCTGAGTCTGGAAATTCCTTCCCATCCTGGGTTTATCTATCACCAGCATGGTACAAATATTACACAAATACATACATACATAATTTAGCTACACAGGTTAAAATAGCCAGAAGCCTCTGTCTCTTCAGTAGAGCACAAGAAATACTTTAAGTTTCATTAATACTGGTGCTTAAAGATACTGGCAAAGAATGTTTATGACTAAGAGAACATTTATTTCACAAGTGCACGTGGGTTATGAGCCCTGACAGTTGTCTTACCCCAGTTTCTTGCTCACTCCAGCTCTGATATTCATTAACAACTCCACTGCAACAAAATGATAATATTCTTGTTTGTAGTTCTCTGGCACTTGAAAGGGAAAGAGGATTCTCACTTCCTGTCCTCTCTGCTGCAGTTTTTAATCTGCAGTAGATAGATGCTGTAGATACAGTGGCATTCAAACAGTTATGATGGGCTTGGCCTAGTCTGTAAAAGACTGATATCCTGACATCAGATCAGAGCAACTGACAGCCTTTTTTAAACACTAGTATTGTCCAGTGATTTCAGACAGATTATGCAAAACAGCAATAAAGTGGGCATCAACTTATTTCTGAGAATAGTAATATGAATTTTAGCTTGAAAGAAAAATAGGATCCACAACTGTAAAAGATTGCAGGAGGTCCAGAATGTCCACTAGGAAAGAATGTATTCAATATTTTCAGTAATTCCCAAATGTTCTAGAAACCACCAATAAAACACAACTCAGCTGATCTTCAGCATGTAGGATATTCCACTCCCTGTTACAGAGAGTTTCCATAATCCCCTGTATGGTTTATCTGGAAATGAGATATTACATTTGGGTAATAAATTTAAGCCAAGTGTATGGAAAGCTGCATTTTTCATTGTTCTGCAAATTCCCCAGACTGAGCAGTTAATTATGATAAGCTTACAGTTATCATTTTCTAGCCAATGTTACTATCAAGAGAAAAGTAAACTTCCAAGAGAAGATAACAAATATTTCCAAAATCCCTGGTGCAAATAATACCAAAGTCTGAGCCAACTCTCAGAAAGGAACAAAGTTTTGGTGGTCTTCATGCCTTCAGACTTACTGAAAAACAGGGAGTGGTAGGTGAACGATTCCAGCACAGCCTGGAGAAGATAAATATCAGCATAATGAGCTCTAAAAATGCTCCCTCAGAGACCACCACTCATAACTTCAGTTAAACAGTTCAGCCTGGCAGGTAGCATGCACGTGCTTATTTCTTTTGGTTTTATACAACCTAATACATTTCAGGTTTTCAACAGTATATTTACTCCTTTGTAATGAAGTTGAGAAATAGGTCTGTAAGCATTCCTTCTGTATCCTTTTCCTTTCTGAAAAACTTCAAGAAATATCTTTCAAAAAGTAACAGTTGATCCAAAAGAATTTATTGAATGGCTTTCAAAAGACATTCTCACAGTCTCTGTTAGAGAAGACATCCAAGTTTCACCAGAGAGATGAAGGGTTCTGGGTTCACTAGTTCAGCTATGAATAACTCATATGTCTTCTTATGAGAGTTTTTATGGTCACATTTGATTTCTAGGCTGAAAACTGTCTCTAGGTAACTTCTGCATTAAGAAAACAGATTTTTAAGGGAAGGTGGGTAGATTGCAGCCACAGATGAGAAATGCCCATTGAAACCCTCCATATTCTCTCTACCACTTCAAGCTGAAAGCCACAGTAATTTGGTTCACTTTTTTATCTTCATTGAGGTTCTCTATGGATTTGGGCAAGAGACTGAGGTACGATGGACCCCAAGTGCAGATTCTTATTCATCTCCAATTAATTGAGTGTTCATGTTAGCTCAATTAATGGAATCTGTGTAAGTTTTTTACTATTACACAGTGCCAGTCCACTTTTTTCCCCACAGCTGGTACTCACAGTGTTCACTCTAATGCTGGAGTAAGCCCAAATGTATTTGCAGGCAGTAATTCTGGTTACTAACTGTACAGCTTTCATGCTGCTTTAACCAAAAGTTTAAAAGACACTGAAACACTAAATTTATTATCAATTCAAAACCACCTTCCTCTTTTTGCCTAGGAAATTTTCAAGTTCTTCTGAAAGCCTTTGAACTAACTTCAGATAACAACAATTAGCTCAAGTTCTTATTGCTATATTATCATGACCTGAATCTACTACCACTAGTAATTTCAGTCTCTAGAAAACTGAATGTTAGAAAAACACAAATAAAATTAACTGAATTTAGTAATTCAGAAACTATTAAGTCTCTGTAAGGTATTTTGGCTTTTATCACTTTTTGGTGGTCTAGATATTTTGTAACCTATTTTGAGACTGGCGAGAAGGTATACTCTCAGGTTAGGCTGTAACAAATGACTCCTTGGTGTAGCTGGAAACTCATTCAGGAATCCTTTCCATATGTTAAAATCTGGAAAGAAAATTAGCATACAGCTGTCATAACATCAGACTTCCTAGACAGGATTCTTAAACACAGAATTACTAGAGACCTGTCACTAACTAGAGTAATTGTTACCAAACAAGACATGCAATTACAGACCAGCCAAGAAGATTCCCTTCATGGCCCCTTTCACCCATATGTTTTGGCTTCAGGGAGCAAACTATGAAACATCAGAAGGTGCTTTACATGCTTCCCAATGTACAATGCAACCCAGCTGCTTCTATTTGCATATGTGATACTGCCTAGACAAAGAGAAATTCCTACTGCTGGCTAGAATCTGAAATGATCAAGCTGGACAAGTCTTTCTCCTTTGTTCTCACCCTTCAGTGAGAAAGTGACACTTCTCCTTTTAACATTCCACATTTTCAAGTATAGAAAAAGGCAGTATGTTCACGCAAATATTCTTGTATCATACAGCTTTCTTAAGACATTTTGGGCGACATGCTGAACAGTGGCTTCACTCCAATCAACCACCTACTTGTACAAGTTTGACTTTCTATAGGCTGCTTTATGCTCTTATAATTCTTTTTTTTTTCCTAAATATCTACAGCAACATCCATTTTGATGCTGGAGCAGAGTCCTTTAGATTCCTTTGTCCATTAACAGCTCACGGTGAGGCTAAGTCATTTGACTCATTAGCTAATTCAACCATCAATAGGAGATACAAATTAGCGACACAATAGGAAATAGCTGCCTGCACTTCTGTAGCAACGCCTGATTAGCCCCTGCATCTCAGTGGTTTGTTTCTATATAGTTATTTAACATTCTAAACTTTCTCTGGTTGGGCAGCTGTTCAGCATTTTCAGTTTGAAGTTTAACAATTCACACCGGCTTCTCAGACTATTATCTAAATGCTTTTGTTTCCTAAGTGTGTAACAAATGCCTCCTTCCATACACTCTCACTGGAGGCCAGCTAATGCATCACCCTGCAATTCCAGTTCAACAGCTGGAGATGTGTGCCTGCAGCACGGAGGAGGAAGACACAGCAGAGCCCAAACTGGCTCCTCAATGCCACCATCCTCTCTAAGGCAGCTGCCATTAGGTCTTCCAGGCTACAGCTGCTGGACATGCAGGGGTGCTGTTGGGGTTCCCTCTCCTTGTTTTTGCTGCTTCTGCAGGATTGCTCACATGGGAATCTTTGGCTGCCCTCAGAGGTCACTTGCACTGGGGAGAGCTGGAAAGCAAATGGAGCTAGCCCTGCCCAGGTTTTAAGTATATCACCTCAGCGGCACATTTTCTTCTCCATCTCAGATTTATAGGCACAAAAGTAATGAAAACAGAAAGAAAAAAGGAGAGGAAAAGTTACCTACTTAATAGTTTAGCAAGAGTTTGTGGCTAGCTTAGACAGTTTTTATGATTACTCAACCTACCTTACCTCTGTGAAACACAGAACATCTGCTGTTTGATGTGTTTTAAATCATGCCTATGACACTAGTCTATATGTGGATGTCTCTAACTTTATCATAATTAATAAACCTCCTTGCTATCCATATTGTCACTCTACAGAATTTAGTAGGAAGGGCAATATGATGATTTATGCCTACATATCACTGAGCCAGAAGGTGCAGCTATACAGGGTTTAATGAATTTTACACCAGGAAAAAAAATAACCCAACAATTTGGCCCACTGACTTCACAGGGATTAAATCATAGCAGCATTTAGCAAAGCAGAACAGAATGCTCTTCCAGTAAGAAAGCACAACGAAGAGCATTTTATAGCATAAGCAATTTTTTAATTTGGTGCACACACATCTAGCAGAAAGCCAACAGGACAGTTTGTCAAGTGTCAGCAAGAGCTCATTAAACTGCCACTCTTGGGAAACACTTGGATTGCAAAATACACAGTAGGGCAACAAGTGCTCCAATGGATCCATCTTCTGAAGAGAAAAATGCTTTCTCTGAATTGATCCCTACACTGCTACAGTCCCAGGAATTGTCACAGGTCAGACATAGTCTTTTCCCAGCGATTCACAAGAGTGCAGGACAAAGACACTGGTGTCCACAGTGCACAAACAGCCTGGAGCAGGAGCCAACCCTCCACAGCTGTCCAAGACTACTGTCAACACACAGCCCGCCCCTTGCACTTGCTCTGACGAGCATGTCCTCTCACATCTTTGTGGTTTCCCACTGAATTGGGCAACAAGTAAGGAAAAGAAAGCGCAGCAGAGTCATCTATCTTCAGGCAGATAAGCAATCATGCTGCACAGACAGATACATGTCTGTGTTACAGAGAGGCTTTCCCAGTATGTTGCCCTACACCACACAAAACCATCTTATACCTGGTATTAGATCCACCAGGCAAGAGGGAGCAATGTGTGCAGATCTGCACAACTAACAGATATCAGGGCCCATTATCTAACAGGACTGTGGATGTCCTTGGGACTTGAGAAGCTAAGAAGCAATATTCAGCTCTTCTGAGCTCAAAGGAATTTTCTGTGAAAGAATAAAACCAGATTTCTTTGAGATCTCACACACAAAGCACAAGGAAGGAGATGCCCTACAGCACAACATAGAGAATTTATATGTTGAAACAGCATCTAGGCAAACAAACAGGACCTGATTTAGGCAGAACTAAGAGTAGAAGTCATTTTAGGAATGTTTTTCAGTTAAGTTTTAGTTCTACTTTAGTTTACAAAATGCTTTCAGCAATACATTAAAGACATTTACAAAAAGCTATGGGCAGACAGCAAGAAGCAGAGTGTTCTGAGCCAGTGGTCCAGGCACAACCCCCAGCTGTCGGAGCTAGAGGCCACCTTAGTGTCAACATTTTCCTAACTTTATCTCTTCTGTTAAGAAGGACACACAGGTCTTTCTGATACTCAGGGTAGGTTGGGGCTGAAAAAGGATGTACAGGGTGCTGTGTGGAAAGGTGTGCACAGCAACATGCAGAGAGACAGCTGGCAACAGAACCAACATCTGCCTTCCTTTTCCTCCCTCAAATCAGCGGTATCTGACAAAGCTGAATGGAGCAAAGTTTTCTGGAGAAGCAGTGAGTTGTAATCACACTTTACAGAGGCATCTAGAACACCTAGCAAAGTGCATTTGAAACAGGAAGTACCTTGGAATTGAATCCAAATCAGTTGTTATTATTAAAGTAATTTTTTTAATAATCTAGTCATATAAAAATTAAACTTGTGGCCAACTGATGTGCTTTGCTTTTGTGGGTGCTTACTAAGATTAAAATCAGATGCTGCACATGTCTTGGTGAACAGAAGAGCCACTTTCCATGTGAGGATTCAAACCACTGATCCTCCTCCTGAAGCACTGACACTTTGCAAAAATATCTCAATGTTTAGCAGATCAGGAACTAAAATGTAATTGCTCCTCTCCAGCACACAGCCCAGCCACTTGTCAAAAAGCATGAAGCCTGACTCTCTCCCTCCCTGACTCCAGCCATGCCTTTTACAGCACAAAATAGCTTCAACAGGAGTGACTCAAACCAGCACGTCCCAGACTACACTGCTGGCCAGACACTAGTGCAAGAGGAGGGAAAGCAGAGGGCAAAACCCTTGCTCCAAAGTAGCTAGAGCAGTGTTCTGTGTGCAGCTCAACTGAAAGAGAACTTGCTGCCTCTGAGAGTAGCACTCCTTGCAACCAGCTCTCCCCTGGCACCTGCCTGCTCCCTGCTCCTCCTCCTTACCTGGCTCTGGCCCTTGTCAGAACTCTGCACCCATCAGTTCAACTGCCTGAGTGTGGGGGCAGGGGAGGAAGATTTCTCCTTGATTAGCTGCAGGGGCTGCAGCAAGTGCTGCTGCCAGCACAGGGGTGGGAGGAGTGCTATGGGGCTAGAGGAAGAGGAGGAGGAGCAAACCTCCTCCTTGTCAGCAGCACCCAGGGCTTCTTCACTGCTCCTGGGACTGCGCCTCCAGAAAGAAACCCAGACCCTGCTCAGAAGGTAAGCACCCCACCCCCCAGGTGAGGAGTACAACACGGAGCACAGGAAAAATATGACCATTTATTTTTTACTTTTGAATTTTCTTCTTTCCTTTTTAAGTGGTTTCTTTCCCACTTAGCTCCCATTTAACTTTCTAGCCCTCAGAGATGAAAGTGTTTCATCAAGGAAACTCGTTAAAGCATTTCCAACCTTCCATCCCCACTTTTTTTTTTCTTTTTAATCACAGAGTTCTATTTACAAATTAGGGTTGATTTTAACAGTGTCAGCTAACCAGAAACAACAGCTTTTTTTGGCAAAACCACACTTTCTGAGGAAAAAGAAAATTCTGCTCAACTCTGACAGTAACTAACATTCTGCAACCAATTTTCACACCTACTAATGCTTCTACCTCCTGCCTCATACCATAGATATGGTATATCTATAGATATACGATAAACCCACACAGCATTGCCCTAAATATAGCTTCCAATTTTTGTGCCTCCTCTGTTGTTTTTCCTCAAATATCCATGCCATCCTAAAATGAGGCACTTTTTCCTCTTTTTTTTTTTTTTGCTCCACAGCTATAAGAACTTCATTGCAATTTCCTCATTTTTTAATTCTACATAAATATTTCTTTAAGTTTCTTGGCACTGGGGCTTGGAAAAAATTTAGTTGCTCCACATTTATGAGTGCATTTTTTAAAAGCATTTCATCTCATTTCTTTTCCAGGATAAGCTTATTACTCACCAAGCAGCTAAGCAGCAGGAACATAGTGGTGCCACGTGGGAGATCAAATGATACAACCACAGCAGGTCCAAAATACAGCTACAAGGGTATAACAACCTCTTAGAGAAAATGAATCATTCTCACCAAAAATTCCCTAGGAATAATTTTCAGGAGTGGCAGAATTAGTGGCTTTGGAGAAAGTCAATCACTTCCCTTCCATACAGTAAAAGCTGCCATGGTTTGTCACGAGGTATAATTGGGTATCCTCAACACAGCAGAATACGTAGGAAAAGGCATTCATCAAAGTTACTACAAACAATTACAAAACTGTAAACAAATGTGCACAAACTATTACTATCCAAGTTATATGAAGCCAGTGATTCATAACTTACTTTTAAGTAAGTTCTGTTTTGCTTTCACATGGTGGTCATCACCAACCACTAGGCAGGGCATTACTGTATGACTCAGTGCTAAAAATTTCCATTTTCTAAGCACTTTGTTAATTTTAGCTCATTAACCTCATAGCACTCTAGAAAGACAGGGTTAATTTCTAAAAACAGGGAAGCAACAGCAGAAGCATTGAAGTTTTTTTAACTCCTGCTATGTACCTTCAGCCAAACTGAGCTTGATTTTTTAAAAAGGTCCCCTCTTCCAGCACTGACTTTCAAGGTGGTGCTTCAGAAGAACAGACTCAATATGGACAAGCAAATGTTAGAAATTATTTTTGAAAACTGTAGTCTTAACAGTGACTCACTCAACTTTACTCAAGCAGAACAGTATTAAACAGGACAACCAGGGGACAGGTTTAGGAAAAGCATGGTTTAGGAAAGCTAACACATGTTTAGGAAAGCTATGTCCTGCTTGAACAACCTGACCTCCTTTAATGACAAGGTGACCCAACGAATGGATGAGGGAAAGGCTGTGGACACAGCCAACCTGGCTTTCAGTAAAGCCTTTGATTCGGCCTCCCACAGAATTCTCCTGGAGGAACTGCCAGCCCATAGCTTGGACAAGTGCACTCTTCACTGGGTTAAAAACTGGCTGGATGGCTGGGTCCAGAGAGGGGTGGTGAATGGAGTTACACCCAGTTGTAGGCCAGTCACGGGTGGTGCTACTCTGGGCTCAGTGCTGGGGCCAGTCCTGTTTAATGTATTATCAATGATCTGCACAAGGGATGAAATGCCCCCTCAGTCAGTTTTTAGGTGACACTAAGGTAGGTAAGAGTGTTGATTTGCTGGAGGGCCCGAAGGCTCTGCAGGGACATCTCTGGACCAGTGGGCTGAGGCCAGTGGTACAAGGTTCAGTAAGGCCAAGGGCCACGTCCTGCCCTTGGGTCACAACAGCCCCAGGCAGGGCTACAGGCTGGGGAAGAGTGGCTGGAAAGTGGCCCAGGGAAAAAGGACCTGGGAGTGCTGGAAAACAGCTGAGCATGAGCCAGCTGTGCCCAGGTGGCCAAGAAGGCCGATGGCATCCTGGCCTGGCTCAGCAATGGTGTGGCCAGCAGGAGCAGGGCAGGGATTGTCCCGCTGCACTCAGCACTGGTGAGGCCTCACCTCAAATCCTGTGTCCAGTTCTGGGCCCATCACTGCAGGGAGGACTCTGAGGTGCTGGAGTGTGTCCAGGAAAGGGCAACAGAGCTGGGGAAGGGTCTGGAGAGTGAGTCATATGAGGAATGGCTGAGGGAGCTGGGGGTGTTTAGCCTGGATCAAAGAAGGCCCAGAGGAGACTTTGTTATTCTCTACAACTCCCTGAAAGGGGGGTGTAGCCAGGTGGGGTTTGTCCTCTTGTCCCAGAGAGCAAGTAACAGGACAAGAGGAAATGGCCTCAAGCTGCATGAGGGAATGTTCAGGTCAGACATCAGGAAGTATTTCTCCACTGAAAAGGTTAAGCATTGGAACAGGATGCACAGGGATGTGGTGGAGTCACCCTTCCCAGTAGTGTTCAGTGAACAGCTGGATGTGGCACTGAGTGCTGTGGTTTGGTTGACATGGCAGCATTTGGTCAAACATTGGACTCAATGACTTTTAAGGTGTTTTCAACCTTAATGATTCTATGAATTTCCTAAAGATTGGGTATGAATTTAAGAGTCCTTGACCTACAAATCCCTGCTTGGATCATTAAATATCCCCTCCACTAATCTAAAATCTTATTCAATTCCTGAGTAACAGGACACAGAACAGTTAAACCCTTTATGATTATCTATTAATTCAAAGTAATGCCATTTTCTTCTGTTTCCATTTGAACTGATCAGGTAATCAGACACTAAGCACTGAATTCAATTAACATAAAAGTTCTTCTCACGAAGCTTAATTTAGAACTATTTGTTCCCTTTCAGAATAAAATAAATCTTCCTTAACTGCTTTTAAGCAGAAAAGCAAATACACTATGTCCCTTTATCCACTAGTGCTTAAAGTATAATACATACTACAGTAATTTCCTATTATAATGGAATATTTGCACAGGTTGCAAATTTATCCCTGAGGAATGAGGAATCTAGTGAATGGACACATACATTTATTACACTGAATACTCGAGGTAATGCTGGTCTATAATATCAAGCCAACAAGCTTGATGATAGCCCTGATATAATTATGTAATTAATTAGCTCTATCATAATTTTTGGTTTATGACACTAACTTTTATGTGCCACTAGTCAATTTAATGGCATTTTAAATTGAAATAAGGCCCCTGAGAGAGATGCTACTTACTGAATCACAAATCTTGTATTCAGATTTCTTTTAATTTCAAAAGATGACCTAATAAAATTGCTTTATAATTAAATCCACTCTAACTTCTCCTATGTGATTCTTTCTCTTCTCCCATTTTTAATTACGAAAAGAATTCCAATCAGAAAACACTCGCCATCGTAATTATATGCAAAAATCAGCGATCTCTTTTTGTATCTCTTGCTGCTCCCTTCACACAGCACTGCATCCTGGCTAGCTTTCCTGCAGAATTTTACTAGCACCCTCCAGAGTCATAGCGACGAAACTGCACCTTCTATCCTGAAAATCTCGTTAAATTTCCTTCTACCTTGTTTGAAAAATAGTCAAGGTGTGGGACGAAAGGGGAGCAAAGCCCCACGTACTTTCAGACAGACATTCACAAGTGTTCTGGTATGACAAGATGTGGTTCTCCAGTGACATAACATCAGATAAAGAAAGGGAAGGGAGTCCATGGCTTGCCTCCACCCCCAGGGGCAGAGCCCCTCTATGTGCACCTCCTATTTCCAGCTGAAAAGGCAACCCAGCAGTGGGCATTGGCACCTCCTTGGGGCTGGGGGGCTGTGATATCATCCAGGAGCACTCCTTACCACATAGGCACCTTCTCTGCCTGGTGCTCCTCACATCCCACCAGGATCTCACCCTGACATAAGCACTGTTAGGATACATCCTCCACCCAGTGCTTAAAACAGTGCTATCACATTGAGTAAGGAATGTGAGCAGGCAGAAGCAGAACAATCCCCACAAAAGCTCTTTCCATAGGCTTTATTCTGCACAATGGCCTCTGTACCCAACAGGAGCACCATGTCACCAGATGGGAGCAGAGCTCAATGACTCCTTTCTGAGGTGATGATGACTACTGCATTGAAGAAACCCTGAATGTAAGTGGTACTTTGCCACACAGAAAGCACGGCAAACACAGAACAATACTCTGCTTCTGAAAGCCATCACATCAGTTCAACCATTGATGCCTGGGAAATGGATGTGCTGGAGATACTCGAGATGACACAGAACAGTTAAGAGAACACTTGATAATACTGGATGGTAAAGACAAACAGATTAAAATATTATCATTTCCCTGCAGACATAATCATATTCTGTTCCATTTCTACTCCCTAAAAAATTAATAACAGACAGATATTGAGCACAAATGGAACTTAAACAGTTTGTAGTTGTGTTTTTAAGGCAAGCACACACTTTTGATCATTACTGAGTTTTAAAAAACAGTTATATTTGAAGTGAGGTGGAAATAATAGAATTATTGTCAATTTCTTACCATTTGCTGTGTTCTTTTTGAAGTTATCTAGAAACTCTTCCAGGAGCTGTGACTGGTTTGGAGGGGGCAACAAACTCTTTGGGTCTCTGGAAATGTCACCATCTGACCAGGACACACATAAGGGTTGCTGGGTACCACAATGGCTCGTTCTCACTGTAAGCATTACACTTCTGTCTGAAAACAGTAACTCCATCTGCCTGAGATCAAGATCAGACACAGCCTCTCCATTTATGCTCAGGATTTCATTGCCTACTCGGAGCCCTGGCAGCATGTGAAAGCAAAGGAAAAAAAAAAAAGGTAAGATAATATAAGAAGGGTAACAACTCAAACCTTGTGCTGACTTGCTTTTTATCTTTTTTGTTTGAATTCAAATACCCAAATCCTACCACAAGTCCATTAAACCAATGGGAGCTTTATTTGTGCTATAATTATACAGATTGACCTCATGCTTGCTTACTTTGATAGGTGCTACCCACAGTACAGCAATCAAGTTGGTTTTGTTTAAAGATGCTACAGAATTGGGTGGGTGGGAGAGCAGCACAGCTTTCAAGAAGATTAGAATAGAGGCACCTCTCACAACCAGATACCATCACTATACAGCACCATAACACATATTTCATCAGCTGTGAAGAACAAGGCACTAGTCACAGAGATCAAATTATTCATGCAAAGCTGCAACAACTAAAGATGGAGGTTTTTATCAGCTTTTATATAAATCTAAACAGTAGCAAGTGCTGTCTTTCTAAGTCAGCAAAACCAAGCAGATATTACCATCAGGTAGCAAATTCAGATCTATCTCCATTTCTCTGGGGCTATTTTTCATCTAGCAGAACCCACATGATGCTCACACGTGCCAATGAAGAGAGGCACATTTTCTGAGCAGTGCAGTGGGAAGGTGCTCACAGAAATGTATGCAGAAAACTGCTCTGGGGAGGAAGGCTTTTTGCCAGCAAAAGTGGAAGCAATGGCTCATAGAAACTGATCAAGCCCATGAAGTTCCCTGGTGTGAGATGAACTCTTTCTCCAGTCTGTTCCTCTGTGCAAAAGCACTCAGTTGGATGGCTGAACACAGACTGTCTCCAAGGGTGAATAAGAACTGTCCCCACTACACTGAAAGGATAATTCAGTTACTCTGTAGACACTGTTTTTCCTACTACATACTTTCCACGGTCTTCAGGAAAGAAAACTGTGAATAGTAAAAGCCGAGAAATATTTGAGACAGCATTACTAAAGCTCCTTCAAGTTTTTGGACTCAAAAAAGATAATGAATAGTTTTAAACACAAACAGGATACAATACCTTCCTTGTATGCCAGTCCATCAGGGAGAACATCACTTACAAAGATATGGGTGAGATGTTCATTCTCAGCAACTTGGGCTGTGACAGCAAAGCCTGAAGTAAAAGAGGTTTAAAGCAAATAAACTTTCTTGGGAACATTTCCCTTTTATTTCCTGTATTTAGCAGACTTTACATGAGAAGGAAGATACTTCTCATGAGAACACACTCACAGAGCATGTAGAAATTATCACATGGTTACCCAGTCATTGTAAGACCTGTTAAAATTAGTTAGACTTTTCAACTCCCAGAAAATGCCACTCTCTGATGCAAAAAAAAAAAAAAGGTTTCAAAAAAAGTATTTTCTACCTCAGCTCCATGACATTTCCATAACACAGCACAGTCCATCTTTACAGTAAGAACTCTACAGAGTCTCCATCAGACACAGAGGTGCATAAACAACTCCAAAAAGTGGAAATCCCCCAAACTATAAAGCAATAAACTATACTAGACTAATGAGTGGGAAAGGCCAGAAAATAATAACTTAAAACTGACTTGCAGCTAAAGCACAGCATAAAGCTGCCTTACAAAGGTATCTTTGCAAGGTATGCAATTATTCCTAGGCATAACTACCTCCCCTAGACAAAAAGCCCGTCAGAATTAGTTCCAAAGGATACTTTTGATACTGTGCCAACAGAGGATCTCACTACAAAAAAAAAATAGCAGACCTTGACCAGTGTCTGACTGAGAGCACTCATATTAGTCCTGGCAAAGGACATTCACATTTCTGACAAGCCCATGCTTCAATTATTTAGCCACTGTAGGAAAATTAGAAAGTGGACCCTTTCAAAACATAAAAAATGCACTTGCCAGTAAAACAATCAGTTTGGGTCTTTTTTATAATGCCTTGAGTTTTTTGCAGACTCATACTTTGAGCTGTCAAGGATGGCTCTGTCTGCTTTCAGAAACTCAAAAGTCCCAAAGAGAGAAAGTAAGCAATGAGAAGAATAAAAAGAAGAATTCCTGGGAGCTTACCATAATCACTTATGTTTTCAGTTTTTGTCAGATGAACATGATAAACATTTAATGGACAAATTTCTATTTCATCATACACCTGTTAGAAAAGAACAGTAGCAGAAGTCATCAAAAATGAAAATGAAAATCAAACCCCAGATACAGCATGAGAAACAAGCACAAAATTCTTTGCATCAAGACTTGCTGTCTTTACATAGAGAACTGTGTTACTTTGTAAGCATCACTGCTATTAGTGGGACTAAAGTTAAAGACCAAAAACCCACTCTGCAGTAAAAGCTGACACTTTACTTTGTACTAAAAGCCTCATTCAAATCTTCAAACATTTCTTGAAGAAAGTGCTTGCAGTGCCTAGCTACTCAAAACTGTGAACTAAAATGCAGTCCCAGAACAGCTTTAAAACCTCGTTTTACACCTAAATTTCACATATTTGTAGGTGATAACTCAAGTGCAGCTCAACCAACATCACAAAACTTTATCTAAAAGGAGTTACACTTTCCTGGTCTACTATGTATTCATATGGCTCAGGAGCACAATACTCAGTATTTTCATCAACCAGTCTTCTGAGTTGTAGGCCATAGTGTCTTGGCTCCAGCTGTTTCATCTAAAGAAGAAAAAGAATGGAGTTTGGAATTCATTATTTATTTCCAGAATCCTAGAAGACAGAGAAATGACACACACAACAAGCTTCTAAAATCACGCAAAAGCAACCTCAAAAAGTAATTTTCTACCTATTTTTGTAGTATAAACAAAACTAGATGCTTAAAATATAAGATTACAGTGCTATTTCCATTTTGCCTTATGATCCTCCCAAATCCTTTAATGAACACTCTGTCTTGGCTATTAGGTTAACTGAGCACTAATATATGTTTCCAAAGATATCTCAACAGTCTTCTGTCCTTTTGAACTTAGCACTCACAAGCACCTTTTTCTATGACTACTTCTGATGATTTAGTTCTGCTTAGCAGCTTTTGCTTCTGATGTAGAAAATGTGTGTGCACGTATGGGCAGTTAGGAGAGGAGATGGGATGGCAAGCAGGTTCCCTAAGGGTTTGCCTTTATTAGATTCTATTTTTATTGCTGGATTTCATCCATGATCAGAGAGTTTCCCCTATTTTTTTTTACCACATGAGGTCAAAGCAAAGATCCTGTCTCAACAGGAAGCCAAAGGGAAATAGGGATATTCCCAAAGGATATTAGCCTGAAAGGGCTGAGCCCCTGATGGGAGGCTCTGAAAAAATCAAGATACGGGTGAGACCAAGGCACAAAACACTTCATTTTAGCATATTAATAGACCAACAGTTCTAAAACAGGAGGAAGCAACATTTCCAAAAGAAGAGGACTGACACCCTCCCTGAGGGTTATTTAACCCCTTTAATGCAACTCAGCAGCTTACAAATCTAACTCTACTGAGAAACTGGTAGTTAACTTTCATTACATGCTGCAGTTTACAAGTTACTTGTGTTCTGAATCCTGAAAAATTGAATTCAAATGCACAGGTTGTTTTATACGTGCTATCCAAAAACCTCAAATGGAAAACAAAAATGAGAAAAGTATAAACCTCATAAAGCATGGATGAAGGGGTAAAATAAAACCCTAACAACTCTTCTGAACTTTAGCCTTATACACATAGCATTCAAACATTTTCTGTTAAGAAGAAAGATTCCTTACACTCACCAGAGCAGAATGAAAATGTAAGAAGGAAAAGAACCAGGACAGATGAGCAGAAAGTATTCAGCATTAGAGAATGCTTATGAAAAGCTTTACACACAGAATAGAAAGACAAAATAAAACAGAAAAACATTTAAGAAAAAAATCAAGGAATTTAAAACTAAATTTTCATGAGATACAGACAATGACAATTAAAAGTCAGCTTTACAATTACAAATATTTTGGAATGATAGAATAAGAGAGGTAAGGAATTTCCTTTTCCAACTTAATTTTACTTTTATAAATTTTATTTCCTCCTTTAGGGGTCTCGCATGGTGCCCCAAGGACTTCAGAATGTTCTGGCTCTCCCGTGCCACCTGGTGGCCAACCCGTGTATCACACAATCCCTTCAGCCTGACCGGGCACAGACAAGTTTTTAAAAGTAAAGCCTAATATTAAACATTTTCTCAAGGATTCAGTCTCCACCAGGAGAAGCAACAAGAAGATAATTTCTTCCTAATGATGCCCTGGAGACACATTTGGACTTGCCTAAATCAGAGCGCTTATTTTGATTTATTTTGATTTTTAAAACTATAGTTTACTCTGGATTGTTAAAAGCTTTTCTATTTTTTTTCCTCACCCAATATTAGCATGTGAAAAGAGCCATTAAATTGGGTCCTTTCCTCCATTAAAGCCTCAAACTTCATTAACGTCAAGGCAGTTCAATGAGTTAACATGGAAATTCACCGTAACCTATGCCAAAAGCTACAGCTGGATCTTGTCCGGCACAGGACTTCTTTTTTCCCTGTTTTTCCCCTTGTGAAGTAAATAAAATATATTTACCAGATGGCCAGAAAAGAGAACTTGGGGGTAAAGAGTAATTTTTTCCAAAAAGCTGTTTAGCATCATTTAAGTGTCTTGAAACATGAAGTTATAGAGTTCAAGCACTGACACATATGGAGGCAGAAATGCTAGGTATATTACAATGTTCCAGAGGTGCTAGTGTTTTGCCTGTAGCTAAAACTGGTATTTCTATTTTACCTTCAACCTGTGACTCAGTTTTCTGTTCCTGGTCTACAGCAATCCCTCTCAATTTGCCAGCACTGACTTTCACAAGAAAACTCACTCTTTGAAATTCACAAATAGAGCTTGTATTTCATTAAAAGCTCATAAAGGTCATTTCAGAAGCAAACCTATATGATAGCCTTTGTCACAGCAGTCTTGAATGTCTTAATCTCCTACTCTAGCTCAACCAGTCCCTGTTGCTCCTCTGTGATTAATTTGCACAGAACAACTGGGTTTGCTGCAAGGACAACACAGAGTGGACACGTGCTGAGACTGCCCAGGGCTGACTGCCTGGTGCACTGTCACTGCCCTTGAAGCACTCCCTGTGTGCTGTCTCCAGCAACGATCTTGAAAACCTTGCCACAACCCTGCTGCCTTAGCTACAGCATATAAAAACCACAACTGAGGAAAGAGAGCAATGTGCCTTAAGCATCTCCCTGTTGCTGTCTCATTATGTATTATTAGTATTATATATTATCTCATTACTGTATTATTATATATAATGATAATCTTACCACAGTTTTCCCTATTCATGCATCCACTGATATACTATGTTCTTTCTCAAGTCCACAGCTATTTACACGGAGCAATTGAGCATGAAAACTAAGTACCTTGCATGCCAAAGACAAAACATCCTCCACCCTGTGCTCTGGCTTGAGTGTCAGCGCCACAGCTTGGCCATCACAGAAATGAACGTATGTCTGTGTTTCCCAAGCATTCTCCTTCTGGATGCTCTCTGGCACTGAGCTGTAGACATTCAAAAAATCATCAACTTGCTGCTGGAAACAAGAGACAAAAGAACAACATATATGAATGTTAAAAAACAAAACAAAAAAAAACCCAAAACAAAACATTTCAATGACATTAGCAGTTTGCTGATTTGGCTATGATTCAAAAACAGTGCTGTGTATTTCCCCATGGCAATCCAGGCAGAGTTCTGTTACCTGCTCTCATTCACTACTGAAGGCCTGATTTTCTAGAGCTCAGATTGAACTTGCTGTGCTTTCCCATGATGGAGTTTCATGCCTTTGTCTCATACTAATCATTGATTTAACTGACTGTGGAAATATGTATCTACCTGGTTTTATATCACAGTGGAAATAAATTTTTAAGAAGAACTGCAACTGCAATTTTACCTAACCAATACATGTAAAATAACTCAGTAAATAAATAGATAAATAAATAAATTGAATTGGTGTCATTTTGACAGAAAATGACAACAAAATTCCAGCAGAGAGCACTGTGGAGCAAGGCTAGCCATAAAAAAATAAAGGCTTAA
The DNA here is from genome assembly GCF_023055355.1 of Agelaius tricolor. Taxonomy (NCBI): domain Eukaryota; kingdom Metazoa; phylum Chordata; class Aves; order Passeriformes; family Icteridae; genus Agelaius; species Agelaius tricolor. Next base: position 55,186,067 of record NW_027269261.1, read on the forward strand.
AGTAGGAATAAAGTGCTCCTATTTTATTTACAGTTTGAGAACACTGTGTTTCATTGGCAGCAGAGGGTATTTTGCCTGTTTACCATTTTGCTCTGCATTCTCCCTCTTTCCAATGCCACTCTGCTTGATCAAATAACATCAGTCCTAAATAAATTCCCTGTCACTCTCTCACTCTTCACTTTCACACTTTCTCCTGTACTGCACTTCAGGCTGCATGGTTCAAAGGAAGCCACACAGGACAAGACAAACACCAAGAGCTGTTCAGAATTTGGAGTCTCACATATTATTTGGGTCAGCCTATTCAGCACATCACTTAATTACCTATATCAAGGCATTTAAGTTTATGCAGATGGGTCCCTTGATTCCCCATGCAGCCACTGAAAATGGACAATAACTCAATAGAGTGGCAAGACTTCCACCCAAGGCATATCTTAAGACATCCTGAGCTGTTCCCAGGCATCCCTACTTCCTTTGTGCTTTTTGTTAGAATTTTTTGTTTGTTTGTTGTGCTGGGGGAATTTGTTGCCTACATAAAGACCCTTGATTACACAGTTCTGCCCCCTCTCAACCGGGACACAAGCCCAAGGGTTCACCACAATTAAAAGCTGCTGTAAAAGCTGCACAGAGCCTCTTTTCCTTGCTGCAGGCAGCAAAGTTATTGACAACAATCTGTCAGTAGCAACAGAGAGACAATATTCTTTTCTTTTTGCAAATAACAACTAAGGCTGTAAAAACAGTGAAGCAAGCAATCCTATGCAGGTAATTACCAAACAATGCAGAAATTCAGGTTACAGACAAGCCAGATTGTGGCACAATAATAATGTGATGCCAGAATAGTGGCTTGGTGAAATAATATTAATGAACTAAGTCTTTTCATTAATCTTGTCTGTCTTGCTCAACCATCCCTTTTAACCAGTTGAACATGAAATTTCAATTAACACAGGTGATTGAAATCCTACTGAAATCCATCAATTTATACATAACAGGAGTCATGTTCTGCTACTGCAATTAACACAGTGTTGAAATCCACACCAGGAGAAGTTTGACCTTGGCGGCTGTAGGTGCAGCCTGCTCGTAATGCTGGTGATGTTGAAGAAGATGATTCCTGTGGAACTCTAGTCCTCTCAGCACTAAATCAACTGCCTGAGAATGAAGCCTGACCTACCTCCATAGTGTAAATAACAGAAAGGAGAAAGGGGGCAAGGCAGGGAGGCTGTGAGAGATTAGCACACATGAGTCAGGCTGAATTTCCCTGGTGGCTTTCTCCAGGGAAAACCAATGCTCTGCCTGCCTCAGCAAGGGAGGTTTGCAACTACTACAATGGTTTATTGCCCTGCAACACTAGCACTCCAAATCTGTGCAACTGGAATAAATCTCACTATTAACAAAGACGAAAAAAACCCCCGTCACCTCATATCATAGAGGATTAAGGTGATGAGGAATAGGTCCAAAGCCACCTTTTGATGTAAGCTTTTATAATGGGACAGAAAGCTTTGCAGCCAATGTGAACTACATCCTTTCCTTGCCATGTACACTGATGCTCAAGCATACAATTTGAGATAAACTTCCCTCTGTTATTAAACATGACTGTTCCTTAACTGCAGTCAAGGAACCGTTGCTTCATCCACATTTTCCGTCTCAGAAAATCTGACATGAAAAGGGTTTTTTTTTCCTGTTATGCCTGCAGTGACCAATTCCACAATAGTTCATTCATTCATTGCCACATGAAGTTATAACAACCCATCCAATTTTCCAGAAAGAGGCGCCAGGACTGTCACATGTTGTGCCACAGGGCTGCTGCAGGACCAATAGGTTACTTCATAATTTCCTCCCACTATTTGCCTCTAGTTTTATCATCCTTTTCAGGGAAAATACAGCCTCCCTGGCAGACTTCGCTATTTGTCATACCCAGGCAGCATTTTATAAAAGTTTTGATGCTGTTTTTGTTTGGTTTTTTTTTTTCATTTTAAATCAGTGAAACCAGGCTGATGCCAGAGTAACGGTTTTCAAAGTTATGATGAATCATTTCTGAGTTGTTGTATGATTCACCAAAATGTCAGGATCTTAAAAATGCCCACGCTGTATTTAATACCCATTGAAAAAAGGTTTCAGAAATAGGGTTGAAATAATAAGGAAAAAAAAATGTTTTTCTAGCTCTAGAGGTCTACTCAGCACCCTAAATTGTGTGTGTTTTTCTAGTCTTGAACAACCCTGCTAAATTTTTAAATCCTGGCCCAAAACCTGCAGCCATATTGACCTCTGATGGTCCCCCTCTGCCTGGGGAACAGGGCTGTGCACCCCTACCTGAATTTGGAGAAGGCTGCTTTACCTAGAGCTGGGACAAGAAGACAGACCTTGTCCCTTTGCTGACACTTCACCAGAGGGAGAGCATTTCATTCTGCCTGCTCCCTAGTTCAAAACATTTCTCTGTCTCCTCAGGAGGGTTCAGAGGAGTAAATGCTCCTGTTAGCCAGAGGATGGGAGAACCATGGCAGACCCTGTTGTATAAGGCAGCTGCATCAACCTCCCAGCCCCGAGGGGGCTGGCATCCAACCAAGGGACTGGTGTCACAGCCCTTCAGGAGAAACCTCCAGGGGCTGTGCCCAAGAGATTTGGTCACTTCTCATGTGGCAAACTTCTCCACGTTTCAGCATGTTTGAACAGGAATGAATTGTGCTTGCTGTCTCTGAGATAGGAGATGGATGCCATCTCACACCACACACAATGGGACATTCTGGAGGAAATTTTTAAGTGTTCTCTACAGGACTTGATTTCAACCCCATAATTACAATTTATTTTGAAAACAGAGGAGTGATTTGGTTTAAATACTTTTCCACTCCAGGAAATAACAGGCAAGTGGCCAAGTAATAAAGGGAATTCTGGTATTTCAATCCATTTTTTCAAAAAACAGACAAAATGTGAAGATACTTTCAGAAGGCAAAACAGTGTTACAGGATTACAGGATAGCTGCTGTCAGTGGGAGATGTCCTTCCAGACTAGGGGATGGCAACACTGTGCCCCAGGGGGGCTGAAGGAATGGAGAAGGATCATGACTGAGGCCAGGCAGGCAAAAGCAGCACATCTCCTCCTCCTGGGTATCAGAGAAGATCACAGCTATTTACTGGGTAATGCAGCTGAGGGATGCTCTATTATTCTCCTTTATTTGGGCAATCTCCAGCTTTATATTAAATCTCACTTCTCTGATGGGATGGTCCATAGACTTTACATAGATTTTATTGCCTTAAAACTCAAAATACAAAGCTTCTGTTGAAACAGACAAAGGGGAAAAATATATCCTGGGTTTCATCTCATCCCTGGAAACCATTAAGGTCAGATTGGATGGGATTCTGAGCAGCCTGATCTAGTTGAAGATTTTCATGTTTATTGCAGGGGGTTGGACTGGATGACCTATAAAGGGCTCTTCCAGTCCAACCCATCCTATGATTTGCCATACTGTGAAAGATGCTTTCAAACAAGCATGGCCCCAAGTCTCTCTCTCACAGTGTTCAGACTGTATGCATTAGTGTGTGAAGAAGCTTCTAGCGGTTTAGTTTGGTTTTTTAAAGCTTACCATGAATGCTCAGAAACTTATGTTGAAGTGGTTTCATTAGCAGAGTTATAATCCTCTCATCTGACAATAAATACATTTTATGAACCTCTTTAGGGTCTCTGAACCAGCCCTGCCATAGAGAAATGCATTCAGGAATTCAAAAACATTATGATGCAGAATGAGAACAGGCATATCATACCTCAGCAGAGTTGGCTGAATTCTGCACACCACCAAATCCATGTCCTCCTGCTGAATCAAAAACCTATTGAAAACATAACAGATAAATAAGTAGGTTGAACAAATAAACACCTTTGCTTCTGACATGTGTTGGGTAAATCCATTGAAAAAAACAAAAAATAAAATTAAATTAAGGAATATATATCAACCTGCTAAGCCCCAGGGATCTTTTGTACCTTTTATTGCTTTATTCTGACTGGAAGTCATAAAGAAATACAACTCTCTCCATACAAAGAAAATTTAAGCAGATTTTCTCTTTTAAGCTACATGCACACTCAGATTCAAATATGTATAAAATATGTTCTTGTTTATTCCTATCCACTATTTAGTAATAAGATTAAAGTCATTTACCTTCAAAACCATACACTATACTGGAATTATAAATTTCACCCTTCAGGATACTGTTAGGGAGAGCTACAAATCTCATCATGACTTCAAGGGACTATTTCAAATCATTGTTGCTGGTGTCTCTAAATCTCCTACCCTACAGTTTTGCATCTTTTCTAACCAATTTTCTTGGCACTATTAATCAAAACTTTTAGCTTAGCTTTAAAGGCATAGTTGACCAAAACCCCACACTATTAAGCAACAAAAGTAGCTGACTACTGTGTCTGCTTTGGAAGTGATGAAGGCAGGACCTCAGATGTACATTGCCCACATGCTCTGGAAATTTAACTACTGGTATCTCACAAAGTTGCTAAGATTTTTATTTATTTTTAAACAAAGTATATGGCTATGAATACGAATATTTCAGTGATAAGGCTGGTGCAAACACAAGGATAGACCTATATACTTTATAAATGACATTGAGATTTTCAAGCAATAACATTGCCCTCCTAAACTGCAAATTTAAAAACCATTTTCCAACTCCTTCTGCAGTCAACAAATTAGGACAATATCAGACTTACAGATGAACTTTTGGGGGGTTCTGGTATTAGCAAAAGCCTTTCAGATAATCCAAGACAACAAACTCTCTAGATTTCATACAAAATCCTGTTTCTGCCAATGCAAATAAAAGGTACCACTTCTGAACTTCCTTGTCTCACCCACAGATATAATCAAAGTATTTTATTGCTTATGATTTGTCAAAACAGTTCACCATTTAGACATAAGAAAGCAGATAAGCATTTAAGAAACTGAGGATAATGTGAGCCTAGACATCCCCCATCTGCTACAGTGCAGTTTTATTAACTGATTTGTAGAAGACTTAGCCACTTCATTAATGTTTACGAAAGCTTCCCAGCACAGAAATTCTGAACAGTTTTATTAATGTCATAAAAATAAACAAGATAAAATTAAAAGCTTCCTTGACGCAATGATCTTCAAGAATATACCATTGGATTTTGAAGCTAGGGTACTGAAGATTAAAAGATACCAGCTACAGTCAAATGAACTTAAATCCAAGAAAGCAAGACTTTTTTTAATCTATTGCTTGACAGAAACACCTCAACACAATGAGCAGAGAAGGAACCTCGACTTCTCTGCTTAACCCAGTTGGCTGAAAGAGACAAGAAAGTTATCCTCAGGCCTATTCTGATTTTGATACAGAATTATGTGCATATACACAAGTCTGAGCAAGGATGTGGCTCTCTATTCAGCCATCTTCCAGGTTCTTGGGTCAGTTTTCAAGCCATGCCCATAAAAATTCCTCACTTTTATAGGCAACACTCAGCATTTAAATTTCCTTACTTATATTGCAGGATGTTTAATTACAAAAAGAAAAAAAACCAAGAACTCCAGCTTGTCTATGAAAATGAAAACATTTTTGGACCAGCTGGTTGCAAGGTTTGTAATAAGAAGGGTAAACACCCACCGGGGGCACCTCTGCCTGTGACAGGCCTCCCTTCTCTTTGCTCAGAAAAGCACTGGGAGGGTAGCAGGAGCCTCCTCTCCTTGCCAGAGCTATAATATTCCCTGTCCCTGAGCTCCACAGAATCCCCTTCATGGGCTATAAAGCATAAGAGAAGACATATTACCCAGTTAAAAACAGGGCAAGGTATCGGCTCTGCTGGGAACAGAACTAAAGGGTATAACATTCCTTCCCTCAGTGCTCATAGTAATAAAGAAATAGAGGTGCAGGACTCCCAGACCAGACTCTGCTGCTGGGGAACACAGGGGAAGTTATGTGAAATAGATGACCTAGGGAAAATTTCTCCTTTGGTTCCTTCTATTGTAAGGCAGAGTTTCAATAATCAATTTCACCATGCTAACACTCCTTGATCAATATGCTAAAATGTGTAACAGGCAGAAGTTTAATGCCAGGGTAATACACAGATATTTACCTATTAAAAATACAAACCACTAGACCAGAAAATCCTGATGTGTTATTTTGCAACATTAAATCTGTTGAATCAGCTCTGTGTCTTGAGCAGGACATGTACAGATAGGCTTGTTTAAATATTCTGCAAGACACTACCACACATGCAAGAACAGCCAATTTTCAAGTGCTGATCAGAGATTTTGTGACTAATAAAATCAAGGGCCAGGAGCAAAATTACCTAATGAACAATGCACAAAATACTGCTTTGCAGCAGCAGCAGCAGACATGGCAGAGGCTAGTGAAAACAGTAGTGTTCTGAGTCAGAATGCACATCTGTAACTTCAGCCTCACTGTTAAGAAGCGTCTCTGCTCTTATTTACCTTTTTTTCAGGGAAAAGGCAGCAAACTTTTGTTTTGCATATAACTGAGCTTTTATTGAGAAAACACAGACTCCTGAAGTGTGGAGCTTGCACTAAATGTAAGCATGGACCATTAGTTCCAGAAAGAGAAAAAGATACTGTGGTTTCACCAGCAGTGCAGCCCTTCAGTGGGGGCACACATCAGCATAGTCCCTCTCCCTAGAGCCAGTCTGACCCTGCACACCAAACCTGTGCCAAGTCTTCAGTAAACTGGTTTGGCATTATTTGTCAGCTGTCTGTACTGAGAGCTGACTCCCTGCATGACAGCAGTCTTCTCCTGGTGGCTAAAATGTACTTCCAGGCAGTGTGTGCTGCTTTAACAGGCCATGCCAAAGATGTCTGTCTTTGCACAGTCTCTTTTTCCCTTGAAGACTCACCTATGTCACTATATTGAATTGCAACAGTGCTTCAGAGTCCCAGTCACAAACAAGCACACACTGTATTAAGGACTGTGCAGAGAGGCTATCTTGAAAGAAACCCTACATCCAAACAGTTTGCAATGTGCCAGAGGAGAAGTTTTGTTACAAATTCCAGCCTGATGTTCTTATGCTGACAATAATTAAATTACTGGGTCAAAACCTGTCATTCACCAATCTTATTCATCACAAAAAACCCCCCAAATTAGACATATACTCTTCACAGGTGATGATCCCATTGCAAGTTTGTTAAACCTACTGAAACCTTGGATGTAGGTTTGATGGACAAATGTCTTCTACCCTGTGCACCAACAGCACCTTGCAGGATGAACTCCAGGAGAAACAAGCCATTCTATGCCATTCCCAGCAAGCAAGATCTACCTGAGTTATGGAAGGTCGCTTTTCTTTTCCTTTTCTTGCCAGTGTGTCCAGTCCTTTTAGAGAAGAAAATAAACCCTTCTTATTTCGAACCCTTTGGGACAGAGACAGGGTACGTTTCCTGAGAGCAGCTTCATCCCTGGAGCAGATCTATTTAAACACAGAGACAGACCCTCTTGTATCACTTTCATAACAGCAAAATATTGACAGTTATTTCAACCTGAGGCATCAAATGGGGGTTACTTCAGTTCATCTCAGTGTAACATGACAAAGTGCAAGGACGATGTTTTAAGCTTTTGGCAGTGATGCTTGTTTCAGTATTCCAGTGGCATGGCAGCATAACTTTTTTGTCATGGGGCAAAATTAGAAGCCATAGGAAGGGAAAATCTGAGAAAATATTGCTCTGTAAAACAAAAGCTAATGAAAAGGTTCTGAATAAGAATGATAACCTATCATTCAGATATGAAATTTCTAGAGGAAGACAGACTCTCCAAATTGCCAAACATAGGAGATAAATGCTATGGCTTTGAGTTATTAACAAAGAATGGCACAAAGCACACAGATAAAAACAGTGGTGGAGAGGAACACATTCCCTGATAGGTCTTTCTTTTGGTACTACTCTTCAGACTTTTCATGCAGCAAATGTGGTCCAGCCCTCTCTGCCAAGATCAGCCTTTCAGCCCTGCCAAGGTTGAAGAGCAGAGGCAAACCTGCTACTGTTGTACTTCCCTTGAAGCTGACAGGGTGGCAACAGGTTACAGCTGAGGATCTCACTCATTCTTCTTTAGAAACACACCCCACAGTTTTCAAAAAAAGTGACATTTAATTTTGAATTGTTTCTAGCTTTAGCCTGTTCTAAGAATACTTCCTTTTTAGGAGGGACTCCAAGTCTGGAGTACTCTGGGGCAAAAAAAAAAAAAAAGCCATGGCCATATCCTGTAGAAGAAAATGTATTTACAGTCAAGGAGCAGGCAGAGAGGGTGAGAAGTGTACAGGGCTGCCTGAGCAATGCATGTGGGTGCAGCCATGCATTATCCCAGCACAATTCAACGTCTAAGCACATTTTTTTTTGTGTGTAACACACCCATGGAAGTGCATTTGGACTTACCAGTGCATGGAAGGATGAGACAGAGAAAATGCCGAGCCTCCCCAGTGCCAATTTTGAAGGACGACTGGCGGCAGCCAAAAGGCTCTTGGGGTTTGGGAGCTCCCCACCCTGCAAACTGGATAGGTAACATCGCATTCGGAAAAGGTCCATGTTAAATTTTTCCAGGTTTTGTTCCCATTGCTGGATCTGTTTGGATATAAAAAGGGACAATTAAATGGGGGGAAAATGCCTTTGTGGGCTGCACTGAAAATTCGAGCGCTTCCCCAAACCCTGAGTAAATTGCTTTCATCTGGTAGTATATGGATTAGATTAGTTATTCCCTGCCAAAACACATTCAGTCATATTGTGTTACATCAACCCAAAAGATGACTTGAAATAAAACAAAGCTGGTGGTCTTAAACACATACTGACAAGATGAACATAACATGAACTTTGGGTAGTTTGATAGCCACAAAAACAGTTACATAAAAACACAACCCTGTGGTTCACAAAAGCTTGCTTTTTTTTTTTTCCCTTCCCTCCCACCACCCCCTTCTTTTTGGAAATTAGTTTTGGGGTTTTTTTAGCTTAGATTGTGTAGCTGGCTGGCTGAAAGCAAAGTAGAAAACAGATACTCTAACACACTGTGAAAAGCAAAGTAGCTACAGTGGTAGGTTCTCTTCATTCTTTACTACCATCCTACGGTAGTAAACAGGAGACAATACTGCAAACTGCAAAAAATCAGCTATATAGACCCAATACAAACCACTGTACCCAAAGAAGGAATGTAAATATGCAATTCTTACAATATATCTACCACAGGTACATGAAGATGTAACAATTTAACCCAGTTTCAATGTAAAATTAGAAAAGACTCAAATATTTACTAGACTGATAGCTCTGAATCAAGGTTTAGATTACAGACTTTAAGTATTTGTGTTAATACACACTCATTGAAACATATTCACATGCATTTAAAACATACACACTTATTTAAACACATATTCTTATGCACTGCACCCAAGTCAAATTTTGCTCTTCATTTCCCCAACTTACATACTGGTAGTAGCAGCAAAAAATCTCCCCTGGAGATTGTACAACTAATGTACATCACACAGTAATACCTATAGATAGTGCAAATAAAAAAGGCAGCAAGCACACTGATAAACGAGAAGGTAGAAAAGGCAAGGAACACTGAGATTGGGTACTGACGACTATTGAGCCCCTGACAACACTGAGCTTCCAACATCAGCTCCAATCACTGCAGGCTGCCTGTTCAACAGGTGTTTAGGTCTGTGGAGAAAGTTCATCATGTTTTCTCTAATAAGCCTTGGCTTCATACCTTTTCCTGGCACACCTGCCTGTCCCCACGTGCACTGGACATTATCACCTCACACTGGGATTAGCCAAGGCTGGGACAAGCACCATTGTGGCTCAGGAAACAAGCTGACAAATATAAAAACCTCAGGTGGACTATGCCCTTTAGGCTTGTTTAGAAGCAAAATCAGTTCAGATTCCTTATAATGCTGCCAAATATTTCAAGAATTAAACAAGTATTTTACCACTTTACTTTCAAGTATTAAGACTTAAGCAGAGAAATGGCAAAATAGGCCCTGTTAACAACCTGGTGCTAAGGTTTGTGCTACAGCTGATAGAGATCCCACTCAGTCCAGCTTCCTTACACGTGTGCTCACAAATTGTTGCATCAGTTACTTTTGGAAGTAAGAGGTAAATCTTATTTGGTGGGTAGGGTGAGAAATAGAAGACAATATACCATTTTGTACAGGTATGAATGCAAAATTGCAATTCACATTACACTTGAAAAATCTTTCAAAGAATGGCTAATAAAAGCAAAAGAGAGAATTTACAAAAGCTTATAATGAGATCAATTCTCAGAAGTCTAGTGAAAATGGACAGAGACATACACATGACAAAGATGCCTTGTCTAATCTCTCATCACAAACATTTGAAACACGCATCCTCTGCACTCCAGAAAGAATAATCTTTCTTTTCCCTGGGTTTATTTGATAATTTCCCTTTTATTTTTCTTTTGCTTTCTTTGTGCTCTCAGGTGCTTCTCAGAGCCTTTTTCTGCTTCCAGTACTTTACACATGGGACGACTCCAAAAGGAGATTGCGAGATGGGCTCTTTCTCTGTGTCAACATCCAACTAGAATGAAAACATGGTTGTCAGCTCTTCACAAAGCCAAAAGCTACAAGCTCAGGTAATGTCTTTCCCTTCAAGATGACACCTCTGTGGGTACAGAGCCAAGTCAACTTTTAATAGCTCAAGAACAGAGCAAGCTTTGTTCTGGGCACTGCTGGAGTGGAGCATCCTGTCCTCACTGAACACAGGCTGAGAACAAGCACCCTTGTGTGTGTTAGGCCTTCTTCAAAATCCCCATTAAACATTTGTATGAAGTTGTATTTTAAAATTAAAAAATCTAAGAAGGGGAAGTGGGATACGACATGGGGGCATTCTGAAGAAATAATTAAATTACAGTGTTTATCAGTCACACAGGATACTGGCTAATCAGCTCCAAAAGCATTGGTAATCACAATGTTACATTTAATGGCATTAGCAAAAGCTGTAGGCAAGGAATTTCTGGGATTGTCTTGTAGTCTTATCAAAACCAGGGATGTCTGGAACCAATTGCAGACCATGAACCAATACCAGCTGCTATTTGTCTAGGGCTTTTAAACTATGATAATTCTTCCTAGAGATTTATATTCTTGAAGAATAAACGGGAGAAGCACACAAGTAATAAAGCAACAACTTCAAAGCACAGTATGACCTGGTCCATGAAGTTAATTTACGGCCTGCAGACTCGCTGCTGCAATCCCTATTCTGCTATTGTGTGAGGCAAATCTCTGGCCCACGTGGGAGGACTACCCGAAGAAAGGCTCAAGGATTTAACTTCATCATGCACAGAAAAGACAGCCCTTTGAAATCTGCTCGAAAGCAAACAGGAAAACATGGATGCAGCAGACAGCTGTGAAAGCAGGAATGGGCAACAAAGGCTAACACCAGTATGAAGTGAGTCCAAAAAGAGATAAGAGATACAGCCAGAAATGAGGCATACCAAGAAAAGTGAGCACACATGAAACATGAAAGCATTAAAGGGTTTTTCCAGAAGAAAGGGAGGATGTAATTGTTAGTCCAGGGAAATTTTAAGCAAGGATTTCTCGGTTTAATGGCAGCATGAAAGTGCTTGGAAGAAAGGCAAAAAAGGGCCACTCAAATAAATGTATTGAACCTAGTAGGATCCTGTAAGATAGGGTGGAAAAGGAAGCTTCCTTCCAACGTAGACAGATAAAAAGGAGTAAATATGTGGAAAGCCTTGAGAATTATTTAGCCTGGGCCACCAAGAGAACTCATGCAAGGAAGCCTGGTGCAAGGACAAGACAGTAATTATGTGAGGGATAAGTTTTTGCATGGAAATGAGTTATTAAGAGTTAACACACAAAGGAAGATCAGCATGGTACTTTTGGCAGTACTTCAGCAGTAATGATCACTTTCAGAACATAAATAGTCAAATCTCCTCCAGGTTAGTGAAAAATCAGTTCAGACACTAAGAAAAAATTGCAAATTAGTTACATTTTAAGTCAGACAAACAGGAGCTAAAGCAAGTTGTTTGAAAGCAGGTCTCTCAGACTAATAAACCTGCTAAGTTCTCTATAGCTAAACTTTAAAGTGGGAGCTTGGGAAAACAAGGGGTAAATATATACATGCTAATAGTTTCCAGCATGTGATTTGGGGATCCATAGTTCCAACATGCTCTACAGCTCTCTCAAGGTGACATTTGCAGTGGCACCAGCACCTTCAGCTGGAACAGGTTTAGGTTTGCAGGCTGGGAAAGAGTCCCAGCGAAGGCAGGGTGGCTCAGGGATGGTCCCTGGCCCCTCATCCTTCATACACTACAGTGCAAACAGTATCTTTTGGGGGGCTGAGGAAGAACTGTCTCATTTGCAAGCACGTGTTTGGTACGAAGTAAAAAGAATTCAGTATAATAAAACCCAAACCAGCCTGTGAATGGTGTAAAGCTGGGCCAGAAATTACACCATATCAACTCAATGTAACAATAACTCAAGGACAGAGAAGGAGGATGGAAAAAACTTCCTGGACAGCTCACCTGATAACACCAGCTTTTCACCTGGCACCTATTCAAAGGAGCACGAAAGAAAAGATGCACAGGAAGGAGGGCCTTCTGTCAGTACTTCAGCCTTCAAAATTGATTTTACTGAGTAGTAGTTCTTATACCATACAGAAGCATGAGGGCCTTGCTGACACAATTCACTATCTATAGCAATAAAAATTCTCAATTCTTCCCTACACAATATCTTATTTCCAGATGGAAAGTGTCTCTGCAGGCTGATGTAGGGAACTCTGTGGATTGAGAGGAAACTTCTGCTGCTGTTTTATATGTACAGCTTTTCAACCACATTACAAACAACACCAAACTCTTTGCATTCCAGTCCCTGGTTCTCAAACAAAATTCATATTGTATCCATCTGGAAAAATGAGTCACTTGGTTTCTGGGGACAGGGAACAGATTTTTATTGTCATTACTTCCTAAAGAGAACTCGAAGAAGCAAAACCATCACTCTTCCAGAAATTCCATTACTTTAAAAAACACTAATGAGATGCTATCATAACTTTTAGTTTAAAGAAATAAAGAAGGCATTGTAACAGAGTACACTCACAGAGTACACTCGTGAAATTAGCAACACTTTATTCTTCATCTGCATGGTGACTTTAAAAAGGTTAAGAAATCTTCCTGAAATAACAAGACAATGGAGGGTTTTTTTTCAATAAATGTCATCTTTTTGGATGCATTGGAAGAACAGAATTTTTCATAATTTTTAACCAAAACAGACAGAGCTAATCTTATTCCCAATACCACTGACAGTACGAAAGTGGACACGTGTGTTACATCTTGTTGAAAATCCAATGGAAATTGGTGGTACCATATATAGGTCTACAGCTAGAGATGTAAGTAATGAAGCCACTGAATTTTATTATCCAGCTGCCCTCTCCAAAATCCAGATCACCATCCCTTTCTGAACAGGCTGCCCCACCAGCTCCATTGTATGAGATAGTTCTATGCAACTCCACACTCATTTTTCAATACCTCTTGCTAAATCTTTGCAGAAGAGGGAAGATCATTAATCTGTAAAACTGCAACAACAGTGCAGAGAGAATGGAGATGAACTTCCCTAACCTTCTGTCTGCCTACTCACTTCACTTCCAGTCTACTACTGCTAAAGAGAAGTACTTTGCTAATAATGCAGGGAAGGTATGATGAAGTAAAATGTTACTGAAGAGTAACATCTGGAAAGATATTGAACCAACCTCTCAGGAAGCAGAGATCTGCTTTAGCCAGTTCAAAGACCACACAAACTGAAGGTCTGTTCTAACAAGCTTGGACATTTAATTTTTTTTTTTTTTTTTTTTTTTTTTAGTTTAAGAGGATATGGAAGCATGAAAAGTTACTATGTATTGAGATTCCAGCTGAATTTGTCTGCAGCAATGATGGCATGTGTTAGCGAAGTTCCCTGAAAAGACTGTCTTTGAGTGTTGTTGAGAATTTGGACCTCAATGTCAGAAAATATTCCATCAGATGTTTTATAGAAAGTTAAGATATGAAATTTGAGCTTTGGGGAGGCTGAAGAATAAATTTTCAGATCTATTCCAATCATCCTTCTTCAAATGTGAGAGAAAAGAGAAAGAGTCAAGTAAATTTTAAAAACAAAGCAGTGAAGTTATGCTCTTTGTAAAAAGCTGGAGACCACTACAGGGAAAGGAAGAAAGAAAGAAAGGTACTAATGGATTAAATGACTACCCAGAATAAGCAGACCATCATCTTACTGACCTTTTTTTTTTTTTTATGGTAACAGACAAACTACTTTTAGGTGGAGGACACGTATGAAAACTTACAAAAAAACTATCTCCAAAAAAAGCATGTTCCTGTTCTTCTCAATAATGCTTCACCATTTCAGTGCCTGCAAGTAAATACACATGTTCCTAACCCTCTGAAAAGTTAAGAAGTATATGCAGAGAAAATATGAATTACATCAGAAACCTCTGAATAGCTTGGAAAACATGATTATGCCAACATATTAAAATTTGAAGACAAAACTCCGTAATGCTTTCAAGCAACTATTAATCATGCTATTGTTCTAAAATGAGACATCAGGATAGACTTATGTACCAAGTACATAAACAATTACACAAGGGCTGCAGTGGTCTCTCTTGCGAGACAGATTTTCCACCCCATTAAAACCAGTTCTGCAGGCAGAGGCAGCTTCACTTCTGACTTTAATGTGCAATATTTTGTTAAAAGAGCTCTCTTTGCTAGGAGAGAGATTATTATCTAAATAAATGCTAATAATCCCTTTCAGTAACAGGGCTCCATATTCACAGCAAACACTGTGGTTTGCTAGCAGGTTAAACATCTAGGAAAACTAAAAAATTTTTAAAGAAAGGCTTTGAAATTCATCTCGGCACCAGAAGATTTTCAAACTTGCTACCTTTTGTCCTAATGGCCTTCACTTGAGGGGAGAAGTTACATGTTGGGAGAAGACCATCACACACAACCTATTTATTTCACATAGTAATAATAAACATACGTGGCTGTAAGTAGCATGTACAGACTCCAGATTTCCAGCCACATTGCCATCTTGTAGATGCTTCACTGATCTCTTCTAAACTGACCAGCATTACCAATAGCTTTGTGAAGGGCTACAATTTTCGCTTAAACACTTAAAAAGTCTATTATTAATATTATTATTATTATTATGCCACTAAACCCAGCTAGAGAGAATCCCTCATGTAAGCCACAAGACTGAAAACATTTCCCAACCAGTGTGATAGCATATAAACAACATTTGATACCATATAAAACAGATTTGATAGAACAACAATTTCTCTAGAAAAACAATGTTTTCTTTGTCTTTGTTGTTGTTTGTTTGTTTGCACTTCTGTTTAGCACTGGTTTTATCAATTGATTGCCTTCAAATTCACAAAAGTTACCAGAGAGTACTGGATGAGCTTCTCTAGTCTAATTGCTGGATACGGAAAAAAAGCGTGTCAAAGTAAATCAAAATACCCATAGCAACTTTAGAAGCGCAAGTTTCGTTAGTACAACTGTCTTTCAGGTGGTAGAAATTGTGAAATAAAAAAAGGTTTTGCTTGCTTTTAAACCCCTGAGAATTATTAAGTCTTCAGCATAGAAGTATGGATGTTAAGTCAATAAGAAGCGAAAGAGTAAGTTGACATTTGGTGGTTAGTTTTCTGAGGAAGGAAAAGGAGAAAGGCTATAGAAATCAGAGTTTCCAAGATAATTCCCCAGTGAAAATAAATTCTTTTTATGTAAAAAAACCACCACAGTCCTTCTGAAGTCAATCACACTGTTTCCGCTGGCTTCCCAAAATAAATCACCAGTGACAATTTCCAGCACAGAATGCATTCTTAAGAAATACAGTATTGGCAATACTATGTAATTCAGCATGGAAGAATAATATCTGCCCCATGATTGACACATCATCAAATTTACACAAAACCAAAACTAGAATTTATATTTTCTTGTTTCTCAAAATAGGCAAAAGACAACAAAACACCCACAGTTACTAAACAACTATAGCTACATATATGCAAACTATTCCCTCAGGAATAACATTTTCTCAAAATCATTACCTTACTAAGTATATTAAGAATTCTCAGTAACTAATTGCATCAAGATTTTCTTTTTTCTTTGCAAAAGCCAGTCTGAGGCAACAAATTAGAAGATTAGGCAACTGAGTTATCTATCGATTTTTCTCTGAAGTGACTTCGCCAGCAAACCTTAGGCAATTGTAAGGAGAGATTTTAAAGAGATCAAAGGTATCAAGAATGGAGAAAATTCTTGCTATAAATTTATTCTTTGCCAACTACTGGATGCTTGCAGTGATCCATTTCATTCTTTGTGCCAATGGTCTGCCCCCATTCAATGTTCTGAGACACACATAGACAGAAAATTAACAGGAATAAATCTTCTGCAGCCCAGAAGATGGATTTCAGTTCTACAGAATGAAGCCAACTTCTAACAGAGCTGGAAAACAATGACAATTCTTCAAGGATAGAACACTTAATTAGCAGATATTAATATAGATCATTAATACTCTTCAGCTGACTCTAAATTAACTACTAACAGGACTATCTGATGAGGGAGGGATAAATTAACTTAATATACATCAGGATTTTTCCTCAGTGCATCACACGTTACAAGCACTAGACATCTATAGAGGTCTGTATATCCTCCTAGGTCTCAAAGCCTACTGCAATAAAAGGATGCTTAACATTTTTCCTCCTCCATTCACCTCACTCAGCTCTGGACCATGAAATAAAGTGACCTGGAAATAAATTATAAAACATCTGAGCACTCAAAGGGCTTATGAACATCTGCACTGCAAATCCCTACACAAACCTGCATGTTATTTGAACTCTGCTCATAGAGCTTCAGACTCAAGTGTGCCACAAGAGCTTGGCAGTGACGTCAGTACTACTCAGTCTGCTCTTCATCAAGTCCAAGCCAGTAAAGTAAGAATTTTAAATATTATAAGCATCAAATCGCCGAAACTACAACTGTTTCCTTAACAAAAGAAAAATAATTATGCTGTATTGGTTTGAAGGAAGTAAACCTCATTCGCTACTCAAGGGGCCATAATATGCAGCATGTATTGACAGAGGAATAGTTTTTTTGACTGGAAAGGCTCTCAAAGACCAGTCAATCAGTTCAAATTATTAGAAGTCTTCTGTAAATGGCCTAATAAAACCAAAGATACAGCAGCCTCAGTCCACAGACTTATGTAGGCTAAACTACTAGACAAGGTTAGTGCAGAAGAAGCTGTGCGTAGCAAGGTCATTGACTGAACATTAATCTGTCTAAATAATTAAAGCATCTTTTTGCCTGTTCCTATCTGCAAAACTGAGGGCATGGGCAAGCCATCAACACTGCACGATGTACTTCCATAAGGTATCCCTGGAGTCATTCCTGGTTTGCATGCTAGAACTGAGAGCAGAGTAAGGCTTCATGTTTGTTCACCACCACACAGACAATCAGGTGATCATTAGTCGTGGCTAAATTTCAACTGGAAGCACATGGTTCTGTCTGCCACTACACAAATAAAGTCAGAGGAAGGACGAAATATTCCTCATGTGCTGTCTTAAGGTGCAGAACAATACTGCCAAGCACCTACTCTTCAATCTCTTCTGCAATATAATAATAAATTATTCACAGAACATACCGTATATTCTGTGGTATGTGATGTAACAGCTAGATCTTATTAACATAAAACAGTAAAAATTAATTACATTTTCACAGAAGAGACAAGAAAAAGCTTTGTGCTCTTGTAACAGAACAGTCTGATGTGCAGCTTCAGGAACCTGCCTCCTGCACTGCTCTGGATTGCTGTAGAAACCTGGCAATAATTACAGCCACTGTGCCAGCTATGCTAAGACAATTACTCTCAGGCCAAGAAATCACAAATAGAGACCAAAGCAATAATTATAATAAATATGCTCTCATAAAAAAATTATTTCCAGTACCTGATTTTCTATGGCCTTTCTGTTTTTTGGATCGTTAACAATTGAGAGCTGCAACTCTGCCATCTTTTTCATTTTGCCATCCATGTCAATCTTCTGGAAGAGACTCTTGATCTGATTTTTCAGCAGCCTGACAGTGTCCTCTTTACCAAGCTTCTTTGCAAAGAGGGAAGCACAGGCTGAATGTATGGCAGTAACCCAGTTTTCCAGATCCGTCTGACTTGTTGCCTGTGAAACCAATCAATGGTGCAATGTTATGAGCAGAAAAGAGAAAAATTAAATAAAATCAACAGCTCTAGGGCATGAAGTGCTTCATGGGCTCACTGTTGCCTTAGGCACTTTATCTTAATCAAGTGAAATAAAGTTTTCTTTAGAACTGAGGAAATAATGGTAGTCTGACTTTTTCCTACACTATCATGACTTGTCTCCAAACTCCAGCTTCTGCTTCTTAGACCTGCAAAGTCTAAAAGCCCCAGAAGGACAAGAGCCACATAAGCTGTGGGAAAGATGTGACTGGCATCTTTCATCCCTCCAGATAACTAAAGTAAACCCTACCAGATATCAAAGACAAACCTTCTTCACTGCTGTGATAGCAGAGAAGATTTTATATGTGAGGTATTTGCTTACTTAAAAAGTGCCAAGTTAGTGGAGATGCAACATCAAGGTAAAAAGAATGCAATCTGCATGAAGTATCTCTGGAGATATGTACAAGTGTGCCTATGAATCAACATGTTTCTATGCAGGCAGTTCCACATAACCCTGTTCTTTATTGACATTTCCAGTGGTGCCCTTGAGCAACCCAGGTATTTTGATTATTTTTAGCTCTCTTTCTTGAGTATCTTGCTCAAGCAAACTCTCTGTGGCCAGCAGATTCAGGGTTGAGCACACCATTCTATAAGGGCGGAATGCTAATAGATGTGAAAAAAATTGATAAAAAGTTGATTTTTTAGAAGCTTGTGATCAACCAGGTACCCAGAGCTTCTTGCAGATTTGTGGTCCTTGTTCTTTTTGTTTCTGAACCATATTTGACTGAGCCAACTGGTGTAATACCTGCAGTCATATCATATATTTAATATTATAATAGTGTAATGCAACAGTGTAGTCGTGCTTTTATTTTTATAATAAAAATAAAGGCAGAAACATGATGTGTGTGTGCACGTGTACATACCATCCTATAGATACATGTGTAGACTCACAAACACATCCTAAAATGGAAACAACCACCAAGTTATGCATGCATCCTGTTACCTGAAATAGGTAGACATCTCCAAAAGAATTGCTGAGACAGAATACATTTTCTTTCTTGGGATGTTCTGGAACAGACTGAACTATACTGTCTTCTGCAAACAGCGCATATCGAGGCAAACTGCTCTGCTCCATTGAGTTCCTCCCATAGGTCTCATAAAACAGTAGAGTACAACCTTTTGCAGTTCAGAGGGACAAAAAAACATGAGACATGAGGAGAAAGTAAGTCATGGATCTCCCAACATTATATGATGTTTTTGTGAATTAAGACACCCTTCAGAGACAGAGAACATCAGTTCCACTCCTCTTTCGAAACAGATAAAAAAGGAAGAGCTTCTACACAGAAAAACAGTTAATGATCCATTTGCCAATGAAAAGTTGAAATAGACATCTAATAGGGCCACAACAAATATTTATGGACTTAATAAATAAATCAGGACACCTCAATATGGAAGCATCCAAGGGTTAGGGTCGGATGGGGTTTGAGCAATCTGCTGCAGTGAAAGATGTTCATGCCAATGGCAGGGGAGCGGGACTAAAGGTCCCTTCTAACCCACAATATTCTATCAATAAACTCAGTCTATTAAAATGTTAAGGCATGTAGAAGAGATTAACTCCTGCTTAGTTAAATCAGCTTTTGTGTTTCTTTATTAAATTGAACCAACTCTCCCATAACAGCCACTTAAGAAATCTTCATATTTGTTGAAAAGATTTGCAGAACCCTTTGTCTTCATACAACATGCTTAGTGAATAAACTTCTCAAATTTAAACCAGATTTCCTTGAATCTAACTGAAAATTTGAGACTCAGACAATTCTGAGTAATTTAAAACAGTTTAAAAGGGCTGAGTTTGAGCATGTTCAGTCTTGTAAATAGCGTAATATCTAAGGTATGAAGCTTGCATCCAGAAAACAAACTTCATCCTTGATGACGGCAATCCCGAGTATAACAAGTGGAATTACTTCTGGAGGAGAGTGGAGGAGACTTGATCCCAGCAGAGGACACTTGATCCTAGCCCACAGCAATATGACTACAGTGCCATGTTTCCTTTGGCAGCGATGCTGGCTCAAGAAGGGCCTGTGCCCTCCATCCCTGGCAGCCTTTCCTTCCTGCCTCAGTATAACCCACTGTCCTCCAAGACACACCAATCTGCCTGTTCAAGGGGTCATGGACTGAAGTGCACTTCTAAAATACCATTACAAAGGGAAACCCATATCAGAGATTTCTGATCAAATCATCTGTTAACTGAAAAGTTTCTAGAGTAAGGAATCTAATACATAGAAATACCTCTATACTACATAACTGCACCTTTTCCTGTTAATGTCAAAAGTGACTGGTAGAATATTTTGGGTAAGAACAAATCCTATAGAGTTGGTCCTATCCATTCCATTGGGCAGCCCTCACTTTATCTTCTTTATGCCACTGAAACACTTGGGAGATCTCTGCAGTTGGAGAAAAGGACATGGTTTATAACACTCTGCATATCAGAAATGTCATTTGAACATAACAGGGCAAACTAAACAAACAAAACCAAGTCTTCTCTTATATTCTGCATTTTAGGAAAGTGCAGAAGTTTAAAGTTTTTAAGATTTATTTTAAAATATTTCCATATTCCCGTATTTCCCCTATTTGCTTTAACTCAAGATAAGTCATATTTTATCCTGAGAGTTTATATGTACACAAATTAAAAATTTTGAAGGGCGCGTATGTATGCTTGGGTGCATGGAACCCCAGGTATATCTTTAGGTCAAGTCCAGTGATCCCTGGAAGCAGCTAGTTTCATAAGCTCTGTCAGACCCACAGGGACTGATTATTGTCCAAATACTTTAATTAAAACTTGAGTTGAAGAGAGAGAGCAAAGGGAAAGCAATTTCCCTCATTAAAGGAAACTAATTGGACAAGACAGATGGAAAAGAGAGTTTCTCTTGGTATGCAGTTACTCTTCAGGCTCAGGTCTTGGTGGCCCTGAAAGTGGAGCAGAGGCCTCAGGACATGTATACTTTTAAGTCTGGCAGGTAACTAGATGGTTATAAGCCTTCTGCATACTTATAATTAAACACATCTCAACAGAGTGCAAATAAACATGCTGTTCTCCATTTACATGTTTAGATCAATGCTTTAAAATATCTTGGATATTTAAACTTCAAGAACAAATTAGACACTGATTCATTCAAAAACCTGTATAAAGAGAACTAAAGCAAGTGCCTTGATCTTGATATAGCGATTATGAAAACAGAGTTATGCCTTGATATCCAGACAGGCAAGTTTATTTTGGAATCAGAAGTCTCCACAGGACAATAAAGGTAAGAGATCAAGGAAATTAGGAATGTATATTTAAAACAGCTAGCAAAGTGCAAAAGACTCTGTACCATGAATGCAGCCAGATCAACCACTGAAGTAAAAAGCATTGTATCTAACAGTAATAATGTTAGAAGTTAAAGCTTTTTACAAAGAACTTTATTGTTCCTTTTTTTGTAGCTGTAGAAATTTAGGTAGTAAGAAGAGACACAATTTTTTCAAGGTCACCAATAAGCCAATTTTATAGCCAAGAAAGTGAACATGAAGCACGTAAATTGCTTGCCAGAGCTTCATTATCCCAGAAATGCACAAACTACTAGTATATAACATATTTCAGTTTAGAGTTTTGGTAGAATTGTTTAGAAAGTGTATTTTAGAAGAGGCAGATTAAACTATATTCACACTCCATAGCACAAACACACACAATAAGAGGGTGGAATTCAGGGACTGTTTTTCCCTTTGTATACACTGCTTGTAAGCATGAATCATGCTATCTGATGATGCTATCAGGACAAGTGATTTCAACTGCTAAGCCTGCCTACATTTTGATCACTTGATAACAAGTCTCTGAATTTTTAGGCAGAATTGCCTCATTCTAGTAGGTTTGCTTCTTTTCAATCAGCACTATCAAGCAAAACATTACCAGGACTTGCTGTTCATTTTTCTTCAGGTCTACACCCATGCACAATTTTTAAAAGGGCAACCTGTGGGAAAGTTGCCATTTTCTCTTCTCTAGTCCCAGATATGATAGGAAATGATCAAGCTTGATCATTTCCTTGCTCATTAACTTAGTATCATATTTACTGAAAGACAAATCCTTTGGGTGCAATTCAAAATTTAAAAAAGGCATATTAACTTACCCATTAAATTTCCCTTCCTCCCCACAATAGATATTATTTTCCTTCTCACACTTCCTGACACCTGTACACTTCTCACAGCACCCTCTGAGCACAAATGGAGCACAACAATCACACCTGCAGCAGCCCCCTTGAGTGGATTCCCCTCCCACGGGGCTGTTTTCACAACAGGAGCAGCTGCAGGAAATGGGAAGCTGGGCATACCAAAAGCCAGAAAGGGTTGGTATTGCTGGGAGCGGAGAATGTGAAAGACCTGCTTTCGCAGGGAAAAGGAGGGAGACCTTCAACTCCTGGGAATAGTTGCCTTGGGCACCACTTCAACTTCCCCTGCTCTGAACCACACACACTTCTCTGTGTAAAGGCTCTGGCACTGGGAGTTCACCTCTCCCATTATACTGCCACCTAATGTGCTAGAAATGAACAAAACATTTTTACAATAAACTACCCCATCCTTCAGTAAATTTCATAGCAGAGCCTAAGGAACTGTGTGTCTCTAACAAGGAATGGGGCACCAGCAACTTCTCCTGACCCTTAAATTTTGGTTCAGTTTGGTCTTTGATCTCCAAACATCCAAAAGCATCTTCTAACTCCCCAGTCTGATGTGAACACACAAATTAGGAAGTCAGACAAAACAATTCCCACTATGATATGACACACAAGGCTGCACACAATCCCAAAGACATTGAGCAGCACCTCAGTTCAGTGGGCTGCCTAGGCACAAGTTTCACTTTAGCTGGTGGGTAGGCCTTGCAAAGTTAGGTGTGATTTTGTGATCCCCCTAAATCTGCTAACAGAAGCCAGCATGCATGAAATGCTGCTGAGACACAACAGAAAGAACTGCTGCTGCCAAGATGAAGGATCAGCGTGGTGGTTTTACCTTTGAGTGTAACCCAGTACTGCTTCCACTTCCGTCGTGTGACCAGCTCCAGCTTCTTCTCCTTCTGCAGGGTCACCAAGGGTTTGAAGAACAGCCACCCTGCCTTGCGCACCACTCCTTGCTCTTTCTCATACAACAAATCCAGCTGCTCCAGGGAGCTAAGGGACTCGCCACTGGAGTCTTCTGTTTCCGACGAGGTCTCCGTGTTCTCCAAGTTCATCCTGCTCATCTCCAGCTCCCGCATGAAGTTCTCATAAATGTTCTGCCTCAAGGCATCACTGCTGACAGCATTGGTGGACTCGCTTCTCTGGGACAGGGCATGGCTGGAGCCAGGAGACCACAGTAAAGTGGAGAGCTGTGATGGTGCCAGTGTGTCTGTAGTGAAGTTGTCCATTCTGCTGTCAAAGTAGTCACTCCCATCTTTACACTTTGGCTCCTGCGCATAAAAGGAGTTTATCTGCCATCAGTCACCAGAGCTATGATCAAAAGACACACCTCATTTGTCAATGAAATTTGTTTCATGTTTAGCCACTTCCAGTTCCTTCATCTTTTCACCCTTATATCACAGCCTTTGCCTCAGCCACTCACACCACCACTGTTATCATTCAGTTTTTTCAGCAGAACCCCATTAAACCCTATCTACTAATGTGAGCACTTTGGCAATTCCATCATGCTTTGAGCAATCTCAAATTTCACTAGAAACTACTGTCTGAAACCTGAAGTACTCCAAGAGACAACTACATCCTCCATCTGAAATGCAGGCACCATGTTTGGCATCTGTCTGAGTGCAAGCAGGAATAGTGTCACAACAGGTTTTTTTATTATTACAGGGTTTTCGATACTTTGGTGCTATCACATTGGTGCAAGGTGGCCAGGTTTAGCTTCAACACAACAAGGCTGATTTTAACCTCCAGTTTCTATTTGTCGTACAAATGGTGCTTAACCAACAAAAAAAAGGTCAAAAGTAAAGAATATTTTAAGCTTGTTAGAACTGATCAGTTGACTAAAATCTAATCTAAAACAATATGGGATTTAAAAAAAAGAAAGACATGCTTGCTGACTGGCTTAAATCCAGTCTCCAGACTGCAGAGCTGTGTATTTTCTGAGCTGCTGGGAACACCCTGAGAGTTTGATCATCCCATCAAGCACTGGCAGGCCTTTCTCCTAATTGCACTGTGCAACTTCATCCCTTGGATTGAGAGGGCTGGCTAATTTTATTTGAAATAATCAGGCCTGATGGTATGACTTCAACTTTGCCTTTGATATGGATGCTAGAGTAGGCCTATTTCTTGCCACTGCTTGTCAACGTGGGACTTTGTTGGCAGTTTGGACCTTTTCTCTTTTAAGCCTTTCCAAGTAATATGCTCTCTGATCCCAACTCTCCCAAGCTCCAGGGATGGACAGGGATTTTCCTACTACCCAAAAGAGAGCTCCTTGGACTAACTTCACTGCTGAGAACCACACCATCCATCCTAAGAAGACATTTATTGTCTTCTGAACTCAAGCATTGTCAGTGCTATTTAAAAGCAACCAAGGTTTAAGAACCTAAAACACAAAAGACATGTTGCCTTTTGTAGTAAAAGTGGAAGGGGAGAAAAAAAAGATATTGCAATAAACTATTTGAGAAGTGAAGCTATTACCCTCGGTAATAATAAAGCCATTATACTTTCAGGTTTAGACTGCCTCTCTAAAAGCATTTATTTTCTCACAGACTACTGTACTAAGAACAAAGTAAATAAACATTGGTCTCCTGGGAGCTGTTCTCCCCAGCAGCTTTGAAAACAGCTACTTTTTCTTTGCTTCTTACTTGATGCTCTTCAAAACTGCAGTAGAAAAGCTGTGCTATGTTTTGGTAGCATCAGGACCTCCGGTGTGCAACCAAGACTGGGATTGTACACCCTCCCAGGCAATGCCAGACAAACCACTTTTCTAGCAGCAGGACACTGCTGCTTGTGGCCTCACAAAAGCCAGTTTGACCTGAGACCCACACTCTCCTATAGTACATTGAACTTCAAGTCTGGCTTGTCAGATCACTGTCTGGTGATCCAATTCTCATGGTAAAGGAGCACCTTCCTCAAATCTTGTTGCAAAGTGGTAATCAGTGTTGCCCAAGAGTAACTCCCTAAACATCAACAGCTTAACTGGTTTTTATATGGTAAAAGGCATATGGGGTGGCAAGCCAGGATAAAATCCCACATGTAATGCAGTTATGCCACAAAGCAACTGCAGAACATGGATCGTACAACTGTGCTGGTGATCTGTATTTCAGGGGGAAACTGAAAGCTTTCTCCACCCTTGTTTTAATTACTGCCACTGTACTTGTGTGCCAAAATCCAGCATTTTAATTGTTTGACTATTCTCCAGGAATTGCTAGTGTCCACTGGAAAACATTAGTGTACAGCTTATTAATAATATGTATTTCTTTTAGTCCCAAAGCGCTAGTAAGAGACACAACACAAGGCAAAAACATAGAAGGGGTCTGTTGTGAAAACCCACCACTGGAACAGCAAACATTAAGGAAAAGTGTGGGATGCAACTTGTCAATGATCAGCCACCAACCAAATCCTATGTTTTCTCCTCACACATAGAAAGGGTAGGAATGAGGAAGTACCAGAATAGAGAAAATGGATAATGAATCCAAAATGAATATATACACTTCACCAGGACACCATCAATTGTATTTTTCTTTTCCTAAAGAATTGAATTGTCAGAGTCTGCCAGTGTCTGTTGGTCCTTGAGAAGGCTGTCATTGTAGCAATATCTGCCACTACTGAAAAGGTTTGACCTAAGTTGGCCAGGTGGCTTCCCTGCCAGGCTGGCTTTTGCTGGTTTTTGCTCTGTTGACTCTAGTGATGATAGATCTCTGTTTCTGCTCAGCTGCCTTCAAGGAGATCTCTCAATGTTTGAGATATACTCTGGAATAGCTAAAAACAAGGCAAAAGATCAAGTGGCTAAGATACCAATTAGACAAAGTGACACACGTAATAATTAGGTCCAAAGAACAGCACAGGAAAAATGCAGCCTGCTGCATTCATTAGGAGCCATGCTAAAAGAAGAATCTAATACCAGTCTTCAAGTCAAATAAAAAGGTTCATTCAATGTACTTTTCTTTTAAATTCTCTTTACAGCCCACATCAGGGCTCTGGCTTATAAAGTCATAAAATTTCAGATACGATTCCTGAAGTGAGGCTATTTTATTTAATTCAAGAACCTTTCTTCAGGAGCTGTTTCTGGTGGATGGATTTTCATTTTACACAGAAATTGCCAATGTTCTCCATGTTAAAGAGCTGCACAGAGTTTACACCAGCATCTTTAGCCATATCTGGCTGTGCAGCAAGTCTGCCTAAATTTTGTCCACAGGTCTCACCTACATCACACACACCTTTCAGCTCACACACATTGAATTGCAACTCAGCATCACCCCAATGCCATTTCAGCACAGATTAAACTAAATGAAGATGTGTGCTGCAGTACAGTACCAGTGATGCATTGAGGGAACACTTCAGCACACCCTCACGCAAGGAAAACTAGGTCTTGGAAAAGATTATTGCAAGTCTTGATGCAAGATCTTAATTAGAAAGGTAAATTCAATTCCAGGATACATCAGATCAAGCAGACATAAGGAAACATCCAAGTAACTGGACAGGGCATAACCAACAAATCCTCTGGAATATCCCATATGCAAATGTGTTTGTGGATGATTTAAAACAGATGAGGAGGAGGGGTGCCAGAATGAAAAGGAAATAGATTTCCAATCTTAACACAGGAGACCAAGGAAAGTCTGTATAGCCCCACAAATGCAGGCCAAGAAAAGACACCACTTCTCCCTTTAAATAAATCATAACAGATTAAAAAATAGGAAAGAATAACTAATGTAGAAGGCAGTACTGACATCAGAACAAACTGTCTGGAACTACATTTACTCTGCCTATTAGCAAGCATGAATAAGACGGTCTGGAAGGAGCCTTTAAGATGGAGAAAATCCTACCTGTGTTTAAGCTGCAATTTGTTCACAAAGGGGATTAAACTCCACTGCCTCTCTAGTGTCAGGGGTCTGGCCTCAATATCCCAAGCCTGTGTCTCCTAGGCCTGTGCTCCCATGAAGCAGGGGGCTTGGCTGGTTTGCTTCCACTGGGGAGCTCGAGGGACTACCCAGCCACCACTGGCATTTAGGCCCACTTACAGGGAAATATTCCAGCTTTCACCTACGTTCAGCCCCAGTGACTCACAGCCAGTCATTACTAATGTACGGAGGAAGGGACGCGTTGTTCAGAGCAGAGCACAGATGCTGCCATGACGAGATGAAGTCGCACAAACAGGGACCAACCACGTGACAGTTCAGAACCATGCACAACACTTCTGTCTTTTTAAGCTAAAGGACCTGTTAAGAGTATAAGCACTACCAAACTACAACCCAGCAACCCCCAGAAGAGATGGCAGGTTACTCAAAGTGTGAAAGATGGAAATGAACCAATAAAGCTACACAAGGAACTGCAAAACTAAAAAGCATTCACTACCTCCCTCTAACCCTTCCTGTTGCTGGATATTTGTCTGATTAAAATCAGTGACTAACCATTTCCTATGCCTTTTTCTAAGAAACCACCGTTTTTGGAGTTAGGGCTGTTTTCCTTCTACCACAATCTGATTCAAGCTTGATGCAATCTCACCAGCCAAATTTCCTTGCTGTGTCTGAAGTCAGTGCACTGCACAGTGAATTCAAAATAGCTATGAACTGCACACCACAAATGCCATTCTGAAAATGTCATAACTAAGTAATACATACTAAAGGTCTGGGATGCAGAAATCATATGTAAAGCCTGGCAGTAAAATCCAGAGCAGCTACAGATGTTGAAATCAGTGAAGAATCCTGGAACACAGCACTGAGGCTCCTCAGTGATTCCAGGTTTTTTGCCCTCTCTTTCACAGCTGAGTAAGAAGGTGAAAAGACAGTATCTGATAAAGTACATGAGCACCAACTCACAAAAGAAGTGATGCAAATAAACAGCTTTTATTTTCATTTCCCAGTTCTGTAGCCCCCAGCCAGGACGCACACCAGCAAACCTTACGCTGAGCTCATTTCTGAGCCTAAGGGTCTGTCAGAGTTTTACATTGCATTGACAGATGTACATGGTTAAGCACAAGACCTGTCTGAATTTCCAGCACAGGAGACAAGAAACTTCTGAAGTGGCCAGCACATCAATGTTGCTGAAAGAGAGCATCCTTCATTTAGGGAAGCACAGTGAGTGTTCCTCTAAGAAAAACACCAGGGAAGATTCAGAGGAAAAAAGGAAGGGAAAAAACCAAAAATCCAGACCAAATCCAAAAACGGTCTCATCTCAGCTTGCAAACTCACACACAGAGACCAGGCACAGTCTGGTATTTAAAGAGCCAATTCTGAGGCCTGCAGCTAGAGATGAGAATTTCATTCCTGACCACAGGCATCCTAAATTCCTATTAATGGATTTAGTCTTGAATTCTTCTAAAGAAACATCCTTTCCCTCCCTCTTGCTCTCCCCTCCCATCTCCTTCACACCACCATCTCCCAGTGAGCCAGATGGCAACTCAAGTTTTTCCATCTGGTGAACTAAGCTGACACACAGGAAGGAGGAGTTTGCTCCATGTAATGCCTTCAGAGCATGTGGAGGCAGAACCAGCACCTCTGGTCAATACGGCTGCTTGCCTTACTAGAAATGGACCAACAAGCAAAAACTGAGTGGTGAAGCCAGTAAGACAGACAGGGAGCATCTGAAAAGATGGATACAATGTCCTCCTTCTACTGCTCCTTCCACACTCTTCTGATAATGTATGCTAATCCATAGCACATATATAGAGAGAGGTTGTATTTCCATACTTGAAATAAAAAGAAGGTTTAAACCCCAAGTCACCTTTTAAGTAAAGCAACAATTTCAAAAGCAAATTCACAGAAATATTAAGCTCCAAAAACTGGAGTTAACTTAGGAGGTGACAAAATATGAAAATAGGAAGGGAAAATTTGCACAAAATAATGTGTATCTTTTTTTGCTGCTGACATTACAGACAGCACCAGGGATGCAATACTTCTCAAAATTCCACAAATTACTAAATGAGATAAGCACATAATTAACCTGCAAAAAAGACAAATATCATGCAATCACTACGCTTATAAGAGGAATATAAAAACCAACTTTCACACACTTAGGCTGGTTTGTACATACCTGCAGCTTCCTTTTCTTCCTTGAAAGACTTCCTGTCCAGTCACTGATGCGCCGCATTCGGTTCTTTAATGTATCCTTCTTGGATGCATCCTCACCGAGGGGCTTAGACTTTCTGCACGGGAGGGTGTAGGAGCTGTAATGTGCAGGACTTCCCTGCTCTACCCTGGAGGGAACATCAATGTCTGAGGCAAAGGAGACACGGTTGCTTAGGCTACCAGGAGTGTCAATATACTCATCAGACAGCCTGATCCCAGGTGGAGGAGTGCTTTCCAAATTTGTATCCTTATAGAGATCTCGGAGTGAGGAAAGAGATGAACTTTGGTTGAAGGACTTCTTGTTGTCGCTTGCTGGGAAACTGGCATGAATGCTTGTATCTGGAGTGCTCCTGGTCAAATATGAGCCATCCAGCTCATTGATATCCCCAGCATTTCCCCAGAGAGAGTCATACCATGAAGACTCAGAGCTCAGGGAGCTCCCTTTACTAGACCGAAGCCTTGAGTCGGTAGGTGACAGACGATGACTTGAAGAACAGTCTGCACTGGAGTTCCTCCTGACATCAAGCAGGTTGTTTGGCTTAGATTCCAAGGCAGGGGAATACCTCAGCAACTGCACTGGCCCACCGGACTCCTCGGTTGGTACCTTGCTGTTGTTGCTGTTGTGGAACTCGACCCTCAAGCAACCGTCCAGCTTCCCCAGAGTTTTAATGAGAACTTTAGGACTCCTCCTGTCCTCTGATGGAGAGGCTGATGCAAGACTCTCATTCTTTCCATAGCAATTTAAAATGTGTCCATTGCATTCTCGAGAGGCAGCATGATTACTTCCAGCTTGGAGGCCAATATAGTGGAAACCATTCTCTGGCAAAAACATCACGTTATTCCCTTGGCAGTAGTCCCCTGAGGCATTTGTCCTGTGTTTGGCATGGACATTGCTTTTGGAGACCTTCATCACAGTGTCACCAAGTCTAGAGGAGTAAGGCTGACTACTCTTGAACTGTGAAAGGCAGCTTCTGGCAAGGGACCTTGATTTGTAGTTTGAGCCGCTGCTGGTATGTCCCCATCCATGCATAGAGCAAGACTTTTCATCTTTAGCATGAATGCTGCGAATTTTCAGAGAGCAAGGCTTTTGCTTGGCACCAGCTGTAGTAGCAGCATGATTTTTTGATCCCTGAAGACTGTATTGGCTTTCTGAATTCCCCATTTTCCACTAAATTAAGAAGAGTTTCATTAGAAACAATGGCTAAAAGAGCAAAAAGTTTTCCTCTACACAGGAAAATGCCTATTTAAAAAATTATATGAAACAATTGTTTCAAAAAAAGCCATTAAATAGCCATGTACAACATTAAATTCATAACTGAACTTATTTTAGGGGCAAGCTAGAAAAGCCTATTTTCTCTGTGGTTCATTACCCTTCTGTTATAAAGCTGGAATCTAACTCCATTGAAATCATGTCAACACCTTCCTCTACCCACACCCTTGGCAACATCCTTTTCTTATAACTTACAAAATCTCTGGCTCCCAAGAACAATGGCATAATGAAAGGGAGACAGCAAGATAATCATAACTTAGATGTAAAGTGAACTGTACTTTCAGAGAAATCCCTTCTGGCAGCAGACAAGCCCACTGCAGTTTCAGCTTGACTGATTTCTGTGCAACCAAGGGTTGCCTCAATAAAATGTTCAGTAAACCCCAGCTATGTGTTTAAATGAAGCTAATCTAGGAGAAAGGAAAAAAAAAAGCATGCAAAAAATCAGACAAAAAATAATTTGGTTAGCAAACAGCCTTATCTTCCTCTACAGCACGAAACTGCATTATGTTCATTCAGCACAGCACAGTTTGATAGTTTGCTTGGTGAAATGCTCTTCAGTTTTTCACAGTGTCTGCAGTGAACAGCACACATTGGAGCAGTTAAATTGCCCCACTGAGGTGACTGCAGATTCCAAACCTACATAAAGTGTACCCCAAAGTAAAAAAGACAGTTCTGTTCTTTTTGTAACTCAGAAAATGAATCTCCAGTGTTTGTAACGTACAGAAACAACACCAAAATGCTTTTTCCATCAGGACTATGCTTCTTTACATGTGGAATCTCAGACTATCACCGGGAGGAGGATACACTGCTGCCTCATTAAAAAAATTGTCAAAACAAGCCACAGCAAAAGCATAATCTTATCTTCTGGAGTTTCTATGTTTTAACATCCCTACTTCAAGCCCTTAGCACTTTTTGATTAAAAGCACAGAAAGAAAGAGCAAACCTGTAGGAACACTCTCAAACACGGGCACAGTTAGCAGTCAGTATGTTCTGCATTGTCTTCGTGGCCAGCCACTATGCTTGCCAAAACCAGAATGGAGCTGCACACAGCCTTCCTAGAAAACACCAAAATGACAAAAAAGGGCTTTCAGTCAAATACAACTTACACTTTACTCCAACTGTAGCTAAAATGAATAAAAAAGAAAAAAAATCAAAAAGTTACAAATTAAGAGAAATTCTATGAAGGGGATTCCTGGAATTTAGACATGTATTTTTACAAGCATTCTTTAACAATTGATATTGAATTAGTCGAAATAAGTAATCAAGTAAATGTTTCATTTTCTCTCCTCTTTGTTTGTCTTTCTCTCCTCTCACTGACGAGTCAGGACAAACTTTCATCCCTCTCCAGTTTTCCTTTTGGAAGACCAATTACAGTTCACAGTATTGTGCAATGGTCCATTACAATGTGGACCAGACTGATCAGAGCAATGTCCCACAGCATCTGTTTATCTCTCCCCATGCCTGGATTCCAACCATGACCTTTGCAATGAAAGGCCACCATGAAATTCACTCCAGCAGCCACTGAGTAACCTCCCTCTTTAGGTTTGTTCTGATTTTAAGTTAATCTGCCAGTAAATACGTAAAAGGCTGCACCAAGCATTGCACAGACCCCAAGGTAACAAGACCCAAACTCTTCCTAACCCTCTGAAAGTATTGGCTCTTCACTTAGCACACAAAGACTACAACTCAAAGCTAAAGGACCAAATCTGGATCTCATAGATCACACCAGCAGCCTAGGGATTGAGACACTTTATATAAAAGAAGTAGTACAAAATGTTAGACTAAGTTTTGGAACACACAGTTAAGTTACAAACAATTTTTAACACCACCAAAATTTTTCCTTTCTGCCTAAATTCCATTGCTACTGTTCATAATTTTCAATTGAATAGCTACTTGATTTGAACATGCTGGATTTTGTTCTCGTTGACTCTTTTTGTGGCTATTTACTGTATAAGAACCTTGAAAGAGTTTACATTAATTCATTGGTACATAGCTAACGTTACCAAAAACAAAGGTAAATGTTGCCAACTAGAACTAGAAACAGTCTTAACAGCAAGCCTAGAAAAATGTTAGCAAATAAATCACTTGGAAGAGACAGATCACGATAGAGATGCTCCAGACCTATAAACATGAATTAATGTCTGTTATCACAAAGATATCTGATAAAACAGATAAGCCACAGAAATTTCATCTTATACTCAAAAAAGAAAAAAAAAATCCGTAATTTTCTTACTCTCTCTAACAATTTGGATGCCTGCTATTTATGATACCCTTGCCTGTGCAGGTTTGATTTGCCTATGCTGCTAAGTGTACTCCTCTATGTGTCATATGCAACTTGGATTGAACAAAAAGACTATTGATTCAAGGTTAGCAGAAGACAACACACAAACTTCCTAAGCTCCAAGCTCCTGAACAAATTGCCAACACTCAGCAGTATTGTCATGCTATATCCAAGAGGCACAGACCACAAACAAGCAACGAGTTTACATTCAGAATTCCTCATCTGGGAGCAGAAAGTACATTCAACAAGAGACCTTTGAGGGGCTTATATCTATTCATAAGGAAACACTGAATTCAATTTGCCTAAAGAAACAGGCAAAAAGACCATCTGGTCTCCATAGTGATTGTGCAATGGTTAGGTAATCCTTTTAACAGAGTAGGTAGTGAGCAAGCTGCTGTCATGAACCTCAAAAGACAGACCTTCAATTTGTCAAGGCTCGAGCCGTGCCTACGAGGGTCCATTGTACGTATCTCCAACACACAGGCCACACAATGGGTGAGAGAATACATTTATCTCAGGGTACAATGTCTACACAACAGTGTCTCACTCTGTGCAGGAACCAGTCTGCACTGCAGCAGAACAGTCAATAAATTCCATAGAAATAGCCCCAAGGGATTTTTCTCAGCATCCTAGCCATTCAGAAAGCTACGGTGGGCTCAACATCCGCACACATTGCGATCACCCAACGGGGCATCTCTGAGGCTGCACAAAGACCATCATTGCCCTGGAAATCAGCTGTTGTGCCTTTCTCTTGCCTCTCACTTGTGTGAAGCAATTTTATTTCTGTTATTTACAATTAGTGGAGGAAGAGCAGAGCAAGTCAGCTTATACCCAAAGACTGCATGACACAGGGTCAAGGTGGTGAACATGGACAAACTCTGGCTGTGCTCACTCCAAACACTCAAGTGTTTTACACTATTTGATCTGTGGAAGCCCTGGAAATTACAGTGCAGGGGACAGAGCTGAGCTTCAGCTGTATTTCTCACAGCTATCCACTGCTGCAGAAGACGTGCTTTTCTCGCTTCCTATGCAGAGGGATGAATACTTCTTGTGAGCAAAACCAGTTTCTATGAATATTTTCAGCAATTATAATCAGCATAATTAGAAAGCAGCTCACCGTGCCTGAAGATGACTATTAAGAGTTTATTTGCTCTCAATTATAACCACATTCCCTAAAAAAGAAGTTTTCAATCTCCATCCTGGTTCCCCTTGACACATTCAAAAAAAGCCAGCTATGCAAACATACTAATCCGGGAACCCCACCATCCCCACCACACCCAAACATTAACACCAGTCATAACCCGAGAGCTAAAAATGTATTTCCCCACCTTGGGGCTTCTCCACATAAAGTTCTCCTAGACTCTTTTCACTTCACAACACAAACACACAAGCTCTGGAGCTGTTTTGGAGAAGTGCCTGCCACCTCTATTCCCTCATTATTACCACCACAGCTGGACTGCTTTACAAATGCTAGAGGAGAAAATGACTTTCTTTAAGGGAACACAAGTACAAGTAGTGATCAGCAATTGCAGGGGTGCTTTCCTCTCCAGTCTTAATCTCTCAAAGGTTTTCCAAACTTTACTCACTAACCATATTTCAAGCAAAACTGAATCATAATAATAATATCCCAGTACTAGGTTTGCTTATGAGATATAACAAGGAATTATTGTGCTATGAATTGGTGGGAGATCTGAGTCAAGGGAGACAGGCTCCTGCACTGCTCTCATCTGCTATAGCAGGAACACATACCAATCATGGTTTTGCTACTGTCAGTGATCTGCTTCCCATACAGTCACACTAACTGGGCTGAGACTCTCTAAAACTACAGGTCAGAAAATGGCAAGCTTCCAGATGGGAAGCTGTCAGTAGGCTGAATGCTCCACCACCACAGTCAGCATTGGACAGTGGCCATAAAAAGGCAAGAGGTTGTGGTAGCACCTTCCTAGGGAGGCTCAGCAGATTTGCTTTACTGGGACTGCCTCAGTCCCACCACCTTGGATGTTCAAAGAACTCAACTAAAGTCAACCCTAGCAATGCTAAACTTTAGTCTGGATCACAAAGTTAACCCTCATGAGACAAACGCATGTACCAAAGCTAACTCTCTGATGTATTTTGATGCCTTTATTCCTCTGGGTGGCTGGTGAAAAAAATCTTCACTGGCAGATAAAAAATAAGTGGTCTACAAACCACTTACCCCTGCTGAAGCTTCTCCAAAAAATCTACTGAAGAGTTACAGGGAAGTTGAGTCTCTCTTTACTAAACATATCATCTGTGCCAGAGTGGCAAAACCAGTAAAAAATAAAGTACAATAAAATACAATAAAATACAAAAAATACAAAAAATCAAATCAAATCAGTATGGATGAGTGCAGATGAGGCTAACATCATGGCATCAAATTGGCACCACTGAATTAGGGCTCATTTAAAAATTCAGGAACTCACGAGAGTCTTCAGCATTACCAAGAACAAAATTTTTCATGCACAGCAGAAGAGATTAAATTTAAAACCTCCTATCATTAAGAAGTAAAAAGCATTTGAAAGGAGAGCTAGATTAAGAGCTAAGAAATAGGTAAGACCAAGAGCTAGCTGTTTCATCCCTATAAAATAAGATCCCACAGAATCATAGGATCCTTAAGTTTGGAAATGGTCTCTAACATCATCTTAACCCAGTACTGCCAGGTTTACCACTTATCCACAGTGTCACATCCACATACCTTTTGAACCCTTCCAGGGATGGTGATTCCACCATTCCCCGGGCAGCCTATTCCAATGCCTGACCACCCTTTCATGTGAAGATTTATTATTTTTTCTAATGTCTAATATAATGCTGCACCTGGCACAACTTGAGGCCATTTCCTTTGGTCCTGTCACTTGTTACCTGGGAGATGAGAGCAACCTCCATCTTCTCAGTTCTTCACAATGACACAGCAGAACACAGTTTTAACTTTTTAAGAAAATCCTTCTTTGAGGAAATAAATAAATAAATAAATGAACCAAGTGTTTTATTTTACTTATAGCTTAAGCAGCAAGCACCTATCACAAACTCCTCAGACTTTCTTCACTAACAGGAGGACTGCTGCCTGCACCCCTCCAGTTCCATTCAAAACAGGATAGGACCAATCCTGGAATACCTGCCACTGGGCAGTCTCTCACAGCCACCTACCCAAGTGTAAGCATCTGCCAAAGAAAGGCAGAGCTTCAACTCACTCTGCAGTGATAAAAAGACTCCTATAAAGGGGCTTTGAGGGCAGAGTACATCCCACCAACTACTCTAGTGATGAAGCAAGAGGAGTTACGTCCTTTCTGCTGTGCTTAAAGCCCTCATTTCTACAAGGGCAGGTAAGGGCTCCCAGCCAGGGAGTGGGGCCAGCATGGTCACCTCCAGACTGTGTGCATGGAGCAGGGAGGCACAGAGAGGAGAACAGGCAGCACCAGGGTCCTTACACAGGCAGCTGCCCTCAGTGCACAGCTCCTAAGTGCACCCCAGGAGACTCATCAGAACTAGAGCAGCTGGGATAATGGAGAATGTGAAACTATTTCAGAACAATAAAAACTAAACAGAAAATCCCCCGATTTATAAGAAATTACCAATTTGTTTTCTTTTAACAGAGGACCAAGTTAGAAATGTTGCAGGGTTTGATGTACAGCAGTTACACCGGGGTTATTTTACATCAGGAAAAGCCTTTCGTGTAATTTTTTGTTTAAATTGCCTGAGCAAATCCTGTATTTTCTTTAAAATGACTTTTACATCCTCTTTCACCTAACAGTTACAACACTGTCCATTTTAAATGGCTTACAAAGTCTTTGAGTTTGTATGTAACTAACTTAATGTATCCATAAGTTTTCCAAAGAATCACTGGGCTTTGTGAATTCTTACAGGGATACAGACTTACAGGTATGAAGCTTTAATTAACTTTTAATCTACTTTGGTTTTTAATATGAAAGTAATACAAAATGCTAGAATGTGAACCTGCCCTCCCCTTCCTGCATGGCTGTGTATAGATGGATATGTGAAATTAATGAGGGGGCAGGTTAGCACAACACTCTAGCTGGATTAAATGTGGAGTTTCTTACTGGAAACAATTTACTGTATTTTTTCAAACTACGCACTCTGGTCACATGCTTCCACAAATCAGAAGCAGATTTCTTATTCCTGCAATCTCAATTACATTCCTATTATAAAAATATACCATAATAATTATGCCACAGTATTCTTGGCAGGATACTTTGCATTATATACCACTGTATTCAAAGAATGAATAACTAAAACACCACAAGCATGCCTGTATTAAAAAAAAAGTAGGACTATTTTGCCTTAAAAATTCAACTTGAAGCCAGAATTCCTCACTCACTCATTTGTTTCTATAGAGTTCTAGTTTCCTGTATTAGGAACTGTTTGGTGGCTTCCACATCAAATTAAAGTAATTTGTTTTTCTCATTAAACCTAAGTAGCCTTTATGAGCCTAGACACTTCTTTTCATGTTGTGAATCATACCTACATTGCAGATGGACTTCTAATTTCACAGTTTAAGCAAGAAAGGGATACTCTCCTTTTCTGGTTTCTTCTCTTAAAATAACATCAATTCTAATAGATCTACAGTGCTTCACATCTATATCACATCAGAATTAAACATCCCATACCTGGGACGTGATACCTTCTGTTGCTCAACCCATCACTCTAGGTCCAGGACTCTGGCAGCTTTATTGAATTAGGCTTTATAGCTTTCAAGTTAGTGCAATATGGAAGGCTGAATCGAGCCTGAAGATTCTTATCATATTACACCAGTGCTGATACAATCTAAATCTCTAGGGACTTATTTTTCTTTGGCAGGAAAAACAAATTTCACCATTTGTAAATGTTATTGAATTTATACACAATGGCCAAAGTGCACATCCATTTAAATAAAAGCCATTAAGCTTGTTTAAAAAAAAAAAAAAGAAAGAACCCACCAGGAACACCAGCTAACATCTTGGCTTAATGCAGTAGCTGCAGTAGTTAAAGAGTTGATATGTCTAAGGGTCTATTTCCTGCCCTCAGAGGGGAAATTAACTCAGTGATCTGAAAGACTTCTCCATCTACTTGGGTTGTAAGGATACTGTCAGGTCCTGGTGCAGAACTACACGGTGCTTTCAAGGGATTCTGCAGACTGAGGCCTCAGGTGGGGAGGATGGTGAACCTGAAGGGAGCCAAGAGACTCCAAGCAGGGGAGCCTGGGCTCCAGCATCGCTGCCCAGCACTTTGGAGACCAAGCACAAGTCTGCAGGTTTTGCTTAGACAAACTCCTGAAGAGGTCTCTACCTCAGTCCTCTTTACCTATAGCAACACCAGGAGGGGAGACTTGGGCTTTCTGGTCAAACTGGGATTCCCAATTCTCCACTAGGAACGTTTGTCCTTCTCCTTTCTTGTCTGTTTCAGTAGCAATCAGCTCAT
Source organism: Agelaius tricolor (assembly GCF_023055355.1). Classification (NCBI taxonomy): domain Eukaryota; kingdom Metazoa; phylum Chordata; class Aves; order Passeriformes; family Icteridae; genus Agelaius; species Agelaius tricolor. Next base: position 55,224,482 of record NW_027269261.1, read on the forward strand.
GCTATCAAATACAACCACAGTCAGCAGGAAGCTACAGGGATATTCCCTCACACACCCCCCAAAACTGTAGGTGCCAAAACATCAGCTTTGGAGAAGAGAGGATAAAGGTTATTTTTGGACTAGGGCACAGTTCACAACAGCATGAGCAACCACATAGACTCTACCAAATGGCAAATGGCAGAAAGGAAGAACAATCCAAGACAGGAACATTAACACATTCTGCCCACAAAGACTCCTTCTGGCATAGAACATTCCAAGTCTATTGGAACAACTCTTCACCCACAGCGTCAGAGAAAAGCCTCCTTTAGGAACTGGCAGAACAGCATGTTTCAGGCTGGGGGATAGGGGCTGGGGTGGCTGCAAAACTCCCTGCTTGTCACCTATTACACTGCCTGCTCTACAAGCAGGAGGGAGAAAACAGGCCACAATTGGCATAGTCTTTTCTACTTCTCTGTTTACACATTCATAAATACCTGAGGGTGTTGATTCCAAAGTAAATGCTTTCCTACCTTCAGCCCTAGAACTTCCTGAAGAGGACAGAGGATCTGGAAGTTAGACACCAAAAGTAAACTTGAGACACAGTCCCTTGGAAAATTGAAAGCAGACCTTGATTTTTGCATGCCAAGAGCTCTACAGCAGTAACATAGCTGAAGACTTCCTTTCCTGTACCCCTGCAGTACCAGCATGTTACTCATACATTAAAAGAACAAAAAGAGTAAATTGAGGATTAGGCTTCCTCACTAAAAAAAATTTCTTTGTAGCTTCACAGCTACAGACTGCCCTAGTCAGAGTCCATCCACCCATGGTACATGGATACACCTTTCCCACTGAAGGTGATCAGATAAAAAAAAATCCAGCTCTTACCTCTAAATTGTAACTTACTATACAGTGTATAACAAATCATCCACCCTAAAGAGAAAGAAATGCGTGATTTCCAGAATGAAGTCACCAGTGTACAAAATTAACTCAGTGACCACATCAGCAACAAGCACAAACAAAGTTACAAACTCTGATTGCATTGCAAAAGCAATTAATCACCGCTCTGAAAAAAAAAAAAAAAAGAAAACCAAGGGGGCGAAGGCACTTCCCCATTTTTTGGGGCGTTTTCCTCATTTTTATTTTGTCTGCCACAGAACATAGCATTTTCACTATTTGTGTACAATTATGTACTAAAAATTTACATAGAAAGATCAAAACCAGTGCTGGTCCTACCTCTGGCAAATGCAGGATTTTTGGTTTTCCGTACCATCCCAGTTCAGCAGTGGTAGTAGTGCTGACTGAATTTTTTTCCTCTAACACTACACAAACATTACACCCTTGCTTGGGTACACTATTTATTAGAAGTCACTCTAAGTATTACTGAGAATAGACAGAACAATTGAAAAAAAAAAAAAAGATTCAGAGGGATTTTTCAATTCACTGTATTGAAAGAGTCACTTCAACAAAACAGAAACCATAGTACTATTAAACACACTTTCTCGTACTTTGCCTTAAAAAAAAATCCAGCCCCATCATAGCAGAGAGATGTAAAACGATCCCAGCAGTGGTTTATTTAGCAATTCAGGCAATAGAGTTTGACAGATGACCACCAAGAACTGTTTTCTGGAGGAAAACCATCCGCCTTGGGTGCAGCCACCCATGGCAGAGGCGGCAGAGGGGCTGCAAGTCCTGGCACCGCGGCAGCCCGCTCCGCTTTCAGAGGCTTCCCAAGCCCTTCCCCACTTTTCTTTCGGCGCTCCAAGGCTGGCCGGCAGCCGGAGAGCAGGGGACCGCTCTCCCCCAGCATCTCCCTCCCGGTGCCCAGTCCCGCTTACCTTCCCGGGGCGCTCCGCAGCCTCCCGGCTGTCCCGAGCCTGCCACGGGAGCAGGGACACGCAGACACAGCCTCTCCCTGCCCTGGGCATGCCAGGAAACTGTGCCTAACACTTCAGAGCGCGGCACAGCCGCCGGGAACTAAAAACAGATCCTGCGCGAGGCTGGATGTATTTTTGTCTGCAGGCTACACACCCACCTCCTCCTGCCGCTCGTTTTTTTCCATTGGTGGAACAGCAGGATGCAGCCTAAGCAGAGGGTGGTTTTCCACGGGCCGGCCCGCCGCGATGCCGGGCAGCCGCCGGGGAATACACCGTGACTGAGCTCTTGTCTGACCCCACATTCCTGAGCCTCCAGGCTGCTTCCACAGGAAAGCTGCTTGGAAATCTGCTGAATTGCTTGCCTGCCTGAAGGTAGCTCCGGGGTCTCCTCCTCTTTTTTTCTTTTTTTTTTTCCCCTTTCTTTTTTGTCTTTTGTGGGGTTTTGTTCTGGCTTTTTTCTTTTTTTCCCTAAGCTTGCTAGAAGGGTGTAGGTAACCCTAAGATCCTTGAGTGAGACACCCTGGCAAAAATGTAATTCCTCAAACCACAGCAGGAATGCTGTAGTCAAGAAAACACACTCTTAGGAGCAGCTCTCAGTTGTGTTTAACTACTCTGCACAACAGCATCATGGATACAACCACAAACTCTGGTGCTCTCTTCCTTGCCACTTTCTTTTGTCAGACATTTACACTTTCCCCATGGAAAGAATTACCTTTCCCAGTATCTTTTTAATAACTGGTTTTTAATAACTGACCTTTGATAAAATGTGCCTCTTCACATGCAAATGACATCACCAAAATTTCAATATACAGAGCTAGGCTATTAATCTGTAGTTAGGTGCATGAACAATTGCTCTATTACCAGAAAAGCCCAAAACTTCATTGATTGCAGCAGCAGTTGGTGATCAAACTCAGCCAAAAAACAATGCATTTATTCAAATATTCTAATAAAATTGCAGAGTTACATTCAAGTGCCAAGTGTGAAAATACAGCCAAGTTACACTGCAGATGACGTGTTCATTTGAAAATAAATACATGAACACTATAATAAAAAGCTTTAGCAACCCACAAAAGCCCCAAATCAATACATAGGTCCACAAAAATTAAATAATGATTTGCACAGTAACAGAGGAATTGCCACCTAAAAGTGGACCCCTGCTTCACTGTGTCCATTATTCAGACTCATTTTAGAGGAAACTTCAGAACCTAGCAGCTTTGAAGTGATTTGGAAGAAAATTTTATTTAATCTCCAAAGCCCAGCTATAATTAATTCATCCACTGGAAAACAACAACTTGGATCTCTTCTCAAACTTCAAAGTCAACAATATCATCACTGAATACACTCTTCTCATCATGGCAAAGGTCAAATCCTTCCTTCAATTCCACTGATCTCTACCAAGTTTTCCATATGCAAGTTCCACAGGCCAGTTTTTGTAAAACCTAATTAACCAGTCCATGACTTATGCCCATACTCCTAAATTCTACAATGGAAAATAGGTCTGCAGGCTCCACATCTGCTTGTTCTGGTAAAAACTTTTCCCTCTGGGCAAAGCAGACTATTTTCTTCTTCATATTCCTGGTATAGTTACATTCTTTTCACTTATCATTGCTGCAGTCCAATTATTTCACTAACAGGCCAGATCCAAGTCCCGGGACTAACATGGAGGTTACTTACTACATCATTTCTAATCTACCTGTGTATTCACTATGCCTTCCACTTCTTATCAGCCTGTTCCATCAATGCATTCCCTCTCTTTGTGACAAGGCAACCAACATTCATTAAAATTGGTCTTAAGACTCCAGTTGATACCCCCAAGTTCATTTTCAAATAAGTTTTATTTTCAAAATTTCATCTCTAATATACCTAACTGATTACTTTTAGCACACAGACATTCCATGTTAAAGGCATACTTTTCTGACCTCTACTTGACTTACATGGCACAGTCTAGCTTGTGGGTTTCAACATGAGAGTCCTTATTTATTACACTCCCAAAACTGACTCTCCACATCCACCTTGTCCCCCTTTTCTCACCCGCTGCCTTGTCATTATCAACTTGGGAAAACCCGATAATGAAATATTCTCTCGAGATCAACAAGGATGATGTAAGCCCCATGGAGAAAACTAAAGATTAGTCTCCTACTACTACGAGAAGTATTTATGCACCTCAAAATCTTCCACAAATGTATTATCATCACAACATTGCTGGGAAAGGAAAGGGTGTCATTATCCTTATTTTCTAAAGAGCTGCTAGGTCACACAGGAGATAAAGGGGTATTTCAGTAAAGCAAGAGGAACCTCCCCTAGCTTGTGTTAATGTATGTCTCTGGTAGTTTAATGGCTCTTAATGTCTCTGGTTTGCAATAAAAACAATTTGTGCACAGAAGTCCATAAGGGAACTAAAAATAAAGTTCTGTGTATTAATTTTGAGAATTCATTTCTCTTCATCTCTAAAGATATTTGAAAGCCACTTAATTTTATACATGAAGAGAAATGAATCTTCAAAATTAAAGATAGGTGTTTTAATCTATCTTCTATATCACTTTAACACTACAAAACCTTAGATTTTACTTCAAAAGTGCTAAGAAATCCCACTGTCACCAGTTTTGTTTCCTAAGCAATGGAAATCCATGAAGAAAAAGATAGAAAAGGCACCTATCCCCAGCATTCATGCTGAGACAATGACACGCCTCCTTCCCTAAAGTCAGCCTACTGTCACACCCACTGCCATGCCTATAAAATACCTTTTCCTAGACACAGTCCAGTCTGTTTCTGAAATGCCAGTTCTCCATTTTGCCTCTTGACCCCTCCTGCCTGGCTCACCTGACATTGATACAGCTGAGCCATGTGAAAATCCCTGATCCATAAAGTCCCCTGACTAATACTCAACAGATGAGTGCTGGATGGGCACATTTGGAAAGATATCAGTGTCTTGCCAATCATGGCTTAACCACAGACTGTTACACAGATGCATACAGAGCTTTCCCATGAAATCCAAAACAGGTTCCCATGCTCTCTGAAACAGAATCTATGTAGGAATTAAAGAATTTTGAAGCAGGGAATTTGGGTTCTCAAATCAGAAACCTGTAGTGGAGCTCTCAAGAAAGCTGGGACACTATGCTATACTAAGTGTAACTAATGCTAAAAAATAATTGTGTGTTGTTGTCAACAGGATAATAACCAGAGATGAGTTTCAAAGCCTTGCTGATCTCATGACTGAAACATCTGAATCATGCAACATCTGTTAAAGAAATATTCTCCTTAAATTGTACTTCTGATCCATTCTTGGTATCTCTGGCCTTGAAGTGGAATGGCACAAGAAACACAGTGGTCTCCCATTCAACCAGTGGTGAAGGCAAACCTTACATCCCATGAAATTCTTCCAGAAAGACATCACTTCAATTTTTGAGAACTCAACCTTCTGCAAGCCAGTGCACACACACTTAGCTTTCTGTTCTTATCTCAAAATGTTTATCAGATGCAAAGTGGCAGAAAATTATTGTAGTCATTCATTACTTAATTCTGATTCAGATGAGTTTGGGAAAAGACTAGACAGGAGCCTGTGTGTTAGCCCATTCCTGCTCACCAGAAAGCAGGCCATTTCACCTACTGAATGAGATCATCAACACAAGTCTAACAGCTCTGGCTATAGGTCAGAATAGATGTTAAGCAATGAAAACATGATATACATGAGCACAGTTTTATACCTTTAGTTATCACAGAGACTTACAATGCCCTAAGTGCCTACCACTTTTCTGCCAGTCTCCTGCTCTCTCTGTGAAATGCTGCGATGAAAGAGATCAAAGGGATTCTCCCCATCCCCACCTCCCTGTGGAGTCAGTGTGCCCTTGCCCAGCTCAGCAGAAAAGAGGGGCTTGCTGTACAGACACTCTCCACACAGACCTTGTGTCCAAAACAGTGAGAATCCACTGCCATTGAAGGCATGCCATAAAACACATTTGATCTTTAAAGCAAGATGGAATTTTTCCTTTCTTTTTATGTTGCATGGTTCTTTAGCACCGTTGTAGACAAGGGCTCAGTACTTGTGGTTATCATCTATTTTCAAGTCTTACAGAGGATAGTTGGAGAATTGAAGTGCCTCTAGTTACTGCCTTATTCCTCTCAGTATAATTAAATTAAGAGAGATAAAGCATGGTCACACAATGGCAAGGCACATGGCATGAGCATTACTGAAAAATGCCAAAATAGGAGAGAAAAAAAAAAGATGAACTGTGCAGCCTCAATTGCAACAACTAAGCATGCTGCATTTCAGAAGCCTGGCATGCAATGATCCACCAGTAATTCTGCACTGGCACCAGCTGAGATAGAGCTAATTTTCTTCATAATAGCCCCTATGGTGCTCTGTTTTGGATTTGTGACAAAACAGAGGTGATAGCACAGGACTGTTTATGCTGTTACTGAACAGGGTATGCCTGCGTGGCATCAAGGATTTCTCCATTTCTCATTCTATCTTGCCAGGGAGTGGGTTGGGGTGGGCATGAGGACACAGCTAGGATAGCTGATCCCAACAGAGCACATCATCCCACACCATATAATGGCATGTTCAGTAATAAAAATGAGGGGTTGTTTTGACAGGGTTCTCATTGGAATATCTGAGACCAACAAGGCCCTCACAAGGGTTAACCCCTGAGACAAAGGTTTCCCTCAAAAGCAGTGGTACCCACATTGACAGAAAGGCTTGCCCTGCACAAACTCAAAGGCTGACACTTTTTAGTAGTCTTTTCTTTAGAACTAACAGTAAAAGCTGCATTTTTGAAAAAAAAAAAAAAAAAAGTGAGAAATGCTGATACCAAGACCAAGGTGGGAACCTGTCCTAAACAGTACTTGCTACATTCAGTATCACTGGAACAGAACTGATGCATCTTTTTCTGACAAGCACTCTACTTCAACAATAAACTTTTTCAATATCCAATGAACAGCAACAAATTTGAGTTAGCCAAATAATGTTAATTAAATAGGTATTTGTATCTTTCAAGCTATAATTAAAAGCTCTTTAACTGCAATAGATACATGTAGAAAGATTCTCAATTTAGGACAGTTAATTTGCAGGAACAAAAATCTAAAGCTTGGACAAATCTCATAAAAATATGAGTGCAAAGGTTTTTGGAATACATTATGTTACAGAATGAGAATTGAAGCCTTCACACATGCCTTTAAAAAAAAAAAAACTTGCCCCTTAAACATGTAAAAATATTTGAAGGTGGAGTAATTTGTCACAAGAATATACTAGGAGATCTAACAACATAAATATTTACAAAGCACACATGTTATTTCACATTGCATTACTACCGTTGCTTGTTCCATTAACTGATCCAACAGACCAGCTAATTGCTTGTGCAAAATTGACTATTTGCTGTCATGCATTCAAGACAGAAGCACAAACAGTTGCTGGGGGGTAGAAAGCTTTAAGGGGTTGTTTTCTAACCAAACCTATCAAATAATTATTATACAACTTTTCTTTAGAATACTGATTATGGGTTCATCAATTAATTTAGAGAAATGTGAAGAGAAATGTGGAGACATAAATAAATGTTACAGAAGCATAAGTATGGCAAAGTTTCTAAGAAAATTGTGTCAAAACACTGTTTACTTCAACCAAAAGACGCATAAAAAAGATTGTTGCATAATAAATTTCGACTAAAGTAGTCTGAATATGCATATGATTTTATAGGATATTTCAAGACATTAATGTTTCTCCAGAAGTTTGAGATCCTAGGGTTAGATGAGTATACAGCAAATTCTGCTTAAAAATACCTCTATCATTCTGTTTGTAGAGAAACACTTCAAAATGCAAAATAAGAAATTAACACAACAGAAGTATGATGAATGAAGTAAAATTTGGAGAGGGGACAGTGTTTACCTTTTTTTTTTTTTTTTGAGTCTTGATTGTGGTTTCCCATTACAGCTAGCTGGCAAACCTACTAAAACTGGTAAATGACAATATTAGCAGCTTATTACAATATCATTAAATTAACTAAAAGAAATACTTGGTTATAAAAGCTAGATGGAGTCTGGCTAACATGTGTTGCTTACACCCACACGCACTGCCTCAACAGAGCCACGCACAAATCCTGCACAGCTATTTGCCTGAAGCAGAGTGAACAATGAGAACAAGTTCAACATCTGCCAGGGTGTCCAACTGCTCACAACCATTTTTCTGGTCAGAGGGGGCATTGTTTAAGTTGACAGGTTCCTAATGGCCTGAATTATTTAGCAATTCTCAAAAGACTCTTTCTACTCATTAGAGAGGAAAATTCGAACCACCCCAGCTAGCGTTCCCTTGCTCCCCAGGAGCCGATCATGCTAATTGAGGAGAACATCACAATGTGTCCCATTTTAATCACAGGAGTTAAGCAGGCAAGAGGCTTCCATTATCCCCACCCTACAACGAAAGATGGAGGGCGCCAGCTCCCACAATAATATGCACCTCAGTCTATCATCATCTCGATGCTGCTTAAAGCCTTCAGTCTGAACAAAGAGGGTGTGTGTTGCTGCTAAGCACTACACCCACCGAACTAAGCAGAGAAGTAAAATACATTAAAGAGAAAAACTGAAACACAGTTTGAAGCCTGAATGCTAAATGAGCAACAGTAAGCATCTCAACAGATGGGAAGTTAGGAGGAGGCAAAATAGCTGTTTATTGATTTTTTTTCTTCTCATCTACCATATGATAGATGACAGGTATAAACAAAATAGAGTAGCAGAACAGAGGTTATAGGCAAGTGACAGTCATAGCTAAAAAAGCTGGATGTTTCAAACATATTCCCACCTCTAACATACATAGAAATGAAGTGGAATGCTACTAGTAACAGCAGCTTTACCTATGATGGATTATTTCTCAGTCACTTAGAAGCAATCAAATATGCTCTGCAGCACTAATTATCTCACCTAATCCTAGCCTTTCTCGACATGGGAAAAAATGCAAGTCTTACATTCAACAGGACTGTCTTATTTTCTTCACAGCCTCCAAAATTTGGAATCTCTTCAAAACCTAAGATCTGAACAGAGTTCCTCACATAAACTTCATAAGGAACGTTAGTGCAGTAATTAGGAATGTCTGCATTAGACCTCTTTTACCAAAACACAGACCATGTGTGAGAAGAAAGAGATTTACAAATGCATTCAAAAGCTATAAGGGAAGACATGTAAATATTTGGTAGAACTACCATTCGGGACACAACAGCTATAGAGAATTGCCAGTTTGATGGAAGGACAAATGGAAAGAGAATATTTCCAAATTATTATTATTACTACTGTTCTTAAGCAACCACAATATGAAAAAGAAACAGCAAAAATTCATTACCTTAATGCATATGATAGGAGTTCAGAAAACTCCTTTCTTATTCTTTAAAGAGATTCTACAAAGATAAGCCTTTCAATTAACATGATCAAAAAGTAAGCCCCCAGTTTACTTACAAAATCTTTATTTTGTCATCTGCATATAAACATTTCCAGAAGCACAAGATTAAGTCAGCGAGCTAAATGGAAAAACATGAAATCTTCTGCCGGCATGACATTGTGATTAAATAACTAAAAGCCCAAAAAGGCAGAGAGACAACATGATGCTGGCCTATTCAGCCATAAAATTCATTTCCAATAACCACATTTCAGCATGTAGCTTAGATCATACATAGCATTTTCCTATTTGAGAGCGTGCAAGATTGATTGTTGCAGGCTCAATTGTCCCATACACAGGCAAACATGTAAGGAATGATTAAATCAGCACGATTCCCCCACTGTGCCTCCTACACAAGCTTACACTCAGGCAAAGGAGAGGTGGGGTCTCTCCCAAGAAACAAAAGCAGAGGATTATGTGAGAAGCCCAAGACCATCTGCACAAAGTCATGTGGCTAGGGATTTCCTCTTCCCCTTGCTGTGTGCTGGGCATCCCTTCCCGCTTCCAGTCTGAGTTGCATGGTGGGCAGCAGAGCTGGACTTAATTCCCAGCTCAGGGACAAAAGAGAATCAGAGACCACGGGTTTCTGAGGCCCTCTTTGCCCATACTTACTGCCTTCCAAGCTAAGCCACTTAGGGATGTAATCCTTAATACCCCAATGTGCAGAAGTTCATAATGTCTGGGTCATTGTAAAATTCTGCATTCCCTTGTCCCAGCCCAGCCCCTCCTGCATTCCCGAGAGCGGAGGCAGCCAGGCACAGCCCCCCCACTTCCACCCATCTCCAGGCACAGAGCAGGGGGCTTTCCCATGCAACCATGCTCGACAAGACAAAAGCGTTTCCCCATGTGTATCCCAGTTCCATGTGAATTAACAAGCAGAGCATCAGCACTTTGTGCTTTCTATTTCCTTTAACTAATTTAAGTTTCTTTCTCCTTGCCTGAGGTAGAAAGATCAGGGAAGAAAACAAAAATGTTCTTGACCTCAACAGGATATCTTGTTAGGTTATGGCAGCCTCAAGGAGTCTTTCCTGGGATCTGAGAAAGGGGTTATAACTAACATTCCTGCCGTTTCACTTTTTCCATGAGGCCCAGAAGGTAATTCGATAGCATTTTTCCAAATATAATGAAACACTAACTCTATTTGCAGTAAAGGCAACTCACAAAGCAATGTTTGGATGCTCTTTGACTTCAGTATCCCTAAGCAATGTGCTGCAGCAGATCTGTTTTTCCAAAGTGCTCAACACTTTCTAAATAACACTCGTGCTGTGTGAACAGTCTACTGGGTGGCAGCAGTTTCTGTCCTGGCTGCTCTCTCCCTCCTTATCAAGCTGCCTTTTCAGCTTCCTGAAATATTATTGTTGACATAATGGCATTTTTAAGATAGAGCCCAATCCAAGCCAACCACATAAAATAGAAAGACTTCTCTGGGCTTTGGAACAGGGCAAAAGCAGAGAAAGTACCCAGAAGAAGAAATCCCTGCTTTTCATTTCAGAATAGTCCTTAAAATATGACTTACTCCAAGTATTTTATTCTTGACCCAATGGCAGGCTCCTAAGCTACACTGAGGTAACATATTGAAACATATCCCTCATTTTAAATTCAGATTATTGCATCTTTACTATCTCTAATTTGCAGAAAAATAAAGTAAATTAAAAAATCAAATCAAGAAAATGTTACATTAAGCAAACTGTCACTTTGTTTATCTATGTTAAATACAGAAAAAGAATACTATGTTCACCAAACACTCTCACTGCACACTGAGTTTATCAACGCTGGCATTAGTTTTGCAGTACACACGGGACAGTCTGCCACCTCTTCTTGCAGGATGTATTTGTGAAATGCAAGATGACCTGAGGACCAGGCCCAGGAAATCCTTAACTCCTCTCTGTTCCCCAAAAATATTAAGCAGTCATTACCTTCCAGGTCCAATCAAATCTTGCAACATCCCCCAAAGATATATATAAACTGGTGAACCTTCCAATGCAAGATTCATGTCTGGACCTAGATTTTGAACAATGTTCAAAAGCAAGGAATGTCTGGATCTCAAGGTTTTACTTAATTGTGTCTGGAATAAATCAAATCCACAGTCTAGCTTGCACTTCAGCTCTGCATTTCAGAAGTGTTTCCAGCGTAATATTTTAATCTGGTCAAATCAGTATTTTTATTAAGTGGAGGTAGTAAAAGATCTTAAAAAAACATGTGCTTGATAAAATAATTTTCTTGAAATGTGATATTGGTGGAGAGCGGGAAGTCAATATAAAATTCTGCAATATATTTTGGTAACTTACCATTTTTCATTTTTCCACAACCAACTTCTACAGCTGACAACTCTGAATTTGATAAATGAACACATACACAGAGAAAAAAATGTAGTGCACCTCATTTTCCATGTGGTGGTCTGTATTTGCAATGTTAAGATGAACTGTCATAGCTCAATGTCCCTGACAGACAGCAAGCCCTTTCTAGTAGAGACACTTGTTTGGCCCAACAGCATCTGAAGGACTGAGCAAAACTGTAATAGTGTGACAACAGTACAGGGCTTTTAATATGCCTAGTCCCAGTTATAAAGTTTGTAGCTGTTACAACAAGCTAACATCTCAACATGAAGAAAAGTGAAAACTCAGCAGTGACCCTTGCAGAGACTGCAAATATTTTTGAGTTTGTTCCTGGTTACTTTGTCATGGTACACGCAAATAAACAATTTTAACTATGAGCAATTCCATCACTAGGAAATGAGAATGGCCAATTAACCAATGGCCATTCCTCACTGTAAAAAGTGTTTCCTAATCTTCAGAGAGAACCTCCTGTGGCTTCAGGTTTTGCCTGTTGCCTCTGGCCCTGATGCCAGGCACCACTGAAAAAAGCCTGACTGCATCTTCTTTGTACCCTTCCCTCAGGTACAGGTCAGTGAAATCCCCCTGAGCCTTCTCCAGACTGAACAATGCCACTTCTCAGCCTCTACTCATCCAAGAGGTCTTTCAGTCCATCATCCTTATAGCCCTTCATCAGACTTTTCCCAGTACCTTTATTTCTCTTTTGTACTGGAGAGCCCAAATGTGAACACAGTATCTCAGATGGGGCCTCACCAGAGTTTAGAGGCAGAAAAGCAGGAGAACTGCTAATCTAGTGGCTTGGAGGGGTTTGTGTTGGGATTTTCTTGGGTTTTTTTTTTTGTGGTTTTTCTTTTGCTAGCACTGCTAAAGAAAACTGTTACTGCAGAAGAGGTGAGGTTCAGAACTACTTACAAAAACATGCAAGAGAAGGAGGGAAACCAGAAATTCCTCTTCACACTTTCTGGTAGCAGAGGCTGAGAAGCCCTTAAGCCAAATGCCTACCACCAGTTGCTAGCCACAGGCTGATGGGAAAATGGAGATGCTGGCCAGTGCCAGGGCAGGAGCCTGACTAGAGCTTTCTGGCCAAGAGCTGAGCTGACAAGCTCCCCACAAGGCCAGAGCCCCTCTGCCTTGGCATGGAGAGAAGTCCAGCCATCACTAAAAACCAAAGCTAGTAAATGTAGCTCATTGGCTCACCCATTTGGTGCCCTTTATCATGCCTGCTTCCTACAGGTTTCTGTGATGGCCATTACAGAGGGTGAAAGAAAGCAGCTGCTTTATTTACATCCTTTGGCAGGAACAGGCAAAATGTACTTCTCTCCTTGGCTCTGAACTACAAGGAATTGCAAACAAACACAAATGGATGCATGTGCATTTCCTAAGGATGGAATTACAAATCAAACTTTGTTCCTGTGAAGGAAATACATCTCCCTTTCAAGCACTCTATACAGAAAACTCTCTTTCTCTGCAAGTACAAGCTGAGTATCAAATTTGACCTATTACAGCATGTAGCACTGTTCCCCTGCTTTGTACCAACATAAACAAATGCACAGGACAGAAGGATCTTGAAAGATGTTCCCTGCTTCTGTCACTTTTTGTTCAAGAATGGAGTGCAAACAGCAGATCTGGTCATGCCTGTCATTCAGTCCTATTGGTAGAGGAAATAAGAAACAGTTATAACAAAGATTGTCTCAAGTACAATCAGCAGGGAGAGCAGTCTTTCCAAAATACTGGAAGTTGTTTTAATTAAACACCTGAGTTCAGAGCACTGACTCAGAGGATGGCATTTCTGGCAAGTGTACAACATAGGCTAAGAAACAGGTATTGTGTTGCTACTCTGGGAAACAGAATATCTTATGACTTCACAAGTAACATTTACTACCCAGGAAATGCAATTTCCATGGAGAAAAACACTGTGTGGTTCTTTGGCTGTGCACAGATTTATATTTAGAACTATTAATTTTCCCTTTCTTTCTGTATTATTGCATGTCTCATACTAGACCAAGCTTAATGTAGGTACTCTTAGGAAGTCCATAAACAGCAATTTTCTTCCTGTACTTGGCTTGTACTGCTCAGCCATTGTATTGCTTTTTCCTCTCCCCTCCCCAGGGACCAGAATCACCAGGTCCTTTCACTTTCTCTTATAATACAGGTCTTGCTCAATATTGTTTTTTCTGGTTTAGATTGCTATTTTGTACTCTATGAAGTGATGCAGCCACTCAGGATCCAAATGAGGTGGCAGATGAAACAGTAATTTTATCCTGCAAGCTCCAGGTCCACAGCAGAACTGGGGGTGGCTAAGACAGTAAAAAGATGAACTCCTCCTCAGAAAAACTAAGTGCAAAACCTTATGAATTCATATATGGCTGACTCTAAACCATAAGGTCATCCGTAAGATTTTCCTTTTAAATTAATATTCAATTGTTCTTTAAAAGGAAAAAAGAAAAGCCAAAGCCAACCCTCCCCCCCCCCCCCCAAAAAAAAAGAAAAAACACAAACAAACAAACCAACAACTAACTTTTGTACTATTTTAAAAGAAATTGGCTGGTAGCACCTACAAGCCCAGCTGCAGGACAAACAAAGAAAACCACAACAATGCCAGACTGTCATCCCCACATCAGGAGTAACTTCAATGAAATCAATGCAATTATTCTGAAGAAAAGAAGGAAATGTTGGGGAAAAAAGGAAAACCAAGCTGTTTTGCTGAATTTAATTCACCTACTTCACACAGTTTAATTTGTTTCTCTGTTTGATGATGACTGAAACTATGACCACCCTGGAACACAGGGGAACTGAGAAACTTGCATTTCAAGAACACATTGAAGTTGTTCATGACTTAGTAACATTATTCACTGTTGCCACTGTTCCCTATTTATTTCCAAAAAATGCTCACACCAGATTTTTCTGAAGACAATGAAGGCTATGTGAAGTGATGACCTATAAGGTGTCTTTTTTCCTTTGCTAAAGCATTCAGTTTCAAGCTGTTTCTGTCCCTTTAGAAAACACAGTGAAAGCTGACAAGTGGGAAAACAAAAACAAAACATTTCACTTACAGAGGATTAATCCAGCAGGAACTTAATGAACTGAACAAATTGAAACTGTGGCAAACCCCCACTCATCCGAAAAAAACCCCACAACAAATGACAAAAGTATTGAAATTGTCTCATTTTCTCACTAAGATTGCCTGAAACCAGATGGGGTTTCCCAAAGACATATGGTCCTACTTACATTAAAGCAAAATTCAGATATGATCATTTTAATCCCCCATAGCTAATCCCATTTGCCTAACCAAGAGTTAAAATAACTAGTACAGATCTCCTTCCTCTGCTGGTTCACTGGGAGGCATCTACTCTGCTTTTCCTTGCTTTAAGCACTCAAGATAAGCAGTTCTTAAGGGCCACAGGACATTACCCTACAGATCATATAACTTAAATATTCTTCCTCCTCCAGCTTTTGGGAGAAAACTTTTCCATCTTCTGGAGTATTCCCTTAGGAGGATGCATCCCTGGGTTTGGGGGCTTGTCTTTTGGTGGGGTTTTTTGTGGTTTGCTTGTTGAGTTTTTGGTTTGGTTTTGTTATTTGCAAAAGCTACATCTGTTTTACTTACAACACCAACAGACAGAAGAGGAAACCTGCAACTACAGTAACACAGGTCATTAATCACTTCATAAAATTGTTGTCAAGACCTGGACAAAATTCACAGACTGTTCTGTGTTCACAAAGTTTTCACCAAACATCTGTAACAGTGTGGGGCAGAGGGAGTCTAGAGCACGTAAGACTATTGATTTTGCCAAGATTATGTTATGAAAACCCCAAAAAACCTAAGATACATGTGTATCTTAGTGTGCCTCCTTTTTATTTACTTAAAAACATTTTCTACCTGGCAAATTTTAACTTTTTTTATTCAGCTCTGTCCCTAGATACTCATCACTATCCTACTTGCTCATTTTCTCCCATAATAAATGGGATTTTTTGATCAACATCACACAACTTCCAGGTATCATTAGCTGTCTCCACACTTATCACTTAGACTTTTCATAAGGGGCTGGAGGCTAGGACACCTTCAGTGTCTATGGATAGTGGTTCTGGAGCACTAGGGCTCTGCTGATTTCCAGCTTTTCTCCCCACTGGCAGCAGCCTGACTGGGTGGCATGGAAGAGGCTAGCCATGGGAGGAGGGCAGCCAAGACACACTTCCATGAGGCTTTTGAATTAATTTATGTTAGTTCCATTAAATAACTACGTATTTTGATAAACTTTCTCCATTCTCTGTGGTAGCCACCACATTTAAGACATTCTGGACAACAAAATAGAGTAAATACATTGTTTATCCATTTTATATATAACTCAAATCTCAAAAAAAATAAAACTTGACACTTAAATTAGGAATCCATGAAAATGCCATGTGTAAACGCACACAAGAAAGTGCCAAACTAAGAATTTGCTAAAATTAAGCACAATCATACAAATTGTACAATCATACAAATGTTTAAATAGGAATGATTCCTTGTAACATGACTTACTAATATGCAAAAAATATAACTATGACAGCTTCTCAGTTGTAAAACAAAATTTAGCATGGTGAATAACCCTGGAGAACCAACCCAACTGTAGGAAGAGAACTTGTACCCAGTACAAAATGAGTTTAACACACTCACTACTACCATACATAGGTGACTCTTAGGATGGCAGCACAAGTCAGTCTGAATCCTCCTCCCATGTTGACGAAGCCCAGTTTCCATAAACATACAGGATTTGAGCATGGCAAAAGCCTGCAGTCAGACACACCAGATGCTGGTCTGTTTTTCTCCTACACCAAATCAGTTCACATTTAAAACTCTGGTTTACCACCAGGGAGGGAAGTGGGCTGATTTGTTCTGCCCTCCCTTCCCACTTCCCTCCCAGGCCACACATGAAGGCAATGAGAATGCATAATAAGAATCAGACAAAATGCCATATACTGCTTCATGTTTGTACAATAGCTGCACTCAGACAAGGGCCTCCTTGCACAGGCATGGCATGAGGAGGAAACCCCAAACCCCTCATTTTCCATGGCTGTTCCTCTCACAGGGGCAGTTATATGCAACGCCACTTAACTCTGAAGTATCTTATATCCATCTGAAAAGCAGACTAATTTTTATTGTCGTCATTTTTCCAGAACAGAATAAACACAATTTTGAAAAGAGAAGGGAAGATTGCACACAACCCCCAAGGGCTGGGTACAGTCTCTTTATGTCCATTCATACAGCAAGGGAAGCGATGAATTCATGGCACTAGTACTTGCAAATTAACTTTCTAGTTGAAAACAAACATCTTCAAATACAGCTAACTACTCAAATACAGTTGAGATACCACAGCGGCAGAGAAAAGAACATTCAAGGGCTCCATTTTGATACCCTAGGAACCAATTTCACTTTCAGTGAAGCACGTCCATGAGCTTTTACATGACAACAAACCTGCCAAAACTAAGGAAATAAAAATATTGTTGAAAATTGCTGAACATAATTGCCCTCCATCCATGTACAGCTCTTGGAGCAAAGCATTTGAACTGCCAAGACTGCAAACAGAGACTATTTAGGAAAGGCAGTCAGTGGCTGGGCTCTGCTTTTGCTGGGAAGACAAGCACATCAAGGCTGAAACAGCAGATGGAGGAGTCTGAAGAAATTCAAGGTCATTGAGGGAAATGCTTTTACCTTGGCCCTGAGATAAATCAAGACAGCACTGTCTCAGTAAAGTCATAGTTGAAAAGTGGACTGAGATGTTAAGGAAAAGTAGAAGATCAATCCTACTGCCTCCTGCTGCTGGATTCCAGCTGCTTGCTGAAGGGAGGACTTTATATATTCACCATAAAGGAACAATTCTAAAAGAAATACTTAATTCTAAAGGTCACTCTACATCCTAATGTAAATAACCCAAATAGCAAACCAGCACCAAAAGCATGCCAGTATTAAACACAGGAAATGTTACCGAGATCAAGTGCTGACTTTCATTTTAAAAACCCAGACAGCTTAAGGACTGATATCTATTTGTTGGTCTGACCTCTTGGGGCCTTGAATCCACTCGATTATGTCCAAAGAAAAGTCTTTTAAGGACACTCGAAAATATAGTGGCACATACTTCATGATGGAAAGTTATTCTTTTGCTCTTCATTCCTCTGACAGACAATCCCAGGAAGCTGCAACTCTTGAGATCTCTTGATCAGCTTCCCCTGTAAGCACGGTCAGGCAGCAAGGTCAAAAAGGAAAGTACCTATAAAACAATTTTTAACACTACTTTTATCTTTTTATTATTTTTTGGTTTTAAGAGTTACATTATACAAAAGACGAAAGAAAAATGTGTACAGTTTCTTGCAAAAGGGAAGCATTTATCCACTTCTATGTTCTTACTTTTTTGCTTTAATGCTTTCTAACTTCCAGTGAGCAAGGAGAAAAGGTAGAAAAAGTAAACAGAAATAAGTGATGTATCGTTATCCCAGACAGCTTCCTGTCCTGGTTTGCATCAACAGTGTCATGAAATGAAGAACAGCACAATATCCAATAGTCCTTCCAGCTTTGAGAAACATGTTAGGGTGCTGCATACACTGCAAAATACTGCAGCCAGAGTACACAACTGGATCACTCGGGTTTCTACATGCAAAAAATATTAGAAAAGCATTTTAAGCTCAAGCTTAACTTTTAACACATCTTCATCTCACTGAGGTCCTGTACCTTGAACTACTGCTCAAGGCTTAACTGACACTTACTCCCTTCAAAAAGAACTTTTTTAAAAAAAATTTTTCTTTCACATTCCTGAAAGTGAAATCCCAACTAGACCAAAGCTGGCATGAGATCACTTCCTGCAGAGCCAGGATTTCACTTCCAGCTATGAATTTTCTTCAGATTAGCCTGGGACAAGCTGTGTTCCTATCCTTGTGAGATTATTAGGTAACTAGTATAAAACCTGTGCCCTCTCTCTGTATCTCTGCCTGCAGTCCCTGTGGAAGGGTTGGACTATTCAGGGAGGGCAAAATCATCAAAAAGTCCAAAGAAAAAAGCACATCAGCTGCACAAATGAATGACAAATGGGTTTTGGTCATCTTTGTTTGTAAGGTTCTGGCCCCCCTGCCTTTTTTTTCCCCAATATCAAAGATCATGTGGGAAGTTTTTCAAGAGAAGAGACTCCTAGGATGAGCTGGTCCCTCTTCCTCGTCCTTTCCAGGCAATGTTCCAAGAACTGGGGACCCAAACATGGCAAAAATCAGCATAAATCAAAAAATTTCAGTTTTAAGAAACTTTTCATTTTTTAAAATTATTTTTAAGTATTCCAACTAACTGGTGCTGCAGCTTCTCCTTTTCATCAGTAGCAGTCTTGATGTATTTTTCCTTACTGATGTCTGAGGAGGACTAGGAGACAGCAAACATAGTCAGATTATCACTTAACAACCCTAACCTGCAGAATCCCTTATTTTGATATGGATAGATTTATCTTGCACATTATTTCCATTTTGGAAAGGATGCATTGGGTGCATCCATTGGAGGCATTTTGTATCCATTAACTTGGAGGAGCTGCAAACAGGGAAGGAAGAAGGGAGCATGGAGGTAAGAGTGCTCCAGATGATGATTTTTGCAAGGCTGCAAAAGTGTCATGAAGCTCAGTGCACGTGCACTGTGTGGGGAGGGGCTGACAGAGTGGAGGTGATAGCTTTAAGTCCCTTCCATCCTGCCCAATAAATCTGTGTCTGACAGATCCCCACAGGCCTATATATCATTTTCTTTTTCTTTAATTAGGAGACCAGCTGCAACTCCTTGGCCAGAGCCCAGCCAAGCTTCACATGCTCCTTCTATAAGTTTCTCCAACTAATAGTGCTAAGAAGCAAAGAAACTGAATACAAAATTTAGCAGGTGACAAACTCTTCCATGTGTGACCTCTGTATACCAGGCAACCTGAAATCTACATCAGACTGACTTGATGCATAAGGCCATGACAAGGCAAAAAAATGGATTTGGACAGTCTATGAACTTCATTTCCCACCTAGTATTTCCCTTTTTACTTCACACATTATCTACCATTTCTGCACAATCTGAATGAACAAGAAGCACAGATTCCACATTAAGTATGTGCCATCTACAGCAGGGTAGTTCCTTGTTTAATTCTGATGAAGATGCAGCTAGTTAAATATTTACTGGAGGGAAGCATACTGCCCCAGAGAATATTTTTCAGAACTTAATCCCAGAAGCAGGCAGAGGCCAGTGTCACAATTTACTTCTATTCAATATATCCAAGATAATGAAATACATCTTCCCACAATCCTTTCCCTTCCTCTGTCCTCCAAGAGAAAAGTAACCCTTTCAGCTATCTTTGCTGGCTATCTTGGGACTTGCCACTGGAAGCAGAAGTTGCCTTCAACAGGTTGAAAATCCAGACCAAATCCAAATGGTGCATGCCAGTCTGCTACCAGTGAGCTGAGGAACAGAGAAGCTTTAACTGTTGTGTCCTGCATATTGTCCATCCACTGCTGCTCCTCTTTCCCCCAGAAACAAAATCTTGAAAAGTAAATAATCAGGAAACAAAATAATTCCACAGCAGGCACTGCATTTCTGTGGTATACAGGCACCTGAGGTGCATTTCTGATTAATGCTCGTGAGCTCAGGCTACCCTTGAAGCTTGGCACCCTTTGAATTTTCTTCTTTCAGAGAAAGGCAAGAAAGGCTGCTGCCACTGCCTGGAAACATCCCTGGCTGCTGCCACTTCCAGTGCTGCTCTGTTCTAGTGGCACAGGAAGGAAGATGTACCCATCCAAGTCTATCCTCCTTGGAAAGCAACAGTGGGGATGCTCCTAAATCCATTTCAAAGCTTATTTCACAGTAAGTCTGTATAGCTTCCTGGAGAGGCCACAGCTTTACTATATTTTATAATCAGCTTAACTCTGAAAATACAAGCCAGTTCTGGAGTAGCTTTTTTACAGGACAGTGAGCTGGCAGTGCAAACAGGAACAGCTGAAATCATCACTCTCTCCTGCTCTCGTCCTGAGTTCCACATCCCATGTCCTCATTCTATCTTCAATTATGTCCCCAAATGTGTTCATCAGGGAAAAGCACTCAATATTAAATGCAAAGCCTCTTCAAATGTAATCAGATAGATAATAATGGGTGGCATTATAAACTAATCTAGAGAAAGCCATTCAGAAGGACAGTGGAAGAAAAAAAATGTGTGCAGTAAACAATCTCTGATTCACCCTTAGCCTTTCAAGATAGTGGTCAGACAGGATGCTAGTTTTTACAGGACACAGTGGGGGGAGATCATGCTCTACATTCCTACAGACTGGTTTGATGTTCTGCTGTTACCATGATTGCCTCAGTAGCCAGAATGAGTTAAAGAAAAAAAAAATAAAAGAAAGGACTGCTGGGAATGACAAGTCTCTCAAGATGGTAGGGAGCACATTAGGCTGTTACCAAGTAAAGTGCACTTAAAACCAGCCCATGCTATGATGCTTTGTTCTCTCCTATAACAAGATATGGCAGGTCACAGGCTTGCTGTAGACAGAAAATACTGGTAAAGGTTCTTTCTAGGTTTATTTGACAGGAGTTTTAATCTCTCACAGAGCAGCACAGCAGGATGGGGAAGTAGTGTTGCTGCTCCCCTGGCAGGTGCATGCTCTGTGCTGGGGCACAGGAGTAGCTGCAGGCACGGGCAGGTTGGACCTCCCAGGCACCTGGATAGGGAATGGCTGGGTGGCAAAGCCGGTGCCTGCTGGAACTGTCACCTCCAACCATCAGCAGGACTGGCTGCCTGGCAGGAGCACACTCTTGGGAGTGCTGGGGGTTGAAGAGGCAGCCAGAGGGTGACAAAGGGCTGGGTGTGCCACAGGAATGTCCTGTCACCACCGCCCGACATGCACTGGGGTCCATGAGCAAAGACGCCAGCTCCTGGTCTTTCCTGTAAATCCTTAATTCATGACACAGCTCTGGCCCTCCCCAGCTGCACACAGGCAGCACAGATAACAGGGCAGGACACATTAACAACAGCAGGTCCCTGGGGTGAGATTAGGCTCCACCTAAGCCTTAGGGAATATCAATCCCATCCAAAATTACCCTGAAGTAGTTAGCTGAGGACTTAGATAATCAATTTGGTTTGCTGCTCAGACTGTCCTTTGCTCCCAGTTATTCATCACTGCTCTGCTTAATTCACCATAAAGGAATTCCTGAGGAACTGCCCTGCCGTCAGGAAGGCTCTGTTTATTCAAAGGAAAGACCAAAAATGCCAATAATTGAATGATTTTACTTGGCACCCACTGCTTAATTTAAGCAGATTTCTTTGGCACAGAAACAGTTTTTGTGAGGGGGGAGAAAAATAAGATAGAAAAGAAAGAGAAACATTAAGATCAAAGACAATGAAGTTTGTTTTTTTTTTAATTAGCCACCAGAAAACAGGCTCCAAAGCTACAAGAGACCACGTGCAGTAAGTACAATGCTTTGCTGTGTATGGACCCATTGGTGTTTCTGAAGAAAATACACTGCAGTAAGAGGAACCTCCATGAGGTCAATCCTGCTGTTCCCCTTTGGCTTTACAGTTTATACCATTTTCCTAGAGAGCTGGAGATGACCAGTGGAGAAACTGGTTCCTGTCCATATCTTTTGATTAAACTTCTGCTATTTTCCCTTATTTTCACATTTTAACCTGGGGTCCTTCCCCTCACAAAATTTCTGAAATATACTGGCTGACACTGGCAGAGTACAAATTATTATAGAAAAACCACATGCATTGACAATTATATTGTCTTTTTAATGTATTATAACAGCATAGTGATATTTCCTTTCCCAGCATTTTCTATCCCACTGTAAGCAACACTCTACACTTCAAAAATATTGGCTCCTATAAGACAAATAAACTGTTGACACTTGCAAATGGTATTAGAAATCAATATTTGCCGAGCTGAGGTATAATATGTCCAGAAGAGTTTTCATCACTCTACTTGGGTGATTTCTGTTTAATCTTTTTATTCTCTCCTCAGAGATTCAGAAAAGGAGAGTGATGGACCAAACTTGTAGCAGAGCTGCAGAAAGGTGTACATTTAAGTATTTCAACTCTAAACCAGTGATTACAGTACAAACCTAGCATTTTATTTCTCAAAACATAACAGGACAATATGAAACTGAAACTAAGAGGACATTTGATACAACTGGAAGCATAGCCCACAAGTTTTGCAGCATAATGATCTCTCTGATATCTTTGTTTTTCTTACAAAGTCACATTAAAACATAGATTGCATAGACACAAATAGATACTCTTCTACCACAGACACTCGGCTTTTTTATATCGCTGACTTTAGCATCTGTCACTAGTCACATCTCTAAAAAAGCAACACTGTAAGAATCCTTTTCAAGAGATCCTTCTACAACATGCTGTTCCTGGCCTGTATCATGTACATAATGTCAGAGATACAAAATAATCTTTTCCAAATTATTTTCGTGAAAGCTTCACACTCTATCAATTAAAGCAGGAAATGAAATGTTTAAAAAAAAAAAAAGCCCACATTCTGATTTTCCATAAAACCTCTGCTATTAATACACCCAGATTCACTCCATGCTGTGTTTATGATTAGAATCCCTTGCGGAAACATTGGCTGTTTAATAATCATCTACATCTGCCACAATATCCCATTTATGCTTCAGCCTACATCCTTCCATTGTTTTATTAGCTACCTTTGACAAAGGACTGTCACAATTATTTCCTCTTTGTTTGCAGGAATAATCTGAGGATGAAAGAGAAGAAAATAAAAACAGAAAGGTGACACTGACTTGTAGTACAACCGGAATGGCAAATAAAGATTTTTAAAGGTCTTGTGCATTGTTCAACCACTAAAGCAGTGTGTTTATTAACCAGAATTTACAGCCTAGACCACCCCCTGAGTTTTTAAGGGTCTGACCTGACCAACCCCAGGTGGTTTGCCCTTTCTCAGGGTTCATCCCAGAAGTGAAGCCCTGAGACCCTGGTGGCAGAGGGCATAGCTGTGTCACCCCAGGACCAAGCAGCAGTGCTGGCTGCATCTCCAGTGGCTAGCAGGGACTCGAGGCAGCAGAGTCCTACTCAAACCTGCTTCATTATAATCCATGTCTACACAGCTAGTGAGCCTGCAACAGGCACAAGGACCAGAAACCTCTGCAGATGTTTGCAGGTAAATGCTCAGCTTGGTTCATGATCAGTGTCACAAAAACACTGTTCTGCTGAATTCGTACGTGAAAAAGAAAAAAAACCTTGAGATCTCTGTTTTTCCAAAGATTGAAATAAATTGGTGGAATAAAAATGCAATCTGTTACTTTAATATGAAAAAGAGGTGAGAAATGGACACAGTACATCTCACAGGCAACAGAGACCTAGGATCACATTTATAGCCAGCACAGTTTCCAAACAGGTTTGTCCCACTGCAATTCTTGGTTTGATATTTTAAAAAAAACACACATACTACCAATTTCTTATCAGAGGTAACATGTCCTCCTGGCTCACCCTGGGCTTGGGAGCTGCCCTGGTGGGCTGAGGCAGAAAGACTGAACGGGAGCACGTAGGCACAGATCTGCCACAACATTTTCAGGGAGAAAATCCCCTCATGCCTACCTTGCAGGGACCCCTGCTCCCCACCTTGGGGAGGGGTTGGTTCTTGTCTTGCTTATGTCCAGGGGAGGGAAGAAGCTGGGGTGCTCTAGTTCAAGGCAGACTGAACAGGTAACATGTACAGGTAAGTTACCCACCACAAAATACTAGAAGAGAACAATTAGTGCTATCGAGAGTTAATGAGTAGCAATGATAACAGAGGTAACGTGATAACAGAGGTAATGTTGCCAGTTGCCCTCCTTTATGCAGCCAGATTGAAGAATTAACCAGAGGCAAAATACATTCCCAGCTGCCAGGTGAGAAGCAGAGGAAAAATGTATGTTGAATACATACAACAGGCATCTAAAGGTGATCCACAGTCTTCCAGAAACTTGTTGCTGAAATCACTCAACTGATCTGGCCAGCTTTTGATGGTGCCTGCTGTATATTAAGGCATTTGATGTATCCAAAACCACTAAGGAAAGAAAACCATAACAATGTGCCAAGTATTAATCTGACCCTTCACTTGTGAGCAAGATAAACACTGGATCCACTCAAACTGCCTCGTGATTTGTTTTGCCATTGGAAAAGGCAAGCTCTACTTCAGTTAATTTTGCCTGAGTGCTTTAACTAATCAAGTCTTACACATAAACATTTGACTAAGTCAGAAGAGAGCATGACAACAAAACAGCATGGTGCAGAAAAGGAGAAAGATCCGTGAAGTACAAATATTATATGAAAGATATAATATAAGCATATTCTGTGCTGGGGCAGAATTGCCATTTCCCCCAATAGGTGTAGGGATGCTGCCCATCTGTCAAGCCTTGTGCTGAGCAGTGAAAGTGGTGGCATTGCCTAATCAAGAGGTACTAAGATTGAAGTTTTTCCCCCTTAAGCAGGGCTAGAAGAACACACTGCCTGAACCTGACAGTTTCAAGTCAGTCCACAGAAAGGGCAACAGCATCTTGCCCATTGCCTGCAAAAGAAACAAAACCAATCACTAAAACAAACACACACTTGAGAAAGAGAGGAAGAACCAATGAGGAGACAGAGGAAATTAAGAAAGAGTAAAGAGACTGTGGGTGACCTGGGAGCCATCTGAGACACACAGAGAGCTGAACCTCAGGCCCTTGGTGGTACCAAGCCCTGTCACTGGCAAAGCACTCACCTGCTGCTCCTGTGGGACCACACGGCTGTGCTCCTGCTATGTGTTCACTTTGGCAACAGGAGTCCATGTTTAACTCTGGCAGCATCACAGGCTACGCCGCTAAGAATAAAACTGTACTTTTTGTTCATCCCTTAATTATGCATGCAACAATGTTCAATTTCCATTGAAACTTAGATGTCTCTAAACAAAGATGCTTCATGCTGTTCCCTGCCCCTCCTCCTCTCTGTTCCTCTGCAGTCTGATTAAGCAGCCCCACAGCAGGAGGACCATGGTTCCCAGTGGCCAGGAGCCAGGCCAATTCAAGGAACAGGCAGCAACCTCCGAGCCAATGATGGTCACCAGCTGAACATCAGGTACAGCCACAACTGCACGAATACCTGAACTGAAGAGCTTTTGGAAAGGAAAGCAGAAGCTGCTGGCACAGTGCAGACCTCCCCAGGCTGGGCCTAGAAGCAACATGGCCACAGTAGCAGATATCCAACTCTTGACTGCAGCAAAATGCAAGGGAGAAGTCTGTCAGACCACTCTGAGGCCAGGATTGCTCTTCTACACCTCAATACTCCTCCAGCACTTCTTGCACCATGGGGGTGGCCAAGCAACCCACCCAGGCTTCTTTCCAAGCTGCACAAAAATGTCCTGGAACTGCACTATAAACCAGACAGTCTGTGAAAAACAGAGCTGAAGACTCACTACCTCACCAACCAAATCCTGTGACTCTGAGCATCATAATACATCATTTAATCCTGCTCTCAGATCTCAGAAGGTAGGGAGAAAGCCAGACACATCCTGCAACAGTTAAAGCTATCACTTTGATCAGTATTTCACACCAGTAAATTATAAAGCCATGTCATCTGTTCAGACTCATGATGTCCTTGTCAGTTTCCAAACAATTCAGAAGAAACATCCAGTTCCTGCATGCCTGCTCAAATATGCAGCCGCAGCAGGCAGCAGAGGCAGCCTTGCACACAGCCTCTTCTGGGCAGGCAAATGGGAAAACATCACTGTCCTACAACAACCACCTACATTCTGGGTTTAGATTAATTTCACTTTAAAGGACTTAGATTTGAGAAACCATAGTTACAAAAGTGGTAAACACAAATGAAATAATAATAACTTGCTAAAAATCCAGCCTATGAAGGAAGAAGCTCCCGCCTTCAAATATCAGATTCAATACCACTGTTTTGCCTCTTTGATTACATTAACCTTCTCCAACATCAGGTGTGGCAAGTCCAGCCAGATAACTGGACAAGACCATCTCTTGTAAATACAACTGGGAAGCCCTTCTCTGGGACAGCATTAGTTCACTAGACATAACATATTCTGCAAATCAAATATAACTCATCATTTACACTGTGTTCACACTCATACTATAATTCATCTTAAATATCTCTAACTACAATAGTTCATGCAGTCTATCAAGAGGCATCTCAGGAGAAGTGTGATTCACAACTTCACAGGAACGCTGGGGGAAGGTTTTTACTATCACTTTGAATGTTGATAATTGTATTGCTACTGAGAATAACTTGCAGGAAGGCACTGCATAGTAATACTAGATGAGTTTTTTGCAATTAAAAAAGGGAGAGATTTCCTCTTCTGAGACCACCACAAATGTATGAACTTTCTGGATCTGTTCTAATCTTCAGGTTCTTGACACTATGTGCAGACTTATGCTTGCTGCTAACACATCAACAAGCTGCTGTGGTCTATAAAAACAACCTATTGGAAGATGACATCTTGGCAATTTTCAAACTTCTTAAAGAAAAAATCTCTGTTAACCAAAAGCTTTGATTAAACTCTACTGGTTAAGCCCTGTAACAAGTACAGAGTGATAGATCACAAAGCAAAAACATCACAAGAAACTGAAGCTTAAAAAAACCCCAAACCTCCACTACATCTTAGCACATTTCTGTGCTGTCCCTGCATCAGACAAATGCTTTGCAGCCCTTCACACACCAGAACAATGGCTCCTGAAGTGACGGAAATGGCATTATCCAAGAATTTCAGCAACATTAGTAGGGCAGCGTTTCCTGAAACCTCTACAAGCCATAAACAACCATGGAGAAGTCAGCCTGAGATGCCATTTTGACTCCATCTGTGCAGCAACTGAATAGTGCTCAAGAGCCAGTATTCCCTCCTACTCAAGAGACAGCAGCTCTGACACACAATCCAAACCTTGCAGAAGCACTGCCTGGACACCCACCAGATGGCTCTTGTGTGCTGGGCACCTACAGCAACAGGCAAGAAGAGAGTGGGATTCACATTCTCTGATCAGAGCTAACTTAGTAAATTAACCAGTACTCCAAGTTCCTGCTGCAGTGAGTGGAATGACCCAGACATTTCAAAGACCAACTCACCCCCTTTTCAGTAAGTGTCAGACATAGCAGGGTGCTCATATTAACTGTTCTCCTCTTCCACTTGGAACATAGGCATGCCTCCTCTCTTGCCATGAAAATATGAGATACAATCTATTCTACATGGTTGTTTCAGTTTTGTTGGTTTTTAATTCAAATAACTCGTTGACATTTTCAACTGCTACTTTTTTTTCTGAAAATAAGCCTTTCCTCTTCAGTGACAAGCTGCACATCTTGCAGTAATTGAAAAAAGGACAGCACCAGATAAGTGCATCCTGTCTGACTTGAAATAAGTTTGCTACTTCCTTTTCCAAGAAGATAAGAAACATCTGCATACAGGCATTACTACACAAAAGCTACCTTTCTGTAAGGAAAAGCCTAATTGAAAATTCAAATAGCTTCTATACCTCATGGACATAACCTGGTGTAGCAATTCAGGTAGGTATGTTACAACCTGAGCAATGACAAGGTGCCATCAAGGTGTCCAAATTACATACAAGAGCTGTCTCTCCTTCAGAGACAAATCTCAGTTACCTTTTTCTCACCAAATAATTATAAAACATAAACTACGCCGTATATTTATTTTCTTCCCTATGCTTCCTGTATTCTTTTTCTAGCTATTTTTTCCCAAAACTTCTCCTCTTCCTATCTTCCATTATTCTCACACCAACATCACAAATTTTATATACTACACAACTACTGCTATACACCCCACTCCCCAACTACCTGCTCCTGCTCTGACTGCAGCCCAATAATGAGTCCCCAAAACCCATCCAGTTGTCCATGTCAGGTCACACCCCACTTG
The DNA here is from genome assembly GCF_023055355.1 of Agelaius tricolor. Classification (NCBI taxonomy): domain Eukaryota; kingdom Metazoa; phylum Chordata; class Aves; order Passeriformes; family Icteridae; genus Agelaius; species Agelaius tricolor. Next base: position 55,252,972 of record NW_027269261.1, read on the forward strand.
CTTCACCTGGGGTGGATTTCTACTGCAGGGACTATTTTGAAGCTGGATGCTCAGGAACTCGAGCTGCAGGTGGGGTCAGATTCTGTCAAAGTGGAGCTGCTCTGTCACACATGCCCAGCCATCACACCTGCCTCGCTCCCCCACTCCCTCATCTCACTGCATCACTCTCACAGTTTGTGTGACCTGGCCCATAGGAGATGGACAACATTGCCTGCCACAGCTGCCTGCTACCAACCTCCCAGACAAGGAGAGCTGAGGACGTCCTGGGTCCACGCTTGTGAGACAGACAGATGGCCATGCTGCCATCCTGCAGATTTATCCTGCTTTCTCCCACTCACATCCCTGGGCTTCCAAGTTCCTCTGCCCACCCCAGCCAGTGGAACTTTGACTTCTGTTCTGTTCCTTTATTCCACCTGTGGCACCAAAACTAGATTGGAGCAGTCTTTGCACAGCTAGGTTTTCTTCCACTGTAACAGTTTATTAAAGAAAACAAAATGCAGCATGAATATAAACTAGTTATTATGGAAGTAGCACTGATGCTCTCAAATCAGACAATAAGTCAGTCTCAGTTTTCCTCTACAACAAAAAGTCATTTGTAGCTAGCTGCCTCCCTGCTTCAGAAAGTCTCCTAGGCTGAATGCACTCATGATACCCAAGTTGATGGGTGTCTGTCACCCTGAAAATAGAGAGGACAAGTACAAACATGTCCTAACCATCAGCTGAGAGGAGCAGAGGAACTCTGGAGGTGATGCAAACCATCATGCAAGTGTGTCATACAGAAGAACAGAGCAAGGTGCTGCCTGCCTGCCCTGCGTGCATGCCTTGCACAAGACCCTTCTGCAACCATTTCAAAGATGTGAACTTGGGAGAAGGCCACAGTTTTTTCTAAGGCCATTAAGAGTAGCTCACTCAAAAGACAACTCTTCATGCATTTGGGCACTCCCCTTTCCAAAGAGAGTTATCTTCCCACCAGCCCAGCCCCTCCAACAGGCACCCCAGCAGATGCCAGCACCAGAGGGGCAAGGCTGGGAGGGAACCCTTTCCTGCAGATGTTCCAATGGCTCCTGGCTGCTATCTGGTGACCCAGGCAGGCCCTGGCAGGGGCTGCAGCTCCAAGAGGAACCCCACCCAGGACCAGTGCTGCTCCCTGACACAGCCAATACTGCACAGCCTGTCTCCAAACGCTTTTATTTATTGTCTTAACCAAAAAGGTCTGAATGCATTTTCCTGTGGAAACTCTACAGCAGCACAACATCCAAAAGCTACTCTCCTCCTCAAAAGTGCAAGGTGGGAGATTTGATTTGTAGAAGTCTGGTACAGAAATGTAAGCCCCATCATCCAAATAAACAGATAATGCGTTACAACTTCTTGTAACTTCATTCATTTACCATCTTCCTTTCTTTAGCCAACAATATCCCCACTGTGTATTTACACATTAAGTTGCTGATTTTAGGTGATAAGGTCCTCTGAACATGTGGTACATTCTTGATCTTTACCAGAAAAACAACAGCTCCATCCTGTATTTTTCACATTGGTGGAAAACAAAGTCCACATTTTTCTATTTGGCTGAAAAGCCTGCCTTACAAATAAGTCACAGAATAAAACATAATGATGACAGCAGATATGGAAAAAAAAATTATGAGCTTTGAGAGTGGATCAAACAGTAAACAAAAATAAAATATTCTTTCATTTGTTAGAATGCTCAAATACAATAATTCTTTCATCAATATTGTTAGAACTTTTACAGAATTACTTTGTCCAGTAAGTTAAAAAGAAGACATAAGACACTTTGAAGAAATAAAAAAAGGAAGGACAAACCTCTTTGGAAAAAGAGAACAAAAATGAAATGCAGAATATTCTTCCAGTATATAAAAGGCTTGTATAAAGATTTTGGATCAGCTGTTGGCCAGCCTCATCAAGAATACATGAGAAATAAATCAGCTTGATTTTCACTGAGGAAACTTTTGTATAGATGTCATGGAAAGCTTTCTAAGCATAAGTACAGCTAAGGCCAAGCTACTTTAGGGAGGTTACATATACAGACAAATTAACAAAAAATAGCAATGTGGGAGGAAAATTACCTCATTATCCCTTACAATGGTGCTAAAAGCCTCCAGTAACTCTCTGTGCCAAATTGAAACAAAAAAATGATTGTTGCAAGTGTCAGCAGGTTGGATTAATTTTTACATGAAATAGGCAAAAGCAATATTTTCCATATAAATAATGCACAGTTTAATGACTTTGAAACTTTTTAATATTGTATTTGCTTTAAAATAGCCTTCTCAGATTTAGACTACATTTTGGGAAAATCCACAGTATAAGTTTTCCATACATTCCTGGTAGAAGTGTTTGGAATGAACATCCGCTAGCTGACAGTACAGTTGTGCATTTATATATGAACTGATCTTCATGACAAAGACAGTTTTCTTAGGACATTTTGTTACTTCTTGCCAAAAACTAAGCTACCACTTCATAGTGTAACACTCACTCTTTTCTTTCCACAGTCTAGACAGAAGCAGTGATTCTGTAACTAAGGTTTCCAAATCCTTTCAGTTATAAAACCTCAGTATTAAAATCTCACAACGTTTTAACCAATGAAATGGTTCTGACCAGGACTGTTAATGACCCCAACCAATTGTTGCAGGGGCCAACACTCAGCAGCACAATCAGATTGGCATCTCTGTCCCAGGAGGGCAAATCTTCTTCAAAGTTGCCAAGGTCAGAGGGAGAAAGAACAAAAAAAAAAAAAAAAAAAAAGCAGCAGTGGATGAGTGCTGACCCAGATCACTTTGGTCATGGTAGAATCCCCACTCACAGTGTTCAGCAATGCCAAGGCTTTGTCTAGGGAAATTATTATGGTTTTCTGCTATGGTAACTAGTTAAAAAATCAGGCTATTTGCTGCAGAATGCCACCTGCTACTGCCTGGCAAAGTACATCCAAACAATCACACAGGGCATATTATCATAACAAACAGGAGTTTTCATTTACAAACCCAGAAGTGCTGTGCTGGTATCATTATCCCCAGCCAAAGGCAGGGGGAAAGACAAGGAGAAGAGAGATGGGTGCATGGACAGGAGACTTTCTCCAGGCAGAATGATGGCCAAGGTGAGAACAGGGCTCAGCTCCCCTAAGCACTATTGCTGCATCTTCTCTTATAAGCTGCATAATTATTTCAGCAGGAAAGGATTTCATGGGGTGCATTGTCTGTCAAAACACATGCAGAAAAGCAGAAGCTGTTGAAGTACTATACATTGCTTATTTCATCACATTCTGCTTGGGAACTTGGAAGGGGACACAGTGGGCCAGGCTCGCTGGTCCAGTTAGGAGAGCCAGCCTCCAGCACTGACCAACAGCCCAGAAACAAGTTTTGGGGGGAATTGCAGAAATACAGCAGTCATGAAACAGTCTCTATCAAGGACTGAAGTCTTTTTTTTTAACAAAAATACAGGAACTAACGTTTCTTTAGAAAGAAAAACAATTGGTCACACAATCTGTGTTATCCAGGAAATCAAGCTAGATTATCACAGTGATCACTTCTGGCCTCACAATACATTAATTTTTAAAATATTGTCATTCTCTCTGTTTTTCCCCATGAAGTCCAAGGAACTTAGGAAACCCACCCTTCATCTCCTGGATTTTACTATACATCTTTCTTTACTGATTCTACAGAAGTCTTGGAAATCAAATACCTTTCTATTTCCAACTTCTGGGAATAATCAAAACTTTGTTCAACACCATGGCTTTTATTCCAACACACATAAATAGCTTCTTGACTTGCACAAAACCTGAAACCACTTTAATCAATCAGCTATATATAGTCTGGATAAATACTGAGTCTGAGATACTGGGTATACAGCCAATCCTGTGCTATTTTCTAATACTTTGATCTGATTTCACATTATATTAAGAAGAAATGAAAAATATTCTGGTGAGGACAAATGCAACAGTAAAGAAATGACAGTGTGTAAAAGCTAGAGAATATGTACATTAGCTAAAAATTCAACTTGTTCCAAAAGCATTTCAAAAGACAGAAACACATATAGAGTTATCACAAAATAAGACACAAATGTCCATAAATTTGTTATTTTGTTACTCCCACAGGAACTCACTCTTGATTTTCCAGAAATCTACCACTATATAAAGTATATTTAATAGCATTAGTAGACAGCACTGCAGCCTCACTGCATGGGTAACACACTGCTCCATTTTCTACAGAATCATTATGGCACAGGTGATTTATGTCTGTGCAACAGAAAGGGCTATTCTGTAGAAATATCACAGGAAATGACACACAGGAAATAAACCAACACAGACATCTTACAATCATTTCCTAAGCTCTAGCACAGCAATCTGCTGAGCTCCTGAAACAACCCAGATGCTGCTGACGCAAGGAAGGAACAAGCACCAAAAAGGCTTCCCTCTTCCCAGGCTTCTGGGTCCCAGGAGGAGAAAAGGATGAAGGAGGCAACAAGGTATGGAATAGTTGGTTATTTGTGACCTGGAAATATGCTTTATTGGGTACTAGCTGCTCAGTCCTGCCATGGTTCATCTATGGTGGGTATGGACAGATGGGGGAGGCCTGCAACGGCTGTGAAAACAAGAAAACTGAAGATTAATATGTGGTGAAGGCTCATGTAATGGCTGGGGAAAAGAAGGTCATATGGAGGCAAAGTTGCAGTGAGCCTCATGCCAAAGTTTTCTCTTCTTCCTCCCCCATAATAGAAAGCTTGTAAGAAAAATGAAACCAGACTTTAGCAGGTCCTGCACTGACAGGACAAGGGCTATTTGTTCTGACCTAAAAGACAGATTCAGGCTAGATATAAGGAAGAAATTTCCTGTGATGAGGGTGGTGAAACACTGCATTGCTCAGAGTGGTGGTAGATGCCCCATCCCTGGCAGCATTCAAGGCAAGCTTGGACAGAGCTCTGAGCAATTTGATCTAGTTGAGGATGCCCCTGCTCATTGCAGAAGGGTAGAGTTTTAGATCTCTAAAAGGTCTCTTTCAACCAAAACATTTCCATCATTTGGTGATTCTATGAACTAACCCTAGAACAATTCACATAACATCCTGTTAGCATGTGTTATTCTGCTAAGGCTCAAAAGCATCTGCTCCCTTCCCGCGAGCTCCAACTGTGTCAGGTAATGGATAGAGTAAAAATTCAGTTCCTGTCCTCAACAGCACTTATTAATTCAGCTTACAGCAAGATATCAACAGATGCAAAGAAATAATTGTGTTTCAGTCAGGTTTGCCAATGTGCAACAGAAGACCACATCCTGGAAACCAAATGAACTCAATAACATTTTAACATGAATTTTATTAAGGGAATGCTAAGACATACCTCATGAGGGTTTAAGTGAATGCACAGTATAGAAAACTGCCTTCCATCCAAGTAAATTTTACCAGTTAAAAATAGCAAGAAAATGAAGAAATATCTCAGCATACTATTTCATTATTATTCAGTATTCTACTATTCCCACCCACCCTTAATGAGACTTTCAATGGAAAATTACATATATGAAAGTCACGTATGCAGATCTCTTTACAGTATATTATAAAACATCTGACATTGGTGTCATAGGCTAAGAATCTATGAGGAATCCATAGAACATTATTTTCTATGGAAAATAGAGCAGAACTATTGTACATTAATTTGAATACACAGGGGTCTACACTAGCAGATTACAGTGACTTTAAATGTAATTATTTCTTGTAATTCTTTTTTCTTATCCACTAATGGAATTAGCAGAGCTGTTTCAAGACTTCAATCAGGAGAACATCCATGACATTCCATAACACTTTTTTTTACTCAGACAGATGTTTTCCTCCACAGTTTTCATTATTCATAAATAATACCTGTTTTATGACTGTATAACTTAAGTCAAGATACTGTTAATTTTTCTCTTAAGTTAGTCTGCCAGTAAAAACGCCCTTTCCTATACACCACTAAAACAAAAAAAAAGGAAGTTAGGAAGTTTTGAGAAAAATCAGTACAAAATTTGCTGTAATTACATGAAATTTCCCACTGCAAAAATAAGCATGATTTTCTTAAGGTAACTGAAGAAAGACACATAATACTTATGCTATTGCCTAAAAATCAAGGAATTGTAAAATATACAAATGCTGCATTAACACCCAAACTACCTTAAAACACTGTGGGTGAAATCTTTGCCCTGTTAAAGCTGATGTCAAACTTCCCACTAACATCAATAGAATTTTGCCCATTGTGCCAACTCAGAAAACAGAAAAGGCTTGGAGATAGAAAACTAAAATAATAAATAAGATTGCTTTAACCACTATTTCTGATGTCTTCGACCATGCAATTTCTGCCACTCCCCCTGCTATGCCAACAAGCTGAAAGTTCAGTGCCTGGGTAGTTGATTTATCACTCCCTGTGACAAAGCTTTGGACATTGCCCTTCCCACTGATCATGCCCAGCAAAACACAACACAGGAGCTCTTGCACCAGTTGCATTTTAAGAGTGCAGGAAAAGATCCACAGCATTAAAACTCAGTTTTGCAGTGACTCAGTCAAAAGCAGTGCAGTTCCTAAAACTGGGGTGGCCTTGGCGGTTTTTTGTTCGGTTGGTTGGGTTTTTTTAAGGTTTGAGGTAAGTTCTTCAGTGATCAAGGGATCTTGCAGGAGAGTGGGTGGCACCATTTGGCTCTGGTCCCAAGTAAAAGGGTGTTTTGCAACTATATTGTCACCTCTTCAGATATGCTGCAGAGGCTTCAAAGGAACAGCGCTTCTGGAAATCAAATGGCTCGATAAGTCCAACATGAGAAACATACCTAAAGGCCAAATATCTTGTATGAGATACTGGACTCCAGTGACAACTGTTATTTATAGACAAACTACCCACTCTGGGCAACCTAAACAGCAGCTGTATCCATGTATGAAGAGCACAGCTTTCACCTAAGGCCTCAATGCATAAGTTGAGGCAACATTTACTGGCCCAGCCCACCTGAAAACCAACCTCTGTAACACTGTAGGAATATCTACCAGAGTAGTATCACTACAGGGAATTGCAGTGAATTCCAGTACTAGTGAATTATTATGCATTACATTTTTCTTTCTGAAAAATAAAAAGTATTTAAAACTGAATTTATAAAAACTTCAAATTTGGTGCACCTGTTCTATTCAATTCAGTCAATAATTATTTTTCCATGCCAACAACAGGCAGGCAGAACAGTAATTAAAATTTCAGTTCACATAAATGCATGTAACATTTACACTGGATTAAGCACCAAGCTTGCTTGCAATGGCAAATACAAAGAGGCAATGTTTTCTTAAATTTTATTCTTTAGAGCAATGAAATCCCCCATAAATTTCTTTTTAATGCTGTCCACAATGCTCTTATAAAACATCTAAACTTTGCAAGGCATAAGCATGCTTAGAAGAAATACTGACTCAGTTTTGAAGTGAAGATTCTCAATATCCACTACCCATGATTTTTTTTTTCTGGATCTCCAGTTTCCAAGATAATTTTGCTATCCTATTTAATATTACCCTGTATTACACAGTCAATGATTTTGAAATGTCATTCTCCAATATGAAAGTATAACATGGTTTTCAAGAGACTACTCTATATGCAAATTCAGCTGGGATTGCAGGGAATATTTGATGTTCATCATTTTAAGAAAAAAAAAAAGAGACCTCTCTGATATATCAGGGTAGAAGACAATACACCAATAGATCACACTGTAGATCTCCCAGGACACAGGAATGGTGGAGCACAAATGAGAGTCCATCCTCAATCAGGGATGCACATCTCTGAGCAGGCAAAGAGCAGCAGCCATGAGAACACCGAGCAAGAATGCCCACAGACTGATGATGACAGAGCTAAGGCTCAGGTGGGACAACAAGCACCTATCCAGACTAACAGTGACCTCAGTAAAATGCCTCTCAGAGAAATTTAAACACAAATACTCCTTCTGCTCCTGTGCTCACACACAAGGCACCACTGTTTCTACTGAAGGCCTGGCCAATCAGGCCAGGAAAACCCTGGGGTAACTCTCTCTGTATATCAGCTGCACTACCAACACACACCTTGCCCCGTCACCTCGTGTTACAGAGGGGAGGATGGGCTCTCCAGAATGATGGATGAGCTACATCTCACTGCTGCAGAGTGAGAGCAGACACACTGCTAACTATGCCAGCAGGGTCACAGGTCAGCACCCTGTGTGATCCCCTGGGAAGTAGTGTTCCCTCTCCCATGGTAGCATGGTCCATGCACCACGGTCCCAACAGCTCCACAGGGAAAAGGTGACACTTTGATCCTTTCATCCCAGCACTCTGTCAGGGGTGCCAGCTCAAAGAGGTGTCAAACTGAACACACATAACAGGGAGAGCTGCCCTGTGGATGGAGGGCAGCTTCCTTAAACTTTGTCAGGCATGCCTAATTTCTTAGTGGCATCTTTAGTAAGGCTGGTGATCCTTGCTGATGGTGTAGACCAGCCCAGCTGTGGATATGCACGGGCATGTGCAGGCCATGGTTGTGACAGAGAACACCAGGGAAACAGGGAAAGCAATGTACAACTAGCAAATAAGAGTAGGCAGTAACTACAGAGAGCTAGCTTTGGAGACAGTAGTATTATTGTACTTTGAAGACTTTAGGGCCTATATTTCTTATGAGATAATATTGCAAAAAATGCATACACCAGAATGATTTTCTTAGGAAATCAGTTTCTTAGTAAATTACTAAGTTTATCCATTGTTTATGTCTGTCAATAAGAAATTGTTTCCTGGATACAGAGCTTAACAGCAATCCACAAGACTTCCATCAGTACAAAAAATTTTCTTCTGCTTCCTCAGACTGTTTTGAAACACTTCCTCTTGTATATTACACACACAGCGGTTTGCCCAAATAGCCACAAAGTTTCTTTCTGCAATGTCCCTATTCCATTTTTGTACGAAGACTGAATGGACACTGCTGGTACCAACATTACATATTACTGGAAGTGTTTTTAAGATTACTCCATTCCATAGTTTTCATCAAAACACTGATGGGTCTTCTTTTCAGATTTTATTTGCTTCCTGATTATTCTATCACAAACTTGGTGGAGTTTTTTCCCTCCTCACTCCAGAAACTTGTTTGGCATTTTCTCCTTCAACCAATGAGTAATACTTTCACTTGCAGAGGAGGTAAATAACCAGGCCTTGCTTTAATTACATTAACCTGGGAACAATTTGTTGCAAAATCTACAGATGGGGACCTTCCCCTTTCCAGGCATTCTCCAGGCTAGTAAATCAGTGCAAGGCCTTTGCAGGGTTATCAATGCCTTCCTCATGAGATTAAGCTTTAATCCAGCACTATTGCCCAAACATACTTGGCTGGAATACTTCAAGAGGTCTAAGCAGTTACTGACACTAACAGAGCCTGCACAACTCTGCCTGCATGGGTGGCTGCTGTAACAAAATTCAGCTACAAAAATGCAGGAACAATCAAACCTGTTACTGCAATTCATAGAGTAATTTCAGGTTGAAAAGCTGAACAGATGGCATTTGTGAGCTTTATTCAATATCTCTGACTTTTTAATTAGATTCCTGTTCGTGTCAGTCTGCTGGTTTACAGCAGGAGACCCCAGATTTCAAAGTAACCTTAGGAATCCCATTGCTCTGTCTGATAGAAACCACTATGCCAGGAAACTGCTGCAGGCACAGCTCCTGCTGCTTCCACCACAGGAACTCATCAGCAGGTAATTAAAAGAACCAAATTAAAGGGATGGTCCAAAAATGCAGCTACGCCTTAGCCAAAATGCAAAGTAGAGCTTTAATGCACCACACTGCTTTATAATTTTAGGATGCTTTCGGTGTGTTTATCATTAGGAACCTGTATGCCGTAATTTTCTCCTCCATGCCTTCACGTGGTTCGCAAATTCACCTTCTGCCCCTGACAAGCTCACGCTGGGTTGTCACTGCTTTTTGGAGAGCTGCATGTGGGCAAAATGAAACAAAACATACTGACTGCTAAAAAGGTTAAGAACTTGCAAGGGAATAAACAGGGCATCCCTCCCAAAGCACTGAAACATGGCAAAAAAGCACCAAAGGCTATGAGAACAGACACTCCAACAGACAGTAGTGTCATCAAATTTTAGAATAAGCTTCAATACTTCTTTTTATCAACACAGGTCAAAGAAAACCAATCAAACAAACAAGAAACACCCTAAAAAACCCCCACAAGCCCCCAACAGATTGACTAATACAGCAAATTAGGACTTTTATGAGCACTGCAGTGCATAAAATCTCAGTGATGCTTTTAACCTATAGCAATAAAGAGTGGCACAACACACTGGAATAATAAGTCTAATTGTATCAATCAATGGCACAGTTTCACAGCTGTCCTTTTATCTAAATCAATAAGAAGTTGACTATTTTTGAGTTGTTTCTTTGTATTATTTACTTTTTTGAGGAGGGAAACTCCAGAATTCAGAAGACCCTCTAGACCTGTTGTAATCGTGCTCAGCAGAACACTGACCACACCTCCAAATCCATTTTAATTTTATAATACATCCTGAAAGTATATGCTAGTATTAAACATAGCCTGTTTTAGAGAAGGATGGGCCAAATACTCCATTAGCCAAACAACAGCATATGCAGAGTTTGCGCAGATTTACTTCTGTGGCAGCAGTGCCCTAAATCCCTTGCACGTGACAAAACTCTAAGTTTTTACAAAATATAGCAATTCTCCATTATGTACTGATTTTAAAAGAGACGAGTGGGTTACAAAGTAAACTGAGCACACAGGTATTAATTTTTAAGTGTTTGAATAATATATAACAATTGGGTCTAATCATCACCCACCTGGTATGTGTCCATCAAGGAGGGAAAAACCCTGTAACTCCACAACATACTTCCCTTGTTTATTCAGCATAATTTTGCCCCAAAATAGTTTGTCAGGAAACAAAAACAATTCTGTCCTAGCATCGAATGAGAACAAATCCCTCTGGAACTGCATCCCTTGCCAGTGGATGTGATTGCCTAGGACAAACTCCTGGGGAATGAGAATGAACAGGATGTGTTGAGGTCTAACCATTTTCCTTCCCTGTGATGTCCAAACTGCCCAGAGGCCCAAAGTTCCTAAAAGGCAGCTTTGTCAGGGTTGTGCAGTGGATTCCTGATACAAAGTCCAAACAAAGTCTGGATTTTGTGATAACTAGTAGCATACACGGTGTAGTAGATACCACGGTATTGACAACAATGTCAAGTTTCTTCTGTTAGTAGCAGCAAACAATGCTGAAGCAATTAAAAATAATGAAAAGTTGAATAAACACTCTCATCACCTGTTTACAAAACATCATGATTAAGTCTTTTAAAATCTCTAAAACAACTCTAAACAATTATCTCAGATGACAAAACTAAAAAGGATGGCAGAAACTTGCCCTATCATAAGTTCAGTTGCACCAGGTCTTTCAAACCCTCAACCAAAGCACCTCTCTGTCTCTCTCTTGTGCCATTCACAACATTTCTAACTACAGCAGAAAGACATCTGATGGTCTCTGGAATTAAACTGCAATGCCACTCTTTCCTTTAGGTGAGACATCAGGAGTAGGGCTCTCTTTGCTGATAATTTTCTGTCTAATTCTGGAACAATGCACTCTACACCAGATACTGCTCATCCATTCCCTCTCCTTTGATAAATTTACCACATCATAATACTCCTGTGAGCTAAGCAGAAAAAAGCCTAAACCCCACCCTTTCCCTGCTAAGTATAGAAAACTGTATCTCTGCTGTTTACAATTTGGAGGCTTGTCTGGACTGAAGTTTTGTAAATACAATCTATTTTGAAGTCACAAGCATTAATATTTGGATTAATGCCTTGAAAGAAACAGTTCACATAGCCTACATTTCTCCCTGTGCTGATGTTCTCTACTGGTTGATTCTAAAGCCTCAAAAACACCCACCCAATACGAAACATTAAGATCCATGGACTAAAGCAAATTTTAACCTGGTTCTATCTGGCTCCATGCCTATAATGTTTCATAATGCAATTTACCCACTCAGAAATACACAAATCAACAAAAAACCCAAACAAACCTTGCATAACTTATTTGCTCTCTAAATGTCTTGTTTCCTCTGCATCATGAGTCAAAGCACAGAGAGGGGCTGAGGTGTCTTTGTGGCTTCACAAGCTGAAGAACTTCTTGCTGGAAGTCCCTATGTTCGTAGTACTGGCAATCTGAAAAACAAAAATTGTTTTGTTAACACTTGTATCCCTAGACACAGAAAATAGAAATAAGGTTTGTTCTGAACCACTGCCAACTACATCATTAACCTCTACTATGAACAAGCCCACAGCTCTCATGCAAAAAAAAAATCTAGAAACATCACTCAATTCATACCTCCCTTACACATTCTGCACTACTGCTCACAGCCAAAAACTTCTTTCTGTGTACAAATGGAAAATAGAAACCAGTAAAACAACACATTACAACCACCTGCTTCAAGAAAAGCAAGTGTTAAGCTGCCCAAGTTTCCATCTAGGAAACACTCAACCTGGAAACAGGTCAGCACAACAGGCTTGAAACAGGTCAGCACTATCACAGTCCCTTTTCTACACTGGTGGCCCTAACCACTAACTATGCCTGTACCACAACAGTATTGCCTGTTTCCATGTGTTCATATTTAAAGCTTCTATCAAATCCCAGCCAGGACCTCTACAAAATATCTGTATGTCAGATACAAAAATTTCCCATGGAAGCCCTCTTGCACCAACCAAGCCAGGCTTTGAAAAGTTAGCCACTGCTTTTGAGGAGACTGATGCGGAGCAATCAGCTGCTCCTTTGCCCACGTCACCTGAAAATGTTAAAACAGACACCAGCCATCCTCAATGTATGTGCATTGAACAAGCAGAGTGACTAACTGAGCTCACAAAAGCTGGCAAGGAGAACTTCATGCTCTACAAAGCCTGTCATTTTCATTCTGCAAAGTGTCAGACGGTATTATAATGTTTTCTCTGATGTTCAAATTGGCACAGCTGATCTTAAACAGCTTCTTCACAGCACAAAGCACCTTGTCATAAAAATATCCTGATATCTACAATGGTTAAGCTGACATAAAACATAATTAAAATTAACACAAGAATTTTATCATACTCATGCTTCCAAAGGCAGTGGAATTAGAGCAAAGTCCTAAACTGACTTCACTGAAAATAAAGGCTGTTCCATTAAAATAAAATGCAAACAAAATAGCAAATAATACAAGTTGCAAAACCACCACACAAAATGGACGAATTAACAGTGAGCCAGCGAAGTAAAAAGCAGCATCAGGCTGCAAGTTACACCCAAGAGGAAACGCACGTATATAAAATGTAACTAATGAAATGCAACTAAATTCTTAGTTGTTACACAAAAAACCTGCTTGTTAAGCTCCAAATACACAGACCTGCTTTGCTGGTGGGGAAAGGTGTATCTATCTACACAGAACATTTAGAGCTCAGACCACCAAAGCCCTCCTAATCATGGCTGTAAGAGACGCAGAGCCAAGAGCTGCGGGACAAGGCTGCAAGTGGCATGATTATGGCATACAGATAACACTGCCGTGATCCATGTGTCACAGATACTGTCTTTCCCAAAGTTCATAGCACTGCTACTGTGCCCAACCTTTATTTTTTGTCACACTTCCTTTTGCTACACAATGGCACAGCATGGCTCCACTCCTCAAAGCCACACAGGGCTTCCTTCACCATGGGGTTCAGTTCCTGAACACCAGCAGCTAAGACTCAAAACCTGGGGCAATTGCTCTCATCTGCAAAACCCCTGAACTGAAAAGTGCCCTTTTTCTTCCCATGTTCCAGCTCACTGAAGAGTGCTGCTCAAGCATTTTCCTTTCCAGCTGGAACCACATTTCCAGCTCTTCACAGACATGGCTTCTTTACTAATAGTTTGATGGGCACGGAGTGACACCCAGTACAGAGCTAAATGTAAGATCTGTGTCAGGAAATATGTGTAATTTCAACAATGCAGTGTTATACTCTGCCCTCATGGGCAAACCTGACCCTCCTGGATTTTTGCTGGCCCATACCTATAAGGGAATGCAGCTAGCTGTTAGCTAATACAGCCAGGGTGATCTCACAGTACTCAGTCATCACAGATTTGTAAATGTCCACCTAAAACATTTCTACCTGCATTGGAACAAGAACACAACATTTATAGCAGGCAGATGGTATGCTATTGTGATACAAAAGAACTGATTTATGGCAAAGTATCACAGGAGTCCCTCCTTACCTGTCAGGTCTTACTTGAACACTTACTGAGGATGATGCCCTGCTCTGTTTGAAGAAAACTTCCTGGCCAGGGTAGAGGGCCAAGTTTTTTGAAGTGCTTCCAGCCCTCCCAGTAAGCGACCTCTCGGGGAGGTCACAGTGCTCCCCCGCAAGCAGTCCATCAAATATTGAAGGAAGTTTGCCGTGGTGAATACAAACTTCCCAGCAATGCTCTGCCAGATCTGCAATACCCATCTCTCTGGATCTGCACAATCTTGAATAATAAGGCTTAACATAAGAAAAATCTATAGGGTAGAATATTGCTCCATGCATACAGTCTTTTACGCATTCAGGTATCTTTTTCTAGCAGGCTAGGAGGAAATGGGCATCTCATACCAGCTTACAACACTCCTCTCTTTTTCCTTTCCCCAAAATGTCTTTAATATCAACCCTTCCCATTAAACTTCTACCAAGGGCAAAGCACTTCTGAAGGAATCAATCTACAAAAAAAAACTTCCATGTGTCAAAAAAAAAGATAAAGTAGTAGTCAAAAAAGAAAGAACTGCTGTACTAAAGTAATAGTCACATAAACCTCACATGTCCTAGACTGAGATTTTTGCCTCCTGCCAACAAACAAGGACAAAAATCCCATACACTAAGCATGACATATACAACACCCTAGGCTCTGTCATTTAGTTAAGGACAGACAGGTAGGCATAGCTGTGAAAGTCTTAACAGCATAGATTAGGCAGTATGTGCTATGGTAACAACCTTGGTTTGTCATTCATCTAGTACTCACATTTTCATTTTCCTGTTGAACGGGAGGGCACACAAAAATAAACACCAGCAAATGGCTAGCAGGCATGGCACTGAAGCAAAGTCCTTAGTACAAAGCTACCATGGGCCCTTCCAGCTCTTCTGTAAACAAAGAGTGAATTACATTATACACACAATAGCAACACTTAAAGTCACAGATGTAGTTCCTCAACTGTGACCTGGGAAGGGCTGTACAAACTCAGGGCAGGTGCTGTCTGCACAAGCAGGGAGCAAACACCGACTGATGGGTTTTTTGGATTTTTTTTGCTGGGTTGCCAGGCATAGTCATTAAAAACTATAGCCCCTGGTTAAAGCCAGTGTACAATGACGAGGTGCTGAGCAATTCAGAAAGACAAACTCTACAGACACCTCCATCCCCCTGAGCTGCAGTACACGTGTGTCAAAAGGGAGGTATGAGCTGCTACTGAACCTCAACAGGTCTGGCAAGAAGGGAGCAGAGAAGTGACGCTTATTATTCATGTGGCTCCCCCCAGGGTTAGCCACTGGTAGATAAACCAAGTACAGCACAGCACCCTCCTATAAAAAGCACTGCAAACAACTCTACAAGATATACAGCCAGACCTTGCCCTGTCAATCACCAGAGAGAGATTTTAACTTCATCAGTGACATCTATATTCAACCAAACACCAGTGAATAGCTTGTGGCAGCTGTTGCAGCTTTCTGCAGCAGTCCATCAGCTTGCTTCACATGGTTTTCTTTCTCCCCTTTCCCCTAGAGAAATTTGGGGATAGCCTGCTGGAAAGCTGCTCCTGCTTACAGAAAACAAACAAAAATCCTGCAACTTTTCCAGCCTCACTGAACAACTCTAAATGCACCACGTGTCATACTGGACATGGGAGAGGACATTCACACATTCAGCATAGAATCAGCTCCTGAGAGCTCAGGCTGCCCAGTGACACACTGAGCTTCAGCTCTGCTCAGGAGCAGCAAATCCTCCAGTCCTTGGGAAGGGACCATTGGCTGAGCACATCCATTCAGCCTGCCCACAAAGGCAGGGCAGTGCCACAGCATGCTGCTCTGCCCAGAAGGCAGAAGCTGTCTGCACCAGGAAAGCTGGACTTCACTTCCCAGTGCCTGGGTGTCTGTTTCAGGAAATCTCCCCTTCCCAAGCCAAGTTTCAGGATCTATCCTAACTGCTCTGTCAGATGCAGAGCAGAGCCAAGCAGATATGTATGTCTGGGATGATCCAAAGCACTTATTTCCCCACCTTTCTTGCTAATTTCAAAATGTATTCCTGAAAGCACTTGAATTTTTTTTCTGATTTTTGTTGATGATTTGCACTTCAGAGGCAACATACAAACAAAAGTTCTGACCTTTTTCCTAACCTTTGACTGATCATATGGGAAAAAGGAACATCTTGTTAACACTACTTTCCCTTAATGTACTGATTCTACACAAAACTAATGATCATCCTCTAAATCCTCTCTCTACTCAGCAGTTTAATTAGAAAGATGATCATTGATTAATGCACTTGAGTTACCTGAAGAAGGTGTGACTGAACACAGATCACTCAACCCGAGAGAACTGTAGAATAATTAGTTCTGCATCAAACTGCTTTCCTCTTTATTCAACTTCAAAAGGAAGAGCAAAACCCCACAACACAACAAGCTTTCAGTCTTAAACTTCTGAGATAATTTTTATTTTACTTTATTCTTTAGGAAGTCTCACATTTTCTTGCCTTGAATTTCATAGTCATCTACTTTCTTGGTTTTTTTAATTATTTTAATTTTACAAAATAAGCACAGCAAGCCTGGAGGTTCAATATGCATTTGCAAAGCTCTGCCCAAGACCTGCAGTCTTGAATTAGTTGGCTCAGGCAAGGAAGTGGGAATGACACTGATACTAGACAGGAATGTGCACAGCATTAAGTGCATACCACAACTGAAACCAGGTATACTTCCAGCCAGCCAGTGGTTTCAGTGTCCCCACCTAGGAAGACAGTCAAAGAGAAAACCTTATTTGAAGGTTTCCTCACTCTTTTTTAAGATCTTACTAAAATTCCTCCAGCACAAGCTGGTCTACAGCCTGATTATGAGACTTTTAGCCCTGAAAAGCAGGTAAGCCTTCCTTGACTGTAGCTCTGCACCATAACCCGTGCTGCCCTTGATCTGGGAAAGCTCATGCGCTTCATCTGCCCTTGGAGCCACAATTCTGTCTGCAGGTGCTCTGAACAGCCTCAAGGACTGGGTAACTTTTCGCTTTCCATGAAAATCCTCTCCTGGTCTCTACACATGAACAGAAATCATTCCCATATCATGACCTTCCCCTTGCCCACTGCCCTGCGACCAAGGTAGACACCATTTCCTTTTCACAGGTTGAGTGACAAAAGCCCCAGGTGATTTCAAGCAAATAATGCTCCTGCTGCTCTCCCTTTGTTCAGGAAGGTCTCCCGAAAAGTGGCAGGTAGAGTTGGTGACTCAGCTTTAGGAGCAGCCTAATCCTTCTCCTGGTCACCAGAAAGTGACACTGGGAAGGCAGACATGGGGCAGACCAGAAAACCAGGCTAAGCAGAAAGGGAAGAGCCCTTCCGTGTCCTAAATTATATGCTTTATATCATCTCTTCGTCTATGCATGCTTCTTCTCATACTTGGCATTATTTATCCACTTTCAAAGCACAAGTTACCACACAGGATACAACACAGCCCCACAGACTCCTGGAACAGGGATAGAAAGGATTTTTCAATTGGCCTCTGTCAACTTAATACATAATCAATACATGGCTCCAAGCAAGAAAGCTGATACTGCATTTTAAGATTTGCATTTAAAGTTTACATTTTTAAGAAAGCTGATGCATGCCATTTTAAAAGCATCCAGAAGCAATCCACTGTGATTCCCTCCCCTTCTGCCATTATCCCTGGTGGTGGAAAAGTTTTCTCTTAAATTGTTTATTTCAAAGTTATTTCATCATCAGCTATGGAGAAAAGAAAATAAGCCTGTGTTATTGCAAAGGACTAGGAGCAGTAACTAAATCTTACTGAGGCTTCTGATGGTTTTGCCAACACCCATAGATCACTTCAATGATACAGTTTTGAAAACAGGATGGCCAATAGGGAAAGGACAGAGAAATTGAGAATTGAGCCTGATCTATGTGAGATCCATCACAAACCACATCTTTCTAGTGGTAAAGGGATTAGAGCTGCATAGAGCACAAGCCACAGATGCATAAACCCCATCACCAGCTTGGGACTCTCCATTTCAAAACATTTTTGCAGAGAGGCAACTTAAGAAAAATAAACATTGCTAGCCAGGCAGAGATCAGTCATAAACCTTTTCTGAAAGGGAGATGAACTCTCTTATTGTTATTTAAAGCAACACTATAAATCAGGCCAGATCTATATAAAGCAGCACTATGGGCTTAAAGCAACAGTGGCATTATTCTGTCAGAGCTCAGGCTGAACACCTCAGGAAAGACACAATACGTGGTAATGTTCGGGGCCAAAAAAGAAAAAAAGCCAAAAAAACCCCAACTAACCCAAAGTAAAAAATAACAAAACCTACAAACAAACAAAATGCCATCCCTCCCACCAGCCTGCCCCCCTCCCAAAAGAAACCCCTAAAAGAACTGAAAACTGAAAAAAGCTGAGAATTTCTGTGAAATTCTCCATGAGGCTAACAAAAACCAGCAAAAAGTTGCATATAGAGAAAGGCAAGTCTCATATTTTCTGTAAAGCTACCAACATTACCAACAGCTCATTTCTCACATGTGGTGATAGATACCATATTTAAAAATTAGATACCTACATTTTACAGATCACATGCAGGAAGATATGCTTCAGAAAATACTCTCTTAGATTTTCCCAAGTATTTTATTTTCCCTCTTCCAGAACAGTCGTCTGGTATAAATTTTTGGACCTTACATCATGCACAAGAAAATAGCCTACTATTTTAATTCTGCATTTACATCAGAACATTCATAATTGATTAAAAGCAACAGAAATTGTGGGGGAAAACAGCTTCAAAGTATTAACCTGAAATAGAGACCCAAATTCAGTCTCTTTTGTTTAAATGTTTTGAAAAAATTCGGCACATCAAGACAAACATACAGCAAAACACTGGAGCTCTTCCTTCTCACCTCAGCACCCAAACTCCCTGGGTCACCCACCATTAATTCCATCTGACAGGCAGACAAACCCATAATTTGTCACATTGATTAACTCTTAACTAAGATTTTATAACACAGGGTCTTGAACTGCTTAATTGTTTTAGTTCACAAAGGGGTTCTAACAATCCTTACATTTTTCTTCCAAACAGACTGAAGTTGACACAGATGACAACGTTTCTGCTCGCACAAGTTTTAATTAGTGGCATTTTTGTTGGGAGCGTGCTTTGAGATGGGCAGTCAGTGTGTTAAGGGACAATCTTTACACACTATCCTAATAATCTCAGGAAGCTGAAAATGCTGAATAGCATCTCACAAATACTGCAAGGACATCCATGGCAACACGCACCTTTGGGTGTGAAATGTGAATGCATGTTTGAAGGGTGGTAAAATATTGTTCTTTATCAGGGTTAGCACAGCAAATTAGCAGAAAGATCGTAAGAACAACCTATTTATTTATACTCTGCAAACAATTATCTATTTGCTGCAATACTGATCTTCTTGGCCTGCTAACTTGGCCAGCCCTAGAGGCTGGCAAGAGCTTCCCTCTTCCTTTCCACCTTACTTGAGCAAATATAAATGTTCCCTTTCAGAAAAGCTCCTGGTGCCTCACGGGGATCATGACTGAGAAGGCAAAGACCTAAAGCACTTCTCACTAGGAGGAGTATTTTGTGTTTTCTGAGCAAGATGAATATTTTAAAAGGGCTTGAGATAGGGAGAAGGAAGAGTTGCCAATGTGCTTATAAATGTGAAAGAACAAGAAAATGGGAGGAGGCAACCCAAACTCTATGAAGCCTTTAGACCCTGGCTGGAGCAATGCTGATATATCAGCAGCAACTTCATTCCCACCCTGCAGAATAACTAAGACATGATCTTAGTTTTGCCATCACCCTCAAGCCACCAACCTGCGTTATCCTGATTTCTTAAACAGCTTGAAGATGTCACGCATTAGATTCTTGTTTTTGTTGGTTTATTGCAACCTTCATAAAATTTCCCAGTAGTATTTTTATGTTTAGCTGTTTTTAAACAAAGCAGAGAGATTCATTCCCTCTATGGAAGTCATGATTCCAACACTTGCTCCTTTAGACTAACAAAGAATTATCAATACAATCCTATAGAGTCTCCTGCAATCTGGGAGAAAAAAAATGTAGAAGACAAAAGTTCTTTTTTGAACCTTGTTCCCAAATGTTGGGCATCACACCTCTCAACCCCAACACTCCTGAGGGTAGTATAAGGACTAAAGTATAAATTCTACTCTCAGCTTTACTGGAATTAACTGCATGAGTGATGACTAGCAAAAAAGTAGTATTTTTTCAATTATTGCCTCAAGTATGCCTTGGCATAAAGCTTTAATCAATTTGGAAGACTATTAAACACCCAGATACCACTTCCTCCAACAAAGCAGAGGCAGCAAGGATCATGGACCTACCCAGCTGGATGTTCAGTACCACCCATCATCATCATCACCCCAGGCAGAGAGAGAAGCCCATTTTCCATTTTATAAAGTGGGAGTATTCAGTGATTGTATCAGCAAAGCTCTAAGCTCTTGTGAGCACGTGCAGATAACAATTTTCACCAACTCTGGCAGGCTGGTAGATCTGTATTAATTTCCATCAGGCTGCAAAAAGCACCCTGACTCCCCCCTCTACTCCCTGAAGGTATAACAATGCTTTGAAGGAATGACTGGCTAAATAAAGTTGACAAATCTCTCTAAATTTCTGTAATGCATTCTTTTAAAAACAGTTGGAGTTCTTCTGGTGAAAATCTCTCCAAGAGGTTTCTGCCTGAAGCAGAAAAAACACTCTGGAAATTTTTTGTCTGAATGACTGAAGGCTGGCCAGAAGTAAACACAGGTGAAAATATGATATTAGAATATGGGAGGCGTGCTTAAGGGTGCTCCTGCTACCTGTATCTACCATCTTTTATATCTAATACTGTGTAATACAGTTGGAAGCGAAAAGAGATTAAAACAGCTTTAAAACCCTAATGGCCTGCCCTTTCTGTTGTTGTTCCTTCAGTATTTTAAACAGGGGAAGGCTGGATTACTGTAGTTTTAAATTTCAGCTGTACAAAGTATGAAACCTCCAGATTCTGTGCTGAAAATCCCTCTCTTGGGATCTGAGGCCAGGAAGGGACCACCTGGTTCAGCCAGTCCTGCTACAAGCAGCCAGGCACTGCAGACATCTGGTCACATAATCCATCAGTCCACATCATGACTCACAAAACACTTCATGAGATCTGGACGAAACCTGCAGCCTTCAGAAGGGAACCAAGGCCAGACACACAAAGCACACAAGAGAGTGAGACTGAAGACCTCAAAAAGATCCCATCACAATGTGAGATCTTCTGTACTAAAGGAAACAGCTCTATTGCCAACCCCCATCATCTATGGAGCAAAGGCAGACAAAAAATTAACCTGCTAACTCCTAAAAAGGAATTTTGAACCAAATTATATACAACTCACATCATAAATCATAGAGGTCCTTTGCCAACCAACCACATCCCTCTGGGTTCCTAAATCAGTGCACCCTACACCACCCCTGGGCATAACAGAGTCACATCCAAAAGATGGCATTGAGCAAAATCCCCTCTGGATACAGCCCTCTCCACCATGCACATGGAGAGCTGGAAGACTAAGCTCCTAATTTAGGCACCTCAGTAGACTGCTTGCCTGAGGTAAAATATTTCTGAACCCCTTGTACTTCTTTCTGAGCAACAAAAAAAGGAGAAAAAAAAACAAAGAGGAAGAAACTGGTTTTAGTAATGAAAATGTAATTTAAGAGGCTGATACCCTGTTAAAAACTTAGAGTTATAATGAATTCCAGGATTCATTCAAGTACTCCATTCTTAAAAAACACTATAATGAAAGGCTTACATATGAAATTTAGTAGTAATAACTTTGGGGTCAAATCCATAATGATTTGTTTGGCAAGGCTTTCACTGACGACACTTAAATGTGATTTCAATGGGTGTTCTGCCCCAGAAAGGGCTTTGAGCTTGGCCCACACTGTATATTTAAGTCACCTCAGCCCCAGCATTATACAGCGCCAACCAGATACAAACCCCAGCATTATTTAAGCCATTTGCACACCAGAGTCTCCAATTGCAGGGTGCAAAAGCCAGCAGGAAGCATTGGTCATTCCTTTAGCAGCAAACAAAAATGCAATCTTTTTTACTTGGCTTTCTTATGATATCATTTAGCTTCTATAATAGCAGTTGCTTTTTTTAAAATGTGGATTTGCACAGTATTCAATTTGCCAGTTTCCACATATAGATGTAAATTTACTGAAATAGCTGTTCACAAAATCCAAAGCCCAAGGGTGGAGTCCTAAAAATAAATATATGTAGTTTAAATTCTTTTATATCCATACATGATAAGAAATCTGGTACTATTCTGGTAAGCCATAAAAGGGGAAGAATGGTAAAACCACAAACAGGAAAACAGAAAATAAAGCTCCTTATCTTTTGCTCTACCCTTTCAAAATTGCATGGATACTGCAATGCAAACATTTGGCTAAATGTTTCAAATGTTGGTTTTTCAAAGTATTTAGTCATATAAACTACCCTTTTGTTTCTCTTGGCTTCAAATGTTACTAGGCTCATGAATTCTTCCTTACGTCTTATTATTCAAAAAAATACAGCCAACACTGCCTTTATAGAGAAAGAAAAACCTGAGTATCATTTTCCAGTTAACTCTTCTGGGTCTGCATGAAAGCGAAATCAGCAACAGCAATTTTAAGCCAGGTTTTCTAACCACTGCACCTAATCACTACCTTTTGAAGTATTTTATTTTCCAAGCTGTACCATAGAAAAATCTCTGCAATCACAACACAAACTCAAGTCACAAGAGTGGCAGAGCACACACTAAAAAACTTATAATACTCTAGGTACCTAAAAAACCAAGAAGCAGCAGCAGGTGAGACTTACTGCCCTACTGAATGCCCTAACCCCAAAAATATTTCAAATAGAAAGCAGTCCTTTAATTTGAAGAACTTACACTAAGCCAGACCTGATCTCCCACTTTTCAAATGCAAATATTTCAGTGAATGCAACCATCAATGGCACATTATCACAGAAGAAAATTTGATAATTGTCACCTTCTTAACCTTTCAAGTATTCAGCCTTTTGTCAGGCTTCTGTGGTTCAGGATTATCAATGACTAAACAAGCAATTCGTCTCCACTTCCATATTTCCACTTATTCCATCTCACCTTCAAATCACCATATCAATGACTTCACAGCCAACAGCCGTCAGTCACAATCCTTTCAACAAGTCCATGTTTCAAACACCAGCCACTTTATCTTTAACAGGGATAAAGAAAAGACAAAACCGAAGTCTACGCCCTTAAATACCACGTGTACACGATTTGCAGGTCTTTCCCTTCATTTCCCGGGACCTTCCCTCCTGTTGTGTTCTTCAGGACCAGAGAAGCCAGCCAGGAGGAGCTCCAGATGACTCCAAACAGAAACATTTTCCCTTGCAAGCATCTAAGTTTCTCCACCCGAGCTGAGGAATGAACTCCACAACACAGCAGCGAAAATGTGCACGCTGCTATTTTTCTCAAGAAGCACTGCCCATCCCAACAATTCCTGGATGAAAAAACAGTATTCAAACAACAAAATCATAAGCTTATGAGTTGGATCTTTAGTCAGAGAAATAAGATTTCTTCCAACTTTAAGGAATGTGACAATAACAGCACATCTAACCCCGCTTGATAAGTGGTAGGCAATTCTCCATATAAGGTGAAAAATGTGCTAGTGTAGCTCATGCAACACTGCTAATTCCCTCCCTGTTCTCAATATTCAAGAACATAAATGAACATATAAATCAATTTTGTAAGTAAACCTTTTGCTTACTTGCAGCTATAAACCATCTAGACACAGCTAGGCACATAAAGGACTTTGAACTTAACTATTTAATTCCTTCTAAACACTTGGTATTCGTATCACAGAAGTGCATAAATTAATGCAAATGTGAGGAGGTCCCACCCCTATCTGATTCCTAAATTCCCTTTATACTTCACCATTCCCCAGTCAACCTGTGCCTTCCAGCCCCTGACTAACCACGTCACTGACGGCATGAGTGGCCAGAGAAGGGGTTGAGGGCTGGGTGAAGCCCTGCAGGCTCACAACCACCCCTCACACTCCTTTCCCCAGTCCCTGGGCTGATGTGTGGTGGAAGCACCAGGAATTCAGCACAGGAATGCTGCTATTGCTGCTGAAAATTTTTATCTCAGCTCTGATTGTCCCATAACCTCTACCTAATAGCACCAGAAACATAAGCAGCATGTACCCAGTTGTGCCTACAAGAAGATTGCAGGCATTACTCATTAGGAGACAGATCAAAAGGCTTCCATTGATTTTTATGAGCTCCGCACCAGAATGCAAGCCCAGAGGAAGACTACTTCCACTCAAAGCAAGTTAGAGTATCTGCAAAAGATGTATCAGTCCTGGCAGTAAAACTCACTTTGTTTTGTACTTAGTCCCACATCCCAGCCCCTCCCACACCCCCCTTCACCGTTTTTTACACATTATTAGTTATTTTAATGGTCTGATAAACTGCACAATGAAGCCTCTGGATGTTTGGGTTTTTTTTCCCCTAAGGAATGATGTATCAATGGCCAACAGGCATAAAAGACAGGAGATTCAGAACAAGTCCTCAAAGGTCTTTTCAAAACCTCTCAAAACTGACGAGATTACCAGGGAGAGAAAACATCCTAAAATCTTGTTGGCAATGGTGAGAGGGGGAAGAATAGTTAATATAATTAAGTTATTAAAAAAAAAAAAAAGACAAAACAACTAAAACCCCCAAAGTTCATTAACTACTCTGGAGAAGTACTCTACTGTGGAAGTCAGTGACTAGTAGGAGAGGCACAGAGGGGAAGTTTCCACACACACCGCACATACACATATCAAATGTGGGTAAGAACGGTGGGAAAACAGTTTACTACTTTCTAGATCTTTAACAAGAAGATATGAGAAAGTTTGATTTGATTACTTTAGCCACAGAAATTTCAGAAAAATCAGATGATAGCTTCTTCAGCTTTCCAGTCTTCCTAGTTTATCCTTCTTCAGCCATCTTGTGATATCCCCGAGGCAAGAAAATGTAGCATGATGTGCTAAGAAGGCACCGTGGATCAATTAATTGCTATCAAAAAGGCAGGCTTCTATTAGTCAGAGATTCTTGTTTTGCTGACTTTTTTTGCATATCACCATCCACTGCACTACCATGTAAAGTAGCATAGCCCATGAAATACTGTGAGTCAGCAAATTATCATAATGATATGCATCCGAATTTAGAACTTGAATTAGACTCTTTGCTGTGTTCTGTAACAAGAAAAAAAATCAGGAGAATTAACTCTAAACGTTATTTAATCCTTACAGTATAACTCTTTAAAGTATGTTTACGGTCATTCACATCTAAAACTCTCATTTCCTGGAACCTTATCTAATCTAAATTCCATATGGAAGATTTTAGTGGTATATAAAGTTGCATACAAATTAACCACACTCCAGTTCATTCAGATAATATAAAACTGTAAATTTAATAGTGATAAAACTGGAGCTATCAAATTATATCTAGACTAACAACAAAAAGTTCAGACCTTTTTGTACAAATTTAGCTTTAAAGGACCTATTATATAGCCTTAATTCAGAGGAAAATTCTGATGTGGCTTAGTACAAACATGCTTCTAGTTGATTCACTTTTTATTCAGGGAATGCAAAAGGGAATGTCTATTATCCATGTGATAGCAAAGACCTCACATGGCTGAACCATGAACCTGGAGCTTTTCAGGGTTTAGTGCTTAAAGCTTCACAGATTACAGCTCCTGATCCAAAACTATTTCAGAAAGCACAGCAGGCACCAGGATAAGATACAGCAGAGAGAATTTTAGTGTATCTTTACAGACATGGCATGGCTTCTCCAGAAACTTCCTATGAACTTTTGAAGACACCATTTAATCATTCCTATATTTTTTCTGCAAAACTATATATATATTTTTTTTTTTTTAAAGTGTATATATCACTAATACATGCAAGAATAAATAAGATTATGTACACACTTATTATAAAATGCCAATAACAAATCCTATGAATAATGAATAATTATGAATAATCTCTGTACACAATTCCAAGTGAAATATGGCAAACAACGTCTTATAGATTAATTTTCTACAAACAACCTCAACTACAACAATTCCAACAATTCCACAAATAAATTCATAAGGATGAAAGCAAAAAGCCAACAGAAAAACATAAAAGTTCTCCATGAAAAGGTCTTTGTCTGAGGAAGATAACTGAACAATAAGAACTTCCTATCTCAAGAGGATATAGAGAATATAAGTGTAGAGAACAAAAAGTTAATGTCAAGCTCTCATCCTGAGATCCAAAACCAGTTAACTCCACATATCTGCTTGAAGTATTTACCAAACAAGTTTTATTTGGGAGAGTGTCCTCCCAATAACACACATAAATGCAAAATACCGCACCAAAAAAAAAAAAAAAAAAACCCAAAAAAACCAACGTGTCAGCATGTGTGCCAGAGAAAATAAAGCACTGTTCCAAATTGAAGTAAATTTTTATAAAAGAAACAAAACGTTTAAATGGGCTTATTGGTCAAGCCATCAGCTCAGACACTGGAAAAATCTAGTATTAGGATTTTGTGGTGGGGAAAAAGTAGTAGTAAATGTAAGTATTTTAAATAATCTGGACATTTTTTGATGATTTAGCCCCATTTGTTACTCTTCATACCTGGCAAGCTAGAAATCTTAATTCCTACACCAATTTTATACAAGTAAGAAGTAGCCACTGATTAAGAATCAGTCTGAATTCAGTGAATGGAATATATCCCTTCCTTTATGTCTGGGACCTAACGTTCATAAAGTGCAAGAGAACAAATGTAACTGACTAAAGTCAAACTTGAAAGCAGCAATAAAACTCCACCCTTTTCACACGTTCTTAGCTCTAAATACACAGTCATTTACAATACAGCGTTTAGTGAATGATCCATCAGTATCGCCTTGGGTGGCACCCTCTCCTACAGAGATAATTGTGCACATGGACATCTGGCAGGACATCGTCTCTAATAAAAATGTTGGCTCAGAGATTTGACAGCGACAATTCATCACTGATATTTTCACTCTTAGAAATATATCAACAAAAACTAAACTGTTTCATGATACCAACCCCCCATGTATTATTCCAGGAAACATTTCACAATAATAACATTGCTGATGGCCAAATACTGAATCCAATCCTGTTCCTGCCAGTGAAGAGTTGCCTCCCAGCAATGCATATTCTGTTCTCCTGCCTAGCCTAAATTTAAACTCGAGGGACAGGGCACTCATCCCTTCCCCAAAGAAATGTTCTATTTATGAGGTCTGACTGTAAAGATTATGTTTTTATTCAGATTACACTTCCTACTTTAGCTTACTCTTTTCAATTTTTCCCATTCATAATTCCTCAGAGTGTTTTAAGGAACAGCCCCTTACACTCAAGAGTTATAGCTTTCAGGGATGATGATTAGCATGTTAGCTCTCTCTCCCCACACCCACTAAGCTAAGCTAACCCACATTCACATCTTACTTCACACCACTTGAACCAGCCTCCAGTATGCAATCACTTGTTACTCTCATTATAAACGCTGCCCAAAATAAACACAATGTCCTAAACACCACAAATTTTTAGACTGCTCTGAAGGGCCTGATAGTTTATCCACACTATATTCCTTCCTACTGCTGCAATGCCCTGAGGGCAATATATTCCTCATGAAGCCCTACAACCAACTGCAACACCCAGCAGTGCTACACCCTCCCTGATTTCTGTAATTCAGTTTCTGGTGGTCAGTCTATGTTTCCATAAAACACTAGTTTGCTGTGCAAGAATATTCCATGTCTCTGCAACCACTGCCACCAGGCCTCTGCCTGGTCCCATCTTCTCCTTGCTCCAGTTATTCTCCACTTCAGCAGCATGTCTCAAATTCAGCTCCATCTCTTTGACACTTAGATCATCCTGAAGGATTTGCAGAGCATCTTGAACCGTTTACAAGTGTCAATCGTTTTCCTCATACCTCTCCAGAGCAATCTCGTGCTACTTTCAAAGAACACACTGGAGACCATCAGGCACGTCCCTCCTCTGCCAACGGGGAGGGAAACCAGCACCGGGCGCTGGGGTCAGGCACAGAGACTCTGCTGAAGCCTCATCTGACGCCACAAAATTAATAAAATCTTTTCCATTCCCAGTGGCAACCGGAAAAATACAAGGCAGCAAAAAGGATCTGTGGCTTTATAATATGCTACTCAAAATATCTGCTGATGGTCATAAGACAGAAAGAATATGCCAAAAAAACTGTATGATGTAGTCAGTTGGCGAATGGGGAAAATCACACACAAAATGAAATGCATTCAGCACTGTAAAAGCAGGGCTGTGGGAAATTGCTGGTTCTCCATATAAGGATCCAATATTTTTTCAATTTGCCAACATAGCATAAAGCACATTAAAAAAATCTTAAAATCCTAAATGTTAACCATGAAGAGCACTTTTTACAGTATTTCTCAAGAATGTTTATTTTGTACACCCGTGAGTCCTGATTTTATAATTTGCAGCCAGTCTAAATGAAAAAAGAGTTTTTAAACTTCTCCATATAAAATGTCAACCACCTTTTTAATTGAGAGCTAGAAAAGCATAATTGAAAATTACTAACCTCAAGCGCTCATTAGTGACAAATCCAAACCCCAGCTGAACACAGCCCTAATAGGATTAAAGAGACATTCAGGATGATGTATGTAGAGCTGGTATGCAAGAAAAGCTGAAGAAAAATCTGTGTCCATCCACAGAGCAAGGATGGGACACAGCCCTGGGAGGAGTGGTGCTTGAGTACCAGACAGGCACACACACTTCTCATGCTGCCTCCCTCTGCTGCTGGAGCTACAGATGCTCCCCACAGGCACCCTCAGGACTGCAGGCTGCACATGTCACTGCTGGGCTCAGAAGCTGCAACCTCATCCAAGCTCCCACAGGAAGAGAGCAGGGAATGGCTGGCCATGTGCCCCATGACAAGGCACTTCCAAGAGCACAGCCATCCTCTGCCTATTTTAATGGCTCTTTGTCACTTCCCCCACCACACAAAGCTCTTCAACAAGTGAGCTGTTCAGTCCACCATGTCTACAAAAATCACACATACAGGTAAGCAGTTCTCAGGCTGAATTTCATGGTCTCAAGGTCCTTCTGTGAGCATCAGAATCATTGAGCATGAGATTTCCTATTGATCACATGCCACTGGCTGCACATCTAAGGAGGCTCAGGAGGGTAAATGATTTTTTTCCCAAGTCAATTTTAAATTGGCTTCCTAAATTGTCTCCAGATCCTTTCCAGACAGCAGAATGGAAATAATTAGAGGTGGTTGGAAAATGGAATTTTTGTCCTGTGGGGAAAGTCTGATAGTCCTGTACTTATTTTTATGCTAACACAGGCCAAAGTGTAAAAACCTTAAAATATTAAGTAGAGCAAAATACTGTAGGGTATTCTGAAACAGCATCCTCCATGCACTTTGACTTGTTTTCTTGCAAGAGAACAGCCCATTGCTCACATGGGCACACCAGCAGCCCACATAAATGCTCAGTTTTCGGCCCAAGATTCTTTCTACTCCCCAAGACCACAGGGCAGTGACTAGCACTGTTGACACAAGCTCTCCACACATCTCATCCTACTCCTCTTGCTGTATGAGCTAGACAGGAAGACAGCAGGAACTGCAGGTAATTGCTGCTCCCTTGTTCATCTTCCAAAAACAAATTTAAATGACGTTTTGGAGGTTTGGGTGAGAAGGTTGTCGTCGTCCCTCCCCATTTTAAAATAACCTTTGTCAGTCTGAAGTGATTTACTCTAACTTTCTCTGATGCATATTGTGGAGCCAACAGTTTCCCATTATGCAGATGCAAACTGAGAGTAGTCATAGAGCTGGGGGCTGAAATACCACGGGAAAATACACAAAGAAATTACCTCTAAAAGTTCTACACAATCTGTGAACAAGAGTAAAAGGGAGATTCGCTCTCAACACCTCTTATGGACAGGAACACAACTTTCCTCCTATTCTCCATGTACAGCACTATGCCTTCTACTGCCTAACCAGAGATACACTTGTCACACCAAGGGCCTAGGTAGCTATGTTGAGCAAAACTCTTCCTTCCCGACACCATGGAGATGGTTCCTTAATGCAAGTCATGCAAGTCATCCAAGTAGAATGCCTCATGGGAAAACCTTCAGTGCCATCACTCTGTCAGGGATCTTCTCTGCAGCTGTTTAATTGACAGAGCCATGGAGATCCTGAGTGAATTCTGCATCATTTCATTCTTGGCTTCAAGTGCCTTTGACTAGTACTCCTGATGAGGATGACACTCTGTCTGTAACTTGCTCTAAGTTAGCACTCCCTCAATGCAACTTTCCACTGTACAGAGAAGGAGATCTTGGCACCTCTTCCTCTCCAGGTCATCTGGCAACTGTTCTGATAGGAACCTGCAGCATGCTGTACAAGCATCCCTGAAGCAGACAGGGTCTGAAGCACAAAATGGCTAGACATGAACACCAGAAAAATTACTTACTCCCTTGTATCTATCTTTCTCCAAATGCTCTTTCCAAGCCAGACCAAGGTAGCAGGGGAAATAATGGAGCCCTTCATTCCCCTTCATACAAGGGGAAAGGAGTGATGGCATAATTTCAAAATTTTCACCTTTGGAAACTTTCCTACATGGAAACACTGCTTCCAATAAGCTTTATACTGAAGACTGCAGAACCTACAAGGACAGGGCTCAAAAAAGAAGGCCTGATAAAGAAGATGAAACAGTGCAGAAAAGTTTTTTTGGTACTTTTGACTTAGCAGGCCACCATCTTGGGAATTGTCTGGAAAGTGGTCCAGCAGAAAAGAATCAGGGGCTGCTGGTTGGCAGCCAGCTGACCATGAGCCAGCTGTGCCCAGGTAGAAAGAAGGCCGATGGCATCCTGGCTTGGACCAGCAATGGTGTGGCCAGCAGGAGCAGGGCAGGGATTGTCCCCCTGCACTCAGCACTGGTGAGGCTGCACCTCAAGTGCTGTGATCAGTTTTCACAATTCAGTAAGAATATTGAGGTGCTGGATTGTGCCCAGAGAGGGCAATGGATGTGGTGAAGGGTCTGGAGCACAAGTCTTACAAGGAGCACATGAGGGAGCTGGGGATGATTAGCTTGGAGAAAAGGAGGCCTCGGGGAGACTTTTTAACTGCCTGAAATGAGGTTGTAGCCAGGTGACATTTGGCCTCTTCTCCCAGGGAAACAGCAACAGGACAAGAGGACATAAGCTTAAACTACACCAGAAGAGATTTAGGTTGGGCACAAGGAATAATTTTTTCACTGAGAGGGAGGTTGGGCATTGGAATGAGCTGTTTTGGGAGGCAGTGGAGTCACCATCTCCAGAGGTGTTCAAGAAATGACTGGACAAGGCACTTAGTGCTATGGTCTTGACAAGGTGATGTTCAGTCAGAGGTTGGCCTCAGTCTTGAAGGTCTTCTCCAACCTTAATGATTCTGTAATTGCTTCCTCCTCTTTTAATTTTGCTATACAGTGAGACAAGTTTTGCAAAGTTAAAAAAAAATCATTAGCAAACTCAAAGGCAGTCAAAGAGAAGCAAGATACTAAACCACGCCAGTTTCCTTTCATCAAAGACACAGATCCACGGGATATATCTATAGGTTATAACACCAGCAGGTTCAAACTTGTTCTGAACAGACACAAGAAATCCCTGCCCACACTTGGAGATAACCAAAAGTCCTTTGAACACTTAGCATGGCTCTGGGCCAAGCTAATAACTCTGCTGAGCCGCAGGGACATCTCTGTGCCAGCACCTCGGGCTCGGCACAGCTGGCAATGCTCACTCACAGTGCTTCGTGCTGGCACAAACTACAGGCAGAGCTCATTCCTGGCTGCCTTCACCACAGCATGGACAGGGAAATGCCACCACACCCACAACTTTGTCTTCAAGTCTTGACTTCAATCTTGGGGACATTCATACCCATTTTTCTGCATTATCCATCCAACAAAAAACATTTTAGGCCAGTTTTTGACTCAAATGTCAATATTTTGACATGGACATGACGTTTTTCACCTGAAAGTGATGAAAAGTGTTGCAATGAGAGTCTAACTAAACCAATACACTTTGCTTTTGCTTTGAATTATGCTGTTTTACAACAGCTTTTTCTGTTGAAAATTAGGAATTTATGCATTTGCACGAGGCTTCTTAAACAAAGCAGCATTTTTATTCAAGCGTTTCTTTGGAATGCTTCCTCAACCCTCTGAAGAGCACATCTTACTGGGTTGGGTGGGGGAGCAGAGTAGGGAATGATGAGACTCACACATTGTTTACAGTGGGTAGAGCTGCCAGGCTTCTATCCAGTTTTAAGATGTACAGTCTTTGAAAGCCCTTATGTCTGGTCTTTGACTCAAAAATGACATCTCTACAGACAGAGGGGTATGGGGTTGTAAAACCAAAGCATATTTTCTTAACACTGCTCCAGAAATATCCTCTGCTAAACGTGTAACAGATGCATGTTCCTCATTAAAAAAGTGTTGCTATACATTATGTCTTGGCTGTAGACAGATTCTGGCAGAGATTGATACACTGTGGACATATAATTCATGTGTCTAGTATGTGAACTCTGGACCCTGCTTAACCTGCTGAGGTTCTGCTGTGGATCTCGGGCCATGGAAATGGGAGCAAAGGGAGAGAGCAGACAGACATGGAGCACCAGCGTGTAGCTGGGAAAACAACAAAGCTATTGGATTTTTCTCAACACCATCCCCAGGCACCCAGTTTTTATTCCCATTTGTATAATGAACTGGAAAAGCAGCACCAATTCTAGCTACCTTTCTTTGAGAGGAAAAAGAAATCATCACCTCATGGTGACCATTTTCTTTCTTGAGTAATCTCTAGCCTTTTGCTGAAATTTAACTTTTAGGTTTTGGAAAGGTAAGTCCTAATGATGAATTACAATATATTTTTTTGGCTGATTGGTGCTTAAAACCTGCCCATGCTAATCATAACTTCACAGTCCACAAGGAGACCCTTAGTTTTATTCCTTGCCTGGTATTCAGACTCCCATTTAATTACTGGTTACTTAGATTTATAGGCAGATTTGCTAAAAACAGTGACTCTGTGTGCAGACAATAACCTTTTGATGGGGATGGTAGTAAAACTGTAATTCCTATGTAAACAGGACCAAATTTTAAAAGTAGCTGGTGTAGCTCTCTAATGAAATTGGCAGCACTGTGTGGGTACTTTGTCTTGGAGAATGCTAAATGGTGCATAGCCAGCATTTGCTCCATAAACTGTCAAACAAGAGAACTGCAACTGCTCGGTGATTTGTTTTTCTAATGTAGTTCTCTACTATGGGAAATGTCTTTTCCATGACCAAATGTGGAAGCTGTCAGGATCCAAAAGAAATAGAGGGCAGAAAGATGATGTCTAAAAGGTATCTCCCAACAGAGAAAAAAGGAGAAAGAAAACATTTCTCAAAGACCCAGTTTTGGGAGCACCATGAAGAAGCAAAACACTTCAGAAAAAATTACTTCAAGGATGCTATAATTAATTGTTGGGCATCAATTACAGTACTATAACACTCCAATTTTTCTCTCCCTTCAGTGGGTAGTACTGATGATAATATTGTTGCAAATCTCCATAGGAAGAATAAACAACAATATATACATCTGGTATCTTTCTTCTCAGGGTCTTCTACTACTTTGCAAAATGAAACAGACTTCATCACCTTAGGAAGGCAGAAAGCTCCTCTTCCATTACTGAAGAAACAAACACTGCAAATAAGTGATACCTGAGCTCTATGCCTCAGCAAATGAAGCAGTCTATGAGCACTGATTCCAAGTTTCCTATTTTGTTCTACATTCCTGTCAGCACTTCAGTGCCATTCTAGGCTCATATCAGGCAATAAAAGCAACATCATTTTGTTCATAATAATAAAGGGTAATTAAACAGGTAAAAGTCTTCACCACCGATGAAAGGACATCCCCAAATCAGAATTTTAAAAGCAATCAATATGGACCAACTATTTCAGACAGGTCTCTGCTGAAGTCTCTCTCTCAATAATGGAAAAAGGAGCACAGCTCTCCTTTTCCTACTTCTGTTTGGAACAGAGGGAAAAAAAGAAAAAAAAGACACAGATTTCATCATCTGAATTCAAACGCCATCTGATCTGATCCTCAGGAACACGGCATTTAAATATATCAACAGCTATTAAGGGATTGATTCTGGAGAAATAATCAGATAGACGATATTTTTACGGGGGTTCAAGTGTCCACAATACCCAGTAAAATAATCAAGGCTACTCTGAGCAGACTGCAAGACTCCTCTGAGCATGCAGACACTTCCCAGTGGTGCAGTTGTAGCTGTTAGTCAGTCATAGGCCTTGCTGATATCTGCTGCACATTGCATGCGGCTGATTTAACAATTGCCTTCCCACTACCCCACGATTTCCCTCCCTGCTGCCAGCCTAGGAACCGGTTGTTCATAACTAGAGCAATGGGAGGACAGGACCACTGCAAGGAATTTCAGAACTAATCAGCAATAATACGCCAACTGCAACAAATCTGCTCTACAAGAAGGGCGTGTCAGGACACATCAGCAGCCTACATAGCGATTGTCAAGAATCAAAGCTCACATCATTTTATGTCCCTGAAATGTCAACTCAATTGCAAATTTAAAAACAATATTTTTATCACTTTGCCAGTCATAGGACAAATCCCAATAATCTTAGTTGTGCTGACCTTGACCAGGCTTGAGACAAGTTAGTCACAAACACAGAGAAAACCAGAAGCCCACAGAGTAATTACAAAAAATAAAAATCACAGCCATGGTATGACACAGTAAAGCCCTGTTCAATCCTTACTACCCATTGCAATCTATATTACCCTTAGGGAATATTTCTAGGTTAAACTGCCTACTAGCAGCACCTCCTTTTGTCCAAAGTCTAATGCATTACTGGCATTTTATAAACAGATAAACGTTATGGGTGGGAGAGTATTGTGAGTGTTGCACAGATATTTCCCTTTAATGTTGTTCACTATTAGATTGTGGTACAACTTAAAAAATTTCCACTAATTTGCCACTACATTAGTCCAATCCACTTAGTTAAGGCAAAGCTTTTTTACTTTCAGTAACCAAATCAATGCTATCACTAAAAAAAAACACAAAGGGAAGGGACAAAGATTCATAACAAGACCATGATCATGAGGTAACAAAAACATCAGCATGAGTAATTATTATTATTGTCAAAATTATTATTGTCAAAAAACCTTTACAATTATTTATGATGACTTAGCTTTTCAGGTGCTATTTGTGCTTTTTGATAAAGAAAGAGCACAACCTAGCACCATCTAACTTTTTTTTCCTTACAGGAAGCATTTTATAGGTACAGCACCCCACATGGGGACCACAGTTACACAGGTGAATAGCTACACGATAATCACTATTTGTCAGTGAATATTAATATCAAAAAAAGCAGCCCCATAACTCTTCTACCATCAGTTTCTGGCTTTAGTCAGTTACCCATCTGAAAACTCAAACATCTTTAAGCAAATATTTTCCCCTGGAGATCTGATAAAGCGATATATATACAAAGTATTTTAGTTCACATAAAACACTCCTGTTGGTTTAAAACCACAGGAAAAAAAAAGTAAATTATTTTAACAGTTTATTTTTTTCAAACAAGATGCCTTGCAGTCAGTTGTAAAGCCTGAAAGTTGATAATCGCTTAACAAGCTTTGTATTCCAAACAAAAGCATCTTAATGGTTCAAGTTTCTCTTCTTTCCACTGTCATATATACAATGATCATACAAGTTAATTATAGAGTTAACTCTGCCAAGTAACTCACACTAAAATGATGATATAATTCTTTTAGAAATCACAAAAAACCCACTCATTATTGGTACCCCTACCATTTTTAAGTGTGATCTCTCTGTATCTATGGGCAGATCACACCTATGGACAGTCAAGATCAAATTTGCACCATCTGACCTAAAGGAACACTCTGCAGTGGGAGCATGGCTACATCAGTTCCAGATCCTGGACTCAGTCCTTCCACAGTAGTCTAATTTCTTGAACTAGAAAGAGAGGTGAATGGTCCATTTTCATAGGCCTGCATTAAATGTTTCCTTCTAAAAGCTATTTTAATGACATTGTGGTGCTTCACAAAGGAAATAAATTCAGTATATGGTTAACAAACTTAAACATGCTTCCTACCTCTAAACAGATGTAGGTTTTTTAAGAGCACTTTCAAGTGACTAATATCAAAATCAATCAGCAATTTAAACTTTACAGCGTCAATTGAAGATAACATTTTGGCATGTAAGTACACAAATTGTTCACAGTGTCCCTGCAGAAGCCATCTATAACTCAGAAGATGCACAGAGTCTTTCAAATGACGGCAATGGAATTTAAATGATTTAATTAGAATAATATGCTCTAGTTCTTGGCCACTCTCTCACTATAAAGTAGGAATTTCCTCTGGGCAAGCACAGCACACAAACCAAGCTGCAACTGCTCGTCCCAGCTCCAAAAAAAGTAGTCTAACTTCCCAGTCCTGTGAGAGACCAGAATGGTCTGCTAACTTCTTTTGTCAAATTTCCCTTCTTCACTCAGTCTAAATCCATCCTAACAGTACAAGGAAAACAGAAGCAGTTGTTACCATGACACAGAGTTTAAAATACTAATAAGAGCTACTGGAAAGCATGCACATTTGTACTATCTTCTGATTTCCTTTTTGAATCAAAACCAGAAGTTAATTTCTTCTGCCAAGGCAGTTTTTCTTTTTAATTAAGAGACTTTAAAATCTGAATCATTCTTTTTCTGGGGAAGGCATGCAAGAAAAAGACAAGGCAGACTACTACCAACCCAAATTTATCTCAAATCCTATACTTTATAATTATTGGGTTCTCTAAAACTGGATATCAATTTAAAAAATATTTTTGTAATTACAGTAGAAAACTGCTTTTACAACCTTTCCTCTTGAGTGCTTAAATATTGGTGGTACCAAAGTTGCATTTAACTTACTACATTTCCAAAAAGCAGTAAGGAACTAAAAGCAGGCAGGAAGACCAGATTTCCTGCTTAGGATTTTTATTAATGATTCAGAGAAATTCTTTTTTTACCTATATGAGAAAGTTGCTGACTTCAGTGAGCAATAAACTTCTGCAACTGACTTCAGTGGAACCCCAATTAATATCCTCAAAGAGAACATTTGTCTGCTCTTTCCTTACTGGAGATAAGAGGTTCCCTTCTAAATTGCATCCTAGAGACATTTGACTAAAACTTTTTTCCTCCAGGCAAAAAGTAAACACCTATAAATATTTTATACCAACACTGCAAAGCAAAAAAAAAAACCAGACTAAGCACTATTAACGTGCACCTTTTTTTTTTTCATCACATTTATAAGAAACAGGCAGTGATGCACGCCACAAGGCTGGGATCTAATCAGACACAGTAAGGCCCTGTCTAGACAGGCAAAGTTATTACAATCGGTTAGCGTGGTTGAAGAACTCCATTAAGACGCAGGCCAGCAAGAAAGAAACCACATTAGCAAATGACACAGCACAACCAGGCACCAAGGCAGCCAAGGGGCCTCCTGGCATGCTCCAAATCAAGCCTCTCTTCGAGTCATTGGCAAGCTGGCATGGCACAGCGCTGGCTCCGTTGCCAACATCGAGTCGGACAGACTACGGACACATGAGCGGTGGGAGAAGGAGCTCAAGGGGGAGCAATGACCAGCCTGAGTGCTTCTCCATGGTGCTGTGCCCAGGCACCATCTGACTCCATCCCGGCAGCAAGGCACCAGGTGCCCTCAACAGAAAAGACAATTTACTCACAAGGTGATCATGTGTTGCAGGTATTTTTGTCACCCTTCATTCTTTGGAATGATGTCGCTGCTGGTTGTGGAGAAACACACTTCTGTGACTTATGGGATATAAGCACACAGATGCTAGGAATAAGAAACACTATACCGAAGAAGAAAGAAAAACCAAACTAAACAAACCAAGAAAGAAACAAAAAGTTAAAAATTAAATTATGAGGATTTCATATAAAGCAAAGCAAACTTGCTTCCTTTCCTGTCTTGATCTTCCTCCTTGATCAAAACTTTCAAGGCTTCTCAATAATACCTATTTGCTTTGCAAACGGGGTATCACAGCATACTTGATACAATGCCAAATGTGATAAAAAAAACAATGCACAACCTATTTACTACTCTTACTTGATAACTCTTTTTCAAATAATTTGGTTTAAAATAAAGAAAAAAAATACACAATTGTAAAGAGAAAGAATGCAGTGAGATCACCTAGGAAATTGTTGTCTCAACATCTATAGACATTAGAAACACTTCTAAATTTAGACACCCCAGCATTTAATGTGGTCCAGAAAAAAGAGAAACAAAGCCAGAAATGTGGTCACATTTTAATTATTATCAGCAGTAAACCCTATTTGCTGCTATGCTATCCCAAGCAATGAACTACAAGCTTTGAAACTGCCATTAAAGTCCTCACAAACTATTTACTGAAGAGGAGCAAGCATATATTTCTCTGGTTTCACAATATGACACATACACTTTTGGGATGGCAGAGGAAGTTATAAACTATCCACAATCCACCAGAGAAAATCTTTCTTCTTTGAATCAAGAACAGGCTTCATAATAAATTCCTTCACTATTGTATTATATAATCTCATTGGTAGCATTTGTCCAAACTTTTCCAGTGCATTACTTTGTGTCACTGCAATTTACTTTGCAGAAAGGGAAAAAATCCCACAGAGAGTTTAAGACTATATACAGAAAGTATTGAAACTTTTCCCAGCCACTATCATTATGCCATTATTATTCTTGAATTTTCAGAAGCAATGACTTCACTTTGGCACCATCAGA
This sequence comes from Agelaius tricolor, assembly GCF_023055355.1. NCBI lineage: Eukaryota > Metazoa > Chordata > Aves > Passeriformes > Icteridae > Agelaius > Agelaius tricolor. The sequence goes on from NW_027269261.1 coordinate 55,292,052, forward strand.
ATCTCACCTTTGGCTCTAAGTGGCAAGGCAACCCTATTAATCCATAAGGGTGTTCCACAGCAGCATGAAGGATCCTTATCAATGTGCCCAGGCACTATCAAAGGCAAGGTCAGAGTAAAGTTGCTACTGCAAATGTGAATAGACAGCACGTGGAGCTCTCCTGTGAAGTCAGTGGGCAGGGCACCCACATGACCTCTGCAGACGTCCTACTGAAGGCAATTCAGTGAGGCCTTCAGCAGTCCTTGATGGTAACATCATTAGCTGAGCATGAAAGAGCTCAGATCTGGCCAACAAATGCAGGTTTTGGAAGCACATCTTCTATTAAAAACAAACAAAAAAACCTGTCTTTCAACCAAGTCTCGGTCAGCTCCTTGATGAGCTGTACTGTGACCCAAGAGGAAGAGTATTCAAATCCCACAAATCAATACCATCAAGTCCTGAAGGCAAATATATCATAGAATCATAAAATTGTTTGGGTTGGAAAAGTCCTTAAAGATCATCTACTTCAATCCCATGGCCATGGGCAAAGTGGGCTGCCTCTCTTCAGTGGGTAAAAACTGACAACTAATTAACACTTGCACTTGCAGCAATTCATTACTTCCAGACACTCAGAATACCTTCAGTAGGGATCTAAGTGAAACAGCGAGGGATGCCCAGCTCCTGAGCACCACATGAATGGTTTTTGCTCGCTCCTCAAGGGACTGCAATAACGGGAATGAAAAAAGCAACTGCACCATCAACTCAACATCAGCTAAAATTACACCGCTACTCAAAGGGGAAGTCTCACAGCATCCTCCAAATCTGGCCGTCAGTTGCCACCTCCTGCCCTCAGATGACGCTATTGCACGTGTCGAAACCGGACAGCAGTCAGCATGCTGATGTTTTTTCCCCAATTGCAAGCACTAATTTTCAGCCTGATCACTGATCTGATCCAACTCAGCAGAGCCAGCATAAGCAGCGCGTGGGGATGGTGTAACCACGAACAGAGAGAACAGATTCCTCACCTTTTGCTGCAGCAAAGACTAAGCTGTCCTACACTGGGATTCAGTTCCTACTTTTCCATCAGCCCCAGGACTGAGAAACACACTCATCTTATTTTATCTGGCTGATTAGCACCCATTCCTGTCTCAAGCCCATGTGATAATCACTTACTAATACAAGTGTCATGACTGACTGTAAAACATCTGGCTCACCCTGTGCATTAAGTGCTAGACAGACACTGCAGAGAGCAGCAAAACCCAGTAAACTGTGCTTACAAACTCACACACTTTTTATAAAATCCTGCACGTTGTGCTGTTCTACCTACAGTGCTCATTGTTGTCCAAAGCAACAATTATGCAAACACTCAGGCACTTGCTTAATTCTTCTGTTACAAACTACTCCATTACATTTAATGGATTAATTAGCAAAGGCTCATTTTTACCCAGAGAGTGGAGGCTCCCAAGGCTACATGCAGAGTCACGGGACAGGCTCCCGGGGGGAGGCAGGGAGGGTGAAAGGCACCTGGGAGTATCTACGGTCACATTGCAGCTCCACAAGCAGTTTTGGCAGCAGTATCCAGTTTTGCCAGCTTGAAAAAAAGCTACCTTCTCCACTCCCTCTTTCCTCCTCTCTTACCCCCTAATGAACCAAATCATGGAATTGATCCAGATTAAAATTACATCTGTTTTTTGCTCAGTGCCTAGATCCAGATCACCACAGGAAGGCATAAGTGTTCGCACTGCTATGAAAAGAGTCAGAGCTAGGCAGGAGCTGCCAGGGCAACCCATTGTCGCAGCAGTTTAAACCACCCAAAGCACAATCACAGCCCAACTCTGTATTTCAGCCCTGCTACAGTTACCTGACACTGAGACTAGAGCAGTAAGGTAGTCATCCCCCTTCCTCCCTCCATCTCCCTTCCCTCTCCCCACAGCACTGGGGCTCAGCATCTCTCCCAGACACTCCTCTGGGAAGGCAGAGCTGCAAAGAAATATCCCCCCAGAAAAACTCCGGGGCTGGACTAAGTTTCTGCTACATTGGCTCCTGGAACTGGCTTTCCACAGGGTTGGATGAACTGGCATAAAGGAGAGGGTGCACTGTGTCCACAGCAGAGCACCCAGAGCAAGTTGTCTACATTTTTCCCAAATACAAAGGACAAGCCTGGCCAGGACCAACCGCTGCCTCCCACAGGGAACAGCCACAGAAGTAAACCCATTTGCAGGATTGTAAGTCTCACTCATGCCAAAAACATAGAAGCACATTATTGTAAGTTTAGTTAGATAAAAAAAGGTCATACAAAGTACTGGTTTCCTTTCACATTCTTTGCATATACAAAGATCCCAACGGTTCCAGGAGGATTTTCCTGTATAGCCTTACTGAAAGCTGATTAAAGAAAATGACCATTAATCCCACTAGTAACTTAAAACAAAACGTTAAATTAATTTCAGTGGGAGTTCTGTCCGTGTACAAAACCCAGCATGATACTCTCAGATTCATACACATTGCTCTCTCGGGAAATGACAAGAACTCCGCAGACGCATGAAAAGGTGAAATTTACTCCACGTTATTAGAACTCGGTACAAAATTCGCCAAACGATCGGCACCAGGCTTAAAACTATTTCCATAAACCCCGAGCTTTTGAAATTGGCATTGTTCAAGCCGCTGTTTCCCTTTTCACCTCTTACTTTGAAAGCTCAGCCCCCGCGATCATCTTTAAACCAAGATCCGCGCCAGCAAACCTTTTCATTTTGCTCAAATCCTGACGGGCGTTTTCCGAAGCCGCGGAGCCCAGCGGGTCGCTGCGGGAGCGCGGTTCCCCTGTGCGCCCCCCGAAGTGCCGGGCACAGCACAAGCGTGTGGCAGCAGCCGGCTGCGTGCAGGGCTCCGCGGCAGCCCGGCTGTCCCGCCGACAGCCGCCGGCGCGGGTGTCCCGCCCGGAGCCGGGGAGCCCCGCGGCCGCAGCCCCGCTCCCCCGGGCTCCGAGCGCTGCGCGGGGCGCGGAGCCGAGCGCGGCCGCGGCTCTTTGTTCGGCGGCGCCCGAGGCCGGAGCGGCCGCGCCCCGCGGAGCCGGGCGGGACGGGCTCGGCCCGGGGCCGGGGCGCGCAGGCCGGGCGGGCGGCGGGAGCCCGCGGAGCCCAGAGCCGGAGCCCGTTCCGCAGCCGCCCGCTCCCGGCCGCAGGAACGCGCAGCGGAGGAGAAGGTCTCACCACAGACAGACAGCTGGGAGCGCCTGCCGGGGCTGTCAGCCCCCCGCCCGACACCCCCTTACCTGCCCGCGGGTGCGGAGCAGCCCCGAGGACTTTGTCTCCGCGGCGCGCCCGGATGCCGGCGGACAAGTCAGTGCCCCTACTTCGCTCCTCGCAGCCACAGCGACGCTTTCCCCTCCCGCTCCCTCCGTCTGTCCGCCCGTCCATCCGCCCGCCCTCTCTCCCTCCCTCCGGCAGGGGCGGGGGCGGCGGTCCGGAGCGCCCGACCCCGCCCCCGGTTCCCCGGGCTGTGCCCGGGCTGGGCCGGTACCGGGGGTACCCCGCTCGTGTCCGAGCGGCGGAGCTGCCGGGCTGGGGAACGTGCCCGCCCCGGGGGTGCCCGGGCAGGGCTGGGCGAGCTCACCTGTACCTGCCGGCCCCTGCCAGGGCAAGCGAAGGGTGCGGGATCCAGGTGTTGCCACCCCATCCTCCTCTGTCTGCCCGAGCAAGCCCTCCTGTCCTTTAGTCTTCGTTTATTTACAAACTTACTCCAAGTTACTTAGCCGGTTAATGCAACAGCAGGAGAAATTAAACCCAGAAGCAACATCACACCTCTTGGGTTTTTCCACACACAAGTATTTAAATGGAAGAGAAACCACCTGGGAGAGCCCTTCTGAGAGGGGGAGCCCTTCTGGAGTAAAACAAACTCCAAAGGGAACTGCTTCAGCGGCACAGTCGCCATTCTTGAATATATTTAGGAAGGCTGGGACAGGCCCCTCTCTCTGCACAGCAGAGGTGTGAGAGCAGAGAGGGGCAGGCACACTGCATGCAATTGTCTGCTGCCTTCAATTCTCCTGGTGTGTTTATTACCACTATTGCACCTTGCAAGCACAAGGTGCGTGTTACATAATTAACCTTTGTTATGCTGGTAACCCTGTCATTCTCTCTGCGGGGCAGTTGTGAGTATGAGGAGGAGGGCTTGATGTTGGGATAGTCAGTTGTTCCCCTGACAATTTTTGTTTTGCTTTCTCTCCAGGAAAACTAGATCAAAAAAGTTCTTTTCCATAGACAGCATCATGGAGAACGTTGTGGTAATCCTTTGTTCCTCAGCTAGTCTGTGCCACAGCCAGCCCTTAAAGCTTTGTCTCCTCCCCAGCAGCCTACACCCTGTCTTCAGAGAGGCCCAGTGCATCAGAATAGCAAAACCGGGTGGAAGGGAATCTCTACAGGAGGCTGAACTGAGAAGCAGAGGATGTGTGTTCACGATATACTCAGCTGCTTAGACAATACACTATGTTGGAGTTTTCTGCTGGCTTCCTGCCTGCAACATCTTTCCAGCAATGTAGTGAGAGATGGAGTCATCAGGATCATAGTCTGTCAGGAAAGAAAAGACTCTTCCGGCCAACAAGGGCTTTCTCTCAGAGAGCACTACCACTACTGGTGCACTACCACACTGCTCTCAGTAGCACTACTACTGCTGTCCATCACAGCACAGCTACGAGTGCTGTCAGGGAGGGATACTGACAGCACTCCTGCCCCACGGCCTGGCTTAGCCAATTGTGATTGTGACATTTCAATGAAGAAATCTATCTTGTGACTATGAACTCTTTAAATATGAAACACTAGATACTTATAAGACTAAAATGAGTGGCAACTCCCACAAGTATGGTTTTTCCTACTGATCTTGCAGAGAGCACTTAAGCTAGATGTAGAGTCTAGAGAACTAGGAATACACCTGGTTGTCATTACTGAGAGAAGGAAGCAGAGGAACATTGCAAAACTGTTATATTATAAGCATTTTTTATCATGTTAGAGAAAAAAGAGAAGTATCAGGTCAAGTATCAGTCAAAAATCAGGCTTCTTCATTGTGTTTGATGTAATTACTAAGAAATGAGTAGACTTTCCTCACAGGGTGGAAAAAGTCTGCTGAAGTTTATGTAGGAAGCCATCTGTACTATGTTCCATTTCAACCAATGTCTCCATAGATAGGGGCCTCTGTCACATATTAGTACATTTACTTTGGGGTTGGAGTGTTTATCCTGTTCCAGATCACCTTCTCCCCCTCTGTTGACTGCTTTTCTCCTTTGCACAACTGCAATTAGAATATTGCTTTGCCTTCATGCAACACCCCTCAATAAGGACTCTAGAGACAGACTATCAACTGGTGACTGTCGTGCTGGCTCTATGCACTAAGCAGGAGATGGAGCAGAACAAATCCATGAAGAGCTGTTGGAAATAATCAGTGGCAGTACTGCTAACATGGCACACGAAAAAGTCATACAGAAAGTCATATGGAAGCTCTTAAAAAGTATTTGTTCTTCAACAGCTAGCTCTCAAACTTTCAGGATTGTTCCAGGATTGTGTTCCCAATTTATTTTTCACAGGCCTGAGAGCTAAATACTTACTTTTAACAAGGAATAGATCTTGAATTATCTCATATTCAAATAACTTCTGGAACCAGGAATTTAAAAACAAGCTGAATATCATTAAAAATGCTCATATCTGTAGCACTGGTAGCACAGCAGAAGTGGTGAGGGAGGCCTCATTGCCCCTCTCAGCCATACACCTTTGTTTTGCTGTAATGGATTATGTTTATAGTAAATTTATATTAGTGGTAAATACAGTTTGTAGTGTACTCCAGAGATTAAAATCTTTACATTTGCAAAGTGCTGAATGAATTGCCTATCAAAAAAGACACAAGAAAATGTCATACTAGAAACTATCATCTGCTGTCATGAATATTTAAAGCCAGTGTCACTGTCACATGCTACACACTGTAAATTTACTCTTAAGGCCACCATTAAAATTCCTAAAAACATCACAAAATAATATGTCCCTTGCAGACTTGCCTATTACAATGTTTTGTGGTCTCAGGTCCAGCCCTTACCTCATGACTCACTCAAGCAAAACATCTATTGAAGTAAATGGGAGTTTGGCAGGAAAAAAAGATGGAGATGGGCCAAAATCAAAACAGGGATGGAAACACTCTGGTCTTTTAAGGCAGTTGGATTCCTTATGTAGACCCAAAGTTTGCTGTTCATGGCTTAGTTCTCTTGTGAGATTACCGCAGGACTTCCGATGGGCCTTCAGCTGGGGAGTCTACCTCACTAAGCAGGCTTTAGTGAACACCATCTGTGGCTGTTCCTCATGCACAGAATGTTCTCAAGGCACACAATAAAGTGTTATTTGTGTAAGAATATGAAGTTCTCCCTTTTGCCCCATATTCCTTGGCTTTCCCTCTCAAGCAAGTATTACATTAGAAGTTTCTTCGATCCTAACCACTTTCATCCTCCTGCCTTTGGTTTGCTGTGGAGCAGCGTGTCTGACTGACTCGGTGCTTGCATGGATTTCCTCTCTGTGGTTGGTGTTCCTGTTTGTCCTCCAAGTGTCTCTCTCTCTCCCTTTTAAGTAGTGAAATCCTTTATCTGTCCCTTCCTGACCTCCCTGTATGTATGGCTTCTGGGCATCTGCTTTACTTTTGTTCTCTGCTCTCCGGCAGCCGTCCATGTTCATCCGGCTGCAGCAGCTGGGCATCACTGGCTCTGCCTCTGCCTGTCACCCCGACTGCTCCTGCCACCCCACAGCCCCAGCACAAGCGGTGCAGACTATGGAGATGCTTGTTCCCTAAATTTCAACTCATAAAAACATGGTGTCCTGCCAGTCAGGAGCCTGGGACCCCCAAATATTTAGAATCCTTCTGTCTCTCCTGCTTATCTCATCAGAAGGCACACGCAGGAAATTTCTATCTCTGTTATTGAAAAGTTATCTACATGATGCAAAGCATCAGATGGCAAATGCTCTACATCCTCTGCAAATGCACTTTCTTTCAACATATTTAATGAAACACAGTCTCTAGGATTGTTTGTAATTAGGACAGAACACATTTTCACTGAGGGTAAATTAGTAAAGGCAAATTGAGGAATATGAAAAGGTTTCTCTTCTATACTCTGCAGGCGCACACACACACAACACTCACAAACACATGTAGGGGAAAATGCCCATCTCTGATACATCACCAAAACAGCGTTTTGGCTTCTGTGCCCCCTCTACTGGCTGGCCCCCTTATGTATCTGCATTAACAAACATACTTCAAAACATTATAGTGAAATTATTGGTGATGCTGGAGCATTAAAAAAAATTGGCCACACTAGAATAAGAATAACTTCCCTTACCAATCCTGCAGAATGGTAATTCATAATAATTTGTTCCAAATAAATATTCACACTCAATTTCAAAATGTTGAGATAAGAGATGTTGAAAGCTGACAGAGCCATGCAAAAACTCCTAAAGATAAGACCATCTTCAAAGAACAGATGTGTGTGGATGGGAGGCTGGATTCATTTTCTTTGTAATTTCCAACTTTTGATGTAAAAACTTCCTCCTTCTGTATTTTTCCCCATCAAAACCAAATTATGTAAACTTATTCATAACTCTGTATGCTATATACATCCAAACATACACGTGTATATTCAAAGACAAATGATAAAAAAATACAGAGAGATAAAATTAAATATTTGATACAGGCAAAAGCATATACAGAGGGAAACGGATGGCACAAAACTTGGATAATAGTTCCACTAGAGCCATGCCCAGCATCTTAAAGACCTGTACTGAAACCAACACAGATTTTACTGACATCAGTGAGACTAGGCTTTTCCAGGCAGAAGATTTGAACAGGAAGGCCAAGCCACTCAAAGCATGTCCAAAGCCCTGCTGACCCACTGGTCCCAGGTTTCCAAGTGTGGAACAGGACCAGAGATGACCTGCAGGGCCAAGAGGACTGGAGAGTATTATCTGTAGATATAAGAGCTTGAGCTGGGACATTTGAGAGAAAAAATATATTGTCCCACTCACCAAGTAGTCTTTTTGACTACTGAAAGAGAAAGTGTGTATTGTTCAAATAGATGAAGTACAGTTTAATTCAAGATGTTTCATGTCAAGAACAAAAGGTATGTTTCTTGAAAAATGTACGTAAATGGAGGTAGCTGTTCTGCAGCTTTATAATTTTAAAAACAGCAGAAAAACTAGAAGGAAAATAGAAAGCCCATGGCTTTGAAGGGAAAATGAGCTATCACAGGCCAGGAGTACATGTACAAATCACGAACGGGACGGACTGCTGAGGAATGGGCCTTGAGCTGTTTTATTTTCCAGCATCAGTCTCATTACATGGTTCTGACAATGGGAAAATGCCATCAGCTCACATCCCAGGCAGCAGACCAAGGACTTAATGTTACAACTGACTTTAAAAGTTATTTGACCAATCACATAAAGCAAAAGCATACTGACAGTAGTTCTATCCAAGCACTAGAAGCACGTACCTTCAGTTAAAACAATGCTTGTTTATTTCGAATACAGTATCTGCTTGTTAGCCTTAAAACACAATGCACAGAGCTCCATTATTAAGCTTAAAACTTCCTAATATTTCACTAGATATACTTTTCTGCAGCTCAGGGAGTTATGCTAGACAAGCATTAATACACATTGTTCTATTTGTCCTTACTTTTCTACTTTTTAAATAATTTTTCTGCTGACCTATCTCATGGCTACTGCTTAGCTCTAATCACAGTTCTGCTGTCTCTGAGGCCTGCCTTTTGTAGCTTTCCCAAAACCCTCTGATTTTATGGATTTCCACATGAGCAACCTCCCTAAACTGCTCTTGCTCATGTCCCTATGTGAGACTTACTGCAGACAAGGCCCATGGCCATGGCATTATTCTCAGGGAATATTTTCCACATGACTAGGTACCTGGGACTATATCTCTGGAAGATAAAGCTACCTCTTTGCATTGATAATGCAGATTAAAGCAATGATGCTGTGATCTCTAAAATAAGCAATACACAGGCTAATTCTCCTGAACTTGACTTAAAGTCTCTTGTGGTTCCTGCAAGCACAACCCCTCCTCCCCTGCACTCACCCTGCAGCATACATGGCTCAGCTCATCACCAGTCTGGTATTATTTCAGAGCCCCTTGTTGTTAATTCATGCAAACAATACAATAATAAAAATGGGATTTTTTCCCGTCCTCTAGCCACTGCAGCATCCAGGGCAGCCAGGGAGCAGTGCACTGCAGGCATGTGTGGAGTCTCTCTGAGAACCACCCCCCTGCACGACACCTCCAAGTCCATGTGTCCTGCCCCGGGCAGGAGAGGCTTGTCAAGCCTGTCAGGTCCTTCTCTCCTCAAAACCCCATCACCCACACAGAAAATGCCCTGGCCAAAATGTTCAACACACTAGTGCTCCGAGGCCAATCTGGGATTTTTCTGGCATAACAAATCCCCCTCAGAAGCCCTTTTCTGAAGCCTGTAAAGCCAATGCAGTTTTATGCTGATTTATCATGTTCATCTCAAGCCCAAAAAAGAACATAATTTCAAAAATGACTGTTATGTGACTGCATCCTCTGGTGAAGACTGCTTGCCCCATTTGGAAATGGCAGCCTCTGGAAAACACAAAGTCATCCCCAATTTCCCAGCTTCCAAAGGCTCTGAGTAAAAGCTCGCAGTGTGTGATGCAGAGCTGGGCCCCTCAGCTCATTCAAAATGCTAATTTCACTTCAAGATACCAATTTCACTTTAGGATACCAAAACTTTGAGAGTTAAAGCACATTCTTATAACATTGGAGTGATGACTGGTGAGAGTCTGTATCAAAGTCTTTCTCAAGCTTTTATCATGTTTTGACATTATCATTTTTCAAGTCAGAAGTGGCAGAACCACCAGGACGGCTGACCCAGCCCCCTCTCTCCTAACCAGCTGGTGCTGATACCATCACTGGTACAAAAGATACCACAGTCACATCATATCTTATCTTCCAGGGCAGGGTGTTTACAGACTCTTCACTTGCCTTACTGTATTAGCACATGCCAAGCTGCAAGACAGCTCCTGAAAGTGACTGTGCTTTCCATCACTTCATTTAGGTGTCAGCATTTAGAAACAGCATTTAGTTTCTGTGCTCTTTCTGGTCTTTTCTTTTTCTCCTTCCATTGACTCTTGTTGTTACATTGCCAGTGTATAAATCCAGTTCCCCTGGAAATTATTAGCCCCTCATTGCTAGGAAAAAGGAGAGTAGTCTCTGCTCTCTCCCTTGCTACCAGCACACATGACTGCAAATAGAATGAAGGGGCAGATTTATTATATGGAAATATGATATTTTTTACACATTAGCTTAATAAGAAAAAAACGTGCTTAAAGGAAATTTGTAGAGGTGCTTTCTTCCTTGCAATTTCACATATGTATTTATCTGTAAAGAAAGCATATAAGCAATTTTATATGAGTAATGTTCTAGATAATTTTCCTATGAGTCCTCAATATTGCCAAAGGATGTTTAAAATATTATTTTAAAATGAATAATCGGTGCCTGCTTCAACATATTCTTCTTCATATAGGCATAGCTTAGTAAACTTACTAGAACAAGGTCTCATTCTTCATACAATCAACACTATCTGGCCAAGATTTTTGGCATGAACTTTGAGGCACAGCATTGTAACATTATCACTCATTCCCATGGTTTTCATTCCTTGTTCCTGTCTGTCCCAGCATTCATAGTCAGGCAGCTGTGACTTGGTTTTTACATTAATTCATTGCTGGCTCAAACAAAAAAAGGGTGTGTTCTAATTAGGTTACAGATTTTAATAAACCGCAACATGTGCCTAAGTGTTGTCCTGAACCAGGATGTCATCTGCAGTCCAGCCCTAAACTTCCAACACACAGTGACTTTCTTTGAAGGTCTCTTAATCTAACTGTTTCTGAACTTTATTAGCATGTGAAATGCAAAAAGTAGGAAAAGTGTTGAATGAACTCTGACCGCTCGTATATGCAAAGTAGAAGGCTGTGTGTATCGCAATGGCTGATTGTTTCTTGAAAAAGTTTAAAAAAACCCAACCAACCAAAACACCCTGGCCAGATACAGACCAAGTTGAGAGATGAAAGACTGCACATATTAGAGGAGTTCTAGGTAGGCCACGTGTCTTAGTCCAACCTACTTTACACGACTGAACTTCCTGGAAGAAGAAAATTATACTATTGCTCTTTCCTATGTACTGTAGCATTTGGACTCATAGAGCTGCCCAGAGGTGACTTATTTCTCCTATTTGCCAGCAGTTGCTCCAGAGGGTGCTTGAGCAGAGAAAAGGGTCAGCATTATGTGCCTGTGAACAGGCTGGTAGCCTTTTACATAGTAAGCCTGTGCCATTGAATCCCAGACCAAAGTTTCTGCAGAAGGTAGATTTTTCACAATTAAATCCTGATGTGGAACAGAGCCTCTAAAAACGTTATGCTAGTCTGTACACAATCATGGAGCACAAAAATAAAGGTCTAGTTGTTTGTGGCTGATGACTCTGGTGAGCCATCAGTCACAACCAGGTGATCCAGAATTAAGGCAGACAGCCAATTTTTATGGTCTTCCATTTTGGATTCACACTATAGTTGTTATTTTAATCCTTTTGAAGGGTGGCAAAAAGAGGACTGGAGAGTTTGTTTCTTTCCCTTCCTTCTTAGGGATTTTTAGGGTTTTCATCACCATGAAATCTGAGTACCTATTTCCTTTTTGACTTTCAGAGGAAGAGAAGGACATGTGTATAATTCTGGTAGGAAGTTGGATGGAGTCAGCACAAGGAGCCCCTAGAGGAAGAGCTGATGGGAGACAAGGACTGAGAGTGGGTTCAGAGAAGAGCATTTGGTTGGAAGCTAGGGGCTAGCTGGAAGCCACAGGCAATGCTGTAATTAAAGCACATCCTGAGCAGCAGCGGTGGATCGTGCTTATGGCCACAAATGAAGGTCCTGTCAGCATGGAAGAGATGGCACCAACCACTTGTGTTAGGTGACCTGTGAGCCTTTTTACTCACTAGTCTCTGCATGAAGGGGGTAGTTTTTCTTGGAATGACTCACAACCCACAACTGCCAGCTAATTGTGCCTTCAGTTCTGGGCCAGGAGGAGGAGTTGGGGGGGCAGTCCCCAGGAGTGTGGGAGGGAAGGTGCTGCTAGGTCATCAGACACAGGCCTTTGGTAGGCTGCTGCCTTTTATCTTCCCTTTATGCTCACTGAGCTTAATTTACCAGGTTTTTGTCTCCTCTGCTGTTCTAATCATTCATTACTTCATTCTTCTGTCAATTGGAAACCTTAAATAGCAAGGGTACAGGCATTCATTATCAGTTAGTATTTATCTCTTCTTGACTGTGATGCATTTTAGATTAAATTTCCTTTCTGGTCTTTTCCTTCTCGCACACTCACAGACAACAAACATATCACTCCTCAGAGAGAAGGAGTTTAAAGGGTTTTCTTTAAAAATAAGAGGAGAGGTGAATTTTTCTCTGCTTTCTGGAAAGATCAGCATTGCCAGGAAGATGCAGTTTGCTTGTCCTCCTGGTGTGGTAGGGATGAGCATCGCCACTGTGCCTGCAACATTCCAGCAGAAGTACCCCAAGGCTGAGAGCTTCCCAGGCTCCTTTCAGGGTTACCAGCAGGTTACTGCTGCTCTGCTCCACCCAGGGCCCAGTGAGCCCCAGCACACCCAGAGGGACACTAGACAAGTACAGTGGCTGGCCAGAGAGAGGAGTCTGGACAGTGTGAATGAGAGGACGACTTCACCTCCTTTTTGCTCCTTCTTGGGAGCAGGGAAGAAGAATGGGCTGTGATTAAGATGAAGATGAGTAAAAACATTTCTGGGTTTAGCAGGACTGTATTGTGCTGGTGTTTCTCATGGACCAGGGCTGATCAGAACACATTGCTTGTCTTTCTCTTAAGCACAAGTCAGTTGAGCATGTTAACTTGAGACTGAGGCATTTGAAGTCAGCATTAATTAGAGCACAGCATCATATCCCCTGGACTGCATGGAAGCTGATGTGACAACAGACTTAGGTCTTATCTCTTGGCGCTAACCCTCTTTGGTGCTATTATATTATGGTACACAATAACATTGTACCCATAGCAACAACAGCATAACCCCCACAAAGCACAACCAAGAATAATTTTTTAAACATTTCTAACTTGCTTTCAGTCTGGTTCCTAAGGAAACAAAGCTTTTGTGAACTGATATCTATATACCCATCCATCAGTTTTCCTCATCATCCCTGCTGCTATTTGCAACACCCTTTGACCTTTTTAACCAATTTCAAACAAATGTAGTGAGAGATATTTCAAAACTGCCCACATTTAGTGTAAAACTCTTAAGGAGATGGAGAAGTGGCCACATTAATGCTTCTAGTAATGGAAAGACAATCATCACCTCCTTTTGTTTGCTCTGCAGGGATTTAGGAGAAGCAGTTGGCCAATTAGCAGTAATGTAGATGGCTGCCTACACAGCAATTTCTGCATGGCTTCTTAGAAAGCCACAAAACACTGATTTTTGCTCAGTTGCTGGGAGAAATAAAGGTAGAAGACCTGCAAAGGGGCTAGACTTAGTGGAAAATTGGCCTGAGAAAGCTGTTAATGATAGAAAGACGTGGACGTGAAGAGGACACAAAATGAGCTGGTCATGCTGTTTTTGGATGTGGAGTTGAATATAGAAAAATATGATGCAAGTTTATAGGGAAGATACACCAGAGACACAAAAAAATAAACCCCTAGAACAGATCATCCCTCTCCTCCACCTGCCTAGGTTCATTCCCTTGCAGAACTCAACAAAAATCCTCCTATTTGTGTACCATGACATCATCACAACTACTGGTAGGAACTACAGTTGTTGGAAAAAAACCCCAAACTGTCAGGATTTGACTGCATATTTAATTTTCCATCTTGTATGTGCTTTGGAAGCTCTTGAAAAACATCAGTCTTAAATATTTTATGTTGGCTGGTGTTCAAAACCCAGAAGCAGTTTAGACCCTTTGGGTTTTTTTGCCTTTTCTTCCCCCACTCTCTCAGACTCATGTAGTGAAAATGAACTATCTGTCAAATGAGTATATGCTACTTACATTGCTATGAAAGTTCTGTAGATTTCTCAAGATGATTGTTAATAATTACATGAACATATAAATATATAAATATTAATATATGTATATAAATATTAGAGATAGGTAGGGTATTGGTTGAGGTTTTTTTCAAGAGCACCCCTCCACATGGCTCTGAATGGTTTCAGGAGGAGAGAACTGGTTTGCACACATTTTCCATCCATGAGTGAGGTTTGGTCTGACAGGAGACAACTTGAAGCAAAGAGTGAAACACCAAGTGTGTCAGCACTGGCCTCCTCAAGGGTACAGTCTCTGCATCAAGAACAGCAAAGGCTGATGAGTTTTGTCTCCAGAAAACCCCAGCCACAGCCTCTGAGTATTTATGGAGATAAAACATGAACGGTAAAAGAAGTAGGAAACAAGCACACAACACCCCTACCTATTTCTGGAAGCCTTTGCTTCTTCTCATGGGAGGAGGGGACTTTGTGCTATTCCAGAGGGTTTCAAAAACAAAGGAGTGTAATTGTGCCTCCTGTGCTTTCATTTTATAGGTGTGCATATATCTAGGTGGAACAGTTCCTGGAGATAGGCAGCCTTTTAATGTTGCATTAAGAAAATCTAATGCTTTATGCACAGGACACAAGCAGCCTGAAGGGTATTTTGTTATCAGATCCCTCTGCAAACATTGAATAACCAGCTGTCACAATGAGCTACAGGGGAATACAATCAACCTATGTGATTGGGATTTTTCCAAGCCTCAAGTAGATGGTGCTGCAAAGTGTTATCTAAGGTCCAGACTACCTAGAAATAAAGTCCTCCAAGATTTGTGTGCAATTTGTGATCACACAGTGGATTTCTGAGAAGGGGTTTTGCCATGTTTGGGAAGGAAAGATCCTTCCCAAGTGTATAATTTACCCTCATAACTGACAAAAAAATCAAGGCAATATATGATTGGACAGAAATAGATTCAACTCAGAAATGGTGTGAGGAGAAACTGATATTTAGCAGTGTTAACCTTGTAGGATTGGGAACAGATCCTTGCTTTGTCCAAGCAATATGCTGTAAAGCCCACAAGATGGATAAAAAAAGCCCCTGACTTCAATGAAAAACTAATCAAAACATTTCTTACCTAGCTTGGAATTTTGTTTCTGTTGTTCTGGTATGCACATGTTGGTTCAGTAGCATCATTATTTTTGGTCACTTATTATTATTCCTAAACCACAAGAGGGTAGAACAATTAAAAAATAATAATCTGTGGATTCACAGTGAATTTCTTCATGGTGACAGAAAAATGTGTAGGTCTGTTTTTCTGTGTACCAGGCACGTTTCTAATTCTCTCACCCTGTAAAATTGCATAAAGTGTCCAAAGCCATTTTACTTCTCATAATTCTTGAAACAGCTTGAAAGGAAGGTCTAAGTCTCCCTTGCCTACTGAAGTTCCCCTGACTTCATTATTGCTGCCCTTAGTGCTGACTTGCATTATTGCTGCCCTTCCTTTGGCTTGAGAATCCTTAATTCACACTCTGTCTTCAGCACAAGGAAATGCACAAATACCTTCAATGCAAAAGGGCAGAGTGTAAGTGTATGAAATATGTGCATGTGAGCATGCAACTCTGCCTACCTTTGCTGAAGGTACTGATTTAATGCACTCTTTATGGTTATTCTGCAATAGCTGAATGGGCCATAAAACCAGTCCCACCTGCTATGAAGCCATCACAATTGTCTTGCTGTCCAATACACACTATCTAAAATTAACCAGAAAATAAACAGCATCATGCACAGAGAGAGACTCCTTGACTAGCCAACTTCCTCTGCAATCAAAATATTTCCCTAGTTTTGTTCCTTTACACTCTGTTCCTTCTTCCTCTTCTGCATGTTTTGCTGTCTCTTCTGAAATGTCACGACAGCAGACAGCCCACAAAAAATCAGTGCGTTCTCTTCAAGCACTCAGAAAACTTCTCTTGCCACAATAATTAGTTTGAATTAGATGACTAATCATAGGGAGTTCTGCCTAGAGCAGGAACACTGTGAAAGGGCTGTATAGAAATGCAAGTGTAAGTGAAATGTGACTCACAGTCACACTCGGACTTTTTCTGCAAATGTGCCAACTCAATGCCTTTTTTATACATTAGTGATGGTGAACTTAGCTGCTCAAGTACAAGAATAATCTAGCCTAAAGCCACATACATATGCTTTGTAAGGTTATTCAGCACCATGACTTGGTTTATTTACCTGTTGTCTGCTTCCTTTGCTCTGAATAGACACCAACGTTTGGAGAGTACAGCAATGATATCCTAAAACTTACAGTGGACCCGAGGTCTTGGGCCATGGAAAGAAGAACTGGGATTCAGGAGTTCTGCTCTGTTGTGGCACAAGCTCACTCTGTTGTGGTTGCTCACTCACATGGCTAAGTTAAACAGCAACAGGAAACTCTCCACTGCAGTTGGTTGGTGGGGCTTGAGCTTGACTTTATTGACTTGAGTCATGATCAGCACAGTTTTGCCTTCCAAACTATTTCTGGGCACATGTAGGATAGGCCAACTACCACTCACCATGGGTAATTTCCTTCCAGCATCCTATTTTTGGGAGCAGGAGAATTTAAGATCAGGAACATGGTTGGCTTCAGTCCAGACAGTGGTCCTGGGAATTACATTACTAATATAGCTGTAGCCCCTGCCCCCTGAATCAGTGAGTATAAAGAGTAAAAATGTGATTGGGCACTGGAACAGGCTCCTCAGGGAAGTGGTCACAGCACCAGCCTGACAGAGTTCAAGGAACATTTGGACAATGCTCTCATGTGGGACTCTTGGGGACGGTTCTGTGCAGGGCCAGGAGTTGGACTTAATGATCCTTGTGGGTCCTTTCCAATGCAGCTGATTCTGTGGTGAGATTTATGTTTCTTACCTAGCTTACAGTGAATTCAGGACTTGATCTATTCAAGTGTTCTGAAATTTTCTATCGGGAATTAAATAGCAAAAATTTGTCCTCAAATCTACTTCATATACATGTGTTATAGAATATAGTACCTGTTCCTAAGTGAAAGCCTTAAAGGGAATGACACATGATGCTGTTTAAGTAAGGTTTCTATGAATACTTATTTCCTGATAAAAATCCAGCCATTTCCAAGCAGGCATGCTCAGTTACTTGCTTATCTTACATTTGAGTGAGTTCTTATTTTTTTTTCTGTTTTTCTACCATGCAAGAACTGTGTGTAACAAAGCCTGCAGGTGATTTATAAACTCAAAGGAAAACATACTAAGTTACACATATCAGCAGTTTCCAGCTCTCAGCAAAGCAAAAAGTAGGGTTTTTGGAAGCAGTGAATAGTAACTGAATTCTGCAGAGTGCTGTTATCTACAGAGATGGGAAGTGGAGAGGAAGGATGTTCTTGGATCATGTTATGCTGCACCCAGGAAATTGCAGATAATAGTAGTAGCTCCTGATACTTGTAAATGCTCTGCAGTCCTAAGATAGGGCTAGGACAAAGCAGAGGGAGCATGGGGAAAACCACTGAATGGAGCAACCAGATATTACAGGGGTGGGTACTAAAAAAATTCCCATTTAAAATTATGCCAGAAAGCTCCCTAGTCTCCTGTCAGCATATTTTTTTATACAGCTGGGATCACTGTAGTAATTTATATTTTGTCTTTGTTTATCACAGCATCTGTCATTCCCCCTTTCTGCATGTGTTGTGCAGTTACTCTTGTCAAACTATCAGGGAAGACTATGAGTGAGGTGGAGCTCATTGCAGGTGCTGAAAGGCTTAGTGCTCACATACCTTTGTACTTCAAAATAATTCAGTTAAAAGCTGGAGTATGGACACAGACTTCATTCTTGGAGAGAGGCAAAGGGAACATACATAATTTGTCTGATTTATTCAGATTAATGTTAGGCTTTGCTCCTTTTCCTCCTTCCTTCAATTCGGTTTTATGTGCAAACCAGCCTGGATAGGAAGGTAGAACACTGAAAGATGAGCAAAGAAATTACATAAGCCAGGTGGGTGGGAAATGATCTGACCCTTTCCTCCTCCTTCTTCTAGCTCACCGGCTTCAGGGGACAGCCTGGAGAAACTTAAGAAATCAGGACAAACTCTGGACAAGACATTCCTCATCCTCAGGTGGTTTGGGGGACCCTAGTGCAAAAACAGCTGGGAGTCGTCTACAAGAGTCTTTGCTCTCACAAATTGCCACATGGCATCTGTTTTGCATCCTCTCTCCACCTCACTCTGAGCAGCTGTTTCTTTACAGGGAAACCACAAAACGGATGCTGCAGAAGCACCTTCTTTTAAATGCTTTGTGAAATGCTTTTGTCCAAGGCTGAAAGATAAATGGACACAGAGCTGAGAGGAGACATTGCTCTAAATTGCCACCAGCCATTGGGAACATGCCAGTGGTTCCTCTTGTAACCTCTGCCTCCCACAGAAAATCGAGGGCCAAACCAGGACCTGCCATAACACAACTACTGCACAATACCTTGACTACATCACTCTGTTCCTTGCCCTGGAAATAACCATGCTTCAAAGTGCAGTGTCTGGCTCTACTTTTCATTGAGGCTGTACTTGGAAGCACTGCTATTAATGCAGCAGGGCCTTGGAGCTCTATCTTCCATCCTCTGGAAGATGAAGAACCTGCATCTTCATGCTGTCAGGCTGGTTTTAGTCTGGTGGAGCTCATCAGTGCTTAGTGAAATTGCACCAGGGTAAAACTGGCATAATGGTGCAGAGAATCAGGCCTGCAGGCTGCAATTTGTTCTGACATAATAGGATAAAACTATTTGTCTTCTATGTACTCTCAAGTGATAGAGCTGATGAAATGTGTCAGAATAAAGCCCTGGAAAGTGAAGTCCTTTTTCTGTCCATTAATCAGGCACAGAATGGATGGGAAAGCAAAAGGTTCACCAGCCAGGCTACGTGCTGTTCTCCCAATATGCCTACATTGAGACCTGGGTGTGCCCTCTCCCATGTGACAGGGTAGATTTTGTTTCCTTGTCCATTTATTTCCTGGTATCTCCGTGGATATCCCCAGGGGGGACACCAATCAATGTCAGTTGTGATGCTGCCTTATTGTGTGCCTAGAAGTGGATGGGCAGCTCTCACCCCTCATAACAATTGGATAACCTACTTCCACTCCTTACTGACCTACTTATTGGCACACTGGTGACCTAGATATGGTCCCGCTGAGGCTCCAGGTCCTTCCACCATGAATGAGCTGGGATGTTACGTGTGTGCACATGTCACCAGCATGAATTTGGTGCCACAGAACCCCCACTCAGAGAGAAAAATCACATAAAGAAGAAGTAATCAAATGAAGGAAAACATTATCTTGGCCTCTTCTTACATTTTTAGACAGGAATCATTTGCAGCAAGAGAAAGAACTACGATGTAAAGAGTAGTGATGGATTAGCAAATGGTAGAGAGAAGTCAACAGAATGTGAGAAAGAGAAATTGTTATGATTCTGCAGTTTGGTAATCCTTCACTGATACAGAGTCTACCAAGTATTATCACATTAAGTCTGAAGACCATTTGTTGTTCACAGCTCGAGTTTTTGACACCAGTAAATTATGAGGAAAAGCCTAAACGGTGCAGTTTCACACCAGGTGTACTGCTATTATAGCCCAGTTTTCTATTATCTGAAGCAATTATCTTCCTCTGTTATATATTGAATTGATAAAAATTCTGCAGTTACTGGCATTTCTATTTTTGGGTGTCATGCATCCTAAGGAAGTGGAAATTAATGCCCATCCATCAGTCTGGATTACCAGGACAGTCTGGTTGTTGCTACAGGATTTGCAAGAAATCAGACCCATTCCCAAACACTGACCTTGCAGTATTTGATGTGAGAATAATGATCAATACTATACTCATTATATCTATATCAGGAGCAGATCTACATCAGGGTTCACAGTGCCAGAACTGCACATGCAAATTGGGGTCTCCAAACCTCCTAAAGTCTCATGGCAGGAATAAAAATAGAGTTTCTAAGCTTTATGCATACTCATTTTTGGACACTGAGATGTCCACCCTCACCTTTCTGCATTCCAGGTCCGTGTTGTAAAGGAGCAGTTTTTGTAGCTCATGGTATGCTAAAGCTCACTGGTACTGCTAAAGCATCCTATCTGGTAGCCCAGATACCTGTATCAGTGCTCTCTGGAGAAATCCTTCATACTCAGCTAGCAAGGGGTTTTGGTGAGACAATTTCACTACTCATCCAGCAGACTTCTCACTTCGCACTTGCTACATGCAGTCTTTTTACTGCTCATCTCTCTTGATTTTGGAACACATTTTAAATCCATCTTCTCAGTAACATAATTTAAAACAGGAGCTGGAAGCCAGTAAACATCAAGCTGAACAGAATGACCTCAGGTCTTTCTGGCATTGTCTGTTCTCATATGTGTCACTGGTGTGATGTTCATACATTGTCCTCTGCATTGGCTGTTTATATCTCTCAAACGAACTCAGGAGATCCCCTTGAGTTGGCGGCCTTGGAATGTACATAGTTATCTGTGGCCCTCACCATCCTTTTGGGGTGAATGTGGCAGAATGCAAATGTGAACACTGCCTTTTGTGTCTTCATAAGGCCCTAGAGCCAAATCCAAAGCCAAATCCAATCTCTTTCCCCAAACAGTAACATTTGCTTTTGGCAAAATTCTCCTTGACTGACTTGCTTTTCCTGACAAGTACAGCTGTATTATTTTGAAGAAGTTTTAGAAATGACCAGGTTGTTAGAGCTTCTCAGTACTGCAGCACTGTAATAGTGAATTGAAGAGGGAGAGATTGGAGAGAGATGTTTGTTTTCCTGCTTCACTATAAACCATCACCCTGAACACACCTTGAAGTATTTTTTTCCAATTTTACACTACTCCACTCTATTTTCTTTACTTATTTTCTATATACAGTGATTCATTCACAGAATTTGAATGTGTAGTCAGGGAGAAATGGGTTTTGCAAAAGCCATTTTTCCAAAGGCACTGGCATGTCCCTGTAATTTGATGTATGACTTTGTGAAAGCTGTCACAGAGGTATCCCACATGCTCCAGCACTGATGGATCAGCATACTGGCATGATGACACAAATACAGTCTCTCACCACTGGCAGTGCCTTTTGACTCTGCATTTTAAACCTGGACTACTGCAAGCTCTGATTTTCCATTAGCCTCTCACATAGCTTCTGTCTGTGGTAGAACAGAGTTAGTGGTATGAGTCATACACCAAAAGTCCAAAGTTTTGCAAAGCTCACAAAATGAATAATGGGGAGACTCTGTATCACAAAGTGACACGCTTTATGATTACATGCAAGGGAAGGACTTCTGCTCCTATATCACTCCACAGTAAGGACATAAAATTTTCTTTAATACTTTTGTCCTAGAAACAGAAAGCTGTTGTGACAAGCGGTCAGCCTATGGTGAAAGGGAAGACCAGTAAGGTTGAGTCTGCAAGATGGAAAGCTCACCAGTATGATCTTGTCACCATGTGTCACTCTGCTATAGTTACTCAGACACCTATTGTGAGCTGCAGTTGTATCCTTTGGCAGCAAGTTGGCCTTCTTTTTAACCAAGGTGAAGCACAGCCCAGAGAAATCCCTCCTGAAATCGCACTATTGCAGTGACATTCCCTGTGACCTGGCAGGCTGGGGCACTTGCAAAGAAATTAATGTTCATGGAGACAGCAGTCTCTTCTGAAGCACTTGGGGTGACTGTCCAATCCAATAGCAGCAGTGGATTGGGCATTATCAGCTCCTGCCCCT
Source organism: Agelaius tricolor (assembly GCF_023055355.1). Taxonomy (NCBI): domain Eukaryota; kingdom Metazoa; phylum Chordata; class Aves; order Passeriformes; family Icteridae; genus Agelaius; species Agelaius tricolor. The sequence continues at coordinate 55,313,836 of NW_027269261.1, forward strand.
GGTACCACTGCCTGGCAAGGGGTATATTTTTAAATCAGAAGCAGGACAGAGTACTGTCACAGCATCTGGTTGCAGAGATCAGACTGCTCTCAGAAAAAAAAAAAGAAACCCCTGTTGCCAATGAGTCAGTAGGCTGCTAACTCCAAGTTGCACACAAGGCTTCTCAATATCAAATGCCATTGCGAGTTTCCAGCAGCACTGGCACAATAGTAAGAGATTCCCTTAGTCTCAGACAGGGAATCACCTCATCAAACCAGACACAATTTCTCTGCTCTTTTCCCAACACACATGTCTCCCTTTTCTTTGTCCATTTAGTTCAAACAATGCAGCAGGTGGGGGCAGCTTAAGCAAAATGAAAAACAACGCTCAAGTTGCTAAATAAAGCCACAGCATGGACACATAAATAAATTTGCTTTCCCAAAATACATTTGCAACAAAATAAAAAAGAAATAAAAATCTGCTGGAATTTTTTACCAGGGGTAAACAGATATAAGTATGGAGTAAACCTATCCCTATTCAATGTCTGCTGTGTGCCAGGGCCTCAGCAGTTACACCCTGAGCCTGGCTGGCCTTACATCCAGACCACAGCTGGCTCCCAAAGAAGTGCGCACGCTTGGCAGGTCTTGCAGCACTGCCTGCACTGTTTCTATATCAGCACCTCTTCCCCTTCACTTAGGTTCAGCAGCTGGACATCACTGTTACAGAGCCTGACCCCTGAAAATCCTGCAGGATTGGCAATCCTCCCATGCCTGCTGCAGGAATCGGTGGCATTACAAGGGATGGCACCAGGCAGCTGCCAGCAAAAGCCAACGTAATGTCACAACTCTGCAAGCCACATAAAGGTCACCTATTATGGGGAAACAGAGTAATCCCAAAACAGTGTTTGATAAATGCACTGCCTTGAAAGTGAAAAATACTGCAATACACCTGGCATTTGTAACACTGTTGAGCAGCCAGTTTATGAGTGGCACAGTTGCGACACAAGTGTACAGATCTGTACAGCTTCTGGGAAAGGAAGGGCAATGCTGTTCTGTGGAGTAATGATTATAATAGCATGAAAAATAAAATATGAAAAGAAAAGGTGTTTTGTAATGTTACCAAGGAGAGTTTAGTGCTAAGACAGTGCTGTGGGCTGACACAGAGGTCATTGTTCATTGCATGTGCATTTTCAGAAGAGGATGATCTTTGTGTCTCCTTTGCTACATGCATTTGGCCTTTGTTCTTGTTCAAAAGCAGACAGATCACAGCATCACAGCTGGAAGGAACCTTCCATCTAGTTCCATTCCCCCAGCCATGGGCAGGAACACTTTTCACTAGACCTGATCGCTCAAAGCCTCACTGAAACTGGCCTGAAACACTTCCAGGGAGGGAAGCAAAAGTTTCTAACTGTCTCAGGTGATAATGGCTGTCAAATCCTCCTGCTAATGGGTTAATACTGAACACCTAAAGGAGTTGTCACTGGCTGAGAACACTTGGACATAGTACTGGAAATTTGACAGAGTCCTCATTCCTTTCTTTTGTGTCTGAAGCCAGTGGTGGGATCATTGAAAATGCTTTCTGGTCCTACTGTCCTGGGGCAAACAGGTTCAAAGTTTTTTATTTTCTTCTTGTGTTATGTCATTTTTCTGTTAGGTGCAGAATTAGGTATTGGAGTCACTGTCTGGCATCACTACTGGAACTGCTTTAAATTCAGCACAGGACTGGGGTGACAATGTATTTGACCTAAGAGAAACTCAGAAGGTATTTTTGATTGTCCTGTCTCCTTCATGCTGTGACAATTCTGCTCAGTACTAACAGCAGAAGGATGAAACAGAGATAATGTTACCTGTTTCAACTGAGATGGGCTTACACTCTGAGCTTAAAATTAATTTTTGGTCCATTCTGCCTACATACCTCATTACAGTGTGGTGCCAGAGCAATGTGATGGGTGTTCAAATACCATGGTAATGCCTGTGCAAAACACAGCTAAAGGCAGGAAAGGGAAGGAGATGGGTCAACAGGATACTCATGAGAGCTGAAAAATATATGTGTGTAAAGTAAATCTTAACTGGCCATGGAGAAGAGAAGGTTTTGGAGTTACCTAATTGTGGCCTTCCAATACCTGAAGGGAGTCTATAAGAAAGGTGGATAGAGACTTTTTACAAAGGCATGCAGTGATAGGACAAGGGGGAATGGCTTCAAACTGGAAAAGAATAAGTTTAGATTAGATTTTAGAAAGGAATTCTTCTAATTCTTCTCTGTGAGAATGGTGAGGCACTGGAACAGGTTGCCTGGAGAAGCTGTGGATGTCCCATCCCTGGAAGTGTTTCAGACCAGATTGGATGGGGCTCTGAGCAACCTAGTCTAGTGAAAGCTGTCCTTGCTCATGGCAGAGGGTTTGGAAGTAGATGATCTTTAAGATACTCCTAACCCAGATCATTCTATGATTCCATTATAAACGCTGATTCAAAGAATGCAAAGATCCACATGTGAAGATCCAATAGCAAGGTGTTTCAGAGTGCTCCAAGTTATAAATGAAACTATTCACAAAGTTTCACTAAGTTCAATGTGAGCAGTCTTTAGAATGAATCCTCACCACATAAATCCTAGGGTGAATAGAAATTATTAATATTCATTTTCATAATTGTATTAATTAAAAATGTAACTAATTATTTTGTTTGAATTATTATATGTAAACTGTTGGTGAAAGGGAATGACAAATATCAGGACTTTTCTCCACATTCTTTCCTTGCTATTTCAGGCTCAATTTGTCATGAGAAAATTCCTGATAATTAAGAAGTTTCAAGAAGTTTGGTTCATGAACATCATTCCCAAATGGAGGGTAGAGCCAATACCAGAGAGTTCGCACCGTCAGTCCCACAACACCAACCCTGAATAGCCAGGGAGCACAACTCTTAATAAGAGATGGCACGCCTGCAGCATTCCTACAGGTTACTTAGTAACTACCTGTGAATAATGAAGGTATCCAGAGAGAATAAAGGTCACTTTGCAAATGCAATTAACAAAGGCTGAAATTTCTCATGAACATATTTGGGAGTGACAGCTTGGAGAAGGGAAGCTTGCAGCAAGCAACAAAATTTGTGTTAATTAGATAGTGCACAGGCTTTGCAAATGAACTGAAATGAAACACAATGAGATGGTTAATGGTAGATGAGTGGGATGTTTAAACAAAGACTTGATGTAGGGGACTTTTGAAGTGCAGTCCTAAAACACACAAAACACTGAGGAATTTTTTTAGATCTATGAAACAGCAGTTGATTATGTATAGATGAAAAGTAATGAACCAATATGCTCAGAAGTGTCTTCTTTTCTAGATATGCCTCTGTAACTTCCATTAGCACCCACAGACTCTTAAATACACAAACACATTAGTCATGCATCAGATCACACTGTACATTTTGTTAAGCATCCAAAGGCTGAAATGACTCATACAATCAAAATTTCTTTTCCCATGTGAATCAAGGCTTCACATATCCCCACTGAAAAAGAAGGATGTTGTCTTTTAAGTAGTATTTTTACACCACCTCGCTTCTTTAGGACCCTGCCTGCAGAGCAGGGACATCAATTACAAAACTGCATTAAAGAACACATCAGAACATTAGACAACACTTGTCAGTGAAAGAAGTGAAGTCTTGCTCAGCATTGTCCATCCCACACGTAGCCAATTTGCTCCACTAAAGATGAGTGCCTGATGTTATCAAACAGGGATGGCCCTGTTTTGCAATCAGATCACAAAGCATTAATGAAATTATATCAAAGACTGGAATTCAAACTCTCCTCATTCTTTTGCAAAGAGTGTGTTTTATTCAATATTTTTCCTTTAAAACCTTCCTTTGGTCTTCAGGTTGGGAATGAGTCGTGTCATGACTCCCAAGGAATTAAGCAAATCGACACATTCTATGGTGATTCACTGACAGTGGTTTTGCCATCCTCTGCATGTGTTGTAACTCCAAGCGCTGACAATTGTCAGAGGATTTGTGTTTGGCTTTTGTAATTCCTAATTCTTGTTCCTTTTTCCCCCAAGTTTCTCAATCTGTTGAAAAGCTTCACCATCTGCACACCATGAAAGAGTTGCAGAATCTGGCAGCCTTCAAGTGTCACTGTGTTTTCAAAAAAGGCAGCTGGCCTCCCTGTGTGCATACGTCACATTCTGTGAGGGGTTTCGGCTTTCCTGGGTAAACATGGCCTGCTAATGATGCATGGAACCCTTTCCTTCTGCTGGAAAGGTGGCTGCAGGCATCTTCTGGGAACACTTAGAGAAGGTTCATGTGGGGCTTGGTAAAGCACAGCTGTGCTGGGGCCACTGGAGGCAGACCAGCAGTAGGACTGCAAAAATAGTTGTGGGCTGGGTAAAGGAGATCCCTGCAGTGCTCCTGCATTGGAAAACTGAGCTCTGGGGAGCTCAAGGGGTTTTACCTACATGGAGAGAACTTGCTCTGTGGCTGCACTCAGTCTTTCTGTGTCTGGGGGAGACAGCAGATATATTTTCACAGCTGAAAACCCTTTGGACCTGCCTTCATGCCTATGTGCTTGCAGCCATCCCTCTCCTATGACATGTAATAAAAGCCACGGAGCCAGCCTGTCAGGCACAGGGGCTTTGTTTTCACTGATGGAAGAGATGGTTCTCTGCACTAAGCACAACACAAACAGTGTTCTTGAAACCTATCTGCTTGTACAAGAGCCATACGAAGCAACCAAAGGGTTCATTCTCATGAGCTCTCCTTGGAGCTGACCCACAGACCCACAAATGAAGGCACAGAGAAAAGTTGTTTCTGATGAGAGAGGAAGGCCAACTAAAATTCCAAATGCTTTAAATGTGGTGATTGGTATAAAAGTGGAGGCACAGGAGCATGTCAGAAGATGGTAAAAAAGGCTGGAAAGAGAAGTGTGTTGAAGAAGACAGAGAGGAAGGAACACAAGAAGGGGAAAGGTCTTGGTTTTGCTAAGGCAGAAAGGAGACCACTGCCTTTCTCCCTGCTTGGCCTGTCCCTGGCTTTCCAGTGTGGAAAGTAAGAGTTACAGCAGCCGAGGAACATACAAGGAAGCAGACAGAAGCACTGATTAAATGGAAGAAAATACAGATTTTTCCAAGAAAATGAGTATTACTACCCAGGCTGCCACCCCTGCTCCAGCTAGGCATTTCTGCTAGCTGTTTAACCTAGGCGTAGCTGCTTTGGCTTCAGCAGCTAAATGTTTCTGTGTTTCAATTTTAATGCCAAAAGTAGAGGTTTTCTATCTGAAACACCCTACCTGACAGAGGTCTCAGTATTTCCTTCTGTTCTGCCTGAATTATAATAGATCTCCTCATCTGGTCTTCTGAGTCCTGCTACAGTCAAATTGGATGGTCTGCTATTTCAATCCATTTTTGGATTGAACCTTGCCTGAAAGCAGTTTCTAACCAGTGTGCCAGGGACCTACATTCCTCAGTCTCTGCCTGACTGCAGCACTTTCTTTCACTGCTCACATTACAGCTTGCCCAGTTTGAATATTCACACTGACTTCTACTTCCCCAAGTGTGAAGGTCTCCAGGCTGTGTGAAGATAAAATGAATTTTCTCTTTGTGTTTGAGAAAAGATACAAGAAACTTGTATCTTTTCCATTGGGAACAGCTGAGTTACTCCCCTCTCAGTTCTTCACCTCCCATTTTTCACACGGGCAGCAAGGGGACAATAAAAGTTCTCTATACAGATCCATAGCCTCTGCTTCATGAAACATCTTTGCTCATTCTCAAATGCCCCATAAATGTTTGTGTGCTCTGCAACTGTTAAATATTGTGACACCTCAGAGAGCTGATGATGGGTGAAAGATTTGGCTTCACATTCCCTCTCAGTCTTCCTTCACCAGATGCTTCAAAGGTAACCTCAACTCTTTATTGTGGTTAAACATTTCAGTTTCTTAATGTGTGAAGAACTGGTCAAAATACATCCACACAGCATGAAGCTAAGTCAGTTCTGACCACGCAGCTCAAAGAGAGCAGGAACAGCAGCAGGAGTTCAACGCACAGCGCAGCCTGGGCTCAGCCATCCTGCAGGGAAGCACCTTTGGCACTCTGCTCACACAGGAAGCTCCGTGTGGGGTTTGTGCGATCAGGCAGAGACAGAGCCTGAGGCCAGCCTAGTCAGGACTCCTTTATCTACTTCTTGTCTTGGCCTCAGCATTAAGCCGCCCCTCCACGGCCAGCCACACGGGCTGGCTCCAGCAGCAGGCGGCCAAGGCTCTGAAGGCCCCGGTGCCCAGGTCTACAAGCCGATCTCTTGGCTAGCTGCTAATCCCCGGCCCAGCTTTGGAGCAGGGACACGGGCGGGTGTTTGCTTTCCGCTGGGCGGCCTGGATGGGCTCGGCCGCAGAGGAATCCTGAGGAATGGAGAACATTTCTGCAATAAAACAGCTAATGGCAATTGCAGGAGAATATGTCACTTCCCATGGAAGTAAAGACAGAATGGGCTATAAAACACAGATTAAAAATGGCGGTTTTCTGTTTATTTCTTCAATTTTTCCCCCTCCATGTGGCTGTGTGACAGGCTTCCTCAAGTGACGGGGGAAAGGGATGATGTCACTAGAGCATGAAAGCCTTCAAACCGCCTCAGAAGCACAAAAGCTGTTCAAAACCCCTCTGTTCTCCCTCGGCTCCCCAGATTGTATCTTTCCCTTTGAATTATTTGGAATAGTTCGGAGCGGGACAGCGCCGGCCTGTGAGGGCGGACAGGACCCAGCGCCCCGCGGCTGGCCAGGGGCGCCCTCCCGTGGCGGCCGCGGGGAACAACAGGCGCCCGCCGCCGCCGGGATCGCTCCCGCAGGAGCCGGGACACCCCGGCACCGCCGGGACCCGGGACAGCGACCCGCGGCAGCGGCGCTGGGCAACAGCGGACACCCTGACAAAAAAACCCAACAACAACAATAACAAAAAAACCCCCACAAAACAAACAAACAAAAAACAAACAAAAAAAACCCCGAAAAAACAAAACGAAAACAAAAAAAAAACCCCTCACAACAAAACAAAAAAAACCCCACCCCAAACAAACAAAAAACCCAACAACCCCCCCCCCCCCAAAAAAAAAAACAACCTGAACAAACCAGGCCCCAAAAAAGTTATCCAGGAAAAAGTAAAGGGAAAGCAAACAAATCTAAAGTCACTTTGATTAGCAAAGTATGAAAAGATTTAACAGTGCCAGTTGACTGGAAAAAGAAAAAGTAAAAAGGGAAAAAAAGGAGGAAAAAAGTGGTAGATTTACATCAGCTAGAAGGAAAATATACTTGGGCAAACAGCCCTTGCTTTGGAGCAAGAGCTCTTTTGAGGGGTGTTTTTATTCAAGTCTCCCAATGAATGCAATCAGTTACTTTTTCTTGTTTAAACTTTGACTGAATGCATAATTTCATTTAGCTACTAATTGGCTCCCTTTACGTCTATTCAGAGACCCGGGGAATGCTGCCAAAGATCCCTCCTGTCTGGAGTCCACAGTGGCAACAAGCCAGCTCCCAGGCTCTGCTTCAGCTGCTTTAACTTTCGGCAAATCCATCGGGACACGCTGTCTGCTCCTGGCCCTGCAGGGTGCCTGCCACCACGGCCCATGGGTCTCTGCAGGAAGGATGGCAAGTGCTGGAGCTCAGAAAGGAAGGGAAACTCCACCATCCTGCCCCTGACTGGGGTGGGCATGAAGTGCCCTAGAAAGACCTTGTAGATGCCAAGTGCCAAACGTGGCAGAGAACTGCTTTTAAACTCACCTAAGTGCCAGTCTTCATCCATAAGAACATAGAGCTGCCATTGAAAAGCACACTCTAAAAGCATGTACAGAACTTACAAAGATGTTCTGAAATAAATATGAAATGATTCCTAAGAACCTGGACGTTTTAAGAACAAGAATGAAGAGTTAGGCTAAATGGAATATGTGGAAGTAAAGGGAACAGCAAAGAATTGGTATTTTTAAAATGGCACGATAATATGAATAGCCTAAGACTAAAGTTAAACTTTATTACAAGACTCTTCTCATTTGCATTTGGAAGTTATATAACCCACACTTCCCCACTGCAGCAGGTCAGCAGCTGTCTACATCAGAATGATTTTCTGTGCTGCTGGAGCTCTGACCTCAGAGGTTGCTCTTTGATTTACCATGGAACATGGCAGCTGCTTTGCTAGGAGTGGGTGTCAAAAGACCAGAGGTGGCCACATACTCTCACTGGCCCTGCTGTGGCCAATTGCCCCAAAAGAACCTACACAGCTTTTCCACAAATCACTGACCAACACTTCCAGGGCCAGCACCACTCATTACAGATTTAATGAAGCAGAACTGGTCGATGACTTCAACTTCACAGCATTGCCATGACTCAGAGCATGGTTTTACCTTTCCTATGCACAGAAACACAGCTGGGATGGGAGGAAAGACCTACAGGGCACCAAGCCAGGTAAACACGTCGCTGACTTTGAAGTTGCCTTTCCAAACTGGAATGGCAGCATTCATCATCTGAAGTGCTACCGCTGCTGAAGAGGCTTCATCTTTCAAACAGCCTCCATGTGTTTCTATTTTTCATTGTTCTTGAGTAAAGACCAGGAATCTTAGGGGCAGGAGAGCTTTTGTTTGGTCTCTAAGCCTGATACGCCCCAGGAGCTGGAAACTTATTTAAGGTAACAACTGAATTTTCCTTTTGGGACACAGGAAGATTAGAAATACAGAATGGCATTATTCATTTTTTCTGCAATAATTGTATCTCTGTGTTTTCTTCTCGTTTCTTTTGGGTGCAGTTTTGATAGCCTTGCATATTTAGGACTAATTGATTCCCATTGACTTAACTAGGGAAAGAACCTGCTATGTAACTGTACACACTCACAGGCAGTGGATATTTTCACCACCCAGGACACTATTTTCTCCCTTGAATTTCTATGTTTACACTGGCTCCCAGCAAGTTCAGTTACATAAGGATGCCATCACGATGAGATGAGAGTTTCCTTGTGTAGCAAATATCCATGATTTTCTGCATAGCAGTTTGTGTCTCTGCTGGGCACTGATAGATATTTATCATCCTGAATCATTGTCCCACTGCAGTTTGTGGAAGCTTTGCCATGAACTTCAAGAGGAAATTCAACTACAGGAATTCAGCGTGTAATTCTTAGCACAAGTGTATTCCACAAATCAGTGCAGGCACATACTCTGTGCTATTACAGGAAGAGATAATGCAGTGATTGCACACAAGAAGGGCCCAGGGCCTGGAATGTAATTCATTACAGAACTAATTTGCTATGTACAGATTCTCCTATTGATTGTCTCTGCCACAGCACACAATGCTTTCCAAGACTGCTTTGATTTATCACCTAATATATTAGTTTAGTGCTTCTGGAGCTCCTGAATTTATGCCTATGGATAAAGAGAAAAAAATAATCACCATCTCAGGGTTGGAAATCCTTAGAAACAAACACAGAACACTGACAGCACAGAAAATGGAGACTCATCACTGACAGTATCTTATAAACTGTGACATTTGGGAAATCCAGTGTTCTGGCCTGGAGATGGAATGGACTGTCCTTAATGATGAATCACTGCTCTGGTATTCCCTGCAGAAGTTGACTGTAAAACTGCCTGAGAAGTGGAGCTGGAATAGGAATGCATAACATTCTCTTTGGACACTACATTAACAGCTAAGTAAATGTCATGCTTTTCTTATTGTAACAGCACTTGAAATCAGCTATGTGAAGTTAAGTTGCATTAGTGAGTGAAGAGATGACAATTTCAAAGCTATGTTAACAAGCCTTTCATTTACTGTGTCACTGTGAGAATGCCCATGGAAAAAGAATTAGCTGATGTACACAATATGCACTCCAGAAAAGAATAAACCCCCCCAAAAAACAACTTTGAGTGTCTTCCACATAGAGATGACAATTATTGTTCAAACTCTGCAGGGGTGGTTTTACTTGTACTAGAGGCCATTCCTACTTCCCCTGCTGTTAAAAGAAGTGATTTCAGGAAACAAACATGATTGGTCCCATCTCTGCCAACTTGTGGCTTGACTTCTTCACAAAGCCTATTCTCCAGGTCTGCTAGTGCTTCAGTTCTTACCCAAGCTACAGAAAGCCAAGCTATTTCCACCTCACATCAGCCATGGAGAACCAAGCACAATTTTGGGCAGGGCTTTTGACAGACAAACTTCAGAACAGCACTTATGAGTTGCTTAATATACACAATATGTGTTGGGGAGTCAGAGGGGCTGTGTGACATCAGACAGTGTCTCCCAGCTGGAAAGCTTGCAGCTCTTTGCCCTAGCTTACCTGGACTCACTTTCACATTCTGACGCTTATTTTGCAGCTCTTTGGTTGACAAGCAATGAAACCAAAACAAACCAAGCAGCAGAACCTGGCTCTCATGAAGGCTTTTGATAAGAAATTCAGCTGACAAAATCTGCTATACATAAAGCTCTGGGGAGAGAATTCCTAAAACTGTCCAAATCTGTATTGTACATAACACTCCAGTGTTGCAGCAAAAGCAAGATTTCTGGGGTAAGAATCTGATCTGGATATCACATGTAATTTTGGTCATTTTTCAAAACAAAACTTCTTGTGAATGAACAAGCAAACACTCCCCTGGTTTTGGCTAGTTTCCAAAATTTTACTGAGGGCAATAGGTTTCAGCAATTTTGAATATCTAGTTACTAATTTTCAAAAAAATTGATTTAATAGGAAGCTTTGTGCCTAAGAAAGAGTAAGGAATTTTTTTTGTTGTTCAGTCTGAACTTACACAGTTGAGATTTTAAAGAATACATCACTATTTGGCTGACTTTTACAAGATACAACTGAAATTGCTATTTTTCTGACACCCACTGATGGTTAGAGACCTGCACTGCCAGATCCCCATGGAGACAGAGCACAAACTCCCTTGCTTGAAGGCAAAGTCAATATTGGTGTCAAAAAAGAGTGGTGGCTATGAAGGGAGTCTGGGATTAGGTAACAGAGAGCTCCAGGTCAAGTGCTCCACATCAAGCACATTTCTTCTGCCTGCACCAGACATCACCACCCTTTGAATGGTCAAGAAGTTTGACTTAAGTATTCCCACAGACAGTGAATCTACCACATGCCTTGGGAACTCAGTACAATAATTAACTACTGCTTTGAAAATGCAGCATATTGCCAATGCACACAGCTTCAGCCCAGTTCCCATTCAGTGCCTGCTATCCCTGTGATGGCTCTGCTGTCCCCAGGAGTAACAATGAGCTGGGAAAAGCTTCCCCTCTCCTGCCATAGCTCATCTGCCATGAAATGCGTCTTGTGGGGCCACGGGAGGACAGTGCCTTCTGCCTCACAGCAACCCTGGCAGCAGGTCACCTGCAGGCAGGGCACAGATCCCACAGCCCTCTGCAACCACTGCCTCCTGCTTCTACATTTGGGAACATTTCACTGAACAGTTTGACCTGTTTCTCTCTGAGTTGGAAGGTGGCAGCTTTTTTCAGACTGGTTTTTCTTTTGAAGTTGATCAAACACTTCTCTGTTTATTTCTGGTAGTAGTAACACAAAGGTAGAAAATATTTTAGAGTTCTGTGCTGGCAACAGGGAGCCTTGGTGAAAAGTGGAACTTCTAACTCTGACATAAAGAAAACAGTGATAAGATCTGGCCCTTCACAGCAATTCCTGGAGGGCAGTTCAGGTTATCATACAGAGTAAAGCAACCTCATTGTTTCTTGCAAGATGTAGAGGGCATGGGTGCAGAACTCTCAGAGCAGCTGAGGTAAGTGAAGCTGCTGACAGAGGAGCTTTCTTCACATAGAAGGCAAACACAGCAGGGAGTGACAAAAATTTTGTGATAACTTCTTAAGTAAGATTCCTTACATGATCATTAATTTTTTTATTGTTGATTGCAGTGAAGCAACTTCTTGTGAAATGTCCATGAAATTACTTAGCTCTCTGGTGACTTGGTTTATCTACTTACAAGTTAGAATAAATGATACTCTGCCTGCAAACTTCTTTGAGACTCTCTTAGTTAGTATTTAACAAGATTTCACAGCATCATAGAACAGCCTGGGTTGGAAGGGATCTTAAAAATCATCTAGTTCCAATCCTCTGTAATGGGTAAGGATAATTGTCACTGGACGAGGTTGCTCAGACCTCCATCCAACCTGGCCTTGAACACTTCCAGGAATGGGACATCACCAACCTCACTGGGCAACCTGTTCCTCTGCCTCACCTCCCTCACAGTAAAGAACTCTCTCCTAATATCCAAGCTAAACCTTGATTACTAGAGGGAGCTTGCAACAGAGAACTTAAAAAGTAAGGTACATAATTTCTTATGAAATATGAGCATAGTTTCTAAGAAACTTGGGCTTTTTAGAGTAACAGCTAACATATATAATCATTTGATGATTACAGGTGTGTTGTTGTCTTATTGCAAAAGTTCCATACCTTCTCAGTGATCTCTCATGGGCAGCTCCTCACAGCACTGACTCCTTCTTCAGAGCACAAACAGCAAACTCCATCTCCCTTCAGAGCACAAACAGCAAACTCCAATTCTCCTCACCATCAGCTAACCCACTCTTTTGTAGCACTCTTCTTCTTATTTGACACAGCTGTGGCCTATTAAGGGCAGGCCTGTTCCTAATCTTTGCTGATTAGTACAGCTGCAACTCTGCAGGTGTGAGATTACCTATGCACTACCTTTATTTTCTTACATTCTATCCCTCCACACTGGTGGGGTTTTCTGTGTATGTACAGGCTGAATCAACAGTAGCATACACACACACATAGTTCAAACTCAAAGGAATGTAACTGTAAGCAATCTAAAGCAAGCTGATGTTTGTAAAAGCCTGTGCTATCACAGCAGTGCAGACTGGCAGCAGGAACAGAACTGCAGCCACAGGTAAGATGTGGTGTGCTCAGCTGTAGCAGACATGTCATTGAAACCTCAGCTGTGAGCTGGAGAGTCAACTGTTTCTTACATGTCTAGTGCCCAAACAATGCTGGACAAAAGACCTGTTTCTAAAACTACAATTTATTTCAGGTCAGCTCTGAACAGATGTTCTTATTCTTTGAATGGACTATTTTCTGCTAAGGAAATTACTTAAGATCATCTCATTTGAATGTGAAGTCCATATTCACACATTACATTCAGTCAGCAAAACCAACACTCTTGTCTGCTAAGCTACACAGTCCACATTTAGTATCTGTTCTAATTGAGCAAATACTGAATTGTTCCAAGTCATCAAAATCAGCTAATACTGTTTGTAAAGCCAGCACTGCCTTACACAGCACAGGCCCATTCAGATGTTTAAAGTTGCCAGAAAATAATGACTTTTGAAACTTTCCTTTGAAGCAGACTGAAGAGAGGGTGCACTGCAGGCCTCTGCATATTCATGTCCCTTCACAAAGAAGGGCTTGTCCAGATGCCAAGGAAAAGCATGGAGAGGCATCTCAAAGGGGAATTCATCCAAAGAACAAAAAGCTTCAACCTTTGCCCTTACTGGAGTGCCAAAAGGTTTGCCTGTTTTGTTGTGTTTTGTTTTTCAATCACTCCTTCAACAGATGGGCAACAGTCACCCATCTCGTCAGAAAAAGTCAGAAAAGTTCACTCAACGGGACAGTCAAACTTCAGCAGCCTCTGGTACAGACAAAAAGCCATTTCTCCAAAATAAGGCCCTGCTCTTGGGGCAATTCATTCTTGTCATTTATATTCAAATGGTGCTATGGTCAAGCTCAAGCATGTACAGTTTTGGTGGCTCCAGCTGTCCACACACTGAGCATAAACCTCATTAATAGCTCAGGGTCTGCTAGCAGAGTGGGCTTGTGCTGCCCTCTTACTGTTATGGCCCACAGCTTTCACTTCTGTTTTTCTGAAAACATTTTGATATTCAGAGTAATTTGAATGGCAAGAATGTATTCCTCTTGTGGCATTGTATTTTTCTGGTACCACAAATACTGCCACTGCACAAATAGTTTTAAAGACACCATTAATACTATTTTCTAAGGATTTTCCAGTGCTTTATTTTCCTTGTGTTGTTACTGAATCAAGGAACACCTTTTAGCCATAGGGAAGCAATGTCCTGAAACAGAAAGTTAAGGTAATAAGATTAGTTAATTCACAGAGGCACCTGAGGATGTGGGTGCTCTATCAGCATAAGCCAACCTACAACTAAACTGCTGACTAAAAGGTGTTCCTTCCCACCCTCTCCCTGGTGTCAGAGCTGGCACATGAGCTAAACTCTTACACAAGGATGTTTTCAGTCATACGAGGAAGCCTCTTAGGTGTGCAGCTCTTTGAGGGAGGCCGTGGGAAGGTGTGAACAGGGCAGAAGGTGAGCAGGAGCTCAGCTTTAGATTAGCTGAAATTGATCAGCCGCTCTGAAATGCTGCTGTCTGCCCCTATTTTTTTTTTTTTTTATTTTAAACACATAAAACCAGTGTTTAAATGCACTGGTATGGATGCCACTGCAGTAAGCACTCCACCATCCATACGCAGCTACATACAGGATAATAGTGATGACCAACTAAAAGATTTTGAAAGTCAGAGGTGTTCTGTTGATAGGAATTCAGATATTTGCTATGAGCTAACCATAGTGGGACAAACACTTGTTTGTTGACAAACCAAATACAGCATGGCTTAGATAGCCTTGTCAGGACCACATTTATTTTTGAAATGCCATGAGCAGTTTTTGCTCACACAAACTTCATTGCTACATGAAGAACATTTTTATAATTTAAAATTTTGTCTTTGGAGAAGAAAATAAGAAGGAGGAAGTAAAAAGGATCTGATTGGCTTTTGAACTGTGCTGTACAGCTGTGTGTTCAGCACAATATATCACACACAGCAAATCAAAGCCAGCTTAGACTCAACTTTTCTGCAGCTTTTTCCTCCAATACCTTTGCAGGGTTACCAATTAATAGAGACCAGATGCCAAATACTTGAGCATGGCCTTAAATCAAGGATGCAAAGAGCCTGATCTCCTTATTGTCCCGGGGGATCATGTGCAAATTGAATTTAAGCATCTCTTTTGATTTGTTAACTTTTTGTATCTGCCCTCTAAACTGTTCTAAATAATAATACAAAGGAGAAGGAGGTTCAACCACACAAATACATTTCTTCCTAAAAATATTGCCAAATCTTCCAGGCATAGCAAAGAGCAGGACTCCAATTAAAAACTTGCAGATACAACATAAAAATAGAGAAAATGCTGAGAAAAAAAAATTTTGAATTTAGATCTTTATTATACAGGCCCAAAGCTGTGGTCACCATGCAGTTACACTGTAATGGGAATGATTTTGCTGAAAGGTTCTCACTAAACAAATGTAAAGAGACCACAGACTACAGCATTCCAAATAACTGACACTTTAATTTTTGAAAGAGCAAAAATAAATAAAGGAATGGCAAGTATGTCCTTTTCACATATGTTGGGGCATATACATATTCCTTCTTTTCTATAGCTATTTAGAGACAAAATTAGCAAATACTGCCCAAAACCACAGACCTTTTGTGTGATGGCTCAGCTAACTTTTAGCTGTTTCCCTCTCCTTGGATATTAGATCAAACACACATTTAGATAGGTGCATATGCCAAAAGAAGAAATGCAACGTGGGGGGTTTTGTATTTAATTTCTACTTCCTGCCTTTTCCTTCTCCTTTTAGGAGAAGTAATGGGATGTAATTAGAGACATCCAGTCAAATAAAAGCCCTAGAAGTTTTCCTTTCTAGTTTTCCATTATAATCTCATAATTTAAGAATTAATCACAAATTTTAAAAAGTTGAGGTGTCTTACAAGGCATTCATCATCTCTGGAATACAGACAGCCACAGTGAAGAGCTGCACATAGACTGCACACATAGTGTTATCTAAAAGTGGTTATCTTTAAAAAAACAAAACTTTTTATAAAATCTGTAAATCAAAACAGAGCATGTCTTATTCCCCACAGGATTTTCTTGCCACCTGTTCTTCAATTATTTGCACTAGGAGATGCTACAAATGATATTAGTTACAATATACAGTCCACTGTCATCTTCTGGTCCAGCAGAAGAACCTGTCTCTTCGATGGATGCAAAACTGTTCATCTGAGCAGATCATCCTCAACAGCACAAATATGGTCTAGAAACTCATAGAGTTTATTGTTTTAATTTATAAAATTAAACCTGCCCCAGACAGGTAATACTGGTGTGTAATATTGCCATCCCTGGGTTCTGTCAAGAAGGGGGTACTGAGGTGCTCAGAGCCGTCTCAGAGCGCAGCGCTGGGATCCTTCTGGCACTCCAGACCCAAGGTCGATGGGATGTGATGCGTGCTAGAACTGGGAGCACTTCTCACTTAGCTCTGCAGAGCCCGGGACATGGTAAGCTGCCAGAACTTCCTTCATCTTCCCTGTTGACAAAAGGAACAATAACTAGTCATCACTGGTTGCTGGAGTTTAATTCCAATTTTTAAAAAGTCCTATAAATGAGACTTTTTGTTTTTTCAGCCATGCAATAGTAAATGCTTCACTAAGAAAATATTTGGGATAAAGTTTACAGTCTCTCTGTTAGCCACACAATGCTTATGAGGGAGAAAGGCCTTATTCTGTATGGTTCCTAAAACATTATCCAGGATCAAACATACCATTATCTAAAAAATAAATGTCCAGTAGCTTAGTACTTTAAAAACATCAGTATAATATTATCCTTGTAAAAATTATTTTTGTATAGCAGATTTTCTGGATTAAAGTCCTGTATTTTCTCTCTCACACACTGTACACAAGATACAGAGTAAAGGATTAACAAACAATGAGCAAGAATCCAACAGGTTAATAAGTGGCTTATATGAGTTTGTTATAGAACTATCTCTAACACATATTGGTCATGCCCATTACGTATTGGTAACAACTATAAAAGCTTCATAAATGACTCACTGAATGGGCTTCACAGAACCAAGGGTCAAAATAGACCTCTACATTAATGGTAACAACTATAAAAGCTTCCTAAATGACTCACTGAATTGTCTTCACAGAACCAAGGGTCAAAACAGACCTCTACATTATCTATTCTGATTTTCTGACAATTAGAATTTTTTAAGATAGTCCTCAGTGAAGTCCAGGAAAATCAAACTTTTAGTATCACAGACTGATATAGGAAAAACTAAGAATACACCTCCAATATATATTTGTTGCAGAAAATGTAAGAGAGGCAGAGGTACCTCTGGAAGGTGATTATCCCACTCCCTTGGTAACCTCAAGAAGGTGTCCATCTTTTTCCATGGACTGTGAGTAGGCTGAAGGCCAAAATTTCTTATGAATATGAATGCACTATATCCTATCACAGACATTTGACTCTGTTCACATATTTATTTCACAAAGACCATTCTCAAAGCCATCAGACCCTAGCAATTTTCAATCAGTACTGACATGGGCAGAATGATAAGAAGTATAATTGCTTCAATCTAAGGTAAGTACAAAAGCCATGTAATGAATTCCTGAACCAGTGCTAAGTTTTTAGTTATATACCCTGCAATTTTCTGGAGCTACACAAAATACTTATTTTATGTATAATTATTCTTATAATTATCACATAAATAGAAATCACTAAAGGAATTGAGGTAGCAGGTGCTGTGAGAGATCTCTTTGCTCACCCCTGACCAATGTAATGCCTGATGATGGTTGTCTAACCAATTTTAACCATCAGCATACTTTATCTTTACTTTGTCATTTTCCACAGCCTTGCTTCCAAAATGCTTGTTCTGCTCTATGAATTTATTAAGTGTACATTGTAACCTTTCATCCAAACCATCAGTGAGAATACTGAATATTACTGGAACAAGGAAAAAACACTTGAAAAACTCTACTAAATGGAGTATCATTGAGAACTATTCCTTGTATATGGTTTCCAAATAATTTATGCACTCACATTATGATAATTTATTCTAGCCCAGTTTCCCTAGCACATAAGAACAGTAACAACTGAAATATTTTACCATACAGTCTTGTTTAAATAAAGCTGCTAATACAAGCAAACATATTTCAAGAAGAATTATATAGACTTTGAAAATAGAAAAATAGAACCATTATGGAAAGAAGATTTCAAGTGATAACACAGTCTTCCTAGCAATTGATTTCACATCTATATGGCTACTTTTATGAAGTATGTGCTTTATTGAAATATTGTTCAATTTAGACTAATGGAATTGTTTCACAGCCTTTTAAAATTGAATTTTGTTCAATGAAACATTCCACTGAGAAAATAACAAACACATACCACTACAGTTTAGAAACAAATCAGTTGCGCAACTTCACAAAACTCTAGACCGCAAAATTACTGTTTATCTTGCAAAAGATATCTTGATCAGAAATATACTGAAAAAGACTGCTGAGACCAGGAGGACCAGTCATATTGAGCTTTGCAAAGAATAGGTTACCATTTATATTAATATTTATGAAGATACAAGACAATTCCACAAATACAGGAGGCACAGATCACTCTTCTTAACCCAATTTGGATTATTAGCAGACCTCTTCTACTTTTCACTCTATGATATGTTTTGTTTGTGCCATCTGTGCTACTCAGAAATGTGAAATAACTTGCTCTCCAAGATGGAAAAGAGTCCCCAGCTTCTTCTCGACTGGAGGAACTGGAGGCCAGCAGAAGCTGAAATACAACACAAAGCCCACCTTCAATTAAAACAAAATTTGATTTGATATTTAGGGATATATCCCACTGGATTTACAGTGAAAGAAAAGTAAGACTGACTTCCTCTGAAAAATACGTGGTGACAGAGAGCAGCATACAGAGTACACACAAATACTTCCAGTTTTCTCCAGTGGAAAATAAGGAAAGAGGATAAAGGACAGGTGAGCCAACCTGACCACTCATGATGTACAGCCTGCTGTCTGACTGCCAAGGCAGAGAGGAAATCCCACAAAAAAACCTGCTTTTTACAGGAAGTCAGATGTCCTGAAAATGAGACAAAGCAGATGTCTGCTCCTTACTGAGAACAGCTCTAGGGGTTATAAATTACAGAGATTTAGGGGATTTTTATCAAGAATTTTAGACATACAGATACCAGAACTACTTTTGTCTTTTTGTCAAAAGGGCTAGGATCTCTGAGAGTCAAGACTTTGCTAACAGTGACAGGGAAAGAGAGACAAACTGTTCAGTCAGAAGCATTACTGAAAGTCCAGGCAGCAGCTTGCTAAGGGCCAGAAGAGCTGATAACTTGTTAACATGGAGAGATGTGTCATGGTGACTCCTGTCTTAAAAGATCATCGTTGTTCTCTTTGCAATCCATGGCAAGCAAAAGTATCCAACCAGAGTTATCTGGAGCCAGTCAGTGATGGCAGGAGAATTTGTGCCACGCTTGCCTAAGTGCCTAACACAAGTGGCAGGAGCAGCCATGAGAGGTGTGTGGGTGTGTGACTCGCACTGCAGAGCGCTCACTCTGTGCTACAGAGACAGAGCAGTCAGCTCTGCAGTGTAAATGCACTGCAAGCGTAAAGTGAGATGAGTCTCACGCCTTCTTTTCAAAAGGAGAAACAGGAGTCTGTTTCTAAACAGTGCAACATTTAAAGTCAGTGTGTCTGACAGGGGGAAAAGTAGTAACACTCAGGGTAATTAAGACTGCAGTTATCAAATAAAGATTAATAGAAAGTGCAAAATTTCCTCAATTTAGCAAGCAGCATAGAACTTACATAATTTAACTGACTTTAAATTCCAGTGAAAGTTTGTGGTTAAAGACTAGATTACTGATAATGACAAACCTCAATCTGTTTGTTCCTTGAGGTCAGATGTCTTAAGCTTTACACTATGCGAATGCTGATCATTACAATACTTGAATTAAATTATGAAGCCCTTGTCCCTGATGTTAGAGAAGCCTCTATCAAGATAATAATAACATTTGGAACATCATATGATGTTTTGTATATATTGTGCTGTCATTTATGAAGAGGCAGGAGGAAACTTGAAAATTATCAGAGTGTTTTCCATGACTCAGCCTAAGGAGTATTAGGGGAAGAAATTGCAGAAATGTTCAATATTTGAATTACTATGTTATTTCTGGATCTGTATACAAAAATATTCTTATAATTAATTTTTAAACAAATTAAAGGGCAAATATTAAGTGTTAGAATATACCTTTGAGTCTTGATATCATCAAGTCATTGGGGATATAAGACTAAAGTGAAGTAACAATGTGCTAAATTTAAACTATACCTAATTACAATGATTAACAAAGTCTCTAAAACTCTAGAGAATTTATTTAGAAGTGTATTTTTAAATTAACAAGAATTAGCTAGTTTAATAACCACATGAATCTGCTTAAAATAGTAATGTATACTTTAAACACAAGCAGTGTATAATTTAAAGCAATTTAAAACCATTGGAAAAAAATCCTACCTAACACGATTCAAAAATCTGAAGGACTTTCAAAGCTTTTCTGCACTGTATATGGTGGTGTAAGTGATATCAGTTAGAAATGAACAGTCCAGTGGCACACTGCATTCTGTAGGTAAGACCTGACTAGGGTACCAAGTGACAATCCAGTTGCCAGTCCTCCAAAATCCAGGCTGGCATCAAGTAACCTTTTATGGGAGTGGGTGAGTTCTGGGCTGAAGGAAGAATTTCACAGCCTTGAAGCAGTTTCCCTGGTGTGTGACTGAAGATGCTTGTACTGCATTGCACAAGAAAACTGTAGCTCCCTCTGGCCTTTTTACTTTCTTCCCTTCCTTTCAGGTAATCTATACCTGGTGTTTTTCACTCCATATGTATCTTCTCTCAGCAAGAATTCTGTAATCTGAACTATATCATTCTTACAGCTGTGCAAACTTTGGCAATTCAGTCCCTGGCTTTGTCAAATCCAGTTATCAGCTTCAGAGAGTGAGCTCCACAATGTGATGTTTTTCTGTAAAGCTTCTCCTGAAGAAAGTTGTTCCTGCATGAATAGGAGTTTTCATTTTTTAGTTCATTTTTCTATGCTCATAGATGAAAATATGAAAAAATGTGATTTTTAGGTGCTGATAGGCTCAAAAGAATCTGAGAAAAGCAGAAGATGAAAGGGATTTCTAGAGACTTTATTTTAAGATTACACTATTTTAAAGCCATTCTCATAACCTTGGAAAGCACAATTTTTGAATATTTGGCATTTGCATGACAAGAAACATCCAAATATACTGTCCTCCAGCTTTGCTGGCTGACACAGTTATCCTGCTCTGCCTTGCCATGATGGAGAGAAAGATTTAAGTTTGTTTGGGGGTATGCCTACACACTTACATGACTGAAACTTGATCATGAGCCAACTCTTGACATACTTGCTAGAGCACTTCATCTACATTCAAGCCAAACAGTGTTCATTGGTGTGGCTACGGAATGGCAGATGGTGTGAGCTGGAAACTGCAAACAACACTTCAAGGTGTTAATGAAGAACAGCCTTAATCTCTCCGCAGCTGAGCTCGACTGCAGGAATGCTTCTGGTTTGCTTCAAGGCAAAGGCACATCCATAAACACAGCAGGGGCACTTCAAGCAAACCCTTTTGGTATGCACTGAAGCTGTGAAGCTGTGAGGACAAGCTCTGGGTGGGTTGGTGCCTGAGCTGGCAGCGAGAGCATCCCCACAAGAGCCACAGGTTCCGTGGGAGAGCTGGGAGCTGACAGTGTGACTGCAGCCACGCTGCATCAGTCCTGCAGGAGAAGCCTTAAAATAACCTGGACCTCTTCAGCTTGCAGGAGCTGGGTTAGCCTCAGGTGCCTGTGACTGATTCAGGGAGCTGTTTGCTGTCAGTGTCCCAGAGAACAGAAGTTGTCCCAAAGTGCTGTTTTGCCCTGGTGTGAGCCACATGGAGGGGAGCACTCGGCACCAGCGCCTCTCTCACCCAAGATGTCGCTGGATGGGTTGGATGTCGCTGCCTCCCGGTTGTGGGGCTGGTGTTTTCCTATAAATGGGCACACTGGGACAAAGCAAATAAAAAGCCATTGCACAATCACTGAGAATCAGCTGGAACTGGCTAATAAATTGTATGCCAGCAGGACATAGCAGCTCCCTGTACTCTTCTCAAAGCAGTAACTCCTGGCTGGGCTTCCAGCAGCATGGAGGAAGCAAGCTGAAGCCCCAGTCAGTAACCCTACCCTGAAATGGAATGGAAGCTCTTACACCTCTCTGGGTGTTTGTCAGGGCTGTAACACGCTGATGGCTTGTGGCAATTCTGAGACAAACCAAACCGCCAGGAGTTTTCTTCTCTCTCACAACTGAAGTCTCCTAATTTTTTAACTTTAATTTTAACTGAATACCTATGAGCTTCTGGTTCCTGACAGCAAACTCTGGAGCATGCAAAAATAGTCCGTAGCCCTTTACTATGTGGAATGGGGGGGTACAAAGTAGGGGTACTACTTTGAAAGGTCTCAGCATGCAGGCCTCTCCCATTCCGTTCCATTAACTGCATTAACTGGCCAAGCTGTATCCTAATTTTTTTTTAACATCTTTTTACTTACTGTTCCTGAAGTTCATTGCTCTGATGACTAGAATGATTTTTTCTTGATTTGAAGCCTGCATTTTTATGATCAATTTATAATCGTGAGGCTTGTTTTCACAATAAAGATATTTTCTCTTTTTTTGGGTGTGCTCTTCTTGGAGGTGGTTAGAGAGACTCTATTCAATCTCTTTCCCAAATTTCCTTTTATAGGGTTAAGTCAACATCTGTTACCATCCTCTTGCTAACATCCTCTTGCTTTGCTGTTCTTTCCCTAGCTTGCTTCTCAGTGTCTTCCACTTTTTGATTTAATCTTGCTGGAACATGAATGATGAGACTTTATCCTACAAAGTTCTGTTTAGGAGACTGGTTGACAGAGTCTCTTGGAAGGCAGTTGTGAAGGGCAAAGGAATCCAGGAAGGCTGGACATTCCTAAAAAAAACCAAAGCATCTTAAAGGTGCAGGAGCTGGCCATCCCCACATCTCAAAAGATAAGCTGTCAGGAAACAAGATGGGCTTGGCTGAACAGAGAGCTTCAGCTGGCATTCAGGAGAAAATGAAAAGTCTATAATCCTTAGAAGGGGCAGAGAAGTCCAGATCACTACAAGGATCTTGTGAGGTTATGTAGACAGAAAATTAGAAGGGCCCAAACCCCACCAGAACTTAATCTGGCTACAGCCACAAAAGACAACAAAAATGCTTCTTAAGGAGAATCTCCATATTTTTCTGAATGTGGGGTGAAATATAGTCACAAAGTATGAGGAAAAGGCTGAGGTACTTAATGGCTTTACCTCAGTCTTTAATAGAAAGACCAGTGGTTCTCAGGGTGCCCAGACTCCTGAGCTGCAAGACAGGGACAGAGAGTAGAATGAAGCCTCTTAATCCAAGGGAAAATTGTTACACCCCTTAGACAGACACAAGTCTATGGGCTGGACGGGATCCATTCAAGGATACTGAAAGTGTTGGCAGAAGTGCTCAGCAAGCCACTTCCCATCATTTATCACTAGTTCTGGTTTACCAGTGAGGTCCCAGATGGCTGGAAGTAGGCAAATGTGATGCCCAACCATGAGAAGGATTGAAAGGAGAATCCAGGGACCTAGAGGTTCGTCAGCCTGACCTTGGTCCTGGGGCAGGCAGGTCATGGACCAGGTCATCTTGAGTGCCTGTACATGTCATATGGCATGTACAGGACAACCAGGGGATTAGACTCAGACACTGTGGCTTTGTGAAAGGCAGGTCTTGCTTGACCAATTTTGTCTCTTTCCATGGCAAGATGGCCTGCCTAGTGGATGAGGAAAGGACTGTCCTCGTTGTCTACCTGGACTTTGACATCATTTCCCACAGCACTCTCCTGGAGAAACTGGCTGCTCCTGGCTTGGACAGGAGTTCCTGCACTGTTCACTGGGTTAAAAACTGGCTGGATGGCTGGGCCCAGAATGGTGGTGAATGGAGCTCATCCAGCTGGTGGCCAGTCACAAGTGGGATTCTCCAGGACTAAGTGCTGGAGCCAGTTCTGTTAAATATCCTTATTGATGTTCTGGAGGAGGGCATCAAGCACATCCTCAGTTTGTACATGACGCCAGGCTTGGTGGGAATGTTGATTTTCTGGAAGGCAGGAAGGCTCTACAGAGGGATGCTCCCATAGGCTGGACCAGTTGGCTGAGCCAGTGACACAAGCCAAGTGCCAGGTCTTCCACTTGTGTCACAACAGCCCCAGGCAGGGCTACAGGCTGGGGAAGAGTGGCTAGAAAGTGCCCTGGCAGAAAAGGACCTGGGGGTGCTGGAAAACAGCAGCAGCTGAGCATGAGCCAGCTGCACCCAGGTGGCCAAGAAGGCCGATGGCATCCTGGCCTGGATCAGCAATGGTGTGGCCAGCAGGAGCAGGGCAGGGATTGTCCCCCTGTACTCAGCACTGGTGAAGCCTCACCTCAAATCCTGTGTTCGGTTTTGGGTCCCTCAATATAAGAAATACACTGAGGTGCTGGAGCATGTCCAGAGAAGGGCAGCAGAGCTGTTGAAGGGTCTGGAGCATGAGTCCTGTGAGGAGTGGCTAAGGGAGCTGGGGTTGTTTAGCCTGGAGAAAAGGAGGCCCAGAGGGGACCTCATCACTCTTTTCAACTCCTTGGAAGGAGATTGTAGCCAGGTCAGATGAGTCTCTGCTCCCAAGTAACAAGCGGCAGGACAAAAGGAAATGGCCTCAAGTTGTACCAGGGAAGGTTTAGATTAGATCTTAGGAAAATTTTCTTTATGAAAAGGGTTGTCAAGCACTGGAACAAGCTTTCCAGTGAAGTGGTTGAGTCCTCATCCCTGGAGGTATTTAAAAGACATGTAGAACTGGTCCTTAGGGACGTGGTTTAGTGGTGGACTTGGCAGAACTGGGTTAATGGTTGGACTTGATGAACTTAAAGGTCTTTTTCCAACCTGAGTGATTTTATGATTAAGACACTGATAACTTCACTTTCTCTGTTGGAGTTACCTTGCTTGATATGTCCTAAGGTCCTAGGATAGCATTTCCTTTTTTTTTTTTAAACGCAATGCACCAATGGCTCAGAAATATCTCATAACTAATAAACGTACTTTTTTATTCTCACTTGTTTTGATGTCTCTAAAAAGTAATTGTAGAAACTTTACTTCATTGAACACCCAACTTCATGTTTGTACTACTAAATTTTATCCCAATCTTGCAGCATCCCCTTTGGATGAAAGGTACCCACCATCTGTTTTGTCAATCTGCAGAATGAATGCATTTCCTCTGTGCACTCTGCTGTCTAACAATTGTATTTTCTGCCTGGTCTTAGCCATGTACTGGTGACCATTTGCCTGCTTCCCCACATGCCCTTCACAGTTCTCACTTTGCAGTGGAAGTACTGTTTCCAATTGCTGCAGTACAGGAATTATGTCCCTGGTGAATTAGAAATGCATGAATAGCCACTAAAGGTGAACCTTACAACATGGAGCTTCTCTTAAAGATCCTAAAAATTGCTTGAAAATATCAGTCTACATTTAAATGCAATTATTCATATTTAGCTTTAATTAATGACTTAAATAATCTTATTTTAGGTCCAAGTAATGATTTGCCATTACTTGTGGTTTCTATGCGACCTCAGCTGCTATTGATCACAAAGTCAGTAATTCTAGTCTGGTTCTGCCTTGTTGGGCCTGGAACTAAAAATATTTTGACAACTTAATTAAAATTTATAGATTATGTAAACAAAATGCCTCTTACTTCCATACTCTTGTTATTCTATAAATGTCTCTGTGCTGATGGTAGATCACTGCAGCATTAAATAAGCAGAAGATAATCTTCCTGTAGGTCATTTTGTTTCAGATCATTAAGTCCATTTTCTAGTCAGCTGCCTCTCCACAAATTCTAAAAACATTGGCTCAACCTACATTGGTGTTACTGCTCATTCATTTCAGTTATTCCAATCAAATGCCACAACATATAAAAAAATACCTCAGATAATCATTATGGGACAGAGCTCCAGAGCACTGCCAAGGCTCTACACCTGTTGAAGACTACAGACTGCTATGATGCCAGCTATGGTCCCCCAATGACTTACTACTATTAAGTCCATGCTGGGAGGTTAACTGGATGAACTGTTAATTTTTTTTTAACTTTCTCTCATATTACATTTTGGCGTGCTTAAATCTGTCTCTTAAAAAAAATTGTAATGTGCCTCTTAGCAAAAACCAATGGGAATAGCTCTGTATAAACAATTACCACAATCAACAAGAACTTATTATTTTACCTGATCCCATCTTTTGTTTCCGAACTCTCCGTATCAAGAAACATCTCCATCACCATTATTCTCCATTAGCTCTGACAAAGACTGATCTGTTTTTAAAGACTTGTAGTTGCATTCTCTTGATACCTCTGCTTTTAAAATTATCTCTTTTGCAAACGTCCACTTCTAAAATCTTGTGAAGTTCAATATTAGGCTCTTCAAAATGTTTAGATTTTTCAAGCGTACGATTGTCAAAAGACACTATTTTTTCCAAGAAATGGGAAAAAATAATCAACTTCAGTTGTGAAGAGACAGTATTTTTTTCTAAAAAAAGACAATCACTATAGCTATAGTCTGTCCCTCAGCTCCACAACAGACCACCCAATCCATGGAAAGTTATCCATCAGAATCAGTCAGCTGGGGAATGCAGCCTGTTCTGGATGCCAAGGATTTCCAGAGAGCAACACAGCCAAATTCATATAATTCTTGTTCACCAAAGGATTTAAACCAGAAATATTCTTCAAATTACTAAAATATCTTCTTACTGTAACTATCAACAGCACTTCTGAAGAGATCTGGCATTATAGAAATCACGAAATACATTTGCAAGTTGTTTGAGACAGAGAAGATAGAGAAACTTCAGAGGATCTTTTGTTTCAGATCAGATTCAACTGCCAAGAATATTAAATTTAATATTAAAGATCCTTAATAATACCTTGAAGAAATACTCTGGTTCTTGTTTTGAACAAAAATTCATCACAAAGGAAAACTCTCTTACTGTAAGCAAAGCTTTCAGTAGCCATTGCAATAGAAGGTTTTTAAGATACACAAAAAAGAACAATCTATTTCAATACCAAGACAACATTAAAAAAAACCAAATAAAATACTGTAAGTAACTTCGTATCTGTTAGGTTGGGCTCTTTGGCTCATATCACTAACAGAAAAATCTTGCTATCACGATTTCATTAGTAATACTGCTAAAATGAAGAGGTATGTATTTTTTTCTCTAATTGCAGAACATATTTCCTCAGTGATCCAAATACTTGTGAAAATGTATGTACTGCAGAGAACAAATGCATCTGACCAGAAGTAAATGTGTTCAATAAAATGGAGATAACTGAGTGAGAAGGCTTAATCAATTCATAGAAAACTTCATGCCCACAGCTACTTTGATTATTGAGTTCTTACATTTGTTGGTGTAAGACTGTTAAAAGGCAATATTTGCCTAAATTATATACTTAGTATATTTCTTGTTACAGTTACAGCCTAGGAAAATTGAGTCTGGTGCCTTTAAATACCATTTCTTTGGAGATTCCTAGGAATGTAGAGAACTTTCCAAATGTAAAGTTTTGGGGTTTTTTTTGCAAGTGCAGTGTTGCCAAATATTTTTTACCACTAAATAAATGCTATTTCAGCTGCATTTGAGCTGTAATAGTGGTAGCTAATGGCCTATTCACTTAATCATAGTTATTCACTCCCTGGAAATGTCTCCGAATATAATAAATGTTTTGTTTTCATTGTGGACTCTTAAATTACAGGCATTATATAACACCCATGATATATAGCCTATCTGTATGAATACAAACTGAACCAAAATCACTCCCCTAAAGTATTTCCAGTATTTGGAACTTCCAAAGAAAGAAATATGCTGTTGTTACCCACAGAGCTACTAAAATAGCACTGAAAGCAGGGTAAGAAATGGTTTTAAAGAACATTCTGGTTTAACTAAAATGTGGCTATTTGTCATCCATTTGCAGCGGTCTGAAATAACTATTACAGAATATTTTTTAAACAAAGAAAATAAGAAACATAGTCAAATAGCTGAACCACAGAGATCCTTCCCTAAAGGAAAACCAGGCTGCAGATGCAGGATTTCAATCTGCCCTGTAGGAGACAATAACCATAAAGTCTTCACTCTGAGACCAATCCCCTCACTGTGTGATGTACCAATATAAGATGGATCTTGTTCACCTCTTTTTAAAAATATTTATATAGGTTGTAGAAGATCCTGCCAGTCTTAGCTCTGATTTGTTCACTGCTCAGGAGAGATTATATGTATTATACTGCATGTTGACAGCCTGTCCCAGGAGTAGTGTGAGATACATATATATATATATATATATATATATATATATATATATATATATATATATATATATATATATATACACGATTTAACAGCTGGTTCTATCTCATCGCTTTGTGGTTTGCATTATATTGGTGAGGCACAGAATCCCCTGTAGTTTCTTCAGGAAGTATTTTCCAGATGTATTTTAAAAAGTTGCAGAATATGTTTTAAAACAATATTCGGCTTCTGAGGTCAGGCTGTGCTTTTCAGCTACAACTGGTTTGTAGAAAGAATTAGATTGTAGGTCATAAAAGTATGCCCCTGGTTACTTCAAGAAGCGAAGACAATCTTTGAAACAGTCTTCTGTTGGCTTCTCAGATGAAAGCACTCCTCCATGGAAGCATACAAAAACTCAGAAGACTTTCAAAATTAGAATATGGAGAAAGTTTGGTATTTAACACCTCTTTTATTTCTTCTGAAGAAAAACACACTCAAGTATTTGCTGAAGAAGTAATTTGGCAGGGTGTTCTAGTTTTAACTCTAGTTTTGTAGAACTTTTTAGAATTTAGTAATGGAAAGGAAATCAAACCAAAGTGATTATAAAATGAGAGATTTCATCATTCCTAGGAAGGAAAGAGCAGACCAGTGTTGAGAAGCACAGGGAATGCAGCCACAGCCAGCTTCAGAGACTAATCAAGGACACCCCCAGGCAAAGGCAATCCAGAGGGGGAAAGAGTTCAAAAGAGAGGACTAGTTTACAGAAGGGCAGCACTAAAGCACAGCAGCAAATTAACCCAGTGCACAGTAAATGAGCAGTGTGCCATACCAGGAGATAATTAATTATCTTAGAGCCCCGAAGGAGTAATTTAAGAGGTATCAGTAAGTATACATGCTGGGAGAACTGCAAAGAATTCACCATGCAAACATGCAGGGAAAAGAAAGATAGAAAAATGTAAGAAAAATTCTGCAATAGTGTTAGAAAAGGAAATGCAGCATTGAACAACCTTGCTAGTTCAAAATAAACTTTGCCAGTGAGAATACTGCTGCCATCACCTGCAGCTCAGCAGAGATCAATTTAGCACCTGAACATTCCCTTTGGTGGCTGAAATGCCAGTGACCTCAGGTCATCATATGCTGTGACAGTAACAGGCAGAGAAAAGTATGACTCCATCCTATTACATAACTTCTGCTTGTTATCAATCATTAAAAAAAAGGTCTCTCATGAGGTTTCTCAAAACAAGATAGTTGTAAATCTGATGCCTTTTATATTTGACAATCTCACACTTTGGTGGTAAAGGAGATTAGTAGCATCTGATACAATATATTAAACTGGGTGAGGTTGCAAGCAGTTTATAAGATTGGACTAGAACTCACCATAACTGCAGTAATTTGGATAAATGTTCTGAAATTACTGCATTAAATCCACAATGAGAAGGATAAATTAACACAAAAAGAGCTGAAGGGAGTTACAGTGGTCTATAAGAAAACCCAAAGTCAGGATGCTACCCACTTGCAGAAAAAGGGAGCCTGACATATAGGCAGAGTAATACTGTAAGCAAATCAAACAATTATTTTTTCACTATTACCAGAGGCAAGGCCTTGACTGCATTACTATATCCAGCTCTGCCTACTGGGCTGTTGAAGCAAAGAGACAGCTGGAGGGAATCCAGGTAAAAGCCACAAAAAATTGATAACAGATGTAGAAGAATGGAAGGTTGAAAGAAATAGATTGTTTAGTCTAGAAAGAAGACATGATAACATATTTAAAATATGTAAAGGTTTGTTATGAGAAGAGGATGATAACTAATTGTTCTCCATGTTCATCATGCAGAAGACAAGACTTAGTATGCAGTTGTGGAGAAAAGCTTTCTAACACGAGGCCAGTGAGCCAGGCAGCAGGTTATCTACAGGTATTGCATGTACTGGTGTCACAAGAAGCACTGGCAGTGGTGAGACAAACCCATGTGGAGGTGAGAGGTGTGCTTGGCTCTCCCTGAAAGCAGGCGAACAGTCCAGGTGATCCTGTGTGAGAACCTGTCCTGAGCCTCGTGCTCAGCCACAGAAACCAAGCACAGATCAGAGCTTTCCATCACAGAGACTGAATACTATGATGCAAATGACTGCCATTTGTCTCAAGATGCTTGCCAGGAAGGATGGAGCCTGCAGGACAAGGGACAAATCTCTCAAATCCATTTAGCTGGTTAATTCAATTGGCTGGAAGTAGCAGAGAGCACCCACTCAGTCACTACTGGATGCTCTTCTACGTGCTCATGCTCAGTCATACCTTTACCATACCCCACCTTTGTTTTCCATAGCCCTTTCCAGTGGTTTACAGGAGTATTATCACAGGAGTGGTTTATCCAGAGGATTTAGGTGTACACTGCTGTGAGGCCACTGGTGGAGTGAGGTTAGAATGAGCTGAACAAGTTCTAAAAGCAGTAGGCAGGGCTAAGGCTGCCTGCCTGGTGACCAAGGCTGTACCTAGACAAGGCAGATGGCATGCAGAGGAAAAGGGGTGACACACCAAGAGTTTAGCACACCATAGAGATTCCCACCATGGGGGCAGCTGGCAGCCACCCATGCCAAATCTCTGCCAGGGAGGACAAGGCCACTGCATTGCAGGGCCAACCATCCCAGCCACCAACAGGACTGCTGTTCCCATCTGGTTGAGAAAATAGGATCAGAAACCCCAGTATGACAGTGAGAGGGAAAGACAGATGGGAACATCTGGAGTGAGGTCAGTTTTGCTGCTTTTAGAAGAGTTGGAGTAGAGATTAGGGAGAAAGATTGTGAAAGGTCCTATCCCTCACAGAACGGCAAGCCTGAGTGTGCAGGCCCTTAAGTGACTTCACCTGTACACTACCGGATTCACAACAGGTCTCTTAGGTCTCTTACTTTTTATTTTCTTTTTTTTTGTTTGTTTTTGTTTGTTTGTTTTGTTAAGAAGCATTGAATTTAATAACTACTCTCCATTACAATAATAAAATGGAGAGCAAGGAAAACACAGGCAAAGGTCTGTTCTTATGCTCAATCACATGTAAAGACTGGATAGTGTACTGTGTATGTTGGAAATTCCTTCTTACATGACAATACTGACCATAACTATTGTCCTGGCAAAATCAAAATCATTGACAAATGGGATTAAACATCTGCTGTCAATTACTCAGTTGTTCTTTCTACTTTCCTGCTAAGCCTTATGGCTTCCTGAAAAACTTCCTCAGGTAAAGGTCATGCTTCAACCATTTTTAATGATGATTCCCATGATTTTCCTGCTGCGATGTCAAAATTACTGCATATTACACTAGCTTTTAATTATAAATGTAGACAACTAATGAGACTGTACAATTTATAGACATCCAGATTTGAATTTTTAATGGTCTCTGTAAGGAAAAAAGAAGTAAAAGAAATAGTACAACACTGACACAGAAATGTTTGGAATGCAACATCCTGATTACTCCCTTTTTATTTTCCAAATGTACTGAGGGAGCATTTATATTTCATTGCCCAATGCCCTTTGAAATTAATTTAAATTTAATAGATATTTGCAGCTCTAACTGCTTCAGGAGGAGGGGAGGGGGTGGGAAGGAGCACTTTCCTCCTTTGATTCCGCAGCTTCTCCAGAGCTTCTGCAGACCATATTTGCATGGGTAAGGATGACTTATAAAGTAAAGTAAATCTGAAGGTGACTTCTCTATCAGATGGTGTAACTAAGTGGGATATCATCAATTTTCAGAAAATCCTTGCTTTCCTTCATTTTATAAGATTAGCCTATTGGGCATCTACTTTGGTCTCACCGTGGGATGGCAGCACCACCTAAGTGCTATGTATGAATGTAGTAGATATTCCTTTTCTGCTATGCATTATGCCATCTTTAAATTCCTGCATGCTCAACAATTATTACAGACATTTATGGCAGCATAGACTCTGAAGAAACTATGCCAAGTAGGGACTGAGGATACAGAAAATAACAATGAGCCTACATGGACAGAAGAGTTGTCTGTAACTTCCTAATTACATGAAAGCATCCTTGTCTTTGTTAAACAGTTCAGTCAAAATCTCCCTGAAAGCATACAGGTTAAAGGAAAAAGCATCACAAAACTTCCCATTACCAGCAGTAGCAGAAGGGCCCAAATCTGTTCCAAATCTGTTCTGTTAAGAAATCTAACACACACAAGCAAGAATGTTCCTCGGCTAATAGGTCACACTCAAAACAAGTAAAACAAAGAACTGAAAAAAAAAAGAGGCAAGCAAATTCTGTAATCATCCCTTTATCAAAAAAAACCAACCCCAAACTAAATGCTAAGACATAAAGCAATTTGTCCACTATCACATAAAGCCTACAGTAAGTCACATGAGATCTTTACTTTAGAGCAGTCAATCCAACTTTGATTATACTATAATTAACATAATGGATCATATTCCTATGAATTAGTCATGTATATAAGATAGGATTTTAACAGAGATAAAAATTCCTGATTCCCCTGACTTTTCTGTAATTTTACCATTGATGAGTTTGTATGAGAGCTCCAGATCCTCTCCTACAAGTAATAAAGCAAGGACACGTCTCATCTGGAACAAGAAATGCATAGCACGGAAACGAGAGCATGCTAGTCAAAATGCTCAGGTAATTAGATATGATAAGAAGGAGAAAAAGCTGCAATGAGAAATCAAGGTTTATGGAAGTTAATATGATACTTTCCTCTGATCTCCACAAAACAAGCAGAAGAAAGAAGGAATTTACAGACAATTTGCAGGCATAATAGTTGTCACCATAAAATTCCATATTTTGTGACTTGGTTTATTTTACAAGCATGGTAGCATGAGAGCTTGAAGGATAAAGCAGCACATTTTTACAACTGACCATGATTCCAAAAGAATACAGCCTTTTTCAGTACTGTACTTAACTGTGCCAAATCAAAATCTTTGGACACAGAGTTAAGTCCTGGCTTAAGTATCTTGAGAAATAAGGTGATGGTGTGGGAAAGAGCTGGGCAGTTCTAGAAAGAAGGGAAGCTTGAAAATAAGAGATATTACACTGAGTGAAAAGAAACAGGATAATCCAACATGAAAGACTATGGAAGTGCATATTTACGAACACCCACAGAATGCTTATTCTGTGTTAATCTAATCCTAGGTAGGTTGATTTCAGCACAATTACCAAGAACCATCAAACATTTCAATCCAAAATGTACTTACTTTCCGGGTGCAATTCCATCAGGATTTACACCCACCTGCCTGGGAACAATATTTGTGTCTTTGAGGACTTGTGCTTTTATGAAGCACACTGTATCACACTCAGGATGAACAGATGCCTCAAAGGAAGGGAATGATGGACTTGGGTAACTTCTGAGACTAAAATTATTATTTTACTTTCAGTACAGAAAGTCAGATTGCTGTGCCTTGTAATTGATTATTTTCCATAGTTAGACAATTATATAACTAGAGAGACCCAATAAAGTTAGAAGCATTTGTTTCCTCTGATAAATAAAAAAAGATTTTTCACAAACAACCTGTCACTCTCACTTCCTGCAAAACAAAAAATAATCTATTATGGGAGAGAAGACCTCTTTTAATGTGATGACACATCAACTTTTGAATACAACTACAAGACAGCTTCATTTTGTATGGCAATTTCCATGCAAAATGTATTTTTGTTTGAGCCTTATCTTTAAACAGTGCAAGTAATTTAATAATACAGCTTCAATGTTCATATGAAATAAAAGCAGATAAGGAGCCAAATAAAGGATGCAAAGCTATTTACATCTATATCCTGACTGTGCAACAGGAACTTAATAGTGCTGTAAATTTTAGTCGATTTAAAAGGGTCAAGCTAAATATCATACTGGACTGAAAAGCAGCCAGATATCTGGAAGACTGTAACTGAAACTTCAAGGATCTTGGTGACAAGATATTTATTTATATCTGGGTTTATGGACACTCATTTGTAGTTATTAAAATATGGTTTAATAATCAGTAAAACTTCACTAAAGTGTATCTCAGTTAAAATCTTGGCTCTGGCAAACACACTTGCTTCTTGAAAACCTAATTAAAAGCCAAAGCAGGTATCATATCTCACAGTGCTAATGAAAAATCTCATCTGCTTCTATTAAAAATGTGAAGTGCCACTGAAAGCAGATGGGAAGAAGGAGAATCTCAAATTATTTGTGAAAGATATCACACAGAATATTTCAGAGAATTAAATCCTTTAAGTGAATTTATTTTGAAATTCATTAAAGGTAATTAACACCATCAAGTGAGAGCTTGCTGATGGAAGGACAGTTTCTGTGTAATATTTCTCTAAATTTTAATATAAAACTTTGGGAAATCAGCCAAGTTTCAAGAAATGTCAGGTTTTTAAAAAATATTTGAATAACATTTCACATTCCAGGATAAAAAAATTGGTTTCATTAGAAAGAACAGAATAATCTCACAAGCTCATCTACCTTGAACCACAATGTCATAAAATTAAAAAACTAGGAAACAGAAATAGAAACTGAACAAAAGGACAAACTAAAGGTGTGTTTTAACATATTAGACTTTAAAACTTGTCACTGCTTTATAAATTGTGCTCACAATCAAGTAAGCAAATGGTCAAGTTTACATAAGTGTTATATTATTTTCTATTTCTCCATTTTTGCCTCATTTGTTCCTTTTCCTTTAGGCACTAAAGCAATGATGCTCCCACATGTACTTTAAATGTAAGCACATCTGGTTATTCTAAACAGACTAATCCTATTTTGTGTGTTTTGATGGATTAGTATCTAGATGTTTTAATTTCAGAATAATAATAAAAAAGAGAGGTAAATCAATGAGGGAAGCAATTCAATGAACTTTTCAAGGTATTGATGAGAAATCAAAAGCATTTATAACAGTTAAAGCACTGCTGGGTGTGTAAATGAGCGCTCTCACCATTTCAGGGAGATTGTCACAGAGCTGTGAAGAGACCCACAAGGATCAGTGAGTCCAACTGTTACACGAACAGCCTGTACAACGACCAAACCCATTGGATCATGATGTTGGTGTAATAAGCATCATACTCTGACCCACTGTGCTCATCTCAGGAGCTGGTCATGGTTCCAACAGACATATTCCAGTGGATTATTTTTATGCTTTCTCTTTTTGTCAGTGCTGCCCTTCAACCTCTTCAAATGTGTTTTGATCCTGAAGGCTGTCAAGGATGAAATAAAAGGGTAGAAAAGAAGGCAGGAAAGCTTTAAATTACATACCACATACATATCACATTCAAGTGTGTTTAATTATTGCTTTCAGATGGTCACTATTGAGACCTTAGATGCACAAAGCGAATGTGCAATCAATAGCTACTAAAGTGGAATCCATCTCATCCACTTACACAGGAGACAAAAGGAAAAAACACGTTATATGCTCGTAATAGGAGCATAATATGAACTGTCAGGGACTGGTCATAAGCATTCTTAAATTGACCTGCCCACTGACAAGGAATAATATAATACTTTTGAATTTATCTGTACTAGAGGAGAATCTAATCTAACTGTAAATACTTAATTTTTACTAAATTCTACCACAAGGTTATTTTCCTATCTACCTCTATATAAGCTTGAGCAGCACACTTTTTTTTTTTATTACTAAAGCTAACTTTATACTCTCTTGAAATGAGTATGAATGGGTACTGATTGTGAGTCAGAGGCGACCACTTGGACTTGGCTCTCTGGTCAGTTCAAAGGGTGCCTACCTCACCCTCTCAGGCAGCTGCTGAGCAGGATGAACATCTGCTCCTGACACCACAGCTGATTGTCCCATTGTCACAGGAAATCACCAGCTGCTTCATTTGACATCCAGCAGGAATTTAAAAAAAAGGCAAGGTAGACATTTTGCCAGTCTAGGGATAGGCTCTCTCGTAACTCTACAGTGGTCTCTGAGTTAATGTAAGCTACTGTCTCTGGCTGTGTCAGCATTGAATATTTAAGATAAGTATTAGAATAACAAAACTTAAGGATATAGAGCATGTCTGGAGCAACAGTGAGGAACTGCAAAGCCCTGATAACTATAAAAACCTGAGTAATGCAGACCCTTTTCTGTGTCAACTCCTTTCATATTTTCACATGAAAGTACAAATATCCAGAATAAATTAGTTAAAATCAGTGAAATTAGAATAAATTAATGAAAATAAATAAAATTTCAGAATAAATTAGTGAAAATTAGGAACATTTAATAGAATACATACAAAGCTTCTGCTCTCAAAATCTCATCCCACTTCTAAGCAGTGAAAGGTTTGCCATGTTGGAGGTAGAGAATTGGACACAACAAGTAATTTTGTTGACTACTTCCAAATGATTTCTCCCGGCTCTCTCAGACTTTTATAAGTGTCTTAAAAGAAAGCTCATAAAGCTATAAAATAAAATGAGAAGCAGCAGTTTTTTCAAGGTCTGCTAAGTTGTCCAAGGAACTGTTTCTCAGCAGAATGACTCTGAGGTTTTGTTTCAAGCAACTCCTTTGGGAGACATCACCTTACCTTGCTACAGGCATACCCAGTTGGGGATGAGCAACAGTAGGGTGGGTGGCCCAAACCTAATGACATGATCATGTGAAAAAAACCTATTTTCTTGATACTTGAAGTATCTCTAATAAAGCTGACCTTTGGAAACAGGTACTGTACAGCATATCCTCCCCTAGAAGATCCCAAGGAAAGCCTGTACTTTGCTCAGACAGGAACGAGAGCTTTCTGTGCCTGCATTTACTTGGCCAGCAAAGAGGTGGACAGAAGACTTCCTCATTCTTTCCCACCTCATTGCTACAGCAACTTTCACACAGATTCACAGAATATTCAGAGTTGGAAAGGACCCACAAGGATCATCGAATCCAGCTCGATGGCCAATAGAGGGACTGAATCCCCAACCTTGGTGTTACCAGCACCATGATCCACCCAAATGCCTTCTCCCAGGACAGCACATGTACCAAGCAAGGGTGGCAGCTGCTGAGCAGCTACAGCCACAGCATGGGCACACAGAGCACACGTGCTCCTCCTGTGCTGTGGCTGACATAGGGGACTGGAAACCTGGCAGGGAACCTGTCCAGCATTTACAGTGGCAGCATAAAACATGAAAACTTAAAATTACCTTTAGCTGTTTAAGTGGAAATTATTTTTATTTTCAAGTTGTTCAGGTCAGAAAAAAAAGGAGAGTAATATGATAATTTATTTTATCTAGTTTTCCATTTGCAATTTTTGTTGGGTTTTTTTCTCCCTGTAGCTAGGTTTACTCTTACTAAAATGACCACCTAAATATTCTGATCTAGAATTAAATAGAACCATTATATTTTTTATGAGAGAATATAGTATATCAACATAAATTTATTTAGCAATGATATAGTTTAATATATATTCAGCTCTTGGTTTCTTATAAACAGAATTATAGATGTTATGTATCTTATTTTCAAAGTGACAATTTTTAGTTATCTTCAATTCTCACCCTTTTGAGTCTATAGGCTCTCATAATTTGCAAACAATATTTGAAGACCTAATCATACTTCCTTTTGTTTTGCAGTCACTTACACAATGAAGGTTGTCTTTTGCTTTATATGTGCAACATGGTTTTCTTTGGTACACTCACAAGTATTCCTTCACCTGCCATGTGAACAGTGTGACCCTAGAGAAGCCCATCCATCTCCTTACTGCCCTGGCTCTGCTGTGGAGAGCAGCCTCTATGCTCCCATTACAAATGTGCCTGTGTGTTTCTCCACCAAAGCCATCTCTCTTCCCACCTCTCCAGTTACTATTCACTGAATATTCAAATGAAGCTTCTCTTTCATCTCACCAGGAGCTGGATAGCCTGAGCTAGAAATCTGGAAGCTGGGAGACTTTTCCTTCTCTCTGCTGTGAGAAGAATGCACAAGTGGAGCTCTTTACACATGAAGGGACCACAGGAGATTTACTGACATGCCTTCTGTAAGATGGTGGCCAGGTGATAAAGGAGTGACAGAATCCAAGACAGACAAGTGACAACATGAGGTTATGAATGACACATACTGCCCTTGGCTCCACACACAGGGAAACCTGTCCAGAGTTTTGTGCTACCCCAATAAAAGTAATTCAAGCAGCAATCAAAAAGTTTAACTTCTATGGGATCAAACCTGGGCATTGCTATTTGAAAACCACTCTTTGATCCTTCTTCACACAACCGATTCTAACATGAGAAAAAGGACTTACAGATGTTTCTTTCTTTGCTGATATAAATAAAACTGAAAAAAACGCCTCTTTCCTACCATTTGGGACAAATTAGAATTTCTGTTATCAGATGCAATGAAAAAAATCTATTAGCTTGTTTCCTTTTTAAGCAGTCGTTTTTAAAAACAGCTTATTGAATCTGTGTTTGAAAAACCTCATGTCCATGTAAAAACTGAAAGAGTATTTATACTGTAAAAGCCCCAAAATAAAACCAGATTCGCCTTTACTTCCTTCCTGTAATTCAGTAAATAACACAATTTAATCCATACTCTGTACCTGCAGAGAATACTACAATCACATTGTTCTTGAACAGAGGGAAAAGATATTCACTGTAGTATGGGGAGAAAAAAAAAAAGAAATGAAAACTTCAGAGAAGAACCATGAAAGATCTTATTAAAGAGATGAATAAGAAATTAGTCTCTCAAGAAGGCTATCTCATGAAAACCTCTAGCTTTCTGGGATATCCTTTCACATTTCAACACTGTAAGACTAAACCTCTGCCTTCCTCTTAACGCACTGAGTACAAATCAACATGAAAAAACTGAAATACAAAATCCAACTAGTGTACAACAGAGGGTACACCTGTACACAGAGCAATTGTACAGAAAGCAGTGCACTGAGGCATAAGACTGAACGACTCTGAGAACTGTACTGAAGATTTACAACACCTCACCCATACAGGGCTTAAGGCAGCAGCTCTCTGGTGTCCACAGAGCCGCACCGCAGTGGGCTGAGAGAAACAGCAATGACTATGCATGTGCTGGGCACCCTCTGCTGGTTTCACAGCAGCAAGTCACCAGGCTTAGGAAATAAATACAGTGAAGTGCGAGCAAAATCCAGGGAAGAAAAAACATCTTAACTACAAGCATGAGTACAAAAAGAGGGATCAGAATGTCCTTCAAGAATTTAAAGAAATAAATACCTCCAGAACTTTTTAGATTTTAACTCAGCTATCTTAGTTGTTTCTCCTTATAGTTTCTATCAAACTAAGAAAGACACCCTACTCTCATAAACAAAGCATTCAGCATTTCTTGCATTGAAAATCACTTTTTTCCCCTGTAACATAACTTTTATCAACATCATGGCTAGCAATAATTTCTCCTTAGTTTACAAGACTCCTCCTGAGTGTTGACAGGTTACATGTGACCCTTCATGGTCTGCAAAGCTGACATAAACAAAACTCTTGCATGTTTGAAATTACCAAAAGCAGAACAAAACACAAGTATAACAGTGTTAACTCTCAGCAGCAGCCAGGTAGTTAGGCACTAATTCTACATTATAAGGAAGTGAAGACACATGTAAATCCCAATAAAGTCACTTAACATTCCTCACAAATCCTTCGGTTTCACAGTTCTTCAAAACCACAGAAAACTCCCTTTGGTCTGACACTACTGACACTTCTAAAAACATTCTTAATCAGTACCTAAGCATTAAAGGAAGGAATATAAAATCTCAGTTTTGTTGTATCAGTAACAAAATCAGCAACTGCTTAGAAAATTTTTCAAATGCAACATTTGCACCCTTGTGAGAGGAGTTGCCATACAGTTTAATTTTCACAAAAAAGAGGTTCTCTCAGAAGAAAAATCCTACGATACTCTGACACTTGATAACTTGCAACATCCTATGGATTTGGTTACAAAAGTGTTCAGCATTTTAGAATGCAGAATAAAATATCAATAACCACAAGTAAGATGACTGAGCTTCAAAGATTTCTCCTTTTCTTGACCACAATCCATTCCTCAGTCCCACTGGAAGAGATTTCCCAGTTCCTGTGCTGTTTGGCTGCTCATTTTTGCATACTCCTCTAAGTCCAATAGGTTGTGATACATTCAGATAGAAAAAAACATAATTTTTGAGAGAAGAAAGTGTAGGGGGATAAAATATAAGCAAATAAAGGTAGTATAGAAGGTAATCTTACCCCCTAAAGAGTTGCAGCTGGGTTAATTACTAAAGAGTAGAAGCAGGCTTGATTTTAACAGGCCACAGCTGTAGCCAATCAGAAGAGTGCTATAAAAGAGTGGATTGGGTGGTTGAGGGTAGCTGGAGTCAGTTGGCTGCTGTGAGAAGCAGGAAGAGTCAGTGCCTAGAGGAGCTACCTATGACAAACATCAAGGAGGTATGAAACTCTAACAACATGGAACCTTTACAATATAATGACAACAAGAAAGTTAATAAAGTACTAACGCATTTTGCCGAGGAGCCCACTGTACACAGAATCAAGGTACAGGTACACATGATACAAAGTATAAAGATAAAAGGTAAAATAATAAAATGAAACTAGGTCAAATTTCTTATTCTGCAGTCTATACAGCCAGAAAATATATGTTGTTTTATAGAAATAGCATGATCCAAGAAATATTTGTTAAATTTTTCACCACTAGAAAACAACAAATTTAATGGCACTCTGATGCAGAGTATAGGATCCTCAATATATCCATGAGCAGGGGTATGAACTCCTCTCGCTACTTTCACATTCATCAAGCTCTATTTTACACAGGAGAAAATTAAATAGTGGAGAAGCAATAGTGTTGTTCTCAAAGAAGCAACAGAAAAAGGTGCACGTGCAAGGCAGCATGTGCCACGTCACAGACAAGACCTAGCAACTCCTGTACTGCACAGGTGCCAGCAGAGTTCAGGGCTCTGCTTGGTATTTCAAGTGCTCAGAACAAACACAGCAGAAGTGGCCACCCTTCACAAAAGGCACAACCAGCTGCAATTCATGTAAGGCCCCTGAGCACCAGTACAGATGATAAATAACCAGGGGAGTAACTCATCAGCTGCTGTTCTCATCTTCCTAAATCCAGAGACTTGTTGCAAAGAAGGGTTCAAAAATTGGATAAAGTGTCCTGGAAAGGCAGGCTTACTCTTTTTGCATGCTCCTCTTGCTGCACACAGCTTGACAAAATGCCCTTTGAAGAAAGTGTCAGCCTGTTTTGGGGACACATTGGACTTCCTCTCTTAAGAAGGTGAGGAAATAGGCTGCAGTGGCTGGCTAGACACCACTGCTCCATGTAGGCAGGAAAAATATAGAGGAATAGTAAGAGTACATAGAAAATGTTCCTTCAAAATCCATCAAAACTTCACTTTCAGACTGAAGGCACTGGAAACCATAATATAATAAGCAGCTTTGACGTGCTCACTGTGAAGTGCTTTTGCCAAAGAAATCAGGGTGAAAATAGAAATTGGGGAAGTATTGCATCACTCCACTAGAGGTTCTGTTCCTAAAGAAAAACACTAAATTTCCTATTTCAATGTCTTTAGAAATGGCTAACAATGGCATCTGAAAGATTCAAAAGGGCATAGAAAGAGACCCAAGAACATCCTTGTTAGGAACAGTGATGATAATGAGATGTAGCACGTTTGTGCTGGCTGCTACTTAGCATGGTCAAGATTACATGAGGAATGGGAAAACACATGCAGATGTAAGGTGTGTTTGAGGTATCAGCCTACTGAGAGTATTTTGGAAAGTCAGAACCACAAAAAGTTTCAGAATTAACTTTTGGCTTTTTCCCAGAAAATGAGACCTTGAAGTAGGAACCACCTGCCTATAGTATCTTCAGATACAATTCTGCTCCAGAACAATCCAAACAAGCACCCACAGTGATTTTATCATCTTTCTTGCTTGTAACTGGGTTCCCTTCAAGTAGAGCCCCTGGTTCACAAACCTGATTTGGCAGTAATTATTATCTTGAAAAACATACTAACTTTAAATACTTCTCCTACTTATAAATACTAAACATGTGACAAAGTTCAGTATAAAAAGACTGCTGTAGTAATACCACTGTTGTGGCTCAGGTAGAAAAGGCAATCCCTGGATGAGCAGGAGCCTTGTGTCTGTATGGCTCAATAATATTCCACTCTCAAGCCTGTGCACCTGGCAAAACACAGCAGTTTGCCTGGACATATTTGCACTCCCTGTGCTACCTCACAGACTGAGATGAAAGGTTGTGGTTGGTATTTTTCTAGCCAAGTATCAGGGTACTTAAGGTTTTGCCTTTTGCAGTTCACCAGCACATCATTTTCTATACTATAAGACTGGGAACCTGGTATTCTCTCATAGCAAGATCAACCACCAACAAGACTGAACCTTTCTTATATATTCAACAATACTGTTTTGCTTTACTTTAAATAAATAAGACACCAAATAGTGTAAAAAATCTGGTGTAACCAACCAAATGTTTCATAGCAAGCTAGATTAAGAATACCAACTAAATATTTAGATTTTTAAATATTCAACTCATTTTCAGAGATGATGTGCAGTTAAATCTGTATGTGAACACTCCCATGTCTAACACTGACTCCTTTGACACGACAAAGATGGAAGTCAAAACAAATCTGTGTCAGCTGTAGGAAGAATTTAAGTGTAGCATGCATGGCAAAAGGAAGAGTGAATACTGAAGTCTGTGTTTCCTTCCACAGTGTAGACTGCAAATTCTCCAGCTAAGCTTTCCATAAGCTTCTGTAAGATGGATATATAAACATGCACTGATAGTTCCACAATAATAAATTAAATGTGTTGTGTATTTTGGGGTATGTAGCTCAAGTCAATGTTAGAGTGTTACTGTAAGACAAGATGTGTAATTTTAAAGCTGCATTCTAGGATGCTTAATAGGACCCAGTTTTGGGAAAAAAAGTGAGACAAAAGAATAATGAAATTTCTTGAGAAGGGCCACTAAGAAAATGTAATTTTTAAGTAAAACAGCCCATTAATTACAATCTTTCCAGTTCTTTAGCAGGCTTTTTAACCCTAAAAATGCTAGAAATATGTACAGAATTGCTTTCACAATTTGTTCCTTTTGGACTTATGTTTGTCTACTTTAATAAATCAAGATGAGAGACATTTAGAACAAATTAATTCTCCAAGCTGGAAAAGTGAAATTCTTCATAGCTTTTGTAGCCAATCTGTTGGTTGCTTAAATTTCTTCACTTTGAGTAAGAATAATTAGAATATCTAGGGACAAGGAGAGGGATGGAAAAGGAAAAACCACGACTTTGGTATTCACTACTATGTACAAGTTGCATGGGATAGCTCCTGAGGCTGCTCTAGCTTGTGCACAATTTTTCAAGTTGCATATTAGAGACAGGATAATCTGCTAGGATGTGTGAAAAATGCCATTTTAGTTAAATTCTTGAACATGATAGAACCAGACTATCATGACAAATATATGTAATTTTGAATAAAATTTTTATTTCTCTCTTTTTTTTTTTTTACATGTCATTCATTACTTCTATTCTGATTAATACAGAAATATAAGAACTTTTCATGGAGAAGGAAATTTATTGAGAGTTAAGCAACACATTCTAAAATGAAATAAGAAAACTTTATTAACCTAGTGCATTCATTTTTAAAAATCCTTTGAGGAAAAAAACCTATTTAAATAAAACATAAGCTTTCAAAAAAAGCAGTATGCAGATGAAGAAAAGAAAGCTGGAGGACATAATGGATTTTGAACAAAGAACAGTGACCATGTATTAAAGGGATGCTCTACGTGCTACAGTGAAAAGATCTACTAAGAAAGTACAATTGTTTTGGGAGAGCCAGAAGATAAGACCAATGCATTTAAGTAGCTTTAATTTGCTTGCTTTCTTTCTCTATGAACTCTATGAATTTCCTAGCACAGAACTAGACAAGTATAGTGCTTGCAATTTTTTTCAAATATTTTATACATTCTATTTCATCATACTCTTAGAATCCCAATAAAATCTTTACTAGGGTTGCCTGCTCATAAATACTTGCACAGGAAAGAGAATCTGAAAGGGAAAAAAAGTTATCCCCTAGAAGCCTCTGTGTTAAAAGGTAGAAAAATCAAAGAAATTAGAACCATATAATCTTCTATGACCTGCTCTTCTAAAGGCCCCTGAAAAAGAAACAGACCCAAGAGAGTTTGAAATCCTGGACCTAATTAAACAGCCATGTCCCACTGGTAAACAAGTGAGGCTGTATAACACATACTGGTTTAGACTAAAGCAGCATTATTTTAAATTCTCTACC
This sequence comes from Agelaius tricolor, assembly GCF_023055355.1. Lineage (NCBI taxonomy): Eukaryota > Metazoa > Chordata > Aves > Passeriformes > Icteridae > Agelaius > Agelaius tricolor. The sequence continues at coordinate 55,358,198 of NW_027269261.1, forward strand.
AATAAAATGAAAGAATGTAACAACTTTAATCAAGAAAATGTTTTCTGCAGGTAGCAGAATGCAAGAAATGCTGCAGCCAGCACTTGTCAAACTGAGATACTATTGTGAAATGCACCCTTATGGCTACTGAGGTAATTACAAGTAATCAGTAATTATCTCTACTAAGCAGACATTCCTCAATAGCAATGTTTGAGATTGGTGATTCACACAATTTGGTAATCTTCCCCTTTTTTTTCTGTGATAGCTTTGCCTTAAACAGCATCACTCCCAACTTCTCACTAGTGTCTGTATCACAGTGATGCAATCCATAGAATGTATTACTTATTGAACAGGTGACACAGGCATTAATCAGAACATCCTCTAATCAGCATTCAGAGTGGAACCCTGAACAAGGGCAGCATTTGGACTAGGATAACACAAACAAGGAATAAAATAATCTTGGATTTTACATCAAAACTTAAGTTTAGCACATGCCCTGCAAGTGATATAGTTCTTCTTCATGCTTTTGGCTGGGCTCTAAAGTATTTACTATTTAAAGATACCCAAACAGGTATATTAACATCAGTGTCAAGATGTACCTCCAAGAACCTTGTAAGCTTACAAATATTTACACCTACCTGAGTTTTGGGGGGGCGGGGGGGGGTCTTTTGTGGTTTGGACAGGGTGAGGAGGTGTTCATTTTTAATTGAGGTATGAGCAATACTAAGAAAAATGCTCAGAAGTACTTAAAATCTTTGGATGCTTGCTTGCTTGTTAATTAGTAAATATTTAATCAGAATGCACACAGTAATTTCTACTGAATCTAAAAAAAATAAAAAGGTTTATTCATGCTTTCTAACTGTATTTTTTCTCATTTCAAATTGGGCTAACAAGCTATTGCTGCTGAAAAACCATTATCTGTCCAGTGGTTTACATACAGATCCACTCTGTACAGTATTTTCAGTGACTGCTACAATATGATACTTCATTCCACTTTCCTGTTTTCCACAGTGCTTCTGATCATGAAATAAGGATTACAGGAACAAAGCACGTGTGAAGTGTACAGACAGAAACTACCAGCAGTATGCACACAAAACTTAAAAATTACATTTCAATATTTTGTAAAAATAACATTTTATCCTAATCACTTCAAAGTTTTACATTCTAACAAAAATAATGGGTGCCTCACTCATTTTATCAATTCAGAGAATTTCAGCCCTCCAAGTTCATAGTTTTAATACAGTGTTTTCTAATCAACATGGAATTTGAGAGATGCCATTATTTTGCTTTTAATAAATAGCAAAATCCCAAAACAATCAGCAAGCATTTTAATTTGCTGTCTCTATTTTACTTTTAATCACAGACAGCTTTACTACTAGGGTCCTCAACAGTGAATTACCTGCGTTGGTAGTCATACTGCACTAAAGATCCGTGACATTCAAGACAAAGACTTATGGTTGTCCTAGATTTTAACATCTCAGTTATGCAACTGAATGACATGATTCAAAGGTATTTCTAACTTACTGTAAGAGGAATTCTGTGATAGAACCACTTGACAAAATAATGTAATGCAAGCATGTGGAAAAAAATGAAAATGAACTGGACAAACTAGCACAACTTTCAGTAAACATTTTTAAAGTTGAGTGTACACTTACTATTTATGTATTTGCACAAATGAAATGACAAAGATTTTCTGGAAGAAAATCACTGAACCCAAAATTACATTTCAAATTCTACAGACAAAAAATTTATTGATTTTCTCTACATTTTTGTCTGAAGCTTGAAATAGGTGTCCTTTTCAAAAGGACAAACTTAAGGCACACTTAAAACTGCATTTCACTGCATTGCTGAATGAGATGTGATTACCTCAGAAACAGCATAAATCCAAAATATTTTTTCCCTTGATCAGCTGAGGTGGCAGTGACAGAGCTTTCATTGGCTAGATAAAGGTGAATGCATTTTTCGAAAAAACTTTATACACTGAATACACTTTATTTCTACTTAATTCCTGCTGTAGTCAAGAAAAAGCTACTTTGCTTACAATATGATCTCCATTTAGTGTGGAAGTGACATTCAGATCCGAAGTCCCTGCAACTATGGCTTAGATGAATCCTACTGACCTACATCTGAGTTAACAATTCTAGATCCATTTAACACTCTTCACCTATTCATCTGGTAAGGGTTTCTTGCACTGGCTTGCACACAATTGTAATGTTCTGGTATGCAAATCGATATGGCTGTGAAGTTACCTGTGAAGTGTTTGAGAAACATATCAAGTCATCTGCTTTAAAGAATTTTTTCTTCTGCATTTCAACAGAAACCTTAACACACACTAATGTGAACACATATCCATTATGAGACAGATATGCTTACAGAAAATCATTCAAGAGGAATTTTGTAGCATTAAAACATTAAAAATATTTCAACTAGCCTATTTACAAGTTACACTGCTCTCTGACCATACTGTTTTTTGCAAAGCACAAAATAGTCCTTTGTCTGAGGGCTTTAGTATCATTTCATTAGATAAGAAAATTTAAAATTAGCACTAGTGACTTAGCTTTAAAAGAAAAATGACAGAGTACAGAATAAGATTAGTAAACCAGTGATACAACTAATATCACTGTTAGTATGCAAGTGCTGAAATGTGCACTTTAAACTCTTGGAGAGAGAAAACACATTCATCTGCAACTGTATAATATATCTTAAGATCCTCTTCATTTGTAAGAGTGCTTAGACTGCTAGAATTGCCTCCTCTAACCTTTGGTAGCAGACCATCTAAAAGATATTAAGAGTAGGAATTCAATGAGACAAACCCTTTTTCATCAAGTTCTTGCAAGATAGGAATAAAAGAATAACGGGAAATATAATTTTACAGCTTACCAACTTCAAGAAAAACCCTATTAAGAAACTCTCATCACTGACAAGAATGACTTTTCAGATCCTATATGTGAGTTATTACTCAAAGAGATGTCATGAATTTTCTTTTTAGTAGTTCTACTTGGCTTTTCTTGACTATGAAATATCAAGTACATACACTAATTGAATTATGTTTATTGTGCACCCAAAGAACTTGTACCAAATAAGTTAACATCACTGTGACAGCCCTTCAAGGAAAAATGTAAGACTAGTTACAATTAAGGAAAGATACTTTTGCCATTCTTATTCAAATAAACAGCTTCAAATTAAAAAAAATAACATCCCGCCTTTATGTCTTTTAAAACAATCTCTCATCTACACCAGTAAATGGCATCACAGTGAATGCCTACTTGTGGAAAGGAAGTTGAAAGAAAAATCTGACTACTGCAAAATTCAAAAGAATCAGCAGTAGATGTCACAACAGGGAAAGGAAGATACTTTAATTACCTGAATCAACAACAACAAAAAAGGGAAAGGTTCTTTAATAACATGAGTGAATAACAAAAATTTTTTCCAGTTACTCTTGATGACTCCTGATATTCTGAATAGGTTTTAAAATTATAAAGCTGGAGTATGACCTTTTACAAGAGCAAAGAACAAGGGGCAATGGCTTTAAACTGATGTACAGCAGACTTATATTAGATAGAAATTCTTCACTGTGAGAGTGGTGAGGCACTAGAACAGGTTGCCCAGAGAAGTTATGGATGCCCCATCCCTGGAAATGGTCAAGGACAAGTTGGTCAAGGACAAGCTGTTTCAAACAGCCTGGTCTAGTGTCCCTGCCCATGGCATGGGAGTTCGAACTAGATGATCTTTAAGGTCCCTTTCAACCCAAACCATTCGATCATTCTGACTGTTCAGTTCTCCTATTATCAAGCAACAAAAAGTCACCATTACTGAAAAGACAGAGAATGAAATTTAGGATCCATTTTTATCAGTTTCAAACCAAATTACCCAAAGATGTGAGTTAGGGAAAAAAGTCAAAGGAGTACTTTCAGTTTGACCAGCAGAAAATATCTTTGCACATGGTCAAAACTGCTCAAATTGTGTATTCAGAGACTTCTGTAATAAATTGGCTTATCTTATAAACACCTTCTATATGTAAGTTTATTTTATCATTTTCCAACTGTGCTTAAGGAATGCCTGCATGCCTCACTACAGGTTTGATTACAGTACTCCCATCTTGACTTACTCAGGCTAAAAGTTCCTTAACTTCATAAAGCCATTTAAATCACTTAAGTGGCTCTAGGTATGTTATAGAGTTCTCCTGAAGCAAAGGAATCTAACTGAATATATTCCCCTGAGTCTGTAACAAAAGGAAGTACCACACATACAAAGAGAGCATACCAGTACTTCACAGGAAAAGGTTTCAGCAAAGAAATCATGTCCTTATAGCAAACAAGGCTACATTTCACCTTTATGGATATACTGCTCTACTCAAATGCACTACAGTGAAAGAACCACAGCCTGTTTAAAAAGGTAAATACATCAAACATCTTATGGATGCATATGGTTTTCAAGTAAATGTGAATGCCTAAATACAATGTGTTGCCTACAAAGCTACCTGAAATATTTTTCAATGTATCTGTTACTTATGTGAATCATACATCAGCTTCTTCAGTTGCTAGAACCCACAACCTTTCATCACTACAGCAAGCTTTAAACCGGCGTAAGCCAGAACTGCTACCCCAATGCCTGGGCCCCATCTTCTTTCTGTCCCAATCTCTCTCCTTTGCAAAAGCAAAAATTAAAAGTCACTCCCATGCATCACATCAAAGATTTGCTCTGGGTGTCAGGACAGTTCCTTTCAGTGCACACATTGGCTTATGATGGCTTAATCTATGATAAAAAAGGAAAGTCTTCACTCCAGCTCTGAAACATTTAAAACTTCCTACTGGCAAGATAAAGAAACCAGAGTTTCGCTTATATAAAGTCCCTTCAAGTTTCTAAATATGGCTATATTTTGGTAATACATATCTGCATGCTACAATATTTAAATAAGAAATAGAACAGTTCTAGCTGTAAACATAATGCAACTGAAGACTGTACAACAAACTTTTATTCTACAAAAAAACAGCGTTTAGAAACTGATAGTGTAACACATATGTACAGTAGCCAATTTATTCATGTTTGAAAGATATTAACAAAGATAATAGATTCATTAAATGCATTGTTCTATAACACTACCAACCAAATTGTTTAACAACTGTCACCTGGCAATTTACCTAAATCTTCATACTATGAACAACTTGGCACGCTGCCAGTCCCAGTTTAGAAGAACAACAGATGAACTTCTAGTTTTCAGGTTTTTAACAAAATGTTTAAAAAGTAAAGCTACTGCCAATATGTGTTTGATTTTGAGTATTTTTTTCTGTGGCCTATGACTGAAGCCTTTTCAAACTTAATATATTAAAATGAAATAAAACCCCTTAAGTTCATAAAATATCCTTAGAGCTATTTTGTGCTTTTGGGCTTCCACAGAATCAAATCTGCCTGACCAGAACACTACGAGTAGCTGGTGCAGCAGCACTGGTCGAGCTCTTTGAGCCAGAGACTGCCCATGACAATACATTTACCTCCAACATTCTTCATCTCAACTCCCAAGACACGTTCTGGTAATAAACACATCAGCAAGGTCCATTACAAAGCAGTGGTTATTTAATGCATACCTAATGACTACTACTTGCACAATAGATAATAATTCATTCAAGTCCACTCTTTCCAAGGGCTACCTTCATTAAGCTGTTTACTATCCAGAATAGAAGTCCCTGGAACTGAAAAGTTGAACCATGACACAGCATGAAAAATACCCCACCATCCAGAGGAAGAGGACTACACACACAAGTAACTTGCTTCTAGGTTCAAAGGCATGCTAATGCTTTACACTCATGTGATGTTTTCATACTTTCACCCCTTTGAGGGAAGCAGAAGGGGAAATAAAACTTGCATGCTAATGCTTTAATGTTAAAGATCAAAAGTCTAATTTGAGCTAAAAACTTTTCTTTTACCAAACGGGCATTCATGTAAGAGAATCTACCCTTATTACCTTATTATGCAAGAGGAAAACAACTTTCTTAAAACTGAGTGAAAGGGTGCTTTCAGACACAGAATTTTAACAAAACTTATTTTGAAACAAGTTGGTGAAATGCACTTGAATGGAACAAACTGAAAATCTGACATCATCCTACAGCTTAACCTTTTCAATTGAAAGGATACACAAGTAGCAAAGCAGATGAAAGAGGAGAGAATAGCACTACTAATTTACCTAAGCAGCCAATTCATCTCAACAATTTAAAAAGAGGTTCAACTTCAATGTTATTCCATCAAAACACAACCCCCCAACTCTTATTTCTGTAAAACATGTAGGGTTTTTAGACCAACATCAGCTTACTTTTAATGCAACATTTCTGAGCTTTGAGTCATTAAAATCAATTAACCACAGAGTACTCAAACACTAACACTATCTATCCAGAACACCAAATATATTACAAAATAAAAATTGCAAATACTCATTTAAGCTTTGGCTTCATGCATATCTGCATTTTAAAAAGTAAGCTGGAATAATACTGCATATTCTTACAGTATATATATTCCACCTTCTAGAAGCAGTAAGAACATTGTAACAATGGGGATGAGCAGATAAATAGAAGCTTGACAGCACTGCAGTGAAATAAGTTTTATCTTACTACCTAAAGAAGGTGAAAAGCAAATTTTCACAACCTAGTTTCATTTCAATTTTATTGAAGTGCCTACAGTATTCTGTGAGTGCTTGCACATACACAGGCACACACAGAAAAAATGGTATCTACAAACAGTTTACACAGATATTTACATACATGTTATTTACATAAACTAATATGACTGCATGATCTTTGATGTAAAAACCATATGCTTCTTCCACATGTAACTGTTGCACTGGTTTCACAAAAGTAATATAAACCTTTTGCAACAACTGGCTAAGCATATATCAGAGCTGATTCCAAGTTTTTAGAGCTTGCAGGTTTTTAAAAAAAATACAATACCTAAAACACTGTTATCAAACAAATATGCTTTATTGGCATCTAAAAACAAAATGCACCCAACATTAAAATGTACTTTTTCATTTTTTAAACCCACTGCAGTACGAGGAACAAATCACAAACACTTACTTTAGAGAAAACAGAGACTATAGTGTAGATTTTACAAAATCACTTTTAATCTCTGTGTTATGCTCCTTAAGTAACATGGGCCATTTTTTTTTCTGCCGAATTGTAGGAACATAAAATATCACAGCTTTATCTATACTTTAAAATTCTGCAGCAGCCTAAAAACACGGACAAGATACACCAGCACCTGTTTTCAAGTGTAACAATTTTGATAGCCAAACTAAGGGTAGTATCTAAAAATTCCATTTTCTTCCATAGGAAGTCTTTGTTTGACAAGCTGTTAATTTATCATTGTGAAATTAAAAGCAATTGGGGGCAAGTTTATGCTTTACCAAAGAAATAAAATAAAATTTAAAAAAAACTCAAAAGCAAAAAACGTTTACCTACCATGTTCAAATTAAGAACAGTGTTCTATACAAGTCAGTTGTACAGTTATTTAAGTGAAAGATGAACATGAACATCAGATTAACTTAATTCTGGCAGACAAAAGTGAACTGCTACGGTCCAGTCAGCCATTTATCTATTACAGAGAGATGACAACTTTACAAAAGGTATCTTTTACCTACTGAGTGATGATTATGTCCCCTCAGTTTCTGTGCTTTCTACCACTGGTTCACTCTCTATATCAGCTTCTGTGTCACTCTTCTCTTTGTTTATCTCGACAGAAGATGTCAGTTTTTCATAAAGTTCTGGATCATCCTGCACCTGTGCAGTTGGTGGCTGACTTTCTGTCTCTGTATTTTCACCATTAACCTGGGGCATATTATCAGCTTTGCGTTGAGAAGTGGCCCCATCAAAATATTCAAAAACCCTTGGATGTGGAGGCGGGATCCAGTTGTTTGACATTCTGTCTCTTCCAAACCTGTTTCCATTAATTTCTCTGCAGAAATTAAAATCTCTGTCATCCCTATCCCTCTGTCTTTCCCAGGGTCTTCTGCGGTCATCAAAATCTCTGTGAGCATCTTGTTCAAATCCTCTATTCCAACTGGGACCACTTCTACTATCAAACCTATAGTTTACATGCCGAAACCTCTCTCTGTCTTCATGGAAGCCTTTAGGGCCACCATAAATAGGGAAGGCATGGTGCTCTCTTTCATCATAATCTCCTCTCTGTCCCCAGTGCTTGTCTGAATTGAAACCAAAATGCTCTCTTCTGCCAAGGTTATCTATACCTGGTCTTCCAAAACTTTCTCTCATGTCTATATGTGGTCTAGCAAAGTGTTCTCTTCCATCTACTGGAGGCCTTCCTATACCCTCTCTTGGATCAACTGGTGGTCGTCCAACAGAATCTCTGACATCCACTGGAGATGGTCTGTTAAGATTATCTCGGTTTTCCACCGGAGGAAAGCGATAATCTCTGTCCCCCTCCTGTTGAATGTTATCACCTCCAAGTGGTAGCCTTTTCTCTGGATTAGAAATGTTATCGATATTTTGTCTTCCTGGTGTTCCAAAAGGTCTTTCTGTTTGATTAAAAATATCTCCTGGAGGAAAAGGACCTCGAGGTGGTGGTGGTGGATGAAGAGATGGATCAAGGATTGCGGGAGGAGGAATAGCACGCTGTGGTGGCATTCCTGGCTGCATTAAAGGAAACCTTGGTCCAGGCGAATGGGGCATTAGGCCTGGACGGATATCTATAAGAGGCATTCCTGGCATTCTTTGATTACTGATATTTAAATGAGGCATGTTTGGAACTGCAGCTGGATGCTGCATTGCCAGAAGTCCAGAATTACTTGAAATATTTGGTGGTGGCACTCCCATAAGTCCAGAACTAGTTGAAACATTGGGTGGTGGCATTATGAGAAGCCCAGAGTTGCTTGAAACGCTCGGTGGCTGTACTCCTGCCAGAACTCCTGAGCTGCTGGACACACTGGGTGGCTGCATTCCTGTCAGAAGGCCAGGGCTGCTTGAGACACCAGGTGGATGAACTCCAGCTAGAAGCCCTGAGTTACTTGAGACATTTGGTGGTGGCACTCCAGCCATAAGTCCAGAGCTACTTGAGGCGTTAGTTGGCTGAATCCCGCCAGCAAGAGAAGAGCTACTGGAGACAGCAGGTAGCTGCATTCCTCCTGCAAGACCAGAATTGCTGGAAACAGTTGGTGGTTGCACTCCTCCTACAAGTCCAGAGCTGCTTGAAACACTGGGTGGCTGTATTCCCCCTGGAAGCCCAGAGCTACTTGAGACAGTGGATGGTGGCCCTTCTCCAGTAAGCCCAGAATTGCTTGAGACACTGGGTGGCTGCACTCCTCCAACAAGTCCAGAGGTACTCGAGACATCACTTTGCACTGAAATGCAGTGACAAGAAAAACAATTAACAAAAAATATCAGTGTTAACACAAAATGCGATTTAATCCATGTTCAGGTAATGCATGCAGTGATGATACTGCTGACAAGGTGTGTCCTAGTTTCTATAGGTAATATATATTATTTCAAACACATTGGTGATACATAGACATTATGCCACAGAAATTAATGTCTCTACATAGTAAAGACTGTATAGTAGCTAAAATTAACAAACCCCAAAGCCATCACCCAATTTATGCAATAAACTATTAAAATCTTTGATGAAGTTCTATAGATGTTATACTATCCTACACTCTCCTGCTCCTTTCCATTGCTACTTGTGTAATCAAACTGCATTTCTAAGAAGTTTTCTGATGAGTTCCCAGATTCAGCTTTACTTCTTGAGACTATGAGAAAAACATACTTAAGCATAAGCTGCTAGAAGTCATTGATCAGATGATGACAAAGATGGTTCTCACCACTTCCCCAAATTAAATTCAGAATGATACCCTACCCAACACAAAACTTCCTATTCTGTAGTTACTAGGTCAATGGACTATGATTTGCAAAAATCTCTGACTATGATGCTTCCTGTACAGGATCATATCATATAATGAAAACATTTCTTACCAGATCTATTGTTTTCACTGGAAGAAATCTGAAGGTCTGTAAGATGTGGTCCTTTGTCATCTGATTCTGGTTTGTTGATTGGCAGGGGATTAAAAACACTTCCAGCAGATAATGTTGGAGTAGCTAGATTGCTAGTAACTGTGCCAACTGGTAGAACAAGGCCAGTAAAAGGAACATCCTTCATCGTCTCTTGTGCAATTGGTAATGGAGGCTGTACTAAAGCTGTAGAGATATAACAGAAGTGTATCACTGTAATCATATAGTGAAACCTTCACATTTAGTTTGGTAGAAGTCAGGCTGATAAATCAGAAGAAGTGAAATTAATTACCCTCACTGGTACATTTTTTGATAATAAATTTCTTATCCTCAATCAGCAATGTAATATTTAGGGTTTTTTCCTAGAGATCATGAGCTCCAGGCAAACCTAAGCAATCAGTGCTCTAACATATCTTTAAATGTTAAATGAATACAGTTAGAATGGTAAATTAAAATAAATTATTATATATTATTCAGTGACTAAGACCAAATAATTCCAGTAATAGCTACATGTGTTAGAAAGGTCCAAATATTGAACAATGCATACAAATAATTAACAATTTGCAACTTAACTCCATGTTAGGTATAATTTTTCAGTCTTCATTATAAGCTCTGTAAGTCTTTTTTCAATGCCTGCTTAAAACAGTTAAACAACTTCTGTGCAGCTATTTCCCATTACACAGAATTAACTTGCTTTTGATTAAATAACAAGGAGTATATAAACAAGTAAACTTTTCATCACACACAAACAATTGTTAGAGCAATCAAACTTACGTGTTGGAACAACTGGTGGGACAACAGGTGGTGGGACAACAGGTGGTGGGACAACAGGTGGAACTGGAGGAGGCATATAACCTATATGGAAAATAATGACAAATGATTACATGAAAAGCAAATAAACTTTTGCAGTAAAAGACTGCCTACATTATTTATCCCAAAAAGTTGTGCCACTGTACACTGGCAAACAACATATTAATATGAAGAGGCAACATGGTTATTGTTTTCAAAAGCAACCCCATCTTCACTACGGATGATCTGCAGGTGCATCTTTAAGTGATATCTACCAGTAGCATCCAAAGAAGAAAATCAAGAGTTTCAAACTTTTCAAAAGAAAGGAGATTGATTTTAAGTACTTTTAAATTCTAATTTTTCAAAAAGGTAGAAAGCTGTGATTCTTATTCTCAACAGAATATATTGGTAAAAATAATACCAAGTTAGATAAAAGTAATTTTAATCTAGTATATAATTTAGGAGTCAAAGGCCAACTCACTCAGACAGTGACCAGTAGCTGACAGAAAATTTTGATGTACACAGAGGCACACTAACTGCCTATGCTCATTACACACTGCATTTCATTTTTACTGACTTACCTGGAGGTGGCTGTGAAGGGTTGAAACTTGCTCTCAAGAAGGGTGGAGGAGGAATTGGGCTATAACCAGGAGGAGGGACAGACATTGTGACAGGAAACGCAGGTGGAACCAAGCTAACAGCAGGCACAGCTGGAGCTACTGGAATCTTTTTTCATGGAAAGAAAAACAAGCAGCTTCAATATTTAACAGTATTCAAGGACATTAAAAGGGATAAACTGATCTAACTGCAATTGACATCAAGCACTAAATGTTCCAAAGGCTTTGTATATATTTCAAACACTGAAGAATTAGATTGCATTCTGAAATGGTACACTATGAACAAACAAGGACACTGGAAGAATCCTATTTTATCTTTACTTCATTCTTACACAGCCAAAAATACAGTCTAACACTATGTCTATTCAAGAATAAAAATGTATCACAGAGGGGTGAATGCAGAAATGCAGAGAGAGAAAAGGAAGAAAAATATAAATAGTGTAGCAATTTGGGGGCACTTTGAAAACAGTGATTCTAGTGTCTAGAAAAACTTAGGTATTTTAGAACAGTACTGGAAAATTAAGTTTAGTGTGCATAATTATAAGGCTAATAATCCTGATGAAATCATGAAAATTATTATTTCTTGAATTTCTGTTTGAGCTATGCATTGTGTTTCAGTGCATTATATTTACAAAGATGTAATTAGAAGCAGTATAAATGTAATATATACATGTATATTTAAACATATACTGATCACAGTGTACATTAGGAGACAGCTCAGATAGGAAGACTGAAGACAGATTTTGCAGAGAGGAAAAAGCCCAAAATTCAATTCAAGTAAATGCAAATATATTACCATTCATATAATTTTATGTCAGTTTAACAACTGGAAATGTCTATACACATTTAGAAAGATAAAACACTAATAACATAAGTACAAAATTTATTAAGCAACTGCATGAAACTAAACATTATGGATGGCAACAATTCTAAAATATTTCAGAGTTGAACACTAATGGATGCAGGACTTAAATCAAAAATATTTTACCACTTAAACTCAGCATTAAAGTTTACCTGTATTGAATAAGAAGTCTGCCCACCAGTTCTGTGGGGCTTTTGCAAACTCAGACAATACCAACCTGCAGCATAGTGACTGGCTGTGTGTAAGCTTCTGTCTGTGTTGTAATAACGGTACTCTTATCCACTGTAGCACTCTGCGTCGTTTGAGTATTTTCTTTAGCAGCTTCTGAGCTTCTGGCTGTTTCCCACTCTTTAAAAATGATGTATTTTATTATAAAAAAATAATTAATGTATTATTTTTGTTTAGATGTCTTCCTTCTTAAACAATAAATTTGAATCTAGTATGTACATAGATTCATTACAAATAGCCCTCAAACTTATTTTTGAAAAGAACAAGTGCAATTATTTATTATTTCTCTTTATTTTAAAGAGAAAAACATCTTTATCCACCTGCAATGATGTTTAATTTTGCCTGTATACAAACTGATTTTTCAAAACTTGCCAACTTTTTTTACCAATCATTCTGTTAACAATTTGCAATATAGAGTATGCTCCTGTTTTCTAAAAACTCCTGTAGCCAATATATGTATGTTACCACTTGGCAACTGTACAATGAGAAAGAATCCTGATGTTAAACAAACCTCACCACAACCTCCATTTCTTCCATCTGTCATTTCTCCAAGAATTTTGTACTTTAAGTGTAACATAGTGAAGGTATTTCGGTAATGTTACATGTTTTAATTTTTGTCATTTATACTCAATTTTCACTCAAAGCAAGATTGTATTTTGACCCAAAGAATCACTGTCACTATTGTGAAAGTCTTAATCTACTGTTTATTTCAGTATAATCTGTTTCAAGAAATTACAATACAAATAAATCTTTCATAAACTTAACAAACTATTCACTTGGGTTTCAGATTAAGGGCTAACACGACTTGTTTTCCTGTCTCTCTGACTTTATGGAAAAAATACCATAAGGTTCTGCTAACCTGTGCCTATCAGGACAAGTTCTAATTTCAACTTAATTCTTTACCAGAATACAAGACTTTCCTAATCACAAGCAGATAACAATTTCTACACAAATTGATATTTCACATACCAGTGCACAAGAAATTCAAACCTCTTAAAATATGCTAACCTTTATTAACTTGCCTAAACTAATTATCTTCTGTCACCAGTTCTTCATTGTCATGACAATCAACTAAATCTAAAATTAGTTGATTAATCTAAAAATAAAATCTAGATTTCATTATTTCAGTGCCATTTATATTGTAAACAAAGAGCTAGAAAAATCTAAGCAAATGAAAAAAGACTATATATTTCCTAAAAAAAATTTTTTCTGAGAATTTGTAATTACCAAAATAAACACACTGTCTATCAGAATTATTAATGTTTGTACCTGTATTTACTGTTTCCTGATCAATCATGCCACCTTCAGCAAAGCCCTCCAAATCATCCAATTTCACTTTCTCCCACGGAATATAGGAAACTCCCAGATCCACATCCCAGAATTGCTTGTATTCTGTTTTCACACCTTTATTCAAAGCCCAAGCAATCTGAAAATAAAACCCAATCAGACAGTCTGGTAAATCATATAACCTGGGAACAGAATATTTCAGATTATTTCCTTCAAGTTTCTGTCACTGCACATAAATCCTCAGCGTCTACTAATTAAAAGTTTTAACAATGTTTGGATCTTAAATGAACCTGCAAGAAGTTTACTTGGCCTCTACAACAGGTACATGTATGGTGAATTACATCAGAAAGCTTAAATTTGTTCTACATTAATCCTAACATATATATGGGGAAATTAAAAATACAGCATTTCAAGGACTCACTCTAAAGTATCAAGCAGGTAGAAGAAATCCCTATAACATTTAACAAAATACTTATCTCTAAGACTAGTATAAAATTTAATATTAAGTGACCCAAATTGTCAGGTAGAGGACTTAGGTTGTATGTACATAAACTATGGTCCAGGTGTTTCCTAAAGATCAAGTAATTTTTCTACCCTTCATATTGCCTGTTAAAAGATGCATTTTACACAGAGAAAAAGCAGGTTACACCTCACTGCTTCATTCTTCTTCTCCACATTGTACATTTGGGTGAACAGCTGCTAAAAGACAAACCATCATAGTAGAATTTTACTGTGTTTAAAATGGACAGCATCCTTAAGATTAAAATCACATTACCTTAATAATTTTAGATCCAATTTTATATGACCCAGAACTAAGTTTCTGAAGAGCACGATATGCATCTTGTCTATGTACCATACAGACATAAGCACATCCTCTTGGGGGAATCATCTATGGAAAAACAGCAGTGGTTTTAAAAAGTAGGAAAATCAGTACTTCAGATTATGTAACAACACTAATTGTATACTAATACTATAGAAAGAAAGGCTTACACTGTAAGCAACTGTTACCTTAATTGGCCATATTAACAAGTTTGGGCATGGCGAAAACTTAAGAGTGATACTGGCAGGCTGCTTCAGTTACAACATTTTCAAGAGGCAGCAGCAAGCTGAAGAATGAGTGTTATAAATGACATGAAAAATTTGAACAAGGAGCAGACTGGGAGCTACATTATGACAACATCAGAAAAGCAAAGGTTGCTACCTCAAGCTCCAGATTCTCTGTGAGCTGAGCAATAACCTCTCACAGATAAGCAAAATAGTGATTAAAAGTATATTGCATTTTAAAAGGGTAGACTCCTCACTCCTGAATGTGATTTTTTTCTAATGTTTTACTGTATTTATGTATGTATAGCATGTTTATTTATTGTATGACATACCATGTAACCTTTGCAAGCTTATGCTAGCTAAATTGTCACATATGACAATCGCTTACATCTGTTTTAGTCAAAATCTTGGTGTGCTTTTACACTGTTTAAATACACATAGTAACATAACAAACATGTAAGATGACAGACTGTAAACATATTTTCTAAGAACTGCATTAAGATATACATTGTTATTCTAGCTACTTAAGCTTTGTGGAATGCGTAGGATGAACTATCTACAATATGGTTTGCTTTTGAAATATAACAGGCACTGGGACATGTCTAGTTGTTACATTACTTTCCTTAATTGATAGCCCCTGCAAATCAAAATGAGGTTTAAATGTCTGGCTATGGGGCTGGCTTTTTCACTTGTGAAACTTTTTAGAAGATTCTGTAAAGTCCCAAAAACTATTCCTTATAAATTACATATTTGAATATATTAACATGATAAAAAAACAGTAAAAATTTCATCTGAAATGAATGAAATTGCACAAGAAGCATTTTAAAACTGCTGAAACAAGAGGAAAACCCAGATTTCTCTCATGCAGATGTGCTGCTTTAGGAGAAAAATACTTCCTTTTGAAGCTGAATTATAGGCAACTGATGTACTACTCTAAACACCTGAGTCTAAATTACTCTAAGTAATGAGAATTGTATGTCCAAATTATAAGCATCTTTTTAATTGTCACATTTTAGAATAAATGTTTGTTTACAGTACAATTTCTTTTCTTCTAAATGTTTTATCAAGAAGGATTCAACTTAAGGAATCCTCTGTTTAGAAAGTAACCAAGAACAATGTGGATATACATCTGTAGGTATCCTTAGGCCAAGGAAAATGATACCTGCTCCATGACACATCACTAAACCAGAACAACCATAACTTTTTGGTTAAACCCTGGTTTAAAAACTGCATAAAGTGCTTGAGCTTAGGAAGAGCCTTTTTACCTTGAAGTGTACTGTCTTTAGTGCTTCAAAACAGAGTAGATCAAAACCAGGTGGCAAATATCATGGCCAGCATTTTTAACTGTGATAGAAAAGTCTCCTAAATACAAGTTTAAGCAGCTGTAAAGAATTCAGAGACATAGGCATGCTTAAGTTTCTAGTCTAATATTTCTGAAAAAGCATAGCAACATGCTTACTTACATTAATTGACTCTATTTGTCCAAATTCTTCAAACAAGTTTGTTAAATCTTGCTGTGTAGCCTTCTTGTCTACTTGACCTACCCAAAGAGTAGTACTGCAAACTGTCAAGAGACACATTCACATCAGTCAAAATACTGAATATTAGCTTATTAACTACTCTATAGCATGAACGTAAAAGGTTTTAAAACTACCCAGGAATCACTGCTAAAAGCCCAAGAATGGTAAATCTATTATTTGCTATATAGAGATTAAGTACATTAACAAAAATGATAAAGGGTTAAACAACACCAAACGTATTCACCACAAGCATTTATTCTTCTTGTTTCATTTTCTTTTAAACAAAATAGTTGTTTTCATAGAAATAAAACTGTAAAATTCTGTAGATTAGCAGCTAGGGCAAACTGAATTATAAATTACTTCTGGAAAAAAAACCAAAACACTTCTCTTCTACTTTCCATTAAAAAACCCATGCCTTTAGGATTCATGTCAATTTTAACAAAGTAAGACTAAGTTCTAGCTGGTTAAAAGTGTATTACAGAAACTTAATACAGCAGTATTATGTGCTGCATTTTCACCTGAAAATAGCAACAATACCATTAATTTACTATGGGCAAAAACCTGAAAAGAAATTTATCTGAGGCAGATCAGGCTGAAGACATGCATGACACTTCTGATTCTTTCAATTCCATCACAAGCCCAGAATCCCTGCCTTCCAAATGCCCCCCCATCCTCCTCGCCAAACACAAACACTCACTGACATGAGCTAAGACTTCCTTCTCCCATATATACATGGTTCCAATTCCTCTGTCTTCTAAATACTGCCCAATCTGTATGTGCAACTTGGATTTCTTGGTCTGCCCTATCCTTTACCAAGGAAACATTCATTCTTCATCATTAGCTTGATACATCACATCTCCTTTCTGTACCAATCCTGGTGCACCAAAATGGAAACCAGAGCTGTGCATTCTGTCAACTGACATTTTCAACTGACATTAGTACTCTACAGTGCTGAGAATGACCAGCTGTAAGATTTCTCTTGGACAAAACTTGTTCCTCACATGCTTGTAGATATCCCTTTTGTACCTCATGGTGTTAAACTCTAGGAAACAATTCTTTGGATCTCAGCAAGTAATAGTGGCTGTCACTGAACAAATTTCAAGAAGTAGAACACTTGTCAGGTGAATTACTTATTTATTTAATCACTTACCTCCCCCCAAAGTTTCCACACTTCACTTAGCCTACTTAACGTCTCCTTTAAATTTCACAGGACCTCAAATGCTGCTGCTGTTTGTTAGGTTACTTAACATCTCTGTCTCTCAGCTCCCAGCCATTCTGATTATAGCTCCCTGCCTTGTAGACTTCTAGGAGAAATCTATACCATAAAATCAATTTGTCTCTTTTCATGTGAAAAACCAGAGAAGAAGAGGGAAAAAAGCGCATCTAAAGTGCAATATAGTCCCAAGTTTAAAGTCACCTTGCGATGATATAAAATATTAATGTGAAGAGAACAGAACATTCTTTCCTTTACAAAAATGAGTTGTGAGCTGCTTTCTTGTCAGATAAACTATATCATTCGAATACACAAGATAAATGAAAAACTATATCAGAAGCAGTTTACAACCTATCTGAACAAAATTAAATTCTCAAAATACATTCCCTTTAAGCAACTGGGTGGAGGAAGTTATTTTTTTCCTTACTACCTTCCTTTTTTTTAGTATGTAAATTCTCTGTGGAAATGAAAGCAGTACACAGCAGCACTCTGCAGAGGCTGAAATCCACTTGATTTTTGAATACTTTCTTAAGATACCACCATTATGGTCTGTCTTACACTAGCAAATTCTACCTGCTTTGGTGCTACATTCATCTGAAAATCTATTTAAAAAACAATGTAAATGTTTTAAAACCCGGGCCTCTAAGATTTCCATCAAAGTGTTTGAAGTGTGCACCACACACTTTAACATTTTAACAATTTTCAGACCAACTGCTGGACACATTCAAACCCCAAGTTAAAGACAGCATTAAAGAGAAAAGATTGTAACTTAGAGACAGCCCTTGCTGCTCTCTGTTTAGAAGCATAATCAGTGGTGCAAATGTGACTAAAAACATCAGTAGAAGAGTATTACACTTGTTCTTGTCTAAGATGACATTATGTACCTAAGCTGCAAGAAACATCAGATATTAAACTTATACATATATAAATAGTCAAGATAAATCTTGTTCTGGAAAACAAAGCCTTTTTTCCATTTAATCCTACATTATTAAAGCACTACACAGGTACTACATACCACTTAGTGTTTTTGAGCGTATAGGAGGCAATCCCTTTTTCTGACGTTCCTTTTCCCTTTCCCGAGCCCTTCTTTCACTGGAGTACGACCGAGATGACTTTCTCTTCCTTTCTCTTGATCTTGAACGTGAACGTTTTCTGTGTTTCCGCTTACGAGAACCAGACCGCGATCTAGACCTTCGTTTTCTTGGTGACCTACAAAATACTTAATTTTAGTATGCTGAGTTAAAAAAAAAATACTCTGATTTAGTCATCTTTTAACTATAAACTTTAGGCACTACACAGATATTTCCATTATATTCACTAAAACTACTTCAGGAAATAAATTTAATGCCGTTTGGATGAGGAACAGAATATACACCTTAAAACAAAACACATTCAAAATGTTCTGTATCTACAGTACCTAATTCTCTGGCACTGAAAGCCTGTCCAGCTGGCTAGTATTAGCTACTTCTGTAACCTGAATCGGTCTTAAAAATTTCAGTTAAATCACACACATAGCAAATGAACTGTAATACCAAAAGTTTGCATCTAATACACAATTATTTAATGAACATATCTTTTCTTTGCCAAAAGCTGCTTATGATAATTTTGGAAAATACAGAATTAAGACTGACAATCACAAATTGCAACTTTTTTTCAGAAAAACTTCCTTTACTTAATGCAAGGTAATTACAAAACCTTGAACGAGATCTTGAACGAGTTCTTGATCTTGAACGAACAGCTGATTTCTTTTCTTCTTGTTCAAAAATCTCTTCTTCAGCAATATCTTGACCTTCATCTATATCCATGTCCTGAGATCAGACATAAAAGATGTTCAGTAACACTTAATAAATTTACTCACAATACATATGACTTGGAATCAAATTAGTTTATGTTTTCTTTTCAATTTCTGTAATAAAATTTTAAAAAATTTTACCTGTTGTTGAATATCCATGGAATCATCTACATTTGCTTCTACTTCTAAAAACTGCTGTTGACTACTTCCTTGTGATGGTGACGCAGAGTGCTCTGAACCAAAATTTCCTTCTTGATTCTCCTCAGGACTTGCCTAAATAACAGTTAATAATTTACCATAAAGCCCCTTGCAATTACAAATGCAATACTACATGAAAATAATATTCCCATTTCTCATTAATATGAAAGCTGAACTGGATATCAATCCATTCTATTCCTTTTTATGCTATCATCCTTCAACACAAAACTTTGAAATAATTAATGTTTCTGATTACAAAAGATTAGTATCTATTTGCTAAATAACAAAACTACAGTACACACAGAGTACAATATTTACTGCTTCAAAACAGAAATTCACAGGACAAACGTAGCCATATGTACAGTGACCCTGAAAGACACCCACTTGTCCCCCATGCATATGCATTAATAAATGTTGATACTAACATAATAAAAATATTTGCAATACCAATTGAACTAGTTAAACATTTTACACTAGATAGAACTTTTTTACAGTGAATGATTTCAGACAAGCAATTACTAAAAAATAAGAGAGGAAGCTGTGCCATTTGTGTCAACATGGCAATTTCAAGAGATCTAACAAAATAAGCAGTTCTGAAAAAACACCAAAATTAATGAATGTGGAATACTCAAAGTGTTGATGATTTGCTAGAGAAAAAGCTAAAACAGCCTGTGCATTGCCTGAAAGTACAAGTTTGGAAAAAATATCTCTAAGGTACAAATAATTCAAGAACTAGAACAAATGAAATTAAAATATTCAGAAATCATATGAGAACAATTTTGATAAGCAATTTAAAATTTATAATCCATTACTGCAGGTAAACATTTCAGTGATCCTCACTATATTTTAATTTTTAATTAAACAAATCCTACATGTTCTATCTGCCCAGAGAATGACAGGAAGTTAGCAGAATGACTAGTAGTAACAGTTTTATCTTTATATGTTTTCAACATCTTATAACAAGTTTGTAAAAAAATATTCTACAATAATTCAGTTAATTTATTTGCCTTCTGACAGAATGTTTTGTCTCATTTTCCTTATATTTAATTATTCTTCAACCATCTGTTTCTTGGTATCAATGCCTACAATTCTTGTTGCTCCTTCTGTTTTTATCTTCTGTCCTCTCCTCCCTTTCCCTCTGCTACTCATCAGATGCCTAATAATTTTGTTTTGTGCTTTATCTTTCCTTCTCTTTCCCGTTCATCTTTCTCAATGAAACTTACACATGGAAATCAAGAAAATATTACCCATAACATACTGCAGTTACTACAAAGTAGTTTCAGCAGCAGTTTGTATCTTTTAGCTGTTATCAAAGTGAAAAAAAAATCCTTTCTCTCCATACTGACTAGACAAGAAGACTGGATCTGAAGGGAAAATTCATCAGGTCTTGTAATAGAAAATTAAAGCGTAAGGGGAGAGTCAAGTAAACATTCTACCCATAAATATATTGTAAACTTTTATTTTGCTGATTTTACAACAAGGTAGGCATTCAATATTTTTCTTTTCAAATTAGACAGATACTTTTTGATATGACATATCAAAAGCTCCTCAAACAGATCATTCCTCACTTTATTCTTTTACAGCGTTTTTAGTGTTTAGAAACAGAAATAGCCAGATATCCACCAAGACCCAAAACCATTTAGTCTGTAGCTATACTGTATATTCTTTTCCATTTACTACACTTAAATGAGAAATGAAAATAAATCAGTAAAATAAAGCAGTAAAGAAACAGTATTTAGTAAAAATTAAATCAATAAAGTCAGAAATTCAAAGCTTAAATGGTATTCTTGATTGAAAGCTGAACCCCTTGGCTCAGGCTGTGGAATAGATTGTTCAGGGAGGTGGGGGGTCACCATCCCTGGTGGAGTTTAAGAGGTACCTGGATCTGGGCTGGGTGATGTGGTTTAGTGGTTCAGGGGTTACAGTGGCCATGCTGGTTGACAGCGGGACTTGATGATCTTAAGGTCCCTTCTCACCCTGACTACTCAATGGTTCTATGACTTGGCCTTTCCACAGCTTGAACTAAAGTCTCCAACAGATGTTTGTTAAGTTTGTGATCCTTTGTCTTTTCTTTCAATCTGAGATTTCTATTTTCCTGTCAAACTATATCCAAATACTCCACAGGAAGTCCACTTCATACCTGGCCAGGATCAAGACAAAATACTTCTGTCTGTTTTGGTTTGCTCTTTTGTTTTTTTTTAAATGGGATCAGGAGGGAAAAAGAACATTTAAGTACGGAGGACTAACTCAGCAGAAATAAGTTATGTCAGCGTAGAGAGGACACAATTCATGTAGTTAAGAGGAAACTCGGGTCATCTCAAGCACCAGTTCTTAATGAATAATTTTTCAGGAAATACTTGACTATACTTTAGCTCAGATTCTTCAACAGAATTATTTCATCAATTATTAGTCAAGACATAAAACCCGGGGAAATTAAAGCTACCCACAGTCTCTAATCTGTCCTCCCCTCAGAGACAGGAGCATAATCACTTTATTGCTCATCTTATTCCTTCTGCAAGCACGGGAAAGCATTTTTTCCCCATGTAAAGAGCTGAACAGCCAAAGCAGAGTCATGTCTAACTCACCTAATGAGTACTCTTTCCTAAGAGAAAAAAATTGTACTCCCCACACATTTGGTTGTGTGTTTTTTCTGCTTTAAGCACTTTTTTCCACTTACCCCACTTACTCGGCAAGTTTCTGTTACATGGTCAGCTAGCAATAGACTTTAATTATATGAAAACTGTCAGTAACAACACAATTTTTTTTGTCCTGGAATATGCTTTTTTTAATCAGAGGAGAACATAAATTACTACAATAGCCACAAGATGGAGTTCTTACCTTTTGAGGCTGCTGCTGCTCCAGAAGCTGTTGTCTGAGATGTTCTAAATTTTGCTGCTGTAGCTGTTCAGCTAGTTGGTGAAAAAGTGAGTTGTTCACAGATTCTGGTACTAATGGCCTAAAATGAAATAACTTAAATTAAAAAAAAAAAAGCCTACAGTTTTTCTGTTTGTTTAAACAGTTAGTAAATAGGTCTTCACAACTGGGTTTCAAGTTTAACTAAAATGTAAAATAATGAGGACAATGGAGT
Source organism: Agelaius tricolor (assembly GCF_023055355.1). Lineage (NCBI taxonomy): Eukaryota > Metazoa > Chordata > Aves > Passeriformes > Icteridae > Agelaius > Agelaius tricolor. Next base: position 55,380,822 of record NW_027269261.1, read on the forward strand.
TAGTTCCACCTTCTAATATCATCACTATTCCATCAACTGTATAAATATAACTATAAAAAACAAAGAACATACTATGTTTATCCTAAAGTAAAAAAGTATTCTGGAACACAGACTTACAGTAAAATGTGTATGTTAATTCAGAAAACTGTCTTTTCTCTTCCTACTGTTTTAGTGTACTTATGCTCTGAAATAAGTATTTTCCTTACTTAATCCTAATTTTCAACTAGCATCAGGCAAATTTTAGCCTTTTCCATAAGAAACATAGCTTGGTCTTACAATTGGGAAGAGGGAGTTTCCTTTTTAGGCTCTTCATTTTGTTCAGATTCTTCCCCAAAGTCAAACCTGTCCATCAGCTTCTAGGAGAAAACAAAATAAGCATTACTAAACCTTCCTTATATGTCCCTTTATGCATATTTCCTCTTCATTAGGAAGATGCTCTCATTTCTCAACTTAAAAAAAAAAAAGTTTGGCAAATATCCTGAATAGAAAATTAAGTGGCATACTATTATTGTTACCAAACTCTTGACTGCATCAAATTTTGGCCCAGTTTTCCTGAGCTCTGCTGCAACAAGTACAACCACATGTTCTTTTCCACAGTAACTAAGAACTATTTTGGAGTAAAACTTAAATAAAGATTAATTTTTTGTAATGGTACCTTTAATTAGAAGAAATTACTACGAAGAGGCCAACTATTCAATCCTTTGGTAATCATCAAACTGCTCTGCTCATATCAAGAGAAGACCTACAGCTTGATTACTTCACAAAGAATTACTGTATTTTCACACACATGTGTCATTTAGACAACCTGAATTCCTTCAAATATACTGCTCCTTGAAAAGAACTTCTCAATACTCTGCAAAAAAAAATCAAAGCAAGCAGTTATCATGTAAGAGGAATAATCCTTCTAATGGATAAAAAGAAAGGTATCTGACAAGGAGAAAAACTTGGATAAACTTCCTGTGTTATCTGTGAAGATGTCTACACTGGAGTTCTGCTTAAGTAAAAAAGTTTGTCTATTAATTTTAAAAAGTTCAGAAGTACTTTAACAGCACCTTACTTTCTTGAAGAGAAAAACTAAGGAACAAGCATAAAGAAATACAACAGATGTTATTTATCAGTGAGATTGACTTTTTTCACTGTTTAATGAAAGAACCATGCTATTAAAGCCATGCCCATGCCTCTTTACACACCTTGGAAGTTTTCTGAAAAGCAGAGCTAATGCTATGCAACCAGCACAACTTTCTCTCAAACCTTAATCTCAGAAGAAAAAAACCAAGAGGATGAGAATGTATGGCAGTAATTTTGAAACAGTACGACAAAAACATCTTCAGCACAAAGCCAAGATGATTCAGTTCCCCATTTTCTTTCTCAGGATGCTCTATTTACTTTACTGGAGTACAGTAAGAAGAACGAAGCATAAGCTAACTAGACGATTGATCAATCACTGATCAATGAAGAATTTTTAGAACCACTTTTCCCAATATAAAATTTATGAGAAAGCAGGACTGAATATGTCTCTGAGAAAACACAGTAGAAACAGACCATCCAGCTTATGTGAGATGGGATGTTAAAACCCAGAACAACTTTCACCATATATACGTAATCCATTTACAGCAAGGTGATCGCCTTTTTTGTTTGTATTGTTAGAATATTTTCCAGTGAGGCACTTATAAAATGTTGTTGCTCTGAAAAAAGTTGTGCACTTCAGAAAAACAACCTCAAACTTAAAATACTATTAATCATCATGTATCTTCTATCATGACAAAGTAGGAGACAAAATAACAGAATATGTACTGTTTATACTGCTGAGAAAATAAATAAATAGAAACTAGTTACCAGTTCATGACAAACAAAGCAAACATTTAGATTAACCAAGGCCAGAGAAAACAAGAGAACTTCCAGCCAAGACAGGTAAATGTGCAGCATGATTTTTGTTTACATTTGGTTTAAGTAACATTGCACATACTGAAGCAAAAAATCTGAACTAAAATATCTTGATTTTTACATAGTTTGTAGAAGAATACTCTCTACAGTGAAGTAATAGAAATTAAACCAAATTAAATACTAGGATACCAAGTTTAATGTTACACACACATGCACATAAAAGGTGCAGAACCTTCCCTTATGCTACATATGTTACTTTAATTATGTAAGAAGAAAACGTGTTCAGAAAAAGCAACAGAAAGGAATAAAGACATGAAAAAAGGTTTTTATTAGAAATGAAACTAATTTTTTCATAAGAATCAGGATATTCTCTTTGGAAATTAAAAGAAAAGGAGTAGGGTAAATCCACATGTAATGTTCATCAATTTTTTTTACTGTAATACAAGTATTTGCTTCTATAGCAAGATCAGAAAACATGCACATTCGATGTTGCCAAAAGAATTTTTCACATATGAAGATTATTTGCAGGATTAAGTAACACAAGATACTACAGACTGAAGAGATTGAAAACAAAGGATTGGAAGAACTGCCAAATAGGTTTTTTTTAAAAAAAGATGAATACTTATGCATTCATCAGAATTATTTTCTTGCACTATTTATTATTTGTTATCCAATTCACAAACATGATGTCATGGAATGAACACTGTGCTTCACAGTTTCCTTTGGATCACAATACTAATAAATGTTTGGGTTTTTCATAAAAGCTGCCCTTTCTTTTATGTCTGTATACAAACATCTCATCAGGATGTGAATTCCTTCAATTTGCTTCAATTTAAGTTGTCCAAAATTCAAGACACCCACACCTACAAATAAACCAATCCATGGAAATGCTGGAATTCACATCTGCAGAACAATGCCATACTATAAAATACTTTCTGTATGTAAATAATACAGCAGTCCCTATTAACTGATGCCTTCATTCCCTGGGATTATGCCCTTCTCAAGTTGATGGTTACAGCTGTGGCATAGCAGAGTGCAGGCCATTCTTTTCCTGACTTATTTTTACAGCTGCATTACTTTCAATAAAAAGAGATTATCTGAGTGAAGAATAAAAAAGGGTTTTTTGCTTCTTCAACTTCCTTGTGCTTACTATTTATTCACTCCAGGACAATCCTACAGGCATTATGTACACACAAACTATTTCTTCCAAAGACAATAGAACAATGCTTATTTATTTCTTTCTTTAGCTAGTTAGTTATAATTCTTTGAGCAGAAGTTCTTCCTTTTTTTATTACAGGTATTATACTACTAGTCTGCAATTGCCTGCATGGTTGTTGCTCCCTGGCATGCAATAATATTAGTATTCTTAAATTCCTGCGTTCTGATTTTGTTTGTAGTTTGGTTTGGGGGTTTTTGCCCTTTTTTTGGGGAGCAGGTGGGTTGTTGGTGTTTGGTTTTTTGGTTGGTTGGTTTTGGGTTATTTGCAATGAAAGTTTCTTTACCTACAGGCTTATTTATTCACTTACATCACTTTGTGGCTAAAATTAAAGTTTTCTTGGCACATACTTTATAATGCAAGAAAATTACAAACAGTGTATATTAATTCCTGCATATTTTCCATTTATTACCTTGTAAGAAACAATTCTCATTGCTGTATTACAAAGGGTGCAGAAATATATGCCTTAACTTTGCTAAATCATAAATCAAATCCATTACCATATTCAATAACCTTTGTGGGTCTTTTCCAACACTAGATATTATACAATGGGCTATTTAGCCCTAAACACTTTATAGTATATTAACGTATTTTTAAAATGTCCAAAGTCAAACAATAAAATCCAAAAGAATTTCTAAATTTAAAAAAAAAAACACCTTTTCAAATTTCTATTATTTTACTTCTACCTTATTAAAAGAGACACTCTGTTCCAGTGGATTAAGTGTGTTAGCAGCAGCAGCTGCAGCTGTGAGTTGTGCTGTGAGGGCCTGTAACTGGACAACGAGACCGGCATCCAGAGCTTGAAGTAGTGAAGGCTGAGGTTTCTGCTGCTGTATCTGCAGTGTCTGTATCAACTGCTGAAGCTAAAAGAGAAAAGATAACAAATACATTGAACAAGATTTTTTAAAGCAAAAAAGCAAAGTACAAAATACTTTTCCCCTTCCACTTAGTAAAAAAACTCCCAGGAATGAAGTATCATCTAACCTATGGCTATTGTTTTGTCTTTAATTTATTTACAGCAAATTTTGTTCCCACTTACTGGCTAATTTGTTTTCTGGGGCTGATAAGATAGGCAGATGCTTCTTCTTCCTAACTTGCTCTGACAGGTTTCATGAGGATGTCAGTCACCACTCAGGATTTCCTGCTTTCTAGTGTTCCCCCTCTTCTGCTTCTCCAGTTTGATTCCTTTTGACCTGAAAAAAATCTGTTAGCCTATTCCAGCTTCCTAAGGGCCCACCTAAATTAGGATAATCTGTGTCCTGTAACAGCATTTGTAAGGAGAAAAGAACTGCACTGTGGCAAGCTCCACTTTACGCCAATGCAACCTGTTCAATAGGGAGAGCTTGCACCTGTGTCCCTGCACAAGTCACAAGTGAAATCTCAGGGTGAAACTCAGGTGTGGGTTGATGGAATGCAATTCTCCTGCCATGTTAACAAAACATCAAAAGCAAATGTACAAACCAATCACTTGGTCTATCTTGATGTCCTTACTTCAAATTCCTATCTGTATATAATCTTTTAGAGAAGCTGTCCTAATGAGGAAATAAAAGGCTTTTTCATAGGGAGATCAATTTATCTGTTGGACAGGAATGCTCCCATAAAACTGTGCAATTTGCCTTAAGAAAAAATATTAGCCCTGTTGAAAGCTCTCCTAAACCACTGTGGAATTAGAGGAAGCAGTTCTTTGACATTCCTCGAGATATATCTCTAGAGTCTTATCTTTAGATATTTGTAGAAAAAAGGTTGAGTAAATTCAGGTAGTTCAAACTTGCTGACATAAGTCCCTGATTACCCTTACCTTCAATATTCCAACCACTTATAAGTTTCCCCCCAACCCCTTATAAGTTTCCCCACTAAACTCTTAAAGGGTTCAATCCCTCCCTTCTTACTAGCCTCACTAGAAACTTCACAAAGTGAATTTCTCTTCCACGATGCAAAAATGTGTGACCCTTTTTCAAGATAATTTTAGAGTAACTTTCTGATAATGTGAAACCATTTTCCCTATTCTTTTAAAAACAGTTATACAGATTTCTTATACAGCAGAGCCTCTGAAAAGGCTTCAATTGTTGTTCTACCTCAGCAGGAGCTTTCCCTGATTACTGCAATAGGCAAAGCTGAAGAGTTCTCCCCTCACCCCCTTTTGTCTGATACAGCTGGTCCAGCCTGTGCATTGCTCTCAGTAGGAAGGAATCAAACTGAAGAGGCAGAGATGGAGGCCCTAGAGTGGAAAAATCCTGGGTGGGCACCATTCTTGCTGTTTTCACATTCTTGCTGGTCACATCTTTCTTAGTCAGCCCCTTCTTATGTCTAGACTCTCAATTTACCTACACACATTCTCACCAATAAAACACAACTGTAGGATTAAATCAAGGTCTTTGGAGCTGGGGAGAGGCTGTGGCAGAGGACTGGTTTGAAGAACAAGAAGAAAAGAGATGGACAGGATGTAAGCAAATATCATAGTTCCTCTACCAATCCTAGACATCTGCAAGTACATATTTATTGTGTACCCAGTCTGTCTCTTCCCTTCTGCTTAAACTATTTTGAGCTAAATATCCAAATGCTATTTCTTTGTGATCTGCTGTCTTTAAAATTTTAACTCCCTTCGCATCTTCATTTTTTTCTCTTGCTTTTCTTTTTTTATATTCTTTAAGCAAAAATCTTTAAAATTACCTCACTGACTTTCCATGTATTTACCATTCTCATTTCATATCCTTTCCTTTTTTAAGAACTAGTCCACTATCTTTCCTTCATATTTCTCAAAGTATCCCACAAACTCATTTTGCTTTACTTTTCAGTGACTTCATTTCTTCCAGTGTAAACAGATAAAAATGTTCCCTCCACTTGACTTCTGAACAATTACAGACAACTCTAGCTAGCTAAATACTGTAAAACATTCTCACTAAGTAAAGTTGTTATTGCCAGCACCAGAGCTTTCACTGGCCACTGCTTCTTATTCATATGCATGAGATTTTTGTTTAGTATGCCAGCAGGTAAAACAACCTCAGTCCAAATAAAAATCACAATGCCAAAGTTATGCAGGTGCCATAGCTCTAGCACAGCCTGAAAAAATGATCTACATTTTTACAGAAAGCCAATTGTGTGTGCTTAACTTATGTAACCACAGGTTATGAGGGCAAGAAGTTCTTGTGATGCTGGAAATCAAGACATTTTTGGAGTTGAGCATTTAAAGATTGAAGAACATAGTAACTTCCAAAATCTTATTTTTGAATGCTGCAAAATAAAATCTATGTTTAGCTGATGGAAAGATAAAAAAAGGAATCAATATACAGTACACTTCCTGAAGAAGTTTGCTCCCATTCTGTAATTCTGTACAATGTTTAGCTCTTCTTCAGGCATCCAACAGAGACATATGCTTTAACTGGCATTCTAATTCATACCTTTATCCATGAAATCTTATTGTTGCTCTTGATTTAGTCATCTGCAATATATCTGTACTTGTCATCTATATAGACAAGCATGTATTACAGACCATCTTATCTGAAATCACCTTCTGAGACTCTTTACGTCTTTAAAGGTGCTGGCTTTAAACAGGGCTGGCTACAAAAGGCAACACGGAGTTTTAACTGACCTTGAACTTACTTGTCATGAACAACCTCATGGGAAAGTTAATATGGACATTGGATATAAAGACAAATAAGAGATACACATGAAAGCATTCCTTACCTGTACCTTAAAGTCACAAAGTATTAGACAGTCTACAGTGTCTACAGTGTAACTGTCCACAAAATTACCTGTTGGCCTTGAGGACTCTGTAAAATCTGTGCAACAGCGGCAAGGGTGTCTGTGTTAGCAATCTGAGATACCCAAGGATCAGGCAAACTCTGTGCCACATTGGCTGGGGTAACTGGAGTCACAGGTGTACCTAAAAAAACAGAAAAATCAGTATGCTAAAATTTCACACAGAAAAGAAAAATAGTGTTAGAGAAGACAAAAGCCTGCTGTTATTAAACACTGAGAAAGCACATCAATTGAAACTACTTTTCTGACATACACGAGAGCACACAGAAATAATACAGCCTCACATCAACATTCCTCAAGTAGCAGAATGAATTAGTGTTAGTTGGGACTAGTGGGACTACTAACAAATCACTGATGAAGACAAAATAAATAAGTTTCACACAGTATTCCAAAATATTCAGTGGAAACTACATATACCAAAAGATAATTGTTAGCAATCTACTTGTCAGCTAGTCCAAATCTTACTGGACTTGCACTTTATCCCCAGGAAGAGTCTTAAAGATTCTACTAAAAATTTCAACCTGCATCAGCTGGATTCATGAGGATTGCTTGTTTTATTGTTTTTTCTCAAGAGAAACACTGAGACTAAATCAGCACTCTGATAATTAGTTTCATGCCATAATCCAGAAGAATCCTCCATATCCACAAATACTTTTTTATTTATAGCTCAGAAGTAGAGGTATACCAATGAATGCTAAATATAACTAGATTACTGCTTTGAAAGTCAATTTGTATCAGAATTTAAAAGTTATGATTAAAACAATTCCAACTTCAAAAGAATAAATTTTGATGAAGTGAAAAGTTAAAAATCCATTTTCCTGCTATCTACCTACATAAGTAAGGCAGATGCTCAGAGCACAAAACGATCAAGCCCACTTTTATAATAATGTTTTCCTGTTTCCCTGATCTTGATACTGTTGGTAATATAATTCTTTCTAGCATTCATCTGAGTGAGATATGCATGTTAACAGGCAACATACCAAAGCTGACAGAAGTGTTTTGGTTCAAAGTATGACTTCCATCTGGTTTTGTTTACCTGGTGTATTGTTGCTCATAGCAGCCGTAGTGCTGGGCAAGACAGGGGTCACAACGGGAGGAGGAATTCCTGCTGCCATATCCAAGAGAGGCTGAATAATTTCACTCTTGAACACATTATTCTTCTGCCATAAATTTAGCACTCTAACAATTTTACTCTAAAATGAAGAAAAGTTAGCAAAAGATCTGAGTCATGCTTATTTTTCTTGTTATTGATCATGGAATTCTTAGCTAGAAACTTTAATCTGTCTAGACTAAAGAACCTTTAGGTTTGCAAACAGTAAGGACAGCTAAACCGGGTCACACCAAAGATGTCTTAACTACAAACCTGAGACTGATCCTAGGCAACAGCAAAGAGCCACTACACACAGGTGATAATGTTCTCTCAACCAAATATGTGCCTTTAGTTTTGGAAGATGACATGGAAGGAAAATTATTTTAAGGAAGCATCTTAAAGCATTACTAATAATTAAAATAATGAATTATTAGTCTGCTGATTTTTTATAGTTAACATTTATAAATGCAATTCTGTTCTGCCTGTGAACCCTAATCATTTAAGTGCACTGAAAAATGGGCATATACTTTTAAGACTGCTAAATATTTTTATTAGAAAAGCAGCTTCATATTTTGCAAGCTCTCTTGACGAAGTGAGGAATTTAAAAGTTTAAACTGGAACACAATAACCTGCCTATTGAAAATACATAGCAATATTAAAAAAGGTAGATCATGGGGAAGGAAAAAAAACCCCAAATTAACACCTCATACAATTCCATTAGTTGTAACTCATTGTGCAGCTTACATTTCTATTATATTTTTTTTATTACAACAGAGGCATTCTATTACATCACAAATAGATCATCATTTTGATCTGCTTCCAATCTTTTTTTCAATGAGTTTAACTTCCACCAAAAGGAAATATTTTCCTCTGTTTTGGGAAAAAAAAAAATCAGTTGCATTACAAAGAGCAGGAAATTCTTCATAGAATCTGGTGTTTGCTGTCACAAAGGTGGTTTAATCACTTGAGTTCTATAAAATCAAAACACAGAGCACTTAGCCACAGTGTTCAAAACCAAGAAAAAGAAGTCTGTTTGTCCAGAACTACAAGAGGATCCTTAACTGTAATACAGAAGTGTTGAATTTTCACTGCATGGAAGATGCAATTTAGAGTTCCCTTAAAGAAATCTCTGACGGTTTCCACTCAGCATTTCACTATCTGAGCCCTTCTTCTTTAGAGTCTGTATTATAAGCAGTCCTTGTCAAGTCCATCAGTGGCTCTAACTGCCCTCATCTCTCCAGAACAGGAATACAAAACTGTTTCTGTGGCTCCATATCTACCCACACCTTGCACTTTCTCTGGGCCAGACAAAGGAATCTGTGGGGTTTTTGTTGTTACTTTAAATGAAATCTTACTGCATTTCTGTTTGATTTAAAAACAAATTCTACATTTGCTTGTATAAAGACAACTGCTGTGTTTCTCCATCATGCCTTTCAATCAGATTAAACATCAAAATATTACAAACCAGGTACACATCTTGGTCTCTGACAGCTCAGTTTTTTGCTAGGCAATGTATAGGATAACTACTTTCATAGCACAAAGACCCTCCTATAATATTGAATCCATATGCAGCACAGCAGCAGCACTTAGGACTGAAAAGTACAGTTTTATGCTGAGGTGAAAAATATCCTAGAAATGAACCTGACAGGACTTTTGTGGACCCTAAATAGCCTAGGTTTTACCATCTTTCTTCACATCAAACACCTCTAATGCAATATATTAATTGCCATGCATTGAAATATCACAGGCAAATAGTGCAATTTCTTAGCCAATAAATTCATTATGTATTTTTTAAACTAGACACAAAATAAATACTTGCATCCATCCTTCATGTTCTAACCTCTCCTTCTTCAATACATCAGGGTCTTTCTGTATTAGTATATTTCCCAAAGTAGCAAGCTAAATGAGTTTACAAAACACACTAAAAAATATAAGTTAAAAAATGGTGCCTATTTATAAAAAAAACCCACAGTAAAACACTGCAGAATTGAAGCAGCGCAAGTTAATCACACATATAACCTAAAACCAGATTGGAAACATGTCATTTAACTTAAATAACCTGTTCAGCAACACCTCAGAACTCAGTTGCAGAAGAGAAGACAGACATCCTTAGCCAAGTTTATCCAACCAAGCAAAATTTCCAGGTCCTGACACATTTTCCTGCAGTTGTCGTAACTACTCTAAAAAGGCAAGATTCCTAAGATAAAACAATGGCTGAATGTGCCTTAATCACCTTCCATGGATGCCTTGGGTTTTCATATCTCTGGTTGAAAAATACAGGTCTAGGAATGCATGTAACTATTTTAAATACAACTCTTCCTGTAGCATCCAGCCTCACTTACTACCTTACCTAATGACTCTATTACACAAATTTCTGTGAAGACAAAACCCTTAGAATCCTCCACCTTTCTGCAGTTATTCAATAATAATATTTTACAATATTTTACAACTAAGGGACAAATATGAAGGAAGTTAAACTGCCTGCTATTTCCAGCCAATCTTTTAGAAACAGAATTTGGTGGCTATCTCAACTATTGTGATCCAAGGGAACACCTGAACTAGTGAGTCAAACTATACAAGTTAAACCTTATTTAGCTGCTGGATAATCACAGAATTAAGGGAAAGACAACCTTTTCAAAACTCTAATTAATCTCATTGGATGCATCTTTCCAATCCCTACACTAAGACAAGCAACATTAAGAAATACATATACAGGGCAAGTTTTTAAGTAGATCCCCTCCAGCAAGTAGAAAGTGAGATGAAAATCTTTATTCTTTATAGATGATATGCTAAATACTGTTTTAACTAGAAAGATCTGTAAGTGGTTTACCTTGTCATCACCAGGACAACGGTACAAGTTCTGGAAAGTGCTGATGATGTTATTGCTGAATCTTGGTGCAAATACATCCTTTTCTTGTCCAAATTGATGCCGGGACTGTCTCACAATGGAGTCAATGACATACAGACCAGGCACCTTGTACTCTGGTTTGCACTATAAAGAACAGTAATTTAAAAAGAGCATAGGTGAAAAATAACCAAAACCATTGACGGCAGAGTAAATACAAACAATCCTCTCTAATTTTTAAGTGGGTCCAAGTATACTGAATTGTTCTTTATTTTATAAATTGTCCTGGAAAATGAAGCTTTCTCAAGTAACATCCAACCTCTAATGTTTAAATTATCACATCTATATGCATTCTGAAGATATGTAAATGGTATGAAATCAATTTCTTACTGCTAAAGAATTAACTTTTAAAAATCTATCTATTAAAAAAATTAGCACACAAACCACATATCCTTTTAAAATGTACACTCTATTTTAAAAGTACTGCATAAAGCATGACCAAATAATGATCTTTATGATCAAAGTAAACATTAAAGTTAAAATTTGTTTACTTTATTTTACACTGTTGTAATTAGGGTGTGGTATATCCTCCCCTGCAGCAGAAAAACATATTTATGGGGACATCTGTTTGGTTGAGAATATAACAATATTTATTTTACAACTCCAGAAAACTTGCATAATTTACAAACAGCATGATATATTTATAAGGCATGTCTGCTAATTAAAGGACTAATTAATTATGTAATTTTACTTTCTTAGCAACTAATGGTAAAATTTTTGTCTTTTAACTGCAAAGTAATTGCACCACATTACTGCAACCAGTTTTAAGACAGAACAAAACATGGTCCAAAAGTATAATGAAGTCATCATCAGAATATATTATGTTATGGATTCATTTAATAAATATTGGGTGTATATCACACAAGGTATTATGGAAAACATGGGAAAGGACACCCTTTTCCTCTCTGGTCCTGTAGATATATTATGCAACACACTAAATTAATAATCCTTAATAAAATGCCAAACAAACACTTCAGAATATTAATTTTACTATGCCCTAGATACAAATGTTCTGTTTTGAAAAGTGTTGATTTGCTAACAGTTGCAACCTTTAGAAAGCCACCTTTCTTTAGGTTCTAAACATGGTTCAATGTATTTAAGTAAGGCACTCTTTATTTTTAGAATGTGTGTGACATCCTTTTAGGAATATATGTGCATCATTAAGCTTAAATTAGACATAATACACTGTCTTCAGAAAATCACTTCAATGTATTGTAGCCTCTGAAATTTTATTTAAATTATTGAACAAGAGTATTCTGCATACAGAGCAGACAGGTATATAACTTTTTTATTCAAATTAATAAAGCTCACAGAAATTCAAAAAGAAAACTCAGGACATGTATTAGCTGAAGTATTTTAAAACATGGCACATAAAGAAAGCAAAGTATGACAATAATGTAATAATATAGATTATATGGAAAAGGCAATAAAATACAAGTAAAAAATTAAATAAAAATTAAAACTGGGGCAGTGAACATGCATATCCCTAATCTCAGATGGAACAGCCTTTACACACAAATATTTACTTATTTCCTGGGTGAGTAATCAATAATGTAATTTGATTACTCAAACAAATTAAATCTGGCTCTCCAATGGAATAACCTCACATATACAAAATGTGATCATTTGACACCTGAAGTGATCTTTTGCCAAAGAATAAAGCAGTTGACCAAAACAACAATAGACCAGTGAGTTAAGTGGCACAAAATTAAGAATGTCACGAGCATCTATTTTATCTGAAGTTTCAGTAACATCATGAAATTACAAAAGAAAATACTGGAGCTGTGAAGGATGAAGAGCAAACTATCTGAGATGGCATTGACATCATTCTGGTCAAGTCTACAGCAGATTTTAATGGAAGATTTAGTCATCTTGAGCTTTAACTTGAAGTGACTGCTTGCAGAAAACATCCAATTAGTCTCTCCAAACATACAATTTAAGTCCTTTAATATCAAATACCTAGCTTTCATCTGCTTATCTCTCATTCTAGTAAAGCAAAAAGTTCTTATTTAAAGTTATTAATAAGTTGCACATTTCACTAAATTGCTCATGAAATAATTAAAAACCCCTCAGCAAGACCACCAAGGGGAATCATCTAATCAGGGCGATCATTAACAAGGTTATCAATAAAAACATACATCTGCCTTCTCTAACCAGCAATGACCAGCGCAGAACTTCCTCATCGAGCAGTACTGGACACTGAAGGCATGCAAAGATAACTCAAAGTGGCTTGTGGAAGGGTTATGAACAACCAGTCCCAATCCTGACAAATTGCCATTCATTCATGCAGAGTGTACAACTTCTCTTGTGCCTATGAATACTGAACTGCCTATCACATCCACTGTAACTAAAAAGCACTCTTGGAACTTAGACAATTCTGAGCTAATTTCAGGACATGGAACTGCAAAGTGTTACTGGTCAGAGATGAATAAGATGTATTCCTGCTCTTCTCCTCCTGTGTTTACCTGCAGCATTGAACAGGGATCAGAGGACAGTGATCCCTGTCTCAGAGATGGAAGAAGTCAGAGTCAAGGACCCAAAAGACAACTACTTGACAAAAAACTAGCAATGTTGATAAAGTATACTACCAGTCTTTACTACTGCTTTGAAACACATACATGACACTTTTTCACATAGGACTGATGTACCAGTACCTAATATTTAATTGATAAATAGTTCTGAGACAGATAAAACCACCAGGCTGAAGTTGAAACCTGTTTACACTGCCCAGCTGCTGTCAAAAGGCAACACAGAGTACACTGGGCAACAAGGAATAAAAGTTCATGAGGAAGAAGGGTTACTAATACAGAACAATTCAGACTGCTTTGTAAAAAGAGTAACAGAAGGAAAATTGCATCCAACATTGCAACATTAACAGCCTAACTTCTCTAACTTGTTTGTCAAAACTAAATTTCAATTTGATAATAATTTGCTGCTATTTCCAAAGAGAGAAGAAATTCAGTACCAAAATGACCAACTGAACAATCAGATACAACACAGATAAGCAAGGAAGACTCACTAATTTGAATCCATGCATTTCCAACTGGAAGTAAAATGCAGTTTTACCCAAGATTAATTAACTGTTGCAAGAAAAGAAAGTGCTATAAATTTCTTTGCCAGAAAGAATCTTTAAATTAATACTACCATCTTCCCGAAAAGTAATTCTAATCTAGCCATATATTTTTTTTTGTTTTAATTTACTTGCAAGAACCACCAACAGAAATGCTACATCTCCTGCTACAAAAAAGATGAGGCTGAAGGTCATCTTCCCTTCAGCTTTAAAATCAATGGGAAAACCTGGCAGAAAAGCAAAAGCAACTGTCACTAGCCAAACAACTGTCAATTGTTTTGCTGTTAGCTGTTCACTGACAGTCTCTTTTAACATTAAATAAATACACACAGAAGCAGTCCTAAAACAGTGCCCACAGTAATTCAGATCAAATAACAAAATGAGAACAAAGTATTTGTCATTCTGCATCATGGGTTATGATCTGCTGCCAATTATTAGCAGAAACTGAATGCCACTAAAAATGGAGATAAACTAATTTATGCTAAAAATATTAATCATATGACTGACTTACCTTTTGAATGAACTTCTCAACACTCTGTACAACATGCTTGTAGAACTGAAAAATACAATAGTATTTCAATAGAGAAAATATGAAGATGCATATATTTGTTCAAGTATGTTGCTATATTGATAGCAAAACCAGAAGCAGAAACTTTGGATTATTAAATAGCAATCCAATATCTACAGCTGAACATGCAATCTTCCTTAAAACACTTAATAGCCTATAAAAGAGTGTTTCTTCTTTTTCTTTAAGATTTTTTTACACTGGATTTTTTGAATAGCATGCTTATTTATTGAGAACAAGGAGAATAATCTAACTGTTCCACCAAAACACATGGTTATTTTACTGTACGTGACTGAAGATGTTCACCTAATGTTACTAAACATACAACTTCTCTGCATTTCATTAATTTATAGCATCGACTGCATACTTTTTCTTTAAAGTTGGCCTGTCTTTCATGGAGTTGTTTTTTTAAATCTCACATATAATCACAATGGCTCTAAATCATGTCAATAATTGAAATAACCACTTGCACAATTAAATGTTATCATTGAAATGGTAAGAGTGGAAGTAGGATTTCCAAGTTGAGTACATAATAAAAAATTTGGGTATAATTTAATTGTTTCATCAATAGAACCATCTATTATGATTTACTACTTAAGTTCAATACAAGTTTTCAGCATATAGCAACACACAGGCTTTAACTTACAGACATACTTAAGAAAGCCATTGAATTTCACTCTTCGGTCATCAAATTACTCTTTCCCAATTACACAAAACACTAGTATGGATTTCATTATCTAAAAATATATCTGCATTGTCAGCAAAGGAATGCAGATAGGAAAAGCATAAGTTTGGTCTGTCCTCTTTTCTACCTCTCCAGCCCTCACTGAGTTTCTATTTGTTTTAATGCTTAACACTAGTGGCATACTTCCTTCACCGTTTTTCAGTGACTTTTTCTGCTGTGCTGTTGTTTAGCAATTACTTTTACTTTGTGGCAGGAATAATCTTTAATGAGTGTACTAAGACTTGAACTTAAAGACAATTTGTATCCAAGCAACAAGAAAACTGAAATCTATGAAGAGTATCCATTAAAAGGTATGCTAAGAATTCAGAAAAATGAACAGTTGTATTGATCCAAAGGCATGCATAAATTTTGGGGAGGGAGGGAGAGAGGGGAGAAGGAAGGGTGAATTGTAATTTTCTATTTATTCATCTGTTAACAGGCATGTGAGTGTTTCCTTTGTAAACTAAGGAAAAAGCCCTGTCTTTCAGATCTGATGGAATTCAGATGGAGACAAATTGGTATAATTCTTTCTCACATATGACAACCAGCAAATGAAAGTCACACACCACTTTTAGCCTTCTGCTGTATTCCCAGATATCACATATGAACATAACTTGGAAATTGTAAGCACAAGGGAGGTGGAAAGTTCTGAAGCAAATTCTTTAGAGTATTTCACAAAATCATTTTGACATACATGAGAAATGTAAAAGAGGTCAAAAGAAGATAACTGGTTTCATACCTTTATAGCCTTGATTGCTGCCTTGGTGATCTGCGTCATTTTAGCTTTAGAAATGGGTGGCTTATAATCATTTAGCGAGTACAACTGCCAGAAAAAAAGAACACTATTAGAAATATAATCTGAAGAATTGTAAGCAGAATACATTATTTTTCCACAAGAAAATATAATTTCTAATTTTCAGTGGATTTTATGCATTAGGCATGAAAAGACATTCCCATTTAAGAAAAAAAAAAAAAAAGCAGCTCAATAACATATACTGTAACATATTCAAAATGCTTAAAGGAGAGCAGGTTCTTCTTTGCAATGGTGCCTATATATACACCTAGCTTTACCAGCACTAAATACTGGAGGCATTTCAGGTGAAGTTACAAAATAAAATAAATACTTAAAAAATGCAAATACAGTAGCTCTTAATAAGTTTTCCAGGGCAAAGACACTGATATACTTGAATACCTTTATAGAAGCATAACAAAACCTTAACTTAGTTTATTCATCATCATATGCCTGCTGAATCTGGTCTTTTCATTTTCTATTAAACAAATGAACAACAACAAAATCAAGCCCAGTGAGCATGAGCATGTAGCAATTTGACACTTAAAACAGACTGTAAAAAGAATAGACTTCATTCATTCACTGCATTAACCCAGGAAAGTAATATATTGAAAGTATTACAAATGTTTAAGCAAAAATCCAGCTGTGTTTTCTCAATTTCAAGCAGAGCATCTTAACTTCATTAATATCTAACCAGCAAAAAAACCAGAGCACACAGGTAGCGTAGTTTTGCAACAATGTTCTCCCTGGATGCAGTATTAACTGTTCATTTGACTGGTACATACATCTCCCAGCAGAAACAATCCAGCATGACAGGTATTCATCAGAAATTTGCTGCACAGTGAAACTTTAACTAAATTCACAGCTATGACTGATGGGTTGTAATTAGAAGTAACTCCTCCCCAAAGCTATTTACTTGTTGTGAAAACCTCTGATTATCCACAATATATGATTTTGAACAAAATGCTGTTATTTTCTCCTTCAGGTCTAAGTGTTTTAAGAGAAGGGACTGGCTGATATTTGCTACTTTCAGACATAAAAAGACCAGACACAAAGTGCCAAATCTGATTTAAGGACATTCTTAACTTATATTTTATTTTTGTTTACAACACAAGTTTAGAAGCATGTTAGTTCAAAAATGGAGTCCTGATAATAGGAATGATCATCCATAACCAAATTTTTATTTCCTTCCTAGAAAACAGGAAGAATTGCACTTCTTCCATAAAACACTAATTGAAACAGAAACAAAGCCAGAACCCCTCTCCTCTCCTATACAGTCTGAGAAACGCAATATAATGAACCAGATTAATATCCATACAGATATTTACAATGTTTTTAACTTCCTAATATTTTCTAAATTTGTGGCAAACTGCTAGCTCAGAAAACATAGTTCAGAATTGTTTATATTTAATAAAGCAAACAGTACGACTGACCAGAATCACACAGTGGAAAGGATTAGACAATCTTAAATTTAGGTCATGCTCCCCAAGTTGCTTATAATAATTTATTGCTGAAGGTAATAAGTACATATTCTTTCATCATACTTGAGTTTCCAAGAGACAAGGATTTGTTCTCCTTGTAAACATGAGATACTTTTTTTCTATCCTTTCCCGTCAAAACCGGTTTTAACCAAAACCTCCTGTAGCTGTCAAAACACAAAGTGAAAAAACAAAGGCTTGTCCAAGCATAAATGTCTGTCTTCTCAGCTTGAAAGGATCTCCATTAAAACTGTGAAATTATAACCACTTCACAGCTAGACATCCACTTTTAAAACAAGTGTTACTACTTCTCACTAATGCTAACGCTAATTGCTGTTGCAAAATATTCTGAATTATTTACATGCTGCTCACATGACAGAAAGCAATACATTTCTAAAATGTAGGTATATGAATGCTCTTCACCACCACAAGGAAAAGAGAGAAGAGAGGGAAAAACCCGAGTCACTAATCAGTTTCTTCTGTTTTCACAGAATCACAAGGTTGGAAGAGACCTTCAAGATCATTGAGTCCAACCCGTGCCCTAACACCTCAACTAAACCATGGCACCAAGTAGCATATCCAGCCTTTTTTCAAACACATCCAGTGATGGTGATGCCACCACCTCCCTAGGCAGACAACTCCAGTACTTTATTGCTCTTTCTATACAAAATTTTTTCCTAATATCCAACCCTTGGTGCAGCTTAAGACTATGTCCTCTGATTCTGTCAGCTGCTGCCTGGTGAAAGAGACTAACCCCCAGCTGACTACCACCACTTTTCAGGGAGTTGTAGAGAGCGATAAGGCCATCCCCAGTCTCCTTTTCTCCAGGTTAAACATCCCCAGCTCCCTCAGATGTTCCTCATAGGGCTTGTAGAACAAGCTTCGCTGCCCTCCTCTGGAAATGTTCAAGAAGTGTCTCAATGCCCTTCCTAAACTGAGGGGCCCAGAACTGGACACAGCACTCACGGTGTGGCCTCACCAGTGCCAAGAACAGGGATGTCCTCCCTGCTCCTGCTGGCCACACTATTCCTGTTACAGGCCAGGAGCCATTGGCCTTCTTGGCCCCCAGGGCACACTGCTGGCTCATGTCCAGCTGGCTGTGGACCAGCACCCCCAGGTCCTTTTCCGCCTGGGCACTGTCCAGCCACACCATCCCCAGCCTATAACGCTCCAGGGGGTTATTGTGGCCAAAATGCAGGACTCGGCACCTGGACTTATTAAACTTCATCCTGTTAAACTCTGCCCATCCATCCAACCATTTCAAGTCTCTCTGCAGAGCCCTCCTAACTTCCAACAGATCGACACACACTCCCAGCTTAGTGCCATCTGCAAATTTACCATGAAAGACTCAATTCTCTCATCCATGTCATCAATAAAAATACTGAACAGAACTGGCCCCAGCACAGACCCCTGAGGGACACCACTGGTGACTGGCCGCCAGCTGGATGCAACACCATTCACCACCACTCTCTGGGCTCAACCATCCATGCATTTCCTAACCCAGCAAAGAGTGCTCCTGTCCAAGCTGTGGGCTGCCAACTTTTCCAGGAGTGTGCTGTGGGGGACCCACCAGAAACTTTTTGTTTGTACATGTTTCTTAGCATTCTCAAGCCCGAAATACTAATCAGTAAAAGCAATTTACAAGTATGTGAGCAAATGTGAAATCAGCCTAGATTCAAGAAGCCAACCTTGTCAATCTAAAAACAGTCCCAGATGGGATTGGCACCAGAGCTCCTTTACCTACAAGACACACAGCTTTAAGGAGGGAAGACGACTGACTCACACAGATGCTCACAGGCACCACACCTGACCAGGCCATCAGCTCTGAAATAATCTGGGCCCTAATGGGACAGTTCAAAGTATCAAGGAAGCCACCACACAGGGCTGGGAAACAAGCAAGAGTTGCACACAACTCACTCTGAGACCATCGGCTGTGTGCAGTCAGGTATCTTAGCACCACTTATCAGGAATATGCCAAAAGCCAACAGGACAACCTGGGTTGCTGCCAACATCCCAATACTTTATTCCAGGTAGCAAACAGGCAAATTTAGCATTAAGGACTTGATAATTCAAGGGGGAAAGGTGGTGGTGGAAAGGAATCAATAAAAAGAGTAAAACAGTACTTCTGTAGAGAGAGACTTTTTGGACAATGGTTACATCTGTTACAGATTTTAACAGCCATTTAAAAAACACACAGATCCCAAATTTAGTACATGCAAAAAACCAAGAAAAGAAATAAAATTTCTTCAAAAACTATTTTTCCTTAATTGTCTTCAAGAAGCTTTTAATTTACTATAAAACACTGCATTCTGAAAAATCTATCAATTGCACCTTACTGCCCAGGTTGCATTCAATCCCACTGTCTAGGTAATCAAAAAAGATATTAAATAATATCAATCCCAGTGCGGACACCTGCAGGACATCACTTCATAGTGGTCTCCATTTGGATACTGTAGCCATTAACTACAATCTCTGGATGCTGACATCCAGCCAGCTCCTTATCCATCAAACACTCTATCCACCAAATCCATTTTCTCTTACTTCTAGGCTGACTAGAGAAGCAAGACTTGGTTGTTGCCTCTCTAGTAATGAAAACTTTGGTTTTTCATCCAGCATAGATGATTCTTTTAAGACATTTCAAATTTGAAGAATAAGGAGTTAAAAGACACATGCATTATTTTAAAAATTTGTGGTTATATCCTAGCTTAATTTTTCCTGTGTGCCCTTTCCTACAGATGTTTAACTAAACCAGTTTGCTCTCTAAGACCAGTGTCTTAGTTTTCTAAGACACTCATGCTCATTTCCAGAAGGCAATTGCTTGCCCTCACATAAAAGAAGTTTTTAAATAAACCAGAAGAAAAAAAAAAAAGCAACATGGTTAAATAGTAAAGCCAAGGAAATTCTCTGAAATAAAATTATACACTTGAGAAAATCAGTAGTAATATTCAAAGGGATGGGGAGGAGTGGAAGTGACCATAAACTCTGGCTGGCAATGTATGTGCAAAAGATAGTGCAATCAAGTTTGAGAAACAAACAGGAGAAAGCATGAAAATCAGTGCTTTTCAGAAGAGGGAAGGAATTGCAAATCTACTAAAGTGCTTGTCCTGGACAATCAGCACTTACAGGAGGACTCATAGGAGATAAAGTCCTACAGAAAAAGACACACACACACACACACACACCCCCACGCCCCTTTTTTTTTTTTAATGTACACACTAAGGAAAAACTGATCGCACACCAGAATCCTCCTGAAGTGTGTTTACAATAAGGTAAATAACAAGCTCATAATGTGAAAAATAACAAAGTATTAGAACAGAACTCCAGAATGCAAGACTTGGTAGCTATGATTCATGAATTCTCATTTAAAACAGCCTCAAACTTATAGCTCTGAAAGACAGGAAAAGCAACACAAATTTCTGACAGGGGTTCAAGGGGAGAATTAGGAAACAATGGATCAGTTAGGTTAAATGTTTGTACCAAAAAATTGCATAAATTACTTCAAATAAATGTATTAGTGGGGACACAGATAATACCATGCAGCTGTTGTAAGGAAAGGCAACATCTCAGTATATTCTTCTTCTCTAAAAGATTCCAGGAGCACAGTGAGAAATCACTGATATAAAACCAACTGGACCACCAAAACACATTTACCAAAGATCTCTCACAAAAGGCTCCCAAGAAACTAAGCTATCCTAAACAGGCCCTTGCATGACAAATAACCCGAACAATTACTCCTTAAATACAGCCAGCAAACAATCTGAATGAACAGTCAATTGGTGCACAGTAAAGGGAAGTCCCAATAGAACCCACTTTTGCCTGCTGTCACCTATATTCTGGTTAGGACAAAGTCAGGCTGTCAAAAGTTGGAGAGGAACATTGGTGACACTACCAAGTAGTAAGTACACAGGAAGTAGTGGACACTGGCTTTGAAGCTAGCTATTGCCACTCAGCAAAGAGATCTGCTGATCCATGAGAGATGGCATTGAAGATATCAACTCAAGAGTAAACCAGAAAAATCTCAGTAGTAAATGCAGTAAATGGACATTTGGATCTACATTATTTAGGCAACAGTAATAACCTACAGGGCACTCTCAACTGTACAATCTCCAAAGCTGGCATGAAATCATCAGGGATAACTAAAACTGTGGAGAAGCTTTCAAGTGAAGAACAAAGGTTCTTCAGCTGGTGAACAGGATCACTAAGGAGAGGCATATGTCAATACAACCTCAGCACTGAAGATCAACTGGGAAGGATCTTCCTCACCCAAGGAGCACACCACATGAGATGAGCAGGGAGTAAGCAAGAGCACAGTTGGTGGATGTGGTTCCAAGCTGCCCAGTGTGGTTGTCCTTAGCCTGTAAGGGCAGCTCTGGCATGCCTCAGAGGGAATTGACTCAGAACCCAAACTGTCACCGTGAGCTTGCTATAAGTCTGTGCCCTGATACCATAATGAAACCCACCCGCTCTTTTAAATAACTGTATAAATTACAGTCAGCTATCTGTATGATAGTATAAGATGTAGCTCTCCATTTAAAAGGTCTTATTCAAATGAAGTTCGAGCCTTATCACATCAAGCAGCTGCATTTTTTTCACAGTAGAAATACAATTCATTTCAGAGGGTTGAAAGTGAAACATTGTAATCTTCAAGTGCCAGGTAAAACCATAAGTTTCAGACATTTTGAAACAGACTAGTTCACATTTACAAGCTGGAAGAACAAAGAAAGGGAGCAGACAGAAACCCATATGTAAACTTAAAAAATAACACTTTAGAGCTGAACTACCATATGATTATGAAAAAAAATCTTCCATTTACTAGCCACTTACTGCTTTTCTGGATATACATCAACCCATATGAAACATTTGCTCAAAGGCAAAAACTGATCAGTATCTTTAAATGTCTGATTACTACTAAAAGATATTTGAATACCAACTAAAACAGTTTTTTCTAGTTATCTTCCTAAGTTTCATGTTATAGATTTGCAGAGTGAAAGTATTTGCACCATTTCTTATATGAAAACCCTGTAAGTACAGACATTTACTGTTGAAATCTGAGGCATTGCTGTGGAAAGCATCACAGTGTGTGGAGTCTCTTTTTAAAATATGCATTGAGAATTTCTCTCCAAACACTGAACATTTATCACCTGTTGATGATATACACAAATAATAAAACCTAATTTATAAAGCACGCTACCAATTTATTTTTCCTATTCATTTAGTAATTGATTTTACAGCAGAAAAGAGAATATGCTGATCTCAATCAACCCAAAATTTATCTCCCACCTATCCTAGCATCTAGAGAGAAGAAACACTCTTCTGATATTTGCCCAGAAAAGAGCACTGCTCCAGTGACCTATGTATTCACCCACGAGTCACTCTGACACGAAGACTCTCCTAAGCAGTCACCACAACACGAACACATGTGGGAGATTGCTGCTTCAGTCAAGGTGGAGTGACTTAAAATACACTGAAAGGTTAACCCCTGATTAAGAAAAAAAAAAACCAACAACAAAACTGCAAATATACATTAAAATTTATACAAAGCTTTGTTTTGTACTGTCCGTTCTTGAACTATAGCACATTACTCAGAAAATTAAAATGAAACATTTCCCGTCTAAATGTAGATGGCAGATGGCATCATCACACAAGGCCAAGGAAGGAACAAAGACTAAAATTCTACAGAATGGGGAGGGGGGGAACAAGAGGGGATGAGGCGATGAGGCAAGAGTTACACAATCAGTGACAAGTCACAAGGAGTCTGACTGGCAAGGTAAACCATTTTCAAACTGTTAGCTCAGGTTTTGAAAAAACAAGTGTTAAATAATTAAGTTAGAAAGAGCATTAATGCATGATTCCTGTATGATCTTCTGGGATTAATTTTATTTTCCTCTGGGAGAAAAAGCATAGCCAAAGTTAAGAGAATACTTTTGAGTTGCTGTAAAAAATGCCAGTGTTTTTTTCAAGACAGCACACTTGACAGTAGCATACATTTGATTTCAATGTCAATGAACATTTAATGAACTATCACTTTATACTTTATCCACTAGGAACCTGTGGACAAGACTATTCTGCCTGCCTCAAGCATTCCAGATGACTGAACACACTCAGCTCCAAACACACTGCCAACAATACAGGAAACTACAAAATACAAATGAACATTAATCTTCTCAACCCATTTAAGCTAAAGAAAACACCAGATAAAATTTACAGTGTATTTGTGGGGAGAAGTTATTTCACTGGTTTCCTGTATGATGATTCCATCCAACCATGTCCTACACACACTGGCATTTTCATAATTAGGTGGGGGACAATCAATAAATCTTTGATAGAAATATGCATGTTTAATTAAATGCTGAATATAAATCACAGGAAAACCTTACAGGGAAGACCTCAGTCTGAATGGCACCTCAGGGACAAAGTGAGTAGGCAAAGATATACATGCTACAAATCCTAATCTGTCTCAATGAAAGCAATTCCTAGGGTCATGTTCTTGCAAAGTAAGAATCAGATGACAGCCAAATGTCCATGTAAAGCACATAACAGCTTATTACACAGATAGCATTAGAATTCTTAATATGATCAAAGTAATAGTGCTAAAAGTGGTTTCTAAGACTATCTCTTTCCTACAGAAATGCACATCTATGTATCAGGACCGGGCCAGCAATTAAAGCCAGTTAATTATATTCACAATTCTGTATTTTCCTCTATCTGATAAAACAGTACAATTATTTGTACAGCAAAAAGTAATGATGGAGAGAGCTAAGACACTACATCCAAGGCAATATTCTAGTGTACATAAAGGTCAACAGCATTGTTAATACTCATTTTCCCCAATATTATTTTAAATAAACCAAGTCCTCTTTCCAAATTTTGGGAAAAAAAATACAGGCTTGCTCTAAGATCTAATGAGCTATATACAGTACATGTTGGGATTAGGGGAAAATGCAGAAGATCAGGTTGATGCTATAAATAAAGCAGTGAATTTCTGCTCTATATTTTTCTCTTTAATTCTGTTAAGAAAAGTAGTCTTCAAGAGAAGCTCTACTGAAAGTCAGGGAATTTATCAGTATATTTCAAATTTTCATCATTCACCATCGCAAACAATATTTTTATCATTACAATCATAATTAAAGAAGTACTTAAAGTGAAATCTACTGTAAATACCCATAAAAAGCAAACTCCACTGCACACAGCTGTAGTTTACAAGGCAGTACTACAGGCTGCTAAGCTACAGCTTAAAGCTTCTCAAGTGAAGACCAGACATCATGCACATGAGCTTACATCCCCTGAGGATGGGCAGTTGCTTACACAGCAAGTTACTACACACATCTGTGGAAGCAATAGCACACTGCACTTCTACAAAGCCCAGCACTTAATTCCAACATCTTTCAGTGCTCTTATTCAATAGGCAAAAGAGCCAGACAGCTGTTCCTGTACCAAAATTTTGAATAAAAAAGAGAAAGCAGTACTAACTTTATTAAAATTTAAAAAGCTTCATAAATAATATTTCCCTTTTTTTATACCTCTGCCACATCCTATAAAGACAAGAAGAGCAGCTAGGAAATATTTTTTCATATAATTCTGCCATATAATTTTAAAAGGCTTGAAAGATGTGAATAACTCTAGTCTCATGAGATACAAAGGAACAGATATTCAGAGACAAATCTCTGTAACACTGATACAGCAGCTAAGGGAATAAACATTTTGATGCTGATACACCAGGACTCAGCCCATCTCTTAGGTATGAGATAATGACCAGTGTGAGGGATATCAGTTACAAATCCCTCTACAGAAATATTTTTAAACTTTTCTCTGCCTGCTACCAGGATACAACATTAAAAAGACATCAAGTAATGACATGACACTAACCAGACATCATATATATTAACAAGTATCTGCAATTTCAATGCAGAAAACCCAAAATAAATACTTAGAAGTCAAGCCAAATACATACTATCTTAATAAATCAGGTTAATTTATTTCATATTTCAATACCATTAAAATAAATCAAATCCAATTGGAAATATAGAAATAGTCACTGAATTGCTTACTAAATATTAATATCAACACACGGTAGAGAACAAGAAAAGAGTATTGTCATTTATTGCTTAAAAAAAAAAGACACTTATCAACAAATTTCTATTAGGTTACATTTTATACACTTTCCTGAAAATAAATTTTTTTGAAAAGCTACTCAAAGTGCATGCCCTGATCTCTCAGTGAGTAGGATTTTAACTCGATGCTGAGTAGGACCCACCTGTGAGAACTGTGATTTAAAACCTGTCAGCACTTTGTTACCCTCAGTGCTGAATATAAATGTTAAAATATATACCATAGATGTGCATGCAGGATGACCACAATGGCAGATACTCCTTTCAGCATACAGTATTTAAGTTTGGAAGAAAAAAAAAATTCTATTGTTTCAGTTATCAACCAAGATGAGTTGCCAAAATTCAACATTAAAAAAGTACAGAACAAGTGGGTTCCAGGACAACAGCAGCTCCCTTAATACAACTGTTTTCATAAACAAAGTGCATGACACATGGTTTTAATTAGGAAACATAAAAATAGTACTGCATTTTCTTGATATCTAAGTGCATGTTCCTTAAAAAAATTTTTAAAGCAACCAATAACACTCACAGCAAAAACTCAGCCTCTCCCTACACATCAGCTGCATTATACATCACTTTATGTTTAAAGAGGGCATTTAAATATTCACGCCAACTACTACACAGACAAATAAGTGAAGTAGGATGCAAAGGTAATACAGCAGTCCCTCAGCCCATCAGATACCATCACATGAAGTCAGGTGTTACCACCACTGCACTCGTGTAGTGCTTCTCCTACTTCTTTTGTCTTAAGGAAACACAATTATGACTTTGAAGTTTACTGAACCCAAACAATTTGAGATGGAATAACAAAATTCCATTTTAGCTTTTACATATCTGACCCACCAGCCCATTTACAATTTTCTTTAAACCCTCACCATTATTTCAAAGAAAGCTTCAAGTACTCTTAGTACAGTCTACTTTGTACAAATATGAACATAAAACCGGAATGTAAAGAAACTACCTGGATTTGGCTCCACTTTCCTGAACTCCACACAACTGCAAAACAGATGCTTACTTCAGATAGTCTCTAGAACATGCTCCACTTGCCCTTAGCCATTTTTAAGTCATCAAATACAATTCCCCTTTTTCTCTTCAGAGTAACTTGGGGTGTTTGCAGCATGGGAACAAAAAGTTTAGAAAGACCAAAATGGACCAAATGAAACAGGTAGGTGAGAGTGAGCACTTCACCAATGCCTGAACTCCCAATCACAGAAAGGAAGTATTGACAAAAAATCCAGGTAAGAGTATCACACAAGAAAACAAGGAAAATAATAGAAGCATTTCACTTCAAGCAATTTTCTCATCTTTCCTGCCATATGGCTAATTTCCATCACTAACATTTTATCATTATTATATAGCTAATTCTAGATCAAGAGGAAAATGGATCAGCTTCTGTCACAATGTCAGTCTTCACAGATTTCCAGATGCGAACCTGGGGGCTGCTCACACTGGAGAAGTACCCTCTGTCCTTGTTCCAATGCACTAGTTTGGTAAAGTATGGCATAACGCAGAGTTAAAAGCCTCAGAGAAACCTAACTACAATCATACCTCTACAATTCTGAGATATGAAATATAGGAACAGATCTTGAACATTTTGAAAATCAGACTCACACATTTTCTCTGCCAACTGTTTTTAGAACTCATGACAAAAACTGTCTTGTGTTCATTTCAAAATATCTCCTTGGATGTAGTTTAAAACCCCTGCATTCACAATGAAAGTTAATGATTCAAAATTTTTTTTAAAATGTAATCCAGTTTGTACTGGATTGGATTTCTCCAACCAATATACTTGTCATATAAATGGTCTTAATTTGCTGTTAAGTGCTTAAGTGCTCCACTTCACTCTTGTGAAAATTAAGAAGCAAGTGGTTACTACTACACATCTGTTAACAAGTCATGAAGATCAACATGTTATCTGAAGCTATTAATTTTCATATGAACCAGCTTTGTTTTTTAATACATATGGGAGATTTGGTATTCTGAAAGACTCTGATTTGATTTGATTTGATCAGGTCTTTCCACTGATTTCCAACAATCTGGTTAATATATTCTAAGCTCTTACCCTATGAAAAAGCCAAAAACATTTATAAGTATGATTATTTCTCTATTTAAAACTGCAATCACATCACTAGAAAATGTTAGAATTGTATTTTTATCTATCATACTGATTTCTAAATTATGCACTGAGAGCTCCATAAAGTCCTGCTACAAGGCCAACATTTTTAAACCAAGAGTTTTATAGTGAGAGCAATTTACAGTATTTTGCACTTTACAGAAAAAACAAACTATAGAATAATAGGGGTGGAAAGCAAAAAATGCACATAATTAATTCTACTTAGGTTTTTGAAAGTAACTAATAAATACTGAAGATGGAGAACAAAAAAAAAATATGGAAACCTTTACCACTCAACTCTAAACTAATTATTTGGAAACAATGAGCTCTAGACTGAACCACTCAAGATGATGGATTTTCTAAATTACCTTTCCCAAAAATGCATGCTATTTCAATAATAAATTTCAATTCAAATACATAAGACAGCTATTCACCTCCTTGCATAAAGGCAGTGCACCTTGTTCAGCTGTTTTATAATTTTTTATAAAGCACTACTTACTTCAATCTTTCAAAACTAATGTTATAAACAGTATCTTATAATAAAGAAGCTCAAGGCTACAAAATAGGTGGCTTCAACCTCTCAGCTGTTGCTACCCTTCACTCTTTTACTGTTCAGCCACCATCCACTCAAACCACCATTCCTTGCTCCTGGATCTTAGCTCTGCCACCCTTCTTTGGGGCACATCTTCTTTTGTGCCTTCATTTTAAATGGGAACCAGAACACTCTCTGCCAACCCTCAAAACTATCAACAGCAGACACATTAACAAAGGTGCTAAGCCTCATTTTCCACACATGTAGTTTAGTAAACTAAACACATGCATTATATTTCTGAATGTCAAAGCATCAGCCACCCACTCATATAACCAGAGACAGGAGAAAATAACAACCTCATACAATCAAAGACTGTACCCAGTAAAACCAGCTAAGTTATGTAGGCAAACTCTGGCAAAAAGAAGTGGAAGTAAAATAAGTTGTTGTATATCCATAGTAATCACCTTTGTACAAATGCCAGCTCACTTCCCAAAACAGCAGAAACAGCAGGCTATTACAAGAAATATGCATTTCTAGTAGGGGTAAATCTGATAGAGAGAGGGTCACAGTGACAATGCACTCATTTCTTCTTACTTCCTCCAAATGTGAACATTTTAAATTCTACTTATAAAAATGTCTCCTTTTGATCAGTACATATGGCAAGAACAGGTAAAATAAGTACTAGTACAGCAGTAACTGGACATTGTGTTTTTGCCTCAAAGAACATGTACCCTAAAGTGATGAAGCAGCTCCTGAATAAGGTTAATAAAATTACCTACCCAACCACTGCTGTGTCAGTGCTCCTGAGAAATGCTGCAGAAGGTAGCCCCAAAGAATTGAAAAAATGGAAGAACAGAAATACACGTACAACTTACAAAAAGTTTTAAACAGGAACAAGGACTAATAGTGTTTGGAACTTTTCAAAAGTTGTTCTTGTTTTTGAACTTTCAAAGCCAAGGTCACTGAACTCTGGCTACGCATATGAACAGCCAGTTATGCACCTCTGTCCTGGGCCTCACAATGGAATTACACCAGTGCCTGTTGAGGCCATGAATGTGGGCTATAACCAAGGCTGAAGGAGCCACTAGGGATGAATTTTTTTGGTGGCTGTCCAGAGGTAAAATGATGAATTAATTTTACAGACAAGAAAATAGAAGACCTCTTCCTAAGTGAAAAAACATTCTTATGGGAGTAACTTAAGTACCTTAAAGTATTTTTTAACCTGCCTTACCAAAAAGTTTTGTTCTGCATGGCTTTTTTCCTGTAAGAAAGCCATCTGGATTACCAGACTCCACTGCTACAACTGCCATAGGAAAACACACTGGTGGTCATAGAATGGTTTGGGTTGGAAGAGAATTTAAAGGTCATCCAGTTCCAACCTCCCTGCTATGGGCAGGGACACTTTCCACTAGCCCAAGTTGCTTTAAGTCCCATTCAACTTAGCCTGTAACACTTCCAAGGATGGGGCACAGCTCAAATAGTGGCATATTCAAACAAGACTTGTTAAGATAATTTTAAGTACTCTGTCAAAGACTGTAGCCCCAGGTATAATCTTGGTAAGCAGGTGACAATCAAAGGATCTGAAGCTATAAGAGTTCAGAAGGGCATTTGTTTTAAACTGCAAAATGGCTCACTGCTCTCTAAATGAGTAGCAAGTAGGATCAGTACTTGTAACTATCCAGTTACAACTCCAAAGAGTTTGCAGAATCTGGAGATCTACACAACTGCTCGAGGCTTACAAGGATCTGATCTAGATCACGGTTTAAGAACAAATTAAAAGTCTATGTATCTAAGACTGAAAACCTATCAATGTCTGTCCTATACTGTTTCACTAAAGAAATTAGGTTCTTGAGCAAGACATGCACCAAAATAAAACCAAACCCTAACATTTCGGGCCTTTAACACACACTTGCATGAGCATGTCTTTACAAGGCCAGAAGACAAGGTTCTGTGGCCAATGAAAATCAAAGGTCGGATCAGTCTTTGAAAGTGTGATATTAAAACTGTAATTATTTATTCAGCACTACAGAGACATTTAACCAGGTGAACATCAATTTAATATTTACTGTATCTTAAAGAGAAAAGGACTTTCTTTCCCTACACTCTTAAAAAAATCATTGAGAGCCAGCAAAGTTCAATTCTTTGAAACAATAGAGTAAAATACTTACATTTCACTGACACTGCTCCTAATGCTCCTGACCAGTAAACAGGAAACTAACAAATTCTTGTTAGTTTGCAACATATTTTGTTGCATCTTAAGGGAATTTGTGTAAA
This sequence comes from Agelaius tricolor, assembly GCF_023055355.1. NCBI lineage: Eukaryota > Metazoa > Chordata > Aves > Passeriformes > Icteridae > Agelaius > Agelaius tricolor. Next base: position 55,411,330 of record NW_027269261.1, read on the forward strand.
TATCCATGCTTTTTTTTTTTGAGAAACACTACAGGATTATACAGCCAACTAAAATGGAAGACATTTTTCACATCCACCCCAGAGGTTAAGAATGAAACACAGAAACCACTTTTCAGATGTATGAATGTCTGCATGCACGTATCACTTTTTCTTCTGACAAAAGACAAAAGTAAACCAGAAGTTCACATCCCAATTTGTTACAATAAAATTTACAAGTATCTGACTATAAATGAGGCAGCAGATAAACAAAAAAGAAGAAAGTTTTAAACTTATCACAGTTGCAGAGTCCTTCAAACAGCAGAGGATATGAAAGAAGGTAGTACTCTAAAATATAGTGACAGACAAAACAGATAGAGGTTGTGCCATTGTCACAGCAGCTAGGAAAAAAACTCTGCAGATGTTTCAGGTGCTTCAGCCAACATGAAACATGCAGCAGAATCCAAGAAAAATATCTTGACAGGTAGTAGCTTATGTGTCTTCTCACTGTTACTCAATATAACTGCTAGTATCTACTTTTACTAATCAAAGCCCTGGCTGCTCATTTTATAGAGAATCCCTTTTTTCCCCACTTTCCCCAGCTATTCAGCATCAATCTCTATTTAGCATCTCCATGAGGCATACCATTTAGCACTTTTTAGCATCAACTGGCATTCTTTCATGAAAAACCCGCCTCGTTGACTTAGAATATGCCATTTAAATAAGGTAGTCTGAAATAGAATATTTAGTTTAGCCTTCTGTACTTTTATGCACCCATACTCCAATGTTCAGTATTTAAAATGTGGGTCATTTCCAAGGGTCACATTTCTGAAATTGTAGACCACTGAACTGTCCCTCACTGACTCTCAAAATACACCTTCCAAAGAATTGTCATGATAAAGGTAGACAACATAAAATGAAGCGCAAATGAAGTACAGAGACAAAACATTACCAGTAAATGATCAGTGTCTGCCACGTCTCCACCACTGATCAATTTCAGAATGACAAGTGAACCCAAGAGCAGCAATAGCCACTTTATGCATCATCTTACTTGACTCTCAAAAGCATAATGCACACCAAAAGCTCAGTGTATTTTATGATGAACTACGCAAAGAGAACCATTTTAATTGTCAATAACGGCTCAACACCAACCTAGCAATGCTGCAGAAGTTTTAATTATGACTCTCACACCCTAGAAAAGGCACAGCAACCCACACCACTCTTTAAACAAATCGTAATCACTACCTTAACCTTACAGCACTTTATGTGCATCTCACTTTAGGATGGCAGATATTCCAAGTCTCCATGATGACACTTAAGTTTTCTATTCAATTCCCTTGTATGAAAGTATCAGCACCCAACTGTACAGACAAGAGAATCTGAGCTTTTCATACAAGTGAACAAGGCATTTGTGAAAGGAATCAGAAGACACATGACTTTCTTGTTCCTGAGTTTCAAGGGACCAACTCTGCCTTATTCTATGTTACCCTTTTAAAAAATACATAATTGTCCTTTTCTCAATTGCCTCTCCAAGGCCATAATATACTGCATTCCCTGACAAATAAAAATACAGCTGAAATTTGTGGCGCTGGATGATAACAACTATTGTGCACTGGATTCAACAATGTAAATTCCAAATCTAGATATGCTATCTAACTCTCCTGAGTAGGTTTTACCACTACTAACCTTCTAAATGGCTGTAAATCAAGGACGCAAGTACCAGTCTCAGCTACTCAAAATGAAAACAATATTCAATGATTTGACCAAAGCATGCATAGCTTATGCAGGAGCTATTTTTGCCTTTTTTTTAAAGAGAATGCAAAACCAAAAACATCAGTAAACACCATGAAGAGCAAGACTTGATGAAGCTCATGCATGATGAGATGTGTGCCTGCATGTGAGTAAAGATATTGACAAACTTTAAATTATTAGAAATGCTATGTTTAATTGAACCAGATCAGTGAACTACTATTGCAATTTTCAAAGATATAAATATCTAAGTTGAATTTGCTCTGTCTTTTCAAGATTCCTATTATTTAATTCTTACAGATGCAGTTAGTATGGCTAAACAAAGCACAACTTCAAATATTCGGTTTGTGTTGTACTTAAAAATGAATTTGTGACCTCCATTCCCCCTAAAATAAATTACAATCCTGTGACTATTTGACTGTAAAACTATTTATATTTATTCTACATGTTAACATAGAAATAAATTTCAAAATAATTAAATGTGTTTCAGAATTAAAACATCCATTGCTCTTCTTTTTCCACAGTCTTCATATTACAAAGTGAAAAATAATTTGGCTTGCCACTGCAAAAAGGACAAGTATTGGAAGAAAACTCTGTGGAGTATAGCACTCAAAATCAAAGACCAGTACCTAAAAGCAATGTGACAATGGCCAGCTAGAGTTGATGATGACAGCAGGACTTTAACACTGAACAAATGTAATAAATACTGAATTTTAATTATATACATCCGCAATTAAATCACTGTCATCTAAGCACTTTAACTGTGACAATACACATGCTTTCCTCTAGTCCATTTCAATTCCTCTTTAACAAAATACATTTTATAGAACATATAGAGAATTTTAAGTACTTGACTCATTTTCTTCTGTCAGGACCTGTTCTTGAATATGATTTTGTGCTTTTCTGAAAAATCCCCAGGCCTAAACTGAGGCCTGGAGGAAAATGGCTCTGCAGTGGTAAGCCTTCGTGGTGCCAACTGTAGCAAATGATAAACTCCATGGTACAAAACATTGCCAATTACCTCAACACTACACTAAGTCAGTCATATATTATTCCAATTTCCAGTTGCCAAGTAGTTTTAATCAAATAGTAAAATGCCAACCATTACATGAAAACAATACTGAGCATGTTTTATTTAGGAGCTTGACTATTTCTCAGCTTTAAATTTACCTTTCCCAAGACTTGAAATGTTAGGGCTAATTTTATATGTACAACTAGGTACAGCACAGACAGCACTACCAGACATTGAACAGCTTTCCGCAATAGCCACCATTATTTCCAGTAGTTACTGTTCAAATAAACTTGAAATTCTTCTTTCTAATCAAATTAATGACAAGCCCATTTTAATCACTTCAATCCTGACTGCCATATAGGATAGTCACAGTACAAATATTGCTCAGCTCACATACAATTCTGGAGTTAGCTGTACTCCCTAGATGGATAGCTGCCTTTATTTTAGCTTCACTGCAGAATCCAAACACAACTCCTTCCTTTAAAAAAACCAAACAAAAAAAAAATCAACCTGCAAACTTGAGTGTTTAAATGTATTAAAATGCTCCTTCTAAAGTGTCATCTGGTTTTCACCAGTAAGTTACATAAACTGTTGTAAAATCATTAACTGAATGCAAACTGCATTAGAAAAAGTATGGTAAAAGTTTTTATACAATTTATTCTGTCCCATCTGCTGCTAAATTTAATTTACACCTATTTTAAGCCAAAAAACTCCAAAACAGGACTCAGAGGTCAGTTCTGGAGTTTAACACGACCTTAAAACACAATATAAACAAAGAACAGGATTTTACAAGTAATATTTACGACCAATATTTTGTAAATTCATCAAAACTATTTAAGAACAGCAATAAATAGACTCATACACTTTAGCTAATTCAAATATTTAGTGATCATTTCGCAGTTCTAAATTGCAAAGTGTGTATGGGCAAATTCAACCAGAGAAAATGACAGAATGTTAAATTAAAGTTCAGTTCTGCACTGGGTACAGAGGTGTTAAGAGTGGCTAGCAATGACACATGGGATTCTTTAACTGTAGCAAGTCTGGTACCATTTACTTCCAGGATCAGGGTTTGTTTAGTCATGGCATCTTCAAAACCTTCCCATCATTGCAGCCCAGCATTCAAATACAGAGGTCAAATCAGACATACTGTCTATTTATACCATAGCAGATAAGTTGGTTAAAATGACACTGTCAGATCTGCATTTTCTTTTCCAACAACCTACCGTCTACCATTTTTAAGCATTTAGAAAATCTAAGGCATAATCTAAAGCTCTCCTCTTCAGCACAGCTGCCACCTTAAGTCTCAGACTTATTTTTACAGTACTTATACCCAAGTGCTCAGCAGGTCAGTCAGAAGCTGTTTTTCAACATGAAGAGGAAGACTTCTGCTCCTACTGATAGGTATATAGCAGGAAAATGTTCTGAACAACTTATGTTCTTCTGTTTTTGTGACCAGATTCTTCTTTTTCCCTGCATAACAATATAGCACATGTGCCAATCAACTAAAAACATAGGAATAAAATTTTATAGTGTTTATTTTCTTCTAGTGGCCACAATGTGCTTATTATTCTACTTAAGAATTAAAATTGCATAAAGTGCAACATCTAGAACTGTGCATCTACGTTAGAGCTGTACAAGTGTTACTGGAGAGTACCTGCTCATTTTAGAAATCCATCTTACTGTGCTTGTAGAAACAACAACATGGTTGCCACATTGTTCCACCACAGGTCAAATTAAACAGCATTACTTAAAACTGTTAAAACTGTACTACATCCCTGCTGGGACTAGCGAGAGAGCGACTGGGAGCTTCAGTATGTGAGCAGTCTCTAGAAGTATACATTGTAACGAATGATGATACTATCTAAGGTCAACATAAGCTAAAAACTACTTTGTAAAACCTAGGACTTGGCAAGAAAAATACGTATTTGTTTTTCTTGCTCGTACATTAACTTCAAAATACAAATGATACTTTCATAATGACAGAAACAAAGCAGAGTTGCCACAACAACCATCTTGCAATAAAATAAACATTGGCTCTCAGCACAAAGGAGAAGCCAGGTGCAATATGAACACCTCAGCCTATATGTATGTATATATGTATGTATGTCTGTATGTATGTATGTGTTCTTGGGTTCCACAGCCTGCTCTCTGCACAGAGCTTCATGCAAGATCTGAGCTCTGTGCAGCATGTAGGGAATGTCTGCTTCCATCCTGACCACTGCGAATATACGACTCTTATACACGGAGACGAACCTTCAATGCCTTTGTATTCCTTTTCCCAGATTTAAAGCTTAGCTGCACGAGGTGTTAAAAGTGCGTGCTGGCGAGGTTCGGACACACATGCGAGGAGGAAGAGGGTGGCAGGAGAGACGAGGGAAGGCGTGGAAGGGCACAGTCCCCGTGCCCGGCGAGCCTGGACCCCCCCCTGCCGCCCAGCGCAGCCTCCTCGGCCGCTGGGTGAAGCTGGCCGGGCATCACCCGCCCCAGCGCAGGCCAGGCGCAGGGAAGAGACCTCCTTCTCCTCCTCTTCCTCGGTCTCCTCACGCGTCCTCCTCTTCCTCCAGCCCGCCGCCAGATCTATTCTTCCCCTTCAGCCGCCCCCAGCTTCACGGCGGAAGAAGCTGGGGGGAGGGGGATGTCTCCATTACCTTCTCCACCCTCCCGCTTCCCAGGGACGGCGACAACGGCCCTTTCCCGCCCGACGCGGGGGGGAGCCCCGGGCCGGCCTGCGGGAGCGCTCCCGCACCCCTGGGCCCCCCGGAGCTCCACCAGACCCCGCAGCTTCCCCACTGCGAAGAGGGGGCAGGGAAGGCGCCAGGCCCCGGAGCCCCGCCCGCTCCCTGGCCCCGAGGAGGGGAGGCCGCCGGCAGGGGGTTACACACCTCGCTGTTAAAGGCTTTCACAGCCTCCATGTCGCGGCGGAGGCGGGAGCCGGGCGGCTTCTCTCCGCTGATGGCGGCCGGGCCGGGCCGGGCCGGGCCGGGCCGGGCGGGGGCAAGTCTCGGTCCGTGCGTGCGTGCGCTCCTCGCTCAGGGGCCGCCCGGCCTCCTCTCCATGGCGGGTGGCGCAGGGGGCGGGCGCGGGGGGACGCGGGCCCCGCTCGTTTCCGTCTCCTCCTCGCCCCGCTTCCCGCCCGGCGGCGCCGGCGTTCCCTTCCCTCTCTCCTTCCCTCCCTCCCGCGCTCGGCTCCGGGCGGCCGCGCCGGCAGGAGATGGAGGAACAACGCGCGGCGGCTGCGGCGCGGGCGCCAATATGGCGGACACGCGGGGGCTCCTCGCAGTGCAGCGCCGGAGCGGCGCAGGCGGCTACAGCGCCCCCTGCCGGGCAGCGCCCGCAGCGCCGCACCGCACGGGCGCTGCTGGGATGGCGCCGCGTCCGCCCCGCCCGCTCTCCTCCCTCTCCTCCGCCTCCCGGAGCGGGCGGCAAGGAAAGGGTTACGGGAACGAGGTGTTAAATGCCGGTGCGTTTCGTCACCGGGGGGCAAATCCAAGAGTTCCTGAGACACCCTTTTCACCGTTTCCGGACCCCCGAACCGTTCGCCTCCTCACGCCCGGGCCGCTCAGCCTCCCTCTCTCTGCAGCAAGGCCCGCCGGCCAAACTGGGAACGGCATGCAGGCTTGAAAAAAGGCAGCGGGAAAAAGAATCAGCGAGGCGTAGGAGGGCAAAAAAATTCATAATTTGATAAGCCCACAGGCAATCAGTACTATTTATCAAAAGGAAAGGCGAAAACCCAGGTAATCGTAATGCAAATCAGTCACAAGCCTCAGTGCACTTACTGCATGAATATTACAACTCAACAATTCCACACCAAAAAGTCTCCAAACCCACCACCAGGCGTTAAGGCATTTCTGTTTAACTACCCAGGGCATCTTGTCAGGTCAAGTTTCGGATAGGGTGCACTTCCCCATGCCCCCAGCACCATGCCAGTCCGGCAGAGCACCTGCCTCTCCCTGAAGCAAAAACACTTTCCTTAGCTGAGAAATCCCAGCAGGAGCAGGCTCTGCCAAACAGGAGGACTTACTTCCAGGGCATAGATTTTTGTTCCCTCAAACACAAAACTACTGAGTGACTCACCTTTGCCAGGAAGAGCCTCAAGGGTCTCAGAAGCACTGAAGATGAAAACTTGTCTTTTGTTGCTGCTTTTCCCTGTTTGGTTATGTCCTTTCAACTCTACTGACACAGTAGAGATATGACAGTTCCCATCTGAATTGCATTCCATTATTTCCAGTCACAGCTCTAGGTCAGGCTCTGGATGTGCCTTGATGGTCTCAAAAGTGCCCCTCAGACCAGAGCCACAAAGGCTCTTCAGGGACAGTGAAAATCCCTCTTCAGGTCTGAGCCAGGGACTTCAAACTGAAGTGGGCTTGATTCAACAAACAAGGTAACATAAATTAAAATAAACCCAACACTGGAGGGAGACCTGGAATCCTACATCTCCATTCTTACAGGAACAAGAGAAATTACTAAGTCTTTTTATAAAAGGAATTGGAAGTTCCTGCCATCTTATCCCCCCAATAGTCTTACTCAAGGAAAAAGCCCATCTCTAGCAACCACCATTGCCGCAGTATCAGGCCACCATGAGGGTCAGGAAACAAGAGCAAATACCCTGCTAGGATGAGATGACTGTCTGGTTAGACTGAAAAAAAGCCCAGATGGCCATGGAGTAGGAAGGACACCCAATGCCTGCAAAGTAAAATGTCTGAATAAGGCTCGAAGGCGTTTGTTTTCAAACAACTGAATAAAATTCTTTGCAGACCTCCTACATTTCAGGAGGTCAAGAGGTAGTAGTCTTCACTTAAAGCAGGGAAGGTCCTGACACAACCCAAGCAAGACCTTTTTGGTTGTGAAGATGGCCAAGCAGTGGGGTAGGTGTTCCAGACAGGCTGTGCAGTCTCTAGCTCTTTCTGAAGTTCCTTGGGATTAGGACGTTAGTAGGTGACTCAGAGGTCACAGCCTGACCCTGCTTTGAGCCAGAGACTGGACTAGACAGGCTCCCCAGGTCCCTTCAAATCTGAGTGGCACTGATACCCTATGAACTGCAGACTTCAGTGCAACCTTCTGGCAGCCCCTCTTCACAGGTGATTCAGGAGAAGTACACTAGGTTTATCAGGAGGGACAAGGCCTCTGTTTCTCTTTCTGGTTTTGTTTAGGGCTTTTTAAATTTGTTTGGGGGTTTGGTTGTTTTTCTGGGCTCTTTTTTTCCTGTGGGAGTTAAGAGTAAACAAAATAGGAAGAGACAACTCTGTTCAAATTATTGTGAAGGCATTACAGGGTACTCACTGTTCTACAAGAGTAACTGCTGTAACTATTTATCTTGTACTCCTCTGGAAAGCTTACTGAAGTACTGCAGTTACAAACAGTCCTTCAGGATCTGCTAACTTCCCGTTTAGGTGAAATTGAAGCAAGCCTAGTTTTCCCTAGCAAAATGGATGGAATTCCACACTGCAGAAACTTTTAAAAAAAAGTTTTGAAATTGGCTTCAAAGTGATCCCAAACTCCCACTCAGTTGCTTTTCAGTAATATTTTTTTTCCAGAAGCATAGAAGTTATTCCAATAAAGGAGAAACCAAAGAAGGAGGGATAGGATTTACACTTAGAGATACATGCACAAAGCCTTGACCTCAAAAGCAGAGCCTGAATTTGAAACTAAGTGATTCTCCCTCCCTCCCTCCTCCCCACCCCTATATTAAGCTTGCTTTCTGTAGGTCTGTAATAAACATTTAAACAACTATTTTTATCATTTAAAATGTTGAGGTAGCAAAGTGCTTTAACAGCCCTTTTTAATTCCAGCAGTAGAAAGGAGAACAGCAGCACATTACATCTCTGAGCTCAAAAGAAGCCAGCTGTCATCCAAGAATGGGAAATAGGCTGCAGAATGAATACTGTAAAACATCTCAGATTATATTTACATGGTCTAATTAAGAAAACATACAAATCATGTAACATTGAAACAGGGTTAGTGCAGAAACACTAGTTTATTTTGGGGCAAGGTGGCCTTGTCCCACAAGGCTCTCTAGTTCAGTGACTCGGTATCACTCCTGACATACCAAAGCCAGGAGAGTTCTCATTGTGCTGCACAGCAGAGTAAGCACCAGCTTCCTGCACAGCACAAGCTTTCTGCAGTTCCAGTGCTCTGCACAACTGATCAAACTCATACCAGAAACATTAGTTCTGCAGGTGAAATCCTACTTGCTTCCCAACATCTAAATGAATTATAAGTGGGATTTGCAATGATGGGGCACACTTTCTGTGTGGGTACAAACACCTAGGTTTGCAATTCTGATAGAAAAGCAGGACTGAATACATCTTTAGTCTCCTGTTCTTCCCCCGCCCCCATAAGAGAAGGTAAAATAGGTATGCTTGCTTTTTTCCTATTTCAGATAAGTCCAAATAGAGACTCAATAGATCAAACAAGTGTCTTGCTGGCAAATGCCCTTAAAAAAGCTGTCATCCAAGTAAGCAGTTCCCTGTTTCCTTTCAGCAGAGGAAACCACATGGAAGTGTCTGGAGGGAGAACTGGTGTTCCAGTTGAGCGAGAACAGAGGAAAATAGATCTGTTATTAGTAACTTAGCTTCAGGTAAGAGAATATCACTCAGTTTTCCTCCTACTAGCTCCACAATTTTTTTTGAATGCACAGCTACAAGTCATCCTCCATGCACCATTTCTACTTATTTTTCCTCTGCCTGTTTCTACTTAATTTTTCAGTGCATTTTCAAAGATTATCTTACATTTTTTACTGAAATTGAACTCATTTCTCCCCTCTGTCCTTCTTCACTAACTCTATCTCATCTTTCTCTTTCATTTGCACTTTCAGTACTCTTAATCTCTGTAACTACTTTAAAAGTTTAAGCTGTAAGAAAAAAAGTATGGAAATAAATCTTATGTTGAACTTTTCCTAAGTTTGTTACAGACATAGGTTCACATAAGGAGCTCCTTTTCAAATTTTAAAAATTTCACAGGCTGAAGAGAACTTTTGAATCATTTGTAACCACATGTTACTCATGATAGCCTGACAGTTTGGAGCTCGTTAGTTTACTATGCAGTTCCTTCTGGTCAAGCTTGACTGACTCCTGTACTTATGCAAGCATGACAGTGTCAGACTCTCTGAGCACAACAGCACAGAAACAACCTCAAAACAACTTTATTGAAAAAAGCATTTGGAGCTTTAATTTACAGGCCAGCTACTTCTCTTGGAGGCACACTCTATAAATCTCTGTTGATGTCAAAGCAAACTGCTTTAATCAGGAAAGGAGAACAAAGTCTTGGAAATTACCTTCAAGTAACATTTCTCAGACTTGCCCATAGGAGGTTTGGATAACCTGATGCTAAAGCGTGCTGGCAGTACAAGTCACACCAACCGTGGCATTTCTAATAAGCTTAGCCAGAAAGCATTTACTAATGTTTTCTTATTCTGTGTGGGGTTCTAATCCTGAAGCTTGAACTCTGGCATCCTGTTTATTGATTGGAGTGTACAATTACAAGGTAGAACAACCGTTGTTTCCTACAGCTGCATATTTACATTTCATTCTGCTCCTAACAAGACAATTCTTTTAAAATAAAGGCCAGACAATGGTTTTACAGAAGCAATGCTGGCATAATTTTAATGTAACAGCAGAAGTACAAGGATAGAAAACCCACTAGATTTTAGCTTGCAAATATCACAGAACACATAAGAAATGTTTTACAGTAAATTCCAACTACAAACATATCCATTTATTAAGGGAAACTGAAATTAGGAAAAAAATATATTTTTTCAGTAGATATGTTTCTAAAAACATATGTTTTTATACTCAAATTGCCTTGAAGAATTCAATCTAAAGAATTCTTGATGAGTTTGGTAAAAACTAAAACTTTCTAAAATATACTTAGCTAATTCAAGGAAAACTCAAGGATGATTCATTAATAAATTTCAGACGTAATAAACAGCAAAAGACTCCTTATTTGGAGTACTGCTTGTAGAGAAACAAGGAAATGTAGGGTCAAAAACCTGAAGTAAGAACATTAGAGATCTACTGAGAACAATTATACTTACAGAAAGTGTTTACCAGCTGGCTTTTTACATACAGGCTAACAGGCTTTTTACATACCAGCTACAATGAGGGTAGTCCATAACCAGCAATTTGGGCTATTCCTTTGCATACTTCTACTTTTTCTCTCCTGCCATACAGCTTAAATTTCCAACTTGCAACAATAAGGCTGCAAAAGCAGAATTATTTCTCCCTTTCTGCTAAACCAGCATAACAAAACTGAGCCCAATACACTAAGAGTGATTTCCATAATGTCTCTTTACTGTCTCTAGCAAATAACATAGGAAAATGAGTAATTTTGGTTCAATCTTTTTTGCTTTGCTTTGACCTCAGCAATTAGATTTAGAACATCACATTCATTATATTAAAAATCTGCAAAGACTTGAAATCAAAATTTTAGCCAATGCTTAAGATCACTTTTTTAATCAAAAAATACCACAACAAAGACAATAAAATCAGTAGGCAGATCTCCTAGGCACAGGCCTTTGCCCCAGGTATTTATGGAACTGGACACATTGTTCTGCAGTGGCTGGTCCAGACTCACCACATGCACCTGTACTGTGATAGCTCCCTAAGCCTCAGTCTGCAGAAGGCCAGAAATGAAGGAGTAGCCAAGGTTTATTTCATAGTGATTGAACCTAAACATCTTCAATGTCTAATTGACTACGAGTAAAAAAGGCTTTCAAGGAAGATATTCCACAGAGATGAACTATGCCTCCCTATCACACTGACAGTTCTTTCATCACATTCAGCTGCTAAGCCTGACTTTCCCAGTTTCAGATCTTCTTTTCTGTCAAGTTATGACCTCATTGCAGTCATATAATTGACACTTTTTTTGGTCTAAAGAAATGGAGTTATTGTGTCATCCTTTGCATTTCAATAAAGAGTAACTCCAGTTAGAAGAGTAAATAATTTCCTTACACTTTCTTCTGGTAGATCTTGGACAGTGAGACAGCTCATTAACAATTTACGCTGCAATAGGAGAGACACCAGAAGTCCATGCTGGCACAACCTATACAGAAAGTCTGTTTTCTTTCTAAAAACATGCTCATCACTTAGAAAAGAACAGCTCAGTCAATGAAAGCTTTGCACTGGAAATGTTAAATGGGAACAAGCAGAACAGAGGTAATTGCACATACACACATAAGGTGTGGGCCAGCACAAAAGTCCAAGGAATTTTAAATAGCCACCACCTTACCCCGGGATGATAAGGAAAACCCTGGCAGGAAAAAAAACCCAAAACATTAGCTACTTACAACTGTTGCAGGAGAAACTTACATAACTATGCTTTCTGTATACTTGTGTGTTCCTATTTCAATGTGTTTACTGAAAATAGATACTATAAAGACAATATTTGCTATTTACACTACTAACTCTATTTTCTAATAGTATATGTTTCTGACCTGGCAGTTAGCTTTTTCTATGAACCATTAGATTTCTCTCCAGATGCCCTAGAAAAAAATTACTCTATTCAGTTATAGGTTAGGATAGGTTAGGATGGGTACAGTTAGGATAAAACAAGTTTTAAAAAGTGATCTCTTGAGTGTAATGCTCAAATTCTACCAGAGGAAACATTGTCCTTCTTGAATGTTATTAGGCAACACCATCTGCATTCTTCAAGCTCGGCATGAGCACAAGTTCACTAGTTTAGGCAAGCCATTAGTTAGACCATATGCAAGAATTATTGACCAGAACAGAGCAAAGGAATGATGGCAAATCCATTTCTACCTCCTCCAAGAATGAGACTTATCTGTGTAGGCTCACAAAGAAAATATAAACATGTAATAAATACAATTGCACAGAAGATATTAATAAAACAATAAAATCACAGGGTATGAAGGTCAACCATGTTGAAAGGATAGGCAGAAAGGAGTAAGCTGAATCTGCAGTGTAGCAGATGACAGCATGGCACACATGGAGCTTGGCAGGAAGAAAAACACCCCCTGTGTGGGCAGAATCCTTTGTCCCTGTAAAGTCTAGTGGTTAATAATACCTCTTAATCCTTCACCTATCCAAAAGATTCAGGAGTCCACAGACCTACACTCTGCTATTTCTTGGCCTATAACTAGCACAAGACAGTAACTAACATAAAATTATTTGTAAACTCCATCCAGGGAAGGAAATGCTCAGCACCTGAGTACACTTAATTTTAACACTTTTGAAGCTACAGTTTCCTAAAGAGTGTTTGCCAGACCAGAAATTGTACAGAAATCACCCACCTGGTTAACCCTGACAACCACCTGCTTGTGAGCATTAAAGCCAAGAATGCATAAGATAATATTTGGAACAGCACACTGTTACAATGGTTGCTGATGCCTGAACTAATGGAATTGCTGGGAATAGAGAGCAAAATGTTCATTATTGCCTCCGTAGGAGCACTGGTATGGACTTCTCAGTACAGTCCAAATGCCTCTGTTTGCTTTAGCTTTGCTACAGGACAACCTGTAATCTACCTAGCCTTTTTAAGTAAATACCTTTACAAACAAGGTATTGCATTGCCATGCTTGATATCCCTATGTACCTATGATACCCCACCTTCATCTTTCAGGCTTCTAATTTAGACTTCCTAAGGGTATTTATAGCCAAAATGTAAGATGATGAGAGGTATGTGGCCTATATAGCCTTTAAATTCCATATAGAACTATGATATACAGGCAAAAAATTTATGCTACAAGGATGGAAACACTAAGAAACTTTATATACACTTAATATAAGACTCTCAGTGTAATAAAATATTTTTTTTTTATTTACCAAGCAATAACAGGTAGATCTTACATTGGTCAGAAGTTATGGGATGAGGTATTCAAAAGCCCTTTACTGGCTTTCTTAAGACTTTGTGGCTGTAAGATTTGAATTGTTGATTCTTAGAGGAAATCATGTTGTCTGGCAGAAATCATCCTGTCAAGTCTGATGTTTTTTACAGTGGTCACTACCTTTAAGGGCAAGCCTTAAGAAATTAACACTGCTATACTGTGTCTCGATTGAAAAACTGTTCATGCCACAAGAACATGAACATCCAAGAACATTTGGTTATCATCAGATCTGCTCTTGATGTGAATGCATTAGTCAAAAAATTGCTCCCATTAATTTCAAATAACTCAAAAAATGCTAAATGAGGCATTCAGAAGCACAGTAGGGCACAGAAGAGACAAGCTTTGGATGTGTTCGGGGGGCTTTCCAGTTCAACAGCAAAGTGATGTTAATAACAGTGCTTTAAAAACACACCTCCCCAAAATCCTCCAGAACAAAATGCAAATAGTAAAGCTTATCTCTCCAGACTAGAGCTCAGCTGCTGTTATAAGCCAGGTGAGACTTCTCAGTCTTATGCTTACCTTGCAAAATTCACAGAACAAGATTATATAATTCAAAACTTCTTACACAACCCAAAACATGGTATGTGCTGGCCAGCTGGCCAAAAAACCTTGACCAAACTGAGTATTGGACTTCAAATGTATCTATTCAGGTATAATTAAATTGAGAAGAAACTAACCTGCAATCTGCAAAAATATCAGTCTCTTAAATGTCCAGTATAAAACCACTGTAAGGATGGTACAGAGATAAATCAAATGCATGTAGTAGACAAACAGCATAAAAAACTAAAAAATATTAACATATTAAATTTTCCCCAAGTTTAAAAAAGTTTTCAAATGCAACCTTGTCTTGGTTTAACTCTGTCAAAATCCATGTAACAAGATGTACTAAGATTTATTCTTGTGTCCTTCAAATAGAAGATACTGAGAAAGTGGCTTCTGATGAAAGCTTTCCCTGAGCCACAGTTTTCCTGGCATGCTGGCCGTGTTCACCAAAAGTTTTACAGCTGCATTCCCCAAAGGGAAATTTGCACCAGCAGTCACACTTCACAGGTTAAATGTCTGAAAATGCCCTAGCTCCTGGCCCCTGACTTTTTGGGGACACAGCCTTGTAGTCTCTTTGCAACTTTGGCTGGGAAAGAAGTATGACACAAACTTTTGTTCAAAAACCACATGGAGGAGAAACAATTCTCTGGAGCATGCTCACAGTGTCATGAGCCATCAGGACCAGACGCCTCAACGCGAGCCCTGGCCTCGCTCATCCAGCCGCAGACCGGCAGCTGAGTAACGCTGAGGGCAGCACTGAAAGGGGAAAAGATGGTGGCGAAAGATGTTTTTGTGTTTTCGCGCTGCACTTACAGTCCTGAAGGTTTTTTCCTCCCCTTGCTGCCCTAATAGCCTACAAGGCAGTCCCGGCTCCCCGTGGAGGCAGACCTGCTGCCCCCGACAGCGAGCCCCCAACAGCGGCACGCGTCGGGCGGTCCCATTACTCAAAGTTAAGGCCAGTGCTTCCAGCCCGCTGCCGGAGCCCCGGCACCGCCCGCGCCTTCCCCGGCACGGGAACGCCCCGGCACCGCCCGCGCCTTCCCCGGCACGGGAGCGCCCCGGCACCGCCCGCGCCTTCCCCGGGCCCGCAGCCCCTCAGGGCCCGGCCGGCCCCGCCACTCCCGCGCCGCAACGGCGCCACCTGGTGGGGCGGAAGAGGAAAGCGCCTTCCTCGGGCAGCCTGGGCCGTCCCCATGTCTCTCTTTTCCCTTTATGGTTTTTCTTTTTTCTTTGTTTTTTAAATTTTTTAAATTATTTTTTAGCAAAATAAGGTTCCCTTCCCTGCGGTCGGCATTCCTTGTTTCCCTGCTCACATAACCGCGCTGCACGCGTATCACTGAGGGCTTCACGCGTACTCTCCGCGGCGCTTGCTCCAAGCGCTTTGCAGCACAAATCTGGGGGCGGGCGAGTCCCTGCCCGCCCGCAGCTGCTGACCGGCCTCCACTCCCGGCTCTCCTAAAAATCAGTGCATCCTCCCCAACAGCATGGCCTTAACAACCCACCTGAAAAGAGGTGGCTGTTTCATTAGCCAATCTTTTATATCTCCCTCTACCATTTCCCACTGGTGGAAGTGATTTTAAAAAACAAACAAAAAATCCCCACTATTCTGCTAGCAATCTATATTAATAAACGATTCCCTTTACTTGCGTGCTGCTATGCTAATTATATATGCCACATCAAAACCAAAGCCAGATTATTAGCATATGATTTGCACTTCAGCTATAGTTTTTGCTGATTTTTATTCAGTTTATGTACTTGCCCCCAGTGTGCTTTGCATACTGAGGACCATAACTTGTGAACTCAGCTTTTGCCCATCAATCACCACATTCATACAGAGCTCTGCTCAAATAAATGCAAGTGGTGAATCACCTATCTCCTCCGAGTCATTTATGGAGAAATGATACAAAGTGTAAATACATATGAAATGGAAACCTAGTAGTTTATTAGTGCCATTATAAACTCATTAATTTTCTCAATTTAATGACTCGGTTTTGTCTTTTTAAATTTTTGTTGCACTCTGAGAAAATATGGTTCAGTCACAAGCTACCTAAAGCCTAGGAAAATGACTGTCTCTTACAAAGGTGGGACTCCAGTCTCTAATTTTGGCCTCTCAAAGCTCCTAGTTTTAAGCACTGGTGAATCTTCAGACTTCTTTATACAATTCTGTACCCCCTGATTTAGCATCAGGTAAGGCACATTGGTAATACAATATAACTAGGCTGAAGCTATACATGAATAAAGTCCATTATAACCATAGGCATAAAGTCTGTCAGCTAAAGCACCTGTATTTGCTTAATAGGTCTGACAATCCTTTAATTAAAGCACTAACTCTAATAAAGGGAAACCCAGCACTAGTCATTTATGCCTGGTAGGTTCTCTTCAAAGTGTGGCAAATGATGATCTAAGTACAAAAAAAAAAAAAAAAAAAGAGCAAAACTCCAATTCTCTCTATGTTCAATACCCAACAAGTTGTTCATGAACCAAGTTGATGCTAGAAAACTGACAAAAATAATCAAAACATAAGAAGACTCTTTAGTAACAAATGCTATGGCAGGCAACAAAAAGGAAACAAGCCTATGCTCCTATCCAAAAATACTGCCAAAATAATTAAGTTAACAGTTACATGTTCATGAACTAGTAAAAAGGTAATATATGGCATTTGAACCTTCTAAGCATGCTGAGTAATGGTAGGTCATAATTTCTACAAACCTGATTCCTACATTCATGGTGGAATCAACTTTTGAGAGAGAAAAAGAAGTATAATACATCCCTAACTCAACATGCTATTCTTATATTGGAATTCTCTCTGAAAAAAACACCCCAAAACATAACAAATTAAAAAAGCATTTATTACAAAAATTTGGTCCTAATAAGTCACTATAGTAATTATTCTCAAATCTAACATCAAATTGTCTGCCTGAGATGGTGGATCTGAGCAATCCCTTGAAGTTTTACAGAAAGGAACAAAGGATCAGACTGTAAGACTGTAACTCATGTTGACAATTCCCTGGGGTTTCTCTTCAAATCTATTTGAAGAAAGATTGGCTAGACTTGGAACACAAGGATTCAGTCATGGGCAAAGCTAGATTTCATGCTTCTGTTGCTAGTGAGAATAAAACAAGCAACAACTGTTCCTCTAATAAGGAAGGTACAATAAATGCTATTGTGCACAGTTTCTTTACCACAAGTTAGATGTAGTCCTTAAAATTTTGGTAAGTTTCCAGTGCCATCCTTCACACAGAGTTACCTACCAAGAAATTAGTATTGAGTTTTCATCTGCTGTGACTTATTACATATTGTTCTTTCTCTAATACCTACACAACATATGAGCCTTGAGATTTGAGGAAGACCTGGAGAAAAGTGGAAAGAAGAAAATGCTACAGAAGAAAAACAACTTCAGAAAGCAGGTTAACACTAATTACACTGTAGTTAAATACAAACAAACCAAACCCGTTAAAAAAATCATGATATTTAGATCACTAATTCTGCATTATTTCTGTCCAGAGACCACTTCTATGTAAGCTTTACTCCACCAAGTAAAGGAAAAAAACAGCTTGCATGCATTTTGCAGTTAATATTAACATGGCTAAATTCTATTATCTTGAAAGAGTGGTGCATAGTTCTTTAGGCATCATTACTAGTAATACACTTCCTCTCCAAAAACATGACTCTCAAAACCATAAAGTAACACCTTACTTTTCCAGGTTAAAAGTCCTTACTTCACTCTAAACTATACTGTTAATACTGGGTTTTGTGGAAAAGAGAAATACTATATCAGTTTTTCTAAGGAGGCATATAACATAATTAAATGGGGAAAAAAAAAAAGAGATAGATTTAATCTGTCCATATCTAAGGAACATAATGAAGAGTTCCTCCTCCTGAGCAAAATGCCTGACAAAATTAAGGTATGGAGCAAATACTGCTTTAAGAATAAAAGTGTTGTTGTTTTAACAAACCATCTTACACCTAAGATGTAAAGAACACACTACAGGGTGATTACTCTGTTTCTGTTGGGTGTCTATCCTTTTCCCTATTCTCTTATTGGGTAGTTCCCTAAAAATAATTACCTACAAAGCCTCAGCACTTACCTGAAAAGCCTCTCTTAGAATAGGTAAGAAAATTAATGCCCAGTACTAGCAAATTTAGACCACTGTACAAGGAGTGGGATTTGGCCTAGAACACAGCAATTTTTATGATGAAGTACAGGAAACCAGGGAGGGTGCTCTGGTTGTTTCAAACAGAGAAGCTGTAGTAGCCTGGCTCTAGAGAGATAGACACCAGAAAAATTGCAACCCAGCCACATAATCATAAATAAAGTTTACACAAAAAAGAACAATAATAAAACAGACAGAAAAGCTTTTCCAGAACTACTTTTGTATTTGAAAACTTTAATGCCTGTATTTGAAAGATTTAATAAGGCAGCCTTTTTTCTCTGTCTTTTTGAGTGCATCCTCAGCTACATCTTTCTTCAGCCAGTCTATCACAATAGTACAAAGGCTTCCTCAGTAGAAGGTAGAATAAGTGAAAGTGAGTCAGAGCTTCCTTAGGCACAAGAAACAAGAGAGGAGCTCACACTCTGCCTAAGTACCCATGAGAAAAAAATCCCTTTTTTTTATTCTACATAATTAATGTGCACAGCAGTGTCAATAGAAGCCAAATGCTTGCTGCTACTTCTTAGAAAAGAACCAAGGAAAAAGAATCCACTTAGCTCTGACTTAAGACTGCCTTGACACCTAGAGCAGATGCAGCACTTTTCTTGCCTCAGACACAAGTTGCTAACAACAACTGGTTCTCCAAAAACACCTGAGGTATTTGAATTACTTCAGTGATGTCAGTCAGACACTTCCTTGACTGATAAGCATGGGCAGACTTAAATCAGGAAAAAATATTTCCATCCTGATTATTTATCCCAGCCTTGGAAAGTACTACCAAGCCCAACTAAGCACCTTTTGGTGTACTAGTTTATAACTCTGCATATTTAAATACTTCTTGACCTTAGTGTGGCAGACCCAAAGCCACAGCTCTGGGACTCTGGCTTGACACGAGGTTCAGCTTTTCCTGCCAAGGAGCTGCAGTCACTGAAAGAAAGAAAAGAGAAAAATTAAGTTCCTTTTCTATTTTATATCCCCTTGTTTTCTTGAGTTTATGCACTTATATTGGATGGTAAACTAGTTAAGCCAATTCTGTAGCAGCAAAAAGAGCTCATAATAGAGGTATAAATGCTTTGAAAGTTCTAAAAAATTGAAACACTTTAAATTATTAGCATATTTAGATTAGAATGTTACAAAAATTGAAAATAGCAGGCTCCTTTTCCATTGTAATGAATATATATACTGAACATTTTACATCTTAGTTGCATTTATTATCGAGGGAACAAAACAGTAGATTAAGTACATAAACCACCTTGTTTTTTGGCTTGACTTGTCTTTGAGGTGGTAGTGTGAAAAAAACCCACCTTAAATAGGTAACTTCATCTTCTTGATGAGAATAAGATACAGGTGACAGAAACTTACTTAAGGTAGTTTATTGTAAGGGTAAGCTATTAAAAAAGGTCTTTATTAGCATATGTAAGGAGGTTAGAGGGATTTGTTTGTAGCGGGGGGGGGGGGGGGGGGCAGACTTGTTTGTTTGTATCTTTTCTCTTTCCCTAAAAATTTAAATCTTGATTCTGGTGTTTTGCAGCTAAGAGTTTTTGATGTGCACGCTCCTGTTAATAAAAGATACAGCTTGTCTACTTCTCCTTGAAAGGCATAATTAGTTCAGGGACAGAGGAAATCATGCTGTGGCTGTATTGAAAAATATGTTAGTCTGTAAGTCTTTTACAGAAAGAAAAGACAGTAATGCTTACAGCTACTCTATTATTGGTAGTCTTCCATGCTGTGCTGCTGCGTGGGCTTCTTGCTCATCACTGATCAAGGTGGATGCTTTCTCTTAAAGCCTCACACAAATGGATGAAGTGGCTTACAAAAATTGAGCATGTTAGAAAAATGAACAAGGAAAGGGAAGTGATAAGATTGTCTAGGGAAAGAATTTGTATTCAAGGTAGAAAAAGAAAAAGACCCTTGTGCTGTTTAGTGAGCTATCTCTTGTGTAGTTTAATTAGTATGTGGCTTGTGTGATGAGTAAAAAAAAATTCTGATTGGTACTTTTAATTTAGATTCCTATAGGGCCTTGATATAGTAGAATAGGCTTTTATTGGAGGGTTCAGGGTTTTTTGGTAGCTTGAGTTCTCAAGCTATGTGCTTTGTGTACTTGTCTTGTTCTGTCATCTCTAAAAGCTGAGATGGGACTGTCTGGACTTGAACATAATGAAACTTTAAGCCCTGATGTTTATAGTAGCCTATAAGCTAAGAGGAGTAAAAATTACCTGAGAAAAACTATTAAAGTATAGTAGCTCACATGAAATTATTGACTTATTTTCAAAAGTGGCACTGTTTTTAACCTAACTGAATATTATTGAATTCTAGTACCTGTGAGATAGTGCTGCCTAGAGTCTTGAGTTGTTTTGTCTTTTTTATTTGAAATCTCTGTGAAAATACTGAAAGTGTGATGTAGAAAGTTATTAATATTTCTATAGAGGTATCTTGTTCATTACAACATAGGAGAAGTTTAGGGAAACTAGCTTAATTCAAGTAAAACTTGATATCTGTTAAAATACAGTTATAGTTCAGTTATCAAGTATAATCTTAATACAAAAAAAGGAAGCTATACAGTCTTTGTTTCAGTTACCTCCTTTTGGAACAGAGCTGCAGCTATATGATGAATTACATGGTCACACTCCTTGTAGAGTTTGAGCTTTGTATATAGAAATTTGCAAAACCAGCGTTACTCCCTTTTCACTGTAGATTTTTTATAGACAGGTTTGTCGTCTTGAGAGCTAGTTTCTTTTTCTCATGGAGAATAAGCTGTCACCAAAAGTCACTCTAAGAGTAGTAGGAGTTGAACACTTAGTTACAAATATGTACTTTTCCTTTGGTCTCTTATGGGGATCAGACTGTTCCCTGGACAGTGTTGGGTGCAGACCTCTGGGGTCATCAGCTTCAGGCTGCCCTGGGGTAGGGACCAGTGCTCAGGTAAGGAGCAGAGGTGGCTGCTTGAGTTAGCTAGCCCTCAAGAGTTGAGGGTTTTTTTGCCAAAGTCCAGCTGCCAGTGAAAACACTATGTAATGCCTGCCTAATTTTTTCTATAGCCCTTAAGCCAGAGCACCTCCCCATCTCTTTTTCGGCCTATGCTACTGAGGATCAGTTAAGGCAGTTTACACAGAACAGGTCAGAATAAGTTTTCAGTCTTTCAGAATAGGTTCAGTCAGTGGAGATCCTCATCCAATGACACCAAAGAGACGGTGGCTATCACACTTGTAAATTCAGTCCCTCTTAGTCTCAGTAAAACTTGTGTATTTATTCTCTTAAAGGGCTTGTATGTAACTTGTGTTCTGTTCCTTTAAAATTAAACCAAGAAAATCCTGCTGAATAATGCTTATCTGATCAAGAAAAATGAGAGAACAGAACAAATCTGGACATGCACACTGTAAAAATCTGTTTTAGGCCCCAAAAGCAGTGCATGGGTGTGCTCCAGTTTGCTTTCCCTCCTCCAACTTTGGAAGTAGATAACCATTATTTTGATACAATGTTACTGGGTTAGATGCAAAAAGGTCCCTTGACATCACATGGCTAATTGGGGCTCCTCAGTGAATAGGATCTGGCCTTTTAGCTGTGTTCTGAATGCACTATTGACTTGCTGACAGGAAGCCCTGTAGCGATAACAAAGGAAGAAATGATTCAGCAAACACCGGAAAGCCTCCCTTGATTTCACATCTGCTGGCCCATCTATTTCCATGCTGGTGGAGCTGCCTTCACATGAGTGCAAAGTCTCTCATTGCTCAGCACTTGTTTCCTCTCTTTTTTCTTCCTTCTTTCTTTATTTTTACTTTAAAATGTCGAATTTTCCACAGGCAGTATCAAAACCAAAATAAAACAGCTGCTAGACTGATGGAGTGTCAAAAAGTATTAAATACTGCTGGCTGTAGCAGAAAATGGATATGTGAAGACAAAGTGCTGCATTATGAATGGCAGAGTGATTTCCAAAATTAACTGAAGAAAGTCCAAGGGATAAAGGTATTGTCTTACTCAACTGTGGCAGGCCATTATGTTTCTAGTGTGACTAGACTCCAGCCCTTTAATAGCATAATCCCAAATCCTGCTTTATATAAATTGGTTTTGGTTTGTTACTGTAACAGAGGCAGCATTCAAAGTTTAAAATGCTTTTGCTTTGTATTACAGAACCCAATGTGCCTAAACAGCTAAGAAAATACTGGAGATTATTTTACTTAAATAATAAAGCAATAAAAAAAGCAATAAAGCTAGTTTTTCTGTTGACTCATGTTCCTTGTGAGGGTACAGCATATACCAGCATATTTAGCTTGACTTGGAAAATTCTCTCACTGTATTTGGGCAATACATAAACCAGCATTACTTATTTGGATACAGTTTTACTTATTTGGATAAACTTAAAACATCAGATGTTCTGGTCTGGATATTGGAATACAGTCAAAATTAATAAGTGCATTAGGAAGTGCATACAGTGGTCTAACCCCAGTATGTTTATTTCAAAATGTGTCACACACTGTGTTACACGTCCTTGTTTTAATGCAATTTGTGACTTAGGAACCTCCAAATTTCTATAGGATATCAAAGCAGTTGTCCATATACTTTGTCGTTTATTCTCCTAATTAAAGAAACAAGTCTGAGGGATCCCTGAAGTTGTTTTTGCCTTAATTAAATCAGAGGGAAATACAATTTGCTCTGCCTGCTCACGGAGAACACTGTCTTCCTGAATCAGCTTATCTTTTCCACACTGTGACTTGGCTAACTCCTTGCACTGCTCCTTCTCCTCCAGCTCTTCCATTTTTTCCAAGTGTCTGGGTTTTCCATGATGCTATATGACTGCATGGTTTCTGAGGTTTTTGTCATTGTAATTTAGGCCTCTGGATTAACTTCCCTTCTGTGAGGGAATGTAGGAGAGGTAAGGATTGTTTGCTGAGTCATCCTTAAGATCTGGTATGAGATCTTTCTGAAGGCGCAGGGAAAATCCTGGCAGACAATGTCCTTTTGCAGAGCTGGTGGGGATGCAGTTTTGTGTCAGAGGCATTGGAGCCCAGCCAACACATGGCAAATTTCTGGTTAATCCTGTCTGGGGAGAATATAAAATGATTATATTCAAAACAATGAAAGTGAGTCCTAACTTTAGGTCATATCTTTGGAAAATGGTTGTAGTTACTCACCACTGTAGGATTCTGCACAGTAGGATGGAGGTGACCTGGGGAAGCGCAGAAGGCAAAACACTTTCCTCCATGGCCTGAGCAAGATCGCAATCTCTGTTAACGTTGTCAGGGTCAATATGAAATAAAATGTTAAGCTGGTGTTAATCTACCAGTGACACCAGCGCCCATATACTCACTCCAAGGCAGCAGTGTCACATCCAGTTATGATCCTTAATGGGATTTTTCTGGGGAGTGCCTATGGACCCCAAAGGCAGGAAGCATTTCCAGTGTGCTTTTGCTGTTCCCAGCAGAACTCTTACAATTGTTTTTGGGAAGTGTTTTAGGAGTGCTTTAAAATTCTCACAAGAGTTTTACAGAAGGAAATATGACTCAGGAGCACAAACCCCTTGGTAAAGGGAGTGTCAAGCTTTAGTTATGACAATCTTGCTGTGTCTAAAAGGCCAATCTGTGTCTTATGGAAAGCTGGGAATAAAAATAATCACAAAATCTTAAGGGAGGGAGGAGGGAGAGAGCATGTATTTACAGAGCAAGATGTTCCTTGTTGATAGGGAATTCAGCTGTGAAAATGAAATGGGGATCTAAAGCACCATCTTTATCACATAAGAACCTTAATTTGTTATAGATACGAGAATTCTTTGACTTATCAGTGTTTCTTCATCACACCTAGCACTACCCTCACGCATTAATTGCCATACTGTTTGTCCCTGATATGTGCTGATATCTACAACCAAAAAAAGTGCAAATGCATTGTGTGTTTAAAGGTGCTTTTGTGTGGAACAAGTAAATATTTACTTGTAAAGGGGAGTGTATATGTAATAAAAATATATATTGTGGTAGATATATTCATAGAATGCATATAGTTCTGTGATGTGGACATAGCTCTATAGATATATTAATAGAATATGTATAGATCTGTGAGCATGACGCTCTCTGTATGTCCTTACCGCAGTTCTGCTCCCAGGAGAGGCATATGCGGTCCGGAGCCGGCTGCGGCCGGGGCTGAGCGCAGGCGGCTCCCGGCGCTGGGGGGCAGCGCTGGCCCGCGGCTGGAAAAACCCCTGGCTCTGGGGTGCGAACAGCGCGCCGAGGGGCTCCCTGAATCTGCAGGGCAGGCAAACGCAGCCCTGGACAGATGCCCTGCACGCTTCACTCTCTTTTTTGTTTTAAATCCCTAGTCCTGTTTGCCGTGCGCATCCTTCATGCGGTCTAACCTGTTAGCAGGGCGGGGGGAGCTCGTAAACTCTGGCCCGGGCCATGAGCAGTTCTGAGCCAAGCCGTCTCCACAGCCCATTTTTGCAGATCTGTCTCTGCCCGTGGAATCACAGCAGTCCAGTCCCTAGAAGGCCTGGAGTGTGTGGATTGCACACACAGAAAAGGAAAAGTCAGGGGGATAAGTCTGGCTGTCCCAGGCAGTAAAATCACTGTCTACGTCCAGTTGTTTATAGGAAATGTGTCATTCCTGTATGTCTGTAGGAATATAGAGATTAGTTTTGTGTGTCTGCATGCTTCATCTTTACATGTCTAGCAGCCCAGTGAATGCTGAAGAGATCCTACCTTCTGCTGGATTTGAAAGAGCAGTCTATTACAGGAAGCTGCATATTATGCTCTCATGGAAACATTTTTTCCCCTCATACTGCTATTTTCCATTAATTCTAAGTGAAACTTACAGCTCTTCTCTGACTATGTGAAGTATTAGCCATAGTGACAGAAGATGTATCCCATATAAAGAAAATTCTTGATCACCAGTGAAATGAAAGTCCATTCTAAAAAAAGCTAAATATTTAGTGAATGATGCTCCTAACATGAACTTGTTAGCTGTCCTGGGACAAGAGGACAGCAAGCAGTACTGTATGTGTTCTATAAAACTGTACATGGCATCCAGCTTTTTTTCTGTCACTGAGGAGGCTCCAATTCTACAGGAAACATCATATAATTTTTTAAAATTGTCTCTATTAATGATTGTCTTCATTGATGACTTTGTTTGTGTCACTGGGAAATGGTATTTTTTTCTTATCTGCTGTCTTGATGCTTTCTTTCTCAGGGAATCAGATTCCCTGAGCCTCTATCCACTAACAAAACATAAGGTGATAGCTTATGGACTTCATTTGTCTGTGTAAAGACTGCTCACAGTGCTAAGATTGCTGTGATCAAGCTATTTCTGTGTGGGTTTCTTACATTGAATGTAGGAAATCTTGCATGATAAATAACACCTCTCACTCCTCTGAGTTTTTAAATGTAGTTCTTATACCCAAGTGGGAAAATGATGCTGTGAATGAAGTGCATTTACTTGTTTTATTTCCTGATGGAAGAGGTATCTAGTCCTTGTTTATTTTTAGAGCATTAAAACCACAATACCAAGTGGTGAGACTTTCCTTTGGTTTAGCAATAATGATAATATCTGGTTCTGATATCATGCTGTTGGATAATATTATTTCCATTTCATACATGGGGATCTGAGCACAGCAAAGTAAAATGAATTCCTGGAAAACACCCAAGAAGCACATGGCAGAAGCTGGAAAACAATCAAGTATTCTCAGTACTAGTCATCTGCTTTGTGCACAATGGCTCTCCTTCACTGAAACTGGAAGGATTTTCTTGGGAATGAGGACATCAAGCACTGTGAGAGGCATTTAGAATCTAATGTAGCTTCAACTAGCTGAAAAAAGAGTACAACAATCTGCACTTTTTGATAAGTAATTAACTTAAACATTTTACCAAAGATAATTTTATGTAATGGGGGAAGAGAAGGACTTGGAGATGAGATTTCAAAGCAAAGGAAGAAAGAAATATAAGTAAAAAAGTGAAATTGCTGTTACTATATTGCGATAACTAACCTGTTCTAAGGGTTTGTAGGCTTAATAGAACTAACCTGTCAAGGCCTATTTAAAGAACACAAAGTTCAGACTAAAATACATCTTATAGGTACCTTCAGTTCCATATTTTCATTGCTCTTTTCTTCCATGTTAAACAGGAAGATGGCCTGTCCCATATCTCCCTGCTGTAGGTGGTCCCTCAGCCACTGTGTGCCCTGAAAGGTGACAGACCCTGTTTGCAGGACAGGTGCCATAAGGCACATGCTTGTCAGCCATGGCTGAGCTACGCTTTTGATCCTGGCCAGTCACATTTTCCCTTTGAACCTACAAGCGCAGAAAAGTGCCTTGTGATGCTGAAACTGCTTCTTACAAAACATCAAACATCCCACTTTGGACATCAGGAAACAGACTTGCTCTGTCAGACTGGAAATAAAAATCTCTCTTCTTCCATCATCATCCTCTGATCTTGTGCCAGTAGGTCACAACAGTGGTTGTCATTACAGTGCTGATGCACCCCACTTTTCTTGTCCACCTCCCCTTGTGACTCAGCATAGTATTCTCCAGTATTCCAGCTACCCTTTATTCTACCTCTATCCTAATTCTAATCTGCCTCTATCTGCCTTTTTTGTAGCTCAGCAATAATTTTTCAGGGGTGACAGTATGCCATATGACACTTCATGTTATCTTCGGCCAGGCTAATCTGCCTTTTTGTCCATCATGAGGTGCTTGCTCTGAGCATCCTGTAATCCCCATACTGTTGCAGGAGTAGGCAGCCAGCTTTCCTCAGATGGAATTTCTGCCTGTCCATGGGTTGATATTTTTGGTATGGGCACTCTGACAAAAATAATAAGAGTCTGCAAAGAGATTCATGTTATGGTTTGACATTAATTCTTTTGAGAAAACAATCAATGCATCTCCAAAGAAGTACTTGCTTGAAGGCAACAAAACTTCAAGATTACTCTGGGACTACTAAAAATATTAGTACTTCCATCTTATGATCCTTCAGAAAGTGAAAAAATATGCCAGTCCTGGTGAGATTTAACAGTCAACTGGTTAACAATTAAAACCCTGAATAACACACAATGCCTATTCACTATGAGAGACTATGTAAAAGAGAAACTAAAATTTTGCTTTCTTTTCATTGCTGTGATTGAAATTGGGGAGTACTGTTTATTATATTAGGGGCCTCCATTCCCTTCCTGTAATGAGTCATGTCATAAGAAGACTTTGGTAAGTGGAAACTCTCCAGTATTCCAGGATATTACAAGATGATGCCCAAAGATGTGCATGAGACACTGAAGGCAAGAAGAAGTAATTTCCAAAACTATTTCATTTTGCAACAGGTCTTGTTTATGCTGTTAAACATGTGCATCACTGTGCAAGACAAAAGACAAATATTTTTCAAATGGGCTCAGGTGGAGACACAGCTGATTTGCTGTGCTCAGGCAACCAGGAATTCTGCTGGTTAATACTGGTGTGCCTTAAGTGACAGGGAATGGAAGAGAAGGGCTGCCCTGTGGTCTTACATGCTGGAAATACATGGCAATGTTTGTGAATTTCTAATTGGAAAGGTATGTGCTGCTTTTCCAGAAAAATTGAGCTAGAGATCTATCGTAGTTGTTTCTGGTGATCACATGAGTTTGCTGGTTTCTTTGCAATACATTATTATTTAAGAATGTAAAAAGATGGCTGTTCTGGTGGTTTTAGGAATAATTTGTTCATTACAATTTCAGTGTTATGTTTCACATAAGCCTTTATTTTGACTGTAAAAATGTAGTTGGAAAATAATGTTAATCCCTTCGGTTTTTCAATGTTTCAAGCATTATTCAGCTCTAATAAAATTCTATAATTTATAAATATCTTTGAACAACCACTGCTGCATAGGAAAAATTTTCAATTTCTTAAAGACACAGTTAAGGGAGGTGTATGCAGGTTTGACAGATGACCTGTCTGATAGCAGCTTGAATGTGAATTTTTGAAGGTATAAGCCAGTGCAAATGTAAGCATTCTTGGTTTTAGTTAGTCAGTGTACATACAAAATGCTTAAAACCTTAGTCTGAACTATTTAAATCAAAATATTGCAAACAGAGTTTTTAACTTTCAAGGAAGATTTTAAATCAGGTTTGATGAAGGAAGAGAAACTGAGGGCTAGAGGTGAGAGAAAACACTGCAAAGAAAGGGATGGGAGCAGGGAGGTGAGGAGAGGGAAGTGTGCCTGGCAGAAGACAGTCAGGAAGACTTTGGCATTGCCAGTCAGAGGGGCAGGGTGCTTAGAGGCTTATTTTGTGTGTAGTGGCACTAACACACTGAGCCTGGGTGGCACAGGAATGCTGGAGGTCCTAATGCAGACAGGAGGATGTGTATGAACAGATTGTGCAGTGTCATAAGGGTGCTCTCATGCCTCTTTCAAACCAGATTTTTGAGCTGGTTAAGCATGTGCAGGGCCTATGGCTGTGTTGGGTTTGTCTGCAGATGGACAGGATGCAAGCATTGCTTAAAGCCTTTTCTCCCTGCCTCAACTTTTAGTACAGCACTGATTCAGGCCAAAGAATCTACTGGATTTCATCCAGATTTCCCTTGTTCTTAGGGCTGTATTTACTAGAATTCAAAGAACAATGAAATGTGAACTGATTTTGCCAATCTGGCTTTTCTTTAGGTCTCAGACTTCTTTGTCTCCTTCTACTACATTATATATCCAAAAGTGATGCAACCACAGGTCTGGCAAGCCAGGATGTTGCTAAAACCAGTGCATGTAGGAATAATGTAGTATATGGTAGAGATAATTCATGCTATACATGTATAAAATATTGTAGAGTCCAAAGTATGTCTTTGACCACCCTGGCTGGGAGCAGAGTCTTATGTTTATTCAAGTAGTTCCCCGACAACATTAAGATAATATCGAGTCTGTTAAGGTATGAATGAAACCTTCCTGGACCATGAGTGCTGACTTCCTTGGAATGCCTAAGCCACTCACGAGGACCCGCACCTGGGAATATTGCATCTACCACACTCAAGCACCGGGTGCCACTCTGCTACATGCGAATACAGACTCTGCTGAGGTGCTCAGACATCCTCTGGACACCTGGACTTACCTTTGTCTATCCCTGCACATCTATGGCCCCAGTTCCACATGTGAAGAGACACAAAGGAACGTTTGGTCATCCCTGCCTCAGGCAGAATAAACTGTATATAAGCTAGCGGCATGAAGCAGTCGGGGTGAGCCACTGGGGAAACGCTGGCACTTTGTCGGTCGGATCCAGGTTCACCCAGCGCCTGCACCCAGGGTCGACGCTGCCTTGGCTGTGGTGGTTTTTTGAAATTCTATTTTTGTTAACGATCTAATAAATCATTGTTAAATTTTCTTATAAATTTGGCTGCCGATTTGATCATTTATAACAATAAGATCTCAGAATGTCAACACTGGCATTTTGAGATCTAATTGGCAAATCTGAGATCTAACTGGCAAAGCTGGCTCCTGGTCTGTGCTAAAGATCCAGCAGTAGAGAGTTCTGGTATCCTTGCATTGATATCGGTCACTCTGGTTGATGCTTTACATGCTCAGACCTTTGCATCCAGAATCTTCCCCAGAGCAGCTGCTGCCTTTGGTGAGCCAGAAGCACAGCCTAAATATGTTCTGGCCCCTTGCTCAGGGCTAGCTGGGCCAGAGAGCAGCCAGAGTAATAACTCCAGTCCCAGCTCAAGTAAGGCTCCTTCTAAACAACACCAAGAAGCACAGCTCATTTGGAGGAGAGAAAAAACCACTTTCTTGTTACTCAAGTACCAGCTCTGGTCAACCAGTTAAGGAATATTTGGTGGTGCTTCAGCTTCTCCTGCCTACTAATGGCCAAGCCACAGGTCAACTCTATGGCAACTCTGGAGAACTGTTATAGGTCTCAATCTCCCCATGTAGCTGCTGAGACACGTGGGATGTGTACATGTGATGGTGTGTGAAGGCAGTGACCAATTGCCCAGAAGAAGAGGTGGAGAATGTTCATAATAATAACAATGTGAGCTGGGGTGACGGCTCCTTTCCGAGCACTCTGTGAATGTCCTGTGAGAGTGTCTGAGCATTTGTAGGGTGTAGGCTTTTGGTTTTGTTTTCTTTTCCTGGTACTCATATGGTCTGAAGCAATGCAAAGAGAAGTTGCTTATTTGAGTACCAAAATTTTAAGAGTGTTCTGATATTCACAGAATTAATTACGGCCTTATTGATGTGAGGCTTTTTTTTTTTTTTTTTTAAGAACATGTGAAATAGTGCCTTGGTAGAGGAACCAAAGGCTGTAACAAATTCTTTGCCAAAGTACAAATATGCTTATCTATTGAGCAGATTCTGACCAGGTAAATAAACTTCTGAAGTGTATATAATTTCTATAGAATTGGGGAGGTATTTGGAGAGGAACTAGAGATAGAAGAGGGTTTGTCTCAGAAGGATTTTCAGGAAAGCTGGGGTTTTCAAGGTTTTTTGTAAGCTGAGAGTGCCAGAGGAAAGATGATGCAAAACAGCCTCTCGTTGTTCTGTGTGAGGCTGGGCACACTGGCTGCCTCTGCTGCCGAGTCATGGGCAGTCCCACAGGGGTCTGTGTCTAGCACCTCTTGCCCCAGAGGCTGTGGATGCACAGTGCCAGCAGGCAGTATCTGTTCTAAAGTTAGGGGGACCATCAGTCTGACCAGTGATGTTTTCTTGGAAGATGGTCAAGTCCCAAGTCAGCATGGGATTTGACTCTTGTCCTTTTTCTCTTGAAGTTTTGATTGCTCTACTCATTAATACAATGAAGGTTGATATGTTGCTCTATTCTGTTAGCTTATTTCTAGCTTTAAGGCCCTTAAGCCAGTGTTGTCTGCTTGCTGTACAAAAGGTGAAAAGGCAGGAAATGGAAAAATGGGTTTGAGTTGATGGTCAGGAGGTTTTCTGGGTTCTAAAAATGTTTTGTTTCATGGTTTTGAATAGAGTATTGCGGCATGGGGGGAAAAAAGGTTTGGGTTTTTTTTTTTTTTTGCATAGCAGCAATAGTGATAATGTAGTGTTGCTGTCTGGAAGTATCATGTTTAGTGGGAGTACAGGTGGGAAATCTGCTGTGCAAACATCCTGCCAAAAAATCCTCAACCCCCCGGGAACGCCTTCCCTGCTTTCAGAAGTTTCCAGTTCAAATAACTAAGACAGAAAGGAAGGCAGTCATTGAAATGCCTTGGAATTGCTGTATGTAGAAGTTTGCTTAAGCTATATACTAATGTATCTCTTAAATAGCTAGAAAAATATAGAACCTATAAACATGTATAAATCTATCCTTTCCATGTTTATGGGGCCTTTCTATGACCTGAGAATATTTTTCCATCAAAACGCACTGCACTAGGGTGAGCATTCAATTACAGCACCTGTGTCCAAAGAGCTTGTAAAAGCAGCATTCCCTCATTCAGTTAGCATTGGATATGGCTGATGAAGGTGATAAGGAACCTCTATGGCCAAGGAATAGGAATGGCTCTTCTATAGGAACTTTTGCTGCATGAGGAAGAAAGAAAAACTATAAAACTGAGCTGCTGCAGCACAAGCACTATTGTGTAATGTTCTTTCCCTTTGTAAGTAAATGTAAGTTGCTTTCCCATTCATTGTCACATGTTGGTGTGTATTTAACAATTCTTGTCTGCTCCTAAGTTGGTTTGGGGGTAAGCAATCCAGCATTGTGGAGATGCTAGCTCTGGTATTCATGCACAAACAGAGAACTGTTCATAATCCTCTTCCCTAGCTCTGTCCTCCTCAGCATGGAGAGAAAGTATTCCAGACAATAGCTTCTGTATTCTGTAAACACACCAAAGGTCATAAAAATATACAGTGCTAACATTAGCTCTGGCTTTTCAGCCTTTGCTTCCCTCATTTGACTCCATATGATTGCATAAAAAGGTGAATGAATAGCTGTCTTCAGCCTTAGCAGCGAGGAAAAAGTGAGTTTGAGCACTTCTGTGGTAGAAAAAAACATTTCCTGTGTTGGTGTTACTGGCTTTTGAGAGTTCTGTTTGCTTTTTTTGTTTTTCTATCCTGCCTGCACTGAGGACAACCATAATAGGCTTTTGCCTAGAGTTTTACTTGAGTGGTCAGAAAAAAGTCAAAGTTGCCTGTGGTTAGATACAGTTGCCTTACCCCTTGGTTAAAGTTTGCATACTCTGCTGTCTGGGGTCGTTCATTTGACTGAGTAAGTGGCAAACACAGTAAAAATGGAGCATTTAGCAGAGTCTAAACTTTTAATGGCACAGGCTTCCTCTTTCCTGCTCTGATAGGATTTTATTCTATGGGTTTTATTCTGTGAAAGTAATGAAAGAAATCTGTGCTCTCTTTGAAATACTTGATGAGCTCTTTCAAGAGAGGCATTAAGTTACATGTCAACAAATTGAAGTCAGGCCTATAAAACTGAGCTTAGTTTTCTTGTAACATTCACTGATTTCCAGGCTCTATGTATCTGTCAAGCCTGGCAAGGCAGTGAGGACATCTGTTTCTGCAAATGAGCAGAAGGTGTGTTTCATACTATGGTATCATATTTTTGCTGTAAGAACTTTCAGGACATAGCTTCTGTGTGTTTAAGGTTGGTGGCAAACAGTGTGAAAAGTATGGAAAGCTACTCCTGCTGTTAAGTCACACCCCTTCCTCTCCTCTCTTGTTAAAAGTATCTTACCTACCCTCTTAAAGAACAGGTAATGTTAAGGTGCTAACTTGCTAAGTAAAAGGATTTGGAGTTCCATAACCTCACTGTAAGTTGATATGTCCAAGTGGGCTGCTGGAAAGAACTGCATTCAAAATTGGCAACTAGCTCTTTAAACCCTTGTTTTCAGTAATGTTTGTTTGGAAATGTATGGTCTGAAATCTGCTGTTTTATTTAGATTTTAAAAGTTTGCCTTTTTAATCTTGTTTGCTCTGCATGGCTCTGAGGATGCCATCCTGACCCCATTGCAGCCAACAGTAAAACTCTTATTTGACATTAGTAAGAGCAGGATTGGACTCCCAGTGTTCTGCATCTTGCTCGCAGTGCACAGTCAGCTTCTCAGCTTTTCAAAAGGTTGATCTTACTAGAATAAATCTGAAAAGCCAGCAGGTTTGGGGGCCTCTTGCTTCAGCCAGGTACCTGGAGTCCCAGAGCCATAATTTAGGCAGTGACTTAACCCTAGAACTGCAGTCCAGGGCAATGGCCATAAAACTGCACTCCTCTCTGGGGCAGCAGCACTTCCAGACCATTTCTTCCTTGCATGGAGCTGGGGAGCCTTGGGCTCTCCAAAACCTACAGGAGGGTGCAGGTTGTCACCATCCAGGCTGCTGCATTGCTGGAGCTGATGACACAATGGGCAGTAGTGTCATACTGTATGAGCACTTTTGCTAGCAAGCAATGCCATTCTGCCCCATCTTGTGTATTCCTTGCTCCTCTGGAGTCATGGAGAAAGAATGTCTTTGCTTAGGCTGTGTTAAACATTACAGGATGCCATCCCCTATATTTGGCCAGATACTTCTTTCACATGAGCCTTGCAGTCTTTTTAGTCCAGCTCTATGCCTCCAGCTTCCTTCTTAATTCTGTCTTTGCCTTTGGACTGACTTGAAATCCAAGGCCATCCCATACTGCTGTTGTTATTTAAATATGTGACTCCCCATGCCCTTAAAATTCTTTTAATTCTTTAGTTTTGCACTAAAAGCAATGATAGCTTAGAAAGAAAAACAAAAAGAGAGCACTTTATGTAACCCAAACTTCAGCTCCCCTGATCATTGGCTCCGCTTTCACAGCTTGTGATGTCAACACAAGTCTTGAAGATTAAGAACTCATATCAAATTGCACTGGCTAGCTTAAAGTTACCCTACTGGGAAATGTTGCTTTTCCCTCTGCCAAGTCCCTTTTTCTCTATGCCAAGTCAAATTTTAGGAAGTTAAATAAATAAATAAATAAATAAGGTCTGAAGAAAAGGCTTCTACTGAAATGAAATGGATGTGGGCCTCCAGAGCAGGCTGTGCACTCTTCTGGCCAGGATTTGTCAGCACACTACCTGCCCACCATCAGGAGTTCTGCTTCATCCCTTGGTACCACCACAGCTGTCACTGCTACTCCCTAATCTACACTTGGGCTTCAGGTACTCTTGGTTCTTGCCTAGCTGCTCTAGGTCTGCCCTTTCTCCAGTGCTGGGATGCTCTCAGGAGTTTGTCTTTTCTGTCTTCTCCCCACACCATCAAATAAGAAAATCCAAGCTTCTACACTGTGTTTCCTTTCTCTAAATAAATCTGAATTTTTTAAGATCTAAAAATGAGGTTGTGATGAAGTTTAATACAGAATGGAAGCAATGGTGTGTTTTTACTTATAATGTGTTTGTGTACATCTAACACAAGAACTTTGTTTTTTCCAAGGGAATTGCATTGTCAAAATACAAACTTTTCTTGAAAGTCCTTCTAATGTGGTGATATATAGACCCAGCCCTTGCTCTCATCTGCATTCAGCCACGCTGTGGTCAGCAAGTGAGGAAGCTCAGTCTGGATGTGTTTTGACGGTGGCACCAAATCTTACACCTTTGCTATGCACTCACTGCTAATCCCACACATTGCTTGTTATCTGCTTGTTCCCCGGGACAAAAACTGTGCCTTTTGGGAATTCAAACACATAAGAGGAAGGACTAATTTAAAGAGTGATTGGGAGTAAAGGGTCCAGCTTCTGGGACGGCTTCCTGCTTTCCCTATCAGATCAGGCACTGGGTGATGCTCATGGAGGAAGCAGAGCCTTCATTCCCTCTTGTATTTGCATCAGATAAGGCAGTAATCTCTGACTTAAGTTTTCCATGGGGGCAAACTTTCACTTCATTAACACTGGCGTCATTAGTGGGCTGGGGTAATTCACCGTGTGATCCAGCCCCGGCTGTGACCTGCATGGACCCATCCAGTGGCAGTGCTAATTAGTGCCTTAGTGCCACGTGAACACTTCCCCGCAGCCCCTTTGGCTGAGGTCGCGACTAATTTCGCATGAATCACTAAGCAGCCATTGCCTGGTAACTAATTTTGACCTCTAACTGCTTCGGCAAGACCTCCAGCCCCGCTGCTGAGGATAAATGACATCCTGTTGTTATCTGTTGTCCGGGCAGCTGCTGGATTCCCGCAGCAGCTTTGGTTTGCCTTCCCTGTGGGAGGATAGCGCTGCAGGCATTGCAGCCTGCCCCTGAAATGAACGTGAAGAACGGCTGTGATCAGGGCTGGCTGCACTGCGACCCGTCAGACCTCGGTGGCAGAAGCTGAAGTTGGAGCCTGGAAATATTTCTTCCTTTTAGGTCTAGTTTTTGGATGAAGGGGGAGAAGAGCTAGGAGCAGAAGTGCTGAGGCAGGGCTAAGAGTTTTCTCCTGTTCCAGGATACACACCCAACACTTCTATGCATCCACTTCTGCCTCTGATTATTTGGTATGGCTGTGCAGCTTACAGCTAAGTGCACAACACTGTGAGAAGCTGCAGGGGAAATACCTATGGTGAGGGATTGTTTGGAAATGCAGGGGAGGAGAGAAGTGTGTTTTGGCAGGGGTGCAGGAGAGTTTACCCAGGAGATGTAGGAAAGCTAATTCAAACTCTGATTAGCTGTGTTTTGGAGCTGAGCAAGCCCTTAGAGTTAGTGGTGTTAAGTGAGCTGGTACCCACAATGAGAAAGTATCTTCTTGCCAGTAGTCCAGAATGTTCTCTAGTCTTGTTAAACTGTAGTTTGGTGTTTATCCTCAAGGGTTTTCTAGCTGTTTTCCTAGTGTTTACTGTGTTAGACAATTGAAGCAGCCCCTGTTGCCTCAAGAACAGGCCCTGTGTGATCAGAATGAGCTTTCGTGTGTGCAAGCGTGTCCCAAGAGCATGTGGTGCTTCACTGAAACATCCCAATGGAGTTATCTTCGTCTGACCTGTTGACAGTAGCTAAGCTAAAATGCTGTCTTCATTAAAGCTTTGGGAAATATATCAAGAAGAATAATGGAAAACCTTTTATTGGAAAAAAATCCATCAAACAAAACTCTCAAACCACCTAAAGTTCAAAAAACGCCCCCCAAACCCAGTGTTAGTACAGAAATAAAAATTGCTCCTCTGGCACTGGTTCTTAAATGTAATTGCTGTTACAAGTGGTCTCAATTGGGCAATATTCTGGTAACTAATTTTGAATATCTACTTTTGAAATTTTCCCTGAGGAGACAGTCTCTATGCTGGTGGAGTTTTGGTGGTGGGGTATTTTTTTTCTCAGGTGTTTAGCTTGCCTTTCCCCATGAGAAATCAACCCTTTTCCGCAGAAAAGCTTCAGAATTGCAGTAGGCAATTCAGTAGAAAGCCAAGGGAAGAAAATTAGGCAACTGGAAATTCATAGTATCTTTTACAGATGGATTATCATGTAAAGATATCCACACAGTTCAGTAAGTCTGGATATCTAGCATTCAGGGTGTCAGGTTTCAGCTATGGGACTGTGCTTTACCCTGAGATAGATATTTATCTACTGATGAAATGAGATGTGTGGGTTTGAACCTTTGCAGTGAAGCAGAAAATCAAAGCCATTGACCATTTGCAGTCAGTAAAACTTACACTGCCCTGTTTATAAGGGTCTTATTCCGTGACTCAGGATATGTTTCAGTTTGCGTTGATGCCTGACCTGCTTAAAATATTTTCCCCATGTTTTCTGTATTTCACTAAGGTTGTACTCTTTCCTTTGCTCTACAAACCATCACTGTATACCATTCAAAAATTCCAAATTGATTAAGTCTAGTGAAGGATGAAGCGATCCCCATTTGTGTGTGTTTTTCTGAAGCACTGCTGACAAAAGCTATGTAAATGTAACACATGACTGCTGTTTATGGTAGATTAAGCTTGTTTAGCTTTTGTAATGTACCCAGTTTGCAAGTAAAAGAAAAGGATTTGTGATGGGGTTGTTTTTGTGATTTGTGTTAATAATTAACCTAATCTGACAAAAACTGTCTGGCAGAAATTGTTAGACTGGACAGATATGTGGCAGAAGGCTCCACAGCAGGAAGAAGGTGACCTTTGGAAGTGAACAGCAAAGCCAGTATGTTAACTAGCAAGCAGCCTATCTAGATTTTTTTGTTTTTCAACAGTGAAATATAGTTTAAACTGTCTCTTTTTCTGTTGTCCCTGTCAGCAGTAAGCTCTCATTTGCAGACCCCTCCAAGAACATAGCTCTGTGTGATAGCACACAATGTTATGCAAGCAAATATTTATTATTACTATTATTTATTATTAGAGAATTTCTGGACTCTGGGAAGAAAGCTCTATAACAGCTTTGACCTGTGGAATCACACTAAATTTTCCGTGTTTCTGGACTAATTTCACTTCTGCTTTACCTGTGTAGTTTTCTGTAAAAGAGGCAAGCTTCATGTGAGAAAGGAAAGCTACAGTGGTCATTGTCTACCAGGTTTGTGAGAGTAAAATTGGTGAGAAACTAGTTTGGATCTTGAAGCTACAATGTGAGTGGAAAAGAAACTGGTGCTGTGCCTGATGGCACAAAAATTGAGAGGAAAGCCAACATGTGTGGAGGGATGTCTTGGATTTTTTGGCATTTAACAAATTCTCCTTGACCTGCCCTTGCATTTTGCCCTTTGTATATAAAAACTAATAAAGAAAAGAAAAAGCTTATGTTTTTCATTATCAAGGGCAGTGGAAAATCTGAAAAAATTCAGGACTACAAAAACAAGGCAGATGAAGTTAGTGGGTGGTCTGTGTTCACTGCAACATCTTCTCAAGTGTCTGGACATTGAAATTGCTGTAATCGCTCTCTCTTTATAAGCATATAACTGGGTGGGAAGGGAGTGGGGGAAAGAGAAAAGTAACAAATGTTATTTACTGGACTATATGTTCCTACCAGTACTGATTTTAAAAAGTAAAGATTTTTTTTTCCATAAAGGAAACATAAATCAGTGTCTTGTTAAGAACCACATTGTTTATATTTTTTGTATCACAGTAGAGCCTTTTGTGTCACTGAATTTAATTTCAGTTTAAATCTTGCTTTTGTTTCTTATTCAAATGAAGCTCATGTTAAAAGCTTCTGGTTCCTTTTAAAAATGCTGATCAGCCCACGGATGCTTCATGTCCTTGTTGGCTAGAAGAGCCAGACTTTGCTTGTCTTTGGGTTTTGGGGAAATGCCTCCATATGTGGAGGCATAATATGCATTTGCCAGTAGTGAAGGAGGCTTTTCAGATGCAGAGTGATGGACACCAGCAGGCAAAGCTTTTAAAGCTTTTTTCTCTCTCTCTTTACAGAAGAACAATGCAACTTTTTTTAAAGGAATGGTTGAGAAAGCCATTTTGTATTTAGTGTGTCTGTCCAGGGCAGCCTTCACTTTCCCTGTATAACAAATATAGTATGGAGATCACTTTCCTGTGCCAGGGATGGCTGTCCTCCCCGTGGGGTCACTGAGGAGTTCCCTCCCTACTGCCCATGGGTGCCAGGCTCTGTGCAAGGTTATCTGAAGAGGCCTTTAGCAAACAGGTTTTAATCTGGTTCTCAGCCTGTGAGCCTCGTGCCTGCTCCTGAGCTTCAGTCTGGGTGCATGTGCTGAACCCCTCCCTGCAGTCATGGGACAAGACCTGGTGAATGTGTCCCCCCTCCTGCTCCTGCATGGGGAAATTCCTTCATGCTTCATGCTGGGGGGCAGCATGGTATTTTCTGTCATGGTATTTTCTGTCATATGTGCAGTCTAATGAGAGAAGGACATAAGGTCCTGAAGTGCACAGGTTCTACACACCCGAGCATATCGGGGCAACCTCAACTGCATGAAATCTTCAGTAGATAGTACCATGATTGTAAACAAAATGCCACATTTCCAAACACCGGCTGTATTACATCACTCTCTACATTATTGTTATGACCTTTTTGGGCACTTTCTCAAGGAGTTATTCTTTATTTTTCACTTTTTAACACAGCAAGCTGAACTGTGAAGGTGAAATTGTACAGGGAGTATTTTTGTTCTAAGGTAATCGGGTAGTGTTCTGTATTGCTGATAGCTGAATCTGATTGCCTTGCATTGCTGTGTTGTAGGAAGTCCCTCAGACAATGTAATTTTGTTTCCTGTTTCTTCCAAAGCCAAGAGCCAGAATTTTTCATGTCTACATCCTCTGTACTCCTCTTTCCCTTGGCTTACTGGATAAAGCTGAACTCAAGCAGAAAATCTGACTGCTTCACAGATGGGTGAGGTTTGTAGCAACTCTGACCTAATGCAGAAACCAATTACATTGTTAAGTTGCCTCCTGTGATTGTTTTGTTCCTAACTACTGCTACTGTGTGCCACCTCAGAGCTGATATAATTCAGCTCTCAGACACTTTCACACACTTTCCTGGTTGGGTGGTTTTTGGTTTTTTGTTTTGGTTTTTTTTAAATAAAAACTCTTTGGTACTCACTGTAGTGCAAAGCAACTTGCAGGAATATGCAGTATGCTGTCTCTGGAGCTGAGTAACCCTCCCCATCAGTACCAAGGCCATGTCCCACTTTTGAGACCATTTTCTCTTGGGAGTTGCCAGAGATGCAGAAGCAGCTTCCAAATGCTTTGAACTACCTTGTGTTATGTGCAGGGATGTGCCTGCAGCCCATGTCCTTGCATGTGTGCATAGTCCTGCTGCCTCTGAGCAAGCTGTTTGCAAGCACAAGAGGAGATATTTTCTGCCTGGAGAGTTCTCCTTGGGAAAAAACATAGTGGGTGAAGGAGGAACAATCTATATTCTGGATGTGGTAGAGAGGTTATTACATCTGAATAAAAATAAATTTAATTTTACATTAACATTTTATTCTTTGTAAAGGTTAAATGCCTCTTATGTTATTGGTATCACAGAGGATCTCAAAATTCAAATACTTTTAAAGTGTATGAGTGAATTATGTGCTGTGTTTTATGCCATGCATTATGTAGCAGCTAATTCAAAGTATCCCACAATTTCTCAGGACCAAACAAATGGATGTGAGGCCTTGTATATCAATGTCCCTTTACCATGTGCAGAGCATTGTAGAGTTGTTTGGATTTTTTAGTTTCTGTTCATTTGCTCTTTGTCTTGTTCATTTTTTTTAAACTAATGGTGGTATGCCATTTTTGTATTATACAGTTGCATGCAGCTTAAGTGTACTTTCTTCAGTTTTATGAAGGTGTCCTTTCTTGCATGATCTGTATCAGTACTCAGCCCTCTGTATTACCAGAATGGTGCAAAAGATGAATGAAGACCAAAGAAAAACTAATTTTGCTGGACTCTACAGATCTTCCTTCTCTGCATGTTACCGACTATAAAAAATTAGGATTTATTTATAAAAAATTTTGGTGGATTCAAATTCAAACTAGTCTAAGTGCCAAAACTGTGGATTTAATTGTACGGTATATCCCTACAATTTATAGTAGAAGTTTAGTTAGCTGTAGAATTAAATGACTTTGTTTTCCACTGCTGTGGGTCTCTATTGAATTTGGCACAAGTTCAAACAGCCTTGTAGCATCCAGCATTTGCTGGATCATAAAGCAAAGACCCTCCCTAGGAACACAAATGGAATTTCTTTCCACCACTGCAGTGAGATTAATGACAGTTTAGCAGGGTTTGTTCTCCCTCTTTGTCCTGTAAATCTGAGCTCTATCCGACTGAACTGCTTTTTGAAGAAAACAAACTAAAACTCAGGCTGCCGAAGTTCTCCTGAGGCACCATTCAAGGGGCGGTGTTTTGCTCTCCCCACAACCCTTTCAAGGCACTGAATTTTGGGCAGGAGATGTATACAGGATCAGGCATGCTGGAAGAGACTACTGGATTGTAGGCAAAAGGGGCTGCACATCAGCTGATGCTGCTGATGTGGTGTTGGATTAGTGAACAGAGAAAGGTTGGCATTGTGCTATAAATGGAAGGATTAGCAGCTGCCCTTGTTGAGTCAGGCTAGAGGGAGGAGGATGAGGAGGACAGCAACATACTGTGACACTGGTCTGTATTAAATTGCTATCAACAGCCTTCTCTACCACTAATCTCCATCCCTGTTCTTCAGTGATAAAAATAAATTTTATTTATTCTTTCCTCTTTCTTATGCTTTTTTAAAATTTCTCTGCTTATTACATTTTAAGTTTTCAAATATCTTTAATAGGAAGTAACTTCCAGAGAGAAAACAGTTAGTAGTACTATCTTAACTGCAAGGGCAGATCCCAGCCTGACACCCAGCCCTAACACCCAGAGAGGGTTGTGCATATGAGTTTATTAAATGCAATAATGTGTGGCAAGATGCTATATTCTCATTGAGATCTGCTCCTTCAACATGAGGTTTGAATTTAGATCCATCTCTAAAATTCATAACCCACAATATTTTCTGTAAATCTCCTAAAAAAAAAAGGTAAATTGGTTGCTTATGTTGATTTTTATCAGTTAGTTCCTTAGGCCCCCTGTTTTGATGCAGATCAGCAGTTAAGAGCCTTATGTTTGGCACAAGACCTGTCTCCGTAGTGTCACCAATAATGCCATTGCTGGTGGACTCTGGTAAGAGGAGCTTTCTCAGACACCTGCTGCCTCTTGCTCTCTGCTCTCCCCTTTGCTGAGGGCTGCCTGCCACTGAGGTTCACCAAAAAGGTCACCTGCTGATGACTGTGTTGAAAGGGGCTGGAGCTGAACCTTAAATAATTTCTGAGTAAGGCTCTGAGCTCACTTCTTGGGATGAGAATGGGAGCAGCTGTGTGACTGTGTAAATCTCCCCTGCCTGCTCTGCCACCAGCCTGCAGACCCTGGCCAGGTGGTGGGGTGTGCTCTGTGGCTTGGACTTCCCAAACCTACTGCAGCTTGCAGGGCTGTGCTTAGGTGTTTTACTGAGCTAGGCCACTGTCCCTTCAAGTACTTCTAACACTTTTGAGTGCTATTTGGCCAAAATGAATTGTACTCCTCAAGGAAACAGCTTTTCATCAACCAGACACCTTTGATCTTAGCAGAGAACTCAGTCTAATTGTTGGAAGTGAGTGAAATTCCCCTTTTCTTTGCATTGAAGCCAGTGAAGCTTCTCTCCCACAGATGAATCTAAAGTTAGTAAAAATGAGGGCTAAACCAGGGGGTTAAAGTTACCTGACTGTTGAGTGGTGAGACAATGCAGTGGCCAGAGCACTCGCAGGGCTCACTGTTCCCAGCCACTGCAGCTCCCCACCAGGTCAGCAGAGCACAGAGTGCTCATGGGGACAGCAGCTTTGTTCAGAACCCAGAACTTCTACTAGGGGCAGCAAAATTTGGCTTGTACTAACGCAGGATAGTGATTTGTGGTATTTTTTTAAAGCAAAGAGCTTTGTGGATTAATATTGGTATTTTAGATCTAACTACAGCTTTTAACAAAGAGAAACCACAAGATTGCTAAAATGTGATGTATTTTGGTACAGCAGAGAAAATTGATCTGGACAGCTTTGCATTAGTCAGTGTGCCACATCTCCTCACACTTCAAATTTCTTTTAATTTAAGGAAAAATACAAGCCTAAATTTAAGTGCTCAAATTCTCAAACTGAAGCACTTAAATAAAAATCTCTAGTTCATTAATTTATTTTACCCTGTATGGGTCAAGTTCTTGAGAGTTCTTCAGAAAACAGGGCCATTTTATCCAATGTCTCACTGTGAATGAAATACTTCATTTGGGTTAATCCAGTTGAAAAACATTGTCTTTACAAGACAGCTTGCTCATGTAAAGAATTTTACTGACAGACAAAGAAAGTTAAAGAAGCTTTTTTGAAAATAGCTTGATTTAAAAAAAGTACTGCTGGGAAGAATAAAAAATATAAGTGCTGTTCAAAACAGATGATTCCTCTTCTTTGAAAGCAGAGTCTCTTTGCAGTGCTTGGAGGTATTTGCCGTGTGGGGTCTGCTCAGCTACATCTCTTCTGAGGAAGGACAGAGAAACATTTGAAGATGAGTACTCCTGGTCATTTTTTAGAATCATGATTTGCTGCCTTGGTTTGTGTCACATAATAATGTAGAATATTTGAGATCTCCAGTTGAAAGGAAAAAGAGGTGCTGTGGGTACATGTACTGTTTAGAGAAAATGATAAGAAGTTGCCAAGTAAGAAAGCATTTCACCATTTTTCTTCTCAGAAAGTTACTTGGGGAGTTAGGGGAGAAGGAGGCTAGGAAGAATTTGGCTGTATCTCACTTCCAGATTTTTCTTCTCCTTTGGGGAAAAAAATCCATTTTAAAAGCAGAAGTAAGAAAGAAGAGAAGAGTTTACTTAACATCTTATCTTTCTGTCTTTAGGCTGCAAGAATGAGTTTTTCCTCATCTCTAAACATTATTGCTGCATGAGGTTGTCATTGTGATGGGCACTGGCCAGAGCTATAAAGGACATGCCTAAGAGAGAGCTGAAATTAACTCTGCAAAACCACCAAATCCTAAAGAGTCTGAAAAGATCTCATGATATTCTGTAGTTCGAACTCTCATACAGAAAGTAGGCCATGCCTTTACCCATCAGCCAAGAGTACTTCTGGACAAGATTTTGGCACCTTCTGTGTTGACATTGCACAGGTGCTCTGGGTACTTGTGCCAGGCCTCCAACACTTTCCTTGAGAGGAAAGTAAGGAATTTCTACAACACGTAGAGCAAACATGCTCTCAATACAAGTATGTACCAGTCACCGTTATCTGCAGAGAGGAAGATGATGGAGAAGATGACCTTTTTGGTTGTTTTTAATCCCTAAACACAAGAAGGTTTTGTAGCCTCAAAAAGAAAAGGGTGAAGTCAGTACTCTAAGTTGTTTGGAAAATGGATGTGAGAAATCTTTACAGGAGTTACTCATGGGATCTCAAATTCATTCCTTTCTCTCTTACAGCTCAAACCGTTTAGTAAAGTACTCCTGTTTTGTTTTTTTTTTTTTTGGTTTTTTTGTTTTGTTTTGTTTTGTTTTGTTTGAGTTTGTTTTTTCTTTCAACATCTCATAGAAGCTTAGCATGCCTCCTTCCCTTCCAAAGTACAATAAATTTCTTTCGTCCCATGGAGAAATAGCAGGGTAACGAAGCCCTTCAGCATACACTCCCCATGTGCACAAGCTCCTCCCTGTGCTCTGCCAGCTCCTCTGCCAGGCTGTGGGAGCAGCTGTTGCCAACCTCCATGCAGATGGCTGCATCCAGCTGGTGTCTGAGTACGTCGGAGCTTATGCTAAGATTAATCACTTTCTAACATTAATCACTTTCTACCCCTTTAAAAGTCTGTGGTGAATTGGGCTGAATCCTGCTTCCACAACAAGCAGTGGAAGCTCTTTAATGCATGGGCCCAGCATGGCCTTCAGCTGGGCTGGCAGAGCAGTGGCTCTCATGGTTTCTCTAGGGCAGGAGGGGCCTCCTGAACACCTGAGTCACAGGTGCCTTTCAAACAGCTCAAGTGCTTGTGCTGTAC
Organism: Agelaius tricolor; assembly: GCF_023055355.1. NCBI lineage: Eukaryota > Metazoa > Chordata > Aves > Passeriformes > Icteridae > Agelaius > Agelaius tricolor. The sequence goes on from NW_027269261.1 coordinate 55,455,876, forward strand.
TGCTGAAAATGCTCATGACATCTTGAATTTCTGCTGACTTCAATGCAAAACCGGCCTTTAAGCAGGTAAAAGGCTGTGTCAGCATCTACATTTTATTTGAATTATATTCCTGTATTATTTCAAGAAGAGTTTGAATTATTTTGACATAGCCCAAGATCTACCTGCCACAAAAAATGCTGAAGACTCCATGGTGTCATTTTTTAAGTCCTCAAGTTCATCTTAGAAAATATTATATATTTCTGTGTTCTAGAAAGTTTAGATATGACCTTTTTGAAAAATTGTACTTATGCACAGCTCAAGTATCAAAGCTGTTGGAATTTTATGAAATTTTCTTTCACTTTCAGAAGTATAATTTTTAACATCCTTCTTCAATAGACTGATAGCAACAAACTACATTTTCAGCAGTGGATCTCAATTTCTTTTTCTGCATTCAGGTGCTACCTGATAGGATTGCTAGGACATTGTGAACACAAAAGGCCAATTTCTTTGTCAGGAAACAACTTTTCCTGAATAATTTATAGCTAAACTCATAACTGAACTAAGTATGAATCTTCCATTTAGTTCAGTGATAGTGAGTCACTTCCCTTCCTTTTGTCGGCCATTCAACAGCAAAAGATAAGAAGATATCTTGAACTCTGTGAAGTTTCCATTTTTTTATTAAATGGGCTTGTGCTTGCCAGTGATCTTTCAGCATTAACACTGGACGTGACTCCCGTCTCATGCCACTCTCCAGTTTTTAAATTTTAACTAAATTATCCCAAATACATAATAAAAACATAATTTGAGAATAAATGCATTTGAAAAAAACCCAACAATGTAAATCTCATGCCATCCAAAGACTTGCTTTTGCTTTGGCTCCACTAACTGATAAAGCTACAGCAGTGATGTATGCACATAAATTTTCCATATGAGATAGATAAGCATGTCTAAGTCCAGTTTGTAGAGTGGGTCACACCCCTACCATTCAAAGCCTCACTTTCCTTCTTCAGATAAATGTATTCTGCAGTTACTAATAATCAAGTACTTTACTCCCAGGCAAAGGGAAGTGGGGAAAAAGAATCACTAAGAATTTCTGAAAACCCTCACAATCTGTGGGCCCTTGAAGAGACTCACAAATGCCATTCAGTCAAGGGCCACAGTACAGTGCCACAAAGGTGATGAATTTTTAAAGTGAGGTTACAAGATCTTCACAAGAACAGCAGAAGATACTACACCTCTGATGATAACATCAAGTCTTCATTTTACTGACTTTTGACAACCAGCTCTGGTGGCATTTGAATCTCCCAGCTCTGAACAGCCTCCTTTGAAACACACAAAAAAAGAATAGTGTTTGTACAGCATACTTGGCCTTGCCTTGCATTGCCTTTCACCTGTCTTTCAGAAACCCAGCTCTGACAGAGTTGCCACTTCCACCCCTCTTTATTTTCCACACACATAGAATCATAGAAGTTGGATAAGACCTTTAAGACCATTGAGGCCAGCCATTAACCTAGCACCGCCTTGTTCATCATTTCCAAAAGTGTCACATCCACATGCCTGTTGAGCACTTCCCTGGGCAACCTCTTCCAATGCCTGATCACCCCAGTCAGAAATTTTTCCTAATATCCATTCTAAACCTTCCCTGACACAACTTGAGGCCATTTCCTCTGGTCTGGTCACTTGTTACTTGAGAGAAGCAATCAACTCCAACCTGGCTACAGCTTCCTTTCAGGTATTGCAGAGAGTGATAAGGTCTCTCCTGAGCCTCCTTTTCTCTATGGCTAAACAACTACAGCTCCCTCAGCTGCTCCTCAAAGGACTTGTGCTCCAGACCCTTCACCAACTTCCTTTCTCTTCTCTGGACATGCTCCAGTGCCTCAATGTCTTTTTTTGGGGCCAAAACTGAACACAGGTTTTGAGATGCGGCTTCACCATTGCCAAGTATAAGGGAATGAAAGACTTCATGGTTTCCTTGTGTGGTGCTCATGCAAAAATGATCACACCAAGCACAGTGGATTCTCTGCTTTGCAAGAAAGTTTCCTCTAGAAAATATGTCCTATGGGATAGGCACATGTTGAAAAATTTTTTCTAGCTTGGGACCATAGAAGGAGTGCAAACAGATTTTGCCTTGTCTAGCTGAGATGTGCAATAAGTGTACTTTAGATAAAGATTTGAGAAGAAAGATGAAAGAACAGTGGAGAAAGAAAATGCAACAAATATTCTAGGGACCTGATAGAGCTTGTGATCCCCTCCAAATGTAACAAAAGAAATCGTCCTCTTTATTTCTGTGCATCTGTGGTTAGAATTAAAGGAGTCTTTGATAGGAGTCAGGCTAAACTGAAGCTAGAGCTGCTTCATCAAAAGACAGCACATTAATGCTTTTAATTTATGAAAATATGTGCCATTGATACATGAAGTAGACAAATGTTAAACAAAAAGTCTGTACTATAAATACAGAAAAGAACTGTGCAGCCTTATATGTTACCAAAGACTCAAAGCTGGAGATTATTTTCCATGTACTAATGATATATCTCAACACTGACATCCTTTCAAGAGAGCTTAGCTCAAATGCTGTTTGGGATCTGGAGATGGTAGCTAGCTCTAGTGAGCAATGCTACTGCAGGAATCTGGCTCAGATTCAGGTATGCAGGAACTTAAGACTGTTTATCCAAAAGCTTGAATCACCCTCACTTGCATCTGAGCAGTCTTGGCTGACAATCAATCAGGAAAGCAGAATTCTTCATCAGCACAATGCTAGAGGCAGGGATCTGTTTTATGGATAGGGAGGATGCAAGATGTCATTGCTGAACTGGGAGGAAAGGAAGCTGTTGCTATGATGAAGGAATAGAAACAATCAAGTGACTTTGAAGATAACAGCATGACTGTGAACCTAGACATGTCTCCAACCTGGGAAATGCTGTAGTTGCCCTTCTGGCAGCTTTATTGGTTTATTACTGCTTACTTGTGTTCTTGGGAGTCTGTTCTCCCTAAGGTTGCTTGTCTCCCTGCAAGTCACAAACAAAACTGTTGCTAAGGGGAAAGAATATTGTGTGAATCCAGATGCCATTCAGATATGGAAAAAGAAGTTAATATCTGATGTCTGCTGAGGTTAAAGTTACTTTGAACTACAGAGACCACAAAACTGTAAAGCACTGAGTTCTGCAAAGCTCCTTGGCAGCCCAAGGACTGGATTTGCTGGGCACAAGGGTCAAAAGGCTTCAATAATCTTTCTTTCTATATTTTTTTGAAAAGAAGCAATTTGAGTAGTGGTCAGAGTGTAGAAATAAAAGAGGAGAGATACATTTGGGTTTCAAAACTGGAATTCAAGCATCAGAAGGCAGTTTTGGCTCAGCTCTTGACTTGTTGTGTGGCCTTGGACAGCCTGGTTTATAAAGAGGGGAGGGGAAACTGGCACTGGAACATCTGAGGATTAAAAGATGTTTACAGAGTGCTTTGTACTTGATAATTTTATCCTTTCTAAGTGTTTATTATTTTGGACTAGTCTCTTATGCCACTGTAATAGTACTGAACTTCCCTCAGCTGGATCTGTTTCTTCACAAAAAACCCTCGCATGGACATGAATAAGACAGAGCACTCTGCACAAGTTCTAACCAAATAAGCCTTAATATCATCTTGTAGGTATTCACTGTTGAAAAAGATTGGAATCCCAAGGAGGAGAAAAAGACTTTGTGGGATAGCTGTCTCATGAAGGCTTTCTTATGTCTGCATTTCTTGACTGCTCAGTTAAGAAAATATTAATTTGACTGAGAAATATACCTTATGTTTTTTTAAAACTCTCTGCCATTTTATTTTATATTCATTTAGTGACATATCCTGTGGCACAAAGTCCACCCACAAGTGGATGTTTCTGAGCATCCAAGCCTTACTTTTCTGTATGAGAATAAAGGAAAAGCAAGTGCTAGTAGATCATCCTGCCCACAGTCAGTGCTATGCTTGTTTTGAGAAACAAGAAATCACATATTAATCATCATTTCAGTATGAAACTTCTGAAATGGAGTAAATTTCAGGATTTGTGCATAATGATTCCCCTAAACCATTTGGCTGCATGGGCTGGCTGTGTTCTCTGGGAGACACTGGCTCAGTTGAGCCACTGAGGGAAGTTGGCTTGTGAAGAGCAAATGAAAGGGAGGAGGAAACCTGAATTCTGAAGTCATGCTGATAATTGGTATTATCATGAACAAAATGTGATGAGTCAAAGGTCTGAAAAAATGCAGAGACAGATGTCACAAATTTATGCTGTGAATACTCAAGAATAATGAGATTCAGTCATAAAGGAAAATATGAAAAATATGAACAGAATGAAGATTATGAGCAGTTGCACAAACACATTCAATGCAGATGTAGGAGATCACTTTTTTGCATGCATACACTGAAAGTCTGGAGTTCTATGTACAGGAGCTGTAAAGGAAATATTTCTGTGCTTGTTTAAATGGCTGATGGAGTTCAGGAGCTCAGGAGCTCAGGAGCTATAAATATCTTAAAGTGGTAGCTAATATCTGCCATGCTGAACATTGTACATAATACATTGTAGTACTATTTGCTTTAGCAAAGCAGCTCTGAGCATACAAGCAGTCATGTGGCACGTGTTTTGGATGGCTGGAACCCTTGGTAGGTTTGTGGTTCCTACTTGCAGTTCACTAATTGCTGAACTACAGGGACATTTTCAATAAGCTTGAGAAGCAAACTAGTCAGGGAATGGACAGGTACACCTGGTTCCCACCTTGAATTTTTCAGGTGTGGAGTCATGAGAGAAACCCCTTCAGACTCAAGTACCTTGGTTCAGAGAAACACATTCAATGTTGATGTATAGAGATAAGCAGTCTGATTTCCAGGAATGGCAAGAGGCATACAAACTACAGACACAGAGAGATTTATGTAGCAATCAACAACTCTGAAAATCAGGCCCCAGTATTAGGTGCTCACCACCAGGCACCTAATCTTGAAAATGTTGGCCAAAAGCTACAAAACTGTGCTCCTTTATGAAAACAGAATCTGTTTGTTTTTTTTTTAATCAAACTCTGCAGTACTGGATCCTTATAAATAATCTCAGGTATTTCTGCTATAACATTAATGAGTAAGTAATTTACCAATGGAGAAATAGATTGGCTAGATTTTCTCTCATTGCCCTTTCTTCTGAGGTCAAGGTTGAAACACTAGAGCTAAAATGATTACTAAAGGAAGAATGCTCTCTGCTTCTGCCTTTGCAGCTAAAAAACTTGTAAGAGAAAGAGTTTCTCACTCTTGGCTGTCATTCCCGGGAGTTCGGCAGTTCTCCCCCCAAACGTTGCTCAGTTTGCTTGAAGTGCTTCCCTGTGCATTTTTATTTAGTGTCTATGTACAATTGGAATTAAATATTCTCATAGGTAGTTAATGCAGGTTGCAGGGTATGAAATCTTCATGGTCTAATGATATTCAAACACAGACTGAGTGAGACTATTATGAAGGAAGCATGGCACTTGTGCTCAAAAAAGTGCTGTTCAGTTGCAGTGTATGTTACCTTGTGGTATCTCAAACCACCCCTAAACTTCTTAAGCCTTTTTCCCACTTTCAAATAATTTATTCAGGAGTAAAATGAAATGAGAGTGGGCTGGAGTATAGCATTCCCAGTGGATATATCTGTTGGGTTTCTCTAATGTTCTTTGTCTTTTGACTGTTTCTTCCATCCCAACAGGCTTTAGTAAAGTTTAAAGATTTGCTTCAAAACTTTCTGCCAGTTCCAGGTGCCTTGGTATTTTTCAGTAGTACAATCACCTCATTATTCACTGAAATGATTACAGAAGATTAACAGATTTATTAGCTAAAGATTGACAGGAATGTCAATGGATGTGTGAGAGAGCTGTGGAGTTTCAAATGGCAGAATTTAGACATGGAAATTGAGAATGAACATTCATTCACTTTCTTGATGCATCCCCTGGAGAAATGAATCTTGATCTTGCTGAAAACTGCTCGCCTATTGCTTGATAGGCCTGATCAGCATTCACATCGCCACAGAGGAAGAGATCCAGAGATGTCTTTGCAGGAGAAATATATTCTGATATATGGCATTAGATGGTCCAGTAGCTGGGCTTAGTGATCCAATAAGACTTAAAACCTAACAGGTGTGCAATTTTTTGTTTTAACATGTGGCACTAAACCACTCTGCAAAGCTTAGTGCCTCTCTTTCTTTGTGGCTTTGACTGCAGAAGCTCTAACTTGACAAGAAATTTGAGATATGCATGCATGGTGCTTGCCACCAGCTCAGCAATGTCAGCAACATCTTTGTCTTAGCAAAGCTCTGGGAAGACTTTCTAGGCATGCTGTTGTCAGGGTCCTCAACTTTCATTGCCCACAAATGTCCAGCACTTGGCAGGGCAGAGCAGTGATTGAAGAAAAAGGAGTGAGGGAAACTGTTCTGGCCAAGAAAAGAGGGAAACCTGCAAATGGAAGCCTCAAGGTCAGCCACCAAAAGGGTAATTTGAGCATTAATTCTTTGGAATCTCCTGTGAATGCAAAAGGGCTCAAGGAAGGGACAGATTTATGACTTCAAAGGCAGGCGGAGGAAAGTCCCCAGAGCATTTCCTTTTCTTGCCTTGCATTTATTTTGTGCTGACCACACAGGAGAAGGCTTTCATGGGCAAGGATGTTTTAGTATAACAAGAAAGAAATGCAGAAGCAAACCCTTGCTGCATATTTGTCCTTTTAGAGCTTTCCAAAGAAATTTCTTTCCAAAGAAATCAGAGTGTAACTTCTGACTTGCCAGCACACTAGAAACAGGTACACTAGTATATAGCCAGGAACTATTTTCCTCTGCTGTTTCCTTTCTCTGAAGCATCTACCTCAGGGGCCCCACTTTGCTTTATCAGGCAGACTTTGTGATGAAATGAGCCATTCTCTACACACATTCTCTATTAGTCTGCTGGCTAATACATAGTAATTTTTTTCTCAGACAGATCATTCTTTTCTATCCCTTATGTCCCGTTGGGGTTAGCAATTAATATTTTAGTCCCTGCCTGCTATTTATTTATTATTTATTGACAGTTTTACCCAGACAAAGCAAGTTTGGGAATACCAGGCTGTTCTCAGATAGACAGGAGGTAGAAGGAAGTGCCAATGGCTAGGGGTAATATAACAAGTTGAAGATAAGCATCTCACCCACATACCTCAAATGCAGAGCCTCCAAGTGGGAGCCTCCCAACAGAACAGAAGGACCTGGGAACTGAGAGAAATAGGAACACCAAAGGTGTGAGGGGAAAACGGGCTGGAAGTATTTTGAGGTACAATTGAGGACAGCAGGTCAGAGAAAAAAACAGAACTGAAGTAGGGGTTGGGAAGCTGAAAAGTGGGAGTGCATTAGGCCAGCAAGGAGAATGAAATGGGATATACAGGGTGGGTGAGCTTAGGGCTGGATGGGTTGGAGAAGGAAGAGTTTTGGAGATGGTGAGGTTGTATATGGGAGGAACATTGGAAAAAAAAAAGGAGTACAAGGCTGGATATTCAGCTTGGGAAATACTGGGAGATTCTGAAGTAAGAGCAATGGTGCCATTTGATCTCTTGGGCACTCTGGAGTATGAGAAGCTGGAGAGAGAATCTGTGAGACAGGAGCATTGCAGCTGGCCTCTCTGGAATGTTAGGGACTTGCAGTTCCAGAGAGGACCAAGGATACTCTGCCAAATTCCCCTTCCACTTCTGCTGTGATGGAAGGGACACCACTGAGGTGCTCTTCATGTGTCTGCTATGTTACCCTACTGCCTGACACCATCCTCTTGAATGTTTCCTACTTTCACTGGGGTGGTCCAAATAATTTTCAATCATGTAACATCCTATGGTGGCTAGAAGAATGCTGGCTTTCCCGTAAAAAGTTAGAGGTACATTTTAGCTGCTAATTATGAATATAATGTAAGGTAGTATGGACTATAATCCAAATGTAGTTTGACTGTACCATTTAGCAACTGGAAACAAAAAGACACAGCAAAATATCCCTCTTGCAATGGAACAGAAATCCTTCTTCTCCTTCCCCAGACTGTCTACAAGCTGTGGGAAGGGTCCGTAGGGATGCAAAGTCCCCAGCACAGGTGCAAAGAGAGCCACTTCATTACAAGAAACCTTTTTAAGCAGTTAGCCCATTTTCAGTTATATAGTTTTAAGACGTAACAAACAAAACTCAACCAACCACCATACGCCACGATGTGAACACACAATGGGTACATAACTTGGTTTTGTACCCCTAATTCAGCTCAGTCTCTTTCCCAAAGTCCTTTTCTACATAGCCAAAGTAACAGGCCTGAGCCATGATTTTACAGGGCCCTCCTTTTGCACTTTAGGCCACAATAAGCAATCTAAGAAAATTGTAAAAGTTAATCTCTTTTTCACTGGAAATAAAATTGCAAGCAAATGCCCGACATTCAGAGAGATCCTACAGATAAAACTGAGCCCATGGAAGCAGAAATTCCATTTTATAGGCATGTGTGAAGCTGTATTGGGGTCACCTCCTACTCTGTGGAGAGACTACCTATTGTCCAATGACACTACCTGACGACATAATGGTAATTAATATGAAACCTGGTTAGTTTTCAGCAAATTTTACTCATTTTGATGAAGCCAGTATCAGTTAGAGAAGAAAGTTTTGTAGCCCTATCAATTGTCATTTTTTTAAGAACGTTTCCCTTCCCAGAGACTGGGAGCCCGTCTCCTTACAGGAGTGGCAATGCTGTCTCTCTATTCTGGAGGAATGAGGCTCACCCTGAAGGAGCAGTTTGGAAGCCAGCTTCTGAACTCTGCCAATGGTAGCTGGAATGCTGCTGAGGCAAATGCTCTGGCAAGAGCGTGGGCGAGCACATCATCTTCCTGCTGCCACCCCGCCTGTAACCAGTGTGTGTTCCTCTCTTTTGCCTAATTTGTAGTGTCTTCACCTCAGGTTTGTTTATACTGAACAAGTAGATTTATTACTTGTTCTTTGCTTACAGTTTGCTTGCATCCAGGTTACACTAGGTTTGCTGGCAAATCATACTGAATTTGTGATCTTCATATAATTAACTGATTTCTTAATATGTAGTTTGCTGTCAGTTTACAAAATTTGACAGCGTAATTTTTTTATATTATCCAGGTCCCAGTGAGGTGTTTTTAATGAGGTTCAAAATGTGCATGAACTGGGCCTTATTTGGCTAAGCTCTTGAACAGACTGTCATGTTAGTGGAATAAAAAAATGGGCAATATATTTTAAGTGGGGAGAAAATGAATAATTCAACAGTAAGGGTCAACTCATCCTGCCAAGAAAAACCTACTGAAAAGGAAGTACATGGAGTTATAGTTATTTGCATTGTAGATAATAATATCAATTATAGCTCCCAGCTGGAATCAAGCCTCCATATTTTGGCTTCTGTACAGCCCCGGAATAACTGTTGCAGTCACAACAAGTTTCAGCCAAATAAAGACAAAGCTCAATTAGCAAAACAACACAATTTGCAGAAGCATACGCTTGAACAATATGAGACTAATGTTTGGACATAGTTACATATGGCAGTTCAGTGACAATTAGCAGCTCTAATAATTTATAGTTAATATCATTTTGCAAACACAAAGTTTTAACCCTTACCAAAAGCTGTAGCAAAGAGAATCACTTGTTGGGCCCACTAGAAACCATGTGGAAAGGTTTGAGTCTATGGTCTAAGTGAAATTGCCAGCCCTCTAGATTGTGTTGTAAGTGCTGTACTGTCAGCTTATTGTAAAAGCCCCAGCTTTTGAAATCCAGTTATTAAGGGAAAAAAAAAAAAAAAGAAAAGTAAGTAGCAAGAAGCACATGCTGGCAGGTGCTGAGGCAAAAGGGGATCAGACTGGCTTGAGGCAAAGGCAAATCAGGCTGCTGCCATGGCAGACTGATGGGGTGGCAGAGAGCTCTGAAAGCCAGACTAACACTGCAGTTGTCCCAGCAAAATATTGGGGGATCTAGGGTAGCAGTAATGTCAAAAGTGTTGACCCACTTCCACACCTTCTGTGACAACAGGAGCAACAATCTTTGCTCTCTGAGCTTCTATTCTACTTGCCTTTTCCTAATTTCCCTCTAGTTTCTGCATGTTTTCTATGTCTTTCACCACACCTCTTCTCCCTCCATAGAAGTAGCTTTGGTCCCTCCCACTTAGGGTTGCAAAAGTCACGTTTGCCTACAGAACAGAAAAGTTTCATGAAGTTTGCTGTCCCAGGTGGGGGGACTAAATTTTCTGTGGGATTGAGTAAAGAGGCCCTTACAGAATTTAGAAGGCACAGAGCTGGCTGAAAACCAGCAGCCTCCTTTCCGTAAATGAAAACATTGAGGGAGGACATCAGCCTCCCTAGTGAGACATAAAGCATTCTTACATGTCACTGATCTCCATGGAAATGGCAAAGGTCTTGGCACTTCTTGCACCATTGCTTGGTAGAAATAATCTTCATATACTTCTAATGGCTCTGATTGTCCTACCATCCCACACAGAGTCCCCACATCCTGGGAAAACTCATGTGTCACTAATGGGACAGAGGAACGTACCAGGAAAAGGTAAAGAGAGAAATAACTTTACTTGTTCCTGTGGAAGTACATAGAACTATGGTCAGTTCTCTGAAGTAGTTAGTCTTGACTTCATCTTTGCAAAACTTTTTTTTTTTATTTAATTTAATTTAATTTAATTTAATTTAATTTAATTTAATTTCAAGGCAAGCCCAGCAAATTCTAAGAGGTGTCATCAGTGGAGTAAATGGAGGCCTTCTGTCTTCTTGTGTCACCTGTCCCTGCCCATTGGAAAGTGTGCTGGTTTGCACCATGCTGATTCTTTTTCACACGCCCTGTGTTGCTGACACATGCAGAAGCTACTTTTGTAGGACAATAATCCATGGTGTAATCACAATGGATTGTCATTTTAATAACCAATTGACAGGTGAATAGAAGCACTACTGCATGCCTTCCTTTCTAGCTCATAGAAGGAGACAAAGTCTTCTCTTCAACTTCCCATCTTTTTTCTTCTCTTGCCTAAAGAGAGGGCCCTTCTCCTTTCCTGACAGCAGTTGTGGTCATCCAGAAAGGTGACCTATTTTTGTCTCCCATTAAGGCAACCTTTGGGAGACAGATGATTCTGGCTATCTTGTCCCTCTTGGGGGAATCACACATGCTCCCAATTTCAGATTATATCTCAAGGCCCCAGCTTTCCTGCTTAGCAGCAGGGTTAACTCAACAGGCCCAACTGGATTTGGCACATACACACCCTTTATCTCTGTTGTGACAGCAGTTAATTAAAGTGACTCAGAAAACAGCTTCTCCAAAACAAAGTATTTGCCAAAGATGTACCCAAAGAAATGGCCTAACAGCAAAGAGCCATAGTCCAGCTTGACCTGCTTGTAGGGAAGTATGGACTGGTAGGGAAGCCTGCTGCAGACTGGTAGGGAAGCCTGCTGCAGCTACACCACCTGACTGCCCAGAGCTCCTCTCTGCTCACTGATAGTGGCAGCTCATGCCTCCTCCTTGCCTAGCCAGCACCTTCAATCTCTGAAGTCCACTGTGGCGTCAGCTCTTGGCCTGAAGAAGCACCAGCTGAGAGAAGCAAGCCTGGAGCATACCTCTTTTCTTCAGAGGCACCGTCTTTCTTACTTCCTTTCCATTAAGAGTTTAATTGATTTTATTTTGGTTAGTTTGTATCTCAGCAAGACTAAGATATTAGTGATGGGCAAAGCCCTAAATCTGGGTAATTGACTGCCACAATTTTGGCCATCATTAATCAGCATAGAAACTGAAAACTGACATCCCATCTTTGATTAGGAAGATGGAGTGCCATTCCTAATCACTGCACAAATAAAACTAATCATAGCACAAAAAATGCAGTTGCCTAAAGAAAACATACCATTTCCTCCACATGAAGAAATCATGTCTGGAAACTCATAAAGGTATTGCTGAAACTGCTCTGATGATTGTAACCTCCACATGTTGCAAAGCAAGCAGATCAGAGGCTGTGGCTTAAAATAAAGAGGCCTGAGCTGAAAAAAAAAAAACCTCAAAACTTCATTAAGTTCCTTTTGCAATGCCTTCCTAATCTTGTAAAGATTTGGGACAGAAATCTGTAAGACCAACCCTTAGAAACATTTCTGAATTTATAAAAGAAAACAGTAAGTCTTGTGTTTTCTGCTCTGTTTATTCAGTATGATAACCAAATAAGATGTATGAAGAAAAAAATAGAGAGACAAAAAATAAAGCAAGATCTTTCAGGTCACTGAGAAAGAAACACTATAAGCATACAGCAACTTACTGGTGATACCACATTTGAGGTCCCAATAAAATTTTTATATTTTAGAAATGATTGATGTGTGTTAATGAAATAATAAGTCATTAAGGAACTGCTTTCTTCATTAAGGAACTGTTTTCTTTTTCCTTCTCTTACAAGGTTTCCTTGGATATTTGGCTCATAATTTTGTGGAGGGAATGTTCACCCATATTAAAAACCTTACTTCATTTATTAAAAGGCAAAACAGGGTTCATTTTTTTTTTTCAGCATTTGCCTTTTCATTCTTTTTATTGTTCTTGGCACATTTTCATTGCTTACACTCAAAGTTTTCAAGTATTAATGTCAGACTATGAAAGCAAATACTCTTTTATATTCCAGCAGTTTAAAAAATGCAGTTTATTTATTTCCTTTTCATAATTTTTTTTTCAGTATTCAGTTTTGGCACTGAGTGTATGAAAACCTTTATTTGAGTGTCTCAGGCATTTTAGTGTTCCTGAAATAACTATATAGTGAGAGCATAATTCTGTATGCTCACTATTAAAATAAAGGCTGGTATTCGTGACATTCACAGCACTACTTTCCTCAAGTTGTGACACTGGGAATGCTTGAATCATAATTTTATTTTTGGTTATACTTTCACCCCTGGTTCTTTAAAAGTCTGAAGACCCATACTTTACTGGGGTATTAGGGGATGCTCAGAATCTCCTAGAGCCCCTGTGGCAACTAAAACCTACTGAGGACATGGTAACACTCCAAGAACAGGTACGTTTAAGAAGAAAAAAACCATTATGGAATAATAGTTTATGGCTGTGACAGAGATTGCATACATTGACTTGTAGACAGCAATTGCTCTATACCATGTTTGCTGTGCCTGGTTTTAACCTCAGAGCTGTGTTTGGTCGTGGGGTAATGAAGCACGTCGCAGGACCGTGGGCTAATTTCAGCTTTAGTTTCTGAAACAATGCTTTAAGTAATTAGCTCCTTGGAACTGAAGTTTGTAGGTTTTGGAAAGCAATGTTTTAATCTATTTTTTACAGCTGGTTCTCCTACTAAAATGTAACTAAAATTTGTGCCCTAAAGGAACACTGTTGAATATTAGCTCCTGATTGCCCTCTAGTTCTAAAGAAATTACCTTCTAATAATACTGCTTTTGCTGTTGTTCACGAATCTGCTGGCCTTAATGAAGTGATGTAATTTGTCTGAGAAAAAATAATTCTTACCTGAACTGTGACACAAAAAGTGCTTGGCTTGGAGCACTATGATTTTCCTGGATGGATTTTATTCTCATGTTGACTTTTTTAAAAGGAAGAAAATAATGACAGGAATAAAAAATAAAGCTATTACTTATGCTATAGTTTATAAGAAACTTCTTTTCTAGGAATTAAACACAGAATTGAAGGTTTCTTTATATGGTGATCAACAAAGATTGATTCTTCTAAGACCCTACCCTCAAAAAGAAAAAAAAGAAGCAAAACAGAAATAGGGGTGTTTTTAATTCCTTAACTAACATTTTATGTTCAAATTATCAAAATTTAGTTTATCTTTTTGACAGAGAAAGAAGACATCTTCCTCTTTATCTTGTGATGCACAATGTTTCATGTCAGGACAGCTCTCCTGTGCAGGTCAGTGGACAGCACAAATTGTTCTCAGCATATAGATCAGACTCAGGTAACTTAATAGACTTGTTGCATTTTAAAAACACCTATAGTGAAATAAGGACTACATCTCTGCATTAGGTGACCAGATCTGCATTTTCTTCTTCCCTATTTCTGAATAATTTAGGCTTCCTGATTGTCTGAATATGATCTCCAAACCTGTAGCAAAGCTGTTGGGGTTTAAGCTCTTTGGACATCTATAGAGATGTCTAGGCTTCTGTACAATTCCTCTCCAACATGGGAGTCATGGGGAACAAGATGGGAGACATGCAGAACTGAATCAAGCTCTTCTCAAATATTCTTCATAGTTTTTAGTGATGAGTGTGGCTCAGTTCGTGTCCATGCTTGTATGTTCATGTGTCTGTATATATGTATACATTAGATATTATTTCTATATTAAATATTTTTCACTTTGCTGTGGTGTGCAGTGCTAAATCAGCACAGTACAGAATTTTTCTTTCAGAATTTATTGATGGTCTAAAATCATTATTGATAATTGGAGGATGCTGCCATTCTCCTGATCCTTATGAATGTCCCTTGCAGTCTGCAGTGGATTAAATTTCTTATGGTTATGGCTGATAGCTAAATGCTATACTTAATCCTTAATAATTTATATGGAAGACAGTTACAGCTTTAAAAAGGTTTCCTTTCCTTCTTGTGGCAGGAAACTTCTCTGTCAATTCCTTTAAATAGTATTTCTGAAACAGAACATAAGTAAAACATCTTTGCAATAGTGGACATATCAGTTAAATTTAGCAGATATTTCTTATTTTTCTGTTTGCCAACTTCAAACTTTCTTTCTATCAAATACCACTGGGACAACATCTCAGTGACATTTCAGGTTTTTATTTGTTTGTTTGTTTATTTATTTACTTCCTTTCTCTTTACTGAAAGGAAATACAGTGAAACCTGTTTTGCAAGAATATAATTTAAAGGAAGTATTTTTTTTCCTTATCATTTCAGAGGTAAACAAATTTTGATTTTTCATTATTATTTTAAGGTACACTCTAATCAGAAATTTGATTTTTAGAAATTATTTATTTTATTTGAGAAAGCTGCATAAAACTGGTCAGTTTTAGCTTTCAGTAAAGGTATGTCAGAACTGGCATATAAAAGCTGCTGTTCATTGTCTCAAAAGGGTTATGAGAAATATTTTTCTAGCAAATTGCATTCACTGCTAGTGTAAGGATTATGCCAGCAATAGCTTTCCCCTCTGCCCCCTCTGCCCCCAAAGAAAATTCCTTCACCATACCAGTACTGCTAGCACTGGAAGCAGTAACATAGACCAAGTCCAGATGGTTTCTAGTGCTTGACTTAAAACATTGCCAATATGTTGTGTAGACGGGCAGCTCGTCACTGGCAAACAATTCTTTTATGCCTGTTAAGTAACAGAATTGTGTGTTGGATGTATATCCATGTTGTAATGATGTAAGTCTGGTTATGCTTCACTACAACATTTTTCAGTGACAGAATTTAGAGCATTTTAGCTATTGATCCAGCCTGGTTAGAAAAGAGTGAGATTTTGCATCTTCACTGAGTGCCTGGCCTATGCATCTGTAATCTCCAAAGCCACACTTATGTCACTCACTTATGTGAGGATCCTGACTAATAAGGGAAGAATTTGAGACAGATTACAAACTTTACAATATATAAAACTTATTACTGATCCTGTAATGTTCTTCAATTTACATTAATCAGATAAGACTGTATATTAACTGCAGAAATCCCTTACCATAAGATTAGGTAACTAACCAAAATATATGGAAGCATTTGCAGGGGAGTCTCTGGGCGGCTCTAATGAAATCGCCTTCCTACAGCTCCAGCTCTAAGGCTCACAGGTTCCCCTAGTCCTCAGGCATCCCTCACAGCACAGAAGAAATATTTCCATTTCCAGGGAACTGATATGCTCCATTATTTCTGTTAACAGATGTGACATTCATGGGACTTAGCCATGTGCTACAGTACTGTTTGTTCTATAAACGTTTTGTTTCTTGGGTTCAACATTATTGACAAGGCATGTTTATGCTTTGCTGTCTTTATGGATGGTTGAAAATATATTGCAAAAGACATGTCACAACCTTTATGAAATACTTAAATGTATTATTATTATTGCATTAGCACTGTCCCTGTCCCTGCCTGTACTTGAACTATGGCAAGGGATGGTGACAAGTGCCAAAGTCATGAGAGGACTCAGAGTGCTCCCAGCTGGTGAGTGGCTCCAAGCTGTTCCCCAAAAGGAAGGAGCCTGGCTTTGTGCTGATGGTAGGACTGTGCTGTCAGGAGAAACTTGGTTGCTGGAAGCCTTTTTAAAAATAAAATCTACTGTAATTTGTGACCCCTTGGTTTACCACTGAGAGAAATGTCAACCAAGGGACGCTGGAATGGAACACCAAACTCACTCCACAATTTGTCCTATACTTTCATTTGCAAAGAAGTGTTGAGAAGCACATATGGACACCTGCAAATCCTAGAGGGATAACAAAAAATGCAGTGAGTCAGACTTTCTTGTGCTACAGTGAAATGTGGGGACTCCAGGCATTGGGTATTGCCAATTTTATGATACTCACTCCTGTTGTCAATGTGCCGGTGCACAAGGAGGTGTTTCCAACAGTTGAGTGAGGTACTGAGTTCTGCAAGGAAGAGCAGGACATTGTGGGAAAATATGTGCCATGTCACATACCTGACACTTGGCAAGTCTGAGGTAATAGTTATGCCTAAGATAACAGCAGCTAACGCAGTGGAAGCGGGCAGAGCATGCAAAATATTCACTATGCCCTGAGGTCACTGAACACTCCTGGGACTAGATATACCCACCCTCAGATCAAGTAAGGATTAGAGGGAAGGTGTAGCTGGCACATGCATCAAAAACAATAAAAGCAAAACACAAAAAACCCCAGCCCTTAACCCACTGAGTTCAGAAGCATAGGAAAATAAAAATATTAAACTGAAACTATTCCAAAAAGGACAGGTGTGTGAGTAGTTCCTGCTGAAGGGAGGTATAATGTTGTTTACATTGCTGCTCTTAAGCAAGACTTCACTTTGGCACCTCCCAGAGCATAAATATTGAGATTTTTAATGAAAGCAGCTGCGGGATATTTAATAATAAGGATGGTATCTTTGGATCAGAATATATTGACACAGGCTACATTAACCCCGTTAATGAAGTAATGTTCTTTTTCTGTTTCTATACTCAACAGAGGGGTTTATTAAGGCAGAAATATTTTAGGCTTTTTCCTATGTGTGACTCCCTCTACATTCTGATCCCTTAAAATATATGCAAATAAGTAGTTGCTATTGTGGGTCAAAATGTCCAGCTGAATAATCTGGAAAGCTTGTTTCTAATTAGGCCCCCAATTTTGTCAAAATGAGTAAATATGGATGAATCTTCTCTAGAGAACAATAGCAACAAACTGGGTACAGTAATTTCAGTAAGGGGTCCAGTTAATCAAGCATAAGGAACTTCTTGAGGAGAAACCTGTTAGGTTAAGTGTTGAGAAGCTGGAGTTTTATGCAGTGAATGCTACAGAAGATTGCATTTGTAAATGGACAAATATGGTGAACTTGAAAGCAGAGAAATTAATTTCTACATCCTCATCCAGTACTTGCAAGGTGTAATACCCAGAAGAATAATATGGAAAAGAGTCCATACATGAAGCTGTTTGGGATAGTTACCCATATTGCAGTTGAATTCTACCAAGTTGCTTCCAGAACCTGCTGTCCCAAGCAGTCTCAGCCCATCCTTGTCCCCAGTGAGGGGTCCAGTGCCTGGGGCTGTGGCTGGAGCTGCTCTGGTGCCCCTGGATGCTTGCTCCTGGCTGGGTCAATGGATGGGTCCTGGCTGCTGGGTCCTGCCTGGGTGCCCCCATGGGGAGCTGCCATAGTCCGGGACACCCCCTCTTGTGAAACACACTGGTGTCAGACTACGTTACATTCATTAAGTAGGAAAGGAACAAACAAGGCAACCCAGCACAAGCTACCAGAAATGTCCAAGAGAGATGAAAACTGGGTGCATTTGCAGCCCCATGCACCTAGGCAGCCATCTCCATTATTTGTAGCCCAAGAGCCATTCCCTGCTCAGTGGCAATAGTGATACTCCCAATTATCCTCTAGTCCTAAGTGAGGAAATATTTTAAATAGAGTGCTTGAGAAAGAGTGCTTATGAAACTGGAATTTTATTCAGTTACTTGTATCAATTCTTGAGGTAATGAAATACTTGTGCTGACCCTTCTGTGTCCCAACTCAGTTGTCAGTGATGAACAGGGAATGAGTACTCCCTTCTTACACACATCACTACACAGCTGGCATTGGCAGGGCACAAGAGGGCTTGACATCATCTAGAGCAGATCACACAGATCTGACAAGAGATTGACAAGTGTAAATATTGGGCAAGAAGGACCAGTGACTGCACCCACTACAGCAGGGCCAATTTTTTTAATCTAATATGCATACCTACTTCATGGGGAAAAAATAGACTATATCAGCTAAACTAACACTGAAATCAAACAGCAGCTCTTGCTCAGTTATGTGTCCTGAAGGCATGGCATAGGCAGTGCTTAATGGTAGCTCCCTGGGATACCTGATAAGCATGAACTATACCTCAGTAAAAAAAGTGATGTAACAGAATTTTGTTTTTCTTAAAAAATAGATGTTAATATAATTTTTAAGCCAAAGGCATGAACTGGGTTGAACATTTAAACTCAAGGTTTCCAAACTCAATACAACTATTACCTTTTTCTTTTTTTTTTTTCTGTATTCCTCAGTGGCCTTCTAAAACTTTCAAACCATTTTATCCACTTTGAAAAAGGCACAAGACCTCAGAGACATGGAACTTTCACACACTTAAGGCAAGCCAGTGTTTGGAGAGTGGAATAAGACTGAGAAGAGTTCCCCTGCTGAGGAAAAGCCTGGACTATAAGGGTGTCCAATGGCCACTGGTGATGGGGACAGCAGCTGTCTGGCCAGCACAGAGACAGTGCACAGCCAGACAGGGTACCTCCTGCCCCTCCACAGTTACTAGTGACAAAACACAGTGTGGAAGCTGAGAGCTTTCTGAGGTGGGGGGAGTTGAATTTTAATGGAAAGGGTGAGCCGTAAAAAGTCGTCCTGGAAAAATGCCAATTTTAAAGGAAAAAAATGATTTGGCAATTTTCTTTTTGTGGAATCATTACTTGTTGGTATTTAAAATTAGCACAGTACAGGAATAAAATTAATAAAAAATTCTCTATCTGATAGTGTAGCACGTTATCCTGCTAAGTTACCACTATGTCTTAGTGAGTAAAAAAATTATTTTTTGAATGACTGGAGGATTCAGAGGACCATAATTCACATGGCCTGAAATACAGTTCAATTTCTTTCTGAAAGGAGCCTTTCTCACAAGATTCCTGGCACCTCTTGGGTACAGCTGGATCAGAAATAAAATACAAATAGCCTCTATTTGAATTCAGTGTTCCTTCTCTGGCCACAATGTCAATTAAGAAGCCAGCAAGGGTGTGTACGTGTGTGGGTAGGTAAATGAATAAGTGACTTGAGTTATTCCCACAGATTTAACTGCTACCTTTGTGATGATGACTCTAAAAATCTATTTCCAACCTCTCCCACTTTCTTATATAATGCCAGACGTGTCATTGGTGACTTCCTCAATCAAATCTTCTTTATCTTATTCTTCCCTGGGCTCCTGCCAGGTCACATAGCTTCATAAAAGTCCTGAAATTCATTCTCACAGCCACTGATCTGATTCATCCTGTGACTCGTTTTTATCTCAGCTGTTGCAGGTTCTTTGTTTCTATTTGCAGTTTCTAAAGCCTGCACTTGCAAAACTAGTCATGTTGGTTATAGGCACCAGTAAAACCCCATCCTTTCACTGACAGATGAGAAAAGAACAGTGTGCAATGAAACTGCCAGTTTATTGTTTTTTCACCTTTGAGAATCTAGTCCATTTTATTCATTGTGATTTTCTTAATTAATGCAGCTTAGAGGGTCAGAACATGAATGACCTTATTTGGCCTCTTCGTATTTGTATAATAGCCGTCAGTTGTGGGAAACTCAAATTTACTTCCCATCTGATGGCATTGCCCTTTGGGGCTCTAGATACAGCTTTGAGTGGCAGAGGATGGAAGACAGGATTCAGGGGTGCAATGCTTGGTAGGATACATCTATAAGGAACGAATAGATTTTAATTTATACTCAAACTCCAGCTATCTAATAATTCTCTTTTTTTTCCCTTGCTGGACATCCACAAAGGGAAAGCGTATTTACTCAGGTCATCCTAACTGAAGTGACACATCCTCATGCCCAATAGAGAGTCTTCTGTCTGTTTCTTTAGGGGGTATTTCGGAATGGCTGTCATAAGATTTACTATTCACAATACAGTGTTTGCTGAAGATGCTGATGAAGACCCCATTGTGTTCAACAGTGTTAATATTTCCAATATCTCTAACAACCATGCCAAATCAGACAGAAACTCAAGGAGCTGAAGGGCACTGCTGAGTCAAGTACATCCCATGGTTGGCAGTCCTGATGAGGGAAACCGTGATCATCCAACTCTCATCTCCTGGCTTTTTCACTGGCTCAGTATCATTGACAGACACTATGGTTTACAAATCCCCTTTAAAAATAGAGAGAGAGAGAAAGAAAATGCATTTCAAACCAATCCCATAATAACATTTTCCAGGCTTGTCCTTCTAATTGTCCTGTTACACTTGCAGGGTTAAAAGAAAAGAAAAAATATTTACTACATAAACAGACACATCATAGGGTTTGCATTCAGATGATGATTTTGGGTAGGGCTCAGGAAATAGACCTCAACTACCAGGCTGTGAATCCATTTTTGTTTTCTTGCCTGTTTCCTGCAGGAGGGCACAGGGAGCGGGATAGCAAACTGCAGTGTGCAGACCTTGGACTCAAGCATGGCACTCCCAGGTTACACTGCCCGCTGTTTTTATCTGGACTTGTCTCATTGCCCTGAAAGGGTTATAGTCCTCTGCAGTCACTGAACCCAGAGACTTGGCTTGGCTGCAGATCAAGTGCGTGAAGAACGTGTGACCTTCTCAACACAGAAAACCTTTGTTGTGAAAAGAACTCAAGTAGCAGCACAGAAATTTGTAATGGGAATAACTGGTGCCTCTCTCATTCTTCTGTGAAGGAATATATAGAGTTCAGCCAGTGCTTCTCACAGGCAGTTGTTGCTTTGTAAGCCTAAATTTTCCAGGGCTCTTCCTGAGTCTGTGGGTTAAGCAGTTATCACCACATAAAGAAAGGACGCTCAACTCTTCCCCACACATAGAACCAAGGGAGGAATTAATTGCTTCTTCTTATCTGCTTCTAAAGGCAGGCTCTCCCCTCAGTGAAAGAGGGTAAGGGCATAAACCTTACTGCTTGGATCATCCTCTCTTACCCCTCCAATGTGACTGCAAACATCTGGGTGCCATTTTCTTCCTCTCTAATGAGACAAGTTCTGCAAAGGAGAAGAACTTTGGTGCTATAAAAAGATTGACCTGGAAAAGGCCTGTCTGAAAATCTTCTGTGTGAAATTCTAAAACCTGGTTACAAACCATAATGAAAAGTGTTTTGCAACTTTCTTGTCAGACAAGCAATGGTTATTATCACCATTTGATGTCTTGCATGAACTGGGACAAAGACTATGTGAGTTGCTCAAAGTGACAGAGATGAGAACAGCATCCAGCTCCCAGTGCCACAAATACATAAAACATGGCAGATCCCCAATCCAACTAATTTCATGAACAAAGCAAATTAATGTAAAGATGAGGAGTACAAAAATCTGTTTTAATCTGCGTGGTGACATTATTTTCAGCAGGAATTGTATGAAAGATGCTTCAGAGAAGCCACAGCTGATACAATGGGTGATGTGTCTTGTGCAGAGCCCTTGTGTGAGAGGGGACACTGAGACACTGGGCTTCTATTTCTGTGTCCTGTGTTGATCTGGTGAAAGCCAGTGCTTAGCTGTGCAAGGGTAGACTAGCCTAGCTATTGCTTGAAATTGCTGGAAATATTAAAAACAAGTCTGTTTCGAGGCTACTGACAAACTTGCTCAGGCTGGCACTGTCCTTTTTCCTGCATATAGGAAAAGAAAGCGAGACACGGTTGGTTCATCCATTATTGAATTTTCTTGCAGCAGAAGTGAACAGTTTTACTATGTAGCAGTCATCATGTTTTACTTTGCCTAAAAGGAAATGGGTGAAGTTTCTTCAGATACTAGGCAAGTTGCATTAAGATGGATTAAAATGACAGCTTGTTCTACAAATCTTTAAAGATTAAGAGCATTTATTTCTAAACACTAAATCCCAACAAAAGGACAGGAGGAGTTTGGTTTTGGCTTGGATGAATATCACAGCTGATAGTAGAGACATCAAGTAAGATTATAGTGAAACAAGGCTAGGAAAATGCATAAGAGCATAATTCAATTTATTTCTTAGTTAATTTATTTTTACTTTCTTTTGTTCAACAGGTTATTGCATTGCTATATATTAACAGTAGAGTAAAAGCTAAGTTATACTTTTATTTTTATTTCAAAAATACTTTATATGTTGTTTTGAGTTTATTAAAAAGTATATTATAGGTGGAACTTTCTAAATACTGCAGATACCTGATATGTATTTTATT
This sequence comes from Agelaius tricolor, assembly GCF_023055355.1. Classification (NCBI taxonomy): domain Eukaryota; kingdom Metazoa; phylum Chordata; class Aves; order Passeriformes; family Icteridae; genus Agelaius; species Agelaius tricolor. Next base: position 55,478,368 of record NW_027269261.1, read on the forward strand.
GTTATCAAGTATTTATAGTTCCAGAAAATCTGGTATATTAAGAAATTACTCAGCAGGCAGGAGAGAAAGGGCAATGAAACCTAATTGTGGAAACTTCTGCCTATGCATAGAGAGTCATTGTGCCTGTAGCAGAAGTCCTCTTCTGTGGCAATGTTGTAGGGCTTGGAGATTGCAATGTTCTAGATACACAACACTTACCCACTGTGTCTCATTTGCCAGCAAGCACTCTGATGTGATAGTGAAAGAATTCCAGTATCTCCAGCTGATGAGATTTCAGGTATGTTGCTGCACCAGCTTATTCAATTCCTTAAGATTTTAATGTTAACTCTACAGCTTCTGTGTGCCCCTGCCTGGTGGGATGTGGCAGCATCCACAAAGCATGGAAATAGATATTCAGTATTTAGCAGCTACTGTAAGTATCACCTGTTGGCAGGGAAGGCATTATATTTGCAAACCATATGTATCTCACAACCTGCCCCGTCACCTTCCTGGGGCTCTTGCAGTTGTCCTGCTATGCTTTCCTTGGGGAAGAGGTGGCAGGAGGTAAATAACTTGGCAATGATTGATTTGCCAGAGGGGTTTTTCCAGGTGTTGAGGAATTGTTGCTCACACCCTTTGAGTATCAACACTGATATGCTTTAACAAGATTCTTGCACTTTGGCAGTTTGCTTCTGAGATTAAGAGCTTTTCCAAATGATCAAGATTATGCTTAGACTGTGAGAGAGATGCATTCATGGCACCTTAATGTCTTGGGTTTTTTGACTGTCCCAATTGTCCACCACTGTTTTGCCACTCATACTATGGTAGTTATTACTACACACACAGTTGAGTTGTAAGTACTCTGAAATAGGCCATTGCAGGAAATTTTACATTCTCACTCTACACAGTCAGACATTCCTCTCTCAGATGGCTCCAGAGGGATACAGTCCTTCCTCCACTTGTGTTTGTGCCTGTCCTGTGCAGTTGCTCTTATGCAGCTCTACCACTCCTACTGTACACGGATCAGTCTTCTTTGCAGAAATAATCCTGCATCATCAAATTATCTTTGCTAAATTATCTATGCTTTTATATTTCTTATGGACACTGAAATCACTGAAAACCCCTGAGACTTATAAAGGCAAAATAGGGATGGTGCAACCTAGTCTTGTTCTGTGAATCACAACAGATATGTCTTCCAAATACAGATGGAACCTCTCTGCTGCACAGAAATACTTTTCTGGCCTTCAAACACAAAGCAGTTGTGGGGCTGGATGTTCTTCCCTGTCTTCCTGTACATCAGCATGTTGACTTTTCATCGGTGACATGAATTTTCCGTGTGACTTCTGTTTAGTCACTAAAACCTGCCTGCATATAACTGTATCAACGTTATCTACTCTCAGAATCATTATTATGCTTTAAAATGCTTGCAACTGTGAAAACCCATAGACAGATGTTTCCTAGTGAACAGTGTGTGCCACTTGCATGTGAACAGCAGAAATACAAACTTTTCAAAACAATACACATTTTGTGGTTGGGTTTCTCCATACCAGTTCGTGTCCCCACCAAAAGCAGTTTCCTGGCAGAACATGAGGGTACAGCAGCTGTTTGAGCAAGAAAACAAGCCACCCTGTTGCTGGGGTGGTTTTGTATGTCCTCAACAGATTTTTTTTGAACTACATAAATTCACACTGCAAATTCACAAGCAACATGCAGAAAAGAATCCTTCATATGCACTAGGTATGGGATACCAGTCATTATTTCTGTATGCAGGCTTCTTGTATGGAAAGCTGAGTGAAAAGTTACCATTTGTGAGTCAGGTGCATTTATCAGAGGTAAAGGTGCTTTTCTGAGTCCATGCTTCCTTAGCAGGGTAAGCCTGACTGTGGAGGACTGTGTGTATTCTGATCTCATTAAATGAACTAGAAATATTCATTATCTCAGCTTATTCTCTCTGTAAAAGCAAAACAACCAGAAGTGGCAATTTCTGTCAAAGAGGTATATTTTTTAAGAGGCAGTTTTTGTTTGTGTGCCAGTAGGAACATAAATATATCATTATTATTACATAAAAGAATTTTAAAATTCATTTCACCCACCATTAATTATGTTCCTTGGCCATGTGTTTGTCTTAGTGTTTGTATTTATCTCACAAGATTAACAAAGTCAGTGTATTACATGGGACACTTCACTGACCACCAGCATTTTCCCATTATTAATTAATTATCTTTTCTTATGGTAAACAGGAGAAGACATGCACTATGTTGGTACTATGATGTTCTCAGATGCTGGCTGAAGGCATTCTCTCACGTATACCAGAAGAAGAAGTTTACATATTTCTTTGGTTTTGCTTAGAATAGAGAGGCTTTGGAATTTATTTTTTTCATAAGAAGTGAAAGACATGTATTTGTTTGTGTTCTGTATTCTACAAGGCACATCATAAGGAAAATAGATTAAAAAATAATCATTATGCTTCCAAGTATATTTAATATGTGTGCACTTGGATGCATATTATTCACTTTTATATTCTGTTTTATTACTTGATTTCCAGAACAAAGAGACTCATGAAAATCCATGCCAAAGAAATAGCGTGTGAGAGTGTGCATCTGCATAGAGAATTTATATACTAACTGCATTACATAGTAACATGGACCATCTAGCCAGCAATGCTCTGCTGCTTCATTACACTGTGCACAGAAAAATTGAGCTTTGTGCTAGAGATCTTGTTGTATTGACTGCCATCTGAATCCTATGCCTCTTTCATTGTTCTGCTCATTTCAATTTAAAATGCAGTTCCGATTTTGATCTCAGAGTACTATAAATCCAAAATAAGTCTAACAGCTTCAAATAAGTTTATTTCTGCTTTACATAGTTATAACTAAGATAAAAATCTGGCCCATAGGCACATTCATTTTATAGCAAGTTAAAACATGTGCCCTTACATTTGGCAAATCCTCAAGATTAACAGAGATACATGTGTTGCTAGAATAGCAGCTATGGAGCTGCTTTTCTTTTTTTTTGCATCCAGTTCTATTTTTGGTTCTTTCCCCTTTGACATACATTCCTGGTAACAATTAAAAGCAGCTCTTCTTACTACAAAATTAAAGCTGATAGCTGAACATTTTATGTATCATATACATTTTCTGTATTGCATATCAAATACATTAGATGCTGATTGTGATATGTGGAATAGAAATGGGAGGTCAGATTGTTCTTTTACTTACAGTGGTGTAAACCAGCAGAGTGAAAGATGGATAGAAAAATTATTGATGTTTGGTGCTTGGCTGTCAAAAGAAGCAAGTAATGCAGAAATAGGGATTGCTTGTGCTTTTGTGGGCTCTGAGTGATCCCTTTCCCTGCCTGTGGAAAGTCTTGTAATGAAGAGCAATGCACAAGGTCATTCACATCTTTCCCTTCTTGAAGGAGCCAGAGCTGGCTCTGCAGGACATTACACTGGTGTGTGTAATGCTACTTACTGTAGCAGGCTGCTCCCATTGCCACACTGGAGTTACAGGTCCTGTCTCCCCTTAGACACAGCTCTTGTCCTTGCAGGTTGAGATGGACTTGGTGTCTGCTCTGTCTGTGGACAGGCTCCACACCAGAGGTGTAAAGGAGAAGTGGATGACCTTGTCCATCACAAATTCCCACAGCCTTAATTCCCATGAGCTCTTGCTGACATAAACTACTGAATGTCCCTGCATCTAACTGATTTCCTCCAGAAAAGTATTCCAATATTTTTGGAGTGAGTCTTAGGGCCTAAGCGTTGTTCTCTGTTGAGAGGATATGACCTGGGCTGACCCATGATATTTCCCAGGATGGTTTTAGGCTTACTCCCCAGATTTCAATTCCAGGTGCTGCAACAGAATGTTCTTAGTGGAAAGTCCCTGGGATGCTAACTCATTTCCTCTTTTTTACCGCTGGGATCCAAATTTTCTGACTTCCAGTATGCACAGCCAGAAATATTTATTTTATTTAGCATTCCTTATGTCAGCATTCCTTATGTCAGCATTCCTGGAAAAATTCTAGGAATTTATTGTATCAGTAGGTGGGGTGGGCAGATGGTGGCACAGGTCAGGGCTTTTAGCTCTTTTCTTTACCTGTGCACTTTGCCTACACTTGGAATTATGATAATAGGGACAAATAGCCATGAGTAGTGATGAAGGGGATCAGCTTCTAAGAAGAGCTCCATTATGGTGAAAGGGTGTTAAAGTCACAGCCTATGGTCACCTACAGGGACTCCATGTGGCCTATTACCCCAGAGATCACTGCAAGTTGGGTAAAATATCAAACCCCTGCTCAGGAAAGGTTTCTCTTTGAATGTAGTATGAAGGCTTTAAGTTTAAGACAGTATATGTAAGTATATGCTTCTTTCCTGGAGCAAGACTTTGCTAAATTTATTCCTAAGTTTATTATGATTGCTAAACCACAGCATTGCTGTCCAGTCTTCAGAAAGAATAGGCAACCAGTTTTCCCTGAGACATGCACCCAGAGTCACTGTGTTTCCAAGAAGACATTTGGAAATGGACAAAAATATGGGGAAGGTGTTCTGTTTCCAGGACAGTTGCTGTGATAAATGCTGACAGTGTGGTCACCAAAGGATAAAGAAGATTTGCTGTCATCTCGTGATGTTTTGCCAAACATGTACTTCAACGTAAAAACATAGGTACAATATAGCAAAGAATATAAGAATAATTTATTTATTTGTTTATTTATTTACATGGCTTTTTTCTGAGTGTTGCAGGAGCTGTGATCATAATTCCTGTAATAGTCCAGCTCGTAAATACTCAGAACGGCATGTAGCCAACACTGTCTGGTGCAGCTGAATCTTGTGTTTGCCTTATGGTAGCTGGATTCATGAGGCATTCTTTTTTGAAGAGACTCTAGCTAAGTCATATCTCTTAGTACAGACTCTGTTTGAGTGAATCCTGTGATGCCCCATATCACACAGTCAGGTGATGGCTGCTTTGCATCACTGGAGATGTTGTAAAGCCATGATGTCCAGTGCAGCCTTAAGACAGTGAGGTGCTCAGTCTGGAGCTCATAGGAGGCTATCTGCTGTAGGAAAGAAAACCACTTCAGCTGAATTACTTAAAATGAAATATTTCAAGTCAACAACACAAAACACTATTTTCCTCAGAAAATTACATTTGAATATAATGCTCCTCTGGAAAAAAATATCTTTATGGGAACTGCATTTTCTGTGGGAAAGGCATTGCAGTGAGAGATCCTTGATCAGCTCCAATAATTTAAGCACTGTAGCTTTTATGGGGTGTTGTTATTGACTCTGGCAAATAAGAAAATGTCCTTTACTCCCTTTTTTTTTTTTTTACCTGCAGTGCCCTTTCTCTACTTCCATTGCAATGGCCCCAAACCCCTGACTAGACAAACAGATCATCTGACCTCACCCATCTAGTTATTTTTCAGCTAATTACTTTGTGCTCCCAGCCCCCAAGCACATTTCATGTAAACGTATTTCAGGAAATACGTTTCATTGTGGGTAATTCCCTTGCCACCCTCAAGTTCAGGCAGGTGTTTCATTTGTTTTTGTACAGGTTCTTATTCTCTATCATTAGACTTTGCAAGTCATTATTCTTGTTTTAACTACTTTGATCTGTTCACTAACTTCAAACTAGTTTAAGTAAAAGTTGACTCCTGTATGTTTTCAGTGATTGATTTCCATATTATAATAATGTTCCTAAACACCATTTAGCTTCATGCAGCTTTTTATCTGTGCTCGAATAAATGAGTGTTCTGCCACAAATAGGACCCGCAGACCTTTCTTTCCCACAAGAAGAAATGCAGATGATTACATGGCATCAGCTCTTGGGTAAAACTCCTGCCTGCATCTCACTAGGGATGCATGAACTCTGTGGTGAACTGCAGGAGAGCTCCTGTGGCTCTGCAGGATGTTCAGCTGCAGCAGGTCATGCTGCAAGGGTCCAGATGTTTTAGAAGAACATCTATGATGTCCAGAGTGACAGCCCTACTCCCAATGGCAACCTTCAGCTTCCACAAGGGAGAGAAATGAGCTCAAGTGAAAACAATTTATGTCCTGAAATCTTTCTAACCTTCAACTTCTACCTTTCATCTCTCATCTCCAGCTGTGACTAAGCTTGGCTTATCTTTAGAATACGTGATGTTACTTGATGATTATATTAATGCATGTAATTACCTCTCAGTATTCACCAAAAGATGAAGCAGATCATGTTCCTGTTTTCTTATAAGTAGTTCTAAAAGTGACACAATCCTAGAGAATAGGCAGGGACTTTTACTTTCCATATTTTATGAAGACGAGAAGGTAAATATACCACCTAAAAAGTGGATTATCAGATATCAAATCAAAGGACAAAATAGGCTACTGTAGTTTGTTGAGGTAGCCAGTGAAATCGAGTCTTCTCTTTCAACAAGCTGAAAGTCAGATGTGTCAAAACATTTCTGAATTAATTGGAGTTTTGTGTTTGATTTACCCAAAGCCCCTTTAAAAACAGAAATAAAATAGCATTCATTTCTCTCTTCTGAAGGGAAAGCTAAAATATTGCCAAATTTTATTGTATTTAGTGAGGGAGATGAAGAAAGGATAAAAAAATCTATAATTTCTTTCATATCTAGACCTGGCCTGGTCAGGTATACATGAGCCTGTATCGATGACATTGTGCTTCTTCTTCCTGGAACGAGCAAGGTGGGGCTCTTCCTGTTTGTAAAAGAGAAGCACAAGAGAATGCTTAGGATGGGAATTCTCCATCAAAGCTCATACTAGTAGCATCCTCATGGACCTCTAGTGGGAAACCCTTTCAGACCTTTGTAGAAATCCTGTTGGCTTCAGCTGGGTGAGCACCAGACACTGGAGGTTTCCAAGACTCGGCTGCCAAATACAGTTAGTAGAAAGCTATAATTTAGAATTTCCTCTTTAGGGTTTCCTGGTAAAGAATCTAAATGCAGAATGTGGCTTAGGGAACCCACATTCTCCCCAGGGAGATAAAACAAACACACCCAACAGTCAAAAAAATAATCTGTTCTCATGGTATTTCTAGCTTGTTTTCCAACCAGCTGGGATTCCACACTGTGAAACTTGGATCCGTATGGAAATGATGGCATACTGCTCTGACCCTCATTTTACTTTCAAACTTTAGAGCTCTGTCCACCTCAGGGAACAGCGCAAAATGGAACCAGGATGGACCTGGAGGAATAAACAAATTCGTGCGACACATTTGCCTTCACTGTTAGGCATTCTTGCTGCTAAACTCAGTCAGCAAGTCATTCATGGTTTTCATGGGAACTTTTGCCTCTCAGTGAAAAGATAAATGAATGCAAATATTTCTTCTTTCCCAGAAAGAGAATTTATGTGGGCATGATTTGGCTTGACAGTAAAAACAGTGTTGACCTAGCTGTACCACCAGGGCCTAATGGGCTAAAATTTCAATTCATTAAGCCACCATGTCAGCTTGACTTTCCTTTCCAGCTGTTGTGAAGACAGAACTATTCATCTAGTTTCTTATGCCAGCCTGGTCAATGTGCCTTTTGAATGAACATAGCAGACTCTAAAGCAGATCAGTACATATTTTGTTATTGCTACCTTCAGGTTAGTTCAAAATGGGACTTTGATGCCTTCTGCTCCTTTGTCTTGATTCTATATAGTTTGTTGGGGTAGGATCTGACTTTCTTTTATAGGATGCAGGTCTGTCTTTGACAGCACAATAACTGCCTTCTCAAAGCACAACATAATGTATTGTCAACAGTGTCTGTAAGCACAGGAATAGTAGCAGCAATACATTTCTGTAGCTGTGATAGTTGCAGACATGAGAGGGTACTTTTTTGAATGCATTGAAAGGGATTTGGGAGTAGATCTACCTACATTGCACGAGTTAATCTTTTCCTGCAATACTTATTCCTGTTTGCTAGTAACCATAGAAAAATGTCTATATGAATTCATCTCTATCTATGATGTTAGTTTACTCGCTTCCCTAGGTTTCTGAAACTAATTAAGACTTGAATAATTATTAAATAAGAAGACCCTTTACTTTCTCCTCAACTTGCCAATCTGGCAACAGAATGGAAACAGACTTGGCTCAGTGTAATCTGTAATATTACTTTCATTATCTCTTTTTTCCCTTGAAATCTAGTTCCCCAGGGCTCACAAATCTGGAGCAAATTGTGTGGTGATATTTTTCAATTACTTGTTGATGGAAACAGATGCAAAATGATCCATGTAACTGAGTAAATTTTAAAGTCTTCGATAACATCCAAAGCTCTGCTTTGTCTTCACAGCATTAGCTTGTTCTTGTAAACAGGCAGTGCTTAAGAGAACATGAAGATTTTTTTAAAGTGTATTTTATTTGCATTATAGAGTAGTGTTGTAAGGCCATAGCATTAAAGAGTTGCCTCAATTTACTCCACATGTTGCTGAAAAAAAAACCAAAGAAAAAACTACCAAAAACCTACTGATTTTTTTTTGCCAGATGGTTGAAAATAAAATACAGACTAAGAGAACTAAGTACTTTTGAAAATGTATTGCTATGTTATAAAATTCTTATCAAGGTGTAAAGTTATTTGGTACAATACAGGAAAATTTGTGCCCCTGTTGGGGGAAGTTTCTATAAATGAGCTCAACTGTAATACCAGCCACTAGAAAATGCCACATGGGAGACAGATGATGGAAATTCAGAAACATTCTGATCAGACAGTGCCCTTGGTTAAAAAGGAAATAAACCATGTCAGTACAGAGACATAAGAAACTGACCCTCACAGCTCCCACTACCAGCTAGTCTCTCTGATTTACATGAACCGTGTGGCATCTATCACTGTTCAAATATTATTTTGGTAAAAACAGAACAGAACTGAACAGCTTACACTGAAGTTTAAAACAAGACAGTTGTATAGGATGATAGATATCTAGAACACTGTTTAGCCCATCTTTTATTGATTCTTTTTAACAGTATGAAACCTGTAGAACATCCTGTCAGGCACTTCGGGGACTCACACTACGACTAGTTTCCAGTGTCCAGTCTTTACTTGAGGCTCTCCCCAGTGCCTTGCACTGAATGAATCTGTTTCCCCTTCTGTGTCCCCCCACCACCCCTCTCACCTAAGGTGCTGCTGAGCTGCTGTGCAGTCTGAGTACTTGAGCCTGGGCTGTCCCAGTGTGCACAGCTCAACAAGGCTTCAGCTAGGGCTGAGGGGAATTTCAGTGTCCTCACTTAAACCATTTCACCTATAGTCATCAGCAGATGGTGGCCACTCTCATGAAATAAATATGATTTGTCTTCTTTGGTCTCTTGTAGTCATGGTTGTGTTTGGATGAGGCCATAGACAGAGCTTTTTTTTGCTGACTGAATGGGTGCGGAAGTCCACTGCAGTGCAAGGTTCACCAAGTTGCCTAATAAACAAAGTTAGATCATGCTTCAGAAATGAGCTTAGGTATCTTCTCTACTTTGAGCACCTGAGTAGTGCTCAGATGCTCAAAATGAACCTTGATGCTCAAGCCAGGCATAATCTCAGTGTGCTCATGAATCAGTAGCATGACTGTTGCTGCAGTCAGAAAATATGAGCTCTGGGCCTTTCTCTGCTATTGATTTTTGAATTATTGTGCATAAATCAGTCAATGTTTATCACTTTCTGTATTCTCTGAGACTCACTTAGTCATTCGGGAACTTCCTTGAACTCCTTGGACAAAAGTCTATGCAAGGACAAACAAATCAAAATGCAGTATCATGATGTAATGCAGTGAAAAGAACATGCTCCTTCTGCCATGCAGATATTTGTGAACTTCCTTGAACTCCTCAGATGAAAGTTTATGCAAGGACAAATCAAAATGTATTATCATGACGTAATTCAGTGAAAGGAACATATTCCTTCTGCTTATCTTTGCCTCATAATGTCATCATTGTATTTTTCCTCTCCTTTAGAAATCAGACCTTTGCTAATGCCAGTGAGACCTCAAAGTGCCTTTTGCAGTAATGTTTTTGAAATATCTTCAAGTAATAAAAATAAAGTTGATGCTCTGCTAAAAGGACTGGCTTCATCAGATGATCCTCATATTTGTAATATTATGATAAAACAAATGAATAAGAGTCCTCTTTTCACTTTACTAAAATACTTGTGACATTGAATACCAATGAATCTTCTTTCTTCTCTGCTAATATGCATGTGATAGCTGTCCATTTCAACTTCTTGTGTAAGAATTTTCCCACACTTTCCACAAGCACAAGGAATTCCTTGTGTTTATTTGGTAGCATAGATTTTTGATCTATGTTTACATTGCTGAAACATTTTGAGGGAAAAAAAGCATAAAAGCCATTATATTTCTATTTAAACTTGGACTACATTCTCTCTTACATCAACGGGCAAAGATAATTATATTTCACAGGATTGCTGAGCCCAGGATGAGAAAATTACCTTTGAGAAAAAATGAATATAGGCAAATGGCCAAAGGGGATGAAAAACACTTAATTTCTATAATCTGCTTGGTCAAAAAGCAAATTCTCCTTTTGATTTCTCTGATCTCCTTTCTTTCTCTATAGAAATTTTTTTTCACACATTCTCAGAATTATGGGATGTAATCCAAATGGCTGTCTTGCTCACTCCTCATATGCATGATACTTATACATGAGTGGTGTCTTTCTGGGGAATTTTACAATATCTCTTTCCTTGGCATCTGGATGACAATGAGTGGCTATTGGGAGACACAAAAGTTTAAGTTGCCAAACAGTAGGCATTGCAAGCTGACTGTCCAGTTGCCTTGCTAGGTATTAGTAGTTTACTCTGCAGTATTTCTGGTTTTACTGACATGCTTTGCTTTTTTACTATTTAATATGTTGGGCCTGGAAGCTCTTTTCCCTAGAGTTTCTCCATTCCTCTATCCTGGTGTCCCTGGCAGCCAAAACACCCTCCTGCCATGATTGCTCACCCCTTGAGCCTTCACCTCCTTCTCCAAAACACTTGAATGTTGTAAGGTCAGTACCAGCTCCAGTGTACTGCTAAACTAAACTGAATAATCCTGCCTTCTTTGCACACCTCCACGCTCAGGAAAACCTGACTTCTCCACTGCAATGCCAGGCAGCACCTTGGGGCTATTCTTGGTCTGGTTAGAAGACAAAATCCTTAAGGCACAGGTGAACCTTAGGCTATCACCTGTATAGCCCGAATGTGTCACTGGTACACAACTCTATGGAATAAACACAAAATCAGCCCACAAAAATCAGGAACTGTTATGGCGTTAAAATCTTTCAAGGTGTGAGTTTCAAAAGTAAAGTGCTTAAGGAATTGTGAGTCATATTGAAAGAAAAGGAATAGGTCAAGTTTAACAGATTATTGGAGAAAATATTTTAAAAATATTGGATAAAATATTTTAAAAATTAATATAAATTCATTCAACTTCTCAGAGCTGAGTATAGATTGAATATATATTGCCTGCTCTGATTGATTCATTGAAACACTTTGCTTCCTCAAATTCTTTCATTTTCCTCCTCAGAAGTGTGTAAATAATCAGACAGATAAAAACAGATCAATCCTTTATAGTCCTTTGAATAAGTTGAACATACTAGGACTGCACAAGAACTGTCTGGATAGAGATGCTGTCACTTGTAAAAGTCTTAAAAAAGATCTGCCACATCACTGCTGGAGCCACCAAGAAGAATGAGGTAATTATTGCAACCTCTTGTTTTAAGCAAATTCTGTAGCACATTTAAAACCATAAAAGCAATACATCACATGAAAAGTGAACCCAAAATCTCAATAGATTTGGAAGCCCTTAATATCAGCTTTTGGCCAGTTTTCAGTAGACTGAGGAGTTAAATGGGGAACCAACAGTAGCTAAAGATTCTCAAAATATTCAGAGGCTCCATTTAGTTAAATTTATAACTTGGTTATTTGGCCATAACTACCTATTGAAGTACAAAGTGCTGAATCTAATTTTGTTTATATTGAAATCAGTGAGAGACCATTCACTATTTTTCCATATGAAACATTCTTTTGTTTCAACAGAGGTCACTATGAAATATCCTTACTTAAACATTTGAAAAAAGTGATGCACACATTGCCACAAATTGTGACAGCAAATGTCACAATTACTACTTACAATTTCAACTGAGTTTCATCAGATTTTGCCAAATAACAAGACCAACATAGGAAGTCTGAGATTAGCACGAAACATGGCTTAGATTGTTAAAAAATATTCAAATAAGACCACTGATCTTTAGAAACAGTGGTTGCTTAGGATTTTAATGAGGGTCTGTGTACCCCAGAGAGTTTGCACAGAAGTTGCCATAAAACACATATGTGATATCTCAAAGCTGCCTGTATAAGCACAAGAACACTGGATGTTGTAATGGACTATGAGAAAATCTAGTGGTATATATATCCAGGGCGAAATTCATCTGAGTTTCAGCAGATTTCACTTTATTTCTGCTGGATTGAACAGTTAAAGATGTCAACAAGATGACATTCAAAAGTTCCAAATATCTTCAAGACTTCATAACTGCACATGTAAGCAAATCTTCTGAAACATAATTTTAAAAGTTAAAAAAAAAGAGTAAAGAAAGATGGTAGAAAAAAAAAAGAAAGAAAATGCTATTGCTCACTGCCATAAAAAGAAAGGATAAATCAAATGTAAAATCCCACTAACTCCATGAACACATTCCTGTACTTTTGGTTTTTTTAAAAGAGAGATTTGTGAAAAATAGCCCCAAACTACTGTCATTAGAGACTTTTGCTTACTCAGCAGAGGAAGACAGTATTAGTTAAACAGGGAGATTTTTGGTTGGTTTGGGTTTTTTGTCTCTTGTTTGTTTGTTGATGTTGTTCACCTGCTCTTTTTGTTCTTGCAGCTACAGTTTTTGTTGTAAATGGCATTTTGTTGTAAATGGCATTTCTATACAAAATATTTTGTATAGAAAACTAAATACTAAGAGTAAAATGTCCGTTGGAGACTTATAAATTTTGTAAATATTCTCAAATGCAGTGTTAAGAATTGTTCACACAAGTTGTGCCAGCTGCTTAATGGTTAAATGGTTACCTTCACCCTGAAGCAGCAGTGAAGACAACACATAGAGGAGGAACTTACAGTTAGGAGCAGCATAATACATCATTTAAAGAAATACTGGAAAATTTGCCTGCTGATGGAGAAACTGCTGATGAAGGTTTCAGGATGCTTAGCACTTAGCACCCAACACTACACTGTGCATACAGAAATAATGGACTTAGGGGTAAACCATCAGTCATCAGTACTTTCTGCTGGGCCTTCTTTTCATTAAAAGCCATGGACCTACATTTTCAGAATGGCTTGTTCACTTGAAGTTAGCTAAATTCATTAATCAACCATGTTTCACTAGACAGATTTTATGTAAGTTAATAAGACATCTCTTATTTACATTAGCCATTTTCATTTCTGCTGGTGGGGTTGCATCTCCTTACATCTCATATTAATGATATTGCTGAGGTTTGAGCTTCTTGACTTACAATGGTAGAGCCAACTAAGAGAAACTCATCTTTGGAATTTTAACAAAAGCAGCTGTTTGATGACTTACCGGGAAGTGGCAATATTTTTTCACATAATATGATATTTTCCCTCAAATGAGTCATCTCAGTTTAACCCACAGAATTAAGGTTTCATTCCATAAAGCACTTTAACACCAGTGCAATTTTAAACATATGAGTAGTGGTAGTGTTTCAAAAATAGCTCCATCTGTCATGCCCCCTAATTTGCAAATTCTGAAAGACCTTGTTGAATCAGCAGCTTCAGTAAAATTGGCAGATTTGTGTCTGGATCACAATCAGTTTTCTTGTTTTCCTTTTTTTTTTTTTTTTAATAGCATAGGTCTTCAAAACAAGAAAACCAGTGGGAAAAACCCATGATTTAACTGACAGTAAACAGAAAGCATAGTCATAAAGAGTCAAATATACAGTACTGTGAAACTCTGTCTTTCAGTAGATGATTACACACAGAGGAAGAAAAAGACTCAAGCCTCACCAGGCAAGTAGCCCATTTCTAAACCTATTTTGTTCAAAAACATTCAGCAGCCTTAACTACAGATTGAGATACCAAACATAATAGTGCAATAAAACCAGAGCAATTGGTCACAATAAAGCTAGAATTTTGTCAAAAGGTGGTAAAATATTGCTATATAAAGGAATTTTTCAGTGCAGTAACACTGAATGAAAAGGGAGTCACGAAGCCTTTGGGACATGTATTTTATTTTTCCATTGAAATTGGTTCCTTTCAGAACACAGACAAAGGACACACAGGGCTGCCTAGCTCTTCCCCACTTTTTCAAGGAGAAAGGTTTCTGTTGATTGCTTTCATGTGCAGTATACATATTTGCCTTTTTGAGAAGAGGTTCATGTTTTGATGCAAACGGTGCAGAGGAAATTGCCAGGGATCCAAAGGAGGCAGGCTTCATATAAACCTGCTCTAGGCAGTGAGTTCAGAATCCATTCATGTTAGTGTCAATTAGGCCTTTATAGGGCAAATCCTGACCACAAAAAGGGTCAGTGAGTGAAGAGCTGCTCCTGTGCTTTCACAGCTGGAATCTACCCCAGAAAGCTGATGGGAATCCTGCATGGAAATGTGCCCTTTCCACTTCTGGTGTTTAATTCTTGTAGTATCTTTTTTGGTTGTGGTTTAAATTGCATCTGATTTGGTCCCATGGAACTGGAAGGTCTTTACCTTTGAGATTTCTGCCCACTTTTTCTGTTTTCAACCATGGAGGGCAAAACAAACAATACAAGAGCTTACGGGAACACTGTTTTCTCTTTCTTCTTGCACAAATTTTTATCAAAATCTCTTTAGTCCTCCCTTGAAACCATCAGAAAATGTCCCAAATCAAATTGTAAATTAAAAGACAAGTATTTCAAGAACACTGGAAGATCTTAAGTGAATAAATCTTGCTAGTGTTAGACAGTAACTTCCCAGTGGAGGAGGATTTCATTCCACTCCCTTACCAACAGAGCACATTTGCATTCTGGTGATCACTCCTCTTGACTTCAGAAAGGGAGTGAAGCCATGAAGAAAGGCTGATCATAAGTGAGTTCTGTCTTCCTGTCTTGTACTTCTTTTGAATACTGATGTTCAGATGCTCACATGGGATTTGGTATTAAAACAAGCATCTCCCAGTGACTGGGCCAATTCCCTTCTGCTTTCTTGTAAAGGTACATCATTTGGGGAAGACAAAAGCAGAGGTCCTTACAAATAATTGTCTGCACACATCAGAACTGCTGTGCTTTGGCCAGGCTGTGTAGTGAAAACAGCTTTGACATGAGCCTGCACCAAAGGCCACTGCTGCTAATGTGCTCAGCACACCACACCTTTCTGTGCTTTGCTCAGTTAGAGTTTTTGGTCTCTATGTCTTCCCATGACCATAAAAAATAGATAGTTTCATAAACTAAACCAAAATCAAAATTAAAAAACAGTAGGTTCCAAACAAGTATGTTCTAAATACATCTCCATCTGTGTGGTAAGAATGTTTAATTGAGAGCCAAATGAGGATTTTGAGCTCCCACCATATCCTTGAATTGCTGTTTCTCTTTAAAGGAGCATGTGAGAGGTGCCAGCCTTCCAACAAAACATTAAATATTTAAAAGCAAGAACTTCACTCATCTGGTGGTTGGGTTTGAAGAACAAACATCAGCCCATTGTCTGGTTTCTGCCGTCATCTTGTACACACAGAAAGCCAAAGACTCCAAATAATTTTGTGGCCTCAGGCATCAACAACAGTGTATATTTGATGTATTGGCCTAATTTTTGTCCACTGAATATGCTGTTTTGGAGCTGTTTACATGACCTTTTTTTCCTTTTTTTTTTTTGTTTTGTTTTGTTTTGTTCTGTTTTGGTTTGATTTGGTTTTTTTCCTACGTTCAAGTCTTTATATGCCCTGGGATATATTTTTTTACCTTTCTCAAATTTTCCTTCTTCATGTTTAGGATGCTGTTACTGAGGTAGAGGTGACCAAAGTGCTCTTTTACTAAAAGCATGATTCTTGCAGAAACTTGCTATTCCAGTTTAATAAACTTCTTGCCTGTTGCTATACTTTCTAATTAAATTATCCAATGTTGAGGAAAAAGTCCTGAAAGTGGGGGGAAAGGAAACATAATTATCCATGCAGTGGAGACAAAGAATACAGTTTCTAAAGCTTTTTGCCAGACTTCTGCTATGAAAATTATTGTCCAGAAGGGAGGCTGTAAACCTGTTTTGAAGATCAGTATGTTTCAAAAAGGACTATTGTACTTCAGATAATTGTTTTAACCTTTCTCATATGATTTATAAGGTCTTCCAACACTTGTGGTACCAACATTTGTTTGTGACTTTTATTGCTCTCAGAGCAGTCATTCATTCAAAGGACAGACCTAGTCTCTGGTCTCTGCAAAGCCATATTTTCAGGGGATTAAATGACCACTTTTTCCTCTCCATTCCTCAGAGCTTCTCTTCCCTGGGGCTTCACTTTGCATCCCAGGCTCAACACAACCAATGAGTCAACTCTTTACAGAAGCAAGAGTAACATACAATCTAAGGAAGTACTATGCATAATGTAGTAATTTACTGAAGGAAAAAGTTTCTGATGAATGTGCAGGAAATATTTCAATGCTGCTCATCAAAGAATGGAATGACAGGTATATAGTTCTCCACATTGATGATAAAAAAGCTGTAATTTCCCAAGCAAATAGTTAAGTGTGATTTATCATTTCATTTGCAGGCTGTGTTTTATGATAGCGGTACTTTGCCAGCACCAACAGCCCTTGCTGTCAGGGCAAGGGCCACAAAGGTGTGAGCTTTCTCCTCAGACTGCACAGACAACACGTGAGGAAAGCTGGCCACATAAAGGGTATAAACCACAAAATCTAAAAAGCTTTGGAAGAACTAGCTCAGCCTGTCTGTTAAGAAATATTGCTAGGGCTGGACTAGGGAGTGAAACCTACACCTGTACACAGCCCCAGGAAGCAAATTGAAATCCTGTGGGGCACAGAGGGGAGCTGAACTGAGATGCCCCACAGCCTGCGGCTCACCCAGGTGGTGGATGAAGCCCCAATGTTTTCACCCAACTGGTTTGATCAGACCTGCTCTGAATATGTCTATTATTTCAGGATCCCCACATGCCACAGAGGAGTGAACAAAGTCAGCACCCAAACCCAGAAGAGCCCTTGGTCCAAAATAGTTGTTGCTCTTGGTCCAAGAGCCTGGACCAAGGGTCTGGGCAGATGTGTGACAAGACAGCTGGGGCAGTAGCTCAAAAATTGTGTTTTATGATATTATTGCTTTTCCTCCTACCCCTGGAGGAGGAGGTACCTAACCCTGCTCTATTTCTTAGACCAGACCCTCAGTCTGAGATCTTCCCTTAGCAAGGGAGTACACGGAATTATTTTTGGAATCTCCTCAGATGCCCCAATGGACAGTCAGAGGTGAGGCTATTAGCAGCTGCAGGATGGTTGTTTGGACTTTGAACACAAAGATATCCTTAAATCCCCTTAATATAAAAACATTTAGGTACATTCTTCTCACAGAATTTAACAGAATTACTCTCATCCCTAATCATAAAGAATTTCAGGATCAGTCTTAGTCTTGTGTGAGCTGGGCTGTGACAGAGCAAGGCTTTGAACGTCGTTCTTTTGAAACTGTGTTGGGCTGTCTTAACCACAAGACCACAGGTATTTTGGAAGACTGCTCATTAATGTTTGCAGCATGTTTGAAGATCTGAAGATTTGAGAATTCTATAGAAGATACTACAGTAATAGTTGGCTTTCTAGCTCTCTAGAGAAACTGGTGCTTAAGTTACTGGGGATTTTCATTCCTGATTAGGTGTATTTCTACAATAACCTGTTGCGATACTGCTGCCAATTCAACTTAAATGTTTTAAATAGATGACAATTAGTAAAAAAAAAAAATCAAACCTTCTTTTCTGATTTAAGGTATTATTTTTAAAGCTAAACAGATATTCAAATGAATTGTTTGAATTCCTATTACTTTTTTGCCTTCCAAAAAAACCCTTCCGTTTGCAATAAAAGCTCAAGCAGCTAGAGTTAATGCACCTTTCTTACATTTCAGAGTTTGCAGATAAATTTAGGCTAATAAGAAAAATGGGCGAATTAAAATACTTGTATATCTAACTTCCTTTGAAAAGGGGGAGTAAGAAGACTGCAAAAGTGAGCAAAAATTTTTCTTGTCAAGGTCACATAGCTTTTTAAAAGAAATGTATCTAGCTCATGGTTCTACTGTTGCATGTGCACATTTAACCAGCCTGGTCTTAAATCTCTTTGGCTGTTGTTTTCTAATGTCTGAAGACTTTAAAAAGGGGAAGACAAGTTAGTGTGATTTAGGCAGAACACAGGCTTCTTGAATCAAGGTCTTGAAATACAAATATACAATATTCCTACATGCTCCATGTAGGAATAACTCTGGTTTTCCTTCCATAAATTTGTCTCTCTTAGACCTTATTTTGAGCAAGTTTCCAGACAAATATGGCCCAGGCTGTGTGGATAGTACCACTGATATATGAGAGGTGGTCTTCTCTGCCTTGGCCCACAGGTATCCCTTTAGCAGGAGGAGGTTTCCACCATCCGTCGTCTGGCTTCAGGGGTGTTGGGGACATCCCATCTGCCCCAGTACCCCTTTTGCTCCTGCACCAGCTGCCTGTTGCATCCTCATTCCTCACACTTCCTCAGCCCAAAGCAGCTGAGGTGGTGCTTGAAGGGAGCTGAATGGTACCTCAGTCCCCTCCTCTGGTCCTGAGCCAGGAACTCAGCTGCGCACATCTGCTTCACCGGCACTGCGCCACATCTCACTCCCTCCACTCTCCAGGCACCAGGCAGGACTGGGTCCCACTCTGCTGCCTGTGCCTGTGATAAATGACTGCTGGACAAACATCCACAGCTGGTGGGGCAGATGCTACTCCTGGTAATTTTGCAAAGTGGTTTCCCTGCTCTAGCTGCAAAAATGTCTCCTTGCTAGTGCTAAGCTCCCAGAAGTTGTTTTCCATTTGGGAATGTAAATCTTCTGCAGCCGATCAAATTCACTGATGAAGTATGTTCAAGACAAATCTTTCCTCTTGTGTGCCTTTTGGGCAGGGAAATGAAGACCAGATAAAATAATTTCTCTCTTTCTCTATACAAAAATGCTCTCATTTGACTTTAAGTTTCACTTTATATGTTGATATTGGTGAATTTTGTAATTTTCCACAAATCGCTTTTGTGCTTTGTTTACCTGAGAGTCAGATAGTTTCACAGCCAGGTAAATGGACCTAAGCTAGACCAAAATAAATTTACAACCTAATTTCTAATAGTTATGAAATACATTTTTAATACATTTCTAATTTGCACAACAAGTTTGTGATCCTCTTCTTAAACATGCTGCCTTAGCACAAGATGCAGTGGAGGAAATTATTTCTATGCAGGGATTTGAGATCTGATTAATAAAACCACCTAGGGAATTAAAAAGGCCAGTGTATGGCAAAACAGGCACTGTATCTGCATTCTCAAAGGAAAAACATATACTTGTTAAAGTTTTTAGGATTTTGTTCTGAGGAAAACTTCAGGAGAAGACCATTCTCCTTACAGCCTACATCAGTTTTGTGCAGAGTCATCAGTGTACAGATACACACACATCTATTTATATGCAGACATATATATATATATATATATATATATATATATACACCTATACCAGGAGACAGTGGCAACTTTCACCCTACTAGGAACTTTGTGTAGGTAGTTTAAAGCTGAATAACAAGGACAATCCAAATACAGAACTCCTATCCTTAGGAAATAAGTAGCACAGGAACTTTATTATGGGGGAAAAATAATAAATCTGATAGATCCATTATAAATACAGTCATATATGTGGGTCTTCCTAACCTAATTTTGGTTACTGATAAACAGGAATAACCTTGTATTCGAAACACCACTGGGCAGACCTATTTCTCTCATCAGGCTACACCAAGATCTCCCACACTCTCATGTATAGAAGAGATACATCATTAAACAGTACTGGTATCAAAGTGAGAAATAGGATGTTGATTCTTATGCAACAACAGTTTCCCATTAGCATGAGTTTTTTTAATTACATGATGATTGAACCAAACCCAGTTCCGAACTTGACTCACTCTGACTCAGTTAAGTTACCTGTTGCAATTTCCAAAAGAACTTGAATACTCACTGACCTTACCGGGAAGTTCTCAGTTCCAGTTATGTAGGGTAAAATTTTCTTGTTGTGCAAAAAGTCCTTCTGTGGCCTCTGTGTGTGATTAAGGTAATGCTTGAAAAGATAAATCCTAACTTTTATTTTTTTATTTTTTTGTAGTGACAGTATTTGAGGCATTATGACTAATAAAAGGTTAGGGACGAGCACCTAACTGCTCATCTATGGATTGTCAATAGAGGCAAATAGTGGATTTTTTACCCATATACTGGTTTTTGTTCTGCACACTTTAAATTTGTCAATTTTCTTAGCTTTCAGCTATGCATATGAAACAAATAAACCTCGAGCCTTTCATGAATAATGTAATTAAAATGTAATGTAATGTAAAACTTGCTTAGTGCTTTGCGGAACATAAACATCCCTTCCACTCAAAAACACAAACTGCAATATGCTGACCCTAAAAAAATTGATCCAGTAAGAAAATTACCTTTTTGTGGCCCTAAACAAAACCCACAATTTTTGAACTTGGTATGTGACTTTTGGCAAAGCAGTTGTTTATTCATCCCCCTCGAGATGAGTAGCAGCAGTTACCTCTCTTAGAGAAGGGGGCTGCTGTCCCTGCAAACCTGCACAACACCAAGGAACGTGAGGCATAGCTCTAGTGGGTGGTAGTAAGTCTGGTAACAGACACACTGTGATGCAGCAGCCAGGGGACAAAAACAGCAATGTGATGTGAAGAGATAACCTGGTTCAAACTCAAACTTAACTCTCAACTGTTCAAGGAATTTTGGTGTGTTCTCTCTGTATCAGCAGGTATTTGTGCTAGATCATCTATTGCCTCTCATGCTAGTTAAAAACTTGAATGTCATCCTTGTTGTCCACTTTGGTTACTTTCTCAGGCATATGACCATCTCTATGTCAAAAAAACAGGTCCAGGCAGGTAACCTGGTAGGTCACAGATTTGGAATGAAAAATTAAGGCCTAAGAGGCAGGGTCAACCAGATTGTGTTTAGAAAAAAATTGTAATGCAGTGTTAAGCTGCATGTGTTAAGAGTACCGCCAATATAGCTAATGAAATGATGCTAAGCTTTTTCAATTATCCAAATACTCTTTTTTTTTCTTGAAAGGATAATTTATTTCCATAGACTTTCTGTTATAGAGAGTCATCTGCCCTGCTCTTGCTGATCAGCTGCCACGAGAGAAAGCTGAAGATGGCAAACACTGTGTAGGTTCTTCTGCCATTTTGACAGGATGTGGCTGTGGGTTTAGACAAAAGACTCTTTTGTCTTTCCTCTGGGGTGGTGGGAGGGTGCATACTGCTGTGCCTAGGACTGTGAAGCCGAGATCATGGTCCATACTAAGCTCTGTGTTGTTAGGCAAACTGGCCTGAGAGCCCTTTGAGAACCTGGAGTGCAAGAGGATATACAAAGGAAGAAAACAAAACAGGGAATCAGCAAACAATTGGTCTGAATTGTCTTCTCAAATCAATTTACTTTTACCACTGGAAAATGGTAATAAAAGAAACCTGTGCACTTCTGGAGAGCTGGCAGCCAGGTCCTTGGCAGAGCAATGAATGCCATGCAAGGCTGCAAGCAGAGAAAAGGAATGGACATCTTTGGTAATAATTGGTACTGGCTAAAAACTCATAAACAAACTTACAGAGCATCTGAAGGCATTCAAAGGAGAAGTGTAGTTTTTTAATATGGCATTGCTAGAAAATGGACAGAGTTGCTTGGTTTTTTAAAAATTATTATTTCTTTTGGCAATGGGTATTCTTTTGAAACAAAAACCACCTTATTCTATAGACAGAACTTCTAATTGCATCATGCCAGTGACTACTAGGTAATCTCATCTCAAATAAAGATCAGATTATGGTGATGTAATCATGAGAAAGATCAACTCAAAGGCAGCTGTAATGTGGGTTTGCAAAGAGTAGCACAGGTAAGCAATGTGGCTAGGATTCTTTTGAGAAACAGGAGACATGCTGCCTTCCCCTGCCAGCCCCATTTCTTTTGTCCAGAGGAGGCTGTAAAGCAGTTGGTGTTGGGGGACATCATGAAGTAAAAGAATGAAAGTCACTGCAATGTTGTCCTGCTTAAAAAAAATAAATTAATAGATTTGTCACTTTGAAAATGACCAAAAATACTAAGTATTAATAATAGATTTGTTGGATTGGCAATCTGCTAGCAACCCTCTCTGCATGCCTTCTTCACAAAATATGGTGCTCATCTGACCCAAATCAGGCAGAGGCACTGGCCCAAGACCTGTGACAGAGAAGGATGACAGCAGATGAGTGTTCCAAACACCAAGGACGAGAGACATTTGCTATCCTGCCTGCAACCTAGGAAAGCATCTGTGTAGTTAAAACAAGTGCTGTTACATTAACCCATGTGAAACCATTAGCAGGGTCCATCTGTTTACTCAGGCCTTTGAGAGGGGGGAGAGCTGCTGTTTTACCTTTTTTAAGCATGAATGGCAACATGATTCAATAGGGAATCAGGAAACTTTTGGTTGTTGCACC
The DNA here is from genome assembly GCF_023055355.1 of Agelaius tricolor. NCBI lineage: Eukaryota > Metazoa > Chordata > Aves > Passeriformes > Icteridae > Agelaius > Agelaius tricolor. Next base: position 55,500,978 of record NW_027269261.1, read on the forward strand.
AATATTAAAGCTGTGAGGAACTGCATTTTAATCTTTCAGATAGGCAGAGAGGTTAACTGACAGCTGTTCTATTTCAGAAACTAGAAAGCAAATACAGAAATCAGCTAAAACGAGTTAACCTTATAATAAAGAACTAAAAATATACCTTCAATCACCATGTAACAAAAAAAGAGAACAAATTATACTTTTTAGGTATACATGCACACCCCCTTTCTTTTAAACTACTGGTTCCCCAAACTAGAACTAGATCTGAAACTCCTCCTGATTCCAATAGGGGTCTGCAGCAGTGTGTGCCAGAAGGCAGCTGTTTGTGGTGCGGTGGGAAAGCTGGGCTCTGCACAGCTGGGTGTTGCACAGCCCTGCATGGGACTGACAGCCCCTGTCCCAAAGAGCTTACATTTCAACTCCATGACTGAGGATAACAGATGGGTCGAGATGGGAGATGATGAAAACAGTGGGATACTGGACAGTCTCAATTCCCAGCTGCTTGCCCACTCTGTAATATTGCCAAGTTAAAATTTCACACTCTTATTGTCACAGCAGTGTTTACACCGTTTCTTCCTCATTGAGGAAGAGGAGCAGTGGGACATTTGTGCATGCTACAAAAGGGCTTCAGGCTGCAATTTGTTGCTGAACCAGATAGTATTGTGATAGACACAATGAAAACTCCTGTTTTCTTCATGTTTCCTTGCGGCACGGAAAGGTGTTTGCAAGGCCGATTTATGTGCTCAGTGCTAGGGAACGGCAGAAGCCGGTATGCTGGGCACACAGTTCTGGAGGTCAGCTCTTTAACCTCTGAGAAGACACTGACATTCAGTAAGGACTTCCATGGGCTTCGGGAGGTGGCCAGGACACAAGCGACAAATTTCCCACGAGGAATGCGAGTCTAAGGTGTAGCTGATGGCTTAATGCAGCCCCCAAGAGAAGTGAGCAAAATAAAAGTAAACTCTTCGGGCGAAACAGCCTCCACACCCAAGGACGCTTTTAGGCGCGGGATTCAGAATCAAAAACCCCAAATGCCAATTCGGGGGCAAACGTGGTTCAAGGCACTCTGATGCTAAATTTGCCCCATGGCTGTGACTCACTCTGAGCCACCACCGAAGCAGGGCGCAGCGCCTGGCCGCCGCTCCACCCCATGGCCCGCCCGCCGCTCCCGGGGAAGGATGCTGGGCGACTCCCGAATCGCCGTCTCTCCGGACCTGTCGGAGCGGGAACCCCTGGAAGTTTTTTCTCGGCGCTTTCCCAAGCACGAGGCCCGGGCGGGACGCGGCACCTGGGGGCGGAGCGGGGCGGGCCCGGTCGCGGCCGGCGGGAGGAGCCGGGCCCGGGAGGGGGCGGCCTGGAGCGGCGCCGCCGGGATGGGAGCGTGAGAGGGGGCGAGTCCGCGGCCGGAGGAGCTGCGGTCTGAGCGGGGGCTGGTGCCGGCAGGCTCGGACCCGCCATGGAGCCGGTGACCAAGTGGAGCCCGAAGCAAGTGGTGGACTGGACTAAGGGTAAGAGGGAGCCGGCCCTGCCGTCTGGACGCCGGGGGAACTTTTCGGCGGCGCGCTGGGGGTGCTCCGCTGCCGCTGCGGCTCCTCTGCCCGGCGGGGCGGCGGCGTGGGGAGCGGGGGAGCGCGGCCTCTGCCAGCGCCGGCCCCGGCCGAGCCCCGGGACTGCCCAGCGTGGTGCTCGGGAGCTGGCGGCTTCCCGCGCCCTCCTGCCGGCGCTCCTCCGCGCCTGCTGGCGCCTGCTTCGCCTTGCGGGATTTTCCGTGTTGTTTTGGTTTTTTCTTTTTCTGACGCTGGGACAGAGAAAGTTTTGCAGCGAGATTGGCTAACTGCAGGTCCACGTGTATATATACATACATATATATATATATATATATATCTGCAGTGGGGTCTCTACCCATGGCTTGGTCCCCTTCTCCCTGGTTCGTCCTGGCCAGCCTGCTTGCATGGAGCGGGGGATTACCGCGCTCCTTCAGGCAGGTAGGAGGATCGTGGAATCAGAGGAGTTCAGGTTGGAAAAGTCCTGCGAAAGTTAACTTGCAGCTTCTCAAGCGAAAGCCGCTGACAGTTCGAAAAAACTTCAGGTTTGTAACTAAAGCAAGAAGTTTTTAAACTAGCTCAACTAAGCAAGAACTCCTGTTCAGCGGTGATGGGACTGAAGCGCTGGGCTGCCGCTCGGAGAGGTGAATAGCGGCCCCTTCGTCCGCCAGTCTGTCCGTCCATCCCTCCGACCCCTCATCTCTCGGGTGCGTGCTTGTGTCCCTCATCCCTCTCCCGCTAGCATAAACGTCCTCCTCTCCTTCGAGGTTTGTTGGCAGTGCTGACATAGCAGCGAAAGCCTCGGCGGGGCCGTGGTGTGCAGCCCGCCCAGCCCCGGGGGGCTCCGGGGGGCGGGATGGCTGCGGGCGCCCCGCTCCTGCCCGGGCATTTCGGTAGCGCTGGGTGTTACCGAGGCTTCCTCTGAGGGCAGGTTCAACCCCGTGTTGTCATGCTGCACTTGGACCCTGCGAGCGCTTTCCGAATGCCGACCGGGGTGTCGCAGTTCCCGCTCTACAGGGAATGAATCAAAAGGGAAGTGGAGCTATGGGTTGGGTGAGGGATTTATGGCTTCTGGAGCGCGCGTCTCTTTTATTTTTTTTTTCTTGCGGCATTAGGTTTTAGTGTGATCCTCTTTGGTTACATAAAGTATTTTCGCAGGCTTAGCTGGAGTTTAATTTGCTGAGAAGTTGGGAGTGTTGTGAGGAGTGCAGGTTTGCCCGCGCTGGGGGCGGCGCTCTCCCTCTCTGGCTCGCAGCAGCCATTTCTGCCGGCCGTCCCTCACTCGGGACCAGCGCGCCGCTCGCACCGCGGGCCTGCGGTCAGCGCTTGGCAGCAGCGCGGCCCCACACTCATCCGGCAACTTTGGAAAGCAGAATCGTATTTTCAGAGAGCCAGAGATGGATACTCCCAGCCCTCCTGAGAGTGAACATGTGCCTGAAGGGGCCGGTGCCAGTGAGGGACTGTCCAAGCAGCCTTTGTGAGGAGAGGATTCCACACAAACGTGCTGTGAAGTTATGCGTTAACATATAAATAACTCCTCCAAAAAGATCTCTCTTTTTTTTTTATGCTTGGAATTGGTTTAAACAGGAGTGCATTGTTCCAATGAAATAAGCCTTTTGCTTTGGCATGTGGGATATTTATATAAAGCTTTTCCCTCATTGTGTTTTTTCTCTTGGGTGCTGAAAGTTTGTTGCCTTGCCAGATTAAAGAGTAAACCTGCTAATCATTTTAAAAGCCTTTATTATTCTTAAACATGCTTGGCTTCCTTTCTTGCATAATTTATTTTACTTGCAGGTTCCTTGAGCAGGTAACTCTTCAGCTGGACCCTCAATTAGTGTTATGCAGAATAATTTGAGGGCTGGCTGTAGTTGGGGAGTGGATCTTCTGACTAATGCAAACACGTGTACTTTGAAATGCAAAGGAATAAATTAAAGACTCCTGGTGACTTTTGTTTGTGCTGTTGTTTTTTAGTTTCTAGGTAAGCGTTGGACTTGTTTAGTACACAGAGTCATTTTATGTCACTCCCTGCATGACAAGACTGTAATAAAGAAATGACATGTGGAAAATTTTTCTTTATGGTTATACTTTCATCTCTGAACCTGAAAATAGAGGCTTTAATAGCTAGCTAACAGCCTTGTTAGCACAATGTCTCATAGTTTATTTTCAACCTGAAGTAGTTATTTACTGTGTAGTTCACAACCACTGGGTTTCATGTTTGACCAAGACCAATTTAATTTTAACTTATGAATATTTCATTTAATTCTCAAGGTTAGTTTGATGAACAAGTGTTTGGAGGGGAGCTTAAGCTCTTTGTTGTCTTGCACGTGCCTTCTGTGAGAAGTGATGCCATGATCTGGTTGAACTCTGGGCAAAATTATTTGGCTGGTGATATCTGCTGCCAGTAGTCAGTGCTGTGGTGCTGTGGAGATGTATTTTAGGAGCATGATGTATAAAACTGCTGGGAGATGCCAGCTCTCAGTGGGGAGATTGGTTTTGCAGATAATGATTCTTACTTATCATACAATGGTAAAAAATTTCTTTGCAAAATGTTGAGAATGGTGGAAATAAGTGGTCTGACTCAGTCCATATTAATGTTTAATGTGAAACTGAGCCCCTTCTTGCTCCCCCCCCCCCCCCATCAAACTTTGATAAATTAAATATTTTTTTATAACTTTTCCAGACCAAAAGGAATCATGGAAACTTACCCTTTTCCATAAAACAAACCTGTAAAAAGTAAAATCCCAAAGTAGGCTGTATGACCACTGCTGGACAGCTTATTTGATCCTGGTCAGCTTACTTTTTTTTTTTAATGTTGCTTTTAAGTAACTTTTTAAACAGGGTAACTCTTGTTCCTGAAGAGTTTTGCTCTGAGGTTTTGAGATGTTCAGTCCTTGGAAAATACTGTAAGAAGCATTTATCTAGCATTTAAAATGGAACCTATCAAGAAATAGTAAGTTAAACATAAATATTTTTAGATGTTTGTTGTCAGGTTTTAAATAAAAAGGGCTCTGTTCATTGTTACCAACAACAGCTGATACAAAACACAGTTGCTTGTCTTCTCTTGCTAATTCAGACTAGAATGCTGCTATTTTTTGTGAACAAGGGTGTTTTTTCTGGCACAGGGTGCTGTACTGGCAATAGCAGGCTATGCAGCTAATAAGAGCTGGTCTAGTTAAACTGAAACTGCAGAGGAAGACTTGTGCTTTTATTGCCAACAATTTTCTGTGTACATGAAGCATTTTTAAGCAAGGATGTGATAACTTTTTAGCTACAGCATCAATGTTTGGAAACAATCTGATTTTTTTTTCTATAAGCACCACCTTGATTTCTGTCTGAAAGAAGTGATGGTGTAGTTAAAGGTTTCTCTTACAGCACAATGAATTCAGATAGTGTTTAGGGGGCATATTCAGCCAGGAAAAGGTATGCATTTTCCTAGGATGCTGTGTTGATTTACTTGTGCTTGGGCTGGCATGGAATTTGTGCTCTTTAAACAATATTGTCTGCACTGTTTCCTACCTCTGCTGAGAAGATGTATTTGGGGTTTGGTTCTCTGGGCTGTTCTGAGTTGATTTTTGTGGTGGTACAGACTAACATCTGGGTAGTGTTGTAGTTGACCTGTGATCTTGCTTTTGTGCAGTGTAAGATGCTTGGGGGCTCAAAGTCCTCACCTGTATATCACAGCACTCTCTTGTGTGCCTGAATTTCTTGAGAGTTCCTCAAGGAGTACTCCCAGAGTTACTCAGCTTCTTGCAGGTCAGGTGAGTGGCCATAGAAGTTGCAGCACATTTGCAGTACACTGTATAAAAGTGACTTAATTTTACTGGCATAATGACATTTGATGGTATGGTGAAACTTTTTCTGGTCTCAGAAGTCCCTGGCTACTGGAAACCCTTCAGTTAAGGTCATTCCTCAAAAGATGTGAGGAGGAGAAGGAAAGCAGCATTTGTCATAGAGCTCCTGTGTGAGAAATGTCACTGTTGTCTTAGGGACATCGCTGTGCCTCCTCTTTGTTTGCCGTAGCCTGATCTGTCTCTTCCCCCTTTCCCCAGGCTTCACATGCTTGTGTGAGCTGTGACTTCAAGCAAAATTTTACACGGTAAAGACGAATTTGACATGCTTGTGGTTAGAAGCCTCTGTTGTTGTGAGGCTCCATTACAGTCTGGCCTTTGTCACTGGAGCTGTAGACTTGGCTGGCTGGGGATCACATCTGCTTTGGGCTCATTATTGCACTCCAGGTTCAGTTATTCCCTTTCTCAGGAGTTCATGGACATTACTTATTCCTGCATATGTCATGAAATACTCAGATTTCCTGAGTAAAGTACCTCGGATGCCTGGTAAAGCTGTTGGGCAGCTACATTTATAGGTATGTCTGGGAAAAGAGGGAGAAATATGCTAATTTATTAATAGTTAGCAATTAATCTTGAGAGCCTGGTGTTCTTTTTTTAGAGCTATCTTGCTTACCCAGGGAGATTTCAACAAGGTCAGTCCTGTTGACTGTGTGTGCTGGGAGCTGCACAACAGAGCTGGATTTTAGAAGAAGTTATGGGTGATGCCTGGAGTTATTTTTTAGCTTTTCTTTTTAGGCATTCTCAAGTGAATGTCGTTGTGTTCAAGTTATTTGGGAAAATCTAACACTAAGAAACCCCTGGTATTTTGCTTTCAGTGAGGAATAGCAGGGAGAGCTGCCCATGCCTGGGATACAGAACAAAGTTCTTTCCTCTTTTCTAACCTTTTCTTGGTTACCTAAAAAATACTCTGTATGAGTATTTGTTAATTAGATCAGAGAATAGTATTACATAACCACTCTTTGCACATCCAAGCTTGCCCATAATGTTTTACTAGGAAAAGGTGGACTATACTAAATACATCTATTTATATTTATTTGTGGGCTGAAACAAAGTAAAAACTAGCACAATGAGTTTGTACTACTGCAGTCTTAAAGTTATTCATGCGTTGTTGCTAAGATGAGTGAATATGTATGAAATCAAAGTTGGCCTCTGTGTTCTTGTGTTTAGATCACGTTTTCATGGGTTTTACTGTGTTGCACTTTCTTGAGCTGCTTGTGGGTGATTTTTTTTTCCCCTTGATGTTTGTATTCACAGTCGGCTGTGTTTATTTGCCATTAAATTGCTGTTCAAACTACTATAATAAAACATCGGGAACTCTAAAAGTTGAATGCTCTCAGCATCGTGTCTGGAAAAGCAATATTTGAAAAGCTAAAAATCACAATAGGCATTAGTGGAAAAGTTGATTGTAACTTCATAGAATGTAGTGAAACTGCCTAGTTAAAGGTGCAGGGATTGGCCACCGTGCAGGCTGCTTTTGTCCTTCTTTCTTTAAAACTTGAGGGTCAGGAAGTAATTTGTATCTGTTGTTGGACACTTCTATAGGAAAAGTCCCATTTTTGATGAAATATTGCTTGGGCTCCAGGTTTTCAGAACTCTTGTTATGTGTTCCTTCCTTGCACTTCTTGCCCGGTACCCTGTGTTTTCAGCATGCAAAACTTCTTAAACGAGAATCATGCCTCTCCTTGTTTTTACACTCATTAGCACATTGCAAGAGCTACAGGAAGACAAAGTACAGGGGCAATGGATAAAAATGTATGTTGAAATTTGCCATGATGATTTATTTTCTGTAGTAAAAGACCCCAACAAAAAGCTGTTACTCAACATGTGCTACAGGATGAATTGCAGTTATGAGTGATGTGTGAATACACATCAAGTATTATCAAGTACTCAAAAGTGTGTGGGGGTTTTTGGGTGGTGTTTGTTTGTTCTTTTTTGTCTCTTAAATCAAAATTTCTGAATTGCCTGGTTTAAGACCTGGAGCTCCTTCCAGGCATGTCTAACTGGTCAGGATTAGGGAATTGCAGAAGAGGTGGCAAGACTGCTCAGTGTTTTGTTTGCTCCATCGTCTTAGGACAGGATTTTCACTGATGCTTCACACAGAAGGCATATTAATAAGTCTAAACAGTGCCTCTGTGAATTAAGTGAAAGACATTGATTTCTGTTGTATATTTTCCATAGAAGTGATGATATTGTTCTGAATTTGCACCTTGTCTTTGCCTAATGGTATCACACAGTCAAACCTTGCCTTCCTAGAGGAATGGTGTATCTGCAGTGTTTCTCCTTGCTCTATCCTCCACACACCCCAAATAAGTCCTGTCAAAAGGAGGGGGTAGTGAGGTACTGACCAATGGCAAGGCACATTTGAGGAGAGGAATGGAAGGGTGGGCAGGAGTTAATTGAACTGGAGTCACTATAGCAACCTCTCACACATTTATGGGAGTTCTTCAGGCCCCAGCTGCCTGTGGTGATGGGGTAGCTCAAGATTTTAGTGTGTTTGTACACAGGGCTGTTGTAAAAATAAAGGAGATTCAAATAAAAATGCTGTTTGTGGGTCTCTGGCTGATGTTAGACCTGGTATAGAGTCCTTGTGTCATTTGGGCTCTCATTACCAGAGTGGGATAACTTTGGAGTCTGAGTCTATCATTCAGGTCCCTAGGCCATGCTTCCTTTGCATGAGGAAATTGCCTGTGGGTTTCCATATGCTTGCCTCCATCTTTTCAGAGTACAAGCAATGACATTTCACAGCTTGTAGGATCTGCAGGAGGTGTACTGAGTCAGCCTGATCTGTTTTGCTGGCTTTAAACATTCATTACCTATTAAAATAGATATTTATGGTATTGTGAAATGTAGCTAATTTTCATCAAGCATCACACATGCTGGACAAAACCAAGCATCTGTGTTTGATTTGGTGAGCTCAGATCACTGACCTCTGTAACTCTGGTCTACAGTCTTGTGTTCAGCACCTGGCTGAATTCTGTTATACTACTGTATCAGGGCTGTGTTAAAGTAGTTTCTAATATGCTCTTCTCTATACAACGTTTTAAATGAAGAATATTCTTTGTCACTGTAATGACAAAATATATTTTTGGACTGTTTTTTAGACTAGTAGTTAGGTGTAGGTAAGCAAAGTGTAGGGTGTGTTGTTGCAATCAAAGCTTTGTGGCATAAATGTGATCTTATCTTGCTCCTTGATCAAAGGAAAGAACTTAATTGGTGCTCATCAAGGGCTAAGGCTTCTGCTAAGCAAGTGTTGGTACATGCTTCTGGGCTAATCATCCTGATGTCTCTGTCTTGGGTGTGCAAAATGAATGTTGCTTAGGTTGCCATCCTTTTATCATTGTGTTTATTTATCTCATAGTCTTGTTTTAATGAAATTAGGTTGGCTGGGTGAATGCTTTATTAAAAGCTCTGTAATAAGCCCATTTTATCATTAAATAAAGGAGACCTTCTCTGGTACATGTGCTTTTCAAGCCAGAAGAGAAGGACTCAAAGTTTTGCAGGAGGCAGAAGGCTGTGCCTGAGCAGGTCTCTTAGCACTGCACTGCTGACTGTGGGTGGGGAGGGAGAAGGGATCAAAAAGGGATGAACACTTATTTTCCCTCCTCTTCCCCCTCCTCACCCCCCCCCCCCCCCCCCAATAAGCCTTGTCCTATGTAGAGGGCACTAAGAACAAGTTCAGGCATGCCTGAGGAATGTGGCCTGAAAAACATGTGTGGAGGATGGAGATGTGCCCAGAGAGTACTGCAGAGGAAAAATGGGAACCTAGTGAAATACAGATACCTACTCTGATGTGAAACCTTTTTTGTCCTCCCTCCCTGTCTTGTTCTAGTCACTGCTTCACTGCATCTTGTGCAAGGTGTTGGATTCTGTTTGGATTCTGTCAATTTCAGCAAACAGAATTATAAAAGTATTATGGCAAAAGTTACACTTAATATTTGTTGACATTCCTAAGGTGAGCTGTAATGGAAACTTTGGAAGAAAGAGGAGACAAAAGATAGATATGCTATAAATTCTGTATGTTTGTAGTCTTTTTCATCCAAATTTGTAGTATGTCTTGTGGTATTTGGACTTTGTTTTTACTAGAGGGCGTAATGTAACCTCTTGTGAAATATAATCCCTGTGTCAACATAAAAGCATTGTAGTTGTTTCCTTGTATTTCAAAATAGTTCATCTTTTCTCTTGGCTATACCTACTTCACACTATTTCAGACAATAACATTGGATAAATAAATCTATATGGGATTGAAATAAGGACTTGGAAATCAAACCTGCCAATAACATTTCTGTATCTTGCTGGTTTTGGTTTTGTCTTCTCATAACATATTAGGCATCACTGCATTAAAAAAAAAAGGTAAGAACATATTTTGCCCTCAGTTATGATTATAATTTAAAGATAATCTTGGAGGAACATGTAATATTGGAGTTTGGCTGAGGATGAGTTTCATTGCTTATTTGTGGGGGTACGCATGGGTTTGGTGCAGCAGTGCCAAGGCTGGAGCATTCAAATGGACTGAGGTGGGTGCTGTCCTTCCATAGCAGGTACTCTCTGCCAGTGGGTGCTCTGAGGGGTGGGGGGATCTGTTTTTATGGTTGGTCTTATGACAGTTTCATGGCAATTTAATATTTGGGACTAGGGTACACCTAGGCTTTGGGACTAGGATTCTGGCCAATTGCACTTTTATTCAGATTTTAAAACTTCAAGAGAAGATGACTGAAGAAGAGCCTTGAGAAACAAAGCCTCTGGGAGCTGATGAAGTGGTCTTTTGTTGTCTTATGCAATTCTTCTCTTAATTTAAAATTAACACATCGTTATCATGGTGTCCCTGGTGTTACACGTTTTTTATTCTATTTCATACAATAACATTGGACAAATAAATCTATATGTGGTTGAAACAAGGACTTGGAAATCAAACCTGCCAATAACATTTTTATATCTTGCTGGTTTTGGTTTTATCTCCTCATAACAGACCACAGCGTGGTGTGTAAGTTCCAAGCTAGTTAGCATCTTTGGTGTATAAAATCATCACTTCAGACAAGAGAATTAGATAATCCCATTGGATGTTGCCATGGCACCAGTAGCAGCAATATGTGCCATTTTTTATTGTAAGATTATTGCTGCCTTCTCAAGGTGATGTATTTGGAGAGGAATTCTAGCTCTCAGTAGAGTCAGTCATGTGCTAGGCATGTCTGGAGACTTTTGCTGATCTTCCTTTCATGGAAATGATAATTTCCAGGATAGTCAGGTTGTATGCACGCTTGCAGGTTTGCTCAAATTAACATGGCTTGGCTGCTGCAGAATACTGAATGGACTGTGTGGTTTCTAACACATGTATAATTGAGCATAATGCATGTAAATTTTACTGTCCAATATCATCCTCAATTTTCCAAGGGTTAAGAGAGCCTTGAAATAATAGTTGGAAACTTAATTATCTTTTGTGGCTTTACTGAATTATATTTTGCTCCTTATTATTCTGCCCTGTCATTGGGTGTTGTCAAAAATGTGAAACTTGTGAAAACTAATTTTCAGGTAAGATTTAAACTATTTTCATTCTGCCCCTTATCCCCCTAGCAGCTTTGCTAGTTAGACATGCATGGGTCTTCCCTTGAGATGCTTCTTACACCTAGGAATTATGCACTGTCTGGAAGTTGCACCAAAAAAATTGCAGTCAGTAAGAGATTTAAAAATAAAAGAAAAAAAAAAAAGAGCCCAAACCCAATTTAACTGTGAGAAAGAGGCAAATAGCCATCAATCAAATTGCCTGACTTCCCAACAAATACCTGATGGTGCTTAATACCCATGCAAATACCTGTGGCTTAAAAGTATCAGCAACACTTGTCTGGAGCTTCAGCAGAGGGTCAGAAATATCTTGACACCCCTCCTCTAGGAGGGTAGAATATCTGCTCACACTCTTGCCTCTTCATCATCATGAAAAATGAGGATGTCAGATAGTCTGGCTGAGGTGTTTGTAGGACTCTGCCCTGCCCTCTTCTGCTCTACTTTTTGTCTGGGAAGGTGGTAGGTCTCCTGATCAGTTTAATGATATTTTAGACTTGCCTATGGTTCAGACAGAGTCCTCAGCTTTGCCACTGATGATCTTAAGACACCTTTGGCTTTGTTATGGTTGGAGCATTGCACTTGAACTCTGAGGTCTCTGCTGTTTTAGGGAGTAGCATCATAGCTAGGGCTGAAAGATATGAAATAATGAAAGTGGGTCAGGCAGCTAATTGTTTCAAGCAATTGCTTTAGATGTTTAAAGTGATTATAAAATTATGGAGAAGCTCAAAGATTTGGTGTTCAGCTGCTCAGTTGATACACCTTTGTTTTTTGACCCAGTTGTGACATGCTTTAAAATGGCTGTTTTATTTGGTGCCTCAAGACAGTATGGCCTGGTTCATGGAAGGCAGCCTGAGGGCTGGGTAAAATAATGCAAGGAGTAACTTTTAAGAAGATAGAATTCCTAATGGAAATGTTGCAGAGCTCTTTAAAATGAAGTAATTTATGCATCCAAGTAATGACAGCATCTCCTAGGAGAATCCAGTAGTGACTCCTGGGGATCTGTCCATGATGGAAAAGTGTATGCACCATCAGCTTCTTTCTGTTGTTGTCGTGTCATTCAGCTTGTAAATGTCATTCAGCTTGTCATTCATCAGCAGGTGCTAATGGCTGGTGATTCTCATGTGCCTGTACTTATTCCTCCCTGGTGACTGTCAGACTGTAGGGTGCTAGGCATCCGTGTTTCCTAACCGAGTAGGAGGTTGTCATCCGAAAGCTTGGCTATCTGGCAAGTGCATCAGCTGTTGCCTTGCAGCAGGCTGCTCCCTGACTTGCTCATGGGTGGAACAGTAATCACAGTGTTTGCAAGGGTGCACACACAAAGGAGAGGCAGATGTGAGTAATGGACCTTGCTGCAATCAGCCAAAACAGTTCCACATGGTGCTGCGAGAAGGCAGCCAAACCAGATTAAAGGGATCACCCCACTTCTTCTTGGGAGATAAGCGGCAGGCAGTTTTGCAATGTTTCTTTTTGTTTCCACTGTGGGAACAGGCAACAGAGTGTTAATTGCCAGAGTTCAAGAAAAGGAGCTCTTGTGACTAATGAACTGATTCTTCAGCCGCAAAAACCTTGTAACTTTGAAAAGGCGAGCTCTTAATTGTGTGGTGGCTGTAGGGCGGGAGGGATTGTTGCTTCGTATTAAGCACATAAAGTTATCAGGAACACAAGGTTCTTGTGCTAGACACACAAATAATGTAGAGTGTACTGTTGCTGCTTTTGGAAAATGAAATAACTTTGTGCTTGACCTGTTGAAGGATAGTATTTATTTTTAGGGCCAGCAAAGACCAATAATGAGTATAAAGTTTATTCTTGCTGCAAAGATGTTGACTTATTTTCCTCATGGAAGGGTCATAACCTAATACAGCTGACAAGGCATGGAAGCAGCCACCTTAGGAGACATGCTTTGAAGGGGATAGTGCTTTTGTGTTACCTGCAATTAGCTTGTAAATGTTGTGATTAATATTAATATTGCATGTGATTGAATTCTGTGCTCTTACTTACTTTCATTTTATTCCTTTGGAAGTGTAATTCTCTATGCTATTGTGAAGTTCTTTACAACAATAAACCAGATGGGCAGAGGCTTGGTGATGAGATGTATGTATGGGCTGATGGAAGCCCAGCTCCAAATAGAATGGACTGAAGGTTGATTTTTTTTTTTCCTCCAGGTGGGATGGGTTTTCTGTTTTACAAGTTGACTTTTGCTTTGCCAGGAAGTTTTGCTGTGCAGTTATCTCTAAAGGGTTCCCTTGCTGGGGGTTTTGGCATGGAGGTGGGTGGGGGTCTGGCCTGTCCCCTCTATCCATAGGCTCTCCAGGCCTGAGCAGTTTACTGTCTAGGACCAGGGAATGAGGAGCTGCTGTTAGCTCTGGCTTGCAAGTAAGTACATGCTTTTGGTTTCTGTGGCTCCCATTCCAGCATCTTTTCAGCAGGATTAGTGTGTGTGCATGAGATGGGTAACAGCAGCTGAAGTTTAGTGTCTGCAGACCAAGAGGTTGATGACAGTTTTATATCTCTTAGGGTTGAAAACATTGGGCTAAAATAAATGTCTTTCATATTTCACATGAGTGGGATGGGATATCTGGAGAGATTAATTTTGGGATTAGAAGACTTCTATGTTGCCCTGTTTGTTGTATGCTTGTAATGTTCTCCTGTGGAATGCTTGCTTTTGAGATACTGCTATTTCTGTTGATTTGAAATAAACATTAAGAGGAAGATAATGCAAAGAAATTTTTTGTGCTTGCTGCAGTTGAAGCAGCATGGCTGTCTAAAGGTCTGTTAAATGGCTGCTTTGGGGTGAATATCTACAATGAAAACTTTCAGTAGTTATTTCTGATCAACATTACTCTTTTGGCTGTACTTCCCTTTATTCCTTGTATTTTCCTGTTAATGTGATCTTTCCTAGATGATATTCTGTTGTGTTGGTCTTACTTGGGTAACTTGTCACTTACTTGACATAACTTACTTGTCTCCTGTCTGTTTTACAATAATTTTCAGAGGTATTTGGACTTTTTTTCCCCCCATTGTAAAGAAGATGCTTATAGATGTGAAAAAAGAAAGTTTTTTTTTTTTTAATTTGTTTTAGCCCTTGTATGGAGAGCCCTTATTCTTTTCCAGCTAATGGTAAGAAGATGGGAGTGCTTGGTGGCTTCTGTGATGATAGCTTGCAAATAAGTTGTTCACAATTTTCTGCTTATTGGTCTCTGTTGCTGGTGCAGAGGGCACTGCTGGAGCTGGTGGATTTCCTGGTAGTTTTAGTTGAGGGGATGTGGGGAAGGTGTCACTCTCAGCAGTCTCTCTCTTCATGGGGATGCGAAGCCAAGTCTGCATAAACAGAAATTAATGTGTGAGACACTTTCTTTGCTGTTCAACAACTTCTAAATATCACTAATGTCTTTAATTCAGAAAATAAACCCTCCTCTTTCTGCCTCTGCCCCTCCTTCTCTTCCATTCCCCCACCATTCCCCACCTCGTGTAAGGACCTAATGATTAACTCGGGTGTAAATAAGGTCACTGCAGTGCCTGTAAGAAAAGAATAGAGCGATCAAACAAGCTTCCATAAATCACCATCTTAAAAGTCCATTTCCATAAAGCTGACAAATAAGGGCACTCTCAGGGGTTAAAGTGGTTCAACCTGGTTGCAGGTTCTGTCTTCCCTTGCAAAGTACTGCACCAAAGCATTACTTCTGAATTTATGTTTGCAAGTACTTTGGGCCCAGTGAACAATTTCTTATGATTTGGAAGTTTAAAAAGTCAGTCACTGACTGGAGATTGCTACTCAGCAGTGACCATCTGGCAGATTGACTGCAGAAGTCCAGTCTGAGGACTTGAAGAGGTTATTTGATCTCCTAAAGTAGCTTGAAAATAAGGCTCTGTGATACAAGAGATACAGTATGCATCCAGGAGAGAGGCTGCTAAGACAACTTGGAGTTGGTCAAAACAAATAAGTACATTTAAACAAAACTTCTAATATTTCTAGATAGGATGTATTATCTTTTTATTACTGGGCAAACATCTGCTTCTAAGTTTTTGCACCTTCCAGTTTCAAACAGCCCTTATATCCACTAGATGACATTTTTAAAAAACAACATAAATGTTAGGAATAAATGTCCTGGCTTCTTCTAAATCAATATTTCAGGGACCAGAAAAGCATTGAATATTTTACAATGCTCATGAAATATAACCTAATTCTTCTTTCTACCCCATTCTTTAAGTGTAATGTTAGTCACGGAGCTATGCAAAACACTCAGTTTCACATGAAACCTTGTGTTTATTACTTCTCATTGCTTATGTTCTTGATACTGATTTGCAAAGAAATATGAGCACGAAGAGGATGCTTGATGTGCTCCTTTAAACTTAATGCTATTTGAAATGCAAGTGGAGCAGAAAGTAGAAGAAAAATAAGAAAATGTCTAGGTGACCCTAGTAATAGAAATTAGGGAGGGAAGTACATTGTATTGAAAAAACAGGTGTAAAAATTATCACAACCATTGTTTTTAGGACAGCATTTACATCTGTATGCTTCTAGCCTGTTTTTAACCTGTTTATTGCAGCAGGGGGACAATAGGTTATTTTTGGTATTTCAAGTAATGTTACAGGTTCAGCATCAGGGCCTATTGTGAAAGATTGCATGCCATCTTCCACATTCATGCACACACTCATGTGGGGTGCTCCCAAACGACTGAATTGTGTCAGGCACTGCAAATGCAAACCATTTATGGGATTTTCATCCCTTCTTGCATTTGTTTTGCAAATACAGAACTCAAAGCTTTAAGGGGAGATTGTCCATTTAATAATCTCTTGGAAGAGAGGCTGTTAAGTGGCTATGTACCACTTTCACAAATGCCATCTGATCCATTCAGTCTTATTTAAAAGCCAATTTAGAAAATCCTTCCCCTTGGTTACTATATAGCAGTAGAGTGGCTGATGTGAAGTTTGGCATAACTGAAACAGAGAATAGTTGTTTTTAGCATGCAGAAGTATGGTGCTTACAAGGTGGATCAACCACTAGGGTAGCACATTTTCTCTGTGAATGGCTTGAGGGTTTTAGGAGGTATCTGCCAGTTTGTGCCTCTTGTAAGGGTTTCTGTTATCTACCAGTTCATGCTCTTTCAGCTATTGACTTTTTGTTGACTGACACAGTCATGGGAATTATGTTTTGTACTTTTTTTTAAACTTGAATAATTAGTTTGGTATGAAAGCCATCCCTAATAAAAAAAGTTAACCTACGGAGAAAATGGTATTTTGCTAAAAAAACCCTAAGTGTAACATTGTTCTTATAATAAGAAAAACCAAACAAAAAACTTACACAAAATCGTACAGATCAAACAAAAAACCCCGGCCAACTGTATAGTGGCACAGAAAAATCTCAGTATGAGGAAAACTTGATTATTCATAAGAATTCAGGGATGCCTTGTAGACAAAGAGAATAGTTTAATGCATTAAAATAATGAACTGAAGAAACACTGCTTTGAAGTGTCAGTAGGTGAAAAATAATATAGGTGGAAATACAGGTGACTGTTCTACTGGAGTTACCTCTCTGTGAAGCAGAAACACTTCCTCTTTCAGACACCTTTGAATTTTTGACACCTTGAAGTTTCATCTTGTGATGGTGCTGGTGTAAGCTTTATGTTACTGTGAATGCATTAACATTACAATTGAAATTCCAAGAGTCTATAAGGGAAAAGGCTCATTAAGTTGTCCATGAGTGTTCCTACGTCTGCTCTCGTGAAAATTGTTTGAATTTGATTGTGAATTACTTTATAGTAATAGTGAAGTTAGGTAAACTGGAAAAGTACAACGGTAGGAAGATTTGTAAGTTCAACTTCAATGTCTGCTGCTTGGAAAACTGGATTAAGGATATGTGAGAGTTGGAGTGAAACCTGCCAAACATACCTTTTGTAAGGAGTTAAATGTTTTGTTGTTTTTTTGGGGTTTTTTTGCAAGCAGTGCAACCCTACGTCCTATACCACATTGGGTTCCTCCCTGTCCTCTCTTTTGTAGCATTCACTGTTGTAGAGGAATTCTTGGCAGAACAAGCACATGCTGTACTCCTGCAGGGACTGGACAACCCTGGCCTGCAGATTACAGAGTTACTTTGAAGACCATGTATCGTCCTCAAACACATAGAACAAGGAAGAATGAACACTGTGCAAGGACAAAGCCGGATGCCAAGCAAGATATGAAAACGCTAAGTTAGCACACCCTAGCCAAAGCGCTTACAGTGTGACACCCGACAGCAAGTAATGTGTAGGCATGATTGCAGCCACTTAACCAATGAGTGTTGGGCAGTAGTCACGTGAAACAGTGTATGGAAGCATAAATATGACAAGATTGCCAAATGAAGTGGAAGGACATGTAGCCATATTGGTGTGCTTGTCGTTACTTGGCTGACTCTCCGCGGGACCCTCTTCACACTGTCTTTTGTCCAATGTCCTATCAATCATTAAAGAGCCTTATATTCCTTAAATCCATGGTGCCCAGTGCAGTCCTGCACTGCTTCCCCCCTGTGTGGCACCATAATTCCCCAAGCTATGCCTAAACCTGTGCCTTGCATGGTGTAATTTGCTGCCAGGTGGTACACTAGTGTGCCAGGAATAGGGAATGTTGGTCCAGCCTGCTATTTGCAGTGTTTCTCTGGTGCCCCGGCATTCCTCCCAGAATATGCTCAGGTACAGCCAGAGCACATGGTGAGACTCCCTCATCACCTACAGTTTTCCTCCCTTTTGCTATGGACCTGGCGGGTTTTCTGGCAAGGTGCAGGTGGTGCAGTGCTGGGATGTTGGATCAGGAGACCCCACCATGGTGCCTTCCAACTTCACCTGCTCTGTGATTCAGAGGTGAGAAAGTAGGGGACCAGGGGTGTTGGAGAGAGGAGAGACTGGACAATGGGAAGAATAAGACTAAAGAGGTGGTCTTCAGCCATACATCATGAACTACAGACTGAGTCCGAATTCCATAATTTCCACAGCTTCTAGAGTTTTTGCCTCTGGAGATTGAAACAATTTCCTATTCCTGCTATGGATTAAGCTGCAATATGTATTCCACTTGAACAATAAAACAAAATTAAATTGTTTCCCTTAAACAAAAAAAGCATCTGGTTCTTGTAATCTTGTGAATGACTCCATATCTAACATTAGAACTATTTCATGTTCAGTGCTATTATATTTCTGTAAGCAAAATGGTGGTGTTTTAAAGACTTGAGTAAAAATTCTCCTGTAAGATGTGTGTGTTAGAATAGTGGTATTAAAAAGAAACCACACCACAAATTCAGCATAGTTGTGTGAGCTGGAAAATTCTGGGAAATGTATTTCCTCTGCGGTTGCATTGATTTAGTGAAAACAGCTGTATCTGTTAGTAGCAGCAGTGAGATTTCTTTTGGGCTTCTCTTTGGAGCTGTTAATGGTTGTGAGGAAATACACATCTCTGAGTGGGGTCTGCAGCCAGTCTGGTGCGGAGTGTGCGGGGGGTCTCACAAAGCACGAGCCAGGTTTCAGATGGAGGAGCTCTCCTGGCCGTAGTTGTGCCATTTTCTGCTCTCTGTCCCCCACCCCTGCATCTTTTGCCCTTGTGTTTTGCAGTAACTCCATAGCAGAGATGGCAGACTGGGTTGTGTCCTCCTGTGTGTTTTTCCAATTTGCAGCTCATTATACTGGCTGAAGCTGCTGCTGCTGCTGAGCTTTTAGAGTCCTATTGCATAGTTGAGGCACAGGCATCCTCATGGCTTGCCTTCTGCTTGCAAGATGTTGATGTTACATGGCTGGGCCAAGTCTCTCTGGTGATGTGGGGGAGCTTTACCCCAGGTTTTGGTAAAAGTGAGTTGGCAGTAACCACCTGTGCATCTCTTTGTGCTGTCTGGGATCCAGTGAATCTTTTGAGGTCGTGTTTGTCCTCCTGCATGAGGCCTCCTCACTAAGAGAGTGAGTCAGGGTGCTGGACCAGCCTGAAGCTGACATGGCAACTGTTCTCCCATCCCTGTTCCTGTTGCCACCTGGCTGCAGAAGGGGACAAATGGGGCTGTGGTGTGCCCATGAGTGCTTTGTTTCTGCAGCAGTCATCCTGTGTGCCCTGCACAGGAGGGAACACATGGTGAAGGGGAGTGATTCCCTATAAAGTCAAGCACTCTGTGGAGGGGGGGACAAAGGCCTTGTTTGTAGATTTTTCTCAACTTCAGCTTTCAATGGCCAGATAACAGTGTGCTTTCATTCTTGCCAAAACTCTACTGTGCCTAGGCAAAGCTTTATTTGCATCAATGAAGCAAAACAGTTTTTTGGTGAATAGATCTACTGGGACTATAGAAGTTGCAAACTCCTGTCTGAGTACAATTTAAAATGGCTTGACCAGCATGTCTTAAAGTGTACTTAGTGTGGAAAAAAAACCTTAGTGGGCTGAGAAAAATGAATACCAGAATCATCTGGTTTTCTCCACTTTTTGCTTTTGATTTTACCACTTGCTTTTTTTCTGCTGGAGAAAGACTTAGTATTTCTTTGAGTTGTTGGGAAACAACTTGGGGGTATCCAAGAGGAGTGTGGTTTTCAAACTCAGGGTGGAACAGATTCCCCACATTGAAACTGCGGCGAAAGTTTCATTGTCAGAGTTTTGGCACAGTACATGAGGATGATATGTTGTGTCACTAGCAGTCCATAGGACATATTAATATATTCTGATGTATGTGGAGCAGTTCAACACTCAGTGTGTGAGTGAAATTGATGTATGCTGTATGCTGGTGTAATAAAGTAACTCACTTCTGGTGATGCCCTGTTTAAGCAACATCATTAGTTTAGTCACTGTATCAGTTGCAAACCATTTAAGAAGATAACTCTTTAGGGTGTAGGAAGAAGCTGGCAGTATTTTAAGTCCTGTTGCATCTCTCTCAGTACAGGTATTTGGTTGTCTTTCTTGCCTCACATAATGTATGCAAATGTAAAGCCACACTGAGTGATTGATTATGCTTCTACTGTGCAGAAAGCTCTGTATTTGCTGACACTGTCAGTCATGTCTTCACCAGCAAAACCATTTTATTAGGTTGTGACAAACATAAGGTTTGTTTCTCTGGGCATGATAGCTATCAAAAGTTTGCATGAATTTGTTCAAGAACCATCTTTTTTTGTTTAAAACCCCCTTATTTTTTATTAAAATGTGCAATTTTTTCTGCCATTGCAGTAGTCTACTACAATATGCTCTGTGGGTTTAAAATAATTTTTTTGGAGGGGTGTAAGTTGATTGCTAGATGTAATGGTAAAGAATTAGGATGAGAAAGAATAACAAGATCTGGGTGATGCTGGCTGAAGTGCTTGTGTGTTAGTCAGGGCCATTCTAAACCCATGTAAGTACCACTGTTTTAAATGCAACCAACAGACAAATAGGCACACTTCTCCATGTATATTGGGGAAAAAAAGATGATTTCTTGTTTCAGTTTGGAGTTTATAGTAGTTCTTAAGTGATACTGGAGCAACAAATAAAAGGGCCTCATTTACAGCTACAGCATACTGCCATTGTATTTGGTTCATATTGCCTTGCTTGTGCTGCACCCAGCAGATGAATACAAGTTGCACCTTGCCACAAGTAGGATATTGTTTTTACTGTGAGGTGAGGGAGGATGTTGTCAGAAGTGTCCCTGATGACATCCTGTGGCATTATTAGCTAGGAAGCTATTTGGGCTTGTCTGCCTAAAGCAGGTGTGTTCTCTGTTTTAATGATGTGTTGCATGCATTTGCTGAGTGTTGGCTTTTATTGCATGTTCTGTTAAAACTAAGAGTGCCAGGTCTGTCTGCCCAGAACATGTGGATATGCTCTGCTTCCACCTCATTCGTGTAATGTGCCAAACAAAATCTGTTAAAGCATGGAAAGATTGATTTTGCAACATGTAGCTGGTCAGTGAGTGATGCAGTTGATTCTTACAAAGGGAAAATCAAAGAGTGAGTGTTGCCCTGTGTGAAGCTACTACATCATATGAACCTTAATCCCAGATGCATGCAGAGCATACACCAAAGTCAGCAGGAAAAAATCGTTTGCATCGGTTCTCTTCTTTTTTCACCCTTCATCTTTCTCTGGTCAGGAGTCCTTTTTCTGGTTGTGGGATTAGCAAAGAGTTACAGTTACAGCTGAAATGCTGGCAGCAAGATATCATGCTGCTGTTTTTTTGAGTATGAACTCTTGTTTGTGGTTTCTGTTCTTTCTTGGAAACCCATTTTTTCCCAGGATGAGTATTTGGGGTAGCACCATGGAGTCTGACTGCCTGGGGCTGAGTGGTAACTCCTTAACAAGGGGGTGTCTCATCTCTTCCCTCTCTCTCCCAGGTGAGTGAAAATTTCACCCCTGGAAGCCAAATGAGATTTAATGGCTGAATATTCACAGATGAGTCAGTCTCTTAGGGAAGTGGGTGATACCAGTGAATGTGATGGCACCAAAGCCCCACGGGGTTGTGGCCTAGGGCCCCACAGCTTTGCACAGATATCCAGTCCAGTTTTGCTAGTGAAAAGCATGACTGCATGTATATACTGATACCTGTCTTTTCTGGTCAAACCTTTATGATGTTATGCTGTATTCCAGTTGTGTTTTCCCTCTTCCTTTTTTTTTTTTAGATACATGACATGCTATCACTACTCACTTTTCTGTAACATTGCATTTCAATTTTGCCTTTAATTTGAAGTCTCAAAGCTATGTCATAATAATAACCCCCCTATGGAAAATGTTAGAAATAAGTTTCTCTTTCTCCACCCCAATTTTTTTCATGAATTATCTGAAAAGGAGCTATTAAAAAGAAAGAAAAGTCAACTTTACTTTGAATTTTAGTTGAAATTTTGGAATTAAATACCATTAACTTCTCAACTATTACAGAGTTGCCTTTATCACTGCTTATTGTACACTACCATTTCTCTATGTCAAATCTCTTTTTGGAGTTCTGATGCAAATTCACTCATTGTCAATCAAAGCTGCAATTTATAAATTAATTCACTCTAGCAATTTTCCATTTGCTGTTAATATCTCAATCTAGATTCCTTAACCCATGAGAGCAGCTGTGTGATTCACTGTGATCTATTTCCTAGTATTACTAGGGTAAATTTTTGGCTGCATTTTTTTAAACCAGTCTGAAAAAGCTTTGGATCTATCTTTGGCTTAAATTGATATCACAATTCAGTATTAGTGTATAGCTTTGTCTTCTTCCCCTCTACCTTCCCAACTCCAATTACTCTATACAGAGTTTTGCCTTTTTGGGAAAATCTTGTGTCACTCTTACAGAAAATGTTAAAACCAAGAGTAGTTTTTATAAGTGAAGAGAGACAGTTTTCTCAAGTCTTAGAATAGGAGCTCATCCTTGCTGTGAGAAGGGCGAGGCACTGGAACAAGATGCCCAGAGAAGTTGTGGGTGCCCCATCCCTGGAAATGTTTGGTGCCAGGCTGGATGGGACTTTGAGCCATCTGGTCCACTGGAAGATGTCCCTGCCCATACTGGGAGGCTGTGGAGAGAATAATGTGAAAATAGATGATCTTTAAGGTCCCTTCCAACCCACACAGTTCTGTGGTTCTAAAAGTAATTAAAAGGGAAGCTGCCATCTATGTTTTGGTGCTGTGTATGGCACAGCTGTGATAGTCCTGTGTTCTGTGCTGCCTAGCTAAGTGTCCTGTCCAGAATGTTTGCCAAAAAGGAATAAATTAAGCAATATAAGAGGAAAGATGAAACACTGTATTTCCTCTTGCATTTCCCATTCCTCAAGCCTTAAACCATCTCTGTTTAAATCTGTCAGGGTCAGACTTGGCTTCTGTGGCACTTTGTTTCATGAACCTCTTCACCTTTCCCTGAATCTGTGTATGGATGTTGAGCATTCATTGCATACTGCTGTGTGAAGGAAGAGTCACTCCTTTATGACTTGTTTTGACCTGTTACATGCTTGCTTCACTCTGATTCCTGTGTTGGAAGAGATGATGAGCAATCTGTGTTCTTTCTGGCCACTTCTGGCTTTACAGGCCTTTATCATGTCCTTCTCCCCAAAGTATTTTCTTCTGTAAAACTTATTCCATGTCTGCTTAGTTTCCTGAAAATATTTTTTGAGGAAAAATCGAGTTAATTTTTCTGGCTCCTGTAGAGAGAAGTCTTGCCTTATAAAACTTCTGGAGTATTGGAAGGGTTCAGCAAGCTATTTTGACTCTTTCTGAAGATACTTTGTGATTGTCAAGTGCTAAAGCTTAGAGTTGTCCTCAGATTTACTGTCTGGACCAAGTAATAGGCACTGCCAGAATGGTTGCAATCAGTGGCTTTGTAGGGAGCACTGATAAAAAGTGTAGCATAACACAAGGGCTGTCAGTCTAAGATTGTATCTATACTGAGCAACTAAAGGTTAAACATAGTCTCTGTTTCCCTTCTGATTGGGATAGCTTACAACCCAAATTTACCCACGAGTTCTTTTATTACAAGGCAAAGCTTTCAGTTTTGTGCTAAAAAAAAAAAAAAAAAAAGCTAAGGGATTTATGGATGGATTTGAATGGAATGAATGGATTTATTTTGAGGTAACATGAATGCATGAGTATGGAGCTTGTTTTTCCGGGCTAAATATATTAGTTGAAAATACTGAAAATAGAAACATGTTGCAAAAGCCTTTCTGTGCAACTGTCAGTCAGGAGGGATTACAGAGGGGACAGTAAAGCACTCATTATCGAGGCTGGAGGCTCCACCATTTCCCTCTGTCCTGCTGTGACCTTAATGAGAGAGCTGCCCTTTGCATCCTGACTGGCAGGCAGGGCCCAGCAATTTGTCTGCTACCATCCCTGTGTGATGGGGAGACTGACAAGAAACTTCTGCACAGCTCTTGGCAGTGCCTGTGCTCAGCAAAGCTGTGCCCAGTGCCTGGTGAGGCAGCATGTTGTGCCTGCCTCTTCAGAATGCAGGTGCTCACACCTGCAATTGTAAGAAGAGTTTCTTACAATTGACTACATGAGGAGAGCTTACTTAATAAACAATCTGGTTAGGCTGGAGACATTTTTCCATGGTGCTAATAAGAAGCTCTTGCTCTTTGATTATGTGTTGTTTTGTTTTATAAGTGATTGATACTTCAGATGGTGGCAGTGTTATGACTGATTTTAAAATTACATGAGAGTAAAAAGTGGAACGAGGAAGTTTTTTTCACATTTGTACTAGACACTACTTGATAACTAAACTTCTGTTTCAGAAACTTTTGGAAAGATTTATATGAAAACATTGATGATAGCTAACAATCAGGCATGTGGATCCTAGGAAGTCAGTTCCTACCTAGGATCAAATTATTAGTGAAATAAGATTCTACTGACTGCTCTAGATTTAATTTTTTTATCCTCCTTTAAAAGATCCTTGAATTCCTCTGTTAAAGTTATCCCTGGCTCTGTTTGTGATACTCCAGGAGAAGAATGGCATCTGTGATGTTATTGTGTAAAACCTTCCCACTGTGTTCTATATTAAAGAAAACCATGTATTTATTTTCTTCTCTTGAACTTTTCTTATTTCTTTTCACCCTGTATCTGTCCTACTGAGCTGCTTCAGCTTTCAGCTGCCTTGCAGACCCTTTTTCCTTATTTTCATTTGCCATCTCAGGTGCTGGTTTATCTGCTTATGAAGTAGTTATTGTCTCTTTCTAGTGTATATTTGCTGTCCTGATTCCCTCCTTCTTTATCTTTGATTAATTTCTTCCAGTCCTGGAAATAGAGGAAATGATCTCTGATAGAGGAAGCTATCACAGTAGCTGTTACAAAATGATGTGGAATGTAAATGACAGTATAATGGCACCATGGGATATCCCAAAGATTCTCATGCAACTGATTATCTTTCAAGGCTTGGGAGGGATGAAATTGATGTGTGCAGGGAATCTTTTGATACTAAAAATGTCAACTATATAGACCCTGAAGAGGAGACCAGAATAAGTGACTTTTTTAGGTGGGAAGGTCAGTTTAAAGGTGAAGAGGCAAAGATGACTTTGGCAGTCCTGTCCTAACAGGCTATCCAAGGTCCCAGGGAGCCCCTTAATGGGATGAGGGCTGTAGCTGAACCTTGGTTCTGTGCTGAGATGCCAGGTGCTGCCTGCCTGTTAGAGTGGCCCAACAGAGGAGAGAACATGATCATAATAACACTTTGTTTCCTTGAGGCAGTGAGCAATGATCCCCATATTCCTGCTAGGTAAGGAAAAGCTTTTGTACTTGTGAGTTCTTCCTCTGTTCAAGTGGCTTGAGCTCCTCCCGCTTCCTGCTGTCAACTTTTGGCGTTTTATGAGCTGTCCCGAGAATCTGTTCTTAAATGCACGTAAATTAATCCCTGCCACATTGCAGCTTCCCCTTCCCGTGCCTTCCTCAGTCCCTTCCTCCCTTCCTTGCTCTCTGCTCCCTCTGCCCTGCTGTGTCGGACACTTGACTGTGGTATCACAAGAAAAGAGATCACAGATGCCACTGTCTGCTGAATGTAGTATCACAAGAAAAGAGAGTGAGGGAGGGAAAAGGAGGTGGTAAGTCAGCTGTGCCTGTAATGGATTAGCTAATTGTTGCTTTATGGTAAGTAAATTGTTTGGTAGTGTCCAACTCAGCTTTTTTAAGGACTCTGCTCACAAAACACACCTCTCTAGTTTTTGGGGAGTCAGGTATGCCACTGCCCGATGGCTGATGTCTCTCAACTATAGAAATGTTAATTGTGTCTGAAAAGAAAACCGATAGTTATGGCTGGGAACCAAGCCTCACCCATAACTCCCTCCAAGTTGTCTCTTTCTTCCTCTCAATTCTTATACAAAATAACTTTCTTAATTGTGGAAACAGACTGAGATTGGTATCAGTGCAAATCCTTAAGTGTAAGTTCTGTCCTAATGTTTTTGCATGAATGCAAGGTATTGAATGTCTCCAGGGGTGCTTTTCTTGGTGGTTATTTTAGACAGGAAAGTCTAGACAGTTCTTAGGATCTATTGCACATCTCTACACCTGCCAAAATTTTGGGGGGAGTTTTGTTCAAATTACACTGCTGTTCATCAGAAAGTGCTGTGTGAGTTGTGAAAACCTAACTGAATTAGTCTGTTTCTCTCACTCTCCCTCCCCCAGTTAATCTCTGCTACTAGTGTTCTAAAACTTGAATAATATTCTGCAATTGCTATTTTTATTTATACCTTTCCTCATTCTCTAACAATTACATAAATAGAAAGGACATTCTTTTGTGCATGATTTTGTTGTATGTGCAATAATGTAAAGATTTCACACGTGATTGAGACAAATGCTTTTTAAACACATTTTGAGTTGAAAATTAATAGGTTAGTTTTGAGAAAGGCTCTTCAGTGGATAAAGGAGATAAATATAGATACCTGTTTTCAATGTCAGTCTTAATTCTATTTTATCAGAAATACAGAAAACTACTTTCTTGCTTAAACCTGCTAATATTGCACTGTTGAAAGTGACCTGGCATATAAGAAAGTGTCTTTCAAATAATGTAAGAATTTATCTAAGTGATGTCGACTTGCTTTTTTATTGTTTTTAATTCATCTAAGTTCTTCAGCAATATCCAGACATTGCAATTGGCAATACCAAGTCTCCATAAGGCTCTGAAGTTCGTGGAAAAAATATATGGAAAGAATATAGAGATGTGTGGAAGAAGGGAAAAATAAGCAGTTCATTTAGACTACTGGTGACCTGTGAATGCTGATTTTAAAACTTTGCTTAAATATTATTAAAATTTATTGAATTGGGTTCTGAGTCCTCCTTCCTCCCTTCTCTCTTCCCTCTTGGAAGTGTGGTTTGCACATGATGTGTTTAATTCCCATGTGATTAGACATTTCATTCATATCATGGAAAATTAAACTATAGTCTATAAAATGTGATCAATCTCAATTAAAATGTTTGATATTTCCCCCTAGGTTTCTTAGTAAAAATAATAACAATTTTCCTAATGCTGGTAAGCTCATCTTAAACTATCTACCAGTACATGAGTTAGTGGATCTGTCTTCACTTCCTGCTTTGCACAGTTTTGTAATTTAATCTTCAATACAAGTCTAGCTGAGCAGTTGTGCCTCTGTATTGCCTATTTTGAGTCAACATTTGTGCAATATTGTAATATCTTATTTTATTAAATATAGTCCTACAGTGTGGTTATAAAAGTACTGTTTTTAAG
The DNA here is from genome assembly GCF_023055355.1 of Agelaius tricolor. Taxonomy (NCBI): domain Eukaryota; kingdom Metazoa; phylum Chordata; class Aves; order Passeriformes; family Icteridae; genus Agelaius; species Agelaius tricolor. The sequence goes on from NW_027269261.1 coordinate 55,528,010, forward strand.
GGCTCTTGATTAAATTTTTTTTTTTAAAGTAGCCCTTTATTTTTTAATAGACCATCAAGAATGGGCAAGCATGAGTTAAAAAAAGCACAGGCAAATGAAGACCCATAGTTGTATTTTTTGGGGAGGATATATACATTTGAATCTCCACGTTTTAGCATAGAATGAAGTTCTAGAAAGGATAGTAGGCAAAATCCAAACTGCATTAAAAAAACAGTAAAAAATAAAACCTTGACTGCATGCTGAATGAAGTGTTTTATTTTAGGTGCTTGTGTAGTTTGTAATGGAAACTATGGGCTTACAAGAGCAAATGATGGGAAACAGTGGTCTGTGAGGCAGCAATAAAAATTGGGAATGCCAAATATGTGCACTGTATGTCAGCCATGGTTGTGAATTTGTTTGAAAAAATAAATTGTTAAATAATGAAGGCCAGTTATTTTTTTTAAATTATTTTTCCTGGGAAAAGAGTTTGTATAGCCTAAAGAGGAATTTGGTGCCTGTGGGAAAGAGAACAGTGGGCTCAATTTTCAAAATTTGTGCAGCTTTGCCAAGACATATGGGAAGAAACAAGAGTGCACCCTGAGCAACTGTAGCCCTGGGAGACTCTGCTAGACTTGCATGCAGGTTTTTCCATTCATAATTACGCTTAAAAATCAAGCTGTGTGCGCTGGTAGCTCTGCACAGGGAGGAGCTGAGCTTGTTCAGCCAGATGTTGATTTACTCCAGTAATTAAGCTTGCCCGAGTCAGGTGAAGGGGTGTCTGTCCTCATTGACTTGGAAGATGGAGTGGTGTGTGTCCACCACAGTCAGGCTGTGCCTTGGGAGCCCGTCCTCTGCACATCCGTGTGATGTGAGCAGGCACTGTGGGGAAGCTGTGCCTGCTCCTGCCACTGTTTGGGCGTGAATTTGTTTCATGTGACTCCTCAAACTCCCTTTGTGGTTTGAGTCAAGTGTTTTCTTGGTGGTAGAGTGTGCTGGGAGTGCTTCTTTTCCAGGCTGCTGCTGCAGCCCCACGAGTGGAGCTGAGTGCTGGTGTTTTGGCTCTTGTTTCTCTGTAGTTCAGCATGCTGTTCGTGTTTCTCATCTGCTGCGTTTGATATCCTGTCCATCTCAATGGTTTCCTTTTGAACCGGAGTTGTGCATAAACATCCTTTATTCAAGTAAAGGTTCAACCTTTTTTTAAAAAGGAATGGTAAAACAATGTAGCTGTATTGGACAATACAAAGAAGACGTCAAATATGTTATTTGAATTTTTGCTCATGTCAAGTGTTTTCAATGAGTGTGGTGTATTCCTGTGAAACAGACCTAATTGGGTCTGTTCCTTTTGCTCCAGCCAAAATATTGAAGGGGAACAGAGTTACAAGAGCACTGAAACATTTAAAAAAGAACACATCCATCCAAATTCTCCCCCAGATTGTTGCTGTTCACAGGCTCTTAAACAACAGAGGAAGTAAGGAAAATACACAAGGAAACAGGATTAACACATGAAGCTTAGAGTAAAATGAGATAAAAACCAGAAACACTTTCTGTAATCACTTGGAAAAACCTACTGTAGAGAACAGGATCATAGAATCATTGTTTAAAGTGAGGATTTTGGGGATATTGCTGGGACAAAATAGTCTAAACTGTTTTAAAAATACTTCTAGATAGAAAAATTATTTAGATTTCTTACTGGTGTGTGTTGTTGATCCTCAGAAAGGGGAAGCAATGGCTGCTTCAGGAAGCTGCAGGCTCTTATAAATCAAGGTAATAATGAGACTTGAGCCAAACATCCTTTTGATTGCTTTGCCTTTGTGTTTTATTTTTTTTTTTGGTCATTTTCCTTCTCATCATTTTATGCTTTTGTTTCTTTGCTTTTTTAACAGGCATTGGGCAAGGTCTTTGTTCTTGCCTTGCCCTGGATCTTTGGACGGTTGTTATTTTTGTTGTTGCTGCTATGCCCCTCAGGGTTTGGGTTACCCTGATGTGTATGTCCCTTGGTCACTTTGCCTATGTAGACAACAAAGCACATTTTCACTGGCTGAGCTTGATCCACAAGGAGCAGGCAGGTTGTGCCTTGACTTAGGTGACCCCAAGATCCCCATGACTTATGTGCTGTATTTCTGTGCTCCTGTGGCACAACCTCAGTCACACTGCAAGTTTCCTTCATAATTTTGCATTGTATATTATATGAACTTAAAATTCCTGCCGTTTGCAAGTTTGTTTTTTGGGGGGGGGAGGGGTTTGTTTGTTTGTTTGTTTGTTACTAATGTCCCCTTGTCTCTCTTTTGTGTTTTGGTAGGCCTGGATGATTGCCTGCAGCAGTATGTCCATAAATTTGAACGGGAGAAGATAAATGGTGAACAATTGTTACAGATTTCTCACCAGGACCTTGAAGACTTGGGTATCTCACGGATTGGACACCAGGAACTGGTTCTAGAGGCTGTGGATCTCCTGTGTGCACTGGTTAGTTACGCTGTGAAGAGATATGCAAAGAATTTCTTAAAGGGCTTTTTTGGGTAATAGCCAAAGCAAGATTGATAAAACCAGAATACCTTTGTTGCTTTCTGTTACACGTCACAATAAAAGAAAAAAGTAAGAATTTGTTTAATTCTTGCAAGCTTAGTATTAAATAGTTCTCTAACTTTTTCCTGATAAGAGGCAACTTCAATTCATTTGCTTGCACTTCCAAAGAAGAAGTTGTCTGAGTGATGTTGTTAGATCTTGTGGCTCCTGTTAGTGAACAGTTTGTCTTAGAAGACAGAAAACATCCTGTTGAAATGACAGCTGCTAGAAGTTTCTCACATCAGTTGAAATGGGTTTAGGGTAATTCTGTAGCAAATCTAGGAAGTTAATAAAATTCTTGAGATGAGGGATGTTTCAGCACCTCAGTTACAGTTTAGCTGAACTCTTAATTGGATTCAGAACTTAAGCTGTTCTTTTGTCCTACTCCTGATACATAACTGCAGATACTTTGAAAACATGCTCTGAAAAGCATAAATGTATTTGGGATTGTTTTACTAGTGCAGGCTTTATTTAAAAGCCATATTCTGGTCACAGCCCTGAAGGCCTGTTTGATGTAGTGCAGTGTAATGAGCAGCAGAGGTATATATAATTACATCAGGGAGGAGGGTGGGAAAGCTTGCCTGATGATTCCTTGGCCAGCACTGGCCTGCCTTCCTTACATTAGGCAAGGTTTGGAGCAGCCTGCATATGCTTCTTGAAATGGAGAGTATTTATTGTCTCTGTGATACGTGCTTTATTGGCTGCAGAGAGGTGCTGCAGGGAGTGTTCCTACTCCACAACCTGGAGCAAATTGTACTGAAAGAAGCATATTTAATGAAATCTCTTCAAACGATCTAAAATGTTTCTCCAAAAAGTTACTCTTATACTTGAAAGACATTTTATTTCCTTTAGGTATTTGATCTCCCAAAAAATGTTAACATTAACTTGAAAACCTAATAGAAGAATGTAGCTGGACTGAAAAGCAGTTTGTGGTGTGGGAAGGAACTTGTTGGGTGAGTGTGGGGGTCTGGTGAGTTAGTAAATGTAGTATGGGCTGTATATGGTCCTGACTGAAGTCATCTATGTGGTAGTCCCCAAAGGCACTTTTTTATTCTCTTGAAAATGTTAGAATAAAGTGAACAAAGCTGGACAGCTGCCAGAACCTAAAGCTGTGTTTTATCTCTTACAATTTCCTTCTAATTTCCTTTGTAGACAAAAGTTTTGACCTCAGACCCATTTCTGGAAATCCTTTGTGAAATGCAGCTCAAGTTAATGCATTAGACAGATATTGCATATAACAGCTGAAATGTACTTGTTCCCTTTTTAAGAGGTGAAGGAAGAATTCCTATGTTTTCAGTATGCCCTTTGCCACCTTCTTGATGCCTGTTCCCTTGGGTTTTTGGAGCTGCATAGAATCACCACTGATTTTGTTTCCAAGGGATACTAAATGCTAACGACAACTAATTTTTTTGTTGTTGTTTCTTCTTTTTGTGCAAGAGAGAGGTTTCCTGATTCCACCTGCATTAGTTCTTTGAAAGTGGTAATGTTTATTGTTTAGTGGATGTTTTGGACATATGCTGACACTTTCCCAACTTTTGGGGCCTTGTAAGCAAAGGAACTATTTTTTAAATTTATTTTTTTAAATATTTTTTTCTTTTTTGTTCCCCCCTTTTTGACCCCACTGCCACCCCCACTAAGCTGTCAGCTCACACTGTGGCAATGTAGCATTGGCTGAGCCAGCCTGATGTCACTCTTCACAAGCTTGTCATTCTTGGTGGAGAAAGGCTGAGAGGGGATTTTGGTGGTTTCCCAGTCCTGGAGTTCCCAAGAAGAATTTCCCCTTGTATCTATTTTGCCTTGGCAGTTTCCCAGCTAAGTTTCCTTCAGATCAATGCTTTGGTTCCCTCATACCACAAGAACCCGTGTGGCTCTCTACAGACAGTGAGGAAGCTCTCTTTGGGACCTCTTTCTCCTGCAGTATCTCTTTTCAAGCATTCCCCACAGAGACCTTTGTTCCAGCCTCTGTAGATCAGTCACTAAATAGTGTGAACATAATCGTTGCCTTGAGAAAATACACCAAATGCACCCAATTTTTTAATTTAGTTTTTCTAGGCATTGAGTACTATTGGGCAGCACTAAGCTAAAAATATGTCTGGAAGTTCCTGGTGTGAAAAGGAAATAATTGCATCTTTCTCTACTGCTTTGGTGATGAAGCAGTGTTCCCTCATGTTCTCATAGCAGTGGCTGCACATGCAGCATCTTGAGGAGTCAGCAGGAGAGTGCAGACTGGAATACAGCATTTCTGTTGCTGTTCAGTTGGTCTAATAGAATTTTCTAAACGGGTGTTGGAGACTTATTTGAGGAATTTAGAAGATACATCAAAGGACCTGAATTCCCCCTGAAGAGGGGAAAAAAATCAACTAGAGTATATCAACTTTTTGTTGACAGTAGTGCTTGGTGGGGGGAGGAGGAAAAGGGATGGAAGAAAGATCATGTTTCTTTGTTGATTGAAGTATTTGGGGGAGAGGGGAACAAACATACCTAACTTTGCTTTTCAAACCACAAAAACAGGGACAGAAAACAAGCTTTTGAGGGCTTAATGAATATAAAACAATGTAAGCAAGAAAGTATGCAAATATTTTCACTTTAAATGTGTTCTTTGGATTTGATTTCTGAATCTTTGCCTACACTGTATGATGGGAGAGTTTGGAAACAAAATGCAGTGGATTTTTCTTGAGATTAGAACAAAGAGGTACTCATTATATACAATTACAAAAACACTCCAAGCCCTGAAAAAACCCATGAACAAAAAAAGGACATAGTTGTGCCTTTCATCATTTTACTGGTGGTAATGTTCTGCCAGCATGTTTGCAGCATAACAAAATATAACATCATAACATGAAGAAAAAAGCATTCATGAACACTTACCCTTTGGGTCCTAATCATTGTCAAAGGATATCTATGCACTACCACATAAAATTTTAGATTTTTTAGATGCTTTAAATTTTTTGTTGTTTATTAGGAAATTTACTACTCCAGAGGATTCTTTAGAATGCATTTTTGTTAGAAGGAAAAGAGCAAGAACGGGTGACTGTGACAGTACCTTGTGTTAATTCTTTATATAGCCTGCAGTGAGCTGGGTCAGCATCTGAGCAAGCATTTGAACTGGTTTTATTCATTTTCTTCCCCCAGAGCAGGTTTTCAGTTCAATCAGCTAGCATGCCCAACTCATCACATTGCAGCATGTGACCATGGCTGTGAAAGGGAAGAGGATGCTGTCCCTGGGCAGTACCAGAGCTCTTCATCAGCCAATTCAGCTCTGACACAACTGCTCTGCTCTTTTGACTTCAGTTAGCCACGTTTGGTTTTTTGTTTTGTTTTTAATTTTTTTGTTTTTGGCTGCCTGACCGTGAGCCATTATTTGGTCAGATTACCTTTTCTCATTAAATGTGATGGAGTTTAGAAGGAGTGAGCTCATGTGCTCTCTCCTGCACGTGTGGGTGCTGCCTCTCCTCCAGCCCTGCATGTGGCTCCCCAGGTTAATGAGTAATAGCCTGGGAATGTTTGACATCAGGTGCTCTTGACCGCTGGCTTCAGCCTGTGTTTAGGTCAAAACAACTTTGATGTTTAAAATCGGGAGCAGTAGTAAAGTGCAACCTTTTTTTTGGTTCATGAGCAACATCTTACAATTACTTAAGCAACCAAAACCTTTTGGTTGCTTAAGTAATGATTTGATAACTCTTGTAGCCTTAATCCTGTGGAAATATTTCAAGAAAAGCCTGCTAAGCTTTGCACTTCAACTGTGTGTCACTGTGAAGGTTGTTTGGTGTGCTGCCATAGTATCAGCATTCCTATCTGTCGTGGACTGGGGCTACAGTTCTATGACAAGTTAAATTAATCCAAGTCAGCTGCTGTCTCCACCCCCTCCTGTCCTCTGATTAGTGATCCTTTGTGCTTGCACTCACCTGACCCTGAAGTGAGCTACTTCAGGGAGCTAAACCAAGGGATTAGATTTCTTTGTATTGCTTAGATCCCCAAGCCAACCCTCCCAACACACTGGACATTGCAAGTGAAGGAGAAAGAATAGTTGGTGATGTCAAGAGAGTTTCAACTCCTGACACCTCCAGCTGGTGGTGTCAAGAGAGCTGGTGAAGAGAGTTTCAGCTTGGATAAAGGCATTGCTGTACCTGGTGAAGGGGCAAAATGCTTTCTGTGTATTACAGCAGACAGTGAGGGGACTGGTGGAGCAGAGGTGGCTTGGGTTGGGATGACTCCTATTTCTGGTGTAGTTCATCCACTAGGGCTGATCCACAGTTGTCCAGTTTGGTGTCCTGGTACTCAAGAGCTGCATACTCTGTGTTGTGGGTAGGTGTGGTGCTTGGTCAGGGCTTTTCCTGAAGCACAAACTGCTGGTTTAGCAGTTGAAGTGCACTCTGTAGAGCCTTTGGGGGAAGCTGTAGGAGGGAACTTAGAGCAGTGACCTGGAGCTTAGCTGTGGTGGGGTCTTGGGAGTCTTTTGGGAACACATGTTGCAGTTATGAGCTGGAGCCCCTGCATCCCTAGAGGCTGCACCTGTGTTGCTGAAGTCACCCTCAAAACTGAGAACAACTTGACAGAATTATTTAAAAACTACCTGAACTGGAAGAGTCACACCAGACTCACCTGTGGTATAGATAAGATGAAAAGTGTGATAAGGGGTATGTGAATGTTTTAAGGCCAAGCCCAAAATCTTACCTGGTATATCAACAACACATGTCCTCTTAAATGCTGGTGCCACCTCTAATCTCAAGTACCCACAGGTGGTTGGCTGAGTTTGTGCATCTGAATGACAGAAAGAAAGATCTGGAGATACTTAATTACATGAAAACTCTCAAGTTCTGATCAGGGTGATTGGGTTGTACCTCTGCACAGAAAAATATCTTCTGTTTTCTGTGCCTTTATGAAATGCAGGGGATCAGCGTCCCCTAGTTCCCTTCTTTAAGGGCAGGGTTTCTGATATGTGGCTACTTTCTTGTCATCATAGCAACTTGCCCCACATCCAGACCTGTTTGTGAAAAAGTATTCCCTCAACAATAGACTAATATTCAGTCTTCTAAGAGGGGGATAAAACTAACTGCAAGAAATGCATAAAAATAATGCTCTTGGGATGCTGGGTTTTCTTGGTGGGTTTTTTTTTTGTTGTTGTTTTTGTTAAAATTTAAAGGTGATAAGTTCACACATCACAGTGTGCAAGTACTTTAAAGTTGTTTAGTAATCCAGATCTTTCCCTTTCTGTAATCCTGGAAAATTTAAGGATATCCTTTGCTGTTGCAACAGTGGCATTTTTTAAAATTGGACATATCCTTTCAACCCTTACTCCTGGCTGCACATTAAGGGTATTTCCTTGCCAAGAGCCCTGAGGTGGAGGAGGGAGGCACTTGTGTAACTTAAACCCACTGGGATCTTATCCATAGGAGGCAGTAGGATTTTAAAGGTAGCTGTGTAGCTGACACCTCTCCATACACTGGAGACATGTGTTTCTTTGGGTCAAAGATTCTTACATTTTGTAAATAACTTAATCTGAAATGTTCCAGCCTGTTTTACAGGTGCTTCACTCTGGAGGGAATGGATATACAAGCCAGCATCTAGGAATTAAATGGAATTAAAATTTGCCTTAGTTGGTTTAGGTTTTTGTGTAGGAAAGTAGAAAGAGTAGAGAGTGTATTTGACTGAACTATGGAACTTGGAGTTAGGTTGCAAGAATCTGCAGCAGCAAAAGAAAAGTGAAGGGCAGGACTCTTGTACTTTTGTGTGTTTGTTTTGTTCTGGTGGGAGTGGTTTTTTGTTGTTGTTTGGTGTTCTTTTGTTTTTGTTTTTTTTCCTCAAGAAAAGTAGGAATTTGAATCTATACAGTTGAAGTTGTAGGCAAGGCTCTCAGATCTTTGTTTTGTAAATGAATGAAAAATTGGATCTCTAAAAATGGGTTTAATTACCATGTATGATTTTAACACTGTCCTCAAACTTGCAAGTAATTGCATTTTTGTAGTCAAGAAGCACAGTTGCTGAAAACTAGTGATTCAAATATTTATTTAAGCTTTTGATTGCAAAACTGCATTTGCTTCCTGTTGATGTTTTAATCTCTTACCAGATTTAACTTATCTTTAGTTGTGAATGAAATGTTACTTCAGTGTTTATTTACCACAGGATAGAAAATGTTTTAAGAAAAACAAAATGCTTGCTCTTCTTTAACACAAAGAAAAACAATACATTTAACAAGTAAGTGATATCTATTAGGACACTGGGACTTGATTCTGATGAAAAAGTGTCCTTAAATCTCATTAATGACAGAAACTGAGGTTTGGCACTTATAAAAGTATTCTTTACTGGCTACAGTGTAGAACAAATCTTTCAAGACATTTTTGCCAAAAAACCATGAGAAAGTTGTGCAAATCATCAAGGCTTTTCATCCCATGTGAGCTTTTAACTTGTTTTATAATAAATAGGAGAACTCAACAAGGATATTTAGCAAGCCTCATAATGTTCCTTGCAGAACTATGGCCTTGAAACAGACAATATGAAGAACCTGGTTCTCAAGCTACGAGGGTCATCCAACAATCTGCAGAACTACATCAGCAGCCGTAGGAAAAGTTCCAATTATGATGGAAATACCTCTCGCAAGCCCCCCAATGAATTCCTTACTTCTGTCGTGGAGCTTATTGGTGCTGCTAAAGCCTTGCTTGCATGGTTGGACAGGTAAGGATCAAATGGTTATATTTTAATTTGCTGCTCTTAAGAATTGCTTCTCTTAGTAGGGCCTTTCCTAGATGCTTGGGTGTAAAGATCTTGATGTTACTAACCCCTTTTTTGGTGTTGCTAGAAGACCTCTAGTGGATAAATTTAACCTAGGGTATCATTCTTGCACTTCCACTCTTGCTAAAAGCAATGAAACTGTTAACGTTGCACTCAAACTGGTATTTATAAAAGTAGGAGTGTTCCCTTTTAGGTCAGTTTCTCATACACATGGTTTTCCCAGCTTCTAAATTACTTGTCATTGGCAGATCCCTTCCTGAAAGATTTTTTAATGTTCTGCTGAAATCATGGCCTTAGCTATGTGATTTGAAAACTGAGCAGTGGGAGAGATTATCCCTCTGCTGTTTCATTTTCTCTTTTTATTTGGTGTTTTTTTTTTTTTTTTTTTTTTGCCTGGAAAGAGACAGAATTATTTTGTTACAGCTGCAGCAGGGGTGCAGTCCATGTTAAGAGATGAATATAAATTCTCAAAGCCTTAGCTAGCTTCCTGAGAAGGAGAGTTAGGAGAATAGCTGCACAGGGACTGGCAGCAAGGTGCACTTTTATCCTTTGTCCTGCTCTCAAGTAAGGACTTGATCTGTGTCCAGTCAGTGATGTTAACACTTTGTGCCTCTCAGCTGGTCCTCTCCTCTCACTCTGTTGCTGGCAGCTCACCCTAATTTTTTTTCTGTAACTCACAGTCATCAAAACTGCTGGCTTGTCCATTTCTAGACCTGCTATGGTTATTTCTCAACCCCTCTTCTAGGCTTTGAAACTGTCTGAAAGATCAGAGGTAGGGCTCTTCAGGTCCTAAAGCTGCCCTACCTATAATGATTCTTCTCTAAGTCTCACTGGACCTCTGTGTGTAAAACGTGAAAATCTATTTTTCTTCTTTTAGAGAACTGTTATCCCCTTGTCTGGTCAGAAAGTTAAAGGTTCTCTCACTGGTAAACCCAAGGACAGGGCTAGAAAATTCCCCATTTTGGTGCAAGAGTGGAGCAGGACTACACAGTCAGGAATATTTACATTGTAAAACTATCCTCACACCTATATCAATGTCAGAGTTGCAGCACTTACCAGTGAGGAAGAGCATATGGGACTAAGGTAGGATGGGGAGAAGGCTGGTCCTTCCAATCTAAGGGGAATTTTCTCTTGTTGTAGGACCCCATTTACAGGTATTGCTGACTTCTCATCAATGAAGAACAGAATCATTCAGCTCTGCTTGGACCTTACTACTACTGTTCAAAAGGTCAGCTGATTTCTTTTCCTCTCTGCTTTCCAAAGGGGAAGGAAAGGAGATGTTGGGGAAGTAGTGTGATTGCTTTGTGCCGAGTGCTAATGAATGGCAGTTCTGGGAATGAGAGCTTACTTTTAACTTTGAAAGTCCATGAAGGTCAGTTTCAGCTGTCTGTGTTTCTGAGTCGTGGGATTTTTTTGTTGTTTCCCCTGCCTTTCAATTTAATTATCAATTTTGGTATTGCTGGCTGTGTCTTAAGTGACTGCAGCTTAAAGGCTACTCTTATTTTCTTGAGCTTTCCTGGAAAGAGGATTAGTCTTCGAAATAGTTGATCGGCATTTGAAAATTTTCACATTCCAAGCAGCATGTTGAAAAACAGTTATCAGTGCTAACTCAAAACAAAAATATGGCTCCATTGTTTTTTGTACCTATGTTTGCAGACTCCATAGATCTTGTCCCATGCAGGAAGTTTTAGCTATCAAATGGGAAATGCTGCATGTAATGGAAGGAGCTGACACTTTTATGATACAGATCCCACTAGCCAGACTGCTTCTGCCACTACTGCAAGACCAGAATATTTTTCAAAACTTTAATTTACCAGCTGTATGATGAGTGCTTGTATAGATAATAGCTAAAAGGGCAGCCGTGGTAATCTTGGCAGCTGCCATAAAATTTTGCTCTCTGAATAATGCTGCCTGTTTTTGAGCCTGTTATGAGACCGTGTCACTGCTGTGGCTGTGAAGCACTTCAGTGCACACAGTGCACACTTCAGTGACTGCCAAACTTGCTCATAACCATTATTCTGTACCCATATAATGTTTGAACTCTGGAGGACTATGTCCTGTTACATGGGTGATTTCCTCCCCATGCTGAAGGGGATGATGGCAAAGGACAGAAACATCCTGAGCTGTCAGGGTGTGATGCCACCCAATGATGTCAGTTGTCATTGTGAAAGGATGGTGTCTGGGTACCCCAAGATATGCATGCCTGCTGCTCAGTGCCCTTCTTGCTGGGGCACTCTGTGTGCAATTGCACAAACTCAGTGATTTACAGCTACAGATGTGCAGACTGTGCAGTGGAACAGTTTGTGTTTCTAGCAGCAGATAGTGTTCACCCAAGAGTGCTACAGGAACTGAGATAGGAGATTGCTGAATGTATTAGTAAAGCTGCTAAAAAGTGTGTCTAATCTTTCTGTTAGGTCAGCCTTTAATGGCAGGGGAATGGAAGTTGTGAACAGCAACCCTGGCATTTAAAAAAATGTCAGATTACTTCTCTGCCAATTTGATATGACCTATAATAAAAGATGGGCTTGGTGCATATGGTAAAAGCATTAATGGGGGAAGAACCAACCAACATGGTTTTGTCCTGGGACAGGGCACATATGCTAGAATAGTCTAAAGGAGTCTCCTATGTGGAAAAGAGAACAGTGGAAAAATCATTAGGAGGATTTTTAGACTTCAAAAGTATCTCTTATTAAGACATAGACTACAGAAGCAGGTGGTCAGTTCTAATGATGAAGAGGCCAGTGGCTCTCATGGAACCAATGCTGCTCTGCATAATCATAAATAATGCATAAAAGCATATCATAATAAAGCATGGCAGGAATGCAAGAAGATTCTAGTTACCTTTGATGATAGCTATATAGATTCAAGGACAGGATTTTACTCCACCTAAAGTTCCATGTCAAACTTGAAGGGGTAAATAATAAACAGTATAAACGAAATGAGTGGGAGCAGAAGGACTTTGCAATATTGAGCATTTTGGCTGTGTGATGATAGATGGCATTTCCTATTGATTTGTGCAGATGTATTTAGCAGAGAAAAATAGGGGAAAGTCCTCCACAAACTTCTACAATATGACTCCTCCTTCAGCCTATTAAAATGCTTGGGGGTTTTCTCCTTGTAGATATTGTAAATCTTGGTCTATTATTTACTTGCTGTTTTAACTTTTTAATCTGAGAATAATATCATTCTCCAGTTCAGCACTTCTTGCAGAAAACAGTGACAACTTCTGTAGATTTTTACATGAACTTGTTTCAGGTCAAAGGCTTTTATACCTGGACTATGTAAATAAAGCCTTGTGTGCAGTCCTCTGCCCTTCAGGAATGTCACTGATAGCATATTTTTTAGAAAATCACATTCCCTTCTATATTTAACAGTATGTTTTAGATCTATTTTGATGCCTGGGGCAGAGGAGTACCTGAGTTGGGGTTTATCAGTGAAAGGCAGGCACATCTGCCTGGCCATCTGAGAATCTGATTTAATTGTGCAAGGTTCTGCTTTTCTAGAAAATTCAGCTGCTGTAATTGAATCCCACATTCTCTTAGTTTTCAAGGTTTATTATTGCTTTTTGCCAGGGCCAGAAAATAGTTGCTTAATAGTCCTTTTGAGCCCTACTGGGTGAAACTAATCTGACTAATCCCTGCAGCATGAATAACTCTCTTTCTATTTCAGGTTAAAATGGCAGTTTTGTAGAGTTTTCAGAGATTATTTGTTTCCATGTTTATTGGTTAATGTAGGGGTTTTGTTCTTGTTTTATTTTTAGGATTGCACTGTGGCTGACATGGAAGATAAAGTCCAGACTGTGGTAAGTTTATGTTTCTGTTGAAACTCAGCTGTCTGCATTCACATTCATTTCAGCTGCTTCTATGCTGACTGTATTGACAGCAGCTTTTCAGTCCCAAATGCACAAGCATATCATGCAAGTAAACATTACTATGAGTTGTTTTGTGAATGTTTTTTCATGTAGAGGAAATCACTGAAATTTCAGCAGATGGATTGTGTGCAGTGATAGCATGTAGTCAAGTATGCCTTAAAGTTTCATTACACAGCTATATTTCCAAGAGAATTTAACCTCAAATTTTCAAGGGAGGACTAGTCCCGTAAAATATCACAGGTTAAATAAATCAATTATGCCTGTGAAGTGCATTTAGCACCCTAATAAGCAGAAGCTCTGCCTTATTATGCTTCTTCCTGTAAAAGAGCTGCCCTGCCACAAAAGTGAAGCTCTGGCTCTGTACTTTGAGCTTGAGTTTTTAGGGCTGTTTGAAGCAGCCTTGTGACCAAATGCAGAGTGTAATGGAATGCTTTTTATATTTTGTAACAGTTAATCATCGCTTCCTGCTTTTGACATGAACCAGGCTGTGCTCTTTGATAAGGCCTTCCGGTAGCTCATAGATGCTTAGGAATTTAGTAGCACAATAACTAAAAATAATTTTGTTCATAAATAAGGAGACCATGTAAAAGGGAGTTCTCTGTATCTTTCTTTTTCCATTTGTGTACACCCACCCTGGAAGTAGGTATTGTTGTTTGGAATTCCCTTGTTTGAGCAGTTCCTCACATTCACACTTAAACATTGTTTTGATTTATTTTATTGCTGCTCTAGAAATCTGACGTAAAACGAAACAGAAAACGTTGGAGCTATTGTTTCCAGGGACCATTGTAATCCAAACCAATGTCCTCCTATGACACTGCTCCCCCCTATTCTGTAGTTACACGTGTCTACTTTGACTGAAGGATTCAAGCCCCTTGTGAAAGGTGACTTACCTTGCAGGTTCCCAAACTGTTTATAGCTAACTACTGTACTGTGTACTAATCTTCTCTCCCCTCTCCTTTAAGATTTTGTAACCTACTTGGAGTGTCAGCTTTGCTTCAGTTGATATCAAAGCAGAAAACACAGTGGGACATAATGAAATTTGTGAGTGTAGAGAGAGCACAGATTTTTTGACTGTTTTTTCTTCTTTTTTCGTGTTTAATTAGACATTCTGGTAGTTACGTGTTCTGCAAGGCAAAGCCATTCTGCCTCCAACTTTACTGACACACATGCCAAGGTCAGAATTGGCCTTTATTTATAATGTTGGCTTAGGATCAGTTATGTTTTGGTCAAAAGGAAATATGAACCTTGCCTGTGTAAGCATTCCAGAAGAGGTCAGTTCAGAGGCATAATGGAGAGAAGTACTGCAGAAGCACTTGAGTGCTGGATGGTCCTACCTTATACTGTCAGGTTTTGTGCACATATGTCAATGGCCAACACATCACTTTTTGTGACACATGGCTAGTTGTATTCTTATAGCAGAAATACAGAACAACATGAAAAATGTCAATTGTTCCCACAAGGAATCACCAAAATGTTTCAATTTTTAATGAGTTCTGTTTTGGTTAGAGCAAACAAACTCCAAACCCAACTTTTTGGCATATTTTTTGTGTTTATTTTTTCAGACAGAGGCTGTGTCAGCATCTGTTAGTGATGGTAAGGTGGCACTAATGGAAACAGGTTGTTTCTGTTTTACAATAAGGATGTAATCATGCTGTAGAATAGATCTGTACAAATGAATCTTCTATTTCAGTGATTTTAGAACTCATTTGCTTTGTATCTTTTGAAACTAAAAGAGGAAGAAGCCAAGAGAGAATTTTCCTGTTTTTTGTGTGTTCTCATTGCAGGCCAAGACTTTAAATGGCATTTGTGACAAAGCCATCCGGTCCACTACAGACCCACTGATGAGCCAGTGTGCCTGTCTGGAGGAGGTCCATTTAACCAACATTAAGCCTGGGGAAGGCCTGGTAAGAAGCAAGGCTGGAGTGTCCTGATTTTCCCAGTATTTAATAGGTAGCCCTGTGAGCCAATACAAGTGTGTATTTATAATAAAGTATTTCAAATCTTATGGTAACCTGTGGGGAAAAGAAAGAGGCACAAGAATGAACCCTAAAGGTCAGTTGTCAGGTGGTGTGCTGGAGTGGCTGCCAGGGACAGATATGCACATTAATAGGCTTGACCCCAAATATAATTTCTGATTCTAAATTGTTGAAGGTTTGTGTGTTAACCAGGATATTGGAGAATTTACAAATTCTTGTGAAGCTAGGAGTTTTATTTTTTCAGGTTACCATAGCCACTTTTTTCCCAGGGGGGCTGGGAGAGGGAGAAGGCAATGAGAAATGATTGTTTGAAAGATGCTTTTTTATGTTTTTTATAGCAAGATAGAGATGAATGGGAGAATTTTGGAGGTTTGCTGTTAGCAGGAAAATGAGAATTTTTTAACTCTTTGTTGGCCATGTCTTAATACTGACTCTTATTCGTTCAATGGATTCTGCTTAGCTGAGTGCTGGTTATGAGAAACTTAATTTGAAATCTTGGTGGATTTTCTGTCTAGGGAACAGATGTGTTAGAATGAGTTGGAGGGAATTTAAATTGTTACATGCATTTGTATTCACTCCTAGCCCTGGAGGCAGGAGAGATGAGCATTTTTAGAGAAAACTGCACAGTCTTACTGTGCTATATAGTTTTACCTAGACTAGTGGATTTGACTGAATCAGTCATGCATTTTTGAAATAATGGGAACTTCTTTGTTAATACATAAGCTCCATTGAAGCAGAGTCAGTCTAGCTTGACCTAAATAAGAAACAAGGAGGTGGGTGCACCCAATTGGATACTGACTGGAAAACAGGCAGAGAATTGGCTGAAGAGGAAGGGTCAAAAAGATCATATAATTTTCCACCTATTTTTAAAGCAAGTGTGATAACTTCAGGCATCTAAGCTGCTTTCAGCCTCTGAGTAACATCCAATACTGTACTTCTCAGAGTTTCTAACAACAGATGTAGAAAGGAAAAGTAGTCATGTATTTGTTCATAATTGATGAAATCAATTTGCTGGTCACCTCTTGTGGGAAATCTATGTAATTATTAGTTAATAGCCTGTTCATGATTTTTAATTTGGTGCTCTTGTAGTCAACACCCACTTCATCCAGTTTGCCCTTGTGTTCACACTCAGCATTAGCATACAGAGCCACAAATACTCTGCTGGAACTTTAGTGCTTATGTAAGCATTGTGGTTATGAGGCTGTCTGTGTATCGACTTACCAAGAGAAGCTGTAAAAGAACATGTCAGCAATACTTGTAGCCCATCTGTGTGGGTCTGCTCTGTTTGGAGAGAACTGGTGGCCACCGAGTAAAACCTGTAATTCTCTAAAGCAGGCTGGATAGTAAGGAAATAAAATTCTGTTCAAGGCCAAAGTCTGACAAGGCAGAAAAATCAGCAGTGTTTGGTATTACCAACCAGAGAGTGTTTCTAAGTCTTATTCCATACACTAGGTGTTTTAAGTCATTATAAATATTGTAATAAATTACACTAAATGATCTGTGAAGAAGTTTAGAGTGTTGTAATATTAGACTACACACTTTTTCAGGGAGAATATACAAATTGTTAACTGGTTTTAATAATGTTTTGAGTCTGTTGCCAACAGTGTTTTAATCAGATAAGTTATGTGGTTTGTTTTGCCTTTAAACTTGTTTTTCATTTTTTCTTTAGGGAATGTACATCAAATCAACTTATGATGGATTGCATGTAATTACTGGAACTACAGAAAATGTAAGTGAAGCAAATGTAGATTACCTCAGACAGCAGCTTTGATTGAGTTAGTTTGACTTAACTACTTTTGTTGTTTTAGACATGACTTGCATGGCATTACTACTTTAAGTACTGCGTGATCCATGGTTTGTTTTTCCACAGTTTGTAAATATTTTGTGCCTGCATGTTTCACTGTTAGTCTGATTAAACCAGTTTCTGCAAGTACACAAATTAGTTCAAATGCTTGGCATTAAAGTAATTGCTTTAATAAGTTACTGTATCTGCTGTTCTGAGCTCTTATGGTATCTTGCTTAACAAAGTCTTGGGCGTACTTGCTCTCCACTGGCAAAGGCAATCTCCCCTAATGGGAGCATTTAGGTGGTGGTGTGCTAAATTCAGTAATGAGTAATTAAATCAATGAGCTGTCCCATAACAAAATTACCTTGCAGACTAAAACAAGTATGAACAAGTAAGACTTTAAGAGTGGTCAGCTGGAAGGAAGTAGTTGGCAAGAGAGGCAACTAGTTTTTTACTGCAGGTGGTTCCTTGTTTTATTTGTACACTGAGTCCTTTGCAGCTGAGGGTTTATTGAAGGCTTCTGGGCAGCCCTTGAAGGAGTAGACCTCTAGCCAGCAGCTGAGGCTGGCAGGTGATGCTGTGGTGTTTTCAAACAGGCTACTTCTGTCCAGGAGCAGTGACTGAAAGAAAAAAAAGAGCAGAGAAACTTGGCTTTTGCTGCAATGCCTTTTTTTTTGCCTTTTTTTTTTTTTTTTTTTTTTTTTTTTTGTGAATAGGAAAGAACCAGTGATTCTAATTGTTCCCCTGCCAGGTCCAGGGACCAGGCAAGAGAGTGTGGAAATCTGTGCTTGCCAAGTGTAAGCTTCTATAGCTTTGATGCTATTGTCCTGGCATAACTCTTATAGGATCTGCCACAGAGATCATGTCCACTTCTGCAGCAATTTTAACATCTGATAAGTGCAAAAGAATGTAATGTTGACTGCTGACAAGCTGCTTCTGCATGTAGGTCTTGGGTCTGTATTCCTTCTGTAGCTTTCTGTGTTGACCTAAGTGTCTGCTTTTTGTTATCAACACTGGCTCTTCTTTTGGGGAATATCCTTCCTTGGGAGAAACTCCTTCCTTTGGAGCAACAGAACTTGACAAGCAACTGAGAGATCTGTGAGCAGCTGATGGCTTTATGGTGGTGTGGTATCATTTAGATATGACCCAGGCTGGATCTTAGCTCAGTTTTCTTGCTAGATTTGGAATGGTATTTTAGTAGCTATCCCCAGGAGCTGGTGGATGGAAATGGCAATGGAATTACATCCCTGAATTGAACAATGGAAGAACTGGGGAAGTCCATTTGGTATGAGTCAGCCAAGAGGATCCCTCAGTAATGCCATCCTACGTGAGACTTTGCATGTTGTGTTCGCCTAGAGCCAAACTCTGCGCTTTCCTCTGCTCTCACAATGTGATTCCAGTGCTGTGACCTGTCACTTGCTGCAGGAGTTCTCTGTGCAAGGGTCCTCCACCCTCCCTCAGATGAGCTGTTGGTCACCCAAAGGACAGCTTGAAAGGAGCTTTGTTTTTCACGAACTTGACTCTGGCCCAACATTTTTTCATGATCTTGGTTGACTCCTATATATGCAGCTTTCTACAGAGGCATTTCCTCTCAGAGGAAGCAAGAAGACAATGAAGAAATGGGGTTACTCATGATAGCTGAAGCCTCCCACAAATTCCCCATGTTTTCTTCCTTTGTTGACTGTTTATTCTCACAGTTCTTTCTCATAACAAAGTTACATGAGGTCTAAAGGTGTGATGAGGTGGAGAAGGGAGTCCTTAATCCCAGTGCTTAGTTCTGGAGTCACTAGGAAGAGCTGGCCTGCTGCCTGGTGGTTACTCATGGGGTGGAGGGTATGGTAGGAGTTGCTCTCCTGTGACCAGGGTGCAGCATGTACAAGGTAGCATGTGTGTGTGCTTTGGGTGTTGTCAAGGCTGGTAGGAGTTGGTGTGTTACAGCAGTGAGAGTGTTGTTAATAACTGCAGTGCAGCAAAGGCTGGTGCATTGCACCAGCTGTTGATAAATCTAAATATTGACATACTTATCTGTTTCTTGCTAACGGCTCCCCAGAGCTTAGGTTTTGTTCCAAGAAAATTGTATTTTAAAGTGTATTATTATTAGATAGGTATTTGAAAAATACCTGTCTGTGCAAGTATTTTTATCTGCTGACTTTGGTGATTCAGGCAAGCAGTTTCACATTAAAGTCAGAAGCTTCTATTTACATTGGAAAACAAAAAGAGTAAGTGCAAAGGATCTATCTTGTGGATTGGAAGGGTTTTGATCCTTTGTTCTGTATGTTCAAAGTCTTGAAGTATTTTTTAACATAAATACACATTTGTATAAAATTTCTTTGAGATGGTTGTTGTGTTAGGGCAGAAATTCTCCTCCTGCCTCTTCCATTACTGTCTAAAACTATAGTACAAACTGGAGGGAAAAGGAGAGTGGAGACTGTCCCATGACTTAAATACAATTTGGTCTTTAACAGATGGGGGCTATGCCTTCTCTCTTTCGGTTTAGTTCCCCCAGCATAAAAAGAAATAATTCAATTCATTAATTTACATTTCTCAAGTCATCAGCCGAGGTGAAAATTACATATAGTGAAAATCATTGCTGATGCAACCTTTGACTTGGATTGGTGGGGGGTTGTTTTGGGACAGAAGGAGACCTGATGCAGCACATAACTCTTGTTTTCCTCTTTGTAGTCCCCTGCTGATCGCTCCCAGAAGATTCACGCTGGTGACGAAGTGATCCAGGTTAATCAGCAAACTGTGGTGAGTAACTTCCCTTATGCTTCCTATACACCACAGGGTCTGCATGGATGGGGTCAGGAGGCATTCATTTCTGATGTTTGAGGCTTTGAAACATTTTATTTTCAAGATAAATTTTATTATTTGCAATATTTTGATAAATATACAGTATTTCATGTTAAAGCGCTTTATGCATAATATTAAAATAGTTCATGTTGCATTTAAGACCTGTTTAAAATGTCTTGTTACAGTCCACTGAAATGCAGATAAAGAGCTTTAAAATGTCCCCACAATAATTTGCAAATGATTGTCCAATCATTTGCATCTGGGAACCTGGATGTAATGATTGCATTTTTGCTTAGCACATTAGGCAATGCCTTTCCATGTGAGAAAGAAATATGACAAAAGTTATTCACTCTGAATCCCAGTGTTAGTCAATTTGAGCATATCCATGCATCCTTCTAGGACTGGATCTGAGGTATAAAGAGCACTGCTTGATATCTTAGTATTTAGTTTACAGCTTAAGTAGAGAACTTGGAAAGAAAATGAAAAACCTTGCAAAAAAAAGAACTTTCCATTTTTTAAAAATTCTTAAGATGGCTTTTTTGGAATCCTTTATTTCTTCTAGGTTCATATCAAAACAAGCTGTCTAACTTGGGAGGTTTGGGTTTTTCTTGTTTGTTTGCTTTCAGAAAATAAATGCTGAATAAAAGATGTCTTTATTCTCTTCCAGGTTGGATGGCAACTAAAAAATCTGGTGGCAAAGTTGCGAGAGAATCCTGCTGGAGTTAGGCTGCTGCTTAAGAAACGTCCTACCGGCTCTTTTCATTTCACTCCTGCTCCTCTGAAGAACCTGCGCTGGAAACCACCCTTGGTGCAGGTGAGAACCCGCCAGCTCCACTCTCATTTCAGGATGGGAATGCCTTGGTTGTAGCTGGAAAAAAGGAAAATCCCAGAAATGCCCCTAAGTACTGATATTTGAGTATATGTCAAGGCAGGTCAGGTGAAATGGCTGTCCTCCTATGGAATAAAAAAGAAAATGTGGTTTGGTGGTTTTGTTTGTTTGTTTGTTTTTTCGTGGGTTTTTTTTTTTTTTTCTGTTTCCTTGCTACCAGATAATGCCCTCTTGGTACACAAAGGAACTAGGTGTGCTGAATATTTTAATCAGTCTGTGTGCCACTGGGAGAACTTATCTGAGGCAAAACTGCTGATATGTATGGAATTCATCAGTGTGGAGCAATAAATAAATGCTTTCTCTGTTTATCAGAGTAATATGTTTTTGCTGAAATAGCTTAAGTCTATTCCATATATTTGTCCTCTTTTTAGTCTAGTGAAGGGGGAGAAAGAATATTTTTTTCAAAAAAATTATTTAAACTAATTGTTTAAATAAGATTTGGTTGTTGGGCAATCCACAGATTGGGTACTGAGCAGACAGAGAAAGGGATTCTTAAATAACAATGTTGAGGAATGGCATGTTGTATTAGGAAACTTAGGGCTCAATGCTTGCAGGAGTGAGCCACCTAACTGAATTTATACTAATTATCTGAAATTAATAAAACCAGGGAGAGTTCCCCTTCCTCCTCCTGTTGTGATACAGGTCTCCTTACAGCCATGGGGGTAATTTAAACCTGTAAAATGCTGGTGGCTATCACAAATCTCCATGAAAGCAGATTTCTCTCAAAATGGGTAGATGTATGCTTGACTACTTGTTCATCCTTCCTTTCATCAGTGCATGTGTCCTGTTTTTGTGACATCATGCCTGGCATGTGCTTCCAGTGTGAAGAGCTGAGGTGGGGCTGGCTTATTGGCTATGTCCAGCAGTGTTTCCTTAGGGGAGGGAATGATTGGAGAATAAAGGTCTTTGAAACCTTTTCTCTCCTATAGGCAGACAGGAACCTAGAAAGGTGCTGAGAATTTATAGAAGTGAGGTGCAAAGCTGAGCAATGCCAAATGTATTTTTAATTTGCTTCCCTGGTCCTTATATCCATTGATTCAATCTATGGTGAACTTTACTGTATTCCTGTCTGTGCTCCAGGCATTGGAGTGTATGGAATAAAGGTAGCATATGCCAGCTTCACAAGGCTTGCTAATCATATCTGTATTAAACAAATTGCTTTCTTTTAACACATCTAAATATAGAAGAGGGGGTTTTGTCTCAGTTGTTTTTTTTGTCTGTGGAATTTACATGAA
This sequence comes from Agelaius tricolor, assembly GCF_023055355.1. Classification (NCBI taxonomy): domain Eukaryota; kingdom Metazoa; phylum Chordata; class Aves; order Passeriformes; family Icteridae; genus Agelaius; species Agelaius tricolor. Next base: position 55,549,830 of record NW_027269261.1, read on the forward strand.
AAATAGAACTGGAAAGAGCAAAATATGCTTGAGCAATACATTACCCATGATAGGACTTCTGTGGGAGGGCTGTAAAGCTAGCCAAGACTGGAGGTGGAGGAAAATGTGGACTCTAAGAGTTCTTGAAGTGTCCATATATCACAGAGATAGTAGTTCACTAGGGGATGAAAATGATGCTATTGATTATTAAGTTATCTTTTTGTGAATGATAAATGAATGTTCAGATGTTTGATAGCTGTTTAATATTTCAGACCAGTCCCTCACCAGCTTCAACTCAGTCACCAGAAAGCACCGTGGATACCTCACTGAAGAAGGAGAAGCCAGCCATTTTGGATCTGTACATACCCCCTCCACCAGCTGTTCCATATTCTCCTCGGTATGCAAACAAACCTGCACCACTCACAGAAACCTCCTTCACTGCACTTGTTTCTGAGCTGGCCTTCTGTTGGAGCTCTGTGCAGATTAGCTTGAGGAAGCTGCAGATCTCAAACTTGCTTCTAGCTGCCTAAATGAGTTGGATTGCTTGATCTTATGCTTAAATGTGTATGCTACCAGGATTGTAGAAGATTTTATTACTGGAAGACTGTGTGCCACAGAGAGCAGAGTTGTTCCCAGAACATGACCCCGGTGTCATCTCTGGTTTTGTTGTGGAGTTATGTTTCTGACACTGTTTAAATCCAGCTGCACACAGTAAGAAGTAATTTTTGTCCCTAACATTTTTCACTGATGGATTTTTTTCCTTTTTTAGCAATTTGAGTAACTGCTGTGGGAGTTAGAAAAGAATGTCACGTTAAATGACGCCTATCACGTTAAATTTTTAAACTTGCAAGTTGTTTAAAACAAATATGTTCCCACTGAAGGGAAGGGAGAGGCAATACATCAACTCTTATTTTTTTTATCCTGTGGTGTAAGCTATAAAAATGCAGACCTGTATACACAGTGGGAGGGAGAGTGGTGTGTATGGTAAGGCTGACTGTTGTTCCTTCTGAAGTCCATATTGACTCATGCCAGAACCCTGCCAGCTGATCTGGGAATGTGAGGGGAAAAAAGCGTTTCCAGGCAAGATGTGAAAGGCTGGCATGCTTCCTGGCCTTCCCTGACATTTTAGGTCACATGTAGGTAGCCCAGCACAGAAACTGTGACCTTTTGCTGCAGGCCTTGTGAGAGGGCACTTGCCTCCTGCCATGTAAGGGCTGATACAGAGACAGAGGTGGTATTACTGTGGTTTTTGGGGAAGGACTTGGGGGGGGGCTTGCTTAGGTAGGGTCTCTTTACTGAAGCTGGACCCACCTTTACCTGCTCTTGTCTTGCTTTTATGGTTACACATGCTCAGTTCTTATTAAAAAACCCTCAAATTTTAAAATCTTTTGGCACAATAACAAACATACAGATTTAGCAGATGAATGCCTTAGTTGTTTCTTCAAATCATTAAATATCTCAAGCACATTGGTGAATTATGTCCATGTGCTCAATTTATCTTTCCTAAAGAGACACAAAATCATACCGAGCTTCAAATGCCTTTAGACCTGAATCCCTGTTGAAAAGGACAGAAATCGCAATACGAGATTTTAAAATTCATCCTGGATGATGGATGGAAAGGGAAAAGGCATCTTGACTTTAACTTTTAAAGAAAGTAAATGTGAGAAGCTATGGCAGGCAGGAAGAGGAGAAAGGACAATTCTTTTGCCTTCTGTTTGGTCATCTGTTTTGACCTCTGCATGTTTTGCTTTTCTCTTGAAATTGTGGTGCATTTGTGTGATGGTTGCTTTTCTCCTCCCTCATCATCCTGCTCTCTTCCCTTCCTGGCACAGATCTCCTCTGCTCCAGAGCAGTGTTTGGTTTCCCTCCCCATGCACAGTCTCCACATGGTGGTGGTGTAGGAGAGCTCTCCACATACATACATTTCTGGTGTAACTCTTGAGTGCAATTTTTGGTCTCTGCATCTCCATAAATAGCTCCTTCCTATTCACTGAGCTGTTGCATTGTTCTTGCTGGAGAGCTGGACAAGTGGGATGTGCTGTCCAGGGACTGCTATGAACACTGGGGTATATATGTGCTTAGGCAGTCAGCTATGTGTTTTTATGCCTGACTTGGCTAATGGTTGCTTCAAGCAATAAGATTGTAACATATAGGAAGGGGGAAAAACCTCCAGGCAAATTTTAACTTGAAGGGTAGCTTCTCTTCCAAAAGTAATTGCAGAATTTAATCAAAATATATGTATGTGTATATATATATACACACACAAATACACACACTATGAATCTGTTAGGAGGGAGAGAGAAGGTGGTAAATATTTAGTGACAGGTATTGAACTCCTATAATGACTGAAGGGCAGAGACCCTCAGATGGAGGTAATAGCTGTTACCATTACACATACAGAGATGGATAAATTTGTGTAGCACTCCCGAGTCACAGCTATGTATTTGAGCAGGTGGTGAATCAGGGGCTTTGATGCCCTCAGGACAGAAAGGTCTCATTTATCAAAATCTTTTGCTGGAGTGGAGCCTCTGAATTTCTCAGTGTGTTAAATTACTGGCTTGTTAAGAGTAAATTAGCATGAGGAGGGTGGCTTTCTTTTCTCCTTGTTAAATATAATGAAGTCTTCTATCACCTGACTTTCTTGGGGGTTTCTTCCAGCTTGTTTGCAGCACAATGCCAGTTGTCACGAGCATGACTTGCTGCTGGAAGCATCTTTCAAACCTAGTCATGTCTGTAGCTTTAAACTCTTTCAAGGCACTAACTGCAGTGACATGTCCTTTCAGAGATGAAAAGGGGAGCTTTGTGTATGGAGGAGGCAGCAAACGCAGTCAGCCACTGCCTGGGTCCAAGGGCGCCGAGTCTCCCAATTCGTTTCTGGATCAGGAGAGCCGGAGGCGGAGGTTTACTATTGCTGATTCTGATCAGCTGCCTGGCTATCCCATGGAAGTAAACGTCCTACCAGCCAAAATGAGAGAAAAAACACAGTCCTACGGTGAGTTCATTCCTCTCTTGTTATCACTGTTGTGATAAGGGCTTTGATCAGTCTGAAATGATTTGTCTTAGCAAACTGCTTGTTGGGCTTGATTGATATTAAGGCCATTTGTACAAATTGTGAATCTGAAATTCTGTATCTGAAATAATGTCTCTTAAAACTCTTATTTCTCTAATGAATGTCATTCAGCTGGGGTCTGCTGCTATAGAGCACCATTTCCATATGTATTTTGCTTATAACATTATGTCCACTCCTGCTCTAAATGAGCAAGAGAAGGGCTGTTTAATCTCAGCACACTGATTTCTTATATGTCACCAGTGGAATTATCTTCAGATATTCTTTTTTTCTGCAATTTGAACTCTTTATTGCTTATCTCTCCTTTGCTTAACTGGGAAAAACAAAAATTTAAAAATTGGTTTCCTCAACCATATGTAACTCCTCTAACGTTCTATGTTCTCTCTAGGAAAACCTCGTCCTTTGTCAATGCCTGCTGATGGAAGCTGGATAGGAGCTGCAGACCCCTTCTCTAGGCCACGAGGATCAGGGAGAAAAGGCAAGGTTTTAGGTTTTATCCCTCATTCTCTTCCTCTCCAAAATCTCCTTGGTGTGAACCACATGAAAGTGTTTAAATTAGGAATGGAGGATTATAGTTTGCATATTGCTGAACTGATGCAAGGTGACCATTATTGGGTTTAGCAGAAATGCCAGATGGTAACTGAAATTTCTGAGGCTATTCAGTGATGGGACTCAAATCTTCTGCCCCAGAGTTGTAGTGAGCATTAAAAGTTAGCTAGAATGACTAGGGCAGATCTGTACTTGTGATTTTATCGCACATTTTGCTCTTGCACACAGCCCCTTCCCTTTCTACTGCATTTAATATTGATATGAAACTACTTTTGTGCTAAGTCTTTTTGTTTAGCTCACTGTGGAGGCTGTTAAAGAAGCAAGCTTGTTCACAAAATGTAAAATGAAGGGCCTTTTAGGAGCTGCTCTTTACTGCTACTGCTGTTAGAAAGGAACATATTCTCTAGGCATCGCTGAATGGGAGAGAGGCAGAAGCTCATAACATTTTGTGTTCTGTTGGATGGCTTTTTTACTTCCTACACTCTCCTCTTCCCACCTTCTGCATCAGAAAGACTATTTGAGTCCTGTTAGAGTGGGAAATAAGGATGACTAGTATATTCTTGGAATCAGTTATGAAAGCTAATGTCTAATTCTAGGTAAAATCAAAGCTGGTTTCTATTATTTTCATGTAAAAGTAGAAGTTGATACTGAGAAGCATCAACCTGGAGGGATACTAACAGAGCGATCACCAGGTGGCAGGGCTGGTTTTTGTGTGTGTGGTTTTTTGTTTGGTTTTACCTTTGGTTTTGTGTTGCCTTTTTTTAATGCTTGAAATGTACCTAAGTGCTCCAGGCTTGGATTTAAGCTGTGTTGGATCAGAACCAAAGGCCTGCCTAGTCCAGCAGGATTTTTTTAGCAGCAGCTGCCTTGGTCAGGTGTCTGGAGAAGAGTTAAAACAGAGAAAGCATCATGAATCACTGGTCAAAATCAGGGAGGGAAGTGCTTATATTTTCACCTGCAAAATTAATTTTTCTTGTCCAAAGTAATGATAGTAGCTTTTAAGCTACTCATGAGTTATACTGAGAAGTTTATGGATTCAACTCTGGTCTCTTCAGCATTTTGAATAACACATTAGAAGAAGATTTGTTAAATATCACCTATGATAATGATTTGCATGAAGGTAGTCTGTATCATCATTTTTGGTGTGTGTGAATCTGGAATATAACAGTCAAATGGTATCTCCTCTGTGTATGGATTTATTTCATTATTGTGTCACTTAAAAAAAATTAAGGATGCAAAAAGCTGTGAATCTATTGATAGCTGCTTATGTCCAGGTATTTTATGAACAAAACCCCAGATCTAGGTATTTGAAGTGTAACCAGAATACTTTTATAAAAATGCAAAATGTTAATGGAGGGTTTTGAAGTCAGCAATAATTGGTTTTCCCCCTCCTGTTTGTACAGGTGAAGATGTCCTCTGCAGGTACTTCAGCAATGAAAGGATACCCCCGATCATTGAGGAAAGCCCCTGCACGCAGCACCCGCTCTCCAGGCCAGTGTCTGACAAGCAGTTAGTGAGGGGAACAGATTATATTCGAGGCAGCAGGTGCTTTATGAATACAGACCTCCACAACAGTGCAACAATTCCTTTCCAAGAGGAAAGTGCTAAAAAATCATCAGTCACATCATCCACAAAATCCTCCTCGGCAGAGCCCTCACTGCTGGTCAATTGGTTCACGAGACTGAAACTGTTGACTCACTGACTTGTCCCCAGCGCTGTCACCAAGTGCCTTTGCTCGTCGGTCACACTTCTCTACTCTGCAGCTTAACTGACACACAGTGACTAATGCAGTATTCTTTTCCTGGAGAATCTCACACTTTAGCCTTTTTGTTTGTCATTTTTGATGGATCAGAGGGTTTCATAGTGCAAGGAAGCAAGAAAGACCAAGTTCCTCTGCCTGGCCAAAAACTGAAGGCATTTATTCCCATGGAAATGAGTAAAATTTCAGTGAGGTAGAGGCCACAAGTGACCTGGAAAATGCATAATGACTCAGAGGAAAGCATTGTATTATTACTGTGAAGTCCAGTGGCACTTTAGTTGTCTGAATGCTCAGAGGCTGGTGCAACTGGCAGGGTGTCAGACTATGAAGAGCTCACAGAAGTTGTCACTCTCCTGACTGGGAAAATAAGCAGGGAAACAGCAGTTTCACGCAACTTGGTGATGCTGTTTCAAGTACTGCATGAGATCAACCTTGTGAGGAAGAAGTAGTGGTGTTACCATTCTTTCTCTGATATCCAGAGTTCCTATGAAGTCTTAGGAAGAGAGTTCTCTTATTCAGAGATTTTAGGAAGTTGGACTAATTTAATTATAAATCAATCCAACCTTATATATATAATCTATTTTATTTGAAATCACAGTACAAATAAGGAGCACTGAACAACTGCAGTGCTCATCTGTAAAGGTATATGGATTGCTACAACAAGCCAAGGAAATGCATCTGTAGAGGTGGTGAAAGAATCTATATTTTTTCCTTAATTGTTTAAGAATGACTTGCTGTTAACCAAAGTAACCTTTAAAGACAGTCCTGTTGGACTTACGAGAACTTTTACGGTGGTTCAGTTTTTGAATGATGTGTTGTTTTTATGAAAAATATGTGCTATCATACACTACAATTGTAAGACATCTTGCTATTTTCTATATAGCTCTAATTTTTACCCCTCCAGAATTTTAAAGTAGCCTTGGGTATTTTGGGAGGAAAATAAAACTTGTTTAACAAAAGAGAAGGATATTAAAGAGGTATTGTTTAAGAAGGAATGTACATAAGATTGTTAGTATGCAAACAGTTGTGTTTAAAGTTATTTAAATGTTAAATATAGTTGTATATATTTTTACATTTAAACAGATAGAGTTTGTACCTTCCTGTATTGAAGTATTGGGCACAGCTTAGTCAAATGAAAAGAAAATAAGATTTTGTATTACCTTCTAATTATAAGACTAACTATTTTTGTAGATGATACATTGCCAACAGCCTCTACTCCTTTGGTCTTGCTGAAAAGAAGGATTTGTATTTAATCATTTGTGGGGAAGGAGGGGAGTTAAATGCTAGTTTGCACACAGGACTGGGGCAGGAATCACACGTGATAACAGGATATTAAAAACACACTGTAATTCTGTCTGTGAAGATGTCACCATTCTGCTGCAACGAGCTGATGAAGTTGTGCTACAGCCCCACAAAGAGAGACAGGGCGTTTCATTCACCTCTCAATTAATTGTGTTTGATTGTGACTCACTAATGACTGGAGAGGCTGGTTTGGACCTTTCTGATCAAAGCAGACGTGTCTGTCTTCTGGCACTCTCCTCCACTCCCCGAGATGGCAGTCTGTACTAGACATGAACTGCCACTGAACCTTGACACAGTTTGGTCCTGCCTCCAAGAAAAGGGCTGAAACTGCCATGCTGTGGGCTCTGTGGTGTAGTGTAGTCCAGCCTCAAAAAGGCTGAACTGCTCTAAAGGTGTTGTCCAAACAAGACTTTTAAAATGGAATTTCTGCTCATCTTCAGTGTTGTGTTTTCTGTACTTAGGAAATGAATGGGGGCCATTATGCTTAACTTCTTATTGTGTGTAGTGAATATAGAGGATGCTCTACAGTTTAGGGGTAAAAAAAACTCCAACGGATCTAGGAATAAATCACAGCTGATATCCTTCAGGCCTAACCTGCAAAAAATTCTGCTATGATACTAAAACTTGGCTCATCTCTTGATGTTGAAGGTACGTGTATCTATCTATCTACTGTACCTAAACTGACTTCCCTAATGAGTACCATGTACATTTCCAGATGTCCTGCCATGGTACAGTACTCCACAATACTCTGAATACATGGTCATGGTGGAAAAACAATGCAGTTAATTGGAAAAGATCATAAACCCCACAAAAATGGAAAATAATATTTAGTACTGTTGCATATATGTATAGTGGGGATCGTGCACTTTTGGAATATTGAGCAGGCTTCTGTTGAAGTCTGTAGACTACATGAAAGCCAATACCTTTGGTTTCTCTTACATAACCATTGCAAAAAAAAAAGTCCTTTTTTGGATGGCAATGTGTGAGAGGAAATAGGACATAAAAATGAACACTAATGGCTTGTAGAGACAGAGTGCAGGGCAATTCTCCAAGCCATGTGTTTCCTCTAGTATTCATGGACAATTAAATTAATCAGTGTTTGAATTCTGGATGACCAACAGAGGTGAACACAGTACTGAGAGTATTATACTAGTTTTGTTCTAATCAATGAGCCAATAACTTTTCCTTCCTCATAAGCAGGGCTTGTTTTACGAGCAACGTGCTCCATAGTCTTGGTGCTAGATGAACAGAAAGGAGAGAGAGTAAAAATCCAAAACTTAACCAAGCCAGGAAACAGATGGTAAAGACTAGCTTTAGAGTTGGAGAAGATAAAGTCTTTTCTTCTTGCATAAATGTTTCTTTAGTCCAGATCTTGCATCCTGTTTTATTACACTGCCACCAGGCAGTCTTCACAAATTGCTCTATATCTGCAATCACATCCTGAATAGACCAAGTTAAACCCCTCATCAGGCTTTAACTTAGATCTTGATGAATTCAGCTCAAACCCTTTTTTTTTGCAGGTTTTACTTTCCTAGGAGCTTTCCTGCATTCATCATTCAATTTTTGGAATATCTTACACATGATCCAAGGAGAAAGGCTTTCATGCTCATGCATTCTTAGAAATGCCTTTGCCAGCAGGATTGGTAGCTCAGAGGAGTGTGAATGTTGGCTTCTGCTTGAGTTTTCTGCACTAAAATATTCATCCCCCAATTTCCACCATACATCCTAGTGCACCATCTGAAAAGTGTGAGATAGAAATGCTTGTGGGCAATTGGAAAGAAGTGTTGTGTACAACTGTGACTTCTTTCTTTGCTGTAGCCTGAGCTTTACTTTGGACATGCTGTGGTTATGGAGCACATGCTCTTTGTGGCTGTCACATAGGAATGCTTTTGTCTCCTTGGAGGCTGTAAGGTTTTTGTAATGGTCAAGAGCTCTTGAGGAAGCCACTGACTTAACTCAGCATATTCTGTGATTCACTTAAAATGTAGAAAGAGCACTCCAAAAAAACTCAGTTTGGAGAATGAAAAAAGAGGGGTCAGGCTAAGCTAAATGTATGGGTCTCTGTTGTGTCAAATGCTGCTTCAGCTGAGTGGCAGTAACTGCAAAGAAAGCACCCCACACAACTGCAGCATGCACATTTGTTTCTACCACTACATTTGTATGATGCTGGAATATGAAACAAGGGCAGTCTTTCAAAGCAGTTATATATAGTTCCACACACCACACTTGAGCTGTAAGATATATTGACAAAAGCAGTCAAGAGCTGCTGTCAGTGTGTAATTTCACCAAATTCTGCTGCATCAGTTTAAAATAGTGACCTCTCTTTATCCTGTTGCCTGCACAATGCAAGTCCCTAACCATCAGTTTTGTCTTCCTTTATGATAGCAACTGCTGGTAAGATTGTGTCATTCCCACAGGGCCTCGTGCAGTGGTCCAAAAGCTTAGTTAGTTTGGGTTATTCTGGACTTTGTCCAAAAGTGGAAAGTCAAATTTAAAAACAATATTACTGCTCCAACATCACTTAGAGTTGGGATTTTTTTTTTAATACATACTAGATATTAAACAGGCAGGAGTTGTCTGTTGCATTCTTTGCCAGTAGAAGAAAAAGAATGGATTACAAACTCAGTGGAGGAAAAAACCCCAGACCTTTGGGTGTCCTCCAGTTCCTGCCAGTGGGAGAAATGTGTTTGTTTTAGCATGACATAGAATAGATGTAAACATTTCTTTTTAAACCTCCCTGTGTGGTCACCTCAGTTATTCAGGATGATGTAAGCCACTGACTTTCTCCCTTAAGTGGTTATGGAGTTATCCAATATAATTTTTTGGGAGACAGTAAAGATATCTTAGACAATTATGTGATTGATTAGCAGAGTATGGAGATGGAATAATTAGGCATAAAGTAAGTGCCAAAGAGTGCTGAGTTATAGGGGAAATCCTTGGGGTCAGTTTATGATTGCGGTTGCTGTTTGTTCTCTGGTGAGGGTGAATGTTCTCCGTCCCAGACAGCAGCCAAGGAATCAGAGCACAAGAAGTCCAGTCCAGTGTACTGTGCCATCTTCAGCTGAGAGGGGTAGTTGCTTGGGCTTTTTTGGTTGGTTGTTTCTGACACCCCACACCCTCCTTGGTAAGTGCAGCCAGAGTAGGAACTGTTGAAATGTACCTGTGGAGCAAACCTGACAAGATTCTGATGGATCACTGGGCTGTGCTGACTGATGGTGCTCAGCCACCACGTGTTTAGGTGTGCTCTGGGAGTGCCTTTGCAGGTGAGGAGCCTCAGACCCTTTTGACCTTTACTTAGAGGCTTTTTTGTTTGGGCAATATTTACTGAGAGGCATACAATATGCCACAGTCTAAACTGAGATTTATTGTTTTGACTGTGTATTTAATGCTTTGGGGTTTTTTTCCCAAGTAACTGCATGCTTCTCAGTGCTACTTATTAATGTGTTTTCCTCTTTCATCCCCCATTAGCTGTTTTCAGTACCAATGTTTCTAATAAAATCCTCACATATTTCCAGTGAAAATGTTCATAATGCCAAGTAGTCACAAACGAGCCATAAAATTTTAATCTGTAAACTGTAAAAGAGCCCCAACCAAACAAAACTCCATTAGCAAAACACAAGAAAAAAATCACACATTTTCTGCCTTGTGAATAACAACTTCATGAATAATAATGAAACTAAGGATTTTCATCCTTAGTAAAAGGTAAAAGATCAGCCAAACTTTAGTGGCTGCATCTTGGGTAATTTGTTTGAGTTTATTACATGATAGTAGAAAGTGAGGGCTGTAGTTCAGGTATTGTAGATTCTTGTAATGCAGCTGTGGTGTTTAAATGTGTCTCCACAGAGCATGACCAAAGGCTTTCTTAGGTGTGACACAGTTTTAGCTGAAACTCTCCCACTTTACTGAATGTCCCACTGAACACGCAGAAGTCTTAATATTGTCTGGCATATTTCTTGACCACTGGTTTCTGGGGGGAAGGTTAGTATAAGTTCCTATAAGTGAGTAGGATGAGAGCAAAATAAATTATGTCCTAAATTAATTATTTCCCTTTTCCTATGTCTTTCCTCTCTGACCTTTTCCTCCCTACATTAATGCTAAGGGACTGTCCAAGAATTTATTTCACAAACAAACAGCTATAAAGTCTTTAATATTTATAGCATAATCAGTTTGTTTTGATGTCCGAGATAGTTTTGATCAGAGCCCTCCAGCAAAAATAGTGCTGCCCACAAGACAACATTTTCAAGTTCTTGATTCGTGTAAGAATTCCTCTCTGCTTAATAAGCTGTTGGCTTAGACTCTGCTTTGAAGTTACTTAGACCACCCCAAGCAGTCCTTGGTCCTTTAGGTCCAGACACATCAGCTTCTTATCACTGGCTAGGAAGAAAGGTCTGGTTTTTTTCTCCTCTTTCTGAGTTTTGTAACACTGGATTCATAGGCTGCATTGGAGAGATGGGTGTGGACGTCCTGCCCTTCCCTGCCTGCCCTCTCCTGCTGTCTGTGCAGTGGCTGTGTGGGGTGGAGAGACAAGAAGGCTAGGGGAAACTCATCATCTAAAGCAGCAGCCCCTCTCTTCCCTCTCATGCTCAGGATAGCAGTGACAAGCCTCCAAATAAAAGGCTGATGGGACAAGGTACATGATTTGCAAAGCTGGTTTTCCTGTGGAAGTGTGGGAACATTGAGGAGTGACACGATGTGTCGCACAGTGTTAGCACAGAGGTAACATGAGGGAGCCATTATCTAAGAACCAAAAAGGTTTGGCAGCACATGAGCTCTCTGCATGGCACAGGCATGTTTCACCTAGTGCTGCACAGAGAGGCCTTTACTAAAGCAAAGGGGACAAGTGAGCTGGGGCTGTGTGGGAGAGGCAGTCAGGCATATATACCCCAGGGTGCTCACACATGGGTGAGTCTGGTCACAAGAAATGTATTTGACCTGTACTGACCATGGCTGGCTGCTGTGCGTGCAATGGATGTGGTCTGTGTGGGAAACAAGGCTTTTAGAGGGATGTGGAAGAGGCTCAGGTTTCAGATGGTGACTCATTTTCCCAGTGGTTGACCAAAGCGAGGGGGAGGTGTGATGGGAAGCTGTGATGAGAAGTACTCCTGCTATCTTTGTCCCTATCATGAAATGTCAAGGAGTGAAAACAAACATCACCAGAAGTCTGAAGTTCAAAAAACCTGAATCACAGCACGGTTACCAAAGCATATGACTTCTCCCACAGGTCACTCTTGCAAATGTGGATTTTTCATCTAGTTTGCAATGAAGCATTTGGTGTGTTTTCAAAATGCAGAAGATTTTGGACACCATCTGGTCTCACACAGTATTTGCTGTTCATGTAGCTGGCTGTGAAGATAGACATCTTGGCTGGTGAGGCTGGCTCTGGCAGCATTGTCTCAGGGCAGGAGCTGTGAGAATTGCATCACCCTGACTAGTTTGATACAAGCTTTTTGGTTGGATGTGCGTAACATGCCTACATTTTAAAATGAAGTGAAAGTCAGTTATAAAATCACAAAAACATACAAAAGCCATTAGTGGGAGAAGAGATGCTGCCAAAACATTGTGCTCCGGTTGCTCTCCAGTACTCTTGCCTAGTTGGCACCCCCAAGACAAAATTCCAGGTGCTTCCCTAGTGGAAGGAGGCACACTACATGAACCCAAAGGCTCGTTTCCATTCTTGAAAGCACAGGCCAAGCAACATTTCTGTTGTTTTTCTCTAGGTCTTCAGGTATTTCCAGTGATGACTAGTCTGCTCAGTCTGTTGCTACCTCCTCCCTTTGCTTAAGGTGCCCTTGCTGAGCACCTCAGGCAGTTTTGGCATTGTCACACTTGGGTGCCTGCAGAAGGCAGTGTTGTGTTCAACATGCTTGTGCTGCTTTTGTACTTGAGCATAAATAAGAAATTCTCCCACTAAGTAAACAGGGTTTGTCAGGCAAAATGTTTTGTCCTCAGCACTAGGTCTGAGTACTTCCTTCTACTTTTTGTGTCAGATCTGATTAATTGATTAGAGCTGTTTCTGATTTATGATTGAAAGGGTGAAATGAAAATAGGATCTTGTTGATGAAGAAGATTCAAATGAACATTTAAACAAATTAATAAGGGCCAAAGAAACTAGAGAAGTAAAACCAGGCACTAATTCTTTATATGAGCAGTGCTAAAAAAAAAATACACAAAGTAAATGTGTGTTTTGTGTTTTTGTGGGGTTTCATATCTCAGCCTACTGTCTGGAAACTTTTAATATTATTCTCCTACAAGTTTCTTGACAATGAAAGGTAACTGTGGGATGCTTATGATCAAGCTGCTGCTGTATTATTGTGCTGTTGTATTTTGGGAAAGCAGATTGCTTGCTACACCTGAGTTTTCTGTTCCTTCCTAGCCCTCCCACTCTAAAACCAATGCACATCACATCAAGTGGCTTTCAAAATTATAAGTTCGTCACTAGATCCTCTTTTCACTGTCCTACTCAGTTCAACTTTTGAGAACAATAGGAAATGTATTTTTAAAGGCTGAAGATGCTGCGTTACCATATGCACAGGCAGAAGTAATTATTGATTGGTTTGAGAACTGGAACCATTGTAAGGTAACAGATATGCTGCTGTATTTAAGATGAAAAGTTTTTCTTCAAGTAGAAATTGTGTTATGTTCTTGGACTATTAAATACACTCTTGATTCAGAAATGCACAAAGCACTATTTGTGCCACTTAAAGTTCACATGGAAAAGCTGAATCATCCAAGCCATCTGAATGATGCACACTATTTGGTAGTTGTTTTCTTCATCAGGCAGCTGGTGATCTCTCTTCCTGTATTCAGGGCTTGGGTGGGGGGGGGGGGGAAAGGAAGAAAGGAGTCTCCAGGGTGGGGGGAGAAGCTATTGCTTCATGTGTGCAAACTTTATGGTTTTCCTGAGACCTCTCTAAATTTGTGGTAAGTTAAAACTATATTAAGAGGATTGAAGAGGCAATATATATTGCAATTAGGTTATAAAGTGTTTTTATTTTAAAGTAATAATGCTTTATGAACATTTTAGGCATTATTTGTTTATTATAAGTTATAGTTCAAGCAGTTCTTCATGGGGGAAGACATGAGATATGTGCTAGGGCTGGGGGTCCTTCAGACTTGGTAGCTTCTGTGTCTCCTGCTCCCCTCTTGAAATAAGGAGGTGAACCATGAGATTTGTTGCCTCAGTCACCAGCCAAAAAATGGTAACTCAATTTCTCTTGTGCTGGTCATGTTACCCAATTTGTGTTTGCCTGCTGAAGCTCAGTGGTAATGAAGGGCTGTTTAGTGCTGAAAAAACTCCCAGGTCAGGAGTGGGACAGGCATGTGACAGGGTTGGGGGGAACAGTAGTTTTGCAGAAAACCCCACACATACTCCCTGCAGCTACATCCTTAGTTTTCTAATTTGGGATGTACCTATTTTTTGGTGGATATTTTATTTATATTGACATTGGTGAGGAAGCTTTTTTCTTCTTTTTTAATGATCTGCCTCTTTATTACAGTCTGTCTTACCTAGTTAGATGGTAAGATTTTTTTTTATCAGGCCTTGTCTTCTAGTTTTAACTTCCTGAGCGTAATGAGCTGGGGATTTAATTGTTCTATATTGTATTTATTAGTATAGTTGAAAGGGTCTAAAGAGCAGCAGAATAGAAAAAGCAGTGCAGAAAGGCTTTGCTCAGATCTTGATTGTCTGACTTTTCTTTGGGTTTTACTTTTGTCCAAAAGCTGAAGAGGGACACAACCAGGAGGCATTCAAATCTTTTGAGTCTGAACCAAACTGTGTGACTCTGTCAGTGTGAGTAATGAACTGCCTGGGAATTGATGGCAAATTACTTGTATTTCTAACCAACACAGAACAGGAAAAAAGAGCTGGGGCTCTGATTCTTAGCAGATTCTTCAAGAGAACCTCTCATTAACTGTGCAAGGGGGGAACTTCCATTCCTTTTGGTGACTGTCATTATAGGGCTGGCAGTGCCTGCAATAACCTGAAGTACTTACCACAGCAGGTAGTTTCAGCAAGGGGGCAACAGCCCCTCTTGCTTAGAAAACACTGGCCTTTGAGAAAATACCAAATCAAACTATGTTGCATAGTCTTAAGGAAAGATGACTGCATTTGTGTCATAAGAACAAACATTAAAGATTTATGTAAGAAATTTATAGGACAAGAGACAATAAGGTTGAATTACAGCAGAGAGCTTGAATTTGGTTGAAAAACCTGATGTCAAGGAGAGTTAAGCACTGGTTTAAGATGCTGAAGGGAGCTGTGGAACCTCCATTATTTGAAGTCTTAAAGAACAGGTTAGGTGGCCTCTGTCAGAAATAGCCCAAGTATAATTGATCCTGCTGGGAGGGACAGACTTAATGATCTCTTGATGTCTCTGCAACCTTGTGAATTTGCAGAGATGTGAGTAGGCTGTGTGTGATTGCATGCTGCTAGAGTTCATCAAGTGCTTTCAGGCCCTTCTGGATAAAAGCCATCATGCACACTTCACCATAACCCTGGTGAAATTTGGATGTTTAAAGGTCCTTGAAGCAATCAAATGAATGCATGAGAAGATGCAGTTCAGGGCTACCACACAGGAAAGAGGGACAGGGAGCAATAACATTCAGATTCAGTAATTTTATACTTATCTAGAATAAAAGCATCATCAAAAATTACCATTATTGTTCCTTCAATTTTTAAGGCACTTGTGGAACATTTCAAAACCACCACTTTTTGTTTTGAAGAACTGTGGGGGTTTTCTCTTAATAGAAGGAAGGTATTAGTAATGGTGCTACACTTCTGACAAGGGAAAGCATATTGATAGCTCTAAAATATAGTCTGGCCTTTTAAAATCAAGACAATAGACCTACAAAACCTGCTCTTTTATACTGCTTCCTGATAGAGTTGAGAGACACGTCCCCACATCCCTGCCATTTCGAATGTAATTTTTAATTTTTAAAAAGCAAAATAACTTGCAGACAGGTAGAGCAGCTCTGTGCTTATGGAAGTAGCTTGTTTCTGTATATAAGTTCCTTGTTAGAACAAGCTGTGAAGCAAAAAAGTACCCACCTTCATTTTCTTTCAACCAGTGGGTGGCCCAGGGTTATGAACTTTATGGGGAGACACACATGCGTCATGGTACCAAGAGATTAATTTCTCATGCAGTGAAAATCATCAGTGGCCAGAGTCTCCAGAAAGCAGTACCAGATGTCCTGAATATTTTGACATTCAAGTCTGCAGAAAGCTCCAAAAAGGAGGAAGTGAAAGAATGGTGGCAAGTCTCTTGCAAGAAATTTTAGGGATGTGGGACTTCATTTGCACATGAGTGTGACAGCTCTTTTAAGCAAAAAGCATGGTGGGAAGTGGGACAGGCTTTTTCTTTACTACCACTCAGAGGACTGAGCCATCTGCTTTTCCACGTCATCAAGGAACACTGTCTGGTGTGCTGCCTTGATCTCTTCTGTGGAATATTTACTCTTTCCATAAGTAACACATGTGCTTCTTCAGACCTGCCAGTACTGCCCTTACTATGATTCACAGTGCACGTAAAGCCAGTAGTTATTTTAGGAAGCAATAGCTGAATCTCTGCATCAGATTTCAAGATGCATTTTTGGGCAAGTTTTCAGATAATCCATTTATATGCAGTTGAACTGCTTTGAAGATATAAAGTGCCATGTTACAGATAAGTACTGATTAGTCATGCAAATAAATAGAGATATTTTAATTAGGGCAATTTCAACATGACTCGTACTGTGGAAAAGAGCCCATGTAAACATATTAAATAGGTAATTTATTAGTGGGAGCAACCTGTGATTAAGGGTGTCGTGTTTTAATTTTTGGGGGAGAATAACATACTTTGCAAAGTAACAATGCAAGAAAGTAACAGCCTGATAAGCTAAAAAACAATAACAGCTTCTGTTTTTCAAATTATTTATATAATTATAACTCAGATATTTATGTCTCTTCATGTCTGCTTGAGCCCCAGTACAACTCCAAGTAAGCTGGGCATGCTCATGTATGTACTGCCTGAAATGTGGCAGTCTTGCCAGCTGGTCAGTCTGAGACTACTTATATATCCTGTAGCGCTCTGTTCTGGGATTTGCCATCACTTTTCTGCCAGGACCCTTTCTTGCAGTAGCTTTTTTGTGTGTGTGTGATCTGTCAGCATCCTGACTGGGAGAGAGACAGCAAGTGAGTGGGGTGTTTGCCACGAGGCCTTCTGGTGTTACGTAGGAGGTGTGGTGAAATGTTGCTGGGTCACTCCATATCTAGTTCAGAGTCACTTTTGTATGTGTGTGCAATTATATGGAAGATGAATAGAAATGGAGGCCAGGATCAAGGTGCTGTTTTGCTAAACTTGCTCAGGAAGGCTTCTGAGAGTTAAAGCCAGACCTTTCATATTCTTGGGTATGGTTGCACACTGCTCTGTTGCTTTCCTTGGAATCAGGATTGGGTACCTCTGTGATGAGGCATGGAGCAGAATATCAGACTATTGTTACTGATATGTGTGTGTTTATCACCTTTGACAATATATCTGGGCAATGTAAGTGATGAATACTTGATGAACTACAGGAATGCATCCATGAAATGATTCCTTGCCTCTTTGTTTTTAGTGCCAGGACTTGTTTATAGTGGAGTGTGCCAAAGTTAACCTCCAATTAAAAATCAGGAGAGGCAACAGTTTACCCCATGGTAAACACCACGTAGTGGTTCAATTTACTTTCTGTCAGTTAGTCACAACACCCACAGTCTTTTTAATTTATGACTAAAATGCAAAGGTGTATGACTAAAATGCAATGTAAGTGGATTTTCCAGTCTGGTTTCCTAGTTTCAGTGGAATTTGCCTGAGCTTTATATAAGTATAAAAGTATTTACATGTGTGTATGCCTGTAGGTGAATGTATATACCCATGCACTGAATTCTGTTTAAACTATTCAACCATAATATTTGAGATGGAATGGCATGACTTGTGAGCTCTGTCTTTCAGATTCAGTCTTTTACCTTTGCTAAAAACCTTCCAAAGAGCTTGGACTTACAATCTATAGTCAAGGAAAATGGGTCTGCTGTTGCCATATTTCCCTGTTCACACAGCCCCCTTACCTAGAAAGATGATAAAACCAAGCTCAAGTGAAAGTTTACTGAAACAGCTTTTGTGTAACTTCTCATTTTATGCCTATATGAGGTATATTTCTCTTTTTTTTTCTTTTCTTTAAACAGAGAATATATAAGAATAAATTTTCACAATCATTGCAGTTCCTATTCAGTAGGTATTTGAAGTACTTACAAAGGTTCAGTGCAAAATCATTTTTAACCATTGCCATTCTCCTTCTAATGTCAGGGTTACACTTCAAGTGCAGCTGTGTGTATCTCTGCCTTTATAAAAAGAAGTCAAATTTCATTTAGAGTTTGCTTTGAAAAAAACCCAAACAACTGCTGTGACTTCATGACCTTTCTAAAATGTGTTCTCTGCCTTTTAAATAGGGACTTTCACTTGAAGGAATTTACAACAGATTTTCCTCTGAGTCCTTCACACGTAGATCTTGGCTTCATTCCAGAGTGTAGAAACTAGGTTTGTAATTGCCTTATTTACAAGGTAGGGTTTGCCCTTCTCTTTGTTTGCTTAACTTGTTGGATTGTAGACTATTAGGCGCCACTTAACCTTCTAAAAAATGTTTTATTTCTATTTCTTTTCTGATAAATAACTATTTATTCTCCTGAAAAACCATCATCAGAATGAACAGAAAAAGTGGATTATTATGAATTTAATTTGTAATGTAAGAGACTGGGTTTAGCAGAATGGAAGAAACTAGATAAAGTGGTCATCAATTTGATTAGAAGATAATTTGACTTAAAATTGCTGTTGCATTTTTTTCCCCCCAAAATTATGGATTTAGATAAAATTTGGGGAAAACAGTGGTCTGAAGTTCCATTCCAGGCTTTAAACAAGGCTCAAGCACAGTAAATGTTTTGGGGAACAAAACCATCATTCCCAATGGCTTTTGGCTTGAAATTGTTCATTAATTATTTATTTTTACCATCAGTCTCTGCCTCTTGCATACCTGACTGGCTCTAGAACTAGCTTCTGATACACAGAACCAGCACAGGGACACTTGTTGGGAACAGTTGTGCTTTCAGGACATGCTTTAGCCTTTCAAACATACCATCATATGCCCTTCGGCTTCCTCACTATCCAAAACTGCTCCTTGTCAGTACTTAACTCTTCCCAATGATCCTATCAGCAGGTCCAGCATTCTCTTTAGGAAGAGAAACTTAATGGGTGAGACTTAATGTAGTCCAGAGTGTGTTTGGGGACCAGCTGGCTCTAAGAGACATCCAGAGTGAGGTGTTTATCTTCCCATTGTCTGTCCTTCGTACTGGACTCCTCCCACTGCAGGAAAGAGTGGCAGCAGCTCCAGGTCCTAACAGGGGTGGAGGAAGAGGATGAAGAATGCCGCCTCCTCCGTGCCAGGGTAAGGCTGTACCATGGAACCATGCAGAAAGCTAGCCCTCATCTGGAATTTCTGGATGTTTTGCTGCTGTATTATTTAACCTTTTTTTCAAATATTATTGTGTGAGCAGCTGGCGTTTGCTGGTGGTGCCATTGGGCTTTTATCTGTGTGACTCTGCTGTAGGAGAGCACTGCAGGAATTACTCAGCTGGTTGGGCTGCTGAGGGTTTTTCAGTGGTGGCTAACCCTGGTTGGATTTTCTAGTCCTCTCAGGCCTCTCTTCTTATTTCAAATAGATTGTGAAAACATTCTGAATGGTAAAAATGTACTTGTCTGTAACAGCAAGCAGATTGTGTATCACAGCCTGCTGTACTAGTCCTTTGGAAATTGTTTGTTTACATTATTTCCTAAGTGGATTTTTTGTGGCATTTGACTGCTTGGCTGAGCCGTATAGGTCTCTGCTCCCAGACAAACTTTTGCAGTGGGAGAAAGACGTTTTATTGTTCTCTGTGGATGAATGCTGGTATTCATAAAAACACAGCCTGTCTAGTCATGCACATAAATAAAAATCCATTCAGGATAATGATGACAAAAAGGGAACATACATATGTCAGATAGATCATATTCTGTAAATACAGACAATAATGAGGTTTGTAGAATGTACTCAATTTAGGTCTTGGTCCTGCAGGCAGCTATCAGCATGTGAATACATTTATGTAGCACTGTTGACTTTTAGAACTGCTCAAGTTTATAAGATTAGTCCAAAGGCTGCAGAACACATATAGTCATTTTGTTAAACTCATCTAGTTTAAAGTGTTACCATCTTCAGGCTGTGGTCATTCCTGTTTTGTATTTCCTCACTGGGGGAAGGCCACCCCAGAGGTGTCTGTAGCTGTTAACTGGGAGCTTACAAGTTGTGAGTGCAGGTCCCAGGGCTGCTGCAGCCTGCCTGCCTTCCCTTCCTGCATCTCAGCCTTAGGAAAAGGAAGGTCATGGTGGAGAAAGTAATGTTTAACTCTCATACTGTAAAGTCCTAGAAGAGTGAATATTTTCAGAAGTGTGGGCCAATCAGGAACTAGCCATGGCTCTTTGTGTTTCCTATTTGGGGCCAATTGGGTGACTGACTTTTTATGCTGCGTGTAGCTTATTGCAAGATTCAGGTGTGAAAATTCTTATTAACACCTTCAGGTTTGACATCTGGAAGGAAACAGAATGGCTTGTTAGGCCTCATCTGCAAGCTAAAACAAGCAAATTAAAAAAAGGACTTTGGAGCTAAATCACTGTTTAAAACCATTAAAAACAAGACAGAATTTATTAGATTTACTTTTTTTTTTATTTTAAGAAATTTAAGGTGCATATATGTTCAATATGGTGACAATGAGCACTGATATTTGTAACTATACTTTTTGATACCTTGAAGGCTTATGAGGCCTGGTCTCAGCTGACATGGAGCTGATGGTCATTCCCACATCATCACTGTTGATTTTGAATTGACTGAAATGTGAATGTCCAGATATCTCCTTAGGGGATAGTCTCATGCTTTATCATGTGTTATCAGAATTCAGGTTTGATTGATTTCATGCCAGTGAAAAATAGTGCATAGCTGAGCGGTAATGGAAACTTGGATACAATGAATAGCAAGAGAAGAACTTAAAGGGAAAGAATGAGAACAGGAGGCCTAATTTTCAGCTTTTCTATATATAGAAAACACCTCAAGGGTAAGTACATACTGTGTTGTATAAATACATTTAAAATGTGTTTTGTAGGCACATATTTTCGATGTGTTGTCATGATCAGAAACACATGTAGACTCTGAAAAGTTATGTGAAGCATGCAGAACCCTTGCTCATGCACATAAGTAGAAGCTATGCACAGTGTATATGTGTGTAAACATCCAGCTGGAGGAATAGCCACATAAGAATTACTTCAGAACCATCCCTAAGTCAGGAAGCCACAAATTATAGGCATGAAATTTACCACACTGGCATGTCTACATAAATTAAACCAACTGAAAAGATAGGAGAGAGGAAAAACACATTTACAAATAGTATTAGGTTAGAGAAGAGGAAAAATGCTAAACCCTTTTCTTGGCTCCAGTCAGAAAGCTGGAAGATTATTATAGGCAGGAGTTTGCAGACTTGAGCTAAACAACTTCCTGGTGCTGAGTATGAGTCTTGATTTTTATTTATGTATATGCATACAGTCAGGGCTTTACACATAATCATTACTTTGATAGAGGCCAAGAGGGGGCATGGTTGGATTTGTTTTTTCACTTTCCAGGTACTTTGTCATCATCTTACTCCCTCTTTATCTCTGCCAAGTCTCTGGGATGGGATGATGTCATCTTCTTTATCTACCTAGTATCTACCATGATGAGCTCTTAATCCTGACCAAGGGTGTTGGCTGTTTCATGAATGCTGAATTGAGAAGCAGCCATAGAAAAGCTGAATTTCTATTGCAGATAGCAACACCTCAGCCAGAGTAAATACAACTGATACTTGTCGAGCCACTGAGACAACTGCTGGTTGTCACAAAGCCTTATATAGGTCTCGTTACGTCAGTGCTCTTCCAGTCCTCCCAGCCTGTGCCAGAACAAACTCCCAGAGCTTCTCTCCCCACTCGGTTGTCACACTTGCAACTTTGATTCTGCTGCAGCTAGGCTGATGGAAAAGTAGCTTGGGAAAAGTATCTGCTCTGCATGATCGGTCGCTTCTCAGCCCCAGATGTTCCTGGAACTGAAGTAAGCTCGGCAGGTAAAACACATTTCTTGGAACTGAAGAGTGAGAAAAAGGGATGTCAGTAAATCTGAAGAAAGAAAGCAAAGTCAGCATTTGTGTTTGACTTTTCTTTCTGTTGTCTTTTCTTTCTGTCTCTCTGAAGAGACTCACTGAGCAGAAGTGTAATTGACTCTGATGAGGAGCATGCCCACATGGTAGAGAAAGTCTGGTGCTCACTTCATCTCCTGCTCAAATCTGGGAGGTCTGTAGCACAACTGGTAAGAAGGTAGCAAGAATCACTGCTCTTCCTACTGCACTCTTCTTGGAGCTCTGCCCAGGTCCTCTGCTTCACCAGCTTGGAGGATGTAAGGGAAGAGGAAGAGAAGGGAAAGCATTATGTAAGTTGAGGAAACTTCCTCACTGTCTAGCAATGTCTGAATGTTTTAAATGGTGGGGTAAAAGGAAGAGTTTTCTTGAGATTGCATGTCATGAAACTAGAATTGAACGCACAGCTTCCACTCCATCATGTGGCTGCTCTGCAAAAAAAAAAAAGATGGGAAGGTTCCTCTGTAAGTGCCTGGAAGCTGGGGACTTTCTATAGAAAAAGGATGGGTAGGTTTAAATAGTTTAGTTTTTTCCTTAGGCTCTGTGGAGCGGTGTGGCCAAAACGAACCACAACAGCTCTGCTGTCAGACTTCATAAGCAGATGTTGTACATAACCCTAAGGAAAATGGCTGTCAGGAATGCATCAGCACTAATGCTGTTATGTGAAGACTGGAGCACTGGTAGCCCCTGGACCAGAGTTGTTTCTGTGAGAGAGAACCTCCTGTTCTTGTTCTGAAAGCTGACTTCTGTTTCATTGTAACTATGGCATTGCTATCAGCTTCCTTAACTTAAAATCATGAGGGTTTGGTCAGGAATTTTGAGTCTTTACATATTTTTATTTCCTGTACTGAAAGGCTCATTGCTGCTGTTAATGAGGTGGATAGATCTCAGCTGGCATTTAACAACAAGTACTTGTTCTGGGTGCTGACTGGGGACTGCAATCCCCACATCTGGGTGTGGGGATTTGTGTTTTGTGGATTTACATCTGCCCTTCACAACACTTCCATCTGCAGGAGAGAACAGCCATTGCTTTCCTTGGATGATTCGAGGAACTGAGACAGAGGTAAACCAAGCTCGCTCAGCACTGCAAAGCAAATGAGGGGACGGGAATGGAAAGGCCTTGAACTGTAAAGCAGTGCTCTTCTGCAGCTGGACTATCTTCCCTGCTGTCAATCTCTTAACTATTCTGTCACTGTGGCTAATTCAGTGGTGCATGGCAGTGGTCACCAGCCATTACTCAGTCTTTGAAATGACCTGTGCCTGATGGGGTTTCTGTGCCTGCAGAGGATTCAGCTGAACTGTATTTAGTGAAGAACTTGAAAAAATTAAGTCTGAAAATTAGCCCTGAGAAAAAAACCACAGTTGGATATTTCTCTCTTGTGGATTAGAATGCACAGTTTTCCTTACTGGAGGAGGGGGAAGGAAAGAGTTTGAGCTGTGGTGTGGAAAAGTTGTGTAAAGAGAGGCTTAGGGTTTGTGTTTTGTGGAGTTTCCACTACCTGCTCCATTGTGTATGTACAGAGGACTGTGTCTTTGGGGACAAGGTGCCCATACTGCTGTCACCTTCTGCAGCAGAAAGCTGAGCAGATAGCTGTGGGTGGGGGAGCCTCTGATGGGTATAATCATTGAAATGAACCTGTTATCTCTGACAGATTTTGGTGCAGTCAGATTTATATTGGCATTTCTTCTAAAATATCTTCATACCTAGTTCTTAAAAGCTTTTAAGCTATATGTAATGTTCCCTTTGAGTTTCTCTAATAAAAGAGAAATATGTGATAAGGCAGGATTGGAAAAGGAAATTTAAATATTTAATTTGACTACCAGTTTTGGGATTAAAAATTGGTTATAACTAGTGATTGATTTAATACCTTGTACATCTGTAGTCACGAACATTTTGCACAAATGAATGCAGTTCCATATTACCAACTTCTACAATGCTTACGTTAGGTGGAGTTCCTGCAGTCATGCACAGGAACTAGGTATCTTTTTAGACTCTCCTTATCTCCTCTCAGAGGATAAAAAGTCCCAAGGAGCATCCCACTGAATCCCGAGTCCTGCAGGCAAGCCTAGATCCATGCTTAGCTCTGCTGGAGCAGGGTACTGCATCAGCTGTCACATTCTGCTCTTTAAACCAGTGCTTCATGCAACCTTAGTGCAGTGGCTGGACCAGGAAAAGTGCTGATTGATAGAAATCTGCTGTGGTCCAACAAGCAGTTAATGGTTAAATACCCCATGGCCTCGGAAGGCTGGGTCACACTGGTTCAGATTTTTAATGTGGGGTTAGTCTGTGGAGAAACTTATAGCTGAGTGTTTCTGGCAGACAGCCTAAGGGGTGGGAAAGGAAGACTTTTGTAAGTTCACTGCTGTACAAATGTATGCTTAATGTATGCACGCAACCTAGTATTTATCAAACAAGTAGGTCTTCCTAGCAGGAGAGATGAGCAGATGTTCTGCATATGGCTGGGGCATGGTGCTGCTTCCCAGCAGAGCCTGACCCTGTCCCCTCCTGCCAGGTGTCACCAGCCCCAGAGTGTGGGGCAGCAATGTCCTGCAGCCTCCCTGGCCCCTGCCTTGGCTTTGGGGTGAAAATGTTATTGTTGCTTTGATTATTACTGTTAATCTTCCACCTCAGGATTTCTGAGAATACTAACATCAGTACTTAATATGTAGGGATCTTTTTTTTTTTGATGATGAACAAAAACTTTTTTGTTATCAAGATTGTTTAGCAGGAAGTGCTTATCAAAAAAAAAAAAAAAAAACAAAAAAACATCCTGGATAAAATTTATATTCCATATGGCAGGTGTTAAGGGGAATGACAATGAAAGCATTATATATCTCATCTTTATGAAGTTAAAAAAATGTAGGAACCACACTGACTTCAAATTCAGCATCAATCTGGTAGTTAAGAAATCAAGTAACTTTTAAAAGTGGACTAAATGATGTGACAGTGTGTTCAGAGAAAAATAAGAGAAACAGCTTAAAGGACAAGCTATTTGAAATGGCATCAAGGCTCTTTAATTGTGCTATTAGTAGAAACTAAGAGCAAATATGTATCCATGTCAAGAAAGATTAAAAAAAAATATGGCAAAGATGGTGTGTGTAAACAAAAAATTACAGCAGTCTGTTAGAAATAAGAAGGTGGTTTTTTTTTGTTTTTTTTTTTTTTCTTCAAAAATTGGGAGTCATATCCAATATAACAAGAAGGGAAAAGACCAAAAGTTCTGGTAAATATTTTGTATTTTTGGTTTGATCACTAAAGTCATAAAAAATGGACTGAGGAGGAAGTCACAGCAAAATCCTTTCAGATCATTAGAAACAGAAACCAGAGAAAGATTTTGATACTGTTTGAATTATAAAAGAAGTAGGAAAATATGATAAGACTAAGAAATAGTATTATGTGAGCTTGTACTAGATGTTACTAGAGAAAACCTTTTTTTTTTTTTCGGTGGTGGAAACTAAAGAGCTGTCCCAAAGTGAACTACTACAAGAATGAATTTTAAAACAAACTAGTAAAAGAAACCATCAGTGTTCATGGAGATTTCTAGAGCAACTGGAAAAAGGAAATGCTAAAAAAGACTGTGGCATGTAATTTACTAGCTGAATTAGTACTAGAGGAAAAAGAAGAGGCAAATTACAACAGGTGGATTCATATGTATCAAGGGCGACATACTGATTTTGGGATTTTTTTGGGGTAAAGATGATGCTCTTCCTAAATCCAGCATTCTTTGGTTTTATGAGCCAACCTGCATTGAAGGTGTATCCAGTTGATAGGGGATGTTTTGACACAGGTGTGTTAATTCAGACAAGGAGTGCACTTCTGAAGCCAGCCTCCAGATTATCCCCACTTGCCCTGCTGTAGTTCACATGGCAGACAGATCTTGCATTATACAAAATGAGCATCCTTAGAATAAAATTAACCAGATGTGCTCCAGGACTGCACTGCTAATCAGTCCATGAGACTGGACCACTGGTGATCATTTATTTGTGTGCATGTCAGATCCTTGGCACTGCACAGTTTGCTCTGTGGATTCATGGTTGGTAGCCTGATGCACTGCTTGTCTATGTGTGTATCACTGCAGAAGGCTTGGATTTCCTGACACCTTTTGGCAGGGCTCTAGCCAAAGGCTCGTGACAGCTAAGGCAGCTACAGCTCTTTTGTGGGCTAACAGCTAATTAAACAATGGGAAGCAAAGGCTGGGAACAAAGTATGGAAAAGGGGAACTAGGGTTTCAGTCCACTAGGATTCATCAGCTTGAAAAAAAGGATTGAGAAGTAATGTAAGAGGTCTGTCAGTTATGACCACCACTGTAGAACGATTCTTAGCAGATCAAGGACATGCTATTCTCCTACAAGAACTGGGCAACCCTGGCCTGCAGATTACAGAGTTACTTTGAAGACCATGTGTTGTCCTTGGAACAAGACAGACCATGTACTGTCCTCGAATAGATACAAAAAAGAAGAAGTGAGCATTGTGCCAAGATGAGACCAGATGCCAAGCATGTTGTGGGAACTGCTAATTTGGCACACCTTAGCTAAAAATGCTTATAGCATGACAACCAATCAGTAATTAACATGTATGCGTGAATATGGCTACTTAGCCAATGAGCATTAAGCATTAGTGGTGTGAGACAGTGTATAGAGGATGATAAATATGCCAAAGTGACAAATTAAAGTGGAACGACATGTAGCCACATTGGTGGGATTGTTGTTACTCCGCCAACTCTCCGTGGGACCCTCTTCACGCTGCAGAGATGGTTACAAAGTGGCAGTGAATACCCATTTTCCACAGGAAAACTAGTATGCACCATTTGTTAAAACAATACAAACAAAAAGCCACAACAAGTACCTCAAAAAAACTCAAACAAAAAAACCCCAACAAAACTGGCAGCAAATTTAAAGAATAAAGAAGTACTTTTTCACACACTGCAAAATTAAATTGTGGGAGTTAGTGTGGATTTCATTTTGCTGAATGTATAAATGGGTTCAAAAAGCAAAGAGAAAAGTTTATGGAAGGACAAGCTCTTGAGAAATTAAGCTCTTCATACAATGAAGCTCTGCAAATATTCCTTCAGGATGTCCCCAGACTGTGGAATGGCAGAATTCCTCATGGAGACTTCACTTGACATTGTCTCTATTCTGGCTCTTTTCCTGTGCTCTGTTAATTTCCACTTTACCTTTATTCTGACACAGTTTGAGCACTACATAAAAATGCTACTTTCATTTCCTCTCCAAGTCTGGCATATAATTAAGTAAATAAGAAAAAGTAATAATCCATGAGATCACATTTCTTCAGCTTGTTATTGAAGATACAAATACTTCCTCTCTGCATCCCCTTGGGACACCCAGATTATCCATACTTCTTTTTATGTAGCAGTCTTGAGTCAAGCTCTCTAGAAAGATCTGAGGGTGAAATAGGCACATGTACCTTATTCTCTACAATATTGCATTGTCTTGCAATGCCAACTTGCTTTAATTCTGGAGATGCTGCTAGTGCTGTGAAGCCTTGCAAGGGGCCTCTCAGCCTTGTGCACCACCTGTGACCTCACTTGCAGAGTCCTGCTGTAGTTTCCAGCTTTGGGAAGTGGCTTGAACTTGCAGTACTGTTTCTGTGTCAGCCTTGGGAGCAATTTTGATGTGGGTGTTTGGGACAAACCTCAGTGCTAGCAGGGAGGTGGCACAGGGCAGGTGGAGGGGTGCTGTGCCAAGGACTATGACAATCAAGAACACCCAAAGGGCATTCAGTAGTTTCTGACTCTGAGAAGAACCAGGGAAATTACAGATGTGGTTACAGATGTTGTAGCAGGTTGAATTACAGCAAAGGAACTTCTTTTAAGTGGTGACTCTGGAGAAAATGTGTAGAGTGTCTTAGAGACCTGAAATTGTAAGACCAGGTGGATGGGTGTCCTGGTAAGCAGTGACTGCCTGGGAATCTATGGAGAGCTCCTCAAGAGATATCGTGCTCTTCTAAGTTTCAAAGGTCCTTTAAATTTTGCAGCTCAGAACTGGTGCAGGCTCTTGGAAGAAAGGTGTAGCAAAGTGGGGATCTGTACCACTGGCTTGTTTAATTACATCTCTCTTGCCTTCTCACTCATTATTTTTCACTCTGTATGTAACCATTCACCTTTGTTCCCATCCATCTTTTTTTTTTTGAGCAGACAGGGAATTCCTCTGTAACGGGAGCTGTTGGAACTTTTAATACATGTGAAGAGGTTGTTGCAATGCTGTTAAGCCTCACATAACAAGTTTTTAGAGTTTCATAATTTTTTTATAGTGGTGGAACAAATGAGTAGGAGTAGCAGTGGGGTTGGGGAGTTCCAAGCTCTTCTTGAACTGTCAAAGGACACGTGTGGTAATGTCACTGAGTCATGTTGGCGACAGGGGTGGAGGACAGTGGAAAGACTCTTTATCTGCTTCATTGACAAGGGCTTGGACCTTGGTGCTTTCACCAAATAAAATCATTAAGGTTGGAAAAGACCTCCAAGATTGTTGAATCTAACCTTTGACCAAACAACAGCTTGTCAACTCGACCACAGCACTAAGTGCCATGTCCAGCCATTTCTTGAATATCTCCAGGGGTAGCGACTCCACCACCTCCCTGGGCAGCCCATTCCAGTGCTTAACCACCCATTCAGGGAAGGAATTCTTTCTAATGTCCAACTTGAACATCCCCAGTGCAGCTTGAGGGTTTTCCTTTTGTTCTGTGGTTGGTTCCCTGGGGGAAGAGACCAATCCTCACCTGGCTACACCCTTCCTTCAGGGAGTTGTAGAGCCTCCCTTTCTCCAGGCTATATACCTCTAGCTCTCTCAGCTGCTCTTCACAAGATTTGTGCTCCAGACCCTTTACCAGCTTTGTTGCCCTCCTCTGGACATGCTCCAGCCCCTCAATGTCCTTCTTGAAGTGAGGGGCCCAGACCTGGGCACAGGACTCAAGGTGAGGTCTCACCAGTGGTGAGTACAGGGGACAATCATTGCCCTGCTCCTGCTGGCCACACTATTCCTGACAGACACAGACCAGGATGTCATTGTCCTTCTTGGCCACCTGGCACAGCTGGTGGCCAGTTTGGCCATGTTTGGCCAATGCTGACCAGCACCTCCAGGTCTTTTTCTCCTGGGCCACATTCCAGCCACTCTTTCCCATGCCTGTAGCACTGCCTGGGGTTGTCATGACCCAAGGGCAGAATTTAGAACTTGGCCTTGTTGAACCTGGCCTCAGCCCCTTGATCCAGCCTGTCCAGATCCCTATGGAGAGCCTTCCTGCTCTCCAGCAGATGAACACTCCTGCCTGAGTGTCACCATGAACTGACTGAGGGTGCACTTGATAGCCAATACAGGTATTTAACAGGACTGGCCTCAGCACTGAGCCCGGAGTAACTGGGCCTTGTGACTGGCCTACAGCTGGATGTAACTGCATTCACCACCACTGTCTGGGCCCAGCCATCCAGCCAGTTTTTAACCCAGTGAAGAGTGCACTTGTCCAAGCCATGGGCTGGCAGTTCCTCCAGGAGAATTCTGTGGGAGGCTGTACCAAAGGCTTAAGGCCAGGTGGACTATATCCAGAGTCTTTCCCTCCTCCAGCAGCTGGGACACTTGGTCATAAAAGGAGATCAGGTTGTTCAAGCAGGATATGGCTTTCCTAAACCCCTGCTGGCTGGGTCTGATCCCCTGGTTGTCTTGTACTTGCTGTGTTTTTTCACTCAGGTTTATCTGCCTTGTGACCTGCCTTTGCACCAAGGTCAGGCTGACAAGCTGTAGTTCACTATATCCTCCTTCAAACCCTTCTTGTAGGTGAGCATCACATTTGATATCTAGCCATCTGGGACTTCCCTGGTTAACCAGGACTGAGGATGAATGTTGGAGAGTGGCTGGGCAAGTCCTTCCACCAGCCAGTATCCTTGGGTGAATCCTCTCCAGCCCTGCAGACTTGTGTCTAAGTGGCTCAACTGATCATTATCTACTTCCTTCTGGATTGCAGCCTTTTTGCTCTGCTCTCTGTGTCTGTCTACCAGCTTGGGGGCCTGGTTGCCCTGAGGATAACTGGTCTTTCTGCTAAAGGCTGAGGGAAAGAGGCATTAAGTACCTCAGGCTTTTCATTATCCTTGGTGGCAATGTTTCCCCTGCATAAAATAAAGGAGGGATATTTTCCTTGACCCTCCTTTCATTGTTCATGTTTTTCTAAAACCCCTTTTTATTATCTGTCACAGCAGTGGCAAGACTGAATTCTAGCTGAGCTTCCTCCTTTCTCTCTACATGACCTAACAACATCTTTGTATTCTTCCTGAGTTGCCTACCCCTTCTTCCAGAGGTCAATAACTCTCTTTTTTCAACTGAGTTTGTCCAAGAGCTCCCTATTTAGCCAAGATGCTTTCAGGGGTGCCCAACAGCAGTCAGTTCTGGTATAAAAGGAAAATAAATGGTTGCTTGTGATGATGAGTTTGAAAATTAGAGTTGACAAACCATAGATACCTTATTGTCTTCTTAATATTGTCTTCTTAATCAAGGATTGCCTTTCTGAGAGCTGGTTAAGCAATCACTCTTACTACAAAGGAGAACCAGGTGGGATATCCTCATCTGTGCCTGCATGGGAGGCTTCAGCACCTTTGCACAGAATTGCTGTCATTAGCGATGCAGAAGTGTTGGTAGACGTGTCACAAGTTCTCAGGCTTTTATGGTTTTGTTTAGTCAGGGTGCAATCCAGCCCTAACATTGTTACATTCCTCATGTACACTGTGGGTTTAACACTGAGCTGTTTTCCTTATGCTATTTGGAGCTTTCCAAGACCGAGATTTTACCAAGGTGAAATTCCCTGTTAAGGAACATGTGAACTTAGGGGGGAAAAAAAGAAGTCTTGGTAAAAAAAGAACAATGAGTCCCAAGTGTATTTCTTTAAGCCTTGTGCTTAGGTGTTAACATAGGAGCCTATTCAAAACAGACGGAGATTTTAACCACTAGACCACAGTGACTCAAACGTTTACTAAGATATATTGCAAAATGCTTTTATTCCCTGCTCTTGCCTTATTATTATGACTACTGAGCATGAAAAATGCAAATAACCTGGGGGAGTGGAGTAAGGGCACAAATGATAGCTGGGCAGAAAGGATGACTGGAGATCGGCCTTCAGTGTCCTCACCTGCAAAGTTTGTTGCTGGGCCTGGGTTGAATGCTGTGGGGGAGGAAGAGAGAGGAAGAGGAAGCAGCAATTGTGAATACTTTGCAACCTCAGCAGAAAATACTGATGAGAAATGGCAAACATGCAGCTGAGGCTGTTGCTCTTCCTGCAGAATGTGTTGGTGTTGCTGTGTGACCTCCTTTGACCCTCAGAGGTGTGAGCGCAGCAGTAAGCTCAGCCCAGAGGGAATGCCTGTAGGGAAAATGAGGGAGAGAATTTGTTTGGGCAAATTCAGTTAACCCAAATGAATTTAGATGATGTCCATATACCTAATATTAGTATAATTTGAAAAGGCACTATTTGATAAATAAACATGCAAACAGCAAAAAAACCCAAACAACAAAAACATAGCATGACAGGCTTTTCTTACCAATGTCTTAAAAATTGATCTGATGCATGTTATGAATTTTTGAAGACTGAGAATTTCAGATAGCTATACCATGGCAGTATTTGAGTTTAGGTGTAACTCATGTGACCCTCTGCTATCATTGAATTCAATGCACTCCTGATGACTTGTATATAAAGGAATAAAAGTTTATTGATGAATTGCTGCTAGATTGTTGACATTAATAACATAAGTCAATGGCTGCATTGGCTTTTTATCTATTTATCTTGCAACTGGAATGGGACATCCTTTTTTAGGTTCTTTACAAGAAAGTAGATGGGCTAGCCTTAGAAATCTCAGAGCACAACCCTAGAACTATTTGAAAAAATAGATTTAAGATATGTGAAAATAATATGGGGTGTTTTTAGAAGAATTTCAAACAGTTTAAGATATTTTCATTTTCAAGAAATATTTTTTTTTCTTTTTAATTTTTCTTTTGCTGAATGACCTTGCAATTGGAATAGAAACAGTTGAGCAAGAATACAGAAAACCCGCATATTGTTCGTAAGTTTTCCTTTTTAAGGTTTTTCTTCTCAAGTAACCTCCAACAACTCTCCTCTTTTCCTGTATAATTTTTTAAATACCAAATAGTTTGATAAGGGCCTTATCCCTTTTTTTGTGTGTGAAAAAATATACTTTAAATCTTTTGATATCTTGGCAGAAATAGTTGAAATAGATGAATGAAGGAGAAGGATGTTTTTCATGGTGAGAGAAGATAACTTCTAACAGAGCATATGTTTTGAAATTGCATTGTCTTGGTTCATTAGCATATCTCTAACAATAATAATTTATGGCTGGATTTTAACAGGGAATTTTACACATGTGTACAAGTCACAGATTGCTCTAAACCTGTGCTTGTATTCATACATATCTTGCTTTTTGAAAATATATGTGTCTATCTTCTTCTGGGAAGACATTTTAATATTTTCTCAGCAGGTTTTTGGGTGATTTGCTGGTCAGAAGGAGGTTTGGAACTAACAAAGAATGGCAGGCTCATTGCACCACCCAAGCAGGCGGCCTCAACCTCCAGCTCCTGGCAGGCTCAGCTGGGAGCTCAAACCAACTCCCTCGGGGCTTGATCCCATCAGGGCTTGAAAACTTTCAAGGACAGAGCCTGCACAGCTTCTCTGGGTGACTGGTCCCACTGTCTTCATAGGGAAGGAAGGGGTTTTTTAATTCTGTCTGTACACCTCCTCTTTCAACTTCTGCTTCTTGTGCCTCAGCCTTTTGCTGTGGACCATCAGGAAGAGCCCATCTCCATAGTCTCGCTGATCGCCCCATAAGAGTGGAGGGCTCCTGTTAGAGGGCCCCTGGAGCTGTCCCTGCTCCAAGCTGGAAGTGTCACAGTCCCTCAACTTTGCACCAATCATCCAGCTCCAACCATCTCGGTGTCCCCTGCTGAGCTTGTTTGTTTGTCACCATCTCTCCTGCAGTGGGGTGTGTGCTCCAAACTGGATACAGCGTTTAGATGTGGTTCAAACCAAGAAGAGGGGTATAATCATGTCCTTCAGTCTCTGGCTGTGCTTCCATCCCTATGGCTTGCTGGCCATCTTGCAAGCCCACCACATTCCCAGTGCATCTGGAACGCCCAGTTCCTGTCACTGGGTTAGTGATAAAAGTGTCCATCCATGTCAACATTTGCAATGGGAAGCTGTTGCAGACTCTCTGGCAGGCATTTTAAACATATACAGCCACAACAAGCAGCAGTAGTACCAATGTGACTGGAACTGCTGAGGGCTTTTTATCAAAGATGAAAGAAAAGCAGTGGCATAAGGTTCTGCAAGAAACGATTTTGAAGCAAAGAGTAGGATTTAGAATTCTGTACAGATGCTCAAGTCCTTGTTTAGTATAGTGCCACAATAAAACCAGTGTCTAATGCTTAACTTTGGCAACTGCTTGTTTTCAAAATGTTTAAGCAGTTTTCTGGCCACTGAAAGGTGTTTCTCTTTTCCGATAGTGCTGTCCTTACAAAGGCAGCTCAAATGCTTCCAGCCTGTGAAGCAGTTTATCTGGGGAGCTCCAAACACTTAAGAGGAATTAATTACTAAATTTTCATAAAATTCCTCCAATGCAGGTAATTATTGTGTACCTCTAAAAGTGTGAAGGTAAAGCTGTGGAAGAAGGGGGTTCAAAGTCAGGTGGAAAGTCAGTGCCAGAATCAGGCCTGGAGCCTCTGAGTACTGATTCCCTGCTCAAAGGCTTTCAGATTCATGTTGTCCTGCAGCATTTTATTTTCAAAGTCTCACACTGGGATTTAGCAAAGTGGTAAAGGCAAATATACAGTTGATTTCCTCCCCTTTGATTTTGCCAGTAATGTTCCCACAACGGGGACTTAATCTGGGGTAGAGAGGAGGTGATGTGTGTGAACTCCCACCATTCTCTCAACACTGGAGCATTCAAAGACTGGCTAAAGCTCTCTATTTCAAATTCACTTCATTAACTGAAACAAGGTAAAATGGAAAAAAAAGCTCACAGAGGAAACTGGAACATCTTTACTGCTTAGAAGGAAAACTTTATGGTTGTGCAAGTCAGTAGCTTGCAATCGTGTTAAGTGCTGATATCACCTGGTTTGCCTGTAACAGGTGCGTTTGGCAAATATGAATCATATTGGTCGACAGAGTCTCATCTCTTCTCACTTGTGGTCTGTACAGCCTGTGACAGGGGTCATACTGCCAATAGGTTTGTTGGTGTGTGATAAGTTTCAGCAGATTTCCCATACCTCCTGGTACATTTATTGGTTACTTGGTCGTCTGAGTAGGCAAAGAAAAGTTCAGATGATACCTTGCTTTCCTGTCTGGTAAGAAACACTCACGGAGCATTTTGAATAAAAAATGCAATGTCTAATGGGATTTTATTGCAAATAAACTGCAAATATGGGGACTTTTTTCTCCCTTTTTTCTGTAACAACATTTTTTCAGCTCAAGGAAAAAAGACAGATGCTATGTCTTGAATTTTTAACTACACAAATATGTTTATACTGTGCAATTCCCAACTCCAATGAAGTCTGCTAGGAGCACAATGGAAAAGTAGTTTGACCTGCCTGCTTTCACCAAGTGTCACTCATCTCTGTGAGCTGCCCTCATGTTCATATGTGCCCTGGTATACATATGATTCTGATTTTTCTGCTTACAACAATCCTTATTTCCTCACAGACAGCTTGCCAGAGAAACAGGAATTGGAAATTCCTAAATATTTTTTGTTCCTCTCTGCAAGTTTTCCTGTGTCCTTGTAGCCATGTTGGCAGGAAGTCCCTTCAGAACATCCTTTTTCTGCTCCAGCCTT
Source organism: Agelaius tricolor (assembly GCF_023055355.1). Classification (NCBI taxonomy): domain Eukaryota; kingdom Metazoa; phylum Chordata; class Aves; order Passeriformes; family Icteridae; genus Agelaius; species Agelaius tricolor. The sequence goes on from NW_027269261.1 coordinate 55,584,566, forward strand.
CCATAACTACCTGTGTGGAAACTTAGTGATTTCTACTAAGTTGTAACCTCAAAAATTAGTGACAGTCTCTGACTCTTTGCCACTGCTGTGCCCATAAGAAGCTAGTAAAGCAAAGAGAATAATATTTTTATGCTGTGAAATTTGTCATGAATATTTTGACCTAATATTTCTCGAAACTACTTAGTTTACCGCTCTCTACACATATTAAATCACTATTTGCTCTGTTTCATAGAGTAATATTTTCAAGTCTGTACCAAAGGTCCAAACACCGAGAATCCTCTTCCTTCTTTTCATTTTATCACCTTTCATTGTTTGTTCCTTCCCTTTTTGTTCTACATGACTGAGAAAGGGATGCATTTTCCCTATATAAATCATAATCTAAACTATTTATGTTGAATCCATTATCAGTCAAGCCACATTACAATGCATTGTTTGTATTAAAATAACTGTTTGTATTAAAATCCATCTTCCTACAAGAGCTTTTTCCCCCTGGCAATTCTTGACCATTCTTTTCACTCTTTTCTCTTTAGTCTTACAGATTCTTTCTAGTGTGTGTTACTGATGGCTATGTTATGTAATATTCCACACAAAACTGCAATTGATCCAAAGAAAAGCATTCGTAAACCCATTCTATTATTCACTATTCCCTTCCTCATGTGTCAAACTATTTTGTTCTGCTTCTGACCACAGCTGAACATTAAGCATAAACTGCCCTTGAACATTTTGTACACATTCTCTTTTTAAGCTCATTTGCAGCAACAGAGCTATTAAGTAAATCGGTTGAGTACTTTTCACTTCAAATGTTATTAATGGAAATGTAGCTACAAAGGTGCATCTGCTTACTCTTGTCTTACCTTATGTCTTGAAATGATACATTGGAGAGAAGCATTGCCTTAGCTATGCGTTAGAAAAGTGGAAAATTACTCTCTTGGTAAAGAGGGAAAAAAAAGAAAAGGGAAAGCAACATAAAATAAGTTCCTTAGCATATTTTGAAGGATATATGAGTGCTTTTTAATGCTGGTGCAAAGTAACATATGAATGCAATGCAAATACCAGTCAATGAAATGTGATGCACTGGGTTAACATGGTCCACAGTTAAAAACTAAATTGAGAATGGAAAAGTTAAAAACAAACAAATAAACAAAAAGTGTGCAGCCACAATGGAAACTTTCTTTAGATTCAAGGGTGATGTCTCTCTCAGCTGGAAGTGGTTGACCATATGGCAGATCTCTCCTGCCTATGCTGGCACAAGCCCTGAAATGGATGGACTATGAATGCATTGTGCTGGCATGTCCTCCTTCCATAAAGGGTTCATCTTTGTAGCAAAATATCTTCTTCTGGATGTGCTGATGCATGTTGCTCTATGTGAACAAAGCTTTCAAGTAACTCCCTGTAGACTGATATGAGTCATCTGTTTTTATGTTCCTACACTTCTGCCAAGACTACTAGAAAGCCCTATAATTATAACTGGTGTTTATGGCACCAGCAATACCCAAAATAATTTTTTTTTTTGGATGTCCTACAGGTGGCACTGTAATTTCAGTGTAATTTCATGAATAGTAAAGCATGGAGATCTCTGTGTATCTCCTTTACCTGACTCTGGATCCTGGAATTTTGCTGTGACAGGGAATGAGATCTGAGAAAATGCAGGAGAATCCCTAAGCAGCAGTATCCCTCCATCCTGCTTTGAGGAAACTGGTCTGTAATATTCCAGGAAGTTAAAAAAGAAAAAATAATTTCAAAGTATGTGATGGCCTGCTTTATTTTTAGCAATGCCTATCTCTTTGAAGAAGGATGAAATTTAACAGAGTGCATGCTCTGTCTTTATGGACTAATGTGATATGTGAAATAAGAGCTGTGTAGATAGAGCAATGAAAAGTTACTTGGATATTTGTGCTAGATGTTTATTCATTCTTGAAGTCCACATACCTTTGGGTAAAACTGTTGAATATATAAGCCAGAAAAGTACCCAAAAATACAAGGTCCTGAATTTTCATTTCCTTTTTCCCACAAGCCTAGTGAATATGAAACTTACAGAGGCATCTGTCTCCTATTTTTAACAGGGTTGTTAATTTTAGCTTACCACTCTGTTGGTTAGTTGAAATGTGGTAACTAAAGATGGTTGATCTGAAACTATTAGATCCATGTGCTTGTCTGCAGATCTTGCTGTCATCCCTGCTTGGATGGGGTTTCCTGGGACACACCTTGCAGATGACCCAGAAAAACCAAACCGACAGCACTTCATGTCCCGTCTTTCCTTTTGTCCCAAGGGCTCCCTGCCCTTGGTGCGGCTGGGTTCAGGCTCCACCACACCTTGGGGTTCAGGAGTGAACACTGGGGCCCCCAGGAGACTGGGACTGGAGAGGTGCTGTGCTCTGAGGAATGTGTTAGCAAGAGAGGCTGTGCTGAGGCTTTGAGAGTGCCATTTGTCATGGGGACTATTGCATAATTTCTTCTGTCTCCCACAAGACTCTGCTCAGGAATGCATGAGAGTACATTTTTCAAAGCAATTTTCATTTGGGAAACAAACAAAAAATATTAAAAATTAGCTATCTGGGAATATTTCTGATATTTTATTTGCATCTCCTATCCCATTTCCATGTCTGGGTTCTAACATTAACACTTCTGGCAGGCAAGGCTTTTAGCACTTGCTTTGATGTCTGACTTGTGGTTTGTGTAGTCATGGCTTGTAAAAGAGACATGAGTTTCCTCTTGGGCAATTTCAGCATTGCAACTGATTTCTGTAAGAGTTTCCTCTCTGCTTTGCAAGGTGTATGGAGCTGACAGGACAAGCGTGGCTATTCGTCAGAATTCCTTGCTGGTAAGGTTGTGGCTGATTTTTTTTTTTTTTGCTTAAGTGACAAATGTTAGTTATTTCTGTCTTGTCACATCTATTTTCTTTTTCTTTTTTAAAGACAGTATAGTTTTAGCTGATAAGAAACAATGTTCACTTGGTACAATAAAGGAAGTTCACAGGAGCATGTAGCTGCCTGTTTTTAAAGGCCTGTGTAAAAGATCTCATGTTCTCCCATCCTCCTCTCTACTTTGGTTAAAAATGCAAATGGATCACTAGAAAATAATGAAATAATTAGAAAAAATTTTTGTTGAGTGAGGACAAGGGACAAGATGTATATGAATTACCCTCTTCTGGACAAGTTTGATTCAGTTAAGTTATAAGATCCATCAAAGGACGCGGTGACACTCTATTCATAGCTGTTCATGTAAATCTGATATTTGTGAAGACAAATGTGTAATATGGAAATTGAAGCAATTCCCTTATTGATTTTGGGTTCCTAGAGAAAAACATGCAGATATAGTGTTGTGTGAAGAGAATTCAGAGTGCAATATGGGAGTAGATTTTATTGTGGTGTGGTGACAGCACCGAGCAGAATTATTTCTGTTTTCAATGTGAAAAGAATTTTAGTGTCCATCAGTTTTAATGTTTTGCTCATACAGACTAAATTGAATGAGTAAGGACATGGCTAAAGCACTGTGTGAGTGGGCTTACCCATACAAAAGGACAGCTGGAATTAGAATCTCCTGTCCTTTGTGCTGAAACAGAAAACCCAAAGCCCTGTCTTTATTTCTGGATTCGAGTTTTCCTCAACAAAATGTGCCTCTGGAGAAAGTGGAGGTTAGCATCCAGTTTAATTATTCACTTACCTACTTTCTTTCAACCAGTTCTTTTTGAAGTGTAGGGCACAGTAGTATTAATTTGGTTTCTTGGATGGTTTATTATGCCCATGCAGGAATTGCAGTTCAGTTTGGCAGGATTTTCCCATCTGCCAGCTATGCCAATATTCAATGGTTTGTGACAACTCAAAAAGGAGAGAGAAATTGTTTTGTGACTTCTTACGGAATGGCCTTTCTGTACCCTCCCCTGTGGTGAAACTCTCTAGATGCAAGAAATACCTCTGTGGAGCAGAGATTCCCACAGTGCCCCTCTCTTGGTGTTGACTCTGGTGGCAGAGTCATGCTCTATGTGAACAAAGCTTTATATGCCTCCCTGCTGTCCCTTTTCCATCACAGGGTGGTGGAAGGCTCTGTTTCACCTTATAAATGGCAAGAGCTATTCATGCCAGGGTGCTAATGTTCATGTGAACTTTGGGTTCTAGCTGTTTGCTACTTGTCCCCGTGCATGCTGGGAGACCTGATTTCTTGCAGGGCTGTCTAGTTGCCACACAACATTTGCTTTTCACCTCTGTGAGTGTATTTCCTTGTAGGTGCAGCAGCTGGGTGCTGCCTGCTCAGCATGGCAGGCTCTCCACCAGCCCTGTGCCAGGTGGTGGAGGCAAGCATCAAGCCAATACAGGCTGAAGGGCTTCCTCATTTTTTAAGATTCTCTGTTTTGTCCTTATTGATTTCAGATGTTTCCCTTTGCCCCACAAATCCATCCCTTACACATTCCCCCATGATCTCCCTAAAGTAATACTGATTTGGGGGACAATGTCTGCTGCAGGTAAAGACACAGCTGCAGGGCACTGTACAGACAACAGTATTGTGCACTCACTTGATTAAATGGCATGGATTTGCAGCCTGCAGCTCACCAGCTTGTCGTGGGGGGATCCTAGGAGATTCTCAGTCGTTGTTGGATCCTGTGGTAGGGGCAGTAACCAAGGAAAGGGCTGTCACTTCATGACATGCTGAATAGTTTCACTGATTTGTGCACAGAACTCTCTTCAAGGAGTCATTCAACCCCTTGTTAACTCATGGGGGCTGTTTACAGACCAGTGTAGCTGGTACTGGTTTCATGTCTGGAGAAGGTGTCCTTCCTGATGCGTCACTTAATGCTGATAAAATCATACTGAGTGTTGCACCATCACTAGACAGGGAGATGGGCACAGAAGCAATGTTGCATGTGAAACTATACCTATTACCCCTTTCTGCATCTTAGTTCCTTCTTGCCTGAAGGAGAGCCACATTTTTTTCTCTTAAGAATTTCTCTGGAAAGCAGTTACAGACACAGCTCATCAAAGTGTGTGCACTGCATTTATGCCTTAGCGACATGCCTTTCTAAAAATATTTCTCTTTTGGAGCCTCCTCTACTATTTAATTGCTCACTTCTCTTTCCTATCATCAAGTTACAGTCTGGCTGTCCTCCAGTGTCTGTTTCTTTTGCTTTTGCTATGGGGCATCTCTGGCATAAATCTTGTGAATAGGCTGTGTCTGTCCTCCTCCAGCTCTATCCCCTGCCTCTGGCTTAGCTGAGTCATGCTTTTCCTGTGCTTGTGCTTTCAGTTGTCCCCATATTCTTCTGTCCTTTCTCTCCAAACAGCTCTTGTGGGTTGCTTCTAGGGGGGAAGGAAAAAAAAATCAACGTAATGACGTGGCCTTGACTCACCTTCTACTTCTTTAACTGCTTCTTTGGCAGATATGGCTTTCTCATCAGGGCAGAGCTCATCTTCCTTTGACTTCTTTACCTTGCTTTTCTCCCAGACCTCCTCTAGTCTTTCTCTCTTTCTCAACTAGCATGTTCTTACTTCTTCTATTAACCACAATCAATGAACAAAACCCTGTCCACTCTGCCTTCATTTTATCCTGGCAATTACCCTCAATTTTATCTGAAAAACTCTTCTTAAAACCTTCCACCTGTGATTCTATCTGCTTATGGTTCTCCATCTGTTTTCTGAAAACATGTGCAAAATGTCTTTCAGAAGGTCCTGATATACCTCAACATGCTGTTTATGATCTAATCTCTACTGTACTCTGATCTATTCCTCTGTACATTTTGCCCAAGTAATTTTATTCACAAGCGTCCTCCTATGAAGGACAGATCTAATCCTAAACACAGAATTGGTTTTTTGTCTGTTTAGATTTGTTTTGTTTTTTTCTTTTTTTTACCAAATGTAGTGTTTGGCCTGTCTCTCTGATATGCTATGGATCAGCCTCAGTTGAATCCAGCCAGCATGATCCTACCTTTCCTAAGTCATACTTGCTCATTGCTGGCAATGATATCATACTGATAAGGCTATCATAATCTAAGGACTTTAGTTCTTTGTTCTCATTTCCAAGCTATTGTTTAAATTTCACATAAACTTTTAAATGCCTTCACTCTCCATTGACAGAAATATACTCTTATCCAAGTATATTGTCACTTTTACTGAAATCTCCTATTATCTGGCCTTGACAAAAGTAATTTCATCACCTCATATCAGTTCAGAAACTCACTGCAAGGATAGTTTTCCTGCTCTGGTTCATTGATGAATCTCCTATCCAATTTATTTATACTTCTGAGCAGCATTATACATACTGAGCCTGAACTCTCATTTTGAACTCCTGGGATCCCTCTCTTAGTTTTACAAGCATTTGAATGTATATCATCTCATTATTTTTCAAAGCCCTTGCTCTGGTGCTAACACAAACCTTCGACACTGCCTGTCCTCAGGCTTACTGAGACCCAAAATACGATCCTGGTGGTTGTTGTCCTGCTGTCATCTTGAAGTCTGTCTGATTCCTGCCTACATCCTCCTGCTGTATCTTGTCTTGAATCTGCCAAGAGAGCTGTCTTTTCTTCCCTGTTCCTATAGTGCACATGGTCCGTTGTAATGGAAGCAAGCATACTGCAATCCCTGTTGCTAACACTTCAGAGAAGTTTCTTCAAAAATATTTTGTGTGTTGATGCTGTGAATCACTTGACTATTTCTCAGCTTTTTTACATTGTGTAGCTGTTTTGTTATCCTTGTTCCTTCTTGCAAGGTCTCAAGAGAGCTCTCATGCTCTTATTCCATGGTGCATCCAAGTCTACCAGGTTCTTCTGGGAACAGCTTCTGGGTACAAGCACCATCAAAATACCGTACCAGCTGAGTCATATTAATTGTGCTTATTTTCTCTTAATCTAAAGCAAAAACAACTGGCAATTCAGTTTGCCTTAAAGCTCCTTCGTAGTTAATGTGTCTCAGCTAATATACACAGTAATTTGCTTATTGTCTGAGCTTTCTGCAGCTCCCTTTTAATAGAGTCTTTAAATGATTTGTGTGGATCTTACAAAGGGCAAGGAGAAAGAAGATGACATCAAATCGTCAGTTTTTCTCAGAAAGCAACAGTGTGAAGATGTTTGTATTTAGTAAGATGCAGCATTTCCCAAATTGGTTGTTTAACATCTCTACAGATATGAGCAAAATAGGAATTTTGGGAGGGAAGGGAAGAGAGCTGAAATGGACAACCAGAAATTATCACTACTTATTTGTTTTTTTACTAGGAATTTAGTTCACTGATTTTTTTTTTTCCCAGCTGTGCTTATTGTATTGTGTCTCTGCCTGGAGTCTTGTGGGTTTTGCCCAAGTGCTACCAACACACTTGAAGCAATGCTGAGAAGAAGATTGAATCTGCATTCTAAATTGCCATGTAGTACACACCATTGCAGGGGTAAACAAGACCCTCCAGCAGTTTTTTGTGTTCTAGATGTGCTGTCTGTACCTGGCATACACTTCACTTCCAAATGAAGGACAAATGAAATGCAGAGATGAATTGTGAAGATAAAATCCTAGAAACACAGTGAATCAGAGCAATTTAACTGTGGTCTTGGGTTTCTAACCCACAGAAAAGATTTGGTCTTGTACTGATTAATTGCTGAGTCCATAGGGCTTTTTCCAGTTCCTCCACTTTAGTGATTTCTGATCAGATAGACTTCCAGGTGGTTGTTGTCTTCTGGCCTGTTTTTCTCCTGGTGGAAACCTTGGTACAGCTTCAGAGACAGCTGCTCAACTGTGGAGATATGTTGCTCTTAATTTTGGGTCATAATATAACTTTATATCATGTCAGATGATATAATATTTGGGTTCCATCCTGCTGCCTGTGGATGTGCAAGGACAGTAGAGTCCACAGCTTTCCTCTGCTGCTGCTTCTTCTTCTTTTGCTTTTAAGGACGTGACAAAGTAGGAACATATTTGTTGCACATGCAGCACATTATGAAATGTGCTGAAAACTTGACTGACATCCAGTTTGAACAGCTGTTCAGCCTTCTGACCTGATACTGTGGAGTTTCAGCCTTGGCTACCTTGAATTCAACATTTTCAGCATTCTTTCATCCTATTCCTGTGGCCAGATCTTCTTTTCCTGCTAAGAACTGGGGCTTAAATTCTGGAGTGGCAAATATTTAATAAAAAAACAACACAACATATTGAAAGTGAGTCCTCTGAAGTGGTTTGGAATAGCTTGAATTTTTTTCATCCTCATTAATCTCAATAAATCACGGACTCTTGGTCAAAAGTCTGTCCAATTTATGTGAACTAGGTTTCTTGTGCCAGCCTTCTTATGAATTTGGATGAATTTTATATTATTACTTAATTGTACATAAGTTATAAAATTGAAATTTAAGGACAGTAATATAATTTGAAAAATAAGTATTTTCAATCAGAACATACTTAACTTCAGAAATCATATTGTTATTGGTATAAATTAGAGCTGGGCTGTAGTGGGAAATACCAAATGTGGAGTTGCTTTTCTTCAAGCATTTACTTCTCATTCATTACTTTTACCACCATGAGGGCTCTGTTGCCAATGGGAGGAAAAACTGAAGTAAGAAGTTCAAATAATTTATTTAAAGAGGCTCATAGAAATAAGAGTAACTATTGAGGTTGCAATTACTGTGAGATGTACAAATAGGTGATAATACTAATTTTGTATTGTCTTAATTATTATTTTTATGACTAAGAAGTCAAGAATTTATTTTGACTATTTCCTTTTCCTCTATAAAGCTTCAAAATATGTGTATAATAAGAATATGAAAAAATTGAGGTGCTCTATATTGAAGTATATTCTTTTAAATGTAAAAAAAACATAAAGAGCTGGGAACATTTTAGAAAAAAACAGAGAAGACAGGAAGTATCTCTTTAGAAGAAAAATAAGATGCACAGATTAACTTGGTGTAGACTGTTGTGAGAACAACAATAGGATGCTGGAACATAAGTACAAAAGTTTGGTGAAATACAGATTATGACATAAAATCCAGACATTCTGGGAAAACTTTGAGTTGTTTCTGTGAAAGAAGATGTTCAGTTTTTAGTTCTATGGAAGTAATTTTACCATATGGGTTTCTTCTTTAGAAAAAGGCTCACTATTTGAATTTCAGATTTCACTACAGTGAGGGCAACACTACAGGAAAAGAGTACAGAAAAGTGTTCATTTCTGTAAGATTCAACAAGCAAGTGCCTGATGTAGCCATATCTGCATTTACAGGAGTAGCAAATAGTTATCTCTAATGATTTATTTCTTTGTGCAGATGTTCTGGCAAAGGCTATGGTGTTTAAGAAACAAGAATCAGTTAATCCTGAATGTATACAGGCGCTGAAGACTGAAGAAAAGTACTGCAGTGATCATTTGCATGCAGCCATCATTTGCAATCAGTCATAGTCACATTTTTAAAGTTTATAGTCACATTTTTAAAGTTTATTGCAGCTCTCAGGGCAAACCAGCTTGTTATGCTACCCACCTTAGACAAGACCTCCTTTTCACACTGGTGAGGGTCTATATTCTAGCAGATGTTACTTACTGTGCTCTTTTTGTGTGGTAAAGAGACTTTTTTCTCTTCCTTATTGAAAATGTAAGTCAAAGTAAATATGGCTGGTAGCAACTGAAGATGAGAATTAATCTGTTTAAAAGAAACACAAATCTACTGCTGAAACAGTCTAGAAGCAGGCAAGCTACTTGATAATTAAACTGGATTTCAAGGAAAAATGTTTCTAAGAGTACCTCCTTATCATATATTTGAGCTTTAACCCTAGAGATGATTTTTTTCTGCTCAGTAGTCCATATGTGGTCTAACTCAGACATGCTGAGAACAGCATTTGGCTCCCAGTTGCCTGCCCAGATCATTGGCCTGCCTGTCCTAGACCTTGGAGAAATCCTATGCTGTATATTAGCATATGGATGTTGAATGGAGGAATGGGTTCTGGCTAAATTTCTCTGGAGAAGTTGTGATGTCAGCAGTCCAGTTTTTCCATTCTGTATTCCTAGGGAAATGCCTTTCAGCCAAAGGAAAAAGCAGGCCACTTGCAAATCTGTATGGCTCAGCAGATGACATTGTGAGCAGAAGCAGTTCCACCCTCCTTTGGTGAAACTTGCCAGGGCAGTTTATCCTTGCTCTGCCTCTCCCCTCTGGGATTACCTTATTGCAGAGGTGATGTTTGAGTGCAGCACATGTATTTGCTGTGCTCTGATGTGTGGGAGGAAGATAAACTCTTCATTGCTCCTGATCTCTTAATGAAGAACCAGACAGGACTCTCGAGACTTCAGTTTCCTGAGAACTTTATGAATGTGGAGTGGAATTCTTTGATGGAAGAAGCAACAGATATTTCTTACCTATTTCATCCTCATCATCATCAACATAATGATTTTGCTTTGATTTTTAAAATCTGTTCTCTTGAGATTTCCCTGGAAGTGTGAATGCTGGCCTTTTGTGTAGCGCTGTTGATACAACGAATGTTTCCTTGGTGGAAGAAACAAGACTTAGCTCTAAGCTTCAGAGTGAAAAGAGTAACAATTTTTGCTGGCCTCTTGCTCTCAAATGAAGCAAGTTGAAAGCATGCTCCTGCAATTTTTACCTTCCAATGGATGTATAAACCTCCTGCAATGCCATGACAGTAAAGGTTATTCAGAACTGCCTTCCGGTGAGGATGTCTCAGGTTCTTGTCACTGCAATAATCCAAATTTGCAAGCAGAGCAACAGTTCTGAACCTCTGTGCTAGGGTGAGTCATGCCCTTGTTCTCTCTTTATTGTACTGGACCTTGCAGTGTTCCCTCAAAACTGTCTTTGCTGAACAGCTGATCAGAAAAAATAGAGGAGGGGTTTATGGTCCCTCTCTCCTCATCTGTATCTTTTCACAAGGGACTTGCTTTGAGAGAAACACCTTAGATTGTTGTCTCAGGAGGGTCTATAGGCTTTTTACTTTTTTCCCCTTCCTCCCTTCTGTGTTTCACCTTCTGGACTAGCAAAAACCTGTGCATCTTTGGAGGAGAGCAGAACATCAGGGAAGTTCTTATTTATCCCTGGAGTGTTTCCTTACCCTTTCAGTGCACTAACTCTTCATCCAGTTTTGCAGAGAGCTTAACTTTGCCCACTTTCATTGCCTGCCACAGCAAAACCAAAAAGCCAGCTAGAAGGCAGTAGGAATTGAAGCATTGCACTCAACATTTCTGCAAACTCTTCCTCGGCCTTCAAGCATAGCAGCACTAGGAGTTCAACACTACCAGGAATGTGGGGCAGACACACTTCATTAAGCATGACAGTTTGTTTTCTCATTTTAGTCTGTGAGGCCATAGAGGCAGCTGGAGCATGTCTTCCTTTCGCTGAACTTCCTCTTTCTTTCCCGCCCCTCTTCTCCTGAAGGCAAAGAGCACTGACTCCTGCAACTGCCTGCTCTGAGCTGTCAGCACATATAACCTGCTGCCCTGGGGCTTCCCAGCTGGGCTGACAGCACCTGGCCATGATCCAAGCAGGGCGATGTCTCCAGACCCTTTCTGTCTCCAACACGGGAGCAGTGAACTTTGTTCCAGTTTTTCCTGGCCTTCTCCCAAACAGAGTCAGAAGTCATCTTTTTGAATTGCTTTCACATGAGGGGATGGAGTAATTCCAAATGCATTTGAAAACAATGTTATAACCAATGGTATTATAAAATATAAATATATTAGATACAAAAAATGCAGTTTCTTGCTGCTGAGCCTGTGAAAAGAGCCTTTTGGTCTTTTCAAAGTGTAACACTTATTCAAAAGGTTAAAGTTATCCATTGCGGCCGAAGCTGAATGTATAGTCTAAAAATTATGTCTTCTGACTATATTTTCATAGACTTGCTCTTTCTGATGCTAATGGTGAATCTGTAGTTTCATCTGCAATTAGAAACATGAGGTCATGGGGACCAAAGTAGGTGGGGCAACCTTATCCAGGATGGGAATGGGTCCATGAACTTTTGTGAAAATTACCTTAGTGTCTATTTGTCATTGCCCTGAGGCAAAGTGCCACCTTAATATCCATCTTCCCTGGTGAGCCTGTATGTGAGAGAAAATCTGCAGGCCAAGAAACTCCTTGTACAAGTTATACAGTAAATTTAGATAGCTTATTAACCAGTTAAGTACCTGACTAGAGCTGGCTAATTAGTGGTTGATGGTAAGGTTCTGTCAGATTAAATTGATCTCTAGTAAGCCTAAGGCCATTTAAGAACTTGCAATCACTGTGATAATTTTTCCCCTGCATTGTTGCAAGAACCCCAGTTAGAGGTAAGGTGATAATTTAGGACTATTATGTAAGGCAGTCTCCTTGCCACAGGACAGTACTTCAAGCGCTGCTGTAAATTGGGGCAATGTTATTCCTAATGTCTGGTGAAATATGTGATTAAGTAATCATTGATTTTTGGGGGGGAAACTTTGTGCTATTCTCACTAGTTTCATATCACCTGTCAATTCATTGCCCACTGAAGCGCAGATTGTTGCAGGCAGCCAGACGAGCAGAAAACAAGCACAGGGGTTAAAGCTGGTGACCAGTGTGAGAAATGTAAACACAAGGCTCAGAGCTTATTTTCCAGGTTGTCCACAGCCCTGGCTTGGTACTTGGTAAACCAGAAATTTTCTTTTGGAGTAGTCTGTGTCAATGCCACTTGAACAGGAACTTAGCTATGCACATTTTGGGGGCTTCTGTGACACAAATAGTCTGAGTCATGTTGCATATATCAAATATTTTGCTCAGAAGCAGGAAGGCATATGTCCACTCTGAATGTCATCTGAGAGATGCCTGGAAGGCATGTCTGGCAGGCTTATGCCCTGATCATTGCAGATTGACATACTCACTGTAGCTTGTAATTGGCAAGAGACAGCATAAGGCCTTGTGGATTTTGATTTTCCCAAGAGGAATATTACTAATGAATTAAGATTGATTTTTGCAATTAGAGTCATTGGAACCTCAGTGTTCTCTTTTTTTTTTTTTTTTTTTTTTCCTTTTTCCCACCCTTTTAAATTAAATTTGGTATTTATGGATTTTTCTATATATTTTAGGAGACATGATGAGTCAAATAGACAACCTCTATCTATTATTGCAAGATATTTCTGATGTTTCCATGTTTCTTGCATTAGCTTATTGCTCACATACCTACTTGTTTATTACTCTTCTTGAAAAAGCAAGGATGAAGTTAGACTAATAAAACTATGCACACAGGTACTTAATGTTCAGTTGTTCAACCAAAATTTAAAAAGCCCTCAAGAACTTGATTTGGAGATCTTTTAACTGAAACCACGTTTGACATTGTATTCAATTCAGACTGAAATAAAATCAGGTGGTTCAAATAACTCCCAGAAAAGCCAAAGAAATATAGTTATGGTTTACAAACTGATAATATAAATCCATCCCCTTTGCTTTTATTGAGTACATCCATTGCCGTTTACCCTCCAGAAAGAGAGATTTAAGTTTGCTTTACTGTTTCTGAAACCATCTGAAGTGGGAGAGCATTTACCATGTTTAATTTTCTCTTTTTGATTTGTTCCACATTTTAATTTTAGCAAATTAAGCATCCATTACAGCAGACTGCAATCCTGTTACAAATCTTCCATGTGGGTACCTTAATCCGTAGGCTGGAGGGTTTTCCTCTCCTTCTGTTCCTAGAATTTATCTTGTTGCAAGTGGAGAGTTTTGGGAAGAGGGCTAGAATCCCACACACACCTTTCAGGGTGACATCCCACTTCCAATTTCGTTCCATTCAGGACAAGGATGCACACAGGTCTTCAGGATGTTAGTGCTGTGAAATGAGCCATCTTCTCCTGCTGCAGGTACTCCAGCGAGGAGTCAGGAGCCCTTCCTGATGATGAAGGCTTGTCTCTCACTAACCTCTCACTTGCAAAGCTCCTGAGCTCAGGTGTCACTTTTGTGGCCCCAGAAGTTTTTCTGTTGGCCAAGCTGCCAGCTCTGAGCACATCCCTGGGCTGCCATGGTGTGACCACTACGAGCACACAGAGGGAAAAGTGAGGGCACTGCCCATCATGAGATCCCAGCTGCAGCCTGTGTGAGGGGTTTACTGGGGGCCAGGGGCTGTGGTTCCCAGAGACAGCCCCTGCAGAGTCGTGCTGGACCATCCAGTAAGGTGGATTGGCTCTATTTGAGGTGCCGCATTTATCCAGCTCCGGCTGTAATTCACCTGACTGTTTAGAAAGGATAGTTTTCCCACAGTAAACCTGCACAACATTGAAAAGAATCACTTATTCTGCTCTAGGGCAGAGATAAGCAGGTTATGCCCTTCTGCAGTGTTAGTTTTGAAACAGTTGAGTACGCTTGAGTGGATATAAAGAATCCTAATGCCTTTTCACAGAGTAACTAATCTCACTCAGGTTGGGCTTTCTTAGGAGAAACAAACTCAGGTTAAGTGTCTAAGAGTTATTTCTGCAGTGACTGTGTGATTTTTTAAGTATCTTTCATTACACAGGGAACAATAAATTATATCCTTTAACTAGAATGGGACAGAAGTCAATGTTGCTTTTGAACACTGGGTGCTGGCTCAAAACTGCTTGTCCAGTTCCGGAAACTAAACAAATGTCTGAGTTAAAGTCACAGAGAAGGGTTAGCTGAAATCCATTTCAAGTCCTTTGGCACAAAGCACACAGGAGGAAACATTGCCTTGCCAGTTAACTAATGCTCCTCCCCTTGCTCCTGGTACTGTGTGAGTCAGACTATGTGCAGTTCCTCCACAAACCCTAGGCACACGTGAAATTAAGGAATGACAGGAAAAAGGCCATGTCACAATAATTACTGTGATATGGTCTGTTATTCCCTTTCTTTCTTGCTCTGTATTTGAGGCTCAATGTTAATTTACTTGTATAACTCAAGGTGTTTCCTCTGCTTGTTTGTACTAGCTATGATTTCTAAACATCCTTGAAATTATTGGCCATAACATCTGTCCTCATCATGATATTACTTCAACTTGAGCTACTTATAGAAAGTGCTTCTTTCTACTTTTGAACAGAAACGGCTGGCAGCCAGAAAAAGATGTATTTGTTTGCCTTTCTATTTTTGATTTGAAATTGCTGGAAGCCAGTAGGTGGGTTTTTATTTTCTTTTTTAAGATTTTATTTTCAAACCAAGACAAATATTATGTATGAGGAGTGGCACATATCTTAAATAACTGGTTCTAGTAACAGGAAAATGTTCTTGTTAGAAATTCCTCTGAAGTGTGGCTCTATTTCTGGAAATCCCTTCTTGCTTGCTTCAGCAGAGTTTTGTATCCTCTCCCATTTTCCTCCATGATTCTTTCACAAGCAGAGGGGTGAGTTTTATGGGAACTTTTCTGGCACCAAAACACTGGTATGTTTTCATTCATCTTGTACTGCTCCAATTCATCATCTACCCATTCTACCAACCGAAGGAAAATCACACAGGAAACTGACAAGTGCTTGTGTTAACCCAGTGAAATCACCTCATCTGCCACCTAAATGGATACCTACTAACCTGGTGTCTTTGGAAAATAGAATCCAGTGTCTGCTGTTGGACTGCACAGATTTTGGTCTCCAGAAAGGAAAATTTTAACTCATTGTAAAATGAGTACTCCAGTATGAGGTCTCATCCCATTCAGGAGAACCAGAAGGTTACTCAATTTTTATTCCCAGAAAATGCTGGGAATTACTTAACCAAAACAGGAATCCAAGTCTTATAGATTTCTTTCAGACTAAAGACCAAAATGAACCAAATAAAATCACTCCCAATTTTATTTATTTATTCTCTCTCTTGCATTTCCTCTTAAAACCCCAAAAACCTCCATTCCCACCCAAAACCTATCACAACCAAGCCAAAAGCAACCCTCTGGCCAAATCCATGAGCTTTGTTCTGTTTATTTCATAAAAATAAGCTTGGATACTTTTGAGTTAATGTTACTTACTGCTTGTTCTAAATCAGTAAAATCAGTTTATATAACATAGGATTGTCTTTGGAAAATTTTTTTTAGGGGTTGGGAGAAGTCAGAGGGTAGATTTAGAAAGACAAAATGTTTGAAAGCATTTTTTTTACTCTACTGACAAGACATGTTATATATGAGAATATAATACAGAGCTTAAGTACACAAAATTTTCTCTTTTAACAGCTTTTCCATTGGGCTTTGAAACCATTCATGGAAACTGATGGCAATATTCTTGTAAGTATACTTGAAGCTATGACAGATCATCTGAAGAGGTCACATGTTGGCATTATATCTTGTAGTCACAAAGACCATGAACAGCATAAAAGATGCACAACAGCATCAATATCCTAACAGGATCTTTCTAATGGGCTAGCCCAAGCAGAGAGGTTGCCCCAGTTCTGCTATAAGGATAAACTGAAATCTACTGCATGTGCCTGATGCTAGGGGTGCCCTCACTTCCAAATCCTACCCCTCAATGGGTGAGATAACTGTAACCTAAGATACATGAGCTCAGCAAAGGATCTCCTTAGCCACACAGTCCAAGGAAAGCTTAAAGAAAGTACAGCTCTGTAGAATATATCTGTTGATCATAGCTGCCTTTGGTGCCTTCTCAGACTCGTGTGTTGTGAGTCAAACTTAATGAGACATGAAGTCTGTTTTTTAGTAGTGGCCCAATGCCCCTGCTTTTCCATGTAGACTTTTTTTTTCTTTCCCCTAAAACAGCCTCGTATACCTATTTCACCCCATTTTTATTCCTGGGGAGTTTGCAGGCTACCCCTGACCCAGGGCTCCTGGAGCCTTTGATGCAGCTCCCTCTGACTAGGAAGGGTCAAGAGTCCTATAACTGGTGCTTGGGAGAGATCTGCCCTGAGAGCAGCCAACAGAGCCATCAGTTTGTGCAGCTGGGTGTGAAGAAGGAGTGAAATAAGGGGGCCTCCATTCAAACTGTGGGGCTGCAGCAGTCTTAGACATGGTGGTAACAGGGCACTTTCCTCAGAGGGTGTAGGAACAGCTGTCCCTGCTAAGACAGAGGCTTCCACACGGAGTGGCTGCAGCTCTCCAAGTCCCAGACTTCAGGAGGTTTCAGGAGCCTCTCCCTGAGGCCGAGGGTGATGTCTCTCAGCCCCGCAGGCCATCTTGGAGGAGCTGTGCTGGGAAGTGGAGGAGGATCCAGAGCAAGTGTGCAAACTGTGCAGCATCAGAGAAAGTGGAAGGGAGAGAGATAGAGTCTTCTCTGAGACACAACAGCGTGAAGACCACCAGTCCCCACCTGCAATGGAGAAGCAGGCAGTGTCTATGCCCTCTATCAAAGTAAGAAAACTTTCTCCACTTCTGGAGAATTGGAAGGATGGAAGCTGATGACTTGTATCAAGAGGAAGCTCCTGCCTCATCTAAGAACAGGTTGACTGCCCTCATAACTGAAGAGGAGCCAGATGTGTCCCATAGCAAAGGATGTGGTTCACTTGACTGCAAACCACACAGGTCTGCCAGGAAGAAGAGGTGAGACCCTGCAGTGTGTGACTCCCTGCTGCAAGGGACAAAGGACCCATCTGTAGGCCTGACCAACCATCCAGAGATGTTTGCTGCCTGGGAGGGGCCAGGATCCAGGATGTTGTCCAGAGACTGCCAAAGCCTGTGCAGCCCTCTGACTTCTATGCCCTGTTGTTATTCCATTTGAGCACAAAAGGTACTGCTAGGGGGAGCCAGTATGTGCTGAGGGCCATAGAGCTGGAAAGTAGCTTTGCAGAGAATGGCTTGGGAATCTTGGTGGACATCATGAACCAACAATGTGCCCATGCTGCAAAGAAGGTGAGTGGTGTGTTTGGCTACATCAGACAAAGCATTGCCATCAGGTCAAGGGAGGTCGTAATTTATTCAGTGCTGCTGAGGCCACCACAGGAATGACTTCTCAATATAAGAGACACATGATATACTGAAGAGGCCCAATGAAAGCCAGAAGAATAATTAAGGGACTGTAGCATCAAAGATATGAGGAAAGATTAAGTGAACTGGGTCTGTTTAGGTTGGAAAACAGGTGCAGGGGGCCTCTTACCCATGTGCATAAATACCTGAAGGGAGGATCCAAAGAAGAGGACATGATTTAGTGGCCGACATGGTGGTGGTGCTAAGTTGATGGTTGGACTTGATGGCTTTGAAGGTCTTTTTCAACCTTAATGATTCTGTGATTCTTTTCAGTGGTGCCCAGTGACACCACTGAAAGTGGTGCACACAAGAAATGATGCACACAAACCAAAACACAGGAGGTTCCCTGTGAACATCAGGAAACCTTTTTTACTGTGAGGATGACTGGGCACTGTCACAGGTTGCCCAGAGAGACTGGGGTGTCTCCATGCTCAGTGAAATGCAAAAGCCAGCTAGAAACAGTCCTGGAAAACCAGTTGCAGGTGGGGAGTGGACTTAGATGACCTCCTGAAGTTCCTTCAATCTTAATCATACTGTGATTCTGTGGAAAAAAAGGACACCTGGACTGACAGAAGCCTCTGCTACAGTTGTCACTTCTCTCACACGTTTTTGCTCATTGCTGGAACCTGCCTGGCACAGAAGTGGAAATGAACTATGCACAGTTGTGCAGGTTCCTTTGCAACTCACTTGTGGTGTGTTTGCCAAGTGCAGGAGTAATGGATAGCAAGTTTGAAGTCTGTGCAGTTCTGCAGGATCACTAGCCCATCCTGTTCAGTCCTTACCAAACCAAAGACTACCAAAATAATTTAAACCTAGTCTCTATTACCAGCCTTGCACAAAAGTGTATGTTTTGCAGTTATCCCAGAGCTTTCTGAGAACTACTGCTCTCAAATTTCCCTTGGTAAGAAGAAATAGAAATATATCTGATGTTCTTAGCTTTTCAGTTGGACCTGTGATAATGAAATAAATCACTTCCCATTAGGAAATTTAAAATTATAGAAAAATATCCAGCATTGTTAAAAGCAAAATCATGACTTTTGGTTTAGTTTCAGATTATTCAGTGGCTATGTTTGCTAGTTACAGAATATTCACATCTGAAACTCCTCTTGTAGGCCTTGTTTAATTGGTAACAACTCTGCCTTCCACAGTTTTCTCTTTGCTCTGTGCTGGTAAGAATCTGTAGAAGAGTGAAACTTAAAAGTATCTTTTAATCAATGTTCACCCAGGTCCACTGACATAAAAGATTATTGACTTTTTTATAAAAGAGTTTTCAGTGAAGGAAACTTTAATTCACTTTTTGAAAAAAATTTTGCCACTGGAGACTTGCTAATGTGTTGTATTTTCATGGAAAATTGAATCCAAACTGTGCTGGTGAGACATTTTATGAATTTTGTGTTAGATTCATTTAAATAAAAGTTTTCTATTGGTTTGAGACGAAAACAGTTTTACTGAAAACTGTTTGTGTATCTATCTGACTCCAAACACTGTGCTTTGGAGAAAGAGGTTGTTTTTATTTGTTTATAGATAACAAAATTTGAGAAGGCAATTTTGTGAATCATGCTGCATTTTATTGCTGCATTTGGGGATAAAAGATTTCTCTTGTGTGGAGCAGAACACATTTTTTTTAATAGAATGAAGCTGAGTTTCTGAATAGTGCTAAAACACAATTGGAAGTTGCAGAATTCCAGGCTTAGTGCTAATTTGTTGAAAATTTACCTCAATTTTCAGGAATACTTAGAAAGACAATGAGAAATGTATCTTAATTTAAGAAAATAATTCATCAGTTATTTTGTTAGAGATTTACCACTGATTTTATCCAGGCAGACTAAATACAGGTCTGGCTGTAGAGAAACTGCTCTTCCTTCCACCATTAATTTCCCAACTCCTCCCACAATATAGGAAGAAAAAGAGGGTTGGTTGATCACCCCTATCACCTTGCAGCAGGATACCATCATTGCTACAGAATAATACACATAAATTTGTAAATTATTTTAGCTAGCCCAAGCTCTCGTTAGGTGATCAGTTTTTGCTTCAGTCTGATATAAAGTGGGCCCAACAGATGTCTTACATAACATGGGTACTGACTCTTTCCTGACACATGAGCAAGAGACCATGCTATTTTTTTTTAGATCATCAGCAAGGTTAGTGGAAAGATTGCTTCCTCCTCAGTTGTGTAGAGAGAGCCACATCCTGCCTCAGTATTGCTCTTTTTTTAAATGACTTTATATTGGTTAGAGATTGAACAACCCCAATATAGTGCCATGGCAAAGATGTGGTGTTTCTTTACTACATAGTTTTTGGGCCAGCAGACCTGATTCATACTTGCTTTCCTTAATATCATTTTGGATAGCTCTGAAGGAAAGCAATTAGTTTGTGTGATCCATTGATTCCCTGAGGCCATACATTATTTCCATGTGTCCTAAATAGGGCATAAGTTTCTTTGGAATGAAGACATGAAAAAGATGGGGAAATAGCAGAGTCTCTAATAGAGCTGATGTGTTTTCTTATTGCTTTTCTTTGTGTGTTGTCATGGAGAATAGTCTGAGAGAGAGAGGCAATGGTAGTATTAAAAAATAAAACAATAAGGGAAAAAGGAAAGAAAAAGAATACTCAGTGATTAGGCAGGAGTCTGGGATTATTCATGCCTGGTAAAGCCTCCCACAAGAGTGTTGTTCAGGTCATGTCAAACAGGATAAGCACAGGACTGCGAGGCACAGCTCTGTGCTCTGTGTCACACTCTGCAGAGATCCCCGCTTCACAAAGTTGTAGCTCTTGTAAATACTGGTGACAGTGGCCTCTTCTATCAACCTGCAGATGGTCTAGCTTTACTCATCTTTAATTTGCCTGTGAGAAGGGCCATCAAATTTTTCAAGAGGGATATGAAATGGGGTTTTGTTTTCCTGAGGAGCTGTCTGGCAAGGCGGAGGGGCTACATTAGGGATGTTCACAGCGTAGCTCTGCAGCGCATCAGGTAGCTAGCGGCTTTGCATAGCAGCATTGTGGCCAGCATATTAAATCATATGTCACTTTATGCTGCATTTGTCATCTGGGGGCTTCAAACCCTTCCTAAAAATAGAAAAAAGTGAATGCTTTAGTTCCCACACTAGAGAAGGAAAGGTTGAGGCAAAGAGAAGTCAAGTACTTTGTCCACAATCACAAAACCAGTCTGGGGAGAATTTACTCTAAAAGCCATAGCTTCCATTTTCAATTACCTCCTTTTTTGTTCTGTGGTCTTCTGTTTTAGTTTCATTTTCTATGTGTTTTTGCAGGATTAAATATGTAGACTGCAAATGTGTAAATAAATTCAATTGTGTTATTTTTGCAGTGACTAAAATTTCCATACATTTTGTGTGATTTTTTTTCCTTAAGAAATATTATGAAACTATTTAATAAGGAAAAAAAATGTTCTGCATTAAATAAAAAGAGGCAAAGGCGAAGATCAATTTTTTTTTCTTTTTCAGTATTTCTTAGAATGAGCTAAATGACTATCAGTCATCTGGCATGTATTTTAATCTCCCCATGTTTGTAAATCCTCCTTATGGAGCCTAATGAAGCCTTAAAATGCTGGAGTTTTAACTTCTATTTTTTAACTACAAACCACAGAATACAATTTGGGCAAACACAGCAAAGTAGAAGCTGTCTGTGGATGTGAAACAGGAAGCAGGAGTAGATAGACACGTGTAATAGGGTTGTGTTTGCTCTTGCTCAACTAGATATACATCAATTTTAATTAACACGTTTTTTGCTTCAGCTGCTAACGTCCCTTCAGCAGCGAGTGGGTTATGTGTTTCCATCCTGCATATACCACCAGCATCACCACCACGTCCTTTTCTAGCTCCCCCCTCCCCTTTCTACACAAATGTTGCAACACAATCTGAAATTTCCTCTTTTCTTTCCTTCCTGCATTTCTTACAGGTTCCTTTGCGTCAGAAGGCAAAAAAGAAAAGTCAAGGTAATGAGAGATTATTTTTTCTTTTCTCTCCTGGATTCCTCTTTTGTTATTTTCTTGGTATGTCTTATTCTTGGGAGGGTGAGGATTTTGTACTGCTACTCATCTGGTGAAAAGCTGCTTTTTAACTCCACTGATTCTTACACCGATTCTGAGAAAAATGACAACGGGCTGTTCCTTTGGACTAAATCCTTGTGGTAGGTTAATTGAATCAAAGCTGGAAATCAGTGAGGTAGAATCAGCTGCCTGCACAGACGTACACACTAGTGGTTTTCATGTATTTGGCATAATAGTTTTCTCTAGCTGACTTAAATAGATGTATCATTTTCAGTGCAGCTGTGTGAGAGAAAATATATGCATGCTTCTCTTAAAAGGATCAAAGGCTGTATTTTTAATTTACAAAAACTCGTGTATGGTTATCTTAGCATTAATTAGTATCTGCATTATCTATAGCTTACTGTTTAATTTCTGAACATCAGCAAGCCTTTCAAATGAATGTGTGTTACTGTCACAGCCATTATAAAACTGAATTACTTCTAAGTATATTTTAAGACATGCTTGGATGACTTGCTGAGGTTCCTAAGTAAGGATGATATCCTTAATTAGCAGCAACATCTTTCCTGGTAATGCAGTTTTAAACAAGCACAACACTGTATTTTTAATGGTACAGGGTTCTTTATAATGAGCCGACGGAGGATATCGTGCAAAGAGCTGGGGCAAGCCGATTGCCAAGGATGGCTCTACAAAAAGAAGGAAAAAGGAGCTTTCATTGGCAACAAATGGAAAAAGTTCTGGTGTGTGCTAAAGGAGTCATCGCTGTATTGGTACAGCAGTCAGCTGGTGAGTACAGTGTACAGGCAGCTCCGGCTGCCAGACAAACTGCATCTGCTGGGACTGACAGAAGGGAACCTGGGGTCACAATTTAGGTGCACCCTGGAGGAGTACAAATAACTGGGTTTATTTCTCAGCCCTGGCACTTCTTGTGATCTGGGAAGTGTCCATATGAATTTGAAATATGCAGAAAACTATGTGTTTTCTAGTTCAGCAGGTACTTGTGAAATGTTAACTTGCTGTCTGTTTTGCCATGTAAAGAGCTCTTCTTTGAGGGATCTGGTGGCATTTGAATTTGAGAAATCTTTTCCTGGGTATAGACAAATTGCAAAAAAACTCAAAACAGGAATGCTTCTTCACTTCCTATTAATTTAATTTTCAGAAATGTCTCTCCTATCTCTCTTTCCATCCCCTTCCACACTGAGATTATTCCATTTGTCTTCTTAGTTTATTTTTCTTTTTTCTTCTATTTTCTTCCTATTTAAATTTATTTGGCCTCCTTTTTATTTTTTCTTTTTCTTTTTTTTTTTCCTCTTTTCAAATAGTAGAGGGCAGCTGGCTTTACTCTGGGCTTGTTTGATTGGGCAGAGAGGGTGTTTTGCCCATCCTAGGAAGATTCAGATACAGTTATTCCCTTCACTTTGCTGTCTGGCACTGCTACCTTTAAAAAACTCTTATCACATTCAAATGATGGGGTGACAGATCTAAGAATTAAGGTCTGAAGAGCATTAGAGTATGCCAGCAAAAACATAGTTTGAAACTCAGCAGCTTCAGTGTTGAATTGTGGATGGGCATGAGGTTCCTTAAATGCAACACAGCTGCTCTGGAAATCAGCATGTCACAGGCACAGCAAAGAATGAAAGATTAAAGGAACCCTTATTAATTCTTAGAGCGTTTTAAAAAATATCAAAGGCAATCTGAATGATTTTCACTTGTTTATTTACACTGCAGCAATCCCCATCAAAATTTTTGCTAGCTGTTTCAGGGAAAAAAATACAATAGTTTAAGCCATTTAAAAAACTCCTCAAACCCTAAACAAAGCTTTACTTGGTTAGACTAATTCACATTCTCCCTTCAGAGTATAGTGCTAGTATTTTTTGTGGGGTGTTTTTTTGCTTGTGTGTGTGTGAGATATTTTTTCTGTTTGCTTTTTTTAAATCCAAATAAAAACTTTGACTGGTACTTCAAGATGATATTAACTATTTCTTCTTCGGCTAAAGGAAAGCAACTCTGCTAGTCTTGGGCTGTTGTTTTTTATGATGTGGTCTGATATGGATTCCTTTGGATTCATATGGATATGTCTGATATGGATTCCTTTCAAGACTATGTCAAATAAGTGCATAATAGAAAGAAAATAAATAGAAATATTGGGGAAAAAAGTTTTGAAAAGGCACTTTTTTCCTTATGCTTACAATATCTCTACTTGAAAGACATGGGGAGGCAGTAATACCAATAAGCAGCATTAATACCTTGCAAAACCTTATTGGCTTTTATAAATCTGTTTGCAGTTGTACTTCTGGCCAAGCTTTAAGTTTTAAGAAAGGTGAGCCTGCTGGCTGACATGACCTTTTAGACACAGAAAATATCTGAAAGGAATAATTCTAAGGAGTAATCAAGATGAGAGGAAATAAAAAAGGCAAGACTAGGAAAAATTTGCCTCTGGGAAGAGAAGAGTGATGGGGGAGAGGTGCAAATTCCTCCACTTCCTTCAGTTGTTCTGGCCTGCTTAAATTCCACTCCTGAGATCCAGAAAAACCATGATCATGCTGGTTCCTGTGCTCCTAGACAGCACTTAGCCTTTTAGTCCATGCCTATTTCCTGACTGTCACTGACTGCCCCCAAAAGAACAAGGCTGAAAAATAAGAGTCAGCCTCATTCCAGTTTATTTCATTTCCTCTGAAGAGCTAATGTGGCTTCAAAATACTGTTGTCTTGTGTCAACCCTGAGTTCTCACCTATCACAGCTGTGCTTTAAGCATGCTAGCCAGTAGCACCTCTTTGCTTTCAACTTCTGCCAACTCTCACACACTATTTTATGGTAAAAATTCAAGGTTTCTTTGGGCAGCTTAAAGTGCAGCCCCTATGTAACTGTAGGTTCAACCAGTATTTGCAGAATGTCAGTAACTGTGGGGTTTGGAAAGGAGGAGAGGTGTTCTTTGCTGAGGCCTGCTCTCTTAAACTCTTGAGACCAGAGGCATGCTCAGAGTTGTATGTGGGATCATGTAGAGCCAGATATTCTCACTTCTAGGTTGTTGAAAGAGAAATAGCAGTGACACATGCGCTTGCTTGCTTGACAAGTCTCTGGCATTAGGACTGCCTGCACTTCCACTGTCTTCAGTAAAGTTAATCCTTGGTCCCAAGGGGCTGTACAATGTGACAGTCTCAAGTTCTGTTGAAATAGAAGTCCTGCTCCTCACGTGCCTGAGGCTTCCTGTGATGGGCCCTTTTACAGGGGCTGATGTCAAAAGTGGTGATGAAAGAGTGGGGCTGATGTCAAAGGGACTGGGGCACACTGGTTGCCTGTAGCTCTGCTTGACCAGCTTGGCTCTGCTGAGAAATGAGCTTGGTTTGTTTGTGGCTGTGTGAAAAGCAGACACTGGCAACTGTAGCATAGCAACAGGGTGCTGGACCTTTTTTCTAATGGAGATGGAGAAAATTGAGAGTGGGTGGAATTTGTATGGGAACGTGCATAATCCTGGATTTGGGGAGATAACCTCATCTGCATATCATCTTCTTGGTCAAGTTTGTCTTCATGTGCCTCTGAAGCTCTGGATATATCTGTCACTCTAGCTTAATTTTTCTTCAAGCCACTCTGGTTCTGGGTCCCTCATGAGAGGCAGATTTGGATACATTACATAGGACAATTGTTGTGACAATTTTCAGCTGATATTTCCTTCAATTTAATGTAAAATATTTTGTGAATGCCACAGCTCAAAAGAGCAAAAAAAAAAAGCGTGATCAATAGCAGATCAGACACCCTAAGAGTCAAGCTTCTCCTTCACTGAAAGAAAGCCAGAGAACACAAGCAAATCTGAATAAATTTTCAATGAGCTAGCTGAGGTCAGGGCCCAGTGGTCTCAGCAGGCTTTGGTAGGCTGCCCTGGAACCTCTTCCCAGACAACCTTCTTCTTTCTATAAAATGTGAGACAAGTAAACTTCTCTTTGCAGCACGGAAGCACTCCCAGTCTGGGGAGGGGAAGCTGCTTGGACTAGGAGGAAGCATGGAAGGGCTGGTTTTGCAATGAAAACACAGGACATGTCAGAAAATATATCTGGGCAGTCAGAATTTCTGGGTGCATTCAAGAACATCAAACTCCTTGGACAACCGCTCTTCATTAGTGTTCGTTTATGTATTTTTTTTTTTTTTTTTTTAGTACTGCTCTCTGGAGGCAGCTGCCTTGAAGACAAGTGTTTAAGTAGTACAGTTTGTGATCCTGCCTGACCCTTTAGCTGTTTCAATTGTCATACTGAAACCCCAGAGGGAATCAGTACTCCTACATAGGAAGAGGGGTGGTGGGGGAGGATTGTCACATGGAATCCCAGGCTCCTGGCTCTCTGTGCTTGTTTCGACTGTGTTGGATAGTGTTGGCTGGAATGGGACAAAGAACTAAATGCCTCTGTCTGGTGGGTCTTTAGGGTAACTTGACTGGTTTTCCAAATAGAGTTGAAATAGATTTTTGTGGAATGTCTTAATGGTGGTTGTCATGGGGATACAGCTGAAAAGAAATATAAATATAAAATTAGAGAGATGCAGGCTGTGATCTACTGTCACTATTTATCTTTGTACTTTTTTTTTCCTTAATTCACGCATCTGAATTGGTACTCACTCCAACAGCTTTGCTGGAAGCTGTATAATTATGGCCTTTTAAAAGAAAAATCTTTTACCTTTGAGTTGTAATAGCTGCTTATGTGGATGAGAAAAAGTCATTGATGTCAGCTGATTGAGCTGAGAGGCTTGGGGACCTGTGGCCTAATATCTTAGACAAATTATTCACAGTTCTATAGGATGCCTCATTGGTGTACTTGGCAGAGAGAAAAAAAGACTAAAATGCTGAACTGCTCCTCCAACATCCATAGTGTCTTCTGGGGGCAGTGCTGAAACACTGATGAAGCCATGAGGACTACCCTGTTTTGCAGATTGGAGCTCTTCCACAATAACAAGATATTTCATTTTCTAGCACTATGTTTTAAAATCTTGCTGCAAAATTACACTCCCTTTAAATGACTTACTTAATCTCCTAAAGCCACATTTAAGTAACATCTTGAGGCAAGCTCAAAAGGACATTTGCCTCTTTCATTGGATTCATGCATTGTGTTTCATAAATAATTTCTGGGTTTTTTTTGAGTGCAAAGCTTTTCCTGTGAAAAAATGGCTACTTTATTTTTTGCCACAAGATTTTGCAGAGACTGTTATTATTAATGAAATTATTTTTCTACAACTTGGAATAGCAAAAGCAGAGATTTATGTTAGTCTAACCTCGATAAAACCCGAAAGAGATGACAGCTTATTCTTTTAAATATACTGATTAAGTAGAGAATAGGTTAAGATTCTTTGTATCTGAGTTTTTTAGGGCTATTTTACAGCTTCACATCAAAATCTGAAGGAATCTTGAATGAAACATTGAGTTAATTAATAGCATGTTAAAGTCGTGTTAGGGATAACGTTTTGGAAGAAAGAAAGCACTTAGGATTTCTATATGCTTTAAATGTTTTAAAATGTCATTTTTATCCTAAGAATGACTGAAAATATGACTTCCACATGTTCTATTCCTAGGATTTATTTAGAATTCTATCTGCTGACTGAAATAACACCTTTAAGATTTTTAGTGACTTCTTTTTTTTTTCCTTTCTTTTTTTCCTTTTTACTGGGAGTATGGATTCCTACTACAGAGAAGCAACTGGCATTGTATGCATTTCTCATCCAGCAGTGTGTAGAATAGTGATTGTTGTATCTCATGGACAGCTTTTTTGGGTTTGGTTCATGGTATTTTTAAATTGGTTTTGGGAACCAAACAGGAATTTTGGTGTTCCAGATCCAGTAAATGATCCTCTTTTTGGAACAGAAATGCTGGATAATACAGTCTCTACTTTTAGTACAGTCCAGCCCAAGAATAGTGCTCCTTCATTTCTCACCAGTATTTATTTGCTCATCCCTATATATTTAATATACTATGGATTTGGTAATGCTAGGTTTAGTTAGTTGTCATTTTATCTCAATGACTTTAAGCTCATGAAATTCCAGCCTGTGGAATGGAAACAAAAACTCCCCAAGCTAGTCACTAAACAAGTTTTACAGATAAAAATACAATCAGAAAGTGTTAAAAGCCCAAGTAGCAAATAAGCACTTTTCCATACAAATATTACAAAATGAAAATTTTTCAGCCCAGATGTAAAAAAATCTTTTTTTCTCCTGTACTGACAGAAAAATAGGAAAAACCCCTTCCAGTGGTGCTGTGTCTCTGTCTTGAAACAGCAAAATCATTTATTGGTGGTGATATGAAATACAAACTTCTCACATGAATGTTTAATACATGTAAATGACAGGAATGATGGTTAGGCCATAATTTATTGTATACCAAAGAACAGATATGCAGATGTGAGGGGAAGCCACCCACTGAAGTAACCATTCTGTATTAATATTTCAGTTCTTGGAGATTCATACTTCCAAGCATTAAAGCTCAAAGACTTGTCTTGATGAGCATCTTTTATAGTCTGATCATATTCATGCATAATGAGACTTGAGATACTGTCAGTCATCTTCATTTATCCTCTGTCTTTGTAATTGTTGTGTGTATTTTATCTGCTTTAACTCAGTGTACATTTTCAGAATTTTAATGTGTCTACTAGCAATGGCTGTGAGCAGCAAAAATGTAATTCAGGAATGAGCACTCTGTGCTTTGGAAAGTACGTTTTTTCCTGACATTATGTCCTACAGACTTTTGTTGACATTATATATTCATCTCATCTTAGGAGGACTTCTAACCTCATTGCAGATGACTAGGTGTATATAGATGGATGTAGTAAGGAAGATGTTTCTGCCTGAGATGCTTCAGTTTCAGGCAGCACAAACAGGGATTTGAGGCTTGTCACTTTAGTTTCTCAGCTCTGACTCAGAGTCCTGCTGACTGAGAGCAGAGACGTCAATGCTCAGTAAAGCTCCTGGCATGCAGAAAGGGCTGACTGTATATAAACAGGGTACTGAAAATGTAAATGTAAATGTCTGTCTGGATATTGCTACCTCTTGCACCATGCCTGCAAATTTCTGGGGGTAGTGATAGCTGGGTGACCAAAGCCCTCTGAGGCAGGTCTGCAGTGTTTGACCACAGAACTCAGCTGCATGGGATAGGAGCAGCCTGCATTGCCTCTGCCTTGCTTGTGTACAGGTGACCCTGCAAAATGGTTCATGCTGCAATTACACAGGGGACACCCTCCTCCATTTCTACTTAGAATAATCTTGGGGCACTTCTGAGCTGTATTTTTTAGCTATACATAGGTCATTTTATGTGCTGCTGTTACATGTTTGTGTAAGACACACACATGCTGTGTGTACATGGCACAAACCCACCTTTGAGACTGTAGGTGCCATCCAGACCTGAACAGATGATATAACCCTTGTACATCTTTACTAGTCAACAAAATCTATGCTTGCACTCTGCCACTTGCACCAACAGGAGTGCACTTGCACCCCGGATTTGCACAAATATAGCTGGTATAGAAATATTCCATCAGGCGTTAATCTGTCCCCATGGTGATGAGCATATATTTTCACAGTATAAAAAGCTGTCAAAAACAAGCACTTGCATGTTAAATATTATTGAGCATTGGAGTCTACTAGTTTACCAGTTGGCTGATGTGGTGATATTTAATTTCTTTTTTCTTTTATGGAAGGCTGAAAAAGCAGAAGGATTTATAAGACTTCCAGACTTCAGTGTGGATCGAGCAATTGAATGCAAAAAAAAGCAGTAAGTTTATCTCTTGTTCCCAGTTTTGCATGATTTTTTCAACATTGCAAGGAATGAGCCTCAGTAGTCTTTGACAGTGAAGCTGTGGGGAGTTCTTTAGTGTTGTATAAATAATGAGATATTAATTGAGCTACTGAAAGAAAACCATATTGCAAAAATATTTTTTGAAAAATTTCTACCAGATGTGCTTTGCTAAAACCACAAATAAAAAAGAACAGATGAATGTGCCAAATGCTTTCTTTTTCTTTTCCTTTTTTTTTTTTTTCATTTGCTGTTTATGAGTAGACTGTAATTCTCAGATCGCCCTCTTAGTTGAGGAGGTCAGCAGTGGTGCAAGTAATGCTGCATCCCTCCAAGCCTGGATTATTCTTTAGGCTGCTGTGGTGCAACTGAGCTTGGACTGTGCTTGAGGCCTTTGGTTGTGCAGGGAATAAATACTTTCTTTAGCAGGGTGCATTTAAAAGTATTCTCTCCAAACTCCATAGGCAGAACTGACTTCCAGCTGCTTCTGAGTACACTTCAAACGTTGTTTAAAGTTATAAAGTGCAGCATGGTTTTAATTGTGTCCCTCAAGAGAAAACCTTCGTTCTTCTGATGGAGAAGTCAGAAGAGCTAGTCACTGTTCACCGACTGCATGCTGCTTGTGATTTTACTGTGTCACATGTCCCTTCCCTCAGCCATCAGTTTTCCATGCTTTGGGGTCTTAGCCTGATTGATCACAGCACACAGAAGCTGTTCCATGTCTTGGGTCACTACTGGTGTTTTCTTCCAACATTTTTCAAGTTTGCTTTGCATCTCAGAGCTGGAGGAAACAAAATTGCACATAGTATTTGAGGTATGAGAAGGTAGCAAAGTTATGTAATGAAATAATGGAAGACTTTGTTTTATTCTTTATTCCTTCCCTCAGTTCCTGTAATTTATATTCTCTGAATAGTGTGTGGCCTAGGAAATGAGCTAAAAATAGACTAGAGTTTTAAAGAAAGAGCTGTATTGATGGACAAGCTAATCTGGATTAATATAGTGGAGTGAATAAATATTTTAAATAATCCATTCAGCTGTTATTTTTTCTTTCTTATGGAAACTATTTTTCTTCATATCTCTTATCTTTTTCCTTTCCTAAAGTGCTATTAAGATCAGCCACCCACAGATCAAGACATTTTATTTTGCGGCAGAAAATGTTCTGGAAATGAACACGTAAGTAGGAGCGACTGGTCGTGTTTCATCCTGTCTCATGCCTGAGAACACCCTTTGAAAGTTCATTCTTTCACTGTCAAGCAGTCGTTGACAAAGTTATTTGGGGAATTACTGAGTCTAATTTTTCTGGTCACTAAATGGAAGAAAACTACTGCTCTTTGTTCACTAATTATGATTAAAATCAGAATCGCTTAATTAGCCCAATTTTGGTGCTAATCTTCCCAGCATTTGCTGGTGTATATCCCTTTCTGTTAGAGTGGGGCTAAGATTTGATAGCAAGTACAGCACCTGGGAAGAAGTGAGGGGAGAAAAGAAAGAGAGGGAAAAGTCCCAGAAGTGATCTGGGACTAGAATATAACAGTTTCTGATTTCAGAGTATCGTATCAGCTAACAAGGAGGGTTAGAGGGATAGAGAGGTCTGTTTCCTTTATGTAAATTAGCATTAACTTCAGCATCAAACTGTGCTGTAGTTGAATGATCCTCATGGCAGGTCAGACATTTTCTTTCCACAAATGGTCCAGAAGATTAACAACCAAATAGTTCACAATGGAAGAAGTAAAAATGGATATGAATTCTGCCATTTTAAAAACCACTGAGCTATCAGAAAGATACTATTTTCTACTAATCCACATTTGGCCAGTTTAGATATATCTCATATCTTTGCCTTTTTTACTTCAGATTGCAGTCTGTTCTCTGTGCTATTGCATTAAATAGCCAAATACTGGATACAAAGAAGTACAATTTAAATGGGAAGAGAGCTCCTACAATAGTTGGGTCAGGATTTTCATCATGGCTCTACTGGTGACCTTTGTGTGATTTTTCACAGGGCAATGGCTACTCATTCCTTCTATAAATGAGTGACCTCATACATATTTGCCACAATAGAAAAAGAGAGAGGTTGAGAGAATGTGTGTAACCTTCTGAAAGATCTATAGGTACAGAAATGTACAATATTACAGTAGTGTATGTCCCTAGATATGTATTAATAAATCTGTACTCTACAGATGCCTACAAGTAAATATAGATTAAAAGAATCTGTTGCCCTTTGCAAGTTGGAGCAGCATAGAGCATTCTGGTGGGGAGATAACCATGCATTTTGTTGTTCCTGCACTTCCCACCAGAGCTCCTGAATGGAGTGACAAGATCCTGAGGCAGATTGGATGAGGATGACTGAGAATGAGGGACAGCTGGACAGGAATATTTCAGTAGAGAGGGTAACCCTAGTTAAGAGAGAAGAGATGGAAGGATGTCTGGAGAAGGAAAATTAGAGCTAATGGAGGATATTAGTAAGTGCTAACAGCCAGTTTGGAGCCCAGCTGGAAATTCTCATATGAAAAATGCTTAGTCTCTTGTGAGTCAGTGATTGAAATCTAAGCAGGTGTCTTAGCTCTTATGCCCCTGGAACGATTTTGTTCAAATTCCACTTCTTGATTAAATTTCATATTGGCTTAAAGATAGGTAGCCTAGTGTTAGAGCAGCCTGCACTATGCTGTACTAACCCCCCACTGCTGCAGCTGATGATGTTTTCCTTGGCAAAGTACAAAATACATGCATTTAATACATAAAGTACACGCATACTCACGCATATGTCGAAACAGACTAAAAGACATCTGTTCTCTTGGCTCCACTCCTGCAAATGCACGTGTGAATGGTTCCACTGAACTCACTGGAGCATTTGTGTGTGTCGAGTTCCTGGTGTGCAGAAATGCTTGATGGATCGTGACCTTTTGTAACTCTTCACGCATATATCGACATGTGCATATACCTGTACATATATCTCTATTAAATCAACAGTGGATTGATTAAAAAAGTCATTTGTTTCACTAATTTATCATGCATTTTTTATTGTCATACACACATGAAAAGTGAAGTCATGCTGACTAGCTGCATGCATTTAGCTGGCCAGTTGTACATAGTTATTAGTGACTTGTCTGCCCTCATCATTAATGAAGCCCTAGAATTTTTTTTAGCAATTCTTTTCCTTGTTAAGGTTGATTTTCATTTAAAAAATCATTCTGTTAGGATTAGCTATCCAAAAAGAATCAATGGACCACTCTTATAGAAATGAAGCTTTGTTTTTCTGATTTGTTTGTGGCTCCATTGCTCATACTGTAATCTAAAAGTGCAGTTACTTTGATGCTGATCTTACTAGCAAATTCCCTGTTGCTTTAGTAGAACCAAAATAAAAAAAAGGGGTTTTCCCAGTAAGGAATTCCTGCCCTTCATACTTTCTTTATATACATCTTGAATTTTAATCTTAAAAGCTTAAGCCTTTTCAGTTGTTAGTTACTTAAAATGCAGATAGATCTGAATCACCTACAGGCAAACATAATGTACAAAAAGTATGACTAGGGAATGTTTCTAGCAGCGGAAGAATGCAGCCACCTAGGAAGATAAGTGAAAAACACCCAATTATAGCATAAACCAACACAGGAAGTGAGACTTACTAAAACCAAAAGTACATAGCAAGTTGAAAAATGTGATATGTTATGATCAAAAAGTTTGGTTTCAAGTGGTGCAGACTGTGCTGCGATAATTTTGGCCAGGCCAGCTGACATCATCTTCTGAGGCTCCCATTCCTGTTTCTTCATCTCAGGTGAAAGATGACACCTCAACAGCTGGACTAATTCTCTGACATGGAGTTACAGCACAAAGACTTTTTCTTTAGCTTACACAAATGTGACTCCTGGGTCATCAGTATGACTTTTTTTCAGTATCAAGGAAAAATGTCCCAGGCAGCTAATCATGTTCACTACAGGGAATATTAAAACAGAGGTAACTGGTGCCTTTCTAGAAGATTATCTAAGAAATAGAAACTTTGACATTTAGTTGTCAGGCTAATGAAAACAGATGTGGTGATGTAGGAAACAACTGAAAGGAGCAAAACTCAGTCTGAAGAGCATGTGAGTGTCCCTGACTTGTGTTCCCTCTGTTTCAAACATAGGTGGCTAAGTAAGCTGGGAATGGCCGTAGACCCTCAGGCACCAAACAGGAAGAACGAGGAAGGTATGCTCCTAACTGGTTTCAGTGTGTAACTACCTTGTGTTCTTCACAGTTTTTGCTTGGCCAAATTTTTGATTTTTGCCAGCTATTTTCTTTCTTTTGAACTGCCATCTTGGGTCTGCCTACTGCCTGAGCTCAGAGAAACCACATTGTCATGACACAGAGTAACCACAGGAAAAGAAAAAATGGTGAGAAACAGCGTGAGTGAGAGACACTAGGTGATCTTGGGAGAGGTGTGTAACTACTTTCTGGCAGTTTGCTGGCTTGCTAAGCCTACCAAGCGTGAAGAGGACCAGCTGTGCTGCTCTGGGTTTTGAGCTGGTGAGTTATATCACAGGAGTTGTGCTGCAGCGTGGCAGCTGCAGGCCCAGGGATAACTTGTGCTCTGCAGACCCATCCCTACTGTGTCTCCTCCAGTCTGGGGGGTTTCAACAATTGCAGTGTTGGGGGTTGAGGGGATGGTACTGCTATTCTGGAGCTTACAATTTGTTTTGGAGCCAAGCCGAAGTTCATTACAGAATGAAAAACTTTAAAACTCCTAAACAATTTATTTATTGTCCTAATTTGTACACCGACCTACTATAACTCTTTGCCGGGAGGATACCAGCACTCAAATCACAAATCTGGGCAGAGGGGCTGGTTTAGAATGAGAAGTGCTCTGGGTAATATTATGTTACCAAACCAGGAATGGACTGTAACCTGAGGAATATGTGAGGAATATCTGGGCTTTTAAGT
Organism: Agelaius tricolor; assembly: GCF_023055355.1. Classification (NCBI taxonomy): domain Eukaryota; kingdom Metazoa; phylum Chordata; class Aves; order Passeriformes; family Icteridae; genus Agelaius; species Agelaius tricolor. The sequence continues at coordinate 55,619,025 of NW_027269261.1, forward strand.
CTCCATTTTTAGAGTATTGGTACCCAGCGCTCTTTTTGGAATTGCTGAGCTTGTGAAGGAAGTGTCATTATGAAGAAGAAGCTGTTGGTATTGGCAGTTGTATGAAACTGAGGTGATGCAGCCTGTTTTGTCTAAGCAATGAAGTTCCTCTCTGCATCCGTTCTGCTTTACCACAAAATTCAAGATTGTGGTTTATGTCCAGGCTTGGGACATGTCACTACATTATTGAATAATTTGATCTGGCTCCAATTATGGTCTACCATTAAAAGCAGCTTTGGGATTGGTAAACACTGATGCTGCTGATTTCTGGAGAATTCAGCAAATCTCATCAGTTTCTTTGTTTTTAGGTCACATTTGTTTCTTGTCAGGAAACTTGTTAACTTCCACACCATCTAATTCTTCCTGCCTGCATCCTGTTTGAAGCCACCTTTATCAAAACATTTTAGGATAAAGGGCTGTATTGAATATTAGGTTGTATAGCAAGAACTGCAAGATACTTGTACTCAGGGATGAAGTCTGCAAATATATTGTCCATCTTTTCATGAAGGGAAGAGTTCAATGGAAAGTGGAAATGGCCAAAATTTTTTACAACAAACCAATTTTTTTAAACCTCAATAAAACATGATACTGGTTGTATTGGTTGAATCAAGAATTATGAAGCAATAAAAAAGGAGTTATTCCACTAATTTTAATATTTTAAAAAAATGTCCAAAAGATAAAAAAAAATCCACTCAATAACCTCTGCAACAGGTTATCTAATAACTTTGCAATAGCATAATATAGCCAATATTTCTTCAGCTTTTAAGGATAGCCACCTGTTTTCCCCTCAGGAAAAGGCCTTCTGATTCCAGTGTCAAACACCTCCTTTCTTTTCATGCATGTTTTGTCACAGGTGCTCCAGCCACTGCCTTCAGTGTGGGTGCAGCACCCACTGGTGCCTGGGTGGACACATCCTTACAGAAACATTGCTATGTTTCATAAAAAACACTGTCACTACCCACAGTCACTTCTGTTCCTGCTGACCAGTTCCTCTTCTCTGCATCACACAATTCTTCAGAATATTGGCTCTTTTTATGGCATTTCTTGTGTATTCAGATACTTTCTGTGCATTTTAACACAGGCCCCCTGTTTCTGACACTCTGTAAGAGTGTCAGAAACAGCTGTTGAGCCTTTTTCAGTTCTTCTGTGTGCCTAAAATGGGAGCTGTAGAAAGCATAGCTTGTTACTGAGTTACTCAAAAAGGCATTAGTAGAGTCTTAGAATTCAGTATAGGCCTTATTGCAGCCAGTTTCAGTTCTTTATGCTTAGATGTGCCAGCATATATTTCCAGTAAACAGAACAGCATCTATGCTATTCAAAACCCTACAATTCTGCAAAGAGTACAGGGAGAAAAAATAATGAACTCCTTTAAGTTTCTCTTTGTTAATATGTTAGAAAATTCTCTCTCATGCACAAAATTCTTCTCTCTTATAACTTTATTCCCCTCACGCTGTGCTTGTTAACACCCACCCTCCCCCCTCAATCACATGCAGAAAAATAAAGCATGTGGTTATTAAATGAGTTAATTTTAGATGAAATAATTTCAGGTGACGGTCCAGAGACCATGCTAACAAACTGCTTTCTAGTGGTGTGAGCTCCTGAAGTCGAGCTCTGATGAGGAATCAGAGCTGGACATAAGCAACCCTGCTCTTTGGGGCAGAGCTGGACAGAAGCTCTTGGACAGCACAGGCTGCTGAGTGCTTGTGGCCAGCAAAGGGCAGCCCTGGATCCCATGGACACCACAGGGGCAGCCTCTTGTCTGGCACTCAAGTTGTCCTCATCAGGCTCTGACTTTGTCTTTGAAAACTCCCATGTCCCCAGCTCAGTGGGGATCTTGTCCAATGTTTACTATTGCCAGGTCCTGGGGATAAGAACCAGCAACATTCTGCCTCCCTTGTTCTGTGTCTTTTATCATTTTATCAATGATTATCACTTCTTCAATCCACCTTTAAACAAATTTGTGGAAAATGTTTTCACCTGCTGCACAGATAGTTGAAAGAAATAACAGGATGACTGCCTCTGCCACATGTCCATGAGTTCAAACTCCTACGAGTTTGTTACAAAAAAAAAAAAAATATAGAAAAAGACAAGTAGGGTATTCCTAGAGTACTCCTAGAGTACTGTGTTTACTTTTGGTATTACTTCTTCATATGTACTGCCATGCTGTATGGTGTGTCTATATGAGACACCATGTGTGACACAAGACTCCCACAAGGCTGCTCTATAGTTTCCAAAGCATTATATGAACAATCTTTTTATTCCAAAATTGCAGCCAAAGCCCCAGTGCCTGTTGCTAGCTCCAGGAAAACTTACTGGTTACAGAATTAAGGGATTGCCTCTGCTACTTGCAACAGCTCTCCAGCATTACTACAAGTATATTAGGAGACTGACTTGTTAAAGTGTAGTCCTAAATCCAGAACACCCTACTTGGTGATCTTTGGTTGCCACAGTGCTGCAAAGATTAATATGTTGGTCTAACTCTTTATTTTTGCTCATTTTCCATGTCTACCCTCAGAATGCTACAGTGAAAGTGAGCATGACGACCCAGAAATAACAGACACGCCACCTCCACCCTACACAGTCCAGACCCCACCTCCTCCTTCGGTAAGTGTTCCAGTTATTACCTTGTTTCTTGTTGCAAGCAGGTTTGAAACAAAACCCTCCTGAGGTGGTGGACCTCTAGGAATAACCTAAAACTTTGTCTGGAAATGTCCATGCATTTCCAGTCAAATGTCCATGTTTCTGTGAAACCTTCATGTGCAAACTGCCCGCCCCGTGGCAGAGCTCACAGCTGGCACATCCTGCACCACAGGGAGATTTGTGCTGTAAAAGATCAGCTCCTTGCTATTTATCTTGCTGGAGAAAGGAAGGTGTCATTCTACCTCATAAACAAACTCTGTCTTTTCTTTAGAAGATTTTTAACACACTGCTATAAGCTGTTTTTTCATACTGTTCTCTCTTTTTTAAAAATCCATCCTGAAACCTCTCTCTTTTTGTGACCTTGGTAGCATATCTAACAGCTGTGTATTTATTTATTTATTTGAGTGGGCTGTTTTTAAGACTGCTGAATTTGAAGCTGCTTTTGTGGCGGTGAAGTGAAGGAAAAGAGGCCTCTTCACACAGAGATAAAAATCTGTTTTTTTTCCTCTACCTCTGAAAAATAGGCTATGAAAAAAGATAATAGGCATTCTTCCAAAATCTATGTAGCATATTGTCCCAGAATATTCCTTCATTTCATAAATTAAAATAAGCACTATGAACCCTCATGAGTCTAATCAAATTGGCTCGCCTAATTATTATCTAGTTCTTGCCCTATTAATCTTGTTTCTATGTAATTGTTTTTCCCAGTGATCTCATTGTCCTTAGATGTGATTTAAATGGATTTTTAAAAAAATCTTCAAATTTTTAAAAAGTTTTTCCATTTTATTTTTTAAGTAAAGAAAGAAAAGTTGTTAATTTGCTATGGCAGGTAGCTTCACTAGTAGGTTTAGGGTGGGATGTTTTCCTCTCTTTTCAGCCTTTAAAAGAAAAGTTTAATTTGTAGTAGAAGTCAGGAAGAGCTGTTGCAAGTAGCAGAAGCAATCCTTTGATGTTTGTAACCAGTAAGTTTTCCTGGAGCTAGCAACAGGCATTGGGGCTCCAATTTTGGGGTAAACAGATTGTTCATATCATGCTTTGGAAGCTATAGAGCAGCCTTGTGAGAGTCTTTTGTCCCTTCATTTTTAATTTTTTAAATTTTTCCCATTAAAATGGAAAGTCAAATTTACTTAATTCTGTGTTTAGAAAAGAGTGATCTGGTTTGGGTTGGTAAAAAAGAATCCTGATTCAAGCCTTTCCCTTCCCTACCTGAAAGTTAACACTGTGAGGTGTTGCAGTAGTATACTTGGTACTAAATATTCTCATGGCATCTCGTGGAATGGAAGTGTCTGCTGTTGAGGTACAAGTTCCTCTGTGGCACGCTGAAATGACACCCAGTAGCTGGGGTGGGCACAGGAGCAGCAAAGCAGGAGCAAATCAGAAATATACAGATGAGCTAGAGAAGCCTGTGCAATCACTGGCATTAATAAAAGGAGATGTTGTGGACAGAGCTGCCTGTCTGGCAATCTCTAATTAGCTGACATAAAGCTGGGAGCACATGTCACACTGTCACCCACTCACCCCCCTCATTTTCAGTCAGATAAGTCAGCCTTCACTTCCTCATCCCGAAACGTGTGACGTTTATCACCAGAACAATCCTCCTGGCACGCGGGGGTGTGAGGCGTTCACTGCTGTAGAATGTGGTTCTTTATTGCCTGTATTAGCTGGAAGTGAAATGTGACTGAGTGCCTATAAATATCAGAGGAGAGAAGAGCTTTGGCAATATGTCTCCCACAGTTATTCATGGCTGTGGGTCAGTTAATGGAGCATCTTGAATTTTATACCTCAGTGGCTTGCCTCAGGAGATGTAGATGTGTTTTCCATTTGCTTGCCTCTGAGTGAGTGCCTGCATTTTTCCAGATGATGAGTTTTAAACAGGTGCTGGTTTTAGTTTTCTGTTTTTCTGGTTTCCTGCTGCCTATTGGTCTGTTGCTGCAGAGGCCATCTCCGGTTGTCTCCTTCCCATATGCTCCTCTGGGGTGCTGGCCTCCACATTTTGGCAGGGAACATGTGGGAGGAAGGCAGTGGTGCAGATGCTGAGGGATCCTGCTTTCTCAAGCTTTCCCTTAAAGAGAATCTTCCCTTCAGCCTTTGCCTTTGTCAGCTGATTTCCCAATTCTTTCTATCTCTTAAAATCCCTTTCCTTGTGGACAAAGGAGTCATCTTTTCACCCATTTGGCCACTCCATTCGCTGTGGGTCTGCCCCGTGCTCAGCTTGCTTACGTAGTGAGTAGGAACAGCTCTGTTTGACTGCAAGTCAGAGTCTTCTTTTAAATACAATATTTAATTGCCCTTTCACTTCTGGGCAAGGGCTGAAACAAGAAAAAGACTGGAAGGATTGGAAAAGCTCAGCTTCCACTAAAAACTCAATTTGAGGTTTACAGCCTGTGGTTGTCTCAGGGAGGGCTGGTTAAACAAAGCTCTCTGCCAGTTCATTTGTTGCAGAGTTCTTGAACCAAGCTGTGAAGTCTCAAAACTGTGGTGGATTTGGGTTCATATTCTGTGGGTGCAGCACTTGGCCTACTTCAGTTTTCTCAGATTGCTACTGGAAGTGACACTTATCCTGTCAACTCAGCTCAGTGTCAAGAATGCCACAGGCATTGATTGGAGTTAATGGCTTTTTATTATTTTAAGCAGAAAGGTCTCCAAACTTCTTGACATCAACTCCAAACCAAAAACTATTATTCTGGAAACTAATAGAAACGCAGGTGTAGGCTCTGTTACATTTTAGAGCAGCAAAAATTTTGCTGTACTTCTAGAGCCAAGTTTGTACTTACTGTTCTATTCTCTGCTGGCTCAAACCATTTTGAAATTTGCAGAAGAAAAAAGTAGTGATCATGAAGTTCCACGTGTATGCATGAGTTTGGGTACTGTGGAGGAAAAATGTAAGTGCGGAACAAGTAAATTATAACATCTGTAGGACAAAAGTTAAACTGACCACCTGCGTTGTCCAAGTGTGAATGCATACACAGTTAAAAAATCAGCAGATATGCTAAGACAATAGATTGCAGCAGCAGCCAAAAATGCAGTTGAAGAGTTTCATGGTCATAATTTGTCTCTAAAAAATATCTAGAGACTCATTAACCTCCAGTGAAATCCTTATGATCTGCTTTTTAAAACATCCCCAAATGGAAATTTATTATATGGATGATTGCAAAACTTCCAGAGGAGTCACTCAAATAAGTTAGGTAAACATTTGTCATGCCAAAGGAAAAACAAAACACAACACATATGCAGACAAAAAGAAATGCCTTCTGGCAGTCATATTTATTCTCACTCATATTTTTTAATTAACACACAATGAAAATAAAAACATATTCCCCTCAGTGAGGCACAGCCTTCATTTCAATAACAGTTTTTCCTTTTTTGTAGAGACAAATGCCAGAAAAATAGAGGTGAGATCTAATATCTTCCTTTTCCAGCTTTGAACAACTGAAATTAGACCATCTGCAACATGTGGGCAAGAGCTCTTCCTGTTGGGTTGTTCTGCTTGACTTTATAAATGCTTCAACAATTTGTCTTTGTGGTAGGAGCTCTTAGATGAAATGCTTCGTATCACCTGTGTTCCCAAGGGCATTTTTAGTACTCCTAGTTTAATACAGCATCTCCTCATCCTTTGCTTGAGGATGCATATGTGAAGGTTTCTATTTTAGAAACAAAAACACACCTGAAACACAGTGCTGTGCTTTTCACAGGGGAATATAAATGTCTGGGTCCTACAGTGTTTGGCATGGTCCTATAGGAATCATGAAAGGATCAGAAAACATGCCTTATGAGGAATGGCTGAGGGAGCTGGGTTTGTTCAGTCTCAAGAAGAGGGGGCTCAGGGGAGTCCTCATTGCCCTCTACAATTCCCTGAAGGGAGGTTGTAGCCAGGTGGGGGCCATGCCTACAGTGACAGCACTGGAGGAAGTGGCCTTAAGTTGGGACAGGGCAGATTCAGGTTAGCTATAAGACAAATATTTTTCACCATTAGGTTGGTCAGGGATTGGAATAGGTTACCCAGGCAGGTGGTGAAGTCACCATCCCTGGAAGTGTTCAAGAGGGATCCAAATCCAGTGCTGGATGATGTGTTTTAGGGGTTGCAGTGGAAGTGCTGGGTGCTTGGCTGGACTGGATGAACTTGAGAGTCTCTTCCAACCTTGACAATTCTATGATATTATGAATGGCTTCAAAAATTTACAAAAGTGAAAAACTGCTATAAACAAATAGTGCCCACAGTCTGATATAGGTCCTCCTCATCCTCTGAATTGTCTCCTTGTTACATGATGCAGCTGTATTAGAAGCACAGGAAGGCTTTGCTGGTTTTAATATGAGAAGGAAGTAGTAGACATTACAGTATACAACACTGAATTGCAGAGTTTAAAAATCATAATAAAAAAATTGTTACTCTTGGCTTGGTTTATTTGAATAAAACTTATTTCTGGTTTACTTTATAAATAGGTATTCCAGGCTAGTCCCTTCACTGTGTTTTCAGCTTTTCCAGGTTTCCGTAGCAACACCTTCTCAGTAAGTTTCAATATTTTCAGTCTAGTTATCATCTGTTTTAATCCTTACACAGATCTGTTTTACATAAATATTGAGGACAGAAACTTGTGGTCCATCAAGTCTGGTATTCCAATGCTGGCATTGGCCAGTAGGAGATGATATGCAGAAGGAGTAAATTTCTGCAGTAGCAAATCTGGCTTTCATATTATGATGATCTCATCACAATTTCTGATAGTTTCTGCTAAGCCTTCTTGCTCTGGTGAATGATTACCCCTTGAATGGACTAGGAAAAATACTTTACTGTACTTCAGTGCTCGGGACCCCTTCTGTCTATCCCTGGTTATTGCATTGGTGGAACTGTTGAGTGCTTCATGTTCAATGGCTAATTTGGAGTTTTTCTTCTTCACTCTTGATTAGGCCAATAAAGTGAAGACAAATTAAAGAAAGAAGGTGAGTGTGAGACCTACCACAGAAGGCTGCATTCAGTAATAGTTTTCCTTGGTCTTTGTTTCTAGGCATTGTCAGGTTCATACCTCTTTTGCCTTTGGCTTCCTGGTGGCTTGGTTTCTGAAGTTACTGCTCTGTAGGGGATTGATTGCCACACCACTGGTTTGTTTGGATGAATAAGTAACCAGTACATCAATTTTTGGTCATTCAGCATTTCAATTGCATATCTATACATCATGTAGAACCTAGAAAGAGGAGTAATTTGTAAATATTTTTTCTTTTTTCTCTTTTTTTCTTTTGTTTCTGGAAAGCAGGATCAGCAAAAGTCATCATTCACCTCAACTCTGTCAAGTGAAGCATCTTGCTCTCTCTCCTCTCCTGAAAGCACTTTCAATTCCCAAGAATCATCGTCTTCCTTGACATCCAAAGTGGTTTATTCTGAGAGGCAGTCCTGGCTTGACCTGGTGAGCGGCTCTGCCACGGAAGAGGGTGATCAGCCTTTAACATTCTGCATACAGATCCATTCTGATGAGGCACCACAAGTGGTCTGTGGAGATGCAGCAGAAAGCCAAGAAGTCCAGCTTTCCCAACCCAATGGTGGATCCCAAACCTCTTACTTAAGTGCAGATACACACTGCCTAGCTGTGCCAGATGCAGCAGGACAGCGATCACCAGCCAGAGGTGAGCTAATGAGAGAGGAGATTTTTGCTGCAGAGCCATACAATAGAAGAGTTCCAGGTTTCCTTAACTTCCTTCCCTCTTCCTTCCTCTATATTCCTCACTGAAGAGTTTTCCAGTGGCACATCATTTATAACATTTAAACTATTGCACATTAAATATATAACCTAGTATCTGGTTTGTAGGTACCTTTGTGACTTTTCTCAAATTGTATCTATATGTTAGACCATAACCTCTGTGTATAAAATTAGAATAGACATAATTTTATTAATAGTCCCCCTTCCTTCCTCTATATTCTTCACTGAAGAGTTTTCCAGTGGCACATCATTTATAACATTTAAATTATTGCACATTAAATATATAACCGGGTATCTGGTTTGTAGGTACCTTTACAACTTTTCTCAAATTTTATCTATATGTTAGACCGTAACCTCTGTGTACAAATTTAGCAAAGACCTAATTTTATTAACATCCTTTATTTGAGTGTTTATATCTTTATATCTTTTATTAGTTAGGATTGAATAAAAATGTTAACAAAGTGTGTCACAGAATGGACACTGTAACAAAACTGTAATATGTAGGGATTCGTGAACATAGGGTTAAGTCAGTCCAATTTCACAAATCTGTGCTGTTGCATTTGCTCAAAGTACATACTCTCTATTTGCTACATTAAGCTTCATTGTAATCAAGAGAAAACAATTGAAATCCTGAATCAGAAAGTCTATTAAGGCTGGATTTTGTTTAAGCAAATAGGTGTATGCACAGTATCCTCCTACTGAAATGTACTGCTAATTGAAAAAGGTGGCATGGTTCCAGAATTTGGTTATTGTTACTGTTCGTAACTCTCCTGTGTAGCGAGGAAATATCTCCTGCCTTCTGAGCAAAGCTTCTTTCTGAATTAAAAGCCGTCGAAGCCTAAGAGCTGTTCCTGGCATACAGTTCTGAGTAGAGGGGTAATACATAAAGGAACAAAAACATTCCTGTGCCTCAGCTCCTCCCATGATTCCAAATCCTTGTAAAGATTTGAAGTGGCTTCTTGGTTGCTGAAAGAGAAGGGTTGTCTCAGCACAGTGCAAAAGAAAGGTGCATCTAAGAGCTTAGGCTGAAAGTAATGCAGTGGTGGAAAGAAACAACACTGGAGTTGTTGGGAAATCAGGGCATTTCACTGTAGGTGAACTTGATACTGAAAGATGATACGATGAGGCACATTAGTTACCTTGTCAGTCAGTGCCTCTATGTTTTACAAACATCCACACTTAGAAAGCTGGCACCCCTTTGTGTAGTCATACCTTTCCTGATTTTACACCAAAAAATAGAAAAGAAAAGGACATTAAGAAAAGTAAAGTTTTCATCAAAAGTAAAAATTTACTCAGTGTTTTATGCTCACCTACCTTATCCATTTTGTAGGCTTCTCTGCTAGAAAATTCTGCAGCAATGAAGAGCAGAAAGAATTAAAATCCAGAGTGAGCATATGTGCTGTTTCTATGTATTGGAAAACAGTGCTTTGAGTTACTGTGGAATCTAATTCCCCTAATTCTGGCTTTGTAAGTTGTGAAAGGCTGGAGCTGGCAGAAATGGAATCCCTAATGAAAAAATCACAGACATATTAAATATATTGTTTTCTATAATTTTACCTTCTGAGTTAAATTTGATAAAGTAATGTCTTTGGAAAACATCATTAGGGATATTTAAGTGGATTGTTGGAATGTAGGTCATAAATGGCATAGTGGCTTATAGATCCTGTTGACAAAGCTTCAGTGGTTGCTCTTCAGAAATCTAAACTTTTGCTTAGAATGTATTCCTCTGATATTGTCAGAAATCCTGCAATAATGTGTAGGTTATTGTTTTCCATTGTAATGTAAGGGTGACAAATACTTTTATGGATGTCAGAGAATGTGCATGACACATTCATAATCACTTAAAGTATAGTTTGATAATAGGCTCAATCATACCAACCACTTAAATGGGATTAAAATGTAAATCAAGGCATATTTTGGTATGTTCCTGCAGTGTGCAAGATGGTTTAATTTTGGTAAGATTATTCCTGGGGAAATGAATTCTTCTGTTGCTCACTGCTTAGCTGATGGGCAGCCCTGATGGCAGAGCACAGAACACTTCCACCCAAACCACAGTGGTGATCACTGACAGAATTCCAGATATAGATCATTGCACCAAGACAGTCACTATGGAAACTGTATCACCTCACTAGTTCTTGTCTGTGTCACAACCATTGCTGACCAAGCAAACGTACACCAGACACAGGTCTGTCTTTCCTTTATCAGTCTGCAGACTACTGGCTGGGTGTGGAGAGTGCTGCTGTGGGGGCCCCTTCCCTGCAATGGTCACTGAAAACATTAAGGAAATATTTTGCAAGGAGATAAAGCAACTTCAATTTGAGCATGAAGTAGGAAAAGAAGGATTAAAGTAGAATAACATTTCAGTTCCAAATGAAAGTTATCAAAAAGAATGCAATTCTGGGTCTGTGGCTCATCCCCCAATAATTTCCCTCTCCAGCTAGTTGATAAGCACATGCATAAGTACTGTGAGATGAATTCAAGTTGTTGGGTAAAATCTAGCTGCAAATTCTCCTGATTTGCAATAATGGTAAGAACACCCTTGTTATCTGATGCAAAACAAGAAGGCATACCTCAGTGCAGTGGGCATTATTTGCTTTACAGTGCTTCTGAATAGTCTGTTTCTGACATGTTTCAGAGTCATGAGACTGCATGCAGGAGGAGACAAGTTTGTCTTTTGTCCACATTTGTCCTGAAAGCACATATTCCCTGTGTGTAAAGATGGCCCTGATATCATCAGCACAGCTATATTCTTAGATAGTCTTTGATCCCAGTCCCCCACAGAACCTACTGATGTGTCTCTCTCTTTCTCCTGGTGAGGATAAAAACACCCTGCCACACTGTTTGCTGGCCACATTCTTCAAGGTAAAGCCACAAGCTGAATTTTTGGTTGTAGCTGATAAGAGCCTAGAGTTGAGGTAAAAATTATCTAGAACTGAAGAACACTTTTGCTGGGCAAAGTCTAGAAATGGAGACCAACATGAGAAAAGTTGGTACCTAAAAGGAAGAAAGAGTAGCTGTCATTTTGTGGGAAGAACTTATAATGAAAAAGTACAAAAACAGTGAAGAAACCTTAGTGATGAGTTAAACAATGGAAGAAACATTTTCCAGAAATAAATGAATGAATCTCCATAAGAAAAGCTACAGATTCAACCTAAATGATGATGGATTATTTTTTCTACAGAAATTATTTAATGAACTCTGCTAAGCAACTGTGAGTGTCTGGTGCAAGGAGCCACATTTGATATTTTAAACAATCTTTCCAACTACTCTTAGTGGCATTATGAACATTGTCAGCATTTATTCTCTGCACCAGTTGCTGGGGAGATGTTACACACCAGAGAGTGGAACAAAGAAGGGGAGTTTATCAGTTTTCTCTTTTGAAAGGAGACCAACATTATGCGTCCATTTTCTTTTTGGAAATATTTAAGACTTTGGTGATGCAGCTTGCTACATGCAGAGTGACAAAGGATTCTAAGCTGCCTGTGATGCAAAGCAACTGAAAGGTAAACAAGAAACAGCTGAGAATACAAGCAGCTGTCTGACTACGTGCACTGTATCCAGGAGCTGGCCTTGGCCTCTCCAGGATGGCTAGACACACTCTTTGTATTTCTTCTGGCAACCACTGGAAGAAAAAGTGTGTGACCCATTATGATCAAAAACCACAACAGCTAAAGGAAGCCACAGGAACTAAGAGGTCATATAAGAAAATAGGAATAAGAAAATAGGAAAATCCCTATTTATTTAGGGATCTACTACTATAGCAGTAAGATCCTTCTTCCCTGCATTTTCTGAGGCTTTCATGATCATATGAAGTTAATGTACCTTGGCAAGGCATTCCTATTTTACCACTTCTGGCTTATTTTACCTTAGCTCACAGTAGCTGTGGAAGATCTGGTGTGTGCTGATATTTTCAAACCTGGACAGCTTTTCAAATACCTCTTGGATTTTATCTGGGCTGGTTTTATGGGAAGGAGTTGGTTAAATAGGAGCTGGATTCATTCAATTCCTTCTGTTCTCATGACTGACATCCTCTTCCTCTCTGGAGTCTGCCTGTGCCAGTAATAGTCAGAACAGATCCTCTGGTGTGCTCTGGCCCCTTTGTTCCTTCTGCAAAAGTTATAGAAAATAGCTGGATCATGGCTGAGACTAGACAAGAAATGTGCTTATTGTGAGAACAGCTATGTAGAGAAACAACTTCAATTATTATTTTGTTTCTCATCAAAAAAGCTTTAGAAATCACAGTGAAAACTATGGTGCTATGGTTTTCTGAACCCTCTGAAAAAGAGATACTTATTTATGTTGTTTCCAGTTCAGTTTATTAAAGTTCCACCCCTCACTATTAAGTCCACTATACTGTCAGACAACAGCATCTAATTGTGGTAACATAGTTTTCCTCTTATTTTCTTCCAATCTTTCCTCCCTTAGTTCTGCATTTGCCAGTGAGGAGTTTGCTTAAGTTATGCTCACCTAATTGAAATTTCTTCTGTATTTTCTGTTCCATAATTATGTGGGAAATGGGATTTCCCTGAGGTGACTTCATATTACCATTGAAAATTCTAGTACTACTGTGGAGAAGGGCTAGGGGGTGGATAGGTAGGTAAGGACAAAATCATCAGTGACTTTTTTCCCCTCTGCTCTTTTCAGCTTTGGGTTTATGTGTTCTCTCGACTGGCATAAAAAATTCTAGTAGAATCAGAAACAGAGGTGCTGGCAAAGCTACAAGATGCTCATAAGAGTAGCAAGAACAGGAGGAAGAAGCAGAGATTTTTTTCCCCTGGAATTAATACACAACTGGGGGTCTGTGAGATCTCAGTTACAGAATGGGAGAACAAATATTTACATTTCAGATAAATTTAGTCAGATACATTCTGTTGGAGGTGGTTTTCAATGCAAAATGCTCTTTTTGCCAAACATTTCCTATTTCTTGATCTTTACTACTGGGAAACGATCAACATTATTTTTCACAGCTGCTTTTTGAAAGTTCTGGATAATTTCACTTATGGAGACCTAAAGAGCATTAAAGTTGAGATTTCAGACAGGCTCCTGTACTGATGCTCCAAGATGGGGAGTCTCAAAATCTTAATGTCTCCAGCCTCTGGCAAGTTGGCTGACAGGAGAGCTGAAGCTGAAAATCGAGGAGGTGAAGAATAGGCATGTTGAGCCTCTGGGAAGTTGTTCTTGTATGTGATACCTCCTGTTAGGAGGAAATTCCAGATAAATGGCATCAAGCCTCAGAACTGTGTTTTAGTTCCCCTAAATCAGTTCCTCTATTACCTCCCTCCCTTTCAAATTTACAGCATCAATCTAATGCATTCAATGGCAGCTTCAAGCCTGCAAAATGTGGGCTTTTTCTTTCTGAGCTTGGCTCAGGGGTACTCAGGATGCTGAAGGTAAAATTCCAGATAGGTAACAGATAGTCTGGCCTCAGTTTATAGGGGTTTGTTGGCAGACATATCATTTGTCAACAGCAACAGTGTTCTACACAAATCCACAATATTAGGATACTCTCTTATTTTATAACAGTAGTTGAAATTAATCAAAGATGGTGACAAAAGTGCTGTGTAACTCATACCAGGTTCTACACAACCTGTAAGTGCCACTCACCTTTGTTTTTTAGCAGTTTGCTGAAATTCCATTTAGTCCTTTATCCACCTGATATGAAGAATCTGCCACGTTCCTTTCCCTTTGAAATTACCTGACCCTGATCCCTTGGAGGATGGGAATGGTGGAAGAATAACAAATAGGAAGTGAGTTTCAGGTAGAAGTCTTGAAAGTCTGCAGGAGCTGAGTACACTTTTCTGGGCAAGTGCATCATGTGCAAGACTTCTCCTGTGCTTTTCTCACTTTGGCTCTATCTTTTCCTGTGCTGAATGTTACTGTACTCCTTACAATTTCCCACAAGTGCATGGAAGATATCAGATTATTTAGAATGAAAGAAGAGTGTTCAGTTAGGGCGTTTTCTCGGGTTTGCTACTTTGTAACCCTCTTAGGATACTGAGGAAGTTCATGAGTTAGCCTCAAAAGGTGTCTGGAGCAGGGACCTTAAGTCCCCTGTGGGTTGACTTTATCTAAGAGCTGCTGAGCAGGATTGAAATAAATTGTTTCCCTTCTTACACAGTCTTTCTTGGATAGCTGATAAAAATCAATTTATCTCTCAAAGTATTACTGTGCACAGTCCTGATGGGTGATGTCTACATCAGAGTTGAGCCAGTCCTGTGCAGAAGCTGGCTAATGAAACAAACAGCTGCTTCATCCCAAGAAAGCAGACAGGAAGCTAGTTATTGCAAGCCTCATGGCATGTGCCAACAGCTTTCAGGAAATACTATTGCCGTGTATTATGCCTTACACTCCTGGTTTTTTTTTTCTGTTTCCTGCAGCCTGTTAAATATACAACAGTTCTCCTTTTCCTCCCCCAGCAATGTACCAATGTTGTAAGTTATATTTAGTTTTAGTCAAGTTACAGTAGGCTTTTTATAATCACACAGTAGTGAAGAATAGGCCAGAAACACAGTGAAGGCAAATATTTGCAGCATATCATAAACCTTTCTTGTAACCTAAATATTTGGAAAGAACAGAGATGTAGGAGGATGCCGTACTTTATAAAACATGGAAAAGATAAGAAGCAGCCTCCTTAGCATGCTGACATATTGCAGAATTCTTTTCGCAGCAGCATGACTGAGCAGAAGGACTTTTTCCTTTTGTTGTGAATATATTTTCTGACTGCAGATGATTTAGAAAAGTAAATCTTTAACTTTAAAAAAAAAAGTGCACAGCCAGTTCAATGGGAATAGGAAGGACTGCAGTTGAGAAGAACCAACACCACAACCCCCAGTGACATAAAACCAAGTGTTATCCAAAGTGGATCTTGAGGGATTCATTAGCACCCTGAAAACAGCAATAGCTGTAAGATTTTCCTTTAGAGATCACTGAAGTTGTTTGGACTAAAGGACAAGAAGTGAGTTGCGCAGTCTGTTGCTAAAAATGTCCTTCTGCTAAAGCGCCCCTACATATGCCCGGCACATTTTTTCATTTCCGTCTGTTCATTTTTAAGTTGTTTTATTCTGAGAAATGCATTTGCTTAAATTTTCATCTTATTTTATGCTATTCTCAGCTGTTTACTTGCTTTTCCTTTTGTGTACTCTCTGTCTTGGAAGATGGTCCTGCAGCTTGGGAGCCAACAGAATAATTAAGGTGGAGATAATCAAGACTGTTGTGAGGCTTTATAAGCAAATTCTCTTCTGCAATCTGTGAAACTCAGGGGCAAGATATTGGATTCCCCAAGGGTTCTTGCTTTAATCTCTTTTCTAGGGACCTTCTCTTGGAGACCCTGAAATGTTTCTATGTTTCTTTTAATTGCTCATTTTTTTGAAACTCTGTTTTCAATAATTACCAAAACCTGGTGATGAATCAGCACACCAAAGAGAATTTACCCTGAGAGTTGTCAGGTAGAAGTATAATTCGCTGTGTGTAGCATGCAGGGTGGGATGAATGGGTGTAGATGCTATCAGAGTTTCATTCAAACATAGGGCTACTGACAGTTGTTCAAAATCTGTGATATATTCACAGCATTAAAGGAACACTCTGTTAGTGGACATACAAGCTCACATCTGTTTGGATCATTACCTGGTTCTTAACAACATGTGAGTTTGGAAGTATGTCTTTTTCATAGGCATCATTACCCTAGAAATTACCCTAATTGTCCTTAGTTTTAACTCTAATACAATTATTTTTTGAGTTGGTTAAGAGCCTTCCTAATAGCTGAACATAACTTTTCTGTTATCTGCTGATACTTTCACATTCTCATACCCAGTTTATTCTTTTCTTTGCAGACCAGGAAAAGTGTGATGATGATGATGAGATGGAGCGACTTTACAAGTCATTGGAGCAAGCAAGCCTCTCTCCCATTGGTGATCGTCGACTGTCAACTAAGAAGGAGCTTAGGAAGTCATTTATCAAGCGCAGCAAAAACCCCTCCATTAATGAGAAACTCCACAAAATTCGAATGCTGAACAGTACATTAAAGGTGAGTTTGCAGATCTTGCCAAGGAAAAGCTTGAGAGAAAAAACCAGTTTGGCTGAAAAAGAAGCAGTACAGACTTCAGCCAAACTGTAATTATGTATTTACTGTAAGCCCCAGAGAATTTTGTTAAGTTTTTGAATTCTTTTTTTATGCTTCATTGTGAACACTGATCTGCGTTATGTTGTTCAGCTTGAACTGGAAGCAGAGGCAATAGCTCAGGAGGGACTCCTCTTACAGAAGTTCCAGCCCATTTGGAAAATTTAATAAAGAAAACTCTTAGTTAACTGGAAAACTTGCTAGCTCAGCTAAATGCACTAAACAGGGGAGCCTTAAAAAAGGAAGAGCAGACAAAGTACATTGATGATAAAGGACACGAAAATGACCCTGAGCCAAAAAAAGTTTTCCTTATGTGATTATCAGAGAATGTACAGGATGTGCCAAAGCTATTGTAAAGACCTCCTGTAACTAAAATATTTCTAATAACGAAAGCTTTTATGTTGGAAATATATCACGAACTGGAGGGGTACAGGGGTTCAGGAGACGTTCCATGAAAGGGCTGGTAAATCTGTCTGGAATGTGGGAATTTATGAAGCAGTTTACTTGCCAGCATCAAGTGTCATGGGATTTCAAAGCCTGCTTCTGAGTGGTACTGAGGGAAACAAAAAGCTTAACCATAGCATTTATATTGTAAGGAGAAGACAGAATAAATGTAGACTTGGGGCTTCACTTGTTTCTTTTCGTATGCATTAGAAGCAGGAATTGAGTATCTTGTTTCAAATGGATGTATTTGGCTTCAGGCACTGTAAGCTGGAGAAATGCATGTAAAATGGTTGGACTTGATGATCTTAGAGGTCTTTTCCAACCTTAGCAGTTCTATGATTCTAAAAACTTATCCTGCCAGCACAATCATTGGTTTGATTATTAGTTGCAATGGAAGACGGGTTTGGCACCTTAGCCCGTATTGAAATTCCTGAAAAGTAAAAGGAATTGGGAAGAGAGGCATACTTCTTGGCTCTGTATGAGACCTGGTGAAGTCTCTCCTTAGTATCAAAGAGTTTTCAGAGATGTGGCAGTGACTACAGAAGTATTCATTTGCATCAGCAGTAAAGTGAGCCCCCCACATTGCAGAAAGTTGGTTTAAAAAGTATGTCTACTTCCTAGGATAGGAAGATACATGGAGAAACATTCCAAAACATTTTCCCTGACAGGACCCTCACTAATAAATCTAAGAACCAGTTGGCGCAAAGTGGAGTTGTATTTTGTGGGACAGTCACTTTCATTAATATGGAGCTGAATGGAAGCCTTATTGTCAGACATGAGCAAGGAGGACACGGGTGCATTGCTTTAGCATGGGAGTATTATATAAGTTGTGATTAACTTAGGCTTGTCTAACACTTGTATTTAATATGGAAAAATAAGTTTTGGAGTATATATAACATATAAAATGTGTTGATCTCTTTGGGTTTTTGTTTTTTGGGTTTTTTTGTTTTTTTTTTTTTTTTCTTTAAACTAAGTATTGAAGTATTGACAAGACAAATAAAAAAGCACAGACACTTTCCCATAGACACAAACAGAGTTCTCTACACAGCAGTATTTAAGTTAGCCTGTCTGAAAGTCAAGTGCCTGCAGTGGGAAAGTGCCATATTAATTACATCAGTGAAATTATGTGCCTTTAAAGTCAATTTTCTTAATGTATAATATAAGACATAAGATAATTGGAAATTATCTACTGGAAATTTAAAAATCAGGATTTTTTAGATCCATATGTACTCTGCTTTAATTAAAACCCTATTAGTTCAAGAAGTGATTTATGCAAGTCTCAATGCAATTTTAATTTTAGACTTTTGACTCCACGTATTTAGCAACAGATTAATGTTGCTGCCAAAATATATCATTAACAAAACATGCTTTGAATACTTTGTAAGAGAGGGAAGCTATGTGCAAATGCATCACAGTCTTAGTGAATGTGGGAGATAGTTTTAGTGTTACAGGAGAAACTCCATGGCATGACTTTTTGCTGCCAAGTTTGTCCAATAGAAATACTCCTCTTCCTTCCACCTCCCTGTCTCCTCTCTTCTTCTCTTAAACTAACTGCACATATCCCTGCATCAATACCAGAAGTCTTCTTAAAAGGGCTGTCACTGGGTCTTGAGGGTAGGATGTGTAAAATACACTTGAAAGAGCTTTTGGGTTTAAAAAGCAGCTAAGGCATGACAGGAATTGGTGCAGTTGAAGGTTCATTAGATAATTAGTGGGATATGGATATAGAAACAGCTGATGGCTGCTATCAGAAGGTGAAATGAGTGTGTGGGAGTACTTTCAAGGTGTTTTCAAGGCAGCCACCAACACAGGGTGTTCTTGGGTATGATGAATGGGTGGTAGCAGGAGAAGATGGTTAGAGCTATTCCATTGCTTTCACACACAGACTGGAGTGAGGGAGCCCAGCAGAAGTAGCCAAGGTTTGTTAGTGCAGCATGGTGCCTCCATTAATAAATTATACTGTCACTCTGATTTTTTAAGATTTTCTAAGCCTTCTGATGTTTACATTCTTGTAATGAACTTTCTCACACACTTTCTGTAAATAACTCATTGTTTTGCATTCTTTTATTGAGGAAGAGAAATTTGATAGACTGTTGGTTTGTCCAGTGTCATTGGAGAGGTAGCACTTTCATCCTCCAAT
This sequence comes from Agelaius tricolor, assembly GCF_023055355.1. Classification (NCBI taxonomy): domain Eukaryota; kingdom Metazoa; phylum Chordata; class Aves; order Passeriformes; family Icteridae; genus Agelaius; species Agelaius tricolor. Next base: position 55,638,091 of record NW_027269261.1, read on the forward strand.
CCACTGTCACTTTTAGAAAACTATAAATATTAAAGTCAGATAATAAACTTCGCTTTTCTTCACCTTGAGAGCAGCAGTGTGCGTACTTGTGTTGTTTTGTGTCGTATAGTGACATTATACCTGCTCACTGGGGCTTCTCTATCCTATGGTCCCTGGATAGGCAATATGGGCTGGAAAAGTGAAGTGGTTTGTTATGCTACAACATGAGGACATCAAAGAACATCAGTGTGTGAAAGGAGGGTGCAATGAAGACAGAGCCAGGCTATTTTTAGTGGTGCCCAGTGACAGGACAAGAAGTGAGGGTTCAAACTGAAACACAGGTTTCCCCTGGGTAGCAAGAAACGCTGTGAAGGAGACCAAGCACAGATTGTCCAGGGAAGCTGTTGAGTCTCCATCTTTGGAGATACTCAAGAGTCATCTGCACACAGTCCTAGGCAGCCTGCAGTAGGTGGCTCTGTTTGAGGAAGGGTTTTGGACCAAATGACTCCCAGAGGTCCCTTCCAAGCTCAACCATTCTGTAGTTCTGTGACATACACAGTCTCAATGTCCCTGCATCAGTCACTGCCCGCACCTTACAAGTGAACCAGGGTGCTTGCAATACATGGTCTGAGCTGCTCTTGCCTAAAAGTAGATACCAGATTTATTGGCAGTAGCTGGTGGTAGATGGCAGACACAGGTACTGTAGCCACTCTACTGCTAGTGCACAAATTATATCCAAAATTATGGTCAGTCCAGCTCCCAGAGAAGAGACGTTTATTATATGGATTAAGTGTTTTTGAGAAAGTTAGAACTGCTGTGAATTACAGAAATAAATGCTGTTGTGTCTCGTTTCATGCAAGTACTGTCTTGTTGAGAGAGAGAGTAACAATGTGCAATTTTCACATGAATCTTCTCTCATCAAGTTTTGTTAAAAAGCCTATAAAAAATCTAGATGCAATCATAACTTGCCTTTAACTGGGAAGACTTTTTACTGTAGACATAACTTTGATGACCTACACTCTAAAAATGGGAACAAGCTGCCAGGAGAATGGGTAATTTGCCATCTCCTTGTGACATGAGTCTAACATTCCCAGAGTGTTTTTGTTAGGGACAATTGTCTTGACATTTTCTGTGGAAATAACCACTTGTTCTATTCCTAGTGTAAGGAACATGACCTGGCCACAATTAACCAGTTGCTAGAGGACCCAAAGTTGACAGCGGTGAAGTACAGAGAGTGGAGGAGCACAAACATCATGCTGGTCCAAGATATTTATCAGCAGCAGGAGGTCCAGGACACGTCCGCAGAGAATAGTGAAGAGCAAGAAATGGCTCCACAGCCAGTCACTGAAAGTGCTATTTGATCAATGGCACATGGCAAGATTTTTCTGCACGGGTCTTCACGTACAAGCGATTTAAGCTGCTGTATCTTGAGGTTTGTTTTTCGCAAGCATGCTTAAAAGGAAAACAACCCAGTCTCCAAAGTTTTAAATGCTCTTGCAGAGCTCATTTATGTCAAATAGGCAAGTTCCCCAAACTTGCCCAAGTTGCCCAAAAATCATGCCTGAATGTGGCCTGCATACATAAGAAGACTATTTAACAAAGCAGCAAAGAAACGTTTTTCAGTTTTTGGAGAAGAAAATTATAAGTGTCCAGCTCCTGGAGGACACAGAACTATGTAATATGTACTGTATAAATATGAGATCCTTGGGATTGTTTTAACTATACACCTTACCTTGACATGAAGCTAAACTGATCCCAACAGGATGTAGCCTACTCTACCTTTTTACCCTCTACAATAACCCAATGTATTAGCTTTCATTTATTTTCACCACTCAACCAGTTTAAAGGAGACAAATGGAAGAGTAATTACTCATGAGTTGATACTGTTGACAGCTGCCAGGCACCCAGTTTGGGCTCTGCCTGATGTTTTATGAGTTTCAAATTTATTTATGGTCCAGACCAAGAAGGTACTGTCTTTCTACAAGAAGAAGAGGTCTCTAAGTTTTTGCTAACATGTAATTTACTCTTCAGTGAGACAAGATTCAACTTTTCTTATGGACTTGGCAGAATTCTTTGGAAGAATTATGTTCTTCTATCTTTTTTTGACAACTGAAAGTATATAAGGTACAAGTTCATCCCAGAGTCCAACTTAAGGAAGGTGATCATATTCACAAGCCAGAAGCTAAATGACTCAACTCCTAATGTGGACCTGGCAGTGTAAAACAAAGCTGCAAATATTTTTGTAAATATATGTAATTTTATGACTTATATGAATGTGACTATGTACTGTATAGATGTTTTATTTATATATTTATATATGCTGAATTTCCTAATATAAATAGGCACATGTGGACCAAGCCCACCCAGCTGTGAGTGCTTACAGATTGACTTGAAATGCCTCTTTTTTTTGTGTTCTATTATAGATCACAGTAATGGCTCTGCAGCTGAGACTACCCTGAGGCATATGCTGTGACTGTTTCGTTTGCTTTTCTAGCTTTGAGTTTTAGATGAAGAAAATCTGTACAACTTAGGGCCTGAAAGAATTTTTCTAGAGAGTTTCAAGACTTCCCTTTGGGGGAAAAAAATAAGAGGTTTTGCTGCAGGATCATGACTTTTTGGCTTCATTATCCTCATACAAGGTTTTGGGCTTTTTCCTTCCTCTCTTCTGCAGTATAAGGAATTTTGCAGAGTGCTGAATTTTGAAAAGCAAGGATTAGCCCACCATTCCCAAATTAATGTCACTACAGGAACTGTGACAATCTGCACTTTTGTTGCTATTTCATGAAGATATTCTTTGTCATTAGTTTTCAATACAGTTTATCTTTTAAAGCAAAATACACTATAGAGATGCAGCCATATTCACCTCTCTTTATACTTTTTATGTTTTATCATAGCTTGATAGACAAAACAAAAGATAATGGTGTTAGTGGGAACACATGAAGTCTTTTTCACCTGTGTAGTGATTTGTTTGAGTGTCGATATTGCATTTTTAATACTCAGCAGTTTTTCTTTTAAAACAGAGGCAAGGAAATAGATGAAAATTACTAAATGGGGAAGCAGACACAAAACCCTGGATGGTTAAAAGCTATTTTTTCAGGAAATCATCATATGAATGGTGACTTCATCACTTCACTAATTCTAACTAGAAGTTAAGCAAGCTAAATACCTGGTGCAATTTGGTTTGGAGTAATTGCATCCTAAAAAATTGAGCCCAGTTTTAGGTTGCTTTTTTGTGCTTCTTTTTGTTTCTTGGGTTTTTTTAATAATTCTTCCACCATTCCCATTGAAATGCTGTCACTTATCTGCTGAGAGCACCCTGAAAATTAGGAGTGTAGAGATTAATCTGCTTGCCATTTAATTTTTAACTACCTGGTGCTAAGTAACGGATAAATATTGGAGGACAAATTGCATGTTCTATCACACATGTGAGTTTCTCACAAAAGAAAGCACGTAAACACTGTTTTCCTTCAAAATCATCTTCACTCAGATGCTGAAAAGAAGCACATGCTTAAGTGGCCTGTTGAGCTGGGCCAGACGAGTCAGTGCCTTGCAGTTCTGAGCAAAGTCTGAGTCAACTCCATTTGCTGAAGTAGATTTGCTGGACACAAAGAAAAACCTATGTGGCCTGTACATGCTGTGTTGGCTCTTTTCACACTGCACTTGTGTAAACATAGACAAAACAGCTTTCCCAAATCTAGAGACAAAGAGATGCCCTTGGACTGCCCAAACTGCACTGTTGGTTTTGACAGATTACATAGCCTGAAATTGCTTTTAAATTACTCTCTTTTAGATGGTCAATTGATACTTATTGTTGAACTATTGAGGTTTTGGAGATCTACTAAGCATGGGCTCCATCACCGCTTAGAAAAGAACAGAAAATTCTTGAATGGGGTTACTTCAATCCCAGTTATAACTTTAACAAATTTCTCTGTTCAGGAAAGCAAATTTATGGGTTTTAGACTGCAGGAAGTCTAACTCCACTCCCTTCAGCTACTACTTAGACTCAAAATAATGCAAAGCGTGGAAAATGCAAAGTGAAAATTGCAGTGAAACAGGATTAATTTTCTGGCATTGCTAATTACTGTGACAGTTTTTGCCTGGGTTTATCACAAGGGGCTGCCCAGCAGCGTGAAAGCTATAATCAGAGACAGAATTACGCACAAGCTGACAGCTACAGCGGGGAGCTGCCTCAACAGGACAAATTTGGACAAGTCTGTGCTCTGCTCATTGATGCTTGGAGTAACTGGTATTTCTTGGTCTGGGTTTGGAAGACCTGCACTATTGACTCACAGCACAGGGAGCTGTGCATCCCTAGTGTGAATGTCAAGGAGTTTTTAACCATCTGCCTCAAGGGACATGTTTTATACACTTTTTTGAGAGAAAGTATATGTGTGTGGATACGTTCACATGCACAATTTTTCTTCTGTCAGTAAAGCCAGTTGGTGCAGAAAGTCCAGCAATGGAGATTTTGAAATTCCTGGTAAAAATACCTAATTTCAACTGTTTCTGCAGCTTTTCTGGAAATCAAATCTCTCTGTTCTGGTGATGTACATCTCATGAGATACCAGAATGAGGTGAGATCACATTTCCTTTCCTATGATGGAAGGGATTCCATGTGGGGATTTTGAATATTTTTACATCTAGCTCTGATGATTCAATCAATACTAGCATTTCACCTTGACATGGTTTTAAGTGCAGCTGGAAATGAAACACCATGCAGTTGCTTGCTCAGCCCCCCCTCTCTTTTCCTTCCCCATCCCTGTGTAATGGGGAGCAGAATTGAAGTAAAAATTGTAGGCCGAGACAAGAATGGTTTAATAATTTAAAATAAAATAAAATACAACAGTAATGGTAAATAATAATAATGATTAAAAAAGGAAAGAAACCCAAGCAAGTGATGTACAATGCAATTGCTCACCACCCACTGACCTGCCAGACCCTTCTTCCCAAACCCAGATCACGCCCTCCTCCTGGGTAGCTGCCCCTGGTTTATTTACCTGCCATGATGTTCTGCAATGTGGAATATCCCTTTGGTCAGTTTGAGTCCCCTGTCCCAGCCATGCTCCCTGCTGGTTTGGGTTTTTGTGCATTCCCTCACTGGCAGAGCACGAAACAAGGAAAAATATCCTTGACTTAGGATAAAACACGGCTTAGCAAAAACCAAAACACCAGTGTGTTGTCAATACCATTCCCATTCTGAATCCAAAACACAGCACTGTAACAGCTACTGAAGCAGAAATTAACTATACCCTAACTGATACCAGGAATAAACAGGAACAAATAATGTGCTGCTTCTCTTTTTTGCAAATAATTTGAATTTTGGAGGATACCATCATATTGAGAGAAAAGGCTGGTGTGGGACAGCCAAGGAGGGAGGGGAAGAAAAAACATGGTATTTGATTTAAAACTCAGTGGAAATTCAGAATTTAAAATTATTTCTAACTTGAAAAAATTATGGATGTGTTACACCTATTGTGTAAGCTTGTAAGCTTACATGTCTATTACAGATTTAATATGAAAATCTGTATTTTTAAATTTTTCAAATAGCAAAGGAACCCATGAAAGCATACTTTTATGGGAGGAACTCCTGATTTTGGGTTTTGGGCTTTGGCCTTTTTTTTACTCTTTTGCTTGTTTAGTCATACAAAAGTAGCCAATTGTAACCAATTGTACCCAAGTGAGGGCCTGAGTTTACTTCACTTATATGAGACATGGCTTTCTGCTAACAGGAAGCCAAAGTGGTTTTCTTGCAGTAGTGGAGCCAAAGTGGAATTTCCTGTTTTCTGTGGGGCATTCAAAGCAGCAGACATTTTAAGATGTCAGTGAGAATTTCCTTGATGCTTGAAGATTTATTCCATTTTCGTTTGCTTCAAACTGCAACATTATTACATTTTTTAAAAACTGCATTTATTCTGAACTGAAACAAAATTTGAGGTGAAAAAAGGGAAATAGAACAGAAAAAATGTTGGAGCTAAGATCATGCTGAAATTCACATCTCTGCATAGGGTAGTAGGAGCTGAGCTTGCCAAAAGATAAGCGTTTCAACACTGAAAAAAATTGTAAGGTGTTGAAAAGAGTACTACGTTCCTTGAAATTTGCTGTGGGAGAAGTTCCAAGACTTGTCTACTCTGGAAAAATGAATATTTTCCTAATTTATTCCCTCCTGATAAAAATCCAAAGGGAGTGGTTTATAAGATGGCAGCAAGTTAAATATGAAATATGCATGTAATTCATTGATAGCTCAACAACCTTGATGTATGATCTGGAAATGGTTGACTTTAGATGACTCAGCCTGTAACACTCAGCCTGTAAAATCCATTTCTTTGGGAGAGCATTGTAGCTACCAGTGTCTGAAGCTTATGCACCCCATCTGGTCCACATGAGGTCCATTTTGAAGATGTAGGTGAATGGCTTTTCTATTGGGCAAATAGTTTGTGTCCTCATTCCATAGCTTAGGAACCACTCCCTGTGTCCTAGATGCCTTAGGACCTGCCCAAATTACTCTGACTCTTGAAGCTGCTTATGGCAGTTTAATCTTCTCCCAACTAAAAATAAATAGAGGATATGAAAGCACATCTCCCACTCCCACATGAATTAAAACTAGCACTAGTCTAGCAGAGATTAATGTAAGTCACCTTATTTATGAGTGTTTACCAAAATAGCTCACCTGGTGAAAAGCCATTTGTGCATACAAACAGCAGAGCTCTTGTGCCAAGCTTTCAGTGCTTAGGGCTGGCCCAAAGGGGGAATGGATGTGACCGTCCCACTGTGCTCTGTGTAGAGAGGAAAAGTCATGCACAGAAGAAGATTTACAAGGACTCCTATCAGGCAGTAGCAGGGCCTGCAGCACGACAAAAGTATAAGGGATCCAAATTCAGTGTTTTATCTACTGAGTCTTTTTTTTCTTTTCTTCACTAGTTTAAAACTCACAGCACAATGTTGGCACTCAGCGCTGCCTTTTTACTGCTTGTTGCCTACACGTGTGAATTGATTTTCATGGAATGATACACACATCTTGCAGAATGAGAGCCTTATGTTTGCACTTGTCAATTAAACACTGAAATGAGAGAATATTTTGCTCAGCCTTTTTTTTTTCTGCTTATTTTCACTGCAGATTTTTCAGTTTACTTCTATAAAAAGAAATAAATTTTTGCTGGTTCTTTAAGCAAGCAATTTCCCTGTGGGACTAATATTATTATTAATTTGTATGATCTGAAACCAGGAAGAGTCAATGAATGGTTTGACTAAGGAATGCCTTCTACTAGTCTGCAATGTGGTATTTGAAACTGCTTTTAAATTAGTTAACTCTAACTCTTAATTGGTTATTTTAGGCACCCTTTAGGAAGATCAGTCTCTTCTGACAGGTATGGAACATTACTAGATTATTTTTAAGCTCACAGAGCAGCCTGCTTCAATTAAAAGAAGATAGGTATTTTTGTCAAAAGGCTTTCAGTTTAGCTGGAGAGGCCAGCCAGGTAGCAGTATGGTGAAAGTGTGTTTCCTAGGAAATGAACTTGTCATAAGGGCTCAGCTGAAAAAAGAATGTCCCTGTCTCTGTCCCCTCTCTTTCCCCGACCTCCTACATGCTCCCACTGCTTGCCTTGGGCTAATCAGCTCATCATTTGCCACCTCTGTCAGCTCAGCCAAGTCAGGCAGCAGGGAGCAGACACAGCAAGCTGGATATTCATCTGCAGTGATGATAACTGAAATTGCCTCATGGAGAGGGTCAGTGCCTGACAGAGTCCTCAGAAGGGATGCAGCTGGATTCTGTGGGCAGAAGCAGAAGGAAGAAGAGCTGTGTAAGTGGGAAGGAAGAAAGGGACTCCTTCCTTTCAGAAGTAAAGCATTAGCTTGGCTCATGTTCCCACAAAGTTATACCTTCGCTTCTAACAAGCAATGATTTCTTTTTTTTTCCCCTGCTAGACAGGGAGTCATGAAGACAACCTGAGGAAACAGTTTTCATGTGATCTCAGCCTGTGCTCTTGCTCTCAGTGCCTAATGCACAGCCAAACATTTGGTGTCTGGGCCTGAAAACAAAACTCTACAAAAAAGCATCAATGATACCTCTCTTTAGGATCCTTCCTGGCATGCTTGCTGTGGGAATGTTGACAGGAAAGTCAGTGGGGCACCATCTGTCTACCCTTATGCCTGCTGTAACACCTCACCTCACTGCCTTGGGCTGCCTCTTGTCTGGCTCTTGCTTTTGCTTTACACCCTCTTGTGGTGGTACAAAACATCAGCTGTTCCAGCGTTTTATAAAGGTATCATTGAGTTGCTCATTATGATTTGGACATTTGTCTTTTGCCTGATTAAAAAAACTCTGTTGGGTTTTATTTGGCTTGCTTCCTGTGAGCTTGGGGTGAGCATGATCACTGGCAACACAGAGGGCAAAGGCTCCATCCCTGCATCTGACCCTATTTCATCACTGCTTATTTTGGAAAGGCTCAGTCACCATTCTTCTTATTATTGTGGCTTTTTCTTATTGCTGGAAGAAAGTGCCTACTGTCAGTGAGAAAGTTCCTGTATTTCTTCCTCTTCTCAAGAAATATCCTCGTTACCACTGGGGGATGTTTCAAATTGTCTAACAGAAGCCTTGGCAGTACATGACATACAGTGCACAGTGACAAACTGCTCTGTTATTTTGGTGGGGAAGCTGTATCTTTCCCCTTTCCACTTCTTGGCAAAGTGCTCTCAGTCTTGGGAAGACAAACAAGTTCTTGTACTGCGGCTGAGAAAACTTCTGCGAGAGGCTGTCAGCGTGTTCCTGACGGAGAAAACTGATCCCTCAGCACAGCCTGCTGGCTGCTGGCAGCACGACAAGCAAGGTGGGAAGTCACAGGTTCGTGTGGAAGAGTGGAAACAAAAATAAGAGGGTTTGCTGCAGGATCATGATTTTTTGGCTTCCTTATCCCCAGTACAAGGTTTTGGGTTTTTGCCTTCCCCTCTTCTGCACGTGTACAAGTTTGTGATGGTCTCAGCTCACATTTGAGGAAGTTTGCAGAGAGGTGACAGCATTTACAGCAAGTGTGAAAATGGGAGATGCTGTCTGGGACACTGACCCTCTCCAGAGCCGAAACAGAAGCAGTAAAATGAAACCAAGGTCAGTCTGGAGATAAAGATGCTCTTTAGTGAGAAAGAGCAAGGGAACACCTGAGCAGCAAAGGCGAACACAAAGAAAAAAGAGCTGGTAAATTAGGGGGTGTGGGAAAAGGGTAATTATTGTCTGATGAAAAGCAGGTGGCATGGGATTAGTGGAACACCCCAATTGGCCATACAATGGATGGGGATGATTTTTAGTATATGGCTATTTAATATCCATGTATCTCATCCAGCAATTTATTAAAGCTGTTCTGCAGAGCACCCTAAAATTTGAGGGTTCAGATGTCAGAGATTTTTTTTGGTGTAAAATGCACTTATGGACCACGTTTCTGTCCCTTGTGAAATGTTCTGTGCATGCCTGGTGAAACCCCAAAGCCACTGTTATGGTGTGTTGCAAGAAAATAGCTGAAAAGTCAGAGGCATTTCCAATGTCCTCAACCCTTGCAATGGCAGTCCTGGTAACTGACAGGCCTGGCTGTGCTCTTGCAGTCCTGTTGCTGAAGTAGAATCTTTGTTTCTAAGGTGCATTTTCCTAAATCTTATTTTTTTACAGACAGTAAATTCAGTTCACCTTGGCTAGCACTTAAGTTCATGCATTACAGCAGCTATGAAGATGACTCTGCTAGTGGTGTCATTTGCTGTGAAATTTGGAAATTTTTCTCTACAAATGTCAGGAGGAGCTCCAAATCAGATTTTATACTATTGTAAAACACACATATCACCTTCCCAGATAGATGTGATACTTCATCATGAGCATAATTTGCTTTCTGTGAAACAATTTATTCTGTTCATCTTGCTGCTCATGACATGAGGCATTTCAGGCAGCTGTGTTGTTTCTGAAATGTGTTTTCTAACACAAGAAAACGAATGACTTATGGTGCTGGTACTATTTGGAAGAAGCAGATGACAGCCTCAGGACTGAGGCAGCAAACAAAGCTCAGCACTTTGGAGACAGTGGCACAAATGACATCTTCAAAAGAGGATGTGGGAATTTCACTCATTAAAGAGAGAAAGGAAGCCTATCCCATAAGGAATCAGAGAAATGAAGGCAGAGTTTGTGTGACAGCGCTGTTCATACAAAAAAATCAGTGTGAAGTAAACCCTGGGAATAAAGTTCAGATGCAGGAAGGTGTGGACTGGTTTAGGAGCACGGCTGCTCTGGAGGATTGTAGGGTGACCTGGCTGAACAGGCAGGACTGGACAGAACACAAGCTGACATCTGGACCTAGCTTAATGACATAAAGCAAGAGGGGAGAAAAAACAGGCTGCAAATCTCCTTAGTTCCCAAGTTCCATTTGTTTCGTAGACACCACCTGGCAAGGTAAGCAGAGCATCAAGACATAGTAAACCATGGCTTGGTGTCAAGGATGGGAAGGTGACACAAGGGAAACTGCAGTGGGCTCAGTTCCCAAGGATGTGTTTGCACACAAGAGGCAGCTGCAATAGGTCAGCACCCTGGGCCTGAGCTTTGCAGTGTGGCCTGAACCATGATGCCACTTTTGGCAATGTTCACAATTCAGCTTCTCCAGCCTTCAGTTTTCCAGTCAATTTGTTGCTTTGGAAGATATGAAATCCTACTGTGCGGGTTTACACCTTCCCTGATATACTATCTACCTCCTGGAGAGGACACAGTGATAAATTCTGTTTATAGTTCAAGAAAGACATAGCTATCTCTGGCTTCTTATGCCACCTGCAGCCTCCCAGAGTTGCACAGTAAAATGACTTTGGATGAGGATCTTTGCAACAATTTCGTACTCCTACTTTGTCTGTCAAAATTTCCAATAAAGATCAGAAAAATAACTATACACATACCTGTATTCAGTTCTTAATGTAGCATCCAATTAATTCCACTGCACCAAATTCACCTTTGGCACTAGCTGAACAAAGAGATATAGTTTTTCCTTTGATTCATTGAAAGTTTTGGAATAATTTGTAGCTGCAGTATCAGGCTAAATTCTTAAGTGCTACATTAGTGAGGATTATAAAAGTAGTACAGATCAAGATGAAAGAGAGACATTTATTCTGTATTGCTCCAATTAATCCTTTCAAATCCAGCAGCAGCCTTTTCTGCAGCACATACCCACAGATTCACAGATGAAGGTGCTGATATTGGTTGCAACAAAACACCTTGAGCTTGAAGAAAGCCTGAACAATATTGAACACTCACAATACTTTTTTTCTTCATAGCACTTTTTATATAACATTTTATTTCACTGCTCTCTGAAACAGTTTCCTCCCATTAAAACCACCACAATCTTAAACTTAAAAAAAAAGTAGCACTCCTTCTAACACTCTCATTGATACCTGTGCTGAAAGCTCAGCAGCAACCATCGAATACATTATTAGAAAATATGCACTTAGAAGGAAGAATAATTTCTACAAAAGAATAGGACAAGAAAGAGGATTGCTGCTGTGTTGGAGAAGAGGCAGCAGTAGTTCCACTGAACTTACACCAGACAGAAAGTAAAATAGCAACTACAAAGCAGAGGTAGTAATGTTAAAGGGAAAAGGGTGGAGGAGTGGAAAGGGGAAGCCTTAGTAAGACAGCCTGTGGAGATAACCACCTATATGACATTTAAAATTTGCCCTAACTTTTACTCCATTATAGGTAATACTGATTTCGCTGAATTTTCCTGCATAATAAATTTTCTTATGCTGTTTGCTTTCTTCTCCTCACTCACTTCTAGACTGTACCTTATTATTGACATATGTTCACGTAGGGCCTGGAAGAGATTTGCTGAAGTTCTGGCATTGTTACCTAGAATCTACTGCAACTAGTGGCCTGTATTATTACTTTTAAACCAAAACATTGTGAGGATGTCTTTAGATGGTGTTTTGCTCATCCCTCACAGGCAAATTCACCAATCCAGAGATTTGAAAGCCAAACCCAAATGCTACAACTTTCTGTTCAGACTGTCTACAAAGACTGTCTAGTCTTTTACCAAGTCCAAGTGATCCCAACACATGATGTTTTGCTTTAAGAAAAGTGTGGATGGAGGGTATTTTTGCTTCAATAAGTTGAAATCCCATTATACTTTCATGATACTTCTGTCTAAAATGTCTCTAGCACATATGTATGCAGGGGAGCTACCTGAATTGGCCATTACTTCACTTCCTACTGATTGCAATTCATTTTCTGACTGCTATTAAAGAGACTAAAACTTCCAGCTGGTGAAGGATCTGGAGCACAGGTCTTAGGAGAAGTGGCTGAGGGAGCTTGTGGGTGCTTAGCCTGGAGAAAATGAGGCTCACGGGAGACCTTATTGCTCTCTGTGACTGCCTGAAAGGAGTCCCAGGTAACAAATGATGGGATGAGAGGAAATGGCCTCAAGTTGTGCCAGGAGAGGTTTAGATTGGATATTAGGAAAACTTGCTTCATGCAAATGCTTGTCAAGCATTGGAACAGGCTGCCCAAGGAAGTGGTTGACTTTTGATCCCTAGAGGTAAGATGTGTAAATATGGCCCTTGGGGATGTGGTTTAGTGGTGGGCTTGGCAGTGCTGGGTTAATGGCTGGACTTGATGATCCTAGAGCTCTTTTCTCGCCTAAGTGATTCTGTGATTCTGTGATTCTACTTCAGTTCAACCAATAGGCAGAAGCACAGGTAGTGTGTGCAGTTACAAGCATGTGTGTAATTCCACTGTTACCTCTGCTTTCACACAGTTGACATGGGGTTTCTCTGCCATATCTAGCACATGTTTTTCTTGGGAGAGAAAAAAGCTTTCTCACAATTATCCCATATTCAACTTCCAAATTACAGAGATGATGATGGCAGTATAAAAGGCAACATAAATGCTCTATCAAATGTTTAAAAAAATTAATTTTCTGTTGCTCTGTAATGAACTGCATTAAGCCAGAGACCATCGGCACAGAGGGAGATTATAGTGATTAGCAACACCAATGGGAGGCCCTCTGTTCAGAGTTCATCTGATGATGATATTCATCTTCTCCATTACCAAGAATTAATGTCAAAGCATGAAATTTTGATCCATCATAAGCGGATACTGTGATAAGGTCTGATTCTCTCTTGAAAATAAAAGTCTCATAAACATTGTATAATAACTTTTGTATTAGTTTTATGATGCTACCATTCTCTGGTTTTATCTAATTGTATTATGGTACATGGAAGCAATTTTGATTTGTAAATCTTTCAGAGCAAGAAGTTTTGTCTGCCTTCATCATCAGACCCCTTATCATATTTGGATCTACCAGGTTGTATTTATCCCTCTGACTCAATGTAGAGGACTCTGGAGAAGAATGAGTTCTTCTGATGCTGCCTACTGACAGCATTACAAGGGAAAAATAAAATAGATATTTACAGAAAGAGACTGTGACAGTAAATTGATGTGCAGAAACAACGTGATGCATCATTTACATGTGAACAGCATATGCCTGGAGCCTGACTGTTCCCTGTTCTTTTGTCTTCTCTTCTCTGGAACATCAGATACAAGAAAATATCACAGTGAAGGAAAACAAAAAAAAGCAATTAAATTTGAACAGCCTGTATCATCTCTGCACTATTGAGTAAACCAGGCAAACATTTAATATAAGAGGTTTGAATATGTACCTTTGCAGAATTAGTAGGAAGGGAGAGAGAATTCAGATGATCCTGAACTAAACTGCATCTTATTCACAAATATCTTGCTTCTTTGAAAAGTTCACAAGAAAATAACTAGTTATTGGAAATCTATAGGGGGGGAAAGAAAGGAAAAGAATATGATGCTGTGTCAGGTAAAAGTTCAGCCAAAGTCAAACACTTTTACTTTCATGTTATTTGGCAAAATGTAGTACATGGAATCACTAATCAAGAGAAAATCTTTAAAAGATCAGGAGAAACAGCAGCTGGTCAAATTATGAACTGGATACTAGTAGAAAGTAAAGTGCTGATCTTATTACCTGGTTTGGAGATTTCACTACTGGCAATTCCCAGACGATATATTTTCCAGGCAGTTTATAGTCCTGACACAAAAGTCATCACTTTGATCCTACACCTTGAAGAAAATGTTTGATGCAAAGCAAAAACTGAAAGAACGTCTTTCAGTTTGTTTGTACAAAAAGGCTTTCAAGAGAACACGACCTTAAAAACATAGTTCTAAGAAAATCAAGTAACACAGAAGTAAGTCACTTAAAAAAAAAAAAAAAAATTATTGAATGGTCTTTGGAAAATCAGAGCTAAACTGTTTTTTCATAAATTTGGCAAAACACTGACCTTATATAGAAAACCGCTTTGATCAAAAAGACCCCAACACACCAAAACCTGTGAAAAATAAGTAGCAAGGACAGGGATGCCTCCTGGAGGACTGTGAATACTGGCAACCCACACTGGGGCAGGGACCCACTGGAGGCCACCAAAGTAGTATTTTTACCACTGCAGTGGCACATAGTTGATTTCCAGAGTTTTTCCAAATTACCTGAATCCTTATGGTTAATTAGCAAGGATTAGTTAAGACTATTTTGCCCATGAAAAAATCTAAGTGCCCTATTTTTTTATTAATTGGGAGATATGGAAGGGCATGATGTAGATTTCTAAGGTTTCTTCCCATTATTCAAAATGAGAGCCAGATGCCTGTAGCACAGGTAATCCTACTAGGCTGCCTTGACTTTATGGACGACAAAGCCAAAAGGACAGGGGGTTCAGCTATTGAGCTCTCCCTTCCCATTTTTAGTTGGGTGAAGCTGCACAAGTCAGCTCAAAGCCAACTCAGCTGCATATTTCTTCTGCTAGAGCATTTGCAATTACACTGAGCTACATTCCAACTTCAAGAGAGACAAACTCACACAAAGAGACTTGGGTTCATGGAGTCTATCTCTGCAGTGGAAAATGTCAACTCAATTTTCCTCTTCCCTTGTATAAAGACTCCTTCAAGTAAAGAGGGAATTGGCTGATGTAATTGCTGAGACATTCTCCATCGCATTTGAAAAGTCATGGCAATCAGGTGTAGTTCCAGGTGACTGGAAAAAGGGAAACATTGCACCTGTCATTAAAATGGGTAGAAAGGAGGCTCCTGAGAGCCAACATATCAGCCTCACCTCTGTGTCTGGGAGCATCATGGAACTCTTAGAAGTTATGTTAAGGTACACAGGGGACAGGGAGGTGATTTGGGACAGCCTGTATGGCGTCAACAAGGGCAAATCCTGCCTGACCAACCTTGTGGCCTTCTACGATGAAGTGACTACATCAGTGTGATTAGAGAAAGGCCTTGGGTGTCATCTATCTGGACATAGGTAAGACTTTGGACATATTTTGGCATATCTCCCACAACGTCCCTCTCTCTAAATTGGGCACACATGACTTTGATGGGTGGACTGTTCAATAGATGAGAAACTGCTTGGACAGCCACACCCAAAGAGCAGTGGTCTAAGGCTCAATGTCCACATGGACATTGGTGACAAATGGCCTCCCTCAGGGGTCTGTTTGGGATCAGTGCTATTTAATGTTTTCACCACAAACATGGACAATGGGGTGGAGTGCAAATCCACAAGAAACAGAGACATTTTTATTAAAGGTTTACAGTGCAGATACAGAAGTTGTGTAATAATATGCTACTTACTGCAAAGCACTACCAATGAACATTCAAGCCTTATGGAAAAAAAAGACATTTTTCTTACTTTTTGCTAGTGCTCTGCTAATAAAATTTACTTCCTTATATCCTTAAGCCATCAAGGCTACAATATTATTACTGCTAAACATATTTACAGTCAGGTTTCTCAATTTTTGGATTGCAGAAACAGAAAATGTCCTTAAAAATATTTGGCTGTCTGCTGGCAAGTCACAGTATTTTGCCTGTGTGCTTCATGCAAAGTAAAGAAAAAATAATGGCTTCAATTAATTACATAAATTTTGTGAAAGCTGAACTCTTGACTACCCACAAAACTATGATCTGAAGTTGACTTAAACACGTTTTTTGTCTATGAGTTAAGACTTTCTTTCATTCAAATATTCATTCAATATCTTAAAATTTTTTGATTGTCGTATGTGAGCATGTCAGACTACTCTGAGTCCATCAGGTAGTAATGATTTCACAGGATGTTACTCCATTTAAATCTAGTTAATTCTAGATTTATAATTAATAATTAACAATAATAATAATGAATAATTTTGTTATTTAAATAATACTGCTGTGTGGTACAAAACAAGGTATCAACTCCTTCAAGTGCCTATCTTATGTTGTTTAAAAATTAGATGCAAAACCTCTTAGAATGGTGATGACTCTGGTTTAAACTTTAATGATGGCTATGAGGTGATACAGCTAAACTAACACAAAATTAAACATAAATTCATATGACCACACAGTCGAATTTTCAAAAGAAAGAGAAAAAAATTAAGGCACTTCTGTTATATCTAGCTTCATTCTCTGCTGATATATAGGCTACATATTTAGCTGCAACACAGTGATGAAACTCAAATAATCCTTTAATTTACAACTTGCAAGGATTTGGTCTTCAATCTTTATTATGCAGTCTATGGCAGAAACAAACAATTTCACATTATAACCTTATTTTTACACAGACTTTAACAATGAAAATAAGAAATATATCTTGGCTGCAGAACAAAACAAACAAACAAACAAAAAAACCTGTTCCATATAGCTGTATTTCAGAATACACTTAAATTCATCAAAGTACAATTTTCCTCCAGTTAACTACTGATGATTTATTTACAGAGCAAGTAACAAACAATGTCTAGAAAATACCATTGAACCACAAATTATCTACATGGATATTTCTAATCTTCATAATAGAAAACAGCTAAGAAGGCATTTGCTGCAGCACATTGTTTCTTCCTGAAATCTTAATGTGTTTTAGCAGCTAATACAAAATGCAGATGCAGACTGTATCATGTTAATTAGAAAAGCAAACATACTATGGGTTTGGCTAAGAAAAAGTAGATGTCTAGCAAATTGGTTTTTAAAATTTCTTTTTTAAAAAAGGTCTAATGCATTAACTGCTCCAAGTACTTCACGTAAGGGCTGTTGTTTACTTACAAAGTGAAAACGCTGCTGACAGAGCAGCTGAAATTTGAGAAACTACTTGAGAGAGAAGACATCATCAGGCTGTGCAAGCTGTGACAGGCTTATAGCTACATTTTTATTCCCGAAGAAATTTATGTTAATCTATGCTATTTTGGGGATCATTTGACAATCAATAACAATGTAGAATTCTTTCATTTACTCCTATCTTTTAGAAAAAGTGATAGCTCATTGTTTTGATTTTAAAGTGTTTTTTTAATTTATGTGAAATAGAAGGAGAAGATGAAACTTGGAGGCTTTTTTGGTTTTTTTTTTTTTGTCTTGTTTTGGTTGTTTTGGTTTGCTTTCTTTGTTTTTTTTTTTTTTAAGGGATCACTGAAAAAAAATTTTCCTTTGAAACTGCAAAACATGCAACCCTTGCAAGAGAAGACCTCTTGAACTAAAAAT
The DNA here is from genome assembly GCF_023055355.1 of Agelaius tricolor. Lineage (NCBI taxonomy): Eukaryota > Metazoa > Chordata > Aves > Passeriformes > Icteridae > Agelaius > Agelaius tricolor. The sequence goes on from NW_027269261.1 coordinate 55,655,585, forward strand.
GTGTTGTTCTACATGACCTCATGAGACTTCAGCACGTAAACAACCTGCACAGAAAACACCTCTATAAATAAATTTTAAGAGTAAATAGAGTGTACCCAACAGTATTACAACTTCATATCAGATTATTTTCCATCCTCAAAAGCTCACCTTATTTTTCAAACTACAGTTGTCTAGCCTTTGAATTTTTGTTTCCAACCTGTTTTAACACCACTGTAACTTACCAAGAGCATGTCAGGTTGCTACAGGCACAGTAGCTTTGTTTTAGACTAATGTATGTGCTCCTGCTAAACAGGAATGCTTTGAACACTGGAGCCTGGAAAGGCCCCTGTATCTTCTGGCTCTGCTCGCTGTTACATTTCATGCTTCTGTTAAGTGCAATGCAGATGTGCTGCAGAAGCAATTTTTGACAGACTGGAAAAGCAGGCACTTTCCTCTGTGGTATTTTGTTTTTGAGGGAAAGCAAATCCTACATGTTCCCACTAGCCCACCGTGGCAGTGGCCACTGCTCTGAGAGCCATGCAGCGGGAGACCCTGTCACGGCACTGGAGTAGTTTCAGCTTCTTGAAGTTCCAACTGAAAGGAAAGAAATTGCAAATACAATGAACAATTGCTTGATATCTTCCCACCCACGAGTTTGTGTGTGTGTTTTTTTTAGGAGGAATTTATTTCTCATTTGCAGCTACTGTTCTGATGTATAAAGCTGAGCACATAGCCCAGAGTAAGGCCAGGCTATGCTTTTGTCTGAAGCAACAGAGGAAATGATCACAAAGAAACATTAGTAGGTCTGAAATTTGAATTAGAATATACTTCATTCACATCAAGCCAGTTGTTCTCTTTCTAGGGTGGAACTCTCTATGAATTTCATGAGCATGGAAAAATTTCACTCCCTCTCTGTATTCTTTCTGTAGCAGTTACAGGGGAATTCGTGCTTTAGTTGAATACATTCTGTGTTCATATCAGAACACTGTCTGACTTCTGGATTTTCAGTTATAGTCTAGTTTAAATTCTGTGTTAGGTGGACTCACATCAGCAAACAAACCCAACAATCCCTCAGCCCTGCATGTCCACGGTCTCCAGGCTGAGTCCTACTTGCATGCAGGCAGGGTAGCACTACAGATGTTCTCACCAAGAAACCCTGCTTGCTGCTTGGCACACCCTGAAAGGCTGCAACCCCTTTTTGCTCAGCAAATTTTGTACAAGAACCTGCTGAGAGCTGGATGGGAGACACTGCAATTCAAGGGTTTATGGAATGGCATAGACACAGATGGAGCCTGGAGATTCACAAAGAGCCCATGTCAATGCATATCAGCTACAAAAGAAAGCCCAGTTTTAAGGACCTATTACAAATGTTTCATAGATGTCACTATCTTGCCATAAATGGGCTTTTTAAGAAACCAGTACTTTAAAATTATTATTGAAATACAGTATAATTCACTGTAGAGAAAGGAGAAATGTTAATTTTCTAAAAACACACAGGAAGGCCATTCTCTGTTAATACAGATAGATGTGAATCTGCCAAGAAGCTGCCCAATTTTTTCATGTTTCTGCAACAGGAATCACCAGCATTCCCCACATTTGTTCACAGTGGGTCATATAGCACAAGGAAAATTAAGAAGTAAGAAAACACTTATTTCATTCATTTAATCAAAGTGAAACTACCTTTCAATTTTTCCTTTTTTTAACTTAAAACTTTTTCTTGAATCCAATATCCTTTTTATTTCTACATGTGGCTGCCAATCCAGGCAGTAAAGGCAAAGCTTTCAGGGCTGAGCTTTTTGTTGTTGAACATATCTGAGGCCTCATTTTCAGCATATGGAGAGGATTTACAGTTTCCATTAGGGCATTTAGACATATTTCAGGAGTTGATAAAAAAGCATCAGAAGCTAAAATTGAAAAGAAGAGTTACACACTAAATTGTCCCAAAGATGTGCCTATACATAATTTCCTTAATTGTTTGGATACATTTAGGTGAAGCTGCTATAAAAGCAGCTATAAAAATGGGTCACAAAGAAACTAATCCACTGAAACAAATTAAATTTCTCAGATTTCTGTAATTATTAATAATCCAGTTCCCGAATTATTTAGGATTTTTAGTGATTAACACATAGAGACTAGCAAAAAATCAGTTTTCAGGGAAAAATAACTATCAATATTTTAAATTCAAAAAATTAAACCTTCTTTTAATCTCAGAGATAAAGTGATGCAGAGAGTCTCTGAACATCTGAAGTAAAAGTGATTTCAATATATTTGCCAACATTTTGATATGAGTCAGTTAATGTCAACAACATCAAAAACCCTCAGCCATTTGCAAAAGCTACTATTTGGTCTTTCATTCCCCTCCCCTGCCAATACTTGGTCATAGAGAAAAGTTCAAAGAAAGCAGTTTTGCTTTTCAAGCATTTTTTCCCCCCAGGATTCCATCACTCCTTCTCCATGCAAATACACTTATAAGATTGCATAAACCCTCCTGAAAACTATAAGCATTTAATCTAAACCTTTTTAGCAATGCCAGGCAGCCACAGAGTAGGCCCAAGGCCACTAAATTAACTCAGAAGAATATGAATATTTATGATGTTTCCTGTTGGTGCTTTTGAACTGGTAGAAGACACTGTTGTTCCTTCCAACAACTTAAATACTTAAGTGTCAATTCTAAATGCTTTTAAATGCTTTAAGAGTGTTAGGCCGTATGTGATTGAGCCTTGCAGCTCTCATTTAGCAGCAGAAAAGAATTCTTACTTGGCAAAAAAGCAACTTGTAGAACATCTGTTTCTTAGAAAATTGTATGAAATGTGCCAAGTACTACACAGCCTTGCAATTAGAATTCATACCAAATGCTCTCCGAGGCCTTGCCTACACAAGAAAGAGCTTGTCAGTATACCTCAATCAATAGGTACACAAACTAGACTTTCTTCCACAGAAAGCACTTACCTGTAAAAAGAATACCCTGTCTATAGAATTTACAGAATCTCACTGTCTGAGCAAATATTGGTTTGTCTGGGGGTTTATTTTCTTTTTTATTTTCTGAGAGCTAAAGCTTCGTTCATTCTAGGGACTTCTGTGCTTAATAATATAAAAATATCAGGTATTACATTTTTAGTTGCTATTCCAGAGAATCTGTTTAGTGCAGATTAGTTCAACAATCTTGTCTCTCATTCTGATAAAAGCAGACATCAAAAATGTCCCTTACAGCAATGTTTGCAGGAGAAAAAAAAAAGATAAATTGACTTTAATATTAAGCTTTGAACATGGCTTGCTCTGAATGCATTCCAAAGACATTGTGGAGAGTGAGAAAGATTGTACCAAATAGCTGGTGAGCTGAACTCCAGGGAGAAGGCCAGGTCAGCATTCAGGGAGCACATCTGGCATCAGCAGCTGCCAAAGCAAGGACTGCAGGGATGATGGGGAGGGAAGGGGAGTTGGCCACTCCAGAGTCTTTCAAATACCTGAACATGCAAAGTCCCATCCACCACCTATGAGTGCCTGAGCTACCAAGTGCTGGCTTCTTCTCCCTGGCTCTGGGGAAAACTAATGGTTAGTTGCTAGGAAGAGCTACCAAAGCAGTCAAAAAATTTCTTCCAGCTCTGCCCACACCTTTTTTGTTCCATGCAGATTGGCTCTTTACTTCAGTTTCCATCCTTAATGCCTCACTTGAACCTCATTCCTTATGTTTCCCTCTCTCCTCAATATTTTTCCTCTCACCTCCCCTTCCCTTCAGCATCCTTCCCTTCCCTGCTCTTTACATAAGCTTGATTTCTTCGTAACTAATTTATTTCATCACTATTCCCTGAAGAGAAAAACAAACCCTAACCAGCAAAGAACCCAACTATAGGACTAGTTTCCTCCTTATTGCCCTTCTCAAGATCATTTCACTTGCTTGCTCCATCCCTGCCCCAGCAGGCTGTCTCTCTTGGTGGTGTAGGCTGAAACAAAAAAAACCAAAAATCTCTCTGGGAAACATCATCTTCTATTCTGTGCTCAGGCAAACAGATTTTATTTCACTCAGCCTCTAGGCGGTACCTAGTACACATTAATCTTTTCTATGGGTAGAAGTTTAGAAGGCTACAGCTCTCCTAGAAGTAAGATAAAGATATACAACTAAATGTAGAAATTGGATGCATACACACTGCACTCTATAAAGCTGTAGTTGTACTAGACAGAAATACAATCTTGCTGTCAGACACATGCACAAAATTGACTCCACTGAGGATTACAAGTGAATTATTAACAGATGAATGTAGTAGTTTGCTACACCTAGTAAATATTACAATACATACATACATACATACATATATATGTGCACCTATGCCAAGTTTGGCAGTTCTGCCTCACCACCAGACTGAGCAGGTGCTGATTTCACAGGCCACAGTTTGGCATGGATGAGTCAGACACAGGTGAACACCAATTGTTGATGCTTAATAAAGGTTCTCGCTTTAGCCCTTCTCCCTTTAGACTTCCCTCCTCTTTTGTGGTGCAATTACTGTTTAGTCTCCTTGGAGATGGGAATTCTCTTATTTGGGCTATCTGGCAGCAGCTGAGCGTCAGGCAGTAGCTGCTTTCACAAGAAGCCCCTGAGTTCTGCACCTGGAGGAGGCAGCCAACTTGTGGCTGAAGTGGCAGCAGTGAGAAACTGTTGCATGAGCAACCTGAGTATATTGCTGAAAGGTGATACAGCAAGGAATGAACCAGGCTTATGCCTTTCATTCTTATTTTTAAGGAATTACAGAGACAACTCAGACTTTTAGTGCTTGCAATGTGCTTGAGTTACTTTCATGAATGTTAAGATTTTCTTTCCTGTTTTGCTGAGAGATGAAGCTTGGAAAACCTCAAGACGAAGTACAGGACCATGGATACTGAACATGTACAAAACAGCTTCTTTGCAAAAACGATGCAAAAATAGGCTGAATAAAAAAACCACAAACAACTCTTGTTATCTGATGTGCCATAAAATCCCTACTTCCTAAAGGCTTTTTCTACATGGAAAAGGTATTTTCTTGGTATACCTGAAATGGCAAGATGGCACATTAGTATTTAACATGTGTGTATATATTTTCATACCTATATATACATATATATACATATCTAACCCCACCTTATTCACCACATAATTATCTGACACAAGAACTGCATGAGACAAGCCTTGGTCTATCTCTTGCATGACTTTCTGGACAAACAAGGCCAGGTAAGCCTTCTTTGTATGTCAGGAAAAGTGAACAAGCACAGTTTTTTATCTTTTTATTCACTGTTGCAATGGGAGAAGATGAGAGATCTGTATTCTGTCCCACTCCTGTCTCTGTCAGCAGATAAGGAGTATGAACAGGGAAATATGTGATTAATTTTCAACCTGCTGCAAACAGCCTACAAGTGAAACATTGTTTTTTTATAATGTGCTTTGTACATGCATGCACACTGGACCCAGTCACTCAAGGTACCCTTTAGAACCCTTGGCTTCTGAGCATCAAGCAAGGCAGAGAACAACTTAGCACCATGCAGGACTGGGGTCTCTGTGTATGCATACACCAGTTTCAAACATAACCTTGAAAGTGTTCAGACCTTCCAAAAGCTACAAATCAGTGTAAGTGGTAATTTCAGAACACATGTCATCTCCAAGCGGGTGGCCTGGATCCAGAGATGACATCTCCACTGCTAGTCATACCTGGTGGTTAGTCCTATCCACAGTGTTGGCAGTGGAAGCATGGTCACGAGTGTTTTGTCGGACTCGGGTGGAGTTTTGCTGCTCAATGGTTGAGGAAGTGGGGATGCAGAACTCTCTGAAACACCTTTTGAAATTCTCATCTAGAAATGCATAAAGGACCGGATTAAGGCAGCTATTTGTATACCCTAGAGCAATACAGAAGTGCCAGGAGACAGTCTGGAAAGTAGTTTCTGGGATGTTGACCAGGGCTTTAATGATAACATAAATGTGGATGGGAGTCCAGCAGACAATGAACACTGCCACCACCACAAGAACCATCCGGGTGATTCTCCTCAGGTTCCTGTCCTTCTCTTTGGAGCCGGATAACATGCGGACGCTCTTCAGGCGTAAAATCATCAGCCCGTAACACACCGTAATGATCAGCACCGGCATGATGAAGGCAAAGATGAACACACAGATTTTCAGGAGGTTCTCCCAGTACCAAGCAGGGTGGGAGAATGTAAGGGTGCAGTCAATTGAGCCTGAGGAAAAGGAAAACAGCAGAGAAGGGCATGCAGGTTAGCTTTTCATTTGCTTTTCTTTAATCCTTTCTTTAATTAAATATCATAGGCAAATATATGAAGACTTTACACCTAAGTAAACGTGTAAAATGAAACAATCTGTGACCTGTCATTTCCACAAACATTGGTAGGATAGAGTGCATGAAGCATGAGTTAGAAAAACAAAACTAAATTAACATGTTCTCTTTTGCATATTATGGCTTGGAATTTAATGGATACTAAACAAGGAAAAGAGTTGAATTGTCATATTGCTTAAACTTTGACTGATTTTCACTTTCAGTATAAAACAAGGTGAAAAGAAAGTTTGTTAAGCCACCACATATGTTGAGAGTTTGGGCATTTCAGGGCAACAGGGAAGAGAATGCCACGACACTTGGTAACTATGTGCTGTGGATGGATTTATGCTGACATGCTGTCACTGCCCCTTTATGGAAGGTCTTGGAGCACCAGTGGTCCAGAACGTGCTCTCTGCTCTGTATCATGTCCTGCCAGACAGAGTGTAACATATCTATGACTGCCAGCTTTCCAGTGAGAGTATCCTGGGTAAAGCTCCTGTGCTGAGGGGCAGTGCAGAACTGCCCCACTGCAGAAGGCAGGCAGGCAGATGCTTTTCCAAGCACTACAGTAACTGAGTGGGACAGCAAGACTTGCATGGACCCCCTGAAGGAGCTGGAGCTGCCTGTTGTAAAACACGGATCACATGCACTGCTTGTGCAATCAACTGTAGCCAGATGCAAAATTGTTGAAGGGGCTCATTTGCACTGATACTTGCTTTACACAGGTTAGAGGTCAGAAGTTAATTCAACGCCTCTACACTACAGTGAAACAATGCAGAAAGGAGTTTTAAATGTAGAGTACTCAATTTAGGAATGACAGCCAGACTTACCATGCCTGTATTTAGTAGTTGCCATGAACATAACTGGCAGGCCAATGGCAGAGGAAAGAATCCAGTTGCAGACATTGACAATTTTGGCATTTCGGGGGGTGCGGAAATCAAGGGCCTTAACTGGGTGGCAAACAGCCACGTAGCGATCCACACTCATGGTGCAGAGAGTGAAGATACTGGTGAACATATTGTAGTAGTCTATGGATATAACAATCTTACAGAGGATGGTACCAAATGGCCAGGTTCCCATCAAGTAATTCACGCTCTGGAATGGCAGAGTACTTGTTGCTAGGGCATCTGCCAATGCAAGATTGAAAATATAGATGTTGGTGGCAGTCTTCATTTTCGTGTACCTAGGGAAAAAAAATTGGCAGAGCATGTGAATGACTACCACTGACACTGTTAAATAAAATTGAATTCAGTGCATCATCTATAAAAAGCTTCTGTAAAATAATGTGCTAGATACTGTCAAAGATCACATTTCCTGCTTTTAAAGAAATGACCACACTATGATTCACCTCCATGTTGGCGGTTCAGTGAGACATCAGCTAAAGGGTATAAGGAAGAAAAGATTAATTTAACTTGTGCAGAAGAAAAAGATACACATAGAAGAAACAATATTATAGATGCTAACGAATTGAGAAGATGAAAAAATTGTATGTTTACAGATTAGATACTGTACTACATGGATAGATTTTCTGTACCTGCTGATGTCATGCCAAATATCATAACTATGTTCTGTACAAATAAAAATTCATTTCTAGGTTGTGAAGCAGTAATGATGTCATTCCAAAAGAGCAGCACTTGAGACCCATTTTTTATGTAGAGGCTGTACTTTTGCAGTGGTACAAAAAAAGTTTCAATTTAAGTAATGCTCCTGGTCATGCTGCCCTGATCGCTGCTGAGGTTGCTGAGCCCTGTGGCTGCTTGGATTTGGGGGGTCAGATGGCTTGTTCTTTTGATGAAACTTCCTTCCATTTCTGCAAAACTAATAAGAAGAGTGTTTGATCAAATATTTTACAATTTATAGAGTGCTTTTCAAGAGGAATAGCTAATTTCAAAAGACCTGTTAGGGAACCTGCTAGGGTAAACAAAAGGTAAAATACATAATTTTGTGGGTTTTATCTCTCTGAGTTAGATTTCTTCAGAACATGAGTCAGTTGCCTAAAAATCCAATGAAAGAATTGTGTAGGGAATGCAACTTTTCTTTGGTAGGGTGTGCAGAAATGCAGACTTCATGTTGAATGGACCTAGAAAAATTTTATGATGAACATCTGAAGTCATTGGTACTGGATCTGTTCTCTCATTTTTAGCACTTTTCATGAGAAGATACTAACAATCCTAATTTCAATTTAACGTGGCTTTTAAAAACAGATTTCTAAGTAGATCCAAGCGCTATCTTGATTGATACCTTGAGAAAGTATGATCTGAATATGATACTTTCAAGTTGTAAATAAACTCCATATTCTGAAAGTCCTGTAAAAACTTTCCTTACTCCATTTATATAACAAGTTTGTAACTAACACAGGAGGAGGTAGATGCTGCAAGCATCTACAACTCTCTTCTGGAAATTTGGAAAATGTACAGGATTGCAGTGTGGGAGAGGTACACAATAAAAGCTATAGCTCTAAAAACTGTTTGGAAGGAGAAGAAAATATTTCTCAGGCAACTTGCTGGAGAATCTTCCAGATGAGAATAAAAGCAGCAACATTTATATTCTGCTTTTAATATTATCCAGTACTAAGGCCTGTGGTTTATCAAAATGAATATCTCTCCAAAGGTCTGAGATATCCAGGAGTATCTGCAGGTTTGTCCAGAGCTGACCTGAAGGTTTGATTGTGTTGTGAGCAGACATATCCAGCTTGCTCCCCCCTGATCTGCTCAGGCCAGGACAGCGACAGAGGGGCAGTGGCTCTCAAAGGTGATGAGGGCTCTGTGCCCTCACCTGGGCTGCTGATCCCTGCTCAGACCTTAGATGATTGCCTGCCTTCTTCACAGCTGGACAAGAAAGCACACTTGGGAATGCTGCTCAGTGCTGCTGCCATCACACGGGATTTGGGACAGGTCTGTCTGGAGAGCGCATGGTCAGGTAATAATGACAATGCTTTGTCAGCAGCAATTAAAGCCATTATGATTTAAAAGAAATGCTTGATACAGCAAAAAAGTCCAAACCATCAACCAACAAGTAAATGACTTTCAGGTTAGCATGACAGAGGATAGACAGAAAAACACTCTGAATAAATAGAATAAAGTTTCTTCACTGGGCATGGGCCTTATCCCCCTTAAATGCTACATATTTTTCAGTTTTGCATTCTAATTTTCAATGGCAGTTTAAGTTTAAAAGTTCTTGGACTTGCTTTGTTTAATGGCCTCTGTAGACCATTACTGAAGTGTTTTGCTTGATGTACTCTGTAATCTTTGTACTTCTAATCATGCTGTTCTTAAAATGAATAGAAGCAGAGCTCTTACGGTGACAGAAAGTATTTCCCTCCACCTGCTGCCTAATCAACAAAAGCCTATTGAAATTTACAATATTCTTTTCAGTGAATTCTATGGGCATTTCTCTGTACAAAATATTTAAAGATTTTATAAGGGGCTTATTTCTGCAAAGTACATTTTGCAAAACATGTATTTTTCTAAATTAGTAGATTATCAGTGTTCCCAGGATTATTTTTTGGCATGAACAAATAAATACCAAAGCACTTGATTAAACATAATTTTAACAGCATGAAAAGCAACAGTCAGTCAAAATGAAGCTTTTCAAAGTCTTGAACTTAGCTGCTATTATACTTTTTGCTAAGGTATCAGTCTACCTATTTGAACAAGCAGAACAAACATTTCCATTACCCAGACACAGATGTTTACGTGATTCTATTTCTACAGTTGAGATGGACTTAGTAATACCAAAATTTATAATGCAATACCAAAATTTATAAATGCAATCTTTTAAGATACTGCTTTCACACTTTCATTCAAACTTACTAGAGAATCTAAAACTTAACAGAAACGTAGATAAAAAATCTTAATTGCAAACTCATAAAAATCTGAATGCTGGTATTTAGATTACATTAAAATTTCAGTGTCTAAAACATCAAGTGTATTAAATTCTGCACAACAAAGCAAGGTTGCAAGTGAAGACAGAAGTTAGCTTTGGGTGGCCTTACTTTTATTTTACAGCTCTGCAAGGAAAAAACTAATAGAATGTGATGAACTGGGGGCTTTATGTGAATATTCAGCGCAATACTGCTCTTGGTATATATCCAAATTAATTATGCTCATTATAATACTGGCACCTACTAGTACACCCCTTCTAACTCCTCAGTGCAGGTTTTGTATCATAAAATATCTGTTCATGGAACTGTTGTTTTGCTGCTAATAGCAGATGATAAATCAGGTTTACAACAGTAAGAATACACTTTATGTCTAATTTTTAGGGAAAGCTCAGTCTTGTCTTTATCTTCAATCCTACAAAGCTTTAACGTAGACTTCAAGTTTGAAGACTTGAGCTGTACAGGTCCACTCACTGAGATTTGCTTGGAATAAGAAAAAGCAATGGAGAAAAGAGTGAGAATTCAGCTCAGATAGCCACCATGTTCCTAGCATTCAAGGATTAATAGAAAGCCCTGAAATGGACCCCTCAACTGTTTGCCCACAGGCCACTTGTAGTTTTTTAAACTAAATAAAAATTTCACCAGGTTAATCTTTCACCAGATTAACCTCAGAGAGACTCCGGCTCCCGAGGGTAACCGCACCTTTCCTTCCACGTTTCGTGCAACAGGAGAGATGTGAGCATGTTTGTGACTCTTATTTAAGCCTCACTGAGTTTTTATAGTGCTATTGTGGTCCATACAACTGATGTAGTCATGTCCCTACTGCTCCCTAGTCAAGTGGTTTACATCCATGTGGATTGTTGAGACATCCTCCCCTCTGCCCTTCTGGATCAGATCAGCTTTACAGCATCCTTGGACCACTGGGCTGGTGCAAAGAGGCTAGAGAGGTCCACACTTAGCTCAGTGTAATACAGATTATTATTATTATTATTATTATTATTATTATTGATAACAAGACCACCACCACCACCAAAAAATAATGATAAATTAGTATTATATTGTTATAATAATTATTATTAATGATAATGATGCAGCTCAGAATAATACATAACATTACAAATTAATTTGAAGAATTTCCTCTCTGAAAAACATCAATGAGGAGGAAAGCAGAAAGTCTTTTTCTCTTATGAAATGGAATGGGCTGGTCGATGACAGACTGGTAATAATTACTTTCAGCAACACAAAGGCATGCAAGGTTTTGCCTACGGAATGCTAATTTGGAGACAAAGACTACTTCAAGATCTGTGTCGAAGTTCAGCACAAAATACATGAAAAACTGGACAAAATCACTGGAGATTCACTGCAGAAAGCAGTCACTCTCAAAAATGGTTTGGCTGCTGAAAGAAACAACAGCCAACTGTTAGGTCTTGCATACAGACAACCTGACATAACTCTTCTTGATGCTGGAGATTAGGTTAGCATTTCAAATTCATGTTCTTCTTGCATAAATGACTTGTTAAACAAATGAAGAATCATTATGTGCATACATTAGATTAGCTGAGGTTGCCTTGGGTGGCAAGATTAAAAACACGTGAAGTATGCCTAGTTGAATCAATTTAATTTTTTTTTCCCCCATGACTGTTCTGGTGCACCTTGTATAATGCAACTCAAAAACAGTAGGAAAAAGGGATTTTTTGGCATGTTTTCTTGAGATATCAGGTGCTTTCAATTTTTCTTGAGTCCCTAAAGCTTTGAACAAAGTCATGACCTACTCAAGGTGGTCTGTAAAAACCTGAAAAATTTTTCTGTCTGCCAATCCAGTTTTAATATTTAACACTGAAATGAAGTCTCTCAAGCCCCATTCTGGAAAGTACCTTTGAGCTAAAGGGTCTCAAAAGGGACTTTACTGATGTCCATCTATTTTATTATCCTTTTCTTCCCACAGTAATGGGTCTCCATAGAGTGAAAGACCCATACTATATCTCAGCCACAGCTAAGATGTGTGCTGTGGCAGGCTGTAACCTATTAAAACTTTTGAAGTCATATATATTCTGGAAAGGTCTAACCTTCATGTCCGTGAGCACATGATTTAATTACCTTGAAAACTTAAGTCTTTGATTTTTCTATTAATGGGTACTTCTGAATGCTTTTTCCTTAAGCCATTTAATTTCATCTCTGGCTACAAGCACCATAAATTTGTGCACAACCCTGATAGGTTATTAGGCAGTAAGGCCACCCAGATTGGAAGTGCCATCTTGTGGTTAACAAACTCTGCATCCTTTTGATGAATATTCTACTAAAGAGATCTTATACAAGGCTGTAATTTAAACACATTAAGCCCTGAGTGAACCAAACCAACAACAAATTGAAAAACTAAACAAAACCTTAAGCAGGTATAATAGAGCTGAAGGCATTCACACTTTGTTGCAATGAAATTGAGCAATTTGCATCACATTCACTTACTTCCTGCACCCATCCTGAGTTTGGGGGTAAAAACTGAAATGGGGGAGTGAGGAAGCTTTTGCTGCCTTTAAGAAAGACAGAAGCAGTTGCTGTTCCCTCCTGCTGAAGTCTTGCATCCTGACTCCCAGCACAGTGCTACCCATTCAGTGCTGTGACCTGTCATGGTGGTTTAATTAGAGATGAAAAATACCAGGCATCACTAAGGTGTCAAGGCATGACATCCTGAGGGAGTGCAGTAGATCTAAGGTCAGAGTTTAGTTATTTGACATACTCGGTCATACTTCACATACATTGTTCTAGAGCAGCTTTCTCTCCTTCCTTCACTCACTGGCAAGGGGCTGTCCATTTTCTGAAGGAGTCTGAGCATGTATGGGGTCAGTGTGGGCCTGAGCACAGGACAGGGAACTGCTGCACTGTAGCTGCTTCAGTTGTTACCTCTTTTCTCCCTAACAATTTGTTTTCCCACTTCTTTGTCACTTTATTCTAATCCATGGTACAAACGAGATTTGGCCAGAATGTAACCAAAGTTTACTTCCCTCGGGTTACCTTGTTAGCATCTTTGACTTCCCAGCTTATCCCTGCCTCTCATCAGGACAGTGCCAAGGCATGTGCAGACCCAGCAGTATTTGCTTACAGGATGCAGGAGAAGCAAGCAGAGCACATCACCTCTGAGGAAGTAGCACCAGCTCAGGGCCATTTTTCTTGTACTCAGAATCCATCAGGAATTTATCTCATACCTCAGCTTTGGGAGAGGGTGAGCTAAACAAGAGCCTTTTAGGCAGAGTCACCTTTAGTCTTCAGTGCTTGTCTTTTGGGAAATTATGTGGAGTTGTGAGGGTATCTGACTCATCCTGTTTTCCTGTGATGGACTTTGGACTAAAAATTACTTGCTGCTGTCTTTGTGGCTCTTCCCAATTTTATTTTTTTGGCTACTGAGAGGCATAACTTAGAAGTTTTCTTTCTGCTATTTAGTTTAAGCCAGTGAGTTTAGTCCCTACACGGAGAATATAAAACAAGCTTTCTCCAGACATCATAAAAAGCTACTTAATGATAAAAAACAAATGACAGTAATAAGTATGCTTCAGTGCCTGAACAGTCATCTGCTGGTACACTTCCCTCCCTTCCAGCCTAGCTGAACAGAGGGAAAATTACCTGCCAATTATTTCAGAACTTAATCTGGCCTGTTTGTTAAACCACTTTTATTTGAGTCTCTGTTTGCCTGGGGCTGAGGCATATATGGGTCTCCAATAAAGGTCATTGCTTTCATGGTTATTGTGTAACATATCTCTCTGAAATAAATCAATGGTGCTAAAAAGGCTAACTTCAATATATTGCCGTTATCCAGCAGCAGGTGCTTATTGTTGAAGCTTTTGCTTTGCTAGGAAGATATATAAAGGAAAACTGTCAGTATATTCAATTTGACTTGTTCCCCTCTGCCTTCAGGGAAGTGTGACTGAGAGTAAAACTGCTGACTACACCTCTGATAACAGATAATGTGGTGACATTTTCCTAGAGGGGACAAGTTATCAGCTACTTTGTCTGGTTTCCAGGTGCTGGTACCTTACTCCTGATCTGTAGATTGATCACCTGAGATAAGGACTGTACATGAAATATCCCTGGTCAGCAGGGAAGCTGGCAGGGAAGCCTTTGAAGACAGTTTTAATGCTAGTAGATGTGAGATCCCTAAAGGTGTGGTAGGGAACAGCAGGTAATCAATCCCCCTGGCCAGAGGGTAGCAGGGAGGTGGCATGGGGCTGGAGGCCAGGCCATACACACACTGTGCAGACCAAAGTAACACCAGGTATGCAAGGTATGGCCTCTTGCATGCAGGAGATTGGGATCTTCTGGTGAAGCTGCTGAGTGTGATCTGGAAATGAGCAAAAGAGGTGAAACAATGCAATTAGAGAGAATAAACTTGGAGGAAGGCTTGCCTTTGATGTGGGGAGAAGGGGAAAGCAGGCAATGGTGGAAGCTGGCATGAGAGGAAGGAGCACAGCTATGTGTTATGAGAGAAGACCTGAAATCATGTATATAAGTACAAATCATCATACAAGTATAAATCATCATATAAGTACTGAAATGATGGACTCAGTCTCCACATGACAGGGATGAGATCGTGTCTGCAACTGTGGCTCTGAGGGAGTTCCTAAGACCACAATCTTATGAGAGTGATTTGGGTAATTGGCTCCTTAGATGATTTTTCTATAGGTGCAGCACATCCCAGGGCTGAAGATCAGCACTGTGACAACTGCTACTCCCTGCCCCCCCTTAAAAAAGAGACTTCACTCAGTTGGAACTGCTCCACACAACACAACAAGGAGGAGATGTTCCATTTTACACAAACATTTTTGTTCTGAAGTTTTATTCTTGATCTGAGATACCAGATCTTATAGCTGATAATTGAACACTTCTCAGTAAGAAGGTGGAAAAAATCTATTTCATGTCCTTCACAGTTATTTGATTAGCTATGGTGCATCGTCATCCCTACCTTTTTTCATCATGAAAATTCAAAGGAAAATATAAATAAAATTTAGAAGTGTTTAACATTAAATGAATGAATGAGAATGCTTATTATCACAGCTTGCCTAAGCTGTGGAACTCCTTGATAGTGAATATCATTAAAAGCCCACTTCCAAAAAGGACTAGAGGTCTTTGAAAGATAATTATAATATTCCCACTTTCAACACCATAAACCTAAACTGCATGATATAAACCAAAGAAGACACAGATGGTTATAAAAAGAGCTTTCTTTGAGATTATCCTAAGCACAACAATTCAGAAAATAGTTGCTTTTGGATTTTTAAAAAATATAGTTACAGGAGTGGATTTGTATTTTGAAGAGATTTATCAAGCATTGGTAACTTGTTTTCACTTAGAATTATAATGAAAAGAAATAATTTTTTGAAAATGTCTGTTAATGAAGATCTCTACAACAACAATCTTATAACACCTCTCTACAACAACAATCTTATAACACCTAAGTTTAAAAATAACCAAATTGGAATCTGTAAAAATGCTTCACATGTTTGTTTTGAAGCAACTTTGGAAGAAGGTCACAAAGACTGCCACTACTAAACAATCTTATTTTTGATCCTCATTTTTTTGAGGAGTGCTGAATGTTAGAAATGTCCACAAAAAGCCACTGAATAAATGCTAAGGCAAACTGCATCTCAGAAAATCTCTGCAGTCTAAAAGTCTATTAGAAGGATACTCACACAGTTTTGCCCCTATTTTTTTCCACTCTGTGACTAAACACCAGCTGCTGGCTATGGCTAGAAAAGAGGCTAGTGAGCTAAATTATGATTCTGTGACATTCAGACTTGCACCATGTTATGTTTGAGATTTTTGTAAATATGTCACCTTTTGATCTAGAAAAGTTATAAAAGCTTATCCACAGTGTTCAGCAAAAGTTGTGCTCAATGGTTTGGGAAAACACTGTAAATTAAAATGAAATAAAGCAGTACTTCAGGATTATGTTAGCTAAATAGCTCATTAGTCATTAGCTTGCTAGTAATTATGTAATGTAAGCAATATGTGCATACAGTATTTTCTACCCTTACTGAAGCCTTGAAAAGTTGGTAACTTTTGATTATTTTTATAAAGAAATTTAAAAAAAATGAGGAAGTGTTTAACACTATTTTTTCATGGGAGCCATTACCATAATGTCACTCCAGGAAAAGTACAGTGGGATCAAAGAGCTTTTAACAGGCAAGTAGAGTGAGAAGGGTTGTTTCCTGCCCAGAACTGCCTGGTGGCAGGCACTAGCAGAGCCAGAGGGTCTGTGCACCTGGGCCTGGCACGCTGTGCTGTGTGCAGGAGTTCACTGGCACTGGGGCCAGGCACAGGCTCTGGAGATGAGTCTGGGGCTGCAGAGCTCTCACTCATCCCTCAGGTGTCTCTGCTTCCTCAGTGAGATGGGTCTTACCGCCAGGCTGCAGCCTCATGTATTTTTGGTCAAATTTTCATCATGTCTGTAAAAACATAATTAAAAAAAAAGAATATAAAGGTATACATTCCATTTTATCTGTCTGCTTTCCTTCATCTTGGGGGAGGGAGGAGAGCTGCTTGCTAGTTAAACATTAACCCACTAGCAAAGGTTGGTAAACTCTGTCACAAACAGTATGCAAACAGGGACACCTGCTTTTCTGTAAGGCAGGATGCTGAGGGTCACCCCCTTGCTATGCTGCTGATTTAATTCAGCTCCTCTGCTGCTCCTGCCCAAGAGTGCTCCCTCAGTTCTGTCCCCAGGTCTCCTCTGGCTGGTGCTGTGAGCTGTATTAATTCATAATTGACATGACTGGATAAGGCTGCTGAGGCTTTCAGCTCTTAGCACGGGGGCAGAATCTTTGCAGTCAGTGGAAGAGGCAGGACACCCACACAAGCAATGCTGTGCAAATGCAGAGAGGTTCTTGAGGCTGTGGACAGGAAAGAAAAGCAGGAATTTTATGCAGTTCTCGGTTTCTAAGCTCCCTGATCTGTGCTGTTACAAAAGATGCTGAAGGTTACCTTACATACAGCATCCATAACACCATGTCACCTTGCAAAGAACCTATTTTTTAGAAATACTTGTTTTGCTTCACCCACTTTCAGGCTTGAGATAATTTCCAGATTTTTTTTCTCTAAAAAGACTCCACACTTCTGTGCACAGGTGTGAGAATATTTATTTCTCTGGTGATATCAATTATTTCTACAACTGAAACTTCAACTCTAAGTCTGTTTTACGTAATAAAACAGTTTTTCTGAATTGTGAGTGAACTCAACTGAACCAGAGTTTCAGTGCTGCACAGTCCTTCCAGATTAGATTCAGCCACAGGTCTTTTTCTTCAAAACACTATTAAGAGGCTGTTTTGAGACACACAGAAAGATTTCTCTTAATTTCAGAGAGAGGATTTCTTCGATTTTTTTCCCCATTTGCCATTTTTTTTTTTCTTTAAAGCAGTGTAATAATTTACTCAATGAAACAAGACATTTCCTTCCTCTACAAAGGACTGAGACCCCTTTGTTTATGGTATGTGAAAAATTTATAGCAAAACAAATGAGGAATCACTCTGAACTTGAGTGACTTCAGTGGCTGTTGGTGGAATTACATCTCTCCCAGAGCATTTGGATTGTGGAGGACTGGGGCCTCTGTGAGCTATTCCTCTCTTCCAGACCTGTGATGCTTAAGATTTTCATCTAGGCTCTATTGCAGCTTTCCTGCCTTAATCACAAAGCATATTGTTATTTCCACTCTAATTGTGAGACTAATATCCCACCGACTCGGTGAGAAAGCTGGAAAAGCCTTTAGATTACTGTGTAAATTAATTCAATGCCACATGGTACTAATTGTACACTGTCTTCTTGTACTCCACAGCAGGTAGAAGTAGCATTTGCTGTCGATATAGCCATAATGACATTGTATTATTCATATTAGTAATTTACACTTACACAAAGCACATGAGGAAAACAGATAATAAAAATTATCTATAGATTTTTTTCAGATTACAGGAAATTCATGGCTAGCTGTAAAACCTATTAAACTACTACTGCTGTCACTTGAAGGCATTTTTTGGTACTTGAGGAAGGGAACACTTCAGTGTTAGTAACAGGAGGTTAATCCTCACATACTACATATAAAACATCTAAATATTAATTCAAGGATGAAAGCATTCAGCTGAATAGGAACCATCTGGAAGGATGAGGAGAGTGGATGAGAATACATTAATTACTATGTAATGTGTATAAATTGGACATCTTGGAATGCATTTGTCCAGTCTGCTTTGCAGGAAGAGCCTTCTTTTCACATTGATAATCACAATACATTTCTAACTCCTCCTTGGACATATCTGATTTCTGACCTCTGTCTGTCCCAGCAGAGATAGCAGGGTGGCATTGTCTATGATGATGATAGTTCCCTGCAAGGCCAGCACTTGCACTGTTCTGGCTCCAAACCCCTGGATTTGCCTCATGCGGAAAAATTTTAAGAGTAATAATGTTTATAAGAATGATATAATTATTTTAAAACTATTTCCAAAGAAACCAGGCATGAGATGTCAGCATGCAGTACACTCGATCTGAAGTCACTGTTGCTTTCACTGGGGCTGGACTCTGCAAGGTGAGTAGGACAGTTTCAAACATCTAAGCACCTACCTCCCAACTCCTAGTATTTTCAAGACAAACTGGGTACCAATATTACTCAAAAATCTTAATTTTTAGTAGCCTCAATTCCTCTCACAATTAATTTGAAGTTCAATGTTTTGTTCTTCCTGAGCAGGCACGATGGGAAAGGCAAATAAGGAAGGGGAGTTTTATATGATGATGAATTCAATCCAGTGAAACTTTTGCCTCTTACACAAAAGGAGGCATGAATGTGAGCACATTTCATCATATTCTATGATTTGAAACACTTTCAGGCTAGTATAGCTTGCAGCAGGAACTAAATCACTAAGTTCCCTCTTGCTGACCAGATACACTACACGTGCAGAGAAGCACAGAAAGGGAATGTATTTTCATGCTGCTTAAGTCACAGATGCTATTCAGCCATTAGCATGTAAAGTCCTTGTCATCCCAATTGCTTAACAGCTGTGGTGCTAACTGGGATGGAATTCTGTCATACCAAAAGCTGTTCTTGCACAAGAGATGTGGGGTTTGCCCTAAAATTCCTGATGGTTTTGGACAAGTCACTTAATTTGCGTTTTCTTCTGTAAAATGAAAATATATTTTTGCTTTCTCCGATTGCTTCTGGCTTTTGTTTGTAAGCTGTCATCTCAGGGAAAGATGCTTTCATTAGATAGGAATCTAAATACAAGTGCCTCATTAGATTTGGCTTTGTGGTGCAAGTGTAATTCAATTAATTACTGTAAGAAATATGAACCTAGTAAGGGTTATGCCCAGGATAATAAATACATAATTTCAGGGACAAGCTGTGGCATATTTCTCTGCTGACAGCTATCCTGTCTCTGTTACACTGTGCATCTGCTTTTCCTCCCAGAGGAATGCATTCAACACTGCTATGGTGATTGCAGTCATGCCCCCACTCAGAAGCCTTTCTGCAGATGTATCCTCACACAGACAGCTTGAGTTTCAGACTGACCAAAACCACAGGACAGAAGACAATCTCCCCAGCTCTGTGCATGCAGCCTCTAAAGCACAGTTAAACCCGCAAGGCTTCTGAACTGCTCTAGTCTGAACCACTGATGGGTATCACTTGTGTTCCCACTAGGTCTACCAGATGCACAGGCTTTGCAGTGACATCCCTAACACGTGCCGCATCCTCCATCCTGCTGCAACACCCCACGGTGACCGCGACCCTCACCCCCGCCTTTCCACAGCTGGCACTGCCCCCACGCACCACAAAGCCGCCCGCGGCCGCTGGTTTGCCAGGGATGCCAAGAGACAGCCCCGGCTGCTGCGGCCCCGACTCCTCGGGAGCGCGGAGCTCAAAGGGAGAACGGACGCTCCAGACGGGGGGGGAAATGGTACTGCTGGGGCTGCCTCGATAGGAACGGAGCGCGCCCCGGGACCACCCCTATCTCCCCACTTAAAAGCGCTCGCTGGGCTCTCCAGGGCTCAATGGATGCTTGGTTTGGGAACGACGAGCAGCCACGAAAGGAGATGGGCTCGGTCGGCCCCGTCCTGTCGCGCCCCGCCGTCCCTCTCCCGGCCCGTGGCTCCCGGGAGGTGGCAGTGTTCCCCCACGGAAGCCACCTGCCCAGCTCCAGGCCGGCAAGGGAGCCTCATCCATCTATCTCCCTCTCACTCATTTTCCGCTCATTTACGGGCAATGGATTTACCGCGCGTGATCTGATCTGTAACAGCCCCACTGGGGGATTTTTCTTTGCGGGCGAGAAAGTTGCGAAGTGCCGCAGCACAGCCGGAACGCCGGGACTACAGAAAGCGGTGGCGATCACAGCATACGTATTTATACACGTGTATACGCATGTATGTCTATACACATATATAAATGTATTTCAATATACGCATATAGATCTAGACATGAGGCAGAGGATCTCCAAACACAGCTACAGAGAAGCAGTGCCATTTACATTTTGTTCGTGCATTTCGGAGAGCTGGGTGGACAGACAGGTGGATGCGTACCGGCTATCCGCGTACCACCCCCTATCTGTGCACCAGCCCGTGCCCATACACGCTCACAGGCAGTGGCTACAGTCCCTTTAAATCCTCGCTCCTTAGGGGACAAGTCCGGGATTCAGGCCGCGTTTGCCAGAGCCGCTCGCAGAGGTGAGCAGCTCGGAGGGTCCTTAGAACATCTTCGGACGCGCAGCGGTTTCTGACGGACCGGCCGCCTCTCACTGCTCCACCGCAAGTTTCTCTTCCACCGTCACCCGCTCCGGCTCTTTATCAAAAGCCTCCTTCCCTTTCCCTTTCTTGCGCCCGCCCGCAACCCCAGCGCGCCCCTCAGCGCGCTGCCCGGCGGAGGGGGGCCGCAGCATCCCCGGCGGGACACCGTCCCGCATCCCGGCTCCGGGCGGCGGGGTTCCGCCCCGACGGCAGCGGCCGTGGGCTGCGGGGCGGGGCAGGGCGGCACTCACCTGACGATGACATACATGACTAAGAAGTTGCCGAAGAGCCCCACGACGCAGACCACGGAGTAGAGGGCCATGATGGCGATGGCGGTGACCACGGAGGGGCCGCCGCCCGCGGGCGCGCAGGGCCCGCCGCCGCCCGCGCTGCCATTGCCGCCGCCGCAGGGCTCGGAGCGGTTCCAGCCCAGCGCCGCCGAGGCGTTGCCCCAGGCCGGGCAGGGCGGGCGGCAGGCGGAGGCATTGGCGGCGAACGGGACCTCCAGGGCGCCGGCGAGGAGCGGCGCGGACCCGTTTCCCAGCAGGTAGGCGACAGCCATGGCCGTCTGACAGCCACGGCCTCAGCGCGGCCCCCCGCTCCCCGCGCCCCAGGGACGCCCGGCGCGCCGCGCTGCTGCCGCCGCGGTGTCGGCCAGCCGACGGCACCCGCCCGCCCCGACGGCGCGCCCCGCCGCTGGCTGCGGGCACATGTGTGCGGCGGGCGGGGCGGGCCGGGAGGAGGGGCCGTGTCCGCAGGAGCGGCGGGAGCCGCCTCCCCGCGCCCTCCGCCCGCTGCTGCTCCTCCCCGGCCGGCGGGACGCGGTGGCGGCCGCCCCCAGCGGCCAGCGGGGCGCACCTGCGGGGGGCAGCGGGCGGCGCGCCGGAGGTGTTCGTCTTCCCTGCGGGTGGCACTTGAAGGAAAAGCGCTTAAAATGTTCCTTTGCCCAGCGCCACAGGCATCGGTGGCAAACACCGGAAAGAGAGAACCGAGGGAAACTGACTTGGCGAGATAAAGGCCGGTGCAGAGATTGGAGATCAATTCGCGACTGATTATCGTAGTGAGACAGGGGTCTTGGCAAAACGATGTCCTCAGTGATTATAGAGATAACAGAACCTTGTTAAAAGGTGACGAACTTTACGGCAACACTTCGGAAGGGGTGGTTGTGAACAGAATTATCCTTTAGAAATTACTCGAATCTCAAGGATCCTTAGGATTTTCTGAGAACCTTCTGTTCAGAGCTCCAAGAATGTTCTCCCCTAGTGTTGGTGTGATTGTTATCAGATGTGATAACACAGATAAGAACGACATCAAAACCGTTCTCGAGCCGTACACTCATTGTTACTGGGGGCTTAATTTGCACACCGTTTGTTTTCACCGGCACCTTTCCCTGATCACTTGTTCCAAATGAGTACAGAGGTGCAGGACTGCCTGATGGCTGATTATTAGGACTTAGCTCATTTACTGTCTCACTAATGAAATCAGAAGAGATCCCTGGTAAGGCAGAAAAAAAAAATCTCCTGGTGAACAGGAAGGTGACAGAGCAGCAGTGATTGCTCCCGCTGCCTCATCATGGATGCGCACTTATTCTGCTCACCCTGTGCAGAGCACCTCCCGCTATTTCAAGAGTGGTAATGACAAAAGTGGAGAAGAGGCAAGTAGCAACCTAAGAGAAAGATGCAGAATCCCTGGCATTTCCGTATAAGGGTTACCCATGTGCTTGTGGCACAAGCAGTTGGGAGCCAGTGCTGCTCAGGGCAGGTAACAGTGGCTGAATTGACCACGCACTCTTTCAACGTATATCTGATAATTTGTGGGGAGGAAGAAGAGGCAGTGGGAAAGGGGTGTTACTGGACTTTGAGAGGGATACAGATATGGAGAATTTGTATTCCTTTTTTCATTCTAAAGGGAAATGGAAGGAGAAGAAAAAGTAAGCTATTAATGGGCACTTTCAGTAGATAGCATGTATTGCTTCATGGCCAGAGAGAGTATTTTCAGCATTGTTCATTGGGTAGGAGAGAGCCCATTTAGCCTTGCGTGTAGGATGAGTTTTAGAATAGGAGTTATTTTTGTCTCTGGAAAAAGCTGTGGACAAGTGGAAATGAAAGCAAGAACTCAGATTTTACGTGGTCAAAGACACTGCCTCTTTATCCCCTGTTGAAGTATAGCATGTACACAGAGCAGGAGGAACAAGGCTTTAAAACTGGGCTTTTCTCAGAGGCTTTCATCTCTGTGTATGTGCACAGAGTGTGGGAGCCTCTCTCTGTGCTTGCCCTTTGTTACACCAAAGCCATCAGAAGAGTTTAAGGTAAGCCACAAGTACAAAATTACTATTTAGCCCTTTGAACACAACTGTGCCTGGCTGTGGAAGGGATGGGGAAGATGGGGAGCAAAAATCAAGGCTGCCAGGAGATCCACTCCATATCTTGTGTCATAGCCAGATTTGTATCATCCTCACTATCAGAAGGCTATGCATTAAAAATGACATAAAAACGTCTTTTAAAAAAACCCTTAAAAACAGATGCCCAGGTAAATTGAGTGCTATATACAAGTCTTTATGACTGCTCACAGAAAAGTGATTACACACAAAAAAAAATATGATGCCCAAATAAATCAACCTTTTGGCTGGTGCAGATGAAATCGTAGGATGCAGAGAGGGCTGGCAAAAAGCCCTGGGAGTTGAGCCTGTTTAAGACAGGCCTCATTAAGCAAAATTTCAAGGTAGGGGAGTGATAGTTAAATGCGCCTCTTTGCAAAGTTATTACGAGTGTTATTTCCCAAGGACATAGGCAATGTGAAATAAATGTTTAGAATAATGCTTTCAGATGGTAAAGATCATTTTGCATGTAATAATGTGTGAGACCCTTTCTTCAAATAATTTCAGATAATATAGGACTGTGTAGCCAAGATTCTGGTGAAAGGGTGTTTGTGAAGTTGAAGACCAGTAATTCCTTCTTGATGGTAGTAGTTCAGATTTTTCCTTCTTCATAGAAAAGAAGCAGTCTCAGTCATTTGCATTATTTCTGTATTCACAGATCACCTGTGTCTAGATTTTGACAGCGACTCTGCAGATAAGGGCAATCTGCAGAGTGACAAATACTATATCCATTAGCTAAAAATAAGTACTTTAAGTTTCATCATATCTGAGTTCTTCTGCCCTTGTAGAAAATAAAATGTCTCTTCAAAGTTTAATAAATGTAGCTATAAGTGATAGCTTTTGTTCTTGTATAACAAGTCTGAAGGGTATCAGTTGGACCACATTGATGGTTGGACTAGATGATCTTTAAGGTCTCTCCCAACCTTGACCATTCTGTGATTCTGTGATATAGTCTTCAATTTCCTTATCTGGAAAGGCTACAAAGCAGATTCATGACAGTTTGTTAAGGACTGTATTAGCTGTCCTTGATAGCTATATTCTCAACTATCCTTGACAAACTAATAGTTTTACTTTTGCTGAGTTGGAGCTACATATTGAATGAGAAGAATGAAAGGCGTTCCAAAAAAACTACCACTGTAGTTAATGACATAAGGGTCCAGAGGAAGTTAGTGTGTGATATAATTTGATACAATAGTAAGGGGAACAGCTCAGTTCGTATAATCTTACATTTTCTAGTTCTTAGGTATTTTGACTCTGCAAGCTCAATTCTTGGTCATTGGTTAGGCTTTCCAAATCCAGTAGCTCAACAGAGGGGAGATTGCTGCAGCTCTGTGCCCTTAGGTCCAGCTAATAGACAGACTAGGCTTATATTCCCAACAGTCACGCCTGCAAACACCTTAATAGAACCCACACATAAACATATGCACAGAGCTGGCTCCACAGGCCAGCACAGACACAAGCAGCACTAAAAGAAGCACAAAGTGCACCAACAGCCTCACCCTGCTCCCTTCTGGCTGTTCAGGGTGAAAATGTTCTAGTGGGAATATATATGTGTACATGTACACCATATGTCTCTCCTCAGTGAGCACCTGGATCAGACAGTCTGCCCAGTAGCTGCTTCCTGCACCCAGCTGTTTGCACATGGACATAGGAGTCCTGAGGCTGCAGCCCCACTCAGGCTGTGGATATGGACTCACGTTCAGACACCCAACACACACATGGAGGGACACACTAAGGCCCCCTAGGAACCATCCTCAGACTCAGTGTAGCCAGTAGCTGGCCTGTGTCCCTCCCTTTTCCTGCCTGTGTCTCCTCCTCCCTTCAGCATCCCATGACACATTTTTGTGCAATCCCAAGATACTCTTTTCCTGCATCCCATATTGTGTCCCATATCCCTAGCAGTGACACCCTACAGACTGGGAGGTGCTCCAGGCAACTGCTCCCCTGTGGTATTGGTTATAGTGCTTGGCCCATGGGGCTGAGGCTCCCCTGTGACAGCCTGGGGACAGTCTTAGGAGAGATCTCATTTCTCTGATGGCATTATCAGTGTTCCCCCACCTGCCCTTGTGTCCTGGGGCTCCTTCCTGTGTGAGGAGATGGGTCCTTTTTGGGATGGTGGTTCCTCTGGTGGCTCCAGAGGAATAGCCATAGCAGAGAATTATTTAGGTTCCCCCACCTGCTGCTGTCTCTGTCTCTCCCTGCATGTGTGCAGATACAGGTCACATAACTTAAGAGTCATCTCTGGCAATCTCACTGCTAAATACTGATTTCTCTAATATGCCAGAAAGGCAGCATTAGGCATACACAAAGGATGCACCTGTTGGAGAACTACTGTCCACAGAGACTGACTACTCTGCCCACTCACAGATGGTAATGTAGGGAAAAATATTTATGTGCCCATGAAATTGGCTTTTGCTGAAGGGAGGAGATTCAAATAGATAATTTAAATACAGTTATATACTTCTAGGAAATCCTCAGAATGCACTAATAAAATATTTGTTATGGGCCTCACAGGTTCCACAAGGCATTCAAAAATAAGTGGAAAACTCTGAGCCATCATAAATTGCCCTGTGACAAATATAACTTCTAAACTACAGTGTAATGCCACTTTGGTAGCACTAAAAGTAGAGCATTATGTGACACTAAGCAATTGCCACCCATTATGTGATTAATGAAATTAAATAATACAATGTGGCAGAATAAAGAGCTGACTTTGATTCTTGGAAGGGGAAGACACTAGCAAAATCTCTAGAGAGTGGGCAGTGTGATATCTGGCTTTTTGATTTATCCATGTGATTTTATTTTGAGAAATAAAATATTTTAAAAACCAAAAGGAGAGGGAAAATGAGGGATTATGATTTTGAGAATTTTCCAATCTGTGTTTTGGTTAATTTTAGAAATGATTAAAAGTTACAGAATTTAAAATCTGACAAGCTCTACTTATTTTCTAATGAGGAAATAGTCTCAATTTCCTCCTGTATGAAGTGTGAGCTTATGATTTTTTCCACAAACCCAACTGCAGGATTTTGTTTCCTGACATGTTTATCAAATTTAACATTTCATTGCCTCTACCTGCTGACATTTCCAAAACTTTTTTGTGGGCATCCTATATAGACCTGTTTTTAGGACTGCATTATTTATTCTGTCCTTCAAATTCATGTCCTTTTCCATTTTAAATCTTTCCTTGTTTATTATTTCCTTTGCATCCTTAACAAGAAGTGATTAAACAGACATTTGATCTATCATAGGGAAATCTGTCCAGTGTAACCCTGCTGACATAATTGCCATCATTCATGTTCCCATATGAATACTCTTAGTGTGAAATAATGGGGAGTTTTGAACAAATGGATAGTTTTACTTCTAATTATTCTTGCATACAAATGTTAAAAATTATGTCCCCTTCAAATATCCTCTTTTCCCCCTCACAAAAGCATAAGCCAGAGATGAGGCACACTGATACGAGCCAAAATAAAAATTCAGCACATCTCCTCCCAGCCTTTATCTCTCTGTTCTTCCACATGCAGAGGAAACCCACTTTACCACCATATCTGCAGTAATTTGTAGGGAGATAATTTTAGAGGCTCATATAAATCATGAAAGCAGTGTCCTCACAAACAATGCTTGCAAAGGCACTGGGAACACACCCAAGTGAGAGCAATTACCTACAGGCATGCCATGGACTTTGTTTTTTCAAACCTTTCCACAGTAAGTGATACTGCAAAGTGAATTAATCTCTCTTTTGTCTTCCCAGTAAGTATCAATTAGTGTAAAATAAGGTCCTCTGTCTTCCAGCTCATAATTGTTGCTTCTTGCTTGATTTCTCTGCTCTGACAATTGATACTCAAAATGCTCTTGAAGCCTTTGTGTGCATTCTTGCTGTGTGCAGCATGCCTTGCTTCTTTCAGAAGGGAAGGCTGCCTGTTTTTGTAAGACAGCACTACACTTTAAACCTTGCACATAACAGATGTAAGACACAAGAAGGGCTAGAGGCTAAGCAAAGACAAACAACATGAAAGGAAAAGAAACATTGGAAAACTGGAATTCCATAAAGAGTCTAATGTCAATCTGGCTTCTGATAGCACCAGGTGCAGTCCTAGAAAAATCCCTGCAAATAGAGACAGAGGGTGAACCTCATTTTGTGTTATTGAATAGTAGGAACAATCATCTTGAGATGTAACATGACTTCTCCAAGCTCAAGTCATCATTTTAGCCACAAAAGGCCAGTTTGACCAAAAGGTTTAGATATTTGGTCACAGAATCACTTCTTTCCAAAATGTAAAGTTCCATACTTTTATTTGGCTGCCATGTGTCACTAGATGCTAAATATTTTGTATTTACAGTGTTCACTGGAATAGGCATTGGTGTTAAGTTCACCTCAGGAAGCAAAGCTTCTTAATTGCTGAACTGGGAATTATCATTGTCCCTTTGCTCTGGCTAAATAAATGGTTAATTATCCATAACTAAATGGAGCAGCTTCCAAAAAAAGAGATCTTTCATCCTTTTTTTTTTCTCCCAGTCTCTCCCCTGAACTATCATCTGCTGTTTAAGCATTCTGCTAAAAATTGTGCTTAGGTCCTTTTCATCCCATGAGAGATGAGAGCTCAGGCGTTCCATTGTCTTTGCAGGGTGTCTTGTTCTTGGGGTGCATATTAGGGCATATGAGAGAGAAGGCATAGGAGCAGCAGCAGCAGTGATTGATGAAGTGACATGAAGATGGACACCCAGCAGTGGAAGTTGTGTCTGTGATTTCAAATTGAGGGAGGCATCTTCCTCAGGTACTGGGTAAGGTACTGGGTAAGGTACTGGGTAACTTATGCCCAAAGGATAAATTCTGATTTTCGTGCTCAAATTCACTTTAACACTTGCAAATGCCTGCTTTAAAGAAACCTTGGGGTTTGAACTGAGTTCAAACCCACACAGTGCTCTCTAGATGACTGTTGTGAGATAATGACACTGTCTAAATAGAGTGTTTTAAGCAGAGTGCTGGTGTAATCTCAGTTTAGATTTATGACAGAAAGCATGGCACTACTCTTTCTCAGGTTGTTTACTTGCATTTGTCCTTGTCATACGTTTGACAAATGTTTGAGTTGGCATCTTACAAGTATTGCATCTATATAAAACACAAAAGAAAGACACTTATACTTCTCCACTTATTTTTTCCTAAGTGTCCTAGTGTCCTGTTTTTAGCTGGGATAGAATTCATTTTCTTCTTAGTAGCTGGCACAGTCTTGTGTTTTGGATTTAGTACAAGGATACTGTTGATAGTACACTGACATTTTGTTTGTTGCTAAGTAGTGCTTACCTTAAATCAGAGACTTCTCAGTGTCTCATGCTCTGACAGTGAGGGGATGCACAAGAAGCAGGGAGGGAGCACAGTCCAAATGGTCTAAATGGACATTCCATAAAATAAAACATAATTTCCTGTATATGAACTGTGAGGAATTGGTTGGGAGGGGATAATTACTGCTTGGAGATGGGCTGAGCATTGATGAGTGAGTGGTGAGCACTTGTATTGTTCATCACTTCATTTTCCTGTGTTGTGTTCCTCTTTCTCTCTTTCTCCTTCTCCTTCTCCTTCTCCTTCTCCTTCTCCTTCTCCTTCTCCTTCTCCTTCTCCTTCTCCTTCTCCTTCTTCTTGCTATTTTTCAGTTTGTTTCAATTATTAAGCTTTTCTTGACCCAAAAACTTGTACTTTTTCCAGTTATCTCTCCATTCCAGCAGGGGCAGGGAGTAAGTGAGTGGCTCTGTGGTACTTAGTTGCCAGCTGGGGTTAAACCATGACACTCAGAAAGCAGAATTCTCTTGGTATAATGCTTTTTTCACATGTGGCTTGCCAGTTCATGAGCCAAGAAAAGGATTAACTATTGTAGCCTTGTTCTCACACTCTAATCCATTTTGAACAATGAACCTGGTAAGGGGAGACATTGAAGGAGGGCAAAGAGTTTTCGTGGTTAATTTTTCTTGGAAAAGTATATCTGCCCAGCTTATCTCTTTGCAGCAAGTACAAGAGACAACATTTGAGCAGATAATAATCTTGGTGTCACATGGCATAGGATTTCACTGGAACAGGGTGATGTGCTATTGTATTCTGAATGCAGTATTTGTATTGTGAATATGTGCAAGCATGCAGAGACTCTGCTCAGTGCGTTATTAAGGCTCTTCATCAAATGCACAAGAGAATCAGCAAGCTATACAAATTAGATGTCTGAGTCATAGTTTTCACATTTGCATAGGAGGGATAATAGTACTACTTATGACAGGATGAAAGGTCACAAGCATGACCCGTATTTATCTATGTATTTTAAAGTAACATAAAATCTAAAATTTGAAATAAACTTTTATTTCTGATTTTTCTGGTTTATGTTCTCTCTTCCTTCCTTTTCTATTTTCTTTTTAGTTGCAAGTAGTCTGCAGTTACTAAAAAGAGAGCATAGGAGATGATTCATTTCCAAATAACCACAATAGGAGAAAGAAATCAACTTGAAGATTTCACACTTATCTGTATAATAAGCACTTCCAGTTTCTCATCAATTAGTGATTGCAAAAACTAATTTGCAGTAGGATATGACATATAGGAAAATGACCTTTAATTTGTCACTAAAATTCTGAATGCTAAGAGCCGCTGGCAATAGAAAAGTGTCCTGTTGGGGTACAATGACATTTGAAGTGATGGAAAAAATCCTTGCACTCCTACCCCATTAGATTGTGGAAATTATTGTTTATTGAAATTTCTGATTTCAAAATTATTTCTAGTTCAGAATATTTTTTCTCTCTTTGATTTCTCCCTTCTATGAAACATCTGTAGTCTATTAGGTTAAGATCTCTTGTAACCTCTGATGTGTGACTTTGTTGTCTTTGCCTGCAAGAATAAACAGAGTGAAGAAGCATGTGCAATTTTGCCTGAGGTAAATGGGAGCACATATGGGGCATGCAGTGGAAAGTTGTGTGATGGATGACTGTAAACATGGATATTGTAGTAGCATAATTATCTTTTAATGTTTTATGTATTTGAAGTGCTTGAAATGATAGAGTAGTAGTATCCATGGTAGCCTTATTCTTTTCTGGTTTGGATACGCCATGCTTAGGATCACATTCAAAATTCTCATTTCTGGATGCATTATCTTTTTGTACCATGAATCATTTAACCATAAAGAAAACAATGGGACTAATTTTACTTTGATATTACTAGAGTGAGGTATAATTCTGATGAAATCAATGGAGCTTCACAGGGCAACAGGAACTTGAGGAAAGACTTGGTTATTGTTACCTAGGGGGACAGATTCTGTCTGCTCTCTTGATTTACTTAGAAAGCAAGTTCTAGGAGGTGGGAAAGACCTTCCTATTGCTTTAAGTAAATGTGTAGAGTGGTAGAGGGCCAGGGAAATGAGTCATGGCAAAGGAGGTCACATGAAAAATAAGAAAGTAATTTGTAACAGCCAACATGGCTTCTCTAAAGGCAAATCATGCCTGAAAAATTTGGTGGCCTTCTACTGTGGAGTTACAGCAGGCGTAGATAAGAGAGGCCTAACTGACATTATCCACCTGGACTTGTGCAAAGCATTTGATGCTGTCCCATGATATCCTTGTCTCTAAACTGGAGAGACATGGACTTGATAGATCAGCTATTTGGTGGGTAAGAAATTGGCTGGATGGTCACAGCCAGCGAGTTGCAGTCCACATCTCAGTGTCCAAGTGGAAAGCAGTGACACGTAGCACTCCTTAGGGGTTGGTATTGGAACCAGCACTTTTTAATGTCTTTGTCAGTAACATGGACAGTGGGATCAAATGCACTCGTGGCAAGTTTGCCAATGACATGGAACTACGTGGCACTTTCATCATGCTGGAGACAAGGGATGGCATCTGGAGGGATCTTGGCAGGTTTGAGAGGTGAGTCTGTGCCATCTTCATGAAGTTCAACAAGGTGAAGTGTAAAGTCCTGCACCTGGGTCGGGGCAATCCCAAGCAAAGTACAGACTGGGTGTAGAAAGGATCAAGACTGGGCACAAGGACTTGGGGAAGTTTGTGAACAAAAAGCTATATACAATTGCAGCCCAGAATGCCAACCACATCCTGCACTGCTTCTAAAGCAGCGTGGCCAGCAGGGCGAGGGAGGTGGTTCTCCCCCTCTACTCTGCTCTTGTGGGAGATTGCCCACCTGGAGTGCTGCATCCAGCTCTGGGGCACCCAGCACAAGAAAGGCCTTGACCTGTTGGAAAGAGTTCGGAGGAGAACCATGAAGATGATCAGAGGTCTGGAGTAGCTCTCCTATAAAGAAAGGTTGAGAGAATTGAGATTGTTCAACCTAGAGAAAAAAAGGCTCTGATGAGACCTCATAGCAATACCTTCCAGTATACCTAAAGCAATACCTAAAGGGGACCTATAGGAGAAATGGAAAGGGACTTTGCACAAGAGCATGTTGTGATACGACAAGGAACAATGGCCTTTAGCTGAAGGAGAGTTGGTTTAGGCTAGATAGTAGGAAGAAATTCTTTACCATAGGGTAAAGGCATTGGAACAGGTTGAACATTGTCCAGAGAAGTTGTGGATGCCTCATCACTGCAAGCATTTAAGGCCAGGCTGGAGGGAACTTTGAGTAAACTGGCCTAGTGAAAGGCGTCCCTGCCCATGGTGAGGGGGTTGGAACTAGATGATCTTTAAGGTGCCTTCCAATCCTAACCATTTGTGATTCTATGATTCTATGTTTCCAGAGTCTTGGCCTCACAGAATTGGCTTGCCTGGGGCCACACCACTTCATGCTGTACTTATATCATGACCCACAGTGTGGCTGTACAATAGCCACAGTTGATGGTATAGCTGCCATACAGGGATAGCAAATGATGCAGGAAGTGGAGAAGAGAAGCAATGGATGCTGCTTTTTGGCAGAATTTACTGGAGGTACTTCAAAAAGAGCTTGGGGCACTAGTATTACTAGTATTATTAAATAGTCAGCTGTGATAATAGGAAAGAATAGTAAATTCCTGACTTGTACTTTCATTAATGTTTCAGTGAATCTGAAGCAAAAGGAAGTTTTAGCCTTCTGGAATAAACTGCTACTGAATTCCCTTTGCTTTATTTCAAAGCAATATGCTGACATTTCTCACTTCCTGCTGAAGTGTTTATATACTGTCAGATAATTTCTTGATTCTCTCTTGGAAGCTAGTACAGTTTACTGAGGAGCTGAAGCCTTCATTACATCTTTTATGTGTCTCAGAAGGGTATTACGAAGTTCAATTAACATTTGAGAAGTGTTCTGCAATCCTCAGATGACATGTACAGTGGAAGCATACAAAATTATTATTATCCATTAAATGCATGATTTTTGCAGTGTATCTTTCATCAAGTTACTCCTGGGTAGAAGTGTTCTCTTCTTGGTTAGAAGACCACTTGAACTTGTGCAGCAGTACTGGCCAAATATAACATTAGGAGGTGTGAGATTTTGCAGCTCACTGAAATTGCTTACAATTGAAGGGCGAGTGACAAATCGTTGTTCAAGACTTCATTTATATAAAAATCTTAACAATTCTCAGTCCCACATCTTGTAAGGACCTATGAAGTCTTTGTGAAAGCAAGCAGAAAGTCTAGGAGGCAGGAACCACGATCCACAATGCTATTGTGTTTCACCTGCCAGACCATGATGACCTTTGCAGTCCTCTCACAACTCCTAAGGCTGAGTGTCGAGTATGCAGAGTAATTAGAACATGAATTCAGAGTTCAGATTGTCCTTGTAAGGTTGTGCCTGGATATGGCAGACTGTGGGAGTATGGGTTGCCAAAACCTTGACATTTCATTAGTCCTGGAATGAATCATTTGTGCAGCAGAAACGCTGAAGTCAGACTGCCCTCTTTGAATGAATACATGTTTTTCATATTCAGGTATTGTAAAACTGGTTTCAGAGCACCCCACAATTCATTGTGTGTGAATAGCACAATAGCTTTCCAATAGCACACTTGCTCAGTCAGGAAGCCCTTTGGATGAGGCTCCCTAAATGCAAGTGCCCAAGTGCCCAGGAGAGTATTGGACCATCAATGCTGAATGGGGTTAGGGCACAAGCACGAAACAAAATGTAAGAAAATGCATAGGGTGCTTCAGCTGTAATACAGAAGGTGCATTTGCAGATGAGAATCTGTCTCTAATAAATAACTCAGCAAGCTGGTGAGTTTATTTCCTTCCTTCCAGGTTCTTCTAGGAAAACTTTTCTTTGTTCATGAGTGCAGCAACTTCCAGTTACCACTTTTCTTATGGCACCTGCTATTATTCCAGCCCACACATATTGAAATTCCCTTTCTGCCAGGAACTGAAGAAACAGTTCCAGTTCTGTAGGATGTACTGTACAGCTACAGTGAGGAGAAGAAGTAGTGGCAGAGTGGGAAGTGCATTGAATCATGTGCAAGAGGCATTGCTCTCTCCTGAGGAAGCCTCTGTCTTTCTGTTTCCTGTGTCCATGCTGGACCTCAAAAATCTCTAACACAGGTGCCTCTGTTGAGTGTCCAAGTAAAATGAATCTAGTCTTCAATTTCATAAATTTCCAGGAAATAACTTGCCCATGAGAACATATAATGATCTATGCCCTGGGATAAATAGAAATTTTTGTTGACTAAAGCCATGGAGTTTATCCATCAGTTTATCTGTATCTATTTGTTTCCTTTTATGGTATTGTAACAATAAGGAACATCTTTTTTCTCAATTGGGTGTAAACTGATTTGTAGGTAGCTTTCAGACTACTGTGCATGCAGAACGGTAAGGAATCCTGAACTGGGGCTGGGCACATTCCCTGTCTGGTGCCTTGTCAGACAGCTCCTTGCTCGTGGATCTGTCAGCATGAGTTCAGATCCCAAACCATGCCCTTACTGCACTGAGTGTCCACAAAAGCACAAAAGCCCCTGTTTTGGCAGCGGGACTTCAGAGGTGCCAGGGCTGACTCCTCACTTGTTGTAAATGTTACTTGTTACTTGTAAATATTCCTGGCTCGTTTTTTGTGGTGTTCTGTAAGCAACACTAGCAAATAAACCAAGGTGTATCAATCACCATATCTGTTGTCAGGTATTAGTGAATGATGTGTCTTCTCACCGTAAATATTTTTCTATTTTTAACTATTGATTTGAACTTGTCTTTGGTAGTATAGAAAAATATGAGTAGAGTAGCTTTATGCAACAGCAGAGACTTTCATTTTTAAAGGAGTGAAGGGCTAATCTTGTCCCAATGTGCTTTTAAAAATACCCAATATCTTCTATTTAA
The DNA here is from genome assembly GCF_023055355.1 of Agelaius tricolor. Taxonomy (NCBI): domain Eukaryota; kingdom Metazoa; phylum Chordata; class Aves; order Passeriformes; family Icteridae; genus Agelaius; species Agelaius tricolor. The sequence continues at coordinate 55,690,089 of NW_027269261.1, forward strand.
AGTGTTTGCTCTTTCCATCTAATAAATATTTGCATGTCAGAGGCAATGAGAGATGATTACCAGATGTTTCCAGTCATCTTGGGAAACAGATTTGTGCCCTGAAGGCTGGAAGCTTTTCCCCTTTTTTTCAGAAGAGGCTCATTTGTAAACCCTGAATGGTGTTTAAGGATGTACAGATATGGGTATTATCAAAGTTCATGTTAAGTGATCTTTAATAAAAAGATGGATCTTTATTTCAGCCTTAAATCCCACCTCCTACAAAGACCACAAACTTTGTGACTTATTTCTAGCATTAAGAGTAGAAGAAAGGGGAAAGAAAGGAGGGGAAAAGAGAAAACAGCCTACCTGTGGAGAGACATATGTATACAGCATGTGTCTTCCTTTGTATGGTCCTCCAGATGGAAGAAAAGACCAACTCCCTTTTCTTCCTGAGAAATGTCTCTCTAGAAGGACACTGTAAATGTGGTCAGAAGTCTATATTCCAAATTGAAACCTTGGGGCACAAAAAAATAAGTGACCCAACCTGATATAACTAATTTATGTCTCAAACGACTCCACAAATGGATAGTACAGGCTTCCTTCTCTGCCTTCTCAGTCTGGCCATAACACTACTTTAATTTGGAATACCTTGTCCTTATGTTGAAGCAAGGTTTGGATGTAGTTTAGAAGTCCAGCAGCTAAGGAGCAATTCACTTTAAAATTGCTTAATACTGAAAATTTCAATGATTTACTTTTACACGTATCTTTTCCTGTCTCCTTCAAAAATTCCTTGTTCCAGCCTAAATTTCTCAAGCCCACACAGAATCTCTGAGACACACAGAGTAGAAATTCATTCTCTCAGAGAAGCTTACAGTTTAAAAAAATTACTTTAATTTCAGCTATATACATAACCTGACATTTTAAAATTTGCCAAGAAAGAATATCCAGAAAAAATAATTTCATGTGGAGCAAAGTTTTACTTTCAAATTGCTATTTTTTTTCATCTATGATTTATTTTTCTTAGTCTCATCTGCTCTAATGGAAATTTTAAAATTAAAAGTTGAATCAAAATTAGTTTTCAGCACAGTCATGGTGCTCTGTGAAATGTTTTAGTAATCCCAGAATCTCCAGTCCAGATACCAAGACCTTTTGTCTCTTACTATCCTTCCCTGCCATGAGATTCACTGTGCTCTTCTCCACATGGAACAATCTTCTAACTTAGCACCACAGTGCTGGGACTTGCTGTTGTTTCTCCCATTATATTCAAAGGGTTGGAATGACTTTAATCAGCAAAATGAAATAAATATTCAAGTTCTGACCTTCTCCAGTACAAGTCCCAGGGCATATCTTATCCACTGGCTTTTAGACAGTAGTACCTTCTCTGTGTCCCAAAGCAGCAGAATATTTAATTGTGCATTAACAGCTAAAAAAACCCAAAACAAGAAAAAAAAAAAAAAAGCTTTGCAAAATGTGGGCCAGTGAATTTGAATTAAGGGATCAGACTTGATATGGGCTTTCTCAGTGCCAAATCCAAACAGGGTGGAGTCCAGTTCCTTGAACAAGGATATCCATTGCCATTAAAGATATCCTTTAATTTGTTCATCTGGTCTCCTGTTGAGTCCTCAGAATCTTGTGTCATTGCTGCCACGTGGTGTCCTTAAACAGTAGAAGAATCCTGTCATTAGGGTTTATTTAAAGTGAATCACAGCAGCAGTTTCACTGAACTCGGGGTTAAGCAGATGCTGAAGTTAAGATACAACCTAGTGACATGTTTCTGCAGAAGTCAGACCACTGCAGGGCTGTGTTTACTTGGAAAAGCCAGAATACTATTTATGATTCACAGAACCACATACTGAGTAAGAAAATAAAGATGTCAGCCTAAATTCTGACTTTGTTAGTCATCAGTAGCAGGTGCTGTCTGTAACACAATAGTAGCAGGACCAGCATGTAGTAGATTTTCTTCTGGTTTCCATAAGTTTTCACTTAGGATCTTCCCAAGACAGAGGATATCCTTGCATTTGCTAAGACATTACTTAGCCCTTCCCTTCCCTTCCCTTCCCTTCCCTTCCCTTCCCTTCCCTTCCCTTCCCTTCCCCTCCCCTCTATGGAAGAGATTTTGTTATGAATACCATAATAATGAGCTATAATAATGCACGAGGAACTGTCAGTGAGCCTTCCCTGGCATCTATTTGTAACCTTGGGTTTTTTCATAGACAAGTATGGTATGTTAATGCTATTTTCTACTGTCTGAGAACCACCTACACCTATCTCTATCCTTACACATTCATCAGAAATCCACTGTCAGCTGTAAATAACAACAAAATTGAATTGAAGGCATTTTGCATTTAGCCCTGTCTTGCCTGAAAGACATTAACACCCATCTGTACTTAATGTAATATTTTCAAATGTCAGTGTCTCTTCCTCTACCCATGCATCATGACTGTAAGTAGGCAGTGCAGTTAAGGATAGAGTTCAATTATTTCCAAAGATATGGCACTATAATATAAGGTATGCAGATATTTTCTACAATGATTCATATTCCTTCTTGTATGATAGTCTGCTCTTTTTGGCCACTGTTTGCCATCCACTACATATGCACTCTTAACAGTGACTTGCTGATCTCTAATTTGTTTCCTGATTAATCTGAGTTTCCTGACTGCTGGCATGCAAACAAGCACGGCCATTATCTAGTTTGCCTCAGCATACACTACACATACATCTAAAACTATCTGTGTGAATAGTTTCTTCAAAGAAAATACATTCTCCTATTCATAATTTCTGCAGTAAGAGAAGGTGTTATGTCAGTTTGCTGAAGATGCAGCTACTCTTTGCTCACCATTGTCCTTTACCATGTCAAAGCTGAGTGAATTTGCTCAGCATGTCCTCATCTGCTGTTGCATTATGAGAACTCCTGGGAAAAAGCATGAAAAGCCAGAGAGACTTGAGGTTGTAAAAATATTTTTGTCAAAGAAAACAGTGTGCAAATACAGAAAAGCAAGCAATCTTTTTCTGTTTTCTTTTTTTTTTGAAGAAGAAGAAGACTTAACATTTCCTTTCATTTTCTTTTTTCTTTTTTCTTTTCTTTTTCTCTTTTTCTCTTTTTTCTTTTTCTTTTTCTTTTTTCTCTATCTCACAGGTTAAGGAAAACTGTGTTTGAACTGCTGGTCTTACCTGGTTTGGTTTCTCCTCAGGAAGAGAGTGCTGTTTACTGCATGAGCAAAAACCCAGTGATGGATTAATTTTTAGTGTTATTTGAATTGCTCCCTGGATTGGAGGAAAAAAAATCGAATCTGTGGGCATGTTTTGTGAATGTTAAGCAAACTGTGACCTTAGTTTATGAATTCCTGATTCGCAGTTCAGCCACAGAAGTATTCATGCATTCACCTCCTATTTAAATTACATGCTTTAGGTTAATTAAATCAGGATGAGATCTATAAACACCCAAGATACGCAGTAGCTTTATGTAGCTTTATTCTTTATGCATTTAAACCAACTCTTCTAGCAAGCCTGTGGCAGTTACTGTCAGATAATGTAGGAAATAATACATGATAACCACCGGGGACAGAAGAAGATGTAAGTAGCACTGCAGCATTTATGAGTAACTGCTTCAAGTGGTTTGTGTCAGCATAGTTCTGGTTAAGTTGAAAATCAGATGACTGGAAAACTGACATGAGAAAATGAGGTGAGCTAGGGATTTCCTCTGGAAAGAAAGATACTGGAATTGGCTTGACTGCAAAGGTTGCAGTCTACTTATATTTTATCTTATTTTGCTAAAATGGTATCCAATTGCCTATTGTACATTAAGATGATCTTATATTAGTGAAGAAGATAATAAAATAATAGTCCTTTGTGAAGGTAGTGCTCCTTTGGCACTGAATTCATATGCATGCTGAGTTTCCCAGAAACTTTCAAACTCTTTTCTGATCTTAGGAAAAGTTTTCACAGACTAATAGAATATCTGAAGGTGGGAGGGACCCACAAGAATCACCAAAGTCCAACTCCTGGCCCTGCACAGGACTACCCCAAGAATCACACCATGAGAAGGAAAATAAAAAGAAGACTCAACAGGCAGACTTTTGCTGCTGACAGTTCAGTCCTTCCAAAGATTTCAGGCAAAGTTTTTTTTGAGAACAGGATGGACCTGGTTCTGATACCTGGGGAAGGAATTGCCACATGGGACAAAATCTGAATTTCAATTCAACTGAACATGATGACACCTGCAATCTCCTCACTGGTACATGACAGAAGAGTGCTCATAGCATGCCCCCACCCCTTATGAAATTTTAAACAATGAGCTAACAATATATATAATACATCTGATAGTGTTTAAACAAACATAAGAAATGAATCAATGTTTTTCTTATGTGCAAGTAATTCCCCTGGAGATCAAAAAGCTCTCTGCAGACTAACTGTATGTGGGTATTGACCACTAATAGATTATTCAAGGGCTAGTTAGGCTTTCTGTGGATATAGTTTTTTGCCATATTTTGGCAAAATAATTCTAAAAGGAGAATGAAGCGCTAAATCCTAGGCAGGTGCAAGAAACCTGAAGTTTGTAACAAGCAGAATGTTTTAAATTCAACATTTACAGTTTGTTTAATATACCATAAATTGAAGAATAAAAGAAGTTCATCTTATGCTTGATTTCTGTAGAACACCTGCGGAGTTTTTTTGATGGTTGTGAAATATTGAAAATGGGAAAAGGAGATGTTCACTCCACTATAGCTAGCTGTTGTGCATGACTGAGAGACAATACAGTATGGAGGTATATGTGTTATAGAAATGCTATAGACAGCTATAGGCAGCTGCCTGACACTATGAAATAAAACAATTTGTATCCAATTGTCACCTGTGAGCTGCTAGCAGCTTTTCTCTCATCTGAGGCACTCTATCCAACACTGTGGCATTCCCATTTTACTGTAAAATAAAGGAATCCATATGGGATTTCACTGAAGGTGCTCCTCCACCTGCCTAGATTGAGGAGTTTGGTTTTGTGAGTAATTTCAGAGCATGATGGCCAGGTTGCAGGTGACACAGCAGGGACCATTGGTTTCTTTCCAAGTAGGTGCCCCCTCGCTAAGCAAGAGCTCCCTGGTTACAACACACATGTAAAGTTCTGCCTCTCCTGACATCACTTTCCATTTCCCTCTGAAAAAAGGATCAGTATTTTCCTTCTCCAAAGATCGTACCTTTGTTGTTGTCATTGTTATAGCTGTGGCATTGCTCAGAGTAGCTGTGAAAAAAAGTGTCAAAAAAGAGGTCTGGTCTTTAGCTACATGTTTTGGCTGTTCACTTGGGAGATAAAATAGCATGGGAGTCCTGTTTAAACAATCACTTATGTCAAGCAGTCTTTGACTAGAGCACACAAATGGTCTGTAAACTAGGGTGGGAACCTGAGTCTCCTCACTTTAATCTGAGTGCTCAAACTACTAAACTGCGAAGCCACGCTTGCTAATTCTATCTTGGCTGCCAATTCATCGTTAATATTCTTTTCCCAGAGGTTACACTCACTAAGCAATTTGTAAACAACAGCAAATCAGATAAAAAGGCAAAGGCTGCCTTCCAGAGTAATAACAGCAAACAATAAAAAGGACCCAGACTTGTGAATACTATCTAGATAAGATCACTTTCAAAGGGAGAATTTCCACCATACAATGAGTTCTTTTATTGAGGTGTTCTGAGAGGAACATAATTACCACCCAAGTAACTGCAGACAAGCTGATACCTGTGATACATCAAAGGGAATCAAAACTTCAGCCTCGCTGAAATGATATATTATTACATACAGCATTGTACTGTAGTCTATGAAAAAAAATTGCTAACCTTACTTTAGCTTAACTATATGTTAACTGTAGAAAATATGTTAATACCGTTGGGATGATGAAGTGCTTTCTCTTAACCTTTGGTCTAAATGCCTCACAAAGATCTATATTTAAGATACTGTGCCAACATAAAGCTAGCAATCATTGTTGGCCATTGAAAGCCAAAGGTAAATAGACTGATTAGGATCTATAAAGAGTGAGAGATGAATAAAAAGAAAAACAAAACAAGAAATAAAGAGTGAGAGATGGGAAATAAATTTGCATCACAGAATTTTAAGGCTGGAAGGAGCCTTGGGAACATACTTAATTTTTCCCCAGTCCTAAGACAGAACTAAATATGCAAAGTACACTTGTAGCAAATGTTTGTATGTTCCCTCAATACTGGGAGGAGGTTTCTGCTCCAAACAACCCATTTCTTAGAACATTTTCTGAGAGCAGTAAAGGGATTGAAATGCTAAATAGTGTCAGGATTGGAGCCTGACCAAACTTGACCAGGTCTGTGAAAGGGATCTGTGTATAACAGATGGTACTAGGAGGAGACTGGAACTGATCTCTGGTAAAAAGTCCGTGTCTGCTCTAAATTCTTAGAAGGAGCCAGGTATTCTGCCAGGAATAATATTTCATTTTATTCTGGTTCACGCAGGCCAAAGCTCTAGCTAACTGTAAATTTGTTTGCAGAGTAGGTTTAAGCAAGGTGCTTATCAGTGCAAATCAGTGGGGAACACACCTGGGCTCAGTCTTAGCTGCTCCTGCCCTTTGACAGGAATACAGAGAGGAAAATAGACAGAGAAAACAGACTAGAAGAGAGACAGGGAAGGGATGGAGCCATTTTCTAGGGCAGACAGGTTTCTTGTGGGGGGGATTGAATAAAAGCATGAGTGTGAATCCAGCTTCCTCAATCCCCAAAACTCTGTCCCACTCCCTCACCAGCGGCCAGTCTGACTTCCAGGAACCTGGCATGGGCAAAGGAGGTATCCAGCTTATGACCATTGGTTGCTGCCCTGTTGCTTTAGGGAAGAACTTGCATCACCTCTGCTGAGCCATTGCTTCCTGCTTGTAAGCAATCACCACCAGAGTTGGAAGAGTGTCCCCACCTAACTGACCCAGCTGTCCTGATGGCTTGGTGCCACCAGAAAGCCCCCATAACTTTTTCTTTTCTCCATGGGCCATACCAAGTCCTGATGGCATATGATTGCCTCTCAAGTACTGCCAAAATAACGTTAGATTGATTCTTCTAGAAATTATGCCCCCACTTTTCTCCCCTTCATTCCTGGAAATATGACTTTCAAAACGTGAGGAAAACCTGCATGGCTCTGTTAGGGCTGAAATCTGAGGCTTTTTAGCAGATGTCTAATCATTCTAGGTGCCAGTTCTTGTTCAACTTGAACTGCAATCCAGATTTCCTGATATGCCACATCTCCAAATTAGATACTGTCTTACATTTCTCAGGGGTGAAATAAAGATGTTTTCAGAATAAAACTGTCAGAGGATGTTAGCTTTATTAGCAGTAACAAAATGAAAAGCAAGCTGTCTTGAGTGTATGCAAGACGTAAAACTTGGTGAATGCAGATAAAAGGAGTTTTTATGCAATGACAGCCCTAGATCAAGAAACTGAAACAGATAAATGATAAACTGACAGAAAACATCAGGTTCCTTGGTATTAAGAAAACGTTAATTTTATCTTGCATAAACAAGCAGAACTGAAGAAAGTAAAATTTTAAAGAAAGACTGGTAAATGATGAAAATCATGTAATATAATGTATTTTGTGTAGATTTACTTGGTAGTACTCAATTTCTCTTTACAAAGTCATTCCTCAGTTTGCATCAAACTCTATCACCAACTAAGAGTACTTGGAACACACTCATGAATCACACTCTTTTGATTCATACATAGGCAAAAACTTATTTTAAGTAGAGCTCAAGTTGGAAACATAGCTGAACCCTTTTAGTTGTAATACATTTCAATATATTTACAGGCTATTGTAACTAACTCATCTGAAACCCGAAATAAAAAATTGAGAGAATGTATTATTAGATAAGTGAATCTAGAAATTATAAGGTATAAAAAAATGTGTTTGAATGAGCTAGGAATTGTAATATTCTCTCTTAGAACCTTTCCAAATGCTCACCTGGTTTAAAGGCTGAAGTCCTGTTCACTAAGTACTTCAGAGGTTGCCTTCAATTTTTCTTCATTCATTACTGATGAAATTACCTTCTTTGAAAGAAATTTTACTTTCCTCATAGTGACACTGTGCAAAACCTACAAGACTGCATTTGGGTAACTTTAAAGTTTGTTGATCTAAATTAATTTACACTGTACTAATTTTTAAACCTCATACTGTTTTATCTTCCAGTCCTTGATGGTCTTGCTATAAGAGAAGGCGGAGAAATGTTGGTAGGGCTCTGGGGAAGATGATGGGAGAAGATGGGGTTTGTAGCCCCAACTAATTTTGTGAACTCATTCTCCCAGTTTTCAAATAAGGGTTTTAGCTCTGTATTCAAAGCAGGAGGGATGAGAACTGTAAGTAATGATGGAAAGCAGAAGTGTGTTTATACTCTGTGGGGTGCCAGAGAAAAGGACTGCATCATGTTTGCTTTAAATGAGCTTGCTGGGGCGCAAGAGCGCTGCAGCCATGGGAGCAGTACAGGACAATTACTGTGATATTTCTTTCTTACCTCTGGCCTGGGAGAACAGCCTTGGGTCCTGCCAGTGATCTTCCCAGCAGCATTCCCACAGCAGCATCTGAAGTTGGCTGAGAATCCAGAGGGGCTTTCCTATTATTGTCTTGCAGTGGGAAGATAGCTGGTACTCCTTGAAAATAATTTACATGTCAGAAAGGAATGCTGAGGGACATGCTGGTGTTTTTCCTTTGAGTTTCCCATGGAGATGGTGTTTAGGAACTTAATGTGGGCTTTTCAAAGAGTTATCTTCTGTCAATGCTTTTTCTTACCTTCAGGACATCTCATTTTGTTGTAATGCCAAAGCCCACTGAATTCCACTGCAGGATTCCAATGTGGGTTTGGGACCATATTCCAGCATATAATTTATCTTCAGCTGCACTAGATATAGTCAAAGATGAGCATAAGTTATACCATGTCTCAAGCTGAGCCACTTTTCATTCAAATAAAGTGTTTTGAAAATGGATAAATGACAACATCAAAAAATATTCTGGATGCATTTGACATTCTCAATGAATTTAGCACAGCTAATGGCAATAATGACAGTGTTGTGCTTTTTATCTTGTGCCTTCATGAGTTGTTTGAGCTGATGACAGTCCCCCATTCCAGCTTTTGAGTAACATGATTAAGCCAAAGTGTATCTTATTACTTAACTCTTTGCAATAATTGGTTCATTGTGAGCCACAAAGTTTGTAGTGTTGGATCCCCAGCTGTGACAGCTCACCATCTTCAGGTAATGTTGGTTAACAAGGACAGCCTTATGACAACTGTTAAGGTAGTAGCTATGAGAAATCAGCTAATGTTGTTTCATGTGAACCAGTAAGATCACTATTGCTAGTTACAGGTCATAGGCCTTACACTAATTTTGGAATGTGAGGAACAATACTTTTAGGGTTAAAAATGCTTCAAACAGGTGTATGGGTCAGAGGCTGATCTATTTTTGATTCATTGGCCTCTCAGAAGGAAGCACTGAAAAATACTTAAATTTCAATGTGGCACTGGAAAATATGCTCAGTGAAAGGGCAGATATATCAAAGTAAGGGAAGGCAATGGTTGCTGAGAGATAAATTCATTGTTTCTGAAGACCATGACTACCCCTCTGAATATGTGACTCTGGTGAGATTCTAACTGTGTGAGGTTTTAGACTGTGGAAAGCAGGGGACCACCTAAATGATGAAGAGCAGTAATGGATCAATATTTAACAATGGTGTTCCATAAATATTCTTCATGTTGGCTGTAGAAAACCGTCTGCCTAAGGTGGCTGTCTAGAAAATTGAGTATTTTAAAGAAAATTGTTGTCCCATGATCAAGGAGAGCTGTCAAAACCACTTGGCAAAAAAACAACGCAAAAGAATTAATGCCAGAGATATTTATGTGTTATTGCTAAGGAGAAAAAAAAGTCATGCTGTGTATATTTGAGAGTCTAGCACAAGTTGCCATGCAATCTTTGTGAGGCAGAAGGGGTAGAATGTAAAGAGCTCATAAACTGGGCTATGAACTTGTATTTCCCTGTAATTAAGAACAGAATTAATGTGCTTCTCATTTTTGGTCAATGAGGTCCACTCTAAAACAAAGTTCTTTTAAATAATTTTATGAGTTTCTGGGTCTTATTTCTAGCATGGCCAATCATCTCCATTGCCCTCAAACTTCACCTCCTCAAGGGCTGTACTTGTTGGGATTTACTGTCACACATTTTTTTCCTAGAAAGCCATCTAATAAACAAGAAGAAATTACAGGTCAGGATTTCTTTTACTCCCTTATCTACAACTTTCTATGTGCTGAATCAGAATCTCTCCCAAGATTCCTCCCTGTTTGTGTATGGTTTTTCTGTAACCTACTACCTTCTTCTTCCTTCTGGCTTTGCCCTCTAGCTTCAGAAATACCTGAGTAGAGCCTGAGGTGTCTAGTCAGGCTCATGGTAAGGATTGAGCAGTGGGATGAGCTGCAAGTCTCCTGAAAGGAGCAGCTGGGTGAGCCAGTCAAGAGTTTCTTAGCGGTAGGAATGTGATGTCAGTGTTTAGATCCATCTCAAGGTGATGCTAGCAGCTCCCAGCATGTTTTGGATGTGGAGCAGCAAGGTGAGAAGGGACACTTCTGTTTCTCCCTTTGCCATTTAACTCCCTGTCTCCTTTGTTTTGCTTGTAAAAGAAATCACAAACGTAGCGACAGAAGTGATAGCTGTGGCCTTATCCCTGTTTTCTCCTCTGCCTAAGGAGGGAGACAGCAGATGCAGACAACAAATTTCATTCCAAGGTGTTTTTCCTCCTGCAAAAACTAGAGAGGAGGAGAGGAAAAGTAGCTGCACCGCTTGATTTTCTCACCCGACCAGTTTAATGTTTGCTTACTTGAACAGTTTGTGGACAAGAAGTCGTTTCCTGACCACCAGGCTGAGGCGCGGTGGCCCTGAGCGCTGCGGGGCGGAGGAGCCGCGGTGCCTCCGCAGCGAGGGCGGCGGGACGCGGGCACAGCCGGCCCGGGCAGGGCGCTCCGGCAGCCTCGCCCCTCGCGTCCCGGCCCCCAGGTGCCATTCCGGCCCCCAGGTGCCATTCCGGCCCTGCAGGTGCCATTCCGGCCCTGCAGTTGCCATTGCAGACCCAACAGGTGGCAATCGCCGCCCGGCTCGGCTCCCCCGCCTCCACCGAGCGCACGCACAGAGGGCTCTGCCTGCCGAAATGCTTCGCATCCAGCAAAGCCGGCGCTGAACTGGAGGCTTCCTCCGTACAAGCTGCCGCCTTTCAGGTTTCAGAAAATTTCCTGAACCTGATAGCGTTCCCTGCTCCATGCCAGAAACCTGAAGTAGAAATAAGCAGCTGTAAACTATGGCAAAAGCCATGATGCTGTCTCAGAGACATTTACCTGGAATCACACTGAAGTCCTCAGGCCTTTCTAGGTTTTAGCCTGATGTGGGATTTGCCCGTCTTGTTCTGTTTTAATTTCCATATTTGTTCCTGAGGTATGAAAAAATAAATAATCTCAGAAAATGAAAGAGAGTGTATGTGGAGAACAGTGCTGTTAGTGAAACTAAGAGTTCATGCATTGCCATGGAAACATTCACCTCCTAGCAACAGTTTATTGATAGCAAAATGACAAGGAAAGACAAGAGCTGATGCCTTTGACTCATGGGAAAACAAGCTATCCTGCATTTCTACTTCTCTACCTTATTTTATTTTCCAAGAGTGTATAGTGGTTTAATATAAAAATCCCTAATGGACATTTCTTTTCATAATTGTTTGTGTTTTTGTGTTGAAACTTTACTTGCTAAGAAAAGTTCATATAGTTGAATTACTTTAGTTGTCTATCTGAACAAAACAAATTTAAAAAAAATTAAATACAGTAAAGAAACACAAAGGCATTAATTTTTTTTTCCCCTTTAGAAATGTAGTGAGACATTTTTCGATTAACCGAAAACATGTAGAGAAGGTCAATTCAATGTTTTTTGTCCATCTCTGCATTTCCCAGAAGATTTGCTATGGCTGAAATCATTCAGATGTCATTTGCGGGATGCAGGGCGGAATCATTTGTGGTATGGTCTGCATTCCTCGTGAAGCCCAGGGAATGCACGTGCTGGGGGGGACTGGAAGTCTTTATGTGCCTTTGGGTTTGGGTGGGCAGAGCAGGACTCAGCTGCATTTGCTAACGAAGTGCATTTCCTTTATATTCCTGATACATCGTGGTACAAGAAGCTTCACCCCAGTGAAGACAGAGTACCACAGCAGTCACTGTTTGTGGAAGGAGATGTCTTTGAGAGCAAGGACCAGACTGCTCTTAGCACTATTATTATATTGCTATTAAGTACAATAGCATTGTGGAGTCCCAGCTGTAAAGCAGGATTTAAATGTGACTTGCTCCACACTGACAAGGGAGGTGTTTTAACCTAGGAACTTACAATTAGTTTGTTTGCTGATGTGATTGTTCATTGCTAAGTTATTCATTGTTAAAAAGAAAACCCAAAAATTCCTTTACTAACTGTGTGTGTGTGTGTGTGTGTGTGTGTGTGTGTGTGGTGGGAGTATGTTTGTAGGAAATGTTTCTGTCAAAGTGGGCATTCCAATAACCATTTTGGAAAATCAAGAAATGTATGGTGTTGTTTTGTACATACTGCATTACTAAAGTGTAAACATTTGTTTAAGAGCTTTGCTGAACTGGATCTATATAAAGGACTCCCTGAACATTACATTTATTTTGAGAATAACAGTGAATCATAATATTTACACAGCTAATGAAAACCATGTTTCACAAATGTGACCCTTTACCTGTACATGAATTAAAATGGAGCTAATGAAATATCTCAAGAGAAATTAGTGATGTTTACAAACCCTGCTTATTTACCTACTTTTCCTTTAAAAAAAAAAAATAGGCTTTTGTGCACTTTTTGTTCCTTCAGCAATATTTTCTCCTTGGAAAATCATCAAGGACTGCTTGGGTGATCAACAAGCCAGGCTGTTGTTTTGAAACTACCATTGCATTAGGTTTACAATAAATGAGGAAACTGGTGCCATGGAGCCATTGTGGGAGTCAGAAACGTGTGAAGGACAGAAGAATGCAATAATGCCAGCAATATAACTGGGGATTTTCATGCCTGCTACTTAGGTGCAGGATTTCTAAAGAGAGAGAGAGAGAGAGAGAGAGAGAGAAGCAACATCTAGAAAAGAATGATGATAATTAAAGCAGGGCAAAGATGGACCCTGTACTGTGGTCATAGTTTTCACCTTAATGCCAACAGCACTTGAGCTAACTTGAGCTAACTCCTGTTCTGACCTGGAGTTCTTTCAGTGCCAACTGTGTTGCAGCATTTCCAGAGCAGGACTGATGGGAATTACAAGGTGGAGGACTCTGATCTTCTCTTTACTTGCTTCCCAATAGTAAGCCATAAATCAGAAGTAATCCTGAGAGCAGGAAGTAGGCTTGCCAGGCTCTTCTCAATTGGCACTGGCTTTTGCATGGTCTCTCTGGGGCCCCTAGATATCATTTCAGCTCCAGGTTTGAGAAAGGTGGAAGACATAGAAGAGAAGTGGGGATTGCTCTAAAGGACTATAGTGGAGCCTTCTGCATTTCCTCAGTTCTTGCAAATCAAGGACTAAGCAACGTCTAAGCAAATCACCACTACTAATGGCGGACTAGGCTCTGCCATGATTTTTACTTACTCATTCTTGTATTGGAAATTCTTTTTCCCACTCCCTGTTCTTTGATGACTTCCTAGAGTTAGAGACAAGGAAAGCCATGCCAAAGGCCTGTCAAGGTTAAGGGCAGGTGTGCATATGTTTGTGTGAATCTGTGTAACAGCACATCATCAGGTAGCTTAGACGAAAACACATTTTCCCTCCACTGAACCCTTTGGAGTCTTTACAGATTTGAAAAGATATGAGTTTTGAAAAGGAGCAGCCAGGCAGGGAATAGCTGCAAATTTTGCTTCTCTCTCTCCAGAGAAGAATGAGGAAACAGTTCTGCATGTCGAGGTTTGTGATTTCTCCCTCTTTACTGAAGAATAATATGAAGAAGTTCAGTTCAAGAAATTTGAATTGAAATTCAATTTCCAAGAAACGTGATCAACAGTATTAAGTTTCTTGCAGGGGCTGGCGGAATATTAACTTTTTGGATAGAAGTAATTCTTGAACTCTAATAATTCACATTAGTTTAGGACCTGTGATACATAACTAATGCTTCTGCTCTCTTGATTGACTTCTTGGGACTGATTTGGGAAAATGTGCTTTTCCTTTCTTTCAGTTAAAGGTGTGTTACCTGTTAAGAGAAGATTGATTAGTCACCATTAGCACCTGGGGATGCCTTTGTTATTATCACTTCAAGCAAATATGTCTACAGCTAGAGTCATAATTATATGCATTACTGAGACATTTTTTTTGCTATTCTTTCATTATATTTTGACAGAAAAGAAATGTCAAGGGAGTAGCACTTGCTTTTTAGCTCTGAGGCATTTACATCTGTTGTACATATTTGTCTCCTCTTTGTCACACTATCCTTTCAAATCTTCCTTTTGCTGCCTTGTAGTTAGTGTCTTGCCACTGTTTTATGAATTCATGTCAAGGTTTTATACAAAAATATTATGAAGAACAGCTGCAGATTGCCTTCTCTGAAGCTGTAAACCATCTTTGTTCAGTTGGAAGGCATGAAACCCACTGGAGTTTTAATGATTTATAGCAACTGCAAAGCTGGTCAATCTCTCTAAGATTTCAGTGCTGGCATACATTTTTTTAGTCAGACATGAGTGGAGTCTCTATCCTCTGTGACAGAAGTAAAAGGCATTAGTAAATGCTACACATGACTTCAGGATTAGTACGAGTATTTAAAGTCTGTTTTTCTGGTGTTTACTCTGATATTTATCCAAGAACTGGGAGGAGAGGAGAAGATAAAAACTTGGAATGCCAAAAAGTAGTTCTGAATTTTTGTAATATAAGAGGCAATATTTCTGTTTATTTGGCTTACATTTGTGTGCAACAGCCGAGGACCGATCTCATCTGCAAGCATTTGCAAATGGCTGAGGTACAAAGCAAAATTTAGTCTGGGCATGTACCAATTTTTTAATTAAGGAAGAGTTTGTCCCATCATCAGCAATCATTTCCATATTCAAAGATGTGTTTCGAAGAGGAAAGCTTAGAAAAGCTTCCTGTTACAAAACATCCCAAGCTCATTAACAGAACCCAGTTGTAAGGGGATATAGGACAAACTGTCACTGGACTTATGACAGTAAACAACATCTAAGTAGCTGTCAGTGAATCCCAGTTGTAAGAATTAAGTCATGTGTGGCACTGTTTCATCTAAGCTGTTCTGAGAAGCTGATGAGAAGAACTCCATGTACCGTGCCATTTCCTTGAGGTGCTGCATTGCTTGTAATTGAGGATACTCTGAGGGAATGACATACCATCCCTAAGTGATGCTGATGCTTTGGATGTCACATTTCCCATAAAATTATGACTGAACCATAGCCCTGTTGGGATGTTAGGAGACAGTGTATTGCTTTGAAGAATTGTCATACAAGGCACAAACTTCAGGATCCAGCTTGTTTATTGTCCTTATAGGTGCTGCTGTCCCTTTTAGAAGAAAGCAGGCATTCTTCTGAGATTTCTGCATGCATAGCCATGCCTTTTCCCCCTAATATAGGCTTGCAATTCAGGCTGACCACTAAATTGCTGCTAGTTGTTCTTTTTTAACTTTAACTTTCTTTCTAGCAAATTTCTATACAATTTGGAACAGCACTTCAGAAATGCATTGTAGCTAACCTACCATCCCCAGTCCTACAGGGCTTGAGACCATGATACCTGCAATAAATGAAAAATTTTACAGAAACCCAACTGAATGAAAACATGCCATACATTCTATTAAAAATTTCTTTGCTCCTTCAAATTGAATTCTTTTACATTTTCTTAGGCTCTTTCTCCTTGAGCTGGAAAACTAGCTGTAATGACTGGCTATTTTAATAAGGCTCTTTTTCTCTTTGCATTATGGTTTCAAAAATGGCCATTTCCTTAGCTGTGCTAACTGCTGAATATTTAGTTCTAATCTAGGGCCCACCACTGAAATCAGCTCTACCAAGTTCATGTGGCTCAGCCAAGATTGCACATTTACTTCATGGTGCATTGGACTATTTCTCTGCAACATGCACTTTTGAAAATTGCATCTCATGAATGAAAATTCCAGGCAAGGTTCTTGGCAGTGGCAGAGAGAACCCTACTGAACTGAGAGGAAAGCATGAATAAAAAGGGGTATGGAAAGAAACTGAAGACAGTTTTCTTTCCTGATGTTTTTTTTCCTCTTACTGTTTGTTTTATAGAAGAAATCTAACTAACATATAATGACACATATTACAGGGTTTCTTAAGCTTCATTTTTCCTGCTTTCCCTCTTTTCCCTGGTATTATTTCCTCAGCCAAGCAAGGCTCAGTGTTGTCCAAAAGTTGTTTTCACCACCCTCACTGTTCCCTACCTTCTTTCAGGGGAGGTGCATTAGGTCTGTGGGCAACTTCAGAGGAGTTGTAAGAGGAAGAGGCAATAGGAAGGGGTAAATACATGGAGACAACTTACACCTAGCAAGAGGCTATAGAAAAAGAGTGTGGCATATGGAGGACTGGCTACACAGAAGTCCTGACATCAGAAGAGAGGACAGGATTAAAGAGGGTAGGGGAGACCTTTTGTATGGCAATATGGCAAATGGAAATGTGGGACAACAGAGTTGAAGATGAGCTGTTTGGGAGGAGGGTGAAGAGGGGAAGCCCTTGGATGAGACAGAAGCAGAGGACGGGGGTCAGATGGCACACAGGGAGCTGAAGGAATAAAATGAAGGAAAGCAGTGAGCCCTGCTTATGCAACACTTGCACAACTTTCAGAAGATGCAGTGAGTGTGATCTTCTAGGACTTGGACACAAATGACATTTGACTACTGAGGTTCCAGATGGCAGGAAGGAGGATAACTGATTATAATCAAGTTTCCAAGTAGTTATTTTGAACCCTGTGTTTTAAATCCAAAGTGTCCAAAGATGTGTACCTAAATGTCTCTTCCACAACCACATTATGCTGTTTAAAGCCAGTTTCTTTTCACCTTAGCAGGAAGAGAACATGCAAGGAATGAGAAAACACAGGAAGTCAATCAGTATAAAAGTCCGAGCAAATGCTCAGTGAGCAGACATTTTTATGCTTGGTGAGCAGACGTTCTGCTTGTGGTTCTTGAGTAAAGCTTTTTCATACTTGACAGGACTAGTGAGAAAAATGTGAAGAAAACTTCGATTTATTTTTTAATGTCTTTGGGATATCTGAGAAAGTGCAATGGGATGATTTATTGGTATTTCATGCCTGGCTACTTAGAATATCAATTATATATGTTTAAATTTAAGTAGATAAGAAAAAGGTGCAGCCTTTTCTATGATAGGTTATCGTAATACTTTTATTCTAAGTTGTCATTTAGGCTTTTGTAGAATTGAAGTCTGAGACTTCTCCTATGAGTCAACCCTCATTCTAGTAAATCATTTAAATAAATGAGGTGATTATCAGTTTTTAGTGTGAAGAAGAAATTCCAATGTTATAGAATGTGAGTCCACAGAATGAAAATAGAAAGGAAGACTTATGTGATGTTTACTTCAATGTGAATTTCTGAGTTATTTTGGGTCAGGGATCAGAATTTAATGTGTAATTGAAATATACTCTTGCATTTTACACAGACTTATAAAGCAAGAGATCACTGTCCTTGTTCTATGTACAATGCAAATGCAGTTGAAAATCTTGTTTTCCTCTTGGACATTGCTAAGTATGCATGTGAGGTCAGGGAAGAAAAACAGACGTTAATGAAACCACTTTCAGAGACTAAGCTTTGATCTAACCCACATATCCTCAAAACTGTAGTTTTCCCATACATGTATTTATGAATGTTTGGGGAAGGGAGAATGTGTTCCTGTTACAGCTTTTGTAGCTTGAGGGAATAATTTTTCAACTACAGTAATTTCATATTTTCCATATATTGTTCAACCTGCAACCCTGAAAAAGGCTTAATGCAACCAAATAAGTAAAAGCTGATTTTCCCCAAGATTTGAAAGGAAAAGTGATGTGCAACTTAGATTCCACATATTATCTTTATCCTTTAAGTATATGTACACTTTAAACTATGAAGGAAAAATGCAGGCTTCAATATATGGTATGAAGGTTGGGGAGTGCATTTTTTTTTAGTTCAGATATGTAAGCTCTAATTCAGTATTTTCCTCTGTTATAATAATGAGTCTTTTGATTTGTGGTTTAGGTTTGGTTCATTGTGGTAAGAGGCCAAAGTGTGAAATATGGATTCCCATCCTCAC
Source organism: Agelaius tricolor (assembly GCF_023055355.1). Lineage (NCBI taxonomy): Eukaryota > Metazoa > Chordata > Aves > Passeriformes > Icteridae > Agelaius > Agelaius tricolor. The sequence goes on from NW_027269261.1 coordinate 55,708,362, forward strand.
AGAGGTTTCATCCTCACAGCTTCTCCATATCTAGTCCATCATTCTGCAGCTATTAAAGAGTGAGATTAACTCAAGGCAGAAAATATTGCCATCCTGCAAAGGGAAACACAGGGATTTAATGCTTCTTAGATAAAGAAGAAACAAAGCAACACATTTTAAAGCATAATTCAGAAATTTATAGAAATGTTACAGAGTTTTACAGAAAGATCTGAATCAAATTTCACATTTTTTCACTTCTGGGGGCACCTTATGTTCCATATGAGAAAAGGTCTTTCTGTCTACAAAATCTTCATGTCAACCTCATCTGTCCCGAGTCCTGTGAATTTGGTACCGGAGATTTCTGTTTATTTGAATTTTTAGCTTGTACTTAACACAGTTGGCCAGAGATGGTGCTGAGTGCTCGGATATTGCAGAGTGAAATGCAGTGGCATCTTGAACAGAAGTGATTTGGGACATTAATCATAGCTATACTCAGCTGCCATGAGTTATGACTTTGAGTGAATTTAAAATTAGAGAAAAGCACCCTGCTTTTAATAGTTAGCAAAACAGCAGCAAATAAAATTATTTTAGAAAGTGAGAAAATGGTTGGGAAGATGTAACACAGGGAAGAAGATTTCTCTGTTTGTTGTATTTGCTGCTATTTTATTGTTCAGTTAAATAAAGGTAATCTGGAAGTGAATTCATCTAGCCTTATCAGATAGTAGAAATAGAAATAAGCTTGATTTGCTAGTAGCACCTGTAGACAGCTAATTTCTGGATGTCTTATCGTAATTGCTCTCTTATTTAATCTCTGTCTTTTATTCCAGGATGAAAGTCTGTGCAGTAGTGAGGCACTTATACCACATGATGAGTTGCACTGTAAGTGAAAGGCAAACACTGGAACCCTATCCTTTGTGATGGATTCTTATCCCAAACCAACCTTATTGTAGTCAGTGCCAGGGTTCACTGGGGTAAGGATATCTAAGAGTTTCTGAGAAGAGGCTGGAGAATTAGTCTGCTTTGTCATGGAAGAGCTGGTCTTTTCCAGCTCTTCCGTGATGTTTTTTCTCTAATAATAATTTTTCTGATTTATTGAAGTATAACCAGCATGTCAATACAAAGAACAAACAAAACCAGTTGAAATGTCCTGTTCACACTCTGGTTTTTTTTCCATTTTTAATTCTGTATTTTCTGCTGCTAGAAGCTGGGTCAAGCCCTTCTGGTGCTGGACCTAGGATGTTCATGTCATTCCCCAGCAACATAGGCATGCTGGATGCAGCTGGAGGGTGTTCCAACAGATCAGAAAGTTCTTGTCCCCACTGAGCTCTTCATGGGTGGCTCCAATTGGCTCCAGGATGTCTGTCCTGCAGGGACAGGCATAAAAACCTGGAGAAATGTTCTGTCCTGGTTCCTTGTCTGTACAGACAAGGGGTTATCCTGAGTGGGCCAGGGAGCCTTGGCCTGTGTGACATCCAGCTTCCATTCCATGGAAAGCAGTGCATGGAGAATGCTTTGTATCTAAGTTTAGTCCTTGCAAAGCCTTGGCTTGCTGCTCTGTCCTGTGGTGTAGATATTACTTAAGCACAACTTACAAGGCTGGTGCATCCCAATTTCTTTCCACAAATTCACATGTTTTTTTCATGTCTGTCCTGCCCTTACTAAAGCATCAATTCCTTTTGACCTTTTTTACCAGACTGCGGGACTAATACTTTTTTTTTAATAAAAAGATTTATTAGATTTAAATCTAAAAGTTTACAGTCATGCTTTCCTCTTCAGTTTACCTTCCTTTTCCTGTGGAGAGAAGGATCTTCCTATGGGCAGAGCTTTCCAGGTTTGTGGGGTTTTTTTTCTTTTCTTCAGTACAACATCAAATATTTTCCTTTCCCATCTCCTTCCATCCTTTGGCTTGGAATGCTGGTCTTGTGGAAGCACACTCCTGTATCAAGTGCTCAGGTACTTTGAATTTTGGACCACAAGGGCAGTTTTCCCTAACCAAAGGATCTGGACTGCTATTGAGTCATAGAGTCAAAGAAGACTGTCAGGAAATGTTGAGTATTGCTGCAGTTAGAAATAAAGGGAATTTTTTCTCACTCCAGGATATTTAATTTGAAAAATGTGGGCAGTTTTGTGCTATTTATTGAAGCCATTAAACAATGGGATGGGTATGTGGGAGTAGGATTTCTTAGCTGTGGTGGACCTATCAGCACAAACTGTATTGACCTCAGATGTCAACATCTGATACAGCAACAAACAGAAGCTTCTCTCCCATTCTAGCAAAGATTTTTGTGGGTGTTCCTACTGAACACTCTTTGGTTTGGTGCTGGGGATATTCCAAAACAGGTGTTTGTGCATGTTATTGGGAATAGAAGACAGAAGCATTGATTTAGATAATCTTAAGCGCTACAATATACTCTTTATGAACTCAGATGGTGCTGTCACTAATACATGATCTTGAGTTTAGTGAAGAGGCAAGCAAAAAGAAAAGACAGAAACTGGGGAAACCTCCTGCCCCAGATTTCATATATTTTCTTAACTGCTGGTGAAGAATTGACCAATATTCATAAACAGGTTAGTAAAAATAAGCAACACAAAAGCAGAAAATAGTTTTTAACCTTTTAGTTAATGAAGAGTGGTGTTTCTTTTACTTAAAGTGGGCTTTGTCAATGAAAGTCTTTGAGAATAATTTTCCTAATTAAGGCAGGGTTCATATAATGGAAATGAAACTGCTTCCTACACTTTCTATCAATGAATATTTTGACTGAGGGAAAGCCTATTCATGTTGCTTTTGAGAAAATGACTATTTTAAAGCTCTGTGGAGCAATAAAAAGGATTAAAAAGCTTTGAAGAGCCTTAAAATCTTCTTCCACCAACCCCTTGCCCGTGCACATTACTTGTTAAAAATAAGACCTATTCTAACACAAAGATCTGCATCAGGGGGATGTTAAATTGGGAAATATTGGATCTACTCACAGTGTCTAGAAGAGCTGAGATCAGTATGCATGTCAGTGCTGTGCCATTTACTTCACCTAGTAAAATGAATCATAATTGGACAGATGAGTGGAAAACATGATAATGAAGTGCCTGATTTGATCACACTCTTTCTGTTGTGTATTTTGTCCTGCACACCATGTACACACAAATAACAACTTAGGAGGGGGTAATTGTGGCCTAGAGGGTCGTGTTTTGTGGGCACAATGTGGAAAGCTCGTTGATGCTAATGAGTAATCCAAATAATTTCCTACTTTGCCAGATAAATTTAGACACCTTTTAAATCCAAGTTTGCATTCCTTGACAGGCATAGTACTTGGCAACAGATAAATAGTGCATGAATCACTCATGTTATTTTGACACGTGTGAGACAGATTAGGTTATGGAGGAAAAATTTTGATGAATTAATATATTTGGTGATCCATTGCATCCAAGTAATAGTTAGAAAGACCTTCTAGCTGCCTTAAAAGCCTATTCTGAGCACTTCTGAAGTACGTGACCTTCATAAATTCACTATTTTCTATGTCCAAGAGAAGCTGGAATATACCACAAAGTAATAGTGAACTGTGTCACCTGTCTCTCTGTTTCTTAAAAATTTTATTACTTTACAGAAATTTTGTAAGGAGCTGGCAGGCAAACCTTTGAGTTGTTTGTTGACAGCTATGTCACTTGTCAAATCTTCCCTGATGAGTGTTTTCTCCACTGCTTATTCTGTTGATTGTGTCTCTGACCTTTTGTCAGGGCAGAATATCATCTCTGACACTTGGGACTCTTTCCTGTGTAGCTGTCATCAGCCTTACTAACTTGCCTGCTTTTTAAAATCTGAAAATATATCCTTTTCCTTTGACTAAATTTGTGTAGGAAAGGACATGGATTAGATTCCTAGGTAGAAACTTGAGCTCAGCTGGCACCCCTGCCCTCCTTCATGCCCAAGGTGTATTTTGGTTGTGCATTGTCTTACACACCCACTTCTAATCCGTTTCAGTGCAAGGTAAATTGTTTGGAAGGCACCAGCAAGGACTCTTGCTTGACCAATGTCTTTCTTTTTCTCCATGTGATCTGAAGAGAGCTGACAGAACCCTGACATGCCCTTACTTGTAAGAGCCCATTACACAACTGCAGGAGTCATCTTGTTAACACAGATTTTTCCAAAAGACTGTGAAAGACACGTGGGAGGATAAAATTATATTGCCATGCTGACTACAGATGAAATATAGATGCACAAGTCTACACAGTTTTGTATTTCTGGGAAAAATGACCAGAACTCAGGTGCGTAGAACAAATTGTTTTGGGGTAGTTGTGTGGCTTTTCCTTTATTTGCTACAGGAAGCCAGTAGAGTTCCAACTCACTTTATCAGGGGGTGGTTAAGGCCTACATTCCATTAAGGAACAGCAAGTGTATGGGAAGATGTTGAAAGAAGCAGCTCAGGCTGCCAGTGCCTGGTGTTATCGGTGTGATGAGTGCCCCTGTCCGCGCTCGCAGCTGTGCTGACCCACTGTGACCGAGGGCAGAGCCAGCACACAGCTGCCCGTGCCAGAGCACAAGGGCAGGCAAGCTCCAGCAGCTGTGCTGCCATTTCACACCCTTGTTTACCACAGGACCATGTGTGTGTGTGTGCCTGAGAGCACCTCTAAGACATCTGAAATGGGTCATTCCCAGAGAAAGCAGAATCATTCAGTGTCATATGCACAGAAATTAAGTGAAGTTCTTATTTTTAATGGAAGCTGATTTGGACATTGAAATTAAATTTATATTCAATTTAAATTGATGCTTCTGTTTTAAATTTTGTTTGGTTAAACCTATTTAGGTAGCCATTGTAATAAAACTATTATTAAACTCCTTTGTTATGCAATGTCAGAACCTGAAGTCAAAGCAATATTGGCCTCCACAGCTGTGGATGGATATTCTGCCTCCAAAACAAAACAGTAATAATTCCTCATGTGGCTTGAAGAGTATTTGTGTCAGTAAGGTTTGTTTTTACAGCTTTTGCATAAGCAGACCTTTTGAACACTAGTGTTTGAAAAACAGTGTTTCAATCTGGAGGAGAAATAATAACATGTTGTACAAAGCAGTATGATGCTTTAAAAACTGTATTAGCCACACAGAAGCTGAAAGGAAAACTATGTTCTGCATTTATATATTTTTTAAAAAATAATTTCTAAGTGGAATTAAAATCCAATTAGCTGCAAAATAAAAATAACACAGAAAAAACCATACTATTGTCTTTTTTGCCCATGAGCCAGTTCCCAGAAAACTCTCTGCACTCTCTCTTATGTTATATTGTGAAGCAAAGAGATTAAAACAAGAAATGCAAGGAAAGGCTGTCATTACAGATGAATTAGATAAGTGTCTGTTCCTCTATTTTCCATTTGAGAGGGGGGTTTTATCACCTCTCCCTTCTCAGCACCCTCTTTTACCCTTAAAATATAAACCATGTTTTGTGCAAGATTGTACATAATTTAAAATTATCATGTTAAATACAGAACATTGTTCTTGTATTTATATTTAAATTTCTCTGCTTCTCATTCATTTCTCAAATAGAGCTTCTACCTTCAACAACTGTTTTCTTTTTCAACAGTAACAGCTGGTAGAAAAGGAGATGGTATTGCTTTTCACAGAATTTTCCACACTTCTAATATTTAAAATGTTTTGGAAATTATTTTTATCTTTCTTTGATGTTCTGTGTAATAGACCTAACACTTTCCTGTTTGAATATCCAAAACTAATATGAGCTCTTTCCTTTTCATCTTGGAGAAATACATTTGTTTATTAGCATATCCAACTTTTTGAGATTGGATTCTTGAGAAAGAAAGATTGGATTTCTGATGGACCCAATATGATTTTTAGAATAAAGAGGGCAAGATAAGCAAGGATACACACTGTCTGTGTTCTACGGAAAACTTTAAGCCTCCTATGTTGGCAGTGCAATTACACTCAGTTGACTTTCATTTCTCAAAACCCATTTCTTATATGGGTTCTGTTTGGGTTTGTGTTTTTTTTTTAGCTGTCTGGATCTCTTCTAGCATCACCTGAGCTTGACACCAGTGGCACCCCATGCAAGTCATGGTGCCAGCCCTGGAGGATATGATGTCTGACATATGAGCAATGTCTCATATAAAATCTCCTGCCAGGAACGTACTTGCCTTACGATCCTGCCAGCAAGTGCACCTGAATTTGCATGAACAAATACATCCCATGGACCTCACTGCTTGGAGCTTATTCACACATCACACTCACCTGTGTGAGTCAAGCTGGGTGAAGGTGCAGCTGGGGAAGGTGCAGGATATCTGGCTGCACTCTCTATGGAAGAACATACACCTGTATTTTCTTCCTTGTCTAGCTTTCATTTCCATTTTCAAAAATACAGCTAGTTACAGTTTAAGGGAATGAGTGAAATTGAAAGTTTGGATAGAAGGGATTGTTTTTATGTTGTATAGTAGGAGAGGAAGTAGCAGCATGCCAAACACCTCCCAGAACAAATGTATTTCTATTATCTGTACCAGGTAATTTGAGGTGAAAGAGAGCAAAGGGGAGATCTCAGGGCTCTGTTAAAGCTCTTGGATAAATGTTACAAAATCTCTTATGTCCTGAAAGTGGCGAAGAATATGAGATTCTTAAACCACCATGGATTTTTTACTGGATTTTTGGCTTGTCCATGTGCATGGCGTGGATTTTTTTGGCACAATGAAAGAAGAAATTCTAATGATTTGATTCAGTAGCCTGTCCTACAGTAAGTCTGTGCTTAGAGCTGGGAGAGGAGAAGTGGAATTACCAGGCATCTGATATAAAGAGCATCCTGATGCAGTTTGCACATATAAGCCCCATTTCCAGCAGTGTTTATGCAGCACGTAGCACAGGGATCGCTGTAGGCAGAAGGAAATTGCACATATGAGTTAATCACAGTTTACATTACTGAAAGGACTCTCATAATTCAGGAAATGTTTTTTCTTCAGGTCTTCAGCTTCACTTGGATAAGTAAGTCTTGTTACAGGAATTTAATTAACATGGAAATCGAAATATATCACTTGGGTTAGGAAATAATTATTAGGAACAACTCGACATCATCACTTATGCATGAGTGCCCCAAAAGGAGTAGAAGAGGGGCTCTGAATATCAAGTGGCTATAATCACTCCATCTATTCTGATATGAACTTTCTACAAGCACTCAGTTTCTGGAATTTTAAGTTGCCTTGTCTTAAAAATGAACATTATATGAGTTTAATAGTAAAATGCAGGAAAAATTCCTAGTGGTGATAGACTATCTTATTCCAGAAGAACACATTAGGACTCAGACTAACATTTTCTTTAAGATTTTCTGCAGTTCTTTCCCTCAAATGTCTCTCAGCAAATCAATAATTTTCTTTAAAGAAAATAGGTCTCAAACAGCATGTCTCTCCCTAGAGAGCCTATTAAATGAGTGAAAAAGTCCTTCCAAAGTGTGACAATCCTGGTTTTATTAAGCTTTCAATTTTTATGATTTCAAAGTTTTCCTCTTTGGATTTACATGATTCTGAGGTGGACAGCTTGATGCAAATTCTAAGATGAAATTTGTGGAATATGATAAGCATATATTGCACATCTGCTGATGAAAGCTTTCTGCAAACACCATTAAACACTCCAGCATGTGCTGCTCAGCAGAAGGGAGTGGTGAGTTTTCATCTCTGCTTCCCAGTTATTGGATAGAACAGCAAGGCTGTAAAAAATTTGGCAATAGCACTGCATGAATCTCTATTCATGCGAGGTGGATTTGCTTGTTACAGAGGATATTTGTGGTCTCACTATGGCTATTAAATTGAAGGCCATAACCACTTGCAGTTAAAGAAGCACTTGTATTTTTTGCTGGAAAGACCAGAATGATGTTTCCAGTGTCTGCCCCAAATTTCCAAGTGCAGACTTCTTGGTTGCATGGCTGAAGTTTTGTGCTCTCACTTGCCTGGTTTATCCATTGAATAACATCAGTAAGCTGTATGGGTATACAGGTTGTGCTTGCAGTCTTTCTCTGATTGATGGAAAGAGCTTGGGACTGCTTGGAGTTTGATTCATTGGCTAATTTGTTTATGGACTTCACTGAAAGCTGTGGTTACAGGACAGGTGTAGAATTTAGGATACAAATTATTTATTACTGCCAAGAGGCAGTATGTAAATGTTGGACCATCACAGCTGTTCTCTGTACATAAAGCTTGAGTAAACAACTTATTTAAAAAAAAAAAAAAATAGAACTATAGAACTAAAAGCATGCCTCTCAAGCTAGACTGCTTAATTCAATTAACACTTTGATGGATTTGAATGGCCAAAACATTTTCAGAAATTTTGTTAGGGGAATTATTCCCCAAATTAAGTGCATTCTCTGCAGACTACTTAAAAAAATATATAATTTTTTCTTAGTAGATCATTCCCAAATAACCTATTTTGATCCTTGATATTCACCATCTAAACTGTGCCACTTATTATTAGTTAGAGTCATAAAGTTTATTTTCATTACTTGCCTTGTTCAAAGACAAACCTAACATGTAGAGATCTTAGAGCTTGGTTTCCTTTAGTACTTTGTAAGCTTTCCTTCATAGTCATTAATTGGGAAATCACTGATTTTGCTAACAAATTTTTATCTGTAAAGTTACCAAAAAATCAATTTAAGCCAGGCAAACTCAACAATTCATTTATCCAGTTTACAGACATAGGCAAACATCATCCTCCCTACGCTACCAGTAATTATGCCTTTAGCTGCAATATCACTCTGCAGTGTAGCATACTGAAATCACTTTTAAAACTTTCCTTTCAGAAATTCTTGAACATGGAATCAGATGAAAGGCTTTTCAGAGTAAACAAGAAAGGAATGAAAAAAATATGACTAATCAGAAGGATTGAAATGGCCCTTTATTAAAAAACAGTACAGAACAGGTACTTTAATTGTCAATTGTAAATGGACATGCTGACTGTCCAATTATATGTATTATGTGTGTAGGGACAAAAGGGATGCAGAAAAAGTTAAGAGGAACTGTTGCTATAAACTTTCTAGATTAAATTATGAGAGATGCAATGTTGCATCCCAGCTTAATCTCAATTCAAGGCTCTCTTAAACACCTCAGAATTCCCCTATTTTAGTACCTCACCTTCATCTAGAGAGATCCCTTAAAAAAACCCAAAAGAACAGGTTATAATCTGATTTGAACGACTCAGACATAGAACATCTTGCCTCTGAAAATTACTTAGACCTTGGAAATACTAGCAACTTTATATAAGCTGTCAGTGCAGCTTGTACTAAAAATGTTAATATGATCCTTGGGTGTCTAAATAGTCAAGCAGTGAGGTGATTTTTATGCTGGGACTGGGATACTGGGTAAAACCCTTCTATTATGATTATAAAAGGACTAGGAAAATCCAGAGGGAAGGCAGAAGGAAAAAAACCAAAGAACTATGTATTTCTGGGATCCAGGGGAAATGCCTCTGACCGTGGAGAGTTCTGTCTGCTAAAGGCAGTGACCTGTGATTCCTTCTTTAGGGTGTGGAAATATTTTCATTAAAGAAGATATGAGCATCTAAAATGCTATTTACTATGGCCTACAAAGGCACACTGTGGCAATTCATGGCTGGAGTCAGCAACTTGAAAAACTCAGAACAAAACTTGAGCTGAATGAGAAATCCATTTTTGTCTCTGACAATGTTCAGCTGGTAAAGCAAATGAGTGAAGGGAGCACTAAAAACATGTTGGTGTACAATACATATTCTGAGGAAAGCTGATGGACAGCTGGACAACAACTTTAAGCACAATAATTAAAGTAAATAAAGGGAAAATGACTGTAAAGAAATTTAGGATGCGTGCTTCCTAGATCATACTTACTCTGAAATATAGATTCTCAAACCCTAAGCTGCTTATAAAAATATTGTCCTTTGCTACAAACTGATTCATTGTTTATTATAATTTGTTCAGTCTTGTTTCTTTATCAACGTAAATATTATTATGAGCAATACAGATCCCATAAAGTGTTTTTGCATTGTGAAGCATCAATCTGAACTTTACAAAACCCAAGAGAAAAAAGTGTTATCAGTAAAGAAGCAGATTCTTCTGTTTCCTTCATAGGGAAGTCAGTTTGTTAAAAACAGAACCTCTTTTAGCGATGATGAAAGAATGTTAAGTAGCTGAAAAACTGCTGCAGGTCAGAGTTTTAGCTAGAGCAGTATGGTAGTTAGCAATAAATCAGTTATTACTTTCCCCTCTGGTAGTTTTACACAAAGCAATAACTTGGACCAAATTAAAAGTCATTCAGGTGTCTATGAGTAGAAAAGATGCAGCCACTCTCATTCGTCATTTTTGCCCTGCAGACACCTCAAGTGTTTCCAGTAAGGACTGCATGAAGTGAAGTAAAAACACTGAAGTTCCTGGGGCTGCACAGGGAAAGTGCTTACATGCTCCCATGGGTATAGGTAGGAGAGGTCATCTCCCCACACTGCTGACCATCCTCTCCATTGCCACTGACTTCACTGACAGCAGGTTTTACTCCAAGAAATCTCCGAAATCTTATGCTGAAGACCAAGTGTAGATCGCCATAGGCTTAATTTTCTAAGTGTGATTAACTGTCTGTTAGGCAGGATGTGAGTTGTTACACCAAGTTGTTTCGATCTATTTCTGCCCTGGTGCCGAGAGGTTTGGCTGGTGGCAGTAATCCTAGAAGCTGGAGCAATTGATAAGATTATTCTACAGAGTTTCATGCACTCACCAGACTCCAAACAAAAGAACTGCCTTTGGTTCTGGTGGAGATTTTTGGTTTGTTTGTTTGTGGGGTTTGTTTTGTTTTGTTTTGTTTTTGGGTGTTTTGTTTTGTTTTGGTTAGTTGGTTGATTTTTTTTACTTTTTTTTTTCTATTTAAAAGGGGAAAAACCACCCCTAGAACAACCCAGAAGTACGGATTACTGTACAGATTAGACAGTGGTTAAGTGTCTTTTTCAAATCTTACAAAGCAGATTAGTAACTGCTCTTCTTTCAGCAAGATGTCAAGGAATAAAACTTTGCCAGTGCTTTTCTTAGTTTGCAGCAAAGAACCTGGGTTCATAATGTCAACAATTTTTCAGAATGGAAGGAAGCCACTTAATCACTGCCAATGTGTCTACTTATTATGCAGCATGTAGAAAGCAGCTGTGAATTTTCTCATCATTGCCTTTGAAACTACCTGTTATAAAGTAAGCTGCACAATTACTTCTTAAGGTGATGAAGTGCTCAAGAACTCTCATTATTCCTGGAAAATGTATCTTAAGAGTCTTCAGTCTTCCAGAAAGTTTTCTCCCATCTCACACAATTACTTTATTAGAAGATCAATTAGCATTTATCAACTGTGTCTTGTCATGATACTTTCAAGACTCTTCTATTTAATGTCTAATGGCCACCACTACGTCACCTTAATGAAAGTAAATGGGTCATGGTGGTAGTAGACACCAAATTTGGTACAGTGCAAGTACTGTTATATGGTATTAATATGTAAATAAGTACTGTATAGTGCCTTTCAAAAGCACTTCAAAATAAGTTGGATGAAAAGCTGATATACTTGAGAAGAAAGTACAGGAATATGAGGCAGGAGTTTGAAATGTGGTGCTCTCGACATACGCAGATGTCAGTGTCTCACAAATGCACTGTCAGGTTGTCTAGGTGATGTTCCAGAGAAAAAGAACAGGGAGGTAAGAGTGCTGTATCTCAAGTAAGTGTGATTATTTTGAGGAGATTACTCTCTGATTCTAAGAGGATGTTCAGAGAAAACTTATTGAAGAATTTCAATGTGAAAGGTCTCCAGAAAGTAATTCTGTACAAACTGCAAGGACAGAATGCCTCTAAGCATGATTTTGTAGGGCACTTTGTCCCCAAAATGAAAGTTAGCTGAACACAGGGTCATATTTTAAACTATATCCATAAGAATCTAATTAATTGAAGTTAGTGTTTTGACATCATGTGTTATAATATTCAGCAATTATTTTTACCCAGACCCACTGAAGAGCTGAAGTGAAAAACCAATTATATTTTAGTAACACACAACCACTCTTACCCAGCTACTTCCTTTAGTCAGTATCTGAGAGCTGAACTAATCCTTTGCTAGCTGTATGCTTTTGACATTTTCCAGTGTTTGACAGGAAAGCGTTGAAACTCTAAAGCTGGGAAGGGTCAAGGTGAACTGCAGCATGTGTTTATGTAGTTATAAATTCCAAGAAAGCCTTTCCAGAAGGAGAACAGAATTGAGTATGTGGTTTACTGGTTTTCCATAAGGTAGTAGATAACCCATGATAGCTATTACTGCCTAAGCAACCACCTGTTGGAAAATCATAGAATAGTTTGGAATGTACCTTAAACATCATCTAATTCCAACTCCCCTGTCCATGGACAGGGACACCTTTCACTAGGCCAAGTTACTCAAAGCCCCATCCAACCTGGCCTGAAACATTTCCAGGGATGGAGAATCCACAGCTTCTCTGGGCAACCTGTTCCAGTGCCTCACTCATCCGCATTATTGAAAAATTCCTTCCTTGGAGCTAATTCAAATCTACCCTCTTTCAGTGTAAAATCATTACCCCTTGTCTTGTCACCACATGCCCTGGTAAAAAGGCTCTGTCCATCTTTCTTCTAAACTCCTTTTATGAGTGGGTTACAATAAGGTGTCTGCAGAGCCTTCTCTTCCTCAGGCTGAACAACCAAAATTCTCTCAGCTTTTCTTCATTAGGGGAGGTATTTCACCCCCCTGATCATTTTTGTGGCACTTCTTTGGATCCACTCTAACAGGTTCATGACTTTCTTGTGCCAAGTGTCAGTCAATACTAATAATATGGGCAATTAAATTTATTACTGTTTTATAAAATTATACTTTTGTCATTATAATTGCAAACATTTTGAAAAAATGTTGATGTTAATTATAGCAAGAGGCAGGTAACTCTTGGAAGCCCAAATGTTTTCCATGTTCAGCCTCCCTCACTCTGCCTACAGATTTTAAGCAATAAATATTTGCGTACAAAATATTTCATAGATCTTTTTTTGCAGTGTTCTGTGGTCCTTAAGCTAGTGTTCTGAAAAACACAACACCAAAATATAGGCATGCAAAAGTTGTGCTGACACTCTAAGTAACAGCTGCTAATGGAATGATGCTTAAGACTCAGAAGAATTACTTTTCTAATATTCATCTTTAAGTATATCTATCCATATTCTGTATATTAATAAAAATGCCTTATATTAACATAAAAATTTTACTGAAATTGTTTTTGTAGTGTCATTTAGCTTACTGGAAGTGGTATTTTAGTGCTGAAGTTTGCCCATTGTGATAATTTTGTATGCTTTTTGGCTAAGATGTTTAAGAAGTTTTATTTAAAAAAGACTTGGCTTTTGCTTCAACAAAAGGGCTTTTTTGAGAAAGAAGGAGAATTTTTATTAATGCTATCTAATAATTTTCCCTAATTTAACTAATTGACAAGTCCTATGTCTTCTATGCTTACTTATAAATAAAACTATTTTTAAATAGATTTTTTTTTTTTTGCATTGTCTTTGAAGGACAGAAGGTTGGCAGTATTTGTGACAAATTAACAGGACTAGATATTTTTTTTCCAGTTAAAAGCAAATTCAACAAAATATCTTCTGGTTTTGCTTCCACCTTTCAGTGGAATCCCCATTTCCACTCTAAGTCTTAGTGCTGGATAATGATGCAAAGTATAATAATAAAATTGAAAAATCCTGGTGGTCATGAAAACTGTGAAGTCTCCCACCTGCTCATTTATCATGAGAACTGTTACTAACACAATTCCTCAACAGTTCAGAGTTCACTTTCAGACAACAAAACCCGGTGTGGAGGAGAGCTGAATTTAGGGTCTAAATCTGTAACACCTTTCTCTGAGACTCTGCTGTCGGGTTCAGTGGAAATGAAGAGGACTGACAAGAGTCATCAAGAGCTCTGCCAAATATAAATGTGGCATTACAATAGCCAAGGAAGCTCTTGAATGGTGTTTAAATATCACTCTAATTTTGGGGCAAGGCAGTGAAAAGCATTTGAATTCATCCCAAGTATAATGAGTCCACACCTGTGTAATTTTCTTCTGAGAGCAGGCTGAAATGTCTTAATAATTTCATTTTGCTCAAAATGGTCTGTATACAAAAGTTGTATGGACAAATGGCATTGCTGTCTGATCTGGAAATTGCATCCAGGTGGCAACCCTCCAACCCGTGGCCACTGTCTGAGCAGAGCAGCCAGCCTATTAAAAGGACTTGCAAATTTTCTCATGTTCTTCCCTCTTGCTCTTGGTGATTTCCCACTGTAGCAAAGAACTAAATAACAAAAGAATTGAGAGAAGAAAGGAGGCCCTGCAATGACCAAATACTTATCTAGACTGTGCCTTTCTTCACAAGTGCCTCTGCTCCTGCTGACACTAATGACATCCGGCCTCAGTTCCCTCTTTCCTGAAAGGAGGACAGTGTAAAGGACAAGTTGCTGGGAAGATTTCCCCCCTCAAGAGTGCTAGTGGCACTCTGATCTTGCCATTGAGCTAAGTGATACTTTAAATCATACCATCTGTGTTCTTTCCTCATTTCAGTTTTCTTAGGGCCCTTTGAGGATGCTTGCTGGGGCCATCTGTGTGGTGATGCTGTGAGGTGGGGCACACTGCCTGTGCCACACTCTGCTGTCTTGAGGCAGACACAAGTGCTCCACAAGCTCAGCAGGCTACACTGTAGACACCCAGAGGACTTTACTAGTCCACAAATTTTCACTGAACACCTCTTTCTGATTCCCAGCACTTGCCAGGACGCCTCCTCATCATGCTGTGTGCCCAAACAGAAACTGTTTGAGTGGGGCAGGCACTCAATTGTATGCAGCATGATGGTAGAACTCCAAGAATGAGGCAATTGGTTCTTTCCAGTGATGAGCCCTGAAGGCATCTCTTCTATAGGCTCTTGATAGGAGGCAACAGTTTGAACTGAGACTATAAGCTTCAGAGTTTTAGTACTGAGCAGTCTTTTCCTTGCCTTTTTGAAGAAGCAAAAAAAAAAAAAAAAGAAAAAGAAAAAAGAAAGACTTGCAAGAAAGTGGTCTTTCTTGACCTTTTCTTCAGGACATTTAGGGAGGTACTGTAGCAGCAATGAGGTACAAGAAGTAGCTGCCTAGAAGATCCAGCTGTCCTAGTGCATCGCTCCACTGCTCCAGTCTCGTAGAGCCATATATGCATTGCTTTGTATTTTCTGTCCTTCTTTCAACTTAGGAGTTACCTGGGACATGGATTCATTTTTTGAAAGGCAACCAAGAAGTCTGCAACACTTCAGGCGGGCAGTGTGCAACGTAACATAACAGAACACCCTCTTCCACCTTCTCACCATGACCAAAAAACCCCAGAATTTAAGATGGTTCTCACAACTGCTGGAGCATTGTCAGAGGAGTTCTGACCACATGAAAAAGGCCTTCTTGAGAAAGAATTTTTTCACTTTTCTGCCTCTTGGACCAGATTCTGGGTACAACTTGATACACTGACTTAAGCACTTCCAAATTTATTTTAGCAAGCAGTTTTGCCAGTGAGAATTGCTGTCTTCTGTGCAGATTTGATATGAGCAATAAAAGGCACAGCAACATCTGAAAACAAAGTAAGATTTGTAACTGCTGCCAAGAGCAGCAGTTCCCCAGGCTTCAATGCAACTCATATGTCCTTTTTGGTTGGCATTTTTTGCCAACAAAATGTATGCAATAGAAGCAATTTCATGACTATAGCATCTGCAGCATGACTGTGAATGGGAAATATTCACCTTTATATCCATTATGCTTTCTTTCTCATTAGCTAATCATGGCATAAAGCCATTCCTATAACAGGAGACTTTAGGAAGATGGAATTTCAGTTTTTCAAGTTTTGAAAATTTGAGAGATGTGATTGAGTGTTGAGAAAGCATTTTCTAACTCATTTAATTGGTCAGAAGGAAAGAAACAAAAAGAGGAAAAATAAAATTGATATATTTCTAGCTATCTCCTGTAGAAATGTCTTCTATCTTTCTGTTTTCATGCTCTCCTTTTCTAAAAAATGTTTTAAAATTTTGCAAACACGGTGACTTGAAATCCCTTGGCCAGGGAATACTCTGCAAGCTCTCTTCATGCCTCTGGTCAGTAAACTCTCTCATACAGGGAGGGAGCTCCAAACTCTCTGAGTCTGACTTGGGGCCTGAAGCTGGTGGACTTCGTGAACAAATCTTCACAAAGATTTATATGATTGAAAATATACCGATATTGTTTTTCCCTCTGTATTTCCACCCCATGGGAAGACACAGAATAGTTGAAATTTTAGCCTTCTGAGACCAGAAATTCTGTTTCAGTTCATTTGTCATGTGGCAATGCAGGGGAAGCTTTTGAAAGGATGGAAATAATTCTCCTGACACGGTAATAAAATCAGAATCTCTGTGTCTGAAATAATTTATTTTTAAGTTAACATGTTCATGCTTGCAGTAAAAAAGTGAAATAAAAAAATAAATAAAAGAATCTGTTTTGTTCTTTCTGATCTTTGATTTAAACTAGATATTTTGTTCCTCAATTGTATCTTTAATCTCTGTACTGGAAATGGAATGATTTCTGCAGCTATTTTGTGTGGCATTTTGTGTTGTGAAAATCCAATTTCTTTTATGAGATAATCATAAATACCACTGTAGTTGCACTTTAAAATGCCAAAGAATTAAATTATGGGGAAAGATGAAACATTTTACTGTATATACTGTATTCTGAAGTTTAGTGAATGTGTTTATGAGTTCAAAAGGACAATGGAGATGTTTCTAAAGCAGTGTTGTGGAAATCCTTCTCTAAACACCTTTTATTTTAGCCTACACGTCCCTTGGAAAGGTGCTGAAAGATGATATAAATCACAAGTTTTCTTCTTTAGTGAAGAATACTCTTGATCTCAGTTTTTGCTGGCCTCTCTATGCTCAGAAAAGAACATAACAAAAAACAGTGGGGTTTTTTCACCCTTTCAGTGAAGTGTTTACTTTAGTTTCTCTAACCATTTCTTTATGCAGGGTAACTCCATCAGGAATCCTGCAGAAACAGTGCAAATTCTGGTAACTCAGCTGGATTTAAAGAATAGGAATTTGGCATAGCTCCTGTACCCCACACTGAGTTTTTGGCCATTCACAGTAGTTCTGTGTTAATTTAAAGGAGTACATTGAATGACTCTTCTCAATGTGAAGGCAAATGGTGCAGAATGCCTTGTGTCCATGTCCTCTAAACTCTTACCTCCCAAACTGGTTGATCATATCAAAATGTCCTTTGGGTAGCTGGCCTCAGCCAGTGTTCATACCCAGGCAGGTGTCAGAGCCCTGTGGGTGAGTATTAGTCAGCTAAAGCTGAAATTTAGCTATAGCTAAAAGCATATAAGGGTCTAGAAATTTTACAGCATGGATAGTGGAGTTCCATTGCCCTGGAATATTCTCTAGCATGAACTCAGATGCTGCTTTTTGTGCAGGGCATGGGGATCTGCCCTACAGCATATGATAGACGGTAGTACCTTTGCCTTTGGGTGGAAACTCACACAAGTGCTTTTCAAATCTTCTTGAGAATAGCACTTGTATGACTGCAGATGGCAGGGCTAGCAGAGATGTTGTTTTATTTAATTAATTAACTTAAAAATAATTAAAATTAATTAATAATATAATAATTAAAAATAATTTATTTTATTTAATTTGAAGTAAAAGTGTGTATCCTGTTCTGCACAGCTGAAAATGAAGTACTGGCTCAAGGCTACATGTGGTGAAATCATCATCCTATATAGAGCCCACCTGGCCAGCACATGATGAATGTCCACATTGACCTGCTCTTACCTCCAGCCTCAAACAACAGCTACACTGGCCCCTGTGTGATAGGATACAAGCTGCTGCACAGATCCATTTGAGACTTTGATACAGAATGGTGATTTACCATTGGGAAGAAGGGAGAAGTGGTTAGGGTGTACTTTGATGAGTGTGCAGCCAGAGGCCTTCTGGATGCAGTCTGACCTGGGAGTGTGTATGCCATGCCTCGTTTGTGAACTAGCTGGAGATGTTAAGCTGCTTCTTTCTGCCTCTAGTTTAGGCTGCCACTTTTTCCTTTTTTGACATCTCTTCTTTTACTGTCTTACTCAACATTTTGTGGCAATTCTCTCATCATGGCTTCCTTTATTTAAGATTGATCATTTTTATTTTATGACCCTTTCACTGGCCCCAGATGAGTAACTTGGCTGGCATTTACTCTTTCTGTCATGCTAATGTTCATGGCATGGTTATTTTTGCTGAAGGCTCATTTAAGCAATCACAGACAAATCATGTGGAAGTCGAAGACCCAGGGAAGATTGGAGGAGCAATGATGGGCAAAAGAACCTTACTAGCCCACCCAGTGGAAATGGAAAACTCAGCTGATCCCTAAGACCATCCAAGGGGTAGGAGAAAGATTGATCCTGGAGTGAAACCCCCTGAGATCAGTTGGTGAGAAAGGACAAAACTGGGGAAAGAGAGGGAGTAAGGTGGACTGAGGAGGAACAAAAGTGGAAAAAAAGAAGGAAAAGGGTAAGAAGTGGTTAACTGAGTAAAGGTCAGGCAGCTTGTTAGACAGAGCCTTGAACTTGATGGGTGAAGTCTGTTCTCTTTTACTTAAATCTGATTTCTGACAGTCTTCTTTGTGGCCATGCTCTCTGCTCCAAATGTGTGTGTGCTAACACTGGCAAACCTTAGCCCACACAAGCTGGTGAACATGAGAAGTCTGTGCCCTGTAGCAGGAATGAGCCTTGAACAGCAGGGGCTCCTGGGTGTGGGTGCCAACAACTGGAGCATGTCAGGAACACTAGAGACTGCTCCTGGAGAGACTGAAGAGGCTAAAGGCAGCAGTGGCCCATGTACTGTGAGTGCCACATGGCACCAGGGTCCAGTCCTGATGAGCAGGAGAGAACAAACAGGACTGGGCCACCTGTGCTCTTCTTGTTCATCTGAGGGCTGTGTGAGACTGTGCTTTCTCTCTGTGCCTACCTGTGTGGCTGTTTGGGTGGGCAGTGTGAATGGACATGTGTCAGGGGATGATGGGTGCTCAGCCTCTCTTCTGCCTGCACTCAGGGAGAGGGAACAGCAGCAGCCCCACATCCATGGGGCTGAGACAGAAAAAGACAACCCCTGGTTCCCACTGCCCATCAGGTTCAGCTACCTCTAACATAGATGAAGTTTTCCTCTGGCCAAACCCATGAGCACTGTTAACTTTTATGGATTCCTCGCCACATTAAGTTAACTTCTGTCGCTCATCACTCCTAATCCACTTTTACCTACCACTCTCTGTGCAGGGGACTCAGTGATCTGTGACTTTCTTACTGCCCTGCTGAGGTGTCTAATCATGCCTTTCAAATAGTTACCTGCTTAATTTTCTGCCTGTTCTGTCTTACTGCTCCTTTTTTTTTTCTTTAAAGAAAACTGCTGCTGCTAGGCATACAAGTAAATGAATACCTTTATTAAGAAAAAGAAAGAAGAAGCAAGCCTCTGCTGAGGCACCTGGGATAAGTTCTGTGTCTACAACATTTTCATGGAATAGTAGAGCTATTATATTTTTATTTACTTGCTTATTATGATTTTTAATTTTTTTTTCAAATTCTCATACAAGTTCCTTAGTATCCTGGAGGTGCTGTTGTACTTTTGAACTGAATACTGCAATGTAAAGAGAGAATGCCTTAAGTTTTACTTGAAGACTATTATTTAACTTTTGAACTGCTGGGTTCCTTCCCAGCAACTCAAAAGCCAAATTCTGGCTCCTCATGAGTAGTAATGTGCACATATCACAAATGAATGTAATAGATTGCCTTTGATAGAACAGCAATGTCTGAAATGTAAAGTTAACATCTAACAATAATATCTATTGTCTTTAATAAAAGGTGGCCCCTGCATACACATTAGCCTTCACGAATAGATTCTTTTCACGGAAATAGCATGGCATTAAAATAAAATAGATGTGAGTTGTGACTAAGTGAAAAAAGGCAGTTTGGATGTGTTCAGGACAATCTTTCCTGTTCTGAGAACTTGCTTCATGCTTGACCATTTAACCCAGATTGCATATATTCACAGGGAAATGTGAGATTATTCAGTGAATACACTGAAAGATGTGAGGGTCAGATTAATGAAATAAGGTGTGTCAAGCTTCTGTGTAAAATTTCAGTCAGATATATTAAAAAAAATGTTTTCTGCCTGGAAGCTAAATTGTAGCATTTTGGTCCAGTTATTGGTTCCAGTGCTTAGAGAAAAGTTGTTCCACCAATTTGGATTGTAATGTCCTGAAGGGAATGAACAGAAGGACTTGAAACCCTGCTGGATCTGTGGGAGAATAAATAATTGCAAGACTCTGAGGCTGCACACCAGGAATGTAATTGAATGCACCAACTTATCTCAGAAAGGATGATGAGAGTCCTTAAGGAAATAATGCCTTTCAGATACACCTGTCAGAATTTCTAGAACAGTAAGATTGCCCCTGGCTGTGATTTGCTCTTTATGAATAAAGGTATATGTAGGCATTCTGCTGACTCTTTAAAGTGGTTTCAACATTTATGCCTTTATATTTTATAAAATTTTCCAGGAGTGAAGCTATCAAAGTCAGAATCAAAAGCAATTAGCTAAGATGCTTCAATTCAGCATGTTCATAAATCAACTCAGCATTTTTTGATGTTGATACTGTGGCCCACATTTTTTTTACCTCTTCTGCTTAGACTAATGGATACATTTTGTTTATTATTTGAGGGTGGTTATTAACTTATGTTTATGTTCCCTGAAAGACTTATTCCACATGCAGTCACATCAAATAATTTAATTGGAAAAATAAGCAGGACAAAAAAGAGATGGAAGAGAAAGGTTGAAAATGAGAAAGGCAGGCAAAAGAGGGATTTGAAGGAGCACAAAATATGAAGTGGAGAGGGGAAAACTAAAACTGGAGAAAAGAAAGAGGTGAAGAAAGTCAAGATCAATTTCCTTATTAAGAGAAAAAGAATAAAGTGGTCCAAGCAGAGCCAATGAAAAAGAATCAGAGAGACCAGGAAACCCCCTTTAGAAAAGTCTGAAAAGATATGCAAAGGGAGAGAAAACCTAAAAACCACATTTAAAACAACTTTCCTGAGACTGCTGTAAGATTTTGCAAAAATTCATCTGAAAGACTTCTAAAACCAAAAAGCCAGGTCTGATAACCTTGAAAATCCCTTAATATAAATTGATGCTTTTCCTGAAGGAGTTCTGGTTTAATAATTTTATGGAAAAAAAAATAATCTTGATTTAAAATGTTTATAGTAGAAGCTCCCATAAAAATCTCGGCAGTTTTTTTCAGAGGCTTATTACACTTATTTTTCCATGTCTTTCAGATTCCAATGATCTAACTTCAACTTCATCTGAAAGACCTAATAAAGGGCCCTCTGTCAAATTTCTGTCCTTATGAGGTACTTAAGCACAGTTGAAGTAATTTCTATGATAATAAAATGTTTCAAGGATTCTGAGTCTTGTTATAAGGCATGTTTTAGGATCTATGTCATGGTTCCCTTCTCATCTCCACTTTTATCCTGCCTGTTTTTTAATACCCTTCTTCAAATGGTTGCAGTAGTCTGGTAGCAGACAGAGATGACAGTCTCTTAGGGTTTTTGCTGAGCATCTCCCAGCTTACACACCTAAAGACAGCATTAAGCTTTTAGGAGAGGATTTAGGTGTAGACCAAATGCTGCTGAAGACAGTCACTGGGTCTCTAGGATTTAGGTTACAAGCCTGAGGCAAGTGTGTCTATTGACCAAACAAATTAAGAGAGGCAGTTCATGTTCATTTTCATGTGCACTTGAATACAATACTGCCTTCCCTATCCTTTACCTACATAATACTTTTGAGGTAGCAATGCTTGTCCTAGAAGGATAGCACTGGGACTTTATCCCTGAATTAAATGCCTTTTCACTTGACTGTGCCTTTTTGTTAGTGTCAGGGTGATGAGTAATCAACAGCACCATATGGCATTGGCACTATTCTTTTTGACAACAAACTTTGGACTTCAGAATTGATTAGTCATATTAGTTTGGCCATAACTTCCCTTTTTTCCCCTCATAAGCTGTTGAAAATCTTTAACATTAACTTTCCTTCAATGTATTTAGCTAGTCCAGTTTCAGCAATTCCATTTATTTTTGTCAGAATTGTCTGATATTGATATGAAAGACATAAAATTGAGTCACCTTAGCCTAGCTAGCTTCGAAAATGGATACCACAATTGTCACATACTCCAGTGCTCTGGATTCTCCAGAAGGCTTGGAAACCTACAGAAGGTCCCTGTTCCTGGCTCAGAAATCTCAGACTGCCACTTCAAAGTTCCTTTTATGGTGTCTCATGCCCTGTCTTAGTCATCATTACTTTTGTATCCTACTATGTTATTATTAAATTATTGTCTTTGTCTTCTACTATTTGTGTCAAAAATTTCTGCCTTTCATTTAAATGCTTTGCAGTTTAATGATTTCTATTTATGTAGCCATTAACATCAACTGAATCTCATTCACTCAAATAAAAATGTCTTTTGTTTTCTTCAGCTTAATTTGCCTGAGATTTTGTCTTTTCAGCTTTTTTTTGTGTGTGAGTTCACTACAGCTGCAAGACTTCAATCGTTCTAATTTTAATTCCCAGTTAAGTAGATTAGGCAAACTGTTACCTTTTAAATTCTCCATACTTCCAAGTCCTGTTGGCCACCACTATCTTCTTTCTTCATGACAAAATAAATTCTTCACTTAAATATGATTTTGCTGCAAAGATGTGTATTGTATTTGGTAGCAAGATTATTTTTATAACTCCCTTGTCATGTATTCCCTTTATAGAGTATCCAGAGCTGATGTTTCAGCCACATTTCATAGAAAATTAAGGATGTAAAATTGCTCGGGTTTGTGAGCTAAACAGCAAAACCCCCAATGCCCATGAAAATAACCTATGGACTAAACATCCTTTTGCAGAACAAAACCGTGGGGCTAATTTCAGGACAGAATAAGAAGGAATAAGGAACTTTTGCATAGAAACCTTGCTGATGGAAGTGCACAATCATGTCCTGGGAGGTGAACGAAGGTTCTTGGGCTTGCTTGACAATGGGCTTAGATGTGTGTGTTGTACCCTGGGTGAATATAGGAATTATTCTTATCTGCCCACCCTTAAAAGACTGTGGTGCCAGACTCAGTGAAATGTGTGTCTCAAAGCTGGCATGGTAGGGGAAAGGGGGGCAAGCTGCATGCTGCTCATTTCTGCCAGCTTGCTCCTCATCTGCAGGAGGGAGAAGTTGCTTTGTGTGTTGCTTTTGGCTACAAGGAAAGTTGAAGGCAAGTCACTTGGAGCACAAAGTGCTCATTTGCACTCAGCAGGATAGGGGTATGCTCTTTCTGGCATCAGCAAGGCAAACCCAAGGCAATTCTTAACTTCTGCTGTGAGATACACAGAATGAAATGCATGAGGAACTTTCAGATTTTCTTCTCTTTCCATCGGCATCAGAATCTGCTAATGCCCTTACCTATTGTTTAAAAAGAAAACTTACTGGGGCTTCTATTAGTTTTCTATTTATTTTATTTGTGGTTTTGACCAAAAAAATCCCACAAGACCAACCCACAAATGAAGAGGTAGATTATAAATGTAAGGCTCCTGCTATGTGATATTGCTTATCTACAGAGTAATATTCCCACTAGTGAATCTCACAGGCAATTACAGAATGTAACTGTAGGTACAGTTAAATACCCACTCTGCAGGAAACATGAGATAGGCTTCATCTCCTCCCTCAAATTCCAGAAAAACTCAGTGCCAGACTGAGATGGACTGACCAGTAGTCTGTGCAGCAATTTTCACCTACACAAATTGGAGTCTCAAGTCTCCCAAAACCAGAAGCAGCACTGGTGTTAACTATTTTTTCTTGGCAGGTTTGTCTAAAAAGTGAGATCAATAGAATACAGTAAGCAAGTTTCATCCTTGGATAGATATGCAGCAAATCACTTATAAGTGTACAGCACTCCAAGTACTCATGGACATTAAAATGCTGACAGAAAAGATAGGATGACACTGTAGGTCATCCAGCTTTGATAAATAAGCAGAACACCTTTAAATGATGATAGCTGTTGGCCAGGCCAAGGTAGGCAGTTAAAGCCTGACTGCCAGAAGTTCAGCAATCCATCACTTGATGAGAAGGCCTTGGTCACCAGATGAAGCTGATTAGGCAATCATTGACAAGGTTATAAAAGAGCCCCTCCTGTAGTAAACCCATCATCTGGGACAGCAAGAGGAGAGCAGCAGAGCTTGTGCAGAGGCTGCAATCAGCTTTTACTTGGTGAAGTGTCTTCAGGATGGCTGAACAGTCAGAGATGTGTTTATCCTCTGTTTCACCATTTAGTTTTTACTGTCTCTCTTAAGGAACGAATAGCTTTTCATAAATGCTATGCAAAACATTTGTGTTATGTGGTTTACCTCCTGTCTCTTAGGAGATAACCTATGAACTTATACTTCCTTGAGATTCAAGCTATGGATTCCCAAGTATCAGGACTCTTATGACCCCTGGACCTTTGGAGATCAGGCAGGAAGAGCACCCAACTGTACAAGCTCAGACACTTCCATGTGGCTATAAAGTCTGACTCCTCTCAATAAAATATATAAAAATTTCAGCTGCTCCTTGTCTATGGTCTAACTGCCACCATTGTCTTCTGTCTCATTAGCTAAGGAGATTAAAAAAAGATCACTGAGATTTAGACTTATTTGACTTCATTGTGAAAATGCATTTACTTCTTAATTGAAAAGAGTACTTGATTTTGGTTCCCTTTCTCACAGTCAGCTGGCTATTAATATAAGGCCTCTTTCAGCTGGAAACCAGGATGTGTTTCCCTGAAATGATGGTGGTTGCAGTAGTTTAAATTTCTTTGTGGAAACGGAATTGTTTTAGCCCAGATTTGACTTCCTATTAGCATCACTGAGAACAGTATTAAAGTTGAGTTTATATTGCTATGAGAATAGCCCTTGTGACTATCCCTGAATGAAACACTCTGCTGAAAGCATACCAGTAACTCGGCAGGCTTGGATGAACAAAGCCAAAAATACAGCAGCAGCTGTCCCATTGATCAGTGTGCACTTATTCAAAACTGTGCAGATGAGATATTTTGTACAGAAACAACTATTTCCTAATTCATTCAGAATTACATGGGGGAGTTGGGAAAACTTTGAAATGTGTGTTTAAAAATGATCCCCTTGTTCCCAGAGTGCAGCATTCCTGATAAGTAATTAATTGAAGATTAGGTTTTACATCTTGAAAATATGACAAGTTTGCAGGAGCCGACCATTATGCATATTCTGGGTTACTTCTATGTTTGTGCCATTTGCCTAAGCAGTCACTGTTTTGAATTCAGATCGTGTTATGTGTTCTGGAATCAGCATCTTTTCTAACCTTATTATGCAGTTACCTTCCTGACTGCCACACAAGGAAAAATAAGTTCTATTTTTGAGCAGAGGCTTGGAGCAAAATTTGTATGATCTCAGATTGAAATATAGTCCTGTTATTACCAGTATGCTGTGCATTAATTTTCCTTTGCTTTTCTTTGCACAGGGATTTTTGTCAGTCACTGGGCATTTTATTTCTTCTGCTTACTGATCATAACTGCTTCTTGCATATAACTTCTTTTTGAACATCTATTTTGAACATCTATTTCATCTACTATCTATCCAAAGTAACTGGTTTTTTAGCTATTAGTCCGTAGTGTTTATTATTTTGTCCATTGTTTCTGCTCTGTCTTTATTTCTCTTGAAGAACCATCTTGGCTCATGCTTGAAAGGGGAGGGCAGGATGGTCAGTTACAGTATTTTCTCTTTCATTTATTTGGTCAGAATTTCCTCTTAAGCTTCTCTGTGTGCCCTATAAATATCAGTTGTTACAAGAAAAGTACAGGCTGTGTGATGCTGAAGACATGAACATGTGTTCAGTGGCCTCCAATAAATGACCAGGAAAGTACTTTGCCACAGGTGCTAAAGGAACAGCCCATCTTCCATTAGTACTGCCTGCAGGCTCAGGCTTGTGCACTTCTCCAAGTTTCATCTTTTTTGAAGTCCCTGATAAAAACACAAAAGACAATCCATGATTTTAATAATTCTGCTGGGTTTTTTGTTTTTTTTTTTTTCAGGCAAGTATCCCTTAACCTAAAATGTTTTGTATGAGTCTGGAAATCTGTCTCTGCCAACAGAACCCACAGCTGGTTAGTAAAAATGAGGGGGAGATCTCATTGAAGTCAGCAGGGCTGTGTTGTTCAGCATCTCAGTTTCTATGAACAAATGACTGGAAACACCCCAGTGTTACATCCAAGCACTCCTCAGGCTTTACTTAATCTTTTTTGTTTCAAAAGATTAAGTCTGTTCCCAGCTCAACTAAATCAAAACCTTTAAGCTGCTCCTTTTAGAACCCTCAAGCACCTGAAGGATAAATAGCTTTTAGTTCTGGTAACTCAAGGGTGATGATCAGCTCCTTCAAAGACTGTGTGTGACAGTGCAGAAAATGTCTTTATTCTGTCAAGTCCAAAATTATCTGCTTGCCTGGAAGATATAAAACAGCCTCCAAATGTCTTCAGAAATAAAAAAACCCACCCAACAACATTTGGGTAAAATGGGATAAATAATGGATTCAGAGTACAGTAAGGTTAGAGTGTTTACTCAGTAGGGCTGTCCTAGTGTCTGAAGCCTTAAAGCTACAATTTATGTTCAATATTGGTGCAATTTATGCACTGCAATATTGTATGAAATAAAAATATGCGCAGCATTATAAGAGAAATTTTCCACTTTGCTGTTAGTAAGCAGGTAAGCCATAGACATAAAGAACCTGTTCATAATAGTTTCTGGGATCTATAAACATTTCTTAGCTTTTAACCTGAAAGACTGTGTTTTCTTGTAAAGGATTTTGAAGAATAAGGCATGTATATATCACAGCAGAAGATGGCCATAAAGAAAGGGGCAATTTGATTAAATGACAGAAAAGGTTTCTGTGCAATCAGAAGACCTGATCTCCTTATTTATATGAAATACTTGTTTTACTTTGTTGACTTAACCTTTTCAGTCTTTCCTGACTAATTGATGTTAGCAGGTACTTTTCTCATCAAAGGCATTATTCAGAATAACTTTATTTTCCCTCTGCAAAGCTCCTTCTGTCTTATCCTGAATTACCCCATTATTCTGTCATTGACTTAGAGATATTTCTTGCTTTGCAATGTTCATTTATCTCTAAAGTCAATTTCCTTCTGTTTGTTATGAATGGTGTGGGGTTTTTGGTGCTGTTCCTCCAGAATTTCTGCCTTCATTTTTTTCAACTTCTTCAGCTGATGATTTCAGTGACCAGTCCTAACCAACCAACCAATCAAAACCTCTTTTGCTCTCTATCTAGACATTTATTTTTCTATTTGTTTGAAATTTCTTGAATAAGTCTAAATGAATTCACTGGTTTCCCCAAAAAGCCTTTCTTTGATGTGTCCTTCGTTCCCAGTTTAACTAAGGCTTTCTACAGCAGTGCTGTGTAGAGCCTGTATGGCACAATAGATTATGTGGAGCACGGCAGTGAAACCAGGAAACATTAAATTTCTTAGGGTTTGCTTGAAACTGCTCCAGCCACACGTGGCCCAGTCAGGGCTAGAGAAGGGCAGCACTCACTTTACAGCACAGGCCCATGTGCTGAGTCCTTTTTCTGCCTCTGTGTAGCAAATGTGTGCTCTGGCATATTCTTCAGGCTTGTTGCAGGGGTACAGAACAGCTGTGTGTTCATAGACTGCTTGCTCTGAGAGTGTGTGCTTGCTCCCTTGCCATGTGGTGTCTTCACGTGTCTCCATCTGCATGGGCTGCAGAGTCTGTGCCAGACTCCAAAGGCAGCTATCCTTTCAGAAAAAAGAAACAGTGCCCGTTTCCTTCAGAGAGCTGTAAAAGTTGAAACATCACCAGAAGCCAAGGAAAAGTATCTTCCTCTGGAAAATTCAAACCCCATTTCTTTTGCATGCAGGACAGCAGGGTATCTGTTGGCACGGATGAGAACAGAATCTATTTTTCCTTTGTAAGTCTTCTGGGACCATGACTTTGTTTGGGACAGAGGGAACAAGGTAAAGAAAGACTGCATAACACACTCCTCTGGGAGAGGACATTTCCAGGTGTTAGTCTCTGTTCTGATTAAAATGTCCATTTATTCATTGTCTGAGAAGGGAAATTCCCTAACTTTTGAGGATTAAAAGTTTATGCTTTGCTTTTTACTGTTATGGCTAACTGCACAGGAGTATTCAATCCACTGTATTATCCACAGCACCCAGAGGGAGAAATTGCAATTACTTGAATCCTGTCAGTGAGTGCTTTTGACCCTGGGGTTGCCATAATGTAGCAGGCAGACTAGACAGGAGACCTGCAGAATTCAGCTTGTGCAGAGCTAATGCAGGAGAAAGTTTTGAGCAACAATATTTAGTCTGAGGCTTGCACGTGCTTTGTAGGCTACCCTTGCCCACAGTCCTCTGTATGCAGGCTGCAGATCTGTGGGACCATGGGCAGTTTTCTCCTATCCCACTTTCTGTGGAAATTAAGGTAAAAGAGGGAGAATTATTTTTCAGTGGGATTTGCCCAACTGTGGGATGCATCACATGGGGGAGTCAGGGATGCATCCAGGTGCCTGAAGCTGTCAGGTACCCAACAGTCGGAGCTGTAAATGAAGGAGATAATAGAGGAGAGGGCTATAGCTGTGACATGCTGTATTCAGTTAAAAAAAAACCTTAATTTTTTAATTAAAATGTAAATCTCAACGCACTTTTGTACTTAACTTCTCATTTTCTAATGACAGTTGCTTGGAGAGACACAACTTGTTCTGTCTGCTCTGCCCCACTGGTCCTGTCTATAATTCCTTACAGGAGTTCAAATCAGGATGCACCTGGGATGTTGCACTCCCTGTGCATTTCCCCTTTACAGACCATGCTGTGAGCAAGCACACATCTGGGCAGGCAGTGGACAAATATTTCCAGATTCAATATAACAACATTCCATAAGCCTGTTTTTCCTGTTAAAAGGAGTTGTGCATGTTTCCAAATTACTGAAAAGCCTTGTTTTTTCTGTGGGTGTGCAAAATAGACTCAGTGTTAGCTTTTCTTCCTACAAAATACCACTACATACCTAAGCTTCTCTACTCAGTGTTAAACTTGTGCTTGGTGACTTGCTGTCATCCTTCTCCAGCCCTGTGAGAAATGGAAACCTAAACAGCAGCTTAGTCCTTGTGCTTTCTTACCCTTAGCAGCCCAGAATCTTTGCTGTCATTCACACCACCTCTCTTTGCACTTGGTCAGGATAAACATACAAACAGCACCTTGAACACAGTTTTGGGGGAAGGAGAAATGGTAAACAAAAAAATCAAATTGAGCTGCTCTTACTATGTCACTGGTTTATGGGGGGAAAAAGGCAAAAGTAAGTGAGTAACAGGTCTGTCTCCAAGATTCACTCATACTGAGAAGTTTTTTTGAGCCTTAGAGAAAGAACAGTCTAACGTGTCTTGAGTTGCAGCTGTAATCACAACTATAAATAAGTGTTTGAAAATCAGTTCCAGGAAAATCTCACTTATTTAGAGAGAAAGAAAAATTTTGCACTTGTATCTTGCATGGGAGTAAAACAGAAATATGAACAAGTAAGCAATTTGTAACACTTCCTCATGTTGGTCTTAAAATGTCTAAGTACAGGGGGCTGCTGTGTCACCCAAAATAAAATCTGCTTCCATAAACAAGACAAATCAAAGAAATGCCAAACTGAAGATAAATAAAAAGAGCATTCTCACAAAGATTTCCAAGTTTCCGAGGGAGATGGATGCTTGTAATGTGTGATTCTGCACTAAGAACAATGAAAATATCAAGGGGCATAAAGCAAGCAAGCAGATGTTCTGCAGTACCAAAGAGATGAGATGAAGGGTATTTAGAATTTGGCTTCTGAGTCAAGTCAGAAAAGAGCTCCTGGCAATGGTGCATATCAATACTGAAGGGAGAGCTTCAGAGGGTATGTCAAAGATCACAGCTCTTTTCAGAGAGGAAGGTTGGTGTTTTGAGACGTAATGTGATTCACTGAGAAACACATCCCTTTAAAGTTTCCTTCTCTTAATAAGTAGTATTTATTAATAAATAGCATTGGGACAGTGAATTTCTGGTGCCTCAACTATTTATAAGGGAGGAAAAAAAAAGTGCATGGAATTGATTTCTGTAAATAAGACACTTTGGCAGGTGTGAGAACTGACACACATACAAGCTTATATATGGTGTGTTGTCTTGAAATGAAATGGCAAAGTAGGACATGCATGCAGTTGTAAACAGTATGAGGTTCCTATCTGATGAACAATGTAATGTGTATGGATTCATTTCCTCTAAATACTTTTCATAGCTGCTTCATCTGGATTGTTTATAAATTAATCAGATTTTATATAAAGGTCGTAGGCATCAGGTACTATCTGTCCTCTTCCAAAGAGATTTCAGTTAAGAGGTCTGGATCTAAAAAAAAAAAGGAAATTGAAAACCAGATGAATTTTTTTATCATAGCTGCCATCAAAAGATAACTGCTTTTCTCCTGTATTAACTGGTCATCTTAACCTGCTATTCAAGTTGGCAGCATACACAGGACCTATAGGTGCCCCCATCTCTTTTTCAGTAACAGACACTTATCTTCTGGGTAGCCAGCAATGAAAACAAAGCCAGACTCTTGGAGGTTTGTATTTGAAGAACAAGAGACAGTGGATACAACCTTGGATATAGGATTTTTTATCTCCCCTTTGCCCAAGAATAGGATACTCCATCCTCAGGTCTTTTCAAAATGCAACTGTAGAATATCTTGTGCAACCTGCTTTTATTAGGCCACATGCTTTTACCATACCTGCTATGAGCAGAAGACTGGATTGAATAAGTGAGGGAGGTTCCCTTACAATCTGCACAGTTCTGCAATTGCTAATAGTTAACTATGAGAAAGTTACAATAATTTACCTGAATAAAATTATATAACTCCTTTTTTAAAACGTTCTCTAGCATCTGAAAAATGTCCTGTTTATTATTGTACTAAAGCTTTCCTTTGTAAATAGCAAGTAATTAATTTTATTATAGTGCAACTTTCTATTGTAACAAAAGAGTCAGTGACAGTTCCCTGGAATGGAGAAAAGTAATTAAAACATTTGTTTTTCTGGTTAAAGAATCTGAAAGTTACTGTAATGACTAACAAATGACTGCTGTCTAGCACTGCACTGCTGTACTGAAAATAGTAAATAAAAAGAATATGAGGACAAGTGCCTGCAGGACATTTGAAGGTGCAGAAGCATAGTCTTAAAAGTTGGGGTTTTTTTCTTATGTGTGTTCAGTCAGTTTCTGAACTCATGTAAAACGTTAGCATTCACAGTTTCCTTGAGTGAGAATTTACAGCTTATTGCACAGAGAATCACCTCTCTGGATGTTTTGGGCACAGTATCTGAAATTTCACTAAATGGCATCTGGTTTTGGTACTATTTTCCTTTGGGTGACTATTTACTTTTCACATAACATGTAGTTTTGCAGGTGTCTCTTTTATCTAGCTTATCAGCCATCTTTGTTCCAGGATAAGTTGTTCTAGGCTATTCTTTATATAAATGTCCATATTGGGAGTGTGTGATGGTGAAAGATGGGAGAGATGGTGACCACAGCTGTGGGCTGGTATTAATGTCTACTCAACAACAAAAGACTGATTTGAGTAGGCTGAATTCCCAGAAGTCAGTGACTGCCAATAGATTTGTATTTATTTTTTGAAGCCTGGCAGGAGGTATTCTCCAGCCCATGAGTCTCCTAATCTTATTGCATTGTGAGTTCCTCTGTGTTTGTATAATCTACCTTCTCTGAGGAATCATTAAATACTTCATGTACTGGTTTCACAGTGGTGGTCTTTGCTCTACAACACCAAACAGTCTCACCTGTAACCAAAATAAATGTTTGTTTATAATGAATTAAGGAATCAGAGTAAAAATTAATACATAGATTGGAAAAAAAAATCAAAGGTAAACAAAATGAAGCTTCACTCTATACTTGCAAATAAGAATAATTTCTAGCATTTTTAGTGACTCTGTCAAAGTGTTTCCCCCATTCCCTCCTCTTTAATCTGTCTTTTCTCTTTTTTTTTTTTCTGCTCCCCCTTGTTAAAGCTTTCCCTGTCTTTTTCCCATGTTGTACCTTAAATTGCATATTCCACTACTTGTGCAATGGATAGGGTTTACATCTCAACTAAATCTTGAATCTCTTAATGCCACCCCAGTACTGTCTCGTTTCTTACAACAGAGACAGATTTTCTAAACATGGTTCTTTTGCAGCAGCCCTTCTTAGGGACTGGGACTCCAATTTAGATTTTTCTCTTTCTATCCCTGCATGATGGATGCAAGCAGCTAAAACGTACTAATGAGTGTTGTAGGCAAAGGGCATGCCAGATCTGTGATCCATTACAGCTTTTGATGAGCATTACTGCTTATACTGCAGTAAGCTGAAACATGAAGCACTATGACTTGTGAAATAAACAGGTTTGTGAAAGGTTTTTTTCTTGAAGAAAAATAAAATAACTCTGTAACAATAGAGCACGTAGCAGTTGTGTGCCTGTCATAATTGTGTGTGTGCCTAAATGAGGACAGTGACTTTCTCTTAGATCATGATTTTTATTTTTCAGGATTGGACACATAATTAAAAGGTACGTCCATTGGTAGATAATTATGAAATCTGGACTGGTTTGTTTGTTTTGTGGTTGTGTTGTTTTGTTGTTTTATTTGTTTTTTTTTTTTATTGGTTGGTTTTGGGTTGACTTTTTTTTCTTTTTTTTTTTCGTCATTAAGCAAAAAACCTGTAATGGTCTTTAGGAGCAGAGGAAATATAATTTCTTTTGTTGGCTCAAATTCAACAAGAGAGTGCCACAGGACAAGATGGATGAGGGCAGCAGTAAGGTGATATAGGTGTTTATTTCTAGGTCACTAACTTGAGTCTGATCCAAGTCAATACCACCTGAAATTTCTTGCAAATTGGTAGCTGTTTAGTTAAACATGAAATGGATTGGCATTGCCTCTACTACACTGTAATTTCTTTATCTTGTTTAGTTTTTGAAGCTAGAATTGCACACATTGCAAAAACAAAAGCAACTGCTGGTGTAAGTTTTCTGAGTTGAATGGATGGCAATGTTTTATCACAGAAGTAATCCTCCTCAGCAAGTGCTATCTGCAAGACTGAGCCTGCAGCCAGGCCATCCCTGCACAGATGGGGATTTTTTAATTGCTTGGGTAAACAACTCCTAACCACAGGGTGAGAGACACCATTTGACATGAGGGTTTTTTTGGAAAATGGATAGATAAGATCCTTAGCAGCTGCAAGTGTATTCTCCATGTTGATGCTGTCTGGACCACCATTCCATCGGAACCCTCTAGAGACACAAAACCCTGACACAAAGCTCTGTCCCTGTTTTCATATCACAAACCCTAGCTTTTCTCAGGATCTTCTTTCCAAAGTGTTTTCAAGACTTCAAGGTATCCAAGTGTTCTTTCTCTGGGCAGGTTTTCCTTGAAACCCTATTTGCATTCATCAAAGCGTTACCAAGTTGGTTGTGTTTGGAATGAAATTTCCCTTCACTGGAAAGTTTCTGGCCAGCTGTTCTCCCAACAACCTCTGTTTCTAAAGAAGCCTGCATGAAACTCTAACCTCTCTGAAACCAAAGAACTCAAATGATGGATGATACAAAATGGTGGAACTAATATGGTGCATGCTGATCTTCTTGGCTCATGCACTAGTCCTTGACATATCACATCCTCTAGCCATCATCTGATAACTGCCTATTTTTGCTGGCTGTTTCAATTGTGAGCTCTTTCAGGCATAGATGTCTTGCTGCATTTTTCACACTCAGCACTTTTTAAAACTTTAATAATTGCCCTTGTTACTTCCATGGAATTCTTGTGACTAAAAGGAAAGAAGATTTTGCTCTGATTTTGTGCTCCAACTCTGGCAGCACTCCGTGCCTTTCATCCAACCACATCCTATTTACTCAGCCTTAGGTGGATTAGATTACAAGAGAGGTAAGAGAATAGCTATAAAAATTATTAATATATAATGTTGTCCTGATCTGACATTGAAGACCATTTTCTTTAAGGTCTTATTCAGGTACAATTTAGATTTGTTGAGGTCCCTGAATTACTGTTTACTTTCCAGAGTAGTTGAAATTTGCTCACATCTATGTGATGGAGTTCTTTCTGTGTACCAAAATTAAAAAAATAAATTAAAAATCACAGGAGATTATCAGCTTAGAAATTTTCAGCTCTGGTAGTGGACAAAATGGTGCTGGTCTCCTCTAAAGATCCAGAAGTGACATCTTTACCTCACTGAGATCTTTTACAGCAGCCCAACCATGATGATTTTATTAGGTTTGCATGTAATTTACCAGGTGTTTGTCCTTTCACAGGGCAGGCTGTGCAAGCAAATTCTAGCTTTGTGCTCATTCCTCAGTTCACAGGTAATGTGTAGTACTGAATTGCCTATGATTTCTCAGAGGGAATCTAGGATGAATTAAATGTTTTTGGTGGAAGTGTTACAGGGATAAAGGGCTATTAAAGGTGATTTTATGCATACACTGAGAAAAAGAACTTTTGTTCTCCATTTTATTTTAATTTCTTCAGGACCAGAAAAGCTCAAAATTATTTTACTTAGTACAGACACAGCAGAAATCTTAATTATGAAAGAAGACTGTAATAAATTAGAAACTTCTGCATTAAAAAAGTGGTTTGTAATTTGAAAAAAATGTGTAGGAATCTCCAAAACTCCAAAGGGTAGCCCTGTGTGCATTAGGGTCACAGATGCAAGGGGAGCTGCCTGTGATGGCAGCTTGTGATAGGCTTGTGCCATACAGTTTATATTCCCCAAGATAGTTTCAGATTTCTGGATAGCATAGTTGAACTTTTAAGAAAGTGATGGCCAATTCTAGATGCCTGAGGTCTGACAGAGAGTATTTCAATGCTACTGCAGTACAGCCTACAGAGCAATTTGCAATACCCCACAAGTTCCTTCATTAGCAGAGGTGAGATGCCAGGCTGCCTGGTCAACTTTGTACAAATGAAAGGAGAAAGGAGGGTGAGAGAGCCCTAGTTGGGGTGAAGACCTTGTGGCATTATTCAAGGTCTTGGTGTCTATTTCAGGCCAAAAGCTGCTTAGAAAGGTGGCCAGTGACCTGCTATAGCACCACTCAGCCTCAAATATGGTCTGCTCCAAACCCTGTAGGCTGAGCTTTATATAAAGATGTTGAATCTGATTAAATATCTGATTTTCACCTGTCATGTCTAATCTGGAGTGACTTACATAATTTTGTTAAAAAGTAGAACAATAAGAATCACGCTGATGGGGAAAAACAGTGAAAAGTCAGAAGAGAGCAAACTGAGTGTTCACTTTTTTTTTTCTTAAAAGTATGAACTGCAAATTTTTCTAAATTTGAATGTATGTCTTAAGCCAATACCAGAATATTGTCTTGCAGAATACTTGACTAATTCATATAACATAGGACATAAACATAGGACAGAAATCTAATAACTTGTTCTCTTCCACCCTCTGTAGGTAATGCAGTATAATTTTTTGAATTTAGTTTAAACGTCACCCTGCATCTATGTTCAAACACTTATTGGAAACATCAAACTTTGACCTTCTTATTGATAAACAATTAGGTTAATAGTCTTACTGAAGTGGAGAACTTCACAGTGTAGCTGTGACCAGCGTACTTCTGAGTAATTTCAGTGAAATACAAGTCAAGTCAGAAGAATAGATATTAAACAAGAATGTCATGTCTTTGTCCTCATTTTCTCATTATCCACTGGCTGTATTTTACTGTAATATCATATTTTATTGTCTTCCAGAAGAAGATATGCATATTTTTTGAAGAACAAGGGGAATTTATGTTTTGCAGAGGTGTGTTGTTGAAGTCAAAGACAAATGCTTGTGATTATTAGGCCTCAGCTCTTCCCACTTAATGAATAAACCGTCAAAACAAGATGAGAAAGAGTAACTCAATCTGCTGAAAATTGGATCCTTGTAAACAAAAGAAAAAAGATGCCATAGTGCAATAGGCACTGTTCCTCCATGAATATGAGTTTTGCATTTATCAAACTAGCAATAACATAACAGGGCACAAGGAAAATGAATTCCTTACATTATTAATGGGTGTAGTGTAAGTAATGAATACTTTCCTGCAAAATAAATGCAGTAATTATTTTAATGAGTTGTTGAAAATTTTTAATTGCATGAATCTACTGTGTGTCTTTTCTGTTGTGGCTGTTTTGCTGTCATGAAGCATTCACCTTCAGAAGAAAGACTGTAGGAAAGCTTCAACCAGACAGCCCATTATATTTTCAGGAGAAATAATTACACTTCACACCAAAATCGTGAAGCAAATAGCTGATGAATATTGGAGCCTGCTGGTGGGATATGTTCATGCTCAAGCTGGTGAGTGAACACCAACAAGTAAAGTAGTGAGAGGGGCAAAAAGGCTTTTTATTGGGAGTAAAAAGAAAAAAGGACATTATTTTAGATGAAAATGTTCAGTCCAGGCTGCAGCTGGGCAAGGCTTTCTCTTGCCAGGGAGTACAGCTTGGTCTGCTGGTCCCACAAGCCATGCCAACCTGCTGGGCACTCTGGGGCCACCCCACTGGTCAGCCAGCAGCTTGGCTTTGTCCTTTGAATTTTCACTTTTTTTTTTTTTAAGTTTGAGTAATCACTGTCCAAACATTAACCAAAACTCCCAGTTGCCTGCTGAACTTGATATTTCTCATTGGTTATTCTGTCTCTGGTTCTCAGCATGACAGCTCAGTCTGACTTCTAGACATAACACGCTAACTAGTATTTCAGAAGTTGTCCTGTACCTATTTCAGCCTGTTAAATGAATACTTTTCATTCATTTAGAGATCATCATTGTTTACTTTTGTCTTGTAAATCTAGAAAATACTTTGAACTTCCCAGTTTATTATTTTATCCTTCTCAGCAAGAAGCAGGAAAGAAACTTTTATATTGACTTTTACATATTGATCTTTTCCTGTTGCTTATCTGCTGCTCAGCATTAGTTTAAGAACATTAATATAATTTTGCTTGTATGGAACCATTTTTCAGGTTCTTCCAATATTTACAGAAAATAAGTTTCCTATTACAGAAAAAAAGGTTCCTATTACTTTTAAACAGGAGGGAATATCCATCTTCTCTAGCCATAAGAAATGAAAACTTGTGAGAATAAATATTCCTGGAGAAGTGTAGGGCAGGTGAAAGGAGTTTCTGTTATTCCCTGTTGTGTTTTATGTACCAGCACTCCAGCTTGCTTAAATCATTTTTATGTATATTCAGACGTGTTAGTGCTCTGCATTGTCTATGCATCTGAAAATGCAAACACTGTCTGATGGGCCCAAAGGGAAAGTAAGGGCATTGCTCCACTGACTTTTGAGCTGGGATTTAAATCCCAGGTACGATGAAAGAGCTTTGCTGTCTTTTACACAGAATGCAATGCTCGCTACCAAAACTTTTGATCAACAGGTAAGCTGAAAAGGCTCTCTGCTATGGAGCTGGGAGACAGGACATTAACAGGCTTGGTGAGCACTGGTTAAGGTCTTCACAATGGGCACAGTGAACTCTGTCAAGGTTATTCGTTGGTGATGTTGGTTGTTTACATGTTTTCACAAATTCAGTGCTGAAACAAAAAGTGCCTGCCCCAAAGGGTGCCCAGAGAAAGGACAGATTAGATTAAATACAACTTGTCCTTGAAGGAAATGGAGATGACCAGGCAGATTTTAAAGAGAGACTTGAATTACCCTTTAGGAAAACTCAGTTTGGCAGATACTAGTGAATGAAGTAGCTGCGCAAAAAAGTGTGAATTCTGCCAAAAAGACTGAGCTTTTCACTGAAACATGTACAACCCAAAAAGTGCTTCTATGTTGCCTATAAATGAGATACAGAAAATTTGCTGAGCCCAAATTATAAACTTTTCTTTGTATAGGTCAGTAATGTACAAGGTGCATCAGCAAATGGTGGATAATCCTTGATTTTCATGTGTACTGCAATGGAAAGAATGGTCATGGTACTGTCTTTACAACAGAGTTTGTACAAATTTAATGTTAATAATTTAGTACTCTTATTTACCCAGCTGATTACAAGAGTGAAAGAAATATGAAGAAAAGATCTCTAAATCGATATAATTTTGTTTTTAAGATTTTATAAGATTATATAAAGAATCAAGTTAACTGGTGATTGAATTAAAGAGAATGGCTTGTTTGTAGTCCCTATTTTCTTCTACTATGAAAGTCTGTGAATTTTAATAGGCCTATTTTTTTTTCTTTGATTAAAGACACATATTAGGGTGAGTATATAATTTTTGTGTCATTTCCATTACTCATGAAAGATTGCTGTAGGAATACTTAAGGTCAGAATAATTATGGTTTTAAGAAATGATTTATTTTCTTGATTGTATGTTCATATGTCTAATAATTTTGCAAGTTGAATTTTGCATCTTAATTTCTGTAGATGAATTTATTGACTAAACAATTTACAGTTTAAGATTAACAGTATGAAGAGCTTTGCTTTTATATCCATCTGGGTAGTTTAATCAAGTTTTTAAAAACTGAGACCTATGTACTCAGTCTTATGTAGAGAATTGCATCTGTCCTTATTACTTTATATGTACAGATATCGTACCTAGATTCACAAATTCTGTAAAAGAATACAAAAATATTTTTGGCTGCTCATTCAGAGAGTTATCTGTTTTGCACTGAAATCACTATCACTATTCTCTATAGAAAGGCCTCTTACACTTCTCAGGTGACATTAGAAAAATTATAGGTTTTCTATAACATCCATAATTTTGGTGGGATTTTTTTTTTGGTTTGTTTTGGGGGTGGTTTTTTTGTTCGGATTTGGGTTTTTTTTGCGGGGAGGGGTTGGTTTGTTTGTTTTTTGGTTGGTTTTTTTTTTTTTTTTTTGGTGTTGCATTTTTTCATTTTCTTTGTGAAAATGCTTCCAGGGGAAAAAAAAAGGCAAAAAACCCAAAAGTTTTCTTCTTACAATGTCAGCATGTATTGATCCTTCCTGAAACCCATCCCAGGTAGCAGTGTGTCATATATTGTCTCTTATTGCTTTCTTGCTCCATCCTTATCTTCAGTCTGTCCTAGTAGAACTGTACCAAATAGTGCTATGTTCACTATTTTGCCATGTAATGGAGCAAATAATTACATGTTTTCTTGCAGAATTTACTGTGTAAGTTAATTACAACTACAGCCTGGCCTGGGGCTGGATGAATCAATGTAATAAGATTTATCCACTGGGGTTTTATTCAGACATCTTTCTTAGTTTGTCAACAGTTTTAAATCTGAGAATATCTCATTAACAGTATGTGGACTGTTTTCACCCTTACTCAATGAATATGGCATAAAGCAGGCCTGGGTTACAAGCTGGAATTCTCTATCATCCAGAAAATCCAGCTAAAGGAAGAGATTTTGCAAATAAACATTTGGGGATTGCTGACAAGTGAGTTCATTAAAGCTCTCAGTAAGGCTTCAACATTGCCTCCACTCCTGTAATCACATCTTTGCCATTTTGCATTTTATCTTCTCTGGGAGATGCACCCAGGAGAAACACTGCTAACTCTATTTTAAAGCCAGAACAGTATTTCTCACTGTAAGAAGCACCACCTGATCGCTGTGTCAGAGCTGCAGGGGGAGAGAGGGAGGGGATCTCACGTTCAGCTGTGTTTGGCACTTGCTTTGCTTTGGGGCAGGCTGAGGAGGCTGAGTGCCCCTGTGTCTTCAGATCAGCTCTTTGCAAGGGACCAAAATGCAGAGATCTTGGAGTGCAGGGTAACTGCACAGCATGCTGCCATGCTGTGGGGAAGCTGCTGTCCATCCCAAATCCACAGTGGTGTGCAGCTGGTGGGGCCAGGAGTGTGCTGCCTCCTGGCAGGGCCAGCTGGCTGAGGGGATGCACCCACTCTGCTCCTTCTTCCAGTGCTGCCTTGGCTTGGGCTGCCTGCGGCATTCCTGCACTTCATTAAATCTTCACGTGAAGATTACAACTGGAGAAAGTTTGAAGTGGAGTAGCAATGGTCTGGCTTGAGTTTTGCGAAGTTGTTAATATTGCACAACCTGAGTTCAGAGAGATTGTATATGTACTTAAACTTTCAGGTGTTATATTTTATTTAGCTATGTTTTTGCAAGTCAGCAAAAGCTGAAAGAAAAATGGTTACTCACCATCAACAAGGGCATGTTTACATATTTTTGTTCCTGGATATTTGCTAATGAAAGCCAAATAAACTCTTACAGTAAAATTAAGACATTGGAAAAAATATCATTCTGGAAATTTACACTATGATAGCAGAAAACTGATGGTAAACTAGAATTGTCCAAATCCTCTAACAGCTGTTAAACATATTATCATGCACAATTCACTTTCCTGAATTGTTTAAGTAATTTGTTTTAGGTGCCCACGAGACAAGCTAGTTGTACATATGTCCAGCCAGTATGAAAAGGAAAACCTTTAATGGAAAGGTAATTCATCATGCAAAGTTAATCCATCATATAACTATAACAAGATTTATATTATTTATATTCATAATTGATGTTTTTCTAGCTGACTGCCTTGCTAAGACAGTCTGATGGCATGACCTAATCACATTTTGAAATAGTTTTTGAATCATTTCAGATCCATTTTTTAGCTGTAAGATTTTCTTCTTAGGAAAGGTTCAAAGAATCATACATTTATTAAAATGAAAACTACTTGTGTGAAACATGGTGGAAAAGACTAGAATCTCAGTCCTAAAACACAGAACTAGAGAGGTTATGAAAAAGGACAGGAAGCAAAATTCAAAATTTCAGAGTGAGCTTGCAGACCAGATCACTTCCAAAGGACCAATAGATTAATGAGCTTTGTTTCTCAAAGCTGTTATAAACCTAATGTGAAGGGAATATTTGTCAGAAAAACAAAATAGGCATGAAACTCCAATGTTTTTTGGGGGGTTTTAGTTGTGCTGAAAACACAACTAAAACACAACTTTCATTTATTTTGAAACCAGGAAGCAAGTCAAGGTTGGGTAAAATCATCAGATCCAAGTGCAATGAGGCTGGAGGTGATATTAACTGAATGGAAAATCGCAGTGGAAGACAATTTGCCTTAGAGGTCCTCAGTTGCCTGAGTCATGGGTGGGCTGAATTCTCATGAAAATTAATTGAAATTTCTAATCCAAACCTCAGAACTGTCATTTTTTAAAGTATCTCAATATGTGCTTCTGCAGAATTTTTCTAGCCAGTGAAGGACTGCCTTCTCTACTGGTAGCTGATGATGAGCTGAGGTTGGTTATGCCTTCCCTGCCAGTCTAATGCGTTTTAAAAGTGAGGCACAGGTTCTACATTCAACCCAGCAGGGTACATTTTTAGCAAGCCAAGTGCCACCATTCAGGCATACAGAAAAGGAACGAGTCACTTGTGCCATGTGGTGCCATTTGGCAGGAGTTAAAATACAGCTTCTGAGAATGTCAACAGCTGCTTAGAGATTATTTGTTATTTTTCAGAACTATGATTGTATGAAATGACACAAACCCAAATTCTCAGAGAGATGTACTCTCTACCAGCTGGGTAGCAGTTTCTAAACAATCCATGACCCAGTGGCTTTGAGCAGGGCTTTTTTCTCTTAAATCATCCATATGTTTTTGAAAATACAACTGTATGGTGCCCAAATATAACTTCAGGAGTTTAAATTAACTCCCTGGTTTTTAAACATCTGCCTTCACTCCTTTAAGCCTTGGCTGAGACTACTTTTTTCTTTTAGCTTCAAAGTGTAGACCTGTAGGGCTAGTAAGTTCTTCCCCTAGATACCCTCCCAGATTGCCAGGGATAATTGTGCATTTGTTTGTACTCAGCAGTTTCTGTCAAATAGCTTGAGACGATGGCAGGCTTTTTCAGTGTCTACTTAAATGCTTTAATGTCAATTAGTATCTGCTATCCCAGCTTTAATAAGAATATTCTCAATGGCTCTTCTAGTAATTTAAAAAGGCAGGGGCCGCACCACCTGAGAGCCTGCTATGCAGAAGGAGCATAGGAATAAAGTATGGGAAGGAACTCTGGGTTAGTAGCTCAAGTCACCTTTCAGCACCTCCTGAAATCCCCCTAGAAAATTTTCAGGCTCTACCTTAGAGCCTGGATAGATTTTCTTGTTCTTATACATTCTATTAGGAAGCTGTTACAAAATGTTTTGTTAGAAAAGTTATCCTTTTAATTGCCAGTTGGAAATTATTTATGGTCAGTTGTTCAGCTTCCAGTACTGTAAATACACATTTGCAGTGGTATTGATTGCTATTTTAAACAATTTTTTTCCTGTCTGGTTTGTACCTGGACATGTTTACAGAGTAATTAAATGATTCTGTTTTATGAGACTGAGCAAGATTCTTCTCCAGTAATTCTATACCTTATTCCTAGGCTTATTGATTGATTATGTGCCTGTTCTTGGGATGCATAAGCTATGGTTTTAAGTACATAGGAATGCAGAGTGTTTAGGACCCAAGCTGCCTGGATAGCTGTGGTGCTGCCTAACTGTGGGCTCTAATGGGAAGAAGGGAATCAGTTGCTGCTTTTCTAAAGAGAGAAAGAGAGCAGGTTTTTTAATTAA
Source organism: Agelaius tricolor (assembly GCF_023055355.1). Classification (NCBI taxonomy): domain Eukaryota; kingdom Metazoa; phylum Chordata; class Aves; order Passeriformes; family Icteridae; genus Agelaius; species Agelaius tricolor. Next base: position 55,750,954 of record NW_027269261.1, read on the forward strand.
AAAAAAAAATCAATGTATAAAATAGTGGCTTTGAATACTGAATTCTCATAGATGTTAGGGTATAGACAACTAGATGGACAAGGGATCACAGGGGTGAATTCCAGGCACATTAATTCCTCCATTCATCATTTTGTAATGATTAACACAAACCTCCCACTGCTTAGCTGGCTGGAATTCAGAATCACGTCCAGCTCCCTATTTTTCAATAAACAGAGAATGTAAGCATTTATTGCAGCCTTGTGAATTTGATTTATGGAGTTAGTAATGAAATTTTGTCATTGTCTCAGATATCAAAATGCATGAATTCCTGTTTGGAAATCCCCTCCTTGTGTGGGGCCTGTGCTAGGTTATTTAGCCCTTTGGTAAAGGCTACTTTAACGTGCTTCTTATTGTCTGTCTGTTAGCATTTGAAGAATCTTTTTGTGTTACTTTTATTCTTTCCTTTTACTGCTTTTGCCTTTCTCATCTACATGGCATAATTGGTGAAGAACACCATTTATCATTTCGAAAGATTTCTGATTTACTCTCTCATTTCCCAGAATATTCTCTCAGGGGACAATCTGTTTAGTTCAGTCTGTAGCCCTGTTTACAGACTGAAAGTGGAAAATGATAAATTAATTTGAAGAATGGCGAGGAGTTTAGCTTTTGAATTTCATTATTTAATTGTATGTCTCTGCACAAATTGCTCTGTTCAGTGAGAAAATTCTCTCTCTAAACTTGTGATAATGATGTTTGGGAAACAGGGGGAGTTGTGAGACTAATGACTATCTAAGAATTGGCTGAGAAATTGCAAATGCAAAGAACTATACAAAATTACCAGAAGTTACTTCTGTGGGATAATTATGGCTAAAATTTGTTTTGTTACAGAATTTATTCATATACTTGCTGTCATTTTTTTTAAGTATTCTAGGCCTTGCTTATGATGAAATTTGAATATATTTAGAAAATTTTTACCTATTTAGAAAAACCCAGACTAATTACTACCATGGAAAGCACTAAGGCAGTTTTCTACAATGCTGCCCCTCCTGGTCCATGGAGCATTTGTAACTCCATGGTTAAACAAATATCAGTTATACCATAAAGCTCTTTATTCTAGAACTTCTGAAATTTGTCCTTCTTCTATAATGTCAGTTTCAGTATTGGGGATAGAAATTATATTAGGACTAAAAGGCTTATGTGGAAAACACATACCAGAGTGCAGGAAAAGGCTTGGAAGAGTCTCATTAGAATAACAGGCTTTATGCATTTGTATGGTAAAACATAATCACTCAGGGGTTACATCATTGCAGATCAGTGCAGAATTCATCTGATGACTGCTTTGAGTCTAAGTGCAAATTTATGAACCTTTAAAAGGCATTGCAGTGAAGGAGAGGCTAATTAAATGGCAATGAGACAATAGTATGGGAGATGAGAAACCTTGATTGCTGTTTGTCACTGGTTATAGCACTTAATTGTCTATATGTTGTTTAAAAGTAATAAAAATAATGAACCATTACCATAATGATGAATATCATTGACGCAGTGCTACCAATGGAAATTGACAATCTTTGTACCAGCAAACTTCATCAAATCCTGAAAGAGATCATAACAGGAAGATTGATGTGCAAGTGGAAAAATTTGAGTTTACTTCCACTAGGACCACAAATTTTCTGTGTGTGGAGGTTCAGCAGCTGCTGCTCAACAGCACTTTGTAAAGTCAAAGCTGTTCATTTCCCACAACAGTCTGAAAGACCATCATGGACTACCCATGTTTGAGCTGAGAAGCCTCACTGGAACCCAGAGAAAATTCACAGAATCTAAACTAAATGAGAATATCTTGATTTAACTCTACCACTTCAGAGAGCTTAATTCACAGGCATGACTATTCTCTGCAGGGAAATCAGAAGGCTTTTACTAGTTTCTCTGCTTCTTTTCACTGAGACAGCTAGAAGCATCCCTGGGTGCAATCCCTCTTTACAGCACATGAACATAATGATGCTGCTTCCAGATGGGTGCCAGGATTGCTTCATGGCACTGTGTTGTTCTGTGGTGGGTCTACTAGCTCAGTCTGTTTCCTGTTCTCTATTCTACATTGGTGCCCATCTTTGTGCAATACTATGTTAAATTCTTTTATTTTCCTGACATCTTCAAGCAGCAGTAAAAGGAAGAGGAAAACAGGAAAAAGGTTGCATAATTTTAGTCCATGTGAAACCTACAAATTAAATATTTCCTAGAAAAGTAGGAATTACATATAAGGTGGGCTCTGTGTAGAGTTCAGAACCCTAAACTTAACCCTAACCCTAATCTCTGTTGTCCAGCTTTGTCACTTAATTTTAATTATTCTTCCTCCATTGAGATGCTGTCATGGTGCAGTGTAGGCTCTAGTAGAAAACCCTATGGTATAGAGAGTGGAAGACAGTATGTGCAGAATTAAAATCCTGTAGATCACCTTTAACTTGGCTAAGAAATTTTAAATGCCATCATGTTGTGGTGTTGTTGCAAGCTCTCTGCCTGCTTCCCAAGTCAAAGATCAGTTTTTAATCTCTTCCCCTTGGTATTAAGGGTCACTTTATGTGTTAAAGAGTTACGTGATCTGACCTTATCAAACTGGCTGGTCTTTTAATCAAAATAGTATTCAGCTCCCCATGTTCAGCATTTCCACTTTATTAATCTTTTCTGCTGCCTCTGGAGCCTGGTATGCTCTTTGTTATGCTTTTGAGGGCACAGAATATTTGACATGAATGCAGCAGCACTCTGGTGGAGATCAGTAATTTTAAACATTGCCTCTTAGCATGACTTAATTTCATGCTGCTTTTGCACCCTACTGTCAAATCTGCTTAATACCTGTACTTTAATTTTGCTCATATTTTTCTCCTAAATATGTTTCTGCCAAATGTACTCTTGCCATTAAATTGGTAACGCATGGTGCAATCATTACTTCTAAAAAGCAGTAAGAAAGATTTGCTTCTGAAAGGGGTTATTATTTCCACTTTGGATACATTAACATATATAGGCCATTAATATAAATTTCAAGAAACCAGGGATTATAAGATTTATGGAATTTCACATGGACCTTTTTTATTAATACTATTGTTTTATCCTGCTCACTGTGTACTTGAGGCTCATGGGAGCATTAGAATAGTCAAACTGGTCCAGATCAAGGATTTCCTACCTTCATATGCTATGTTAGTGGCCCACAGCACGTTCTCAGGGAGAAGTAAAAGAGCAGGACAAACATCTTGCTAAGTTTCCCAGACATAAACTTCCAGTTTCAAGATGCCTGCAATTTAAAGGTTTGTTTTTGGGGCCCTGGGCAACCTGATCTACTAGGTGGCATTGCTGCTTATTGGAGGGGAATTTGAAATTGATGATCTCTAAGGTACCTTCTCATCCAAACTATTCTATAACTCCATTGTTTTGTTTTGTTTTGGTATTTTTTAGCCATTTATTTGTCTCTACATTTTTCTGTGATACCCTTGTAACTTTTAAACCATGGACTTTTGGCGTCTGTACAGTTTATGGCAATCTGTTGCATGATTGAATGTCCCATAGTGTGAAAAATTCTCTTTTCTTTTGATTGTGTTCAACTGTTTCCTGACCATTGAAATTGGCCCCTTGTCAGAACCCAGGAAATTCCTCTGGCTGCCCTGGAGGACTCGAGCCCCTGCCCAGGGATCTCAGAGACCTTGGCACAGAGCCCAAGACCCCTGTGCCTTTGATTTAGCCCTTGGAAAAAACAATTACCAACCTTATATGAAGAATTACAAGTCAAGAGAGTTTAAGTAGAATGCTAGTGAATTTGTCATGGGGTGAAAAAGAGATTTTTTTGGGTTTTTAGAATGGGGGTTCAGGGGGCAAGATGGAGGAATCTGGACGTGTCCAGCCTTTCTCCTTCTCCTTCTTCTTGGCCTCCATCTTCTGCTGTGATGTTGGCAGTTTTAGATTGGTTTAGAGTAGAAGCTCACTGTCTAACATTGGTGATAGTTTTTGGAAAGTAATTGTAAATATTGTACGTGAAGTTTTTAGTATAAAAAGATTACACTGCCCCAGGGGCAGGCAGAGTGCCTCTGACTGTCTTGCTGAGCAGACCTTGGCAAGTCAGGAGAAAGAATTTTATAGATAAGGTACAATAAACAACCTTGAGACTGAGAAATGAAGAGCTCTGACTCCTTCTTCAATTGCCAGGCTGGGAAAAGAGACTTTCTAACTTATCTCGGGGTCACTCTGACCAGATAGAGATCCCGAGAGCCCCTAATTTCTCTTTTGATGGTGAACAGTCATTTTATATCTACTCTCTCCAAGCTGTGATTTCATGGGCTCCTGTCACATATTTCATTCCCTTCTGTTTTCAGGAACTCAAGACTTCTGTGAGTTTGTTGTCTTTAATGAAAAAACCCTAATAATTTACACTGGAAGGATGCAGAGGAGCAGCAGACTCAGATGGAGTATGTACTGTGCAATATCATAGAAGTCAAATGAGTTCAAACAATGAGCTACATTCTGTTGTTTTCTGTCATATATTTATTCTCCTATTTATCGGAGGTTTTGCTGACCTCTGGATCTATGGTGAGCTGTGAGAAATAGCACAGTGGACATCACGTTTGTAATCTCTCTGTCAATGAATGCCATTTCATCTATCGGGGTCATGGTGTCATTAGATAATTCTAATCAACAGTTATCAGTACTTTCTGAGATGTCTTCTTTTGAAGACTTTGCAGAAATTTTTAAATATAGCGAATGTTTGCATAAGATTTATCTGTGGGATTGAGTTTAGATAGAAAAATATCACTTAAATAGCAGTATTGACTGTGTGCATCTGCTTTTGAAAATCAAATGAATGTGTGCTTCAGTGGTACAGGGACATCCACCAGAAAATGCATTTTTGAACTCTGAGTTTATTTGATTTGGGCTAAAATCAACCTGATTAGAAGTGATAAGAATTTACTTAAAATGGGCTTAATTCACCACTTTTCCTAGAAAAAAAAGCATTTTATTGTGATTGTAGCAATTTTGATACCAGTTTTGCTTGTGATAACCTCACCAAGGTTGGGATAACACAAAACCCAGCCAACCTGCATCCATCCAGATCAATACACCACAGGTAAACTGTGGTTAAACCACGTCCTGATGAAAAATGGAAGGGAAACATGCTAATTTATTCCTAGATTCATACATCAGTCTTCTGGCTGAGTAAAACAATAACAATTTAATGGCACACCAAGGTTAAAAATAGCCTTTATAGCCTCAACCTTCCAACAACTCGGCCACAGATAAGGTATATTTTTCCCCAGGGAAGAAAGTGCTGGCAAGTTTCTTCAGTGCCACCATGTTTCTGTTAACTTTCCCTCAAAGATTTAAAGCCTTGCAGCTTTTTTTGTTTGGGTTTTTTTTTTTCTTTTGCAGAGTATTTTTCAGTCTTTCAGTATTCTGCAATTTATGTAATCAATCCTAATTAACCAGCACAGCTTGAATGTCAAATTATGACTATCTGTCCTAAAATATTTATGAGATACCTTGCTGCAGAAGGGGAAACCCATTTGTGAAATGCTGTTGGCTGCAGATGTCCTGGATTCAGCTTTTCAGCCAGGTGTTAAATTCACAGAAGAGCCCAGCACCACTACAGGAAACAAAAATAACCCAGACAAAAATGTTGTATGCACAGGTAGTGTCTAAGAACAGATGAGAAGTGCTGTTAAGTTAATATATTAACTTTCTGTGAGGTAATAATTTTGTTTCACTAAAAAAAAAAAATCTATAAAATTCTGCACTGGGAAAGAGAAAGGACAAATTTAGTTATCAGCTAAGTATTTGTTTAATTCCTGTCAAACAAACCAATTCAGCCTGTTTTAATTTGACTTTACTACTGAGGTAGTAAAGTTAAATCATAAACTGTTTTGGCTTATTGCAGAGCTGTTTGAAAATAGATTTTTGAAGTCTGCATGCAGGGGGAAAACATTCCACACATTTTGATTATACATTGCTTGTATTCTGAAATTCAAGATATTTCATATTTATTGTAGCAAATGTCACAGTGAAGCAATTATTGAAGCTATAATTGACAATATAGTTCAGAATTATTTACATTAACAGATGTTCATGCATATGCTGTTTATTTTAATAAAGAAAAAAAACCAGTACAGCAGTTCTAGTGCTTTTATGATATTGATTTCCAAGGTAGTGAAGTGGTTACATGTACACACAGACAAGTGTACAGATGGTAAATGAGCCATCAGTCCATGCTTCATTTGTTCACAGGTGAAATCAGTGGCATTCCCTTCTGAGCGTGGCTGTTTCCCTGTGCCTTTAAGCAGAGCCTAGGCTGGGTGACTGAGATGCAGGCATGTCCCTGTAGGCACCAGCAGAACTCCATCCCTGGCATCCATTCAGTGTATGCCATTAGAGCCTCTTCCCCTTGAAGCCTTTTATCTCTGAGAGTTAAAGGTATCTGACTTCTGTGATTGTTTTTCCAATAAATTCAACTCTTTGTTCTGCACCCCAGAGGCTACTATAATTTTGCCTCCAGGATGTTTTTCATTCTCCCTGTTGAAACTAACATTTTTACCGCTCTACAAATTTTTTTTTGTTTTTGTTGTTGTTTTTATTGTTGTTATTGTTTAGAGATGTATATATTATATATGGTCAGCAAATTATGTGATCTCAGGGCTATGTCAGCTGTTATGGGCTTCACATTAGCAGATAATGTTTTACCTAGCCTTTTCTGGATAAAATTGTAAAGGGATTTTAAATCTAACAACTGTCTCTTGTTGAGGCATGGATTTTTAATGAAAAATAGGAATTAGAGACTTGTTCATAAGAACAAGTACCCAAGTTTTTGATTTGCATAAAATCTAGAGTTTTTTGATTTTTATTATTTTTAATTTTTTCCTTTGTATTGAACTGTTTTTCACAACTGCTTCAAAGACTGGTTGCTCCTGCAGCAGGAATTTACTAATTTGATTAATTTTCCTTGCATACCTGTGTCCAGGCTAGTAGTCTTCCTAAACTATTGTGTGTCTTCTAAATCCTGAAAGGCTGCCTGCTACCTTAGTGCTGCCTGAACATTTCTGGTTTTCTTCTAATAAACTAACATATGGGTTTAACATTGACCTTCTGAAGGTTTTCTGGGTGAGCTCCCTAACATATCTCTCTCCTCCAAATAAGTGCAGCTTCCCTGTGTCTTTGTGGGTTTTTTTGCTTGTTTGTTTGGGTTTTTTTGGTGGTGTTTTTTTTTCCCCCCAGTTAGATCTAGCATAGCTTTGCAATTGGCCACTTTAGCAGTGAAAATCTGTGGATTCCCCTGGAACTTTAAAGGCACAGGCATGGAGGAAAGTCGACCATAGTGGTGTCTATCGTTCTTTAAAAGGGATTGATTGTACTCAGAATGCCTGGTCATACTGCCCTCTCAGGCTGTTATCCACAGGTTTTTTATATCTAGAAAGCAACATGTCTTTCCCTCTGTCACTTATAAAGATTAAAATCTCTAGAGATTGTAATATGGGGGCATATTTTACACTTATCAACTACTGTAAGAATTTGTATTTTAAAGACACTTCTGTCTAACATGTAATGCAATATTTTCAGAAAACTTAAGTAATGGTATCTGGTTTTCTTTCTTCATTTGTCCAGCCAGCTGTCTCCACAGTAAACTGCATTATGGGTGCTGAGATTTCCTGGGCAGATGTGCCATCCTTAGTTCCCTGCACACAAGCCAGAGAAGGGTTCAGGACATCCCTACCGGGTCAGTACAGTAACCAACCTCCCCAAAGGGCCAGCCACCAGTTTCTCATGAGCTTACATCGAAAGATCCTAGCAGAACTGTTTAGTTGCTGTGTTTATCACAGTTGCTAACATCTTTCTGCACATTCATCACACTTTTCAGTCTGGGAGAAGACTTACAAGGAGATGATAGCTCACTGAAGATTTTACCAGTTTTAGTGGGTACAAGTATTAGCTGACTCCAGATATTTATTCTAGCACCACTAGGAATGTGTTTGAAAACAGTGGGAAAGAATTGCTTTTTCCATAATTGAGGTAGTTTCTGTAGGTGTGGTACCACCAGGATATTATTGTGTGAAGTTTACAGAATATGTGCTACTGCTGATTAATAGGAACTCAATCTCCTGCTTTCAAGTAAATGAAAAATTACCTAATGCTTTCTTTTAATGGTCTCTCCTTACTTGGAAGCTGAACAAGACCCAGGAAGAGATATTTCATATTCTGAGATTAAATACATAATTGTAACACCTAATAGATATTTTAGATATTGGAAGCCATCAGCATGGATATACAGCCACTCAAGTGCATTTCCAACTGATTAATTATTATTGGCAGCTCTGGGTGTCAGTCCCGTGTTCATAACATTACTTTTCTGTGAGATAAAAAATGCCCCATTTTTCTATGTTTCTGAGGCAGGAGAAGTGCTAACCAAGTGCCTGAGGCAAGGAAAAGGTGGTCTCTATTTCCCATAACTGCCTCCTCTGTAGAATGGGCAGACATAAGTGCTGGTAACATTGGGTCTCTTTTTTGAAAGAATGCTGTCCCCAGCGTTCTGCAGGTGCAGGTGACCCCATGGGCTGGATGGCCCTTGCTTGCCTTCCCCACAGCCCCCTGCCCTGGACATGGCATTTTTTGGTCAGAGCTCACCTAGACTGGCACTTCCCTGTCAAAGTGCATGTAACCCCTCAGGGTAGGGGTTAACTGTGTGCTAACACCCTCCATGAGGCAATACAATAATTGATTGCTGAAATTAATGACAACAGGGAATAAAAAAATACAAGATTAATCTCCTGATTTAAAAAAAAAAGCATTCACAGGTAATATATCAAAGTGTGGACTCCTACCTATAGCCAATTCTGTCCTGCCTATTCATTGCTCTGCTTGTATCATGCAAGAGGATTTTTTCTCTGTTGAACACAAACATGTCAGGGTAACTTCCTTTCCATCTCTCTCATTGACAGTACCAGCCTTAAACACCGAGCTTTTGATAAATGGAGTCTATAAATGTTCATGGGGAGTGAATATCAGAAAACCAAACAAACATTTTTTAATTTCAGTTTTTAGTGTCTTTATATAGCTCTTCTCTTTATTTAGAAATAGTTCTGTTATACTAGCCAGGAACTAGCTGAAACCATCTGCAGTTTATTTCAAATAAGTATCAAGTATTAATCATTCAGCAGTCTTCCTTGTGGTCCTGCACCAGCTGGAAGAAGCTAAGCTATTTATTTTTACATAATTCTATTTATATTACATTTGCAGTTTTGAATTTTCTACATAATAATCCCTCCATTTTTGAAACAATGTTGCAGGTCCACATGCTGTGCATGTGGTCTCTTGCAAACAAGTGAGGTTTTAAATCATACTTGCTTCTTGAGAACAAGGGAGGAAAATTAAATGAAAATGAAGAGAATGCAATGTTGGAATGTAATGTTTGTATCTTTGAAGTTGTTTGCTAGCTCAGTTTCTCCACAATCCTTCTGAATATTTTGTAGATCAAAAGAACAATTACAGTACATAGGTATTATTACTTTTCCCATAGTGATATGCTACCTTTGTCTAGTTTTTAAAAAGCGTAAAACAAAAGCATGTGAATATCTTAAAATGGGCAGTACATCTGTAACAATTGCAAAACATGGGCTGGTCTCATTTTTCTGTGCCTGAAGAAAAGGTAGGAAAGTTCACAGTTCCCTCTGGAGCCTCACAGACCAGTTGGTCTGTGTGCCACAGAATGCAGATGTTGTTGCCATTGTGGCTGTAATAATATTGTAGATGGGAACTTGATGTGAGCCAGGACCAAAACAGAGGTTTAGCTCAGAGAGATATTGTGGCAGGAATTTTAATAATAAAAGTAAAGCAATTAAGTCTTCAGACATATTCTCTGTGTTTTACCCCTACAACCTGTGTTTTATCCCACTCCCCTTTCCCTCACAGTAAATCTCCAGGGCTCTTCTTTCTTCTTGTCAGAATTTAAGGTCACTTTCACTTAATTTGTGTTCATCATTAGGAGAGTAAAAATTGTAGAGGTGAATTATGGGAAAAGATTTATGAAGCAAAAACAAAAGCAGCCTGGAGCTAGTTTTTTATAAACAACTTTTTAGCCAAAGCTGATTATCTTTCTCTTCCTCCATCTCTCTGTGCCAAGGGAAAGTTTATATAAAGCTAAACTTAGGCCTTTTCTGTATTATTTAGGAGTTTCTGTGTGAGATGAAAAGTCAAGGGTGCTTCATCAAATCTCTGTGTCTCTTGAGTCTTCATAGAAGAGAAGATTTCTAGGTCTTTAGTCTTGCCCCATGTCAGTGGGCCAATCACTGCAGAGTTTAAAGGGTTTCATCACAATGATCAGAGGAGACATAGCTCAATTTGTTGGTGATTTTGTGCACAAGGATGCAGTTTAGGGCAGTGACTACTGTTGATAAATACTTTTTTTGTTCCTACTCCCACTATCACTTATGAATACACAGATAAGTAATAAGCAAGATTAAATCCTGAAGTTTCCTTAAATTTGCTTGGCTGACTGCTGAGAAGCTCATTTCTTACTTGCTGCTCAATGCTATAACTTACTACTTCTTAGGATCCTTCAAGCAGGAAGCAATCATTTAAAAGCACTGAGAAAATTTATGATGAGTTAAATATGTGGGGTTATTTTTTCACATTCCTCAAAATTCTGCATGTGATCTGACTTGTAGCATCTGTCCTAGACTGTGGTATTTGAATGGTGCAATCAATGAAACCCCAAAATAAATAGTTGAAATAATCAATCCCAGAAATAATAGACTTCAATCTGCAATGTCTGTAGGACTTATTTGCTGACCACAGTCCTTGGACTGACATAATTGTAGGAAGGAAAAAAGCTGCTTTTATGATATTTTCAATGTGTTAATTAAATATTAAGTCCAAAATACAGCCTGCCAGGTTTCGAGACATGACAATGTTTTAATAATAGTATTGTAACATGAATATGAAATCAGAGGTAGGCTGAATGTGCCCATCAGCTTACCCATATGGTAGGGTGGGACCTGTTTTGGTTAATGAATATTTCGATTTTTTGTGGAAAAAAAAAAGTTGGCATATTAAGCTTGTGTAAATAGTCAGGAATCCTGTTCTTTACTGTTTCAGATCCTCTGGGACAAAATCCTTTCAGTTTTTCAGAAAATCAAATGGTGTATATCCACGGCAGTGGCAGCCCACATCAGTTTCCTACATTTCTGTCAGCCTGCAGATGACACTCATTATTTTCTGTTCCTTCCCAGTTTGTGGGTTGTCCTTCCTACCCTGGTTATATTCTGGGATGGCAGGACTTGGTCAGCACTGAAATTAAATAGTGTGGGGAGTTATATTGTCACTGTGGTTTATTTCTTATTCTGAGAATAAGAATATTCTCATTAGCTCAGTAATCCCTGGAGAAAGCAACATCCTGTTGGCTTCTGCAAGTGTTGCAATGGCACTTCCAGTTGAGGGTCCCTTCACACAAGAGCCTGGGAGTGCTGGTGGATGCTGCATTGAAACACCAGCAATGGGCCCACGTGGCAGGGAAGGCCAGTCCTGTCCTGGGCTGTGTTAGGAGAGATGCCACCAGTGTGAGGGAGGTGACACATCCCCTCGGCTCGGCATTGGTGAGGCCACACCCGGCATGCTGTGTCAGGTTTGGGGCTTCACAGTATGAGGCTTTCATGAGAAAGCCATGAAAAATACAAGAAAAGGAAAAAAAAAACCCAAACCAAATAAAAGAAAATAATAGTGTGCAAGTTTAATAAAAGCCAGTGGGAGTAGCTACCTAGGGGAACTGCCAGTACACTCTGAGGAAGAAAAACATTGAAACAAAGACCTTTAGAACAAGAAAATTAAAAAATCAGTGACAAGGTGAAATTACTTTTTTCTCAAGGAATTACAGTTCTCCTTAAGCTAAAAAATGCCTCTTGGCTCTTTGATTATTCTTAATATGTAAAATAAAATAGTGAGATTAACCCTGCAACTTCTGTTTTAGCTTGTTGTATAGATTTTTGAGCATCAGAAATTAATATGATCAATCTCTTGCCTTTTTAGAATGTGTACTTCTTATTGAAAAACCAAAATAAATAAGCCTAAGAGATTATAGTTAAAATGACTTTGATATTTGAAAATGCATTTAATTGAGTCCTGATCATACTGTGTTGATATTAACACTTAGAAACTCTGAAGCCCATGAATTTATTAGAGGGATTTGAAATTTAATATTAATTTGTGGCTATTGAATCAAGAATAAGAGACATAGTGTATGAAAATTTTTATATGGTTTTCAAAGTCAGAACAGCATGATCATTTTGCTTCAGTGTGCTAGAAGCTGGCAAAGTGAATGTTTTCTCTTCCAGGAGGAAACCATTTGGGCAGGGCATAAATGTAGTGCTCTTCAAACCTAATATTAATATTCTGCATTCTTACACCTCCAAGGGATAATGACAACTTCAGTTATTTGCCTGGATCAAAATCAGATGAATGAGAGTAACTGCAAAGCTTTTAAATTAAGGTGGTCTATTAAGGAATGCATTTTTCGTGCTGTTGCTATGAGAATGTCTGTGAAATTCCCTGGCATACTGCAAGTAAACTTTTTTATCTCTTTCCCAACCATGCTATATTAAAGTCTGCCATGGCATTTACAAAAGAGAAAAAAAAAAAGGTTGTAGAGGTCATACTTTAGGTAATAATATGGTATAAACATTTGTAAAATGAGAAATAATTTTTTCTTACACAGTTTGTGCACACAATCTTCTCTTGTGCTTATACTTTCTCTACAGCTCATCTTTCTGCTCCTAATGAGGTTGTATTTTTTCTGTACAAAAATTGATATTTATTTGATCTTTGACAATGCATTTAATGCATTAAATATAATGTTGTTTTAATTACCTTCCCTTTCTTGCTACTTTCTAGAAATGTGCTTCAAACTCTTCAATCAGAAAAGCTAATTTTTGAGGATAACTATGATGGCACCTCTCTCAGATGAATCCTCACATTTCTTCAAGATTGATGGAAAATCCAAAAAATAAAAGTTTGAAAATTTAGAGAATCTTCTTAGAAGTATCAGACAAATGGTGGATTTGTTAAACAAACACAACAATATTTGTTCACTCACTTTTGGAAGTCAGTAGAGATTCGATTTGATTGTGTAAAGCATGGTATGAATAGGACTCAAAAATTTCATTAATGCTGCCATCTGTATGAAGGTATCTCTGTAGACATTAAAAGGCTGTTGTCAGCTCCCCTACAAAAAGGCTTGAGATTCATTCTTCTGGGAGAAAAAATGTTGTCATACCATGTTAAAGGTGGTAGGCAATCAGTTAAAGGCAGTAACCCTGACTAATATGAGACTCATAGTCCATTTTTTACTAACTTGTTTCTTGGAGAGATTTCCAGCTTTCTGCAGGGACAGAAATAATGTTTAAGAGCAAACTGCTGATGCTCACATGAAGACATAGATGTTAAAATGAGACTTGGAGCAGCAAATGATTTCACGGGCTAGATCACTCCCTTACCAAGACACTGCATCATGCTGGTCTGCAGATGGTTTTACAGGCAGTAATGGCCAACATTATAACACTGACTGAGCTAAATTAAAATCAAGGCAGAAGTTTATTGCGTTGCCTTAAAGTTTATAACAGTTTTCATTCACAGAGAAGATTGATTCATTTTTATGTACATATTATTTAGAAAGCATGACCTTTCAAGCAGAGAGCACTTTTATGTGAAAGCAATGATCTAGGAAATGGGTATTTCCCAGTATTACAATAGTGACTCAGGAAATGTTAGAAAAGGTCATTGATTTCTTTATTCAAAGCATGAAAATTTCAGCCACAGCTGAAAGAAAAGTAAAATTTACCATGTTGATACTTAGCAGTGCCTGCATGTATAGTATAGAAAAAAGGTCAAAGACTTAAAGATGGAATAAATTTAGACAAAGAACTTACAAACAGTTCTTGGATCACTCAACCTCCCAATTTTGTCAAAAGCATTTAGTGAATTTCCCCCCAAATGAACCAGCATTGATTGCCTTGTTTCTGATAACCACCTTCTTGCTCTAGTAGTTTTGGTCATCAGATGCAATGATGAGGAGGAGTCCCTGTCTTTGAGAATGTTAGAGAATGCCTGACCTGTCCCCATAAGATGTGATGCTCATGGAGGTCCAGCACGGTATTTTCAAAAGAGCTTTTCAGCAGCCACATTTGTCTTGGCTTTCATATTGTCAAATGAAACTCATCATTTTTATTGTAATTCTTACCAAAAGCAAATGAAGGAGTACCCAAGTGAAAAGCCACTGACTGTGAAGGAGGGATTAACTAAGGGTTAGTGGGACATATCCCCACTATTGGCTCAGGGACAATAACCACCACAACCATTTGCCATTTGTTTAATTTGCTGAAATGCTCCCTGTCTGCTTGTTATTGCTGAGTGGAGGAAGGATAACTATAATTTAAGCAGTATATTTCTATAATAATCTGTTACTGGCTCTTTCGTATGGAGCCCCTCGGGTTTGTTATTTTTATGAACAGTCCTGTCTGGTGTCCTTGTGATTCTGCCCCTCGAAAAACTCATAAGCCACAAGAGTAAAATATATCATTGGATATATGGTGTGTCTGATTTTTGTCAGAGACTGTTGATCAAACCCTGTCTTTTAAACATCCTTGACTATCTTTAGAAACTGGTTAGTAGTGTAATTTCTGAATGTAAGCACAGTCTTGCTTTTTGATTCTGAGACTGGGCCCTACTTCATTTCTGAAATGCGTGTGTGACCTTTGTAAGGAGGCAACCAGCAGGGAATTAGGGTAGGGAAGACAACTCTTCTGAAAGAAATCAATACTCCATTAACAGCTATACTACAAAATGCAGATGTGCAAGGGCTAGAATGACCAAAGTTAGCACAGCAGCTAGCAGCATCACATGCTAACTCAGTCTTCTTACACTGCTCTCTCTCTCTCCCCTACCTTTCATTTCCTCTTTTCTTTAGTGTTTTTTCTTGTATTTCATGTAAGACTGCGTTGTTAAAAACGGAAGATGTCCACTCCAAGCCCTTTCCTCAAGTGTATCACTGCTTCTGTTCTTAGTAATCACACACTTTTTGTGTCTCAAGTCATCTCCTACCCTTTAAAAACAGCATACAGAAAATGGGCAAAATGAGATATGCACAGTGACTGAGGAAATTTCTTAAAATGAAACCGTATTCTCCATGAAAAGGAGAATCCCATTAATATAACTGCTTTTAAGCATTCCTTGGGTTCCCCTCCAAAATGATGACAGCAGTGATTTCTTGCTGCAGGATTCAGTATGGTTAGAGTGCTTCTGAGTCACCATGGACATGCTTCTCTGCACACTTTGTGGCACACAGTCTTTTCAAGTTCAATTTTAATTTCAGAATCTATGAAATTTGGTTCTTGATGGAGGATTTCCTGGACTAAAAGAGAGAAAGGGGGTTTGAGAGACCAGCTGGCCCCACCACCTGCAGTCCTGTGCCTCATATAAAATAGTAAACAGAGCAGGGTGCAAAAGGAACAACTGAGTGAGCAGAAAGGCAACCATTTCTTAAAGTTATAAATTTCTCCTACAGGAGGAACCTTCTCTCCCTGAAGACTCCACAGTTCAGGCTTTTAGGACTCCTTCCATTCCCAAAGGGAAAAATGTCATGGTGGAGGAAATTCACAGTAGATTCAGAAGTTCTCTTAAAGAAGTAAAATGGTAATGACTCACCTGTAGGTGCAATTTTCATGCATCCCCATTTAGGAACTTTTTTGCTTTGATTACTCATAATTAGTGCCAGATAATTCATTTTTGGCTAGATTTCATCCTGCAAGCTCTGAATTTCAGAATAGTTGCAACCAACAAACGGTTGTTCGTACTATATTATGGTGGTTGTTCATGGACTCACCTAATGTGGCGATTCAGCAGAGCTTCTCTCTCTTGTAAACCAGTCTGACTTGAAAACCAGAGGCAGCCCAGCTTGTAGCTATTCCCAAAGCACGTGAGTGTTTTGCATTAGGTTTCAGAGCACTGCGTGGGCTGAAGCAATGTCCAGGGTGATGCTTTTCCTACCTCCAGGAAAAACAAAGCTGCATGTGTAAAGGAAATATTTGCCTCAGGAGACATGATTAAATTTAGTCTAGAGAGATTTCCAGAGAGGAAAGACTGAAATTTGGAATCTGTTTTAGTTAGTGGAACTAAAATATGGATGTTGGAAAGTGGAGTTCTTTCAAAATGAAGATCAAATACTTCTTTTTAAAAATGCCAGAATAGAAACTGAGGTGATGTTACAAAGTTTTTTCACCTGTGTTATTTTTATGTATGTAAAAATAGATGAAATACCTATGTAATAACTAATATCTAAAATGTCTACGTAATATCTGCATAGATATTATCCTTTACCAGATTTTTAAAATGAGTTGACTTAAATCTACATGTGCTATCTAGTGGTATGTAACTCATCAAACTCATGCTTTCTTCAGCCAGCTGTGAGCCAGTAGCATGAGGTGCAGATAAAAGTTAAATGTCAGTTTCTAGCTGTGTCTCCTCATTGATTGTCACTGGTCATTCACTCAGCATCTGGGTTTTGTGAGAATCATGGGAAATGTTGAAAGTGAGGGCATAAGAATGAAAAAACTTTTTTCTTTTACATAAACTAAGTGAAAAAGGAGTAGATAAAAGAAGTTGAGAAGGTAAAGGAATCAAAGGACAATATGGGATATAAAAAATCCCAAAGGACACTATAAAAAAAGGAGAAGGAAGTTAACTGATGTTTGTTTGACATGGTCCAAGCAATTAGGCTGCCAGTGAGTATGGGAGACATGTGAAAGGTACTAGGATATAATCACAGTGTAGCTGCTTTGAACATGTGTTTGTCCAGGAACTGATGGATCACTGAGAGGACATCAGACAGACAGATATGTTAATAAGGATGTCTGGACAGTCCCTGAGGATGTTTGTTGCACTATCTGGCGGAGTTGTATAAGCATCTGTGATTCTCTAAATATCTCAGTTGTTTTCTCCAGGATTTGAATTCTGCCGTTTCCTACAACAGCTGAGCTGCACCTTTTCAAATAACTTTAAATTTTAGACAGAGGTAGCTAATCAAGAATGAGTAATCAGTGACATCTCTAATCTAGTCTTAGAGGTGTGCAGGGATGGAGCCTTCACAGCCATTCATATAATCTCTTCTGATGCTACAAAAATCAGTATCAGTACTGTGTCATATTATTCTCCGAAAATTTTCTTCTTTAGGCTAAATTACCTACACTGATCCAAACACTTTTCATGTGTATCCATGTTCTCACTATTTTCTCTTCACTGTCTTGATTTTGCTGTATTTTCCTAAAGAATCCAGTAACACAGCTGCAATATTGCAGGTGAGACTAAGTGCTCTGGGAGAACTATTTCATTTGTCTTGTTTCAATGTCCCTCTTCTTCAAATGAGTTTTGCCTTTTTCTCAGTGGCTCAATTACATTTTTCACTTCTATACAAAATCTGTTCAATTATCAGATTTTTTTAACATTTTACTACACACTATCCATTAACCCATCCTGTATTTTCATAGTTTATTCTTCCTGCTCAAGTTGTAAACAAAATATTCTACCACAACTTCTCCCTGCTGCCTACTGAATAAAAAAATTTTTCCATGTTTTTTTTTTCCTATTTGTATCCCAGGAAGCTTATTGTACCCTTCAGCTCCATGTAATCTACAAATTTATATATATATATATATTTATATATATTTATATATATGTGTATAGATGCATATTTATGTGTGTGTGCTCTATTCCAATGTCTTAATTTAAATGAAAGTACTGAACAAAATAGTATCCAGAATGGACTCTGCAGAGCCCCATTCAGCATCATTCTGCTTCAAAGAGAGCCATTGATCAATATTTGTTTTGGTACAATTATTCATCTGCTTGGTCACTTACCATCCATTTATATTGTATTTTACTAAACTGCTTGTGAAAATGTCATCTTCCACTGCATTAAAAGTTGTGGCAGTTACAGTTTCTTTAATCACAAATCATACTACTCCATGATAGAAGCAAACTATTTTAAAGAAAATGTTTTTCAGAGATCCCTACTAATTGTCATTGTTTTCTTCCATATACTTGTTTTTCTTCATTTAAAATACAGAAACCATCTTGTCCCCTTCTCTCCTCTGGTAACTCTATTTCCTATATGAATTCACACATGGGAAATAGCCCTAAGAGCAATTTTAATAATTTTAAGCTACTTAGAAAGAAACTAATCAAGACTGAACAATTTAATAAAATATATATTTATTTCAAATTTGCCCAGAAATGCTCTTTCCCAATTCTGCTATGGGATTTTGTGCCTTTGATACTGATACTAAATTGTTCTGCTCCACTGAATTGTAAATGATCCATTAAAGAAAATGGAAAAATGTCCTTAACACTTCAGTCCACTATCATCTGTAGTTAGTTCTCCATCCCTGCTGTCCTAATATCCCTAAATGATTAACTTCTTTTTGTATCTTAATGCAATGAATCTTAATTCTACTTCCCATGTTCTTTATTTTTTCTTTCAGGTCATATTTTAGTGTTTCTGACCTACTCTCTTTAAAATATACTTTTTGTGTAAGTCTCATTATCTTCCCCAATTTCCACTTTTATAGCATTCCCTTTCTGTAGCTAAAGTCACAGTTCAGCCAGTTTTCATGCTTTTTTTCTGCACTGGGACAGCTTGTACCTGCTGTGTCTTTTATTTCCTTGAGGAAATGTCACCTCTTCTCTAAGATTTTTTTCTTCTAAGACTTCTCTAGGACTTTTCCCATGAGATCCTACCCAAAAACTTCTGAATTCACTCTTAAAAAAATTGGATATGTTTTGTGATCTTTATATCCTTTTTCTTAACCTGGTGCTTTTTCAGTTCACAGTCACCCTTACTGAAGCTGCATTCTGCCCTGTTTTCCCTGCTGGTAAGACTCAAAGCCCCAGGAACAGCTCCTTTAGCTGCTTTCTACATTTTTCTATCAAAGTGTTTGGAGTGCATCCCAAAAATTAGGCAGACATCTTGGTTTGTCATTTGCCCTTTTTCAAATGTTTTTTTAAAGCCCAATCCTGCCCTTTAGATGATTCCTCAAGGTATTCAGGAAAAAAAAGATCCCAACCAACCAAAAGAAAAACCCACTCAAATGATGCTTTTGGGAAACTGGTCTATATATAGCTCCATTTGCAAACTGTTGTTTCTCCATTTTTCACCATGTAAGCAGGTTAATTCTTAGCTTTCATCCTTCATATACAGTGTTTGCATCTTTAATATGTGAGAGGATCCTATATCTCTTATTCATTCCCTAGGCAGCCCTTCTTGAACATCTATCATTATTCCAAAAACAGCTACATATGCCATAATCTGTTATACCAATTAAATCACCGTTTTCCTCTGCTTGTTTATTCCCCATACTGCTTGCAACGCTACACAGGCAGCTAAGATATTTGGCAAATAAATTAGAGCTCTTGAGTGACATATTGGCCCAGTCCAATCCACCAGATGCCATTATTACATAAGATATAATCATACAAAGCGTGGGGGAATTGCAGCATTGCAGGCTGTGAATCTTCATAAGGGCAGGAAATGCTGCTGCTGTTATATTCAGGATTTGCTGATGCTGTTAGGCTTTTTCTGTAGAGAAATTTCAACAGATTGGCTTCTCTTTGGAAAGGTAGCCCAGGGTGATGAGGGCACTTGAAGTAACATGGTGCTGGAATCAAGAATCTTGGGGGTTTCTCCATGCCTTTCCCTAGATTTAATTAAAGAACTTTTGCTTCCCAGTGAGCTGCACACCGAAGTCCCATCTCTCTTCCGTAAGTGCCTCCTATACTCAAGGTATTTGTTCTGGTTCAGTTCACCACTCAATTCCTCTTCAGTAACATACTTTGGCTTGTGTTCCTGTCCTGTATACTTCAGTAGAGTCAAGCATGTGCTTAGAACTAATCAGAGAAACATCGGACTGAATACAGTTTGCAGCCTTGTTTCACTCATGTGCTATTCAGAAACCTGTCTGGGTTAAATTATTCATTTTGTTTTTCTCTGTTGACTCTTTCTGTCAGGGGAACAGCCTGTTTCACAGCCTGCACACAGTGACCTGTTTTTACTAGAGCTGCACAAGATTTCTGATTTCCTTGCCACGCCATAGCAGGCTTACCCACAGTGACCAGAAGCTTTTGATATACAGGATGCTCCTCATGAAGCACAGCAGTTCTTGACTCAGTAGCATGTATTCACTCTCCCAGACTGGTCCCTCTCTCTGGTTACTGCTTTCTGTAATCATACCCATATGCCATGTCCATAAACTACCAGCCAATCAAATGCATGTGTACCTTACAATTTTGAGGTACATATTTTCATGGCTTTTATAGCTTGGTGTACAGATAATTGAAACAGACCTATTTAGACTGTCCCTAAACCCCTAAAAATCTCTACCTATTTGAAAACAACAACAAAACCAAAAGTGTGCTTTTTCCAAAGTTACTCTCCGATAGAAATTAATTGCCATAGCAACATGTGGGCAATGCGGTATAAGAGATATTTTTATTTAACCTCCAGATTCATTGAATCCCCTAAGTCAAGAATTTTAACCAAAGCTAGAAATTAACATAGTTATGTGATTTTGTAAACTTTTATCTCCACAGGATGGCAGTTACACAAAATGAAACAACTTTTTTCAAAATTACAGTTTTGCAATGATATTTTTTAAGTCCAATGTAAGGAAAAATGCTGCAATGGAATTAATTCCTGTTTATGTAAAAAGCCACAAAGCTTCAGCCAGGTCGTTTATTGTACAGATTGAGGCACAGTTAGGTGTTCAGTATTGTTTCAGTGTGAGTAGAGAAACCAATGAAAATGATCCCCGACACATGGGGATGTTTTTGATGTTTCGCTTCTCTGTTTTTAGTTTTGCTCTTGAGAGACTGATACTGTACTACACAATACAAAATTTAAATTCAGTGTTATCCAAGCATGTGGAGGTTTTCTAATGGTCAAAAATGCAATATGCACTATGTGTCCATGGTTTTGAATGATTTTTATTAAGAATTCTCAATGCTGTTTTTTCAGATAGCCACAGATAGCTGAAACTGCATCGCAAATGCATTATAGTATACATTCTTCCTCACTTTGTTCCCAATTACATGTTATTTGCTCAATGTGAACAGGTGATGGCTGGAGGTTTGATAAGGACTTGATGCTCATCCAAGACTGGATGGCTTCTTTAGCACTACTGCCCAAAGTGACAGAAGGAAATGACAGGAGGAAACAAAGAACTGGTTTGTATTAGGAAGCATGTCAGGGGATGCCTTTCCATACACAATGGTTAAACACATTCATTGAATATTATTGCATTTGAAATGCTGAAGAAACTCAAAGAACATATTTATAATTTTCTAGGTTGAATTTAAATCCTTGAAATAAGATTGAATGTTTTAATAAAAGTAAGTAAGCTTCTTCATCTATATATCAATTTACAGTTTAACTCATCCTAGTTTCATCATCCTTGGAAAATGATGGCTGAGAAATTAAGGTATGGTCTCAGATTGTTAATTTCATTACAGCAACTTTCACAGAATATCCCAGGTAACTGAATATCACAAAATACACTGAGTTGGAAGGTACTCACAAGGATCATTAACTCCATTCATGTCATATCCCTGAGAAAGTCTGGGTCACTATTTATTGTATCACATCAAATTGCTGAATACACAATGCATTGCCTTTATTTTTTAATAGAACGTCCAACATCAATAGAGGTAACGACCAGTGTAAGATAAATTGATCCTGTGTGTGATGAACAAAAATATTGCTGGTGTTATGTCTCCTCTCTACCCTGTGTGTCATAGGTGTAATTACTGTTCAGACTAACGAGAACCACATCCAAACACTTCCTATTAGTTTGCAGAACACATTTTTCTTAGAAGCCAGGTTTTTATACCTGGCTTTTTTATACCTATCCTATTCATAGGATCCAATGGAAGTCCATATTTTCAGCAGCAGTGTCACAAGCAGCAAATTTTATGTTGTATACCTTTATGTACTTTTGTAAATAACGATTTCCAGTGTTTAAAGGAGCTTACAAAATGGGAATTAAAAAATGGCGACAAACTTGCTGGTCATGTTTTAAACTCCAAGTGTGTTTGCAAATATTTGCATTATTTCCAGAAAGCTATTATTCCCCCTTATAGAGTTGTCAAAATCACAAAACCTATTTTGTTTTCAAAGTGTATGTAAAATGGCATAAAACCTCAACTTGTGACTCTAGGAGCTCAGCAAATGAGTTAGATATTTATGTGTCTACAAAGTGCTCTTAGCATTGCTTTTACAACCTGAATAAAACTTCCACTCAATTCTCTTAGATCCTTTTAACATCTTGTGATACACTGGACACTACAAGTCCATTTTTCATTAGTAATTTAGCTCAGGCAGCAGAATGTTCCATTTAATCACAGTAATAGTTTGTTTTTGCTGAATAATATTACTGCCACATACTCTGCCACTGTTTGCTTCAGTTGATGAAAAATGGCTTGAATCTTACATGTTTGGATGAGCACAGAAATTTACTGCTATATCCATAATATATTGAAACAAAAAACCTGAAACTTCTTTTGTCTTGGAGGTTAAATGCATGTTTAAGACTGAGAAAACCTCATAGTTTTCAAGCTATATTATGTTTAACTTGATAACCAAAAGAAAAATTATAAGCCCATACTTAAAGTTGTAAACTCACAGCTTTTTGATATATTGAATAGGTCAAGAGAAATTACAAATAGCTAGCAAAACTTATCTCATGTGTGTGAAATGGCTAATATATAATTCAAATCAATGAGAGAGTTCATTTTCCTCTGTTTAAGTTCTCTATATTATATGTACTCATACATCATACAACATTTGATAGAAAAGGAACTTTGGAGTTGCAACTATTTTTCTCTAGTTGCAAGGCATTAATATTACCTTTTGTTTCAGTTAGTTGTTTGCATAACCTATTTTTAAAGATTTGCAGTGCTTATTACTCCACATGACCCATTCCTGCTTTACTTAAATATTCTATCCCTGGCACAATTAGAAAGGTTTCTCTTGTGTTTTTCTTTGCTACTTCAGGCAACATTCACACTGCACAGTGAAAACAGATAATTTTCTTCCTGTTTGCAGCAGATATTTGTCTTTACTGGTATTTTTGTTCACTGAAAGAGTCTCCTTCCCTTGCTTAGATTTACCTACTCCTTGCTTCAGTTATTGGCCCTAAGTCATGTTTAGAAGCTCCAGATCATTCTTGTTGCTCTCTTCTAGGCACTCTCCAAATGGTGAATGCTTTTAAAGTGCAGAACATGGTTCTCAAGCTGACACCTTACCAATATTAAACCAACTGAAAGGTTATTGCATCATGAAATTGTAAATTACACTTCTCTTTGCACTCTGAAACGATATTTACCTTTTTTGCTAGGTCATTATTGATGTGTTAAACTTGTGGTCTGGAATTACCAAGAGCCTTTGCCTTTCCAATGTTTGCTTCCTTATTTACTTTTCTTTTTATTTGTGTTGCTGACTGTACCTGCAAAGATACTTTACTTGCACCTAGCAAATAGCACAGTATTGAGGTTACTTTTTCACATTCTTATGAGAAAATTACTCTCTAATGTACCTCTCATGTTTTCAAAAATTATGTCACCTGATAAATCAGTAAGCATAATGTTTATTCTTTAGGATGTTAATGAAAATATTGAAGATTCTGGAGTGAACAGAGCACCTGTACAAACTCAATTGATCTGTATTTCAATTTTGCTAAAGAATTATATGTGCTCCCTTTTCAACATAATTATGAAACCTGTATCCTTTTGGTACTATGGAATCTAGTGCCTATTATCTTAGCTTGATATTGGAATAATAAGGATTGGGCCAAAGGTATGAAGGGCAAAATATACTACATTCTTTTTACTCCTTCCACAAAAGCAGTTTTTCTGTTGACAAAAAAATCACCAGGTTTATCTGAAGCAATTTTTTTTTTTTGCATCTCTCTTGATTTTTAGTCCTCCAGTTTTATTTTGGTTAGTGACAGTCATTCTCTTTCATTATTTGTATCTTTCTCTGAGTTTAAGTGAATTGACTGATTTGTAATTCTTATTTCCTTTTGTCCTTTTGTTTTTTTTTGCAATTGCAAAGTCCCCTTTGTTATCTGCTTTTTACCTCACCTTTCTTCCATTATGTTGATGGTAACTTTGAACAGCTCTGAGATTTGTTCACTTCTACTTTAATTTTCCTGATACTGCACCCAGCAAATCTGAAATTTTTCTCTTCCATCTGACATCTCCAAACTGTGTTTATTTAGCTTAAGCCAAAAATTCTCTTTAAGGAACTGTCTAAAGTTTATTTTAAAGATTCCATTTTCCATGACACATTATTATAGATTTTCTCCTGTGTTAAATAACCTTTTCCTTAGTATGTATAACTATCTCTTGATATCCAAAATAGCATCTATGAGATGTGCATCAGTTTGTTCCCTGCCCTTTTTCATTTGTCTCTGTATACACACAGCATCTGTCTGTAAGTTTTATGTAACCAATTCTACTTTCCACTTTCTGTATTCTTCTTTGAGTTTGGAATCATGGAAAATCTCTACAAGTACAACCAAAAATTCTCTCTCCTTGGTATGTCCTCTTTGTAGGAGATCCTTCAGGTTATTTATAAAAAAATCCCTCATATTTCTATAACCCTGTAGTTGTGGCAAAACTTATGCCTTTCCCATGCATTATCATTACTCTTACAATTCCTAGGCTTTGTAATTGAGTGGAGACCTTTTTATGTCATGTATTTCCTCCCTTGTTGACCTCTCCATCTCCTGTGGAGATTTGATGACCTTTTGTGTTACACTGTGAATAATCTCATGAAACTGCTGCTATGCCAATCAGATAAAATTTTCAGAATCCGATCTTTTCTAGTCTTTCCCTCTCATTCCCTTCCTATTTATTTTTATATGTCTGCAAATTTATAGGATACTTAGCAGATTGACGGACTATCCATTTGATTTTGCCTTGAAACTTTTACAAATGATCTAAGATCTTACCTCTGCTTTTAATAATCTGTGCTGGATCAACATGATCATAGTATCTCTGTGAAATGCAGCATGCTGGTACAGAATTTAGGCTTATTAGCCTGGCCAATAGAATGAAATCTCTGTGATACTCTGGTATGAAATTAATTGCATAACTTTATGCAATGTCTGAAAGTGAACTTGACTCAGAGTGAACTCTCCTAATTTAGTTGATTGTCTTCTTGTGGCTCAGGCTTGGATTTTAGCCATTTAAATATAGAATCGGCCTGAAGTGTTGATAAGTAAATGGGCAGGATAACAAGCACAAGTTATCTTAATGTCTTAGAAATTTTAAGTAAAACGAAGGTCAGGATTTATTTCCTGGTAAGTACACACAGAAGAAGCCTCTTTAAAAAAGTCCTTGAACAAAAAAAAACTTTGCTCATTGTGAATCAAAGCTAATTAGTTTTATAACTTCCAGTTTGATTAAAAACAATTGTCATTTGTTCCCAGGAGCTTCGGTAATAGTTTTTTTCTTTCTCTCTAAGCCCAACAATGTTAATGTTGCACCTATTGTTTCTTAATTTTACTCTCATCTTTATGACACTGACTAATCATCCAAATTCTATCTGCTACTGTGCCAGAGCCTCCTGGGTAATAACAGTGCCAATGCTTGATAAGTGGCTGCCAGATAAAGCTCATGTTTGTTCAGGAAAAGCTGTGCCAACTGTAACGGAAAAAGTAATGAGTAATGACAGCAAAAGAATATAAAAAATATGTTAAATTTTTGTTATTGAAACTGTGCATGTTCAAGTAAATCAAATGTTTCAAGAGGCTATGCATACTAATTTTATTTGCAATTAAGTGAACAGGAACTAAAAGAATGCTATATTCCTGTATATCAAGCACGCTGTTGGGACCTTTAGTGATTAAGTAGTTTCTACATATAGCAAGTTTTCTATTTATAAGAGATGAGTTGGTAATAAAAACTGATTTCTGACTGAAAGAAAATATGCAAAATTTAAAAAGAAGACCAAGGCAATAAATAAAGAAGTGGAGATTGAGTTGCAGTGTCTAGATGCTCTTTTTTAAGAGTGTCATGGTTAATCAGAAAGAACTGTGGCTCAGGGAGAAGATTGGAGTACATTCTAAAAAAAAAAAGGTCGTTTAGAGGGAGGAGGGATATGAAGGGGGGCAGTGAATTGCATTCTGTACATGGGCAGAAGATGACTTCATTCACAGGATCTTATGAATCCCTTTTTTTGATGGCTTTAATGAAGCTTCCTAATTCAGTGTATTTGCCCTTGTTATTGAAGATCCATGCACTGGAGGCACACTGATCATCCTGTGCATAAAGGTCACTGAGTTTAGGACATCTCTACATGTACATCGGGACGTGTCTCCTGTTTTGACAGACTTGAGAATAGGTAGCAAAAGGAAGGAATCGAGAATGATAGCTAAGAAAGAAAAAGTTACTTTTGAAAGGTTTACTTTAGACTTTTACTTTACTCTTCAAACATGGGGGGGTTAATCAGTGTCCTTTTAATAGCTGCTCTGCAGTGCTGTCAATAAAGAAGGGGAAGAGAGAGGGAAGTTTCTGCTGTAAACAGTGCTGCAATTCAAGAGTAGCAAAGGCTTCTCTGGAGTCCATGTATGTTTTCAGCTAGCAGAGAAAATAGGAAATTTGTTTTGAAAATGCGTTATGATATTTTCTCAGTTGAATTTTAAAATAATTTGACTTTTTAAAATCAGGTAAAGCTTCTGTGCTGGTATGGATGAGATCTAGATCTATCTTTTTAAGAGTGTGGAAAAGTTTCAGAGACAGCATCTGCTCAACCTTTCACATGCTTTTGTGGAAAAGAATGGTTGTTTTTTTCATCACCTGATGTGCTAAGTATTATAAATTTAAATATTATTAATATTTATTATGAATTCAGGTCTCCTAGTCCTACCTTTCTTCAGATTAGCCACACTGACATGTATATTACTAGGCAGTTGGGGCAAGCATCATGTTAGCAGACCAACAAAATGCAGTGAAGCATGTGACAATAGTCCAACATTAGCTGTTTTACTCCTGTATTGAAGCATTTGACTTGTTTGCCTGCAAGGATAAAATCTCATCTAAGCTTAACAGAGGTTTTATTTAAATGCCTCTGGGGTCAAGTGTGTGTCATGATAAAGTTCAGCAGCTCTATGAAGTCATCTATTTTCCATCAATCAATTTGACAGCACTCAGCTCCTTCCACTAACATTTATCCCTTACAGTCTCTGCACATATATTATTAAATGTTCTCTTTACTTTCCTCTCTCCTGTTAATAACTTTTCCTATCTTTTCAAAATATTAAAAGTGCAGGATGAAGGGTGCTACCACATTTGTCTGTAACCTCTTTTGCTGGCAGGTTTTGTTATTATAATTGTGGAAACTTTCATAGGTCACGCACCTGAAATAGCAGTGAACCCTACTGTCCTTATGTTGCACATCTTTTGTACCATCCAGGCCAATACAAGGATGGCAAAAGGAGCCCTCAGGGGGCACCTTCACTTAGTGAAGGCCCCCTTTGTGTCTGTGCTCATGCTCATGACACATCCTGGTACATTTATGATTGTACAAAAATGTCTTTATAGCACTTAGAACTAAGGTACAAATTGAAGTGAACTGAAGTGAACATCAGAATATCTTCTATCCTCCTCATTAAAGACAATTTTCACAGTAGTAAGAGGTTACCAGCTGGAGTCCCTAAAATCAATATTAAATCTATTTATAAATTTATTTTCAAATTGTCTTGAAAAGAAAAAGAAGGGTGGCATGACCACATTTTTAGGTAATATGGTATTTTTCCAGATAGTCCATTGGAGGCAGATAATGAAGAGAGGCATGAGTTTCTTAAATAACTGTCTGATAAAATAGCAGGTGAAGTGCAATTATAAAAAATGCAGAGATGATGGAATACATCCTGTGGTAGCTTTTCTATCTATCTATGAATATACACACACGTTACATTCAAAGCATCCCAATTTCACAAATTTTGTGATCAGTATTCTGTAAGAGTGTTGTGACTATTAGGAAAAATACCGAATTTTGAAAAAAAAGGCTGGACTTCATTTTTCTTGGCCTTACATACAGAGTAAAACTGATACTATTTAATTTACTGCTAAGCAATACTGACATAATTTTATAAATATCTTCATATACGTTCTTTCTGTAAACTTTCAGGACTCTGAATGTTTCATTCCTTCTCTTGTTCTATGCTATTTGAACCAATGGAAATATTTTATTTAGATGAAAATCAACAAAGATCCTGTCTTTTCCCCTCTCTGCTGCTTTCTCTTGAAGGCAAAGCTACTAAAGTCACTGAGTTTGGATACTGTCTCAATTCAGGTGAACTGAAATTAAGTTGTTTCTTTGCATTTAGCAGAACCTGAATAAACTAGAACTGAAGTTCTGTTTCAACTGATTGCCTACAGCTCTGCTATCTACTTTGGATCAAGGAAACTATCTATCAAGGAAACTACTGAATATGCTTCTTAAAGTAGATAACACCTGTATTATGTAAGGCATTTTGCCATAATGTGTTTTAAAAGTAATTTAAGTGGTTACACCCCTTGCTCTGAACAAGATCTGGCTGTTGCAGCTGCACAAGGGTGTCTGCTCTCCACCATGTCTAGAGGTGCCAGATGCAAAGCCAAGTATCAGGAGCTTGGTGACACAGCTCTGTGGAATGTGTTCCTGCTGCTCCTGACATACAGTTTCTTATTGCCTTTGTTTTATAGTACAGGGTAAAGCTTACTCTGCCAACAAGCAAATGTATTGGAGTGATTTTTCTTTTAGGATGAAATCTCTCCCATTTCTGTCAGACCACATAAGACAGGGTCTACAGAGTGTAATAAACTGGAACTTGACAATTTGTTATTGGATGCCATTAAATTGTATTTTGCTGATTAATCCTCCTGTCTGTCAGTATAGAATACCTTCTCATTGTGTGTTAATAAAGCAAGAAGATTTTTATAATATCATTTATGTCACTTACATAATTTCATGTATTCAACAGTACCATTTTTCCCTAATATTCTACCAAAATTTAGCATTTGTTGATCCCAGTCTCCCATTTGTTCTCAGTCTGTTGCACTTTCTTTGTTTTATGGGAACCCTCTTCTTTAATCTAAATGTACTGTGTGCTGCGTTGTGCTGTTCGTTTAAAACTTGAGTAACACTCGAAGAGGAATCATGAGAGGAAAAGATAAAAAACTTATGGAGATACAGGGAGAAGGGTAAGTAGATAGCTGCTTTTCAAAATGTTTTCTTTATTCATAAAAGTGTTTTGTCTGCAAGAATGAAAATAATCTCTTGTGATTCTATGTCTTACTTTTTACTAGTGTCTGTCTATAATACTTACTGATGAAGCACCTCTTAGAAGGTAGGAAATAGGCATTGGAAAATGAACTGGGTAAGCCAGAACACCACTGTTACTGATTTGTGGTACGTGTGGTGCCTTGTGTGATGGAGTGGAAAATTGTAAGCTCATTTTAATTCAATCCCAGTAACTCAGAAAATTACTAATATTAAAAAAAAGAATCAAATACAGGACTGAATGGAATTTTAATTTAAGATTACCACAGATGCAGATTCTCAAATGAAAGTTTTCTATCCAATTAGGTGCCAGGAAGCAAAAAATCTCACTGTAAATCTCTGTGGTGAATCAGTATTAGACCATGGCCAGAAGTACCTCTGATAATCTTGAATGCAACGATTAATGTACAACTCAAGAGGTGACATTTTATGTCAAAAGATAAGAGCCATTTTAGTATATCAGTGCCTTTTTGGCTCAAATGATGGTGATTGATTCCATTCTCCTGGAATGCTTCCAGCTATCACAAGTGAGTGCCTGGTCCTTTCAGCAGAAATGCTGAAATAAATCTAAATCAAGTATCCAGCTGAAAAAAAAAGGGATCCTCTATTTCAGATGGGACATAGTGTCTTTAAAGAAAAAGAGACCATCTTGACCACTGATTTCTTGTTTGACAAGCTACATAGTCTGAAATTATAGTGGATTTCATTGGCATTGCAGTGCACTATTTTACAAACCTGAATTCTAACCATCTGATAGAAGTGTGTAGAAGAACTGGGCCACGTGTATGAAATGGAGAATGCAGAAAAGCAGAGATTAGAAAGTAAAAAAAAAGGGTTGCCATAACAGTAGATATAAAACAAGTGCTCATTGTATCCCTCGTTGTATGAGAAAATTGCCTTTGTAAGGAGATGTCCTGCCCAGAGGAAATGCAGATGATGTTATAATTAAACACACAAAAAAGTGCACAATACCAGTTTACGATCTTGCTAGTCAGGATACTATGTTTGCTATGGCCCTAGAAGCTGCAACATAACATCTAAGAGAAAGAATGATGCATGTCGGTGAGATTCATAGTGAGCATTGAATAAGACTGGCGATGTAAATGAATTTTCAGATATTTTTAATGTCCTAAAGGGGATGGATGAATTCAAGTATGCTGTTCTGTTACCAGAACCCACAGCCAGCAGATATTTCTATGGCATTAGTCAAAGATCTACACAAAGTGAAGGGAGAAGGAGGTCTAAACAATATCATTTAAGTTTGGTGATGAAATGCAGTAATTCACAGCTAAACTAGGCAGAATTCAAACTTCTAAGACAGAAAAGATTATGAGCTTGATGGAGAAGGAAGAATAGTTTGATAATGAGCTGAGCTCCCTGTATGCACTTCCATCACTTACCAATGCTATGCGTGTTGTATAAACCCATGTCTTCTACATTTCAGTATTTGTGTTAGGAGATTGTTCTGTCTATTCTGTGTAGACTGGAGGATGTAAGAATTATTTATTAAATGTACTGCAAAACTGTGATGTTTTCCACAAATATTTGTCTATCCATGTCTTTCTTGTACAACATAAGCCAAAAAATGCATCCTCTGAAAGATGATGAGAAAAAATAAATGTATGAAGTATAAGAACTGTTGATATATTTATTTGTATAATGTGAGAAATGGTGTTGTATGCACAGTTAAAACATAAACACATAGAATAGATACAAACACATACAAATAGAACAAATATAACATGTAATATGTTCAGTCCATCTGGTTCTCTGTGTCTTGTATTTGCATGAGGTGTTGAAAATATAGGCATATGTTCCTCTTCAAGGGAACAGTTGATATAGTTTATAAACAGAGAGACTCCACAGAAAGGGAGTCAGAGCTGTCAAAATGTGTGGAAATCCATAAGGCCTTACAGTATGACACAGTGCCCCAGTTACAAGGATTTTCCTCAAAATTGTATTCTGAAAAGAAAAAAAAATCTCTAGTTATTTAAGCAGATAGATCCTGGGCTGAAAATAAATGAAATAAGATTTATGACATTCTTTTGACACACTTTATAAATGTCGTCATCAAATTCCTCAGACTACTTGCTTGTGTCTCCCTAATATCAGGTCACAAAAGATTTGCTGAATGGTAGAAAAAGCCTATGGCCACTTCCATGAGGGATATTTTCATTTTGTCTTCCTTCCTTCCTCTACACACTCCAGACCAGCAGCAAATTTGCTCTGCCGTAGGGAAAGGAGCACACCTCAATGACAGAGAACATCAGGAAGGAGGAGAAATATATCCAAAGCACAATCCTATGGATTCTTTTGGGGAACAGGCTGGCCAACATGCCTGATGAAATACAAGGAGGGAGAAAATGTGGTGAAAACGTACCAAGAAATGGTAAATGTTTTCACATTTCCTAAAATCTGAGTGTGGGGTCATGCCTTAATAAGCAGATATAGTAGAGAGAGAGAAGAAAAATAGTGTAAATAGCATTGAGGATTTCCCTAGGGCTGTTTTAACATTGAGTGCTATCAGCTTGGCTCCATTTCCTGTAATGAAGTTTGGCAGGTAGAGCACGTTTCAAACTCCAACACCTGCATAAGTTTGTGCTCTGCTGGGTTTTGTCGAGACCACAGAGGGCCTTGATATACACAGGGTATTGGGACAGCTGGGGAGATACCAGCAGTATGATTTCAAGAGCCAAGACATGAGGTCTGACTAAATAAGCTGTGCAGCATTTGCTGGATTTAGGATGATGGAAGATTCAGCAAGCGCTGGATATGTACGGATAGTCTTGATTCCCTCTCATGATCCGATTATGCCCTGTATCAAATCTTTAACTCACAGGCCTCATGGCACATCCTAAGATTGTGCAGAAAGGGGACAGTGAACTATTTCTGCTCTTAAATGTTAAAACATGTAACTTTTCCAGTTTACATAATGATATGTGTTCATGGAGTTGGAAAGCAGATCCTACACCTCCTAAAGCCATTGGAATGTTGTCTCTCAGAGAGGCTTATAGGTCTAGTCAACTGGCCATGACCACAATAGCTGAATGAGAGCTAAGGTTTAAAATAGAACACTCCAGATAGTTACGACACCCTTTCTCAGATCAGCTGATATAGAAATATCCTGATGGCCCTGCTTTGAATTATACCCATTAAATAGAAACATATTGAAGATACTTGTCAATATAGGCAGAAGGAGCAAAAATATCAGACTTGATCTTTTAAAACACATAGTTGTAGAGTTAAAGTTAATGTAAATCAAGAGTCCCTTATAAGCTGCATTATGGGCACATGGTAAGCAAAGTATGAGTTAGATGTATTGCCTATGCCCCATGCAGTGTGTGTTTTCAGAATCTTTCTTGCCTTGATTTTGGCTGACTTCTTTGTTTTCAGCTTTACTTTGATGTGGGTCAGCTGTGGTTTCGAGATCGCTAGGATGATGTATGAATTTTGGCAGGGAAGTGTCAGGGTCAGTGCAGCTGGCTGCCTTATACTGCTTCCACATCAAGGCATCCCTGCTTGCTGCTTACCATCCCAGGCAATTAACCTTCTTACTGTGTGAAATCTTCATGCTCACAAGAGATGAGTGTTACAGAACACAGCACAAACTGGTATTTCATAAGGTCATGGTAAACCAACAGATGTTAGAGGAAGAAGCCTGTGATTCTAATCACAAATATGATTAGCTGCCTAAAACATACTTATCCCCAAGGATACTTCAAAATGTTTGCTTGCAGCATTACATGGCTGGATATATTTTTCTTCAGCACATGAATGATCACTAGGAGTCAGAATATGGAAACATCCCTTTCCCCACCAGTCTAGTCTTTCTTTCTTCACACTTCTGTGTGATGCTTGGTTCATCCTGCAGCTGTATGTGAGCCATTTATTACCTGCAGTGTCTTCCATTTTAGAAACTGGGTATTCACTGTCCATTTCCTTATAAATTCTGCTCCTTTTCTGAATTAAATTGAAGCTTAGCCTCACTCTTCCTATTGGATTAAGCCTTTTAACAACCTCCCAGCTGAGCAGCAGTGTCACTGGAGACAGGTAGCTGCCTTTTGTATCCATCATTTCCCATTCTTCACCCAAACACTGTAATAACAAAAGATTTGCCTTGTGTCATACTATTTTCTGAACATTTTTTCCACAGCATTTGCACTTATACACACTGCCACAAATTTTTACTTAGTGGCTGCAGACTCAGGAGTTACTGGCTCAGCTTTTTGTTGAATGACATTGCAGTTGTTGAGTTGCACATTATGGGTGCTGACGAGTTACTTCATTAATGTCCAACAGGTCATGACTGAAACACTTTCTAAAATCATTCTGTAAAGTCGCCTTTAATCAGATGGGCTTTTACTAGAAGGCAGTAGATACCCTGAACTGCCAAAAATTGCTGTCTATTAAATCCCAACAGTACACTTCCAGCTGATTTCTGTCAGCTGTGACACTCACCTGGGAAAGTGCTTCATGTCATTTAATAAGTAGAATATGTCTTCCTGAAAAGTACCCTTTCTTCAGGACTATCTGTAGCTTTGTGCCCTCTGATGCCCATGTTACCATTCAAGATGTATTTTTTTCAAGTAGGAAATGAAGGTCATCAGAGTATTTAGTCTAAAATTCAGAAAATATGCTCCCAAATAATCTGTTTTACTGTCTTTATTTACTTCTCTCCTCCAAACAGCATTTCTTCAGTACACAAAGAGTTTGCAATGCTGATTTTCACAATAAATTTAAGATCTCAATATAAGAAAATGCTTTTATTTTTTTATCGTTCCTGCCACATTCTTGTTAACTTACTATGTAAAATAAGATATTGTTTAAGTAACTGTAGCAGCTAGAGCAAAGCAGTGATTAAGTTTTTTCTCAGATCAATAAACCTGACCAAAATCCATCTACTAATAGCTATGTGCATGAAGTGTGTTAGGTTTCAGAGGAGCCCAGCCAGTATTGGGGGAATATTCAGTTTCCTCATGAGAAATACTAGGCAAATATATATTATTATTAAAAGTTTGTGAAGAAGAGCCTGTTTCACATTCCAACAGTAGTGTAGACTTCTGAGTGTTTAAATTCTCAGCTGCTGATGCAAAAAAGTCAAGGGAAGATAAATATTGCAGTGGAAAAATCTTCTTCCTAATTGAGGGTATTTTGTGGCTTGAAACATCATAATGCTTGTAATGTTTTGCTAAGCTGTCCTTATTTAGCCAGAATCCAACCCGAAATGCCAGCTGTGCAAACTTATTAACACATCCTTTAGTTTATGGTGACTCATTACACAGGGGCAACATGTGAACAATTACTCTTGCCATTCTGTTCAGTTTAATTATGTGAGATTTGATGAGACTGGTTGTTGTTGCAAATGAGAGCACAGGGACAGCAGGAGTCTAAAACCATGAGAGAAATGCGTGCATATTAATATAACATGTACATATGATTTTGCTGAATGGTAAGAACATTTCCATAGTGTTTTGCATATGTATTGCCTACTCTACCTAACTGACAGTCTAATTTATGCCACCAGACTATGGGAGCCAATGGATTGCAATGTACAGCATGCACCTTTGAGTTAAACTTGCATAAAAGATATCTTAAATTGTGGATTGTCAAGGTAACCACAAGAGATATAACCATTTCTTTTCAAGAGATGATGAAGAGAGTAGGCAAGCTATGCCTACATGTCAGTCAGACTAATTACAAGAACTCACTGCTGGGTTTATCATGACAGGGTAGAACAATTAAGCTTCTGATCATGCTTTCAGAAACAGATAATTCAGATAATCCAGCTACTTCAGTTGAAGACAAAAATTTCTTTGTTCACCTGATCAGTTCAGCAGTGATATGCAAAGACCCTGTAAATGAAATGTCAGGAGGGCTTAGCCCTTCCTGAGGAACACTCAGCATGACTGTTTACTTCTGAGTCTTTAGCCAACATTTTCACCAGATCACCCAAGGATACTTTTTGTCCAGGTTACTTTCAATTCCTGGCCAGTTAAATGAGAATTCAATGGGCTCATATGTCATGTTGCTTAGGAGGAATCAGGCTTCATTCTTTACTGCCTAGAACTCTTTAAAATAAGTCACATCTCTCTGAAAGCTTTGATGAGAACTTTCCAAGAGATCAGTATTTTGTCCTCTATTTTGACATGTACTATGCTCTGTATTGACGTTAGGATGATGAATGATGTCCTTTGATTCTAATGTACAGGTAATTTAATGGTATGTAGGTAATTTTACTGCATTTATTTATACATGAGTAAGCATTCAGATGAAATTTCTATCAGCTCGGAATAATAAATTTTTAGAAATGGAATTGTATTTTTATGGTATTTTTCTGGGCATCAGGAGACTTAAGTTCATCACCCCATTCATTCCAAGAATGAATAAATCCATGTGGGGTACCTTTGAGTACCCTATGCCTTTTGAAACATTCAAAATTTCTTTTGAATTACTTTGAGGAGTCTCTATTAGTAAGACTAGCACATGGATGACTAATCTGACAATACATCAGAAAGGTGTGAGTTTTTCAGCATGTCTTCTCCTCCATGCCTTAAATAGAGTGGCAAAATGGGGTAAAGATCAAATATAATGATCACATCATTACTTCTGCTCACTGCATTCCTTTCCCTCTATGCGTCATCCTATTGCTGCACTTTGCAAAAGCTTGTTCTCAATTAGAGTGTACATTGCCATATAATTCCTTTATCCATACTAAGTCAGTGTGTTCCCTTAATTATATCTGATCCTACATCACTGCAATAAAGAGAAACTGTTACATGTAGGACAGTTCTAAGTCTTCAAGCCTGAGGAAATCTTTATATTGTATACTATGATTTCTACTATACAAACTTTACACCTTACTGGTGGAACAATCCAATTAAAGCCTTCTGTCTGTCACCTCCTTAAATTCCAGTGTAAGCAGAAGTCTGTATCCATTTTAGCTCAAAATTCAGGAAATGGTTTCTGTGATACTTGAGGCAACACATTTAGTAAGAAGGCTTACATAAATCTGACAACCTTCTAGGCATTAGAGCTGTCTGTCCTTTCATTTAGGGTCAACTAAATCCCATTAAATTGCTAATCAGACATGCTAAGTAGTTGTGATAAAATCCCTGTGCTGATGCAAAAGAAACTACAGTCACAGAGATATCTGAAACAAAGTCAATGCTAGTTGGTGGGCAAGATGGTTTCCACTGGAATGAAATGAAAAGCTAAAGCATTCCATTAAAAATGACACCATAATGCACAGAGAGAAAAAGAAAATTTCACAGACAGTCTAATTTTGCCATCTCCTAACTTCTGTGGTTCTGTTAGCAATTAATCTCTAAACAAATGTTTGTTTATTTCCTAGATCTGCAAGCAGCTGTCTGTTTCCTGTGCTGAGCAAAGACAATATGCAAGTGCTTCCTAAAATATACAAGGACATGGATAGCTTATATTAGTATAACACAGGCAAACAAACAAAAATTTAAAAAACCCAGCAGAAATACTAAAGGATCAATTCATTTTCATTTGTATGGAATTTACTTGGAAGTGCCAACATACTTAATTCATCAGATATTTATGAGTACTTGTGAAAGTTTCTTTTATTTGAGATACAAATGTGTTGCTATATATTTCTCACAATATTTTTATATATTATTATTTCAGTTTTCTGCCTTGAATGTATAAGAATAAAACCTTTAATCTTTCTCTGCCCCTAACAACCTTTGGTTTTGCATTTGGTTTAGCTCTCTCTCTTACTTCTTTTTAAATTGTATTTGTTGCTTGTTATACAACGTTTAACTTCTTGGGTGTCCCACGCTAATGTAAATGATTGTGGAATTGTGATAATAAGTATGATTGTTCTGTGAGCAGTGGAACTGATGAAGCCTGGCTTCCTATGGTCAGAATTACTGCTGTTTATGGAGCTGCTAATGCCACATGAAGTTTTCATGCTGCTGGAGTGCTCATACTAGCTCTCTCTTATATGGCTCTTCAATGTCTATAATAAAATTCATACCATGCTCTTTTTCTTTCCAGGGCACTAATAGGGTCATTCATCCAGCCTATTTTCATGACATTTGTAGCTTGTTTATGCCTTTGAAGCTACTGTTCATCTGTCAAATCAGCTGGAATTGTCCAAAAGGTGTTAAATGGAAAATGTGGATAGACAGAGAATTATGTTTGCATATAAAAACACATGAAAAGTACTATTTCTTGATTCTCATCACTTTTGATAACTGGACAAAAAATGCAATCTAAGTCAAGATAAGGAGCACATTTTCTAGAGGTGCTGAAAAATGTTAAAAAAAATGGTGAAAAATGAAAAAGGATTGATTATCTGCCTAAACAAAAGAATCAGATATTATTTTAGAAATTCAAGTGTGTCCTATCCAGCCTCCAGCAGCCTTTCCCTAGGTGTTTTATGTAGCATCTGTTTACAACTGCCCTCATGGTTGTCTTCGATAGCCAGGTCATCTGAAATAAAAATAAATGCCTGTGTCTGGGCAATTGAATCACTCCCTTAGAATTCTGGTTCTTCAAGACTGAATATCTTAATAGAGATAATGGTGCCTCTCTAACTGTGACTGTTATGGAAATGACAGCAGTAGTAGTCAACATAAATAACTTTTTCCTGCATCATCCCAACAGGGACATTGCATTTGAAGCTTCTGGAAACAAGGATTTATGGATTTTATAAACCCAGGCAGCATAAATAGCTGATTCTGTTAATAGCAATTTTCTGTCCCCTTGTGCAGTTCTTAATTTCTTCCCTTTCCATTAGCCTTTCCTCCAAAATTTAGAGGACTTTAGTACAGGAAAAATTGCTAATTCTATCCCTTAGGCTGAAAGCAAATAGTGTCATGCATATAGGATATTTCCTTATTTATTATCTCTTCAGGTTTCAAGCAACATGACTGGAGAGAAGGGACATTAATCAAGTTGTCATCCTCCACTTTTCCCTCAGGTTTGTAAATCATAACACCATTGACATAATGAAGGTCTTTTTGTAGGCTAAGAATTTTCTTAGGAGCTCTCCAAGGACAAGGTGTGTGGAGAACCTCTTTGCTAACTCTATTTAAATTTTACCTAAAATAAAAAAAAATTGAAAATTGTGGATGTTCAGATGAAAATGGAGGCATCTTTTTCAGGAACAAAAGACACCCAAACAAAACAAAGCAATAAAACAAGCCGTCCTCCCTGTTGAAATATTTTTCATGTGGGGAAGATTTCTGAAGATCACTGAGTAAGAGAAAGGAGCAATAACAAAATGAGTGTGACTTTCCAGGTTAAGAGGGTCATCTCTGTGATCATTGCCATAGATATATATGCTCTGGATAAAATTTGTAATCGATAAAATTCATAAAAGCCCTGGACCCAGCACTTCTATTTGCTCTCTCAGCTAAGTGCTTTAGCTTGACACACTCAGTTCTTCATAGTTGTCTGTGCTGGAGCCAGCTGACATTGGCTGCATCAGACATAGGGGAAGCTTCTAGCAGCTTCTCAGTGAAGCCACCTCTACACCTGCCCTGGTACAAAAATCTTGCCAAGTAAACCAAATACAGCTGTGGAGGGACACAGGCCTGCCTTGAGTTCATCATTGAAGAGGCAGTTATTGTACAAATTTTTCTGAAGCAAACTCAGACTTGACCCTTAAAACTGTTTTTGACCTTGTTGTTGGATCAGTGATACCCAGATATGCTCTTCAGTGGTCCTGTATCCATTTATATTTGGCTGTCATTGCAGAGCTTTTTTCTTCATGAAAACTACTGTAATTAAATATTTGAAAGCTATAATCCTCACAACAATTTTCTCATATTCAGTTGCTTTCATTCAGTTTTTCAGGTTTGCTGATAAACTATATTCTGCTGATATTTGACCATATTACATCATGAATCTTTACTGAGGCTTAAAGAACTTCTTCAATTGCTCAAGATGTGAGCTCTCAGCCAATAGGACTTCCAATGCTTCATTGTAACAAGAGGCTAAAAGTTCATGAGTCTTTGTTTATCTGTTCTTATGTTTGAAAGATCATGATGATCAGTGGAGACACCTGAGAACAGGAAAAAAGTTCTCAAAAAGACACTTTTGTCTTCACAAAGGAAAAGATGGAGGATCTGGGAAAATCACAAGGCAGTCAATTTTGCCTTGACCCTCAGGAAGGTTATGAAGCAAATAAGCCTGGAAAACATTTGCAAATACATGAAAATTAGGAAAGTAAATGGGCATAGTCAGCAGATTGATGAAGAGGAAAGCAACATAACCAACCTGAAAACCTTCTATGATAAGATGACTATCTTGATAGATGTGAGGATGGGGGGTACTCCTTATATTGGCTTTAGCAAGGCTTTTTGTCTCCCATAACATCCTCATAGACAAACTAACAATACATTGACTAAGTTGAGAATGAGGTAGACTAAAATGTGCAGCTGCACTCAGATGATTGTGATAAGTGGCACAAAGTCCAGCTGGAGACAAGGAGCTACTGGTGTGCTGCAAGGCTTAACTCTGGAACCAATACTGGTTAGCATCTTTGCTAATGTCCTGGTGAGGGGACAGAGAGTATTCACAGCAAATTTGCAAGTGATACAGAATTGGAAGGCTGTAAGTTCATGTATTAATTTGGAGTATATTACATATGCAGTAAGAGGCAGGGTATATTTACTCTTTAGCAAATGTAATTATTTGAACAGTTCTCATAATGGGTATGCATATAGGCAACAGCCGAAGGAAGAAAAAGATCAATACAAGTTCCAACTCTTAATCTTACAGTCATTTAATCAAGTACTTGAAGAATTTTACTATTGGTATTGTCAATTTGATGTATGGTACAAACACTGAGGGGCCCTAAGGACAGTATTTTTGTCCCATAATGGCTATGTGTAATTGCTATGGAGGATTTTGGATTAAATATCTGGAATGTTTATGATTCACAAAGGATATTTTTGTATGTCATTTGCATGTGTTTGAGTGCATCAAAAATTGTTCTTAAAACTGGAATGAGCAGGTTGTCTAAGATAATTTTCTCAATGCCTCTTGAAAATGCTCTTGGGGAGAGAGCAAGGAAATTATATTTCAGAGCCAATCAGAAGTCCAGCAGTAGCTGTACACATGCTGGGCATCAATCCTTTACTCAAATAGTTGCACTTGTACTTTCAATGAATAAAGAAAAGGGAAATAGAGCTGTTATGAGAAACTCAGATTTCCATTTACAGTCTATATAGTCCTGCTGTTTTCAAATAGTAATTTTAAGTAGTTTTGCACAAGGACATTTAGGTCTTTTATGATCCCAGTAAAAAAAGTCACTTAAGTGCTATAAAGTATCATTTAAAATATTATGTATTAGAGGTAACACCGTAAAGAAGAAAAGAAGAATACAGATAATCTTACATCCCTTTAAATGTTAAAAATCCTTAGATGTGCAGCTTTCAATAGACCTCTGATGCATGCTGTGTACACACTGTCCATGGGAAGAGTGACCCCCTTTGCTATAGGAATTCCTTGAATGAGAATAACTGCATTCATGATTTCTGCTGTCTAACAGAAAGGATGCTCACGTAATATTTTGCTGCACTTCTGGATAAAGCCAGGAACAGGAAGGTGCTGCAATTGCTGGTACCCAGCAGGAGCAGCCTCTGGCAATAAGCCAGCTGGTGTGATCCTTCAGCCAAGGGTTTAGTGCAGCCCAGCACAGGCATGAGGGCCACGCTGGAAGTGCAGCACAGCACGGCACAGGACTGGGGGTACTCAGATAAACTTTTTTGCTCATCACTTACTCTTCCATGTATGATAGTGTCCCAGTTGGGATCATCACATCATTAGCTTTTAAATATTCATCATAATTTATGCAAAAAAAATTTAGGAGACTTATTATATTGATTGCACTCAGGCAATGCCTGTTTCATTGTGCTAAATCAGTTTTGCTATGTTGTGTTGTATGGTGTACAAATTTCCCCAGCTACTTCTTTTTCTTTTATAAGGATTAGCTATTCTTTTCTAATAAAACATGTTTATGAACATAGACTTGCATTCAGTATTTTTAATTGAATTTTAAAAATGTATAACTTTCAAAAGAAATAGGTAGAAAAATAAAATATCAAGTGCTGCAAAATGTACTTGATTTCAGTGTTAGGTTAACATAATATGGAAAGTTGCACTAATTGCAGGCTATCTTAAGCACTTTTATTTTTCAAGTTGTGGCATTCATTTAATTTTAGCTGTTGTAAATTAAAATGTTATTTTGGTATTCTAATATGTGAAGTCTCATCCTGCTATTGAGCAATTGCAAAAAAAAATAAAGAAACAAAAATTGTTAATAGGAAAAGAAAAATCGTGGTTGCCATGAAACATTAGAGATTCTCAGTAATTTTGAAGCCTGGTAATGCAGTACTTCTAAGGTAAACTTTCCCAGATGTTTTTTACTTCCCATATGAAATATTCATGAAAGAATGAAAAAGCACCCTCAGCCAGGATGAATTAGGTTGTCACTACTAATTGCGGTAGACACGTTAGTTCTTTGTTGCACTGAGAAAATGACTCCAGCATAAAGTCAGAGGCTTCTAATGGAAATCAGTTCAGGTAACTTCATATGTGGATTTTTTGAAGATTATTTTTTAAAGCTTTACAAAGAGTAACAAAGATTTTAAAGATTTTAAAGAGTAACAAACAAAGAGTAACAATCTAAGCAGGCAATGGAAAGAACCCTGGGCAATCTTTGAAGATAACTTTTTAAAAACATGTCTATTCTGAACACAGGTCAAAGCAAGGAAAGCTTGTGCAAGGCCAAGGTAGAGACACCAAAAGTGAGGCAAATGAGAATTTCAATTGTCACAGTTGGACTTTTTTGCCACCGTTGAGTCTATGCTGTAAAACCTGAACTGTGTTTAATGTTGGTTTAAAATAGAGACCTTTCAGAGGCTAAGGGAACATGCCAGTAACTACAGTAATGGAAGAGCTCAAGCTGTGTTAAACAAGGTGAAAGCACAAGTTTTTATTTGCTATGAAGGTGATTGCAGAAGTGATGAAAACAGATAAAAAGTAAAAACACTTAAGTAGTAGAGATGTTGGTGTGTATTGAGCAGGAAGTAGTACTGGTGGTTTGCAAACGAAAGTCACTATGAAGAGTTGAGAGTTTACTTCATGTCAGCTTGTAGATTTATGGAATACTTGTCAGGTTTGAGACTGCAACTTGCTTCAAAATAATTACTATCTTGTGCAGGAGATAGTGGTGGAAATATCTCTGTTTGGCTTAGTCTTTGCTTTTTCCTGTTGCCTGAGTCTAAGCAAAACAACTGTTTGGTGAAATATTGAAAGCCTTAATTACAATAGTGCTTTGGCATTATTTTCCTGCCTCTTCTGTCCTGATTTTTAAGGGCTAAAAGGAGTGTGACTATCAAGATGTTGTCTTGACTGCAGTAATTAATCTGTTTTGCAGCATCCAGACTGCTAACACCCAAAGAGGAAATGTATGAGAGGATGCTGGTGACTTAGTTCAATCAAGCATCTCACAGTGGATGCCTTAGTTCTGAGAGCTTCAGCAGAGATACCATTTTGCTTCATTATGCATGTAAACAGACTCCTTGACTGAATGGCCCTGCCCATGTTTTGACAGTGTCTTTGCTGGCAGGTGGATGGTTTTGTATCATTGGGCCTTAAGGCAGCAAAGGAAAGAGCATCAAGGAGTGGTGCAAGAGTTACTAATTTGACTTCAGTTAAGAAAACTGAGTGTCTACTCTAAGTAGGATTGATTACTTGCCATGGTTTTTAATCCAGGGACCAGGTCTCCTTCAGAAAGCTGGAGACCATGAAAGAATTCTATTTATAAAGCCATAAAGATGATGGTTTACAGAGCTGTTCAAGCAAATCAAAACTTCCACAAGAAGGTGCCTCAAGAGAGATAATCATAACATTCATTTTTCAGGCTTATGCAGGTATTATGCTTTAAACAAGCACTTTCTTGTATGTATGGGAAGCCTAGAGATGTGCAGAACATCAACATTAAAAAGAGTCAACAAAGCTGACTGCTTGTGGAGGTAAAATAAAATACTAGAGTTACAGTATTCTTTGGATCCCCAGTAAGATGAATCATCCATTCTTCACTTTGAAATATGTACTTCATGGACAACAAAAATACCCCTTGAAACTAATCCTTTCATCATCTGAAGCATATTTTTTCATTGGCACATCAGAACAAAAGGAAGTGCCATGGTTAAGAGATTACACCTTTGTCATATCTAAGGAAGGATCAAAAGCAAGTTACTGTTCTTTCTGTCTTTCTCCCAAGCTAGAACTTTTTATTTTCAGTATAATGTGCACAAAGCTTACAAAATAGACATCTTTGGTGTATGAATCAAAGTAAATGGCCAACAGCATCCCAATTTCATCTAGCAGAAAGTAATGACTGTGAGGAGAAAGCCATTATTAATCACCTAAAAGAATGTGAAAGAATGGCTTTCTGAGTGGAGAAACAAGAGAGCATCTTCAGAGTTCTGAGTCAACTTCAAGTCCAACATTTTTTGATCTATGGCTATGTATGCATTAGCAAGTGTAAGGAAGAGTGTGGAGCAAACAGAGTTAGAACTCTGATTTTATGTTGT
Source organism: Agelaius tricolor (assembly GCF_023055355.1). Classification (NCBI taxonomy): domain Eukaryota; kingdom Metazoa; phylum Chordata; class Aves; order Passeriformes; family Icteridae; genus Agelaius; species Agelaius tricolor. Next base: position 55,794,889 of record NW_027269261.1, read on the forward strand.
ATTCCTTTTTTTTTCTTCTATATTTGGGCTTCCATCCCCTATTTTGACTCTAGTCATATATCATGGACTAACTGTGCATAAACAATTGGATAGCATTAGTTTTGCTCTTGGAACAAAGCTTACCATTTGGTCTCACCAAAAAAAATGCAGTTAATGCCCTCTATGACTCACTTAATGAAGTGATTTACCAAAAAAATGGTAATACAAGTGAAGCCATTGACTTCTGCAGAGAAGAGTCACTTCTTTCCCCTCCATAGGGTAGGTCCTGCACATATCAATCCTTCCCACAGCTGCAACAACCACAGTAATGTGGGTAGAAACTGAGTGTGATAGTTCAGTCTGGAAGAGCCAGTGTCCTCTTTTCAAGGCTGGTGTGCACGTCCTTGTTCCCAGCTTACTGCCTTAGGCAGTTGCCTCCTTATCTTATTTTTCAAGCTAAGGCTGAAAAATGACTTATTTTTATAACTCAGAGTAAGTAGATGGCATTCTTAAATCAGTACTGCTGTAGTTGAACTGATAGGAAATGTAATAATCCATATAATTATAGAAGTCTATATCATTTTATGAGGGTTTCCCTATCTTCCCTGGAATTATAAAATCAACAGCCTTTTAGTGATTGTTTTGTAAGGGCAAAACCCATCCTTTCATAGGTGAGGCAATTCCCTGTTTTATTAGAAAATCTGGTCATCATTTTCACCTTCAAACAGATTCTTATGGTTTAAAATGTTCAAATTTATCAATATTGATCCTCCATTCTCCAAATTTTCTAAATTTCACAGATCAAATATCGAGTGACTGAGTTTTTGTTTAATATTCACTTGAATCAAATCCTTCATTAAAATATTTGGTCAACATTCCATTTACATTTTAAATTTAAATTTCTGTGTACCTCCAAACATCTAAGTTCTCTCTAAATGTAAGTTTATCACAATGAAAGCTTGCTGATACAATTTTATTCTTTTTTTAATATAACTGAGGCATAAATTAGTTTTTTTTAAAAGTGGAGTTAAATTTAAGGAACAATGTCTGGTCAACTGCAGTTCAGAGATTTCCATAAATATCCTGTTTAGTAATATAAATAATTTGTTTGGAGTTGTATTTTGCAATAGTAAAGAGTGATGTACTTATTGTGTTTTTATGGGGTTTATAACCATATAAGTTATACAGGAGATATTAGAAGTTGATTTTATTTATCAGCTAGAGATTGGAGTCTCTTAAGTCTCCTACAAACATTGGTGTTGTGGTTTTATTGAACAAATAATTTTGAGATGTCATGTCCAAAGAAGTGGTTTGTAAAGGACTGAAAAAGGAATTTTCTTCAGAACTTCTGAAGTAGTCACCACCCTATAAAAGAATCTCTAACTGTTTATTTCTCACTCATCTAGGAAACAAAGCAAAGGAAGACAAAAGAAAAAAGCTGTTGCACTTTGTACTTTTCTATCCATAGAATTTGAGAATATGGTGTTTTACTATTGTTTATTATGAACATAAATAAAGTTTCATTCAGGTATTTTGTACCTTTCAGTGTGCCTTGTTCACTGAAAGGTACAGAATATAGTCAACCCAATAATTTTTTTATGCACCCTTACATATGTGTGTTCACATTTCACAACCTTGGCTAGAACAGTGGAGAGCTGGAGGCTGGAAGGAAATCCTTGTTTAATACAAATTCTTTGTCCAAGATTACTGTCCCTTTGCTGACTCACTATTAAAAAGAATTTTTCCTCTCAAATATTTATAATGTGCCTGTTTTTTCATTTAGTTTTTTAGGCAAAAGGCCAAAAAAGGATTAGAATAGCCATAACTGTAAAGAGGACTATAAGCCTTGACACTTATTCCACTGTATTGGTTGCTCAAAAAATACCAGATTGAAATAGCAAAATTACTGTAACAAATCATTAGCTTTGTTTGCATTTTCCAGGACTATTTTTCACAATTAATCAGCCCAAAACACTTATCAGCTAATTGTTCTAAAATGAATCACTTCACCATTCTCTTTCCAGATACAGCACTGAAGAAATGATGAAGGGTGGTGATCAACACTAACGTGTTTCACAAGTTATATACAGCCTGATGAAACAACTTCTTGTGGCCAACTGGTCTTGGTGTCTGCTGCATGCACTACAGCTCATCCTGAACTCATCAGCATCTCTTTTTGAGCAGGAACATGCTGGAAGGTAAGCAGACAAATGTAAAAATATAGAATCTGGATGAAGGTTTCCTGTGTCCCAGCAAAGGCTGTGGCTGAGTGGATGATTTCACTGCATTTCACTTTCAGGGGTGAGAGCTTATGGCTCTGGTGTGCAGAGACACCATTTACCTTGCTATGCAAGCAGCCCATTGTTTACATGTGAAAGTGTTCTGGAAAATGACACAATCTTGTTCAGAGAACAGGATGTCTCCCAGTCTGTGTCTCCAGAAATGTTGGAGCAGATATCTGATCTATAACCATATTAAATCTGAACTTCATAAATTCATAAAAGCAGAGTATGAGGTATTTTCAAATCTACTTGTCCATAATGAACTTCACAACAGTCCAACCATTTTCTTCATTAATGAAATAGTTGGAGTTCTGTGCTGTTAAGCAAAAAAGAAGGATGAAGAACTGGAAATAACTAAGGCAGGGAAGAAAAAAGGAGTACTGGAGGTGAAACGGGTAAGAAATTACAGTACAAAGAGAGAAGAAGGGAAATAATAGAAAGCAAGGAAAAGAGACAAGTAATATAATTAAATAATGCCAAAACTACATGTTCATTAATGTATAAATTATTTTCTATAAGCATTTATAAATGTAAAAATATTTTTTCTCTCTAAAACAATACACTGAATATTAAGTAAAAGAATGAAAGAAATAAGTTGTAATGTAATGTAAGATCCAATGTAAGCAAAATAACTTTGGAAATATTATAAATAAAACAATTTGTAAATACAAATAAAATATTTTAAAATGTCAAAGTGCATAGTGTAACAACTAAGAAGGTTGAGCCACGGGTTTTATGCTTCAGTGGCTTTCAGAGACCTAAAAATAATTCTGAATTTTGTGAGGCAAGATTTTGGGGGATTTCCCACCTGCATGGAAATTGTGGTAGAAATGGAGAAAGGAAAAAAATAAAACAACTCTTGGACATTAAACACTTCTAAAGGTATAAATGTTTCCATACTTTTAAAAAATTCAGTAATTAATCTCAGTCAGATAAAACTGAAAATAAGTAAAAGTGGAAAAGCTCAAGTTCTCATTTGTGTTTGTATTTGGATTGATTTGCTGGGTAACACTGAAGAGCTTTACAGAGCCAGGAAGAGCAGTGCTGGGGGTGCCTAATCCTTCCCAGAGCATGCAGCCTGCCTGCCTTCAGACAGCTTTAGTAAAATAATATTAGCCCCAGGCTCCCAGGAGAGCCTTGCAGGGACCCCTACAGTAGCTGCAAGTCAGGACCCTCATGGGGATGTTTTAATCCAAGTCACTAAAGCACCAGAGAGCCTGGAAATCCAGGGACTTGATAATGCAGAGGACAATCATTCAACCACAGAAATGAAAATCGCATCTCAAAATTTATACTTCAAAATCAGATAGATGACATGGGCTGAAATAAATGTATTTTCAGGCTCCCCATTAGGTCTGTTCATCACTGCATTGGCAGGAGTTGTTCAGCAGCTCTGCAGTTCCCCCCTGGGGCTGCCTCACCAGCCTGGGGAGCTGCTCCTCTTGCACACTGGGGTCTCTCACTGCTGCTGATGCCTTAAAGCCTCATCCTTCCATTGCTGTTTTTTCTCTTCTTCCTCTTTAGTGTTGCACCTCGCTGTTTTGTCAGTCCTCCCCACATCCCCCTGCTTTCATTTATTCAGGATGTTTTGACTAATAGCTAGTGTTTGAGGAGTCTGCCTTTAACCCTCCTTCCTTTTGTGCATTTGGTCCTCTGGGAAAATAACAAGAAATAATAATAATTTTACTTGTAATAATGAGCAAAATGTATCATTCAGAGATCTCCAAATGGATGCTTTTCATTTAGTCCTTCATTTGTTCTTCCTATGCAACTTGAGCAGAACATCTGATCATTATTTAATTTCTAAGACTGCTAGTATAAATCCCACATCTGAGAAGAATACAGTGTAAATGCCTTGTATCATTCCACACCCATTGGTTCATTATTAGGTCTTCTGGGATACATTGTGGAATAATAACATAAATTATAGTCTTCCAGTGTAAACTGCTCTTCTAAATAATCTCTGGTCTGCCCTTCTCTGTATTTTCCAAGTTTTAGAGCTGAATGTTATAGCAACCTGAAAAAAAGATTTTTTTTTTGCCTTATCTAAGTCTTACATGGAAGCACTATTTTTTTAAAGTGAGGCACAGGCATCAGCTCTAATTGACAAAACAAATCAAAATTCTCAATTAAAAACTTTCCACAGTATTGATTTCCAGAAGCTGGAGAGTACACTTTGTGAAGGGCCATTTGTTGTGCTGAATTTTTTTTTTGCATTTCCCAGGAGAATTGACAACTAACATCTGTTACAGATATGAGGCTATTAAAGGTAGCTTGAAACTGGTACTTGGAAGTCTTCTTCCACTCCAAAAATAATCAATCTTTTTAATGAACTGAAATGTTAATTGGCTGAAACTTCAGCTGGAATACCATTTGTAAAACATACTGTCACTTTATACCAAATCAAAAGTTACTGCTCTGTCTCTTCCATCTCAAAACCTACACGTAATTTTCAGATTCTCTTCCTGGTACCATACTTATTTGACAAAAACTCAGAAAAGTCATCAAGTCTTTTTAGACTAAGTTGTAGGTATCAAGAATACACTTTTCAGTTTTCTACCTTGGGCCTGGAAGCAGTCACTCACTTGGACACTCCAGCTGAAGTTTTTCCTCATTTTAATGCGTCATAATAAGGGACACATTTCAGCAGCCTCTATACAATGCTATTTTCATCTGATTAAATGTGTATTTAAGCAAAAAATTATAGCTGTTCCATATGTAATTAAAGTTTCTTCTATTAGATGTTCCAATATTAAGGTTCAGGCCCATTAGCCAAGTAAGTAAAGTGAATTTCAGTACTTTAAAACAGTAGCAAACACTGAAATCTTATGGTTATCCATACTACCTAAACAAAACAGAGGCCCTTCCGTCCAGATATTCGGATAGCAGGTTTACTGAGCAATCAGCCCGGCAATTATCTGTGCTTATTCATGTGAAACTACATCAAGGTCTGCAGGTCAGCATCACCATAAATATTTTAAGCTAAAATAAATATTTACAGGCAGTTCTAGGCAGAAGGGGCCTAAAGGCATGAACTAGCAAGACAGACCGTGGAGCTCATTCACTCATACTGAGCTATAATTTCTGGCCAGGTTGTAGCTTCTTACTAAATTGTTATATCCTGCACCACCAGCAGCTGGTTCACCACCACTCACTCCCAGAGCACTGGTAAGATACAAGGGTGTCTTTTGGAGTGTAATAATAGCTTGTGTCTAGATAAGCAACATTCAACATCTGAATGCAGAGCAAGACCCTTCACACAGCTCATGGTGCTGTTTCTCTGGAGTCTCTGACAGCCACCTTTCATTAGTGCAGTGGAAGAGCCCCATGACAAGGAGCCAGTTGGTGACAGACTGCTTGTGTCCACTCCCCCATATCTGTGCATAAGCCCCTGCTGTATCCTTACCCAAATTGTCCACTGCCTCTTGAGAACAGAGCTTCTGCAGCATTTCCTATATCAGTTGCAAATCAGCTATGTTTTATCCATGGCTAAAGGAAGGATGATGCAGAGAGCAAAGTTAATTAGCCAATGGCCTTAATCTACCTCTCTCCAGAGAGTTGTCACAGACAGTGAAATTTGTATTTCCAAACACATCATGTGAGCTGGTTTATCAGATTACATGTTCTTTTATATTTAAATGCCATAAAGACAATATTTATAAGCAATTTTTAGTAGAAGGAAGTCCTTCCGGTGCAGCACCTCTGTGTTTGGAGCAGCCTACATTTCAGTTTGAAATAAGACAATATGTCTTAAGCAGCAGAGAAAGCTAGAGTACACTGGAGAAGGCCTGAAAGAATAAATATTAGCATTTCCTCAATGTTATGCTCAATAAAGACACAGAGCCTCCACTGTGATATGAAAAAAACCAAAGAAAACGTGAACTGACTATAATGCTGTTGCTATGCATTGATCAAACATGGTCTAAATTGTTCAATCCCAATGATGTAAAGAATGTAGAAATCCCTTAATCTGTCCTGTTAGTCCCTAATTCACAAGTTTATTAGAGAATGAAAATTAATGCCCAATGATTTCATATGATTCCTGGGGCTGCAGTCCCCAAAGTAGAGTGGATCTTTCATAAAACTGGGAAAACTGTCGGGATACTGGGGAAAAGAATCAGACTGATGTGAAGGATATGGGGGTTGTCATGCCTCCCATGGCTGGTTGCTCATGGAAAAGAGTAGGATGTTTTTTACAATAAAGAAAACCAGAGATTTTTCTTCATCAAGCCCTGAATTTCTGCTTGATGAAGATGCACCTGCTAATCCCTCCCAGAATCTCTGTGTGTCACTGAGCACACTGAACCTGCCAGCCTGCCTAAATTCAGCTGTCAGACATGTTTCTACTTATTTACCTTCTGCATTTTCTTCTTGCAGCCTTTGTCATCCACATAAGTGTGAACCTGCTCTTAACAGATTTTTTCCCCTTCTGTTAAATCTGAAGTGAGAGTGGGAGTTACATGACCCCAACACAATTATTAAACCAGGACTACACAGAGAAACAACATCAATCTTCAAAAGAAGTTTTGATAGGAAATAGAGGACTGCTGCATAAGAATAATACCTGCTGATAAAAGACCTGGGGAGTTTGTGCATAGCCAAAAGCTGTTTGTAGCTGCTTTTTAAGCACATCTGGAGCCAATATTTAGCAGGACACATGCACATGGTAATCATAATAGCCCACATTAAGCTCATCAACCAGCCTGGCTAGTATTGAGCATAAGAGAGACAGATGATTGCTCTTCAGAAATGCAGGGGTCTCTCTTGTGGTAGCTGCTCTGCAGCAAAGCACAGAGAGCAACTGCTGCTTTTTTAATGGTAGCAAATTCTTCCCAGGACTTATTATGCCAATAGGCAAGTCCAAATCCAAAAGTACATTCAGCCCAGAACAGAATACATATGACAAAAATGACAGCAATGTTTCTAACATTCAGTCAAGTTTATAACATTTTAAATGTGCCCTGATTGTTTGGTAATTGTAAAAAAGATGAAATTAAAGTCTTCATTAACCTGTGTTTACAAGCTTTGGCTGCTTGACATAAATATAAGAAGTCAATTTGAGCATTTCTCACCTTTCATTTTCCTGGTGGTATATCCTGTGAACACTTCTATGCTTGGTCACTGATATTTTAACATTTTTATGGTACTTGATTCCATCTTACAGAATACCATTATATCATCTTTCTCTACAAGCTTATAAGGAAAACAATAAAATGTTTTTATATTTAAATCATATTCTGCATACATTTTTTAATTTTTTAGCTCAGAGTAATAATTCTTTAACAGGATCTTGGAAAATTTTATGGAGAAATTAATTGCTATATTTAATAAAGATGTTGCAATATTTGAAACTTGTCTCTACAGGGATGATAATAATACCATCTGTCCTCTGGTTTGTGAGAGACAATAAAAAGATAATTTCATTGAAGTTGGACCACAGATTTATACAGCAGAAGTAATTTCAAAAGAAATTAGACCTAGCAGGATCCTCTTTTCAGGGGAAAACATCAATTTCATCAGAAAATATCACTTTATGAGAACAGTTCTTATAAAGAGAAAAAAAAAAACCCTTGCATACTTTTCACATCAATATTTTGACAGGGCTTCATCTTTCTAACCCATCTGTCTTCTATTTCAACTGAAAGTATTTTATTTAAATGTAAACTAATTATGCTTTATTCATATTTAATTGTAGTGGAAATCTTTAAAAGCAAAAATTAAAATAATGGTTTAAAATTGCCTGAAAAAAAATTCTTTTGACATAATTTCGCTTTCATTTAATTTAGTTTTGACCTAGAATCATTTTTATTATTAATAGATAAATGTTGTATCCAATGAGTTATCATAAGCATTGGGAGAACACTCTCCAAAGAATAATGAATGTTCTGCTATATTAAAATGGATGATTACATAAGGAATTTGAGTGAAATACTAACTTTTTTTTTCTTTGTTAGTAAAAGTATACCTTGATGACATTAATTTCTTATTGTCAAATGAAGACACCTATGTGAAATATAAAATAAAAATGTCTGTTTAAATGTAGTTTCTGTTTGCTGAGAATCCAGGGCAACTGCACATAAAATGATTTACTGGGTTAAGGCAATATTGAGGAAAATCAGAGTATGCCTTAGATAATTTTTAATAATCTTCAGTAGACATCATAAAGGCAACTCAGTAATCTACTTACTCCTTAGCATCTGTGATTTAATTTCCCTCTGAAGCAAGGTTCTGGGCAGCGAAGACTAAAGAGCAGCTGCATGGTTCTGTGGGACTGAGGATACTTTTCCCAATAAATCTGTTTAAAACATTATGAAAAGTAAAACTATCTTTAGAATTTCTCTCTAATGTCTTTGTGAGGTGGATGTGAAAGGTGTGAATAGAGAGTGAGATATTACTGAAATTTATTTCTCAAAGGGCTTGCTAAAGGGTTAATGTAATGTTAGATTCTTTCCTTATTTACTGTCAGTGTAAGAGGCAGCAGAAGAAAACTATTGCCAGTATTTGCCTTTAGAAAAGGCCTCATGTAAGTGCCTAGAAGGACTCATGTCTTAGAAATCAACTCATCTGTATCTTGACCAAAGTTGAATATTCACCAGCACACTCTTTGACCAACAATTCTGTGAGTCCATCCTATTCTTACAGGATCCTGTTCAAAGGAAATCTTGAGGCAAATTACTTGAGAAGGGTTAAGAGAGGAAGGCCTTCAGTTTACAGCTGGGTAGGCAAAACAAGAAGTCTTCCATGGTACCATGGGTGTGTGTGTTTCCGTGAGTGTGCACATATATATGTGCACACAGAGAAAAGATGCCTTTGAAACCTGCTCACATACTAAGGCCATTAGAAAATCTAACTCAAGGCCATTAGAAAATCATGCACCATACAACTTTTCTAATAATAATAATAATTGTGTACCTCAGCTTTTCAGGAAATTAAGTTTCCTGAAATAGATTATAGAATGGGACTTGGAAATATTCTCCTAATTTCTAACTATATGGTATGTTACTAAGGGAACTATGTTAAAAGCTTACTGGAATAACCTCCAGTTTGCTTCCAGATAATTGTCCCCTGTTTCCAATCCTCCATTTGTATCTATAATATATCCAAAAATAAATCTCACTTTCATATCTGATATTCCTTCTGTATTTTGTGAGGAAATAACTTCCAACAATGGACTGCATGAGTTGGTTTACTCTCTGGCACAGATATCTGCAGGATTGCACCTTGAAAATTCTAAGCTCGGGGTCTTTACCTGCTCTGGACCATATGCAATCCACTGTTTATTGTACAGAAGGAAAATGCAAAGCTTTTAGTATCTTAGCTACGTTTTCCAGGAAATATGTAGAAAATAATACTATTAGTATAATGCATATCCTTCCATTTCAAGTGGCCTCCATTGAATTAAAATTCTTGTTTTAGCTGCTTTTATCCTAGTCATTTTTTCTCTCCCATTTACTGTGTCCTTGAGTTGTTTTCTTGTCTGTGGCATATTGGGCTAAATGAATTGTTCTGTGCAAAAAAAATTTAGATTTTCTTGCAGCACGCACTTCTGTGACTTACAGTGCATAATAAAGAATAAAGCAAGCAGAAAAATTACATTGAAGAGGAATCTAGTTTTATCACAGTAAATTAATTTTTTTGTGTTTCAATGATTATTAAAAAATAAAAGAGATGGAAAAATGTCTGAATTATACAAAGACATCACTTAAAATAATGAACACAACTGAAAAATACTCTTCTCTTTTCCATTCATATATGGTAAATGCAAAAAATGCGAGGCTCAACTTTTGTCTGAACTCTTAGAAAAATCACCACATTCATAGGAATTGTTAAATTGAGCTTCATGATCACTTTGGATTCACTCTGGATGTACAAATGACTTCCCTCATACAGAGTAACTCCTGACTTCATCACACATATCACTTCTCTCAGTTCAAAAGCTGCCACACCAGAAGCACTCACTGTGATTTTTTGCATTTTATCTGGCTTTATAATACAGACTGAAAGCCTTTCCTGAAGCAATTTCTAGCTGATTGCTAGATGAGTAATTATTAAAGCAAGAATATTGTCAGTATTGATATGTAGCCAAGAGGATCCTTACCTGATGAAGGAAAACAGCATATGAGAGATGGCTCCTTTCTTGTAAAGGTGTTTCTACAGATAAATAGCATTTTTAGTTCTAAATATGTTTTTGGTAGCTTCTTTCATCAGAGATTATTGAACTAATCAAGATACTGTAGGAGAACCTCATAATTTTGGTAGAGTCATAATTTATGAAATGATGGGAAGGAACATTGAAAGGTCAAGTTTATCAATAAAAAGATGTTATAAGAACGTCAAAGAGATCTATACTTTTCAATGCATATGTAACTGATTAAAAGGATGTAGATAGAGAAAGAAAACAATTACAGTTAATATTTAAGAATATTACAAATAAATCGTCTTTGAAAGAGAGAAGATCCTGCTGAGTAAGCCGACAATGAAATTATTGAAACCATCAAGTACACTAGAAAATACTGTAAATGATAAAAATCAGTCTAACCGAAATTAAACAGTAATAGCACTAAAATAATTGTTCTGCTAAGGACGGGCAGGTCAGGGCATAAAGTTAAGTGGCAATGTCAAAAGAACCCTGAGTTAATGCTAGAGAAAAGGTACAAAAAATAATTATTAGAGACTAGCCAACATTTCCACAGCAGAAAGCTTTGCTTCCTACTGGTCTTCAATCTTACACTTTCTACAGGCATCCATTTTGCTGTTGACAATAATGAGATACAGCCTATGACTGACTTCTTGTTTGGGGCAGGAGTTTTTCTGCTCCTGAATGCTGTCATCGAAGGCAATAAAAATTGAAATCAGGAAAGTGGCCCAGCCAAAAAGGACCTGGGGGTGCTGGTCAACAGCAGCTGAGCATGAGCCAGCTGTGCCCAGGTAGCCAAGAAGGCCGACGGCATCCTGGCCTGGCTCAGCAATGGTGTGGCCAGCAGGAGCAGGGCAGGGATTGTCCCCCTGTACTTGGCACTCTTGAGGTCACACCTCAAGTGCTGTCTCCAGTTTTGGGCCCCTCACTCCAAGAAGGACATCAAGGTGCTGGAACAAGTCCAGAGAAGGGCAACAGAGCTGGTGAAGGTTCTAGAGAGTGAGTCCTATAGGGAGCAGCCAAGGGAGTTGGAGTTGCTTGGCCTGGAGTAAAGGAGACCTTATCACTCTCTACAACTACCTGGAAGGAGGCTGTAGCCAGGTGAGGGTCAGCCTCTTCTCCCAGGTAACTAATGACAGAACAAGAGGAAATGGCCTCACACTGTGCTAGGAGAGGTTCAGCCTAGACATCAGAAGGAATTTCTTCAATAAAAGGGTTTTCAGGCATTGGATTAAGATGCCCAGGAGGGTGGTGAAGTCACCATCCCTGAAGGTGTTCAGAAAAAAAATGGATGTAGCACTTAGTGCCATGCTCAAGGTTCAAATCAAAGGATGATCTCAGAAGTCTTTTCCAAACTAAGTGATTCTGTGATTCTGTATTATTATAGGATGTAACTTAGCCAGTAAATTTTCCTAGCTAAAAGTCTCAGAAATAGAAATGTAAAGCTCACTCTCCATTAATTTGCACATAATTTAACATATAAGAAATTATTTGATATTTAAATGTCATCACCTGACCTGCACTGTCCTTATCTTAGCATGACTTGTCTTCAATGTCATATTGCCATATACTCAGGATAAATTTTTGCAAGAACCACCAGAATACCTACCCAGATAGTTGGTAATACAATAAAAATCTATATTGCAATGTGACCCAAAGACCTGGGCTCACTAACTAGGAAACTGCTCAGGGTTGGCTGACAAGAACTGAAACTTTTACTGACTTACTCCTTGGTAGAGCAAGTATCATAATAGGCAATGGAACAATCATCTAGGGGAAGTATTCAGAAGCCAGAAAAAAATAGATTTTAGAATATCCTGTCAACAGTAGTTGAGAAAACACTGGAATTTCCCATAGTATCAAGAATAAATTTGGACTGGTAGGTTGAAAGTCAGACTGGTCTGTGTTTAGGATTCAATCAGTGTGTTAAATCAGATTTTAGATACATGTCTCCATATGCCAGTCAGTTGTCACTAATAATTTGGCCAGCATGAAACATCTTGATTGTATTGCAGAAGGGAGACTGGAAACTAATTGAAATGGAAAAAGATATTTCTTCCACTGGGGAAATAAAGAAGAAAGGAAATATTAGATTTTGTGATGTCATTCTCTGGGCTTCCTATTTCAATAAAAGAGATGGTTTATAAACAATCAGATTTGATATGTAGCTCTAGACTAGACTTTTGCCATCTTCTTGAAAAATTAAGGTTAAAAACAATGTTAAATTAGCCACACTCTGAAACCTTACCATAAACCAGAAATGTATTATATTATGGAAAGTAGTAAAGTAGAAATAAAATAAACTAGAGAAGTAAGAACTGATACTTATCATGTAGAAAAACTATTTTTGAGAAGCAGTTCCTAACATCCTATGAAACTCACTGCCCATACCTAATACCAACAAAGATTTAGTTTTATATGTACACGAGGCATCAGCCTGTAATTTTCTGCTGGATGCTTGGGAGCATGTGTGCCATTCCAGAAGCACACAGGATTTCTGCTGAATTGTCAAGGTTTGAGCTCAGCATGCTTTAAGGTGTGCCATACTAGCAGGGAAATGACACTGGTTCTCAAGAGAACAGGGACTGGCTTTGGGGGCAGAAGCCACTAAAAGCTGCTACAGAAGTGCTGCCACAAGGAAAAAAAGGCCTTCCAGGTTTTAGACAACATCGAAAGAAAGTTTGGGCTGACATACATTGACCCGTAACTTAATAGGATTTAAAGGCTGAGGTAGAATGAAATTGATCTACTGCTCAAGGTCCCAAACCCCACTGAAATCACTGCCTTTTGTTATTGATGTGAGCATGTATTACACTCAAAATATTGCTTATGGGCAAAGTAGAAATACACATGTGTATACCCAAAGTCTATAATGTACTGCTACTATAGTAACACTACTGTAGTGGAAATCTTTAGGATCTAGTAAATAATAGTCCAGATTCTGAATAGTAAAAAACCCAATAATAATACAGCTAGAGTTTTTATACACACTCAAGTTGCTGGAGTAATTTTCTGGGAAGAATGTAATATTCATTCTGATAGTTTCTTTACTTTTCTAATATTTTACTTTTACTTTTCTTTAATCTTCCTAGATTCATCTTTATGTGTTTACTATCATACTTTTAAGCCTTTTTTATTTCTTGTTTAATCTGCTCTCTGTGTATAGCTGAATGGTCTATATATGATGCATTTTATACATGCTAGATCTACTTCTTTTTTCTCTTTGTGACATTTGAAACTAGTTTTGTACAACTCTACCTTTATTACTATTTTTTTAACAGAGTATCAGTGATATATTTATAGGTATGGGATTTCCATCACCTAACACATCTTCCATGTCTGTGCCACATCCTGTGGCTTCACTACTCAATAACCCTGCTGGTGTGTCAGACATGTATTTCTCTGTGGAAGGGGCTAACAGTGGGCCTGTTAGCTAAAGGAGCGAGAAGAAGCTGAGAAGTAAGAAGAAGCTGATAAGGAGCTCTCTCCAAGGCTGTAACCAAGAAGACTGAGAGAAGAAAGATAAAAGAACCTTGCAGCTGCACTAAGTATTTTCAGAAAGTTAGTTGAAGTCACTATAACTTCTCAACAATAGTATTATGTTGACTTATTGTAGCCAATAGTAAAGATAGAAGAAGCATAAACAATTAGAAAGTGTATAAAAGTCAACCATGTTCAATAATAAAGTGTTGCCAACTGAGACAACTTGTAGTCTCTGCTTTGTGTCGTGACTGCCTCGACAGCGACCTTTCTCTACATTACATCATTAAGTCAGAGTCATAAATATCTCATTCTACTTACAAAAATTGCTGCTTGCTGCTACCTATGTGAAACTGTGATTGTGACACACAAAGATGATAAACCAAAATAAATTAGACATATACATCATGTCAATTACAGAAGTTATTGTCATGGCTAAAACAAGTATGACAAAGCTGCAACAGGTGAAGAAAAGTCTGAACTGAGCACGGCTCTCAAGCCTCAGTCCTGAGATCTTGGAAATTCATTACAAAGCTTTTGGCCTGCTGCTGGTAATGGCAGTGTCCTGTTACAGGGATGCATGGTTTCACAGGCTGAGATACAACCCATTTTGTAGAAGTCATGACCTAAGCAGAATGAGATTTGCTTGCATGCAACTTTAGTGGGCACTGATATTTTATATGGTTTTATTTCATGGTTTAATTAGCTATAGAAACTACTGCATAGAAAAGAGGTTTTGCATACAAATTTAATTTCTCTTTGGGAACTGTAGCAGCTCTGCAGGACTCAACAGGTAGCAGACTTTGTGCAGTGTTAGTGCAGAGGGGAGAAAGGAAAGGACAGATCTCTTTCAATGCTATCACCTGCATATGATCAGTGAGAGGGCCTACACTCTGCAGTGGCAAGCCCTGATGATAAAGCATTTCTCCTAAACCTGCAGCACCATGGTGTTAATAGTGGTTATCACTGCATTATCACATCAGGTACAAAGAAGGATAAGTCAACCTAAGTCTGAAATCAGCCAAATTAATTTACTCTGTTAGTGCTCAGACCATTTCTTGATCAAGTTAAGAAGAAGACTTGTATTAGCTTCAGGTGAATTTGGACAGTTTCCTCTTTGAGAATTGTAGAGATTTGGCAGCAATATTTATAATATTTTATTTTGCACAAACACAAAGAAAAATTATGAACAGGTATTCATTTTCCACAATTGTAAAACTAAATCACAGAATAAGTAGCTATTAAAGGATTTTAGTAGTAAGTGGTGTGTAGAACAAGCCTGGAAATATTTTTTAATCTTGAAAATAAAAATCTGACTGAAAAAAAGCCTTACTTATAGGCCCACAAGATCCTAAGATCCTAAGATACTGGCATAGATTTAGGAGGAAGTATTTTTATTTTAATTTAAAAAAAAAGAAATAATAAAGGACCACACCACCACCTGCTTTATGTCTTTATTGCTCAGTTAATGCTAAGAAAGTAACATGACTCAAGAGATGCTCTAAAAGTACAAGTCCCAAAGAAACCTTATGTACAAATATTCTATATTATTCCCTGATTATTTCTATTCCTTTATAACTAGACTGAAAATTCCTTCCTATCATAGTAAATTTTCAAATATTTTTTTTTATTTCATGCTTTTATCTTGAAAAACTACTCTTTTTCCAGTGGATCAGAATTCCTATGCAGCTGTAAATCATAATTAAAATATGTTGCAGTAAACAAAATCAGTCCAACTGGGTGTTCCAGTTCTAACTCTTTCAGATGCACAGAAAATTTGTCTTTGATTGTCTCTCATCACTTCATTGACATTGAGATGATATTTATTATTTTCTGATTAATAAATATTATTCTGAGTTATTTCCTAGTACATATTCTATTCCTTGATGGATGAAAGTTTGGTGAGGTTGGTAGAAATACAAACCTCATTCCTGCTCTCTGACTAGCACTGACATGAATGATGAAAGTAGCTTATGGAATTAATATGAAATACAAATGCATCCAAGCAGAACTACACTATACATAAGATTGTGCCATATTTACACTGGTTTCTACCAGAAGATCTATGTGAAGGAATCCCTGGAGTTTAAAACTTTCCCTGTTGAAGTGGGAGCAGAAAATAACTGGAGTTTCTGATGTGCTGGGTGTCCTGGTCCCAGCCAGGGCAGGGTTAATTTTTGCAGAAGCCAGGAGCTCCTGTCCAGGCCCTGGAGCTCATTCTATACCAGCTCAGGTCATTGCCAAGGGCACAGGGAAGTGACTCTCCTTCAGGGAGAATGGAATACTTGTGGCTGGGTAAGTGGGTTCTGAGCAATCACAAGTGAATTGTTTGCATATCTTGTACACTTTGGAATTGATATTTTAGCTGTTACTGTTCATTTTCTTATCTCATTGCTGTTTCCAGTAAATTGTGCTTATCTCAGCCTGTGATCCTTACCTTTTGCACCTCCAATTCTCTTCTCCATCCAGCTGCTGGGTGGGGATGAGGAGAGAGAAAGAAGCAGTGCATTGATTCAGTGGGAATGTTAAATAGGGGAATGCCATTCCTAAACCATAACACTGGGGTATGTGGTTGCAGTGCATCTCTCGGATGTTGCCTAGAAATCTTTGAATTGCAGATGGACCCAAGGCTCCTTGGCTGCTGTAGCTCTGTCAGAGAAGCATTTTGAACCTTACCAAGGAAAAACTTGAGGTGCTTTCAGAAAACAACCTGAGTATTTCTTTTTTTTTCTCTTGAAGTTATGTCTGCAATGACAGATGGGACAAGTGGCAAGGATGATAGAAATAGGAAGCCCTGGGAGACTGAAGACACAGAAATGCTCAGCACAGCAGACATTCAATCTTTGAACTGTTACACACAGCAGCACAGTTTGGGTTTAAAGTACACAAGGCCTTTTCCTGGCAGAAAAACAAATCACACTGGCCAGAAGCAAGATCGTTCTTCATTTTGTGGAAGAATGGTGGTATTAATTTTTGGAAGAGACAAAGGGAACTAGCTGTCTGTCAGCAATGGTGTGAAACCAAAACCCTGCTAAGATAAGCTTCCTTCTTAGCATTTCTCATAAACTAAGAACTGACTTTTGAGTACTCAAAACATTAAAGAAAGAAAATTTAATTTGATCTTTTTGCCCTTTGTTGCAGGAATTTGACCATTTGCTCTGAGAGCAGATGGATTGTTGAGATGCCTCTGTATACCAGCCTCCATTATCTGTTTAGTAGAGATGTGAACCTGAGATGAGAGTATGTGGTACACTTTTATTCACATCTCTGAGTTTGACATGCTCTTAAGCTCTGGTCTCGCAAATTTTAATCTATTTTCAGAAGACATTTCTCATTCCTTGCCACTTACATTAGGAAAAAAAAAATCTACCTAAAATGCAAGAAAAAGTGTTTTAGAGCATTTTAAGACTTATTTTCCCAAACATTTCAAGTTGACTAAAAGCCAGCCTAATCAAAGCCTGTCCTGCCAGGAAAAGTAGTCCAATCAATTCACTATGTTTCCCAGCTAGGTTTTAGGACTCAAAAAAGTGATATGCCAAACAATTTTTAAATCATGGGTTTCTCTTTTCAGAGTCACATGAAGCTGTGGCACAAAGCAATTCAGAAGTGCACAGCCCATTATTTTTCAAAAAAAAAAAAAGCTCCAAAGTGCTGTGCCTCAAATGGAGATGATTTGGCCATTGTAAAGCTCTAGTTTTAGTGCAAGAAAGGGAACATGGGGTTGGGATTGGTTCATCTATCACAAACTATTCTGTTTGACTGTAAGTCCTGCCTAATTTCTCCTAATTTTTTTTCCAAAAGAGAAAGGCTGTAGAAGTTAAATCCCAGATTAACCCCAGTGCAAAAATCTTCAATATCATCCTGCAGCCCTTTGTCTCTAAAAATAAGTTATGTTGCTGGAAAAGAACAGGTAACTTCATTTTTAGGCAAATACTTTTCAATCTAACCTTTTGGGATGCAACTCTATTCTGTCTAGAATAAGGAAGAATCTTATTTTCTCCTGTATATATGTGGTCTGTGGCACTTCTAGTGACTTTTAGTCCATGTCTTTCTCAACTGATAGAGTGAGACTAACTGCCCAGGGTTTTGATGTGAATCTGCCTCTCCTACCATTGTTTCTAGAGAAAGTCTAAAGGCCTTTAACTACAAATAGCTAAATTATATTACCTGAGCAACAGTACACTTTTCACATAGCAAAAGCTCAAAGTGAGGAAGGTAAAATGAAAATTAAAGTTAATAAACTTCATGCCATGGAAAATACCATTAAACATCTTCATCCCAGAACACAGTGCATGTCCTTGCCTCCAGGGAGTTACACAGAAGCTCCCACATGGCAGCAAACTGCTACCTAGGGAATTTCCTTCACACTGTCATCCTTTCCAGTCCCTGAGATTGAGCTTACATAGACACATCAAACAAGTCTTGGAAATATTCCTGACCCTTATCAGTCACTGATTTGCACAGCCAAACTTTCAGACCAGTCACTGACTCTGCTTGTTGTCAGTCACGGCCATCCCTGAAAAACCCTGGGTGTACTTCCAGACCAAGCACAACTGAAGACCTTTCCCAAAAGATGTGCTGGACCCAGTCACTCCATTTCAGAAGGTCAGAGGGTCTCATAGTGCAGGCAAGGCTGCTTCATGCCAGTTGAATGCCATGCCAGAGAATGGTATGGCAAACATCAACACAGGCTTAATCTTTCCAGAGACTCTGAAGTCTCTGTAGAGCCTCTAAGCCTCAGCCACCACACAGGTACTGATGGATCTGCCCATCACACTTTATGGCTCCTTCCCTTCATGTGCAGCATCCAGGGCAATCTCTATCTCCAGTCTCAGGGCTTCCAGCACAGTCAGTATTTTACCTGTCAAAGTAGTGGACAAAAATAAGCAATTGCTGTTTTTTTTTATTTTATTTATATATAAAATTGAAGTGGATAATGAGTAGTGTGGGTCAATTCTCTAACAGAGAATCTCTGTGATGCATAGTTCACTTACCCAGACTAACACTGAGTGTTGCATAAATGAGCATTTTCTCTCAGGTTTGGTAAGCATTTTGTGAAGAAGGAGAGAAGGAAGAAACATGCTGTGTCAAACATGATTTGCCTACTGGGATCATCTCAGCATAACCATAAAGAAGCCTGAGGCATTCATTGTGCTTAGGTCTGCCATTACCACTATCTACAGCAATTTGAGAACTGAGACATCTGACTTAAATAAATCTTTGGATATTATGAAATATTTGTGTGAAACTTACTGACCTGTGGTGTATAGAAGGCCAGACTAGATAATATGATGTTCTCATCTGTCTCTTCCCTCAACAAAGCTGACATTTCCAATAATGTTTTGTTCAAAATATGTTAAAAGCGCTGATAAAATCCCCTTATAATGTAACATTTCAAGGAACTCTCCAGACCAACCCACAGTTATATAGTTATCATAAATAAATTATAATTGATAATTTCCAAAAATTTATATTTCCAAAAAATATTCAGTTATGTGAGAGCCACAAACAAATGAAAACACCAATATATCACACTTCTCAAATCACCCACTAAGAAAGCAAGACAACTATTTTTCAGGGCTCTGGAATTCTGAATAAGTTAAAAAAGAGAAAACCCCATAATAAAGAATTCAGTTTAAGAGATGGAATTTTAACATGACTTTATACCCTATGTGGAGGTGTTTTATATTAATTTGTTTCTTCATTTTCCTTTTTTATTGAATCTGCTCTGATGTTTGATGAGCATGAACAAGTTTCCATCAAAAAGGAACATTTGGGAAAAATTAAACCTTCTTTTAACAAAAAAACTAAAATGGGAAATTGTGTTGCAACTACAGCAGAGCGTGGGTATACACTGCACTTTAAAGAAGAGGAATTATGTAGGTATAAGGAGAAAACAAGATGAAATGCTGACAGAACTGACTAGAAAGAAATATCTTTCAAAGGCAATGTATCTATTCTTCATAGCAATGGATATGAATCCCATTTTGAAGTGGTCTCACTTCTTTCTTTTGCCTGTACTCTTGCTTCGGGTTAATGGTTCTCTCTTGCTAAAATGAAGTACAGCCTTTTCTCTTGCATTTAGTCTAGGTTTTTGTTGGAAGCAGCTACAGTAAAGAGAGAGGAAGATAAAAAATTCATTAGTGACATGAAAGAATCATTTTTTCAGATCTTTGGCATACTGAAACTGCAGAATTTGAAACAATTAATATATTTTCTTCACCTACATCAAATCTTGAAACTTTGAAACCAGCTAAAAAACATATGAAGATATTTGGACAGGTCTGCAAATAGGGCCGGAGAAGTCATGGGAATTCAGACCGAGGGACTGGGTTGCATGTGAGAACATGTTTTACAGGAGTTATTTTTTAAAGCTTTTGAAAAAGAAAAAGTATGATTGAGAAAAAAATAGTAAACTTTAAAGCCCTTGGTAAAGAGGATCCTGTGTTTTGGAGAGAAGCCAGAACAAACTTTTGGAAAGGTAAAAGTTGGTGAGAGAAATACCCACACCAAATGTGGGAGCTGCACAACAGGAGCAGATATCTGTAGCATCCTCTCTACTGCTTCTGCTTACAGTATGCCTGGAGAGGGATTAGCAGTAGTGGGGAGTGGGATACATGGCTCAGGTGCCCCAAATGCTCATATGTCCTGATCAATGGGCTTAGGAAAGGAAGAGCTGTGCCACAAGTAAGGTTTTCAGGTCTCCTCTAGGAAGGCTGCAGGCAAATTATCAGTCAATGCTTTTTGTGTTCCTGCCTGAAAACAGGCCTTGAAGGACCACTAAGGTGAAAGAAGCCTCTTTGAACAGAAACACTGAGTTTTGGGGAGAATAAAATAACGATCAAGATGAAGTAGGCAACAGGAAGAGCAGGCTGAGTCATACAGTACTTGGAGACTTCTATGCACACAGTTATCCATACACCCACTGAGGCTGGCTTGGTAAAACTCCTACTACTCTTGACTACTTTCATAACCACCAGTGATCAGATCTGCCCTGACTTTAAGTGTCTTCCCTTTACTGAATTCAATGGGGTTTCTTTTGTTATGAATCTCTCATTAGGAACTCTGTGAGGTACTTAATCTTTGATACTTCAGAATGGAGAAAAAAAAAACCAAGAAAAAACAAGATATTATTGCAACACAGAAGAGAAGACATAACTTTTGTACCATCCAAATATAAGGAATAATTTCAGACTTTGTGGAATAAGATGTAGAGAAAAAGCCACAAAGCAGGAGATGAAATAAAAGTAGAAAGAGCGTGAACCCAATCTAGAATTAATCTAATTTTATACAGGGGACATGACCATACCAATTACTTTAGAAAACTAGTTATAGATTTATATCTAGTTTATAGATGTATATCTGTTTAATACCCATAAAATTAGAATATGTAACTAGGAACAAAAAGGCCTAAGGTTAAAGACTTTTCTGGTTGACTCATGGTTTATAACTGAACTTGAGTTCTGAAACCCAGGACTACCAACAATTTGTCAGCTACAGCAGCTATAAGACCTAATCAAGTCTAAGCAGAAAGAAATTGATGTATTAGCTAGTTATGATATTTAAGGTGTCTCTATTCTTAAAATTAGTAAAATTATGCCTGTCTCACAGAAGAGTTGGCACTGTATGTTGTCTCTTGAGGATGCTTGTCAAATACCAGCACTGCTGCTAAAACAGAAAGTTCTGGCTACTCCTGGTAATATCCCCTAAAGGCAAACAACAGTGGCTTAAAGTAACACTGATAAGAAAAGTGAAATAAGTTTCTTAAGCATTGAGTAGCACACTCAGAAATATTTAACTTTTTTATTTTTCCTTTCCTACTGCTATTGGTTTCTTAAAATGTGTATGTCTGCATGTGCATTGTTTCATAATGAGAATTTTTCTGCCTGTAGTTCCTACCTAACTTTAATGCCTACCTAAATTTAACAACACACACTGTCATTCCTCTGACATTATAAAGATGAACTGAATTTGATCTCACTGCAGAGATTCCTCACAAATGGTTTTTCAGCACTCTGTGCATAAAAAGACCTTGATTTTGATCAGCCTTTGATCAGGTGGAGTTATTTGTACTTATTTAAACTGAAATGTGCTACTGAATCAGAATATCAGAATAATGTAGAAAGCTAAAAAATATACAAGGCTGTGGAGGATCAAGCATAATTTTTGATATTTCATTGACCTTTGTAATCAAGAAAGATACAGTTTTTATTCCATCATGTCTATAGAAGTATGAGTTTTTCCTGCAGAGTATTGACTAAAATATACTTTCCCAGTGAAACAAAATTTAGCAACTGCATATCATCTGATTGACTTTCACCACTTGAACTCAGAATCCGAAGACTAAAATAGTAGACTAGAAAGTAGACTAAGTAGTAAAATACTGTATCTTCTGAATCATTCTGGTTTATCACAACCAGAACTGGAGACTTTTCCAAAGTCCTTTATATAATTTTGCTTTAAATTCCATACTCCTCCAATACACTTGAAGCAAACAACATGAGGAAATAATATATGACTCCTTTGATGTAAAAACTCACTAATCATGTAAATAAAAGCAGTTAAATGTATTTTATAAATGGTATTTAAAATATTGAGATGTTGGCACCAAGTAGTCTTAAAAAAAATCGAATTGTTCATAAAGTTGTTGCTACCATTTTTCTTACATGAATAGTTATACAAAACATCCACCAAGTCTTTCGAAAAGTAAAAAGGAAAACAGTGAAACCATAAGAGTATTTATCCATCCGTGGAATTTTAAAATTTTATTTTTTAGCAAATTTATTTAGAAATTAGTGCTGGTGAACTTATTCAATGTCCATTGGTCTGATTTTCTTGTCAGCCTTATGATTTATGAAGTGAATTGGTATTATGTAATTAATTTTGATAACTCGAAGCTGTCACTCAAGACAAAACAATATTACTTTTATTATTGACTATTTTTCCCCTTACTTTAGATAGCTATCTTTCAGTTATGAATGCATTTACCTTTCCCAGTAATTTCACAAACCAAAATAATCTGCACAAAACCAGTGATTTAGTCTATTATTGAATGTACTGAATTAAAGCCACTCTCCAAGCTTGCTGCATTCAAAGAATGTTGTCATGAAAGGGATCATGTACAGACTTTTGACAGAGCAACTCACAAGATTCTGGTGAAATTATGGTAATCCAGATTGAGGCATATAATTTATACTGGTCTTCAACACAGAAAAGAAATGAAGACTTTAGGTTTTATTGCCTGTCATTGTTAAAAAATAATTTAAATAACCAACAAGAATTTCTTTATTATACTGAAATTGTACCACTTCAGTCTAACTGTCTAATAGTACACTTTGGACACACCAAATCAAAATAAATGGACAGAAATAGTTCTGATGGTTAGGGCAGACTAACAAGATACCCTTTTTCTTGTTTTTCTTTCTGACTCTGTCATCCTCTGATCCTGTGTTGCTTAATATTTCTAGTACAGATTTTAATGTCAGAACTGGAAAGGAGAACTATTAATGCACTCAATTTTCTTTGCTGGCGTTTGAGTGGGAGAAATGCAGTGCATGTTGTCTACATGGCTGTGCAAATCCAATACAAATATCCCAATGCCTATCAATGTGCTATTCAGAAAGCATATATTAAATGTTTTTAAAGAAGGAAATGGATATGGAACCAAGTCTGGTTATTAATTTTCTTTCTAATTTCTTTCTAGCAAATGATACAGAATGATTTTTTTTCTAATTTAGTCTCTATTGTGATGAATTTAACTGCGTTTTACATTATTGCAGCACTTTAAGATTTGGAATTATCCATTTATAGAAAGAAGAAAAGAAAAAAATGTAAGCAGAAAGATTATCTTTGGTACAAAGAATTTACAAGCTAAACCAAGATGATGAACAAGGCAAATAGTGAGTGTTTGGAAATACTGAGAAAACAGTAACTAGTTAACTAGTCTAGTTAAGTGACTAGTTTAAAGTCTTAGGATGCTGCTAGGTGGATACATGATTTATACAAATATCTTGGACACTTGCTCAAGTTTCATAATGAATCATAGAAGAGAGAATCTATGAATTTCAGTGGTTGTCTCCTGCTAGTTACAGATAAGCATTTCCCTGCTAATACTATAGTGAAATTAAGAAACATTTGCTGTCATTGTCCAGGTAATTTTGCTAATTCACTTTGGACAAAATGTGCAAATTGTGTAAAATGTGTCTTTGTTGGATGATGCGTTATGGTGACACATTCCAGGAATTACTTTTCCCAAAAGGCAGTCAGCCAGTGAGAATTCACTGTGGACTCTGCCACATTGATAATTTCTGCTCTTAATAATTTTCATAAAATTAGCTGGTTAATTCTGAGCATAATTATTTAATCTTTGTGTGATTCTAAAGGATACCTTGATCATAGAATTACTTTCTTAATTCCTTTCCTTTCAAACTTTTCTGCTGTTCAAAATATGGTCTGTAAGGTACAACCAAAAATCCATCAAATGGTAATTTTAAAGAGAATGATGTGAGTTAGCTCTTTAGAAAGCAGTGTTTTTTTGTTTTGCTACTCTTTCCTGGCTATAATGCTCTTTATTACTTCATAGCATTTTACTAGACAAAACCGAGACCAGACTCTTGCTCCCCTGCTAAGATAGTCCTGGGGCTGAAGTGCAAATGCCAAACGAAATGGTGTCTTTGAGTGTTTTCTGAAGATGTAAAGATTTTTATCATATTCTTATTTTGAGAACATTATTCCAATCTTATTTTAGGTGCAATGAAGATTCAAGATTTTGGTTGCTATTGAAAAGATGTACAGTCCAGGACATATCCTCAAGGGTCTTCCCAGAATTCTGTTCACAAGGAATAATTTATTACTCTGGATGTAGTCTTCTATCTGTCTGTCTAAACAAGTAAAAATAAGAAGTCAGCATTACCAAGCATTTGCTTTTTACTTTGCTTTCAAAGCAAAGCACAAAATATAGAATCATAGAATCATTAGAAACTATTGAGTCCAATCATTGACCCAGCACTGCCAGGTCTTCACCTAAACTGTGTCTCTAAGTGCCACATCTACATGCTTATTGAACGCTTCCAGGAATAGTGATTCCATCACTTCCTAAGTCTGCTCCAATTCTTGACCTCCCTTTCAGTGAAAAATTTCTTATTAAGATCCAATTTAAATCTCTCCTGACACAACTTGAGGCTGCTTCCTCTTGTCCTATCACTTTTTACATGGGAGAAGAGGCTGACCCCCACCTGGCTACCTTTCTTTAGAGAGTGGTAATTTTCCTCTGAGCTTCCTTTTCTCCAGACCATCTTCCTCAGTTTCACAACATGGGACTTGTTCTCTAAAATCTTGACCAGATCCATTGTCTTTCTCTGAACACGCTCCAGCACCTCGATGTCCTTCTTGTGGTGAGGGACCCAAAACTGAGCACAGGATTCAATGTGCAGCCTCACCAGTGCCAAGGAGAGGGAAATGATCACTGCCCTGGTGCTGCTGGCCACATTATCTCTAATGCAGGCCAGAATGCCATTGGCCTTATTGGCCACCTGGGCACACTGCTGGTTCAGTCCAACATCCTTTTCTGCTCAGCAGCTTTCCAGCCATTCTGCTCCAAATCTATAGCATTTTATATCTTCCTGTTCTTCCAGACATGTTGTATTTTGGCCAAAAAGAATGCTCTTCATGAGTCATTTTAGATGAGTGACCTTTGTAATGTCCAAAATGATGGTACCACAGGCAGCATAGAATGGCTGAAGTAGGAGGGATCCTGGAGATTATCCAGACCAAACATGGCACCAAACACAGCTGCCTGCAGCAGGTTGGTCACCTCTGTTGTATTCAACTGGGCTTATGGTTCTCTTGAGGAAATCCAGCTCTGCACACATAATCTCAAGGCAAAACTGAAATATTCATGGAGGAATAATTTGGCACCTCACCTTTCTCATATACTTGAGTTACCCTCTGATGAAATATTTTGCCTCTTTTAATTAAACAATTGCTTAAATTAATTAAACAATTGGCTTAAAACAATTTCTTTTTACAAGTCCTCTTTCTCATAGGGAAGTCCTTTTTTCCTATGAGAAATGGATGACAGGAAAAGCTGCAAGTTCTCTACAGAAAAAAGGTGAATCCATACATTATATTAAATACACTCAATTATTCTCACTCATATGCAAGCATTATTTGTGTCTGTGCTGAAGACTGACCTGATTATTGCAAGAATTTGGTATTTTGATTCTGGGAATGAATTATTAGTGAAGATAATTGGTTTTTACCATGTGGTTGTTTGACTATGTGGATGGATGGATTGAACTTCAAAGCCAGGTTATATTCTCTGTTCTGCTTGGTATGAATCCAATTTCAGTCAGAAAAGATAAGCAGTGAAGTCATTTGGTGCTTTGTCACTCTCATGTCTGTTGCAGATGCAGTAATAATCTGTTACTTGTTGAGGAAAACATAAGAGAAATGATCTTTTTGTTTTGTAGGCAACTGATACCTGGCAATATGTGAATGCCTTGAACAACATTAATATGCAAGAAAAATATTAAAAGAAGAATAAAGTGCAGGAAATATTTGCAATTCTGAAACTAATGGATATGCAAAATATTTAAAAGATCATACTGTTCAGAAACAAGAACCCCGTTCTTTCATTATCAAATTTTTACTCTCTTGACAGCTGCAGGAGTCAAGGCTGACAACACAGAGATGGTGTAACTCTTCAAAATGCATCTTACATGGTTCCACCTGGAGCATCCTCCTCTCAGTAACATCTGCTGCACTCCCAAATGGTTCCCCATGTGCAGAGTGTGCATCCACCTAGGAGAGCATGTGGCACTGGTGACTGGCAGCACTCCTGCAGGCTCAAACCCTGAAAATTACTTCACAAGATGGGTATGTGACAATTTCTGTACTTGCTATGTCATGTTTCTAAATACCAAAAAACCCCAAAGTCAAAACCAAAACCAAACCAAACAAAACAAGACAAAAACCAAACAAAAACCTCAATACAAACCAAACCAAACTTAACAAAAAAACCCAAGCAATTAAACAAAAAAAAACCCAAGCCCACAAGACCAGAAAGAGACAGAAATGGGGAAAAGATCTTATAGATTTTTTTTTTAAACAAAATCTTACTTAATTTTTATAAAGCAGCAGATTACGTACTGAAATCCGAAGTGTTGGGTATTGAGAGCAGAAGAGTTAGTGGAGAGAATAAGAAAGGTGAATCTGTCTTTTCTCCCTTAGTGGAAGCTCAGAGAAGTAAGAAAAGATGGAGAATTCCAGCAGATACTAATTTCTACCTCCAGAAAACGAAGTGAGAACCCTCAGCTCCCTGAAGATCCCTGAAGTCCTTCTTTGCTTCCAGAAGGAAAGTGTGTCATGCTGAGATGAGACATGTCCATTTCCCATCTGTACAAATATTGAGGCAGTAGAAAATGGAATTTTCTCCTCTTTTAGGGAAATTTAGACACAGAAAAGCCATGGTGGAATTAATCTCCCCCAGTTTTAACTAACTAATGGATATCTAGACTGAACTGGTTTTAAATGCCCTTGGTTTTTTTTTTCTGAGTGATGAATAGAGAAGAGATGCTTTGCCCCAGTACAGAAATGTCATTACCCGTAGAGCATAGCTATATAATGAATCTGATTTTCAGTGATTTAGCATCTTTTTACTTTGATTGTTTTGCTGTCTTTCATGTAGGTTTCTTAAATTTTTCTTTGTTGTTAGGCATATTCTAAAAGGTACAAATGGTAGGATTAGGAAAAATACATACCATTTCAAAAACTCTGCAAAAATAAAAAATATTAGTTTAATTAAGCAATCTCAATGATGTTCATTGAGTAGGACTCTCATTCAAATCAATGGAAATGTATGTTCATAAACCTGTAAAAAAATCTATGAGGTCTAATTATAGGGAGCTCAATTGCTTCTGGTAATAGCACTCTGAAAAAAAATTTCACAGCGTTTCCTATGACTGCAGGAATTGATTCAAAAATTCCATTACAACTTGTTAAAACAGAAAGGAAAGCTTTCAGTATTTCTTATATTAGGAGGCATTTATAATTAGTGGCATGTTGTATTTCACAGACATAAAGTTTTCATAGCATTTTTTAGATATGTTCCTCTCTCTAAAAATAAAATATAGCTTTCTCTAAGTGAGTTACAACACGAAATATGTGTGCAATGTCTTATTTATCACCACATTTTTTATGTACAATTAATTATGTATTATTCACTGTAATGATTTTTTAAAAGATTTATAGAACCTTTCTTTTGTGAAGACTTCATAGTTTCCAGAGCTACATTTTTCCACATGAAGTTTACCTGTTGCTTGTATGGATACAACTAATGATGATATTTTCAATAATAATGAAGATAATTATGCTGTTGATGATGATATTAATACTAATAATCTGTGAAAAGTAAAACTTCCTGAAATCTTGTCAGTTTTAACCAGATGAATTATAGAAATTAATAGATCATTTTACTTCATATAGAAACCTTATCCTTCTTGTACATTAAGGTCATCAAATTACTAGGGTAATATACAGTTTTCTCAAACATTAACTGGTGTAGCTAAAGTGGACCCAGAACTTTGACCATGTAAAAGTTTTCTATTAGTCAACAACAAATATTTTATTTTGGAAGTACAAATACAAGATATCTCATGAAAGGTTAATATTGTTTTTTATGGAAAAAAAACAGTTATGGATTAATTACAGGATTAAGTCCTTACTCCTCTTTACCCCTCTGCCCTCTTCCCTATAAAGGAAAAAATATGTTTTGGTAGCAAGAAACAAATAGGTCAAAAGAGAGAGACTAACACAGGAGAAACAAATATTCGTGTAGGATTTTGGTTTCTACATTGCTGAAAGATAGAAGTAATACTTAAGTTTGAAAATTTTACTTGATTTCTTTATTATTTTCTATTTAATTCTATATGCCATGCTAAATAGAATTTAAAATCTATTTATTTTTAAGGAACAAGACATATCTGTAAGATTCCTGAATACATGGTCACACCCTTTGTTATCTAAATATTTACAGAAACATCTCTAAGATAATTTTTGACTTTATAAGTGGTTTTGAGTCTACTAATTTTGTTTTAATATGTTTTGAAGATCTCTGTTGTTAAGTAAATACAATCAATTTAATCAAAGAGTTATTTTTGTGAGATGTTCTGTAAATCAGGCAGGTGATAGATGTAACCTGACTTTGGTTACACTTGTGAGAGTGTTGGAAAAATACATACAACTATATAAAGACACTCACAGTCCAGAGGTCCAGATTCAGTTTTATTCTCCTTCTAAGAGTAAATAGAGGAAAAAAAATCTTGAAAGCAACCCACATCATTTTAAGTTATTCAGAACTGACCAAAGGAGTTGTGCATTAAAATACCTGCTCTCTCTCAACAATAAAGGAAGCATGAAGTGAACAAATATCTGCACTGAAGATATTGAATTTGGAACATGAGGAATTGTACTGTGCTTCAAATTATATTCTTGTAAGGGAAGGAGAGCAATTCAGCCCAAGCTGAGGAACTATTAAGGTGTGACAACTGGGTAGAGAAAAAGGAGTACAGAAGTTACTGAATTGTGCTATAATTATTAATAATTTTCTGTTAAATTTGATTTATTGATGTTCTTTGATGTATTGATATTTTTATCATCAAGAGACTTTTTCATCAAGGCATTTTCCCTACTGACTGGATGCTAATGGATGTTCATGACATTTGCAAAAGACCCCAAGTTGTGAGAAAGTCACCACCAAGACACTGACTGAATTCAAAGTCACCTTAGCAAATTCAAAAGTGGGCTGAAAAAACATAGGATATTCAAAGAGGACAAACGTGAAGTTCTACACTTAGGTAACAAAGCATACAACAACATGAACTGGAGAACAAGTTGGGCATCTCCTCTTCCTAATTAGAGCTGTTGGTAACATGAATTAGAAGATCAAGATGAAGCTAAAAAGGTGATGTTCTTTCACTACAAGCACATTTCTGCAATGTTTAAAAAAACCTCTTCTTTTATTTAGGGAAATAACCTCTCCACTTTATTGGGATGGGTTTATCTAGGTAGCATGCAGTCTGGAGCAGCTCTGGAAAGCCTTTCCAGGAAGGGCATAGACTGACTGAAGACAGTGTGGGAGAGATAAAAAGATCACAATCTGGAAAATATGGTCTGTGAAGGAAGACTGAATGGACTCCCCATTTAGGCACTTATTTATGGAACTTCACCTATCTCCCTTGAGTTTTTAGGACACCTGCTAAAGACATAAAGATTGGTTTTGTGTGTTCCAGAGATGCTTCCTCTTTTAATAACAAGCTTCTCTCCTATGGAAGTTTCCTGTTGAAGCAACTTTTATTTGTGCTCTTTCTACCATTTGCAGATTATTTTTGAGCAAAATGTCTAGCAAATAACATAAATGGGGGGTCCAGGTCTTGACAAACTCCATGTGATGGATAAACTGTGCCGGTGTTAACTTAATTTTCAGCACAAAATTTTGAGATTACTCTTAAATCAATGAATTTTCTCCAGACCTCATTAATTTCTCTTTAGAGGGAAACAGAAATCCTCCTTATGGCCAGCATGTTTCTGTGATTTGAAGACTCAAAAGTAAAAATCAACATGAAATATAGCTGGAAGTCTTTGAAAAGTGACAGAAAAATGATGAGGTGGTAAAGCATGTCAGCATGTACTAATATTCACTCCATAGGTCTTACTCTCTACTACCTCTACTATTTGCTTTTATGATGAAAAATATTTCAGTTGCCAAGTATCACATGGTCATAATCAGATGCCCTAAGTCATATTCCCTGCTGTTGGTGAACAACTAGGTTCTAACAGAAAAACAGAATGAGCAATAGCAGTTGTTTTATTTTTACTCTACCCTATAAAATTGAAGTACTTCAGAGAATTTAGAAACAGGGGTAGTCAATATGATTCTGATTTTGAAAATGCACCATAGAATATGGGATATCTTTTGGTGAAAATTATTGTAAAAAACACTTTTTTGTTTTTTGTTTGGGGGTTTTATTTTGTTTTGGTTTTGGTTTGGTTTGATTTGGTTTTACTGGCTCTAGACTGCAGGGGATAGATAATGACATGTTTCTACATATTTAAACAAGGACTTTTTGTCCTTATTTTATTTTTTTCATGAGTTGCAAGATTTTTTCTTAAGAGAAATTTAGGGAATTTTCAAAAAGCCAAAGAGAATGATTGAATCATATAATTTAAGAAATATTTTGTTAAAATCAGAAGGTAATGGTATATTATGCTGCTATAGTTTTATTTACAGCTATTGAAATCATAAAGTGCTTAAAGGGAAAACACAGTTAAGACAACAGCAATTAGATTGTTCCAAATGGAAATGGATGCAGGGAATTTTGATTGGTTTGTGCTGGACAGCTTGCATTCCAATAAACCAAACCATCTATTTTCCTCCCAATTCTCCAGGTAATATGAAGAAAGTAAATTCCAGCACAATTCTGGTCCCTGCAACTTCTCTTTGGAAATGTAGCCCAATGAGGATATGGTAAGATTCTCTTTTTATGTCTGCCTCATTTTTCTGGAGAATCTTGCGTAGCTTTAAAGGGCATTCCTCAGCCTGAAAAGTCCTTTTCACCTATTCTCTTGGCTTTATAAATACTATCTCTCCCATTCTTATATGACGGGGGTCCGAACAATACTGCTGTCACTGGAGAGAATAAGAAATTCTGAGGTCTGGTGGCAGCTTTCTTTAAGAAGAAGAAAGCCATAGCATCTCACCATGGGAAGCATTTCTAGACTGGTGGGCACAGCTGATTCCCCAAAAAATCACCTTTAGATACCCAGATGTATCTGGTTGGTGCTAGAAAAGGCATTACTAGGCACACATCTTTCTCACAGCCCAATAACTACACAAGACAACACAGCCATACAAGTGACCCTTAGGTCAGGAGCAGATCTCTGAAGACTTTCCTGGTAAGGAATGAAATGAAGTGAAACACTGGCAGGACACATCCCTAGACAGCAGGGATGTTTCCTTCTGTTTTCACCACTTCACCTATTGCATGCTGAATATGTTTTTGTCCTTTCACTCCTCTCTCATTCAAAAAACCAAGATTCTTGCTCATTTTTGTATTTCCAGAAAAAAAAAAAGACTTGACAGCCACAAATTGCTTCAATTTTTAAGCAACTTGCTTTCCACAGCATAGCAGCTGCTTGGAAAGACAAATGGCATCACTCTGAATGTCCTCCCCTTCTTCTCCCATCTTTATATGCTGATGCCATATGGTGTGGGATATCCCTTTGGTCAGTTGAGGTCCTGGCTGTGTCCTCTCCCAGCTTCTTGGGCACCCCCAGCCTGTTTTGGATTGGGGTGGAATGGGAAGCAAAAAAGGCCTTCATGTTTTAAGCGCTGCTCAGCAATAATGAAAATATCCTTGTGTTATCAACACTGTTTTCAGCACAAAAATCCAACACAGCCTCATGCCAGCTACTATGAAGAAAATTGACTCTATCCCAGCCACAACCAGTGCAGACAAGTGAAAGAATAATTATATTATCACCTTTCTTTAGACACATTTAAAAATTTCCTCCTAAAACAAAAGACGTTGAGACTATTTTATGAAAGTAAAGGAAGCCAAATTAACCTAACCACAAAACATTTCAATGCTTCTATTTTCATGAATTTAGGCACATGATAGCTGTTATTTTAAGTTATTTCTATTTTAATGTGGCACATCACTCTCAGAGTTGACACTCTAGGGAAAAAAATCTCTAATATTCTAGTTTTTAAAAACCAAGCTATTGTATGCTTAACATTCATTGGTTTTAAAGCAATCTACAGGTGTTAAAAATTTCATTGAAAGGGAGTTAGTCACTACAGAATCTGTCTCTTATGGAAGCAGTAAAGGAGAAAAGTGGCAGTTAAGGGAGAAGAGGAACATTGAATTTGAACATTTCATCAAGAAATACATACATAATTGTGCTGCATAAAATTCAGAGTAGATGCAGAATAACACTAATTTTCATGTCAGGTACTGTGGAAATCTCAGTGTGATTAATAAAAGAGACTGATAGAAAAGGAGAATAAAATTGCTTGGCAGCTTCATATGTAGGAAAGAGATTCTTTTTCATATATTATATTTTTTAAAATCTTAACTTTAAACACCATAAAAAGGAAATGGAGAAAGACTGATAATATAAGCAGTTGCCTCAATAAAAATAAGGTTCTTAAGAAAGAGCACCAAGTTTGAGTCATCTGAATTTCGAGCCTTTGTAAGCTACACTTTGCAGCAATTTTCACATCAGTAATTTTAACAATTGCACATTAGCATTTTGAAAGAATGGGAAATATAAATGAGACACGCACAATGTGATTGAGATGTCTGAAGGTGAGAAGCAGCAGTGTTCATTCTAGGATTAACCTCAGCAGGCAGTAAACTGCAGAAGACCTCTGCCTGATACTCTGCTTCTAGTGGCTCTTGTAGACCAGGTAATGTCTTTGTGCTCGCAGCTGTGCTGCCCCTGGACACCCTCTGCAGCAAACAAAGCAGGGCTCGTTCTTCCTCTGAGAGCTTTAGAGGAGGAGGCATGTCTGCAAGTCCTCTTCATTGCCTTACAGGCCACCCTTGGGTGGCCATTGGATGGCAGTGTCTCCCTTGACATGCCTTTGGATGGCACTGTCTCACCACCTTGCAGATGTTTTTGGGACTACGGACTGGCACACCTACCCAAAAGACAGTCCTTCAGTCTCCAACAATAGCCTTTTCTGCACCAGAATATTTTAGAATATTGTTGTAATATTTTCCCCACTAATAATTAAGATCACAATTCAGGTTAATTTCTACTAAATTTGCCACTCTCACTTTCTTTTTGAGAATTAAGATCCAGCAGTCTTGGCATTCATGCTAGGTTGGAGAGCACTTGGAAAGATCATGCCCGGATGAGAAGGCAAGTCTAACTGTAGTATTTTTTGAGTTTTTCCTAATATAAGTGAATAACTTTGGGGGGAAAAATAGCAAAACGATGTGGTTCTTTGAAAATGATTATTGGAAAGAATCAGTTTTTTGAAGTAGAAAGTTATAATTTCCAAAACAAAGAGTTCTGTTTAAAATATGAAGGAGATCAGATGATAACTTTAATGATATCTTGTGAAAATAACATTTACGAATGCATTTCTTTTTCCTTGAGGACAAAGCACACTGACTAATTCTAAATATTGTTATAGTGTCATTCTTCTTCTATACCTCTTATGTTTCTACACATCTATTTTCTTGCCATCTTATTTGTGGCATTCTCCTAGACCATCATGGTTCTTCCTGACATCCATATTAACTTGGTTTTCTGGGGACTTTGTTTTTTTGCTTTTGATGTCAGTGCTTAGAAATTGGATGAGTCAACTATAGTATATGTTTTAACATTGCAAGGAAAAAATAAGACTGATATTTTGATATTTCATGAGCCACCCAAGATATGTTTCCAAATAATGTCCTTTTTGTTATACTGTGTGTACTCTTGTGTGTGAATTCCCAAGACTGCAGACCACACACACATAAATAAGGCACCTTCAAAGATTTCCTTCCCAGTTTCTTTTCTCCATTAAATCAATTTTATATCAAATGTTCTGTTCTTTAATATTTTCTGCCTGAACTCTCTTATGGAAAACTATGGTGTTAACTCAAAACAGAGGTTTGATTTCTGAACCATTTCAAGCCAGTTTTGGTTTGTTGGTGTCTTCAACAATTACAGACTGTTTCTTTTAGCTTTCTATACATTTTTTTTCTCCCAATGGTAGTTTGGAGCATGTTCCCTCTTGGGTTCCACAATGGATTGCACTGGATCTGGAGCTGCCTTCTCCTGGAAAGGCTTATCCCAGAAAGGAACAGCTATGAATTCCAACCATAGAATATCATGAACTTAAGCAACAAAAGTCAGAGGCAGAATTTCCACAGCCTCCTCAAGAATCTCAGCCTTTGTTACCCTTCAGTCTTATGCTACTGTATCAGTCTTGCTGCCATCAAAATTGTCAGTCCACAGAACAACCTTTCTGTTTATCCCTGCTGATTTTATGGAAATTTTCAATTCTTTAAACCTCCTATTTACCCAAGTGGGTAAATAAGTGGAAAAGAATTATTAACTCTAGCACATCCTAAATTTTCTTTAGAAATTTCTTTAAATTTCCTTTTTTTCTTATTTGACCACTCTAAGATATTCATCAAGCTTCTTCCAAACAGTTTGGGACATCCCCTGTTGAGTGCTCATCTGTTTCAGGACATTTTGGAGACAATTGTTTTCTAAAAGACAAATATTCCAGATTGTGTAATTTTTCTCCAAATATCTGGAGATACAAAGGCTTTTGTGTGTCTGACAGGGTTCTTCTAGACATTAATCATCATTCTAATCAGGCTGTCCAACACTTTCCAGCCCACAGACAGCTGTGGCAAATGTCACAGCTAGTGCCTAGGCAAATCCCTCCAAACCATTTTAATGCAACAGAAGTAATAAACTCTATTAGCATAGCTGGATCAGTCTACACTTAGAACTAATCAACCTAATTGTCATGCTAAGAGAATTAAACCCTTTAGATGAAAACAAATGCATCTGGGTTGGTAATTTGGGGAAAAAACCCTAACCTGTTAGGTAACAAATACATTAGGACAGAGTTGAATAAAGCTTGTAATAAACCCCAAAAGAATTAAAAGCAAATAAAAATTTTCTGAGTTGTTTAAAATGATAAATCAAATTTTCAAAGATATTAAAATTATCTTACTAATGTCATTTAAATGGCAAGAAAAGATGTTTTTTTCAAATTTATGAGTCCACAGCTGTGCATTTAAAACATAAGTGTTCAGTATCAAATGAGCAAATATTCAAATTCCATCTAAAGGCAGTGCCCAGTGAATAGTCCCTGCAAATGAAACAATACCTGAGAGCTCAATTCTGAGGTATGTAGCATTCTTTCAAAGCCATCATTAGATTTTGGTACAGCCAAATGCAGTGATCTAAGCTGAGCAGTCCCAGAAGATGGGAAAGTGGATTTTTAAGTGAAGAACCTCTTCCTGGGGGTGTCCAGCAGATCACTAAGACATTGTAGCACTGTATTTTGTGCTATCAGGTAGGTCAAACTTTTACCCCAGCACATTCACATAGATTTTGGGAGGAAGTATTTTTAGACTGTCATACAGTCTACACAACTGCTGAATAAAAGAGAGGGACAGGGGGCTCAAGCACTGACTTGCTGATTGTTCAAGCTCTCTGCACAGTTTGTGACCAGCTCCCACTGTCTTGGAGCACAGGCCTGAGTCAGAGCAAATACCCTACACAGCTATCCACTACCAAGACATAACCAAAACAGGCTCTTTCCACGCTCTTCCAACATCAGAATTTATACCCATTAATACCCAGATTCATCTACATGCCAAGCATCAATGAAACTCATGTCCCAGGTTCATCTTAGAAATCATGACAAGCTATTCACATTATTTTGGAAGCTTTGAATTGACAAAACTGCTCTAAAAAAGACAGAGTTTTGGGCCTAGGTGGGTGATATGTAGAACCCATGGGAGGCTCAGTGCTGGTCAGTTTATGCCTCTTGGCTTCAAGGCCAAAGAGTGATCCCTGAGTCTATTTAATTTAGTAAAATAGATGCAGCCATGGTAATTTTGCTTCTTTTTCAAAAGTTTGCACATCTGATACCTTCTTCTGTTCAGAACCTCACTTTTAAAATTTTTAAAACCTCACTTTTTTTGCTCATCTTGCATAGAAGAGTGAATGTAAGGAAAAGCTACATGCCTGATAATCTTGCTGCACTAAAATAAGATGTTACAAATTCTGGTAAAATATTGCACTTGACAGCTTTGTGTTTCCATGCTTATTAAACTTTGTATTCAGAAGTCTATGAGAAAAACAACTCGGATTTCTCATAGAAGAAAAGGCTACTATGAGAAAAATTATCGGGTTTCTGGCAGTTCTGCCCCACCAATTCACCTGCCACACATCATCTGAAAGCTAAGAGATTTTTTAAGAGGATTTCAGGAAAATGGATATCAGGGAACAAACAAAATGACAGCCATGGATAAGGACCACTGCAGAGTCCACAAATCCAGGAATACAATAGTCATATAGAAGAATAAAGAGAAAGTATGTTTTTAAACTGAACACTGGAAGGCATTAAAAATTTTGAAAGGTTTTCTTTTTCATTATAAACCACTAGAAAAGAAATTAAAAATATTTTTGATGTAACATTCTTTCCCCCTAAATTTTGTATCATTCTCCTTCGTTTGCAAAAGAAAGTTGAAAGTTGAAAAAGAAAGTGAAATGAGAGAAAAGTTAAAAGAGATAAATGAAGAAAATCAGGCAAATACCCTAAGAATAAAATTTAAGAATTGCTGCAGGAATTTCATGCTCTTTCCAAACCTTACAGTTTAGATATGTCCTTTTATTTCCTTCTTCTGACCAATTCACAGCACCAATTCAGACCACAAGCTGGGAAAAAAAAAAAACAAACCCTACTTGGTAATAGAGCAAAGATTTCAAAAATCCCACCTCTAAACCCAACTCAAGCACACACATCAGACAAGAGAAAGAAGAATTTATTTTGTTGCTCCTCACTAACTAACTGAGTATAACACTTTTATCCTATTGAAAGTTCTTCATGTCAGAGACATCATCAGTAATACATCAACATATTAAGACTTCACTGACTAGGAGGCAAGAAGGTAAAATGAGCCTGCTGGAAAAAATATAAAGCTGAAGGAACAGCCATGGTATGCTATTAACTCCAGTTTTCATCTCTTCAGGCAACGATATGCTTAATTACCCTGACGTCAGGAAGCATTATTTTTCTCCTTTCCCTTTGCATTTCAAATCATCTATGTCTGGTACACTTCATTATTTCCTTTAGTTACAATTATAGTTTTTAAAACCTTGTTTGCATACCTTCCTCTTTGCTGACTTTAATAGTCTGAGACTTCATAAATTGAAGAGAAAGTGAAAAAGCATGTAGGTAATATATATGGATATATATGTCTAATGAAAGGGAAAGGACTATGATCACTTAAATAGGATTTAGTAAGACATGATTTAGATGGAACAAATGATACAAGAATGCACTACATTCATTTTGAAGTATCAATCATCCAAACTCACTATGCCCTAATAGACAAGTCACACAGAATAAAATAACAAACGTCAAATACAGCTCTCCTCACATCAAAAATCATAGGCTGAATTAACATCAGGCTACTGCAGGAAGGACAAGAATCATCCAGCTGGCTCTTGAATTATACAAAGACACATTATTGCCTCATTATGACTGTGAAGTAATAACTGAGAAGAGCTAATTTTGAGTAACAATACATAAATATTCAAATTTCATTTGTATGTCCCTAAAATAGTGATGAGTAAGAAGTAGGAGAGATTGGACTCTATTAAAAAATATTAAAACAAAGAAAATTTAAATTTACCTCTTGAAATTGTCTTGAAGTACATATCATAGTAGTGTTTTAGCTAAAATTCTGTGAAGAGAACAGAGAGAAACTACTCATGAACATCTGCTCAAGCAAAACAATCTTTATTCTGATATTCTTTAGAATTAAATTTATTCACACATTATGAATCACAATTTTTGATCAGGAGACTCTCTCTTGTAAGAGAAAATGTCAGAAATGTTTGTTCTAGCCTCAGTTTGCATTGGTATTTGTGTTTCTAGTCTTAATCTTTTCCCAATGTAGTGAAGCACAGAGCAGAAATAACACAATGTAAATTAAGTTCCACACAGCATAAAGAACAAATTACTATGTACACATTTAAAAAGTGATCTGTGAGAGAGACACTCCAGGAATGAGTGCCAGGCTAAGCTCTACAGGCACAAACCATACCTTGAATCAAGATGATAAACAAATGCATCACCAAAGCTTAATCACTAATTATTTGTGAGTGCAAAATGTGATTTTGTTTGTCAAGCTAACTGCTGTGAGTCATTCGCTTGCTCTGAGTGGAAGAACATGATCAAGGCATTGATACTTAAGGCAGTATTTTCTGAAGTCTATGGAATTATGTCCCCAAAGTATGTGGGGAGTTGGTCCATGTGACACTTTGTTGCAATTTTACCATAATTTCTAAATTTCTGCCCTCAATTTGTGTAAATTGATTGAATCTTTAGGACTGTGTTGCAGCACAAGGCAACACAGTTGTTTTTCTCATAGAAATTCAAACTTACCCAGAAAAAGAAAATCAAATCCATGCAAAAGTCATGGATCAAGCTATAGTCCAAAAGGCAGAAATCTATAAAGTGATCTGTGTGCCTGTCCATCTGAAGGAAACAAAAAAACCTGGTAGTTCACTCTCATGTCATTGTCTTGAGTCAGAGATGTAGCTGAGCTCTGAATATTCTGATATTCACCCAGGGCTGTCACAGTAGGGTTCCTTTTGAAAGCAGAGAAGAAATCAAGCACAGACAAGGATCATTATTTGTGAGGTCTGTCTGACAAAATCTGCATATCCACTGGTGGAGCTCTGCAGACTATGGTGGTGTAGCAGAACTGGGCAGGTACAAGCGAGTCATGACTTTTTCCTACAGCAGAGCGTGTAGCACAGGGCAGCAGTGATGCAGCACTGCTGAGTGTTCATCCCTGGCTTAGGGACACTGCAGTGTGGGGTAAGTGCTGTCACAATTAGCTACAAAGCCATCAGAAGATGACTTCTGCTGTCAGAAGATGTTGCCTTCCTACTTCTAATGGCAAAATGACCAGAGGGCATGACATGAGAACTGCAGCCCCTTCAGGGACAAGATCAAAGTACACCCCAATGTCCCAGCATGTGGTGAGGTGGGAAGGCAGAGGTATTTCCTGTCAAACCCAAAGTTTTTATATGACTCTGGCTGATGACACAGTGCTTAGACCAATTTCTGTGGGAAACTTGAACATTTTGTTTTGATTTGCTCTCTTTCTGATGCACCTTTGAACATGAACAGTGGGTTTAGCACAAATCCTACTTATGGTAAATGATGTAGATCAGAAATAAAGTTATTGCATCTTTCAGTTTCTCTGGTATTCTGGGAACAGCCTAGACTTTGATTCTCTCTCTAATTTTTCAGTCACATGGAGAAATAGAGCAGTTTAAATGAGTGCTGAGATGTTTTAACCCACCTTGCTCCTCAAGAGAGTTGAAGAAGAGAGGCACTGAAACACACACTAAAGTCCAGCTCTCAATTGTTGAAACACTGCAGGCTAAGTCTGTCTGAAGTGGCATGTCATTGTGCTTGACTCATCAATGACACTGTCAGTCTTTGGTAGAAACAAAGGGAGTTAAGAGCAAACAGGCCAGCTTCACAGTTAACATGAAGCCTAGTAGAGGCTGTCATTGGTAAAACACACATATAATGATTAAAAATGAAAAAAAGGTTTTATTCGAACTTCTGAATTGAAAATTAAAATTTGAGTTAATTTTTTGTGTCAAGATTTTTTCCTTCACCAAAGTGCAATAAAAATACCTGTTGAAACATAATAACACACAGAAGATCATCTGTTCATTGATTGCACCTTTCTTATGAAGGGCAGGTAGTTGTACTGAGTTGTTTTGGGACAGCCACAGCCATAAAATATTCTACTGAAAATGATCTTAACATCTCTTTTTATAATTTTTATCCCACAGTGTCCAGAAGTCAGCGATGTGTAGAATTGCCTAAAAGTTTTGTATGGAAATGTTTTCTAAGTATGGGTTTTGCATAATGCAAGACTCCTCTTTCATACAATATGGATAGAGGTCTTTATATTTAATAATAATACAGAACATGAATGGGCTTGTTAATTGAATTTATTGTAGAGCTATTTTCTTATATAAATCTACTTAGTTTCAAAATGTGTAAATCCAAGCTGTGTTATTACATGTTTGTTGACTCACTTTATTTTCATTAATTTACTGGATTGAAAAATCTCTGAGGCATCCAATGGAAGAGATGAGAAAAAAAAATAAATTAAACTCTTGTCATTTATAGCATTGTAGTGAGCTGTTTAAAAATTAATATTTATTTATGATAACTTTTATGAGAGCAGAACTCAATATTTTTTCTCTGAAAAGACCTCTTGAAAATTCCACAAGTAACTTTGGTATCAAATTTCTCATGACTTATGGACTTTTCCCTCTACATTACATCTTCCTGACCTTATCAACTCTGTCTGCCACTTGTAACTTCCAAATTTCCAATTTACAAATGTGTATCCTAACTATATAAAAGAAATTGAAGAATTTTCTAGGAAATGCCTATTTATTTCTCAAGATCATTCAAAGTTTATTTATGAATTGGATAAAGTTTGCAATTTGGAGCTGTTCCCTATATTTATAAAGGCACTTGTATTCATTCAAAATACTACAAGTATATGTGAATCTCAGTATGTAAAACTGTCCAACTGAACAAAAACAATGCTGAAGGAAAATGGGAAATTTTCATTGGATATTCTAAGACTCATACCTTCCTGCACATATAATATATTTATACACATCACCTTCCCTTTTTTAAGAAAGGGGCTCTTTATTTCAGCTCATTTTTATTCCATATTAAATATAGATACTGACTGATTTAATGATATTTGGAGATGATGTGCATCAACAACTTGCAACCCAGAAGAACAAATGTGCCCTGGGCTGCATCAAAAGTACTGTGGCCAGCAGGTTGAGGGAGGTGATTCTCCCCCTTTGCTCTCATGAGACCCCATTCAGGGTGCTTCATCCAAGGCTGGGGTCCCCAGCATGAGAGATGTGGATCTGTTAGAATGAGTCCAGGGGAGGATCACTAATCAGAAGGTTGGAGTACCTCTCCTGTGAAGACAGGCTGAGACAGTTGAAGTTTTTCAGCCTGGAAAAGAAAAGGTTCTGGGTCAGCTTTACAGCAAAAAAACCCCAAACAACTGAAATTTTAAAATGCAGATAAACCTTTTCCATCTCCCTTCTGAAGAATATTGGTTGAAATTACTGTCATCAGCGCTACTTTATGATAATTACCAATTCATGCTGAGACAGTCTTCTGGCATAGAACATTTCAGTACAAATGGTTCAATTTTAGAAAAGACCTATCCTACTGAAAACAGGATCTTTCTCAAGTAATGAGTGAGAAATCAGACTAGGCAGTGCTAGCTGCCCCGCCAATAATATGATTGAGTGTATTATAACTAAAAGTCTAGAAAAGCAGATTTTTTTGCAAATTACTGCTTTAATTTGAAGTACTTCCATGTGTGTTCAGGTTTACTGCCTGCTATCAGACACTTGACACAACTCAGACAATGTACTCCTTCCAACCAGGTTTTTTGTCAGAGCAATTGTATAATAATACAATACCAATACTACTACTACTACTAATAATAATGATCTTCATAAAGAAATACATGATTTTCTCTGTGAAAAGTAAGATTTGAAATTTAGACATAAAGAACATAGACATAAAGACAAAAACTTCCAAAACAGAAGCACTTAGACAGAATTTTTTTTACTACTTTAGTACACTTCCACATATTGAAATGCTATCAGAAGGCTAATGGCATGAGGGGTAATGGTTGACACTTGGATTCCTTGGTCTGCTTTGCTACCAAGTCTCTTGTGCCAACTCTGAGCCCAATCTAGAGCAGAAAAATAATTTTAAAAAATTAGGAAAACAGTCTTTTGTCACAGTGGTGGAACAGTAGTAAAGAATTTAAAGAGCTAAAGGGGCATAACCCTGGGATTTAATAAAAGACTCTTTTGTACTCTTCAGTGTACTACAATGGAATGTAGTCAGTTTTTTCAACAACTCATGACCAAAGAAGTGGAGGTTATTTTCTAATTTGAATTATTCAGTGTGTCACAGGGAAATGTAGTTATTAACTTCCCTCATCTCTCCCTGTGGCATACTCAGGTCAGTCTCTTTGCCTCTCTCCTTTTATACAACCACGTCCCAGTGGTGCTTGCCTTGGCTTTTATGTGAAGCAGCAGCTGACTGAGAGGCCAAGACTCCTCATGTTTATTCCTTCACTGGCAGCCCTACTTAATTTTGGCTGAAATCGGTGGAAAAACTCCTGCTTACTTCAACAGGATCAGGGTTCCTCCTGGTTGAAACATCAAAAATTATTTCAGAGAACAAAGGACTTGAAGAGATAGTGGCATATG
The DNA here is from genome assembly GCF_023055355.1 of Agelaius tricolor. Lineage (NCBI taxonomy): Eukaryota > Metazoa > Chordata > Aves > Passeriformes > Icteridae > Agelaius > Agelaius tricolor. The sequence continues at coordinate 55,837,879 of NW_027269261.1, forward strand.
GTGGGGATGAGCCTGCCTAATCCCAGTTTGATGCATTTATCAGGAATATTGCATAATGTAAGGGTTTTGTGTAATTTAAAGAGGAATTCATATTAAATACGTGAAGGAAACTTGCTATTGCTGTTATTTTTCATGCTAGTGGACATCTTGCTATCTATGAAGCATCTGTGCAAGATTTTTGCCCCAAAATATTAACTTATTTATGAGGAAGCACATTTCATAAAACTTCTCAGTAATGAATACAAAATTGGGCTGGTTTTCTATTATAGTACAGCAAATTTCTTGAGTGTCTGGAATTAGATAGCTATAAAAATGATACAGGTATAAATCTCACAGGCTGAGGTCAGGCAGGACTTTGTACATGCTTGTGAGATGTGAGGAAGGATCATCTTTCAAGATGTGTTGTCCCATTTCTCTCTGCTGTCCTATTTTAGTAACCATCCTGGTCCTGGGCATCAGGAAAAGAAATCAATGAAGCTGTGGCAGTTCAATGGATAAGAAAGACAGGGTTCAGGAGACAGTGTAAAGTTTTTTCTATTTTTTGTAGGAAGAGTCCTTCCTTCCTGAGTCTGGCTGGAGAAGTCTCCTGCAGCACAAGTCTCTGGTGTGGTGAGTGCTGTACACATCAGAGAGGCCCGAAGGAGCTTCCCACAAAAAAGAGGATTGTCCAAAGAATTTAGATGAGAGCAAGGTGTCTTCTGGAGTGCCCTCTGAGCAGGCAGTGAGTGGGCAGATCCCACTGATGCAGAACACATGGTTTGCAGCTGACCAAGCTGGCACAGGCAGTTTCTGAGGCTGCTCACATCTTGAGATGGGCACGCAAGAAAGAGCGGCAGAGTTGGCCTGGGGGCTCTCACAGCTCTGACCTTTTTTTAGGATTTGGTTCAAGTCATTCTAATCTAGTACAGTGTCATGACATTTATGCTGCTTTTAAGAACAGAGTTTGAATCTGATACAGGCCATGCCCTGTGTTTAAGTGTCTTTGATGGCCAAGGCCACTGGGGCGTTTCAGAAAAGCCAAGATGAAAACAGCTTGTAGGAAGAGTGGGATCCTAGGACTGCTTACATGCTCTTTCCTCAGGCAATACAATGTCTCAGGCACTCCTTGGGAGACAATAGCAGCTGGACTCATACAGATAAGCTTACAGCCATTTTAAGGATATTTTGGCCGTGTCCCTGTGATCATCAAAACAGTATTTAAAACTAATAGTTCCTAGGCTGTGTCTGAACTATTGGGCATAGAATTAGCCTAACCAGGCATTCAGCCAATATGAGAATATATGAAAATTTCCATTGTGCCATTTTCCAGCAGAAGATTAGCAAGATTAGTAGCAAAATTTGCACTTCTCACTGTTGTTTACTGATGTCTGTGACTGCTGGGCAATGCAGTAACACATCTGCTAAAGAAATGGAAAACATTCAAGTGTTATCAACTTTGTGAGCAATGCCATATGGGCTATATTTACTCAACTGGCTTGTACTCAGCTTGTCATTACTGTTAAGCATTTTGCACAGAACACGTTCTAAAGGTCACTCAGACTAGCCTGGTTTTAAAGGTAATAAGGAAAACAACCATGTATTAATAAATCATAATAATTCAGTGTGTGCAATCAGATAAATTTTTTTCTAGTTACCAATAAAAGTATTTTGTAAGCACCAATAAAGCCACTGATACCACTTCCTTCATGCAGAGGAAATGTAGACATTTCCAGCACCATAATGCTCCTGAGTGCATTGTGAGATGGAGACTATTTGTGCCTGCAAGTGGTTACTCAGGCACTAGCCCAAAGGAAGTGACATTTCATTGTTCTGCATGCTAAACACAACTGGCAATATTTACACTTCTTCAAAGGAATAAACATTAAATCGGTTCTGGAAAAAAAATGTCTTTGAGGTGACTTGTGAATTCTGTTAGTAACTTGTGGTACAGGCACTGCTTATCATTTTGATAATTGGTTCTGACAGGACTTTCTGAATTAGGAAAGTGATAAACATGCACTTTAGTGAATGGTGGGAATTTAGTTAATAAATTTGGAAAAAAACCTGACTAGTTTGTTTAAGATGTGCAGTGTCAGGAAAAAAGCTCACAAGAAGGGTGCAAAACATTATGTCTAAAAGACAGAAATAAATCACTTAAATGTATGTCACATTGCAGCAAAATACATAATTAAACTAATGCATTATTTAGTGATTTTTTAGACTACATTTCTAAAAAAATAAATACAAGTTATTTGGGGGGTTTTTTGTTTCCTTTGGGGTTGGAAGGTCTGGCATTTAGAACATGCAAACATGCTTTGTAACAACATGCAGAAAAACTTTAGAGGTAAAATGAATTTAACAATTCCCATCTAAACCATAAACATTCAAAGGTAAAATCTCCTACAAATTACACAGAAATTTATTAGAAATATATGTATTTGGTGAGAGTGTGTTTTGTGGGTTTTTTTCTGAAGAGAGAAAGAGAAGGATTTTATACTTGAAGAGAACTGTCCAAGACTTGCTTCATTTCTCCCAGACACTCTGAAAGTGTTTTGGCTTTATAAAGAAACACTTGGCATGTGAATTAATTGACCATGTGTTTTGTGCCTTTTGAATGCCCTGGCACATCTCAGTTGCTCAGCACCAAATAGCAGTCTCTAACTCCTGTTATAGATTTCTCCCCTCCTCTCCAAGGATGCATCTGGTGCCCAGGTCTGACACAGCAGCCTGGATTGCAAAAGAGCTGTAGGAAGGTAAGAGCTGTTAACAAGGATAGAACCATTGAGATGAGAGTATCTACAGCTTGAGCAGACAGATGCATTTATCTACTGAGCACTGATAGGAAGTAAACAAGATGAAAAATGGAAAACCCAAAATTCTGTTTATTTACCGGAATATAGTCGTGGCAATATTAAGAAAGGAACCCATCAGGAAAGTAATCTCATTCTATAAACTATAGTGGATTCTGTGGTGACAAGAACAAAATCTGCTGTTTTAAGATAAAAACATGAGCTTGGAAAATGCAGCAGAGCAATAGAGTTTGCAGTCCTCTGGAGTGTACACATAAAGGTCTGGTTCATGACTCAAAACCCATACACATTCTTCACAGCAGCTCATTTATTTGTGAAAATAATGCACCATGCAATGAATCCAAAGAGGCTTTCCTAAATACCACTCTTCACAGATTTCACTTGGGTAAAGCCAGTGCCAAACGTGGGATATTTTGTTCATTTAACCTTTACAGCAGAAAATTTTAATGCACTGTCCCCCGTTTACATGGAATAGCAGAAACAGTCGGAATTTGACAGGAATTTCTAGAACCAGCTGAACCACATAAGAAACTAATATGAAGGACAAGTTTGCAAAGCTTTGGAATCATTCTGCAATCTTGTTAAATCAGTACAATTGGGACATATGCAGTGTAGACATCCTGTGTCTTTAGATCTCAGATGATTGATGCAGACCCTGCAGAGCCCTCAGTGGACAGTCTTGGGAGAATTGCCTGCCAAGTGTGAGCAATGGCTTGAAGCTTTGCTACTTGTGGTTCACCTAAACTGAAAGTTTAAGAGAAGAATATTAAAGGTAAGAAAGAAAACTATTAATATAGCAGCTTTTAGATAGCTAAACAGATGCAATTATTTCTATAAAAGACCATAACTACAGATTAGAAGACATATTGTAAGACATATAATTACCATTCAGAATAGAACAGCTATTTTAAAATTAGGAATTCTACGTCATAGATAGTTGTCAGGATTTCTAACACAATAAAACTGCTTTGAGAACTGTTTTCATCAGTAAAAAAAAAACAAAAAAAAAAACACATTGAAAGGAAGCCCACATAAATAGGTTAAGAGCCTTAATAAGCCCAGATCTGTTAGAAATCACATTGCATTTTATTTATCCTATTTAAAATTCCAAGTGCTTTTGTATTCCATTAACTGCCAACATTATTATGAATTTGGCTGAATAGGCAGTAGACAAATTTTCTTAAGGTGGAAAAGACATATTTAGGTTTTCTTCTACTGATGTTCTCATTAATTGACAATAATGGTCTTTCAACCTAATTATTTGGAAATTTTTTATATTTCTATGTTTTCGTATCTGGGAAATCCTTTATGTGGTTGCCTTGCATGGATTCCATGAGAGTTTTGTATTTGATGATAAGTAAAGCATGCTCTGCCAAGTGTATTTGATGGGGATGTTACCATTTCTGTTTCTGAAGGATTTTTATTTTGTTGTACTCTAACTTAGTTGAGAATCCCTTCTGTCTTTGCACACCATCCATAAGATAAGTAAGGCTAAGAGATCTAGATACCTTACTGAACATAAAATATACAGGATCGTCCTGGACAGAACAGCACTTCATTGAGCAGTCCCATCTCAATATCTTGTGTATTCAGCTATTTGTGGATCTCCATGGTACCTCTTCATGTGCTTTGTCTCTGGGCATTTCAGTGGAACTGTCCTTTCCTGTGTCCTGACTTCATTTTAGCTACAGGTGCTGCTCCACTTTCAGCATGCATTTATGAGTTTGTAATTGCCAACAGGATCCAAACCCCTCACTGCCTCTTCTACAAGCTCTCATTTTGCCTTTAGCAAGCCCAGAAGCTTCTTTCTTATTCAAACCTAGTTTCTTCATAAAGGATACCTGCCTTCTCTTCCCCTTCATTTTCAGTTGCACAGATAAATTTTGGGATAGCAATCTAATTAAACAGGCAAAAATTCACAACAAATGTTTGTGATTTTTGTATCTTTTTAGCATTTCTTTTTAAAGTATCTACAGTTGTGGAAAGCTAACAATTATAAGAAATTTTTATCCTCTCCCCCTTTCCCCTTGTTTTTTTTCTTTCCTCCACAGAAAGAAGGCAATCAGTTCTATAGATTTTCTGATGCACTTTGGTAGACTGCTAGTGGAAGCAAATAGAGAGGAATGATGTTTGGATGTTTGGAGCTTCCAGAGTAGGAAAACCTCTTTAGAAATTCTAACAGGACATAGGGATGAAAAAGATTTCTACACCCAAGATAACTGTGTTGCTAAATAGAGCAGCTGAAGAGTTGCTATCACCATGTCCAATCTCAGCAAACTTGGAAGAGCTGCTGTGTAATTTTTTCTGAGACCACAACACTGAAAACATACAACAAACCAGGTTAAATACCCATTACTGCTCACTCAGCATCACATATCAGATTTTAAAAAAATACTTCATTTATGTGATCATTGTGTCCCTCACTCAGAAATCTATCTGTATCTACTGTTAAAAAGAGAGACCTTAACACCAACCCCAGATGAGTTTCTGCATTTCAGAGCACCAGCAGAGAAGCACAGCTGAGTACCTCATCAAGATAAGTATGAGCATATTTCATGAAGCACAATTCAGTGGGTAGCCTGGTCACACAGTACTCAAGAAATTTGAGTGCAAAGCATATAATAAAAAGTTCAGATGCTGTCAATTTCCGTGTTACTTAAGAATATAAAGGGAATATTCATGAAAAAGAAAAGCTAAACCAGAAAACCTCTAATCAATTTCTTCCACAAATGCTGCAGCGTCATATCAATTATATAAATGTTCATCTAGTGACATTTTAATCTGCCAAAATAAATCTATTTAATCAACCCCAAATAAATAACCCCATGGAGGTTTTGTGTTGGTTTGGTTTTTGTTTTTTAATAGTTCCTTCCTTATCCTAAGCTGTGTTATCAAAATGACTTTGAGTGCCTAATCAGACACATCAGTCAAGCACCTTCAAGCACAGTGCCACCCCAAGTATGGATACCCCTCACTCAACAGTCAGCTGCAGTCAATTGCAAGTCCTTCAAAAGAAAAGATGCATGTGTAGAGGAAGAGGAGAATTTAAAAGTCAAATTATGGCCCTGACTCTTACAGCTGATCAGCTGAAGCCCTGAAGAATGAGATCTGATTATAATCACAGTCCTAATGTAAAGCTGAAGTGTTATGGGGGCATGCTGAGGGCAGTGAAATCTATCCTGCTCTATTTGGGCGTAACAGATGAAAAAAGAAGTAGGATGACTCAGTCTCCATGTCTTTTTTGGATGCAGGCAGAAGAATGCCTCCCCAAAGTGAGGTTACGTAATAACTGAACAAAATGTGTTCTTGCTTTACTTAAAGTACTAGTTTTAGAATACACAACTTTTTCGATATGAAAAAAGAGATAGGGATTTAATGTTAATTACATGAACACTTCTCATGCATTTTACCCTCTCCTTTAGCTGGGAATGGGAAGAGAGTAACAGAGAGTGAAAGGAAGAGGTATGTTCAGAAAATTTCTATGTGCTTGAGTTTGATGTACTCGATATTTAAAAACAGGCTTGTCCATTCAATTCTGGTTTTTATTGTTGCATTAACACTGCTTATTGAGTTACTACTTCTCTGTGACTCTTCTGACTTACTCTGTTTTTACTTTTATTGAGATGCATCTCTCCCACTGGCACAGGAAAAAGGAAGATTTTCTTTGATTATTTCTTAATTATTCATTAGGCAATTATTATTTATATTTGTCCAGCAAACTAGAGACATTAGGTCTAGGCCAGCAACAGAAATTGTTAGCATTAAATTGAGGCACAAGATATAAATTAGCCCTGCTCCAGAAAGTTTGCAGCCCAGTCACAAGACAAGAAACAGGCAGCAGCAGGTGAATAACTGAGGTAGTTATTGCTCATGCAGTTCAGTGTGCAGAGAGCACTGCTTATCTGTTGTCAACAGTTTTTTAGGTAACCTTGCAGAAGGGGTTTTTCATGGGTTTCAAGGCTATTTGCCACTGGTACTAATGAGTGTTCAGAAGAACATAATGGAAGAAAGATCTAAATAGGTCTTTCCCCTTAAATGTATTTTTATAAAATGCTGTTCTTTTTTTGCCCCTCTTCTTTGAACAATATTTGTGCCAGAATTTATAATAATGGGAGATTATGTAGTTTTTGAAAACCCTGACCAGAGATATATATGTTCTTCCTACGATTCATCTCACAAATGACATAATTTTTTTTTTGTCAGCATTTTGCCAGTCTGTTGTTCAGAATGTGCCAGATAGATTTTAGTGCCAGCTGAAATCCATCTTTTGAAATAATTTATCCAGAAAAATGTACTTCTAAACACAGTGAGGCATAACAGCAGTCAGTCAGTCACCTACAGTGCTAAATTTATATAAAACCCGCTAGGAATGTTATAGCCTTTCCACTCTGCTATGTGCCTTCAGGTGAGGGATAATTAAAGATAGCCACTAATTTGAACATGTAAAAGTAGTATTAGGCCAAAAATGTCTGAACAGCATTGTCTTCCTTCAAGAATTGTCTTAATGCAGCCTGGATATCCCAGTGTGTTGTTTAAAGAATGATCAGTTCTTGTATCTGAATCCTTTACCATTCATGACTTGTTTGTTAAGACTTCAAAAACACACCTTAGGGGAAACTCTCGCAAAAGAAGGGTTAAAAATATGAAATAAAAACATAGAATTTACTGCTAATCTGTTAGTAGCTTAGTTTAAAAGTTTTCCTATTACTCGTAACTTCTTGAAAATAGTAAAATAATTCTAATGCAAAGGCCGGATAGAGTCTGTCTCTGCAATAATTGCAGCATATTTTCAAAATCATGACACCCATTTTAAAACAAGTGTTCTGAGAAAAATTAATGTGTTTATTTGATCATTTGGGTTCTATCAAAACATCCAGAGCAGTCCTATTTCCTATGTTCATTTTGAAACCAAATTAAAGCAAATGATCCACTGAAGTTTTACTGCACAAATTACTAGCGGGTATTAATAGTTAGTCTGACTTTTCCTTCAGGTAATGAGGCCATTGATTTGGAGTCAAAAAGCTACTTATACAGAGTTTCTAGATGTTCTGTAGCAAAGCTTAACCCACAGAAAGCCATCATTTGGGTAGGAGCAATCAGTAACTCACCTTGGATAAATAATCCTATTCACAAGGCTTCTTTTCACTGCTAAATCAGGAAATATATCTGTGGTCTTCTAAAAAAGCTCTAGAAAATGCTGATAATGGGGTTACTATAAGAACTGGTGAATCACTGACAGAGAGAAGATGTTTCTCATTTGTGTTCCCACTTCCAGTGCAAAGGAAACCTCATACAGAGGTGGACATACAAAGCTGTGCATTCATTTTCACTAAACCACTGGATTTTTATTGATTTTTTTCTTTTTGAAAGTTTCACCATGATGTTGCAGATGTGGATTTGACTGTAGCTTTGGCCTGTCTGTGCTGCTTTCGGGAAGGTGAAGAGTGGGTTTTGCTGCCCTCTCTATCTGTGCTCCTCAGACTGAAGATTTTTGTAAGTCATTTGTCAGTACCTTTACTGTCAGAAAAGAGGAGGTTTGCTATCTCGAGCTTTTAAAACCTTCATGCATATTCATTTTGTCATGGTCTTTGCCCATCTTTGGGGTGCTGCTTGAGGAAGTGCAGTTGGTCTGGTACATTAAGTTTCAGAAATATTTTCTTAAGGAACAGGACCATGGAGGTTAGTAGAGACTACTGTGTGCTCATGATGCTTCAGTCAAGAAAACTTTTTTAAGACATGCCTCATAGATAAGTTTTCAAATTTACTAGGCCTTTGTACTACCAAATAATATTTTTGGCTGGGAAAAACTTGAGAAAAAGTCCTTTTCCTTTGTATGTTTTTTTAAAAGTGAAAGTTTTCTGGAGCATAAAAAGATTCTCAATCCAAATAATATATAAAGTATAGGATCACCATCAGTGCACCACACTTGTTGAGAAGAGTTTCCTTTCAGAACTGCGAAGTTCAAGGAATGCGATTTATTCTCTCTTGATTCAGTTTTCAAATCTTTGAATGCAGAGATTTGCTGCATTGTAAAATTTATTTAATAGAGATTGTTTCTACCTGGGGGAAGGAAGAACAAAGTTCATCCACTAATAAAATAGATTCAGGTGACTTCACCAGTATCTGTCAAATTTGAGCATAAATTATATTTGGGGACTCAATAAAAAGAATGGTGCTTTGGTTCACTGACTTTGCAAAAAGTACAATGTCATTAAGCTGGCCTTTTCACTGAGTAACTGAGTATAGTATCAAATATGTTGTATCACATTAAAATAATACATAAAATATTAATATTGAAAAATAATTAAGATTGTGAAATGTAAGATGTCAAATGACAAATGTCTGTAAAATGTTTGGTTTAAGCTTTTGCACATCTCAGATAAGCAATTCAGTACAAACAGGTTGATAAGCTGACTTCCCACAGGCATGTGGCAGAGCACACCTGCCTCATGTGTAGGAAAGCTGTGGCTTGTGATAGCCTCACCTAATGACAGCAGAGAATTTTTTAGAAAATGAAACCATTTTTCTAGGAAGATGAAGTTTCATCTCAGGATGAAATACTTCAATTCTACCCTGGACTGCATATCTTGTATAACAGCTATTGCACATTTGCAGATTTTGGGACAAGAATAGGTTTTAGTGATTCTTCATAAGTCCATGTCTGTCATCCTCTAAGAACTTGCTATTTTATACTTAGATGTTTAAAGTGGAATGGCTTTATAGTTCGAAAAATATTGATGGAGAGAAAAAGACAATAAGAGCAAGAGAAGGATTGAATTGCTGTGGTAAATAAGGCATAAGAACACAAGGTGATGACAGGATAAAGCAGAACAATGAAAGGTGGTTTTGTCACTCATAGCCTGTAGTCCTGAATATGCAAACTTGAGCATGGTGGAGCCTAATTTACAATTTTGATAATTCATTTTATTAAATATGACCATTTCAGATTCTGCTGCTTCAGAGTTAATATTTTGAGAAAGTGAAAAATGTCAGTTTCCTAAGATATAATCAACTAAGTTTAAAAAAGACATGGAAGCATTTCAAACTTGTCTCCTAATATCTTTGAAATTGTAGAAATGCACTATTCTTCCATCTAATTTTTAAACAGAGAAGAAAACAAAAAACAAACAAAAACCCCCAAACAATTGTTAATTTAAATATTGATTTCTTATTACTTTTTGAGGTTTTTTTCATGTCACAGAGCACATTCAACTAATCAATAAAAATCTGTCAGTGTGGTGCAAAACAGTTCTTGGATTCTTAATTTGATAAAAATATGAGGAAAACACTTTTTTTGAAAAATCCTTTAAAGGAAATATCTAGAAAAGGAGGTAATCCTTCTTCCATTGAATAGGCTTCTGTATTTCCAGGAAAGCTGATAATCATGAAGGTTCAAAATTTGTCCGAAGACTTCCCTCCAAGTGTGGCTGTCCTGTTAGTCACATTACAAAATGTGGTAATTGCAAAAATTGTGTTACAAAGTTACAAAAATTTTGTCCTCAGTTCTCAAATGCAGAGCAAAATTTAATCTAACCCCACAATCACAGTTCCTTTTTAGTCGTCAGCACTAAGTTGCTGCCAATAAAATAATAGTCATCAGCATCATCTTGTAAAGACTTCAGGGGTGATCTCCCAGTAAATATTTTTCATCTTAGAAAGTATACTGGCAGTAGAGCCTCCTGAATCAGACTAAGTTATCACTGCTGCTATTCAGATTATGAAATCAATGTACCAGAGGCATCCTATCCATTACTCAGAGATGGTAATATTTTTCCATGGTACTTAGAATTAATTCAGTTACTTCTTTTTGTAATACTGTAGGATTTACATGTTGGTGGGTGTGGACATCTCACTGCCCATTAAACTTCTTTTACATCAGTCTTAAATGTGAAGGCCACAGATCTGGGTTTCTTAGAATGTGAAGAGCCCTATAACGTCCTGGGATTTTTGTGGGTTTCCCTTTTTTTTGTTGTCAGTTGTTTAGGGGGATTGTTTGTTTGTTTTTATCATTTGTTTGATTTTTTTTGTTGTCTGATTTTTTTGTTGTTTTGGTTGTTGTTTTTGTTGTCTGTTCAGTGATTTTTTAAAATTTTAATATAGACAGCAGATGTTCTCCTGTGAAATATAATTGATGTTTAAGTGATAACAGAGTGCCTGAGAGTAGGAAAAGTATCATTTAGCAAAATATAGCTGTGGCAGCAACCAGCACACTATTTATCATCATCTAGTCAAATGAGGCATTTCATTTTGAGTAACTTCAACAGTATAATATGTCAAGACTGGTCAGGCAAAATTATATTCTTCTATTATTTTCCTACTACCATTCAGGTGATTACAGTTATAAACTCCACAAAAATTCTGGTTTTGAATGATTCCAGATGAAACTGTAGCCCCTAATCCTTAAATGGAGAGACCCCTTAAACATGATAAATGCTTCTGTACTTCCTTGAAAAACTATTGCACTTTCTTGACAATGGATTTGGATTGTCATTGAGCTGTCTTTTTCGCCTCAGAATAACTGCTACTTCCAAAAAGGTGCTTTCAGTTTCTTCTAGCCAACTTGTGCTCAAATATAAAATTTGAGCATAGACAAGCAATTAATCATACCTTCTGTTATTAGATACATGTATGTGTAAAGTTTAAAAATTGCATTCTATTCTAAAAATAGGGTCTTTGATACTCTATCTTTAAATGCGTCTCTTATAACTCCAAAACAAAGCAGAAAGGCAGCCATTAGAAGTGTAGGCTCCTAATCTACATGATACTCAAAAGCACATTTATCTGCCGCCCAACCAGGAAAACATTTATAAATGAACCCCATAACTTGAAATTAGCTCATCTTGGCCAGATGAGGATGTGCACTATCATTAGATTGTGTATCAGCATCTGCTGCTTACCACTTACAAAATATTCTTCTAAATAAATCACTATTAGATAAAATAGAATACAAATTAAGGCAGAAGTTTACAATAAATTAAAGTCAAAGATGAAGTTTGGAATCTGTATGAGAGGAGAAAAGGGAAGACAGTGGGACACTGCAGATTCACAATAGTATACAAATTCTAAAAACAAATATACAGCTTTGGTGTTAGATCTGGTCCCAGGTTCTTTAATAAAGAAATTTAAGTCTGCAATTATTCTGCTCTGCAGTACAGCACAGTCAGTAAAGGTTAATACATGTAAACTTTAAAGATACATAAGCTCAGTACAACTTTACTAAAAATTTGAAGATTCAGCACAGCAATTTGGCCCTCTGTTTTTTTGTTTTTCTTTATGTTTACCTAAGCTATCCTCAACTAGTGAAATATATGAAGGGTTTGCCTATTTAAACAGAAGATCCTCTAGTGGCTTGAAGACTTTTATCTTGTGGCTTTTTTTCTTTTTTTCTTCAGTTAATGTCAAACTTTGTAATATGAAAGATAAGCCTATCAACCATCTTAGTCAATTTAAAAAAAGCAATGAGACAGCAGAAAAATATTTGTATACACTGAGAAAATGTACTGCATCTTATTAAGAAAGCAAAAAAACTAATCAGTGGGAAGTTCATGTTAATCTTATATTTTTATTAAATTATTAGTTTTAAATTACTGTATCATTAGTTTATAATAGAATAATTCAGATAAATTAGATTGTGAACCTAAATATGAATTATTTTCCGTTAATATTTATTTTTTTAAAAAGGGAGGAAGAGTGAATTTTCTTTCCATTCTAATATATCAATTTTTCTTTTCAGCAGATTTTATCAAATTACTTTTGAAAATCTTGTAAACACAGGCAAATGCAAAACTAATTAGTCTGATGTGTGATGCAATGGTCCTGCACCCATAGAGGAAGTACAAAACATCTGGAATTCAAAGGGTAAGATCACATGAGTAACTGGCCAGTTCAAGTTCCATGATAAAAAATACTTAGTATTGTTATATGGAAATGGAAACAGAATGTTGAAAGCAGTGCAAAAATCACATTATGACAAATTGAGAAAGAGTAATCAGGCTAGCAGAAAGTGTTCAAATTTGGAAGTAGAAACAAAGTAACTGATTAAAAAACTTATTTGTTTTCACAGACACAAAAGAAGGAGATTTTGTCCATGTATTTAGCTGAGCTTTTGGAAGTCTAATGCTGATGGAGAACTTTGGTAATTTCATGCCTATGAAACAGAGCTATTCTTACTGGAAAGCTGATCAACTAAGTACGTAGAACCTAAATTGCAAACATTTGGACCTTTTTGAATTCCCAAGACTTCAGTGCAAGGAGTTCAGTTTTGTTCACTAGCCCCAAAGCTGAAATGGCAGCACACAATTTCATTTTAAAAGAGATTTTATCTGATGATGAGAAAAATCTCTGGTATGGAAAGAAACCACTTTGTGCTGTTGTTGAAATGAAGATTAAGCAGTCCACACATGAGCGGCTTAAAAATCCTTGCTATTGAGAAAGGGGATTTTCATGTTCAGTTCTAGTATCAAACTAAATTTACTTTCATAAAGCTTATAAAAAGTTTTCCAGACACTTCTGGCATCTCTACTGAAAGTGACATGTGCTATAAGCAATTAATGTTGCAATCTATATTTGAAAAGGGACCTTGACAAACAAATTACTCTTTAAAACTTTTAATTGATTTTTAGCACTTTAGTAACAAGCTAAATGCAAATCACTGAAAGAATATTTTCCAGTCATGTAAATAGCTGTGTGATTCATTCTGAAAAAAAAAGAGTGGTAAATGTGAAAGACTAACTTTCATTATTTTCTATTCAAGTAATTAAGCAATTCCATACAGTTAAATACGACAAACACTTGGAAAAAGATTTATAGACAGTCAACAGCAGCATTAAATAATTTCTAGAAATCTGTAACTTTGCAATTCCCTTAAACTCCTAAAGCTAACATAGCTGTAAGTTATGAAAAAAAATATTGCTTTAAAAATACTCAATAAAATGAAAAAATACAGAAAAAACATAGTAGCAGTTCAAAGCCTTTTTGATGACCATGAAATTTAATAGAAATATTCCATGTGATTTGAATAAGTTTGGGTCAATCCATGACATTCTTATCTGTAATGCTATGTAATAACTTAAATGGAATATATGGAAAATACTTTACATCTACATCTTACTATTTGCCTCGATGTGGGAAAATAAGCCTGCAGTGCAGGCAGGCTCTGTTCCAAATGTTTTGAGGCCATAATGTCAAACCATGGACCTGGTTTTAGAGATGTCCACATGCTTGTGTAAAGCTTTCTTCTGGACAATATGGTTGCTTAAGAAAATTTCTCTTCACAGTGAGGAAATCATAAGAAAACTGAGTGAGCAATGTTCAGTTTACAATTGGTTATGTTCAAAATCCAATGGGACACACTGTGAGCATTCTGTTGTAGGTGATGTTCCTGGTTTGTGCAGGAGGTTAGATTAGATAGCCTTCAGAGGTCTCTTCCCACTACAGTTATTTTTCAATTCCAAATTTATCACCAGAGGTCTCTAAGTGTGCTATGATTAGTAACCAAAAAAAGTAAAAAGGTTAGAGAAAGCTTCTCTTGGACATTAAGGAGAATCTTTTGTCCTTGTGCAATAAGGGACCTTATTGCAAAGATGCTTCAGGGCTTGCAGTTAAAATAATGAATGGACTTAATCAGTTTAAGTTTCTTTAGTTGGAGCATTCAAAGCTTTAAAAATTTTTAGAGATCTTGATAATTTTTGAATAGACTTCTGAATATCATATAGTCCAGCATCCCTGAGTCTGTCAGCTTTGCCTTGATTTAAGGATTATTATGCAAAAAGTACATTTGTATGCAATAGGAGTTCTCTTAACAGCTAAAATTACAGTCACCATTAGTCATCAAGCTCTGTATCAGGTACTAAATAAACAATAGAAAGGTCCAGATGAACAATTGAAAAAAAAAAAACATTTTGCTTTGATAGTCACAATAATCTTGAAGAATGTCTTTATCTCCTCACATGTGACCAACCAAAAAATCAACATAATTTAGAAATTACGTTTTTTGGAATAAACCATTTTCTTATATGGACATTTCTACAGTTGTTTTTATTTGGTGTGCAGATGGTCTATGTGATCTGTGGTGAGATCTAGGACCCAGCAAGTCCATACCTTGTCAGGTGTGGCAACCTGGGTTCATAAATAAAAAAAAATAAATAATTTAGGGGATAGAGAGGGAGACCAGACAAGACAGATTTAGAATTATAGAAAATAATTCTAAAAGATTTGTGGAGAAAGTGGAAAGAAGAAAACAGAAAGCAGAAGACAGACAGGAGGCCAGACAGACAAATAGGCCAGAGATTGAGAGGGATCATGTGCTGTCAGTAAGCACATGATGAAGTATTTTTTTAACAAGATATTCTCCTGTCAGTAGTTAATAAAAATGCAGAATATCTCACTTGTGAGAAGGTCACTTTGATATTCATAATAGCACAAGAAAATCTGTGCATGGCAAAACACTCTGCGATTAGCAATGCTTTTTCTAAAGGACGCTGTCGACAGTTATGTATCTGCACAACTCTTAGCTGTAATAAGGGAGTAGCTGTATTCAAAGAACACAGCTTGACATTTATCTTCTCTAAAAAATAAAAAGATTGAAAACAAGTAGGGTTTCTTTTTGTTGTTTTTTTTTTCTTTTGACAACACTGAAAGTCCTACATGATTAGTTTAATGAAAGAAACTAAAGATCATTAAAGGTCATAAGAACTTGGATGGTCTGAAAACTAGGGGGAGCACAAATGATGAAGAGACTTAGAGGAAAATACTTTACAATTAATATACTAACAAATAACATTTTACTTGGATCAAAGACACTTATAAAGATGACAAAGCATAAATTGCCTTTCATTTTATTTTGAAAAAAATCTCTGTATAGAAAAGAAAAAAGGATTCTGTCATGAATCCTCAAGTAATTTTACCGTAATGTAAATAGGTGGTATGAATAGAATCTCATCCTTCATTTTGTTACAAAATGTGACATTTCTCAAATAATAGATCAACACATCCCAAAACCTCCATCCACTTTAGTCACTCACAAATTACAGAATATAAATAAATATTTTAAACTGTCTAATGATAATTTCATAGGTTTTTCACTGCATAAACCATCTTTGTATAAATATAAGCTCAACGAGTTCATATTTAGATTGTAGATACAAATATGTTTTGACATTTTATTCTCTACAATTTACTTCAGGTTCATCTAATATAAAAGGGAATTTTTATGATTTTTAGAGATTCACAGTCCTTTCTGCTTTATTGAAGCATTCTTCTTACAGAACCAAGGGAAATATATTTCTAATTTTGGACTTAGGAGTTTTAACTCTAAGCACTAGGAGTTGCTGAAAATTTAAAATCCTTTAAATTAAATATTGTTAACAGAGAGAATAAGTTAAAACTAACTTGATTCAGGTTGGTTGAGCTATTGCATTGAAATAAATATGTAATAAGTCCAAATTTATAAAAATGGTAGATCAAGAATGCATCAAAAGCCTGCAATAGAACTTTTTAAACATTTTTGCCAGTGGATTTCCCAAGAAAGTGTGAAGCATGAAGAAATTTTCAAAGTCAGTAACGAGTTATAGAGCAGGATTTCCTTATGGCGAGAGTTTTTAAACTTTCAACTCAAGACCTTCTCAAACATTTTCCTTTCATTTTTCCTTAACAAAAATCTCAACACTTGTCCAAAGTGTCAGCTCACATCTTCATAAAAACAAAAAAGCAAGGAAGATCAGAAGAGCAAATGATTGAATTACTAGATTCTTTGCTGTCCGTAAACTTGTCTAGCTCCTTTTTGAACCTGAAAATACTTCCTCTTTCCCTGAACTCCCATGGCAGCATGCTTCAGGTGTTCATGACCTGCTCTGTAAAATTATATTTTTGTTTGAGAATGGTTACCTAAGAGTTTTGACAATTGTCCCCAATTTCAGAACTGAAATAAATGATACCAGCTCCACTGTAGTTTTATACAGTACCTTCATGGGTCTGTAAATCTCTTATCATGTATCTCTTCAGGGTGTTCCTCTGTAAACTAAAAAATCTCAGGGTCTCTCCTCATAAGGGACATTCTCATGCTCTATTCCCTTCATCTATCTAATTGTGCTTCCCTGCAGCATCTCTTGCTGTTAAATATGTTTCCTGAGATACATATAGAACTGAATATGATACCAAGATAAAGATGCAAGAAAATTTTATGTAGCAGGAAAAATGAATTCTCCATCTGTTTTTCAGTACCCTACCTGAAGATGGGCAGCATTGTCACTGTTTTTTTCAGATTCTGATGCATGTTGACTTGTTAATTTCTGGAAATTATTGATGGCTTGAAGACCTGAGCTGTAATTATTAGCTCCAAGTTAGACATCATGTTTTCTATTATTTTTTCTTAGATATATTCATTTCAGTTTTTGATACTTAAATTGCTTTTTCACCATTTGCCCACTCGGCTTTCTGAGGTTCTTCTGAATTTCTTCTGCAACAGAGAAGCAATGACCTATCAAATATAGTTAAGAATATTCTGAAGAAGATGGATCTTTATTAGTGCTTTCCCTCTTCCAGGTAATTGTGGAAGAAGATATACAACCCTGCTCCTTGTGAACATGCAGCTCTAGTTGGTCCTTAGTGGACAAGAGATCTTTATAGACAGGCTAATAATGACTAAGGAAGATAAAATAAAGAATGGGCTAAAACAGGATTTTAGAAAATCGGTAAAATAACCTTTCTCAGACCATGTTCAATACAGTAGTTTAGTGCTGTGAAAAGTCATGAAGTATTTCAGCCTGTATGCATTCAATTTTTCAATTCAATCATGAAATAGGTTTCCAAAGCAGTTTTTTTTATTGGAAAACATCTACATAAAGAGTGACAAAAAAGAACCCCAACAGCTAATCCATACAAATTGATTTTCTCATTCACAAGGAAAGGAAAGGAAAGGAAAGGAAAGGAAAGGAAAGGAAAGGAAAGGAAAGGAAAGGAAAGGAAAGGAAAATTACTCAATTTGAAAGAGGGTTTACAGCTAGTTTACTGTTACATGTGTTAATCATCATATCTAAGTGCCATTTCAGTTTTTTGTGTTATATTTAGCCTCTCAGATTTTTTGCTAGCTGAAATGCTCTTAATCTCTGTAAATAAACTGTTGGTTTTATTCATGCACCACTAGTGAAAATTTCTTCAGTGTGTTAAACTGACCATGACTTGAAAATACCAATCCCTGCTGGTCTGAAACTGATCTCTCCAGAGACTAAAACCCATTTTGCTAAATCTTTTTTTGCAGAAATGACTGACTCCTATAAAGTGCTTTGATTTTGCCTAACATTGATAAGACAAATTAATTCAAAGGACTCCTTCTACCTAGGCAGGAAAGTGTTATCTCTGTTTTTCAGGTGGACAAACTGAAAAGGCGAAGAGGCTTCCTAAGGCCACAGGGTAAGGATACAGCTGGTGCTTCAACTTGCCAGTGTCTGACTTCTAGTCTAGAATTGTAAATGTCAAATATCCTTCATAGTTAACACATAATTAATAGGATAAGTGTAGATACATTTTGCTCATAGAGAAATAATAACATAAATACAAAATTTATACTAGTCAGTTACTTTCCAACATTTTAAGCAGATATTCAAAGTGTGGGAGAAGCAGCAGAAGGGTGATTTTCTTCTTCCTGGCAGGATATAGTAAAAACAGACCTTTTTCCCTGACTGCACACTTAATTCCATTAGAGTCCAGCTTTGAAGGAAATTTCCTGCTTGACTTCTTCTCATTTCCATTCAAAGGTTTTCATTCTTGTGGTTCTCAAGTGTGAACTTACATGTTATTAAAAAGTATCAGACTAACAACCATGAACAGTAAAGTTTCACATCTATATCTAGACTAGATACTGTGCAGCTTTTTCAAAGGGTGGTTGATTATAGATGTAAAACTGACCCAGTCAAGAAGCAAAGTGGTCATGAAAAGAATGACTCTGTCTTACATATCCCAAGGGTACTAGTCAGCAAATATTCAGACTTCCTTCTCAAAGTGTGATACCAAGAATTATTTCACTCGCACTAATTATGTTTAAAATGTATTTATTTTTTCTGGAAACAGGTGAAAGAGCAGAATTTAACTGAATTATCCAGAACCTACTCTGTGTAGAATGTGAGGAATTGCAAGAGCCTTTTATGCAATGCTGCTTTCACAGAAGCAAAACTTACTGTCACACCGGAGGCAACCCAAATACCCCTCAGGAAGATCCTTAATCATTGGTAATCTTTATAAAAATTATCAATTATTATAGCATATTATAAAATGACTACTACAATATGGTAACCTGAGCACTACTGTTTGTTTAGATCCAATTAGTTCCAACATTCTGAGAATGAAACTAAGGGAATAAACATGACACACAGGAAAAGAGTACTTTCAAAATGAGTGCAAAGCGGCAACATTTGCCATCACTGGAACCAGACAGAAATTGGAGGATTGTGTTTTAAGAAGAATGTTAAAGCCAGCTATAAGAACAGATGAAAGAACTTGGAAAAGTAAGAGAAATCAATTTGCTCCTGTTCAGCTTCTGATCAATGCAAAATGAATGCCTGGTTGTTACACTTTTTGTGAAAGTGAGAGTCATATTTTGGTATATGCAGGAAAAATAGGCAATCGATGCAGACTATTAAAAGACCATATTGAAAGAGAGAAAAACAATTCCATGCAAGAATGCTCATGCTTTGGCAGAAATATTGTAAATATTGAAATGCTGCATACAATTTAACAACTACTGAAACAGAGGCTGGATGGTTCTTTGTCCTTTCTATTGGAAAACCTGAGAAGAGTTTGTCATTTGAAGAATGTAAAAGAACTGATTTCACAGAAAAGCATGTTCATATTTTAATTAGGGAGTCTAAAAACCCAGGACTTTTCTTAAACAACCTTTTGTAACTGGTACAAAATATGCCAGCATTGGTCTTTGCAGAGTATTATACAAGCTCTCTGCACATACACTACATCCTGCACCACAAATGCAGGATGACACATCTCCAGAGCCACAGATTACTGGTTTCCTCTAAAAAATTTCCTGAGGATGAAGTAGTTATGGTCAAAGTCCAGCCACTGAACTGCACCAATACCTTCCAGAGATGCAAGTCAGAGAGAGAAGAATCTGCTGCTTTAGTGGCCCCACTGCAGCCTTGTTGCGCCTTTGTTCTGGGTGGGCAGTGCAGCCTCCCCAGGCATGCTCTGTGCCCTGCCTTGCTGGGTGCTTGTAGAAGTGCATGGGGGCTGACACTCTGAACCACTCCTCAGCACCCAGAGACGTTGTGCAAGAGTTTGGATGAATCCAAAATCAAGGCTAGTAATGAAACAGTAGATACAGTGGAAGTATGCGGGAGATAATAATTCAGATTCCAAAAACTGCACCACAGGAAATTGTCTCTGTTTCTGAGTTATAGCCATATTTTTTATGAGTTTCTCATTATGGAATTCTCTGTGACCATGAGTGTGACTTGATCTTGTCTAGTCTGTAGTAGTTAATGAGATACTCATTTATTGCAGCAGAGTCTATTAAAGTAAACTGCTGAAAGTCTAAACTGCATTGACCTATATTGGGAACCCCAGGCACCTAGAATCAGAGTGGATTTATGGCCTTTGATAACATTGGCAACAGCTTTCTCCTGGTTTTCAATATGTGGCATGTTATTCCTGAATACAGCATACAATCATTTACAGTCTTACTGTTCTTGCCCTATTAGTGTACTAATTATTTTCCCCCATTATTGGCTAAACCCATTTATTTTGTCTTTTTCCAAGCCACAGCACATGTGTACATTCACATCCTGTATTTAATGACACTTCCTCTTCCTGATGAAAATTACTATTGTGTTCTTGCAGTATAATTCTCAACAGATAGAAATAGCAATTCAGTCACTCTTAATAGATGCCATTTAAAACAGAATTTAGCATGAGCAGAATTGCTTTTGTTTCTAGCAGATGCTGTTTCATGATGCTCATGGTGTGCTCCATAGGGCATTCCATGCAGTTTTTGAGGATATTATAAAACAAACTGACAGTGATTAATGTTAATAAAAAGAGGTACAAAATTACCTGCATGCAATCACTGCATATCTCTTTATTAAACCTGTTGTGCTGTTGGCACAACATTTGTGTTCAGGTTGCTGATACAGGAAGGCTTTTGCACACCATGAACATTCAGTTAATACTATCTAGGTCAGTTTAAAGCAATATTATTTCTTTGATTGAGATATAAATTGTGAAAGACATAATTCATATCAAGGCAAATTAGAATCTTTTCAGTTCACCGTACATAACATGTTCTAATAACATTAGCATTTAATCTACTTCATCAGAGGCATGAAACTCAGACTTAATTATTCTACTTAATGGTGGAAAGGACCTTAAGAGCAGAGAATACAGCAAAAATCAGAATTATATTTTATATCAATAGCAAATGTCAGGCTGTGTTTGATGCATATCCTTTGGGGTTTTAGTACTTCAATTCCAAATTACTTTGGTATTACCATAGCTGCATAATTAGTCTTCTCTTATCATTGAATTTGGTTCTTAAGAAAAAACAGTCAAGAAAAAATAAAAAGAAAAAAAGAATACTGTATAATAATGTATAATAATAATAACAACAATAATAATAATACCAACATGATAAAAGATTAATTTTTCATGTATTGTCTCATTTAACTCATGTGAAAAACTGCTGAATTATTTTGTTAACACTACTGCAACTTCACCAATTCTAAAATTTTGTATTATATAAATAAATGGTCCTGTCACCTAAAACATCTTTTTTGGTGACATACTCATATGTTGTGTAAACTAGAGGTGTGTTGGGTTAGCTTTTGCATCCTTTGTTACTACAACGACCTTAAAGAAGTACAACAGCTTATTCAACATCTCATAACCTCCAAGAATGACATACTTTAATAATTTTAATTTTAAAAAAATATAAGTGTTTGTACTATTCGAATAGATTTCCTTTTTTATTTAAAAGTAATGTTATTTTTTTCCTGGTTTTACATTAATTTATTAAAATCTTCCTGTGTTTGCTTCCTTTGTTGCTCTTTATTTTCAAGGTGACACTGAATTTTTTTAATGAAAGCTGTAAGAGACCTTCATAAATATTTTCTGCTGATATAATGCCAACAAACACAGAATCTCATTGGGGATTCATCAAATATCTTCAAATAAAATGGAACATTATAAATGTTAGGATGGTTTCCTTTTGGCCATGCAGCTGAATTGTTTGGGGTTTATTCACTATGTAAAAATAATAAAATACCTCTAGTAGACATGGGCTAATATGTCCTGTGACTATGCTGTAAGCTGTGCTATACAGATAAGCTCTAGGAAAGACAAAAAAGTAAATTCAGCCCAAATAGTTTTTGCTCCACATACTGCATTGTCACTCTCTGAATGTCAACACAATTGCTATTACCTTATCAGTAATTAACTTATACACTGTTCATCTTTGTTATCTGCTCTCATCCTTATTTTCCATTTACTAGAAATTCATTAGTCTCATTTTAGTGGTAAAGAAATCATTCACTGGTAAGTTCAGCTAAGAAAATCTTCCTTTTTTAAAATAAAACTTGAAAATGCCTCAGAACAATTAACTGTTATAGTATTCCCACGGAATGAACACCGTCAAATCATCTTCATGATCATCAGACTTTGGCTAGACTGTAATCCTTAATCCTCTCCAGACATTCAGAGGATGTTTGCTGAACTAAAGGGCTTTCTGTAGTCATTTCACATGAGTACACAATGTGTGGATTTTGTAGCACACTAAGGATGTGCTCTTATTCTTCAATCATCACGACCCAGTCCAGGAGCAATTATAGGCTGAGTTGGAGCTTTCTCCATGAAAAAGATTGAACATGTCCTGTGATAAAGAGGTTTGTTATGTAAACATTGACTGCTCATCCTGGTTTAATGCTACAGGAACTACATTCATTAGAAACAGAAGGCTCTAGTAAATCAGAAATGGAACAGAAGATAAAATTTCCTTGAACCTTAGATTCTCAGGCCCAGAATTAAGCATCTGTCAAAGGATTTGGAGTAGGTCAGGGGACATTTCCTGCTTGAAGCACTGCAGAATTGATGACAAGAAACCTGCATTCCTTCCTACAAAAAGGAAGGTAGAAACTACCAAAACCACATTTATCTTGCCACAGGGCTGTTTCCCCACTTCTGCAGAAGCAGTCAGCTGGGCAGAAAAACTTTTACTAGTACTTTTTGCTTTCAACTGGATTATATCTGAAGAAATGGAATAGTAAAGGCCAGTATAGAGAAAATGCAGATCAGGGGAAGTCAAGCTGGGGAAGGCAATGTCAGGCCAATTTTAATAAAAAACCCTTGGTATCAGTTATGCCAGGTTTCCAATATATTTAATAAATGAATTTACCTCCAAACCAATAACTTTCATTATATTCTTGTGTCCAGGTGAACCACTCAGTATAAAAATAAGGAGAATTCTCAACAAGATCAAGCAAAAGAAGTTAGCAGATTGCATATCTTTCCAGTCTTATGTTATATACTATTGTCTTGGAGAGGCAAGGCTGTGATGTGGAAATCACTACACTTTCTCTACTTTGTTACTTTCCAGACTATTTACTCTGAACAGCCAGTGCCAAAAGTATAATTAGCCTTACTTGAAACGTGGAAGCTACAATGGCAGCTGTCCAGGTGTATAATCAAAATGCTTCTTAGGGGAAAATAAAAGACTGATAAAATAGTCCAAAAGTGTTTTAGGAAAATAATAGAGTTCTTATATATTATACACCCCCAGTAAACTCAAAGAATGGAAAATATGAGTTTAGGATTTTGAGGAACTGTGTACTGTTAAGTATATAAATATAAAATGCCATTATGCCATTATCTTGTTGTCATTGAATTTAGGATTTATACTATTTCAGAGTTTCTAAGATTTATTTCAATGGAGATCTCAGATCAATAGGCAATTCAGTTCTTTTAATATATTTCCCTTTGTATTTAACATATGGTTTTAAGTATTTTATTGTCTAAGGATTTTTTAAACCCCCAAATTATATGACATGGTGTGTAGCATAAGAATAATGGACCTCTTTGCAATATTTTGATACTGATTCATCAAATACCAGTTCAAATTTAAAAAAACCCAAACAAACAAACAAACAAAAAAACAACCCAACCTCTCAACTTTCAATATTAGAACACCAATTTGCACAGACTCATATCATTTACTTATAGGAGATTTTGTTTAGTCTCCCTTCTTTGTCCCAAATGTGTGACTAGCAATGTAATTGGATACATATTAAACATGTTTGTGGGAGGAAGAGTGGTTAAATCAGCCAAATTAAAACTATGAGTTAATTAAAATGTTCACAGAATGATTCAGAATGAATGTGAAAAAATGGGTACAGTCTACATATTGGGCTGAAGTAGAGTAAGATACAGTCATAAGTAGTTCTAAGAGAATGCTGTACATTCTAAAATGTACATTTTAGAATGTACAACATTCTAAAATGCCAAACTGCGTCATTTAACATTCAGTACAAATGACAGAGTTTGGCAGTGCAATAAAGCAGATTTCAGGACTCCTTCTGCCAAATCAAATGCATTGCAGTCACAACAGCTGGTGCTGGTTCAAAGTCACTCAAGGGCCAGCAGATCAGTTCTTATGCTCAAGCTTTTTGAAATGTCAGTAACATCTGTCCACGACAATGAATCTTCATCAGATCAAGTTTCATATGTCTTCTTACTGCTATATAAAACCATCAAAATTTTTTATTTTTGTCCTTTAATATGCACCAGTGGAGTCACATGTCCACCACTGGTTTGGATCTCATTGGCTCTATGATATCTGTGACTACCCATATACCATTTTACAGTTGTGGCACATGAGGTTTTGATAATTTAGAAAATTAACCTACTACAATCAAGAAGACAAAAAATGTTGCTAGTTTTCCAGTATTGTTTCCTGACTTCACAGTCAGTACTTTCAGTATGTTACTTCTTTCTTCTTATATGACTCCATTATTGTCCTGACTTGTATAAATCCTGTATACCAGAATGCAACACCAGTTCAAGGTCTGAATGAACACATTCTTTGCAGTTATATCTCATCATTCTGAACTTGAATTTTGTCCTAAAGGTCATAAAATCAATGTATAATGAATAACCAGTGTTGTTTGAAGATTTATTTTATAGAGAAAAAAAAAAGCAGTAGAATGAAGTAAAAAATCCTGCATTTCTTGGTCTTGTAATTATAAATGCTCAGCTAAGCATTTTCACAGACCTATCACTTGTCCTTGAACCTATAGGATAAACAACAAATTGAACCATTCTAATCTACTCTTTCACTTCAACCATATTATTTGAACTGATGGAGAGAGCAAAAAATGTATTTCAGTTTGGAAACTCAGTGACTGTGGAAATAGTTAATAGATACCTTGAAACATTGAAGGTTCGATGACATGACATCCACTTTTTGGGTCCAGTGATGGACAGACTAATGTGGCTGCTCTCCTAATCTACGTTCTTCTCTCTCAGACTAATCTTGAGAAATCTACCAGAGGAAATATTTTAGCATGCACCTATAATAATGATAGAAATATCCATATCTGAATGTTCAAACAGCAGATCTTCACAAAGCAAATTGCACAATGTGCCGCAGTTGCCCTTCATTTACTGGTGTCATTTCTGTCTGTGACCAATATACCAACTGTGCTACCAAAAATTGATATGCACAAAATTAGCACTGAAGTACCATGGTGAGCACTATGATCTGTCTACTGTTTCCCTGGTCACAGAGTCTAACAGTCCTACAAATACTATTTTCCTCTTGTACCCCATTAACTTTTTGCCCTTTCCAAATTAATTAATTTCATAAGTGTTTTTTCTTCTGAAGACAATGTTTTCCCTGCTTGAGTATAAGATTATATAGTCAGCAGAAATATTATTGGTTTACTGCACACTGTGTTTATCCTAAGTCCACTTCAGAGCCACTTTAATAATTTTAATTGTCCCCTTTAGTATGGACTTTAGTTCCTTTAAAAACCTTAAAAGAAAGAAAAAAACCCTCAGTTTTTCAGCTATAGGATATCTTGTATCAACAATCTAATACGCTGGTAGTCTGTTTTAATAAGAAATTTCAGGAGAAAAAGAAGAGTTGAAGTTTCCCGTTGCACAACAAGTTGTACCTATACAAAGGGTGAAAAGTTAGACAAAAAAGAATGTAAATAATCCCCCAAAAGCAAGACTTAGATTAACTCTTGATCATCTTTACTGTTTCACACTGCATGCCTTTTCCCATCAGCTCTTCTGTTTTTTCCTTTTCCTGGGAAACTGTTTATGTCATTTAGATAGGCTTAATGAAAGAAATCCACAGACAAGGCTACCTAGACAGAAAAGAGGTGACAAAATTGACTGCCTAAATGGAACAAAAGTAAACAATCTTTGTTTTCCAAGTTCTTGGGTTTTTTTCTACTTATCTTTTTTTTTCAGGCTTTGTATAGAACAAATGCCACTCTGATTTCTGGCTAAGTCATAGTGGAATGGCAGAGATAAGGAATCATGGGGATAGCCAGAGCTGAAGGATGCCTCAGAATAACAGGATGGCTATAGCTAATGCAGAGCAGAAAGAGAAATGTGTTATGAAGCATAAAGCCAGGAAATGCAGAAGAAGAAGATACAAAGAAAGCCCATAATTTTTTATCTGCTGAGATGAGAACACTATGGTAGTGAAAAATCAGTCTTATATTAGAAATTGAACCTTGATCTCCTATGGCCATATGCTTTACTCTGTTCTTTCCAATCCTCTCTTGCCATCCTCCCAATGATACAGATGAACAAAAATTAGCTAAATGTTATTGCCTGCACAGAGGACCACAGAATTATTTATTTTGGAAAAGATCTCTGAGATTGAGTTAAACATTTGACCAAACACTAGCTTGTCAACTAGACCATGTAACTAAGAACCACATCCAGCCTTACCTTAAACATCTCCAGTGATGGTGCCTCCACCACCTCCCTGGGCAGCCATTCCAATGCCTTATCATCCCTTCTGTGAAAAATTTCTTTTTAAGCTCTAACCCAAAGCTCTCCTAGCACAGCTAATGACTGTGTCCTCTTGTTCTGCTGCTGGCTGCCTGGGAGAAGAGACTGATCCCCACTGGGCTACAGCCTCCTTTCAGGGAGCTGTAGAGAGTGTTAGCATCTCCTCTAAGACTCCTCTTCTCCAGATTAAACACCCCCAGCTCCCTCAGCTGCTTCTCATAAGCCTTGTTTCCAGACCCTTCCACATCTCTGCTGCCCTTCTCTGGACACACTCCAGCACTTCAATGTCCTTCCTGAACTGAGAGGCCTAGAACTGGGTACTTGAGGGGAGACTTCAGCAGCACCAAGTACAGTGCAAGAACCACATCCCTGGTCCTGCTGGCCACACTATTCCTGATACAGGCCAGGATGCCACTGGCCTTCTTGGTCACCTGGGCACAGCTTGCTCATATTCAGCCCCTGTCAACCAGAACCCCCAGGTCCTTTTCCACTAGCCCACTTTCCAACCACTCAGCCCAAGTCTGTAGCACTGCCTGGGGCTGTTGTGGCCAAAGTTCAGGAGCCAGTACTTGGTTTTATTGAACCTCATGCCACTGATCTCTGCTAATCAATCCTGCCTGTCTACACCCCTCAGCAGAGCCTTCCTATCCTCCAGCAGGTTGACATTCCCACCCAACTTGGTGTCATCTGCAAATTTGCTTATGGTAGACTCAATCCTCTTATCCAGATTATCAAGATAACAAACAGGACTGGACCCACACTGATCCTTGGGGAACACCAATAGTGACTGGATGCCAACACAGACAGGAAAAAGTTGCAATGTCTGCATAGAACAGCAAGATGCTCTTTTGCTTGAAAAGAAATAGATTCTGTTCCATTTATTTATCTGTGTGGGAGCCTGAAAAAAAGAAATCTATGTGACTTCATTAACTCAAGCTTATGTGGTCTAATTCTCCATAACAGGCTATTTATATTCCTCAAACTCTCAATTCCTCAAACAGTAAGGCTCAGCAAGGAATTGGAGAAAATGCAAGTACAAAGGAGAAGTCTGAGGCTATTCTCACCTATAGTAGCATTTCCTTTGGGTCATTGTACAGAGCTTGAGCTTACTTACAGTTGTAGCTTGACAGGACTTGGGACTGCAATTGGGAAGAGAGGGAAACCTAAACTGAGGACAATGTGGAAAAAGAGAACATAAATTATGAATTTAGTTAAAGGACCCATGAAGAGCAGGGGAGCAACAGATGGAAAATAAGTGCAACACTGCATCTCTTGGTACTAGGCAGAGAGACATTCTTCTTCAAGATTGTGTTGGGACTCTTATACTATCAGAAATTTCTCTTTCTCCTGAAAATAAAGCCAAACAAGAAATTTTAATCAGTACCTTCAGCCTACATCAATTTAAATCACACTTCATAAAGTACTTAAGGCAAACAAAATAATTCAGGAGAAAAGTTTCCTATTTAACCAACAAATAGCTTGTAATTACCTTAGTAGACGCTGAATCAACTTAGTAACAAATGATGAATTATTAACTATTCTCACCCAGCCTTTTACTAAATCTGACAGAGGGACACAAGGACAGCACCAATAATATCAAACATTACAAATGCAGCATAATAACACTTCAAGTATTTATTCTTTTTTTTTTTTTTCTGAGGCTTCAAGTATTTATTCTTTTTTTTTTTCTGAGGTGCTTCTCTTTAACACAATCACATCATTTCCATGCCCAATGGAGGTTGCTGAGAGAAATGTTCTCTGCTAAGTTAACAGCATTCTTCTGAAGGCAAGAATTATTTTCTCCTCTACATAGAACTTAATCTGTGTCTAACAGAACTGTTCTGCCTCATTTCTACCAGTGTAAATTTTCAGAAATAAGTCACCAGCAAACAGTTAGTTAATCACACAAATATTAATTCCACACAACTGGATCCATAATCTTTCTTATAATTCAATGGGCAAATCCATGATTCTGGGAAGACCCTTGACAAATTGCTCCTAGAGCTTCCAAGCTCTCAGACACAGTCCTAAAGGCTGCATGATTGTTTCCATTGAACTTCCACTTCAGTTAATGCAAGGCTTTTCTGAAACCTCCTTTATCAATAATTAGAAATATTCTTGCCAGTTTGTTTCAGGACCTACTGGTTTTTGTGTCTGTGTTGTCTCTCAGTTCTTGTCTTCCTCCTATGGTGCTTGCCCAGCCAGAGTCAACCTTAGTATCCTTTTCGTCAGGTTACATAGGCCACATTATTTGTCTTTTTCTTCCCCTGAACACCTTAGTAAATCTTCTCTGCACCATTCAAATTGTTTTATGTCAACGTGGCAAATTAGCACTGTAAAGAGTGTTTATAGTTATATTTTCCCAATAGCCTACATGACAGCAAATATTTTTTGCTGGAGTTTTAGTGTGAGCAGCCACAAAGATGGCCCACTTAAAAAGGGAAAATTACGGAACAGAAGAAAATAGGTCCTGGAAAACATTGTCAGAGAAATTGCCTGCCAAAGTGGGGGCTGGATGGCTGGGAACTTGACCTGTGAACCAGAAATTTCCCTAAAAGGTGCATCTGGTAATTTAGAAGCATAGATGAAATATCAAGCATCCATAGATATCCTGAGGTACCATGAATAAACCCAAGAAACTCTAACGACAATTTAACATCTGAAAAGGTAGAAGCAGCCTGGGAAAATAAAATTAGTCTGGAAGAACTGTAAGCACAATTTAATCATTTAATTATTGGCTGTTACAAAAGAAAAATTTAAATTGGCAATATGTTGACTGCTTTAAGTGGTGTTGTCCTACACACCATTCTTATGACTCAAGGCTATAAAAATAACTGATTATTTTTAGCCAAAATAGATGGCTTTTTCATTGAGTTTTCTCTGGTTTTCTATGTCACACATACTTTTATTTTTCTAAGCCAGTTGAATTTCACATGAATTTTCT
Source organism: Agelaius tricolor (assembly GCF_023055355.1). Lineage (NCBI taxonomy): Eukaryota > Metazoa > Chordata > Aves > Passeriformes > Icteridae > Agelaius > Agelaius tricolor. The sequence goes on from NW_027269261.1 coordinate 55,867,633, forward strand.
GCCAGATCTGAGACTCTCTCTGAGAGTGACCAGATGACTTTGGACTCTGTGACATAAACCCTCTTTGAAGAGATAACACTCTGTCTGTTATCTTATTGTGTTCCCTGTGATCCCACTTTGGTGTTAGTTTGAGCTGTCCTCACACCTCTGGGATGGTTGGATCAAACTTTGGGACAGATTAGTCCCCCTCTTTGAGATGGTTTCACTCCTGAAATCTATTGAATTTGATTGATACCTGAACTATATATATATCCATATAAATAAGCTATCATAAGCATATATCCTCTTATATTGTTATTATAATGTGCCAAAATTGGTGTTTCCATTGTCATTATGATAAGTTGCTTATATAGTAACTTTATTGTAACCTGTAATACATCTAGTGGGTTTCTGTACTTATATTGGTTATTAATTAGGATTGGTTATTCCTGTTATTGACCATTGCCATGCTATTGATTGCTAATGATTAATTATTAATTGCTGATAGTATTTTCTAATAGCTCAATATATTTAGATATATTTGCTTTATTCATCTGAGGTATAATTTCTAGTCTTGATTTCTGTGGCTTTGTGATAATTTGCAACAAAATAGAGAAATTTAGACGACAAAAGCTTCCAAGATACTGTATTATGAAATTCAATGAACCCAAGGTTGCAATCTCTACACGCCAACAGTTCTGGGTAACATTTTTGGTCATAACAGGTCCACATCATATATCCATACATGCTATATGATTTTTTTTTTTCTCTGTGCATTGTGTCTTTCTTTGCTCTTGATAAAAAGAGAAAGAAATGTTTCTACAGAAGCTCACAAATCTATGTGGTGAAGCTACATCAGTGATGATGTTCCTCTTTAGTTCCTCTTTAAACTCCAGATTTGAATTTTGCAGCTTAAAACTTTGCTTCAACCTGTAATTGGCAAGCAGTACGTTTCAGAGCCAGAGTTTGATAAGTCTGTCTCAATTCTATTCCGTTTGCTCTTGCAAACAGTAATTAAGTGTAATTATGTGGAAAAAATGTTGATTGAAAAATGTGTATTTGCAAACCTGAGTTTGAATGGACCTACATTGCACTGAGAATATAGCTTCTCCAATCCCTTTTTTTTATGAAATCACCACAAAATTACAGTGCATACTATTTTGTACAGTGTAACAAACCCCAGGGTAGCTGTAAGAATGGAGTGTTCTGTTCTCCTCTGCAGTCACATTCATCTTTGAAGCACATTTTTAATAAGGGTTTCAAAAATGACTGCATTCATTGCATAGAGAAATTGGTAGGCAGGTTGAAGGGATAAAATGATTCAACTATGAATTTATAATTTTATGTGGATTCTTTGTCTCACCTTAGTTATTCTGTTTCAGGAGTCACTTATTCAGAAAGTTTTCTGTGCCAGAGGAACAAAATTTGTTCTAAGCATACTTCTCTGTGTAGAAAATTTTCTATGCTTTATCTTTTCAGTAACAATACAAACTTTCAGCATGGACTTATCTATTTTGCTATCTTACCAAAAAAAAAGAGGAACCTCCTATCTAAACCACAGAATATTTAAGAAAATAGCGTATGTATGCATGGTGTTTACAAAGTTTCTGGGTTTTTTGCTACAGCAGAGATAACTCAGAAGATAAAATGACAGTAATCTCATGTTAAGATGAAATAGGAAATCCATATACAACTAAAAACTAAAGGGTTTTGTCTACTCCCTTGATGCCACCTTTGAGATTTTGATAACATAGCTGTGGATAAAAGTGCAAATATTCAGAACTGATTTCTTTGTAGCTTCTCTGTACTTTTCTGCCCTTTAAGGAATTGAAAAATAAAAAGAAAGCTTTCATAAAACTTTTCTGTTCTATACCAAAAATGCAAAATAACCATAAACCATCTCTTTCCATTGTGAAATTAAATCCATTTCAAGAAGGAAATAATAAGTTTGGTTTTCCTCTAGGGGAGTATTTTTTTAATATTTCCAGCTCAAATGTTTGTTTCATACATTAAAAAAAAACAGTTTACTCTGTTTGAGGAAAGAGAAACTTATTACAACTGAACTGAAACATCTTACAGATTCTAAATATAACCTTACATATAATGAATACTGTAGATTTACATATATTAAATGAATTTAATTCTGATTAAAGATATAGCAGTACAGGAAAAAACCCCAAAACACTGGTAAGTTAATAGCAGTAGCATATTTATTCATGTTTGTATAACATTTCAAAAAGTTATTTGTTGCTGTAAGCTATCTCTTCTGTGCCAATAGAAGTGGCTATAGAATTCAGCCCAACACTGTTAAAAATTTCAGTTGAAAATAGCTTGTGATCAGAGTTTTCAAACACCTTTAGTTCCTTCTATTTTTGCAGAGAAAAGGTTTCTGGTTTTCATTCAGCTTATACCATGCTGCTTTCCTGACTCTATTACCCTTCTTCAGTTGCAAGTAACCTAATACAGGAAAAAAACCCATCATTTAAATAACATATTCCTAACCTGAAAAGTATTAAGCTCAAGACAGTGTCTCTTTGAACCACTACAAATTGAGCAAGACATTGCAAATTGTCTCATTTAGCAATTTTAATCTACAAATGAGAAAATGTCACTCATTACAATTCTGCACTTGGTTCCCTTATTTTCAAAATATAGTATATTGGCCACAAATACAAAATAAGAATCCATGAGTTATGTTAAATATGACAAATGATTTTTGAAGATTAATAAAAGAGCTCATATATGGTGAGAAAAGGTAAATTTTTATGCACATTTTTCTGTCTTGAAGCACAGCTTTGATATCTGAAACAAAGAAATCTCTGCAGAAACATGTGGGCACTCATGTCTGGGCAAAGATTATGTGTGGAGATCTTTAAATGCCAAACTACCCACGGTGAATATTAACTACCAACAATAAAGAAGACTCAGTTAGAGAGCACTGAAGAAATGGGCGTGAAATCAAATGCATCTATGTCGAATTTGACCAAAGTCACTGGAAGGTTGCTCTCTGTTTTTTTTTTTAAAGGTCATTTAAACCAGAGAAGAGTCATGAAGACTGGGAAAAGACAAACATCAGGTCAAGTTTCCAACAGTAATTTAGAATTAATTCTAATTTTTAAGATGGCCTTGCCCTGCATTTGAGATTGGACTTTGTGATTCCCTGAGATTCCTTCTGACCTGAAGCATTGCAATATTTTGATAAATCTTGTAGTCAGATTTTGAGGCAATAATTCATATGGGCATGTAGCTTGAGACAGAGGGAATCTGAAGCAGCACTTGTATATAACAAGAGAGCATGTGTAATTTTAGAATATTGTCAAGGAAGTTGTCTGCATTATGGATAAAAGGGTGCATTGGTATTAGAATGATTTGTGGGTGGGACTGTGGTTAGCAATAAAGTGATTTTCTCGCTTCCTTTGTAATAGTTTCAGATCTATGGGTTTTTGTGCTAAAATAGAAGTTTATCTATATGCCCTTATTTAACTCTGAATGCTGGATTTGCACTTTGTTGACATGATTTATAAGTGTTTGATTATAGCCGCAGCTAGTTGATGGAGAGAAGCATTTCCTGACTAAAATGTCATCACTTCACCTTTGTGCTTTGAGGTAAGAAATAGGCTCAATCTATTTAAGTTCTTTGACAGTAAACACTATCAGATGCCTTTCCCTGAGGGGCTCATTATCTCAAGTGGCAGATTTTGCCACTAACAGCACACTCAAAAACGGTTTGAGAAGCCAAGGTAAGGTAAAATCTGCTTTGTGTAATGAGCAATCTTGGAGGATATGAACAAGATCGTTTTCATACCTAAGTGCGTGAATAACTGTGAGTCAGCCGCGAACAACAGTGGCAGCAAAAAGAAAGGTGAAAGCAATTAATTTTTACCAGTTCTTGTAGATCAGCTTTTTTATGCTGTTTACCATCATGGTATCTGAAACATTCTAACATGTCAGAGGCAGAAGTTACTGATGGGATGAAAACTAGTCTGGCATGGAAGAGCCATCTGCCTAGTTAAGGTCAGAAAGCAGTGTAAAGAACCTGAGAGAGCAGGAGAGGTGGCTTATTGAAAAGTCTGGGGAAGGTTCATCAGTGGAGATCTGAAGACTGATGTTTGAGTGATACAGGTTTACTTTATCCGTGTTACAGGAGCAGCCCATGAGAAACAAAGAACATTCACAGAATTCAAGTCATGTACCACAAAAAGGCAGGGTATGAACAACTGATACGTGAGAAACTCAGATGTGAATGTGTTCAGATGGGAGGGAAGACTCAACTTTGTAGGTAGGGAGAGTGGTGCCATTGTTATTCTATTCCCTCTTCTTTCAAGTCCCAACAAGGATGCCTTTCCAACAGTAACCTCAAGGCTGCTATTCTGTTGTCCTGAGGTAAATACATCTTCAAATACCCTCCTTTCTCTGTTTGTAAAGGTCTCAGTCACTTTGAATAAATTTTCTGTAAGAAATAAAAATCATTTGGAATGTAAGACAAACATTTATGTATGCATTTCACATTTTATTTTGTTTCTTCAGGAAAAATCTGTTTTAGAAAAACAAATCTGCTTGCTGACTAACTTGATAAAAGAGAAGCCATGAGAACATTTCTCAGCAATATAATACATTCAGTTTAATTTGTCAATATTGGATAAATACTATAATGTTCTGTTTGATGCTACTGCTACTGCAAAATACAGCAGCATAATAATTATATTCTCTGCTATGCTATATTCTGGCAGTTACCAAGGAATTAAAAAATAGCAATGAAAGAGTCAACTACATCATGTCAACTACAGGAAATTATTACCTCGATTGGACAATGAGCTATCCTAAACTCTTAGAAAGAATGATTCTAAAGAATTTATTGAACTCTATATATGATAGCTGCCTTAACTGGATTTTATGTTTAAACCAGGATAATGTGGATGATACATATTAATATGACTATAACAAGAGATGGAGAGACAGTATATTTTATACCCAAAATGATGACAAAACTTCTTCTTTCCTTCCATAATCAGAATTACACTATCTACAGTGCAAATGAGGTGAGCATTGCAAAATTATTTTTAGCCTTACTGTATAGAATCCAGCTTAAGCAATCAGCTGAATCTATTTCAAACCCTTTGAACTCTTTTGATTAGGACAAGTGAAACATAATCAAGTAGCACTGCTGTCAAAGTTCCTGTAGAAATCTGGCAAGCAAACAATCTAACCAGTTGGTTGGACTGATTTAAGCAACATTTTATAAATAGCATCAAGTTGCAAAAAAATCTGAAGCTTTTGGTTAACAGAATGAAAACTTACCAACAAATATTCAGGCCCTAGGAAATTACTATATTCCAACAACAGTTTGGTATATTATCCATAAATATTACTTAGGGCTCATCTGAGTTAAACATGTTCTGTCTGAGATTGCTGGGAACTGGAAAGAGTCAGGAACTTATGTAAATCTAGAGAAGAAAAATCTCTTCGATTACAGTGAAGTACTTGTGATGAGATGGGTGCTGATTACTTCACTTAGAGTGACAGAGAAAGGCAATTGAATGCTGCAGTAAAGAGGGTGATAAAAGACCAATGCAGTCTGATTTTAAAGGAAACCTGTGCTCTTCTTCAAAGTCAAAGTTCAGAATTTAAAGCTCAGGTAAACTACCTGCATAAAAAGAGCTTTCAGTCTGAGATTCAACTCCTTCAAAGAGAAACTGTAGAGAAATAAGCTGATAGTAACTTGTCCTGTGTAGTTCCAACGGAAAAGTAATGCTAACTCTAACACAATATTTAGTGTATAGAAATGCCTAAACCTTTTTCAATTAAGTTTTAGAGGTCCTTAGTCAAGTGTATTCAGTCCCAGAATAAATTGAAATAATCTGACAGACCATTATTTATTCAAAATAAAGTAATTTACCCATAAACAAAACTGCAGCTGTCAAACTTTTTTACCTTTCAAGGTAGGCTGTAACTGCATATGGTAGAAAATGCAGAAAGCAAGGACAGATTTATTGGCAGAAGATGCTCCTGAAGGTTTGTTTGGGGTGCATGTTTTTCAGTGCAAAAGTATAAATCTTTGAAAATCCATATTCTTCTTAAAAGGTGTTTGAGTGACCACAATGACAAGGACAGGAGTTTAGACCATGGGGGTACCACCAGCCTTAACTGTCCCTGCCCTTCCCTTCCCCTCAGGACTCCTACTGGGGAGCCACTGGCCTTGTCAGTTCTCTGAAAGTTCATTCTGTCAGACCCAGTGGACACGATTTCCCCTTCTTCTCAAGGAAAGGAGTGGTAAAAACCTGCCCACAGCAGATGTTCAGAGATCTGATAGAAAGTGATGCTCTGGAAACCACATTCCTATGTTGTGCACTGATGAAATTATTTAAAGAGGAAATCCAGTCACAACTTTGTATATGTAAGGAAAACATAAGCCAATAAAAGAGCAGGAATTCCTGGGGTTTTGTAACAATTAGTTCTACTTATCTCAAGAAACTGTGATTTAACTAGGTTCTGGTAAAAAACTATTTTTTCTGTGAAGGTCTTGAAATACCTGAGCACTTTGAAGTTACTTTTTATGGCCTAAAACTATTTCAGACATTTTCTTATGTCTGTAGTTTCTTCTGTTTTCATAGAGAAAGGGGTTTTGATTTTCATTCAGCTTATACTATGCTTCTTTCTTGACTCCATTACCCTTCAGTTGCACAAACAAGAGCAAGGCCATCCTTACAGTATCCCACTAGAGGAAACCAATACTTTGGGGGTATTTGACTAATGAAGAAGTATTTCCATTCCTCACCCTGCTTAGTGAGCAATGTTGCTGCATGCACAGGATCTTCAAAGATATCACAAGAAGGAGCTGGGATACTTTCACAAAAATAATGAGTCACTGCAGTAACCATCAATCATGAAAGGTGTCTATGTCAGAAAACGCAGAATTGTTGACCTTTTTTTTGACCTGAAATAACAAAAATATAAGCTTTGATGTACATGTTTCTAAACTAAAGTGTCTGTCTGCAAATCCTAGTTTGGGATTCAGGCAATTATCTTGCTAAAGGACATTTAAAAACTGTGTATGAAGATCCAAATATCAATACTTAAGGTTCTCTGACATTATCATGTCTCATTAAAACATCTATCTATGAAAGATGATATTTGATTAACAAATCAGCTGCCCAAACTGATGTCTAGAGCCATCTGAGAAAGAAGTGAGAAATTTTAGTGTTTAAGATTACATTGGACATGCACGTTATCAGTTTTGATGTAGTTGATGTAATGTATTAGGCATTATGTTAATGTAGCTAGTAAAACTGAAGTGTAGAAAGATGCAATGGAATAGAAATATTACTTAATGCTTCCTTGAAATACTAAGATTCAGTTCTCTCTCCATCACTATGAAAAAGATTTTGCTCAGGATGTGATCTTTCTAAATTTTTTCAGTAGATAACCTTCCTTATCATAAATGGCAAAGAATTATTTAAATTTCAATATGCAGTAGTTTTAAAAATGGCATTTGGACATATTATGAAAAGGATGTAAATGTATTTTTTTTTAAGTTCAGAAGGCCTAAAAATATCACTTTCTGTTTAAACTACAGTATTATTGATTTTTGCCCATAAAAGACAGTTTGTCCTTAGTGTTCTAATTAAAATGTAAATTTCCTGTCCAAACTACCTTTCAGCAATAATAAACTGATTTAGAACCTAATTTAAAGAAAAATATCAGGGAATAATATCTTATTTTCCTATATTTTCCTTATATTCCTATAAGCAATATACAAGATCAATGCACTATTTTCATTATTGCCACTAAAATATATTCTTGAAAATACACTCAGTTTAGCACGTGTATAAAGAATGCTTTACAAACCAATATTACTACTACTACTACTACTCTTCAAAGTGTTAACTACATTAAGATTATAATTTACACTCCTGATCTTACATCATTATATTATCATTGAAAATAATTTATTGGCAAAAACCCAAAAAACCCAAACAACTAGGGAATTAAAAAATGGCAAAGTTTGGATTCTTACCTTCTGAATTAAGGTCCTAACATGAGTTCTCTAAGATGAAAGAGAAACCCTTGAGAACAGAGTCAGCAGCAAGGGCAACCCAGGCCTTTTGTGAGCTATTTCTCTTTCTTAAATGCTTTACTTAAGGGCTACAACTGGGTTGTAGGAAAACAAGACTGAAGAACTTAGAAACCAAGACATGCATGCTCTTCCTTTGAACAGAATAGTCCATTCAGGAAAGCAATACTATTCATGATTCAGTTTGATGATCCATTAAACTTCTAGAAAATCAAGCTGTATTTACAAGACTCTCTTCTTGCTTGTCAGCATTTTCCAGGAAGATATTAGGTATAATTGACGTACATTATTCCAGGTGTAAGAAGTCTCTAAAGGTAAAAAATTTGAAATAGTTGTGATCTTGATTCTAAATTTCACTTGTAATTTCTTTATACTTTAATATTTTTGTATGGTTACTCATAACCAGTCCCTCATCAAGTCATATATGCTGGAAAGAGGAAGAATTTTTAAATGAAAATAAATCAGTGGGCTATTTCTGTGTCTTTTATATCTGACTCTTCTCTTGATTAATGAATCCTCTCCTCACTCACTTAAATGCTAAAAAAGCTGCTATTTTAATTTTCACTTTCTCTGACAGCCCTGAAACTAAACTACTAGTAAGCTTTTATTTTATGCAAATCAGCATTTTACTATTAATATTTGGACCATTTCTGTCAAAGGCAGGATCAAAAGATAGAAAGGAACATAAGATGCTTCTTAAAAACTAGGACACTGCTAAAAAATATTGAAAGATCAATTAATGATGGCAATTATTTTTCTAAGGACCCATTCAAGAAAAGTAGAGTATACATTCTCTTACTGTGAGGCAGAGATGAAAGTTATCTCTTCAATGATATCTAACTTGAATACATTTCAAAGAGAAGTATTAAATGTTTGAGAGCCCAAACCAATCCATAGACACAGAAATCAGCTGAGTCCTCAGAAAATGTTGAATTCAGCTGCAACCTCAGAAAATTTTAATTTATTCTTATCTCGTCATTTACTATTATATCTTAAGTTTAATACATAGTCCTACTTCTATAAGAATATGTCAGGAGTTTACTGGATGTGTTTAAACTTAAAGCAAAATCTAATTTCAGAGAAAATCATATATTAGGTAACATTTGTTTCTATTCTTTGGATGAACATTAAATATATTTCCATTAAATAAAAAGACAGGCAATTTCAAAACACACTTTACTGGGAATATTTCATTTTTATGCAAGACAGTTAGAATTAATCATTCAGAATTCTTCAAAAAGCATACAGAAAAGATATAGAGAAACAGGGGATGTAATGACTGCTCATGAATGTCTTTGCAGCTACCCAGTATTCCTCCAGGTACAGTGATCAGCAGACATTCAGGAAAGAGGAGGAAAAATTAAACTGAAATCAAAAACAAAAAAATCCCTCAGTTTTTTGTTTGCTTCAGAATTTTATTTTAAAAATAGCAACTATAGTTATTATTGTGAATATAATTGAATAATTTGGCATTTGATACCTTCAAGTGCCTTTTGCAAAAGGCAGTGTAGGAAGAAAAAATTTGCCTCTTAAAAGCTAAACTACTGTACATGTGTTTGTCAGAATATTGTGTCTCTAAACAAACATTTTATGTCTAAGGTTTTGTTGCCCTCTTGGCTGTTTCTAAAGAACATTTACACATTCTGATTTTGTACACAGGCTGAAAAAGTCAGACATTCTTGCATTTTCTGTTCTGTGGTTGTACTCTTCAAGAATACTGTTCTCACCTAAAATCTAGAATTAGTTTTCTCTCTTCCTTTCATTTGAGCATCTGTTTTTACAATGTCTGACCCCTGATGTCCCAAGTGGCCCCCAAAGTGGCTACTCTCCCAGTAAATCTATCTCAGCTCCCAGAGGGTTGGTCATGGCCACAAGGCTGCAGCCCAGAGCAGCAGCACAGCCTGGGAAGCAGCAGAGCTCCGATGTGTGCAGAGGAGGGTTTGCTCCACCACCACAGGCAAACACTTGGGCTGCAAGGCAGAGCCAGCCCTCCCTGAACAACCACCACTCCTCCCAAAAATATGTGGTTCCTCTTCCTTGCACGGTAGCCAGAGGTTTCCTGGGTTCTGCTGCAGGGGAAGTATACAGTGATTGGTGCCTATTTTGCTGTAATGCCAAAATGAGATTCCTCTTGGAAGCTGTGAATTTTAACAACCTCTAGAACTTATCCCTCTTCCTACCACATAAAAGCAGTATTGACACTGTTACTAAATTCTCAGAACAATGCAGAGCTTCTCAGAAATGGGTACAGCATTCGAAACCATTCTGATATTGGACTAAACTTTAAAGTATAAATAATTTTCAGTACTTCTAACACTTTTAAGATACGACCCTTAATCTAGTCCAGTGACAGATGATAACCACAAGTCTGATATAACAGAATAGTGTCTAAAGAATAAAAGTATTCTTTAAAACAAAGAAGCAGTAAAACACATTTTCTTTTTGAAGGTAGCTGGTTCAGTCACAGCATTTTGGAATTAAAAGTTAATAATGAAGAGAATTACCTATCTACTCATGAGATTAGAAGAAAGAATCAAGTCATAGTACAGAATCACCTAAGCAGTCTTTATATCTCATTTCAGTTTCACAGAAGAAATTAGAAGTAAATGTTTGGGGAATGTGGTGTTCCATTTTAATTTAATTTATAACAGAGAACAATAGAAGAACTGCTTTGAGCAACCTGGTCTCATGGAAGTTCCCCTGACCATGTTAGGGGGTTGGAACTAGCAGATTTTTAAAGCACCATACAACGCAAACCATTCTATTGTTCTATGATTTTCTTGGCATGGAAGGACCTAAAACTGAGGATGGTTCAATCTCACACTGCTATGAGGGAGTATCACATGCTGAAATTCATCTCAAGCTTACTCTTTCCAGCATTTTTTGCTGTCTTTTCCTCACTGAGAATAACAGAATCATCATAGAAAAGGTGTAATGGAATGTGGAGAGGGAACGAACATCACTGTTGTCTTTTGGAACATTTTGTACATTTCCAAAGAATGAAGTCTAAAAGAAGGTGAAAAAGGCTGAAAGAGGCCCCTGGAATCTGGCATGCACATCATGCAGAAACACTAAGAAAAGTGGATTTTTTCTTAATATCTAACTCTAAAATAATAGGGTTTTGTGCCACAGTTCGTACCTTCTGGGTGTGTTGCACCATTTGCACCTAGATGAAAATGTATGAATACTTCAGGGGAGCTCTTTACTTTCACACAGAGGACTGTGGTGTATCACTAACAGACACCACCTTCCACTGAGGTGTTCACACATATATATTTTGCTCCAAGTCTTGCTCATTTGTATGGGACGAATGTAGCTTGCTGCCCAGAAACCTTCTTGACATAACAAAGGCACTGTAGAGTATACAGAAACTGCAGACTTCATTGTATGGCTGCAGCAGCATCTGTGAGATGTTGTCTCCAGTGAGCTGAGTATAGGCATTCTATATTTATCTGAGAAAGTGAATATAATCAAGGATTTCTTAAAGTCCTTGTTACTGTGACTGTTCCAGGTATTGTCAGCTAGAAATCCTGGGATGGACAGATGATATCAGAGTGCTGGGACAAATTCACCTTAACCACAAGGCGGCCAGCTGTGTGAGAAACTCTTTTGGATGTTAAATAGAATGAACAGCATCATTTGCCGTGGGTTAGTTACAGTGGGTTAACTTCTGTTGGGTGAAATTGGAGAAGTCTATACTTTTGTGCAGGAGCATGTCCATAGTCCTATGAATCCTTTTAACTCCCAGTTCCCAACAGTCAGGGGCTAATAAATTTGGAATGGAGAAGTCCATCATGGGAAAAGCCATGGCCAAGGTCTCCAGAACCATTTTCCAAGTATGATTTAAAAACCTGTTGCAGGCTCTTTTGGAAAATAGAAATTGACAGGATCGATAAACTTATGCAATGTTTCACCCTCCAGTGTTTCCCAAAATGTTTAAAGATAAATGACAGTGTAGATATTTTTGTGCAGTAACAATCCAGTTGCTGCACTCTGGGCATCATAAATCTTATGGTAAGGTTAAGAATTCCTCTTTTGAAAATACACAAACACATTAGAAGAAAACAAATGTCAGCACTATGCTAGGATTACTAACTATTGCCTGGGAAAAAAAGGTTGAAATGGATAATAGAATAGAAAGGACATATTGTAGAAAAGCTTTGCTTCACAGACAGCTATCCATGAAGATGGAGAAACCAACTTTTAAGCTGCCAACTTTTATTTCTATTCGAAATAATTTGGCTTCAAACTCCAACTATACGTTCGTTGCCAGAATGAACTGCCTTTAAGGACTTTATAATTTCTCCCTGTGAAAAAAGAAAAACTGTAATTGTGTCTCATTAGTCTTCTCTTTGACAATCTAAATAAAACTCATTAATATTCTGTGTAATACATTTTTAAGCTATTATTTCTGTTCTTCTTTTCAATGTCCTTTTAAAAATGTGGACAACCATGCTGAATGCAGCATTGCAGAATTAAACTCATCAGCACAATAAGCACAAGTCATGCATATTTTGATCAAAACTGTCCTGTTTTTGTAGAAAAGAATCACTTTTAAGCTTAAGTGGCTTATCTTTTATGAACACACAATCCTCATCAGAATCACTATTTTCTAGTTTTGATTTTTTTTCATTGTTATGATTTATGTTTCTTGGTCCTAACTTTGCATTTTGTGGAACTAAACCAGTCACAGCTTTCCAAGTGGAAAATGGTAAAATTATCCGTGTAGATGACTCATCATAATTGTGATTCCTGTACTGGCAATTTCATGTCACTTATAATGGGATTTCTGCAGAAATTCCATACAAACCCTTCTCTTCATCCAGCTAGTATGATTATTCTTTATAATCCAAGAACACTATTCTTTCACTCTACTCTTTATGACTTCTAGGTTAATCTTCTTTTTTTTTCTCCTGCCCTTATTTCTACTCTTGACTTCTTTACAGTGGGGAACCGTGAATCACAGAAAAATCAAGTGCTGAAAGATAGAGGAAAGAACAATGTTTAATGAACACAAGATTAAGGCAGTTTTCATCCTCATAAATAGGGTGGAGGTTGGCATTGAAGGGCAGGCATTTGAGTTCTAGCTGAGTTTATTACAACAGTAAATAGTACCAAAAGGAAGCTTAAAAGTAGTTTACTTTTGAAGTGACTAAAGGAAACACTTGGAGATGAGAGGCTAGTAAATGGCATTTGACGGTTCAGGAATGCACTGAGAGAATATAACCCTCCACTTCATAAAACAGCCCAATTATATGTTTGTTCTAGTCATCAGTGTGGTCAGCCATGTAGATACACAGCCATTAAGTCTTATTGGAGAGGCATTTGGCATGGCTCTTTGTTAGTGTGATGAGTTCTGATTATGCCCACACTGCAACTGCAACACCATTTCCAGCCACCTGTGCCCTTTCTGCAGGCTCATCCCACAAAATGAACCTCATGCAGTGGAGCAAAAGGTAAAAGAGGACTAAAGCAACCATGGGGCTAATTTCCTTCACAAATTCTTCATTTTTCTTCCTTTCTTCCTCTTCGTATTTTTAAGCCTTCAGCTAACTGCAAGGCATTTCCTAGTTTTCCAGAAATCTCACTACTTTGTGTTCGGTGCTGATAAGTCTTTTAAATTGAAAACAGATCCCAATTCCAAAGAAATATGAGAGTTTTAGATCAGCAACTGAATCAAGTAAAAAAAGTGGCTACTAGTTTAACCATATAATAAAATAGACGTGTAATGAAATAGAAAGAGGGTTGAAACCCTCTATACTTCCCCTGTATATTCTATCTGCATTTTATGTAGGACCAAACTGAGAAAGCAGGAGACATGGCTCCCTTCAGTTCCACTCTTTGACAGGGAAATATCCACCTGTAGTACCAAACTGTAGCACAAAAAGAACCACAAATTTTAGCAATCCAGTTTTAGCAATCCAATGCATAGACAGAATAAAGTAGATGTCTTCTCTTATTTTGAAATCTTGACTAGTGGTAATATCTCTCAATTACCCAACTAACCCAGAGGACTTCATGCTCAGCGAAGTGACATTTGCTCAGTGGACATCCTTAGCAAAGTTTACTCAACCACATGAACTACGTGTTCCTTCCAATTTAAGGCATGTGTTTTCTGGTGCACTAGGGACACTGGGGTCCTGATTGACAGTATCAGATATCAGCAAGCATCCTGATGTGTCTCTCAGAGTAAGTCTTAGCAGTGCATTTCAGAATTCTCTAATAAATATTCAAAATATTAAGAGATAGTGTGATTCCAAACTCACTGAAATGTAATTTTTAACAGTTTTACTCTCATTACAGTGATTCAGCAGCAGCTCAAATCACAGAGGCATAGCTTCAGATACACTCTCATCTGAACTGTGTTGCTGAATGTAAATAACTGAAGCAGCATAGAGAACATTTCCTCTATTATAGTCTCTCTGGTTACAGGAAGCAGACAGTAACTAGGGAGCAGCATCGAGCCCCTGTCTCTTAGAGATAAAGCTTTGGCAGCCAGACATCAGGTTTCAGGGAGATCAGACCAAAACAGAGTAATATCAAAGTTCCTGAGAGGTAGTCAGAGCACTCGATAAAATAACATCCAGTACAAGTGTGCAAAATTAAAAAAAAAAAAATCTTTAACATAAGATGTGATGCATAGCAAAATTCTCTGTCTAGTTACTCAGTTCACAGATGTAGGGAGATACTGTCAATTTACTGAAATAACAACTTTATCTGGGTTGATCAACTGCCAGTCTTTTGGTTTCCCAGAAGCCATGGTTTTTTTTTTTTGTTTTGTTTTGTTTTGTTTTTTTCCTGTAGAAGGCAAGCCAGTTGGAGTTCTTGCAGCAAGGAGTCAGAGAGAACATCCACAAATCAGAGGAGTTTTAAAGCAGGGAACAGAGCATGAAGATGAGGTCAAGCGTTCCAAGTGACTCTTCCAAAAAAATTAAGTGGTGGCTATAGAACACTTATTACACAAGACACTGATTCACTAAATCAATCATGTTTTGTGGGTGCTGAAAATCATAACCACAAAAGTACACACAGACAAGCTGGAATGCATCCTTGGAAAGCAAGGACTAACTTAGAGGTAGAGTTTGATATGCTATAGGGGAGGTCTGCCATTCAGAAAAGGCAGCTGGGACAGAAAAATCCCCTGAAGCAGAACAGGCTGGGCATTTGCCAAACAGAAAACAATTTTGCAGAGAAGTGCCTAAGATACTGATGAAGCTAAGGATGAGTCAGAAGTGTAGTCTTGCAATGAAGAACGTTAACTTCATATTGGACTTATTAAAGAAATTTTAGGCAGCAGCTTAAGGGAAGTTATTAGTCTATTCCTTTCAGTATCTGTACAACTTCATCTGGAGCCTTGTGCCCAGTTTTGGCCCTCCCTATACAAGAGCAAGTCTAAAGAAAGGCCATCAAGAGGGGTTGCATATGATGTACAAGAAGACCCAGAGACCACTCTGGTTTACACTCTAAAGAGAAATCTAAGAGGGGATCTTCTTACCATTTGGTATTAGGCTACAGACAAGTTCCAGAGAAAACTTTTTTACACTAATGGTGAAAGTATGAGAGGCATTGGACAAAACCTGGAAGAATGGAAAATCAGTAGATATTTTTTCATACCTTGAAGATGGCCCCAGCCTTGCAATTGTTCCTTCATTGGATCAAATTGTTCCCAGATCTCCAAACTATTCTATTCTACCTATACTTCTCCCAGATTTATTCCATCATTTTCTTCTGTTAAAAAGAAGAATTTTATGTTTTGGATGGTATTCCTGGTGCTACAAAAAAAAATACTTTTTTTTTTTTATTTTTATCCTTCATTATACATAGGTGCTGTATCATAGAAGAGCTGTATCTTTATTGAGTTCAAATAAGCTCTGATTAATGACATTGAAAAGTTTCAAAACACAGAAAAACAAAAGACATTTGCCCAAAGCACATGGCTAGAAACATTTATTTTAGGAAGTTGGCACATGGGAGAGCGAATATTTCCTGGAATAGGTAATAACTGATTTTTTTTTCCTGAAAACTAGAACAAAAGTTCACAAAAATGGAATTACCAAATGGCTTCTTGGAAAATATTACCAGAATATGACTGGGTAATTTGTAGAGTACACAGTCAGAGCTAGTTCAGAGTGAAAATAGTGTATAGAATGCTGTACCTTTTTGTAGCAAACATTTCAGCCGATTCTGGAACTCTAAATGGGTGCCTCAAAACAGCTTTTGTTCAGAGGTAAAAGATTTACAACCTAAGTTTTAGGTTCTGCTCAGGAAATAGTAGATCAGGACTTAACACCAAAGCCTTGGCATTCCCTAAGAGTCATGTGAATGTAAAATACAGGTAATACTCAAAACAGGAGTAATAATATCTCTTGATTATCTTTACTTGTGTGAAAGTCAGACTGGCCAATAACTGCTTTCAGTCTTTTTTCACAGGTAATAAATTAACAGCATGAAAATATCTACCATTTCTATCCCTTTTTCCCCCTCTAAGCCCTAAATCATTTAAGGCAAAGAATAAACCACCAATGAAGTTGCATTCACCAGCAAGATGCACACTGAAAATTCACCTGAATTCTTGCCACCTGACAGATTTGTGTTTGAGATAGAAAGGGATGAAAAATGGATTATTCACATAAGGATATTTTGGGCTGTCTCAACAGGCTTAAGAGTTAATAAACATGATGCCTGAATGAAAAATTCACCATGGTTGAGATTTCCAATGTCCAGACCTCGGTCTTTCTGTACAAAATCATCAGAATTTTTACATACACAGCCTGAAGAAAGCAACATACTGGCATCAAGAAACTCTGAAATACTGTGAAACATTAGCCAATCCCTGCAGCAGGATAGAGCAATTAAATTCTAGTGATAGGAGTGTAAAAGGAAGGGTTGTAACACATTTTGCTAAAAGTGTTCTAAGTAATTTTTCCTAAATATAATGGCAAGACGGGGGGGGGGGGGGGGGGGGCTGAGGGGTGAAGATTTAACTCCCTCCTCCCAAGAGAGATACAGTTAATAAAAGGAATATTTTTCTTCAGCATCATTCACAGAAGTTTTATGCCTATCATGCTATGCATAAAAAAGTCAGGGTTTTTTCTTCATATGTTAAAGTAACTTTTAAATAAATAGCAAAAAATATGTACTCCGGTCAAGGTACATTTCAGCAACTTTTACAAATGTTATGCAGTTCGAAAATCCCTTCATGGCAAAAGGGATCTTCCTTTTTCTCATATGTAGGATTTAAAGCAGGACTTTTTATAGAAGAAAGCATGTTCCACTGTTCTGAACATTTTTAGATTAACTACTCTGCACATTTTATTCCCCAATGCATGAGTATTAGTACTTTTTTCTATAAAATCAAACTTTTGGACAGAAGCAAAAAAAAAATGATCTTAATATATAACAAATATATGATGAATAAAGGACTGTATTCTCACAGTATTCAGAAACACAGGACATACATTGTGTTTTCTGCTTTTTTTTGACCTCTACATTGGCGGGATCAAGCCATACTCTTCACACAGGCAAACTCTCACCCCAGCTCTTGAGAACCTTCCAAAATGTGACACACAGAAAGATGTGGCAGAGGTGTCCTTTGCAAGTTTTTTATTTCATAAACCATTCCCTGTGAAACCACCTGAACCAATTCTCAGCTCTGTCCAGCCACCACTCTAGGCTCAGCCAGGGTGCTGGACTGTCCTAAAAGGAAGGCAGCAAGTCAGATCAGCAGGAAACATCTCAGCACCTGTGGCTACCACTCCATGCTCTTTCTCCTGAGCTCATGATCCAGCCAGCTGTGTCTGAGGTGGTGTTAGTGCAAACTCTGCCTACCTCCCTTCTTGCTGCTGCTGCTGGGCTTTATTTCAGCATCCTGGGGACTGAAGCAATGCCTGTCTGGCCCTGCTAATGGCAAATTTGTTCCCCCTATCTGTCCTATCCTCAAGCCAAATGCCTATCAACCCACACTGTGCTGATTATCACTCCTGAATCACAAATTGCCAGGAACCGATTCTACCATTAATTCTGTGCATTATTGGCCTCATTTCAGACCTTCTGGCTGCTCAGAATACTGGGAGTTGGTGGCAAAGTTGCTAATGTAGTAAGAAAATTCAAAAGGGTTTGAATTTTATTGTCTCAGAGCAAGGACATTGCTGAGAGGAATTAACTGGAATCGACCTGTCAGAACAGTGGCTTCCCTTCTCTTTGTACATCCCAGTCCATATGTGAACCTGTGCATACTGAGCTTAAACCAACTGCTGGAGTATGTGCCTAAAATATGAGAGATGTTGCATCTATTTATTCTGTCTCCCTTTGTGCTCTCTGGACTTTATTGATTTGGAAGAATTGTGGTAGCAGTTCTCATTCCTGTATTCCTCATTCTCATTCCTGTATTCCTCATTCTCATTCCTGTTGCCTTTGAAATGGAGCAAATCAATAAAGGTTTTAGTTCCTTTACATCCCACCAGGACCAGGATTTACCATGAAGTTGTAAAAGTGTAACTGACTAGATCAAATTTTAATAGCTTTGCAGCAATAAGATTTCATATAATCCCAAATAACCTTCTTAGAATGAAGGCTGGGATTTCTTATGAAATTTGGAAAAAGTACTAATTTTGTGTTTAAATCCATTAACATCCCCTTCCTTGTCAAAGTTATAAACATTCAGGTCAATCAAAATATTTCAAAATATTTCATTCAGACAGGTTTTTTATATTTTTCTGTTGGTTTCTGAATACTTTTGTTAAAACCTCCATTTTAATTACTTGTTTACTGTAATACTAAAGTTCTTACTAAAGTAAAAACTATACAAATTTTTTTCAAAAAGAGAATTAGAAAATAACACTATTTCAAGAAAAAAAATCAGTTTGAAAAGTTCCTACGCAGCCTTTGCTTTCAATATCTCATTTTTAGTTCCCTACTTGTTTAGCGCAGTAAAAATAAGCCATTTTCTTCCAAGTACGGATAAATGCTCTGATACAAGCTTAAAAATGACAATCTGATCTAATTTTTGTTCTCAAAGTCCTGACATAATAAATATTTTATTGACATAAGACATTCTTCTATTTATACAATTATCATATATTTACAGAATTATTGATTGCCAAATTTATTTTTAATCAACTATTTTAACAGGTAATACATGAGAAGCACATAGAGGGAAAAATACAACCTTTCAAGAAACAAATATTTCCAGCTTTGCTTCCTCACCTTGGTGTCTACAGCTCATAATCTGTTAAGTCTCTACATTTTTGTAGCAAAATTAGAGGCACTTTTATTTTTTAGGAAAAGTGACTGAAAAATTAACAGAATTAACAAAGTAAGAGAACATCTGAGGAGAAGGTGTTTCTTTGAAGACAAAGATGTCTTCTTGTTAAATTACTTTTGTAGACATTTTCAAATATTTAGTTATTTTTATTTAAAAGTTTTCTGACCAATTTTTCTTTCTTCTCTTTTGGTTTTGTTGGTTAGAAAGTAAGGCTGGTTGCCTCCATTCATGTTCTCAGACCTGAAGGTTTTCTGCAGTGAGGTTGTTCCAAGCCCATCAGTCTGCCCCTCTGGATGAGCCTGGCTTACAGATACACACCATGACTGTACTGGGTCCTTTAATAGGGATCTCTGCCATAAGCTGCTGCCTCTAGTGTCAAAGACATTCAATTATTGTGACAATAATTTCATAAAGTGGCATTTTGAGATCCCCAAAGGGGTGGCTTACAGTAAATACAATATATTTGCAAACATAAAATTAATTACTGCCACACAATAAAATGGGGAATGTAATACAAGAGATTGCTGACTTTTATTCGTCCAAGTCAGAACACTGAGGTTTTGTAAACATTAGTTTTTGTACCCTTATTCTGAGTAGAAACTGCCTCATTATTTTATTCTGATGGTGTGGTAAACTGTGCATTACAGAGGTAAAATAACACCATTTTGTGAGGATAGGAGTCACCAAAATATTTTCGGACGAACTTTTGGGTCACACAGCCAAGACATAAGTAGACATTTATAAACTGACACTGATAAACCAAGTAACAATTTCCAAAGGAATCACCAATTCCATTTCAGATTGCCATTAGCAGAATATTAACAGATATGATATATAGATTTTTTATATATATATAAATTTTCGTGTATAGTCTGACATGTCATGTTTTTTAAAGGTACCCTTCACCTTTAGGAATTTCTTCATATCAAACTTAAAAAAGCCCAGAGAAATCTATCATAAATGGACGCAAAAGATTTTAAGCAGTTGTGTTATAGCACAAAACTACTGTTAAACCTAATGAACACCTGTAAGTCCCCAGAAACAACTGAGGTCACTTGGTCTGTTCAGCCTGATGAAGAGGAGACTGAAGGGAGACCTCAGAGCTGCTTACAACTTCCTTCTGAGGTGAAGGGGGGGGCAGGCACTGTTCTCCTCTCTGTGGTACCCGTGGCAGGACCGGAGGGAATGGCCTGAAGTTGTGTCAGGGAGGTTTAGACTGCTATTAGAAACAGGTTTTCCATGCAAAAATGGTTGAGCACTGGAATAGTCTCCCCAGGGAAGTGATTAGAGCACCAGGCTGATGAAGCTCAAGGAGTGTTTGAACAATGTTCCCAGGCACAGGGTGAGACTCCTGGGGATGGTGCTGTGCAGGGCCAGGAGCTGGACTTGGCGATCCTGATGGGTCCCTTTCAGCTCAGGATATTCTACAATTTTATGATTCTATGAACATTTGAGAGGCAGGAAGGGAATTTCCTAAGATATATTTCCACATGGCAAAACTTAGAGTGTATAAAAAAAGTCCAGTTAGAAAAAGCCCAAACAGAATAGACTTATTTAAAATAAGAAAGCACAGCATTTCTATGTAATTTTGCGAATGATTAAATTCAGGGACTAATTATGTTACTTCTTTGCAATTCCAGCTGCATCCCTCATTAATGTCTAGATTATGTCTAACTATTAATTGAACAGGAATGAGATGAAAGACCTCTAGACGTCCCTTTTGCTAATTGAGGCAGACATAGTTGTGTTGTTTCTCCCCGTGAATTGCCTGTGCTTTGCAGAGATTGGAGTTTGTCTGTTTCTCAATGAGCTCTTGCAACCTTGAAGAGCTAACAAACTACAGCTCCAAATTGTTCAGACTCTTAGTTTTCTCTCAGTTTGTTAACAGTCAAGGAGCAATAAACTGTACCCCAGTAAAAGGCAGCAGTGTCATCAGTGCCATACTGACAAACTTCAGCACTCAGAACTAAAAACCTGGCCCATCACTGAGATCATGGGACTCATACTAACAGCTGAGTTGGGATTATTTCCTTTGCTAACTCATAGCTTGGTCTCCCTGATTCACATACATGTAACTTAGTGAAAAACTCAGAATTTAATAGCTTCCCTGATGGAGGCTCTGTAGTATATAGGTTATCACAGAATTGTATGTGATGGAAAAGAAATTTAAATTTTCTTCTTGTTCCATATCCTTTGCCATGGTCGGGGCACCTTTCACTAGACCAATGGGGATTGTTAAAACCTCCATTCAGCTGGCACTTGAATGCTAATGTATTCCCTGCTTTTTCCTCCCTGTTTTTCCTTATCTCACTCTCCATTGGGAGGGGGCAGGAGCAAATAATGGGTTGTGTGTACTTCTTACTTTATAAAATCTTTGATCTTTTTGGAAAGGAGGAATACTTCTGCAAGTTCTTGAGAGCTATGGAAAAAGCAGTCTGTCACAGTGATATGAACTTTCAGGAGTTTCACACTTTTTAAAACACACTAGTATCCCCTGATTTGCTGCCAGTGGCACATTCCACTAGTCTCCTTAGAAAATGTCATTTCTACTTGAAAAAAAAATTATTTTGCTGAAACTATTCCTATTTATAGATTTTATATTTCTCAGTTAAAAGCAACTGCACAAATCCTTTCCATTTTCCATATCATCTGTTTGGCAATCAGGAGACCAGATATCAAAGTATTTATTAAATACAAAAAGACTTCCAGAATGATTGGTAAATTATAGGATTGCTGAAATTTAAAAACACAGAGAGAAGCTGCAATCATTATGGCTTCTTTTGTACATTGATATATTACAAGATAAAGCTTTCTGCCTTTATTTCAGTGTCTACTCTTCTGGCTAGGAATTGTTCTAGATACTCATGCCATAATTAATAGGCTATATGCACTTTTTCCCCAAGCAAACGTTCTAAAAGTTGGTGAGAAGAAAAATATTTCTTTGAACCCTAAGAATCATGAAGAAAAAAATCACATACCTTTCAGTAATCACTCTAGAAGATTGTACTGGGGAATTGGTTAGGAAGAACTCTGCCTGGGATTTAACCTAACCTGGCTCCTCAGTACAGGCATCCTTACCCCTAGTAAGGAGCAGACCCAAAACCACATCTTCATCATTTACATGTGTAAATGATATGAGGCTGACTCCTCTCAACACTGAATTTCCCAACTGAATTTCCCAACCTGTTCCAGTATCCCTGACAGGAAAGATACAAGGAAAGGGTCAGAAGACAGTGTACAAGCAAATACACATGGGCCCTGGGTTTGCATGTCAACTACCATGGAAATCAGGAAAAAAATTGTCTAAATAATAGGAAAATTAAACACAGGAGCATTTAACAAGGCATTTGAGTTTGTCTATTTCATTCTTTATTTTATAAATAGAGATTCAGTGCCTTGCAAACCTGATTCTACTGCAAACCTTATTCATTACTTTCAACTGCTGATTTGTATTTCCTTTGCTCAGTATTAAGTTACAAGAGTATCCTCTTCTTTTTCAAAGAAAGCAAAGGTTTATGTATATTTCAAAATTTATTAAATTTGTGTTTATTTTCATTTCAATTAATGTCAGTGTCGCTGATGATAAACTGGTTTATAACAGAGAAAATTTGAGTTAATTCCAAACTATCTCACCAGTCTTTCTTGCCCATGTCTTATAATCAGTAAATGCAGTACCTCAGCATATGTTGGCCATGGAAAGAAGTCAGACTTAGCTGCTTTTCAACAGTGAATATATGGGATCATACCTTTCCCCCACTTAACTTGTGTAGAATCCTATTAGAATAAGAGTAGCAACAGATAAAACAGTGGAAAATATTATGTGGGAGGCATGCTGCACATGATCATGCCAATCAAGATCAATTTTGTTCAATAAGTCCTTGTAAAGCTTAGCAATATCAACAGGGCTGGCAAAAATAGTAATATATAGCAATATATATTCCTATTAGAGATATTTTGGAATCTGACTTAGAACTAAATTTATACTAATGGGAATAATACCAAGCAAAATGGATTTAAATATTAGATTTGTTTATCAAATACGGAAAAGCTATCCTCTGTTGTGGAATATCTAACAGGATTTATAACCTAAATTTTCTAAAATAAATTAAAATTAATTGAAAGAAAGTATAAGTAAAATTGCAGATTATGTGGCTTGATGGAACATCTAAGACAGCTAAAATGTCCATAAATAGATGATAAGTATTAATAATAATATAAATCTAACATGAAACAGCCAAATGCAAGTCATGAATGCAAAGAATGAAAAAATATAGCTTGTATATATTATATAGGAAACCATCCTTGAATGGAAGAACTGAATTTAATTCCTGTCATCTGAGATGGTGAGAATTAACTGCAGTGAAAATAATTTTGACAACTCTGATTTTTTCCAGACGAAATTGTAGAGGGTAAGTGCTGATTAAGCTTCACTGCAACACAGAATACAGTGAATTTATACTCTTAGAGCCACAGTCTTTTGTTCCTGAGATACAGATGAAAAGAAGAAAGTGTACTTTCAGGCTTCTGCACAAACACAAGTATCTTCTAAGCCTTCCTGTTTAATTATGATGTTTATTTTAGTACTCAGACACATTTTTGTCTTTCCTGCCATCAAAAACAACATGGGCATGTCTTAACAAGTGAGAAGTAAACCTGAGCAGAAGAAGTAATCTGTCTACAATAGCAAATCAATACTAATTTAGTCTCATTTTGGAGCTGTGCACTCTTCCTTCCAGAGATTTAATTTTATTAGTAAATTTCTGTATAGATTCCAGCATGGTTTGGCTATCTCTATACTGTAGTGCAGTGATCAGCATAACCACACTAAGAAGAAAATGCTAAATGCAAAAGCAATGGTTACTCTTTTAACTAGGATCACATTTCATGCACATGTTTCAGGGTGAATGTAATGGTTTTAGAAATCTCACTATCAGTAGCCTGTGCAGACCATTGTCTTTCATTATTCTGAAACAGGGCTCCTGGTTTATCAGAAAATCACCACGTATCTGAAAACAATTGGATGGGATATGTTTTGAAGATATGTAGACTTAAGTAAGCATAAATTCATACAATTGTTTTTTTCTCATTAAACAGTAACAGCTGGGGGCATTGAATGCTGTAAAGACTCATTCAGGAATCTCCTAAAACTCCCAAGTCTTAAAGACTAATAAAAGCATAGTCCTGTGACTGTGGTGCCCAAAGAAATTGGCCCATTTGGAACACTGCCGACCTTTAATCTTGGTTTTGAAGACCAGCTACCTAGATCTGTACTTAGTAATCTATACAGATAGAAAAGCAGCAAAAATGGACATATGGATACTTCTTTGACCTCAGAAATGCTTTTCAATGCACCCAATGCTGCTGAAGCTAGATATTTCCTAGTGATAAACAGAGTAAAAGAAAATAGACCTAGTTTTCAATATGGGATCTGGGATGAAAATTCACAGAATGATTTATAAGAGAATAAGTGTTCTACATTAAAATAAAATTTCATATCTAATATATGATTAAATGGAAATGCTGAGAGGCACAGAATTTTATCTGCATCATAGAGGGTAAATGAAATCCTTATAACAGTTTGTGTCAAATTTCAGTATATCACTGTTCAGAGTATGTCTTGACCAGGATAAGCAGAAGTGATATTGAATGAGCAAAAAATTAAACTTTCTGTAATTCACTTTGTTTTCATAAAAATATTCCATATTGAGCTCCAGAAAAAAGGAGAACAAAAATAACAAAATAAATATTTATTTGATTTTGAGAATATTTTTTAATAAAAGCATATTGACTTTTCATTTTTAAATTACTTTGCTTATAGATTTCATTTTGGTTTGTTTCTTGGAAAACAATTGGAATCAAAGGAACATATGATTTATGATCAAGGAAAATATTTTATTTTGTTAGAGCTCTCATATAAAAAGCTACCCTTAGGATGAAATAGCTGGATCTATTTTCAGTAGCTTTATGTAAGGAGTCTTAGCTGAATAAAGAGATTTCCTTCCTCCTATATTTTCTTTCTTATTTTTAATTTTTCTCTCTTATATTTTTAATTCATTGTCCTTCTTGAACAGAAGTATAGCACAACAATCATGAGACTAATCAATGAATGACAAGCAATGGATGAAACAAAAATAAATGTCTATCATTTACTCTATCAAATGCTTTGAAAAGGGAATATTTACTTCTTCACTTGCTCAAAATATTAAGAGTTAAAGACATGTGTGGATTAACTACCTATTCAGATGCTAAATACCTGTCATAAATTAGGAAATCAGACTTATTTTATCTGTCTCTAATTCTATGATATTATCAAGATTAGGTCTGCAAGGCTTTATCTTGAACACTGCCATTGCTCAGGTAGAGCAGAGAATTGCTGGAGTGTGAACTTCTCCCATGATCTTGCCCCTGGCAGTGTTCAGCACTGACATATTTAGGGCTGGTATTTCAGCTCTGCAAGCTATAAGCTGATTTCCCAATAGCAAGACAATTCTCTGCTGCATAGCTCCAGTCTATTTCAGTTCTCTTTTTGCAATTCAGTTTTATCTGACAAATTGGTGACTACAATTTATAACTTCACATATTCCATTGTAATATCTGCAGGGCAGTTTTTTGGGTTGGGGATGGACCAGGATTTTTTTCTCATAGTTGTCTTAGATTAATAATGTCCTTTGTATTGCAGAGCTTGATTGTTTCCAATACTGCTCTTTCTCAAATATATAAATAAGAATTAACTAATTAATGTTTATTGAGAAGGGAAGGTGTGAGCCCTGTGGCACAGATCACATGATTATGAATGCAGCAGGTTCTTTCCTGATCTACAAGACTTTTACTTCCTTTAGAAGAGGTAAAGACACTGTTATCTTCCAGCCCCTCTAAAAGTGAACTGAAAAAATTCTCTGGGCTACCATCTTATAAGTTCTAACATGTCCTTTGATAAGATCAACAATTTCCGTGCTTCCAGGAGAAGAGCTGGTGAATTGTTATATTCTCTGGTAAGATATTATCATTTTAATTATATTTTGTGAGAATAACTAAAGGAATCCAAGATTTCCTCCTGACAGAGAGAAAAATGGGCCACACAAGCTCTAATGCATCAACAAATGCTTGAAATGGGAGCTGCAAACTGCATAGGATCACTTTAAAAAGTGATCCTAAACAGGGATTAATCTCTGACAAAATTCAAGGCAAGTAAGGTCGTGTCTTTTGCAAACACATTATCTGTAACCAGCCACTAATAATCTGGGCAATTACCTGGATCAATGCATTAATTGTGCACTTTGACTTACTTTCAGAGGCTACTTCTACCTAGGAAGTTTGCACAGAGCTTATATCATGCTAGTGTCATGCTTTTCTCAACAGAATTCATGCTGCTAACCTACCAAGGAAACTGTAATTCCCAGTCACAAAGAACCATCAAGAAGCTGTTGAGCTAAAGACAGAAAAATCCCAGTACTGCTGTAACTGCAGTGCCACTCCATGGATATGAAATTGTTTTCCTATACTGGGGCCTGTCATTGCTTGGTCCTGTAGAATGGACCAGACTGGACAAACAGTCCACCAGTCATTTTGCCACCCAAAGAACTGTGTGTCCCTAGAGAAGACTGCAGAATTCTCTAAGCCCTACGACACCTTTATATTGTTGGTATCTGAATTGTCTATTAAATTGTCTATTTAATTGTCTATTAAATAAATGCATACTATCCTGCAGCGGACATCCTTATCCAATTCCAGACCTTTCTTAGACCTTTCTGATTCTAGAAAAGGCATAATCTAGGTCTATCCTAGATTTTTTTTTCTCTATTGTTTCAAGTGAGAGAGGTAAGTTTTTAATTTTGACATAAAGAGACCACTCAGTGGTGATAAGCAGAAAACCAAAATTAGCTCTTTGGATCAGTATTCCCTGTTGAAGAACTAAAGGATCTTTCCAGACAAAAGCCAGTTCTCATTCAGAATGAGTCCAAAGTACCAGATCAAACATAAGTGTCATTAGGAAATGCTTTAGAACACACTGGCAAAGAGAACAACAACAAACTGCCAAGACCAACTCATATTTGCTTAAAAGTTACAATAAAATCTAATCCAAAGTTACCATTTTATGACTTGTTCTATGTTACCTCTTTGTCATGTGTATATATATCAGCATGTGAGCAATAGAAGTCAGAAAATATAATGTCATGTTCTGTAAAGGACCCCATAAGAAACTGCTCTTGAGTAAGTTTGATTTACAGACCACTCAGACTTTTTTAAACTATGGGAAAGAAGATAATGAATGAATTGAAACCATGAAAATAGAGCAGAGGGAGATGGTTCTTATTTCTCATTTATATATCTATTATAAAATTATTTGGAATTTGCAGACATGTAGGAAACTATGATCCATTCAACACCATAGACTTCCAAAATCCTTTTCCAAAACATTTTAAGGAAACAAGGTTGGCAAGGGATAAGAGAAGCTATTTCAATTAAGTAAAAGCAATAGATTTCTGATGGGGTTTTTCTCTTTCTCTTTAAAGAAGATTTTTTAAAATTAGGAAAGGCAGCAAATAATGAACAAAACATAACTTGGTATCTACAAAAGAAGATGTCTCTAGAGCTCTCTGGAAAAGCAACAACTGTGAGATATGGTAGTTCTGTATGAAGTCCTGAATGGATGGAAAGTGAGTAATGTGTATTAAGTGAAAGCATTTGATAAGTTTAAACAAGATGAGCATTTTTTTGCATAATGCATTAACAGAGGTTATTAGGAATAGCACGTGTCAAAATGATAGATGGGATTAAAAAGGAACTAGCAAATTAATGAAAGAAAAGAGATTTCTAATACTGTAAATTCTGGCTTCTAGTCAATGGATTGTCAGACACTAGCTAGGAAAACAGATAAAAAAATATCTTAATCCCTTCAGCATCTCCTAGAAGCATGCAAGCACCAAAGACAGGATGTTATGCAAGACAGATATGTGGTCACAGACAGTGGACGCATTTTGATATCTAGTTCTACAATGAACTCACAAAACAGGGCAAGAAAATGCATAGTCTTCTGTGGGATGGGTTATTTTGAGTGTTCTTTCTGTAGACAAAGTAATCTTGCTACTCATTACTCATACTATCAGGGTAACAGCTTCTCTATTCTTCATAACTTCCTATTTTGGCACAAGAAAAACAACTGGTAGCAAATATTGGTAGAACCCGGAGAATCATGAAAAACTCATCTCTGAAGTTACTCAGCGAACAAGACTTTCAATTATTTAGTGTCTCCATTTACAGATCTGTGAACCTTCAGATAAGTACTTTTCAGAAAACAGTTTTGAAGTAACATTTTATTCAGAGCAAATATGGGCAGCTGTATTCAAAATACTATAGAATTACTAAAACATTCAGAAAGCCACACAAGATATTTGGCAATGAATCTAACATATTACAGTCATGTAATAAAAATTACTAAAATATTTAACAACCACCAATCCCTGTTACTGTCAGCTGAGGGAAATGTAGCTGTACATAGTTATGATAGCTATGATGTTCTGTATCTATATTAAATACAGAAAATAATTGTCAGGATCTTCAAGTGGTCTGTTGACTTTTGTGTTCCTGTGCTTTTTGAGTGTTCCCTTGCAGTGTCTGTGAAGGGATCCAATTTCAAGCAGAAGCTGAACTCAGTTCTGGGCTTCGGCTTTGAGTCCTGGCTCTAAACTCAGCAGCTTTTGGAAAGTTACGCTTCTCATTTTTATTGTAAAAGATGGGAAATGAGGTAAGATTTCCTCAGCTTGTTAGCACAATTTATGCTAGTAAATTGTAATAAATTGTTAGCACAATTTATGCTAGTAATTCTAAAAATTTCCACATTTCTCCAACTTAAGCAAATGCTATTCTGCTGGAACTGCTTGTAATTTTACCAAAACACACACCCATTGAACAGACTACACATTAAAAAGACTAAATAATAAATCCTGAACACCAAAACCAAGGAACTCTTTCTAATTAATTGTATGAAATTAATTCGTAAGCGCATTTCTCTTAGAAATTAATGAACAAAAAATATTTAGGAGGACTGTAGTCAATAGATCTACATTTTGAATATGACTTTATTTCATGATAAGTCCTCTTGAGGGCAGTTTGAAGGCTAAGACATGACTAATACTAGTTACAGTATCAATGCAATCATGTTTTATGAGTAGATGAATAGAATATGATTAAAACAACATGAACAATTTACAGATCAAATACATTATTTGCTCCCAGACAGGTTGCAAAGTACCCAAACAACAGTATTCAGTTACAGAATGGCTGTTATAAAAAGGGCTAATCAGTAAGGGCTGCTGACCTTCCTTTAGATATTTCTTAGCTTTTTGTTTTAAAAAAGAGGCCTCTGAACCAGAAATTCTGTGTCTAGTTTGTTCTAGATTTGTTTAAGTATAATTCAGATAATATTTAGACAGCAGGAACTTTCCACAAGCAATGCTGTGGTCAAAACCAATTTCCTAAGAAATAGTATGATGTAATCCTTTAACAGGCCAGACCTACAGAACTTTCCCTTGAAGGTCTCAGGCAAAATTAGATTCCCAAATGTCATACAGAGTAGGAACATCAGTGTCCATTTCCCACTTTGCAAAACGGTCAAAACAAAATTCTCAGGAAAAGGAACTCAGAGCCTCTGGTATAACAGATCTGCCAAGGATGTCTGCCAAAAAACCAGATGCCCTGGCTTGGAAACAGATATAATTAACAGTATTTGCCAGTATTTTATGCTTTATTTTCTTTCCACCTAACAGTGAAGAGTGAGATTTTAAATATTTGCTTGTGTTAGAACAGAAACTTTTCAAATGGTTATAAAAATATTTAGAACACAATGTTTTTCTAATAGAAAAATATTAGCAGAAATTTATTTTAAAATCCATGTAAGTGGAAAAACACTCAGATTAAAATATTTTGCTAGCAACACTACACATTTCCAGCTAAGTAGCTTTCCTGTACAGTTAAAATTGTGGAATATGGTGTCAAGGATATCTGTATTAACAATTAGCAAATCCTTTTTTATTTATATAGACAGCTGCCCTAAGGACAAAGATGTTTGTGTTTTCAAGAGTGACCTTCTGACCAAACCTCTTGCAAAACTTCAAAAAGTACACTTATTTGACTTTCATCCACTAAAGCTGACTTGCAAAGCATGATGATTAAATGTACCACAGGGTCTGTTATGCTTTAATTTTCCTCATTCAGAATTTTCTCTGAGACAAGCCCTGCATGGACATATATTATGTACATTTCTACCCTAGGGATAATTTGTTTTACAGGAAAACATGTCTGCATAAAGAATACAGAAACCATTAATATCAACAGTGTGTATATTTCCTTTGATACCAGTTTCTTGCATTGCAAATCAAATGCTACTCAAATTAAGAGCCAAAATAATTATGGAAGGCATGGAAATAGAAATTGCTCAGTATGTCCAATGTGATAAATTCATACCACCGCTCCAGCAGGAAATACAGTTTTGTTGGCAACCCAGTTAATGTTACCATAACAACACAATAGAATAACTTGTGCTATAAAATCAAATGTAATGAATTAGAAAAAAATACTTCAAGTTTTTGGAAGTCCTGTATAGACTGTGTTTGGTGTACTTTCTCCCCACATGCAGTCAAAATACTTTGTCATTTTCCCTGTTAAACCCAGTAAAGATATTTCTCCTTAAAAAAGACAGTGCAATTTCTAATCCAGGAAAAATGCCAGAAATTTTGTCCCTAGTATATTCTTTAACATTGTCAATAAATAAATAAATAAATGATTAATACTCAGTGGAAAAAAAAAAAAAGCTATCTCACACAAATTGCTTCTTGTCTTTGGAAAAATATAAGCTCTTTCTTGTTTTAGAAAGCCTGAGAAACAGGAGTGGTTAATTAAGGAGAAGTAAAACCAGTTCCAGTGAAACTGCCAAGAACGCAATAATCTTCTAGTCCAAAGTTTGTGTAGGCCATGTTTTCTTAAGCCAATCATGTAAATTACTGGAACATTTCTGATAGCATGTGTATGTAAGCTTGCTGGATAAATTGAAATTCTCCCTTAAAATCCCACATCAACCATAAACCTTCTATGGAAGGGGAGAGTGCAGCTGGACTGGGGGCATCTTATCACCTTGCTGTCTACAAGGAAGCACAGCCCTGGCTTCCTCAAAATCACTGTGCAACACAAAACTATATGCTGTTATACTTCTGCCTTTAATCTAGCTCATTTCTTTTTTGCAAATAAGCAGCATCTATCCCAGGAGCCTCCAGCACCAAGGGTATGTTGGCTTTCACCCCACACAGACTTTCAAGGAGATTTTCCTCCAATTTGAGGCCAGCAGGCTCAACACTCGGTGCCTGTTTGTCTTGCTGGGCAGCAGGACCCCTGGCAGAAGGTTTCCAGTCCCCACACAGCCATGGCACAGGTGCACCTCACCAATCTGTGTGTAAGGTTTTTGGGGAAGTCTCTCTCACATGTGCCTGAGGGCTTTAGGTACATGGCAGCCTCTGTGCACAATCTGCTTTTGCCTGAGAAGGGACAGGTGCTTTCACTGATTTCTTTATCAGCACCCCTTCATCCTTACACAAAGCACAAACACCTTACACTGCTCTTCTGCCATGCAAAAACAGTGCTAAAGACCACAGCAGCAATGGTCTTACAGGGGATGGTTAAAGCAGTGGCCAGAGAAGAAAAGGAGAAAGAGTTTGCAATAAAATAGTTAATAACAATACCTAAATGATGAAAAATTTTGCACTTAATTGGAGACTCAGCTTGAAAAATATCCTTCAGGTATCCTTTTAAGAACAGCAGTTACCAAGATGTAACCTCTTCCAAGTTTTTTCCCTTGTTTTTTTTAAAATGTCAGTAATTATACACATTTTTCTTAATCATAAATTGATTACAAAATTATTAAACTCTTTGAAGAAGACGCGGTGTTATGAGCAATAGTACAACTGAGCGTTTATGAAGAGCTGATCTTCTGAAAGTAAAGCAATATGATAATTAGTAAAAACATCTGTTACCACTCAGCCATGCATGAATTCTGAATTTATTTGAGAATGGGCATATTCTTTGAAACTAAAAGACATCCACACAAGATACAGACTGTACACAAAAGCAAACTAACCAGGAATTTAATAAGAAAGCCTTACTGTTAAATGCTGCAAAGGAATAAAGAATTTTCCTTTGCTCAAGTTCCTAAGCAAAGCACTGCAGGATAACTGGTATTGCTGAGAGAAAAACAACCCCATGGCAAGCAGATTACACTAGAAAAGCTACATTTAAATAGGAAAACCAAAAAATGAATAAGATTAAAAATCTAATTTGCAGTCGTGATTTCAGCAGTTCTCAAAAGCATTATTCTATCATAACTGAAGAAACATCATAACACTCTGTTTATTTATAGTTTATATCTTTTTTTTTTTTACTAGAGAGCTACCTAGCAGAAATTTTCCAACTGTTATTCCAAAATGTTATTCTCTCAGTTCATGTTTCAAGCACTGAAAAATGTACCGCCCATTTTAAAGAAAGAAAAGACTTCAAAAATATCTCAGATTACAGCCTCAAATACTCTCTCTGATTTCTAAGGTAAACTTTTGGCAGTAGTCATTAAGGATTTGTCTGTTAGAGGTATCCCTAAATGCCCAGCAATGTCACGCTTTGCCACTGAGGTCAAAGCGTGTATCTAGTTCCTGTGACTTAATCTAAGGCCTTCAAAGCACCTTGACTTGAGGAAGTTCTACTTTTAGATGGGCCTCATGTAGTTCTAATTTCAATGGAACAGGCCTAATTGAAATAAATCAAAGTAATAGCATGGACCATTATAGCAATTTTACCTTACAAGATATGGACTTCCTGACTGGAAGAGTTTTCTTAGCATGGTTGGTTTTTCTGGCCTGGATGAAACCCATCAGTCTTTGACCCACAGCTTCACTTTCCTATATGCTCTGTTTCTTTTAAATTGGACTAAGTGAAGCAGTTTAGTAGGGCAAGTCATTGTGTTTAAGCAGTTTTAAATTCTCTCCCTTAATAGTCATACTTACTTTGAGGAGGTCCTCTGATTTATACAGAGGGAAAGTCATGGCTTTTAGCAGCTAACTGTTTCTACCAAGATTTCTTCATCCTTTGCTGGTCACTGATAGAATAGTGTGGAAATCCTTTAATCTGTGTACTGCATATTTTGTGCTTTACAACTAATCATCCCCCTGGCAAAGACACTATCTCTTTTGCAAACTGGAATGAGCAGATAAAAGACAATCATGATTTTGATGTATTTTAGGGGTAATCTGCTCACTAAGAGTGTTGGCAGGCTTCAGAACAGTCACTGCATTCAGCCCCTTTGCCATGAACAGTTTCATTCTCCAGCACAGTGCATCCCCAACAGGTTCTGGACTCTGAGGAGAGAACAGCAAAACCTCAAATATTTCAAGTGCCCTGATATACTCAAGGTATCCACATTCCTCTCCTATTCTATGTGAATGATATTCAGGGAAAGATCAAAGGTAAAATTTGAACTGCTAGACCAAAATTTCTTCTGGAGGAAACTTTAATGTCCACTGAAGAAGAAACTGCCATTTAGTTTCAGTGTCGAGTTTGAAATCAAGATTTTTTTACTGGGTCAATAAACTCCACATTTTAATTTTGCTAGTTTTACACTACTTGATTTTTTTCTCCTCAGTGTCACAAAGTTTACGCATGTTGCTTCAAGAGAAAACTAACTCTTTCAAAAAGCATTAATGCCTATGTAAAAACAGTACTAGCTTCCTTCTTTTGTCTTCTTTTTTAAGTTTATAGAATCATAGAATCATTTTCGTTGGAACAGACCTATAAGATCATCAAGTCCAACCATTAACCCAGCAGCTCTGCATTCCTCACTAAATTCCTGAGGCTCAGCAAGGGAACTGGGTGCTGCACAGGGTTCAGCAGGCAGAGAGGCCCACCAGAAAGTGAGCTAATCAAACTGTGTAGGAATATCTTTTACATACTTAATGAGATATTGCTGAGAGATTTTTAATAGAACAGCTTTTAACATTGGTAAGTATTTAGGTTCTTCATAACTTTCCTCATCAAAAATAGGATAAATTATAAGAATCAATTAAATCCCAATAATCTATTTCAAGTGTGTACTTGCTTTCAAATGTATGCTGGATGAACTGATGAATTTTTGATCAAATGAATTCCACCGTCAAAATTATTTTCAGCATAATTTTTACTGGAAAGTTCCCTTTGAGTATAAGAAGTTTCTGTTAATTGTCTTCATTAGCAGAATGTAATTTCAACTCCAAAACTTTTATTTCTCACCAATAGCTTTAAACAGCTGCTTGCAATTTCAATGGAACTGGGGTAATTAATCATGTCTAATAATCAATATTTCATATCAACAGAAATAAAGATTATAACCTATGTATTTAATGATGTGTCCATAATGTAAAAAAAATATTAATGGCTATGTGTATTAAATTGTACTAAGAACTCAAGTATTCCTTAAAATGTTTTATTGATTTGATTACAGCAACAGTGTAAACATTAAAAACCAAAGGATTTTTTGAGTATAGCATGGGTGTTAAGGGTTGTCTAGACATTTTTGTTGTTCAGCTTCCTGTAAAAATATTGCTGTCATAAGGACCAGGATTCAATAATACCAGCTGCTAGTATGGCAAAGATCAGGGTAAAAAGTCAATCTCATGTTTTTTGTGACTGCAAAACTTCTTTGGCAAGAGAAATATCTGCTGTTTT
This sequence comes from Agelaius tricolor, assembly GCF_023055355.1. Taxonomy (NCBI): domain Eukaryota; kingdom Metazoa; phylum Chordata; class Aves; order Passeriformes; family Icteridae; genus Agelaius; species Agelaius tricolor. The sequence goes on from NW_027269261.1 coordinate 55,902,681, forward strand.
CCAGCTGGTGGAATCCAACAGACGCTGCTTTGCCCTGGACTGTTGATTTATGAGACAATAATTGAATGACATAGCAGCCTTATACTCTGCACCAGCACTGCCTGCTGTTTCACTTCGTTCTGTGCAGAATGGAAGTTAAAGAGCTATAGTGAACCAAGCTTCAGGATTAGAGGCTATATTTTATTTTCTACCAGGAAAAACAAGTGTAGTTTTCATTATTCCTGACAGCAGCACAGTGGTTTTACTGCTATACACTGTGAATAATACCCCCAGTGAATATTTGAAATATATCTACTGCTTAGATTTGAAAACTAACCCATATGAGATTCTGAGATTCAGCTGCTGTATTTGGTGCCTTGAATGTCTCTTGCATTCATTTGGTGAACATATATAGGGCATTTAAAAAGTTGAGGCCTGATCCTTCAAAGGTACAACCATGCAATTGCCTTTGAAGGTCTCAAACACATGAGAATATCTATTCTATGCTTAAAGTGTGTCTGTACACACCTTTTAGGCAAAAATTTTTGTACACATTTTAAAATCATGTTATTTTACTCGTCATACATTAAGAGCCCATGTGAGTGACGTAACTTTAGGTTAGCCTAGAGAAAAATATTTTGCCTTGTAACTACTATCCCTAGAAAAAGCCACTTTAATGAAAGCCAGGAATATGTAAATATAAAAAATTTGATTGTAAAGGGTTTTTTTCTTTTCAAGCAGAAAAATATCTGAATACTAGTCATCAACAGCTGAAGAATCTTTTCAGAAGATTCCAGTATGTTAATGCTCACAGATTGTTTACCTACACCTTATCTTGGTATTTTTCAAACTGCATACAGCACTTCCATGGAACTATTGTTTATATTAGAAATATTATTTAAAAAAATTTTTAAAATCAGATTATATAAAGAGCTTGTTACTTTTCTCCTAAGTGCCAGTTTGGATCTGTAGAGAGAGATTTTGACAGAGTCTACTTTTGAGAACTCATTATAGAGGGCTTTGTTTAATTCTAGTGCAGAATGATATTAGCATATTGCATGGTGTCAGGAAATGAGCTATTCAACCTCTAGTCAAGCTTGTGTCTTTCCACTTTGACCTGTTTCATTCAAATTAAATTATTTTAAATACATACTTACAGGAGAGAAGAAAAATATAACAAATACATCACAAAGTATGGTGTCTTGAACAGCATCATTATGCTGTACTCTGCTTCCTCTTTTCATTGCTAATTAAATGTTTTACTTCTTTGTGGTATGACGTAAACTAAAATACAATATTAGACCTAAGTATCACATTACATCTGGTGACAGCATCTAAGGTCTCTGATCTACCCAAATATTTTCTCAAAGCACGGAAAAGGGTCATTTCCTAGTGCATCACAATGCTGAGATCTTAATGTGACCTAATTACAGAAGTTCACATGTGCCAGCCAACATGTACTATTATTTCATTATGTTTATTTTGATTTCCTTGATGCTTTAAAGGTTTGTCCATGGTCTAGCTCTAACAGTCATCCATCTGATTCTCTTAAAATCCTTCCTTGCCTCCAACATTTTTCACTACTTTGTCCTGCTACTTGCCCAGTAATGTCTTTGTTTCACTTTTAGGAACTCAAATATCTCCTTAAGGTAGTTAAAACCTATATTACTTCTAAGGAGTATAGGCTTCCACATTTTTTGACACTGCATAAATAATGTCACTGTCTTAGTAAAACAGTCCCAGGAGGGAGTTTTTCCTGAGACTTTGGAAGTATCATACTTGTCACCTAACACCTATAAGCACCTGTAAAATAACCCTATCATGTTAAAAACCTAATTTAGCATTCAAAAGTATGAGTTTTATTGGCGCTGTGCTGCTCTTTTTAGCTTTACTTATTTTCTTAATTTTTTGTCTTCTGAAGTTGCATGACTGTCTTATCTTTAGTTGTGTGTTGGAATAAAAACTTGCAACATCAGAAAATCTGGTGGAATCCTTTTAAAATTTTATATGCTGGTGAGCAGTTTAACTACATAAATCAGATTTGGTTTCAACAGGCTTCTAATAGGTGTTAGTACTAGTTTATTACAGTTTTGAGTATAAAATTTCATTTCTGTCTTACACACATTCTTGTCTTTCTTTAACTACCTGCAAGAAGTTTTCCAGAGACATTCAGATAGATATGATATTTTCTCACATTTTTCTTGATTATAAGAGCATGCAGAAAGAAATGATTTAGGAAAAAAATTTTGTCGGTTTTTATGGTTACTGAGGGTTTGACTCCAGTAGGTATTTCCCTTGGTTGTTTACATTTAGAGGCTTTTTCTAAGGTTCTGGTGTGGATAATGCTTCTCAGAACTGGTCTTTCTTCTGTAATTTTCATGCTAAGGGGGTTTTCTTTTAAGCACAATAAAATGGGAGTTCACAGGCATGAGTGAAATTATTATTATTATTAGAATTATCCTTCTTAGAAAACTACATTTTAGGATGTCCTCCTAGTGCTGGATAGTGTGATTACTGTCATATTTGGAAGACTGTTGGCTGAGATTTATTCTTTATATTATGGGTACTCAATATTCAACAGTTAAATGAAGCTTAAGTGATTTCTTATGTTAGCAACATTCCCTGAACAGGGAAGGAATCAGTTATAGTTAATACAGGAAAATGTATTTGATAAAACCAAACAAGTTATAAACTCACTAAATTTATTAGTTACTCAAAGTCAATACTAAAAAAAAAAATAGTATTTTATTAATTTAGGAAGATATGAATAGTGGAAATTATATAATGTTATTTTTGGGAACAGCTTTGAAAAGTCATCTCACAAATATGCATATTCATTACTAATTACATATATACAGTTAAACAAATACATGACTCCCAGTAAACTCAACCTACTCTTGCCCCTTGCTTGCTCTAACTTCATTAACATAGAAGAATTGAATCCTGTGTACTTCACCTTAATGCCAATGTGTCTTTCTCTGAACTACTACTTCACTACATGTCATCCATGAAAACATACATCATTTGACTTGCAGCCCTACACCCTACAACCTTTGTTTTCTATGATTTCTTATCCTATTTCTTAGTTAAAAGAGGTAATTCACCTTTCCTATTTATTCCTCCTAAAAGGTTTATTTTTGTTTTCCTGAATAAACAACAGTTTGTCATCGCCTCCATTTTCATCAATTTTCATATTGTTTGTGAAGGAGTCATTTGCTTGCTGTTCTCTAGAAGATAACAGCAAGCAAATGACTCCTTCACAAACAATATTTTGTCACAGAGCTCAATTTGTAGCGACAGACACATGCTGCATCACCCTGAGTGACAACTACAATAAAAAAATAAAGGTCCCTGAAGAAGGAATGCTGACATTTTGTCTTTCCATATGCCAATATGTGCTCTTTTCATCATAGAATAAGTTTAAACACATTTACTTTGTTACACCATCGTGGTATTGAATTCTAAGTGAAGATGCTCATATTTTCAAAGGAATTTAGATCATTAGAGTCACACATTTCAGTAAGGAAAATGTTCTCATCTACTTTAAAAATGACATTTGGGTGACATTTAAAGTTACTGAGTCAATGGAACAGACTTTTTTTTTCTTTTCCTGAGAATGGAACTTCAAAATGAGCCATCTGTAAAAAAAAAACCAAAAACAAGGGAAAGAAAAAAAAAAGAAGAATAAACTTAGTCCAGTCCAGTTGCAAAAATTATGCTAATTTTACTATGGAAAAGGCTTAAGCTTCTTCTATCTTTATAAAAATTTAGCAGATAATATTTCTGTCAGAATTCCAACCTGACATAATAGGGTAGTACTGTCACACTATCACCAACAAATTTGAAAGGTAACACTCCAAAGCAATTTTAGTTTGATCTTCTCAGGTTATCTGACATGATACCCAACACATTTTTTAATGAGACTGAGAGAGGAACTGTTTGTTAACTGGTTGTGGGACATAAGTGGCACAAAACTTTCACAGACACCATTCTGAAAGGTCAGGTTTTAACATTTGTGATCACCTGTTGAATTAAATCCTAGCCAGCTGCCTTCTGGGTGTTTAGGTTCATACTTCCAAAAGTTTCTACTTAACATTCCAAGCACTTAACCTGTTAAATTATTTGAACAATGCCAATACCAGCTCTTGTACATACTCAAGGCTCCTACAATTCAAGCACTAGGTTGGCTCTGCTCAATAGGGAAGAGCCATCCACTGCCTTCTTTCTGGGATGGTAATCCCACTGGGAATCTTGCAGCACACTAGGCTAGGTGAAATCTCAGGGAACAGGACTCTTCTTTCTGCCCTACTCTCCATCAGACCTATGACACTGGAGGTCTACCTCATCCCCTCTCCTGGGACAGACGAAAAGCTGAACTTCAGCGTTTTCAGGAGAGCTTCAACCACAGGGTGTCCTGGCATAGTTTTGCACCTTTTCTTTTAGCCAAATTATTTGAATCTGTTCTTGAAGTACAAATCTTCATCCCATTGGTCATGGCATACTTTGAAGAGAAAAAGCCTTGTTCCTGTTAAAAAGCTCAAGCAATGTAACACCAATATCAGAGCTGTCTTAGTCTTCTTCAAGAAGAAATTACAAAGGAAACATGTACAGAGCACTAAATTAGAATCTCAAAACACACAGAATGAGCACAGGTATTTTTAAACACAAAAGAGACTGTTAGGTCCACCAGGTAACAGGATTATAAAGCATATGTTTTCACTTCAAAACATTTTATTTAAGTTTTGTACTATTTGGTATTTGTAAAAGGCTAAAAAGTAAAAAAAACCCAACAATCTACTTACAATTCTACCATATTTTCAAGCTGCAAACCAGCAATTAGGAGCAAAAAGCTGTAGACCATGGGCAGGACTGAATGACTTACTCATTGACAAGCAATGTTCTCATTTAAAGACATATCAAGAAATCAAAATTATATTTAAAAACTATTATGTCCTTTTTTAAAATTTTTCTTTCCCCAGAGGTGGGTAAAAATCAATGACAGAGAAGAGGAAGAATGTGGCAGGCCTGGAGAGATTGAAAGTGCAGCTGAAATCTTTGTTGTACTGTGGCCTAAGTGAGAAAAAGAAGAGCAAGATAAGAACCAAACCTGATTCTAACTCCAAGCAGGAGCCTTGCTGGGTAATACATCTTTCACAGAATCTCTGAATTGGTAATCACAGAATTGTTGGGGCTGGAAAGGAACTCTGGGGATCATCCAGTCCAACCCCCTGTCAAGGCAGGGTCACCTACAGCAGGTGACCCAGGAATGTATCCAGGTAGGTTTTGAATGTCTCCAGAGAGGGAGACTCCATGACCTTCCTGGGCAGCCCCTTCCAGTGCTCTGCCACCCTAAATATAATGTATTTTTTCCTTATGTTTAGGTAGAACTTGTAGTTTAGTTTATGGCCATTGCTTCTTGTCCTGTCAGTGGGCATCATTGAAAATAGTCTGTAACCACAGTCTTGGCACCTGCTTTTGGGATATTTGTATGCATTAACTTTCCAAACTTCATCAAAAGAGCAATGCATTTTGCCACCAAGGATCGTCATTGATAGATGAGGATGCCAGATGGTGCATTAAACAAACAAAAAAAAAAGTTTTTAATGTCATTGTTACCATAAATTGGTAAATAAAAAAAACCCTTCATCTGGCAACACCATTGGTCATGCATAAATAGTGGGCAAGGGAAATTTATCTTTTTTTGGGCATTTGGGAACAGCTACAGCTCTCTTCAAATATAACCCCATAGGTATGTCTAAGCCCATTGCAGGGTTAGCTTCTTCCCACATAACTGATTTCTGAAGAACAAAGCCTCTGATTTCTGAAGAACAAAAGAAGATTAAGTTATAATCCTAATGAAATGAATATTTATCTTTCCTGAGTTTCCCATAAAGAAATTGCAGTGGAAAAAGAAGGCAGCTTTGTTGGGTTGAGTAATGAGAAATTAATGTACTTCCATGTGAGCTACAAGCAGAACAGAGCCCTAGAAATTAAGTTAACTAAATAACCTCTACCTCAAAGTATTAATCAAAACTTTTTAATAGCTTCTAGCAACAGGGCATAGGAGTAGATGACCACAATCATCCAAAGATAACCTTTAATCATTGCTTATAGCTAGACTCCTAATCTCAAATTTAAATGTTTTATTTTTGCAAAACCTTTTACAATCCTCTCATTGTTACAGATAACAATACCCTCTGTTTTCTCTGTAACAAAATTTTGGACTTTTTTACAAGAAAAAAAATGTTTCCTTTCCTGGACTAACTTCTTTGACTTTTCTTCTTATGTCACACATTTTAAAATTTGTATTTTAGTTTTATCTACAAATATCTTCTTTAAGCAGATTATGGAATTTACCACTGTAATTTCTAGTGGGCAATGAGTGACAATGAAAGAAATAAAAGTACTGAAGGAGCAGGAAACTCTAAGCACAGAAGAAGATGATTAAGGGTTGAGCAGAAGTCCCTGGACCTCGTCCAAAACAAAAAGTCATTTTTAAGTCTATCACCAAACACACAGATTGATGACCTAAAACTGAAGCATCTTTATAAGTGACAGGAAAAAAAACCAAACCAAAACAAAACCAAAAACCAAAAAAATAACAGAGTGAGGCTACTACCTGGAGTGTCATTTTGTCTAGAAAAAGGAATTTGAGGCAAAGCTAACACAAAGGACTTCTACCTGATCTTGTAAGAGTTAACTGACTTACAGCTAGAGGAAAAAATTATACAAAATGTAACAGTACAAAGTATAGGATCATGGCTATAAGGATAAAAATGTCAGTTCTGGTCTTGCTTGCTGGAATTGGATGAATATGAATTCCTGGGTGACTCGAACAGACATCAAAAAGAAATGTGATCCTGGGATGTCTCATTGAAATATTTTTAGAAGCAAGTGGTAAAACATTAATGCCATTGTATAAAGATATGGTAACCCTGCAGCTGCCTGGGTTTATACAGCACAGCAGCAATGTCCCTGTGGATGGGCAGCTCCTCAGGTATATCAGTCAAGTGCAGAACTAATAATTCCTGCCACAATATGCTTTAGTTCCCCCGTATGTCTTATGCACCAATGTTAAGCAGTCTACTAACTTCCTGAGCACATTCCCCTTTTTAAATACTGGTTTTTTACTGCTAAGGGGCAGATATTTTAATTTGTTTCTCCAGCTGCCAGAAGATCTCTCCTTCGGAACAGCAGGGGAACAGATGTCAAGGATGAACAGATATATTTGCATATTGGAAATATCATCTTCATTCGAAATTCAAAATATAGGAGAATATGCTGTGACTGAAAGTGTTGGGAAGGTATGTTCAAGTGTAGGATTGTCTCCTTATCCTGAACAACCAAATTACAGTATTTATTCTATTCAGTAGAGTAATACTCTAAGTTAATACTCCTCAGTATTTATTCCTGAGGAGGTGTATAAAAGTTTATCTATATGTAAATTTTAATATGTTTATTAACCTTCTTACTATAAAGGTAAATAGCATCCTTTGTTTCCTTTGTTATTTGATTTGAAATGAGAAAAGTATTAGATATATGATCTGCAAATACAATCTTTTTGCATAAAATATAGGGTGGTTTTATGCAGTAATGATAAAGTAATTAAGAAATATGGAAAAAACTTGGTCACAAGCTCAGTTTCTTTAAGTCAGATTAAAAAAAAATAATGCAACAACTAGATGTGTTTGGGCCTTGCAGGGTAAACATTCTGCAAAAATAATTGCTCCCTTTCAAGTGGAGCTAAAAACAAGGCAAGCAGTAATGTCCATAGTAATTATCAGTGGGTTAGTCATCTGCAAACACCTCTGGCAATCAGAGCTGAAGTTCCTAAGAGACAATTTGAAGCTCCCTTGCCTCCCTCCTTTGAGCAGGGAAAGCAGCTGCTCCAATTGCTCAAACATCTTGGGAGATGCACTGATAAGTGAATAGGGGCTACTGAAGTTTCCAATACTAGCAAAATTATAGGGACAACTTTATTGTCACCAAGGATGAACCTGGCAGCTTTGTTTATTCACTCCCAGTCACTACTTGGGAGCAATTCAGCACAGAGCCCCTTCCTGTCTCTACCTGGAGACCCAGGGCCATTCCCAGCCATGGCCCGGCCTGCCTTCCAAAGGACACATCCTTTGCCCTTAGTTTGAGTTCAGTGCCCCTCTAAACCAAGCCCCTAAAGTTCCTTCTCTGGAGTATTGTGTATTCCTGTCTCGAGCTGGAAGTGATTCTTTGTGACAGATTAATAAAACATTTATACTAAGTTAATTACACTCATCTCAGTGCCAAATCCCTACCTCTTACAACAGCCAAAATTATTCACATATAAAGTACATTCCAGCTTCAGCTGCAGAATACCAGAAGGCTTGGTATACAAAACAAAGGATGAGAAGACTCATAAATCACAGGAAAATAAACCTCTGGGAAATCATTACTATTTAACCATATGTTGTCTTCTTTCTTTTTTTTTTTTTTCTGCTAGCAATGATAAATCCTATACACACAAAAAAGAATCATTTAAATCCTTAAACTGATTCTTAATTTAAAGTCATGTTGAGGAATAAAGCTTAAACAGCTGATAGAACAGATCAAATCTTTGCTTACAGGTTTTACAGTAGAATCAAAACTTACAACAGGGACTGATCCTTTCAAAGCACTTAATAGGTAAAAATAAAATCAAAATAAAAACTTCTTTAAAAAAAATTTCTTGTGTTACATGCTCACTTAAATATATTCTATTTACATATAAAGTGACACATTCTGAAAGATCCATACGAAGATTTTTCAGAAAAGTTATTCCACAGGAAACATTGGGTACTCTCTCTGTTTTGAAATGGCTCACAAAATAAAACTTTCACAAACTCCTCAACTACCACTGGTTCTACCTGCAAGAAACAACAATCACAGCACTTTTCAAACTACTGGTTAACCATTTATGGAAGTAATGGTTTGAAATGCTCAATAAATTCTTTTTACACAATTCATGTGTTTTATAATCTCTGTGAAACATCATTCAGCTGAAGGGTGTTGTAGAAGACATCAGCACTGACCACTTGTGATAAAGCTATTTTCTGGAACCCTTGACACTGCAGATTCTCAGACTACTGCAGCATCCCTTGAGTGGTAGACCAACTGATTCCTCTGTTAGACTTGAACACCTGAGTCCACCTTTGCAAAGGATGTTTTCAAATCCATGGTACATCACTGGAACTTTTGTTCCTGAGTACCAAAACGTAAATACCTAATACCTGCTTGTGTTATAATCAGAATTTGGGGTTTTTAAGTTCATCATAAGTCACTGGATCTTCATTTAAACATCTACATTTTACAGTGGAAAATTAGAATGATAGGAGTAAATAATAGACCTTCTCGGGGGCCTTCATCGCCACTGTTCCTGGAAAGTCTTCCTGCTCACATCCTAACTCTTCCACAGTTCTCCAAGCCTAGCCATTGTTATTTGCTTAGAGACTGAAAATAACATTTATCTGAAACTGGAATAATCAGTTGTAATTTGAAAATATTAGATGATTTTTAGCCAAAAAATTTTGCCAGGTTTCTTAACATGTATAGCTTTGAATAGATATTTGCTTGTTTAGGGGCAGAGAAGGTAGCCCTCATTTTATACAGAAAAATAATTTTTCCTACAATGTTCAAAAAAAGCTATATGGTCTGAGTTTCATGATAAAGCACAGCCTAGCAAAAAACAAAACCAAAGAAACCCAAACACTTAAAAATATTTTAAATCCACAATATGGGGAAAAAACAAGCCAAAAAAATCCCTATAGCACTATAGCAGTTTTCTCTGAGATGAATACAACAAAAGAAAGAGGTTACCTTTGTACTTTCCTGCAAGGTACAGAAAACTCATCTTTGTCAGTACTGTGCTCAGGAACAAGGTCAGTGTGGTCAGAAAAACCTGACTCCTGGTGCCTCCTGAGCAGGTGTGGCCTTCTGTGCATGGGTGCCACCAGGGTGTGCCAGCTGCAGATATCCTGAGAGCTCACTGGACCCAGCAATAATCATTATCCATTCTATTACTGAGATACTAATTTAGAGTCCCGTCCTGGAAAGTGTTTCAAATGACAGTCCTGATGACCACAAGAACAGCTCTTAGGTTTTCAGGAATACAAAGTATTTGAAGTACTAAACATGGATCTTAATCTGAGTTTAATTACATTATGCATCAAAAGTTCATGCAGTTCATTTTCATATATTTTTTCACAGCATGTAGAGAGTGCTAAGACTGCAGGAAATTTCCATCTGTTTTCTCCAAACAGTTTTCCCTCCAACTGTTAATGTTTCCATTGACAAAATATGTTAATCTCTTCTCTGTCGTTCACATGAAAACAAGTATTTTCCTGAAATCATAGAATCATAAAATAGCCTGTGTTGGAAAGGGCCTTAGACATCATCCTACTATTCTTAATCCCATGCCTGCCTGTCATGGACAGGAGCACTTTCCACTAGACAATGGAGTATCCAGACCACATTGCTCACAGCTCCACCCAGTTCCAGCCTGAGCTGGAACACTTCCAGGGATGGGACACTTTGGGCAGCATGGTCCCATGCCTTACTACCCTCAGAGTGGAGAATTTCTTCTTACTATTTTATCCAAATCTACTCTCTTTCAGTTTGAAGCCTTGTCCTGTTATTACATGCCCTTTTAAAATATCCTTCTCCAGGTCTCCTGTTGCTTCCTTCCACATACTGGAAAGGTGCAATCTGGTCATTCCGAAGCCTTTATTTCTCCAGGCTGATCAATTCCAATCCTCTCAACATTTCCTCATCCATCCAGCCATCTTGATGACCCTTCTCTGGACTTGCTCCAACAGGTTGAGGTCCTTCCTGTGCTGAGGACCTCAGAGCTGGATGCAGCACTCTAGGTGGAGTCTTTTTTTTTCCAAATGCAAGTTTCTTTTTTTTATTTAGAGCTCCTTTGTAAAATGATTTTTAAAGGTGAAAAAACACGTGATTGAATTATTTTCAGCAGTATGTTCAACTCTCTAGCCCAGCATTAAGCAGCTGTTAGTAAAGATTAAAATAACCTAAGTTTCTTTTATGTACAAAATTATTAAGCATATATATTTCATATCTACAGAAAAAGTAGGTTATGTCTGTCTTGAGAGAATAAGCTCCTTCTTTTGAAGATAATTAATATCAAAACAATGCAGAGTTTTTTTTATTCCCAGCTATTTTTAAAAAGGACAGAAATTCTTATGCATTTTTAAGTGAAACAATGATTTCAAACTAATTACAAGCTCAGGTTCTGGCATTAAATAGCTGAGACAACTTTTGAGTAAAATACTCCTAAGTTATCATAAAAAATAAAGATTTTTTTTAATTTAAATGTATTAGGGTCTTTTTGTTATTTCATTTAATTCATCTTTTCTGAGTAAAAACAGACTTTATTTTCTTTGTTCAGGAATGAAGTGTAGGCTACAGCAAAATGTTTCACAATTTTAGCCCATGTAGCTCATGTATGGTCTATCTCTATATTTATAGCAAAAGACAGTAGAATTAATGGATTTCCCATACCTGGTAGCTATGTAAACCAGAATTCTTAAATTCTTTGCCTCTCCTGAAAAAACTCTTCCTTCAGGAAAGTAGTGCTCTTCCATGCTCTCTAACTCAATGTTAGAGTCTCCTATTACAATGACATCGTTCTTTTTACAAACAGATTCTGACATGATACAAATACTTGAGAATAAATGTGCAAATTCTCAAAGTTCCCTCCTGTCTTCTACTGTCAAAAGATGCTGTCAAGCATTATAATGGGCATAGAAATTTCTTTCTTTTTTGTGCTCATGAGATTTTCTTAAGATTCTGAAATTATTATGACTAGTTCTTTATTAGCATTTGAGCACTCACCACATGCTAGTGTGTAAGAATAATTTGAATGCCCTAGGGTTTTTGCTGACTTGGTGCATGTGTCTCTTAGACAGTATTGATGTTATTGATGTTATTGGTGTTATTGATGTGGAATGTTCTTGTACACACTGTGATAAATTAAATAAACCACAATCAGATCCCAGAGTACTCATCAGTTCAGATTCTATGTAACTTTTTTCAACATGTGCAAGAATTCATACATGAACCAGGGCATAAAACTCCCTGAAATAAACCAAGAATTATATCTAGTAAAATCTGATGTTCTGCTGCGGCTGCTGCAATAACAGCACAATATTATTAAAGTGGCTGTATTACAGTCTCTGTATTTTAACCGGTTTTATTAATAACATTCTTATGTGTGTTACTGATTGCCAGAGGAAAAATGACTTATAAGCAATTTAATATATTTTGAAACTGAAATAAAAATATTACACTGAATTTTTTTTGGTGGTTGCTGTAACTGGACATCCATCTGTATGCTGTTGTATGAGAAAACAGCATTTGACCTTCCTTCTCTTACATGCCAGGGACTGTAGAAGAAAGATGCTCATGTAGCATTGTGCGCTGCCTCCCTAGTGCTGCCCTGTGAAATCAGCTCTTTTGAAAATCAGTTGCTAGTTAAGGTTTTTCTGCCTATTGACATAACTCTAACCAGCACTATCAAAATGCACAATAGAAATGCTGAAGGGCTTGGAGCTCCATGGTGCAGCAGATTTTAACTTGCAATTGCTTCTTTTATGTTACCGCAGCACCCTGCCTTCATTGCTATGGAAGTTGCCACAAAGCAGACACCGCTATTATACTTGAAACCAATGCCTCAATATGCACATGGAAAGAGGATAATTAGATTCCATTGTGTAATAGGTGAGGTGAGGCTAGGATATAGCACATATACTGGATCATATAATTTATTTTCTGAGTCAAAACAGCATGGCATTTCAAAAGCGGATGAAAGTTAATCAAACATCTGTCCTACAGGGCCTAGACAAGAGGCAAATCCTCACCAGCTTGCCATGACTCTCATATCCTAATCTCTCCCAGTCAAACTCTGTTAGTGTACTGAGGTTTCCTTTTCAGTGTCAATGTAACTAACAAGATTCCTATTTGCACCATGATCTTACAAATCTAAATTTTTCACAGAAATGGCCTTCCAAGAGAAGGAATACAGGTGCCTTATCTGAGACGAAAGCACATTAACACTAGGCAACTGCAATTAAAAAAAAAAATCCCACCCAACACCCCAATATTCCAGCTCTGGAAAGATTCCAAAGGAGATTATAATCTAGACTAACTCCTTGAAATGTTTACAATTTTTTAGAAATCACAGTACTCGTTCTTCATTGGGTCCTGCTCTGCAACAGGGCAAGTGCCCACTGGTGTGTTTGGGACTCCACCATCACCACCCTGAAACATGGCTCAAAGATACAGTTCACTCTCTCATGTATTAAAACAGCCATATGTCCCATTTACCCTTTACAAAACTTCCCCACTCTCTACTTTAACCAGGAGATTGCTTTTCTATCCCATAATGTCATGATCCTTGTACCAGGAAGCTGAATCTGCCACTGATCAGTTTCTGTGCTTGTAAAACATGAACTTAATTTGCCTTATTCTTTTTCCTAGGACAGAATGCGTCACCCTCAGGCAGTGGTCTTCTGGGAGCTGAATAAACAATTACTTTAGTCTAAAACATCCCTCTAAGATTTTTTTCTTGAAGAATAGGAGCAAAAAAACCCTTTGTAGGTTGGTCGTGTAATTTGAGTTTAGATACTTTAAAGCTCTTAAGTAAAATTGACAAAATTAACTCCCTAGTTTTGAGCTTAGTAAATGACAGTAAAGTGTTTGGGTTGTTGGTCAAGGAGTGCTAGTGGGTTTTTCTGGCTATCTCCAAATGGAGATAGAGGCCAACACTGGTTGAATAAACACCCTGCATAAACACCATGGAAAGAAGAAGTTCTGTTGGAGAAAGGGTGCTTGATAGGAAAATATAGAGCTACAGAGCTACACTATTTGTTGAGGAATTGGAAGCCAAAGAGTTTTTAGTGAGCAAAAGTGGAAAAAAACATATATGGAAGATTAAGAAGGGGTAAAGGAAGCTGCTGACTATTCACTTGGCTCAATGGGTTGAGAAGTACATTCTGTGAAAACCCAAGCAGCGCACATTGCTGTGTTCAAGGTATTAAGAAATCCATGCTGAAAAACTGGGAGAAAACATACCTGTGTTACATGTGCCTGAGAAATAAATGAGTTGTGGAAGATCCTAACTCTGAGATCATTGTGCTAAGCTTTGTGCCTGTGAGACATATTAGCACAAAATTTATAAGCTGAAGTAGCTAATAGAGGACAGCTCTGAAAAATAAAATAGAAGACAAAGGGACCCATAATCTACTTATGCACTCTCCACCTTTGCGTAACATTTGTGCGAAGGCATGTTTACCTAATCTTATTCTTAACTCACCTAGTTAGGTAATTTAAAGTTTGAAATCATTTTCCTTTCTACGATCTGAAGCATCAAAGCAATCTGCCTACAAAAGTTCTTAGATAAAACCTATTACACTGTAATAAATGGCACATCACTGTATATGGCAGAGTTATCTATGTTTGTAGACAAAACATAATGAAAAAATTGTTGCTAGGTGATTTGTGGTGCTATGCAATAAAACACAACGATGGAGTGTAGGGAAGACAGCAATCTACTCATCTACGTTGCAAGCCTCTCAGATTTGTGTAGACACAAATGAAAGAGGAATTGGTGCTTGATTCCCTGGGCTCAAGAGGTAGGACTTAGAGAAGTGTCATGCGCTAAGGGCAATTACCTAAAGCTACCGAGTTCTAAACATTTTGTAATTTGAGTAGCTCTTCAAGAAACTAGAAAAGCCTGTCTCAACTGCACTTCATACACACATATCTTTCATCCAGCTGTCACAGCTATCTGTCTGATAAAAGGTCCACCTGGAGCTCTATTGCATTTTTTAATCATACTACTAAAGCAAAAATTCTACACTAAATGGAATATTTCTTTTTAAAAGTGTCCAAATTACTATCCCAGTCAATCATGTTTCAAACATGTGCCTCCACATTTTCTCTATCCAGTGCTTGCAGCACTTTCCTGTAACTTGCTGTCATAAAAATAGCACTCATTTCTTTATATAAGCCATCATTAGGCATTATGTATTTTAGCTAAATTGAATACATTGTTTCTTATTAACTCGAAGTGTATCTTAAATCAGCATCATCAAGCTAAAAATCTCTTTCTGAATATTACCATACATACCACTGAAATGAAAAATGGCAAAAAGTAGTGATTCTGAGACAGGGAATTCTGACAGCTTAATGATCAGAGTGAGTAACTAGGGAACACCTCTCCCAGTCCCCAAGGTCTTAGCCAGTTGCAAAACCCATAATGTGTTTCAGTACCAGATTTGCTTGTGAATTATTTTAGTGTTTTTGAATCACAGTTTTCAACAAAAATATGAGGAAAAAAGATTCTAAGTTGAAATCCAATGCTTCTATAGTTCTGTGAAAGATGTGGGTTCCTCACTGAAGGCATTTTCCCTTTTTTGTGCATGTGTGTGCAAGTGTCTACATGTGTACACCTCGCCCAGGCCTTAGAAGCCTTTAAGCCTTTTACATTGCTTTGAAGTGGTTTTGCTATTCTTGAAAAAATTCATTAGTAAGCTCTGTTTTATCATGGTGTATAGTCCTCACTTAATTGCCTATGTGATTTCAGTTTCTCACAAATGATCCATTTTAATAAGTAAATAAACCTTTTATTAACCATTCAATTATCCAAACTATAATTTTCTCAGCTAATTCTTCCCCCATTGATTGAAATTCTGAATTTTCTTTCAGCCAGAATGTGCATTATAACTTAAAACCATTAATTATGACTTATTGTGTTACACTTTTCTTGTGTAAAACTGTATTTTTTGTAGTTTTTTAGGATGTCGCCATAAGTGAATAAATTAATGAAATTCTCATTTAAAATATTATATTCTAAATCATATGCAAACACATGCAACCACATACACTCAAAAAGGAATAAGAACTCTGTACTGTGAAAATAATACATTGCAGTACTCAGCATTGACAAGTTTGAAAGTGGAGCACTGTAAAACACTCTTTGAAAAATGCACCCAATTCCTGCATTATTCTGCTGCTGTTCAAAAGGTTATTCTGAAAGAAATACATGGGACAATACTATAGCTTTAGTCCTATTACCTTAAATTTTTCTAGTGCTATCAATGTCAACATCTCTAAAGTTTAGTTAAAGAATGTGTTCTGTCAGTTATTTCCATTTCTTTCTTTATCCATAAAATAGGTTGGAGATTTTTAAAAATATTCTTTTCATGTCTCAGTTGAGTAAACCTTCTTTGCTTGCTGAATTAGAAAAATGTCCCTTTTTTCCTCCTGCCAGAACCACTGGAATGTAGCATGCTTTGTTTTGAATTTATTATTTTTTGGCAAAGAGTTGTCCTTATTCAGCAAATTTTGGTATATATGGATGATATAAAATAGCGAAAATTGACACATAATGATTTTTCTCAGTTTTTGGTTTCATTGCTATTAATTCCATACAAACTGACTTCTGCACACAAGTAAAATTTCAAGTAAATAGCATTATTTGACTAATCTTAATTAAATGAACCACATTAGATAGTCTATGCACTCTCCTGAACAAAGCACTTTTACAAAAACTGAGACATCAGCATTTTGCTTGAAAACACAACTCTAGTTCTGGTAAAGAGAGATGTATGTACCTTACCAGGCATCAGCTTATAACAAGCAGAAACACAGTATAATTGTAATTTCCCTTTAAGTGAAGTGGCTAGAGGTAACTAGCAGTTGGATTCCCAATATCATCTTCTAGCATGAAATTAAACACTTCAAAACAGCAGTTCAGTCAGGATAAAAATGGGAATAGCAGGCTTTACTTTGCAATGCCTCTTTCCTTTAAGTTAAGGGATCCTGAAAGAAAGGATTTGCAGTCAGCCCCACTTAAGCAACACTAAGACAGAGTACATGTTGTATCATACCATAAGTCTGCTGAAAACCTTGAAATACAAAGCAGAGGTCCTGAGATCTGCTTTGGCTTTGCCAGCACTATTAAACAGTAAGAAGCATGTCACAAGTGCCATGTGGAAAACTGGGCCCATTTTGTCATCAAGAGTGTTCCTGGGAATTTTGGATTTGTGTCAGTTATTGGGGTTTAACTATTCTTAAAATGCTTGTTTCACAAAGGACTTTCTCCATATTTTTTAATAACCTGACATGTTTTCTGATGCATCAAGGAGCAGGTATAGTTTGCTTAGCCATAGCTTTACTTATCCTTAATTCTGTTTTCTGCAGACATTGCCTTGGCAATTGCTTTGTGGTACTTTAATGACTTATAATTGTCTTCTATGAACTAATCAGCTGCTCATTCTGTGTTCTTGAAGTCCTTCCCAAGTACATTTTTGGCAATCAACTACACCAGTACTTTCAGACGCCCACCCTCTCAGTTTCTTTTTGCCAAGTCAGTCCAGTCTAGTTGTTCTATTCACTCGACCTTACCATTTCTTTTCTTAAGAAACCATATGTAGTCCCTTTATAAATTAAGCAGATTGGTTTTCTTCACAAACCTGGCAAACCATCAATTTCTCTTCCTGTTCTTCCAGAAAGTGAAATTCAGTTCCTTCTTTTCTGTAGCTGTCCTTCAGTTTTCCTCCTCCTGCTATGGCTGTATGACTCCTTTAATACAGTAGTTGTTTGGTCTGGAATAGAACTAATACTCGATAGCTCGGTAGATATGGAATGGAACTAGTACTCAATAGACTCCTTTTCAGCTAAATACTGAGGACATATTCAAATGGTAAAAATAGATGAATAGTTAGTGATTCTCACCATTTTTTTTGCAAGCCAGATTCTGCTGTCTAAGAAACACTTTGAACAGCTGCACTGGGTGCCTCAAGATTCTGCATGAAAGACATCTTTTTAACTTGCTTTTATTTGAGTCTGACCAGAAAAATACTGTACAAGAGTTTTATATAGTTCAGCTAAGCATCACTGTAACAAAGTCATGTGTCTGATAGAACCCTGATTTCATAGAATCATAGAACCTTTTGGATTGAAAGGGACCTTAAAGATCATCTAGTTCTAACATCCCTGCTACAGGCAGGAACACCTTCCACTAGACCAGATTGTTCAAAGCACCGTCCTATTCCAGGGGGGTCTCACCAGAGCAAATACATATCATAACATTAACATTTTCTGCTGATCAGGATTTTAGGCTTAGCTAGCTCTAGCTCAAGTCTTTTATAATACATCAATTTATGCCTTATGTAGAGCAAAGGTGAGTCTGTGTTGATGATGAGAGTTTTTCCAATTTATAGTCAGTGAAGGAAAATTTACATTCTGATTTCCTCATTCAGATCTTCAGTCTCATTGTGGAGGCAAACTGGAATGTGCTGGCAGGAAAAATAGAAATCAGTATGCCTTTACTCAGATCAGATTGCTGAAAGAGAATATTTTTCTACAAAGCAATATTTGGGCAGAATATTGTATAGCTGACTAGTGAAGGCATATTCTTACCTTTTCTTGTCTAAGCTGCATCACTGAATACTGAGTCACAGATGTTTTATGCTCTACCACATATTGGTTTATCACAGATGTTTTATGCTCTACCACATATTGGTTTATCATTGCTTTTATTTGAGTCTGATGATCTGCAGATATGATCTGCAACCTCAAATGCCAAAAACATGTTTCTAAGTCTTCTTGTCCCCTGCTGCCACAACTGAACATCATCCTCAGGCTCCCCAGCAGAGCTGTCCAGAGCTACATTCTGACCAAATCCTCAGCCCCACAACCAACTCCTTTTCACTCTGATTTCTGCTAAAAACACCCTTTGCAATATACCCAATCCACTCACTTGGAGTACTGGCACGGGAAGGCTTTTTTGTAATTACTTCTTCCAGGACTTTAACAATTTGTGAAGTGTTTGTAGCTGGGTATGGCTGGCAATGTGAAGCTGCATTAGATGAGTGGTTACTCTGATCCAGTGTGGCAAGGTTTATGTTTCTGCTGCGCTTAGGCACATTTCAGCAAATGAGTGGACATGCAGCATGATACATACGTGTTAGGCAAGAATTGCACAATGCTGAGCTGCTCAGAGCAGACCAGATTTTCATGGAATGAAGAAAAAAACACAAATCACTTCTAGTAACATGGCAAAGTTGTTTCTAGAGGGATAAGTGAAATTACCATTCATTTTCAAGGTCAGTTCTACAACAATGTACTTTATTTCTATTACTATATGTCTAGTAACAGTAATAGAATATTTCCTTCAAGATAATCCTTAATTCCTTGCTGAATGCATGTAGCTCAATTCTGATATCAAGTACAATACATTAAAAAAAACTTCGATTTAAGGAAGTTATTTCTAATTTCTGCTGTGATACAGAAATTTTGACACAGAGCTCAGGAAAATTACCAGTTTGCAAATGCACTGTGCCTAATGAAGCAATAGCTCACAACAGTTCTCAACACCCTGCTAGAGACAGCCCTTCTCACCAGCTGGCCATTTACATGGCATTAAACAGAATTGTATTAATCTGCTCCATATAAATTGTTTGCATGCCTGGCTGTTCACTGATGATCCTGTGGCTCATTTTGATGCATCTTAGGGAGTGCCTCCAATGAGTACACCTAGTAGCTGGTCTGAGATGAGAGCACCCACCTTTAGCAAGCACAGCTATTACCAAGCTAGGAGACAGAAGTACAATTTTAGCATAGTAGCTCCTTTAAATGTTTATGATGCTGATATTAAGTCTGTGGCAGACTCAAAGCACTTGAATTTTTCACTCAACATGTCTAAATATTAATCCATTTGCTAGTTGCTAAACAACATCCATGCACCTGATGGGATAGCATGGCATCTTTCCAACTGCACACAGAAGTGCAGTGGGAGAGTAATGAAAAAAAATGTATGTAGTGCCTCATTTCTGCAAGTTGAACAGAAATGAGGATTAAATTAACCCTATCTCAGATAACCAATAATTTTAAAAAACTGAATTGAAAATCAATTTGTTAGAGATACATATAAAGTGAAGAGTAGAGCAGAAACACTGGGTGAGTTTCACACAAACCAATATAATACAGGGAGGTTGAATAAAAGGAGCAAAGCCTTGAGATAAAATCAGAACTAACACCTACTCCAAGAAATCAACTTTGTTTTTAACCTCACTATGGAACTTTTCAAAGGGTGTTTCCTGCCTTTGGTCAAGAGCAGCACTTGTGCAGGCTTTGCACAGCATTTATGTCACACAGCAGATATATATATTTCAGAACAATAAGAGAGTTTCATAAGCTCAGAGTCCCTTTAGAGACAGCCAGTTTAGTTCCAGTTGCTCACAGAAAGCTCAGAAACAGTAAGTCACCCATTTCTTTGGACCTTCTCTTGTTTTCTTAACTTTACAGCCTCCTGGTGGCATTTCCAAAAGCAATTAAGGTCTCTGGATGTTATATTTCACAGCTGTCAAAAAATCAGACAGGACATCTACTTTAGGTCTTGCTTACCTTCCCTTCCTGGGTCGATCCCTTAGCACCTGATCCATCCTGTGTTCCTGAGGCTTTCTTACTAGAGATAAGGAGCTAGGAAATGTAAAACTTGCCTATGTGAGAACAAATTGCAGTTATTTGGCTGCTTTGAGTTTAGACTAAATGGAAGGCTTCAGTTTTGAGGCTGATGTGGGCTTGGAGTTCCTTTATGAAAAATTTCCAAGTTTGCTTTTCTGCTTAGGGTTCCAGTGTCTGTATTTGCATAATTTTGTAGAACAGATTTGGGTGAAATTCTCATTCTTTGCTTATATTCCCGAACAAAGTAATAAAAAGGCAATATACCATGTGAATCTGAAGAATAGTAGAAAAGATGACCCCAAAGAATTCACAACATGGA
The DNA here is from genome assembly GCF_023055355.1 of Agelaius tricolor. NCBI lineage: Eukaryota > Metazoa > Chordata > Aves > Passeriformes > Icteridae > Agelaius > Agelaius tricolor. The sequence goes on from NW_027269261.1 coordinate 55,923,478, forward strand.
AAGTAAATATTTGCCCCCATTGCATATGATATTACCTGGGTAAACACGGACATACAAATCTCTGGATTCTCCTTCCTATCGATACTTTTAAGAATCCTTTTGTTTTGATTATTGAAATATATTATGCTGTAAGATATCAAATTTTTAACTCTCTAAATCCTGCAATCTGGGACACAAATCAGAATTTTTAGGACAGCTCTTCTCCTCATGCGACCACTGCACAGGTGAAATCTACAATTTACAGGCTTGTTATCCTGTAGCCAGTGTTAGTGTTATGGAGCAACTGCACTGTGAGTGCAAGAAATCACAGACAGGGAATGCTTCTGAAATCTTGGAGTAATACCTGCTATCCTCTCTGAATGAAAGATATGGACATGGACATTACTGCTTACAGTGCACCTGTATCTAGAGAGTATTCACTGAGAAATATTCAGAAAGCAAAAGGGAGACTGTGAATGGCATAGCCTGAGAGGAGGGTGTGGAATTGGCTTTTGGAGTTTGTTTTTTTGGGGAGAAGTGTTAAGGTTTTTTTTGTTTGGGGTTTTTCTTTTTTTTTTTTCTTTGGTGATTGTTTTTAATCCTTTTCCCCTTTGCACCACATTCTTGCAAATATTGTGCACTGGTTTTGTTTTTAATAAGAAAAAAAGGTGTCCTGCTTCTTTGTAAGGAAGCAGATATACAATCCAAAGAGAGAAAAGTAATTTTCCATAATCACCTATCTCTCATGTCTGAGTATTATGATCTGCATTCCTCAAGAGAAAATATGCTTCATTACATATTTGCAACCCACCTACCTACACATAAACCAAATATACATCTGAGGTGCATCATGTACTAACACAACACAGCTGTTAATCCAATGCCAGCTGCAGCACTGGAAGGCAAAAATTTACAATAAACACAAAATGATAAATCAGACTAAAAGCTGGAGAGAATTGGGAGGGGGTGTGGGGGGAGGAGGAATATTGTTCCATGCTTAGTTCCTGTGGAAAAAATAATCTCCTCAGTCAAATGTGATCTCTTTGCTGCAGTGCTGCGTGCTATGGTTGTGTCTTGAGTCACTGAAGATGACCCATTTATAAGACAACAATATTGACTTTTTAACTTCCTAATATAGCAGTGAACCTGCAGTTTTAGAAGCACAGAGCTTAGGTACTGGAGAAGGACATCTCTTCATCAAGTCTCTGCATTTCTGGAAGAGAGTGGTAAGCCCCTTGCTGATTCCAGTTTTAGTCATCTACTACAGAAAAAGTAGTAACTAGAAACACCTGGCTTCTATATCCGTCTAGTAGGGTTCCTTGTCCATATGCTGTTAAAAAAACCCCTAAAATTTAGAGATATGTTCTTAAAACAAATAGGTCTAAGAACACAGGCTGTGTTTTGGCAAACTAACTCAGTCTGCAAAACCTGCCTGGACTCCTTGCTCGAAATAGAAGTTGGACCTGCCTTGGGACAGAGAGCTCTTTGGAAAGCTGATCCTGCTGCTTTCAGTCAAGGTTTTGAACAACATCAGCTTTGAATTGCTCTGTTGATGCAGTTGCCTGCTGAAGTAGTTTTCTCTAAGTCTACAAAGAGATTGTACCTCTGACAGAAAATAAAATATTCAAATCTTTGGTTTTTTAGACCATACATGACTGTCAGCTTAAATGTTACGTTTACCCTTAGGCTCAATACAAATGCCATAAAATTAATTATGTGAGTTGGATGTAGTTATTTTTCAATATACATATAAGATTTTTCAGTTCTAGTTCTGATCTCAGTTGTTGCCATAAAACAGCATCCTGTGAGACATGCTTTGGTCTGTAACAAATGGCAGCTACTATGAGACTATGGTGAGTATTTTGTTACTGAGCTGGAGTTGTCTATATTTGTTATGTGTGAGAAATTGGTTTCAATCTCGTTAAAACCAGTGTGAGTCTTAAGAGAGCACTCCAGTAGTGGGCTTAGGTCAGAGGCTTCAGTAAAGTGACATTTGATTAAGCCAGAAATGTCAAGCAATCAATGCTTGGAAGAAACAGGGTTAAAGAGGTGAGAGAGACTCCACTTACCAGTCCACTTTCTGTATAGAGCTGGCTATGCATCCACGAGTTTGGACTAAAACTTGGAATTCTGTATGTATTAGAGCTAATGGTGGAAAGTCAGGTGCAGGAACCAGTTAAGATATGGCAGAATGCAAGGTGATGGATGGTCTGTCTAAGCTGATGAATGTACTAAGATTTTAGAATATGCATGTTTCTGTTTTGACTTTGATAATTAGATTGGCATTATGTCACTCTGAAACTTTGAGATATGTGTAAGAGATACCATGTTGGAAAGAGCATTAATGGGCCATGATGCAACGTGACATAAAAGTTAAGAGAAGTGGGTATTTGGTTTTTATTTTACTTGTACCCATCAGCAGAATTTTGGCTTTTTACAGTTGATTTGTCCTTTTCATAATGTGATATATTTTGAAAAATTGTGCATGATATTCTGCAAGTGACAGAAATGGTGATGGGATAGGACAGGATTACTAAAAAGGATAAAGTCTTGCTTTACACCCAATGTCATATTACAAATATGCTGTTCTTCACGTATCAATTAAATTTTAAAATACTATTTGAGCAGATAAAATAGATAGAGAATTGTATGTTAGTTTGTGAGGGGTTTTGTTTTTGGAGTTTTTTTAACTTAACACCAAAACCCATCTGAACCTAACTTTCTGTGGTTCTGGTGAAAAACTGGTTATCTAACAAAAGTGTTAAGAAGATAAAAACAAATATCTGGTGTGTTATTTTAATGTCTAACAATCTAAAGCAAGGGCAGACAGCCCCAGTGAAATTTTTCTCTGCAGTACTGTCCATTTTGTGACAGCCGCAATGAAATTTTTCTCTGCAGTACTGTCCATAAATACTTGGCCCTTAAAACAGTAAACTGAGACAAGTGACACCAGGAGCTGGCATTGAGGTCCTTATACCCTCCTCAGGAATCTTTTTCCTGCTTTACTACATGCATCCCTCTTAGACTCTATATTTCAGAGAAAAAAATTAAACAATGATTTTTAGCTAATAGCATTCCTTTAGGCTTGTATCACTGCACATTCAAGATATTGAAAATAAAGAGCTTAGTAAGGCAATGAACTGAAGTATAACCCTTAGAGGAACGAGAGAAAGGGAAGTCAAATCTCTCAATATCAGAGGAAAGAAGCAATGTAGGAAACCTACAGAACTATCATATCTGCTCTCAAGTCAGGGCAAGAGTCTGCAATCCATTGCCTCCAGTACAGCATGAAACATGAAGAACTCAGAGTCCTGGGAAGAGAGGATTTCTGGGCACCAAGAAATCCTTGAGCCAAGGAGCACTGAGCCAAGACACATCCTCAGTTCTGAGTCCCCCAAGGGGAGGGGGACCAGACTGGGTGCAATGGGTCACCAGGCTCTTCCTGTAGTGCTGCTGTCTGGAAAGCAGCTCCCATGGAAATCTTCGCACCTAGAGACAATCTTCATCTATGGACAAGGCCTCTATTGGTTTTCTGCATGGTATTGTTGCTGATCTCTATTTAGACTGGGCTTTGATACACTAGATCATATCAATCTTGTAATATCTAACTTCCAGAAGCATTACTTTAAGAGAATGTGAATTATAGGAGCCATTCTGTTGGTTCTGCAAACAGCCAACTCCTGCCCTGGACAGAGAGACGTGAGTTCAATATATGTCAATTTAGTGCAAACCAGAAAATTTTCTGCACTTAAAATGCATCTTTCTGGCAAGCTGTGCCAGAGAAGAGAATTATTGTTTGACTCTCCAAATGTTTCTGTCACACACATATTTTTAGAGGAACATTCTACTGAAAGTAACCTGAATCCACACAAACAACTGAAATATAAATATATGTTTCTGATCTACACAGGCTAGGAAGGTGCATCTTCCCTTGAAAATTAAGCTCTAAAATTTTGGTTAGAATAATGACTATAATCTGAAGGTTCATGCTTCCTTAATCCAAAATAACAACAATAATTTTGTTATACATTATTTATATAAATACAAGGAAATATAAGAATGATCATTTTAAAATAAGGAGTGAACTGCATGACTAAAACTATCCTGAGTTCAGTGCTTGAGGTTACATAATTTCTGGCAGAGAAGAATAACTACAGTTTATGCCTTGGTGTTTTCTGCATTCCAGAACAACAATTTTGGGCATTACTATTTCATTACTTATTCATGTTCAGGTCATATACTACTATGATATCTCCAGATGCACTATTTCTGCATATTCCTTAATCATACATTTTGGATAACAGCATTCATTTTCCCTCAGGCGTGGCATTTTCACCTTATCTTTTATCCACTGAGTACTACAGGTTGCAGGGCAATTCATCACTTTCTTAAACTCAAGCTGAATTTTGAACTTAGGGTCACCCAGGAATGCAATTAACTAGTCAAAATACCAATTATAGTCTTGCTCAGGATCCCATTTGAAATGTAAAAACAAAAAAAATCTTAGACCACTGTTTGATTAATAACTTTTTCAACCAGCACTATCTTTATGATGATTTCATGTAGATTGTTTTTCCTTAGGTCTCTGAAAACACTGAGAGCAGTTTCTATAGGGTCTGAAGTTTCCCCTTCCATGCACTAGGACAGCTATCCCACCAAAGGAAGATCTTAGTCATTCTAATGTGATTTACCCTGACAACTCCACACTGACTGCTTCTTATCACTTCGTAATCTCTACGGTTTACACCAATTCCTTAATCCATTTTTTTTTCATGATCTGTCTAATCTAATATCCTCACTTAAGACAAGATCTGTATTTCCCTCCTGCCTGGGGACCCACCATGTCTTCTTAAATTTCTTAAATTAGTTCCTGAAAAATTGCCTTGGCCAGTGTTTGGTTAAGCAAGAGCACACCGCCATTATCACAGCTCCTCTTGAACTCTGTGTTCGTGGTCACCCAGAAACCAAAACAGGATATCCGACATTTTCATCATGTTCACTTTGCCAGCACAGTGAGTAGCAGGATGTTTAAGTCCCAAAGTGAATAAAGCCACATAGATTGATTTTGGCTGAAACTAAGGAGGTAACCATGGCAACAGGAGAAGAGAAGCACAAACTATTGCACTGACAAGCACTACAAGGCCAGGCTCCCTGGCATGATTTATCCTGACACTGCATTTAGAACAGAAGTTTCTCTTCTGTGAAATCATAATCTCTGCCTATTGTTTTAATTACTTATCAGATGAAACTTTTCAGTTAAAACTTTTATCTCCCTCATCTTGATGCCTCACCCTCATGAAGTTTCCCTCTCTCCTTAGGTGGTGACAAGTGTTTCTGCATTTGAAAGGAGCCATGAAATCCACTACTTAAGGATAAAAAAGCCAACCAACCAACCAACCAACCAAAACAACTAAAAAGTCAAGCTTCTAGAATCAAATTCCTTAGCTGCAGGCTTACATTTTTCTTTTATTCTTAATTACTCTGAAGATTGGTAGACAGGCAAACAAGAAAGAAGGGAATAGGGATGCCTCAGACAGGAGGCTCTCTAGAAATTGTCCCTGGAGGCAATTCTGACTGTGCTTTACAATTAACCAGTCTACACAAATAAATGGATACAATAGCAATCTTTTGTAGAAGGAATAATTTGTCCTTCCTAAAACTTCAAACTGAAAAAAACAGTCTTTCAAACTTTTTTTAAAAACACAGAAGAGCAAATAACTAGCATCCAGGCAGGCAATCATCCCCACTGGATTTTCCCTGATTTTCATTAAAATATGTCTCTGTAATTTACCACAGCAAAATGTGTCATCAGCAACTGTACCAAAATATATTATTGTATGGTTCTTTCTTAATTTTTTTGGGCTCTGTTTTGAAATTTGTGATTCTTATAACACTTGTAGCCATTGTGAAACCATTGAAAAGCTCCATTAATTCAATCAATGAGGAGAAGTGGCAAAAAACACTCTGTATCACAGTCAGGGCATCTGGATATCCTTTATTGTGAAATATGCGCTATAATCACTGCTCCTATGAGACTGAGAATTCAGTGTTCTTGGCTATATATCAAAACCTCCTATGATTTCAGGCCCCACTTGTGGGCAATATTTGTCAGCAGCAAGTCTGGATATGCTCAATGGTGACTTTCCTGTGTATGTAGATCATGGTAGGATAAGGGCCAATACCATAAATATCTGTCTTCTTTAACTCAAAGTAACTCTTTCAATTCATCTAACCACAGAGAAGCAGAATTCAGCAGAAGCAGATCCTACACCCCAAGTGACTCCAATAAAACCATTGTAGAGCCTATAAGTAACAAAGACAGATGCCCTTATTGGAGTTTTTATGTCAGAAACCCTTTCCATGGGGCTCCAAATCTGAATCAATGTCCATAAAGCCTCCTAAAGCAAGCCAACAGCACTTGTGGAAAATATACCTCTTAGGATAATTTTTTTTTGTACAGAATGAGGTGATTATCATTATCTAAAATATCTAAAACCTTGCTGGTTTTAAAATAAATATTTTTATAGTCATCCTTTAAGTGGCTAGAAGGTATAAATGAAGAAAAGGAACTCTCTCTCAATAATTTATCAGAGAATACATTTGCCGTGCAGATTGCCATCCCAACTGTTGGATTTGCTTCTTATTGCTAATAAAGAAAAAATTAAAAAAAAAAATCCCTTTTTCATATGGTCCCCTGGTTATTTCATCACCTGTGGAGCAGTTGCAGTGGTGAGGAGCTTTGTGTAAACATGTATCTTTCTTCAGTATATCTTTTTCATTAATATTTTCCTAAAGCCTCAGTGTAGTACTTTTATTAGAATTGCAATGATAAAGCACAGAATTTAAACTGAGATGGTGTCTTAAAAGCTACAAATCAAGAGCCCATGCATTAAGGTGATCTAGTCTCTTTGAATATAGGACCAAAATGGCATTTTGCTACTGGATAGTAAACATAAGCACTCCTGAAAGATGAAATGTAGAGCTTTAAATGCCTTTTGAATCAAGATTGGTTATGAATTGTAGTTCTTCAGCACTAGACAAGTGCTAAAATCTTTAGTGTGTCTGATCAATACAGCTAAATATTGATCTATATTCTGTGTGCAAGGGGCATAATTTGACAATTTACATTAATACATAATTTGTCAAAACAGATCTTCCAAAGAGAATCAAATGTGAAACATTTTTGCCTGGAATCTTTGCTGAATTGCCTTAGAACAGCTCCTGCAAAGAATGATTTACATATTCTTAGCTTAAATTTCTGGAGCTGTAATACTTGAACATTATTTTAAGTTAAACCAATGACATCCAAATAAAATCTAACAGACTAGTAATTCTTTGAAGAACAGGCAACTATTACCTTGGCCTGGGGAAATTTTACAGCTCTAATATTTCATGGTTGGGAGATTACAAGCACCTTTTTCTCATTTACTGAAAAGTTCATAAAGAGAGGGTACATATTTTAAGTAAAACAAGGACATAAGAAATGATCTACTCTGTGTCTGTCTTAGCATGAGCATCACAAGACCAATTATCCAAATATTTCCTGCAGAAATTTTTCAACTCCCTTCTGCAAAGATATTTTTCCTCTGGCAAGAATTCCACAGTGGCAGGTCTGACCTGGAACTCCAGGAGGTTTACAGTAAGCAGGAGAAGCAGTTGGAAGTCAGAGAACATAACCAAAGGCATAAAAAATGGCCATAAAGACCTAACTTTAACAGTCTAAATCACTTCTGAGGTGTCAATAGATGGTTATATATTTGTATTTCTGTTCTACAACCTTGGGAGATGTAAGGAATGTCCATGCAAGTCAGTAAAATGCATCAATAACATCCCTGCTTACAGGATTATGCATGTAATTATGTGTGCAGGTGGGATCATCCTTAATTATTCACTGTGATATGCATGAGAAATTACCTTGTAATTGTTTTCTGAGCAGTAATCATTCATTTTCTCAGGTTATGCAATGAGCTTGAGAGCTGAAAAATTTCATAAATCTGTGTTAAAATCGTACTTTTTAGCTAATAATGTCACTAATACTCAAAAAATCTACTCATTATTACTTCCATGCATTGCTCAAAGGAAAGGAGTCTCTTCTGTATATTTTAAACTAATATTATTCTAAAAATTGATTTATTGATTTTATTCCACTTGATATTCTGTACTATTATTTTTTAAATTGTGTATTTTCTCATTTACAAATCTGAAAAAGCAAAAACAATCTGTTTGTGCCTATTAAAAGGGACAGTCTAACTTCCTACTTGGTTGTGTCAGCAAATGAAAATAAGAATTGTTCATCACTAAGTCTTTCTTACTGGCCTCAAGAGGAGCATACAGACTGTGCTCTAGCAGCCTGAGAGGGAATGTGTTTAACAAAAGGATCTCAGTGTCTCATTAACAGCAATGAAGTTTGCAATATCGATTCAACAGACATTATTAGAAAGATTTTCTTAAATTATTAACTTCCAACTTCAGTAAGGGCTCCGAAGGGAAAAGGGATGCAAGCCAAAAAAGCTATTGAAGGATTAAAATAAGTAGCAATTACAAATGCAGTGAGCAACATTTTGAATAAATGTCACTTTCATAGAATTTTAAAGTTCCCAATTTGATCTAATGTTCTTAAAATTGTTTTTCAGGTGGTGGCACTTGAATATACAAGCTTGAGGTCTAAGTTCTAAATTGATATACTGAAATTTAGTTGCAACAGTGGGCCTGTTTCTTTGAAAAAAGAAATGTTTCACATAGAGATGTTGAAGAAGACCAGTGTCTTTGAAAATCTGGTGCAAAATTTTATACAGTGACAGAGGAAAACTTTGAGCTATACGACTGAAGAGAAAACCTCTTAAAAATTGAAATTTTTGCTCAAGTTTGTTCCTCTGGCCTAATGCTTTCCCTCATGAAGCAATACGTTCAGGCCATTCAAAAGTTGTACTCCTCTTTAAATTCCTTATCACAATGTAACTAAATATAGATTGTTTTTAATTAATACATTACACTACACTATACCTCAGCTTTGTGCATGAGTCAGTACAGAAAGGTCTGAAAATGAATGTGTTGATTATTAAACGATCCACAAATTATTTCAATATGACCTTTGTGGCAGATTTAAAGCTTTGTAAGTTGGTTCATTATTGTCCACTGCCAATGGAATTTCAACTTCTGCCATCTGCATCTGCCACAATTTCTTGATCTTGCTGTTAAAAGATACTTAATTACATGCAACAAAATTTATTTAAAAGAATATTAAGACACTAAAAGCATATGCACTCAAACTTCTTGGTTGCATTTCCTACATCTATTAGTGCAGTCTCAATTTGACCACTTCATTTTAAAAGCCATTGTTTTGAGGCCATATTTCCTTTTTACAGGTACCCTGTCTCATTCAGGGTACTTTGAATAACTTTTCATTGTTTCCCTTTGTTCATCATGCAGCCCCTACTACTTGTTTCCTGCATGCTACTTAAATACTTCTGTGAATACATAATTATGAATTTGATAATTATCTTTTCTTAGCAGACCATGCATGCAGTATTTGCTCTTCAAAAATTATTTTAACCTTTCTAGGACATGATTCTGCATGACGTGTTCACTTATTTCTGAGAGGGGACTATAGCAACATAACACTAATACCACAAGTGCACATTAAATTGGAAGGACCAATTTGAGATGCTGCAGGACTAGCTTTTCAGGCAACATTTTATTTTATATGGTCAATTTGCTGCACTCACTGACTGTGTCTACAGGTTTTCAGCTACTCTGTAAATGAGCAACATACGAATGACCTGTCAAGGCCACACTTCAATAGTGTCATTGACATTTTTTGCTCAATATGACCATCAGATTTGTGTGGCAGAAACCAGTATTGAAACCAGTTTCAGCACCTAGATGTAAAAATTAAGCTATGCCTGGCAACCCTCTATCACACTGAAAACAGCCCTTCCATTTTCTGCAGCAATCCAGGCCAAGTTTCACTGGACAGCGACATCTTTTGATATAAAGCACTGGCTCCATGTCTAAGTGCTTACTTCATACATCCTTGGGAACTGGCATGCTAGCTTCTTCTAACTCTTGAAAGTTTGACTTTTCATGTGTTCTAAAAATATAGGAAATAACAGATAAAATTTCATTAGGCTTCAGTAGAAATTATGACACAAAAAGTTGTTTTTCACAGAATTTATAAAAAATTTTATGATCATACCTCATTTAACAGAATGACTGCCAGCAAATAGGAGAGGGCAATTTCCATGAAATATCAATTCTAGAAGATACAGTGAATTTTGTCTATGGGTTCTCTTCTGTCTTCTGATAGCAAAGTAATATTGAAACTCAAAAGCAGGGATCAGTTGCTATGAGGGATTATGTCAGGAATTTCCTGCTTTCTTTCAGACTGTCCCTCTGCAATTTGGGATCTTTGTGCTCTATGTAGCAGACAAAAAAATAACCAGCCAAAAACCAGAAATTAGGAAGGATGAAAAATATCAGGAACTCTTGAAGAACCTATGACGAACCGTGTTTCTGACAGCATAATGCTCCTTGGTTCACATCATTAATTAAATTCTATGCCATTTAAGTTCTTTTTTTCAGAAATAGACTTTCTGAAAAAAAATTCTCAGAAATATACTTTGAATAATTGCTTTATTCATAGCAAGTAAACTATACATTGCTTTGTACATTCATTTTTTTTCTATTCAGTCCTCTACTTAAATTTTATACTTGAGAGGTAGGGTAGTTTTGGTTTTTTTCCCACTAGCTATTTTTTATTTTTAACATGAAGCAGAATCTTACTTCAATTAGAGATATGGGTATCTTTATCACAGAGTAGTTATTTTTATAACATAATACGAAGAGTTGTTAAGTAGTTGTCTGCGGCATGCTGCAGCATTACATTTACTCAGTCAAGATCATGAATTTACATTTAAAGAGTGATAAACATACAAATCACAGTATAAAATGAAGTAAAAAATACACAGAAAATGCAATGAGCATTTCTGTTTCAGCAGTGATCTGTAGACTTATATTTGGCAAGAGCAGGGAAAGGGAAACGCTGTTTCTGTTGAGCATGGGTATCATGGAAATGTATATTATGATGTAAAAGTACATATGGAGGGGAGCAGGGGATGGAGTGCCATCCCACTAGATGCCATCTCTTTCCACTGTCACAACCTCTCACCTTTTGCTTTTTCATCCATGATCTTGTCGACTGCTTTGTTTATACTTCCATCTTTTCAAAATGTAGATACTTGCTTTTCTATCCCAGGTTCATTGGCTCAGGCAGGTCTGCAAGCACATGGCTGTTTACCCTGAAGAAAATGCAATAATCACACACCTCGCCTGGAAGCATTTGGCACATTATCAGAGGTTCTCAAGGAAAGCTCTACTGTAAGCAGGTCCAGAGACAGCTTAACCCTCACTGAACCCTGTGCTTTGGGTCTCCCCATGGCAAATTCCATAAATCCTGGAAGATGGGAGCTCCACAATTTGATCTCATTATCCTGAGGAAAAACAGGATGACATCTGAGATATAAACCCTCATATTCTTACAGTCCATTTGTTTCTCTAAACTACTTAAACCCTGCTATACATTTAAGTCAGGAATATTTCAATGTTATTACACACTATGCCTACATTGACATTTCTTGTTATGTCTCTAGTGCTTCCCCTTAGCCATTAGGAAAATCTCCCATTGTGTCTCTCAGAGAGGTCATGATAGATGCTACTGGCAGCTAAAATTAAATATTTGATTCACCAAAGCACTGGAAACACATTTGAAAATAGATTAGGCATTGATTTTCCTGTATACTCTTTTGCTGTGTTATTGACTTTGGTTTTTTACTTTATTCTTAATGTCTTTGAAGTTTTTATTATCCTCCTGGACACAAAAACATAGTTTTATGTGAAGCTTAGCAGTTTGTTAAAAGAAACAATTAAAAATCTGTTAGCACAGAACTTAGAGGTTTTGGAGTTTGCTCAGTTCCACCCAAATGCCCCAGCCTGCTGGCTGTGCACATCTGCTCTCTTAAGTGCTGTGAATTTGTTGTATTTTTTCTCTCTGGAAGTAAAACCTGTACACCAATACAGATCCTTCAGCAAATTCAACAGTTCACTTGATTTCCACTTGTAATACATCTATCCACAGCACTGCCTTGTTAATATTAATGCCTCTGCATGCAGACAGCTGATATAAATGAGTTGCTAATGGAACAGTTAGTCATCAGATGCCAACTTTTCAATTTAAAGTGTTCACACAAGTTAAATGAGACAATAGCTGTTGTGAAATGCATGAGGTAGGATTAAATCCATAGCTGAATATTGCCAGAAATTCTGGTCATCTCAATTTCAAAAAGTGCCAATGGAAAAGTGTATCAAAACTCAATAAGGATAATCAAGGGTGCAGAATGACTTCTCTACATGACAAGATTGAACAGGTTCTTCATCTAAGAAATTAGATGGGGGGCATAAGATAACAGCATGGAAAACTATAATTTGCATGAAGAAGGGATATAAAAAATTACTATTGACCTCAAAGAGCTGAAGGAGTCAGATGGTAATACAAGGTGACAGATTTAAGACAGTCAGGAAAGGGTATATTTTTATGATTTGTGTAATCACTCAGTAGAATTGATTTCCCCAGGTTGGTTTGGATTTGGAAAGTATAAATGGATTTGAAAGCTCAGGTAAGTCAAAGCCAAGGAAGAAGTGTTTACTAATGCCCACTAAGTAGTTTGTGACAGCAGCAAAATTAACATTTTTTCTGGAGCCCTTCAGCAGCTTATATTGTGGTAGGATCTCAAGGGTCCACAAACAGAGATTTTGGAACCTGACAACATTTTTGGGGTACTTTAAATAGGTACAATAAGAGAAAATAGTTTTCCATAGTTGCTAACTTAGAGATGAGTCAATTGAACAATATCAGCAGAGTTGTGAATATCTTCCATGCTTGAAGGAGGGAAATCTTTCTGCATGTGTAGGGAAGACACATGAATGAGGATGTGATAGAGACACTGACTTGCAACCAGAAAAGACAGCTCCAGCACCTACTTTTATATGAAAAAAAGATGTAGAGAAGAAGCTTCTGCCTGGACACCCTTTTCTGGTTTTTATGCTGCACATATCGAGCATTAAGTCTTAGGCTTTGAGCCCTGGCCTGACTTTGTAAAAAGGAAAAAAATCCAGCTTCTGGGAAGCAAATCCTGAGTTCCAGGGACAGTTTCACTTGTGAATATAAAGTGCATTACAGCATCTTCTGGACTTCAAGAGGAGGCTGGGCAGTTCAAGCAGGCATAAACCCAAAATCTTCAAACCTGTCTTTGCACCATCCAGTTATATCAGCAACACTGAGTATGATGTTTTTTATTTACATATTCTTTTTTCTAAATACATATAAGAGTAAATACTTTTTTAAATTATCTGGGTCAATGCCTCAATTATTGCAATGGCTATAGGAAGAACTAGTGCAAATCATCTGCCTCTCTTACTCTTCTGCTTTTTTTCTGAGAGCTCATGAATACTTTTTGGCAACTTTGTTCCAAGAGAAATTTTACTGAACTTTCCTTTGGCTTAATAGCTCCTCTGAAGTTTATCTAACTCTGTATTGAAAACCTCCCTTCTGCCACAGGAAATCCAGTAAGCACTCCACGAGTTTACACCTGTGGAAGCTGAAGACTTAGTGTCTTCATAGGAGTAACATTTTTTAAGTCCTACTTTGAAAGTAGATATACCTGTTTTCAGGTGATTCCAAATAATTTCTGATTATAATATTCCAAATGATGATATTGTCATGATTTTTTCTGGCACATGTAGGTAAGCATGACACTCAATAAAATAATAAACAAGCAGTGGTATTACCAAGAACAACTTCAATAAACATTCACGTAGAGGCTAGAAGTAATTTAATTTACTTTGTTTGTAACATGAAGAACTGTGCTTTTAATTTGCATGACATACATCTATACCTTGGCCTTATTATCAGCTAAAAAGCCTTTCTACAGGTCCTTTGACTTGTCCTTTGAAAAGTACTATGCCTTTTAAGTATTATATACTTCCATGTCATCTGTCTTCATTCTATTCCCAACTTACACAAGTTTCATTGCTCCTAACAAGGCACATGAAGTAATTAAAAATGAATAAACCAATAAAACCTTCCACAAGGACACAAGAAACAGCTAAGTAGCCATCATCAAGCCCTGAAATAACTGTAACAACACACTGAACTGTAACCAGCCTATGAGAAAATAAAACATTATTTGACCAGGAGGGAAAAGTAAGTATTTTATTTACAAAATCAGTGTAATAAGGCAGGATTAAGATATAAATCCTGGGAAAGAGAGGGAGGAATAAACCCAGTGATCTCTAACTGGGAATTAACTCCAGAACATGATAGTCAGCTGGAGCATAACCTTAAACTTCAGTAACTCTGCAGTACCAAACTGAGCATCTGTGTACAGCCACCTCTCTCTAAAATGGTAAGGTTCTGACTCTTCTTTCAGTGATGTCTTACCCTTGATATGAGGACTCCATAGAAAACACTAGTAATTTCATTTTGGTGCCATGCTGCGGTCACCACGGAAAGAAACATTATTTTTCTAGTGGATAATGTGCTTCAGGTGCTCACATTTTGATTATTACACAGACAAAGCTGATCACATCTGGCACTGGAGGACAGTGAGAACCAAAGAACTCGTGTACTCAGAAGTAGATGGATATGTCAGGTTGTCTTGTGGAGAAATCTTATTTCTCTCTACAGGAAATGCAGGCTGTGATACTTTCCTATTTCACGTCCTGGTATTTTCCATGCAGGAAAGGAGACTAAAATGAAGATTTTCCTTAATAGTATCATCCAAAACATATATTTTTCACCTTTCTAGATTTTTTCATGTCAGTCTTGAAAATACAGACCTCTTTAATGGGAATGTATCTGATATATTAAAATACCAAAATCCAGTATATATCTCTATGATCTAAATAGGCGAAGAATGTCAAACTTTTTAAACTTTTAGATATGGGGAATTTCCATTCGTCTGCAACATTAAAGGGTTGAGTCTTCTCCCCCTTATTGTGTAGGTCTTTGGAGATATCCTGTTGTTCTTCTATTATTTCTAGAGTCCCATCTTGTTGCTATTCTATTTCTAGAGTCCATACCTCTTTGGTGTATTCTCATGGCGGCAGATCTTGGCTGACTCCTTCTGCTGCCTGCTGTTCTCTCTCAGCTCAGGGCTCCTCCAAGGCTCTCCCTGACTGGCTTACCCACCCCCGTTTTATCCCAGTCATCTTCATTGGTTACAGCTGCAGCCCAATTAAGGACATCACAGCTGCAGCCCATCAAGGGCAACCGGGACCTCCGGGGCAAAGCCTCTATACACATATTCAAATACAATACATATCCTCTACTATAATATCCTAATTCACCCAGAAAGTAAAATTAAAACTCAAGACTCTTCCAAAACAAAAGTTAGGCCAAGCTACCCGTGCAAGTTTTTAGTAATAGTGAGAGGAAAATTTTATCAGCTGGAGATATGGAAAAAAAATATTCTATTCATTACTTCATATTGGGAACTTCCCTATTTTTTGTTCACAAACTAAAAACATGGTTTGAAATTCTAAGAATATGCTGAAAATGACAATTCCATTCCACAAATGGAATTTTGAATGTTAGATTTATTCAGACTGGTATAAAGCATTTAAAAAAATCTTAACTTATCTGGCTATACCTGGAGTGTATTAAGATTAGTGAGCTTCAGAACCCTGTGCCTACATTTTGCTGCAGCTGTTTTTATCAGAGAAGTTCATGATCTCATAACAGATGATACAGGAATTGCTCAAGAAGGCTTTTAAAAAATTTACAAATCTATGAAAGTTAATCTTAATTATATGACATTAATTGCCTTTATTAATTAGTTTTCTTCTCACTGAATCGAAATACTTTGCAGATCTTTCAGAGGATCATGACATGAAAACTACATTACCATATTTGCCTATTTGCTCTGTCAATATTTGCATGACAGTGTTTAGGTTTTCTTTCCAGAGCTCTCATGTTCTTTATAATGTAGAGTTATCTTTCAAAATCTATATATATGACGGAGAAAACTTTTCCAGTTCTTACAATATCATTAGATGCAATTTGTCTGACACTGTAAATTTAGAAAAATTTCATAATTTTTGTCTCATAGAACATCTAGCTAGCGACATGCTGTCACCAAATTAATGTTGTAAAATATCCATGTATCATCTTTACAGACTAGTATATAATTCTTCTGCTTTCCAGAAGAAGACAGCATTTTCAATAGAGAATATAAACATGCACTCTTTAGAAGTCTATGTCTTCTAGAATATCAGTGAAAGTGTTAAGATTTCAGGTGTTTGTGGTATATATAATAAATAACTAGTTTACTTCAAAATGCACATTTTTCTAGTGATACCCCTTAAGAGTTGCTTTGTTGTACTCACTGTGAATATTTCTTTTCTATATTTATAATTTCTTAGGCCTATAAATGAATCAGGAGTCTTTCATTCAAAGAAAGAGCATAAGACTTGTTACAAACAGCTATGCACTAGTAAGCAGCAGATTTTATCTATGTTAGTCAGTAAAATCAATCTTAATAACCTGTAATTGTTCTATTAAACAATTTCTCTTTCTCAATGCACATGTGAATAGATTAGGCTTTGGTCATCTAAGCCCTGCTGAGAAAGAATTCTCCTTGAAAATGGTCTATATCCACTATTTTCTGATGCTGAGAGAGAAATCTCCATGTACTTGGGGAAAATTTGGACAATGATGTTTTTTAACAAGCTTTATCAAAGAAATAGGCTATGGTTGGAAGATCTGGCAGACTCTCCGGGGCTTCCTTTCTTCTGCATTCGAGCAGCTCTGTGATGTGCCCAGGTTAGCCAGAGCCCTGACCAGTGGACAACTCTATGTCTGCTCACAAATTTGGGCTGTTTCTGAAGCCATAGTCAAGCCAACCATAACCATATTTAGCTCATCAAAACCATTCCAGCACACCAATTAAGCAGATCCCTTGAACCCCAAATCTACAAAACTCTCTATAAGGCACTGAACTAATTTTTCCTCCTAAACCTTCTGATACTTGCTCCTCTTTTCATAACTTATGAAAAATAAATGAATTTCAAAATGAGATTACTAATAACCACAGCAGGTCAAAAGGTGTCCTGAGGAAATGTCCCATTTGTACTGGCTATTTACACTAGCTGGCAGTACAGATGAGTACTTCACAGCTAAGAGGCTGTTTTCCATTCCAGAATGAGAACTAATAAACCCCACTCTTTCATCGGATGTTCTCTGAGTCAGATTCTTTCCACTGTTCTAATCTTCCCCCTCCTGGAATAATAAATATCAGTCACCTCTCAGTGCTTAGCAAAGGTTACTATTTTTAATTTGAAAAGATTTTTTTTCTCTTCCTAACTTTCCTTCTGTTCTCTGCAGATGGAAGTTGCTGTATGAATGCAAATTTCATTCATTTATTCAATCATTTATCCAGCTCCAGCTTTTGATAAATATGATAAGACTTGTTTCAGTGACAGCAGAGAGGCTGACTGATTCCGTTTGAGATTTAATGGTTACTAAGAGCTTCATGAAAAATTCTGCAGGAGTAAACCCTTCAATAGAAAGGGAACACATCAGTGACAGTTCCAATTATGTTTTAACACTAGACAGTGGTGGTTTTTTTTTGCTGCGGTATTTTACAAAAGATCGGATTTTCATTTATGAATCCTAAAAATATGTTTGTTTTACATCTGCAGTGGCATTTAGACAAAAAGAGACCTTTATTTCCATGTCTTTCAATAAATAGCCAAATAGTACTTTTCTCCCATTAAAAAAGCCATTGTATTTTTCATGGTCAGTTTTCCATTTATTTTCAGCATTTTAACATAAAACATTGCAGGAATGTCCATTATATACCTTTAGAAAATGTTCTTGAATGTCTCTGTCCTGTTGAACCATTGTACTAGAGAATTCTTTTACTCTGGTTTTGAAAGGTTTGCCTTGCATAGCCTCTGAACAAGACAAAGGCATTCTGGTATATGGATGATTTAAGGACAGCAAGACAAAATGCCCTTGCACTACTGTAATGCTGCAGAAGTGTAGTGATGTGGTGCTTTCTTTTGGAGGTGCTTCAGACTAAAAAAACACCTCATCCACATTTAAGCAGATGGACAGCATTGTTGCAGAATTTTCTTTTCATGGAAATGGCCATCAGCTGAAATCTGCATTTCAATTTCCAGGGAGAAAAATAGAAAATATGTAGACTAAAATGACATCAGGATATTTTCAAAGAGTACAGGTATCCAAATTTTACAACAGTCTAATAAGGAGAAATTTTGAAGTTCTCACTCCAGCACTTGTTTTCCAACAGAACAGGTTGGAAAAACATCTTTGCTGGGCAGGCAAGTATGCCTGACTTTGCCTTTGCACAGACTGAAGGAGGCAAATGAACTCTCAACTTCACATCTGTTGGTACCTCTCATGAGTTCTGTGGAAATGTCAAGATGCTCATTTATTTATGATCTCAACCACATGACCAAGCACATCTTTTAAAATTTTTTTTCAATGCAATGTTTTTTTCAGATATGGTATAAATCTTCAAAGTTTAAAAGTAAATGAAATATGACACATACCTACCCAGTAGTTTTTTTTTGAAAATGACTAAAAATTAATCTTTTCTTATTTCCCAGCAGGGACATTGATGAATGACTTGAAATATATATCTATGGTAATATTTAGAGGATGTCTCAGCTAAGCACCCAAGATTAAAAAAAAAAAGAAGAAAATTTAAAATTTTCACAGAAATCAACTTTCAGGTAAGTAAAATATGTAGGAACATGAGTCACTTTCTACAGTGCATGGAAGGAAACAATTGTCCCTCTTGGAAGTATAAAAAACAATTCAGAAGACAGAAGTTCTCTTGATTTATTTTAGTAACATTTAAAAAACAGCATCAAATTATATCAGCTTCATTTATCTTGCCTATCTGAACACTGAAAGTGTACAAGCATAATAAAATGATGTGATGATCTCCAGAATTCTGCTGTGCTTAGAGGAAACATAAGTGTTAAAATAAATGGAAAGTTCTTAGCTCTATTGATTTCAGTTGTTAGTAGTCTCTGCCTGATATCACCTATCAGTCTCTTCATAACTCAACTATTGAGTCTATTTTAAAACTTTTTTTTTGCATCCACAAGGGAAAAATATTAAAGGAAAATTCTCTCTCCTCAAGTAAAGGGTAAATTGCATCATTGTTCCTCCAAACACACCCAGATGTTTTCAAAGATTACTGATGTTCTGACCTCAGGGTACCATCTATAGGTAAGGCATGTCTACAAAGCACCTATGCCTTAATTTGTCTTGTAGCTCAAGTTTTTCACTTGGCCTAGTCAATGTTTCAATTTTTCTCAGCATCACATCTTAATCCGTTTGAATGTGTTCTGTTTTATTACATTAAGTTTCCCTCTTATGCTTTAAAAGCTTACACCGGATAGTGTTAGTCTGTTGAAATGACTCATTTTCAGAAAAGTAAAGAGAACCAGCTTTCCTTATGTCACTTAATAAATATTTAATCATAATCATTCACAAAAGCAATATGCATACCAAAGATGCCTTGAGTAGTGAGGATTTTCTGGCTCTTAATTCTATTGACTGATTTCTGAGGATGATTAATCAGCTTCCTTTAAGGAACATGATGTTTCTTATGTCTGTTTCACTGAAGTTATGACTGTCTTTATAATTAAAAAGCTATTTCCAATGTTAGTATAATAATTTCCTCACAGAAATCATCTCTGTATTCATTAGCATCTCTGGGAATCTCCTCCAAGTAGATTTCCAGAACTTTGCTCTAAAGCACTAATTGGTGTTAAAGCTGTGAAAGAAAAAAAATTAAAACCACAAAATATTCAATTTCAGATATTTCTATTAACGTCATCTCATTGAACTTTGTATATTCACCTATAAACCTAAGGTATGCCGTAAAGCAAGATCCTGTAACTTCAAGTCTCAGAATAGCAGGTGGGATTTCTAAGTAAGAAAATCAGTTTTCCTTAGTAAGAAGATTTCCTAAGTAAGAAAACACTGCTTTTAAATATTTTTTGGCCCATAGATACCTGTGACTTCCATACAGGATTTCCCTGAGTCTTGAAGTTAATGGAAGTCTTTGCAGAACTTTGTTAGAACCTCAAGCCTGCAGTCTTTGATCTGCAGGCTTGAGGTTCTAACAAAGTGCAACTACAGGGGACAAACAGTAGGAAAGGAAATAGAGGTTTATGAGCTCTTTATGATTCTATCTCCTGTGCCTGCATGCACATCATTGCTCAGTTTGAATGCTGTGATTTTCTCTGTTTTTTCTTCCTATCCTACCTAGCAGCTTTCAGTAAGCAATACAGTTTCCCAGTCTACAGATTCATGTTGGTTGAATAAATTTTTTTTGTTAAAAGTTCCTTTAGATGTATGTATCCATTGTCATAACAGTCACTTGTTTTTCCACAGTAATCTTTTAAAATAAATAATGGCATTCAAGGTGAAGTGATATAATCTTACATTTTAGTTCCCTCACTGTGAACTGATCCTCTCTAAAGAGAAGATTTACAGCTAATATGGATTTTCTTTTGCTCTGGTTGTCCTGATGGATTCTCTCCCTGCAAGCCTGGCATTGACAGTTAGTGCCACCAGCAGAAACATGGGGTGTGCTGTAGCCTGCAGTGCCTGCCTGTAAGAGCAGCCCTCTCTTTAGCTTGTGTCATCAAGCAAGTTACAGGATTTCAGGTGCTGGAGAGAAGCCTTTGTATCTTGCCTCTCACCAGCAACTGCTGAAACACCAACTTGTCACTATAAACTACTGAAACTTCTGGTCTAGTCAGCTAAAAAGCTTCATTGAGTGTTTTAGAGCACTCTGGCCTCACCTGTAAACACTGGTAGATCCCACAGAGCTTGAGGGCAGGAACACAGGCCATTGCTGAAGACAGTGCTGTCTGTCCATGGGGCTGTGGTGTGGCAGACAGAGCAAGCTCCCTGAGTGGTACATCCTTCATGGCAGGCTGTGCTCACACGTTCCAGCCAAAGCCTTGTGTCTGCTCACCCTGCTGCTTGCTGTGGGTGCTGCCAAGCAGTGCGAATGCCTGTAGCTGATCACAGCCTCTGTCTCCTCACACCTCCGAGGACAACAAACTCCCACAGTGTTTGTGATTCAGCACGTTCATGGAAACAGGTGTGCTGCTATACAGGGATTCTAGATGCATTACAAATGAAAAGAAGAGACAACAGGCTGTAGTGCCCAACATTAGAAATAATCCAAGTGACTAGTTTTATTTGTCAGCAGGTTTTCCATGGTTTTCAGTTCATTTCAGTCAACATATTCCTAGCTTTCAATAACTTTCAAGACACTTTTCTTCCTGTCTATCTATCTGAAAGAAAACTTAAACATGAAAAGTTTCTTCATTTCCAAACCTCTCCACAAGCATGTCCATGAACAGGAGTTTCTTATTCATTATTGTTACCATGGCATATGTAACACAGAGCAACCAGAGCAACACGGAGTCCTCACAAACTGCAAAGCAGTAGGGAAACAGTTTAAATTCTCTTTCTCACTACCAGTAGAGCACCTGAAGTCTTTGAGAAGCCAATATGGAATATAATATCCTAGTGATAATAAGGGATATGAGGAATGAACGCACTTTGTGCAAATTAATATAAAATCACTGAGATGTAATTGTGAGGGATGTTTAAGGACTCACCAGAACACTGTAGTGATGGAAGGGTTTTATTCTTTATCCTGGTTTCAGTCTAGCTCTGCATATGCCCAGTAGGTATAAAGTTACTACTTGACAGGAGAACACCTTCTGTGGAAATGGGTCTCACCTGTTATGGTTCAGACAGAAGATTCAAATGCTTAAGAAAACAGAAAGCAAGCTTCAAAGCTGAACAGCAAATCCATATGGAGGTCACCCCTGTCCATCTTCATAAGTCCAAAGGTGACACTCCAGAAGTTCTGCTATAGCCAACAAAGATACAATTCTCAGAAAAAAACATCTTAGATTCAGAATTCACAGCTATCATAAGGACAAGAATGAATTCCATTACAAAAGACTGAATTTCTTTCTTGCTTTTTGTCAGACTGAAATATTTTTTTTTTACTATAAACTTTTCCTTCATTTAATCTTCTATTGATTTCAATTAAGTTCTCACCATGTTTGCATCTCCAGCTGAGGAGTTTTTTTCTCTCATTCATCTGGTTTTTAGACTGTTCTTTAAGGTTTCAAATTCAATGACAACCCTAGGGAGTGGCAACAAAAAATGGGCACTGTGCTTGGAAATAATATTTAATTCCTGTAATCTGTCACTGTGAAATTCCTTTAAATTCTCTTTCTTCACAAATGGGCAACAGTGGATCCAAAAAACTAATTAATGATTCTCATTAAATGCTTTAAGTTTGAAATTGTTTTGAAGGGTTGTAAAAAAGGTGTTCATCTCTAAGAAGGTGACAGAGGATAAATATCAGTTTATTGCTAAAGAACTGTTCTACAATATCAGAGATGTGTGCATGGCGAACTTTCACTACAGACTTTCTATAAGATTCTGAGCAAAAAAACTTCTTGCTCCTTCTCCTATCTGTAAGTGTCTGACAAGGCCTGTTCTGTTTCCTGTGGTTTAGTACAAATAGATTTATTAGGACAATATTACTGAATACCAGGGAATGCCGTAAAACACACAATGGTCCAGCTGTGCTCATTTGTATGGTTGTGTTTTCAATAAGCAGGAATATTAATAGCATCAATAAGTACAAAATCCTTGCTTATATAATTTATATATACTTTCAAAATTGATGAGGTTGTTTCTTATTTTTAAGAGTTTGTTTTTATTGTAAAATTACACAAAATCTGAAGCATTTATCAGAAATGCACCTCAGAAATCTTGAAGAATAGTGATGCTTGACCATAGTTCCAGGAATTAAGATGGGATTTTTTGTAATTATCCCATCTTAATTTCTGTTGCTACACCAAGTGCGTATTTAACTCCAATAGCTCCTATGCCAAATGTTAAAGCTAAATATCCTCTTTAATTGTTAGAAGGAGAAAACTGGGAAGATTCCTATTAAAAGATAGTAAACAATCACAAAGCAGGCTCTTTGAACAGCCCTCAGGAACAGTCAGAGCAGATTACTTGTTTGGTCAGGTAAATTCTGTACAGCTGCAGGTCAGGAGGAGCTGAAGCGTTTGATGCAGAATGACCAATGTGAAACACAATCAGACCTGCATACAACTGCACATTTTCCTATTTCTCTTATAAAATACAGTCCAGGATATCTGTATGTCTTATTCATGACCACCATTAATATTTACAAATATTAAAATGAGAAGTCTTTGTAAATAATTTTTTTTAAAGGTGAAAAAATCAGAGTTTTATAAAATGTTTCCACTTTATAAAATGTTAGCTTCTGTACAGGTTTTCAGATGCATACCTTTTTAAAATATGTACTGAAAACCTTACTATGGCAACTTAGATCAGTGCAATATTACTCTTGAAAACGAGCCTGCAAGAGAAATTACTTTCCAAAGAAAAATAATTTAAATGTAATGAAAGCACTTAAAAAAATATTTTTCTCATTCCCTGCAACACGTACTCTCTAAAGGACAAAGTTTTTGCTATTATGAACAACTTTTCATTCGTATGTGTGTTCTGCTAGCTGTTGCCCAGGGTGATCATTAGTGTTTTGGTTCTTTTAACTACAGTCTCAAAGGTCTGCACACAGTTTCCTTCTGGCACAAGACTTCAGTGTACAGAATCTCAACTATGGGACTTTGAAAGGCTGCTAAGAATTGGGGGGAGGAAAAAAATGGATTTTAACTTCAGAGTTACTGCTGTCTCAGCAGTATTTTTGGTTTACCTATGTATAAATCCAAATATTCACAAGTATGCAGGCAAGAAAGCTGCAGAAGAGATTTTCTCTGACACATTCTGAGTTAGAGGAGACCTGTGCAGTTTATGGCTAACAACCTGCTAGTATTTCAGGAATTCTCTCAATTTCCTTTATTCTAGCTAAGAGCCACTGACTGATTTACCACATTTACCCCTTGTATAAGTTCAATGTGAAACTGCACAACAGTAATTTCATAATTTTATGAAATATTAATGGAAACAAGAATGGGCAGGCAAGAGCCATTGATTTATAGTCAAAACCTGCTGCAGTTTGCAGAAGTGTAATTGCTCCTGTTGAATCTTGAACACCAGATGAATGCTGAATTACATAGTTTCAGTTACCTGAAAGTATAGAAAAAACATATGAGCGCTGATCTGAAAAATATTATACTTGCACAAAAGTTTCTTTCTACAAAGTACAAGAAAAGACAAATAAATAATGTGAATGTGTCGTTTTCAAGTTTAAAATTTTTAGTTCCTTTGTGGTTCTGAAATGTTGCATATCTCAAAAGAACCATGAAGTACTGACTGGAAATTCATGAACTGCATTTGTAAGTAGGTCAGATCTGATGGAGCTGATGTTTTCTTGAAGCTAGGAGAATAAGCAGAAAGCAATCACCACAAAGCAAAGAATCATCCAGAAAAGAACACTACCTATCTTAATCACTCATTGAAGTTTTTGAAGGAACTGATTTGATATTTTGCTTCTACTTGATGATTTATTGTTTTTAAATGTGTGAAAAAACACTAGGCATGTTTTCACCCAGCTTTTTTTATCAGGACTTTGAAGTGTGGCCAAACTTTGTCATCATCCCTTGATGTATGGGACAAGATTGTTGATAACAAATTATGTCAATGAGTCTCCATACCAGTATTTTTTTAAGTATTAAACCCAGTGAAACCATTTCTGTAGAATCACAGAATGATTTGTGTTGGAAAGGAGCTTTGAAGACCTTCTAGTTCCAGCTTCCCTGCATAGGCAGGGACATCCTTCACCAGACCTGTTTGCTTAAAGCTCCATCCAGCCTGGCCTTGAAACCTCTAAAAACGGGGGATCCATAACTTCTCTGGGCAACCTGTTCCAGTCCCTCAACACCCTCATAGTAAGGAATCTTTTTTTTTAATTATTATTTTCAGTCTAAATCTATCCCTCTTTGGCTTAAAGCCATTACCCCTTGTCCTTTTACAGGGCCTGGTAAAAAGTCATTCTCCATCTTATAATCCAATTTAAGTATTCAAAGGTCTCAATAGGATCCCTCTTATACCCTCTTATGATTTTCCTGGCTCTTCTCTCTGGATTCATTCAAAAGGGTGCATGGCTTTCTTATGCTTGGGGCCTCAGAAGTGAATGCAGTACTCCAGCTGGGGTTTTGCCTAGGCACAGTAGAGAAGAATCTTATATCTTTAAATAATGGCCACAGTTCTTTTCATATAGCTCAGGATACAATTGTTTCTCTGGGCTGCCAGCACACATTGCCAGGTCACGTTCAAATTTTCATTCATCGATATCCTCAAGCCCTGCTCTGCAGGGAGGAAGTCAATGCATTCATTAATCAGTTTGTACTGATACTGTTGATTTCAGCAATCATTGTACTTCCAGAGATTCCCACTGACCCACTTCTCAAGCCTGTCAGGGTCCCTCTGGATGGCATTCCTTCTCTCATGGGATGGCTTGGTGTGTTCTCTAAACTTGATGATGGTATACTTAATTCCACTGCCTATCTCATTATTAAAGATATCAAACCACTTCCATATGGAAAGTGTCATAAGGAAAGTCCTCTCCCTGAGGGACACCACTTGTTACTGATATCCTTTGGACACTGAGCCATTTACTACAACTCTTTGGATGCTGCTATTCACCCAATTCCTAATCCATCCAATACTCCACCCATTAAATCCATACCCCTCCAATTCAGCAACAAGGATTTTCTGTGGAACAGTTTCAAAGGCCTTAAAGAAATCACAGCAGAGGACACCAGTTTCTCTTCCCTTATCCACCAACCCAGACACTCCACCATAAATCCCCAGATTATCTGGGCATGATTTTCCTCTTTATAAAGCCATTCTGGCTGTCTTTAATCACCTCCCTGTCATCCACATGCCTTGACATATTTTCCAAGAGGATCTGTTGCATGATCTTACAGGCACAGAGGTGAGGCTGACTGGTTTGTAGTTTCCAGTTTTGTAAAACTGTCTCCCTCAGAAAACTAAAATTCATTATTATGTTGTAACTCTACAACCTCCCCAAGCTTTCAAAATCTTTCTGAACAGGCACAATTGTCAAGAAATAGTGACAATATTTTGGCATAACCAGGTCATGACATGGAAAAGACAACACGAGCACATGTCTTTTTCCTTTGTTGAGTTTCTTTTACATATCTTGGAAGCTGACACACCTTGACACAGACCACAACATCCTAGAGCCTTTCACAAAATAATGAGCTATCTTTTAAAATGTTTCACCTTTTTTTTCAATGCAATAACTCAAAACATAAATTTCAAAGCTTTAAGGGTTCTCTTGTGCATCCAGGAGATTAAAGTTCTTTCAAGCTGGTTGCTAAGAGGAGAAAACAAAAAAGGGCAATTTAATTTCTGTTGTGAATCTCCAGTTACACTGATAGCCTAATATATTCAAAAGTAAAGTATGCTGGTTTATGTGCTTATATATATATATATATCTGCATGTGTGTAACACATAGAAATTTAGACTTAATATTTTTTACCATCATGATTTGCTTCAAATAATAATTCTTATATGAAGTTAGTGTATCAAGAGACTTGTTTAAGCATGTTTTTCATGGAGTGTCTTTATATATATATGCTAAAGCATACCAAAGAATTGCCTAAATACATCAAAATACATGCGTTTATTCCTTCAGTTGTAGCTTCAAATGGCTGAGAATTAAAATGTCATATCTTGTTTTTTTCCTTCATTATCTGCCTCTCCTTATATGATTTTGATCTCTGTTTCATTAAAATCAGCATGTTTTGTACATGATAGTCAGTTATATTCTCTGCAAGGATTCCTTCTCTTAGGACAGCGGCTGAGACCTTTTGCGACTGAGAACCAAGAGAGGAATTAATTAACTCAAATGCTGCAAGACCCTTTATTAAGATTCTGGTAATAAATTGAAAAGTATGCTAGGAAGATCAGCAGAATTTAGTCTTTCTCCAAACTAAGATGAAACCCTTGGGGACTCACTGCAGCAGGGACCAACTTCAGTGCTAGAAAATTTTCCAAAGGAACCACAGTCAAGAAACAGGATCAGGTATCTCTACTTCTTCAGTTTCTCACCTGCTACCCAGGCACCTATGCAAATTAAGAGGAGTGTTCTCCGTGTTCTGGAGAAAACAGGAGGGAAACTGGTGGTGGCAGCCGGGTGGGGCTGGCTCCACAGGGGCTGGTGCCTATCACTGGAGAGACAGAGGAAAAATGACACTGATTTCCAGAGATTGCACCCATTTTCATCTCAAAAGAGCATCCCCCAGCAATCATCTGCATGGTATAGAATAACCATTCTTCATTTAAGATGTCCAAGCAAAGCTGTTTTCTTTCTTAATTTGTTTATTTTCAGTGCAAGTTGAAGAAGGAAAGCATTCAAGTGGAAAATAACTGGATAAAGCTTCTCTGCAGAACTGCATTATATTTGACACATCTAAGAAACAAAAAATTCATTTTCCTCTGGCCACTGTTACGTAGTTACACAACTTGGGCTCACCTTTGCATGCTCATATAGCCTGTTCTAAAAGACCGGTGAAAGATGGTATGTGTACTGAGCTTTTTTGGGAAGTATTCATCTGGTTTATATAGCAGACTTGTTGATGTCTGAATGATGAAGTTCAAGTAGTTAGACAGAAGTTCAAGTAGTTAGATAGAAGGAGGGAGATTAAACAGTAAAAACATTAGAATGAAATGTATATTTTTCTGCAGTGCTCTTAGTCAAGAGATACAGTGTCCAGGGAAATAAAAGAAGGAAAATTTGTGTCTGCTAAAATGGTCAGAGGATGCCAAAAGCCCTGAATCTACTGCAGACAGGCAGACATTTTGGGGATAGGCTTGATATTGCTTCTGAACATCTTTGCCCTGCCCTTAGAAGAAAGTTTTCCAAGGAGAGTCCATGGCATTTCAATTGCCAATATATCATGCTGTAACCCCAGCTGGCAACCAAGCACTAGGCAGCCACTCATTCCCTACCTGCCCAGATGGGACAGGGGGCAGAAGCAGGGGGAAAACCCCAATAAACTTATGGGTTCAGATAAAAACAGTGTAATAATTGAAGAAAAAAAACCTCATAAACTTATAATATAAAAAGGAGAGTAGGAGAAACAGAGAAAAAACACAGGAATAGCAAGTGATGCACAACACCATTGCTCATCACACACTGACAGATACCAACCCAGTCCCTGAGCCACGATCAGACCCTGTTCTGAGTAACTGCTGCCAGTTTATATGTGTCACATGACACTCCCTGGTGTGGAATATCCCTTTGGTCAGTTCAGGCCAGCTGTCCTGGCCATGCTCTGTCCCAGCTTCTTGTGCACCTGCTCACTAGAAGAGCAAGGAAAACAGAAAAGTCCTTGGCTTGGAGTAAGCACTGCTGAGCAACATCAGTGTGTCATCAATATTATCTCATATTGAATCCAAAACAGACCACTCTGCCACTGATTGAGAAGACAACAAACTCTATCCCAGCTGAAATCAGTACACAGGGTCAAGGCTGAACTCTTCTCCCCTCCAACAACAGAGATCCGAGAGGAGAATGAAGATGTCCTTTGGTGGTATACAGTGACAGTGTCTTCTCTTCATTCTGCACTCCTCCTTGGCACAGGTTTCTTCTAAATAAATCAAATTTGTCAAAATGTCACCATAAATCAAAAAAACACTGCCATTTGTTTGGTTTGAAACTGAGCAGCATGCCTGCTTTCAAACAAAACGAATAAAGCCTTTGGAGTCGCACCGACCAGTGTTTAAGGGTCATTCTGAGATGCCATGGTTATGTGTTACACTACAATAAAAGTGAAGAATGCATGGTTACAGGAATATAGAAAATGATGAATGGTTGGCATAAGGGGCTGCTGTGTGAGAGCTGAGATAGCAGCCCTACTCATACTGTAACACAAATGAAAACTTGCATTTCAGCAAGGGAAGTTGCCTGCTGCTACGGTTTTCATGCAAGCTCTCTGTGTTTCAGTATTTAGATCTCATTTGCATCTGAAAATAAACCCCACACAAATTAAATTATTCTAAAGAACACAAGAATTCAGATAAGAAGTCTGCTTTGTGCTTACAACCCTGTGCTATTGCACTTTGTAAGTTCAAAACCTGAGAAAAGCATTCAAGACCTTATCATATTTTGTCTGATTTTTAATGGAATTAAAATGAGAATGACACAGTTCTACAATGTAAACTCCAGCCTTTCTGGCTGATTTGGTTTCTCCATTAATTATAATTTTGGGCAGGAAGTTGTCCTCTGTAACAGTAACAACTTCCTCAAGGTGTTCTGGAACAGAATTAGGGAAATTTCTAAGTTTTGGGATACATGTGGCAGTGGTCAGAGTCAGTAAAAACAGCCTTTAAAAGAACTGACATTTCATATTTTCCCTTGGTTCCCCATTAGACTGGAACAAGAAAATCAGTGGACAAACTCTTGTGAAAAAGAGCAAGACAAAAAGACCATCTTAATTCTGAAAAGATTTTATAACTTCAATCCAGCCCCAAAAAGCACAGATCTCCTATTTCATGTTGGCCTAGAATGGATCTTTCTGGTCATTTACACCAAATCACAAAACTCAGGAGTACAAATCAAAGCAATTCACTGGCAAGATTCTTTCAGCTATGGCAAAATAAGGTAATTTTATTTGACAGAATCATTTTGCACCCCTTGAAGAGGAGAACCAAATAGACTTAGCATAAAAATGTTCTAAAGTAATGCTATGCAGTTATATACAAGACAGGGAAAAACAAAACAGAAAAGCCCAAAGCAATTATTTTGTTTTGGAGCTGATCCACTGTATTTTAATAAGAACCTTCATAATTTCATAATGTCTCTTCATGGTTAGCAGAAAATAGTGTTGTCTTAATTATATAAAATTTAGTTCACTTCTCCAGAACTGCCCACACCTCTTGAGATAAAGACCTGCAGCATGATAAAGCATGCATGACAATTATAAATGGGTAATCAAAGTGCACAGCAGAGCTGGCAGAGTTTTCCCTGCAGAGTACATTTTACTAGAGCAGTTCTTAAACCACTTATGTCAAATGTGTTATTAATGAGCACTCAAGTTCACACAGAAATACAAGCTGCAGGACACAGCCCAAGGCACCCACAGATTTAAATGGGTTGGAGAGTGGTGACAAAGGAGATAGCTTGGTCTCCATCTTCTCATTAACTTCAGTTTCTCCACCACACCACCAGCAGTGGATACAGCTTTTCTCCAGCTCCTTCAGTTGTTATGTTGGGTCTAGCTGACAGAGCCACCAAGAGAAAGCAGAAATGCCACAGGAGCAGTGCCATGTGAGGGTGTACCTTGCCCAACGCAACCACACAACACCCCCTTCTGCTGTGCTTCCTGTGAAAATATGGGGCAGAGGAAGCCCTCACTTCTCCATCCCCCCCGCCATTTGCTGTGAGCCTGCACTTACCCCAGTGTGGGATTTTCCTTCTCACCCCTGCAGGAGCCTGTCTTGTGTCCAGCAGTAGGTGTGTGTTGGCTCCACACCAGCTCATGCCTGTTGCCATCAAGGTGTGAAGCCAGAGCTAATGAGCCCCCCAGTGTGATTGCACATATTAGCTCTGGGTGCTGTGGGAGCCATCTCTGTGCAGACCCTCTCAGAAAGGTCTTGAGAAACCTTCTCTCACAGGAGGGGTCTCTGCATAGAACAGCCACACTGGACCTCAAAAGGAGTGAGGTAAATCCCACAGCATTTAAAAATCCAGCCAGTTTCAAGAGAGATGTCACACCACAAGTCTAGCAAGAGAGCAAATGGTGAGTTCCTACCTAATTTCCTCCACTTTCTGTTGCAAACTCCCCTCCTCTCCTCTTTCTTCACCTAGCTAACAAAGAAGTGTATTATCACTTCTCCTCCTGAGGAAAGATGCTGGTAATTGAAGTGGGTGCTGTACCAGCACCTCTAGATAAATTGCTTTCTATCAAAAAGTCCTTAATCTCCTTTCAGATGTAGATATCCAAAACACAACTTGTATGCAGTGGCATTTGCCTACAACCCTTCATCTCCATAATCACTTGATAACCATAAAAACAAGTACTGCTGATCAGTTTGCCACCAGCTCAAATTAGACTTTCATTTAGAGTCAGGAAGTTTAAGCTATCAATTCCCTTTTACCTAATTTCAGTTCTTTTTCCCTTACCTCCTCACTAACAGCTGGAAAACTGAAAATCATTGCAGGAACTTCTGAGTTTTTAATAGATGTTTCATTGCCTCATAGAGCCCATTACTCAGCCTTAGGAGCTGCTTTGTCCAATCATTTTCTATCTTGATAAAAACAACTGTTTCAATCATTTGAACAGAAAAGGCAATACATCTAATTGCACCCTGCAGCTCCTACAGTTTGCTCTGAGTGATACATATCTGGGCTTCACTATGAAGTAAAATGGCTAAACCCTGCCTTCTAGAAGAACTGTCTGCAGCTATTTTATTTAGTAGAATAATCTAGTGCTCTGGGAGGAAAGTGTTTGGCAAAAGAATAGTTTTCCTCTTCTGTTTCATTCTTTTTATATCAGCACTTTCTATAACATACATAGTATATATATAATAAGCTTGGTTATAATGAAATGCAGAACTAAAACAAAATACTAGTGTTCTTTCACAGAGCTATAATGTTCTTCTAGTCCTGTTGTCTGTTTTTCTTATTTCAATGGCAAATTTCTGGAAGAAATCTGGATACTCTATGAACCTGAAAGTGGTTTTCAGTCCCTACTCTATCCATGTGCATGACACTTACATTTGCCAATACATGAAATCTGAACTCAGGCTAATCTTTCTTATCCTTCCATTTGTCATAATTTTTTCTTATCCTTATTCATAATTCTCATCCTTCCATTTCTCATAATTTTTTCTTTACAAAGTTTTTTGGAAGAGTTTTCCTGTAAGGAAGCAATTCATCCTACAATTTGAAGTCTTCTGTCTACTCTAACAAAGTAGACCTTACTGTGGTTCCCTCCTAAAGAAGACAGCAAGGAATCTACTGCAGTATTCAAAGTTACAGGGTTTATAACTATGCTCTTAAACTCAGGGTAACTCAGGATAACTCAAGCTCAGTTTTACAATTTCTCTAATCCTTAAGCGCAATTCCTCACCAGCAACAATTCAGAAGCACTTGGAGAAAATAACATTTCTTTCATTCAGTTGGGAAGCAATGTATTTTCCTGTTGAATTTATTATTTACTGAAGTGACAGTACATTCCCAAATTCCTTACACTTACCCTGAACACATATTTTCTATCTATCCTCTCCTTGCAAGTGTTATTCACATAGAAACTCAGCAAGCCCAGATTACAGATAAGAGAAGTAATTCAAGGATGGCGAGAATCATAATGGTCATCCATCTAAGAGTGCAGTAATGCTCTCATAGCTCTATGTATGAAAAAGAGAAATAGCACTAATGCACCTGTGGCTTTCCTAAACAATGTACTTGTGCTTCAAAATTAAACTGTCTCCATAGCAACTGTGAGGCATCCAGGAAGACAGAAGGACAGTATTTTGCAAAAGACATGGAGTGGATTTAAACTTTATTGTATGTCAGGACTGAAAGCTCAGTTTAAAAGTAGCTCCTGAGTAAAGGCAGGACATGCATTCCTGAAATGGCCTGACAGCTTCATTGTGGAAGCTGGCCTTGAGCCCAGGCAGTGAAAGCCTGTGCAGGAGAGGGAATGTCCTCGGGGCCCTCACAGTGTCCACTTATAAAGCCTAGGAAAGATTATCTGCAGCTACTTAGGTCTTATGAGGGCTCGGGGAGAGATTGCAACATTTTGTACCTTCGAAAGGAATGTGTGGTCCCAGCCTGCCCACTGGGGACGGGCAGTGCTGATGGCTCACAAGCAGTGTGAGGCCATCTGCTTCAGGGAGGCCACACTTGCTCTTCTGTTGTTGCTTTTGCATGCCCCAAAATGCCACTTTATCTGAAATTCCATGTTTTTTTATACATGTGGGAACAACAACTAATAGAAATAATAGCAGATGTTTCTAAATGAGACATAATGTCTTTAATAAAATCATTCTAATAAAAACTGTATTTCTCTCCACAATGTCTACTAGACTGCTTTACTCTCCTAAGTAGGGAAGATGGAGTCTAAGCCTCTAACTACCCTAAACACTAGTTCTGCTTCATAACATACTCTGGAATTCCTCTGTGACCCCTCTGCAGCCCACATGCACAAGTGTATCTTTCTCCACAGAAAGCAGTACACTGTAGGGAGGCTCTTTCCCTGAGGTGGAGGTGAGAACTACTAATTCATCCAGATCACACTGTTCCCATTTCCCAATGAATATGCAAGGTGTAAATAACTTCTTATTAGAGAAACAGATGACAAATTTTCTGTAGCAGAAGAACGGGGCTTTGATAAAATTACCTTTGATGTGGTTAGAATTAGTTTATTATGTGTGTCAGTTGGGAATGAATATTAATCCAGTGGAGCGCTCTTGTATTGATGAATAACTCACTTTCAAATCATACTAACTACTTTGTTTCTTATAACTTCAGTATTTTCTCCTTTTAATTCCCCTTTTTCTTAACAATTAAAATCCACAGGTCCGCCTGATGAAAACAGAATGAACACTACACAATCTGCTCATTTGAAGGCAGCACTGAACCAGTCTTTCAACTTTCTTTTGGGGATAACTCTTCATTGGTAAGGTTAGTAGTCCTTTTCACTGAGTTATTTTTTGTCTATTCCTGAAATTCAGAGTTTCTTCTCTGAGTGAGTGGACTAATATTTCAGATACGGGGAAAGAACAAGGAATTCTCAGAAAAGAAAAAACTGCAGCTGTTGTAAAAGTGAACAACTTGTTCTTGTTATTGGGCTGCTTCTTTTTATCTACTACAGTTCAGAACAGGACATGTGCCTTTGGCAGTGTCACTGCCATTGCATACAGATTCAGGTGATGTTGCCCTCTGCTTAGGAGAAAGGGACTGGAGCTCTTTTCTGCTCCTAAAGTCTTGGTCTGTCCTGAAGTTTGTCACAATAACTCCTTTTTCACCTCTGCAAAAGAAAGTAATAGTAACATGTGGAAGCACTGAAGGGTCCTTGGCTATGAGGTGGTATATAATTGCAATAGGTGTTTGAAAAATACTTTCAAGCAAGAGATGGCTCTCTCCACATATGTAAAATTTTTTCAGTCAAAGAGGAATAGCCTATACTTTAGTACTCAAATTTACTACAGCTCTGCCACATCCAATTTTGTATTTGAAGGTGAAATTTCATGCTTATGTAATCCTTTACATCTCTGATACAGGACTTGGTTTTGTGTTTTACCATCATGATCTGATATTTTTGGTGACTTTATTCCCTCTGGACTGAAAAAAAAAAAGGTTTTTTTGGTATATTTTTGTCAAGGCAAAAATAAAAGGCTCATAATTTTTTTCTCTCACAGGCCTTTTTTTCTTGCTATTCATTATCGATGTAATACATCCAGCAGTTTCAAACAGATATCAGAATCTTTTGGAGTCTGAATATGACCTAGTATTTTGTTCTTCTCTTTACTCTTCTCCTTGGTAACCTTATACAATTCTTATGCAGCTTAGTACAAATTTGAATTAGACTTCAGAACTGGAAGAACAAAATATTTGCCTTTCAGCACAGGAAGGACCTGCTGTGGCATGAGTGAAGCAAAGTGGCTGTGCCAGGGGAGCTTGAGCAGTGGTTCTTAGCAAGCAGGAGCTTTTAGGTCTGACCTCTATGATAACCCACACAGGCAAAGACAGGCTGGATCTCCATTATTTCTCACCCTTTATCCTTCCCCACTTCTGTCTGAAAATAGGGAAAGACAAAAAAGCCCTACATGCAGTCAAAGCAATAGGTGTGTGCTCAAAGGGAACAGGAGCCAGCAGTATTGGCAGCTGGAAAATGGGAGTACAGAGGGACAGAGAACCAAAAAAAAAAATCTGGAAAAATAAACCCTGCAGGAAAGTGTCAGGGGGAATTTTTATTTCTCTTCATGTGAATAAGAAAAAATAACCCACCTTCCTGAGCTAGGAGTACCAAGGCAAACACAGCATGGTAGGGGAAGAAAACAAATATCAAAGCTGACTATGGCAGAAACATCTTATTTCTGCAGGAAAGAGAGAGAATACTGAGAATGCTGAAATCACAGGACCATCCAGCAAAAGTTCTGATATTCATATGTCTGCCTTGATGTGCTTTGAATACCACAGAATCACATTTGCTGCTGCTGTTTTTCTCTGAATTACTGTAACTGACAATATCAGGACAATAATTTCCTACTGAATAAAACAAAAGCAGGCATTAGGATTAAATGTCCCTTTATAATTTCCATGTGGTATTAGTGTTAGATTCACTGAAGAAAAAAAAATATTCAAGCTGAAAAATACTGTGCAATATTTCAGGCTGTTACACAAAGCTAGAGAAGCATAGAAAAACCTGAAAAATAAGCCCCTGCACATTTTATGACTACATTTCACATGCACTTTGCACTGCTAGACAGAGACTTTTCCATTAGCTGGCACAAAATCTGTGGAACAGCAGCCTTGTAAACAGGCTCAAGCAATCTCAGGATATCCACTCTCCATTTTATCATTTATATTTCCTACCACGGGACGACAAATATCCCTGTATTCCACCAGTTTTTCTTTCCATGATGTGGGTATTGCTGCTTCTTTAGGTAGTTTGCAAGTGGGCTGTGCTGCCCTGAGCAATAGGTTTGATGGTAAGTGTTCAGAAATAGGGGTGAACAGTGAAAGATAGGAGTTATTATTCAGCACACCTGCATCTTCCTTTCTTTAATAGATGGTCCAGAAGGCCATAGACAGAGAAAGAAATGCATTTACCTTCAAGCGTAGTGGGAAAGATGAGCTTCAAACTCAGGGTGAGCTTGAAGCAGAGGGTGAGCAGTTTCTT
Organism: Agelaius tricolor; assembly: GCF_023055355.1. Classification (NCBI taxonomy): domain Eukaryota; kingdom Metazoa; phylum Chordata; class Aves; order Passeriformes; family Icteridae; genus Agelaius; species Agelaius tricolor. Next base: position 55,959,470 of record NW_027269261.1, read on the forward strand.
GCTGCTTATTAGAAGGGGTTAAAAATAAGCCCATCCTGACAGCACAGGAAGGTGCAGTTTGATTATTACTAATCATTTATCTCAGCCTGGTCAGTGTATGGTGTAGGCTTTCAATATGAAGAAGTGTCTCAGTTAATGTCTTGTCTGTTTTATCTCTTTGTTAATTTATTGTTTTTACCTGGAATAAATATTACAGCATATAAAAAAAGTAGAAACACCACGACTTTCAAAATCACTCATGTGAGTGTCAGACATTCTCATGTAAGATGGCACTCACCCTCTCTTCTTTCTAAAATGCTGTTAGTTCCTGCCTCTGACAGTCCATCAGATTTTCAGCTAGAAGAAATAGCTTTTTGTCTGCTCTGTCTTCTCTGGTGGTCATAGATATCTGAACAGATATCTCCCGTTTTCAAAGAAATCTTTCAGGATCAAGACAACACATACTTTCATTTGGAATCATGGGGAAGCTTTTACATCCCACAATTATCATTTTCTGAAGAAGACAGCACTGACCCTCAGAAGATCCAACCTGGGCTATGGGAAAATTTGAAAGCAGATATAAGTCCTTTATCTCCCAGTTGGTGTTCCCAGTCTCAAAAGCATATGCTATTCTAGTATCCTGCAGGGATAGATCCACAATTTCCAGGCTTACAGTGAGCCAATTTTCTACAATTCTGTGTTAGTGGTGTTACTGAATAAATACCCGTCACAAATAAAACAGCAAAAAAAGACACTCATAACCACTAAAATCAGTTTTGCAGTCCTTTTTTTTCCTTGAAGAGGGGAAAAAGCAATGTGAGAAATTATAGAATAATTCCCCTTGGTCTTCACTTTTTGAAGCAATGAGGGAAAATTCGAGAGTGGGCAGAGGGTCAGTAGCAATAAGAGCAGGAAGAGCCTCCTCCTTTGTCATGGTCATGCAGGCTGTTTAGAAAGGTTAAAAGGGCAGGCCAGTCTTCCACAAATACTTTGAACAGTTGTATCAAACTGTTTACATCTAGTGGGATAACACTGAAATATCCTTTCAATATCTATTGAAAGGTAAAGAATGTCAGAAGGACTAATTTAATTTTTAATTTCAGAAGTATAAGTTGTCTCATTTTTGTTGCACATTTTTGATATTTCAACCTGCAAGGAAAAAGAGCTCAGGTAGGAGGGAGGAAAACAAAAGGGACACACATATACAGCACATAGAACAGCCACGTAATCTGGACAGGTCAAAGATTTGTCCGTATGGGTTACTTCCCACTCAGCTTATTCTGTCATTCTGTGATTTTCCACCATGAGGCTGATGTGAAAAAGCACCAACTGAACACAAAGACTGAAGTATACTTGTGGAGCAATTCTACCTTTCTCTCCTTCAGCCTCTTTTTCACCCTTCTCCACTTTCCATGGCACTATTTACACTTGTCAGTCCATTTTGGCATCTTCATTATCAGATAAAGCTGACATCTCAAACTCTATTCCTGGACAGAGTGAGTTTGAGGGTAATACTAAAAGTTTCAGGTTTGTCTGAAGACTACAGAAACACAATCAGAAGACTGCTCTTACCCAGCTTTGGACTCATTTCACTTCCCAGTTACAAATAAAAATACTTTACAATTGATGGGATAAAGAAGAAAACATGTTTCTCCCAGCAATGCAGAGATTGCTTTCTGTTCTTTTATGTTACTAACACATTCACAAGATCTAGAAATGTTGGAGACAGCTAACTTAGTTGTTTGCTTCCCTACTGTCTTTTTGTTCTGATGTTGTTCTTTGATAAGCACTGCTACAGAACATAGGACCTTCGTTACCCAGTTTTCCAGTCTAGGACACAATACATAAGCATACACCCATGAGAAAAAAAAATTCATATAGCAAAATGCAGTTCAGCATCATTTTAAAGGATAAGATGATAGAAAGTTTTGAAAAAAAACTCAAATGAAAGAAACACTTCAATCCAATCAAAAACCTTTCTGCAGCACAGTTTCAGTTTCCCAAAAACTCAAGACAATGTATATTTAGGAATGTTGCTGTATTGTTGTTTGAGATATTTAAACTTTCTTTAAGCAGTAAAGAAGGTATTAAACAATATTTGTATTTGAAAACAAATAAAATATAATACTGAAATCTTTGAAATATTATATAGATAAAATTCTCTGCCCCTCATTAAATAATATTTGACATTGAATAGGATTTCCTGTCTCTGGCCTCTTTACATGTCCTAAAAGAATCAGTATTTGAAAAGATGACCACAGCTGTGGCTATAGCAAAATGTGTGGGCACAACAGCTTCTCTATAGCTACACACACATGTTCACACCCCTTCAATTTTGCAAAGACAGAAGACATGTTCAAAACCATATGCATGCCAAAATGTTTAGGTATTATTTTTGTTGCATGCTAAGTTTAGGTATTATTTTTGTTATTCTTTCATAGCAGGATACAAAATCTAGGAAAAAAAAAATAAAAGGCTATTTTGTCCTTTTTCTTACAATTACAATATAAACAGCAAAAATCTACTTTGACAAGTCTTACATAAGCTAGCTTTAGTGATATGACATTGTTACCAATGCATACAATAGTCAGGAAAACACAGTTCTATGCAATAATAATGAAGTAAGTTACACTGTGTTTGTATAGGCAGTGCTGGCAAATGGGCAAAGCTTTTTTTTTTATAACCATTTTGACTTGTCATGAGTGTCTAAATGTAATTTACTTGTTTTTTATTTTCTTGATAATTTAGGATTTTGGAGGTTTCAGATGGATGATCTTGTTTTATAAGGATCATCACCCAAACACTTCACATATCTTCAATGACTTTGTTTATGAGAGTCTTGTGGCTGGAATCAATATCTGACTGTGTATTTGACTAAATGTGCAGATGCAGGCATCTAATTAACTGTAGTGTTTACCAGACATTCATACAGCCAAGTCCTCCTCAGAAAAATATAATTTGATAATTATGATTTGGGCTTCGCTTTGGCATAGAACAAAGCATTGCTGGGTATTTTTTAGGGCATGCCTCATCTGTAAAACACAGCCTTCTCTGTTAGGAACACAGTTTTTCCCAGTGGGAGTGGCTCCCCCGGGACACAGAACCCATGTACCTCTAAATCTGTACTCTTCTGCTCCTCTTCCTTCCCTGATACTAAATCGCTGAAGTAATAACATATTTCTTAAAATGTTTGACCACTCTTTTTCTGTCTCCTTCACCCAGGAAGAAAACATCCTATCAAATTTGCCAGAGCTGTTGCTAAAGAACATTTGAAGAAATACATGAAGTCAACACATGGTACAAACGTGGTCTGCATTTCAGTTTCTCTGTTGCTGTGGTTACATTGGCATTGGACTCAAGAGACCAGTGTGGCAAGCAGGTCTGACTTCACTCCTTATTTATGATGCATCTTATTCAGTGACTTCCCTACTGACCACTTTTAGGAGTAACAAAAAGCCTCTAACTTACCTTTCACTTCCCAAGGACCCCTCACAGTGACATTCATTTACCAGGCTACTGGCATGTAGTGAGCCCCTGAGACCACATCCAGACTTGATCTGCTGGGATATCTGCTGGCTCCTTGCAAGGCTATGCACCCACTGATCCTTTTTGAGAGGCAGAATGGAGGAAGGGAGCTCAGCCATGCCTGCGTTTCCTGCTGCTGTGGTGCCCATGGTACCATGGGATCTTGGCTACAGGACCTTGGAAGTGATACTGGAGACCCCAAACAGTCAAACAGAGATTATCCTTTCTTCCCCTTTTTTTTCTCATGATACAGGAAATTCAAATGAGTCTCATTTAGCATGTGAAGTACCTGATTAGTTTTATTCCAAAATGCTACAACACTGTGCCAAGAACCCTCTGTGTGGCAATTCACAGGAAAATGACCTATGTGATTTCCTCTTCTCAGGAAGAATTAATTCAGTCATTTGAAATTAACAGCTGTGTAAAATTAGGAAGGGCTATAATGTCCATTAAAAGCAGGGCTTCCTTGCTGTTCTTGACTTTTTAGTGATCATCATGCCATGAAACTTAAAATAAAAGATTTCATTAATAACCACCACAGCTATGACCCAGAGAAAATTGAGCTACTCTGTTTTCTCAACAACTGGGTCTCAGAATCAGCAGCAGGAGAAAAGTAACTCAATGAAATAATGGAATGCATACAGTTTCTTAGGAAAAAAATGCTGCTCTCTGACAAAAAAAAATTCCATTTATCAATCAAGAAATCAGGATGTTCTTCAGGAAGCAATTGTAACTCCTTTACTAACAACAATGAACCATGGAAGAAAGGGACCATTAACTCCTACTTGTGAAGACATTAAGACAAAAAATTGCATCAATAGATAGATCCCTCCCCTGGGCTTCCACACAGCCCTCTGTATTCATCAATTATCCGCAGCTAATTGAGACTTGTATCCCTCTGTTGCCTAAAAAAAGTTTTTAACAGTTCCATCAAACCTCTTCCCTGATGCTAGAGCTCAGATGGCCCCCTGTGACTAAACATGTTGCCTTGGAGAAGTGGTGTTTTGGAAAGGACCTAGCACTCACATTATCACAATTGCAATTACATGTTCCCTATCTACATATTGCCAGGAGAAGTACTTTAACTAGACTGTAATTATCTACGTATCTGCCAAACTTCTACATTTGAGTCCTTGCAAGCTAGAGTAAATAAGTATGGAAAAAAAGCAAATCATAATTTTCCAGATCACATGCCCTGCAACAGGAAACTACTGTAACTTCTTGTCTCAGAAAACCTTAGCTCATTTCCCTTGCTACAAAAGGAGCTGTGAAATGCAGAAAGATGAACCAGGGGACATTAAAATATCAGTAGTGAAAATATTTATTGCAAAGCTAAACATAAGCAACTACTCACAGAGCTGTTCTAGAAAAATTTGCAGAAAATGCTGAAGGTTTGAGCAATTTACCTGGTAGGAAGTTCGATGAGTAGCTTCTTTCTGAAGAGGACAGTTTACCCCCATTAATGTATTTTAAGGGCTAATGAAGAATTTTTTTTTAATTTATTTTAGGTTATATTACTTTGTTTACTTTGATAGAACCTGTTTCTAATGTTCTAAGCCTCAACGTGAATTCATACATAGTTTATGAATCTGTTATTTCAGCATTCTTCTTCAGATTAAATATCCTTTTCCTGCTGTTGTGTCCTCCTTTCCTCTTCATTCCCAGTTTCCCTCCTTGAAATAGCTCCTGAAACAACATTGGCAATTGAACTTCAGCTTCTGTTTCCCTGGGAAAAACAACATAAACTTAAAACTGCTGTTATTAACAGCTATTCTGTTCTCTTCTTCATTTTTGTGGATCTTAGGTGCTTCTGACACAGTACCAATTTAATTTTTGCCAATTCTTAACAGGATAGAATTCATTTTTATCTTTATCCTGCATAACTCATACTAAGCTTGTTTAAAACAGTGCCAAATGTCTTTTGGCATTTATTTTCCTTTGTGTCTTTCAGGGCTCTCTTGGTGGATGGCATTTGAACTGACATCACTATTCTTGCTCTTAGCAGCTGTTTCACTTCCATATTCCAACTGGCATTCTTGTTCATCCCAAAGCATAAGTCTTGTAGATTGCATTATTGAATGCATTACTTTTATTTTACTCCAATTCTAATAGCTGTCCAATGCTCCCTTCATGTAGAATTTTGTCATGTACCGATGATATCTTCCACATTTGCATCATCATATTTCATTAATACCTTTCTGATTTTAATAGATTAAAGACAACATCTACTATTAGGTAGCTCATTTAGGTTAGTTCATTTTTTCTCCCTTCCTAGGTTAAGTTATTCTCACTCTTCACCTTAAATGATACTCTACATAGAGTGATTCTACTGCTTGAAAAAAATGCAGGCAAAGGAATGATCCATCTTCATTAATGGATAGATTTCTCTCCTAAGTCTTATAAGAGACCAGGATTTACAGTCATGCTCAGAAGTGAGCAAAGAATTGGGATTGGACTGGTTTGTTTTTTTTTTTTGGAAAGAGAGTCCTTTTCCTTTTCTAATTCTATTTACTTCAGGAGAAGTAAACTTGTAAATTTACTTTTACAAGGAAAACAAAATTTAGGGGTTTTTCATGCTGAAGCTCCTCTGCCCTCTCAGTAAATTTGGAAATTCCTCCCAAAGTTTATACTCCCGTGAAAATATATCAAATTTTTCTCCATTGGAGTGTTTGTAGAAAAAGCAAAGACCTGTGCTTTATGGTAAAAGTGACACAGGTGTCTGCTGAAATGAGTACACTATCCACTGAGAATGCAAAGCAAAATCTTTGAAACTCAGACCCCAGAAGGATTAATCCTAAACAATAACTTGCAAGTTGAGCAGTTCAATTATTAACAGGGCCAGAAATTTGCATTCTAACAAAAATGCATGCATTTTCATTCATCTAGACCTTATCATAAGGCACACTGGATCAATGTTACAGTCCATTCCTTCTAATTTCAGCTCATCAGACAAGAGGTCCAAGAGCTCATTTTAAAGAATGACCTCAATACATTTTTATTATATCCTCTCCTTTAAACTCAATAGTTGGAGCAAATAGCAGTACAACCTTTTGCTACAGGACCTGGAATACCCAGATAAAAGCCAGTAGGATGGAGGGAGGCAGGTTATCTTTTAATTGGCCTCTACTGTTTTATCAGTGTGCCTAAAGCCATGAAGCTGCATCAGACTACATAGTTGTGCTGAGCAAGGGTCTGACCGCAAGTTCATCAGACTAATTGGCTCCACTCTGTGGAAAATCTAAGATGCCATCGGCTTTAAAAAGACATTATAGCATAAATTGATATATTTGGGAAGAGCACTCCACATACCTATAGTTTTCAGGCATTTTTTTGTATAATTTAGATTGCTTCGGGGTTTTTTTATGTTGTTGCTTTTTTTTCCCCAGATGTATTGGGAGATAAACATGGACAAATGACAGACACAGAAAATTGTTCCAAAAACACATAGCTTGACAAAAATCTTGACAGGAGGAAAGTTTGAATAAAAGGGAAAAAAAAAAAAAAACAACAAGATAAAAAACCTGCTTTTCATTAGATCTGGGGAAATGTTTTGGGTTTGGGTTTTTGTCAATGTTTTAAATCAATTCAACTAAGAGCTGACTTACTGCTTGTTTGAAATTGGGAGCATGGAACATACTCGACCCTTTTCAACCTGTTATTACCTAACTACTGAGGGTTCTTCACATGCCACCAAAGGACAGCTAACATTTGATCTACTCCTTAGCTCTTTGAGTCTCTAGGGTTACACTTTACCATTAACTGTTGTGTTTGAATTGGCTTTCTTCATTTGTCAGTTATAGTTTTGCCTCTCTCTAGTTCTTGTCTGTGGCATGCTTTAAAATAATCTGCTTATTTTCCAATACTTACTGCAGAGGTTATACAGAGTTCAGCATTGTGGGAGAAGTATTGATGTTCAGTATGTATTTGCATCCATGAGATTGAGCTACTTTGTCATGGAAGGAAGGAAGGAAGGAAGGAAGGAAGGAAGGAAGGAAGGAAGGAAGGAAGGAAGGAAGGAAGGAAGGAAGGAAGGAAGGAAGGAAGGAAGGAAGGAAGGACTTAAGAATAATGCCTTAATGCCTGGCTGTGTAACTGAGCTAAGAGTACTAGGAATCATGTTTTTTCTTGTCAGGGATTAAATGCACTCTTACACAAATGTGCCATATGTCCTGACCCAAGAAATGCAAGTCAGATCTTTCAGTTCTAGAATATTGTCAATTCGACATGAAGGTATCCAGACATTCTGTCTTTGCAAATAAAAAGAAGACAGTAAGTGAAGAAAACTGACTTGAAAAGGAAATTTCGAATAATTTGATTAGTTTCACCTTCCTTCCATGATTAATTCTGCATTCCAAATAAACGTAAGCCATTGTGTGGAAACTCACAAAAGTACAACAGGCTTGACTTCTCTTGCAGCAAGGTGTAGCAAAATGATCAGAAAAAGTTCTCTGCATTTTTCTTCTGTGCCTTGGCCACAGAAAAAACTGTAAGAATCATCAGCCAAACTCCGAGCACAAGATGTAGCTCAGTAGCATGACGGATATACTGGTACACTCTGGTGACTTCCTCCTTCATGGAAAACACAAAAAGAAAACACTGGAATATTCATTGCAATGCTCTTCCTCCTACACACTCTCAAGGATTAGCAGCCTCCCCTCTACAGAATTTACAAAAAAAAAAAAAAAAAATTAAGATCACCTTTGTTCTCTTATTCCAAATTCAAGATTAGTAGAAAAGGAGAATCAGACAGAGGTAGGTACTCGCCATAGCTTCTTCTCTTGAGTATCAAGAATCTCCTGGTATTAAAGGATTGTCTGGGAGATAAAAGGTTTGGGTATTCAATATATTGTCACCACTCTGTAAATAAATGCATGTTGCCTGCTGTAAGTCAGCAGTACCTTATCACTGACTTCTAAATGAAATCTCATGGATATGAGATCAGTTCTAAGTCAGTAACCAAGTAACCACCACACAGTTTGATTAGTTACCATTGTATATATTTTTGTGGTTTACTGTATAGAATGTATTTCTTCTGAATGCAGCCATTGTGATCTGCCCTTGGTTCCTAATAGCAGACCATTTTTCCCTATGCTTCACAGAGGAGAATGTTTCAAAAATATAAGGAATTCTTAATATCAAATCTAAAGTTTATTTATCTTTAAATTAATATTAAACCCATTAAAAATGTATCTCTCCCTTTATTGCATATTTTTTAGCATTTTTTGTAATATCTGTCATAAATGACTGTTTCCCAGGTTTAACAACTGTACAGGGCCCCTTCCATAAAGATATCGCATTTCTCATGGCTTTCTGTGTCAATTTTTAATGTCATATCTTTATGGATTCTACTTTTCTTTCACTTATTTTGTTGTATTATTTTTTTTAAACTGAAGGAGTAGACCTTTGATATTTTTCTGCATTTTTACAGTCTTGTCAAACTAACACAGGTCTTTGATACCCTGTACCATGTTCTGATTCAAATAAATACATATTTCCACAGGAAATATGTATGTTTTTTCACATACATAGCTCCACAGGAAAATCCTTTCAGGGCAGAATATCTACATATATTTGTGACAGGTTTCACATATGTGATGGTTGCTCTTTATATATCATTGCATTTAAACCTCTTTCGGTATTTTTTTACTCATCATATGATGTCTGTCTTGAACAGCTGTCCAAGGTTGGCTGCAGTTGCATGAAAATGAGAAGAGAAAGGTCATTATTTATAGTGAAATTGAAGGTGAAAAATGTAAAGAAATCCATGGGGCTTTATGTCCAAAGGTGTTAAATCTTATAAAATGCCTTGAGGACAGCTGGTACCAAACCAGCTTGGCAACATTTACACTGTCTGCAGAAAACCGTGAAGAAAAATATTTCAGAGTCAATTATGATTTACTCAGCGGTTGCTACAGTCTAACTTTAAAAAAGCAAACTTTCATAAATTATCTTGGCAACAATTGTCCCTACTTTTAATCTACCAAAACATCTCCAAAAACTCTCAGAGGCTGAGCAAATTCCATTGCCATTGGTCACTACAGGTACTGCCTTTCTCTGGAAATGAAGATGTACCCTGTTGGAGTCTTCAGAGTCTTTGAGCAATCTAAAACCAGGTTAGTGAAAAGGAAGGTGGAAAGGTCCCATTTTTGGGAGTAATGAATCAGAAGAAGAAAAATGTATTTTAAGTTTTATTCTTTCTTCTTAGCATTTCTTCACTCTTCAATAGGATATGCAGTCTCAATGGAAAAGGGCAAAGTAAGGCACCTTACTGTGTATTGTCAAAAAACTCAACTAGCATGAGAATGCAAGGAAAAAAACAAAACTAGTGAAGAGATTTGAAGTTCAGGGCCTCTACAAGGGCATTTGTAGAATATAAGAATAAAAAGGAACGTTTGGACTGGGGAATACAAGAGTGATGCTGTGTTTTCCTAAGCATACAAGAGTTTGTATATCAATACTCAAAAATGAGAACTGGGTGTTAATGATGGGCAGGAGAGAAAAGAATGTTTTTCACAGTTTCATTTCCATTAAAAAATGAAGGAGTAGTGGGTAGACAAAGTAATGCCCAAGAGCAATCATGTCACTTTAAAGGACATGTGACATTGCATAAGAGCATTCATGAAGTAAGAAGCAAGGAAATGGATGACAAACTGTGACAAAAGCAGGTAGCCCCCAGATTCACCTTTTATGGGTATCCCAGTTTTGATGCATGGAACAGTGCACTGACCTGGAAACCACAAGGGTCAACAGACTCACAAACTCACCAGAAGCCTATGTCTAGCTTAATAAATACACTGTGTTTTCACTTGGACACCTTTTCTATTTTTAAAATGGTCTTGATTTATTGACATCCACCAACCTTTTTTTTTTCTTCTTGCAATTTCTTGCTATGGGAAATTTTGAAAACCAGACCCCCAAGTTTTCAGTCTTTTTTGTTCTTAACATCCATGAGACTTCTTGGGATAGTAAATAATTCTGTTAACATTTACTGACATCCATGTGTATAAATGATTGCACTATCAAAGTCTAAATATGAAAACAAAGGATGCATATCAATGCAGAGTGGTTCCATAAAAGCCAAATTTTCTTGTGGTCATATCTGGCAGCTCTGTGCTGATATCTTGAGTATCCAAAGATGCTGCATTGGTTTTGGCTGGGATAGAGTTAAATTTTTTGCATAATAGCTAGCATTCAATAGACTATCTTTTGGATTTGTGCTGAAAATAGTGTGGATAACAAAGGGATTTTTTTTGTCATTGCTGAGCAGTGCTTGAGTCCATTTTTTGCAAGAGTTGGATTTATTTCCAATACTTAATAACTGGGCATTTTTTATTATTCACCACTTATGAACTCAAATTTTAGTTCAGAGCAGTCATCCATAGAATATCTAAAACATGGTTTTATTTTGTTTTGTTAAACTAACAAACAAGAATAACAAAACTAAACAAAGCATAAAATAGTTTTAGAAATAAACCACTCACAGAAAAATATTTTTACCTTCATTCACATTTTTAAAGCTTCATTAAAGATACCGACTTCCAATTTTCCACAGTTACTCACATTCTATCAGGAGCTAGATTAGCATTGCTTTGTATCCTTTCAGATTACCCTTAACATCAGCAGCTGCAGCCTTTGTGCCCTTATAGTTCACAGCAGTTTTTTTGTACTTCCTCAGGCTTTAAATCTTCACATGCTGATAAATTATGCATTTCTTTTCATTTCATATTTTGGGTGCTGTAGTTGGTAATCGACATCGTTGTAATAAAATTGGGTCTTCTCCATGGGCACAATCTCCACTGCAGAGATAAGTGAGATGCTGTAAGGCTACAGAGGATAAAAGGAGGATGCACACCCTTTTAGCCAGAGCAGCAGTTTCAAAACAGAAGCTATGAAAAGAGTTTGTATTGAGCTTCCTGAAGCTGGACTTTCCTCACCTTTGGCTGCATGAACTTGCTTTGCACACTGTTTGTTGCTGGGTGTAGGGATATGCCCTACTGTCAGATCATAAGCAAGTGAGGTCCTCTGTAAGTGATAAATTTAAGCCCAAATACCAGATAAATTTGAACTTCAAGAATAAGAAAAAGATGATCTCTAAAACCTTTGCATTTATCTAAATCCTCTGATACAGCATGAAAGCCGTACCAATTGTTTGAGAACAAAAATAACTCCTTTCTTTAAAGAACAGAACTGTAGCCAGTTGATTCCATTCCAAACTTGCCCTCAAAGGCTAAACACCTATGGATGTCTTAATGAGAGTGCTTCATCACTCCATGTTTCAGAATAACTTTATATCAAATCATTTTACAGCTGAAATATAACAAGACTACACAATTAATCATAATAGCAGCACAAAATAGGTTAAAGGTGAGCCATCCAAAACATGCATCCTATACTCTGTGACAAGGGAGGAAGAGCACTGATTTGCCTTGTTCTTCTTGTTCTCTCTATATGGGCAGGAAAAATAATTGCCACTGAAGCTGTACTCCCCCTGTAAATGGTCTTACAGTTTGGTTTTCTGAACTAAAGGGAGGTAATAAAGAAAGACTGGATATATTAACAGCTCTGCACAAACCACCATGGCTGTTCCTTCACTTTGTTTTCATATCAGGATTACAGTGACTCATGATTTCTGCTTGACCCTAATATCACTTGACATCTCCATCTCCCTGTCTTTATTGTAGTACTTTACATGAAGTATAGAGAGCTGTGTTCTAAAAGGGGGTGTGCTGCCTTTGTTCAATATACTGAATTTTTCAAACAGGGAAGACTAAGGAGTTTTTTCCACCCACCTCGTTGCACACTGAGAAATAGAACACGAAAGGAACTTAAACAACCCTCCATTACAGTGAGTCAGTGAGCACAAAGTTTCTTGGTGTCACTCCTCACAAAGTGTTTCTCTTTCTGTAATCAAAAGCATCACTGCTGACTTTTGAATGACTTTCAAAAAATACTGTTATGTATCTGTCAAGCATTTATCAAAAAACAGAACTGAAGAGAAGACTGTATTTGTAGGTCAGAAGTTCAGCCCCTGCTTCTGTAGGAGATGACAAAGCCCCAGGTCCAAATGGATATTTGTACATTGAGGTTAGAAAGAATCTTAACACTAAATTTGAATTTTCAGTGCTCAAATCTCTCATACATCTGATATCTCTACTCTGTAATGCCAGAGCTAAAGTTCCCAGGCACCTTAAGATCTGTACCTTTTGTGACTAAAGTGCAGTCATCTCTTGGCACCTTTTCAACCCCTCAGTCCCAACAAGAACCATGATGCTCTTCACTATATTTCCACAGAATTCAGGTTGAAGTCAGCACTCTTGGGGAACATCTCATGGGTCAAGTACAACACACAGCAGCATCTTTCTTTGGCTGCAGCACTTCATGGACTGACAGAAGGGCCATAAGGGAGACTGGCTTTCAACCTGGTTTGCAGCTTCAAGGTGACTCTCACTGCCAAGGAGATAACTTAATGGTGCATTTATTTGATTGTTTTTGGGGTGGGAAATATTCCATTAAATGTTTCTTCAAATATATAGCATCGGGCCATCACAAAATAAAGTATTGGACCACTGGAGTCCCAAAGAGCTTCAAATGACACAGGCTTGAGGTGAGTGACTGACATTTTTTCTAATTAGAGTAAACTATAGACCAGTCCTTGTGGAATTTTAATGGGAGATAGGCCTCAGTCAAGCTGCAAGGGTAGCTGAGCCAAGTGAACCCCAAACTCCCTTGTGTCTGAAAACAGAAGGACTGTCCCTCTCCTTCATGTATACTGAATTTGGGCTCTTGGGATTGGATGAGGTTTTCCTGAATGAAAGGATCAGGCCTACAAGTGGTCTGAAAAGTGTGTGTAAACCTAAGGACAGGACTGATTTCCACCCCTTCTCCCCAAGGTAGCTGCTGGTTCATTTAGCATCTTCCCTGGAGGCTTTCCTGGAGGAGCCACCCCCTGGAGGATTCCCTGCAGGATTTTGTCCCTGGGTTGCTTTGGCAGGGAGAGGGTGGTGAAGCAGAACATTCCATTTCACTGAGGGAGCCCAGGCCTCCTCTGGTCACGTCTGGCAGCACCTGATGGGGAGGCATCACTTTCACCATGTTGTTGATGTAGGTCAGGAAGCTCTCCAGCATCACATCCCCAGTGAGATTAAGCACCAAGAGGGAGGCCACTTGCAGCTTGTGAAATGCAAAGTATCAAGCTTTGGTTTTTAGAGGCATAGGCACATTCATCTGGCATTTGTCCACACACAAAAAAAAAAAAAAAAAAGCAGGGCCCTGAGAGAGAGGGGCCACAGGACAAAACATGCAGGATGATTGAACGTGCAGTCTGACATTTTATTTCATCTATGACTGTTTCTATGAAAAACTGTATGAAACTCATGGTGACATTGGTTTCAAAAGGATTATCAACCTGATTATACTGACTAGAGAATTAATTAATCACTGACATTTGTCAAAAAAGTAATTGAAATTCTATTACTTCATTATTAGCATAATGAAGAGATTGTGTTTGCCCTCTCTGGCAATCAATCAAGCATCTGGGATGCACTTCAGTGTCAAGAAACTAAATGTAACACCAGAAAGTATTTGATTTTGAAAAGGGGTTATTTTGCTTGTTTGATGGATGCCACACACTATTTTTCAACAGTTAAGTATTTATTTTTGTCTTTCAGATGATAACTGTTAAAAGTCAGAGATCACAGATGGCAAACTGAAGTGGTTTACCTAAATTAAGGGAGTAATTTGGACTAGAGATATATAGGGTAAAACTAGTAATTTCCTCCATGACTTTCTATCAGTAGGTCTCAGGGTGTTTTATTACTGAGATCAGTGTCCTCCTTGTTTATCACTGGTAAAAGTGACAAGAGAAGTGAAATCATGTGGCCTTAGATAAAAAAAAAAAACAAAAAACAACAAGACTTGAACTCAAGACTCCTGAGTCCACTGCTCTGTCATCCAGGTAAAGAGAGTTAATGCCATTTTCAAAATAAGGGGATGATTTTGTCCCTCACTCATTACTGAAGCAAAAAAGTATTGCTTTATCACAGCATACAGTAACATAAGCATAGAAACCAGTATCTCATAAATGTGATGCTTGGCTGCCAGCTAAACTAAATACCTTCAGTCAGAAGCAAGGCAGAATCATCAGGGTAATTTGTTCTCTTGTTGTCTGGATGCACTCACAGCTACCATCTGCTGCTAACCCTCTACTTGAATCACAATGCCACATGTACTTAAGGCACAGCCAGGCAGCAAATCCTGGCAGGAGAAAGGCAAAGCCAGGCAGCAAAACTCCAGGTCAGGAGCTGCTTCATCTGCTGAATAGCAAAGACCCAAATGAGCCTGTTCAACAGCATTCCCTGATCATTCAATTGAAACTCTTTTCCAAATATCAAGACTTCAGCAGAACCTTATAACTTTTCACATAGCACTAAGATATAATTTATTTTTCTGGTCCCTCAGACACATGGAAAATCAGTGAAAACTTGAACAGAAAATAGCAGTTGGAGCTCCTTTACAAGGAGTCTCTGGGTAAGTGCCACCACATGTATTAGTTACAGGGCTGGTGGCTTTTTTCTCAATCTATACTGACTGTGATGGCAGCAAAGATTTATAGTTCATATAGCTTTTTGCTTCAACGGTTGTATTGAGGTGTAATTCAGGTGGTAGACAGGATGATAAAACTCAGCTTGCCAATAAAGGAGGATAAAAAAGATTAAATTTTAGACTTGGCTCAATTTTGGCTTAAAATCAGATAAATTATGACTCAGCATGACTAAAAATGACAAACTCTCGGTTTTCTTTTAGGGCGTAAGAGTAACCATCTTCTAGTACTGACATGGTCCACAGGGTTCAAACTTAAATTTTGAGATATTTATCTATATCTAGATAGATGGATAGATATAGATAGATAGATTAGATAGATAGATAGATAGATAGATAGATAGATGATAGATAGATGGATGTGTGTGAGGGTGGGTGTGTGTGTATACAAAAAGAAAAAGCATGGTTACATCATTAAGAAAATTTTGATTGCAAAGATTTCTGGGGCTTTTTGAATGTTGCAAAAATACCCATGGCCTTCTGGATGACTTTGAACAAATTTCTTTTTCTTTTTGGTTCTGTTATTCCATTTTAAAATGGGGGAAATAATACTGTGTCTGTTTGGAAAGCGTGTGTGTGTGTACATCCACTAAGGTGGAAGATATTTCTACCACTGGGATAACCACTTTGCTGAGCCATAGCCTTACCAGCTCTGGGTAACACAGTTGTTGCTGTCTCACACTGGCAGAAGCCTATCACATTGTGCTAAAAGTACAGAACAAAAGTTTGTAGGAAGAGATTATGCCAATGTCATGGCTGAGCAGGAAACACTGGAACAAATCCTGCACAATGACCACAGAAGTGCTCAGGCAGAAACAGAAGCCAGACAGTAATCCTGGTGATTTCAAGGTCCATTTCAGCAGCTCCTGGTAGTAAAGATCTTGAGGCAGCTTGGATGGATGTTGGAGCTGGTTCTCCCTGAGGAGGGGTCACAGCTGCTACAGCACCCATAGCTGAGCACAGCCCTGGAGCAGGGCCTTGGCCAGCTGGACCAGCAGCGTGGGCAGCAGGTACAGCAGCTGGTGTGGCTTGTCCCAGAGCAAGACTTGCAGTTCAGGGCAGACTGGCAAATTAAGGCTGTCAGTGGGATGTTTGCTACTGCAGAGAGATGTGCTGGATACTGACCAGTCCTCATTTACTTGTGTAGCCTCTCTGCTGGCTCTCACTCGTGCTCATTCTGCCTCTTGGCATGATATCTGATGCAGGTTGTCCCCTCTCCTTATGATTGTTTTGTCCTTCTCTTATTAGCACAGGCAGGGCTTAACCTTTGACTGAGTTTTGCAGGTGGCTTTAGTGTGGTTTTCACTTCTGCACTTTGATCACAAACATAGGACCCTACAGCTGGGTGGTGAAGAGGATTTTTATTACATTTTACCATTGCACAGTTCCATCAGCAGACGGAGATTTGCACCACAGAAACTGATGTAATGAAAGGATGAGATGGAGACCTGACCTAGCACAAGTTAATTACAGTGTTAGACTAAATATTATTTAAGCATTTCGCATTTGCTTAAGCCTTTCCTTTGAATTTTAAATTTGCACTTCATTTTCAAGCAATGAAAAAAATATTTTTGTAATATATTCAGAAGCAAATAAGTAAGTAAGATTTGAAGTAATGAAGGCAGGAAAAATAGCATCATTGTATTTCCAACTTCTCAGGGAAAATTCATCATTTCCTTTTCAAAACTCCAAGTTTTATAGACTTTAATTTTTAAAAAATAAAATGCCACTTCCTAAAAAAATATATTCCAAACTGTATTCCAAAACAGAGCTATCATAATAATGATGAAAGTAAAGGGGGAATGTTGCACATAATACAGACCAAAGTTAACTAGCCACTTATTAGAACCTGAGCAAATTTTCTTGTGGCTAGCAGTTGTTACCCTGTGGTTATTGCTATCAGTGCAATCCAACATCCTTATTTAACCCCATCTACCCTCACTGCCAAATGGTCTGTGGTGGTAGTAGCTGTGATATAAACCTGAATTGCAAAGACCAATGCTATTTTGAAGGAGATATTATGTGTGTTTTTAGAGATTTAAAGGCTCTCCTTTGAATTACTTCTTCCCCTATTCCGAAAATGGTCATCAAAAGTTATATTGCATACACTTTTTTTAAAAAAGTACATATCAGATCATCATTCAAAGTTGTTTTCTGCAGGCAACCCTTCCAAACTCGTCATTGGAAAATTTGGCTGTCTTACCCAAACTCACAGAGTTGCAGAAGGAGAATGAGGGACCTGAGCTTCACTATGTCATTCTTCTAGCTATTCACTTCTTATTTTGATTTTCTGTTTAACCTACTATTTATTCTTCTTTACTCAGAAATAAGGAAATTTTGTTTTCTTATGTTCCATATCATCAGTCTTGAATTAATTACAGGCTACCCAGCTACTAGCACTGGAACACCTCCATTTTTGAAAATTGGTTAGGGTTACCCTGAAAATTTGAGTTATTTTTCTTCTCTACTCCCAGCAAGATGTTCAAACATTCAGCTTTAAAAGATGATATCACAAAAAAACCCCAAACCTTTATTTCTGTGCTTGTTATTCCCTGTTTGATGATTTTCCCTAAGATGTTTCTGCATCATTTTTCCATCTGCACTATTTTTCACGTCTCATTAAACTGTTTCTAAACCTTTATTTTGCCTTTTGAGCAATCAAAAAGTTGCAAATTCTCAAAACTGCTACTCAGAAAATTATGCTCTTTTGCTTCCTTCAGCTTTTCTTTTTCTTTATGGCTAGTGGGCTTATTAACACATTTATAGAGTTTTAAAAATTAACTTAGACCCCATTCCATGCTCTTAAGTCTGAGATAAGCATAGTTAATTTTGTATCAATGCAGCCATTTTATTTGCTCTTAAAATCTGAGCTACTCTCTGGAAAAAATTAAGCACCAACCCTGTGAAAGAAAGATTTGCAAAAAATGAACATTTACTTACATATTTGATTTTTAAAATTTTTTCTATATACTCTAAAGGATCATTTTAAAGTCACTGTATATCTCCAAATTAGTCTTTACTAAATGAGACACTGGTTTTCAAATCTAATTCTTTGATGTATCAGTGACATCTAGACTTTTTTCATAGAAATGATATTCTAAGTCTGTAATTCAGAAAATTATCTGCTATTCCAGAGATAAATAGAGGTGATTTAATCCAACTCTAAATTCTTACCTCTATTTTTTGCTATGTATATATTTTCTCCCATTGCTAGACACAGATAAGATCCTTTGACCTTTTTTTACTGAGAAGAAAAAAATAAAGGTTAATTTTAGGCCAGGAGTATATTTGGCATTTTCCCTAATTTTCTTATATCAGGAAGTTTAGAGCTCAGCTCTTTCCAGCGTACATATTTCCCCCAGAAATCACAGGATTATAGAATCATTTAGAATCAAAAACCTCTAAGGTCATTTGGTCCTACTGTTGACCCAGCACTGCTGAGCCCACTGCTTAAGCCATGTCTATAAGTGTGACACCTACACACCTTTTAAATACTTTCAGGGATGGGGGCTCCACCACTTCTCTCAACAGCCTGTTCCATCTACCACAGGACAAAAAGATCTCATGACTATTAGAAGAAAAAAATTTATTGGTGGTTTTTTTATCAACTAAAAGAGAAAGGTAAGAGATACAACACAGCAGCACTCTTAAGTGATGTGCCTTGGCAAGGCTGCTTTGACATATTGCAACTGTCTGCAAAGTCTCCATCAGCTCAGCACAGACACACCTGGGACTTCTGACTCTGTCAGATAGTTGTGTCTGAGGGCTGGGCTTTGGGAAATCACATTGATTTATCTGATTGTTTTATCAGTTTGTGGAGAGGCTTGGACATCCCAAATCTCCATTATCCTCTCTGCTGTATTTAATGAGATAAAGCTTCTTTCAACAAGAATCATGTTACCTTCCTTTTCTTTTTGAAGAATCCAGTGCATTGTTGAATGCTATAGAAACTATAGCAGACCATCCACTTAGAGATATTATTTTCTCCTTTGCTGCTTGCTAATCTTGTAGAGCAATCATGTCTCTGAAGATTAATGTCTGAAATTGAAATACTTCTCAGTAATTTTGGTCTGGACAGGTCCTGATTTTGTTAGACTCTTTTGTTTCAAGTTTCTAAATTATCACCTCTCCAGGCTCTATACAGTTATTTTATTTGCTTGATTTATTATAGGGAGGGAATTCACACTTAATTCAGGCTGAGAACAAATTTTTCTACAAATGTAATTTCATATTTTAATTTAATCTTCTGCTTTTTCTCTTCCATTTTTAAGCTGTGCTTTTTTTAGAAGAGAACTTGCAAGCTCCCCGGTAGTCATTCAATGAAATCTTAAGCCTTTTTTTTTCCTGTCAGAAGTCTGCTACTGAGACTCAGCTTAAGCACTGCCTTTTGCTGCAGAGATGAAAGGGAAGAATCAGAACTTAAAAATAGAAATCAAAGACAATACAAACACTGTTGCAGTGTGATGCCGTTTCCTGTTTCACCTATCCCAACCCCCCAGGTGTGCCACCTCCCCCTGTCCCCAGGCTCAAAAGGAGACGGGACCATGTGGTCGGGATTCTATTGGGAGCTGTTACAAGATTCAGAGGTCTGTCATCCTGGAATAAAACTCTGGATTAAAACTCTACGGCAGAATCCTCTCCTTTTTCTCTTCACCGCCACCTGAACCTTTTCCACCAGAGGTAAACTGAGTTTCTACTCTGCCTGGATTTGTTCCGAGTGCCCAGCTGCAGCATCCAGCCGGCCAAAGGTGTCTCTGGGGTGAAACACCACAGCTGCCGCCTTCGGCCCAGCAGCAAGGGTCAGACGAGCCCAGGCATGTCCCACCTGGAAATATTGGGATTAATATTCCATGAAACACAAGTGATCTTTATAAAAGTTAAAGGGAATAAAAAACCAAAAACCTTGTAAAACAATAAAGATATGCTATGGATTTAAACTTGGCCTATCCCTTAAAGACAGAAGTCTCTCAAATTACAACAAAGGCTTTATTTCTCAGTCAGTAAGTGAAGAAATATCCATCTAAAAGATGGAATTTATTAACTCTCCAGTCATAGCCAAGTGACACATTCAATTTGTCAGAGAAGGTGTAGAGCCAGACAGCACAAAGAAGTTCTATTTTGTAGGTATTTTTCTCCATAGCCCTGTGTGGGTAACTAAACCAGAATTAAAATACAAACAAACAAATAAAAAGTTATTTTATTTCCTGGTAAAGATTCGTAGAACACAATGAAACATGGTCATTTTTCTTTATAGTGTTTGTATCCTTATATATTTATAATTTTTAGTTATATATTTATTAAGAGCCTTTTGGGCTTTAGAGTTTATAGAGAGGGAAAGTTGGGGGTATTCCTCAGTTGCTGGTCTGACTAAGAAAAAAGCTGGCATTTGTTGAACACCAACAAGAGCTTCATCAGGCATATAAGTTTTCAAGTCCAAAATGTGTCCTTGTCAATTAAAATATATTTCATAGCCTCAATCTTCTTTTTTTTTTGTCTTTTTCAATAGATCCATTAATCCATTTACCCATTCTAATTACAGAACTCTCATTTCTATTCCTATTGATTTGAGCAGTAATTTTCCCATCAGATTTAATGGTGCAGTACAAGACTACAGATTCTCATCAGAATTAAGTCCCCTGATGCAACAGCTTTTATAAATTTACGTGGGTCAAGTATGGCAGGCACAACACATGCAAGTTACTAGGGTCACAGATTCTCTTTCAAATGAAGCTGCATTTTTTGTGTTCTTCTGCTCAAAATTGTTCTACACATCTGATTCACACAGTTTTGCTGTGAATACTTTGTGCCATCTTTTCAGGTCCTGAGTTACTTTAGAAAAGCAAAAATAAAGTTACAAAGAGAGGTTTTTTCAAAATCTCCAATACGCAAATTGTAGCACTTAAAACATACATAAGCATCAAATATTTGGGTGGATAACAGTGAAGAATTGTTTTAAATATGTTTAGTGTGAAATATATGTTCCTTCAAGCATTCTGTATACCTTATTCTATTTACCTTCTCTACTCTATACCTTAGTATTTGGGCTTGGTATACAACATTGCTTAGTTAAGTCTATCACTTGCATTATATCACCATGCTGATGGCACCACTGATTTTCAAAGAAAATCAAAATTGAAATTATGTATCTTAATTATATAGATTTATATATGCAAATGATCTTGATATTTTGATGCCCGTTTATGATAATCTTGTACATCTCTAGGTATTTTTAAATTCTTCCTTTTAGAATGAGAAATTAAGTTGTCACATGTCCATTCATGCCTAGTTTTGTAGATATTATCACTATGTTCCTTATGATTATTCTCTGACTCAACAGAAGGCAAAGCAGCAGATATGACAGGCCCACATCATCCAGAAAACATGTACATACCTAGTGGTATCTAAAAGACACAGATTAAGCAATTTGCTTTGGGAATCCAGTGCTCTATAGCTAAGGCGCTGCAACTCTGATTTTGCTACAACCTAAAGGCAATTCATTAAAAAACCCAAACACTAAAAACTTTCAAAACAATCCTTGAAAGAGAAAAAAAGTTTCTAGGCTGTTCGAAATTAAAAAAAAAAAAAAGGAAAAAAATTGAACAAAAATCCCACACAGAAAATACTTTGAGAAAGAAACTCTTGGTATCTTATGCTAGGATCAAAAATTAGTAATTGATAATTGGCATCAATCTGTCATTGTCTGCAATCTGGATAAAAATTCCCAGGGAGGAAATTTCTCTGTAGTGAAAGAGGAACATATTGTCTTCTGTCTTCTTGAGCAGCACACACTGGAAACCTTCAGAAAAAAAGACTGGGTGGATCAGGCTGATTCAGTATCATAGTTTCTGAGCCAGTATCAGAATTGCAGCTTGATTTCTGATAGTGCAGTTTACAGAATAAATTGACTTGGGCAACTTAAGTAGGTTCTGTCCTTCCCCTCCTTCTCCCAATCTTTGAGGTCTTGTCCTTATTCCCATTCAGCATCCTGTATTGAAAAATTGATTTTACAGGCCATTCAAAAAACACACCATTTATATCTGATTTTTAGAGGGCTGCACAAAAATAATTTCTGAATCCAATGTAGCTTTTCAAATTTATAAAATAGTTTATATTTGAAAGTAACCATGGATTTCTTTTTGTCCAATTCCCTACCCATATAAGTTATTCTGGCAGAATTCATGCTGCTACACATTTTCTGGAGTGATGTTGGACTTAGTACAACTGAGAGCTCCTATCTCTTTGAAAAATTTTCCCTGTCAAGTTCATGTGGTGCATCACCTTTTCTTGAAGAGGTGATGCAGAAAGAACATTAATCTGAAAAACTTCCAACACGTTCAGAGAATTTCTTGTGTTTCCAAAGTCAGATCTCTGTGAGCAAATTTCCTTCAAAAGTTTTTGCCACTTGTACTGAGTGCACTAGTCAGAGAAAGAGATTAATTTCATCCCTACATGCATTGAGCACGAGCATGGTATCAAGGCCAAGTCAGATTTGACATATCTCCTTATTCTGAAAAGAATTAGCAGGTGCTTGTCCTATGCTTAAATATCTGAGATACTTTCTGCAAGCTTGTCAGCATAAATTAGGTTGCTTTGATGGGAATCTCATTAGCACCTGCTGCCCTTTGAAGTGCTAGCACTTAGAAATTGTGGCCATCAAAACAATACAGAACCACTCTTTCCCCACTGTTCTGCATCCCATATACCTCAGAGTTAAGTAAATGCAATAGGAAATCAAATGCTATCACTGGTTTCATCCCCTTAAGCTCATCCAGGTAGATTGCTTTGCTTCATCTTGCTGTGCCCCTTCTTGATTTATGGGGAGAATAACAGTGTAAGACTTTGACCAAAAATGTTCTTGCTAGATAAATTAGTATCTCAAGGCCATATTCTCATACTGTTTATGTATATAGAAATCCAAAATTATCCTGTAAATGTGAGGTTGAAATACACTGCTTCTTTTTTGCCTCACTTTCTTCAGTGTATTTAATTCTAAAAATATACAATAAAAGAATCACTCTGTTGTGTTCTTTTCCAGGCTCCATACCATTGCTTCGATTTTCATGGCCATAGATGTTTTTTGCTTTTGATCAGATTATCCAACTACTTGTCTATTTCACCAGGGAAGGTGGCCCAGGGCCAGCTGCCTGCAGCTGGGCTTTTCTCATCGATCTGCATGGAAAACCTGCACTCCCAAACACAGCAGCACACTGAGGGATGCTTGCACAAATGTAAATGAGAACTAAAAGCATGATGCACTGAATAATAGCTTAAACAACACTTTATTCTTTGCTGTTAGCTTGTGCAGTGTGTCTGTCCAGAAGAATATCAGTAGCAAACGCCTGTTAGACTGATGGATGAAGAACTGTAGTGTTTTAGTGCCTTCTTGTGCTGATGCCTAGAAGTGCAAGTAAGTGAAACAATGAATTTCGTTCTGCTCAGACATAATAAAGGAACAAACTGCTGCTGCATTTTTCAGGTCTTTGCTGATAACATCCAATAACCTGAAATTTCTCAGATAAATAGATTTTTTCTTCAGTGACAGAAAAGTATTTTAACTCAGGCAGCAGCCACTGAAACAGTTGGTTCAAAGAACCCAAACAAACCAATTTCATACTAAAAATGCCTGTGCTGAAAAAAAGTGTTGCCTGGAGAGGTGTGATGCTATGGGAATTGCTCTTAGTCCTTCATCCCCCAAAAGTGTCTTGCTCAGAGTTGTACCCAGACAAAGTCAGTCACATGGAAAAGCCTCCCTTTGCTGTGAGCTGGATATTCAGGTCAGTGATGTTCATGAATAAAATTTAGGCAAACTTCATACCCACTTAATCATGTGAGGGGAAAGAGCTGGCAGTGATTTAGAAGGACTAAGGAAAGGGGAGCTCAAGTGAATGCACAGTGTCATCCCATTGCTCCTGAAAAGGCAAAGGGCAGCACCAATTCCCTCAGTGGGCTCAGGATGCAGCACTTCATCCTGTGCTGTGGGCATAACCATGACAACTCACAGCCTGGCTCCCTGCTTCTAGAGAAAGAGCACAAACATCCAAGTCCCTCTAGCTTCACCTTCTTTTTGCCTGTCCAGATAACTGGGAAGTGCAGAGAAGTTTTGCAGACTCATGCCTTCTTTGGAATATGAGAGCAAATCACTCCTTCCCTCAAATCCCCACTTTCTGGGTTCAGTATCCAGTCAGGTTTCACTCAAGAGTACAGTCAAAAGGCTTAAGAAACAGACAGCAAGTAAGATTAACAAATCCATTCTCTGTAACTTATTTGGAAATTTTCAGGCTATGTATCAACAGTGTCAACAGTGTCACTGTTTGAGAATTGTTTATAGTCTGCAGAAGTATGTTTCTGCCTTTCTTATTATGGAATTTTCCATTTTCTCCTGAAATATGTTGCAGGGAGAAACTGTGGTATTATGATAACATATCTTCCTGAGTATAAGTCTGCTACATGCTGCATAAAATATAATGAACTGAATTATAGAAAAGAAAATACATACAGAGTCTGGAAACATAGATCAAATGCATGGTCTGTTAATCTTTGGAATTTGCTCAGAGAAAATCCCAGAGGAAATTCCAGCTCTTGTATCATTCTGAATGCAGTGGAATTTCAAAAAGCAGCTTGGTAAGATGTTGAAGATTGCTGAGGCTCAATTACTTCACAGGCCTATATGCTCAAGATGTCCCTGACAGCTGTCAGCCCTGAACACTCAGCCTGAGAGCTAAGGTACAGGCTTGATTATTTCCACTTGGCACATTGTCACCAGCAATAAAAACTGTCCCATGTGAATTATGTCTCCAGAGATTCCTGTGTCAGTTCTGCAGCTTTTCACAGGTGCAGTTGATGGAGGTAGTGGAGATCTTTCTTCTACTGAGCCATGAGACTTAATGAAAACATTTATCTTTTCATAAAATAAACAGTAAAAGCAATGAACTGCATTTCCGTGTGGTAAAATGAAACTATTTTTACAGACCCACCAAAAATTACTCTAAATTAAATATCCTGAAACTTTCCTGCCCAGGAAATAGTAATTTTTTCACAGAAGGTAAACATAAAATACTTAATGCACATTTCCAAATTTAATTGCTATTAAGTTCTCTACCAGTTTAGGATGTATTTCAGAAGACATTTATAAAAACCCTCATTTTTAAAGGCTGTACTTATTTCATTGAGAGTATTCTGTCACTAGTTTTCCATCAGGCCTCCAGCAAACTAATCAATTAAAGCCGCTTTGGAACAACAACAAAAAGTACCAATCCATTTGGGTCACTGTGTGAAATAAAAATGTCATTACTGTGGGAGTGACTTTGTTCAAATGCAGAAATATGCTTCAGCCTGGAGCCAGTTTTCCGCAGGTCGAGACATCAGCTGATGTCAGTCATCTTATTTTGCAGTAAAATGGAAAGAGGAGATGCCAGTCCTCTTAACAGAATGATTCTCCTCTTGCTCCAAATAAAGGCCCAGCTACTGGCAATGCATTTCACCACTTATATTTTTAACATTTTCTTCAGCTCTGTTTTTCACCACTATAAGAAGTAGTTTCAAAAACAGGCCTCAATCAATCACATTTTAACAAGTTTCAATGGAAGAAGTTCCTTTGTAGTTTTGATTCTCAACACGTTTACACTACTTTGAGGGTAACAAAAATAAATTATGAACTTATGATTTCAGATGCATCTTTACACAAGATTATGGAAAAAATCAGAAGAAAAATAACGTCTACTATTGACCAAGATCATTCATAGAACAGTCTGCAGTAGTTTGTGCATCTTATTTATATAAACATATATATTTATAGAAAGGACTAGCAATTAACCAGGTATGAGCACTCTGTTAAATCTCACATTCCAACCCAGTAGAGGGCATTGTAAGTATATGCTCAAAAGCTATTCTATTATGCAAAGCCAGACATTTCCTACCTCATCATCATTTGAGCTGCTAATTATTTACAAAGAACAAGTAGTATTCTCCCTTCTATGAAAGAAAGAGGCAGGCTATGGAGAAGAAGGGCATGCACCATTCTCCCTGTGTGTTGTAATTAGAGCAATAAGCATTGGGTGCAAATAAGAGCAAAGTAAATCATTCTTAAGCATAAGAAAATATCTTCTAAGCGCAAGGACAGTTCAGCATCAGAGGAGACTACCTGAATGTGGGATGTTTATCACTGGAGGTCTTTAAGAACTGATTAGGCAGTTGTCTGTAAGAAATGGGTTAGGGCTTCACCTGAGAACAGGCTGGAATAAGCAAGCTCTTGAGATCCCTTACAGCCATGTTTCCTATGACTGATTCCAGTACTGAGTGGTTTCTCAGTCGTACCATAAACATTTCTTAAACAGGCTCTTGAAATTAGGGTACAAGAGCACAAAAATACCCTCTACTCTTGGTTTTGGAAGAGGAATGCTACCACTTAATAACAGAATGAATATTACATTAGAGAGACATCCCTATATAGGTGAAGAAACATCCCGTTCCAGAAATGGCATTTGATCTTTGTGCACACTTAGGTCAATAGGATCACATTAAGTTTATGGTTACATGTGACAATCAAGAAATGATTGCTAAGGAAAAGAGAAAAGTACAAAGCTAGGAAATCTATTAAAATTGCTTTCATCAAACGTTTTCTTGTTTAATCCTTTTTTTTTGTAAAGTTCAAATTTTACCTGACTGTTTGATAAAAATTTTCAAAAGGACACAGGTAAAATAATGTCTTATTATTATTTCTTTCAACCAATGCTTGTCTGTGGGATTGCCCCGACTGAGGTGAAGGACCTTGCAAATCTGAAAAAAAATGAAGTTTTTCTGTGCAGAATAATCTTAAAGAATCTTCTGCAAGCATCACAGTCAAACATCCAATACCAAAACTTAGCATAGTGGAATGATAATCAAAAGAGATATAAAACTGTATATCTTATACTTTAATAATTGAATGAGTCTACACTCCTAAAGCAGAATTGGAAAGAATAGAGGACAAATATATTTTGCATTTGCACCTGGGTAAAGTCCATTCTTTGATTTTTGTTATTTTCTGCTTGTTGATATTCAGAGAGCTACAAATGCAAGCACAGTGGCAAAACAGGAGGACATCTGAAGTTCGTAGTAAGAGAAATTGAACAAGTGGATAGGAGAAAGCAAAGGGAAAATGAAGAAAACAGTAGGAGATGGAAAGCACAGGAAAGTATCTGGGCTCACTTTAATTTACACCATTCTAGAAGGTGTTCAAGCCCCTGAGGGAAACAGTAAAGGGGATTCATTATAACAGGTATAGCTTATTAATCTAGCCTTGAAGAAAAATTGATTTTCCTTAAAGAGGAAGGAAAAAGTGATTTACAGAAATATATCTCCATGGAATACAATTCACTCAAGAAAATTAGTGCTGCAGGCTATTCCACTGGAAAACCATGCAGGGGGAAAAAAAGTTCTCTTAAAAAGATCAGCTTTGAATCTTAGTCTGGTATAGACTACACTGGGATAGTTACCTGTGGTTTTATTCATACTGCGAAGTATGAAATAATTATCAGCCATGTTTTTGAAGAAAATTATACATCATGTGACACAATTACGTACAAAATATTTGTGTTTCACCTATCTGGAGCATTCCTCCACCAAGGGAAAAGAATACCAGGCTTAGAGGAACCTGGGACAGGAATAGTAGCAGTAAGGTCTTTGCAATTTGTTTCTTTGTTTATCGTTGAATCATAGAATGTTCAGCATTGGAAGGGACCTTGAAGTTACGACCCGCTTCCCATGGGCAGCAACACCCTCCACTGGGTGCCATGTAGCCTCACCAGGAACACTTCCAGGGATGGGGCATTCTCAGCTTCTCTGGGCAGCCTACTCCAGGGATCTGTATTGCAGAAAGTGTTGTTCATCATGTATGAATAGCTTAGTTATTTGGGCATGACCCTTCACTGCTCAAGCCATTCAGTGCAGTTATTCCCCCTGTTTTTAAACATATATATATGGGAGCCTAGTCTGAATTAGTTCTGGTATTCACACCAGTCCAGGGAAGGAGATAGTAAGAGATGCTCATTCAGTCCTAAAACTGGTGGCTAAAATACAAGCAGTGCCTTTCAGGAGACGCCCTAATTTCTCCAAAGACTGTAGGGAGAGCTGTAAGTGTTGTATATCAGATAATTAACTTTTAGGCAGTTATAGAATCACAAAATCAAAGAATGGGCAAGGTTGGAAGGGACCACAGTGGGTCATCTAGTTCAACTTCCCTACTAAGCAGGATGACCCCTAAGCAGGGTCATCCTAGAACACATGGCACAACACTGTGTCCAGATGGCTCCTGAGTATCTCCAGCAGGGAAGACTCCACACTCTCTCTGGACAATCTGTTCCAGTGCTCAGTCACCCACACAGTAAAGAAGTTCTTCCTCCTATTCAGGTGGAACTTCTTATGCACCAGCTACTCTCTCTTTCCTCTCATCCTTTTGCTTGCCACCACCAAGAAGAGTCTGGAAACATCCTCTTGACACCATTCTTTCAGATATTGATACACATTGGTGAATTCTTCTGTCAGCTGTCTTTTCCCCAAGATGAACAGGTCCAGTTCCCTCAGACTTTCCTTGCAAGACAGGTACTCCAGTCCCTTCATCATCTTCATTGCCCTCTGCTAGACCTGTCACAAGGGCTCCATGTCTCTCTTGTGCTGAGGAGCCCAACACTGGACACAGCTCTCCAGATGAGGCCTCACCAGGGCTGAGCAGAGGGGCAGGATCACCTCCCTCAACCTGCTGGAAATGCTCTTCCTAAAGCATTCAGGATGCCATTGGACTTCTTGGCCACCAGAACCCACTGCTGGCTCAGCTTGTTGTCCACCAGGACCCCCAGGTCCTTCTCTGCAGATCTGCTCTTCCCAGCAGGTCAGCCTGCATTCTGTCCTGATGCCTGGGGTTATTCTTCCCAAGGGGTGGAACCCTGCATTTGTGCTTGCTGGACTTCAGACAGTTCTTCTTTGCCCTCTCTCCACCCTGTTGAGGTGCTTCTGAAGGGCTGCACAGCCCTCTGGCCTATCAGCCACTCCTCCCAGCTTTGTGTCATCAGCAAACTCTCCAAGGATGCATCTGTCCCTTTGTCCAAGTCATTGATATTTATTGAAATCAAGTTTTCAATACCATACCCAGTAAGGAGCATTGTGGGACATCACTATTGACAAGCCTCCAGCTGGACCCTGTGCCACTCATTGTGACCCTCTGGAATCAGCTGTGCTTCCAGTTAATTCTTAATTCACTCCACTGACCACTCAGTCAGTCCACACCTCATGAGTCAGGATACTGAGAGAGACAGCATTGCTGAAGTCAAGGCAGACAGTATCCACTGCTCTCCTTTCATCCACCAAGGTAGTTGTTTCAGTGTAGAAGTAAATCACGTTCATTAAGCATGATTTACATTTAGTGAATACATACTGACTGCTCCTGATCACCTCCTTGTTCTTCAAGTGGCTAGAGACAGCCTCCAGAATGAGGCACTCCATCATGTTTCCAGGGATTGAGGTGAGGCTCATTGACAGTAATTTTCTGGGTCCTTCTCCTTGCTCTCTTTGACGACCAGGGCGACAATTGCATTCTTCCATTCCTCAGGCACCTCTCCTGACTGCCACAACCTTCCAAAGATGATCATGTGGCCTCAGTCTACCAACACTCTCAACACTTGTGGATGCATCTCATGAGGGCCCACAGACTTGTGGACATCAGGTTGTGCTAGGTGTTCTCTAATCCAATCCTCCTGGACCAAGGCAACCTCCCTTCTGACATTCCTTTACCCTGGTTGTCTGGGTCAGTTTCCTGAAAGCTGGTATTGTCCATGAAGAACAATGGAAAGAAGGTCGTTCCATAAATCTGCCTTCCCTCCATCCTCGTTCACCAGGGTACCCCTCCCTTTAGTAATGGGTCCATGAAATCCTTTGTTTTCCTCTTGTTATTGATGTATTTGTAAAAGCTCTTCTTCTTGTCCTTGACATCCTTGGCCCAATTTAAATCCAGAGGGGCCTTGGCCTTTGTTGCCTCATTTCTACTTAGTCTGACAGCCTCTCTGTATTCCTTCCAAGTGGCCTGACCCTGCTTCCATCTCCTGTGTGCTCTTTGCTTATGCCTGGGTAATGACAGGAGTTCTTTATTCATCTTGTCCCCTTTGCTTGAGTTCTTGCTCATCAGGATTCAACATTCTTGAGCCTAAAGGAAGTGACTCTTGGATATCAACATACTCTCTTGGACCCTTCTTCCTTGGAGAACCTGTTCCCATAGGATTCTTCTAGGACAAAATTAAATAATTAAATTAAATTAGATCTCCAATTAAATGAAGAATAATCACTCCTTTAAGATCACATCCTCCTTAGCCACTGAATTCAATTTGATATATTTATGATAATATATAATGCTATGTATCTATACTTTATATAACATACATGCAGCTATACACTATAGTACACATATACACTATATAGTAGCTCCATTAAGAGAGAGCTCTAACTCTAGCCCAGTGACCTTTCATCTACTGTATAAAAATCAGGGAGGTTCAGGTGTTGAGGCTGAAGGAGCTACTTCAAGTGGCTGTGCATTTGTGCACCAACACCCACTCAAGTTCTATGCAGAAAGCAAGGTAACCTTGACTTCACTGCTTTCCTTGAAAGGATACTTAGTTGAAGATGGTTGTTTCTTGATTTTTACCATTACTCTAACAGTGTGGTAATCCAAATTAATACCAAATTAATACAGGGAAAGGAATATTGGGACATCTACAATTCATGTCATGACAATGACAAACAAAGGGATGACTTGTCCGTGATGCTAAGTCCTAATGCATCTGGCAGCTGAGGCATTCAATAGACATGGTACTTTCAGAAGTTGATCATGCTTCTGCCTTATTCTGAGCTCCTAAAAGTGATCATGAATTATTTTGTTGCATCTGTTAGCACACCTATCTAATGGACATGACAACAATAATCAGCCCTACTGCCCTTTTGAAAGAGCCGAGTCCCACTTGTCAAAGCACGTAAGAAGTTTGCTGAAGATGCATTCAACTATTGTTTCTGAAAAGTTCCTGATATTCTACAGATGTTAGATGATGACCCCTACTCCATTCACTTCTGAACACAGCATCCAATAGGAATACTTAATCACAAAAGGAAGAGGGATGAAGAAAAAGGAGAGAGGGAAAAATTTGAAATTAAGCTATGTCACAATTTGAATATAGATCTGTCCCTGGACTAAAACTGGTCATTTATTTAAAAAAATTAAAAATTAAGAATCAAAAACCTTATCAAGCAGAATAACCATTTTAACTATACCTCTGTTTCTCTCAGGTGAATAAGAAATATCACATTGACTGAAATCTTTCACTCTGTTTCAAGGATAACACCCACAGGAATAATTTATTCATTTTTAGTTAATTAACCAAAGTCCACTGAGGACCAGAAACTAAAAAAAAATGGTTCTTTGAAATCTTCTAGGAATTTGATTTTGCTCATTTTGTATGAAAGGCAACAAAGCACCATGAGAACAGCAGCATGTAACAGTGCATTACACCATAAGGAAAGGAGTTAATATATGAGCAGAATGAGAGCTAAAGTGTTTTCAGCTGAGCCTACTTACTGATCCACTCAAAAAAAAAAAGCTTTTAATGCTTTTTGAGTTAATTTTCACTCAGCTTTAGTTGTAGCTTTGCTCAGCTTCGTAAGACACTTGAACAATTAGAGATAAATTTCATAAAAATATGCTTGCCTTCCTTGGAAAAATGCTGCTGTTGTTACTTGAAAGAACCTCTACACACTTAACTCCTCTTGAAAATCCCAGTGGGTACATATCTACATATTTTCATACTCAGATACTTGTGTGAACTTGCATCATAATTGAATTTTCCAAAGCTGAAGGAACTTTTCTTAAAGGGATAGACTATGAGTGTCAAGTTCTCAGCTTGAATTATTGATTATTTTTATTTGCTATTTTGTCCAGATCCTCCCATTCTTTTCTGCATTCTGATTTAATATTTAAAAATTGTTAAGCAATGATTGTTGATTTAGAAGAAAACAGGCTTGTACAATAGTCATATTCCTTAGAAGATTTCATTCTACTATGCTGCATGTACTTATTTCTATAAATGAGAGTTATACACAGGCAATTTTTAAGTCCCTACCATAGGGTCTCATGTGACCCAAAAGAAAACCTTTTAAATTTTGGACATGACAACTACTGATTCAGGAGCCAAACAAACATGTCATACTTGGTGAAGTAAGCTAATTTTCATGGTCTTAATATCTAGGGAATTCTTCTGTGTGACCCATTAGAAAAACTTTCCCAATATTTAAGAGCATCAGAGGGAGACCATGTCAAGAGCACTTAGAAATCTTAATGCACCACTATAAGGTTACCAGGGCTGGATTTCAAGAGCATCTTCATTGTGTTTATATCTGAGGACTTGCTGAGATCTTCAGAGTATTGTATACCATGCATACTCCATGGTGTAGTTTTATGGCATGATAAACACTCTATAAAATATTTTTAATAAACACATTCCTTTACTTCAACATACTCAGTTAGAAGTGATCGTGTTGTAACTTCTGAGAGACATTTTCTAACCAGACAAAGCTTTTCAGTGTTGTAAAAATGCGATGTACAGATGATCCTATCTGCCTCAACTTTGTCTAAGAAACTCTAGCTTTAGCCTGAAATATTTTCTTTTTAGATGGCAATAAACTCGGAAGGCTTATGTTTCTGTGGCAATTGTTAATGACTGTGAATATGTTGTGTTAAACAGTTTAGTGTTGAATTTTATTAAATACATGAGTTAACATCTCAGTTTTGATTTTCTTTTCTTTCCTAAAATGTATATTTGAGATTTTTATTGCTTTTTAACAGATAAATTTTCACTTCTTTCTGTGACTAAGTGCTTCATGTATTGAAATATGCAGTCATTTTCATAATTCTCGTGGCATTAACATCACTACTTTAGGCAGTAAATTTGAGAAAGCAGCTTGAAAGAGATGACTTTCCACTAAGCAATTATTTTTCTAGAATTTTGCAATAAATTTATTGCAAGAATTTATCTTCTTGTCTGATGATAGCATTTAAGTCAATATGAGTCACACAAGAAAAAAACAGTTTACAATTCTTAAGAATAATGACCTGAAACTCTGGAGAGAGACATTTTCTCACTTAGCATGGAATTATAATATAGTATAATAGTAGGCTTAAAATTCCTTACAGACCTGGCCCAGAACTTTGATAATTATAGGAGTTGATTTTTCATTAGGTCTTTGAAAAAAGCCAACTCCAAAGATTTGGAAGAAAAACAACATTGTTACAATAACTGGGAAGTGAAATTATTTGCTTAGTGATGGGCCTTTCAGTCTGATTTTGTTCATGAAAACAAAATGGAACTGTTCAATCTGGACTCAGTTAATAAAAAAGATCAGCAAATCAATGTGGTTAATTTAAAAAAAATTGCAAGTTTTTGTTATACCAGTTCATTTCCAAGAAAAGGTATCAGAACTAGAAATCTTATCTCTGTATTTAGCAGTGATGTGGTTGAAATACACTTGCTCTCCTCAGGTTTTGACAGTTTCACTGCAAGAAAATAATATTGCTACATTGGGAGAAACTTATAAAAGATCTAGAAAGATGGAGGATGACTGTGAAACAAGCATTTTCGTGAAGGATTAAGAAAAGATGGAGTTAGCAGAGATAATATTATCACTGAATAAAATTACCTATAGGAATTTAATAATACTGTCTTAAAATAACTGGTAATAAATAATTGTAGTAGCAGAATGAGATACAGGAAAACTTGGTGACTGGGTGAAGAGGAAGCTAGAGAAAGTCACAAAAAAGAAAGCATCAAAAAATGCAATAAAGAAGCATAAAAAACCTCTGAGAAATTGTATTCTATTATTCATCATAGTAATTTATCCATAAAAGAAATCTGTTCTGGTTAAAAATATGTTAGTTACAGTATATACATTGATTTTATCTCATGAAAGGCAGCACCATACTGTGGCTTTATCAACTAAGTCAACAAGAGTTCCAAAGTATCTCAGCTGGTGTTGGATAGGGTCTACTCAGGAAGTAAACTCTGTATTTGCATAAGGAAAGAGGGAACTAAATAAAAGGTATTTCACTTTTTCATTTATGTAACACACTTCTATCCTAACTTCTGTCTTATACTCTCCATCTGTATGATGCTAGTTTGTGCTTGCACAGTACTTGACACAAAAGCACGGATGCTTTTGCCCCATTTAGACCACTAAACCCTCCCCTGAAGGTAGTGGGTGACTGTCTAATCTATTGAGTGACTGATTTGGCCCAACAGACTGATTTTATGGATAAACCAACCACTTGCACAATAGTCATCAGTATGCTGAGGGCATATAGGGCAATTCACCACTGTATAGCTTCTATAAA
Source organism: Agelaius tricolor (assembly GCF_023055355.1). NCBI lineage: Eukaryota > Metazoa > Chordata > Aves > Passeriformes > Icteridae > Agelaius > Agelaius tricolor. The sequence continues at coordinate 55,993,968 of NW_027269261.1, forward strand.
TGTATAAATAAATGTATCTTTATTATAAATTTGTGTGTTATTCTTATCATTGCAGGTGACACCAATTTAGAAGGTTAAATTCTATTTTCAAAAGTCCTTTACATTTTTAACCACAAAGAAATTTAAATCTCTAAGAGTCACTAATATGACATAGATATCATGAAGTAAATATCACCAGTTAATAAATGAAACATCATACATAACTGTTGAAAATACAACCAGGCCTCCTGAATGACTCAGAGAACATCAAGTATGTAGAACCCATGATACTAAATTCTGGTTTTCAACATAATAGTGAATGTTTACTTATGAAGTGCCCGATTCCCCAGTAACAAAAACTTGTCTTTAAGCTATTCTTCAAACTGTAGAAATGTTTAGAATTCTATAAAGTTCATGAGTTTTGTTCACTAAAACTTAAGGATTTGATTCAGGTCAACATTACAAACAAATTTCTGTGTGATCTCATGAAGAACCATATCTGGTTCTTTTTTACATATCTGTAACAAACCAGTGTTTGTAATTATCAAGTCCCCTATTGGACAGATGTGCAGTGTAATATTCTCAGTGCTGCCATGTAGGAATTATGCTCACTTCTGAGTAACTTGCTGGTCTTCTCAGTCCCACTTCTCAAACAGCAAAGGCCATACTCTGATGTCCCTATCATTAGATTTGCATTTTAACTATACTTGATAGCACTGCAGAGAAAGTGCCTGAGGATCATAGAAGAGTCCTTGTCATTGATAAACTCATTAGGCCTAGCATTAAAAGATATATTGATTAATTTCTAGAAAAAATAAAGGAACAAATAAAAGAAGTTCTGGTACTGTCAATTGGATTACCATCATAATGAGAAATACTTTCAGAGGCAGAATAACACTGCCTCAAGAAAGTTTCACTGCTGATTTTCCGAATGTGGGTATATGCTGTTAGCACCGAGGGCATGAGAGTCACCCGGAGCCTTTCTCTGCTAAAGCAGAGATTGCTAAAGCAATCTTCCAGAGAGCACAACAGAGAGAGTAAATTGTTGTTCCTGTAAAACTGGGCAGAGGTCCACTGAAAGGAGGAAGTCAGCCTGCTCAGGTAACCTGGCAGCTCTCCTGCCCTTGACTCCATGAACTTCCATTCAGGCCTTTGAAATGAGAGTTTGTAGGGAGGCATTCGGTCCTGTAGTGCTGCTTTGGCCTGATGGGATTAATGGTAATGGGGGTCTGAGATTGAGACCTCCCTTACTACAAAGATTTTGAAGATTCATAAGTTTTGTGCATGTCACATCAGCATGATAGTAAAGCCTTCAGAATATTTACAAAAAAAAATAAATAAATCGTAATGATGACTCCATTTATGATCAAAATGCTCCTCTTTTTCATACAAGTTTTCTTCTTTCCCCTGGGAACAGACTGGAGATTATATGCTGAACTGCAAAGGAGTTTTCCCTTGAATATGTTACCAAAACCAGTGTCTTTAAAGACTTTTTTTTCTGCAGAACAATGTTTAATGATAAAAAATAACATTTTTGAAGGTGTCTTGCCTGTTTGCTTAATGAACTAGGCAATAGTCTAAGGTACTTGGATAGCACAGAGCCCTAGATATGACATGATAGCTAAATCATAAAAATGTATGTAGGATTTGGCTGCAAGATTATGTTTTTAATGAGGTAAAACAATATCAAATACATTTCTCTTTTTGGATAACCAGTAGCATTCAAGACTGTCTTGCAATTAATTTCCAAAGTTCTCAGTGGTAAAACCCTCAAATGAGATGCCTCAACTCTGTTTGGAGATACTTCATTAGAGCCATTAGATTTGTGATGTGTTTCTTTTTCCTCATCTGATTCCTTAGAGTAGCCTGCTTTGGTTGGAGGTGACTGACAAATACAAATGAACTGGGTTTGTGTCTGTCATGATTTAGTCCTAGATGGCAACTAAAAACTGTGCAGTTGCTTACTCACACACTCCCCAGGTGGGATGGGGAGGACAATTGGAAAAAAAAAAAAGTAAAACCCATGGGTTGAAAAAACAGCAGTTTAAGAACTGAAATAAAATAGAATAAAAAATAAAACAAAATAAAATAATAATAGCAATTACAATACGACTGGGTAATCAAGCTTAGGTCATACACATATTCAAAATTAACAAACAGTCTCAGATTCTTGAAAATACATAGCAATACATGTATAGTAATTTGCAGTAATAATTTGGTAAAGAGGTCACATTCAATTTAAAAGGAAGACATTTGAAAATATATTTAGGTTGCTTTTGTCAGAAGAAGTCAACCTGCAGGAAAGTTGGATCTTTCAGCAAGAAGAAAACTTGCTCTGAAATTTCTGCTTTCACAGAAATCAAATTAATGCCTATTGTTTCTTTCTCTCATCCTATGTTATTTCATTACCACAATCTTTTCTATTGCACTGGTAAAATCTTTCTAGTAAACTGATAATTTTCCATGCTATTCTGAACAAATATAAAAGAATGTGTGATCAACCTTTGTACTGAATTTATCGGAAATTCATAATACAAATAATTGGATTTTAATTAGCTCTTTCAATAGTCTATTTCTGAAATTTGCTACAGATAATCAGCCACTATACTAATGTAGACTAGCAATAATTAACATTCAGCTTTCTGGCACTAGTCTCCGGAACCATAGCTTGCTTCCTAGTATTTAGGGCAGTCCTTGAAAATAATGTGATAAAGCACTCAAGAGTGTTCAACCAATTAGTGTGCTCGGATGAGTGAGCTTTCCAAGCCATCTGATTTTAAAAGTGGGTGCCTCATGCTGTGGAATATTGTCTCTGCTGAATTTCCAAAAGACTGTTCCATTAGATAATGGGGCTGGAGAAGAAAACTGGAAACAGAATATATTAACCTGAAATGAAACTCTGCTGGCTGGTGAGAGAAAATGGATGCCACTCAAGGAAAAAAAAAAAAAAAAAAAAAAAAAAAAAAAAAAAAAAAAAAAAAAAAAAAAAGTAGTGAGTGGCAGAAAAGGCTCTAGCTATACTTGTGATTTTTTCATCCCATTCCAAAAGCCAGATTTGCATTATGATAGTAAGCATTTAATGGGTAGGTACACAATGGTCATGTTACTATGAGAATTCACCTTTCAGAATATTTTGTGGAATCAAGAGGGTTACTCTCTGCTTTGCTTATGTCTCAAGATGTTCAGCAGTCTCCAAATGCCATGCTCTTCTCAACATTTATTAAAAAGATTCACATTTAATTGAAAAAAAAATTCTATAAGTTTCAGGAAAAATTCCAACATGTTCTCAAAATCTAAAACCAGGTGAAATTCCTTTTGGTTAATACATGTCATTAAATAAACAAATTAACTGTGTTTTTTGTGTCAGCTAAATTTGCACACAGCACTCTAAAAAGTATATCTGTTATGCAAAGCCATGCTGTTAATCAAAACCTGCAAATTATGACCTGTTTATACTCAGGTAGTTTTTTATCTAATGTATTAGCAAAATGTCTGATCCAGACATTTGGGTTTGTCAAGTCTATAATCTACTAATAACATAGTACTTAGCTAGAAAAATCTCAATTAAAATACAATTTTAGAATTTTTTCCTAAAGTGCCTGAAAATTGTTAATCTATGCTTTAATAGGGCAAAATTAGATCTAGAGTATATTATGAGAATAAATTGAGCGATTTTAATCTAGATGATAGAAAAATTCATTTATGTCTATATTTCCTATGTTACATCTCAATAATCTGTATGCAACTGTGAGCTGCATTAAGTCTCACCCATACCCAGATTCCCTCATTTTCATGCAAAGAAAATGTTAAGTACATGCTAGGGAGAGGAGCCACTGAAGAACACCTTGAAAATAACATATGAACACAAGCCTGTAGGCCCATCCATGGAGAGGAATTTTTTTCCCCAATATGCTTGCTCCATTTTTGGTGTTGCTCTGACCAGCAGTATTTCTTTCAGTCTTTCTGCCCCTAATATGGCATCTGAATTTCAAGGACTGTCTTTAAAGTTACACAAGAGCCTGTTAGACTGGCTTCATCTTGTGGGAATCGTACCATAAAAAAGCCCAGAATGCCTAAGCTGTATTCCCTGAATACATACACAAAGCTGATTACTGATACTTCTCACTATGACTGTTGTGTCCACCACTGAATTGAATTAGCTCACATTTCCTTAAAAAATAAAATAAACCCAAACAAGCAAACAAACAAAAAACAAAATAAAAAAAATGCACACACACACAAAAAAAAGAGTGCTAAAACTGATTGGTAGAAATGACTGTGAGGAGCTAGTATGTGAGATGCCTACACAGATTTCTTTCAATAGATTTTGTCTTTCAGAGATGGGGAAGGTCACTTTTATCTTCTAAAAACCTCAGCAGCTGCTGTGAGAAATAATAGAGATTAAAATGCTAAGGAGCTCCCTGAGATGTAGAAGATCAAGGAAAATTTCCTGAACACTTCCTGTGTCCTGAAGACTAAATCTCACATGAAGATACCGCACAACAAATGGTAGGCAGCAATGTGAAGAAACATAAAAAAAAAACCCAAACCCAGCAAACCAACCAGCCAATCAACCAAATGAAGAAACAAACAAACAAAAAAGCAAACAAAAAATAATCTCCTTCCAAAAACTCTAGAAAAAAACCCACAGGAGATGTGAAAAGCCGAAGCTTTCTGCAATAGTTCTAGCTTCCTGGAATATGCTGTGGTTTGTCACAGCATATTGTGATTTGTCATTTCTACCTGGAGGTACCAGTCCAGTCCTCCTGCCTTCATTATGATCCATGTGGCAAAGCTTTTTCTGCATTTGAAAATGGAATTGAATGTTTTAAGATGTGCATGCTCTTTCTTGAACCCTTTTTGTGCTCACAGTCCTGCAGACCAAGGAGGGGGAGGTGGTATGATGCTTCCTCAGCTCCTAACATAGTTCTCATTCATTTCTGTCCCTGGTATGCACCTTTGAAAAAGAGAAACACATGGGTCTCCTTTCCTACTTTAATCACCCCAATCAAGTCACTCCTTTGATCAACATCACAAATCACAGTACATTGCATATTCTAGAGCAAATAGGAGAAAGGTGTGTTGTAGATTGATATTCAAATGGCACATAAAAGATGTGTAGCACAGATCAAAGAGGAGAATGTTGTGTTTGGGCTTGTTGGTTGTGTTTTACTGTATTACTTATGTCTTTGGTTAACAAGGGTTCTGAAAACAGGCTGACTCAATGAGCTTCTAGGGGAAAACTCATTTTCTGTTGTCTATTCAAAGAGTTATCATGCCAAAATTTTATTGACTCTGTTTTCTAATTTGATTACAAAACAGCTGAAGAGGCATGAAAATATATATTCACACCAGCAATATTTAAAATATTTACTGTGCTTTGGGTCACACAACATCATTTTTCAGCCCATTAAGTCCTTATATATGGCTCCTATTTTCATTGTGCTTATACATGGTTTTCATTATCATGCTCTCTCTGGTGAGACATGAAGGTTCTGCTATCCCCTTCACAGATGGAAAACTTGTGTATCTAAAGTTTAAGATCAACACTGAGCTTCCTTTGCCCAATTCTCTATACAAGATATGCCCTACAAGCACCTCACATCAGCTCCCATTCTGCACTCTGAACACATACATCATTAAGTCTGTTCCTATCAGATGGTTGTCAGTTAGCAATTAGTCCTTTTTTATCTCTCTGAAAATTAATAGCATGGCCCTAAGTTCTGTTCCTTACAAAGCACTTGAAATCTTATTTTATGCAAATACTGAGGTTTTTTTGAGTTGTTTTTATTTTTAATTATTACTATTGTTGTGGCAGGTGTGACTTAACCATTATTTTTGTTTGTTTTTTCTTAGGAAACACAGAATCACAAAATGGGTGAGACTGAAAGGGACCACAGCCATCTTGTTCAACCTCCCTACTTAGGCAGGGTCATCCTAGAACACATGGCACAGCACTGTGTCCAGATGGCTCCTGAGTCTCTCCAGCAGGGAAGACTCCACACACTCTCTGGACAATCTGTTCCAGTGCTCAGTCACCCACACAGTAAAGAAGTTCTTCCTCCTGTTCAGGTGGAACTTCTTGTGCACCAGCTACTCTCTCTTTCCTCTCATCCTTTTGCTTGCCACCACCAAGAAGAGTCTGGAAACATCCTCTTGACACCATTCTTTCAGATATTGATACACATTGGTGAATTCTTCTCTCAGTTCTCTTTTCCCCAAGCTGAACAGGTCCAGTTCCCTCAGACTTTCCTTGGAAGACAGGTACTCCAGTCCCTTCATCATCTTCATTGCCCTCTGCTAGACCTGTCACAAGGGCTCCATGTCTCTTTTGCTGAGGAGCCCAACACTGGACACAGCTCTCCAGATGAGGCCTCACCAGGGCTGAGCAGAGGGGCAGGATCACCTCCCTCAACCTGCTGGAAATGCTCTTCCTAAAGCATCCAGGATGCCATTGGCCTTTTTTGATCATCAGGACCCACTGCTGGTTCATGGACAGCTTGTTGTGTACCAGGACCCCCAGGTCCTTCTCTGCAGATCTGCTTCCCAGCAGGTCAGGCTCCAGCCTGTCCTGATGCCTGGGGTTATTCTTCCCAAGGGGCAGGACCCTGCATTTGCCTTTGCTGGACTTCAGACAGTTCTTTTCTGCCCTCTCTCCACCCTGTTGAGGTGCTTCTGAAGGGCTGCACAGCCCTCTGGCCTATCAGCCACTCCTCCCAGCTTTGTGTCATCAGCAAACTCTCCAAGGATGCATCTGTTCCTTTGGCCAAGTCACTGATGAATAAGTTAAACAGTCATGTGCACAGTATTGAATTTTGGGGAACACCTCTGGTGACAAGCCTCCAACTGGACCCTGTGCCACTGATTGTGACCCTCTGAGATCTGCTGTGTTTTATTTCTCAGAAATCGTGAGCTTTCTTCCTCTTTTTTTATATTTTAAAATTTACTTGCACAGATCTCCCACTGATGTATGTAAAACTAACCAATGAAATAGCCAATTTGCCTAAAAGGAAACACATGCACAGCTGTTCGCAGAATCATGGCTTCAGTGTGCACATCATGAATCCAGAGAGGGCTGCCTGTGGCTCTGGCTGGGCAGCTATACAAATGGCTGGCAAATCAGCCATTTCCCTTTCCTTGCTTTTTAGGAGTGGTTCACATCCCAGGGCACATACCTATTCAGTAAAAGAGAAACACAGCCACTTCTTCCTGTGCTTCTGTTTCTCAGATTGAGGTTTGGGAACACTTACAGTGGGACAAGTAACTTATGCCAAGTCACAGTGGTTATTTGCACTGTGATCATCAGGGTGCAAGGCAGGACTGGATGGTGATTCTCAGAATTAAATACTCTCCTTTTCTTGGAGTACTCAGTAAAGAATGAATAGCTAATTAGTAATTTGCCTTGGTGTTGTACTGTCAATGTAACAACCCTTGGATTTGTCATTTCACTCAGTTGGCAAATAATGGACAGAAAAGGCTTGGGGGTTTTTTGTTGGTTTTTTTTTTTTCTTCCCTAATCCATTTCAAAGCCTTGAGCTCTTACACGGAGCCTTTTGGCATATCTGAATGCCTTTGTCTGGTTAGCTGTCAGAGAATGATTTCATGGGGGCATCCTTTTCTACCGAGGTTCACAGAGACTTCATATGCTGGTAACAAAATATGTCCCTATTGAGCTTTGTATCTGCTGATGATTGAGTAAATGCTTGTGAAGGTGAGATACCAGCATGCTCATCACCTTTTACTGAATCTATTTCCATATTTCACCAAGGCTTTGCAAGTACTTGGTACAGAAACAGCTCTGTTTATTGGAGGTGCTTGTTCCCCAGCCTCCTGGGACTGTGCCCAGTTGCAATCACAGCAGTGTTATAGCAGTTCCTTCCTGTCCCTTTGATGTAGCACTTGCTTTTTAAATCCCTGCTGCTTTCACTCATTTTTCTCAGTCTGCTTTTTGGCTTGATTTCTGAAGGTACTGGGGCTCTTTCAGGGACAAAATTTTAATAGGGAGCGCATGTTTCTCCCACCTCACTGTTTTGTTAATTCATAGTGTTAAAGCTTGAGCTATTTAATAGCTCAAACAACCTCTACAAGGACTGCAGAGAACTGCAAGGATTACATCAAATACAGCATCTACTACATAATGCTTAGGCGATGTCAGCTCTAATAACCAAGAAATTGAACCCTGTTTATTTCCAAGTTTCTCTCCTTACCCCCTCAAGTTACTGCAGGGGTTTAAAGAGTGTAAGGCTCTGGAGGAGGCACTTGGTACTTGCAGGATGAAAGTATTAGAATTGCCTTGCAGCAAAAAGTGTAAGAATATCACTTTTAGAAAAACTGAATGGACTCTTGTATTCACTTTCATGGCCCAAGAAGATCAAGGTGCAGATGGCAAATCTGACATTAACACCGAATCTAAATAGCTTAGAAAACATTTTGATTTAGACTGTCCAAGGTGTTTTATATAGTTACAAAGCTTGCTTTTACAATTTTTTGTCATAAAATTGGCAAAGGTCTTGTAGCTCAACACAGGGATATTAGAGAACAATTGGCACTTTTTCTCTGTATACAGAAGGAGAATGAAGATATAAAACCCAAACTGAGAGCAGAAGGCATTTAATCTAGTATTTTTCCCCTAAAGTTAGTGTGGCTAAATTCCAGCAAAATATGTACTACAAGCATACCTGGTATACCTGGAGAGATTTATTTTCCTTTACACAATTCTTTTAAACCCACTTATTGCCTTTTTTTACAAACACAACATGTGAGAGCTCAGGATTTCACAAACAAATCTACTGTGAATTAACAGTGGGATTAAAATAAAATGTAAATCTTGTTCAATGGACTCAGCACTCTTGTTCTTTATGTGAGCAATGTTATGTCTTCATTCTTGGTTAAGAAACTTACCTTAATGTTTTTAAAATGGAAACAACACTCATTTCCTTTCAACACATACCACCTTCAAGGTCACAGTCCTACTCCAATAAAGTCTAGGAGGAGGAAGATCCAAGTTAATTTTAGAAACTGTCAGACAAATTTTGCCCTCAGTTGGACCCTATGGATTTCTGTAGGAGTAAGAGGGTGGCACAAGGAGCAGAATTTCTCTGTTGTCCATTCCTATTCATACTGTGCCAATCATCACAGCATCTGAACACTTCCCAAATTAGGACTAAACAAAGAAGAATAATGTCTGTGGTGGGAAATTTCCTTTCTGTGTCTCCCCCACAGCGAAAAGTTCTGTGAATGCTGTGTAGGAGGGATGTTGTCATGATCATATAAACAAAAGAGGTAAATGTATATTATAAAAAATAAAGGAAAAAAACAGCAGACATGAATATTTACTGCCTGTTGGGAAACAAAATCTTACATAAATGAGCTTTATAATTGAACCAGAAAGGCTTCTAGTTTGTTGACATACTGTTCTCTGAAACAGATTTTCAAATTCCAGACTTCACTGTAAACCTTCAGCAATGAACGCTGGGGTCAAGACGGGAAGTCTATGAATGTGGACCTAACAGAAAGTATCATTATTATACACTGAAGAGAAAAATATAAATTTAAAGGACATCTTTTAATAATTTGAGTTATTCACTAAAATGTATAGGGATAATGTTTGTATTTGTTTAGTAAATTACAAAAGATAATCAGTGATCCATAGGACAGGGAAACTCTGCAGCATCAGTTCATTGTGGGGGCCACCAATATCAGTGCAGATAAAAATCTTGTCAGTTATATTTCAAGCCATCCATCCCAATATTTGGACTTACACAACCTTAGTTCCAAATCTTCTGCTGATGTTAATTAACCCTTTGTTAATTAATCCCATGATTTCAATGCCCCCGTGAATCCATTGACTGTTATCATGGGTGCATGGAGATTTGCAGACATTTGATTTGCAGGCCTGCAGAAATTTTGTGGGTTCAAGGGACATCATCCCACAATAAGGAGAAGACAATGCAGAGCCCAGGACATACCCCAGGCCAATACACATTACCAATCAGATCATCTTACTTCTTCACTAAACATGGAAAATTCTGGAATATTTAAATAGTATCTAGGCTAACATCTAATCACACTGAAATAGCATGGTCTTAGCTAGGCAGAAAGCAGGAATGCTATAAAGTTCCTAGAGAGAATTAAAACAGCCCTTTCCCTAGGTATAAGCTCTGCACTCTGCCTGGTTTCTGTGACCACACTTACCACTGAACTGATTAGTGCTGGATGCCCTAATTTCAGCAATAACAGCTCGTTCTCCACAAGACAAGCACTGATGTGCACAGCTGTCAGTCCTGATGGTCTCTGCTTGTGCTGGTTTCAGATGGGGTAGAGTTAATTTTCTTCATAGCATGATTTGTACTTTTGCTGAACACAGACTGTTAATAATGTGGAGATGTTTTAGTTATGGCTGAGCAGGGCTTACACAGAGCCTTTTCTGCTTTTCATACTGCCACGCTGGTGAGGAAGTTGGGGGTGCCAGGGAGTTTGGAAGGAGACACAGCAGGGATAGGTGACCCCTACTGACCACAGGGATATTCCAGACCGTATTATTTCACCCTCAGAATATGAAGTGGGTGGAAGGAAGAGGAAGGGTGGGACCTTTGGAGTGATGGTGTTTGTCTTCCCAAGTCACCATTATGCATGATGTGTCCCTCTCTCCCAGAGATGTCTGATCACCTGCCTGCCCATGGAAGGAAGGCATTAATGCCTTGTTTTGCTCTGCTTGTGTGAGTGGCTTTGGCTTTCCCTATTAAACTGTCTCTATTTCAACATATGAGTTTGGTAGCTTTTACCCCCCTGATTCTCTCCCTGATACTGCTGGTGGGAGACAGTTAAGGGGCTGCCTGGGGCTTGGCTCCTGGCTGGGCTTAAACCTTGACAGTCCTTTATACAGAAATGTTTATCCCTCTGCCATCAGCAAAGCTTGGTCCTTGGCTTTTTTCTTCACCCTTTTTCCCACCTCATCAGCAAAATTATCCCACTCTTACAATTGTATTTCTTGTGTATTGATCAGGTTGTTATTCTCTTAAATTGGATGTTCTCAACCCTTGCCTTTTTATTTACTTTGAAAAGCAAACTTCATTCCCAATTCCAACACAATATTTCTACAGAAAAACCCAGGGGAGCTCTGAGTGGGTAGGAATAAAACACCAGATTCACTTTAGACATATGTATTTTATAAAGAAATCACATACAATAGCCTTTGGCTTCACAGTCAGGATTTTTTTTGTATTCTCCTACATTTAGACTTGCTCTATCTCTGGAGTTGTTCAAGGCCAGGTTGCATGGGGCTCTAACAACCCAATCTAGTGAAAAGTGTCATTGCCCATGGCAAGGGAGTTGGAACTAGATGATCTTTAAGGTCCCTTCCAGCTTATGATTCTATGATTTGACTCACAGAAAATTGACAGATGGGGCCAGGGCTTGAGATTTTGGTAATTAAATTACTTCACTGCCATTTTCTGTATGCACAAAGAGACTACATGGGGATGCAGAGATTCTTACAAATTATAGTCTAGATTCTTACAAATTATAGTCCAGTTGTCAGCATCACCAGAAAAATCAGATGCCTTATTACGTTTCATAATAGGATATGATCTAAAAACCTCTAAAAGATGCTGTTGAAGAAATTGCTCCCAAGCCTGGTTAGAGCTGGGGAGGTGCGACTTTTTGTAAATTAGATGAGGTTTGGGAAGCACATGTGAGCAAATCCCAGACACAAAAGCAGCCTTATAAAAGCAGGTTTTTTTCAGTCCTATGTAACTGAACTGCATCTTCATCTACTGGGCTGTGAAGCAGAATTGAATTTGGCCATTGACTCCCAGATTGAGCTTGTATAAATGAAAGGACAACTTCACCCAAGGTCTGAATTTATAAAGGGCTATTAAAAGAATGGTCTCAACAGTTGCTTGAGTAATTTTTTTCATCAAAATGTTTTCACAGAATGCCCACAGCAGCAAAGGCATTGTGCCTGTGCATGCATGTGCAATACCATTTGTATTATATTTTCCCACAGCCAGTGATTATGTATGTCTCTCAGAGGTTTATACTGCATGCAAGGCTGTGACAAACAGGGCAGAAATCATTTTTAAAATACACAGGCACTGCTTATACTCCTTTCTTACTCTTGTTGCTGCTTATTGGCAATATCAATCCTCTACTAAAAAAATGGGATTTTATAGTTCATTGTTGGTTTTATTGTTCTGTTTTGTTTTGTTTTTTTAAGGTTGTATACCAAAGGGCCCTTTCTTGCATTATGTTCTTATCCATTGGGGATTAATATGAAAAAGAAATATTTTCATATTGCTGACTATGGGACCTAAATGTCCTGTAAACTTCATCTTGATCTAAATTAAAATAGCACTACTGTTCAATGAATTCTATTAAATGTGGTGTTGTTGTTTTTTAATTAAGATCAGACTATGACCATGACTTTTATAAAACAGTAAGTGAATTAGAGGAACCAATTTAAGATGTTTCCAGAAAGTCAGTATTATAGAAACTCAAGAGCAAACCATGCTTCTTCCCTGTCCTCACTCTAAAAATGAGAGACTTTGGGGTGTCTCAGTTTTTTGAGACAAAATAATAAATAATATCTGAAATATGATTATTTTTAATGTTGGCAACTTTTTCTACCTGCTTTTGACAACACATCAGCCATGAGAAATACCTGGATCTCATAAATAGGAGTTGGTCAGTATAAAAAGGGCCTAGAGTTTAAGGTGCTTTGAAGTTATTTCATTTTATGTCCTTTGATTTGATTCATAAAGCGGTGGTTAGGAATTCTTTGTAGTATTCCTTAGCTCAACTATATTTCCAGATGCTTTCCCTCCACTATAGCTCTGATTATATCTTCGGAACAGTCCTTTTTGATTAGAGGGTGCCAGTTTTAAACATCCATTTTTCAAGCATAATTTGCTGTTCAGGTTCTGGTCTGTTGCCTTCTGGGCTCTGCTCTCCAGAATTGCTCTCCAAAAAAAAAAAAAACCAACCTCAAAAAGGCTTTCTTTTCTCTCATTTTTTGTGTCCAAAGTATTTTATTGGGCAATATCAGCCACATGTAAATTTTTTAATTGTTAGACTCCAGAGAGACTTACCAAAAAAAGGATTGATCTTAAAAAGCTTGATTTTTATACTTACAAACAGTGATGCTATCCACAGCATGTTTATAGTTCTATCTTCTTAGTTTTGAGACAAACTAGAGTTGAAAAGATGTTGGCTTTCATTGTGGGGAAGAAGAAGAAACTTCTTTGACCACATACAAATTTCCCAGAGTTTATCAATTATCTTTTATTGTAGAAGATATAATGAAACCTAATTTACCACACTATCATTCTGGATTGTGTTAAACAGTTTCTAAAGATTTACAGTAATATACTCTAAATTAAATTCTACAGTTTCAAAAGGGAGAGAAGGTTCTGGCTGGTTTCATTTTAGAAGCTTGCAGTGATTTTTCCTGGAAAAAAAAAAAAGAGTGTGAATTCACATTCCTCTGTACAGTGTTATTGTGTCATGTTTATAGATTAGGTTCATCAAACTGCACAATATTAAACAACTGATATAATAGTAACCTCTTACCCTTTTATAAAGTGCTGTAGGCGTATGGTTAGAAAATAAAGATGGAGTCTTGCTTAAGAGAAATGACATGTGATTTCAAAACAAAGGTGACAGAAGAAGAAAATAAATACAGGAAATTTTTGATGGAGGGAGGCTAAAAATGAAATAATGAGGTGGTGTGGCTGTCTGGTTATAAAATTCAGAATTGCTTTATCATTTTTAAATAAATAAAGACCTGTCTGAAAGTCTTTAAATAAACAAAGACTAATCCAGGGGTCTACTTAGGGAAGAGAGTTTTGACAGATACATAACAGCCACATATGAGAAATAAATATATATGAGACTAACCTCATGAAGCCTTCTGATTTCCAGTTAGGTGTTCAGCTTATTGAAACACAATGACAAATTTGAGTGACAAATTTACAAGTCTTCTTATAATTTGGATTTATGTTGTAATATTCAAATATAAATGCTTTCAGTTCTGCAAGTAAGGCAAATACCTTTCTCCTTTACCCTCTAAATGAACAATAAGTTTAGGACATAAAATACTACTTTAAAAATTAGGAATTAAATCTTCAGGACTTTGTATCATTAAAAATGATACATAGCTGAAATAAAGGGGCACTTCCTTTTCTTGTCAGTGAGAGTGCAGTTTCCATTCTTCCAGAGTCACAAAGCTAGAGGTCCATAAGATTGCAAGAGTAATAATGAAAACAAAAGTCTAAGTCCAAATGGAGCCATAAAAATGCCACTTTGCACAAACCAGCATATTTTCTAATCAGTTCTTTACAAATCACTGGATTTACACCCATTCCCCATTTTTCACCTGCAAATTTCCAAAAGCATTAGGATACTGTTGGTCCAAACCTGATGCAGTTTGCAACAGTGATGCTGGTCAAGGAAAGCTTGGTAAAAGTCACTACTTATCAGCTTGGGATTGCCACACAGGGTGACTCTGGGAAAAGAACAAATGGAACACATCCTACATACCCTAACACCTGCAATTTAAAGAAGAAACTAAATTGGGAAAAGCAAGATATATAAAAGCATTCAGAATTTATGCTAATTTTGGGCTGAGTGCAGCAAAACTGCACAGGCATTGGGATGTTTCAAAAAATTTTAAATGGTCTTTAATAGGAAAGTTTGAGAAGCACAATTCTCTGATCAGCTGCGTATGTCACTTGCAGGTCAACACTATTCCATTGTTTTGTGAGAAGGACGTTGAGGTAAAAAATATCCTGATCTCTCAGCCTTTGGATTAAGCCATTTCTTTGCAGACTGAACAGTAAATATATTATGGAAGAAAATGCATCAGGGAGACTGTCTCTTGATTTTCAACAGAGTATTTCAGAAGTCAGGAAATTGCCACTAAGTTTACACTATTCTGCAGAAGACTTTAATTGTAAGAAAAAAAAAAATTGTTCTTTTAGTGGAGATTACAATACAAATACAAAAGCTTCTTTGTATTGGCTTTACTACCAGTTATTCTCAGTCAAAGCAAAAAGAAGAAAAAAGTGGGTGAGGAGGAAGAAGTACCAAATAAATACACATCAAAATTTTTGCCTGATAACTGCAATGAAAGCCACAGTGCTTGCACATGGTATTTCCCTTCTGTGAAGGGTATTAAATTTACTGAAAGTATTCTTGCTCAAGTAGGTGGAAAGCCAATTTCTGTTCTACCTGTGACCTCTCACCAGGTCCAATCCATGTCCATCTACAAAGTCTGTTGTTGGCTAGCTAACCTGTGGGCTGTATCTTAAGGTCAATGAAGTAATTGATTTTTAAGGACTGATGGAGTTTGCTTTGATAACTTTTATTAGAAGGTTGTTTTCAAATAGAAAGGATTAGGTTTTTTGTTATGCAAACTCAAAGTTTTCTGGCTAGGGCTGTAGCCAGCTCATTGTTCTTGCATCATATACAAATTTTGACAGTGTTTTTCAAATATTCAGACAAGAGATCAGAGACAGCCAAAAGCAATTAGTTAAGAAAATGACACAAGAAGAGCTTCAAATTTCTTGTGTC
Source organism: Agelaius tricolor (assembly GCF_023055355.1). Taxonomy (NCBI): domain Eukaryota; kingdom Metazoa; phylum Chordata; class Aves; order Passeriformes; family Icteridae; genus Agelaius; species Agelaius tricolor. The sequence goes on from NW_027269261.1 coordinate 56,009,517, forward strand.
AGTCAGATTAAATAAGCCCTTGCAGAACACTTTGAGGATTGTTCTGGTTTTATAAAAATGTTCCAATCACTTTTGTCAGTCTTTATAACAAGTTCTTAAAATGTACTACATTATCTGAAAGTATTTGTATAAAGTGCTTACAAGACAGAGGATTAAGTTCATATTTCCATCTATTATTGGCTTGAAGAGGGCATACCCCAGAAGGGTATGTTACAGAATCCATGAGGCATCCTCCACAAGGACAATTTAATGATATTTGCCTATTCTCTTGGCTACATCTGCTAACATTACTTACCCAAGTTACCCTGTGGGGACTCTCTGTGGCTGTGTACCATGTTACTTCAGAAAAGTTTCACTTTATGCAGCACAAAGAGGAAAAAGCCAGCACTAACCAGAGAGTGGCATCTTCATGGTTGTTTGTGTACAAATAAAAACACCATTAAAATGATCTGACATCTTCTAAAGAAGAGGGTTAGAAGTACTCTACCATGTTGAATCATATAATTAAATTGCTTGCCCCCACATGAAGGGCTCTAAGTGCTCAGGTAGAGCACAGTGGCCAGGCCCCGGAGAGGGAGAGCTCTGCCTCCATCTCTTGGTGATCGAGAGGAAGGGCAGCCAGAGGAGACTTTTTCATCTGGATTCTTCATTGACCCCAAAGCCAGATGAACAGATGCCTGAAGGCAGAGGACAGCTGTACTGTGACACACAGGGAAGCATGAGTAGAGGTTCATTCCTGTAAGCTTATCTCCTAGGGTCTTCCACCACTGCTGGGGGACCCACCATTACTGCAAACAGCGGTTGTGGTGCCAATCCAAGGAAGGAGGAAGGAGGCACTTAGTTTGTGGTAAGGATTCTTTTCAAATTACTATCAGGAGCTGATTCCCAGCCATTGAAACCCATATGGATTTGGCAGGTTTCTTCAATACGCAGTGACAAAGAGGGCATCAAGAACAGAGAAATGCCTTTGCAATGGGATATGGCATTTACTGCTGAAGGCAACAAGGCTGGCAGCAGAAGGACCAAAGCTGAATCCTGGTTGCAGCACTGAGGGGTGCAGCTGCAGATGATAAGCCCAGGAGACTTCCCAGCTGCCTGGATCCAAGGCTACCCCTTGTGTCTGGGGATGGTGGGAACACACAAACCCCTGGCATCCATCTGTGACTGGCACCAGAGCCAGGTGGGAAAAGTTGCCTCTCTGTTCCCTCTTGTTGCCTCTCATTAGCTCTGGGCTGAGTTAAAAAACTCCTGTCAAACCTAGGGGGGATGACTGAGAGAGTGATACGCCACCCATAACACAGGAATTTGCTCACCCTGCTCCTTTGAGTGTATAATAAAACTTCTGAAGCTGAGAGCTGTAAAACCTGCCTTACAGAGTGCTGAGGAAAGTCTCAGCTACAGACCAGACCCTCAGCACCTCACCACCAGCTGCATAGCATAGGCAGAAATATACAGGATTAAAACCACATAAACTTCAAAAGCTTCATATCAAACAACTTTTAAAGATATGCCATGACCCTTTATTTCTATAACATAAATCATTGCTATGGTATATCATAGTTTTTCTCCTTGAAAATAAGTTCTTGGTTCTCTCAGAAACTCTGGGTGGTCACCTACATGTGCTCCCAATCCCAAGTCTTGCTGCTACCAACTTTGAAAAGGGAATTAAATACATTTCAAAATTCTTATTAAAAAATAAGAAATGGGTTCACTTAATTAATAGACATAAAATTCATTTCTTCACATTATACTGACCACATTGACTGTACTTATAATAGAGAAGAGACACGACCCAAACTCACAAATAAGATAACCAATTTTATTGGAACACATCTACCTTGTTCTATATTTAGTTACAATTCTCCACCTGAAATATTTGCCTCTTTTAGAAGGTGGGCTTATATTCACCCATACTCAGTGGTTTCAAATGCTCAGAGGCTTTAAGTCAAACCATACCATATTGAATTTCAGCAGTATAAGCTTCTATAGGCACTCTTGTCTTATGAGGTGCAAGTTTTTGGGACCTTTTTACTACTAATATTTACATTTTGATCTTTAGCTTCAGCTTAACTAAGATTTTCATACAAATATGAAGTAGACCAATTAAATAAAAAAAGTTATAAAGCACAAGTCCTTGTGATTTCATTTTACCTTCAGAAAAATATATGACATTATAAACTAAGTAAAACACAAACAAAATTACAAACTTCTACTTGAGAAAGCAATCAATGTGCTATTTTTACAAAACTTCTTAAGTATGGAATTACCACTAAATCTCTACATAAGTCTCATTTATTGAGAACAAGCATGTGCTCAAAGGCTTTCTTGACTCAGGATCAATTTCTAAAAGTAATTATTTACAGATAAAAAACAAAGTTTTAGGGACATTGCATTACAATAAACCCATGACATGTGGATGTCAACATTAAAAAGAAACATTAAAGAGTTTGTGGGTCAGCAAACTACGTAAAAACTAGCATGTCATTGTTTAACTTTAATCTTGATAATTTATTGTGAATTTGTCATTATTTATAACCTTGGGATTATCCATCACTAGAAACAGACATGTTCCAAATACTTCATGCTAAATGTCATTTCTTGAGAGATACAGGTGGGGTTTATGACTCCTAGTCTTAAAATCTTACTATTGGTCCTTTCTGTTCAGTGCTGCTTAAAGAAATATTTTGCTGCAGAGTGCAAAGTTTAGCTGGTTACTGAAGCAAATCTCCATCTCCTGCTTCTGTGCAATGAAACATTTTAAAATCTATTCACTCTAGCTGTTAAAGAAGAGGAATGAAATACATTTAGCTGTATGAATGGTGCTAGGAATTTTTGCCTAGCTTGCAATGAAAGAATATATTTGGTGAAATGATAAACTGATAGTACTTCACTACTGAGCTGTGATGAAGAGACCACTGGGGCAGCCCAAGCCCATAAGAAGCCATCTCAAGCAGTAGAGCTATAGCTCAGTTTGGTTTAGTAGCAGTGACATTTTTCTTCTGAGTCAACAGACTTTTGTTTTTGGTGGCTTTTGGCACATAATACCAGCCTTTGAAACACTGATTGCTCAGCCAAAGTTAACAGAAACAGCTGCAAAACAAGATGCCATTATCTCTGGGTCTTGCTCTAAGTAAGCTACAAGAGCACTGCCATCTGTAAAGAGCAGTTCTTTAATAAGAGGACTTCTGAAGCTTTTGTTTCTGCATACAAACAAGCCAAATTATAAACGTCGCTTGGGGAAATCTGAAAGTGGACTGTCGGAGACAGACTCTGTGTTTGCTCAATTTGCTGCTACTGAAAAAAAAATCTCCCTACTACTGAGATGCTGTAGCTCTAATCACAATTACAAGGGAGCTTTCCATCCAAAGAACCAACTGAAGATGATGGTTTCTTCAACTCATTTGCTTTGGGACAAAGAAGACTTTGGTGTTGGTGTTGGTGGTTGTTCGGGTTTTTTTCATTTTCATGGTTTTATGTGTAGCAGCACAGAAAGGTCTATTTAGTTCTTTAAATGCATCTTAATAATGTCAAGTAGCTTTAGATAGCCTGATAGATGTAAAAAAACTCCACAGCTGAAAAAGAACCATAGTATTGCACAGACATAACTAAGAAAGATTCAAGATTCATTTTTTTGAATGAAGTAGACCATAAATACACATAAATACATCTCTGTAACTGCAGGACATTTTCCTGACCCACTTCCCAGCTGATACTACAAATATAAGTGTTTTTAAGCTACTACAGTACTGCTGCTTACAGAGAAAAAAATGTATATGATCTGCATTTTAAACACATTTTAAATATTCCATTTTGTATCACATTAAAGTCATGCTGGGGCCACAAAATAAGATCATGGCTTTATGATTAATATTAGGTCTTCAACTATTGAGTTGTTTTAATGTTAGTCTTTGATTTCTTTTATGTTGAATATATGCAGATACTATTAACTGACTGTCACCTTAAAGAGTTCATGACCATGACAAGTTTTAAATGCCTGGATTCCTACAGGTAAAATAGGAAGTTGACTGAAATTATATAGCCAACTAACAATAGTGCAGACTTAATACTGGAAAATAAGGAACCTAGCTTCACCCCCATCAAATTCAATAGGAATTTTACAGACATTTAACCTCACAATGTTGTAGTAAAATGATTTTATTTGATTTATTTGGACTCTTTGTTCCAGAAGACCTTCTCAAGTACATGTTATAGATTTTCACATGTTCTTTTATAATACATTTCTCCATTTCTCCATTTTTTCCTTTTCTCAAAAGACAGTGAAAATTCTTTGGAAAAACAATGCAAATAGGTTTTAATTAATAAAAACAAAAAGGAAAAAAGGAATAAATGGTAGTAAGTAAACCATTTGGATTAAGAAATGCAAAGAAGCATGGAACAAAACCCATAAACCAGGGAGAGAGGATTGAAAGGCCTGGAAGAAAAAGTCATTGAGAGCAATGGCAGGGCTCTAAAATAGGCACAAGGATTAGGCAGTGGCCAGAACAGAGCAGCTGAACAGCTATTGAAAGGAAGTGGGTTTATAAACAGGAGTTCAAGCAACAACAAGGAATGGCTTCAGTGCAGGAAACTATGGTAAATAGGAATGGCTGGGCTTGTTCAGAGCTGTGGGAAAGATTAAGAGAGTAATAAAAAGCACAAGTCTTTTATTAATTTAAAATTTTAAGCATAGCATTTTCAAACTTGTAGTATTTGGTATTTTTCTGATATATGGATAAAATTATTTTCCTTCAATCCTACCCATTACTCAGTTTCCCATTACTGACTCCCTTGTAAACTGAACGTTTCAGTGTAGATACTAAATCTGTAGGAGAAGATGCTTGCTTTGATTGGTTTCATAGTTTTTGTCAGAGTGGAGCTGTCTTCCTAATATTAAGCGGGTATGAAGCCTCACATTCTTTACTGTGAAGTCATTAAGCTTCAACATATGAGTTTAAAGTTAAAAAACTCTTGAAATTATTTCCTAAATATGGAGGTTTTTCCCAATTGAGGCCTTAGAATAGCACTGGAGCTCCTTAAAGCAGTGGAAAGATAGTCAAGATTGTAAGCATTGCAATTAACTAAATATAAAACACTGCTAATGCTTCAGAGATACATTTTATCCTTTCCAATACTCTTTTGAGCACTGTTTCTAGTGATAGGGAATATAACTTAGGTCATAAAGACTACCAAATTGTCATGCCAATAGTCTTTGGTAATCAGACTGAGTTGTGGCTTCAAGTTGAAGGACTTTTTCTTCACAAGCATTAAGATCAGAAGAAAAAAGAAGTTGTGGTTTTAAGGGGAGAGACTTTCTGGGAGATTAACACTGACTTTAGTCCTTGTGAGATTCAGAATCTGAAGCTTCTATCCCAGAAGACAAAAAGTAAACCAGACAACCATGGCTGCTACTGTCACATTTTAAATTAGTTGTGTTTTGAGTACAGATTCCCGAGAGCCGGGCTTGTTTTGATGTGCCTATGCTCTTACAGCTCTCATGGAAGCTAGCTGTTCTGGACTGCTTTAAATCCTTTTAATTTCAGCCCTACTAACATATGTGTGATTTTGGCTTCAGTTTATGCAGCACTCCACTTTGGGCTCTAGATGAAATACAAAGGTGTATTGACCAGTTTTGCAAAGAGAATTGGTACACATTGATGGCAAGCCACAGAACCAACCACCTTAATGCAGCCTTGTGCTTTTAGTACCACCTTGCCAGGCTGTTTTAGTGAAATGGTAAATGTAGTAATGTGCCCTCTCCTGAGTTATTAACATTTCTGGATTCATGGCATGATTTGACAGGATCCAGATGCCAAACATGTACTTTTCCAGTGCTGTTACCTGGAGGCATATCAGGCTCAGATTTCTAAGGTGCAGAAGGAAAGCTAAAAAACGTTCTCTATTGAGCCAAAATTTGGAAACTGGAGTTTGGAAAGATGGGACAAACTAACTGGCAAAACCTGTCAGGATTCCGGATTCACAGTCAGATTTTCAGAGCATCCTGATCTTGATTCTCATGGTTGACACCGACAGATCCATGCAGATCCACTCTGGTTCTTTATTCCCAAACTGTGCTTCAGGTGCCCACCATCAAAAAGTTACTTGGCCACTAAATCCCTGCCTCTCCCTTGGCTTCAGAGGAGAATAAAGTGTCGGATAGCGGTTTATGGACTTTCTATTTTTTTTATCTATTTGGACATAGTGATGTTGGGACCAAAATAAAACCAAAACCGCAGCCCGGCACCTCTAGCGCTTTACTGAGCACGCTGCCCGCCCACCAGCGGGGATGCTGCCGCTCCGCCGGCGGAGTCCCCCGGCCCTGGCTGCCGGGAAGTGTCCCTGCGACCGAGCGGGCCGGGCCGGGCGGGCGGCGCTGCCGAGCCGGGGTGGGCCGGGCCGTGCCGGGGTGGGCCGTGCCTCCCCCGCCGGGCCGCGCCGAGCGGGGAACTCCCGCCGCCGGCGGCAGAGCGCATGTGCGGGGGCTCCCCGCTCCGCGCCGCTCCTCGCACCCTCCCGCCCGCCCTTCGTCTCCGCCGCCCTCCCTCCCTCCCTCCCTCCCAACCTCTCCCTCTCTCTCTCTCTGTCGCTGCCCCCCTCCCTCCCTTCCTCCCTCCCTCCCTGCCCGCCCGCCTGCCGCCGCCTCCCGCCCTCTCCCCGCCGGCTGGGTGCTGAAGTTGGGCGGATGGCAGCGGAGCAGCTGCGCTAGGGGACGAGCCGCACCAGCCCTTCCCGGGATCGCTCAGCGCCAACTGCACGCAGCCGGGCGGGGGTGGGTAAGGCGCTCCGCGCTTATTTCAGCCTGAACCGTGATAAACGGCACCAAAATGTCTGCTTTATAGTGATGCAAAGGGTGTGTGTGGGGGGAAAGCCACACCGACCAAAGGGAGGGATGTGCGGGGGGAAGAGGAAAAGGAGGGAGGGAGACCATAGGGAGGATGGATGGATGGATGGATGGATGGATGGATGGATGGATGGATGGATGGATGGATGGATGGATGGATGGATGGCGGGCGGTAGAGTGCAACAGAAAATGTATTCTCGGGGTGACAGGGTGTGTATAAGCGTGCCTCTGTGTGTGCGTGTGTAACAACGGGCGGCTTCAGCGCCGAGGTTGCAAGGTGGAGTGTGTGTGTGTGTGTGTGTGTGTGTGTGTGTGTGTGTGTGTGTTGTGCCCGCGATGCACAAAGGGGTGGGGAGAGGTGTCGCCGGGCTCTACCCGCGCCCCCCATCTCCGCCGCCCCCCGGTTTGTGTTGGGGATGCCGCGGGGCATTCGCCGCGCCGGGCGATGCTGCCCAGCCCGGCAGGGGGAGGGATTGGGCCGCCCCCGGGGAAGCCGGGGACACGGGCTGGCGGTGTGACAGCCGCCAGATCGGAGGCGAGGCAGCGCTGCTCCTGTCTTTCCTCTTGACCTTCTCCTGCCTGTAACGTGGGGTCTGCTTCGCGCGAGGAGAGGTGGTGTAATTTTTATTAATATTATTGTTGTTGTTATTTCAATCCGAGGAGCCGGCGGAAGGTGAGGGTGAGCAAGCGAGTCGTTGCTCTAAGATCAGGAGTTGCTTTCCCATCCCTCCCTCTGCCCCCTTTCTCGCTGCCCCCCCTGGCCGGGCCGGACCGGGGCCGGGGAACCCCCGGGGGCAGCGGCCGCGGAGCCCCGGGCGGCACCCAGCCTCCCCCGCCCGCCGTGCCCTGCGGCACCGCCATCCTCTGCCCCGGCCTCCTTCCCGCCCCTCCCCGGGAAATGTCGGCGGGAGGCGGGCGGGGGCCGCGGGAGGAGCAGGTGGCCGGGCGCGGCCGGCGGCAGGGATGCTCCCGGTGCGCCGTGCCCGGCCCCGAGCGGAGCGGGGCTTCCCCGCGCTGCCGGGAACACCCGCCGCCGCCGCGGCGCTCGGTGCGGCGGGGATGCGGTGCCGCTGCTCGGACCCGCCGTGTGCTGTTCCTGCGGGGCTGCGCCTCTCCTCGGGATGGAACCGCCCGCAATTAAGAATGCCGAGGTTGCCTCGCTGGCTCGGCTGCCAGCCTAACGTTCATCTCTATCTCTTCTTGTTGATGTAGAAGGAAACCTTACTGGTGCTGCCAGGCTTAGAAATAGCAGGGGTGAGATTTATGGTTTTCGGTATTCAGTTTCTTCGTTTCTGTATCTGGATTTTCACCAACGTGTGTCATAGGTTTGCAGCCAGGATGCTTTTGCAAAATGGATGAAATCTGAAATACCCTTCTAGGTAAATATAAGTTACATATTGGCTGGCAATACTATTATGGGTAACAGGTGAAAAATAGCTTCCTACAAATGTAATGTTCATGCATTACAAATGTTGGGAGTTCTATAAAGGAAGTTGATTCTTTTTCACATCAGTTGATGCTAGTGTCATCATCCTTACATAAATCACTGGGAAATTTACCTGTGGCACAAGCCATTTAGGCAAAAAACCTATTTAACCATTATAGAAAAACAGTGTTGCACTCTGTTACATTGTTATCAAATACATATTTTTATTCTAGCTCATACCCAGAAAAAGCAAAGTCCTATTAAAAGATGGGTGAGCCCCACCCCAGTAACTTTATGGCCTAAAACGCAAATGCTATGATACACTCAAGTACTCGCCTCCCTGAAATAACGTGAGCATTAAAGCATTTAAATGCCTTTCTCCATCAAGGCCTTAAATCCTTTTAAGTAGCCAAAATAAGAACATAATTTAATTAAAAGAATACGATCAAATAAATTGCTAAAGTGAGTTGAACATCTAGTCCAATATCCTGGCTCTGACTACAGTCATTAGCAGATGCTGAAGGAGAAAAACGTAAGAAACAGGACTGGCATACAGGGATCTTTTCCTGGCGTATCCTTTCAAGTTTCAGCAACACACAGAACATGGATTTCTTAAACTGGAGGTTGCTCTCAGACCATCATATATAATAAAATTTGAGTTTCCCTACTCCCTTTTAAAAACTCTGTTTATGCTTTGGTCTCAACCCTGTTCTGTGGAAATGAGCACCAAAATTTAATTATGATTTGTGTGAAAAACTACTTCCTTTTGTTTGCTATGAACCTGCTGCCTGGTAATTTCACTCAGTGCTCCCTAGCTGACAGGGAGCACATATTGTGTCTACGTAAGGTGCCAGGAAGTGTTCTCTGAAACCAGAGCAGGTACAGCACTGGCAGGTCAGGTCCCTTCATTTTACCTATCACCAAGCTGAGAGGCCTGCCCAGGACTGTAAAGCTGTACTCAGCCCTTGGTCTTTTTCTTGAAATCTACAGATAAGAATAATTCTTCTTCTTCTTGTTATGCAACATGGACACTTATGTACAAAGAATTGCCCTGAACCCTTGAACTTGGTTTCAAGTAGGCTACTGAAAAGCTGTCTGTTGAAAAATACTCCCTGCACTATTGATTTGAATTGAAATCTGACTGACAGCTTGGTGAAAAATTCCCTATCCCAATGCAGTTTTCTACCTACCCCGAAAAGAAGATGAAATATTTTATTCTTAACTGCAATTCTTATTTTTTAACAAGTATATTAAATACAAAATGCAGGCTGTATGTCAAGGCGCATATATATATGTATATATGTATATATGTATATATGTGTATATATATATATATATATATATGAACTCTGTACATTTGAAGTAGCATCATTTTATAATTGTTCTGTGTAATGTTCATTATAAGGATGTGCATCAACATGCACAGTTTCAAAAGGAAAGTTTAAATGTGCCATGAAATGCAGCTGATTTGTAAGGAGCTATAACACAAATTCTTCTTCAGAAGAGTGCTCCTGAATTCAGTCCTGCTTGAGGAGGTATTGATCAGATTAACATTGCAGAATACTTCCCTGATCTCAGTGGTAGCTCCTCTTTGATTTTGTCATAAGAATAGTAAAGGAATAGGAGACCAGGGAACTACAAAAGCACAACCCAGACCCAAAGACACAGAAGTTCTCACAGTTTTAATTTGGCAGCAGACACAACTTGGAGCAACACATTCACAGCAGAATGTGATACAGTAGAGAAGGGTAAAAACCCATGAGCTGTGAAATTCTTCAAAAAAATAAAATGCTGGAAACCTCAAATGTGTTAATCCCCATCTCCCAAAAGACTAAAAGGAGGAGAGGCTGAGTGGTATTGTTATGGGGACAGGATAGGAGGAATGTCAGCTTCCAGTCTCAGACATGATTTTCTACTTACAAGTGGTGTATATGTAGCAAAACACATATATACGTAGATGTATATAAATGGTATATACACTTTTGTTCACTAAAAATACATTACCCTAAATAAATGTTACAATCCTAGTACTTTTAAATAGCACTCTCTTACTTGTATGCTTCACATGCATGCCTTTAACTATGAACGTAGGGAGATTTTTAGGAATACACGAGAAGTGTACTAAGTGAGACACTATTAGCTCTTACAGAGATGTTCATCACTGTTCCATTAGCTCCCTCCTGGTCATGGCTTCATGATGCCAGGGATTTATTTTGCACTCATACCAAGATTTCAGCTTTTACAGTGAAAAATATATCCCTACCATACTAGTAGTGCTTATTCTATGAATACAGGATGAGTTTTCTAAGAACATAAAATTCATGTGCTAATTGGCTTGAGCTAAAATTCATTAAAAATAAATCCTTCACAAAACTTAGCATTTCTGTTGACATACCCTTTTCCTCTAAGTAGTTTTTATAATGAAATAATGCAATCAAACTTTCCATACCATTAATTAATTAAAAGCTTGTGCATAGGGTATAAAAACAAGTGAATAGATTAAGTTGTAATTAAGTTTATCTATTCGTGGTTATAGCTAATGGCTATGGCTATATAGGCTGTAAGTAGAGTTGTGTGAATAGCTTTGCTGCTGACTCTTCCAAAGAAGCCCAGCACTTCAGCTTGGCACTTCTGCAGGTCTTGGCTGCAGAGGGTCTGAGGAAGTGAGCTGCATGTGTGTCTCACTCTGATTCTCTGGAAAGTTAACCATTTCAGAGAGCTCTTTTCTACAGAGATTTTGTGTCTCCACTTGAAGTCGGGTATTTGCTCTCAAAAGGTTTTCCTTGGCATGGCTGCTGTCTCTAGCACACACAGAGGAAGCAGCCAAGTGGTGTGATGGTGGCAGGGACCTTGGGGAATGCTTGAAGCACACAAACAGATGAACTGGGGGTCTGCTCTGCTCCTCCTGCCCAGCCACCATGTAACCTGTGCCTTGACCAAACCGACGTAAGGGCTCAATTCCCTAGTGTGCTTTCTCTAATTTGCACTGCTCCAGGGATGCAAAATAGATGTAAACTCAATTTAAATGACTTGTGGGCTTTGAAAAACTTTTGTTGTTCTGGTATATTAAAGAATCTGGATTTAAATAGGAGTATTTTAATCAATTTAAGGTTGATTCTATCATAGCATCATAAAAATTTTGAATCATAGCTTTGTCTTTAAATTCTTTGCTTCTAAAATATAAATGAAATGCATCTTAACTTCCATACAATAGAAATATTCATACATTATTTACTTTGTAAGCCAATAGCAGCAAGTTCTTAGAAATCAGTAAATATCTAAATAGAATGTATGTGGGAAATTACGGGTAGGGAGATAGAGCAGAAATAAAATCTTAAATCCAGCAGCCAAGCATTGAAAACATGCACACACCTTAAATACTACGTCTGTGCTGCATAATCTTTCTCCAAACAAAACCAATATATATCTCACCTACGTTCTTCAGTGAGAAAGGGGTAAATTAGACAGTGAGGCATTAACACTTCTATGTAGCCTCTGCTACCAGAGCAGCTTCATTTGGCTGCTCTCTCCAGTGATGCCAGCTCTGTGCTTGCTGGAATAGGAGAGATCACAAGCTGAACCACTGTATATAGCCAGCCCATCTCTGTGCATACAGACTAGCAGAGAGACTGTCACAGTAGCACTGCCTTTAAAGGACTCAGCCACTCTGTCTCAGATCCCTGATTAATTGATTATGTCACCTTTCTAAGCAAGACTCGAGGTCTTTTTTTTTTTTAGGGAGGCTGAATATGGTTTGGGCAGTTTTGCTGTATTATGTTTTTGCTGTATTTTGTTTTGCTGTGCTATGGTATGCTGTAACAATGTCTTCATTTATCAGCAGCTCATGTAAGTTAAAGTAAAATAATCCTGTGAGAGAAAGCAATTAAAGCCCAGGAAGCAGGGATGGAGGGTGTCATGGTATCCTTAGCATAGCACTTTTATACCTGCTTCCAAGGCCAAGTTGGACATGGCTTTGAGCAGCCTGGTGGGGGGGGTTGGAACTAGGTGATATTTAATGTCTGTTCCAACCCAAACTGCTCAGTGATTCTGTGGTTCTCTGATTCTGTAGTTCAGACAGCTTTCAAGAGAGAGACTTCAGAACAGTGAGCACCCTTAGAGGCATTGTGTCCTAGGCACATGGCAGCTGTGGCAAGGAGCTGCAGGAAGCCCTGACATTTCTCACAGCACCACTGCCTGATTAGTATCAGTATATATGCTGCTCTCATAAAAACTTAAATTAGAGGGAAGTCATAGAATATCTGGTCTGCAAGGGCCCCTGCATATATTTTAGTTGCAGTTCCCCTTGCCATGGACGAGGACAATTTCCACTAGACTGAGTTGCTCAAAGACCCATCCAACCTGACTTTGAACACTTCCAAGGATGGGGCATCCCTAGCTTCTCAGGGCAACCTGTTCCAGTGCCTCACTGGCCTCATAGTGAAGTAATGTATAGTAAATTTTTGATACCATTGTTAATGTTTATGGTTTGCTTAATGGGAACAACCTTCTGAAGTAAGGAATTTCTTATCCATTTTGCTTTATTTTGACAGTACTGCAGGCAGCACATGCTCTCTGATATTCACATTGCACCAGACCTTTGGGTAGTGTAGATTCTGCTCTCAATGATTTGCATCATATGAAAATTGAGAACAGTGAATAATAACTTCCTGTACAAGAGCTTCACAAGTAGCCTTGATTTAATGAATGTAGGTGGGAAGTGTCATTCTAATTAGTCAGTGTCCAAAAGGTACTTTTATTTTCAAGTCTTATTATCTTCAGAAATTACAAAGTCCTAAAATATTAATCAGATGCTTCATAGCTTTCAAGGTGGGTTTGGGAAGAGTGAGATGTAAAAGTTTTTTTTTTTTATCATTCATGTAGAATGGTTTAAAAATATATCTACTGTGTTGTAATGCAGTTGTCTTATAATGGTCTGATCATCTAATGGATACAGTTTGATATATCTGATAACCTGGTAACTGGAATCTCGTGTGTAGAATTTTTTCACTATTTTATATATTACATTTGTCCAAGTACTTTTATAAACACTTACTGACCCTCACAATTTAAAAAAACCCAGATGATAATAAACAGAATCTCAGCTGTATGGTAAGCATTGTGCTGACCAGAATAGACAAGGCTGCTTTCAAATTTTTGGTTATTTGATATGTAAAATTAAGTCACAGAGCAACCACAAAAGAAATAAGTACTCATGTGGTGAGAATCTTGAAAGGATAGAGGGAATACCTATAACCAATGAGTGGTACTTCATAAACTATGAAGTTATGAAGGCAGCAGCTTTGAGCTGGGACTGGGCATTGGTCAGTGATTCAGAACACAGAAATCTGACTGTTTATTGGATTTGTCCTCAGCTCTCTCTGCAGAAGGACCATCCCATATCTAGCATCTGTCTCAAATCCTATGCCTACACTGCTGATTGCAGACTAGGATAGAGATAGCTGACAAAGTTCAGACACTTGAAAAATCTAGTAAAAGCAGAACTAACAAGAAAGTTACCTTATTTTACCTCTATTATCTATCATCTTGCATCCTGAAGTACAAACTACTCAGAAGCTGAGAAATGCACTCCTAATTTGTTTCTATTTTTAACCTAAATAGCTCCTGAAGACATTTACCACCAAATACGTTCCATAGTCCTTCAACCATTGTCTTAGCTCTTCTTAACCTGCTTCAATTGATCAGTAACCATCCAAGGAAATCACAGCTGTTGTTTCAATAGCAGTCAGTACTAAAATACAGCAGTAACATGGTGTTCGTGTGGCTGTCTAAGATTCTGGCTTTAGGTACCAGCCAAGGTAGCACAACTCCTGTGGGTGCAGGATTGCACTGAGCACTTCTTTTAGTTGCCAAGACTCTCAGTTTTTAATAAGAGTCCCAGATTTTTTTCTCTGCAAACTAACAGAAGCCTGAGCTTTTGCACCAGAACTTGATTGCCTATGTACTGAGTTCTTAGGATGGTCCCAGACCTGACTGGAAAGTTACCACATTCCAGGGATCATTCCCAATAAAATGCTAATATGAGACTGTCCTGTTATGCAGAGCAGGTGACTCTAATTGTACAAATGAAACTGAATTGGCCATTTAGCCTCAGAGCCAGAGAACAAACCCAGGAACTGTTTCTTTACAGTACAGGCCCATCACATCTCTCTGCCTCTGGCCTGAATTCTTCCTTGTCAGGAATATGGTATTGACCAAAGGAAACAGTGTTTGCTGAGATTTTTTAGCTTGTGTTGTTCCCTTGATATTCACCTACCACAAACAAGAACACTGCAGATTTTTATAGTTCCTTCTATTTTGTTCACAACAGAGGGGTACGTTGTCAGGTTGTACAAATGAACATATGCTTGAAGGATCCAGTTAGTAACACACCTGCTTAATAGTTATTCCCCCTGTTTAATTTCAGATTGAAATTTATCAGCTTTTAATACATTGAATGTTTATCATGTTGACTTTTACCATGTTTATTCTAGAATCATAATGTTGTATTCCCTTACAGAAGTCAACATATTTATATTGAAAATACCATAAATTTGGAAATCTGATATATAAAATATTAATATCACCATCTCATACCCATCTCAAATATATATGGTTTTAAAAGTTGTATTTAGCATAACTCATATTGAATGGCTTTAACTATACTGAGTTCACTTAAGTCCTTCGTGTGTTTATTACTATTAATATTCTATCACACCCGTGGGACAGGAGGTCATGATTTATGTTCAATATTAATTTTTTTCATACATAACAGGAGAGAGAATTGTTTGAACATATTTTTAAAGAAAGTCTAAAGTTTAGGAAAGGTGAGTTGCTCTTATCTGTACGTGCATGAGGTAATAGGAAAGTTATATATCTTGTATGACCTTACTTCTGCTGAGCATTTTTCTTGGTCAGGCATATGATGTCTGGTTTAAAATACAGTGTCCTGGTTTCATACAATGTGATATTTCAGGAACTTTTAAGAAAATAGAGAATCCAGAAAGATGAAAATAGTAAAAGAGGAGGTGACTACTCATCATATTATTATTATTCTGAGAATCTAGCAATTTAGCAAGCACTAAGAATAAATAAAGAATACATTATGAAAAGACTATTTCTGTCCTTCCAGATTTTGGCAATTTAGACCTAATAAGTGCTTTTTAATCATTCCATCATGCTCCTTTCTACAAGCTCACCTTTCAAACAACCACTAAATTACCTTTTCATGCTAAGACAGCATTATTGCTTTTCACGGAACAGAAATGCAGCTACATATCAATTAAGCAATTAGAAGATCACACAGTAAAATAGTGGCAGATGCAGAAATTAAAAATACAGGGCAAAATTCTTGTTGATTTCAAGGGGTAAAATCTAACATTAAGAATCTTGTCTCCTACTCCAGCTTCCTTATTACCAAAGTAATGCTCATATATAGAAATCAGAGAGAGCTTAAGATCCAGAAAATCTTCATATGCAGACAATTTCCAGGACAAAATTGGGAATTTGCAGCTGAATGAGAAGTTAGTCTTTCTGATCAAGTATTCTTACTCATTTGAAGATGACCAGGGTAAAACCTCTCCAGTTTTCTCCTTTGAATATGTAATCTGAATATCAACATGAAAAATATTAATTAGGGCCATGTTAGAAAAAAAATTGCTCAGTAAGCAAAACACTACAAAAACAGGAAGACTTTGGATGGTTGAGCAATGTAAACCTGCATTTAAAAAATGAAAAAGAGAGAATGGAAGCATATGGCAAGTAGCATGAGATACCTTCTGCATATACATATCCCATAACTTTCAGCTCATCAGTTCTTTAAAAAGATATGGGATTTTGGGGATCCACTAAACTGCTACCTCTAGATCTGTCATCCTCATAAAATGACTTAACTCCAGTATAGTCAACTCAGTTCTGTTGATAACAGAATAAAACCTGTCCTAGCTTTTCCAAATTATGCATTTAAAAAAAAAAATCTATGCACATTTCTTTTAGCTTGATTGTTTTCATGACATAAGTTCCTGTAATATCGCAGCTATAGTGCAATAAAATATTTTTACAGGTAACAAAAGGAAGTAGACTAATTAGTCAATGGATACCTAATTCTAATAATGAAGGCAGCATAAGATTTCTAAGCCCAAATTACTCTGAAAGTTAGCAACACTTCAATCTTGGATGCAATCAGAACTAGGGGAGATGATTTACTCAGTCCATGTCAGTCATATACTTTATATACGCTTATATATATTCATTTGTAACTTAGCCTCAGAAACTTTTAATTAATTGCCTTCTGGTTGTCACTGTGAGAGGACAAACCCATAAGCTGTGGCATGAGCTCCCACCAATTAGCTTCTCCAAGTGAAGCAGGCTGATGGCTCAAGTAAATGCAATTTAGTTTATTTTTTAAAGAAAAGAAGTAAGTTACTGTATGTCCCTTGAAAGATGGGGGAGAGGTCTCCTTGAATTCAAGAAAATATGGTCTGAAAGAGCTTTAATGTATGAAGACTAAATTTATCAGAAAGCACAATTTATTGCAGGTCTAGCTGCAGATGGGGTACAGTTCTTAGGGGTTTTAAGACTCCAAATAATTGAATTGCTATTAATGTTCAAGACATTTTTCCATTAAATTGAGTGGACTTCTATGGCAGAAACTATTCTTACAAGTAATGCTAATCATCATTCACATTTTAAACATAGGATTGTAAGGCTCTGTGTAGGCTCTGTTAAGTAGAAATTGTTCTGGTGGGCAGTGAGATCATCCCAGAGAATGCCAGAGACACCTTGATTTTGACTGCTTAATATTTGGTGAGGTACTATGTAGAATAACCTAAAGAGAGTATTTTATGTTTTAAAACTAAGTTGGGTACTATTCATACAGCAGACTGGCTGTTTTTGTTGGTTTGTTTCTACACTAAACCTTGGGCTGTTTAGGTGAGGTACTGTTTAAAATTGTGCTACAGTCCTGTCCTCTGAGGCAGAGAGTGTGTCCAGCAGGGTGCCAAGGAAATCAGCTGCTACTGAACCAGGCAGGCAGTGTGTGCTCAGCAGAACTCTGGGTTAGGCTCTGTTCAGTAGCATGGCTGATTCCAGCAGGTGCCACAGTAGCAACTTTAGGAACACTGGAAAATAGAAAAGTATGCTGAGGGAAAAACCCTAGCTAATTTAATCCCAAACTCTGTTTCCATCAACCAGTTCTTACTTTTTCTTTCCTTCTCTTGATCAAGTTGATATTAGGAGCAGGAAATGTTTTTTGTTTTGTTTTGTTGGTTTGGGTTTGTGGCAGTTTTTGGGGGAGAGGGGAGAAGGTTGTTTGGGTTTTCTTATTTCATTTGGTTTGGTGGGTGTTTTTTTGTTTGGTTGGTTGGGTTTTTTTTTACATTTATTCTTACCCAGAGGCTGTTCCAGATCTCCCGTTGAAGACCTTTTTCTCATTTCCAGCCACATTCACTCAAAGACTGCTTATTCTTCATTTGCTCTTGTGCAATGATCCATATTAAATTTTTCTTCCTCCCTTCCATTTGTTCACCTGACACATTCATATCCCTCCCCTTTAAACATTTGTCCCAGAAACTCTCTTTAGGTCAAACAGACATGAAAAAATGAAGAGAACACTCAGAATGCAGAATCCGTATCTTGTGAAACAAGGGGGCTCAAATGTCCTGGCCACAGCTCTCCTCCCAGTCACAAAACCCCTCCTCCAGCCTTTTCCCTTCATAACTCATCTGTGGAGCTCCTTGGAACAGGAAGACAATAAAGCCTGTGTGACTGCTCCATGAGCATTCTCTCCTGATTATGTAAGGGGGATCCCTTGATAAGGAATATTCGAGGTGCAGCTCACACCTGAAGCAATCTTAGAAGTGTGCTGCTTGAATTTGAGTGCTGTGTGACCCAGTAGGATCCTCACTGAGAATAGTGGCAGCAAAAGACATAAGGTCATGTGTGTAAGAGAAGATTCGCCTACATACCTGAACTTTGGGGCAACCTAAAGGGTCTTTTTTTTTTTTTCCGGTCCACTGTCAAAATACATTTCCATGTTGATTTGGATACAAAATAGCTTCAATATTAGTATAATTTCTCTTCTCAGACAAAATAACTCTTTCAGGAAACTCTTCTGTATGTTACTTAAAAGTGCTTCTCAATCTTGGTATCCTGTGGAACTAGATAGAGATGTAACATTTTAGTACAGACGTGTCTAGAAGAGAAGGGTTCCAGCAATAGCAACTGTGTTGCAAATGCACTGGTTCACCTACATGAGATTGCACAGGACAAACAAAAGTGTCATCATTTTGATTTGTTGTGCATGACTCACCTTCTAAAGAAAAGTTAGATCACAAGAGAAAATTAAACATTTGTCAAGGAAATGAAGAATCCGGGCCACTAAGATGAATTGGTGATTGTTGATGATGGTTCTCAGACTTCAGTTCTCTTATGTTGACCCACTTGCAGACTTGAATGGAAACTGATCATTCTTCTTTATAAGGGTTTCAGAGTCATACCTAAAAAGTTGGTTTTTGAGCCAAGGAGAGATTTGAAATGACAATAACCACACTATGTCCTTTATTCCACTTGTTGACATCCTACCTGTTACTATGCACTGAGAAAAATAACACTATCTCAGGACAGGCACTTAACTAGAAAAAAAAAAATAAAATTGGCTGCACCCAAGCCTTTGGTGGCTGAATAAGGATCAAACATTTAATGTGATCAGCAGGCAGCTCTGCCTCCCACACTCTCCTGCAATTATAATGTTCAGTTTAGTTTTTCTATTTAAAAATAATTTTATTGTTAGAACAAAAATAAAACCATTCAGAAAACGTCTAAATTTGGCTTTCAGCTCAGATTTTGAATGCCTGGTCACTGCTTCTGAGTGATGTGTAATGGAAATGGAAAGGTCAGTGCTGTTAGCACATGGAAAACATCTTCATCCACATCTCCTTCCTAAGATGTTGCATGGATGAAATACCAGCAGGCAGTTAGTGTCACACATATTATCTATGTGTGTTCCCTGATCAGAAGGAGCAGCTACTCTGAGATTGTAGGTATGCACATACTGTTTATTAAAGGCAGTATGGAGCTCAGAGACTCCCAACAAGCATGTTGGGACACTGAGATGGCCTGGCTGCCCAAAATTAGCCCTTTTCTTATCAGCATCCAGTGGATGGTCCTCCATCAGGCACTGCACATCCCACCCACGTGCCTGGGCCTCCCTGGTCCTGCTGCTGTTGTGATGTTCCACACAGACACAAGTAATCTTGTCATCTTCTTCCCCAGAGAGCAAAGGGTTCCTCAGCACATGCTTATTCTTGCTAGGACTCTAATCTGAAACTCCCCAGAAAGAAAATTTCAGGTGTGTATTTAAACAGAATACTGTTGGCAAGGATATGTAACCTGTCATAGCAGGTATGTCATACCATCATCCAGAAGTCATGGGTCATACCACAATTAAGGCAGTAAGGCTGTAACTTAAAGTGAAGCCAGAGAAAGAAACTTCCAGGAGTTTTGAGACATTTAGATTGTCCTTGAGAAACATTTAAAAATTAAAGTATCACTTGCCTCCAGGTCTGCCCCAGTGAAAAAACATGTTAGTCCAAATCAGTAATTGTAGGGCAAAATTCCTTCCTACATTTCCCCCCAATGAAACAATAAACATGAGCACAGGCATTCACTCTAGCAGAAAAATCTGCAAAATCTTACTTTGTGATCATGCAGGTGGTTCAATTTAATTCTTACTAACTCTTTCCACAAAGCTAAAAAAAATTCCCTGAAGGAAGAAGTGCTTGAGTCAGCTCCACAGAGAACAGAAGTTTATCCTATTCACTAACTGGGATGAATCTTCTATTGAGATGCTAAGTGTTGTTTCATTGCTTTCCATACAGCCTTTCCATAAGATCTAAAGAACTTTTTATGCCACATTTATATTCATTGTGAGATTTTTGCCCCGGGCTCTCCAGCTGTTTCCTTGCTTACATCCTGAGGCAAGAACTGCTGAACTTGGGGAGCAGGCAGACTGAATTATTGAGAGGGACAGAAAATTTTAGAGTGTGTAGACCTCAGAATTGGTTATCCAGATGGTGCAGGTGAAGGGACAAATCTCAGGAGTGGAAGTAATAACCAGCATGACTGAGAGAACACAGAGAAGTTGAAAAGGACCTTTAAAATCTGAAGGGGCAAGAAACAGGCATAATAGACAGTGAGACTGAAATCTCAGTAGATAGCAGTGAATGGTACTGAATGTAACATGGATCTGGATGCTAGTTAGTGAAGAAAAAAGGAAATTAGTAAAGAACAGGTGAATTAAAAGGCTACAGTGATAAAGTCTGGAAGTATGGAATAGCAGAGATGGACACTGAAAAATAAATGTATTAGAACCACTTCTTAAAATATCAGCTGATTTCTAATAGCTTTTGATAATTAGAAGATGTTTGCAGCATTTGAGGAATTCAGTCTTGTAAGAATTTTGTTCAGCCAGATTAAGAATCTGCCTTAAAAAAAGTGTTGAAAATTAAAACCTGCCTTAAAAAAGTTTTAAAAATTAAAACCATTCCTTTATATGCAATAAATAATGGCATATGGGCAACAACAAAAACAAAAACCCACACTAAACCTAGGTTGTTTTCTTTTCCTATCTGCAACTAGAATTTGCTCCTGAAAAACTCAAAAATGTGTGCTGTTCAACTAAGTTTCCTTGATCCAGAGACAACAGAGGAGATAGGAGCCAACAATTAGACCATGCTTCTATTCCTGCTCCTCCTTTTTGATCCTATACCATAGGATCAGAATAAGTAAAATGCCTCTGGCTAAGCAAGAGCAGATGATCTTGAAAAGAAAAGAGATCAGCTTTCCCAATGCTGTATGTTCATCTGGAGATCTGCATGTGAGGAGGAAAGAAGGCAGATAACTTTTGATGGCAACGAAAGGTCCCACTATTTGCTGCATGTGGCAAATCTGCTGGAGGCCTTTCTCACCTGCAGCACACCTTCTAGTACAAGAATATGGTCCTAATGAAGAAGGTAGTGTTGAGTCAACTGCAAGTCTCCAAAAGATTTTATTGCTGTTACAGATAACTTAAAATTTCATTGTATCCTGTACCCTTAGCATTTAAAAACTAATTTTGTTTAATTGTTTTTGTCTTTTTTAAAAATGAGGCAATTTTCTACTATCCCAAGTTTCCCTAAAATTGTTTTCAACAATTCTGTTTATGGAAGACGCATAAATATTAGAGTAGCATACTTATTGGCACCACTGGTGCCAAAAAAAAACCCCAAAAAACCACAAAAACCATTCTGGTAGAGAGAAAGAGGCCATTTCATAAATGCCATAAATATACATTCAGGGCTCAATCTAAGCACTCCATAATTCAGAGGATACAGGCATTTCTAATAGCCATCTTCTTGAGGAAAGCACTGGGCTTAGATGAGAATTAAAAAATGTGATTCAAATATTTCTCTTAAAATATTTCTCTTAATTTAAACATTTTCTGTAGCTCCTTCTTCCATGCAGCCTTCCAGGGTGAGGTATTTGTGCACGGGTGGAACTGGGCTAGCACAGAGATGGACAAGGAGGAATTTATCTTCTTTACTGGGATGAGAGTAGGTGCTGTGTGCACCTCCACCCCAAACTGCTATATATACTAGGCATCCAAACTGGGACTTAGTTGGCTTTCAGTCCTCTAAGAGGACTCTGAGTTTTTAAGAACATACAAGGTCCCATTCCCCTCCCACCCTTAGGTACCCAAATTTCCCCAGTTAAGTGCATTGAGTGCCTATTACTCCTGCTTGAAACTACATCCTGCTAACTAGGTCACAACCAGCTCTCAGCAGGACATGTTGTCTGCCAGAGATCTCAGAGGAGCTTGGTCCAGAAGGCACTCTGAGAATGTGCCTCTCATTTTCTAAAAGAGCTGAACTCATCACAAAACACTAGACATAAATGAACTGTCAGTCCAAAACAGCAGAAAAGGAGGCTGGTCAGGTCTGGGGTTATTTCATCCCTCCTGTCCTCACCAAAACTCTTGCCATTGTCTCAATTTTTCTTTCATAAAATAAAGGAGGAGGGACAGGTTCAGCCAGGATGTGATACACCTGGGTTCATCCAGTGTGAAGCTGAGGGAATTCAGACCTTCCCCTTCCCACCACAAAAATTCTGCTCTAATCACCAGTTTTGAAGATATTCAAAGGCAGAAACAGTCTCCATTGTTACCATTGACACTGTGCTGTTTTGCAAAGAAACCTACCCAAAACCCTATCAAAAAATTAAAGAGAAATTAGCCAGGGAGAAAGCAGTGCATCCACCATTACAATGTTCACTGGGGAGCGGGATCACCTTGATTTCTGCCTTTTTCTAAGTGCTAAAGAGTGTGGATGCCACATTATTTAATCTTTGCAATATTGAATAAAAGCAAGAAAGCACATTCACTATGTCATTTTACAAAGCATGTTCTAGTCCATAATGTGGTTTTTTTTTGAGGAATGACTCAGGGTCATATCTTACAAAAAATATGATCATATGCAATAGGACTAACTTATAGTAAATAACCGAATCAAAAGCTAAAAAAAGTGTTCAACTTACCAAATAAATAGAAAAATGTAATCAGGGCACACATTAAAACCAGCACAGGTGCCTACATGGGACAAAGACTAAACCTACAGTAAATGTTGCTTGGAACAGATTGCCTGCCAAGTTCTCTTCAAAGAACTAGACATCCTAAAAGGTTTTTATCCTTGCATAGAAGTTTGGCAGCTGTGTGATTATCCTACACCTGTTATCCCATAGTTTCTTTCCCTTTTCTGCTTACTAGCTATGCTATAATCAAGTCTCCTTAAACTTCACCTGGGTGAAAATACTCACCAAACCTGGATGCTGGGGGAACTGAAGGCAGCCTTTTTCTAAGCATTTCATCTAACACAGCTTTTGGTCAGGGCAAAGAAGAACTCTTCTGGGAGTTGTGTCAGACAATTTTGAAATTGTTTCTTTCTGTAAAAAAAGTACCTTTTTAATCTTTCAAGTGCCATGAGAACATCAGACAAAACTGTAAGGAAATCACTTCCTGGGGTCAAGACCCATGCTGATGCAAGTAGAGTGTGGCTGGATTGAGAAAACTCCATTTAGCATTTCTGAAATATCTGTCAGTCCCTGGTTCCAGAGACCCATGGAAGAGAAAAGAGAATGTTCCCCTAGTCCATGAAATTATCAGTATGACGGGTGTCATATGTGGGAGATAAAAGCTGTTGTTTAAAAATTATTGTAGGACTGAAACAAATAATGTACATCAGTTTTGGTAATTCCAGACAGGGCTCCCTTAATACAGGCAAGTACCTCCCACACAGCAACTTAGAGGAATGCTAACAGTAGATTTATACAAGTTAAAGTTGTTATCTTACCATTTACATTTCTTTTGTATCTGTCATTATTATCTTGTCCAAGTGCCTCAGAATCTTAAAGATCTTCTGCTCAAGTCCAAGCTCAACTTTTTGACTATCTAATCAAAAAGAAAATCTCCTTTCTCCTCACTGTCAGTCACTGATTCTTCCACCTGGTTTTAGAAAGCAAGGTTCATGGTGAGCAGAAAAGGTACTTAGACCTGCATCTCTTGCATCCCCTGTTAGCTTCTGAATCTGCTAACAGCTACATCCCATTTGATGCAACCTACACACAAGGGAGAAGTCTGGAGACACTCACTTCAAACGTGGAAAGATTTTTAAATCATGTATATGTTTCATGAAAAGGACAAAATTAAGTTTTGTGAGAATACCTGAAAACATGATCTAACAAACTCTAGTGTCCAAATCCTATTGAAAGAAGTAGCTTACCAAAAGATAATAATCAACAATTTAGTCAGGTTTCTTAAATTCTAGGATAGTCCTCAGCTACTGGATCATCTTTTCTCTCCAGTTTGTTGACTATCTCTGCTCAATGTGCTGTGGGCACAAGTGTTACTTCCTTTGTTAGCTATCTATTAAAGTTCTGAATGTCCAGCTGTTCCAGAAAGTTTGATGCTTCTGTTCTTTAGGGGAATCTGAACACTTGCTCTTAGAATGCCTCTGGCTTATCTACTGAGACACTGTCACATGTGAAGGGTTGCAAAAACTGAGAAAGTGTTCACATCTCCATAAACAGATTTTCTAGTTAGGTAATATAAATATTAACTCAATGCTGTTGGATACTTTTGTTCCTTGAAGTAATGTCCTGCTTATACACTGACGAATTTTAAGATATGAGACAGCAGTGAAGGTGAACACTGAAAGACAAATCAAATAAAGAACTGTGTGGTCTGTTAGGGGAATGCAACAGCAGAGAACACTGATAAAACCAAAGTGCAATAAGTGAGAGGGTTTTTTATGCTAAATTTAACTTTAATTATAAGGATTGCACCAGGAGCTCAGAGCTTACTTCTTCAGTTAAAAAGCATGCAAGCATCTTTGTGTGATTCTAAGAAGCAGACTGACCAGTTTTTTGAAGGTTCTCATGAAAGTGACACAAATGGACAGAAATGGGAATAAATAAATAAATGGGGAAGCAATATTTCTCTCCATTGCTACAATAACTTAGATGGAAAAGGCCACACCATTAAAAGAGAAAGCGTGATAAAAGCATATCACTAGACCACTAAGTTTGCCTTGCACTTTGTTGTAAAAGCTAGGGATCATCAGTCTGAGTGTTCTGAAAGCTCCTCCATTCATCAGGACTCAAAAAAGCAGTTCCTACATTTTGTTATGAGTCAAGCCAGCAAAATGTTTTTAATGGGCTTTCAGGCTTGATTTTGGAATTGTCATAGTGTCACTTATGGTAAAACTAGAAGAAATAATAGCATCTGTCTTGAATATAGACATCTCAGCCCCATTACACCGTAGCAATGCCATTAGAAGCAAACTGGTTTTCTTGTCTTCTCTGTCTATTAAATTATCTTCCAAAGTGATAGCATTCTTGCCAGGAAAATTTGCTAAGCATGTCTAAAGAATGATTAACTGTTTATATATCACTTCAATTTCTCCATCTATTGCAGTTTCTGGTTTCCTTTCATTTATGTCTTGAACATCACATCTAAAAAGTAATTTGTTGCCCCCATTTGATAAAAAAATACCCTCTGTATCTGAAGGAAACCAGTGTTCAGCTTGCATCAAGGTTAGTATAAGATACTTGGGAGATTATGGATTAGCAACTCCAAATTTAAAGAAATCCATCTTTTCAAGAAACTGTGGTATGTGAAGTATGTTGCTGGACTTGGGGTTGGGGTTTTGGTGTTAGGGTTTATTTTAAACATCATCCTTTAACCTTTCCCAAAGGAAGCATACTGAAGTAACCCATGTAAACTGCAAGTATGCCCACAGGGTAACTAATGTCAGCTGTCACTGAAGAAAATGTTCAAGTGTGCAATGGTGTAGACCATTTAGCATGGGATGGAAAACACTGAATTTCATTCATATCATTTTGGGAACCAGATAGGACGTGATGCTGAAAAACAAAGTATTGTTCTC
The DNA here is from genome assembly GCF_023055355.1 of Agelaius tricolor. Lineage (NCBI taxonomy): Eukaryota > Metazoa > Chordata > Aves > Passeriformes > Icteridae > Agelaius > Agelaius tricolor. Next base: position 56,035,252 of record NW_027269261.1, read on the forward strand.
CTGAACTGAGTATTGCTCTCTGCAGCTCACAATTCATAAACTCACTTGAACTAGTGGACTTGGATAGCTAAACTACCAGACAGGCATAGCTTCAGCAGGACTCCAGACTGAGATTGTTCCTGAAATCTGAGGTCAGTCTTTTGTAACCACATGGCTGCTGAACCTCACTGACTCAAATCAGTTTCCTGACATGGTAAAGCATAAACCATCTTTCTTTTTGCCAAGTGGCTGTGAGCTGCTCACCAGAGCCTCACAGTAGATCTCTCTGTGACTGAAGCATAAGCACTCACTGGATAACAAGGGAGGAGAGAGAACAGAGAAAGGGACCTGAAAAAGCTGACACAGCTGGCAGAACTGCTTTTGTAAAGAAAAACAAGGGGAGCACTGCAAACCCCTGCATCATGGCACATGTCATTCCCTTGAGCAAGAGCAGGGAGTAAACTGTCCTCTGCACTTCACTGCAGTAAGTTAGAGGTCTGAATCCTGTACCATTCCCTTATTCTTTGTAGGAGTAAAAATGCAAGCAAAAAATCCATTGTCATTTAAGAACTTTGTCCCTCATTGTCCTGACCATAAAAAGAGAAGAAAAGAGGAGAAAAAAACCCCAAAATTTTAATTGTATCCAATATGAAATATATTCAATTCTATCTGGGAAACATTGGGTCATTCAAGAAAACCTTGTGTTCTGTAATTCTTAGCTGGTGATTTGCTGTATAACTCTGCAAAATATCCTGCCAAAGCCTTATGCACTTGCTTTTATGTTTAGATGGACAGTTACAGGAAACTAAAACTCCCCTTCCTTCTAGGGTTATTTGGGAACCTGGTGTGTATCCCACGTGTTTGGAATCTGATGGAAGTTCTATGCAAATGCATAAAGCTGCTTTCTTACCAAAGTGTGTCTTTGCAATGCCTAAGATGGAGTTAAATCAGAAATACATCTGGGCAGCTTTATTGGGTCACTGGTTGAAATGATTATTCTTTGATCTACCCTACAGCTGCTCTTTAAATTATGCTTCTTCTCCAACTGCTCATGTAAAGCTTTTGCTCACTGTTCACTTTCTCATTTTAAAATGCCAGTTTATGTAGCTTTTCCAGTTTATAAGTAAAGGTATGGTAAATGGTGCCTAATATTTTCTAGATGTATTTATGATTCAGCAACACTAGAAAACAGCTATGCAAATAACAGATACCTGCCTTGTGAAAGAAATACCAGGGTAATTTCATAATCTTTGAACCAGAACTTTTTAGACACCAGTCATTTTGTATCACTCAGCTTTGCATCCCTGATCCATTCAGTTGCCCAGAGAAAAAATCTTTCACCCAGTTCAAGTGCTGAGGTGCAGTTAGGACAAAATATCTTGTCATAGCATGCAGTAAATGTGGTCATTCTGTTGCTTTATTCATGAAGAGGAGTGATTTTTGTTATCACATATAAGATTTCTTTTTGCACAGGTTTACCATAAACATGAGATATTATAATTATTATATCAGGTATTATATTATTATAATACTATATTTCTCCACATACTTCTTAGCTATTTGATGCTACCTGACTGTGTGAAGCTCTAGCTTTTCCTCTCCATTATGCCCAAAGTGTCCCATCCCTTCAGTTCAATCATCTACTTGTCAAAAAGTTATAAATACTGTCTTTTTTGTTCTTATTGTGAGATACTCAGAATAACCAATTTGCTTCTAGCTGCCATTATTTGCCTTTGTACATACTAATGCCATTCAAGTATAATTGTTTTATTAAGTGGAAAAGCTTTGGTAATCTAAAAACCTTTCATTAGTATTCATTCTAAGCTAAATACTAAGCTTGCTATGGGGAAACACTTTTCTCCTCTAAAATAACCAGGTATACCCAACTGAATCAGTAGCAATCAGTTGATTAGAGAAAAAATTAAAGGCATTTATTTACATCAGAAAAAGTGAGCAAATATGGTTTGGGTACAATAAGAATTCTCAATGTATTCACTAAGTATTGGTTTGGCTTTTTTTCTTAACCAAGAATTTATGAGTTCTATAGCTCGAGCTCTGCTTTCTCCTCTGAATTGTTCACCCATTTTTAGCTACACTGCAGCCATTTTCACTATTCATGTGGAAGCACTCAGGGTGTTTTCAGCACAACTGCTTGAAAACACAAGAAATTGGATTCCAGGGGGGAATGAAACTTTTGAATCTAGAAAATTAGTGGTTTATTGGCAAGTAGGAAATGGATATTATAATAAACATTTTGTGTTCTACTTTTCACTTGCTGGCTTCTCTAGGAATGTGTTGACACAGAGTCCTGAACAATTTCAGTCTAGAGCCAGAAAGATTTGGTGTGTCCCATGAGCATATTAATATTTTCAAAACTGTTTCTGCCCCAAATAGTGAAAAAAAGTCTTAAACATAAAAACTCTTCATACATGGGAAAATGTGTGTATTTGATTTGACTTATTAAAACAAGGTTTTGTTATTTCTTTATTTCAATTCACAATATAAATGGAATAATTTTGAACCAAATATTTCTTTAAATTAAAAACTGCTCTTTATTGATACAAAACAAAACTAACTAAACCATTACAGTGAGATATTTTGGGAACTTCCAAACTTGCTATAAAAGATTTTTTTAAGACAACATCTGTAAAAAACAATTCCTTCAGCAGTCAGTTTTGATTTTGACAATTGTAGTTTTTTCTCATAAATATTATTTGAAAAATTCCTGACCGTACCTCTGCTAGATTGATATGGGAGTTGGCTAGAAATTGGCACTGTGCAAGAGAAATATGATAGTTGTGTAACTCAAGGAAGAAAAGGAAGCTGGGGAGTGAGGGCATAAAAATTAAGGTGATGTTATCTCAGGCAAATTCTTTCCCAGAAAAATCTCATAGTGAACAGAAAGCATTACAGATTTAATTTGCTGTGACTGCAAGGGGAAGTAGCATGGTCAAACTGGGATTGCTTAATGCCCTGGCTATTTCCCTGCCCTGGAAAGTATCTGCACATCTCTGCAGCACATAGTATATCAATATGCACAGTGCCAGGAGTTAAAAGTTGAAATTTCACAGAAGACTGGCATCATCAATATATATTTTTGATGAAAAAAAGATTAAAATCTAGATTTTCCTTTACTCCATGGCATAGCCTTTGTGACAGTGATGCCCAACAAAAAGTTTATGTTCTGCTAATTGCAGGGCTACAGAAAACTCTGTACATGAACAGAGTTGCAGAGCTTCCTGCTCCTCTTGATATACCTTAATATAATAATTACCTTGCCAATTACAAAATAGCCCTGCTTATAAAGCATCCCCCCATTTTTAGGCTGAATTTTCAAGGGAGAAAACGGGGTTGTTCTTGGCTGCTGTTGCACCTCCTACCAGATTTATTACTGCTGCCTGAGCAGAGGTGGTGGTGAGGGGCCCTGCCACAGACAACAGTGGCACTTGCAGCAGGAGTTGTACCAGTGGAGGTGGAAAAAGTGCAATCATAAGAACAGTATCAAAAGAGTTGAGTACATGTAGGATGAGTTGGAATTCCTGCATTCCTAGGAAGAGGAAGTGAGATGCTGGAGAGATTTCAAACCTTTTTATTCCTCCACGTCAAATCCTCTTTTTTTTTTTTCTTTGTTCTTCTAGAGTACAGAAGGAGAATAGTGATTACAGTCTCCCTGTGCAATTCCATCTTTCTAGCCACAGACATTTGGGGGGCAGATATAATTAATCTTTTTCTTGTGCACTTGAGAATGCCTTGGGATATTCTCCAAGTCTCATCTTCAGCAGACACCTTTGTTCCTCAGGGGGAATTTATTCTCTGCCACAAATCACTCACTTTGAACATCCTAATCGATATGTTTCAAGAGAGTTTGAATAAATTATGCTGGGAATCTCTGGTGAATAATTCTTCATCTAAAAGAAAACAAACTCTCCTTGAGAAGGTGTGCATCATGTGTAATTCCAGAGGAGAACTGAAAAAAAAATGACCAGAGATACCTGGATAGCTGATTCACTACAGCAGCTACTCCTCAGTGCAAATTTTAGGCAACAATAAATCAAAGAGATAGAAGATATTCAGGGTTTTAGTGTAATGGCTGAGGTTGTTCTTTCAACCATAGCAGCAAAAGTAGTCTCATTTGCATAGGCCTTGCTGACTTTACAGCCCTGGATGTACCAAGAGTGTAACAGATCACTTTCTCAGCCTCAATAGGTAATGAAACAAAGTCTGCAGTCTTGAATTGCTGAATGAGAAGTAGGTGGAGACAGAGATGGAATCATTAGAAGTGCCAAAGTGGCTGGCATTCCTGATTAGTGCAAGAACACCCAGGCTCACCATACCTCTGCAAAGGAAGAACACCTGCAATAGACTCAACAGAGGAGTTGCATTTACCACAAAACAAGAAGATCAGAATTTGGCCTTTTGTCACTAAAATGTCAATTCATTAATACAAATAATAGTTTCATTACAGGCAATTAAAATAATGAGTAATGAGAACAGGCAAATTCTCATCGCTCCATAAAAATTATTCTTCTGGATTAATTTGAATTTGAAAAGACCACAAAGCTGATAGAAGTGACAATGGACTTTTTGCGCATGTTTTCTGGCTCTATAACATAAATTAACTTGCACAAAAATTAGGATTTCAATCCAATGGTAATCTGCCTTACTTAAATATTTGTGTTCATTTCAAATGATTAAAATAACTCTGCAAAGTTTCTGACCTTTAATTATAACAACGCCAGTCAAAGTATTTTAGGCATTACTTGCAGAATAGCACCTTTCCATTGCACCAAGATCTTCTCTACCTGCTGTTTCCTACAAGGCACTTCCAGTAATGGGACTTCAGTGATACATTGTGGGTTTAGTCAGTGAGGGAAAAGCAGTACACCAGAGAAGATAAATCTAGCAAATGCTCCCAGCATTTGGGAAATTGATGAATCATGGCATCAGTGGCAGAAGCTGCCTAATGTTGAACTGAACAACAGTGGGGGAGAATTCCCTCATCCAGAAACTTAGAACATTACTAGCAAAATCTTTCCAACACTACCACACCACTGTAAACCTTTAGTGTTGCAAAAATTCTGTTTTCCAGCAGCCATAGGGAAACTTTGATTTGTCCTTAGCAGAACAATATTAGATGTTGTTCAGTAATTTGCAGCAAGACACAACTCTTGGCTTCTGCAGAATCTTTTGTGTTTTTTGAACTATATAATTCAAACATCTCTCAAAAAATTTGCCTAATATCTGCTATAAGCAGCAACACTTAATTTGAGTCTTTTTTTCTGGGAAAAATGTGCCATCATAGTTGTGAATATCATTATTGAGTAATTCATAAGTGTTTCAGGATAGAGAAGGTTATTTTGTAGTTTTGTTTATGATTTATTTATTATGGATAAATAAATCACAAGTAAGATACCTTGTGAGTTCACAAGAACCTGAGCAAGAGTGTTCAGCAACAGCATCTGAATAATTTTTCATAAGCCAAATTCATAATTTTTTGGTTCAGCTGATTTTGCTTTCCTGTCAGAGCGCATGTTACTAATGGAGTACACAACTTCCAGGTTCTCATCATTTTCATTAACTAGATTCAGATTATCTGTAGTGATTAGTCAACTTGAAAAGAACTGCCAGCAACCTGCCTTTAACCCACCGTGGTCTTGACACAGAAGGGGAGGGTGGCAGATAAATCTACATAAAAATAGGGGAAAAAATCTCCCTTCTCCCTCATGTTTTCAGGTTCCTGCCTCCTGCAGTAAGAATTGTTCATGGATTTGTCTCAGCCTATTCTGGGGGACCTTATTCCTGCAGTTCCCTCTGTGGAACAGCATCCTTCTGTGGGCTGGAAGCAGGGATGGAGCCACAGGTTGGGTTTGGAGGAGGGAGGACCTGCAAGGGATGGTGACCTCAGCCAGGCACCGGTCCAGAGATGACAAAACAATAATGGAAACTGTCACCCCAGCCTTAGGGGAAGAAAGGAGCCGGTCATCCTCCACTGAGAGCTGGAAGTCTTGGGATAGAAAAGGCTAATAGAGAAGTTTTAGAAATTTTTTTATTTTGACAGGAGTCAGTGCTATTTGAAAAGGAAGGTGGGCAGGAGCATTACGTTTCCAAAAGTAGATGGTACCAAAGAATCTGTTGCTTTTGTTATTTTTAACAACTCAAGTAAAGGTGGCTAATGACCTATGGTATGCTCAGACCAGGAGCAATGCACAAAAAGGAGCCCCAGAAACAACAAATTTTATAACAAGATATTGCATGCAACTAAAAATGGAGTTAAGGACTGGTCTAGATTTCAAAGATAATTTGGGGAAAGTGAATTTAGATACAAAACCCCACGAGGACTGCAATTTGAGACAAATCCCTTGGCTTACTGAAAGATCCATAAATTGACTCTTATCAATAAGTTTGTTAGGCAAAGGAGGGGAATCTGCCTCAAGTTTTGAATAATAAACAGGACTTTGAATTCTGAATGCCATTCTACTTCAGTTCTATTTCTAAGTTTATGTCCTCATTTTCCACAATGTCAAAATCCACCATGGGCAGCACCCCACAAATAACCTAAGTACCCTTGGCCAGTGTGGAAAAACCAAAGGAACTGTGTTGGATTTTCCCCTTAGGATGACTCTGCAAATTTTAGGAAATTTGATGAGTAAAAGACTGCTTTGTTACAGTCCAAGAGAGCCCTGAAATAAAAGGTGAATGGATTATTAACTGCAGCTATATGGAGCACTCAGTTATCCAATGTTGAATGCTGATGCAGTTAGTGCTGACAGTATTTCAGAGAGAAAATCAGTAGATTGTAACAAGTAAGCAGAATCAGAGTTGTCCAGGTGACTTTTCACCCACAAGAGGACAGCTAGACAACAAACAGAAGAGGTAACTAAAACCTGCAGTACTGCTGGGGGAAGTATTCCTATTAGGGTTTATAGCTTTTATATCTGTTATATCTTTTCTTTTGGTCTGTGAGCTGTTCCCCTTCAGAAGAGGCTTCAGGTGGCCTCCAGTGGAATGGTGGTCCAGAGACCTCTGCCCCACATGTTCTGTGGGGGTCACATGTGCCTCTCATATCAGCCTCATTTCTTCCACATCTGTGAGCTCCTCTCTACAGAACAGGGCAGTTTTTCTCCATCAGTTGCCTCCAAGCATAACCGAGTGGTTCCACTGGGATTTTTTTTTTTCTCCTTGTCTGTAATGTGGAATGAAGCCACTTCAAGAGATGTGTATTAGAACTAGCAAGGACTGGCAGAGGGGCATTAGGCATTCTGACCTGTGTCAATTGTGCTGGGAAGAAATGCTGAGTTTTGCTGTTTCAGTTGTGCATTCACTGAATGTACTAAAACTTTGCAAGAGGCATGAGTCAAATATAAAACATTACAGAGAAGAACAATTTTGTTTGAGAGCTCTTGAAACAAAGCAGTGATCTCTTTATTGAGAAATATTGTGTTTCCCTCTCTGAAGAAATATTTATGTCCCTCTCTGAAGCCTCTGTTCATACTTGTCATTGCGGTTGCACACCATTCAGATATCACCAAGGAAAGACATAAAGTAGAACTCTGAGGCTGCACAGTTGTGTTAAATATTCATCTTTTGTCTCAAAGGACAAGGATTTATTTAGCTGTAGCAAATGTAATGTTTTTTGCTTCATGAAAAACTATAATGTCAGAGGAATCTCTGCTCCAAATCATGAAACCTTAGAAACCACTACTATGAAACAACCTTGTGTCTAACACCTAAAACACAGATAGCTTTGCAGTAAATAAAATTAATTTCATGCAGTTTTCTGTGATTTATGGGGTTTTTTTTTGGGTTCTTTTTCTAAAATCTTTATACCTAAAGTTTTTAGAGTATCTTCAGAAATGTCACCTTCTTCATAGTGACAGCCTTGTCCTCACTTTGCTTCAAATTAGAGAATTTTTAAGAACTGATTCTGTTCAGAAAGTACTAGAATAATATGGATGGTTTTGAAAGTCCTATAATACAGAACATACTAGGTATGTTAGGTATTTTTCATAAGAGGAAAGATATGTCTTGGTCCATAACAAGCTCTACTTGCGACAGTGCCCTAATTTCCAGTTTGCTCACTCAACAAAAGCCTCATTATTCTTTTATTGTAAAGGGGTTTAGAGGGAAATATACTAGAAATTGCTATGGTAGATTTTAAAGCAACTGATTCCATATTGCATATAAATATAGAACATACTCTACCTTTTGACTCAAAAGAATCAGCTGAGGCAAATTAAAACAGAACATAAGAATTTTGACCTGAAATGAGAGCTAGATCAGTCCCTTAAGATGGAAAACTTCAAATTTTTATGTCTTATGTGACAAAAAAAAAAACCTAAAGAAACATTTTTTCTCATTTTTGCCTTTTTTAAAAAAAGACTTAGGTAGTTTCTAATATTAAGCTTCCTCCTTATCCTGCTGCAAAGCTTGGTGGCTTCAGCCATCTTTTCTAGTTTTATTTCATAGCTTGTTTCTCCTCCCCAAAGCACGAAATGACGAAACTGCACAATTGGCAGGATTGAATCTAGCCTAAATACTCCTGACATAGGGAAATAAAACCACAGAGGGGCCTAGTTCTGCTAAACTTTCTAGCTGGGCTAGCAAGTGAGCACTATTCTCCTTCCGCATCCTTTTCCAGCAACAACATTCCTTCTTTGCCTCGATGACTGAAGGCAGCTCCTGGATCAGGGTGGGGCTGGAAAAAGCAGGAAGCAATTATTCAGTGGTGGGCTAGCCAGAGCTCAAAGCTCTTCACCATTCATATCATTTCTGACTTTTCATGTTGGTTTCCCAACGGATGATCCTTGCTGTGTCTGCCTTTCTCTCTCCACTAATTTCTTGTATGTCATTCAATTTCAACCAAATAACAGGTCACACTTTCAAAGACAATCTTAAAGGCAGAAGATTAGGCCAAGTGAAGGGAAGAATTTTTTTTTTTTTTCCAGCCAAGTGAAGCCTGGAAAAATTCAAACAACCAAGTAAAGGAGAGAGGTCCACTAAAGGTTTTGTGGAGAGAATCACAGCTAAGTGTCTGGGAGAGGGCAAATTGTGGGGAAGGTGGAGTTCCAGATGGCTGGATGGGCCAGATCTGCCATGCCCATAGAACTTTTTAATCCACTTAATGCTGTGCTTAAACATACAGTCAACAGGCTTCCACAAGCTCCTTTTGCACTGTTCTTTTAAATTAAAACATTGCCTTGTCCTCTTATCATTATAGTCATAAGTTTTCTAAAACTCAGCAAAATCCCCCTACCTAGGCATATTTCACTGCCTAGAGGATGTATATCTCTTTCTGCAAAGCACTGGGTTTTTTTTTCTGTTCTTTACATTATGAAATATTGGATAAAAGGATGCTTCTGAACTTCCCTCACGGAATCTGAAACAAGGACATCAGGCTGTACTGCCAGTGAGCAGAGCTTTTATGGGAGGAGGGATGCTAGACCAGACATTCACATCAAGCTCCACTCAGTCACATGACAAGCAGTGTTTCAAGAGGACTCATCTGCTGATCTTAAAAAATCTATTTTTTTAAGTTAAGTCAATTCACTTTATCTCATTGAATACTCTGGTGGAAGAGCTACTTTAATGTCTTGCTGTGCAGTAACACAGGTAGTGATTGCAGTCTGTGCTAATGCTCAGCATAAGAGCAGAGAGACTTAAATGTATGGCTGTGACTATAGAAGTGAAACTTTCATACAAAATTTACATGTTTCCAGAGATTTTGAAGCTTTTAGGTTTTCACAGCATGTTTTCAGTCCCTTGTGGTTTAGCAGGTTTGGTTTTTTTTTTGTTTTTTTTTTTTTACATTTGTATAATATAAAGATAATGAAAAATCATGAACTTCATATTATGGAAGAACAGTTTTAAGTTCCAGCCTTTAAACTTCATAAAAATAAAGTGTTAAAGATCTTTTATATAAGACTCTTTTGTAATTCACTTATAATTGGTATTCAGAGGATTTTCTGTGTTTGGCTGTATTTTGCTCTTTTCTGGTCATCAAATAATTTGCAATTATTTTTCTCCTCTTAAGCTTTGAAAAAATGCAGTAGCACCACAGCCTTCCCTGGGCACATATTGCTTCAAGTAAACATCATAGAAAGAAATGGGCAAAAACATTAAATTCTGGAATATCACTTATTTGTTGTTTGTCCTCCAAGTAAAAATATCCTTTCTGAGAAGAAAAAATGATGGATTCTTTCTATCAAAATTTTTATTTAGCATTTGTAGAAATTATAGACAAAATAACTCACATGCTTGGTAGGGTAAAAAAATGAGAAAAAAAAAGGAAATAAAACCTCCTATATTGTTTTTTAATATTAAGTTTTCCATACAGCAATAACTGTCAGATTCTGCAGGAAGACATAATTTTTCATTACTGCTGGTGCATATGAAAATACATGCACAGCTTGCTATAAAAAATTTGTTTACTGGGACGGTTGGCATTTTTTTTTCAAACTGACACATTAAATAATGACCATGGGAAGAGAAAAAAGAGGAGAAGCAATAATTGGTTTTGTTTTCTTCCTGTGAACCTCCATACATCCCCTTCAACACACAACATGGTAAATAGTTTTCCACACTAGTAATTTCAGAACACCTTAAGCTTTCTGCCTCAGTGTGTTACTTTGGAAATTTCTGTGAACTGAGATACCACATAGCCTGTTAGGTATTTTGCGTATAATTTAGACTTTATGTCTTTTTACTTCACATTTGCACCATACCTCTGAGTTTAGGGGAGGGAGGCTGTGCTCCAAGTGTTCACCAGTGAGTGGCTCTGGGGGAACCAACCCATTCTTCCAGGCAAGCTAACAAACAAGACACTAGTGAGGGTTCAGGCAGCTGAGGCAGATGCTCAAGTGGTGAGGTGCACAAAGGAGGCAGCAGCTTTCTGCAAGGGAATCCTTCCAGCCAGAGAAGGGATAAAATGAGGACAAGAGAAAGGAGACTTGCTTTCTCTCACTGAAAAGACAGTAAGTTCTCAAATGCTCTTATAATGGCAAGGGGATTTAACCTGGAAGACTGAATTTGGTTTTTTCTCCACAAATCTGTTTTTATTTTCTGTGCTGCCTAGTGAGTTGTAGTGAGTCTTGCTGCAGCAGCATTAGACAGGCATCTGCCTGCTATATTGCTCTGCAGGTTATCAGTTTCACAGCAGAGCTGGCAGACACCTTAACCAGGTAAAGAACATGACCTCAGAAGAGGGATGGAGGCCGTGGAAAAGAACAGGCTTGAGTGCATATTGTACCATATTGTGCTATTGTACTATTGCATATTGTATATTATAGTACCACATTGCATATTGCACTATTGGCTGAGTGCATCCTGTACCACTGCCCTGGGTTGTTGCAGGTGAGTACAAATCAAAGCTTGAAGAGCACAGTGTGGTAATTTTAAAAAAAACTGTGGTGTTTTTTTTCTGCTGTCAGAGAACCTTAGATTGCAAACAGCTTCAGGCCTTGACTGGTGGCTTCCACCACACAGAGATGTGTTGGGCTTGGGGCATGGCTTGTCTTTTCCATGAGATCTAGGCAGAAGTTTTATATATTTGATCACATAAATGTTGTTGCTGAAATGTTCACTTTGTTAACATATAAACATAGTTCAGAACACAAAGTAGCTGAAAGCTGTGTGCCTGTTCTTCTATATATTAAAAAAGCCTCCCATTATAAGTTTGGTTTTTCCAGCCATATAGTTTGTGTTGTCTCAGACATCCACTCTAATTTCTAGCTCCAAAATGGTTCTAACCCAATATTTAGTCAGGTAAATTAATGGGTTTTGTCTTCCATCCTTATTTTTTCATTGTCTTCCCATTTTCCTACTCTAGTCAGCTGCTGGTTTTATTTCATGCCAGTTTTTCCTGGTAACTTGGAGAATGGAAGAAAGTTATAAAAGAGCCCCTGATAACTCCTCCTGACTGTCCTGTGCTGGTGGCTGGATCAGTCTCCCAATTCCCTCTGGTGAAGCCCCAGCCATGTCTCAAAACCAGCTGAAAGCGACACAGAGCCTGGGGAAGGGAGAGAACCAATTAGAGTATGTAACAAAGCCTTGAGGATCTCTGTGTCCACAGTGCCCACTCCAGCACATCCATACATCCATGAACCATTCTGCTACTAAAGAAAAGAGCCACATTATTTTTATAAGTGGGAAACCCTCACATGTGACTGACCATGAAGGACGTGATGCTTAGTATCAGCAGATAGAGAAATGAGTTGCTATATGCAACATGCAGGTAAACAAAGTAGCATTGAACACAGAACAAGCAAGTACAGTGAAAGATACAGACAGTAGAAATACAGGACTTCAGACAAAAAAACCTTCTCCAAGCATAGTGACAGTATCTGGTTCTAATACCATGTGCCAGCATGGTGGAAAAGAGCACATCCCTCAGACAGAGTAGAGCTGGTCTTCTCTCACTTCCTCAGACCATCAAGCATCAGCACTGTCTACAGGAGCTTGCTATGAGTTTAACAGTCGTAGCACACCTTGTGGGAGAGAAGTGGAGATTCATTACAGGTGGGTATGCACCAGCCTGGCCACTCTCTGCCAAGGGCAAATATTTCTTTAATTCTATAGCCATGAAGTTCATAAAAACTGTAACATGAGCAGAACATGGCACCTTGACAAGCCTATCTGAGTGTAGTGCTTGCATTCACCTTCTCCCACTGTTCCAAGCCATCAGAAAAACTTTAGGCTTTGCTACTTCCTTCTACCTTCTTCTCCTCTCCCTCTGTCATACCATATTAACCAAATACCTCCTCTACACCATACTACTCTCTTAATTTTGTTTATACTTGCTATTGTATTTTATATTTTTTTTCCTTTTGAGGGTGGCTGAGGAAAGGAGGACTGGAACACACAGAGATCATGTCAGAAGATATCTCAGAAGTCAGTCAGTGTAACTAAAATCAGCATGACTACCAAATATTGAGTTATTTCAAAAAGCCTATAGTCAGGAAGCCTTTTTGAAGCTCCTTCTGTTCAAATTTGAGACTTTCATTTTGAAAAGGAAATTGAAAAAATAAAGGGCCTTTGAAGTAGAGGATGCAAATCTTCAGCTTACAGTGAAAATGTGGATTCTGTCATTTCAGAGACTAGAACCATGTCCAATGTGCTTTCAGAAAAGCTCTTCTCACATTAAAACAGTTTTCCTAATCCTTTCCTTTGTCTTTCAACCCTTAGTAGCATGTGCACCATAAACAAAATTTATGTGCACTTATTTGATTAAAAGCTGCCATTTCTGCAGATGAAAATTTTCCAGAATGGTCTTATCTGCAGAAAAAGTAGTTCACCAAAAATAAAGCTTGTTTGACACTTGGATTGCACTTGCAAATCTGTTTAGCCTATGCTGGCTACAAATTCTTGTGCTATGTCTATGAATTTTTTCCTAAATTTCTGCAGAAATTTGTGCAGAATCTTTGCAGTTCACAAAACCTCCAGATGACAGCTGGCTTTTTATACAGAGAAAAGGCTTTGAGCACAAGAAAACTTATTTAGAAATTACAATGCTAATGCATAAAATAAAGCTCTCTGGGTTCTCAAGTGTCTTCTTAGTGTCCTCTTTATGAGAAATGTCAGAGACTTTAACAAAGCACTTCTTTTCAGCAATATGTCAAGGTTTGTATTTCCCCACTGTAAGGAAATTATCTTCTCAGCTTTCTAAAGTGTTGTGTATGTAAGTCAGTGGAAGCCATGCTAGCTATAATGAATAGGAATATAGATGTCATGTAAACAGGATTCTTAGATGTTTTTCAAACACAAATATGAATAAAAACAATGCACTTAAAAATAAATAAAAGGCTTCCTGATGAGTTTTATATTTTGCTTTTTATAAAATGTTCCCGAAGAATGTAAAGTGCTTTTAATCATCATTTTAGTGCAGCTTCTTAAAAACCACATGCAGCCATCTCAAACTTTTCAATAATGCATTACTGTCAGGTTTAATGTTTTGTTGCTGAACAGTAATGTCTGATTCAGAAGCACAAATGCATATTTACTTGATGATGCGAAGATTTAAGCAAGGCTTCTTCAAGATACCAAGTTCCCCATAACATAATAAAAAGAAATCTCAGACATCCTTTATGACTACAGAAGGTGTCTGGGAAAGTCATAAAAAGAATGTTACTGTAAAAAAGACAAGGATTTCATAGTGTTCAGCCAAATTGCACCGTTTCAATTTAAATGAATATTTGTATAGCAGTGTTCTACCCTAAATAAAACATTTAATGTCTGAACACTTTTTGCCAGTTTTCCACTAGATTTTATTTTCTTTTTATCCTATCCTATAATGGTTAGAATGTCCACTTTATGACCTTCTCAGGGCTTGCTGCAAAAGACTTTAGAAAGAGTCCTACAACTCCAAGTCAGAAGACCTGACAGGAGAAAGATGTCTGTATGGCAGTAATAAATCATGTGCCTTGAAATGTTTTTGTTGAGCTTCGGTAACTAATAGAAGAGCAAGATATTTTGCTGTAGACACTCGAGTCCTCAGTTCTCCAAAAGCAAAAGTCAGTAGGTTCAATAACTTGTTCTCTGAGCCAACAGGTGTTCAAAACCTGTGATGTCAAAAGTTCAAGATAACTCAATTGCATTTCTTCTGGTAGATTTCTTCTTTTCCATCCATTACTTTGTATGAATTTATTTGTGAAGTACTGAACGACTTTCAGGATTTATTAAAGAAACCATGTTGAGGTTTCTCTTGTGCAGAGTGAATAGCATGAATGCCATTGCTGTATGATGGCTGTCAAATGGTCAGCAGCACCCAAAAGGAAGCCTATAGTACTGCTGTCTTGATTTTGCTGCTCACTCAGCATTGCAAGGGGAGTGTGGAAATATTTTTGTACCTTGGAGACATCTGTTAAAATCTTGTGGTCTGCCTTCATTTAGCTTGAGGTACCTTTAAAACATTCCTCCAGATGAATGAAGATAGCACAAATAAAAAATCGATGCTGTATTAGGGCTGTCTTTGCATTGCAAGTGCAGCACATGCATCAGTGATATTATTTAACTGGCAGCTGTATTCAGACTGTGCTGCATGGTTCTGTTACTCTAGGATGTCTGTTCTTAAAAAGCACTATGGATTTCAAACAGATGGTATATCATACTGCCTTTAAAACAAATAGCACGTCACAGATCATTAGATGTGCCACATTGTAGCATTCTCTGAGGGTTTTTGCTTAGTGTTTCAAGTTAAAAAGTGGTCTATACATTGAAAATTGACTGACTACTGAGAAAAACCTGACTATTTGAGAAAAAAAGAAAAAAAGCAACAGTATTTCAGGGTTATCTTTGTCACTCTCTTGCTGACTATTTTAGGAAACTAAAACCCAAGCAACCAATCAAAATCTTGTAAAGGCATCCAATTATCCCCAAACAACTCATTAAAAAGATTCAATAAAGTGTTAATGTAAGTCTATTCTAATAAACACTGAGATTTTCCAAATATATGGAATATATTCTAAAATGGTAGTCTGAAGTCTTGAGTCCACAGGATACTAAGCCTTCCTCAGTGTACATTTTAGTTCTTATGGTGAAGCCTGGATGGGGTCCCAAAAGGATATTGTCTACCTTAATGCTTAGGTTTTAAAGGCTTTCTTAAAAACCCTAAACTTAAAAACAATCCTTGTTAGGAATCAAGTGAATGCCAGTAAAGACAGTGAAAACAAGTATGGTTAAGAGATTGCTAGAATCATATCTGGGTTTGAAATAAACTAGTATAAAATACGAATTTAAACTACACAGTTGAGGTTTTGGCCCTTTATTTTCAAAGTCAAGAGAAGAAAAGCAATGCGGGAGAACTGATGTGATAGATCACAAAAAAAGAGATATTTTAAGGGCTCAGTTTCTTGCCTGCAGAGTAAATCACTCTCTGTATCCTTAAGTCATCTACTGCACCTTTCTTTTGCAAGGTGGTCTTTCTTGCCTATTGCAAAGTTTGAAAAAGGACAGATTGCTCTAGCTGATTCTGCACCAATTCTGCCCCAAAATCTCAGCCATTATGTGTCCTACCTGCAACAAATGACAAAATGCTACTTCTTTGCTGTATAAAATGGTACATGTTTATTCTCATCCTTATATGGTCTGTCTCTTCCAAAACAGCTGTTAGACCATGGTTCCAGAAGATAGGATAGGATAGAAACTCTTCTCAACCCCCTGTGGAGTTACAAGATTTTTCTCTGATTTCATATCTCAGGAGCTTCTCCAGGGAATGCCTTCACAATGCTAAGAGGGGGACAGAAAATATTGCAGGGGGGTCATGTGCAAGGGAAGGCTCCAAAACAAGCAAAGAGGGCCAGATGGGACAGTGCCAAAAGTTCAGAAAATTGCAGCACTGTAATGACAGCCTTTTGAGGAAAGGGGAAAAAAAGAAAAAAAAACTTTTCATCAGAAGAGAGACATCAAATTAAATTATTGAAATGGTGCAACTTGTGTTTTTTGCCATGTCCAATACCTTGGGAATTGCTGGGAAAAACACTTTAAAACCTATCTAAAAGTTAGCACAAATCCTACAGGAGGTAGAGAGTCAGGGAAGTGCAACAATTGAGAAATTGCCTTTTTTTCATTTTCTAGAGTTACTCTGTGGAATTTGAAGGACTGTAGTCTGTATTCAATAGGGCTTCCCAGGTATAAATGTAATAAACCAAATAATTCTTCCATCAGTTATTTCTTTTGAGCAGTCTTCCCAAGACAGTGCTCTGCACACAAGGGGTTTTCTGTAATAATTACTCCTGGGAACCCAATGAAATAAGTGGTAATTACACTATCTAAACACAGAAATAGATCCTTGTGCCATTGGTTCCAGAACTAATAGGAAAGCTTACTCCAAATTTCTAAGGGTTTTTTAATATTCGTAATCTTCCAGCACTGGAAGATTGAAGGCTTGCACAGACTTCCTTACTCTGCAGCTTATAATAGCTATCTGTCTCATAACTGGTATAAAAAACAGTTGCTGTACCCTTGGGCTCCTTTCCTCAGCTACAGAGTAAGGCCAGCAGATGTTACGCAAAATGAAGTCCTCCATGATTGTGGGATTGTTCAAAGGGCCATAATACCAATCCACCCCCAAGAGAATGAATCAGTCCAACCAGCTCAAATACTATTCCTATTTCCTACCAGTACAAACAGAAATCATAACATAGTTAGTAAACCATGCCACCAAATGCAGGCAAAGAGCCAGATGCAAAACCAGCAGAAGAAATTGATACCTGTGATAGTCTGAGAGATCATATGTAGTTTACCAAAGAGAAAAACTGTTCCATTGGACAAAAGGCCCACCTTCACCAACTACTCAGCACTTTTGCCAAGCTAGAGGGTCTCAGGAAGAGTGAAAGTGATGAAAAAGCTAAAAGGCAACTGAGATCTTGGAGACAGTGTGTATTATTTGTACTATTATTCAAGAAGGTCTTCTCAGAATCACTGCACAACATTCTAGTCCTTCATAATTATGTACTAACTTTCACAGTCCAGAAAAATTGTTCATTTCATTGGAGTCACTTGCTGAATCAAAGATTCTAAATTTCTTTTTATGCCTTGGACCAAGGCACCAAAAATAAACCCTCTGTCTGCTCAGTCTCTAAATATAGCCAAGAATTAAGATATTCCTGCTTCTGCATCCTAAATAATCTAATGGAATCAATTACTGTTTTGCGTAGATGACATCTGGTATTTGCAAATAAAACATGAAACATGAAATCCAACCAAAATAAGCATGAAACTAAAGTTTCCAGCCATCCAACTACATCCTCAGTAAATGTAATAGTTTTGCTTCACAGGGTGGGTTTTTCATATTATAAATTTCAGCTTAAATCTGTCTGAGAGAAAGTAACACAAGCAGAAGAACAGGGCTGAAGACTTTCACTTCAGCCACTGGTTGAGCCAGTGAACATTCATGTATTCACTGAGAATAGTCCCATTGCTTGGAGTTTCAGCCTTATGCTTTTATTGAGCAGAACACCAGTCATGCCAGACAAAATCACTTTTTTTGTACCATGAGACACAGCAAGGTTCTGAGTGAACACCAATGTCAGCTGTGGAAAGGAGAGAATCTGAAATGGATTAAATACAACTTTTTCCCACTGTGGCAGTAAGATCTTTCCCCATTATATTTGGCAACTAAGGACAGTCCCACTATATAATATCCATGTTTACAACCCATTTCAAAATGTATCCCATTGTAGCACTTCACTGGCATTGCAATTAATGCTTTATTCTGCTAGAGCCAGAATATCCTTGGATGTATATGCAGGACTGGGGGGTGTTGCTTGCTCTTTCTTCCTTCCTCAGGAATAGAATTCTTTACTGTGAGAGCAGTGAGGCACTGGAAAAAGTTGCCAAGAGAAGTTGTGGGTGCCCCATCCATCCCTGGCAGCATTCAAGGTCAGGTTGGATGGGGCATTGAGAAACCTGGCCTAGTGGAAGGTGTCCCTGGCCATGACAGGGAGATTGGAACCAGATATCTTTCAGGTCCCTTCCAACCCATTCTATGATTCTGACTCTATGAATCTTTTCTTTCTTTCTTTTAGCTGTTTCTTTTTATTTTTCAAATACAGCCTAATTAGATAAATGTAAGTCTACCTGCAATCAAGGACTGCCCTCTTCCTTCACCAAGTAATGCATGGCCAGAAAGGGGATGGATTATGTGCCTCCCCATACTCCAGAGCTGTTATAACATAGCGAAGCAAGCAGTTCTACTCTAAAGACTGGCTTAGACTGGCTCTGAGCAACATTGGAGGAAGTAATTTCTCCTGAAATGCTCTACAATGGAGAGCCATATTTCCTCACAATTCTGTGTCCTGCCAAACTTGCAAATCTCTGAAACAGTTGGCCATGCTAGTTAATACCAAAAGATGAATGCTGGAGACTTTTCAGTGGTTGAGGTTGCTGGTCAGGATCAAAGGTATGAAACATTCCTGAGAAACCCCACTTCCGACTGTCCCTCTCTGCCATATTCTGTGTGTTGGGAACTGCAGTTGCAGATTTTACCTTTCTGCAGCTGCATAATTCCCACCCATTTCACCATCACTTGCTGACAGTGTGAGCAGGAATGGAAGAAAGTCGTCCCCACATTCTCCTTGCCTGCCTGATGTTCAGTTTTCTCCCCTGCTCTGTCCAAGTTCTCACATCTTCCCAAGGTAAATGAGAAAGTCACTTGAAGCAAGTTAAGTCTATTTTTTTTCTTCTCCCTCTAGATTAAATTTCAATCATGGCTATTCTCTTATCAAATTCACCAGGTTCCTGTACAAATGCTACTTCCAACACAGAGAAGGGAGACAGCTCAGATGAGGTAATGAGTGACTGTGAGCTGTGCAGGAGAAAAGGGAGAGGGTTATTTATTTTAGTTTGCTGCAGCATCTTGTGGTGTGGTAAAGTTTTTGTGAAACTACAGCAAAGTCACCAGTGGTCATCATCATGTCTGAATTGATAACCTTCATCCTGTCCCCTGTATTTATAGTGCCACATATTCTATCCATAGTACATTTTAAATGTATATATAGCTAAAATGGTGAAAAAAATGCTTGACTTCAGGTACACAGGTGAAATGAATTGGATTATAGCCCAACAATCCTTAAATATGGATACTTACTGGTTTCTGAAACTAATACATTTTATTTGGTTTTTTGTTGTTGTTGTTGTTGTACAAATATTTCTAGAATCACTATCTTACTGCAAAAGAAACAAACATTCCATTTGCAAATATCTGGCTTTAATTCCTTTAACCACAGTCATTGCACTTGCTGAAAAAAATACCAATTCACAGCATGACACAGCTATCTATGAAATAATTTAAATGCATCATGCACAGTCAGCAGAAGTTCTGCATTGTAATTTGGAGAAAAAGACTTCATACTGTCACTTACGCTCTGAGCTACATATTATGCTTCAACAATTTCCCTTCCATCCTATCTATTGAAAAAATATGGGCAGTTATCCAGTTACACCAGAGCATCCCTTTGTAACCCCAGAGGTTTGCATTTGATATGAAAAAAAAAATAAAGGCGTGGGTTTTGTTTGCATGTCATTTTAATTTTCAAGAGCAGCTATAAACCATAAGTCATATCAATGGCCTAAGCAGGTGCAACTACCAGTGATAGTTAAATGGCTCTTCATTGTTTGATTTGACCAAACACTACAGAAATTACTTTATTCTACTCAGTGACAGTATACATGGAAAAGGTAGCTATGTAAGAAGCCAAAATAACCAACAACCTCGAGTTTCTTGAGTTTTAGAGCATGGGTTTGAGTTCTGAAGCTTAGTATCCTTGCTGTGTGTGGTTGTGTCTAAGCTGTCTAGAAGGACACTATTTTAAAATAAAAGCCTCTGGAGTTTTAGCAACCATGTAAATGATAACTCTCACAGCTGCTGCTTGGGTGCATGTAGAAGTGGCATGTCTCTTATTTGTCTGTGCATGGTGTACCCAGGTGGCAGATCAATCAGATTTTGCCTTTCCCCAGCACCCCTGGTTGTAGCAGGATGCCCTGGGAGTGTGGAGCACAGTGCATGCTGCTCAGACCAGGTCATCTCTACCTGCTTCTCTTTTAAACCAAGCTCCTCTCCACAGTAATCTGTTAGCACTTTTGCAAAGACAAAAGTACCAAATTTTACTCTAATTTATATGTTTGTACTAGCCATTACTCTGGGAAACTTAAAGTTGTTGTAGAAAGATGTGAGCCATTAGAAGGAGCCTGACATCTAAACCTTCCTAAATAATGTAACTTATCAGTAAATGTTTAACTTCTTTTGAAGAGTAGATAACACACAGTGTACTACTTCCAGCTGCATGTTTTAAGTCACTGGAAGGAGCAAAATCTTGGCCTAGTAAAATCTAGGAAAAACTGGCAATGAGAAAAGAAGATCTGAAACTTTGAGAAAAGATCTTTTGAGAAAAGATCTTTGAGAAAATAGTCTCAAAGGTGGAAAAGTATTTTATAAATACATATTTACTATTCATTTTATTTACCAAGTATAACTCTTAAGTAACAAGCCTCTCTGTTATGCCATATAAAAATCTTGGCCCTTACCAGACAGCTGCCCTCAATATAAGATCACGTATATCAATTTCATTGGTCCAGTGTAGACTAAAGTCAAAAGTAAAAAAAAAATCAGTTTCCAACTCATGTTGAAGGTGAATAACCATCCTGCTGTATTTTTAGCTGTATATTTAGCACAATGGAAACAGCTGTGATAGTCCTATGGTGAGGAACAAGTCAGTCTCTCCCAAGTGCTACAAAAGCTATATGGCTTGCTGTTAAAAACACTGATAATAAAGAGCTCTTTGAGTGCAGCCTAAGCAGTAAGGATGGGCGTGATTCAGCAGCCCAGGAGCATAAGAGTGCCACTGAGATGTGCTCTTCTGGAAGCTGGTTTCAACACACAGGAGCTATTCCTTGGCTGCCTTAGTTCATGGTCACATGCTTTTGTTGCCCTGTGCTGTGAGCAGGGCAGTTGCATCAGGCATTGCTGTAGAAATGTGAATGTAATTTATGACAGTCTGTAGTAATTCTGTACATCTCTTATGTCTGTGTTCTTATAGCCACTTGGGCACTGAAGTAGCTGACATGAGAAAGAGGCAGCAGTCACAAAATGAAGGAACATCAGCTGTGTCTCAAGCACCTGGAAACCAAAGGCCCAACAACACATGTTGCTTTTGTTGGTGCTGTTGCTGCAGCTGTTCATGGTATGTTCTGTAGAATATTTGCTTCCATATCCACCACAGGTAAACAATGAGAATGGAAAGCACTGGGAACATGTTAACTTCTGGGAGAGGAGACACAATTTAACTTTTCACTTAAAAATTTGATTTAAATATTCCCTGATTTGGTTGGACATCTTGTGATGGGGAAGAGGAATGAATAGTAAATTCAAGCTATATTTATCCTACTTAAGCCATAAATAAATGAGAAAATTTTGGTTGTAAAACATGTATTTGTGAGTGAGAGATTCAATAATGAATATTTTATAGCTTGCATTCAAAACAGTTTTTTCTGCTTGTACTTCTGATAGTGCAGTTCTCTGCATTCAGGAGAATAAAAGAGAGATGGTCATAAATGTGAATATGTGGTATCCTGTTATATTACTAATATAAATAATATAAATTTATAATTTATATAATTATAAATAATATAATTTATAATAATATAAATAATAATATAAATTCTGTAAATCTGAAAACATGAGCCTTAAATTCCACTTTTAAATGAAGTGGCATAATTTTAGTGGCTGCTTGTCCCTTCCTCAACAAAGTGTTCACTTGTAAAGTCAAAGATTTAAAGTCAGTTCCAAAAATAGCTTTAAATTCTCAGTGTCTTGAGATGCATCAGATCTTTATTTCTTATTTTTATGAACACAGTATTGAAATATAAGGTAAATGACATTCAGTACTGTTCAGAGCCTGTACATCATATTAACCAGACAGTTCAGTGTTTTGAAGTCACCATCCCTCTGTGTATCTGTGCTATTTTCACTTCAATCACCCATCTGGCCCCAGTCTAAAACCTGAGGCCATTTGCTTCAGTATATTTAAAAATACTTACCAGTATATATGCACTAGGGATAGTTTTTTTTCCAAGATACTGCCACATCCTGGAGGCAGCGGCAGGGGGGACCTGCCTTGGCTGTTATTTCCAATTTCACCTGAAGGCAGAGTGTATTGGGAGCAAGGATGAGCCAGAGCTCATGTTTTACCAAGTAACTTTACAATATGTTCAATCCATATTGAGAAATA
This sequence comes from Agelaius tricolor, assembly GCF_023055355.1. Taxonomy (NCBI): domain Eukaryota; kingdom Metazoa; phylum Chordata; class Aves; order Passeriformes; family Icteridae; genus Agelaius; species Agelaius tricolor. Next base: position 56,057,949 of record NW_027269261.1, read on the forward strand.
GGTGGAAGTGTATTAAACAGGAAGCAAAGAGAGGGTGTTTTGTCACTTTTCTTTCTGCTCTGGGACAAGGGCACAATATCAGCTGTGCTGTTACAGTCCAGAGATTCATTTAGCTGTGTCTTATTTCAGGAAGTGACCTTTATCAGGTACCACAAGATAAGGATAAAACAAGTAGATATGCACCTCCTCAAACTACCCACAGTAAAACACCTCACCACTACTGCCAATCTGCAATTTAGGAATTTCCTGGCCCAGAGTTCCTTTTTGTGTGGTTTATAGACCTTGGTGGAATTTTCTTTCCTTAATTTGGTAAAACATTTTCTGAAGCGACTTCCTAAACTCATCTAAAATTTTGGCACCCAGAGTTTCCTCTAGCAATAAGTTCTAAAATGGGCCTGTGTACTCCCTTTTATTTGTGTTAGCCTACTAGAAATTAATTTCATTTGATGCTTCCTTGTTCTTATGTGAAGAACAGTGACTAATCATTCCCAGGATGGTCAAGATTTTACAGAGCTCTCTCATATCTTCCTTCACCTGTTTTGTCTTCCACAGTCTTCTCTATTTTAATCTCTGTGATACAGAAACTGACCCAGAGCATGATTTATCCTCATCTGTCCTATTTACTCATCTACTTTGTGCTCACTATATACCTTCTTATTCTATACTATTTCCTGTCTGAGATGTGTGACTAGATCTGTGTTGTTGAGACATGGATGCACCATCTTTTGTGTTTGCTCTTGAGTTTTGTTACTAATTCCTAGCACTCTGCTTAATTTTTAGCAGCCCCAGAGATGATGTTTTCATGGAATTATCCACCCTGAATACAACATCTCTTTCCTGAATGAAAATAAAGCCCATCATTGTGCATGTACAGCTAGGGTTGGCTTTTGCCTTGCATGCTAGAATATTAATAATATTCATATAATGTCAATAGTATTCAATAAAATATCCCTCTAATTTCTAAAACTTAATGACAATTGATTTCATTTTTAAAGCATGCTGCAACTCAAGAAATCTTAAATTTGACAATAATACTCTACTTTGAAGCCTTGTGACCCTTGGAGTGCCTCCAGTCCTTAGAAGGCAATACCATTATATATGTAAACAGCTTATGCACATTAAACTTAAATTAGAGTAATTATTGATTAAAAACATACGATGTACCTTCAGCTGCTCTATTAATTGTTTTTACTGTCTTTCAGGGTTTTTCAGGGCTTGAGGTTGGGATTTTTCTTTGCAAAGTAAATTAGAGCATGGAGAAATCCTGTGAGCTAGTCTTCAAGATTAAGTGAAATAAGTGATCAAAGGAACTGTTACATCACTCATGTTGCTAAAATCAAAGAGAGAAAATGTGATTCAATAAGTACTTTCCAGCTTTAACTTCTAAGATTCTGTGGTAGAAACTCCATCAGAGGAAAGATGGGACAAAACTTTGAAAAATGCAGTATGAAGTGTTTCAGAACCTCAGTTAAAATTAAGTCATTGATTGCGATGCCAAATTTAATAATAACTTTTAAAAAGTAACTAACTTTATTATTCTCTCATATATAGGAGATTCTAGCTAATTAATTCTCTAGGGTAGTTCTCTGTAATGGAAAAGCCTAATCAACAATTGTAACAGGTTCTCTGGACCTAATGTAATTACATTCTTTCCCTAGTTCCACAGGTCTTTGTATTTGAGTAACAGTAATTTCTCAAGAGATACCTGCCTGGAAATGTTGCTAGATTCATTAATTGGGAAGGCAATGTTAGAATTTTCTTCAGTTTTTCCATCTGTATGTGACTGCTGATAGCTCTTACATCTCTAACCACTTATTGCCTCAACTTCACCATTCACAGAAGTGGTAGAAGTATGTGCAGATTTTATTAAAAAATAATACCTTCCTCCTGTTCAAAGAGCTAGTTCAGTAGTTCCTATATCCGAATAAATCATTAGAATTCTGAAAATATCTTTTGTGACTCATGTGGGACTTGTTTTTTTCTGTTCTACCCCATGTTAAAATCAGAATAGCCATTAAGTCTTCTGTTTACACAACAGCATAGGCAAATATTCACACCTTTGTTTGGGGAAATAGTATCTTGCTTAATAGACACTTGTCAAGAGCAAAAAATTTGAGAAATTATTTGGTACATCTTATTAAAACCCTTTTAAAAATTATTTTTCTCTAATATATTTTTCTTAAAGATAACAACTATTTGAAGGACTTCTCTACTGGTATGGGATAATCCTTGCAGGTAGCTCAGCCCCAGGCAGATGCTTACTCACTGCTCAGCAGAAGGATAGAGAAGAGAATCAGAAAAGTGAAAGCAACAAAACTCTGCCATTGAGATAAAGAGTTTAATTGATAAAGCAAAGCTATGTGCACAAGTAAAGCAAAACAAAAAATTCATTCACAGCTTCCCATCAGTTCAGCCATGTCCTGGAAAGCCATGGTCCATCACATCTTACAGTGACTTGAGGAAACAGCTGCTACAAATCTCAACCTCCATCCTTCCTTTTTCTTCCACAGCTTTTATTGCTGATCCCAATGTCATATTGTAGGGAATATCCCTTTGGTGAGTTGTGGTCCCAGATGTGTCTCCTCACAACTTCTTATGCACCCCCAGCCAGCCCACTGACCAGGCAGTGTGAGAAACAGAGAAATCCTTGATACTGTTCAGTGACTGCTCAGCAGCAGCTATAACATTAATGTGTTATCAACACTGTTTCGGTCAAAAATCCAAGACATAGCACCACAAGGATCCCTATGAAGAAAATTAACTCCATCCCAACCAGACTCAGTACAGCTATTGGCACGGATAATTATCAGGACAGTAAATTGCTCAGTTTATGGGGACAAAGCAAGACTTATTACTAAGGTTTGCTCAGATTGAAAAATAGTGGAGATTAACAGGACTATTAAGATGGCTATTTTATTTTAATAGGTATGCTCATGAGGTTGTGCAACTAGTTTAAGCTCTGAACTTGTTTCTGAATACAAGTAGTGAAGGGAACACTCAGTGGTCCTCCTCAGTGGAAAAAAAATAAAGCCCTTCTGAAGCTCCCAACAGGAAATGCTTGTCCCCTTTCAGCAGAAACAGAAGATACATCCCTGTGAAGATCTCCTATAGGCCTTCTTGTCGTCACTGACCAGACATAGACCTTAGGCACTCATTTCAGGAAGACTTCCTAATTAAAGTAGCTAACAGACAAATACCAGTCATGTACCTATGGTCCTGGACTGAATCGCCCCCTGTCTTAAGCTTCCGTAAAGCTCCATTTCAATAGGGGACAGAAGAATGTGCTTCTTTATGAAGCATCATTTCAATTACTTGGGCAGCCTGAGACTTGCAAAATTTGCAGTAAGTCTTCTGACATGACATTCCATAATTTCCTCAATTACACTTTCTCCAGAGACTTGCCCATTTAGTACTTAGAGCTGTGACTTTATAGTTTTGAGCTCAGTTTGACAAGGTTAGAGGAGTAAGCCTGCTATTTCACCTTATTTCACCTTATTTAGAATCCATTACTCCAGCTTCCTGAGCAGACATGAAACTAGTTGTTTTCTTGCAAACACTTGTAAATTGCATTCTTCAAAAAAACTCTTCAGGCACAAGCATAGGGAGATTGGCTATTCTGCCAGTTTTATTTTGCTTTCTCCTTTGTCTCCTACCCAGAGCAGGAGTCATATCTTTTTATTCCCCCTTTCATAAGGTGCTCTGTGAATTTGAAAACTGTGGGACACTGATGCCCAATTATCTGTCTCCTTTTACTGTACACAGAAGGCTCAGAAGGGGTCTGACATCTGCCCTGCAAGAGACTTTAGCAGTATGGCAGTCTGGGGGACATGGAAAGGCTTCCAAGGGATAAGTGAAGATGATCACTTAGCTTCACCTGTAGCTCGATTGGAGTGAGCTGAAGGGCCTTTACCCAAAAATGTATCCATTAAAACTGCTGAAGACTTGTGGAAGAGAGTTTCCCACACACAAGAGATCCCAGGGAAGATAGGGTATTGCCATCTTGGCAGTAAACAGGAGTTGCTCTTGGCAAGAAGCCTCTCTCCTCAGTTCTTATAACTTGTCTATGACTGCTGTGAGCTACTCTGAAATTTCTTCCTGATGATGTTGCCACACAAATATTTTTTTTTATTAAAGGGAACATTTTCCTTGCAAGAGTTTCACAGTTTACTTGGGCCTACAAGAAAATATTTCTGTCACTTGTGCAATGAATATGAAATGGCAGACACAGTTCTAAGAACAATTTGAAACTGCATTAATACCCACTCTCTATGGGGTTCAGTGTTATCCTCTTAATAAACAGTGTGCTCTAAATGTAATAAAAAACAAACAAACAAAAACAACTACTTTTTTTCCTTTATTTTTTTCTTTTTGCATTTCCCACCTCCCTAGTACTTTGAGAAGAATAACATTTTCCTGGCATATTCAATCTTAGTTTGTTATCAAAAAATTGTGTCAAGGCTTTGCATGAGTCTATACAAGATTATTTCTGGGGGCTACAGTCATGGCCACTTTATTTCATTTAACTGTGGCAGAAAGTTTGAAGGACAAAGAAGCAAAGAAAGGATGGAAGCAAAAAAAAAAAAAATTAATGCAATACATTATAGCCACATCTTCATAAGTATGTGGAAAACAAAACCCATATCCTTTTTCCCATGCCTGTCTGCAGCAGAACTTTTAGACTAGGAGCAGACTAGAGTTGGACTGGTACAAAAAAGTCACCCAGGCTCCGGGATTTTGTTAAAGCTTCTGGCAAGAAAAGAAAATCTTCATCTTTGAAACAAAAGCACTGATTTTGAAAAATGTATTTTGGCTTTTAATTTTGCTTTTAATTCTTCTTTTCCTCCCTGAACACATAGGACAACACATCTGAAACTCAATTCTCTGTGCTTTACCTTTTCAAAACATCACATCTGTAAAAGAACGAATATGGAAAAATGAGTAGACTGTAAACATAATAGACTTTTCTGCATCAGGAAATTTTTTACTCTAGTGCAGAAGACAGAAGTGCAGGCTACTGTACTCTATTTTACTGAAATAGAAGGTGATATTTTTAAAAATATTTAATGGGAAAAGATGTTCCAATCTGAGCCCTTTTATACTTTAAAATATCACACAACACCATTACATTTTTACCACTTGCTATTGCAGAGGTCAAAGATGAAAACATTCCATCTCTTTCCCAGAGAGTACTTTATTCCGAGGGTGAGAAGGCTTAGGGACTTGTGCTTTGTGCAACTATGGGACAGTATCATCTGATTATCAGAGTGCAATGGGCAGTACTGGTGCTCTCTTAGGAAAGTAGCACCAGTTCTTTGATGGGTAGTATTTAAAGCTGGATAAAATCCATTGTCTGTCTTGTCACAGAAGCTACTGAACATGATATTTATGAAAATCAGTCTTAAATCACATTGTCTTTAAATCCACATAACCTCAGTGCTGAACCCATGAGAGAAAGCTGGCAGACATTCCTGTTGTTGATGGAATGCACCATGGGGTGAGCGTGGACTGAGGATTTAAATATCTAGTCTTCAGAAATGGGCCTCTCAAAGTTCCCTGAGATACTTAAAATAAAAGAATTAAATTCCCAGCATTTGTAAAAATAATCAGAATACACACTGAAAATAAATAGCTTGTCAAGTTGTTTTTTTTCATACTTCTGTAAGTTAACAGTGCTTATTAAATACTGCCCAAGAAAAGCATTTCTCTTCCCTTTAAAGCAAAAGAAAAGGATGATCTCTAAACTGAAAAAAAAAAATCAAAGCAGGGAAGCATGTCTTCCTAATAAGTATGAAATTTAATAAGCTCTTTTTCCTTTATAATTAAGACAGGGGAAGTGATTTTGCTGGAAATTTATGGAAGTTTAGGTCCTCAGGGCAGGCTGGAGACAGGTGGCTGTGTACATGCTTGCTTACACAACTCTCCTAGGGCAACACAGCCTGACTTGCCAACCTCTGGACTTGCACTCTTCTGTGACACTGGTCCAGATTGTCAGTGTTAGCCTAATAATTCCTGGAAGCCTGCTCTGTCCTTTAGCCAGACCACAAATTTACCTCATATGGGATTCAATACACAGCTTATCTCAAAGCTCCAGAGCTGGCAGGTAAAGGCAGGTTTGACCACTTCTTGCACCTCCCTGTGAAGCAGATGTGAAATGCTGCCTTTTCAAAAGAGGGAGGCACATTTCTTTGCCACAAGGTGTAAAGGTAGGTAGGCTCACAGATATGCTAACTGCTACTAACTAGTAGTCTCATTTTTTCCTGCATCTGCTTCTAGAGAGTAAGATGTGAATGCAGGAAAACAAGATTTACTAGCAAACCAAAAGGACTTTAGAAGTAAGATTTACAGAAAACAAAAACTACATGTAAAAACAACTAAAGGAAGCTTAAAGTTAACCTATTCAATGTCATGAGAACCTGCCTTGGTCACTATGGATCCCTCTTCTGAATCAATCAAGTATATCTCACCTCCTCTCATAAAAAAGCATCTAAGAAATCCCTTAATCCAAGCTAATGCACCACCTTTTGTCTTCTTCCTTTCTTCTTCTCAGCATCTTGCCACATACCTCCAAATTCCTGTTGGAGCACAAGCTCTTGCACAGCCTTGGAGTAGGGGTAAGGACAATGAGCCACCAGCTCCCACAGCAGAAAGGCATTTCCACAGGAAATTTGCCAAGAAGTAGATTTGATGCAGGCCATTGCTTTCTGGGACATGTAAAGTAAATTAAAATCATGTCCTTCTCTGGGAGAAAGCTGTAAACTACACACCGTATTTATTTTGGCAAGTGGTGCAAAGGGGTAATCACTAAGATGCTGCCAGTCTACCATGAAATCATGGTGGAAGCACAAAGATACACAAGACATTACACAGATGTTCAGCAAATATAAATAATTCTGAATTAGTTTCCAACCAAGAACCCTGGTTTGAAAAAAAAATTAACACTGTAAACTAAGTCCATGCAAACTGATAAATGTTTCTATTTTCAAAGGTATGAGGAAAATGTGTTTCTCCCCATAATAAAATAATAAAAATAGAAGGCTAATGCAAAAAGTGGAGCAACAGCTACTTCTGCAGCTGGTCTGTTAACTTTCATCACAAGCCAGTGGTAGAATCCTCATTAACATCAAAATCAGCCCTGGGCTTTCTGTGCCAAGCTTTCCTAGTATCAGGATTTTAGTCTGAATAATTTAAACTTTGAAAGTTCATTTCATTTTGAGGAACAGATGGAGACTCATGTGTTTGCTGATATTTTTCCCCATCTGTGATAACACAAGCAGGTTAGAAAATGAGTAGACTGTAAACATAATAGACTAGGAAATTTTAAATAAATGTTTCTGAAGATTCACAAATAAAATGCAGATTCCTTTGTGTATAGTACTACTGAGATACAAACCCCTGATCAGTCTAACTGCAGAAAATAGTTCTATTTCAAGCAAACATTTCTGTAAAGAAAATTACAGTGAAAAAAAACCCCAGAACTGCAGTTCTTCTAAATTGAATAATAAATACATGCTGAGAAGGGATTTGGGATTACACCAGGCTCATTCTAATTCAGTGGTGCAAAAGATACCAACAGTAGCTCCTTAGAAGGAGAGAGCAGACAAAATCTAGTTAACTTTAGAACATGATCTTGATTCGGTCCTGGCACAGCACACAAGAGTGTATTCAGGGACAACTGCTCTTGAGGAGACTGGAGGGAGGGAAAGCAGTGGCAGAATCACTTCCACTGGTAAAAAGCAGCTTGATGCCTCCTCTGAGGCTGTTTAAAAGATGGATTGCTTCAGAGCATCAGTGTCTTGGCTCTCCCTCACCCCTCATACCCATTTCCCACCTGCCTGTGCCAAAATGCTGTTCAGCTTGGTGTCTGTGGAACACTGGCTGGAGGAAGATTCGTAATGTCATGACAGATTTTCTGTCACCAGAGCACAGCTTGACTGTTGCTGTGGAGAAAATAAAAAAACATAAGGAGCGCTGAGAATGCCTGAGTCCAGCTTATGCTGTGAATTACAGATATTAGGAGTTTGGAGCCTTTGAAATCTCCCCTGACAGGCTTTGGGCTGCTTTTGGTTTTCTTATGACAAATTTTCAATTAGATATTTACTCAAAGATGCATTAACTCAGAAGTCCATGGAAAACCACATAAGCTGAGAAGTACATGAAAGATCACAATGGGTCTGAGATTAAAATATTACCTGAAGTAAGGCATGTTGATAGATGGTGACATTTTAAAGGTGCCAAAGTCCCCTTGCAGACCCTCTGAACTTTATTTGTTGTAGAATAATAAAAACTTTAATATTCAACATGCAAAAACAATAACAAAATACCCTTATCCAAGTTAAACACACTGACAGTGCCTATACCACTAAGCAAACTAAGCAGGGCCAGGGTCTAATGGGCTACAGTCAGCCTGTACAGTAAATTATTAGCAAGTGTTAACTCCCTGGCAGAGATTTGACCAATGCCAAAGTGCATTCCCAACCAATGGCCTATGGCAGAAACCCTGTTTTGGACATGGGCTTTAGTGGATTGGGGCTATGTGGTTCCAGTCAACCTCAGGACTCTCCCAGAACATTTTATCTGCAAGAATAAATGCAGCCTGTAGTTCTAAACCAAAAAGGAAAACAAAAATTAGGCTGCTAAAATCTGTCAGCAGCAGAATTTCTATCTTGCATATGTTTATTTTTTAACTGTGCATAATTCCAAATCAGTTTAAGATGCCAGTTAAAACAGGAATAAATGTCTAGCACTTTAAAGAGAAAAAATTATAATATTTCATGGAAATGAGTCTGGACCTCTGTTAGGAAGCACTTATTAGATGGAGATCCTCTCACTAGAAAAGTGGGCCAAACATTCATTATGTGAGTCAGAAAGGCAAAGGAGATCTGAGTCTTGTCTAGTCACCCTTAATAATTCCATAGCACATGCATTTGTCTAGATAGCAGCTCTGGTTCTTCTGAAATACCTGGTTGAAGGCCGGATACTGGCAGAGGCTGAGCACCCATTATGAAGGAATGGGTAATTTCAGTTCTTGTTGACATCCATGCTGAAAGTGCTTCCCAGCTGAGGGCCTTGTCTTAAAAAATTTGTAAACCAGCACCAACAAAACAGATGTCTGTAAGATATACAGACTGGCACAGAGGGTCTCAATCCTGTTTGTTATCTGCAAGAATGTAAAGCAAATCCCCCATTTTACTTGACTGTGATCTGGATAAGTATCAACTAGTTTAGTCAAGGCTAATTTCACAAAATATGGTGTTGCTCCTACTTTAATACCTGAAAACCAAGAATAATAAAGAAAAAGTCACTAGAGAAAGTGAGACTAGGCTCATTTATCAGAATTAGTTGAGACCATTAGGTTTGCTTGCTAGTGATTTGGACGGCTTTTATTCATCTAGCTACCCTTTGAAGGGATACAATCTCCATTTATTTGAACAGTACAGAACTGTCACTTTTGATTGTCTCAAATATATGAAGGAATTGCTTGCAAAATAGCTGTAGCCAGGAGTAAGGATGCTGCAGATTGTCTAGTAATTAAATGTATCCATCATACAAGATGGAATATGAATGGTAATATTCTGAAGGAAGGAATGAAGCCAGACTAGCAATCTCTTGGGTGACCTGACAAGAGAAATACATCTTTCAGTTGAATATTGCCTAACGCAGAAACCATCTCTAAACTAATGGAAGAAAGCTAGAGTAACTCCTCTAGAAATCATTGGTAAGCAAACTTTGGCAAGCCTTGGGTTTCTTACCTGTACAAAAATTACAAAAATTCCACATATGAGAATAAAAATCTCAAAAAAATATCCTAGAAAGGACTAGCACTTTAACAAAAGTTGTAATTACTTCTGTTGTGGCTATCATTATGTAAAAGTAATATAATCTCTTTAAGGTAAAATCCAGCAGGAAGTATATTTTCTTACAGATTTTCAGGAGAACAAAACATTATAAGTAAAAAAGAGCTTAGGAAATCGGATTGCTTTAAATCACTAGTCCTTTTCTCTCTTGCACAGTTACATATTTTGCTCTGTGTTAGTCTAAGTTTGAGGGAGATATTGTCCTTTATTTCAGAAGTTCAAGTGCAGTGCACATTGGTAGTTTCCATCTGCCTTTGAGCTCCTGCTGAGCTGCAATATCTGCAGGTAGGAAGATTAAATAAGTCACACAAGAGCAGAGGAAGAAAACAACACATTCAGCAAGGCTTTCCATTAAAAGGGCCAGTCTTCTTTCACATAACATTTAACCTGCTTTGACATTGAGAACAGTTCTCTCCTTCACTCTGAAGTCATCCTGAAATGTAAATATAATTGCTTGGGGTTTTTTTATGTAGCCCCCCAGAATATTCCTCAATTAGAATCTCTTTTAAAATATGTTTTTTTGTGGCACTACTGGCCATGCCTAGAGCACTATATCCAGTTCTGGGCTCTTCAATGCAAGAGCCCTGGTTATACTGGAAATAAGAGGCCCTTCCAGCAAAGGGCCTCTAAAATGATTAAAGGACTGGAGCTCCTCTCCTGTGAGGAAAGGCTGAGAGACTTGACATGGTTCCACCCAGAGAAGAGAAGGCTCAATATGTACAAATGCTTTAAGTGAGTGAGCAAAGAAGATGGAGCCAGGGTGTTTTCAGTGGTGCCCACTGACAAGACACCAGAGGCAAGGAAAACAAGCTGTAACAGAGGAGGTTCCATCTCAACAGCATAAAACATTGAACTCAGTGCACTGAACTCAGTTTTAAGACTAAAACTCAGATCTTAAATTTTTGCAAAACATTTCTGAGGGTCTTTCTGAGTATTTTAGGAGAATATCCCTTTTATCAAGGGTTTTCCAGCAGGTTAGTTTTTCCATTACCAATATGTTTCAGAACATTTTCTAAAAGACAAAAGAATCAATATAAAAATTACATCAAATATCACATTGCAAATATGAACCTATGATAGAAGAAGTATTGACATGTGGATTTTTAATTCTACAAGGCTTTTCTTTCAAATTTTTCATGGGGTCCAAAAGGAGAAGGTAGTTTGGACAAATTTGACAATTTGTCTGCCAAACATACACTAATTTCAACTTTGATGGAAAATACAAAAGGAAAATATAACTCCTGTCTTTATAAAGAGACTGTTAATCTGACTGTCCCTTAAGAAGAGAAAAGGTTACCAGATTTTATGTCTATTCCATTTAAAAATATTAAATATACAGGAAAGGGAAGAGAGTGATATACTGCAGCTTTGCTAAAACCTTTTAAGTACTTGCTTTACAGAGCATATCCCTCTATGACTTACTTTACTTTAGCACTCATATTTCAGTAAGGATGATCTACCTTCACTGTGCCATGTGGGATGCAATTTAATAACTTTATATAATGATCTTACATAAACTCCATCTTGGCCAAGATTTCCCATTAACAAAGGGTTGATTATACTCTTAAGCAGTAGATCATTTGGGTTCAATTCTGCTTCTACTCAAGCTGAGGAATAGCACAACATAATACTATCAGGACAGATCTAAATGTCTTAACAGACTAGACCTTAATAGCCTGAGGTGCTCCAGATATATTAAACTTTGATTTCCACCAATCTCCTTTTTCTTTTATGGTTTATAGTAAATCTATATTGGCTTTTGACCAATTAGGCTGAATACTGCGCAGTATTAAGAAAGCACAGCAATCGAAAACCAGTAAGAAATCAAACCTATTCTCCCCCACATTCAAAGTATGACAGAGAGATACAATCTCAAATGAACTGAGAAGTTTCTTATTTTTCATGGAAAAGTTACAGCTCTCAACAAAGATGATCTGGCCTTATCTTTGAACAAAAGAACTCACAGAACTTAGTCCAGGTTTGCACAAGGAAAAAAGGTAGGACTCTATCCATCTGTAGTATTTTAAAGTGTATTTCCTTCTGAACTCTTCAACATCTCACAGGGCTAAAAGCTATTCCTTCACACAGAAAAGTTGAAATAGAACAGCAATAGCAGCACTAAAGAACAAACACAGGAGAATGGGCAATGATTCTTTCAGTCACCCTGGATTGCTGCTACAGCATTGGTGTCAGAAATAAGACAGTTAATGGGCCAAGATACCCATCTGTAGGCACAAGGAGTTTTGACTATATCTCTGTTCCTGTGTCCGCACCCTCCACAGCCCTACTGTCAATGCTACTCTTCTAGAAATCTCAAGACTATTTTAGGGAAACAAGGATACTTCAAACACAAGAGACAAATGCAATTTTTTGCTGTGCTTTGGGATTTTAATGCTGTAAGGCATTGTTATTCACACTTCTCTCCATAGCTCTTAGTATAAACATGATTCTGAGTGAAAAAATGGAGATGCTGTTTGCAGCACTCTGGGAGATAAAGCTTTAACAAACACTCCATGTATCATGAAGTTAAGAGTTATAGCTGCTGGATTTCCTGATGAGCTGTTTTCTTAATAGAAAATCACTTGTCTCATAATCAGAAAGCCTACTGGAAAAGAAATCTGCTATGACAGAATGTAATTTTTCTAAAGAGCTTCTTAAATTTAAGCACAATATTTCATTTAAATCTATTATTTTACGACATTAACTAGAATTACTCACAAAGAAGTAGTAAGAATAATGCTAACTAACAATGAATAAAACCAAGACAACTGATTATTTCATTTTAAAATGTAATGATAATTATTTTTAGAAATATGAAAAGCAGTTATGAAATGTCATTAAACTTTTCCACAAACACTATTTTGTTAGAAACTCAGTTCAGAAGTAAATTAATTTTAACTGTCAAATCTGTGCAAAACACAAACTCAGTTCCATTCAGCTGCATTCTCCATAAAACCCTGGTGGAAGGGCCTGTGAGACAGCTTCTGTATCCATCCTAGGTAGGAAAAATCAGACCAGAAAGTTTACACCTTGTGTTCCTGCTTAGCCCACAGAATTTATGGTATGCAGAAATGCACATGTGGGAGCCAGAAGTCTGCCTGCATTTAATATTACTGGATCCTGAGCAGAGGATCCTAAGCTTTCTCAAGGAAAGCACATTCATGGCACATAGAAGTGCCCAACCCTCTGTAACAGACTACTTCTCAGCTGTGTGCTCTTCAAACAGAGATGAAAAAAGGGGAAAAATATGAACTGCAACACTACACGCACTACATCATAAACGGAATCAAGGGGGAAAATACAACAAAGAAAAATTTGAAATGAAAAGTTGTAGGCTTTCTAGCCATTGGAAGAGACAATGCATTGGAAGAGACAAACCACTTACTTCATTTTATCTTACTTTTGTGACCTATGAGAAAAAAAGCCAGGCCAGTTATTGGTGCAGCCCTTGTAGTTCAAGGCTAAACCAATGAGAGTACACTGTAAGCTGAACAAAGAGCTGGGAGGTTTGTGACTCCACATTCCTCACCTGATGCTTTGAAATACTGGAGGCGTTTTAGCTGTAATACAAAATCTCTAGGATGGTTAATTTGCAAATACTTGTATTATTAAAAAACAAAAAAATGTTTGGGGTTTTAGTTACATGAGGTAAGACTCACAGAAGCAGATGTCAAGTTTATAAATTCAAGCTGGAGTCTATGCTGGATTGCTTTTTTTCTTTTAAAAACAATTTGGATCATACTTGCCTCTTGCACCATCTTATCACCTAAGGCAAATGTAACTCTGGCACTCAAAAGACTCAGCACCACAGGTACCTGGACTTTTTGAAAGGAGTTTATAGTTTCAGTGGACAATGCCAAGTGGGCTGATTATAGCCTTATGGTAATTGTTGGCTTTGCCCCAACAGACTGCTTTCCTATGTCAGTCTGCTAAACACAATCTCATTGTTTAGTTTTAAGCACAAGACAAGTAATTTTTTACTCAGAGTAGGATGTAGCTATTTTTCATTAAATTTCTAACTTGTTTTCAATATAAAATTTTACATCTTACATTTCTTTATTGAATTCAGTGAAGAGCTGTAAATCATTGTCTTGTTAAAGAACTGGGATTGACACTAATGACAAAAAAACCCTTCACTTTTTTTTGATCCGTTTCTTATTTGTAAAAAAATTTATTATGTTCTGCTGACTGAGTTAAGACCATATTCTGATCAGTCTAAGCAAATGATTCCATAGGATTTTGACTACCATTTCCCTTCAAAGTCTCTCACAGATTACCAAGGCAGACATATGGGAATAAAAAATTTACTACACATCACTTATGTTTGCCTTGCAGACCTCCAGGCATCCATGTAAGCCTCCACTCTCAAATTCATTCATTGCCACAAATTTAGCTGACATTTTGAACATACTGGTGTTATTGGAAGAGTTGTAGAGCTTTAGTCTTTCTTGCTATTCTTACAAACTTATAAACTCAAACTTATAAACATTCTTATAAACTCAAGGTCAGATAAGAGATGGGTCCCCTTTCCCTCTAATACAGCCAGGGACTTGAAGGATATAATGCAAGTTTATCTGAGTCTATGAAAACGTCTAGTACATTATCATAAAAATAATAATTCTAGATCTAGTTTTTCTCAGAATAATTATTCTGGATATTATTCACTTACTGTAACAAAAAAGTGAATTCTTTCCTTAACTTTAATAGAAACAAGTTTTTTACCCTTTACCTCAGCTTTAAAAAAAGAGCTATCATTGGATAATATTGTTCATGTAACATTTCATTCTCATCCTAATTTTGTGACATTAAAAGGGAGATAGAAGACAGTGATTTGAGATTAACATAGCTGTATTCTTTATGAATGGGTCACAATAATATTGCAATTATTTTTCATTATTATTGCTTTACAAAGTGTAGCAAAATCATCATTCTCCTCTGTACATAAACAAACACAGTCTTGACTAGTATTCAGTGACATCAAGCTTAAATATTCCAGGTGTCAGAAAAAAATGAGGTGACAAAATGATTTTGAGTCATTTTTAAGTTAAATCAAGTTTCATAATAGAAATTGAAGAATCTCAGTATAGTTGTCTTTTCCATTATCACACAGTATATGGGATATTGGAACCATGTCTATCTCTGACATCTAACAGAGCATACCTCAGCATTTAGGAGTCAATTCTGAATACAATTGTGTGAACAATTGATTTTTCAGTGACTGTTGAACCGCAGTATTGAAGACAGTTTGATCAGGTTGAACTGCAATCAAAAATTAAAAAGATACTAGCATGCAGGTTTTTTGCATCTGAAATAAAACCAGAAAAAATATATTTGTTCATATGGCATGATTTAAGCTAAACACTTGTAATAAAAGGAAAGGAATCAGAGAGCAGGGAGATCAGCAGGAGCACACCCATTTTGAATTGAAGAGTGAGGGTATTTACCCAGCTGGCAAAAGATTGAGACAAAGATGGGCACCAACACTAAGAGTTTTCAAAACCACCTTCCCCTCATTTCAGGAAAATGTACTAAACATATGTTCTTGTTTTCATGTGCAGTAATTTGTTTGTTTAAAGGCCTTTCCTTTTCCAATCAGAAGAGAAAAGATATTTCCTATCTGAATCTATTTGGTAAATTTGGTAAATTGTGTTTTTCAAGACTTTTGGGGAATGGTCATTTTACATCATCTATCTCTGTAATTTTAAAATCATAATTAAATCTTGATATATTGAGGTCTTTTGTGGGGAAAGAGTTGTTGGGGTTTTTTTAGAAAGCTAAAAATATTATGTCTCTTGGTCTGATGATAATAAAAAATTCCAGGAGTAGCATAGGGTGAAGTGCAATGCCAGTGAGATATAGTTTTTCAAAGGGTCGATCAGTGAAGGAAACCTGTCAGCACATCTGTTATCCCCAGAATCTTATCTGTATATTAATTTTCATGTGAAAACAAAATTGGGCCTTCAGATTATGTATGGACAATTGACTTAATGTGACTTTTGGCCTAGAGTAAAGAAGATTTTTCTGTTACATTTGTGGCTTGAGGGCTCATGGCCCTACTGTGTGACATAAGCATGTCCAGCCTAAAGCACAGTCACTGCCCAGCAGACTACAAATTTCAGCCAAAAAATAGAAACTGAGCACAGATCTCCTAAACAGCCAACCCAATAGCCATTCACAGTGTCCCTGTTTGATTTCTACTCCTTATCTGCATGGCAGTATAAAAAAATACCATTAAGGCAAGAGGTTTTAATAGTTTTAATTATCTTCAGAGCCAGATATAATCACAAAATACTGTGAGGATATATTGCATATGAGGCACATAACAGAAGATACCTGAACAAATAGTACCTGGTCAGCCATGCAGAGGCAGAATATTAATCTTGGCACGTCTCACAATGGCATGGTTTTCTTGCCATAATGAAAACAGTAATTCCACTGATTTACCAGATTTAGGCTACTGATACACGAGAAAGTGACTCTTGGGAACCAATTAAATACCATTTAATACAAAAAAAATACCATTTATTTACTGGGTATGCAGAGAATGAAAGATCAGGCGCAAACTCTAAATTACCTTCAGTTTCTTAAAGGCAGTAGAACGTAAGTGCAGCAACAGGGATGCAACTTACAAAAAGGCTAAAACCATCAGCTGGAAACATCTGGAGGAAGTCAGTGAGATATTTGCTGTTAAATTAGTTCAACTCTTGATGATTCCATGCAATTAACTTGGCTTTTTTATCTTCTCATGCAATAGGGTGCTTCAATACAGATTTAGCTATATAATTACTCAACAGAATAATTACTTAATTGCTTAACTTGAATATTAGCAGCCAAGTATTAATAGCTAAATAAATAAAGAAATATCAGTTTTCTAAATCCCAGCAGTACCCCCGAAACCACATCAGCTAGAAACCTGGACAGACTTACCCTTATTTGTGGTCATTTGTTCAATATGTATGCTTCTTCAAGTAGTCCCTGATCATTAACTTTTTTATTTATAAAGCTTGTGAAGTTGCAAAGTAGAAATACCTTCACTCCAAGCAGAAATTTCTCATAATAATACTGTTGCAGTAGTTCAAGAAACTTATTGGTTTGTAGCAGTCAGGAACCCAAGATATATTTGAAAGGTACATCAAGCTCCGCCCACTGAAGTATTTTTTTCTGTACTCTCCAGAGCAATAAAATCAACATAGAAGTGGGCAGAACAAACCTTCCATACAAAGAGAGAACAAACTCATACTAGTGTTTTCCATTTAAACTCTGCCTTTGGACATCCCAAACTCCCTTTTTAAGGCATTATTAGTTTTGGTGTACTTTTATCATGGGTAATTTGCATCTCTAAATTTTAAAGATCTATGATGAGTGTATTCCAATTAATAAATAATACCAAATATGTTAATGACACCAAAGGCGTTCATTTGCATCAGATGTCTTTCTAGTGCACCTCCCTTTCATTTAACTGCTTTTTGGTGAGATCTATCAGTAATTTCCTTTTCTTAAATCCTTAACTAAGATAATTTTCTTAATCTTTAGCCTGTTACTTTTAGTCTGTTTAATATTACACTGTACAGCAAAATCCTTCTGACACAAACAGCTAGCTTCAATGATGGATAAATATATCAAGGACATCAGCTCAGGTATGCAGAACACCTTTGCTGCTGCAGACTGCTTGAATTCCATAGAGAAACATGAACAGATAGGGTGTTTCCAGCTGAATATAGCAACATGGGAAAGAGCAGTGCAGTGTTTTCATTTCAAGTTAAAAGGTAACAATCTCTTATTGTAATCAGTTACTTAAAGGCTGCTTTCAAGCTAGCTTTGCAGTCAAAAATGCTTAAATATTTGATTTTTTTTCTAAGAGATCATGAACCAGTTCCTTGAGTGAAAACAAGCATATCTGAATTGAGTGTACTTGAGTATAAAAATGATGGTTTCCTTTACTGGAAAAACATATTAAAAGTAATATATCGGATAGAACTCTAGCCTTGACAGATGTAGATAAATAAAAGTTGAAATTTAGTGCTAGTTTTGTCACAGGAAACATAATGCAGAATATAGGCCAAGATGCATTACAAAAGTATCACAGTTTTAAATGCAATACCCAAACATGTTCCAACCCAGTGTGAGGCTTCTGTCTTTGGAGTGTTCTCTGTTTTGCAGCCCTGACTAACTTCAGCCATTAAACTCCAGTTATGAATGGTGAGATGACGGAATCAGGGCCAAGTGTGTACCTTGCATCAATACTATGGTATACATACCATAAAACTGCATACTATGTTCCAGGCCCACAATCTGAACTTTTTATTGGGGTTTTTTTTTTTTGTCATTTGGAAAATATGAAAATAAAATGCATACTGTGCATACTGTCTATTAGTTATTCCTTTGATAGACAAAGGAATAACTAGATAGACAAACATTGCAATGAAGTCAACATGGCCTTCTTGCTCCTATTCCTATTTCTCTTTTTCACCACTCACTACTTCACTATCATTGTTTCCCCTTCATCAACCCATGATGGTTTTCCCAAATCTAGCAGAGATTTTGCATGAGCAAAGCAAGCAGTATTTGATCCCAGACAACAAATTAAATTAGTAGTGTATACTAAATGCTCTCACATGAGTCACTTTCTACTTCCAGTAAGACTCTGCATCCAAACCTTGAATGTCTAGTACCTGACAAGTAAATTATCTCAGCACAGCTTAGTTGCTGTTCATGTGATGGAGGAAGGAAAACAGGCAGCTTCATTCTCTTTTAGGCAGACTCAACACCTTATTGCATTCGCAACCTACACAAGCTGTTTCCTCCCTCCATGGTATTATTCTTCCATGGAACCAAAGGACACTCTGCTTTCTGCACCCAGCAGAGAAGACAAATGCTGCTCTACCTATGGACTGCAAAGGAGGGAAGGAGGGAGGGAGGCAGGGAGAGAGAGCTTTGTGCCTTCCCCGCTTCTCCCTCACTCCAACTTTGTGCTCTGGCCAGATGCAAGGTGACTCTAAGCAGTTACATGTGTGGACTTAAAGATTACAAGACAGAAAGAAAATGGATGGTCCCTTTTTTTTTTCTCCTCCTGTATACGGAACTCCTTTCTGTCTTTCCTGGGTGCTCCCTCTGTAGACTGACGAACAACAGGTCAGAGGAGACAGAAAGGCTTTTTACCTGCCAACCCCAGAGTTCAGGATGTGTTGTTTCTCCTGCAGCAGTTGATGACACCCTAACAACCTTAGCAGCACTGGAGCTGCATTCCTACGCTGTAACAGGGGAAGCAGGACCAAGGGCCTGAACTAAGGTCTTGGCAGGTAAGTGAAGGAGCAACCAGTATCAAAGAGCTTCGTTTGCAAGTGTACGTCTCTGTAATGTTTAAGTCTTAATATGTGCTCTGCTTTACCTGGGAGCTTAAACTTCCAGTTTTAAGAAGAGTATTTGAGAATACCTATTAGCTCTGCCAAATGCTTGAAAAAAAATGTTGAAGGCACTCATAAATGCAGAGAACCTATAAAGGAAGATTATTTGTGCTAGAGATGTCTCAGAGCTGGGATTTCTTCTTAGAGCTGCGCAGGAGTAATTTAGATTAGTGGGGGAGGGAGAAGCTTTATGCTACAAACATATTTTTGTAGCAACACTTAGAGCAACTGAGACCATCATTATATGGTGAATACTTAATGTTCAAAATATGAGCTCTTGAGATTAGAAGGGGGATTTTTTGCTTGGTTTCTTGTTTTCTCTCAACCGGACACATAGGGAACACCTGATGAAAGGAAATTTCCATCTCCTTACTACATTCCACTTCTTAAGCTGAATTATCAGAACCAGGTTTTCCACATGAATATCTAAGTCACTCAAAACATACTTTATTTCAGTAGTTATCAGGAATTGTGGGTTTGCTGGGTTTGAATCTTCCCTATTCGAGAAGATTCACAGAGAACACACACAGAGGAAGTCTTTACCACTACAGCAAATCTGATTTAAAAGATATTTGCAAAAAAATAAGTGATTCTAGTTAGCAGTTCTAAAAAGAAGCAAAAAACCATTAAAAATATCCTTGCATAAAGGAAGCCTTTCTTTTCCTTGCTTGTAGTAATATAAGGGTAATGGATGCCTTTCTGCTCAGAGGCCAGTATGTTTTATTTTTTGGAATGGAAAACAAATTTAGGTCAGAAGAGGAAATCATAAGGAGCTGCCACATGCTAAGTTCTGAATCTGAGCCATCTACTGCCACTGTATCTTGAAGAGAGAAAAGGGAACATTCATAAAGCCTGAAAAACTATCCAGAACTGGTGGGGCATCAAAGCCCCATCAATATCCAGTTCAGATATTCATATCCCCCCTACTCATACTGTTCCTAGTGTTCTCAGTTACCTAAGTGAAATCACTCCAAAAGTGACCTCTAAGTATTTTCCCATCTTTCAGTGGATAAACTGTGAGCTTCTAAAACACTGCATGTGCTAATAGCAACTGTAAATTAATATTCATCATAGTTCAGGGGAAAAGTCATTATGAAAACTTTTCTCCAAAATTTTAGACACAAGAGTTAAAAATGATACCCTATATAGGACTATATCTTTTAAAAGTTTGCATTACTGTATTCATTGTTTTAAATTAACTTTCTCTAGACAAAATAAAGTGTTGTACTACATTGCAGCCTCACTGTTAGGAATGAAGATAGAGGAGACAATGCAGGAAGGCCAACACATACGACCAAACTGGAGAGTATCCAGGTCATAGAAGAATGGTAAGTTGGTCAAACTGTTATCTAATAAGTGTTTTGTCCTTAACTAATATCAAGAATTGTCTTGGGTTTTATTCTTTGGGAATGTCTTTTTCATTGCTTTTCCTCCAAAAAATTCTATACAAAAGGAAGCAAAACCTGTCCTGACAATGAAATAACAGCAGAGACATTCTCAAGTCAGGTTTATTTACATTTTCTTATTTGTGGGGAAGAACCATGGGGAGAAATGGAAGATGCATAGACAGTTCCATATGTGGGTCTCTGTAAGAATCCTCTGCTGCCTGTGAGAGCACTTTTTCCTGTCTCTCCAGACAAGAAGAAAAAATAATAGTCACAAGTGTACTTCATGACCAGATTTTTAATGTGGCTACCTTTCATAAAGCATCTTGAACTATGGTTTCACTGGAATTAAAAAAAAAGCCACATACCTTGCAAACCAGGTTAAACACACAAAGTCTGAGCTTCTACTTCTGTCTAAAGCTTGGGCCCATGTTCATTATGTGGGGAAAAATGGTAATCTGTCAGGGAACCTGAGTAATCACATAAGAAGAAAATTCAAACTTTAAAGGACGTATATGATGACCAAAAAAACCCCAAAAAACTCATTGCCTTTATTGTTAATCATCATCTTTTATGAGAAGGCAATATTGTAAATAGTAAAATACGATAGTGAAGAGCTTCCCAACAGACAGTAAGGGAGCCCAGGTTGTTTGTCAGCCCCATTCAGCTCAGCAGGTTCTTTGAACTCTCCTCAGTGGAGAGCGCAAAGTCCTGAGAGGACTGTTCACCTTAAAATCTGTGTTTAAACTTTTTCATTCAGTTTACAATTACTTTACTGTTAAAAAATTTGTGATTTATCACTAATAGCTTCCCATCATCCAGTCTACCTTGCATATAGAGTAGGAGTTGATAAATTGACTTGAACAGAAATTATATAGACAAATGTCACTTATTGTGCATCATGATAACACAAACAGTAATGACAACAGCTAGTAAAGCTCTTGTGTTGATCAGGAATGAGAGGGCAAGTGCTCAAAATTAAGTTTGAAACTATATTAAATTGTTGCTAAGTAATCTGGAGAATTACTTTCTTAAGCTGTTCATTGGTACGTTAATTGATGCCAGTAAGTCTTCTGATCACTTACCCAGTGCATCCACTGGTAAAAGCCAGGAAATAGTTTCCTTCAGGAAATGGAAATAAGGACTTTTCCCCATTTCTTCTCTTTCCTGTTTTGCCAGCAAAATCCATCACATCTCATGCCAAAAGATCATCATTCAGGTCAATAGCATGAAACAGAGGGAAGCTTAGCAACCCTTACGTACAAGCACAGAAATATGCTAATTTAAAATCTCTCTGAATTACTACTTTGTTTGGCCTCATTAGTATGCTTTTGGCTGCTTTTTGTTTTTCTTGTTCCTCCTAAACCAAATTGTGTACAGTCACCATCAGAGGCAGGCAGGGACATCAGGTGTCATCCTAAACTCTTCACGGAAGAGTCTCTTTCCAGCTTCCTGGAATCTCCTTTCACTCCAGAGGCAGGAATTCAGTGCTGTTGTTGGATTTTGTCTTTGAGCCACTTGGCTAAGAACACCAGCAGAAAACTCATAAAAAGTCAAGTGCATGTCTCATAACATTAAATACATTTAGTGGGCTATTGGGATAATGAATGCACAAGTGAAGAGCAAACAAAATTCCCCTGTTATTGCTGAAGTTTTTTTTGCTTCCAGTTTTTTTTTTGCTCTCCAGTTTTTTCAGTCCAAGGTGAAAACCTTGGACTAAAGTGGGTCAAAAGGAGAATTTTTGGATGAATATATGAAAACACCACTACAAAAATAGAAGCATATTTGTAATGATATTTTCTTTTGCAGCCAAAACCCTACTGCAGATGAAATTTTGTCTTGGGCTCAGAATTTTGACAAGATGATGAAAACACCAGCTGGGAGGAACCTTTTCAGAGAGTTTCTTAGAACGGAGTATAGTGAGGAGAACCTGCTTTTCTGGCTTGCATGTGAAGATCTAAAGAAGGAACAGAACAAGAAAGTTATTGAAGAAAAAGCAAGACTTATATATGAAGATTACATTTCTATACTATCACCAAAAGAGGTAAAGCTGTAAATGCTACACTTGCATTTTCTGTTATCCCAGCAGGAATGTTATACACTGGACTGCCTAGTGAGGGTCTGAAAGTCTGTCAGATGAAAGTCTTAGTATGAGCATTAAATCAGGAAAGGAAGGCACACAGACAGTAGAGATGCAGGGACTGGGCCATTTAGCATTACCAGCCACAACACATCCAAGTTCTCTATAAGGCTCAAGAAACTCCAGTAAGAGAAAGCTGAGAAATAGCTTTGCCTCTTTAGTAATGCTACATGTTGGGCAGAGAGAGGAAATAAGTAATGCAAATGCAAATTGATTTCTGGAGAAAAAGCACCAAACTGAAGGAATTTAAATCAGAATCTTTATAGATTTATCTGCTGCTACAGTTGTCTAGGAGAAAATCTGAATTTCCACTGGTTATTCCTATGTGAGAGTCCAAGAATGAAGATGACATATTTTATCTAGTGAAATGTATAATATCTAGGGAATTTTATAAGATTTTATTCAACCCTTTAACTGAAATAGAAAAATTTTAAAATTATCTTCACCTGTAGTAAAGAAAAAGCATCCCTATCAATCCATGTTTTATTGTACAAAGAGATACATAAATATATAAGCACTATAGAGTTTTTCTTAGGCCACATCATGTACTTTTCTTTGCCTTATCTTTGTGCAATGCATTTGAATTTCTACTCAATGGCATTATGCTAATTTATGCTCACTGTGGAACTTCCTTCCTACATTTTACTTTTTCACTACATTCAGTAATAATTTGCAACTTCATTCATATGAATGAAGTCAAACGTGAATTATAGCTCCATTATCTTCTCTTGTGCCATAGTATCTACTTTTGCTTTGGAGTGAAATACAATTGCCAATACAGCAAGCTAATAATAAGTTTTTACTCTAATATTCTTCTGTATTTTTACCAGATAGGTATGTGATGAATGCTCATTTGTCTTTTTAAGCTAAGGCCATTCAGCATTTAAAATTCAAACACTAACCAAGCATTGTTTAACAAAGCTACTCACAAACTTGGTGCACTGGATGCATACAAATCTCATCAATCCAGTTGCTCCTGCCCATACTGGAAATCTTAGGAGGCAAAAAAGAACTGTTTGCAATGCATTAGAATAGCATGGGAACTGAAAAATTCTTGTTCATCCAGGCATCCCTATCCAGATGTTACCTTTTGGCAGAAGAGCTGATATGTTTAGCATGACTGGTACAGTAAAGAAGTTATTGAGGCAGAAGGTCTTAGTGTTCTAAACAGATACTTGGTATTTATCTGTTAAGCAAAAAAATACCTTTGGTAATTACAACTAGTTTTGCCATCTGGCTTTAGTGAGTCACTGAAAAAATACAATGCAAATTAACAGTTCCATAATTAATTTTGGTTTTCACATTCTCTGAGTGCAATTAACTTTTATTATGCTCAGTGGCTCAAAACCCCTCTATCCTGCCAAATTTGAGGGGTTTTTTATCCCAGCTATTATGTTTGATATTGAAGAAACAATTAGCTGCACAAACTGTTTTTGTTGATATAAATGTGTGTGCCTGGGTGTCAGGGGGCAAATTCCTTAAATCTTAGTGTCCTTTCTGTGCTGTAGAAATGCAATGGTTTGGGCTTGAAATCTATTCAAACACATTCTGAAGGCACATGGTTGCAACACTGCCACGCAAAACTGCCATAGTACTGTACTCCTGCCTACACTCACTGGCTGAGCAGCACCACTGGTCTCTCATAGTTGTACCTTGTGACTGACAACCAAGTGAGAGCAAATATTAGAGGAGAAAGCTTGTCTGCTCTGTCAGTAGCATAATCCAGTACACCAACAAACCAACAGTGCCAGATTCTACAGCTGGTAGTGAAGACAGAATGAAAATGTATATTTACTTCTCAGTGCTGTACCATACTACACCACAACACATCAGCATTTTTCAAAGACTTTGTTTCACCAAGTATGAAAGCACAGGCTCACACATCCAAACATATTCTGAGTTTTCATCTTGGTTACCATCCTTTGTGTATCAAGGTTGAAATCAACCCTTCAGACAGTATGAATATTTTTGTAGAGTTGCAGAGCAGTAGGGTCAGATTGCAACTTGGTGTAAATCACAGTTTCTTAACTGATCTCTTCTTGACATTTATCTACTCAGGATTTTAGCCCTTTTCTTCTTAGCTGAGTAAACCTTTGCTGGTCCCAGTGGGCCTTGCTGCTACTGCCATTTCATTTAATCCAGAACGCATTAATTTACTAGGTTTTATAGCATTTTGTGGATAAACTGTACATTCACTCAAATTTCTAAAGGATATTCTAAAATCATCTGGGCATTCATCCCAAGCATAATATGCCCTTTTCTGCCTGCCTAGGCACAGGAGTTCATCACAAATGGTAAGTAAATGAGAAGCTAAAACTGAAACTTGCTAACAACTTCAATATGGATATATGATCTCCTGAAAGTACGAATTACCAGATGTTAAAGAGTTCTGACAAGAAGAAAAAAATCTGATAGAAATATTTAATAATAATGGGGAGAGCAACACAATAACAATTATAAAAATCCGTGGGTAATTTGTAAGGAACAAATGTAGTGCCTGAAAAAGAAACAGAAAAAAAAATCTCTAGTGCAGCCAGATAAGAATGATGAATAGAAATCTTCTAAAAGTTTAACCATAAATGCTCAGAAAAAAACCTGCAGCTCTCTGAATGAGGGTAATTCAACATCCATTTCAGAGAAACATTTTTAAATGCAAACAAATTATTTTTTAAGGTAAAACAATATGTTTTGGAAAACTGCAGTTGCACTGCATTTAATCTGCTATACAGCTGCATTTCATTGCACAGATCTTAAGAGGATTGCAAAGACCAAGTCAAAACTGAAATAGAGGTGATGGTCTCAGTGCATTACTCAGTAATTGTGTGATGGTTCTGAAAGAAGCACAGAGCATTACTTGAGTAACTGATAAACTCAGCATGTTCAATGGAGCCCTGAGAAATAAAGAGACATATTACTGTTTTTCCAATGTTATTGTTTTATTATTCTGTGCTCATCTTCTTCAGGTTAGTCTTGATTCCCGGGTGAGAGAAGTGATCAACAGAAACTTGTCAGATCCCAGCCCTCACATGTATGAAGATGCCCAGCTCCAGATATACACTTTGATGCACAGAGACTCTTTTCCAAGGTTTTTGAACTCTCAGATTTATAAGTCTCTCGTTGAAAGTATTACAGGCTCTACTTCTGAAACTTAGTTTTAATTTTCAAACAAAATAACTTGATTTTTTTTTGTTTTTTTGGGTGGGTGGGATGGAAGAAAATTAGTTTAATAACATCTGGAGCTGGGTTCCTGGAGAACTACAGTTTAGCACTACTCAGGCTACTGTGAAGAAAAAAAAATACATATTATGGTCTCTGTCTACATTTTTACCAAGGTCCTCCTTGCTCAAGATGGCGTGGGAGGGGATCAATGGATTTGCCAAAATACATTTATTTCACACTCCTTTCACCCTACTGCAGTCAAGATTGCAATGATGTATTTGTAGTTTTATGAACAATCTCCTTGTGTATCCTCACACTGCATGTGCAAGGTAAAACTGCTTCACTTACCACTTAGTTGTTGCAATATTTAATCCAATAATATAAATTATAGCTGTATTTAAAAACTTTTTTTTGTGCAATACAGTCCTATGGTACATAGAAACAGTTACAGCAAACCAGAAAGAGGCTTGCATTTTTTAACATCACTAACTAAAAAGCCAATTTTTAAGGTGTAGCATTACTCTACATGCTCTACTGAGTACAATACACTGACTTTTTGAAGCCAATATTTCTGTACAGAGAAAAAGAGCTATTTATCACTGTTTATTTAAAATAAATCAAGTGGAGGATTCCTCTGGTTGTTCACTGCCAAAACTGTGGCATTTTCATTACAGAGTTTGCAATGTCAAAGAAAAAGAAAAATAAAAGGAGAAAAAAAAGCACAAATCACTTAAAGAGATCCATTTCTGGGTGACACAATCTATGCGCTGATATTGTTTAATTGTCAAAAGAACAAAGATTTTCAATGTACATTTCAGATGTCAGATACTGTAATTGATTTATTAAAGACTGGCTATCCAGTTCTAACACTGTTGTATAATGTTATGTACTTCAGAAAAAAAAAAAAGAAACAAGAAACAACACAAAAAGCTTGATAATTTAGTTTTTTGAATAAAGAAATTTAATAAAAGATTGCCTACATGTAGCATTTTAGAGCATTTTAGAACATTTTGATGAACTGCATCTGTTCTGTAAGATACTTTTTTTTGAAAGCTAAATCCGGTAAAAAATGTTTTTAAATGAAGTAACGTTTTACGAGGTGGCGGGTTAAAGAAGACTTATCTTAGCTTCTAGCCTCATTGATTTTGAACAACTCCTTGAAAACAAGGGGTTTGGAGAGTAATATAAACCAAACTTCAAGGGCTTCTAAACCCACAGATCTTACCCAAGCAAAATGCCTAGAGAAACACAATGGGTATCTTTCCTGGGTAAAGATTCCTGTACTGAGCCCTTAATCATAGCTAAGGCAGCAAAGTATTCCCATCACTAGGCTGCCATGGTGTTTTTAATAGGTGTTTGCTTGGCCTTTTTATCAAAGAATGTCCAGTTTCAGGACACATTTTGATGTTTAAAGAGACAGTGACTTGGAACTTAAAAAAACCCCATCTTCATACCCACCATACACGAGCAAAATGAGTGTTAGCATCCCTCAAAAACTGCTAAAGATACAGCAAGAAATTGCTCTGAATACTTGTTAAATATATATATATATATATATAATGTTTGTGTGAGTATATATATATATTTAATACTGACAACCATACTAAGACTTCAGAGGCAAGGTTCTTCTCACTTACGTAGGACTAAACATGGCACGAGCCCATCGCTTTCGATTGGCCTGCAAGGTCTGGCAGTTGTGTCCTCGAGTGGAATCTGGCCTGAGCACAGCTGGCTCCAAGCCCTCAGTTACTCCCTGCGAGCAGCCTCCGGTGCCGGCTTTGGCGGGAGCTGCTGCTGCCGAGGCAGGTCTGCTGCGGCACCATAACTGGGAGCATGCAGGTCTTAGTTTATCTTCTGGGGCTTATTTTTTTCCCTTTGTTTTACTACCTCTCATTTTCTTAATTTATTGAACATGCTTCTGATAGCAGGTTTGGGGAATTTTTTAGTCATTCTTTTTACTTGAAACCTGTGTGCTTTTTTTGGATATATATATGAACAATTTAACAAACTGTTTCTTAAACTGATTTGGTTTTGTAATTTATATAGAATTCAGGAGATGATTAAAAGGGCTATTCTCTATTCCCTATGCAAATATTTTAACTGTTGTAGTGTTTGACAAAATGGGATCTAAAACAAAAATCCGCAAAGTGGAAAAACAAATCTGTTTACAGTGGCATTGCTGACTATCCTACCATATTCAGCACTTTTAAATATTGTTATTTATGAAAATGTAGTTTAAAATGCAAGACAAAATATTTATAAATGTTTCTTTTAATAAATACCTGTTTTGTCTGAAAGTGCTACCGTGTTATGACAACTTTATTCATGTTGGTTAGCTACTTACCATTATGAATAAAATATTCAATTATGATACTGATAGAATATGAGCTATGATGTTTACAAATCCTGAGGGGGGAAAATTCAGTGAAAAAGGACTGCCTCCTTCTACTGTGAAATGCTGTTAGGAAAAAAATAATTTTTCTTGCTTTTTTCTTAATTGGAATTTAACTATGGTCCTACATATGTCTAGTATCATCTGATTAGTTATATTTACTTGGTACTAAACATATACAGCATCATATATGTATATATTTACATAGTGTAATTTCAAGTTCTTGGTGTTTGAGGCACAACACATTTAGTGCACACATCTAAGCAATGTGTAAGAGACAAAACTGCATGCATAAATCTTGACAAATGTAGACTTGAATATTCTTAATGTTACTATTTGATGGTGACCTGCTAGTCATAAGCTATCTTTATAAGATATTTCACACAGGTAGAACTTCTTGTCAACACAGACAAGTCATCATTTCAAGACAGGTTTAAAGCTAGGTGTGCAGGCCCTAAAATATTACCTTGATTTCTAGCATAAGGTTCCAAAATCTGTATTTGGAAACTGTGACATAATTTTGAAAAATATTACACCAATCTTCAGTGTAATACTGCAATGAAATCACGTTTAAAAGTTTATTGTCTAAAATCCTCTGTTGAGAAGGATTTAAAAATTGAACATAGCATGTAAAGTTTCTTTCTTGGAGCAAATGCTTGCATTAAAACATTTAATATACATTTCGTATATTGGTTTGGATTTCCCAAATTTTTTTATGACAAAAATGGATGTGGTCCAAATGGACAATAAGTAACATGATCTCATTGCCTATCATATAGTTCTTTGAACACAAACTGTAAAAAAGTCAAGCTATTAAACTGATTTATTGTGCATGCAGTGTACAATACACTTTGAAAAACTGCCTAAATACACTTATTCTATAGCTTGGAATAAAATAAGTATGTATTTAACTTGTATTTCAGTTTTTCATAAGAATGTATATAGCAAGTGCACTACAGAAAGTGAGCTATGTTTTTTGTCACTTTTGCCCGGTGTTTTAAATTCCTGTCAGATAGAACCTAATGCCAAAAAGCCAAAAATAAGCAGAATACTTCTGAACCCTCCTGTCCTTTAGGTTGAAAAGAAACTCAATCTATACTGTGTTACACATGTGTTCAATTTAGCCATTTACAGCCAGCTTTCACATAACTGAGCTTAAAGTAATTTGGGATACCCAGAATGAAGCAAAACTCACAGACAGTATCATGAGCATTCAATTAGCCTGAAGGCACATGTGGTGTGAAGGAGACTCAAGGTTTGATGGAGAAAAGACAGGTTGCTGACACAGGTGGCTGGGCTGCAGGTTAAACGGCTATGGCACGGTACTATGGGAATGCAGTCATAGCACCTCCAGGTCCACAGGGAGCCCATAACTCAATTGAGTACCTGTGGGGTCCGCTAGTTCATTTGCAGGACAACAGAAAGTGGTTACAAACCACACTTCAGCTAGCAACTGCTACTTTTTAAATTAAAAGCATGCTGAAGTGCTGCTAGGCTGCGGTCTAAACCGAGCAAATAAAGGAGAACTACAGACTAGCTTTAGCAGCCAGGGTTTAACATGTCATCTCGCGCTAAACTTGATTCCCTAGGCAGCAAACTCAATTACAAGGAGCCAATATCTAAAATCAGGTGGGGGATTTTTCATTAAGAGCAGCTTGCTGGACTGACCATGCTGTGAGCCTGGTTAGGAACCTACAACTTCCATATGCAGGAAGTGGTTGCAAAAGCCATTTAGCAGAAGTTCCAATACACCAATTCAAAAGCAGTCAAAGCTGATACAAGAAAGTCTTTAATTTGAGCAACTCTCTACACCACAAGGAGCAAAGTCTGTATTTCCACAATGTCTAAGCCCACTCCTGGCATTGTTGACCCAGTCAATAGAGCCTGAGCCCTTAAATCCAAGAAAGCAAAAAATTAAGGTTGCACACAGGCAGATAGCTGCAATGTCTCCTCCAAGGTGATCTGAATCGTGTCTGTCAACTTCCAAATAGGGATTTTCTCAGCCTATAATGCTGTTACTTTTTAAGGGACCCAAGAGTAGCACTGTAGCACATCCTGGGACTCGGACACAGCGACAAAAGTCCCATCCTGTTTACCAATATTCTGAGTACATTTGCAGTGACAAAGCATCAGCCCTGTTCGAACATGTCCTGCATACTTCTGCCAATAGTACAAGTGATGTTGGTGGGATGAAAGAATAAAGCAATAATAGTGCCAAAATCAGTTGGACAAAGACTTGACAGAAACAGTGGCTGCATATTATTTTAACTTTACACCAAAAGCCTGATTTTGCCCCTTCCTTTATCCAAGAACTCACCCTGTGGAAATCCAGCCTTCTCATTTAAAACAGGGATATGATTCAGGTGATTCAAAGGCTGATCATCAGTCATTGACTCAGATTATTTTTCTTTTTTTTTTCTCAAAAGCTTTTTCTTAAATTACCCCTTACTCTAAGTTTCCTGAGTTTTCCATAGGTCTCTTCACAAGCTAGGCTCACACAGCAGTTAGATGCTTATTCATTGTTATAGAACATCAAAATATTTTGTCTGCTAAAGCATAATTTGGATAATTTTTCTTTTATGCTTCTGGAAGAAGACTTCAAGGAGTTTCATGGGCAGGCAGTAGGAAAGGGTGCAAAGGAAGCTTTTGGTGGGTGACATTTCATAAGTGATGGCCTGGGGTTTTTAACAGTGCCAGACAACTCACACAGACTGTACATTCTTCACAAAGATCTTTCAGTGTGACTTTTACTGTAAATGATTGCTACACTGTATTTTGCCAATACACCTTGTCCAAACCTGTGCGCTTAAAATCATAGGAAAACATTTTTATCTAACCATTCATTTTAATGTCTAATATTTTGAATAACAAACTCGCACACTGGCTTTTGGATTTCCATCATAGAACAAAAACTTCCATGTTTTCTTTTCTGACTACCAGAACTACTTAAGTTTTCAAGAATTACTCTTGCTTTTGATATTACATTTGAGAAAATAACAATTTACTAATGTTTCATAAGGAAGTAACTGTTATTCCAACACTGTAATTTAGTTGTAAGATATGATAGCCTGGTTCTGGTAGGACATGAACAAGGACAGAAGGAAGGCAAGGACAGAACTCTGACTCCTCCAATGATTGTAATACAAAATACTGGCTAATGAAATTTTATGGATAGTTGCACATTTTTATAATAAAATATAATCTTGAAATTGTTTTGAGTTTAGCCAAGAATCGCCCTAATGATGTTATCTAAAACAAGGTAATATGCACTCAGTCTGCATTTCAGGATGGATTTGTCCAGATCACCCCAGAACACATAGTTCCTAAATGGCTGCATCCTCACTGCTTTCCCACTTGAAACTTTCATGTAAAACACTGTACTCAGATCTGTATTGTATAAATGGGCTGTCGTTTAGTCTTACCGCTAATTTCTGACGTGAAGGCACTTAGAATTGCCCTTTTTGCTTCCTCTGACAATTCATTTCTTTTTCTCTAAATGCTTAATTTTGCACCTGCTTTCAGTACAGGGACATCCTTCCACAATTTTTGCACGGTCCTCCCCAGCATACTTTAATTCTGAAGATTTCTTCTGGAGGGAGAAGGTCTGTGACAGTAACTTGGATGTCCAAAGCCCCAGTTCACACTCCCCATCAACCTCACTTTTACCTATTCAGACTTTAAACCGCTCCAGTAGAAACCTCAATACCCCCGCGGCTCTTGCTCAGAAGTCTGGCTATAGGCTTGGGGTACGGAGGATTTTAAGAGTTTTGAAGTGGTTTTTTTGGTTTTTTTTGGGTTTTTTTTTTTGGTTCAGAATGACTAACACGCCCCTCTGGGGACTGCAGAGGGCGCTCGGGGCGCCCAGCCGGGCCATGAGGGAGAGCCCCGTCCCATCAGCGCTGGCCAATCAGAGCCCGCCTGCCCCACTGCGGGACAGCGCCAGCCGAGGGAAGCCGAACCCCTTCGGCCATTTCCGCCATAGGACACCCGATGATTTCCGACTGCGCCCAAAGCCAGCGCCGAGTCTCTTCGGCAGCTTCCGGAAATCCGGAAGGGAGGCTGTCAAGCGCGTTCGGGCGTCTCCGGAACGGCGGTGACGCCCGGGCGACGGGAGGGCGGCCACGCTCCGGCCCCAGCCAGACATGCGGCTGCTCTCGCGGGCTCTCCGCGCGGCGCAAGGCTACCGAGCGGCCGCACTGCCCCCTCGGAGCCTCCGGGCGGCGCCGGTAGGATGGCGGCTCCCGGCGCGGCGCGGGCTGAGCGCACGGCCCGGCCTGGAGGAGCTGTTCGCCGCGCCCTCCCTGCGCCGCCTGCTGGAGGCGCGCGCGCGGGGCGAGGGCGGGGCGGCGCCGCAGCTGGCGGCGCACGTGCGGCGGCTGCGCGACAAGGAGCGGGAGCTGCGCGACACGCGGGAGCTGGCGCGAGGTGCGGGACGGGGCGCGCGGCCGGCTTGTTCCGCGAGCGGGACGTCACCGGAGAGCGGCCCCGAGGGCCGGGCAGTGGGCGGGGGGTTCATTTGCATGCGCTGACGCCATTGGGTGGGCGAGCGAGCCTTGGGTGGGGCGGAGGGGCGGAGTCTGGCGCGTAGCGCGGCGCACCTGCCGGGCGGGATGGCGGGAGCGCGCGCGGGGGGCGCGCGTGTCCCCGGTCGGGGGCAGGCCGGTGACACCGCACGTGTCACCCCCGGGAGCCCGGGGCGCCCCCCGCGGGCAAAGGAAGCAGCCCCAGCAGAGGTCGCGAGTGCGAGTGAGTGGGGGAAGTACTTCCGCCGGCGTGGGAAGTGCGGATGCTGGAACCTATTTCATATAAAACAAAGATAGCTAATCGGGGATAGAAAACTTCTAAAGTTTTGGTGGAGTTTTTTTTTAATCTTTCCCTTGCTGCCAAGACAACCCAGTCCATCTGCCTGTCTCCTTTTTGGCAGTCATAGAAGTCAGCACCTGAATCTGCTGTCTCCACACCGTGTTTTGACTTTGTTGTGTCAGAAGCTGCGCACGTTTAGTTCTGCCAAATAATGGGCTGCTTTTTTTACCGAGAATCAAAATTCGTTTTGATAGCAGTTGGAAAATTAAAATGTAGAAATGGACTATTTTAGCATCAATAAACATTCGTTAGATGATAAAGTATTCCCTTGAACTAGTATTCCCCAGTATTCCCTAGAACTGTAGTATTCAGATTTTTGCATACAGTGATAGGGGTATTAGTCCTTTTAACAAGGAGTGCCAATTTTGGAGCCTCTGTGCTCTTTAAGTCCTTTATGTTCTTGCCACACTGAAATACAGAAAATACTTTTTTAGAGCCACAGAATGGCTGGTGTGGGAAGGACCTGTGGACGTCACCACTCCACCCTCCTGCTCAAGCAAGGTCACCCACATGTTGCTCAGGATTTCACCTGTTAGGTTTTGAGTATCTCCAAGTTTCACAAGGATGAAAATTCACAACCAGTCTGTGCAACCTGTGTGTGCTATTGTTTGACCACCGGCACAGTAATCGTTGTTTTTTATGGTTGGCTTGGATTTTAGTTTTGGATGTTTTAGCAGAAATTCTTTTATTTCAGATTTTTCTCATGTCTTATACCTGCACAGGATTAGAAAACACTTAGTAGGTACTTAGAATCTTCTTTACAGACCATATTAGTAACTTGATTTTCTAACAGGTTTAGTGTTTTGGGGGAGGGAGGGGTTGTGTAGTAATATGGTTTTGGTTTGGGGGTTTTTTGGTTTTTTTTGGTAAAGTAAGTTATTCATGTGGTTATTTATTTAAAAGATTTTCTTAGAATGGCACTGATACATGTCTGAGGATTAACCATACTCAAATATTTCAGATGAGAATGAAGATTTCCGGAAGCTTGCAGAAACAGAAATTGCTTCCTGTGAAGAAGAGATAGCTGAACTGAAACAACAGGTTAGATCCCCTTATAAAACCCTTGTTTCCTTGCCATTCTTAAATTAACAAAGCCAATTTGTCTTCTTGGGGGTGTTGGAACTAGGTGATATTTAAGGCCTCTTCCAACCCAAATGATTCTATGATTCTCATCAAGATATATGTGATAAATTCTTCTTCCTCCCCACTGTGCTAGTTATAGTCCCCAAACAGTGTCTGTTAGCCAAGGAAAATTAAAAAATCAGATTCTATAAAGATATCCTGTAAGCAAGTGTCTGTTTGTACCTGAAAATGTTTCAATCAAAGTATCTTTTTAAATAGGTGCTATAGTTTGTCTTGTCTGGGTGTATCTTTATGGATGTTCAACTCTTTAGCCCTTGGAAACGTTAAACTTACATAGTGTCACTCACTGGTGGGTTTGGAAAAAATGTAGTACTATGTAACTATGTTGGGCTGCTACTTTATATAAATTTTACAGAGTATCTATGTTATTTAACAAAAAAAAAAATCCTTAGGTAAACAGACTGTTTCAACTTAACTGTAGAAGCTGCTATGGTTGTATTCTTTATTCCTCCAACAACAATACAACAGTCACTTTATAAATATTTTTTGTAAATATTTATGATTCTGCCAAAATATTTTTTGTAAATATTTATGATGTTGCCAAAAGATGTTCCTTGTCTGTAGAAAGAAACATCGCCCAATGCTAGTAATGGATGAGGATTTAAAAGCATTTGCAAATCATCCAGAATTTTGATTCAGCATGCAAAATTTTGATCATTTTTTGGTTTTGGTATATCTTTCTTCTGCAAATCAGGCTCTTTTTAAAAAATAAATAAAATAATACATTTGTGTTGTTGAAGGACTGTGCTCATGAACATCCTTCTTAGCTCTGCAGTTGAGTTAGAATTAAAGGGGACTCTGATTCAGCTGTGTTGCAAGAACAGGCATGTATCCTGTGGTTTATCCTCACAGTGCTCCTGATGGATTAAAAACTTCTGTGAAGCTTTGTGGCGCTCAAGAGAGGCCTGTGTAGCTCTTGTGACCCTGAACAGACACAGGGAGCCTTCCTCCAATGCAGCATCACCCTTGCACACCTTTGCCCGGCTGAATCCTGTCCTCAGGGCAGGAGAACAGAGCCTGGATCAGTTACAGATGGGTCTGGCATTTTACACTGTCTCAGGTGTGGACAGCAGTGTCAGAGAGGAGTCTTAGCTGGGTGCTTTTGTATTCACAGATAGTGTTGCTTTTGATTCCTTCAGAAGAAACAGATGAGAGTGATCTTGTCATGGAAGTAACTGCTGGAGTTGGAGGGCAGGAAGCCATGCTGTTCACCTCGGAGATATTTGATATGTATCAACGATATGCTGCTTATAAAAAGTGGAAATTTGAAGTTTTAGAGTACTTTCCCAGTGAACTAGGTCAGTAATGAAAAAACTGTAACATCCTAATTCAAGTTGAAACACTCATTCATATGATATTTTAATTTCCAAAGTAAAGGAAATTAATTTGCACTATCTTAATTTTAGAAGTGGAATATTGTTCGAATGTCTGAGTACAGTTCTCTTCAGCTTCTGTATTTGGGCATGAAACTCCATGTCAGAAAAACTATTAAAATACTAAAGTGCTACAAAGAAAATTTTTCTTTCAGTAATTTCATTTCTACATTTTAAAACTATTGAAAGACAAGTCCTTGGCAGAAGAAAATTTAGAAAATTATACAGATATATTGGTTTAGGTTTTTTCAAAATAAAGATTATGTAAACTTTATTTGGCTGCAGTGTTCAACTTAGTTATCTAATGTTTTATTGTTTATAGATTAGGTTGGTGGAAGATTGAAAAATCCGGTTTTTATTATAGAGGAATCAGTTTTATTTAAAAAATTCTTGAAATTTAATCGAAAACATTTTAAATTTATTTGTAGTAGCATCTCATCTATAATATAATAGAATGGGATATTTGGATATAGCTCATCTGTAACAGCTGTTAAAATCTTTATTAGAATTTGATTTTCAAAAGTGTTATATTTGTAAACTGTTTTAATATCTTTCTTTAGAGTTCTTAGCAAGCATCTTATTTCAAGTTCGTGAACATGAACTCAGGCTCCCTTCTAGAGTGGCTCACTCCCCTCTAGAGTGACTGCTAATAATTCAATTTTAAAAAAATTGAATATAATTGAAAATAATTCAATTTAAAAAAAAATTATGACACTTGAATTTCTTATTTTCTATTATCTAGATTTGCTAATATTAATAAACTTCTTGTATTTTTAAGAGCTCATGTGGCAAGTACACAGTTTATGCAGTTTATGTGGTGATAGGGATGAGAAGCTTCATATTAGAGTGCATCTTGTTGCTGAAGGAGCAAAGTCATGTTGATCCCCACTCATGACCAGGCAAATGCTTTGCCAGGAGCTGAACCTGTTCAGCCTTCAAAGCCAAGAGAAATCTGCTTATTTCTTTTTTTTCTTAAGTAAATGGAATAAAATGGAATAAACATTGTACATGTTAGATGGGTGTAAACAGAAAAGAGGAATTGTCTGGGTCTTTTTTTTTTTTTTTTTCACATACTAGGGGGAGAGGAAAGTTGCCTTTCCATTGAGGCAAGACTTGGATTAGATAAACCCCAGCAGTCTCACACACTTCACCTTCAGAGCAAGTTTCAGTCAGCTTAAGCAAAGTCTGTCTCATCTTCCAGCCAGCTGTATGTTTTTTCTTTCTCATCTCTAGCAGTTTTGAGGCCACTGTGCTAATTGGATCAGTTCACTGATTTGGCTGAAAATTCCATGTTATAGAATAGTTGTAAGTCAGGTCTGACTCAGCTTACAGTCCTATGATTAGAAGAAAAAGGGAGTTGGGCTTGGCTAACCTCTTGGTGAAAGCTCAGTCCTTGGACAAGGAGCCCACACCCTCAGAGATATTCTCATTAATGCCTTAAATGGGAAATTGAAATAATATGTGAACCTAGTATAAATCTATCCATATTTTCTCTTGTAAAGGGCTAGTTTTTTAAATGGTTATATATTTATTTTAAAGTCTGTTTTGCTAAGGGTTTTTTTATGCACCTTAATTAACATTTAGGATATAAATCTTGGGAAAAATAAAGGCAGTCCTAGCTTTTGTCAGCCTCTTGCAGGTTATTTTTTGATTTTGTGTAATCACATATTATCAAAACAGATGCTGGAGATAAATTGGGAGGTAGGGGCACTATACATGGCATGGCTAATAAAATGGATATTTGAACCCTCAGGTTCAAAGTGTCTGTGCTGTGCTGAGTAAGAGTGGGGCTAAGGATGCTGGTGACACTGGGCTGTTACATCCTACCCACATTCCATTTTTATTGATCATATGAGCAAAAGGGAGGTCCTGTGTTAAAATCTCCCATCTCTCTTATTTCAGAGAACTCCTAAATTTGAAATCTGAAGGTGAGCATGCATGAACCAGGTGCATGTTAAATAACACTGCAATAAAATACAGGTTACAGTCCACTCTTAAATGACTATTGACCTAACCCATGGATGCCATTATGCAAAAATAGCGTGTTGAAGATTCAGCACACACGTTGAAGCACAAACTCACATGTCATTATTTAACCTCTGCTTCTCACCCTGCAGTGGCAGGCAGAGACAGAGATGTGGGACTTTTCCCTGACCTAAGATGCCACATAAAAAATGAGCACAAACTCATACCCTTGTTATGAGTAAATCAGACATCAGGATAGATTGGGACATTTTGTATGAAAGGGGCAAACACATAGTTATCAAGAGTTAACTACTTTTAACAGGCCTACAACTTGTCTGCCAGCATAAAAGGTCTGTCAAAATTTCATTAGATTTTGCTGCAGTTCTTAATAAACCGTGTTGGTAGTAGTCAGTTTGCAGCAGTATGACTTAAATACCTGTCATGTGAACCAGTTTCTTGGTCATCTTATTCTAAGCACTGTAGGCACATATGCCACTACAAATTTTAAAAGCAGAAGGATAAAAATGATGTGAAATTGAAAGCCAAACTGCCTCTTCCTATCTTTCACCAACAGGACTGTAAAACAATATATATTTTAATAAAATTATGAGTGAACAAACACGTCCATGGAGGGGAACAGCCTGGCCTGTGTTCTGGCAGATTACTTTTTCCTGCTCCACAGGGCAATTTCAGATTCCATATTGTCTTCATTTTACTTTTTTAAAAAGCTGTTATGTTGTTCCTATGGTTGAGTTCCTTAGTCTGAGAGATAGCTTAAACCAGTATTTCTGAGAAGTGTGTGCCTCTTCTTTTCCTCAGCTGCAGTTTCATATTGCAAGGCTTGAAAAGCAATACTCTTTCAAGGCCACCTGTGTCTTCAGTCATTCCCTTGGCACATTATCCACTGTGCTGAGAATGGGATTTGGGAATTGAGCTGCATTAGAAACAAAAATGGGTGAAATATATTCATTTATAATATATTATATATGGGTGAAATATATTCATTCATTATATATAAATGATATATTCATTTCTGATCCTTCACTTATACTGCACACCAGCAGACAAGGAAGATCAAGAATATCGTAAAGTAGTAGAGGAACAAACTCAGTCCCAAAGCCATGATTTCTATGGGCTTGTCTTCCAAATTCCAAGCTGTTCAATGCTTGTAGGATGTTGCTGTCAAGTGTTTGCCTGGAGGTATTGGTAAGAGGTGCAGGAACCTGTGTTCTGTTTGCTCCAGAAAAAAATTATATAAGTGTATATAAAAAATTAAATGGCACTCTACAAAAGAGAAGTTGACAGTCCTTTCCTTTTTGAGGTAGTGTGAGTAAATATGTAGGGCTTTAGGGTTCTTGCATTTTTGGTGTAATTTCGCCCAAGTGTTTAAATGGTAAAATCATCACTTTAAGAAACAAATGCCAGTGGTGTGTAAATATACTGTTTGGAGTATAACAGCATAGTACCAGCAGTTCTTAAAGGTTTACAAGTGTTTTTCTTCTCTATTTAAGGTGGCCTACGACATGCAGTAGCCAGTATTGCAGGTGTTGAGGCTTACAAATACATGAAGTTTGAAGGAGGAGTGCATCGTGTTCAGCGGGTACCAAAGACAGAAAAACAAGGACGCATTCACACCAGCACAATGACTGTTGCAATATTACCACAACCCACTGAGGTAATATTTATATTTCAGTATA
The DNA here is from genome assembly GCF_023055355.1 of Agelaius tricolor. NCBI lineage: Eukaryota > Metazoa > Chordata > Aves > Passeriformes > Icteridae > Agelaius > Agelaius tricolor. The sequence continues at coordinate 56,097,324 of NW_027269261.1, forward strand.
ACAGAATTTACCAGGAGCAGTGTTTGATACCAAGTGTTTTCTGCCTCTCTTGATATTCTCACATTATGACTTTTTTAATTTTAATTTTAAATTAGGTCATATTTGTTATTTTATTTTTATCACAAGGATGGAGTAAAGAATTCTGTCTTTTCTCATAATCCTAATTTCAGTAAAGTCACTGAGAGTTTACTTAACTATGACTTGAAAATTCACTGTGACAGTCTTGCATACTTTGTGGAAAACTAGATTTTCTGAAAAGTAACAAAAGACTGAATCATTTTGCCAAGCTCACAGATTACTTCTTGTAGCACTTCCTCTTTCCCATTTTTGTAGTATCCTCACTTGCCTGTTCTAAAATGTATGATAATTCAGTTTTGCTATATTTGCTTGCTTAAAAGCAATGGGCTGAGAAAGCTTTGTTTTGATCTTAGTTTCATGTTGACGTAGCAGATTGACAATGTTACTCCTTCCTGAACTTCCTTGAAATTGTCTTGCTCCTTTCTCACAGAGACTATTGCTCCACTTCAAAGCCAAAAAAAGGAATGTCTTCCATTTCATTTAAAAACCATCCAGTCAAGCTCAAATATTGGTTAACTCTGCTGGAAGAGAATGCAGAGCTCTCAGAAGAGAGGAAAATTAGTGCTAAGCAATGGTTATGCATTAAGTTACTATTTGGCTGATTTCTGGGTCTCCATCATGATGCATTCCAGTCTGATTACCAAGATTTCTTAATATGTTTACAAGTGGATTTGAATTAGTACCCGTAAGCGTTCAGAAGCTTGATCTTGCATGAAGGTGCCTTCTAAAGTAAACTGACTGTGCATATTTTATATCTGTCTAGATAGAAACAACATAAAATACTTTTCTTCTCTTCTTCTGTCTCCCATGACAGATGAGGCTGCAAATTAGTCCAAAAGATCTACGGATAGAAACAAAGCGAGCTAGTGGAGCTGGAGGCCAGCATGTCAATACCACCGATAGTGCCGTGCGGATAGTTCACATTCCAACAGGTGCTGCTTCATCCTTTCCCTAGTACAAGATCTACATTCCAAAACAGCTGTCAGAATTTCTTTTGAAACAATGGTTTTATTTTCGAGCCTGTGCAACAGTAGGGAAGAGGTTTAATGTAGTTTTCAGTCTATTTATACTACTCCACTCCAGTTTTTAACAGTGAAGACTACTGGCTTCATTAGATAAGCTATAATTTTGCTATTAAACATGACACTCTAAAAGGAGTCATATCAGTTTCTAACAAAAAATTATATTTAAGCTTTCAGATAATGAAAATTACACCGAAAAATGGAGTAGGTTAAAATCTAATGATCTGAATCTTCTTGACTATTCTCCAAAAGAGAAATTGTGCTATTTTCATATTAAGACATTACTTTTAATTGCAGAGTCAGTCTACTCAGAATGCCAGCTCCCATTCGTCTGCTGGCTCCTTTCCCATAGATGACACACATAATTAAGAGGCCCATCCCTCTGGCTCAGGTTAGGAAACATAGCAGGAATAAGATACACCCTCAAACACTACCTGATTTTAGCTGTTGCATGGGGGCTTTTTATTACCATTCCTAAGCCTTTTCCTTCCCTCTGAGTAATTCAAACAGCCTTCTTGACTTTCACTGCATTTTAACTTTTCCTTTTCTCTACTACAAACATTCATCAGACTTTACATGGTTTCAGGGTAATCCCAAGCCCTCTTTATCTTCATGTATCCAGATTTTTGCCACCCATTTTGTTATATTTGTTTAAAACATCGATCCATTCTGCACTTACTGCATCACTCTAGTAAAGCAGAAGGCAAGCAGTGGGAGGATAAAATTCTGTTCACTATATGGTGACAAAAAGATTCCCCAGATTAAAAATGTTTTGCATTGCCTGTATGTTTGGATAAAAACACAGCAAACTAAAAACCAGATCTTTGGTTTTGCTGATGGCAGTTATTAGGGTATGTTACAGAAATCTTAAAGTGTATTGCAAGTTCTTTGCACTTATACACAGTTAACGGGGGGGTTTATACCTTACATTAGCTCCAGAGTTTTTCCTCTTCCATCTTTCCCTTTTTCATTTCTCTGATCTCTCTTCCCTTAAAATTGTCCTGTTGCTTCTTCTAGTTGTCTCATCCTAAATCTTTTTATAGACCTTCACTGTGATCCAAAATGTTGTTTATAAATAAGTCTTTCAAAAAGTAATACTATGTGATCTTATAAAATCATCCTCTAATATTACCAGAGCTACTTAATAAGTCCAAATAACAACTTAGCTCGTACTGTGTTTCTTCTTCCTGCTCCTTTTTTGGGCTTTTCATGTCTTATCTGTAATTGTGTATCTTGAGATGAGAAAGCACACCCTTCTATTTTTTTAAATAAAATAGTGCCCACTTTTTTATATTCTGATCATATGCTAAGCACTCACTATCTTATGTATTTTACTGTTCCTTAAATTCTACGTTTCCTGGAACTGTGGCCAAAAGTTATGAGTAATGAAGGTGTCTTTTATAAGTCAGATCACATCACATATCTTTTATTTCATTATTCATCTGTCGTCCAGGTGAAATAAATTTCCACTGAATTAAATTTCTTGTCTTATGGTTTAAAGCACCTGTACAACTCAGCCTACACATCTCTCCCGAAACATATCATTACTCATTAATAAACCTGGACTTCTACATTCCCAGTCCAAATGTAACAGCCTAATATAACATATAAAAAAATCTTCCAGAAATTGCAGAGCTCTTTTAGTATGTGTTAATCTTAAATGCTAAATGTCACGATATTTTTGACAGGGATTGTGGCTGAATGTCAGCAAGAAAGATCCCAAATTAGAAACAAAGAGAAGGCTATGCAAATGCTGTGTGCTAAACTATACAACGCCAAACTAGAAGAAGAAACCAAAAAGAGAAACTATGCTCGAAAGATTCAAGTAAGTTTCATTTAGTTGTGATCTAATTCTGTACAATCATATGTCTTTAGGGTAACACCTTTGTTGAACAGCAAGTAGTGAATGGAAATACAGAGCAGCAGGAGCCCAGGAAGGACTTAAATGAGGCAAAAAAGGTCAAAGATACACAGAATGGTTTGGATTGGCAGGGACCTTAAAAACAATCTAGCTCCAACCCTCCTACCATGGGAAGGGATGCCTTCCATTAGGCCACTCTGGAGAACAAAATTGTGGGGTCCCCAAGCCCTCTGAACAATAGCATTGCATTTTACTGCAGTAGTAAAGGCTATATATTAGCCAGACTTAAAATTTCAGAAGTAGGTAAATCCTAGAGATCCAGTGAAACAAACTGGATTGCAGCATGAAGAACCAGAATAGTATTAGAAAAAGATGCAGTAAAATTGTTCTTTTACATGTTTGAGAACAATTACTGCAGCTGTAGAAGTGATGTGAGTACTATGTAGCTATCAAATTTTGTATAGTCGTGTGAGGAAGAGAAACCTTTGCTTTATATGCCTAATCACTATTTCACCATTATATGATTATAGTGATTATATGCCTAATCACTATTTCACCATTAGTTTAGGATGATGGTAAACTGATTCTTCTTGTTCAACAGATTGGGACTAAAGGAAGATCAGAGAAGATCAGAACATACAACTTTCCACAGGACCGGATTACAGACCACAGAATAAGCAGATCGGTGCATCATGTTGAGTCTTTCATGCTAGGGGAAGAAATGCTAGATGAAATGATACAAACTCTGAGAGAATATGCTGATTATGAATCTCTAATGGAAATTATTTCAGAAAATGATAAAAATAATTCCTCCTGAACATGGTTCAGGCCATTACAACAGACGTAGACCTTGGTGTGCAAAGAAGCTTCTCAGAGCACCTCCCAGAAAAAAGAACTTCTTTTCAGATCATGAAAAACATCACAACTTGTTTCCTCATGACTATTAAACAGTTTTTTTACTTGCTGAGTAAAAGACATTATTATCTTCATGTAAGACATTATTGCTGCAGTAGGCCTTTTGAAAAGTTTATTTGGCTGCACCAGAAGTAACAGCAGTTTTTAACTTCTACTGAGAACTGATTCACCACTCTCAAAAGGTATGCATGCATTAAAAAAGGAGTTATTTCTAGTTCCCGTTTTCATTTAAACTATGGCTTAACCATCACACAACAGTGTAAAATAGCTTACTTGGGAGAACAAAAAATTTCCTATTTTGTTTGAGTGATTGGAAAAAAGTGATAAATAAATGACCCCATTCTGTCTATCCACATATTTATTGATCACCTACATGTACCATGGGAAAGGGAATCAAAGTGTATCTCTGTCATGTTTTCAAGACCTTCTGGCCTTTATTCATAAATACAAAGCAAGTTTAGGAATATCCCTTGTTGGAGGAAAAAAAGCCATGGAAGCCAAGTGACAAATCATATGAATTGGTTTTGGAACAAATGTTTCTGTTCTTGAGTCAAAAATAAAAGAAATTGTTACAATATTATTCGACTGATATTTTAGTATCCAGTTGACTTCAGTGTCTCCCTTATGGTTTTAATGGAATGTCCAAGTTACTGATTTTCGAAAAGTTATGTGCTATGACTGGCGCTTACTGGTTCTGTCTGTTTAATTAACAGCATTTTACAACATTTGATACCTTTATCATTTTTTTTTTCTAGTAAACACTGCATGGTAACTATGATTAAGTTCCAAGTCTTTTAATTTAAGATGCATTCATTAACTTCAAATAAAGGAATGTCTATGTGCATAAGATGAGGCATACATATTTCCTTTTGATAAGCATGAGTCCTAGGTCTGTATTTACTAGCAGTTTTATAACTCCAAACTGGCACATAAAAAATGTTAAAAGAAACATTGACTCAATTTTTGTGTAAAATAATTAGATACCTATTGGAGCAGAAACTAGGACTGAAGTCTTCATCCTTACCAGATCAGTGTGGTAAGTGGAACACTGGAGAGCACTTGTGATAGTCCTATGGACGTGACTTAAAGCCAGGCCTTCTTATGCCAAGTGATAGATGGAGTTTGCTGTTCAGTGTCATGTTCCTCTAAACAAATAAGGGCCATTGACCAGGTCTGCACACTGGAATTCTGCATGAAACTTAGATCATTGTTTAGGTCTTTGTCACCCTAGACCTTCCCTGATCTTCCGGCCTGTAACCTGTCTTGCCACATCCTGCCTCCCTAGTCTCTTCTGGCTCTTGAACAAACACTGAATGTGTTGTTGCCTTGTGAATGCCAAGGCTCTGATCAGTGAGAAAAAACAGACATCACATAGCTCTGGCAGGAGGCTGGCAGAGGCATTCCAAACCTGGTGTATGTGGTGCTGTACATAGGAGGATTTCACTGTCCTTGGCCTGTCGTGTTAAGCTGTACTATGTAAAGAGTCCCCCACTTGCTCTGTATTAATTTTAATGCAAGGGATGTTGTCTCTGCAAATGCAATCTCCTTGAGCTGTGAGCAGATTGCCTTTCCAGCAGTGGTGGGGATCCCTGTACTGGTGTCCAGTCAGCCTAGCTCCCAGTAGTGCTCCTGCTCACTCTGCAAACACTGGTAGTGTTAGTCATATCAAATAAATATAATTCTTTTATAGGGAGTAGCCCAGATCCTCTGCCAGACTTGAATTACAGAATGAGTCACGTTAGAAGGGACCATAGTGGGTCATGCAGTCCAACATCCCTCCTTAAGCCTGGTCATCCTAGAGCACATGGCACAGGATTTCATCCGGGCAGTTCTTGAATACCTCCAGTGCGGGAGAGAATCCTTTCCCGGTAGAGGAGCTTTGCACGTTCGGAGCGTGCCGGGGCGACGTGGAAGTCCCGGACGCGTCCATTTAAACAAGCAGACGCAGATGTAGCTAGGCGCCAGGCTGCGCTCAGGCCCGTGTCAGAGCCGGGACGCGGCAGCCGCAGGTCCCTTCGGCACCGGGAGCGGTGCGGAGCCGAGCGCGGGAGGAAGGGGCGGGCGGGAGCGGCCAGCGCGGGAGCCGCGGCCGCGCCACTCGCGTCCCTCCCTGGCGCCCGAGGAGGGAAAGCGAGGGGCGGGCCCGGCCCCGCCCGCCGTGCCGCCCATTGGCCCCCGCCGCCTGCCCGCCCCCCATTGGCCGGGGCCGATGCTCCGGCGCCTCGCCATTGGCTGCCGCGGTTTTGGACACCAAATTTAAAGTTTTTAAAAAGCGCCCGGCGCGAGCGGGACTTACTCCCTGCCCGCGGTGGCGCCGGCGCAGCCCTGCAGGTGAGCGCGGGGTGGGAGCCGCGCTCCATCGGGAGCCGCTCCGGGGCTTCGCGGCTGGGGCGCTGCTCTCGGGCCGGCTTGGGGGCGACGGGGCTCCGCGGTCAGGGCTCTTTGGCTGGGGTGGCGGGAGCTGCCGGCGTACGTGGTGGCGGGATGTGCGGATGCTAGCGGTGCTGCGGCGGAGATTGGACTGGAGAGGGGGATTCCTGGCCGCCGCCCGGCCTCACTGCTCTCCTAGCCTAGCCCCGCAGCTATCCCGCCGGCTGGATGGGATGGGACGAGATGGTGGCGCCTTGGCGGCCAGGGAGCGCCCCGATCCCGCCAAGGAGCCGCGTGTGGGGTGGTCCCGGCTGCTCGCCGCACTGGTGGGGCCGGGGCCGGCCGGGATGCGGGTCGCAGCCCGGCTCCCGCCGGCGGGCAGCGGCGGGCGGGGAAGCGCCGCGCTGTCTCCCGCCCGCCGGCCACGCCGTCGGAAGAGCATCCCCCCGGCGCGATCCTATCGGCCTCGCCACCACCGTTTTGGGGGAAATCCTCCATTGCAGGAGGCCCCCGAAGGCGCGGGGTGAAGTTCTCGGGGCCGTGGGGCACGGCGAAGCCGGAACCCGGTCTACCTGCTCCGACCCGGCCGGGCCATCTTGAGCGCGGGGCGGGAGAAGCCTGACAGTGCCGCGGGGCCCCGCGGCTGAGCCCGCTCCTCCGGGGGTCGGGGCAGGCCCTAGTGCACCGAAATGTGATTTTGGAACATTTTCCAAATCATCAGGATTTCAGCCCAAAAGCCTCTCTGGTCGTTCGCATGGACGGGGGGAGGGAAGGGAAGGGGAGGAGGGGGAGGCTTAGGGAGGGCTTGCATTTCTTCCCCAACTCACACGATACAAAGCCATAAGCCTATTTGCACCTTTCTCGCACCAAACCTAGGTACAAAGAGGGAACTTTTTCTCTAAGTCATTCACAAAACACATTTTTCTCTTTATTCTTTACAAAACTGCTGGAAGTGCTTAAATCCTTTAAAATGCTTACTCAAATCGGGGATCTTCTATTTCATATGGATTGCAAAGCATGCTGAAATTTATTTTCCCTTTAGATTTAACTGGGGAAAGATGACCTCCTTCTCCCCTTCAGTTCCCGCCCATCCCCCCGCAATTGTTAATATAGATAGCACCACATTTCGCGGGGGAGGGGAATGGAGCAGGGCAAGAAAAAGGCGTATCAATTCTCTTATGATATCTATCGACCTCCCATCCTCTTTAAGTCATGCTCAAACCTTTGTTTCACTGACCATTGTTTAGGTATGGCTGCTTCCTTTGTATTTTACTCACACATGTGAGCACTCAAGCCTTTCCTGTGCCCCCCAGCCTCCTCCCTTCTCAAAAATGCCAGATATCTGGCTGCAGCAGCAGCATTGCTTCTGGTCTTGAATGCAAACTTCAGGCTTCTCTGGCCTGCACAGGCCTGCAGTCGATCAAGGACCCTCTGCCACTGGTGTCCCTTGCAGGGACCTCAAGTGTCTTGACTGTGTTGCTACCTTTATGGTAGGAAGAGGAAGCACTGGTGTGTCTCATCTATGTTGGGGAAATGGTGGCCAAGTAAATCACTCAGTCGGTTTTCTTTCCCTAGTTACATGCAGCATAAAACTAGTTTTTGGGAAGATCTTACATAGGTATAATCAGTGGCTGTTCAAATCCTTAGTTCCATTAGTTGTATTTTAGATACTAAAGGGTGAGTCAGAAGGGAAGCATGGTAGAGTCTTTATAGGATAAAGAATTTGTGATCTAGTTTATGCTGTGTTTTCATTCTGCCCTTGTTGTACCTTGCAGAATACAAGCAACAAAATGAAATCGAACCTTAACCGCTCTTGCAAAATGAAACGTGATTTTGATTCTCTTCGTGCTGGGTTTGCACCATTGAAATGTGCTGTGGAGAAAACAAGACTGGAAAAATCCTGCCCCTTGAATTATGAGGAAGGCTTTTGTAAAAGCTGTGCAGAAGAACATCAGAAAATACTCCTTAGTGACTCATTCCATGCAGCCACCAGAAATCTAGATATTGAAGATGCAGAAAGACCCATACATAACAAAGAAAACAACCAAGTAACCCAGAGACTTGATGAAGGTATCATCTGTGAAATGGAGGCAATGGAAGGTAGTAAACTTAATGAGGACAGTGGTTATTCCTCTATGTTAAGCACTCACTATGCTGATGCAATAGAACATGAGGATAGCTTACCTTTGGCTGGGAATCTCTGTGGTACACCAAAGCTTTGTCTTATGAAGAACCAAAAACAAGAACAGTTTTCAAAGAAGACACTGTTGCCAGTAATCCATTATGAAGAAGTGGTTTGCTCAACTTTGAAGAAAAGTGGTAAAAGAAATCTCAAGTCTTGGGCTGCTGTAGATAGAATTGTTTCTAGGGGAAAATTTGAACTTTGTAACTTAATTGGAAAGAAAATGGGTCTGGATAGAATAGACATTCTTGCTGAACTCTTCCAAAAGAACCTGAAGCATATATTAGCAAACATTTTAAGACATCTCAGCGAGATGGATTTAGTAAAGTAAGTATGTTCATGTCATTGTATTTCACTAGAAAGGAAAAAAAACCTAATCACATGCCTTAATGTTTTAGACATGGGGCATGTGACATTTACTCAATGTTTAGTATTATGTGTTAATATATTAAAATATGAACTGACAATGTAAGCTGTGATACATATGGAGAATGTGTCTTTTCCCTAAAAGGCAAATTAAAGACTACAACTGTGAACATATTTTATGTTTATGTAAAAGAAAAAGGTTGTTCTTGCTACTTAATAAATCCCTTTCCTAGGAGGCAACTGATGTGTTTGTATTGTTGTTGCAGTTTTGCCAAAGTCAGCACAACATGGCAGAAGATTCTACAAGAAGATAAATGGATTTTCCAAATCTATAGCAGAGCTGTGAAAAACCTTTCTGTAAGTCCCTGCACTGAACCATCAGTATTTTTCTGCTATTTGAGGTCTCCTCCTAAGCTTAAGAGATGACAGATAAGTTTCTTAGATTGAAAACTGTCCCTGGAGTGTGGTTTTGTTTGGTTTTGGGGTTTTTTTTGTCCTGTTAGGATGCCTTGCCTCAAGCATTGCTAGTTACCTCAGGGGCTTTGGGGACCCCAAGGAAGGTTGACTGAGAAGGTGACCCAAGGAGAGATGCAGATGTTTTTAAGAGCTTCCACAAGTCCTGTGTTACAGAGAAAGGCAGGAAGGAGAGAGTCATTGCCAGCACAGCCCACTGGGCAAGCCCTAGAGTCTCCCAGCAGGGACTTGCTTGCTTCAGCATCCCCACTGATCCAGAAGGGAGGAAGACTGAGATAAATCACTGCAGTGGCTCTGTGAATCAGGGTCTTTGTTTATAGCAGGATTCTCTGAAGTCCACCATGCCTGCTACGGAAAATTGAAAATCTTTTTGCACTATGAGCTATTCTTAATGCCTCTGTCCTGTGAAATAAAAATAATTGATACATACACACTAGACTAGTGTTTTATCAAATCAGGACTCTTAAAACTACGTTTTTTTCCTACTTGAGAGATGGAGAGACAGAACCAACAAAGGCTTAGGATCTGCCACAGGATAAGGCTGTTAACAATTTAAATTTTATGTAGTATTTTACAGTGCTGTCGGGGTGAAACATTTGTACTGAGTATTCATCCCATAAAGTTTGATTTCTTGCATGCTATGGTATGCTTTTTTGTTTAACTGGAAACTTGGAGAACTGGTGGGCGGAGTTTATTTTTCACAAAGAAAGCCTCAAGCATTCCTGTTCACTATAAAGAATTGGAAGTACTGATTTTTGCTTTAAAATGATGAATAGTTTACATTCTCTGCCTAATTAACTGTGTTACTTTGAAAGTAGGATTACATAGGAGAAGATGGCTGGGTTTTGACCAGGAACTAGGGAGCTGTTCTATGCATTTATAACAGAAGTAACTGTGAAAGTTATGGGAAAATCAGTAGCACTCCTTGGTGTGATGCTTTATTATTGGAAACCAGGAGGAAATATCTAAAATTACTTAATGACTTCTATTAAACAAAGAACTCTGTATCAGGTAAGCTCTCTTCCCAAATTTAAGTCTTTGTTGTTCTTTTCATTAGAATGTCACTAAGGCACCAGAGCATGCTGCAACAAGAGAGTACGTTCTCTACAGAGTGTCCTTAGCTTCCATTCAGAAAGCAACCCCACCAAAACACTCGAACAAAAAAAGCACCAAATCCAAAGCATCTAGGAATCACAGCAGGCTCACAGAGTTTTCTGAGGTAAGTGGTGATTTCCACTGATCTTTAATTTCTCTCATGCTGTCTGGCAAACAATCACCTTGTAAAGCATATTTTTGAAAGTAGCATCTCCAGTTTCAAGTGTTTGTAATTGTTATTAATATGGCTGCCAGCTTTTGCTTAGTGTGCCTATTTTAAGACAATGTCAGAAGCTAAGTGGAGAGAATAATGACATACTGGGATGTCCTACATCCTTTTTTTTCCTTAAGAATTTCACCTAGTGAATTTTTTTTTGCTTAAATTTTGTCTCCTCAGTTATGAAGAAATTTAGTAATTTTCTGTTATTTTCCATGAGTTTATAATGAATCACATGTTTTCCAGATAAGCAATATCAGAAAAACTGTCAACTTTGCTTCAAAACTGATGGACAATTAGGAAAAAAAAAAAGAAAAAGACTTAATAGTTCTTAGTTTCAATTTTTAAAAAAATTAGCAATGCATAATTCTTTTAATCATTCTGTGGAGTATTTTGTGAATCTGGCATTAAAATTACTTTAACTATTTATTTATAGTGTGTCCCACATTTGTCAATAACTGCCAATAACCTGTTTCCCCTTTACCTTTCTTAAGCTGTTTTTTTTTCCCACATACTTGCAATGTAGACCTGCACCTGTATCTTATAAGACTTTTAAAAATGCTTATTGAAAGTTATTGCTTGTTACTAAAAAAAATATTTTTCTAACTAGAAAAAGGTTTTATGCTCAAGTCTTATTCTGCAAATTTATGCAATAAGAGAAGATGAAAGGTCACTGGAAAGTTTAATCAAGATGGTATAATACTACTATATAAGACTTTGTAGCATTAGGAATGTAAAAGAACAACTGTTCAGTAGCAGTCTTAAAATTCAATTCCTAATATCTGCATCTATACACAACTACATCACCATCTTTGAATGAGGTTTGGAAGATTCAGGAAGGCCATTATCCTTGCTGCTCTTGATTTAGCCTGTCCTTTAACTTTTAAATTTTTAAGAATTTTTAATTGGCTGCCTCTATTCCACTTCAAAATACCTGCAATTACATCCTGATTATTCCTGTTCTGAACTCCATCAGAATTTGATGCAACAAGAATTAGGCTAGTTTTTAGTTTGTCTCCTTACATTAGGAGGTGTTATAATATGTTTTGTGGCCCTAAGATAATATCATGAAGTGTTTGGAGAGTGTATTTACCCTCTACTCATGATTTTCTGTGTGTGCTTTTTCCACCAGGCTGCCAGGAACTTGAAGAACACTGAAAGCCTTAAAGCCTGCCATCGCTGTGGCTCACCTGCCAAGTATGACTCCTACCTCCAAAGAGCAACGTGCAATCGTGAAAGCTGTGGCTTTGACTTCTGCACCAAGTGCATGTGCAGCTACCACAGCTCCAGTGACTGTGTGAGCAGCAAACCAGTGAAACACAGCTCCACACCAGGGCCGCTTCCTGGGACTAAGAAAAGCAAACAGAATCTAAAGAGATTGTGATCCATCCCCCCAGTACAAATTGGCAAATGTCCCATAAAAGTGTTTTTTTAGCCATCTGCAAAGAGAATGCTTTCTGTTATTCCATATACATAAAAATGGTTAATTCTGTTATTACTCTGTACTACTATTCAATCATCTTTATTCCTACTATTTAATCATCCTGCTCAGAAAGGTTTTAAAAGCATTTCTAGTGCTGTTGAGTGAGGTGAGTGAAGCCCCTTTTAATGTGAAAATACGAGGGAGACTATATTTTATGGTTTTTCAAAGCTCTGCCTTTGATTTTAAAATGTGGACATTCATAATACTATATTCTCTGATGGCTTCTCTTATGTGAATCTGAAATTTCTCTTCATTTCTTCTTTCATTTCTTGAACCTTTTCTAAGTTCAAAAAAAAAGTACTGTATGTTGGCTATACTGCTAAAAAATACTTTGACTTTTTTTTGAATACACAAGCTAATTTTAATATTTGTATATATTTGTAAATATTATTCATATTTGTCTTGTAAATGTGAAAATAAATGATTATTCTCAACAACTTGGTTGGTAAATCTGCCTTCCTCTTTATCATCCTAAGTGCTTCTCATGCTCTTTTTGCAGGTTTTCTAGTATGTGCTTCTTTAAATTGTTGATTCAACAAGGAGCAAGTCCTCCTGGATTTGTGCAAAACAGTGTACTGAATCCATTGTCATGCTGTATTCCTGCATCTTCCCTAAAGACTCTTATCAGCAATTGTTTATAGTGTCAATAGTCCCAGCACTTCCTTTTCATTTCAATGGAAATTTTTCTTTTGGCTGGATTTATGCTGCTGTTGCTAAACTAGCTCACTGTCAGCAAAATATTCCTGATCCCACAGTAAAGAAAGGCAAGCTTTCAAGGTATAAGACTAATAATTTTGTAGAATTATCTGGGGTGTTTTTTTCCCTCTTAGGTAAGTAAAAACAGACTGGGAGCACTGCACTGTAGCCCTTCTTGAAACTATAATGTGTGTAGTGACAGGACAAGTGGGAATGCCTTCAAAGTTAGGAGAAAGTAGGTTTAGATTAGATTAGAGATTAGAAAAAATTCTTTACTGTGAGAGTGGTGAGACACTGAAACAGGTTTCCTAGAGAAACTGGATGCCCAACTCTGGAAGTGTTTATGGAGCTCTGAACAACCTGGTCTAATGAAAAGTGTCTCTGTCTGCAGCAGGGGACTTGAAGCTAGATCATCTTTAAGGTCCCTTCCAACCCACACCATTCTATGAATCTGTAGTCCTATTATCCTTTATTCTGGTATTTAGACATTACCATATTGATACATACATATGATACCATCTTGATAACACAGCAAGTCTTAGGCTGAGCACACACAGAAAAGAAATCTTACAAGAAAAAATTTGTTAAAATTTTCATCTGTGTCCACTGAAATTCCTGTGTCCTGAAGAATGCAGATAATGTGATCTGAACAGAAATTTTTTCCTATAGAAGTTTTAGGAAATATGGCACAGGCATTCACTCTTAGACTGGTGTTGTACTGTAGGATACATCTTGAATTAAAATTGTGTGTTTTCAAACTGAATGTGGTAAATCAAGTTTACCTTTTCATATTTTTGAGCTTTCTAAAGGAAAAATGCACTTTCTATTTGTGTACAATTTGTACACTGAAAGAGCTGCTCTTTCTCTTCCTTTTTTTTTTCATTTTTAGCCATAGAAATTTATCTTTCATGAAGACTTTTGAGAAAAATTCCTTGTTACCTCCAGATTAGAGAGAAATAAACGTTTTTCACTATCTTCTAAGTGATAAGGAGCAACTACCTTATACCTGAAATCTTGTTGGAAAGGTCAAATTATTTTTCTTAATGAAGCTTTGCCCAAAATGTAATGGATCTGCTGCAAACCATTGTGGCTGTTTTCACTTGCCCAACTCTTTTTGATTTATGTGATCCTCAGATCCTTGCCTACCAGCTTTAGTTTTAATCAGAATAGACATTCAAGATTGCAGCCTTCAACAAGCAAGTGACATCTTCATGACCTTGATCTGTAATCAACACTTACAATTTTTTGATGCGTAGGATCTGTTAGGGTGGCACAGCTATTTCTTTATCATAACCCTGTCCAGCATTTCAAACCTTGCCCAATAACACTGAGCATGGAGCCTGAATAAAACCATGCATCTTCCTGGAAGTCGCAGGATGTTTGGTCTCCTCGTAAATAGTTTCAGTGAATGGTGAGCTGCAGAAAAAGAAGGTGGACAATCAGTCCCCACCCAGGCATGCTAGCATCTGCTGCTGAGGGAGAAAGCAGGTCCTCAGAGGGTGAGGATGATGGGTGTTACTACTAGTAGGTGCCCCAAGGAGTACTGAGGAGAGTGATTTGTGTGCCGAAGGTGTGAAAGTCGTAGATGCAGATTGTTGTGGATGCCTGCTGAGCTATCTCGGACCTGCCTTTGATATGCAATCGCTGTGAGTCATACCAGGGCAGGAGCGCGGCAATTGCCATATGGAGATCAGTACTCCTCAGGTACTGCAGCTGTTGTCAAAAAGCACTTTCAAACTCAGCAGTTGGCAGCCCCAGTGACTTTGCAGGAATGTGATAAGCTGCTTACCCAAACTGCATACGCCTTTCAGATCTACAGAGGGTGATAAATACCTGCAGGCTGCCAGAGTCTCCCGGTGCAAGTACAGATTTCTTCCAGTGACTTACTTATCTCTAGCAATGGCTCTGCATGGTGAGGAAGGGTGGGACGTTCTTCTGCTGTGTAAATTGCTGTGTCTAGCAGCTGTTTCCCCCAGCTTGAACAGCTGTGAAGACAGATTATTCCTTCATACTAATGCTAGCTGGGAGACAGACAAACGTAGGCATTTAGGACTTTCTGAAATCAATATTTAATATCTGCATTTTTAAGCTTTTCTTTCTTGTACTTATGATGCTGTCCTGAAAAACCCAAGGAGCTGCTTTATGTCATTAAAGGCAATTTCAGCTCTCATCACAGCAAGGAGAAAAGCTGAAGAGAGGTGCCTGATAGTGATGATTGAGTCACTTGGATAAACAGGGACAAGTTTGGATGCACTTATCAGTTTAATGTATCCTCCAGCAGAAGCCTTTGTGAAAAATCAAAAGAATTCTTTTGATTCTTTGGCACCTTAGCCGAGCTGGTCACCTCGGAGCCTGATTTCTAACGTGTGGCAAAACTGCAACATGTGCCAGATATGTTCTCCCTAGCTAAAACTTTCACGGCAAGTAAGCAAAATTTTAGCATGTTGAATGGTGGGCTTTTTTTTTGTTTTGTTTTTTTTTTAAGTGTTTAAGTCATAGTTGTGTCAGTGATCACTCTCAAAAAATGCTGTATATTTAGCCTTAAAATATAAAGTCTCCCCCGCCTTAGAAACTTTAAAAAAAAGGAATCTAGATTAGGATTCTAAATGAGAATTCTTTTCCCAATTCTCTAAGCCAAGGACTTTCCTTTTGAGGAAATTATGCCGTAGTATAGAGATTTTTCAAAATGAAATCGGTTCTGGAAAGGGAAAACCACGAGATGGTGCTCTTGACTCACTCACTGCCTGAAGCTGGATTCACTGAGCTCCTTTTGCTGTGTTCACAGAGAGTGAATTCCCTTCTCCTCTAATAGCTGTAGCTGTAGATCTAGTTGCTACAGTCATGGGGAATCAAAGTAAATCTGCAACCAGAAGAACAAAACCCAAACCTTGAATTCCATTACTGATTCTAACATTTGTTTCAAACATATTTGTGTAGGACATGAACACATTTGTTAAATTTAAAAATACACAGGAGCCTTTCATGAAAGCTCTGTTGTGCTGCAAAAATGCAGATGCCTTCTTCAAGGAGTGATTAACTGCCCTAAACATGACGTTTCCTTTGCCCAGCTTGTGCCCTCATGGTGACAACTGGAGAGCAAAGTCACCACTCCCAAGCAGTGGGTGCAAGCTGTCCTATGAAGCCATCAGTGCAGGTGTGGAGGAAGCAGCAAACCAAGCATTGCCTGGGATTGGACGTAGTGTTCCTGCCTGTGGAGGTTTGGTGAACACCTCAACAGCCCAACAGCTGTGCTGTCACCTTGACATGTCTTCTGGCAGGAGCTAATGGTGCTGACTTGCAAATTATCTGACAGTCACAACATGCTTATGTCACTTCTTGTAGGGTGCCTCCACTGTGCTTAGGAGGGGCTGGCATTTGTAGCTGACATGTCATTACCTGAATGCAAGGATGGACCAGGCCATTACTGTGATAGATGCTTGATTTTTGAAGACACTTGCCATGATGAAAAGATCCCCATTCTAATATATTTGAAATATGGAGTAGAAGATGAGGAGTTAGATAGACGGACAACTCCTGGATTTTGAGTCTTTACCTAAGGATGTACAAATTGTCAGGGGTGCTCAGTTTTAGTATAACCTTGTCAGAATGGTTTCTCCTCTGAAGTAGTCCATGGGAACTTAAGGATAAAGGTCAAAACATAGTGCTGATGTTCCCAACACAAAATAAAAGCAGCTAGGCTCTGTGAGCCTGCTGGCACAGGCAGAAATAGTTGCAGGACTTAAATGATGGAACAGACATTTTTGTAGTGGCCATTGAGATGGTTGAGCAGCAGCTGAGGTTTTGTCTCTTAAGGTTTCATATTGTTCTGCTTTTTGCATTCAGAGCTGCCCTCACAGTACCTCAGTCCAGCACTCAAACCAGCCCTCTGCAGCCCTCAGCCAGCTGCAGTGTCAGGGCCATGGCCTGAAAAACAGCCCTGAGGATGTCGCTGGCCATGCAAGTGCATGTCTGGGAAGAGGGAGGGAACCCTGCCCCTCCAGTGCCCTATTCCCCACCTCACAAGTGCTGGGCTAGCTTTTGGGGTGTGCCAGTAGTGCTGTTGCCTTTGGCTGGTGTAAATGTGCCAGGCCAGGGTGGGAAAACCAAGGCCTCTGGGCATTTGATGTTTCCTGGTAGCCAGAGCAAGGCAGTAATGATTCGTGCTGGTTTGGGGTTAAAAAGCCTCTCTGCCTTCATCAGGCCCTCAAGTCAGACTCACACTGAAAGGGTCAGGGGTGTCTCTAAGCTAAAGTACTTGCTGTGGGCATATAAAGGTGAGGCAGCCCCCAGCGGCTGTGCAGAGGGACTGGGCTCGGGAGACACTCCCGTGTGTTTCAGGACGAGGTCCAGCTCTTCCAGGGCTAAGGCATGGCAGCTACAGCTTCACACGAGGGACTTGGGATGGGCACAGCTGTGGTGGCCACCACTCCCAAAACCCCCCTCTGCTTCCTGCCCGTGCCTGCTCTGTGCCCAGCAGAGAGCGCAGTGCCCCTGCTCAGCAGGGATGGAAGCTGCTTCCAGAGGCTCCACTGGAGCCGGCTGATGCATGAATCATAATGCAAACATGATGACACAAGAGCTCTGAGACTTACCTCTTGTGTTTAGTGTCATTTTCTGAGGGTCTACCTTGGCTCAGTTAATTACATTGTGCCACAGATTTTTGTTAGTCATATGTAGATCTAATTTTCAAGATTGTCCCTCGGTACCAAATTAGCCGAGAAAACATCAGCTGCAATTTGCTTACAAACATACTTTAAACACCAGCTGCTTGTAAAAATGCATATGATGTTTTTAAATTAAAAATCTCTGTGTTGCCTTAAAAATACTTGCAACAGGGAGCATAACATTTACTCTCTGCAACAAGTTTACTTATGTACTCAACAATAAAAAATCTGTGTGTCAGTAGGAAATCCAGAAAGTTTGAATTGTTTCATGTCCCTTTCTTTCTTTGTGGCACATCATCATTGTGTAAAAAATTATGATGCCAGACTGTAGTAGTAAGAGCCCTCTGAAGCAGGGTAAAAATCATGTTAGCTGTCATATGTTTAAGTAAATCAGTAGGAATACCACAGGACTTCCAATCTGTGTACACTTTAGCAATGGTTTTTGGCAAAATAAGCAGTTCACATTTCCTCTGACCTCCTCACCTCTGTTAAATAGCAGTTATAGTCTAAGTATTAGTACTTGATATACAAATGGAAAATATATAGAATAAGACATCTCAATGCCTTACACCACTTCCACAGCCCCACCACTCTGCCATGAATTAACCATGTAGTAGATAACAAGTACACTTTTTTAGTATTTCTATTTGTACTCTCAACATGCTAATACTCATGGAGTTATTCTCTTGTCAGTACTGATAATCTTCACTCTTCTCAACACTCTTGTAAATAGCTTATATCCTGAAGGCTGACTTAAAAAGATTAAGATAACTCTTTTACTGCTTAACATATCAGAACAGAAGACATATTCTTTCCTTGTAGTTACAATCAAGAGAAAGATTTTCACTGTTCATACAGAACCCTTTTTCCTCACTGTACCAATGTTTTCACAAAGTTTCTCATGTAGATGGTAATTCAGTATATTGCATTATGTTTACATGCCAGTCTCAAATATGATTAAAATTCTCTCAGATTTCCTATCCATACACATTGACACTGAAGCAAATTAAATTCCTTCTTTGTACTTACTTTACTGCATGTCAATTTCTTAAGTTCTGGTGACCAAAATCAAATGTACTGGTTGTGCATGTCTTAGTAAGATTTGTATTTTGTGTTACCTGGTGCTCAAACAAGTAATGAAACTTCTGGGAATGTGAGGGGTTGTTTACAAAAGAAAGATTACTGGCTTAATTAATTAATTTTTGAAATTTGATTACTTTATTGATGAAATAATATATATATATATAGATACAGCTATAGATATACAAAAGAGATTGTATGAAATTATAAAAAATCAGGCTCAGCTCATTTAAGGCCAAGTGAAGATCAGAGGTAGCAAATATCTTTATTTTTCCTTCTCTTATGAAATTCACCTTTTGAAGCAACTTCTTCATGCAGATAAGTGATGTTCACTTGCACAGCCCTCCTAAGTCTACAGCACATGTCTACTACTTATGCAGCTGATAAAACCAGAAATTTATTCTCCTGCATAGAACCAGGATAAATATTTATCGCTGCTGAAATAGTTGTCATTCCAAGTGAAAACATGTGTAACTTGACCAGTGGATTAGGCTTCCAAAGTTTAACAGATGTTAATTATGGAGAGGATGGTGGAGGGTAAATATTGCTTTTCCTTTGCTATCTTTCCTGAATAAATTAAGTATATGATTTAATATGGGCTTACAAGGACTATAAGCTAAAAATAAAAAAGGCCATGAGCTAAATTACTATTTATTTCTGTTCCTTTGATCTTACATTAGTAGGTTCTCATTCAGAGAAATCATTAAATATAATTGTAAAGTTCAAAAATATTTCTGAATGTTTTCAGTGCATATGAACAGAAATTCTTTCTTATGAATCAACTAAATTTTTATTCAGGGAATATGGTTCTCCTATTCCAGAGTTATCTGTATACTTAATGCCAGTC
The DNA here is from genome assembly GCF_023055355.1 of Agelaius tricolor. Classification (NCBI taxonomy): domain Eukaryota; kingdom Metazoa; phylum Chordata; class Aves; order Passeriformes; family Icteridae; genus Agelaius; species Agelaius tricolor. Next base: position 56,116,674 of record NW_027269261.1, read on the forward strand.
CACAGAAAATCTATTCAATTTCAAAACAAAATACATTACACACAGAAATTAGAAAGTCTGTAAACTATTGTGCTAGGGCTTAGTTGCAAGTAAGGACATTTTACAATGTATTTTTTTAAGTTCTGACTTTAGTTTTAATTTGCAGAATTTTAAACTTATATTTTTGACTAATTTTCACAATGTGAAGTGTGTTTTATTAAAGCTTTTTTTTAAATGTATAAGCTTATTAAAATATAAAAAGAACATGAAGTATAACAGCAGGTAAATATTTTTATCTGATAAGTTGAATTTTTGAATGGGGTGTTAGCCCCTTTTTTTGCTTTTTCATTACCTCAGATTCTTTCAGAGAAAGGGAAATAAAAACATTATTCCAGCTCGGTTCAATCTGTCTTTCACTTTTATTAGTATTTAGCAGAAATTTCCGTGGTAACTGTGCTGAAAAGACATCAGTTGTATAAACTTGTGAACAGGAAATCATGAAAGTATGAAAAATAAAATATGTATGCCATGTCTTTGTTTCTACTGAATAACAAACTAGAAGTAATGTAATTTGTAATCCAGCTTCCTAGGGTTATAGGGGAAATACACGGTTATTATTTATTATGCAGCTTAGAATAGCTGGGCAAATATTTAATGCAGTATGATAAGAGGCATTGGCTTTAAGAAATCAGATTTTAAACTGATGTGTAGGTGAGAATGTTCCTTTTCAGGCCACCACAAATATCACAGTCTGCTGGTAGTGGGCCGTACACCTGGTAGAAAAATTTTGAAGGATTAGCAATTAAAAGAAGTCAGCAAATATTTTGGCTACCATCTCCAAGCCTTGTTTAAAGCCAGCAAGAAAGCACATCATTTTAAAAATTAACATGGAGGGAAACATGATCCAAAAGGTTTTTCCTTAAGCTTGCCCTTAAGGGCATGAAAGGAGCTCAATACAGGATTGTGATACACAGCCTATGGGCAAGAAATTGATCCATAAATCTTTGTAAATTAAGCCAGTATTTGTGTTACTGAAAAATGGATTTCATCTGCTGGTGAACTCAGAACACTCATAGGCATGATATATCCTCTGTAGGAGCTCAGTTTAGCGACGCTGCTATATTGTATTAGAAGCTGCTACAAAATTGCCACAAAAACCTCTACTGTATGTATTTTCAATGCCATTCTTGTCTTGGTGTGTTTTGTAGGTAATAAATGTTAACTCTGAGGAGGATGAAAAAACATCATGATAGTTTTTGTATTAAACCTCAGTTAGCATGACTTAAATTCAGAGTAATTAGCAGCATCTAGGTTTTCTTTATTTACGCTAAAATTTAAACACCATGAAAAGCATCAAGAATATATAATTAAGGAGATCTGAGAGATCATAGAATTTAGTCCAGAGAGTACAGGACATCTCTATAACAAAACTTTATTGTCTTCTTTATATGTGCCGTGTCATTTCAAATTTGTTTATTTAAAAGGTTGTGCAATTTTAAAATAGTTGTCTGCTTAATATTTCTTGATTTTCATCACCTTATTCTTGCAATGCTGATGACAAATTTCAATACTTTTCAGAATATTTTGCTATCTTTCAAGCTAAGACTTTCTGAGTCAACAGACTCGAACTTTCACAAGGTCATCTTACACAATGACCACTGGGGAAAAACTCCAAAAGAAAAACACTTATTTCCAATAGCATTAAAAAAATTCAGTAAAACTTTCTGAATACCAGAGAATTCAGAAATGGAGCAAAAGTTGCCATCTTGAAGTTTGGTATTTGTTACTTCTAGTCTACCAGTGTAATGTCCACATTGTGAACATAGAACATGGTATGACTTGAAGGGAGCCTGAGTTGAAGCTGGGTCTGCCCTTAGTTAGTATGTGCTCATCCAAGACATTCTCTTTGCATATAAAACTAGTCCTCAGATATCTGTTTTGCCTTCAGTATGAGTATGTAATGAGGGTGTGCCTGCAGAGCCTTTCTCTTTTTATTTTTTCCAGACTTGTGAATTCTCTGCCTATGCTCTTAGCAAGAGGTAGCATGACAAGTTCTATTCAAAACCAGACATGCAACTGAGTTAGCACCATCCTGAATGCAGCCTGGGGAGTCCAGGGTTGCCCCTCAGCTTTGCTCTTTACACTGGTATGACATGGACATGGGTATCACATGCACTCCATTTCTCTCGTGTCCCATCATTCACACATGCAGGTGCTGCACACACAACTCCTGCTCTCAGCTTCCAGCTCTCCACCATGCAAAGCTCACAGCACTGAAAATCATTTACTGTTATTTTAACCAAAGACAGGGTTGTAGAAGACTTGGTTCTTCTCTTGGACAGAGTCATGTTCTGAGCAAGCAAAGGCTGGGTTTTTAAAGAAACTTTTAAGTACTTTTGTACTCCCCCATTTCTGGTCAGCCAGAGGCAGGTGGGTACAGGCTGGCAGGGAGTGGTGCTGTTTTCCAGCACTGTATAAACATTCCCACAGCAGTGCTTCACTGCTTGGGCCACTTCCTCCCTAGCAGCACAGGAAGTGCAACTACCCACCTTCACACCATTGGAATCATGGTGTCCACCCCATCTCCTGAAGCAGCTGGAGACTACACTTTTTAATTTGAAAATACCTGGTATGGATAACATCTTTAAAGAAAAAAAACAAAACAAAAAACCCCAAAACAGTCAGTGCTTTAACATCAGAACAGAGAAGACAGAAATATCTTCTTACCTGCTTTCTGAGTGGATGTAAAACAAGCAGGTGAAAGCACATGCACATGTAATTCTTGATCTTTGCCAGGGCAAAGATACAAACTTACAGAAATCATTACACTAATGCAGTGATACTTTTCCTTCCTGCTGCAAGGTTGGCTATAAAAAGTGTAGGAGCTCATGCCATCAGTGTCACTCTACATCCTTGGTACTAAACTTGGCCATGATTTCAAGTTTGCTGTCATGATAATCTTTCTCTGATGCCAACAACCATACCAGTACCCACATATTCCTCCAAAGTAAGTCTTCTGCAAAAAAGGAGGAAGGCAAAGAAAAGTGCAGAAGGCAAAATAAAGTGTGTACCAAAGATTTTTTTTCTTTCATTAGATATTTGTCATGCATAATATTTTTGAGTCCTATTTTGTCATGAATTAAAGCACAGCATTCCTACATTTTTGATTAATTTCCAAAAGTAATGTCAGAAAAATATCAGAGTTCAACATAAGATAATATAATTGAATTTATCTGTTTATCGATGCATTTATGAATGTTGTTTAGAACACACATATTTCTCGAATTACTACCTTGTTTTATAGTCAATGCTGTTTGGCTTTAAATTCTACTTCACTGAAGTTATTTCTAATTCTTTCAGTTCCTAGTGCTTCCTATCTTATTAAGAATGTAAAGCCATCTCTCTGTATACAGACTTGCAGGCATGATGAGGTGGATTCAAAGTTAATGAATCTTCCTCTTAATTTTAACCCCTGAGTACGGCCATGACCTTCTCCTCCTACATTGTTGAATTATAATGAGGTCGGGGGTGGTTTAATCTATTGATCCTGTTGCCCATGACAGCACTGCTATATTATTAATTGCAGACACAGACTACATGTGCATACTTATCCCTCATTTCAAGAAGAGATACTTTGCAATCTTTATGTAACAGAGCCATGCTCGGCATCTAATTATCCCAGCTTAGGCTTTCTAACTAGAGTATGTTCTTAATTTGCTGTGGAATGCCAGTCACCATAAGAGCAATATAAGGTACAGTACAAGGCATTCATAACATAGCTGAATTCTAGGCAAATGTATGATGAGTATGTTACAGAAGTTTAAGCACCAGTGCTGAGTGTAATAACAGTTCCAGGACTCAGTCCTGGTTTTCAAGATGCATTTTAGTTTAAAGGCTATCCAGTGGTGTTCAGGATAATTTTTTCTGCTTTACAATATGAATGAGTTTGGAGCATATCTACAGCTACAAGCTGGCAAAATAAAAGTGTTCAGAAATGTTTACAGTAACTGAGGCTAACTAGTACAGAACAGCCCATGCCTGTGCTAGTGAATCCCCAGTGCCTCCAAAGGAGGTTGACTATGTGCATGTGACCTCTTTGTGGCAATGTCCATTCAGTGTTAACTTTTGAAGAGTACCCAGGAATTATTTGGGAAAAAATTATTTGGTACATGCTAATAGCACAACTCTAGCATGAGAAGACAGTATTCCTATGCCCAGGTACCTCCTCAGGTAATTTATAATTTGCTTGCATCAACACAGCCACAGTGGACCAGCTCAGCTGCTGTAACATAATCAGCTGAGGTTTTAGAATACAGAATGATCTTTGCTGAAACTATGTCATTTAAAAAGTAATTGGAATTTGCCCCACATTCTTAATTATATTTATGGCAGTGAGATAATTTGTTGGGTAACAATCAGTTCACATTCAGATTTCAAACCAAAGGGGTAAAGTTTAGGGAAATCTCTGGAACCTACGCAGGTCAATGGAGAAAATACCAGGTTGGAGTGTTAAGACATCTCCTGGCAGTCTGTGTCACACTGCCTCATCTTACTCCTGTTTCCAGTGACTGTCCTGTTTTAAGAGACAAGTAAAAATGCACTGATGTTGTAAGAAATATGTGCAGTTTCTGTTGTTTCCCAAAGGATAGCACACCAGATAGAAAAATAGATAGATAGATAGATAGATAGATAGATAGATAGATAGATAGATAGATATAGATGGACTGTAGGAACTTAAAAACCACTTATAGTGAATAAATTACCATGCATGTATAGATCTGATCCCCTCTTAGGAAAGATGCAGATGTCTAACAGTGCCATGGAAGAAAAGTACACATCCTCAGATAACTGAGCTGAATTGAAGGGATTCTGTTCTGTTTCACCCTGGGCACATAGAAAGGATGTGTTTTTTTCCTGTCCTGGAAGGAGTAAAGAGAGAGATAAAGAGAGTTGTGTATGATGATAGAAGGGCAGGGAAAAAAGACTTCCAATCCTGAGCAATGTCAAGGAAATGGAAAGAAAGTCTTTTTTTTCTGAAATTCCTGCTGCAAGTTAGGAAGAAGAGGTGGCTAAGAGCCGAAAGTATGACTTAACTTCCTGACCTTCTTGCCCTAGCTATGCCTGAGTATCACTTGCAGTATTCAGCAAATTAAGATTTTGTCTGGTAATACCCAGACTCTGCATGTGAAAACAGCACATAGATTCCATGTCAGCCAAAGATTCCCAGGGATTTACCTCTCAGATGAAGCCTGTAATTTATGTTTGGTGAGACAGATCTTTCAGCTGTTCTAAATCAAAACTCCTACATGATTCACAGCATATGAGGCTCTAGTCCAAATTGTGTATAGATAATTTCTGTTATACTGTAAGGATTATGGGGCTGGTTTTTCTTGCAAATTATGTGAGCATAATTTTGGAATAACTGCAGTGAATGTAGAAGTTTTTCTTCATTGAATGAGAAGTGAATTAGCTCCAAAATGTGTGTGGCAAATATATAAATGACAGATCATGTTGTGTTGTCTTTGTCAAGTTTAAACCCCAGCAGGCATATATTTAACTCCATTGATAAATGTGTTAAATTGAGCACATCATCATGTTAAATACACAATAAATTTGTGGCTAAATCACAATAAATTTAGTCAATTCTTTCTTTTTAGTACTCTTACAGAGAAAAAGACACTGATTATTCAATTCAATTGATGCTGCTAAAATACCAAGAATTTTGAGACAAACAAGCTTTTTCCACACAGAGAAGCAAAGCAAGAAAACTATGTAATACTCTTGAAAATGTGCCGAGAGGTTATAGTTTTGAACAATTCAGCAAGGAGTTGTCAGATCTGTGAAAGATTTTTATGAGATGTTTCCTTAATAACAGTGTAAGAATTGGTTCCCCCGTGGAGTATCTTTTGCAGCCATTGTACTGCTAACAGCTACTGTTTCTCTCTGTACAAGGAGAAAAAATTTCTAGAGTGGCACAGTCCAGCTGAATATTTACAGATAAATTCATCTAAAATTGATTTAGACTCCAGGATACTTCTGCCTGGCTCTTCAACCTCTCCCCAAGGGATGGCTATTCAAGTAATGCAGGTAGTCCTAGAGACACATCCAAAAATCTCCAAGCACAGCAAGAGGGCAAGACTGTGTCACTGTGGGAGAGCAGGTGGAAAGAAGAGCAAGTATTCTCCTGCACCTCCATGTGCCCTACATTTAGATTTGCTTCTGGAGCAAGCCAGCCCAGAGACACATCCCTCATCTGGAATACAGCCCCAGTGCTGACAGATTCCAGGCTACTGCCTGAAATGTAATTACCTCTGATATGTATAACTGAAAGTCTGGAAGAAGACACTTTGAATGCTGCTTTCCAAGATGCTTGTGAAGTGCTGGCATGAGAAATTGAACCCAATAAAATAAGAGGGGAAGGCTAAAATAGAAGTGATAGACATTTATTAGCCATTTGTGGAAAGTGTTGGTCATCATGCATGCTAAGTGGCGATAATGATGCGCTGTGATTGTGTGGTGACTCAGAGCTGACTCCAGAAGGCTGCAGCAGCTGCTCTGCTTCCAGCCATCCTCTTCCCTGCTGCTATGGGGAACTGTGTTGGTGGAGAAACAGTGGCTTTGCCCATTCTGCCCAAGATAGAAGCCTGGAGGCTGGGGAGGAAAAGCTGGTAGGTTGTCATGACGGCCTTTTTTTGTATTCCCCTTTTACTCTCATGGCAGTAACTCCCTCCAGTGACTGGAGGAACAAAGGCAGCTGAGGCATTTCTACAGCAGGTCTACACTGGCATATGGGTCTCACCTGGAGCACCTGCAAGAAGTGGCTACCTTTCCTTTACTTGTGACTCAACAGCTGGTGATTTGGCTGGGTCACTCACCCTTCTACCACAGGCAAGCTGAGGAGCTCTAAGTAGCCTCAAGGGTTCAGGGAAAGCAGGAAGATTTGGTGCCCCAGAATTTTATTAGATGCTGTTATTCACTGTAAGGTGGGGTCTGCTTTAAACATGACAGGCAGCTCTTTCAAAACAGCTGGAGGTGGAGAGGAAGGTGGAGGAGTACAGGATGAGCTTCTTTCTTCAACTAGAGAGAGGGAGTGGGGAGGTGCATGACACTGAATCATATCTTCAATACTTTTGTATTGAAAAATAGACTGAGGAGAGGCTCTGCTACTGACACAGGCCTTCAGCTAGCAGGTGCCTGTGGATGTTCAGAGCCCATGAAACCATCTGGGGTGACTTACTGCCATTAGGAGCATCTCATGAAGCACTTCTTGCTAGGTATGTCTGTCTTATGTTTTTTTGCTTATTTCAGGTTTAGGAATTGAGGCCAGAGAAGAGAAGCTGCACTTTAATAGGCCTGAGGTATGCAGGGCTGTTTCACAGCTTTGGCACATGGCACCTCAGTATTGCAGAGTCTCTAGAGCAGGGCTTTTTCTGATTTGGTCATTTGATTTGGAAATTTTCTATCCTTCATATTTAATTTTTGTAGAAATAATTACAAACCAACACAACATTAAACATAACTTTGCTAAGTGGCTGTTGGAGTTGCATACCAGCTCATTTCTGTCTTCATCATCCCACCCCAACCTGATCCCACGCTTTGCTGCAGTTGCTACTGCAGGAGCTGGGGGAGAACATTAACACCCTCCTGTAAGTTGTTTTTGATGGTAAAACTGATGCATTGTTGAAAGGAGAGATGGCTGAGGTCAATCACCAAGCCACGTTGATTGAGGGTGTTGTGTTCATGTTTTGTTACAACATGTTGATAAGTAGTTTTTGGCCTTTGGAAGGATACACTTTGGAAGGAAGTTTTTCTGTTGACAATACTTAGCTCTAGGCTGAAGTTTTCAGTATCATCATCTCATCTCAGGGAAATCTTTACATTTACTAAGCTAATAATTTAACATAATAATCTTCAATGAATAAAGTCCAAAACAATCCCAAAGCAAACTTTTTCGTATTGTGGTCTAACGTAACCTCATGGACCAAAAATGATCTTTCAGAGGGAAGTGTTGCAGTCACTAGCTAGGGCATCATGACAAATTATACACTCAAAATACATGTGAATTGTATAGTGATTTCCTGAGAAAATATCTCTCACTTTAACCCTTGGATACTGCCTATTTAACTTCTCTAATTGTCTTGGGAAACTTAGGGTGCTTGATTCCTTTCCAAGGCCTAATCCAAGGGGTGCAGCAAGGGACCAGAATGGATCAGCATGGCTCCAAATGGTGTTCTGGTTGATGTGGACATGGACAGCCTAAAAGGGGTAGAGTCAAGAGGACACATTACATTACTGAAATCACAACAGATATTTTACCTCATGAGTTCTGCACTGGAAGGAATGAAATCATTAATGTTATTCAGATACTTCCCTTCCTAGGCCTTGCATTACAATTATCTTTCTTACAACATTTCTTTCACTTGCTTTACTGACCTCTGCTTCAGGTTTCCTAAGAAAAGTTTTATTCATTACATACACCAAAAGTTCAAGTAGACAGTTTTTGTGGAGGGAGATGAAGGTTAGAGAAAGCTTGTTTATATCTTTATTACAAGGGAACTAGAACACTGCATTTGTGAACACAGAAAAGTCATCCAATTATTTAAAATCAAACAGCTTTTGTTCAAGGTGAGAAAATGTAATTTCTCTATTTTTTTTCACAGTAGTATTCTGCAGACTTTAGGGGAATTATTCCAGTTTATGGTTACCTAAAATTGGAAAGAAAAAGACATCCCTTTTTAATTCTTCATTCTTTCTTTTCCAATACTTGATTCTCACACTGTTTTTCAGTGTATACTGAGGATGAAGGAGATCTGTTGTGGTGTGTAACAAATTCTCTGCAACCTCTGCTGTTTGTCTGAAAGCTTGCTGAATACAGCTCTGCAATGTCAAATGTCTTTGATTTGATTTGGACTGGACCAGATGTCAACAAATTGGAATTTAATGTTGTTGAGACAGAGGACAATGTAGGAAGCATAAAGGGTTTCATTACAAATTACAATTAAAGAAGACATTCAGATGCAGTTGTGCAGTTTTTATATACTGCAACTTAGAGCAATTAGGAAAAAAAAATCAGAAATCCTGTTTTTCTCTCATTCCTTATGAAGAAGTGAATGGGAATTCAGGACTTGTATGATAAAACATGGTCATGGTGGGTTTTTTTTTGTTTTCATCATAACGTTTATTTTTAAAATAAAAATTTGTGGTATATAAGGTGACATTCTTCTTTAGCCCTTTTAAATTATGCATTATTTGTTTATCTGGGGGAATATTAGACAGAAAATCAACAAAAGGCCAGTGTTAAGGAGCAAAAACCAGCCTTGATTATAGTTTCAGACTAATCTGCAGTACTATGAATAAAGCTGGCAATGATCTTTGCTTTCTTCATGCTGCCAGCAGCAAATATACAAACAACTTCATTTTTCATGCAGAGGTGATTGCAAAGCAAGTTCTAAAAGTCAGAAATGCACAGAAATTAACTGTTTAGACTGCCTGTGTGAGCATTTGCCAGATGATGATTGCTTGTTGCTTAAATATGTACTAGAAAATACAGAACAATGAAGAGGGAGAACTTCCATTGCAACATGGCATCTGCCTCTCTGCAGGAGAAAGCCACTTTTCTCCAGAAAAGGAGAAACAAGGTGGAACAAAGATTTCTTTTTCTAGTTCTGACTTACCTGTGGTACATCTGCCTGGGACCTCAGAGACACTTTTCTTCTGTCCACCTGATGTGCCCTCACATTTTCATTAGGAGAGCAGATGGTCTGGCTTTCAGGAAAATGGTTGTAATGGGATGTGGAATTGACTGGTAAGCCTCAGGAAATTTGAAGGAGTCAGGAAGGGACTGGGACCAGTTTTCTTCAATCCTGAACAGCCATATCTCCTTCCTGGTGCAGGCAGTGTGGTGGGAATGGAGAAAGAAAAATCTCCAAAGAATGGTTTCATATACAACTGTATAAATATTCCCAGAGGGGTTTTTTGTTGGTTTTAATTTGATTTTCTTGTTTGTTTGTTTCTTTGGGGGGTGGGGGGGTTATTGGGTTGGGTTTGATTTTTTGGTTTTTTGTTAGTTTGGTTTTGGTTTTGGTTTTGGTTTTCTTTATTTCTGCAAAGCTGTATATACTTCAGATTGCATTAGTTCTGCACACTGTGTTAGATGCCTTAAGGTTCAATGTCTATTTTTGCTGAATTTAGACCTGAACCTTTCTGGAGCCTAACCTTAAAAAAATCAGAAATTCAGATTATCTATGTTGCACCCCATTGATGCTGAGGGAGGTTATGAGAAATATTGCTCTTTGGTTTGTGGAGATCTCCATGGAGATACTTCCTGGTATGTCTTCAATAAAATTATTTTACTGGAAGAACACTTAACTCTTCACTTTTTTTCTTTTAGATGACTGAAAAAAGATATTGGCCAATTACAATTTTGAGATTTGTTCACCTTCTAATTGTAACCAAATGTTGCAAAGCACCATAAATCTTTTAAGAGCTTTGTCAAGAACAAGCATGTCTAAAAGTGGTTTTCATCAAATTTTTATGTGACGTAAAGGATAAGTAAGATCAGTTAATAAGTACAAATCTTCGTGATTTCCATAAAATGCTCATTTACCAAGAGTAGTTTTTTCTCTACCAGCATTATAGTCTAGTTCTTCGTTTTTCTAGAAATCCAAATCTGGCCTGAGAATGATCTTAAAAGTAGACTAGAATAGTAATTGCACCTATTAAATGTATCTGGTCTGGTAGAATCCAGTGTAGATTGACTTCATATCAGACATAAATGTTAAAATCCACATTTTTGAGATTAAACTTCTTGAAGTGCGTGACTTTATTCAGTGAGTGATCCTGAACCTAGGAGATGCAATGCTTGATTTTGCAAGAAAGAACAGTTCTTCTGATGATCCACAGCTAATTTTCTTCCTCCTCATTTTTTTGTTATTATGTTAAATATAGCCAAAATGTCTATCTTGATGTAACTAATTTTATAGGCAATTTTGAATTATTTAAAGCATATTCTCTCAGTACCAAGGTACAATTTTTCTTACCAATTAAAACCAAAGCTTGAATTCTGTCTTTCAGACTCCCCTTTCTTCTTTACTACCCTTTATCACATCCCCAATGTTTTAGAGTAAAATAAGAAGCAGGTGCTTTATTATTGTTATGATTATTATTTATCTCAAGTACATAGAGGAGCAAGCAGGACAGAAAATACTAGAAAGACAATGCAAATAGAGACAGAAATCTATAAATGAGGCTTCATATCTATTTCAGAGGAGTGAATGGTTAAGAAATATCATTCGAAAGGAAGAACACATGGCAATGGAATCTGTTGCTACAATTTAAGGTTCTTCCTTCTCATGATTGAAGCAAAGGGCAGACTATTCCCTACCTTTTTGCAAGGGTCTCGCAAGTCTGCTCCACTTTACCGATGCCAGGATGATTTCTCTGCTTTGGTAACAGCAAAATATTGGTAACTCATATTAGCTGTTATCTTTTCTACTCTTCAGCTTCTTTTCTGAGAATGCATAGAATCACAAGATAAATTCATCAGGAAGGGACATTGAGAAGTGAGTGTTCAGCCCAACCTCCTGCTCAAGGCAGGGTCAGCTGTTTGTGCTCACCAGGTTGCTCAGTCTTATCTCTGCCCATTATGTCTCACCCTCCTGATGCAAAGAGCCTTACTCCATCTTCTCACTTATTTTCCCAGAGGTTCAGGGGAGCTACAGAAAAGAACCCCAGAAAGGAAAGGAACCACCTCTGCAACAGGCTGAACCAGCCTTGCTTTCTCAGTTCATCCTCACACGGTGAGTGCTCTAATCCCTGACCATCTTGGTGGCCCTTCGCTAAATCCACCCTAGTTTATTTATGTCTTTCCTGTATTGGGAAGCACAAAATTGAATGCAATACTGTAGAAACAGTACAAGGAGTGCTGTGTAAAGGGAGATGATTACTTTGCTCCATCTCTTCTAGTCACACAGACTAAAATATTGTTGTTCTTCCTTGCTGCCAAGGCACACTGCTGACTCCTGCTCACTCTGTGTCTGCCAACACACCTTACCATCTTGCCAGCAGTGCTGGTCTCCTCCATCAAGCCCAACTGGCATAACTGCAAGGAGTTCTTCCTTCCCAGGTGAAGGACCTTGCACTTGTCCTGTTGTCTCCATCTTTAGTTTGTGCTAAATTCCAGGGTGTTTATAAAACACACCTGAATGACTTAGAAAAAAATCCTTACTGTAAATGCAGAGTCTGGGTAGAAATAGTCTATAAGGAGGAAAAGCCTATCACAGTGTTTAGAGAAAGAGAAGAACATCTTCAGTGAGCTGGGCATGTATCTCCCAATTAGCAGAGCAAATTTTTCTCTTTCAGTTATCTCTCAGAACAAAATCTATGGGCCAGTCAATATATTCAAAGAAAAGAATTAATCTTAGAAACATACAATATGCTGAGTTGGAAGGGACTTGCACAGTACAGTTCTCAACTGAGATAAGTTTTTTGTTCTGTGATTTATTTAAAAACGTTATGCTAATACTTTGTGGGTAACAGACTACTATGCTGGATTATGCACACTCCAAATCTGAGGATTGTCTGCAATCACATCCAAGAAATCAGATCTTGCAAAAAAACCCAGGACAAACCCACACAAGCATCTTTCCTTCTGTTGTAGGAGTCATCATTGACTCTGTAGAAGAGAATGTTGCCTGAAGACCCCACAGCAGCCACCCAGTATCTGAAGGGGGCCTTCAAGGAAGCTGAAGAAGGACACTTCATCAGGAACTGTAGCGATAGGACAATGCGGAATGGCTTAAACCTGAAAAGCGGTAGGCTTAGATTAGATGTTAGGAAGGAATTCTTTACTCTGAAGGTGGTAAGGCACTGGAAGACACTGGAACAGGTTCCTCAGAGAAGTTGTGGATGCCCCAACTCTGGATGTATCAAGGCCAGGCTGGATGGGGTTTTGAGCACCCTGATCTAGTGGAAGGTGTCTCAGTCCATGGCAGGGCTGTTGGAATTAGATGTCCTTTAAGATCCCTTCAGACCAAAGCATTCTATGATTCCATGTTTCTATTACTCTATGACCCCAAATTGCTATGCAAGCCTACAATGCTTTATTGATGTGTAATTTCAGTTCTGTGATGGATGCATGGTTTACTTAATAGCACCTTGAAATTATTCTCAGACTAGCAGATATGTTGTGATAACATGAACTTCTCCCAGAAAATTCCTGTTTGTCCCTTTGTGTCTACAGTTCTGCTGAGGTTTGGAAGCTGAAATTTACTGAGTTGTCTAGTTTCTTAATCTCTTTGTACCATGCTCATCACCATGGTTTGAACATTTGTTTGATTACCAAAGCTTTATTGTGTCTCACCAGTGTATGATAGGGAGAAAACAAGTTATTTCTTATCATCCAAGCTTTAATCTTCAAGCAGGATGCTAAAACAAGCTATCTGCCTGTTGCCCATCATCTCAAGCCATGAGTACTATATAATGATACTTCAGATCTCACACCTTTGTGCAGTGCAATTATAATTATATTACTGGAACCCACACAAATGCATTCTAACTTGCCCAAGACAACAAAAGCTTTGATCTCCAGTTATTACTTCCTGTGCTTGTTGCCTTCACATTTCTTCTGCAGAGTACATTGGATCATTGCAGTATGAAATTAATCTCTTGAAGAAGATAAATGACTTTTTACTTTCTATTTAAAATATGTTCTTGCTTTTCTATTCATAAACATCTTATTTTAAAGAGGTATGTTCTTGTAGAATGACCGCAAGGCTTGAATGTTTTCAAACAGCTGCATTTTACACAGATGTGTTGGATTAAACATGCTTTCACTGGCATTCTTTAAGTAAGAAATTGGAGAATTTGAGCTCCCTTCTAATCTAAACAATTATGTGGCTAGCCTGCACATCCTTGTTGTAGGATATATCATTGTATTTTCAGCTTCAAGAGATATAATAAATCTTGCTATAGTACAGGAATAATTTTGATTATGAAATCTCTAGATCAGCTCATTTTTAAATTCCCGAAGTCCTAAAGAGTCTTTCAAAACTTGCAGAAAATATTGGAAAACATTTGAAAGGAGCGATACAAAAAATTGATCCTCAGAGCTGCAATTTCTTTTTTGACTTAATGTTTTCAAAAATATAACTTCAGATTTAGAAATTCTTTCTTCTGACTGATAAAAAACATGAGTATGTAGGGATACACACCTTCAGACTTGTTTGTTTGTGGAATATTTAACTTTTCATTTGTTTCATGTGGGTTTTTCCAAGTAGGATGAGGTGATTATGGAAAAAACCCAACACCCAGACATAGTTTTTTTAGTCATAGTCATAGTCCTGTTGTTAATCAGAAGTGTAATCATTAACAGTTCTAAAAGCTAAGGAGCTAAGTGAGAACTGCTTCTGCTCTTATTCTGGAAGTTACAGAAATCCAAAACCTATTATGATCAAGATATTCCTGTTAATAAAAATGGCTTTATGAAAAGAAAAATGGTTTCTAGTCTCTGTGGCTAGTTTCTGGGAAAAAACAGATTTTTAAATTTTGATTTAAAATGCAAGAGAAAGATAAAACATTAATATTTAATGTTAGTGGGTTAAATTTGTGCTAACCTCAGTAGGGAGTGACCTATGAGTTCAAATGTTATTATAACAAAAAGTAAAGAAATTTTTTTTGTTATTTGTCTTCCCTCTTTCATTTTACCTCATCTCTCCCCCAACTAGGAGACAGAATAGCATTCTGAATACTGATAGGTATAGAAGTTCATAAGGTAAATGCTTACCTACAAAAAATTTTCCACCATTTTTTTCTTATTTTCTTCACATATTATGCGATTTCTTTAGCATATTGCTATTAAGCCTTAAAAAATTAGCAATGATTTTATAATTTTAAAATATCTTCAACAACCATTTTCTAATGGTCTATTGTGCCACAAAAATATGTCAGAAAGGAAATTATAAGCACTAAAACCTATGCTGGAAGTGCCATAAAAGTTGGGAAAATCATATACAAATTGTTGTTAAACAGAGCTGGTCAGTGTTTGAAGTATAACAGGTTACATGGCTTCAGAGGAGGTTGCAATAGCATGATTTCAACATATGTTATACATATGGCAAGAGGAATCAGGCAGCATTTTATAGCTCCATGCTTAAAATAAACACTAGGAGCTCAATTCATTTGCATGGACCCGTGTTAGTTCCACTCACAAGATTCTAGGATACCTCACCCAGGGCCTTGAGGAGACCCAAGTGCTTCTCTTGCAGCAGCTGGAGGGATGTGAGGATGCACAAGGCCATGCCCAATGGTACTACCTGCCTCTCTGGGGGTCACTGCATGTGCCTGTGCTGGCTCGCAGCCCATTCCCTGCAGGGCATTCTCTCTAAGACATCATCAGTATGCCAGGTGTGCATGGAACTGACAGATCCATGGGAATGACATATCATTCTGTAGCAGCAGTCAGGAAGCAAGTGAAGTATTCTAGAGTAGCTGAAAAGACACTAAATTACCAATTCTGAACAGCTGGATCCTGCCTCATGGCACGTGCAGACAAATAAAACCTACTCATTAATTCAAACTGTTCTTTAATGGAGGAAAAAATGCCTGTTCACATTGATTATACCTCTGCCTTAACTTAGGATTGCCATTAACTAATTTTGTTTCTGAGAATCCAGAGGATTTTTGACAATGACTTTATGCAGTGTGAAATTAAAAATTAACAGCAACAGAAATTCACCTGCTTTATTTCCATGTCCCCTAAGCAAACACACCTGCACCTAAATTCCTCCTGATGAACATCTGTTCTAAAATGTTCAAATGACAGAAATGCCATAGGATATCTATTCTATTAAAAAGCTAAATTTCTCCTGCTACAAATTAAAACATTACTTATTATTATATTATTCAGAGCAAATTAAAAAAAAAAAACAGAACTTTTTTTTATTTTTTTCTTTGAAACAATAGTCTAAGGATCTGAAAATATTTCTTACTAAATGGCATCTTCCAGATGTTTTATTTTCTTCATCTGGTCACACCTTTCAATGAAGCAAACCATACACTGTACTGTATGCTTTATACTACTGTATACACTGTACTGAAAAGCTTTTTCTTCCCTGATACCCTATCCCACTAAAAAAAGCCCTTTATGATGGTGATGGTGAGCATTGAACCAGAGATCATCTACATTTGAGGAACAATCTCTTTCTCTGCCTTTGTTTTTGAGGAACATTCACTGAGATTAAATTCTGAGACCTTCAAACTTTTCACAGCAATAATTTGTAATGAGTTGTGCCAGGCTTAAAAGTTAACTAACTTGCTTACACTGCTGTTGGACAAAAAAAAAAAAATTAGGAATTTAATAAAAATACCTTTTCAATTAAATAAAGAACTACCAATGCACCACCTACAGAAATGCATGGCAGCAGGGGAGCTTGAAAGTCAAACGCTAAGGCATTTCATCACATCCTGCAGAAAGTTCTTCTCTTTGAGCTTCCCTGGTGGCAGGCACAAGAATTTTGGCATGAGTGAGTCTCAGTAATTTACCATAGCTTCATGTGGACAGAGACTGGGTCAGACAGTCAGTAATGGAATGAGCTTCCCTGGCTGAGGGGACTGTTCAAACCTGCCAACTGCCCATGCTCCATGCCCAGACCTGAGGAAAGGAAGTCTACACAAACCTTTCAAAGTTACTATTTTCCCCCCATTTTTTCTTACGTTTTTAGTCTCAGGAGCTTACCATAGAAAGTAGAAGACAAGAATAGAAGAATGCCACTATAGGACAAATTGGGGGTTCTTGGCTGCAGGGGTATGTCTGTCACTGCTTTTAAAGTGATCAGCTTTCGTCATGACTAAACGTGATGGGTTTGGGAATACAGCATCACTTTAAAAGCTAAAGAGTAGTTAGTGATCGGATGAAGTACTGAAGTAATTTGGTGAGCCTGGAATATATAAATCACAAGGAAAATAGACACTTAAAAATAGATAGTCAAATTATGGATGAAGATCAGATGAAAGAAATAAAAAATAGAAACAGAACAGCCTTTGGGACGTCAGTGGGATCCATCAAAGTCGAATCATTATACAGCTCTGGCATTTAGCTTCAGTGTAGGGGGTCCCCCAAGCACTTCTGGTTGGTGGCTTGCTGAGTAAATGTCAGTTCAATGCTGTTTTCCTGTTTTCGTGGAAAACTCCTGTAGGGTCTCTCATCAGCTAACCAGTTAGATTATGTCCCCAATGCCTCTAGTCAAGCATAAATGTTAGTTCTAAAAGTAGCTGCTTTCTTACCTTGTTTCTATTTCACTCAGTGACATCGGGTTTTTTATCCATCAAAGGTCCAAGACCAGCTATTTTTGAACTATGAGCTAGTGGTGGCTTTGATGCTTCTTGCAAACCACATTCCTGGGTGCATGTCAGCGAATTTGACATGCACACCATTAAGACAGTTAAAATTATTATACATAGATGATGTAGCCCAGTGAACACACAGGAGACAGGTTCAGCTCTGCTTCTTTGTCATAGGCACCAACAAATAGAAAAGCTTGTGCCTGTTATTGTGTTACATATGGCATGGGGAGAGAGACTCTTGTCACTTTTATATTTGCAGGGTATGTGTCTGATCATGATTGCACACTACATCTCTTCATTTAAACATGCTTCACACAAAACAGGGAGAAAATATTTTTGTTAGTATTAGTTAATTTAGAAAAGTTTCATCACCTAATAATGAAAGTAATGCAGTCCATTATTCTGTTCTAAACCCTGCAAGAAACCGCAGTAATTTACAGTGTCATACAAAAACTATAATACCTGCATCAGCAGGACATCGCAGTCTACAGGCACACTGAGCAGGCACAGTATAGTGACCTTTCCTTGTAGGTCTGTTTCATGGACACTTAATTACCAACATATGTATTATATAAAAAAATATGTATACAAGGATTAATGACATTAGAGATGGGCAAAACCAGGGGATAGGGCTCATTTACTGACCTTCTGTTATAATTCTGATTTAATTTGGGTGTCAGAGTGAGAACTTTTTCATGGGGCTGAGCAGTCTTCTCTGACAGAAAGCACTGAGAGTGGAGAGAGATTCAGTAATGCTGCCAGACCTGGTAGTTTACAGCCTAACATCTTTCATATTTTGTTTTTAAGTCCCTTGCTAAGGCAAGGCGCAGGCATGGCTGTGCTTCTACTGACCTGACTTCTCTGCATAGCTCGCTGTCAGGCTCTGTGAAAGGCTGGACTGTAAACCTTGGGACTGTGTCCATCTGTGAGTCATGGTGGGAGCAGAAGCTCTGCATTTACACAAATACCAGGTTAGGAGTTTTGGTTTTCATAGGACATCAGTTCACAGAGTTCTGTTAGTAGTGAACAGAAGCTGAGGTGAAGTTGCCATAAAATCTCTCCCTTTGCCAAAGAGTGAATCTGTGATAAAGCAACAAAGCAGCCATGTTTAAATTTCAAGTCTAGTACCTCACCTGCAGATATTATTTTCTTAGTATAAGGGAGTAAATTTTTAAAAGATGAGAAAACATCATTACTTTGAATAACTTTGATTCAGTTAGAGTCAGATTCTTATAATGTTTTTATGCTGGGTTTTTGTACATAAAATATAAATGAAAGCAGCTATTAAGATTCTGCCTTTTTACTGCATCATAACGTGCTGCTATTTTTAAATAATCATCCCTTAGTGTATCACATTCTTCATTTTCATTAAATAAACATTTGAAATGTGTAAAAGTAATATTCATTAGTATTTTTTAAAATATAAGCTAATGGAAATGCCTCTCTATGAATACATGATATTTTGTCTGCTGTTTCATAGAAAGAATTAGTTATATTAAAATAAGGGGGGGGGGGGGGGTTCTCTTTTTTTTTATTTCTTCTTCTCTTTTAATCTCCCATATATTTTAAAGCAATTCAAACACACTTAGTATTTGTCCCATTCACTCTGTTTCCTCCTGGCTCTAGGGCTCCAGTTCCAAAGAGCTGAGAAGCTGCAACCATCTATACAAACCATATTTGACACCACACTGCACTGCATATTCCATTTACAGCTTTGCCCATTTTCCATCCTCTGCATTTTTTTTTTAATGGTACCAGAACCCATTAAACCCAGGCTTCTTGTGGCTTCTAAGCCACACCCCCTAGGTGTGGGCCAGATGCCATTGTAGTTGCTGGAAAGCCAATGGGAGTTGAATGGAACCCCTCCATAATAATTTTCTGGCCCATGGGCTATGCTTATCAAATGATAGAGTCTCCACAACCTCCCTGGACATCACATGGAAGTGTGGGAGTAGTCTCATTTTGCCTCTACTCTTCTTAAAAGTGAGGCTTATCCCTTCTCTGGGAAGTCCTGGAGCAGATTGGAGGGGCAGTGTGTGAATTAGGGGAATTCTAGTAAAATAGTAGTTGTACTGGGATGTGGCTCAGAAGGGAGGAGAAGGTCTGTACTCAGTGCATCCATCTGTTTACTTCCCTAGCATGGGATGAAAGCTCCTGGGACACACACCAGCTCACTAGTGATGCTGGTGTCATTGAAAAGCAGAGATTTGTAAAGAGAAGTGGGAAACCCCAACAGCAGCCTCTGCTAAGTCCTTGTTCAAAAATATTTAATAGTGCTCCTAGTAACTTCATGGACAAAGAATGAAAAAGGCACAAAGGACACAGGATGTCCTGGAAAAGTTGAAACAAATAAGGCAGTGTGCCTGTAGTCTATCAGTTAGACAAAAAATATGCTTGATTTCCATTTACTTGAAAAACTAAAATTTTTCCAACTATTTTAACTGGTGAAATGGTGAAGAAATGCAATGCAAACAGATTAAAGGCAAGTTCTCTAATGAAAAAAGAATCAAAAGTTACAAATGATCTGATTTATTTTATTCTTGCCATAGTACTGTTTTTTCAGGCTTTTGGGAAGCTTAATTACTGACTAAAAAAAAAGTAATTACTATATTTAATAGTAGATTAAATCAGGGACTGAATTTTGGCTACTTCTGAATAATTATGCAATCTGATACACATGTGTATTTTCATGTACTCTTTTCCCAGTAGACATATTCAAAGTACCATGATGTCCTAAATAATAAGAAGATAATTCTGTGATCACATCTGCCAGGGAGTTAAAAACCCAGTTGTAGTCTGGGCTTTGCAGATTGCTTGCAAGGAATTTGCTAGAGTAGCAGGTAACAAAGCAATGGACCATCATGGAGACTAGGAAAGTTTCAGTTCACAAGTAGTCCATTGGAGCAACAGAAAATGCATTCTTCAGGGTTAAGGGTGGTTTGGAGCAACAAAACTTTGTTGGTTAGAAACTAAACATGATGAGAATGTTGTTCATAGCCATAGATATGGTAAATTTTTGTATAAGTCAATAGTAACCTGAGGAAAAAGGAACTGCAGTAGACAGTGGTTATGGCTTACGTGTGAAAGGAAAACACCTGGGTTCACTCAGTGTGTACACATGACCAATAAATCACTTCCTCTGAATTCCCTCTAAGTTCTCTGCATGATGTTTTCAAGGACAGTAGACATTACTCTGAGTAGACCATTAATGTTTTCTGATTTGGGTTTGGTTTGGTTTGATTTTGGTTCTTGACTTAACCCTAGAATTGTACCATCTTCTTTTTACTCTTCAAATTTACTTCCATTGTGTTTATGAGATTTTTGAAACTCATACATTTTTGTTCCATTTCTGTGGACAGAGAGACACTTACCTAAATCTCTCTGAAATGAGAACAGTGACTCTCAATGGAAAAGTGACTGGGAATTAGACTAGGAGATTAGAAGCCCTGGGTTCTAAGATTACTTGTTTTCTAATTTTTCTGAGGCTTTGAGTCACTTATCTATATTCTAATTTTTCCATCAAGTGAATATTTATTCCATTAACCATTAAAACAAATACACTTCCTCCTATCAGGGCAATGGTTATAATAAATGAGCTATGACTTGTTCTTATGGCCATTTCCTTTGCATAATTGTAACTACTTTGTGCAAGTGAATACACAGTAATGAAAATCCCTCATATGTTGTACTACTGAAATTGAGAAAAAACAAGAAATGTACAAACAAACAGTTGTTTCTGACCCCACTCAAAATGCTTACAAAATGCTCTTTATGGAAATGTTAAAAACTCTGAAAAAACAAATTTTTCCATTTCATAGAAACATTTTTAAAATTACTTTGTTTTGAAAGCTGTTGTATTCACACAAAAATAAGGATGATTCTTCATCGAACACCTATGATGTAGAAATCATTTCTTCTTGCTATTAGGAACAGCTTTGTAGATCTGTGTAGCTTTCCTGCTGTTATCCCACCTTGAGTTCTTCCCTTGTGTATTGATTGCTGACTGATAAGCACACTGCTCCTCAGGCTCCTGAGCAAATCTAAATCTTAATTTTTTATTTCTTCAGCTAGGTGTTTCTCAGAAATGTTTCCTTATGCCTTGTTATGGTTTGTTGGAGATTTTTAAAGTTAATTGACTAGATTTGATGCTTTTACCTTCCTTCTTTTTACAGATTCAATATTGACATTGAGAGAGATTCAAATCCCAGAGGTTGTCATGAAGTTGTGTTTAGAACAGGTATGTCCTGCATGATCACTGTAATTCTCTCTGGTTAAGGCTAGTTGTGGTGCTCAGTTGCCATGATCTACTTCTGGCTTATGTTTTAACATTGTCTCTGTAATTTTTAAAAAGTCTTTCAGGCTTCTCAGTGTTAAAGAAAACAAATATGAGAACAGACACAAAAAATGAGAGAAGTTAAGATTCGTGTTCACCACTAGTCTCTGAAATTGAGGAAACAGGAAATAAAGGAGGAAACTTCTCAACAGTCATTTTGGCTCTGTTTTCCGTAGTCAATAATCTGCTAGTGTTGTCAATAATCTTGACAAACCTCCCCAGGAAAGTGGTCCCAGCACCAAGCCTGACAGAGTCCAAGAAGTTTGGTGTGATTCATGTGGTATCCTGTGCTGATCCAGGAGTTGGACTTGATGACCGTGATGAGTCTCTTCCAACTCAGCATATGCTATGACTATATGATTCCAAGTCCAGACTATAAATCTATATAAAATATCCAAATATTGCTCAACACCACAGGACTCTACAATGGTTTCTCCTGCAAAAGGAAATAAAGCAGAGTTGCACGCTTGTGCAGATTTGTTGAATTGATTTTTATTTCCATGCACAGATCCCAAGTGGCCCTGTCATGAATCTGCAACACTTAATTTGACTGCAGAAATCAGCCAACTGTATCAAATGTCTGCTCTGGGTCAATCTTAAATGGAGACTGAATATTTAGCAGGCAGTGAAATCCACTGTAGTATGATAGAAATACTTTCTCTGTATATAAACATGGTCTATCTGACCATTTAGTACTTATTAACTACGTACTAAATGTCTGTTCTATCTTTGCAGCATTCATTCTTTGAGAAAAATGGGCAAATTTAATTTAGTTGTATTAATTTCATTATATTTTTAATCTTTTTACTACAAAGGGAGGCATATGAAAAAGAAACCTAAACATGATTGTAAGCTTGATTATTCAGTTAATGCTTCTGTTAGTGACCAATTTTGAAATACAGTATTAAATTTACAGAGAACAGACAAAGATATTCACATTCCATTTTATATTTTTATACTTTAAAGGGAATATTTGCTCATAACACTGACATTAATGATCAGGACAAAGTGATGGTAACGACACAGAGTTTTTTGATCATTTCTGATTTTGATTTTTGTATTAAAAATGGTTTAAGAAAAACATCTCACTTTATCTTCTTCTGTTGTTTCACCTGTAAGTAGAGCATCTTTCAATTGACTTTATTTAAAAGTTAGAGAGCCAATTTGAGCTGTTCATTTAGTTAAAGCTTAAGCTATACATCTTTAGCCAACCCTCTTTAACAAAAAAGAAAGTTAGATTGCTTGAAGACCAAATTCATATAATAATGGAATCAAAGTCAAGTATGGTACATCTTTTTTTTCAATATGCATGTGTCTCTTCATTGACAATAGAATCAATTGTCAATTGGCTTACCTTAGCACTTAACTTTTATGTGGCTAAAATTAGGAAAAAATCCCCCACTCTAAGATTCTGTCCATCATCTGGGATTTTGGATTATATCCCTGACTATTTTACAATTTAAATTCTTCCCCTTGTCTAATTTCTGGGGCACTTTTCCTCTTCCCTGCTTTGTAGGGCTCCATCTTCTTAATCTCTCTGTTATTTTTCATGCAGCTGAAAGACAAGACTGTGGGTTTTAGTATTAGCCGTAAAGAAATCCAATAATATTTCAAATAATAGGTCTCAAAATCTAAGTTTACCTGATTTCTGAAATTGGAAGCTCTAAAATGTTTCTCCAGAAAATGTTCAGCAGCATAACCTGGTCTCCTGTTTCAAATAAACTCTTCTAGAGGGTATGTTTTACTCACATTTATAGTTAAAAAGTAAGTTATGTGGTGATTTCTTCAGCTGCTGAAAGTGAACATTTAGTTAAACTGAGGTAAAGGAATTATGTATATTAAAATTTATCATACACTGTATCATATGAGTAATGCTTCATTTGAGATTGATTTTATTATGCTGTGATGAATAACACTGGCCTATTTTAGTAACTTATTTCTACTCCTAACTATATGTAGTTAAGTCATCCACCTTATGTATTTTTTCTCTTTATGTGTTTATCTTTTCTTTTCTTTTCTTTTCTTTTCTTTTCTTTTCTTTTCTTTTCTTTCATAAACATACAGAGAGTCTTTAGGGTGAGATTTGATGAAATGGGAATGATGGTAAAGGTCTTCTTTTCTAACTTTCGCTAAGGTAAAGAAGTTATAACAACTTAGGGAGAAAGAGGAGAAAGTGAAAAGCTGTATTTTCCCCATTACTGAGATCCGTCTTGGTTAGAAGTGCTTTGTACAAAGCTGGTAAAAGTTACATAAATATTTTCTTGCCTTTGGGAGCCATCTCTGTCAAGACAAGCAGGTACTCTACATCTGGCTGTCTCCTTTCATGTTTTTACTTGGCACTGCTCACACCGAAACTGGACAGTACAATGTTGCTCATGTTTTCTCTGAAACCCCTGTGTACATGGTCTGCTCATGCTGCTTACAGGGACTGCTGGAGCTGATGAGAGCATTTATCTGCAAGAGAGGGCAGCCAGCTTTCTGGTAAGGCTGCTGACAGAAGGAATTGATTTCATAATTAGAGCTAAATGGCACCTCCCTGGCAACAGACACGTTGAGTCACATCTGCTATGCATGTACCTCTAGGCTGTTCTCTTGGAAACTGTCCTGTATGGGATCTGCCTGCCTCTCAAAACCAGGAACAAAAATGACCTTTTTGAACAGTTCATTTCAGCCAGGTTTTCCAGCTACTGAGTGTTTACAGCACCTATTGCGCCACTTGTTTTTCACAGTTTCCAGATATCCTGTTTTAAGGCAGGTGTCTTCACTGTATCCCCTGGGCTGAATGAGATGTCATAAACCATTATAAACTCCACAATGTAAATAAATTTACAACAAGAACACAATACAGCTTCCTATACAGCTTTGTGATTAACTAAACATATATGATTTCCCCAAATTTTTGAAACAATATTCTCTGATCAAGATATTGCTTTTACAAGGTAAGGCAATAGCTGTTTTCAAAATTTAATGTATACAGGCTCAAAAAAAAGGTGGAAATTATCCAGCCAACAAGACTGAAACAGCAATTAACTAAGGAGAATCCTATGAGCTGACCTGAACAGGCAAATAGACCTTCACGTGTGTCTCCTACATGAAAGGACATATCACTGAAATTTTGTCACTTACCATGATTCCTCCTCTACACAGGAGATAATTAATCATCCTCTTGCCCTTTATTAGGTAGATGGAGCTGTGATTGAAATTATGCATTCATTAGAGTAATCAGAGTTCAAAAAACACTTGACTTAACAAATTAAGTAGATCAATACATAGCTTCACTTTTCAGTAACAAAATGACACGTAGTATAAGAAATTGCAGAGTAATTAGGACCTGTATTTTCTTTCTCTTCACTCAGTAATTCCACTTTTTTTCTTTTCTCTGTTTTCTTCATGTAATGAAGGTTCTCTGATCTTCCTAAAGAAATCTGTCAAATTGTTTCATATTCAGCTTTTGAAAAAAATGTCAAATTATTTTTCCCAGGAGTATAAACAATGATACTAAAGGAAAAGAAAGAAACTCCAAACATCAAAAGACAAAGCCCTCCAGAATTTTTAGTGATGAACAATAACAAGTGACTTCATTTATTAAAAGGTAGATTACAAGCGGTGCGGGAAATTATTTGGTGGTTTAAAACGGCAGTGCAGAATTTCCTGTTATTCATCTATTATTTCCTCTCTCCTTCAAATGTAATATTAGTTAAATGATAGCTTGTTTCTTCATTATGTTCAGGAAATATGATTCAACATTTCTGCAATGTTTCTTGTAAATGAAAGTAACTATACTTCTAGAAATTATAATGTTTGATATTAATCCCTGTAGATAGCATTTCACTTGGAAAAGTAAACACAAATGTAAATGGAAAATATTTCCAGCTGATTAGAAAAAATGTGAAATCAAAAGTGCTTCCAAATACAGTGTTGTGATTGCTTCAACAGAATATTGAGTATAAAGAAAAATAATTTTTCTGTGAAAGAAACCAAGAGCTCATATTGATGTTAAGTACAACACAATATTATTATTAGAATATTATTCAATTTTTTTGTTGAGATCAGTAATTTGTTTACAAAATCATACCTTTGAAATAGTATTTAGATATTGAAAGATGAAAAAAAATGTAATTTTGGCTAGTAAACATCACTGTTTAAAATATTGTTCTTTATTTCTTCTTTGACATTGATAATCTCAGAACAGGTCCAGTGAAAGCAAGTTGCTCAGGACTCCATTCAGCTGAGTCTGGTCTGAATATCTTCAAGCCAGTTCTGATCTTATCCAAGAACAAAGAATCCACAGCTTCACTGGGCAACTCGTTCCAGGGCTTGATCATGCCCAAAGCCGCATAGTGTCTGAAGCCTTTTCAAAACATTTTGAAAATATTCTATTAACTGCTATTTTAGATTAATTATTACACACAGAATAATTGGGAACAATGTCTGGTGCTATAGAGGATTTTTCAGAGATCAGAGTAGAAATCTTTTCTATTGCAATTCTTAGGACACCACCATTCCATGAATAGTAAAGAGATAACTGTGTTATAAAAATCCCTAATGACAAAATTTGTTTTTGAAAAGAATAGACTGAGATAAACTTATTTTACTTGAGAGTCATCATGAACCTTATATATCTTAATATAAAATTACTTTGATGTGAATTTTCAATGCTTTTATGCTGCCTTCCCAGGATTGATTAAAATAATTTCCATTGTGTACATAAACATATCTCTGTAAAATTATCAATGACCAGGACCCTATTAGGCATTATAAAATGGAAAACCTTTCTCTGCATAACCATATATGTTTTTGTGAAGCAAAACTGAGACCTTGCGTAAAAGGGCAAGAACTTTGAAGGTTGAAGAAAGGAACAGGGTTGGAAATTAATTAATTAAATGAAGCTTCTTAAATATCTCTGGAGATATAAAAATTATCTTCTAATCATTAGGGATGCTGTATACCTACAAATCAAGGCAAGATCTGGAGACAAAAAGTTTTCTTTATATTTTTCTCCTCAGTGTCTTTTTCCACAAAAAAAAGGCATATTAATGCTACTCAGACAGACAGTGCTGCTTCATCTAGGGCAAGTTCCTGAGGGAAAGAAGGCAGGGGAGAGAACAGAAATTACAGACCAGTTATCCTAACTTCAGTTTGTGCAATAATAGCAATATGAAATGATACATTTTTGTAAAAACCCCAAAAATAGAGTGAGAATGGGTACCAACAAATGTAAATTTGACAGGAACATATCATAGCCTCTGAATTTCCTTCTCTGTTGATAGGAATTTCTGAATATGAGGAATGGTATATATTGACCTCACCACTGTCTTTTGTTTTGTGTGACATTTTCACGAAACAGAGATGTTCATGAAATTGCTATGAGGCAGATACATGTTTAGGAAACCATGTTTAGTCGTTATTAATGGTTCCTTGTTTTCTAGCATTACGTATTGAGCGGTGTTCTGCAGAGATCAGTCTTGTGCCCGGTTCTTATCAATGTTCTCATTAGTGACTTGAGTCATTGAGTAGGTAGTCAATGATTAAATAGTGTAGTGTGCTTATTAAATTTCCAATGACATCAAGCTGTGAGGGTCTGTAAACATATATGAGGACAGACTTAAAAAGATCTTGAAAAATTAGGGAAATTATTTAAATAAATTGGATGCAATTCGGTAACAAGAAATGCAGAACACGAAGTTTAAATGATCAAAAATTTCAATAAGTCATAATACATGACACAGTAATTTTACAGATTAGAATCTGAGGCAGACTGAGTTGATTTTTTCCTTAACATTAGATACCAAAATGTTCCAGACATCCATGTCTGATGTATTTATTTTATTATTCTTTTAGACATTTGGAAGAAATACCTTTTCATGGAACCTTACTTGTTCTAAAAATCTGTTTAAGATTCCTTAGAAATGTATCTATGTCTCCAACGATTATAAAAGAAGCCCAGATATAGATATAGTTATATAGATATCAGATATAGATGTCCATTCTGTAGAAAGACAAAAACATATTAAGTGTTAGAGACAGATAATTTTCTCTTAAATCAAATGAGAAAAATCCTCCTTATTTGAAGTAATTATAAAGGATTCAAAGTGAGTTAAAGAACAGGAAGTCCTATATGTAGGTTTACCAGACATAATGAGGGAGCACCACTGGTTCCTACAATTCATTAGCCAGCTTCTCTTCGCCTACTCCCTGCCAAAATCATACCAAAATCACACCAAAATCTCACTATTCAGGGGAAAAAAAGTATTTGAAGAGCAGATGTTCAAAACATTGAGTCAACAAGTCAAACAATGCAATGTTGGTGCCACTCCTCTGAAGTCTGGCCCAATATGCCAAATCACTTCATACTTCTCCATCTAGATCTTATGGCTGGCTGCTAGAAATCACTGTGAGCACTCAGGTCCCTTGAGTCATGCAAGTGTCCATCCTGGCTACTGGCTTTGACAAAATTTCTTGAAAGGGCTATCCAAATACTGCCAATAAGCAGCAAGAGCCCAGCTGCTTGAACAGATGCAGCCCAGATTTTATTTAAAATGGGTTCAGTTCTTGTTCTGATCCATAGAATCATTTCAATCACCCTCCACCAAGACCTAATGGGTTATCATAATGAACAAGAGCTAGGGATAGCTGTATGCTAAAGACTTTTTGCATGTTATTGACAAACACTAACCAGGTGTTCAACAATCTGCTGAAAGACGTGGATAGTCTTCCTGTCTAGTGTTGGATTTTGGGGTCATTTACATTGGTTTATGGACCATGGATTTGTAAACGGACAAACCTAAAAGTAGAGAACCTGGGAATAGCTGATAAAGCACTCAGAGTCTCTAGCTACCCATTACATGCAACCGAGCTAATTTCAGTTGACTGAAAATGCTTTTCTTTTTCTGCTGAAGAGCTTTGTGGGAAGAATGTGACAGCCACTTTTGGCTCCCAGCAGGCAGATTTTTTTTTAACACAATGTCAAAGGAAATTTTTTTGGAACTTAGAGAAATCTTTATATAGAGTCCCAGGACTCACAGTATTGGGTAGAACCCAGAAGTCCCAGTGACAGTTTGTTTCTCACAGAAGTTTCAGTCTTCACTCTTTCATCCACAATAAAATTGGGAATGTGCTACCCTACAACTGAAATTCCCACATCTTCCATGTTTCTTTCCACAATATCAGAGGAGTTAGACAGATAGAATCTATCACCAGGAGTTTGCATATACTATTTAGTCCCAGCAATAAATTGTTTCAAAAAAGAAAATGCAGACTTAACCAAAATGAACAGCAAAAGCAGCAAAACTCACAGGATTTGTTTCTTTAATCTGTTAGTATTTTGCTTGTGAGGATTTGAGCTTGCACTTAGCAGTCATATGGACCATATAAGTCAAGTCTGATACCTGCTGTCACTGTCTGCGTCAATCAAGTGACAGTGTTATTTCCATCGAATTTATTAGAGCTGTGTGTCCCTGGACACTGGCTCTGAGAGCTGAACAGCCAGGAGCCTAAACCAGGAGAAGTTCAGTGACATTTGGATGAGAATGATTCAGTGCCTGTTTCTTATTGAGGAAGGGGATAGGAACAAATAGGTTTACGCATGCAAGGAGCTCTGTGCTCAAGGTCTGTAAACAATGAGAGTCACTATTTCATAAGTGTTCTGTGACACTTTTGTTATGAAGTAGAGAGTACAAGGATGCCCATAAATCAATAGACATAGATGAGGGGTACATGTGTTGTGACCAGCAATGAGCAGAAAGGCAAGCACCTTGTGCCCTGTCACAGCCAAAGCAGATCTTGGCCTGCCACTGTGAGACTGGTTTCTTCCTTTTGTCCTCCCTCTTCCTCATGTCCTAACACCTCCTGGGACCTGGTCCCTGTCACCTTGGATGTCTTTTCTGCGCTCTCCAGTTGCAGTTCTAATGCCTCTTGTGCCCCCTCAGCCCACGGCTAAGTGCTGCTAATGCCCTTCTGCTCTGACTTTTCTAGATGGACTTGTTTTCCTCCCTAGAGTGAATTTTCACCTGCTAACTCTCACTCTTTCTCAGTTTCTTGGAAATAGTTTGTTAAAGCTTTAGAGCATGATAAAGTGGTGGAAGCATGGATTTTGCTGACCTCAGTAAGGATTGCTGTGAGAGTTTTGGCAAGTGATCTTTGTAAATGATAAAAACCCTTTGAAAATATGTATATAAACTACCAGTGGAATACATCTTGACAGATGTCTTTTCAACTCAAAGAAAATTTTTTGTTTTAATAGCATCAAGCTGTTCTATTCTGACTTCTTATGCCCACAAGCCCAAATAAAAATCAGAACTGCTTTCCAGAAGAAAAAGGGAAAGTATTTTACATAAGGAGTTCAATGCCAAAAAGTGGATTGGCATGAACACCTGGGCATCTGACTTGATGATCAAATTTGAGGTCACAAAAACTAAAGAAAACACAGCACTAGTAAAAGAGCATGAGAAATACCCATAGAGGTGAATAAATCCTCACTGTCACTGCCTTAAAATGGGAATTTACAGCATTGTTATCTGAAGAAAGCTGTCTAGACTGTGGAAATTCTTATGCTTATGGAAGATTCTCAGAATGGGACATAAGCAAGCTCTTAATCTGCCCAGGTTATATCCTGACAGGCTGAAAGGATATAAAATCAGCAATAGTCTGCTTTGCTATGTATTTTCCTCTTTGGAAGTATTTGCATTTGTGTATGACAAACAGTGTCTTTTGAGTTCTTTTTTAGCTGTCCTTTGCAGTGAAAAACATATTTAAAAACTTCCTTTGTATCTGACTGATACTGTCATTACTTTGTAATGACATCCATCCTGAGAAGCCTAACTGCCCAATTTCTGTGTGCAGCCCTTATTTTCTCATTGGCCTAGGGTGACTTTATAACACTTGTATCCCCAACCGAGACATTCCATTGTTTAATATTATTAATTTTTCCATGTTTGTGAGTATTTTGCTTGTTAAATAAACAGTTTTCTCCACTTCTCTCAAAGGAGGTTTATGTCTCCCAAACTGGTGGAGGGAGGGGCTGCTTGAATTTGCTTTCTAGAGGGACCCCATTCAGAGGTTTCCTCCCACATTTGCCCTAAACCAGGACACTCATGCATCTCCAGCCTTATACCTCCATTTCTCTGTGAAAAATTATTTCAATGCAACCTTAGGTCTCAATACTATAATAAAATGTACTCTGATTCCTCAGTGAGGATCCTCTCCTGCATCACAGCCATTTACTCTAGCATAACATTCTCTAGTGTTTTGCACAGATGCAGCATAAATATGCCCTCAAAAGAGAACCATTACAGCTCAGGCCCTTGATCTCAGATCCTCATTATGCAGTCCACCCTCTAATTCACTTGAGGACTTCCTTGATGTTAATTTGCATAATACTTCATTTTATTAGCTGAATACACAGTGTATTTCCTATCATGAAGGCATATAAATGAAGCAAGTTTTTCTGTGGAAAGAACCTTACTTAAATAAGAATATGAACTTGCAAACCAAAGGCTAAGTTAAAATTATGTCTGTTTCTCTGTAGGAGCAAGTATCGTGCTGATTAGGGTATACAGTAATCTCACTTTTGTTGGAATTTGGATGAGAAAATTTTAAGTGTTCAACACCTAAACACACATTCCAGACTTTGGAAAATCATCCTCAGCATCAAAAAATGTTTTTTCAAGGATCCTAAAATATTGCTCTTTGACAAAGGAACAAATATTTATTCCAAAGTTAGGAGCCTTAATGGAGGGTACTTAATTGATGGAGTAAAACCACCCTGCTTCTTATAGACCTGAAAGGGTTCTTCCATGACCTAGTCCTTCATAAAATATGACAAACTTGTAGATAAGATATGAACCTCTTATCTTTGTCAATCTAATTGTTAAACTATTGCATTAAAAAATAGCCTAATTTTTTATCACCAGAGCTTTCAGAATGACCCTAAATATATAACACTGCTAGACTGCATGGCCATACTGTATTTACAGTGTACACATTTCCAGTATGATGGTTGATAGATTTTTTTCTACTTTCAGTCTTAGTATGAAAACACATATTGCACTCACATTGGAAAAAAGAAATATCAAGATATATTTGCATCTTTTGTAAGGGACATAATGAAAACTAATCTTTTATTATATATTTTTATATGTTAAAACATACCTTAGTTTATAGAAGACATGCTGTAATTTTTTCCCAAAATGGGTCCCCTTCCTTGAGACTTGTGGCTGTTGGCAACTGACTGGCAATAAATTTACACTGATATTACATAAAATCAGCTGCTGTCGTCAGCGATAGTTCAGCATACTAAGTGCTTATTTGAACTTCTAGTTCTGGTTTCTCAGTACATTCATTTTACATGGCAATGTGTGGTGTATTCTGGTAAGCACTGACAAACTTGCCCACCTTTTCAAGATGGGACTGAGGAGCTGCCACCCTCCATCCCTGAGCTGCTCCCTCCTTGACATACTTTTTAATAAATGTCTCTGAGTTCAGTTGTAACATGGACACATTTTTCAATATAAAGATGTAGTCATTTACAGGTGGACTAGCTATTTCACTGAAAAAATCCATCTTAGAAACATTGAATGGCCACATTTTCCCGTCAGGCTTTCTTTGCTCACAGTGGATGACTAAACAAAGAGGTCTGAGATATATCAAAACTTTGCATTGGATTAAATGTTGTTACAGGAAATAATAAACTCAGTTTTCTCTCAACTTGTCATTGTCCTATTTTTTTTCCCCTACCTCATTCACTTAGCAGCCCTCATGCACTTGTCTCTTTCCGCTGTGAATTACGTCAGGCAGCACGTTGGTGCTCGCTGAGATGCTGGGCAGAGGCTCTGAGGGAATGCTGCTCCCACCTCCAGCTGACAGGAGCAAAAGAAGCTCTGCATCACAACACTGCTGTACCCCAAGATAGAGAAAAAAAAAACGCCAAGCATTTTCTAATAGCCATGAACAGATGATATTGAATGTTTTTGTCAGGCCTCTGTCCTATTAGCTTGTGGGTCAGATGTGAAGTGGCTTTTCCTTTGTTTTATTCTGCACAGAGTGCAGTGGCTCTGTAGACAGCAAGCATTTTCTTTGGAAAGATTTTAAGCAGTGCAGCCAGAAGCTTGTCATCTATCTTTAATACTACAAGGATATGACATTAATCAATTTCCAGTAAATCTCTGTTTCATGTCTGAGCATGCAGGTTTTATTCTTCCTGGTAGTTGTTCTAATTGCCCTGCTAAATGCAGCAAATCTGTACCTCTGGGAGCAGTAACACTCCAACACTCTTTCCACAGCTCTGAAATCAGTCAGTGGTAGAACATACTTACTTCAGATGGCCAGATACTCATTTTCTCAGTGATTTTAGCCTGACTTCTTAAGAAAATCAGGTATATGTGGAAACATTGTTTCAATGGCATTCAGCCCTGCTCTTTCTCGAGTAACTTCTAAATATATTTTTGGGCATTTTCAGCTATACTTGACAATGTCTAGATAACTCAAAGCTATTTAATTCTGTTGACCTTTGTGAAAGTAGGTGGATGTAAATCAATTTTATCCCTTCAGTCTGACTTCCTAGCTGCAAAGAGAGAGAGAGACCCTAAAGCCAGACAGTAACTCATACAAGACAACCAGTCAATCTCCATCACAGCAAATTTTGCTGATGCCCCTCTGGCAGATCATGTATGGACAGAAAATTCAGGAGGCTGTAGGTGGTTTGAGAGAGCCCTAGCTAGAAGTGGAAAAGTTTCAGTGATGACTGCAGCTGAAAAATTTTAGAACACAGAGAAAATTGAATGTGTTTCTGAAAAAAAACAAGGCTAGTGCTTGAACAGGTAGAGAAATTCCAGGGACACTGTAGAGACTTAAGGCTAATACACTTACTCCAGTGGAAGACATGCAATACATTAGTACATTGGAAGAAGAAAACATGGACCAGAGGAGGCACCTACATCCCTAGGTTAATTGCTTTATTGGTCCTGCAGCTTACAAAAAAATATAAATACCTGCTTTCGTTTGCTGCAGTTTAAAAGATTTGAAACAACTCCAGGAAGGTACTTTGCAAAATTCAGTATGAGTGATTTTATCTTCAGCTATGCAAATTTGTGTCACTTTTTATAGATCAGAAAGTTTCCTAAGCTGAAAAATCAAATGCATTTTATTTTGCTCTTGTATCATCCTGAAAGTGAAGGTTGGATTATTTTCTGTGTTCTGTCAGAAAAAAGTAACAAATTTAGCTCCTAGAGCTATATGAGCATATCACTCCTAAATTGATCTGCACTCATGTTGCTTTCCTTCACTTCTGTTGGTATATTTACCTTTCAGACTAAAGATAAAACACTGAGTTCTGACCAGAGAAATGATCATTCTAATATACCAGTTTTAAAAATTCTCTGGTCATTTGAAAACACAAGTGACATAATAAATCAAAATGTCAAGCTATTCTTTTCCTCTTACTACTTGTTATGCTCTCTTTTAATTTCTCTACTTTCTGCAGTTTTATTTAGGAGAGAGAGGGGTTTTCTTAATTTTGCATTACTGTCATAAACTCGATTGAGGACTATGGAGACTTAATCAGAGACTCAAATAAGAGCCTTTACAGATGGCTGTATTTAGTCACTGGAACTTCTCTTCTGAACTGCATAGTTATGAAATATTGCTTTTGATTTACAATTGAAACAGTATCCATTTGTTTGGGGTTTTCTTCAGTAACCCCTTCCCCAAACAGCACACAGTAAACACTTTATTCTTTTTAAAATGAAATATTACCTGTTATTTGGAGTTTTTTGATCCAAATTAATTTATTAAACCTGTTCATCTTTAAAAAGAAAATATACTAAATTAATATTTAGTGGTTTTATTTACTGTATTTATCAATATTTATGCAAAATAATTATTTTTTCCTTAATCCAAACTCTTCCCTAACTTCAACACAGGATTTTCAAATAATTTTTATTTTTCCAGAGGTATATCTTTTGATAGACTAATTAAGAAAAATCATCATAATTTTTAAATGAATATTTTAATTTTCTCTATTAAACTTCATTAAATCGAGATATAATATTAGTCTATCTTTTGTCCTCTTATAAGGACAATAAATGTATCAGTTTAGGATATTGTTACACATGCTGCAGAATTCATGACTTATAAGGAGAGATAAAAAGGAATCACTTTTCACAAGCTTAATTTCCAAGTTTTTCTAAGTTGTCTGCCATTTTCCTGCCTGCTACCAATGGCTGCAGTTTTGTGCCATAGTGTTATCCAGGTTACCTGTATAAGAAATCTTTCTGTACTGTGAGCAATCAATTTGAATCCAGCAGTAGAAAGTAGAAGAGTGGGAAATCCAGAATCTACCCTGCTCCTCCTCCAGGGCCGTGCAAAGAGACAGTGCATCATTGAGGAGCCATCACTCTTGGAGTCCAAAAAGAAAAAATGTATTTAAAAGGCCTCATATAGTTTAATCTTTAGTCTCAGTCTTAAGGAAGATGGGTCTTGGTGTAAGTTGTTGCTACTTTATAGAGTTTGCTTTCTTGTGGCTCCCTTTGTCCGTGTCAATGTCCAAGGCCGAGCTGCTCTCTGTGAGCAGGTGAGCCAGAAGCTGGACCAGTAGAGATCTCACCATGGTGACTTGCCTGAAGACCCCAAACTCAAGGAGAAAAGCTGAGAAAAGAGGTCCTTTGAGAGCCCCAAGGAGGGGACCAGCAAGGAGATGAAATGGAGTCTGTACCAGGCAGGGTATCCAGCCCTGGTAATGATGCCAGACAAACGGCAGGAGACAAGGGCAGATCACACTTGTCCAAAGGGGACCTCATGAACCCACTCACCTGGGGTTTGAGGCCAAGGCTTATCCAGCAGGCAGGGCCAGAGGCAGGGTTGGAGACCTGGCAGCTTTCAGCTGGGCTGAAATCTTGAAATTTGCTGAGGAGCTTGTCTCATCAGCAAGGCCATTAATTAAAAACATTGGTGGGTGTTTGCTCTCTGGGGGATACTCTCAGTAACCAGCTGTCAGCTGGTTTTGTGCTGCTGATCACCACCCTTGAGACCAGCTAACTTTCCACCCACTTCATAGTCCGTGTTTCAGCCCATATCTCACTAATTTGGATACAGGAACACAGTGGGCGAGGCCTGAATGAAGTCACAGAGAACAGCTTTCCATGCCACCTCCACTGGCACAGCCCTGTCAGTACAGAGGGCAAACTCTTTATGACAGAAACTGCCACAAGGTTGCAAAACAGCTTAATTATTTAGTTGGTATGACCATCTTTTCACTAGGAGGTGGATCAGGGCTCTGGCTAAACAAAATCTTGTCTTGTATTACCTCTACTGTAAACTTCTTTTTCTTGTAACATAGTGGTGTTTTTCCTTCACACCAGCCACCTGCCTTACAGAAAATGTTTTTATTATACACTTAATATGCTGCATAAATAATATCAAGGTTGCCTTCTCCAGGTTTTTCAGGTCATCAGCTTTCAGTTATTGTCAGTAATTTGCTGAGGTTATTGTCTTGAAAATTCTCTGCAAGAGCTAGTTATGACCTTCACTGACTTCTCTTTATTGACGTGAATGCAGAAAAACAATGTTATGACTGTATTTTCATACATCGTTCACTATCTCTAAAATATTTCTTTTATTTTATTTATAGTTTATTTTTCCCTGGTTGATTAACTTTGGGATATGATATGATTTCTACTCCCTCTTTTCATGACTGAAAATAATATCAAGGAAAAAAAAGCTGAAGAAGGAGCACTTTACATGCATGAACTCTCACATGAAAATGTCAGAGCACAGTTTTGTGCAGGAAACCTTCTTCCTGAGCGTCTGCAAATCAAGTGATAACACTTAATGTTCATAAAATACTCATGCTACAAATGACATACTCATGACAGAGTTCTGGGTTTGCACATTTCTAATTCAAATAACCACATTATAATACTGCATGCTTATTAAGTAGTTCAAACAAGTTGACATACTACTCATATTCTGCGACAAAAATTTAAAAATTTTTATGCCTATGTGTCAAAGGAAACAGTTTCAGTCGATTTCCTTTGCCTTCCCTTGTCTTCCCATCCCTTCCTTTCTCCAGATGGTTGATTTTGTCTATCTGCTAGATGATCCTTGTGATGTGTGCATAACATGCAGTCTTGTGACGTTCTAATGAAGTCCAAAGCCATGGAACAGCCATAAGAGGTATCTACTGGGGTCACCCAAAGAACTAACATGAAGTTTTGAACCAGAAACGGCCTCTTTTGTAAACTATATTTTGATGTCCCGGCAGCAATATGAAACGCAGGGAATCTCAAAAGACTCAAAATTGCAGAAATGGAGTGAAGAAAGCAATTTTGAGAACTTAATTGCCTAGATGATGATATAGGACTTTGCATTTTGAAAGAAGAAATGCTTTAAATATTTTTATTGTGTTACTTTTTTTTTTCCTGATTCTTCTCATGTGAGTAAAGGTTAATTTTTGTTTCAAATAAATAGCTGAATAAAAGCCAAACATTTTGACCTGAGGTCACAAAGGCCATCTAGTCAGATGTCTTTTCAGCTTACCTCCAGTTTTAAGTGTTTTGGCCCAGAGGCCAAAATATGAGTCTAATTAAGAGATTCCGTTTGGCAATTGTTTCTTTTATAGTTAGATTGGAAAATAGATTAAATTTATTACCTTAGCTCTTTTCTCATTTACTTCAGAAGTGCCTCAATCACTCTTCTAATCTTATCTCCAATCGCTTTTCAAGCACTATCTCAACAATTAATATTGATCCTTTTTGGTGATCGTTTAGATATTCTACATATTACTAAAATCCAAGTCTGATTTTAATAGTACTTTTATGAAGCTGACAAAGAGTTAACATGAAATAAGATTAAATTAGTGTCATTTGCTCTTTAATAGTCAGTAAAATGTAAATCTGAACCTAAGATTGTTCCAGCTTTCTTTCCATAATATATATTTGTATTCATATAATAAACCTTGTTTAAATATCAGGTTCTAGCCACAGTTTTAAAGACTACTGAGCTAAAAACTTACAAGAAGTAAATTACAAGCTTAGGGAGCTGGGGATTTTGGTGCCATTTTAGCAGTCCCAGACACTGAGAGTAGGTGGATGGAGTATGATTTCCACTTTCTCCGATTATGCAGGAATGATTTGGTGGTACTGCAGATATTTCTTCTTTCTTAAAGAACATTCTTATGTTCTTTAAGGAATTTCTAAATTCACCTTCAGCTAAATACATCCACCGTGTTATGTCTTACTAAAACCTATACTAGACACCCTACTGTATCTAGTTCTATGAGTTACTTTTAAAAAAAAGGAAAAAATATAACATTTTAAGGTTAGATTTTAAATAAAAAATACCCCAAACAACAACAGCAACCACAACAACAACAAAAGGTACTTTGAAATATCCAAAACATCCAAAATAAGCCATTTTTATTCAAAAAGCATTTCACAAAGTGAAATGTTTCACAAAGTGATGCCTTACATACAGAATGAAAATTTGCCAATTGAAATAGTTCCAAATCAGGATTCAATGAGCAGATTGCATTCACTGTTAATAGCCTGAGCCCAATTTTTTCAAGATCAGCTTATGCTATTTGATTGTATCGGGTAATATATTTGCTTTAAAGTGCTATTTGCATGCTTATGCTATTTTCATCTATGTATTTTATCATGTTTTTATTGCTTTTGTATGAAATCATATAGTTAACTAATTAGTAATCCTTGCCAGTGTTCTTGTGGCTCATAACAACAATGTGAATGAGCAGCTCTTCTATTCTAAAGGACATCCAGCCAGTCCTAAGACCTACACCCCTGGTTGTACAGATAAGTAAAACTAGAGTTGGATTAACCTTGGACTATTTCCCATACATTTTTATTTCCCCCTCATCTTTCCTTTCTTTGCAGCTAGGAGAAATCTGTATCAAAATGTCACCCATGGAAAACTGTCACTATGAAGCCATGAGGTGGTTTTCCAATTAGTTCCTACATCTGGTTATTTGACAACTGTCATGCTCAGTAAGACTTAGAGCTCTTTTAATCAACATTTTTTAACAGAGGGATATTATAGATATTTCAGAAGAATACTCAACCCCCATATATTAAGTTTCATCATGTTATTTATTATTAGTGAGGTATTAGTTTGAGCCCCAAAGCATGTTTTAATATTTCTTCCAGAATATATTTTTAGCAGCAACATTTGTAATTCTGGAATTTTTTCTCTCTGTGTAAATGTGCAATTTCTTTTTACCTCTCACTATTATTTTTTTTCCTTCAGTGCTTCCTTGGGCAATAAGTCATGCAGACCAATTACTGGTATCTTGAGAATGTATTCACTTTTATTGATTTTGAATATGCTACCTGTTAATTTCATGGTGTAATTCTCTGGGGGTGTTTTTTGTTACAGTTCAGGATGAACAGTAATTCCCAAGAGAAACTCTTTATAGCATGCTGTATCTTATAGTTTTACACAAATAATTTAACCTAATTAATATAATCCTCAAGTACTACTTAAATTAAATTTGTTTGAACCTTTCTCTCTCCTTTTCAGTTTGCTGAACTGACTCAGAGACAAAAGTTACAAAATAAGTGGTAGGCTATTTTGAACAGACATGTTACTGCAAGATTTTCTAGTTCTGGAAAGATAAAAAATCAGAAACTCTTAATAAAAAATTCGAAATCAATGAATCTCTGGTTAAACACTAGGCTTGCTCCAGAACATTGTAAGAGTAAACAAATTATTTTTATTTCACTGAGTTTCAAAGAAACAGGAATGGGCCCCTTGTGAAAGTTGCCCATTAGTAATTTGCAGCAGCATGATCATAGGCAAGTCCTGTTACTACTCACTTTTTCTTGACTTTGTTTTCACAACCAAAGATAGAGTCCTACATGCCCTTGCCAAATAGAGCACTTGGAGATTAGATAATTTTATGAACTAAAGACTCTTTTGTTCACCGTTCTGGCTGACCGATGAGTTGTTTTTCCCTTTTTTTATGACGATATTTAAAAATACACCTGTAGTACAATCCATGTCCCTAAGGAGCATTTTAAGAAGTTTGTGGATAGAAAGTACCATATGTGCAAACCACTGCAATGAGTTAAGATTCTTATTGAAGATTCAGTTGGGTCTTTTGAACTGAAAAAATATTTGTTGGGTTTGTTCTGAAACTTACTAAATTGCTTTCATTATATTTCTGCAGCTAAAACAGATGTCTTTTGATATTGTGCTATTCATCTTTTATTAATTATCTACTTGGACATATGAACAAACCATTTGAAAACTACAAGCATTAGCAAGCTGAACTCTTCTGTATTAGATACACTCAAAATTTTCCTCTTAACTAAAATGTCCCTCATTAAAGGAAAATATTTAGGTATTGAGACAATATCCGCTGTATTCATAAGCCTATAGTTGAACTTAATAGCTAACTTATTTTCTAATGGAAATCTATGTGTGTGTTGCTTGCATATATTGATGTTGCCAACTTGTCTTTCATGGAGAAATTAATCGACTACTCTAACAAGCAGGAAAATCGTATATAACATTCTATACATACAGCAAGATAGATCTCAACCTGGCTTTTTTTTTTTACCTTAGGTGGGTTCTTAGACATTGAATTAGACACACTACGTCAATAAATCATCTCTACGACATGCAGATTTTATAAAATATTTTGGGATTAAGCATTTGAATAAGCATTTGAATTCATGGTGCTTTCACTTCTTTGAAACTGCTGAAGATCATCAATAAAACTTCTGCAATGCCCATGTACTTACTGGCGGGAAAGGAGGGATGGAAAGAGAGAAAACCATCTCTGCTATGGCTCCAGCCCAGGAAAAGAAAATCATAATGCTGAAAATTTTTTCCAAAGAATGAAAAAGAGAAAAAACCCACCATTCTTCAGAAGAAGAGTAGTGTCTCTCTATACTGGGTTTGGCTGTCAAATTGGGGTTAAATTTCTTCATAGTAGCTCATGAGGTGCTATGTTTTAGATTTTTGACCAAGCCTGTGTTGATAACAGAGGGCTGTTTTAGCTCTTGCTGAGCAATGCTTGCACAGTGCCAAGGTCTTTTCTGTTTCTCACTCTGTTCCATCAGTGAGCAGGCTGCAGTGCACAAGATTTGGGAGGGAACACAGCTGGGAGCTGACTCCAGCTGACCCAAGGAATATCCCATACTACATGACATTGTCTCAGGAGAGAAGCTGGGGGAAAGAGGTGGAAGGGAAGGTGGAATTTCGAAGTTATGCCACCTGTCTTCCCACATCACCATTACCTATCAGGCCCTGCTTTCCTGGATGTGGCTGAACATTACCAGCCTGCCAATGGGAAAAAGAGAATAAATTCCTTGTTTTGCTTTGCTTCTGTGTGGGGCTTTTGCTTTACCTACTAAACTGCCCTTATCTCAGCTCAAGAGTTTCCTCACTTTTTCCGCCTTCCAGGTCCCACTGCGGAGCTGGGTGGGACTGAACTGGCTCAACACAGCACTCTTGGGAGTAGCACCTTAGACGTGCTGTAATATACATTCAATACAGAAAGTATTCTGTCAGTTATTGCTTTTCAGATTGTCATTTCTGATTCTTTAACTGCAGGTCCCTGCTCCCTAAAAACAAACAACTTTCTTTGTCTGAAATCCCTTCTTCAGAGATAATCCTTAAAATATATTTTGATATGGAAGAAGAGGTGTAAAGCTGGTGAAATAGGTTATACCTTTAAAGGTGATATCTTTAAATCATGTGGGCCTGCACAAGTAAGCAAAATACGTATGAGAGACAATTGGGGGTGCATTTTATCTTTTTTTGCAAATAGGAGAGATTTAAGTTGGTAGGTTGATGCATATATTTTTAAACACAGAAAATTATTTTTAGTTAAATAGACCCCTTTTAATTCTTTCTGCTTGCTCACTAAGCCATTGTCCATCACCACTGATTATCATAACAAAACATCAGACTCAATTACGAGCCTTAAAATAAATTGCTACACAAAACCCACTAAATTCACATTTTTGTGCCCTCTAGGTCTCAGAGTACTTTTATAGTTGGGGGTTTTTTCAATCACCACTACTTGCAGTAAAGAAAACCCAACCAACCAAACACAGACCTTTCAAGAGTTGGGTTTCTAAGGAAGAAAAAACTGAATATTTCATATCACTGTAAGAAAATAAAGAAGTATGCCCATGCAGAATTCTGACACTATATTTAAGAAGTTTGTAAATTTTAAGACCAGGGCCACCTGCAGTGATCATTCTTCAAACTGTTTCCTTTTCTCTAAAGACTTGCATTTCAGGTGATGCTTTTGCA
This sequence comes from Agelaius tricolor, assembly GCF_023055355.1. Lineage (NCBI taxonomy): Eukaryota > Metazoa > Chordata > Aves > Passeriformes > Icteridae > Agelaius > Agelaius tricolor. The sequence continues at coordinate 56,158,600 of NW_027269261.1, forward strand.
TTTCATAGTCTTGATAGATTTATTCCATGAATTCGGACAGTTGCATATTTAACCCATGTAAGATTTTGCCTCAAAGCATCCCATGGGAAAGACTTTGACATGCTTCTTGCACAGTGTATAAAATATTCTCTTTCTGACTGTTTGGAATTGTCATTCCCAAGATTGTCTGGCAAATTCACAATAATTGGAGATGTAACACTTATGCAAACAAGACTGGTGAATTAACATGAAGTGGTGCTGTGATTTCCTGTGGCAGGTGATACCAGATAAGATTATTAAATGGGACATTTGCTCAGATCTTGGCAATGTGAAGAGGGAGGAAAACAGCCCCTGTGCCACTTTTGTGGCTAAATTTACTGTGGAAAATCTTCTGGCTCACCAGAAAGATCAGATGAGCTTGTGGTGAGTTGGTTGCAGAGGGCACAAGGTGAGAAAACTGACAAGGAGAGAGAGAAAAAGCACTTCAGTCAGATACCTCACATGTCACTGAAGCTATCACAAACCAGCAGTAGTCCACAAAGGCCTGTTGATAAATATTTCTTGTTATGAGGACAAAGTGTATGAATGATGCAGTTGAAGTTCCTTATAAATTAGGAGGACAGGCCTGCAGAAGTGAAGCAATTAAACACTGACTAGGGGTCCAGAGGAAACAAGATAGTAGGAGCTGGACATGGAATAAAGTTAAGCCATAAAGAGAGCATAGGCTGAACATAGAGAGAAAAAAGAAGAGAAAAGATAAAATAAAGATGGAATCAGGTGTATCCATTTATGATATAATTTCAAATATTTCCTCCTACATGTCCATCCAGAAGAGATCACAAATCTGAGGGTTTCTTGTGTCCCTTAATTGATAAATCCATCTTTTTCAGTGTTATTTTTTCATCAGTCTGTGTATGCAATAGTAACCCATGTGACTCTATTTATGCAAAAGCAGATAATGTGACTTTGTTTGATATGCCAATAAGGATTTGGGAGCACTGAGGTGAAGTTCTTGATGCTTTTACACAACTGGACTACACAACATTTCACAGCTCTTGGTTAATTAGAGTACTCATTTACAATCAGATGTATAGCAAAGTGTTCAGGAGATGCTACTCCTTGCTTGCAAACACTCCAGTTTTCATATCTATCAGTCCTTGATGAACTGCAACCCCATCTTTGGTGCACCACTACTTCAAACAATGTGTTTTCTTAACTTCATGGCTACAGCTTTCCTCTCAGTGCAGCTCCTGCTTCGAACTAGGAAACCAAAGAAGACTCCTTATCAACCAGTTGAAGATAACCACCTGCCTCTCCCTCAAATTCTCTTATTTGGTCATTAAAAGGGGCCCCAGTCTCTTCCTTTTGTTGTGTATTCTGCTGCCATCCTGTGGCTATTTCTTTTCATTCACATCAAGATTTAACAAAATACTTGGGTTTGCACCTCATGCTAATTGTACGTTCCACACTCTGTCCTCAAATTTCTTCAAAACTTGTCTCTAAGAAATACACTCCTTAATTTCATATTTATTGATAAAGGACACATCTGGCCAACACTTGAAGAATAAGTATTTCAGAGGTTTGCAGCTGGATTGTGAAAGTAATTGGGTAAAAATACACATAATTTTCCACAATGAAGAGTAACAGTGAGCGCACATATCATTTTACAGTTCAGTGAAAAAAATCACTTTTCTCACATGATACTTTCCAGTGAGATGACATAAAGGTAATTGTTCATAATGGCACCTTGAGTTGTCTCAGACAAATTCTATTTTTTTCCATATACTGGGTTTGACTTTGGTGTGCAATCATTGAAGAAGCCCTCTGATTTTTCTTTTGCCTTGAATTATACATTTAGAGACAGGATTTTTTTTTCTCTTAGCCTTTTTCTTCTGGTTTTAGTCTTGAAGGTCTTGTATGAAAGTGAAGATGGTTTGATGGTGAACATGGTGTGGGTCTAGGTTGACAATTCGACCTGATACTCCTAAATGTATTTTCAAAACTTTATGATTCTATAATTGCAGGGTGTAATCAGGGTGGAAAACTCTTCCTGGCCTCTAAGATAGATCATGTAGATTGTAGCATCATCAGTCTTCCTGCATTTCACAAAATTAGTTTAGTAGCCTAATGGGTTTTGGTTTTATTTGGAATCCTCTTTCTGGGGAAAGAATAGGCTTCTAATCTGACCCATGTAAAATGGAAATAAAAGAACATCATGAATTGCAGTGGACAGATTCTTAAGGTGTTGACAAAGTCTGCCTGCCAATGCTTCTCAACAGACACATATGCATGTGAAGCACAGGCAGTCTTGTATTATTTAGAATGTGCAGACACCATCCCATTGAGTCTGCTTTGTCTATGATCCCTTTTACAGGCACTGCTTTGTGTCTCTTTGATGGTGTCTGACCACTGCCCCCTCATCAGGTCACACACATACTCTGAAAATCTCTATGGAGGACCAATATGTGGCTTCTTTGTGGATAATGGACTTCCATATCTTAGTTCTGTTTAAAGGGGTGGAGGGTATAGGGGAAATTTTCTACCCTTCTGTAGTTGTCAGATTTTTGCCTTAAGCACCAAATGCAATTTTGTGTTACCAAACTCTTTCTGAAACAAGAAAATATTATGTAACATGTCAGATTTAAAGAGATAAGTGATAGTGTTTTAAGCAAATATTAAGATACATAGGGCTGTTAAGAACAATATTCCATGCTAAAAGAATTAATAGAAATTCCATCTTCTGCTTAACACTCTTAGATATGTTGTAGTGCCTAAGTTTTAATTTATCAATATGCATAAATGCTAAAAATTCTGCTGTTCTTTCTGCCTAAAAGCATTGCCATCTTGCTGAAGTTGAGCACTGCAGCACCTACTTCATGCCTAACACATCTGGGAATTACAAATTGCCTGACACTCCCCAAGAGCATTGAATGCAGTACAGATCCAGAGGGGAAAGAATGCTTTTCATAATATGGCAAACAGAACTTTATAATCCTTACACGTTTGCAGTTCCTAAATTAAGATATAATTGCCTGTTGCTTTACTCCATCTGACATCTCTGAAGTGGCAAGCAAAAGGAGTGTTGCAGCTTAAAGTTGAGATGCCTATTTCTGCAGTTGCAATGCAACTGTTTTCCTCCCATTTGCTTATAACTGTGCCACATTCCTTAGGGGCATCAATTTTCCACATTTTATGTTGGTTTAGGTGGGAAATGGTTTAAAAAGTTTAATCTCACACACTTGTCTGTCTATATTTATGTGCATGCACCACACAAAGGAAGAGGATTTGTCTGTTTGTCATCAGTCAGAAACTGCAAGGCAACATCTGAACTAAATTTTGACAAAGTAGCATTTTTGTAGTATCAGCTTGGAATCTAAAGTTAAGCATGAGGGACAAAAGTTAAGCTGGTTGAATATTAAAATTATATGCATATATAGCAGGATTTTTCTCATCATACTTGGGAATAACAGCATAACACTCAATGACCCAGGAGAATTTTAGGGTTTTTTCAGCTCATTTTAAAATGACTGCAAGTATTGGCTACTTTGGGAAACATTTTAACTTCAAAGATCTTAGCTTTGAAGAGGAGAGGAGTAAACAAAAGCAAGAAAAGGGAAAAAACATGCTCCCAAAGTTTGAATTGTAGGCTTCCAATAACATTTAGACACACTTAGTAATACTTGTAAAATGTAGAGATTGTCCCATCATTTTAATACCATGATACTGAACTTTGTCTGACACAATGGCCTGTTCTTTAGCAAAACAAGACAGATTTGTGAGGACAGCAAAAGTTTTTAGAGTCTGATGAAGCCTTTTGTTTGGTTATCTGTTTACTTTGTCCCAGCAAAGCCAAACTCTTGTGCTTGTCCAGAACATGTATATACTAGACAAACATAATACAGGAAGCCAACATGTCAGACACTGATTATAAAAGCTGTGGACAGCACTACAAGGGGCAGGGAATGAAGCTGATGGTTTTTCAAACATCTGTTTTGGAACAGATATCTTCAATCATTAGTAGTTTTCATCCAGTTTTGTTTTGCTTGCATATGCATAATTTGCAGTGATGAATCTCTTAATAGTTGGAATCATCCAGTCAAAGAAAATGTAATCTTAGCATCCTGAAAATCACTGAAATTTGATTAATATGGAAGATGAGAAGCAATCAACTTGCCTGACATGGTACTTACTGAAAAGAAAGCTAAAAAACCCTGTAATTTTGAGTTGTGTAAATTATTTAACTTTCTACTAGGAATTAAATTGAAGGAGCAATAAGAAGATAGAAATTTTCCAGTCAGCAGCTCTTTATAATCACTATGTCTTGATAGGTCACACACAGATTTTTACAACTTAACTGTGGTATATTAATTTTCTAGCAAGATACCAACACAGGCAACATAGTATTATGATGTTTTTCTCTCTTGATCATAACTTCTGGGTCAAATTTCTTTCCAGGATATTGCATAGAACCATAAAGCTTTTCTTTCTACTGATAATGTGAAGATGGAGGGTAATGTGAAGATGAAAATGTTCTCATTATTATAGCTGCAGTTAAGCAGGAAAGAATTCAAAATTCTTTTAAAACAAAATAAAAATGGAAATTGAACTGGGAAGTATTACTGTATTTCATCACAGAAACAGTAATTCTTATTACAGTAGTAAAGATATTCAAAAGCTGATTAGAAAAAAAATATTTGTCCAAGATTAGAATCTGGGTGTAAAGAGCTGTGTACAGCATGGGGAAGGCAGCATGCCTAGTCCTCAGAAATGCATCTTCACCTCATCAGCTGAGGCAATGAATTATAGGGTAGGAGACTGAGGGAATTTCTCCAGTGAAGAATAGTTTTGCAGAGGAGAACATAGTTTTACCCAAATTATTTACTGTGGAGACAAGTTTAAATGTTAATTGAGCTAGACTACAACAGTGCTTTACCATAGCTCCTGATGTCTTCATTCAAAGATAAGGAAAATGAGGCAGAGGGAGCCAGGCTGCCTCACTTTAGCAAGACTTGGAGAATCTCAGAATTATGTCACATCAGTCCAAGTGTCTGTGTGTGCCCAAGGTCCCACCACAGTCAGTGCATAAGCAGTCAATGACTGGTGGAGCATGGAAAGATATCCAGCTGGCCCCAGGTGAACAGCTTAGTGCAGGATGCATCACTCCACATGTTCCTTTCTGTAGTGTGACCAGGGGCAGAATGCATTTGCCTAAATGCTGTCTGCCATTTTATACTGTGTCATAATGACACCTCTGCACTTTTAACAAATGATGAGCTGTAGCATCAGGCTACTCAGTAATTCTGTATCCTAAATACTGAGCTTTTGAGTTTTGAATTGTTGAGTCCTCACCTGCTGTATTCAGTTTGGGTTTAAAGAATTATTTATCCACAAAAAATGAAAAATTTGTTTTTTCTCCTCCGTATGTACCAGGAAAAGAGGTATTATGAAAACATTTTAACCAAATATCCATAGGGTCTGTAAATGTGAATTTTAAAGAGAGTTTCATAAGATTATTAGACCTATTCCTGTCTGCACAGGCAAGGAAGCCAGCCCTGTGTGTTTGAGGCAGCACACTGTCTCTGCAAACACTTGAGAAACCCTCTTCTTTGTGCAGTGTGCTGGAAACCCACGAGAAAAACCTGTCCTCATTGCACTCTTTGCAGAGTTCTCAAAGTTCACATTGCGGATGATGAGCCACCACTTATGAATTAGCATATTATATAAATCATGCTTGATTATAAGGGTATATTCCCACTCCTTCACCAGCACAATGAAAATAGAACAGGAAAAAAGAACTGTATGACTGTTTTATTTACGTAAAGACATGCCATTAAAATTCTTTTGATTTTCCTGAAGGCAATTTTTTACATTAGTAGGAATACAGATCTGGCCTAATTTCCTATCTGCAAATTAATGAGGATTGGAGATATTTAAATTACAGTCAGTGAACTCAGATATTTAGAAAAGGGAATATCTCTGGTGAAAGAGATGTGTGAGGAAAAATACTGCAATGAAGTTGGAAAAGAGAACTTTTTGTGGGTTGGCAGTTTTCAATATATCGTGTTTTTTATTTGGAGTAGCAACTTAAAATAGGTACTGCAATAGAAACATAAATGGATGCTTGCCAAAGCTGGGCAGAGTTGAATTTTTTTCTTGAAAATAAAAAGCTATTCTGCTTTTTCTCTTCTTTTGCCCTCATCGCTGTATGCACTTTTCAGTTGGGGTCACATATCTGCCCTAATCTGAACTGTCACAGATATCAAATCACAGACTTTAATTCCCCAGTAGGGTACTGGACCTGATATGGCAGAGCTGCACAGAGGAAAGCCAAGCTGGTTCCTGGAGGCATGTGCAGGTCACAGTAGGAGGTGCTGGGCAGTTGCATATCTTGTATAACAGCTGGACCAAGTGCAGCCTCATGCAGATAGAGGCCCCTTACCCAGTAACATCAATGTCTACAAATTCTCTGTGCTCCATGGGGAGTCATGGAGCACACATGCTGTGCAAGCACACTTGTATATTGTGCTGATTGTATCCTTTTGCCTCATAACACATTCTTGAACTTACTGGAATCACAGCATTTTTTTCATTTTTAAAAATTAAAATTATTTCATTTTTTTCCCTTTTTTTTCTTTACTGTTGTTTCCTGAAATATTTGGGGTGGCATGCCTGGTGAAACACTGCAAATTTAAAACCTACAAATATTTGAAGTTTTTTATGTTACAAATTTTCAATTTGATAAGTTTAAACCTTTGACAAAAAAATTGGCTGTAATATTGATTTTGATTACTTCTTTCAGTTGGCAATCATATTAATTTAATTTATAAATATATCTACTGAGTATGCACCTTTTCTTGACATTTTTGTCTCTAATGTTTCAGAGCAGTATCTTGTTGACAGCCCACTTCACACTGTTTAATGTTCTACCATTACATCCATCATGCAAAATAATTGCTACATTCTTGGAAACTGGCTGCAAAGAAATGATTGAACTAGTGAAACTTGAGGACTGGGTTGGAAAGCAGAGGGATGATGACAGGAGAAGGAAGGGGATAAAATAATCTTTTATTGCACATGAAAAAAATAAACTTTTTTGAAGTTTTTCCAGCTCTGAGTTTCTGCCCAAGGGCCTTGCTGATGGCTGACCCCATTTCCTGCAGTACTCTGGCCTGTCAGGCAGTTCCTCAAACAGCCACTTCCTGCACAATGGCAAAGCTGAATAAATTGAACTGGAATCCTAAAACCCCTGTGGGCCAAAAGAGGCAAATCTCTCACAAGACGTAAAAGGTCTTTCCAGCTCATCTCCTAAGGATTTAATGGAAGTTTTGCTGTGGACAGCAAGGCATGTGTGGCCATTTACTGCCCATACAGACTGAATTAGTGCCTTCTGCCAAAGACAGTTCCTCCAAAGTGTTACAATCTCTGTGCAGATATGATGCTGTTCCAGTGCACAGGTCTGGAGTAGATGCTCTCCTGGAGCATCTAGAGGTCTAAATTTTTCTTATCAAATATACTGTTTGTGTCTGTACAGATTTTGTTCACCTGACTACTTAAAAAATTGTAGTACAGCATCTGCATATTGGCAGGTGAGAAGATGTTTTTATTGAATCATGCAAGAAAGCTGACAGCTTTCTTCAGTCTTTGGGAGTAAACTCTCACTAATTAACTGTGGCCTTTGTTGCTGCTGACACATGGCAGAAAGGTTATGTGTACATTTTAAAATCAGCAGAAAGATTGGTTGGCAAAGATTTTCTGACCAATATGTGCTCAATTTGTCAATTTCAACCTACCAGCATCCAAAGAAAATGAAAATAAACCCTGGAAAACATCATCCCTTTTCAAACTTGGTCTTAATCCAAAAGGTTATTATAATCCTCCCCATGAGTCATACTGGTGTTATTCTCTTTCCTGGCATCCTCTATTAGAGGATGAATTTGAAAACTACTGTAGTACCAATACTCTGCAGTTACTGCATGCAACAAATGTTAATGTAAGGTAAAAAGTAATTAAATAAATTAGATCTGTATGATTGAGTTTGATACTTTTGTCACTTCTAGCTTTGAAAACTTAAACTAATTTTTTTATTAAGGCTTGATCGTGTTAAACCAGTAAGAGAGCATGGAAAACGGGTAAGAGGAAATTAATGTAAAAATGCTCTGTTGCATTCATGAAGATTTCACCATGAAGATCTTAAATTTTCTCTAGAGATAAGTTGAACTGGCAAGCATGCTTTTACAGTGGAAATATCTTCTTAAATATTCCAGGAAAAAAATCTTCCTCAAAATCCATATATATTTAAGAAATGAAAACCAAATGCTGAGAAGTTCACTAAGATTTGGGGGACAATCTTTTAGTTGTCTATTTAGATGACCTCTGGCAGTAAAATAACCAATGTTGTAGTCACAGTCCCCAGACATTGAATTATCTATATATATTTATTCCATTTTAAAAATAATCATTCATGATACCATGGAGTCCCTAAAAGGTTTAAAGTCATGTTTACGTCCATCTTTACCTGGAAATCCAGTTACAGTCACTTGCAATGTTTTAGTTTATCCTGGTGACAAAGCATCATTAATTGTTTGCAAAAAGCAAAAACTGACTTTCAGGTGTCATAGGAAATTAAAATATATTAAACTGGAAATAGTGGTAAGTGGAGATTATAGCACATACAGAGGATTCAAGAGGAACCCTAGAGAGCTACTTGAAATGAATACTGTGAGGAGATCAGCCAGGAGCTGAATCTCGTCCTACCCAAGCAGGCAGCTGCTCACAGAGTTCAGAGGGGCTGCTACCATCCCTGTTCTAAGTCACTTGAGAGAAGTGTGCTTGGGAAGTGTCACTTTACAGTAGCATGACAAATAAAATTGCAAGTTCAATGCATCTTGTTAACCTTGGGTCTCAGTCTTCCAGCTTTTCTGTCTCATAGCAGACCCTTTAACTGCAGACAGCAGAAAATGGGACAGTGGCTATCAGTTGGGCAGTGCCTGCCAGTTATCAACTGGATGGATCTTAACAGGGTTTCAGAATATGTATTTGAAGATACTGGTCTTTTTTCAAACTTAATTCCTCCAATGTAAAATTGTTTGGATAGTAAAACATACTTCAGAAAAGCTAAGAAACTGATGCTTTGTTTTTAGATATAATTCCTACTGTTGTTAAAGGAGTTTACTGTAGTAGGTTGACTAATACTTAATATTTGTAGCTGTTGAACCACTAAGTGAGGTCAATGGTAGTTAGATCTTGGGTGATCATTCTTCACCAGCACCTGATCTCCTTTACCAGCTCATATTTCATACCAAATTGTAGTCCCCTGTATTTCACTAAAAGGAGTTGCAGTTTATATCCAACATTTACCTCATATCCTGTAGTCATCTTGCTGCGAGACTGCACAAACTGAGGGTGAGGGAAGCAGCTGTTATATCTGCGCTCTTCAATGCAGGCAATATATTTGCAAGCAATTACTTTTCAGCATCTTTTCTGAGTTCATGTTCTCTCTGCTCATCAGAGAAGACAAATTAATTAATATAGTGAGCAGATTAGTGTAATACGTAACAAAGCACATTTGAAAACCAGGGGTCAGTTTTGGGGTCCTTTGTTTTGTTTTCCCAAATAAAAAATAGCTTTAAAATTACTTCTCTCTCTTTTTATTTTTCTCTTTTTTTTTTTTTTTTCTTTAAGAAGGACTTCCCATATAAGCTGCCTTTTGGTTTTGTTTCTTTTTATTTCTAAAAAATGGAAGGCTAAATGTCCATTCTGGGACAGAAGACACCACTCACCTAATCATGAAAGCATCACGAGAGCAAGCATAAATCTATTTACCCAGAATTTATGACTTCCTTTTACAATTAGTTCTTAATTTCATAAGGTCTTCCTAAAAAAAAATCATGGCAGGTTTCCTCTTTCTTGCCTTGTCATCTTACCAGCTGGGCCTTGCTATGCTGGGAAAGAGAGGATCTGAAAGGGGGACAGGAGATTCTATGGTTTTCCATAGACAGAAAGTAAGTCAGATACTCATCTGACATAGAGTAATCTACCTTCACCGACTTTGAATCCATATTTTGTCTCAAAGAAATGAAAAGGAGCACTCCAAAGTCTCTCAGGTTGCAACAATGTATAGTTAGGGGTATCAAGACTGGTCTTTAGCATTTTTTCCCATTCCTGTTGCAACTAACTTCTTCATTATATGCTAGGAGTTTAGGTATAATACTGTTAACCTGAAAAAAGAGCAGACAGAGTACATCTGCCAAGGCAAATTTTAAAGTAAAATAACAGGTCTGGGACCTAGATGAAATATACAAACACGGAAAACTCCTGACCAGCACTTTCCTGGGTTGGCTGTCCAGTCCATCTTAGGGTGATCAGATATCACAAGGTGCCCTGTAACTCCAATTCAATCAACTTTAAAAATTTTGGTTGTGGTTGATTCCTTGATAATCCCACCACACTCTGGATGCACCCCTTGTCCATCTGCCTTCTTGATGATTATTTAGCTGTTACAATTTGTTACACTATTTCTATGTAATCTAATTACAAACTCTACAATCCAAGAAAACTCATCCTTCCATGTCTTGTTTCATGTTCTAACAGACAAAAGTAGCATGTAGATGTTTGTGCATACATGTAATTTTTCTTACAGTGTCTCTCAGCAGCAAGATTTGACACATAGAACAGAAAATCATGACAATATTCTAAGGTTTGGTTCTTTGCTTTATAGTCCCACCATTTCATCTTGGGTGTGTTAGGTCAGTCCTGAAGGTAGTTGCAGATGAAGGCTGTTAGAAAGACACAGTAGGAATTTACCAGCTTTGGACTTGTTTCTGTTACAGTTAATGTCAATGCTCTTTCTGACATGGACACTCTTTCTCAGATAAGTTTTTAGCACATTTTCATCTGATCTTTTTTGATAATTCTATTATATACTTAACTAGAAGAATAGTTAGAGTAATCAGAGCCATGATCTCCTCTTTGCCAGTCAGAAGCAACTAATAAATTATTTTATTTTATTTTATTTTATTTTATTTTATTTTATTTTATTTTTCTATTTCCTGGTTCCTTCTCAGATTCCTTCATTTCCCCCTGTGGATTGTTGAGAAAATATGATATTTAATCACTAAAACAAATACCAACAAAATTTCTAAAAGAAAAACAATATACACAATTCTATGGATGCTGGTGTGGATGGTAATGAAAACCTTCTTTCATTTATGTGTAACATTAATAGCTGAGTACCTAGGTCCTTTCTCAGGGAAAGAATTGAATTACAAAAAAACTGAGGAGGTGTGATTTCATCTCCTTCTTGCATCTGCAGAACATCGTGGGGTCAACAGTCTTTATTTTATTTGCTTAGTGAACGATATAGAAAATATGCTTTTTAACGAACATGAATACACCAGAAAAACAAATATCTATACAAACTGAATGAAGGTTTTTTTCAAAATGAAAGTCCACTTACTGTTTTTCCTCCTGTTTGGTTCAAAATCTGAGTAAGCCATGTCAAAGGTTAGAAATACAAGGAGCAATTAGGCATTTATTAGTTTTTTGCTTTGTTCTATATCATGCAGAATAAAGATGATATCTGCTTTGTTTACTACAAAAATGCAGACTTCAAACTGCCTTGCTATTATCCAGCCTGAATGTGTGGAGCTAAATCAGAGGAAGCTCTTAGGGAAAAACAGCAGGAAACAAAACCACTGCAAATATCAGGTCCTTCAAAGAACAAAGAAGAGCTGCTATTTATCCTCAAGTGGCACTGGAGAATAAAGGAGACAGAAGCAAAATAACCTGTGTCCAAACAAGCTAGTGGCCTGCAGCCTCATCATCCCTTAATTTAGAAACAAAATAAATTCTAAAATCTTACAGATGCTGAGGTTAGCAGAAGTGAGAGTGAGTGGGTTTAAAACACACTGGCAGTCACCAGGAGCAAGGGAAAGGCTGCAGCAGTTTGCAGCCAGACTCACAAGGGCAGGGAGGAAAGGAACTGGGTAGACAAAGCTTGGAGATACTGGCCAGGAAATAGTAGGGTGCAGGCTGAGTATGAAACCCATTTCTGTTTTAATCATTTTGCTTTATGCACTGCAGACAGAGAGGGACATAAAACCAACATTTTTACTTTGCAGAAACTGGTTTTGAGACTCTGAAGTCAAATGTTATTTGGTTTATTGAATTTATTTGTCATTGCCACAAGGTTTTTTGCATTGTGCAGGAACCAGAACAGGCTGCATGCAATTCCTTTCCTGCTCTCATCACGCAGTATTACCTAAAGTTGCACCTATCTGGTTGTGCTCTTGATATAAACAGAAGACATAACCCCCCCAAATAACCGTAACTGTGACACTTCCCCATATAATCCTTCAGAGAAGGAGTGTTAGAACTTCAATCCCATATTTTCTCAGGTAGCAAAACCCTCTCTTCATCTCAGTTATGAATGTTTGGCACCTCATTGGGCCTTTGATGTAAAAAATGCTAGAGTTCAACAAAAACCCAGGGGAACCTTGGTTTCTAAAGGGTGCTTTTTAAAAAAAAAATTGCTAGTGTGTTAGTAACAATATGTTACTATCATGAATATGTTCTAGACTTGGTCCTTTCATATCAAAGGTGAACTCTCAATGTTAATGAGATTGTTCAAGTGAACTTTGAACTACTTGAGGCCTTTAATTGTACTAACATTTCACTTGCAAGCCAAAAGGGTATTCTAGTCATATCCAACTTCAGAAACTGAGCTAGTTCACGAATTGCACTCATTATTACAGCATCACAGTAAATATATGCTATACTACTTTTATCTGGAAAAATGTATAGTAGAACACTGCAGATGTGATTCCTTTAACTGTTTATACACAATGTCCTCTGGAGGAATTCGATATATTTTTTCACTTAGCCAAGTCATGATTGAATTTCTCACATTCTGAACAGCAGGCACAGATCTATATTTCTTTTCTTTATTTCATTACTGGCTGATAATTTTATTGTATTTCATTTTGAGAGTCGTCTCATGAACACAGTATGTGTTTTGCATTTAGCTAGATCTTTCTTATTTTTAGATCTTGCCTGATTCACAGTATGCTTAAAAAAATAAAAAAGCTGGCCACCCAGTAGCTTTTGTTCTTTCAACCATTTAAAATCAATTTGTGATCCTTTCCACTCAGTCTTTTCCTTTAAAACTGATAAAATTTTCTGCATGAAAACTTGCTGAGTTGAGAACAATAATATATATTAAAACCATATATGAATTTTTCTTTTAAATTGGTTTTATTATATCTGTACATTTTCTTATCACTTTCTTCAAAGATGGGATTTTATCATGAAAAGCTCTGTACAAAAGAATAAATAAAGTGCCTACACATTCCCTCTGTGACTGTACATACTGGAAAAGAGATTTCAGCTTGGGCAGTCATGTGAAAAGCTTTTCATTTTTCCTTTTTCAATCTAACATAGAGTCTTGAATTTTGCTCTCTAAGGTTCTGGGAGGAACAGGGGTGAGAAGTGTTTCGTTCTTGTTATCTTCAATCTGTCAAGGCAAACACTTTGTCTTCTAACTCACAAAGACATCTAGTTTTGTCTACAACAAAGCACTTCAAAACACAGGGCTGGTGAGTGCCCCTTGGGAATTCCTAAACTGAAGCATTACCACTGAGTATCCCATCTATAACATGCCAGCAGCAGCCTGGATCTTGCTTTGGGGATATCCCAAGACACACATCTGCAGCAGCCAGAGCAGCCAGACACATGATCCATGATGAAATTTGCTTCCACAAGGACTACTGCCAGACTGTGTCTGAATTTTGTCTCAATTTGATGCTCATTCCAATACCCAAACTCAAAGTATTTACTATTACAATGGAGGAAGGACAAGATACAAGTCTAGAAGTTGAGATGTTTTCTGCTTTTTTCCAACCAGTGAAGTATTCAGACAATATTTGGGACTGGAGTAGAAAGTAAACTAGAAATGGAGCCATGAAATTCTCTTGGATTTTCATTCTCATGCAGTAAAGTTACACATATTTTCATGGGAGCACTGGCATTGTGCCAGGGTCAAACCATGACACAGACAAACATCACAAGAAAGTAATACTGGTAGGAAATGTTTGAAACATTAAAATACAATGCACTTCAAACATTTTTTTTATGTCCAGGTGTTCTTTTCTCTCTTGTCACACAGCTTGACATTACAATTTATTCATATATGGGAAATGTTTTAATATTTAATATTCTTCAGATACCTGGCAATGATAAAATTTCTTTTAGGTTAATATATCAATGCAATCACTGGTGAAAGCATGCCTTGGATTTCAGGGTTCTTACCAGTAGCTAAGATTCTGATTCAGAATCATTATGGCCTTTCATACTTACACTGATGTAAATCTGACACAATGATTAAAGTAAGCAAATATACAGAAGTACATTTTTTGAAATGCATTTTCTTTCCTTACAAAACTTTTTGATTTTTCAGTTGTTCCTTGCAATCCCCTAAACTGTTTACCACTGCTTTTCATCTGCCAGCACACAGTACTGTATATATCATTGGGAGGTCTCATGTACATAGAGGCCCACAAGGTCAAGGTTGTAACACTCTTTTGGACAACTTCAATATGGTTTTCCTGGGTTGAGCATTTGGGACTCTGTGAAAAATTTACACAATATTCTCAGACCAAGAGTATGGCTTATAACGTTTGTTCAGCCCTTCCTTATCATACATACTCATAGTCTTTGAATCCTTTGACACACAAGTACACCCACAAACACTCACCAGAAATAATATAAAGAGCCAGATGTAAGGACAAACAGAGGTCTGATGCTTAAATTCTTTCTTAAATTGCTTATTCTTCCTAAAAATGCTTAAATTTAATGATATACAGATACAACGTGTACCTCCTGGAGGACCTGATAGGTGGCTTCAAAGAGTGACTTTGTTTCAGCATAGGAGACAATTTCAACTAACTTGTGGAAAGAGATAGTGAGTACATTCCCTAGAGTTTATGATTCTGATTTTTGCCCCCCTTTTTTGTTTTCAAAAAAGTTAATCTTTCATCTTTCATATATGCAAAAGGACCAAAATGAGATTTTCATTGCAGAGATAGTGACAGTCATAAGAGTTTAGTCGTCCAGTGTTGCAAATTTTATTGTAGAAAATATAAGTTTTGACAAAAAAAAAAGGTAGAGCAAACTTTGTAATCCAAGTTGTCACTTGTTATTCAGGCCTTTGTCTCTATCAACTGTTATCTGTGGCACCCCTCAGTAAGGATATCTGTAAGCATTTAAAGATGTAAATAATGTAGCCAGTTTCTTCCACAACATAAAAGTTGGGGTTTTTTACCTTTCTTGTGGCTGTCTCTAAGGTGTGTTGAATTCAAGCTGTGTATCTTGGCTGACTATATCTAACATACTACACCTGTTTGCTGTAAGCTTATAATAATTTTTAACTCCTGCACAGAGAAGCAGATGTTAAAAAAAATGTTTGAACAGCAAGCTGAGAGCAGCCACATTATTCCATGGCCTTCAGCTGTGTGAGGTTACAGAGTTATTGATGTGCTGCAAACTGAGAGCATAGATTTTCTTTCATATAAAATGTTTGACTTTATCTGTAACAAAGTAAGCAGAAATCACATACTCTGAACTGCAACTGTGGCAGTTTTAATGTTTCTGTAAAATTCTTGTTTCTGCAGCATCCAGGGTCCCTTTGCATTCCCTATCAGATGTCAAGGGAATTTAAAATTAAAGAAAACCTTGAGTGAAAGAAAGTTCGAGAACAGATTTGTGTTATAGAATTTTTGTATGTTGATTCTACTTAATTTGAATTCTTAATTTTAGTGCAAGACCTCAGTGGAAAAAAATTAAATGTTATGGGAAAAATACTAGAAATATGAGTAAATATTATAACTGAGAAAGAGGGGAAGTTCTCCTAGGGAAGGAAAAGCAGTAGCTCTCAGATCCTCAATCTCCTAATGAATGAGCTCTGTTCAAAGTTCTTCTGGGGTACCTATGGTACTAGGATTTGTTTCTTTACAAGCAGTGTATGTGCACTTTACTAGACATGCAATGTTGGGAGAGGGATCTGTCATTTTGTGAGAATGTGAACAGGAGGAATGGTGTGTTTCCCAGGAATAAGCAGAGAAAAATCTTGATCTGATACAGTAAAATGTAGTGAACACTGAGCATTTTGGAGCAGACTGCTCACTTCCGTGGGTCTTTTGGGGGCTTTCTTTGCCTTAAAAATTATTTAGCTTCAGGATCATCTACTCTTTTTTTTTTTTTTTTTTTTTTTTAACCACAGTTATCAGTGTTTTACATCAGTCTCTAATCTGGATTATGCCTTCTAGGCAATGTTAGAGCATAAATGCTAAATAGAAATTGTACAGCAATAATATGAATTCAACACACCTTTCTCAAATATTACTTAAGATAAAAGAATACAGTACATGCAGATGGACCATTGTATCTCTGGGGGGGGATTTATAGCTGACTGCTTTGATTGATATTTCCCATTGATACAAAGGACACAGTTTGCATATATGAAATATGGCATGGACATGTGAATTCTGAGCATGAATTGCCCATATCAAATTTTAAAAAGAGTCTTAGCCTAGCCTACATTGCATCTTCAAGTATATTGTCCTAGGCCAGTAATTACAGTCTTTTATACAAGACCTATTTTAAGATACTGTTTTTATATAATGTATATTTTTATCTTGACTTTGAAAGATCAGATCCTGTTTGTCATGTAAATTCTGCCTTGTGAATGCTTCAGTGACTTAAAGGAACATCTCAGCTTCCAAGATATTGAAGCAGCAGTATTTTTGCTGTGATTGCCATGTACAGGCAGTTTTCTTCCAAATTCTTCTGACTGAAATAATGGTGATGGGGGCAGGTGGAAGAAGAAGTTATGGCAAATTTAAAATAAAGTTCATTCACAAATGAAACAAGTAATATAGATTGTATTTAGTTCTACTCTGAGTCAAAATAAATTAAAAAAAAATCAAGTATTTATAATATGCAGGCTGAATGTTCAGTTCCAACACAAAACTTAGTGGAGGTCCTCATCCTTTTTTTTGATCTGCTCAGTCTTCTACCTGGGTAAACTTGAACACAGGAAGCTTAACCAAGGTATCCTATGCTGAGTCACTGGTACACATCCCCCTGCCCAGGATCCCTGTGGCTTTTAGGAATCTTGCTTCAGTCCTGTTGGAATCACCCAGGTCTGTGGGCTGCAAGTGGTATTAAAAAACCCCATATAAGTGATATTTTAAACAGTTGCTTTAAAATCAAGTAATTTGAATGTCTAAGATCATGCTACAAAGAAATTGTTCAAGAGGGAGGAATTCTCATCAGTTTTGCCAGTTGTTACCAGCTGCAAATCTAAGTGAAGGTATTCTTTTTTATAATGGTAGAAGTGCTGGATATAATAGGTATTTTTTCATGTCTTCCACTAATCTACTCTGTTTTCCTTTCACTCTGCATAGGGCATCTGCTTGGAATAAAAAAGATGTGATCATTGCAGTAGCCCTGGTGTTCCTAAGTCCAGCAGCTGTCTTGAGATGTAGACTCACTGCTTATTTTTAAACATGCAAAACTACTGGGAGGAGAGCAGAGGAAAACGAAGAATTCAAAGTGATTGCCAGAGTACGTTATAAATAATATGTAAAACAATGGTATGTAAATGTACCATGGTGTAGCTAGAATACATTGCCACAAAAACTTCTTATTTAATTACAGACCAAGGAAAATGAGTTTCCAAAACCAGGCAGAGTTTTAGACAAAGCTAAATGATGCTTTAATGTTTCATATAGGGGGCAACTGCATCCTCACTTCCTGTTGTGGAGGCAAACTTAAGGCTAATAAACAACATTAGAGTAACAATATTTTTCCACTGGTGAGCAAAGCAGTGAGTCTGGACAAAAATCACATCATTTTCTCTGCATTTCCAGGATTTAGGATCTCTCTCTCAGCATTAGGAGGACTGCCCAGTTCCACAAGTAAATGTTCCACTACTTTTCTCAGAAACCTATGGGATTATATACATTCACGTTTCAGTCTGACAGTAATGTCTTTGTAAGGATCATCCAGCAGCAATTGTATTATTGAAAGTGATCTGCTGAGGTGATAAAAAAATTCAAGATGTCAACAATTTGGCCATGACATTTAAATTATACGGGCTGAGCTCTGAACACCTGCTAAACTGTATGGCCAGGTAACTCAGAAAACATAATGTGTATAAAGAGAAGATTTCTCTGATATCATCTGTGTAAAGTAAAACAACATGAAAGACACATATATTGGTGTCAGAATGAAAGTACAATAATTTTTACCTCATGAAATATAACTCAAGATGCATATGGTTCTTACTTCACACAAGCCTCTTAGTTCTCTTCTAGTTTAGGAAAAGTGATTTGAAAAATGGGTGTTACTACTTATACAAACTTAGGTCCATCTATGAATTCATTATTTGAGTTCCTATTTATGTTATTTTTCATTGGAAAACCATCAGAATGGATTCAGTTTTTCAGAAGATGAAATCCACATGTTGGTATATGAGGCTGTTACATTTCCTACTTCTTCAGAGTTAATTACTGGTCAATTCATATGGCAGAATTAAAACTAATAATGGAGCTGATAAATTTGTGTCTCAGTTACTATCAGTAAATTTGAAATATAAACTGTGGGAGTAGGCATGGTCACAAAAACTTTTTATAATATTAGTATCACTCCATATTTATGTTGATGGCTAATCATCTTTTATTACTCTCTCTTTACTCTTTTTTGTTTTGTTTTTTTTTTTTTTTTTTGCTCTCTTGTAGTATATGAACACTCCTGGATACTCAAAAAGAAAGCCTGTCTGTGTATGAAAGATAGGAATCCTTTTCACTAGCACATTTAAGTATAGACTTAAACCCAGCAGTCAGATCACTGCCCTGCCATGCTTTGAATTTGAAAGACCATGAAGGATATACTAGCACGATATTACTATAGCTTTTTTGAAAAAGATTTTCTTCCTGTGGTCCATTTTATCTTTGCCAGTTAAAAGTTGTTTCAAACTGGAGTAGACTGTCTGCAGCTCCTGAGGCACACCAGCTGCCATGCTGCAGTGCAGCATCGACCTCTGTGTTCTGGATGACTCCAACAGAATTGCTCGAGTCATTTGACATTAAAATAATGTTCAGTGACTCTGTCATTTTCAACCAATTTCCTGAATAATTTCAAATCTATTAATATACAGGAAACTGCTGCTTGACAAAGGTTGGATTCTGTGAATGCAGGAGCACCAGTTAATTTTTAACTTCCCTTATTATCTGAAATGAAACCTGATATGACAGACTCATTTTCAGTACCAGATAGTGAGGAAGATGGAAGCAATGAACACAACTGAACATCTTTGTCTGAAAAATTGCAGTGATCTTTTATTTTCCTTGTAGTCCAATGTTTTGCATGAAAAAAAGAAAGCTAAGCAAAAAATATGATGCTGCTGTACCAGGCTTAGGAGACTTTGCCCCAAAACCTAACAGAAATTCAGGAGAAGAAATTTGATTTTATCCAAGAATTTTGCCTTTACACTTGTAGCTTATGAACTGAGCCTGTTGATTACAGTTACAAAAACCCAGCAATATTTTCTTTATTGGGCTTCTTGCCTGGAATGAAAACAAAAGCGCCAGCGGATGTATAATAGGCACAATCTAGATCTTGGTACTGCTTCTTTCAATGTTGCCTCCATTTTTATTTTCATGGGTTTACCTAATGACCTATTAAATAACACAAAAGCCAACATATAGCCTGATATTTTAGGGTGCTGAACTCCCTTAAAAATTATGCCAAATATTTTTTTAACTTACCTGTTACATTTTAGACAGCTAACAATTCTAGCTGGGAAGTTTACATCTGATTATTTTTCTCATGGCATCTTAGAGTATATGCACTGAAGGGTGTCGGTGCCAAGTTACTTAAGGCTTGGTGAAAAGATCATTGCTCTGCTGAAGTGACTGACTGCATATCATGAGCCAGTAAGAACTGAATCTTTAAAGAGTTTATTTTCAGCAGACAGAAAAAGGAATGATGTTGTCAGATTGAAAGATATGACATATTGTTTTACTTTGATGAATATTGAAGATTGTCTCTTAAAGTAAAATTGAAGACCTCAGATCTTCACATGTCAAAAAAATAGATAAGCCCAAGGGGAAAAAGGAAAGGGAACCATGAGCTAAAAATTGAACTGTTGAAATGTGGTGATTCTTGTAGTCATTATACTGCTGTCAATTAGATTAGCAAGTAGCTCTGGAAATGGTATTGGATGACAAAGTAATGGAAAACTTATTTTGACTACAACCAATTGGCTTACAGAAAATTAGCTAATGAGTGACTTGAGTTTTCAGCTCAAAGGTGGATTTCTCAAACTCTCAATCTTCTGGATGAATACATAAAATAAATCGGATCATTATCTTCTTACAAGCAATATCTCTGGAACACAGAAAACAAACAACTCTCATTGCATTTTCCCCAAATACTTCTGAAGAAATGGAAAATATGCATATCTCTCCTTCTTTGAAATAGGCAGACACTGAGTACTCTTTCTGTCAATCCAGCCTTCACAGAGGAACTCATAGAAAGGCAACAGTCCTCCCTGGACAGGAGACCAGCTTTAGCATTTGATGTAGGGAAAAGAACAACTGTAAAACAGGACAACTTTAGGGCAAAGAGACTCTGGTCTGAGTCCCCAGCACGATGAACACAAGCCTGGAACCACATGAAAAGAATATGACCATGTGCAAGGAAGTGAAAAATTTGCTTTGCGGCCTTCAAAGCATGGCCCATCTCTTTATTTACTATCTCTACATGCTGGGTGAATTTTGGGTTCTGGAAGGAGCTAGACATCATGTTTCCATTCTGTCTTAACAGCCTGACCCATTATTTTTAATCTAGTGAAAAAAAAAAGATAATTTCAATTTTGCTGAACAAAATCTAATAGTTCATCAGTATAGGTATTTAATGTTAGGTAGGTAATAAGTGGGAAAATGTGCCAGAAAAGCTGTTAAAGTATAACTTTATTCCTCATCTCTAGTCAGAATTGGGACAATCTCCATAAAGTTTATGCCATGACTTCAAAAAGGACAGTGCTCTTGGGTATATTCTTAATCTTAATGTGACAGGTATGAAGGTCCATTAGCTTCATTCTTTATTTAGAGTTAATTGGTGTAAACAAGTCTGAAATTTAAACACATGTACCCATACAGGCTCTTCATATGCATACTAAAGCTATTTTTCAAGTAATATAAGTTAAATTGACACATCTTTTAATACAGGAAACCTTATTTTGCAGTTTGAGGAATTGCATGGCTGAATTTCTGTGCATTTGTCTCACAGAGAGTAGGAAAAGAAAGCAGTAATAATAGCCATGAGTCAAAGCTGTGGTAGCGGGTTTCAAACTGTAACATCTGTATATGTTCACTAAAAATATGGCTCTAATAATTGCAAGGTTGTTCTGTCCAGTATTTATTACAGTGATGATGTACTGATGACACAGTATGGTTTCATAAAACCCAGACTCTTTAATCCATTTTTCTCATACCTTTGGATGCTGGCCATAGTTCAGATGTGCTGGACTGCTGACAAATGAGTGAAGAATGCAGAATGCCTTTTCTGTCAGGAGCCTTGCAGCAGAATTGTCTAGCTCTTACTGTAGATTAAAAAAAAACCCAAAACAAAAACAAAACAAAACAAAAAAACCTATGCATGAATGTACAGCCATGCTGATGACAGGAAATCTGAAATGCTTTCCTATGTCTTGCATGAGACTAATTCAGTTAGGTGATAATGAATTTTCATTTCATTTATCTCATTTTTGAGGATTCCACTTATTCTTTAAAAATGCATTTCATCTGTGAATTCTCAACTTATTTTTGACTATTCTGGTTTTTATTGAGTTTTTGTAAGCACTTTTCTGACCTCTTATTTCACTTTTATTTTGTTACTACTTCAGTTTATTTTTTTAGAAAACATCAAGAAAATACAATTTTTGGGCTAATCTATCCTAAAGTACCCCAAATTCTCAGCAGGCAAGAATTAGGTGCTAACTAAGATCACTAGCAGTTTTGCTGAGTACTTTTCAAATTCTTTTTGTTATCTGGGATTGAGGAGTGCCTTTTTATTCTACATAATTCTGAACAACATTTAGGACACCAATGTTCAGCACCTAGCAGAAAAGTCCTATAAAATATAACCACTAAAAAGATATAATTTTATATAGATATATATATATATAAAACTATATATAAGATCTATGCATCTAGAGAACAGCAATATTGTGGTCATCTGTAACAAAAATATCGGAATTTTGATTAGACACAAAGAATACCTACAGTTCTGTCTTGATTAACTGTGCAGATCAAAAAGGTAATCACATTCGGTATTAAAAGGCTGATAAAGGAAACAGTTTTCTTTTTCATCTTTTCTGGAATAAAGAAAATTTTTTCTTATGGAACATGCCTTTACCTCTGTCAAGTGAAAAGGTCCTTCACAGAAGAACTGTAGTCTCTCTTCAAGAACAAGTTAAGGAGAACATTCCCCTTTAGTCTATATGGAATGACTGGTACAAAAATTATTTTTTACTGATGAATTCAGACAAATTAATATTAAAAATATACAATTCTTAAAAGAATATTAACATCATAACATGAGGGCAATAAAACATATACCCTAACATATGATTCAATCCAATTCCAGCTGAAAGGATTAGAAAGACTACCACTTAGAAAACATTGACTCAAGCCATTAGGGAGGCAGGCTTTTGAAGTTCAAGTGTTTGTTATTAGAATGAAATTTTCAAACCATTCCTACGTAAAAAAAAGCAAAAACCAAAACCAAACAAACCAAAAACCCAAGAACAAAAAAAAACCTACAACCCACAAAATATCCAAACAAAAACAAAACCAAAAACCCAGCAGTTAAGTGAACAGCAGAAAACCTGCAGCAAAGCTGTAATCTGAGGGCAATTTTTTAAATCACATTTTACTGTAGCAGATAACACAACTGAGGAAACACAGCCCATCATATAATTATCTCATATTACTGATATGGTTGAAACAGGACAGTAACTATATCCTTCTGCCACTTGTCTGTCCAAACACTGTCTCTAAAATACTATGGACTTCTAACATAACACAGACTACTTACCTTTAGCCAGCCAGGTTGTAGGAACTCTGGAGCTGCCCAAACAAGCAGTTTATCCATGCAGCCTCTAATGATGACATATATATGATTAGGGGAAGACAGGCTGCCTCCACTGCTTGGTGGTGCTTCTGGTCCAAATTGCACAAATAGTTGGATGGCATGAATTCCTTTTCAGAGAGGAAAAATTTGATCTATTTCCTGAAAACAGTCATCATCTTAAAATAGCACCAGAAACCTTGCTTGAAGTATCCAGAGCATTAATGTCAGGATCTCTTCAAATATTTCTCTTTAAAACAGAATTTCAGTTCTATGAGGTTATTACCTAGCAGCTAGATCATGAAAAACACCTATTTGTGCAAAAACTGAAAAGTCAGTGGTGAAATTACTTATTTAATAAATTATTTATTATAATAATGATCTATACAGTAACTAGCCAGTATAATAAACCATAAAACTATTCATGGATTTGTTTTTTGCTTTTTTCAGACAATGGGAGGTTTTCAGCAAAGTGCAATAGTATTTTCTGAACCAATAACAGTTCCTCATTCTGCAAAGGGTGTGGGAGAGGAAAACTGCATCTCAGAGAGAGGAAAAATATTCACTTCCTCTGGATTTATACATGGCTAAAATTTTTCAAAAGGCAGGATATTGAGTTCTTGCTGATGCTCTTAATAAGAACTTGCTTAATATCACCAATATCCTTGCCTTTGTAGGAACTCTGAGTTTGTATAGTGTGCAATCAAATAAATTGGATAATCACTTTCTCTTAATGGTCATGTAGTGATTGTAGTGGCAGAAGTTTCAGATGCTTTCAGATATTCTATGTGTTTGGTTTGTAGTATAAAAATAGTAGGCAAAGTCTGTATTACTTCAGACTGTTCAAGGATGAAAACATGGCATAGGCTTGACATACTTTCCAGATTTAACTTGATCTATAGCAGTTTTTTATCATGTAGGTACTGAAAGGATAGGGGAAGTTGGGGGATCACATTTCTTTTAAAAAATGGTGAGGAATAAATCTCTATGATATGATTTACTCAGTTCTTTTGTCCTTCCATTCCATCTGTGTGCTCAGCACTTCAAACTGATTATTCCCCAAATTAAGTTAATAGGCCAATTAGCTGAAAGCAAAGGTAAATTAGACATTGTAAATATAGCATAATTAGATTTATTGACAATTAATGAACTGCTGCAGATACAGCACATTCACAAAGAAATATCAGGAAGAGGAGCAAAAAAGACTGATCTGAAAGTATAATCTGTTAAAATTTTTTATGCTAGAAAAGATTTATTTTATTCCTCTCTCTTTTGATTGCTATCAGCATTGCTTTATTATCATCAATAATAATCAGTATATAAGTAAAAAATTATTATCTTTTCTAAAACATGCAGGATTGACAATCTTGCTGAGCAGCAGACCTTTACCAGTGATAACTTCAGTATTGTACTCTGTTGACTCCATTAGATCTATCCAGTAGTTAACAGTCATTGTGAAGGTCAAAGTGGAATATTTTAATTCCTTCCTGTCATCCCTTTCCCTTCTCCACCCTCGTTCCTCTCAGCTTTTAACAACAAAGCCATCAAACATCCTGGATCTAACCCTACTGCTTTTGAAACATTGAATGCTTACTAGGTATAGAACTTGGATGACAGATGGAATTCAATGAACACTTGTTGCCATTTTAGATGCCCTGGTACCATTTGAATTGGATCATCAGTGGAGGTAGAAGCTATATAAGAAAGCTCCTGGTGCCTAAAATGGGACCAAATCTTTTTTTGGCAACTCAATCAAACCTCGTATCACTTCATGCATCTAAGAATATGAGCTGGAATCCAGTTTAAAGTTAAGGTGGGACTAAAATTTTGTGGCTAGAGTCAGAATTCGAGTGTCAAATGCTCTTGCTCCCTTTCCAGTCCCTGGGCTTGGCTTAGCTGTCCATATGCCAGCTCCTTGTGCCATGGCAGGCACTCTGGGGGGTAAGTCCTGGCCTCCATCTGCTGCTCCAGCACTGTCCAGTCAGCAATAGGCAGCTCGTGCCTACTCAGCCTGGTTTTGGGACTTTGGGAGGACATTTAACTCATCCTAAATTTTGAGCAGTCCGAGCAGCTCCTGTGGTGGAATGCAATTCCAGTAGGAATTAGAAGCTTAGGTTGTAATACTAAGTCAAAAGCTTGACATCAACAGTTCAACATTACCTATGCATTGTCATAGTTATTCAGTGTTTGGCAAATTTTATAAAGGCACTTAGTGGCCTAAAATATTTTAGTGGATTTTGTTTCATTTTAGTCCCACAAAGCCACTTTAAAATTTTGCCATATACCATTCAAAATGAAATTTTGAATAGTTTATATGACAGAACATAACTATACCTTTTTCTTTTACAGGATGTTCTTTGTGGATAAATACATTAAAGATTGTGAAGGTAGCCATATTGTATGTTTTACAATTATCATAGTTATTGATTGAATGGATATGCATTTCCTTGAGAAACTCATATTATCAGAGTACACTTTGAATCTTCATAGTGTCTAAATGGGA
Organism: Agelaius tricolor; assembly: GCF_023055355.1. Lineage (NCBI taxonomy): Eukaryota > Metazoa > Chordata > Aves > Passeriformes > Icteridae > Agelaius > Agelaius tricolor. Next base: position 56,184,272 of record NW_027269261.1, read on the forward strand.
AAAAAAAAGAAAAAAGATAAGAAAGGAACCCTATTATTCCACTAGTCTAAAATTATTACTGCAGCAAAATTGTTTCTTGTTCATTTTAGTGTCATCCATCAGTTCAAGAGTAAATATATTCCCTGTTAATTCAGAAATTCTCGTAACTGTTATGGTGCTATTTCAAAATATAGATTACAATGTTTACATACCTGAACCTCATAATTATATTCTCTTAATATGAAGCACTTGTATTAGGTATATTGTGGGAGACTGAAGCAAATTCTAAAATTAACATTATTTCAGTGTAAAAGCCCCTTTCCCCAAAGACAAACGCCTGCCTAAATTTAGTATTACCTGGAGATATCTGCAAATGTCATATATGACCTTCTGGTTTTACTTGACCACTTCAAGCTACATACAAGGTAAACATTTAACTAGACTTTTCCACTTTTATGAATCCAAACCATTTCCTGCCCAAAGCCCACTTTGAAGTCTCTGCAAATATTTCCCTGTCTGGCTGTGCAAAGAGCTTTACCTGACTGCAGTTTAATAAATTTTTACTCACCTCTTTCAAAACATAAAGGTCATTAGTGTGCTCTTTCTTCTTTTCCCTCCTGAGGTAAAAATTATTCTGAGGACAAATTTAAACCAAAAACCAAAAGAATAATATGACTTAGGGTTCTAATATTTAGCTAAGGCTATTAAACACTTCTTGTTCCACCCATCCCAGTATTTTAGATATAGAGTGAATTCTATCCAGCAGCTGGTGAACTCTGATGTCACTGTCTAAAACCAAGAGGAGTTTTAGGACCACAGAAAAATTCGATATGGAAGGGATCTCAGGAGGCCTCATAGTTCAATATTCTCAGAGTAGGGTCAGCTGTGACATTTTTCCCCCCGGTGAGGACTTTCTGTTCCAGATCATAGCTGACCAGTTCAAGAAGGGGTCAGCCTTCTGAAGATCCAAGTTACATAAATTCCTTTTGAAATGAGCTGGTGGTAAAGAATTTCTACCAGCCCCCACAGATTTCAATAGGGAATTAAAGGTACTCAGCTGCTTACTGGCTTAACCCAGATAAAAGAAGAAAGCATAGCATCTGTACGGGAGAAGTTTCTTACAAGGGAATTACTATTTTTTTTTGTACACTCACAAATTAAAGAGCTCTCCCCTGGGCTACCAGAAGCACTGAAAACCCTGTGAGCCTGTGTCCTTTCAGCAAATGAAGAAATACATAGGGGACTTGCTCCAGAAAGCCAAATCAATTTCAAACTTAGTGACTCATGAGCCTTGTTGAATTCAGTGCAAGAACAAACAGTTGTTTCAAGGAAATAAACAGCACAATTGAAAGTACAAGCTTCAAATCATTAAAAAGAAAAAAAGAGCTTGTTCTCAGCATGATTTTTATTCTTTTTTGTTTCTTTAAAATCATAGCATAAGAGTTTAGAAGATGATAATGTGAGAGCCTTTTCTGAGCCTCCATGAGCTGTGCAGTTTTGAAGGATCCACACAACTCTTCATCTAACCACCAGCTAGAGTTACCCAGTGCCTTCTTTTGATTCCACTGGAACTGATGTCAGCAGAAGATGATTACACTGGCAAAGACCAGGCACCTCAACAGAGAGACACTGAACAGAGTAGTCTCTGAATAGTCACCTTCATTTTATAATGTAAAAAGTACCTGGTTTTGTATCCTTTAACAAATTTTACTATAAAATAAAGCAGTTGTAATAAATGCTACTCCTAGAATAAATATACAAAATCCCATTGAAAATTCCCTTCCTTGGAATAAAAAAAATGTTCCCTTATGCCTTCCAGAATTCAATAAAATATTCATTGATGTTGAAAGGGTGGAAGGGAAAATCTCATCACTTGTGTTTGCTCTTTTTCATTAACTCTTACTTCTCGTGCTCTTTTCTCAAATATGAGGAACACTTACACTGATTCTTTTATTTAATTTGAGCCTTAAAAAATGAACTTACCTGCCATTTACAAGAAATATATTGTCTGAATTCCTGGTGTTTTCACTCTCTATCCATAGACTTATGATGTCTTTATACAGTTTGCAAATGAAAGACCCCAGAGTAGCTTTGTAAAAAAGCAATGGAGAGTAGTTCACTGAATATTCTGGGTTGAAAGGGACACACAAGAATCATTGATTCCAGCTCTTACTTGAATGGCCTATAGCTAAGCTATGACTGTGGGAAGATGTGATATGATGTAATCACGACAGCATGATGCAATAGAATGTATGAATCTCTACAAAAGTAAAATTAAATTGATTTCACATAGTGGAGTAGGAAGAAATGAATACCTCTGCCTGAAAAGTTAGTGGGAAGACATCTGAAGACAAGTAGAGTAGCTCTTTAATCTGTCATCTGATGTACTCAGTAATTCCTCATAAATTTTTTTTTGGCCCCAGATTTATTGAAATACAGTGTCTGTATGCAGACATTTTGGTTGAGCAGACAGCTAACACAAGTACTATGAGGTGTGTCTGTTTATGATCTCTGTTACAAGACCTGATCCCACAATTAGGTGTGGGTAGATCCTTTCTATGTAGCCCAATTGGCCTAAATCATCACACACAGTTGTGACCAAGAAGAGAATTAGAGTCTGGATCAGATTTGTATGGGGTTTGGTGAGATAGAACATACAATTTCTTCTAGAAAACATTCCTTTCCCTAACTGAACTGACCTTGAATTTATGTACTTGTTTTAAAATTTAGCATTCTTACATTACTGCTTTAATTTTACATCCATGTTATCTTTTAGTATGCAATAATATTGAAATGGCAAGGGGAAATATATGTGTTAAAAGGCTTGAATGGACTTATCTGGTGCTTCCCCTTCAATAACAATACTTAGATAGAATTCCTAAGTAAGCAAATTTCTGAACTTTTACAGGCAGCCAACATATTAGCAAAGAAAATATGTTCTATTTATGAATCTATGTAATATTTGTGATTCTTCCAGTTTTATTCTCTATCCTTTACCATGCAGCCATACAAAACTATTATTTTAGTCCCAGTAAACCTTGTGGAGTTTTCACATTACATTTCATGATAAATTTATGAAATTAGTTATGACAAAATGTGGAAGAATATTATCTGTTTTGGATTTCTAGCAGAAATATTTGTAGAGAGTGATTTTAGTTCTAACTCATTTTTGCAATAAGTAAGTGGAGAATCCTATGAGAAGGACTGGGGGGAGGGGCTGCTTCCAGCCAGGTGGAAGAGAGGGAAAACCAGTTTTGCTGTACTGTGTGGAGCAGACACAGCACATTGGCACATTGGGCCCACCACATGGGTATAAGGCTCTAGGAGACACATGCACAGTGTACCCTAATGCCATTAGGTCATGCAGGGGAAGAACCCACTTGTATTCCTGGCATGGCAAGGGGATCCCGACAGCTGACTGTTTTGGAGACTGAAGTCAGCCTGGCCAGGAATGAGTAACAAAAAATCCCTATGGAGACTGGCTCAGAGGTTCTGTGCATCATTCATGGAATCATAGAATCATAGACTATGCTGAGTTGGAAGGAGCCCATTGAGTGCAACTTCTGTCCCTGTGCAGGACACCCCAAGAGTCACATGCCTAAAAGTGATATCTAAATGCTTCTTGAACTCAAGACAGGCTTGGTGCTGTAACTACTTCCCTGGGGAGCCTGTCTCAGTGCTCCACCATCCTTTGGATGAAAAACCTTCTCCTGACATCCAACTTAAACCTCCCCTGACTCAGTTTCAGGACATTCCCTCAGATCCTGTCACTGGTCACAAGAGTGAAGAGATCAGTGCCTGCCCCTCATCTTCCCCTCATGAGGAAGTTGTACCTGCACTGAGGTCTCCTCTTCTCCAGGCTGAACAGACCAAGTGACCTCCGCCACTCCTCATAAGGCTTCACCTCCAGAACCTTCACTATCTCTGTGGCCTCCTTTGGAGGTTAATGTCTTTCTTATATTTGCTTGGCATGCAAAATTGCCCCCAGCACTCGAGGTGAGGCCACCCCAGCTCAGAGCAGAGCAGGACAATCCCCTTCCTTGCCTGGCTGGCCATGCTGTGCCTGATGCCCCCCAGGACAGGGTTGGCCCTCCTGGCTGCCAGGGCATTGCTTACTCATGTTCAACTTGTCCCTGACCAGGACCCCCAGGTCCCTTTGCATGGCGCTGCTTTCCAGCCTCTCATTCCCCAGTCTGTCTGTACATCCAAGGTTGCCCTTTCCCAGTCACAGAATCTGGAGCTTGCCTTTGTTAAACTTGTTAAACTAGCATGATATTGTTGGTGATTGCCCAGCCCTGTAATTTTCTGAGATGTCCCTGCAGGGCCTCCTTGGCACAGACAATCTCAGGAGAGGGTATTTCAGGGACCCATGATGGTACTGGTGAGCTTTCAGTGAAGCTGCCTTGGAGGAAATTAGGCAGCTGTGTACCTTGTCCAGTCTCTCAGAGGAATCTTCTGTTGTGGGATTGGCAAAGGTTGGAGAATGATAGATCATGATTGCTACCAACAATGTCACACTAACGAGACTCCCCAGTACCCATCTGTAAGCTGATGTGTCAACTGTAGAGCCAAGGAATGATCAACAGGACTCACCTGGATTTTAATATTCCCATATGGCCAGTGCAAAATTCTAATGGAGAATGGAGACTAACAGTAGATTATTGTGGACTGAATGACCGCTGGGTGCTGCTGTGCCAAGCATGCTACAACTTCCATATGAGCTGGAGTCAAAGTATATGCCAAGTATATGCCACAATTTATATCACTAATGTGTTTTTCTCAATCCCTTTAGAGGCAGAATGCAGACCACAGCTTTGCCCTAGAGCACCACCCAGTACACCTGGAGATGACTGCCAAGGGATAGAAACACAGCCCTCCTGTCTGCCATGGACTGATCCAGACTGCACTGGATCAGGGAGAAGCTCCAGAACACCTGTGATAAACTGATGACATCACTGTGTGCAACAATCCAGAAGAAGTAGTTCAAGGGAAGCAAATAGTCAAAATTCATATGAAAGCTGATTTTTACATACAAATCATTTTAAAAGGCAAACACGAGATCTACTTCTTAGGAATAAAACTTCAAGATGCACATCATCAAATCCCACTGGATGTGATCAACAAAACAAAAACTACATCTCCACCAACAGAAGCTTTCTTAAGCATGGTGGGTTTTTAGAGAGTGCAGGTTCCAAGTGACAGTCTGATTGCTAGCTCTCTCTATCAAGTGACCTGGAAGAAGAATGATTTCAAATAGGGCCCTGAGCAATGACAAGCCTTTGAACAAATCAGACAGGAGATAGTTCAGCTCAGGTGAAGCCTTGCTGAAGAGGCCTCAGCGTATAATAAATTACCAGAAAGTGAGAAACAATATACCTTGTTTACTGGTAGTTTCCTACTGCCATATTGTAGGTAAGCCTTGGAGGTAGAGGCCATCAGTATGGAGTCCTCTATGCCAAGTCTGGAAACCACTGAAGAAGGAGGGAAAATCAAGTCAGTTTGCAGAGGTGAAAGCTATCCACCTGGCTTTAGACATCGCTGAAGGAGGAAAATGGCCAATATTTTATCTATATACTGACCTCAAGCAGTAGATGCAATGTATAGATAGGCTCATGGCTGAGGGATGGACTTGATGTGAATGTGAAACGTGCTGCAATTATCAGGGCAATCAGTTAAAGCCTATGCAGCATGAAGGGCAATGGCTGAAATACAAGTATGGGGAGGTCTGGAAGATTGACTCTATCACACTCCCACAAGCCTGCCAAGTCATGGGGCCTGTCTCTGCCACTTTGGATCTCAAACCAACTCCCCTTCAATCGCACTATCAAGGATATGACAGTAAAAGTCACCCGAATTAACCAAAATGAATTTTTATGAAACCACACAATCTCAGAGGTGATGGAATCAGATTTGACTTCAGCATGTTGCAATCCAACACCACAAACAATCTTTCCTGCTCTGAAAGACTGCTATGACTGATGGTGCCCAAAATCGTGGACAAAAATCTCATTAGATATTTTATAGAGATTTGCCCACAAACTAAGGGAATGCTATCTGTGTATATATATCACAAGACAGGAAAGGTGATGGTGGTTAACTGAGATGTATTAGAAACTGTGGGACCTGGGCATGACTTAAATGCCATAGAATAGCAGGTGGATAACTGTCCTGATTTTGACTGGGATAGAACTATTTTTCTTCCTAGCAATGTGGTCCGTTTGCATTATAATTGTTGATAGCACAGTGATGTTTCAGTGGTTGCTGACTAGTACATACCTTAAGTCAAGCACATTTCAATTTCCCATGCTCTGCCAGTGAGGACATGCGCAAAAAACTAGGAGGGAGCATGGTCAGGAAAGCTGATTCAAACAGTTCTGAGGGATATTCCATACCATAAAACATCACGTTCAGCATGTGAACTGGAGGTAATTGACAGGGAGAGACCAATCTCTGCTCAGTAACAGGCTGGGCATCAATTAGCAAGTGGTGAGCAATCGCATTTTTCATCGCTTGGTTTTTTGGGGTTTTGTTCTTCTCTCAACTCTTGTCATCTCCTTAATCATTATTACAAATATGTCTCACTTTATTTCAGTTATTAAACTGTTCTTATCTCAAACCACATGTTTCACTTTTTTCCAATTCCGTTCCTCATACCACTGGGGTGGGGTGTGGAGGGCAGTGAGCAAGTGGGTGTGCAGAACTTAGCTGCTGTCTGGCATTAAGCCATGACAGAAGGCAACCCTGTGAAAAAGAGTGCTTGCAATGTGCAGAGGACATGGGAAAAGAAATTTAGGCATTTCAAAAATTTAGAAAAAGTAAGCTCTTAAATTTTTTTTCATGGTAATCACAATAATATATTATTACTATTACAATTTCATAGAATATGTAAGTGCTCTTCAAGCATAATATAGAAATAAAATAATTGAAATTCAATTGAGCTTTATTCTGTACACTGGCAGCACAACCACATTTATTTCTGGTGCTCTTGAATGTGAATCGGTTTTCATTTGACTGCTGAGATTGTCCAGTTTACTCTGAATAAGCCTGATTTCCTGGTTACCTGGTATACCTAAAATATATGCTGGGAAAACACATTTCAGGAGAACTATTATATGATAATTTATAGCTTAATATCTGATTTTTTTCCATCTTATAGGATCTTTGTAATTTTAAATGCAAAGAGAAAATAATTTTTAATGTATTTTATATCAAATAGATTAATGTTAGGTACATAGTGCTACAAGCTGTTCTTCTAATACATATTGCAAAGGTTAAAAGTTTACATTAGTTCATAAAAACACTGAAAAGCTTTAACAAAATTTAGCCTACCACAGCAGTGGTACCAGCTATACAAACCAGCTATAGCCCCATGGAATTGCCCATTACATTCTGAGGTTTCCCTATCTTTATAATTCTCTATAAATGTTAATATTGCACTGCCACTTTTTGGTGATCTTTCTAACACTTTTTCTGGCGCGTTCTGATGACCTTTCCCCTCAATGAAATAGCCTGATGGTCCCAAATTTTATCTATTTACAAATTTATCAAATTAATTTAACTTGTCAGAGATATCAGGAAATATTTACTACCTCATATTAACTGTGAAAAATGTCTTAATATTCCAAGCAAAGCTCAGTTTTGCAGCTTTTGTGTTTCCATATATCTTCAAAGCCACCTCTTTTTTCTGTGAGCAATCTGTAGATGTTTATAACATTCTCATTATTGTGTCACCAGAGCAGTAGTTAGTTGCATGAGAATATGTCTCTTGTGATACACCGAAATACTTAAAAGAGAGGTGTCTTAGGCTCTAGATACCTTTGAAATATTTCTTCTTATTACTGGTTTAAATTAATGTATAAATAAACTAATATTTTGTATTTTTATTCACTAGGGAGAAATTATAACTGAGATTCTTGTATTTTAATAAAAATATTTTGGTTAAGACAATGGTCCATACTTTTTCAGTGTGAATCTTTCACAATCTACTTTCACTTCCTCTGTCTGCATAAACAAGCGGTGAACACTGGGGAAATATTCCTCAAGCATTGGTCAAAAGCAGAAACGTTGCTAAACTTGGTATCTGTCCTACTAAAGGAGCAGTAACAACCCCCTCAAAACAAGGATAGAGACTCTGAATGTGTAATTCATCTCAAATAGTTAGTTATTCACTCTGTGAAACCAGCAGCTCCTAACAGCAGCTCCTAGCCTGTAACATCTCACAGTTCATGAACAAACAGCTGGATTCCATGATTTATGAAAGATGTGTCATTAGGATGGAAAATGAAAGAAATGCAAGCAGCATGGATTAGAGAGGTTAAAAGTCTGTCTTCCCATTAAGATACCCTTTAGAAGGAGTATCTCTGGAGGGCAGTGAAGGATGAAGAAACTCTACAAACCTCAGACAAGTTTAGAAACTGAAGTAGGAAAAAAATTTATTATCCTTATCATTCCAAATGATTTCTTCATTTTTATTTGAATATGTCGTAATTCCCAGACACAGGCAGCTTAACAGAAGGTTAAGGTCTTTCCACCACTCCTAAAATCTAGTTAGCTGCCAACAGTTTGACTTCAGTTCTCTTGCAACTGCTGAAATTTGTGCAACTCTCTCTAACTTCTTGATCTGAAAAACCATAATGGATTTTTTCTGCTCAATTATCTCATTTACAAAAATAATTTAAATAAATCTATTTGATTTTGCATTACAGAAGTGGATCTTCCTGCATACTAAAGGATTCACATCCTTGTGACACAGCCTGAATGATCAGGGAGGTGATGACCCAAGATATCATTCCTACACATGAGTGAGGTCTGTCCTTTTCAGTGGTTGTAGAAATCTCTTTCTTTCTTTCTTTCTTATACTACACAATATAAAAATCATGTATAACTTGTTTTTGTGAAAGCAGAGATGTTTGTATGGCTCAGAGCAGGCTCTCCACATCACTATGATGTAACAACTATTCAGGGAATGCTTAAATTTAGAAATTTCCTAAATTTGTTTCTACATCAAAATGTAGCATCCTTTCAAATGCCCCCAGAAAAGCTGATCACTAGAGGTCAGTCAGATGAGGAGTATTTTCAGTGATATTGAAGGGTGAAGAAGTGTAACTACATAACAAAAAGCTGACTCAAAAGAAGAAAATGGTTTTCAATCTACATTTGAGCCACATGTCATCCACTGTGCTTGCACTGTCAACACCTGAGGAAAGTATTTACCTACTCTTGTCCAGCTGTTGGTAATTGCAAGACATCTGAAATCAAATCATGGACAGCTAGCTTATTCTTATTAGAGAAATTAACTATTTCTTCTTAAAAGGTTCTGTCTGAGAAATTTTATTTTTTTCATATCTAAATGAACATTCCTACAAGTTTCAGGGAGAAATCCCTGCAATACAACCTAACTTGTTGTAGTCTGCACATTCCAAAGTGGAGGAGTTGCCTGAGAAATTCCCTATTTTTTACTTTACATTTATATATCTGTAAGAGATAAATCTGTCTTTGAGCCGAAGATTTTGCAATGTATAATTTAAAATTTACCTTCACGGGTGACTTTATCACAAGTCCGATGAGTAACATAGACAGTAAAGAAAAAGAACAAATAATTTATAGCAATGATTATTAATATTAGCAATGTTAGCAATGATTCTTCAGCTTTAAAACCTCACATATCACAGAATTACGGAATTCTTAGGGTTGGAAAGGACCTTTGGAGATAATCTAGTCCAATCCCCCTGCCAAGGCAGGGTCACCTAGAGCAGGTGACACAGAAATGCATTGAGGTGGGTTTTGATTGTCTCCAGAGGGGGAGAATCCACAACCCCCTTGGGCAGCCTGTTCTGGTAGTCTGCCACCCTCAATGTGAAAAAATTCTTCTTGAGCTGGAACTTCTCATGTTTACTTTGTGGCCATTGCTCCTCATCCTGTCACTGGGCCCAACCCACTTGGCACCTGCCTTTGAAACATTTACATGCATTGATAAGATCTCCTCCCAGTGTTTAATCAAGACTAAGCAGGCCTAGCTTTCACCTCATAGGAGGGATGCTCCAGATCCCTAATCATCTTTGTAGCTCTCCACTGGGTCCTCACCAGTAGGTCATTCTCATTCGTGTACTGAGAAGGCTAAAACTGGATACCCCATTTCAGATGTGTCCTCACTAGGGCAAAGTGGAGGGGGAGGATCACCTCCCTCAACCTGCTGGCCACACTCTTCCCTATACACCCCAGGATATCACTGCCACTTATAGTCCATAATCCACCAAGGCTCCCGGGTTCTTTTCCAAAGAACTGCTCTCTAATAGGTCAGTTCCCAGCCTGTGCTGATACTTGGGGTTATTTCTCCCCAGGCGCAGGACTCTGCATTTGGCCTTGTTCAACCTCATTAGGTTTCTCTCAGCCCAACTCTGCAGCCTGTCAAGGCCCCACTGAATGGCAGCACAGCTTCAAGTGTAACAGCCACTCCCCCAGTTTGCATCATCAGCAAACTTGCCAAGGGTCCACTGTATCCTTTTATCCAGGCGATTCATAAAAAAGTTGAATAAGACTGGACTTAACATTGTTCCCTGGGGGACACCACTGACTACAGACCTTCATCTGGAATCTACTCCTCTTACCATGACCCTCTGAGCTCTGCCATTCAGCCAGTTCTTGATCTTCCTCACTGTTCTTTCATGTAACCCATATTTCCTGAGCTTACCTACAAGGATAGTATGGGGGACAGTATCAAAAGCCTTGCTGAAATCAAGGTATACAGCATGCACTGCCTCCACTTGTTGACCTGTCCTGCCATGTTGTCACAGAAGGCTGTCACATTGGTCAAGCATGACTTGGTGCATCTATGCCTGATGACCTTTTCTTCTTCATTCTTGGTGACGACCTCCAGAACGACCTGTTCCATCACCTTTTCAGGGATCAAGGTGAGTCTGACTGGCTGGTATTTTCCTGGGTTCTCCTTCTTGCCCTAACAAACCAGTCCTTGTTAAGCTGAGCCTTGTAAGCAGTGATACCTAAAGCAACAGAGGAGTTAATAGCTTTTAAATCATATTAGATGAAAAGTGAAAAATGCAGAGCTAATACTTTATCAGAAGTGTGCAGAGCTAATACTTTATCAGAAGTAGGTGTTGTAGTGAACAGTGAAAACTTCAGGAAGTGCATGCACCAAGGATAATTAATGACTACATTGAGATGTGTGCTTTGTGTAGCTAGGGTGTGTGAGTGCAGCACAGGAAGGCATATCAGCCATTTTCAGTCTGGTTAGTACGTGTATGGAATACAGCCGTGCCATCATAGATTTAGTGCAAGATAGCAAGAAGTATGCAGATATAAGCTCTCCAAACCCATCCTGAAAGCCTCTTCATTGCTTTTGCACTGTGCTTAACTGTAGAATTAATGTTGCAACTCTCTTCTGATGTTAGTCATGCCCACAGCTGAAGATGTGCTCTTATGATAAGCCCTAAGCATTACTGCAATTGAACCTCAGGATTTCATCAAAGATGTACCTTAATGCTGCCATTCAGCACTTTCAGTGAGACTGTCTGACATGACAAGAGGCTGGGTAGAAACTCATTGCCTCAGGTGTTGCGCTGAACTTGGTTCCTCCAGGCATCCACCTATTTTTCTGCAGTTCCATGTGTTTACTTACAGTCGGCAATTCCTAACAGTGGGATAGGATCTCTTTTCACAAGGGCAGTCAGTCTTGTTAATGTATTTTATTTGTACCATCTGGCTTTGTAGCTTTATCTGAGAAACATATTGGCAATTTCAGAACACGGGAAAATAAAACATTGTGTGCAAGAGGCTGTGGAAACAATCTGCCACTCTTACTTGGCAGATCCCTCCCACAAGTAAATGTCATTCAGGAGTGGAGCTGTGAAGTCAAACGGTGTCCCATGAAGCCCCAGGTGCCAGGCACTGGGCACATCTCTGGATGTCAGGAAATGTGCTGGGAGGGTGTGCTGTGCAGCTGCTCCTGGGTCAGAGAAACTTCGGGAGCAGCTTCTCTGTCCTGAGAGGGCACTGTGAAATGCAGGACTGTCTTTGCTTTGGAGAGAATAATAGCTGGGGGAAAACTGCGCTACTGGCAAAATTCGGCTTCCTCATAAATCCTTCTGAACTGATGCAAAAATGTTATCCAGACTTATTCCCTGAAGCCTGTTATTAAACTCTGCATGAATAGTTAAGTTTTTCAGCAATAGGTAAACAATTGCTGCAGTTCTGAGCTCTGTTACTGAAAATGTAAGATGTCAGCAGAGCAGGACGAAACTCTCAGCTTGGTTCTTACCTCTCAGAAAGCTTGAAAGGCAAAAGCAGTGTTACAGATTCTTACATATGTTTTTGTTTACATATACATGCACTCATTACATTTGTACAAATGTACAAATAACTGCCAGGACCGATGAGGGAGCAAGGATGAAAATAGTCCTTCACTCTTTTGTTGGAAAAAGACTGTGGTTGAAGACAAAAAATTTTGTAGACTTTCCCTTTCTAGCTAAGATTTGGCAGGGGCTGCCCTTGGGGCAGTAGTGGTGAAGCTGGGTATTGCTGACCTCTTTTCTTCCTTTCCCGGGACAAGAAACCACTTGGAATCCCTTTGCTTCGACTCCAGGGCACTGCATAAGAAGTACTGTTAATTCTTTATCCTGGTCTCAGGGACAGCAGAAGGGCTTGAATTTCTTGCACTTCCTCATGAGCCTCTGGCATCATGACATTTATTCAGAGTTTGGTTGACCTCTGCTGCCTTTATGTATCTTTAAAGTTCATTCCTGTGCAACTGTCAATACATCTATTTTGTAGCTTTGAAATAAGAAGCTTTAGGGTGACTAAAAGGACACTCGTAACTGTTCAGTCAAGTGTGGTTGTGATTTTAAAGACCTTGCTGTTTTCGGTTGACTTTTTACTAACACCGTATCTATTTTCATCAATATATTTGGAAAATATGTTGCATTTTCTAACTGCTTTACCTTGTGTTTCATAAAGCAAGCTATAAGGTAGAAATAGAAGTAGTTTTGGGATCAAAATTTATCCAAAAAAATATTCTCTGGAGCAATTTTTTGTTTACCCTTCAATCCTTCATAATTGTAAAATCAGTTTTTCCCAGAATGTTTGAAGTGGTGTTACTATAAAGCAGAAAGTAGACTTTGAGAAGTATAAAATATTTTTAATATGATACTAAAACAGAAGTAAGAAGTGCAGACTATATAAAATGTACCAGCAATTGAGCACTGAGATTGAGGTTAGATTCTAGAAGAGCTCCCAATGAAATAAGGGGATACAATGGGTCAGTTTAATTCTCTGCTGAAAAAAGACATACCTATTATCTAATTTGTTATATGTGACATTCTTATCTGGATAGAGCTGCAAGAGTTGTAACATCAGCTCTATTTCTGTTTGCCCATTCTATGTCAGTGCAATAGTATGGTAAGCCTAATGCAAATATTTCAGGGTGTCTTTTCCAGTTTAGGACAGTAAAAAACCCACTGTGCTTTACTTTCTCAGTCCCATACAAGAAGTAAGACAATTGGCAACTTCAGGCAGCTGTAGTAAGCTCGGCTTACTTAAGTTCTCACTCAAAACAAGCTGCATTTTGTTCTCTAGTCTATGGCATGAGATACATATAGGCTGCACAGATAGCATGAAAAGAAATGACAATGATGTATTTGTTGCACAAAATGTCAATTTTATCCTCAGAAACCCTTGCCTTTCAAAGCCGTGTTTGCAATGTAAAGCACCATTGTTTTCCATCACCTTGGGTGATGTTTACTGTCAGGGGAGTCGAAGGATCCAGTGTAGCCTATTTGATAATCCATAAAAATATTTTTTCCCATCTGGAAACATAGCTCTGTTGTGGGCAGCTGTGCTCTGCAGCAGCAGGAAATGGCTAAGGTGTGCCTCATAGGAAACGGTGATAATCAGACCTGGAGATGGTGCAGTCACAAGTTTTATTACTAACTAAGGAGAGTCACAGTCTTCATTCTGAAATTTAAAAAAAAATGCTATCCCAATGACTTCTGCCAGCTGGCTGCTGCAAGCCCCAGGGACCAAGCGGGTGTCTCAGGAGGTTCAGCTGACCAGGACCATGCCAGCAGCTCCTCCTTTCAGGAAGACACACTTCAGGGATATTTCCCATTGTACAGGCTGTGCAGACTACCAGTGTCAGGTCTGTCTGCCAACCACATTCATCTTTTTTAAACCAGAGTATCTCTACTGACATTCTCATACATATATTTGGTTAAGTATATGGGTTTTCCAACTCCTTTGGCAGCTCATATTTCACAAATTTCATGCTTTCTGCTTTCTATCAAACTGTACCCTTTTGTATCAAGGACAATTTCCTTTGGTCTTTCCTTATTTGCCCTGGTATTAAATCTGATTTTTTTTATTCTAATTTTTTGCTTATGTTCACAATTCCCCTCATCCTTTTTTATATTTCTATTCTCCTCTTTTCCTGTTTCTATGCCTGCATTCTCACAATTCTCTTTCTCCCTTCTCTTTTCTGCTTCCTTTATTTTCTCTCATTTCTTGAGAAAAGGAGACTCAAGAGTGACCTTATCACTCTCTGCTCTCAAGTAAAAACTGATATCACAAGACAATAGCCTCAAGTTGCATATGAGGAGGTATCGATTGGATATTAGGGGAAAATTTCTTCACTGAAAGAGTTGTCAGCCATTGGAACAGGCTTCCCAGTGAAGTATTTGAGTCCATATCCTTGGAGATTTTAAAAAAGGTGTAGATGTGGTGCTTAGGGATGTTGTATAATGATTAGGGACATAGTTTAGATTTGACAGTGTTGGGTTAATGATTGGACTCAATGACCTTTGTGTTCTTTTCCAACCTAAATGATTCAATGATTAATAATTTCTTGTGTCTTTCTTCTTGATCTGATTGTTAGCACTACATTGTGGTGCTGGATTAATCTATTTTTCAGTGACATTTACAGGCTGAGATTTAAGTGAAACTAATTCATCTACTATGAATATAAATCTGGGATTTATAAAAAGACTTCCAAGTCTTTTGTATGAAAACCTGTAGAAACCCAGTTTTCAAATCCAACTTCTTTAGTTAAAGGCAAATGCTGAATTTACAATTAATCTCCTCCCACTCATACATCCCACTTCATTAAACACCTTTCCTTTGCTATAAGGTCACCACAATAGTTTTCTCCCTGAACTTCACAGACCTGAGTCTAGAACTATTGCTTTTTGGATTTTTTTCCCACTCATGAAGAATTGTTTAGTTTGCAATTAATTTTTTTTTTTGGTTAATAGAAGAAGGCTATTTTTTTTACATCGTATGATAGTTGCACAGTTTCTCAGCCAGAATCAAATAAACCAGAAATTTAGAAAATGCTAATTCTCCAAATATATTTTCTTTTCTCTTGAAAAAAAAAAGCAAAACACTAGAAAAAGTCAGGTACATGTCAAGTTTAATCCTAGTCTCCAGTTTTCTGATGTCAATGATTTAAAGAGGACATTGCATTTCTGTGGTTTTAGTGGGATCTCTAAAGGACTTAGCAAATAGATGGTGGTCAAAAAAGCTGCATTATACAGCCTAAGCTCATGTGAATGACAAATCTGGGCCTCTGTGTTCTTTCAGAAACCCTCAAAGTCCTCATCTGACAGGAGTGAGATTAGCTGTCATCTTTAAATCATCAAAGCTGAGATCAAGCAAGGCTCCTAATCTTAACAATTCTTTTCCTGCATATCTTGGCGTAGCCATCAAGGTCAGAACCTGCAGCTACAGTGCTTGGTCCTAATACGGTGGTGAAGGAAGTTGCAAATGGATGGGCAGTACAGGCTGAACAATGGGGGGAGAAATCTGAGTCTCACAGACAAGGGAACACAAATCTTCAGATATTCCATGTATTTTGCATGGAACTTCATCCAAGTACTGAGTGACAAATCAAAGCTTTTTTTTCCTTCAACCAATATTTCTTAACACATTGCCCTACACTGGTTTATACCTACTTATGTTAGACATGGATTTTTTCTTCTCTTGTTCACTTTTACTAAATTGTGTTTTATTATAAACTACACAGCACAAAGAGGGGCAGTTACAACTAAATTATTATCTTTATTACCAATGTCTGTTTGGAACAGTGAGAATTGCTTTCTGATAGCCTAGGCTCGTGCAAATGTCTTCTAGAGAGCTCTACCCCTTACTCTGAGCAATGGCCATCTGTGACTGAGCCACTTCCCAGGAAGGCCCAGAGCAGCTGAGGGGAGGAAGAGGACTCATGTGTCATTATATTAGGCTGAAACAGCTCTTCAAGACTTAATATTTATTGGCAAACTGTATTTCCAGTTTTGAAGTCTCCCACATTGAAGGTGAAGGGCTGGACCAGGCTTTAGATGTCTAAGTCGTGGGTTTGAAGTAGAATAACTGTTCAAAATAAAATAAAAGCAAATTTCCTGCTGCAGGGGTCAAGCCTGGCATGGATTTACTGTAAATCTCTTGTTGAATGAATATTCTTTATATTCCTGTAGCTGGAGATCATAGTAGTCCCTATAGTACAGTGATTTCAAAACTATTTTGGTCAAGGAAAAAATTTTGGGCACACATGCTCCATGTACCTGCAGCTATTTATTTATTAATTATGTGCATGCACAGTGTACTATATACAATTCACACTCAAAATTGTATCAAAGGATAGCAATTTTAACAAGGATGATATAAAGACAAAATAAGCCTTATTGTCAATTTTTAAAATAATCTATCTTTCTTATTGATGGCACAAAAAAATATTTTCTTCTTGCGCCCCAAGGGATTACCTTGCACACCCACTGGGTTTTATGCACCTCACCACACTTTGGAGATCACTGTTTTAATTGATGTGCTACGGTGCACTAAACACGTGCTCAGTAGCAGTAGTAACAGTAGCAGTAACCCAGTGTAATCTGTCCACAGACCAGAAACTTGATTCTAACATCACATTCACATGAATTTTTCAGTCCTTCAAATCTAAGTCATCTTCTACTTTGAGTCTTCTGGAATAGATGCGTCTGGTTTGAGTGAAAAACACTGCTATTATGGCATTAGGAAGTGATGAAGTAACATCACATTCACATAAATTTTTCAATCATTCAAGTCTAATTAATCTTCTGCTTTGTGTATTCTGAAATATCTGTGGCTGGCTTGAGTTAAGAGCACTGTTATAATGGTATTAGGAAGTGATGAAGACTTGGCCATAGCTGTCTGCTCACTTCCTTTTGAATAGAATCACAGAAATTAAATAAGAGAGTGTTTGTCATTTATTTAATTGTTTGGAAATGACTGTTTATTAAAAAATAGGAGAGGATTGCTGATGTATTTCCAGTATTGGCCCCAGTACCTGAATCAACATTGTAACCTAAAACCATTGCATTTAGACCTGAATTAATGATATATCATTTATCTAGGAGTGTGCTAGGAGCCTAGCACAAACATTAACATTAATTCAAATTCATGAAATTAATTAATTAATCCAAGTTCTGAAAATATTTTAAAATTTTCTTTGAACTTCCAACTTTAAATATTTATGTAAATGCTGTAAAGCATGGTTGCTTTTTTGTTTGTTTTTATAAAGGTCAAATATTTGAATGCCACAATTTGGCCAGTAGCAGAATATAGAAGGAGAGCAACAACATCCAGAATTCTTCTGTCCCAAAACAGGACTCTCAGGGTGACCTGGGATGGACTGAACTGCTGCTCTAAAAAACAGACTTCAGCCCTCTGATCTGCTGCCTCTGACACACACATCACTGTAGCAGCAATCTTCAACAAAAAATTCAATCTCAGAACTTTGCTTTTCCAGAAAAAGGACCTTTAACATTTATGCCAAACAATTAAAATTCTTACAAATAAATTTTTTAAGTCTAATTTTTCAAACTGATTTTTCTGTTTTCTCTCCTTCAGAAATTCAAATCTGGCATTCAGCTTACTATTTTTCTCACTGTTACAGCTGAATCTCCATCTCCATACATCTTGATAAGTTGTAATGGTCTGGAGAGTGCCACAGCTTCCTTTAAGTATTATTAGGGAGTTGCTGATCCCCAGCATGTGGGAAAACGTGGATAGCATTGAAGTTCACTGAAAATCCCCTTCCCAGTTAGAAACAGGTAATATACAAGCCATGTAAAACACTGACATGTAAATGCTCTGTAAATTATGCCACATTTCTGCCACTGTTGGTTTTTCCTTTCACAGTTTAAAACTATTAAAGGAGTAATCATACATTATTTCATCCTCAATAGCAAGACTGCCCCTCACTTAAAGCTACAAGCTCTTATCTTGCCAAATTAAGGAAATCTCCTTGTGATTCCAGGATGGACATTTATTAATTCCTTTCTTGATTTTTGTCAGTGAAAAGATATTCATGCTTCTCTAGAGCCTCTTCAACAGCAAAAACCTGATCCTGCTCTTATTCAGGTAAAAAAGTTCCCACAGAGCTAATTGGAAATGGAGAGCAGACCATGGTCAAAAGTACTGTAGTATACAGACATCACAGGAGCACCTAGCTGGCAAGAAGATTAGCAAGCACATCTGTTCTGAACCATTAAAATGATATAAAGAAATTGCCTTTAAACCACCTGCAGGACAGTAATTTCATACAATCATTACAGAGTCATTAAAAGTTAATGTAGAAAAAACACCACTGTGGGAAATGCAATCTTCTTCTGTGTTCACTTGATACTCTAAAAATGTGAGCAGAGAGCAGTCTGAAAATTATTGTGTCAGATGACAATGCCTTATCTCCACAACATATTGTCTCAAATATGTCCTTTGCCACAGATTAGACTACTTTCTAAATTTTCAAACCATACAGAGAATTTTCACGTTGGACATGATACACACATGGCAGCAGGATTTTGGAACCCTTTTGAGAAGATATTCTTGAATTCTGAAAGTGTATAGGGATCTGAATTTCAGTTTTTGAAATTCTTTTATTGAAAATAGAAACACCAGGATGGATATAAGCAAAATGGACATAAAGAAAGATGTGCTAAAACTGAGAAGGGGACAGTTATTCATACTAGGATCAAAGCAAGACTGGTGAGAAAAACAGCAATGGAGTGTGAAAAAAGGAACTTAATGCTTTAGATCAAAACAAGAGAAAGGCATTAAATGATGTAACAGAGAGCATTGTGGTTATATACTGGAATATTTTCTTATAATCCTTAGTTCCATAAATAACATTAATGTAGGGGGATAGAATATAAGTAAATAAAGGTGGTATAGAAAGTAATCTTACCCCCTAAAGAGTTGCATCTGGGTTAATTATTAAAGATTAGGAGCAGGCCTGACTTTAACAGGCCACAGCTGTAGCCAATAAGAAGAGTGCTATAAAAGAGTGGATTTGTTGGTTGAGGGACACTTTAGTTGGTAACTGCAAGAAGAAGAAAGAGTCAGTGCTCTGAGGAGCTGCCTATGAGAAACATCAAGGAGGTATGAAACTCTTGCACTAAGGAGACAACAATATGAAATCTATGCAACATAATCACAACACATGAATATGAAGGAACTATGAAAGCGGTCATGGAAAGAAGAAATATTATTTATAAATGTATTCATCTGCTGTGCAGGATAGAAAGTTCTTAATGACTGGGCTGGAAGACATATATGGAAACACTACCTGTTTGTAGAGTTTGTAAAGACTGATGTTGTCCTCCATGACAGTCTTATAAATTAACTATGAAAATGCAAGTTCAGACAAATCCATTGGAAACAGGAAAGATCCAAGCACGAGCAAGATGGTGTATGATGTAGAATCACCAGTATTCCCCCATTAATTGCAAAGCTACATTGTGTAGAGTATTTTCCTTAATGAATGAAAGAAGAGAATATAAGATCTTATTAATTTCAAATAGGATTAGAGATAAAGGGGCCTCATGAACTGGGCAGATTGGAGGAAAGGTTTGAAGAGTATGTAATTTAAGTGGTTCTGGATATTGAAATTATTTAGTTTAAAAAGCACATGATATTGAGATGTGTAAGGGAGTAAATTCCAGCTGTAAAAGTATACAGTATGAAGAGTGTGTGAGGTACTCTTTGAAATCTATCAAAATCCTTTTGGGTTATTTTTTCTTTACCCCAAGAAAGATTTATCAGAGGTGCAATCTCTACCAAAAATAACCCAAACAACCGAACCAACAAACCAAAACAAACAAACAACAAGCCATTAAAAAAAAACCCACAAAAAAAAACAGAGCAAAAAGCATGGTTAGAAATGTTGAAAATCAAATTGATAGAGAAAAACAAGGAGACCTTGTAAGGAGAAAGCTGAAGGGTGATGGATAAAACACAATCCATAAGATTTAAATGCTGCTTTTGGAAAAATTCAAATGCTTTAAGGTGTTCACCATGTCTTCTGGGGAGGGTACAGGAGAGAAAAGCTCAATTGCAGCAAACAATGCTGAGGTTGACTATCAGGAAAGAACATCCATTAGGGTAGTGAAGTAACAGCATATGCTTTGCAGAAAAGTTCTGAATCTCCCATCACTAGAATTTTTAAGACATTGTTTTGTCAACTATCAGTCAGGGAAATACTGATGTAATTGACTCCTTGTTCAGTCAGAATTACAGCTCATGTCTCAGCACCATTCATCTACCATCGTATGGTGTGGCAACTGCCTGGAGTTTTGGAATAAAGCAATTTGTCCAATCCATAACTAAATTCAGAGGAACACAATTTTGCTACAGCTGCTGAAAAGGAGAGAGGACTGGAGTAGAAGCAGGAGTGTAAGGAGGGTTGAAACAGTCTGGAAAGCAGAGTGCTATATAATCAAAAAGTTCATTTAAAAATGTGTAATTTAAAATATGTCAGTAAAAGGTAAAGCTACAAATGTAATAAAATAATCAAAGGAAATAGACACTTCTATAGCAAAAATATGGTCTTATGTCATTTAAATACACAAGCAAAAAGCCAATCAAGTATTCTGTGAAGCCACTGAGGGATATACAGAAAGTGGGAAGTAAGTTAATGACGTTAGTATTGCTCTGAGCCTGAATAAATTCTCTGCTTTCGTCTTCATGAAATAAGCCAAAGGTCAGATTCTGAGGATTGGGATATTTTCCCAAGTGGGAGGGAAGGGAATGGAAGCGTTGAAAGACTTTATGAGTACATCAAAGCAGAGAGGCAATTAGAGCTGATAAAAGTTCACATAGAAGCAGATAGAGATAAATCGCATCCCAGATTTTTTTTAACCTAGCAAGTTGTAGAAAGATGTGGTTTCCAGCTCATAAGCTCTAAGAAAGCATAATAGGATTCAAGAGAACAGAGATTCAAGAGTCAAACTGGGGGCAGCCATGACACTGAAGTTTATTTATTTGCTGGTTTATATTTTTGTTTATTTATTGTCTCAATGACACACAAGGGAAAGACTTTATAATGAGACTCAGTGAAGTGAGCTATATATTGACAAAGGAATGAGATATCAGTAAGCACTGATCTGAAATCATCACTGTTGTGTTTTCAAAGTAATTTGCACTTAGCATTCTCAGGTGTTTGCTGATATTGAAGATGTTTTCTTAATATCTCATACTTCAATCAAACAAACATATCTGAGTTATTTGCTTTAGAATTATGACAGAAGATAATTCACTGATATTCTGCTATGATGATCTCAAATGTGATTTTTTTGTATCATTTTAGCTGTCTTGAGTGAATGAGTTAAAAAACATTAGCTGCCTTCTTCAGTCTACTTCATCTTTGCTCAGTCGGGCCACCCTATACAGAATATTACTGTGTTCTTAATAAGCCAAAACCAGGGAGAACAGTTAAGAAGAGAGAGGTAAAAGAAGTGTGAGGTTTCCAGATAACATGAGTTACTGTACTGCCCAATGCATTCAGTGGAGGGGACTGCTCTGATTTAGAGAAAGAAACTATAGGTGGGAAATCTATAGCATATGCTGATGTTTTTATGCTAACATGCAGAGACACTTGTGCACTTCTCTTTATGTGAGGGGCTTCCTGTATAGCTCATAAATGTGTTTCATATTTTCAGTATTATTCATAATTTTTTTGTCTTTCTTCTCCCTCCTCTATGGCACCCTATAATCTGCTGGAAACAACTTTGCAGAAGAAAGTTGTAAAGCAGTTTTCTTCAATCAATAAAAAGCCAAGGTTCATCAGATGTTTAGATGCAGTTATATGTTTTACCACAAAATATTAGAACAAATATAATCATTAAAAGATTTCTATTACTAAATGGTCTTCTAAATATGTTAAACCCAAAACATAAAAAGAAACCCCAAAACATTGGCATCTCAGTCAAAATCTGCCCTGTAATGCATAAGCACTTAGTTTAAGTTTAGTAACAGAATTAATAGACAGCAAGTTGAAAAAATCTGCACAGGAGATCCCTTTTCCACAAAGCTGTTACAAACCAAAAGGCAGTTTCCAGTGAAAATGGCAAAAGGAAAGATAAAAACCAAGGAAAACTTTAATCCCTCTGTCACAAATGCTTCAGACAATCCTTACACGTGTAAAGATGGCTCCGGTTAGAGCTGATAGGACTCGGTCAGCTCTTGTGCTTTCAGAAGTGTCAATAAAAATTCCTAATTGGGAAAAAATTACTTTTTAAACATTCTCTTTTCAGGAGATAAAATATCAAGTATATGCAAGATTTTAAAAGGATTTTTAAAAAGCTTGATATAAATATGATCTATGTGATTATGAAAAATACATGTTAAAATGAGCATTAAAATACTGAAATGCTGTATAGCTCTTTGTGTGTGGTTTACTGGAAAAAATATTCTCATTTAAAATGAAACTTTAAAACAAACCAAAAAAAGATTTCATTCAGAATACCATTCTGAAGTTGTGTAAATGTGTCTTATAGTTTTCAAAAGACATTTTTGGTAGATTTTAAATCACTTCTAGTTGCAGGCATTTGAAGTCAGTTTATTGAAAGTGTGGTTTTGAACAGAAAACATAAGCGACAATAAATACCAGGAATAAATACAAGGTTTTACAAGGAAATTGAAATACATGAAACCTAGTGTGAAGGAATTTAATTTTTAATTCTGACTATCAAATACAATATATTAATCCATTAGGTTTTTGTTAGATGACTTTGCAGCCCTTTCCACTCAGAGAGTTGAACAATTTCAGGGGTTTTCTGTAGCAGTTGCAAGTCATCTTTAGAGATGGAAAGTGACCCATGTTCCCTTAATCTATACTGAGCATATGAGCACAAAGTGCAGTATCCTTATGGATTAATTACTAAATTTAGTAGTGCAGTAAGCAATTTAGTATTTTAATAAGTGCAGTGCCTTGAATCACAAACCCTGCTTCAGCCACTGGCTGAGGGACAGGCATTTTATGGATTATTTTATCTTTTCTTCCAGCTAGAGGAGGGGAGCTGAGTCACAGGACATGCCTCCATTGTGTTGACACCAGGCACTGCTCTGCAACTCTAGTTTAAGCAGTAAGGATTTTTGGGGGGATATTTTCCATCTCTTAAAATATTTTATTTGCAAAAGGCTGAACTAAAACCATGAATTGACAACTGAGGGTATTTGATTTAATTTCTGCCTTTGTGGAGATATCAAATATGTTGCTTATATTCTCTACAGCATAGTTTCTCCTCCTCTGTCAGATGATTTTAATGATTCTAGCTCTGCTTCCCAGGAGTGTTCTTGATGAGTTTTAATTAATATCTTTAAAGTGTTCTGAGCTCCTTACCTATGCACTGTAATATCAATGTAAAATATGATTAGATTTCAGAAACAATGACCATCCCAAAGGTTAATAATAACAAGATTAATAGTGTATTGAATTTTATGACATCTGTTAGCAGCTTGCATGTCAGATGTTATGGTTTATACTTGTACCTGCCTAGAGGAAAAGAGTTTTTGACTGAAGACTTTTTTCTCTCTCTATTTTTGCATATCATGTCTAAACTAGCTCTGGTAAAATGTCGCTGTTACTTTCAGAGATTTCAGTAGTCATCAGAGATTTTGTTTTTAATAAGTAAAATCACTGAAGTAAGGACCAAAAAAAACCCTCCTGCTCCCACACAGGAAAAGTGAATTTCATGCTCCTCACAAAACCTGATGTCAATTAAGGCCTTCTTCCTACTTATTCAGGCAAGTTTGCTCAGTACATTTCTCACTGTTTACAGATTTAAAACAGAATTGTGCAGCTTCCCTCAAAATCTCTGTTTGAGACTAATTCACATCCAGTTTGGCCAAAAATATCTGTCATCTGACAGCCATCCAGAGTAGTGCTGAAGGTGTTTTGATTGCCATGGTCTTGGACTTCTGGTTTCTTATCACTAGGACTACTTATCACATTTGTGTTAAACCCTCCCTCTCAGTACGCCCTCAGATGTTACAAGCAGTCACAGAAAGAAAACCAATCTTGTCATGTTTTGAATAAAGGGAGGCACGGTGTTGGAAAGGGTTCTGAAAGTCTTCTGCTTCCACTACTGCTCTTTGATTGAAGAAACAATGCTTTCAGCAACATTTCATGGAACTGGTCACCCAAAAATTGCTGGCAGTGAGTGCCAGTGCTTCCTGTACACAGTAGGACTCTCAACAGAGCATCTGCAAACCTTGCATGTGCTGACCAAGGCAGTTCCTAATCTAGGCCATCCTGATTCAGCAGGATATCTCATGGGCTGTGTTTCTGAGCACTATCAGGATTGATTTTCTTTTTTTTTTTTTCTTTAATATTCTTTATATTCCAGGATATAGATGCCAGTGCAATTCCCTTTCTTAAAAAATTCTGTGCCTTTATTCAAAACCTATGACATAAATACAGAGATTTTGCAAGTGTACCAAGAATCCATGCTTCTCCCAGCCTCATTCATTTTTGCTGGCTTTCTGGCATCATGAGGGGGGTTTTTTGCCCATTTTTTATGAGGTATTTTCAACAGAAGGGCTCAAGAACATTCCGTTCTGATCATTTCCTGAATGCATACATCTCTTTGGTTAACACAATTTACTAGAAAGCTGAGCTTGAATCTGCTCTGGCAGTAGCCAAAATTTGTAGAGTGTTGCCAAAGAGGGAATGTTACCATTCCTTGGGGATGTAGGATAAAAAATGTGATCCTCATGTGCAGGTGAGTTTAGAGACCAGCCCCACTCTGGATGTGGATGCAACAGGCATCACCCACTCTGTGGATATTTATGAGATGCCAGCATCAAATCTGTTGCAGCTGGAGGGGCTTCTTAGATTCTTCCAGTATCAGAATTTTAGACATGAGGAAATGTAATAGTTTGAATTACTTTGGGTGTCATTAGGATTCTTCAGGGCCAGGCAAGGAAACATGGTTCTTTTCTCTGCCTCTCTCTCTTTTTTTTTTAATGACTACTTCCTTATGCACACTTTTTTGCACAGGTACCAATGAAATTTTGAGACTTAAATCTAAATTTTGAAACTACTGAATAATACAGTGAGCTCCCTATTTGCCAGCATTGTTTCAGTTTCATCCAGTCCTAATTGCCTTACAGACTCTTTTGAATATTTAAAGAAGATTTAATGTACTCTATTAATTTTTATTTTGCTTCCTATGTTGTATAAATGTGTATAATACATAATTATTATACAAATTATTATACATTCATATGTATGTAATAATTCCTGCTGTTAACCATTGTAAACTTACAATATTTTACTCTCACAATATCTCTTACTTATTTTTCCCTCTTACAATGAAAAACATAAGACACCATTTATTTTATCTTCTTTTCTGCTAAAGTATTCATTTCAAATCAGACTTTCAGTGCCTATTGATAGTTCATTGCTTGCTTTTAATTAATATTATATGTCATTCAGCTTACGAAATTCAAAGTAAATGTTAAACCTCTGGCAGAAAAAAATCCAATTGGCACTTTATGTGCCTCAATAAAATGGCAGGCAACAGTTGGCACTGTTCAGCAAAAGGAGTGCTGTGCTGGGAAAATGGAGCATGATGATCACTTCTCCTGACACTGAAAACCTCTTAAGAGTCACAGGGCTTATCACACTGACCTCAGGGAGCTAAAATAAAAGTAGGTCCAACATGCTTGTGGGGACAGCAGCATTGCTGCACCACTGCTTCATTCCAGGGATAAACCAGAGTGCAGGACTCAGGCTCTCATTGCTCAGGACCTGCAGATGAATGATGAGATATACTTTGGCCTCTCCTGAAACAGATATCAGTCTTTGTGATAGGAAATTATTTTTATGGATAATCAAGCAGTATTATTATCTATCACTGTCTTCTATAACAATGTATAGCTGTGCATCATGAACTCAACTCAGTGATTATTATTATTGTTATGACCTGTCATTTTCTCAGGTTGTAAAGTTAAAAGGAAGGTGCATCTATCATGAAGGTGTAAGAAGGAACAAGGATTTCTTGTATAGCCAAGCCAGGCAGTCTTTGTGTCTTTGTCACTCGATCACACTTCTCTGTTTTCTGGAACATATGCACCTATCTGTAGAAAATTATAAAGGTACACCCTGCCAAACACACTCACCAGGATTTGTAGGTTGTTGAGACCCGTGCTGGGAATAGAACATTAGAAATGCTGCAGGCATTCTTCCCTGGCAGGGTCCATGAAAGCTGCCCTGTCCCCTTCACTGCCACCACCTTGGCAATGAGCACGTCTCCTTGAAACGTGTGATCAGCCCAAGAACCAGTTTACATCAAGCTCCCTAATCTTTTGTAGTGTCACCAGTCACCACAAACAATAGGGTTTGATTGAGATTTCTTCTCTTCTGAAGGAATCAAATTGCAGTTTTGTCTCCCATGAAATAAGGCTCACTGGTTTGTGATTAAGATGTATTATATATCATCATTTGTTTCCTTGTTTGTATGCCTATATATGTATGATGTGCTCAGCCAACATTGTGATAAATAGATTTCTTTCAAGAAAAATCTCTCATGCTTTCAGGTCCTATCTCCTTGCATTATTTTCTGGCAACTATTAACAATAACAATTACAATTGACAATACCTCTTGTGCAAAGTTTAATATTAAGATTCACTTCCATACTGTTAGTGACTGGCAGGTAACACTTGTTTAGAAAAAAGTCTTATTTCCATGCAAATAATTTTTCTAGCTTTTCTGTGCAAGCACAGCTCATGACAGGGAAGATACTAAAGGATGTACAGTTGCAAAATGGAGGTCTAATGGTGGGAAATAGAGCTTCAACAGGCTGAGGGTTTTTTGCTTTGTTAAAACTCACCATGACAGAGACCAATATTTTTACATATCTTAAAATTAATTTAAGATGGCACAGTAACACCTCATCAGGGTGTTTGGGTATAGACACCAACCATGTTCAAACAATTCATCATTTCACAAATAACCAAAAGAATGACCATGTGATACCTTTTCTTCTAGGATAACATAGACAGGGGAGTTGAATAAGATGATCTTTAAAGGTCTCTTCAAACACAAATCATCCTATAATTCTGTGATTCTATGAATGGAAGGTTATTTTTGTATGAAAGTAATAAACATCTTTATATTAAAACACAAATACTCCACCCACCCAAATAATACACAGAATAATACACAAAAAACATATCTCAAATATTAATTTCAGAAGGGATATATACACCTAATTTTATTTCAATTCTAATGACAGTGAGGGAGGAGAAATATATTTCCTTTTCCCAGTTGAAACTGACAGATTTCCCATATCAGACTAAATATCAGAGTTCAGCTATCAATAGTGCTACTCCTATTTGTTCTTTGACTTTTTAATATACCCTCCACTTACAATGTAAACACCACCAACATGCTGAATGTACAAAAGCAATTAGTTATGAATTACATAATCATGGTTTTTACCATGATTATTCTAAATTATGGTACAGCTATTGAAAAGGTAAAAAGAATCATGGTTCCTTCCCCAGCTGACTATGTATTAAAAAGCCGAATTTCATTTTATGTATACAAATTTTATGTACTTGTGATACCCGAAAGACATAAATCATGATCACTATTTCAGATATATATGCTTGGCTTGTATCCTTTCAAATTGGACTCTCTTGACTGTATTATATTGCTTTGCACTGGGGAAAAAAAAAAACAAACAAAAACAACAACAACAATAATAAAAAACCAAACCAAAACAAAAAAACAAAAACAAAAAAACCCCCACAAACAACAACAACAAAAAAAAAAAAAAACCAAACCCAAGCCCCAAAATAGCAGAAAAAAAATCCACAAGCAAACAGTACAAGACAAATTTTCCATCCGCTCCTTGATACCTGTAATTTTTAAATCAAGACTATTAAAAACTTATTTTAAGCTGCTGAAGAGATGGAATTGATCAAAAATCCTGAAGCTGTGGAAAATATGCCAAGGATCTAACCCATTACTCCTGGTCATGATGGACACAAAGAATAAATTTGAAATTTGCTTGTGGTATGCTTAGCTCAATGGAACACAACCACAACTAGTTTCACACAGGTGTAATTTCTGTAAAACCATTGGTGTTAAACAAACATAAAGCTGCAGTTTTAAACCAAAGTTTTAATTGCAATGATGTATTGAGACAAGGAGGGAATAAAGGTAGAGTGAGTGCTAGAAAGCCTCCTGCGGCAAAGCAACTGTTGGAAAGAAAACTAATCAGACACAGTTGGAAACAGTTGGCTTTGATAGACTGTAAACAGTAAAAGTCATGATTTCTCTCCAAGTCATCTGACACCTTCATTACTGCAATTACTTATTTAATGCCCCTCACATCAAGAAGCAAACACAGCTTTATTAGCTCATGCAAGCTTATTTTTTAATCTGTATTCTTCACCAGTACTTACCAATTAACACTATGCATCAACAACCTGCATTTGTAGCAGCTGCTCAGTTAAAATATATTCAGATAGTAGAAGAGTATTCAGAAGTTTCATACTCCTTCTAGGAACATGACTAAGTGAAGTCAATATTATAAAATACGTTTTGAATTACAGTTTTTCAACACCTGAAAGGGCAATTTTAATCTGTAGATTTATCATAGCTGTCCAGTTTAGCAAATATCAAACATTGCATTTCACTCTGTATATTCTTGGTCCTACTTTACAGATGTTCAACCAAGAAAATATCTTGAGTTTTGCACACAGGCATTTTTCAAAATATTTAACTTAAATCTTGGCTTCTCATGCTACATCAGTTAACTCATCTACAGAATCTTGGTATCAGGGCTGTTGCCACCAAAACAGAGGAAGTAAACAAAACCAGGTCTGTGAGGAGAAGCAATACCCTTCAATAGACCAAATGTTACATTTTCCATGGAAAAGCATTCAGACTCAAGCTTTTCTTAAAGTAAGAACCAGAAATAACTAAGAAACTTCTGGGATCTTGTAATCTTATTTTGTAAAAATACAAAATTCCTGGATTGTGGCCACAGAGATTTGACAATTTTCAAAGACATCACTTACAGAGTTTTTATAACAGCTGTAGTGAGGCTTTTTTTAGCCAAATGCCTGTAATACATGTTTATCTCCCTTGCAGTACTGAGCCAGATGTCAAGTGGAAGGCTTGGAGTGATTTTTTCTCAGTTGTTAGATTGATTGAAAGTTTTTCTGTCCTTCCGGTATGCTGGTGCAGGTAAGAATACACTTGTAATACTTACAAAATACCAGTGAAATCTGAATAAGTGACTACAGTTAGAAAGAAGTGTTGATGCATTCAATTATCACAAGAAATATTATTAGCGTATTTTAGTATCATCAAGTATTTTAACCCTTTAAACAAAGAGTTTCATTGAAAATGCTATAATGTGCCTTCAAAATATATGTCATGAACTGAAAGGGAAGATCAGTGTATCTTCTTTTTATTGTTAATTTCCTTGTTATTAGGCTGGCTGAAGAAAAGGTAGATATATTTTCTATAGGACTGAAATGCATTCCTTAATATCTCTTTGCAACATGTAGAAATCATTGACCTGCACTTTGAGATTAATGGGAAGATCTCAGATGGAGCTAGGGGCTTAAACAGAAGTAATGGAAGTCAACCTTCTGGTGCTTTTCTGAACACAATCTTGCATACAAGAAATATAGATCATGTTGCAAAATGCAAAAACTGAATCCACTGCATAATGCTCCATTATTTCATTTTTGATATTCCCTATTTCAGAATCCTTTTAAGGTTTTTTCCTCCTTGAACTGCAATTTTAGTACATTACTTTGTCCAATAAAACTGCTTCTGCAAAGAGTCATCATAGAGTAGGTAATGTTATACGTGCAAACTGAGTTGTAGTAATTTCTTCTGTACCTTGAAAGTGTAAAATTCTTGTACTTTATGATCTCAGAGGAGGCAAGCAGCCCTTCTGTTCCAAGTCAGTCTCCATTAAAGTCCTGTAATGCGCATTAATGCAGTGTTCCTAAGGGAATGCCATGGTGATATTTATCCTTGCTCGCCTACTAAGAAAATCCCTGCCAAGCAGGAGAGGAAGCATCTGTATGCATGGTTGAGTGACATTTTTATGCTAGCAGATATTCAAGGGCTCTGAAAAGATTCGGATTCTGTAGGAAATGAATTTGAAATAAAACACCTGAGGAAAGGCCATTTGATTTTTTTTTCCCCTTTAGTTTGGGGGCTTACCTTGACATTTAAAGTAATATAACCATCTGCAAAATCATGTCTTGTCCAGGAGTGCCATTATAACAAGTTGAACTCCTCCAGATTGGATGAAATAACAACTTAATTGTGGTCTTAATAGATTTCCCAGTTGCTTGCTGCAATCAGACCTACCTTTTTAACAGTCCTCATTGCTCATTAATTACATTTCCTCTCTTAATTTCTCCATTTCTTTCCTATTCCTTGAGGAGTATGGAAACCAGTACAACTAATCACCTCTGAATTATGTATGTGAATCATCCCAGAAACACGTGGTTGGGATCTTTCTCTAGGTCAAGAGGCTATTTTAAATACAGAATAATTTCTCATCTTGTGGTAGGGACTTATTGTGAACTTCAGTTCATCCAGAGGCTGTGTTAACAACTGGCTCTTAGGCAGGAATTTTCATTCTAAACTAATTAAGATGTCCTAAATCTCTAACTACTATAAATGAGAAACAATTTGAGATGACTGACTCACCTGATCATTCTTTTCTTTCCTATTAAATGCATTTAAACTCTCTGAGCGCTCTACCAAATGGACTTCAATTAACCTTACACCCTGACTGCTATGATTAAATGGATGTGGATACTTTTCTTATGTGATTGTAACAGAGTTGTGATATGCAAACAGAAAAGCAATTACAAGCAGAACAATGCCTAAAACAGGTATCTGTTTTCTCTAATAAATGAATTCAACACAATGGTTTAGCAAATTATTTCTGAGTAGCGCTATACAGAAGGATCTCAATATCAGAATGTTGCATTTCTATCCTAATACATGATATTTTTCATTGTCTTGAATGGGATTCAATTCAGTTTTTCTCCTTATATGGGTCTTTCTTTGGCATATAAAAACAGTGATATAGTCCATTTTCATATCTATCCCCAGCTGCTAAGAGTCAGAGGGGTTTTGGGTGCACGAGAACAAGATTATATCTGATCTGGATATAACTTTTGTTTTTGTAGATCTATAGATCTAGTCAAGTAACTATGGCATTGCAAGCACTTGCAAAATCCACAGAGAATCCAGGCCTCAAGTGCTGCATTCCTTCCTGTGGAACACAAAACCAAATTTGAAAAGTAATTTTTTCAATAAGTAATTTTTTCAAAAAGTAATTTTTTCAGTAAGAGATTTTCTTAAGAGCCATGAAATCTGGATTCCAATGACTCACTTTGATGATATAATGAACCTGGAGGTAATGGGAAACAAAGCTTTGATTGACCATGTTTATGCTTTATACTGCATGGTTTCCTTCAAATTGTCATTTTCCCTGTTAAGTCCAACATCTGCCAAGAATTAGAAAGACATCTATGGATGCAAAGGTGTGTTGGAATATATATGCATTTATTTTCATGTACATTGAGTGAATTAATAAGCATGCAGCAAAGTATATTTTCCCAATTGTATGTTATTTATCATGCAACATTAAAAATGGTAACATATGCGACATTTTCTACCTAAAAATGGTGACTCCCTTAGTTCTGAGTGATATTTTTTTATGTATGAGATTTCACTGTCTCTGGAAGTGTTTTGTGACCCAAAATACTAATTATCTCTACGTATCTGCATTTACCGATATATTTTAAAAAGTAAAAACAGTACATCTGCAATATTGTCAAACATCTAAGTTTATCTCAATCTGTAAATCTATACAACAAAACAGCCAATGTGAAACTCAGTTAGTTTGACAAATAACAGATAGCCAGTGAAAAGCTTTATTATTTGCTGATATGTGATTTTCTTATATGTTGATTTGGAAGAGAGCACTTAGATTCCTTGGCTATGTGAGATCTAGTCCTTGCTATCACAGAAGAACCATATCGAATTCCAGTTTCATAAATACACTAAATTTATGAAGTAGTAACTTAAAATTCAAATTGGAACATGCTTCCATAATTTAGCTCTGTGATATTGAGAAACTTCCTCTCATTTCTCACCTAAATTTATTCTCTGCTAATTTACACAAACTTGTCTTCCACAAGTATTATCCCTTTTGTTCATTCTTTCTTTCTCCTTTGTATTTATTCTTGATGGAGCAAAAAGGAAAATATGAAAATTATGGACAGAAATTATATCAACTGTAAGGTGCTGTTTTATTTTGAAGTTATATTTAAAATAAAAATCCAGTTCACCAAGCTACTATTTTTTAGTACCTATACTCTATATATTTAATATAAGACTCAATGCACAAATACAAAAGTGGTGGTTTTAATTACATACTACAGTTATAGTAGCAGGTCTTTATGTCTAAGGAAATATTTTTAAGATCTTCATGACTAAATGAAATTTAACCAGGAATATGAAGTATCAGGACCCTGTGAAATCACAATCTTCACAGTAATTAAATGTAACTCTACACAATTACTTTTGACAAAACTAATAACAGTGAGCTTCATCCAAGATGTGGCTACAGCAGTTGTGCATCTGGAGAAAGAGTCACATTCCTGTAAGCCTCAATAACTCAGAGAAGTCTTAGGCATGCTAGCTCCTTCATCAAAATAGGATAATGTATCTGAAGAGCACTTTGATTTCAAGCGTTCTCCAAATATTCTATCCAGACATGAGTGGTTCATTAATTAAATAAATTGTCTCCTAACTAAATCAAGTTATTTGAGACACTTCAAAGTCCAGTTTCTTGGAATTCTTGTTTGCTGGCAAGGAATACTAGCAAATGAAAACAAGATTGAAAACATTCATTTGCCTTGGTTACAGCACAACCAGCTTTAAGAAGTCAAATAAATGTTGGTGTGTGTGTTTGTATGGTTCAGCTTAAAACTTTCTACCACTACCAAGTACAAATAGAATGTAAGTTCTTTTTCAATTTACTCTTATTTGGTTTTACTCCATTTCCTTGTCAAAACATTAGCAGTATGTACCAGTTTAAGCTTATATCTAAGCTGCAGAATGCAAAAGGAGTAGACCAGCTAGACCAGGTGTCATTGGTAACTTGTTATTTGTACACTTTACTTAAAATTATTGTCTGAATGAAAGTCTTTAATCAACATATATCTGAAAAGCTGACATAGATGAAACAGCAAAAATTAAAAATATGAATTAATCTTTTCTCTTAGTTATTTTGAATATCGGTAATTCCTCCAGCAGATTTATAGGGTGTGACTAGTGCATGTAAGCATTAAAAACTAGAAGCTTTTTCCAAGATTTGAGCTGCAAATCTCAGAAAATTAGACCTAACCAAGTCTCTGTTTCTGAAGATGACAATGTAGAACCTAGAAAAAATATGTAAATGTTTAACAATCCTTCAAATAAATATCAGATTTTACTTTAAAATTAGTAAGGACTCAAATTGCTCTTATTCTATTCAGTAGCAGATTCTCCCACAATGGATAGTATTCCATGAAGTTGTCTCTTTCTTTAGTATCCCTCTATGATGCATCTTGTGATGTAAATAAGTTACAATGAGTAGCTCTTTCAAATTCCTTTGTTTTTGTCCAGTCATAAAAAGAAGCCTAAAATAATGGTAGCTACCCAGGGAAATGCACACTAGAAAAAAATTTTTGGCCAGTCAGAGCTAGCCAAAAAGAATGCTCTTTACTCAGTTGAATTTGGAAGACTCTGGTTCCTGAGCCTGTCAAACTCCTATACTGATACACAGCTCTTGAAAAATGTAATCACACAATGTAGGTTACAACAGCTTAAAATCTGCCTTAAATTTTACCAGAAAGAGTGTAGAAGTCCTTGAAACCATAATATTTTCTGCTGTGGTCTGCTGTTGCAACTACAGAGTAAAGCTGTGGCTTTACTGAAGGATAAGTTCTCCTCCATTGATTTCTTCACTTTTTAACAGGAAATAATTTCATAGTCTGTATGCATTATAATTATGTAACATGCTGTTTTTACACTGAGGAGCATCATTCAACAAACAAAAATTCATATAAAACCTAATATATCTTTGAAGCAGAATTTCTGATAGATTTCTCTCAGAGAATTTTTAAGAGGTAATGTAATTAGAAATATAACATAGAACACTTATATGGATTAGTTCTTTTTACAGGGACAGGTTTTCTAGTGGTCATGGACTTTCTTACTAATCATATCCTGCAAACCTATTTATAAAGCACAGGCAAGGAAAAGTCCCCTTGAAATGTCATTCTGACTTTACCAGGTGAAGTTCTGTTTGTTCCAACACCAAAAAGCAATCTAATTACCTCATATATGATTCCAGAACCATTCAGAACATTATAAATCTGAAAAAGCTATTCAACAGTGCTAAGGCTAGGGAAATGAAATTTTGAATTAGCCATTCTTTGGGAAAATACATTTAAATGGAGCCTGAAAGTTACCAAATGGGCAATACCCAATTAAATTTGATCTTTACAGAATCAAACCCCTTCTCTATGAAAGTAGGGTACATTGAGCACTTGTATTCTCACCTGTACTGAACAGAGTATGAATCATAAATCAAAGAGTAATGACCCAAGTAGTCCACTCAGCTGGATTTCTTTATTCCTGCCCAGCAGTAGACTAATGATCCAGAAGGTAATCCCTGTTGTAATCCTTTAGCCATGGATGAAAGGAGAGGCTCAGCCCCTTAGCATCACTGGCATTACACTTTAGCATGATATTTTTATATACATGACATAAATACACAAATGAGTGCTTGTCTGGCTCTCTTCCATCTTCCTTTTGAAGAATTAATGTGAATGACAAGCCAGTGTGTGAACTATACTACTTGCTACTGACAGGACAAGTCAGAGGACATATAGCTGTTTTTACCCTAATCTCCCTGATCATGTGCTAGGGCTTTGTTGTGAACTGATCTCCATTTTCTCCTCCTTAGGCTCCAAAAGTCAGCAAAGAACCAGGGCTGCTCCTGCTGCCACGCGTCTGTCCAGTATCACAGAGGGTGGAAGGGCAGCATGAGGGTTGCATTTGTCATTTCCTTTGGCTGCAGATTAAGGAAGTTGAATTAAAAATATAGGCTATAGCCATGTAAAAAGGATGCAAAGATTTAGGTGAAACTACCCAGTAATGTGGTCAGTTGCCTTTTTAAGAATGGAGTTTTGCTTTAGATTGGAGTGCCTCCCCATCCACTCACTCCAAAAAAGATACCGAATATCCAGTGCTAGGTGATTCTCTTTTCTCAGCTTTAGAAGACTCACAAATGTTAGAGAAGCAACAACAAAAAAAGTAGCCAGACTGAAAAATCAGCTCTTCCAAAATCCTCAAGACAGACCTGCAAAACCACTAGTCACTTTTCCTAAATGTCTGCAATATAGACTTTCAGATTCAGTTAGCAAACAGTAATTTAGCAGTGTTCAACTCATTACAGAACATGGGCCCACTGGGCATGGGGCTCCGGCACAGTCTTGGAAACATGGATTCATTTATAAGACTAGACAAGACAAACAGTTTCTTCAGCCTTACAAAGCAGGGCTGAGAGGGAAAAGCTGTCTATAAATACATCTAGGATTACGGATCCCTGAGAGGAGTAATGGTACTCCAACAAAAGGGAGATTAGCAGGTAACAAGTGTTTGAAAAGATGTGGGTCAGTTTAGCTTGTGAACTTATGTAATGTGAGGTCCTCTGACAGCAAGAGATGGCTATTTCTTCTCAAAGCAAGAGTCATAAACCTACAGGGAGCAAACAGCCCTATATAAACTGAGTTTAACATCAGGCACTTTCTGAAGACATAGTCTTCACCTGCTCTACCTCCACATTTACTGGTTTCTTCTTTCTTACTACAAGCTCAAGACCAGAGCTCTGACACCAGCTTTGGAACTCCAAGTACAATGCACTGCTGTGGAAGGAATCATCAGATGGGACTAAAACTACTGACACCAAATCTTGAATTTCTCAAACTCTTCTTTTTTTTAGGCAAGACTCAGTCTTTCTGCATAAATTATATATCCTTGGCCTTTTCATGAAGACTCTTCCTAGAATGCAGTAGTTTGCTTTCTATACTCCCTAATAAGAGAAAATTGCTTGCTTAAATCAGTGTGCAGATGTTCTGGCTGTGATTATGGGAAGAGGGATTGTCTGAAAAACAAAGATTAAGAACTGTGTTAGAATAGAAACAAATGGTAGTAAGACATCTGTCAAAGATACTTGTGACCACTTTCTGTGAAAACAGTTCAAGGGTGTATAAAACAAGCAAACAGCTAGGAGCCTCCCAGCCCTCCATATGAATGAATTATTCTCTACCAAAAGGCTGATGTGTAACAACTTGACACCTCCCAGTCAACAGCTTTGCTATTTGATAAACTACTGATGAAAGTTGCTGCTCTGAATACATTTCCTAAGTAGAAAGGTCTTCACAGATATAGCTCATCTAACAGAAGGCAGTGATTGTTTTTAGATTTTCTTCTACTTTCCCACCATTCCAAAAATAGGATTTGTGTTAGATAAATTCTCATTAGAAAACTATTAAATAACTGTATCTACATACTAAAAGCATTTCTATCTCATGTTTAGAAATAACTTAGGCTATTAGATATTGTGGTCTCACTGAAATGTTCAGACCAGTTCTAGAAAAGGATACAGAAAATGGATCTTATGCACCTTTCTCATGTACATTCTTCTAAGCATATTATTCTATGCAAAAGTTGATCTAATACAAAATAATCTGCTCAATGGGGAATAACAAGATAATTTACTCTTTTTTTTATCTCATTATGGAAACAACCCTCATTCTTTCCCAAAAATATTCTCTACTGAAAATATTGTTCTTACCATGATAATGTTGATATTTAGATATGTATCTCTTTTTACTGTATCATTATTATTTAGGCCACTTTTGGTTTAATTTTGAGTAGTCAGTCATATTTTTATTTGTAAATGTTGGTTAATTAAGTTTTTGAAAATATTTATCCTCACAAGGAAAAATTGGGTTTTTTTCGTGTCCCTAAGTGGTCTGCATGTATCTGTGTGCAAAACTGAAATAAAACCTTTCCTGTTTGTTTACATCAGAAGAATATGCATCAAATTATTCTCTGGACTTTTTAAAGATTGGTGTAAAAGATGGGTGCCTGGTTTCCTACTTCCAGTTCTAAACCAATTTGGCAAGCTGGCAAGCAATTTGTCTGGGACTGCTTCAGATCAGAAAAGCTGAAAATATTGTAGTTGCCTGAGCCAGCGCGAGCCCCGGGAGGACACGCATTCTGTTTGATGTATCCAAGGAGAGGATCTTTCAGTCTTCCCTGCCAGTCACACAGTAAATGGGAAGTCTCCAGCGGTAAGTCAGGGACTGTTTACTGCTCCTACAAATCTGCTCCTATAAGCCTGATTGTACCAGGTCCTCTGCAATACTCCTCTCCATCAACAAGGCCGGTAGTTCTTTAATTGCTGTGCCCTAAACTTAAATTCTGCTCTAATTGCTCTTCTCAAAAGGAAAGGTATATTCATACACCAATGTTGCAAGGCAACAGTGAGATTATTAAAGTGTGGGAAAGCCCGTGGTCAGTGGGAGGAGGGAGAG
The DNA here is from genome assembly GCF_023055355.1 of Agelaius tricolor. Classification (NCBI taxonomy): domain Eukaryota; kingdom Metazoa; phylum Chordata; class Aves; order Passeriformes; family Icteridae; genus Agelaius; species Agelaius tricolor. The sequence goes on from NW_027269261.1 coordinate 56,222,217, forward strand.
AAAAAATTAGGAAAAATAAAAGAGGTAGTGGAAAGCATAAGTAGCATCACTAAAGGCAGTTGGCAGCCTCTTCCATCTCCCTGCCCCAAATATCTTGCATGGAAATAAATTATTCCTGTATGCATACAACTCTTTCCATCTTTGGGGAGAACTCAATATGCCTATACATGAAGTTATAACGATGCTTTGGATCAAAGCTATCCATTTCCATAGTTTTAAACAGAATTTTTTTCTCAGACTTTCAGGTGGAACAAACTCTCATAGCCCCTCAAATCCATTTAAAATATCAGAGGAGCAGTTAGGGTTTTATTAGTTTTTAATGTGCTTTACTGACTGTAATCTTAAATTGTTTTGTCAACTTCTGTAATTCTCATGGTGTCGTACACAATTCTGACTGTTCTTGAATGGATGATGAATGCACAGATGCACACAAGCATGAAATTCCTCTCTCAGGATTTAGGCCTAAAAAAGATCCTCTTCTAGTGCTGGTGAAGATGCACTTAAAGGTGATTCTGAACCTTTCTTTAAGAGCTCCAGAGGGAAGCTTTAAAAAGCTAACCCCATTTGATAAAACAAAAACGAATTAGTTCTATCCTGTGAGATCACAGGTATTCCTACCATGTGTTAGAAGTGAAATTCTGAAGAAACGTGGTGAGATCTTCCTTTAATATACACCCCAATAACCCATCACAGTTTTATTCCTTCCCCAGTGGTTGCATTTTCCCTGCCGTGGTGCTCTTCTACATCTCCTGGGTATTTTTTTCCTCCTAGCAGTTCTCCCAACACTCCCTTAGGAGCTGACGTGTTCATTCTCCTAATTGAAATGTTTTGATTCCACTCTTAAGACATTTTGCAGATGGGCTTTAGGATTGGTGGGATATATCAAATCATTGACGAAATGAAAACTTGTGTCATTCAGTGAAATGTTACAATTTCTCTTCAGTTTCATCATTTAACCTTACCCTGACCATTTGCCCTGGGTTTGAGGTGAACAATGTCACCTCTTCCTCAATTAAGCACTCTCACTGTATTAATTTGGCTTCAAATCTCCTATGGAAAGTCAAAGACAAAAGTACTATCCTCTAAGTTAGCGCCTCCCTTGTCAGTGCTAGGCTTTGCTACAATGTACACAAAATTCAGCATGCTTCTTAGACTGTCACTATTTGCTGACCCTCAGGGGAAGGTATGCTGAATTATTACAATGTGTGTGTGTGTGTGTGTGTGTGTGTGTGTAGATATATCTATATGATTTCCTAATCAATGTCTCTGTTTTCTTCTCCGTCATCATGTAACAGAGAAAATACAGGTTCCAGATTCTGCAAATTTCAATGGAGAACAAAATATCAGGCATATCAGGAAGATAATACATTGGACATGGAAGACAACTTCTCCCATCAGATGCCTTATTGGTAAGCTGGAAACAAAAAAATAATTAAAAGAAAAATTTAGGAAAAAAATATTTCTGGAATTGTGTAGTCAAAAGTTTGATTATTCTAACTATTATTATTCTGATTTTTGATACTTTAAATTAAGTGAATTACACACATTTTAAAAGAATTCTATGTATAAAGACCATATGCAGCTTTGGTTTTCATTGGTTTTTTTCACTTATTTTTTAATGATTGCATCTCACAGAAATACTAACATTGTTCAAACTACACTGAGGAAAATTTCTAAAAAAGTATTATAGCATGTCTGTTAGTATCCTTCAAGTATTTACAAAGATGTTTTTGCTTTCAGATGTTCATAGTATGATAGGAATTGGAGGTGGAAAACTAATTTTCAAGAGACAACTTCAAAATTATGTTTTTTGTGAAAATATAACTTTTGTGAAACACTCATTGGCTTAGGCTAAAATAGATTCTGTCAAGGATAGATAGAAATAGCAATATTAGCACCTGATCTGTGAAAGCTGGTTTTCTTTTGACATGCAGTTGCCAATATTCAAAAAAATTGCAAATTGGAGGGCTACATATTTATGAGAACCAGTCTCCATAAATCTCAGATTTTATCATGTTAGAAGTTTCTTTCTAAATGAGAACAGTAAACTTGTAAGTGAAACTTGCAAATCAGTTTTATCGCTGTCTATGTGTGCCTGTGTATGATTTATAAATACACTTGAAATTCCAAATTGAGCTTGTAAGTAGGTCTGATAAGTTTTTCTACTTTCTACATCAGTGCTGTGACTCAAACAGCTGCAAATTTTCGGTTCCATGGTCATCTGCAACAATAGAAAGCTACAGAAAAGGGGACCATAGGTTTGTTTAGTTGTCTTTCTAAAATAATATCACATAAATCAGTTAAAAATATTATCTTCCCCTATTACTACGGTACAGACAGCACTTACAGGAACCTCTGTTGTTCCAGGTAGCTGTAGCACTGATTCAAACCAGTAATAGCTTGCCATGATAATAAAATGATTTATTGTCTGAATATTCTGTAAATTACATTCATTCTGAAAAAATAGTAAACTGTCTTCAGGTCTATTTTATATATAAGCAATAGTTTCATCATCAAAGCTACAGACAATTAAATATAGAATAACTGATGACTTTAGGCATCAAACAAGTCAAAAGATTGCATTCTTTTAGTGCTTTGTCAGCCCCAGAGCATCTAAAACACAACTGAAAATAAAGGGGACATTTCTGGTCTGGATATAATTTATATGCTGTGAAATATTAAAAATGTGAACCAGAAGTAAAGATACTGCTGGAGGTCAAAAATTTTTGTATTCTAATTCATTTTTTTCTAGTTGCTTGGTTGCTTGGTAAACTGCTAGAAAAGCATTTCTTGGCAATAACCTTCAGAGATCTTTGTAAAGCAGTTTTACACACTTTGGACATTCTTCCCCTCATGTTGTTATATGTTCTTTATGAGGTTATCTAGAAATGTTTCCTTATGATTACACATGTTTGTCTGAAGTTGGAACACACCTAAAATAAGCCAATTAATTAGTCATGATGGGCTCTTTTCAGCTGCACACTCATTTTCAAATGAATTTATTGAAGTAAAGGATTTACAGCATATGGACTCACAGACTTCTTATGAGTTAAACTGGCATCCATATGTACAGCTTTCAGTAGAGAATGCTAGAGTAATATTTACAATGTAAATATCAACTTTTATTACGTAAGAAACAAATATATCACAACTTTCACTTCACAACATATTTGTTCTGGTTTGATGACTAAAGTCATCTCTTTGAAATACTATGTGGAACTCAAAAATAGCTTGTTCTTGTCATAGACTTTACCAGGTGTCCTTCAGAGGTCCTGAAAAGCAAAGGAGAGATGTGCTTTAGAAGTGACTTTTGCAAGCAGTTGCATCATGAGGTGTATGAGGGCAGACAGCAGGCATTGAGGAACACTTGATACAAAACAATTGCTGTGCTTGGGACTGGCAGGCTGAGATGTGGCTGGTCACAGGGGTTTGCTGGGCATCACACTCAGACCAGACCATAGGATGAGAAAAGAAAGGTTGAAGGACTAAAAATGTTACTGCAGATTAGACTAAAATTGTTACTACAGCACAGAATTGCCCCGCCTTTTGAAAAAACCTGTATCCTTGAAATGGATACACAAATTTAGGTTGCTCTTTCCACACTACATTAGCAACTGGGCACTGCAATAAAATGCCAAGCAACAGTCAATACTGATTCACCTACAGGTAGATCTGCCTCATCAGTAAAGTCAATAACAATGGAAAGGACTGAAAATATTTTTTTCTACGACCTGCTGCACCACTATTCTTTCTCCCTTCGTTAATGCCAGAACTTTGAGAAGCTGCAAAATCTAAGAGTAGATATTTCTTGCATTAATCTTGTCCAGAAAGAACATTTCTTTCCAGAATCATATTGCTTAAAAATTATTTAATTCCTCAGTGCATAAGCAGTTTATGTCCTTTCTAACCTTCAGGAACTTTAGAGGAATTGCCACATTTGTGGAAAGGAAAAGAACATTTTCACATTTTATTTCAGTCTTGAAAGGAAACATCTTTTTTGGGTCAGAGGGATGGGTGGTTCGGGATGATACAAAAAAAGACGTTTCTTCAAATTTTATATTCAAGAATAGCCTTTAATCTTTTTTCTTACTTTTTGAGACACAGCTGAATGCCAAAAACTATCCCATCATCAATTTCATAACACATTTTCAACAATACCAAGCCAAATTTGCTTCTACCTTACTCTTTCAATATTTTATTCCTGCAAGTGTTGATGTAGAAGGGATTATGTTTCGGTAAACTAAAAAGAAAATAATTGTGAATGACTTTAGAAAAAATACTAGTAGCTAAATGGAAAACAGTAACTGCAAGATTTGCATGTCAAGTATTTTCTTAAGTACTTGAGTACTACTCATCTTGCTAATACTCTTAGTTCTAGGGGCAACTTCTTTCTAATGAAAAAGATGTTAAACAAAATCTGCAGCATTTTTTTTAATTAAAAGAAATATCCCTAAGTTTTTTCTCTGAAGAAATAATGATCTTTGTAATTAAAAATCAGTCACTTCTGGTTTTATGCTGCAGTGCTCACTGGTTGAAACACCCAAGTGAGTTAGGTGCATTATGAACAGTGCCATTTAATTAGGAATTTTCAATAGCAGCAATCATGTGATAACATAAAGCTTATTATTAAAATTATTATTTTATTCAGACACAATGAGTGAAGAAATATTAGAAATATAAAGCTTTTCATGGAACATGACTCCCTTTCCTAGAATATCCTGATTTTCTGATAGGCCACACTCCATGTACAAATAATGTAATTTTATGGGTCAAGTCAAATTACAGATAGCAAGAGAAAAGACAATATTGGCATCTCACCAGTGGGAGGTGGCTCAGCAGCTCATCTACAGAATCATAGTTTTCTGAAAAGGATGGTTCAAGAAGTTCTGCTTCATCTCGAAGTTTGGCAGGATTTAGCTCTTCCTGGCTGTTGTGGATCAGAAACAAGTTTTATTGCTCTCGGAAGAAAAAGCAAAGAAAGAAAAGCCTTCTTCTAACTGTAACTTCTGCACATTGTCTTATACTTAAACCATAGTGTTACAGAACATATGAAATTGCATGTTTAATGAATACAGAGACATGATATTTAAAAGCAGTTGTCTGACTAAATACACAAACTGAGTACAAGGTCTACAAAAATGTATGTTCACATCTCACCTATACTGATGAGGACATATAGTCCTTCAAGGATTTTCAATTTTTCATTTCATGTGTTCACAGAGAGGCAAATTTTCAACATATTTCTTTATTAAATTGTTGCTCATGTTCCATAGCTCTGAGGGTTTTTTCCTTAAGAAGATTTTTTCTAAACAAAAACCATTTAAGAATCTTTTGGAAGATTTTTTAAATTGCCAGATGCCATCTCCTCTTTATTCTTCTATTCTGATTGTGGTGTCTGTTCCAGTCTGGGAGGAAATGTTGTGTGTATTTGAAAACCATGCTATAAACTATGCTATCAAGTCATTAGCATTGAGTGCCTTTTGTTTGTCCTCTCTGTATATGGATATAAACCTCTGTATATGGATATAAAAATAATTATATGGATATAAACCTTTTAATGCCATAGAAGTATGGAAAGAATACATATGTGCTTTCTTGTAGTACCTTCTTTTTCCAGTTAAAACTGAGTTTAAGTATTTCTTCACAGCCATCTGCTTTCGAAAGCGGCTGTAGTTGTCGGTGAAGACAGCATCAGAGTGGCGTTTGACAGGACTGTCCTGGGAGCTGGCAATACAACAATTACAAAGGAAAAGTTAAGAGACGACATCTGTTTAAAAGAAAATACAATTAAATGAGTGAAATAAGCTTTATGGTATTGATTAGCCTACTAAAATCAAATTTTCATTTCATCTTTCGTTTCCATCTATGACTTCAGATCTTTCTTCTGCTGAAAAAAAGCCACTGCTTCCATGGCTTACTATGTATTTTAATAACAAGGATCAAATTCCAAAAAATGTTATTCAGCCTTTTGGGGAACACCTTTCACTGATTGTTTTCTCATCTCATTTGCCATGGCCTGTGCAATTAGGATACACTGTCAATGATTTCTAAAGTCCTTGTGTCAGGAGTTCTGCCAGATCAAATACATAAGTGTGGACTTCATGACTCCTGCCTATTCTAACACCCCAGGTAGCACCTTTTAATAAACAGATTTTATTCTAATTTCTATAATTTGTGTGAATGTATTTCAGTACAATGCCAAGGTTTAAGTTGCAATAAGCTCTTCAAGGACCTCATCACTGTTCCCATTGAACTCAGTGGAGGTGGAGTCTGCCACTGAGGAAAGGTAGAGTGGAGCATCACATAAATAGCTATAAATGCTTATTCTAAGGTTTCAGAAGACAAAATACACCTTGTGAAAGCCAAACCTGGAGGTCTTTTCTTCATGCACAATCTTGGGAAATGCCAGGGTGTTCTATTTTAAATGGTCTATGTTAGTTCACAGCATATGAGAAACTGGAACTGTATGTTCTGGAACAAAGGCAGCACTGACATAAATGGAGGACCTAATTTTTACTTGGCTTTTGAGCATATGAAGTAGGCACTCAGTGGTATTGCCACAGTGGCTCACAGTTGCTGTTTATGGATTTGAAAACAAGGGAACTATACAGTGATTCTACCTAGCACGCTGTGCCCATTAGTTTATTGATGTATTGGTCCGGAAGTTGCATCCAGACCCCTAGTTTATAAATTTGCCTCATTTTTTGAGTTCTGCTGCAATACAGATCTCACAAACATCTGTCAATGTGTTCTACAGCAGAAAAACCCCTATACCTTTACATTTTCACTATAAACCAATCATTTAGTGATTTCATTGTGTACTTCCCTCTTGTTAAGTACTGAGTAATCAATCACTTTGTATTTACTTTTGCCACTCATCCACCGAGCTAGTAAAAACACTACTGAAAAAAACAATTAGCAATTTGGCATGATAATCATTATAATATTTTCAGTACACATTATCCAGGCTTTGTGCAGTGTCTGTTGCTCTACCTCTCACAGCCGTGTCAGAAATAAATAGTAACATTCTCATTTAGTAATGTCACTAAATACTCATATAGGATTTTCAGCTCCCCCACAATTATATAGGCTTCTCTTTTGGTACCTCTAAATCACAAAAAGGAGACCTTGGATACAGAAGGGTAAAAAATATTTCTAATAAAGCCAGCTAGGAAAAAAATTCTACCTAATGTGTCACCTCACCTAACTCGTTTTCTAATAAGCGAATGCAGATATCTCTTCACAGCAAGTTTAGCCAAAAGATGGCTGTAGACACTGGTGAAAATTCCATCAGCATGCCTTGCATTTCTGAAATGGACAATAAATAAACTCTACAATACAGCCTGGGTTCATATAATTTTGATAATGTTCATTTTGCAAACATACTGCTTTCCTTAATTTAACTATTGTACATATTAAAGGGAACTAATTTCATAAAATAACTTTCAGATTTTCGCAATATACTTTTTACTCCTTCCTGGAAAGTGAAAGCATTCATCATGCCAGAATGGCAATACAATCAACATTTCTGCCGACATCCCTACTGCTACCAGTATTCAAGCAGCGGCTGTGGGATTTTCTTCCATAACTGAGTCTTCCTTTCCTAATCTCAGTTTGAAAATGTGAATGATTTTTTGGCAGAAATCGAGTAGTCCATCATCTTTTGTATTTATGATAATAAAGAAACTCACCTATCAATAATTCTGGACAGATCAAAATAGAATTTCTCATTTTCAGGTAGTGTGTTCTGCAAAATATCTGATTCTGACTTTAATGACCCACGGGCATGGTCAGGTTCACTGGCTCCATCAAATGGCATTCTGTTTCCCAATCTGTTGAAGAAAGAAACCGTGTAAAGTACAGCTAGCTGAGGACACGAGACACTTTACTAGAGATAACATTCTGGTTTGTGTCGAAATTCACATCTACCCACTTTCATTGGTAAAGCATTTAAAAGAAAACTGGATAATTCAAAAATCACTTTCAGGTAGAATCCATGCTTAATTCTAGATTAATTGACACAACAGATCCTTCTCTCAAATTCATATTTTCTAGATCAATGTTGTCACTGAACGCAATTTATTCCAGTGCATAATGTATGACAATCACAGTACAAGTGACAACTGTGAAGCTTTTCCTAACAACTGCATTTTGTATAAATGATGGATGAAATTAACAGCCTCCACCAAAGTGAAAACTGCTCCTGTGACGTACTTACCTCCCAGTTAAGATATAAGATGTGCATTGAAATGCAGAATGAAACAGTTCTTAGGCCTTCTCCAAAGAAAGCAAATACAGCAAGAACTTCAAACTAAATAAAAAGTGCAGTCATGTATCTCTACATGTTTTTATTCTCTCATGATAGAAGACAAAAAATCTTTTAATCTCTTCAAATGTATCATGCAATTGCTCTGTATAAACTGATGTACAGTTCACATTTTCGTAAACTGCAGTTTCTTATGAAGTGTCATATTTTATCAAGGGCAGTCTGACTGCATAGCAGTGGTTTGGCATCATTCCTTCTGGCTGCTCTGATATTCTGTGGCAGACAAGGAAATCATTGTAGAAAACCCCTGTGTGTGATGACATGCAAAAGTCACATACTAAAACTAAGATAGACTTAAGTCCTTGTAATTTTAAAGTCACCTTTAGCACCATTTATATGTCTGATTCATGTAAGTCTTCCATCTGGTAAAAAAAAAAAGGTGCAAAGTTGCTGTGTAAAACGAACAGGCTCAAGTCACACCTTTGGGAAGTCAGTCAGTGCTTTTTTGCCTGTTTTTCATCGGTCCTTCTACACTGTATGCTTCTCTCACCTAAATGCAAACCGTACCGTTCTGCCGTCTGATTTAATTCAGCTGGACCACTAACAGCACCTTCAACCGGCCGAAACCCTCGGAGGTACAAACCTGCCCTCCGCCTGTCCCCATGGACCCGTCCCAGGGCTCACCGTGACCCACATCGCGTCCGCCCCCGCGCACACCGCGCTCACCGCCACCCAGCCCGTGGGGCAGCGCTGCAGCCGCCTCGGGAGGTGCGTGCATGTCCCGGGGCTTTCACCGGGTGGGTTCGGCGGGCACCGGCCGGGACCGCCTGACCGCAGCCTCGCCGCGGGGACCCCGCGCACCGCCCGATGCCGAGCAAGCACCCGACGGCGAGCGCCGCACTGCGCGTTCCTCGGGAGGAGCGGCGCTTCTCACAGCCCCTTCGGCACCAGCCGGGGCTGGGCAGGTCCCTGAGGGCAGAGGGGCACGGAGCAGGACGCGGAGCGCGAAGCGGAGCGGAGCGGAGCGCGGCCTTACCGCGGGACGGGAGGGAAGGCGGCGCCCCGCGGGGGCAGCGCCCGCGCCCGCCAGCAGAGGGCGCTGAGGAGGGCGAGGGCGAGGAGGAGCGGGGAGGCGCCGCGGTGCTCCATGGCCGCCACCTGCGGAGGGAAGAGCGCAGCCGTCACCCTCCGACCCGGCCCGCCCGCACCCGCTGGCCCCGGGGATTCGCCTCGGGCCGCCGAGCGACTGCCCCGATCCCGCTCCCAAGCCAGGTCTCTGTCCCGAAAGACGCCGGCGGCCAGCAGGGTCGCGATGGCGGGGCAGCTGCCCGCGGTCAGGGAGAGCTGGCGTCCCCGAAGGCGACCCCCGGCCCAGTGCGAGGGGGAGCCGTGCCCCGGGCTCAGCGACTTAAGCGGTAGCAAGGGAGGGTCCCGCCCCGGCTACCCTGGGTTTTCAGAATCTCTCCCCGCTCCCGACGGCCGGGATGGCTTCCCTGCAGGTCCGGGAGGGGCGAAGAGGAGCGAGGGTACGGGACGGGAACATCGTTCCTCATGCGCTGGGAAGTTGCCGCTGTGGCGGGGAGAAAGTTACTCACGGAGCCGCGAGTACGTCGGTGGGTCTGGCTGGGCGGGCGCGGAGCGGAGCGGTGCTGGGGGAGTGCGCCCTGCTCCGCTGCGCGGCTGCCGGGGCGGCGGCAGCAGAGGGTGAGGAGGAGGAGGAGGATGAAGAGGAGGGCTCCGTCTCGCCGCACGCTCTGAGCTGCCCGCCGCGCCACCGCGTTTTATAGCGTTTACACGTTTCTGCTTCCGAAGAAGCAATCACGTTACTGGAGAGACGTCACCCTTCCCAAGGGGACGGTCGCTTTGTTCAGGACAGTCAGAGACTTATATTTAACACATGAGCAGTCGCGTACCTCTTCCCCCTCCCCCTCACCCCCTCGGCCATTATTTGATTTATGTTAATGACATAGTTTTGGAGGAGCGGAGCCCCGTCGGAAGGGTGATTCCGCCTCGCCAGGCGGGAGAGCAGGCGGCCGTCGGGCTCTGCGAACGCGCCACACCGCGCATCCCTGCCCGCACCGGGCATAGCCGGAGAGAAGGTGGCTGCGCTCTCTGGGATCCTCCGCTCCCAGCCCCCACTCCCTCAGCCCCCGTGCTTCCCTGAGGAGCCCCTTCCGCGCCTCAGGATTGTTCCTTTCCCTAGCTCCTCGGCAGTGTTTCCGTGCTAACCTGGTCCCTCTCCATCCCCGGCACATGCAAGTTCCTGATGGAGGCTCCCGCCCGAGGTGCGCAGGGAGCTGGTCTGAAAAACAAAATTTTCGTACGGGTTTTAGTTTTATTTTGGCAGGTGTTGGGGTGCTTTCTACTCTTCGCTATCTTGTTTAAACTGCGTGCGTGTTCGTGCAACACGGATTAAGCCCCACATCCAAGCGCCTCTTGGTGCAGCCGAGCACGGCGGTGCTTGTGACGGTTCCGCTGCGCGGGCGCGCAGGGAGCGCGGCTGGAGCGTATGTTAAACGCCCCTGAGCAGCAGGGGGATCAGCTCTTCCTTCTAAGATGTTTTAAGCCCAAACCTCGGGGATGCCACAGCAAGGGAGAGTCGGTTTCAAGCCTTTGATTTTTCTCCTTCGAATTTTCCCTGTCTCAGAGAGATCAGAGGGCAGCAGAGAAAGAAACACAGGGGACGTGGGCGTGGGACCCGCGGGCGGGCCGGCAGGACGGCGCTGCTCCAGCAAGCACCCCTTCGGTATCCCACCGTGTCTTTTCGGTGCCTGCCCTGAAATATTTGCCAAACAACCGCGGAAGAATTTCAGCTGTAAAGATCATCATCCAATTTTTTTTTTTTTTGCTTTTTTTTCTTTTTTTTTGAGTTTTTGTGCCTCTAATCCTCCTACTCAGTAGGTAACGATTGTACCAAATCCATACAGACGATTTCACCATTTCTTCTTACTTCTAATAAGTTTTTCTGTTTCATGTTTCACTAAAGGTTAGGCAGGCTCAATGCCGAAGATTCTGCGATGCTTAATCACATTTTCTAATTCAGTTACATAAAGAATAAGTGAATTAGATTAAAAATGCCTGGAAATTTGTTTCTCGGATGACAGCTGTGACTAAAACCAGAGTTCCTGCAGTAGTCTAATTTCAGGAAATTTTCCCCTTGTTACTACATAACTAGGGGTCGAAGGAGCTACTCTGCTCCGGAATGGCGGGATGAGCATCAATGGCACCGTATTCCCCTCACCTCAGAAATATCCCGGCTAGGGCGCATAGGCGTTGTGCAGTGTGCACGACCTGGGGGAGAGCGGTGGTCTTGACTCAGCTACTCGCAGGAGGAGAGAGGAAGGAGAAAGCCAGCTCCTGGGTGGCGCAGGGACGCGTGGCTGGGGCACTGCGAAGTCTGCTGTTGCCCGGTCTCCTGGCCTGGAGCGGAGAGCGACGAGGGGAGGCTGCACCGGGACCCCGCGGCCAGGGCGGGTTCGAGGGGGCCGCGGCTGCCCCCGCTCCCGCTCCTCAGCCCCAGTTCCCAGCCCCTCTCCTCCTCCTCCTCCTCCTCCTCCTCAGTCCCGCTCCCGCCGAGGGCGCCGCTGCGGGAAAAGCCAAACGCTGCTGGCAGCAGGAAGCGGAGAAGAAAGAAGTTTCCTTCCAGCGCTAGCAAGCCTGAGCTAGCGCAGCCTGTAGAGGGGGTCTCGCAGGAGTCCTGCGGACTGCGGTCCCTGGCAGGGAGGAGGGGAGCAGCCAACTCGGTCTGAGGGATACGTGAAAAACAAGTCTGCTGTCAGTTGCTATGTATGTGCAGTATGGATGGCTGCGTGCTCTGAGGAGACTAAAAATTGAAGTCACTGGCAAATCAGGGGTTTCTTACCATACTGAACCATCTGGGGCTGTGATGTACTGCGCTGCACCCTTCCATACCGTACCTGGTGAATGTGGTTTGCTGTAACTTTGGTTTTTGCAGGTAGTACACCAGGTCGGACAACATGCTGTCAGGCCAACTAAAGCGGCCTCAGAACATCTCTAGGGATGACAGTGATGATAAAGAAACCTCTCTAGGGCTCCTTTAGCGATCTGAGAAATCTGTAGTGCATCTAATCTCACAATACCATCTATTTTCCCTATTCTATAGACAAGAAACTGAGTCATAGGGAGATCGAGTGGTTCCTCTTGTTTACTCAGGAAGTCTCCAGTGGAGCTTTGAATTGGCCCCAAATGCCCCAAGCACCCTTCAGTTGCACTAAAAACTGCCTCATTTCCCTTCAGCATCCTGTTGCAAGCCACCATCTCCTCTTCTTGAAGACAAACTGAGGAAGAGATGGCACCTCACCCTTTCTCCTTAGTCCTTCCTCACATTTCTTGAGAGGATTTTCATTGAAGGAGGTTGGTTTGGGATGACTGACAAGGGTTTGGGATGGCAATCCAAATTCTATCTTTTCCAATTTTTTTCACCCCCGAAGCTTACATACACTACTATTTCCACATTTGATAAGAGTAAGTCATTAAAAGAAAAATAGTTCTTTATAAACAGACAGATGGAGAAAAGACCCTTTTCCACTGACGTCCTAAGTGAGTCCTCCAAGATCTAGGCAGATGGACCCTTTTCAGATGGTAGCTCCCACTGTGCCCTTTCAAGAAAGTGTCATTTGGGAGAAAATAGTGCTCAAGAGCCCAGGATAGTAATTAAACACAGGCAACTCCTGGGAAATCAAGTAATTTTCAGTGGTTTTTACAGGAATCCTGATGCACAGCACCCTCACATTTACTGAACCTTTTACCTTTATTGTATGTGTTATCAAATATCTTTTGGTTACTCTCCATTTTTGCTTTAATTGTTTCTTTAATGTTCCACTTAATAAAACAAAAAAATCAAAAAAGTTACAATTATATTAAAATTTTAAAAAGTTACAATTATAAAATTGCAAAATTTATGAATGATGGAAAACCAATTAGACAAGATGGACCAAAGAGCAAAAGTTTTCTGAAAGTTTGTCTTACCATTTGTATACAAACTTGTGCAATGTACATAAATCAAGTATTACCTAAAATAGCTAAATCATCTGGAGTAAGAAATTTGGGAGTTCTAAGGTTTGTTAGTCAGATTTGCTAACTATTTTTAGCATGTAAAATTGTTCTGAAATTGATGTGCTAAAAATCTCTTAAAACCAAATCCTTAGAAGAGAGAAACCAGCTTATTTCCATGAAGGACCTGCTTAGCATTTACCAAATTTATCATGTACTTGTATTTGAAAAAGAGAATTACATCAGAAATAGAATTAACATTTTGTTTGAGGGAAAAAAAAGAGATAAAAATACTAAGAGACTTGTTTTAGGACTTTCATATTTTATCAGAAAAGGAAACTTCTACTGACTCATGAGCTCTCTCTTACGAATCATTGGGTTAGCAGAATGTCCCCTGTGAATTACAGCTCATGTTGCTGTGGATGACTTCAGAAACTCTGCCTTTGATCCCATAGCCACAGCACATTGATCCATGAGTTTTTAGAGCTTATAGAGCAGATTGATGGTGCACTGCTAGTCAGCAGCTAACAGAACAGCTTTTTCAACTTTTACAAAAGCAATAACATGAAAATTCAAGAGGCTGTGTATGAAGAATAAAAAATACAACTAAAAACTGATAAACTAACCTGGCCTTCTCTCATCCTTTAATGGCATGATTGGCATATTCTCCAATATCTGCCTTCAGCATCATGTTGCATACTCTCATAAATGTCATATTCCTCAATATCACCTGGTTTGAAAAAATGGATGAAATGCTGAAAGGAAAATGCTGCAGCTTTTTCCAGCATCACTTTCTTTGCAGCTGTCACTGAATGCTTCTCAGAAGTGATAAGGAGAAAAGCATCAGTTTGTTCTTTTAGATAAGTTTATTATAGAAGTACAATCCACATACCTTTAGCCTGAGTTCTGCAGACTCAGAAATGTGATGCCAAGCAGAATAAAACACAGACAAATATTTTTAAATTAAAAACTCATGAGTTGCCTTCTGCAACAGAAACATTCAGGAGAATAGTGCTTGTAGATCAAGCACTTAGATCCCAGGCTGTGGGAGGGTCACAGGTGGAACATGGGAGCCTTCATTTCCTCTCTCACCTTTTTTGAGTCCTGCTTTCAGGTCAAAAGTGTGGATTCTCAGAACAGAGTTATCAACTTAAGCAAACTCCTGCAACATGTAAATTGTATTAACATTATCCTGTCTACACCACTTGTTCAAGTTCCTCCTGTTCCAGGTGGTACCTTTGCATTATTAATCTGTGTGCGTTAACAATTTTCAAAACCAGCTTTCAAAACCACTGGAACATTTGGGTTATGCCCATGACTCCCAAACAGACTTCCACCGCTTGCATTCGTATGTCTGGGTATGTCACCAGCATCCATATCAGAGACCTGCTTGATTAAAACTTCTGAATAGATGTAATGATGAGCAAAAGGCATGCAAGAGAGCTGCTGACTCCTGTGATGCTTCCAAGGTTCTTTTCCCCTCGCCTGGGATGTTACCTGGGAAAATTCCTAATGCTTCTAGTATAGTTCTGTGTTTTCATATCCCTGCTCCTTCAGCCTAGAATGCAATCTCAGCTTCTCTCAAAGACTCCAAAGTGGTTTGGGAAGATATTTTGTTCTCCATATGCTTATGTTGTCTGGTATGTGTGTGGACTATTGCTTCATGTCCATCTGTTTCATGATATGCAGCTGTCCTGGAAGTGTCGGTCCGAATTCCTTCTCATTCTTTAGCATGGATGTGATGTTTTTGCCATCACTATCAGACATGTATTCTGCACTCATACCACAGGAGGATCTGTGACCACACAAGCTTTAACAGGAGCTTTAACATATCTGGTTTTCTTTCAAAGCAATTTCCTTCTAATGTTTCACCTGACTTGCTTAAAGGATTCCATTTACCTTAAAGCCCAGAAAACCACATGGTAATCCAAAATTTGTCAGGAAGAAAAGTAGTTTCTGGTTTGGTCATGTTGTACTCTTTGTTTTGAACAAGCTCTCTGAAATATGCCCTATTTCTATCAGCACATTTATAATCTTCAAATTTCAGCTAAGGATCAGATGGTTCTTGCATCACCAGGTAGGTTTCCCTCCTCCTTCAGCTACTCCAATCCAATCTTCTTCTTGGCAAATCCAAAATAACCTCTGATGTGACAAGAATGTGTATTTTAGATGTCATAACAGTCAGTCTGAATTTCCCATTCATTTTTACCCAGCTATTTTCTTCATGGTTTTGGATATACAAAACTGGATTTTCTATGGTGAAATTTTGAAAAATTACGTTATTTTTTATGATGGTCTTACATGTGTAAATATCTCTAAAATAATACCTAATTATCTAAACAAATACTGAGAATAATCTTTCAAACCTATGTTCCTACATTTTCCCCCTGCACTGAGGCCTGTCAACTGTCCTACAGGATGGGACCTTATGGAAGCCCTCTTGCTTCTACCTGCACAAAAGGAATGCAGAATAGAAATAACCTCCAAAATCTGTTTGGATTATCTATTAAAAGCAAAACCCACAAACAGCGCCATAATGGAGTTCAAAATTTAGAAATCTGAGACCAAACCTGCCTAGGGTGCCTTATCTCACTGTGATTCACTATTGACACTCACCATATGTAGTCTGCAAGTTTTTTGGGATCTTGGGGAATCCAAGCTTCCTTGGGAAACTAATGATGCTAATGACAAGGAGCGCATCTGCAGATGCAGGCAAGCTGTTAGAAGTCTCTTTGCCTCCTTAACTAATTCCTGTACAGACACCTTAGGTTTTAGCTTTTATATTTTTCAGATTCTGTACTGCTTTAGTGTGTAGTTCTGAGCTTCATATTAGGGGATGGTAAGCTCTCTTCACAGAGCAGGTAGACAAAACAATTCTTTCTCTAGCTGGGGACCAAAGGACAACTGATTCAAATTTCAGGCCCAAGAGCATAAACAACAAAATCTTGAAGAGAGAAAGACAAGAAGGATGGGACTTCATGGGTTAAAGCTGTAATTGGACAATTAACTCAAATATGGTACTGAACCACAACTTATAAAAGTGAGAGACTTCATGACCGGTCATCCATTTTGTGACCATTTTGTGTTCATCTTAGGTTTAGCCTTGGCTTGGCTCTTGTACTGCCCAAGGTGTATTCACTGAGGCCTTTTAATAAATACCTACTTTATTCTTTAACTCCATCTCGTCTCTGTTCTAGGTCAGCCTTCTCAAGGTATCAGTTTTGCAAAAGAATGCATGAAGTATGAGAGAATTTAGTCCATTTCCACATTTGTAACTATATGATAGGAATCTTTCATGGGTTGTAATTGTAACATCTGTGCTGAAAACACTGGTATACTTCCCCAATTTTGCATAGATCCTTTTTCCTGTGTATAATACAAGAAGCTGGTTCTAGGCTGTGTAGACAAATTCTTTTTGTCTTCCTCAGTGAATGCTGCTACTATTGCACTGTCTGGAAGCTTGTGAGAGCAGACATACCAGCTCAGGATATAAAAAACCCCACGTCAGTCGGGCTGGAAGGCTCATCTTAAGATGCTAATTATGCCAAGATAACTTTATCCCTTGAACTGACCTAATCATCACAAGTTCTTTATTTACCAAGCTGAAAAAGGAAACCATCTAAAAGCTAGAGCAGAAACAAGCTAAAAATGCTTCAGTCTCAAGCAATTACCACTATTGTCTTCACGGAAAAAGAGCTGAGAGAGGTTTTCTAAAACTGTCCATGTGTATAGAGCATAGTGTAACGTGCTGTCTCTAGCACTACTCTAAGCCTAATGTACATTATTGTGGCTGTGGAAATCTATATTCACATTTAGTTGCCACAAAGAAGCCATATAGAAGAAAATATCAACCTGTTAGTATATCATCCTTAATAAATGATATAATTTGAACTTGACTGTTTTTGAAAGAGTTTCTGTAGTCTTCATGGACAAGAGAGATACTGTTCCAACTTAGTTTATCATTTAGTTCAACTCCACAGGTCACTCTAACAAACCATAGCTTCCTACGTCTTATTTAATTGGCTTCTTGGCCAATACATCAATGGCTAATTACCCTTTCCATCTTACATGAAGGATTAAGAGTGTTCCAGTAAACATAGCACCACAGTCAATATATTCCCCTTTATTAAGTACATGTGAATAGATGCAATACTAATAAGTTCCTAAGAGATTTTGGGAAATGGCAATCCTCACAAAGATAAAAGACATTAATAGGCACAGCAACACCTTTGATAGTCATCCTGTGTGCTGTCATTATGTGTGTGTATAATTGTATTCTGCAGTTTGTTTGCATTTTTGAATGTGACAAATAAATTAAAGTGATTTCTGCAGAAATAAGTGAAACATTCAGCACCAGAATCAGCACTATTGAATATCAATATTAAAATGTTGCTAATTGTTAGACTTAAGCTATGGACCTTAGCACCTTAAAATTTGCTAAACTTTCTGTTCAAATTGTACTAAATCATGAATTCATAAATTATTAATATAAATTTGAATCTTGCTCCTGGTGACTCTGTGTCAATCATGTGGTTACATTGATAGCTGCACAGTAAAAATAACTGTGTAACTGTTTTCCAGCATGTAAGTACAGGATTTTCAAGTATTATTTCATGTAGTAAATAATTATTCTGTACACTTCAGCAGTCCAAGTCAGAGGTAATTTTTTTATCGGCCTGAGATATTATCTGGTTTAATAGAAAAATTTTCCATAGATATGAAATCACAAAATGTCACAATACAAAATTATATCACAGACCCACACAACACTAGGTGTGAAAAGGAAAGAAAAGGTCATCTCTTGCAGGTATTCTTCCTGGTTTATTTTCAGAGATGGTCTCAGGTTGCTTCTAGTAGCTTCAGCTTGGAAAGAGTGGGGAGGATCTTTCAGAATGGTTAGACGATTACCCAGACAGGGCTTCTTTGTCTATTGACATTACTCAATAACTGTTGTAATTTTGAACACTGGGTTCAAAGACTTTCAGAGTGAAATGGCAGCAGAACAATTTGCTCAAAGAGGTTTACCCTTTCCTCAGATCTTGAAATAAATAGTATAGCTTGCTTTTTAAGACAAAAGGTAGTTTAAACTGGAGCTGAATCCACAGTCCTGTCTTGGCCTCTATTCCCTTATGCACATTGCTCCATCCAAAATTTTATGGCTCAGAAAGCTCATCCTCAGCACAGCTTGTGGTTCAGGTGTCTGTGACTTCACAGGGTTAAGGATCAGCTTCTCCCAAGCAGAAACAAGGGCTGCACCTCTCAACTTGACAACCACTGGCGGGCTGGGAAAAACTTAATGATTTTCAGCTTGGAAGCTGAAGAGCATAGTAATGTGCAGTGTAGTCATATTTTAGCTACCTACTATGTACACTGCCCAGTAAATAACTGTGGTTACTAATAAGGTTGCATACAATTCTTCATGCCGAATTTGTGCACACACTAAAAGACAGCTGAATAAAATTGTCCTAATAGATAAAAGGTTACAGGGTCAGTCGGAAATGCATGTCATGTACAAATTTAGGAACATGAAAATAAGCCAGAAACTGGAGTCATTAAAAAAATTTCAGACTCCTTTTTGCCTTGTCCTCCAGAATGCTCCAGACAAAGCTGAACCCAAAGGGACCTCTCTCAGGATCTATCAGAGTAATGCATTTTGTCAATTCCTCATGCTGTCTAGAGGCAGTAAAGATTAAAACAATCTTTTCACAACCTTTTAAGAGACTGTACTGCTGGGGACAGTTTGTCTTCAGACAATCTTGATTACAAGCAGGATCATTGTAATGTTTGCCTCAACAGTCGGAGAGACTGGCTGATGCTAGAACTGTCTTTGCTCTTCTTTGCTTTCCAAACCCACCTAAATGTCCCTCCAGAAGTGATCTTTACCAGAGTGAGAATCGAGAAAAACTTCTCTTTAGTCTTTCTTGCTGTTATCCAATTTCATAGGCACATAATCCAGAGAGGTGAGATAATGCAAAAACCTCTGTTGAACAACAGAAGTGCCCAGATTACAAGGCCGTAATCCAGAGAGAGGTTCCTAACCCTGCTCTCACATCAAATAATAGAAGGAATGGCCAAGTGTTGATTCACCATGTCCTTTGTTGTCAGCCTCTTATGTGTCTGCACAAGGATGGAAGGATCACCCTTATATCCCTACAGAAATTTTTACGTGCTCAGAGAGAGACTGGGCAGGTGAGATGGGCAGAGTAGTCATGTGTTTTCACAGGGAAGAAACTTTCAAGAAACAGAAGTCATTTGACAGATAAAAATTCTGCTCCTAAATTATCATCAAACTAGTTCCTAAACTGGAATGATGTGCTTTATGAAATTATATTCTGATTCAACAGAGTTATTAAATATATGAGTAATCTTACTGCAGCCAATAATAGAGCAATATAGATTAAACTACCAGCAGTCAGCCAGAGCATTTGGAAGGTTAAGGGTAGATTGTGAGCAAGTTTTTTCTGGATTGGGCTTGTGCAGCAAGGCCCTCAGTTGTATGTCTAGCATATCCCATTTGCAAACCTACCCCTTAAGTACAGCAATATATAATACAGTATATTTCTTGTTTTCTTTTTATTCACTATTGTGGTTTAACCCAGCCAGCAACCAAGGCCCACTCAGCCCCTCACTCACTCCTGCAGCAGCAGGATCAGGGAGCAAATCTGAAGGGCAAAAGGTAGAAAACTCATGGGCTGAGACAAAAAACAGTTCAATAGGGAAAGCAGAAACTGTGCACACAAGCAAAGCAAAACAGGGAATTAATCCACTGCTTCCCATGGGCAGGCAGGTGTCCAGGAGAGCAGGGCCCCATCACAGATAAGAGTTACTTGGGAAGACAGACCATCACTCCAAACGTCCTCCTTTCCTTCTTCTTCCTCCCACTTTATCCATTCTCAGCATGGCATAATGTGGTCTGGAATACCCCTGTGGTCACTTTGGGTCACCTATCCCTCATGTGTCTCCTCCCAACCTCCTGTGCACCCCCAACTTCCCTTGCCATGCGGCAGTAGGAAAAGCAGAAAAGGCCTTGGCTCCACAGTAAGCCCTGGTCAGCAGTAACAAAAACATCTCTGTTTTATTAACCCTGTGTTCAGCACAAATCCAAAAAATATCCCTGTGCTCCTGTACCAATACTGTGAAGAAAATTAACCAACCCCAGCCAAAACCAGCACTACTATTTTGTTGTACTGTTAAATAAACATCCTTGAAACTTTTTGATTGCTAGTGACTCAGATTTTGAGTATAAGCACAACAAGACTGTCTGAAACATTCCTGGTTTATTTTTAAATCTTTGTAATGCCCAGCACTGGAAGCAGCTTTTAAATCACCTAGCCATTCAATGTCTTACAGGTGCTTTGAATGAAGGAGGAACATCTACTTATACCTCTGTGAACTGAGAAAATGCACTCAAATGTATGTGATGACATCCAGCCTTCAGTACCTATAAAATGTCTGTCAGAAGGCATGTGGATGCATATGCTTTGTTTTGGATCAGGGAATGATCATTTCAGGCATCTTTCAGGAGCACTGAGAGGACATCAAACACACTCACACTTCCCTTATTTTGTGAAGTCATGGTAAATCTGCCATTCTCCAATGCATTTGGATTAGTTGAATCCTGTCAATCTACACTGAGCTTTCACAGTGTTCTTATTTCTCTCCTATATATTTTTGGTTTTATTGGGAAAATCTCTGCCCTAGAGCAGGTTCCATGTATTGGTGAAAGAGATAAAAATTTGAAAATGCTTAACTTTGGTGTCTCAGAGACAGTTTAATTTTTTTTTATCTAATACATTTCAAACATGATTACATGATGTGGAAATGTAGTTAATGTTCAGTTTCCTTGTCAGAAGTGATTCAATGCCTAGAAGCATTTAGAAGCTTTGAAAGATTTAATTTAGTGTATATACAAGTACCCAAAAATGTGTTCTTGTGCATGCAGGAATTTTTATAGAAGTAAGTTTTATATTACCCAAAATGATCCAAAAATATCTTCATCATGACTTAGTGCATTGTGGAGTTATGAGAATTTTGCAAGGCAATTCAAAATTTTTCTAAATGTTGTCTGCCACTCAGTAATGACAAAAAGGTGTCTGTATCTTTCCATGACATTTGCCCAAGGGATTAGGGGAAAAAAAAGAAAAAAAGATCCGTGCTTTGATGCTGGCAAACTAGTTCTAGAGAGCTTATCACACACAAACCAATCAATTCCTCAAAGTGATTTTCTATATAAGAAAATCTGTTTTGTTGTTCTGGCAGAACAACAAAAGAATGGGATAAAGTGAAGATTGTGTATTTTTATCTTCATACTTATCCACAGATAGATACTCTGGAACTAAATGGAGA
Organism: Agelaius tricolor; assembly: GCF_023055355.1. Lineage (NCBI taxonomy): Eukaryota > Metazoa > Chordata > Aves > Passeriformes > Icteridae > Agelaius > Agelaius tricolor. The sequence continues at coordinate 56,243,842 of NW_027269261.1, forward strand.
AGCACTAAAGAAGAAAAGAAAATCTACAGTCTGTCTAGAAATGGTTTAAAGGGAATTCTTCCCTTTTATTAAAGAAACCCAACAACTTTAGAAGATCACCCGGATATACAGTATGGGAACAGGGCACAGGGACTCCTGCTTGCCTCTCCATGTACTCAAGCATTAACTGATCAGTCTAGGAGATTCATCTGATTTCAATGTGCTATTAATCATCAGCAACTTCTCCATACATGTCAAAGAAATGCATATCACTGCCAGCTGTGGTTTGTGCTCTTCTTAAGTTGGAACAAGAGAGCAGCATCATCCTTCCTTCATATACATCAACATGCTGCTATAAAATAAAGTGGATTTATATGGATGCAGGTCCCACATGAACTAGACAGGAATTATTTTGCATTCCAGTGCCTTTCCATACTGCTCCTAGTCATAGGCACATCAGACAGTTATGTCCTAAATCAGCAAATCCAATTTCCTGCTATCTCAGTCCCATCACTGTGCGTAATCCCTTTCATGATTAAGCTACTCTTGTTTAAAAGAACTCCTTGCTCTAAAATAGGGCAACTGCTCCTTCACAGCCCTCAGCACACAATCACTTGATTCTGCTGCTAAATAGATGAAAACATGTCTCTGATGCAGAATGTCTCCGGGAATGCAGACAGGAAACATGTTCACTGAAATAGCTCCTCAATCCAGTTCATGCCCATCAGGCGTTGCCACAGTCATGCACCAGTGTCGTCAGAAACCTGATGGAAGCCAAAAGCTTTCACAGAAGTCAAAAGCAGAAACAAGACTCACAAACCAGAATCCTCCAGAGTTGTTCCCTTAACCTGCAAACTGTTTGAGGGCAAAAGCATGGAATAAGGCACAGACCCCACCTGGCAGTGAGGCCAGAGATCTGTAGTGGAGTCGCTGGTGTTGCTGCTGCTACAGTGTGAGACTGTTGCTTTGTATGCTTCAAAAAGAGCTGCTGCCAGCAGTGGTTCACCTATTGAGTGCTGCAGTAGTTTTCTCAGAAGTCTCTAGTCCAGCTGGTTGAAAAATACTGAGATGTAGCCAATATTAATATTAGATTGAAAAAGAGATTAGGATCTTGTCATCCTTTTTGGCATTCAGAAAGCTAAATATCAAAACAAAATCTTAAAGGAACTCCAAATACTCAATCCCTTTAAAAACTCGCTTTTATTAAGAGACCCAAATGAATACAAAAAGGTACAGATATTTTCCTTGAGTTTTAAGACTTTGTAAGTGTAGTTTCTAAAATATTGTTCTCAGTATTTTGAAGTTATATCAATGCCTTCTTCTTTAGTCTGCTCTGGACTTGCAGAGGTAAATTTCCAATTAGTGTTTTCTTCCTCTTTTTTTTTGTTCCAGAAGCTGTACTGCATCATAGACATCACCTAATTTTATCAAATGCTTATAGGTCAGGGATCTGGCATGTGTCATTTCACCTCTGAGAGGATATTTCCAGTGAGCATAGTTTTCAGTGTATACTTAAGAATGGATTTTGAGATGATTCAAAAGCTTCATGATAAATTACAAGTGAACATTAAAATGTGATTTGGCAAAAATACTGCATGTTTGGAGTGTTACAGTATGGTCATCAGCAGCTGTCCAAAGAGGTGGTCATCAGCTCTTCAGTGATGCAAGGTCAAGGAATATAGCATGAGCTACTTTTATAAAAAAGATGGAACATAAATATTCTCTGACAAAGAGCTGTCAAGTCCTGCCTTCTGTATGAACCCATAACTGGAGTGACTTTTTGTGGACATGGACAATAACAGGAGAGCATTTCTCTTCATGAGGAGGAGTAGTAGTTCTGGTTACTCAGAACAAGGTGTCAGGATATCTGGATGTTGATCAAAGTTCTGCCTATCAGTCCCTATGTGATTCTGGTAGCACCATTTTATTTGTATTACATGCAAAATAATTGTCAAGTTCAATTCATGCTTGTGAATGCTCTGAAATCTTGAAATCTGCAGTAACATGCTGTTTTAATTCAGCTCATCTTTCTAGTATTTTAAATTGAAATAAAAGATTCTTTCATGAAGCAAATATAATATTTTTTGCATATCAAACACACAATGATTCCTGAATCCCAGTGTTAATTTGGGGGTTGGTCCTGTGCAGTGTGCTTTGGTCCTAATGCAATAAAATGTGCATGAGTCCATTTAAGCATGAATCTTATAGTGACTGCCCTTCTGCTTAAAGCAAGCATTTGCTCAAACGCAATGTGAATTGAAGCCGAAGCACTTAAAAAGCAGCGGATTTAAAACCTGTAAGCATTGTTACTTGTGAGGGACCTTCTCACTTGTAATCCATTGAAGTTGTTCTCATAGGGCAAATTCTGACCCTGACTTCAAATAACATCTTCAGTTTTGGGGTGTTTCCCCACAGAAGCAAAGGAGGGAGGGAGTCCTCATTCACATTTCTAACTGTATCAGCTTGCATAATTAAAGATAATACTCTTCCCTTTAAAGGATCTTTTATGCAAATCACCATATTCATCATTAAGAAAAAACATGAGCTTGAGATTATAGCATCTAACTTTATTCCACATTCCGAAGCTTCCTGAATGCTTGCAAAACATTTCTTTCAGATGTGAAAACAAGTTTTAGGCTTCTGACAGTCATATTGGCTATGCACCAAACGTGTTTTTTTAGTCTCCCTAGTCCAGGGCACATAAGAAATGTTTCGATATACAGTGCAGATTTCAGGAGGAAAAAAATATACAGTGCATTTAAGCTTCCCTCTTTACAATGTTTACTAAATACAGTATAATACAAGTAATAATTGTGCTGTGGAAAATTCTACTGTAATGTAACGTGCACTTACAATCCAGAAGTAAAAATTTACTCATTTAAAATGATTTCACTCTCAAGGAACAAGCAGTTTTGGCCAGCTGGGTGCATGCTGGGTACACAGCTGGTAGGGTAAGTTGTCTCTTCCACAGTCCATAAAAACCACTAAACAAAAGGAGCATGCTTGAATTCTACTTTTTGTAGGCTGGTTAGAATAGGCTGCATCACCTATTCTATAAGAAGGACGCTTTGAACATATTTTTGCATGCAATGAAAATCTCTAAATGTAAAAAAAATTATTAATGAATGAAAAAGCATAAATTTCTTTCTTTCTCTCTTTCTTCAGAGGACTGCTATTTTAAGTTTGTAGCCTGTGATCAGCCAAATGCAGTGTTACAATCTTATCAGCAAGTTCTGGGTGTGCTAGAACCATAGTGTGCACAGTGAAATGCTCTGTAAACTCTGTAAATGGTTGTTCTTCTAGCAATGACATACATCTCTCCAGATGTGCTGCACACTAAAACAATTAAATCCAGTCAGTAAATGGTATGCAAAATAATTTGCCTTTACAATAAGGAATACTTGTTGTTTACAGTAAGTATTGCTTGAAGCTCAATGTTTTTAGCATTATTTGTGAATGGGTGGATATTGGGCTGGAATACTGCAGATCAGAGATAAATGCCAGTGTTTCCCAAAGGATGTTGACCTCAGCAAAGGGATGCATGCTGCCAGTCTCCAAAAGCCTGGAAAATCTGGGAGATGTTAAGCATTTTGCCCATTCTCAAAAGCTGCTGAATCTTTGTCTCTCCCAGAAGAGAGACAAGAACTTGTTCTCCCTACAGAAGCCCCCTCAGAATCAGGAGTCCTGAGGTTGGTATTGCCCAAGCCTTTTAGAAACAATAGGCAGATTTGCATTTGCAGTGTGGAGTGTGGCAGCTCCTCTACTTGTGGAAATTCTTCACCCTTAATTTGAAAAAATTTAACAGGAAACTCATACAATAAGACTTAATTTGGGTAAGACTGATTTGTCTCTGTTATTTCCAAATCCTGAACATTTGTCATATCACTGCAATTAGTCTCTACTAAGCCAGGGGTTAGCTTGACATGACACACATATAAAAGTCAAGAATACATGTAAGCCTCAACTAAATACTTCATCTTTATCTTCATATCCCAATTCATTATACAATCCCTGTATTCAGCCACAGATGTCTGAAATCTTGTTTTAGTGAAAGACAGGATTTCAATGAATAAAAGAAAGAATTAAACATTGGTACAATTTGAGAAAAAAACATTTGAAATAAGGAAATGACTAACCCCATAGGAAATCAGGAAACTTAATTAAAAAATAGTTGTCATTCATACTGCTTATCTGGATAGCCAGAGCTAGAAAAATGAAACATGAGGAGCTCTGCCCATACAGCCTCACTGGGTATTAAAACATGACTACCTGTTCTGCTGGCTGCTGACAGAAAAGTCTTTATAATTGTTATCATGCATTTAGTATGTTGTTCAAAACTTGGTTCATTAAGCTATATATACTTCACAATTTTTTTTCCCACACTGTGGGGAATTTGAAACAAGCATCCCTAATATGGGTCTTTTCAGATCAGATCTTTGCAATCAACAGAACAGGATGTCTACAGTAGCCAGGACTGCATCCTCTATGAGGTCTGCATCTAAGGTTCCTCAGACTGAAGCTCTTCCGGGGTTATAGCAAGAAAGTGGGTAACAGGAGGTGCTCTGAAAATGTAGCAAAAACATGTGAAATCAAAACTTCTTAAAACAAAAAAAGGAACAGTGACATTTGCATTGATGTGCTGTGTATATCAGTAATCTCTAGTATTATCTGTTTCTTCAAGAAATGATTTTGGTTTTATGTGGCAGCATTTTTCCCTCTAAAATAAAGAGACAATAGCTGCAATTAAAGATACAACACTATAAATATGCAAGCATACAGCAGAGCAGTAAATAAAAGCCAGCAGGGCAAAGACAAGTGATCTCTCAGACGGTGGGATGCTGGGCTCCATGAAATCACTTGTACATGCCTCTTGGCAAAGTATGTCCCCTCTGCAGCTGCAGATAGAGACTTCTCAGAGATCTTCATCATGCACAGAAAATTGTTCAGATAATTGTGGTTCCACCTAAGATGTATATATGTGTTTGCAGGAGGCTGAAGTTCAGGATTCTGGGAAAGCTTTTATGATGGTTTCATAGGCGGGAGGTGGGGTTTGCGTGGAGTGGCAGATGCGGAGGTTGTTGTTAGACCAGTGGAATTCAGGTCGAGTCAAGCTGTTGGTGGTGCTTGCCACAAGGGTTGTGGTGGTGTTTGTGGGAGTGAGGGTGATCAGCTGACTGTTCGTCTCCACAGGCAGGGGAGGACACTGCAGAAAAGGGTGGAAGGTGGATGCGCGGAAGCTGGACTTCCTGGGGAAGGAGTTGGCCTGCTCCAAGGAGGCTTGCCGCTGGAAGGTGAGGCTGGCCAGGCTGAGGTTGCTCCGACGTTCACAGCTGCTGTTGCGGTAAAATCCAGTCCTGCTGGCAGTGTGGCCGTGGGAGGAGGGTCTGGACCGACGGCTGAAGGATGAGGGGCTCCCCTGGGAGATGTGGGCGCTAGCTCTGCGACGGGACAGGCAGGTGAAAAATGCCCAGATGATCCCTCCAATCACCAGTCCAATCACCATGGACACTGTGAAGGCTATTGTTATCTGCTCTGAAATACAGCAAAAATTAATCTCAAAGTTATTGAAGCAACTCTGATATTCCTGCAAGGAAGTTAATTTAAAATGCCAGCCTCCTAAAAAGATGAAATGGCCCTTAGGTCTTAGTAACACATGAACTTCACAATACAAACACAACAATTGAAGGTTCTCTTACTACACAGTATTTGGGTGTTTTGTGGGGTTTGGGGTTTTTTTTGGTGTTTTGTTTTGGTTTTGGGGGTTGTTTTGGTTTTTTTATTGGTTGCTTATTTACTTTCCATAATTCAACAACATCCAGAAAATTAAAACAAGGAAATTCAAAAACGCATATTTAATATCAGTTTTTGTACCAAGGCAAGGAAAGTCTTTAGCCTTTCCCAGAATCAGCCACTCACCAGCTCCAGGTGTTATAAAACTGCCAAGTATTTCCTTCTCTGGGCAGTAGGAGGTGTGGATTTATTCAGACTTGTCCTTCTGGTTATAGACCTTTATGGTCTGTGTGTATGTGTTTGCAAACTCACCTATTAAAACAGTGATGTACCCTCTGCCATGCTCTTAGTGGAGCAAGCTCTGTATTTATTACAACATGAGAACACTTCCCAGCCTTTTACTGCTGAGCAACAGATAGTTTAAATCCTCACAGTAATTAATGTAAATGACTATATCCTGAATAATTTTGGTCAGAGATAACCATTTGTAATACTAAGTCTCTTGAATATTTCCTATCCCCAATGACCAATTTAAAGATGGATTAATCTGCCATTAAGAAAAGTCAATTTCTAGCTCTTTTAGAAATGTTTTTAAGGCCTACAAGATCTGAAAAAGAACAAACAGAAAAACAAAACCAATGGCTAGGATTTTTTTCTCTTGCACATGGTCTCACAGGATGGAGAGATGTGATTTTTCTTTGTATATTTCTAAGAAGAGGACAGTTACTTCAGAAAACTTCACTCGGTTTGCAACTGAGCACCAGCATTATTGCTGTTGTAAAAAGTCCAGAGATATACTTGTAATCCTGGATAAGGCCTGAAATAAATGCAAAACCTTTATAGATCCTCTCAAAATTCAAGAAGGGTTTGGATCTAAAACAAGAAGGAACACTATGTTGACAACTGGTGGAGCAAAGAGGGGATAAGCAAAAAAATATCCATGGGACACCTTGAAACATGTTTGTTCTGTCTGTACTGTTGTCTCATATCTGTGAAGCATTTTTGTGAGAAAGAAAAATGTGTTCATTAGATAGAGGAAGGTGAGTAACTCCTAGAGCATACTGAACAGCAGGCCCAATAACACTGTGCCAGACAGAAGGTATTAACTCCAGGACTGGGATGCACACATTAGAGGCCAGAAAATGCAAGCTGAGACTAGGCTCAGAATTTTCTAGTAGCCACTAAAGAGTTTCCTCTGAATTTATGGTGCTGTACAGTCATTTCCAAGCCCTATAATAATGACAGTGCATCTGAGTTGTGGGACTTGACTAAAGCAGGTGCTGAAGATGCAAGGAGAATGAGCAGCCTGACTGATGGCTATGGAGAGCAGCCAGCACACCATGAAGAGGGAGGAGAGGTGCCAGGCAGGACTGATTTGCAGACAGAGGCACCTCAGTACTGGCACCCTGGAACAGATTGTTTTGTTTTAAGTCAGCCCTTAACTTAGGACAAGACACTTCAGGAAAGCGGAAAGAAGCATTATCTTTGCTTCCAGTAGAAGAAATGTACATGTTTATTAGTTAATTGCACTTTAAGACGCAGTCATTATTATCTTCCTTATCTACCTTCTTACTCTTCTCCCTTCAGGGAAAAATTGCTTGTGCTGTGATTCATACTTGGAAGACTCACAATCCTACTGTTCCTGGCCTGTAACCTCTGCTTTCAGGTAGGCTTATAACATTATCCTTTTCAAATAAAGACTGGCAAGGATAATGCATTGGATATGGTTTCAGGGGGCTGCTCCCTCTCAGGAGAACTTTGGTGTCCTTTCCTTCCAAGACAGATCAGACTTGACTCTAAAAGACAAATTTTCTTTAAGCTCTAATTTCTACAACTCAAAAACTTTTGACTGGACACACTAAAGACAAAGGGTGACTGCCCTGTCTGCTTTCTACAAGAACCCACAAGCAGCATCCTGCACTGCAACTCTTGGCTTCAGATCAGATCACTTATCAGCAGCCCTCTTCTCACAAGCTCAGTGTGATTCTGCCCTTTATAAAACATCTTTAGAGACACAGCAGGACTTACTGTGCCCCTTTTGGTCAGGAATAGCTTATTATGCCATTTTAATAGATTGAATACATTCTGTTACTGCAAGTTCCTACTCATACTCCCAAAGGTGGGAAGGGAGAGCCAGGACTTGGTGACCTCCAGTTGAATAAACCCCAGGGGGAGTCCTGAAGACAGCACTTCCCACGCACTACTGCTGTCCCTGCATGGCTATGGGAGCAAGAAATAATCCTTTCTTGTGCTCATTTCTTCTGCACTTCAGCTCAAATGCTAGTTGGTTGTATTTGAGGCTGCCAAGGAATCCCCCAGGCACAGGGCTCTGTGCTGCCAATGGATATCCCTGCAACTCTTTGGGCTCTCAGCTGGCAAAGGGGATCTCCACGGGGCTCAGCAGCCTCCAGCATAAGCAGAAGCACAGCAAGCAGCACAAGTGTACCTGGCTCTGGGGTTGCACCATGGTGAGGATTTGTCCCTGTATCCCTTGAGTCATGATTTGCACCACCTGCACAATCTAACCAGAGTCTCACACTGTTAAAAGCAGAGAAGGGAATTGACAAAAGTATTGAGTGCAGCTCTTCAGTCCTTCCCACGTGCTGTTCCCCTGTGCTGGAGGTACAGCACAGACAATTATCCCTTTGGATAATGCCGTCATTTTCTTTAACTTGGTTAGTTCTTTTATTTCTCTATCTCCATATATGATGGAAAAATCAAGGGTCAAATTATTCCCTGATGAAGCACAGCTGGGTTCACACTGACTATTTCAGTTGCCAGGACTCCATATGTTCTCTTTTCCATTTGGACCTACATTTAACCCCCTTGGTTCTTATTGCAGAAATATCACTAGACCCATTGGTTACAGACATTTCATTTTTTCTCTTCCCAAAATCTCACTGACTTCAGTTGGAACAGTGGGTCACTATTGGGTGAAACTTGTTCTTTGCTTACTCCCTGCAGAGGATGAATTTCACAGAAATGTAAATCTGTTCTAAAACCTTATATTGTGGAATTGTAAATCTATGCCCATTGATTTCCTCTTTAGAATGTCCAACAATCACAGCCCTGAGGTACATTGGAGAAAATATTATCAAACAGAGAAAAAGATCAAAGACAGAGTGGGACTTGCTGCACCTGGGATTTTGAGTGGAACATCTGGCCTTCACCAAATTGTTTTTCTCTTCCTTAATCTGGGCAGTGCCAGAGCAGAGCTAGCCTTCGGGGGGAGTCAGGATGACACTGATACAAAGTGTCTCCCAAGGGGCCATTGTAATAACTTACGGTTTCCTGAGAGCTGTGCCTGTCATTCTGTCCTCTGCTTTTAAGGAAAACAGTAAAAAGAAAGATCTGGGGATAAGTTAGGGATGCTGCTAATAACAACAACTACCTAGGGCCCAGTCCCCTAAATATGTTTTTGATCTGGATGTTTTCAGGCTGCTCACACTGCCTGCTTTATTTGATTGTGCCACAACAGAAAAGATTTGATAACTCACCTCAGTCAATTCTCCACTCTCACCTGTAACACCAGCTGAGGTGAAGAACAAAGGCTTTTAACAACAATGCAGGACAGACTTTGAGGTACAAAGTCAGAAATGAAAGGCTAAGGTAAAAAAGCAATTGGATATCTTAGCCACTTTACTTTTCTATCTGTGGGACTTCCAAATGATGATACAAAAAAGGTTGGCATTTCAGAACCCACAGTAACACCCATAACTTCTTAATGTTACCCCCAGATGTGAACATTAAGTCAGCACATTTGTCAGCCCAACATCTATCCAGATCAGGCAATTTCTTCTGAAGTCTCTCTGTTTCCTCATCTCTAGTTTCTGCATGCAGTGTTATGGAAATGTGGTACTACAGGTTTGTGCAGGGGATTATTGCATCTGCTGTGCAAAACCTTTTCTTGGTCATTGAAGCTTTCTTTAAAAATTTCATAACTTTCCATGAACTATATATATTAAGGGATAGCATATATCCTATCAAATTGATAACTCCTGGCAAGTGCTCATCTCTTGACAGAATCTACACTGGAGAAATTTAGACACAATTTAAACATCACATTAGTAACATGTGATGATAGACTGGCTGATAAGATGTTTTTCCTAGGACTGGGCCCTGAAAATTTTTTTCCCATCTGGCCTGGGCACCTGAAGCAGAATCAACCAAAGGTGGCTCATACCAATCAGTAAGTCTTGTCAGAAGTGTACTATGTTCTCTTCTTCCTCTCTTTGGGTTTACCTCACCGAAAAATAGCAACACAATCCCTACCTATTTCAGTCTCTGAAATACCCAAAATCTTCATAAAATAGATTTGATTTTTGTGACAGAGTCTCCTACTTCTATCATGTAGGCTTGCAGGATTCTTGCAGACATACCAGGGCAACTTTTACTTCTGTGAATTTCCTTTTCTTTCATTTTATGGACCACATCAGCCATCCCTTTGAATTCAAAACACATTTGTGTTGGGGATTCATTTTCCCACAGAATCTCTCTCTTGCCCTCAGCTCTGGCTGCAATGAGCTGCAATGAGCTGCAATAGGACTTTGTTCCTTGACCTCAGGAAATCCTTGGGAGCTGTATATTTCCTATACCGTTATGGTAAGTTCCCCAAGGTGTAAAATTAAGGTGGACACAGGATCTTCCTTCCCCCATGCTCATAAATATATACTTTGGAAAACTTTACAGCTGGCCATAGTGAGAGAGTAGTACCTTTCAAAATCATGTAAGCAGCACCCCCAACGAGAGCATCTCAGAGCATGAACCAGGGTAGGGTGGAGGAAGATAGGAGAAAGTACTGAATGCAAGGGAAAGAGAAATGGAAAAGACTCTTTTTGCTAGCTCTCTCTCCTTTATGTGATGTCATATGCCAGCTCCTCAAAACTTGTTTAAGTTGGTAAGCATTCCTCTCCCTACATGCACACACATTTGCACCAACAGCTTCAGCTTGCCTTGCCCCAAAGCTGAAAAGTCTTGGTAACTAGTAGTGGGTTTGCTTTCAAATATCAAAAAATAAGCTCAGCCTTTTTTTTACCGAGATTTTCTTTTCCCAAAATGAAAGCTCGGTGGCAAAAGCAGGTATAAAACACATGCAGACCAGGAGGGGAATTCATACCTCATTCATCCATTGCACAGCTTAGTATAGAGCACCAGCTAGTGTACTAAAGCATGAATTGCAGTCCACATTTTACAAAGCTATTAACCTGACAGTATCAATGGTTCAGACACTATTTTTGAGGAGTGTCAGGTTTCAAGCGAAGTTCAGCTGTCATTAGCAGAGGATCATAACAGAGCCTCTTCTGTGCAAAACCAGACTGGACCAGCCAGGGTTCTTTAGAGCTTGAACAAACTCACAGCAACTTCCTCACAGCTCCAGTGTTAAGGACACCTTCTTGTCTGAGCAACCAGGAGCCACTCTGGCAGTGACACTCACACCACCAGAGCTGGGACAGAAACCCTTTCACAGCTACACCCCCTGACCCACATAATCAGACCAGGTTTCCTTACCAGCTCAACCCCTGGTGTCCCACAGCAGTCTCAGAACTCTAGATCCTAAAAATCATTTGATCAAGATGCAATAACAAAATAACAGCCTCCAAGAGGGAACCCAGAACAAAGGAAACTCTAGGCTTCTATGCCCTCATAGTCTAAGGGTGGGAAAATCTGGGGTGCTTGGCTCCTACTGTCTCAAAGAGTCCAAGTCCGATCCTGTGGCAGGGCCACAGGTCCCTGGGCCCATTTTTTATGCAAAGGGTCAGCAGGTCACAGGCTCCTGCCTTGGGCTCAGCCTCCTGCCCCCCAGAACACAGCCTGCAGCTGTCCCTGCAGCTGCACCCCAAGCTACCTGCACTGAGTGGATTCCTCAACAATAGCAAATGTACAGCTCTAATCTGGACAGGCTACAGCTACCCATCCTCATGTATCCCAGGCAACGAGTTGGGAAATGAAGTACACCTGGGGCCCAAGAGCCACCACTTCTTCCCACCACAGAAGGCTTGAAATAAGTAGCAATACTTGAAATTTTATGCTGGTTCTACCAGCTCCAAGAAATAATTTTAAAGCTGGGGCTAGTATCAGTAGCCAACTCCTGTGCTACTGTTGTCATGCTGAGCTCAAAAAAGCAATTTCTTTATATCTGACAAGTGTTGATATTACTATCTTCCCAATTGCCACTAATTGTGTTACCAAAACAGCCTCTCATTAATCATTTGTAGGCAGCCCATGATTCAGTTGGGTGGATGAATCAGTTGCTGCGTAATATCAGCCAGCTGTGATCTTAGTCACGGCAAAACTTCAAGAAACTTCACACATGACTCTTGTAAGATGACTGAGGGACAGGCTGCAGCACAAATTGGTTCGGGTAGTTGTGATGTCCAGAAAACAGAATCTTTAGGGGAAAATTAGCTGAAAGAAAAGCAGACTGTGCAGGCATAAGAACTAATAAGTAAGATAGAGTTGCTGCCAGAAATATCAGAGCTCTGCATTCAGACACAAACTTGCTAAAGGGGTGTTTTATTCAGCCTGTGCTACTGCAAGATTAACAGCAACAGAGAGTAATTCTCCCACTTCACCTAATAACAGGCTTTTTCATGTCCACAGCAGATAAAATAAGAAGTGTTGAGTTTAAAATAAAGCAAAGGAAATTAAAAATCTGTTTCTAGCTATGAGAACAGGTAAGAACTAGCATAGGTTATCCAGGCATGTAGTGCATCCATCCCCAGTAAAGATTTTAAAAAGCAACATCAGTCAATCCTGTTAAACCTGTCTTGAAAACAGAAGGTAGAACAAATGACAGCTCAAGGTCCACACTGACATAACTTTGTGCAGTTTCTAAGATTTTCATCAATCAGGTTAAGAAAATGGGCTCCAGAAGCATCAAAAGTTATTAATTAAATGACAAGTTTAAAAAAGAAAAAAAAAAAAAGGTAGTCCATGCTTTTGGATCAATGCTCCTTTTGAAATGCAGAGGGGCTGGTTGTTCATCAGAGGGTTAACGTCACAAATGAGGAACCTATCTAGGAACAAGATTGCCCTCTGTTGGAAACTGATGCTGGAATCGAAACTATACAGAAACCACCTTCATTCTGGTAAAACAGGGAGCCAGAAAAAGCTATTGAAAAACATTCCAATGGAAGATTACAGAGATTTTCTTAGTACCTCAAAAACCAGAAAAATTCTGAATTGCATCACCACAAACACTTAGTGCTAGCATTTTGCAGAGGCTTTGAAAGTGAAGTAAACCAAGGCATAGCAAAAGTGTTCAGAATTTTAAAGATGTAAAGCTTGCACAGTTTTGTACCTTGATGCAAATATCTGCAATCAGGGAGGAGCATAAGGCTAAGTCTGTTTTTAAATTTATATTTCTTGACATCCACAGTTATATCCAGAATGATCTTCATGGACCAGAGTACATTTGCTTTGATTACTAATATAATTCATTGTGATAAAAAGCCAGAGGAGTGGAATATGCCATCTCAATATCCCACAAACCAACTCAGAATTAATGATGTTCCCCTTGATATTACTGGCAGTTGATTTTTAATGGAATGACAAATAAAGAGTAATTGTAAAAATCAGAAGGAAACATCTAAGATAGAGATGTCAGCATGTTTAATTTAATGCCTTTGGCACAACTATGTAAAACGAAGCAAAGATTCCTTCAGGCATAGTTTGTTACTATGTGGTTTCATTGTGATTCCTAATGCATAACAAAAGCAGTAATAGAGTTTGATCATTTCTGCATATGCAGCAAGCAATCCTCTGGCCAGACTTCTTACCCACCTCACAAAAGCACAGCTAAGCTATAGGGCCTCTTTATAAACCTAAATCAAACACTAAATCACAGTCTGACACAGAACAATATGGCATTATACTTCTTACTTAATTGATTAAAATAATTTACACCTGAGAATAAGGAATCTCATATATGAACAGACCTTAAAATTAATCAGAATTTTCTAAAACTTTTAAAATTAAGGATGAAATACTGAAATATGTAGCCTAGATTTAAGAAAACTGAAGACATCCAGAGGTGGAACATAACACAAGTGTTTGAAGATGTTATTGGGAAGAATATGAGGAATATATAGAAAACATCCTCATTCCCACCATAGTAATTCTTTAGTCAGTGCCTGATCCAGATACAGCTTCAGGTGGAGCTTGCTCTTACTTTAAGAACCCACAAAAGCCAGGAATTATACTGGAAGTCCAAGTCTTATAAGAAAATAGAGAAGAATATTTCAAAAGATTCAGAGTAAGAAAGCACACTCTGAGTGCCTGGAGACACTAGCTACACTAGAAAAGAAGGGTGACATTTCAGCCTTCCCAGTGCATCCTCTACAGAGTGGCTCCCAAGGCAGTGCTGGCAGTAGTGCTGAAAGCTCTGCTCATGTCCCTGTGAGGCTCAAGAGTCCCTTTCTGTCACCTGAGGCAAGACCTTGTTTCTGCTCCTTGCTTTTGGCAGTACAATCTCTCTCCCTCTCCCCCTGCAACCTGCTCATCTGTTCCCCTGTTTCCCAGGAGAGGAGCAATCTCCCCTTTACAGTTCCATAGCTCTTACTCTCCCTTTTGAATACACACCATGTATTTAGCAAAATATTGGAAGGTAACCCTTCCTATGGCAGACAACTTGGAACTAGATGATCTTTAAATTCCCTTCCAAGCCAAACCATTCTATGATTCTATGATTAACATAGATAGAATTAATGAAATGTGCAGCATGGTGTCTTGGCAGAAGTTGAAAGAAATTTACTGAGGCTCAAAATTGTGACGTTTCTCCAAGAGAGTCCTTTCTCACTCATAACATACTGCCTTTGAAATACTTCCACAGTGTGTTCTGCTGACAGCTGACTTCTGCATTTCTTGTTCAGAAATAGACATTATTAAAAATACTGCTTACTGCTCTATTTACAATCTCATTATTTTTTGAGATTGCTAAAACAAGGACCTTCTTCAGGTGAAAATTTAAAAAGATGTACAAAGTCAAAGAATGGAAGGAAGAGCTGTTTGTGAACTTGCTGAATACTTTTCTGAAGTATCCAATAAAAAAGTATTCAAGGAGCAGGAATAGTGATCTACATTTTTTTTTCACTACAGTAATACCTGACCTACAACCAGAAATGCAAAAAAATCTCCTGATGCACGTCTTCCTCTGGAAAGAGTTGTAATAGTGAGCATTTTGAGAACACAGAAGTATGTTTATATGTGATAGTACTGTACTCTTCAGTTATTTACCTGAGGTTCAAAACCTGATCTTTCTTTATCCTAGTACTTTCTGGGTGAACATCAATCTGTTTGAGAGAGTGCACCAAATATTTCTATGAACATCTATATCAGTGTGGGCTAAGAGATCCAATGAGGTAGCAGTCATAAAAAATCTGTGCAACCAGAAGATAAGAAATGCTGACATAATTTCTAAATGAATGGATCACTGATCAGAAGTATTAGTCAACTCTTCTTGACCCAGGACAAAAAGATTTAGTCAACTCTTCTTGATCCAGGCTGGAGAAAGTATGAAGTGGGATGTTGTGCTTGTCTCATATGAGCCAGTAGTGTCTGAGACGCTGTATTGGTACCAGGCTGGCCCAGGTCCTGCTTGCCCTCAGATTCATACACTTTTCAATTAACAGAGCCATCAATGGCTTCCTTCTTTGTTTGTATTGTGCCTGCATAACTTATGCACTTCCCACAGAAGTCACGTGTTTGCTGAGTTGATTCATCTTCCATTACCCTAGATAGCAGAGAGATGGTTTTGATGTAACATAATTTTTAAAAGCAAAAAGTTTAAAATTAACAAATGTCACTCAAATGGTGAAACATGTCATAAGTGTGTGTTAGGATGCTGGATTGTGAAAGCAAATGTCTGAAATAGGGAATTAATTTTCTCCTGCAAATAAGGTGCTGGAGAAGCAAGGCAGAGTCCTCTGGTGAGAAACAGAAACTGCCATGGATCTTTCCTTCAGCAAGCATTTGTCAGATCCCAAAGAAGTTTATATGTTATATTAAACCATCTATTTTTTTTTCTCTCCCCCATTTATTTTGCTGAAAATTTCCCAGATGTTATTTTATAACAATGCTGTATATATTTGTATTGTTGATGGAATTTTTGTTGTGGTCATTTAACAGATAAATCTTAAAATACAATTGTCTCATCTTCAATATGTGAAAATCAAATTAATGTATTTCCTGCCTCTTCAAGTAGGAGGGAATAAATTATGTTAGAAGAATAGTTTCAGTTTGCTTGGTGCAAATTCAGTACAATAAGCACAATACATTTCAAAATCAGAATAAGTACATTTTTGTATAAGTGAAACTTCCTCCTTGAGAAGCAGGGGAAAATTACATTGTTGATAAATGTTGATAGTCTTCTCTGACTATTTTAAAATTTTCTTTTATTTTTTTCCAGAAAAAAGGAAATGGCTATTAAATGAAAATAATCTTAGTAAGAAAAAGATTCAGTCTTGAGCCTTGATTTTGCCTTGTGCTCCTATTTTTTGATTTTGGACATTTCATTCCTCCTCCATGCTTCAGATTAATCTTCTGTATAAGGGAGATGGTACCACACACAGCCAGTCATATGGCTCACAAAGGTTTTAGCAAATATTATAAACTTATTTAACTCCTGTTTAAAATGAATTACAAGGGTAAAGTGGGAAATTGTGTATAAATACAGAGCATTTTCCTTCAATAAGTTCTGCAAGAAGAACTGAGGCAGAACCATGGCACAGTGTGCTGACCATCAATTGTGAGTATGAACACTCTCAAGCTCTAGCAGGTGACCATGCAGCCTCAGGGCATTTGTCCTGGGGAGAACACAGAGCCCTAAGTTGCTTTGGTTTGTGACACTTTCACATTCCAAAACATTTCCTGGTGTAGTGCATGAAAGAAGAAATAGACTTTGTTTCCTACAGACCAGATTTCTGCATTTGGTGGGTAAAGAATGATGCTTCTGGCAGCTCATGTAACAACAAGCAGCACCATATCATCAGTCAATAATGTAGGTGTAATTGCTAAAATGTGTGCATGCTGTTTGTTTGATTATTATTTAAATAATACTCTGAAAAACCTTTTCCTTTTCTTTGTACTACCTCAGGTTTGTGTCCTTCCTGCTAAAGATGGCAAAGTATTTGATAAATCAATGGCTGCATAGTGGGGTGGGTAAAGCAGAAAAGCAGTAATTGGGATGCCACAAAACACAGCCTGAGGATGACAGACTCACTTTAAAAGAATAATTTATATACCAGGAAGAAATCATGCTCCGAATAGACAGAATGCAAGAATAAGACCGGTCTCTTCTCTTAGTGACATAGTTTGCTGCTTTCATCCAACTACAGTAATAATATTCTTTTCTTTGGGCTTGCCAGAATAAGGGCAAAGAAAAAAACAAGTTCCTCATTAGTATCTACTTTTATCTCTCTGACAGGCTTGCATATAAGATCTTGGAATGCATTTACATATTAACTTTTTCAGTCTAAGCCTCTCTCAGTCAGACTTTCTCAATATCTGACTATTGTTAATTGTCCCCTTCACTTCAGTAACAGAAGCCAAAACTTTCATGTGTTCATCAAATCTTTTACCTAATATAAAAATACACATAATGATAATAAATTTGGGATAGTTTGATAATTCTTGCCCTTCAGAAGACAGTATATGTTTCTGAAGCAAAACAGCACGGCCACTCCAACAAACAGTACCACCATGTGCAGGAGAAGTCTAAGTGAAAAGTTGCATACAGATCAGCTCTTCCCAAACACAGCTGGGGGGAACAGGAACATGGGACATCTTGAAGCTGAGAAGGGGAAGATGAGCAATGTCTTCATTTTTAATTACATAATGGATCATGGATTTATTTCTTTTTTATATGAAAATATTTCTGGCGGACTTCAGATGAGGAGCCAGGGACCTTGAGTGTTAAAAAAGAATAAGATTCACTTCTGTCATGCTGGCACTGCAGAGCTGATGTTCAAATGCAGTTGCTGCCATTGCTAACTCCTCACCATCACATGCTGTTTTTTATCTTCCACACCCTTGTTGCCATTGCTCTCAGTGTCACCACTATTTATATGACTGCTGTGTCCTCTTTGAGTCACTGGCCCAGGCTGCTCTTCCGCTGCCTTGTGACACATCCCAAGTCAGCTCAGGGGAAGTGGAAAGGGGAAGATCTTCTGGTGAAGTTGACCTGATAGACAGGACAATAAAGTCTTCCTTGTAGAGATCTTAAGAGATTCAAGCAGAGGAAAAGTGGTGTGTATGTGGGTCTCACTTGCCCTAGAAGTTTTCTGGCAACCATGTTTTCTGTTCCAATTATGTGGCATACTTAAATCAGCTTCAGACTACTTGATCACTTGATATGTGATTTACTTATGTGATATTTTCTATATCTCTATCACAGGATTGTCATGCAGATCAGTATCTCATCTGAAGTGGAAAAGAAAGCAACTGAAATATCTTTAGCTCTGGAAGCCATGCAGCAAAAGTTACTCTGATGCTGCTGGGCCTGTGAGGATGCACAATCCTACAGCCCTTTCCAAGGGGAGGGGGGGGGGGGAAGGCTGTCTTAGTTCTTATATTAGTTCTTATATAGGTGAAGCTGAATTTTACTGGTGTTAACCTGTGTTCTCAGGGTCTTTCTGATGTCCCAGTGTGTGGCATTTGTAACAAAAGCAAAACTGGCCCCTATTCTAAAAACTCTGCTGAGATGTATGGGATTTTCATAGTCCTGATTTCTGCAAATTTAGTGTGCAGGGATACTGCTATTGTTCTTCATCAATTGAACAAGGTTACTCGTTCAAGGTAAACCTGGAAATATGGCTTCACTATTAAATTTATGGCATCATGTAGCATTTCACTGAGGAGCAGGAAAGTCCTCTAGATTTAAATCTGGTAATAAGAAGGGAAACATTTCAAGGATTAAAAATTAAAGTAAAGATCTCACTGTCTTTCATAGTGTTGTTTAAATGCATCATATTTTATATCTGTGTTGTACATCTGCTTCTCAGCTAAATCTACTTGAAATAATCACTGTGTTTACAGGAAACCTTTGCAAAGCCAGAGATGCCTTTCTATCTAATCATGTGTCATATTTTACCTCATAATTTTTCTCTTGAGAACATTCTTATGAAGAAGCACAGGGAAATGATCTCTGATTTTCAAATAGGGACCTGAAATATTCTATCCATTCTATCTGATACCATCTTCTCTACCAGAAACCCAACCAAAAATCTGTCTTCCACTATGCCTATTTCCAAAAACTTATTAAAGGGAATCCAGCTTATTCTAAGTTCAATTTGCCTGTAGGAAAATAAGACAATTCAATTTCTCAGTGAATTTGGGAAGAATAAAGGTATTTTACTCCATGTTAAGAACCTTGGCTCAGGAGTCTGCATACATTTTGAAGTTGATAAAAATTTCTCATAGGAGGAGTGTGAGAAAGCTTTATGTCACCATTGCCTTTACTCAACGCAGCTACACATCCACTAAGCCAGGTATGCTTCCAGGTGTCTTATTTGACAGAATTGGAAATCTGCAGTCCCAAGGACATGGTCTGTCCACACAAGACTGACACAAAGGTGTATAGGCATTCCCTACTTCTGTCTGCACTAGACCTTGTAGTATGCACTCACACCAATCACACATTTTTGCATATACTTTAAGGAAATTTTGGTCTAATTAGTCCATCTGACCAACATCTCCTGGGCTAAGAAAAAAGGCTGTATTTTTCAGCCAGTTTTCCTGGCCATTTCATATAGTGAATTCTCACAGTTTTCTGACTAAACTAGGAAATCCCTCCTTATTATTTACTGTTTTATGTTAGACTACTTCTCCATGGGGTTGCCCAAATTCACATGCCACTGACTGATACTAGAATAAAACAACGAGGAAGGCATTTGGATTATACACTCTTCAAAACAAGGTCTTATTCTACCATCAGTAGATGTACTTGGCTTTGAAATAAGAATGCAAGATAAACTGCTACTTGTTATTAGAAGACATAAGAGTATGGAAAGGTAGTTTGAGTAATAAAATTTTTGCCTTTTTTAAAGGCTCCATCTTGAATGAGTAAAGGAAAAAAATCTTAGTCAGTGAAAGGTTGGGCAAGCAATAAAGAACTATGACTCCAGAAAATTTGTAATAGCAAATCTGGAAGTATGAGCTATTTATTTGTAAAAAGTATGAGCTATTGTAAAAAGTAGGTGAGGATTCAGAAGAAATGTTTGTTCACAATTAACTCTCATATCAACTCCATCATTACGGACACTGCTCAATGTCTGTTTGATTATTTGAGCCCCTTAATATCATAGACCATGAGCTAAAATCCCAAGCTGAAAGTCCTGAGCTGTGGATCGGTAACCCTGATGAGGTAGAATTCAAACTCTGAGATTCTAGTGTTAAGCAGACTTGCTAAAACAGTGCTTGATAAAGCCCTCTGGGAAATCTGAGCAGGAGAGTGGTTGCTGTAGATAGTGTCAGTGTATGCCAGATGGGGAGCTGCAGATTCAGATGCATTTTGCATATATATTATATGGCTGGCTGTCACACAGGAAAGGTTTTAGTACAGGCTCCTGACCAAAGAACTCAGATATATTCCTTCAGATATGTCTGACTTCACCAGATCAATATGGTTCATTCCTTCCTCTGATAACATTTCCTTAGATCTTTCTGCTCCTTTCCCTCCCATTCACCATATATTAATGAATTTGACTTGCTTTTCATTTTTATTCTTATTGGGTAATCATAACTGGTTTTTGTATAACATTTTAACTAAATGCTAAAATGCAATGAGGGTAAAGAAATTAAAAATCGGCAATATCAGTTATCACTGGAATTCAATTTTCATTTACTGTCCCCAGTTGTAAGGCTTTAGGTCTCTGTTTTCTAAGAGTACTTTAGGTCTCTGTTTTCTAAGAGTACCTATTATTTTGGAGTCCTATTATTTTGGATAAGCACTGTAAGGAATTATTCCCTAAAACACCTCAACAGGATTGCGTGATGAGGTTGAAAGAAAGCATTTTGTCTCTCTGTCTCTGTTCTCCTATTGGGGCTGCTTCCAGCACAGGAGCCTGTAAAGTCTGAAGTCATCTGACTCCAGCATGATAATTTCAAAAGGAAGAAGCTCATTTTTCCACAACCCATTTCTAAACTTTTGTAGACATTAGTGATTTAACCCAAAGACTCTGCTGAAAGAGATTCTATCTCCTGGGAAAAAATTTATTCCTTGTGCTATGAATTCTTTATGATGTGTGATATGCTGCCAAAGATTGCACTTTTAAAATTACTGGGGGTTTTTCCAAATCACAGAGAACTGACAAAACAAAAGACAAACTGTAAGGAAAAACTTCCAGTGATGCAGTGTCTGCAATGACCTTGCTCTATTTTGGCTCATTGCCATGAATTAAAATACCAGGAAGAATGAATGCACACACTGGGGTGATTTTGAAAAGGGAGAAAAGAGAATTGAAGAATAATAACAAGTCAGGAAATACAGCCTTGAGGTTGATAGAGCACCTGAATCCAAAGCTCTAATTTTGTTTTGTTCTCCTCCCTCTTTTTTCCAGTTCAACCCTGAAGGTTTTCTCTACAAAGAGCAAATCTTCAGTGGTGTAAATCATCTGCAAGTGTTTCTATGTCACAACTTTACTTCCTCCTTTCTGCCGGGAAGGGAGTTGCATTGTCAGCTTATTGAAATCCTCTGCCCTATTAGCAATGCCAGGATAAAAGCCCTCTGTGTGACTCTGGTTCAAAGACACTGGTCTTTTTCAGTCATCAGACTAGGAACAGTAGTGGTCTGTAAAAAGATCCCACTGACACATCTGCTGTCAGGTGCTCCACAGCTGGCTCCAGCCTGCAGTCTTTCTGTGTGCACATCTCCAGCAGGACAGCTGGGGCAGGGCCCAGAGCCTTTTTGGTGCTGCTAAAGTATGAATGGAAAGTGTGCACAGTATGGGAACAGGAGCAAAGGGAATGAGGGCAGACCAGCCAGTGGCTCTGCTGGAAATGGGCTGACACAGACATCCAAGTGTAAGCCAAGAGGTTTAACCTGCTGCACCACACAGGTCACCACAAATGCTGCTTTTCCTACCTGCAGGAACAGGGCTGGATCTCTTGCTTATGCTTCAACACTGCCATGAATGCCACTCATGAAGGATCCCAGAAGAGCAATCATGTCCCATGGCTCTCTAGGCTGGACTTTGCAGTGCCCAGCAGCTGTAATACTGGTTGTGCCAGTGCTGCCCTTCACAAGTATTACTCCAGTGCACAAAGGGAGTGATGCACAGCCTTAACCACCATTACTGCTACACCAGTAACATGATAAACACAGCATGAGGCATTAGAATATGCTCATCCCTAATGCCATTTTCTTCAGCAATGCACATGGTCTGACTTCAGACACAAGCAAATGTGTTCAAACAGACACATTTTAATGAGGAGAAGACCAGTGGGTTGAGGGAGAGACTAGGCAAAACTTGATATATTTTAAAACATGGGTGCATTTGTAGCTTATGAGGCCAAGCAATAATGCCTATAGTGTGTGCCAAGCAGTTTGCAATCTCAAAATGCTGGAAGCCAGCTGATATATGGCATTATTTCCACACACCAAACAAATAACACCCTGGATTCTGATTCAAGAAAAGAAAAATTGTCCTTAATGTTTTTAAGTTATTAAATGTTAAAGTTGCATTTTTAAATAGACACTTGAGTAAAACTAGACTGAAGGATAGTCTAGGGATCTAAGTTAATGTTGATTAAAATCTGCTTGCACTTTTTCTCTCTGCTATTGTCACATTGATCAAATGTACTATTTAAATTAAATTTCCTGATCTGAAATTATATTGCTATCTATGCTGAAGAAATAGGATTGCCTTGAAGACATTTATTGTATTTACTTGTGTGCAACTGAAAATGCTTTTAGGAATTACAAGAAATGCACTCCTGGTTTAAGTGGAAACATCTTTGCTCCCACTGTTATCTTATAAATCAAAATGAACTCAATAAAGCCTATATTAAAACAGTAAAAAGTGAGATTATTTGTGGATGAATGGGTATCAAACCTTGAATTTCTCACTCAGCTATTATTAAGCCTCCTTTTGAAACTAGTAATAAAAAATATAATCCAGACTCTCTGTCTACAGTTACAATGTGATATCAGCAGTGCTGAAGTTCAGCAGGGACTGCCTTTAAGTGCTTGCTTCTCTTGTTACCTCTTCCAAAGTACCATACCATGGATTCCCACTGCAAAGGAGGTGGGCAGCAGCTACAAAGCTTCACAGAAGCCGGCACCTGATAGAAATGAGTTCCTGCATCCTGGCAGTAGCTCAGACAACATATCTGAAACAGACATGGATATCTACAAAGACTTTGCAAAACATCTGTAGTAGGAAAAAGCCCTAGCCAAGTGAGAGTCAGGATCTAAATTTTTTGCTTATGACACATTACACAGAGGACATTTGCTGACAGGGCCAGGAGTTCTATCATAAACTCATTAATTTAAAACAGAAGAACAGTTTGATATTTTTCTTTTCCTAGCAGAAGTGATTTTAGGCCAGCAAAACATCTTTTTTGCTTCCTTTGTTTTCCTCCATTGCATAATTTAGCATTCCAAAAATACTGCAGATTTATGATGGTGGCATCTGAATTCAAAGAAGAATTCCTGCAAGGTCTACAGCAAAGCAGTACAGTTATTAACTCTCCAGTCTGGCACTGATTGTAAACAGAACTTGCAAAATCAGCTTGTACTGATTTTTTAAAATATTATCATTTTTTAAGATCTTTTCATGAGAAAAAGGGTTCAGACTACTTAGACAACTCACACAGAATGACTCATACTGAGGTGTTTATATCTTGTTTTTCTCTACACAGCTTGCTTAAGGCATGCTTGCACTGGTCTGGAGCAACTGTAAAATGATTTATATGTGCTCACACATAAGTAAGCAGAGAACAGCTTATTTGTTCATTGTTCTAAAATTCTTAGTCAGTTTTAAGAAGCTATTGTGTGAAGTTATCACTGGAAACTGGACAGCTATAGAAAACAGGATGCCTGTATATTTTCCAGCATAGGGAACCAGTTGTTAGACCATAGATGGTTTATAAAATCATGAGATTAAATATCATTATGAACAGTTGCTTTGACTGTTTTTACAGACTGATTTTTTTCTCACGAACTTAGTCCCTCTCAGCAAACTTTTGTGCCTATGCTGAAGTTTACACTTTGGCTGAGTCCATGGAAGATGCTGAGAAGTCACACATGCAGGGAGAAAAAATGGTAATGTAGTAACATTCATAGTACTAATTGGTGGATGGCTTAGAAAACAGCCTTTAAGCCATGTCCTAAAAACTCAGTTCAAAGTACTGCATTCTTATTTAATAAAGAACTAAATGTTATTTAGATCTATTATGTGTAGGTTTGGTTTTGTTTGTTTTTTTTTTACCTCAAGTCATATATCTCCAGGATATCAGGAAACACACTTCTATCATTTTAAGTGATGTTTCCATACAGTGAGCTTATGTCAGTCATCATCTTCTAACATAGACTATAAAGTCACCCTTCCTAGTCTACCATACACGATGTACCTACAGGAAATAAAGAGAAAATTATATTCACTCCTCTAAAATCTAGCAGAAAAGTAAGAAAAATCTGAGAGGCATCTTCCCTTTCAAGAACCATGAAAACTCTTCACAAAAAATCCATTTTCTGAGGTTCATCTGCTGTCAGAGCTTAAGCAAATGGGATGTGATCAGGGCTGGATACAGTGTCAGACCAGCCAGGTGAGCAAAGAGGACGAAAGGAGGTGCTGGCCCTTTCAGCAATAACTCTGATAAGGTGTGTCCTGCTCTGTGTTGCCAAATGCAGCAAGTTTTTTTTCTGAAACAGCCATTTTAGAATTATATCCATCTTCACGGTAAAAAAATGATTGTTGTTCTTCAGAGTCCAGCAGACAACCTCCAGACAAAAGACTCAGAAACAGTAATAACTCTAATTTTTCCACAGTTAATCTGCAAGTGTTTATCAAAGATAAATATCAGTACTCTAAGAGTATCAGTACTCTACTCTTTAGCCCAATACACAAAAATTGATTCTTTTGTGGTCTCTCAGTAGGAAAATATATGTATGACTGCAGGAAGCCTAGATGGCATTCAACAGATTCTTGTTCCTCATGACAAGAAAGGAAAGGGACTTCTTTCCATCCACTTGTATGGGGTTTTTTTTCCACTCTTTTCCAGTGGCACATCTGTGCAACTGAAGTTGTATTTTGCTGATGCATATTATTTTTTAGTTTTAAGTAATGGTCAGATTCCTGGAGGGATCATTGCTCAATAGCAATAATACAATAGAGAAAAACAGATATGTAATTAATTCTAAGCTAATTGCTAATAAATCTTAAGATTAAACGTAGCAAGCAACATAAGGAATCTTTGGAGGGAAAGATTTTCCACAGCAATTGCATGGAATCCTTTAAGTTCAAATCAATTAATCTAATTACCCTGAATGAATTTCAGTATAACATATACTTTCACCTCACACTGTACATTTCAGTTTATGAACTGTTCCCAGATTTGGATGAAAGAAAATAGCCATAATAGATAATAAACAAAATACAGACTGAGGTAAAAATAAGGAAAATCTCACCATAAGGCGGCACAACAAATTACAAATAACTTTTCATTGTGGAGGAATAAGAGTTTATTCCAAATGTTGGAACACATTTAGCCTTTGCTACCCCATTTTCATCAAGAGATGAAACAGATCATGTCTGCTGTGTAGGTACATCCATTAAGCAGTTGAGAATGTCTACCTGGTCTGACTATTGATTGAAGTCAATGGACACCTTTTCAACCGACTTCAGTAATGAGCTTTTACAAACAATCAATTTTGCCCTGGCAGCTTCTGCTGTCTTCATTCATTTAAAAACATGATAAAACTTTGTCAAAGAAACATTTGGAAAACAGTCTTATCACTGCAGGAAATACAAAACCTATTCATTACTCTTTGCATCCAAGATTGAGCTTGAAAATATATACAGGTACATTTTAACGCAATCCACAACAAATATATGCATCTACATTAGGAATATATTCTGGAAAAAAAAAATCAATATCCTTACCCCAAAACTTTGGTGGCCATGTGACTGGAGTAAAAGTACTGTTCCTATCCATAACATCCAAATAGCAAATACAGAACGGTACGTCCACAGAGGAGCAATAGTTTTCTGAATTTTGAGATTTCTGCAATAGAAGCAAAGGTTTTGTGCTGCCACGGAACTGTGTTGTTTGCCTGAAAGGAAATGGATGTATCACATTTCCTGCTTCTGGACTCGAATTAGTAAGTGCTTGCCTTATCTTGGAACACCACATGGTTCCCGAGACAGGGAAGTAGTTTCCTTCTCGTCATTTCCTCAGTCAGAGCAATTTGACTCAGAACAATACCAAATCACCTCCTTCTCTGAAAGTTTTTGAACTCCAAAAGTCCAGAGATAGAGAGGTGAAAATTCCTTTTTCTTTCCTTTAAGGATTTTCTATGTTGAAGATATTCCTTCAACATCCAAAAGTACTTGTATATGGGTAGGAATTTTCAGTAAGAAAGAAATTCATCAAGAGGTTTTTAATGGACACCAATTCTTTAGGATATTAATTTAGGGTATGAGGATGGTTTAGTATTCACCATTGTTCCTTGGCTGGTTTGAGGAATTAGCTGGGCCTGACAGTGTAACTGTAAATTTTTTCCTTTCCACACCCCATTCTGAAATATGAGTTCCCTGGAACACAAACAGGCTTTGAGCTAATTGCTTGGACACGTTTAATACAATGCAGTGTTAATTCCCCAATGGAATTGTAGGTACTGCTGCTATATATAACATATAGGAATAACAACATAGCTACAGGAGAAAAAAGCCAAGACATTTAACGACGTAGACCTAGAATTAATGGAGAATGAATGAACACTGATAAAATATATTATTTTGTATTTGTGTGATAATTTCTGTAGAAACAAGTTTTTAACTATTTTCTTCTTAAATATATTTCAGGTAATGGATCTCCATAAACATTCTGCTGTGAATGGAAACTTCTGCTCTCTGAAGGGGTGAATGAGGGTTTCCTTGCCCTTATACTATAAAACCCCTAAACAACCCCAAACCCAGAAGTAGCTGTATTTATTTTTCATAATAAATATCTAGAATCCCCTAAATTTAGGACTATTTCAATATTAAGATTTGGATGTGGCACAATTTTAAGACTGAACCTTTTCTGTTATGCTTCAATTTGGTTTTTTTTTCCTAAAGGGCATTTTTTAAAATACTGAATAAAGACACCATAATGGTTAATGGACACTGATAGTTTTCAAAGCTTGTGCTTAAAATGGCATATCCAAATACTGAGTTAAGAACTTAAATGAAAAAGATCTGGTTTTCAGATGACTGTGAATGAGATACAACTTCATAGGAAATTCTGGGATTATTTAGTTTCAACTGGGACACTGATACCAGAACAGATGCTACAAATATACAAAATAAATAGTTTTCAACGAGGGTTAGATTTGTTCTCTAAGAGCATAGGGAAATAAACCAAAACTGAATTATTGTAACCTCTAAAATGAGGAAATTAAATCATTTTTATTTACTGACTGCATCTATTGAGATGATCATTGTAAAGAAGAATTGAACACAATCTATTTGAAAAGCATCTGAGTTCAGACATGAACATGTACAAATAATTGCATGTTGCACATAATCAAATGTATGAAATAAAAACCTTAATTCTTTGGGAAGAAATTGACAACACTGAGAAACAGGACAGTGTCTGCCTTGACAGTGTGTTCCAAGATGGTAGTTTTCTTGCTTTCCTCAGAAGCAAACAGCTGATATGGGCAATTACCAGCAGCAGATCAGAGAAGCTGCACAAACAAAAGTCTTACCTGCGACACACACCTATGCTGCCTATTAGCCACTTGCAACAAATGAAGTTTTAAATGAATAAAGGTGATGTGGGTGTAAACTGACTTGCTAAGCAGGAGGCTCTCTCAGGTCATTTTCAAACTGCCTTTTCATGATTTACTTTTGCAAAGAAAAAGGAAGAATTGTTAGTTCGGGCAACAGAATTTATCTAAAAGGAGTACAGCATATCATATCCTGAGACAGAATCATAGAATGGTTTGGGCTGGAAGAAATCTTCAAGATCATCTGGTTCCAACCCCTTTGCCTTGGCAATGTTGGAACCTTCCACAGGATCACGTTCCTCAAAGCCACATCCAGCCTGGCCTAGAACACTTCCCGAGATGGGGCACCCACAACTTCTCTGGGCACCCTGTGGAATCTTCACCAAAAAGCTAAAGCAGATTGGTAAATCACAGACTCTTCTTAATTCATTATTTTGAGTGTTAGACTAATTTTATTTCTGTTCTCTTTTTTTCTGAGTATTGCAAAAATATATTTTACTCGTAACCCCACAGATTCTTTCATTTTTCTTTATCAAGAAGTATCTTTTCCTGAAAATAAAATGATCATAGGTCAAGGTACCCTCATGGGTAAAAATGGTCATCATCTTTCATTATACTGACAAGCATAACCCTGTCACTTCTGACTGATGGGATATGGGGGTATGTAGATGATAAGATGTCAAATATATTACTAATGTGAGTTCAATTCCAACAAAATGAGCAGTCTTTTATTCTTTGAAAAGAATAATTTAACTCTGTCCTTAAAGGTTTCAAACTCACTGATTAAATTAAGGAAGGTGCTTTGAATTTACAACAGCACCAGCCCTGATCCTGGTGAAACACTGGTAAATATATTGAATTCTCCTGCACAAACCCACACAATTTTCTTATTTCAAATGTAAGCAGAGTACACTGAAAAACAAAAAAGAATAGAATGAGCATCCAGTGAAACTTTTTCTTTTTTTTTTTTTACACTTTCCATCTGGAGATTATGATTTAAACTGGGATTTCCTTTAATTGTTTCATATTTCAGCAGTCTCATATTTGTCCTTGGTTAGCTTTGCAGCCCTCCGGATGCATGAAGAAAAAACTCGGGAATTTTTTTTTTTTTGACCAGTGATGAAAAATGTTCCTGTCTACCATCAAACTACCAATGTTAAATGCTGCTCATAATGTGCCAAAGGGCTGAAAAGCTACATCTTCAATATACTGGCTTTAATGACTCACTTCAAGTTCAGACAGCAAAGTTCTTCAGAGTACCAGCTACAGGTTAAATGTCTTACTGCCTCATGGTGGCTCTATCAGAATGCACCTTCCAATATTATATGGATATTATGAATGAAAAGAAGCATGGCTGCAGTAACATGACCCTCTTAGAAAACACACTGGTGTCTGGGAGTGTGTTAGTTGTTACTAACAAATTTTTCAGAGAAAGAATCATGGGTAGGAGTTTCATGAGAATTCATGGTCAGTATTTTTTGGGAGCAGTGGAATCCTAAGGATATGATATAAAAAGAAGATCCCTCGTTGCTAATTATGCACCATTACATGATTGAGAAGACAGTGTCACTGTGCAGTATATGAATACTCTTTTTGTTTACTGGAACACGTGCAACATTTTTAGATACAATATTCAACTCAAAACTCTGAAACCATATTTTTGGATACAATATTCAACTCAAAACTCTGAAACAATATTTTTTCCCTAATGTGGAAGTCTTATATTGCTCAGTGAAAGATGACTGAGAGACACAAATAGTGGCTGAGGAGAGCACTCCTCTTCTGCCAACTGGGCACTTTCTGATTCCTGTTTTTTTTCATGGAATTTGTGATATTGAAGACTGTGTGTATTAATGTGTGGGTGGAAAAGGAAGGAGAGAATTAAAAGAGAACAAACAGCAAAATATGCTTTATTTTACTGCATTTCAGCACTGGTTAAACTTAAGGTAAGAGAAAAAAAATAAAAAGAAGGAACTATTCTTGATTCAGGTTTAAATATTTTAAATAAGATCTCAAAATCACCCCAGGTCAGTGGGTCCTGCTGGAAGCAATAGTGGCAAGTCATGTGGACAAAAGACAGTTTTAGCATCTTGGTACTGAATTCCTGCAGGCAAGTCATATCTAGGGAGTATGGTGCTGGGAGTTGGCATTATGGGGCTAGTGGGAGTCCATCTGCACACCTCAGTAATGGGTGTCATCCTCAGGGACACAAGGAGGTGAAAGAGGGAGGGGGCAAAGATGAGCTATTTGAGGCTAAAAGAAAGTCAGGGATTTCCTCTCTCACTGCCACCTATCTAGCAGATTACTTGATATTTTGTGGTGGCCTACACTAGCAATTTGGAAAGCTGAAAGTCCCAAACTAAAACCTTTATCAGGAAACTAAATTGGAAGTAACCATCCCAGAAGAGAAGAAAACAAGGTACTGCCATTAGCTAAGATTTCTTTCCTCACGGGGAATTAAAATGGAGCCATAAATAAATTTGGTTTCAACTTTCAGGTTGAAGTTTCACAAATAACTACAGAGGATTATATTACATGATTGCTAATAGGAGCAGAACACTGGAATCAGCAAGCCAAAGAATCCTTCTTCATTGTTAGTTCTCCTACAAATGCATCCTGTGAACCCACTTCCCACACAGCAGATGAAAATGAAATCCACCAATATGCTTTCCAAAATGTGGAAAATGTTTATCTAATGGACAAATTAATTAGTTTTGCATAAACTTATGATCTAGGAAAGAAGTTTGCCATTATGTTCTCAGAGTCAAATATTTACTTGTCTTCAGCTAGGATGCTAGAGGGCAAAGGACAAAGCAATAAACATGGGGGTCTTTCTACTCATTTCTGCTCTCCTAAAAGTCCTGAGGCTTGCAGTGCTGAAGCATGACATTTACTAAAGACATTACCTTAATTCAGATTGCTCTTCTCTTCTTTCCTCTGTCCCCCAAGAAGGGAACCAAGCAAGGGTACAGAAAGCAACAACGCCCAAAAGCAATTCAGCGTGACAACAAGACTTTATTTTAACACTTTGATGGTCACTGATTGAGTGCTACAGTTGAACTGAAAATTTTACTTCCACCAGTACTGGACAACAAAATCATCTCTTGCTGTTGAATTCTGTCCAATCTGCTGTAAAAAAGATGGAACAAAATGGAATCCATTTCTCCACTCCCTGGATTGGTCTGAAATTTATCATTTAATTGAAATAATATCACAGATGTAGTTGTATTTGCTTATGCTGAGAGATACTTCTCTTTCACAGACACTGGTCTTCTGAGCAGCAATTCTCACTTAGCTTTACAATTCATGAACAGTTTAGAAGCAAAATTGCATTTTTCCCAAGTGGCCACATGGAATTTAATGGACTTATCATGCAGCATTCCCTTATTACAAGAAAAAAAAATATTCCTGTATACTACCATTTGTGTGTGGAGTTGTGCACCAGTGAATCTGTGTGCATGTTCAGCACCTCTGCAGTGCTGCTGCCCACGGGTGGGCATGGGCTGTCATCTGCAATCCTTCTGCTGAGATGTAAACTAGGATTTCAGAACTGACATGGTCTTCATTTTATCACACAGTTAGTCAAGCCAAGAAACAGCATACTGGATTAAGGTATGTTTCTGGGACCCATTTTTATGGTAATTTTGGTGGGAAGGGTTCCCCACAGTTATTTCATTACAAGTGTTAGGTAAGAGCCTAATCCAAGCACATCACTGCTAATGAAAATATCCCTAAACATAATGAGATAGCATAGTAGGTGTGAAATGGAAAAACGAGCCTCTAGAGGGTATTTATAGCTCCTGAATATCTGAAATATTTTCCAAAAATGAGAACAGAATGATGGTAAGAACAAAATCTTTACTGTTCATATGTTTATATTAGGGCTGTTTCCAAAGCTAATTCTTCTATAGATTCCAATGCTAAAAAAAATCAGAATAATTTTATAATAAAATTTTTCCCAGTCTAAGATATTATATCTGGATTACTTAATTATTTCTTTCCAGATCTATATCTGGTCTACCAGGCTAGTCACGAAAAATAGCCTTTCAGTAACCATATGCCACCACAGATACCATTTTGGTTTTAGTTAGGTTTACTGTGGGCATACTGTTTAATTTTCATGACTCCATTTGTTTGATAGCTGAACAGGTTGAAAATTCTTCTTTCATTTTTTCCAGACAAATGGCTTGTTAAGTCAAAATCTGCTTTCTGAGTCATACCATAAGTAAATGAGTAATGTGAAGCAAAACAACAACAAATGTTTGACAATTATAGCCTCCTTCACCACTTTACTACTACTCTAAAAAGTCTAGTAAAAAAATTTGCTTTTCTCAAATTTAGAGCAAGAGGAAATCCTATGGGGAAGGTTAAGAATGGAGGCATGATGAACAATTGAAGGAAATTGCCTGTCAGTACTCATGAATGCTTAATTTTCCCATTCTCTGATTGACAGGATCACATCATAGTCATGGTGTATCCATTTATTTCTATAAATCCAACAAGCTTGAAATGCCACTTGGGAATTTAGCTGGCCTTGTATTCCTCTGTTACAGTACTTTTGATTTACTGATGGACAATTCAAATTTATATGATGTCAAAATGTTCTAAGTACATGAAGCCAAGATCAACCATTCAGAAAAGTACAAAGAGTGCAACAATACCTCATAACATTGAAAGTAGAGGTTTTGAGGAATATAAGGTCCATGGGCAATGCTTTGTATGCCAACTTATCTTGCTTGGTTTTGTAATTAATTATTATTACGATTTCCCCAAGGCATCCCATCCGTCAATCCCAAATCTGTTGTACTTAAGTTCTGCACAGACAAATGAGTGAGTGAGACTAGATGATTTGCATTTCTTCTTTTTTACGTAAATTATTTTTTTCCTGCATTCTTCAGGAAAATATCAGAATGCAAAGCAAGAGTGCAAGCTTCCATTGATTTTTTTTATTATTTTTGTTCATTTTATTTGCCCTTCCCCTGAGAGCCACGTGTGAGGGTAAAAGAAATTTCACAGGGAGCTTGTTTGCCAGGTTTGTTGTGCTTGCCTTGCTTGTTGAGCTGCAGTTAATTAGAGCAGGACCATTACTGCTGTAAGAAGACTCTGGCAGCAACCTGTTCATCTGACCTTGTCTTAAGTAGAGAAGTAGTCAAAAGCAAAAGCAGGTACTTGATCCTGTTTAAGTGGGAAAAAGAGAGAGGTCACGTAATGAAAGCTGTTCTTCTCTCAGCATACCTGTGCATCCCAGAGAAGTTATGTCCCAAACTAATTACAGAATTTTGCTCTGATGAAAGACAACAGTAGTAATTCCTCCCACTTTCCTTCTAGTCATTCCAGAACATTCCAGAGTCATAAAACCTCCAAGCCTTTGCCCTCACCCATCCTAGCCACCTCTGACAATCCCTACTCCCTCTCTCCAGAGCACTTACACAAACTTCTGTACTCGTAACCTCCACACCACTGAGCACCCCGGTCCCTCAGCAAGCTAATTGGAGAGCTCCACAGAGAATGGAAATGCGATTATGGTCCTTTGGAAACTGGTGAATAATTAATTTAACCATTTTGTACTGCAGGTCATTAATTTTTACTGCTCTCAGATAGCTTGCTGTTAAGGAGAGTAAGCTTAATAAATCTTGTGCTGTAAGGGTGAGAGGTTGCAGACACAGGCATCCAAGCATGGGGTGACTGCAGAAACTCCAGATGTAGAAAATAATTTACCAGTAAGTACAAGGAGCTTGGTATTCCTTGAAAGAATGCATGTGCATTCATTTCACGCATGCTTTCAATTTTATAGTAATGAAACTTCCAATAGAACAACTCCTGATTTATTCTGTAAAGGTCTTGGGAGACAAGCACATCTAAGATGTAGGAATTCTGAAAGAGATATTTAGCAAACAGAAATCTGCATGGGTAAATTGAATCACATGTACTCACAATCGTGTTCTGAATGATTGAAAATATCAGGAAATAAAATTATGAGAGATGAGGAAAATGTTATGGAAATGAAACTTATGACAAAGGCAAAGCATTCAACAACATGACTACTTGACATGGGCCAGTCAAACTTAAGAAACTTGAGAAAGAAAGCACAGTAAGAAAGAAAGCTCAATAAGAATAAAACGTAGAATTTAAGGACATACATCAAGAATAACTGCTAACCCTTTGAATTTAGATGACTTGATCTTAACCAAAGATATCTGGACTGATCAGGGAAGACTGTCAGGACAGTACATGGAACTAGATTTAAAAAAGAAATAAGAAACAAGTGGAGAACCAGAAAGCCATCACAAATGGTAAGGGGAAGCAGGAGTAGGGGAATTAATGTCAGCAAGAATGCTTCCACTTTCCAGTTTTGAAGACAAAGATAAGTCATATGTCTTTTGAAATGATGGGTGTTGCCAGTTCCCAAGAATATATTAAGAAAGGTTCTTGTGTGGTAGCAACAACCTAAATCTGATCTTCAGATAAAATCAGAGAAAATACCCTCTGACTGGGTGATTTATTTCTTGCTGTTCCCTTATTTTGAAGCACAGTCAATAAAATGAGCAGGCTGACCTCAGAATGAAATCTGTTTGGATTTTTCCTGGGATGGGTTGAGCTGACTGGAGCTGGGATGGGAATTTTGAGATGAGAGAAGAGAAGCAGAATGGGGAGCATCTAATATGGTTTGCCTCAGAAGACAACAGAAAACAAAAGAAATCCAAAGGATCTCGAGGCTATCAATGCTGGGTCCACTACTGACCCTATTGCTCTCTTTTGTGTCCAGAGAATATAGTCTATGTCAAGTCTGAGCTGTAGAGTGCTGGTGGTCCAGGTACTTCTGTGACAGGTTGTCCTTTTAGTTCTGGGGTGCTGCACTTCATGATCAGAGGTGACAGTCAGAACAGTGGCTGGTATAGTCATCCCTACCAATGAAACATGAATACAAACCCAGTATTTCTGACAATATTTTGTTGTGTGAACAACAACAAAATCTGTCTCTGGAGAACAGAGAACATTTATGAAATCTCCAGAAATAAGCACGGAGGAGCTAGAAGCATCTGGGCCTTAATGCCATAACTTTGACAGGCATCTGGAAATGGCATTGCATAATGGTGCCCATAACACAGAGGAGCAGTTTTATTAAAGGTAATAATGGAAATTTAAAGCAAAACTCTGTAAGGATATAAATCACCAGTGGGCTGCCTGAGCTTCTCTTCAGCTATAAAACTTAATTTTTGGAGGTCAAAGAGACACAGATATGAGAGATTTTTTACACAACAGAAAAACTCTTCCAAAAGATTGTTTGTTCTCCCAAGAACATTATTTAACAGTGATTTGGTCTATATAAGAAAAGATATTCACCCAAAGCCTCAACGTAGAAAGAAAGAGTTCCCTTTGGGATTTTTTGCCTAGTGGAAAAGCATATTTACTGAATAATTATTGTGATGAATTTAAACTACATTCTGTATTTTTTGTATTGTGCCACAGTATTTTCCTGAAATAAATGTTGCAGTCTAGTCTTGAAACTACCTAATTTCCTTGCAGTCACAGTTAAATATTGAAAACATCCAGTGAAAAACTATTCAGACATTGTAGGAATGAATAACTCACATGAAGTTGCAGCCACCTTCAGGATAAAGCATAGCACTGAAACAGTGGACACAGTTAAAGCCAAGAGAGGGATAGCACATAATTTTGGGGGGAAAAAAGAGACATTTTGTAGGCATGATAACTCATTCTTTCAACATTGCTTGGCCTTTCTACTGGCCATTTAGAAATCTTACCATTTCATTCTTAGGTTTGATCTACCAATTCAGAAAATGTTTGCTCTTAATAAAATTCCTGTTGTCTCTTTATTACATTATATTATTCTTAAAACTCTTATTCTAAATAAGCATTTTTTTTACAGAAATTGCAATGCTGTTTTAAACAACACCATCTGTTTTCACAGAAAACAACATGCTTCCTACTCATTATATGCTATTAGACAAGACATAGAGCTTCAAACTCCTGAATGAAAATGAATATGATAAAAAACACAGATGTCTCATAAAAGAATCCTGACATTGTTCAGAAGAACTACCTGTCAACATCAAATGATAGAAAATAATACCTGATTACATTAATTTCACAGAGATGGCAGATTTCTGCCTTTGGAATTTCACATGAATACCAAGATTGTTCTTTCATCTAATGATTTTAAGGTATATTCAAAATGAGGTCAGGAAAGATTTTGGATAAATTCTTTCACTCACACATTAGTGTTCAGTGGCTCATATATATGCCTTATCATTTAAAATATTTACCATACTGGACATATTTAGATATTTAATTTTAATAGTTTTTTTTATATGTTTTCTATTCAGACCACTACAGAAGTCAGAAAATACAGCTTTGAAACTTCAAGCATAGTGACAGAGAACAGCCACTGAGTGCCAGTCAGCTAACAGCTGAGTAATGATAGTGATTATGAGAATCTTAAATATATTGATTACAGATTATGAAAAATCATGGGGCCAGGGTTTCCTCCAGGTAAATATTGTATTATCAGGGAGACTAGACTCATTCTAGACCCATTTGCTGCTTATAGCAACTGAAATAAAGCAAAGAGGTTCAAAACCCATTTCTTATTAGAAAAATAATGCTTTCTCCAATCTCTGACTGATACCACCTGCCTTCTCATGTTTTGGCAACGTCAGTTTGTTCTTGCTCCTCATGTGGCACACCAATCTTCTCACCCCTTATTAAATACCCTGCTCTCAATTTCTGTTCAGATCTCCTTTCAGATTAGATCTTAAAAGACAGCTCCACATTGTCTAACAACCCCAACTTTCCCATAAGCATTCTCTTCCTACCAGTTTGGTCTTTTATTTTAGTCTCCAAATCATCATTTTACTGTGGCCACTGACATATGCTGTGGTTTCCATCTTGTTTATTGTTTTTGCCACGAGGATTTGTTGTTTGACTGTAGTATTGTGTTCCAGAAATGTAATTATTTTGATTTCTTTATAATTTAAGATAGTTTTTTCTGTTCACACATGTATCTCCAAGCAAGCAAAGAAATGCAATTATTCTCCCCAGTGTTACAGAACAGGAAGATAATTTACCAAGTTATTATGACTTTTCCTGATAAGATATTTGTCCATGTTTGTTTGAGATTGGTGCCAGCTGAAAATCTGCCCAGTGCTGCTCAAAGGAACAACTCAAAAAGACATTTTGTCTCTATTAGAGTGTAAGGAAACCCGAAATGACTTTTGCTTTAGTGGCTGAGAATTTCTTGGCCTGTTCCTGAAGCATATTTTTAGCCCAGCATTAAAGGAAGCATCTTTTTGATACAGTCCACAGGGTGGCACAATCTGATCATGATTGCTTTGTACTACTGGTTCATTACAGAGAATTTACTCTTACCATGCTCATCTGAATTTTTAAACTGATTTTATTTTTTTATTTTTTTTATTTTTCTATGCCAAAGCATTGTTAAAAATGTTAGGTGATGTGTTTAAAGACTCATCTCCACAACACGCAAAGGGCTGGAGGCACAAGGGTGAGTGGAGGAATGTGGAAAATAGAAGGCTAAGGGGATAAAATGTGTCCTGTAAAAAGGAGTAGTGTTTGTTGATGGGTCAGTGGATCTTTACCTGCCAGTGGAGCAGGGCTCAGGTCTCAGGAGCTGGGCAGACTGGGATCCAGCTGGCACAATGGAGTGTTTAACATCAGCTATGGGAGGGGTTCACCCTTGATGGCTGTATGTGTATTTGCATGTATTTTCTGCTCTCAGGCTTTCACCCTGATGGGGCAGGATCAGGCTGGTCCCGTGCCAGGGGTCAGCATCAGTGCTGTGGTTTTGGTCCCTGCAGGGCTGTGCATGCAGCCACATTCCTGTGCATGCACATTGATACCATGAGCACACACACACCTCTCGGGGGTGCACACTCAGCTTTGCTGCCGGCTTCATGTCAGGACAGGAACCTGGGGCAGCCTTGCTGCTACTCAACTGCTGGACTGGGCAGCTTCTAGTGGAAATTTTAGGCTGGAAGTTTTTCTGCTTGATTAAGACCTTCAAGTAATAACCTTTGAGTCTTATTTTAGACAATACTGGGGTATCCACTTTTCATTCTTGTATAGAAATTTGAGGTTTTAGTATTTTTTTTTTCCAATTTAACTTGTAACTTGTGAAGCATAAACAAGAGAAAATTGTCAAAACAATACATTTTGAAAGGATATAATGACTTTCTTGACAAAAAAAAATGGGGTGACTAACGCTAGAAATAAATGCCATTTGTTTTAGCTCGACTCTTGCCATATGCTAGACTGAGCTCATTCAGTACATATAAATCCTAATTATCTCTAAGCTGTTATAATTTGATAACTTCACTTAAAAGAATCACATATCACAGTATAATATACTAGTTTAGCAGATTTTTTTTCCTGATTTTTTTTCCCACTGCCACATAATTTTGTGTAAACTCATCCCACTATATTTATTTATTTCAGCACAATGCAAGGGAAGTGAAATGGTGTATTGATGTATTTCACATAATTCAGTGTAATTAAGTGTGTATTTAATGTAATTTCATGTTAGAGGGAATATATTCTCTGGCTTCTAGTTGTATCTTTATTTTATTTTCAAAGTTTGCCCACACAGGTTTTGTTACACTCAAATATAAAACATAAGCACTTAAGTACAACATACAAAACTATGTAAAAAAAAATCATGCAGTTTTACAGCTTACAGATTCTTGGAGAAGTAAGGAGAGATTTCAGCTACCTTCGACTTCTGGAGGGCACACTTTGGCCTGTTTAGGAGACTGGCTGACAGTCCCTTGGGAGTCAGTCCTGAAAGGCAAAGGAGTCCAGGAAGGCTAGTCATTCTTCAGGAAGGAAATCCTAAATGTGCAGGAGCAGGCTGTCCCAGTGCACTGAAAGATGAGCCAGCAGGAAAGCCCGCCCTGGCTGAACAGAGAGCTTTGGCTCAGGGGTGAAAAGTGGCGCTCCACAAGTGGTGTTCCCCAGGTGCCAGTACTGGGGCCACTTCCTTTCCTTCATTTAATATCTTTATCGACGATTTGGGTAAGGGGATCAAGTGAAACCTCAGTCAGTTTGCAGTTGAGACACCAGGCTGGGAGGGAGCGTGGATCTGCTGGAGAGCTCTGCAGAGGGATCTGGACAGGCTGGATCAATGGGCTGAGGCCAATTGTATGATGTTCAACAAAGCCAAGTGCCAGGTCCTGCCTCTGGGCACAACAACCCCAGGCAGTAGTAGAGGCTTGGAGAAGAGGAGCTGGGGTGCTGGTCAAGAACCACTGAATCTGAGACAGCTGTTCCCAGGTGGCCAAGAAGGCCAGTGGCAAACAGAAAAAAAACATATCCAGCAGCACCAGGGATGTGATTGTTCCCTTGTACTCAGCACTGCTGATGCACCACCTTGAATCCTGTTTTGGGCCCTTCACTACAAGAAGGACATTGCGGCGCTGGAAGCACGTCCAGAGTAGTTCAACAGAGCTGGTGAAGGGTCTGGAGCACAAGTCTTGTGAGGAGTGGCTGAGGGAACTGGCGTTGTTTCTCTCCTAGAGAAAAGGAGGCTCAGGGGAGACCTTTCTGTTCTCTACAGCTGCCTGAAAGGAGGATCTAGCAAGATGGATTTCTTGCTTCTCCCTATTAATAAGTGATAGTACAAGAACAAACAGCCTCAAGTTGCATCAGGGGAGGTTTAGATTGGATATTAGGAAAATTTCTTCATGGGAAGGGTCATCATTCACTGGAACAGGTTGCCCAGCCAAGTCATTCCCTGTCCCTGGAGGTATTTAAAAGAGATGTAGATGTGATGCTTAGGGACAAGGTGAAGCAGTGGACTTGGACTGGGTTAACAGCTGGGCTTGATGATTTTACAAGTCTTTGTTCAAATGATATGATTCTTTGGTTAAATGTTTATATATTTATGCTTGGTAGAGTACATGGAAACCAGATGTAGTGTGGCAATGCTTCCAGGTTGTACATAGATACCGTGTGGCAGTTTAGGACAGGAAGGAAGTGGCAACTATTGCTCGCTGCAAAACCTGCAGGAGGGAGGGTATGCTCTTTTACTCAAACCAGGCTCAGCATTCACAGTTACAACAAATGGACTCAAAAGAGATCAAGAGACTTACAGAGATATCCTCTTCTGCACCCTGACAAAGTATTAAAAAATTAAAAATGCCTTCCAGGAAGACACTTACCTAGTGTGAGCTTGAACATCTTCCACGACGCCAGTTTCACTTCTTTCTTAGGGTATGTGGTGCAAAGCTTTATTTCCTCCTAAAATTTTTCGTTCTGATATGACAATATCATGTACAAGGTAAGCAGATTACTTCTTGTCCTATGTACTGTGGACACTGAGAAGTGATGATTCCCTTCCTTTAAGTGTTCTTTTAGAATGTTTTCATACCTCATGTCAGCTTTTAATCTCTAGATTGAATAACAATTTCAGACTTTTCTTTTGGATTAAGTGTTCTAAACTTTCCACCATTTCCATGGCCATCCTCTGGATTTTCTCTACCTGATTTAGATATTTTTTGATGTCTGGCAACCCAAACTGGACCAAGTACAGAGTGATACAATACTGAGGCAAACCTAAATGTTACTATACCTCTTTTATAGGTAGCATTTCTCTTTTGAGGAAGAGTCCCCCAAATTCTTCAGTGCAAAAGACCTCTTCATGTCTCAGCTAAAAGCAGCAGCCTTTGAGGGTGCTATATATTATCAAATCTAATTGCCTGTGCTTTCAGAAAAGATATTGACACATATCCAAGAGGAAACAGTTTCAGATCCTGACTTTTTAACAATTAAAAGCAAAATATAAAAATTAATAATGACAAATACATTGTTCTTAGTATAGCACAGACAATTTTTTTCTAGCTGAGCTTTTAAAATATACGGTGGAGCATTTAGTGCTGAAATTGAAGCTTACGCTAGCAAGTACTTTGCTGAACTGCTTCAAACAATAGTAGTATTACTATATGAAGTCTGAGCTTTTGCAGTGAAGATGATCTCATTCAAGTTAACACTCATATTCTTAACCTAGAAAAATAAGGTAGTATTTTCTGAAAGAGGCAGCAAAGTGAGGAATTTTTTCAGCAAAAAGATATGTGTAGAAAGGCAGAACTCAGAAACATGTTAGCATCCTCTTCTTTTGCCATTTTCAGTGCTGCAACTGGCATGGGGTAAGACAGAGAAGAAGGACAAAGAGGTAAGAAAAATTGGAAGAGAAAAGCTTTTCAGTTCCCTTCCTGCACACCCTCCCCCCACCCCAGACCCCAGAACACCACCCCTTCCTCCCCCCCCTCCCCCCAAACCAACCAAACAAAAAATCCACAACCCTACAAAAGGAGAAAAATTTCAGGCCCAATATGCCTGGTTACACTCATTGTCAGAAAGAGGTAATTTTTGTGGATGGCTGGAGGCGACCTAGATATGTGTATCCCAGTTTCACGTGAATTCTTGCTGTAGCTCCTGGTATGTCTGCTTCTTCCACACTGGCTCCAAGTGTGCAATCCATAACTGCAAAGTGTTGCGATAGGTGCCATAATTGTAAGTGTTCATATCACGAGGGTAGCACCAATGTTACTATGACTGGTGCTAAAGGACAGGGTGATGCTGAGTAATCTCTGCTGCCTAACTCAGATTTTATCCATCCACTCAGTAAACACCCTGCATGCTAATGTTGTAGAATCACTGCAGCACTGCCAGAAACGATGAAAACTAAGAGGTTCATTGGCACTGCTTCTCTCAACTTCTCCATTTCAGCTCCAAATGAGTGGGTTTTTTCCCCAATGACACAGACCAGAGATGATCCATCTCTTAAGCAGAAAAATATCTTTCTGTCTCCTGCATGAAGCTAGCCTTAATGGTATCAATTAAAATGAAGCAGGGAAAAAGCAAAATTAAGTCACAGGGATTGTGCAATGTCTTTGGAAGAGGCAGAATTGTGTTTTATGCTGGGGGCACAAGCACTGTTGCATGGTTAGCGTGGTCTGAGCTCGAAAGTGGCAGACCGTCTTGCCAGCTCCTTTGAATATTTCTGTCCTGCTGCTGTTATGTAAGAGCTGCTGTCCCAGTTTGCTTGTGCAGCTCTCTGCCTTATGCGTGATGATGCTCTGGAGCCTACGCCAAAGGTAATGCCCTACAGCACGCTCTACATTGCAGCAAAAATAATAATAATAATAACAGTAATATAACTAGTAATAGTAATTAGCAGCGACATCTCGATACAGTCGTTCTCAGGAGTATTTCGGCTACTCGCCAGAACGCACTTCGGGGGTGAGGCCGGTGTCTTGTCCTACGACTCCCCGGCACCGCGGTCATCGCAGCCGCCCCCGGACAAGCTGCCCCGGCTTTGCCGCTGCTGCTGCAGCCGCGGCGGGGCGGGGCGGTGCGCGGCCCCCCCGCGATGCGCGCAAGGACAGCGGGCACCGGGGCACAGGCTGCAGCCCGCGGGCGGCGGGGCCGCGCACCGGCAAGCGCCGCAAGGGTACGGCACACGCACCCCCGGCACCGGCGAGACCCGCATCCCGGCACACGCATCCCGGCACACGCAGCCCGGGCACACGCACCGCGCTCCCGCCCTCTCCCCACCCCCGCACCTGCTTCCTCGCCGCGGGGCGGGGCGGCGGGCGTGTTGTGCTCGGTAACCAGGCAGCTGCGCCGGGCGCTCCGAGGCGCGGAGCAGCGCGGTGCGCAGGGCTGAGGTAAGGAGCGGCGGCGCGGGGCCGGGGGCTCCCCGGGGCTGGGGATGTGCGGCGGGGCCGCCGCTTCGGTGAGCCCGCGAGTGGCTGGAGCGCGGCCGGGAAGAAGGGGGTCCCACGGGGCAGCAGCCTCTGCTCGCTACTCCCCAGCCGCCTCCTGCCCCCCTGTCTTAAAGTGAATCCGAAACTCCGTGCCGTGGTTGCGGAGTTTGCCCGTGTTCCGGGGTGGGTTTGAGGTTTTGCCCTTTCAGAGCGGACAAACCCGGCGGAGGGCTGTGGTGGTTCTCCTCCTGAAGTGCACGTATGTGTGTGTTGCAGAGATAGCCAGTTTTCTGCTCAGTCACACACTGCAGGCCAAAACGTAGTTAAGCCAAAGGAAATGTGACTATTGATGGGCGCTCCCGGGAAGCCAGTTTTAGCCTGGGTTCCACGCAGTGATGGTGCAAAAAGGACAAGTGCACCACGACAGAGATGCGTAGAGCCCACATGTTCCCTGGCTCGTGTGGTAACTCCTTGGAGGTAAGACCGTCTGAAATACTCACCGACAAGGTTGTTACTAGGATTTTGACGACCGTATTCATGCTGAGGAGGAGTGCTTTTAAGGAGTGTTAGTAACCTGCTACAAAAGACCATATATTGGAATTTGATGAGGAAATACTTATGTAAATCGTCTGTGTGATGGTGAGGGTAACTCCAGTGCGTCTGGCTGTGAGGGATGTATACCTATGTGGCTTGTAGGGAAATAGTATGTGGTGTTTCTGGCTGCCTGCCAGAACTCTTCTAGTGCGGAGCCTGTTGAAGGATTCCTAACAGGCACACGCTTTCCTGTAGTAGTACTAGTGATGGGCTGTCTGCTCCCCGTGCTCTCTGAGAAATATTTTTGTGATTCTTGTGTGCACTTCAACACTAAACAGCTCCCAAGCTGTAAATGCTGATGGGCTATGTTAACATATTGCCACCAGACAGGAAAAAAAATAGGGTGCAATGTCATTTTGGATGGTAAACAGAAAGGCTTTTTTGTTTGTTATAGTAAATGTTTGTTGTGTACTGAATGACATGAAAAAAACCACCTGCTTTCTGAGGTACAGTGTTAAAATTTTGGAGTTACTTCTTTTCTGGTGAGAGTCAGGCATTGCCATTTGCAATGTTTCAGACAGTTGTTTTGCCCTGAGAAGGGAGCTCTCCAGAATGACCGTGGTGCTGCGTGTTGCAATAATTAAATTCTCATCTTTGCAAACCCTGTTAGATGTGAATGTAGAAGGAATAATCCCTAACTTCCCACCTGTTCCTTTAATTCCTGTTCATTGTGTGCTTTGGCTTGTTTGTTTAATATTACCTTCAAAAATAATGTATGTCAATGGAAATTCCATGTTGCTGAGTATAAAATACCAGTGCTTATGTATTTTGCAGGTGAATCTAAATATGTTTGAGATTTAAAAAAAAAATTATTCTATTTTTACTTTAGGCTGTTGTAATAAGTTTCATTAGTGACTTGGACTGCTGTAATTAATACAGACACAAGAAACTTGTAATAACTGTATGCCTTCATGCACTATTACTTTCTCTTTATTAAATGTGAGAGTCCTCAGTG
Organism: Agelaius tricolor; assembly: GCF_023055355.1. NCBI lineage: Eukaryota > Metazoa > Chordata > Aves > Passeriformes > Icteridae > Agelaius > Agelaius tricolor. Next base: position 56,287,772 of record NW_027269261.1, read on the forward strand.
ATGTTTTTTTGGGAACTTAAGAACTTCACAGGAGCCATGCAGAGATACACAGCACACTGCTCAAAGAAACTAAGTTTGATACTGGATCAGAGAGGGCAGAGGTGCATAGGGAATGAACAGCACTCTGTTAAATTTGGAGAGAGAGTAAGAGTTCCTGGCAATGAAGAGGCTCTTCCTGGGTGAGGCACTGAACAAGGCATGAACCTTTCAAGGCCAGCACAGTGACAGTGATTGCTGGGGGTCTACAGAGCTTTGGTCCCAAGAGGAATGTACATACATTCACCCTTCAGACATGACACCACCTCAGTTATGCTGTGTTAAAGGAAGTCAGCTGTGGCTCAATTTTTTTCTTATCAACTACTGGCAGTAGTTATTGAGAAAGTACATGTATCAAACATAAACAATTGTTTTTATACTTACTCCTTACCATAGCTAGTGACAAAACTTTAGAGTTTTTGTGTCTCCTTAGAGGTCATAAAACTAACAGCAGTGGTGTACATCTGAAGTGAATGGACTTTTGGCTTTGTTTCACCCAAAGGCACAATTTAAAGGGAAAACCAGAGGGGTTTCTACTTTTGCCTTCATTTGGCAGTTGTCTGCCACTTGCTTATAAGTTATTCTTATGGCAAAGTTTCTTGCTTGGGAGATGTGCAGGAATACCAAAGAACTGACGCTTTCTTGCTTATCTCAAACTTGGTTTGACCCACCCTTTCCTGAGATGCTTCAGTGTTTTCTATTTTAGTGGTCCTTTTTATTTTTCCTCCCACAGATGTACCTCTGCAATGGTCTTGTGCTATAGGTCATGTTATGCCACAGAATTCCTAGGTGCCATCAGTGTTAAACGAGAAAATCAGAACAATTCTCCTACCATTAAGTGGCTCACACTTCAGATGTGAACTTCACTCTGTCCTATTTGCTTGTGTATTGTGACCTCTGATCTTAATCTCACCCTGTCTTTGTCTGTGCAGATAGTAAGCTCTTTTAGGCAAGGATTATATCCTGTGTTTGCAGAAGGTAAATGAGCTACTGATCCCAGTCTCCTGCTATTACCAACAGCTATATGATTGTAATATATTCCTGCACAATTTCAATAACAGGATTTCTAAATTGTAGTTTAGGCTGTCTTTAAATTTTTATATCAATAATTCTGAATGACCTTTCTTTGCATGTATCTAAAAATGTATGTTCTGCCAATTTTCCTAAAAAAAGCCAGTCTCTGCCTTTTATTTTCTCCTAGAACAGTCTGTATTTTCTGTTCAAATGGAATTATAGCTTTCAAGACAAGAATCACATCATTAGATTTTCATCCATCTTACAAGAATACTAATAAAAAGTAGATAATAAAACGCTCACTTGCTGAAATGTAAATACATGCATAGGTATGTGCATGACTAGGATCCTACAAATATTTTTTAAATACTGGACTACAGTGGTAGGTAAAACGTAAAAGATTGTGTGCCATATATGCCATAGATTTAAATTTCAGATGTGCAAATTACCTTGAACTTGGAAATTATTAATAGCTGTTGCAAGAGCTTCACGCTTCTGCAGAATGAAAAACTTTTGTTCAACTCCAAGATATGCTTAAGGATACCTAGATGAACCAAAATAATCTGGAGTTCCAGAAAGGATCTAAATCTCTCTCTCTGCTGCCCCACATTCCCCAAGAAAAACAAATTTCAATACCTCCAGGTAGTTACTGCACATTTAGTCAATATGAGGTTGGATGGTCAGTGAGAAAGAACATTGTGTTTCAGTGTTCCTGTTTCAATGCATTTTTTTTGTCAGTAGAGAAAGGAAGCACAGATTGACAGTGTTGGTATTCAACCATCAAAAACACCTTTCAGAGCCAAAACTGCATTTTCCATGATCTTATGTGGTGCACAGTTATGTCCCATTGCCTTTGGGAAAGTTCCAGTATCCACTGATACACTTCTGCTGCATTGGGTTTAAGCGAGCAACTGCAAACTTGCAGGTCAGCTGTCAGAAAAAATTACCAAAGGGACTCCTCTGTTGGCCTGGATTTTGGAAGATCAGTGAGGAGATGCTGCATTTTCTCTGAGGAAAATATAAGAACCCTGTTGGATCACTCTACCCCACTTCTTCATCCTAGCTCTGAATTTTATATATCCAGTAGGCATCAAGTGCAACTTGACAGATGTATTCAAATAAATTTACAAATGGATTCTCAATATGTAATCTACGGGTTATCAGTATCCTGGAATTAATTTTATAGAGTTTTTCCACTTTTAACTTTGAGTTTATTTAAGAGATGCTGCTTCCGTTTTTTGTCTAGCCTTTGTCTATCAGAAATGTCTTCAGTGGAAACATCAGTATAATACTAATTGAAGCAAATTAATCTCCCCTTGGTCTTATTTTCTATTTTCTTTTTACTTATGTGGCTAAAACCCATTTGCTTGCTGTCTTTATTTCTCAGATGGTCTTTTAGCACATCTCCCTTCAAGCCTGTATTTGGCACACAGTATGGCAGTGCTCTTCGCTTCTCATGCTCTGTTTCTGCCCACTTATTTCTGAATGATGGCTTTTCCAATTACATCTGTTTTTGTTCTCTTCTGAACATGTGTAAAGCTGCTAGACTTTGGATTTAAAGAAAGCCCCAGCCTGCTTCACAGGGGAGGCACTGTGCTTTTCAGTCTAATTGACTTCTCTGCTGATTTCCCTTTTATTTATTTTTTAAGCACTGTGTTTGTAGATCTCCTGACCTGCTCAAATGCTTTGGATTATTCTTGTAATATTTTGGACAATGTCAATCACTTCTTTAGTTGGAGCTATTTTCTATTGATTAGCATTTTCTTCCCACTAACAACTAACAGCCAACCTTAAACCAGCTGTTTTTCTGACTATTTGGTGTTTAAAAACGCAGTTATAACCTCCAGAAAATTCTGGTTCCTATCTTTCTGTGAGTCATTCCTGACTGGCAGGAGGCTCATTGCTGTCTCATTGCATCTGTTCCAGTAGTGTCTATCAACCTGGCAGCATTTCCAAGACCTCTTCTGTTTCAGAAACAGAATCTGTGGATCAAAGTGGACTTCTAGCACTGCAGCAGTAAACCAGGCTTGGAAACTATTTTCCTGGAATGTTTTTCTCTTTATAAGTTCTGTGCAACTCTTGCTTACCGGGGAAGTCTGCCTGCCTATTTGTTAGTGTATAATGGCACCCCAGCACTTGACCTTATTTCAGTTGCTCCTCACATTCTGTTCAGTTCATATGCTATGGTTATTTTAGTTACTCCACTGTATTTCTTATATCTGTGTAACATTTGATTTGTAAATGTCTTCTAGCTGCAGGACTTCCTTGAATTTATTACTCTGTTTATTGTCTCTCAAATATCTCTTTTTGAAATGTCCCAGATTAGAAACATCCTTTCAATGCCTGCCCCTGTCTATTTCTTGCTCTCTTCAATATCTTTGTTTATTATTTGTTTGTCCTTGTTTATCTGGAGTTTCTTTATCTATTCTGGTGCTATATTGGAAGTTTATAGAAGTCTAAAACAGTATTTTCAAGTACAGCCATACTTTCACATCAGTAGCTTCTTCTCCTGGCTGCTCTATGTGTCATCAACCTGGTATACCAGGAATCACAGAATGGTTAAGATTGGAAGGAACCACTGGTGGGGTCATCTGGAATCTGCAATTTGAGGCAACATGAAGTGGAGTCAGAGAATTGTTTACCTCCTCTTGGTCAGGTTTATATTCAGCCCTTGTTGCACGTTGCATATGTCGCCTGCACCTAGCGGATGTCTCTTTGTTTTTCTGGAACCACACTGCTGACAGGCAGGTCTGTTTGCCTTTAATATGTTTTGTAAACTTTCAAAGATAAATTACAATCGGGTCTTGCCAATGCTATTCTAGTTTTACCAATAAAAGGAAAATTTCTTTTCTAGTTTAAAGTGCTCCTGAGCACAATGAGAAAAAGAGGATTAAATAGGGGACCCAGAAAAGTTAACCCACAATAGATGCGGTGTTTTTCTTATTTCTTCCATAGCACAGATGTCTCACTTTCCTGGCATTTGAAGAGAGGAACAAAATAGTCCAGAGAATTGTAAACTGCAATTTAATAAGTCCTAATGGCTCTTATATGAGAGAAGTTCATGTTTCCTCTTTTCATCTAAATCCAGAGTACTGGTATATTAATATAAGAAAATGGTGTCAGTGTAACTTTTTCCATTAAATCCAGAAAAGAGGCAAACATAATAAAAGATTTACCTAATTTATATGCAAACCCTGTTTCACTCTTGTGTGTTGATTCCATGTATGTTCAGATAAAAAAAAAACCAAAACAATAATTTATAATGAATAATCACTTGTTGAATGCTAAAAATGGGGATAGCTCATATTCAGGGCTAGCTTCAGGTTTATTTCAAGTGATGGCTTATAAGATTTAAGCCATGCACTTTTTTAAAAACCTGTGTATTTTGAAAACATATCCATCTGAAGACACATCTTTGTGTCTGACACACAAATTTAAAGTCATTCCATTTATTAAAAATTACTTTGTGTAGCAACCATGCAAATAATTAAGATTTTAATGCTTAAAAATCTGAAAAAGGTAATCTTTCAGCAGGAAAAAATATTTTCTTGATGGCTTTAAGTATTTGTAAAAGCCATGAAAAAATCCTGTTCTACATTACATTGAATATGTGACTGTCCACATAGGATTTTTTGTTCTGTGAAACAGAACATTTTCTCTTCTGTGAAAGAGAGGTGAGAAGGGTGCATGAAGCTTTGTTTCATCTGTTCTGCTGGTGTTTTGCTGTGTTCTGAGCTGTGGTTTTCTGCCTGTGGAGGTGACTAGGCACATGAGAATCTTTCCTTCCTACCTGTACTAACTTAGTGTCACCTTTAAATGAGTTAATTCCCACTGTTTGCAAAGGAGATTTTGAATGAGCAGCCATATTTAGAAGCTCACATTCTTCTTATGCAGCATATAATTTAATATCAGCTAAATAAATTATTAATTGCAAGTCTGCCATTTATTGTGCAGAGTGACTCAGCCTGCTGTATGAGTATATTGAACATACATCTTCATAACACTTTTCCAGACTCTCTTAACTTGGACTTGGATCAGCATGTTCCACAGCTCCTGTAAATCTGCTCATGTACAGCTGATTTATGCCAGCTCTGTCACAGTGTGAGTGAAACTGGTGTTCTGATATTGTTACTGCTGTTAGCCAAAAGCCCAATCAGATGAGGCATTTTTAATACCCCTTATCCCTGCCCATAAATTAGTCTAGCAGCTTGCTAGCAGAAGTGGCTGTACCCAGCTTACAGTATTGCTCAAAATGTTAGCAGTGCCACTGCTGCAGAAACAAGGCTACATGTAACCCACTGTGTTACAAATATTCTGGTTTGGTTGAGGTTAGGAAAGCTTATGTTTCATTTAAATATTGCAGCGGAAGCAAAGTTCACCAAGCTGTCATGTGTGAGCACAAGAAACAGAAATCCTCCTCCTGCTCCCCATCCACTCAGTCAGGCACTATTTGGTGTGCTGTTGCTGATGCTCTCTGCAGGGATTTCGCAACACCAGGGGACCATCAGCCCAAGCCAGTGTTGCCTTGGTGTCACCTTCTCATGCCTGGTTGACACAAGCATGAGGCTCCTGCCAGGGTGCCTCTCCATGCTTGGGAAGTGGTGACTGATAGGCAGAGTCCCTGTGCACCCCAAGAAGTGTGTGGGGCAAAGCCTGGAAGGTGGGAAGGGCTATGGAGGGGAAAAGGCCCTTAAAGGAAAGAGCAGACACACATGTGTCTGCACAAATATGAGCATCCAGGTGTCATGTGAAGTGTAGACATATGTAAAAATAGCAGCAGTGTGTCTGGAGTAGGTATTAGCACCACGGGGGCCATGGCGTGCAAGAGAACAGCCCAAAGACATGGGTGGACTTTGCAATCTGTTCTGCCATGTGGCCCATCAGAAGTGTGCTTCCCTCACCTCCACTGATCTAAAGCCAGCTTGGGGCTGCTGATCTGAGCAGCATTTAGGTCTGTAAAATACAAGGTAGACATACAATAAAAGACATAAATAAGAGGGAAAGCAGGATGTGCCTTGGGTCAGGCATGGTTTGAAGGTTAGAAAAGGAAATGTTGAAATATCATTTCCTCTGGCTGCCCTTACATGTTGACACAGCTCCTTTGGGACAGTTCATCGTGCCTGAAGCTGTGCAGCCTAAAGGCTTTTCTGATAATGGAGGACTCTATTCTCTGACAGACCTTGGGGCCAGGAAGAGAGGAGAGTGTACAACACGAACCCATTCACATTTGTGATATTGATCAGCTGCATATCATCTTGAATTTGGGGTGCACCCAGAGTGTATGGTATGAATCCAATTATTCTTGGTGTCTGTACATTTCTTCTCAGGAAAATCACTGCATGCATACATGCACTTGTTCCTCAGAAGATAAGAAGTCATTGATAGCATTATCTGTAGAATCTAATTAGGTTATTTTTAGACCAGATTTATAGTCACATAGATTTTTATTATAGATGCAGAATTGTAGCAGTGTTCATGTAGCAGTTCTAGTTCACAGCTTTTGATGTTAAATGACACAAAAGATAGCATCATTATACAAAAAAATATAAATACAACTGTATTTAATAATGAAGTATATTAATCTCAATATTTCAAAATAGACCACATTGTCAAGTGGAGTTAGGAGTTATCCTGACCAATGAGCTTCTGTACATGCTCCTTCCTACAGTGGTGAAATAGAATGAGAGCTGTACAGTTTTTGGATTTTTACAAGTGGTTTTGTTTTTCTTTTAAGCTTAATAGTCTCTATGTTAAAAAGTATTACAGCATTACTTTTAATAAGTATAACATTATTCTTATTTCTAAATAATATCCACAAGCATCCTTGGGAAAGCATTGATGTCTGGTGCATTGCCAGTTGTGTTTAATGATTTGTTTTTGAAGCTTCACTCTGCTTGATGATTCCAAGCAAGCTTTCAGCATTAATTATATTTCTGGTTGGGACGTACTGCTAAAACATAAACCCTTTACCTGTTAACATAGCCATTACAACTCAAACTCCTTAGTTTTTCAGAGCTGGTGAAAGTTTCCTCTAAACTTTGGTACTTTTTTTCTCAGGTGTTGAAGTTTTTTACCATTGCCTTGCCCCGGCCCTATGGGGGCCAGCGTTGGACTGCAGGTGTCTGACTGGCCCGGGGATGCTCTGCCACGGCTGAGGGTTGAACGCTAAAAGGAAACTGTCCAAGATCCTCATCTCACTGAGCTTCACAGCTTGGAGGGAGAATTCTGTTAGGGAAAGTGGACTCGCTGCAAAGAGATCATGGCTTCATCCCGACTGGTGGCAAGATCCAGAGACATTGCCAATGTCATGCAACGGCTTCAAGGTAAGGGACTGACGTGGGCTGGCGCTCTCTGCCCTGCCCTTGTAAATGCAAGTTCCTATTTTCTACTATACTGAACAGTCAGAACAATATCTCTGAAGTTTAGTAACTGTTCTCAACTTCTCTATGGGGTGTGCTTCTAGTATATACAAAGGGTTGTGATTATATGTCTCCTTTGGCATAGCATTAGCAGCGATAGTTCAAAGCAGTTGACATGAACATGGGACAGTACACTGAATTGAAGCTTATGAGACTGGTTTTGGTTCTGTTTCCCTCGAGTTATCTGATGTGTGTATCAAGTTTCTCATAGAAAAGAGAATAGAAATTATATTCATCCTTTTCTCACCTACAAAGTCATCTGGTAGCTATTTTATACTGATAAACTAATATTTGTTAGTTTAGCAATGAGGACTGTGAATTATTATATTGTTAAGCATTGAAGAGTTCATAGCTCAGTGAGCTTATTATTAGTCCTGAAGTTGATGACCTTTTAGATAACACATAACAGGATGTCTTTGCAATATTCTTTGAATATTCATTATGGTTTTATGTTCCTATAATATAGCATTACTAAATAAATCTGTTGTGTTTTCTTAGAAGTTATACATCTAACTGCTGCTAAAGGATTGCATTTGAATTTTTTCTTAAATTCAAATAATGATATTGACTAGAAACAAATTGTCAGTGCTGCTGTAGATTTCACTCCTATTAACTTTTAAACTCAATCATAAATCCCTGGCCTTCTTTCCTCTACAGACTAGTTTCCGCTGACTTCGACAAAAGCTTGTATGCACAGAACCTTTGATACCCCCTTCTGCATCCTCTAAATCTGGAAGCTTAATCTCCTCGTGGGTTTTCCTTCCATTTATTGTTTTTCAGTTCAGGAGATCTGAACTTAGCTTCCCAGCCACCAGCTACTACTAGTACCAATGATTTCCATGTAGCCTCAGTAGATAAATGGAAGAGTATGTTCTATTCAGGCCTGCTACAGCACTTCATCAATTCCAACATGGTTCTTGATTTTCTTCAGCCTTTTGTGCATTTACTATATGTTCCCATTCTGCTTTTATGTCTGCTAATTCTTAAGCCACAATGTTGGACACCTGTTCAAAGTGCCAACAAACATTGAGTGAGGAAATATTTTGTGCTCAGAGGATTTATGGTTTAATTAAGCATTAGACTCAGACCCTCCAGGTAGATTTGAATGAGACTCTGCAAGGGCACAGTGAGGCAGCCTTGCCCACAGAGCAGGCAGGGGTCTTGGGACACAGTGTGTGTACATCACAGTGTGTATAGGATACCATACATTTGTATGAGCTCGTGTTCTTAGTAGGTATTCTAGAAAAAAAATACTGAGAGACTTGAAGCAAGAAATGAAATAATTATGAAACTGTGAGACCTTCTGACGAATATGAAGAAATGCATGAGAGAAATGTACTCAAAATTATGGGGACATATTGAAGGAAAGCATCAGGGAGCTGAGCTGTGTTCAGGGAGGATTATCCAGGCTGGTACTCTGAAGCAATGTATAAGGAGGATGCTGCAGAAGGTATTTACAGAGCGTGGGGGCCATTAATTATCAGACTGTTATGTGCTAGCTTTCTAAACATCTGAAAAGCTGTTGCTGACAAAATGGCTGTTCTGTTCATTTGCATTTTGGGATTTTTTACACTTTATATATTTGGCTCTGCTGAAATCTGATACATAGTTCAGTGTGCTATAATGTTTTTATATTATTTTATTTTTGGAAATTACACAAAAATAGTTACATGAATTCTGAAGTGAAGACATTTGAAAAGAAAACATATGAACTAAAGGGAAATTTGGCATTGCATGTTAATTTCAAGTTGTACCTGTAACTGGATTATTTGCTTCTCAGATGAAATCAGCTCTGCTTGGTATTGATGGGACCTGAGTTTTGCTGCAGATGCACTATTTCAATAAATCACCTGTGCCAAAGCTAGAGTGCTTGGAGCCTAAATCTTTTTTTAGTCTGTAGTTCTGCATTATGGATGAGCAGGCAGTCTGCACTGCGACTACCTAAGCCCTTGTGTATTGAGGTTGCTCCACCTTTCAGAAATTACAGTCAGCTGAAATTGGAGTAGATGGGCATAGGAGCACAGAGATATTTCTTGGTGTGTTTGTGTGGCAGCCCAGAGTCAGTGCAGAGCCGGGTGCACAGCTCAAGGTGAGAGTGGAACTGACAGCATTCAAGGTGTAACAGGAACGGCACTGGTTTGGGGGATCCTCACTCAGTGCAGAGCAGCAGTTGTGCTTTACAACACCTATTTTTGTACCTGGCTGTAAGGTGAGGCAGGAGAGTTCTTCTTGTGTGATACTGCTTAGACAGCGCTGCAAGATGTCAGGGCTGGAAATTCATCAGCACTGAGAGGTAAAGCAAGCTGTGCTCCCTCCTCCACATTGTTCTCAAATGTGCCTCACGGGTTTCCAGTGAGCGCTTGTGGTGGGAGAGCGTAGGAAATACCAGAAAAATGCCACTCTTCACTGGGATTCTCAACACCAGTTCTGAAATATCTGCTGTACTCATTTTAGTGCACACAACTATATATGCTCTCCTAAAATCTGTCAGAGAGAAACAAAGTTGATTCTGTGTTGGTTGGATATTTTTATTTGTTAATTTGGGTTTTTAAATATAAATGTTTCCAGCCACTTCCCCTTGGTAATTATGATACTTGCAATACACTGTGTACATATAGAGAGTTTTTGAATAACATTGTGTATCACTGTCTCAGAAATTCACCTGGGACAAACAGCCAAGACAAACTTGCTAATTCTAGGTTTTGTACAGTACCTTATGCTTCCTACTTGTTCACATTATAAAAGCGCCCATAAAACCTGAGCAGAACTGGTGTACACCATCAATATGAATTACATTCCTGGGACTGGTTTTTGGATTACTCTGGGAATTAAAGCCAGTTGGCAAAAAGCACTGCTCCTTAGCCTACAGGAAGTGCAAGTTCACTGGCATTGTAACTGTACACTAAAGATTCTTAAAGCATCTTTGATAGCTACAAATATCAAACCAAAGAGTGCTGGAGGACAGGCTGGTAAATCTCTTACGAATTTGCAATCTCTGCCATGATGAAATGAAGTATTTTCTGTTAGTATGCACTGTTAAAGGCAAACTGCAGTCATGCTAATGCTGTCCTGAAGAAAAATCTTTAATTTCTTCTGGATTTCACCACTGTTCTTATTAGGCTCTTAAACTCACTTTAGATTGTGGGTATTTTGGGGTTTTGTTAAGTCACTTAGAGACACTTCATCACTTCATGTAGGAAAAACTAAGGTGGGAAAGCAAGCAACATGATCATACATGAAAACTAACCATACTGGAAAGGAGACATGGTTCTAGTACCACTCATACTCTCCAGAAAAGCTTCAATACAGGCAGGTCAAATTAGCTTCAAGCCCAGTCCTTATTTTATGTAAAATTACATACAAATGGCTATCATCTTCTGTAGTTTTATGCCTTCGTTACATTAGACTGTTTACAGAATGTTGTGGGTTTGTTTATCTCCTGGATTGTCCTTCCTTTCTTGCCCCCATCCTCTTTGCCTTAAGTTTGGCTCTTCTTTTCCTTCCTTTTTTACAGCCTAGCATTTCTTTTCCATACCAGCAGCCATTAACTAAACAGTATGAGTTTTTTTCCTGTTTAGCTGATAGGCTCTTTGTTAATGTGTACCTTTGGTGTTTTCCCCTGTTTTTCTCTCTAAGTCAACAGTGCCAAGAGCCACAGTTTAACATTAAGTAGGGTGGTTTAACCTTGCTTCACTGCATGCACATTCCAAACTTTGTTTTCACCCTTACTCTTCTTCTTCTTACCTTTGACCTGAGGTCTAGGACTTGGTTTGTAGAGGCCAAGTGAGCTCCTGGGAAAAAGGCAGTGTCCCTCCTTCAGTGCTGCTTATCATTTTATTGTTGGCAAAACCAAAGTGCAAGATCACGTTTGTAAATGTCAGCAAAATTGAAAAGGAGTGCTTGATCTGGAAGGGCATGCTGCACATCTTTGCACAATTGAGTTTTATCCCTGTGTTACAAACACTGCTCTGGTCAAGGTTTCCTTCTATCCAGTTTCCTTGTATGTACTGTTTCCATGTAGTCATGCTGATGCTTTTTCCTTGCAGTCTTTCACTATCTAGAATGTCCCAGTTTGTTTCCTGCATCTTTCTTGGATTTTTCTGGAATTATAAAAAATGTAAATTATTAATCTGTCAGGTGAGAAAATCTTGTATCTAAGGCAGTCCATTACTCACTGGTTGTGTGTTAAGGGAAAAGAAGCACTTTTGACTCTTTTGACTGGTATGACCTCTATGATCCAAAGGTCAAGTAAATCTAAATGATGAATTGGGAATCTGAATAACATTGCAGCTCACATGTTACTTAACAAGAGAAAATCAAGCAGGATTTCAGTCTCTTTTTTATTATTTTTTCAGTGTGAGAAAATTTAAGTTAATGCTATTTCAGAGCAAAATCCTGAAATACAAGGTTTTTGTGTGAAGGTTAAGACAGCTGAAAAAACCCTACCATCATAGCTGAAAAGAAGATCATTAAAGGGTAAAACCAGTGTTTTCATCTACTGCAACAAAAACATGTTAAAAGGATAGAGATATTCAAGTAAAATAGTAGTTACTTTTTGATAATATCATCATTTTTAGAAGTATTTAATTTTGGTTTATCCATATGCAAACAAGCTCAGTGAGGATGCACTTCAGATTTTTTCTGACCCAGGTATGTGATGGTAATAATCTGATGTATTCCTGGTAGAGAGAAGTTCTGAACTATCTGTAGGTATTGCAAAAACATGGGGGAAAGGATATGATCAAAACATTTCACTAGTAGTACAAATGACTAAAGTATGAACTGAATTTAGGCATCATGTTATATTAGAATATTTTGTCATATAGTTAGACTGTTTTGACATATGGTGCAATAAGTATCTCAGTGGAAAAAACCATATGCTGCCTTTTTTTTTTTAACTACAGTTAGCTTTCACTTTGTGTTCTCTTCAATGAGAATGCAGTCCTGGGGCAGTATGTGAAATGCAGAGTGTATTTTAGTGAGGCATGGTCCTGTATTCTTATTTTTAGATGGTTTTTCATCATTAATAAATTTCAAGTTAGTGGTTTAAAGTAAATTTTGAGAAATTTATATAAAGTTAATGTTGCCATCTCTTTGCTTACATTTTTTCTACTGCTTTGACCACAAAACAGCAATGTAAATCAACATATTCCTAATTACTTTTTTTTTCTTGCTCTTACTTTTGATTATTACTGTTTCCACAGGTTGTTAAAACAATCTGTTCTCCTCTTTCCATTTGGTTAGTCAACTAGGACACAAAGCACTAATAATCACACAGGTGATATAAATTGCATATATATATATTTGCATTTGAGTTGCTTTTTAAGGAAGAAACAAGATATTTTTCCAATTTCATCTGAGATAAAGGATATATTTAGGGCAGAAAATGGCTGACGTGGTGGTGTCTCACCACGTCAGTGAGATTGCTTTCATTTGGTTGTGAAGAAACACAATTCAAAAATTGAAATTCATCTCCTATGCTACTAATAAAACACTGACCAGATTCATTGCACAAAATGTAGGAGGCAAAATGCAAGAGGAAAATCTTTGGACAATTTTATAGATAGTGGTTTAAATGCTGTGTCTTAAATATAGTGGATATCCAAAACATGTCAGGCAAGTTTTCTTTTACACGAACTGTCTTTAGCAGCTCTTGCTGCTCACTATGATTTGACAAGTTTGTATGTAGGCATCCACACTGCAGCTGTTTAATTTTGGTTTTGATAAAATGTTATCTGAGGCTCAAAAACTGTTTTCAGTTAAGATTTTGTCTCAAAATAACATCTGCCATATTTGTTACTGGTGTGAAAAAACATATTTCAGGAAGTATAAATAGGGACAATTATGTGTCAATTTTGATGGTTTAGTGAAGATAGAGATTTTGAGAAGGAAAATATTGCAGTGTTTATTTTTGTGAGTGCCCCCTCTATTCTGACAGGCTGCTAGACAGTTATTTTAGTAATAGCTTTGGGTTGGGGGTATCAAGAAGCAGAATAGATTCAAAATATTTTGATGACATATTTTAATGCAGGTTAGACAACTTATCAGTTTTCTAATACAACAACTTACAGTTTGTGATTTCCTATTTCTATCATATACACTGCAGGCTTGAAAAATTAAACTTTATTTCCTCAGAGCTGTGCTGTAATACCTTCCTACAATATATTTTGGTGTGTTATTAAATTTGAACATAGCTTATTGTCATCACCATAAATAATGGTGATGACAGTGGCTCCCTTTTGGAATGCCACATTTGTTGTTTTTTCAGAAAAAGTGAAAAAGGCAGGAGGACATGCCTCTTGTTACTAATAAGTAGGGATTAAAATAGTTTTGTATATGAACTACTGCTGATCATGCTTTTACACTGATGTACAGACTTCCTGTAACATAAAGGCAAAATATTTCAATGAGAAAGTTTTGGGGTTTTTTTTACAATTTTGCTGTAATCATGTTTTGCCCATTTGTAGAATTTAAAAGCTTCACCATCTTTCTTTACCAGGATGATAATATACTTTAAAGAATATACTTGCAGGTAGAAAAAACCACATAAATGAAAATTAATATGTAACAGTTACTAGTAATTTATTCCACAGACTTTTTTATAGAATGCCATTTTTATTTTGCACTTTAGGCTGCATTTGCTTAAAAATATCCTCATTTCTATCACAAAGCTTCTCCTTGTGACTCATATCACTGAGTTCTAATTTTAGACTCACACTGAGGTTTTTAGTTGGCAGTTGTATGTATCCAGGGGAATCGTCTATTACTGGGTGCAAGAAAACAGGCTACTTGTTCTGTCTTTCATCCAATATGAGAAGGAGCTTTATGAGGGAAGTTCCAATGACTTATTAAGAATCCAGTAGTCAAGAAAGAAAGAAAGAAAACCCATCAAAACCCCCCTCTCTAGCTCTTTGGAATTGATGTCTTCATGGTGAATTAAAATAGATGTTTGAAAGATGTTATTACATTTTAATAGTAGTTATAACTGACTGCTAATTGCACAGCTATATTTAAAATTCAAATTCTGATTGCTAGTAATTTGGGGTGTAAGTTTTATTATTCTAATTTTTTATAGACTTTAAGTTGGGGCTACTCCATGTACAATGTTCTTTGCACAAGGGGTGTAAAGAAACTGGGACTAACTTTAAAAAACTAGCCTACATCCTGTATTTTGAAAGAGATCCTGATTATTTTATGTTCTCAGTAATTCAATATCAGAATAGGGAAGTAGCAGAAAAGCAGCTTGTTGTTTCAGGGTAAGCAGCTTCCAGGTAAGGAGGAGAAATGCTGAGTTACTGCACAGTGAGGACAATTCTTGGGCTCCAGCTCAACCCCCACACAGCTTGGCCTGGGGGCCAAGAGCTCATACCTTAACCTTCTCTCCCTCTCTCTCTGGTTTATCTGCCTTTCATGCTTTCCCTGCTGAGGAGTCATTGCTGTTAACAGAGATCGCTGTGAAATATCTTTTTGAGCTTCATTACTTGGAACATAAACATTAATATATTAAGAGATGTCATTTGTGAATATTCTTTTACTGTAATTTCACTAGATTTTATGTAATTACTTTTCAGTATTTGTTACATAGTCTTTTATACTTTTAAGAGGATTATACCCTCCCTGATGTACATTGGTTTAAGTGACTATGGAGAATGTATGTAATCTTGTTGTAACACTGTTAGGCTTGTGACACAACCCTGCAAAACCTGTAAATCTCTAAGCTGAAGACTCTTGTATTCACCCAGATAAGAGATACCTCTAGAACATTTAATACCACCTTTTACCCACTTAGACATTGCTGCTAAACGAGAGTTGAGATTTAGTTTATCCAAATCACTGAGCTTTAGCTATGCCAGTATAATTCTGGGAAAATTCATCATCGCCTTAGAGAGATGCCAAAGCCCTGTACAAATGTAGTAAAATGTTCCCTTGCTTTCTGTCCCTCACTATTAGAGACCAGCTCATGTATCTTGCCAGAACTGCTTAGCCTGTCCTACCTCCACCAGCTTGCTTGGGAGTCACCATCCGTGTGCCTGGGTGGGCACAGTGTCCTCACTGTACAGTGGGGAGTTCCTGTAAGTCTTTACTTAGGGTGCTATTGCGAGAAAGCCACAGACCTTGTCAATGCAGCAGCTGTTCTATAAAGACTTTATCTTAAGCTCATTAAAACAGAGGAAAAAATCTTCTTTCCATAAGGTGAACGGAATGAACTACAACAGCAATTGTACGTGAAGAGTATTACTGTTAGCTTTCTGGTCTCAGAGGGAAAAAAAATCCCCAACTCTACATGCAAGAGCAGTATTCAACATGATTTGTGGCCAAACCAGTGTAGCAAAGAAGAATATTTACTTGCTTGCAGTGACTTATATATAGTAGAAAAAAAAATCCTACTTAGGAATGGAGCTCTTTGTTCTCAGATTTTCTGTTTATAAGAATTTATGGTAATTTGTAGTAAATTCACTTTTGGACTGTGCTTTCATGCTCCGAGGGAAATTCAAGTAAATTATTACAGTTGAGCCTGTGTAAAGACCTATCTCTTTATTCTGTTTGTTTTGGCCAGGGTTGCTATTGTCTCATTTGCCAAGACATACCTAAGCTTTTCTAAGTCCATCTGGTGCAGCCATTCCCAGTTCTGAGGCTGCAAACTGCTCCTGGCTCATACAAGACAAATAATACAGATGAATTTTCTTTTTTGACTCCAGAAACATCCACTGGATAATGCAGAAACATCATGTAATTTTCAGGAGAGAATCAAGAGTCAGCATCACCAGTTACAGCAGTTATGAGCCAGTTGTACCAGTCCAGTCCTTTTCTGCTGGGAGCCGAGTCCTGTTTTGCAGCCTGGGCATTCCTAGTCCATTCACTCACAGGTGAACCTGATGTGCCTTGGTACAGTGAGGACAAGAAGTACCTTTCAATGGACATCACAAAGCTTGAGCTCCCATCCAAATGAGTAGAGAAGTGTTGGGAATGGGCCCTTCACTCAGATTTGTAGTCCAGCTGGCATTCCCCCACTGGAGTGTATTGGCCAGAAGCTCAGACTGTGGTGCTGAGATGATTCTTAAATCATTTGTGGGCAGGATAGACAAAAGTGGGACTGTGCAATGATCAATCACAAATCAGTGGGAAAAAAAGTGACCAAGCCACTGTGTTATCAGAGGTCTCCAGGCATAAATGTTTATTAGCAGGTGTGAGTTGCAGTAATAAAACTCTGGTTTGAGACTTATTAGACAGGACATAAGTCTAATTAACCTGGATTTCTGGCTGTTTTGTATCACTGAAGTTGTGTGTTGCAGGAAGAATAAGATTTTAAAAGGCATTTGGGCACCTGGAAATGGATATTGCCATAAAAAGGCATGATGTGTATTTTTTTAATACCTTTTTAGATGCCTTACTTCTACTTCTAAGACCTGAGTTCTTTATAATCCATGGATGAACAAATAAAGTGAATTAAAAAATCTTCAATGAGATTGTATTGAGATTCTAACTAGTATTAAGAAATTACAAGTCTATTATTTGCAAATTTATTTAATACCCTAAACATAGTTAATATTTCTAAATCTAAATTCTTGTTTATCAGCAGTTTTAAGATAAAGTCAGTGGGTGATCTTGGAACTACTAATTTTGTTCTTTAGTTCATTAAGTAAAAGTGAAGCCATGTGACCACCTTGTTTACATTTCTAAAAATCTAATTCATCCTACTAAAAAACTATACCTGTATTGAAAGCTTTGTATTGATTGCTGCCTTTTCATTCAAATGAATGAAATTTTTCTTGAATAGAAAGCTTTAAATCTTGCTGTGAATATTTTGCTTTCTGCTTCCCAAAGAGACAGGAGCTCTTTTTTTCTTTTTTTTCTGGCTGACTTTCTCAGGAGCAGAAAACCTGCTGCTTCTGCATTGCACTATATTGTGGAAAGGAGTTTAGTTGTATAATCTGCTTTCCAGGTCTTGCTTTCCAGAATGGCCTTTTGTTTGGTCACTTTGGTGAACATGTTGTACAAAGCCTTGTTGCATAATTCTTCTTCTTTCACAATCCTGAGCCTGCCTTTTCATCTGTGTGGTTAGTAAGAGAGCTGGAGGTGTGATCAGCTGCCAGAAGTGATTTGAATAAATGAGCGGAATCGTGAACAGCTAATGGTTGTGTTTACATCTGGTTTCTAAGAGACTAATAGTTCAGGCTTACGGTTTCTCTGTGTTTGTATTTGAGATTTTGAGCATCTAAATCCTGTATTCCCTGGGCACACTTTTGTCTGCACAAAAAAAAATTACACTTTGTATTTATCAGTAAGACATCATCAGTTTTGAATAGGAAAATGCATCCATTTATGAATGAGATTAAATAATTGTTTGCCATTGTGCTAATTCTTTACTAATCAAGGTGCTTTTTTGTTGTTGGGTTTGTTTTTTTTTTTGTGTTGTTTGGTTTGGTTTTTGGTTGGCTTTAGAAACAGGTATGCCAAATATGTAGTAAAGTAGCACATTTCAACCTGTGAGGGAAGTAAAGATAGTGTCACTGTCTGCTTTGGAATGAAACAGAAAGGTCTCATTCTCAGCAACTCCTATGAAAGTGTAGGTTGCAACATGGACTTTACTGCAGTCAGGAAGAATAAATCAGTTCCTAAAACTATTGAGCTGCTTCAGTACCAGCATGTTTCTACAAATCAGGTGCACATCTATGTACTGACAGAAATCAGCTCCACATGTAGCCACTGGTAGTTACAAGTAGTTATTTTTGTTTATTATTAATAGCTGGTTGTTCCTGTTGAAGGGCTGAAATAGTGTTATCAAGAATAGGAATTACTTTAAAATTTAGCTTAACATCTGTGACTTATATCTTCAGCAGCATGTGTGAAAAGTCACACTGTAAGTTTCACCAGTGTATTTTTTTCACATTTTCTACATTATTATATGTATTATTATATCTATTCTACATTATTATATGCTAGCAACCAAACTTCAAAGTTTTACAGGCTGCAATACTTTAAAAGAAATTACTCTTGCTGTAGTTAAAGTGCCAAACCTCAGGGCTGCAAATGTGCAGCTATTTAAAGTATGACAATACAATGAGGGTTCTCCAACTGGAATGCTAATTTCCAGCAGATATGTATTTTAAATGAGGCCAAACCTGGAATCTATGTTCAGTGACATCAATTATTAACATAACATTAGTGACAGCAGTTAAGTTGTTCAAGTTATTCTCCCAGGCTTATGATTAAGTTTAAAACTATCAAGCTGAATTATAGTAATGTAGGAAATGCAAGAAAAAAATATATATATATAAAGACTTACATGAAAATGTACATTGAATTTTCTTTGTAAGGAAGGAAAAGATTGGAGTTGATAGATCAAAATTCTCAAGACTTGGCTACTTCTTTTTGCCAAAGGAGATTGTAAAACACAGAAATCAGAACACACACACACACACACTCACACACACACATCTTGTAATGCTTTCCTTATATCTATGAGAAAGATAAATTTGTAATTTATCTTTCTCGTGGATATAAGGAAAGCATTAAAAAATCTAAAAAACTTAGATAGAAGGCTTTGAATAATGTATTTTCAAGGAAACAGAACAAGCTAACACACAGCAATTCACATGGAAGTGAAAGAGAAATGAAAGTGAAAGGAACACATACAGGCTTCTGATAGGTAGAAATGTTAAAAAAAAAAAACCTGAAGAAAGAAGATTGGATATCGAGACGAGCAGTAACATTCCCTTGAAAACAAAAAAGAGAGAAGTTGCTTTACATCTCTGAGCATAAAAATTAGCATGGCAAAAGTTTCAACTTTGTTATTGTTTGTGGACTGTTCTCAGTCTCAATTAACATCAAAGAGCATGTTTCAAAATCCTTACATACAAAAAAGAGACATCTTTCATCTGAATAAGTAATTTGAGTTCTGGGTACAATCAGAATGTCTATACCACCCATTGCTTGCTTGCTCCCTGTCAGGATTTGGCTGTTTGCTAATTACTGGATGACAGGTGGATGCTGAGCTGTGCTTCCCTGATCCTGCAGCATTCTCTTACACTTGCCCTGGCAACAGCAAGAACTGTCCTTAGTTCATTATAAAGAACTACCTTGGTTTCTTCTCTCTTCCTGAAAAATGGATCTCATTTTGTAGGTGATTACTTCAGTTTCCAAATAATTTAAAGCCTTGAGCACTTGAACTTAGAGTAGTTTCTTACTAGTCAATTGTTACTTTCTGGTTCTCTGCCTCTTTTACTAAAATCTGTTGCTTGAATTCCTTTACGCTCTAAAACCTTCCAATTTAATGACATGTTTTTCTGATAACTGCCTTAGATGAGAACAATTTATTTTAGTGTTATCTGTATTTCAACATTTTTCTGTGTTTTTGCTGCAGAACCAGAAAGAATTAAAAGCTTGTTAGTAGCTGATTTGCATATAGTTAAGAATGTGCAGTGGCTATTGGCTCAGATTTATGGATAGATATGATCCTCGAAATTTATAGGCACTTTCATCTAGATTTATATTCTTGCATCAACTTGAGATGCTGAGAAATAAAGATACAGCTCAATAGCTTGTCTCTTAAACCATATGCTGCATTTAAATGACCCCTTTCACTCTGTCTCAAATCAGTGCTACAGGATGCTGATCATCTGTTCTCCAGATTTTTTTTTTTTTTTTTTTTTTTGGCCTGTGACTGGACAGAATTGGTGGCTGATTGCCAGCAATGCTGGACATAAGCTGCTTTGGCAGATTTACCCTTTTAAAACTCTGCTTTATTTGCAGAGAAAATTGTCTCCTTCCCCATAGAGGAAAAAGCAAAACCAACGTGAAAAAACCCTTCAGAATAAGACTGAGATAAACCTAGTGCTAAAAAGTCACTATGGTAAAGAAATCCTAAGCTTAACATTTTTAAGTTCAGTAGGTTTCTGTAGTAACAGTGAGGACTGACTGTAACCAGTAAAGACAAAATCAGATTAAGTTGTTGGGTAGTAATATAATGTATAATCTAATAATCTAATTTCTCTAGTTTCCCTTTTCTTCACCCATTTTACTATCCAGATTAGGAGAAGGTATACATCTGTACTTCTTTCTGTAGCTGAGACTCAAATACAGATTGAAGATACAGACTTCAGCATAAGCCTCTTTCTTGCTCTAAAGAAAACGCTCAGACCTTGAAGCCAATGTGTTGCCCTTGAGGAAGAGCAAGGCAGACTGAGACAGATGCTTTTGGAGAACCTAGCACAAGGTGCACCAGATAAGACTCTGACCTAAACCAAAAGAAATCATGATTGTGAAGCCAGGAGATTCTGTGCTGATCCCCTACACAATTTCAGAATCCAGTCCCGAGTGATGCTGTGTCTCATGTGACCTTGTAATAGTGAGAAGTGGAGTAAAAATGGGCACAGGGAACACCAGTTGCAAATATTATCACATTAATTTTACATTGAACTGTGTGTGCATGTGTATGTGGAAAAGGGAACACATAAGGACATAAAAAAGGAAATTGTCCAAATGAATAAGTTCCTCTTACCTCCTCAGATAAGCAGTTTGCATTTTGAAAGTCTAGACTGCCTAACCAGTAAAGTAAATTTACAGAAGTAACTGTAGCTTCTCTGTTCAAAGGCAGCACCTCTGAACAGGAGACTTACTAGACTCCACATAAAATGAAACCATACTGGAGAAGAAAGGATATGAAAGTATGACTTCATGTTTTGGAGTTCACTGTTTTAGGAGCTGCATGCATTCCTGATTGTTGAAAGGAGTTTGTATGGATGGGAATCAGAAAAAGATGTCTTTGCATGTTTACACTCTGCTAATCAGGGCTCAGAGCATCTTGAATATTGAAATTTGCATATGATATGACTCTTGTCAATATGAATACTATGCTCTTGGACAGTTCAACATGTCTTGGGCTCCTGGTGGCCACTTTCAGATCGTCTGTCTGGATTTAATCTCTTTAGCAGTGCAAAGTTGGAGATAATGTGTAAATCCATGTGTATAAACACAAACGTAGTAAAGCAATAGATATAGATATTTCAGGTCCACTTGATCAAATTACTATCTAAACCAAAAATGCTTACTACATCCCAACATAAAAGAATAGTCCTTAATGCACTACATGCATAGGTCATTGCCATCTAATTGGCAAAGCCTGAACACAACAAATGTAGAAGTGCTGTGATATGATTAAAATAACTATTAAAACCAATTGAAAACATCTTTTTATTCCTTTTTAGGAAGTAGAGCTCTGCTGGCAAGAAACTGAAACCTATTCATAGCAGATTCACAGTAGTTTATTGCAATTGTATGATCCCCATTACCACATTATTTAAGTTTCTCCAAGTTTTTAAGGTATTTATCTTTACAACATCCCTGCTTGGAAGGCAAACCACCTTTTCTTACATTTGTGGAGTAAAGGTTCTCTAGACCTGGTATTAAGCATATCAAATACAAGAGATGCAGGCAGAAGTTAAGTACCTGTCACTGAAGATTTCCACGGTTTTCTGTAATTACTCTGATTAGTAGTTATTAATAATTATGACTGATAAATAAACAGGATGAACACATTTCTATATTCACCCTGTGTCCCTCGTATAGTACAGCACGTATCATTAAAAAAAACCCATCCAAACAAAAATTCTGGGAAGTAACACACCATAAAGAGCCTAAGAGCCTCACAGATCATAAACACTTAACTGTGGAAAAGGCACTGACCCTTCTCCTGCTTTAACCAGACTTGTAGCTGAGGTCATAGCTGGCCTTTCCAGCCCCCGTGGTACTCCACCCATACGTTGTTTTCATGAAGAACTTGAAATCACGTCAAAAAACATCAGAAGGAAATAACGTTTGTGTTGAATTTATGTTTGGATTGTTGTTTGTTTTCTTGGAAGGAGGTTGTTCTTCAGATTATAGTTATTTTTAGTGCCTATGAAACCGAAAGACAGCGAATACTGGATGGAGCCGGGAAAGCTGTGAGCAAATATCGTATTGGTGAAAACTTGCAGACAGCACCACCTATTCTGGATATTGGCTTCTTAAAAAAAAAAGCCCTATTGTTGTGGTGTGAGTGTGTAGTCTTTCTACAGCAGATCATAAATTACTGTTTTCTGTGACCTGAGTGTAACTGTGCCTCTTTTCCTCTATTTAAAAATATCAGATTATGTCCTGCTAGAGAACTCTATCCTCTATATGCATTGAAAAAATTAAACCTCAAGAACCTCAAGATAATTTCATAGATAAATTAATACTGAGTTCTTACAGTACTTTAAAAATCTTTTAGGGCATGCTATACATTTTTAACTGTTTGTTTTTGGTTTTGTTTTGTTTTGGTTTTTTTTTTTTTTTTACTAGCCTGATATAATTTAGGCTTCATAGTTGTTGTAAAGTTCTCATATTACATTTTTCTCTGAAACCTGAAGAATGCAAAAAATACTATTAGGGCATTACAAAAGATCTGCCACCTCTAGTGGTGAGTTTAGGCTTTTCAGTTGAGGAGCAACTGGCAAAAAAAATAAAAGGACAAATTCCAACACAAAGGAATTAAGTGTGTAGTGGCAACTGCTCTAACATCAGTTTCCTACTGGGTTTATTGACTGGTTAAATTTCTGTGGACAATATTTACCTTCAAAGGATAGTTTGACTTTTAACTAAACTTCAAAGTCTGCATATATAGGCTTGTGTTTCTGTGACCTTTAACAAAGGTGATTGCAAACATATTCATCAAATGATTTGTGCTATCAGCTGGGTATTTAGAAGCTGTAGATGTAGGTTTTCACTCTAAGAATCTGATCTGAATTTGCAAACTCTATGTAAAGTCATCAGATGACTCTGAAGATATGGAAGACACTGTCTTTCAAGAATTTTATTGAACCAATAAATGGCATAGATTCCCCCATATTTTTGAGCTTTAGGGAAAGGTAATTACAAAAGGGTTTTTGAAGCTGAGATGTGTGATGAGTCAGCCATTTAAGATAAGGAGAGCAGTCTCAAAGCAAAGCAAGTGTAATAAATTATATGAAAGAAGAGGTTATCTTAAAAGGAAGAAACCATTGAAAATTCAAAAGATTTGTTGAGGGCATGTTTGTTTGGGTTTTTAAAATATTTTTATTCAAAAGTGGCAAAATACCAGAAAGGTATGAGTTAAGGAAATCACATTGTTGAGGAGATTGCTGAAGAAAATTAGTTTTATTAGCTGCATTCTACATCCATTAGAGAACACATTGAACTACAGGAAAAAATACAAAAGGGAAGGTGGGTTTGTATAGGTGAATAGATGGACCAAGAATGGATTGTCTGTAGGAGAAGAAAGAATATCTTTGGTATTTTAGGATGATATGAAGATAAGGATGATAGTGCAGAACAAATTGTTAAAAAATAATTCCATCCTACAGCCAAATGACTTGAGTTAAATGTCTGTTCTGAGAAGCTTAGTTGTAGCCATGAGGAACTGATATGCTCTCTTCATTTTACTGCACCTAGAACATTGCAGAAATTCCTTCAAAGAACTTTGCTTCTTCCACCTTGAAAGCTTTGGAAATACTGGAAGGGTAAAATGTACACTTCCTTCACAATTTTGAATGATAGTCACCTTTTCCACCTCTGACCTCATTTGTGCTTCAGTTTAGCTTATTTTAGTGCAGTAGTTTCCTTGCTGGAGTTCACCAGACTGCTTATAGCAGTCTCTGCTTAATCAGCAGTTATTTATAAGGCTTGACCTGCATGACCCTGCCAAATCAGCCTGCCGTGGTTCTGATCTGCTCTGAAATAGAAAGATTGGCTTAGTCTTCAGGATGCTCCCTTTACCTGCAGAGTGTGTCTATTGTCCAGCTGGGAGGAAGAATAATTCACATTGTTCATCTGGAAAAATCCAGCCCACCATTTACCTAGAAAAGTGGAAATATAAATATCACTGTTTATTTTTGTTATTTTTGTTTGTTTGTTGTTTGTTTTGTTGTTTGGGGTTTTTTTAAATACAGTATACATTAGTAGAAAATAATGCCTGTGATGTGGTAGCACTTGCACTGACACTCTTGGCTACTTGTCAGTATGTATGGATGCCCTGGTGGACACAGTTAAAACTCATAGGAAAAATTGTTGAGGCTGTTCTAAAAATCTTTGAAGTCCTGGCCCAGATGAGAATTTAGGAGATGCTTTTGTACAGCACTTCTGATGTCTTGAAAATTTTTCTGGAGGATGGGATAGAAGAGTGGTTTGACAACTCCTACACAAGGGTCCTACCACCCAAATCAAGTCACAGATGATTATTTAACAGTCATTTAATCTCAGAAGTTATAAAGTCTGATCCTACATGATATCGAACGGAGGTTCATTTAAAGTGGTAACATGATAATAGGAGGTGGGACACTGAAATCAGCATTCTTTACAGTGAATTAGCTGTGAATGGTAGTGTTTCTGCATGTTTACATTTTAAAAAATTCTGTCTATCAAAAAAATTTTTCATACAAAACATCACGAAAAGGTAAGGTCAGTAATTTATGGTTCCAAGTCCATAGATTGTTACTTGTACAGTGCTGTTCTTTGGTAACAGTTTTCTAATATTCTGGTTTTTTGGACTCATTACCAAGTCATATGTGTTTCTCCAGATTTTCTTTATAACACTGTCAACACACTGTCTGGTTTATTCAGGAGAATTTAAAAACTGGGTTATTTCCTCTAGGAATCTAACTGTTATTAATTAATCCAGATCTTTAAAATCATCAAATCAATTTTCATTTGTAAATTGTAATTTATTTTTTTTTAATTCTCGTCAGTAGATTTTGAAAAGAAAGATTCTTTCATATAAAGCAATATTTAAGTTTGTAATTTCCCCATATGCTTCTTCAGCACTGTTGAGGGCGCATCCTTTTACATCAACATCCAGAAACCAATGCAAGGAAGTATTTGTATTAATCAAGAAGTGAATTCAAAGTATGATTTGTATCAGGACAAAAAAGAGTGTTTCAGTTGAAAATCTTATTTGCTTATGTCTACATTAAATGATAGATGAAAGGTGATAATAACTTGTAGATTCAGTGACACAGGCTCCACCAAGCAAACCATATACAAACATAACTGTATTAAAATAATGGTAATTCAAACTCCATCTCAGGGAAGCCCTGTAGTAAGATTGGTGGAGAAATTCCTACTGTATGAAAAAGCAGTGACAGAGCAGAGAGCTGAGAAATACTTAAGAAAAAGTTAAGGTGTGTGCACTTAGTTCCAGTGAGAAGGATTCAAAAGTCTGGCCCCAGATTTGTGGTAAGGAATTAAGGACATTGGAGATGCCCTGTTGCTGAGGAGATGATGGTGAATGCAGGGAATCAGAAAAGAAATATGCCCAACAGGACACAGCCCTAAAGAAAATTTAGGTCAAGCTGGAGCAACCTCAGGCAGAGTAAGTTGGTGCAGG
Source organism: Agelaius tricolor (assembly GCF_023055355.1). NCBI lineage: Eukaryota > Metazoa > Chordata > Aves > Passeriformes > Icteridae > Agelaius > Agelaius tricolor. The sequence continues at coordinate 56,313,620 of NW_027269261.1, forward strand.
GACCAGATCTCAGTTGGTAAGAGCAATCAGTGAGGAAAAGGAGGATCATTTCAGCCAAGTGGCAAATTGAACATCTAGGAACAGCTGGTGGGATGACTCAGATGGTGTTTGGGGAAACCCTCTATTCAGGCTCACAGCCAGGCATTGACTTACAAGGCTTATCCTGGCTCTCAGTTCTCATTTGGTGGTAGAATCTGACTGCTGAGGTGGAGTCTGACAAAAGCTGACACACAGTTATCTGTTCTGGTTTTATTCTTTGTGCAGGAAACTGTGTTTTCAAATGGAGATTAAGGGTGCTCTTTTTTTTTTAATATATGTATTTTTTTTTCCCAGTAGTGAAAGACCAACTATTAAGTATTGCTAGCACTGAAATGGTCACTAAAATAATTATATGTTCCACAAATTAATGTGGGCACGTGATGTGCACCCTTACATTGATTGTGCATTCATCTATACATGCATGAACATGTGCGTGTGAGCTGAAGGGTATTATCCAGGAGCACTGGCAGAGACACTGTCAGATTTTATTATTCTTCTCTAAACTGCTATTTGCTGTTGGGGATGGAGAGGAGCTGTAATCAAACAGTTCATTTTGTAGCCACACATGCCACTCTGGTAATTATATAGTTATATAGGGGGTAGTTTCAAAGTTGCTTAGCCCAGATGCAACACTTTGGAGTTGCATATGCCTCAATATTCTTTTTTAAAGGTTACATTTTTAACTTGGATCTCTAGAGAGATACTTATATTTTTGTACCTAAATAAAAGTGGCCTCATTTTCAGAAATTAGGAGCACCTCCAGCCCCATTTGATATGACTGAGATTCTTTTGCTTCTTTGACAGTAAAAAATTAAGGTACACACCATGTCCCATCATATACTCCATACTAGCAATAAAATACTAAAGTTTTTAAATATCCTCTGCCTCTCTGTCTTCATGCAGTATTTTATTGATTCATCAGGAAGGCAGACTGGTTTTGGCCTTGATTGGATGTGACAGCATGTTCAGATTCCACTTGCTTTTACTTCCAAAACTGTACAAAACCCCGTCATTTTGTATTCCCTGTTTCTATGTGAAAGCTTAAGTACTTTTAATTGCCCCAGGAATTGTCTGTTTGTTTATTCTTTTGTTGGTTTTTATAAGAGCACACACCCAAAACCTGTGGATATAATCCAACTTGGCTGAGACTTAGCACCAGATAGACAATTTTTCATATTCAGTTAATGTTACTCAGTTAATCTGTTCAGAATTAATTTTTTCACACATTCTTAAGTTGTGAAGCTCTGCTATTTTCTGGCCCAGGGGGATAAGAGATATACAGAAATTTTGAATTAGATTTTAAAAAAATACATAAAGGCAAACATAGTATCTTTTCCCTTGCCTGAGTCTGTTTCATCTAGGAAGAACTCTGTGTTTTCAAACATTAGCAAAATCTCTTACTAAAATTAACTTTGAATGCTGTATTTATAATGATATAGACATTGTGGGTTATTTAAAATGCTATGTTAGGTATTTATTGCTTGGGCTTTAGTGTAATTTAAAAAAATAAGCAGTAATTTGTGAAACTCCTGGTAAACAAGTGTTAATCCATTTCTGTGTTTGCTCTCTACTCTCCTCATTTTCTGTCTGTTTTTCCAACATTTGATTGCATTATGCTTTACCTAATGCAAGGACTTATATAAGGATGGAAATTGTAGGGGGCTAGAATATAAGAAAATAAAGATAGTGTAGAAAGTAATCTTACCCCTGAGGAGTTTCAGCTGGGCCAATTATCAAAGATTAGGAACAGGCCTGACTTTACCAGGCCACAGCTGTAACCAATGAGAAGAAGAGTGCTATAAAAGAGTGGGGTGGCTGGTTGAGAAAGGAACCAGAGTCAGTTGGCTGCTTTGTGAAGAAGCATCTGTGCCCTGAGGAGCTGCCCATGAGAAACACCAAGAAGGTATGAAACTTTTGTGATAAGGAGGCAGCAGTATGGAAGTAGTATCTCACCCCTGCAGTGAGATGATAACAGGAAATAACCTCAGTCAGAGTAAGTTGGCATTGCTTCATTTCACCTGACTGAAGCCCTGAGGAGCTGCCCTGTATTGTTCTGCATGAGCAGTAAATGATTTCAGTTCCTGTGTCAGAGATGGAGGTAAATTCTCTGAGCAGGCACTCTGGGTTCTGTATGTGTCCATGTGGCACCAACCAAATTTCTGTGTTGCTAGAGCATAATGCTAACAAGCATCCTAAAATGATAAATATTAATTGGAAATAGGGGTTTTCTCTAGGCACTCCACTAAGCTAAACATGCTGTATTAAGGCCACTAAAGAGCATATTACAGTAGGTTGGTGTCCTAGAAATGACTGGGGCTTTTGCACATAGGATTATCTTGCAGCTTGAATCAGGCAGTAATGATGCCTGGCTGTGCCTGCACTCAGGAAAGGCTCAGCAAAGCACTCGGGGAAGTAACAGAATTAATCACTTCCTCCCTGAACTCCTTATCCACACTGCTCTCCCTGTCCCTACACTTACACTATCCCTATTCACATCCCTCGCTTCATGGTGCTGCATGGGGCAGAGGAAAGAATAAAGTGATGTTACTTGATTAACTTCTGATTTTGCATTTCATGCAGAGCACTTCTTTGCAGATCTGGTGGTATAGAAAGCCTAACTTAATGATTCTGAAAAGCTTTTATTCCTTGAAGCATAAGTCTCATGGCCTCATTGTGATCTTTGTTGTACATGTTCAAGTAAAAATTGGCATGCACACTTCATACAAGCATATAAATCCATAGAAAAACTGTACTTTTATGTATTTATTTTTTAATATATGAGGTATTCAAAACATACATAAATTTACTCCTAATTCTCTAGGTCGAGAAAACCTAAATCTATGGTATGTGTTTTTGGTAGGTGCCAATTTTCTGACATGTAAATATTGTCCAAAGTCCCAAGTTTGGTTATTTCTCTGTGGCTTGATTGCTTATGTTTCCTGAATCCCTCCTGAAGGGAGATCAGTTATCTAAAATTCAGGAATAGATTAACATGAAACCAGATAATAGACCTCAAAGATTTCCCATTGTGTGTACAATGAAATGCATACGGATATAGTAGGAATACAACAACAAATGATAGAGCTTAAGAGGAGTCAGATTTTGAGGAATGTTGTAGTCTGTAGAATGCTTACTCTTATGCTCTGGTGTTCATTATCTGTGACATACATGGGTGATAATGAAAAAAGTCTTGAGAGCAGTTGCATGAAGAAGATTTTCCATTTATAATCCATTTTGTGCCTTTAGAATCTAGCAGGTAGTTCAGTTTTATCAAAATAGCTTGAGGATGTTCAATATCACATCTGTTTTTCATTAATTCCACTCATAGAATCATAGAATATCCTGAATTGGAAGGGTCCCACAAGGATCACTGAAGTCCAGCTTCTGGCCTGGCACAGGACAGCCCCAAGACTCACACCATGTGCCTGAGAGCATTGTTCAAACAATTACTGAAGTCAGACAGGCTTGGTGCTGTGACCACTTCCCTGGGGAGCCTGTTCCAGTGCTCAGCCATCCTCTGGGTTGAGAGTCTATTCCTAAAATCTAAACTAAACCTCCCTTGACACAACTTCAGGCCATTTCCTTGGGTCCTGTCACTGGTTACCACAGAGGAGAGATCAGTGTCTGCCCCCTATCTTCCACCTTGAGGAAGTTGTAACTGCAGTGAGGTCTTCCCTCAGTCTCCTCTTCTCCAGGCTGAACAAACCAAGTGACCTCAGCTACTCCTTATACAGCTTTCCCTCAAGACCCTCATCACCTTTGTTTCCCTCCTTTGGATGCTTTCTAACAGCTCGATGTCTTTCTTACATTGTGGCACCCAGAACTGCCCCCAGCACTGGAGGTGAGCCCTCCCCAGCTCAGAGCAGAACAGGACAATCCCCTCCCTTGCCTGGCTGGCCATGCTGTGCCTGCTGCCCCCAGGACAGGGCTGGCTCTCCTGGCTGCCAGGGCACTGCTGGCTCATGTTCAGCTTGCCACTGACCAAGACCCCCAGGTCCCTTTCCATGGCGCTGCACTCCAGCCTCTCATTCCTCAGTCTGTACCTACATTCAGGATTGCCCTGTCCCAGATACAGAACCTGTCAGTCTCTCTTGTTAAATTCCATACAGCTGGTGATTGCCCAGCTGTTTAATTTATTGAGTTCTCTCCAAAGGACCTCTCTGCCTTCAAGGCAGTCAAAAGCTCCTCCCGATTTAGTATCCCTGGCAAACTTACTTAGTATTCCTTTGAGTCCTGCCTCTAAGTCTCTCATGAAGATATTGAAGAGAACTGGGCTAAGATGCTTCAAAGCACTGAAAGATAAATTATAATGAAAAGTGCAATTACCACTGAGGCAAGAGCTAGTGCAACTTGGAAGGTGTTCAGCTAAGGGTCTCCATATTTATGTCATATTTTTTTAGCTCTAGAATGTTTAGAATGTCTACCATCATCATGTACTTAAAAGGCCATTGTCAGCCTTTGATTACAGAATGACCAGCTTATTTGGTGCTTCTGGGATTCAATTATTAGCAAAATACTGAAATAAAGTACTGAATCATCTTCTGGCTTTTATGGTTGAAGAGGAAGGTTTAGAAAGTAGATGCTAATATAATTTAGAAAAAAAATTATGAATCACCATTGGGGGGAGTTGTTGCTTATATCCTGATAACTCAGTTTATCATGAGAATGCAACAGGCTCTAGCATGGATCCTGCAGGGGAGAATTTAAAAAACTTCTCTCAGTCACTTTGCCTCAACTGTGAACTTTTCTGTAGAAGCTATAATTTGAGCTGATTATCAGACAAAGAGGTTCCATCACTTTTGGCTTGGGACTGCTTGTGGTTATACTCATCTGGCCTCACAATGAATAAAAGGGGCTGATCTGAAAACTATGGGCTTTGGTTATATGTTCTCTGAAGCTTCTTGAGTAGTTACATTGATTATTTCTGTACTAATTGTGTTAATACTCCAATAGCACTTACCTACGGAAGTACTGGTGTAGTAGTTTTATTTTACACTGTGAAGGTGACAAAGTTGTCCTCCATCTGCTGGGAGCCTAAAGGGCCTACTTTTTTTCTTAACCCTAATGGCAAGTGGTCTTCAGGGTAACTGCAGATACTTGCTTTCAGAATCACTCTCCTTAGTATGAAAAGTTGACCCGCAAGTTTGGACTACTCTAGAATAGCAATGGGAAACAGTTTTTCACTGCATTTCACTCTTATTCTCTCCAGATAAGACACAAGCTGTACCCACTGAAGTTTATAAAGGCTTCTTGGACTTCAATCAAGAACTTCAAACCTTCAGTGTCTTTCAGGAAGCAAAAACAATTAGAAAATAATGTGGTATGCAGCTATCAGTTTTTGAGGCATAGATCAAGATACTAGTTTGCAGCACGTAAGCATTTCCGTTACAGTTTTTCTAGTTTCCTGGTATGAAAGAATATCATAGTCAAACATCATCACCAAGGATATAAAAGCAAAGTGAGCTGAAAAACATTAAACTCTTTATTGTAATGCAGTGAGCATTATGTCCCATTAAGCAGCAGAGTGAAATATTTCAGCTCTGTATGCTGTGGCAGACTTGTTTGGGCTTGTTTGTTGACCAGACAGCAGTTATTTTTTCTACTCTGTCACTGATACCAAGTATTGCTTTCCCAGACTAGGGGAATAATTCAAAATTAAGAGGTGCAATCTTTAAATGCAGACATTGTCATCATGAGAAAATTGTACCCAAATTGATACAAGAAGAGTTTGTGTAAGCATGGTGTGAAACACAGCACTGAGCTGGTGGGAAGGAATCCAGGTTCTGCTTTTCAGATGTCCTTGGAAGAGGCCGACAGTGTTTAATCCCTCTTGGGGCCAGCTCCCAACTTCCCCCAATTCCTGCTCCTTTTTCCAGCTCTGCTGCCATGTCCAGCCACTCTCACCTTGTTGCACTCTCTATGATGTTATGCCTGGACCCTGACCCCATGCTCAGCCCCTGTGCTGGAAATTTGTTGCTTCTGGGAGAATTTACTAGAGGTCACTCAAGGTAATTTCTTCAAGTGTGTGATTTGCCAGGAGTGGATCCTTCAGGAGTGAAGGATCTGTTTCACCAGCTAGAAATAACACTGATAATAAAAAAACCCAAGTAAAAATGTTTAAAGGTGGTAGAAATTCACTCAGTAATACATTTCTTTGTTAATGGGATGTTTTCCTGGGACATGGTTTCTTGCTGCTCAGTAGTATCTACTGATACTACTCAGTAGTATCTAAGTATCTAAGATCTAGTAGTATCTAATTTTATAGATTTTTTTATCTATAAAAAATCTATAGTAATTTATCTTGTTTTTCTTGGCAAAAAAGAATAGTTAAATGGAAATTAGCAAATCTTAATACCAGAACTACTGATAATGCTACATAGTATGAATTAGCACAAGCAAATGTTTTATTTTTTGTACTTTATTATCAGTATTTAGTAGTATTTAGTATTATATTATTGTTTTTATTTATTTATTTTGACCTTATTAGTATTTAGATATTTCTTTATTAATTCTAAGTGGCCTGAGGCCTTTTCTTTGGTGAACATCCACAAAGAAGAATGGGCATCTGACCTCTTAGGGCACAGACTTCGCTTTTTTACCTGAAAGAAACCAATTTGTTATCTTCACTGGAGTTGATTGATAGGCCAGGTACACATTCTCACCCAAACCAGCAGAGGGGCTGGATAAATTAATTTTTCTTTTGTTTGAATAAATGTTAACAGAGAAGTGCCAGCTATTTCTCCCTTTTTTTTTTTTCACAAGGGAGAGGAAGAGGCAAATGTTGCTCCTGTATTGCAGGGTTCAGTTTAGAATGAGTTTTATCAGTTGCTGCAGCCTGGTAGGAAATACCTATTGATGTTGTAATTAGGGTCACTTGTGTTCATGAGCCAACACCACAGTTGCTTCTCAGTTACAGCATATGGTCATGTAGCTCTATTTCTAACAGGATATGAATTTCAGCTCTGGTACTGCCCTTTCTGTTTTCATTGCATCCTCCTGCACTAGCAGATACAAACAGTGCTTTTTTAACACCTCTTGAGAATGTTGTGCATTTAATAGGAGTGCAGTTGGCATACATAAAATAAAGGCAGCACGTTGCTGTGCAGGAACAAGGTCACCACTGTGCTGCTGCCTTTGCCTGTGCCAGAGCCCTGAAAACCCAAGCCGGAGCTGCTACTTCCCCTGTGGAGTCAGGATAGTGGCTACTGCTGTAGGAGCAGAAGGGATGGGAATCTTTGGAAGGCACAGTTGCTGCTCTGACTTCGTACAGGGTCTGAACTTCAGGTTGGTCAGGCAGCTTTACTGTAATGTACCCTTACTGCTAAGATACTTTGTCTAAACCCCCAGATCTTGCTGTGTTTTGAAAAGTGAATTTGAAACTTACAATAAGGAAATATTTTAGGGTGTGATTTTTTTTTAATGAACTGCAGTTAAAACCTATCACTAGGTTCATCATCATAATCTGATCTACAGCACAGTCCTCTGCTGTTTGATATTTGGTTACCTTTAGAGAAAACTGACAAGTGTTTTTAGGAGTCCTCAGGGGTTTTATTTATGACTGTGAAATGTAGATACTGTGTAGTTTCTCATGATGATTCTTTTTTTTGCTGTTTGGAGAATACAATAAAAGCATCCTAGGGAGGATCAAACTGAAAAGGCTGATTAAGAATGGGGAAGTATAAATCTGTGAGGTCTGTTTTTCCCTTTCATTTAGACTGGCTTTGCAGCTGAATGTAGGCCCCAATGTGCTCATCTCACTGTGGTTATCATCATGCTCTGATTTATTCTTATGCAGCCCTGATGATGTCAGTGGAATGACTCAATATGAAATCACAATCAGGCTTTTAAGCTTTCTAGAAGGTAGTCTCAGGTATGTTGTGAAACAGGGATGCAGAAAAGTAAGACATACATGCTAAATGTAGTGAATAAAGCAATAGTTGTACCAAACAAGCACAATATATGGGTTAGATTTACAATTTTTTTTTATTTTTTATTTTTCCTACTATGGTAATTAAAAACAAAACAAAAGGAAGAAACATATACCTAGATACAATGAAAAATGGCCTACTAACAACAAACCAATATGTTTTCTCAATACTTGCTTTAACAAAGTTTTACTTAGTTGTTTTTACCCTATGTTTCTGTAATATGTATAAAATAGGGGATTTTATACTGCTAACTGAAGGCTAGTATTTAATGCCTTCATTTAAAAGTAAATTGTGACTTTTAATAAAATAAATATGGAAGTTAGTTTCAGTGCATTTATCATCGCTTTATTGAGTATTTCTGGTTATTTCATAGAAGATTCATGCTTCTCACAAAAACATTGAATTTTTTTGTGATTCAGTAATAATGTTTTTCATGCTAAGTGAAATATGATATTACAGTAATAAATGCTTTTTGTTGCTTCTACTGAGAGTGAAGTAAAGAGAAGAAAGTTAGGAGTCTGCAGTAAAATTTGTAACTAAGTTGAAGGTATCCTGAAGCCATGGAAATCCTACAACAGGAAGGCTTCCTGCCTATGGTATTTTCTGAGTTCATGAGGTTACTGTTTCTGTGTCTGGGATACAAACAGCATGTTGTGCCTATTGGAATATGTTACCATACCGATTTCCAATGTCTGCTGCACCTGTAATGAGCTGCCTCATCACTGCCATTGATGGCAATCAGCACATACTTGCCCAGCATGAATATTGGAAAGATGTTTGGAAAAAAAAAAAAGTATAAACTATGTCAGCATTGATTTGACTTCATCTTTGGGTTAGACTGTTGGTGTAAGGGAACCTACTGTCATATGTTCTAGAAGAATACAATGAATTTAGATTCTAGAAGTTGTGTTAGGGAGTTTCTTTCTATTTAGTACTGTATGTTCCATGCCTTCCCATTCTGCAGAGGAGTTGTGGCAGGGCAACTGGACTAAATTCAGAAAAAATCTTATGAAATGCATGTTCAGCTTGCAGAGCTTCTCCTGAAGTTCACTCTCTGGTGTAAGGTGTGAATGAGTTGAAGGAAGTGAGGTTTTTGGTATTTGAAAGTGTATTCAGATTGTGTTTTTCTCATTGATTATGAATTGGACTAAGACCAAGGGGTTTTTTCCTAACAGTTTGTGGCAAATCAAAATGTGTTTATCTTACAGTTGCTGTTTGAGACCAATATTCTTGTTACTTCCTTAACTACTGGCCATGAAATTTTGTGGACTCTGGAATGTACCCATCTGGTTTATCTGTTTGAGGCCTGGAGATGAAGCACAGAAATTCTTGGCAGTGGGAAGTATTAATTAGGATTATTTTGAAGCTTTGTGCTATGGGAAAATTAGATGGACCTGGGAAATTTCAAACTTCTAAGATTCAATAAATATCACTCTCAGCAGAAGCTTTCTACATGTGTGCAGTTGTGAGTACTCTGCTTTGCAGTATGGATGAGTGAGCAGTCTCCTAACTGCTTATGCCAGTATGGGATGAGTAAGTCTCCTGAAAAGCAGTATGCTTATGTGTTTTTTCCAGTTATTGTGTAGCTATCTGATCTACTGAATAAACTTCTCTGGGTTTTACTCTCATTAGTTATTTACAACATGTGATTTTCATTAGCTCTTTGTCAGGATATGTTCCATAGGCTGATAGGAACATTGAGGTTGGAAAGAGGTCTGTTTTCCAACTGCCAGGTTGGCCAGTTGAGACCAGGTTTTCAGGATTTTATCTCCATATTCAGAGATTACAGGTGACCTGATCCACTGCCCTGAACTCCTCTGAGCAAGAAGTCATTCCTATTCCTGAGACATTTCTTGTTTTGGCTTCTGCCATTGTCTCTCATCCTCCAGCCATGCTAGTGAAGAACACAGCTCCATCTTCTTACTGGCCTCCCTATAGCTGCTAGGGAGCTGCAGATAGGTCCCCCTGAAGCCATTTCTGCCCCAGCCTGAACCAGACCCCATGCCTTAGCTTCTCCTTATAGGGCAGGTGATGCATGGCATGGATTCTGTTCACATAAGGTCCTCTGTGTGAAATATTCATATTGCTCGTTGCTGCTTACCTGTGTATTAGTGGTATAGTGTTGGAATTTTTAATAAAACTCCAAGTGAGTTCTGGCGCTATCATTATCCTGTTCTTTCATTAGAGTGGGAATTCTCTTCACTGTGTTTCAGATGTTCCTGGAGATGGTCTGCAGTCATCCACTTATGTAAAAGCTGTGATGAAGTCTTGAAAACTTGTTTGATTAAAAATGTTAATAAGAACTGCTGAGTTTGACAAGCAATATATGAAATGTGAACAGTATTTAGTCACAGCATGGTTGCTGGGCAAATCTGAGAGATCACTGCCTTTATGCATTTTGTTAAATGTCTCTTATTGTTTTGATGGTTGATGTTTTGGTTCTGTTTTGTTTATTGAACAGCCTGCTCTGAATATGCTTGTCATCTCTTCTTTCTCATACTATTTGAATATATTTTCGGATGTCCAGTAAATATAAAATTTCCTGTGAGGAAATACCTTTTTCTACTTTTTCTTATACAGAAGAATATATCTGTCAAAAATCAAGATCCAGTCAGTTTAATTAGGATGGTGTTCCCACAGGGGAACATAAATTCTTCCTGTGATCAGTTGTAGACCTGTACATCATATGATTTTCAGGCTTCTTACAAAAATATTGCTTCTGGAAAAAAATTTTTCTAGGAGGTTCTAAGTGCAGCAGGACCCAGTAAGAGCAAGCCATTTTGTGTGCCAAAGAAATATTTCCTCCTTACAAACGTATATGCTATAGAATCAATGAAAAAAGTGTACCTCTGTATTTCAGATGAGAAATAATGGCCATCTGAAGTATAATCTCAATGATAAATGCTTGTTTCTTTCACTGGCAAAATTCTTATTAGTTTCCATGTTGCAGTATTACGGCAGGAATGATGAATAAGATCATGGTTATGTTTAAATAAATTATAAAGAAAATAATTTTTGCTGCCAAGAAAAAAAATAAAAAGATATAAGAGTATAAGAGCCTAGCAGATATTTCAAAAAATGATTGTCCAAAAGCAAAGTTAGCATTTCACTTCTGCCTAAAGGGCATGCACAAAGTATCATAAATGCTTGAAGTTAAGTCTCACTTGCCCCTGATTATTAGGGATGAGAACAATTATTTGCTTGCAGACCACTGCTGCCTTTCCCGTCACTGTATGCCCCTTCTGTCCAGCTCTTCCACTGACTCAATTTCTGTTGAGTGGGCAGAAGGCTGCTTTCCTTCTCCCAGGGCATGGACTCGACTCTAGCTAGCCCTCAACAAATTCAGGGACTTCATTATTCTAACACAATGGCCCAGATTTGCTTTTAGTCCTTTGAACTAATATAATCACTACAAAAAATTCTGTTACTTGCAGAGGGGTGTCTGTGATTTGCTACTATGGAAAGGACTGTTGAAGACAAACACAACTGGGACAATTCTGTTTTGTTCTCTTCTTACTTGCTTCTTGTGGTGCTTCATGGAAGAATGTCAAATCACCTTTAAAAATGCTAATCAATACCTAGACATGTACGTTTAATGTTGAATAATGTCACATTTTTTTGTCACAGAGCCATTCTCTTCAGATCAATGCAATTCCATTGAGCAGACTGGTGTGGTATATATGAATGGCTGAAACTTGTAAGTGAACATGCATGGTTGTTGATTATGAGCTATATCCCAGGACTTTGGGATGGAATGATATTTGGAGAAAAGACTCTGATTTTTATGTATGATGAAGACCATCATTCCTAAGACTTGGTTTCAGAGATTGAATTGTCTTCAATCAAATTGTAGACATGGGGTTTTTTTACATTTTTCTCTTCAAAACATTGGACTTCAAGTATTTTTTAAAGGGTTTTTTTTGTGAACTTAATTATGCCGCCCTCCCCCCCCTCCATTATTTTTCATAGTATTTTCATAACAAAGAGAAGAAATACTTACAGAAATAGTGTAAGAGTTGCAAAGTCACATGCCCAGTGATTAAGTCTGACAGGGAGACCGACATTATTTTAAACAATTAAAAAAATTAAACCCCACAATTTATTAATTGACAATTTTCCCTTCATGCACAAAAATTGATAGGGAGCATGTATTTAAAACCTGTTTGGTTATGTAATTAAAGACTGGTCTTATCACATGTGTGGAAGAGAAGAAATGAAAGTTTGTATGGACATGGTTACACCTGGAATATGTAGCTTCTGAGTTGTCTTGGCAATGACAATAGTGTTGTTCACCCCAGGCCAGCACAAGCAGATTCCATCTGTTTCTTTCACTTTCCCAGGTGCCAGTCAGAGGTTTTTCCCACCTTCTGGGTACATGCTATCTAGATAATTGACATATTTCTTCTTTCCTCCTTAGATTCCTCCCTTTAATCCAGATTTTGTCCCTTCTGTGCCCGAAACAGAGAGCTACATCCAGCTGCCATCATGGGGATGAGAGGGGAAGTGAGGATAGATGTTGAGCTTGCAGCTTCTCTGTAAAATTATTTGAAACTGAAGCAGTTATGAGCAGTAAGAATTTGATTTTTTTTTTCCCCTGTATTCCCCAAGCTGAAGCATGTTCAGCCACTCTTTGTGGGAACAGTTTGTGTGCGGTCTGCTTAGTCTTTCATCAAGGCCAGAAAGGTGGGTTGTTGGAGAGTCTAAGTGCTAAAATTCAAGTGTATGTGAGAATTTGAAAAGGCTTTTAATGTGGACAAATTAAGATAGATTTTTTTCAGGGATATCCAGAGCACTTGCTAAATGTGTAACTCTGAAGGTCCTGCTTATTCATTTATGTATTAAGAAAAGAGCAAAGGAGCAGCCAGTCTAAAATTAAGACTCTTCGTGTCACAAATAGCTTGTAGATTAATTGACAGAAAGTAATTTCTATTCCGCTGATTTTTTTAAAGCATTGTTTGCCCTAAGTTGTAAGCTGCTTTGTAGTTCTTTGCTGTCTTTAGCATTTTATCAGGTAGTTTCTTTATTAGCTTTGTTTATCTTTCCATTCTTGAGCAATTGCACAGTCTTCCAGGCCTAGATAGCACTCAGTTACCATAATAGAATTGTCTGTAGGAATGAAGTTTTTACTGGAACAAATCCTAATAGAACTGCACTTTGTAGCTCACCAGTCTGCCTTGAAGTTTTAGCAGCCTCTTTTACCTCTGGCTGGCTGAACCAAACACCATAGACAGGTGTAGGATTCTTATCACTTTGAGGGCTCATTGGATGTTTAGGCCACTTGATGTTCTCAGTGGGCTATTTGGTTACTTAACTTGAGAATAAAAGTGGCTGAACTTCAAAATGGTTGATCCTATGCAGCTTTGATTAAAAGAATTCACTGGTTGTGAATGGACTATCAAAAATGGTGGTCAAAGTCATGCACTTTTCCAAGATGTTCATGTGCCATTTAGGACAGACAACACAGAGACTGCAAGAATGTGGATCTCAAAAGTAACTATCATTTTCAGGGAAATCTATTTCTGTTCAAGACATTGCCCAATTTGATTTCCTTGAGAATCCCTCACTTTTGGAGGCAGCATTTTGAGATGCTAACTACTTTGGGTAGTTAGTGTCTCAAAATGCTGCCTGGTGTTTGTTGGACAGCTTGCTTCCTTTCTGTGTGGTGGCTGTTTTTCATGTTACGGCATAGCAGGATATACTATTTGGTACCACAAAATTTAGTATTGCTTTAATCCTTTCTACCATGTCTGTTTTTACTGATTTTGAGGTGTTCTGTTGTTTTGCTCTAGTCTCTTTTATTCATTTTAGAATTATCACAAGGTTTGTTACTGTAAACAAATAGAAATGCTTATTATAATTATTGGTGAATATTCTGAATTCATGAGCAACATACTAAAAATACTACTATTATAAAAGACCTTTATATCCTGATTTAATCCATTGGACAGCATGTGCTCAGTATATCTCCATTAGTTTTGATTTATTTCAGTAGATTCTGAGCTTTTCCATGTCCAAATCAAGCTTTTTCTCATTGTTTTTAAGCTAATGAATTCACTTAAGTGTAGAAAAATGATAATTTTACTACTGGTAGTAGAAATTTGCTCCAAGCAGCGCATTTGCTGAGCTGCATTTACATTTGTGTCTTATGACGGAGAAACATTAAACATTCAAATTCCAATTCAGTTCTGATATTTTTGCACAAAGTCTCTCTCAAAGGTTGTAGTGCATGGTATGAGCAGTCCTATTAATGTCAAACAATATTAGCAAATCTACTGCAAATCAGTGGTGACTTACAGTAATTTGCCTGCCTAACAAGGCTGGCTTCAGGAAAGCAAGACTCACCATTGTTTTAGGAGTTCATGTAAGTGCCATAGAGTGTGTAAAAGATGGAATCAGAGTCTGTGCTTTCCATTTTCAGAGACCTTCAAACTGATCTCATAGCTATTGTTGTATAACTTCTTTTTAAGTACCTTTCTTGACTGCAGAATGACTGCTTGAAGCCCTAACTAATAACGGTACTTGTAGACATACTGGTACTGATCTAGATTACCTATAGATCTATAATCAATATTTTAAAATATATTCTTTGAATTATTTTCTTTAAATGATTTGATGTGAGTACTGCTTGTTTTTAAGACTTCTGCTAAAAAATAGACTTTTTTTCAATGTGGCATGTTATTTTTTTTAATTTGACTTTGTCAAAAGCTCTAAGGGAGTGGGCCAAAAACACACAAAGGTTATTGCACAAAAGGTTTTCATGTCAATATAAAGAATGGCAGCAGAACCTGTAAATGCCAATATGGTGCCAGTTGCAGAACTGCAATGGACTAACAAAACCCCCAAATATTTAGGACTTTTTTGTTGTTGTTGTTTAATATGGTCATTGCAGATGCTACTGTAGTAGGTAGTTTATAGACAAGAGAATGATTTCTTGTCAGTGTCTTTAAATACTAAAGTCTTCAGGAAAAATGACTTTTTAAACTGGTGTGCCTACTTTTTAGCATGAATGATTTAAATAGGAGTGCTACATGGGATAGCTATTCTTATTAATGAGATTCACTGGATTTTCTAGTTTTCTGATTTGTCAGTGTCCATACCATCCATTTAAGCATATAATTAAGGAAAATAAGTAATTATAAGAAAAAATTACAAGTTGAGTCTGATCAGTTATATCAGGCTGTTTTTACCTTATCTATTGGTGCCAAAAAAGATGCGTGTGTAAACAATTAATTTCACCGTCTCCTGTGCCAAATGGGTGAATAAGCAGACACCTGCAGAGCAGAAAATCCTGAATCTTTCAGACTGAGCTGAAACCATTACACATGATTAACTCAAATGTTGGGTATCCTGATTTTAGCTAATATCTTCTCCAGGGTACTGCTTTTAAAAATGAATTAAGTGTGCCTACAATGGTTTTCTAATGGTGGTGTTTTAATTTCTGACGGTATTCTTTTGAGTGTGGATACTATCCAAGTGAGTCATATGTGAGTAATATGTTTACATCACATGGAGATTAAGACAGCAGTCAGTGGAGATGAAAATGATAATGCAGCAGCACAGGCAAATACACAGTAAACATAAAATGCAAATACATTCATTGATTACTTATGAATGCATTTGGCTTCTACACATGTGGAAGAACAAAATGCAGGCCATCCAGGCAAAATATGGTGCACAGCAATTTAATTTCAGTTTGTTTTATTTTTAGTCATTCAAAACACAAAATAGGAGCAAGTATGCTGCAGGGGCTGGAAATGGGAAAGATGCATAGAGTAAAAAAAAAAAAAAGATATTTTGGACATATCTTCCAATCCACTGCAGAACTCGTGTTGTTCTCATTCATTTCTCCAAACACCCAGGGGAAGCTTTTTTGATCAAATCCCAGAGTGCTTAGGGGCAGTGCAGTTATGCCCAGACCACGTCCTGGCTTCTAAGAATCAAGATTAAACCACTGCACAGTGCTCTGTTCATGCCCTGTTCCTTCCTGTGAAAACCAGAGCACAGCAAAGGGGGGGATAATGTGAGTCTGGATGGCTCAGGAGCATCTGATATGCTCATGAGAATATGGCCCCAGCAGGGCCTTACCTTGGATTTAAGGACTGGAAGTCTCCCAAGTCCCCACACTATGAACATATTCTGTGAAAGTCTAAGTGCTGCTGTGAGGTGCAGCCAACAGCCTGAGTTAAAGAACACATCCTCTGGTGCTGGCTAAGTTTTTGGTTTCCCAGATTTCAGAAATTTCATCTGCTTGCACAGTCCACAACATGTGCATCCAGAGAGCCTGTTTGCTGATTGTACTTGCAATAAATTGGCTGAGAACAAAAGAAGACATGGGTTTGTCAGTTTGTACTTTATTCTAACCTGATATTTTTTAAAATGCGACCTTCTTTGGATGATAAATGGAATCATTCTTTGTATCTTTCTAAATTGTGGCTAGATAGACTCACTCTGTCTCTTAGAAGTGCAGGAATCAATAAGAATGTCTTAAATTTAAAATACATATTTTATAAATACATTTCAGCTGTGTGCCAGTTGCTGTGCAGCAGCATGTGACACAGCAGGCAGTGCTGCTGCAGGTGTGAGCCTGCTTCTCCATACTTCAGTTTCCTGTAATTATTCCACCAGTGTGTGTGGGGGTTCTCTCTATTTCCACTCTTCCAAATGACATAAAACTTTGGGTCTCAAAGGATTGTACTAGGGTTTCCTGTACATTGTGCAAACCCCAGAGAGCTGATCCCCATCATTTTCTCTAGTAGGGGTTTGGCCAAGGATGACTGGTTTCTTTTTAGCCCTTGGGCATGGATTTCCTTTCTGCAGAAACTGATGGGGAGGAGACTGGTGCTCAGTGGTGGAGCAGGCTAGGAGTGATGTATAGACCTAGATCCCAAATCTTGGAAATTTAGATAAATAGTCTGTTACTGTGACCATCTCACCATCTCTGATAAAGCACATTCAGCAGAAGCATGTATCTGAAAGCTGCACTTTCAGATACATGAAATGCTGTCTTTCACTTTAAAATATAAAACTTTGATAAGGCATGAGGAATATAAACATACATCCCCATTCTTTTTATCAATGCTGCTAAGTCTTGTTGTCAATTGAGTAGCAATGGCTGCTGAAAACAATTTTTCTCTCTTTACTCTCATCTTTTCTTTTATGCTACAGTCTATAGAGCTACTGTTAAACCTAGAAACTTGGAATAAATCTATACTTTAGAGCTACCACCAAATTTAATTTGTGTGTTGGGTTTTTTTAAAAAAATCCAAAACTTTCCTGGTGTTGTCCCATAAAAAAGGTCAACTGGTGGTTTAAAGGACAAGAAATGAATTTGCATTGCCCCTGTGCAGTACCCCTAATTGGGTTCATTTACCTGTAAGGGAAGCATTGATCAAATGACATAGCTTAAAATATTGCCTCTTTTCATAAGCAGTGTCCTCCCAAGATTGCTTTCACTCTGCAAGCTTTTCTACAGGTGCTTTAAGTTAAAACTGTCCTTAATGAAGATAGAAATTGTTATATAGCATAACTTATTGAAGGCTTTAGAGGATGTATGCCATACTGCTCATCAAACAAAATTTTCCACTGAGGTTCTGTCCACTGCTTTCTGTACTGTGTTTTCATGTGACATTGAAACATGGCAGTTGTTTTGGGACACTTTTCTGTACTTACAGGTTGATTTAGCAGTATGAGACAAACCTGGAAACCAAAATAAGACAAAAAGCTCTTTGATGTTTTTAGTGCAGAACAATTGAAACCAATGAAAGCAAAAAAGGGATACTGAAAATGAGGAGCTGTGGGGAACTTGAATTTGACTAAAACAAACTGAATTTCACTAAAATAAATCTTCATGTATTTCAGTCTGTGAGAATCAACAAAGATGCTTTTATTAGACATGTGTGAACTTGACTCTATTGTGACTCTGTGCATGAGCCTTCTTCTTGTGTTGCCTTGAAGCAGAACTCAGTATTTGCCACCCTGCACTGTCCCATCCCCAAGCACCAGGTGCTTGATGTGCCATCTGCTGCTGCACAGTACACACCTGTCAGCAGGATGGCAGACATTAGAAAAAGTGTGCATGATGAACATTCCATCAGCATCTTCATAACTGTCTGAAGATGCATAGTTGGTTGTGTTCATTGATCCAAATAATTTGTTCTAAATGTTTTAAAGTAAATATATCAAATTAAGTTTGTCCTTTTTTTTGCCTAATAAAAAATTCTTGTAGAAAAGAAGCCTGTTGGTGATGCTTTAGTAGAGAAAGGGTTTGTAAAAATATGAAGATATTTCCAGCCAATTAAAAGAAGATATTTGATTAAATGTATCTTTCTTGCAGCATTTCTTTCAGATGCAGAATCATATTGTCAGAGTCCTTGTGTTTTACAGAAACAGAAATTTGAATTTTGTCTCTATAATGATACATTTACAATAATGGCATAATAAAAGTGAGCCTTTTTATTCTCATTTCAATAGTGTGTATTACTCTGTTGGCCCCTGTAGGGGAATAACATATGAATCTCCACAAAGAATATTTCATATCTGCCTTCATTTTACCAGAGGAAAAAATATCTGTTCTAGTGCTCTGACTTAATGAAATCAAAAGTGTACTGCATATTATCAGAAATTTCAGCATGTTTCAGGCTGATCTAGGCACTCTCCAAAAATTCTCAGCATCCTTACATATGTTTTGTGCCCTTTGTACAACAGATCAAATACATTATTCAAAGCTAAGTGGCCTACATATAGCAAGCAATGCATTTGAATAGATTTCTTCCACTTCCAGTTGCAAAGCTGAAGGACATCTCTGTCTCACAGGAGCGTGCAGTGAACCAAGTGGTTGTTTTTAAAAGCTGTTTTC
Organism: Agelaius tricolor; assembly: GCF_023055355.1. Lineage (NCBI taxonomy): Eukaryota > Metazoa > Chordata > Aves > Passeriformes > Icteridae > Agelaius > Agelaius tricolor. The sequence continues at coordinate 56,332,442 of NW_027269261.1, forward strand.
CTTTACATGTGTGACAACCTAGAGGAGAAGGTCTTTGCCATTCAACCGTTTTTACTTACTGAGCACTATGCTGTTAAAAAAGCAGTGGTGAGAAAGCTGCATCAGTTTTTGCACACATCTTTTTGCTTTAGGATATCAGCAGTGTAGTTGGGTTGTCACGGTCCCTGGATGAATTATTCAAGCTCTTGACATCAGAGGTTTCTGCTAGCGGATTGGCTGGTGCTGAGATAATAAAATCTTTCCACAGAAAAACAGTGGAGAAGGATGATGGCAGTGAGACCAGCAGAACTGCTGCTTCCAATACAGCTGGCTTTGTCTGGCTGTTGCCTCTCTGCAGGAACATATAAGGATGTTTTTAAGGTTTGGCTTCTTATGAATCCTCAGCTAAGAGATGGTGGAGGGATTTTTGTAAGAGGCTTGCATTTCCAGTGAGGGAAAAAAATTGGATCATTGTTGAAAAATTACTTCTGGCTGTATCCTAAGGAAAAACTGAACAAGAGAGAGGGGTAGAAGCCACAGCAGCATCCACAGCAGCAGCAGCAGTGCCTATGGCTCACTGTAAAGGTGCTGGTGGCAGAAATGTGCTGTCATGGAATGTGCTTCCTGAATTCTTTCAGTTCCAGCAGGGTAAGTGGTGCGAATATGGAGCTGACAGTCCTTGTGAGTGGGGAGAGCATAAGGAGCTGTGTGACACACAGGTTTTGTGGGTATAAATAAGCAGTACCTGTGCAGAGAATTTAATCAATGAAAATAACACAGTTGCTTTCAGGTAAATTTTTAAAAGCATATTTACAATGGAATTTTAAAAATCAATGCACTGCTTGTGTTATGTTGTGGCATAGATTTTACAGTGGTAAAATCTGTTCCTTTTAAGCCTATACAAAATAAATGCTAGAACCAAGGAAACTTTATTTAGTAGTTCTAGTTGGGCTCATAAAGAATATATTGCTCACATAAATCCCCTTGAAGCAGGTTATTTAGAAGGGCTATTTCTACTATTTGTTGGTATGACTGAAACTCTGTGTGTCTTCTGCTCATAATGTGTCTCTTTAGAAGCTGGAAGCTGGCTGTCTGATTTCCAGTTTTTTTCAGAAGGTTGTTTTTTAAATCACCAAGATGCACTGGAACTACAAATTATGGAATCATTTTACTCATTTCATTGATGAGAAGTTTAACTTCTGAAAACCTGGTTTATTTGTTTTAGCATGCCTTTTTGTATCAGGGTTGCTGAGGAGATTTTTGCACTACAGAGGCGTGAATTATGGCAGAAATGGATTAATTCTGTGTATGCTTGATCTCTATCCCTACACTTATTCACACACAACCCAATGGAAGTGTGCAAGTACTTGCATGAAAGTTAATTTGGCTACCTATATATGTAATTGCAGAGCACAGCTGACATTTACTGTGTGTCAAAAGGAAAGCTTGCTTATGGTTAGGAACTGTGCAGTGACAAGTCTGTTTTTCAGAATGTAGAAACAATTGTCACATACAAAATCAAGACGCCTCCCTGCAAAAAACAGTCAGTGTGGAATGATGCAGTATCTTAGTGATATTTTTCAGAACTTGCCCATGACTGCAACAAGTAGATTCTGATTATGTAATAAATTAAAAAAAAATATGTAATCCTGCCTGCCCAATGATAGCAAAGGAAAGTATAGAATGCAGAATTATTTTCTTAGGCATAAAGTGTGATAATCTAGAATGTGATAATCTAGTAATAGATGCTGGTGAGTGTAGGTATCTTTTTTTCCTCTTGTATTTCTTATATGTGAGATGGTATTTATATATAAAGGAAATATTCCTGAATTATAATGCACAGACATTTTTGGGAAGCTTGTATATGGCCACTGACCAACTGAAGATAACATTTTGACCTATGAATTTTGTGTGGTGATATCTATCCCTATGTACCCTAATTGTGAAGCAGCTTTGCACGAGTGTAAATTAGGGAGTTTATTGCTAGGAATACAACAAGCTTATTCCAGAACTTTAATGGGAGTTAAGGAATATTCCATTTTAATTTTACAGATTTGTACTAGGAAAAATGCTGTTCAGTGCTGCACAAGTTACTAGAAAATGCAGGAGCTGAAATTAGGTATTCCATCTGTAGGTTTTGGGCTATGTGCATATTCTTATGAAAAGTAAATATCAAACAGCAATTGTATTTATTTGAATTTTCTGTTGGGAAATGAAGACGTTCATTCAGAACTGATGATGGTAATAACATGATTTGTTTTTCCATGAAATAGATGTTTCCTCCTATTTTTGAAAGAAAAAACTCTGTAGTAAATACTTGAATACCTCTGCTGTGAAATTATTCCATGTGTCAAAACGGATTGCCTACAAGAAAGGGGCAGGACTTTGTGTATTGGTTATAATGCTGTGATGCTCTTCCCTCCACTGCTGTGACCCTTGCTGCTGCAGCTGGAGAAGGAGCTGGAGGAGCTGATTTGGGAGCTATTTTTATCTGTGCAGCTGGCAGCTGTCCCACAGGGATGATCTGACAGTCAGGGAAATGCACTATAAACCAGACAAGCGCTTCAAGACAGGACTAAGGGACCTAGTAAGTAGTGATGTAGAAACTGCCTGAACTAGCTAATGGCTCCTTCCTGGCAGGATCTCCCAGGGGAAAACTAAGTTTGATAATGCAATTTCAAATCTTTAATTCAACATTCTAAACATTTTCAAAAACATATGCTAAGAAGTATTTTTTTTTCTAAGTCCCTAGCTAACTTTCTGCACAAAAGCTGCTTGGCTCTGAGAGATGTGGGTTCTACTTAAAAAAGTATAGAGAAGTTCTAGGTGCTCAGACCTTGGGTAAGTATAGTATGGATTTAGAACTCAAATTTATCATGACATTTAGATTTTAAATTGTGTCTTTCTGGTCATTAGCTTGTTAAGACCTGAACTTTGCTGTGAAACTCTTCAAATAGTCAGGTATCAGAGCATCATTGTAATAAGTATTCCCTATGAGTATTTAGAGGCAAAATTTACTGTCTCAATAAAATAAAGAATTATTTCTGGCAAGTGCAGAATACATTTATTGTTAGTAGGAAATTTTACTCATCCACCATGTGAATCTGAAAGTATCCAGTGATATCTAATCAAACTGATTTCCTTTTATTCTCAGATGAGCAAGAGTCTGTGCAGAAGCGGACTTTCACAAAATGGATCAATACTCATCTGGCGAAGGTAACACATGGCTTTGAAAATTTATTTTTTTAAAAAATCAAACCTTTTAATCTATGCCTATACAGCCCAGGAGTATAGAATATGCCAGATTTCTCTGAGCAGTATTTTGTAAAGTTACAAAAGGATCCTCCTCATCTGCACACTATTGGAGATTAATCTCAATATGGTAGTGGTCAGCTGTACAGCTGCAAGGGGTGTCCAGATGCAACCAGCCAGCTTCTTTGGCCAGAACTGGAAGGTAGCACAGTACCTGGTATTTCAGCCAGAGGAAACATCTGAAACTGCTTTCTATGAAATGGAAATACTAGACTTATTGCACACAATATATTAGAATAAAACTTAAGTCCTATGTAGTTTGATCTGGTGATAGACATAAGTAGTGCTTCATGAATCCAGTGCTGAATTAATTATCTGATGCATTGTGAAATTTGTCATCAGACTATTGTTCCTTCTTCTTAATACAATTTAAAACTCCTGGTCTTGCCTTCAGAAGAGTAAAGACAGTGATTTACACACAGTTTAAAAGTGTTAAGCTACAATTGGTACCAACCTTATCTGAAAACAAGCAGTGAGATTCAGTTTCGCATTCCTGGACTTTTCACACAACACAGCTCTAAACAAAGTTATCAATTACTCCAATAAATTAAAAATTTAAACTCCAAGAGCGGCTTTTTGAAGTGTGCATTTTTAAGCCTGAAGATTAATGATCACTAAAATTGAGTAAAGAATAGCTGTAACAGCACTGTTTTAACTTTTATGTAAGGTAAAAAATGCCCTCAAAAATGAGCTGAGCAAAGCAGGAAGCCCATATAATGCTGTATCGTGTGATTTGATCTGACAAGACAATATGGTAGAGCAGCAATATTTATTTACATTGCTGCGGAATATAATGGAAGAACTTACTGTGAAATTAACTACACTGGCATTGTAAAATTTAACTTCAAGAACAAAGTTACCCTCAGGACTTCTTGGCAATGGATTCTCACTGGAAATGAGGTCTGTCCCCATATTGTCTTTAAAATAATTTGAAAGAGTCCCCCATGTAGGAGAGAACTTAAGCACTCTGCTCTGTTTACTTCAACTGAAATTAAAAGGCATTCAGTGTTTGCTAAAGCATCAACTAAGGGCACTGTGAACAAATGTCAGAGGAGAAAAATAGCTCTTATTTCATGTTCATCTATTACTTAATTGTGTTGTGTCATTAATAATAATCTGATAATTATAGAAAAGTTGAACTGTTAGGTAGGGTATCTATTGTTAGATATTATGAGCGTGTGTGTGCATGTCATGATAATTCCCTAGTCTACAGACTAATCCTTGGCAAGGGACAAAGTAGTGGTGGCAGCCACTAAGAGATCTTGCCATGGATGGGGATTACTGAATGCTTCCTGCTGTTCTAGTCCATTTGGGCCATGAGAGCCCAGATGAACCTTTTGACTTGCATGATCTAGGTGTGTAGTTCCTTAATGGGCCTGATACAATAAAGACTGATCAAACATGTCCAAACCAGACAGTTATACGCCACAGCCCTGACTTTTAGCTACCTGAGGTACCTTCCAGTTACTTGTAGTAACTGATTTGTCTTCATTCACACTTCACCTGGAAAGCTGTGTCTGTGATACTTTTATGGATGGCTTTCAGCACGTTTGCCTCACTGCCGAAGTCAGATCTTCTGGCTCTGCTTCCCATTCTCATGGTTATGCTGATGAAGGGAAGCACTGTTTATAGAAATTAGACTCAATTAAAGTGACCCATGCCATTCTAATTCTTCAGTGTTTAAAGCATAAGCTTTTAAAACTTTGTTAGTTATGTTTTTGGAAATATGTAAGTGGAGATATGTTTTCTGAGTTAATTACAACTGTAGAAAATCCAGGTGGGTCTCTGAAGTGTCCAGGACTCCCCTTGCACTCATGTTCTGACTTTTAACTCAAAATTCAATATTTAGGCTATTTGAGTTATGTAAAGGGTTGTTATGGTTTTGATTGCTTAAAAAAAAAATTGGAGATATGTAAGATCTCCATTGTCTGGAAGCCTTTGAAATGTGATATGGAAAAATCCTGGAAGGAGACCCACTTTTAGGCAGCACTGTCTGCATTCTGCTCTCATCTTTGACCCAATATAAAGTGGAGCATCTACTAGTCTGGTACCTAGTGAGGAACACTGTGAAGTGCTGGCCTAAACTTAGAGCAGAGAAACAGCAATAGATGCTGAGCCAGGAGAAAAAGGGTAGACAGGGGGAAGATGATTTGAATTTTGCCTTTGTGTCTCACAACTGATCCAGAAACACTGCGCCACATTTGACTCAGTATATGCATTCACTAAACTCATGTCAAATTGTCTCTCTGTCTCTTGGCTACTCTTGGAAAACTCTGTACTTCTTTCCTTTCATTGACATTTTTGATAATCTCGTAAAATTATAAATTGAAAAAGGAATAGGAGGAAATAAGAGAAAACTGAAGACTATAATTAAGGTATCTGTTACTCTTAGCACCATGTCTATCTAAAGAAATGTTTCATCATAAATGAGTTTGAGGGGTTTTGAAAATAAGTACTGCATGAAATCTCAAAAATAGGAGAAATTAATGATTTCTATGCAAAGATTGATGGGGTTTTACTGTAGTGATTTGAAAGATGGTTTAGAGGTAGGAAAGGAAACTATTCAGGTAGAGTAGTCATCCTTACACTGTGTTGATTGAGTAGAGCAAAGGTGGATCTAAGAAGGACTAGTTTCTTACATTGTGAGGAAAAATGATTTGAAAGAAATGGAAATACAGAAGTGATTTGATTATTTTAGGTAGAACCAAGACCAATTCATAGCTTGGGAACATGAAGCAGTATGTGATTATTTGTCAGGGTTTGCTAAGAGCAAAAGATTCTTCCCTGCTAATTGAAAGCTCTTAGTGTATGTTTTTCATCTAAAAAGTCATGCTCTAATTGAAACAGAAACTAATTCAGTAACTAAGGCTGTCAGTTACATTTAACCACTTATTTTTGGCTATTTAATGTTAGGCATGGGTTTGAAAATATGGGTACAAATAAATACTAATGAGCAAAACAGATAAATTAAATGAGACTGTTGCTGAAATTTCTCCACTAAAAAGAGTTGTCAGGCACTGGAATTGGCTACCTATGAAAGTGATTAAGTCATCATCCCTGGAGGTGTTTAAAAGAGGTGCAGATGTGGCACTTAGGGCCATGGCTTAGTGGTGGACATGTCAGTGTTAGGTTAATGATTTGACTTGATTTTAAAGCAATTTTCCAGCCTAAATGGTTTTATGATTCTATGCACTGAATTTTATGAAAGGGAATAGGAGAAAGGTGTGAATTTTTTATTCTCTTTCACTCTTATGATAGAATGCTACATTTTTAAGATTGTTTTGCATTTCAATGTTCTTTCACAAGCAGAGGACAAGTAAAGGACCTTGGCATCAGCTAATTCTGGGACAAATCGAAAGATGGAGGTAAAACAGCCCTGGTGCAAGCTGTGCCCTCACCCAGAGGGGATGAACAGAGAGGAAAGGCCTGCAAGTGTGCTGACTAGCAGGTAGTGTGATGCAGCTTCATTTTGGGCAAGCTGTTAGCACAAGGCTGCATCTGTCCCTCTGCTGTCGCCCTAAGCCCAGCTGTCTCTGTTCTGTGATTCTGAGCAGTAATCTGGTGAGACTCATCAATTGGAAATCATGTTTTCTCTGCCAGCCACTTGCAGGAATTGAGTCATAATCTTTGAAATTAATGTGGTCTAATTTCTGGCCATGCTTTTGAATTTTTGTGCATCTGTGCAGTTCTACTAATGATAAATGCGATATGCATGTGTAACAGAACAAGACATTTTCTGATTCAATATAATTTATTAATATTTTTCTATGGATGTAGAACTGTCTTTCCTCATCTCAATCTCAGCTTCAAAGTATAGATGTAATTTGAGTATGCTTCTAATTATCTTTTGAAGCATCTTTTCAAAATCTAAATTTAAAATACAGAACAAATTTACACCAAATATTTCAAAAAGGAGACATTACTTGCATTCAGAACAGCAATTACTTAAATATTTTTTCATTTCATTACCTAGGCCAATTTTTGAGGTAGGGGATTAGAGGAGTAAAGAGGATGAAAAATATATCACTTTCTTTAACAGCTAAGGCAGGTACTTGTTATTGCCTTTCTCACCTTTCATGAAAGTTTGGGAGAATATTAGTTTCAAAGTTTGAGACACAGGCTGCAAATTGGTTTAACCCAATCAAACAACATTTTTGTTCCCAGGTGTAGGGATAATTTTAGTACTTGTACTCACCAAAGTAAACTCACTGATAGAGTGAACAACAAATACCTACTGAAAGAAATTGCTATTAATTTTGTTTCTCTTAAGAGGATGCACACATATAAAAAACAAAAGCAGAGGATGGATATCAGTTAAAAATAAAACTAAAACTGGATTAAAATTTTTAATTTTATGTATGCAGTATTTATATAATGCTGAATTAAACCTGGACATTAAGCCTCATATTAAAGCTTTTGAAACTGCAAAATTATATCTTTCATAGCAAAGAAAGGAAGAAAAGGAAACAGGTATATCAAGACTGGGACCTCTCACACACAGTGCTGTTCATGGTATTAGCTGGTTCTTAAAATCGAAATGTAACTTGGTCTTTCATGAACCTCATCAGTTTTCACCATTTAACTGAGTCTGGACCTTTTGGTCTTTTTCAAGTGGGAAAACAGAGGCTCCCACTATCCTTGTCACTGGCACAGAGAAAAAAAATAAACTACTGTCCACTTTGACTGCGTAATGAGGAAAATCTGACTGGTAGTTTCCTGCTTCAACAGTTACTATATGTTTTCAGCTAGTATTGCATATAACCTCTAATGTTAAACCATGAATGCTAAATTGATTTGTGGAATGATATTAATCATGCAAAAATTAGGACTGAGTGGCTCAGCTTCAGTAATTAGAAGAGTCACTAACAGCAAGGACTATGAAAACATTCATATGGATTTAGGAAGTAAATTGTGCCAGAGAAGGGGTCCAGCTATTACACAGTAATGGAAAATTCACATTGTCCTTGCTGTTCTCACATATATTTCCCTGGAAAGACAAATTCAGCAGTTACATAGATTTGTTCCTGTTTGTGCATGTGGATAGATTTTCATGCACTTCTCCAGCAGTCTTTGAAAGATTATTTGAAAATTAATGTAACAAAAATAGTATTCAATGTCTGCATTTGCATTCATTATGATGCAGATGCTGTTATTTGTATAGTATGATTTTTTCATTAGAGAAGTTAAGTGCAGGGTGTGAGGAAAAGATTCCTGTAGAAAATATGCAAATGAGAAATTAAATGCAGGAAAAAGTCTTGCAATAAAAGAGTAAAGCTTAGCAAATATATGTTTGTTCCATATCTGAAGTTTGGATTTTACAAAACTTATTTTACTGCATACACAGTGGAATTTCTAGAGATTGCAGGTCTACTAAAAATCTTTTTTTGATTATCAGTCAATTTTTTTTTATATGCACCAGTATTCAGTTCTTTAGGTTATTCATAATATTTCCTGGAGACTGCAGCAAATTAGACAAGTTTTAAGAGCAACAAGTTTATGCAAAGCATTTCTTCCACAGTTCCCACTTTATGATCAGTTCTAATACAGTTATTTAAATAAATACTTAATATGACAAAAATCTAATTTATTAGCCTTGAAGATTTGTTCTTATTTAATTTGTATTCCTCCTACAGATCACATGAATTTACTTGTTCTGAGTGTGATTCCTTCCTTGGGACATGACTGTTCCTAAATATAATTTTCACTATTAACTGCACTACTGTGATGGGATAAACTGCAATAAAGGAGTCTTTAGTAGAATTCATGCAATGCAATACGTAGCAGATCATTAATCTGCATTTGCTGGTTTTCTTTCTTGAAGAAACTTGCAAAAAAGCTTAATCGAGTACTGAGGCACCTGAAATCATAGTGTGGACCACCTTACATGTTGGTCAGATTTAATGTCTCATTATTCATCAAAGTATATTCTGACTTTTTGCCAATACATTTTGTTCAAAAATTTATAATTGAAGGCTTTTCTTTACTATTATAGGAGAATTCTTTGCAGAGGCTTTCCAACATTCAAAATAGAGTGTATTAGGATCATTGCAGCTGATTGCTAGGGCTATACCCTTAAGAGCAAAAACCCAAAATCTGAAGTACATTCAACATTTTAGAATTGCAAGAATTTAAGTCAGTTTTCTTTCCTTGCTTTTACTGATTTATAGTTAGTATTTTGGCAGTGCATTAAGGAACTAAGTGAAAAGTTGCTAAGTCTGAATCAATAAAAAAGTTTTCAATATATTCTAAGTGAATATAGCTTAAAAAAATCCCAAACCTTTCTTCTCTGGAGGTTAATAAGTAATCAGTGTTAATCTTTCACTTCATCCAACATTATATATGCAGCCAAGGAGTAGGTATTAACCCATTCCAACAGAAGATGTATTAGTATCAGTGGAGGATCTGCTAAAAACATTTGAGTAGCTTAAGCCATGCTGTGCAATGATCCATATATAATAAATAAGTACATGTGAACGTCTCAGTATCAGCTAGTGTGTGTATCAACATGGGGAATAAGGTTGATATCTATGCTTGTGTAAAAGAGGACTCTATTTTTCTATATATGCCACTAGAAATATAACTCGGTGACTGAAATAGTAATAATCAGCATCATCTAAATTACATGCTTATGTGCCCTAAGTAGAGTAGTTAAAAAAAAAAGGTGATTTGTGAAACATGATGAGAGTGTAACCTCCTTGTAATTAGGTGTTAACAGTTTCAGGATAGTGTAAAGCATTATATTATATAGTGTATTACTGAGAACATTTCTGGCAGTCTACATAAATAATAAAAAAACCCTAAATTTCCATATTAGAGGGGTCTTATACAGGGCATCTTGTGACACAGGTATTGCATCTGCCTTCTGTTCCAGTTTTATTGGTGTAACATCCATGGGGTGTGCTGCTGAACCCTGGCAGTGTTTGCAAATATGCCAGGGTTCCAGCAACAAAAAGTGTGTTTCAGCTTGCTGACTTGAAGGACAATTGTGATTCTCGCACTTCAGAGCAGGAGTTCTTACCAACTTTGGTGCTTGATGGTTTCTTTTCAGCTTTTCATCTTATTCAGTGCTGTCTCTACAGCTGTTTCTCCCCAAACCAATGTTTGATTCAAGTAGAAAGTACTGTAGATGTTAATTTGCGTGGCATGCTCTCACTGCCTTAGCATAGTGCCAAGTCTCAGTTGGGGTGTAAATCTAGTTTTTGTATCTGCTGTCAATACCACTGAATACTACCACTGTGGTGGTTCAGAGCAAGAGTTTGGCTTGGATAATCAGAGGTTTTAACTGCAGAGTGAAGCTACACACTAGGGAAAACTGAAGTGCTTCCCAGACTTGCTTTGCAGATGAATTCCAGATGACTTTTGGCTTCATGTAGGGATGAGACAAACTCTGACCTCTACCTCTATTTGTGAGTAGGGATACCAAAGCACACAAGTGAGAAGAGAGCTGTGTTATGCTCAAAAAGGTTGTCTATCAAGCACATTATGGGCACCAGAATCATGGGGTAAATCTCACTTACCCTTCAATCTAAACGTATCTTAAATTGCCCTCTCTAAGAAACCCATCTCTCTTCATTGCTGTAGAGTTAATTTCAATAGACAAACCTCACTACTGGGGCATTTGGATAGGTGGTTTTTTTCAGGCCTTCACCTCCTGTTGGATTAGGATGGCAGCTGCTGTAATCCTCTTGTCTTTATGGCTGAATTAGTTTAGCACATAATTCTTCAGTGTTTTGTCATGTGGTAATACTGATAAAACCAAAGCTGCTCCAAGCTTCAAACAGGAAATGATAACATAGAAGGTGAAGAAAATTAATTGCATTTGTATCAACTGCCTGTGATGCAAGACTGGGACAAATTAATATTCAGTGACCCACTTGCTTCATTGATTTCTTTGGTGTTATATTAAGGAAGAACATGATCCCAGGAGCAACATTATCTATTACTTTGCTAGGAAATCAAAAAGAACTATGACTTAATACACCCTCATAATGAGTTGTAGTGCTACTTTATTTTATATACATGAAAATATAGGCTCTTCTATTAGTGTGAGTATTAGAGCATGTCAAATCTGAGATGAAGTCTACTTCCAGCAGAGTTCTTTTTTTTTTCACTTTATGCCAAAGTTATATTTTATTGAAATAATATTTTATCCAAGCTGAACACTTCTTTTTTTTTTTAATTTGGGGAGCTGGAATCTTTTTTCTTTCTCCTATTTGTTACTGCAGTTTTGCCTTTTCAAAAGCAACGTTTCATTTATTAGATTCATCTTTTCGAGTCTCTATTTCTACACAAAAATATAGATAGAAATAGGTAGAAAAATAGACAATTTGTTGTGCAAGCATTTCTTTTAACAAGTACCCCAAAAGTAAATTATTAAACCTAAAGTAGTTTCGAGAATTTTGTTGTGTCATTGTAATTTTAGTAAATGAACGGGTATTAGTATTATTATCATTATTTGTATTATTATCATCATCATAAGGTTTATGAATTCTCACAAGCTGATGGATGTTGGAGGGTGCCTATTCTATTTGTCAGTTGGACCAAGTTTAAACTTTTTGTTTCTGGGAGACATTTTGTGATCATTAAACTACTGACCAGCTGAGAGTCATAATTCCATAAACTGCTATGTATTTAAGAATACAGAATTTTATTATGTGACCTTGTTGTTTAAAATTTCTAAAATATCATGTTTACATATTTTTGAGTGTTGTCATTGTTGTTCTTGTGTAGTAAACACATTTGGTAAGCAATTTGTGTTAAGCAGGAGCTGAGACAGTGCTGACAGCACCCAAAGCCTGCAAGGCTGGAGGAGAGGAGAGAAAACACAGCAACTCACTGCAACAACTGTCAGCTGTGAGAAGTGGCAGCATCACTCAACCTGCTATGCTACTCTAGGGATTTTCCCTTCATACAGCTCCTCCTATTGCTTGGACTGAGAGAGTGAAATTTCTGTGAAATACTTAACACAAGGGAAAATAATCTGATGGATTGAAATGTAATTATAATAGTAGATCTGTAAATTGTGTGTATTTTGTAGAACCAGAGGTAGCTGTTGATTTTTTTCTCTGCTTGTTGCAGTGGGCAGGAGGGTTTTCCTTTCTGTATTCAGTTGCAGAAATCCACAAAATTTTACAGTCCTGTGGCGGAAGTGTTAAGTAAACAATGTGGTGACAAAGCAGTGGTTAAAGGATACGTTGACATTAAAAATCATAAAATACAAAGAAGGGGACCAGCCACTCTCTTTGGGTTTCTGTTCAAGAGGACTGGAATTAGGATGCAATACTGGTGAGCCTTTATGAAATCTGAAACCTTCTCCCTTTTCAGCGCAATCCTCCCATGCTGGTGAATGACCTGTTTGAGGATATCAAAGATGGGGTAATGCTAATTGCCCTTCTGGAGGTTCTTTCAGGGCAGAAGCTGGTAAGTTCTTCCTTCTACAGGAACAACTTCTTTTTACAAGATAGGTGCATAACTTCTGTGGGATACAATTTTCTAAGTTTCTATATTTCTCTACTGTAAAAAAACTTACTCCTTCATAGGAAAATAAGTTTTTCACTGAGTAAGTTATCTGATTACAAAGAATTACTACAGATTATTGCAGGCATGCTTGATTGTACACATTCTTTTATTAATTTTGCCATGTGGCTCATAAAAATTTCTTATTTGTATTAGTCTTTGCATTTCATCTGGGTTTTGCCGCTATGACACAATCAAGGTTTAAACTGCAAGTTACTTCTATGCATCTTGAAAAAAAAAGAGACTCCTCCTGTTAAATTTATGGCTTTGTCTCAAAAAAACCTCTAACAAGCTCCTCAGATTTCATGGGAGCTTATATCCATTTGCTTTGACAGTTGCTCTGCTACTGTAAAGAGTCCTAAATGATGCCAAATGGCTTTTTCACAGCCAAGTTATGTAAAGAGAGGATGGTGTGCACACAGCAAATAGGCTGTCTTTTGGGAGGCAAGCTAGTTTTGTGCACGGAGGAGAAAAATGAAAGGATTTTAGGCCAAGGGCTCTGACTTTCCCCAAACCAGCTCGCAGATCAGGTGGCAGCATCTGAAGAAGCAATGCAGTCTGTTGTTCAGATGGCTTCAGGCTCCTTCACATACAGGCAGTTTGCTCTCCTTTTCATATTTCGCCTCTGTTTTGATTGCAGGTGAACCCCAAAATTAGGCAGTAAATCAAACTGCAAAAGTGATTTTACTGTGAAATGGGATAAAGCTGTACTTTGCAGTGTGTTTCTGCTCCATTGAAATATATCCCTTTCAGTTTCTGTTAGTCTGAGACAGAAAGCCTCCCTCTTGTGGCAAACCAGAAGTAGTAAAATAGGAAAAGAATTTTAGTGATGGCACCTGTTGCAGTGAAATTCATTGGATTGTATCCTGCCTATATTAGTTAGGGAAAGACAAGAGATATTCCAAAATGAGAATAATGTCTGGTGAACTTAAAGGTTATGTATACCAGCATATGATATCCTGTAGTAACTGCAAGAGGGATTCAGAATTTATAGTAGGCCTTTGTTAAAGCCCTTTGTTACATCATGAACCGGAATTTAAATTACAGTAGTTGCACATTTGCATTACAGTATAAAATTCCGTGGGGAATTTAATTCTACTGTCCGATATTAGAACATATTAGCATATGTTCTTGATTGAATTTAAAAACTCTGTCTTTTTTTAGCATATGTGTCTCAAGTTCAGTGAAATCCATTGCTTAATGGGAATTTAGCTGAGGTTTTAATTGCCAATAAGGTACTTGAGACATGGGATGAAAATTGTTAGCTAAAATGACTTTATTGAAGACTGATTTTAAAAAAAAAACCACTTTGACTTATACATTGCAGGCAAAAATATTTCATTGAGAGAATATTGCCTTCTCTCAAACGCATATATATACACATATATATAATATATGTGTGTGTTTGCATGTGTACAAAAATAGTAGTTATTTTACATTAGAAAAACATTTCTCTGATGTAATGATGTTTATGGACTGAAGTCAACAGTTTGCATCCTGAGATTAAGACATATGTAACTGTTTTATAATGGAATTATCACACTTACATCCCCTGTATCTGTCAGTCCTGCCTCTGATATATATGCAAAGGTACAACTCAACAATTTCACTGTTCCAAGGAGCGTTTTTACATAGGCCTTGACAATAAATCTGAAAGTTCAGTTTTTGAAGCAAACAGGCATAAATCTGATTGAAGTTTAATCTGTTCTTTCTGTTTAAGCCTTGTGAGCAGGGGCGTCAGCTGAAGCGAATTCACTGGGTTGCCAACATTGGCACAGCTCTAAAGTTTCTGGAAGGTAGACGGGTAGGTATGGTAGCACTTAGCCCTGCTTTTACTTTTTTTTCCCTTTGTCTCCATAAGGATATTATTTGTATCCACCCAACTGGTTTTATTCTCCAAAATTTGAGCTATGTGTGCAGTCTTCAGTTTCTACACAATATCTAAAAGCTGCTGTAGAGTAAAAATTGTAAGGTCCAACACTCATATGTGGCAATGCATAGGGTGAGGCTTGTCTTTTTTGTTTTTTAAATTAATAATGGATCACCTTGGAGGATTTTCTTTTTTTAATTTTTTTTTTAACTGTGCTTACTGGCTCCTCATGATCTCTACTTCCCTGTTGTTGTTCTCAGCAAAGAATGAACTTTAGTTCAGGAGAGACACTCATTTATAATTTAAAAAATAGATTTCTGGTCTTTACTTGCTTTTACATGCGAAAAATCTATTCCCTGAAATTACAGATATGAAAATTTAGGGCAATATGACCTCTTATTAGTTTATCAGGACTTCAGACTAATTCCTGGATTTATTCTGATACAGTCAATGCTGTGGCTGTTTTAGGAAAGAAAAAATAATATTTTTTAATTTAACAAAATATTTTAGCAAAAATTTAAAAACTAATTTTCATATAGATATGAATATCATACAAAAGCAATGCATTTCTACCCTTTTTCCTGTCTTCTCTGTGTACTGTAACGACTCAAATCTGGATTTTTTCATTGTATTGTAGGTATTTTGTCCCCTAATTTCTGCATTTTATTTCAGTGTTTGTCAATGCAGATGTTACACCTGACGAATTTTAAGTCTGCACAATGCTGTTCACTGGGATTTGTTGGATTTTGGCGATCTTTCCCTGCCTTTGACTCTCTGACATCTAGACCTAATTACAGTTATGTTATATGGGAAACAATCTTAGCAGATGCCTGTAAAAATAAATAGGGAAGATTTTAAATTGAAAATGTATAACCAAAGCAAAGAAAAATATATTTCTGATGCAAAAGTCCACTTTAGCTCAAAATCCACCTACCTGAGGAAGTATAGTTTGCTAATACAAAGCATAAGGCAAGGCTGGGGCGAAGAGCAGAGCACCCACACTTCCTTAGTTTCCATGTCACAGCGTGGTGGGTGACCCTTCTTGGATCCCACAAATATTATAGCAGTGCAGCTGGAAAACTGGCCCTGCCAAGGATCAGGAGAGATTGCCAGAGCTCTGTGTTTTTCCTTCTGGTATCTCAGGATTTTTGTCCAGACTCATCTTAGTAGTTGTGTTAATGTCCCAGATTTTCTTCTAGAGGGGGTTGGAAATTTGCAGGGTGTCAGCAAATCAGGGTGGCCAGCAGCAGTGTTCCATAAGCTGAATCCAACCTAAAGGATGCCTCTATCCAGCCTGTCACCCTTCTCCTCCCAGAGGAGGTGGGGATACTGCTCAGACATCAAATGCCCCTTCAGCAGCTGAATGCCATCCCTGGGCTGTACTCAAAGGGCAACAAAGACAGGATCTCCTTCCTCTGTGGGCTCTCCCATAAATAAACATTATTACATTTTTAATCAACTTCCTGTTTTCACTGTCCAAAGAGACTTTTGCTAATACTCCTGTTACACTATGAACTGCAGCTCACAATTAGCAGATAGTATTCTGGACAAAATTGGTTTTCTCGTGGTTCTGAAGAGTTTATTTTTAGTTCTGGATCCAACTTAATGGTGTAAAAAATAAAGGTAACTCAATAACTAGACCAGATAGACTGTGCTTCTCTGAACAGTAGCCTAATCAGAAGCTTTAGCTGAGTACCTGTAAGTCTTTTGATTTGTAATAGATACTAAAATTACCTCACTTTCTAGAAAAAGAAAAGATTTTCTTGGAATTGGTCCAGCTGAGACAATGAGGTATATTTTTTTAAGATAGGGAATAGAAAATTTTCCTTATTGACTGGTGAAGGAACTAGTAATCCCAATTTTCCTAGAGTTTTGTTGACTTCTTGGTGGAGAGGATTAAAAATGTGAACTATGGGGACTTCTGCTCCGCCTCTTCCAAAGCAGCCTGTGCAGATTTAATTTGGAAAAAAAATTAGAGGTCTGGACAACATTTTGTTTGCACTTGACATTATCTACTGGATTTCCAACTGCTTATTCAGAGAAATGCAGTTTTTTCTCTGTTTTGGAGAGACAAATGGGGTCGCTTGAATCATTCTCCATCTTTTCCTTAGACTGCTTACCAAGGTTTATCTACAACCTTTGTCCTTGGACAGGTTTGTAGTAGATGGGCACTTTGGCAGTCATTCATATTTTTATCATGATTGGTGTCTGACTCTTAGTTTTGCTGAGGAAATAAGTACTAATATAGTTCTAACATGCTAACTTTCCTATATTACTTCTTTTATCTCATTTCCTAGAGCATTATCTACATGTTTTTTTCTTTATCATACATTTCCCTCTTTATTTCCATCTATCTTATGAATTTATTTTAGGGTGGTATTTTATTCAGACTGTAGATTAGCAGTTGAGAGTTAATAGTCATGAAATCTGTTCCCATTTCTGTTGAAAAACTTAATTTGACCTTGGACAACTGATTTTTTTCCCACTCTATTTTTAAAAGAGCTATTGTTACGCTTGTCTCACAAAGGGGCCTTAATCAGTGGTTGTGATATCCTTTACAATAAAACGCTCTTTGCAGGAGAACCCTAGTATTCTTTCTTCCCTTTTCTTTTTTTATGCTTTTTCCACCCCTTTCCTTTTTACATTTCTATTTTTAAACTCACTTTTCTTTTTTCATTACACATGGTTTAGAACTTTATTGATAAACCCCTGCATAATTTAAAATCTGTTGCAGAGTATTTAATTTGTTCTCCTGATAAAATTTTATTGTAAGATAGGCCAAAAATGTGCTTTCTTTACATTAAAAATGGATTAATGCATTTACCTAAAAATTAATCATTTAAAGTTTATTTTTGTGTCATATTTTTCCTTTTGCTTTCCATGCTAGTCCGTATACAGAGGATCTCCGGTTTGTACAGTGTTTCTATCTAATTTTTATTTTTCTTTCTGCTTGAAATTATTTTTTCTACATATAATAGCATGGATCAGTCTTAAAAGTTTTCCATTATCTACAAAACCTTTCTAAAATGTGAAATTATAATTGTCTAAATGTGAAATTACACTATTGAATATTTGGGATTTTTTACTTGCGAATCTTGTTTGATTGCAGAAATGCATTTCAAATATAGAACCTATTTGAAATGCATTTCTTAATTGCTATATATTGTGTGAGATAGTAACACATTTTCTTTTTTGTACAGATTAAGCTTGTCAACATAAACTCAACTGATATTGCTGATGGCAGACCTTCTATTGTGCTTGGCTTGGTGTGGACCATAATTTTGTATTTTCAGGTACTACATTTTTTATACTACAGAGTCACTTGCTCAAACAATTGTTCAGATCATCACTTTATATGAACTGATGTAGTTCCAGTCTTTCACTGTAGCTAAGTCATTTTGTCATTTGCTGAGGATATGATCCTGAATAAACCAACAAGTGATGGTGCTTCACATTGCATAAAATTAGATACTTGTCTGTGGAATAGATTGGTCTTTACCTAGAGCAGAGTTCTTTCATCACTGAAACATATTCTTCTGCTTTCTGTAAAGAATACAACATGGCAAAAGTGGAAAGTAATAGAATTGTGGATTCTTGGTACAAGTATCTTCAGCAACCTCTGTGCAGACTGCGCTGAACATCTAATTACGGTGCACTGGATGTCAGTCAGTAATTATTCTCAGACCATACATGTAAACATGGTGATTTCACTGGCAGATGAAGGTATTTGAAAGGATGAAATTTAGCTGTGAATCATGTATATTGAGAGAGGGTTGAATTTGTAGAGGAAAAATCACTTGCATTCTGTTGAAGTTAGGTGGGAGGTAAAACTGGCTTCTAAATCCTGTCCATATGGGTTAACAAAGTGAGTCACTGTTCAACACTCAAAATAACAACTAGTTTTATTGCTCTTCTTTATGGGGTTCTTTGGCTCCCTGGTGATGTCTCAGGGATGCTGTTCTCCTCAGCACCAACCACTTTGATGCCTTGTAGTTCAGAGTTCATCAGAATAAAAGTTAGTCAGAATGATATTGACATTTTAATTTATAGCTCATTGAAATGAAGAAAGAAGAACGTGTTTCTCAGTCTTACTGAGACTCTAGTTCTCTGCAACATTTTTGTCATTTTTTGACCTTTCCTTTACTTCTCACAGGCAGATACATAATTTTAACATGATTGAAAGCAGCAATCCATAAGAGCTGTGGTTCTCATTCTGGCAGACTCATTCTGTGATGTGACAACTTTGGATTTTAAGAGGACAGCATAAAAAAATCCTGCAACTTCCTCTGGATATAGCTTTATCATGTTAAGGAACCAAATTTTTAGTCAAATTAATGTTCTTGAAAGAATCAAGTTAATCAAGATTTTCATTTGATGAAAAGCATAATTATCACCCTACACCCTCAGCAAGCACTTTTAATGCACTTTGCCTGCAGTACATTCACTATTTCATCACAAGGTACCTCTAAGTACCTTTGTATACAATTGAATTTATGCCACAACAGTACAACAGGAAGTAAAAAACTATCCAGATGAGGTCACTGCCATTCTTTAATTGAATGGCACTCCTCTGAAATTAGTAGATTATTTTATAATCTGAAGTTAAACTACCTGTAAGGTATTGTCTTCTATTTTGGTGATAATTGGCTGTAACAGATAATATGACACACTTGCATATTTTTCTAGCTCTAGGGTGTGAAGTCAATAATTGTTAGATGCCTTGTGCTTCTGAATTTAAGACCATCACCTGGTCACATACATTAGCGTTTCTACAGCTCCTGTAATGTATGCTTCAATAAAATACAGTTAATTATAGCTTCTGCCCAACTTTATTTAGACAGTTGTATTGGGAGATTATTAAAGAAACTGGTGTGAATCAAGAAGGTTATCTACAAAGAATTCATTAACATTTTTTTCCCTGCAGATTGAAGAGCTTACAAGCAACCTCCCACAGCTGCAGCCCTTGTCTAGCAGTGCTTCTTCTGTGGAAAGTGTTGTCAGTTCAGAAACTGCAAGTCCCCCAAGCAAACGGAAGGTGGTAACCAAGGTCCAAGGAAGTGCCAGGAAGGCTTTGTTAAAATGGTTACAGTACACAGCAGCAAAGTACGTAAACTACAGATTAACTGATTTTATATTTTAAGTGAAAGCTTTTTGCTCACTCTAAGCTCTCTCAGTCAGGGATCATCCTTTTGCTCTTTATTTATATAGTACCTTCCTCTATATATAATTATAGATCCCCTCACTACATTCTTTTTGACAGCTGAGGCTGCTAAATGTTACCACCATACAACAAATCAAGTAATAATTAATGATTTACATTAATTTTGCATGCAATCGTATTTTATAATTTGTGACTAATGAATGGGATTATCTCTGACAGAATGAGGAGCTGAAAGGGGAATTAGATGTCTGAATGACAGTGCATTAGTCCTGCTGCCAAAACACTTGATGTGGCACTGCCAGTACCACACTGATTAAGCGTTCCTCAGTGAAAGCTTGGAGGAACAACTTGCTGTTGAAAGGAAAGTGGTGAAAAGTTATGTATATCCCTCTGTAGTTTTTTGATACATTTTAAATATTATTACACAAATTTCCCTGAATCTTCATTTTTCTTAATCCAAGTTATTTTGGACTTATTTTTTGCTATGTCTAGTTAACTTAAGAATTTTTTCCTTTATTCTGTAAGATTATCCCATGCTGTTTCAGCTTTCAAAAAGGCATTAACCCCCTCATAAATTATATCAAAGATACTGTAGTAGTTTGGTAGCTTCCACACTAAGAAAATTAGAGATGTAAAATAACATGGATTTATTTGCTCAAATTAAAGAATCACTGCTATTTCAAGACATCAGTTGTGCAAAATATAGAGGGGAAGTGGTCAGTTATTGGATGGTGCCTCAGAGAAAATAAATGTAATTGCAAAGATTCAGACTGATGCAGAGGTAGAATACAGTAATTTATAGTGCAGTGCTGTCTAATTTGAATTTCTTCATTGCACTGTTGTTGGTAAGACACCGGCAATGGAAAGTGATCAGCTTCTATTTCCAGACATGCAAACAAACAAAATAAAAATAGGTTCATAAATTAAGCTGTCATTTTTATTGGGAAGAGTTGATAAAATATGCCAAAAGAAGCTGAGTGATGCCTAGTGGTACACTTCACCTGGGCCTGCTTCACACTGTTTGCAAGGGCTACTTCCTTAAAGTCAGTGAAAGTGTTTCACTGATCACAGTGAGATTTGAATGAAGCTCTCCTCAGTTACAGTTATGTGAACCTCCCAATGGCAAGACTGTCTTAGTGTCCTGAAAGGATGCTTGCTTGCTCAGAACATGTTAAAAACCATCTTGCTGTCTGTGGATCACCATACCTTTAAGAACTACTGGTAAAAGAAGCAGTGATTTGGAAGTGCAGTTCAGTTCTGATTACTTTCTTATTGTATATTGCTATTTCTGGATCATTTGAGTTTATTTTTAAATAAACTTTTTTATAAAGTGTTCTAAATATATGAATTTATAGTATCATTCATACTTTTGGTAAGAACATAGAGAACTTTGAGTGCTGTAGTTTTCCCTGAACTGTGGTGATGTCGCTCTTCATGCTATCATTTTAAAAAATAACAGGTTAGTGCAGGTTTTTTTTAATTTTATTTGTATGATACTGATGTACCTAATTGAACTGCAGCTGTTTTAACTGTTTTGATGGAGTGAGATTTATAGGGAGGGAGGTAACAGTGATTGGAAGTGTGTACATCCACAGACTCTGTGTATGTCATATAACACCTTTGAGAACTTTGGCCCTCCATTGCTCATTGCTTTGTGGCTTATTGGCACTTGCAAGCCCACTGTAGACAAATACATCATGTATATGATAAAAAACACTTGGATCTTCATAGGCAGAAATGAATTTATGCAGTGGGTAAATGGGACTGCAGTTGACCTAACTGGGCACTACAGGAACAAGTGGTTTAGGTTTAAAAATGGGTAACCCCTGGGTGGAGCATTTATATCTCTCCCCATTTCATGTAGTCCTGATGTTGTTATTAACTTCTTTCCCTTTCATATTTTTTAGGCAAGTTGGAATTGAAATCAAAGATTTTGGACAAAGTTGGAGGAGTGGTGTTGCATTTCATTCTGTTATTCATGCTATCCGCCCAGATTTAGTGGACATGGAGAAAGTGAGGGGAAGGTCAAATAGAGAAAACCTGGAAGAAGCCTTCACAATTGCAGAAGCAGAACTAGGAATCCCAAGGCTCCTTGACCCAGAAGGTACCTAATACTTAGCTGAAAAAGAATTTTTCAACTTGACTAAGTTTTAACTACTTGGCATGTCTTAAGCCAGATGTACTAATTCATTGTGGCTAGATTTTTAAGCAGCATTTTATGCCATTCTGCTAAAAATTTAATTTTCCATGTTTTTATTTGTCTAGATGTGGATGTTGAAAAGCCAGATGAAAAGTCTGTCATGACCTATGTAGCCCAGTTTTTGAAGTACTATCCTGATCCTCATCATACAGTGGCTGATGTGCCAGAGAATGATGTAAGTTTCTCTTGCATAACTATAAAGCCAGTTTATAATGAAGGGGGGGCTTTATAAATACATTTTGTAGCTTTCTTTTGGTTTATTATATTTCCTTTTGATGAGCAGTTCAAGTGACAAGCACACTAAGAAAACTGGGAAAGATTAGCCAAGAATAAAGGAATAAGTCTTGCAGATGTTCAGTAGGTGGAGAAAATAGTATGGTGATCTTGCAGATATTTTCCTCTTTTCAGAAGTAGCAGGAGCAAACAATAGCACTAACAGTTATTGTAAATAGTAGAAAACCAATGGATCCTAAAGTTCCTTAACAGGTTTTTAAGCATAACACCAATGATACTGTAATAATTTCTTACCTGAAGCAATGTGTCATTTATATTTCTATCACGCTGGGTTTCTGGATAAGAACAAGAATGGTCCAAGATAGTGCTTAGGTAGAGTCTTTGGGCTTTTATGCTTGAGAGGCATTTACAATTTTGGCAGAGGTTCCTTTCTATTTCACACTGATGTTTAACTCTTTGTTGAAAGGAATTGTTTTCAATCGTGTTTTTCATTGGAACTTGTTTTGTGTAGGCTCTAGTGCATTGGCTTTGCACTGGAATGCTGTGCTCAGCTATGCCAAGTTATCATGACTCACTTCCCAGTGCTGATTTGCTTTCTTCGTGGCAAACACGGGAAGCACTGCTGAGACAATCTGCTCAGCCCCAGCAAGAGAGAAAGAAGAAGCAATTTTTTATCTGTGTTTCTCTGCATTCCCTACAGAGGTAGAAAAGAGCTTTGAAAGGAGTGTGTGAGGCTAAGGTAGCGGTAGCTTTGCTGTTTGATTCCAGTGCCTGAGCACTGGAACTTAGTATTTTCCTTCCTGCAGCATTAATCTGGGTACATACTTGTGCCAGTGTCTCAGCATCCCACTAAGCAATGGGGCTGCTGGAGGGATTGAGTGAGCACTGAAGTCTCGTTCTGTGGCCTGTTCAGGCTGAGCCAGTCCTGCCATCCTCATACCATGGCACAAGGGCAGCTTCTGCTGCCAACAACCTTGGCCAGGCCTTCTGCCATGCTGGGATTGGGTTTTGAGGAGCAACCTCACCCCCTTCCCCCAAGCTTTATGCAGAGATGATGCAGGAGAATGGAGGATTGAGCCATTCTATGCCCTAACAGTCTCTGGCTGTACCCACAGATTTGCCAGCACACGAGTTATGGAAGGGCACATAATGAGTTGCATCTGGAATTCTATGTGAATTACTAGGAAGCAGAATAACACAAATCAATTTGACATGCTAATGTGCTGATCTCAGAAACACTTCCTCTTCTTAGATATTTTCCACTAGCAAGCCACATAAATTTTGGTAGAAGTGCTGACCTCTTGCATGTCATGCTGCAGAAACCAGTAACTTCCAGACTTTGAGAAGAAAGTAGGAGTTTGACATTGCACTAAATTTCTCATGTAATCATTCTTTGTTTCCTGGAGGAAGAGCTATGTTCCTTTTTACTGTCCGTGGTTAGTTTAGTTACTTAAAATAGGATTCACCTTTAAAATCTAAAAAGTTTACAACACTCCACCTGTTGTCAGCAAAAGATAAACACTTCCCCATCTTTCTTAAGACAGTGTCTTAAACAGTCTTCTGGAAGCCTGTGCTGTAGAGCATTTCCACAGAGATAAAACAGAGTCAGATTAATCCATCCCTTAGGTAATGATATATAAAACATTGTTTGCGGTTGATTAAAAAGCTTTTTGTTTTTATGACCAGTATAACCCCCTATTTTTAGCCTCTCTGTCTTCCTGTTGAAGTATAGTCTAAAGAAATACTTATCACACAATCCAGGTACCTGGGAGAGATAACCTTGCAAGACTCTTGCCCCCTGAACTCTTGGACTAATTAGAATTTCTTGTTTAAGAATATATTTTGCCTGACAGTGCCTGCTGTAGAATAAGTTGGACAGTAGATGCTAGATACAGCTGGTTTTATCTACCTTGCCTGAAGAAGTGAAAAGGGTCTATCCTTGTTGCAGATGCCTACATTTAGTTAGAAGGATCCTGCTTCAGACTGTGTCTGGGTGAATTTTGGCAGGGAGAGGGAGGGCAAGAGGAGATTTCTAACCCTCTTTCCCCACCTCCACCCAGCTCAGCCGTCACTGTGTTTCCTCAAGATGTGTTGTCCACACAAATTCCTGTTCGTCTTCCCTTCTTATTTAATGCTCAGTTTATAAAGAATTTGCATTGGAAGAAGTGGAGTAATGATTGAAACTTATCCCTTATTTGTGGTCAGAGGGAGGAGCTATTTGCATATGCATTTTCAGAATTAAAAGGGGTCTAATCTCTCACACATGGACCAGCTATGAACATGTATGAACTCATGTAGTCAACATATCTCAAAGAAACACAGTGACTCTAAAGTAATTAGTTTTCCATATAAAATAAATTATGTAGTGACTAACAATCTGGAAGTCAAATCTAATATGAAAATTACTTCACTAGATATAATATAGACATATGAGCTTGATAATAGTTCTAAGTACATCTTGTATTCCTACATGTGTGGCTCTTACTGTTCTCTCTGGACTTTCTGCCTGCTTTGCTTTATTTTATTTTGCTTCTTTTCTTTTTTTTTTTTCCTTGCTTCTTGTTTTCCCATTTGTTTCATATTGCTAGGAACTTCAAGCAATCCCAACTTTTGTCATTTCTTTTATGAAATTTAAGGTAAGGGTGTATGCTCAGAATAATTCCTTGGATTGGACCTTTCATGGTTGTTATCTTTTTTTAATCTTGCACTTACTTGATTTTAGATTTTGGGGGGCTTAATGCATATTAGTTTGCCAATCTTAAGTTTATCTTTCCTGAAAAGCAATGTATTAACATGATGAATCTAGGTCTGCTCTCTTACATGAGCTGACCCTAACAGCCTAACACTTAATTTTGCAAATAACTTCACAGAAATATTATAGAAAAGAAAGTCGACATTCCAATAATAAATCTCAGACTATGCTCTTGGTTTTCTAAAGTATAGATATAAACATTAAATTAATAGATTATAGTTCAATATTTCTACACATCTAATCTCATTTTAGATGGATATTTTTATGTCTTTTGGTTTATAGAGTAGATAGTAGAGTGTATGATTGTGTAAGTGATGTGTGTGGCTTGCGAGTTGGAAGGAACGTATTCATTTGTAATTGTGTGATGTGCTGCTCCTTTTTCATCTAGATTATTATATTTTTAAAAATATACTTTTTTAACCACCCTAGACTTTTAGCTACTTCTAATTTTCTAAGTTGAGAAACCTAACACAGAGTATATGAAGTGAGCATTCAGAGGTGAAACTGGAAGACTGCAGAAGTGAATACATTGTGAAATAAATAGCAAGTGTCACTGCAGTCAGTCAATAGTCTTTATAGTTTGATCTGATCCAATTAATTGGCTAGATTCCACATTCTTGGGGGGTTTTGGTTGGGATTTTTTTTTTCTAAATAAATTTATTAAATAGATTATTTTAAAATTACTAGGATCAAGGGTTCATCTTCATCTCATATTGTGTATATCTAACTAGTGATGTATTGAAGCAAAGATTTATATTGATAGCAGAATTACTCCTATATTTTCAATCCATTTATATTGATAGCAGAATTACTCCTATATTCTCAATCCATTCAAGCAAGTTTGGGCACCTTTAATGTGAATTTATAAATCCTTAGCCTTACACAGCCCCAGTACATTACTTAAGCCAGAGGAGATTTGAAGTGGTAAAAGCTCTGCCGATTTCCTTATCATGGTATAAATTTAGCTGTACTTAAAGCTCACCCCCTCAAAGTATTTCTGATGTAAAGTCTTTCTCTTCTTGTGCTCTGATGAGCAAGTAATTCAGAAGATAATCCTGTCATCTCTGACATTTTTATGCCAGCAGAGTTCCCCAGTGTAAGAGGAATTTCCTGAGCAGCAGCTGCAAAAATAGCTTTCTGAGCTTTTCCAGGGATTTAGTCTACTTCTGCAGCTAGTCATTAATAGTTCATCCCTGAAGGTGATGCCTGGCTCAGCTTTCACCCTGTGTCTGTGATACTGCTGTAAGGGAGTGAGTTTCAGTAACCTATATATATATATATATATATATATCCAGTGACCTGTATATATATAAGCCAGAGTTTTCAAAATGAACAGCTTAATCAGTTGAATTTATGCAGAAACATTTTTGAAGGGACTTCATTTTCTCAGGGCATGTGCAATACAATGATTCCATGTCCCTGAAAAACAGACTTAAGCTTTTTTTCATTTAAAAGGTAATAGTTGAAAATTCTATTGTGTCTGTGCCTGAGAGTTTGATCAGTACACCTTGTTTATAATTACATCTTAGGGAACTAAACAAAATACTTCCTCTCCAGTCCATAATTAAGATTCTCATTATATTTTAAGCTCTTCAAACCCTACAGTATTCTGTATTATGTAATTTTCAAATTAAATCTGGCATATCAGTTAATAAAATACTGATTCTGAGCTGAAAACTTTCTTTGCAAATTTAAAGTGTACTCCATTATCATACCAGAACTCAAACTCTTCTCTCTAAATACCTCTTTGATGTTCCTTGTCAGCTGAGTGCTCCAATTCTGTTCATCTCTACAAATATGCGAACGTTCATGGAATTGTGTAAGGATAAATTAGTATTTAGAAATGCTGCTTGGAAGTAGCATACTGAATGAACCACAGGATTTTAGATAAATTCAAATAGATGAATCAGAGATCAATGGTCCTAATGCCAGAGAAAGCACAAATAGTTATATTTATTCTAGATAATTTCTGTTTAGTGATTTATCTTCTGATCTGTATGTTACTTTAGAGGGCCAGAATTAGAAAATAGTTTACATATCAGTGAGAATATAATTTTGATATTTTTTTTTTTATTAAGAGTAAGAATGCTAGACACTAAAGTCTTTTTTTAAGAATGATAGCTCATTAAATCTGGTGGGTGTTGATGACAAGTACCTTGGTGTCTAAGAAAGTGAATCTCTTCTGTTGATTTCCCAAACTGAGACTTTAAAGTGCTTTAGTATCAACCAAGGACCACAGAATTTAATTTGCAGGTGGTAAGTGGTTTACTGAACTGGACACCTGTGAAAACATATGAATAAATAAATAAAAGATTCATCATGCATTGTTACACAATGTAATTTATAGCATCTAGTTAGGTGGTTGCTAAAGCATCCACATCTTTTGCAATTAAAGTGATCAAAATTTGCTTAAATTTATAGTTTTTTAAAATGCAGAAGGCTAAATGCTACCTCTTTACTTAGTATCAGAGAAACCATATGTGGTCTGAGAGAGGTGAAGCTGTTCCTGTGTTATCTTCAGGTACCATCAAGGTATTCTTAATCCCAGCGATACTCTATTTCAGAAACATTTGGTCAGAATGGGTTTTAAATTTAAATTTTTAAACTAGTGATGTAATCATGCAAAATACCTGCTTTGCTCAGATTACTGTATGAACAGTTGCAGGCCTATAGATGCTCTGTCTGTCTTACCTTAAGTAATATGAGGAATATGAAACAGTGTTTTATGAAACTGAATTTTATAGTGTGAATTAGAAGTAATATACAGAGCATTGGGGCACGCTTCTTCCCTTCATCACTTCAATCAATAATATCTTACTGAAATTTTCAGTTAGTGAGATTGCTGTAGTATTTTCAATCCACTAAGTTGCAAAGTTTAGTATTGCTTTTATGGAGCTGGCAGCTAAATACTAATAGAGATATCAATAGTCTCACTAAAGTTATAGCTTCTTAGGAATTGAGCAAATTTAATACCCAAGTTCTTTCTTCATGACTGAATGAGTTAAGATGCTCTTTTTTATATTCTACTTGGCTGGATTTGATTATCTTAGAGGTTCTTTCTAACCTAAATTATTCTATGATCTTCCTCATAGGGGGGTGGTCATAAATTTGCTGCTTTTCCTAAAGAATCTTGATGTTATACTCACACAAACAAGAAGAATAGAAATTTTATTTTCCTTCTCTATATTTAAATGATTTGAAAATTTGGATGTGCTGGGAGTTTTGGCTTCTTGGCACACCAAGGAAAGCCCAGTATTACAGGTAGCTGGAGCAGGGAGGTGTTGTATCTGTGCTATACTGTTTCTCAGGTATCAGCCTGTGTGTCAGAAGACAGGAGCACAAGCTGCAGAGAACTTTATTCCAGCACAGCTGCTCTAACAGCATGTTAACCTCACTGCAGCTACCTGGCTATCTGGATAACTGTGCTAATTGCAAATCTGTTGTGCAAATTATGTCCAACTAACTGTGTTCTGAGCAGAGGCTCAGTAAAAGAATTAGTAGAAATACATCAAAGATTTCTTTCTTATCTGAGGAACCTGTCCTTTCCTTCGCTGAAATAAAGCAAAAGCTTTAGCTTTTAAAAATTATTAAGGGGAAGTTATATTTTACAAATTTTAGGCAGCTTTCAAAGAAAGGAACCATAAATTGGCTTCTTTCTCCTGTCAGGTTCATTTCTTACCAGATAGTACCGTGTTTTTTTAAATGCAGTCAGTGACAACTCTTTTTTATCCCATGGTCCAGTTTTTCTTCTCTCACATAATGCTTGAAGTGTGACTCCTTTTAGGTGATTAGCTTATATGATGAGATGTAAGATGCATTTGTTCTGTAATAGACAAATTTGTTGTTTGTCTGTTTCTGACAAATTTTACAGTGATAAGGCTTCTTTGGTTTCAAAAAGTAGCTTATGATTAACAGGCAGCACATCTGGTTCGTTGTTTGGAAATCTGAGAGGGACACTTGTATCCTCCTTGACCAGCCTTCTTACACAGTGCACAGAATACTTTGTTTCCTGATAACTTTTGCTTATAACATGCTCACAGACCTGAGACTTTCCTTTAGTGTTTTTCTGTCCATTGCCAGGTCACTGAATTCTGCAGAAAACTTTGCAGCCTTACAAAGCTGCAGCACCATGACAGACTGAAGTGGTAAACTGTAAAACAAATATGCTTTTCTTTAAAGCCATAAAATGGCATAGAAGGAAAAGAAATTTAAAATACTTGGGTTTTCTTTCTTTCTTTCTTTTCATTTTCCATGTTAAACTATTCTAAATATTTTGCTAACTTCTGGGCTTGGAGCTTTATGTCAAGGATTACTCTGAAGTCAATCAGACAAGAACTTTCAGCAATAGCAGACCAGCTAATACAATGGTGGTAAAAGATTAAAAAATCCTCTCCTGTCTCTGCTCAATTAACTTTTTAACTGAAAATTGACTTTGCCAATCTGCTGAAGACTAAAATTAGTTGGTAAGATATCTTTAAAGAACTTGGTATTAATTTAACATCAGAAGAAAACTGCTGATATCTCTGACTCTGCCATGTCTCTGTTTGTCATGATTTCACTCCTGTAAGACTCATGTCTAGCTGGTGACTTCTCTCATACTGAGAGAATGCTTTTCAGTTAGACTGCAAGAAGGGAAATGATAAGAGAATTGGGCACATTTGCTTTCACTACAACTAATGACCTTGAATTGCTACAGAGATGTTAATTTCTGGACTGCATCTGACAGCTCTACTAAAAGGCTGCAAAGGGTTTTTTTTTTAATGTGTGGTTGTACTACATCATAGAAGGAAGACAGACTGGTGCTAAGAGACCTAAAAGTGTGGGCAGAACAATTTGAAAGAGACATAGCCCGAGCACAGGTGGCAGAAACAAGCTTACAAGAGAAATATCAGGTAAGCAGCAGGGAAATTGTGTATGATAACAAATCTTTGTCATCATTATGTGTAACAGGTACTGCAGTATTTTGTGCAATCTGTACATATGAGAGTCACTATAATGTTGTTTAAATAAATAAGGACACAGTGTCTTGCCTGTTATTGGTGGAGGAGTTATAATGCCAGCTCCAGCCTTGCTACGTAGGACAGTGCACAGATGGTTTGCCTGACACAGAGCTTTTCCCAGCAGTGTGAAGAGGGACTGTCCTAGTTAGGAGGGAGCATGTGTCTGTGCCATCCCTCCAGATCCTGCATGATTTAGCTCAGATAGGAGGTATGGCTGAAGGCTGGATGAGGTCACAGGTGGAGAGGACAGGACATAGAGTTATATTTTCATTCGCTCTCTCAAAGGTTAATGTCTAAATCAGAAATACAAAATTTGGCCTAAATTTTCTCCTGAAACATGAGTGTTCTCTAAATGCAGCCACTGTCCCAAGTAGCATTAAATCCAGTTGTAGTTTTATCTCATCAATTATTATCTTATTTCATATATGGTTTGTGCACCTGATAGCTGAAGGGAAATGCAAAAGTCCAATCTATATATAAATAAAAAATATACAAGTAAATATAGAAGTTAAGTGCTATTCCTCTTTGGGAAAGATTAGGACAGCTATCAGTACAAAATTTTCATAGGTTATGGTACTTCATAAATGTTAAAGAATTTAACTCCTTCACTCTCTAATGCAATTGATTTGGTTTTCTCTTTGTGCAGTCATATAAGCATTTCAGAGTACAATATGAGGTAAAAAGGAAACAGTTTGAACTTGCAACCCAATCAGTAAGGAAAGATGGTAAATTATCACTTGATCAAGCTGTGGTGAAGCAAGCATGGGAGAGAGTTACTTCCAGGGTAAGTAGAAAGTCATTGTGCTATGTATTTTTTTTATTAAATGAAGGGTGGAATTTGAAATCCTTTAAACACTTGTTTGCTATTGATTGAAATGGGCATTAGGAACCTAAAAGTGGACCAAATTTCTGGCACTGCTGATTTTTTTTTTATTTGTTTTGAGAATATTTACTGCACTATCATCTTGAATATTGCTCAAAGATAGAATGTGAACTTTAAGAAAAGGACAATACTTGGAGATTTCCCTTTACTTGAAAGAGTGGTAACTGTGCTCAGCCAAGTTAGAGGTTGTTGACAGAAAAAAAAGCATACACAATGCCACTTCCAAACCCAATGTTCCAACGTCAATTGCTAGTTATTTGAGAAATTCCAATATAGCATTTTTTAGTATAACTAAAAAAAATCTTGTAATACTGAATATGTTACCAATAAATTAGGTTTTAATTCTATTTTTGACCTATTTTCAATAGTAATAAATTAATGTGAGTATTCAGACAACTGAATGAAAAATCCTAAGCAAATGATACTGTTTGACCCAAATTAAAAGTTATTAAGACATTATTACTAGTGTATATCCATACTGCATAAATATATTTTTTTATGTGTATTTACCAGAGGATCCGGTTAAAATTGTTCTGAAATTTTCACATAATTTTCACGATATTTTTACTTTCATAATTGGCATTGACAATAAGACACAGTGTTTTATTGCTATATTCTCCCCTCCACAGTCTTTTGAGACTCATGTGAATCTTGCATATAAAAAGTATGTTCAATGTAGAGATATAAAGATTTTATACAGGAGGGTGATTTAAATTACATTGGCAGAAGAAGTTCTTGTATCCCTTTTCTGTGCATATTAACTGATGAAATTCCAGGTATTTTGATTCTCAGTTGTTCCAGTTACTCCATTACTATTCAGAAAGGGAAATACATAAATCAACAAATTCTTATAGAGATATTGTTGCCTGTGAGAACGCTGTAATTTCCAAACTCATGTGGAATAATATATCTAGACTAATGTCTCAATTATACTCTGTTATGTGGGGGTTTGATTTTACAGTGTAAAGTATGGTTTTTATAAATGTACTTATTTGTATTCTTTAGCAAGAGAGGAATTTCAGTCCTTTTCCTTTTACTTCCTAGATGCTTGATTGGCACATACACCTTGATAAATCCCTTCCTGCACCTTTGGGTACCATAGGTGCTTGGCTCTACAGGGCAGAGGCCGCTCTGAGGGAAGAAGTAACCGTTCAGCAAGCTCATGAGGAAACAGCAAACACAATACACAGGAAGCTTGAACAACATAAGGTAGATGGGGATGCATCAGTTCTGTGTGTTACCCTCCATTGTTTTCACAGCTTTAAATGATCCATACTCTGCAACAATAATTATTTCTACTTTCTGTGGGTTGTGTTGTTCTGGTGGTGGCTAAATGTTGGTGTCTTGTCATGGTGATTTGAACTGTGGTATCTGTGTATCTTGCAACCAATATTCAGATATTCAGAATTGCTTTCAAGTGTTTTTGCTTCTTCTACCTGAAGTAGGTCAGGTATTACTATTTTAATTTCTACGGTAAAATTCTGTAGGGAGTTCATAATATTGGGTGCGTTGTTCAACCAGTATGAACTAATTGGGTGAAACAGGAAAAAGGGAATAAATGCACTAACTGTGCTGATAGTCAGTGCAGGTGACATTCATGGGGGGAGAAAATGAGAATGCAGTGAATTTTGATGGTGTTGTGATGACAGATAGCATGATAGCCATCTGTGATGGCAGATAGCACGCTGTGGTAAACAGGAAATTTTCCAGATGAATGTAAATAATTGTACCATCGTTCTATGCTGAGTCCAAGTTCTCATTTAAAACCAAAGCAGTGAGGTTTTTTCTGTGGATTTGCATAATATGTGTGAGAAAAATGTATTGGTGAAAAAATATGCTGGTGAGATGATAAAAGAAACTGAACCAGTAAGTGATAGGGAAAAGATGCTGTAGAGAAAGGCAGTACTTGAGGCTATATTGTTTTTTTTTTCTCCTCTATCACTACTATATTAAAACTTTTTTTGTAAATTTGTTATTTTTTGTGTTTAGGATATGGGTAGGGTTTTTTCATCAAAAAGCAATGTTATATTATGAAAAGCTGAGAAGTTTCATGGTCACCTGATTCCTTTTTATTAGAACAATTGTAGCTCTTCTAACTTGAGTAGTAACTAATTAAATTTAAAAAAAAATTCAAATCTTTAAGGAAGATACGGATTTTTTCAGGGTCTTGTCTCTTGTAATGCTAAATTTCATTAATTTCTTGGTAGCATCAAAGATTTCAGGATTTATAGGATTTGACATTTGTTTAAAAAAAATTAACAAGTCAAACACTCTTTTGTTCTTAGAATGTGAACACTGTAGACCTCCTTTTGATACATTCATAAGAAGTACAAAAGAGTGTGCCCTAAACTATTTTTATTTGCATCAGAAATGCTGTGGTGAGGAATTTCCATGCCAACAAATAAACTTTGATTTAGGTTAATCTGTGCCAGGGGAGTTTTCCCATGGGAGTGGGATGGAAAAAGCTTCAAGAGAAGTATATATAATTATATCTGTTCCTGGAGTTTGTTTTGTTGCTCATATTTGAATTGATGAATCCAAATGTGCTACTGAATAGTACCAGAAATGCATTCATGTATTTTTTTCAGTCCTTGTTTCCTTGTGGCCTTCTGGTTTGTTTGTTTGTTTGGATTTGTTCCGATGACATCATTGCTTCCTTTTTATCTTTGTCTCATCTGACAATGGGTTATTTTAGTGAACTTTATAGCTTATGGCCTAATTGAATTTAGTACAAAATGTACAAGCTTATTTGGACAAACCTTGCACAATCAGGCAAGCACCTATGCTTATTTTAATTGCTATTGCTACCGAGATCCAGGAATTAAGGGCAATGTGTGTGCTTGCTGAGGGTCATTTCCCAGAGCAGGATTTCATTTTATGAGCATGCTGTATATAAGTTTTCATGATTCCTGTTGATGTTGGATGAAACTACTGTGATTTGTTTTGACTCACCAGTTAGGGGTGCATGTTAGGGGCATCCATTTGCATCCTTTGCATCCCTTGTATGTCGAGGTCTCAAACACAGCTGAGATATTTGTTCCAAATCTTCCCTTTATGTGAGACTATGTCAGTCAGGAGTCTTCAGCATGGTAAAATCAGCACATCACCTGCATCTGAGAAAGCCTAGCTCATTTCTCTTCACAGCAAGGTGTTGGCTGAAGCAGAAAACAATGAAAACCCAGGTGGGTTGATGGGGATAGTGGGGCCATTTAGAGAGCTGAGCCAGAGAATTTCCACTGATTCCTCCTGTGCAAGCACCGAGATTTGGCTGGGGAGAAGCCCTTCCTTGGCACGTAGGAATAAATACATATGGAGGATCTGTGCAGAAGCCTGCATTTTGTTCCCTGAGGTGAGAGAGGGGGAACCTTTGTACGATCTTTGCTGGCAGGCTTCTGAGCACCTTGTGCTAGCAGCTGTCTGTCTGCAGTGAAAAACCCGCCACCATTCCATGCTCTCTCAGCTGCTCTCCGGGGACTTGACGTGTTACTGCTAAGAGTATCTCTTCAAAGACTGCTGCCAGTCATTCATTTCAATATGTAATCTCCAGGAAGCCGTTTGAAGCGGTGTTGCTTAGTTACAGTTGAAGTGTGCTCTGCCGTAGGGCTTGCACTGCTACGGTTCAGATCGCAGCAATACAGGTCGGGTACCACATTCCGCAGTCGCTCGTGCAGGGCTGAGACAGCCATCCTGAAGTCTTTTGATGGTGAGAGAGCGAAAAGTTTACTAAATATGGAATATGTACTTAGAGAAGGAGCTATAGATTTTCTTCCTATATATAGCAGAGCAGATCAGTTGCTTAAAATTTCAGTCTATACTTAGCAAAGGTTAGTATCTGTTACAAAGATTTAAAGAGTAAATTTAGGAGGATTATGCTTTTGGGATGTTAGCATACTGGCAGACTGACTTTCAGAGATTATTTAATACAGTTAAGGGTTCTTGTTTTGTTAAACCTTTTGCAGTGTATCCTGTTTTAAAATCTTTCATAATTGTTCGACATGGCTGTAACAGAGCTTCACATAAGGGAGTTCCCTGTGTAAACGTTTAAGTTGCTGTAAATGCTTATGTGGTGTGCGTTACCTTGCATGGAAATGTGAGAGCACGATCAAATAGTTAACTACATTGAGTCATCAGAGCCAGCTTAAAACTGTGCTTATTAGTTAGATAGCCTACTGTGAGCCTTTTCTCTCCCTCTCCTCCCTCCCCCCACTCTCTCAATATCTCTCTCTTTCTTAAAATCCAATCAGGATCTGCTGAAAAACATAGATGGTCACAAAAAGGCATTCCACGAGATCCACAGGACCAGGTCTGTTAATGGCGTGCCTGTTCCACATGACCAGTTAGAGGATATGGCAGACAGGTAAGGCTTTCAATCTGAAATGAAAAGCTTCCGTGCATGAAGGGGAGCCTGTTTGCTTTTTTATCTGTTCATGCAGAGATCACTGTCTAGTTACATTTCTCAGTGGCAAACTGGATGGATGGATGGATGGAAAAACCTCCTAGAATATACATAAAAATATACTGAAAAACCTGATGCTTTTAAGATTGATAAGAATCAAAATAAGCAATAAATTTTGGATAGGAATACTTTTTTTATAGTGATGCTGTTGTTACTTGTCCCTGGAAGAAATGTTATATAACAGCCAGGATGTATGTGAAAAGAAAAATGACTTTGCAAAACTTAATAACAGAAGTGAACTGATGTTTTCTATGATTAAAAAGAAATGTAATTAGTTTATTGTTCAAGGGCAGTCATTAGAATATCATCACACATAATTAAATGTTTGTAGATTTTAATGAGGGGAAAGATTAGAAAAATATCCAAACTGCTTTCAGTGTCTTCTGCAAAAATGAATATTGCTCTATTATATTATACTGTGATTCATTTTATAGGTTTAATTTTGTTGTCTCTTCATCTGAGCTCCATCTGTTGAAGATGGAGTTTCTGGAACTGAAGTACCGTCTGCTGTCACTCTTAGTCTTTGCAGAATCAAAGTTAAAATCATGGATTATCAAATACGGAAGGCGAGAGTCTGTGGAACTGCTTCTTCAAAATTATATTGTAAGTTGGGGTTGTCCTCTTTTTATAACCATTTTTGAAATTTTCATATTTAAATTTGCTAGAATTGTATAAAAGAGCAGACACAGATATCAGATTTGTCAGTCATCAACTTTATGACTGTATTCCTATGAAATATATCTTCAGAGGTCAATCTGTCTTCCCCATGGAGGAACTTTAGTCAAAAGGCTAAAAGTAAAAATTATTCTCTTTGCATTATTTTTTGAAAAAGAGAAATATTATTCCAGCTGCTGTCCAGTGATTAATTTAGCAAGCATGTCTGGAGGTTCCAAATCCTAGATTTTTGCTTCCTTTTTATAGCAATTCCAGAGAAATTAATTTATTCTTCTTTTACACCGGGATAGAAGCACTTTATAGTGACTCTATACAGTTTAAGAGTTAAAGACAGAGGAGGCATTTGGCATGCATTCACACACGATATTTTTAGAGTCTTCCAAAAGACAAATAAAAAAGAATGTTATTTTACCTTCATATATTTTTTTAATATAATATACCTATAGGGGATTAATTTTCTTCTTCTAAAGAATGATTTTTCTTTTCCTACTCAGCATTAGTATATTAAACCCTTTTTTTAAATTTCTATTCTGGAAAGAGTTTGCTCCAGCTCTGCATCAGCCATTTACAATGTTAAGGAACAGAAACTCTTGACTTACAAGTCTTCATTGATAATTTCTTCTTCAGTGTTACGCTGCTGCATCTTTTTAAATTCACACGTGCAGTGCCAAGTGTAGGTAGAATGATAGTACTGCTGCACTTCTACATTAGGGCATGAAGGATTCTTTCAAAAGCAGGGTTGGTCTAAATATATTCTTCCCTTCTATCTAATCCATATGGGGAAACTTGCACACAAAAATTAAGTCTGAAAAAAATAATGCAGCTACAGAACCATTCAGAGCCAGGTTAATGACCAGAGAAAATTACTGATGTCCCCACTTTTTTGAAAAGAAAATTTCAAACTCAGTGAAATTTGGGTGAAATTCTCACTCTTCAAAGTGTTTAAACTCTAGCAGTTAGGGACACACACAAATTCAAGAGTCAGTTGACCTTCTTTTATAGACAAGCTTTACAAACTTCAGATAATTACTTGATTTAACTTAGTTCACTGGAGTGATGTGCAATAACTAGGACTGTAGTCCATTTTTTTACTCTCTAAGACTGTAAAAAACACTACTAAAAGGTGACAAGGGAAATAATAAAAAAGTGGTAGCTTGAACTTTTAAGGTTTTTTAGTAACTTTCTTATTTTTTTTTCCTTTAAGAGGAACATGAAGTTATTAATTTGTATATTAGTTTGCAAGTGCCTCAATTGTTCTTGTAATTCACACCACTGATGCTGAGGTGGTCTTTAGGGAAGGAAGATGCTTCCTTGCATTATTTTTGAAACTGTATAACATCAAAATGAGGAAATCAGGACAAGAAGATAAATAAATCTCATTTTCACTCTTGAAATGGCCTTGACTCCTGCTCCTTCAAGATGTGATGGAAAGAGGATTGATGTGCTTTGGCTTACCTGGGACCAGTTTTCTAGGACTAAGGGACAAGTGTTACTCTTCCAGTGTATTAGGAGTCTTACATAGGAAAGCTGTAGTCAGTACCTTATAGTCAGAGTGATTATATTAGCAGGAGATAAAAATGTAAGTCTGTCTGCCAAAACAGACTGGGGAATGTCAGCATTCTAGGAACATGCGTAATTAAGATCTGGATAGAACATATGCCTGGAAAATATTTATGTACTGTAGCTTAAAAATAAAAGTGGTGATTTTTACTTAATCTTAGCATCTTTTCACCCGTCTGACATACACCGGAAGTAAAGGTCAGCACAGACTTGCACACCATCAACCTGAATAATAAATTGTACCAAATTCCACTGTAATGGAGATACTAGGTACAGTCATCCATGGATTTTACCCCATGGAAATGTGTTTAGCACTGCTGTGTTAGCACTTTTTTAGCATCATATGTTACACTGCTTTGAGAAAGCTGCTTATTTTCTTCAAGGAGTCTTGTCAGATGGTAGACAAGATTAATCAGTAAAATATCTTTATTTAATTTTTGAAAACATTTCAGATAGCTCTTGATATCATTGTTATATAAGTTTTTTTGCTCTTTCAGGTGAAGTCTTGGAGGTTTTGGTTCAGGTTAACATGTCTGCATGGGTTTGGCAAAGGTGAAATCATGAGTCTGTCACACAATTCATGATAAAGCCTGTAGATTTTCAGACATGGCAGATTTTGTTTTAACAGGAGAACAGAGAAAAATTGTGATTGTTCTTGACTTCTAGTTTCCTTAGTTATAAACACATTTCTAAATTATCTACTAGAAAGCTGTTGTAACCTGACATAGCAACTGTCAAAGGTTTTAAATAGAAGGGTTTTAGATATATACTGGCAGAATTATTTTTAAGTACATTTTTCATGTTAAATAATATGGGTTTATGAACACACAAGATCTGATTCTCCTGCTTAAAATACATTGAACATGGACTTTATTTGAAACCTGGTTTAATCAAAATCACACTTGCCTGATTTTGTCTATTCTGGCATTCCAAACCTTGTATAGATATATGTAGGGGTATGCATTCCTTTATTTTGTAATCTGTAACTGGGGAGGGGTGAGATGTAACATAAATTACAGAACCATTCCAAACTCTACTTTTCTCTTCCTGTTTTAACACTGGTAATGCAAGATACAATGTGCTTGCGTAATGTAGAGCTATAATTCTGTATTGCACTTAAAGGAAATAACATTTCTGAAAGACATGTAAAAAAAGGTCAATTTCATTTGCCATAAGGGATAAGGAGGCATAAATGTCAGCGGCATAAATTTTTTACCAAAATATTTCCAGATAATTTATTCATCGCACTTTAACACATCACAGAGCTAAACCATCACTCACAAAGGAACAGAACTGTGTCACACTATGGAAAAGCAGCATCTCTTTGTGCAGTGTTTCCATGATCTTACTTTTTGGCAGTTGCAAAGGAGGTAAAGAAAAATTGAAGAATAAAGCAAAAGTTTTTCATCTGTTAAGGTGTAAGCTGTCTTACTGCAAAGGCTCAGTACAGGAACAATTGGATTTGATTTTTGTGGTGACATATATGGAGGAAAATTTCTGTTTTATTAAAACTATTCCACTTAGTCACTTAGTTTTGAGGGTAAAACAGTTTTCATTAAACAAGTTGTTAGTTACTCAGTTTCTGTATATTTTAAGTATCATATGCTAGTGATTTCCAGCAAGACAGCAAATGAGAAAACTTCAAATAACATTTCCTTGTGGAAAGTAAGTAAATCTGTATTTGAAATTATATACTCTGCTGTACCATTAAATTGAAAAGGTGACATTTTTATGCTGTTTTATAATTAGGGTATTTAAAATATTATTTTATAATGATGAAAATATGAATGGAGGAATAATGAAGTTAAATGTCATCAGTATCCTGATGTAATTTTACATAAATTATTGCTAATCATAATACCCATCTTTGTTTTATCTGTTACGATGTTTTTTTCTTTTCAGTCTGTTATTGAAAATAGTAAGTTCTTTGAGCAGTATGAAGTTACCTACCAGATCTTGAAACGAGCAGCTGAAATGTATGCCAAAGCAAATGGCTCAGGTAAAGGTCTATATTTCTTTGTCACTAGTATGTGGGCACCTGGTCCAGAGCAGCCTGCTGCTTCTGAATCTCCAGAGGAGAGGGGTGGTCATATTCAGACTTCCTCCTGGGAAAAGCCCGTTGTCCATGCTAACTCTTGGATTATTTCAGTGTTGTTAATTTGGGATAAAAAATTGTGATAGAAACCAGATTAGGGGTAGGGAAAATCGTGTTCTAGTGCCTGGAAATACTCCCTGGCTTCGCTTAATTTAAAAGAAAAAGACAACTGGGAGTTGGTCCCAGTATTGTAGTTGCAAAATCATCCTTTGGTTTATTGGAGGTAATTCATTAAGTTTGAAAACCTGCAAGAGGGACTCAAATGGTAGTTGCAGTATGGACATACATGAGAAAAAACATATAGCTGGTTCATCAGCTTCCTCCTGTCATTCTTGAATGCTGCTGGGTTCAGTGAGAATTCGAGGGCAATGTTTGACCTAGATAATTACAGACATGAGATCACTTTAATCATAGCACAATAATGTCTTTGGAGGATTTTTGCAGCTGGTGCTGAGGGGGGGAGGAAATGGATACTTTTGTTTGTTGTGAAATTTAAATTGATAGTGACATCCAAGTTTTACAAAAGTAAACATTTTTCCAAGGTATTCTTACAAATAACAAAATCAGAGACTTATTCAATACTATTAATAAAATCCAGTAGCAAATTCTGTTCTAAAGAACAAGTACTAACATATATGAATTCAGCAATAGCAGTTCAAATTGGCTAAAAACTCTTTAAAACAAATATATTCTGCATCTTTTCTGAAGTCTCAGCATTTGCTTGCCCTTTTTTTCTTCTCTCTGTTTGTTTTCCACTGGAATGAGGACACATTTTTTCCTTTCTTGCCATGTGGAAAATGCTAAAAGTTAAATGGCAAAAATTAACAGGAGTTTGGTTTCAAAGTCAATGGCAGGAAGATCAGAAGTTCATTCCATACTTTTCAATGTAGACATAATATGTGTTTTTATATTATGCAACTCCCATTTACTGCTATTTTTAAGTCAAGTCTGTCTCTTGACTTCTTTTATTGCAGATTTGAAATGGACACCACACACAATATGCAGTGTTACTGTTTTAATTTAACACTCATTTTATGTACTTTCCTAAGTCTTTAATTCACACATTTAATTTCTCAGTCATGATCTTGTGCTAAAATTGGGCTATGAGCTGAACATTCGTATTTAAAAGCCTACTGAAATAGAAGTTACATTAAAATAACATTCCCTGATGACAGTGAATAAGCATGATATAAAATTAATCTTTACAGAAATGGTAATGAAACAAAATAATCAATGTCTTTCCTGTATTTCAGTGGAAGAAGTTGAGAATGTGATGAAATTCATGAGTGACACCACAGCTCAGTGGAGGAACCTCTCAGTAGAGGTGAGAAGTGTAAGAAGCATGCTGGAAGAAGTAATTGCTAATTGGGACAGATACAGCAGCACTGTGGCAGGTCTGCAAGCTTGGCTTGAAGATGCTGAAAAAATGCTGAATCAGCCTGAACATTCCAAAAAGGTATGTGCTAGTAGCATCTTCATATGGCTGTTTTGTAAATTGTGAAACACTGGAATTTTTTTTTTTGCGTTTGCTTAGGTTTTGCTCCGACTTTGACATTCTGTCTTCATTCAACACAGGAGATTCAGTGTTTGCTTGTATAGCATCTAGAGACAAATATATGTGTACCCAAGTATATACATATATATATATACACATACACGAATATATTCACAATGGAGAAAGCCTCATCTGTGGTACCATGGCTAGAGGCATCTTTGACATGAATATAGGGCAGCAGTATTGCTCAGAGATGGGAATGTTGCATGATTAATTCAAAGGCAAATACAGCTCTTAGCACCAAAGTGAGTAATCATGGGTTACCTATAAAGACATTTCCCCTGACTTTTCTAGATGACAGATTTCAGTACTCATAACTTTCAAAGAGCAGTGTTATTAATATGTGTTGTTATATTTGATGGCAGATTAATTAACCCATTTCCCTGGCATTTCATAAATCTTTTAGACAATTGATTTTTGGGGACCTGAAGTTATAAAGATAGTTCTTCTGGTTAGTTTGGTTTTTTTTCCTGTTGTAATGTTAGAGTACTGAGGCACTGAGATTTAGGTTTGTAAACCTTCAATAATAACCTGGAATGACTTGAATAGTCCTGCGTTTAATAGGTGCTGAATTTGCACCTGATCCCAATGTAGCAGCTATATAGCTCTTCACACTCAAGTAGGGTTCTCATGGGCTGTAAGAGGGCAAACTGACATCAGTTCAGGAATGAGCATTTCATGTTATGTGAAAAAACAGCAGACTTTTTTTTTAAGTTTGTTAGTTCAAACTGATGTAAATTAATGGAATACACTTTTTAAATAAAATAAAACAGTGAAAAAAACAGTCTGGCATAATATAGATTCAAAAAATTGTTACTTGGCAGGAAGGATGACTTCTGCTGATCAGGGTGATCTTAGATACTATGTATGTTTTATGTAAGTAACTGGACAATTATTAAAATGAAATATTCTTAAATCCATGCATATGAATAAAATCAAAACATTTACTTTTCTGTTTGGATGTATAACTTTATCTTCAAAGATTTTCAAAGCAGAAATTTGAACATGCCCATACAGTACATACTTGCTTTTAGTTTCTAACGTAAATCCAACAAGTAATTCTTTTCATTCTGATACATAATTTCAAAAATTCAAGAAATCTTGTTGAAAACCTTAGACATGAAGCTTTATTCTTCCCAAAATGCTAATTTTTTTTCTTAAAAATACATTGCCTCAAACTGTTAAAGGTAACTGCGTGGTAGCATCTGTCTGTAGACTGAGATACATATTTTAAAAGTTCTACTTTTAATGTTGATTTAAGCTCTCCACAGCAATCATATTCACTTAGATAGTTCCCAGGATAGGTCTGATTTAGCAGTTTTAATATTTGATTATTAAAACCAAAATCAATTCTTATAGTGGTTTGTAAAATTAATAGTTTTACAGCCATGAAGAAAAATCATCTGGAATACCATGTGAAAGATGATAACTATTGTCTGGAATGTGGCGTCAAACATTTTTAACATTTCAAAATATTTTTTCTGTAAAGTCACAAAGATATCAGTAATATCATACAAAGTTACCCATTTCCATACCATACCTGTGTTACTTAAGGCCTCTATATTCTATCCTAGGCAGAGACCACAGTAGCCCTTCATCATGCTGTCATGATTTTGTCTTCTTTGCATTATCTCTGCATCGTTTCCAGACCAGCATGTTTTATTTGGAAAAGAAAGTGCCATGTTGACTTTCTCATTGGCTTCAGTTTTCAGAAACCTTATTGTCAATCTATAATACTGAAGATTTTGCAAAAAAAATACCAGTATGCTTGGATTTTTCAAACTGTTCCTTCTACAGCTCCTTTGTTTACTTCCACTACCTCCTAAGCACTTTCCATAATTTCACTCTAACTGCATCCTCCCACACTTTTCTCACACAGCTGTATCCAAAAGGTTTTAGAGAGCTTCTAGATCTCATCTAGCGACTTCCTTAAAAAGAGGTGCATTGTTTTAATTGAGAATGAGGTGTGCTTCCCAAACTTATTTAAAATTAACACGTCTTAGGTTGGCTTCTGAAATGGAGAGCCTCCCCAGCCAGGTCTGCAGAAGGTAATGGGTTGTGGGAATAAGGTGCGGAAACAAGGATGTGAGTAGTCCACTCCACATGCTTTTTTTCTTCTTGCCCTCTAATGAGCCTGACCATTGGAAAGCTGACCAGTGCCAGATTCAGTAGACTATTTCTTTTGGATGTGCTCATAAAGATTAGCCTTTGTACAAAGGAAGGGGGTTGCTCCACTGCAAGTGAAAAAAGCTTCAAACTGCAGATGCAGTTTACTGAGCTGATTAAATTTTTTCACTGATATTTTAGTACAGAGCACCTGAATCCTATTGATCTCAGCTTTAAGGAACTGAAACACTGTGTGCTGTTCAATTCTCTCTTCAATATATTTGACCAGTATACAACCACGTGACTTTTTCTTTACAGTTGCATCTGAACTTCTTTTATATGGGGGTGGGTTCTGACAAATACAGTTTCAGAACTGTAGCACTGAAATTTGGGGTGGCTGACAGTGTGGTTGGATAGGAATTTTTCTTATGTACCATTGAGCAAAGGACTGTATTGGACTGTCACATGGAAGGTGAATGGTTTTGGAATTATAGGGTTGATATAATTGATATATATATTTTGTTTATGACTATCAATATAGATTGATAGTCGTAAACAAAATGCATCACTGCCCCTCCTAAATCTGAGGATCAGGTAGCTTGAATCCTTCTGATTACTCCTTCTCCCCTGAAGGAAGGCACCCTCATGATCCAGTCTGTTTGGATCAGACTGTGCTATTCATTGAATTATGCATTGTTTGGGAGAAGGGTACTGGGGACAAGCCAAAACCATGTCAGAGAAGATGTGGACAACCATGAGACAGTGCTTGAGTCCTGTTTTGTTTATAGATATAGGTGGAGCCATAGAGCCCAGGGATACCTGCCTTAGGAACAGTTGCCCACTGTCAGGAACAGAGAAAAGGAGGGAATTGGTCTTTGTCTTCTCTACCAGTTTCTGTGTACATACCTGCCTACAAGATGCGTATGGTTTATTAGGCTGTCTCAGTGAAGGGGACAAAATCAGTGACAACCATCTCTTTCCCCTCTGTGCTCACCTGCTCTGAGATAGGAGGAAGCAGTGATTAAAAAAAAAATCAGTCTTCAAAGGCCTTGTTAGAGGCCAGACCTTGGAAAGCTGCATGTGGTTCACAGGAGGGGAAGGACCACTCCACAGCTTGTATATGGCTGGGTTACTGTCAGCCCACACTGTTTAAGGACAACACAGAAAATACTTGAGTCCTAACAGCATTTTCAATTATGGATTTTTCTCTTAAGGAGGAGTTTCATTGGTTTAACTGAAGTCACTCACGGGAGTAAAATGAGCTGTAAGTAAACTGGCAGTAATTTTTAATTCCACAGGTTATATTCACAGACATTAAAATGCTGTTGTGGCATATTTGATGTGAAGAGTACCAGGAGATAATTGCTCAACAAGATTTTATCAAGTCATGAGTGGGTGATTAA
Source organism: Agelaius tricolor (assembly GCF_023055355.1). NCBI lineage: Eukaryota > Metazoa > Chordata > Aves > Passeriformes > Icteridae > Agelaius > Agelaius tricolor. The sequence goes on from NW_027269261.1 coordinate 56,377,199, forward strand.
ATTTTAGGTTTATGATTTAAGATAAAGACTAATTGAAAAGGTTTTGGAACTGTTTTTATTTTCTTCCTCAGGATTTCTTTCGGCACTTACCTCATTGGATCCAACAGCACACAGCCATGAACGATGCTGGTAATTTTCTAATTGAAACATGTGATGAGACCATTTCCAGAGACCTTAAACAGCAGCTTTTATTGCTAAATGGAAGATGGAGAGAATTGTTTATGCAAGTTAAGCAGGTAGGTGATTTTGCCCTTGTCACTTTAAATATTTACTTTGTCATTTCCAGGGAAGCAAGACATATTGCCCTGTTGGCAGGACTATAGGACAGCTTTCTAAAGTGCCTAACTGTTCATCAGTATTTAAATTAGAAATTACTCCATGACAGTAATTTATTGTATTTGGGCTCTTCTTTTATTTAGCTTTTTGGTTTTACAGCTGGTTGGGGGCTAGTGAGGGGACATTCTTAACTAAGCTGTAGTTTTTCATCATAGTCACCTGTCTTGACACAGTAAATGTTATTGATACATAACTTCTGTTCTACAAAGAAAGTTACTTTTTCAGTACCTATTGCTACTGTAAAAGCTCTGTGAAGCTAAACAGTGAACATGGAGAAAATTACTATTTTCACTACTCTTTAAAGAAAGCTCCTTCAAATTATTGTATGGCAACCATAAGCAAGGACAATAATTAATTTAATTAATTGAATTTTTTTCCCCATTTTGGTCAGACTTTACTTCTATCTTGCCTACAAGCAGGCTCTTATAGTAAACGAATAAACCTATCCTTTACCTCATGTAAGAGATTCAGCTGATACAAAAAGAGTTGTGGTTTCTATATTTGCTCTTCAGAAACCAAAGAGAAGATGTGATCTTAATTACACAGAACTATTTCATAGCTCATAAACGCGTTAGAAAATATCTTTGTTCTAGTCAATATACATCAATCTATATTGTCCCCTTTCAGTGATTTTTAAATAGCAGTTGCCTGTTTGAAGGTACTGAATCTGTTTCCTTTACTGGCATTATTATCTCCTATGCAGTCAAGTTAAAAGGAAAAGCAGAAAATGATTGTCTCTCTTCTATTGTAATTTTTCCAGACTGTTGACAAGAATGTTCTCAAGCTTTACTTGCTGATGCTATTTAGGGTGATTCACTGATGTAAATGTCTCTTCCACTACTTAATGCAGCTTCTTTCATATGCTGGCTATGTGGGGTTTTTTTTCTCGCAGACTTTTTCACCATTTCTGTCACACAGCTCTTTCTACTTTCTAAGGCATGGGCTTCCCCTTCCCCCAGCCAGCATTCCTTCATTAAGATTTCCCTTATTCTTTAGCTTTTCTAGACTTTTCATGTTTTATTCTCTTTGCTGAATTTTCAAAATTGATGTTGTAGGTAGTGAGAAATTAATTGAACTGTTGATTCTAGGGTAGAAACAAACGAGTCTGGTATTCCCCAGACCTTAAAAGAGGCTGATCTCCTGTATGGGTGACCTTTGTCTTAACGTCATTACTATTGAAACTAATGCAGATGATGAATTTAGATTGCTTTCTATTATATTGTATTTCATTGAATGGAATATTTCCAGCAAACAATTGCACTGAAAGCATGCTAATTCTCTTAAATAATTACTTATTTGCTAGGTATGTAATTTGGTCTAATTTGGATTGGGGTTTTTTGTTTTGTTTGGTTTTTTTTTTGTTGTTGTTGTTGTTTTGTTTTGTATTTTTTCCTTTCTCCTTTTTAGTATGCTCGAGCAGATGAACTGGACAAAATGAGGAAGGAGTATGTGGATGGTGTGGCCCATCTGACAGCTTTTATTGATGGAAGCAATGCAAAATTTTCAGTCCCTGTAGAAGTGTCCTTTCATGATGTCAAAATGTTTGTGCAAGATTTAGAAGTAAGTGTCTGCCATTCGTTTCTTTCTTCCTCCTTCAAAAGAAAGAAAATTGCAACTGTTTAATTCTGATAGCATAAATTTATTAATTTATTTCAGTATGCATTCCCATTATTAATTGGGGTTTTTATCAGTGGTGCTTTTTTTTTTTGGCATGGTTTCAGCTATATCTAAAAAATATATAGTTGTATTCTATTATTGACATTTTTAGAGAAAATTTCCAAAACACTCTCTCAGTAGGTATTTCTTTCTTTTTAGTTTCAAATCATATTCAGGTGAGTTGATTGATACTCTTTGGCTCCGTTTTCATGGATTTGAAATATGATCCAGGGACAAAATTAATTTACAATTAGAATATATATCATTCATCATTCTTTTATCTCCCATGAACACATAAATACTGTTGTTGAAATATTTTTGAAACACTTCTTTCAGAATATCAAGCAGAAATTGCCGGCAATGGAAGCTCAGTACAAAGCGGTTACAAGGACAGTGCAACTTATTACAAAAGAAGTTTCCCAAGAGGAAGCCAATGAAATGCTGGGAACTTTGACAAGGCTCAAAGAGCAGCTGGGCAAGGTTGCAGAATGCTTTTTTTTACTACAAATTGTAGAGTGTTGTAATAATGAATAGTAGGGTCCTGTACATAAATTCTCACAGATATGCGTTTGAACAAGTACATGGTTGTAACAGTAGGTTGATTCAGGGTGGAGGAGGTGTTGCTTCTCTTAAATGCTAAGACTACCATCCTTAAATTTAATACTCTTTTCATTAAGGAGTAATTCAAGATCAGGACTGCTCTATCTTAAAAATGAGTAGGTAACAACTATATAAACCTACATGCAGAAAAAGCTGCTATTTACTGAATTTTACAACTGTTTCAATAGCTGTTTTTCTTGACCAAAAGGTTAAGGAGTATTCCAGTGCCCTGCTGTATGAATGCCAACGTCTCCTGTCTCCACTGGAAGAACTGGAGAAACAAATCACACATTTTTATGAATCTCTTGAAAAAGTAAATGAAATAATTTCTATCCTGGATCCTGAAGCACAACCAACAACTGTTCTTAAACAAAAAGCCCAAGTAAGTTTCAAAAGCATCTCATGAAGGTCTGCTGCCTCTGAGTATTTGCAATCATCTTTCTAAGAATTTGGATTGTAACTCTGTAAGCTGAGCAGATATTCAGGCAACAGATGTAGCTTTATCCTAAAGTCAGCTAGGCATAAATACAAAAAAAAATTTGAAACTTTTGATCCTATCTAGTGTCCTCGTTTAAATCCAAGAAGTAAACATAAGACTTTTTTTTTTTTTAATCTAGTGGAATTTGGACTGAAATACAAGAACTACATTGGTTTTTTTATTTAAGCAGATGAAAAATCAAGATCAGAAACTTCTTTAAGTTTCCTTGGACTATTATTGAAGTTTTTTAAAGGCTTGGAAAAGTGCTTTATTTGAAATTAATTGCAGTATAGCATTAACTTTTCTTAATGGCTAATAAGCATTTGTTTTTGGAGGAGTTCAGAGCTAGTCAGAACTTGAAAAGTTAAAATCAAAGTAGGATTTTTAAAACATTTTTTCAGCCTGTACTATTTCATGCATGTTTTTTTTTTCCTCTCTTTTTAAAAGTATATTTCTCATGACTTAATGTAATTTATAATGAAATCTGAATTCCAAAAGCTGATATGAAGGATTAATTTGTTGAAAGGCAAGGAAGGAGCTAATGTACAGCTTAGCAGGAGCTAAGCTTTCTGCTACTGAGAGCTGTCATTCCTATGTCACTGTTGGTTATTTTCAATTATACTATAAATATAGAAATACCATAAAATTAAATCACAGAATAATGTATTGACCTGCGATGTATTGACAATGTAGATCAATAGACCTCCATTCTCTACCCAAAGGGTTTGAATACATATCTGTATTTTGTTTTGTGAATAGCTAGAAATCTATTTGGGTACAACAGTTCACATCCAAGGAGAAAGTTGTGTCATCTGTGTTATTCCATGTAATATTTTGTGTAGTCTCTTTGTGATAGTCCTGTGACCTCATCTCTTTTGTCTTTACTTTCAAAAAGCATCTTCCTGTTATTTTGCCAAACCTTTTTCCTCTTTGTTCCTGGCCAGGGTAGATATGTTTTTTTTTTCTTTCAGGATTTGGTAGCTTATCAAGAAAACTGCAAGAAAGATGTGTCCCTAATTGAGAGAAATAGTCAGAGTATCCTTCAGTGTGTGGCTTCAACTGAAGTGTTAAAGCATTTTCATCAGTCAACATTTCAGAAGAAAGTTACACAAGTTCAGATTACTTTTCAGGTAAAAATGCCGTACCTTGGTGCATATTTCTGAAAATTTGTTCATGTGCAGCTGATCCATCCTACTGTACCTACATTTCATCACTCTGTAGCTACTGTCCTGGATAGCTCACCTCTCTGATGTCAAGTCATCAACTAAAGATTTGTCTTTATCATGTAATAAGGGGTCAGGGGATTGACAGTCATGTTCTCCATGCACTTATTCAGAGGTGAGCCTGCCACAGAGGAACCCAGGATTTAAGAGAACTTTCACATGCCTCAGGGCCCTTTGGATTGAGGAACCTGAAATCCTACTCTTAGGGCTGCACTGTTTGCTGTTTCTCCTGACTTTATTATCTTGGCTTATCATCTGCTTCTATATTCCCACACATCCCCTTTCACACAAAGCATGGAAGATGGAAACTTGCACATGCCACTATTGCTGGACTTTTTATTTCCTCAGAAAATGCAGTGGACTGTGAATATAGAAATCTGAAAATCTATTTCATTTGATAATCCAAAGATGTGGCCTTTGACCTATATTTCCCCTTACCTGTTGTTATCAGTTGCTACTGCTGTTTTTGGGGCCGTTTGGCACCAATGTAGAAATAACTGTTTAAGTTTAGCTTATTGTAGCAAAAGCAGATGCACTTGTAACTTGGTAAAATTACCATGTTCAACATTAATTACTCTGTTTCTATAGGGCTGGGCTGTGGCTTATCTCTTTTGTGTTGGAAAATAAACCTAAAAACTAGGGTATAATCATACAAAGTGTGTCAGACTGGAAACTGGCAGTTTTTCATGTAAAGAGTACAACCCTATACAATTCTATTACTATGCAGATATTTTTATCAGAAAACTTTGAAAAGATTTAGCAAGATGTTTTAGTTGAGAATGAAAGGTTTGATTAGCTGGGTAAACTCACCAATATTCCTTACACTGAGGTTTGTAATCAGTGAGGATGGTGAAGTGGATGTACAGTAGGCAGTGATGCAAGTACCTTGCAGCAGTTCAAGTGCTGAACTGTTCATTTCTCCTGGTAAGTTTTCTTACTTGCCCATGAAATTGGAGACACTGGATATTGCAGTGCACAGGGATGGACTAAAAAGCAGACTAATGGAAGAGCTGTGACTAGGGTTGCAAAATGAGGATTTCAGCAGCTAAACCACAAAATTTGCTGTCTTCTAAGCAGCTTTGTTCCCAGTTGCTTATCTGATGTACTGGTGTGATAATCATACAAACCTCTTCCAGGTCAGAAGAACTGTAGCATGGAACTGGTTGGATCCATGGGTAAAAACCACACCCTCACTTTGAGTCATTTTAGGGGAGATAGTTTGGTGCTAGGAAAAGTGGAATGGCAAGCTTCTGATGATATCAGGTGCTTTACGTTTGAAAGCAGGATTTAGGAAAAAAACTCAGTAATCAAATGGCAGAGGCATTCTGAAAATATCAGAGACATGTAATCTCCTAATTTTTATTTGAATGATGACATTAGCACAAGCCTCTGTATTAAAAATAGGGAAAATGGGATGATGAGAGGGAGAAGCATGGTGAAAATCATATATTTAAAAGAGTGAAACAAATTAAATGCATGTTTTGTAAGGTCATGGTAAAAGAGAGCGAATAAAACTCAGTGTGAAAGTACCAGCTCATTTTCTTTGCTTGTGACTCAGAATATGGTCAGGAAAGCTGGTGAGTGGAGAAAAAACATAGAAGCAAATAGCCGTTTGATGAAGAAGTTTGAGGAGTCTAGAGCAGAACTGGAGAAAGTAATACAGATTGCCAATTGTTGCTTAAAAGAAAAAGGAAATCCTGAAGAGCTTCTCAGGAAACATAGCGTGAGTAAATTCTCTGACCTTCCTCATGGAAATCTTTGAGTGCATGACATAAAAGCCTGTTTAATTCTAAAATTGGTGTGGATTTCTTGCACGTGTCGAAGTTATACAGATCAGATCAAACTAATGTTAATATTGAAAAACAAAAAAGGAAATTATCAGCTCACTTACTGATGTAAGATTGCATGTAAGCAACCAGAAGGTGAAAAAACCTAGAGTGGGGTTTTCAGTAAACCATTGAGAGTTAGAACATTATATTTGAAAATCTAACACATCCACTGCTCTGTTTTTAGATTAGTATCTGTTTCTGTATTATAACCGTAACATATGCATGTAACTTTGAAATGTCTTCTTGTTAAAATGCCATCTCAGTGTACTGGCTGAGAATAAATTAATTTGCTGGACTTTAAGTGGCTAGAAATAGTTACTTCCTTTATTTAAATATCAGTTCTTTAATGGAACAGAAATACCATTGAAACTTAGAGAGTGTATTAGGGAACTTCATGTTGGCATATCAATATCCAGCTTCATCTTCTCACTTTCTGCCACCACTTCAGGAATTTTTTAACCAGTTGGATCAGAGAGTCCTAAATGCTTTTCTAAAAGCTTGTGATGAACTAACTGATATCCTCCCAGAACAAGAGCAGCACAGCCTGCAGGAAGCTGTGAGGAAACTCCATAGGCAGTGGAAGGTTAGTGAATGGCATCTCTGGATATTGTCAGTCTTTAGTTTTGGAAAGTTTCTGAATGACCTGTATATTGAAAAAAATTAAAATGAAAGAAAACAAAATAGTTTGTATTATTTGGCTTCTCATACAATTGGGGGGAAAAAAAAGGGGGAAAAGTATTTTACAATATTAGATACCTCTACTCCTACAAATAGCCTCTTGAAAAAACCCTGTTTAGTAAATTCAAGGAATGTGATAAATTAATTATAAAACCCTTTTTATTTAATTATTTCTCCCCAGCTATATACAGCCATAATGATACCTGTCTTGAGTACATGTGCTAGCATTTTTTCCTTTATGCTGATGTTGGATAATTACAGTTACTTTCCTGACCAAACAAATTTGTCAGACATCAGACCATCAGCCTAAATTGTGTCTTATGCCAAAGACTCAAATAACTGAACTAACTTTACTCACCACCTATGGAATTTTTTATCTGCTACAATATGTTGCTGGTCAAAGTTGGAGTGATGGACGAGGGGTCTCACTAGCAAGCAGGCAGAAACCTATGGAAGCAGTTGTGAATACTATTTTATACAGGAAATATTTGCTATGTCTTGCCCAGAATGAAGATTTCTCTGTAATGTGCCCTATACACACACATTTTGGCACACAACTGATGACATTTTGATAAATCTAAGGCATTGGTAACAAAGTAGATATGAACAAACCCCTATCTGTTCATGAACATATATGTTTTATTTTCTATATTATCAGGTTTTAGACTATTTATTTGTAGCAAATTTACATGGAAGTAGTGGGAGTAGTGTTTTATCTCTGTGCTTCTTTATTGCCCCTGTGGGTGTGTAGGATCTTCAAACAGAAGCCCCTTATCATTTGATCCACTTGAAAATTGAAGTACAGAAAAGCAAGTTCCTGGTGACGGTGGAGGAGTGCAAAGCTGAACTAGCTCGACAGAACAAGGTGTTATCCAGAGAAGGCAATGAAAGAATGATCAAGGAACACATGGTATGAGTTCCATGCCTCCAGGGGGGTGTTTGCAGAAATACATTTCAATGTCAGTAATAAACAGAAGTTATGACTAACTCTTCAGCCAACAAACTCTTTGTCTCCAGCTTATGACAGATCATCTCTTGATCTAAAAAAAATTTACTTTCATTTAGTAGTTTATGAAAAATATATAGATATGCTGGGTGATTTCTTCCAGTTTGTATTTCTATTGAATTTTCTGCTTTGTCTCCCATCAGTTGTTCTTTGGTGATAAGGGATCTTACCACCTGTGTGAGAAAAGGCTTCAAAGAATGGAAGAACTGTGCCAAAAGCTGCCAGTGTCTGATCCAGTGCGGGGGACATTGGAAAGCAGCCAGCGAATCCTGAAGGATCTGAAATCCCAGATAGACAGCACATACATGAAGCTGACAGAGCACTCGGACACCTGGAAGGGCTATAGGAGCAGGTGTCACCTCCATTCCTACTTGGGTCTGGCAGAGCCTTATGCATGGTCACTTCTCTGTGTGTCATCATAGACCAGTACCATGGGAAAAGTGATGCTGTGATCTTAGCTTCAAGTAGAAAACTATACTTTGTGTAAATTCCACAAATTATAGTGGGGCTTCAACTGGATTTTATCATTTTTTGCCTACACTTAAAAGGTTATTGTTTTGTGGTGGCAATTTTTGTCTAACTTGTTTTTTTTAATCCTTTGATATCTTATTTCAGATTTTCTGAATTGGCAAGTTGGATTTCATCAACAGAAAGAGAGCTAAAGAAGATAAAGGAAAATGTTAATGATACTGCCAAGTACAAGCAGTGTAAAGCATCTGTGGGGGTGAGCCCTTAGCTTGTCTTCCAACAAAGCTGTGGTCATTGCTACTGGGACTCTGGATAAAATTCTGCTCCAAAGTAGTGCAGCTGTTTTACTACAGAGACCATAGTAGCTCTGTTGATTCCTGGTATTCTTAAAAACATTACCAGGAGAAAGGTGCATGTTACAGCAAATGTAGCAGAAGTTCTTACTTTTAATAATTTAGAGTGACAGGTCCCTTTCCCTCTATATTTAGAGCATAAAAATTATAGGGGTAGATAGAAAAAATATTTTCCCCTCATCTTATTGCATGCAGAGTTAAAAGTGCTGCTCAAAGAAAAGCAAAAATTTTCTGGATTGCAGATTTTTGAATGATCTTACATATGTAATTACTTTTGAATGACCTTACTTGTAAGGAAATCTTTTACAAAAATTGTCTTCTACCGCAGTATAACGGGGAGGAAAAAATACACTACCATTCAGTTTCTACTAGTGACTGGTAACAAAGTGATAGAATAGCTGAAGATTGAGTTGGTTGTTTAAATTAGTTTTAAACAATAATTTATTGTGACAGTTGGGACATGACCTTTCTTTCTGTTTTTGGGTTTTTTTTAATTTCACATACTAGAAGCACCTCCATAGTTTAGATGTTTATGTGAAACTCATGAGCAGGTTATGAGTCTAGATATACGGAGAAACATTATTAGGATGACCTTGATAAAACTGATAGATCCTTAGCTTAATGGGTGTTCTCCTTCAAAAAGTCTGATTTACTCATGTAGTTTCACTGCTGCCAACATCATCTCATCAGCACTGCCACAAAGATACAAATGAACTACAGGTTGAAAAGAGATGTGGAAAAAAAACAATTTAAATAGGAAAAAAAATTATACTTAACTTTATATTGCATGAAATTATCTATTTGGGGAAGTCAGCAACTCAGATTTAAATTGCAACTAAGAAATATGGTGAATATATGGAAAATATACATGTGGTACCTGCCCTCTATCTATCTATCTGTAAGTAAAAAGGTTTATGAGGGAAAAGTATTCCACTACTAACTAAAGAACTACTAATTAGTAGTGGAGTAAAGTGTGAAAGTGCAAAATTCTGGCCATTGACTGAAACAGAATCTGATAGGGCTATGCAAATAGAAAAATACTACATTTCTAGTGTTTCAAGCTAAAGTAGTATGTTTACACTACTAATCTTTGAAGTGATGCCATGAATGTCAGCTATTGAAGTATTTTGTATATTTGAAGAAAATATGTTTTGATTTTTTCTGTAGGAAATTAGGAAGCATATTCACAAGCATGGAGAAAATCACAGCTGGCTGAAATCTAGACTTGTTGTTTTGACCTCACTTTGTCCTGATTTGGAGGCCAAAGAGACAGAGGATGAGCTCTGTAAACTTTCCAGTGACTTCAAGAGACTTCTAGATTTGCTGGCTGAGGTACAGTATGACAGACACAAGAGCTCTCCACTTACAGTGTCACATGACATGACATCAACTGTGGCTTCACAAGCACAAGTTCCCTGCTGTGCTTTTTTAATTAAAATGCAACCCTTCAGCAGGGAAAAATTAATTTGTACTCCATGGGTAGCTAAGCACTGAGACTACCAGGCAAAAAGAAAAAAGACATTATTCTATTGGATCTTTTCTCCTTGCAGAATTGGAAAGTGTCATAGTAAATGTTTCTGCAATCAAAATGTCCATTTTTTAAGGTTTTTTAAATCAGTTTGTAGTGAACATTGTCAAAACCATGATGTACATCAGCTAGTAGATATAAAATTTCACTTTAATCATGACTTATTTATTTTTTATGCTGAAATAAAGCACTGCTTTGGGGTTGTTTCTAGTCATTAAGGATGTATATCATGTCCTGAACTTGCAGAAAAAGGCTGCAGTTTTCTGAGCTCTGAATGAAAAGGAGATACTGTAACGGCAGAAATCATGGGAAATTTCTAACTCATAACAAGCAAAACCTTTCAGAAACACTGAAACCTTGAGTTCTGTGGGCTCTCAGGGAACTTACTGCTTCACAATTTATATAGTTAAAAGAAAAATCAGGTGAAACAGATTCTTGCACTTAAAAGGTTGAATAGACCCACTTAAAAGCAAAAAAAAGAGTTCAGGAAAGAGAAAGAGTTCAGACTTCAGAATTTCACTGTTGATGTCAGTTCTTGTGGACGCCTTATAGGGGTTTCAAATGTATAAAATTCCTATCTATTTATTGAAAGTTCTCTAAACTTCTGGTGGTGTGAAAGCTGTTGGAAGGTTTGGACAAGAAATGTAATTTCCACCTGACTGCAAAAAGCTTAATTTTCTTTTATTTTTAATTTTTTGGGGGCTGATTTTTGGAGTTAAATCACTAGTTTTTTGTTTCCTCTAAAAGTCAGAACTAAATATAAGAAGAACTTAATGAGGGTAATAGAAGTAAATACTTGGTTTGAATCTAAAAGCATAATCTAAATGGCACTCTATATTATAGTTAAACAACTACTGATTCTTAGAAGTCAGAATACTATTTATAAAGCTTGTTAATCAGATGGATGAGACTGTTTAGGCAAGGACTGATACTGGGCATTGCCAGAGTTCAGCAATAGATTTGGAGACCAAAATCTAAACATTTATATAACAGGAAATTATATGGCTTGAGTTCAAATGACTCTCCAAAGTAAAAAGGAAAGGAAAGAAACAGGAAAAGGATCTAGAATTATTTATGATTAAAACCCTAAAACACAGGAACTATATGAGGAACAGAGCCTGAGAGTCAGCTACATGAATTTAGCTGAATCACACAAATAGAGAAGATCTTTCTGGTGTGTTTAATGGATACTCCTCTTTCTTTATAAAATGTTGCAAGCTGAGACTGGGTACTGCAGCACATGCACATTGGGGTCCATAAAACCAGGGTAATTCAGTACTTCAGTGTATTTGTGATTGACCAAAACAATGCTGAAGACAGTCCAAACGGCAGCAAAATTTTTTGTGTGTGTTGAGTAGTGCAGGTGTTTTGGAATCTGGATCAGCATGCAAGGATAAGGAAGGAGTGTGTGTTTTCTAAGTGATCACCAGTAAGTAACTGTCACAGATGTCACATAAGTAGCTATTTGTCATTTGACAGTGTAACAGGGAGTATGTTTGAACAAGACAGAGGTCTCCCCAGTCACATTTTAAGTCTAGAGACACTTTTTCAGTGTAAAGTTAAAGGTGTCATAAATGCTGGAGATAAAAATGTTTTAAATTTAAAAAAAAATACTGTGTTTTTGAAAAGGTATTGCAAATCTAAATCTACCCTTAAAATATAGCTGTGTCTTTCAACATTAAATACTTAAAGTTATCTGTGATGTTAGATTGAAAATACCTTAGGTGCTGTTGGAGACTGTGTCCAGTACAAAGAAGAAGTTAAAAGTGCAATTGAAGAGTTAATCAACAACTCTAAGGAAGTCCAAGCAGAGGCTGAAAAGATCCTGGATACAGAAAGTTTATTACAAGCTCAGCAACTACTGCTTCATCATCAGGTAGGGCAATTACTCATGTCCATATCCACTTTTTTTAAAAGACCAATTTATGTAATTACAAAATTTTGTTATGTCCATTAATATAAGTCTTTATATTTAAACTTGAAAAAGTTATAAAGGAAACAGTCCTATATGGCCTAGAATTGGTTTCTTTTAGTGAAAAATGTTTTCAGTATCTTTTAAATATTAATTGTCTAGTTTTATTTCACATGGGGTTTTGGGACACAAAACACTGAAAAAAACTTCATTCACTTTAAATTTTGGGTGAGTGTTCTCTGCAGATATGTAGACTCTCCCTCTTTTACCTTTTTATAGCTTGAGTTTCAGATTCAATCATGGTGAATTGGGCACAATTCTGGCTTTGGAAATTTCTCTATTTTAACAGTTTGATGTGGCCCCAACTCTAAATATTGGAGGGAAGGTGTTGCTCTAGCCTCATTTCCTTCTCTGGATAGCTATTTTTGTGACAGATGGGCCTCTATTCTGTAGGAGTAGAACAGGAGGTTTTTAATGCACTGATAATGGATCAAAACATTTACAGGCTACAGTAATAATCAATGGTATGGCTTCCATACACCAAAAATCATAGCTTTTAAGGCCAAATATAGGAAAATAACTTTTTGAGTTGCTCAGAGCTAATGAGATTAGGAATCATTTATTGCCAATGTTTGGGTATTATTTCAGTTTTTTATATTGACATCTATTTCTGTGGAGTCAAACAGCTTAGTGTCTGACCAATCACTAAGTCTTACCTGTGTCTTATCTAAACTCTTTGGTACTTACAAGCACTATTGTATGTGTAAAGGTTTGTATTCATTCTTTAAATACTCCACATTCCTTATCCATTTTAGGAGAGGTAGTAGAAACAGTTAACTTCTCCTTGAGCTCTTTTCCTTGCAGTATGGAGTCTACCAAGGCAGAAACAGATTTTGACACAGACCTGAAGGGACCCAGAGTAGAATTGAGCTAGCTGTGAGTTTACATAGCAAGGCTGGCTGGGTCAGACATGTTATAAAGGAGAGAGGATGCATTCTCAGGAGTTTCTGATAGTGCTGCAAATCAAAAAGACCTCCAGGACAGAGCTACACAAGCTAGCCACACCCTGCTGCTCTCTAAGAGGGCTGATATATTGCTTTGCTCAATCTGGGGCTCCAACCTATGCCTCAGGAGTGCAGAGCAGACGTGGATTCAGTCGTGAGGAATACATGCGCCTGTGACTCCTGCCGTGGTTGCTCAACTGCTGCAGCTTCTGCTTTCTCAAATATGTTTTGGATAAATGGCCACATTTTCACTCTTTTTCTCCATGCACATGCTACAAAAGGCAGCATTTGACATTTTGGAAGCTAGAGCATATACTTCATGAGTGTGTGACTCTCAAAAATACTTGCCCGTTTGTCCCTTTGTCTGTTACTCTCATTGCATACCCCTGCAAAAATAGAAAGGTGCTCCATCATTCCAGTTTCCCAAAGGGGCTGAAAAGAAGTAAGTAATCATTCCTGTTGGATGAATCCTTTTAGCAAAGGACAAGGAGACTCCGTGCAAAAAGGCAAGATGTGCAAAAGCAGATTTCCCAAGCCAAGCGGCTGCAGATTGAAGGTGGACTGCCCAGCACAGTACGAGAGGATTTACAAAAATTAGAGGGAACATTGGAGAACATGCAGCAGACTATGGAGAAACGGGAAGAGCAACTGCAGGTGAGTCTTTTGCTCTTGGAAATAAGACCTCATGCTTACTTCTTCCTCATTTTCTTTTTTTTAAACTTAGTAAAAGCCAATTTTTTTAATATCAAAAAACTGAGCTAATTTTCTCACCTTTGAATCTTGGTCCTCGGGGCTTTCATGATCAGTACCACTATGAAAACTTCTTGAAACTGTATACCTCTTAAATAATAAAGAAATAGGATTCAGGCTAGAAGTGTTTAAAAGTCTCAACTATTCAGTCATAATAGTTAACAGTTTTAAATAATTTATCTGTGAATTTATTTTTTGATGTCTCTTTTCTGGTTACTAAAGATGGTATTGCTCTTTAGTTGAGTGTCCTTAGGCTGGATATTAGGTTTATAACACCTGATGTGCAAATATAATCCTCACAACTACTGTGTGAAATACATGCTGTGATCCTAAATTTAAAGAAGGAGAAAGTCACGGGAAATTCAAGTGGATTGCTTCAGCTTGTATAACTAATCATGGACTCATCTGGGATTAGAATTTATAGCTTCTTGCACCCATATCTGATTTGCTCTTTACATGTTTCTGAGCAGAATGTTAATCCAAATGGCCACTATTCTGTGCAAATGGTTTAAGTCACCAAAATTGTTTCCCATGAGAAAATATAAGATGAGAAACACAATCAATAAACCTCAAGTAACTTCTTAATTTAAGCACAAATTATTGAAACAAATTTTTTCTCTAAAAATTCCCATATGTAAAGTCTTAATCTGTGCTTCAGAATCAAGAAAATAATTGTTTAAGCTGTAGTAGTCCTTGTGACTGGTAATTAAATGCTGTAGGTTAATCATAATTCTGCATTATCAGAAAAGAGAAAATAGGTCCTTATGTGTGATTTTCCTGTGAGTAGGGATTTTCTTCTAACATTTTACTGTAATTTATTTCATTAAAGGAATTAAAAATCCTTTTGATATTTTTTTCTACTTGTCATCCTAAATGTCTTCATTTATTACTTTAGATTTCTTACAGGACATAAGATTTAAATACTGCTGGCAACTTAGAGGATGGTGCTTTTTTTGCACAGCATAATATGAATCCACAAACATTTAAGGAAAAAGTTTTATTTGGTTTAGAAGAGTTTCATCTGCTTACTGTTAAGTAGATGGCTTCTCAGGAAAATTATTTTATGTCAAGACTTTCTCTTTTTTCCTTTTTCAGTAACGTACAAGGAAAATGTTGTTTTGTCTCCTTTGATCTCCTTGTGTTCCTTTTTTGGTTTTGTCTGTTTTTTAGGTCACAATAAATAAATGGGAGCAGTTTGAAAGAGACAAAGAAACAGTAGTAAAATATCTCAATCAAGCAAGCTCTGTACTTGAACGTATCTTAAACTTTAGCAGTTTAGAGAGCCTCTCCTCAGAACTGGATCAGACAAAGGTACTGAGTGTGTGAAATACAGGAACTGAGGTGTCTTTCTGCCTTGCCTGTTGACATGGGCTGAGTATATTGCCTTCAATCTTTGCATGGTTTCCCATTAATGCCCATGCAAATTGCATTACAGATGAGAGATCGCATAAACTTCCCAGAGGTAAAAAGCCATTTTGTGAAAAAACACAAAGGATATCTCAAAGTCTGCACCTGAAGCCTATAGTTAATATAAGCTATAGTTATCTATATTTATAGTTAAGATATCTGAAGCTGAAAGTTAATATCATTTTGAGGACTTCTCATTTTATGCTCAATAATCATCTATGCTGGTAATCCAGTGTTGAGCACTTGCTTGTCAATTGTATTAGGGTACACTTTGGCAAGGTTGTGTGGAATGTGACAAATAACACTCTTAGACCTGAGAAGAAAAAGGAAAGATGTCTACCCATCCCATGGAGAAGAGCCATAACATGCCATTTGTCCTTAGTAGCACAGAATTATCCCAGCCCATTTTATTTACTACTACAGAAGTAATAATTGTGCTTGTTTTTCCTAAGTGCCATGGTTTACACACCACTGTTAACCTTTGATGAAGCCAATAATAAATTATACCTACCTTGATTATGCTCAGCATAAATTTTTCTGGTGTGTGGGTTTAATGTTTGTGACAGAAAATAATTGCTAAATGAAGTGAAAATACAAAATATGAGGTGCTGCAAAATCCACTTGGTGAATGGTGGGATTGAAAAATTAAGTAAAGATGTATGTTATCTTGTGCAATGCAAAAATAAATTACTTGAAGGGCTATAGAAGAAACTTTGATTTTTTGAGTTAAAAACTTGCACATGCAGCATCCCTTGATAAATTTAATTCAATCTAGTTTGTTCAAATGGGCTTTTCTTAAATGTAATATAAAATTAACTTTCTTCAGAGATCGTTTTTATGTATTTACACATTCAGAATATACATGTAGGACACGGGTACTTTTTTCCAACCATAAACATTGAGGAAAACTACTTTTTGTGTAAATATATGAAACTCTATGGTTGTATTAATACGTATTGCATCCTTACAGGAACTTTCTAAACAAACTGAAGCAATGGCAGTACAGGCTGAGAATTTGGTGAAGAATTCCTCTGAGATACAGCTTGGTTCAAAGAACAAGCAGTCCCTTCAGCATCAGGCAAAATCAATCCAAGAACAAGTGAAAAAAATGGAAGTTACTCTTGAAGAAGAGTATGTTCTTAACAAGTCCTAATATTTATTCTTCACTATAAGATTGTATCAGATTTCTAGACTACCTTGTCAGCATTTTGTGTTGTCTCATCAGCTCTGTCATTTACTGCTTTCTCTGGCATAGTAACCAAGCTGTGGTACCAAATATGTCAAAAGAGTGTGTGCAAACTAACAAATTGTTTTCTTTTAATTATATGTAGTTTATAAAGTTAGTTATATTTAACCTGCTACTTTAAGCCCCAGTCATCTGAAGAAGGGATAATTGAGCTCATTCTTGAGGTACTGGACTCTTTTGGAAAGAAAAAGTCTCTTTTGGAAAGAGTACTAGAGCAACACATTTGCCTCATTCTTCAGTATTCCACTTTCTCTATAGGAGTGTCAAGAAGTGCCTTCATCTTAGCTGAATGCCCAAATTGTATTTCACGGGCGATATCAAAGCTGCTTCTGCTGCCAAAAAAAGGCATAATTTTCCAGATTTTGTTTAAAAATGAAAGGTTCAAACTCCAAGGAAACCTTGATAAATATTCGTAGCTTTTTGTACTTTTAAAAAGTTCTTCCCTTCTCTCAAGTGAGCAATTCAGTTATTGAACTTGTTACTCAAATTCATATTGTTGCTATTCTTATTTTATCCCTATACAGATACATTTGTATGTATGTATGAAATCAGTATTTTTGCATACACTAGATCTGATACACAAGTCATAGGTACCTGTGCCATTTATATTTTATCTTACTGGAATTACTCTCTTGAATATTTTACTGTATAAGATTAAGCAGGTACCATCACCTCGAACAGAATATGAGCAAAGGGCAATACCCAAACGATTGGGTTTTTTTCCTCATAATGACTACTATCGTGCTAATCTGATTTTAGTTTAGTGCCGTTTTCTTCCTGATGTGAAAGAACAGTTATAAAGCTGAATGACTAGCCTGTGCAGCAAATGGTGATCTGACCATTTATGTAATGCTTTCTCTAACATGAAGTGCTAGAGTGATTTGCAGTCAAATTCTACCATCTCTCGCTAAATACTTTACATATTATTTTCTCCACTGTAAGAGAGAAAACTAGTGTGATTTTTCAATCTTTGAAATTTAGCCTTCCAGCAATTAATATTTGCTTTTTAAATAAAATTATTTATTTATAAATGAAAGTCATCATTGATATACCCTTTCAGTGTAGATATGAAATAGGTTTTAGTTGAATGTATGGATTATACAGAATGTCTGTGGTAGTGTGACAGATAATAAAAAGCTAAATACCTTCTGCAAAAGATGCAAATACATACAACTGTCTACAGGGTATCTACAGAAGTATAGTAAGTATGTAAGAGTTATATTTTAACTTGCATCATCAATAAAAATCTTGGCCAAGTAATTTAAAGTGAAGTTATTCCAAACTCCTAAGTTACACAGTATGCCAGTGAACAGGAAAAGGAGAGAAAAGTTTGAGCAGCTCTCCACAGTCAGTTGCTGTAACAACTTAGCCCATTTGTCTTCCAAGGCAATCATGCAGAGCTGTGCAGTGTGTTTGAGGTTGCATTCTTTACTGTCTGTGGCTTTCTTAAAGAAACTCCAATGAAGGAATGCAACAGCAGTTGTGCCACTGATCTGATCCCTGGATTCTGATTTCCAGCTGTATTTTCATAAGCTGGACTTGAGTGAAATATTTTTGCACATTGTTTTCCTACAAATAACTTGAATTTGCATACACTCTTATAAGTAAATGGCTGTTGACTTTTTTTAAAAATTTTGAAAATAAATAAGAAAAAATAAAAAGGCCAACTTTTACATTTTTAGGCTACATCTTTTCTTAAAGCTTCCTCTAGCTTTAATGAATGGGAGGGAAAGTTAAGAACTTTTTATGGTGGAATGGTTTTTAGGCTATATTTAGAATGAAAATATATTTTGAAATTTTGTAATATTCAAACTTTTATGATGAAACTAATATTTTCAGTAAAATAGAAAATGTGTGTTTTGCAAGCTGTGTGCAGGGCCTACATTAGCACTGGTTTCAATTACTTGGAAGGAGCAGAAACTTGTATACTGGAAGCTAATGCTGTCAGGCCTTGTATAATGGCCTTCTTGCTTGTGACAAAAAAATAGGTGCTTTGGTTGCAATTCTAGACATAGAAAAATCAGTCATAATCTGTCTCTGTTTAACATACCTATAATATAAAACTACTAACTCTGAGGGAGTTGAGTCACATTTGTTGTTGATTCTTTGGCTTGATAGGAAATCATTGCCACAGCAAACATGAGCTTCTTTTAAGAGGTGGAGATTGCTGTTATAAAAAAGCAAGATCAATAAAGCAGTCAAGCATTGGTGACTATGTGTATGTCCACATTTCACTGGTTTTAATCATTCTGGTCTAGGGACTAAATTATGAACATTTATGCACTCAGTTATCTAAATATTTAGTTTTCTGATGTAATCATCATTCCATATTATTTCATAGAAATTTCATCCTGTTGATTTTCCTTTTCCTTTCTCTTCCCACTATGATGAGATTCTTGTACAGCTGATGAATAAAGCTGTACTTTCTTTTACCTCTTGATGTCCCCTCAATTGCTTATGCATTTGTTTGACTTTTGGCACATGATCTAATAGAGAACCATGTTTCAATGTCAATGCACAACTTGATCCTCTAAAATGAGAACTTTTTAAAATGACCGTC
This sequence comes from Agelaius tricolor, assembly GCF_023055355.1. Classification (NCBI taxonomy): domain Eukaryota; kingdom Metazoa; phylum Chordata; class Aves; order Passeriformes; family Icteridae; genus Agelaius; species Agelaius tricolor. Next base: position 56,396,233 of record NW_027269261.1, read on the forward strand.
CCGTAGATTGAATAAGTTCCATTTTTATTTTAGCAAGAATATGGGCAGCTTCATTATATTAAACTGTTTATTCTCTCTAATTGATTTGGTTAATTTTAGTATTAAAAGCATGGAAATGGTGAAAAACAAGTGGGATCATTTTGGCAATAATTTTGAAGCTCTGTCCAACTGGATAGCTGAACAAGAAAAAGAACTGGAAACTTTGGAAACATCATCATCTCCTTTGGACATACAGATCAGCCAAATCAAGGTGATTAGTTATTGTTATGTTTAGTATTAAAAGCCCATTTAGCTGTTATTTTGCCAGAGGCCAAATGAGAAAAGAGACATTTTACATGTTTCAAAAGTACCATGATGAAATGGTGGCAAATTTTATACATAAATATACCAAGCAGTAAGGTCTTATATAAACTAAAGGAAAATTCTTACAGGCTGCCTTCTCTTTAATGTTGAGTTTACATATATGAAGTCTTTATGTGTATGGTTAAAAACATAATTTATACCCTTCTTATTTTTTGAGTAATCTCAACAAAATAGCTACATAAATAAAAGTTGGTTTTTTTTAAACATACAACTGCTAGTGGCTATAGAACTTGATTTTAATCTTGCAAGCTAAAGTTATAACTTGATTTATGTATCTTTTATGCTGAATTAATAAAGAAACTATTGCTCTTGGTAGCTTGAAAACCTACATAACATTTACTGTGATTGTATTTGCACTGTCTTCAGTTCCATGTACATTCCTGTAGTTACACAGTGGTTTAGTTTCAAATTGCTGACTGAGGTGCATATTGTCTCCAAGCATTTAATCTCAAGGGCTGACTTTGTATCCTTCCACAAATGGAAATGTACCTTCTCTGGAATGGCGTGTTTCTAAGGGTGCAGAGTTTTTCTATAGGCAGTCACATTGCCATTTTCTTTTTTCTGTGACCTACTAATTCTTCAGGAGGTGCACAGGTGTGCAGCTGCTTCCAGACCAGCTTGACACTATTTCCAAAGGATCCTATTAGGCACTTGTTTCATGTGACAGAAGCAGTTTATCAACAGATTATCCTGTTCTTGATTTGTTCACAACTTTACAAAGACTAAATAAATAAAATCTCTTGACTTCATCATTGGATAACAAAACAATGTTTGAATTCTTGCTTCATCACCACAGCAATTCAAAACCAGTTTCCTTATGAAATAATATGTATGCACTTATTCCACTGGCATATATTATAGTGTTGTCCTGCTTTTCTATAATTAGTGGCCAGGATTCCAGTGTTTAAGACAGAAAATAAGTGCATCAAATGATGCTATTATTGCATTGCAGTGTGTCAGTTCTTGTCTGTATAAATGGAGCATTAAGTCCTACTAGCCTATTCCAACCAAATTCCCAGAAAGGTTGTTCCTCACTGTAGATGCAGATAAGCATTTTCAAGGGATTTTTACACTGCATTGAAAGTTTCTGAAAATTCCCTCATAATTCTTACACATATAAGCACCATGGTCAGCAGGTGATGTTTGTGAACAGACATAAACCAGAAAATCCTCCTCATAAGGCAGAGGGTACATCACTGTACCTCAGGTGAACAAACTAATGAGCTTTATGGGCTGTGTTATGTGAAGCGTGTCATCTCACCTCGATTGCATGGACATAGCCAGAGATCTGCTTCAGCAGCATTGCCTTGTGCCTGATTTTGAAGAGTTTGCTATGTTTTTTTCTTAGTTTCCTGATAAGCTACTCTGTTTCACAACACTAATCAGCATACTTAGTATATAATTCCTACTACACCATATTAGTAAGGAGCATTTCAACATAAGGCAAATGACAAAAAAATAGTGTGCTCCTTGACACCTTTGGCTGACCAGATAAAAAGCCTGGGGTCAGCTGAATGTAATTATCCTACATGGTAGTGGAAATACTCTGGTTTTGATGACGCTGATTGCAAAGCCCCAGTGACTTCAGCAGAGCCAGATTTTCACCTACACATTTCTCTGAAATTCCTCGTGGAACAAAATGACAGTTATCACAAGTAGTTGCCATTGGTGGCAGACTCAGTGCAAGTTTGAAAGCCTCAATTATCCACCTTCTTTTATGTAACTGAGTGAATTTAACAGAATAGCGTAGGAGTGAGAAAGCACTGCCTCATTTGTATCTGCTGCATTGTTAGATAATTTCAGCTTCAGGGCTGCAAATCCAGTATTTTTCCTCAGCAACATGTTCTTGTGCAAAAAAAGATATTTTATAATCCAAATTAATTCAGAATATATTGCGTAAAGAGAAACTATAAATTCTTATAGCACCACTTTTTTTTTCTGACAGTCACCCTGCTAATTTTTGACTGAATGTTGCAGCAAGCCACTCCTGAGCTTTATAATGGCTTTTTAAGAAAGAGACCATACTTTTATCACTATTGCATTAGAAGCTGGGCACTTCCTATGCTTTGAGAGTGAATTTTCAAGAAAGTTTTTGGTTACTTTCATGTATATACATATTCTAACTTTTTTTTTTTGATCTGAGAATGCTATTGCCTATGTCAATTACAAAGAACTCACTTTGATCTTTCAAGTCTCTCCCAATGGGTGTTTTCCATTGCTTTTGAGAGCTCCATGGACATGATATATCAGCAGTAATTAACAAAAAACCCGAAACCTGTTGTGAAAAAAAGAGCTTAATTCCAAGTTCATTGGTGCCAACTGAGTAAATAGCCACTGAATGAGAAACACTGTTTCTTTTTTGGATGATGTAGCTGCCAAGTTTGCCTCTAATTTGTAATAAGACAAGTACAAAATAATAGGAGACAGTTGCTGTTATGCAGCTGCTGAAATGTAAAGCTAGTGAAAGTTTTTCTTTATGCATTTACTAATTGAGGTACAGGACAGATAAAAAAATTACCAAAAGCCATTATCACCCTTGTTTCATGATTTCCTACTTATACTGCAGTGTGGTTCTTTATTTAATCTTCTGCCTAAGGGCACACTCATGCCAACTTATGACCTAATTAAATTTATCCTTTATTACACTGTAATATTTTAAATTAGAAAAGGAAAACCATCTCTACTGCTTTCTAAATATGGCACGTTTTTTTGGTAAGTGCTTGAAAACCTATTAAACATAACTAACCAACTGTTAGGGTTCAGCTCCTTGACAATACTTTTTCAGTTACACAATCATGTTTTTCCATCTTCTGTTTATTTTTACTCTTAAAGAGAATTGTGTACTACTTTCCTGTGACATAAGAGATGCTAAAATATGAACCATCATGTCTGCTTGAAAATATGCACCTCAGCCAATTCTAGTTGCTCTTCATACACACTGGTTTTAGGGCAGCCTATATTATAAACCTTTGACAGAGAAAACCTTTAAAACCTTTTCAAAAAGGAGAGGTATTTGCAGGTCATATTAAAGACTTTGGTAACTAGTTATTTCAAGTGGTCAATGAACTCTTACGTAATTTTTTGATGTTTGAAGGATGATGATGAAGGATGTTTGTAGCATAGAGAAGAAAAAGGAATTGGAAAATATTGTTCTAATAATTAAAAACTTCGTTTGAATTTTTTTACTATTGCTTTACATTTTAGGTTATTAATAAAGAGATAGATGGTAAAATAACTGGAATCTCAAACCTAGAAGAGGAAGCCAAGTCTTTTTCCCAGTTTGTTACCTCTGGAGAACGTGCACATATTAAAGCCAAACTGACTCAGGTCAAAAGGTATTGGGAAGAACTAAGAGATCGTGCACAGAGACTGGAAGGAACAATCACAGGGAATGCATCAGCACAGCAGAAATACGAAGAAAGTCTTAAACAGGTAGACTATGAAAAATCTAATGGATTATTTGCAGCAATTTATAGAATTACTCTATATTTTTCTAAAATTGACTGTAAAATGCATATTATACAGGATGGACTAAAATAAATAATTGTGTTTTTAAGGTAATTGCAAGACCTAGATACATAAATTTGTGCTTTGAATTACCTAAAAGGCTGCCTCAGAAATGCAGTAAAATGTACGCACTTTATACAAAAACATAAAAAACATAAAAATGATGTTGTCTTCTTGAAAACCTATGTTGTTCTCCTGGATATTGCACTATTGAACCACATCCATACTTCTTATAAACACTCTTAACTTCATTCTTTGGTTGACAGAAGGTTGTAAAGAAAATAATTTAAATATTATTATTGCCCCAGCTGGGAGGAACTGAGCACTGTTAGCATCTTTTAACTTCAAAAGGCACTCAGCACTACAAAGGCTTAGGATATAAAATTCTCTTAGCAGCAAACATTTAAAACGTGTTATTTAAAGAATCATTTATGTAATTCCTGCTGATTTTAGCTTCTGGTTTGCCTTTGTTTTTTTTATAGGTGCAGCAGTCAGTGTCTGAATTTGAAGCTAAGCTAGCTGAGCCTCTCACATCATGCTCTTCAGCAGCAGCAACATATGCAGCTCTCCAGGACTGCACGGTGAGCAGGTGGCCAGCTGTTCCTGGCACTGAGCCCAGGGACACGGTGTCACACTGACCTCCTTACAGAAACCCCAGACCAGGGGCTGCCTGATGCCACGCGGCTCAGGGTGAAGGCAGAAGGAGGCAAGGGCAGCCTGTCACCATTTCAGACAGGATTAGAAATTTCCTCCCCAATCTAGGGGGAAAGAAAGCCTAAAAGTACCACTTTGTCCTTCAGGTTATTGGTTTTAACTTTGTGCATCTAAAACTTTATGAAAAACAGGAGATAAGAAACAAGTCTGTTTAGCATTTTTCCTCTAAGGTTTCCCAATGAGAACTTGGATTTTAGTATAGGTAATCTGTGACTAAAGAAAATATATCCTTGGAAGCAGTTTTACTTGGACAATTAAGAGACTAGACAGGGTTTCAACTTAGAAACTTTTATCTGTGATGCTAGGAATCCATGGGTATTTGGATATTTGGTTCAGTCCATTGCACAAAGAAAACAAGTACTGGATTGATATTCAAGCTACATATAATCCCATCTCAGGGAATGTGGTGTAGTATTTTTGTTTGTAAATGCTGGTATGTTTTTCAACAATAATCATAGCCTTTCTAAGAAAATACTACAAAAAATTATAATCATATTATTCTTGCAGTAAAATGCATATATATCTTCTGAACTTAGTGATTGATAACTGCTTACAAAGACTGTTTTCAGGGGGACCTGACCTTTCTGCTTTAAAAAAGCTTGATACTAGTTGAAGAAAAGTATTTTGCATATGAAGAGTTTATTTAGACAGCACTTGTAATCATCATTTTTATTGACTTTTAAACATTATGAATATACTGAGTATGCTGTTATAAGGTCTTGTTCTCTTTAGGGGATCATGATGATTAAATATCTTGATGTGAAATTATCAGCAACTTATTCCTGTATAATTAACATTTCCTCCTATATGTGATTTCTTGTAATTATAAAAATTACTATTGTTACTATTTTACACCTGTGAGTTGGAGCTTTCGTGATCTTAAATGAGTTTCATTTTGTGATTTTCTAACTCACTGTACTACATTTCAATCATTTTCATATGGACAAGTTTCCCAGCTTTCTAGAAACAGCAACACTAGAAAATGTAGTTCACATTAGATGTCATTTCTAAGAAAAGGACCTTTAGCTAATGCTGACAGAAGTTCCAAGTAACTCTTCCCTACTTCTCCCATGTCGTGACATTGTCTGCAAGTCTGGCAGTCCTCACCTGTTGGAGTGAGGTTTTGAGTTTACTCTGTATAAATTAGAGCAACTCTTAGATAGGTGTTAGGGAATCTCAAGCTTTTTCCTGAATGTGGAGCTATGTCCTACACGGATGATGCTGTGTCACATGCCCATTCAGGAGATCTGCAGAGTTTTTTTCCTTTTAGCACTGTTCCTGGGGAAGTCTTTTGCCACTACAATCCAGTTCATTGGTATGCTGGGAACACGTGTACCTAGGGTGGACCTGAGCAATATCTAAGATATGAAGTGACTTCATGATCTGATGGATGTAGCATTGCTTCAAACTCATGAGTAGAACTAGAGAATTTTTCCCACCATTGTTACCATAACTCTGTTGTTTATGTATGTAAATTCTGTTTCTTTTACATGTTCCCTAGGACCTTTGTCATACTGTGGAAAAACTGAGCAACCCTCTGGCCTCTCTCTCAGCCGGTGTCCGAAAGGTGGCCAACAAAGAAAAAGCTGCTCAAAAGGTCACAGCATTACAGCAGAAATATGAAAAAGTGCTGGAAAGTGCTAAGGAGAAACAGAGCTTATTAGAGAATCTTCTGGCTCAGTGGCAGAAGTGAGTAAACTCCCACATCTGTTGTGGTGGACACAGAGACCTTCCTGGGCTCAGCGTGTGAGACTGAGAGGATGACTTGGTAACTCTAGGTTGTGATTTTGCTAGGCAGGAGAAGGAGCTCTCTGCTTTCCTGGCCTGGTTGGAGGGGTGTGAAGCTGCAGGCAGGCCTGCAGAGCAGTATGTGTCTGCTGACAGAATTAAACTGGAAGGTGAACTGCAGGCACTGCAGGTATGTTTCAACTGAAATATTGTCCTTCTGCATTTTCTGTGTCTTTTAAAGGAAGGAATTGCTCAATTATAGTGTGGCAATCAATTGATTCTGGGCTTTACAAATCTCCTAGGAGATATTACATTATCACTTGCTATTTCTCAATGACTGTACTATTAGTTTTAACTATAATATGCCAGCTAAAAAAAAAAGGAAAAAAGTGCCTTGGTATATCCTATTATCTATGAAGGAAGGACATCAGTCTGCTTGTTAGAAGATCCTTTCTCTAGGATCTTTATTAGGCAATATCCCTTTATTAGGCAATACTTACCTTTTTTTTTTTTTTTTTTTTGCATGTGAGGAAAGGTTCTCAGATGAAAAAATGCGTGAAGGTTTTGAAATTGCAATGGAAGTCTGGTTCTAATTATTTTTTCAAACACAAGACTTTCATCCTATTCTAAATTATGCCTTCCCTTTGAATTTTTGCCATTTGTTTTTAGATTAATATGAAGCAGTTGGCCAAATGTAACATCTTTTATACCTTCTTCCTTGACGACAAGTAGAAAAGGAAAATTAATTGAGGGTTTGGGTTTGGTTTTTTTTGTTGTTGTTGTTGAATGTTTTTTTGTTTGGGGATTAGTTTGCTTGTTATTGGGGTTTTTTTGGGGGGTGTTGGTTGGTTGGTTTTTTAGTATTTTGCTTTGTTTGAGCCAGTTTGCAACATTTCCTCACAACTCTCTTGCTGTACACAAAATCTATTGCAAAATGTGGTGCCAGTTTTAGCCACTGCCATCATAAAATAAAGCTGTATGGAAAAGTCACACTTTGTCCTGAAGGAGAGAAAAATACTGACTTAGATGAATCCCTACTGAATTTAGCTGTCTGAGAGGTGTTGAGTACCTGCTTGTCCTAATAGGCCTCAATGCCTCCAAGGCTTTGCCTCTGCTCACTCACTTGACTCAAAGTACTGTGCTGGAAATCTGTAGCTGTTTTTTTATTAGTTTTTGTTATTTTGCATTATATGGTGCCATGCTTAAACTAAAAGCTTTTCATTCCGTTGTTATCCCAGGATTTGAGAGCAGATATTGAGTCCCACACTTGTGTCTATGAGAGTCTTTTACAGTTAAATGAGACGCTGTTTCCAGCAGCTTCAAAGCAGTGTGTGAAAGCAATAAAAGAAAAATTTGAAGAGCTGGATGAAAGGTGGAAAGCTTTACCACAAATTGTTGACAAAAGGTTTGTGCTTCAGAGTGTTTTTTACATGTTAAAGTAACCAATATCCAGATGAGGAAGCCCCATCCCAAACTGTGATTTTACAGTATTGCCATTAGAAGACAAAGGTTTTAGGTCAATACCAATCCCTGAAGTCCCAGGAACAGGGGGTGGAGGATCCCACACATTTATGATGCCGGCTTTTTGACATACACTCACCCGATTTTTTTTGCTAGAAGAGTCTGTTTGAAGTAGTGTGGGGCAGGAAATGAAGGCAATGTTGCATTTCCTCAATTCCAATTTCCCAAGTAAATTCTAAAATCTCCAATAATCTGTTCTTGATTGTTTAAGTTATATGCTTTATTTTGTGCAAAGCCACACTATTGTAGTTTAAAACTCACTTTGAAATTCAAATTTGCCATAAATACTATAAATGCTCAGTTGTTAGGCTGCTGGCTCATGTTAAGCTTAGAAAAACTGTCTCCTTTATTTCATACTGTATGTTATCATATATTTAGATTTCAATTTTTTCCATGATGAACACACATATTTTACCATTTGTAATGTAGCTTAAGTAATAGATCCTGATCAATGCCATAATCTTCTAGGTGCTTTGCCAATATGATTGTTTTACAATATAATGATCTTCTACATGTTGAAAATTAGGTAGAAAAATTTCTAAAGGAAATGGGAAGGTAAATGACAAGGTCTTTTCCAAGGTCAAGGTTTAGACTTGGTACCTAGGTACTTAATTCTGCTGAGTTCTCCTCTGGACAGATTCTTCTTTTGAATTGTGTTCTTCTGATCAGACTTTACCCTTTCCTACTTCAGAGGAGGTTGAATATGAAATTCCTCACCCCCGGCCTAAATAAATGAGACTCTTACCTTAATTCAGTGTTTCAGATGATAGGCAAGAGTTGCTATGACTGAAAATCAAATTTTGGCTTCCATCAATAATATTGCCTTTGCTAAGATTACACCCATAAAGAAAATTTGAAGAACATACCTTGGTTTTTTGGGGTATCTGTAACAGTTGATATAAATAAAAGAGTGGAAACAGGAAAGATCCAAAAGTGTTTTCAAATGTTATGTTATTTCCCAAATTAAAAAATCAATATGGCAAACTAAAGTAATATTTCCTATTTTCCTTGCATCTGGCATTGATTTTAATGCTGACCAGTCAGCTGGGGGTTTGATTATGGGAAGTGATTAAATTGTATCAGGTGCTTTCATATTTACATCTGACATTCTGTAGGATCAACTTCCTTCAATCACTTGTTGCTGAGCATGGGCAGTTTGATGAGCTCCTGCTCAGGTTTTCAGACTGGATTAAGCAATTTCTTGCTGAACTACAAGCCACTTCAGAGATAAACACAGCTGATCAACAACTAGCTGCATCTCACAATAAGGTAAACTTCTGGATGTAAATGTTAAAGACAGAGAAATTGTACAGTGCATTTGGCTAAATCCTCATCTAGAACTAGCAAGTAATTTATTTGTGTGAAAACCTATATGCCGTTGCAGTCATGTACAGACTTGTTTTTTGACAGTTTTAAAGCAAAATTGTAACCCTGAACTTTTCCTACTGAAAACCCCTCAGTAGTGCTTGTTTCACTCATATGTTCAGTACTAAAATGTTTACTGAGCTCTTGATTTGAAGAAGAAACTCAGCTCTGTTTTCTGTCTTTCCCATAGAATCACTCAATGGAAGTTGAAAGTAAGAAACAGGAGTTACGAAGTCTGAAGGAGCATGTAGAGAAATTGGGGTCTTTCAGCAGCCCAGAGGACCAGCAGACCTTGCAGGGAAAGACTGAAGATTGCTTTCAGATCTTCCAGGAGGCGAGTCAGATAACTAGCCAAAGACAGGAGGCCCTGGATCAGTTGCGAATATTCCTGGAGCACCACAGTGCTGTATCAGGAGTGCTCCAGCGGCTGAGGCAGACAGTGGAGAAAACAGGAAATATGGATAAAGCTAAATCTGAATTACTGGAGAAGGAGCTCAATGGTGTTATTAAGGATCTTAACAAGTTGGAGTCTGATGCTTTCAGTTTGGATGGTTCCCTTACTAAGGCTCAATATCATCTGAAACACAGCATTTCTGGGCAGAGAACTTCCTGCAGGGCCATGGTGGATAATCTGGGTGTGGAACTGGAGGCAGTTCAAAACCTGCTGGGAACCAAACAAAGTGAGGCAGAAGCTCTTGGAGCCTTGCAAAGATCTTTCATGGAGCGTAAAGAGCAGTTACTGAAGAGCATTGAAGATACTGAGGAAAAGGCTGACAAAGAGGGCCTGAAGGAGACAACACTGCAAGCCCTCCAGCAAAGGTAAAAACATTGCCACTTTCACACTTGATTGCAATCTCTAGACCTTTTATTATTAAGTGGAGGCATGTGTGTGTTTCCTACTTAGGTACTTTATTTCTTGCCAGGCATGTGTATTTACTTAATAAAATTTTGTAAATAAGTGAACTATTTGGATGCACAAAACACTAAGCAAGTCCTGCTAATCTTTTATATTGAAAGAATAATCATGAAAGTCTATGTCTCAAAAATATATTTTGTCCTAATGAATCTAAGATCCAAACAGCTATTAGAAATCCCATATAACATAACTATCTCTACCTTGCAGAACTGAAGATTGTACATGGGATGATGGAATTAAAAACACTTATTGTAATAAAGTATTAATCTAAATATCTGAGTATATTTCCAGGTGACTGTTTGAGGGGGATGTACATATATATCTATATGATTTTATAGCAGTTTATGTATCAGAAAAATTACATTCTGATCCCAGTTCTAGCAGAAAAAAAGCCCCAAATATTGTAGGAAATATTAGAAAAAGGAAGTTTTATGCACAGTAGCACTAAGAGCAACTGTTTCATTCTTTCTTTCTCCTCTCTCTTGCAAAAAAACAAAAATTAGTGAAGATAAGTTATATGAAACCGGTCTTTTAATGATCTTTTAACTTGCAGATTGAGGATCTTTAACCAGTTGGATGAAGAATTGAATTCTCACCAGCATGAACTCCAGTGGCTCATGGACAAGGCAAAACAAATAGCCCAAAAAGATATCACACTTGCTCCTGAGAGTGACAAAGAGATAAATCGCTTAGAATCTCTGTGGAAGGATACCAAGAAAGCTATACATGAAAAGTAAGTAGATCTTTAGCTTAAGCTAAGAAAGGAGAAGATGGGGAAAGAGACACAGTTATTACATGTAATATCTTCTTGCTATATTAGTTATAATGAAAAACAGGGCTTGTTGGTTAAGTACTTAGTAGAAGATGGAAACACATTGACAAGAATATTTGTACCATTTGTACTTATACTATTAATAAGGCCACAGATAGGTTCTCAGTACAGTATGACAGATATACATTTTATTACATACATGCTATATTGCATGTTATTGTTTTCTGAAAGATAAGAATTCTCCACTGAGCTTTTGCTGTCACTCTAGCTGGCACATATTCTCCTTCTAGTGTAAATTTTCATTCCCTATTGGTCATGTGTTTCTGACAGTTCTATATTTAGTGGTCCTAGATAATTTTTTAATTTAAGTATTTCTATCTGCCCTAGGGGATGGGTTTATAATAATCTTTAGTGTGTAATCAGTTACAGTGTTTGTATATGACACAGATGATCAGTTTTATCAATGAAAGTTGATGATCAAAGAAGCTAAAGAAACCAGAGAAAAGTTTTATTGTACCCTTTTCTTTGTCTTAACTGCCTCATGATCATCTTTAAAGAAAACCGGCAGTGTTTTCTCTCTCACATAGACAGTTTTAGACCCTCCTGAACCTGCTTATTTTGGAGAGCTCTTTGGAGCATTCAGAGGAGAGCCAGCTTCTAAAACAGTTCCTCATCTTTTTTGACAGGGTCATATTTCCAAAAATCCTTTCATTGAAAAACACTGTTTTACAAATAGACGTTGCGTATATCCAAAGTATCAGTTTTGCTCCTCTCTCTTCAGTATAAACACCAGGAATGGATTGAATAGGTCTTCTTCCTCTGTCCATTGCCTGAGCATAAATAAGGTTTCCTAGAGAGAGGATGGGAATAAAATTAGGCTTGTTTTTAGCAGAAGGCTAATTTATTCTCAGTAGAAGGGAGGTAAGTTGAATATAACATTTTAGTCCCAAAAGCATGCATCTGACAATGGGAGGACAAAATAGGCAGACCTTACCTTAGTATGCATTGCTTTAGTCTTTATTTCTGCTTCTTTTTACCCAAAAAACACTCCATGTTAAAGAAAAAAGTTGTTGGGGTTTTTCTTAAATTAACTGTGAGTAGCACAATTGTTATAATGTAGTTTTCAGTCAAAAAGATGCTAAACTTAGGAACTGAGAAGCCTGAATTCTGGTTTCAGTCTTTTACTGACGTCAGTTTTAGTATCTGATACATATGAGATGGCAATTCACATTCATTTCTCTTCAGTAAGATGTTTTTTGATGGATTGACAGTGATTTCTAAACACGAAATATTAATATTTCCTTGGCTGCCCAATTCATGTTTAGTACTGCATCCTGGTTTTCCCATGGTGAATTGCTATGTCATGTTCTCTATCCTTCAGAAGCATGGCAGCAAGTGGTGCTAACAGCTTTTTCAAATTACAGAAAGGAGCAGTCCTGTGTTCTGATTGATCTGATGAAGGAATATCAGAGCTTGAAGTCAACAGTAATGAAAGTCATAGACAGTGCTAACAGTGCTTCTGTGACCAAATCCATATGGAAGGATCATGAAGATGTCAGGCGAACATTATCAAAGGTAATGACATATATTTTCCTTTGAGGAATTTTAACAATTTTTTTGATTGAATTTACTTTTTTTTTTAAAAGATGCCCTTGAGCTGTGTTTAAAGCTCCTTGAATTCACTGTCAAATCTTATCATACTGACATTCAGAGTTTAAATTGTACTGATTGTGATGAGGAAAGAATACAGCCCTTTTTACATTTTGGTGAGATCTATTAATCTATTCTTAATGGAAATGCCGATTCTTAATATATGGAAAGGGTAAGTGGAAAATAGTGGATAGCTCTTTATATAAAATACATCGAGAATATATTCCTACCACAGTATGAAAGGATAGTTCTAGTCAACATATTTCAATGTTTTTCTATATTGGGTAAATTTTGGAATAGATAAAATGCCACAAAAAACCCCCATGAATTGCACACATTTCTGATGTGTAAAATTTTTTTGTCTCTCTCTTTTGCTGAGAGGACTTCTGCCATGGTGTATAATGTTCATACTAGCCATTGTGCAGAGATAAGGTATTTGGATCCCTACACTGTATTCATTTCACTGGATAGTATTTCAAAGATACTAAATTGTGCTGTCCATAAGCCTGCCAGAATAAACAGTTCTGAGTTTAATTCTGTCTGTTCCTTTGGAGGATAATTTAGTTTGGAAGGCTGTTGAGCTCTTGATTCAAAATCTTTCAGTCAGATCTGTATAAACCTTATTCTAAACTGTGTGTATTTATGGCCTCTTTCTATTAGATATCTTAAAAGAATAAAAAAGCCAGAACAGAGCTCACCAGTCTAAAAAGAATTTCATTAAACTTCCACATCATTCCTTTGAGCCTGGAGCTGAGGACAATTCCCTGCTGCAGCCATGGCCACAGATAGTGGTTCCAGTGCAATAAAAGTTTTGGCCATAGTGCATACAGATTAGTAGCTTATTGTTAGTACTGCTTTCTAGTACTTGCTGTAGAAAAAAGCATAAGATTCTTACTGTGATCGGGTCTCAGCATCTCACCTTTTCAATGACAAAATTAAATATTTCCCTATGCCTGGGGTTGCAAAGTTAGTAGCCCTGAAGCCCTTATCCAGTTCCTTTCAGAACTCATCTGTACTTTTGTTTTACAGAATGTCTAGTAGAGATATAGTGTTTTTAATCCTAAATTTTATTTGCAGCACCCTCTGCTTACCTTGCTATAACTCCTGAAGTGATTATTCAATAATGAAGAATGGAAAGACAAATAGAAAAATGAAATTTCCCTAAGTCCAGAAAATATCTGGTTACCAAGTAGAATAAATTCAAAATTTTTTACTCCCACTTGTGTGCTTTATTTATGAGAACAATCATCCTATATGATTATGCTTATGAGAAAATCATGTCAGTTTCTTTGTATTTTGTGGAGTAGTAAAATATTAGATATGAAAATTAACAAATTCATAGCACAGGTCTAGGTATGGGTACCTGGAGAACTGATTTTTCTTTCTTTCTTTAAGGCTTCATTAAACAACCAAATATTTATGTCCACAGCATGAAGCTGCCAAGAATGATCTAAGTGATAAACAAAAAGACCTGGATACTTTCACCAATAAAGGAAAACATTTGATAGCAGAACTGAAGAGAGTGCATAACTGCGATTTCAGTGCACTGAAAACAGATATGAACTCCGTGGTGGACAAATGGCTAGATGTAAGAAACTGGTGTTTATATGACAAATACAGTTTTTAAGTTTGGCTAAGCTTACAATATTTCTCTTGTACAATTGTTTAGTAAAATTGACTAAGAGTAACTGTTTAGTAAAATTTACTTTTAAGTATAACTCAAAGTTTTAATCAGAGGGATTTGGTGTCCACTCTATGTACGAAGTTGTGACATCAATTTGATAAACTTTAAATGGTGTTTTACAGCAGTGTATGAAAGCTACTACTGTAAATTTGCTCACTGTGCAGTTCCAAGCATGAATTTGGATTGGACTCACACCTAATACATACCAGCAATACTTCACTGAAGTAAATTGGACTAATAGTTCAGCAGGAAATTACATTAAGCTAAACACGAAAGATATTAATGTGTTGAGAAAGACTTCACTACAGGAGAGAAACATAACATAAAAGCTAGTTACAGAATCATGGATTGGTTTGGGTTGGAAGGGACCTTGAAGATCTGGTTCCAACCCCTTGCCCCCAGGGCAGGGGCATCTTTCACTACACCAGGTTGCTCAAAGCCCCATCCAACCTAGCTTTCAACATTTCCATGGATGCATCTACAATGGCTCTGGATAATCAGTTCCAGTGTCTCACCACCCTCACATTAAAGAATTTCTACCTAATGTTTTACATTTTCACATTTGTACTGCTTTAGTACCAAATTACTACATTGTGGTAAGAAGGATAAATGGGTTTTTTTGGAAAATAAAGTTTATATGAACCTGAACTCTTTTCCAGTAAAAAAATATACAAATATTTGGAAGGAAACACATAAGATTTGTGTTTCTTTTTATGATCTGGGTAAGAAAATTGAAATTAGCATTCAGGACTTAGAACTAAATCAAGGAAAATTATTTTACCCATTTACTAATTATTTTTGATGCATTTGTAGTATAACTGTCTGCAAAATTGAGTCTAAAATTAATTTTTGAATGGTATTGACATATTCTTCTTTCTTAAAAGGTATCTGAAAGACTTGATGAGAACATCGACCGACTGAGTGTAAGCGTGTCTCTATGGGATGATGTCCTGAAAACTGGAGATGAATTGGATGGATGGTGTAATAAGTGCATTTCTCAGCTGAATGAAGGCATCAACAACTTCAGTAACAGTCAGAGAATGGAAGTCCTCCTGAAAGATTTCCAGGTTCTTACCCATAAATCAGTGATTAAAATGTTGTGGACCAAAATGTCAAGTGATGTTCAACACAGAGAAAACACTTTGCTGTTGCAGACCTCTGTGTTCTCTGTTTAAATGGTGGTACCCAACAGCTAGATAAGAGCATTCCTGTCCTTTTTATTAGAAGGTGTTTGCTTCTAACAGAAACAAGAATGGCACATCTTACTAAATCAAAGCTCCATAGTTATTTTGGCTCTTGCAGTTATATTTGGCTCTAGGCTGAATTCTGTTCCAGTAAAAAACAAGGAAAATTTTAGACAACTTAAGCTAAAGTTTAGCAAAAAACTGAGTAGTTTCTAAAACCTCATCCAGGAAAGTAGGTTCTCCAGACAATAAAAGAGATATCAGGTCAATCATAGATTGGGCCATATTCTACTTCGTTTGGAATAAATTATGTCCTTAAGAAGATGCACAGTGAACATATTCAAGAATTGTGGTAGAATATAAACATTGATAAATCAGTACTTTGCTCAAGGTTGAGCTTTATCGAATGCCTTACGTAGCAATCCGACCACCTGAATTCATAGCTGTTAAAACTGATTTGGAGTAAAAGCAGACTACCCAAACCACAGGTGTACTTGATGTGCAGGAGGGCCAGAATAGCAGATGTGATCATTGAGTGTTCATTTACAGTCACAGAATGCATAATACGTTTTTTTGGTACTTTGTTTTGCAAAGGCCAAGAGGAAGAGCAGTTTGGTGACAGCAGGGTCCTGCCCTTTCTGCAATCAGAAATAGATGAGCATGGACAGCATCAATCAGTTTACCCCTTCTGTGGCCCAAATTAGTGGTCACTTTCTTAACTGCCCACCTAATATTATATCCTCCCTAGCACAAAATACCCCCTAACTATTCTTCTGGGCATTCAGGGCAGATGTTAAGTTTGGCAATTGAATCCTTCAGTGGAACCTAACACCCCCAGTGGATACTTCCAGTCAAATAAACAATGACATTTTCATAATTATTTTCCCAGTTTTAACAAACAAAAGCTTTTAGAGCATTTTAAATGCAATAATTTATTTTAAAGGAGGGGAAAATTACTTTGAACTGAGTCTAATAAGGAAAAAGAGATTTTTAGAGCACAAAATTAGTGCAGTGTTTTCCCTGTTTGCTAAGCTGTGTTTACATTTTCTTTCAATTTTGAAATTGATGGAGAATACTTCTGAAAGTCTGAAAGTTTGTTGTAGTTTGGTATGAAACTTTGACCACATCTCTTTTCAGTCTGAAGTCAAGAATAAAGAACTGAAGTTGGAGCAACTTAGTTCCAAAATTTTGGAACTTAAAGAGCTGACCCATACTCAAGAGCCTCCTGCAGACCTCCAGGTAAAATAAAAACATTGGCAACCACGGATTGTGTTCAAATAACCAAGAAAATATTCCTTCTGAAATTTTTGTCTTTCCTATGCTGCCTTTTTCTTTCAAGGTGACAGATGTAGCATTATTATTTTTATGTAGCATGACTATTCTTTGTTCATATTTCTCTAGGTAACCTTGATTTTTTTGTATCAACAGTATGTCATAAAGTAAGTGAACGTGAGGGTTGTAGGAGTATTTTTTTAATAAATCAAAATAGAATAAATAGTTTATAATGTAGCTGATAAGATATGAGACTACAGATATTCTCTAATCTGCACATTAAGCCACATCACACATGAGTGCATGCACAGTTTTTTTCCTTGACAGGATTATGAGGCAGTAAAATATGTTCATCTGCTTTGTTAACCAAAAAGTATTCTTTAGTGGACTAGAATAAGGGCCCTGAACTAGCTCTTACAAGAAAAACATACAACAATGAACACAAAGGTGAGCTGTTAAACTTTTGGCCAGATACTTACTTCTATCCACTAGGGCAGTCACAAAACCAAAGTATGACTATTTTGGCAGTTTGATTTCAAACAGAAATTGGTATTTGGGATTATTAACTTAATGTCAGAAATTCAAAAATATAAGCTGACTTCTGTAATTTCCATGGGCAGGGATATATCTTGGTATATATCAGGTTTTACTGGAAGTTAATGAAGTTAATGAAACACTCAAGCCTTGCCCATATTTTGGAACAGGCTGCCCAGGGAGGTTGTGGAGTCTCCCTCTCTGGAGAAGGAAAAAAACCCATCTGGATGTGTTTCTATGTCACCTACTGTAGCTGACCCTGCCTTGATAGGGAACTTGGACTAAGGAATCTACAGAGATTCCTTCTAACCCAAAGGATTCTGTCAATCTGATTTATATATAGTACCATATTATGACCGACTGGATTTACTTCTATTAGTGATATGTGCTCAGCAAACATCTACTGTAATTTTGCACGTTCCTGACTTTGAACAGGTTAAGGGGCAATACCAGGTTATTTTTTGTACTGTCTTCAATTTCCACCTGCCTTATACTGAGATACTTTAAGCCTCAGTGCTCTTAAGGCTCACTCCCCAATTGATATTTATTTTTATCTAGCTATTTGAGTGTAGGTCATGTTCTGTATATATGGCAAATTAGAAAAGGGGAAATACCAACTTTTCATTTTTCAGAAATGGATAATAACTGCAATAGTTTGCAGTCTGGCTTTTTATAAGTTAGTATCCCTTCTTTGGATTATTGTATATCTAAGACTTAATAGAATGGTTGTCTGTTTGTAGGTATGTAAGTATCTCTTTTACAAGTTAAACTTGTAAAGAGAACAAAATTATCATTGTGTCCCTCTTTCCTACATTCCATTTTTTCAATAATCATTTACCGTAATAAGCATTTTTATTGCTAAATGCCTTAATACATAACATTTTGGGTTTAGTTTATAGAGTCAGATTTGAGGCAGAAGTTGGACCATGCCAAAGAAATATCAGAGACAGCAAAAGAGACACTGAAAGATTTCAGTACTCAGAAGATGCAGTTACAGAAGCTGATTGGTCAGATGACAGACTGGCTAACTCAAGTGGAAGAGACACTGTTAAGCTGTGCACGTAACCTGGATCCTGAAGCTCTAAATAAACTAAAGGTCAGTGCTGAAGAAAATCAATATACTTTTCCTTATGCATTTTCCTTATGATCTTTGGGGATTTTTTTTTCTGAGCTTTATACTTAATTTTCCTCTGATAAAAAATGCATATCTCCTGCACAGCTGCTAGAATATTAGCAAATAATACAGTGATTATTTTTAGGAAGTACCACCAATGAACAAAAGTTCTGATTTATTAGCTTTTTACAAACTTTTTAGAAAATTTTAATGAATAATACCGTCTTGTGGCAAGAGCTGGTTTTGTTACATTGAACTCCTTGGTCATTACTCCAGCATGTTTTCAAGTGCATTGACTCCCATTCAATAAGTTATGAAATTCATAGCACATCACAGTAAAAGACACTGGTCCAAATTCAAATTTAATACAAACTTCTACCTCAGAAATCCTCCTCTCTCATTAAATATAGCAATTCTTTTTTCTACATCCAAGCGGTCTCTTGACTGGATGCAGTTATGCACATCGTAACATGACAAACCACATGGAGGTATTTAAGTGTGAGCACAGTTAATATTGATTTACTAGCCAACTCACATTTAATTTTCAGAAAACGTTTCTCTCAAATTGTGTGTAAAGTCCCTCTCATTCAGAAGTCCTGCCAAATACCAGTGTCATACTGCATCCCACATGTACCTTCAGACTTAGCTGAATACATCTATTTCTATTCAATATGCTTTGAAATGTGTTTATTTATAAGAGAGTAATAAATCATGAGAAACAACACTTTTCACATTTCTACGATAGCTCTTTAGTTTCAAGGATTCATCTCACTTGGAAAATTCAGGAAACACAATCCAGTGCCTCTTCCCTTCATTGTGTCTGGGATGACTTATAGACCACAGGAGAAAAGAACATATGGCAAGAGTAGGAATGCTTGAGAAAAAGCCAATTCTTTTGTTTCTTTATAAATATCGTAATTATGTTGTAACTTCATTTTCAGGAAACACAAAAGGACCTTCAGCTTCAGCAAAGCAACATTGACTCAACCCGGGAGACCCTCAACAGCCTCTGTCGCAAATACCATTCGGTAGAGCTGGAAGCTCTTGGTGGCACTGTCTCTTTGTTAATAAAGAAGTATGAAGCTGTGAATCTGCTCTGCTCCAGAACACAGGCCAGGATGCAGGAGTCCTTGGAAAAACATTTCCTCTGTGAGTCCTCAGGCTGGTTCATATGAGTGAGCTGTTATCCCGCAGCCGTGAATCATTCTGGAGTCTGCCAGAGTTTCCAGTAACATCACTTGTAATTACAACTTCATTTTTGTATGGAGCCTCTCAAAAAGTCCTGTTACCAAGTGTTCATTGGATAACTGCTATGAAACAAAGAATTTTACATAAACAGAATTCAACTCTAACCATGTGATATGCATGAAAATCCACCTTTCCTCACTATTGGGATTCACCTCTATTGCATAAATACACTTTGTTTACTTGCAATAAGGAGATATATATATATATATATATATATATATATATATATATAAATAAATAATATATATAATATATATTAATATATTATATATTTATATATTATAATATATATAATATATACATTGTATATATTATAATATATATAATATAATTCTATATTATAATATATAATATATTTATTATTATATAATAATATATAATAATAATAAATATATATATTTGTTATATGGTATATATAACAAAATGGTATATAACAAATGCTTTTATAATGTAAAAGCATCCATCTCAAGTCTTTCCTGGGCTCCCTGGATAGTCAGTGGAGAAGAGTAAACAACTTTTAATCTTGTTTATTAAGATACTGATTTTGATTTTATTTAGCATGAAACTGGGATGTATCAAACTGAAATTGACTGTCAAGGGCAGCCTAGTAAGACTGTTGAAATTTGGACATTTACAGTGGAAATATCTAGTTCCTTATGAAATTAATCCTACTCCCAAGGTCATTGAAGACAATTAGACCTGTTCTGTTAGCTTTTATACACTGTTCCTGAAGGATTGAATAAAACTGATTGAAAAAGAACTGTTTAAAACAGCTGCATAATATTGTGGATAATGCTGTATCTTAAAAACTATTCTCTTCTCTAAACTTTTTTATTAAATAAGACTCTATGCAAGAATTCCAGGAATGGTTTTCTGGTGTGAAGGCTGCAGTAAAAGAATCATCTGACAGGTCTGGGGACAGCAAAGCCATAGAGGCAAAGCTACATGACTTGCAGGTAAAGTGAACAAATTAAAACTACTAGTAATTAACAATTTAGTATAGGAACCAATAATATCTCTAAAATAATTTGTAGATGCTAGCACAGTCATTGTTTTTGTTCTTAAAAAGGTAATACAAAAATGGTTTGAGGCAACAGTGTGTACTGTAGAGGTAATACAGTGAAAACTGTGGTCCCTCTTCTGAGAGATGAGAATTTAATTTCTGGGAAGTTTATGTGTAACTACAAACTATATACTCTTGTTTCTGATTATTAATATTTTTTCCTTTTCTCTTTCTTTCTCTTCCTTTTCTTTTCCTATTTTTATAACACTTTTACATATTCAACATTTCAGATTAATACTGATATGTCAAAGATTGTATGTATATACTTTTGATGAGACTGAACATAAGTATCAGATACCTATTGTAAGCAGCCATAATTCCTGAAGCGTGTAACATCTTGAAGAGATTATTAAACTTCAGAGAAAGCCATGGCCACCTTGGGATCAACTAAAAAACTGGATGCTGTGAATTGCAGTACCACTTAATAAAATCTTATTTGAACTATCTGCTTAGAAACTTTTCCACAGCTAAACATGGTTGTCATCTTCTTGGAGAAATCTGACCACTTCTCATAGAAATATTGCTTATCTTTAATTATCAAACCTTATGTGTTTAAACTATATTCTTTCATTGCACAGGGTGTGCTGGATTCTATTAGTGAAGGACAGAAAAAATTAGATGCTGCCTGCAAGGAAGGAGAAAGTTTATATGGTTGTTTACCCAAACCAGTTGTGAGCCATATTCAGGAGCAAATAGCAAAGTCTAACCAGACCTTCCAGGAATTTCTCAACCAGTGTCTGAATGACAAGAAGGCTCTGGAAGCTTGTGCCTCACGCCTGGGAAAGTGAGTAACACCAGTAGTAACAAAAGACTGCATGAAATGGTCTGGCTTCCAAAGTGCAGGGCAAAAAATGAAATTATTTCCAGTTGCTCTAGTCCTGTTTGCTTTTTTCTTTGGAAGTATTTAAGAGAAATTTAAATTCTCTGATAAAAAAAAATAAAAAACAACAGGTCTTGCTCCAAGGGCATCAATTTAGTTAAATGATGAAAGGTCAGGATCATATATGCAGAAGTTCTGTGTATCTTATGAAACTCCAAATCAGCAGTTGGGATTCCAGTAATTTAAATGACATTTTCTGGACAGAAAATGTGTGATGAAGTTCATTTCTGCCCTGGGGTTTGTAGATAGTATGCATTTTAAATGTGTCTGTTCTGTTCCATTGCAAATAGACATATTTCCTAAAGAGCCAAGAAGAAAACACACTTAAATTACTGCTTGGGGCTTGAATTTTGAGAGTTAAAATATTTTCCAACCTAACCAGATTCAAAACTGTTGCTAATTGAAAGCAAAGTTAGTGTGGCAGTAATGGGTAAAACAGCAGGATGAGAGGGTGTGCCTGCATGTAACAAAAAAGGTTTCAAAGTTAGGGCCAGAACTTGTTTTGCTGAGTTCTGAGCAGTCAAGATTCCAGTTCTCTTCTGTAAGGTAAAATTGAAAACACACTTCAGATGTTCTACAGATAAGTGTTGACAAGAAAACCACTGTTACCCACTGCTTGATCTTAGACTAAATCATTATGAGAATTTGAAAAAAGCTTTCTTTTGGTCAGCTTTTATTGAATCTAGTAATAAATAAAAGTCCTGTCTCTTTAAATTTTGGAGGCTTCTGGTCTGCCTGGAGTTCCCATGATTTTGCTGAACATTTTTAGAGAGTTGCTGAATATTTTTAGACTAGTAGTCACCGTGGAATTATGTTTTGTGTACAACCCTTATTCTCGAAGCTTGGAATTAATACCCAGTCTTGTGGATATTAACTTCTTCCAACTTTACTCCACTTGAGAAGTATTTTTTAAAAGAGTATTTATCTGCTCTGTAGCTTTGAAGATCAGTACAAGAAGCTTGCCCTGTGGATGCATGACATGGAAGAAAGAATAAGCACAGAAGCCTTAGGAGAGAACAAACAGCTTGTTTCTGAGAAGAAGAAGGAGGTGCAAAAAGTGGAAAAGTTCCTGGAAGAGCTGCTGAACTCAAGGTATATTGAAAATACATTTTCTAATACTCTCACTTTTTCCTCTACTAAGGCAGAAGTGAAATTAAACTGTTGGGTTAAAGTGTATTTTTGAAAGCTAGAGGAATGTGTTGGAAAATGCTCTGTGAAAAGAGGCTGAATCCACATATGTTGAGTTCTTATGAATTTCAACAAAATCCAATATTTGCTCTTGATAAATTTATAAAAGCTCATCATACTTCATTAATAAATGGAAAGTGAAAAGTGTAATTTTTAAAAATAAAAGATAAAAATACTGCTTTCAAAAGCAATAGTGAAAATTACATTTATCATTATGTCCATTTCAAAATTTCTTTCTGTCTTGTAACATTCAGATCCAGTCAGGTTAGCAGAATCCCCTTCCCCAATACAGCTTGCCCAATAAAAGAGCTCAAAAAGCATTCACATTAGCTGTGAAATCTTTCTAAAATTCAGACTTATCCAGTAAATGATGAAGTAATTGCCATTTTGAGTACGCAGAGTTTTTTCCAAATTCTCTTTTCATCATTGGTGAAGGTAGAACAAAAACAGTAGTCAATTTTCCAAGTCTCACAGCCTCTTTAAAAGAAACACCCAGTCACTCCCTATGGCCTTGAGACTGATGCAAGACATTTTGGTTTGATGTAAATTCCCTCTAGTCATCAGGTATCAGGAAGGGTGATCAAGTAGATTGAGATTAACTGAGGCTGTAGAAACCCAGCTTTAATCCCTTTTACTGACTCTTGTACTGAGTCTGAGTCATTGTCTAATCCTGGACAAATGACCTTTTTGACATGCCTTCCTACCTGTCCAAGATTATGAACTTCTTAGAAGCTTTGGCAGGTACAAAAGGGTTTGGGTTCATATAGAAATGGAAAGCTTGACCACTGAAAAGAAAAGGTAGCTGCTAAGGTAGCTTTTAATTTAAATGTTTGTGATCATCCTGAGCACCAAAATTCTGCAAGAAATGGCACTGCACACAAGAAAAGATATTAATAGGTACACGCTGCTTATACTCTTTCAGTCTCTCCTAAGTAATTTTTTCAGTTAACTGTGAATTCTTATCACTGGGTGAAGTAGGTGTTATTCAGCAGCCTTCATAACCTCTGGCAATGGCTGTAATACTTCATGTTTTCTGAAACTTTTAGTGTTATTATTTTCTTTCAGGGACTCTTTCGATCAGCTCTCCCAAACGGCACAGACTTTAAATGAAGAAGGCCATGGTGCAGGGAGAGAAGTACGTCTGGCTTCTCAACATCTCACCAACTATCAAAACATGGTCAAAAATGTCAAGGAGAAGCTGAGGACATGTCAGCTTGCACTCCAAGAGCATCTCATTTTTGAGGAGGCATTGCAGAGTATGTGGTCATGGGTGAAAGAGGTCCAAGATAAACTGGCATCATCAGAGAGCACTATTGGAAGCAAAGCCACCTTGGAAAGACGATTGACACAAATTCAGGTAAAGAAGGGTAGATAAAATAGATATTATGCATCAAGATTAATGTTGGGTGTGGGCCACTTCAGTGGGAAAGGTGTATTTTTATAATTTGTTCTTTCAATAGTTATGAAGAAGAGGATCATAATTCAAGGTTATCTTGAAAAATGGGGATGGGAAGTAGAAAAACAGGATGAAGTTTAATGGAAACAGATGTCAGGTATTACATTTCATTAGAAATAATGAGCTATGAAAATGTATATGCAGGTCCAGAAAGCTTTCTAATAGAGGGGAGGCCTTGGAATAATTGACAGAGTCTCTCTGTCATGGCTGTGGTGTGTCTACCACAGGAGGTCTTCGGGAAGAGGTTAGATAAACAGCTAATAGGAGAGATTAGAGAGAGAGAGATCATTAAGAAATCTGTCATGGGCTTTCCTGAGGTTTCTTCTAGCTATTACTGCTATTACTGTGCAGTGCTTCACCTACTCAGTATCTGCTGCAATGTGAGCAGTATTTTAGGTTGACCAATGCAGTGAAAAACCTGTATAGCTGTGGGAAAAACTACTGGATCACTTGCACATGGCAAGGTACAGGCCCTTAGAAGAAAAGGTGCCCAGGAATTCCTACTGGATATGACTGTCAAGGATGGATGAGCTTAGAGAAGATGGTGTTCACTGCTGAAAGAATAACAGCTCTCATCTCTCATCAGGTTACATTTGATATTTTGACCTGTTTTGCCTCACAGGAGATCCTCTTACTCAAAGGTGATGGTGAGGTTAAGCTGAACATGGCCATTGGCAAAGGAGAACAAGCACTTAAAAGCAGCAATGAGGAAGGACAAAAAGTGATACAAACTGAGCTTCAGGCACTGAAGGATGTATGGAATAACATCATCAGTACCTCAGTGAACTGGCAGAGGTAAGAATCCCTGAAAAACACAGGTCAGACCCTGCCATCTTTGCTTACAGAGGATGATGCCTTACAGCATGTGGAAGTACATTCATTCATTATTGGTATGTGAGGGGAAATTTGCATTATCAGGGAGAACCAAAATTGACTGGGAAAAATACACAAAATTTCCTGGAAAAGATATTATGAGTTGACCCTATCAGATGAATCAAACTTCATATGAGATGGTACTTCATATTGATTTAAAAATTAATAAAAGTCACACCAATTCATACAAAGAAAAATCTAGAAAGCACTTTATGAGTTTTTGAGCCTGTACTTTGGCAAGACCAAGAACATGTGACAGATATTTATCTACCTTGTCCATACATAACCCAGGAAAGGTTTCTCAATTCTGTTTTTCATTATGTTTCTTTGATTTTAAAAAAAAATCCTAATACCAACTCCAAATAATCTTTCTTGCATATTAAGCTGATTTCATCTCATCTTGACCTGTGTGGAAATGGAAAGTTTTTCTTACTGCCTGTGTGAGATAACTTTATACATCTGAAGGCCACCATTATCTCTGTTCTAGACCGACTTATGTTTCTCAATTTCTCTGTGGTAATGCTTTCTAGGCCTCTATCACACCTGTTTTGCTATTCAAGAGATTGAAGACTATCACCAGTTTGTCTACATTTTTTCTTAAAGTAAAAAAACTGAAAATGGTGCCACTTTCTTAGCTGCACCAAAATTGCAATTTTAATAGTATGTAGAAAGTTATAGTGGGCTGTCTTAACGATGTCACTCAAATTTCACCCAATTTTTATCATAAAATATTTTTTAGATTAGGTTAGACTATGGTATTTCGAGGGAAAATCTTACCACACACTTGTCTATCTGTAAGTCCCATGAAATGAGAATTACATTCCTCAACATGAATCCCAGAGAGGTATGGTGATCTACTAGGAAAAGCAATATATAACAGAAGGGAATATATCTTATAAATTGCAAATGAGTCTATAGATAGACTCATTTACAATTTATAAGATATATAGTCTATAGGTTTGTTCTTTCAAAACTTACCAGAATATCTCTTAATTGACAGTACTTTCATAGGCTGCTACATATTTTATTACTCTGATCATAAAAAACTCCAGTAATGTTCCGTATTTTACTTTGCTGAACAGACACTAAAATGTGCTTTTTATTAGTCTGAGGCAGATAGATTGCTCATGTAACCTGTAATAGGGAAGCAGCAATGTTGGTTGTACAAAGGGGCCCAAAAGCTACAGGAATTCTAAAATAACTTGGATGCATGTTGATGTAGGAAACAAAAGCAAGATGGAGAAAAAAGGTATCTTCTAAACCTATTGTATATGGCTATGGACAGTGTAACAATTCAGGTATAAGCAGCCTCTTTTTTTTCTTTTTTTTTTTTTTCCCAAACTGTTTAAAAGTTCTCATCTGCACTTTGTTTCTTTTAATGTAAGCTGCCTAGATTCCGTCATTAGCCAGTGGAATGACTATCTGGAAAGGAAAATCCAGCTGGAACAGTGGCTAGAAAAATTGGATCACAAAGTGGAACAGCCTTTAGAACCACAGATTGGTCTGAAGGAGAAGTTTGCTCAGCTGGACCATTTCCAGGCTATCGTTTCTGAGATAGAGGATCACTCTGGTGATTTACAGCAACTCATTGGAAAAGCTGTGGAACTATATGAAAAAACAGAGGATGATTCCTTTGGAGATGCAGCTCAAGAAGAACTAAAAACACAGTTTAATGATATCACAACTGTAGCCAAGGTAGGAGAAGTATCTCCATTTCAAGTAAGTTAAATGTTTGGACATTTGTATATATAGCTAAAAATCTTTGATTTTTGTATTTTTTAGTAACTAAAGGATTGGCTGTGAATAATCTTGCCTCTGGTATAGTTGAGTCTAATGAAAACATTGAATGAAGTTTACTAAAATTTAATGGAATGCAAAAATGGTATTGAGAGTTGAAATTGCTGTGGTTATAATTTTGGAAAAGTGAAGGCCATATATTTTGTTCCTAGTTTCAACAGTAGAATACAATAGTATTTTTGATATTCTGACATATTTATTGTAATCTAATTCTTTTCATTCATTCCAAGCACTTTTTTTTTCTTTACCTAGAAAGGGAAGAATAAAATGCCTCCCTGAGCAGGAAACATACTGTCATAAAGATAAATCCTATTGTCAAAAAGATTTATGCCCATATTTTGTGGTGTTTCAAGCCACTAAGCACTGCACATGCTATACAGGTATTCTGTTTGATTTCTAAGGAAAGATATGTGAGCTTACTGATACCTTCTGCCAACCAGATCATGAGAGTGAAACGTCTTGCCTCCACACTCTCCTTGTACTGGTGCTACATTTTGGTGTGAGCAATGTACACAGGGATGCATGGTTTCCTTTCCTAGGAGTCTTTTGCTTCCCTAGAAGGCTGTTTTGGTTAGAGTCAGGTGCATGTGGACATTTTCTTACCCTGTTGCTGCATAAAATGCATTGAGCTATAAAAACATTAAGAATTTGCTTTAGGTCTTATTTGTTTAGCTAGTAACTATCCATTGTCTAGTTGACAGTGACGCATTCTGAGGGATTATTTCTGATGGTTATTTTCAGAGGGAACAGCAGGTCTTGTTAATCTAACTTATTTTTTAATAGCATTTGTTGAATGAAGAGTTACTCGAACTTTAAAATAACTGACTTTAATTTGGAGGTGGTTTAGTTTGAAACTGGCTCCAAGAAACTTCAATCTAGATTACAGTATCTACACAGGGGTAAAAATCTATTTGATTAGCTCATTTCACTTTTGGTTAGTTTTGATAAACATTCATTAGTGCTATCTCAGAATAATATAGTTTACTCAGTCAGACCAAAGGCAAACCTCAACCACTGTACTCTTTCACTGTGTCACAGTAAGATAAACTGACCCCACTCTAAGCTTACATTAAAAAGCTAACATGGAGCCAGGAAGCAGCTGCTTCAGGCAGTTGTGTCAGGGAAGGCATACTCTTTCTGCAGGGTAGTTGGCTGATGTGATGGTCGAAGTAGGGCTCAGCACCAAAAGATCATTTTGCGCTTTTGGACAGCCGAAGTTTTTGTTTGTGGTTTTCCTGTGGGACGTCTCCATGACTCTGCTTAGCATTTGTGGAGACTCAGTGCTTCTAAATAAGAGCTGTGTTTCTGGCAGCAATGCTGCACCCTGGGAGTGCTCATGGGTGATCTACAAGACCCTCTGGGGTGTACTGGGAAAAGCATGCCAGAGTGACACAGCTGCAGCATTGATATCTACTAAACCATATATTAGACTATTTAAAAGTTTATTTTTGCATCCATTTTCAGAAGGCTATTGCTCCAGCAGAAAATCCTTCTCCAGACCAACCCAAACCAAACCTTTCCCAGTTTCTCAGTGTTTCTCAGTCTCTGTTCTGATGCCACAAGCTATAACCTGTTCGCTATTCAAATGCATGCTATGGAGTCAAACCAGCACTGCATGCTTAAAGCCAGCATAGTATTTAAGTACTTCAATGTAATGCTCTTTCTTTGTTTTTTGGGTTTTTTGTCATCTGATTGATAGGAGAAAATGAGGAAAGTGGAAGATATTGTGAAGGATCATTTGCTTTATCTGGATGCTGTGCATGAATTCACAGACTGGCTTCATTCTGCAAAGGAAGAGCTTCACCGCTGGTCAGATGCATCTGGAGATACACCAACTATACAGAAAAAGCTGGCCAAAATCAATGTAAGTGAGCATTCATGATTTCTTCTGCAATTCAGACCCTATGCTTTAAAAAAACCGTGGTCAAACAGTTGTGGGATCTTGCTTTTTTTCCTTTGAACCAGTGATTACATTTCAGTAAGCTGAAAGCAAGCTTTCCAAGCTGTGCTTTGTTTTCGACTCCCTTCTCATATTAACAGATGGAGTAAAAGTATAATCAGACCTAAGTTAACCACAGCACACATGGAAACAATTTGCAAGAGCGGAAGCCCAGTGGCATCACAGAAGAATGTGGCTTAGCTGATTAATGAATACTTCTCTTTCCTCATCCCTAAATACGCTTTCTCCATGAGCAGAATTGTCTAAATCAGAGACAACCTTTTGTGCTTTGCATGAAACGGAGATGTGTAAAGCAGCACAAGGATTGTCCCCCTCAAACATGGTAGAAATATGTGAGTTGTCTCCCTGTGTATACTCTCCTTAGCTTGGAACCTATTCTTAGCCATCTGAGTGCTTAAGAAATTTGCCTCTTTCTGAGTACAACACTAAAGCAGGCTACATGTTTTGCCCATGCCTGGTGTTTACATTCAGATAATCACGCTAGCAACATTTTACTCTGCTCCTAAGCATGAGAGAGTGGTACAGCGAACTTAAATGCTAGATGAAGATTCAGAATCCCCATGATCAAATTACAGATTTTTGTACATTCTGGGGTAATTTTCAGTCTCCTTTGTGCTCAAACTCCTGATCTGTAAAACGGGAAAGGGAGGATTTAGCAGCATCTAGTTCATAAGATGAACAAGAGAAGACATAACATTACTGTAGTGTTTGGGGTGGTATTTATACCTTCTCCAGTTTCTTAAGCAGAAAGGTCCCAAGATTGAGATGTCTGAGATTGAAATAAGGATGCCATAGAAAGAATTTAGCTCTGAAAACAAAACCAAAACCATTCACTCAGAAAAAAGAAAAAAACAAACAAACATGTTCAACTAATTCTGGCACATCACAGGTCACAAGCAAGCTAAAAACTGCAGTTCTGTTTCTGAGACTGCTGCGAGCAGCTAAACACCAGCATTTCTTATGCAAGAGATCACAACAAAACCTTCATGTTCCGCATCTCAACCTAAATAGTATTTTTCGTATCTTCCTGTCTTCCTCTCCAAAGCTGAAGACAGTTTCAGAACTGCTGTTGAATCCCCGCAAGGACCGCTGTTGCCTGGGCTTTACTCCCCCTGCTTCCCAGACCGCTGCCTTCAGGGAGCCGCGGCTCGGGGCGGTGCGGGGCGCTGAGGCCGGGACGGGCCGGGCCGGGCCGGGAGGCGCCCCCGGGCAGGCCCCGCGGCGCTGGCGATGTGGCGGCCCGCGGGTTACCATGGCAATGTTTCCCCTCAGGAGCTGGTGGAGTCCCGGCAGAGCGGCGCGGGCCGGCTGAGCCGGGTGGAGGCGCTGGCTCCGGCCGCCCGGCGCGGCACGACGGCGGGCGGGTGCCAGCTGCTGGCGGCCGAGATGCAGGCGCTGCAGGCGGACTGGCGGCAGTGGGAGGAGAGCGCCCGCCGCAGCCAGGCCGGCCTGCGGGACGTGCTCAGCCAGATGGCCCTGTCGGAGCAGGAGTTCGCGGCGCAGGCCGGGCGGCTGGAGGAGGCTGTGCGGCGGCTCGCAGGGCAGCTGGCCACCTGGGCGCAGGGGCTGGCCCCCGCCGACAGCCGCAGCACGGACGCCGAGGTGGTGGAGAGCTGGCGCAAGGAGAAAGTAAGGGCATGTCTCTTTTCCTAGCGGCGTTTCCGCTGTAGATGTGTGGTCACCGCGGGCGGGAAACTTCCGCCAAGCGGGACTATCCAGTGCATCGTAAATCAGTACTTGCATTTCTGTGAAAGCCGGACTTTCCAAACTCTTTGTGTTACCGTGATCACAGCGAGCGGTGTTGGCAGAACACGTCCCTCCCCTTGGCCTCTGCTGTACCAGGCTTAGCAAACGCTGCCTGGATTTTAGGTGTTAAACCCAAGGCTCGCCCCTGGGAGGAAGCCAAGGAGCTGGCACACCGACTCTGGGCTGCACTTCCAAGTTGCTCAGTGGTTCGAGCCAGAGTAGCATTTGATGGAGGAAATGTGAAGCTTTTCCTAAAAGCCAAGTAAGGAACTGGTGCCATTAAAATTTGTCAGGAATGTATTTGGCATATACTTTCCTTTTCTTGAAATATCCTCTATGTTATGCACATTGAGATCTTGCCCAATATTTAAAGAAATTAATCTGGAAATGGGTCTAATTCCTAATTGCTTTGCTTTGGAATGCAGTAGAATTGAGAGAAATAGAGGTTGTTTCTGTTCCTGATTGTCTCCTAGCAAAAGATTCCCATGTATATATCACAGCTCCTCCATGTAAATGTACACACATATTTGCAACAATCAAGATACATGTTTGTATCTCAACTACAATGAATCACAGATGTTGATGAAAGATACAGAGTATTTATCTTTCTGTGTAGCGCTGTAGTAAAGCAGTTTCAGTAGAGGGGGAGAGGTGTGTATTGCCTACTTTCTGACCCCTTGACTGCAGTCATGTTCAAAAAAGCCCCAGAACACAGCCCTTTTCTGTGAACTGAGATTATTGATCTTCTGCTGCAGGGTCTGTGTCAAGTTATTTCTGTGTCTTCTTCTTTGACAGAATTCCTTGCATGTATTTATGAAACCTGCTTGCTTGAGTGCCATTATGTGTCTGTAGGAGTAACAAAGAGGGCATTAAGATGAAGCAAATAATTGTACAAATATGAAAAATGTTCCATATATATGTGTTTTTAAAAAGGAAACAAAGCCATGGGATTGTAAGACACCAGGCATTTTTTATTTCATAAATGGAGAAGTATTAAATTGAAAGGCTATTGCTTTTATTAGTAGTATATATAATATGTACGTACTGTAGCTCTATATAAGAACACTCAGATTAGACAGTTGTAAAGTTTGGCTAAGGAGGAAGATGCAGAAGCAACTCATGAGCTAACTATGGATAGCCCCACTATGCAATTTTATTTATAGTTAGAAGAAATGTGACAGTAATCTTCTCATTGTTGGACCCCAGGGAAAGGCCCTATTGTGAATATAAAATAGCACTGCAGTTTCCATTTCTATTGTCTCACAGTGATTCTGTTGCCATGTTAGCCAAGGCCACAAATTAAAAATGCATTTCCTAATTCGTAGAATTAGCAAGATCATTCTGCTACTCTGTTATACTGAAGCTCTGTTCCCTTAGGTATGTGCAGCATTAGAGCAACAGATTTTGTGCTTGAAATTCAGCAAATTATTTTTGTAATTGTCAGATTCAATATTAAATCCAACTGGCTGCAACAGTGATATCACTGTATGGAAAAATGCCATGGTTAAATTTACCCTGTTTTGCAAGTTATTGCTCCTGTTTGTTAGTAGGCTGTGCCTAAGGCTGTATGTAGTCAGAATAACCTCCTAGTAGTTTTTGAGGTAGGTTATTTGAAACTGAAAGACTGTGCCGGAAACAGGCAGTTCTAACCTTGTGTTAGTCTTAAGAGATGTTTTCTTTGCATAAAAAAGGGGTGGTTAGCAATTCATTATGGTGACTCCTGCCCTTGGCACTCTGTGACATCCTGTGTTTAGGTAATGCCCATTGTGGTGTGATTTTTAATGCTTTCCAAAAGAATGGTTTTAGTAGTTTAACTGTAAGTAAAGTAAGCAAAAAGTATTTAGTGTTTTTTCTTAACATTATTGCTCTTACATAATTACTTAGTTCAACTGCTACTTTATATGGCACTGAAACAAGTACTATTTCAAGTATCTCTTAATCATGATTGAAGAGATTTATCATGTATGAGTAGCTCAAAGAAGATAGTCCATAATGAATAATGTAAATCAGGGGAGTCCTGTAAATCTGCTGCAGCAAAATATCATTTGTAGTTTTCCTGGATATTCAATTTTGTGCAGAACTCATTACAATGTATATTTTTAATCATCCTCTTTTTTTTTTCTTCTGAATATGTATGTATAAAAAAATATATATATATACTATATATATACATATATATATATACACATATAAACTATATATATATATATTCACACACACACACACACATATATATATATATATATATATATATATATATGCATTTTTAGAAATGTGTTTTGGGGGCATCTTTATCTCCTACTTCCAGGTCCCTGGTCAAATCTATCTTCACCTTCATATGATCTGTTTCTCAAGTTTATATTGTAAGTTTCTTCCAGACTGGCACTTTAGCCAAACTATTCTATACGTGCCAAATGCTCTGGTCTGCCTGCACTGCAGAACCTCTGCTGTTAGCCTGAGAGGAATGTCTGAAGAATTTAGTTCCTAGTGAGGCGAGGAGCCAAGTCTGCACTGCTCATTATGCTGGAGTAGCTGGCAGGATTCTGCAGTGGAGATGCTGTGGACATCATCAAGCACTGTTTTTGTTGGAGTACTTATCACACCTCTCCTTGTGACGCAAGCCAAGCCAACAAAATCTCTTTTTTTGTTTTGTTGGCTTAACTGTCTCCAAGGCACAAACCATTCCAGTGCATCAATGACAGGCAGTAACCCAGTTACTCTGACATGATTGTGAGCAGCTGTACTTTTAAAATATGAAGTCATGTGTGAAAAGAGTTGAATCTAATCTGTTAAAATCTTTGTGCATAAATTAACTTTCTGGATACAGCCCAAAAAATTTTAATTGAACCTGCTGAACTCAAGTCAACAGGATAATTATATTTATATGAACACATACCATTTGCTATTCTCCAAATGTATGGACTTTTATGTGTGTACAGCTAATTGACAATGCTGTTGCTTTATTAGAATGAAATTTTTATCTTAAAATGGGCTTCAAGAATATTTCGAGCTAAGGAAGTTGGGGCATCCAGAAATTTGGTCTCTAAAAGCTCATAATTTCAAACAAGGTACTGTAGACTTGATAGCTAAAATATTCTTGAAATTAAATGTATAGATCTTAAATTAATTAATTTTAATTCTGATAAACTTTGATTAAAAAGTTGTGGGTTTTTTATGTTTACTCACCAATATTTTTCATTTATTTTAACAGGAAACATTGGATGCTCTGGTAAAGTCTGAACAAATGACAGATGAGATCAAAACTCAGTTGAATGATCTTTGTAGGTTTTCCAGGGATTTAAGTACTCATTCTTCAAAAGTTTCAGGGTTGATTAAGGAGTATAACAGGTATGCATTCATCTTGTTTAGAATTTATCTTGTGTGTGTGGGGGGGGGATGATGAGCTGTCTTTAAGGGAACCATTAATTAGAATTTTAGAACTAGAGACAGACATATGCTATAGTTGGAATCATTATTTTGATTTTGGTGTCAACAAAAGTTATGCAAAGCAGTAATTTGATTTTTTTGAAATTTTTGTTTTCTTGAATCTAGGCTGTGCTACTAAATTCAGCTGAAACTAAATGTACATCTATACCTGATGTATTACAGGAGTCCTTGTAAAAAAGTGAGGCAGTAATATGTCTTATTTGCCTGAAAGAAAATTAACTATACCAGCTAGTTCAGATATTTTTCTTGATTTTGTCCTTCATACTATTCTTCTTTGTTTAGTTGGTTTCTTGAAGCAGGAACTAGCTAGGAAAGGTAGCATTTGCTCGCTTGCATTCTCTCAAGTCACTCTGATTTACTTTGGAGTATGACACCTGCATTTCAGACAGAAGAGTCTGTTGTTTCTTGCAGGAGATTTCAGCTTCTGGCTTCTGTAGCTGCAGGAGGATGTGATTACTCAGATTGATCCTTTATAACCTTGTGGACTTAGCAAAGCCACAGAAGTTAGAATTTTATTCACTGTAGTCCTGCACCCTCTCCCTAGTGAGAGAAAGAGGCTTGCAGAATACATTGATGCTTAGGTGCACTGAGTCACTCTGTGGAAACACTTGTACCTGTCATATCTGTGACAGCTATGTCCCAATTTACATGCTTCACTTTTGAGAACTGAAAGCTTCTAATGGATTTCCTGGTGCCTCGGTTAAGTGCATAAATTTGGTAGGAGGAATCCAGGTTAACCTACCCTTATCATTGTGTTTCAGAGAACAAAATAATAGCATTGTCACCTAACAGAGTCCTGCCCTTCCTCCCTCCCTCCCTCGCTTTTTTCTTCTTCCCTGATGTGCTAAACCCAGCCTCTGCCTGCAAGCCTCAAAAGGATGTCAGAGCAAAGAGCAGATCTTGCAGCAGAGATTTCGGACGGCTTTCAGGGACTTTCAGCAGTGGCTGGTCAATGCAAGAGTCACCACTGCCAAATGCTTTGACGTGCCTCAAAACATCAGTGAAGCTTCAGCGAGTCTGCAGAAAATACAGGTAACTTTATAGCAGTAAAATACTAGTCTGAGGGAGACCAAATCAATTTCATGTACAGCTCAGATTTATTTCTTTGATTAATTACTGCTTTTGTTAATGTTGTTATTGTTAACACTAAAGGTGACTCATTGCAGAGAAATAAACACTTTTTTTTTTCTATTTTGTTTAGTTTAATTACTGGGCTACAGTTTGTAAGTAGTTATGTCTCATAATAGTTTTCCTTGCCTTGTTTCTTTTTTATAATGTGAGAAAAATGTGTTTTAGGTGGGAGAGTACTGTAAATCAGAATGATACCAGAATGGAGTCTTAGTACCTGGAGTTATTTCACAATTAAGTGAATACTTTTCATCATGTATGAAAGTGGAGCCCTTATGGTACAAGAGCAGAGTTAAATTATAAGCAGTAGGAGCAGGCATTTAAAAAGAATATTTTTTACATAAACATAAAATAAGCCCAAACAGTTCTGTGGAAAGGAATTACAGTTGAAAGTACATTTTAATAAATCAAATGAAAGAAAGTTATTTTATTAATAGAACATAGCTATCATTTTAACTGAAACTAACAAAATGAGAATTATTTAATGAGGCTGTTATACCTTTAGTTAGATAGTATAACAGAAGAAATTCATAACTGTTTCTCAGAAAACACCAAAAGCCAAATCATCTCTTCCTCATTTTGCTATATTCACTTTCCTTTGCTTAAGGAGTCCATATAATGCTGTCTTGACATATCAAATATTTGACTGCATCATGTTGAGAATATCTTCAGAAGGGGGAAAAATCCTGGTAATTTTTTGAATTAAATATAAATGTTTTAGCAAGGCTGAGAGTTTTTTTCAACAGTGGGTTTCTTTTTTTAAATCACTACAGCCCCCTCATAATATAAGACCACACCTTGTTCTCCTTCTCTCTGAAAGCTGCCTTAGGTGAAATAAACTTTTTTTGGACTGCTTTAGGACTTCTAAAGATGTCTTGCTAACCTGTATAAACCTAAAATTTTGTTTTTCTTGAAAATTAATGTTCTGTCTGTTAGCACATTTTACATCATTAAGTCACCAATGTTTCATTTTAATATAGCCAGAATTTATAGTCCAAGTATCTCTAAGTTAACAGACCCTTTGGATTCTCCAATAAGACCTCTCATGTGACACAGAATCATCACCTGACCTAATAATTTTGTATCAAGCCTGTTACTCCTGAGCATGGGTGTAACCTAATGATTATGTGTATTACATAATCACGATAATGTAATATACATAATCACGATAATAACAATTTAAAATATTTCTATATAAGACTACTAAATTTCTTTGAGTCCTAAATGCTGGCAAAGTTTTTTAATAAGTTACAAAGAGATTATTCCAATAAATTGGAATTTGGAATAAATTGGAAACAATCTATCTGTTTCCTCACATTTCTGTATAATTCTTGTACCTGCATTTTTCCACACACTTATTGCACACCAGCACCATGCAAGATTTCTGTGAAGACTAATATTTCTAAACAGGGAAGGTAAATTAAGGATACAGAGGCATAAATCACACAGATTGGACATTGGTCAGGTTCTGAGCATCAGCCCACACCATCACATGCTCATGGCAAGTCCAGCACAGCTGGAGCTTGCCCATGGGCAGGGGTTTGGTCCAGTGTGTGCCTCTGAGGGTGTCCCTGTGTTATCTCTGTTAGGATAGCAGTTCCCTGAAATGAAACTTTTATCACTTTCTGTACTAGTGGTATTTGAGGGAATATATAACCCAACTAGATCAATAGTAATTGACTCATGAAGTACGGAAAATAAGCCTAACCCTAATCCTAGAGTCTTAATATGTGTATTATTCAGACACTTTGATTTCTGGATCAAGTAGCTGTTTTCTCCAACTCCCATCAATACAAACAATATTGAAACGAATTTACTGAAAATACATCAGCACATTAGCAAGCAGAAACCCTCATCACTGATCAATTTTCTAGTAGCTTGACTTTTTGGGACTCAAAGTTCACCAGTTAGCTTTTTTTATTACTATTTTTAGGAATTCTTATCAGAAAGTGAGAATGGGCAACAAAAGCTAAACCTGCTGGCATCCAAAGGAGAACTACTGTGCTCTGTTTTACCAAAGGAAAAGGCTAACGTTATCCAGGACAAATCTGCTGCTGCTAAAGAAGATTGGAAAAATTTTATCACCACACTCCACCAGAAGAAATCTGCATTGGAGGTATTGAACCAGTCACAGTGAGGAAATACTGGATCTAAATTTCCTCTTTGCTTCTATTTCAAACAGCACAGTTTAGATGTTGTGTATATCTGTGAGTGTTTACTATGTGACAGAACTAAGAAGTAGATGCTTTCAAGAAGTCTTACTCTTCTGCTTGCATTTTGCTTTTGTTTACTTCTGCTATCTTTATGACCTGATTTCACTTTAATGTGGTGTTTCGTGCAGAAGGGTGTTGTTCAGAATCAAAGACAGCAGTTCCTGAAATTCAGTAGTCTCATCAAATGCACTGGGTTTCTAAAAAAATATTTTCTTTCTGAAAAATGGTTTTAGTACGGGTTTCTGAAACAGCTGCTTATTGAATAGTCCCAGCAGAGTATGCAAATTTTGTTTCTCTTACTGCAAATAAGTGAAATGTACTTATTTAATTGAGCAACTTTTTAAGTAACTGCAAGTGCCTTTCTCTGTTCAGAACTAACAGTTCAACCAGTAGGTGGTGAATATCTTAAAATCATAAACTTTTTAAGGTCATAGGTTTTAAGGTCAAAATGTCTCATCTGAAATTCCCTGCATAGAATAGGATAATTAAAGTTCCTCGACATTCTTGTTTCCAACCAGTGTTGCCCAGAAAGGTGATAAAAAGATTAAATACACTTAATGCATTATGTAGGAAAGCGTTTCAAAGAAAATTCTCAGGTAGCAAGGACTTACCTTTCTTCATCTCAAGGTTGCCATGGAAAGAGGATGTTCTCAGTCTTTTTGAGTCAAGCATTTTTCAGTCTCACAGGCTTAGTTTTTTATTCAGATGTTTAAGTGATACGGGTGTAGCTGAAAAGAAAATTAAATATGTCTGGGGGAAAAATACATTAAAATAAATAGTGCACAGGAGTTATGCTGTTCAGGTTTTGATTCCACATTAATTATTTTAGGTGCTCTTTTATTAAATAATGCAGAATAAGCCTGCAAGAAAAGTATGCAGGCCTGAAGGAATGCTGTCATATGCATTTAATGCACTTTTTATGATCAAAATTTTACTCTATAAAAAGAATACAACCAGAAGTGTTCCCCAGGAGTGGGTTGAATTTAGACATTACCTAGAAACCTTAGCAGCCCATTTAAGGAGGGCTTAATGTTAATAACTGAAGTCACATATTAGATAACTCACATCCCAAATTAGCCTTTATTCACACTACCTTAGTTATGCAAACTGGAATTAGATTAAGTCAAGTCTCATAAAATGTGTAAAGCTTTACCATCAAAAGAAATTTGTTTCAGCCTTCCCTCAGCTGTGTAGTACATTGTTACTTCTATTTTGCTTTTTAAAGTGTGCCCTATCAAACTTTTATTTCAGTGTCTGTGGGATAAGAACAGGCAGAGCTCATGTAATTTATTTGAAGAGTTTTTTATAATTTGCCTGCAGTTATATATCCTTTTTGTGTTCTTGATCTGTGTGTTATGAATTAGTTATGTCTAGTGCACTGGGACTATTCATACAAATTTGCATGCCTTCCTAGAGCTTAAAGATCCAGATGAAGGACTTTGAAGCAACTGCTGAGCCTCTGCAGGAGTGGCTGACCACAACTGAGAAGATAGTACAAGGAAGTAGCAGTCGGCTCCATGATCTTCCTTCCAAGAGGAGAGAACAGCAAAAGCTGCAGGTGACTTATAAGGGCTCTTAACACAGCCAGACCTTCCCGTTCCATTCTCCTGGCCTCATTGGTTACTTACAAAAGCTTAATCATTCTAGCATCCTGACCTCTAAATAAGATGGGAACTGTTTTTGAGGTTTGCTGTTGATGATCCTGTTCCATCAAGTTTTGCATCTCCACGTTTCTTATGACATGCTGCTCCATTGCTGTAACCGTATGGTGTGCCTGTCTCAGCAAGCTTGCCATATGTCACTTCTATTTTTCATGGCACCTTCATGCTTCTCCATCTCCTGCTTTCTTGCACCCACTCTTATTATTACTGTGCTTGTGCTTTACAGTCTGTCCTTGAGGAAATAAGCTGCCACGAGCATCAGCTCAACAGGCTAAAAGAGAAAGCTCAGCAGCTGTGGGAAGAACAAGCTGTCAGCAAAAGCTTTATGCGCAGAGTGTCTCAGT
The DNA here is from genome assembly GCF_023055355.1 of Agelaius tricolor. Classification (NCBI taxonomy): domain Eukaryota; kingdom Metazoa; phylum Chordata; class Aves; order Passeriformes; family Icteridae; genus Agelaius; species Agelaius tricolor. The sequence continues at coordinate 56,435,561 of NW_027269261.1, forward strand.
TGTCTTCTCAGTATCTTACTCTAAGCAATCTGACAAAGGTAATGCATCCAATGTATGTGCTCCTAAGCAACTCCTGTGATGTATGTGGGGAAAAATAAAGACTGAAATGTGAAACACTGCAGTTATCTTGCTTGCCTGCTCTGTGATATGTCTGAGCTATTCTGTCTTTCACATTGACTTATAAGAGTGGAGAGTAAGGACTGTCAACAAAATATAACTGTGATTTTTTTGTTATTAATTTTTAAAAGTGTACTGATCAATAAGTAAATCCCACCCGATTATACAATAATCAGACTTTATTTTGATTCTTTCAAGCATGAAGACAGTTTTGTAATAAGTTGCATCTGAAAGAGGCATTTTTCAAAAATTAGCAGAGATGGAGTTTTTTCTAGAAAATACAAGATGCAGAGAAGTTGTTATTTTATCTTATCCTATAATGATGATTATTGGCATTGTAACTATTTTCACCTAAAAGTAATAGGTTGGTATTCTAAAAAAAAAATTACCTCTTAAGCTGCTTTTAAATGTTCAAGGGGAGGCATAGGCCAAATTTTAAACCATCAGACCAAGAACCGAGAGTTTAACATCCCTTTTTTTGAGCTTCCCACACTTCGCCTCTTAATAGTTCTACCATCTCTCTAGTGGAGACAGATAAGAAAACCTACATATTAAGACTGTTATTTTTCTCAAAGTTCATGTCATGAAGAAGGCTTGATAAAGGCTTACAGTTGCTACAGTAACTAGAATGTTAAGGATATAGGAAATATGTTTTGGAATAACAATTCAATTCAGAAAGTATATGTGTTTAAGGGATTGCTACTTTGGCAATTCCTACTTTTTCTGTAGAAGAAACAATTATAAAACATATATTTGATTTACTGAAAACGATTGTATGCATGGCCATAATAAATTTTCATGTCTACAAAATGAGAAAGTGAAAAACAAATGAGTTACTAACACAGGCTTATGCAAGCAGAACTTGTAGGAGAGGTCAGGATGAGCAGGTGTCATCTAAGGTGCAGGATACATATGGTCCAGCATATTAGAGAAACCCTGAACCCTTTTGGATAACATGGATCTTGAGGAAGATCCCTCTCAGTAATTTCCAAAGCCTGTTATATTGACTTGATATTAGTTCTCTGTCACAGTGGAAAAAACACACTCTGCCTTGTATTCTTGTTCACCTCAAGCCTTTTAGCAATGTAACTACAGCATTTGTTTTTGATTTGTATGAGTGTCAGTGATTTTTTTCAGAAGAATTGTTTTACTAGTGAGAGTCATTGAGGAAACAGGTCTTTACCAAATATCAACAAAGCAATTTTTGCTGCAGTGGTGTAGCTTCTTGGGCTTAAATCTGTTGTTGCACTGGCTGATTGCACAAGTTAGCTTCCATTGCAACAGTGACATGGAGCTTAGATGTGATTTACCATATGTTTAAGAAAAAGTGAAACCAGAAAACTGCAGCTTTAGATTTAGAAAATAAAAAAGTACATTTCTGAGATTTTAATTTATATTTTATGTTTGGACAATTCATTTGTGTGTGAATGCAAAATCCATTCCATGCTTAAGTGTACTTGTAATTATCAGTATATGAAGCAAACTTCTCTGTATGATCGATGAGACTCATTCTAAAATCCATAAGTTGGTATAGGGAATAGGGAATCCTTTAAATAGCTGTTGGTGCTAATTGCAGTATGAATTGCAGGAGAAAGTTTCCAGAATGGATAGGATTGTGGCAGAGCACCAGCAGTTCTCACAGAGTGTCAAGGACCTCCAGGACTGGGTTGCTGATGCAGTTCACATGCTGGATTCCTACTCCCATCCTACTGCAGACAAGAGTGTTCTGGATAGCCGGATGCTAAAACTAGAGGTATGGAAACGGGAGTTCAAAACCTGCTCTCTTTTACATATATATGAAGAATACAAATATAGGATAGTTAGTTGTTGCATATTAGTCTAATAACTGTTGTTCAGATGCTGATTTTCAGTTTATTCAAAAGTAAGTCCTTTTGTAGCAGAAAGAGCTCATTACTAGAACTTTTCTCTAAGAAGTAGATAAGGACCTTAATGACATGGACAACTGCATATATGAAAATTCTCGAAGTACTCAAAAGATGTGTGGCTGATGAAGATTAAATGGAAGAAGTAGGGTAGTCACTTCTGTTAGATTAGTATATTTCAATATACCTAGATCTTACAGGTGATACAGTTGATTCAGCAAATCTTTTCCTATAATTATTTGCTTTTAAAATGGTGGCAACAGTTAAGAAAATAACATCTGCTAACAACAGATGCTATTTAGGGCATTATTTAGAAGACAATATTTTCATTTTATTAATGTCTTGGATTCTGAGCCAAAGATCTTCAAAATTATAAGATTAGGTCAAAAAGCAAAAGATTGTAGCATAATACTAAAATTATGTTTTGGCTTTTGTTTATTGAATCTTTTGGGTTCATGCTTTCAGGCTTGTCATGACTACATAGTGTTAAAAACTGTGAGTTTGCAACTGCAGAACTCCAGGAGCCGAAGTCCCCGGGCTAACATTGATGACAGATTTTATGTGTTGATACTGTCACGTTGCAAATATATACTGGAGTGGTAGAACTGTAGTTCAGCTCTGTAGAAGAGCTTTGTCATTACATCTTGTTGTCTGTATGAATGAATCCTCCTGTTTTCCTTCTAAGTGATGTTTTCTTTAGAATGTCAGCCTTTTCACTGAACAGTACCTTTTCTGATATACTCTAAGTACCTGTACAGATTCCACAAAAATTTTCCTGTAAACTAAGGGGTTTTTTAATAGCCTGAACCTACCCATTGAAAGTCACTTCCTTTTGTGAAGCCCAGCTGTGAACCCCACTGTCCATCTTCCGATTCACTACAAGCTGCTAAATATGATCAGATTATGTTCCATTGAAGCTAGTTAGAATATTCATGTCCAGGTAATGATAAAAATAAAGTATATCCATTCACTTCTTAGGGCCTGCTAGCAGTGAAACAAGAAAAAGAAGTCCAAATGAAAATTGTTCTGACAAGAGGAGAATCTGTTCTGCAAAATACTTCTCTGGAGGGAGTGCCAGTGATTGAAGGCCAATTGCAAAATCTGAAAGACAGCTGGGCTTCTCTTCTGTCTGCTTGTATCCAGTGTAAGAGGTAAGAAGGGAGTGAGGTCAAGAATGATGCTTGTAACAAAGCACTGTCAAAGCTTTTGAAATGTAATTTTATTACTTTGGGAGTCAAATTCATGTAAAATGATTGTACATGCCAAACAATCTTAGAAGTTGTGATAGATTCATTTGAAGTAGAAGAAGGGGAGGAAATTGAGAGATCTAAGCTTTATTAACATTTATTGTCAATGTACTCCTAAAATTGGATTCCATGTTCATCATCTTGAATATTTTACTTTGTATTGCACTTGATGCTTTGAAACCTCAGAAATGAGATTTTTTTCATGGGCATTAATGGTTGCTCTGTCAAGATCCTGCCTGCTTTTCCACTGGCTATCATTCCAAAGAACATACTGTAAATTACAGTGTCCAACAGTGCTGCTCCTAGTGATAGAATAAAGAAATATAAAGGAAAAAAATTGAGATTTCTCTGGTGGAGCATCAATAGTTGCAAATATTTCAAGTTAAAGAAACAAGGGTAATTAAACATTAGAATGCAGCAACTTTTGAATGTAGGCAAAGGGGCAGGAAATTTCTGATTCTGGATCTTATGCTTTCAGTTGCAATTCATTTACTAAACCTAGAACGTGTCAGCTACATAGATTACTTAGATAATAAGTAATTATATAATAAATATAAATTATTTATCTAATCTAAATAGATAAATTATTTACTATTTATAAATTATTATTTATAGATCTAAATAAATAAATTATTAAGATACTTAATATACCAGGTTTGGAAAACTTAATTTCTCTTTGTTAGTCAAACAGTACTGCTAGTTAAAACCTGTAGGATTTTAATAGATTGCTTATCTTGTGATGTATCTCTCTCATAAAAATATTCTAGAATATCTGTATATGACTATATCTCACAGCTCAAATAGCACAGAACTTTCACTATCACAAAAAATATGTATTTTTAAATTACAGTCAACTTGAAGGAGCTCTCTCCAAATGGACGAGTTACCAGGAAGATGTTAATCAGTTTTCCAGATGGATGGACAAAGTAGAAACAAGTATGAATGCTTCTGAAAGGCAATATGCTGAACTGAGGGAAAAAACAGCTGCCCTCAGCAAGGCAAAGGTGTGTTTGATTTACAACAAACCATCAACAAGTACATAACACCTTAGAGGCAATAAACCAAACTGTCTAGCTGCAAGATTAATCTGTGGTCTTGTTTTAATGGTGCCCTTTATGTGTTCTTCCCTTTTGTTTTGCAGCTACTCAATGAAGAGGTGTTGAGTCATAACAGCCTGTTGGAGACTATTGAAGTGAAAGGAAAGGGCATGGCTGAGCACTACATTGCTCAGCTTGAGCTGCAAGACCTTCAGGAGAGGTATAAGTTCCTCAAAGAAAGAACAAAGGTACAGTTTTTCTTCATAGCACTACTTGTTTAGCTGGAAACAAGGAAAAGATATTTTCATTGATCATTTATTTTACAGTTAGATGAAGATTAAGAGTTTGGGGACAGCTGTAACTTACTGTAACAGAAACCTACTAGGGTAATTAACAAGTCTGTCTTCCTGTACTGAGCTTCAGGTCTTTTAGAAGGGTTTTAAAAAACAGAATAGTCTGAGGAACTCCATGTCAAAAGGTTCATTGACTTCAGCACAGATATAACTTTACCCAGTGTGACTGAAATGTTGAAAAAATCTTCAGACTTGTGATTTGCATAAGTGTATGGTTGCAATAAATTGTATCAGTCAGTTGTGTGATTCACAAATGTTTGGCAGCTACAGAGATTTTATGAATGAGCATGAGCCTTATTAGCAAGTAAACTGATACAAGTGTAATAGGTACTACATTTCCTGATAAATATTGATTTTGTATATCTGGAAAAATTTAGGACATAGATTAAGATTAGGATGGGGTTTACGGTAAGATATAAGGTAAAAAAGAAATAATAAAAGACCTGGTGATAGAGATAAATCTAGGCAATTACCTCCAGTTAACCCAAGTTCTTCTGTGATAATTAAATAATGACTAACACATGTTCAGACAGCTGACTTTGCTTCAGAATAGTAATGTAGTAAAATTGAATTCTGTTGTCTCAGTGATGCCTTTGTCATGAAGAATGACAAAATTCAAAATTCAGCCAAAATTCAGTTTTTCAAACACATAAGTGATTCAGTGTTTTGTGAACCTCTCTTCCACAACTGCAAAAAATGCCATGCTCGATATTATTCTTTTGAGCTTGAGTGAATAAAATTGCTCAGATTTGCAGAGAGATAGACAAGTCCTGGGAAGTGCTGGTAAATATACTATTTCATGGAGATGCCCTAGTCATTACCTTTTTCTCCTACACAAAGCTATACAAGCTACCTGTATTTTCTCAGTTAGAGTAACAGCATGGGAATGAGAAGAAATGGATGGTGGCTCACAGAGGCAGGAGTTCTGTACATATTACCTCATGTAGCAAGAATCATTGCTTCTTTCTCCAGATGACTGGGCTTCTCTGTTCCCAGCTGTGGTGATAGTGTTAAGTATTAACAGGGCAATCAGCTATGAGAAAGAAATTAAAAATTCAAAGCAAATAGCTGGAAAGTTAAGAATGTTCAAACATTTTACTGATCCTCTGGCCAGGCTGGAAACGTGATAAGATTCCCCAAGGATTTATGGCCCACGTCTGAACAGACCAAGAGTTGTAATTTCCTAAGCCCCTGTTGAGAGGCAAGAAAACTGGTCTCCCTTCTCCCATTCCCACTTCTGTGCATGGACAAGCCTTTTAAAAGATGTGATAGGACTCCTGTTCTCCTCCTTTGTCCCGCTAGACAGACCTGTTAGAAATAAGAGGTAAAGCAGACAGTAAATTCATAGGTTTATTAAATTGTTTGTCTTTTTATCAACCTGCTGCTCTCAAATGAAGCCTGTCTTGTCTCCATCAGAACTTGGTTCCCCATTCCCATAATTTCTTAGAAGATGGGAATTGCATGTAGTATATTTTTCTTGCACTTAGTAAGAGTAATCTTGTACCAATATATGACACCTTTCCCTCTGTACTCCAGATACGGTAATATTTTAGTGCTGAAATTTTTGTAACTTGCTCACCCACATACAAAGAAGAGTTGTAGTCTGTTTCTTACTGTGTGTAGGGACTGCTGATATCTTCAAACTTAAGATAGTGGATATTCCTAACAGAAGATTCCAGTTCCATTTGCAAAAACAACATGTCAAGCAAAAGAAAAGAATGCAATTTCTAAGGTCATATGCTTATTAATCACTTCAGCAAAGTTGATTTAAATTGCAGTAAAAATCAAGGAAGTTTTTTGTTATTAACCACTAAGGTGTTATTTAAAAGTAATCCCAGATCAAAACTCTAAATCTAAGAAGTTACAAACTTATCTTCTGGAATAAGTATTTTTACCCCTATGTGTCTCCCTCTTTCCCTATAATCAATTGAGTCATCTTCAGAATTCAAGTACTCTTGAATTCTTTGAAAGTTCAGCATCAGATTCAAACCTTTTCCCTTGATGGATGGTTGGGGTTTATGTTCTCTTGGTTTGACAATACACTAAGATATGTATACAAATTTGTAAATATTTTCACAAACAGGAGGCTGTAACAAAAGCTGAAGGACTGCTTACTTTACACCAAGAGTACCAAAGAAATCTGAAAGCCTTTGAAGTATGGCTGGAGAAGGAGCAGGAAAAACTTGACTGTTTATCACATCTTGATGGTGATGCCCAGGAACAGGAGGCAACACTACGAGATTTACAGGTATGTGATATGTGACACCCTCAGGAAAATAAAAATTTTAAAAAATAGAATTAAATTTAAAAAAGAATCAATCCTCTGATGGTATAGTAACAGACTAATATTTATTGCCAGACAAAAATTGTCTTGAGACCAACTGGAAATTGCAATATATATGAACCCTTTGTTACTCCAAAGTAGTGCCAATAAAGGTAGTGGAAATACCGTTGCTCATTTCTGGAAAAAAGTGTCAGTCCTTGAATGAAATCTCCAGGCATAATAATCCTTTCTTGAAAGTATTGAATTTTTGTTAGTTGTTGCTATATCTCTTCTTTTTCCTATGTGTTTCATAAAATACGAAGAGTGTTTTCATTGGTGTTCCATCTTTTATTGCTCGCAGTGCAGGTGCACCTACTTTCAGGCAGTTCCACTCACTCAGGCTGGCTCCCATAGTGAGGTGGGAAGACTTCCACTGACTCACTTCAGTGAAAGTGAACAGTAAACCCATAGTGCTTCAGTAATTCCCCAGTTATTATCTTAAGCTGACTTAAAATGCTTTAATACCTGTTGTTGAAGGAGCACAAAGTCTGTACTTGAGATATGAAGTGTTTATTACCTTATTCGGGATACTGAGAGGGTCTTTGTATGATCAGGGACTCTGCATATCCTTCTGCTCATTATAGTTACTCTACAAAACCCATTTGAAAATATGGATATGTATCTCAAGGGAAATCTGAGATGAAACACAACTGTGTTTTGTAAAGGTAATTTCCTTGTTATGTTTGCTAATCAGATTTAATCACTTTGTACTTTGATTAATTGCTAATAAGCATGAAAATGCCATATATGTCTAGGAGAGGGTATCAAAAATTAGTCTGGAGTGTTGTCTCAAACATATGTAACAATAAATTATTGGTTTATTTTGGAAGATTGAAGCCTCATTTTTTAAAGAGATTCAACTTTAGAACCAGTCTTACAGTCTGCTTTCCACATCTGGAAAGTTTTGAATTTATGCTGTGGTGAATGGATTCCATCCATCCATCCCATGCTTTCTAAGGCAGCCAGTGTTTCAGAACTGATGAACTTGGCAGGAGAGGAAAGAATTCAATGCATGCTTTGTCAATAATTTTCTGCAGTTCAGTTGTCAGTAATAATGATACTTGGTGTGCTTTGTAAGTGAGCATGCTGTGTTATTAGAGGAAAGACTCTCTAATATATGTTTCACCATAGACAACTAAAGAGAATGCCCAGCTGTCTTCAGAGGAGCCAAGGGGGTTTTTGCCATGCGTGAATGAAAGCTGTCAATGTAGGGTATGTAACTAACTCTGCCTTTACAGGAGCTGCAGGTCCACTGCGCAGAGGGACAAGCATTATTGAATGCTGCTGTCCATGCCAGAGAGGAGGTAATTCCCTGGGGAATTCCCCAGATAGAAGACAGAGCCCTGGAATCCTTACGGCAGGACTGGCAAGTTTATCAGCACAGGCTTTCTGAAGCAAGAAGCCAATTAAATGCCACTGTGAGCAAACTGAGGTTAATGGAGAAAAAATTTCAGAAGGTTAATGACTGGTTAACAAACCTGGAGGAGAAAGTTGCCATCAGGACGGGGAGGAGGTCTGGTAGAGCAACAAAAGAAATGCAGCTTCAACAAATGAAGGTAAAGAATATAGTTAAGGCATTCCTTAAACAAAATAATATGTGTGGTTTCCATGTCAATTCCTGATGGCACTGAAAAAATGAGAGCAAGCTTTTCAATTTATTCTGAGTTGTTAACTAAAATTATGTTTCCAAGAGAGCTTTGTGCCTTCTAAATCCAGGTTCCTCACATTTTACTGGTGGAGGTATGGCTATAACAATGTTGAAATCTTGCAGGGACATCTGTAATTCAAATTCTCTGTAGTGTATGACAATGTAACTGACTACAAAGATAGGCAGTGGAATGGAAAAGAATAAATATGCTAACAAGAGTAAAATGTGACCAACTGTGTTATGAAGTCCCCACTGTGTTGATGTAATAATTCTCCTTGAGTCGAGAAGACATGGTTCTGAATAAACACAGGAAGCCAGGTTACACTTTACAGTCATCTTCAAAACTTCAGGTGAAATCTATAGAAAATCCAGATTGTATTTCTACTATTATTTTTCAAGGGAGAAAAAATTGCAAGTATTGTATCGGTAGTAATGAAATGCAGTCCATATGGGATGAAAATCTTTCCAGCATATTTGTTACAATAACTTTCATTAGATTCTGGTTTATTTTCCAGTTGTAAATGAATGTTTACAGCCATGTATTTGTTTTTCTTTTCAATGATTTCCTGACTTAGTTACAATTAAATTCCTGATTGTTTGAGATGTTTGAATCAGTCATATAGGTTTGATAATTTCTTTTTCATAGAAGTGGCATGAAGACATTACAATCTACAAAGATGATGTAGAGGAGGTTGGGGTATTGGCTCAGCAAATACTAGAGGAAAATCTCACTGCAAGTAGAATGGGAAGTCAAGCTACACAGCTTACATCTCGCTACCAAACTCTTCTTCTTCATGTCTTGGTAAGTAACATCATAAGTTGTAACATCATAAGTTGCCAGTTAAGAAGCAAATACAAGCATTTGTAATTAGACTTTATCAGAGTCTGTTTATTACTGTAGACTCATTAGCACAACATTCACATATACATTCAGATACATATACACATTGATTTCATATGTATTACAGAAACATAATCAGGATAATGAAGCAGAATGCCCTGTCACTATCTTTTTTGATAGTTTCAGAGGAGAAATTCAGAATAAAGTATGCTTGAATGCCAATTGACCTGCAGAGAAATGTTTTCATACTGCCACTGATACACATTAGTATGTAGAGTTTTGATTTGGTAAGGTGAAGTCTTCAGGTTAATTTAAGTAGTAATTGCCCCATAGTGCTGTAATGAAAAGTCACAATTCAAAGTTCAAAATGTGAGTACATTTTCAGCGTTTAGTATTAGTTCAGTTTTAACATTGGTGATTGACATACATGCACCCTGACAAGAGCCCTGTAAGAATTATTCACTATTTATGAAATAACTCAAAGCTTATATGTTTTATCTTTGTATAATAGATTTTATTAATAAATAGCAATTTATTGTTATCTTAAACCAATACCAATGATAAACATCTGAGTGGTCCTTGTTTCTACCCCTTACCCTCTGTATTTGTCTGAAGGAGCAAGTAAAGTTTCTGGAAGAAGAAATACGCTGTATGGAGGAGTCAGAATTGTCTTTTAGTGCTTACACAAATTGGTATGGAGCTACTAACAAGAACTTCAAAAATGTGATCACCAAATTTGACGTGGTTGATAAAACAGTAATGGAGAAAAAAGTGCAGAAACTAGAGGTACAGCTTTCTTAAATGCAATTTTTGTTTCTGTTCACAAACAGGAGGCTGTATTTTAACATACATCTTAACAGCTGGTCAAAATTCTGGTTTTACCTTCCCAGAGGAGATAAGACTACACAGTACAAAACTTTCTGTTATCACATCTCCTTAGATCATAGTTTGGCTATTGAAGTTACAAGTAGTCCTAAATAATATAGCAAATAATCCTAAATAGTATAGTCCTAAATACTAGTCCTATCTTTCTGTAAGGCATGCTTGTTTCTGTTTTATGTTAGGTTAAAACTTAAAATAAATTCCTATATCCCCAATTCCCTGCAAGTATACTTTCTCTGTGCACTGTGTATTTTCTATGCCCTGTGGCAAGAAGTGCTTCCTATTTCTCTTCATTGAAACACTCATATTTCATTCCAAAAGTTGTAGATGAGCTTTTAATATGTCCTGCAGCTTAAGCAGCTTAAATGTAATATGCTAAGGTAAAGCTTTCATCTGTTCCAGAATTTGGAGCAGAGATCCTCTCCTGGGAGCCCTCAGCTTTGTTTAAGTTCACAAGCCCAGTGCAGGACAGAAGAATTTGCTTTATCTGCTTCCTTCTAGCTTGACCCATCTTAACTCCAGGCAATTTTGTACTGAAAAGTCCACTCATTTTCCCTAGCAATTCTTTCTGTGTCTGTAGCAAAGTTTAAAAAAGGCAAGTTTTCATACATTTTCTGTTAACCAAGGTTTCCTTCACAGGTGCTATTGAGTGATATGGACATAGGCCACAGTTTACTGAAATCAGCCCGCGAGAAGGGGGAGCGAGCTATAAAATTCATGGAAGAAAATGAAGTTGACCAGTTAAGAAAAGAAATTGGAGATCACGTGGAACAGCTTGAAGAGCTGGCTGGCTCTATCAGAAAGGAGCACATGACTTCAGAGAAGTGTCTTCAGCTGGTAAAGGAGTTCTCAGACAAGTATAAGGCCCAGACTCAGTGGGTCATGGAGTACCAAGCCATCTTACATGCTCCTGTGGAGCCAAAGAGTGAACTCTATGAGAAGAAAGCACAATTATCCAAACACAAGGTAAAAAGGGTTATCTCATAATACTACTGAATTTATTTTAATCTAGTGATTCTCAGTAAATCCTCTGATCGGGTATCCAAGTTTCTTCAATAGGTACATGAGATGTTTCTGCTCTGAATGTCCCAATCAGCATCAATGAAAACACGCATGATACCTGTTTCTACAAACCAGATAGAGCCCCTTGATTTGAAATGTGAATGTCCTAAAAAGGCTTCCATAGCTGGAAGTTTCCTGTAATGGAGCAAAATTCTTTTATGAGTACACATATGAGTAATTGCATCAGCTTTCTGGTTAAAGCTGGATGCCCCAGCTCAACTGATATCCCAGACAACTGTATAACCTCCCAAGTTTTTGTCAGGATTTTAATGAAGTGTTTAGGGTTGTTCTCCAGTCACACAAATGAGTAGATGTGTTTACAAACCCCATTTCTTCTTCTAATGATGTTTTCATAAAATACTCTAGGATTACAGATGTTTCATGAAATGGTACTGCTCCCAGCTGAGGTGGAGTTAACTCTACTCACAGCAGCCCACGTAGTGCTGTGCTTTACATTTGTGGCTGAAAAGATGTTGCTAACAAACCAATGTTTTGGTAATTGCTGAGCAGTACCTACATTGCTTCAAGGCTTTCTTGCTAAAGCTGCCCAGTGCCCCTTACCATCTCATTAAGGGGATGGCTTTGGTGATACTTTCCCACCTATTTTCATAGTTTGTTCCTCTGAACAAATTTTATCCCTAGAACTAGCCACTTCATGCAGATGGACTCCTTTGCTTCACCAGCTCCAGACTGTCAGCCGTGCTACTAATCACTCTCAAAATGACCTGTTGTTTTTATATGTGTGCACAGTTGTTGTCTCAGGGCAGGGCTGAGAAACAGAATTCTGCCTTGGTAAACAAAGTTCTGCCTGTCTGGAAAGGATGGCATAGACCATGGTAGAAGGCTGTGCATCAGATCAAAGGGAAGTTAGTGAAATACCTCTCCAGTGATCAGTAGATACGTTTTAATTCTTGCTTGCATTGTAGTCCATACAACAGACTGTTCTGTCTCATGAGCCCTCAATAAAGTCAGTGATTGAAAAGGGAGAGGCACTTTGTGATCTGGTGAATGATGTGGCTCTAAAGAACAACATTCAAGACCTTCAGAGCAGTTACCAGGAACTCTGCAGCAAAACTAAGGTAAAAAGGAAGAAACCTCGGGATTCTTCCAATTTGCTGTATTTTTACCCCTCTTTAAGAAATTAACTGTTTATTTCATGTTGTCATGTCTGTACAAAGAACCAGCTACCCTTAATTACTCTTGGTGCTTTGTTAGGGTTTTTTTGTTTTCTTTTGGAGGAGGGACAGAAGTGACAGGCAAATTTTGAATATGGAAAAAACTACATAAATAAATCTAACCAGGGTAGCTGAAATGAATTGAGTGTGGCATATGTAGTCTTTGTGTTTTGTACCACTAAGGAGGTATGTATCAGTGACTATTCTGTGTTATTGTTACTACTTTTAAAAGCATTTATTAGAATTCTCAGTACATTATTTCTTGAAGGGATCGATCCCTTTAGATTATACTCTCTCTTGTTTCTGCTTGATCTCCACAAACACTGTTTAGTTTAGTTGTTGAATAAAAGGCAGTGGAGAAAACAAACTGCAAGATGGATATAATTTAATTCAGCAAGGACATTATTAATTAACACTGATTCATTAGTCCATATGTATGTAGTACTTTGGAAGGTCTAATGCTTCTAAATACATCCTAAAGTATGATTATTCCTAAAGCTTTTAATAGGTTATACTCCTAACAGGGATAAGCTCTGCAAACCATGTTAGTACTTATGTTTGACCTAGGCACCTTTAATTGCCAATCCAGACACCAATAGGAGATTATTTTATTTTTTTCGAGGTTGATTTTTAGTTTAAAGACACACCTCTGATCTGTAGCAAAAAAGTGATGCCCTTTGCATTAGATACAATTTTGGGGGCTGAAATTTCCTGGAAAGAATAGAAGAGAAAGAAGCTTCCTGGAAAGAATAAATTCTTTTTAAGTCAGTGCATACATTCTTAATTTGCCTACCACAGGCATGGGCAGTATGTACATGCAAAGGCTGTAAGCAGCAGCCACAGCATTTGGTAGGTCAAGTGCAGTCTTTCAGAGTGTGTCATAACTGTTAGTCAATTCAATGTCAAGTTGATTGTGTTCATTTCTCAAATGTTTCCCTCAGTCTTCAAAGTATGGTATTTCATCTGGAATGAAAATACTGCTTGGTACCACAGAAGTAATTATTCACAGAAATGTATTCACAGAATAAATGTGTGTTTTGATTTCTTCCTTTACAGTCTATTAATGTAAGCTTTTCTCACAGGAATATAAATTTAGATGATAATTCTTAGTATGTTTTCAAGTTCTTGGTGGGTTTTGGCTTGTTTGGGGTTTTTTTAACTCTTGTAAAATCAAATCTTGTAAAAACTCTTGTACCTGAAAAATGAATTTCGGTTATTGTGGACCTGCAGGCATGTGTTGAAACCTTAGAGGTGAGAGTAAAAGAACATGAGGATTACAATAGTGATTTGCAAGAAGGAGAAAAGTGGTTATTACATATGTCCAGCAGATTGGCCAGCCCTGACCTCATGGAAAGCAACAATCTTGAAATAATCACTCAGCAATTAGCTAACCAAAAGGTGGGTTCGCTAGTGATCTTCCTTTGTAAAATAGAATTTTTCTTCTTTGCTTCTCTTCCTCTGCTCCAGAGCTCTAATTATTTGTCATTCCCCTATTTTATTTCTCTTGCTGCTAACTGTGTAAATAAGCATCAGTGTCATTAATGCAGTTAACAAATCTGGCTTGTTGTTTGCAACTTTTCTTGGATGAAACTGCATTTACACAAAGAGCTTTGTTGTACTCTGATCTGAATTCTGTGTCAGATTTTCCCTGAGACTTCCCAGAAAATGAACCACAAAAACGATTTTGGTCATTTTACTCCTGAAGTATTTTTTGTTTTAGCATTTCTAAGGTTGAAAAAAAATACATTGAAAATTTTCTTGGTATGGATCTGCTAACAAGAACTTTAAAAATGTGATCACCACATTGAATGTGGTTGATAAAACAGCAATGGAGATGAAAGTGCAGAAACTAGAGGTATCTCTTTTAGGTTGTTCTAATTCTGAGTTCTTGTATTAGGTTGTAGCTTTTAGTCAAGGTAGTGTTAAGGTTGCTGTTAGTGAAAATCGTTTAATACCTTGATAGCCAATACTTTCTAGAAGACAAAAGGGAACAAAATCCAACCTAACACTACCTGAAACTGAGATTCCAATGGCAAATTTTTAAGTCTTTAAATTATTTGTGATCGGTGTGCTGCTATTTAACTAATCTCCTTAGATAAAAAATTAGCTACACCAAGCTCAGTGGAAGAACTGTCCACCGTGAAAGAGCTTATGGAATGAGATATGATTCAGCATGAGATTTAATTTGCATTACTAGACACAAGAGAAGCTGGAGAAGCCCTGAAGAGCATACAACAAATGAAGATTAGGCATAGTCATGGGGTCTGAGCAGAGAATGTGTACACATTATGACAGTGCTACTGCTCTTTCTGTGGGGTATCTGTGTAAAGACTTTTGACAATGACTTTACCATGAACATGGAATCCAACAGCTTGACTATGAGAGCACATGTTGTCTGAATTTTTTTTTCCAATCTGAAGATGAAAGTGTTTAAAGGAGGGAGAAAAACGTTCTGCGCCACAGCAAGCATATTTCTTCAAAAGTATTTTATCTGTTTCTTAGGCTATCATGGAAGAAATTGCAGGATTTGAAGATCGTTTAAACAACCTTAAGAGTAAAGGTGATTACCTGATCAGTCAATGCTCAGAACATCTTCAAGCAAAATTTAAGCAAAATATACAAAGCCATCTTCAGGGAACAAGGGACAGCTATTCTGCCATATGTAGCACAGCCCAAAGAGTAAGTTTTGTTTCAAAGATTTTTTTAATGCCATTTAAAAATAAAGTGCATTATTATTTCTGTGAGTTATTTCTTTAAATGGTATAAAACTCTTCCTACTGTTTCCATTTTGATTGAACCTACAGGTTACTGAGCACTTCATTATTCCTGTGCTACAGCTAAATTCCTTGTGATCCAAATGTTGTCTTGCAACCAGCAAAAGTAGTGGCCTTTCAGTTCTATATATTGCCACATGCTCACTACCTTCATGTTACACTAGCTTCTGAGCAGCTGCAGAAGAAAAAAATAGACCTTTTTCTATTTCAAAAACTAGGGAGCAAATTGCAGTCTTAGTGTTGATAGTTTGCATACATACATTAACAGGTCTCAAGTATGTGCTAGGAAATACTGTCTCTCTCATTAAAACCAGAATAAGAAGGGACAGCTGGGTCATTCTGTTAAACCAATTAGGAGATCAAGCTAGCAGTCAAAGAAATGCCCAAACAAAATGCAAAAAAACCCTAAACAAAACAACCCAAAAACAAACCAAAAATAATCTTCGATAAAATCAATACGAAAATGTTGGATACAGGAAAAAGAGAGCATGTTCTTCATTTGCATCTCTAGTTTTTCTTTCCAGAATCTGTGCATTAAATATTGTGCATCTTCTTCACATGTTATCAGGGTGCAGTGAGAGTTTAAGGAGCTTTCAGCCCTTGGAACTTTTATGTACAAGGGCTAAAATAATCAACATCTTGATAGTTCTATTTTATTGGCAGTTTTCAAGGTAGGAAAAGAGAGACAATGTGATATTTGAAAATGTGATAAACTTACAAAATGTTTTATTTAGGTGTACCAGACTTTGGAACATGAGCTCCAGAAGCATGTTAATCATCAGGATACTCTTCAACAGTGCCAGACTTGGCTGTCTACTGTGCAGTCAGAGCTAAAGCCAACGACTTGGACAGCGTTCAGCCTGGCAGATGCAGTTAAACAGGTAAAAGTTTGAAAACTTTTTTAGCGCTTGAAAAAGCTCAATTATTCTTAACAAGGTGAGTTCAGATAAGAGATTTAAATGTCTAGAAACTAGACATTTTCTAGCCTTCTCAGAAAGATGTGTAGCCTTAATGTTCATTCCCAACCCCAGAAGGAATACCTGGAATGCAAAATATCTGTAGGTGAAAAATAAAAGAGGGCTTTTACTGGCTCTGCTTAATGCTTAGAAACATGTTATCTGAAAAATGTTGGCTAGTTAGATAAATCAAATACTCCATAGATGTGTTTAGCAGAGGGGTTGTGTCTTTCTGCTTGTCCAATTGCCCATCTATCTACTATGTTCCTCATGAGACCTTTTCACACTGCCATGGACACAGAGTCAATTATCAAGCAATTAAAACAATTTTTCAGTCTAAGAGCATATAACTGCCTGTAGCCCGCATTGACCATTAAGAATTTGTTCATTGATTTTTGATTATTCTTAGTGACAATGTGTTTTACATTGGAATTGTAGCTTGGCATTAAATTAAACTGGTATGGTGCTAAAAATGCTGGAATTCAGAGCTGTCTCATCCATCATCTCTCTTAACAGAGACCTTGAAATACTAAAGATGGCAGACCTACAAGAGGAGGTAAAGCAGGGTGTGTGTGACACAGTGAGACCAGCACCTAAGTGCCACTAAGCTGAATTTCTCATCATCTGTCAGACACTGGAAAATTTTATAGCTGTAGGAACAGGACATTGTTGATAAGCCCGTAAAGCTCTGGTTCCAATTCACATTGGAAAAGTCTGTTACCTTGTTGAGACTGTGTGTTGCTAAGAAATAAGCTAGCTAATTCATATGTCTCCAAGTACTTTGGTAATTAGGTAATAATAAAGTTTTTAAGGATTATTCCTTTCCATAATTATAACATAGCAACATTACCTAAAAAAAGAATGTATTTCTACATTTAATTTTATGGAAAAAATAAGAAGGCAGAGAAAAAAGACTAAAATGTATGATTGCAATGAAGCAAGATATTATTTCCACAGTCTCAGAATTTATTTTTGAGTTGTCTTCCCTCAGGTTAAACATTTCCGGGCTCTGCAGGAGCAGGCCAATACATATTTGGATCTCCTGTGCTCCATGTGTGATCTGTCAGATGCCACAGTGAAGAGTACAGCAGCAGATATTCAACAAACAAAACAAACGGTACAAGATAACCACAACAACCCACTTCTAATCCTATTTAGAGCTTTAAATGCCTTGATCTGTTCCCTTTTAAAAAGGTCATATTGGGTAATGGTTTAAAGAAATTTCATCTTACTTTCGTCTTAAGTATTTCTTTAGAGATAGTTAAATAGTTTTCTCTTTCTGCTTCTTTTTTTTTTTAATTATTAAATTCATACATTGCCATCCTGGTACTAATAAAAAGACACACAACTAAGGTTGCTAAAGGTGTACTTACACAATGTTGCAAGATGTTGGTCTAAAGCTACAGAAATAAAATTCTGTGGAAGAAAACTTTATTCAAGTTATATTTGCAAAAAACAATTCAGTCTAATATTCTCAGTATTTTATTATATCTGAGACATATTTTATTGTTATTATTTATTCAACAATAGACATATGTTCATATTGGCCTATATTAATGGATTACTAATATAATAATCATCAAAACAATAGAAAATATGATGGTTTAGTTAATGAATCAAAGTACATCTTTTTCTGCATATTAATTTATAGAAGTTTTCCTCAATTTTAAGTTTTAAAGTCATTTAATGCTTAGGTTTAAAATAGAACTATAAATTTAAGTTATTGGAAAAGTATTATGAGCATTCCCCTTGTTTTAAACATGAAAAATTTAATCTCTCTTACACAGACACACAACCAAAGTTTTGAAACTACTTCTAGCAAGAGTAAAAATCTAATACATACAGTAACAGCATTCCATACCACAGAAGGGAATTGTACACATCCAAATGACCCATAAAAATATGGCAGTCCAAGAAGTAAATAGCTGAAAAACATCCCAAACATCAGAATAAGACACTCCTTTGACATACAAAGCAGTGAAACATTGCTAAGAAATCACAGATGGTATAGTGCCGAGATACGCTAAGCTGGTTGAGTGTCTAAATCTTAAGGGCACCCGACTGCTGTATTTAGAGCAAAAGCAGCTGTGTCACTATTGGTGTAAGAGGATTGATGGCTCAGATCTGGTAAGCATTCTTATTGGCATTTCAGAAGAGGCATATAGGAAAAATAACTGGGCTAAGCATATTAAATTGAACTATTTAGTTGAAACTTTTATGTAGGGTACACTCTAGCAATAGTCTTGGCATGCAGCAGACTAAATTATACAAATAATTTAAGCTTTAACAGAGGACAAAGAACATTGAAATACAAACATTCATAAACTTACTTGCTTCTCTCAAGGGTGAATGATTGTTAATTTCTTTTTTGTTGTTGTTTCCACCTATATTTCCTTTGACAGGTACAATTTTTGTGACTTTTGAAGGTTAAGACTCGTTTTGTGAATAATGTTAGCCCCTTCAGAATCTGGTGCAGAAATTGCTTTAGTACACTATTGTGCTCAGAGGAAGAATGGTATTCATCCTCCATTCTCCAAAAATAGATGAATTAAAGCATTCCTACTCCATTTCTTTTCTTCTAGATTGAGCAACAGATAATGCACTCACAGTATTTGTCTCAAGGTTGGGAAGAGATCAAACAGTTGAAGGCTGAGCTCTGGATATATTTCCAGGATGCGGATCAACAAGTACAGAATTTAAAAAGGAGACGGGCAGAGTTGGAGCTAAATATTGCCCAGAATATGGTACTCCAGGTTAAGGTAAGGAGTCTTTGGGTTAAGAATAGAAGGTAAGAAAGAAGTTCGTCCTGTGGCTGATTTTTTTTATGATTTATATTATATGCATGTACTGGATACAATGACTAACATGCTCTAAACAAGAGCAGAGAACATAGAGGAAAGAGTGTTTCCTTCTTGATGCTGCAGGGTGATTTGGAGAGGAGAAAACTGTACTTCAGTATTTTTCTGGCTTTGTTTTTTTAATAATAGACAACTGTCCGCCTCCTGATCTGATTTGCATTTGCTTTTAGACTAGACTAAATGCTGATCACAGTGGACCTGAAGATAAGATTTACAAATTGTGCTTGCTAAATTCTTTTTCTAAATAGTTTAGAAGTATTTCAAAATTAGTCAATGAAACTATTTGATATTGCTGATCTCTAAGAAGAGGTATGACAGAAACAATTTAATTAATGAGACAAATGCCTTCATATCTTCTCTCATTCATTCCAAAAGAGACATTTTATGACCATTCTGTACACATCAGTTACTGCACATACCAATAAATTTACAAAAAGATAATTTCTTTAATAAATGATTAAATATGTGGGTTTTGCATTTTTGGTCTAGACTTTGCTTGTATTATTTTTCTGATGTGCCATGAGTTAGGTGAAAAGTCAACAGTATTTCCTCTCCATTTCTGTTCTACTCACACTTTGGAGCAAAGTCAAAGCCTTTGAAGATGCCTCAGCACAATCTGGACTGAAAGCTGTTATACCAGCTATCATGAGAATCCAAGAAGAAGAAGGAGTCTCTATTTCTTCACTCTTTCAGTCAGTAACTTTGGATTATAATGAAAGGGAGACACCCACTGTACTGTTAGATGTGGCACAAGGTGTTTTCTTCCTAATCATTTCCCCTGGTAAAGGAAGATGCCTAGCTCCATTTGAAGCTGTCATGAAGAGGAATGAGGCAGAGCTGGAGATGGGTGTGCTTGTTTAGTTATAGTTACTGGAACTAGAATGTAGAAAAAGATTATATTTACCTTAGTGTGTAAGGGCTGAAAAATATTTGGTTAGTTTTAGTTGTCAGTATATTGTGTATTCTTCTTTTTGGGATCTCTCTGACTTCTTATTTGGTAGGACATGTATGCAGGTGAACTCCTTCAGTTACTAGCTATTAATCATACCTAGGTAATCCATGGTTTTGTTTCAATAGTGACAGTGGTAATGGTTGCTGTTACAGAAGTAGGAACAATACAGGTTACGGATATGGAGTCTCACTGACTCATGGACTCTGCTTCCTATTTTTAGTCTCTAATGAAAAAGGAAAAAAAATAAGTGAGTAATAGCTGGTAAAATGAATTATTCTTGTGAGATTCAAGACTACCTTGCATGTTTTAGTGTATGGTGGGGGCTGTGCTAGTCCAGAAGCCTGGACAACAGGATGTGACTTGATCACGAGTTCTGTTTTTATCACTGGCACTTGGAAACTCCTCTGGCTTGCTTTAGCATCTATTACCAACTTGTCTTCACGTAAGAGGATGGGGAGGAGGGTTTGGAGAGGAGTGAAAGCACTGCTTCCAATTTACATCTGCAGAGCATTTTCCTGAGCAGATAATTAGTTCATATATAATTTATTTATTTCAGAGCTTTTATTTAAGTTGCATTTTATAATTTTGAATGCATGTTATTATATTGGGTTTTACTTGTATCTTTTTCAGGAATTCAGTCAGAAGTTGCAGTCTAAACAGTCAGCTCTCACCTCTGTGACTGAGAAAATGAACAAACTAACCCAAGGACAGGAATCACCTGAACACAAGGAAATAGGCGAACTGAGCAACCAGTGGCTGGACCTCTGCATTCAGGCACATAATTTGCTCATGCAGAGGGAGGAGGATCTGCAGAGGACAAGGGATTACCATGATCGCATGAATGTCGTTGAAGTTTTCCTGGAAAAGCTCACAAAAGAGTGGGACAACCTGGCTAGGTAAAAAAGGAGTTGCATCCACAAAGCAAACTGTGCATATGTGCTGAAAGAGCTGTTTACAGAGTGGAAGCCACTAAAAATCCCTTTTTGCATACTTAATTAAAAGCACACCTCCCTTATTAATTATCAGGCAATTAATCCTTTCTCTTGAGATGAAGAGAGTTTGACAGGTCAGATCTTCAGTTTTTTGTCTTTAAGGCAAGCACTGATTGATTCTGTCTCAGGGTATAGCATTTCCTGATATTTCAAGAATGTTGACTATTTCATTTAAACTCTTTCATTTGTGGTAGTCCATGAATTCATGGTTCATTCAATGGTTCATTTTCACTGCATTATATCTATTTCACTGTGTTATATCTATTAGACTGTTATATTAAAGCTTAGTAACTACTCCTAAATATTTGCAGCTGCTTTGCAAAGGATAAGCACACCAGCTGTGAGTAAAATTGTGAGTGTATTGCTGCTCCTGTCACTGCCATGAAACAAGATTCACTTCAACCTCAATACTTGCTGTTCTTCATATGTGCAATATAATTAGTATGGTCTGTATTCATGTAAATGTGTATGGTCAGCCTGATGACCATTCAGCAGATGAAAGGGAAACTAATAAATTTGTGAAGTTTTTAAATTAATATTCAAGGCTGCTGCCTTCAAGTGAATTGGAAAACTGTAGGTCTTTATATCATATTGATTTCATTATATCATTAAGTATGCAGTGGGCTTATAATTAATCCTGACTTCTTTTAAAAGCCTATGCTGAAATACCATCTAATAACTCATTTTTGTCCTGTCCTTTTTGATAACAGATCTGATGCTGAAAGTACAAATGTGCACCTTGAAGCTTTGCAAAAACTGGCAATTGCACTACAGGAAAGGAGATTTGCTCTGGAAGATTTGAAAGATCAGAAGCAGAAGATGATAGAACACTTGAATCTTGATGACAAAGAATTAGTAAAGGAGCAATTCAGTCATTTTGAACAACGCTGGACTCAGCTGGAGGACCTTGTCAAACGGAAAATTCAAGTCTCTGTTTCAACCTTAGAAGAGCTCAGCTTGGTGCATTCCAGATTTCAGGAACTAATGGAATGGGCGGAGGAGCAGCAACCTAGTGTCTCAGAGGCTCTTAAACAGAGCCCTCCTCCAGATATGGCTCAGAGTCTTCTCATGGATCATCTTACCATTTGCAGTGAGCTTGAAGCCAAACAGCTTGTTCTGAAGATGCTTGTGAAGGATGCTGACAGGGTGATGACCAACCTAGGGCTCAATGAAAGGCAAGAACTGCAGAAAACAGTGTCTGATGCACAGCACCATGTGGCTTGTCTCAGTGATCTGGTTGGCCAGCGTAGAAAACACCTGAATAAAGCGCTGTCTGAAAAGACCCAGTTTCTCATGGCAGTCTTTGAGGCTACAAACCAAATTCACCAGCATGAGAAAAAGGTGATGTTTCCAGAACATATTTGTCTTTTACCAGAAGATGTGAGTAAACAGATCAGGACTTGTAAGAATACCCAGGCTAATCTGAAGGCCTTTCAAAATGAGGTCACAGGGTTGTGGGCTCAAGGAAGGGATTTAATGAAAGAAGCAACAAATCAAGAAAAGAGTGAGGTGTTAGGTAAACTGCAAGAACTACAGAATGTGTATGACACTGTTTTACAAAAGTGTAACCAGAGATTGTTAGAACTGGAGAAAAATATTGTTTCCAGGAAATATTTCAAAGAAGATTTGGATAAAGTTTGCCATTGGCTAAAACAAGCTGATATTGTCACATTCCCAGAAGTCAATGTAATGAATTCTAACACTGAGTTATACAGCCAGCTGGCAAAATATCAACAGATCCTTGAGCAATCTCCAGAATATGAAAATCTGCTACTTGCACTGCAAAGAGATGGCCAAGAAGTCCTACCATCACTTAATGAAGTGGATCATTCTTATCTAGATGAAAAACTTAACAGTCTCCCTCAGCAATTCAATATTGTCACTGCTCTGGCAAAAGAAAAATTATATAAGGTTCAGGAAGCAATTTATGCCAGAAAAGAGTATGCCTCTTTGATTGAGTTGACGAGTAAAGCTCTGACTGAGCTGGAAGACCAGTTTATTAACATGGACAAAGCTCCAGCTGCTGTTTCAGCCAAAGAAGCTGTGTCACTCCAGCAAGCCTACAGAGATCTCTTAGATGAAGCCACAAGCCTTGCTGCAGCAGTGGATGAACTGAACCAGAAGAAGGAGGCTTTTCGAAGCACTGGCCAGCCCTGGCAGCCAGATGAGATGTTAAAACTTGCCACACTATATCACAAGTTGAAGAGGCAAATAGAACAGAAAATCAACCTGTTGGATGACACAATAGAAGCATGCCAGGAGCATGAGAAGATGTGTATGCAGTTTGAGGCACAACTAGAGACAGTGAAAAAGGAGCAGGTTAAGGTGAATGAAGAAACTCTTCCAATAGAAGAAAAGTTGAAAATATATCATTCTCTGGTGGGCAGCTTGCAAGACTCAGGAAGTCTTCTGAAGCGAATAACTGAACATCTAGAAGCCCTTTCTCCTCAGGTTGACTCATCTGCTTATGAGACTACAAATCTCCAAGTTAAGGCTTGGCAAGAGAAGCTGAAGTCTTTGCATTCTGCCATTGTTGACACGGTGATGGAGTGTGAGAACAGACTTGTGCAGAGCATTGACTTCAAGACAGAAATCTGCCGCTCACTCGAATGGTTGAGGTGGGTGAAAACAGAACTTAATGGAACATTAAGTTTGGACCTCAAACTGCAAAACATCCAAGAAGAAATCCGAAAGGTTCAGATACATCAGGAAGAAGTGCAGTCAAGCCTCAGAATAATGAATGCCCTGAGCAGTAAAGAGAAAGAGCGCTACATGAAAGCAAAGGAGCTGATACCTGCTGACCTGGAAAACACTCTTGCTGAGCTGGCAGAACTGGATGGTGAAGTTCAAGAAGCTATACATATGAGACAGGTTAGTCCACCCAAACCATCATTAGTTTCTTGGTAACAAAGCTGAAAAATATGGTTCTGTGGCTTGATCTTTACAATCATCACAAAAAGACTAATTTTAGTAAGCCAACTGTCTTGGTTTTTTAAATTACACAGGCTTCTGTGATTTTATGTTTGTGACTCTCCCTTTTATTTCAGGCTACCTTGAATAAAGCATACAACCTCTGCCAAAGGTACTACCAAGTGATGCAGATAGCAAATGACTGGCTGGAAGATGCTCAGGAATTTCTTCAGTTAGCAAGAAATGGTCTAGATGTTGAGAACTCTGAGGAGAACCTAAGGAACCATGTTGAATTTTTCAGCACAGAAAGTCAGTTTAGTGATCACTTGAAAGTGTTACAAGGCCTTGTGTCTGAGATAGAGCCCTTTTTACAAACCACAGCAAGCGAACAGCTGGTGCAGAATGTAGCTGCATTGGAGGAAAAGGCCAAAGGGACACAGCAAGAAGCCAAAACCCAGCAAGAGCGGTTACAAAGGTATAGTTTTTCTTTTTTTTTTTAATTCTCTTCCTTCATTTTAAGATCACCTTGTTGGTAATGAAAGAAATAATCAGAACATTAGCTGACGTTTTTAAATATTTGTGCTACTTTTTAGAGAAGTGTATATTGGGGATTCAGAGCTCTTGGATTCTGCTTTCTTTTCTGCCCTTGACTGACTAGTTGTGTGATTTTAAAGGAACTCTGGTATAATTATATTAAGCTTGGAACAGCATGGAGAAGAAGAGTAGGGAATAATTGTCCTATATTTCACCTGACAGAAGATGTATGCACAAATAAATGAAATTGAAGCAGTTACTTTGAACTAAAAGGAAATACCTTTTTAACAAACATAACTATGTTTCTTATTATTCCTGAATGTTCTGAATCCCCTAAGTTTTGGTAGGATTAAACCACAACATAGGCAGAGTCTGAGAAAAAGTCCAATGAGGCCTACTAAATGCTCAGCTGTGTTTTCTGTAAGGCATAGCTGAAAATCAGGAGCATATGCTTCTATGTATGCTGTTTTCCAATAATCTTTCTTTTTCTTGGAAAGTACTGTGTAACAGCAAAACTAAGCAGTTGCATTAGAAAATAGGTGCAATAATATTTCTGATTTTCAAATGTTTTTATATAGCATTAAGTTGTTCTTTCTGGAACTGTATTTGTTTTAGGTGTGCTTCTGAATGGCAGGAGTACCAGATATCAAGGCAGAAAGTGATTGAAGTGATGAATGATGCTGAGAAAAAATTATCTGAATTTTCAGTAGCTAAAGCTGCTTCTTCTCATGAAGCAGAAGAGAAATTGCTAACACATAAGGTAAGGTACTGGTAATTGCATCAAATCCTTTTCTTTCAAGTGAAAATGAATGTATAATATGTAGGTCCCTACCTGTGATAACACGAATTTGAGTTTTTAAATCTTTACCTGTAGTACTTAACAGTGTCATAACACACCAAGACATGTTTAGTGCTGTGCAAAACACACATTTTATTTGTGGGGTGACCGAGACAGATATCTTTAATCACTTTGCAGCTTGTTGTCTATGTGCCTATGACTGTAGAGAAGTGCAAAGAGTCATGAGGCTCATAAAAGCCGTGCGTCTGTAAACCCTAAAATTACGTACCCTTCAAGAAAATCAGATCAGTAGAAACATCCATCTTCTTTTGATCATGGAGCAAGACAGGAAGAGTTTACTAGGACATGAAGAGTTGGAGTTTAATATTAACTCTTGTTTAGTCTAAAAGCAAGAAATATACCTTAAAAAAAAAACTTACTTTCTCATGTTTCAGGTACTACTCAGTTGCCTTAATATAGACAGTCAGTGACACTTCAGGCATGCTGCCAGCTGTGTCTTGTGAAATCAAGAATCTCCCCTAAGAGTAATGTCATGTCTGCCAGGTTAATGAAGGTGTCTCAAATCCTTGGGCATTTAAAAAGTTGTTAAAGATAAACAGGACATAAATGTACACTTAAACACCTGAATTGCTTCTTCCATTTTTAGACTGTTTAGAAGTCCGTCTTTGCTATGAGAAGGACTCTGAATGCTTATTTTCATCCCTTTTGAGGGGCTATCAAGAAAGAGAAAAGCTGGTTACACCAGATTTCTGCTGCTTCCAGAAGCTTGCATTTTGGACCAAGCAGCTATAGCTAATATATTGCCTATGAGAAATAAAGTGAGACCTAGGCAGCTCACTTGAAATGCAATACCTCCTCTTCATCTGCAGTGGATGGGGGTGGTTCACCTTACCTGCATGTTGAATGCTGATGAGTTGGTTTGTGGAAAAGGAAAACAGTGCTTATTTTTGCTTTTTCAGACTCTCGTGTCCATAGTGAATTCTTTCCATGAGAACATCACAGCCCTAGAAGAAAAGGCTTCACAGCTGGAAAAAATCAGCAATGATGCCAGTAAAGCATCTATAAGTAGATCCATGACAACAGTTTGGCAGCGCTGGACACGGCTCAGGAATGTAGCCCAGGAACAAGAGAAAATTTTGGAAGATGCAGTGCAGGAATGGAAGGGTTTTAATGATAAGGTAAATTCTAGACTTGGTAAATCCTCCCTTATACATAGGTTTTCATTGATTATGCTTGCTGCCTTATTAATCATCTTGCAGTAGAGAAAACTGATAGCAGGAATAACTGATTTTTTTCCTCAGTTCAGAAAAACACAGCTGTGAAAGATCCAGGTTTAGAATCATTGCCTCCAAAGTTTGGACTGTTCTTCTCAATGCATACAATGTATAGTACATACAGAGTTGTTTTGGTTTCTAGTGCTTCTTTAGATTCTTCTCTGTTTCCTTTCCTCAGATGTTCTGTTCTAGATTATGTTAACCTCTCCTTTTTTCTTCTCTCTTCTTCTCTTTCTTTTCTCTTTTTCCTCTCTTTCTTCTCTGTTTCTTTTTTCTTCTTTTATTTTTCCCTGAAGAATATGAAGTTGCTCCTTTTAAGCGTAACAGTGAGGATAGTGCCTGTCACTGCTCATTGATCATATGTCTCTTTTTTCCCCTTATATCCTACCTCAATCTTCTTATCTGTCATTGTCCATTATTCATGCCCAGATATCAGGTTCTCTAGGAATGAGGATAAGCATTTTGTTAAATGCATGACTTGTGCCAAATATGGGTGTACCCCAGGGTAGAGCTCTAGTTCCTATGGAAATAAATGTAATAAATGCTAAAGATTATAAGAAGACACCCGTAACTGGACCAAAAAAAAATCTCTTAGCAAGTCCTGATCGCCTGTGAAGTGCAAGGGATCTGGCACAGTAGAGCACAAGCCCTATACCACAACTGTTTTACAAAATCTAAATGTGCAGGACTGGGTCTAGCACCTTTCAGTGTCAGTTTTACTAATTTCTTTTGTAATCTTATAATTGACAAGACTGCGTCTCTTTCCATAGATTCGGAAAGCCACCATAGCTATAGATCAGCTACAAGGTCGCCTACCAGAAAGCTCAGTGGAAAAGGCATCCAAGACAGAGCTCCTGGAACTCCTGGATTACCATGGCAGTTTCCTGCTGGAGGTGGACCACCAGCTCTCATCTTTGGGCCTGCTCAAACAGCATGCTGTCAGCATGCTTCAGGTTGTGGAAGTAAAGCCTCCATCTCAGAAGGAACTACCAGTTATGCAAGAAATCAAAGCAATGCAAGATCGATGCCACAAGTAAGGAAATATTTTAAAAGATTCAGCAAAAAAATAGTACCTTGCAATTCATTATTAAGAGCTCATAATTTTAATATCATTAACAACTAACATGCCTAAATAAATATTAGCTATTATTTTTTAAATAAGCCTCAGTTTTAATTTAAAATTACTTTTAATTAATCTTGAAATACCTTTTTTGCCATTATTTTTTATTTCCTTCAGAAAGAGTATGCTTTTTAAAATAAGTATTTCTTGCCTTGCATAATAATACTAACTTACATAAAAGCTGCATAAACTGCATTAAAATTATAACTGATTTTAAATACTTCCATTGTTTCTCACATTAACAGTGGTCATTTATCTTTTTGTATCCTCTTTTATTAGTTTATCACTTTGTTTCACTTGTTTGAAGCACTTAGGTACTAAAAGTAGGTCCTGTATGATATTTACAGAGGAATGTAGAGCATATGCAAATGAAACATAATTTTTCACCTTGAGGCTATGCAAATGTTTATGCAAATGAAAAACATCTCCCTGTCATGTAGACAACAGGAAGTTTTATGTTAAGTTTTAAGACACATCTCTACCTCATAACTACACTAAGATACCATTAAGTGGATCTCCATGGTTGGAAAACAAGTTAAAATGAGAAATGACCAAATTGTAAACCCTGCACCAAGCCTGTGCAAAGTTTATTGTGTGTGTTTATAAATAATTATAGTAGAATAGCAATCCCTGTAGAAAATTTTACAAATCCGTTTTTCACTTACTTAAAATTGGTTTCTGAGATACAGGGTCTGTGATGACCTCCTGCTCATGTAAATAAGGCATGATTCATATGGGCAAGGTTATGCAAACATAAATGAAATATGGGAATATCAAAGATCCATGTCACATGTATAAGAGCTATGAGTAATCCAATAGAACTTTCACAGAGGTGTCAGTTCTTGAGGAAAG
This sequence comes from Agelaius tricolor, assembly GCF_023055355.1. Taxonomy (NCBI): domain Eukaryota; kingdom Metazoa; phylum Chordata; class Aves; order Passeriformes; family Icteridae; genus Agelaius; species Agelaius tricolor. The sequence continues at coordinate 56,464,150 of NW_027269261.1, forward strand.
TGCAGAAATTCTGTCTTAGTGGAAGTGTGGAAATAGGCCATGTTTAGATACTTGATCCATAACTTAACCTAAGTATTCTGCCAACGCAAATCCCATCAATAGGAGTGGACTTTATCTCATATGATATGATATCTCAATATCATATCTGCTCTGATATCATATCTGCTCTGTTCCACTCAATAGGAGTGGAATTTATCTCAAATGTAAAATAAATTACATTAATAATGTAATTTATTTTACATTTTAGGTATCAATATCAGAGCAGATTGTCTTGCTCTCTAATTAGTGTAGAGAAATAAACAAGTTTAAGATACAGCTTTTCTGACCTATTTTAGAAGTTTCTTTTGGAATGACAGTGAATAATCCTAGTTATGCCCTTAAAATGCCCTGCAATTGCCTCTACAGACAATCAGGGTATTCTGTGGTGATAAGCTCAGATGTAGGGATCTCTATTGTATACATTAGCATTTTTTCAAAAGAATTGCATGCCTGATATCCAAACATGTAAAACCAAAGAATGGACATGAAAAATTTAATTTATTTAAATTTATTTCTCTGGATGTGGTGCTCTTAATCATTATCTTTATTGTTCAGCATGTTTTGACCAAGCAGTGTTTTTAGACATTGCTTAATTCTTCACAAATAGTTATTGTTTCTTTCTTTCTGAAGTATGCAACAGAAAGTTAAAAAAGGCATGAAGATGGTCAAACAGGAGCTGAAGGAGCGTGAGGAGGTTGAAGCAGAGATTAATACTGTGAAGTCCTGGATCCAGGAAACAAAAGAATATTTATTAAGCCCTGATGCAGAAGTGGACATCCAACTCCAGGAGCTGCAGGTAGGCCACATTTTTCAACTTCTAAATCACAATATTTATCTTCATTTTAATCTGCTAGTGAATGTTAATAGTTTCAAAACCACTACAAATTCAAATTAGACTATATTCATTTAGTAATCCGATATTAATTTAGTAATTGTTTACTAAGACAATATTCATTTAGTAATCGTTTAGTAAAATGAGCATTTTAGTAACCCCCTAGACAAATTCGTAAAGCATGAAGTAGATGATGGACTGTGATATTTTATTTTAAAGATGTTTAAGATGTATTCTCATTGTTCCTAACAATATTTTTTCTGTCATTAGTCTCTCTTTGGTGAAGTTACTACTCATCGCCAGGCTGTTGAAAAACTGGCTGAACAACAACAGAATAAATACTTGGGGCTTTATACCATTTTGCCTTCTGAACTCTCTCTTCATTTAGCAGATGTTGGACTGGCCCTCGTTACTGTGCAGGATCAGGTAAAGTGCAGTAGATAAGTGCCAGGCAGATCTATAGTCTTTCTTCAGGCTTTATAACTTGGAATCCTGCTATGGCCAAACTGTGGCAACACAGAATAGTTTTATTACCTTCATCCTTTGAATTAAAGTTAAATGAAAATTATTTTCTTTTAAGGAGGAGTGATTTCTGATTATTGAATTTAATTCTTATTGTTGACAGATTCAAACCAAAGAAAGAGAAACTCAGCAAATCAAAACATTGAATCAAGAGTTTGATCAGAAAATCCAGGAGATAGCAAATGAACTAAATACCATTCTTTCCAAATTGAAAAAGAAAACAAATGATATAACAAAAGCTAAACTTGAACAGAAGGTAAGACAAGGCTTTCCTGATGTGGTTATGCCAGAAATTTTTCTGAATTGGGAAGCTCACTTCATATCAAACTGTTCTTTGTGAAGACTTGGAGAACACAGTTTGTTAATGTAGTTCAACAGAAGAGTTATACAGAAATGAGGGTTGACTGAGGAGATTTTTAAAGCTATAGTCTTTGCAAACTGGCCTACACAGGTAACAGAATTTGAAGGAAGGAGCTGAGTGTTAAAGTCAGATGGACAAAATTTCACAGTTTCTTTTCAGTAATGAGTATCACTCCAATCTGGGAAAGCCTGAGGAACCTTCAGACTGCTCCTTGTTCTTGTCTGTACTGAAAAGATCATTCTTTATTTATGATTATTAGATCCATAGAATTTTACTTGTAGCCCATCTCACATTTAGTTCAACAATGAGGTAAAGTACTACTCATGTAATTAAGAGTAGTGCAAAGGGTTCTTAGTTATTTTTGAAGGTTTTCTTAATCTTAGGTGTGTACCACACTCAGGAAAAATCATCTGTACTGAAGTGTAATGGCCGAATTAGGATTACCATATGAGAGTAAGGGATTTTGGGGAGAAGAGAGATGGAAAAGGGGTTGGCTGAGGGTTTGGGGCTTTTTTTTGTTGGTTTGTTATTTTAAGTAGGCAAAGATAAACTTGGCTGAATTACTGTCTGAAATTAGGCAAAGCATACAAAATAGGAGAAGATTTAGCATGACTGGTATGTCATAAATTACCTGTTTATTTTCATGAGATGCTCAAGATGTTCCAAAGTACTGTTTACTTTACAAGAAGTGTCACTAAACTATATCCCTGGTGTATCTCCTTGGTTTCAGTAAGAAAGCAGAAACCCAGTGAAATCTGCTTTCTTATGTTGCATAAATTAAAACTCTCTGTCACTGGAGATGAAGTAATGTTCCAACTGCTTTTATGCATTTAGCTGATAGTCTTGAGACTGGGTTGGCTTTGGTTACAGCAGTAAATATTTTTATATTAACATTGAAACAGATTGTGAAAAAATAAAATAAAAATCTGTTTTAAATCCATGTGACTCAAGTCAAATGGATCCTTCTTTCACAAACAGCATATAAATTCTGCATAATATCTGTAGTAAATACATTTGTTTATGCTTGCTGTAATGTGTGTGTCTTTGTATTTAGATAAGCAGTTTAACATCTGTCTTTGTGTCTACATGTAGACAGTTATGTCTCCAAATTTGTGGAATAATACTGACTTATCACGATGATTGATCATATCTTACACTCTGAGGTGTGTCTGCCAGGACAGCCCTAACCTGAAGAGCTTGAAGTCACTTCTTGAAACACCTGTAGCAGTGTTGTGAATGATTGCAGTTTAAATTTGTAGAAATAATTGGAGAGAGGCTAGGCTGTTTGTCCAAGCAGTGGGACAAGAGGCAATGGGCAGAAACTGATGCACAGGATGTTCCACCTGAGCATGAAGAAGAACTTCTTTACTGTGTAGTGTCTGTGTACTGCAGCAGGTTGCCCAGAGAGGTTGTGGAGTCTCCCTTTACTGGGGATACTCAAGAGCCTTCTGGACACAATCCTGTGCCATGTGCTGTGGGACAACCCTACTTGAGCAAGGAGGTTGGACCAGATGACCACTGTGGTCCCTTCCAACCTGACCTGTTCTATGATTCTCTGACTTCTTTTTTTTATTTTTCAAAAACAATGAATTTTTAACACCTTGGATATAAAAAACAAATACAAAAATACCCAGTAGCCTCTTCTCAAGAAACTGTAGCCCCAGAGTATGTTTTGAATCTATGGGAAACTTGAAAAACTTTTTAGGCTTCCTTTTCAAAATAATTGTGACTATGCTAGGAAAAATTGATTTTTAACTGTGTTTCTATTGAAACACTCTAGCACAATCAGACTGCTCCTGCATCAGGATCATGCTATGAAAATGCAAGCTTAAAATTAAATTTTTCTTAATCCCTTCATGAGTAACTACATTTTTATGAGTTTATAAACTTATATTTTAAGACAGCAATAAAACAAACCCCTTTTCAAATAAACAAAACTCCTTGTCATGGCAGTCTGTGCTGACAATTCATTTCAGAAACAAACCCAGAAAGATGCCTGAGAACAGTTAATGTCACACTGAAGTGACTCAGTCCTTGGCTACGGCAGGGAAAACGGTTATCCATTCCAGCCAGGAAGTCAGAGGAGAAAGAGTAATGGCACATACTTAAGAGGTGACCAAATATCCTGCTGTTCTGCTTTCCTGCTTAAAAATGGAAAAAACTATGGAGACTTTGGACAGGCTATAAAAGTTGCATGTTGGACTAGAAATAACCAACCAAAAAGCTACCACTTCCTGGATCACTGATTTTATTGTTTTTCTGCCTAGATCCTTGGTGACGAGTTGGACAGCTGCAATATAAAGCTGTTGGAGTTAGATGCATCAGTCCAGGACTTTGCAGAGCAGAACGTACCCCTGGCTAAGCAGCTGGCTAACAGGATAGGGAAACTCACTGCACTGCACCAGCAGACCATACGGCAGGCTGAGTACAGAGCAGCCAAGCTCAGTCAGGTATGATCTTAAATCCTTTCTGCAGTTTCCTCTCACAACTAGAGGAAGCATGGAAACATCTCATTTTTTATCCTGGAGTTATGCCAAACAGGGCATTCCTTGGCACATCTGCCTATTATTAGTCAGGGTTTGCATCACATTCCAAAGAGACACAGGTCAAATCAGAGAGTAAAATAATTCTCAGATGCTACTTTAACACCCTCTTGCATGAATCACCTGCTGTTTGGTTCCTTTGGTGCCCTAAAAAGATTGTAGATCTCCCAAACAGTAGCATGCTGCAAATAGTACCTCATTGTGCTTCTCAGGTTCTCTGTTTTGTCACTCTTACCTATATTTGCAGCATTAAAAGCAAAATAAAAAAAAATAGTTTGCTTTAGTCCCAATCCATAGAGGTTGAATATAACTTGTACGTTCAATAGAAAAGCCTATATAAAATGGCCCCAATAATGCATAGTATTTATGCAATATTTGGTGTTCATAAAGATGGATCCTCTGTGGTTCAAAGTCTCTGAAAATCTTTCTTTTTTTTTTTCCTTACTTGTTCTTAGCCCCAAAACCTCCAGCTAAAAGCAAATAAATGGATTTTCTATGGTTCTGCCATCAATACCCTGATAAATTATGAGTTCTCCTTTCTGCATGCATGAATTTGCTTCCCGAAGAAAAATTCAAAATATTCTTTTCAGTTTTCTCTGAAAAATTGTTTTTAAGAAGAGATAGAAAATTATTTTCAAATTAAAAACTCCTTCAAAGGTACTTGGTAAAGAGATTTAACATTAGGATATTTTTGTTCAGCATCAAAAGATCCACTTATCATAAAAATGATGGGTATTGGTACTGCTTGCAAATACAGTTTTGTCACCTCGGATTTGATCCATCCTTTATAAGGAGGAAATTCATGAACATCAATGAAATTATTCCTGCTAAAAAGAAAATTGGAGCTTATGAGTACTTTGCTAAATAGAAATTGGGTTCATCAGAAAGCAGAACTTTTGTCCTGTATTTTGAAATTGTGCAATATTTCTTTTTTTGGGAATATGGCAGACTGAATGGACAAAGCGGACTGTAAAAAAAAAAAAAAAGAGGTGATTTGGAGGATGTAATGGAAAGAGACATATCAAAATAAGAAATTGAGCCACAAACTGAAAGAGGAGGTATTTTGGAACTTACATGTGAGGCTGAAATATGCACAGGGAGTGAACCTTCTAGGGATATATTTGAGCATCAATGGACTCTCACAGTGTGACCTACATTCTTATAGTGCCTTTTTTCCCCAAAAACACATAATCTTACTACTGAAAACATACCTATTTTAACTCCATAAATACATAAGAAAATTATATAATACAGGAAGGAAAAGTTGTTAAAATTATCCTCAGGTTAAAACAGTGAAGGAAATAAAATTAGTTTTTTCATCCTCCCAGAATTGTACAAAATTACATCTTAGGCTTAAGCAAATTTTTCTTTCATCCAGGCTGCTTCACACTTGGAAGAATACAATGAGATGCTGGAGTTCATATTGAAATGGATTGAGAAAGCAAATATCCTAGTGCATGGTAATATAACATGGAATTCTTCCTCTCAGCTTCGTGATCAGTTTAAAGCCTACCAGGTGATTATGTGAGCTATGACATTTAAAAGTCAGTGTATATATGAAGTTATTTTCAAAGCAATGGAGTTCTACTTCCTCCTAAAGGGCTAGATTTCTTTGGCTGTTCTCCCAAGCCTTAAAAATGATTCATTGGTTTTGGACAATTGTTTTGAAAACTGAAATAAAGATATGTTGTAGAATAAAAGCATGTCATTCAAAGTTGATCTCCATGTTATTCAAGTAGTTTGGTTTCATAGAGGCTTTTGGCTGAATAGTGTGTCTGCACACTGTGATTCTATCACACCAAGCACATTATTGCAGCTCATACTGTAAAGCTTCAGTTAATCAAAGACAATTTTCAGTTTGGCCTTTTCTTTCTCCATTATGCTAAACTGGAATAGCCTTTGTTCTCTTCTAATGAGTTTTATACCAAATATTCTCAAACTGATACCTAATGGAAGAGTTTCTTCCAATCTCTTCCTGAACATTTCACATCAGAGTAATTTGCTGTCCCTGTAATTGTGCAATTTGTTCCGTGTGTGTCTGTGTGTGGAATGTGTGTGTGAGATCAGTGGACCATTTTGATGAGGTTGAAGCTTGGCTGGTGTTACATGACTGTGTGAAAAAAATCAAGGCATCATGATAACGTATCACTAATACCAATGTTATATATACATTACTTAATTGTCAGCTGCATTCTTGTACATAAGTGCAGGGTACTATGTCAGTCTTTGTATTCTGAATCAGAGCTTCCAGGCAATTTATCATGAGGAAAACTGGAGACAGAATTTCTGCTATGGCTTTTTCCCTGCTTCAAAATCTGATGATACAGGCTTAACCAATGCCATCCCACACAATGCCTTGGCAGTGATTTTTTTAGGCAGCATTAACAACTCCTACCCTGCTATAGCACTGCACCCAAGTGCTTTCTGCTACTTTCTATTAGGTATATGAGGCTTCCAGGACAAATCCTCTCCATAGATTGCATATATTATATTTTTACACACAAGTGTGTGTAGCAAAACAATAAAATTAATGTGTTGGTAAGTAGAGCTGCTGAAGCTTCATTACTTAATCTTTTGTTTTCCAGTCTCTATAAGCTGAAGCACTTCAGCCGATCTTCAGAACAAAGTGCATTGCCTAAGCCTAACAGGAAATCAGTGGAACTTAATCATAGGCTCATGAATGAGTACAGATTAAAGAGTTTGCAGAACAATATACTTAAAAGATATGTGTCATTGAGTCTCAAACCTGACATACAATTTGTCTGTATCTCCATCTAGAGCATTCTTGATGAGTCTGGAGAGATTCATGGTGATCTTGAGGCCATGAGTGAAAGGATTGATTACCTGGCAAGTGTCTACTGTACTGAAGGGATGTCACAGCAAGTGCTGGAACTGGGGCGACGGACAGAGGAACTGCAGCAAATTATCAAAGTGCAGCTACCAAACCTCCAAGATGCTGCCAAGGTAAATGAAAGCAGGTTTTCTAATGATAGCTAGCATCTAGGGTGATGTATGCATCATACTACTGTACTGAGATTATTATCAGTGAAGATAATCTGTGGTCTGTACAGGGCATGACTTTGTTGCCTAAAGTCAGGTGTCTCGCAGTGTTTGAGATGCTGCATTCAGGTGCTGATTCAGATGGGCACAAGATTTCTGCACAAGTGACCTTTCTGGATGAATATATCTGGGGTAATGGTGTGTCTCAATAGCACTGAGCACCTATGTTTAGATACTTGAGAAATGTATTTTCTGACACTTAGGTTCTGCTATTTCCTTTATTCTTCTCTTAAATGTTCTCTAAATGCTGTTATTTATTAATTTAGATCAGTACTGGACCAAATCAGAATTCCATAGTGTTAGGCCTGCAAAGGAGTGCAATGAAAAGAATGAATATGCTTTTTCAGCTTTATAAAGTATATGCTGCATTTGAGATTTCAGTACTTAAGAAAAATAACTCTGCCTTTGCAATCCCTTTTTCTAGACTGTCATATGACTGGTATTTTTATTTAATATTTTAGACATTTAAAATTAACTGTCAAAACTATGAATTGCTTTTTGAACTGTATGTAAGGTGGATGTACCTGCAAAATCCAGACAGATATACTTATAGTGATTTCTATTTTTCCTCTTACTCATCCCTGAATCAAATGTGTTACAGGATATGAAGAAATTTGAAATTGAGCTGAGAGCCCTACAGGCTGCTTTGGAGCAAGCCCAAGCCACTCTGACATCTCCAGAGCTTGGGCATTTGAGCTTGAAAGAGCAACTTTCTCACAGACAGGTAAAAGACCAGGACCTCAAAGTTAACATTTGAATAATGTGATCTTGCATAAAGGATAATGAGTGTCAATGAGACTGCTTTTTGTGTTTCTTAGGTGTGTCACTGTTTCAGAATGTAGTCCCAAATTACTGCCAAGGAAATAAGTGATGAAGTGAGAAGAATCATTCCCTCAGAGGGAATGGTTGAAGTATAATTCTTTATGAGCCCCTTCTTAGACTAATGCAGTTCTGAGGAGTGTGCATCCAATCCATTTAATCCATATTTGTTATAAAGCCCAATTCTTATCTAGTGCTTATGTTCAAGAGTTTCTTAAAGGAAAGTCAGCCTTGTTATCATTATTGATTTCAAAAGGAAGTCAATATTGTTATCATTATTTTACATATAGAGATGCAATGATATAGTTTGTTGCCAGCTTCTCCAATAGTAATCTGGAGCACTAGGAGACAATTCAGGTTTCCTTAGGCCCAGTTACATTTTTGTATGCTTAGTTGAATTAACCTCCATAAGAATTCATGGCTTTCTCTGTTGCATCTGATCTGCTATGGAGATTTGTGAGTTTGTTAGTTTTGGTCTCAGTCCCTTAACAGGAGAAATAAGGCAATAAAGAAATATAGCTTTCTGAGTTTCTCAAGACATGTTTCTTTCTGCAAACTAATATGGAGATTTAACTGTCTCAGTCTGCCAGTGAAAACTGGATGTCATCAGGTTCACTGTAGGATTAAAATCTGCAGAAAAACATATGGAAGGAAGGTAAATTTGCACAGCCTTTCCTTTTCATTAAAATATGCAGTCTTTATTCTGGGCACTTGCAAACAGATTTCAAAATGTAGCCTTGAAGAGTGTAAGTGAAACACATCACCCACCATAAGAAGAAAGGAACATGGAGGTTACACTGGGGTTTATGCATGTTCTTTGTCCTGGCTCTAGCAGATCTCACAATGCAACTTTCTTTTGCACAGAAAGGGACTGTAGCCCCTGCCCACCTGTTTTACCAGACCAGGGAGGGGAAAGGGCCTGGCTGGCACATAGCCCTCAGGGTGCCTCTGGGTGCTGATTGAACAATGAAGACACCCTTTGCCAGCAGTATGGGGTCTGACAGAGTGGAACCCCACCTGTGCTGCCTGAGGAATAGCTCATTATACCAAAATTCTGGTTAGATTATCCACCTTATGTCATGAAACTGCAAAAATAAAAACCAAACCAAAATCCTCTCATCAGTATGCACTTCAGACCCACTTAGCTATCATTCTGATCTGATATAAGGGAAGGGAAATAATCAAATTCTCTATCCCTGTTTGCCTCATTGTCCAGCTGATTTATATCTATTGAATCTAAAATCTTTTCCTAATGTGCTAAGGCTCTTTTTATCAACTTTGCCTTTTCCCTTTTTTTCATTGGTTTTTTTTTTTCATATCTGTACATACATTAAACTCCTCGGTGTAGATAAAAATAACAGTGATCAAATCTATTTCCAACCATTACACTTAGACCCTTCTCATGCATATGAACAGTCAGCTTGAATGGACATCTTGTATGGAATAGGCACTATTCACAAAGGCATACAGCTTGTGAATATTCAAAGAAAAAGGTTTCTGTGTAGCTCTGTTCCTTTCTGTTTGATTGCCTTTTGAATTTTAAGCAACATTTTCAGCCACGGCTTGTAATTTCCAAGGAAAGTTGTGAATACAATGGGATTCATGTGCAGTTTTGAAAATGTGCTTCTATGTCACAGCAAGGAGTTCCACTTAGATTTTAACACTGAGATGCAAGTATATATAAACTACTCTTGTGCTGCTTCGATTTGTGGAATTGGTAAATCTATTTTCTCAAATCTGTTAATAGAAATACTTTTTTTACTTGGACACTTAGAAATAGGTACAACTATGCTTTTTAGTTTATTATTCTTATATCTAGTATATGGGCTTTTTGCTTATATAATCATTATTCTCATTTGACATTGATCAACTCCAGAGAAAGTGTTTCTAATTACATGCAAGTTAAAAAATAGATAATAATTTTTTTCTATTGTTGCTTGAATGTACCATCATTTTTCTTTGGCTGCATGAAATGCTCTGGGAGTTCTGAAAAAAATTGGTTTATTGTGGCACTGACTTTGTTTCTAGCATCTGCTGTCTGAGATGGAGTCCCTGAAGCCAAAGGTTCAGGCAGTCCAGGAGTGCCAGAGTGCCCTGCGGATCCCAGAGGAGGTGGTCACCAGCCTGCCCCTGTGCCACAGCGCCCTGCGGCTGCAGGAGGAGGCCAGCCGCCTGCAGCACACGGCCATCCAGCAGTGCAACATCATGCAGGCAAGTGCAGCCCCATCCCACCCACCGCCCAGAGGAACTTGAACAGCAGCATACTAATTGTGATGAAAGCATAGAATTCCATATCTCTGTGCACTCCTCTGTTCTGTAGCACCATTAGGAGTTTCCTCATTAGTCTGTTATTCCTGACTTTAATATTCATGACCATGTTAATTGTTGATTATTCATCAGAGTCTCCCCTAAGTTCTCTCCCTGATATTGCTATGATTTTTGTAATGCTGTTAGGATTAACTAGACAAACAGCTAATATACAATTGAATGCAGGTTAATTTTATAAGACATATATTCAATTAATAAAACTTATATAACATATAACATCAGCTGCTTCTGAAGATTACTTAAAAACTATTGAGTTAATTAACTGTGGTATAAAAATAATTATTTTTATTCTCTTTGTTTATAGTTTATATATTTTTTTCTGATTTTGGAGTCATTCGATGTCTATTAAATTTGTATTTTCAAGTTTTGCTAAGTACGAGTAAATTAGATTTTGTTTGACTATTTGGATTTATAACTAAATATGTAAAAGGTATTTCCAATGAAGTGAATATGCTTTTCTCCTCTGCTGTTTAATGATAGGAATATACATAGCCTATTCCATAGGCTAGGGTGCAACTACGAAGTTTCAAGTTGGATAACAGAAGAGAGTTGATGGTTTAGGATAATTAATGATGCTTAAATACAAGAAAGGCTACACAGAAAATTTAAAAAATGGGTTAGACAAACTGCTTATGTATCTATGATAGAAAGAACTGATGATACATTGGTACGATAATTATCTGAGTCAATCTTCATAATCCTTTCCCAGTTGTATTTTCTGTAATAGCTAAGTTTTTCTTAGAGTCACAAATGAACACATGAAGTGAAAAAGCAGATGAAAATGCTTTATAACAAAACAATGAGACTAAGCAAGGCTATCTTCTTGTGGCTGTGTTTGGTTCAGGTACTTGTTGGAATCAGAAGTTACAGCACCTTACATCAGAAATCTAAAATATCATGTTATGTGCACTGTGGATTTGGGAAATATTTAATTAAATGAAACCATTCAAATCATTGCAATTCACAATATTTATGAATAGATATTTTCCTGACTATACTCCTGCTTTGCTTATCAAGATGTGAGTGCCAGATACTTCATGAGGGAGATCTATCATGCTTAGACTAAGTGAAAATTAATTTTCATGTAGACACTCAATCTTTTTTTCCCTTCTCTAGGAAGCAGTGGTTCAGTATGAGCAATATGAGCAGGAAATGAAACATTTGCAGCAGATGATCGAGAGCGCCCATCGCGAGATCCAGGACAAGCCAATAGCAACCAGCAACATCCAGGAACTCCAGGTCCAGATTTCACGGAATGAGGTATGGGACTCAAAATGCATCAAAAACATTGGGCTCAATGGCAACTCGCTGACACAGACAACTTTTCATAAGCAATAGTCATAGTTGAGTTGCTTTTCAGATTTTTCTAAAGGCTAGTTGAGCAGGTAGGCTTAATCCCAGAGAGGGAGCTCCTGCTATTGGTAGAGTGTGGACAATTCATTTGTTTGTTCAGTTAGATGTATCCTAACCTCGGGCAGCATTATGATAAACAAAAAAATTGCATAATTAAGGGATATTTAACATTAGAACTTGGTTGAGGAGTGTCCCAGAAGTCAAAATTCAGCAGCTGGTCAGTTAATCTCAACTAGTTTGGTGATCCATATGTACGTATGTATATCCTAAAGAACTTGTACATATACGCATTTATATCCTAAAGTACTTGCTCATTTTCATCCCAGTCACATTCTGTAAAGAATACCAAGAGACTTGAATTTAAGGAACCCCACAATAGATTTGGAGGAAGGCTGCATCATTCACTCCAAAGTTTTCTTTAAAAATCTTTGTGGGGAAGATTTTTGTGTTGTGCAGTTGCGGGTCCAGCCCATAAACTCATGGATTGACAGCTCTTGCATAAATCACAATAGTCTCTGTGCAGCCTTCTTGCTGTGCTGGCTTGAGAGCTCCTCCTGAGCCCCTTTCACCTCCACCTGTCCGTTGTGAAATTCCTAGGATAGAAAATGCACCACTGAGCTCTGTGTGTCACTTCTGGCACCAGATGGCACCATTTCTTTGCCTTTGAATCAAAGCCATCCCTCCGGGTGTGTAATATAGCCTAATGTTACATGTGTTGCTCGTTTTCTATACAGTTGTTACAAGTGTTATTTCGTATAAATTCAAGAGCAGTTTTTATATACAAGCACGTTAGGTTTTATTAGTATTGAATTGATAATGCTATTATTATCTAGTCAAATATTCTGGAAGAGCAAATGCAGGAGAGTGACCAGTGATTCAGGGTAATATTGCTGGAGGAAGGAATAATGCTGCAGGCAGGAAGGAATTAAAAATGGGGCAGCTTGAAGTTTCATGTACATTTGAGCAAGTTTAGTAGCTAGGAGTGGTCCTGAGCATCTGCAGCAAGACAGCAGCTTTATGATAATGCACATTTTGGGATCAGCCAGAACATATAAGCATATTTTTTGCATATTTTTGGCTCACGTTTTCTTTGCTAAATACCTGTGAAAAAGCATAACATGAAGTGAATGTTCTGAATCATATCTTATTAGACTACTTCAAAAGTCAAGTCTATTGAGATGTTTGTTAGATATCTTATTAATTTTAAAAGATATCAGTCACCACATCCCCTGTTAAAGGCTGTATGTAAAAGAACTTAAGGGGACTTTTGTATTAGCTATATTTAGAATTAAAATAAGAGGAAGGAAGATAGTAGAAGGAAATTACATCTTGATTTTTGGGAAGTTTGTATTAGTATGCATGTATGTAAGTAGATACCATGTCTACTGACCCGTGTTTCTTTAGAATTTCAGAGAAGAATGTGGGCAAGTATCTTCATACTTGAGAATTATTTTAATGGAAAACACAAAACCTCATGGGACATTGCTTTTATCAGATGCTTTATTATTTTAAATTTTCTTTTCAAGTCATATTTTTGCTTACTCTTCCTTGTTTTCAGTTGAAAGAGACATTTTAGATACTCAGTGCATTGGACACTAATACCACAAGTGTCATTGCACTTGGTAATGTGAGGGAATAGAGTATACTGAATGACAGTAATTTTCTGCTGGGGCTCAGATATGTCATTTATTGAGCATTTGTGAATGACTGGAATTTGCAAAAGAGCAGATAACTATTCAAGCTGCTAGCCATTAAATTTGTGGCTTAATTTGATTGCAGCTTGGTTTTTGACTATTCTGCTTGGTGTTTTATAATCAAGACTTTTCTTAGTCTCCAAGGAAAGCTCTGGAGCACCAAAGAGAGGCCCTTTTGTTGCTAACATGACAGGTGGTGACAAGGTGCCATTGAAACTCAAGTAGTGAAGTGTCATCCTCAGTCTTTGAGCTGTTTTAATTCCTAACTTGGTACTTCTTGCAATGAGTGTAGAACACTCATTTGTAATCAATTGTAATTTTGAAGAATTTTCTTACTGAAAATGTCATACAACCAAAAAAAGTCTTCTAATTTATCAGCCTGAAGCAGTAGTCTTATTTACTTTTGAAAAGATATTGTAATAATATATTATTCTGCCTACTGTATCTTGCAACTCCTATTGCTATTTTTCCTTGAAAACTTGTGGGTTTTGAAGAAGTAAAAGGAGACATAAAATTAAGCAGAAATATATACTTGAAAAAATAATCATCAATTTAGCAGGCAAGCTTATACAAATGTTTTCACTTCTTAGATCAAAATTCTAACTTGTTACGGAGCATCTAAGGAGACAGGAATGATAGCTTCAGCAGAAATATGAAACACTTCTACCATTTTTTATTTGAAGTATATTAATTGAAAGCTTTGAAACTGGATACTGAATGGAGCAACAGTATATGGTAGGAGAGAAGACAAGACACATGTGAATAGTCATAATAGTCATAGGCTATTCATTTTCATCTTTCTTGTCTAAAAATCTTAAGCTTGTGATGGTGTTTGGCCATAAATACACCATTTCCTAAGCATAAAACCCTCAATAGTTTAAAATATAGTCTACTTTATGCTAGTTTCCCTCTTTTTAAAGAAAGGTTAGTCCTGTGCAGCTCAGCTTTTAACTCAGTAGACTTAGACAAAACTAAAACGAGATTAAAATACAGCTTATCCAAACAGTGACAAAAAGCGATACAGTCTGCATTTAATCTTATTATGTGACTGATTGTTCCTATCACTTTTGAGCCTGTTAGACCCTGTGAGTTATTGTTTGGACAATTCATTCTTTCTGGTGAGAGCTGAATGGGGCATTTTTTGCAGTTGTGGCCACTACATGACCTCATTTCCCTGGCACGCACTGTGCGAGGGAGCTTCATCTTCCTCAGATAAATGGAGATAGATGGGGGGCGGGGGGAAATGGGGCAGGAAGAGTGAGAGACGCTCCCCTTTGCTGCAGCGTGCAGCTCACAGAGGTGGGCTCAGCTCCAGGCAGGATGCGAACGTGAGCCGTCCGTCCGTCGGTCGGTCGGTCCGTCCGTCCCTGCGCTCTGCGGCGCGGCGCGCACGGAGTCTCGGGCGGCCGCCGCTCCGCTCGGCGGTGTCGCAGCGCGGCCGGACGCGCCGGGCCGGGTCCCTCGGCTGGCGACATCCTGCTCGTCAGCAGAGCGGCAGCGCTGCCATGGTATTGGCTGCGCTGGGAGGAGACAGCTTCACTCCGCCGCGGAAGCTGAAATGCTGCCGGTCCTGTGGCCCTTCCCGGCTGCATCAGCACTAGGGGAAAAAAATGTTTTCTCAGGAGCTGGCTCAGAAGATCAAAGGATACCAGGAGCAAATTGCTTCTCTGAATTCCAAGTGCAAGATGCTGACAATGAAAGCAAAACATGCCACCATGCTGCTGACAGTGACAGAAGTGGAGGGGCTGTCCGAGGGAATGGAGGAGCTGGATTCAGACCTGCTGCCAGCACACGCCACTCATCCCTCGGTGGTTATGGTAAGCAATGCCTTGGTCACTGTACTCATTATCTGAGCTGCTTCCTCTTGCATCATTACAACACCCTTGTGCAGCAAATTGCCACAGCTCATATCTACCTTTTGAAATGGCTGTAGTGTGGCAAACCAAACAAGTTGCAGCTTCCCTTTTCTGTATTTTACTTTATGTAAGTTCTCAAGACTTGTTGATAAAGGCTGAAGTTATTTAACAGACAAATACGTGAAATTTGTGAGCAATAATATGCAAATATTGTGCTTTTTATTTTGTAGCTGCCAGCATGCAAGTACAAATGCTAAGAAATTGATGAGTTGCAGGAATAAAATAAAACCAGAATAAATACAATTTCATTAGATGTTGCAGTGTATAGGCTTTTCACACATTAAAATGTTGATGTGATAATTGACAGTATGCTGCTGTATTCTCAGATGAGTGTACTGGAAATGAAAACTGTCTAAGTACTGCCATAGGCCCCATGTTTGACTTTGCTTTTGTTTGTTCCTAACTGGGTCTCATTACAAACATTCTGTTGATGCTACTGAGATTTTCATCTGAGTGTCAGACTTCAGGATTTATCCCTCTATAGCACCATTGGGGAAGGAAGGGGGTTACATTTGAATACTGGGTTGTGTGTATTTTATATTTCAAGTCTGTTCCTTGTTGTTCCAACTGGACCTGGATACTGAGACAAATAGTCCAGTATTCTGTAGCTCTCCATAGTATTTCTGTACGCAGCAGAGATCGTATTAGAAGATGTTTAGGCAAACCTGAATTTGTTATTATTGAGTTGCTTGCTCTACATTGTCTTTTAAAATCCATTAGGGTACAGGAGAGCATTTTCATACTGAAGTATGACAAGTAAATGAGACTATTTATTCAACAGATTTCTAAACTGGTAAATGTAGGAGCATGAAGCATGACTAATTAATGTCGTGGTAATTCTGGCCATGTGTTGTTTTGATCTCAGTCTAAGTCAAGCCTCAGCTGAGGTAACTGATTTTCTTCCTGTGCTCTGGGGTTGCTTTTCCTGTGGCAGATGACTGCTGGTCGCTGTCACACGCTGCTCTCCCCTGTCACTGAGGAGTCTGGGGAGGAGGGAACCAACAGTGAGATTTCTTCTCCACCTGCCTGTCGCTCTCCCTCACCTGTGGCTAATACAGATGCTTCTGTTAACCAGGTACCTCTCTCTTGGCATTCATTCAGCTTTTATCTCAGACATGCATGGTTCCATTCCACAGGTGGTTTATTTAATCCTCTGAAATAATGTTTAACTATAGCTCCAAGGAACTGAAGCTTAACCTCTTACCAAACTGAACCTTCAGGTTCTGGTTCAAAATGGATACAGGTATTGAAATTGTATAAAGCCAGTGTTACAGCTATTCATTATTTTTAAAAGTAAATTTTAAGTGACAATTACAGTGTCACCAGTATTTTCTACTTATATCATAATTTTTATTTTCTCGGTAGTACTCAATGGAATCTTGCATCCTGAGAAAAAAAGCCTTTTTGTACTCCCCATAATGAAACATTGCATTATGTCCATATCCATCTATCTTACTGTACAATTGCCATTTTGGCACTGAAATCACAGCCTGGTATCTTCTACTTAATATCATTTCAGTTATTAACTTTCATGTGGGTTTTTTTCATGTATTTTTCATTTCCATGGCAGTCTATTTTAAGCACCAGTGAGGCAGATCAGTGAAATTACAGATATTAGATTTTAAATCAAAACTCTTACACTTCTTGTAGGAGGAGCAAGTGTACATTTTAATCAATACTGACACAGCAAGTGTCAGTATTGATTAAAATGTAAACATTAAGCCAGCACATTGAGCATCAGACACATAAAGTCACACATAAAATGTTATGCTTTGGAAGTTTAGAAGTGAACTTTAGAAGCCATCACCATCTCACTGAATTCATCATGTTCTGGATTTTGTGGCTGATTGGTTGGTTTTGCATTTGTGACTGCTTCCAAAATTGACCACTGCAGATTTGAAGGTTAGAATGTGTTGTGTTGCACTGCTGAGTAGAATTAGGCAAGTTTGAGCAAGATGCTCATTGATTCCTTCTGCTAATTTCAGAAATGCATATGGTGATATAGAAGTTGCTAAATACAATACATAAGAAAAAATATTAAAGTAGGATAATAAGAGTGGTGAAAAAATCACCAATGGCATACTAAAAAGTGTTGTATAATGCATA
This sequence comes from Agelaius tricolor, assembly GCF_023055355.1. Classification (NCBI taxonomy): domain Eukaryota; kingdom Metazoa; phylum Chordata; class Aves; order Passeriformes; family Icteridae; genus Agelaius; species Agelaius tricolor. The sequence continues at coordinate 56,481,723 of NW_027269261.1, forward strand.
AGAAGGATTTTTCTAGTTTTCTATCATTTTAGATAATCAGAAAGTTCCCTGTGAAGTTTACTTACAGTAGAAAGGCATTTATATGTTTCAACATAGAAGTCTTATGACACCATTAACTAATGAAGGAGGTAAAGGACCAAAAGCAGCTTGCTTTCTAATCAACAAAGCTTATGTCAGTTCTTTACTTTTCTCTGAAAATGTAAAACAAGTCAAACAGTTCCAGTCACTCAGACAATAAGAAAAACACAGTGAACATGCTGTTGCACCATGAGCTGACACCAAAATACATGATTTAGAATAAGTGATTTATTAGGGCAAAATTGAAAAATATTATATCTTTCGTTTAGCAGAAGATTTTTGAGAAAGGTACAGTTGATGCTGTTATAATAATCTCAAAACTTAGAGCTGAAGTTTTCTTCTGTGTGGTTAATGTTGAAATGAACTGCATGTATTAAACAACCAGCGGAAGAATGTTCCAAAATGCGGTGGTTTACTTACAAAATTCTTAGGTTCACACTCACATGAGATTAGGACTAAAGAAGCTATGAAACTGCCAGTGCTGTTCATTATGAATGCCCAGGGAGACCTCAGGAGAAAAGGTTGGTTAAAAAACAGTATCTTAGACATTAGTGAACTAGGAGCTCAAATGTAAGTTATAAACATTTTGTATTTTTAAAGCAAATCAGGAAAATAAATTTAGAAATATTTTGTTTTAAAAAGTAGCAAAAGTTAAGAACTAATTTCCCACAGGAAAATCATCTGCAAACTACTAGAAAAAAATGTGAGCATGAACTCCAGAAAGTGAAGAATAACATGAGTTTAGTCTTCGGAAAAAAATGTAAAACTCTTCTGAAGAGGCAATTGGGGAAGGAAAGGTTACGTTTTAAGACTGCTTTTTAATTCATCCTGAAAAACTCTCTATAGTGTTTCAACAGTTTCCTAGCATCTCTTAATGTGAAACATAGCTAGTCTGAATTCAGACATCTACACACTTTATTTACATTTCTAACAAGTAATGAAAATATAAAACAAGTGCCAATTGCTTATTAGTGAAAATTATGCAGATATTGAAATAGATTAAAACAAGACCAGAAATACAAGAAAGTGACAATTCTAGCACTAATATAAGTTAAAAAATGGGGTTTTTTCTGAAACTCCTCCAAAAACAGCATGGTGAGGGGAACTATAAAGGTGTATATGTTGGAAACACTGAGTAATTTCATAATATATTAAATATTATGTTAACAGACCTGAAATACAGATAATTTTGATGTTTAGCAAAATCAGACCCTTCATCTGTGCTGCAGTACCGAATGAGAATCCTTTGAGGCTAAATCTCCTTGCACTTACCCAAAGATATAATTGATTAAAATTTTAAAACACCTTTTAAAACTTGGTTTCCTGATACACAGTGCAGAGCATTGAACTGGAAAAGCTGAAGTGTTGGCACCATGCCCTGTAGGCAACAGCTGATCCTGTGATTTTAGTCTTATCCAGTGGGTCACTGTTAAATGCTTTTCTATTTCCTTGTACACAGCCTACTTAAGGATTCTTTCTCTCTCCCTTACGAATACTCATCTAGGTTGCATCAGCCCTTGTTACATATCTTACAAAATCTAAACACACCCTTTTGTCACTGCATCTAACAACAAAACCTGACTACTGTTCATTGGCTACTTTTCATAAGAACAGCCATGGGATATTAGGGCCTTTATAGGGGCAAGAGAATCTTTTACTTGCATGAGCATCTGGATTCCTTCTGTCCTGGCGTGAAAGCTCTGCCAAAGAGAAGCTGCCATGTTGTATACTCCACAAAGCAGTTGGAAAGATGGGGAAAGGGATTGCTTTTCCCTCTCTGTGTAAACAAGCCCTTTATTCTAAAACCATATTAAGAGGTCACAGAAGCATTGGTCTTGAGAGGGACTGGCAAAGGGCTGGAGAGTAGCTACAGGCAAGGCAAAATGAGAAGTTATCTCCACTGGTGCAATTTTTCACCATTACTTGGAAAGATCACTTGTGGTCAGAGTGAAAAATTCTGAAATTGCAGTCCTGAATGCTGTGCTAAGCTGTTACCTATTCCATGCTGGCTCCTGGACGTTATAACAACTTCATCATTTAATTTTTTAAGTTTCCCATTTATTGTCTTTGAAGAAGTACCTAATCATACACTTTTGGTCAGTTTTATGGGAGTGATCTGGTTTCTGTGCTCTTCCAGAGCTTGTCTGGTTTTGTTCACATATGGTATTAGATAACACATTTGCATTCTGTTCCAAATTAGGATCCTTCTTACACTTTGAGCTCTAGTACCCCAGAATTAGTCTTGTTTAGTACCTAACTTTTATACATCTATACAGAATCACAGAATGGTTGGGGTTGAAGGGACCTCCAGAGATCATCTCGCCCAACACCCTTTGTCAAACAGGACCATGTACAGCAGATTGTCCAGGACTATATTCAGGTTGATTTTTGAGTGTCTAAGGATGGAGACCTTGGAACTTCCCTAGACAGTCTGTCCCAGTGCTCAGTCACCCTAACAGCAAAAAAGCATTTCCTGGTATTCAGAGAGAATCTCCTGTTCTTCAGTTTGTGCCCATTGCCTCTGTTCCTGTCAGTAAGCACCACTGAGTCTGCTTTGCACCCTCCCTTGAGGCAGCATTTTTCACCTCCCAAATAATGTAGTGCTAACTGTCATACATGATTTCAGTTTTAAATAATCCTTGTCATCAAGTCTGCTTTCCTGACCTAAGTATAGGTACTGTACTTGTTTCCTTAATTCTACATTTTCTGTAGATGTTTTCAGTTGTCATCTGCAACAGTTGAAGAAATCTCCATACACTAAGTATAGAATTTCTGGTGAGAAATAATTCCACTCTGAATTTTCATTGGTGGTTTGACATTTTCCCATTTCTTTAGCAATTTTGGTCCCTTTTCTGAATATCCTTTATAAGTTAGTTGAGGCTCCCTGTTTGTTTGAAAGCTTACAATAAGCTGATGCTTCATACTCTTTCTTGCCTCATTTACCAGTCCTTCAGTATATTCCTTTTAGGTTCTTTTGCTGCTCTCTCTGTGATAGTGTTCATTAGGTTGGTATTTGCCACCTACAGTACCATAACCTGCTGTCTTCTGTGATGGGTTTTCCCCCATGTGTAGTTGTAATGGTGCTGGAACAACACTCCCGTTTACAGCACTTCCCTTCCCAGCCTTTCTGTGATTGTCCACAGTTGCCTTCTGCACCACCTAGCTAATATGAACGTGAAAAAAATGCATCCAAAATCCTCACCATAGTGAAGGTCCAAAACATGCTCAGTCTGCTACTATTAAATATTGATTTACCTTGTTATTAAAGAGGTTTCCTGGTTGTTTTGGCTTTGTGGGCTTTATTTTAATGGACATATGCAGTGGGGCAGTATTGGGGGGATAGCATGCAGTATCTTTCTTTTTGAAAGTGCAATAATGTACTTCGTGCTTGTAGGACATTGCTTATTACCAAGCCTTATCTGCTGAACAGTTGCAGACAGAAGCTGCTAAAATTCATCCCAGCACCTCAGCCACCCAGGAGTTTTATGAACCTGGCTTAGAATCATCTGCTAGTGCCAAATTGGATGATTTGCAGCGTTCTTGGGAAACACTGAAAAATGTGGTAAGTTTGCATTTGGAGACTTCAAAATAGTTGTCTAGCTTGTAAGGAATAGAATTCAAATCGCTGGCACATATATTCTTCCCTGCAGTTTTGGTTTTCAAATGGTAACTTTAATTGTTAGTTGGGATATATTATTTTTGTTCTTTGTTTGAAAGCCTGTGCAAGATGGACCTCCATTAATAAAAATAAGAGTCATTAAAGCTGCTCGTTGGCTTCAGAAATATTGACTATTGACAGACTGTGTTCCATAATCTAGTAGGGATATCCAGTCATTTTGGTTGAGTAGCTAAAGAAGACCCAGAATCCAGTTTGTCCAGTTTGTACTGGATCAACACATTTGTGTGTAGTTTTGCAGCATAATCATTCAGTGATGCATGAGAATGGTCAGAGTCTTGATCACATGCTAAAAAATTTAATTCCTTTCAGTACAGTAGCTGTTTCGGGGTATTAGTAGCTATGTGTCTAGCAAGTAGTGCACATCCATGTTCAAGTGCATGAAATCTAAAATAATGCATGAGAATGGGCATAGATTTTCTCTGCTTTATTAATATCTATTTCTTTTAAGCAGCAGAACCTAGAATTTTACTGATGAAATTTTAAGCAAATAAATATTTTTAATATGGATGTTTTGCTTTGTAATTTATACTCTTGAAAACTTGTTGTTGTTTTTTTGCTTTAGTGTCTTAAGCCTAGAGACATATGAAGCAGACTGAATAGCAGAATTTATACCTCCCATTCTTTTTCAGATCAGTGAAAAGCAGCGCACACTCTATGAAGCTCTTGAGCGTCAACAGAAATATCAGGACACACTCCAGTCTATATCCACAAAAATGGAGACCACTGAAATGAAACTAAATGAGAGTTTGGAACCAGCCAAAAGCCCAGAGAGCCAGATGGCTGAACATCAGGTAAAATCTTTTATGTGAAGAGGATAGGAAGAGCGCACATTGCCTGCATATCTTTTGTTCTGTTTTTTAGACAGTAACCTTCTTCATGGCTGGATATCTCAAACACATGCATTTGTTGCTTGAACCTTCTCTGTTAACTGTATGTCTTGCCTTTCTGACTTCCTGCTGTTCTAAAGGTGGTGTGATGGGGATTCTTTTAATAAGGAGCCTTTTTGAAAGAAATAGAATAGATCATAAGAGTTTGTCCAGTTGAAATTTTCAGCAAAAGCTTTTGTCCAAGACTGTGTCCAATGACAGCTATACATACTGTTCTTCAGCATCATTGCTGAAGAATATTTATAATGTTGCCAAATTTACTAAAATCATAACTAATGCTGATGCATTATATATTGATCAAAATACATTTTTCACCTCGTTAAACAAAACATATCAAAAACTCCCTCACAAGGGAAGTCTGAATAATAAAAGCATGCTTTATTAAGTAAGGCATCTGATATAGGTCTGAGTTGTAATCACCTAAGCCTTCTATCTGATAGCTTGAACCCATCTAATCTGTCGGAATTCAGAGATTTATTCCGTGGTGCAGAATAAGTTCCTACTTATCCTATGAACCAGGTTTCAAGATACTCTAAAAGGATGGTACCATGGAATAAATCTCTAAATATTTACATCTATTGCTGGATGTTCTTTATCCAGTTAGAAAGTTTTAGGCTGGAAGCTGAAACATGCCCTTATTTTTCTCCAAACACACACTCACTCACTTCTTCATCATCTTCACTGTGAATACTAGAATGCCCTACACATAATTTATTGGAAGAATGGATTTCCAATTTCCAAAATAATTCCTTGTGATATGCTTGAAATTCAAGATATGTAATTAAATGCATATTTAAGTAACCAGATACCTGATCCTGACTCAAGCCTCTAAAAGCAGGACTCCGTCTATATAGAATACCATCTCTGCCATGCTGGTAGCGATGGTCTGCTCTACTCTTGTGTTCCTGGTGCTCCTCGAGATAGTTGTCTTGAATTTTATATTTAGTCTGTGTCTCCTGAAATACTTCCTTCTTGCTGGTAAGTAAAGCAAATGCATCCTCTGCTCTCATTTCTTAATAGGCTTTGATGGATGAGATTTTAATGTTGCAAGAAGAAATCAGTGAGCTTCAGACATCATTGGCCCAGGAGCTTGTTTCAGAACCACTGGATGTGGAAGGTGCTGATCAAATGGCATTGCAGTCCACCCTCACGGTCTTGGCAGAGCGAATGGCCACGATTCGAATGAAGGCATCAGGAAAACGACAGCTATTAGAGGTACAAGAAAAAACATCACCAATATTTTTAGTCAACGTAAAAAAAAAAAGCAATTTTCAGTTTTGCTTATTTCTCACAATTCCTTTCAGTAATAAATAACCATTCTTTTTTTAGTGAGCCCCTCATCTTAGTGCTAAGTGATGAGCAGCCAGCAAGAACTTGGAACACACAAATATTATATATGTTCTAAGTTTCTTCTGGCTTCATATATAGCCATATGGAGATATATATACACACATTCACACACACACATATATATGTGTGTGTGTATATATATATATATTTGTGTGTGTGTGCGCATAAATGAAACACAGATATTAAAAATTACATTGTCTACAATATACTTTTGAGGAATCACCTCTCCAAGCTGCTAGACAAGAGAAGAGGAAAGCTTAAACAACAAACAGCTCCTCTTCCAAATCTTTGCATTGTTGTCTACTCTCATCTTCCCAGTGATTTCCATGGAGGATGCACCCTTTTATTTCTTTGCCTACCAACTTTACTAAAAATTCTTTAATACTAAGGGGATTTTTACAAGCTCTTTACAAATAGGAGTGTTGCTGCCTATGTTATACAGGTGAGAACATGCAATCATGCTAAAGCTTGTTACAGTTTGGCTACTTTGAACACTTCAGGGCAGCTTTATTACTGTACTGTTAAGGACTGCAGCAGTGAATTCACAAACACAGCAACTACTGCCTTCATATTTTCCATCATCAATTGATTCAGAGAAGCAGAGTGAGAATTGGCTGTGTGCATCTAAGGCATGGTGCTTAGTGACCAGCTGAGTTTAAACCAAGACACTGGATTACAGGAGAGTCTCAGGGTGCTTCAGCTGCTTTAGTTCTGACCAGTCACCTAGGACAGTGAACAGGTCATTAGAAAATATCTTTCTTAGTTTTAAAATAACAAAGTTGTGCTAAGCTTTTCCTTCCCAGAACAAAAATAGCTTTTAATTTAAAATGAAGGGTTGGAAGTAGAATAGGGGATCTAGCTGTTTATAGCTTGCACCCCATACAAGATCTAACAAACATCTTGGTAGTGCTTAGGAAATGCTAACTAATAATTTCAAGATAAAGCATGAGTGGTATATTACTCTTAACTGTGGTTAGGATACTTTGACACTATACCACAAGTATTCCCTAATAATCCTAGCTAGGAAATATATAAGATATGTGGACAACATGCAGTAATTTAACCTGTGTACTTCATAGCTCTGATTTCACAGATAAAATCTTACAGAACACCCCAGGGAAGTAAATGTAGAAATGAAGGTAAAATAATTGATGAAAATATTTTGCTGGTGAGGATGTGGACTGGTAATATTGTTCTTTCTGTGGACCTAATTCAAGTAACTAGCATTTGAGAACTCTTCAGGTCTGGATTATTTAAGACTTCTAATAACTATCATTATTCTTTAAATTGTTCTAAAAGCAATTTTTAATTTTTAAGTTGAAATTGAACATGCAGAAAAGCTGTGCAAACACTTCTCCATGTGATGAAGTTGCCCTGAACATTTGAATCTGAATTTCCTTACAAAGTGTTGTAGGTTGACCCTGCTAGCAGCCAAACATCCACCCTCACTCCTCTCTTCTGAGATGGTTAAAAATAGAAGGCAGACAAAAAGAATCATGGATCAAGATAATGACAGCTTAAATAGGGTAAGGAAAAGCTGCGCATGCAAGCAGGGAATGAGGAACTTATTCCCTACTACCCAATCAGCAGGCAGATGTTTAGCTACTTTCCTGGAAAGCTCACCACGTGTTTCTTGGGAAGATGAGCACCATTACCATATTGCCTCTCCCTCTCTTTCCCTGGGCTTTTTTTGATGAGCATGATCTCATCTGGCGTGGAGTGTCCCTTTGGTCAGTTCAGATTCGCTGTCCTGGCTATCTCCTCTCCCAGCCTTTTGCCCATCCCCAGCCTATTGGCCTTTGTCAGGGGCAGATAGAAAGCCTTTATGCTGTGCTTAGCAGTAGCCATAACATTGCTGTGTTATCAGCACAGATTTAACCACAGCTGCAAAGCACTGCACAGGCTGCAATGAAGTTAACTCCATTCCAGCCAGATCGAATTCAATCTTTTCCCCCTGTTCCATAATATTTGCACCATGCTTAGGTTTTACATTATCTGATACTAAGTATCCTCTGACCATCCTATTTGTTTTTTTATCCACGAAATCCCCTCTATTCTCTCCAGAACTCAGTGTCTCTCTTGTATTGGGGAGCATAGAACTAGACACAGTACTCTAGGTGTAGACTCACCAGTGTTAAGTAGAGGGGCAGGATCATCTCCATCATCCTGGTGAGAACACTCCTAAAGCAGCTCCAGACACCACTGGCTTTCTTTTGCACATTGTTGGGTTATGTTCAATCTGGAGTCCACCAGGACACCCCTTCTTCTCTTCTGCCAAGCTACTTCCCATCTGCTTAGCCTCCAGCCTATACTTGGTGCAGGGGGTTGCTCCCCTGCAGCTACAGGGCCTCACACTTTCCTTTCTTCCTGTCAGCTCATTTTTATTGCCTTTCAGGGTCCACCTAGATGGCAGAATAGCCCTCTGACTATCAGCCACTCCTCCCATTTTGTGTCATTAGCAAATTTTTTGAGGTCATTACTGTCCACTCACTAGACTTTGTGCCACTGATCACTGTGCCCTGGCCACAGCTGTTCAGTCAGTTTTCAGATTCATATGGGATGAGGGTGAGCAAGACTTGGTGATCACTCCCTGTCTTTCCAATGGATGGATGAGCTGATGGATGGACCTGGGGCATCTGTGTTGCTGTGATATCAGCAGCCATTGAAGCTAGTGAAGCTTCCACTCCCCATGGCTCAGGGATCCTCTGAGAGGCCAGAGAAGGTAGACAGCTCTTTAGGCTTCCCTTTACCCATGTGACTATACCAAGGCCCCACCCATACTTGTTTGGTCCTTGAAGTACCCTTCTTGTGCCCCTCTTGAGACAGTAAAGCTGACTAACAGCCTGCTGCCATAAAAGGCAAAGTTGCTTTCCTTCCCCAGCAACGCACTCTCAGCTCTGTGTATTCCTTTTCTTCATGTGCATCTTTCTTCCTGAGCAAACAGTGCTGCACTGATTGAGCAAACTGAATCAATGTGTGGGGAAACCCACAGGAGAGCAGCAAAAGGAGGCAGAAAAGACCTTGCCTTTAGAAAGCTGTAATAGCAGAGTTCTACTGAAGAAAGTAGAAATAAAGTGGCTGAACTGAAACAGAATTTCAGTCATCAGAAAAACACACTCATCAATTGAAAGAAATAATACTTTTTAAAAGATAGGTCTTAATATATCTTAGAAATCCTGCATAGGATTTGTGCAAAATAGAGAGGAACAACTTTTTAGAAGTGACTGTTACGATTTATTTCTCCTAAAAAGTAAAATATAATTTGTACCTCTAGGAAAAACTGAATGAGCAGCTCGAAGAACAGCGGCAGGAGCAGGCTCTCCAGAGGTACCGGTGTGAAGCTGATGAGCTTGACCACTGGCTACTCAGTACCCGAGCAACGCTGGACACCACTCTGCTTCCTGCAGAGGAACCTATGGACATGGAAGCACAGCTGGTAGACTGTCAGGTAAAATATTAAGACAATTATTGAGTTGAATGAGCCAGCATGTTTGTGGAGAAGTTTCTGAGCTCTTTAGCATCTTCTGTATGTTCAGTAAGCTTCCTCAAAGGTTTGTGAAACAAAATATAGCTTGTTCCTAATTTCTCATTAGAGATTGCAAACAGCACTTTAGAAAGCCCATGTGAACGTAGCAGTAAGAAAACAAAATGTCCTGACTGCAGAAAGATTTGAAGTTCCACATCTTTCAGATGTAGTTATGTTTAGCTTTAAAGGCATTGCATTTACTTCAATTACTGTTTTTGCTCCCCTTAACCTGATATTGTTGAACAGCTCACCTGACAGGTGTGAAAACACCTGCAGTGTACTTTCCTACATGTCCTTTTCCAGCTGAAGAACATACTGGCACTAGTGCTGTGTTTTCTTCAGGAAAAATCCTTACATACATGCAAAAATAAAGGATAATCATCAGTATGTGATGGTTTTATGGCTTGAAGGTTAATCTACTCAGAGTACCAAAACAACCAAGGAAGGACATGTTGCTGCAATAAGAATTTTTGCAAATACTTTTATTAACAAGACTTAGATCCTTCATAAAATCCAGGTTGTCAAATTATTGGGAGTTTTCTATTTTAAATGATAGTTTAGAATTATATGATCATTATAATTAAAATTACAAAAGAGACAATAGACAGACGGACAAAAGAACACTTTTCTTATTAAAGAATGATGACCTTAATTATTTTAGGCTAAATGAGAGTTAAGTTTCTTGCAAGTCTGAAGAATTTCCACTGACAATAGTTCATCATTGGAATTTTCAGTCTGCTTAATCTGAAGAGTCCTTTCATCACCTGTCCTTGAGAGCCCTTTGTTGTATGTAGATAAACCCTATGAACTTTAACAAAGTAGTGTTTTTTTAATAGACTCTGTAGGAAACTCTAAAAGAAAAGTTAACTTTGTGGAAGAGTTAATACTGCTTTTCTTTTGCTGCTTCTCAAAACTTTAATGCAGTAAGTTTTATATATTTTTTTTCTGCTTTTTAGAAGCTCTGGCTATCTTATTTTGCACGTATTCCTTCAGGAGAAATATTTCTAAATTCATACTTGACAGTTGCTATGGAAACGAAAGCATTTCATGTCAGGCTAGGTTTTTGAGCAAGACTTGTTTGAGCATTGAATCTGGGAGATCAAAATATGCACAATGTCTCTAATACATGAATGGTTAATGGAATGTCAGGGAAGTAGCTTTTGAGAATAAACATGCCAGAGATTTGTCACTTTAAGTCTCTCTTTAGACGAAAGAGGATTATACAGAAATCCTTAAGTCCGTCATGCACCAATCAGAAAGAGCAAATAGTGACAGGAGAAGCTTATCAACACAGCCAGAGCAACACATAGGAGGAGGTAGGAAGCACTTGACTACGTGTAAATGAATGAAGAGGAAAGAAGTAGCTCTGGCTGCGTGCTTCATTTCTTGTCACCAATGGATGTCAGTCTCGCTTCTTAGCCTTTACCTTCAATATGCAAATAAAGAGCATCTCCTCTACAACAAATTATTTGTTTCAAGTAACTTTTTAATTTCCTATTTTGAAAAGGGTTGCAAGCTGAAATGGCAAATACAAACATTTGCAAGTATATTCTAAAGAACTCTGAATGGGACTGGAAGGCAAAGCAATGCTAATCTGACTTTCTCTTAGTTTGGACACGGGTGAGGTAGGCCACAGGTGGTCTTGCCTGAAAACAAGTGCTGGAAAATGTATGAATTCGGGTCTTTGTTTTTGCTGCTGCAGAACATGCTGGTTGAAATAGAACAGAAGGTGGTAGCCTTGTCAGAGCTGTCTGTGCACAATGAGAACTTGCTTATGGAAGGGAAGGCTCACACCAAGGACGAGGCAGAGCAACTGGCTGTGAAGCTCAGGACACTGAAGAGCAGCCTTCTAGAGCTGCAGAGGGTGCTCCACGACAAACAGATCAACATTCGGGTGAGTGGCTCCTTCCAGCTGTTCTCATGGTGGGCAGGAGTTTGGGGATTTCATAGCAACTTTATGCAACTGGGAAAAAAGAGTGAAAGTGTTGCACTGATTCAGTTTGAGTTATTCATCTTTAGTTAGTAAATGGAATTATAGCTCCAAAATAAATAGCTGTCTAGAAAACTTTAGTTGATAATTTTCAAGTTAACACAGCTTTATGGTAAAGCTATCCTAACCTCAGTATCTTCACTGAAAGGACAATAATAAAATAGATAGATGGTTAGCTTGGTCTGGATATAGTCTATTCCTGTTTCCAGTCTGTTTAGATTGTGTATGGTCTGGGGCACGATTACTCTCCCCAACCAAAGAATGATCCTAAATATTTTTTTTTCATGGTGTGCACAACACAGTGAACAGATAACATAAGGGAACATTTTTAATTATGGCTAATACTTGGTGGCATCAATATACCAAATACAACATTATATAAGCAAAAATTCATTTAACCTCAGTCTTGCCCTAGGTTTCTATTCTTAGCAGCTTTGGTCTGCTCATTGCCACTAATACATTGTATTTAACAGTTGCTTTTGGTCATTCTTTAGGTCAAACTAGCACGTGGAGAACCGAATACATACAAGAAACCCAACCATGTAATGTGACTGACTGGTTTTGAATTTGCTTGCCCTGCTGTGACTCCCTCCCCCCCTTTTCTTTTAATTCTTTTCTTGGCTTTGCTGTGCAAATTAAACATGATAAGCTTCAAAGATTTCTGGCTTGTAATGCAGATTAAAGTCTACTGAGACGTTAGCTTGAAAAGTCACTTGGTGTTCTGAGAACTATTTTTAGTCCAAAGCAACTGCATAGCTTTAAAACTTCACATGATTTCAGAAAAACAGAGAAATAAAAAATAAAGGAGACTCCCCCCCACAGGTATTCCTTCCTATTGCCTCTAAGATGAACTAACTTTAATATTATTCTTGCTTATTAAACCTCATGACTAGGCAAATGAAAAGTTACCAACACGATGTGGGCACATAATACTTTGTTCTCATATATTACCTGTGAAGTGAAAAGGCATCACAAAGTTTTTTGCTAAATTTTAAAATACTTTAAAATATTTTTCAATACAGTGATGTGATTTAGTTTACTTCTTAAAACAGATTTTTGGATGATCTTCTAAAATCTAAAATAACAACAAAATAATTTCCAGATGTAGAAAATGAATCATTTAAGATGGTGCATAAATGCAAGACTCAAGTTTCTTTATGTATTTCAGGTCTTTCTTTGACTTCATTTACAGATCATGTAAGAAAATAGACACAGGCAGTATAACATCTTTTAATCTTCACTGAGCAATTTTTTTTCAGATGAAAAGTTCAATAATGTCATGTTCTAAACACTGAGGACTGAGGCCAAGAGCATCAGATGCCCCAAATTCTATCCAATGCCAGTATTAACCTTGAGAAATATTGCAAGCTAACAGCACTGTTGTTCATGCATGTAAAAAACTCAGATTTTTACATGTCTCCAGATGTTCTGATAACCTCATAATAGACCAGCCTCCTTCCAAAAGAAGGAACCTCCCAAGTAGCCCTGGAAGAGTATTATAAAGACTGAGCTATATTTTCCTTAAAGCATATTTCAGCCTGTCTGTTATCCCTGTGCACAAGGCTTTTTACGAGTCCGTATGAGATTCTCTGACTTTCTTGGAACAATTTCAGTTGTCTTCTGATTTTAGTTAATGAATGTAACTAGTGATACAGAAAAGGTGACTTGGTGACCAACTGCTTTATTCATAAAATAAAGTAGTGAAACTAATCAGAAACATGCTGCAACAGGAGTGTTCCAGACTATGCTGTCTCCAAAGGCAGCACTTTGAAACACACAAAATATTGTGTCTGTTACTGTTTATTCTCTGGTTTAGGGGCAATGAAACACAGACTCCTTAAAAACCAAAGTAGAACAGATTCTGCAGTAAAAAAACCTCAACAAAACAGAGAGTGTTTCTTTACTTTTTATTGCAAATGGTGTGTAGGGGAGGAACAACTCCAGTGTCACAAGAAAAAGTGTACCTCATATAAGTTTGTATAATTCCGAAATCCTTTGAAAGATCAATTTCATCACAATCTTCTTCAGGGATTTTCCATTTATTTCTGTGCTAGACTGGACAGTAGCTGGGAATGACAGGTTCAAGCTTGTATTTCCCTGGCTGTTTAAAGGAAATGTAATACAGTTCCTTCAGACAGACTTCAAATGAAAATGCAACTGTAAATGCAAACATAAGGGTTTTTTTCAAACTTACATTCTGTAATTTGTCAATGATAAAATCTGGTTCACAAATGCTTTTGATCAAAAAAGTTTGTACAGTAGGATATTTGCAAGACCTCATTGCATCAACAAATACCACAACCCCTTTTACACTCCTTGATATTGCAGGAACCATGAGACTATTAATTATGTCTTGGTATAATTCCAAAACTGTATCTTCTCAGTCCTCTTCCCTGAGAAAGAGACCCAAAATGTAACTGAAATCAACCAGCACACTCAAATGCAAGGAAGAACTAGATACTGTTCTCTAAAGAAATTTACAAGTTGAATAACTATGGTCCCTAGCGTATATAAAACTAAGCAGATTTTCCCCCCCACAATTTACAGAAACATTGTCTGTTTCCTAATTTGTAATAGAAAAGCTATAATTTCAGATCTTCTTTACTTCTCACATACTATTTTCTTTGCCCAGTCTGACACTCTGTAATAACATTGTTCACACTCCAATTTCAGCTTGTCTAGAAACTTGTTCCTACAAAATAAAGTATCAGAGTTTACCTGCAAACTGGAACCTTAGTGAAACAAAGTTATTTCATAAAGCAAGGGCTAATAGTTCTTTCCAGCACCAGATACTTCTTTTTTTGTTTTGCACCTCTTAACAGTTTATATCCTCTAATCAGTCCTTTCAACTTCAGTACACTCATCATCCCCCAAAATTAAAATCTTACCCCTAGCCTTCTACTGCTTAGCTAAACTCTGCTGTTTCAGTGGCTGGTGCCAGGGTCACTGGTGGCAGAGGCCTCTCTCAGTTGTTAGCATAAGAGCACCAGGTGAGGCACCCACCTACCCTGCCTGATTTGAGAAATGTCACCTGGAAGGCAGAGTGTCTGTGGTTAGGAGAGTTGCTGAACCATTTGGCAGTCTTAATCTATTTAGAATAAAGGCTGAATCATGGGCATAATAGGGATACTACAAAAATTAAATATATAGACAAAATGGGAGAGGTATTAAGCCCCAGCTTTAGATCCTGAACCTTTCAAAAAAAAACAAAAAGGTGCAAGCACTACAATCATCACATGACTGCAAATAATATTAAATAAGTCCAGAGAGATGTGTTCATCGAAGTAGCCTGACCTACACGTCTGTCTTTAACATAAGGCCAAGCAGGTTGAAATACCTACATTTGAATACACTGTCTGCTAAAATTATTTAAACTTTCAGCTAACATGGACTTTGGAAGCCAAGAAGTTGATAAAACATTTTTTTGAGCTATTGAGGCATTTGTTCTTTTTTGCATTGCTTACACAGAAAGCCTTTCTAATCACTCATGTTGGAGAAACATGGTAGAAATATGAATAGAAGGAACTGTTGCTTTTGCTGTGCTGTTCTAACATTCTGTGGTTTGCTCTCTCTTACTTTCTCTGCTGTTCATATCATGTCATCTGCTGTTTACCCAGTGTGTTTCTGCCGAACATAGAGTTATGTACTTACTGATAAATCAATATTGACCAGAATGACAACCAGAATTTTCTCCTTTTCAATTAGATTTTAAAAATTGCTTTAATTAGATAAAAATCCTGGCAGAAACAAGCCACTGAATCCCTACATTGCCAGATAAAGCTGCACCATCCTTTGCAGATGAAGGCTGGTTTTTAGAAGCAGAAGAGTCTTTAGAAACACAATCAGTCCAAGGTCTCTGACCTATGGTCTCTGATTCTGCTAAGTGCATGTTTATTTTTACATTTCTAGGGATGCTTTTCTTGCTAGTAACCAAAAACCAGTAAAAGTCAGAAATCTAAAGTCATTGCTCACTTCAGAATTTACATGGGCCAGCAACTTGAGAGGTTTTGTGTAGATGAGCTGAACTTGCCTGCTCTCTAACAATGTAGGAGATTTTTTTGAATCTTAATGTCTCTTTCTTAAAGCAGGGATCTTTACAAGAAAAGGAGGAGAGTGATCTGGACTTCGTTTCCTCACAAAGCCCCAGTGTTCAAGAATGGCTGGCACAAGCAAGAACTACTCGCTCACAGCAGCAGCAGAGTACCCTGCAGCAGCAGAAAGTTGGTGTTCTGCCTTTCTTTTACTCCCATCTTTAGATTGAACTTAATGCTATAGCTGAACCACTCTTGTTAATGTTTTCACTGAAATATTAATTTTTACACTGTTTCATACTCACTGCTTTGGTAATGATGCATCTGAGTTCCCTGTCTTATATCTGCAACAGGCAGGCTAGACTTCCTGGATGACTATGGTCAATTCACATAATCAGTAGAATAAAATTTGTCCATCAGCAGAATAAAATTGAATCAACCCTTTAAATTACTCTAAGGAGAGATGATAATACTCAAAATAATAACTTTGTCTTCATACAAGCAAAGATACATATATTACATTATATATTGTGTTGAATGATTTGAAGATGTTCTCACTAGGGTAGGTTCCATAAACTGCATTGTATCAGTTAATTAGTTCAGTAATCCAGTTTATGAACCTAATTTTGATGTGCCCCTGGCTGGAGATTTTGAACTTCTTTCGGTGTTCAAACAAGCCATTTCAGAAGCTCAGATAACTTTGCATGACAGTTAAACAAGGTAGACATATCCTTCCAAGGCAAAACCAGTGTGTTTGAGATTTGTTCTGTTTTGTGTAACTTGCTGTGCTAGGAGCTGGAACAGGAGCTAGAAGAGCAGAAGAATCTGCTTCGGTCAGTAGCGTGCCGGGGAGGAGAGATCCTAACGCAGCAAAGCTCTACTGAAGGGCTGTCCATAAGGTGTGCTTTCATGTGTTGTTCCAAAATGTAAATTTCGATGGCTATACTTTGTCTTCCCTATGCTTACATCCCTCTTCTGCTCATAGTCCTCTAATTTTTGTTTTATCATTTTTATACAGCACCTCGGCTGTTGGAGTTCTGGTTTATAATTCAGCAGTCTGATAATACAGTTACACAAACTGTTTTGTGAGAATAGATCACCTTCAGCATTTAGAAATGCCCTTTATTCTTATTAGCCGGAATCATACTAAAATTAAAGACTAGCAAGACTCATTAGACAAGCAGTGGATCAGTTACTGTAACTTTATGGACCAGCACTGGTGTGTGAATCACATCTACCTCAAACATTGGCATCTGCCATTGTAACCAGGCCTTCCCAGATGAGATACTCATTGCTTAATTTTATTTTTCCTGCAATTAGCAAGTATTTTTCCTTTTGAAGCCTTAATTTTAATGCCAGAAAGTATTTAACCAGTCTCCTTCTGTTTGAGGCTTACTTCTTGTGATGATCAAGTGATGCTGTACCATAGAAAAAAAAAACCCCACAAACAAACCACCAAATAGAAAATTCTGACTGTGATTAACTGTTTACCAAAGCTAAACTCATATGCTTGTCCTTCATTAAACTATGTCTGTCATTTTGAGAAAGGAGGTGAGGAAGGAGTCAGATAAAATATTTATTTTAATTCACGCTTTGAACTAAAACTTTTTTTATAGGTTACATTTCAATGTAGTATATATTCAGTCTGGTTTGGGGATTTTTTTACTTATTTTGGGTACTTGCAACTTCATATAGTCTTTTCGAAATACATTTTATTTCATCAGATAGAACTTCTTGCTGTTCAAACCAACCTTTGTCTTATTTTCAGAAAAACAAAACCAAAATTAACAATTCAGAGCTTTAAAAAGTAGCATTTAATTTAAATGTAGAATTTCCTAATGGAAAATTATAACTTTATATGTTTATAACTTTTGCATTTATTAAACCTTTATGCTTCTTCATATTCAGTGAGAAGCCTGATGTACTTTCTGAGGAATTAGCCTTAGAAGGTGAGAAGCCATCATCTGAAGAACAGATGAAGAGGAAATGGGAAAGCCTAAACCAGGAATTCAGTACCAAGCAGAGACTGCTCCAGAAAGCTTTGGAAAAAGAACAGCTGGTAGCTTTTTAAAATTTCTCTTTCCATTTTCTCTTTGAAAGTAGTTGTTACAACAAGAGGTACAATATGTAGATCCATTAAAGTACTGTAGTTAAGGCATGAGATATGGAGCAATTTGTTTTTGTGACACCTTTAAAAACTGTTACATACTGACACCAGCACTGCTCATGTTCAAAGTGATTTGAATTGCACTACCATCAGGTTAATGAACTGGAAAGGAAGAAAGAGCTCAGACAAAATGTTTATCTACTTATCTAACTCAAGATAATTCTGTAGCAAATCATCACTCTGGAATTGATTAGTACTCTGGCAACAGCTTAGAGTAAAACTGTTATTTTCAGTTTGAATTTATTGGTTGCATTCAATTCTTGATCTTAGTGGGTGAGGAATTTGGGGAACAGTATTTCTACTGGAAGAAATGGGGATTATTCAATTAAACTGGGGACAAACCAAAGTCTATATTAACAGACATCTTCCATTTTATTGTTAAGAGACCCAAATTCACTCTTCTTTGTATAACACTCCATTAACCAGCTTCCAAAGTTCTAAATACCTTGTATTAATTAAAGAGTAATTGATAATATTTTTGATAAAAACTAATAATTTTTACTTCCGGCTAGAAGCATTTATCCTGTATTTCTAGTGAACCTCCTGTTGAGTAATATTTATGCAAAATATTCATGACATGGAGCATTTGTGGGAGGACCATGAGCGTTAGCAGGTGATAGCATCAGTCAGCAGGGAGTCTGTGCAGCTGAATTTTGTGCCCTACATATGGTAGATGCATCCTAATTAGTGCTTCTCTCTCAGCAGCTTTATAGCAGACCAAACAGACTAATACCTGGAATGCCTTTGTATAAGGAGGAGACACAGGATGAAGATAAATCCTTAGTGTCACCTGTACTGGTTGAATTGAATCAGGCCTTTGAAGATGTCTCATCTGAGGTAATTTTCAGTTGTCTTTACACCTGTCCTACAGCAAAGCCACATTAACAGTTAAAACTCCTCCAGCTATGATCTGGAAATCCAGGCCTTTCCCAAATATTAGAAGTTAGGAAGACTGTATTGTACTTCTGTGCTGATTCCTGTGGTTCCTTTTGCCCAGGCTGGACGGCTGGAGGAGACCCTGCATCTGGAGCAGAAGCTGTATGATGGTGTCACTGCCACATCTGTGTGGCTGGATGGGGTGGAAGAGCAAGTCTTGGTTGCTACAGCTCTGTTGCCAGAAGAAGAAACAGAAACTTACCTCTGCAAGCAAGAGGTGAGGGATCCATGAGTAGGAGTTTCTTTTAATTGTTTCCTTTAATTTTAATCTTGTAGTGTTTAGAACAAAAGTGTTAGAATCCTGGATAAGTGACATGTCGCTGACCTAATCTCTATGTAACTGCAGCATTCTGCAGTTGACCATGTAGAGAATGTTGCAGAAAGCATGGACTCTTTCTTCTGTTTAACATCTAAGTATTAGCTAACACCACATTATCAAAATTGAAGCTATGTGAAAAAGAGGGAGGGATACTCTAGGATATAGAAACACCACAGGTTCATCAACATTAATTAGGGGTGAGGGAGGTGGAAAAAATTGAGTGGTGGTGGGGGGAGAGAGGCAATAGGACAAAGGAACAATGGTTTTCAACTGAAGAGGATCGATTCAGACAAGATACAAGGAAGAAATCTTTCAAAATGAGAGTGTAGAAATGCTGGAGCAGGTTGCCCAGACAGAGTGGATGTCCCATCCCTGGAAGCATTCAAATTGGCTCTGAGCATCCTGATTTAGTTGAAGATGTCCATATTTACTTCAGGAGAATTGGACTAGATGACTTTTAATCCAACCCAGATGTTTCTGTGGCTTTACATTATTTTGTTCCAGCACTTGTTTTTCCTTGGAGCATGGAATATTTTTACTATCAGAGATTAATGTAACTTCCATCTTTTTCTAGTATATGTGTATACCAGCAATGTAAAAAAAATCACTGCATCATTGCAAAATTGACTATGGTTATGGCAATGTTTCCCTGCTTTCCAGAATGTCTGATTGTCACTTCTGTTTTTCCACAAAATTAGAATCTTGTCAAAGAAATCAAAGACATAACAGAAGAAGTGGATAAGAACAAGAATTTGTTTGCTCAGGTATTTCCTGACAGTAGTGATAAGAGGGTTATTATAGAAAACACTTTGGATTGTCTCTTGAGAAGACTGACCTTACTGGAGACAGTGGTAAACCAGAGATGCCACCAGATGAAAGGACGGCTCCAGCAAATCATCACATTCAAGGTATGAGGTGATGAAATTAACAGAGGTCTATGTCAAATGAAAATATAAAGGCTGTGAATTTTTGATGCCAAATCAAAAGAACAAGGTTGTCACAGGTTTTTTATTGAAAAATCAAATTTTTCAAGCTTATGAAAAATTTGATACCCTAATAATTACTCAAAATTTAAACTCTCCACTAGAAGGCTCCTTCAACTCATGCAATTACTGTAAAGTGATAATCTTTCCTTGCTGTCTCCCCCTGCTGGCATTACATAAAAGGAAGTCTGTGTTGTGCAAGTATTAAAAAATTCTGATAAGTGGAGAAATGTGCACTCAGAAAATTTTGAACAGAGTTGAGAAAAGCTTTCAGATCTTACTTGGTCTCTACCTTATCTCCTATTATTATTATTATTGTTATAATTATTGTCATTAATTTATGAAGCCATTCAGTAGGGTTTATTTTTAATTAAAACCCTCATAAATTAAAAAAAATATTCCTTGTGGCTTTAGATTAGGGTCATCTTTGCATAGATTGTTACTACTAGATTTTCTTTCAAACTCCATAATTTTCCTGTGCAATCTCCCATTTTTCAATGAAAGACTTCTCTTTGCTGATGACATCAAGGTTGATTTGAATTCATTGCATTATTCCTGGAGATTTTCAGTATTTAAAATGATTATTGAATGTCAAAATAAATACTAAATCATTAATGTACCTCCTATGTAATGCTGAAAGTCTCAGAAAAATGTGCTGATAATTTTCTGTTGAGATGAGTGCAAGAAAAAGATGATTGATTGTATTTCAGCAAAATTGTTAAGTAATATTTATGTGTCTTTTCTGATAAAATATTCTAAAATTTTCAGCTTGTGGTTAGCCCTGTAATGTGTGGAGGTCTTGTTTACTTATGTGTTATATTAGCTCAAGTTTCTATTTAAAACAACTTGCCTTAAAAAGTAAAACCAAGCTTGCTTACAATCATATGTAGTTGAATAAACTGCACAAGATTCATTTTTTTTACATGGAGGTAATGACCCCTTGGTAATTAATCATTTAATTGGAAGACAAAAATAGAAGTGCATTCACAGGATATGTTTTAAATATGAGTTGCTTTAGCTCTTAGTCTCCATAGCTGGATTTTCAGCAATATTAAATATTTTGCATTGGCTAATTATGATGTTTTTTGAATCATTTTGATGCTGTAGTGTTACCATGTAATGTTTAATGCTTTAATCTTTTTGAAGCATGGAATATTTTTCAGTTGTTTTGTGCTGCAATTGTCTGTAATTTGTTGGTTTTGTCTCCTGCAGAATGATCTGAAGCTCATGTTTACATCGGTGGCTGATAACAAATACTTACTTCTACAGAAATTAGCAGAGGCAGCTGACAGACCAGAAACAGAACAAATGCAGGTACTACCACATATCTGTCACTTGGGGAGAGGGGAAGAGGTAAAGTTTTTATCCAAAGTATAAATGGATTCTAGAGATCAGTTCCTTTAAATGGGAGAACATACGTGTTCACATTAAGTATAGGAAAATGTCCAAGAGTGTAGTACACATATTTAAAAGTAAATAAAATGAAAAGTCACAACAAAAAAAAAAACCTAGCAAAAGTGTCTCTCTCATCTCCCAGCTGACCTAGTACGTAGTTATGTTTATACTGGGCTGTATTTGAAAAGAGAAAACTTCAATAAACAAAACAGTCCAGAGTTTTGCTAAATTGTTTGACTATTAAACTCTATTAAGAACCAAAGGCACTTTGCCGCTCACTGGTTTATAGTGATGTCTTTAATGTAATGTCTCGTTTTAATTTAGGCAGTAATTATTATTTCTTTATCAGGAATGGCCTGAAGAATAATTAGTTACTTATATGAAAAAGTGTATCCTGTTTTCTTGTTTCTGTTTTGCCAATGAGAAAAATGAATGGAGTATGCTAAGGTGTACTTCTTATAGATATTTCTTGTTAGTGACATCTGGTGCCAGCAGGTGGCTAAGTGGAAGAGACTTACCCTTCAGTTAAACAGAAATACGGGACTTTATATACCTGACATTCAAATTTTGAAGGAGTTTACAACTCCTGTATGAAAAAGAGAGGTCACACTATGTCTTTCTTTTCTATCTTTTGTGATGCCAAGCATTGGCAGAAATATATTTCCAGTATTATTAATTTAACCAGCTAGGAAAACAATGTGTCAGCAAAAGCAAGTGAAATTATTTGTTGCAGAAAATCTCCTTTGGCTGATAAAACATTCAAAGTTAAAAGCATTGCTGCTTGTTCAATATGTAATTAGGAAGGTAGAAGTAAGACTTTTAATCAGCCTGGTGACTTCAGTTGCATGAAGTGGAAGTTTAGTGACTGTATTGTGCAAACTCCATGCTGCTGAAAGGCAGGAGTTCTACTTCACATACATATTTTAAAATATTTGGATAGGAAGCTTCCAGAAAGGGCCTCAACAAAGGACTTTAAGTACAGGAATCTACCTCACACTTTTAATTTTGTTATAATCTGCAGCAGACACCTAAGGAAGCTTGTAGGTTGAAAAACTCATCACCTTCAGACACTTGCAGATACCAATCTATGTTCTGAAGTTGTAGTTTTCCAAGTGCAAAAGGGGAGGTACAAGTAATTTTAGCCCCATCCCAGGCTTGAAAGGGAACTACACAGAGCTCTTTGCATTCATACGGTGGGTTCTGCTGTGATGATTGTTTGCTTGGTGCTCAGAGATGACAGGAACGACTGTTAATAAAAAAAAAAATACATTGTTACATTAAAAAAAATTATTTTGGGCACCTACTGTATAATTAAAAACATGGAAATTCATAGCTATGTTTGGTGTAAAAAATACTAAGCATAGTATTTTATATGATACTAAAGCAGCTTGTTATTATAAAGTAATAATGATATGCTTATTTAACTTTAAGAAAAAAACTGGGCTCTCCCCACTTTTAAATAGTACATTTCCTTCATAGCACCCTTTACAATTTCAGTGCATTGAAGATGTCATTAGTACTTAGCAAAAAAAAATCTGATCATAGGCAAGCTACACTACTGTTGAAACTTAAAACTAAGCAATGTAATTTTCATATACAGGTCATACTGGAGGCAGAAGATGGTTTAAAGGAACTAGATGCTGGAATCAATGAATTAAAGAAGCGTATAGACAAGCTACAAATTGACCAACCTTCTGCACAAGAGCTGTCTAAGATCCAGGTATGGTTCATTAGTTCCATCCTAGACCTGTCCATCCTATCATGTTTCTCACCTGTGATATCAAAGGAATGCTTCTTTTTATTGTTCATCAAGCAGTTTAGGAAATGGGATTTTAAGGCATTTCAGTATGTATAAAAGATTATGTTCTCTCTGGTTCACCTAGTTTTAAAATTTTGCTCCTCTTCAGATTTTCTAACATCTCTGATATTAGCAGTATTAATTGTAAAAATCTACAAAACCATGTTTTCTGTCAGCTCTCATCCATTCCCTTTTCACACAGATGACACTAAGCATGTAAACATAAATTTGTCTGCTGAAGTTTCATCCCTGTTCTCACCAGAGTCTCATGATCTGTGGTTTAGTAATGTCTCACATCTGTCATTCAAAGAAGGAAGGTGGTAAAGGAGGACAGAGAGTGAAGTGAGACCTGAAACTGGAAATGTTCTGCTTTTGCAAGAACACCTCTCATGTCAATACATGTGGGCAATTGATCCACAACTTCTGAAAACATGTTGAAAGTCCTTTTTGAGCAGTTTGGCTGATGCAGGGGATATTTGAGGAAATATCAAGGAGAAGGTTTATGAATGAATTTTTACCATTTACAATAGCATAATAATAATAAATTGGAAGCAAATAAAACAGCTGAAACTGGACCATAAACTTAATAAGCCAACTAGATAGTGATATCAGCTAAAAATGAATGACTAAGAAATAAATCACTAAGAAATGTGTCTTTTGCCCAATTCTCTATCCTTTTGGTCTTAGCGCCTCCTCCTGATTTGTTTGGTGGTTTTTTTCCTTTTTTTTTCTTTCAGTTTATGTGCCATTATGTTCTCCCTCTCCTTCATTTCAGTTTTTAGAAAAGCCTTTCTTTGGCTTTTTCTGACAGTTTTGCTTCTCACAAAATTCTGTTTAAGGCTAGGAGAGCCAGCTGCAGTCTGAGGGTGGGCACTTTGTTGTAGCACTGGATGATCGCAGAGATATTTTGGTTGTTGGAATGTCTTATATAGATCAAAAGTATGGGCTTGTTTTGGTTTTTACAGTTAGTTGTATGTATCTTGCTTGCTACCAGTAAGATTCTGGGGAAGGAGAAGGAAGCAAACCTGACTTTGAGATGCCTATGGTCTGTATCCATGGTGGAATCCCTGCAGCTCTCTGCATTATAAAAAGTAAAATGAGTACAGCGTCTGCATTGCACGGTAGTCACTGCTTTTTGATGCACTAAGCCAAATCTTTGCTACTTACATAAGCCTTTGGAATTCTGCTATTTTTTTCCCCCAAATGCATGTACTTTAAAGAGCTGCAGGTCCTGCTTATTTTTTCTGTCTTTAAATGGTGAGTTAATTTATCAATGAAGTCAGTATATCTGCGAACTCTTTTTGATCTCAAAATAAATCATATTCTGAAAGAACAGGGCCTGTAAGGTTGCTTCTAGGAAGACCTATAAGGTGTGAAACAAGAATCACCATTGGTGCCCTTTGCCCCCCAGGATAAGTATGATGAGCTGCTGATGATCATTGGATCCAGGCGGAGTGACCTGAATCAGAATATGGCTCTGAAGAGGCAGTATGAGCGGGCTTTGCAGGACCTGGCTGACCTGGTAGAAACAGGCCAAGAAAAAATGGCTGGTGACCAGAAAATGATTGTTTCTTCCAAGGAAGAGGTTCAGTCACTGCTTGAAAAACATAAGGTAAGAAATCGGGAAGTATTTCAGGACTAGTAATGACTGTAAGCTTGTTGTCATGCTTGAGCCCCAGTGGGAAACTAAGAACCACACAGCTGCTTCCTCTTTATGTGTTCCTTCATAGAGGAGAAGGAGAATCAGAAAGAAATGGTAAGCCTTGTGGATTGAGAGATGAATACTAATACTAATAGCACTAATAATAAAAATAATTGCAATAGTCAATATAACTGTGATGGAGAGAGAGAAATAAACACAAGAGAAATAAATAAATAATGTACAGTGCAGTTGTTCACCACCTCCTGACCAATAGCCAGCCTCTCCCCAAGAAGAAATCAGCAGCTTCCGGACAGCTCCCCCAAGATTATATACTGAACATAATGCTCTATTGTATGGAATATCCCTTTGGCCTGTTGAGGTCAGCTGTCCTGACCATGGCCCCTCCAGGCTCCTCATGCACCTCCTCACTGGCAGAGCAAGGGAAGCTGAAAAGCCCTTGACTTGGAGTTAACACTACTCAGCAACAAACAGAACATCAATGTGTCATCAACATTATTCCCCTAGTAAAGCCAAAACACTTTGCTGTACCAGCTACTAAGAAGAAAATTAACTCTATCCCAGCTGAAATCAGGACACTTATGAAAAGCAAATTGCTAACCTTCTGGTCTTAAAAGTTCAGGAGCTTTTCAGAACAGTGGGCCAGGCTGTATTTTAAATTGGAGCCAGTGAACTGCTCTGACAGATTGAGTTTCAAATGCTTTGTTGAAGGTGAACCCAGATAGATTGCATGTTCTTCATTATTCTAATAACAAGTTCCTGGTATTGTCCTGTCATGCTACCTAGCCATTTCATCCACCACTCCATTTATTTTCAACAGAAATTTACATTTGGTAATAGCACCCACAAATAGGACAAGTATTTTCCACATTTTCATTAGGCAGAAATTTTTGGGGTTGTTTATCTGATTTAAGCTGCTTTTGTTTATGGAATGAGGGTCAGGATGGAATTTGTGTGGAAAGAATGACTGACTCCTTTCTTTGAATAGGCCATTGTCCTCTTTAAATTATGTTGGATTTCATGAAATGTTGTGAAGTGAAAGGTTTACCTAATTCTATGTAGATACTTGATTGTACTGCTTATGTCTTAAAATGTTCTTTTAGTGATAATGAATTAAGTAATAATTGCACCTTCTTTTTTCTATTCTCCCCCTCCCTCACATCTGAATTTTTCAGGAATATTTTCAAGGATTGGAGTCTCACATGATCCTGACAGAAACACTTTTTAGAAAAATGAGTAGCCTTGCCCTCTTGAAGGAAACTCAGTCGCATTCAGAGATAATGACACGAGCTTCAGCTGTATTAAAGCTGGCTCATAAACGAGGTGTGGAGCTGGAATACATTCTAGAGGTGAGAATTTCTGTGGCCTTTTCTATACTTCCATTCTGATCAGCCACCAGCATATTCTATAATGCTGATTTCCTGTGCTTGGACAGAATTGATGAGCATCAGTCCATTTTGTCATACACACGAAGCACTGATAGACTACATGCAGTTTTTCTGTTTAACTGTTGTGAACTTCAGGTGGCACAGGTTGTGTTCCTCTAAGTCTGAAGAGCTGCTTAGCTTTAGCTGGTTAAGGAGAGCATGACAGTTTTATCTGTGTTGTTAGCAAAAGTTGAGCTTGGCACAGGGATGATGTCTTTTTACAGGTCCACTGGACATTTGTACTGTTATTTCTGTATTTTCACAACCACATAGCTAGCTAGGACTTCAAATTAAAAAAAAAAAAAAAAGTAATAAGATTTCTAGATACCTAGTTTCACCATATACATGGATAATTTGTGCTTGTAGACCTGGATGCATCTGGATGAAGATTACCAGGAACTCACCAGACAGCTGGAGTCTGTTGAAGGAAACATCCCCATTGTTGGGTTGGTAGAAGAGACAGAGGACAGGCTTACAGACCGGATTACACTTTTTCAGGTTGGTGCTTTGTAGACATTTTCTGCAGAAAAGAGGGGTTGAAGGGATCTCTGACAGTCATCTAGTCCAGCCTCCCACTTGAAGCATTACAGTTGTCACAGGCTGGATCAGCAACAGCTTTGGAAACCTCAAAAGTAGGAGATCCCACAGCTCACCAGGGGAGCAGTTGCAGTCCTGCACCAAGACTTACTATAAAAGGTTTTCTGTACTGTCCAGTCAGTAACATCAACTTTCAGCTTGTCACCATTGTCCTTTATATATTGTGTGGCCCTGCTGAGGAGAATTTACCTCTATCATCTTTTTAATTTTAACACAAACAGCTGTAAATCTTTGTTAGACTGGCCTTTGGCCTCCTGTTTGTCAATCTAAAGCAAGCACGTTTCCCACAACCTCTTAGTGAAGGATATATGCTCTAAGACCCTAAATAACTCAGTTCTACACCTGACTACTTCCTTCTTCCTCAGCTCAGTGAGAGATGGGGCAGAGCACAGTCTGATGGAGTAGATTTGGCCTCATCAGCACCACCTAGATAAGGATAATGAAATAAGTTAATCTGGTTTTCACAATTCTATTATAGGCCCGTGCTGTGGCTTGCCTGATAAGCCGCCAGGTTAAATACACAACCAGTTTTCTTCCTGACCTGTACTGAGATATGCAGCTGGTCAGCCCAAGGTGCAGATGTTGCATTTCTTCAGCCTTCCAAGGTTTCTGCTGTCTCCAGCCTCAAGTTTAGTAAAGAGTCTCTGGAATCAGTCTGCCATTTTTTGTCCCAACCACTCTCCCTACATTAGTGTCGTCCACAGATTTACTGAGGGAATGCTGTCTGCCATGATTCATGCCATTAAGATGTTGAGGTTGTTTGGGTTAAAATATCAGTAATCTCTGGAGTACTCTGCCCATTGCAACCTGCCAGCCAGGCATCATGATGCTTTGATCACTAGCATTGAGACTGGTAATGCAGCTCATTTTCAGCCCACCAAACAGTCCATTTATCCAGCCTGAGCTCTCTCTGCTGCTGGAGGAGGGTTCAGTGGGAGATGGTGTCAAAGGCCATGCTGAAGTCAGTCTGATCCACAGAAACAGTAATTTTGTTAGAAAAGGCTGTTAGTGAGTATTAAGCTAAGTATTCCTGGTCGCCTCTTGGTCCTTTTTGTCACTGAAAATGGAATCCAGGAGGATGTGCTCCATGATCTCTCCAGAGAGCCAGGTGAGGCTGAACAGCCTGTAGTTCCTCAAACTTCCTTCCTCTCCAAATGCAACCAGTAGTTTAAATACAGTTTTTCTACCACATCCTGTTTCTTTGGTCTAGTGTTTTGTTTTTGTCTCCTCATACTTAGTTGGGGTTTTTTCATTCTCTTTTTGTTTTACAGAAAAATGTCTGTCAAATTTTTCTTGAAAATTGACTTTGTGTTGTTATCATTTTGGTTATTTTACCAGACAGCTTTCTGCTTTTCATATGGTATGAGGACAATTTAAGCAATCTGTTGTGTGGTTGTTTTGGTTTTGCTTGATGCTAGGCATCGTTTGTGTTTGTCCTGACCCTAAATTAGTTTTCTTCTTTTATTTTTCTTTTCAGTTACATAAACTACGTTGTTCAAATCTAGATTCTTGTATTCTGTTATGTTGTAGATTTTATTAACTGGCCATATTTAGCTTTAAAATCCATCATAATAAATTTATTATTATCTTAGAATTTTTTAAGGCTCTGTCTAGGAATTTTATTTGTATATGTGTTATGTGTAAATACACAGACTCACAAACATAAAAAGGTAATTTTTTAAAATCTATTAAAAACTCTGTGAAGGAGGAAATGAGAGTGATAGAAAGTTCATGTACTCACTGTAAGTTTGGTCGTTTTGAGCCTTTTATATTCAGATTACTTTCATCAGAACTGAAAAATGGGAATGCATGTACATTTTACAGTCAAACTTATACCAATGTACAGATGTTTTTAAAATCCATACTCTTTGGGTAATTCAACAGGTATATTTGCCCACATATACAAATTCTGTAGCCATCCACAAGTCTTCATTTAAATTTAATCTATCTCATTTTGGGTAATAGTATTAACAACCTTTCCTTTCTCATGATCTTTTTTTGCTTTCTTGTGCAATAAAAATTGGTCTCTGTGTTCAGGGATTTGGATGGATGGGGTGATCTTCTGTTTTGTAGCCATGAAGAGCAGGAGGGTAAATCAGTAGAAGAGTGAGATATCCAGAGATCTGAATATGGGCATTGGAAGGGCTGAAGAGGGAACCACTGTTAATAATTTATAATAATTTATAATAATTTGTAATAATTTATAATAATTTGTAATAATTTATATTGGATATCTTAACATTCATTGCAGTAGATGGTAGGTTTTCAGCAGGTGGTAAAGTTCCGGTATTTTAATCAATTTCTATCGGAAAGGATGTTGCCCCACAAAGATTCTTTTCAAATTTAGAAGATCTACGCAAAGAAGGAGTTCATCATAAGGAGAAACCAATGGACATATTGACATGATTGGGTTTGTGACAACTTGTTCAGCTTTTGAGCAGATTAACTGCATGATGGTTCTTGGGGAGAGCTAGAGCTGGAGCAGAGAAAAAATTGATGTTCTGTGGTGACATTGCATATGCAACAAATTGCAGTAAAAGGAAACGAAA
Source organism: Agelaius tricolor (assembly GCF_023055355.1). Lineage (NCBI taxonomy): Eukaryota > Metazoa > Chordata > Aves > Passeriformes > Icteridae > Agelaius > Agelaius tricolor. Next base: position 56,511,095 of record NW_027269261.1, read on the forward strand.
TGTTGAGAAAATGTGGTAACAGAGACCTGCACTTATCTAACCATGTTGTCTGTCATTGCAGCATCTGAGATCCAACCTGACTGAATACCAGCCTAAATTATACCAAGTGCTAGATGATGGGAAGAGGCTCCTTTTTTCTGTTAGCTGCTCAGAACTCGAAGGTCAGCTAAACCAACTAGGAGAACACTGGTTAAGTAACACCAGCAAAGTCACCAAGGAGCTTCACAGGCTGGAGACAATACTGAAGCACTGGACAAGGTAATGCTGATGTAATGGTAAATACAAAGTTATTCACCTGTGCTTTTCAGTCAAAGCCATTCTGGACCCAGACATATTTGATTCAACATTTAAAAGAAAGTACTTTGAAATGTATGTCATAGTTTGACTGCTCTTCTTTTCCATAGAACATACTCTCTCATTTGTAATAAATGATGTAGCAGATAAAATCTGGCACAAGGAAATCTGAAAATGCTTTCTTAGATGATTAATTCAGAAGCCCCGTGTGCATACAGATGTATAAGAAAAATTGTGTGCTTCAGTGAGTAATGTGAATTGCCTCTGCATGTTTTAGTGGATGCGTTGCAACTTCTGGGTTCTTGTCTGTGTCACTGCATATATGGAAGGGAGCTTTTGGTACCTTACTAACGTTCATATGCTACTTTTGTAGTTAATTATCTAGTAGGTATAAAAGCTTTGCCTATGAATCCCTGGCTAATGTATGGACACTCATATTCTTGGTAACTCATTAGTTGCTTGGCATGTGAAATGATATGAAGATGGTTTCTGAAAAAAAAATTCATTTCTGCTCTGAGATACTTTTTTGTAAAGATTTAGGAAGACTGAGCCTTCTAATGGAAGAGAAAAGTCTGTTTATGTGCATTGGGTGGGATTGAAGCTTGTCCAAAAAGGCTTGGGACCTGTTTACTTCATTAAATTTTTTCTAAAGGCAAAACTCAGGCACTATTGGAAATTGTGAGCATAGTGGCTAAAATAGGAGCTTCCTGATACCATGCCTGTCTGTAAAATTAAATTACATTTTTCTGAAATTTGATAAAAATAAAATTTCAAATCTGGCATTCAGTATCTTCCTCTAACACGTGGAGGAAAGTCTGCTCAGTTGGAGGCAAGAGGTGGCAGTGACTGTTTCAGTCTTGTTTAAACATCTTGCCAGGTATCAGAGTGAATCAAATGAATTGACACAGTGGTTGCAATCTGCAAAGGAGCGACTTGAGTTTTGGAGCCAGCAGTCTTTGACTGTTCCTCAGGAACTCGAAACAGTCCGAGACCACCTGAACTCCTTCTTGGTAAGTTGTTCGTGAACCTGGGACACCTATTTCTCTCCAATTACAATTAAACAGTTGATTAATAGAATGGTTATACTTCTTCTTACCATGGATGAGTTTGTAGGTAAGCTGTTCTTCCGCTGGCATGTATGCACATTAGCACTTCTTTGCTTTATGCAAGGATTGTAAATCTGGAGGATTCTGAAAACAGAAAATGGCTTTATGACCAAACACAGTTTTTGTTCTAACTTACTCTGAAGTATAGCTGGTGAATGCTAATAGAAAGTACATATTTTAAAGGGAATGGAAGACATTCTTAGCTTTTGGGGGTTCTAAAACACTAAGTAAAATTAAAAAGTACTTAATTATTTCCACAAAAAATGCTTCTGCTTACAGGAGTTTTCAAAAGAAGTGGATACTAAATCATCGCAGAAATCTTCTGTCCTGAGTACTGGGAACCAACTCCTCAGGCTTAAGAAAGTAGATACAGCTGCATTGCGTGCAGGATTGTCCCACATCGAAACCCAGTGGACAGAGCTCCTCACACAGATCCCAGCAGTACAAGAGAAGTTGCACCAGGTAAGAAAGCCAGCAATGGCCTTTGATATTCCAGAAAACTAAGACTGTATAGATGGCACTGACTAGTTACTTCCTTTCTGAGTTTGTCCATGTGAGGAAAGATAAGAAAAAAGTTTTACTGTGGGAAAGCTGACATTTAGTTTCAAATCCTGCTTGCCTAATACCCATCAGTGTTAGTTTCAGACTTTCATAGTTACATTTGTTAAATTTTACCTAAAGAGCAGGTGAAGGTTTTTTCAATATACTGGTAAGCTTTCTGGAAAAAGGCATTTAACATCCTTGTGCCCTGTCAGGTTTGGGTAGTGATTTTGTTCCAATTGAATAGGTTAGGTTCAAGTCTGTGGAAGACAAAATAGATATAAAAACATTATTGATTTTTGCTAGTATGTGTAGGCAGAGGATGCTTTTGTTGTGTAGTTTTGGGGTTTTAATGCTATAATACTGAACTTAGAGAATTATACTGGTTGAAAAGTGGCCTTAATATATAGTTGCTATCAGTGTAAGCTGTTGCTTTAGTTTATAACTTAGAATGCTCTCAGAGTTAATAATAACTTTGTGATTTACGGGGAGAGAGGAAGGGTCCCAAATCTTAACTGAATCTGGGATGGTAAAAAAAATAAAATGTTGTTCTGTAGTTCTCTGAATTGTCTTGTAATGCAAAATATGTATGTCCACCTAAAAATGTCATAGAGCATATTTTTGAGTAATTAAATGCAGGCAAGCAGTACTCTATCAACTGCTGAAACTGCGCTAATGCAAAGCAAGGAATTCTTATCCATTTTCTTTACAACATGAGCTCTAAGTCTGTTATCTCAACAGCTCCAGATGGACAAAATTCCTTCTCGCCATGCCATCACTGAAGTTATGAGCTGGATTTCACTGATGGAAAATGTAATTCAGCAGGATGAAGAAAATATAAAAAATGTAGTAGGACAGAAGGCAATTCAGGGTTATGTCCAGAAGTACAAGGTACTGAGTGGCAATATTATTAATTTTCCTTTTGAATTTTCTCCATTGTTATCGCAATTAAATATATAGAAATATGTAAATTACAAGTGATTTAGGGAAAAAAAAAATCACCAGCTTTGTAGAATGGTTGGAATTGTATGCAAGTTAGAACTGCAAAATATTTGATACTGTGGAAAAGAAGCCAAAATTACTTTTGGCTCACAAAAAACTCTGCTACAAAAAACTCTACTGTTTACTTATGATGAGAATATAATTCTTAATATGCTTGCCTTAATTTTTAGGAAAATCCAAAGCAATATGCGCATTATTAAACCTTATTGTATCTGCCAGAGTGAATGCAGTACTCTAGGCAGGGTCTCGCAAGAGCAGAGCAAAGGGGCAGAATCACCTCCCTCGAACTGCTGGCCACTCCTCTTTTGAAGCAGCCCGCAATGTAGTTGGCCTTCTGGGCTGCAAGGGCACCCTGTTGGCTTATGTCTAGCTTTTTATCCATGAGAACTCCCAAATCCTTCTCTGCAGAGCTACTCTCAATGAGTTCATCTCTGCAGCCCAGGTGCAGCACCTTGCACTTGGACTTTTTGAACTCCATGAAGTTCTCATGGGCTTAGTTCTCAAGTTTTCTGCTCTGCTTAGCTTCATATCCTCTGCAGACTTGCTGAGGATACATCTGATCTCACTGAGTCATTGATCAAGGTATTAAAGAGCACCAGTCCCAGAGTGGAGCCCTGAGGGACACCACTCATCACCGGTCTCCACCTGGACACAGAGCCATTGACCAAAGCCCTCTGGCTGCCAGCCAAATCCCTGTCCACAGAATAGTCCACCCTTCAAACCCATGTCTCTCTAATTTGGAGATAAGAATGTCATTTGGGACTGTGTCAAAAGCCTCACAGAATTCTAGGTAGATGGCGTCAGACAGTCTTCTCTTGTTGACTGGTGCAGTCATTCCATAGAAGGCCACTGGATTGGTCAGGCACACTCTGCCCTTAGTATAGCTGTTCTGGCTGTCTTGGATCACATCCTTGGCTTGTATGTGCCTTAACATTGCTTCCATGACCATCTGTTCCATGATCTTCCCAGACACAGAAGTGAGGCTAACCAGTCTGTAGTTCCCCAGATCTTCCTTTCTTCCCTTTGTAAAGATAGTAGTGATGTTTTCCCTTTTCCAGTCATTGCGTGTTTGCCTGACCACCATGACTTTTCAAATATGATGGAAAGTGGCTTGGCAACAGCACCAGTCAGCTCCCTCAGGACCCTGGGATGCATCTCATCAGGTCCCATAAACTTGTGCCTATCGAGCTTCATCAAGTGGTGCTGAACCCTCTCTTTTCTTACTGTGGGAGGGACTTGTTTTCTAATTCCTGCCCAATTGCTAAAAGACCCTTCTATACAGTGTGATAAAGATGTAGCTGTTGAACATTTTTCCTCTGTTTTGCAGGAAGGTGAGAAATTGTGGTGTTTATGTGCTGCTTTGTTTATTCCATTTTTTTTTTCCCTAGGGTTTCAAGATAGATTTAAATTGCAAACAGTTGACTGTCGACTTTGTGAACCAATCAGTGCTACAAATCAGCAGCCAGGATGTTGAAAGTAAACGCAGTGACAAAACTGATTTTGCAGAACAGCTCGGAGCAATGAACAGACATTGGCAGATCCTTCAAGGCCTGATAACAGAAAAGGTAAAGAAAAAAAACTTAGCTGCTCTGGAGTGAACTTTCAAAATGTGTAGAACAATAAGATAATAATGGTTGGAAGCCTCTGTAGGTCATCTAAATCAATCTCCTGCTCAAACAGAGCTAACTTTACAGTTAGCTCAGAGGGGACTTGGTTAGCTTAATCTTGAAAATTTCCAAGGATAGATTCCACAGATTCTTCTGGGTAGCTGATTCATGCTTAACCACTCAGGTGGGGGACAAGTTTTTATCTTGTTCCCAATAAGGATTTCCCATGTTGCAACTTGTAATTGTTATATCTTCTCCTTTTATTTGATATCCCCCAGAATAGTCTGCCTGCACTTTCCCCATGCCTCCCTATAAGGAGTGGACAGCACAGTGAGCTGATTCTTTTGCCCTCTTTTTCCCAAGCTAAATGAAGCCAGGGTTATTATTAATTCTATAAAAAATACTAGTTACAAATTAAATTTGAATGTATGTACTATTTTTAAATTCTGAAAGCACTGAATTCCAAGAAGGCACTACTTTGCATCGGTTTTTAATGATTTATATAACTGACCCACCAATAAAGATAATTGTGTGAGAAAGTATATACTCATTTTTCTTTGCAGATTCAGCTCTTGGAAAGTCTGCAGGAATCCTGGACAGAATATGAAAACAATGTGCAATGCCTAAAAACTTGGTTTGAAACCCAAGAGAAGAAGCTGAAACAGCAACAAAAAATTGGAGACCAGGCTTCAGTGCAGAATGCTTTGAAAGACTGTCAGGTAATGTCTACTTATAAATAATAATGTTCTCTTTCCAGGAGTTTGAAACCACACTTGATAAATCCATGTGAAATCTTCATATTGATGAAGTCAGTGAATCAACTCTTCCTGACTTCAGTAAAGGAGAGATTTCGTTCCTAAGGTGCCAGCAATAAAAGAGGAGGAAGGAGCTGTAAAGTTTCAAAGTTGCTTAAGTCATCATTATTTCTACACTGGACATTTCAAAGCCTGCCAGGCATACTGAACTAGAAGACCGTCAAAGGAATATGTTGTCATATCTGTTTAGCCAGTCTTACGGGTTTTTTCTGCCTTTTCACTATCTTTCCTCCACACCCCACTTTTTTCCCTTCTTTTTCCATTTCATATGTTCCACCTGACTATTCAGAGAAAAATTCTGGAACCCAAGGAAGTTTTAGGCATTCATTCAGAAACCTGGGAATTGTTTTTTTGTTGGTTTTTTTTTCAAATATTTAACTATCCAGAAAGAGAAAGAGAGTCATGATTATGACGTGCAAAGATGAGATGAGGCAAAATGCAGCTATACATAATGCACATAAGTTCAAAACTACCACAATTTTTCACATGGAATTGATACAAGGATGATACAGCAGTGTTGTAGCTGTATAGGGTATCACAGTTGTCTCTGAACATCTTACTCAGAGCAGCACATATTTAAATAGTAAGAAGCTTACCTCTGGAGCTTTCAGGCCAGAGTTAAAGCTTACAGGTATATAGGCAGAACAGATACTGCTGAATTTATAGACAAGGCCTCCACACAGTATCAGGCATCACATAATTTTTGTTCAAAATAATTTTGTGCTACCAGATACCATATAATAAATTTCATGCCAGATCAAATTACAACTCCTTCAGGCCAACTGAATGCACAAAATCTTGGTGTTCTCATCCCCATAAAAGGGATCGAGGAAGTGTGTTTAAATTTATGTGTCTTTTCTGCAAAAATTTAATTAATGGGACAAATATAATCTGGGAATTGTTGATCCCCACAAAGAGAACAGCTGTAAATTCAAATGAAATGTATAAAAGAATTTGCTATATATTCACCAGCACATTAAACCCATCTTTGTTTCTGTAAAGGCAAATAGGGTGGTTAGTCCAGATATGTTAGAGGTCAAATTTTTTTCTGAAATTGCTGACCTGAGTTTTCAATCTGTCTGAAGTGCTTAGTTTTAATTCAGGTATCTTTATGGTTTCAGCACAATAAACCCATACAACTAAAGCAAGGGTAATTTAACATAGCCTGACATAATCAGCAGTCTGCTTGGCTGGAGTTCAAAGCTGAATCTGATTTATCACCTTTTTGGTTCCTTTTGGTCAGGAAAGTTAGCAAATACACTTGGGGAGTTAGTTATGAATGACAAGACTTTGATCAGCAGAGAAACAAATTGTTTAAGAAATAACTATGTCAGACACTCCCAGATATCCGGTTCAACTAGTACAAAAGCTGGAGTTTATTTATTAACCAATGCTAGTTGCTGTTAGCATCATATTAATAAGTGAAGTTAAACTTTTTTTTCCTGTCAAAATAATGCATCTTTAATTCAGTTATGAGTTTTAAGTTATGAATAAAAAAGCCCTTTTCCAAGAGAACCAGAAATATTTGCTGGTCTTGGTGTTTGAAACCTTTGCCTCTTCTTAATTTTGGAGCAACATTGTATAAAGTTAGATGACTTTTTTCAGATCAAAAGTGTACTTTTTGGAAAGTCAAATTTATTATGTTCAACTTCAAAGTGTTTGTGTTGTTGTCAACTGGTTAAAAAATGATATATAACTCTGGCAGCACTCTGGAACAAGGTCATGGCTAGATATTTGAGGAAATGTGAAGTAATACAGTTGAAAAAAGGCTGAGAATAAACAATGCTGCAAAAATGCTCTCACAAATATGTATATAGACAAAAGTGTGTCATATTTGCGCAGGGATAAATTCGATTTATTCCAAAAATTTTTCCAACTATCTACAGTGTAAAGTCTCTTATGGCAATGGTTTGATTGTTGTGTTTTGGGATTCAGAGGGAGTGAAATTTATTGAAAGACATGGGGTTTCAGGTTGACCAGAGTTCTGTTGTATTCTTTTCTTTCTTTGTTGATCTTTGTTGATTCACTGTTTCTCTCAGTGAGGGGAGGCTTGCAGAAAATGACAAAATAACCTGAGATCACATGGTGTGCTAATAAATGTAGGGCTAACACAAGGCTGTAATCACCTCACAGTCTGCTTTCTGTATCATACTCACAGGTGAACACAAATCTATGCTGGCGTGAAGCGTGCAAAGCCTTACTGCCCCACTCTGCTCAGACTCAGTGTTCGTGCTGCCTGAAGCCCCAGAGCTTCCCATTGAGTCAGAGCACTGCAGGACTTACATTGATCTGCCTGCACAATGCTATGAAATTATATAGGTAGTTTCCCAGCTAGGAATGGCTATTTTCAAGGAATTTTCTATTCTTACAAGAGAGCAGAAAATTATACAGAAGTTTTATGTAGAGGATGTGCTTCTATTTAAATCAACAACAAACTGCCAGACTTTAAAGGGAACATAAAATATTCAATGAAATTGCTGATGAGTTGTGAATGCCTTGAGAATAAAAAGTCAAAATATGCCAGCATGTCTCCTATTTTTTAAACTAAGGAGCTTATGGGCATCCTTTCTATATCAAGGTATTATTTAGCCATTTAGCCAATTAAACTCAGGTATCTTTTTTCTTTTTTTTAGGAATTAGAAGAATCAATAAGAACTAAGGAAAAAGAAGTAGAAAATGTAGAAAAGAGTGGTCTTTCTTTGGTACAGAACAAGAAAGAAGAAGTCTCTTCTGCTGTTATGAATACACTGCAAGAAATTAACCATTCCTGGGCCAATTTGGATCACATGGTAAAAGAATTCGTAAGGGGAAAACTTCACCTCTAGGAATAAGGCATAAGGCATGGAGGAGAGGGAGAATTAACAGTTGCAGCTACTGGATTTCTTCTGTGTTGTAGGGGAAGAGATTCTGAATCATGTCCCCCCTTTCCATCTCTCTAGCCATCAATCCCCAAGTTTGTGTGTACACATACCACATAAAAGCGGTATAATATTTCTTATTTCAACAATGATTTTAGTCATTGTAAGTGAAGCTTTTTAGATGCTTCCTGATATTTAGTGTAAAGGTACCAAATTATTTTCAATCCCACAGGTCTCACAGAATAAGTAAGAGATCAGCATTAATTTTCAGCATTCAAAGTTTGATTGGCATTTGTCTGCCTTCTCAGAAGGAATGCAGTGTGTTAGTGCTAGCCTCTCTGCTGATTTCCATAGGCTGATTTCCCTGCCTTAGGGAAATCATGTGTAGTCTCAAGGAACTTCCCTTGATCTGCTTTGGACCAAAGTAAAATTAATTTTGACATCTTTACTTTGGCCCTTCCATCCAGCCTTTACAAAATGAAATAGAACTTTAAGCTGTTCCCAGTGTAAATCCAGCTGATGGTTGTGAAAAGTCTTCATTATCCAATAGGTTTAAGATTAAACCTATTTAGGGCAAGAAACATGTGAGATCCAAAGGAAGAAAATAATTTAAACAAATCCCAAATAGCTTGAATGCTTTTAATTTACTTTTGTGTTTATTCCTCCCTCCTCCCAGGTTAGCCAGCTGAAGATATTGTTGCAATCCGTTCTTGATCAGTGGAGCATTTACAAAGTGGCTTATGAAGAACTGAACAGTTACCTGACAGAAGCCAGATACTCTTTGTCAGGTTTTTATCTTCTTACTGGTTCTCTGGAAGCTGTGAAAGTCCAAGTTGATAAACTTCAGGTGAAAAGAGTTAATTTTGTCTGAAATTGCATGGATACAGATAACTGTAGGTTTTGGCTTATAAGAAGGAGAAGACATACTGGCACATTAAAATCACATGACATTAAGAGAACGCATTATAAACCAGCCACTGCATGTTTCCTTTTGCAGAAAAAAATAATTTGGGATAGTTGTTTTCTTTTTAGATTTTTTTATGTTCTTTGTAATTTTGAGCCATACCATCAAATTGTTACAAGTTTTTAAATCCTGCCAATGGCCGTAAAAACTAAAGGTTCTCGTGCTACTTCATCTGGCTTCAGAGCTACAGGTGCATGTTGAGATCACATTTTTAGCCCCCCACTAACCTTGCAGTAGATTGATGATCAAAGAAAATAATGTTCCAGCAGCTGAGACGCTCACATGATCAAGTAATTTACCATTGTAAAAAAAAGCGTATTAGAGCATATTTATATTAAACAACTTATTTATATGAAGCACACGAAATCAAGTTTTTTTTCATAATCTAATGCAATTGGTGCATACTATTTTGAAATGCTTCTACATTGTGGAATTTTATTAACTCATGGTTTTGTTTCATTATTATTCTGCTTTAGAGCCTACAAGATGAATTGGAAAAACAAGAGAATAGCTTACAGAAATTTGGTTCTGTGACCAATGAGTTGTTGAAAGAATGTCACCCACCAGTGACTGAAACACTTACCAACACTTTGAAAGAAGTGAATATGAGGTAGAAAATGTCTTTGTGTTAAACTTTATTTTCAGTAGCAAATCTGTATTTATCCATTATCCAGTTTTCCATTATCCCTGTTTTTCTTATATTTTATTATTTTAAGTTCCTGGGGTTACGAGAGGTTTATTGGAACAGGCAGGATTATTCCTTTTGCCAAGGACTGAAGTAAAACTCTAATTTACTCATCATAATAAATGAAATACCTTCTCCAGTGAGCATTTGAGCATGAATGTCAGTAGTTTTACTCTGTGCTTCACTGCCAACCAAGATTTATAAACACCATGCTGGAAAATAATACTGTGCTTGAAATTTGAGAACTTTATCTGAAAAAATTTTTTGCAGTGTTTCAATGGTTTGCACCAGCTTTCTCAAATTTTAGGTTGCTATTTCTAGTTGTAGGAAGGGCATCATAGACTGGAAGATCTAAGCCCCTCACCAGTACCTTGGCAAACAGCTTCTCCAGCTTTGAATTCAGGCAAGAACTAGTAAAAGGCTTTACTCAGATACAGGAAGGGAGGATCCAGAAGAAAAAAGATAGTTTGGTGGAAAGCTGGGAATTTTTTGAAAGCAGAATCATGGTGAATTTATTTTAATCTGTGTTCAGTCCTGTCCTAGAAACTGGAAGTGGGAGGAGGGATTATTAAGATACCATAGAATTTAACAGTTTCAGTGATGGCTGGCAGAATTTTTGCTCCAAAATCTTTGCTTTTCATCATATAATAATAATTGATAAATACTGTGATTTTCTTTGGTAAGGAAACAATTAGGCAGTTTGGTAACGACGAGCACATTTAAGAAAGCATGTGTTCCTGGTTGCTATTAGAGAAAAAATTCACTGGGAAGTTGTTATAGGAAAAAATTCAAAGGGAGATTAGATATTAATTTGGATAATAGAAATATAAAGATTTTTAATATTTCTGGGAGTATTTTACAAGCAAGTTACACAGAGCTTTATGACTAAATACTGCGTCAGAGTTTGGGAGAAAATGGCAGGAGAGGAAATGGTGTCTTGTTTACAGCTGTTCTGGTCCTCTTAGGCCCTTACAGGAATCTGCTATTGGCAGTGCATGGGTGGTCATGGATGCCTTGTAATGCTGAGGGTACTAAGTGGAATAGCAGGAGGTTCACTACAAAAAGTGTCCTGCAGCTCTGACCGCCAGCATTAATAAACAGCATCCAAGATGTAGCACACGTCACACTCATTGTGACAGCTCAGAACAGCCAGGTTTGGTATTGAAACAGAAATTCCTTGGTTCGGTATTATTTTCACCAAATGTCTGGATCTTGATTATTGCCAGTTTTTTTAAAAGTCGAGAGACCATGGGAAATAGCAGAGAGAAAGAGGGACACAGATTGTTATTGTGGATTCCCAGGCCTGGGTCGCTCACACAGTCTCCTCCCCAGGTGGAACAACCTCCTGCAGGAGGTTGCAGAGCGGCTGCGTGCCAGCAGGGCCCTGCTCCAGCTGTGGCAGAGGTACAAGGACTGCTACCAGCAGTGCTCTTCCACCGTCCACCAGCGAGAAGAGCAGACCAATGAGCTCCTGAAGACTGCAACCGGCAAAGACATTGCTGATGATGAAGTTACTTCTTGGATTCAGGACTGCAATGTATGTTCATCTTTGCAGCTTTTCTCAGCTCTGTGGGCTAAAAAAAAAAAATCTCTAGAAGCTCTCCATTGCTGTAGTTGATGTTTTGGAATCTTGTTTACTACATATTTCATTTTACTGATGCAGCCCAGGCATAGGATCCAGCTGCATGTATGCTACCCAAATGTCAATGAGTGTCTCTAAATTTTGATCCCTCCATTAGTTGTTGTTGTTTCAGAAGTCTTCTATCTGGGGAGGGTGGATAAATTGCATAATTTGATTCAGTCTTAAGGTCCTGTTTAATGAAGGTATTCATGCTTGGGAAAGTGTCTCTACCAATATAGTCAAAGGATTTTTGAGTTTCTTTCTATTATAAGGAACTTATATCTCTAAGTTCCTCATAATAGAAAGAAACTCAAAATCCTTTGACTATATTCCCACCAATCAAGACTGTTCACATTTTCAGAAAGATGGAGATGTCTTTATTCTTCCCTATGGAAGGACACCATTGTCTCTGAAACCTTGAGATTTTTCCTTTTTCAAGACTGTATCTCAAGGCAGCAGAATAATTTATCTCCTCTCTGTGCTTACATTTTGGTTCTTTTGAACTTAAGTTAATGTTAAGTGTCATTGAACAAAAAAAAAAGAATTGTCTCAATGTAAGCAAAACAATTTCAGTGAGAAAAAATATTAGTGTTTAAAAAATAAACATGTTCATGATCTTTTGGAGCATTTCTGCCATAATCAGGCACCGTGGACTGGAAATTGAAATTGTTTGGTTCAAATAATTTATTTATTTCCTGGTGTCCTATTCTATAACAATTATGTTAGGTCATTTAAAGAAGTTATTTTTTCAGCCCTCCTGGTAAATCATAGCAGGAGGAAAAAGGAGGCCTACACCTGAATCAATTCACGAGATGGCTGCCACTGCTTAGGACCATCATGTCAGTAAATTCAAAATATTTCTTTCAACAGTTATTGCCTCATCAACAACTCAGGCTTGCTCAAAGGTAGTTGAGCACTGTGTTTTTTCAGTTCTTTTCTGTACAGGTTCTTGACATATCTTTTTTTTATTCTTCAAGTCATACAAAATGTAACTGTAAGTTAAGATAAGTTTGATATTGAAATGCAGTAGTAAATTAAAGTTTTCCTTACAGTGTCTGAGTTCAGTCATTTCATTCTTCCTTTAAATCAGGAGATGATGATACCACCAGAGTGTCGGCTTAACTACTCATGTCCTTATTCAATGTGTTGCAACAGGATGTACTCACAGATCTGAAAACAGCACAGGAGTCTCTGGTTGTCCTTCAAGAACTGGGGGAGGAGCTGAAAAGCCAGGTGGAGGCTTCAGCAGCAGCAGCCATACAGTCTGATCATCTCTCTCTGAACCAGAATCTGTCAACCCTGGAACAGGCTCTCCGCAAGCAGCAGGCTGCGCTTCAGGTATGCAGACAGTGTTTACAGTCCTCAAGTGTGATCATCCTGTGGTTCCTGAAAACACATAAATTAGCTAAAGCTGCCTGGGAAAAGAGAGTACTGTTACCTGTTAGCTTTTCCTAGACTTCCCTGGAAGCCAAAGCTGAGAGTAGAAAATATGCTCAAGTCCAGCAAAGAGACCTTGTAAAAAGGTCCAAATTCTGGGATAAGGATAGCAAACCTCATGCAGGAAAATATCTGTCTGGAATGCCAAGGTGGCCATGTTTTCAGCACACAACAATAGTGCATCCACAGCTACTGCTCCCCTGAAATCAACCACTCTTCCCACCTATTTCTTCAAAAGAAAAAGAAATGAGAGATTCCGAATGTTGTGTAGAACTGATTTTTTGCCATCCCTATTAATGTCAGTGGCCAGACTGACACCTACCATTAGTGCCAAAGTCTGTTTAATAGATGTTGCCAAATTGCTTGTGTCACCAGTGTCTAAAGAGGAAAAAAGGAGTGGAAGAATGTTTCATAGGAAACTATTTGGATAAAAAAAGCCACAAAGGTAGCAGCTTCTGTTTGAGAGAAAAGACTTACTCAAGAAATCTAGTAGTGTCACTGTTTTTATAGTATCACTGTACTGTGAGGAGACAAAACACAAAAAAAAAATTTAATTTAACATTGCAATAAGAGTTACTAGTTCTCTCTGCTGGCAATAAATTAAACAGAGGAGTTTCTTTCATAAAAGAAACCTAAAAAATATTATCCATTTTAAGGTAAGGAGACATTTATGCACTTTGCTGAAATGTTTCCTTTGCTATGATCAAAAATCCTCTTCTAACCTAAAGAAAATCCAGCTAATTTTGCAGTATGCAAGCAAAGCAGCAGTTACAATTCCTCCTAGCCAATTCAACTGTTTGCAAATCTATAATGAGATAAACAGGAGTGTAATGTCAATAAGGAGGCCATGAAGCTGAAGTTATTAAACTGTGGATCCTTTTGTATTCAAGGCTGGAGTCCTGGACTATCAAACCTTTGCCAAGAACCTGGAAGTTCTTGAGACGTGGATAACGGAAGCAGAAGAAACATTGAAAGAACAGGATCCCAGTCACTCATCTGACGTCTCGGCAATACAGAGTAGAATGGAGCAACTCAAGGTGACTAATAAACAAAAGAAGTGCTGGGGTTTTTCTTCTGTTGGCCTGGTTATTTGTAGTGCAGGGTATGCACAGATATGTGCATTCTCTAGGTGTTAAAGGTCTGTCACTCATGAAAAGTGTAAGAATGAGAAATTGAAGTTTTACGGCAGTCAGGGAATGATTGTCACATTGCCCCTGAGTAAAGATGAAAAAGGCAGTCAAACTGTTCAGAATAAAATTAATAATAGATCAAAATAGGCATGGAAAGTAGCAGGGTTTGAATATTTCCTTCTTCTTGTTTTCTCTCAACTTTTTTTGAATTTATTCAATTCCTGTCTCATTGGTATGTCCTTTAGGTATGAAGTACTTTATACATTTGGGTAACTTGATATACTGAAGAAACATTTGTAGTGTGTACTGTGTGATTTTCCATTTTAGGTCTTGCACACTCTTCTTTTTGTGGATCTTCTTTTTTCCCTCTCCTTTTTTCAGAGGCCATAACAGGAAGTTGGTGAACTTTGCCATCTAGGCTGTTTTTGTCATTGGAATCTTCCATTCTTTTTCCATCAAGATTAACTAAAGACAGAATTCCACTTTTTATATGCTAGAAAGCAGAGCATTTTCCTTACGGATGAATTGAGTATTTCTGTGCTGCAAAACAAAAACCTAAAAATAAAAATTTGAATAATTTCAGTGCAAATTTACCAGCCTAGAATTCAGGCTAAGAAACAAGGAAAAAGTCACTTATTTTGACAGTATAACCACAGGGCTTTGAACAGTAGCCTGCTTCTTCAGCTCTGATCTGTAAATCATCAATTCAGCAAAACACTTCAGTGCAATTTGAGCATATTTCTCTGCACACTTTTAAACATGAACACAAGTTTTCTCCTGGTCTGGGACCAGAAGATGGATACTGGATAATTTTTTTCCCTGGCATAGAGGTTGCTTACCACTTGGTGGCAACCAAGGCCGTTCTAAATCTAACTAAGTGCTAGCTCATAATAATAATGTAATTCATGAACTTCCCAGTTATCACTTTTATTGTTTGTTGCAGAGTCAAATGCTGAAGTTCAGCAGCATGGCCCCTGATTTGGACCGTCTCAATGAGCTGGGTTACAGGCTTCCTCTGAATGACAAGGAAATCAAGAGGATGCAGAACCTGAACAGACATTGGTCTCTGATCTCATCTCAGACTACAGAGAGATTCAGGTGGGGATAAATAAAGATTGTTCTACCGTTTTCTACAAGTCAGAAAGTATACCTTTTGCAGAATATGAAAATGTTTCAGGTATTTTATTGACCAAAGTTCCTTTTCTTTGGTGTACTTATAAATAAAGAGCAAAGCCATTGAACTGAGATGCTCATTTTTGGCTCACCTTTGCCACAAATTAACAGGATTTGAAATGAGTGGGACTGCTACTTTTCTAAATAAATAAATGAGGGGAAAGGTGTTACCCTGAATTGGAATTACCTGAATCCATCTCTCTTACTTTCTTTCAGTAAGTTGCAGTCTTTCTTGCTGCAGCAGCAGACCTTCTTGGAGAAATGTGGGACTTGGATGGATTTATTAGTTCAGACTGAGCAGAAGTTGGCAGTAGAGGTTTCAGGAAACTACCAAAGACTTTTGGAGCAACAGAGGGAACACGAGGCAAGTAATTATGTCTATTTATACGTCACTAATACACATACTATTTATACATAGAAGGAATGCACATTCTTTTTTTGAATGATACAATAGCATGCCTTGAATTGTATTTGTGTGCACCATATGAGGAAAACTTAAAAACAGAAGCATGCAAATATGTCAATTATAGCCAGCGTGGAGGAGGACTCGAGTGTCTGTGTAATGCATCATTGTGCCTGTGAGTGCGTGTCCCCTGCATTTAGTCTACTTCAGATTCATTTGTACCAAGGAAACCAAAGCTCCTTAAAAAACCTAGCAATTCTCATGTTGTTTGGCTCTTTGCCTTCACTCATAACTGGAGAAAAATCTCTATTCTGATTTTTTTTTTTTTATTTTTTACTAAGTTATCAATGCATATAGCATTTGAAAAGCATGCTAAAGGAAGATTTTTCGGTCAAGTACTGAGTTATACAGTTCACCATGGGGCCTCCATTTGATAACATTTCCTTGGAGAGCAAATTCATTTGGTGTTTGCTGCATGCTAGAGTCATTTGTTTGTAACAAATCAGGAGCTAGCACAGCTTTTGCTGCAGGGAAAAACTGATTCAGAGTTTTTACTAGTACTAGATTCAGAGTTTATGATTCTTCTGTGAAGTCAAGTGGTGCACATTTTTTCTCCACCCATATTGTTACTGCCAAGATTCCTGTTAAAGATCAAGTAAAAGAAGTCAATTTTCATACCAGAGCTCCCATGTGGCCCCAGTAGTTTCAGTTCCCACAACTTTTTCAGCTGACCTTCCCCTAGACTCAGGCTGGATTACAGGAAGAGTTATGTCCTTCCCCCTCTCCTGCCTTGTATCTCATAGCATAGTGCTTGAATGAGTGCCTGATACCAAAAAGTAATTCACAACCATTTTTAGCATACATTTGCCTTAGCATCTAGCTGCCTTTGCTTTCACAAATGCCATCCATTTAATTTCCTTTCATTGATGCCAGCATTAACTGGACAGTCTCTGTAAGCTTAAACATTTCAGGTCTTTGAGGTTTGAAGGTCCAGAAATCATTTCTAAGTGGATAATTTCCTACTTTTGTTGTGTCCAGTCATAGCTATAATTATCTGGAGGGAGTTAGGACAATCTTCTTGCATTCATTTGTCTTGAGATCTCAGCTTAATTCTTTCCTGAAACTTTGATGTGTGCAGATGAACATTACTTGGGCATTCTACTTGAGCCCTTTTTTTGCAACTATAAAGTCATCTCAGAATTAAGATGATTAATATCTGGTTTTTTAAGTGCTGCATTTTATCCATAAAAAGTAACCTGCTTTTATTTTTTTGAACTTATTTTTGGCATTTTTTATAAGCATTCATTACAAAATGTACATTTATTGTATTCATTACAAAATGTCCTTTTCAGTGCTTCCTGACAGTCACTATGAATTTTTTTCGTACTACTTGTGGCAGAAAGGGTCCAATATAAACTTCTTGACATGCATTTTCACATTGTTTTGCTTTGTATTTTTGAAAATATGGGAAAATACTCTGTTTCCACCTGAATTCCTAGAATAGATATTGAAATGCTTCCAGCTCTATTATTGCCTTTCCAGTCACTCATAAATTTTGCTGGTTTTTACCCAAAGAAGATCCCAACCACCTCAGTGGCCTTATTTAGAAATATCTTCCTGGTGGAGTTCACAAGGTGGAGGTGATGATCTTTTCACACATCATGTGCTAGCGCTGATGTCTGCATCAGTCTGCCAGGACGATCTTGTAATCACTCTTGCATGGTTCTCCAGTACATGGGACAGTGCTTGGGACTGCCAAGCACTGGGAATGCACTGAGACAAGTGCTTGTCTCAATGTATTCCCAGGGAGAAAGTGCTGGCAGGGGAAGGGGAAGGAAGTTCCTTGCCAACTCAGTTACCAAATTTTTCCCCAGTGTGCTGGTGTTGTGCATTTCAACATTTGCCCTCCTTTCCTCCTTGTTTGAGCTCCTGTTTCTGTGATGCAGGGCAGTCTACATATGAGAATAAATTTGGGTGACAAATTTAGGTAACAGAGTAACAGGTAACAGAGTATTCTTCTTATGTACAGAGTGTAAATATGGAAAGGGAGTGGATGGTGACCGAAATATCTCTACTTTCATGTGGGGATTGAGTTCATCCACTCTAAGCAGAGTTCTCATGTTTGATAAGTTTTTATTTCATTTGTCCTCCTAAAAAAGTATTAAAATTTTCCCTTTTGAAGGAATTGGTTTTGCTGGTTTTTAGTTTTGTTTTGTTTTCAGATTTTTGGGGTGTGGAGGGAGGGGAGGGTGGGAAACATTGGGGTTTTTGGGTGGGGGACTTGTTTAAGCAATTGCAGCAGTTGTGTTCTGTTTAGTCTCAATCTGTCAACAATGCTGGTAGATGCTGTTACCTCCTGTGCTTTGTGTCCCCTAACTTGACAAAAATAGATGTTACAGAAAGTAAAATTCTTGCCTTTTTGCTCAGCTTTCTGAAACTCTCAGTGCCACACTATTGTGGCTTCGTTCATGAGATAATAATAGCATTCAGTTTCCCTCTGATTCAGGTTCAGTCAATGGTAAGTGCCAAGGTGTTCAAAGAACAGTCTCAAATATTTCTGTAAAGAAACCAGACAACACTATTTCTTTCTATGAGAAAACGTATGACCTGAGTAGCACCTCAGAGTTAACTCAGTGATTCAGAGAGGCAAAATCTCATTTTAAAAAATTACTGCATCATCTAGAAGACCTAAACTACACACAATGTGCTTGAGAGATTTAAATGCGCAGGTGCCAGTGGGTGTTCTGCTGGCAGGTGCAGATGCAGGGATTGGTGCAATCACAATTTGAGCTGGTGGGATGCCATATAAGAGAAGTGGAGAATAGTGGCTCTTTGTTCAGGCAAGGGGGGTGAACTTCTATCAACTGCAAATACCATCACTAACTAAATAAAAAAAAACCTCAAGCTTCATACCAGTATATTTTTTCTCTGAAACTCTCTGTAAACCTTTTGAACATAGAGTCTGTCCAGTGATGCCTGCATGTACCTTCATTAACATAAAAATATTCCTGAAGAATCTTACATAGAGACATGCTCCATTACTAAAAGGAAAGATGTTTTTAAAAATAAATTTAAGTACTATATACACTTGAGTTATGTTTGCTTAAGTAGTAATTAGGAAATTTTTTTGTCTTAAGTAACATTTAAGTAATAAGAGGGTTTTAAAAGTATTGTGAAAGTTTATTATGCTGCTATTGTTTGTGAAGGAAATTGGAAAATAAATATGAAAGTTTGAAAGAATTGGAAAATAGATTTCTAGCTCCTATACATAGCTGCCTGTTTCTTTTAAGGCTCTATTGTCAATGTAAAAGTGTATTAAAAGTTTATATAACACTATCACACATGGTCTGTATAGCAAAGCAAAAGATTATAAGATTCTTAAACATGTCAAAAAATAAAAAGTGCCCTTTCTGTCCAAACAAAAATACCCTATCTGGATTTTGTTGCAGATTATAGTGTCAATCACACAACTGTGCTCAGAAACATAAAACCTATCTCCTGTTGATATAGTTTAGCTTCATAATATTGGTCTTGAGGAACTAATAATGATTACTAGAAGCAGCAAGTAAATCTAAAATTAGAGTTTTCAATATGTTTCTATTAGGGTCATGAAAAAACTCCCATTGAATTAATTTGAAATGTGAGTAAATATATGAAAATTCATTTTTATCAGTGCATAAAGACAGAATTAAAAAGTAAGATCTTGTTTTAACCTCCTTGTCTCCTGTACAACAGCTATTCCAGGCAGAGATGTTCAGCCGCCAGCAGATTTTGCATTCAATTATCTCTGATGGGCAGCACCTCCTAGAACAAGGACAGGTGGATGACAGGTAGACATTGCTGTATTGTTGCTGCTGCTGGTTATGTGCAGTTAGACTAGTGGGAGACTTCCAAACAGAGAAGGTAGCAGATGACAGTGTTCAGATCATGCTCTTCTGAAGTGGAAGTTACTATTGCTGTGGTTTAGCTGTTAATTAGCCAGATCTTAAGACATTGTTCTTTAGAATGCTATGGGGCATGTGAATGCATTGGGGAATACAATAACCTTCTGAGGCTGCTTCTCTGACAAAGATTTGTCTTGGAATATAAAGCATGTTACATATATATCTATTCTGATGTATTTTCAAAATGTCATTTTCACCAAAGGGGCCTCCAGCAACACTACATTTGATTTATGCCACCTGGGGATTTGCCTCCACCAGGAGGATTCCCTACTGCCATTTAAGAACAACTGCAGCCCTAATGTGATGGAATAGGAATTCATTGTTGCCTAGGATTTCATTTTAAACGCTTGTGATCAAATGAATGAAAATCAGTGGAACACCAGTGGCTTCCCAGTTGTGCATATGCATTGACTTTGCTAGGGCTATGGTACAAAGATGAACTGGTTTTTGGAATGTGAGAATTTTATTAATACTGTGTGTATCTTATGCCTGCTTTGAACTCAGTAGTAAATCTGGGGGTGAAATGTGAAATCTCTATGATTTACTATGAATTTGACTAATCCAAACAGGCAAAACCTATGGGTTTTCTTTGTGTATTTCTGGGAAGAAGGTAGAAGAGTTTTGTGCATTAAGGGTTTGGGGTTTTTAAGGCGTCAATAATTGAATCCCTTTAACTCTCCCAGTACCTGAAGTGTGAAGATCTTATCCTCAGTCAGCCTTCAGAGGACTTCAGTGCTTTTCTCTTAGTGTTTTGTAATTGGCAGACACCTTCCTTTTCACTTCAATGTATTTCATAAAGCAAACATATCCAAGTACGAAGGTTACTTTGTTTTTTTTATTATTTATCTATTTGTAATAGGGATGAATTTAATCTGAATCTGACTCTTCTGAGCAATCAGTGGCAAGGAGTAATTCGCCGAGCACAGCAGATGAGGGGGATCATTGACAGCCGGATTCACCAGTGGCAGCGCTACAGGGAGATGTCGGAGAAGCTGCGCAAGTGGCTGCTGGAGATGTCCTGCCAGCCAGCAACCGAGCTGGGCAGTGCTCCTGTCCCACTGCAGCAAGCAAGAGTGCTGCTGGATGAAGTGCAGGTGTGTGCAGTGTGGCTGAAGAAAAAGGAAAAAATCCCTGCCTTTTTTACAGCCTTCACCATTTAAAATGTCTGCTCTGCCAGCTCTTTTCTGGGACTGGCATAACATCAGAAGTGTGATGGAAGCAAAGGTGGAGTTCATTAAGAACATGAAAGAGAGAACTTAGTGGGCCCTCACTCTTGAGCCACGTTTGCTTCTGTTTTTGCTTTCAGGCAGTGTCACACGGAAACAGTCTTGAAAATATAGGGATGACTTGCTTGCAGAATGTATACCAGATAACAAGGATTCCTTCAGTGTCCATCTTCATCAGAGGTTAACAGTATCTAGTAAGCAGCTTGGTGTCTTCAAGGTTTTTAGCTGGAAGATGGATATAATAGGAATAACAACCCTTTTAAGTATAGCTGGATCTAGAGGAAATCTTTCTCTTTAAGAGGAGTTGAGATACTGACATCAATGGGGAGAAAGAAGTCTTTCAAGTCTTCATCTCCTTGAAGAAATTGTCTAAAGGTTTGCTGCAGTAAATGATTGTGAAAATGTTAGGGTAAAGTGTTTGGGCCATAGCTCATGTGTAAGACAGGATATGCAACCAACTAAAACATGGGCTTGAGAGTGAATTACTGAATTGTAATTAAGTGCTAATTGTAATTAAAAGGACAAAGCTGACAGAAAACTGTTAATATTTTCAGCTCAAAGAGAAAGTTCTCCTAAGGCAGCAAGGGAGTTACATCCTCACTGTGGAGGCTGGGAAGCAACTGCTGCTCTCTGCTGACAGTGGAGCTGAGGCAGTCCTGCAGGCAGAGCTTACTGAAATCCAGGAGCGCTGGATGATAGTCAGCACTCAGCTGGAGCAACAAAAGAAACAGCTTGCTTTGCTGCTAAAAGTAAGTGTGCAATTCCTTTTGTACTTCTTCAGCAAGTTTGTGGTTTCTCACTGTGAGCCCTGGTGGAGGAATGCTCTCTCAATGGACAAATACAAGTACAGAACTGCATTTACAGTACATGAACTAAAAATTACCCTTCACCACCTCTGAAACTGGGAGTGGTAATACTTCATAACAGGCTTGCATGTCAGTGGATATATTGTAATTGATATTTCCAGAACACTGCCAATAAAGTAGATCCATACCACTCCTGTTTTCAAAATACAGCAAAAATTTATTTTATTTTGCACAAATTTATACACATATTTGTATTGGGTTTGAGTGGCAAAGTTTTTCTAGGTGGAAGCTGCAGGGATGACTTTTGTGAGCTACCAGAAGCTTCCCCTGTCTGATGGAGCCAGTGCCCGCTGGGTCCAAGATGGACCCACTTCTGGCCAAGGCTGAGCACAGCAGTGATGGTGGTAGTGCCTGTGGGATAAGTTAAGATGATGGAAAAAGAAAAAATTACTGTGCAGGAGCAATTGCATCCAAAAAGAGGAGTGAGACAGTGTGACAACAGTGACTTTGCAGACACCAAGGTCAGTGAAGGAGGGGGAGGAAGTGCTCCAGGAGCCAGAGCAGAGATTACCCTGCAGGTCATGGTAGAGACATGGAGCTCTACGGTGCAGCAGAAATCCACCTGCAGCCCATGGAGGTCTGTAAGGAAGCTGAGATCCACCTCCAGCCCATGGAGGACCCACACCAGAGCAGGTGGATACCCAAAGAAGTCTGTGACCCCATGGAGAGCTCACACTAGGGCTGTTTTGCTGGCTCTGACTCTGTACCAGACCCTTGTTGGAGCCTGTTCCTGAGAGTTTGGAAGGAATCCATGGGAGGGACTCTCTCCACAGTAGTTTGTGAAGAACTGCAGCCCATAGGAAGAGCTCATGGAAAAGTTTGTGGAGGATTCTCTTCCATGGGAAGAACCCCATGCTGGAGCAGGGGAAGAGTGTTAAGAACATCACAGGCTATTTTCATGCAAGGTCATATTATTTGATATGGCTAATTCTTCATCAAGATGATCATGAAATACTGGCATAGACTGGGAAAAAAAAAAGGAAGGAGAGAAATACAAAGGCAGTGGTAGAAGGAGAAATTCTTAAAACAGAAGACTTAGTTCCAATACAATACAAGTTTCAATACAGGTTCTGTGTTTTCTGGTATCACACAACTGGTATTCTTTGGGGGCTTATTAGGGATCTTTTTGTCTTAATATAAGGCTTTAACAAGCAGGTGAGGCAGGTAAAACCATACTGCTAATTTATAGGGTTTGTTTGCATTGAACACATTAAAAATTTTGAAAGGAAACAACCACTAAAGCAGGGTGAAGCTGCTAGAATCCTGATTTAAAGATACTGATACTGAAGATGCTGATTTCAAGAAGGTACTTCAATCTGCACTGAATTTGCAGTTTCCCCAACCACTTTTTCTTTTTTTTTCACAGAGATTAATGCACCTGAATGAAGCTCTTGTAAAAGAGTAATGGTGTGATTAAATACAGGCATTCAAGAAAGGAAGTGGAAAATTAATTTTGTCTGGGAGAGACTGCTGAAAGGATGGAATTGTATCTAGACAAAATTTTAATAACAGAAGACCTTGTGTATATCTACTAACAGAGACCTAAACAAAAAAAAAAATTCTACACATCACTCAAATTCTGAGACTTCTTGTATTATTTAGAGGGAGTTTTCAGGGCATGTTATTTTTAGGCAAATCAACTGACATAAATATAACACAGATCAGAACTGAAGTCTAATAAACATTCTGCTTTCAGGACTGGGAAAAATGCGAAAAGGGCATAGGAGACTCCCTGGAGAAGCTAAGATCATTCAAGAAAAAGCTTTCTCAGCCATTGCCAGATCACCATGATGAGTTGCATGCAGAGCAGATTCGTTGCAAGGTAAAGCACTTCTCTGTTGATTGTTGTCTCATCTTTGTTTGCCTTTGTGCAGTAACTTCTTCTGTTGTTAACTGGGTTCTTATTACTGATGATGCAAACCAGTCAGCCATCCCCATGACAAGAAACATATGGACACCATAATACCAGAGTGGTCTCACCATAATGCAAATCCTTCAGAGTAAATATAGATCTGATCAAAGTGATACCAGAACAGAGTCTGAAAAATACTGTAGAAAAGCTTTATATTGGTATGTTTCTGTTACAGAAATTCTAAACTCAAATTTAAACTCATGGTATCTAAACTTCTGGTTGAGTGATTTTTGTTTGAGGTGAAGTGACTATGGGGGATTTTAGACAGCACTTCTAGGCTGTATTATTTGCATTTTGGAAGTGGATTACAGACTTGAAAATATTTTGAATATAGAGAAGTCCGAACCAGTACTTGAACTTCCCAGATACCTTTGAACTACAGAGAGTTGAGTAGAATCTTGTTACAAGGTTGATGTTTCATTCTCTACTGGGGAGTTAATACCATCTGTGAAAATATTGGTAAATTTGGGGTTAATATTTTCTTTTTCTTTGAGATTGGGCTTAAATAGTCTCCTTGACATGGTAGGTCTGCTCAGATGTGACTTAAATCTGTGGGTAACACTGTCTGTTTCACCAACATACTCAAAATTTATTTGTTAGCAAACTGGTCCTTTTTCTTTGTGTTTTTCTATTAAGGAGCTAGAGAATGCTGTTGAAGGTTGGACAGATGACCTTGCACACCTCTCCCTGCTGAAGGAGACCCTGTCTGTATATATCAGCGCAGATGATATCTCAATCTTGAGCGAGAGAATAGAGCTCCTGCACAGGCAGTGGGAAGAGCTGTGCCACCAGGCAAGTACAGCACTGAGCACTGATGGGAGCAGTATGCAGGCTACAAAAGTGTTGGGACAAAAATTGAATCCAAGTTGCATCTTTTAGAAAGGATTCACGTGGACACACCTATATTCAAAAGTGAATTCTTTCTGAGTCAGGGGAAACATCCATTGAAATATTCCTTTAGTTACTGCTAGTGCTTCTAGATCTCTTGAACTTTGTAATGTCTGTGAGGTCATATTTAAACAGCCTTGAAAAATCAACCAAAGGTTCACACTGTGACCTGTGGGACATGGGATGGCTGGCTGGGAAAAAACACAGAAATAATACGGTTACACTTTGCTTTGGTGGAAGATCTGTGCTCAGAAAGGTTGTCCTCTCCCCACTGAACATTACCCTATTGTACCTTCAGTTCTGCTGATACCTTCTCCTACTTCAGGCCTCAGTGTCTGCATTTCTTTTAGTCTGAGGGTAACTTGCTTGCCTGCAAAATGGAGCTGAGGAGTATTGTTTAATTTTTTCAGCTGCATCATGCTATTAGTGTGCTTTTGGCCTCTGATTTGCACTCCAGGTAGTGGAGTCTTCCTTACCCAGCTTTTCAGATTATTCTGATGTTGTTTCTGTGGTTCAGCAGAGATTGCAGTCCAAATATGCTGGGACTAACTTGAAATAGTTACCTTATGGAAAGTACCTGTGAAGGTTTCAAAAACTTCAAAGTAGGAAAAGTGCTTCACAGTTACCAGCACAGAACTTGTTATGAGTTGGTTGCATTTGAACGAGCAAGTATAGGTACATCTAAATTATGATTCAGTCACTGCCTGTATGTTTATGGTAAAAGAAGGAATCAAGTAAAGAAGTTTTATCTTAGTTTTAAGCATGCTGAGTGTTTCAGGATGTAACCTAGTGCAACCCTTTGTTCATCTGCTGCTTATTTCCGGAAAGCTGTCATCAAGTTAAGAACCACAAAACGGAAATGCAAGATCACGTGTATGCCCCTGTTCAAGCTAATGCAGTAGTTAAAAAGCATGTCACTTTAATTTGGGAAAGAGCTTCATCTTTTCAGCTGAAATTACAATACAAAGTCAGAAATAACCCAGATCACAGTGGGGAGGAAGTAAGTAGTTGTACCAGTGTCTGAAGCTGGAGAGATGATTTTGCTGCTTAGCATGTTCTGCTTTTTTGATTTCAGTGTCCATCTGGGTCTGCCACTGCAGATAGTACCACAGTTACATCAATTTCTTAAACCCAGCAATGTTTTCCTTCCATCTGTGTTAGCTGCAGCACTTGCTTGTTTGATGTGTCATGCCTAATCTTTCCTGTCAGAGCACACCTCAGTGCTTTGGAATCTCTCAAGGTGGCGTGCCTATACACAGGAAATAGTCATCTATGATATTAGTATATTGAGACTCAAGTAAAAAATTACTTTTGCAAAATACACTGTATCTTGGATTTAGCTTTGTATTCATGTGCTCATGCACAAATGGCACAAACTTTTGGACTCTGACCTGTACTGTATTTGTTGGGGGTTTTTTATGCTTTGGTGAAGCATTTTTCTTTTTAATTTAATTACTGAGACTAAAATATTTTATAAATTTTTAAAAGTGAGCAAGAACTGTAAGAAAATACAATTTTTATCTTCTAATGAAAACTTTGGGTTAGAGAGATGTTATGAAACAAGATATTGAAAGACTCCTGAGCTTAACGCTTGGGTGCCTGTCTCTGTGCATAGGATGTAGCTAACAGGAAATCTGAGATCAGCGCTTACCCCTGAACTTACAGGCAGTCACAGAAATTTTTGCTGTACAACTCCAGTTTTTTCAGTGACAAGTAAGTGGCTGCAACACTTTTTCAAGGCTAGAGGAATTCACATTGAGGCACCAAGTCCTTTAAGCATGTCTTAAATGTGTTTGCTATTTTAGTTTCATTTGCTCTTTGCAAATGGTTTCAGGTCTCCTTGCGTCGACAACAAGTTAGTGAGAGACTGAATGAGTGGGCTGTCTTCAGTGAGAAGAACAAGGAGCTCTGTGAATGGCTGACACAAATGGAAAGTAAAGTGTCTCAAAATGGTGACATCCTCATAGAAGAAATGATTGAGAAACTTAAAAAGGTATAGTGTACACTTACATACTCTTCTTTAACTGCTTAATTGTTTTTTAATTAGCTGAAATTTAGGTTTTACCTTACTCTGATGTGTTCTGGTGTTTGTGTTCTCCCACTATGCAGCATTTTCCTGTCTTTGTTGAGATAGGACCTCTCAGAGTACCAGAAAATTAAGTGAATGCAAAGTCAGAGGCATCTGAAAGCTTTACTAAGTGTCCAATCAGAATTGCCTGTAACGAGTTAAACTACAGCATATTTATAGAAGGCATTGTGTTTTGGGTTGCGTTGGGTAGGTTTTTTTCATTCTTTTGGTAGCTGTTTTTGTTTATCCATCAAATATATAAGTTGTCACTCCACTATACCAATCAACTGAAAAAACAACATTCACTTGTATTTTTGCACCATTTCCTTTGCAGTGCAGAGCAGTGCATATTTAGAATACATACCCTGTCTTCTGATTGCTCTTTACTCTCTAGGATTATCAAGAAGAAATTGCTGTAGCCCAGAAGAGCAAAATCCAGCTTCAGCAAATGGGAGAGAGACTTGCTAAAGCCAGCCATGAGAGTAAGGCATCAGAGATTGAGTACAAACTTGGCAAAATCAATGACAGATGGCAGCATCTTCTAGATCTTATTGCAGCCAGGTAAGACAGTTGTTTTGTTTTATAAGTTTTAAGTGGGACAGATTAATTTGCTAGACATCATGCTTTTACAATCCTTTCTTGTCTGCCTTTTTATCATAAATTCTGAAATAAATTTATTCCTAACCATCAACATATTTCTGTGAAAATTACTTTGCTGTTTTACTTTATGGTACAGGACAACATTTCTTCCAGAAGAGTCATTTAAAAGCTTCCTTATAATAATATGGTGATGGTAGTAGGTTAACAGTTGGACTTGATCCTAAAGTTCTTTTCCAAACTTAACAGTTCTACGTTTCTACAATATATCAGTTGCAATCAGATTTAGTGAGCCTTGCCCTAGCACCAGCTTACTTTACATGGTGCTTAAAACTGGATGCAAATGTAGTTTTTCTAAAAATTTCTTAACAGCAGAACCAAAACAGTGCCTTTGTAGTTTTGTATTTCAAGAAGAGCAGGTCTAAAAATAAGTCTTAAGTTTTCTGCCAGATCATTTTTTTCATGGATGGAGAAGAGTAACTGCAGGTAGATGTATGCATCCTGGGCTTAAAGACTCTTTTTATTCAAGGTCAAAAGTATAACAGCAATTTTCAGAACTTAAAAAAATACAGGATTGTTGTTTGATAAGTAAAGAAAATTATTTATTTGTTTCGACACTTTCTGTATAGCTGTGCTACAGTATTCCTTCCATTACCAACAATAATTTTCTCACAATTTTGCACTTCATGGATTCATAAATAGCTCATATACTTTATAATTCCCATTTCTTTGATGTAAGGACAAATGCATTAGTAATAGTTTAGTCCTGTTAGCAGCAAAAAGGTTTGTTTACTTTCATCATCTTATTTTGTCTCTTCTTTTTTCATATGGTTTTAGTGCATTCTTACTCTGAAATCTGTTAGTATAGGAGCCATAAATTTTATGTAAGCCAGAAGCATTCCAGTGGCTCCAGCTCTTTTAATAGTAGTTCATTTTAAATAATGAACACCATATATTTCTTACAGAAGGATTAAGTCAGGAAGTTGCATTATCATTGAGGAGCCTGCTTGGTTTCAGTGGGGTTACATCACCAGTTGTTGAATTTAAAGTATATTTGATATATTTTTATGTAATTCTTTTGAAATGTGTCACCCTGAGTTTTTAAGATTTTCTAAGCCTTCTGATGTTGACATTCTTGTAGTGAATTTTCTCACACACTTTCTGTAAATAACTTATTGTTTTGCATTCCTTTATGGAGGAAGAGAGAGTTGATAAACTGTTGGTTTAACCAGTGGCATTGGAGAGGTGCCACTGTCACCCTCCAATCCACTGTCACTTTTAGAAAACTATAAATGTTAGAGTCAGAAAATAAACTGCCTTTTTTTTTTCCTCTTTCACCTTGAAAACAGTGTAAGCGTGTGTTCCTTTGTGTCCTATAGCGACATAAATGCTTACACAGAGAAGTGTTCAAATAATGCCAGGAAGGTTCTAGCAAAAAGGGATTGCATTCAGAAAATACAGAACACATCTTAAAATTATCTGTCTTGTCTATTCAGTATTAGCGATTAGTCCCCACTACAGGGAGTGGTGAAGATTTAGGATTTTGTATCATTCTCAGGTGGGGAGACATAAGATGCAATTTTATACATTGTGTGTATATTATACACATTCTGTTATCATGAAGTTTCAAGTCCTAGTTCTAAACTAATGGATGTAAAGTATTATTTACTTTTATTTCCAGATCATTTCAACTTAACCTTCTCAATTGGCATGCTCAACATTATTGTGCAGTATGCAATTAAACATATAACTCTTTACATTCCAGTGACCACTGAAGGGCAAAAAAACTCTTCAAACTTGCTGAAGTTTGGAAATAAATTGTGGAAAGGTTTGATGCTAGGCTATGAAAATTTTGGTAGTTCAGCTGTATCTTAGGCTGGAAATCATTAAAAACCAAGGTGTTGATTAACGTGTGCACAAAATGCTTGTATTGATGTCTAATTACCAGTGGACAAAAGGTTGACATGCCCAAGATAATTTTTTAGAATACTCTGGAGGCCCTTTAGAATATGTTCTTATAAATTGGCATATGTTTCTGTTATGATATTTTTTAATTTGGAGTGTATCATGTAACATAATTTTGGCTTCATTCGGGTAGTAAAGGCATATTAGTTGTCCTGGTACTGAGAAAAAATATATATCTTTTCACGTTCTGGATGCCTGACAGTATTAATAAATTATTAGAGCCTGCAGACTTTCCTGCAATGCTACAGTAATCCCTTGCCTGGAGCATTTGTCTTTTCCTACATCTCTGAACTAATAGAAAGTGCTGTGTGAAAGTACTTTAGTAATATTTTATGGTAATACATGTCCAGTCTAAATCTTTACCTGTCAGTTTTATACTGTGTGGTGAAACTTCTCCCATCACCTGTAAAAGCATCTTTGTTTGTCACATTCTATTCCCTTACCCCTTACTCTTAATTGCCCCTCCATTCAGAGGAGGTCTGTAAATACAGAAGTGACAGCTGCAGAATTGTCTCTGCACCAGAGACTTATATTTCTTCCCTTCTAGAACCATGTAATCCTTTCAGATTAATATTTCTGATTTGTCAGCCTCATGAAAAAAGTTGCCATTGTTTACAGCCAGGAAATGGTTCTATTGCTGCAACTGCTCAGGCTTTGCAAAGAAGGTTTTGTATGTGTTTTTATCCTTTCCCCTACCACTCCTAGTCCACATTCCTGGAGATCAAGTCTGACACATGTTGATGAATGCAGGTTTTATTTAGAAACATGACCACTTGTCACCATCCAGTGTCATGTTATCAAGCAGCGGCTGTTAACATTTGTTTGGCATGAAACATTTTCTGTACAGTACTCCCCAGCAAAGTGCATCCCCTTTCCTCCCCCCTCCAAAAGAAATGTTTGCAGGCTTTGGGAGTGGAAGTTCTTCTTTTTAATACTGGAAAATTTCATGGTTGTGGTGGAAGACTTGCATGCTGTGAGGATGGCGGAGGACAACAGTGTGGATTCAGATCTCCCAGACTGTAACTGTGATATCACAAGGCAGGCAGCTATTTTTGTTTGCTTTTGATTGATACTATTCTTTCTAAAGTTTTGGCTTGCTGGGAAACTAACTGAAATATTCATATGTAGAAATCAGTACTATAGCTAGAAATTACTGTTTTCTGCTCAGTTGAAAAGCAGTTGACAGTGATAACAGCATACTTTGTTTTACAGCTAGTACTTTTGGATCCTGGAATAATTTTTTTATAGTGGTAGAGACTTAGAACTAGTAAAATCTCTTAGCTGTCTGAGAGAAACTGTGGTCTGACTTTACTGCTGTTTTCAAAAGTGAGAGCATGTACACACATGAGAATAAACAGACTGTATCTGTCTGCTTGATGTTTGTGTCATCAAAGGGGCATGACTGCAAGCAAAAGGCAGAGAAGGAAAGAAGCTGTAAAGAGAGTGTTTCAGACTTAACTTATCAAAGCCTGGCTGTCCTGTTCGTATTAATGACCGTTTTGTAACTGCATGTAATACTTGAAAGCAGCCTATATCATCTTGGATTTTTGATCCGGCTTCTCCTTTTCCCTTTTCTCATTATCTCTTCTAGAAATTTAGCTGTTGTTCAGAATTCTAGAAATTCAGTCTTTGAAAGAGCAAACTGATTGGAGTAGTAAATATAACTGGCTTTACTGGTGTCCTACTACACAGTAGTACTGTACTTTGGAAAATAAATACTTTTTTTATTATTAAAAAGATTATTTTTAAACTGATCTTTTCAAAGCTGATTTTAATAGCGCAACATTTTTCACTATTTCAGAGTGTTTCTTTAAACTTTGTCTGCTGTTCCAAGTAGATATTTTTCTTAAAAGCACCTTTTCTGTTTTCTGGTGTGTACTGTACAGACTTAGCCAACATGCTCTTACTGACTTTTTTCATGTTGCTTTTAAAGTTTAATATTAGTAAGCAGCTGTCTAAATGACTAATGCAGTAGTTATGACTTCTATATGATGCATTTTTCTGTACTTACAGGATTGTTCCCGTTTAGATTTAAGTGGAATCTAAGATTTTCTTCTTTAGGACTAGTTGAATTAAATACATCTATGCTTAATTTTGGCTCCAAGTTGTTTCCCACTGTCTTTGCCCAGTGTAGAATAATACACATTATTAACAGACAATCTAAAGTTATCGGTTTCTTGCGGAAATTGAGGCACATTAATTGGAACATGAAAATATAAGTATCATAAGCCCATCCAAATTGTTAGATGGTTTTTCATCAGTAAACCTTGAAAACAATTGAATTCTGCTGTATTTTCCTTTCTAAGAGTTTAAGTATTTGTAAAATGTAACAAGACTGGGGTGTGTGTTTTATGAAAAACAACCTTTAACCAACTGTGTCATGCTTCCAACCCTTTGATTTCAGTGCAGAATTTTTATTATCAAGGAGGAAAGTTATCTCAAGTCTCTCACAGTAACATGTGCAGTTACTGTGCTGTCTGGTGCTGCAACAAAAGCATGAAATGATTATTGGAATCATTAAGACATGAAACATAATCTTGCAAATGAAATCTCAAAACATCAAAATCACACTTGGCTAGGGATCCCACATACCTGATTTTAAGATTTTAAATTTGATCTTTTTCTCTTAAGCAGAGCTTTTAGAGCATAGGCAGCTTTTCTTGCTGAAATTCAGAAGGAAAACTCTCAGACATGTTGGATTGCATCTGTTATTTGATCACAGATATGCTTTCAGTGTAGCCGGAGGCACAACACTGTACTGCAGTTCAGTCAAAAAAAAAATCTCAGCAGACTCAAATAAGCACTTGTTTATTTGTTTCTATTTGTACCACGGGCAAGGAACCTCTTATGTTAAACTCAGTACAAAAAAAAAAAAACAGCGTAAAGGGTAGACGTAGTGGGGGTACAGGAAGGAAGCTGGAGGGTTTGGGTTTTTGGGTTTGGTTGGAGTGTTCTTTTAGTATGTCACACTGGTTTTCTTTCTCTCTCTGAAGTAACTTAGATCATGTGTGAAAATAGTGGTAGTTGGCCCGGACTATTTTTTATGCTCTGTCAGGGATGTGTTTCTGTGCAGTTTGCCTGAGGCAGAGGACACTTTCTAAAAGATGGACTCTTTATAGTTGCTGTAGGCAAAATGTAGATGAAATCCAGCATGGAGATTAGAGTACACACAATTCCAAACAAAAAAATCCTGGTCCACAGCTTGGTCTTGCTGATAATCAAGTGACATTGCTTCTCCACAGGGCTGGCATGACTCATTGTTCCCTTTCCTACTCCAGCAGGCCTCCAAAAGATCAGTAGCATTGAGCCTTGAAAATATAAGCAGAAAATGGGCAGGATTTCTCTCCTTTTCATAATGTCGGAGATTGAAAAGCTGTATGTGCCTTCTAGAAGGGTGATAACCAACTTTCTTGGTCACCCTAGGAGCAAGTTTCAGTTGGTTCAAACCCACAAAACATTGTATGTAGAACCAGAGGTGACAAGGAGAGGGTGCCCTCAGTGGGTGCTCTCCTACCATCTCCCTAGGCCTAAACACATGGCTGTGTTATGATACATAGCCTCATGATGAGCACTAAGGCAGTCTTTCAGCATAATTGTATTGATTTCAGGCCCATCATAGACAGGTTTTCACATTGCCCAGATTTTTTTCCAGTTACCAGGTGAGGTTTTTTTACAGATCAAAACCCTAGAGCTGTTGGTCATGAGTCTCCAGCAAGGAAGCTGTATTCGGACTGTTCTTAAGGGTTTTTAGCTAATAAAGAACTACAGTTTAACCATCTGTGAGCTAAAGGGAGGACTATAAAGAGAAGAAAAATGGAAATATTTAACTTTTTTTTTTTTTTAAGATGACATTAATATCTCTATGATTCTCTTAGTTGGTCAACTGCAACTACTGCTTTCAGTATGGAAGCACTTGATAAATTTGCTGGTTAAGCAAGAAAAATCTGAACTGCTTAATTTGAATTATGGATAGTCATGGCATTTTGTTTCCTTAACAAACCTGGCAGTCTTTGATTTTTCAACCCAATTTAGTCAGTCTGTTCCCAACGGCACTCATCTCTTAAACCTTTCTGGTATTCAAACACTTAAGTAGAAGAGCAATGGGAGTATAAAAGGGAATGTTACTCAAGATTGTTTTTGGTACCACACAAACAGGGAAAAAGAGCTTAGAAAAAAAATCAGAATTCACTAATAATGTATGTTATGAAACACGGGAATAGGAAGGAGAGAATTACTGAAGGACAGTTTTGCAGTTCAAACAGATTGGAGGAAAAATTATTTGAGATAGGAGGAAAGTTTACTTGAATTTATTCAATCACTAAGCTTAATGCGCTCTTGATTTAAAAAAAAAAAAATCACAAACAAACAGAAATCTATTTCGTTTTTTCTGCTCGTTGGTCTTCCAGGGTCAGGATTCCAAGAAAAATACTAGTTAGAAATCACTATGAAGTTCCATTCCAATTTCATCTGTTTAAACCTGAAATAATCCAATAACACCAACTTAAAGCAGCCCTTGGAATTCAAGAATTCTCCCCAAGTTCTGAGCTGAACTTCTTGCTCTGAAACTTATTTATTCAAGGGCAAATCTTTACCCTGGAACAGGTTGATCACAGAGGTTGCCCAGATGGTGCCCCCTTGCTAGGAATGTTAAAGGTCAGGCTGGATGGGGCTCTGAACAACCTGATCTAGTTGATGATGTCCTTGCTCATTGCAGAGCAGGTAGACTAGAGGACTTTTATAGATCTCTTCCAACCCAAATCTTCTGTGTTACTTAGTTCAGTGTTTTCATGGCTGTGAAAAAGGCCTGTTCACTCAGTGCACTCTCCCACCAGTACATGGATAAGTTATTTGTGGTCCAAGAAGAGCAGTTGTCATCTCTTGGTCAAATACACAACCATCTAAATTACTAAGATGGTTTTGGGGGGTCAACTGTTAAAGGTGCAGAAGCTTTGAAAATGTTTTGTGGCATTCATAAGCACTCAACCAGCAGCTATGAATGCAGGACTCAATGCACATGTAATATACTTCTGCTACATAATAAAGGAAGACATTACAGAAGAACTCACCATCTAAGTGAAGTTTCTCTGAAAACTTCCTGAAACACATGCTGTGAAAATTTTCCTTCAAGGTGTACTTAACACTGCCATTTCTTTTTCTTTACAGGGTAAAGAAGTTGAAGGAAACCCTTGTTGCAGTGCAGCAGCTGGATAAAAACATGAGTAGTCTGAGATCTTGGCTTGCCCACATTGAGTCAGAGCTGTCCAAACCTATCGTCTATGAAACTTGTGACTCTGAGGAGATACAAAGGAAGCTAAATGAGCAGCAGGTAAAATACAACACACTTACCAGGTGAACAGTGACATGGGGAGAGCCAAAGTAGAGTGTCCCTGGGCTGCCCATACCCAGGTCAGTTGAGAGGGCATCAGGCAAAATGCTTAAATATCAAGGCAAGTGGTACTTACTGTGTCACTTATAGAGCCTTCTGCTGGCCTTGACATCGAATCCACCAGGAGCTGATTGACATTGCCAAGAAAGGTAAGGCACCAAGAGATGTAACCTGAACGAGTTATTGCAATTGTTTTCCTTTGGGGCTTGTGGTTTTTGTTTGTTTGAATTGTCTGTTCCCAGAGGCAAAACTGACACCTATTAGACCTTGCAAATTTTGCAAATGCTTGAAAATGACTATTTTGAGCAACCTTTCTAACTCAGTTTTATTTTGCAGCTTGTTTGAGAGTCACTTTGCACGCAAAGATGCATGAGCTATACATGTGAAGTTAAAATTGGTTGGTTTATACTACACAAAGCCTTTATGCAGTGCTAGATTAAAATATGTAAAAATATGTGAATTCAGCCAGTTTTTGGCATTGAAAGTAATGTTACTTCTAAGATAATTTACTATACGTTCTCCTTCCTGTTATACTTCACTGCCCAGTGTAGTTTTACATAAGAAGCACATTGCTGGAGAAAACTGCTGTCCTTTGTGTTCCTGTTGGTTATTTATTGGAAAAAATAGCTTTCTGTTTCCCACTGGAGAGGAGTTAGATGTTCTCCTGGAGGAGAAAGAGAAGAAAAAATTGTGTGGGAAGAGGAAAGATAGGATATTTTGTGGATATTTTATGAAGAGTACAAATGGGCATTTTGCTCCTTTAAGCTGAGCATAGAACTGAGAGCCAAGAACTCCCTCAGAGATTTTGCCAGCTCCTCAACTGTTTTGCTACTGCTCTATTCAAAAATACTTATTAATATTTTATATGGAATTTACTTAAGGATAATAATTTATAACACAGAAGCATCAGTAATGAATGGTGTTTCTAAGACAATAAAGTGCTGGGAAGGGCTAAACATTGCTACCAATAAAGTAGACAGTTGAGATTATTTACTTGAATCCCTATGCAAACATCCCATCGTTTGTTACAACCACTTCTTGGGGGATTTATTTTGGGCACAGAGACTGGTATATCTCTGCCTTCCACTGTTTCCTTGTGGTGACAGCATGCAGTGATATTCTGTAGAAGTGAGAGTGGTTTAATTTGAATTCTAAAGGGGAGAAATAGAGGTGAATCTTACCATGGGAGGATGCTGTATTTGGAAACATGGTGATGATTTGATAATCTAACAATACAAGACATGGTTATAATAATAATAGTTTTAAAACCCCACCCACTTTCAATGCATGGCAACCAGTATTTTTATTAGTTGGAGGCTGTATCACTATCCACTACACCTCAGAAGGCTACCTTCTCAAATACTTTGTTCCCTGTCTCTTCTGTTAGTGACTTTGTGTTCTTTTCCATGTTTGATCTTCCACTGAGATCATGTTATCTTCCCAGTTGTTCATATACAAAATTAGGTCAGAGATGTTATGTTGTGAAACAGGAGGGACAAATTCCATTTATGAAACTCCATTATCTACTTCTCAGCATCTACTTCAACCAAGCATCAGCTTTGCAGATTTGGTCTCTAGTGAAATTAAAAATGCAGTTGAATCTGGATATCCTGGGGGAAGGTAGGGTAACTTCAATGCAGTATTTTTCTGGGGTAATGAACTTCATTTAAAGAATTACTTGTTTGTTTATTTTCTCAATCTCCTACCTCTTGAAATATGAAAAAAAATGATGTTTGCTTCTGGGCAAATAAAATAAAGAGGAGGTTGTATATGGGTGACAGCAGTGCATAAAAGTGACACTCCTTTGTGAACTAACCGAAAGGCTTAATGTTCTCTAATAAACATAATATATTTTAAAATCTGGGAAATAAATATTTGACTATGGAGAAGAAATAGTCTAGACATTGCTTGTGGAAATGTTCTGTAGGTGAATTAAAAAAGTGTAATTCTTAGGAATGCTTAGGACCCATAGTTCTCACTACTGCTTTACACCAAAACATTAGAAAGGAGATCATGTTACCTGAACTTACTTAACCTCAAGTCTCATAGCTGTCTGGAGTGTGTGTTTCATAAAGGGTGCCATCTGATTATAGAATCCACCCTTCTATATTAGTTCAGGGCAGATAGAAAGAAAAATAAGCATTTTGACATCACAATGAAAGTATTTTTCAGGCAAGTGAAGTGAGAGGGCCATTGCTGAGGAATAAAAGATTGTGATTTTCCACTCGATGTTGTCAAGTAGATGTTTACGAAATAACTTTCTAGTTGAGAAGATGAGCTAGAGTACTTCATTAAGTGAAAGCCCAGTTATTACAAGCAACCAAAAAAAATGGTTTGTATAGATCGACCTTGCTCTATTTCAAATTTCCTGTTTTTTTAATTAGACATTTAGATCTCATTTCCTGCTGAAAGACATTTTCAGGTCATGTTGCTAGCTGTAAGGAAAGTTCCTCTAGTTAGACATTAAATATATGTAGACACAATGTATTGACACAGTATTTCCCTTTGCATGCCAGTTTACTTCAATTGCAAAATTATAGAGCAGTTTATCCCTAATCATCCTCAAGCTGCCACATTCTCCTACGTAAACATCCACATCTCTAATTGTCCTGTTGGTTCCTTTCTTCACCTGAATCAGAATTTAACCTAGTGTTCTAGATGCAATATAGCACTTTTTCATGCAGTTAATTGGAATTAGGTTGTCTTGGCTTTGTTACTGTCCATACTGATTTTTCCATCTAATATTCTGATCATATATTACAAATGTAGACAAAATTCAAACAGAGTTTCTTTTCATAGCACTGATCCAACAGCAACAGCCAGTTACTTCTGTGGTTAGTCTTAACTTGAATCTGGAGATCAAAACTAAGGTGAAATATTAGTTCTAGAGGAAACATTATCACCAGTGTAGAACAAACCATTGAACCAAGAAACCGTCAGGAAGAATAATACTGATCATATATAATAAGTGCTAAGACAGTGTGAGTGCATTTTCTTTAGGTGTCTGAAATTTTCATTTTCCATTTCCAATTAAAATACTATAGAACTGGAAACTTGAAGGAAGAAAAATCTCTAACACATAACACTGTTCAACACATGCTGCTGCCAATTTCCATGTCAAACGTGCCACTTTGGAGCTATTTCATGTTGGGAGCAGCATGTTCATGAAGGGTCCCTCTGCCAAACCCATGCAGTACATTAGAATGTACTTCCTTGTCACAATTCTCTTACTAACTTCTGCTTTACATTCTCTGTGATAATGGGAAAGGGCTGAGAATAATTCTACCATTTATTGGTGATGTTGATTAAATGTGTGTGAAAGATGCTCAGCTGAGCATGCAGAGCTCTGGCAGTTTGTCCCAGTTGATGGTTTGGTGTTGGTAGTCCCTGGGAGAGCTGTGCATGCTGCCAGGTTCTCCTGGCTTCATTGACCATTGCATCACCACTTGCGTAGATGCACTCTCTTAATTGGTATTACTGGATGTTTTTCCTCTGTTTGCAAGCTTTTTTCTCTTTTTAAATGAGTGAAAGATAAATACATTTGCATGGATGCATGTTTAGCAATTTCTCTTAAGAACTAATCTCTTCACCTGCAGGAACTCCAGAGGGACATAGAGAAACACAGCACTGGCGTGGCATCTGTTCTCAATCTGTGTGAAGTACTTCTTCATGACTGTGATGCTTGTGCCACAGAAGCAGAGTGTGACTCCATCCAGCAGGCTACTCGCAATCTGGACAGAAGGTGGAGAAATATTTGTGCAATGTCAATGGAAAGGCGACTTAAGTAAGTCTAAAACACCTACAGATTAGTATTTCCTTCTGAAATACAGGATGTGATGTATATTATATGGGTGAAGTACTGAATAAAAGAGTGTAAGGTTCAGAAAAAGATCATTCACTGAGTAGAAGCCAATACCTGCCATGCCTCTACGAAAAAAATGAAATTTTGAGTTGCACATGCCTTTATGCAAAGTACAGGTAACAATCATCAAATTTCACTCACAAGTCCTTCAGTAGAATTATTTATCATTTCCCATGCTTCGTAGATATGATAACAGAGAAACTAGAGAAAGTTCATATGATAGCAATGACTCCAAGAGACTTGGAAAAAATTACGTAAAAGGGAGGTTATAACACTTAAATTTACTCAAGAACTACAGAGATTGATGGGAAAATAGTTATTGGATGGGTGAAATGTTATTCCAGGTATTAGGATTTATGTGTAGTTGGTGTTCCTCAGCAGTTTCTCTTATGGCTTAGTTTGTTCATTTGGAAGAATTTTAGGACTGAGAACTTACATGGAATTTCTTCACCTGTCCACCTTAGCTGTGCTGAGCAAATGAGGGCCACAGCACCCAGGATTTTTGAGTGTAGTCTGGGTAACTGCACATGCTTAGACCATCAGATCCAGAAGATTCATTGTTTTCTATTCTCACACAGGATAGTGTGGTGATTTTAACATCAATAATGATTGAGTCAATGCTATGCACTATGTGCTGACTTAGTAATGAGACATGTTTACAGATTTTAGCTCCTGTATTTAAGATAATTTCTTTAAGTTTTAAAGTTATGAAACTTATTTCTGTCATGTTTATACAGTCATATAAAAAACTCTAGGAAGAATTCTAAATGCTGAATTGAACATTTTATGATCTTTCATTTTGTGGGATATTCTTAATGTATTTAGTTAAGTTTCTTGTTTATTTTTTGCAAAAGATGTATTGCTTTTAGGTTTGGATCTATATCCATAGAGTAATATCTTTACGTAATTTTATGCTATTGCCATGGAAATTCTTGAATAGCAATTGCATATATCTGTAAGTTCTATGTTATAAGATGTACTTAGAACTACATATACAGGTTGTATCTTTTACATAGTCTGTCATGAACATACATGGGCTTTCATAACTTTGTATCCAACACATCAATTCAGAACTATTTTAAGTTAATGTGGAACTATGCATGGAACTATTTTATTTTCTTAGAATGTACACATTATGCTTTGGTGGATTTGTACTGGTACATTAACTGAGCTATCAGTATTTAGGATCTTTATTGTACTAGAAACAGTTATTTGTATTAATGAGCAGCTTTACTTATGTCACTGGCACTGCATTTCAGAAGTTATTTAGTGTGTGCTCAGCTTTTTAGAACTCCTATTACAAACTTAAAACTTTTTTTAATACTGATTCCAAAATTAGATGCATTAAAAGAAAAATGCCTTCATCTTATTCTAGCTCAGTCTGGAATGAGCCAGCCTTCCCTGTGGTCTGTTTATCAGTCTGGCTGGCTGAGTTAGATTGTTAGTCAGTTTTTGTCTGGTGCAGTGCTAGTTTGCTGTTGCAGATAACAAGTTAAAGTTCTGTAGGTCAACTGGCCATCAGTTCAAGCATTCTCTAATTTTCTGTTATCTGTTGCAGAATTGAAGAGACCTGGCGGCTATGGCAAAAATTTTTGGATGACTACTCTAGATTTGAAGAGTGGCTAAAAACCTCTGAGAGAACAGCTGCTTTCCCAAGCTCCTCTGGTGTGCTTTACACTGTTGCTAAGGAAGAACTGAAGAAATTTGAGGTGATTTATAGTGGTTGAAATTCAATACCTACTGATCACATTGCAGCAGCCAGCTGGTGTTCTTCCTTCCCATAACCAAGTTACAGCAGAGATGCTGTATTAATAAAGTGGAGTTGATGATTTTGTAGCTGTTCTCAGTAGCAGGTTCCTAAGATAAAAAGACAGTGGAAAGTGGCAACTGGAGGTACTTCCACTGTTTGTTCACAAAAGCCAAATTCCTCACCTTTTTAATTTCTGCAACTTTTTAGTATGCCCAGAGTTCCAGAGCCTTCCTAAATCTCCCTTCACCAAGTGCCTCTTCAAATGCATGCTGCATGTTCTTGCTTTTGCTTTGATTTTATCCCTCCTCTAATTTCCGTAAGTCTCTGAAGACAGCTCTCTGAAGTCTCTCCTATGATGCAGAATATCCCTCCTTTGGATCCTTTTAATTGAAATTCATGTTCATGCAAATATTGCTATATGTCCACATAGTGTCCCCTGTGATTTAAAAAATCTCAGGATGCTTCAAAACTGAGAAGCTGTCCCTTTGGTCTGTGCTTAGGAGCTTGTTACATGACTCTGTTGTGTCCACTGCAATGTGAGGGCTTGTCTCACAGTTGCAAGGGACTGTAAACCTGTGTGTAAAGCACACACATACATCACCTGGTGAGTCACAGAGGAAAATGTTTTGCTTGGATTCATATTTGCAAAGACTGTGTCAAGATGGGAGAGAAGAAAGAGAACAAATTATTTAGGCAATTCTGTAAACAATCAGACACTGTAAAGTATTTGCTTTGAAGAAGAAATGCAAATTTTAAACAATGTCCAAACGCTGTTGATAGGTTTTGGTTTAACAGTTAAATCAAAAACATAAACTGTGAAGTACTGTGTTCTGTAATTGCCATTCACATTTATGAATGTACTGGCCAGGTTTTGGTTTCAGACAGGCTTCATTATGGCCAGGTAGATTGCCATAGTATAGAAATGTTTGCTTCCTGGACCCAAAGACTCTGCCTCAGAGCTCTTTCCCATTGTCCCTCTATGTGGTGATCAGGATTTAAATCTCTTATTTAGTAAGTCTCTGTATGAGAAGCTGTACCATAAGTAAATTGACTCTTTGATTTTTACAGCTGAATTGACTTTGTCCAAAGTCTGTTTTACTGCACCTCAGCTGTTATGGCGACCTTTCCTCTGCAGCAGACTTGTGCATTTTTTACTGTCTGTAGAGTGTCAGCAGGAACAAGATGAAAAGAGAACAGTGTAGCCTCTCCAAAAGCCTCCTTTTGGTTCTTTAGTTTGGTTCTTTCTCTTTTCTCCTTCTTTTTTTTTCTTTTTTTTTTCTCCTGAGCACTTGATTTCTTTGCCTACCAAATAGCAGGAAGAGAACATGGTTTTCAAATCCAGTGGCATTCAGCAGCTTTACTGTGAATTCAGTATGAAGTCAGCCACTTAAAAATACTAACAGAAGCAGGTTTCTGCTTTAACTAGGCATTTTTCAAATTTTATTTTCTTCTCCATATCTGCACTTTAAATAAAAAAGCAACACATAACAAAAAGAACTCATCAGACCATATAGGAACCTTTCAATTCTTGAGCACAAAGGTCAAAGATAGCTCTCACTGACTTCACTGTACAAAACCAAACTCCTTTCTCTCCAGTAGTTTATGGAGAATTTGGAAAGAGGTAACAGGAAGGAATGCAACAGATGAATTCTTGTGTAGATGAGATGAAAAAATGGAAGGCAAATAAACAGCTGTTCTTTTGCTGGAGAAGACTTGGTGACAGGTGAAACAGCAACTGCACACTTTTAGATTTCATTATCCTAGTAAATACAGTCAGAATTGTGCCTCTAATAGAGGAATACTTGTGCAATTTTAAATTAATTTAGTTCTACTGATTATCTCACCCTAACTGCAAGTGCATTTGCTCCTTTTTGGTTGTTCTGTACCCAATTTGATGGCCATTCAGTGCCGAGAATAATTACATTGAGAGGACTCTGCACAATCTGATCTTTTTTCCAACCAGTTTGTTTACTTTGTTGTCTGGTATTATAGCAGAAATTTGCTTATCTCATTATAGCTTTGAATGGTGCAATATGAAGTGTATATCTTTTTACATAGAAAACTCAGGGTTTTAATTAAAATTTCTCTACAGAAGTATATAACATATCCCAGTTCTATTGTCCTTATTAAGGGAGGTGTCTCATTTTGGAAGAGATTGACTGTTTTATTGCATTGTGAGGAATATCAGACAGCAAGTTTGTAGAACTACAGTGGGATCCAAACCCTACTTGTATTCAAAAGAGAGCTGGTGTAATCTAGGTTTTTAGGTCTTCCTTTGGTTGCTTTTCTATTTTGGTGATGTGACAAGGTAAAAACAAGTAGAATTTTTGAAAAAATATTCTGGTGGTGGTGGTGGTGGTGGTAATAGTAGTAGAAGTAACAGTATTATTAATTCAGTAATTTCTTTACAAGGTGCTTCCTCCAAGCTTCATGATTACTAGTCACCACATAAAAGCCATGGGCTAAGTCACCTGTGCACCTCAGCTGCATGTCTGTGGCTCTTGTAACAGCAGAGTAAGCACCAAAAGTGCTGCAAACATTTGCCCAGACATAAGTTGGCATGGATATGTGTGACATTTTCTTTTCTGTGAATATTATAAGACAACTTACTTGCACACCAGTACACTAAATATAAAAAATGTCTCATTTAGTACCATGTTTCAGAATAAACAATTGCTCAAATCTCTTCAATGTTTGCATTTCAGCAAATTCAATATGTGAAAAGAAATCCAATGAATCCACAGGAATCTTGGATTTCTGTTCCTTTTTTTTTTAAGAGTTTCATGTTCATTGTTTGTACTTCTGTTCTCAAATACTGAAGCATATAATTTCACAGAAGGAGGAGCTGGTTTTCTTACACTGATTTTGCCTTTTTAATGGATATTCATGTTGCAATTTCTCATTCAGTGAATCACCTAA
Source organism: Agelaius tricolor (assembly GCF_023055355.1). NCBI lineage: Eukaryota > Metazoa > Chordata > Aves > Passeriformes > Icteridae > Agelaius > Agelaius tricolor. The sequence goes on from NW_027269261.1 coordinate 56,554,113, forward strand.
GTTTTATGAACTTTTTGGGGATTTTTGTTTTTTTTGGTTTTGCTTTTTTTAATCAGAAGGCAGCATCTCTATAGGGTAGCCCACAGGAGATGTCTCCAACTAGTGGAATTTATTGGCTTACATAAGTCAGAGTGCAGAAGAAGGGTCAAAATAAGGCAAGAGATCTGTATATGTATCCTGATTTCAGTAATTAAAATTCTGAAGGTGTCTTTTGTTCATACTGCTTTAGGCATTCCAGAGACAGGTGCATGAAAGCCTGACTCAGCTGGAGCTGATCAATAAGCAGTATCGGCGCCTGGCACGGGAGAACCGCACTGACTCTGACGGCAGCCTCAAGCAGATGGTTCATGAGGGGAACCAGAGATGGGACAATCTACAAAAGAGAGTTACCTCCATCCTACGCAGGCTAAAAGTATTCCATTTTTAAGACTTCAGTTTCACTACTCTAGTTGTGAATCAAGGGTACTTCAGCAGCTTTCAGTTTAATGAATTTGCACAGTGTTTTTGAGGGGACTTCTACCTTTGGGAGAGGAAGGAAGCTCATCAGTTCACTTAGTCCAAAGTAAACAAATAGACTGTAGGCAAATGCTTGGTGACATCAAACACCACCTTCCTCACAGAAGATAACTTTCTTAGGTCAGCTAATTGCAGCTCTAGATGGTGTTACTTAAAAAGGAACCTCAGAAAGCATGTAAGAAATTAACAAAGAAGGTGTACTGAGTTTAAATTGGGTTTGATGGGGATGAAAGTAGTTTTCCTAGTATTGCTGAGGGTTTTCATGTTTCTGGTCATTTCATGCCACTCAATTTTCCACTCTCCAGCATTTTATTGGCCAGCGGGAGGAGTTTGAAACAGCACGTGACAGCATCCTGGTATGGCTGACAGAGATGGACCTGCAGCTCACCAACATTGAGCATTTCTCAGAGTGTGATGTCCAAGCAAAGATAAAGCAACTTAAGGTAAAGAATGATAGATACATGAAAAATGTAAAGAATGGATAGTTACAGAAGGAGGAATGAAAGAAGGGAGGAGAAAAAAAACATGATGGTGAGAAAAGAATTTTAAGAAACATTATGCAGAAATGCAGCCTGACATGATTCCTTTACTTGCAGGCCAAGACTTCAACCTCAAAAGTCATGAATTATGTCAAATTCCAATATGTACTTCTCTGTCAAAATAGAAAATCTTTGATCTATGAAAAATGTAAAAAGAAAAACCAGGGGTGATAGTGTACTTTCCTGCATCAAAATAGGAAATATTAATAAAAAATATTTATGTAAGGTCTTCATTATTGCTAATATCTAATAATTACTACATTTCTCAAGCATTTATGCATCAGAAAACTCCTTCTCTGGAGAGAGCAATACCAAATGTCACATTATCCAAAATTCCACTGTGCTAGATTTAGCATCTCTGTTCATTCTAGACATTTGATCATTTGTATGGCTTGTTTAGAGACGAGATTTCTTTCCAAATTCAACAAGTAAGGAATGAGGTGGTAAACCATGAAGTATCACTGGTTTTGGCTTGAAAGACTGTGGAACACTAAATTTAATTTATTTGCTCATTGTTGTTCATGATAAGAGTATTTGGCACAATCCCTGTTTGTTACCCACACCGTTCTTTCTATAAAACACCTAATACTTGGATTTTTAATTACCCACATTGTTGTCATGTTGTTGTTGATAAAGCATGGGCTTTTCTTTTACACAGGCTTTCCAGCAAGAAATTTCCCTGAACAACAACAAAATTGAGCAGATAATTGTGCAAGGTGAGCAACTCATTGAGAAAAGTGAGCCCCTGGATGCAGCTGTGATTGAAGAAGAGCTAGATGAGCTGCGTCGCTACTGCCAAGAGGTCTTCGGGCGTGTGGAGCGCTATCACAAGAAGCTTATCCGCCTTCCTGTGTGTATATTTACATATGTTTTTACTTGTTTGGTCCATTGCAAATTTACAAATGTGAAAATGAGGAAAGATGTTGAAATGAAACCTAAGGAACTTTCCAAATGTCCTGTGGTTAAATTTTGTTGCAACCCTGACCATCTGCCGCCTTTCCATTACATGCTATTTGTGTCCTGTTCAGAGAGCAAGCTGACAAGATCAGGAATTTCTGTAAATCATCCTGGAAATGCATGCAAATTGGAGATTTATAAAACTTTATTCATGGGAGTAGCGCTGTGGTACTAATCATAAGAACATCTCCCTGCACTGTCACATAGTTTGACTGGCAACTTAGTGAGCTGTTTTTAAAAAAAACCACAATGATAAAATGATTTTTCTCATCAGAAGAGACAGAAATTTATCTCCAGAATTGAACACAAGCTCAAAAGTGGAAAAGGAAAACAAAAGGAGAAAGTGAAAGGAAAACAATTTTTGATAGCTCAAGTCCTGCTGAATGAAAAGAACAAAATACAGGGGGTTGAAAATATGAAATAACACAGTAAGAGTAATACTCATGATAAAGATCACTTATGTTTTCTATTAATTGATTCCAGACATTTTTCTAAGCTAATATTTGCATTGAAGTAATATCAGTAAAAGTCTGGAGATATTTGCCTTATGTGAGACTTTATGTGCCTCAAGTAATTAAAATGAGCTGGCATTGTGATCTTCTTTGTTATTTTGGATTTTTAGTACACCTTAAAAATAATGAAGGGAAGCTGCCAAAGGAAATGTGCAAAATGCAAACCCCACCAGTGTGCCTGTCACCTAATGCTGCTTTATTTCACTGACCCAGGCTGACCATGCGGTGCCTCTGCACGTTCCATTGATCGCTTCTGTTTGCATTATGCTTCTAGCTAACAGATGACGAGCACGACCTCTCAGACAGAGAGGTGGATCTGGATGAATCAGCAGATCTCTCTGACATACGCTGGCATGACAAATCTGCGGACAGCGTTCTCTCCCCGCACCCCTCTTCCAACCTTTCGCTGCCTCTTTCCCAGCCACTGAGGAGCGAGCGATCGGGGCGAGATACCCCTGCGAGCGTGGACTCCATCCCCCTGGAGTGGGATCATGACTACGATCTCAGCAGGGACCTGGAGACAGCCGTTTCACGGGCGCTACACTCAGAAGAAGACGGAGAACAAGAAAAAGACTTCTACCTGAGAGGAGCAGCTGGCATAGCAGGTATGGTGGCAGACTGAGTGCTCTGTTTTCTACAAGTAAGAGAAAGGCAAATGTTATATGTGTGATTGTGTGGCCAGGATTCTCATGGAAAAGTACTTTAAATAGCCCCTGATGACTTTAAATAGCGTTTCCTAAGTGATCTCAGTGGCCCTCTGGCCTTAGAGACAGTGATGGAGATTCCTGGATGACGACAGCCTTGGAAAATGGCAGAGGCACGCATGATATGGCAGGGAATTGGCTGTGTATCTATGCGTGAGGCCTGCCAGATGGGATATGTCATCTGTAACAGCTCTGCCTCCTAAGTTATTCTGACTAGAAGAAGCTATACTGGATATGGCAAAAAGTACAGAACAAACTAATGAAGAAATGCTGTGGAAGAGACCCACAGAGAAAATCATCAAGTGTTTAAGTAAATCCTAACTCTGCCCTGATACAGGCAAGACTCTAGCAAATGAGTGTTTAGTCTGAGGTGGGATCTTGGGTCTTGTTCTGCAGTGAAGTTAGAAATCTTTTCTAAGTGTTTGTGCTTTGTGTAATAAATCTTTACAAGTGAGAGTGCCCAAATGGAGCTAGCTGTGGGATAAGACATACCAGTGTATTTTACTCTGATCTTGTGGCTGTCTTTTGCTTTCCAGGTCGTTGCTCTGGGAATAGTCAGGTTTGCCTGGCTCTTAAGAGATTTTATAGCAGCCTCCCTGTGTTTCAGTCTTCATCTTTTTCCTTCTCTAGAGAGAATGTTTGCTATTGGAACAATTTAATTAATCCATCCCATGAAAAGGACTCCTGCTGTAAGGAGCCATCAATTCAGAGTGTGCTTTTATTTTTTCAGATGTAGAGATCCCTGAAACTCTTGAGGCCTATGTAGCACTCACAGAAAACGCCCTCAAAAACATCTCTGGTAGGCATCATAAAAGACTAAGCATAGCCAGATGCAAATACCATGGTGCACAAGTGTAACTTCTTTCTCTTCTCCTAGCATCTGCTATCTTTTCACAACTTACAAGATAAATATTTCTTACATGGCAGCATTGACATATTAACTTAGAAGTATCCTCCTGCTTTATTACTTTGCTTAAAGGTACCATTGGGGGCATGGATGAAACAATGATGTCTGAAGTCTTAGCCCTTCGACCTTGGCTAACTAAACTGATCCTGATCTTATTGGTCTTTTTTCTCTGGTGTCCATCAACTGGACTTTAATACATAGTTACATCTTAAGGCAGAAGGAAAAGGTATAGAACAATACCTAATTTTTCAGATTTGCGTATTATTTTTTTTAACACAGCCACATCTTGGATTATCATGCAGATATAAGCTTTTAGTTTAGTTGTTGTTTCATGTGATCAAAATGTCAAGTTGAGGTACTGTATCTCAGTCTCATATACTGGAAAATTTTCTTTTCACATTGCACAAGATTAAACCTTCTTTCTCATTTTTTGATTACTCTCTTGGAGGAAAGAGATGCATTTGCAAGTACTTTTTCTCTTGATTCACAGTTTTCCTCTTAAATAATGACTTCATTGCTATAAGCAAACAATTAAAATCTTAGTGTCTGTGACACAAGCCTCAGGTTCACCATCCATTTCTATTTACTCCCCAAATTAGTGAAATAATTTTATTGATTAAGGGTATGAGTAATAGCAGTACTTATGGGAAAAATGTGTTTAGTTTTCTGACCCGTGAAAATTTTTTTAAAGTAATGAGCAAAAAACAATATTGAGCACTTTGTCCTGTCCATTTGGGGTGAGATGGTGTTATATATGAAAAAAGATTAATCATCCAAGAGGCTCAGTTTTTTGTAATTCGGTGGACAGAAGGCTCTCCTCTATTCATGTTTCTTATTGTGTCTTTAGGAATAAATTCAAACTGTCTTTGTAAACAGATGGAAATCAGGCATAGTAATAGAATATGGATAAGAAGGATCTCATGGGGTCCTCTAGGCTGCAACCTGCTTCACATTAGCATTGTCTGTAGCTAATTTATATCACAGAATTCAGCTGACCCCTACAAGGAAACTACAAGTTAGTCCTTCTTCAAAAACATTGATATTGATTCCCAATATCTTGAATGAATAATTCCATCTTGCAGATATGTTAAGCATGATCTTTGTCAAGTACATAATTGGAAAAATGCTATCCATTTTGCTCCTTAGCGTGGTTGCCCAAAGCAGTCATGGACTACTTGCTGCAGGCCTCCAAGATGTCCAGTCATCTATGGATTTTGACAATATGATTATAACAGTATCACTTAGCATTTGTGAGGCCACTTTTAGTCTCTAAAATTGTATACAAATAGGATCCTTTCATGCAGATGCAAATTCTACTGCTTTTTAGTGGGGAGAAATAATACAAAGAGAAATGAAGCTACCAAATTTTTACATGGATTTAGATCATAAAAATGGGGATTTGGGTTATGGGGGTTAATTTGACAGTGCTTGTGAAAGGGAGCAAGGTGCTTCCCAAAATCAGTGAGGTTAGAGTATGCTTTGCTGAGAACTTTCTCTTTAAAAAAAGACAAGGCATTCAATATAGGGGAAAAGCCACTTTAGAATTATTTTCAAGCCTACTTTAAACTGTGGACTCTTCTATAGTATTCTTATGGCAAGCTTGCTCATTGGTATAATCTTTTGCTAACGCTCTCTAATGTAACCAGTTATCACTTAGCTTTGACATTGTACCACTCATACTGCTGCTGCCACCTTTCTCCTTCACTGTCTAATCTAAACAGTATTCCTAATATCTATTCTGCCTGGGCAAGGAAAAAAAAATCTGGAAAATTTGGGGTGACAGTCCCTCTTTTTTGGTATTGGTACAGGTGAACCGGGTGCCCTGGAAGCACATATCCGACAGCTGGACAAGGCCTTGGACACCAGTCGCTTCCAGATCCAGCAAACAGAAAACATCATCCGTAGCAAGACACCTACAGGACCAGAACTGGATTCCACTTACAAAGGATATGTGCGTGTGTTTTGGAGCCCCAGTCAGATATGCACCCCAAGCTTAGCTTAGCTCAGATATTGAGGGAAATGCAGCTGCTTCAGCAGAGCAGCGATCTGTAACTGCTTCTCAGGCTCACTTGTGTGCTTACTACCCTTGACCACATGCTATTGGTGTTTATGCTATTAGCGTGTTTACAACAGCATTAGAGGAAGAAATACATTAGAGGAACATGACTCTAAGGAATTTATTTTCCTATTACATTTTTGCAGATGTCTAGAAGTACTTTCTCACACATGTTTTTATCCATCTAACGAAGATATCCTTGTTTGAAATTCCCCTGGTTTTAAAAGCATGTTTTATAGCTTCAGGCACAGTATTCATCTTGCTAATGAATTATAAGCATGCATCATATAAGCAGGGTTACATGTATGGAATCCCTAATTAAAAAGCTTTTTCAGAGAGGTTTTCTGAAAGATAAATTTCTCTCTAAGCCATTCAAATAATTTTATTAAGGACAGAATGTAAAAATTATCTGCCTGCATGCATAGTAATATTTCCACATTTAAGTTAATTTTCTTTATCAATCTTCTAGTGTCTTTGCCATAGTGTCTTAAAATTAGAGAAGATGGCACCTAAGACATCTAGAACAATTTGGCATAATGGTGCTAAGTTATTTCTGTATAACTTATGCTTTAGGCCTTTATTATCTGCATATACTTTTTTTATAGTATCAGCGCAGATTGTTAGAATAATAGATCTTTTTCTTCACACTTATACTTACTGTTGGAAATTTCTGGAAGTTGTATTGTAATTCTCACTGTCCATACATTTAGTCCTGTACGGTGCATATTGAAAAGGAATATTTTGTTTGTTAACACAGATGAAACTGCTGGGTGAATGCAGTGGAAGCATAGACTCAGTAAGAAGGCTTGGATATAAACTGAAGGAGGAAGAAGAAAAATTTTCAGGTCTCATTAACATGAATAGTACTGAAACACAAACAGCTGGTAAGTAACATGTGGTTCATTTGATGAGCAGTAATTATGGAAAGCAGCACACATGCAAAGCTTTTCTGAATAAACACTTGGTATTATTTACTGGCATATATATTTACATGACTGTCTGTTACCATGTTCTGTTTAACATTTTTAGTTAGGAATAGTAAGGAATTGTAAGTATTCCTTGTGTATGCTGTATGAAGAGTTTAGGCATACAAGTCCGTTTTAAGAACCCCTTCATATCATGAAGCATAACCCTAAGCCTTTCAGGAGGTCCCTGTGGATGCAATGGGGTTTTTTTTTAAGATTTCTCTTGAAAAAGGTTGCTTATATTGGTGTACAAAACACCTTGGCCAGCATTTGTTTCTTCTAATATTAACTTTCACCTCTCAGATTACCTGCCTAGAGTAAAGAAACTTATTTTCACCTGATAGAAGTAATCACCGGGCTAATTTTAAACATCAGCTGTAGAAAAAGAGGCAGCATGGATTGTGAAAGCATGGATTCCCAGAGACTATAAAGGCATCATCCTCATTCTTAGCGGCATCATCTTCATTCTTAGCTGCATCATCCTCATTCTTAGCTTGACATATAGTCTCTCTTATTTTTTTGCGGATTTTTATTTGTAAATTTTAAGTTGATGGAGTGATACAGCTTCTGCCATAACATTTCAAGATAACTAGCAAGAAGAAATAGTCCCTTATTTATTTCTTTCTAGTGCAAGTGTTTATCCAATGCATCAGCAGTAGCTAAGGCAAATGTAGTGAGGTGTGACCATTAAACAGTGATCGGCACAACTACCAATGAAAATAATAAATACCTGGTTAGTTAGATGTATTAATATTTCTTGTCTGGTTTGCACTTGTCTGGTAATTTAAAATGTCTTTTTTCCAGCATAACCTGTTTTAGAGACCTGCATGTATCATCTTAATTCTGCTCATAGAAGTCTGACATTAGAAAGCAATAAAATTGCCTGTTGACTGGAATCATCCAGGTTCTTCATTCTTTCCCTCCAACATCACTTTCTTCAATCTAACTTCATTTTTAAAGTTCTTAGTGTTTGAGGCTTAGGCTTTTTACAGAGCATCTTTTTGCTCTGATCAGTATTTGGTTTATGCAATTGTGTGTGTGTGAAGCTAGTGAGTTTTTCTGGCTTTTGTTGAATTTGGTGTTTGTAATTCCAGGTGTCATTGAAAGATGGGAATTAATCCAGGCTCAAGCTCTAAGCAAGGAGCTGAGGATGAAGCAGAACCTTCAGCAATGGCAGCAGTTCAACTCCGACCTTAATAGCATCTGGGCTTGGCTGGGAGAAACTGAAGAGGAACTGGAGAAGCTCCACCGCCTTGATCTCAGCACTGACATACAAACTATTGAGCTCAGGATTAAAAAACTGAAAGTGAGTTTTATTTCTCTGTTCCATAAGTTACCTTCTAAAACTGAGTGCAACAGGTATGTTGAAGAGGTTGCCAATAATTGCAGCTGGTTTTCTCCACACTGTGGGCTGCTGCAGGTAAAGTAACTGGGAAAGTGATTTTCTGAATCACCTTTTGGAAGGAAAATGTACCTCTATCCAAATGAAGTTTTGGAATAGTAGTTCTGCAGCAATTCTGTAATCCCAGAATGTCCAGATAACTCCTGATGTCACCCAAATTGATGAAATTTTTAAGAAGTGCCAAGTTAGATCACTTCTCTTTTACTCAAATTGGTAACAAAATAGCTGGTTCAAAAGAAATGCCTCACTGAGACATTACTACTTTGTGTGGAGGAATGAGAAAGAGTCCAAAGGTGTTGTAACCTACCCTGTGTCACCAGTGCAACATAGGAAAAATTTGATGCCACTGTGCAACATTCCTTTTCTTCTTCTGTCATCTCAGGAGCATCAAAATCTGAACACTACTTCCATCTCTCTTGTGTATTTCACAGCTATAAAGATCTGCAAATGTGGTGGTCCACAACTTCGCATTCAGTTACTAGTTTCTTACAAGCATGGGCACGAAAATATGTGACCCAATGTCATAATGCACTGTGCCTCATGCCAGGGATGAGGTGAACAGATAGTAAAGGCTTTTTCCGGCGGTGATCCATGGGAAGCATGTCAATGATCATCTTCACTCTAATCCAAATATAGCTGCCATAAGTACTGCAGAGGTTACTGTGACATCGTGCTTTTAAGTAAATGCTGTAAAGTAGGTGGAAAATGGGGCATTTCATAAGAATTCTGTTCTTATCTCACCGTCTCTTTGAAAGCCCATTAGTACCCTCTAAACCAGTGGAGGTGGGTTTCTTTTGTGGCTTCCAATGTAAACAAATCAGAGTTTTTATACAAGTTGTGCTTCTATAAATTTAAGTTCTTTATACTCTTTGTATGTTTTTGTTTCTCTCAGTAAAAGCTTTTATTTTAAAGTACTGATGACAGCAGATTCCACTTGAAAATATGTTGGTTTTCATGTTTATCAGCAAAACTGAAAAGTGAGGGCAAAAGTTTTATTGTGAGCTAAAATACAGTTGTGCTACATGTTTAAATTCTTTTGGACCTACTCTGTCTTTAAAATATCTGAAACATGAGCCAGATCTTTAAAATTCAACTCTGACTTCAGGCTTTTAAGATTTTACAAGTTTAATTGGCTTGCTCTTGTTTATGCTCACAGTAAAGTTTTAGTAGATGTTAAAGAGTGAACATTTGCAGAGTCACAAAGTGAGCCCAAAAGCATCATATCCAGAGTAAAGGGACTGTTACAGTATGGTGCCTTTCTGCAGCTGCTGGTAGCAAAGCACTGCAGTCTTGTGGTGCATTCTCTACTTTATGTTTCTGAAAGTCATGATTTATCAATTTCCCTTCTTTCTTCCTCTATGTCTTACCATCAAGGAGCTGCAGAAGGCAATTGATAACCGCAAAGCAATCATCTTGTCCATCAATCTGTGCAGCTCAGAGTTCACTCAGTCTGACAGTGAGGAGAGCAAGAAGCTCCAGGAGCGCCTGTCCCAGATGAACGTGCGCTGGGAGCACGTGTGCAGCATGATCGAAGACTGGCGCAGCTCGTTGCAGGATGCATTAATACAGTGCCAGGTCTGTACTGTGCCTATTTCAAATTGTCAGCAGCCCATATACTGAAAATATAGACCATTTAGTTAGCTGTTGTGCTCATGATCCATACGAAACTTACCCGTGAAAGCCATACAGTTTTGGTGTATGTTTTTCTCAAGGATACACCTGTGTTACCTAAAACATGTATTTACAGCCCAATATTTACAAAATTTGTCATCTCTGGAATAGTATTCTCATATTCTGTTGTATACTTCTTGGAAATTATTTTATTTAGCTAGTAGAATGTATCAGAAGATAAATTAAAAACCTGAGTTTGACTGGAATATTCTGCTACCCTGTTAAAACCATGATTCATCATTTGTAGGATTTCCACGAACTGAGCCATGGTTTGCTGCTTTGGTTGGAGAATATTGACAGAAGGAAAAATGAGATTGTGCCCATCAATCCAAATCTCGACTCAGAAATACTGCAGGATCATCACAGACTTCTGATGGTAGGACTATAATCACCCTTTTCTCTCTCAAAACACATCACCAGAAAAACATCTAATCAGATTTCTCTTTCTCATGAGGGTTAGCACTGTACATTGTGTGCTAACACAGAACTGTGGGACCAGCTTCAGTGACTGACTTTGCCTTGGTAGGGAACACCACTCTCTTTCCTTAGTAGCACATGTGATGTTAAATCTCAGGCAATTACTAGACTGCTGTATATCCTCCTGTCAGATTAGAAATTCATTGCTTCTCTTCTTTTTTTCCATTTCTTTAATTTAAAATGATGAGTTTTGTGAGTTCTACTTTTTTTTTTTTTTTTTGACTGCTATTAAAAAAATTTGATGCTTGCCTTGGTAACAGCAAATCAGACGTGAGCTGCTGGAGTCTCAGTTGAAGGTGGCATCACTGCAAGATATGTCTTGCCAATTGCTAGTCAATGCTGAAGGCAAGGATTGTCTTGAAGCCAAAGAAAAGGTACATGTCATTGGAAACAGACTGAAGCTGCTCTTGAAAGAGGTTACACGTCATATTAAAGACCTAGAGAAAATTCTTGACATTTCAAGCAGTCAGCTGGTAAGTCACGTCTTTTTATTCCTTTCTGTTCACTGAGCGTGTTTCCTGCTGTTCTGACTGCCTTTCTCTGATCATTGCTATTGGCTGCTCTGTTTCTGTGGTTTGCAGTGCTTACCAAGATGGAACATGTAATCTTGAATATCATAAAGTAGTCTTAAACTTCATATTGTAAATATTTCTTCTGATACGGGGGGAGTTTAAATTCAGTATTTTTTTTCTATTTGGTGTAGCAATTACTGAACTTCTTGGTTTGTTTACCCTGCTATTACTGAATCAGTCAACTGGCAAAGTATATGAGATAATTATTCCAGTAGCAGTACTGAAAATTATAATATGTCAGCTGTCACCGGAAAGTAAGTTAATGCACACTCTGTCAAAGAGAGAAAAAAACCCAAAAAATAAATTCTGTAATAGGGTAAGGAGTCCCTAATATGTGCCTCAGGCTGTGAGCTATAGTCCAAATCTTTTCAAGTTGTCGTGTACCTCAGTTATTTGAGAGGGAGTTACACACGTGTCTTTGCCAGCAGTGACAGATACAGAGTAAAGATTTCAAGGCTCTCCTTTAGTTCACTTTTTTAAAAGGACTTGGATTAGCAGAGTTCTTAAAGCACAAGAACTCAGCTCTTCCCTCCTTTTAGTGGATTTCTACCTGTTTAATTAAAATCTTGGTAGTACCAAACCCTTCTTGTAGTTCACAGCCAATGAAGAACTGTTTTTTCCCCTGTATTGACTTTGGTGGAAAATGTGTCACCTAAGCAAAGGAAGTTTTAACTATTGTTTGGTTTTCTTTTCCTTTAGGGCTGACAGAGAAAACATGTCTTAGTCTTTTAAAATTTGGTAGCAAAATTTAGCTGCTTTATTTTATTTGGCTTGGAAATAACTCTGCTGGAATTTCACTCAGGGTAATTTTTCTAGTTTGCTTACCTGTGCAGCTAGTTGCTGTATTTCTGAGCTCCGTTCCTTCTGAACTTTAGGAATTGTCCTCATGGTCTTCTGATGAATTAGACACATCAGGCTCAGTGAGTCCTGTATCTGGAAGAAGCACTCCAAGCAGACAGAGAACGGTAATTTCATGTAATTTATTTTCTTCCGCCTCTTGGGTGGGAACTATAGATATCTACAGCAGTTCTAGCCAGCTGGAAGTCACCCCTTCCCACTTGATAGGAAAGGAAATGGCATAAACCAAAAGGAAAACACAGCTGCTTTTCCCAACCCTGCTGCATATCCCATCCTGCATGAAATCAGAAGTGGTAAATACTATCTGAAACCAGGGCTGTCAGTGTGGTTGGTTTACCATGGTATGGCATGTCGTGTCTCTTGTATTTTGCTCTAGTGATGGCAACACCCCAAAGTCTGGTCTTGTCTGGTATAATCAGTCCTCCATTTCTGTTTGGCCTTCTCTTCAGAGCTGCTTCATCAAGAATCTCAATAAGTTCTTTTGTCATTTCTGATGCAGGTTGCAGATGGTCTTATTGAGACTTTGGATGAATGGCTAAGTAGAGCTGAAGGGCACAAAAACATTATTCAAACCAGCTAGCTGTGCAGGACCTAATCAATGGCTACAGTGGCAACTCTGGAGTTGTCCATTTACATCGCTGGCACAAAATTCAAGAAATATAGCAATACATGCCTAATACTTAACACTTCCATACTCTGAGCCCAAATTGGAACTGCAATTATTTTGTCTTTTTCTGCAATTCTATTGGTTGATTAATTTGCTTTTTTCTTTAGTTCTTAAGACAATCAGACTGGTTTTGTTTTGTTTTGTTTTTCCATTTGCACTTTTTTGTAAAGCCTCTGAGTTCTGTCTTGATAAATCTATGGCTCTTGAAATTCATTTATTTTTTTAATTTTTGTTTACATTCACTAGTTTCCTTTTAGATGCTAGTATGAGAATGTAAAGGAATACTGGCTTTTCCAAAGGAGAAAGAATATAAACCTTAACATTTTATTTCAGAGGTCAATGCTTTTGTCTTTTAAATTTAAACCTAAATAGTTTCTAATAACTCTGATATCACAGGTGTAACTGAAGGTTGCCTGACCATTACAGGAAATGGAGAAGTATTTTACCATAAATCTATGTTTAGAGAGCATGTAAAATTATCATAGGTTTCATCTTAATATTTTAATAAGGATTTGTCTGTCTCTTAATTTGTTATTGTTCATATAGTTACTACTGGTTTGTTTTTTCCCCTCCATAATTCATAGCTAAGTTGTATGATTCCTTTCAAAATTCTGGGTTCTGCACCCACACAATTTTGAAGACTAAAGTGACACTAAAGTGTTCAGAATTTCAGTGCCAAATACGCTGATGCTAAATAAATAAATACTAATACAAAAGAAATGTAATCAGAATTATAAACATCTAACTGCATTAAATGATCCAGCAAATACCTGTGAGTGCAAGAATGCCCCTACCATTATTTGGCCTTCAAAATCGTGGGGTGCAGGAGAGACAAAACTTGCCAAAGGAGGGTCTTGGACCTTTTTCCCTTGAGAATATTAATTTTTCTGCATGTGAATTTTAAAATCTATATATTCAACTTTATAAGATAACATCTATTTCATATTGCCTATTATTTGAACTAAAATTCTAGAGACTTTATTTAAAACCCAGAGCTACTGTTCATCAAAAAAATGTCTAAATGTTATTACTGAGTTCACTATGTATGTTCCAATAATTTGGAACAGCTAGGTGCAAAGAAAAGCCAGTTTCCTTGGTTCATGGGTATTGGTCACTTCATTTGATTTTTTTTTTTTATGTTTCCTTTGCTGCACTTTTAATTTAGTTTCATCAGTAGCTTGTCTTTATTTGCCTGGACTGAACATTCTTCTTTCTTTACCCCCTGTTCATTGCAAACAGCCACGGGGCAAATGTAGTCTCTCACAGCCTGGACCCTCTGTCAGCAGTCCACATAGCAGGTACCTTATTCTCCTGGTTTCCGCACTCTGTTCTAGAACGCCAAGAGGATGATAGAAATTGGCTGTGGTTCCTCTCAGTCCCACTGACTCCATCAGGGGGTCAGGACTTACACAAGCGGTAACTTCCCTTTTGTTAATCCTTCAGCAAAAGGGACTTCCAATTACTTCAGATTCTCTGTTAAATAGAGATACAGGCTAATCCCTGGACAGCTGCAGCTTTTGCTTCACAGAAATCCCATGTAATCAACATTTATTTTTCATATGCCTGATCAGAGTGAGTGTATGTTTACAATTACGATTTTTTTATTTTGGTATGATTTAAGACAAGTGCTAGTAAGTTCATGGCAAACACTTTCTATCATCCTCTTTACCTCTAGATATTAAATTAAGGCAGGTAATAGGCCAGTATCATATTCTAGAATTCACAAAACCCACAGATCTGGATGAGACATACTAACATCCTTTTATTTATTTATTTATTTATTTATTTATTTATTCTTTTTTTTTTTTTTTTTCCCTGAAACGTTTTGTTCAGTTTGTGGGTTTTCAATACTTTAGACTCAAAACTAAAAGTCAGAATTTGAGAGTATTGAGACTCGGGATCACTTTCTCTCCCCTCCTCAGACGAACTGCAGTATAACATGCTAACACTGCCATGGCTCACCCAGTGCTCGCATCCCTGCATTGCTCCGGGAGCAGCATTGCCCCATCTCTGTCTGACCAGTAGAGAGCAGGCGTGCAGCTACAGCTTCTTGCTTTCCACGGTGTCTCCAGCAACCTGTCATCTCTGCAGCTAACAGTGCTTCTGCATTCTTGTTGTTGTCACTGTGATGTGTGTACCTTCGCTCTTTCACTGATTGGTTTACTAGCCTCAACAATTAGGAAGTTTAAAAAAAAAATTAAAAAAAGCAAAGGAGCAAGCCAATGTGTGTAAAGGGGACATCTTTTGCTATTTCAGTGTCTTGCACGCTGCTAAAATAATTAAAAAGTGTGATTAAGGTATATTTGTTCTTATTAAATCTAATAATAAATCTCATTTAACCTAAATATCATTCTCTGCATATCAAAAATTAGCTGATTTGTTTATAAAATAATTCCTGTTAGAGTCAAAGATTTTATGTTGGAAAGAAGAAAGCACAAAATTAAGTAAGTTTTTTTAAAAATAACTCCTGTTAGAGTCAAAGAAGGAAGTGAACACTAGATTTAATACAGTGTTTGAGCCACAAACAAGCAGACAAAAAATACCTTAGAGCATTATTTATTTTCATTAGCAAAATCAAGACTTTATTCTCATTACAAATTAAGTAAAGAGCAAAACTGTTTACCATGTAGATATTTACATAAACACTTCTTTAAAAAAGTTTGCTTTTCATAGGTAGTTAGGGACTGTGAGTAAAGTGGCATAGTTGTAAAACCATGTAACAAATAGAACAAGTATCTTTTACTGCTTCCACACGCACTAAGAAACTGCCTATTTTTAAGGATTTTTTCCTTTGAAACAAAAGGAAACCACGTAGAAAATAGGGAATATATGTAAAATCTATCTTTCTGTCTGATGGAGAAAGAGAAATAATTATTCATCTCCAGTCTGCTATGAAGCTTGGTGTTTTGTTTCTCGTAGGGAGAAAAAAAGGGAGGAGAGGGGCTTTACTCTGCAGCCACTAACAGCGAGGAGGAGGGTCGATGTCTTTGACAGATCAGGACGCTTGCACTAGCATCATTGTACTCAAGGAACACATTGTGTGCGCTTTTCTACTCTCCTATGTAGTCAAACCACTTCTGCCAGCCTTCTGAGGTTTCTGGTTGTAGGTGCGAGCCCCTGGCTCGAAGAGCAGCTAGCAGTGTTTGGCAGCTTGGGGATCAACCCCTGCTCTAGCAGTGGCATTGCTGTGGCACCTTTCAGATCAAGGCTTTCCAGCACTGTTTATTAACACATCTTGTAGCAGCACAACACAATGTTCAATTTGTCATTCAGACAAGCATGGAATACGAATGAGTCACTGCTGAATAGGAAACTTAATCAAATGCGCAAGCCAGACAGGTTGCGGTTGATGTATAATGCGGTTTTAACTGATAATGCGGTACAAGCTGTCACTGTGTTCTTTAATATTTTGACATGCCTCTGATCAGAGTACTTTGTGTTTGATCTTGCACTGGATCAGCAAACCCTGGTAGGGTTTAGTATAAAGGAGAAAAAAAGTCAATCGTAAAAGGTTTATCACACAAGAAGGAAGGAAATTTCATCTAAAAAATTAGAGGGGCCGTGCTTTGTGTATAGTATCAAAGTGTCATATCACTTTGCCTTCTCCATTATCACCACAGAAAGACAGGCAAATACAGTGTGATGCTAAGCAAGGTACAGGATTAAACTAGACAGTACATTGTGGATTTAACTGGAGTCTCATCCAAGCAGTACTAGTAATTGCGTGCTAGGTGAGAAAGAAAATCCAAAAAGCAATTCCTCTTTCTTCATCAGTTTAAGAGAGCTGTCATAAGTGCACACCTGTATCTTTGTCTGTGAATTTTTTTGAAGTGATTAAAATGTTAAAAGATTAAAATAGTGGTTCAGTTTGCTCAGGGGTGTTTACATTGTCTCTCTTGAGCAGCTCTATTCAGGTCTTGGTGCCACAGTGCCAAACTCCATTTCCTGCTCTCCCCAGGCCTCCCCAAGTGACTAGTGGATCTTAAAAGGTCACTTGCTGTTCCTGGAGCAGACCAAACCACATCACTCTTTTTGGCTTTGCCCACAAAATTATACTCATGGCTAAATAGTAGCTCAAACACAAGGTTTGGGTTTGGCTTGCCATGATTCTTTTCCCAGTTATCTCCCTCACTCTTAGGGCTTGTTACTTAAATATCATATACAACTGCTGCTTCTTAAACTTATTAGATTCATCCACTTTTGTTCTATGCAAGAAGCCAATCCTATCTGGTATTTGCAAAGACCTTCAGCATCTGTCATCATAGAAATGAAATTTACTATTCTTATATTTTGTGCAGTAGTCTTTTAATAAAGATATTAAATTAAGGCCCATTCTTGATTAACTGCAGTAAATAACATCCAACTAGGCCAGCAGTGCTTCATTCAATGTAAGCCTGTTTTCTTCATTCCATTAGTCACTTAGCAGTAAATTAACTTTATTTCTATCAGCTTCACTTGAATGATAAATTCCTTTTTGATAGCTTTCAGATGCTTACTGCAATACAGATTGGTTACATCAACCATATTTTCCTTGGGGAAAAAAGTAGCAATCATCTTTACAAAAAGGTTCCCCTCTGAGCTGAAATTAAAGTTCACTTTGACCGTCCTATCTATATCCTGGTAAATTAGCTTCTCCCCTCTTGAAATGCTTAGAGGAGAGTTCCAATATCACTGACATTACAAACTCTCAAAGTAAGGGTAACTGTTGCTTGCACTTAGATTAATATATAAAATTTCTTGACATGAAGAAGCTTACTGTTGGCCAGGACTGCAGCTGTGCTTTCTTCTTTCATCTGCTAAGCAGGAATTGTGTACTGGAGTGAGTAGCAGATGGCCTTACCTCTTTGCCTCCTCACAGTGTGACAAATGGTGGAGCAATCAGAAGAGACAGCTAAAGAGACAATTTCAAGAACAGAAATTAGATTTTTCTCCAAAGTGCAGCACAGTACTTCACCTTTCCTTTCTCCTGCCAGGGTAAATAGGTGTCTGTCCTTAAAACTAGTGAGCTTTTTTTTATTAACAAGGTCTAATTTTAACCATCTCTCCTTACCAAATCTATTAAACACTCTAAGATGGCCCATTCAATGTTTCAGCCAATTATGTAGATTGCAGAGGTGGGACTGCCATAAACACAAGCAGTACAGAACTCAAACTTTTTATAACTCCCCCTCTGAAGATGTTTTTGTAACATTTCATTATTTGCTTTTTGAATTGTTTCCATGCAGTATTATTCTTCAATACCCTACTTCACTGCAGAAAATATGGTTTGCTGTGAATTGTTTTAGTTTTTGAAGGTTTGTGTTCTTTTTGAGATCAGCCATGCAAGCTTACATTACAATTTTTTTTTTTTGTAAAACACAAAGCAAGAAGTGCTGGATCATGCTACTAACGGCGTAGGAAAAAGAAAAGAAAAACCAGAAAGAAAAGCTTTGCTACCGTTTGATTCAGATTTTTGGAAATTCCCCTTCTGATACCCAGTGTTGCCCCAGAGTAATTCTGGGGCAATGAAGAAAATGACACTTTGCTCATTATCAAACACCAGTTAGCAACTGCAGAAATGTGGTCACTTTTTGATTTGGATTAACAACATTTATACAATGACAGCCTTGTAAATAGGTAGGCTGTGCAATCAAATGCTTGGAAGGTAATTAAGCACTCCTTGTTCCCTTTGTTCCTGCCTCAGTCCATTAACTTTCTGTCTTGGTATTCTCAGACAGTAGAAATCCTGATCTAATTGAGCTTTTGTATGGAATGCTCTGGTGCTGTTTAATGTGCCATGTCCTTTGAATATCTCTTTTATAATATGTGATCCTATGTTATGCGATAAGCAACTTTCCATCTGGGCTACAATAGTGTGGATTCAGACAACACAAGATCTGATGTTTTGATCATCACTGCTTCCTGGAATATTTAGTTCAAGTTAATGATTTAGCATATCTGCTAAATTAGTGTTTAGGTATCTGTTGGCCACCTGAACTTTAAAATTTGCCTGGCTTTGTTGAAGTCCTCATATAGCACCTCAGTGGGGTGCCATATATATATTTATATGAACAAGAAAATAAAATACTCTCAAGCACAGAAATAATTATTTTCTGAACATGTGCAAAGGAAACCCTTGCTAAGCCTGGCATTGTTTTGAAGATGATCTTTTCATTTTTGGATGCTTCCCCACACAGAGTCAGATTTATCAGGGAGACAGGATCAAAAGAACAAGGGGGAAGTCAAAGAAACACTAAGGAACCATCACCCCATACTTACTTTACTGGGGAGCATTTGACCACAGCCAATAAGCCTCATTTCTCACATCTATTTATGAGAATTTTTATCTCTTAAACTTTAGGAAATTATAGATTTTCTGAAGCCTCATGATCATAGCAACCGTGCAAATGTATTATAGCAACTTGTCTGAGACAAAATTCATGATCTAATATCCTAATAGCAGAGTTCTTGAAGCAAGGTACTTGAAGGCTCTGAGTTCTTCCATTTTTGGCTTGTGCTGAAAGACAGTATTTTCTCATGCCATTTAATTAACGCACTGAGACCATCAGATTTCATCTTTCCTAGTCACTCTTTTCAGCTCTTGACAATTTCAGTCAAAAAGAAAAATGTGAAATTTATGTCTTTATCTTTCATTAAATAATAGAATGGATTTTTGAAGTGTCCCTTAGGAAATACTTGTGTTAGATCTCTGCTGCCTTATAGATGCATTTAGGTATGTGCCACTTCAAGTCAGATCCATCAACATCAGGGAGAAAATCACTTGGAAGGTGATGATGTCAAATCAGTTGAGCAGATAGATTTTAACTGCTGATTCTGTGCAAGATTCAAAACACAATGTGCTTTGTAGAAAATAAGTCCCCATTATCTGTATATTGGTGTATTGATTGACAGAAAATTATGGAACTGAATCTCAGTGCATTATACCCTTATGGATACTTCATACATAAACAAATGTAGAAACTTCTGCAAATCAAATGCAACTGGCCATTTTAAACAAGTAGGCCCACCTTTTAGACAGCATGCATTGAACAAATATGGCAGGTATGGGCCACCTTTTATTTTCCCCATTTGCTATATGTGCTTTAAGTGGAGAATCTTCCCCAAAAATGATAAAGGGGCTGTGGGGTCACAAAGACCCTTCTATTGTGATCATTTGGTGTTTTTCTACCCAGTCGAGAAATCTGGGGTCTCTTAAAAGTGTAAGGGAAATAGCATGTTCACTGAAAAATACCTCTGCAGTTGTCAATCAAAGTCTGTGCAAACTGTAAATAGGCCTTCAGGGGAGGTTGAGGGCCCAAGGGCAAGCTCTGCTGCAGTAATGTTTTAGTGTATTCAACTGCCCATCTTCTTTCCTCAGGTCCACAAGAGGTGGCTCAGGTTCCTCCCCTTCTGAGGCTGGGCCAGCGTGGCGGTGCCCATCCTTCTTCCTCAGAGTCCTCAGAGCTGCTCTGCCACTTCAGCTGCTCCTGCTGCTCCTGATCGGGCTGGCATGCCTGGTGCCCATGACCGAGGAAGATTACAGCTGTGCTATGGCAAACAACTTTGCCCGCTCTTTCCACCCCATGCTGAAATACATGAATGGTCCTCCTCCATTGTGAAGGAGACCTGTGGGACAGCAGGAGACCTTGCTGAAGTGCTGGCTGGGAGCAAGATAGTTTTAAAGGGTGACAGGGTTCAGCGTGGCAGCTTTACCTGTCTGCTGTTGTCACTACTGTGCCCGTATCTTTCTCTGCTGGCACTCGGCTGGAAGCACTTCAGTGTATCAGTATCAAAGTGCACAATGTATTACCTGAGTAGCATCATTTCAATACTCGCATCCTGGGTACTAAGGAGGATGCAGTGTATGTGAGGGAAACCTCTTCTGTACAGCTTTTGGGATCTTTTTGCCACTTTATATCCAGGTCATTGCCCTGTACTATGCATAGCCAAGGACTTGATACTGTAGATCCTTTCCTGTGTGCTGCTCCAAATGACCCATTAGCCAGTCTTTGTTAAATACCCTCTCAGTATCTACAGTATACAAAATAACCAATGCTTAAGGAATTTTAGAGCATTTGTAACATACAATTTTAAAGAATCTTGTATGGCAATGTATTATTCCCTGTGGTTTCTGTTTTAGGCATGGTGTTCTAACTTTTGCTTTGGATGCACAAGGTGTAAATCTGAGAAGCACTTTTTTAAGGTTTAAAAAAAATGGATGTAATAAATAAGATTGCAGAAGTTTTTATGAGGAAAAAATGTTGAATGTCAAGTTGAAAAACAACATATTTATGTATGTACAGTTTGCTAAGCCAAGTTTTGTTTGTATTGATTTCTTTGCATTTATTATAGATACCATAAAATATTTTGTCTACGTGCTTTTTAATGACAACTATGGAAACTTCTAAGTTTAGAATGAGATATGTATGGTGTAAAAAAAAAATAGAAGACATCCATATGCACCTCAAAAAAGTATTAAAAATTCTGTAACAAATTAATGGTGTTAGGTATATGTTTGAATGACAAGATCTGGAAAATGTCAGCTGGCAGAATACATGGGAAAGTATCACATAAGAAGTTGTGCTAATATTGAAAGCAGTACATGTTTTGGATTAATGACTCATCACTTCAGGTTTTTCTTTTTTTCAAGCTGCTTCTTGGAGTTCCCTCTCACCTGTGTGGGGCTTTTTTTCCATCTGTATTTCTGTGTATGCACTCATGTTCAACCTTTGACAATTGGAGTTGCGCCAATCCACACTGAAGCAGATTTTTTCCTGTGGGTATACTGGAAACTTGATATTCTGATATTCTTCATATTCTGCATAGCAGCTCAATACCAAGATAGATTTTTATGTTTTACCCATCATTATTTTAGTGGAATAGGCCCAAAACATAAGTGTAAAGAGAAGAATAAGAGAACAAATTGAAAACTCATTAACTTTCCAGAACTATTGCAAAAACTTGCAGTCTACTCAATGGCACTCTGCCCAGTGTATCAGTCAGAATTTGACTTTGAAAGAACAAGATTCTTCTTAATTATGAAAAAAAATACAAAGCATGACTCTAAGTTACTGCTCTTTAATAAGTTGGGGAAATTTGGAGCCATGACACACACCATGTGAATTTTTCTTCTGAGTTAAGTGGTCTTGCTTAGAATATATTGGCTTGCATGACAGGAATTAAACGGCCAGGAAAAACTACAAGGACGTTAATTGCTGTTATGTAAAATTACTTTTTGGCATGTTATGAGGAGAGGGTGGTCAGAGGTAGGGAGCCACAAGCTGAACTCCAGCATTTAGAAGAGCCAAATAATGCTTCCTTTCCAGATAAGTGTAACATTAACATTTTTGTGAAAAGGATTTTGTATGCTCACAAAATATTTTCAATGTTCGAGACACAGGTCTGGACTGACACAAGTATATGTTCTTTTCAAGGCTGAGTTTCCTTCGCTGCTATCCAGAAGTCATGCTAGTCTAGATTAGTATTCATAATCACTCATTCTTAGTAGACATAGATAAGGACCACACATTTGGGCTACAAGGAAGAGCACATGTGATTTTGCAGAACTGGATCTTGACCCTAAAAACTGAAGGCAAAATTTAAATAAGTGGGCAGGCTCTCCTCAAGTTCCATCCCAAGAGCACCAGTGACTCAGAGGGTCTACCTTGAGTTTCAAATCCCCGTGAAGTATCAACATATGTATTTATCACCACAGCATGGACCAGGTTAAAGGGGGCAACTGTAGGGGGGAAAAAAAACACACCCAGAAAGGTATCAAGCATTGCAGCCAGTGGCACTAGCCAGCTTGGCAGTATGGGCATCTTTCTCATCCTGATAATGGGATGCTAAAACTCTCTAAGTATGGTGCACAAGTTAGAAGCTGAGATGCCCTGTCTCTGTGATAAGCCTGCAACCCAACACCTCTCCTCTTTCTGAAATGTCACCTACTTGGGCTCTGTAAATACAAGGGCTGATTTCTGGTGATGCACCTTGAGCCTCACCTGCAAGGCATGAGGAAAGGGAGGAGCTGCTGAACTCTGGATCTGTATTGACATTGTGTGTTCAAGCATAGAGAAAGTAGACTCTGCCTCTTGGGGAGCTCAGGTCATAACTATGTTGTGGTTTTTTCCCCTTTTCTACTGTAGATAAATGCAGTTGCTTCTGTAGAGGTTTAATCATCTCCCCAGCTTGACATACCTGGCAACTCTGAACCTTGCTTATTGGCTTGTAGTTGCCTCAGAGCTAGTGAGTGTTTAAAGGTAACCGGTTGCTCAGTGACTTCAGACTGTAGCATCAAGGCACTGTGTCATTATGCTTGTATTGATAATAGTGGAAAATAATCAGCACAATTTACCCTGGATTTCCTGCATCTCTTTGTGAATCTTCATTTGTGGACCATGCTTTGCAAAATCTGAAGGCAGTCTGCAAAGTGATATTTAGAGACATCTGACAATATTAGGAGTACAAATGATCTCAACTTGGCAGAAGTAGTGTGCCCTTATTCCTCATAGCTGTGAGCATGATGATAACATTACCTACTCCCCACCCTCCTCCAGCAGCGATAACAGCTTCTTTCTGCACTAGATCAATAGTTCCTCACCACCAATTTGCCATCCTTCCAGCTTTGTGAACACCTTGTAAGCAGTATTGCTCTCTCTGTCCTTAGAATGTTTTTCTGCATCTGGCTGTTGAACGAGAACAAATATACTGGGCTTGCTTATCAGCAGTCATCCCTGGCCCTCAGTCTTGTGTTATTTGTGGTTGAGAGATCTGTTTACAACTGATAGCATCTCCCAACATGCTCATCATCATCATGTGCATCTGAGTGGATGTGTGTCTGTGTGTTCAAAGGCATAACAGACACTGGTTGCTCACAGCCTTCAAACAACTAATGCTATCAGGACTTAGCAACCGTAGGAGGATTCTGAGAAATAAGAACAAGTCAAGGAGAAAATGTAGATCCTAAAGCAATAGAAACCACTGATCTGCTCTCTTTCTGGCACCATATTTTATTTGGTGTTTAAAGCAAAAGGTTATGGAAAGAAAAAAGGCAGGATAGTGAGTTTGGATTTAAGCTGGGTGGTTTGGCAGCAGTCAAATGCAGAATTCATCAAAAGCAGTGTTTGTGTAAATTGGGGGGAAAAGATAGTGCAGGGAGGGATCTTTTGGGTTGTTTGTATTTATAGACATAGAGAACTTGTCTGGGCACTGGCTGAGTGGTTTTAATCTTTAACATGGCAGCATGTTGTGAAATGCACTATAGGCAGCTGAATTCTATTGTTATTGCCCTGTTTGGCCGTAATTAGACCCAGAGGGACATAGGCATGAAACCTGTATTTGGAAGAAGTTGTGCTATGGTCATAATATTAAGAACATTAGAATGTTTTAATAATATTCCCAAACAAATAAATAACTAAATAGGAATTATTTAGAGAATTAATTTGTCTTCCCAGAAAGGAGTAGATAAAGATCTGTGAAACAAGATATAAGGAAATTAATAACTGCTAGCTGAAGCACTGAAGATTTGTCATAGACTACAGCCCGGTTAAGTGACAGAAATCTGAATATTTTTAGATGGCGGCTCTAAAAGCAGATAGGAACTGAAAGCTGTAGCATTTATTGTTTGGTGCCAGCTAATATATCATTCCAGAAATTAATTGGTCAAAACTGCTTTGTTCAAGTAAGAATCTATTTAAAGATCTGAAACACAGCAAATAGATTTGACCACAGTGATGTCTGAATTACACTGGCACATTTAACTTTTCAAAAGACAGGATGCTTTAGGAAAGTATTGTCCATTTCTTGTATCTAAGGTGTCCTTGGTAAGGAGGGAGAGATGCACCAGAGAGCCCTTCTGGTCAGGGATCATGCAGATGTGGAGGTAGCTTGCTCACAGGTTACTGAAATCAGGTGGTTTTTTTTTGTTTCCTGGCATGTTGTAATTCCTGGGAGACTGCTTTTATGGATGTTGAAATTGTGGGTTTTTCCATTCCTTTGTGTTTAGAAAGGATGTTTTAAAAACAGGTGGAATTAAACCTACCAGAGTCCACTTTTTCATATAAAAGTGTTCACAAGGCTATCCAAGAAGTGGGACATTCATGGCTTTAGTTTTTTTTTTTTAATAAACAATTCAGAAATTGTCTGGGAAGCTCTCCTGGCCATAGAGCTGCAGGTTAAAACATGGTTGAGATTTTGACCCCTTTGCTAAACTTGAAGCATGGTCCTGGCAGGCATGAAGACATGGGGGCAAGGGGAGGAAAAGACAGGCATGGGGGCAAGGGGAGAAAAAAGTACTGGAAGAAAGCATGATGCTGGAGCATTTTGGTTGAGACAGATACAGAGGTGATTGATAGATAGATACAGAGATAGATAGATAGATAGATAGATAGATAGATAGATAGATAGATGCAAAAAAAGAAGACATTTTTGAGCCATAGTTTCTTTTCCAATTTTCAGATTTAATGTGAGCAAAACTTAATCCTATAAGGGCAGATTGGAATTCAATCTTTCCTGCTTTCCTATGAATGACTAAACTTTCAAGCTTTCATGTGCTCTGACTCTTACCACAAAATGGACAGCACTTTTTGCTCATCTCTAGAGTATAACATACTTGTTCATCTTTCCACAGATGACACAAGTTTTGAAGAGGTGAGTGAAAAATACAAAGACTTGCTTCTTGTCAGATTCTTTTTTGTCTTAGAATACATTCAATCTTTTTTTGTAAAGAAGCTAAATATCTTGGTCCCAAAAGTGTTGCAAAATCTGGCTAAAAAATGCCTGAAAACACATCCTTTCCTCACATGCACATTTTTCATCTGTTTAAAATGGTAGCTTTCTGAAGTTATGCACAAATATGTAGGAATGGAAGACAGCAGGAGATAAATTTCATATCACCTGTATGCCAGCAGAAATGAAGACATTAGCAGAATGACACCTAAATACAGCAGCACAAAGTTCTTAAAGGGACATGAAGGCTAGTTAGCCTTGTTCCTGCTGAGATAAGTGCCAAATGTTATTATTTTGATGGTCAATTTTGCTGAAGACTTCATGACCATTTTTACACTTGAGCCTTTGTGTCTGCAGGAAGCTGTGGTGAATGGTAGTAATTGGAGCCTGGCTGGGGATAAGAAAAAACACGTACGCAGTGCCCTTCCTTGGGCATTCTTTCTATGTGAGCACTCTGATGAGTGCTATTTTATGTTTGGATTTTCCTCTCCTCTTCACTGTGTAGGTGGTGGAGACAAGCAGTGTAATGCCCAGGAAGGAGAAGTAAAGATTTTCCAGCCTAAGAAACAGCTGTTTCATGGGGCTTTTAATGTTGCAGTATCTGGATAGGAAAAAAAATTAAAAATCTATCATTTAATTTTGAGGAATAAGCATGGCCAAAAGGCTTTTAAGGAGGGAGGGTGTCCCACTGATTGAGAACACCCAGGCTTTAGCCCATGAAGAAGCCCTGTTATCATTGCATTATGAGGATTGCCTGAACTAACAGAAAAGAAAAGCAGTCAAATATGTTCTTTGACTATGCCTTAATTATGTCTTACCTTTCTAATTAGTTAAATGGAATAAAATATGCTGGAACAAGACAGATGTCACTTACATGTCAGCAAAAAGAGAAAGAAGGGGTGTGGGGGATGCCAATGTGTCCAGCTGTGTGCATCTATATAGGATCCCCTGGGGAAGCTGCTCTGTAAGGTGTTGAGTGTGCAGTGAGGGAAGCAAGGATGCTGGACTCAGGAGTTTTAGCTGCAAAGGCTCTGCAATGAAATAGAAAGGAATATCCTTCCTGTATCATTTTTCAAACTTCACCCAACAGATGCAAGAAATTGGGAAGTCCCAGATGGCTCCTGACTATTGAAATGTGCCCTGCCTGGCTGCAGAGGCATTATTCCTGGTGGGTTCTGGGTGTCTGAGCAAGGTGACATCTCATTCATCTTCTCCCATCACAGAAGACACATCATGGGAGGGAATGAAAGTGAGGGAGACAGACTCTTTTTAGTTGTCCTGATTGGCAGGGCAAGAGGCAATATGTGCAAATTTAATCACATGAAGTTCCATCTGAGCACAGGCAAAGTATTTAAAACACGAAGATCGTCAAACACTGGAAAAGGGTGCCCAGAGAAGTAGAAGAATCTCCTTTTTTGTCTATTCAGCATTCAGCTGGGCATGGCCCTGAGCAATCTGCTTTAGGTGATCCAGCTCTGAGCCAGGAATTGGACTAGACAGTCTCCAGCGACACATTCCTAGCTCACTGCACTGTGATGCTGTGCTGTCATGTCATGCTGCAGAAAGAGATGGGCCAAAGGATGCCTAACCTCAGGCAGTGTGCAATCCCAGGCAGTGTACAATCCTTTCCTCATTCAAATTGTTACCATTTTTGCAGAGGTAAGTATGTTCAAACTTTATCTGTGCACTTTTTCATTTGGAGTGCCATATTTTTGATGTTGCAGTAATATTCTCTGATCTAGCTGCTTTTTTTAGGTTAAGTCTCTACTTTTAGTATTATGTAGCAACTGTCTTCTTAAGCCATTTCACCATGAACTATAAGTGCTCATTTGGTCCTGTGGTTAAAATGAAATGGTGTCATATTTTGAATCAGCATTGAAAATTACTTTATTATGAGCACAAGTACATGTGCAATTAGTTCCTATTACTCTGATGTGCCCTTTGTGGCCAGAGGCAACTTTCAGTCAAGTTCTTTGTTATGGAAGTGTATTGCAAAACAATCACATTATTTGGAACCATTGTTCAGTTCTACTCAGCACTTAAAAATCCCAACAGTCCCCAGCATTCTTTTAGAGTCTGAATAGGTTATTTGCTTTTAACAAGCAAATAAGATGAGGTTTTGCATGAACGAAGTATATTTCCTGTCTTGTCTTCATCATGGAGATGATACTTGGAATTGAGGTAACTATCTTATAATTTTTTCCTTTTAAGTTAAGTACAATGAAACATCCCATAAAACCAAAGAGCTTTTACATATATATTCATATAAGAAAAGAACCTATAAGCCAATAGTCCTATGTTGAACCAGCATAGCACAGAAAATAGATTAAAAAATAATCAATATAGGGAGCATATTCTCTCCATGTTACTGATAAATATATATACTGCAAGTATTGAAATATGTCAGTATGTATGCAAATGCTATAGATTACTGGTTTGATTCTTTGCAAACACCAAATATAATTTTTAGATTATTCTACAGAATAGAGTTGAATTCAAAGTGGTCTTATGTCAATAAAAGTATCTTTCATTTCACTTCATCCCTTCCCAATGGCTTAGTCAAGACAATTTTTTTTTCCTGAGGACTAGTTTCACTTGGGAAAGGAGTACTATTTACCTTGATGTAAGCTAGCTCATGGGAAGTGGCAGCCAACTATAGAAGGCTAAATTCACACAAATTTTCTCTTCTGCCATAATCTATTTCACAAGCCAAAATAAGGAATGTAACCAAAATACTAAGAACATTAAAGCACATAAAGTAAGAGGTTCTTAGCTAACTTCCTTGGTGTCATTAGGATTAGTAGAGACTACGTTTAGCTTGTTTTTGACTCTTGATATGGAGTCTCTGATTCTTTACAGGGAAAGTGAAGAAACTAAGAAACAGTTTTAACTTTCATTTAGATGCACAGAAACAGACACATTCTAATTCTTTCAAAAACAGTGTACCATTTTGCTGCCCACTGGAAAACAATAAGCAGAGAAGCATATTTTTAAAACATGCAAAATATAACAAAATTAAACAATGTGTTCTGATTAATTCTTTATTTTCAACATCAAATACATTGATAAAAATCTTGCACCAATCAGATAGCCTACCAGATTTTTTATTTAGACTTTTTTAGAACTTTTTTAGGTGCAAAACAAAGAAAAAGATACCTCACCAAAACCAAAGACGTCAATAATTTCATATGCATCAGTGAAAGAACAGAATACTTCAACAAATACATTATGACAGCTGAGCCTATACCAAAGAAAGGACTTTGCATTAACAGACTACATAGTGCACACAAAAGCATTTGTTTCATAGTACATACAATAAGGTAATACATAAAGTGGCTTGATAATGCAAGTCTCGTGACCAGCAGTCTATCCCTTCCTTTTTCAATGGGCACTTTCTGAAGAAACAGACTTCTAATCATAGGCACACAGGATTGCAGAATTTTCTAATTTGCAAGATGGCAGCATATATGTTTTTCTAAATTTTTGTTTATTTATTTTCTTTAGGCACATTTGAATGCAAAAGAATTTAATACGTCTCTAACACAGTGCAAAACCAAATACCCTTTATGGGCAACAATCATTTTGAAAATAACCTTCAGGATATAAGGCTACCTACATTTGAAGGATGAAAGGGAACCGTGAGTAGAAAGGATAGGAGATTAATATTGGGAAAACATCAATTTTAAACTCTGAGATCAATTTGAGATTATGCTACACTTGCAGGTGACAGCAAAGATTGGTTTGTATTAGGATACCATTGTTAACATCATCCTTCTATTACATGTGTTGACTTAATATCTGTAAAGCCATATCACGGTTGTAGATAGCACTGAAAACATCAATCTCTTTATTCAAAGTAAGAAATGCACTTCACACAAATTCAGCTGAGAATGCCTTATATACAAAACCCATTATCTGTAGGTTGAGTTGCACTCTAATTTTAAAGCAGGAAATCATATACACAGAGGGGCTTGCATGTTCTTACTAAGCCTGTAATAAGACTAAAGACCTACTGAGGCAGATTTTTTATTTTGTTGGCAGTTTGCTTATTTTTAAACATTTGGCACAGGTCTTAAGGAATTAGTTGCCATCAACTGAAATGGATGTAGGCTCCAGTACAAATCCTGATTCTTATGAAGGGGATGGTTTGGGTTTTTTTGCTTGCTTTTTTTCAACTCAAGGTCCAGTGATCTGCTGACAGTCCTTGCAATATCCTTGGGAGCTCAGTTTGGATTATTTCTTTAATTACACTTTTAAACCCCTCATTGTAGAGAAGGAGAAAAATCATCAAGTGATGTCACTGAAACATAATAGTAAATTTATCACAACACACACCAATAAACTTTCATTAAACTATGTTACCCGAGTACAAATCTTACTACCCCAATTGGGAGTTTTACCTGAGACAAAGTCTGCAACATTGAGACATGGCTCAAACCACTATAAACCAGAGTAGCTTTCACATATTAAAACACCACATATTCTGACACCACTAAGTGCTACACATCTCCCTATCTCCTCTTCTACCTCCCAAGCTTTTGCAATATTTCAGTAACAACCATGTTCTCAAGCAAAGCAAATTCATCTGGTCTATTTATGTTTGCCTTGTGCTGGTATTACATTGCCTATGTTTCTAGAGGGTTTCTTTCTTTTTTGATGTTTTTGTTTTTTTTAAAAAATCCATGTATAAACCTTACAAAATAATTATTTTGTTAGCTGTCCAGAGACATCACTATGAATGTTTTGGTAAAAGCATAATTAGCTGCCTTGAAAAGTTTTCTTTCATTTTTTTTTACATGCTAAATATTTTTATGTAATATCCAGCACCAGATATTCAGGTAGTACTGGTTTGTCAGCTGCAAATATAAAGTATATATGTATATATATATATATACACACACATAAAATAGCATCTTGTGAAATAACAATTACCAAATGTCAGGCACAATTGTTTGCATACATGAGAGTATCATTCAGAATTACATATGAAAAAAGTGATTTTTGTATCATTGACTTTATTTAATCAATTGAATAGCTACATTCATCTGTCTGATATGGGGGCCATCTTTATAGATAACTCTGGGAATGTTAATATATTCATTAAGGTGCTGCTTCAATAAAAAGTTAATGACATGGATCCTAAATCTGCCCCGAGGTAAATTAATGTATTACTGGGAATCACTCTTTCTAGGCTGCCCTTCACTGTTGCCACCAAAAACATGAGAGGACTGAATGAAAGCTAAATTACTTCCTTGCAAGGCCTGAACCCAGGAAAGAATTAATAATTATTGTGAGCTGACTGATATTATTCTGTACATTCCAAGACACATTATGATACCCTTCTGACTGCTGCGTACCACTTCAAATCATGCCTTTCCATCTTCACTAGGAAAATCTCATGAGAGTAAAGGTACCTTCCCTTTATGGTAGCATCCAAATCTGACCCTCTGTTGTAAATTGCTCTCTATACTACCTTTTATGCTCCAGGTCAAATTTACACTTGAATCAATGTAATGACTTATTCTGGGATGTAGGAAGGGAGGCATTCATTTAAACCAATTTGTTTTCCAGCTTATGAGCTTGATCTGTGTGTTCTAGCCTAGACAACAACAAGTTGCATGTACAGACAGTATTTAAAGAGCAGCTTTAATGCACACTGGGCTACAAGTAAATGATGACAGTATAAGCACTTGAATTTAACTACAGGGATTCCTGTGCTCCATTCAGATCTTAGCCTGCACTCATTTCAGTAAACTCATGGTTTTTCTAACACATATGAAAACCAGTTACTAAAAAAACCCAAAATTTCCATTTTCTTTCATGACATTTAGGAGCCCTCAAAAAGCCCTTATGTACCAAATAAGCGCTCACGCACACACACACATACACACACACACATGCTTTTACTGAACACACAAAAAGACAAAATCTTCAGCACATTCAGGAAAAAATGACACCATAATATGCATCAAGAAAAGGCCTATGAACTTACGGTGATTGCTTCACATGTTTAGGCTTGCAGTTTTCAAGGAATCTTCTCAAACATTGGTAGCATGTAGCTTTAGGCTTTCAAACTGCTCATATCCTCAGATATGTACATTGAACTATTATAGACACCATTATGTACATTCATAAAGAATTGAATGCTTGACTTGAAGCACAAACCTGTCCTATGCCTTGCTGCCTTCACAACTGCTGTGAAACTTGATCTCACTGCACACAGACTCTGCCTGTGTGACAGGGAGAGTAATTAGACATAGGCACTCCTGTATGGCATTACTTGTACTGTTTCCTATATTGAGTTTCTACGGGATATTCCAATCAACATAAAGGTTTCAACTATAGCAAAAACATCCCTGAACCATTTCACTAGCACTGTTGCCAGCTGCTGTGGAGCAGCCTACACATGTGCTAAGAAAACAGCCTCACTGGTAGGGTGGTTTCTTCCAACCAGCTGTTGGAATAGTCCCTGGTCCGTGCTAGCTCCCAGTCTGCACCTGTCAGTCAGAAGTGCAGATAGCACAAGCAAAGTTTATCATTACTTTAGTAAAATAACCCTGGCATATGTATTAATCTCATTCCAGTACCCAGCAAAGTTCCCTGACATTTAATTTGCTAGCATAGAGCCAGTCAAAGAGCAGCACCAACTTCTACTTTGGATAGCATATCATGTGGAGTTCTTCAGTCTCTTTCACGTCTTGTTGAAACTCTTGATGTCAGTGGACCTTTTGTATATTTACAGTTGGTCTGAAGAATCAAACTGATCCTATGAATATCCTTAGGAGCTACAGACATGCATGGAGAAAGATTCATCTTTCTGGACATGCAGTCCCAAAGTCTACACCATGTGTGAGGCTCATTGCCTAGTGCTGGTGTCACAGGTGAGCTGGCTCTTAACAGTGATTTTGAAGCATGCCACAACAAGAGCCAAAGAATGCCAAGGCAAGGAAAAACCTGCTGCTCTGACTGTGATACTAGCCCTCCCACACACAGTTAGACCACACTCTGCTGAGTGGGATGGGATCATGCCATCCTTCCATGCCAGTCTCACACTAGCATCCTCACCCCTTGCTTTGTAGCACAACAAAGCACAGGATAGGGGGAGGGATTTTTTGTAAATAATGCTGAATCCTGCATGTGTGTGAAGACCATTTTAAAGACCTGATGATTTTTGTAATCATCTGGTCTGATTCAAAGTAATTCTCTATGTTATCACTGTTTGCCATGTTGCCCTGGATTTACACTCTTGGGCAACAAAACTATTTAGCTTTCTAGGATGAGACAAAATAGCATGCATGCAAAGCAATTCATCTAGAGGATATGGTAAGGGTACCTAAAAGTTTGGTCAGAATGAAGTTGAAAGGGAGTTGTCTGGTGATGTAAGCCAGCAAGGTAAAATACTATAATTCTCAGACAGCAGTTCCTTTGTACTGTAGGAAGAAAAGAGGCAGGAATCTCACTAGACTACCACGGCAGTCTCTCACAGAGCAGCTTCCCTATGGCACACTAAGATGCCAGTCAACCTTCTCTTTACACTGCCCAAAAAGTCATCTAGAATCTCTACCAAACTGCTTCAAAGTTTCAAGCAAGTAAAGGACTAAGTGAGTTCAGGATTTTGGATGGATAATAACAAAGACCAGCACTCATGAAGATACCAATATGCATGGGTGGTATGGCCTATCAATTTATAGTAAAATGAATGTATGCTTCAGACAAGGACTTAGTTACCCAAATAACATGCAAAATTAAATTAAAACACTGCAAATTTTAAATCAAGTTAGCCAGACAATCCTTGCTGGCTGTCCATGGCAATGAAATGTCTTTCATTTAGGATAAGCAATCAATTTAGGCAAGCGCTTGACAAACACTCATATGGAAAATGCTGGTGTCTGTTGTCACTGGAGTGTTTTCAAAGGTGGCACTGCAGATGAAATGAAGCATGAGCTAGGTAGAACACTGCTGGGTTTCTCATACCACTGTATATGCTGACTCCCATTTACATTGTATTCTGCATATTCTCCTCTTCTTTGCTGCTTACATAGAAAGACTGCAAGGAATGAGATGAAGCTGATGCAGTTGTCAGCTGGCTTCTGTTCTCCTCCTGCACGGGTGCAGCACTCCTGGCTGCTGGGGCATGCAGCCGGTGAGCGTCCAGCATCTCCAGCAAGAGATCGTAGAGTGGAACTACGTTCTTACACTTCATGTTGTACAGGTGCTCCATTCCTTTGTTGCTGTGGGTTGTGATGAAAAAAGTTACTTTCCAAACATGTTATGGGGCGGGGAAGCTACCAGCTAATATTTGCTGGGATCATATAAATCCTGTCTTGTACTCAACAACTTAGCAGTGCATTTGCTGTACACATCTGCTACAGTTAAGCAGACAGCAGCACCTTCAAAGAATTTTGGAGACAGATGTAGCCAAGAATGTAGCAGGCTGCTATACATCTAGAATTTCCTTAATTGTACAAATTCTTTTTAAGGTTGGGGGGGGGCGGGGGAGGGGAAGGTTCATTAACACAAGAACAAAGAAACTATGAAATGACACAAGTTAAAAAACCCACATCTCTTGACTTTCCCTCAAAGATCTGTGTATCAGTTCCAGAGGTAAAATCTGCATGTTTCAGCTTTAGTAGCTATGATGTGGTGTTTAATTTAAATTTCATTAGCTGAAATAATGAAAATTAAAATCTGTGTAGCAACACTTCCTGTGGCTTCATAATAATAAAATCTATAGCATATCTTCATAGAAATTTATCCTCTTAACACCTCATCCACTGAGCAGTTACCTTAAAACGTAATTTGGGAGAATCAGTTGCTGCCATTACTAATAGTGTGTCAGGCAGCTCCTCTCTGATTAGCAAAAGGAATGGTCCTCTAGACTGGAATTTAGTATTTCTGCATTTATCCTTATCCATACAATTCACATAATAATCCTAAATCTCTTTTCTAAAGTGATTTGCAACCATGACACTTGTGAGAAGTGGCTGCATAGAAGTGAAAGTTTTATTAAATCTTATAGGAGACTAAAGTTCGCAGAGCTAGGCTACTCCTACATTAATATTTTACTCAGTGCTTTCCATACACCTGTGTTCAGGTCTGGGGTCCTCACCCTGAGAAAAATTTAGACCTGTTAGAACAGGTTCAGGGCAGGGCCATGAAGGTGATCCAAGGGCTGGAGCACCTCTCCTATGAGGAAAGGCTTAGAGAACTGGAGTTGTTGAACAACTGGAGTTGTTCAGCCTGGAGAAGAGAAGGCTCCTTACACAAGCCTTCCAGTACCTGAAGGGCACCTAGAAGAGAGCTGGAGAGGGACTTTTTACAAAGGTATGTAGTGACAGGACAAGTTAGAAAGAGGGCAGGTCTAGATAAGGTACTAGGAAGAAATTCTGAACTGAGTTGTGAGGCACTAGAACAGGTTTTCCTGATCTAGTGGGTCTCCCATCCCTAGAAGTGTTCAAGGCCAGCTTGGATGGGGCTCTGAGCAACCTGATCTAAGTGGAAGGTGTCCCTGCCCATATCTGGGGGGTTGGAACTAGTCATCTTTAAGTTCCCTTCCAAACCAGGCCATTCTGTGATACTATGAGACACACACAAGATTAAAAGCAGATACTGCTTTCTATCAAACTATCAGCATGATCAAACAAAAGGCAGAGGAAAAGAAAACTAGATGGGACAAATGGGATAAATTATTTCATGTGGATTTTTTTTTTTTTTGTAACAGCTCTTCACACAATTTGCCCTCCCATCCATGAAGGAGAAGTGTGCATGTGCATTTGTGACACCTCTCTTGCCTGTGCCCAGTACAAAGGTGCTGACTGTGTGCTTGTTCTCACCTCATGTGTCTGATGTGAGAGAGGATGAGGAGGAGCTGAGCCAGTCGTCTGTGTTGCTGCTGCAGAGAAAGACCTGACTTAGCCATTAAGTGGATCAGAGTATCTGTGATTTTGTCCAGGACACGGTGAATATAGTCTTTCTCTTCCAGAGATTTCAAGGTGCTGGAAAGGAAAGTGTACACACCTAGAGTAGGAGGCAGAAAGAAAAGAAACAAACCACAGACAAAAATTACTTTGGTGGACTCAGGTATTGCCCAAGGTATGCCCTGTGCTGCCTCTTAAGCTGTGTTAAGCCACAGGATCTGACTGTGTGCCAGCTCTCTTGCTTGGCAGCCATGTTGCTGCTCTGAATGACCCTGGAGCATGGATTTGGGCACTATGGGAAAAGCAGGAGGAGGAAGACAATGCCACTTTCCTGCCTGGGTCTCACCAAGGTCTGTACCAGGTGCTGGGAGACATCTGCAGCTAGTCCTATCTGTGGGCTGTGCTCTTTTCCTGGTCACTTGGCTCTGAAACCTTGAAGAGATGCTGTTCCTCTTGAGAGCTCTGGAATACTTACCAACCAACCCAAGCTTTCAGCAGCTTTTGCCATTTCCCCTGTTGTTTAATATTTGATTTTTTAGTGATTTTTCTAGACAATTTAGAACTGAATAATGTTACCACAAAACATGCAAACAAAACCAGGGTTTTTTTTATGGATGTTTGCCTCAACAAAACTCTCCCAACCAAGCAAAAGCCTCGAAAGGTGTGCTCCTTCACCTGCAAAGCTGACTCTGCTTTAAAAACAGTGTCCAAATCAGCTTGTGCAAATTTAGCTGTCTTGAATAGCTTACTGCTGAAAGTGAGCAGCCTGAAGGTTTGGACCAGTTAAAAAATTTTCCAGAAGACAAAACACTTTAAAACTCCCTCTCCAACAGCCCCTCTAAGTCACCTACAAGAATCTCTAATCCAGGCATAAGAGCTTTTGCTGCTAGTAAATCTTGAGAGCACAAAGCACATCAGCTTTCAAAATGGAAAAAAGTCTAAACTATTTTGGGCTGTTTTATCTTGATTTTTTTCTGGACAACAACACACAGCCAATGTGAATCAGGTCACAACAACACTGTGCTGCCAAAAGAGAGCTGTTGCATTCAGCATCAGTTTTTAAATCTTTTGGACTGAACCAATAACTAAACAAGTCATTTTGCCATAATCCAGTCCTGAGGAACCAGAAGTTTAAGATGTACATACAGGAATACAATCAAACTGGCTGCATCATAGAGTGTTCATTGTCCTGTGTCTATAACAGCCTTGACAAATCCTGGGCTTGGCCCTTCTGCATCAGCTTACAGAGCAAAGAAGAGATCTGGATTTTGTCCTTGGGAAAAAATGGTTTCTGGAATAATTTTTTGTTTTTCTTTTTTTTAAAGCATCGTATCTAGCAGAATGTGGAATGCAGTTAGTGCTATTAAGAATAAAAGACATTCAGACACTAGCATGCACACACAGACAGACATATATGCTATAGCTTGTCAGATATACATGGTATAGCTTTTTTTTGTTGTTTGCAGCCTTGGGGCTACCACTGGATGTGAAGATACTTTGCTGTGCATCTGAGCAGTCAGGGAGCTGAGATTTTTTTAACATCTTAGCCTCCCTCATCTCCTCACATCATCTGGGTCCTTCAAGGACCTGACACCTGGAACTACTGTAACCTACAAGTAGTTTTTATGATTTTTTTTCTTCTCTGCTAAAAAGAAATGTAAATGTGTTTGTGAATGTGAGTATCTCTTGGAAAGAGTAAGCAAGAAAACTGTTTTAAAAGGATAACTCCAACATAGTACAACTTCTGAAAATTATCAGTCAGAGTTCTTAATTTTGGTAATGGGTATTGCTTCAAATTTGATATAGATAGATAGTACAGTGGCCTCTTTTCTCACATGGCTTTTCATAGCTATTATTATCATTTTTACTGAAATTCACAAACACAAACTGGTCCCTGGGCTTTTCTCAGCTGAACCTTTCTCAGCTGACTCTGAACACCCTCACATATGCCTATTGACAATACAAGGTTTGATAGCTTAAC
The DNA here is from genome assembly GCF_023055355.1 of Agelaius tricolor. Taxonomy (NCBI): domain Eukaryota; kingdom Metazoa; phylum Chordata; class Aves; order Passeriformes; family Icteridae; genus Agelaius; species Agelaius tricolor. The sequence continues at coordinate 56,591,519 of NW_027269261.1, forward strand.
ACATACCTGTAGGGGCAAGATTCTTAAATATCACTGGCAGAGCACAATCTACTAGAAGGAAATATTAATCTCATAAATGCACAGTGCCTCCAGAGGAGTTTACTTCAGCCACAGGAAACTATTGTGCTCTTGCAGCAATACCCCATAGCTTCATATTACTGAAACTAGTAAAAGAAAAGAATTTTTTAGGAGGAATTTTTTCTCATCTAGGTCTAGTCTAGAAGCTATTAAAAACTGTAAATCACAAAAGCACTCCCCAATAACTGTAGAGAATTCAGGCAACTGCCAGTCAATAACTGCCAAGGAAAATTATGTTTAGTTTTCCTTTCTACACTCTCACAGTGATTTCTTGTGCCCCAGGCCATTGACCAGAGATTGTCCAAAAAAAATGCTGGCTATCACACACTCATACACATCCAAGCAGAGCTTTCAAATGAGGGTGCAGAAAATTGCCATAGCAAAGTGAAATTTAACAGTCTCCAAGGCCTTTCTAAGCCTAAATTCAATAGCTACCAGGTAGATTTCCAGCTCTTTCTGTAGGTCAGTGTTGTAAAACCTAACAGGTGCAAGAACAGAGAAAGAACCACCCCACAAGCAAGCGAAGCCTGTTGGTCTACGCCCATAACACAAACCAGACCAGGATCCCTCCGGGGTGCAGTGCTACCATGTCAGCCCTTGGCATACACTGATAGAATTTTATATCTCTCACCATATATAATTATATATTTGATGCATTTTACTGTAGAAGAGGATGTCCTCAAAATCTTTGCTGTCACAATAAACCCCAGTTTAAAGTATTTTTTTACATTTAGAGTTCAGGCTCACAGAACAACACCCAACTGCTCTGTAGTATTCCACTACACCCAATTGCTCTGAAGCTGCAGCAAGACAGGCTGAGGTAAGAGGAAATTCATCTCTGTACCATGCACTCCTGGAATCATCCAGCCCCCAAAATAAAGAAATAAATAAGCACAATTTATCAGGAATTGAAAAACATCAGGAGAAAAGAATAACAGTCACGTGGAACAATGTATCAGGAGGTCTCCTGTATGCATCAAATCGGCAAAATCTTTCCAGCTCTGTGGAATAACCAGCTAACTAATAAGGTAAATCAGCTGATAAGGCAGATGTGACCTACATCTTCATGTCCAAAATGAAAGCCTGTTGCTTTGCCACATAGCACCACTCCTCTTCTCTGATACACTCAAAACTAAAACATCTGGCATCATGTTGCCCTTTCATGATTCCAGTACTTATTTTCCAATGTTAAGTAACAGCTGAATGTGGTTTTCAAAAACACTACTTTGCTTTTTAGTCAAAAGATTTATGGCTGCAGCTTTAGAGGGGAACCTTTAGGTTTGCTATTTAGATGGACATAATTATGTTCCTTGTTGTTACAGACATGTTGTCACCTTAAAATCTCAGGAAAAATGTGGAAGCATCTACCTGGGTTTACAAACAAAACCTTCCATCCTTTCTACATGCACTGAGCAAATCTAATGCCTCTTAATTTGAGCATCTCGAGAGTCTGACAGTCAGAAACTTGCATCCACATTCCCACTGTCTAGTTATGAAATTAGTTTGTTGTAGGAATACAAATACTGAAATGCACCTTTATGCATAAAGATAATGGCATTCAATATAGACATACATTCTGTGGCCATATATACATTGAGTTTACAGTGGTCCCATCTCTCTCATGTGCAGAAGGAAATCTGCTTCTGATTATCACTGACTACACTTGCTACGTATATATGCATTTTTTAAAATTTTTTTTCTTTTTTTTAACAGTTTTTCCTTAGGGGAATCTTGTAATGAAAACATCCCATTAACACAGTGAGATGTTAATGGAGGATAGCTGGTAATGCCTGGCCGGGCTTTGTCAGAATAAAATATTTTGTTTTATGAATCAATACTACATAGGCACAAAATTTCTCTAGAGCGTGACTTACATTCTTGATGTTTAAGACATTTACATCTAATTTCTTTTATTCAAACTTCCAGTTCTATTTTTTCTAATTGAAATTCAAGATTTTTATAAGTCAATTACATATTCTAGATTTATTTAAGAAGTTAATTATCTTTGAATATATTAGCTAAAATTCTGGAGAAGCATTACTTTCCAGGAAGAATATTTAACTCTAGGAAATATTCTGTTATAATTATCAGGGCAATAAAAGGAAAATAAAATGTCAAACAATAATTACAATTGTGACATCCTGGCAATTAAGGTAAGAACAATAGCCCTTCATTCCTAATATGCCACTTGCTTTCCTCAAATGTTACTTTTTGGCAATTGGTTACAACCACAACAAAACCTGAACCACATTCATATCTCATAGAACATACATAAAGCATTTTGTATTAGATTGTATAAATACATAATTTTGCTTGACTTTGAGGAGACAACATCCAAGCTTCCATAAAGAAAGGTGCCTGATCAATAAAGCAACATCTGCTGTGTTTACAGTTAGCCTTTGATGTCAATATCCTAAATTTCTTTTTCCTCCAATTTGGGCAAGTGATCTGTTAGACAACTGGATAAAATGGAAACAGAGCTCTCCACATCTGTTTTCTCTAGAGGGTGGTACCATCCACAAGTTCAAAGGCAACAGGAAAAACTTTACAAGTGAGTAAATCCTCAGCACTGGGAAACTCTGTCATCTTTATTCACCAGGTAACAGCTTAGCAGGTAATTTTCTCTAAAATTTTTTAGTTTGGTGCCTACATTATTATTTTAGATGTCTATCATTTCTATGAGAATACCATGGGTCTCATTTCTGCATATAAAAACAAAATTTCTGGGTTTTTTTGGTTTTTTTTTTCATTTCAAACAGAAAAGAGTCCTCTGGCGTGCAACAGAAGTTTTCTGTCACAAGTTTCAAGTTAAATTTGTTTTTTCAGTCATCTCATGTAAAATTCAAATCATCATAACCTTACACTTGTTATCGAGTCATCTATTTTTGAAGTGTACCTCAGGATGAGATTTACAGCCAAACACTATAAAGGAAGTGGAAAGTGATTACATTAGTTTTAGATGTCTATAATATAATATAAACTAAACCATGATAAATTCAATCACATTTTTGCCCTTATTTCCTTTTATTTTGCCATCACCTGAGCTCTGCAGTTAAGCATTGCCTTTGAGTGCCATGTGTGTGGTTCCAGCTACTTCAGTGTCTTGTAAGCAGAGTTTTAAGACCTGGCAACATCTAGTTCAAAGCACTCCTCTGACCACTCTCCACATCAGCTGCACACAATGTGTCATCTACTCACTGCATCCATTTTCTGGGTCTCATCTACATCACCAGACAGATTCAGCTGCGCCCACCCCTGCCTGGAGGTCCTGCCTGCATCTGTGTTGAAAACCCCTTTCCATTGCTGCTGTCTCAAAATGAAAACGCCACTAAGGACAGCAAGCAGTGTTCAACCATATGCAGAAGCAGCCACAATTACCCAAGTGACAGCAAAGCACACAACTTACCAGAATTGAGCAGGATGATGGACTTAAGGCACACGAATTCCTCCCCTTGAAGGTTCATCATGCGAAACCGAGCAGCAGTAGCCAGCAGCATGTCAAAAATTTCCACCATGCCCTCTACACATTTCCCTTGATTCCTGTGTGAATACCATCAATGGGGAGACATTCAGTTTTAACCTGATGGTACCATGAGTTTTTCATCCCCTTGGACCAATACCCTTCAATTTGATTTCATCAGCTCATGAGCAAGTATGTGACTTCCTACTCTGGGCACATTTGATATATGTGTGATTACAAAAGCACTGTTCTCAGTGTTCCAAGTAAAATAAATAAATTACTGTATTTCCAAAAAAAAATCAGTTCCAGGAACTCATCACATTACTGTGGTGGAACATTTTAAATTGACTCAACCAAATCCTTATATTTGAGGAAAAGATTTGTTTAAAACTACATTTTGATTTGTGTGTATGTGTTCTGCTTTTGTTACTTTGCTTCCTCCTTCTTTTCTTTTTTTCTCTTTAATGTAAATTCTTTACATTTCTCCCTCCCTAACCATTTGCACTTGTTTCTAGCTGCCCGAGCAACCTTTAATGTTCCAACACACTTCTCTCGATGTTCAATGGCAACATAATCTCTCCTTAAAGAACAAACTTATTCATGAGCTCAAGAAGGACCTAAGAGTCCAAAATCATGTCTGTATGACTGATTAAAACTATCAGATCACTCCATATATCGTGTAACTTTTTACATTGCAGCATTAAACAAAGCTGAAGTTTGGAACATCTCAAAGCGTTCATTAGTAATGGCAATTAACCATCTCCTTCTGCTCACAGTGCAAGGCATTCCCACTCACTAATTCTCATCTTGCCCACTCAACCTGCAGCTGGAGAATTAATGCAGATTGTAATTATTTCTTGTGAAAATTTAGTCTGCAGATCTTTTGGTCATTTTCATTGCTACCCTTTACAAGAACTACCTACTTTTACTTCTATTAGGCCTTCCTGAGTGAAATTTTAATATGTAAGACTTAATGAATGATCCAATCTGCTGTTTGGAAATATAATACTTTTTAGATATGACTTTCATCAACAAAATTAAGAAGATAATTGCTACAGGAAAATACACAAGAAATTTCAAATGAACAGACTATGATTTATAACATTAAAAAGATTGAGCATGTCCTAATTTCACTGTCACAAGAAACCTGCCCGGACAGAGATACCTGCCTCAGGTCTGAACACAGATGTGCTGTTGAGAACCTCTAGCTGATGTCTGAACACCAGAGCCTCAGACAAAGAAGACATCTTCCCTTCTGATTGCAGACTGAGAAACCTCTTTGCACTCTCCAAGCCATCAGGACAAGTTTCAATGCTTCTGATACAATATATTTGCCCACAACTATAGAAAGATTAATTTCCTCTCTGTAGAGTTTAGCACAGAGGACTAGAATCCTTTAATAGTTTTGCATAAACTTAAATAATGCCCAAAAAAAAATTTGTTTAAGAATTTAGTATTTCAGGATTTTGCAGAAAGAAAAAGCTTCTGTGGATAAAAAAAATGACCCATATTAAAAAAATCCCCACATTTTCATGCCTGATTGAGATATTTATTTCGTTCCTAGAATCCACAAAACTACTGCAGCCAGCATTCAAAGCTTTTCAAAATATTACACAGTCTGAACAAATTGCAAAATTTGCATGTCTACCATCAGAGGAAAAAAAAGAAACAGGAAGTTATTTGTAAAATCAGACTATTTAACATGACTTATGGTGCCTGCTGAGACGGACATTTTGATAGCAAGTAAGAATTATTCCCAACCTCCTAGAAAAATAGTTGAATAGGCTGCAGTTTACATAATCAGTATTCCAATCATGATTCTCTGGCTGACGAGTATGACCTCTGGACAAAAACCCCTAATCCAGCAACACATATTCCATGTGCTTGAACCAACATGTGCGCCTCTTTCCCATCAACTGAACTAGCATGATACAGGATTAATAAAAATTATGTAAATTTAAGAGATTCTAAATTTTTCCTAATCTCTTTTGTTTTGCTATCTGCTGTGTGTGTGAAAGACCAGGCTACTCCATAAGAAGAAAAAAAAACCAAAAAAAGAGTAGAGTACCTCTTTAGGTAATGTAGGTAATGTACTTTAGGTGAAGTTATATACCCAGCCTTAGGTATTCACAAGTGCATGGAATGGCCTAGAAATTTCTGCTTTATTTTCAGAGGTAGGAAGCAGATCCAACTCTATTGACATCAATGGGAACTGCAGGAGCTAAGTATCTTTACTATATCGGGTTCTATTAAATTTTTTACTATTCTTTAGGCTACAACAATTATTTTATTTGTGGATCAACAAGAAACTATCTGGAACTGGAATCTCCAGTTCTCCTGAATTGCCTTCTAACTTTCTAGCATAAGCTGATAATACCATCACATCTTCACAGTTATGTGTTCAGTTGATAGGGAAAGCCTAGAGAACTTTCCTGAAGGACAAATTAGCAATAGATTCAACAATTATCTTTATCCTAGCATCTTGGTGTTGTCTTTGTGTACTCTCATCTTACTGAAGAGAAGACAACAAAAGCTTGTTTACTGCACAGCATCACAGTGTATTCTCAGAAGAATCCTTTAAATTTGGCTATTGGGGAACGTTTAGGAAAGTTAAATCGTTTGAATTAAAGGTCTTAAGTGGCTGCATAAAAGTACTGTGTGTATTAACTTTAGTAGGTCTATAGAATCACAGCACCATCCAGGCCAGAGGGCAATTCAGAATGACTTTAGTCCAGCCTCCCTCTCAAGGTGGTGTCAGTTCACTCAAGGCTTTATGCAATGCTGGTCTTGAAAACCTCCAAGGATGGAGACTGCACAACCTCTCTCAGCTTAATTACTTTCATCATCATGTTTTCTGCCTCCCCTACATCCAGTCAAAACCTTCTCTGCTTCATTTTATTACTCCCGTTTCTCAATCTCCCATCAGGCATTATAATAAAGAGCCTTGATAACCTCCTTGTAGACTGTAGGTTATGCAGACTTAAAAGCCCTTTCTCCTCCAGGCCAAACAAATCCATTTCTTCCAGCCACAAGGCATGAGGTCTGGCCTTGGTGGCTCTCCACTATGTTTACTGATGTTTATTAATATATTTCCTGTAATAACTGGATTTGATATTCCAGATAATGAGTGCCACATAAAAGGAGGATAATGGCTTCCCTCCCTCTAATGCCTACACTACCAGTGATAGTGGTATCAGTACCAGGGCTATTCCACTGTATTGTAGGAATAAGAATCTAAATTTTATTCAAGTCTTGGGAAAAACCTAGGCAGCAGGAATGCCTTTAACAGAAACACAAGATCAAGTAAAAATTAATAATGAAGGGTGCTTGGATGAAGAGAACAGGGACTCAAGGATTCAATGGATGTTCTCATCAAACTTTTAATTAAAAGGGAAATGCTAAAGACAGATGCACCACCAAAACAAAGTCTGACTCTGTTATCTCTCTGTCTTCCTCTACCATGGTACTTCACTTGATGAAAAGGGACTGCCAAGAACAGATGGGATGTACAAGGCCAGGACAGGAATATCAGCTTCAAAAGTAGACCTAGTAACTTCATGATGAAGCATCTAAATAAGGCTTGGATGTGTTCATAAGCCTAAAGGTAGGTTAGGAAACAGGGGAGAGGAAAACTGCAAGGATAACATTCACATTCCCAGTTAGAAAGGAGGGCATTCACAGATTTAACTCAAATGCCCATGCTCTGACACAGGAGAACAGTAAGTCTGTGCACAGACTTCCAAACAAGAGAGGATCTTTATATACATTAATGTATTCTAAATAAACTAGTTCTATTAATAGACGTTGGTAGAAGCTTTCTACTCCTATGTGAAGCAATGCACTAAAACAGCTTAAGGAGGTGGGATGTCAGGAAAGCTCCATCTGCAAGGATTTAAGACCAAATCAAGAACATCTACTTGGATGCCTTAAATACTGCCAGACAGGTATTATAGGGCTATTTAACTAACAGAGGATTCCACCTTTTCTCAATGCTGTGCCTTATCAGTCATTAAAAGATGAGAAAATTGTTATCAGCAGAGAAATTTTACTTCAGACCATCCTGCATTTAATCAGTAACACCAAGGGATTGTGGAAAAAGTTTGGGGAAAAGTAAGCAGAAAAAAAATTTTAAAAATCAAAATTAAAAAAAAAGTAAAAAAGTAATTAGATTAAAAATTAATATCTACTTTTCAAGAAATAACCCCAAAGCTCTAGAACAAAAAACAATCTGAAAAGAACAGGAATCAAAGAGAAAAGCAGAAACTACCAAGTGTAAACTAAATCAAAGTGTCAGATGTGAATCCTGCTGATAAAGAGAAATGCTTATTATTCTGTCATTATCCAGGAGGTTAGATATCATTTTGCTTTGGAAAAAATGTTGTTTTGATCACATCAAGCTAGCTTGCACCTTCACACAAATCAAACAATAAGTGGTAGGTGATCATGAAGGTGTGAGCTATGGAAAGGGACAAATTAATTATATGCAGGTCTTGTTCTACAGTTTGGTTTTGTTGTTTTCCATGTGGTTTTTGGTTTGGGGATTAGGGGATTTTTTAATTGACTTGTTCATAAGCCTTCAGAGGTAGCAACATCTTTAGCTCATCCCATTTCTCCCTGAATACTGGTTTTCAATTAACACACCCTGGGGAACTTCACTGACTACAGTCAATGGCTGGTATTATAGCCTGTTCTTCCAGAGCGTGCTGTTAAGAGCCCATTGTTTCTTATTCAATATCAGCTTAAGAAAAAAGATTTGGGTCAATTGCTGGCTAAAACATATTCAAAATTTATAAAACTAGTCCAATATTTAGAAGTCATCATTGCAAAATATATGCAATAAATATGAAGTAGCACATTTATCAATAAAAAAGAGAAAAAATATATATATTATCCATTTTGAAGTTATTTTCACCTAGAGTTAGTCACAGATTACCAGAGCTGCTGATGTTGCATGAATTATCTGGAAATAATCTAGTTCAGTGGCCCTGCTCAAGCCTATATATTGCTGGGTTTTCAGTATCTCCAAGGACTGAGACTCCAAAACCTCTTGTCCTGTCACTGAGAAGAATCTTCCACTGCCTTCTTTACTTCGCCTCTCCATCAGATATTTATCAGACCTGAGTCTTCTCAGATTCTCCTTGCTATGAAAGTTGTTCCAGTCCACTCTTTGAGGCCTGTCACTGGCCTCAGTCCAGTATGTACATGTCTGTCTTGGGTAGGGTAACTCAGAACTGGACACAGCACTCCAGATTGGCCACAGCATGTCTGAGCAGTGAGAGAGCATCACCTACTTCTAGATGCTGCTAAAGCTTTTCCTAAGGCAGTCTGGGAGGGCAGTCTGCTGGCTCAGAGGGCACCTAGTTGTGCTGAATTCTCAGAAAGTTTATGGAGTTTCCTCCACCATGGTGTTCTGGAGGCAATTCTGTATTTATCTGCATTCACTTAGGGAGGTTTCCTACTAATAGGTTTTGTTATTATGTCTTTACTGTCCACATCATCCTGGTTTAAAGCTCCTTCACCATGTTGGCCAGTCTGTGGAAATCATGATTTTGCCCCACTTTACGGCATGTATCTCATCTCTTCCTTGGCATTCTTGATTCTCACAGCAGGTTCCATGATGAGGAAGTTGAATCCATGCCATCGATATCAGCTGTGCAACCAGTTGTTGCCCTGCAGGATCTGCCCATTCTGCCTCAAGCCCTTTCTCCTCAGCAGCTCCCATGGAATGGACCACATGGGCTCCCACAGGTTTGGCCATTTGCCCTCAGAGCCAGGTGGCCAACCAAGTGTCTTCCCTGACTAGATGACCAGAGGATCATCCAGCTAGGCAAATAGGGTAAGAGTAGTGCTCTGCACATTTGAGCAGTGGTTAATCAGGTCTGAAACACAGAGACAATTAGCTACTAAGTACCTTTAAAAGATTTTTCTCTTTGTAAAATATAATGTGAAATGGGTCTACAAATATGCCAGGTAGGAAAAATCCCCAAAACGCTGCTATGATAGTTCTAAGAAAACTAATTATTCTTTGGTCACATTTAAGACATTTAGATTAGAAAATTATTATGAAGGCTCTCCATTTGGGAATAATAAAGCTAAAATAAAAAATTGGTCAAAGAAAAGTTATTCTGATTTACAGGAGGGTCTTTTTCAGTTTAATTTATAGTCAGTCTGAGTCACCATAAAGCCAAAAAACATTTCAAAATTCTCTCCATATCAGAAATGCAAAGAAAGTTTGATTTTGGAATTAACAGCATCACAGTACAATGTGACCTAGAACTGGGGCCTGAGCTCCCAAGGTCAGGGTTACTAGATGAACAAGTAATCTCATAATTTGTGTAGGGACTATCTTGAACCCAGAATTATTTCATTTTCTTTAAAAACTTCTTTTCTGTGCCTACAAGTCCCCCAGGGAATCTATCAGCTGAAAACTGTGAATATGTGGAGATCATAATGAGAGGGAGCTTCCTTTTTTTATCTTTTTTTTAGAATTCATCACTTTGAGCATTACCCAGCACTTCTCCAGACTCTGGAAGATTGTCCTTATTTTACATTTAAGTTGTTTGAGTTACAGAATTGGGTAGTCTTTGAATTTTGCCCAAAAAGACAGTAAAAACTGATTCACAATAAAGAGACAATAATTTTTCATTCTTTTAAGTTTATAATTTTGTTTTTTGTAATAGTATCATTTTTTTTTTATTCTGCAGGGTCTGCAGTATAACAACACATCTCAAAATTCAACCATACAGTGAAAGATGAAAGAGAAACTTAATTATTTCAAGAGATTCCTTAACTGTCTACAAGTCAATACATTCAGCTCTATCAAGCAAGTGCCTAATGACAAGATGATTTTTTGAGCTGGGTTTTCTGGATGGAATCTATTGCTATTAAAGATGTGATGAAAAGTAAATGTACAATTGCTTTTCAAATCCATTTTGAAGGACAAATCAGGATACACTTGTTTCCTATGGACTTTTCCCTTTTGAAATAAATACAAGCAGAAAGTCACTAAGGAAGCATTCTGAATCAAGCACTTGGGATCACTTTGCTTCAATTTTTCTAATAAATCAATGGTAACTAATGCATCCACAATTTCACATGAAATGTCATGCATTTACTCAAGTGACAGACAAGTGTGGTGTCCTCAGACATTTGGAACATTTTACAAGTTGAGAGACTAGAAAAACATACTCAGATTTCATCTTGATGCTCTTCTATTGTATCTAATTTTATCTCTACCAAAATATTTACATAAAGAATGTAAAAGATTCTTTTCAGATATAGCGAGAAAAGTTCAGAAAAAGAGCCATGAAAGCAGTAAATTGATCAGCCACCCTGTCACACAGTGAATGCTGTAAAGTTTTTTTGCTATTTGTGTTAGTTGCAGTTTAGAGAGATCCACAGTCTCCTGCCATTGCTCAATACAAAAGTCAGTAAAAGATAAATTCTTCTATTTAGAGAGAATAAAAATCTCCATCAAGCACTGAAAGCGGAAGTAAGTTTCCAGATTAAAATGAACCCTGAAAAACAGATTAGCTTTCTCCATAAAAAGAAGCAAAAAACCTGACAGAAACACCAAAATACTGACTGTATTGAACTGAAATTTTATAAGTCCCTAGACAGATTTTTTTGCTACGAGAGATTTTTTACAACCGTGATAAGAAAATAACAGTAGAAAATACCATGAAGACAGCCATACTGTCTTATACCAAAGGTATATTTAGCTGTGAGCTAAGCACACAGGCATTTGGATCTGCTGGTTTCAAGTGACTACCTCTAGTGCTGGGCTGGAAGAGATAAAACTTGTGGATTGCCACACATCTTCTCAATGTGCTCATGACTTTATACAAATCCTATCATCTTTATTTTGTTCCCATTCTTCTAATGAGTATCACAGGCAGAGAAGTCAGTCCATTTAGTTAGTCTTTGTAGCAAAGCTTGTATCTCTATTTAATTGTCTGTACAACACCTCCAGGTACCTCTCCAATTCTTTCAATATTACTGTCAAGACAAAGAAAATCAGAAAGGCACAGTTTTCTAAGCACAGATGAAGCACAGAATTAAACAGAGGAATGACAATGATCTGTATTATTTCATGTTTACAACAGGAATAATGCAGAATAATATTATTATTCTGTATTATTCCTGTTGTAAACATTCTCTGGGCTGCAGTCTCTGACTACTGACAAGCAAAGAACTGCTGGTTCTATAGAATTAATTGCTGGTAACAATGAGATGGAAAGACCAACTCAGAATGCTGTTTAGGAAGATCAGAATTATTATTCTCCTATATACATTCCATCACATTTGTCTACATAAAATTTGGAACTTGTTTAATACTTTTTGGAAATTCAACAAGATGTCCATCATCTCCTTGCATGTTAATTTCTTAAAGGACTTCAAGGTATTTGTGGCTCCCTTTTACAAAATGCACAGTGACTCTTTATCACTATGTCATTTTCATTCAATTTCAGCCAATTCTCTTCTTTAGATGGCATCCCATCAGCTTCTTTACTGTGGTCACCAGGCTTCCTTTTTAAAATGCAGCACTGCATTTCCCATTTTGCTGAAACTGAGAATGTTTCAAGTGAGATTCAGAAATCCAGCTATTTCTATCATGAGTTTCTTTAATTATGTTTCAAGCCTCTGAGTAACCTGGGATCAGCATGATATCTGAATGCAACTAAGCCTTTCAAAATAAAGTAAAATATTACTTTCCTATTCCTGAAGAAACATTACATTTTCTTCAAAATTATAAACAGTCTACTGTCAGGCCTGACAAATTCCAACATTGGTCTAGTGACATTTTTAAGGCCTAGTTTCTTGGGTACCCTCCAGACAGGAAACATCTGGTTTGTCCTACTAGAAACCTAAGCCTTTACTTCTAAATTTGCCTTATACAATATACTAATTTTCAAAAACAGAATATAAAATCTTGAATTTATTATTTTATTTCAGTAAGTACTCTACATTAATTGATAACACTGTGAGTTTGCCATTTTATTTCCTGATTGAGCCTGTTTTTCTAATCTATAATTATTGTCATTTGAGCATTTTAATAGCAGTAGTTGTACACTGTAAAAGTCTACTAGTCCTACGTAACTGGCAGACTGTTAAAATTCTGAACCAAGACTCGAGTATTTGGGTAATGCATTAACAGAATAAGAAAGGATGCTTTATCTCACAAAATGCACTGTCTAATACAATGCAGACTGGGAAGAAAAACAGATAATGCAATTATATTCATCCATACAGAAGACAGAAGTCTACACATCCTGTCAATTTAATTGTTATGTAATTATTTTCTTACAGGCAAAGAAAAATTTTAAAAAGCAACATAGAATTATTAACTAGGGTCTGCTTTACAGATTTTTTTCAAGAAGTCTTCCAAGTGTGAATTGTCGCAAAGGAAAGTTGAAGAAGTATTTATTTAAAAATGTAACTGGTTGACTCACATAGAATTAGAAAAGACAGTTTCCAAAAGATCTTCAGAGACAAGACAAGCATATGTCTAATATGACCCAAGTAGGAGGAGTGAGTTGGGAGAAGAAAGATCACATTTTTTTCAAAAAACAGCAAAGCTGAAAGGTTATTTTTATGACATTTCAGATAGATTTTAACAAGACAAGACTGTATTTATCTAGCCAAAGGGCAAGAAAAGTTGTATAATAAAATTTGGTGTGACCTAAGCTTTAGGAACAGATGTATACAAATGACTACCTATATCAAAGATCCTTGACAGAAAGAATCTGTTAGAATCAGGATAAGCCTGAATGCTAAAATGAAAGGAGTGCTCAAATCAGACAGGATGTCTGCAACAGAATGACCACAGAGATCTAGAGGCATAGACAGTGTGGTAAAACTCTGTATTAACAATAGAAGTTTTCACTAAATATACAAGTGTTGGATGGGATTCTGAGAAATGTGCTCAAGTGAAAGGTGTCCCTGCCCATGGAAGGGGGGTTGGCACTCATGATCTTTAAGGTCCCTTCCAACCCAAACCATTTTATGGTTCTATGACTATTTGATGCGGTGGAAGGACTTCATTGAGAGAAACAGGCTTTGCATCAGTGTCTGTCCTGCCCTTTGAAACCTGACAAACAACAGATTTTTTTCTCTATAACATTCTTAAAAGCCAATTTGCCCAAATCAAATTAACACATCAAAATATTTTTAGTAATAATTAAGAAGAAAATTAAGAGTTATTTAACTGATTAGCATATCACTGCTTACCAGAGTCAAGTAATTTCTTATTTTACTTTCTGCAAATATCCCTACCAAATGGAGTGAGGCAAGTATATGATTACTTAGAAACATTCTTCTTATTATTTGAAAATTAGAAGATGTAATAGATCTACATTTTTACGGTCTCAATTGAAACTTAGAAAACAAAGAGCCCTGAAGTGGTTCTAGTTGCATGCAATGGTTTTCTATAGTGTGAATCAAGTGCTCAAACTCCATTTTAGTGAGAGCATGTGGATTTTAAGTTGAAGAAGACCAAAATTTCAAAATTATTTCAAAACTGTTGCAGCTTTTTGTGAAGACTATACTTACATTTAGACAAGCATATATTTTCTGTACGTAAAATGAGAATGTATTTTATACTTATCTAGTTCCACAGCTCACAGATCATTGTGCTTACACAAGTGGAATAGGGTTTTTCCTAAGGCAATAAACATTTCTCTATTACTGGGAAATACTATGTTTTATCCTGTTAGGTGTTATCATTTGTATTTTACTAAAATGCTAAAAGTAAGTCTGGGGGGGTGTGTGCAAATAGAGGGCAGGGAATCAAAGGATTAACACTGCATGAATGCAACCATGGAAACTCAGTACCCCACCCTCAGTACCCAACTCAGTCAACAGAGCAAGCTGATCGTAAGACATTTTTCTGCTAATGAGAATTTTGATTAATTTACACACCTGGTAGCTGCAGTAGCTGAGGGCACTCCCCTTGACATTCTATTGCCACCCCTCTGCCTTGGCAGCTACCTGATGAGGTCAGGAGCTTGCCCAGCTCTTAGCTGCTGCTCTGTGTACTCCATCTCAGTTTGGTTCTTCTGCCACTTCCAGTTTAGGCCTAGATGCCAAAGTCTGCCCTGAAGTGACCTCTGTGCACAGCACCTCTCCCCTGCCTGCTCTGCTGTGTGGGCAGTAGTCTTCAACTAAAAGGATCACCAATAGCTAAGATTACTCTATCCTTAGAAATTTTGTCTGAAAATTTAATTGAGATTTTTCATGAAACTTTTCACATAACTAGGAAAAGAGAGCTTAAATTTACATTAAGATAGTACAAAATATATTTTAAATTATCAGTCTTCTTGCTTTTAACATGAAGCCTGCCAGCTAAAATCCAGGATATTGCCATAGAGTACAGATGAATATTTTTTTCTCTCAGAAATACTTAGCATATTAGCAAGACTGGCTAAAAAAAAAAAAGCTTAGTGAAGGGAGCAAGTATATGTTTGACATATTTGTCTCCAGTTTTCATGAGGAAAAAAAACCCCAAACTTAATATATTCTCTATAAATAAATAAAACTACACTTGAGATTCTACGAGGATTTTCTTCCAAATTGTTGTCTGGCTGCTTGGAAAAAATCATTCTAAGAAAAACTATGTGGATTTTAAATAAACAAAAATAACTATCTGAACTAAATGAAGTGTTCAGTTTTTCATTTCAGTTACTTCTGCAACAAACAGTACAGATTATAAGATAAATATACTGCTGCCTTTGAAAGAAAGTACTTCAAGCAGCAGATGAATCTCAGGTGTGTTACTTGTCTAATAAATGACCAGTATCACATTCCTGAGCATTGGTTTTCCAGTCTCACCTACCATAAGCCTGCTTGACATATGATGTACAGTCAAATTGTAGTATTGGTGAGATGATATCATGCTAAAAATTAATCTGATTGCAGCAGAAATAAATTAACTTAAATAATTCAAAGCAACATGCAGACTGACCTGTCCAGTAACAGGTTAGGTGCAAACAAAAGCTTTCCTGGGTGTTCCATGGAGCGCCAGACTAAGCCGATCATCAGTATCTCTAACCAGGCACATTCCAGTAGATGGACCTGATCATGGAGTGTTAAATCCACAAATCCTGAAAGAATAAACAGGAGACAGTAAAAACACTCCAGTTTTGTAAGTGGAATAACATTATTCAGAGAATTAGGTTAAAAAGTGCTTCAGAGCTGGATAACCAAAAAGAGCAATAGAACTGACATTTGTTCTCTTCATATTTTGGGATGAGTTTTGTGCACCAGGGTTCCCAGTTTTAGTCAGAACAGTCAGAACTTTCTAGCCTACTGTTTTTGTGCTGGCTGAACTCTTCCCAGAAATCAGGGCAAGAGCCTGGACAGCATCTCCATTCCCAAACCTGTTGCCATGGGCATGGGAATCCAGGTACATGCCGCAGAAAAAGGGGCATCTGTCTGCTCCAGCACCACGCTGCCTGGGGCATGAGGCAAAATGGAAAAATGCCTGCTATAAAATGAAGTGACAGCTCTAATCAGCTAACCCTAGACCAATTCTCTTGGTGGAATGCTATTTCACAGACTCATGACAATTCACTCTGCTGAAAGTGTGATACGTGTGTGGAAGAGGGACCAAAGAGCATCAAACAAACTATGGAGCAGATGCTGATATTTGTGGTCAGAATTCACTGATGAAACACCTGTTTATATTCCTAGTGGACTACAGAACATGGAGGAAGTGAGTACTTTGTATTTAAACATTGTTTAAAAACAATGAATGCAAACAAGAAATGGCTTATAACCATACTACAAGAAACTAAAAAGAAAGAATAATGTGAAGGTACACATGTAACCATAATCACAGTGGTCCTCCCTGTGTTCATTTCATGCAAGAGATTGAATTATAGTCTCTTTTGAATTCTCATTCTTCATGAATGTTTTTTTTCAATCCAGAAATATAACAGAAGTGGAGAATAATACGTATTGCGTAATACGATTTATTAGATCTTGCGTAAGTTATTCCTTGAAATTAAAACGAACTTCCTAAAATAAAATGTGCAGAAGTTGCCTTAAAATAGGTCTTATTTATCTTTTACTCAGTGTTACAAGTGAAAAACATTACTGAACCTTGTCATTATTTTTTGGGGCAATTGTAATGATTTATACTGATCTTCAGAATACAGAATACATGGTAAACTGCCTTACCAGCCCTAAAATAGCAGGGATTTTCCTTCTGTGTGTGCTCTTTCTGAAGGTATATACTGAGTCAATTTTGAGGAATATACCTGACATACACTTGAATATTATCTTGAGAAAAAGGAAGAAAAAAGGCATATATTTTAAAAGTCAAATGATGTGCCAAGAAATATGTTTTTCAAATAAGAGAGAGGTAGAGAATAAACAAAATGCAGTTCACAATAACCTAGAAAATACTGTTACATCTGGTAAAACAGTTTTTCATATAATTATATTTAATGAAAATATCTGAGAGAGCCAATTAATCTATTGATAAGAAATCATCCAATAGAAGGAAACAGCTCTGACACGTTTGAAATAAAACCCACCTATTGATCATTAGAAGTGAATTCAGGCAGTTGCAATACCTGCTGTTTTTATGGGTGTGGTAACAATAGAGGAAATAAATAATTGCTTTTTCCTGTATTTTTCCTTTATTACCAAGTACAAAAAATTATTTCCAGACTTCAAAGACTGATGAAATGGCACTTGTCTGAGTCACCAAGTAGCCTGAACAATAGAGCTGAAACTTAAAAGAGCAACATTCTTAACTACAAAGCATTGGTTACAGCACTCAAGCACAAAACTGGCAGAAAGAAAATGTCTTTATATGGGGAACAAATAATAAATACCAGGTTTCCTATTAAGTATTGCCTTAAAAGGACACTACATAATAATTGCCTTGATGGCTTTTTAGGTGACATTTTAAATTTATTATCTTGTTGTTGATAAAACTAGCTAGTTTGTTTAGTTGGTAAAACTGAATGTCCCGCCCAGAGAAGCTGTGGATCCCCATACCTGGAAGTGTTCAATGCCAGGATGGAGGGGATTTTGAACAACCTGGTCTAATGGAAGGTGTCCCTGCCCATGGCAAGGGGGTTGGATGGAACTGGGTCATCTCTAAGGTCCCTTCCAACTCAAACCATATAAAATAAAATTCTATAAAATAATAGATTTGATGAAATAAAGTTCTGTAAGATAACTAATACTGTAAAACCATGAACCACATTCACTGAATGAAAATATTTTAAATTTCATATTCCAGTATGGCAAAAGGATATGAACTGAATTGAAGTATTTCTAAAGGAAGGACATACAATTTACTTCTTTACCACAAACAATTTTTAATGATGACATGGAAAAAACAGAAGTAATAGTTCAGACATCCTGTTGGCATTTAGGAAACATCTAATGAAGACAATGAACTTTATAAAAAGTCTGAGAGCAGAAGAAAGTTGAATTATCTCGGTGTTACCTGAATCTGATAACCATCCTGCAAGTGGGATGAGAGGTTAGACAGAAAGGTAGAGAAAGATCAAAATGAATAAGGCATTGAAAAATATGCCCTCTGGTGAAGAGTCAGAGGAATTTAGTTACTCTTTGTGAAGCTAAATAGTCTAGAGGGGTTGAAGGACTGCAATGGATAAAGATCCAAAGAAAAAGAGAATAGCATTACAGAAGGTAATGGCATAACAGAGAGAAGCCCATGTTGGCAGCTAGATTGGCTTCAAGTCAGACTGCAAATTAGGGGGCATTGTTAGCAACAAAAGTAGTTATTACCTAAGCATCACATTAAATTTCCTTGGATTTGCTTTCATTTGAAACATTAACCAAGATCTAATAATTCTTTTAAGACATACTCTTGTTCAAGAAAGTTAATTCAGAATAGTGTACCAGAAGTTTAAATTAAATTATGAATAAATCATTAGTCAGTCAATCATGTAGAGCATGTTGCACTTTAGTGTTGCTGACATTATGTGTAGATGTGCACATAATTCTCAAATTTCAGTACTCTTTTAATGCTGGAAAGTTTTGAAAATTATTCAGACAGTATTTTTTAATTCTAAACTTTTTATTACTGTGCTTTAAGGAAGAAGACAGACATTCACTTCATTGTTGATAAATTAACTAATTTGGATGCAGTTTGGATGTAACCTACATCTCACTCCATATGCCAGAATGACTAATGATCTTATACCAATCAACATCAGTAACCTAGATTGCCACTAGTCCATCCTATCTGACGTGTATCATATGTTTGGCAGGAGAAAGATGCTTAGAGGACAAAAGCCATGCCTAGAACGTTCCTCTTTTTTCAAATACAGATAAGTTAACAGCATTTCTGAGTGATTGCCAACAACAAACATTATAAATGTAGCAGAAATTCTTGTAGGAATATGGAAATCTGAATTTCTGAAAAGCTAGAATGATCTTTAGTGTATTCAGCTAGGAGTAAGGGGCAAATAAACTTCTCTGGAGAATGCAAAACTGTAATGTTCAAATTAAGTTATTTTCCTTTCTAGTATAAAGCAGCAATATGTGCTGCTTCATGAGTGCTACACTCCATAGCAGGAGTGGGTCCATGGAGGAAAAGCTATAAAAAGTCCTGCTTTGGCAAGCATGACATTAGATTTGGCAATCCAAAATTGTATGATCCCACCATCTTAAAAAAAAAAGGAATACAGTAACTATTTACAAAACAAATAAGCAAATATCTTTGTAACCTGGGAGTCTGGGCAACACAAGGACTACTGGAAATATTATTTGGTAAAGCATACACTCTTGAGAAAAGTAGTTTATGCTCAAAGTTGTTTGATTGCAGTAAGGAACAACAAAGCTCAAATGATTTTCATTTATTGCTAAGGGAACATACATTGTGCACTCTTCAGTTCTCTGAAATAACCACTACCAACTCATTTATATGTATGCATGGGGTGTGTGTGTGTGTGTGTGTGTGAAATTTTACCAATCTTTTTGAAAATAATAAATTCATCATTTGCCTTAGTGACTTTTGATCAAATAAGTAGCTAGCCATTTTATGAGAAACAATTTCCATAGCAATTACCATTCTCTGAGACCCAACATCCAGTGACATTGTACATTCAGTCATTCAACAGGAAGTCCTCCACTGGCACTTACTAAAATTTGAGGATCATTATCATAATTTTGCAGTTTCTACAAATAAGACACAACTACAGGGTGTTCAGACTGCTCAAAAACAGCTAAGTAAATGTGAAAAAAAAATTAGAAAGAAACCCTTCTTTTTACATGTGATCCAACTGTAATCCAACCTATATGTTTATACTGTATCTCCTAATTACCATGATGTGTACCTAAAAGATTAATGTCAAACAATTTTTGCAAGAAAATAAACTTTATCATGTCATAAAGAATTAGTCTGTCTCCAGATGCTTTGAAGGAAAATAAAGTAAAAGCAATAAATAATTTTGAAAGCAATAGTTTTAAAAGTAATAGCAAACCTCCATCTATCAAAGTATCCCATTTACAACAGAAATTGATACCAGATGTTTATGGCAAAAATACAGCAGGAAAAATAGGCTTTTACAGGAAGTTTCCTCATGCTCCAGAGGTATACAGCTCAGACTTGCAGAGCTGTAAATTATCTTTTTGTGATTGATGTCCCATAACATTTTTCCCTCCAAGTTTCTCCAGGTGCTTTCTGAACCAATTTGGCATTTAACGCACTTCAGATATGTTTTATATACTCTGAAGCAGTAGTCTCCAGTAGGAACTTTCATACTCTCAGTTAACACTAGGTAAATTCAGGTAAATCACAATCTCCTGTTGTTCTGAAATAAACAAACATTTCTCTCTATCTCTTGAAAAATCGAATTATTGTATTGGGAGATTCCATCATTCCCTAGGTCATCATCTCACTTCTCTTTTCCAAACATTATAAATATATTCAGCCATCCCTTAGATGAAAGTTATTCTGTTCACCTTTGAAACAATGTTGTCCCTCTTGGAGCATTTCCCAGTTTACCTATATTCTTTTACAGACCAGGACTGTTTCAGTCTGCCCTTATCTTCATCACGTTATTCAACTTAATAACATCCATAATTTTATCACTGTTATTCAGACCTTTTTTTTCCAGCAAACTTATGAATATGTTGAACACTAAAGTCTTAAACGTCCTGCCAGCTTGTCTACTATGTCTTTAACTTAACAGCAACAGAAAATTTTATAATACCTCCTATGGCAAAAACCAGGATATTGAACTCTACAAAAAAGTTGTGGGAAATTGGAACACCTAAATTTTGTGCCTTAAATGTGTCCAGACAAACCACTGGCTTTTTTTCTATCTTAATGCAGTGTTTTGAAATGTGGCAACAACCACTGAAAAAGGTTGTTGTTTACCATTCAGTACAGTATCTCAGTCATGTAACAGTCATGTAATAAACCACATTTGGAACAGAATGCTGATTAGGTTGGCAAAGACAGCAGAAAGTAGTGGTGGGTGCTGCAATCTAATTGCTAGCAACCATCCAATAAAGCAACAAAATAAAGAGAGGCTTGTATCGGTAGAAAAATATCTAAGTCGATGAAAGGCAAACAGCAAAATAATTCCTAGGCAAGTTCTGTTCTTGAAAAAACAGCCATAGAGAGGAAAAACATCTGTTCCTCCTAACCTAAAGCGCACTGAAGGACCAATACCTCAGTCACCACTGTTTGATCGAGTGGTGAAATCTGTGCCTGTTTTAATGCCACGAGCTTGGTACCCAACCTCTCCACTTTAAAGAGAGTGGTGAGACTGCATCTATGCAGTTATCTAGCACATAAGATTACATTCTGTTCTGAAATTGCACACATCACTCAGCCTCTTCAACCTTTAAGGCTGAGCCCTTAAACCTCTCAGTTAAGAGGTGGCTAAAACCCACACCTTGACTATAGCCTTGTCTATACACAACAACAGCAGAGCAAAACAAATTCTGAGGCCAAGTGAATCAGAGAACCACAAACACTGTTTTCTTTGAGCCTCAGTATCCACACAGCTATGTCTATAATGCTACTCATTCCTAATTCTTTCCACAGATCTTCAGACCAAAATTATAAGACACTTTTATTAAGTTCTTCCTCCTAAGGGCACTTACAGTATGACACGGACATATTGGTTTAATTGTTTACACAACACCAGTGTTTTAAATCAAGACTTATTTTGAAGACCGAAGATCAAAGATCTCTAAACCTCAATATTTTCAATCCAAATATTTTGCTAGAAGAGTAGTTTTGTTATTTCATTTTTTTTAAGGATATTGCTTTTGTTTCTGTAAGTGTGGTCAGAAAAAAATTAGGTACAATTTACTGAGCTCCTGGGAGGAAATCTGAAAGGCAAACACAAAGCAAGTGGCACGGTTGTAAGAGCCTCTAACTACTTTGTCTGCTCTTTCACAATTCTCTATTATTTCTGCCTGTGTAATTATAGTATAGCAGCATACCAATCCAAACTTACGCACTGTCTTGTCTGAGGGTAAACAATCTTTTTTCTAAATTAAATTTCTTGAGATCAAAGAGAACAGCATCTGCTTTTAATTACTGTTAATTCCTTTTGAAAATTGTACTTCATGTTTTTACATTTTCATCTCTAATGGTTTTAAAATCTTTCTGAAAAAGAAAAATTACAACTTACAGGGGTAAATTTAATATCGGTTAGGAATGTTTGGGGTTTTGGGCAAAACCCCTAAAAGTGAAAAGGAACATGAGGCCCTGCTTTCACAGTCTGTATTCATACTGAAAGGCAAGACCAAGCAAGCTTTTGCTCTTCACCTCTAGTGGAGGTTTCCACTCTCCCTGAGCTGGCCTTAGGAAAGTTGCCTAACAGTTTGGCAGGTAGACCATCCAGCCAAACTCCCCACCTGACACTGTCCCTGGAGCAAGATGCTGCAGGGGTTTCACATTTCTCACTTGTATTTCAGATCCTATTTCTAGGAGCTGGTCTGTTCTGCCTCCACTTAAAAGTTGCAATTTGATGATTCTGAAATGGGTTTTTCAGGTAAATGAGAACAGTTTCAGATCCTTTCCAGGAATATGTAAAGTTGTCATTACTTCACTCAACGCTTTCTGCTTGTGCAAAAAGTGCATGCTTTTTCAGACCTGTCCGGTCCATATATTTTCAGAATGAGGAGTTTAAAAGGTTCCTGAGGCCATTCCTGGTCCAAATAGCCAATTCCTTGATCAGTACAGGAACCTATCTTTCCTCAGGTACACACCAGTCTAAACTATGATCAAGTGGACTCTGTCTACATCAGATATACTAAATACTGTCTTATTTCAAGTTTCCTATGCCAGAGTAAGCTTGTAAATAAGTTAGGCAAGTAGAATTTCGCATACTCAAAGCAATACTTTGCTCCAAGCGCAATTAGAATTTAGGTCCATGAAAACATGTCAGAGGCAGTGACAGAAAATTGCCACTGGTCAGACATACCTTCTCTTCTCCTGACAAATCCTTGCCACTTTTTAATGAAATACTGATGCCTTGCCTGAGAGAAACATGAGAATTCTCCAGCACAAAACCAGCTTGGCTGGCAATGCTCCTAGGGAGATGGACCTGCCTGGGGGTCTGCGGGAACACTCAGCATGAGAACCAGCCCATAGCTGTGAAGTGCTCCTGTGAGTTTTAGGCATCACAAGTTCTCTCTGAAGAGCAGCACAAGCAAATTATTCTGTAGGATTTATCTGACTGCCTGAAGATCTGTCCTATGCTGGTGGATGGTAAGGCTGTATGTCTGAAGCTCAAAAATTCCTCCTTGGAGAGAAGACAAGCTGGGCAGTGCTGTGGCTAAGCCCATCCTGAGCCAGGACACAAACATACCCAGTGAAGCTGAGTGCTGCCAAGTCCTGACTTTCTCTCACCTGTCACTGTGTCAGGCTTGACTTAAACACAGGGGTTTTTCTGCAGTAGTTGCACTTTGTTAACCAAAGATTATTCCAGAAAGTGCATTAGCAGTAACCATTTAACACAAATATGTTGAGGCCTTCCATCAGGGAACATAATAAAAGTAATTGGCACTCACATAGCACTTTGCGTTTTCAAAGGGCAGTAAAACCATTAAGCATTATTAAACGTATTTTATAGATAGAACACAGGGAGGTTAAGTACCTCATGCAGGAGGAGGCAGGATTAGGACAGAGGTGTCTCAGCACACTCTGTCATCCTTTCAACCACAAAAGTATTTGAGTTAAAGACTACTTGAGCCCAAGCGAAAGTTCTATTTCTTGCAAATCAGTAAAGGTAAAAAAAAAAAAAAAAACCAGAAACAACTGAACTTTTCTCATAGAGAAAAAAGAAAAAAAACTTTAAGTTAGATTTGAGGGGAAAATTGTTTATAATGTGAGCAGAAAAGCTGGATGCAGAGAAGCACATAAGTATTAACGTTAATTGGTCTCACTAAACTAGACAAAGTAACAACCTGTACAGAACAAATCTTAGGCTTAAGTTTTCCTCACCCTCTTAACAAGCAGTTTTAAAAGTTATTAAAATAACAATAAATCTTGCCAATAATAATTAGAACAACTACTGTATAAGATTATTGTAAGTGAAGGCTGTCTGCCAGTTTGCAAGTGAAAGCTCATGCTATTTGTATTGTAAAGCAAGAAGGGAGCCATACATATATTTTCTGTGTAGAAAACAAGCTCTTCAACTAATCAATAAAATGTGATGTTTGTTATTACATGGAAAATTCTTGCAGCACTATACAACAGTTATTTAAAGCATGTTACTTATAATTCCTTCCTGGACTGTAATCCAGATGGCTGAGACTCAGGGTACACTTTGACAACAGTAAGATGTTACTTTAGGGTTCTTTTAGCGCTGAGAGCTGTGCCATTTCTCTGGAAGTTCAGGCTTGCAAATAAAATCCACAGAACACTGCCTACTTATTGAGAATGGAACAGCAACTATTGCCTGTGATTTTGAGTGCAGGAACATCCCATCTGCAGCTGCATGTGAAGGCTTTTCTTTGAAGATTGTCCTCTGAATTTTTCTCTGGACAGGTGAAGAAAGACACTACACAAAATTTATTAGCCACTGACTAAAATAGATGGTATGAGATAATACATATTTTATTTATTTTCTCTGACACAGTTAATTACATTAAATTAAACTTATACCAGTACTCAGGACAGTTGCAAGTAGTTTGAAGGGGTTTTGGGGGATTTGTCATTTTTGTAAGAGGTCACAGCTACACAAAATGTTTTCCATCAAAAGCAGCTATAACAATTTCTGGGGCTGGTTATGCATTCTTAACTGACTTTTATGAACTCAAAAGACAGACTCATAAATACAAGCTGTCCTCTCTACTTCGTTCCCTCCCCTCCTCCCTTTCCCCACCCAACTAGGGCTGCCACTGCTGGTCTCTTCTGCTGGTTTAATTGTTCACACATTGATGAAATAACCTGTCAAGAAAGAGGAGCGGGAAAGCGACCGATGGATGGGCAGTCAGGGAGCACCAACCACCTCGGAGAGTTTACACTTTGTGTAAATTTGCCCTAAGACTTGAGGTCAACCAGCATGACTTGGATTTTTTTTTGTCTGTTCGGTTTCATCCAAGACAGTATGAGGTTTTCAGCATTCGTTTGACCTCCTTACTAAAGTACCAGGCTATGCTCCAATCACAACCTAAACCAAATGGAAGTGATGGTTTTGTGGCTGTCAAAAAAAAAATCATTTGAGGCAAAAGGTCTCATTAAGCAATCATTCTTTGAGCAATCTCTTTAGGCAACCACAGTTTTCAAGTAAACATATAATCTGGAAGGGGGGAAAGGAGGCAGACTGAGGTAGAATCTTTCAGAGCTTTTTAAACGACCCCAGCCTGCCCCTGCAAGTTTTCAAATAGTTGATTCAGTACACAGTTACTAGGGGAGAATTTTAAAACTAAAGATCAAAGACTTCCCAGTTGTTTTCCTCTTTTGCAGAGTGCACCTACGTGCTTTTACTACATCCCCTTACTGCTTGGGAAAGGCACTCTAGTTGGGAAAGGCACTTTGGATGGGCAGTGCCCTGATGGTGTCAGTGAGAGCAGCAAGCCAGAGGTGGTTCACATGGAGCCCTGCTGGAGCTGGCCTGGGCAGCACTGCATGCCTGGCCTTTGCTGCGGCACTAGGAGACAGACCTTGCTAGAGGAAGAGGCTCTGGAAAACCTCAGGGTGGATAAAGGCAATGCAGGTATGTCACATGGTCCAGTGGTCATGAGGGACAGGACAGGGATGGCAAGTGAACAAAACTAGGTTAAAGGGAGCCTGGAGAGCTACTGTACCGCAGGCAGTTCATTTCTACTGTTCTGCACCTCATTTTTCCCACAAATGTTAGGGTGTAAAAATATCTCCGTTGTTCCGTTTTTCATCCTTTTTGTTCCTTTAATTATAAGAGCTATATGAAAGACTTAAAGGTCATCATAACACAATCAAGAACATTTTAAAAAAAGATATAAAATTACATTTGCAAGTTAACACAACCAATGGCCAGCTTCAGCCATTCTCCTAAACTAACATTAGTTATTTAAACCGAAATTAAGGATTAACCCCAGTCTTTCTGACTGTCCCTAAAATACAGTTTTATACTTTTATTTTCAATAATTCTGTTTAATTCTTTAAGAATTAAAGTTTTACGGCTTCAGTTTATATCTCCACCCATGTCTGGAAGTTTTAGAAGTGTCACATTCTAATTTAACACTTTTTTGACTGCAAAAACTTTCACATTATGGAACTGGGAGGGCTAAGCTCTCCCCTTCTTCATTCATAAAATCTGGTGAACAAGTCATTAAGCTTTTTTCTCCACAATGTCTCCCACTACTGTGCTCAACACTAAATCCATTAGTATTCATTGCAGCAGCACATGGAATTAGAAGAAAAGAGGATTATTTTGCAACCCAAGGAAAAGAGGGGGAAATTGTCAAGTTTGTAGTGAACTAGAAGATGAAAACTGCTTCAAGACTACAAATAGAAATTGCTCAGAGCATAGTGTGCTGTACCCAAGAAATGAGGCATAACTTCAGAGTTCATGGTCTGGTCATTCTTTATAGTCACTAGGATATAAACCTAGGTTGACTAATGCACCTGCATCCATTTTTTCCCTCAGATTGTTCAATTTTGAAGTATTATTTCTGTCTATTGCACTTATATGTGAATAACAAAAGCTATATATATTTATTGTGTACTTTTTCATCCATTACATTGCCTGGTATCTACATCAAAACAGAAAAATAAGCACATATAAATGAAACCTCAAATGTTTCTTTTTCCTCCTGTTTGTTTCATCCCTACATGACTGGTTTTGAACCAAACCCAATCTCGAAATAATTGTCCAAGAAATTGTAAGGATACATCAAAGAGAATAAGGACAGCAAAATTAATTGCAGCAATTTCCTTCAACCACTGCAACAAGAAGACTGTTTCAGCAGCTGTGTGGGAGTGTCATCGTAAGACAGAGCACAGGAATACTTTACAGGGAAAGCAAGACACTGGAATGCAGCTGGCAATTTGTATTAATCTTCTTGGCCATGGAGACCTAGTAAGTTATCAAGCAGCATGTTTCCACAAAGTACATGTTAAGCCACTTTTCTCACACTCTCCTTCAATGTGTAACAAACCCAAGGCACCCTCAGGAAACTGAGGCTCAGGCTCAGGTGGGCACACAAAATGCAGGTGCTGCACTTGGAGAGCAGTGACCTTGACTCAAATTCCCATACTGCCTGCTGAGATATATGCTGAGCTAGAGCTAGTTGGAAGCACTCTGGCAGAGCTTTTTACATTGGAAAGTGACAGCTGGCAAGTTTAAAACACTCTGGGTAACACGTCAGATTTCACTGAATGAAAACAAACAAATTAAAAAGAGGCTGGTTTCTCTCTGGAAACATGGCCTCCTTGTCAGCGCCTCATCTTACTTTTCAGCACTCTACCAGGCACATATTCCCATGCAACACTGATAAAGGTATCTAAATTTCTGGAAATATAGCACCCCTTTCCCTAAAACTGTCTTTTTATTTTAAACAGGTGCCTGAAATATTTGAAATTTTATTGAAGTCTACTCTTTCATTACAAAGCAATTCACTTCACCCAAAAAGGTTATTATCTAGCAGAAATTTTCAAACATTTCATTTTGTATGAAGTGAGAAAGTTTATTTTTACTGGTTTTATCTGCCAGAAACAAAGAAACTAATTATTCACACAACTCTGATGGAGACATCTGGAAAAACTTTGGAACAGTGTACAAACTCATCCAAAATGACCGGATCTATAAACTCCATTTGTCATCCTTTGACAGGACTGGAAAATTGCATGGAATCCCACCACATTAGATAATATCACTGTAATACCTTCTAACAAGTACAATAGCAGAAATTAAAGATTAGAAGAAAAATACATAACTTAAAATTCAAATCCCTGGAATTATAATTTGATATTTTTTCTAACTTGTAAAAAAAAGTGGCAGTTTTCATCTTTCTTATTTCAGAGACATTTTGATTTATTCTGTTTTTTCTTTTCTCTTTCATATGCATAAGAAATGCAAATTTGACAGACTCCTTATGGATGAGAATAAAACTTTGGCTTGGACAGGAGAGAGAGCTGCTGCACCTAGTTCAGACATAGCCTGGGAGACTATTTTACAAACAACATCACCATGCTGATCCTCAAAGCACAGCTTGGATCATATAAAGGAGACTTTCAGGCTGAAGTCTCCTATCCTGAGAGGCAGAAAAACTGTGCTTGGTGTAGGAGCCCCAAAGCAGCCAATATCCCCTGCTTTGAGGATATCCAGGAGGTTATGGGTTCCTGTTACTAATTTCTACAGCTCATATATGTTTATATTCTCCCATGGCTACCTAGATGCCACCAGGAGAGTTACCAGGATGAGATGAAGTCATGCAGTAACCACAAAGAGCTCACACAGAATCAATGTTGCACTATGATGGTAAAAGGCAAACTTCTAAACAACTGAACAAGAGACAGAAAATATGAAACAACAATGTGGTGGAAACTCGTCAAGGTGATGACACAGCATTTTAACTTTAATTATCCTGGAATCATCTGCCCAGGGAGGTGGTGGAGTCCCCATCCCTTGATGTGTTTAAAAAAAGACTGGATGTGGTACTTGGTGCCATGATCTAGTTGAGGTGTTAGAACATGGGTTGGACTCGATGATCTTAAAGGTCTCTTCCAACCTAGAAATTCTGTGATTCTGTGATCCTAAATATGTTTATTAATGATCTGACAAGCCAAGAAAGCAATGAGGCAGCAAAATATGAGGATGACAGAAAATAATGTAACTTAATCAGAACAAATAAAACAGGAATTTCAGAGATACTCAGGGAAATGAGTCACCTCCTAACTGTTTGTGTTAACTCTGAAATCAACCTAATTTTTTAAGCATTTTCAGGCTGCATTTTTGCAGAGAAAGACAATCAAAATATGAACTGAGGAAGAGGGATGAACTTGGAAATTCAAAAAGAAGAGGAAAAAATCTTGATATTATTCTCTTGCACATACACAAAAAAGGCTAATTCTGAGTGTAAAATACAGTGCCTACAAACACACTTAAATATAGTCCTACTCAGATCAAACATGAAGTATTAGGAAGCTGCTCAGAGACTCAGAAGCCACAAGACTCTGATGGTCCAAGAGGCTGGCAACTTGTTAAGAAGGGGGAAAACAGCTCATCAACGTTACACTGAACTACTTCTGGCCTCACATGAGTAAATAATTTCAGCCATCCACCAACATGAATTTGCTTACAAGTTACTCCATACTATTTGTAAATAAAATAACTCATGGAAAGCTGGTAACAGTTATTCACTGTCAGCTGAAGAAAAGCAGATCTGGATTCATCAGCCTGCAGTGATGAATTTTTACCAAAACCTCTCAGAAGCCCTATTACTGACAAATAAGGTACAAAAAGGCTCATCTGGAGTCTAAAGAAAAGAGAACCCTGACTGCACTGTCTGCTGAAATTAGGCAGTAAAGGAAATGTATTTGTGATGCCTGGCACTGTCTCATTCAAACATTGAAATGTGTGTCCATTTAAACACTTGATTAGAAGTGTCTCCCCCCTTAAAAAAACCAAAAAATTTAAAAAATCATTAACAAAAAGAGCCTCAAAACCAACCAAACCAAGAGGACAAGAACAAAACGAACAAAAAACAGAACGAAAAAACCTTTAAAAACTTAAGCATATAAAAATTTCTGAAAGATAAAAGCCACTTTTTGAGAAGAGAGGCATACTGGCAAGACATAAAACAGGAGCATAATGAGCAGTATAAAAGAAATAGCAGATTTAATTCATATCTGTGCCTGTAAGGGGGGGTAGGCAGGTGGTAGTCCACAACAGGGATATTTAGTGTGCTTCATAGATTTCCCATGCAGCAGATACAATCCTGAGACACCAGTTTAGGAATGGATTCACTGTGGCACATTGTAAGAGAGTTCTACGTCACTGACACAGGGAGGCATTGGCACAGCCAGTGCTTCCCTGTGGTAAAGCAGCATTCTTCCCAAAAGGTTCAGTATGAAGGAATGTACCCTACATGTTTACCTGGGGGAAAAAGGTGAATTTGGTATCCATATTGGAGCCAGTGATCCTCCATAACTGTGCTTATATGAACATCAAGTGGGGAAAAAAATGAAGTCATAAGTTGATAGTTGTGCTGGATTTTCATGAGCAGCTGTTCTGTGTCAGCTTAAAACCACTCCATTTATACTGGTTTTAAAATATGTGAGGTATTAAGCAATTAATACCAGTGTTTAATCCCATCATCACCAAATAAAGTACACTAGAGCTTTCCCTTTCCACTAACATTGCAAAATCCCACCCTGCAAAAGACTAATTGTCAACTGCTGATTCCAAAAGGCTTCTGTCACTTCAGGTCACTATTTACTAGCTGTACACAGCAAACTTGGCCCAAAGAACTTCCAGAATTTACTGCCTTCCTGGAAGAGAAAGACAGAAGAACAGCTTTTAAAAAATATGCACTAGCATTGGCAACCAACAAGACAGTCTTTGCCTCCTGGGAAGTAAAGCATCTTACTTCCAGGGATGGAAGCCAACTAAAGCCCCTCTATGAACAAGTTAGGGGGTGCTACCTCTTATCCATGAGTCTCCAACCCCTCACAGCTATGGCATAGAATTACAGTTTATGGTGCAGTTTAAGCAGGAACATGCAAAATAGGAGCTAAACACCTACTAAAGCAAGCAGGACAAAGACTGTAAATGGTGCCAGGAACTAGAAGATTCTTGCCCTTTGAACAGGAGAGACTGGAAAAGACCTCTCTGCATAAAAAATGAGAAATTAAATTAGAAGAAGGCCTGCTCCACGGTTATATATTACTATTGGCAGTATAGACACATGAGTATTTATTTCCAGCACCATCACATTAATACTGGCCTATTCATTCCTGATATGCTGTCAGCCCCCCATTTCAATTGCCTTGATTACTTTGCCATGAACTGGAGTGGAGATCAAGTTATTGGTAACCCAAAATACACAACCAAAGATTCATTTTGAACCCAGATAAATCCCTGTATTTGCACAACCACCACAAGACAGGGAGAAGCAGAAAGGCAGGAACTGCTTTAGCCAGCACTGCAACTGGAATAAATCTTGTGAAATTATAACCTCACAGAGTACATCCTACAAATATAGGTGATACTCATAAGAAATAGCACCTTTGTAGCAATCAGAGGAGATTTCTGAAATAGGTCAGACATGCATTATTAATATAATAGTTGATATTATATGGCAATATTGTAATTTTAGCTCTATTCCAGTCAAGGGGTTTTTTTTTAATACAGTGATCACACCCAGTCAGAGACTTTTCAAGGTTTTAGTAAACACCTGGCTTTCATGCCAGCAGCCTGTACAGCCACTTCTCTAATTCCAGCCATGTTTTCTGAAGAACAGCAGCTACTGCAGAAGATGCTTCATTAGACTATTGATAAGGAACACTTTAATTAGGCTAATCCACCACCTTCCCTATCTTTGTGAGTCAAAGTAAAATTAGGTTTCTTGAATTTTTCTTTTCCAAATCAACCTAAACACTCCAGAATATAATTTCACAGGGAACACAACACATTCAGCCTATAAGCAAGATTTTGAAAGGCAACTTTCCTCTCATCCATATATTAACCTTGATTATGGGTCTTCAGACTTCCTGCTGCATTTGGTTCCAAACCAAAAATCTCAAGCTGCAGAGAAAAAAATAACTGAGAATTCTGGCGTGAATTTTTTTTCTGAGATCACTCTGCTCACAAGGAATACCAGATACCTGTGAGAATCACTGGATACCTCTGACAGCCTGAGCAGTGTCCCTCTCTGGTGGGCAAAGGGAACCAGACACTGAATCAAGGTCAAGATCTTGATTCCTCCCTTCTGTTTCCAGGACTCCTCAAGAGACTTAAGAAGCTTTAGGTCTAGACCCAAAGTCTAAGCACAGTGATAAATATTTCACCTCTATCTCCCTGCTCCATACTGTGGTAGACAGAGAAATTTCTTACAAGCAACAGAACTTTGCATAAAGAACAGAAGGCAATAGTTCCTTATGGACACTTAGCTGAGCACAGACTCCTGGAGGAACAAGGCAATTGCAGATTTCTCATCTCCCATTCCACTGTGGGATATTCTTTATCTTGCTTACACTAGTTTAAATTCACAGCAGTGCATAACTAGCGTGCAGACAAAACAACATACTCTTTCCACACATAGTTCATTTCCCGGAGAGATAATCAAAGAAAACAAATGAGCTGGTAACAGATGTGTCATATAATGCACCACTGCAGCAATACAGACAGGATAAGAGCCCATCCAGAAGTCATCTGCAATGAATCTTTCCTAATTATTTCTATGTAACTTAAAAACTCCTATATATCTTACATGAGATTTTAGTGGGTGACTCACTTGAATAGAAAACGAATACAAATGATATTAAAATAACCTCTAAACTGGAATTACAGCTGACTGTGCTCAGAGATGTAGTACTAGAGAGAAACTAAAAAAATTAGGGTGAAGTTATTAAACATCAAGTAAAAAGGGCCAATTTGTGTGAATTATGTGAACAAAAAACAATGGATATGTGCACATGCACATACATATCGCATCAGTGCTTTCCAACAATCGCATATTCTTTTGTAAATTATTTTAAGAAATAAATAAATCAGGAGGGATCATTACTTACTGTTTACTTAGAGTAGAAATTAACGAGCGTTTCTTGGAAAGCTTCAGGGTTCAGCATAGCTGAAGACACTAAGACAGATATGTTCATCCAAGAGTGCAAATTATTTATCAGCTAAAGAAAAATAGCAGGAAATGTTTTTATAAAAGGATCATATACTTTAGAAATAAAATATTACAGTTTAAGTATTTAATTTTCTAATGTTTTGGCTAAAACTATAAAGATTATTACTGTGAATGTTCATTTTTGCCTTTCCATTTGCCAAGACCAATAGAATTTAATCGTCAAACACTTACTATCAATTGAACTTGTATACCATTGAATGTCCAATGAACTCCAACGTATAAGTAGTTCTTGTTAAAAGAATTTTATCCTTTTTGCCTGTTTAGTGTCATTTTTCATCTGTCAATATATGTCAAACAGCTAAACAAGATTACTCATAGTTATATAAAATTTGGTTACTAAAGATATTTTTTTGAGCCAGCTTGTTAGGAAGCCTCAAAATTCAAATCTTTGAAATTCAAATATTTCTTACTCTGAAAAGGCCTGAATAGGATCAGCTTTGTAATAGCACTGTGGGTTTTGATTTTAAAACCACTGTGTACAGATGGAACTATAACTCTATAAAATGTGGACTGGCAATCTTAAAAAAAATTTTTGGCAATGCACTTGCTTAATGGCTGATAGCTGATATACTCTTCAGAATCTCTCCTTCTGGACAACAAAATGAAATCTGGAAAGCTACAGAATTAACTTTAGGAGTTTGCAGAAAAACTGGTAAGAATAAACAAAAAAATATGAAATGTTGAAAGTTTATGTATGAAAAGTTTAGAACACTGTCAAGGATATATTTCTGAGCTCAGTCAAAGGTTCTCTGAAGAAATACTCTAGATGGTTCTCTGAAGAAATACTCTAAATGGTTCTCTAAAGAAATATTCTAAGAGGTTCCCAAACTACTTATCCTGTTCTAAATCTGTTTCCCTTGATTGAAATTTTATGCAAATACAATGATGCAGTTTGAACACATTCTTCTAATGCCTATGGCCAGGAAACTCCTGGGGAAAGAGTGGGACATAAAGCTGGAAGACTATGGCTTGAAAGATGAAATGGGAAAGAACTGTGTGTAAATCACATCCCAAGGCTCTTCTTGTGATAATAGGAGCAAGCAACAACCAGACCCATCCACTTGGAAGAGCCCCTGAACAAATTACTGTCTTCAGCAGGAACCCTAGCAATAAGAACCCTACTGCTGAGCTGTTGAATTTCCTGTTGGCTCATCTGACTGATTCACAGCATCTTTTTCCCCTGGTCCTCTTGCCTGTGTTCTTTACTTTTTTTCACTGTTGGAGTCTCCTTGTTGCTGGTCAGCTTGTTCTGATGTATTTCTCTCCCCTTCTATATCCCTAACCCTAGGGACTCCCTAGAGTTTGAAAGCCATTGCATTAGGATACCTCTTAAATTTCCAGCATCAAAGTTGCAATTCAGACCTTGATACTTTTTTCCTTCTGCTATAATTTTGTTAGAGCCTTCAACTAGTGAAACCACTGCCCGTATTTTTGTTTTGGTTTTTTTTTTGTTTATGTTCCTTTACAAGCACTTCTGCTGAATTATTCCTTCTCAGCTTTGGCTTTTTCCTGTCTGACACAAGCATATAACATATAGGTGCATATAACATCTCCCTGTCCTCTAGAATCAGCATCTCCACCCCATCTCTCAACAGCAGGCCATTGTGGCACATTGTCTTGTCCTCTTCTCTAATTAGAAGTTCTGTACAGGAGGAAATAGATCCAATCTTTTTTAAAAGCACTACAAGACAGTTCTAGAGATAACTAAAAAAGGAACTCATAAGTGAGGAGTTTTCTCATACAGCACCCAGAAGCTGGAGAAGAAGAAGGACAGAAAGGAATGCTTTTTTGGTCTCACAAATATAGACAAGAAAAACTGAAGATGCTTACCAGACTGAGAAAACACAGGGATGGAAATCTTTAATTTTGTACTCAATGATTTTAATTCTGCTACTCTTCATAATCATTCTATTGAATGATATGTCTCAATCTGATGTTCAAATTCAAATAGTGTTTACTTTATTCCACTACAATGTCTGATACTTACAATTTCAGAGTAATTAACTGACATTTCACAGAAATTAAATTAACAAAAGCAGCCATAAAGTAAGATCCAGATGCCTATTTTCATTTCTCTTTTGCTTACAGATTTTCTTCCTCTGTTTTTTCATCTAAGAAGTGGGGGAGCAGAGAGTATCACTTCAACAGACTAAAGAGATAAGCAAAGAGGTGGGGTTTTTAATGACATTTTAGAAATCTCCACAGCAAGCCTGTTAGGCAAAGGAGAAGAGACTGTAAAATAGATGTTTTGAAAGGGTTATTAAAAATTATTACAGGAATTGCAAGCCATTTATTTTTTTAAATAAATGTAAATTATTGGCAGGATTGCTACACTTAGGAGCTCTATAAACATTCCTACATCTAAAGGGTTATAAACACATACCACTCTCATCCAAGACATCTTTCCTTCCACTGCAAGCTAACTCATTTTTTTTTCAAGGTTTGGTGCCACTAGAGTGCAATGTAAAATTGTGGCTATTGGCATTTTTACACACTGTTCCTGATTTAACAGAGCAGTTTAGAAGGTCAAACAGGAAAACAATATCTTAAGAAAATAGCAACCTCTGTGGCTTTGAAATAAAGAAAAAAAAAAAAACAGTGCCAAAATATTTATCTCCTCGGTTCATGAAGCCATAAAATAAGTACAGCACTGTGAATCATCTCAAAACTTCAAAGCCTGTATGCCC
Organism: Agelaius tricolor; assembly: GCF_023055355.1. NCBI lineage: Eukaryota > Metazoa > Chordata > Aves > Passeriformes > Icteridae > Agelaius > Agelaius tricolor. The sequence continues at coordinate 56,627,036 of NW_027269261.1, forward strand.
AGTGTACCATTTTAGGGCTATTAAGTTGTACAGCTACTGTACTTGGAGTAAATAGTTATACAAGATTGTAGCAACACTGCCAAAGATTTCACCCTTGCAAAAAAATTTCCTTAAAGCTACACTCTTTACCAGGAGTTCACTGCATAAGCTCGTAATGTGTCTCACCATCTCAGGAGATTCTGCACCAAAAATGTTTGGTTGATTACATTGGAAATGCCAGCTTCATTTATAAAATACAGTTCTCCACATAAGAGATTAAACACAGTGAGTGAATAATGAAATACAGTAAGTTAATTCTTTTGACATAACAGCATTTTTGTAGAAAACCAGAGTAATGATTTTGCTCATTTTATTAAAGACTATTCTGAATGTGGTACTATATCACCAAGATGTTATGTAATTCAAGAACATAAGAAGGCATATCTTTCAGGAATATGTGATTCAGAAATGAACATTCATTGACACTGATACCTTGCCTACATGTGATTTTCAGTGATTTGTCCCAATTAAATTAAATTCAATGGTAAAAGGCTCAATTTATATGTAAAGTCTAGCCCACCACAATCTGCTTGCACCCACCTCACATGCAGCTGCCTGCTATTCCAACTGGCTGAGACAATCAAAAGGCACCTTCAGTATCTTACAGAGGCCACCTGGAAGGACTGCAGCCTAAATCCCCATTAGGCCACCTAAAGAATAAATCCTGAATTTTTTGTTTATGTCATAGGACACTGTACAAGATTTTTGTTCATTTAATCGGGCAAACTCACTTGTATTAGGGGCCAAGGTTTTGAAAAAAAAAATTAAAACAAGCTTTTATGTACTTGGCATACTATGACTTGTATTGTCATAGGGGAACTTTGTTCTGGCCCCAGTCAAAAATCATGTTATATCTGGGTACTAAAGATATTTTCTGAGGTTATGCATAAGAAGCTGACACAAGTTCTCTTTTCCCCAGAAACTGGTTAACACCACCAACTTTGCAGAGCCAGTTTAAACAAGTTTTACCTGATGCTGAATTAGCTGCAATAAAGATTGAGACTAGTTCTGACCTTCCCCATCAGGGCATGCCTGCAAGAATACTCATCTCATTTTGAAGATTTTCCTCAGCATTTCTTAGTAACAGATCTCTGCCTACATTATTTTACACAATCTATCACAAATTACATTGTATTACTCCATTTTGTAGAATAGTTTCACTTTTATCCAATACATCTAATTAGCTGCTTCTTCTTCCATGCCCACCTATAGGATCAGAAAGACTGGCTAACTAAAAACAATTCTTTAAAGCCTAGACAGCAAAATAAACTCCAGAAATATCCCTGAAAATCTTTACTCTATTTTGTAAGCTGTATCTTCATTGCTTTCTGCTCTGTTGATATAAATTTGTTCCTTCCTAAAAAAAAATTTAGTCTTTTTGGATTTCAGTAAAGCTTCCATACTCTCTCACAGTATGCTTCTGGACATAATATCCAGCACAAAGCTGTTTTCATACTTTAGTTCAAAGATGAGTGACTACTTTTATCACTAGAAGTTCTTTGCATTGATTAACATTCAAAAATAAAAATATTGTTACACTCTTCAAAAAAAGTATTCAGGCTTCACTAACCAATCTAGTTTTGGGGTTGAGGCATAGGCTAAAGTGTATGTGTTTGTATTCAGGGGTTGTACAAAGGAATTGTTTAAATTACCTTGTAACATCATGCAATGGCTGAGCACCTGGCTCCTGGGTTGGGCACAAAGGGTTACAGTGAAGGGGGTGATATATGGCTGGTGACCTGTCACTGGTGGGGTTCCACAGGGCTCCATCCTCTGCCCTGTGCTCTTCTACATCTTCATCAATTACTTGGACACAGGACTGGAAGGGATACTGACCAAGTTCACAGCCGATAAAAAACTGGGAGGAGCTGCTGACTCCCTTGAGGGCAGGGAGATCCTATAGAGAGACCTCAATAAATTAGAGGGCTGGGCAATCACCAGTCATAAGAATTTTAACCTGGGAAAGTGCTGGATTCTGCACCTGGGACAGGGCAACCCTGGATGTACAGACAGACTGAGGAGTGAGATGCTGGAAAGCAGAGCCACTGAAAGGCAACTCGGGGTCCTGGTCAGTGGCAAGCTGAACATGAGCCAGCAGTGCCCTGGCAGCCAGGAGAGCCAGCCCTGTCCTGAGGGGCATCGGGCACAGCATGGCCAGCCAGGCAAGGGAGGGATTGTCCTGCTCTGCTCTGAGCTGGGGCCGGCTCACCTCCAGAGCTGAGGGCAGTTTTGGGTGCCACAGCATAACAACGTTAAACTACTAGAGAGCATGCAAAGGAGGCCATGAGGATGGTGAAAGGGCCAAG